>NW_023416288.1:34728676-44728676 GCF_014176215.1 Rousettus aegyptiacus | reverse complement strand
CGGAAGGGGGCGACGCTCCCCGGTTCGAGCGCCAGGTGGTGCGTTGCGCCGGCCCCAGCGGCCCGGGACTTCGGGGTGGGGGGTGAGCGCAGCTACCGGCCGCCAGTCTTTCCACTTGGGAAACATCGATCCAGGGAAACCAAGTAGAGGATGGTGGACGATGACGCGCGCCAACGAAGCACGCTCGGGTCCTTACCCACTCCGTCACGTGCGGGTCACACGACCACCCTGAAGAGGTGCTATTAGTCTTGTTTCATAAATCGAGAAATGGAGACTTCGCCCCGTGAATAACTAGTCCGTAGTTACGCAAGCGGTTTGCACGGCAGGCAGGGTTCTGCAGGCTTTTCTGACATCGAGATCGACTGCGCGGCTGTGACAGTGACCCCCTGCGTCTTCATCCTCGCCTTTGGAAATCTGCGCCTGAAAGAGCTCTCCGGCGTCCGAACATCCGCCGTG
The DNA here is from genome assembly GCF_014176215.1 of Rousettus aegyptiacus. NCBI lineage: Eukaryota > Metazoa > Chordata > Mammalia > Chiroptera > Pteropodidae > Rousettus > Rousettus aegyptiacus. The sequence goes on along the minus strand of NW_023416288.1, from coordinate 44,728,220 downwards.
CAATTCGGGGCGACTGCAAGTGAGGTCACGTAGGTTGGAAAGTTGGGTTCAAATCGAAGAAGCACTCCCGAATGCTGGCGGATATTTTTATGCCCTGTGAAGGACTCTGTGCATTTTGACCTTGAGAAAATAGAGTCTTCAGAGCACCTGAGTAGTCTGGCCGAGCTGATAAAAGACGAGGCCCGTGAACACTGGCGCAGCGCGGTCCCCAGCTGACGGACGCGTAACCATGGCGGGGTGGTGCCTCTGAGCGACGGAGGCAGATCACCGTGCCCCAGTGGCACGGGCGGGGGCCCCAGCGAAAACCCAGACGCGACCGCGACCAGAGAATCCTGCGGTTCTCTGAACGACGCATAAAGATTTAAATTGTGCAGACTCGTGCTGGGTCTCAGTGGCGTGCCTGTGATGGCGGCGGAGGAGCGTGTCCGTAGGTAGGTAGACACGTCAGAAACAGATATTTTCGCTAAGGTCGGGACTCACTGAAAACATCTTCAAGCTCGAGTCTCCGAAAATTTCTCAACAGTTGTTAACAAATATCATATCCCGGGGACCATCAAAGAAAAGAGGTGAATGAAAATAGCGCCCATCGAGGCATCGCCCTGCGCCAGGGCCCGGATCGGCTCGTTTCTATTTTATTTTATTAATTGATTAATTAATTAAATTATCGTTATTCCAAGGGAAGCAAAACATGAAGCGAGATTCATTGACTTTGTTTTTCAGTAAAGAAGCTAAGATTCAGAGGGTGAAGTCACCGCTCCCCGTGGTCCATTGAGTTTCGACAGGAGAGGGTCACCGTCTCAGGGGAGAAAGGCCGCGGTGGTTACAAAGCCTCCGCTGGTCACCTCTTGACGCACCTCGGGTCTATGCGGGAGCCACGGAACTGCTCACGTATCGGCTTGCTCACGCTCTGGTCTTTAGAACACAATCTAAACCAAGAGAAAAGAATTCGTTTAATTGCACATAAAAATCGGTGCTCAGTACATATACGTGCTTTGCACGCATACACGCGGAGGTTCGCGTTCCTAGCCAGGTTGGATGTCCTGGGCGGGAGCACAGGGCGCGGCGCGGACGCGGGGGAGCGGCGGCCGGCGGGCGGCCCCTCGACGCCTCGCGTCTCAGGCCGGGTGGGTAATTGGCGTGCGGGGCCAATGCCCCCCTGGGAGGACTCCAGCCGCCGTGACTTTCTTAGTCATAGGGCAGGGGACAGGGACATCTGGGTGTCCACGTGACCAGGGAAGCGTCCGGAGGGGGCCCCCGTTGGAGGGGGTTCGTACCTCCCTGTCCCTTTGAGTCACCTCCGATCCACCGGACCCGGCCCGGCTGAAGCCCCACAGGCGCGGGGCACGCTGAGTCCGCGGGGCCCTCCGGGTCTGTGTCCGCAGCTCACCTACCGGTCGCGGAGAGCGAGGCCCGGCGGGTGGAGAAACCCTGCCCGCTGGCCTCGTCCCCCCGCGGCCAGTGAAGGATGGGGTGCAGAGTGCCTCGGAGCCACCGCCCCAATGCGGTGGACACCCGCTCTTCGAAAGTGGTTGAAAATGGTGTTTCTCAGAGCATGAAATAACACCCGGGGCCCGGCCGTCGGGCTCCTGCTCGCTCACTCTGCTTTCTCATCAGCCCGTCGCCGACGCGCAATTCCTCACGCTCCTCCTCACGGCCACGGCGCTTTGCAAACACCCACTGGGATCGTGTTCCTTCCAATGGCTCGCTCTGGGGAAAAGCAATGTTCTTGCTTCCATTTGACAAAACACTTAAAAATATTGGTGATGACTACTCGCTTGGCAGTGATAGCGTTACTTAATGTTTTAAAAACACTACACGTACTAGAAACAGGAAAGAAGTCCAAGTGGTAAAATTGTCTTTTTTCCAAATTTGAAAGAGAGTCTGCTATTATGTTGACAGATATAATTCAAAATTAAAATGTGTTTGGCCATATAAGAAATGACGACCTGGCTGTCTTAGCACACAGGCCAGTGCTTACCTATGTGTTTACTTGCAGGTGCACTGACTAGCCTGTGTGTGAATGTCTAGAACTCTAAATTCGTTCACCGTGACCTTGGTGATACGCTCGTTTGTTATCCTCCTTATTTTCCAATAACCGAACGATCTGTATTTGTTTTCTAGAAAAATATCACCTGATTCAGAGTTCTATTTTTCAGAATTCTATATTTTCTATTAGCACTAAATAGACTATTTATTCACGTATGGAAGTGCTTCTGAATTCCAGGATGAAGAACTGATGTTTGCTGCATTAAATGTTATATATTTCGATCAAGGCTAAGAATTATCATCATGATCTTTTAATATACACTCTGGACATCTGCACAGATAACTAAGAGACGATGAAAAGGAGGACAAAGACATTCCTCCATGAAACAGCAACAATCCAACAGCCCAAACAGCAGAAAGATGATGGGTTGGCCATCCATTCAAAATGTATTTTGAAATGCAGACATGGTGTTGACAAACAGAGTGTAAGAGTTGGTCTCTCATAAATGAAATGAATAAACAGTAGAAAATTTACCATATCTGAAGTGATTTCATGTAAAGGGAGCAATTATGAACTCACATTCGTATTTCATTATTGCCTTTAAAATAATTGGAATTTTACATAAAGAATAGATTGGACGGACTTCCCTTTTCTTTGCAAATTCGATCATTATGTTAACTAATTACCAGAATGATTATAGTCTTGTTACTTGAGTTTTTTCAACCCACTTTAATTTCAATTGTAGGAAGAAAACCACAAATTTAGATAGATTTGGTTTAGTTCAAGTAAGAATAGTTTTGTTCTTGGAATTAAACATTTTACTCTAAAAATGTGTTCATATTTGTCTTTAATAGTTATATGTAGATTTTAAGAAATTACAATGCACTACTTATAATTATGTCTCTAAATTCTAATTTACCTGATTTATCCTTATCCTAATTTTTTATGTTATTGAATTGAAAGGAAAGTAAGATTTTTTGGTACTGACAGATTTTTTTTTTAGGTTATTCTAAGTATTATAATCATAGAAGCTATTATTTTAATATCATCTCAAGGGCTCCGTAGCACACAGTACACAGAAATGATTTGCAATACTGCATTTAACATGCTAGCACGTAAGTTCCGTTATAGGTATATATTTTATCAGGAAAAAAGGCATGCAGTCGAGTAAACGTTCATTTTGTTTTTCCTCCTTTGAATTCTGTAGCAGAAACAAGCCTTTTTAAATCTTGCTGCTGGGCCGATGCTGCTTTGAAAATTGGAACTGATCTAGAACTCTCAGAGCTGCGATATAAACTCATGTAAATCGGAAATTATAATGAAAACAGCAGCGTGCGCCATGTGACTGCAAAAGCCAGGATCTGCCCGGACCAAGTAACACAGAGGGCGGCGCTCCGCCCCCGTGCCCCGCGCTCCGGTCACCTTCATTCTGCCGGCCTGAGAGTGACCCCGTGGCAGCGATGACAGCGGTCCAGTCCACTGCCCAGAAAGCGTTTGGCTTCGCATTTGCAAGTCGCTGGGCGGGGCCCTTTGCTCTGTCAGTCAGCCGCACGGGTCCTGGAGCCACTGGGGTGTGGGACGCACCGTGCAAGACTCGGGGTCTCAGTAAATACGCGGAGACACAGAATCTTCTGCCCTGGGTTGGAAAGCCGAATTGGACGGATCTTGGAAATGAACTAAAAGCCATTTCCTTTTATGATCAAGAAGTATGAAGTTCCACATGTTGGGATTAGGTGCAAAACGAAGAGATTTGAGTGTGAAGACGAGCAACTCGCACCATGGGAGGACCAGGAAGGCTGGCAACCCCGCGTGCTCCGGGCTTCGGGCTTCGGGCTCCCGCACGCTTGCGGGGCTGTAGATTTTGCCCACACGCCAGGTTTATTGAAAGGCCCCCTGGCAAGGTCATTGCGTGGACAGTAAAGGATATTTGTACTGCAATATAGGGGAGACCCACGCACCAGGGGAGCATCGCGTTTATAACAGCGCAAACGGTTGTTGTAACACAGACCTTCGGTGAGCACTCAGAGGCAGAGACGGCTGGAGGGAGCGAGGAGGTAAGCTGAGTGTCGTTTATCTTGCAGAAGATAAACAAAGCCAGACACCAGTTGAAGTGGCGAGGACAGGAATGACCACAGCGATAGAGAAGAGTCTGTCCTGAACAACTCGGCTTTGGTTTGTGCGGAGATCACTGGGCTATATACAGAGAGGAGGAGGGGGGAGGGAGCAGGGAGAGGGGAGACCGGGCGCAGTGGACTCGGGGAAGTGGCAGGAAGTGGGTGGCTCCCCGTGACGTCCATCCAGGCCTGTCGACCGGCCCTCGCGAGCCCCTGCCATCCGCAGAGACCAGGGACAAGGGCCTGACCCGGGTGTCGGCTTCTTCTGCCCGCCTTGAGCTTCCTCTGGCAGACACGTCAGTCATGGAGGACTCAGGTCATCCTCAAAATGCGGCCTTGGGCTGCTGGAAATGACCGTGGCGTTGGTTCAGGCCTGACCCGGCCAGCTGGAGACTCGTCGAGAAGAGGGCTCAGTGACCTTCGTCACTTTTGTTTTTACAATAAGTGAAAAAGATGGACAACTGCAAACTATATGCTTTTCTTGGATTTATCAGAAAACTGATGTCACAGAACAATGAACCCGAAATCTAGAGAAATAAAGGTCTAGGGAGAAAAATAGGATGTGGCCATTTGCTCCTCTGGGCGCTCATCATCAAATACCATAAAAGCTGATAAAAAGAGTCAGCCAGAAAGATGTTAACCAATGGCTGAATGCGCTGTGTGGGGCGTGGGCGGGGAGGGTTTGGCCCCCGGAGGCAGTGAGCATTACACCCAGGCGAGCAGAAACGCCTGCGGGCATTAAAATTAAAAAGATGAAAATACGCAAACTCTAAACAAAATAAACTGGTACAGCCACACGAAGATCCCCAGAGAAAGCACTTCTAGATTTAAATAGGAATTTTCGAAATGATAACAAGATCAATAAAACCCCAAAATGTTATAATTCTAAAACTTTAGGTATATAAAAATATGGCCTTAAATTAAATAAAGCAGAATTAACAGAACGAGAAAGGAAGCGCCTACTCGCAGTCACTGTGGGAGATGCTAACACCTCTGTCAGCAGCTCATGGCGCAACCTGACAGAACGGTCGATACTAATATAGAAAATTTGAGCAAAACTGACCTAACCGTTCTGTGCAGAACCCCCGAAACATCAGGGTATGGTTTTCAGGTGCGCCCGGCATGGCCACCAGAGCCGACCCTACGTGCTGCGCTTTGAAACAGGTGAATGCATTACCTGGGCGTGTACCTTTGGGAAAGCAAGTTACGCGTGCATTTTAAGAGCTTTAATATATTCTTATCCTTTTATTTCCAAAGTTTTTTTTTTTTGCCAAGAACATAATAAGCGATAAAAACAAATATTGATAAAAAAATCTTTTAGAATGTGACTTCTTCTGTGTTTATTAGGCTAACTGTTCCAATGGGCAGAAAATTACATTTAGATGTATTTACATAATTAATAACTTACGATCATTGAAATACTATTTTTAAAGAAATTTAATGATATTGGAATACGTCCATAATCAAACCTTAAGTAAAACAGAAAATAAACTGTGAAATCTATAATCAATGCCGCCTTCTACCTTCCATCCAGTGACTGTCATACACCAGCTCTTCAATTCTGTATAGAAGTTGCCAGAAAAAACAAATTTTTCTCTCTCAGTTTTCGCTGGGGCTTGTCCTTCCTAGTCTCTTTCTCGAATTAGTTATCTGTGAAGACGAAACCCTCCACATTACCATACGAAGAGGTGTCGCGCCGAGGTTAGACAAACACCAGGGCCGCCCTTCGGACCTCGCTGTCTGCTCACGCGCCAGAGGTGAGGACACCATTTATCCACCTTTTCTGATTAAAAAAAGAGAAGAAAAACGTATTATAACCCGAATTTTTAACGTGTACACAAAATATCAAGGCTGTTATTGGGTGGCTAAATATGTCTCACGCTGGCTTAATAGTGCATAAGTAAATTAATTCACTCTAAATATCCAAGATTTGGGGCACTCTAGCCATTTCTTGATTCTTTTACCTTTAAAAATGTTATGTATTTGTCAGCGTTTCTGGGACCAGGTTAAGTCCCTGAATTTTCCTACCCACTACTTTCTTTCATGCCCTTGCTTTGCCCAGGGTCATGTATTAACTCAGAAAAGAAATAGCACCAGAACTTCGAATCTAGATAACTCTTCGCCGAGGTCTCACTTGTCACGGATTTCGACTCCTCAGGTGCGAGAGCACATCACATTTCTGACATTCTTTTTGTGACGAAGATGTCCAACGATTGAAGCGATTTATCATCATGAAACACCTTTTCTGAGTTTTCTGTAACACATCCAAGGGGAATCAAACAGTTACATGTCCTGACGTAAGAAGTCTCTCAAGCAAATGAAAAAAGGGAACCTTGTCACCCGGTAAATACGCCCGGAGGAGAACATCGCGAATGATGAACACAAACCATGAATGAATGAAACTAACGAACGAAAGGTCTTTACACAGGAAGTCCTCCTGTTTCTGTTCAGTTCATTGTTTCCACGTGCAATTTTTCACCTTTCTTAATGGAAGCAAGAGAAGAAGCATCTCGCATTAACATTTATGTCTCCGTTCTTATACACAGCCTGTAAATGGCAATCTATAATCGTCACTTAGATTAACATACCAGCCAGCACGCCGAGGAAGCCCCAGCGAGGCGTGAGGGGCAGACTGCAGAACACAGCCCGGATATTGCAGGGTAAGGCGCGGAGGTGAAGGAGCCTCAGGAATTAAATGCAAGAGTCGTCGCCTCTTTAGAAATATAATAAATAAAACATCTTCTACTAACAGCTAAAAACCTGCTGTCAAAGCAGAGTCGAATTGAGTGATAAATACGAGTCATGAATTAGATTATAAATACGGGCCAATTACCACCTGTCTCCGCACTCTGCTCTTTGTATCATTCGGGTCCATGTGAGAAATCTAAATCCGATTTTTCAAACTGTGTATGGCCCCAAGCGTCTTTGTCATTTCTGCCTTGCCCATGCGGTTGCCGTCCCGTTGTTTTGGAATGCACGATGCCGCTGGACTGGTGACATTTTGAGGGCTGCCTGATGACACTTGCATCCTTCAGGAATTCTGCAACCCGACAATATAGAGAACGATTTTGTTAAAAAAATTGAAATAGTAACCCGTGTAACGTGTCACTCTCAAGGTCGTGTGTTTCTGAAGCTTGCAAAAGAAAATTAAAGGGAAACGGAGCCTTAAAAAGTCGAAAGCAATTGCCACGTGTAACTGTACACACGGGTGCATGCATGCACGCATGCACACACACGCACACACACGCATGTCCCGCAACCCGCCCCCCCCCTTCCCCGCACCGCCTCTTTCTCAGTGGCTACCGGCTTCAGGTGAGAACGCCATGGTGCACACATCTGCCGCCGTTGCGAAGCTGCCAGCGAGATTTCTTTCCCAAATCTGGTGATTCTCACCCTTTGTGACCTCGTGCAGTTTTCACACAAATGGACCGGTGTACTGATCGAGGGTCCGGACCTCCCCCGACGCGAACGCTAGAAGCTTCGTTGTTGATCTGCAGGTCTTCGAGGCTCTATTCATTTTTAAGAAATCTTTGCCCTCTGTTGGTCACGTGGACCATTTCCATCGATTCGTCTTCAGTTTGGCGACACGTGCCTCCGTTGCTCCTGCTCTGTCTTCTGCCCCCTCGGCCTCCGTCAGCAATTTCTTCCTGTCCTTCTCCACAGCCTTCTCTGTCTCCTTCTCATTACACTTTACAGATCTAATTTTTTCATTTGATTCAACCTTATGTCTTTTATTTTATTTTATTTTATTTTGTTTTATTTTATTTTGCTGAGACCTTTCTTTTTCCTATTCGTTTCAAAACTATTTCCAATTCTTGTTACTTGTTTGAGCATTTTTATCATAGCCGTTTTTAGTCTTTGCCAGGTAATTCTGATATCCATCATCTTGTCTTTGGCGTCCTTAAATATCTTTTCATATATAGGTTGAGATAATCCTTTTACTTCACGTGCTCAATAATTTTGGGTTATATCCTGGATGTTTTAATACGATGTTATAAATTTTGTTTAAGTCCTGTGGAGAATATTTTTTTTCCCAGTGGGTAGTCAACTTAGTGAAGTTCAGGCAGCTAGTGCCGACCTGCGTTCTATACTCTGTGGTCCTAATGCCATTTCAGTTTCGAACCCTCCGCAGCTACTTTAGCCTGCCCCATGGGCCAGCCGTCTGCTGTCCGGCCTTGGGTGCTGTCTTCAGCTTCAGGTCTTAAATCCTTTGGGGCCGAATAGGATCAGACCTCTGCACGGGTAGCTTGCAGGTCGCCCAGGAGTTCATACGCAATTTTCCATGGTTGTTTCCCTGGATGCTCCCTTCTTCGTCAGCTCCACCCCCACCCTCCCCACACACACACAGTACTTTCAGTTCCCAGTGATTCTCTGTTTGATTCTCTGCCTGGAAGTCTATCGTTTTAATTGCCCTCTGCTGTGCAGTGTTGCCACTGTGTCTGCAACCAGAAATAAGGGACCGAAGGACAGAGAGAGAGAGAGAGAGAGAGAGAGAGAGAGAGAGAGAGAGAGAGAAAATAATGAGGTTTTCGTCACCATCACGGGACCACAGGTTTTTCTGGTTTGAGAGGCGAGCAGGCTCTATGAGAACCTGAGCTCTGTGGGTTCCCGTCACTGCTGCCGCCTCAGGCATGTTTGGGAAGAGTGACCTACGAGAGAAAACGGCGAAGTCTTTGTCTCTGAGACGGTAGCTTTAATTCTGGTCTTTTCCCTTAGTAAACCTGCTATTTGCTTTTGAATTCTGTGACACCTGGCCCTTGCCTTCTGTTCAGGCTTTATAGCTACTTTTATTGGGAGACATGTTTTATTTATTCCATTGTACCTTGAATTGAAACTCTAACATTTTATCATAATATATTAACAACCATTAAAGAATGGTTATGGTGTTGTTGCCATTGTTTCAAAATTGTTATAAAATTTTATACATCCTGATGCTGTAAAAAAAATAGATGCATAATGTTTGTTAAAAGTTAAGTCTCCATGAACAATATTCAAAACCTAATGGCAAAACTGGACTGATGGAGACCTCCTACTTCCGCGGGGAGGGGCGCACCCCCGTGGGTAACTTTCGATCAGGAGAAAAAAGGAAAGTCTTTTAGATTAACACATGTCCGCCATCACATTATTAGTTAAATCATATTTGGTTTCTCCTTCAAAATTGCTTCTTTTGTCTTTTTCTGTTGGTGGACTTGTTGAATAAAAACACAAGCTTGAATACTCAAGAGTTAAATGTACCCAGAAGAGCGCTATTGCTGAGTAAGAACTTTGCGTAGGGAGCGATTTATTCATCAGCAGCTCTTATTGCATTAATCCGGGCAATCATACTCAGTTCCGTAAGTGATAGGCAGAACCAGACAATGACTCAGACGTCGTTAAGCCACTGGTAGGTTTCCACCTACTAGTTCCGTCTCGATCCTTCAGAGCTTTCCTTGAGCGTCTTATGTCTTCCTTGGAAAGGAGACTTTTCAACCTTCCTCTTAGAAAGTTACGTCTTTCTGAGCCGCTCGAAACATTTGTGTATTTCATTCTCTCCCACCACCGTTATCATTTGCTGACTGTATTTTCCCTTGTCTTTCCCCGGTAGAGCTGCCACAGCCCTCACGTCACCGTTGTGTGAATTAGGGACAGACACCTGTACTCTGGTGTGTGCGGCCGTCTGCCAAGACACAGCACAGAAAGCAAAACTTCAATTAGATTTCAACGACTATCCCACCTCCTTCCCCTTCACCTCGGCTCTGATTTTCAGCAAAACCTGTGTGGCCACACGTGTCACCTTGTCTTCCATCTCGAATGTTGGCATTTTACAAAGTTTCTTTCTTCGACGTCTTACGTTTTATTATCAACATCGTTTCTGGGCAATTGTTAGTGCCTCCAGGTCTTTAGTCACCATCTACATACTGAGTGTTTTAAATATATCGTTTAACTTTCATCATTAACTCAGAGTCTTATTTCCCCTGGACAAACTTTCCTGCTTATCCTAAATTTACCTCCAAATAAACGTGCTCCAAAAAGAAATGAACAATTTATTGTGACTTTTGATTGAAAACAAAAACAAAAAAATATTTTGTCTTTTATTTTCTAGCTCTTACGCCAACATTTGGAACAATCTGATCTCCTCCCTTAGTTCATTGATGTATAACTGACATAAAGAATCTTCACATATTTAATGTGTACAGCTGGGTGAGTTTGGAAATAAGTCTGTACCTGCAACATCACCACGATCTATGCCTTAAACAGATCCATCACTTCCAAGCATTTCCTCCCGACCTCCATATTTATTATTATTTTTTGTTGTAAGAACATTTAATATAAGGTTTACATTCTTAGCAAAATTGTAGAATACAATACAATGCTAGTAATCACAAGTGCCATGCTGTGTACTAGATCTTAGGACTTATCTGTCAAAGGGTGTAGAGTTTCAGTTACATAAATAAGTGTCCTCTCTTTTTAATTGGAATGACACACCTGGAAAAGACAGAAAAAATCATCAGGATAAATAATCAGTTCTTCAGAAAAATCTTACCCAACAAATTCATACCTTACTTCTTTTAAATCCCAACTATGATGACCAGTTCAATTCTAAGAAAATAAAATCATAGTTAAAAAGTTCGCAAAGTATGTTATAACTTTTCTTCAGCATTAATATAATATCTATGTGACTTTAAAATAGCTGTGCCATATTTTTTTTTTACTTTTTTATTGTTTTTAATTTAGAGGGCATCTGCTTTGTTTAAAAACCTTTTATTGCCCATTTCTGCATGGTATAAATATAAAGCACTTTAAAACGCAGTAAGAGATGACAGTATTTTAGTGCTTCAAGTCACAAGCATGCTAGGGTAAAATAAAGCCATTTCATGCAGAAATAGAATTTCAGAGAGCTCGACTCAAATGTCACATATTACTGTAAGCCAGGTCTTGGAGATCTTGCCGTGTGGGACTCCTGGAGTGGTCTCATTTGGCTTTCATTTTTTCCTTTTTCTTTTTTCTTTATAAAAGAAATAGTCATACAAGCTTATTCTTACTTGAATCCAGGATGTAATAGGTACCGTTTTTGTGTTACTTCCCTGTTAGATAAGCACCTTCGAGCAACTCAGTTTGAGATGCTCAAAATGTTTGTGGGTTTGAAACAATGAGCATATCCCTTTTTTTTTGTCAGTAAATAAACTGATGCTCAGAGGTGGCAAAAAGCACATCTAGATGTAATTAGTGGAAAGAGGACAGATTGACATCATCTTTCCCCAAGCATGGTGATCTTCCCCCTTTATCAATTTCTGTGTATAAATAATTATAGCGTTCATTATAACAGGATTGGAATTAAAATTAAATTGTTGGACATCTGGTCAATAATAATGCTTCATTTTTGTTAATGTTGTAAATAACCTGCTATTTAAAAAAATGAAATAAAAATATAAATGGTAATGGTAATTTAAAAATGTATTTTATGCAAAATTAGTTTCCGTTGATCAAAAAGATGTCAGATAAAACACCTAAAAGCTACCTTCAGGGAAGGCACTTGTGGAGAAGTGATCGACAATAGGTCTTTAAAATGCAAACAAGTTACAAGTGAAAGACACTATATTTAACATATGAAACCAATTCTGAAGTCTCCATAGCAACTACTAAAATGTTAGCATAAATTATGTGATTAAAGTTATCAAAGATATCTTTCTTTCAGCCTAGGCAATTTCAAACCATATGATAAAACCATTTCTTTCTTTTTTTTTTTTTTTTAAAGAATGTCTCACCAAGTACACCTCTGGAAGATAATTAGAATGACTTTTATCTGTGATGGATAAATCTGATTAATAACTTTGGAAATGAAACATATCACTTTTGTATAAGGGGAATCTAGGGCTAATCTCTGCATTTAAGATGTGCTCATATTAGTTTTGACAGCTGCAGCCTGCCTGAAAAAAAGTCAGGGGAAAAGCCTTTTTTTATACCCTGCCATTTCAGTGACGAAAAATATGGTTCGATTAATTTTATTCTTTATATTACTTTGTGTGAGATGATTGTGTGTGTGCGTATGTGTGTATCTGTGTTAAACACATTTTTTTTAACAATTACACATTAATGTTTTGGTGCCAGTGTCAAAATAAATTATATTCTTCATGATAAAATCATGGGGTTGCTCATGCATTTCTGGACCTCTGTTTTGTGTATTTTGCACAGCACCTTTAGATCAATCTATTACATGTTTACTTTGCGATCGTAAACATTTAATACACAGTTCCATGCAATTGTGAAGTCACCGTACATACTCCAGGTGTCCTTTCTGTATTTCTATAGCTTTTTGGTAAATTGTATTGAACTCTGCGAGATGAAGATGGATTGGAGAAGCTGACTTGGGCAGTCTATAAAATCTGTCAATGTAAATTAAGTTAGATGTCAAAGGATATTAAATTCGGGTCTAAAAAGCGCTGTAGAAAAACGAGCAAGGCAAATTGGGAAAAGAAGTCTTTCTTTTGTGGAATTTGTTCTGTGCAATACGCATATTCCATATGTATCAATAGTATGATCGAAGGCCAAACACAAATCAACGAACAGCCACAGAGAACAATTTGATACGAAGACGAAATGAAATATTGATATGGTGACTGACTCGTAACAAAGAATGAAAAGGAGCTCGAATATGTCTAGCCAATAAAGAATTTCCTTTCTTCTCTGATTTTTCACAGCATGCCTGTGAAGGAAGATTAATAACCTGGAGCATGACTAATTAGCTATTTATTTTTGTTTACCTGTTTTATTTTTTACAGCCATACTAAATTAACATGTTAACATTTACATATTTTTCAATAAACTAGCTTAATTAACCTTTTGAATTTTAGGCAAGAGAGCTTATTTTTAATCTCCAGGGATAAGTATCTATTCTAAATTCTATTCTTCAATTTTTTTTTTTCTTTTCAGGAACCTCTTTTCGTATTGTTTGTATCCATTACTTGTTTTCTCGCCGTGATCTCTAGTTCTCAAGATGGAGAGCTGCTCCCCTGGCTCGGTATCCGACATCTTTCTTACTGTTTTAGTAGCTTTGCCCCTGATTCCTTTCTCATTTTTTTGGAGAGCGTCTGGAGTTTGCCTTCCACATTTCAGAAGTGCTAATTTTGCTTTTAGTTTCTCTCTATCGATTTTCACACTTCCTTTCATTTTTCAACCTTGCCTTCATTCCATTTGTTATATATTTTTTTATATTTGTTCTGCCATGAACCCTCCCATCTCTGCCTGTGGCTCCCTAACACTCCTCTACGAATGACTCAGCACTTTTCGGCATTAAATCCCTTATGTCGGGATGTTGGCAGCGGGCAGCAGGAAGGAGTCGCTCTCTGTCCTCAGCCGCAGTAAGGCTTCTTGTGTCCTGAGTGTTGGGACTTTGCAGATGGCGCCTTATGGTCCTTTCAGGCTGTTCTCAATCTCTTCTTGCTGACGTCGGCACTTCTCTGATAGTTTCTACCTACAGCGTCACATATTGTCTGTCCTTCATTCTTTCGTTTCTAGTCTGTTGCCAATTTTTGTCTCTTAATGAGAGTTAGATAATTTTTTTTTTCTATTTGTGCATCTCTGACCATTAATCTAAACTTAAAACCAAATGCCATGCAAATAAAAATGGGCACTTTCAATCGAGTCTTCACCAATTGCCAGGGACTGTTCTTAGAGCTTTATATGAAATAATTCTTAATGGCCCTGTAAAAAAAAATACCCGACTTTAAGATACCAGACCGAGGCAGAGAGGGCCGGGCGGCTTGCGTGGGCTCGCAGGCGGCGGCCGGCAGGACCGGGGCGCGCCCGGGAGGCGTGGCTGCCCTCCCGCAGACGCATTCGGCCGGCCCGCGGGTTCTGCTTCAGATGCTCGCGCATCATAAACTTCTCTCGTCCTCGCTTGGCACGCGACCTGGTCTTCTGGCAGCTGCTCCGTGGTCACGTTGGTTTGAGCCCCTTTCTACAGTAATAATTCTGCCTCCGACGATTTTAAGTTTCACTGTTCACAGCTCACAGATAAGCCGTCCATCTCCACACAATTAGGGCTGCAACGAAGTTCGTCTCTCTATCGCTAGCCTTCGCGTGATTGATCTTTACCTCACCCCCAATGTTTTAGAGGTCCCGGAAAGTCCCAGAAGATGTGACGCCTGAGCACGAGGACACAATCCAATTTAATATAATTTAAGTGGATAATGCTGTAACTCCACTCACCCATGTATATTCTTGAGTTAGGATTTGTAGTTTTTGACTTTCTAGCAATTTGCTTATATTATCTAAGCTAATATAATAGTTACGATTGCTCGTAGTATTTATTCTGCCTTGTACACACATATTTATGGTAGCTTTATTCATAATACCCTCAACCTGGAAACAATCTGAATGCAGGTAGATAAGCAAACTGTGGTATGTCTACAGACTGGAATACTACCCAGAATAAAAAGGAGCAGACTAAGGCTGCATGCAGCAGTGTGGATGCATTTCAAAAGCATTATTGCTGAGCTAAGGAATCCAGAGCCAAAACATATGTATATTTACATATGGATCTTTTCATACAAAGTTCTAGAACACGTAAAACTACTGTACAGTGACAGAAAGCAGATCAGTGGCTGCCTAGCACTGGGAGAGAGCGGCTCGGCTGCAGAGGAGAACGAGGGAAGCTTTGGTGATGAAAATGTTGTGTATCTCAATTTTTGTGACGTATACGCAGGTGTCGAAATTCATCTAATTGTATAGTGACATGGCGCCTTTTAAAAATATTTTTTACTTTTCAATTACAGTTGGCATATGATATTATATTAGTTTCAGGTGTACGGCGTAGCGATTGGACATTTATATAACTTATGAAATGGTCGCCCTGATAAGTCCAGTAGCCCTCTGACACCACGTACGGCTTTAGCTATAGCTTGTAAGTTATAATGTATTCGATCCTCATTGTAATCCATCTCAAAGTTTCTAATTTTTCCTGTGATTTCTTCTTTAATCCATTGGTTATTTAGGAGTTAATTTATCTTTAATTTCTACATTTTTTTGTGATTTTCCTGTTATTAATTATTAATTTTATTACATTATGTCCAGATAACATACTTTGTATTATTACAATTCTTTTAAATTTATTTATCTGTGTTTCATAGCCTAACATATGATCTATTCTAAAAAAAATCTCACATACAAGTTTGAAGATTACATATATCTACCGTTGTTGAGTGGAGTGTGCTGTGGATGTGTTAGGTCTCCTTGGTTCATAACGTTGTCTTGTTGAAATCCCACCTAGTTGTCTATTCATTATTAAAACTGAAAGTCAGTTATTGACTCTATTATTACTGAATTGTCTTTTTCTCTCTTCATTTTCTTGTAATGTCTATTTTCTTCCAATATTGATATAGCTATTTCAGCTGTCTTATGGCCAACGTTTGCATGATATTTTTCTATCTCTTTCTATATTTTTCTACCTTTCAATTTTTTTATCTTCGAATGAGTCTCCTGTAGAGAGCATATATTCAAATCTTGTTTGTTTGTGTGTTTTTGTATATAGTCCGACATATTCTGTATTTTTGTTGAGTTGCTTGGTTCATTGGCATTTACTGTTTCGACTAACTGGAGAGTTGGACTTATGTTTACCATTTTGCTTTGTGTTTTCCTTACGACTCATGCCTTTTTTGTCTCACTGCTTTTTATTTAATGTGTGATTTGCATTATGCATTTTCTAATGTAACATATAAATTTATTTAATGATTTTTTAACTATGTACAGTTATTTCTTTAGTGGTTCCATTAAGATATACTATTTACACATTAACTTATCAGAATATGCTTCAGATTTATGTTAACTTAATTCTAGGGAAATACAAGCATGTCATGTCTATATAGCTCTATCTTTTGTCTTTTTATGAGATTATTACGATACATATTACAACCATATATGTTACAAACCCAAACGTACCTTATTAAAAGTACTTTATATAATTGTATGGCTTTTAAAGAAGCCGAGGAAGGGAGAGCTTTTATTATATGAACATTTTTATTTAACATTTCTGGTTATCTTCATTTGTTTCTGTGGATCTGAGTTACCATCTGGAGTCATTTACTTAGCCCAAACAAGCTTCGCTCCCAGCCAACTTCTTTATATGGATATTGGGAAATATGCTGCATTCTAAATGTTATAGGTGGAAAAATAAAATTACATGCATCTTGTTTTATGCAATTGCTTTTAAAATCAGTTAAGAGAAAAAAAGGAGAAGAACTATGCATTTCCAACGTCTTTATAATTACATTGTTAACTTCACCACTTCTTGTGTTTCCCCGTGGATTCGGATTGCTGTCTGGAGTCACCTGCTTTGGGCCCGAAGAATCCTACTTAATATACTTCGTAAGGTGTGTCTGCTTACAAGGATTTTCTCCAAGTTTGCTTATCAGGAGGCATCTTCACTTCGACTTTGTGTCTGAAAGATAACTTTGGTGGGTCCTGGATTCTGGATTGGCGTTTTTTTGTTCTTTAACTACTTTGAATTTTATTCCACTGCCTTTGATCTTTATTGCTTCTGATGAGGAGTAAAGCTTTCAGTCTTATTGGGGCTCTTTTGTAAGTGGCGAGTTATTTTTCTTTTATATCTTTGAATGTTTTCTTTGTTATTGGCTTTAGTATTTTTATGTGACGTATTTATAGTGAATCTCTGAATGTATCTCAGTGGATGACTGTTAAACTTCTTGTGTATGTAGGTTTATGTTTTTCATCAAATTTGGGTAGTTTTTAGTTATTATTTCTTGAAGTGTTTTTCTGTTCCTCTCTCCCTCGCCTCTCTTCTGCCTCTCTCATTATGCATATGGTGGTGCCCTTAATGACAACCTACTTTTCTTAGAGGTTCTATTAAATTTTTCACTCTTTTTGGTCTTCGTCCTTCATATTGCATAATCGCTATCAATCTGTCTTTAAGTTCACTAATTTTTTCTCTTGCAGTTCAGATACACTATTGATCATCGTGAGTGAGTTTTAGATTTAGTTATTATACTTTTCCATCCGGAATTTCCACTTGTCTCTTGCTTAGAGTGTCTCTCTCTCTACTGACGACCCCTGCTTCATGTTACATGATCGTTATAACTTTATTTGTTAAGCATGGTTTCTTTTAGTCCTTTGAACATGTTTACAATGGCCACTTTGAAGTATATTTGTTAAATATGTTCTCACAGGCAGTTTCTGTTGCCTGTTTTTCGAGCTGTGCATGGGTCAGATTTTTGTTTCTTTTTATGTCCTATTAATGTTTGTTGGAAACTGGCCTTTTTAGATAATGTATTGTAGCATCTCTGAATACTGTCCCCTTCAGGGCTTCTTATTGTTATTCCCTGTTTATTTTTTTGTTTGTTTGTTTTATTTGGTCGGATTACTTTAGCGAAACGCGTCCTTCCCCTTCTCCTGCCTCGCCTCGCCCGTGCGTCTTCTGGTATTTTCCTTCGGCGAGCGCAGCTTTGACGGCCGCCCGGGCAGCGCCTCCTTTACTGTCTCTTTCCCTGAACACGTCCAGCCCTTAAGCTTCATTAATCACTGGTCGACGGCTTTATTATTCTCGGCAATGACCTGCGGCGTAAACCGCTGCTCAGACTGGTCCTGTTAAAAACAGGTTTCTTTACAGGAATAGAGTTTCCCATTGATGCTTGAGATTAGTTGTGGCCCAGTAGGGATATCAGTTGTGTCTTTCCAAAATATTTTATGGTAAATTTGTGTGAATGTGTGTGTGTGTGTATTAATAACCCAGATTTCTAACCCTAGAAAAATTGTCATTGAGTAATTTATAATACTTACATAGGCTGGAACATTTTAGAACATATACAAATAATATCTTCACATAAATTTGACAAAATGAAAATTCTTATATTATCATAGTTAAGCAAAATAAAACAAAATAAAAACAAACCAGATACAACTTCAAGCATAGAAGGATAAGATGATGTCACCTTCCCTACGGGCCACCACTGCCAAGAAAAAGAAAAAGAAGAAAGAAAAAAACCAGGCAAAATAAAATCTTGGAAGACACTATCTCAAAATATTTAAAAAAGATTTTATTTCAGTGGTGTGAATGTGAATAACCTTTTTTTCTATTTCTAGACTACTGCACGTCTTACAGCAGACTTGAATTAATTGCACATGAGAAACACACGGAGATAAATACAGAAGCGACACTGTGGTGTGGTCGCCGTTATGTCTAAACTGCCGCACAACTGCTCCCCCCGCCGGCGCCCCTTGGCTCTGCTTCTCCCGTGGTGATCAGGATGCCACGGTCCTAGACACTTCCCTTTGCACAGGGCAAAGTAAAGCGTCTCCACTTCATGTGGCGATGAACCATTTTGATAATCCGTGCCTGGATGACTGAAGCACTGCCTCGGAGCCACCTGGCCCAACTTCGACGCTTCTCCGAATTACTGTACATCTATAATCTATTTGGCTAGCTAATTTGGATTTCAAAACAAATTTATGATAAGTAATAGTTTACTGTTACTGCTTTGCTGAACACGTTCTATCGCTAAGCTACAAATAACATTAGTGAATTACTCATAGACTCAACAATCATGGCTTAAAATCTGAGAATTTTCTCTATCGTATAAATTTTAGAAATATAATTAAATATAGTAACTACTTATGGAATTATAATTTATTAGATTCAATGACATTCTGTATATATTCCAGCTAGATAAAAGAGATATAGAGTAAAAAAAAGCACATGTTTCATTTGTCAAAGAATTAATTTTAATAGTTTATAAACACGTGAGGCAGAGAAATGACGAGCGGATACGTTTAGGAAACAGGCACCAAATATTAGCGACCTCGAGGTCACCGAAGGTCAGAGCTGGCGAGACAGCTCGCCCTGCCTCCCCGCGCCGGGCAGTGAGGCCTGCGGTCCGTTCCTGCCGCTCCCGCCGTTACAGCCGGTCTGAACCGCCGCCACTGCTCATGTCACCTCCTGAACGGCCGTGTAAGTGGTTTTCGCCTACGCTGTTTTCCCGACTTCAAGCCATCCGTCCCCCTGGAGCCGAGTGACATCCTCGCGCCGCACGCTGCACGTGGTTTGCAGGCGCCACTGCCAGCCCCGCGCGCCCCGCCCGGACCGCTCTGCTCCCCTTGGGGCGGGGCGCCCCCCGGTGTCGCTGCTCCTGAGCCCGCAGCGGCCCCGCGTCGCGGGACGTCGTCCGGACACTCAGCAAGACCTGACACTTCGAACAAGTGACCTTACTTCCAGCCCAGAACCTTTCCTGCTTGCACCCCGCTCCCCTGAGCTCTCCGATGAGTTCACGCGGACGCTGTGGATAACGAGGCCGCATTTCAAACTTTCGGAGAGAGCGAAAGGCCTGTCGCGTCTTTGTCAGTATTTGACGAGATCTACACAGTGAGACAATGTCTTGAAGAAATGACATTTGTCTTACTCCAACATAAAAACCGTAGTTATAAGACCTTTCTCTCCCACTTCCTCAATCAGCTGTCTGAAGGAGAATTAATTGGTTAGCAAAGAATAACAACGTTTACATATTTTGAATGAAAATTTTTGTACAAGTTATTATTACTGGATCATGTTGGAGATCGAGTCTGCCTAAATTTATGAAATCCATGGCTCTTCACAGATTCTGGGTGAAATTTAATAGTTCAATGTTTAATCCTATATTTAAAAAGAGGGTCCTTTAAGTATTATAAACATTCGAGGTCAGGGACGAAATTTCTGTAAACCTCTCTGTGTCTCACTGCGGTGGGTGGGTATCAGGTATGGGCTTAATACTGATTACCTATGGGACATTTCTCATGCCTTAGAGTTTTTCTAGATTACTTCAGGGAGTTAGCGAAGGCCCCAAAAGAAAACTAAACCTGTGGATTTCAAAATAGTGGACTTTTCACAAGATGACGATGCTAGGAAGAAATTATGAGAAAAATAGTAAACAGTAAACTGTAAAAGTAAATAGGATTTCAGAAAATCGTGGAATCCAAAATGCGTCTACTTTTTATTTTATAACTCAATGCCAAGTACATGATATATTGGAGTCACAAGCTGAATCAAGCAAATAGCCTCACAGAACAAAAGCAATTTGCCTTATCTGACTAATTGAGGCATAAATAATTATAATGATCAATCTTGTAGAAAATTAAAAAAAAAACTACTCATTCAAGGTAAGGTACAGACAGGAGAGTGAAATGTTAATTTAGTTAACATTTTAAACTCTTATTGATTTTTAAATTGCCATTCCTGAATGTCCAAAGTTCAAGAATCCAGAAAAAAATTGGCATCGTACTCAGAATCTACACTCTACAGTTAACAAGTTCTATTCTGTTCAAGTATACTTTAGCGTACGTGGGTGGGCTTGAGCGCTTGGAACGAATAAGTAGCAAGGTTTTCATAGTCCCTACGGGCTCAGGTCTTCGAAGGGCTAGGAGGCTTGCCAGTGGATGGGTGCAAAGCCGAGCAGGCAAAGTGGGGGGCAACTGGGACATAGTAGACGCTAAAACCACAGCTCTCTGAAAAGACTTCACCCCGACCTGGCGATCGGATTCACCCAGGAAACAGGGCTTTATCTGAAACCTTTCGAGCTGGGGGTTAAGTGCGAGTCATTCCTCTCAGAGGTGACACTCAGAGCCGTTGCACCTCGGCAAGATGAACTCTCATGCTTTCTTGATAAGAAGCAGACCAGCTGCTGTTCGTGCACCCAAGGAGGACCGAAAAAGAGAGAGGAGGGAGCTCACGGTGCTGTACGAAAATGATCTCCTTACTTCCCATTTTTCTGCTTTGCTTTGGGCTGAGAATGGTAAAATCACAACATGGAACCATCTGTTGGCAGGATATTGAACTGGACAGATTTTAGCAACAAAAATAGAGAATAATGTAATATAAAATTTGTCTCGAATCATGAGAAAATAAACATGAAATGCCTACTTTTCTCGACAAAGTTATGTATTGTGTTTTATATACTCGGTTATATTTTCTAACATTTTTTTCCTTCGAACATATTTTTCTTACTGAAAATCACAGCGTTTACTCCAATTTAGAAAGCCTGCTTCACCCAGGAAGATGCTCTGAAAAGGAATTTTAATGATGTATAATAGTGCTTACTACAAGACGCCTTGTGAAGCTTTCTAATTAAAAAAAAAAAAATCTCAGTAACTTGTTATCCCAGGATTCTGGAAATGCAAAAAAGTAAAACTCGAGATTACGGGAGGAAAAAAAGGACCATCACGTTACTTTACGTAATTCACTTTTTTGTGAAGAAAATGTCACTACTTATTTACTAATTCTCCAGTGTACTATTCTACCATGTAAATAGCTGGCAAGATTCGGTAATTGCTGTGAGTCGAATAGTACTAGTTACTACTGAAGAAGTTGAAATTTCTGTTAAGAAGATGGTCTAAGGAATGAATGCCTCATTACTGGCATCAGGGCAGAGGACAGCACAGTGCTCACAACAAAACCTGGCTCCAAGTAAATATTTAAAAATGTTTGCCATCATTATTACACACACATTTCAAGAGGTTGTTTGCCTTTCTTGAACTAGTCTAGATGAGACTCTGGCAAAAAACCAGATAAAGTCACGAGTGGGCTCTCGATTACAATTGGCCAGATGTTGGGTTTTGATTTCCAGGCAGGGTTGGAACAGTGTCAACTAAATAAATTCAAAAGTTAGTTTGGTTCAGCTTCTATGATCTCTATAGTGAATAGTTGTTTTATTTGATTATATGTCTTGTCCACTGTCCAGAGAAGGCCATCTCGAACATTCGCACTCATGCATTGTTGCAAACCAGAGCCAGAGTTACAGTGGTCAAGTCTCCCATTATCGGGGTTATACCATTTTCAAGTGGGATTTATTCCAGGGGTGCAAGGATGGCTCAATGTCCACAAATCAAGCAACAGAATACACCACATTTGCAAAATGAAGGATGAAAATCATATGCTTATCTCAATAGATGCAGAAATAGAATTTGATAAAGTTCAATATTTATTCATGATAAAAAACCCTCAGTAAAGCAGGTCTAGAGGGAAGATACCTCAATATACTAAAGGACTTTTCTATAACATTTTAGTTCAAACTTTTTTCTTTTTCTATTTTTATAGTTATTTCATCAGCATCTGTCATTTTAAACAATAATTTAGAACTTTGCATCTTGAATATAAAGTCAAGTATTCTCTCGTTTATAAACATTTGAGAATTACATGTTTTCAAAGTTTGAGAAATAGGTTTCTGTTTAATTATACTTTAAAAAGGTGATGTATTTAGATAAATTAGATCGAGGTAATTCATATATTAAATGTTCCCATGCAATTAGTCTCTGGAACTTGCAAGCCCCATGGCAACGTGTCTAATAACAAGCCAGCTGCTTGGGGAAGCGTACTATAAAGATTATAATTCAGTGCACCCCAAGTGAGCGTTAATCAATTCTGCTACAAAATTAGAAGTTACAGACCGTGACTATTTATTCAGAGACCTAGGAGTTCACAGAGGTAATATTGTTTAGCAAATACACGCTTATCGCCTCGTTCCCTTGGCAGCTGTAAGCCACCGGGGATGAGCCAACTGCTTGGGCTTCAGTCTGTAATATGGACATCGTCCTTCTGGGGAAGACATTCAAGCAGATACACCCACAGCATCGCACAAAGCATGTCGGAGTTCTTGTGAAAATCGGCCCAGGTGAAAAAATAAAATAGAGAAATAATAAAAACCTCCCTTTTGGTTTTTTTTTTTTTTGATACATTTTGAACAAATTCATACCCTCACTCAGCTCATAGTCCAGCTGAGCGGGTGTCAGAGGCAAGCAGTAAGTCACGAAGATTCCCGAGAATCTGGTAATAGATGATATAGGGATCTCAGAGAAGAGAGGGGTCACCAAAGCAGACAAGGAACGGCACTGGCCAAGGTCACTGGAGGCGGGACTTTGAGGGACTGGAGAATTACGATGCAAATTGAAGTTCTGAGCGCTGTGCTCGTCGCCCCGTGAGCCCCTGGGGTCCCCTGTCACCCGCCTGCCACCGCGGCCTCATCGTGAGAGACTTTCACACATGTGCTCACACGATGCTAGTTCCTTGCTGGGGTTTTTATTATCCTTGGCTCAGTATCATTCCCAAAGAATCATAAAAGAATATA
Source organism: Rousettus aegyptiacus (assembly GCF_014176215.1). Lineage (NCBI taxonomy): Eukaryota > Metazoa > Chordata > Mammalia > Chiroptera > Pteropodidae > Rousettus > Rousettus aegyptiacus. The sequence goes on along the minus strand of NW_023416288.1, from coordinate 44,705,040 downwards.
CTGATGTAATAGTAGCTCTGTATCCCCCCCCCTTCAAATGTTTTGGATGACTGACATTTACTGCAAAGTATGAAGGCAGAAATACTTCTCCAGGGCATGATAATGAGGAAGGGAACTTATGTTTCTTCAACCCTCAGATGCCTCTTTGAATTATGGAAGTGCACTGTACTGTGTAAAAGAAAATCGAGTGAAGAGCAAGGTTTTAAAAAATGTTCTAATTCAGGAGCGATCGGTGCCCATCAAAGATTAGTTAAGAAACGGAGATGTATGTCTGGCATCCCTGCCCGGAGACCGGCACCTGCCTGATTGGTGATGCTTTATCCACGACGTATTCATATATTCTGTTGTCTTCTAGCTCAGCCACTTATTGACAGCAGATGCCGAGCATGCATCAGCGCGGGCTTCCGTGTTCCCTGCTCGGTGGCCACGGCCCTTCCGAGCACGAGTCTTGACTGGTACCAGCGGCCTCACGGATCATGCCGACACTCTGCCGTGAAGTTTTGCTCGACATCGCGATCCCAATGCAGATGATTTTCAGTAGCTCCCTCTGCTCATGCCTGTCACACCTTACGTGTCCTTAAAACCTGCAACAGGCAGAATGAGGCAGCATTCATTTCCCCACCTAAGACATTCCATTCAGCAGATAAAGCCCCCCTTGTACATACCAAGAGATGCCTTGCAGGCAGGCGAGTGGGTCCGGGACTCACGGCTGAGTTTTTCTGGAGCATGGGCGCCACGGGGAAGTGGGTCAGCAGGCGGGCTCAGGAACCAGGCTGCCCGGATGCGGAGCCGCGCTCCATCGTGCACTGGTTGGGGCAGGTTACGTGACTGTCCTATTTGTCTCCTTGGCTGAAACCTGGCGATAACATGGTCTTCATCTGTTGGGAGCATTAAGTGAGTTAGTAACTTGTAAAATGTTGAAAATCGTGCTTGGCACAAAGTGTGCACACAGTCAGCACTGACTACGGTAGAAGCTACTCCTCCCCGGGAGCAAAGAATCGTCACATGCCCTCTGCTCTTTCATCACGGAGAAGGCCTGCTTATATTAGATGCGCAGTGCATGCTGAATCGGCCTGAAAAAATTAGCAGCTTTCACTCGTGGAACGTTACAGGAATTCATGAGAAACTCGAATTCAGTTACGCAGTCATATTCTATGTTTTTGCACATTGAAGTTCTGAAAGTGAGCACGAATCCTACTGTGTGTGTGTAAATAAACCCAGATTGTTAACATTGACCTTCATGGCAGTGGGACTTCAGGTAAATTCTATCTTGTGATTGATACAGTTGCTATTTATGATTTACCTACAATGCAAATGCATGAGATTTGGAGCTACCGAAAATTGTAAATGCTACTCTTAAAAACAAAATTTTATAAAAAAAAAATAAACAAAAAAAACGAACTTGGCTTAGTGTGGTGTATCGAGCCTGTTGGAAGGAGCGCACATGGCCAGTTTTAATGGAACATGCGTTTCTGAGTCAAAATCCCCGAGTTGTGATCCGAGCCATCTCTGCTCTTTCTGTCACTTGTCCCTGCTTCCTGGCTCCTCTCCTGGCTCCTCCCTTTTGTCTGGCGACTTCTTCAGTTCAGAGTCCTAGAGGGAAGGTCTGCTGGGAGTCTCGGCGACACACGGGGCTTGGATGGCAGATGCTGTTGGCAACAAACACACACGCGGAGAGCAAGCGGGATCAGAATCCACCGGGAGGTGAAGAGAGGCGGCTTTGGGCAGACGCCCAGAGCGAGCGAGCCGCTCTGGTCTGCGGGCCACTGAGGAGCTGCTCCAAAGTTCATTTGGTTCGCCCCTCGAATCTTCTTCGTTAGAAAGGGCTGCTTCACTGGCGTGTGAATTAGCCCCATGGAGTGTGCCACGCTTCCCAAGCCTCGCAGACCCTGATCCCCCTTCCCTCTGCGTGGTCACGTGGGAACTCACAGCCCAGAAACCCGCTGGGGGCTCCTGCGGCTGTCACGTTGGGATCTTAACGTTCACTGCATCCGGATGGATAGATGACTTTGGTCCCCTCAAAAACAAAAAAATAACAATGTCAACTTCACACTTGTTTTATGATGGAAAATCTTTGCCATCATAGTTTTCTCATGAAAGATATATTGGCCACTTCCCAAATGCCAAGTCTAATAGAACAAGAATATAAATGATAGATTCCTTTGTAGCCATCAACCCGGTAAGGTTATGACATGATGTGACATACCTATTTGTCATCATAAAGTAAGCACTTTTACTGATGTCTCGAATTTCTGGTGTTTTCAAGTGCTGGAAATAGTCTGCGTTTATTCTGAATTGTACAAGTTTTTACATCGTGTACCACGTCAGACCTCATGTACCATTAATTAAATTGCTGCCAGTGATACACTTGCATGAAATATTTCACTAAAATAGCAAGATTTACAAAATAAAATAAAGATAACAATCAACTCTCAAGGAAAACCGAAAGGAAGTGGTGTGATCTAGTAGAGCCGAAAATACTACGCGGTTAGTAAGATCTGTTTCCATATAATAAAGTTCACGGCAAGACTTAGGTCGTGGACACATCGGTCCAACTAAACTAATTCAGAGGACGTGGGGAGCACGTCGGAGTCAGAAGGCTGTGCTCACAGAGGTCCCCCTTCTTATAGCCCAGCCTCAGGGGGTGCAGGTTGTAGGCTGAGTGGTGGGAACTGCGCCCCAGCTTTCTGCAGAGGCAGACACCTCCTTGAGAGGGGGCTCCAAGTCACTGACTCTATGGTGAAGATTTCCTGAGCTCCGACCTCCCTTTTGCAATACCTGGGTGGAGCTCGTCCCCGTTGGGGTGGGGATACACCCGATTTGCTGTTTTTTCACTTAGATGCTAAGACTGAATCCTTTGGGTCTTACTCACCTTTTTCTGCTTCTGGCCCCTCTCACTACAAGAAGATTCTCAAAGAAAGGTGTGTCATAACCCCGAAGCTTGCAAACAGCATGACAACGCCTGCCCCTCTGCCGGGGTACTGAACAGCAGCTCGCCCTTGGGGCAGGCCAGCGTCCAGCTCCCGAACTGGGGGCGATGCACAGGGACTTTCTTCCAAAGAGTGAAGAATAAAACAAGGACAGCAGAGAAACCTGAAGAACCTACCTTGGCCAGGTGATCAAGGTTACAATCCACAATTATCCATCAGGTTGACAGTGTATCAACGTGATATGACGTCATAAAATGGCATTTTACCTCGGTGGTCCCCTTGGCCAAAATCCATAACCTCGAGTCTAGTCAGGAGAAACACGCCAGGTGGATGGATGGGATCCCGAAACAGAAAAAAAGACAATAGGTAAAAACTAGGAAAACGAAAACAATATGGACTTTAATTAATACTAATGTATCAATATTGCATTAAATACATAAAAACAAACACATTAGCATGTTCAGTAAAGTGAGATGATAATAGAAGAACCTGGATGTCAAGTCTATGGGGACTGTGTCCTCTCTTTGTAATTTTTCTGTGACTCTGAAAGTGTTATAAAACTAAAAAAAATTAACATGCGAAATGCGTTATATTTTTTGCTCGAACATGACGTGTGATCAGTTTGTGCCCTCGCGCGCTCCCGCACGGCAGTGGACGACGTGCGCTCCAAAAGGAGAGCGTCATGTGGAAAGAGGTTCCCGGACGCAGCGCGGGGAACCCCTGAGCGGCCGCGTTTTGTAGATATTCTGGCGCAGCCTCGGCCAGCCGCGCTCCTGCCGGCTCCCGACCGGCTCCGACCCCTGACTCAGTTCCCCTCTCCCCTGCGTGGTGGCTCGCGGCGCCCCGCGTGGCCGTCCTCCCCGACCTCGGGGTGCGCTGGGCCTGCCGACGGGGGTGGGGGGGGGCGCTGCCTGGCGCTCGGGGCGGTTTGCCGAGATCCGCTCTGATCTGCGTTCGTCGTCCGCGTCCCCGTGCCGGGTCATCGGGTGGCGGCGCCCGCCCCGCGCGAAGCGCGACCAGCAGGTGCGTGGGGCGTTCGGACAGGTGCGCGCGCTCGCTCCCGCCTGCCGGCCTGTGGTTCCGGGAGGCCCGGTGCAGCCGTGGGTACCCGGTAACCCCCCTTTTCTTCCCACCGCCGATGCGAAGCTGTGAATTTCAAGCCGGGGCGTCCACCGGGGCCTCCCGCCTCGCGCAAACTGTTGGAAATGCCTTTCCTCTTTCCTCTTGGGGGAAAAACTGAGTTCTAAATGTGACCGTGCCTTCTTCCAGGGCCACGCCGCCCTGGACACGCCCGATCCCGTCTGGCCTCGGAAGCCGAGCAGGGTCCGGCCTGGTCAGTGCTTGGATGGGGGACCAGGATGGGGGACCACCTGGGAAGCCCAGGTGCGTAGGCGTAAAAAATAACAAATAAGGGATTGTGAGCTGACAAGGTCCTTGCAATCTGCGAGGTCCACCAAGGGTGGCCTCGCCTGAAAATAAATAAATGAATAAAAATAAATAAGTGTGGCCGTGAGGCGCCCACAGGCGTGACCCTCGACGTTCCGCAGCTGCGCCGGCGCCCAGCAGGGGGCGCTGCAGACCCGCGCCCCGCGGCTCCCCGGGGCGCCCCGCGGCTCCCCGGGGCGCCCCCGCTTCTCCGGGCCGCGCGTTTCGCCGCGTGTTTTCTGTTATCGCTCTTGCAGCGTCCGGAATGTTGCTCTTTACGGGTGTCCGGTCAGGGCTGTCAAACGCCCACGAAGGCTCCCCTCGAAGGCGGCCCTTGAAAGAGCGAGCTCCACGCTCCTGCCCCGAGGTCACGTGCGAGGCGAGCGCCGCTTCGCGCCCTGCGAGCTGTAACGTCGTCGCGCTGCGAACCCCGCAGTCGCGGGGCGCGGCCTCGCCTCGGCCGAGCGCGCTCGCGGCCCCCCCACCCCCAGGAGCGCGTCCCGATGCGCCGCCGTGGGACTGTTACCGCATGAGCGGTCACAACGCACTTAAACAGCAAAACGCTGCAGCGTTTGACATGCTGGGAGAAGGAGAGCCGGATGCGCGGGAACATGGGGCTTGATTTTGCAGTTCAAGATGTACTCGCAAGTCGTTTAGAAATGACGGCGCCTCTGGACCTAAAGATTCTCAGCGTTTTTGCGTTAGTTCTGCTAAAAGAAAGAATGGCTTAGGACACGCGGCCACCCGCGGACGCTACTGAGGCTAAACAATCCTCAGAAGTCCCTCCCGGGTGGACCCGCCGAGGTCAGAAACCGCGGATTACAGCCTTGGCGTGGACTTTGCTGATGCCGACTTAAAAACAAAATCGATGAAAACTGTAGTCATAAAATACTAAAACATGGGAATTAAAGTCTCACAAATGACCTCTCCTGGGCACTTAACCTTTATTTAAAATAATTTCTATGTTCAGTGAAATTTTTTCATTTAAATTCTAATCAATGTCTAGTAATTTCTCAGGGCTTCCAGGTAGACGGTTGCGTTTCCGAATCTGTTTTCCCATTCTTCTTATAATTATCACACATCCTGTGTTCATTTCGTATCTCGTTAATTGGCTCTATAGTTCAGAATCATTTAAAATAATAAAGATGTTAATGATCATCAACGTTGCTAATTTTAAAAGTAGTAAAATTAGTTTAAAAAGTATTATCTCTAGGATTTTGTCATAGAAAACGATGATGATTGAAGATATAGATCCCTTGTTATGAAAAGGAAGTGTTCTCATGTCCTATCCTTACGAGGTTTTTGCTTATCGGTTTTCAATCAGAGACCGTATTTAATTGCATAAGTTTTGAGATAATAAAATATGTTCATTGGTTTGATCTATTATAGAGTCTCAAATATAACGTCAGCCTTGCATTCTTAGCTTAAATCCTACTCGGTCTTGGTAGATTATTTTTTTAACATACCATCAAATTGAATTTTATCATATTTTAATTTAGATATTTTTCAATCATAATCTTAACTGAAATTGGTTTATCTTTTTTTTTTTTTGTATTTTCTTTAATCGGAGATTAAACCGACCGACACTATATCATTAATATGCTGCTTCTGGTTTAACTTAAAGCCAGAATCTAAGACCCAATTACATTTGCCTCAAATTATGTAAGTCTTAAATTCCTCTAATATTCAGCAAACTTAGCAAAAGCATGCCTCCTACTTGGATCTCTGCCATGTGAAATACCTGCTCGGTCCTGCGAATTCATAAACCAACCTAATCTCCCATTTATTCCCTTTTCTTTTAAAATGTAGATTGATGTAGCCCGCGCAGAGAACACAAGATCACAAGATCGAATGCCGCCAGTAGAACCTGCCACGAACAGCAAAGCTCCCACTCAATCGCTTCCGAAATGTCCCCCTCCCCAAAGCCAACACTTGTAAGTCATTTTCAGGTCCCCGGGGATCCCTGCAGCTCTAAATACCAGCACTTTACCGCTGTACCGGAGTCCGTCCCCCCCCCCCCGTCCCCTTGCCTTGCTAGCCGCAGGGACCTGCTTCTCGCCGCACAGGGGCCATCGTCCCAGAGCCAGGGCGGCAGGGGCGGATGAGTCTGGACCGGGCAGGCGGCACCGCAGCAGTCCCATTGCTTCACGGGGATCCGGCTCATGTGACCCAAACTGTGTCAGAGTCATTCTGAGGCGGAGCGCGCCATCCAGAAGGGGCCGGGTCTCTCGCCTTGCGCCACGATCAACGACAAGGTCCTCGTTATCTCAATCAGCTCCAAGGCGCATTCCAAATGCAGAGACAGTACAGGCCGCCAAATCCGGGCAAGGCGGGAGCCAGCAGAGCTCAGAGAAGGGCTCCCTCCTTCCCCTCAGTCCCCTGGTGACATCGATGAGCACTCAGAGCCTCCTGAACATGAAGCTGCGAGGCCCCTGGTCTCGTAAGTTCTCTGAGCCAAAATGTCTTGTTTTGCACAAGCCCGTTTGTAATGGGTTTCTCTTATTTCTCTTACTGGGAACTGAAACGCTCCTGGCAAGACCAACATCGGTAGGATAACTAGAGTTGCGAGCGGCATAATGTAGAGTTTGGAACTGACTTAACCGTGGTAGGACCCACGCAGAGACGATTCCCTGAAAGAAGCGGCTGATGCGTCTGCTGCCTCTGGTGACTCGGAACCTGAGACAGGCGTCCGCCCAAGCTGGAGCTCCGGCGATATGGGGGGGACCCAACGTCGGGCGGCTGGAACAAGCTGTGTGTCGCGCTCTCTGAGACGGGGGCAGTTTCGCAGGAGGCCGGAGCCTGTCACGGCAGGAAGAGGGACGGCAGCATCGCTCAGGCCGACGACTCCGCGTGGAGCCGGGCGCCTGCGATAAACCTCTGGTCGCTACAGGAGCCGAAGTCTTGGCCTCCAGCTACAGTAGGTGTGAGCAAATGCGGGCGAGTCGGGCGGTGGGAGGGGGGCATGGCGGGTCGTCGCAGCCCTCAGGGAAGTCAGAGAACTGTCGCCCCTAGCAGCGCCCTTCCCGCCGTCCCCACGTGTACCCCGCCTGGCCAGAGGGCAGTACCGCTTGCGGTGAGTTATGAGCCCACTGCTTGCATCCGTCCTGGAGACAGGGGGCTGTGTTAGCCTTGGCTACTTACTGCGGTCTCTTTTGCAATACAAGAAGCTGCAGGCTAGAATTAACATTGCAGGGGTGTATTTTGTTCAGTTAATGAAACCAAAATTCTGGGCTCTCGATTCAATGGCCCATGATTTGGCAATCTGTCTGAATTTTAATTTTTTATAAACTCTAAAGAGAGAGAGAGAAAAAAAAGCGCTTTCAGCATAGTATTACCGGAAAGATCCCGGCCATTCCTGGCACCTGGGTTTGTGCCTGCTCAGCATCCCAGGTGATTTGTGGGCGCTAAACAGCGGGGATCCACCAGAACGCACCCCTCCGCTCCCCGGGCTATCTGTGGCTCTCTAACATCCATCATCCGCTGACTGGGACTTCCTCCTTCACTCTGCTGAATCTGCCCGCGCCGCTGCTGGGCCGCATTTGTTTATGCTGCAGAGTGCGGGCGGGTGCTATTGGTGGTTTTGCTGCTGGGTATGCGGACCTGGTCTGCGGGGCATCTCCCTGGACGGGGAGGCTGGCTGACATCCCTGTGGCTGTGCGCGTGGCTTGTTCACCAGTTTCCCCAAATGACTTAAGGCGAAGGCTCTTCGCTGGAGAGCCGCGCCCCTCTAGCCCGCACACTGCTTCCTGGACAGATCTGTCCACGCCCTTCCCAGGGGAGCTCCGGGGCGCTCCGGGGTTCTGGCAGGCGATGGCAGACCCTCCCCTGCACCTTAAATCACCGTGTTTGTTTCTGAGTCGGGTTACATTCCAGCGTATTTCCGGCGGAAGGCAGGGGACGCCTTCCACGGAGAATGCACAATGCCTGGCCAGTGGTAACTAAGCGGAGCCGGAAATTTTCCGGGAGCAAAGAGATCGGTACATTTGAAGTTCTGACTGTGAGGCGAAGTGCGGCGTCCGACGAGCCCGAGGGAAACGTGACGCTAAACAGTACAGGGCTGTGTCGTCTGGGATAACGATATTGGTCTTGACACAACTGTATCGTGGAGAAATTGGATTAGGCACGGAAGAGAATTGTCTAGAAGACAATTCATGAAAATTTAATCAATGATAATTCACGAATGGTTGAGAAGGAAAATTAGAGAGTATTTTGCAGATAGAATTAAGAAGACTTCATAAAGCCTTGATGTAGAGAGTTGGGGGTGGGGGGTGAAGCCTGCGTGGATTCCCCAGTTCTAGCTTGTCTAAGATGGGTCTCTGGAGATGAGGACCTCTGGGAGGACAGGTCAGCTTGGAAATAGGCGAGTGCCGAGTCATCACCGTTTAGAGGAAAATGGAAGCCCGAGCGCAGGGCGCCCGAAACGAAGACTGTTTCCTGAGCGAAACGCGCAGTCAGAGCTGGTGTGCGGCGCTGCTGCGGCGGTCTCGCTGTGTTTCGTCTCACCGCGACTCCGTCACGAGCGGCCACCGTGGATGCCGGGGCGCCCGCCGTCGCATCTACAGTGCAACCAGCGCGAGGAAGGGAGCGCGCGCCTCTGCCCACCGCGTCCGCTTCCGACAGGTCGCACGTAGCATTTCCATGCACATCGCGTTGTCCCGAGGTTAGTCACACGCCTGAGCCGCGAAGGGCCTGGCAAGCGTTTTCTTCGTTCTGGGTGGCCGCGTGCTGTTGGAATTATCAGACGAAGACTTAAAAAAAACAACCACAAAAAAACTATGATTATTATGCTAGGGGTTTTTAAGGCTTTAATGGAATATAATGATCTCAGAAGTCATCATTCCATCCTAAGAACAACTAAAAAACTAAATGAACTAAAAACCAACTCTTCCCCAGTGGCATGCAGCTAAAAATAACTTGTTATATTCTAGACAAAGATACCGAATGGGCATTCAGATCCTGATAGCTATGAATATGCTTTTAAGCATAAAACACATCTTTTTTTTTTTTGGTCAATAAAAATCCCTTAATGCACCAACATATAACATTTTAAAGATGTATATTAAGTATATACTTTAAAAGGGATTTAAAATATCTTAACCTCCTTTGAAAGAAAGATTCAAGAAAGAAATACGATATACCACATTTTATGTGACTTGAAAAGCATATCTTAAAATGACTCTTCCATTTGAACTGCATTAGCAAGTCACTACCGACGCTCTACGAGTGACTAAGTTTGCGTATTAGAAAAAGCGCGCTGTTAGACTGATCCAAGCACTTAACTAGCCAGACGGGAAAAGAGGCACATCTCTACTTCTGTTTTATCATAAGTTTTTCTATTAATATAATTTTATATTTCTTTCCAGCATATGCTTTACACCATAGATAATTTACCTAAATAAAATTTTATATATATAACATATTATGTATATTATATATGATATATAATATATGATCTATATATAAAGGGAAAAATCCCATATTCATGGGTAATATATAACTTATATTACATATTATACATGATGTATAATATATGATATATATATGTGTGTATATACACACACACACACACACACACACATGCATACATAAAGGGAAAAAATCCCATATTTGTGGACGGGAAGCTTCAGTGACATCAGATGGCTCTGTGTCCCAGCTGATCTACAGATTCTACGCAGGGTCTCTATCAAAATCCCAGATGACTCATTTGTAGAAATTAGCATGGTGATTCTAAAATTCAAAAGCAAGAACAAGGAACTCAGGACAGTTAAAACGATTCTGAACATGGAGAACAAAGTCAGAAGACTCACACTTTCAGTTTTCAAAAATGGCTATGAAGCAACAGTAATTAATCGTTATAATGAATGATGTCGGCACAAGGGTAGACAAAGACCAGTGAAATAGGACCAAAACCCTAGAACTAAATCCATACATCTCTGGTCAACGGATTTTCTATAAGGATGTCAGGATCATCTAATAGGGGGGAAATAGTGTTTGAATGTAGATAAATGTTCAAATGGATAAAGTTGGATCCTTACCTCACACCATATGCAAAAGTTAAATAAAAATGGATCAAAGGCCTAAATGTAGGTGCTAAAAATGTAAAACACCATTAAAAAGGTGAAAAAGGAACTCATAGAATGTAAAAAAATACAAATCATATATTTTATAAGACCTTATAAGGGTCTTCTTGCCTTTATAACATATAAAAAACTCTTAAAAGTCAATAATATAAAAATAACCCAATTCAAGAAATGGGCAAAGTACATAATGGACATTTCTCCAAGGGCGTTGTAGAAATGGCCAATGAACAGATGAGAAATGCTCGGCATCACTAGTCATCAGGAAAACTCAAATCAAAACCACGATGAAATGCCACTTGCCGCACATTAGGACGGCTAAGGTCAATGAGTCAGCTGACGCGTGCTGGTGAGGTGTAGAGAAACGGGGACGCTCGCGCCGCCGGTGCGTGGGCACGTGCCCGGCCTCTCGGGAGAACGCAGAGTCGCCACGTGACCGGGCAGCGCCACCCCTGGGCCACCCGCCCGCCTTCGCTGCGCGTTGCGCGCCGAGCGCCTCGGGCCATCGCAATGCCGTGGCGAGCGTCTGGGTGGCGCATGCGCCGTGACGTTACACCTGCTGCGATGCCCCTCGGTGATGCAACGTGTCCCGCTCTGTTGCGCACCATCGTTTATGCAGCTCATCCTTGACCGAAATGGCGCTTTATGGCACAGGGCTGGATTAACAAAGTCTTCTATTCCATCTTCCCTTTTTAACAATTTCGACATGCGTGTGGAGCGTCATGATACTTTCTGTCTGTGCTTTTGTATTCGCGCTGAAACTTATTCATCAACAACATAAAAGAACTTTTTTTGGTCTATCTATTTTTTAAATTTTATTTGGTCTGAGGAGTATTAAGATAATTACATACTTTATTATTTTACTCTAAAACGATATAGTTTTGATAATCATACATTTGAGAAATAATCTCATATATATTTTCTTTAGGTATAAATTTTATATATCATATATTTGAATTCTGCTATCAAAAGTATTTTTCTTCTCTATTTTGGATTTTTCCATTCAAATTTATCTCTGACTGATATAATTCAAGAATCAGTATTTTTTATTTCTCACATTTTTAGTCATTGTTGATTTAAAAAAAATTCCCAGAATTGGAAGGATTTAAAGACTATTTTTTAAAAAAGATACTGGTCATTACAGGCATATTTTTCAAAATCATTTTTCAACAGTTTTTTTTTTCTGATTGTCATCTTGTGGGTTTTTTCCTAGTGAAATAAAGAAATTTCAAGTTTTTTCTCTCTTTGTCAACAAAGTTTCATGAATTTATTTTCATCTAACTTATGAATGACATTTATTATTATGTTTACTATTATCATTATGCCAGACCTCTTCAGTCTAAGTATCCAAGTTTGCGAGCTTTTACATTGTTTTGGCATTTTTCTTGGCTATTTCCGCGACAATTGAGAGGAGTGGAAATTATTACCCAGATGTCAATTTATGGTGAAGTTTCGAGGAACAACGTTGGCTTTGATCTTCAACAAACAGGAACAAGGTCACGACGGGCGTGCATCGGCCGGCTGTGCAGCCTCGCACACCGGGAGCTCTCAAAACGTTCTGATGTACACGTCTTCTCTTTTTTTAAATTATTATTATTATTATTATTATTATTTATGCCTACAGCACCTGATCTTCCTAGGTGGTCTCCCATCTGAATACTAACCAGGCCCAACCCTGCTTAGCTTCTGAGATCAGACACCCAGCTCAGTCGGGGCAGCATGGCCGTAGACCATGGACTGTGGCTCCACTGGGGCGCGAACCCAGGACCTTCTGTGTGGGAAGCAGACGTGCTCACCGCTACACTGTGGAACCACGTCCTACAAGTCTTTTCACAGACTTTTCCCCGTCGTTTTCCAGAGTCGATCAGGAGCATGGCCACGTGTTCAGAGGCAACCCCATCCCCTTGTACAGGGGGAGGAAGGCCCCAGGGACCAGGGAAAGGCCACCGAGTCAGAGGCAGGCAGTTCCAGGCTTGCCTCGGTTGGGACGCTGGTCGCTTAATACACTTGTGATCTATTGTCTGGCCTTTCTCTCACACTTGAAATATCCGAAGCCTCAGTAAATACATTTTAATATGTAAACTATAATAAGCAGAAATGGGTTTTAAAGGCTTAATGACACTTAAACTAATTATTTAGAAGTGCAAATTTCCACATTTATCCAAGATCATCAAGCTTCCAGGAATGACTGATTGGGCTACTGTATGTGCAATGCCATTTAAATGCAATAACTTGGAAATAGTCGATGAAATATGGCCTTTTCCCCTTGCAATCTATAATTAAAATGCCAATTTTATCTCAGCAATCTATGTAAATTTACATTTAGAATGAGCAAATTAAGTTTTTATTGTAGCCCAGAGTATTTATTGTTCCTTTTTATGTTTGGGCACTTTTTTAAGAGAAGACGAAGAGAGTTATACCAGAAAAGCGTTTGAAAAATTACCCCTGCAATTGGTAATAATGCAGCAAGTGCAGCTTCATCAGGTGACCTGCAGGGAGTGATTCAAAACTGCCACAGTCTTAAATGCAGGGTGCCGTTTAGACATGGGAACCGCCAGCACTGTGAGCGGATGCGCTTTCTCAACGGCCATAATTCACGTGCTAGAAAGGCCGCATCCGAACGAGTGTGCTCGTGCGCACTTCAGACGATGCGTCAGAAGATAAAAACCAGCGCAGGTTGTCACAGTAACTCCATCTTCCTGTTTAAGGCTACTTTGCTCATCATAGCAGCTTAGAAGACTCATTACGTTACTGGGAACGAGCCTGGCTCTGCTTTTATCATCCGTCCTGTGGTAAAGTCTCCTGGACAGCATGAGAAAACTATTCAAGGAAGGACTTTGCAGCCCTCCGTGTTTTGTTTTGTTTTGTTTTTTCACTGAGTTGCATATTTTCGTAGTGACGAGAGTAGTCATAAAACACAAGATGTTTTTCGCTCTCTAAGTGGTTGATCGGTGGGGCAATTTGCATAGTGTAGGAAGACGCTTCGCACAAGTTTGTTCTTGGTCTATACCAGTGTTTGTGCCCACACAGAGTTGCTGCTGGGTATTCGGGGGGTCCTCGAGGTGAACCCAGAGACTGAAAGCGAGTCAGACATAAACCGTTTCCCCCATAAAGCCACGGAAAGTGCCTGGCGGGAGTGTGGTGTAGGGAGAGGAAGCGTTGCTGTATGCGAAGTGTTTCAAATTATCATTCTGATCGTGAGAATGAAGAAACCGGGCTGAAGGGCACGGTGATTTACCCTCACGCCGCCAGCCCGCGGCTGGGAACTCACAGCGTCCGCTTCGAAAGACCGTGACTCTGGCGCAGTCCAGCCCCTCGCTTCCCGGCCCCCCAACGTCCGCGCTCCCTCTCGCTCCCTGTTCACCTCCTTCCAAAAATGGAAAATTTGAACCGGTTGCCGCCGCTAAGGAAAAAGTCTTCGTGTAAAAAGCGAATTTGCTTGCGACTCTTTATGGGAACACAACTGCAGATAAAAATGCAGTTTTACAGCTAGTGCCCAAATGTATGTGAGGTTTTTTTTTTTTTTTTTTTTTTTTTTTTTTTAAATAACGTTAAGACTGCCATTTGAAAAAAAAAATCTGTGTTAATTCTCTTAAATCCAGATATCATTAGGAGGACTCATCATGAATTCATTCAGGAATTATTTACTAAATTCTCACACTGTGGGAAGCCTTGTGGAAAATGCAAAAATGAATGTGTAGAGGCTGAAAAACTCTACCGTTATCTCCATGACTTAAGATTCTTTTAATGATGACTGCAATTATGGCAAAGGCAATTTTTTTTTTTTTTTTAGAAAAACATAAGAATTCTGTTTCCGGTCAAAACAGAGTAGCCCTCTTTCTTCCAAATTTTCTTCTTACAACTAAAAATCTCTGGATGTAGCACAAGGACAGACGTAGAAAGGCTCTGAAGGGTGGGAGGAGAGGGGCTGCTTGGGGACACGGGACCACCCTGTCCCACTTGAGGGAGAAGAAAAAACTAGAACAACTGGTGGATTTCACACGTCCGGTTACAGGCTCAGCAAGGGACTGAGGCCTAATCATAGAACACGGAATGCCATTTCTCCCCACACCTGACCATCTCCCCACACCTGACCACTGCATCAGCAAAGGTCTACTTACTGCAATTCCTTCTACCTGGTATATTACTGTCTGGCTATCAAGGTGTGCTAAAACTAAAAGGCAAAAATGTACTGTGCCAAGAGCCTAAACAAATATCAGAACCAGATACATTAGTGCTGTTGGAATTATCAGACTAAGACTTAAAAAAACAACCACAAAAAAACTATGATTATTATGCTAGGGGTTTTTAAGGCCTTAATGGAATACAATGGTCTCTGAAGTCATCATTCCATCCTAAGAACAACTAAAAAACTAAACGAACTAAAACCCAACACCTGTTTTTGGAGTCATCAGGGAAGCAAGGTTATAGGGCGCTCCACAGCCCCTGACAGCAGAGAGAGGCAGGCAGGTGCTCGGCCGCAGCGGACTGCGGCAGGCGCCTGTGCTGGAGGCAGTCTCAGGAGCCTCGTGTTCGTTGTTTGACACAAAGGGATGAAGCAGACTAAAAGGCAGAAAGTACAAGTTGAAGAAAAAAGTGTCAGAGCCAGAATCGTTTATGGCAACGATTTTGGAGTCATCAGGCTGAAAATACAAAACGGCTATGATTAATATGCTAAGTTCGCTAAAGAAAAAAAAAATATACAGCATGCACGAACAGATGGGCCATGTAAGCAGAGATCTGAAAATTCTAAGCACTGAAAATAAATAGCAGAGATCAGAACACTGTAACAGATGTGAAGAGTGCCTTTGACTGATTCCTTAGCCGACTGAAAAATGGCTGAGGACAGTGAGCTCGTCGAGAGACAATTCCAAATACGCAAAGCAAAGGGGAAGAAGGATGGTGGTAAACGTGAAATAGAATCGCTAAGAACTGTGGGTAGCTACGAAACGTGTACCATGTAACGGGAACGCCCAGAGGAGAAGAAAAAGAGGAAGAGACAGGGGCAATATTCGAAGCAATGGGGACTGAGAATTGCCCTAAATTCTCTTCAGACTCGAAACCACAGATCCAGGGAACTCAGAAAACAAGAAGGGAAAAAATACTGATGACTACACTTACGTATATTATATTCGAACTTCAGAACATCAAAGACAAAGGAAAATATCTTGAAAGAATCTGGGGGGCACCTCTTCTATAGAAGATAAAAAGCGAATTAAATCTAACATCTCCATGGAAAGAAATATTTAAAATGTTGAGAGGAAAAAAAAAAAACAACCTAGAATTTTGTACCCTGTGAAATATTCTTCTTAGAGAATGAGAATAAAGACTTTCTCAGACGTTCGAGAATCAAGGGGATTTGATTTGCTGCCAGGAGACGAGTCTTGCAAAAAATGTTAAAGCAAGTTCCCCCCAGAGATAGGATCTACACGAAGAAAGAGAAGTATCAGAGAATAAGTGAAGGTAAAATGAAGGTGATTGGCTGGGCTGGACGATGAAGGTGATTGACTGGGCTGGACGATGAAGGTGACCTGACTTACGGAGCTGACCACTGCCGTGGGCTGTCGGCTGGGCCGCATGCTTCCAGCAGCCTGACTTGGGCTTCTCCACACGATGACTGGATTCTAAAAACAGCGAGAGAGAGAGAACCAGCCCCAGGGAGCAAGTGCTTTCATGTTTGCTAAGATCCCAACGGCAAAAAGTAAATCACACAGTCAAGGCCAAAATGAGTGTAGGAGAGAGAGCACAAAATCAGGGTACGGGCAGGTGGTTCATTAGGGACTGTCGCGGCCGCCGCCCGTGGCAGGGGTGCTGAGACGGAGTGCAGACGTGCGATTCTTGGCGCAGGAGCGGATCGTGTCAGGAGAGGGAGCTACGTTATCCGGAAGAAGTGGCGGGGAGCGAGGAGAGCACACCCCGAAATCCCCGGAGGCGCGAGGCCTGGGACAGAATCTCCGTATAAAATAGAAAAAGAAACGCAAAGAGAAAGCAGTGGAAGGCCTAAGACTTAGCCAGATTGGTGTGAAGTCAGTGACGTCGTGGGAATTCGCAGTCGGCCCTCCACGACCGGTGGAGAGTCACACCAAGAGTCCGCTGTAGTAAATACAGGACTTCAGGCAGTGACACAAACAGCCGAGAGCAGCAGGGCCTGGCACCTTTTCGAATTGCCACACCTGCCTGGAGTTTGAGACAGCTGAGAACAAATGCACCTCAGATCCCAGCAGTCAACGAAAGGTTTCTAAGCAATAATTAACGTAATAACCTTTGGACGAAGTTTCACCTGAAAAATTAATTTAATGCGGGTTAAATATGAGTTTTGACATTAAAAAGAACGAAAGTTCAAAGACCATTAATAACAATGAGAGTAAATGACAGTGTCTTCAGGAAGGAAGTGTCGCAGAGGCCAAAAATATGCCCGGTATTCATTAGCTTCTCAATTAATTATGTGACGAAATGAATAGGCTTCGAGTAAATGCAATTGTCTGTTGATGGGTAATGCCAGACGGTGACACGATCAGTAAAGATGGAAGAGGCGAGCTGACCTACACAAACGAGGAGCTTAGGAACATTTTACAAGGGAATGATTGCTTTTATGATGGACAAAATGAGGAAAAGAACATAACCCAACATGTAGGGATTTTAAAAATTGGTGCACTTAGTTATGAGATATGTTTGTACATAAAGCTAAAAGGAAAAGGCTTGCAATTCAATTTGTTTTCAAGTGACAAAAGCGAACTAACTCGGCCCTGCGTAGAGGGTCTTAGCATCATCTGTGCGTCAGAGAATGCTCGCGTCTGTCCGCACCCATAAACGCGTCATCTGGTTCTGCGGCGACCGTGGTGACGCGTCCACGAGTCGGGAGTTGAAGACAGGGTTGGTCTGAGCTGCTGCCGCGTCCACGGAAAGATCTCGGTGCGTCTGTTATCTTCGCATACAGTTTCTCAGAAGGAAAACGCTGACGGGCGGCCCTGGGAGGCGCGGGGGCTGCGAGGCGCGAGGCAGGAGGGCGGCCTTCCCGGGGGGCCCGGGGGCCCGCCGCTTCCTGCACGTGGCGCTGTCCACCTCCCGTTCGCTCATTCGGGGTCCGTAACGCAGGCTGGTTTTCCAGAAGCAAGGGGTTTTTGCGGGATCGGGACGCGCCCTTCACAAAATCCTGGTCACTGGTGCACGCTGATCTCCGTGTCCGTCCGAAGGTTTTGACCGAGGCCCGCAGAGCGGGCGGCGCGGCTCGGCCGGCGAGGCCGTGAGTGCCCGGGGAGCACAGGAAGAGTCTGGAAGAGTCTGGAAGAGCCTGCGGGGCGAGGGCGGAGCGGGCACGGCTTCCCCTCGAATCCCGCGCAGACCCCGCGCCAGCGGCCTCCCTGAAGGGTGAGGTCTTTCAGGAGGATGTCCCCATCTATGAAACCGCCCCCTTGGCATCCACGACAGAAGGTGGCCGCTCGGAGAGGCGGCTGTGAGGCCCTCGTGGGGGGAAGACGACGTCTGAGATCCTCTCGTGCCGACTGGAAATTTCCACACAGCGTCCCCTTGATGAGCACATGGAGTCCTGATAACCAGTTTGTTTCAAACACCTGGAGTCTGGCACACCTCGAGTGAGAAGAATCGCGAGTTAAGTGAACAAACTGGCTCTTTCCGTTTCGTTCTCCCCTCCCCCCCCCCCTTTTTTAGAACAAACTGACGGGGAGCGTGAATCACGCGATGATGAACAGGGAGAGCTGTTTTATTCTTAATATGTAATTTAATGCTTTGTTAGGATCCAAAAATATAATTTAGCTGATGAGAAGTAGAATGCGAAATGCATTGCAAAAACAAATCATAAATCACAGAACACCAGGAGAACAAAATTGATTAATCAATCTGTTTTTGGAAATAGCAAACAAACTCCCTCAAAAAGCATCTCACGAGTTCCAATGGGGGGAAAAATTGTGATAATGCATTACTCTCAGCCACTCAATTTTAAGAAAGGATAGAAGTGACCACCTTCTTGACAAACAAAGAAACTTCTCAAGATAACACAAGCAAAATGCAAAGACCCTTCAAAACGATCGGTCTCTTAATTTTCTGGTTAATCTAACTGCTTGGCTCAGCCAGAGAAGCTGTTCTCAGTGGAATGGAAAGGCCGGGCTCCCCCCACCCCCGCCAGTGCTGACGCGTTTGGTGCAGAGGGTGGCCCCGGCTGGACACCACTTGTCCTCGGGACGAAGGACCCATTGAGTACCTTGCAGCCTGTTGTTCAACGTTGTTATCATTACTACTTTGTCTTTGGAGAAATGCCAGAGGAATTATTTTAAATCTCTTGGTTATAAGTCTTTTTTCATTCTGGTCACGACCTTGGGAAAAGAGCAGGACTAGAAGAAGATTCTGTGGGAGCCACCATGGGCACCCGGCTGGCTCTGTCAGGACTGAGGAGTCTGGAGAGGTGGAACCCAAGGGGACTGACTGTTTTTCTGGATGTCCTTGCTAACAGCCATTTTCTAGAACACTGGCATTTGAAGATGGGCCAGACCGGTCAGAACGTTGCCAGTGCTGGGAATAAGTAACTCCGTCACGTAATCCAAACGCTTGGCCGTTTTGCAAGCATTGCTGTTGCTGGCACTCGGGGGTGGCTGCTGGCTGACAGCCACCCCTGCCCCCGCCAGGCCCGTGTTTAGCGGCCAGGGTGGAGTCCCCAGATGCTTCCCGCAAATCCTCTGCAGGTGACAGTCACGTGTTGTTCAAACGGGAGAGCCACACCTCTCCTCGTAAGACAGCCGCAGGGGAAGGCAGCATTTCTCGGGGACGTGCCAGGATTCACGACGTCAAACGGCAAGTGAGAAGGACGAAGAATCGAGGCGCCGAGACCGGCGGGCAGCCAGGGAGACGCGCAGGCGGGCGCTTCCCCGGCCCGTGGGGCCATTGCGGCCTGACAGCCCCTCCCGGCGCCGGGGAGCAGAGTCGCAAGCCGGGGAGTTAGTGACAGAGACGGCTGTCGCTGTGCCGTGGCCCCCCCCAGAGGAGGGGCTCCCGCAGTCCGCTCCGTCGCGTGGGTTTGTCCTCTCGGCAACCGGGTTCTGTCTTCTGGACCTTCTGACCTTGGGTGCGTGCTCCGCATCGCCTGGGCCCAGGGCGACCTCCTCGCATAACCCGCAGTCAGGGCCGACGGCCCTCCGTCAGGCTGCAGGAGGCGGCCCCAAACATGGTCTCCCCTAAGACACAGGGAGGCCGTGCGCGGTAACCTCCACGGCTTTTTGTAAGACTGTGCTCGGGGCGGGTCCTCCGCTCTTCCCAGCCAGCATGCCACCGAGCGGAGCGAGGCACGGGCCACGTCAGGAACCCTCGCGGGGTCACCAGGACGTGCCCGGGACAAGCCCAAGTAGGAGGAGGAGCGACTTAGGGTTCCCACCGCGTGAACGTCCTCGCCTTGCAGCTGTTGTGGTCCGAGTAGGAGGAAGGCCTGATGACAGGGACAGGCCACACTGCAGTGTCACACGCCAGAGAAGGTCACCCCGAGGAGAAGGTCACCCCGAGGAGGTCGTCACCCCGAGGAGGTCGTCACCCCGAAGACGTCGGCTGGGGGCCTGGGTAGCGGCGACTTGCTGAGGGCCGCGGCGGGCTCTCGCTCAAGCCCTGGCGGTGCGTCCCTCTTTCTGGTCCCCAGACTTACACCATCGCCTCCTCTTTCATGGCTTTGCTTTTAAAGCAGAGATCCCAGCTTTCCCCCTTGGAGTCGTAGCTCTGTGCAGAGTCTCACCACCTCGAGGATAGAAGTTTAATACGTGTTCTGGCTCAAGTATTTAGAGGTTTCGATTAATTTAACACTTAATTTTTATTTAATTCTTGAAATAAAATATATAAAGATAATAGTTAAGTTCTTACTGTTTTACACATGAGGACTCGCGTTTGAGGATATATATAAATGTTTATATATTTATTCGACTCTGGACACATAGCTGGTAAATGGAATATGCTTGTAAAATATTTGTTTTTTTTTTTTTTTCTAGGTGAGATAGTGGACTATTGGAAAGGGTTTAGAATCGTGCGGGAAAGTAAGTCACGTGCAACAAAGCCAGGCCGTTATCGATCTGTGGCAGTATCTTGAGGCACCGGCCTTCACTGTTTTCATTCACTTACTTTTTGACATAAGCCGGGCTTGTGTAGAAGGCGTTGCAGCCCGGCGGCAGCGTGTAAGTTTAATCATCTGCTTAACAGAGCAGTTCCTCAGGGTCGCAGAAATGTCGGTGACATGCAAAACTGTTTAACCGGTTAAGGGCCATGCGCGCGGGAGGCAGCGCAGGCCGGATTCGGGGACAGACTCGGGTGAGTCGAGCCGCACCGTGGGCGGACACGTCCCTTAGCTCCTTCGAGAGAACACGATTAGGTTAGAAGAAGAAGCTCTTCGTACTAACAACTGGAAAAAAAAACGGAAACGCCGTTGGCCCGCAGGGACTGGCCCACCGCGAGCAGCCGCAGAAGGCAGATCCTGGTGTTTCAAACACGCGCTCGCACCACGTCCCTTTCCCTGTCCCGCGAGGTCACGAGCGTCGCTCTGAGGGGCGGCAGGTGTCTCGGGGACACCGCGGTTCCTCACCGAGTCTCGCGTCCGGCTGGTACCGAGCCGCGCACGGACGCCGGCGGGGCCGCGGGGCCGGGTCTCAGGTCGTCCCTCCCTCCGGGGACACTGTCTCCGCGGCTCCTCCCAGCCCGTGCTCTCCACGCTCGGGCTCACCGTGCTCGGTAAACAGCACACCGACCGCCACCCCGAGCCCCCCACCGACACCCCGCGCCCGCGCACCCTCAGCCGCGAGGCCCCGCGCCCGCTGCTCAGCGCGCCCTGCGGTCGCTCGGACGCCTGCAGCGCGCCGCGCACCTGCCGCACCTGCCGCACCTGCCGCGGCTGCGGGGGTCGTTCCGCTGCCCGGTGCAGGAAGGGGCGGGGTCAGCACAGGTGCCCCGGGGCCTCTGCTCCACGTTCCCAGTGAAGCGCGTTGGACCTGGCGTTTATTAGCGTTCAGCTGTCGACAGGTTTTATGCACATCTATGGTTATTGGTCTAATCGAGTTTATTCTTTGTGTTGCCAAATTAACTGAATTAATCGCCTGGAAAATGACTTATTTTCAAATTTGTGGGCACATACTCCTGAATGAAACCGTTTACATTTTAGCGCTGTCTACTTATTTAGTCAGATTCTCTTTCTCGTTCGACGTTTTGGATATGTTTGTTTACATTTCTGATTAGATTTATCTCACTTTATCTTACTTGTAAAGATTAACATGTTTTAATTTTAAATTTTCCTGTTCATTGTTTTATAAAATAAATTTTCCTTTATCTCCCTTATTTCCCTTGTTCTATTATTTTTATTTTGGTTTTTCAAACTTCTTTCTTTGAATTATTTATTGTTTTATTCGGTAATAACAATATGTAAGTAGCGTGAATTTTTCATTGGCTTACCTCCCCTCCCCCCCCCAAGAAAAGGGAATATAACCCCACGAATGCGCAGCCCACCGGTACCTGGATCTTGTGGTCTGGGCCACTTTCTACAGCATATTCGCATTCTGCTGCAAATCAGTCAGAGGGCGGCATGTGGACACAGCCCGGCAGCAGGAGCGCAGGCCGCGCGGCCACCTGCAGGAGCAGGGCCGCAGGCGGAGAAGAGCAAACGCCGGGAAAGGGAGGCCAGCCGTGTGGTCAGTCAGAAGACGTGTCCTCGGGACGCAGTTAGCAGGGGTCGCGGCCTGTAAATGCTGCCAGAGGGGCTCGGGGCGGGGCAGGCAGCGCGCAGTGCCCTGCAGGACCTGGGAACAGGTGGAATGTGTTTGGCAGTTGCGTGGGGGGAGGGGAAGGGGCGGGGCAAGGGGTCCGGGGGCGGGGCTGGGGCGGGGGTCCAGTGTGTTCTGCGCTGGCCTCGATCCCCCTTTAGTGAGCTCTGGGCTCCCGCTGACGCCCGGCCCACGCAGAGCCAGCGCCGCGGTCACCTCCCTGGGCGCACTGGGCCAGCGTTGTAGCCGGACCCACCACTGCAGCACTTCCTAGGAATGCCCCACATGCCTGGGCGACAACCAGCAGGGAACTTCGGAAAGACAGGGTTGATTTCCCACAAGTCCTAACGGGCACGGAGCCCAGCCGGGGCCACACAGGGAGGTGGCAGGCCGTGGAGAGAGGTGACCTGGGCCCCTGCCTTCATTAGGGTCCCAGGGTGGGGGCGCTAGGGCGTCAGCAGTTTACTCTTTGGATTTTCAATCAGAGTTGACGTTCGATATTAAATTAGTGTCGGATGTACACCACAGTGGTTAGACATCTATATAATTTATGAACCGATTCTCCCAATTCGGCTCGTACCCGCCTGGCACCACACGCAGTTACGACAATATCGCTGACCGTGTTCCCTGTGCTGTACTTTATTTACATGCCCATGATTATTTTGTAACTGCCGATTTGCACTTCCTGGTCCCTTCCTCTTTCTCATCCGGCCCCCGGCCCCCCTCCCCCGCTGGCAGCCATCGGTTTGTGCTCTGTGTCCATGAGTCTGTTTCTGTGTCGTTCGCTGATTTATTTTGCTCCTTAGGATCTACACATAAGTGAGATCACATGGTGTTTGTCTTTCTCTGTCTGGCTTATTTCAGTCAGCCTAATGCCCTCTAGGTCCATCCATGTTGTCACAAGGGTTTACCCTTTATTAGAGAATTTAAAATATAAAGGCAGAAAGGAAAAAGTCGGGTCCCTCAAGCAGTCAGTTATCTAGGTCACCCTGCCTGTCTCGAACGGGACCTCCATGGGAGGGCCGGCCCGGCGCCTTCTCTAACTGTTCAGCTAGCGGCGGAGACGCACAGCGGGCCATCTGTTTATCTGACGTGAATGCTCCTGAAATGGACGCTTTGGCCATTAAAGGCTTAGTGGCGGGCACGCAGCCTACAAAGCGGAAACCATAAAATTACCTCCATCTTTTGATACTTCATTCTAAAAAATTGTCACAATGTGCCCATGTTTCTTTGCAAGGTGACTTTGTAGCTCTTGCCATTGTCCCATGGCCACCGTTGAACCCGGGCTCGATTGGGATGCTGAGTTAGTCTGCTCAGGCTGCCACATCAGGACCACGTAGATCGTGTGGCTGAACAGAAATGCATTTCTCATCGTTCTGAAGCCTGGATATCCGGCATCACATGTATGTGATATGTGTACACACACACAGACACACACACACATGCACACAACACACACATGTGCACATGCACACGCACACAAGTGTTATAAAAACCGTCATTGATCAAAGCTCTAGAGAAATGACTAAACTGTTCATGTCATTATAAAATACCCCAATTCATTCGGAGAACAGTATAGAAACATTTCCAAAGTCGAATAAAAAAAATATTGAATTTTTCCTAGTCACCCCTCCCACTCATGGGCATTCATCTCAAGATATTTTTTTTTTCACTAGATCAAAAATAAAGACCTAAAATTACAATATCATAGAAACATCTGCATGATTTCATGGTAATCTCTTTGTTTAAAGTTTATATATCCATTTCACAAAGAGGTAAAAATATAAAAATATGTATAATTTTTTAGAAAATTGTCACATATTGTATATAGTTTAAAAGACATTAATATAATTAATATATGTTAAAACTAATATGCTAATATCATTTCCTTTGGAAATAATGTTAATATTATATGCTGTATGAAGAACATTTTTGGTACTTCCTAGTATATTAATTAATTTTATTTTTGATAATCCCCACAATTTAATTTTTCATACATTGACAATATCGTTGCATTATCCCTGTGTAATATTTTAAAAGATGTGTTATGTTAAATTTCAAAATTATACAACAGTAGAAAAGCATAAGGATTGAGACGCCGTTTTCAGCCATTTGCGTATTCAAGTATGTAATTTTAGGTATATGTCTTTAAATGTCTGAAAATTAAGACATAAACGGACTAAGCGGGCCCCTCGCCGCAGCCGGGAGCCCGGCGGCGAGGTTTCTCTCAGGGCGGACGTCGCCGCCCACCTCCCTGTGGCTTTACTTCCTGTGTCCACCTGTATTATCCCCAAGACGCGGTGGTGAGACCAACGTGAGCTGGACGTGAACCCCGGGAAGGAGAACTAAGGGGGCCCCTGCCGCACGCTGGTGTGAAGGACACGCCACCGGGGGTCTCGCGCCTCACCGTCGTCACTGTTTCCTGGCTTTAAGTGACTGACTGTTTCACTAGATAGATAGATAGACAGACAGATAGATAGACAGACGGACGGACGGATGGATGATAGATGATTGATAGATAGATGATAGATAGATAGATAGATAGATAGACAGACAGATATAGAATGACATCAGGTTCCAGTTCATAGTTGACTGTCTTTTGGGGACCGCATGCATAGCTAGTCTTTTAAAAGTAATAAACTCTACGATTTCAGAAGGAGGAGAGGAATTTTTACACACTGAGTTGTATTGCATTTCTGCATTGTTTTTTAATGTTCCTCTTTGCTACCCAGGTATTTAAAGAACAGTCACTGGATCTTGTGTCCTTTTTGAAGTTTTTGCTCAGTTTGAGATTCATCCAATATTTTTAAAACGTATTTTCCTTTGTTTATATTTTACATTAGTTCAATATTTTTTTCTCTGAGTTTTATGTTCCTTCAGTGTAAATTTAATTATTCTTGATATATGTTAGGCTTTAATATCTGATAAGGTCTTTACTCTTTTATTACTATTCTTTTTATTTTGGAATATATTAAATAGTCTTATTCATTTATTTTATTAATGAACTTTAGAATCGTTTTGTCAGGTCTTATAAAGTATCCCATTAGGCTTTTAATTGGAAATGCACTCAATCTATAACTTAGCTTGGAAAGAATTGCCATATCATCATGTGTTCTTTCAAATTACAATTGGACAATCATGGATTTTCGTGCTAGCGAGAGACCAACGAGAATTTCCTGACTACTGCTTACTGCTTGAATCGTCCAGTGAGGTGTATAACACAGATCCAGTTTATTTATAACAACACGGGAAGTGGTTTGGGTGGTGGTTGCTCTTTTTAAAACTTGTTTTAAATGATATTTTTCATGAAAAGAGCAAAGTGGGAGGCCAGAGAAGGCGCCGCACGCAGGATGGCTCTCGGAGTCGAGCGAACACAAAGGAAAGGCTTAGCTCGCGCACTTTCGTGAAAACATAGGGCCGTGAAAGAGGTAGCAAGCTTGAAATATCCTGACAATCTCAGTATGGTGATGGTAAAACGTTCTCGTTCATTGCAAATTAGATCCTGACGAAATGCAACAGCCCAGATGGTGAAGGAACTCGTGATCGTCCAGACAGAAGTTTAGACATGACTCAGGCGGAAGGAGGGATATAAACGATATAAATGAGTAAAAAAAACCAAACCCATGAGAACTATCTTTGCGTCTTTATAAATTTTAGTTTTCACTTTTCTAATTTATTCTTTATTCTCTCATGCTTTTCATCTTAATACTTCCTTAACATTAGTTGGCTTCATAAAAGCACTTGGGCTTTTTTCTGTCTTTTTAAGACAAATATTTAGCGCTTGACTTGCGCGCACACGGGTCTGGGCTCGGGCCTTCGGAGGCTGAGAGGCGGCGGAGCCACCCGCGATTCCGCCCGACGTGCGACCGTCACGCTCGCCGTCGCGCTCTTGGTTCCTCGCTTGAGACGCGCACTTAGCTGGACATTTCAATTATAAGACTGGATAGAGAAATTCTTGTCGTTAAGCATAATAATACTTACACAATTAATCATCAGTTGATTAACCGTCAACTGATGATTAATTAATACACTAATGAATGCTATTTCACTTAATCCTTAACGTTATATTTAAATGTTATTTAACTTAAATGTGAATCGCATGATATGTAATTGGTTAATCATTTTTGGTGGATAATAAGTAATTATGATGATTAATTGTGTTGAAATGTTTTTAGCATGCACCTTTAGCTATGTAAACTTTTAATATTTTTATTTTGGCTCGTTGATGTTCAATGTTCATAATAGTTCATTTTCACTTAGGGAAAATTACGCGCCGTCCCCGCCGCCAGCACTGCTAAGCCGTTGCTGTCCCCGCGTGAGAATGTCGAAGCCGTCTGCGCTTTAATTACGCCACAGCGACCACGGCGAACGTCGTATATTAATGTTTTCCACTTCAACTTATTTTCATGTATTTTTCGAATTTATGTTTTCTCCATTCAATCGTCGTATTTGGCAGGTACTGTTTAGTAGGTATTATAACGTGTTTTAGTGGGTCACAAAACAGATGCTCTAACTCATCTTCCCCCAATTCACCGTGTTTTATACAATTAACAAAAAGCAGCTTTATTCGCAATGAACGTGGGGAATATTTCTGGAATGATGATATCGTTGTGGATAATACTGTGAGACTCATGTTTTGAAAAAGACCAACCCGTAAGCTGCGTGAAGCACACGACTCTCCGTGTTAGCGACCCCCACTGATACCTTGCACCTGCCGCTGGGGGGTAAACACCTGTTAACCGGCCCGGCGGGCAAGCTTTGAGCAAGCCGCCGCCCCTTCACCCTCTCTCACCCTCCCCCCCCAAGAAAGACGCTGCGCCTTTGGCCCCTCTGTCCACCATGGCGGCCGCCTTCTTGCAGAGCGTGCGCAGTGGCGTCTCCATTGTCCCCACCTTTTAACAACTCACTGAAGCTCAATCAGAGCACCTGCCTCTCCTGAGACCGGGAGACGTGAGGTCAGAGAGGACAAGTCTCTCTTCATGTCTGTCCCTCAGCGAAATCGTTAAGGATGAAGCACAGGACATGCACATAGCCATTATTATTATTATTTTTTCCTCAGCCCGATGGAGAATTCCCATGCCGGAGAGCAAAGGTTGCTGGCAGGGAGAATCGCCCAAAAGCAGTGACAAGACAGTCGTGGAGCCGTCGGCCCTGCGAGCCAGCCGCCGCCCCGCCTTCCCACCCTTGACTTACATGGCTCACTCACATGGCGACTTATTTTATTTATTTGCATCCACAGGCTCTCACGTCATGCCCGATGACCGCGAAGCGGGCTAAGGAGGCGGAGCTTAGCTCCCCGAGACCAGGTGCGCGACGCGCCACGCCCACCACTTGTCCTTAATTTGCATATTGAGCTCACGTGACTGTGAAGATTAGTAGATATTTGACCCAGCTTCAACAGATTGGGTGCCACCCAAAGTAAAAGATACTCAGCCTTGGGGGGAACCGCCAACCGAAGGGGCCAGAGGAGAGAAAACTCTGAAACTGCCCTGTGAGCCGGGCTGGCGGGCACCGGCCCGCGTGGCCAGACGGACGTGAGCACACGGAGCCGCGCGCGAGCCCAGCGCGCTTGGTGACATCCGCCCGCGCGCAGGGCGCGGCGAGCGCGCGCTCTCCGCAGGGATCCCGGCCGCACACGGGTCGCGCGTGGGAGAAGCAAGGGGGGTCTGGACCCGCATCCTGCAGACGGCGCAGAAGCGGGGAGCTGTGCCCGGTTCTGCGGAACAGACATGACGCAAACTGTCAACAGCCGCGCGCGCCCAGGCGCTTGACCCGAGGCATTTTTAGGTTCCTTTTACATGGCTGTCGATCCCCTTTTCGTTATTTCAACTTTAGGTCGCTAAACTCATCCAACAGCT
Organism: Rousettus aegyptiacus; assembly: GCF_014176215.1. Classification (NCBI taxonomy): domain Eukaryota; kingdom Metazoa; phylum Chordata; class Mammalia; order Chiroptera; family Pteropodidae; genus Rousettus; species Rousettus aegyptiacus. The sequence continues at coordinate 44,677,015 of NW_023416288.1, read as the reverse complement.
TGTATTGTCTGTTATTCTAACAATCAGAATAAATATTTCTAGAAATTGGCCATTAGAGGCAAATAATTTAACTCTAGCGTGTTACTTTCATCCTCATCAAAAGCAGCAAAACCTGCTGTCTATCTACAAAGACGGATGAAGCCACTGCTGGCGTTTTCCCTGGGTGAAGAGAAGTTAGGGACCTGCCGCTCTGCCTTTTAGATATGCATATGACAAGCCAGCTGCCAGCAGCAAACCGGGTGCAGCAAATTACTTTCCTGCGGTGGTTCGGAATGAGCCGACCTCGCCCAGACAGTGTGCGTCCTCTGGCGGGCGAGTGTCGAAGGCCAGCTAACGCCAGTGGCTCAGTCGAGACTCGAGGGCTACGCTTCTCTCTGCGTGAAGCTAATGAGTTCTTACCCGGAGCAGAACCACGACACCGTCCCCAGGAACGCTGTGTTCCAGCAAACTGACCTTACCGCTAATGACTTAGCATCATCCCGTTCTCTCTCAATCTGATGGAATTTTTGACGAAAATGCTTGCTGTCCGATGAGCTTGAGATATCTGAGTTGCTGTAAATAAACAGGAGAACAGCGCTGAAATTAAAATAGATTGAAATGGTTTTAACCGATGCCTGAAGGGTGGAGATGATTAAATAGAAATTGGAAACACCCTCTGCTATGGTCCATTTGGACAAAGCTACTTGAAATTCCATCTATCTTTCCCCAAATAATTAATGTGTACTTCCTAAATTAAAAAAAAAAGTCTTTCATTGGCTTTCATATTCTGAATTTGTGACCCAAAATCCCGAGTAATATTTATGACATTAATGCCAACAAATGCTGGCTGCGTCCCCTCGCGAGGTTAGTCACTTGGTGATGGGCTTTGCACGCGAGATTTCTATCATCCAGTAAACAACGCAGGTGCCTAAGGCAAACTTCAGACTCGTCTTTAGCCCACGTCTGGGTCCCAGGCAAACATATTTTTTGATTCAGGTTTTTAACTGTAGAGTGTTTGTTTTTGTGCCGTTTGGTTTTGTGTGGATTAGTGTCTTGACAGAGATGGCAGCGGGGGAGGGGGGTGGTGGCATAGGTATCTCACTGGCCTGAGCTCAGGCCAGCCCTGTGAGGAGGACTCGCCCCAGGCAGGCCGAACGCTGTGTTCACGTAACGCCTCCGGGGCCCCAGAGGTCCGCGGAGCTGCACTGACGTACAGGGAAGCAGACGACGTCTCCCATTTCTGCGTGAAAGACCATTTGGCATTAGCATGACAGGATCTCAGGGAATACGGAATTTGTTGCAAATTTTGGAAGTGACACATGAGTCGCTAGGTGGGAGTGGGTAGACGTTTACCTGGTGTGTCTGAAGGACGAGCGATGCTGAAGATAAGGGATACGAAGGAAAGAATTTCAGCAGAAGTTCAATGGCTCATCTGATGCATCTTTGCACGTTCTAAGAAATAACAGTGAAAACGGAGGGTCTCGAGTGGTCTGCATTCCGAGAGCACGTGGCTCTGGTTTACGAAATTTGGGAAGAGATTGTTGACGCGAGACTTTTCCCACACCCACCTTGCCGAGACGCAGGGTGCGCGTTACGCTTACAGTGTGTGTTATTATTCTTCACATTCACTGTGTGAAGAAACTGGGGATGGACCTCGGCCTGTGTGCTCTGCACCAAACCTAGGCACGTACTATCAGAAATGACTCGGAGGGCACCGGGCTGGTGCTCAGAGACCTGGAGAATGGGCTGGGTACAGGACGATGCACACACACTTGGTGTCCGAAGTATTGTGGGCAGAAGACACAGCTTTATTATCCCTTTAAACACTATAGTAAATGGCATTGAATGGTAGAAAGTTAAGAACGCTTATTTTCAAAGGGTTTCAGCTATTATTGACACAGTAGATAAAACTTATCTCTGTTGGGCGCATACGTATCTCTGTTTCTCGTCTCTCATCTCTCATCTATCTATCTTCGGGTCAGTCTTGTCCTTGTTATTCCATTTTGACCCAAATGGGAAGTCTTTGGGGACACATGTAGGGCACTTTGACAAGTGCGATTAATTTTGATGTACTTAGACTTATCAATTTTTCCTGAGTTTTTAATAATCAGCTCTCATTCTTTTGGTTAATTTATCTTCGATGCATTTTTATAGTTTATGGCTTTATGTCCTGTTTAATAAATGTTTTTCTATCTCTAGGTTACAAAGACATTATCCTCCATTTTTTTTCTGGAATAGTATTTTTATATTTCACCTTTAGGTTTATGATCCATCTCTAATTTTTTTCATGTCTGTCTATAAAGCATGATGTATGATTTTTCACAATGGCAAAAACAATGGAAATGAATGTTTATTAATGATAAAACTGAGTAATAAAGTTTGCTCTGTTTGTACAATGAAACACTAAACAAGAGTGGAAATTGATGAACTACTGTTAAAAGCATCAATGAATAAATATCATAAATACAACTTTAGCTAGAAGATTCCAGCCACTGAACAATATGTATGTTATCATTTCATTTATACACAATTTGAAAGCAGGCAAAACTAACCAATACATCTAGAAGTACAGAAGTAATATAAAATCAAGGAAATCATTATTATAGATTTCGGGAAACTGATTATCTCTGGGGAGATGACGGGGCCAGCAGCAGTGGACCATGAAGAGGCTGGCCACAGCGCATCTTTAAAAATGGGGGTCTATTCACTTTTCTTTTAACCAAATATGCGTACACTTTTTTTCCTGTGAGTTCCATGTCATAATAAACAGGATTTCTAAGCAAAAACACACGGAGGGAAAACTTCAACAGCAAAAGTAGACAAAACAATAGAGTCATATTTAAAGTTGATAGAAAAATAAATCTAGGAGGATCGTGTTTGTTTGTGTGTTTGTTTGTTTGTTATTAGTGGCTACAAAAATGCATTGGCTTCATTCTTCAGTAGAACAATTAATTTTCCCATTCCATAAACATTGCTAGTGAAAAATATCTAAATTTATAGATCCTTTTGTTGCACTGTAGAGCAGCAACCAGAAGGCAAAAAACGAGCAGGTTTGTAGTCATTAAAAACAGTCCCCTACTTCTGCTGACATGCTCAGGGCGCGCATGCCGAGGCCGAAGGCACCAACGGTGAATTCTATCAGCCTCTGGCACACAGCACGCCCCGATCTAAAGCCTCAAACTCTTCAACTTTGAAATTAATTACACTTAATGCTTTATTGAATTTTTCAATTACTGGTCACTCCTGGCCAAACTCTTCTCTTGAATTCCTAGGATGATATCATTTCTTTGTATTTAAATGAGCAGAAATTGGCATCTGCTTTTCCTTCCTCATTAATTTGAATGAGAAGCTGATTTATGGCTACTCTGGAGTTAAAAACCTCTTCTGAAAATGGTGTTCTCTGTGTCAGTGCTTCCAAAACATTACTGCACATTCGGGTCACCTTACGGGGTTGAAAAATATTGATGTCTGATCTCGCCCCAAGAAAATCAAATTTAATTGGTCTTGGATGTGAAAAGGCCTGAGGAATTCTGAAAGTTAAGTGACTCTGATATGCACTAAAGTTTGAGAATCAACTTTCTTCATTATCTTCATTATTTGCTCGTGGAGATAGAAGGTTTTTCAGATAAATAATGATTATTTATTGTAAATGTCTGGTTATTGTATCGCAGCATTAGAAAAAAATGATATAAGAATAAAATCACGCAGTCATTTCCCAAAACAAATATTATTTAGGATTTGTGACTTTTTATTATATTTGCTTTCAATCAAAGGAGACAGATTCATTTTTTTTAATTAAGATTTTTAATTTGTGGTTTCTGAATTATAATGAGTTAGAAGATAAAATACCGAAGAATTATTTAATCAGTAAGTGACTCTTAAAACTGTCCAGAATCCTTCTACGTAATTCAAGGAAACTGTCTATTTTTGCAGGAGACGTCACAACTGCCATCAAATCTAGGAACCCACGTCCTAAGACCCAAGTGTGTAGAATCCATTACGATGCTTGCAGAATGTCAAATAGGAAACAAAAGAACAAACCTGATCTGAACAACGATGACAAGTTGTAATTGTTACCAAATTACCTTTGTGTGTTAAGTTTAATGATACTAAAATGTCTGATTTTATTTAGCTTTATGTACTTTGGTCTTTCCATGGTATAGATGTTCACTGAACTTTGAGTAGCTCATTTTTGTTTGTACGGTTCTGAGTTGTCGGGGAATCGTCAGTTACATGAATGAGTTGAAAGAATGAGCTAAATGTAGAAGGAAAACTGTAATGGTAGCCCGTACATTATTGAGCAGAGAACCGGAAAGTTCTCCTCTGGAGTCTGCAGCACTGTCCTCTATGAAAGTGCTTTCTCAACCCAAGACGTCCCAATTCACAAGTGCGTCCATTGGAAAAGGCGTTCCTGGGGATTTTTATAAACATTTTTTTTACGTCTTAGGTTTCACTTTGAAGTCATTGTGTATTCGCACGACCTTGTCATAAACGATGCAGGGAGGTTCCACGCCATCTCGCCGGTTTTTCTAATGGTCGCACCTCGCATACCCTAACACAACGTAGCAGCCGGTGAGCCGATATGGCCACGCTACGCCTACCTTATTGAGATCTTACCAATTTTACAGTCACGCGTGTGCAGTTTTATCAAACATGCAGGTTCCTTTGAGCATCGCAGCCACGATCCAGCATCTACCACGAAAGGGGCTCCCGTGCCCCCCGCCCCCGCGTGGATGCGGCCATCTCATTCCCTCTCCTCTCCTGCCGCCCGGGGCCCGGGGGTCTGTTCTCCATGTCTGAACGTCTGTCATTTTAAGACTGCCATATAAGTGGAACGACGCGGTACCGTTTTTGGAGACCGTGTTTTCTTTCATTCAGTATGGGTCTTGCGAGATGGTTTAAGGTTTCGCGTCTCACGACACTTCGCTCTTCCCTTGCGTTTCCTGGCCGCGTCAGCATTTATCCGGCGTGGGGGGACACTGTGCACAGGGTGTTACACGCTTTCGTTTCACTTAATAAATGTCGGGGTGGGGGGATTTCTGGGTCGAGTGTTTACTTTGGGAGAAACCGCCCTGCCCTTTTTTAGAGCTGCCGGGTCATTTCACGTGACCCACAACTTTATAAGTGGCTCAGCATCCCTGCCACCATTCTGGTGCTTCGGCAAAGTATTTCGTGTGTAAGCCATTCGGCAAGGCACGCCGCGACAGCGTGCGGCTTTGCTTTGGAACTCCCTGACCGCCGATGATTATGAAACGCGCTCCATTGGCCGACTGGCCGTCTGCGTGGCCTCTCTGTTCATGCTTCTCCCCGCCCCCCCGCCGGTTTCTAAATGAATTGGTCTTTTTAATTTATTTTCCTGTCATTGAGAGTATAGATGTTTAATAGCATTTAATTTAATTTTAATAACTTCTAAAGTTCATAGGACAGAGCTCTTTATTAAGTGGTTTTCAAATATCTAACTTATCAAGTTAAACAAATACTTTTTTTAGTAAACTTCACTATCAGATAGCCTTTTTCTCCATGTTTCCATTCAATTGATTGCAAGTGAAGGTCTAGACATATTATACATTATCGATTCGATGGCAGAGAGAGTTCTTTGTACCGGAGATGGTTGATGGGTTCATGTCAAACAGCCTCTTTCTTTAAGAATAATGCCACGGTTACTTCGTCTGGCACTGGTCCAACATGTGAGAGCCAAAATCACACAGTCTCGGCCTTCACACTCACTCGCACTCACACACTGACTCACCCGGGGGTACGGAAGTGCACTCCGTGATGCTCACACGCGTATCACTGCCCACCGATGCGTTGCTCAGAACGCATCCTCCTCACTGTGCGATGCACAACTGTATACATTTTGCGTTTATAATTCTGTCTCAGCACTGGAAAAATACGCTGCTGCATTTTTGGCCTCCATTGTTTCGATGAGAAATCTTTTGCCATTTAAATTAGTGCTCCCCTATAAATCTTGCATAACGTCTCTCTAAATACTTTCATGACTTGTAATTTGTGTTTAATTTTAGTATGCCATTTATCATGTGACTTAGCATGGGTTTATCGATGTTAAAACTATTTGGGGGTATGCTCAACTCTTGAATCTGTAGATTTGTGTCAATTGTCAAACTTGAGAAGCAAGCTTCAGCCAATATTGGGTTGAATACTTTTAGCCACCCAGTATGTGGCATTTCGTAGGTCAGCCGTAGCCGACCAATCCAAGTTCTTGTTTGAAAAGCCGTTACGATGTGTCAGTTTTCCGATGGTGGTCGTTTCAACTGCCGTACACATCGGGTTCTTCTGCTGAGTCATCATGCGTTCACTTATTCTGCTAATCGGTAGTCGTGCACCAGTCTGAGAGTGCCACTGCGGATACTGTATCACCAACACAAAGTAAGTGAAAGGTCGTGATCAGAGCCGTAACCCACTTCCAATCCAGGAGCGAGGAGGTTCCGAATTAAACAAGTGGATGAGCAAACGAGAGCCGGTCCACCCTTGGTGCAAAGGGCTCCTCGGAACAGACGTAGGCGTGTCATGCTAATTATATAATTCAGTGATTTCTCGGTTCATTTCCTCGATGCTTCTGGAAATATTATAGATCTTGGAAAGGCTGCTGCAGATGTAAGACCAACATTCCTCCCATGGAAGAGAACAAGCTTCACCTTGAGAAATGCCTAAGGTACCTCTACGTGGGCCCGATGGCTGCACTATTTTTCGAATTTTTCAGCTGAGATTTTTACGGCCTTATGGACGTTTTCTGTGGGGACCTGTCCCATGGCTCTTGTAACGTGCAATATCTAGCGGCTTGAAGACAGCAAAATGTCAGCTAAAAAATCCCCTTGAAAGGTTAAGTTTATGGATCAAAATCGAGGCTCAGCTTTTGTCTTTCTTGAATCAATTTCTCCGGTGATTCCCTGTGCTCGAAGAGGAAAAGAGTCGCATGAAATGTACCCCGAGTGATATCGAGAGCTGTTTTGAAGACGGATATCGAATTTAAAAAGATGAAAGCCCCCGTACGTTTTCCTGGTATTCGTGAATCCAGTCGTCTCTGGGGCTTCCCAGTGACCTCTCCTGGCCACGATACCTCCACGGAGTCGCTAAGGTTTTTATTCGTTTGTTTGTTTTTAAATAATTATGGTATGACTCAGCGATGTCCAGTGTCACATAGGCGATTATAAAGTAGAAATACCAAGTATGTGAAGGGTTGTTTTTGGTAGAAATCTGAAGATTCATCTACATCGTAAGCATTCTTTGTAAGGTCTGTAAACATAAGCCACGTATTAAATATATATGACCTGTTTTCTGTCGATTTCTGAGCCTTGCTTTGTAAAAGTCTGGTTACAGAGTCTCTTTGCTAGAATTGGTTTTTGACTATTCTTTCAGTGAAATCAAATCTCCTTTCCTTATATTAGATGCTATAGATAGTTCTAGATTTTCAGGTATCTGCCCAGGGATTTTAGAAGCTCTGTGATAGAGAGCAGGATGAAGAGAAAATATATATTCCTCACTATAACTCACAATATCACAGGAACAGAGACACCCTTACAATCTGTAAAATCCCCCCATCAGTGCTGATAACAACCGACTCGTTAGCCTTGCTTCGTTGGATTATTTCAGGAAAACTTTATCAGATATTATTTGGGATTATCTGACATGAGAGAATAGCTTTGTGAAAGGGTCAGAGATCATTCTCTCTCATGCGTCGGAAAGCCAAATTAGTTCTCACAACTCTTCAGATTCCAAAGTCCATGTTATCAAAAATGTTCAAACATTATTTTATTTATTTTTAGATGATTTTGATATTTTAATTGACAGTATCCTTTTCATAGCATCTTTGAACCTCTCCAAAAAGTCTGACTTCCTGAGGATCATCACTTCGGGGTCTCATTCGGAGCTGCCTACTGGAAGGACGATAAAACCAGAGCGCTTCCTCTCGCCTCCATTTATCACGTCTTGAACGGGCTTTCCTAATAGTCGCCATTTTAAGGTATTAGAATATTTAACATTTCTTTCATATGCTGACCATTTAATTTTTTTTTTTTCCTGCTAAGGCTTAAAACTCTTTTTTTTTTTCCTCCATAGCATTTCAAAATCACGGACCGCTCCGAAGGCACACTTGTCATCTGTGCAGATTGTACCTCTCTTCTCGATTGGCAGTCCGTGGTGAGAAAGACAGCTTTGCCGTATGAACACATTTTACTCCGGCAGGGGCTCGTATTCTAGGGATGAATTGAAATCTGTTAAGGCGCATACTGCCAGAGCGTTGCCTATTTCAGTCTTAAGATATGACCTGCCAACGAACGAGATGAAATCTGGAGTCTGTGAGAGATGTCTAATAAATCTCTTCAAGGCTTAGTCAATTCTAAATCGGAGGAAAGGAAGTCGTGGGTTTCTCTTCCACAGCCAAAGACAGCGAGCAGCAGGACTTAAGGTGTTATCACGATGGATAGAAATGTATAGAGAATAAAACATTAAAATTCCATGTGAGTTAAGGCTGCATATTAAAAAAAGGTGGTGAATTTTCGGTGCGCGAGGACCACACCGTGTAAAGGGTCACGGTGTTGAAAAGGCGTCATAAATTCGGGCCACAGCAATCTTCGCTTATTCACCTGCTGCCATCGCAGCCCTTGGACAAGGCGAATCTGAAGGGAGAAAGTGGTTTCTCAAGATTTTTTTGAAGTTGAGTCAGAGTATCAAGGTTTTATCCGGATGAATCATGTACAAATTGGTATAAAGATGTATAATAATAAGGAAGGGCAGGGTGGGGAAGTGTTAAAGGCCGGATTTCTTTATGTCACGAAATGCCTTTCATATGTGACTTCCAGGGTGAGATTCGATCACCAAGAATTATAATATTGCTTATATTTGGTGATTATAGAAAAAAAATGGAAATCCGTTGTCAAAAATAACCAGCGAGAACTAGAAATCTATTAACAAGTAGCCTAGAAAATTCTCGAGTAACGTATAATCTCGGGATGAAGATGTCTAACTCCGAGATTCTTAGCTCAGGCTGCCACGGGACGTGATGGCCCAGACGCGGCATCTGCCCAGCCGCCCAGTCCTGTTTTTCACAGCTTCGGAGGTGGGGAGTCCAAGGCCAGGATGGCAAGTTGGGGGGCGAGGGTCTCTACACTCCACATGCCAGGAGGCACCAGGGAGCTCTGTAGGGTCTCTCTCTCTCTCTCCTTCTTCTTCTTCTTCTTTTTTTTTCATTACAACTGACATTCAATATTATTTTATATTAGTTTCTGGTGTATAGCATAGGAGTTAGACATAAAACTTATGAAGCGATCTTGGGGTCGCTTTCAGAAGAGAACTAATCCCCATCAGTGGACTCCCTTTTCACCATCTAATTGACCCCAGAGGTCCCCTCGGTACACTCCAGCACCTAGGGATTAGGATTTCAACACATGCCTTCTGGGTGGACCAAACGTTTACACCAAATGTTTAGAATTAATTATGACCCGTGCACATGATATATTCATTCAGACAAAATTTTACATTTTCTTGGAAACCTGTATATATATCGAGCTAAAATTGTGAATTTAAGTGGTCGCTTTAGAATATAGCGAAATTTCATCCACACATTACGTAAGCGTAGAATCACAGAGGAATTCAAAATTCCCTGTAGTCCTACATAATAACCTGTGAAGAAGAGAGAGGGACCTCAGTACACTTCAGAAGCATTGCTGTTCGGGTGAATTATTGAACGTCATAGAAAAAGCCAAACAGTTATTGATTACCTCGATCGCCACCAACACTCAGGAAAGCTGGGCAAAGCTCCATAACAATAAAACGTGCATAGCTTTGGATAGCACTGGATGTAAAATGGTAGAATTTTTTTCCACGAGACATCTCACATTTGGTGAAGATCTTTAAATTATACTTAATGTACACACAAGTACATCAGAAATTCGACGTCTGAATTAAGTGTTAACTGATTATGAACGGGAGAGGAGCAAAGGGTCTCAAACGCGTCACTGGAGGAGCTTTCGTTCTGGAGATTCTGTTTGCCTCGTAGACTTCGAACCATGAAGCCAGCAGGAGGGGTGTCCCGAGAGCAAAACTTTCTGTCGAAGGGTCCGGTGGGGATGGCCACGGGATAAAGCCGAGCCGTCATCTGATGCTGACAGCGGGCTGTGCGCAGGGCCAGTGTTTGCCGTTGATACTGCAGGACTTGTCTCAGTAGCAGTTTCGTAAGCTTGTCCTCCAGTATTTAGAGAGATTTCTCCTTGTGAGTTTAAGAGTAAAATAGAAAATTGGACTGTGAGTCCTTCTTAGAGGAGGATAAACCTCATTAATCACCCCTAAATATAAACTTTCATCAATCATCCCTTTCGTTCTTCTCTTTCTATTTTTTAGCTAATGTGGGACAATTGCTTTTCCAATGTCCCTTTCTGTTTCTAATAATTTTTACTGTCGTTTTTATTAAGTATTTCTCTCCATTGTTGTTTAAGGACTCAGGTGGAGTGTCTAGTTATTGTACCTGCAAGGCCCTCAGTATATTGTGAGGTTTTCTGTTTAGTTTTGAGTTTTTCCTGAAATTTTATCAGGATGTTCTTTGAGGAGATCGGAAGCAGAGCTTTAGTTCATTCCGGCACTTGTCTGTATATTTAATCCGTTATTTCTGGTGTGAGGTCATTTACAAAAAGTGAGTAAAGAGCTGAGGTCACATTTTCTCCAGGATCTGTTTCTCGAATGTTTTGTGAAGTTTAAATATCCTATCCCTAAAGTTTCTGAAGGACTTTAAGGAGTGAATTAGAGAGTTCAATCTATTCGCACGAAAAAATTCTGGAAATCGCTTCCAGAGCAAGTTGTCCAATAGCCGCAGCTTTTCACGTCTCTGAATTCCTCAGTGCTCGCCCGCTCTGCATTTTCATTGTTTTTTGTTTGTTTGCTTGGTGGATTTTTTTTTTTTTTGGCCATCGAGGTTCCTACTAACAGCTGATATCCTTGGATTACATGTTCCTAATCTCTCTGTAAATACTTGTTTTTTTTTTTTCTCGTTTAGTCTCTAAAAGTCTTTGACAAAAACTGTCAGCTCAGCGTGAGGCCAAGGCTGAAAACACCCATAGGAACTCAGTCTATTCTAAAGGAGGTTTAAATACAAGGACCTAGTGTGCTCTTCAGGCCCCGGCGGAGCCAGAGGAGGGGGGCCGGGGAGAGAGGCGGAGCAGGCAATGTCGACAGGTGCAGGACGGAGGTAGAAGCCAGCGAACCGAAGGCCTCCGAGCTCGAGTGATCTCAAGAGGCGTCATTTTGAATGTTTTACGTTTTAATTTGCCTTTGGTAAAGAATTGTGCGAAGAAGCAATCTGTCATCAACAATAGGGAGAAGAGACAGTAATAGCTTAGAAAGAAGGTGTGTATTTTTAAAGCTCAGTAACGTCAGAATAGGAGTATAACTTACAAAACTTAGAAGAAGAGAACTAAAGTGGCAAAAGCTTCAATTTTTAAAAATTTGTATAAAACTAATTAAAAAGATGCTATTTTTAAAATGGCAGCCAAAAAGAAATTAAAATTTAAACATATTATTTAAAGTTATAACAGCGTCAGAGAACCTAAAATTTATACCAAAACTAAAATCTGTAAGGAGTTGTTTTTCTACATGAAAAATGAAGGAAGTCATGGTTGATTTAAAAATATTTAAAACATGTATTGTTTTATGAATAGAAAACCGTAATTAAACAATAATTAAAAATTAATTTTTAAATATAATTAAAAAAATAAATTCTTGCAGACTGGGATCATGTTACGGAAGTGCTATTTTACACACAGATACTAAGCCGATTTCGGTTAATACTGTGCTGATTTTGATTTGTCTTTTTCACATATATGCAGATGTCATGGAAGAGAGATAGTTATGCGCCCCCTTCATGTGAATCTATTTCTACTGAATAGCAAGAAAAATGACTCGAGTCACAATTTTTTAGTTTATAGAGAGAAAGTTTTGCTTGGCCTGTACATGTCATGATGAGATAGTTTGACCATGTGACCCAAATGTCAGCTCGGGGCATCCAGTTCTTTGCAATTGAAATCACACTGGCTCTGTTAGGAGGTCACTCTGGGACTCACGTGCCTTGAGGTCACTTCTGACCCCTCCCTTTCTGTTTCCCTGGCCTCTGAATCTCCTCTTGCCTCCGGTGGGCGGGGGCCTTTCTCTTTATTATGCAGAGCATCTGAGCGCTTCCCTTTGTGCCCCATTGTGCCTGCCTTTGTCTATCAAAGATGCTTTAAAGTTTCTGCTAAAACAAAGGGCTGCAGGTCTGGGCTTCACTTCTTCTGAGCAGCAAAAGAAAAAAAAAAAAAAAAAAAAAGGACCGTCGTAGCTTTGAAATGTGAAGCTTTCAGACTCTTTCCTCACCAAGGAGTTTCTGTAAGTGAACGGAAACTCTACATGTTGAGGGTAAATTTCAAGATGTCTGGAGTCGTGCCCCACCCCCCCAGCAGCACCCTTTACCCCTGGAAAACCAGAGGAGTCATCGGGGCTTTCTCTTTTGTCCATAACGCTGTGCACTGCGTTCGTGCCGGTCAATGCGGCGAGTGCTCGTCTGCAGGTCAGTGCAGGAAGGCGGCCGCTGACTTACACAGAGCGCAGACAGGGTGACGCGTGTCTGGGCACATGTCGGAAGCTGCTTCGAAGCCCGTGGGGTGTGAGGCGGCGAGACTCCCAGGACATCCTCGCTGAGGGAGGGCAGACAGGATCAGACGGCCCCGCAGCAGACTTGAGCCTTGGCCGAGAAGGGGCTACGCCCAGCCCGCACACGGACCGGCCGCCCAGGGGCCCGCATCGCGGCCGGACTTGTCTGCCCGCCCGGCGAACTCCTGAGTTTAACTTGGAACTAGCGCGGGGTGCGTTACAGTTACCCGAATGGGCTCCGAGTCGGCAAACCGAAGCTTGACATTTCTATGCTGGGCTTTCCCAGAGAAGCCAGTCCTCGGTCGACCAGTCGGTTCTCGTCTGCTCGGCAGGACTCTGCCTGACCGGGCCCCGAGACCCCCTCTGCGCCATGCGAGAAAAGCGACCTGGCTTTCCCCGACGGCAAACGCCCGCCCTGCCTGGCGTCGCCGCCGGCTCCCGCTCGTTTTGGCCCGTAAACAAACCCCTCGCCTTGAACCGCACTTCCGAGCGCCTTCCTGTCCGCCAGACCACGTGCTCCCGGGCTCCCGAACCCCTGAACAAAGCCAGCGGGACCTTTGAAATGTGCTCGGTTGAATTTTGCTTCAGCACGCATCAAGGGACAGGCAGTGTAGACCTCTGAGAGTGGGTTAGAGGCGCACACCCCAGACCTCCGAGTCGTGCCGCCGCTCGGTGTAGACTGTCGTGGTGCGTCTGACTTCAGAGAACGATCACCGGTCACACAGCGAAGGGGAGAAGTTCTGCGAGGGCTGAGTTGGTCGCCCCAGCCTCCTGTCATCCGCCCGAAGTGTGCGTGAAGAGGACAAAATGTAAGAGTGAATGGGACGGAGATGCCTTGTTAAAGTAGTAGCTGATCTTTGTATCCTGGGGTGTCCAGTTTCTGGCCGAACCTCGGTGCAGTGGGCTGACAGCAGGGTCACAAACCCGGGCCACTTCGATGCTTTCTTCCTCTCACACCATGAGTTGTTTATTTATTATTATTTTTTATTAAGACAGAAACTAGCGACAGGTCCTCTCTCCTGGAAGTCCTTCGCTGAGTGCATTTCATTTGAAATTTTAAGTATCTCGATTCTATTTCCTGAGCTGAACTAATATCTCATATCTAAAAATCAAGACAAAACTGAATGAAAATCTCAATCTTATTAAATTCTTGGCCTGAATTTGGGAAGGAATAGTGTTAGTCCTTTCATGAGAAAAGTAAGGTTGAATAAAATAATTTCTTACCTTTCTGTACATAAATAAGTAAAAAGTACGCTAATAGTCCTACAATATTCGTAAGAAATTACAGTTCTTTTCTTAAAAAAATCTGAACATTTATTTTTTCTTTCAATTAAGTAACAAAGACTCAAATAGCTTTATTAAATGAGTCAGTTTTTCCAACTGAAGCACATGTACTTTGATAAAAAAATTATAATATAGCTATTTAAGATAATTTTGCTTTTAGTATTCAAGGTCAAAAAAATATTAGCAGAACTACAGAGAAGGAAGATTCAATATCTCTATAAAAAACACAAAATTTACCATGAAAAGTTACTTATCACTAATTGCTTTGAAATACCGAAGCATTAAGCATATGTTCAGTGGGCTTTTCACATCCAGAATTCGCACACAGTCTGTTCCCGTGAATTGCCCGCCGGAGGCCTCGCCCGGGTGGTTGGGTGCGCGCGGGGAGCGGGGAGCTCGAGGGAGCTTGGCCGGGCCTGCGAAGGGCACAGGTCGGGAGGTCTCGTGACTGAGAAATGGAAACACTTGCTGAGAAGTTCAGTGTGAGAGCTGGGCTCGTGTCCGACTCGGCTCCATCGCTGCGGCTCTGCTTCTCGCCTGCGAGTGCCACGCATCGCGTTAGGAGAAAGGGTCCGCCACGGCCACCTGAGAGGGACGTGGACGGGGACGGCGGCTCGCGAAACGGAGCGAGGACCTTGGAGGAAGGAGGTTCTTTTCCCCGTAACTCACTTGCCAGCGAAAATGACCGCGTTCCGCACGGCTTCCTCCGGACCGTCCTCACGGCATTAACACGCAGATGGAATTCAAATAAAAGTGCGCTCGCTCTCAGCACCAAGGACAGACCGCGTTCCCTGGGAAATAAATTTAATGTATGACCAAGAAAAAAAATGTGTGCAAAACCCTGAATTTTAGTTGTGTTGCTGCTATTCTGCAGCCGAATGATTCGTGTCATCTGCCTAAACTTTAGAACAATGAAAAAAATGCGTCTATAAATAGAAAATAACATGATTTCTGAAGCTCGGTCCGTGCTTGGAGTTCTACAGTCATGCAGCCTGCTCTCCGGGACACGGGAGACCGTTTAATGTACATGAGTTTGGCAGCCAGGAAAGGGGCGCTGACTGTGCGTTTCAGGCTGTGGGTGTTGATCACAGGGGATCGTGATGCGGGGTTCGAGAGGCCGAGCCAGCGCCAGGGGCCGGACTGCCAGGTCGGCACAGCTTCGCATCACAGACTCAGAGGATTAAAAGAAAGCATCAGAACGTGGTGCACACACACACACACACACACACACACACACACACACCCCAAGATGGGCACGTGCGGCTGCCGAAGCCGCGGCCAGGGGTGAGACTCCCCTCTTCCCCCGCCCCTCCCGGTCCCCCGGGTCTCCCGGGCAGACCCGCAGGGTGCCAACTGCCGGGGGTGTGCGAAACGGGCTCCTCAGCACCTGATCCGGCCTTGTGGATGGGCTTGAGGCGGAGAAGACCTGGGTCGCCCCCGCCGAGGGGAGGCCCTGTCTTTGCTCCCACGGGTCCACCTAGCAGTGAGTGCTCAGAACACAGGGTCCCTCGATTACCCATCGCTTTGTGTGAACACGGCGAACTTCGTATGACAAGTTAACTAATGAGAGGGCCCAAGGACTCTGCCATAAATTGGTCTCTAGGATGTGTAATATACTGCAGCGTTTTACGGCTAATGCGGCCATTTCTGTCACTATAAACTCCGATAGATCAAATGCGCCTAAGAATTAAATTATCTTTCATGAAGAGAGAGAGGGAAAGAGAGAGAGAATAATAGGTAGGACCACGTGGACTGTACAAGACAGATGCTTTTGGGTATCTCGGAGTATATTTTTGTCCACAAAGCACATCGGGGACAATAATTTGTGGGAAAAATATTGAATTCTAATCAAAAAGTTTTTTAAAGCCGTGAAGTAAAATCATTAGTAATGGACTAAGTGGATGTGTCACGACAGGAAAGCTGTGCCCAGTGGATTAATCGGAGGGAAGAAATAGTTTTTATTCTCAGCGCGGAGCTGATGGATGGCCGTCTGGCCCCCCGCGGGGACGGCGGTCCTCCACAACGCCCGCCGCCCGCGGCCGCGCAGGGCGCTTCTCTCGCGGTTGTTTTTGAAGGCCTTTTACTCTTATTTAAAGATACGACTTTATTGTTGTTGGTTTTGCTTCATTTCCTTAGACATAAACGACTGTTTCCCCGGGAGAGAAGGTGATGGCGGGGTCCCCCGCGGCC
Source organism: Rousettus aegyptiacus (assembly GCF_014176215.1). Classification (NCBI taxonomy): domain Eukaryota; kingdom Metazoa; phylum Chordata; class Mammalia; order Chiroptera; family Pteropodidae; genus Rousettus; species Rousettus aegyptiacus. The sequence continues at coordinate 44,660,929 of NW_023416288.1, read as the reverse complement.
ACCTGCAGGGTCGCCTCCCCCGTCTTCCCCGCGTGTACCGGTGTTCCCGGTCTGTCCCACGCTCGTCTTGCAAATGGCAATGCCGAGGTCGGAGTTCAGTGTCTCGTCCAGAGTCACCCCACTGTCCGCAGACAGTCCGCCCCCCACGGCTACTCGACGGGCTGTCCCCGCCGCCTCTCCAGACTCGTGGGGACCCTGCGCCTGGTGGCGTTGGGCTGACGCGCACGAGGCCCACAGGACGACGGTGGATGGCTGGATGGAGGAGCTGTGCGTGTGCGCCGTGGGACGTGACTCGGCCGTGAGGAGAGATGAAACGCCGCCGGCGGCGACAGCGTGGACGGACCGCGAGACGATCACGCTGAGCGACAAGCCAGGCGGAAAACGAGGAAAACCGCGACGTCACTTACATGTGGGGGAGAAACCCGAAGGCCACAAAGGAACAGGACAAACAGAGCCCCGTGGACATGGACCGCAGACCAGTGCTTACCAGAGGGCAGGGGTCGGGGGGGGGGGTCTGGGGTCGTCGCCTACTTCGCCCTCACGGAGGCGGTGGCCTCAGCCACTGTCCCTACCCCGCGGCCTCCACCTCCCTTCCTCTGTTTCTCAGCCACCCTTCCTCTCAAAGAAGCACAGTGTAAGGGAGTTGGAAGATCTCCTTAAGGATTGCTTTTTTGTAAAGAACAGTCAACGCTCTGACTCTGGTTTTCTCTTTTAATTTGATGGTCGTGACTAGGTCATGAATCTGTTGATTTTATAATGACCGGCAGAAGTAATGCCCATTGTATACAAATCTTAAAGCGTTGTTTCTGAACTGCTTTCAGATTCGCAGAGGAGCCGCAAAGTCGGCAAAGAGGAGACTCGTGTGCCCGTCACCTAGACACCGCTCCTGAGAACCACGTTAAACTTAGCAAAATCAAGAAATCGGCACGGATAAAGTACTATGAACTAAAATGCGGAAGTTATTTCACGAGGTTTTTTTTCATTAGTATAATTTTTCTGTTTCGGGATGCAGCCCAGTGCACTATTTTGCATGGCTCCGGAGGCTTCTCCAACGGGTTACGTTTGCTCTGTCTCCTCTCGCTTTTCATGACATTGATACCTCGGTAAAATACGGGTTAGGTATTTATGACGTGTCCCCCAACTTGGTTTTATCTGATATTTGCTCATGAGTCAACTGGGGTGATAAATTTTGGGGTGAAATACCATAGATATGAGGTACCTTTTTCACTGAATCACACCGTGGAAGGCATGACATTGACGTAGTTTATTTCTGGCGAGGTTAACTTTGATCACTTGGAGGAGTCTGCCAAGTTTCTCTATGATAAAGTTACTTTTTTTCCCTTTCTATATTTTATGTTGTAGGAGTGAGTCACTAAGTCCAGCTCACACCCTTCAAAGAGCAGGATATTAACCTTCATCTCCTGGATGGAGGGCTAGCAAAGAACTTGGGGGCTTATCTGAAAACCAGTACAGTAAATAATAACTATTTCGAGGACGAGACCCTGAGGCTCTGCTATTTTCCTCTCTTAATAGCGATGTTCCATTTCTCTCTTTCTTCTACACTTAATATTTGGGATTCTTCCGTAAGGGAGATCTGTACCTATTTCTTCACTCACTTATCAACATCCTTATAGACTCATGGCATTTATTTTACTCTGCAATCCAATACTGTCATTATTTAAAAACATAATTTTATTTATTTACTACTTCACTTGCTGTGTAACTTTTAGGACGCATTGTAACCAGAACTGTTTCTTGCTCCTAAACTCTATGCATCGGCCGGATGCGGCAGCAGCTCAGGAGGGGACTTGGAGGAGAGAAAGAAGAACAGGGCAGGAGACCCCAGCAAGCGCTGCCTCGGGGTGCGTGCCAGAGCCCCAGTTGGTGACAGACGGCTTGACAACTTGTTATAGACAGCCACTCAAACTCGGCGTATTTAAAGCAAAAATACATTCTGATCATCTTCTCTCATGCACGAACCAGACACCAGGAAGCCAATGAGCCTTTTTTTTTTTTCTCTTTCCACCAACACTGTGAACTTTCCGACAGTCTCTCTTAATCATTTGTTACTTGGATTATTGACTCCTTTTCAGTTAAAGAAAATTAAAGGTTAGATATTTGGATGGTAAAATAAAACATCGATCATAATATCGTTAATATACGAAGTCATATTAATCGAGACAGCATAGAATACCTCCAGAAGAAAGCTAACAAGTTAAAAATGAAAACCCAAAGTATTCCTTAGCAAGGAAAACATCTACATAAAAATGAAATTGGAAAAAAGAGCCAAAGGAGAAACAATTTTGAGCCAAATTTTAAGACAGATGCTCACAAAAATTCTACTTCTTCTACACAGTCCACCGATCAACAGGGGAAAGAATTCTGTTGATGTTTGTTAGATGGTTGAAAATGCAGATAAATGGTTGAATCGGTTCGATTTCTAACAGTCATGAGTGCCCCGTTGTCATAAAAGAAGAGAGACGAGAGGGAAATGGACTTCAGGGACCGCGCTTCTCCGGATCTGGGACTGGCCGACGGCGTGCTACGAGGATGTGCCTCTCCAGTCCCCTCCCGAGCGGTGTGGTGTGACTCAGCGTGGCCACCTTCGAGAAGCCCCGCCGCCTCCTCCTGCCGGAGTCTGGCTCGGAAGGCTTCTCAGGCTGGGAACTGCCTCGGGCTCTGACAAAATACTGTCAAATTCAATTAGATTTTAGGCAATCTGATTGCTTGATTAAATTATTCTCAGGAAGGTGTTAATTTCAAAGATGAGCTTGTGAAAGATGTAACTTAATTGGAAGTGTCTATTTGGAGATATTTTTGAACCGCGTGGTTATTTATATAAACTCCGGATGTATAAATTCCCCTCCTGTGTCTTTCAGGCTCCTCCAGGAAGTGCCTTGGAATGGTAGTGACAAGGACAACCTTAAATGTCAATAAAACCTCGTTGCAGTCTTATTTTTATTAATGACAATTACAAAACGATATTTTATTTCTTAGTGGTGGTTATGGCTTGGGAAATACTGTTACAAAATCCATGGGACAGGTAAGTAATTACGATGATTTACTGAAGGTAAAGTAGTCGAGAGGGATTATGGAAGAGGACAGAGGGACCTACTTAGAGCCGGGGACTTAGGCGACCAGTGGGTCCAGGTGCCATCGACAGTGAGGAGAACTGAGTGTGGCTGGCGAGGGTTTGCCCACGCCAGAACATCAACTCCGGGGACACAAGGAACGGTCAGGTCTGCAAACATTTTTATCTCTGTCTTTTGCACAAACATGCGCACACGCGTGCACACATACACACACACACACACACACTCACAGATACACTCACACATTCAGATGACTCAACCGTCCAGTCCAGAAAACATTCTTTTCAATAATATAACAATTCGAAGGAAATCAGAATGTGTCTCCCACAAATACGTCTCTTCGACAGAATTATTTTGAACAGAAAGCAATCAGGAAGCAGGAAATGCAAAAAAAAAAAAAAAAAAATCCCTGTCTTCTCTCTGCCTCCAAGCAGAACACAAATTTAGGAAGCTGCTTCCTCTTTCCTCTACCAAAAAGAGCAAAAGTTAATCACCTGAGACAATTTGAGATCTTATCAACCTACAGAGGGCACCAGAGGAATCTAAATAACGAACCACGGGCCTTTCTCCAGGATTAATTTCCCACATGCTTGCCTTCCCACAGTTAGCTGTCCACAGAAAGTCAAGGGCCTTTTTCCTCTGATTCCCCACTTTTCTAAACATCTGTCGTTCTTTGTTAAAGATGCTACGTGAGCCTGCGTTTTAAGCTTTTATGCTTAGCTCATTCCCGACTGTCCCCCCACGCACATATGAGACACCCACGCTAATAAATTTCTGTTCATATTTATCTTCGTACCTGTCTTTTGTTACAGAGCCCCAGCCCAGAACCTGACATGGGTAACCTAAGGGTGTTTTCTCCTCTCGAATACGCCACGGCGGCTTCCGTTCCGAGGCCGCCGCGTGTTGTGTGAGCACATTCTCGCCCGGCTCCTTCACACGCAGTGCCGCAGGGCGCTGGGCTGTGAAGTACTTACTTTTAAACGGCGGTAAACATCCCTAGTATATTTAGGGGGAAACAAATAACACCCGAGAGATTTTCGTCAGAGCCCGAGCTTTTTCCTCCAAAGCTTAGAATCTTAAAAACATAGTTTCTCTCTCACCATGAGAAAGAAAAAAATAGGCTATTCTTCTATATAGGCCCCTGGGAAGTGCCTCTGCATTATTCTGAAAAGTCTTAAACTCAATAATTGGAAAATTAAATTAGAATCTTTTCAACATACAAAGTTTATGTAGAGTAATAAGTTAATTTTTTTTTTCTACACGGCCCAGTATTGAGATCTTCTGGACTTTAGTCCTGACTTAGAATGTGAAGACCTCAATGCATAAATGCATAATGGTGCCGACGATAAAACACTAGCAATCAAGACAGGAGGCCTTGAGGATTACGGCAGCCGAAAGTATGCTGTTACGGCTTCTTTCCGAAGGTTCGGTTGCGGAGGAAGGAAAATACCCAGGGAGAATCGGGTGAGCCCGGGGTAGCGGGGAGACAGGGACGGTGCCACCGCCAAAGAGAAGTGTGTGATCTGAATCGAAGCGTGCGACCCGTGTGAACTGGCCATGGAGTTGGCGCGTTCACGTTAAGAGGCGATGTGCTGAATGCTTCCCTCGCTGTGGCTCAGCATCTCTTCATCCTGTCTGCGCAGTGGAGCTATTGCGGGGTTTTTGTTTTTGATAGCGGTCTGCCTACTTGCGTTGAACTTGCGTTTGATAAAAGCCTCTCTCGTGTTTCACCGCTTTGCTGTCTGTTAATATCAAACTCTTTGACTTTGTTTTTCATCAAATGTAGAAAAGATATATATTCTACTGCAAGTCGATTTTTTAAAATCTTGGCACGTGTGCGCAAGCACTGATCATGCGTAATAAACACCTGTTTCTAATTATTTCAAGATACCTGAAGCGAGCTCCCATGAGAGGTTTTGTAGAAAGGCTAGCGGTGATGTAATGGGCATCAACAGAGAGCTGACAGAGACGGTGGGAGGCAAGTGTCTACGGTCCTCATGCCATGTTAGCCGGCAAAATCACTTCCCAGAGGTTATCTGGTGAAATCCCTTTCAAAATCCCAATGGCCTTTTTCCAAGAAATAGAATAACCCTTCCTAAAACTCATATGAGAAAAAGAATAACGAAGCTGGATGACTCATTCTTCCTGTTTTCAAACTTACTACAAACCGACAGCGTTCAAAACAGAATGGTACCGGCATAAATACCAATATATAGACCAATGGAATACATAATCCCCCAAATAATATGACTTTAGACAAGGATACCAAGACCATTCAGTGGGGGGAAAAAACAGTCTTTTCGACAAATGGTGCTGGGAAAGTTAAACCTGCTCGTGGAAAAGAATGAATAACGAAGCTTACCTAACACCATATGCAGAATTGACTCAAGATTGATCAAGGATCTAAATGTAAGACCAAAATCTATAAAACTTTTAGGAAGAAACAAAAGGGAAAAGCCTCCTTACATTGGATTTGGCGATGATTTCTTAGGTGTGATAACAAAGGCACAGGCAGCAAAAGAAAAAGCAGACCCGTCAGTCTTTATGAAAATTAAAAATTTGTGCATCAAGAGACACAATCAACGAGTTAAAAACATAACACAGAGAATGATAGAAAATATTTGTAAACCGTATTTTTAATAAGGGATTAATATCTAGAATATAGAGAACTTATGAAACTCAATAACAACAGCAAAAATACAACCTGATTCGGAGATTGGCAAAGGACTTGAATAAACATTTCCCCAAAGAATATATGCAGCAAAAGGCCAATGAAAACATGAAGAGATGCTCGACAGCATTAATCATTCGGGAACTACAAATCGAAACTACAATGAAATACCATCTCGCACCCATTAAGATAGCTGCTACCAAGAAAACCTCAAAACAAACAAACAAAAAAGTAGAGAAATGTGAGCCCTGTTTTTGAGAACATAAATTGGTACAGTTACTGTGAAAAACACCATTAGAGTTCCTCAAAAAATTAAAATTGAGTTACCCTATATATCCCAGCAATTTCGCTTCATAAGATAAACCCAAATAATTGGAAGCGGGGTTCTAAAGAGATCTTTGTACACCCATGCTCGTAGCAGCATTGTTTATATTGAAGTAACCCAAGAGTTCAATGGCAGAGGAATGGATAAGCAAAATGTGATTTATACGTAGGAAGAACCAAACTAAAATGGAGTCACTTGTGTCAAGGACAAAATGGAGACCGTCCACACAGGTCCATAAGAAGCAACAACAAAAAGCCCTGACTTTACAGGAATTTATAGCTCTTCTCAGAAATCAGCAGAAGAAACCAGCCAATCTCCAAAATGAGTCGGTTCACGCCGTCTCTGGACTTCCGAGTTCCCTGACTCAGCTACCCTGATCCAAACAAGAAACGCCACTAGGCAAGCGACCAGCTGCAAAGCCAAGTCCCTTTCACATTTATTCCACAAATGCCCCTGAGTCTGTGAGCGACTCTGAACTCATCACTCCAGTAGCTCTGAGTTTCCCAGCCTGCAGGTTGAAAACCCGACGGTGAACTCATCTTTCTGCTTTGTTTGTGATTTTCGCATGCGAAGCTTGATTTTTGACACACATAATGGACTGTTAGGAAGATTTCAAAAGCAAAGAAATTTTGACATATGCTAAAGCACAGATGTGCTTCGAGGGTGTAATTCTAAGTAAAATAAGCCAGTCGCAGTAAGCCAAATGCTGTTTGATTCCACTTATGCAAGATGCTTTGGGTCGTCTGAGTCGGAGTCAGAAAGTAGAATAATGTTTGCCAGAGGCCGGAGGGAAGGGGAAGATGGGGGTGACTGTGTCATGGAGACCGAGCCGGAGTTTTACTGGAGATGATGGTGGTGCGAGTCACAGATTATGAGTGTATTTCATCCAGCGAACTGTACACTTACAATGGTAAATTTCAATGTCTGTGTATTTTACCACAATAAAAACAAAATGGAAAAATGCATTACGTATATGTTTTTCTGAGTAGCACATTTTTATGCTTGTTTACTTTCAGAATTACAAAGACAAAATGAAAACACACGAAGTGAGTAATTTTTGGAAGAAAAAGAATAAGACAAATTCACAAAAAAATAGGAAGAAAAACCTATTTTAAAAAAAACCTCGTTACTGGCCTGCCATTGTGTCTAGACTCCAGTAGCAGAAATGTTTCTTGGGTTTGATTCTTTTACACCAGGAAATATCTCGGGAAAGGCCAATACTCTCAGCTCATTTAGATCCATCAAAAGAATTCTAGTACAAGATGGCAGCTGGCTAGCAGCCTTTCCTAAAACGTCTTCCAAATTCCAAATAAAACAGGCCATACAAAAGAGAAATTGGGAAAATAAAACGCTAAAAAATAGCTTGCCAGTCATCGTAACAGCAGAATATTGGCCCTCTCTTCGCTCTTAGGCAGATAGAGCAGAACGGAAAATGAACTACGTGTTCTGCCTCGACCGGGCCGGGCCCCAGCCGTGGACTGTGGTCGGCACCCAGAGCAGCGATGCGCCCAGCCCCGGCCACCAACACGGCGCCGTCCCCGTGCCTTCCTCCGGCAGCCTCGCCACCATCATTCTCTGCCCGCCGCGAAGGAGTCTTCTCAGCTCTTCGAGAAAGTCAAGGGCGTTTATTTCTATCTTTGTGTTTGGGCGTCTCACCCTTCCTAGCCAACCTCTGAACTCTTTCTTGAGTTCTATTCGAGTCACCTACCACAACGACATTTAATTTTACATATTGATTCTGCACACAAACATCAGGGACACTGTTATCGCTGCGTGATGTGGTTTATTACATAAACGAACAAGATCCTCTGACTGCATTTTTTTTTTTTCTTTGAGCCCACGCAAGAATGTTCTGGAATCGCATTTGAATGACATCTCCTGTATGGCAATGCACCGTTTTGTCGTACCCTCCGGGCGTATTACAAGTTTAATCAGTTGGAATACTTCATTTCCCACGTTCCCAGGAGACTTTCCTTCTGTACCTGTCCGTGAGCGTGCTCTGACTAGACTTCATGAAGAAGACGGAAATCTGCTCATTCTGCCTTCGCATGTATTTTCTGTTTTGATGGAGTGTTTGACATTTTTTAAGTTTTGAAAAAAATTTCCCCAGTATCGAAAGGCCGTCTTCAATCACCCTCCGGTGACTGTGTGCCTGTGAGGACAGCCCGATGCAGACAACTTCTGTGTTCCTTTTTAGGTGATTCTGCTTCCATTCTGGAAGCCTTTATGATGCATAAAAATTTCACGCTTCGGCTGTGGATCTTTTCACTAATAGTGCAGGACGTTTTTTTGTTTTCATGTAACCTGCAGTCGACCGGCCTGGAGAGTGCTGGCATTTTCTTTTGTAGGTATCCTCTGTTCTCTTTGTATGTAGTTTTAAACATTTTTGATCTTTATCTTTTGTCTTTTTGGTTTGCATTTTGTGAGTTTTCTTCAATTTTATTTTCGAGCTGTCGTATTGAATCCAATTGTATTATCATATCTGCATACACTTATAAATGTATATTCCAAAGTCTCTCCATAAAGTTAATAATTAGTGGTAGATCGGACAGATTTTGTGTGCATTTTGCCTAGTGTTATTTTGTTGTTGCTCGATTCTTCTCTGTGTCCTGAATCTGAATCATCATTTTCTTCTCGGGGTATTTTTCCCTCTCATTGTTTTTATCTTGATCTTTGTCATCCAAATTGCAGGTTCTCTTCAAGTAGGCTTCAATGTCATTCGCATTTAAAATATAAAGCACCCACATCCAAACCCCTGCGGTAAGAGGCCTGGTCGATTCTTGGCCTGCCTTCTGGACGCTCAAGGCCATGTCTTTAGGACAACCCCAGACCTTCTTAAAATGCCCTCCTGAGAAAGCTCAATGTGTCAGGGGAATTTACGGGTTGTTCCAGCCAGCGATGGTGAGATAGGCCTTTGAAAGCCCTCTCGGAGCAGTTATTTTAGAGAGTTTGCCGTTGTACATCCTTTCTGTGCCCCTCTGAGCTGTAAATTCTACCGCCTAGAGCTATCTCCTCAAGGACCTGGACGCCATCTCTGAAATGCAGACATAATGTCGATGGCCTCTGGCCCCCAGTTCCTGTCGGAAGGTAGGGCCCTACCTTTAGTGGGCACTTTGCTCTAACTATACCGGGCCGTCTTACCACAAAGGAATGAGAAGTTTGCTTCTCCTCCAGGTAGGTGCCAATTAGCAAGCCCAGATGGCCTCGCGTGAATCAACCCATCCCCCACGCTCTTGCTATCTTTCCTTAAGCACACCCCAGCATTAAAAAACCCTTCCAGCCTTTGTTTTAGAAGAGTCGACCTCCAAGTACCCTGGGTTCTCACTCTTATTGCGATAGTTATTAACGGATAAAATCTCTCTTTATCACCTTTAACTGTTGGGCTTGTATCTTTGATAGTGAGAACTTTGCTTTGGGGTACCAGAGCCTCCATGTCCGTCCTCGGACTCCCCAGAAAGAGTTGATTCAGTTTCTTTGGAGAAGCAGTTTCCAGCGTTTCGCCTGCGGATTGTTCCGCGTGGGGCAAGGAGGAGCCGGGCCAGGGCTGACCCTTCTGTGCGCAGCCCGGAGTGTTCACGCCCGGAGCGCAGTCCTGGGCCACGTTTATAACGTCCGGAACCTCGTTCTGTCCCTTCAAGCTCCCTGTTCTCATTCTCATCAGCAGGTGCACTCTCTGCCCCGGGAGCGATCTAACCTACGCTTGGTCCGCCCGGCCTCGCTGATTACTGTTCCTTCTGCCGACGTCTGTCCCTCAGAATCTTGGGGCAATCTGCCATCCATAAAAGAAATTTTCAATTATATTTACTTTGATCGATTTATAAGTTTTTAGTGGAATTAATATCTTAATAAGAGGGAGCGGCCATAACTGTATTTTGTTATTGAACCAGAAAATATCGCGTGTATTTCTTAGTCAGTGCTAATGAGGGATTTTAATAGAAAAATACAAATTACCAAAAATTCACCAGGGTGGACACCGAAAAGGAGAAACTATTAAGATGTTGACCACACATTTTTACAGATTATCTTCCAAAAGGTGGATAATACAGACATTTTTATAGACATATTAGCTCTAATCTGTAGAAGCCTGATAATTTTAAGAGGCACGAATTGATTGGAGAATAAAACAAATACGGATAACTGCCTAATGTGTTACCATTATACCTTTTGTTTCGAAGATTATCTTACTGAGAGGTCGAGAATATACAACGGCGAAAGAACAGTCTCTTCAGTAAATGATGTTGGAAAAATTGGAGAACCAAATGCAAAAGACTAAAACTGGGCCACTCTCTTGCATCAACCCAAAATTAACTTAAGATGGATTAAACACTTGGAAGTAAGACCCGAAACTCTAAGACCAGAAGAAAACGTAAGCGAGAAGCTCCTCCATACAGTTCCTGGTGAATGACTTTAATCTGACACTAAACGCAAAAACAGCAAATGCGAAATTTAAAAAGTGCGACTACACAAAACTAAAAAGCCTCTGCACAGCTCAGGAAACATACCGACTGGGAGACAATATTTGAAAATCAAGTGTATGGTAAGAGGCCAAGATCCAAAATATATAAAGAATTTATACAACTAAAAGGCCAAAGAAAAATCTAATTAGAAAACTGGCAAATTTCTAAATAGACATTTTCCCAAAGGAGACATACAGATGGCCAACAGATACGTGAGAGGATGCTCAACATCATTAATTATCAGGGAAAGAGAAATCAAAGCCACGGCGAAATATCACCTCGCACCTGTTAGAATGCCTATGATTAAAAAGACAAGAAGCAACGAGTGTAAATAAGGAGGTGTGCTGCTGGGCAGCTGCTGTGGAAAACAGGATGAAGGTTCCTCAAGAAATGAAAACTGGGACTACCATAAGATCCAGCAATGCTATTTCTGAGGATTCAAAAAAAAAAAAAAAGAATATTAATTTAAAAAGATATATGTACCTCCCAATATATCTATTATTTATCCACAAAAAATGTTATATTGCCCTTTGCAACAACATAAAAGGAACTTGAGGGCATTGCGCTAAGTGAAATAAATCAGACAAAGAAAGGCGATACTGTAGAATGTCTCTTATACGTGAAATTAAAACAAAGAAAAAACAAGTTCATAGATAACAGAGAACAGATTGGCGGTTGCCGGAGGTCAAGGGTAAGGGGATAGGTAGAGATGAGTATTTGTTCTAAGTTTAAATAAATTAATTAAAAACATAAAATAAAAGACGAAAAAAAAAAAGATGAGATAAAATTCTAAGGGCTAAAGACCTTAACAGATACCTCAGCAGAGAAGATACACAGATGGAGATTAATGTTGAGTAAAAGATGCTCCACATCTATGTCATCAGGGAAATGACAATTTAAAAAAATAGGAGCTACCACTGCACACCTATTAAGATGGCGAAAATCCAAAACACCGACGACACCCGGTGCTGGGGACGATGTAGAGCAGCAGGCACTGTCGCTCGTTACTGGCGGGAACGCAAACCGGTGCAATCACCTTGGGAGACTGTTCAGAGGTTTCCTACAAAACTAAATATACTCAAAAAAAAAAAAAAACCTTAAAACGAAACATGCTTGTACCACACCATCTAGCGGTCACTCTCCGTGGGATTTACCCGGAAGAGCTGAAAACGTATGTCCATACAAAACTTGCACACAAATGTTTATAATAGTTTTATTCATGATTTCCGAAACATGGAAGCAACCAAGACATCCTTCAACAGGTGATGGATAAACAAACTGTGGTCCATCCAGACAATGGACTCTCATCCAGTGCTAAAAAGAGATGAGCCACCAAGCCACGAAGAGACGTAGAGGGATCGCGAATGCACAGTACCCAAGTCAAAGAAGCCAGTCTGGAAAAGGCTCCAGACGTTATTATCCCAGCTCTACGACGTGACGGAGAAAGTAAAACCACGGAGACTGAAAATGTCAGTGTCGGCTCAGGGTCGGAGGACTTCTAGGCAGCGAAATTACTCTGTATGATGATATAATGATAGACAGACGTCTTTACGCACCTGGCACCTGTCGCATAGAATGCACAGCACCAAGAGCGAAACGGAATACAAATTATGGCCTTTGGGTGATTACGATGTGTCGATGTTGGTCGTCGGTTGCAACTTACACGCCATTCTGGCCCGTGTGCGGATGCGGGGGACGCGGGGCACGCTTCGGGGTGAGAGACACACGGCGGGTCTCCGCCCTCCTCGATTTCGCTGCAAAACTTAAATCGCTCATAAAAATGCAGACCCCAGATTTTAATGAAAAACCCAGGCAGAAACATGCAGTATATCTGAAAAACAGTTTGCTAAGCACCTATGGGGTTTATATCCTGGAGAAAGAATTAAAAAAAAAAAAATGAAAGAAAAACTGATTAATTGTATTTATAATCAAACAAAAAAAAATCTGATTACCTTAAATGCTGTTAAGCTTTTGAGTAAATGCAATACCTACTCTTTATTTAAAAGCGCTTAATAAAAAATTAATCATAGATTTATATTTTCATGGCTATATGCACATTTACATGTTCTGGCCTATTCTAGCCCATTTAACATGATGCTGATTCAGAGCACAATATGATGTGCATTTATATTCAATCATACAAAACTGATATTTGACTCTTGACAAACAAAAAAGGAAATCTCATATGCATGTAATATGTGAAATCCAAAAGTAGAATTGTGTGAGTAAAAAACAAAACAAAACAAAAATAAATTACTGGAACCATTTGAATTTTTTTTAATTAACCAAAATTTAAAAAAATTATTTCTTATTATGACATAAATGCCAAAACCACTCTGAAGCTAATAAATTTTACCAGGTGAAAAACAAAAATAATTGGCAAGAATAATTGCCCCCCAAATCACCTTTTAATGTTAAAATAAAAATAATGAACTGTGAAAACTTTGAATATATAAAGCGATAATTTTTCTAAACTAATGAGCTATAAGACAGTAAGAAAAAGATTTCAATGGGATAATACACAAAGAATATTAATTGACAATTTATGGAAAGGAATTATAAATGGCATTTTAAATATGAAAACAACACCTCCACTCAAAAAAAATGCAAATTAAAGCTGTAATGAGATACTAATTTTCAAGTGCCCGGTTTGATTGGAGGGCGCACAGTGTGCTCTTTCTGTGGAGAAGTTTCTTAGTCTGCCAGAGTCAGAAGACTGACCTTTTAGGCCCAGAAATGAATCCTGCAGACAGGGTTTTAAAGGGCACCTGTTGCGAGTTCCTAAAGATATTCCTTTGTTTCTAATAGGAAAGATCCGGAAGGGCTTACGGGCCCTTCACCACGGGATGGTTAAGGGAGCTCCCTGCGTGGAACTGTGGCGTGTGATGCCCGGACACGTCGAGATGGAGCTACAGACCAAGGGAAGTGACTTCGCAACGCGGTGGCCCAGACGCCCCTCCTCATCTTCGTTTTCAATCCGCTGATCGGACACCCGCAGGGGAACAAGCGAGCCCTCGTGGGGGTTCCGGACTTCGCGCCGTGCTCCAGGGGACCCGCGAGGACCCTCCCCGACAATGCCGCTGAGAGGCCGCTGCCGGCCCAGGGCCCTCGGGGGCCTTTGGTCAGGGGAGGAGAGAGAGCTTGGCCTCGCGCCGCTGGGCCGGGCTCGGATGCCCTGCGAGCCAGGCTTCAGGCGCCCGGGGGTGACGGCTGGCGCCCCGCCCTCGAGCCAGGGTCTGAGGCCTGGATGCGGGTGGAGAAGATGCTTCGGGTCACCGGTGGACATGGCCAGTCTCTGGATTCGTGGCCTTCCGAACAATCTTTGTCCCCGCTGCACCTCCCAGCCCCCCGTGGGGACCCCCTCCCCATTGTAAAAGCATGCATTTTATCACCTTTGCTGTGGGAACCTGCAAACGCCGCCAGGAAGAGGCTGACCACAGGACGGGTCTCCGGGGTGTCGCCCATGGCCCAGGGGGCTGGGGGAATCGGCAGCCTCAGCCTGCGGGCTGCGGGAGGCACCCAGGGGAGTCGGCTGAGGACGCCAGGACGCGGTGCCACGGCGGCCGGAGGGAGCAGGCCCGGCGGCGTCTGCAGGGACCACGTCCTGGGTGCTGGAGCAGGACGCTCGGAGCAAGCATTTTGTTTGTTTCTGGATGCATTTGTTTCGCTTCGGCCAGAGAAGGATTGTGTGTAGTATTGAAAAGAATATGGTAGCATGATTGCAGACGCCGGCCCAGGCTTGCAGGGAGAATGGAATTAGCAGAGAGAAACCTGCGTCCCAGGTAGAGCAAGGCGCTATTTCAAACACATCGGCGCTCCCCGAGTTTATATTTACATATTCCTTTTTCCACGAAATGCTCAGTATTATTATTATATTTTTTCTGTTCTTGACAAAGTGACTGCAGAATCCGTTTTGAAGAGTAAATATTTGAGCAATGTCATGAAGATATTGACAGCCAGGAGCAGTGCGTGAGGGTCCCACAGACAAGACGGCGACCCTGTAAGGAGGTCTGCGAACTGCTTCGCCAGGTGGATCCGGGAGCCCAGAGCGAGGCATGGTGCCTGGGGGGGGGGGGGTCGGGGGCGGGGCGAGCATCCCCTGGCGGTCCCTCTCAGTCGCCAGACCTGGCTCTGCTCCAAGGCGCTGTCTCTTGCTCCATGCCCCTCTCATCTCACACACAGACACACACAGACACACACACAGACACACACAGACACACACACACAGACACATACACAGACAAACACAGATGCACACACACACAGACACACACACACAGACACACACAGACACACACAGACACACACAGACACACACACACTCGGAAGGATAAATTTAAGTAACAAACAAGGCACAATTCACAGTTACCTCACCGAACAGTACACGGTGTGCGAGGCTGTAACATTATGTTTTAAAACACCAAGAATTCAAGCGTATTTACACTCGGATGCCACTCATGATATTCATTAACATACATGGTATTTAAAGTCTCTCACAAAAACCATGAAAAAATCCCAGCTAAAAATAGACAGGGATGTAAGTAAACGAGTCACGGGAGAAAGCAGCGTAAAGGAGATGTCGATACCGATGTTTTACCGTCGTCGAGTTCAGAGGTACGTGGACACGTATAACTATTCCTGGCAGAAAGGGCTTGAAATTAACCGGCGATGTTTTCAGATGGTAAGTTTTCTCTGACTCAGCAATTCCAGTCTTGGAAATTAGTCCCGTGCAAGCATCGTGGCAATGACGAAAATGTACTCATACGGGGCATTTTATAGTGTTAGTTACAATGACAGTTTCTTTAAAAAAAAAAAAAACCTAAAAGTGCAGAAAAAAAGTCTAATTAAATAAGATGCAGTAAGAGCTCTTTGAACTCTTTAAAAATGTTTAAAATATTGACTTTACGTATTTTTCAGTAGCACAATTATAGTAATTTTCATCTTCTTTTGGCGTCTTTCCTGTGTTTTGAGACTGTCTATATTGAACATCAAGCTCCTATAAAGACAGATAGATAATATGTTAAAACAAATTTTCAGTAAACCTTTACCCAACCGATTTATATTGCATAGGCATACAAACTTACGCTTTATTTTGTTTTCTCTAAGGTACATATTTCAGACTTAATATGTTCGGTTATGACAAACTATGTACTTAAAAATTCAACAAATACACATTTTTGGATATTTAAATGTTAATGGAATTTTAAAATGATTATTTGTCTGAATTACGTGAAGTTATACCCAATAATTAAATGCACGGCTATCGGTCCTCGAGGATTTGCCTTCTGCTTTTCTCATTGCAGTGATTTTCCTAATGGCTTCGTTAGCCGGAAATACATCGAGACTCTTCTCTTTACTTTGTATCGAACACTTAGAGGACCCTAGACAGGGTTATTATCTTAGAATCACACCATGAAATTGAAACTTCTTATGTATTCTGTTTTTATAGGGTTATCTACTTATTATCAGCCATTAGATTACGGCGAAGGATATGGAGATTGCAGTGGTCTGCAAATGAAATGTGTAAAATAGTTTACCTAACAGTCTTAAAATTATGACTGCGCGCTGCTGTGATATATTCTCCAAACTACAGCTTTCTAATCTCGTGCTGTACAAGGGCATTAAGGTGCAAAGACAATGTTTTTCAGCCTGAAGTATTTTGGAAACACATCCAGCAGAAAGAATCATTTCATTCTACCGTGGGTCTTATCTTTAGCCGCACAGGATGCTAACTTGACCCTGATGTCGCTGTCCTCCTTAGACTGAGAGCACGTGGTCTCTGCGAACATTTTGTTGCTCTTGAATAACATCATTACAATGATCTTACTAACATCTTTGAATACTCTATTTATATAAACAACATATACGTAAATATTCCTGTTATTGATATTATATATATTTTACTTGTATACTGTGTATTTTTAAATGTAAAATCTGATGTAAATATATCAAGATGTGAATATGCGTTATAGTTATCATGCAATGTAATTCTATCTGTATTTCCTCCTCATCATAGAAATCCATTCTAATCATAACTATAGGTCGGTTTCTTTTATTGCAGGCTGCATGTGCCCTCAGAGGTGGCGCAGGCTGCCTATTTACAAAAAGAGGGACGGGGTGTCAGTGGAGGTCACCTGTCAGTCACGTGGGAGTCGGCCCTGGGGCGGCACCCGTGAAATGAAAACAATAGTTCCTTCGAGTCCTCGGGTTGCTCAGTAGGTAACATCGTGTTGGGAAATCCTTGCTGTGCTACGTTTTCTCTATTCTGTATTAATTTTCTATTTCATTGTAACAAGTTACCACACCGGAGTGGCCTAAAACGAAACCACCTTATCGTCTCACAGTTCTGTGGATCGGACGTGGGACGCGGAGCTCCCCGGGTGCAGACCGAGGTGAAGTACGGGCACGTTTCTCTCCAGAGGCTCCGAAAAGAGTCCGTTCCTCTGCTTCCTGCAGCCCGTGGAGACCACCGCGTTCCCTGCCTCGGGACCTTTCTCCGTCTTCAGAGCCAGCGTCCACGGGCCCAGCTCTCCTCCTGCCGCCGCGTGCGTGACTCACGGCTCTCCCTGCTATTTGTGTGGACGTCAGTGATTACACGGGGCCCGCCCGGGTCAGGAAGGTAGCCACCTGCGTCTGGGAAATCCCACCTGTGTCTGCTTAAACCCTTTTTAGCCCTGATTTCACCTCTGGGAGCTGCCGACACGAAACAGCTTTCCTAGTTTGATGCTCCGAGGCTCTCGGCCCCAGGTGCCGCCGTGACGCCCCGCTGGTCTCAGTGCCCGTGCGCCCAGCTCCTTCGAACCCTTTCTCGAGCAGATTGCCTTTGAGTCGGGAGACGGCTCCTTCCCCGAGAAAGCTGGGATTATCGGTCCGCCTGGTGCCGGCTGTCACTCCGAAGCTGCGCCCCTCTCCTGGTGCTGGTTCGTGGAGCCCCGCTCCACATAGAGCGGAGGGCGCAGATCCCACAGGGGTGGCCCCTCCCTGGGCCCGGGGAGGAAGCAGGGGGTGGGGTCCTCACGGGAGGAAGGAAAGCTACGGCGAGCCTGGGGCCTGGCAGGGCAGAGGCGCCGAGAGCGGGTGAGTCGCCGGTCGAGGAGACGTGGATGAGGGTTTGGAGGACCCGGGGAACGTGGAGCAAACGGTGCAGTAAAAGCAGTCTTGGAGTTTTCTTTTGCGCTCGGGCGACGGGCGCTACCTCCAGCGAACGGTCTCGTTACCTGTCTTCTCCGCGTCGTCCTCCGTCTCTCGCCTCTGCCCGGTGTCCTTTCCATCCGTCTCTCTCGTCCTGCATCTGGGTCTTTCCATCTCCCATCTCTCAGTTAGGTACCCGTCTGTCTCGCCATCCCCGACACCTGACTTTCCAAGCGACGCGGTGAATGTTGTTTCTGTTTCTCTTCGAGCTGCCCGTTTGCTAATCCGATGACATCACAAGTGCCTAATTTTAAATTATCCATTTCGTTTAACCTTTACGCAAGTGAAGGAGCGGTCTCTTTAAAGTATGCCTGATTTCCGAAACGCCGTGTCATGCTGAAATCGCCTCTCCGCAACACCCCTCGCGCGGCGGGGAGATTAGAGAAGACAGGAATGAATAGATCACGGGCATCGAATGAGTAAATCGTTCTTTAAGTTAATTTATACCTCAGCTCTGATGGACTCTGATGGCATTTGGAAGCTTAGGAGTGGAAAAGTACAGAGGGTAAAAACATGACTGATTACAGCTTTGAAGTTCAACATTGTAGAGGCAAAAGAAAAAAAAAATTAAAGCTGCCGAGTGGCGCGACAGCTTCCACGCCGGCGTGAAGCGAAGAGTGATATTTCTGAAAACGCTGACTGGGATTTTGAGCTGATGTCAGCGCAAAATATAATAACCAATAAGATACATACGGCAAACCGCGTCCTCTTCGATAAATATTTCAGATGTCAAAAAGAAAGAAAAAAATACCAGGAAATTCAGAGAAATGTCCGCGCGTGCTGGTATCTAACGGTGATCCGTGGCTCTCACACCCCACAGCGCGTCCCCTTCGGGGAGGCCGCCTGCGCGTCGAGCCGGTAGACGCCAAACCGCTCAGCATTTCTGCTCCCACGGCTGCTTAAGAAACTGGAAAAAAAATGTTGTATTATCCTAATAGTGAATAGAGTTATGGCTAAACGTTAAACGATTTTCAGCACCTTTTTTTCTAATTAGCGTACTGTGCTCTGCGGTTCGGTCTGTGCGTGTGGCTCGTTTATGATCCGGCATGAACTGTAAACGAATCATGACGTTAAGGTGGCTGTGGCAGGCAGCCAGCTGGTTTGGTCGGCAGCAAGGCATTCCCGAGGCGGAGCACGTCCTTCTCTGCAGCGTGCACAGCCTTCGCCTTTCCTTCGTCGTGCGTCTGGCCCACACATGGCCAGAGCAGCAAAGGCCGGGGGGTGGGGGGCGGCATGAGGTGCCGGGCCAGCGGGATGGGGCCGCGAACCCTGGCCGTGCCACCCAGGGCCAGGCTGCAGCGCCCTCAGAGTACATCCAGAATGGTAAGACCACGATGCCCACGCGACACTCTGAAACGACCGTACAAGCACACGGAACGCGCCGGGCTCCATGCTCCCTACTCGAGTGGGTTATTAAAAAATATTAATTATTATCTCGTTCTCCCCTGGTTTCAAGTCCGAAGTCTATGTGTTAAGGTTTATTTGCCAGGCACGAATCTCTGGTTCCTCCTCCTCCTCCTCCTCCTCCTCCTGCACCTTGACCTGCACGTCCGTCGTTCCGCGAGCAGAGCCGTGTGCTCCTCCCGCCATGTGGGAAGACGCCTCGCGGCGCCGCACACGGACCCGGGGTCGGCCCTGAGTCAGGCGCGCCGGCGGGTTCGTCCTCGAAGTCCCCGTCTCTGCACACGCGGAGAGAGGGAGCCGCTCCCTGCAGCCCCTGTTTATAAGGACACTGATCCCGTGGAATAAAGGCTCCAGGGTACGGCCTCGTGTAACTTTCATTACTTCCTTAGAGGCTTCTTTCCCAAATTCGGCCACAACGAGGGTCAGGGCTTCGACACAGGAAATGGGGCTTGGGGGTGGGATGTTCAGTCCATAACAATAAACGGTTTTATTTTTTGTTTAATTGGGAGCTTTGGAGGTTTTAAAACAATAATTTCAATCACAAAGTACCTTTCTGTAACATCTGATTTAATCCATGAATATTATCCACCAAAATCTGTCTATGTGGACATGAGGTTGTCTGCTTTCCATTTCCGACCACTGGGGGTCCCCCGAAGGGGGGCGAGGCCCCCACCCGGGCGCAGACTGTGAGTTAATAGCCTGCGCGGTCTCTCCAGCCGCAGCGTGTGACGGTATAAAACAGCGAGAACCATCCAGTAACTGAAGACTGACAACACGAACGGGGAAAGCAAAGCCCGGTTCATGGCTTGTTCAATTTACCCAGTTAATCAACAGTTGACCAACTGACGTGGAAAACGAGTTTTCTATCGTAAATTTCCGGGGTCCCGTCTGTCCTCGCTGGGCCCATGGCCCCCCGTGTCGAGAGAATGAGAAGGTCGGCCGCGGGGGGTCCTTCCCGCAGAGGTAGATCGAGTGCCATCGAACCCCATCTCCTCCGCACGGGCAACGTTGTCATTCATTTGTCAAAATCGAAACAAACATTTTTTTCGAATCTGCTAACGCTGCGAACAATGTAGGTGTGGTCCTTGCGGCATGCGTGGCCTTTGGCAAAACGATTTTGAGTTCCGGGGCTTATCTTTTTGTTATATAGATATATATGCAAATATCTACATGATGTAGATGCACTAAGCCTAGTACATACTGTTCTGTTAATTAACGGGATATTAACACATTTTACTTATTGATTTACGTAATCCATGTTAAACACTCCTTTAATCTTTCTGGATTCATTACGAAACTGGTCCAAAGATAGCACTTTGAGGGAGCAGCAGTGAGAGAGCAAACCTTGGACTTAATTGGTATGCCAGAGGCACGAAGGGCCTGTGGTGCTTTGTCCCTAAGATAGACTTCAATGTGCAGACGCTCCTTGTAATAACTGTATTAATTCAAACTAGATGATGTAGAAATTTAAATATTGTAGATGTTCGAATATCATTTCCAAAAGATAAAGAGCTGCTCGGAAATGCTCGCTGAGGGTTATGGGATCTCACGGCGCCGTCGCAGCCCTGGGATGTGGGGGGCAGGGCTCCCTGCACCCCAGAGCGGGGAGCTCCTTGCGACCCGGGTGAGGGACGCCTCCTGCACGCTCGGAACGGCTGCGGCTGTTAGTGCGGCTCGGCGAGCTCCTCCCGAGTTAGCCAGAGTTCCCGCCACTGCGCCTAACTTCGCCCGTGCGCCTGGTCGTCCCTCCAGGGGTCCACCCCCGCCGGCCTGGGTGCGCAGCCCTCTGCGTCTGCATCCCCCGGGACGCCCGGGCGCCGGGCTCTCACGCTGTTTATGAACACTCGTGTCAGTGATGACTCATGCCCGTAAGATAAAAATGCGCCTATATGTGGGGGGCTCCGAAGCAGTGACTCGCCTGGCGAGGTGGCGTGGAAAGGTGTTTATAGTAGCTGTCACGTAACTCGTGTCCTCTGAGAGGGCGACGGCTCGGGCTCGTGCATGTTTATTACCAGGATCTCAGGAGGGGTCGCAGGGGCTGCGTTTGGACCAAGAAATGGTCTTTGTCGATTCTATCAGATGGCCAGGGTTTCCGGGGCCTCGCGCTTGCCTGTAGCCTTAGCCTGGCGCCCGGCTACTTTTCACTGCAGGGGTGACCCCAACCCCGCGGAAGTGCTTGTCATTTCCCGAGACCAGCGTCGCGGGAGCGGCCGAGAGGCCTGAGGCGCTGCACCCCAGCAGCTAGCGTCCAGAGAGGAGAGGCCCAGGGCCGCCAAGCCTTCGGCTCACGGAGGCCAGGCGAGGGCCTCTGCTCCATCCCCAAGGCACCGTGTGACCCTCAGCAAGCAAACCCGCTGCTTTGAGCTCCAAGTCCTTCACCCATAAGTAAAACTAACACCAATCTGTTCTACAGCTTTTCTCTGAGGATCAAATGGAAACTTGTCCGCAAGGCACTTGACAGACACACGGCGCAGAGAACGACCTTAACACGACTGTCATTAGCAGGTCAGCGCGCGCTCGCTCGCACACCGAAGCGTTACGCGGAGGTCCGCCTGGGCGAAGTTTCGCTCGGTTGCTAGGACGTTGCCCATCTATTAGAGTGAGTGATCAAGGGAAGACCAAATTCAGCTGATCATTGGGAAACCTGGCAAGAACCACGCCCAGGCCGCTTTGCGAAGCAGGATAAGATCTCACGCATTGAAAAGCTAGGAATATCCTTCGGCTTCCAGAAGCCCTCTGGGACTTGGCATGCAGTCGGTCACCTGGCGTGTGGCCCCTGAGCTCCACTCACTCTCTGGCCTGTCATTTCTTGGCCGACTTGCAAAGAGGTGAGTCTGGCTCTGATTCTGGGGAATGGACTGTGACCATTGCTCCTGTGGAATAAAAACCAGCAGCTGGCTCCTCCGCTCGTCACGTGGCAGAGGGGCGTGGGACAGCCGCTCGCCTCTAACCTCGCCGCCGGGTTTTAAGGGAGCGGAGACATGCTGCCTGCACAGTCGCGTCCTGAAGTCGTCGGTGTCTCCTAACGTGCGATTTTTTTCCTCTCTCGGAGGATTGTGAAATGTGTTTTTAATTAAACAAATGCCATTGAGATAAAAAATTAATTTTAGGAGTTGACTGTGAGCTGACTTATGAGTTTTGATCACCCGAGGTTTATGCGAAGGCACTCGAATTCATTTCTCTAACCCTTCGGTGATTTTGAGAGAACTTTATTAATAGGTGGCAATGTCGTTTGCATTTATTTCATGTTCTATTTTCCAATGGTTAAGCGAAAAACCTTTATTTCATTATAATCAAGGTATATAATTACCTCAAAGAGTAAAAAGCTAACTAATCAATAAACCATGTGAGCACAATATTGAGTTATGTACAAAAATTTCGAGCAAAATGTTTTTTTTTTTTTTTTGTATTTGGAAACAAGGGAGAAAATTAAACCTGGACTCTTTTGATAACAGCGGAAATTAAAATCGGGGCGAAAGAGGAAGAGAATTTTAGACCTGGGTTCCAGCCAGGACAGATAATTTGGTGGCATACATCAGCGACTCGGCCTCCCAGGACTTTATTTCCAAATCGTTTGAACAGGAGTCTGAATAGCCAAGACAGTTACGTATAATAGAATGTGAAGAAAGCTTAGTATGCATTTACTAGATATTCATTTCTTGTTCGGTTTTTGTCATTTCCTTGAAATCAGGTTTCATCGAAAACAGACAAATAAGCTTCAACTCACGATCTATAACCAAGTTATAACCAACTATAACAACAATAAAAGCAGAGGCTACTTTTAGAAAATTAATCAGTTGAGTAACAAAGTCACAATCACACATAGCGTTTGCAGCCGTGAGGCCCATGATCTATTAGAGAGAGAAATATTACAATATAATCTCAGGTAAGTGCATGGGAAAAATGCAGGGGGTGATAAAAATCAGAATCTGGAGAATTTGGAGTAATCCAGGGGTTTGCACCCATCTTCTTAAGCAGTGATATTTGCACGGAAGACTGGAGACTGTGCAGACCAAGGGAGGGGGTTACCCTCTCACCCCAGACAGAGAGCGGTGCGGGCGCGGGTTCCGCGGGAAGGTGGGCGCGCAAGGCTGGACGCGGAGCTGGGGGCGGTGAGGCTGGAGAGCAGATGCTGGGAGCGCGGGGCGGGGGGAGGGGGCGGGCCCCGGAGGTGCCGGCGCATGCGGAGGGGTCTGACGGGCACTCGAGGGGCGGACCGCGCATGTCCCCGGGTCCCTCACTTCCCTGCACCCTGCTCTGGCCATCGTGCCCCTGGGCCAGGCGGTAGGACTTGCCTTGGCCGAAGGAATGAGGTGGAGAGAAAGGGGTGTCCGGTTCTGGACTTAGACTTGGAGAAACCTTAGGTGTTACTCCTTGTACTCATGGGATGAGCCTGGGGTGGCCTTCTGGTCACAGGGGGTGCTGGGCGGCGCAGGGAGCAGATTCTGCTGAGATGGGCTCTCGCAGCCGAGCCTCCTGCACAGGCCCTCAGGTGGAGAAGGTGCCCAGGCCCCACGGACCGCGGAGCGGCCGATCCACGCAGACATGAGCAAAGCTAACCCAGGCCGGCGGAGGAGGCCGCTCAGCCACGTCCAGCGAAATGTCAGGCTTTAGACAGAAGAGGCGACTCCCATTAAACCAATTGCCAAATAAAAATGACAGGTGGAAAGCAGGTAAATGAAAAGGTAGCAAACTGATAGCTGGTTTTTCATGCTCAGACGCAACAAAGTAAAGTCTGTCTATCGTCTTTCTATCTATCTATCTATCTATCTATCTATCTATCTATCTATCTATCATCTCTGTCTCCCTTCTCTCTATCTTATTACCTAATTTATCAACGTGTATATATATGCATGTATATTTTTTATTTTTATTTCTTTTTATCTTTTTCTTTATTCCTCATTTTCTCTTTCTCCCTCCTTCCTTCTCTTCCTTCCTTCCTTCCTTCCTTCTTCCTTCCTTCCTTCCTTCCTTCCTTCCTTCCTTCCTTCCTTCCTTCCTTCCTTCCTTCCTTCCTTCCTTCCTTTCTTTCTTTCTTTCCACCATCTGTCTATCTATCATATCAAAAATAAATACACATGTTGGAGGAAGTATCAAACCTCTTTATTTTCTATTTCACCAAAATACTTCTCAAAGTCTTTTCAAAGTTATTCTAAACTTGCATCAAATCCAGGCTCCACATATTAATAGCCGTGTGAAACTGAGCAAGTTGCTTAAATTCTCTCACTACCAAGTTCTTGACTTGCTGGAGAGCCGACTCGTGGTGACGCGAGGGTGGGGTGAGGCGAAGCGGCTGAGACGCAGTGTAGCGCGGTGGTTCTCGGCCTGGGACTTAGCGGCGTCTACGCACCGCAGACGCGAGGGTCCGCCAGGGACCCGGAACACGAGCGCCCTGGGCCCCGTGCCAGACTCTGATGTTCAGCCGGTCTCAGGGCGACCGAGGCGCACGTTCCGTGTTTCCGTCATCATTCCGACATTGTCTACGGGTATTTCTCGTACAGCGTAAAGTAGAAAATCCTTAATAGGAAAACAGGGATCTAGTACATCCTCAGTAAGAGGCCGTTACCGTCACCGTCGTCATCACCTACAATGCTCAGATTCTGAGTCGAATTTTCACAGCTGAAGAAACTAAATTGACCTTGGCGACCAAAAGTAACCTGGAGACAAATACATAGGAACCTTGGATTTTAAAAGGTTATTATAAGCTATTACTGTAAGTGAAATCTGTATTTCACATGGAAGAGCTAGAATGCGTTATGGGTAACAATTATATTTATCACCATAATCTGTCTTTTGGGCAGAAAAACACCAAATCGAGTCTTCCAGATGAACGGCTGCAACGATTTAAATCCATATAATTTGAATTAAATTCAACTTCTATAAAAAAGTTGCATTTGAGACTTATTAGAAGACACTTTCAAAAATATCACTTGTTTTAAAATGTACTGAAATAGACAAAATAAAACTCGTGTTTTAATTAAAAAATAGCGATAATGCCGTACGGCATGACGCCCTTGACTAGGGCTGACACGTCAGACATGCACAGAGATGAGAAATGTCATGTCTTGAGTTCACCAACAACATGGCGAAGTTCACTGCCGAGCACACGAATGATTAATCGTTTTTGAATTGTCATCGCCCTTGGGTTTTTCAAATTTGCTGAACATGCTCACATTTTATAAATCCTGGAGACTTCATTTGCAAAATGTGGCATTTCAGATAAACTCAGCCTGCGGCACACACTCCGGGGCCATGCTGATCCCGACCCGGTCTCCACTGCGGGTGAGGACCCTTGACATCTCATCAGGGAGGTGCTCAAGGACCAGGCGGAGCTCGCTGGGGACGTAAGGGCCAGCACACGCCGCGGAGGCGCGTTCCCGCTGAACAGGGTCCCCGTTCGGCTCTGGCGGGACTCGGCGTTTCCTAGTGCTTCCTCCATTCCGGTTTTGCTGTGACGGAAGGAATAACTTTCTTCAAACCTGACATGTTGTATTTTTCAATGCAATTTCATCTTTTTGCTAGGATCTTCTTCAAAGTTGCTAGTATTTTACTGTTTAATAGTAGGGAGAGACGTCTTTACAGTTTTAGTGGTTACCTACCGGTCAGTGAGAAATCACGCCGCCCCAGCTGTCCTTACGCAGGGACCCTGGCACCATCGTCCCTCTCGGCATACTCCGGGGGGCTCTGGCCATCAGCTGTCTTACCCTCCGTGTCTCTCTCAAGGGTTCACGGATATGCATCTTGCATTCATTTAACTCGCCTCACTCGAGAGGGGATTTCCACTGTAATGTTAGAGAAGTAAATATTTGTCTTTATTTGTCAACATTTAGCTCACCATTAGAATAAGAAAAGTGCTCTATTCAGGATGTTACGAAGATGGAGAAGCAAAGATAGCTAGAGTGGTCAAGCTCTGCTGCACCCCGTGGGCCGGGGCTGGTCATCGCGGGCGGGTCATCGCGGGCGGGCTAGAGAGCCCAGAAATACATTCTCACTTATATGGTCACCTGGGCTCTGACGAATGCAACAAGTATGCACAAGGGGGATACGACATGTCTCCAATAAGTGATGCTGGGAAGACTGGACAGGTACCTGCCTGTGCCCGCTGCAGGACTCCTCGGGCTGCGGGGACCGTGTGTATCGGTCGGTGACATGTAAGCTGAAGAAACGTCGTGTATCTTTATTTTTCAAAATCAAAGCAGCTATGGCTTTGGGCGAGAAGTCCAGTTTTCCGCCTTTTATTTTCCGAGCCGTGGAGCTGCCGTCTGTGATGGTTGGGCATTGACCTGCGTCTCGCTCCATCTGGGTTGCTCGGCTCTTTGTCCTCGGCGTTGAATGACGTCGATGTCACTGCCGGGGCGGGCCTTCCCTGTCTGAGTTGCGCCGTGGGGGCGAGGTGGGGTTCCCTCGCTCAGACGTGGGGTTGGGATGGGACGAGCTGGTAGGGAACATACAGCATCCCCTACCTAAGCCCCGTCCCTGCCCGCCAGCTGGGCCCGGGGCCCCGTCCCTAACCGGGGCATTGCCCCTCCCATACGCCCGCGGCAGCTCTCCCGAGCCTTGCGGGTCTGTTTCATTCTCATGTCGCAGGATTAATGATTTGTCCAGAATTTCCGATTCGAGGACCCTTAAGGCCTTGGGTTTTGGGTCATTCTTTAGAAATGTAATTGCTGCTTTTCCATCTCCGAAAGATGAATGACACTTTTTTTTTTGTTTCATAAAGGAAAAAAGCTATCTCTCTGATGAGTCATACTTGCTACATTAAATTTTCAATTGCTCCTTTAAAAAAAATCTCTAAATGAAAATAAAAATCTTTGGGGTTAGAGGAGAAATATTTTCAAATGCATTATTTTCCTAGCCGGTTAAAATAGTTAATGAATGGTTATTTAAAAAACGTATGTGTATAGACACCATGAATTTCATGGTAGTCTGAAGCTGATATTTTCAGCAATAACAATACAGGGTCTAAAGTATTAAATAATGCAATATGCCAGAATTACTTCCATTTTCTGAATGATAAATCCAATTTAATTAAGTCTGACTTTGATTGCTGTGGACTTCAAATGAGTTTTTAAAAATATCTCTCAACTGTTCTCCAACCCTTACTTAGCATGCTGTATTTCCAGTGCTTTGTTCTTAAAGAATATCAAATTTATTATCCAAAGAGGCTGAAGAAAAGAAGAAACTTTCTCTGCACTAAATCACCCTAAGCAAAGATCGTTTTCAAGCTAATGAAGTCTTAGTATTTTCTGAACAGCGCTTAGGGGAAAACGGCAAATACCTTCCCGTGCGTAGAACGTTATCGAATGTAAATAATGTTCACCGGATATTCATAGAGATAGCAGTTATACAGGAAGACACACCAACCAGCTTAAAAACCCTTTATTCAAAGGGCTCATCACGTCAGACTGAGTTGTAATTTCAAGGAACACCGGACAGTTACTAATAGATTGCATTGTTGAGAATAATATGTTTTCAAGAATATTCGTAGCTAGCAAAACAGAAAGTAGATTATACAGAGCCACCACATGGCCTTGGAGTCTGATGGCTTCTCTGGAACCATTTTTTATGAGGCTAGAATGAAATGCCCGTGTGTCAGGGCAGAGGTCTCTGTGGAGATTTGGGGACAGGGTCATTAAGGAAGTTAATGAAAACACAGCGACTGGGATGTTCTCATTGTGGAACGACTCAGGTTGACTGACGCAGCCCAAGTCTTGTTAATTATAGAGAAGTCTAAGAAGACGTAACTTTCAAATACCGTTTGCAAATGCCTCTAAAGTGTAAATGCGTAAAGCGTCAGAATCTCTCGTTCCATGAAGGACTTCAGGAGCTCAGCACAGTGCGTTTCCGGCCAGGGGCTGGAAGACCTGTGGTCGAGTCTTCCCCTGCTATTTGCAAGGACAATATGCTTGGTCGTGATGATGACATAACTCTCTTACCAGTTGTTAGGAAGATAAATGAGATCTCATAGGTGATGGTGCCTTGCGAAGTGCGCAGGACGAACTGGACACCAGCTTTTATATGATGGAGACCAAATTCTTGAAGTCCTAATGTCCAAGGTGAATCAGAAAATGAAGCGTAATCTCTTTGTCTATTACACAACGAATGGAAGAGAGTCCTTGATAATATAACGATGCTGATTTGGGATTCTCCAGCACTGGGCTCAAGCTCCACTCTCACGGTGGCTAAAGACCTGAAAAGCAGGTAGCAGCAACGACACCCAGCGGCCAGCAGGAACCGAGAGACAAGTCTGATCTGTGAGATTGGAAACGGCAAGTAGACGGCGCGGATTAAAGCAGAAGGATATTCATGGAAGGAGCAGAGCAGCTCTCAGCTCGGCAAACGCGGGGGCGGGAATTGACAGCTGGTTGTGGTAAGTATGAAGAACGCATATCCATCAGGCGGCCTCGGTCCGCCCGGAAAGTACTGCGAGTGGGGAGTCACGGGGACCAAAGAGGTCGCTGGAATCCGCAACCTGGTGCGGACGATGAAATTTCAGATGGTGAACTCTGCGCATCGTACGCATGTTTGGTGCACGATGCAGCCATATTAGGTAAAACGCACGTGGGTCTTGCTTCCAAGTATCACGACGACAAACAGTGGTGAGCACATGGGCCTCGAAATCTCATATCCCGGGTACTAATTCTGATTCGAACCCCGCTGGCTGCCTGGCCCTCGCTCAGGTACTCAGATTGCAAATATCTATTTCTTCTTTGCAATCTCGATGTCGTAATAGCTTCCTCATCAGGTTATTTTAGTATTTAAGGACAGCATTTATTTAAGGCTTAGCTAACCCCAGGACAAACAGAAAAAAAAAATTCTTAATTCTTTCTCACACCAAAAAGATGTATCAAAAAACTCTGAAGTTTAATTAGGCTTCTGGTGACATCTGCGTGTCTTTACAAAGAAAATGTGCTCACATGCAGGTAGCTTGTATATTTCCTAATAAAAATGATGACACTGTAAGAAAATCCCAGTGTTTTTAGCTTACAGGTCAGGCCGAGAAACATTAAAATTGATTCCGGTGAAATTTCCAAACTGAGCACCATCGCGACTTCCTCGTCCGCTGTCTGACAACCTCTATAATCGACGCCGTATTTCAGAGTTCTAGGGGTGA
Source organism: Rousettus aegyptiacus (assembly GCF_014176215.1). Classification (NCBI taxonomy): domain Eukaryota; kingdom Metazoa; phylum Chordata; class Mammalia; order Chiroptera; family Pteropodidae; genus Rousettus; species Rousettus aegyptiacus. The sequence continues at coordinate 44,631,675 of NW_023416288.1, read as the reverse complement.
CGAGGATGCACGTGCGCACATCTTTGTGTTACATAAAGCCCTATATAAGCGATTTTAATAACAGTAATCACAGGCACAACAATGCGTGTCTCCGTAACGACATCCCAGCCTCTACCTTTGATCGTCCGCCCGAAGGGCGGGCGGCAGTGGCTGGGTTCACGTCCCTTTGTGGGGGGATCACCGTGGAGGGCAGGAGTCCGTGGCTGAGGAATAAAGTTCCCTTATTAGCTTCTTGAGATGGACTCTAAAGACTTGATTTTTGGATTTTTTTTTCTTTTCTAATACATGTCTTTATAACAATAAAATGTTCCTTCTAAGCACAGCTTTAAAAGCATCGCACAAATACTGATATGTCTTATTTTCATTATTATTCAGCTCAAATATTATCTAATATGTATTATGACTTCCTAATTGACTCAATATTATTGAGAAGTGTATGGATTATTTTGCATATATTTGGGAAATTTTAATTCTTTTTTTTTGACATTGATTTCCGTTTTATTTCTATGGAGGTCAGAAATAATACACAGACTGATTTTAATGCTTTTAAATTAATCGAAGTGTATTTTCCTGAGCAGAATATTGTATATTTTGTCCGAAGCCTTATGTGCACTCAGTAAGAATATGTATTCTACTCTTTTGGACATACAATTTTATATTAATCAGTTAAATAAAGTTTTTAAACTAAAGTTTTTAGTTAAATAAAGATGTAGTTCAAATCTTCTATTGCCTTCTGCTAATGTAATCAACCATCATGGTTACGAGTGTATCAATTTCTCCTTTAGTTCTATAATTTTTTGACTACATAACTTTTAATTTCTCTTGTTTGCTTTTCATATTATTATTGTTATATTTTTATGTTTCTGTTATTGTGCTAGGTGTGTATGAGTTTAGAATTGTATCTTTCTGGAAAGCTGATAATTTAATTATTAAATGTTTCTCTTCTACTCCAGCAATGTTTTTTCTTTAAAGTCTACTTTTTGATGGTTTGTACGTAGTACACACTTTCTTTTATTTTCAGCATATCTGACTCTATTTATCTGGAATAGTATTTGTGCAAATGGCATAGCATATATTTTTAAATCTAGTTTGACAATCTTTGCCTTCGAGTCTTAATTTTATTTACATTTTTTGCAAAAGCCGATGTCGTAAATCCGCCATTTTTTCTTCAATTATAATATAATTTCTATTATTCTTACTTTGTTATTATTTAAAAGTGTATAAATATTTGACACAAAATACCATGTTCCTCCTATATCTATCAATATTTCTGTGTTTCAGTCTACCTACAATTTCAAAATAATTGCTTGCATGTGTAACTAAGAGCTAAAAGTAGCATTAATTATTGCTGCAATTTTTCTCTTAAAATAATAATAATAATAATAATAATAATAATAATAATAATAACAACCTTAAACTGAGAGAATTGCAACATATAAGGGAAAGTAGAGCGTTTTTACCCCAGGTTCCGTCTATAATTCTCCACTATATTAGATGATGGAAAGTACATCTGGGCCCTATTTCTTCCAAAGAATGCACTTCATTTGTCCTGCTCGTTTGGCCGGCCTGAAGGTACAGCCGGGTCTGTCCTCCGTGTTCCTCTGATCACATCTGGCGGGGCAGAGACAGCGGAGACAGGCAGCCTGTGCGTATATAGAGTTCAAGAATTCTAAAGAAGAAGTTAATGGGAAAAAAAATGTGTGCTTGCTTCGTAGACCTTTGAACTTGAAGGTATGCGAAAAGGATGAACAGCTCAGAAATGCAACAAAGGACATTCTTCATGAACTCCTAAAGGCTGGCCCCAAAACGAGTTCTGGCCTGTGGGAGAATGTGCTGGAATTTAAAGTATAAAAATTCAAATGAGGTACAAAGTGCTCTACAAGTGTGCTTGATCTTTCTAACCAGAGAGCAAAATAAATCGACTCTCTAAAGAATTTTCCATCTTCTGCCGTTTTGATGTTTTTTTTTTTCCACCTAATCCTCAAAGCAGCTCCATAAGGACAAAAATTAGAAATAAAAAATAGTTTTTTGAATTTAAGACATTTCGTCAAAATGTTCACAATAATTTTAAAAAGTAGTTCATAGAAAGTATTGAAATATTCAGATATACATGGGGGAAAATTCAAATAGAACATCAAGAGATAAATGGCTTGCTGGGGCCTATCCTTGGTGATTTTACACACACACACACATGCACACACACACACACACCTATGTATGTATAGACACACACACCTGTGTATCTACAGACACACACACTAGCTACTAGCTAACACTTATTACATAATTAAAATGTACAAAAAATTGTGCTAAATATTTCATATGATGTATTTCACTTATTCTGCAAAATAATCATATAAAGCAGAAGCTATTTTCCACTCCATTTGATGAAAGGGAAAACAGACAAAAAGAATTTGAATAATTTGGCCAAATTATGCAAGAGTTAAAGAACCGGAATTTGAACAAAGCAAGAGACCTTAGAGCTGACAGCATGCTGAGCTTCCCACCCCGAGTGTTTTCTGTCTGTCTGTTCCTCTCGCCGTATATTTATTCACACCATTTCGTTCATATTTCATTACTATTTTATCCCGGTTATTACATTATCTGGTAAATACTCCTGTGTTTGCTTTACAATCCTTTGCACTTCTAAAAGAAAAGGCTGAGGAACAGAATTCTGACGGATTCGTGAGATTATACAGTAAGTTGTTTCTATAGTTGAGAAAATGTTATAATTATTCAGTAAGAAATACCAAGCATCCGACCGGCTCGGGAGTCCTGCCCAGAGTGTTCTGCTTGTGAAGATGAGGACAGTTTTCCAGAGCAGCCGGCATGTGGTCTGGGTTTTGAAAGATAAATACTCTTTCTCCGGGGACCTCGGTCTGACAGTATAACTACTTTGAAGTATGCCAGGTGCCACCTTACTCTGGATAAATGTCTAACTAGACCTGCATCGATTCAGTTATTTATTTGATTTTCATAAGCACAACACCCGTTTTAAATTACATGAGTAAATTGTTGTCTATTTCCAAGTCGCCGGGCCATTGCTACTTGACATCACGTTCCTGTGCTCGCGATGCCTAAACCGGTCCACGCTTTGCATTATGAAAATCACACGTCGCGCATTGCCTTTTTCTGTGGAGAGGAGTGTGTCTCTCTGGAAGGTGGCTTAAGCTTTACCAGGCTCTGCCTGCTGTGACTCTTCCTTCCCTGTCTACGTCCCCAAGAGAAGCTGATGCCGTCTGGTTCTGAGAGGGCGCAGTGTTCCCTTCCTCGTGGGGGCTTCTTGCTAATAAACAGTGATCTATCAGACGTTTTAAAATCCCGTATTTGGCATCACAAACAGGCATGCCAGTGAATTTCTGTTCTCAACACCGGCATTTTGCAAGTCCCTTCTTAGCTAAAACACGCCACTGGGAAAAACAATCTGTTTCGCTGATGCCTTAAGCTCTTCGGTGGGTAACTCGGTGCTTGAGATGCATGGTTTACTTTCCATCATATCACAGGGGAAGCAATGAGGAAATCTGTTCCTGTGTGTTGTTATAGATGCAGTCTACGGAGAACCGACAGCTGACCTGTTTTCTACTAACTTAAAAAAAAAAAAAACTGTGTTAAGTAAGCTAGGAGGGATCCTGCCTTCGGTGCCGATGAATAATGCAGTTCGAACTGGAATGATTCCTTTGAATCAATGAGAGTTATCGTTTCCATCCATTTTTTTTTCGTTCTTTTTCATTGCGTAAATTATTATAATTTAGTGTTTTTTTTTTTCTAATTTCGTAACTACTCTTTTCTGAATGAAAACGTTAGGGAACCATGTTTAAATGGATAATTGCACTCGATTGCCATTAATCGTCCCTCTCTGTTGAAAAATTCCACAGTGGACAGGGATGAAGAGCATGGCCAGGGTCTATCAACAGAGGGACTCTGTCTTGGCTGGTAGAGGAAGAGGTTGTTTTCGAGGTACGGTCATCTTCACTGACTGTGTTAATGAAAGCAGGAGTAATAACTGGTGACCTGGAAACGGTTCGCTTTCACTCCAAAGATTCCAAGGGCAGAATCGAACACCTGCACTCATAACAACCCGTGGGCTGCTAGGCTCCGGGAACGAGATGGGATCTCAGAGATAACACGCCTCCCAGGCCTGGGCGCGGCTGGCTTTGCTGCGCGTCTGGTCCACACGCCGCGCGAATCGCAAAGGCTCAGGGGCCCTGGTTCACCTGCCATGCGCGCTCGGCCGTCTCGACTGTCACGGCTGCCGAGAGCTTCGCTTTGTTCTACCCCGTTCAACACTTACAACCACCTGGAGAGTCGCACGTTACCCTGAACTCCCTTTTGAAGATATTTCAGCCAAGACCTCAATTAAGTTTTTTTTCCACCCAAAGTCATGCTGTGGTTAAGAGTAAAATGCCCCGTCGCGCCCTCGCCTGGAGTTCTTCCGTTTCTCCCGACCCCGTCGACAGATAAACACCAGCGGAGCCCCGAGGACAGTTACTGTGCGACGCAGCCGAAAACAGTCGTGCTTTGCCCAGCATTTCGTCAGGAACGAATCCGGAAAGGCTTTCGCCGGGGGTCCCTGGCGCAATTTTAGCCACCTCCGGGCTGGGACCGCGGCCCTCTCAGAGCTCCACGGGCCTGGCCCAAGACGGCTCACTTATCTGGCCTGGAGAGATGCCACCTGCCGGCCGAGCTCCGACGGGGGACGCAGCGCGTGGCCCCCGCGGCCCGTGGCGCGCGCGGAGTCAGCTTCTCCCACGCGGCGACCCCTCCGGAGCGCGCGCCCCCAGGGACGTGCGAGGAGGACGCTCGGCGTTCTCCGCGTCATCTCCAAAATTATAGAGCGTCATTTCTGTCATTCTCGATTAATCAAAGAAGTCGCAAGCTCGCCCGGTGTCAAAGGGGCGAGATATAAATTGCACATCTTAATGGGAAGGATGTCAAAATACATTTTTACATCGACACGATGTAGAGTAGTGTGTTGAATTCATTAGCACCAATACTTTGCCCAGTCACAGATAATTTATTAATGACCTATGACACTCAAGGCAAAGTCGAAATTTTATCTTTTTTCCCCAGTTCTCTCTGTTTATATGTAAATTTAGCCTATTCTACAAGGTTATGTAAAGTAGAGTTGTTCGATGTATGTCTATCATTCTACCTGCCTACCTGTATATCGCTGTCTCTATCTGTCTCTGTCTCTGTCTCTGTCTCTATCTATCTATTTGTTAAATTGGTGACAAACTATTCCACAGCAGGCTCCATTCTCCATTACTGGCCAGAGAGCTTGGACAAACGATAACATGTCATTAGCGCGTAGTCTTCATGTGACATTTAAATAACCTTTCCTTTAGAGCACGTCATACCATGTCATGAATCAACAGTAATGTTTTTTTTTTTTGATTACATAGAACATCAACACATTTCAAAATCTGTTATATTTTGATGGAATTAGTAATGTTTTGCGATTTAACTTCAAACTTCATGATTTGCCTGACCATGATGTGAAAACAATTATTTGGCACATCCCAGTATGTAAACATGTATGATTTACGTCATCCTTATTTAGTTCCTTTTTTTGTAACATGAATAAAACTTTCCATAAAATGACACTAATAGGAGAAACTTGAATTTTTCCTCATTGACTTTCAGGCTCAAAATAAAACTGATGAGATGAATGTCAAGAAGCAGAAACGACTCCTTTGTTTATCAAAAAATATTTATTTTTAATCGTATTAATACATGTTCTTTTCTTTGATCTCGAAAACATGAAAAAACCTTACGTAGGAAAGCAGAGGGCAGCCTCCCCGGACCGCGGGGCAGGGGCAGCCCTGAGCTTATTCTTCCAACTGCGGCTTTCACACCCTCTGCTCGATTGGCTCGCCGCATTCCTCCAGGCGGGGTACTTGCACTGCTTTTTCGGCGAGGGCTTCCCGTCAACAACGCTCACGATCCCTTGTTCCCAGACGTCGTTTCTTCATGATGCGTGTTCAATTTCCTGCCTTTAAACGGGATGTCAGCATCCCTGCTTGATCTTTCCCCTCTCACCTTCACTCCATGTCGGGTGGCTAGGCTTCACCTTGTTCCCTAAAACCACTACTAAGCCTCTGTTGCATTTACCTTTTAGTGGCCGTGTGAACATCTCTCCATCCCGGACCGAGTCCAGTTCACGCATCCTATGCCATCGAAAAGGGCACGACTCTGTCAAAAGAGAAAATGATTGTCTCTGTCTCTCTCAGTCATAAACGCTACACCTGGCACGTACCATACCCCCCAAGGATGTGTTCCATAATCCTTTTGTGCTACTTTCCTATTGATGCTGTAGCAAATTAACACATACTTAGTGGCTTAAAGCGACACAAATGTATAGTCTTACAGTCCCGTCAGTCAGAAGCCTGAGATGGCTTTCACCGGGCTGAAGCCAAGGCGTCTGCACAGCTGCGTTCTCTCCGGAGGTCCCAGGGGACAGCCCGTTTCTCCTCCTCCACTGGTTCCCGCGGGCTCGCCGCATGTCCTGGCTGGCGGCCCCTCCCATCCCAAAGCCACTAGCGACCTTTCGAGTGTCTCGCATTGCGTCACGGTGATGAAACTTTCTCAGCCGCATCTTCCGCTGTCTCCCTCTGCCCCATTCTTCCACCTTTAAAGGCCCTTGCCTTACCCTGGGCCCACCCAGGGATCTGACCTGGGGCAAGGTCAGCTGGTTACCAGCCGTAAGTGCCGCCTGCCATGTAACATAAGACATTCGCGAAATCTGGGGGTTTGGATGAGGACCGCAGTGGGCCAGGGGTGGGGTAGAGAGGCTCAAAGTCTTCCTCACTGAATTTCACGTTCAAAACAAAACTGGGGCGATAAAACTCAAGAAACACTAATCAGTGTGTTATTATTTATAAATAAATATTTGTTTTAAATAAAACAATACAGAAACATTTTCTTCTATCTCAAATACTAGGAGCATTATTCTGTCTGCCACACCTTCATTTTTGCTGGAATTTCTCATTAGAATTTATCATAGACTCAAGTTTCCCAATCTCTAGTTCGCCTAGTCTATCAAATTCATTTTTTCCCCCTAGAATCATCTCTATCTATCTGTCTCACAGCGTAGTCTAATTTTAGAGACGCCCTGTAATGAGAAATATCACCTTGGGACTCAGGCTTTGAGTTGCATGAGACGATTACAGAAATCCTATCAAAGATGGTCATTCTGTGGTTCCAGGGGAGGTTGCATGCCAAAATACGTATCCGTAAAAGAAAGTACTCATTTCTCAACAAATGGCCTGCCCTTCGGAGGGTAGCGGCGAGTCATGAAATTTGGGGTTGTGGAGGGATTGAAACGCGCCCAGACTGTCCAGTCTGGGAGACCCCTTGTTCGCTAGGGCTGGCCAGAGGGTGCTAGGTTGTCGTCAGTGGGCATGCCCGCGAGTCTCCAGGTGAAACTGAGCGTGCGTGGCCCAGTGTGTCACAGCGAGTTGGCAAACCTTTGTGAAGAAAAGAAGCGTGGAGACAGGCCATCCTCTGAGCACCTAGCATGCGTTTCCCTTAGCTGGGCTAATCTTATCTAGTCAACTCGTCTCTTTTTCAGAAATGTAAGTTCTAGGACACTCTAAAATAATTAAAGCACTTAATAAGAAATTTAAAATTATTTGTGAATCGTTCCCTTCCATTACTGTCCTTGCCACAGAGATGCACATCTCAAGGCCGAGCCACGGAGTGGTGAGATGTGACGGAGACCTCACTCTCTGGAAGCAGAAGATAAAGGTGGGCTGCCCAAGTCCGCCTCCCGCGGGAAAGCAAAGAAGTTCGATCTGGAGAAAGCCTTCGGATGGACACTTGCCTGGGTCGATTAGACGCTCCATCGAAATGTACGTAGAAATGCCTAAGATAAAATCAAGAAGGATTTTTGCATGGTGAGAAGGAGCGTGAGCAGGGGAGGGACCCGGGATGCCGGCCTGTGAATTCTGCTTCCTGCGCGTCAGCAGCTGACGTCCAGCCTCAGTTTGCTGGAAGCAAGAGACGCTGTGTTCTAATTCACTATTTCTAAGGGCTCTCGGAAGACATGGTGGCACTTTCTCTTTCGTCCTAAAATGCTGTCATTCTGCAGCAGGATATTCCTCCCACGGCAGAGTCTCTGTTTTGCAAAGTGGGCTGAGCAGTTTAGGCACACTGCAGACCCACTGCGCCCACAGCGCGGGCCTTCGGAAGCGAGGGGAACGCAAAATTATGATTTGGATGCCATATCTTGTTTTGTCATTCGTCTGCCGCTTGGAGTTCTCCGGCTTATGTACCAACTTGATCTGAGCTACGAATGTGTTTTTCTACCCCGCTGTAGTTCGGGTTTATTTCTGCCCAGCAGCCTGCTCCACAGTCAGCCACAGAGAAGGTGGAATTATCTTGTCAGAAACTGTAACATTAAACGACTCTAGGGAAGCATGCAGGTGCAAAATATGTTGTTTTTTAATGCAAATTCTGGAATTCTAATCCAAACACGGCCTCCTTGCATAACTGCCACAGGGACTAAAAATAATTTGATGCATTCGAGATCGTGTACGTGTGAGTGTGTGTGTGTTTGTGTGTGTGTATATTTAAATTTAGTTCAGTTAAAAGCATTCCTTCTAGATAAGAATAAAAATGTCTAAGTTTTTTTTTTTTTTTATGTCCAGAATGTTGAGGATTTGCATGCTCACCATTATCAAGGGCACATCTGAATGTCAGGAAAAATGTTTCTAAAATCAGAATGTGATATCTGACCAATCAGGTTTAACAATAAAAATCTGACAAATATCACCGTAAGAAAAAGCATTAAAAGAGAGGTAAGTTATCTTCACCGAACACCGTTATTTATTTTATGGAATTTTTCTGCAGGATGAACAGAAGTGCCTTAATGCTTGTGAAATCATTAAAAATCCAACTGTACATATATAACTCCTTGTCACAGTATAAATCTCATTCCTTAAAAAATATATATAATCAAATACATATTTGAAGAGAGCTTGGAAAATTTGAATTTAGAAAACTGGTTTTGAAAGCCAGAAATATTTTAGTCAAACTTTGTGGAATCCTGTTTTAAATTGGAGGATAAAAAAGGACTCTACAGAAAAAAAATTTCAGCGAAATCTGTATCAGGTTTCTCCTCCACCTGCCCAAACGTGTGATTCGCGCTCTCTCGCGCTTGTCCTTTGATCTGCTGAGTCCACAAATACTTACTAAGCACTTGCTCTGTGGCAGGGACTATTTTAATCACTGAGACTGTAAGAATGGCTGAGACAGACATGTCCCACGACTTACTGCTCCTCGGTTAAGAGATACGAAGTACGGTTAAGAGATACGAAGGCATGGCTGAATAATTCTAGAAATAGTTGGGGCTTGATGAAAACTTTTATTTCGCACTAGATCGAGATCGTTTTAGATCGCCCCTGTGACAGTGAATGGTGTAAGGATTAAGAGTTGACCTTCCGCTGTGCGCTTATGCCGTCATTAGCAGTGCGACTTTTTTATTGGTGACACTTCTTCGTGGGTCACTAATGAAAGCATCTCAAGAGGTTGTTTCAAACCTTCGGTCAGATAATGTACGCAAAGTGCATTCGTCGGTGCCAAGAACGCATGCGTTCAGCGGCATGGTCGGTGTTATTTAAAGAAGCTTCTAACGCGACGTAGTGAAAATGAACGACAGTCACATGAAAATAGGACGCGGCTTCCCGATATTGTCGAAACGACAGTTAGGACGAAGGGCTGTTCTGGTTTTCCTCGCGTCCCCTTCGCACGTGGGCGCTGGCGGGGGAGGGGGGCTGGCCCGTGAGCGCCGCGTGGCCCGCCGGTGGCTCCTCTCGGCCCCGGCGCGCGGCAGGCGGTTTTGCTCCCCGGGGCTGGCAGCTGGGTTCTGACAGGCCAGGTGCTGGCGCGGCAGGTGGGCCCGGGCGAGGGCCGAGGGTGTGCGTCTGCGGGGGGAGGGCCCGGCGCGGGGTGAGGGGACACCTGGGGGGGTGGCAAATGGGGGGGGCCGGAAGGCGCCCTGCCCCGGGAGGGGTGTCCGCCGTCATCCAGAGCTGACTCCTCCACCCACTGCAGCACCCCTGTGTGCAAACGCTGCGAAACCGACTCAGCCCCTCGGCCCTGGGCAGCCGGCCCCTAGGGATCACCATGCCTCACAGACCCCAGCGCGGACCGTGGCCGCGGAGCGTGACTCCCTGATGCGGCCCGCAAGGTGCCAGCGAGACACAGCTGTTACCGCGACCGGCCCTCCCACCGTCGTCGTCATCTCAGGCAAGTAGGTGCCACGTGGGAAGCACGTGGCCAGCCTGCCTCCTCCTCAGGGGGTCGTGGACAGGCCCTGCAGACCGGAGCATTAAATAGACACGGAGCCGGCCAGCTACCCCTAAGATGTCTTAATTTCGGAAGCTGCGATCTCACAGCGGGGTGTCCGTGAGGCCTTCTCAGAGGCCTGGGGGAGCAGGGTCAGCTCTCTAAGGCCTCTGGTGGCCGCTCAGACGTGGCCTGAGAAGCTCGTGCAGGGGCAGCTCTGTTTCAGAGACCTGGTGCTTGACGAGCATCTGAAGTCCCAATGTGGCTCTCGAGTGAAGTCGAATCCCTTCCCTGACCGCTTCCTGAGAGCTCTGAGCTGAAGCCACAGGGCCGCGGGCAGCACCCCAGAGAGCCCACGCCCCTTCCACTACGTGGGGGAACAGGAGCGGGAACTTGTCTGTGGCCTGGGAAGCAGACCCCACCAGAAGCCGAGTCTGCCAATGCCTTGACCTTGGACTTGCAGCCTCCAAAACTCTCTGAAATAAACTTCTGTTGTTCGTCAGCCACATGGTCCGTGGCATTTCATTAGAGCACCCAGAACAGAGGAAGGCAGATGAAAAAGGGGAAAGAGTCTGGAGGAAAAACGGGCAGCTAAAATGGAAAGAATCTGGCCTCAATATGAGGTTGAAGTGGAGTTTCAACGTGTTTCTCAGATTTCCAGGTGGTTTTGCTGAAGAAGACCAACCAATATCAAGTTCAAGGATGAGGGTTCACTGAGAAGTTCCTTCTAAATTTAATGCATTGTAATATGTGTGAAAAACCCACGTGAGCCTGCTGAATAGACTGGGCTCTCAAGCCAAGAACTCGGCTCAGTGATTTAAATTGTTAGCAATCGGTATATAACCGAAGCTGTGGAGGCAAAATACATTTTCTATGGAGAATCAATAGAGTGAAAAATAATTAGAACTGAGCTCGGAGGAGCTCGGTGCTTACAAGTGGCGGGGGTCGGACGGCCAGGGAAGCGCGTCTCGACAGCAACGCTCAGAGCGACGACCTTACTCTGCGAGGCTTTTTATAGACTCATCTGGAGGTCGATGTCTCCCGAGTCCTGCCTGGAAACTCGGTGAGTTTTATTTAAACAGCAGGTCTCCAAAGTAGGATCCAATCTATCCCAGGTACACCTGCCACGTTTGCGCATCCGTGGAATATAATATTATATGTGACAGGGAGCCTGAAAGCCCTTGGCAACCGTGGGCGGACGAAGCCAACTGCAGCCCGTGGCCGCCTGTCCCTTTTCCGACTCAGTCTCATGTCTCTATCACACGTTTTCAGCAAATACACTTGTGAACTTTTATTGGCTCATTACAGAAATGTGCTGGGATCGAGACGTAACCCCGGCTCTCTCCATAGACTTAAGGGATGAACCACCTCAGATGGCCCGACCCCGCTTCCTTTCCCAGGAGAGATGTTGCTCCTTTAGTGACTAAAAGGAGGTGAAGGGCGTCAAAGGGCTTTGGGTGGACCTGATATTCGAGACGAAAGCAGGGCGCCCTTTTCCAGAAGAATCGACGTCACGGGAGATCAAGACCTGGGAAATCAGTCTCATTTTTAGTGTCTGAAATCCTCACAAGGAAAATTCAGTAAGTCGCGACATGTCAGAAAGGGGTTTATGGGTCACACTCGCGGCCCGTTTGCTGGTGATAGAAGAAGAGAGGGAAAAAGAGGGACATTTAACCGTGACTGTTGCTGAGATACACCCAACGTGGCCTGTTACGATTGCAGCGTGACAGCCGCTGTCCACGGCAGTTACTCAGCACGGGTGCCGGGTTTTTACTTCTTTACCTCACCGGCTGCCTCGTAAGGCGGCATCAGCTCACCTCCCAGACTTCACCTCTCCCAGTCCCGTCCAGCGCCCCACGCTCCAGCCGGCCTCGACCTGGTCTCCGTCCACCCCACTCCATCCATTACTCTGTTCCTTCCTCTGTGAGGTCGAGGACCTGTGCCTTCCAGTCCACAAGTTTTCCTAGGTTCTTCCCACCTGGCAATGTCATCTCCGGCCCTTGAAATCTCATAACGCTTTGGGTGAAATATCTCAAGATTGTCAGACCTAGAACACAAACGCGACCATGTCTTTCCCTGTCACAGACCTCCGCCACCTGCGAGACAAGCCACGCCCTTCTCCGAGGGTCACGCACAGTCCACGACGGGGTCCCACTGTGCCTTGCAGATCCTACTTTGCGTTCTTTCAGTGATGAACCCCTCAAGGACCCCCACGCTGCTTTGAGTCACTAGTCACCATAAGTCACATCTCTGTTCTTTCTCTCTGGTGAGATACGCCTGGTCCATAGACTCACACCAGACTCTCCAGTTTTCCTGTCCGTGTGTGAGCCTTTCAGCAACTCATCTCCTTAAACAAAACCATGTTTTCCATAATCTACCAAGGGCTAAAGTTAGACACCTAATTCCATCAGTGACTTATTTTCCAATGCCTTCAACGAACTGTGAAATGAGGTGTAAAGCTGCATAAATTTCAATGTCCCTCGTACCTCTCCACGGTCTAGGTCCTCAGCGGTTTTCCACGCTGTTCTGAGATAAGAACATTCTGAGAGTAGGTGTCTGACGTGTGGAGGCTGTGCTGGCGTGAAGACAGAAGAACCGGGTGACATTCAGAACACCCTAATTGCCCACGTCACCTATTTCGAATAGGATTATGCACAGGCATTCGCTTCGTACCTCCAGGGTGCCGGGAAGCAGCAGCAGCAGCAGCAAAGTAGAAGTGACCTCTCCTTGGCGTTCCCTCAGTCCGTTTGGGGAGCATCTGATTTCTCTCTGCGAAAACAGGAGTCTCTGCTTTGGGGTGATGGGTGGACTTGCGGTGGAAAGGTAACCCTCGGGGTGTGGTGGTCACAAGCGACTCAGCTTCCTGCCTCGACGCATGAGATGCACCACTAGAGGCACCCGCGTCGACGTCTTTCGGGAGATTTCCACTTTCCTGACGCCGACTCCAAGGGAGACAGAGCCCCAGGAGCGTCGCGTGGTCCCTGGCTTATCCTCCGTGTGAGATCGCGACCGCCGTCCACGGAGACAGAGCACCAAAACTTTGCCATGCACAAATGTCGGGTTATAAATCGTTGTGTGTCCTCTCGGCAGTAAAATATACCTGTGTATACTGTGCAAAGCACTTGGCCTGAGATTTTGCTATTATTTTAACCCGACAGTGAAATTTTGGGAACTAAATAACCTACCTCCACCACGATTTGGTAGTTATATGTACCAAGAAACCCAAGACCTGTGTTATTCAAATAGGCTCGAGGGAGTTTACTTACTTGCATCATTCCCATTTTACAGAGAATGAAGCCTAGAAGGGTAACTAATTCAGTCAATGTACTAAGCTAATTAATAGAAATAGTGGGACTCAGAAGAATTAGCTGTAAAATCCAACACCTGCAATTTTAGTTACTGGCCATCCCATAAGAATCCATACTAAGGAAAATCGCAATAGATTTTTGAATGAATATAGCAATTTACAAAGTTCAGCGACACAAATTCACATAACGCGTGAGAAGGTGAATAGTTTATCAAGTGGCTTCTTTCTTGTGCAAAATTTTGATTGATTACTACGGAAGCTCCATCTGCACATGTCCGCTGTGAGGGAAACGTTTAGTATTGTCTGCTGGAGACAGCCAGGAGCCAGGCAGGTGCCTCGCTGGTATGGTACGGGTTGGCCCTGATTGTCCTGAGCCATGGTGTCAGGGCTGGAGGGACCCACGGGTGACCATTTGCTCACACGAAGACCCTATCGCTCCTTACCTGGAAAGTGCATGGGGAAGGTGGTCCCTAGCCTCCCTCACAGTCGCTGAGAGGGAATCCGATGGTACAGCAGACATCTCTGCTGAATGATTTATAGTCATTCAGGTTAATTTCAAGGGCATGAAATTTATTTCCTCGAAGTTTTAATTTAATTTAACAGAATAATATTTATGGCAGTCATAAAGAGGAGTTATTATTCCAGAACATGCGATTTGTTATATATTTTCTAATCCTTTGTTGATATATAAAAAATCGTTTCTCAGGTACACATAATTGCATGGCCTTAGATGTGCTTCCCATAATTATATGCTAAGCGAATTAATTAGATCATTTGATAAATTATGGTAGGTAAAAAGTTAGAAAACTTTTCATGATAGACGACAACGTATTTGACCTTTACTCCTACCGCCGAGTTCTAAAGTCTAAACTCCACCGCTCGCCCTGATCCCCGTGTGCACATTCCGAGATCGGAACACACACAATCCCTTAAGACGGAGCTTCATATAATTACCCCAGATTTATGATATGCTGATCTTTTCTGGCATTGCGTTTCCAGATGTTTGTTTGAAGTATATTTTTTTAATGTTCTTAAAAATCGCTCTTTTGCATATAGAAAATTCGCATTTGTGTCACGCAGATCTATGTGACATCACAAACGCGTAGATTTGTGTAATCGACACCTCTGACGAATGCACCCCAAAGAATTCTCCACGCCCCACTTCCGGTTCAGACCCGCACGCCCCTAATCCCTGCCAGCCCCTGACCCCTTCTTTGTTCTCATTTTATACATGTATACGTGTATGTGTAGTATATATATTTTGTGCTATCTAAAATTCTTTTTAACATAGCTGGAATAAAAATACCAAATAGGGGGAAATAAACTCAAGAGAGTTTTTAACATAAACTTGATACCAAAGTATGTTATTTGCCACAGAGAGCGAATATAAAGTTAATAAAACGTCTCGACTCTCTATCGGCTCCCAGGTTTGATTAAAATCGTTATGGCCACCCCGACACCATTATTCTGCAGTCACACTTAATTACTTTTCCCCATATCATTTCTTAATAACCATTTTTACTTTCTGTACAACTGGTGTTAAAGACTCTTTTTGTCTTTCTAATTTTGAGTCTTCTATTTTTTTTTTTTTTCCCTTTTGGCCTGTAGAGGTAAAGATTTGTCAATTTTTTAAAATCTTTTTGAAAACCCAATTTTTACTTTCATTGGATTCCCCTATTTTTGTTTTTTACTATTCTCTTTATATTAGTTTCTATTCTAATCCAATCTTTCTTCTTCTTTTTTTTATTTTTCGTGCTTTCTTTTATTTAGATCTTACTTTTTCAGTGTCTCAAGGGGTGAAAGATAAGTAATTTGCTTGAGATTTTACTTCTTTTTTTTTTTTTTTAATATATTGATGTTCACAGCTGTACATTTTCTTCTTACCATTGCTTTAAATACATCCCATAAATTTTGGTATGTTGTACCTTTGTGTTCACTTATCTCAAAGTATTCTTTTAAATTTCTAGTGTAATTTCTTTGACCTACTTGTTATTTAGGATAGTGTTTTTTAAACTCCACATATTTGTAAATTCCAACATTTTCTTTGCTCTTTGTTTGTAATTTTATGCAATTTTATGGTGAGGGGATATCCTTTAGATGACATAAATTCCTTTAAATGCATTGTGACTTGCTTTGCGGCCTAGTACCTCTCTGAGAGGCCATTGAGTGTGCATGCGAGAAGATTATATATTCTACTTTTGTGCGATGGAATGTTCAATAGATGACTAATTATTAGGTCTATTTACTTTATAATTTTGTTCAACTTTTCTATTTCTCATAGGTCTATCCATTAAAAGCATGGGGTTTGAAGTCTCCAACTTTTTTATTTGTCTATTTTTCCTTTCAATCCATCCATTTTTCTTCATGTATCTGGGGCCTCTTGTCACATAGTGTCTGTTAGCAATTTCTCTAACAGATTACCATTTTTGGCAGTATCGAATGCCCCCCTTTACCATTAGTGACATTTTTGTTTTGACGTCCGTTTCGTGTGATGCTACTGTAGAAACTCCAGCTCTCTTTTCCTTATACCTGAAAAATGTTGTGACATTTCCCTCTGCCCTGTATTGTCTCAGATACAAAATCTTCCATGGTTTGAATGTGTTTCTCTTTGGCTACACTCAAGACTTCTTTCTTCATCTTTTGACTTCAAAACTTTAATTATAATGTGTCTTGGCATGAAATTTTTGGGGCTTATCCTCTTGGGAATTCACTCAGCTTCTTGAACCCACTGGTCTTTCTCCTCCTTTGGGAGATTTTCAGCCACAGTTTCTAAGAACAATTTTTTCAATCCTGTTCTAATTTCCTTCGACTTTTGTCATACAGATTTTAACTCTTTGACTTATTATCCCAACATCTCTGAAATTCTTCACTTTTTAAATCTGTTTTCTCTCTTCTATTTGCATTGGCAAAATTTCCTTGCCTGCCTTCAAGTTCACTGATAATATTCTTTATCTTTTCCACTGTATTATTGCAACCAGCCAGACTTTTTTTTTTTTTAATGCAGTGATTTTGTTTATAAGTTCTAAATTTCCAAATGTTTCTTTCCTCCATTTTTTATTTGTTTGCTGGTGTTTTCTATGTTCTTATTATTTCAAAAGAACTTTTCATTTCTTAGCGAAGCATTTTCGTGTTGGCTGTTTCGAAACCCTTGTCAAAAAATTTCGACATCTGATTCGTCTTGAGGTGGGTTATTTTCCTCCGTTTGAGCTGTGACTCCTCTGGTTCCATGATTTATGGCTGATTTTCCCCACTGTCTCCAAGTCATTTTAAGATATAAAATTATAAGTTTCAGGATCCTATTGAAATAATTTAAAAAAAAATAAATGGCTCTCTGTAATGGTATAGCAGTGAAGACTTGGCCTTTCCGGGTTCGGCCTACGCTGCGCTCCTTGGAGTGGGGCGTTGACTCACGCTGTTTCATTGTGAGTGGGGGGAGTGGATGTTTAGTCCTTTTTCATCCACGATGACTCCTTTAAAGTAAGTCACCAACCCACACTTAACCCTCACACTCGGCCCTGGAGGGGCGAGGCGGAAGGTCAGCCCTGCACCCCGCCTTGTGGCACAGTGAAGAAGCCAGAGGCCCCCGCCGTCTTTCCGCTGGTATTTGGCCAGCACGGCGTGGGCACGCTGACAGGTTTTCCACCCCGGGGCCCCTCTTCCCGGGCTGCAGCCGGCCGGGGACCAGGGACCTGCCGGGCGCTGTCGTTCCGCGCGCCTGCTGGGGCTCGGGCCGGAGGCTTCCGCAGCCTGAGAAACGGGGGGCCTCGCCGTGGGGCGGTCCCCTCGTTTACGCGCGTCCCCGGGAAGCCGTCCTCTTTCCCGCGTCCAGAGTTATCCTCTGCTTGCTTGTTCTGCTCTACACCCAGGTGTTTTCAGTTGTAAAATTGAGGAGCTGGGAGACACGAAGCTACTCCATCTTCGTTAACACCGGCGCCGTCTGACATTTAATGTGACGGAAGCTGCGACACCCCCACATCGCTCCCCCGGCGCGCTTTGGGCCTGGAGCGGGGAGAAGCAGCAGCTGCAGGGAAGGTTCTGGGGGGCGGGGGGGGGTGCGCAGAGCGCAGAGGGCGTGGCCGCCTCTTCTCCTTCTCGTTAGGACGCAGAGGGGTGCAGGAGAGTGTGTCCCGCGAGGGCGAGGGCGGAAAGTTGCCAGCGAGGGTGAAATTTCATCATAAGACAGGTTTAAAGTCTCGCGCATCACACGGCAATGGACATTGAAAAATAAAATAATAGTGGCCATGAGATTATGTCTGAGCAAAATTGGCCCCAAATTAAGGGGATCTACCAGAACGTCTCCACCGGCAGGGAAAAGATACTTTCCACGGAATATAACTAAAATGAGGGCGAGGCCGGGGCGGGGGCGGGAGAGAGAATCGCGTTGCCGCTGGGCCGAGAGTTATCCACGTTCCGCATAAACTGATAAAATATCTGAATTAGCAAAGAAAGCCTATGCAAGAGAGCCGGGGAGTAAAGCATCTCAGTATAAAATGAATAAAATGGATTAAGAAATTAAAGATAATCATCTCTTTCAGGACACTAAATATTCCACTGATACTTTTTAAAAATTGGAGCAAAAGAAATAGAAATCACGTAAACCCTTGTTGAGTAAAATGAAAGTTAATTCATGATTTGCTATGCTTTTGTTTCTAGTAAAATTTTAATATCCAAATATTTCAAATTGGAGTTCTCAAAACATAATAATAGCCATGAGGTAACGTGGGGACTTCAAACTATGAGTAGCCAAAACAGTTGTTCGGGCTTATTTTTCCCTCTCGAGCCAACTTTAATTTAAACTCATGGATGCAGATGTTTTTATGTGCTCTAAATAGTGACTGTTCACCAAGTATTTTGCCCTGAAAACATGAGATGTAGAATGTCCAGTGAGAATGGCCTTGAATTTGCTGGCGTAGTCCGTAAAATCTACTTTTTGAGCTTCTGGTCTGTAGCTGGAGTTTTCAAGCATAACTCATGAACTTCTAATTTTTTAAGAGGATCCTCCGAAATTATTTATAATTTTAATTGAGATAAGAAGATATCATGTCTAAAAACATGATCAAAACATTCACCAGGAGTATTTAATAAAAACAGACATCATTAATTTTTCTATCAGATCAAATCTATAAAATTCATACAAAGAGTTCTTGAAAGATTTTGTTTTCAGTGGCACTCAGCAACATTGTTGGTTAATAATCAGAAGAGTACTTCTGTATTTATAAGTAGGTAGAATGGAAATTTCAAAAACAATACTATATATAAAATCAATAAATATTATAGATGATTTTCTCAAAACAAGATCTGGTAATCTAAGCTACGTTTTATACTTTATGTGTGTTGTAATAAATAGTCTATCGAATATATACCTAACAGATTATATGTACATATGTCTATATAAAAAATGATACAGTAACTACAATGTCTTCTAAAAATACACGTTAGATTTTATACTTAAAAATTGAAAAAAAAGAAATGTGCACTCAATTTATTTGAGATTATGTGCTTTACTTTCTTTGTATTGCAAAAAAGAAAAAAAAAGAAAGAAAAAAACCCCATTCGGTAAACATTTGTTCTGAATATCCAGCAGGCCCACAGAAAGGTTTGTTGCTTATTCAAGATTGTTCTGAGACTATATTTTAAAGTAGTGGGCTAAAGATACGTTTTACGACAAATGCTTTAAAGTAATTCCCTAAGCCTGTAAAACACATAGAGGCCCTTTTTTTTTTTTTTCTTTTCACGTAAACAGTAAGATATACCCTTGAGCTAATCATGGATTTGGCCTGGGTTTTCTTTGTTTTTTTTTTTTCTTTTTTCTCTTTTTAAACTTTATGGTCAACTGTGTAAATATATTATAAATCGCCAGCGTTTAAAGTGAAGTCTTTTGGTAAAACGGCGTTTGTTTTTGTGCATGCACGTTGTTGAAGAAAAGGCGAAGGTGGACGGAAGTTAAAACAGATTTTCTGCAGGACTATTGCAGCCGGAGGACACTGGGCGGCGCCGTACCCCGAAGCGCCCCGCAGACAGCCCTGCTACGCGGACCTCGCGCAGCAGGTGCGGGCCGTGAGCGGGGACCCGGGTAGCCACGCACCTGACTGCGCCGCAGGGCCCCGTGGTCCAGGCTGGTCAGCGCCCCGCCCCGGGGACCAGTCACGTGGGTTTCTGGACAGATTATGAAACGGATTATGCACGAACACGCCGATGCGTGTCCGGAATCCCCCGAGGCCGGGTCATCTTACCGCAGAAGACACTGGGGGGGCTCGATGTACAAAACCAATAAGTGGCGTTTCTCTGGAGCCTGTTTTCCAAGAACAATTTGGGTGGATCGGTCGTGTCGTATTTGCCATCAGATGGATCTCGCGATCAGCTCTTGGGGCGATCTCAGGTGAGCGCCCAGGGCCGCTGAGGGCATAGGCAGGCACTGGACCGAGGCGACCTTTCCTGGCGACATTCTCGGGCTTAACCCGAGGTTTGGAACACTGGACGTTTTGAACACGGTTTCGTATGTCTATTAATTACATAAATATATTTTGCCAATTACCTATTCGTGCTATTTGCTCGAACGCGGTTAGGATATTTTTCCTCCCGTTAGTGACTCCACAGATGTTACTGTCATGCTCCCTTACACCCATTCTCCGTATCTTGATAATGGGCCTTTTAATGTAATTGTTTTGGTGCATCGTATTACAGAAGTTTATAAGTCTCATGGATGCAAATATCACTGTTTTTCCTGCAAGTTTTCTTTTCTTAATGTTTAACGCAGTAAGATCTGTTTCTTCCCAAAACGACACAGATATCTGCGATATAAATATTCTCTTCCAGCACTCGTAGGCTTTTATGTATTAAATAGAAATTAATTATATTATTTATTTGGCTTGTCTTTATTGCTATTTATCGTTGACTAAATCAGATAAAACCAAAGAAAACGATCTATTTTTGCTACTGCGTTTTGGTTAGATTTTCATTGCATTTCTTATTAAATACATATTTTATGTGTTTCTGTGGTATTTTATTTGACATGTAATGAATGGTACGTGAACTGTATACATTAATTATGTTTATATTATTGATAATATTAAAGTAATAATTCTACACTTGTTTGGATGCTGACTTCTCAAATTCAACTTGGCTTAATAAACTTCCAAAAATTTTAGTGGAAAGACAATCCAGAATAAAATTTGATCAGTTTGGCTTGTCTTTTTCAGGTGTCCAGCCTCAGAAAAAGGCTATTTAGAGGAGAAACCGTGTTTTTTAGCTGGATTCCAGAGTCACCCTATCATTGATGTTTACGTTTTCCTGGCACTTCCAGTGGAATGACTGACTCCACTGACCCCCCAGATTTTCAGATGAGGGTCGAATTTACAAAGTATTTACAGATATAAAATCCCCAGATTAACTAATTACTTGCTACTTGCAGGTTGATTCATTTGTGGAATCTCTATTGTACTGCAGGCTGAAAAAATCTAAAGATGAATGAACGTGTACGGGATGCAAAGAACCCCACACTTCAGTTACAGATTTTAAAATGTACGTCAGCTTTACCGGTGCTTAAACACCTCAGCCCCTTCTCAATGACTGAAAGAGAGCTGCGAGGTCTTCACAAGATTAATCTCACTTTTTTGCAGAAAACGACTTTCATAGCTCCATGTTTTGGTTAACTCTGGGCACATTATTTGCCTGAGTGTGGCTGGAAGGGAGTCGTTTTGTTTGTTTATTTTGACTTTCCCGCATCACTGTGTGCTCCAATTTGTTCCCGGATTACTCTCTAAGCGATATCTCTCCATTGCTCAATGAAAAAATGAGAACTTATGTTTTATAACAGAATAAATAAAGCGTAATTACAAGGCAAAGAAGCCTCGGTAGAGATATGGTGTCTAATCTGGCAATGAACAGGTATTCATGCGACAAATTTCGCGGACTTGAGTGGAGTCTGATTCCTCAATGGTGACAGAGAATCCTTTTCCCTTGAGGAAGATATGACTGTGAAACATTAATCACTTACATTAAACTAAAAAGCGCTATTAGTGAGAGTCATAGAATTCAAATGATAGAGGGAATATTGTCTTCAGAAGTCGGGTTCGAGGCTTCTCAAGAGGGCACAATGTGAGCTGAGACCGATCAATTCATTTAAAGGAAAATAGAGATTGTATAAAGATGCAAAGATGCCCTGTGATTTCAGAGCATGTATAGGAAAAACCTTTCGGGGATTTCTTCCAAGCAGAGAGAGACTCATGATATTCAAATGACAAGGCCTAAGTGTTCCCAGGAAATTACTGTCTTCTCTTATTTAGTACTTTGATAAAATAAAACAAAAGAGATGGATTGCGTTTTGGCAGAGGGGTATGTATCATTTTCATTAGCAGAGAGGCTTCACTAGAAATGGCAGGTACAGTGGTACCCACATATATTACATTATATCTTCACTCGGATTTTGAAAAGACACAGTTCTGTGTGATCAAAAATCGGTCTACATAACTTGAGCGATAACAGTGACTATCATGAATAAAACAGCGAAAACATTTAAAATTAAAATATTCACTGTGCATCGGGGAAAGAGTGTTGATAAAGCGTTTGCAGAATTTCTAACTCTCTGGAAGAAGCAAGTCCCAACTGCCAAATTCTTGGTCGTCTGACCTCAGAACAATTAGGACTGTTCTAAAGTGTGTTTTCTCCAAACCACCAGAAATTAACTCAGATCTGATGCTATTTACCTGAGATTGTTCAAATCCCACAA
The DNA here is from genome assembly GCF_014176215.1 of Rousettus aegyptiacus. Taxonomy (NCBI): domain Eukaryota; kingdom Metazoa; phylum Chordata; class Mammalia; order Chiroptera; family Pteropodidae; genus Rousettus; species Rousettus aegyptiacus. Next base: position 44,609,353 of record NW_023416288.1, on the reverse strand, counting down.
GGTAAGGGCTCGGTCCTCCAAGACTGCCCTCCTCCCCAAAGGTCAGAGGCCAATCACGAGCCCAGCTTGTCACTTGTGCTTCTGACTGTCTATCGACAGGCAGTTCCCATGACCACCTCGACCGGTTTGATTAATTTGCTAGAGCGGCTCACGGAACTCGGGAAGACATCTCCTACCGAGACGGCCATTTATCGTAAAGAATGTGACTTGGGAGCAGCATGTGGAGGAGACACAGGGGGCAGCCAGAGACGCCGGTCCTCCACGCGGGCTCTGGGCGCCCCCACCGCGCCCCTAAATCCTGACCTCGGTTTCCTGCGTTTTCCTGTACACAGGCAAGAGTGGCGGAGTCACCGGTCGTTGGAGATTAAACTCAGGCTCGGCCTCTCTCCCAGCCCCAAGGCCAGGCTCGGTTGAAAATTCCAACCCTCTAATCACGTGGTTTGATTAAGCCCCATCCTTAGAAGCTTTCCAAAAGTCACCTCATTGACATCGCTCAGTTGTGATCAGAACGAACTTATTATTTGAACGACAGGACGGGAGACCCAATGACAGTCTAACAAAAGACGCGCCTGCCGCCCAGCCACGCAGGAGACCCAGGGGTTTTCAGCGCCCGCACGGCGTCTGGAGCGGCCTGCGTTCAGCTCTGCAGGGGCCACCCTCACCTGCCCTCTGCGGCTCTGGCCGCTCGAGATCAACCAGGTCTGAACATATTAAATGGAACATTCCAGAAATCAGCAATTCGTACGTTTTATTATTTTTTTTTCTATTAGGAATATATTTGTTTTATTTACCTATTTTTTAAAAATTAAAGAATAGTTGGCATACAATATTACATGAGTTTCAGGTTCACAGCGCAGGGATTCGACTTTTATACACCTTACAGTGTGATCACCACACTACATACGGTGACCGTCTACCGCCATGAAAAGTTATCGTGATGCGATTGATTACATTCCTCTTCCCTTTTCCGCCCTGCCCTGCTGGCAGCCATCAGTTCGTTCTCTGTGTCTATGAGTCTGTTTTTGCTTTATTTTAGTTTGTTTTTAGACTCCACATATAAGTGAAATCATACAGCATGTATTTTTCTCTGTCTGACTTATTTTACTGAGCATAATGCCTTCTAGTTTCATCCATGTTGCAAATGGCAAGACTTAATTTTTTTTTTTTTTTTTACTGCGGAGCAACATTTTATTTTATTTTATATGCATACTTGTTTCTCCACTCATTGGTTGTCCGTGGACACCGAGATTGCGTCCGCATCCTGGCTACATGCGAAGGAGAAACCAGTACACGGAGGGTCTGGCGCTACCTGTGGTTTGGGGCATCCACTGGGGTCTCGGGACATCTGAGGACCATGGTACGACAGACACAGAATGTGAGCATCTACAACGAGGAAATCGACAGCGGGCGAAGATGTTATGTGACTTTCTCTCCCTCTCTTTTTCTCCCTCTTTTCTCTCCCATTACAGGCGCGTGGGCGGAGCTCGGCCTCAGGGCGTGTAGGGCATATCCTGTCTTTCACTAGCGGTGTTGGCCCAGACACAGTCACGCCAGAAGCTGCCGCAGAGCATACTCCCCAAATACTCAGAACGGAGAGTACCGGGAGAAGAGGGACGAGTGACCGCAGAGGACACTAAACCTGCAGGAGCACCGACGGAGCGGGGAGCAGAGCCGTGGAGCCTCTGGGTTGAGTCTAGCGCCTAAGGAACTAGAAGAAGCAACGTAGCTGATCCCCGAACACCACCCTCTGACCTGCCTGGGTCCACTTACGTGAGGATTTTTTTTCCCCCCAATAAGTGCAGATGGACCTCCACATTCCAGTGTTTCACACCCAGGGATTCAAATGACAATGAACTGAAAAAAAAATTTTTTTTCAATCCATAACTGGGAGTCCACAGACGTGGAGGGCCGACTGCGCACATTGTTCTACACCATTTTACGTGCGGTACCTGAGCATCCACGGATCTCGGCGTCTGGGAGGGGGTCCTGGAACCGGCCGTCCTGTGGATGCAGAGGGCGGATCGCAGTTCAGGATCGGGGAGTCAGGAGTTATGTTGAGGTTTTTGACTGCACGAGGTCCGCATCCCTAATCCCCAGCTTGTTTAAGCATCAACTGTACAAAGAACCCTTTTAATTACAAGACAAGGCTGGATGCAGAATGCTACTTGTTCTGTTATTTTTAACCTTCTGTATTTATAGCTAGATTAAGCCCCTACCCCTCCATTCAGGAGTTAGAGTTCTAACCTTCAGTGCTTCAGAACGTGACAGTCTTGGTGACTGAGCCCTTACGGAGGCAGCTAAGTTAAAATGAACCTGTTAGGGTGGGTTCTAACCTGGAGCGTCTGGTGTCCTTATAAAAAGAGATCAGGACGCAGACACACACAATGGAAAGACTACGTGGGAGCAGAGGAAGAAATCAGCCGTCTATCCACCAAGGAGAGAAGCCTCAAAAGAAGAAACAGCTTGACCTTGGACTTTTAGTCTCCAGAACTGTGAGAAATACAAGCCTGTACTTTAATCCATCTAGTCTAGAGTGCTTTATTGGGACAGTTTTAGCAAACTAATATAGTAGTCCTGCTGAAAATTTCAGTGTTGGGGTTGGAATTTGAACATATGATATTTACCAGCCGCAGCCATGTCTGGTGTTTACGATTAGCCTGTGGCTAAGATCAAAATGCAAAATGTCTTTAAAATATTAATTCCCTGTGTAAGTCAGTGGATAAGAAAATAGATCAGCTAGATATATTCTCTCGAAAGTGCACGGTATGTTTTTAACATTCATCCATAAAGGCCCAGCATATTTATGTATATTATTCATGACAGACTTATCTTAGTAATTTCATTTTACATTAGTTTTCGCTCACAGACTATGCAGAGTTAGGGAAATAATATTCTGACGGTTTTTTGAGCATTTAAGATTTTTTCTTTTGCCTTGAGAATCGAAACAGAAAAAGAGAGAAGAAATTCGGATGACGTTTCTGTCACAGGAGTCTCAGCCTCGGCTGGAGGAGACCGAGCGTGGATTCACGCCACTTTTAATGAGCTAAAATGGCTACGACATAAGGTTGATCTCGGCTCCCTAAAGCGCATCATCTAGATACTGTGTTTTGGTGTCGATTTGGGAAACTAAAGTAAACGCAAGCAGACACAACGGAAATGGCTGTTAAAATAAGAGAAAATAGGACGAAAAAGGCTGACGATGCCTGCTGGTCAGAGGGTGGCCCCCCACCTCCGCCTAGTTACCCATCGACGCCCCCCAACCCAGTTCCATGCTGTCAGTTCCCGTAGAGGCGCCACAGAAGCCGGGCGCTCTGCTCCCCCGGCCCCAGTCACCCGGGGAAAATTCACAGGGGTGCAGAGGCGCGTCTCCCGTGGAAGGGGCGCTGGCGTTATCGAAATGCGTTTCTGAGTTCTTTATTTCTCAAAAAATGCGTGTGGCGTATGCTGGCTTTTCTTTAAGGCTCCGCGCACCGGGCTCCCAACCAGCGCGAGCAGGCGCGTGCATCCGTGGCCTTCGACCTCGGCGGGTGGGCGCAGTCGCGGCTCTGCACTGCTGGCGTGCTCTCTTTGAGCCCTTGTCTCAGCAAATGCCACCCCTGGAAATACTCTCCCGCGAATCGTAGGCGGGCCATCGAGGCCGGCCTCATTTTATGGCAGTTCACTATGTCGTGCTTTGCAAATCCCACTTTTTCCCCCCATTTTTACAAATTGAAGGTTCGTGGCAACCCTGAGTTGAACGAGCCTGTCGGGGCCAGGTTCCCAGCAGCCTTGGCTCACTCTGCATCTCTGGTTTTCTCCTGGAAGATGCTGCGAAGATCATCGCACCGGCAACGGACCATGGGGAACAGGACTTAGCCCTCGCGGACGGAGCAGCGGCAGGGTTCGAGAGGGTCGCTCCAGTTCGGAAGGCGGCTCTGTGGGTAACACGCCATCGAACACCACTGCGTGCCGCAAGATAAATCGTTCATGAAAGGAAGAGACCAGCAGTATGGCAAGCCTTATTGCTGTCTTGTTTTTTAGAAATCACCCTGGTCCCCCGAACCTTCGGCAACTGCCCCTGGATCGGTCAGCAGCCGGGGGCGTCGTGGCCAGACCCCCCGCCAGCAGAGGTCACGACTCACTAAAGGTGGTTAACATGATTTTGTAATAAAGTTGTTTATAATTAAGGTGCGTCCTTTTTTTTCTTTTTTTGACATAACGCTTTGATGAGAGTCTGAAAACCTGAAAACAACCGGTTCACAGACGTTTGACCCCTGAGGCCCAGCTGCTTTCAGATGCTTTGACGGACGGCAACCCAGGGGCCCGCGGCCGCGTGGCGCTCCGAGCCTCTGCCGTGGCCTTGCCCTTGGCCCACGACGGCATGTTTGCAGGCCAACGACGTGGCCCGTGCCGGATACACAGCGGTTTCTGCGATGTCCACACGCCTGCTGCCTAGAGGGCTGCGTTCCAGGCGGTGTGTATGGAATAGTCCAGAGCAGCGCGCGGGGCGGCTGACATTGTTATCCTTCTAATAGCCGCACAGAGCACGTGTGTGAAATCGTCACGCGGACGGACAGTGACGTGATATCCAAGCCAACGGCCGGGCCGGCGCGAGCCGGTGCGCGGTGCCTCATCTAGGGCGCTGGTCGCGGCCGGCGTTCTGGCCCTGACTCCGCCTTGCTGCGTGTCCGATGCGCCTCAGCCTGTTTCTTCTGCACTGACCCGACGTGTTAATATCACAACCCTGATATTATGGGGGAAAAAGCTGAGGCTTCAGGTGTTCGCGTCCCCGGCCCGAACGTGTTCATTCAAGCGGTCAAGTCAGAACACCTTCCGAGTCTGTCTCCCCCCAACGACACTTTCTTACTTTGAAAAAGTGAAGGAGAGATTTCTGCGCTGGATGCGAATGCCGTGGCAGGAGAAACTTCGGGGGACTCAGAAGTGGGGACCAGCCTGTCTCTTATTTGCCTGAAAGATGCAAATTCAGTGAGTCAGGCGCTAATAGGGTTTCACATATTTTTAAATGCATGAAGCGTGTGTCAGCTCGGCCATTATTAATGCGAACGATCAAAGCGCCGGCCGCCGTTTTAAATCCTGCAAGCGCCCGTGACAGGCTCCGCCCCCCGTCTGTGCCGCCGCAGAAATTACCATGCGCAGGGCCCGTAGGTGTTTCACAGCCTATTAAACCATAATTGTGAAACTGTAATTACAGCAGATGCACCATGATGTCAGAATTTTAGAAAACAACTTCCCCGAAAATCATAAAAGAAAAGCGGACTTTCTGCACTTTCCCAGGGATGACATCATTCTTTTAGAATGAAATGCTGCCAGAAGTACAAAATTCACTTTTCCAACAAATGTGAGAAATGATCACACTGCCCATCACTTAAAATAAATACGTTCCTATTATACTCACAGCTGAGCAAATGGGTACGGCTGGGAGGAAGCACGGGATGATAGAAACACCTCATTTGGGTATTCTTACCTACGTATTCGTTTATACGTTCTAATGATTGCTTCTGATGAAGAGGGTAATTATTACAAATATTCATCTTCTATGGTCATTCCTTGCTGGGTGGTGGCAACCTGACTCCGGTCCTTGAGATGCGGGGTTCCGAAGCTGGGGGGTCATCCGTGGAAGTGAGCCAGGCCGCCCTCACCAACGCGCTGATGTAGGAGACGGGTCAGATGGCTTTCATCCCCCACACAGCTGTGAATGCGCAGACACGGAGCTCAGTCCCTCAAGGGCCAGGTCTGCAGACATCCTTCGCTGATGGCTGCTTTGTCTTACTGCCCCACGTACTCCACTGGCCGTCAACGTCACAATGAATCCTGTTTGGTACCTGCGTGGGGAGGGGAGGCGGTGACGGCCGCCATGATTGCTGTTGATCGAGGTTCCATTAACGGAAAACTCACTTGTCGTTGAGCTTGGCCCATCTTCGCAGACAATCAGAAAAACAATGGTATCCTGACCTGAAACCTGGCTTATTCCGCCCTTCTCGAGATGGCTTTTTAGCAATATTAATGATACCCTCTGATACCTGGCAGGATTTAACATTTAAGGTTTACAAGTTCAAAATATGTCACCCCAAAATATGCGACTTTGGCATATTAGTTATTTTGAATCAAGGTACTTAGGGACAGCCATCGCAAGAAGGACGCTGCGAACCTCCTCGGTCCCCCCGAAAGCAGAGGTGAATCTCTGCGTGGACGGTACCCCGCACCAGCCAGGAAGGTAGCGGCCTTTGTCACCGGAGCCAGGGAAGTTGGGGCTGAGAAGGCTCTGTAAACAAACCTTCTTCCTTCTTCTCCGTTTTACTACTCTGAGTCCGAGCCCCTCGGTCTTGTCGATTTTTCACTTTGTTTGTTTGTTTCACTGTCTAAAAGGTCACTCTTTCGAGTCTCACGTCCTTGTGGAGCTCTTGTACTCAACCAAGGTTAGTTATCATTTGAGACGCAGTGATCTGGTACAAGGAAAAACCAGATCTGAAACGAGGAGATGTGCGTTTTTAGATTTGTAACGTCAAGCACTGTTTCTTTGCATAAATCATCCATTATTCTAGAGTTTCGGTGTTCAAAACTTAAATTAGGAGTAATAACAGTAAGCAAACGAAAATTTTTAATAAAAAAATAATTTGGATTAAGGAGGTGCATATGAATAAATATTTTTCAGAACTTGTAAAGGAAACCGGATGACAAAGATTTATAGGAAGTTGAAAGCAATACATCAAAATACTAAAGCCTGTACGCTTGGGCCTGAAATTAGTTACGGCTTTGACACATATGACTAAATTATACCATGTTCTGGAATGAAAGTGATACCTTTGGGGTGTGTTACTGGATTTGAATTAAATTTATGGTGGCGCAGTTTCCTTCTCAGGAACCTCTTCTCTGCAATATGTGGAGACTAAAAATATCTCTATTTCTGGCAACTTTCTTTCAAACGAATGGATTCTTCCTTTCTCATTCCACCACATTTCGGCCACCGTCTTCCTTTCAAGGTGTCTACAGAAGCTCAGTTAAACGATATTACCTTCTCATTTGTGTCCCCACTTCTTCTTACTTGTCCCTGAATCCCCTGTTAAGTTATTCTTTCTAAAGCACATCGTGAGCAGGACACCAATTCACAAAGCCTGTTAGGGTGGTTCTCTTTGCAAATGAGAGGCAATAAATATTTCTGAGAAGCAAAGGAAAACAAGCCACCAGCTGGCCATTGACCTTGGGCAAAGCACTGCCCTTAACTTAATAGTACCTTTCTCCAATGGGACATAAAATTGAGTCACTTACGTTAAGGGGCTTTAAAATGGAGCCAGGAGGCCATTAAAGAGATGGGTCTTATGCACATCCACCCTGGACAGAACGTGAACTTTTGAACTGGGAAGGAACCAGGAATGTTCCAGACTTCTACAAGAAGACCTGCAGCTCTCGCAGAGACAGATTTTGACGTTAGCGGTAGCTTTAATAATTAATTTTGTCTGGCAAAGTGAGCCCGCGGCCACCAGCACCAATCAAAACTCTTCGTGAATGACTTTCAGAATGTCCCACCCCACCCCCTCATTTTAACGTAAAAACCATTTAATTTTGCTCCCTCATGGGACGCCGAGTTGCTAGAATCTGCATGCCAAGATGTACAGTTCCTTCAAGTCTCAAGGAAATGCATGTTTTCTTTCTTTGTTTAACTTTTACCTCCCGACAGTGTAGGTTAATGCCTTCTTGTGGGTCTTTGTGAGGATTAATGACATTCCATTCCTAACGTGATGTAGACTGCAGTGAATTATCGAAGCTAGAGACCAGAGAATGTGCTAAATGATTGAATTCATAAAGTAATAGAACATGAGAGGTCAAGAATGAGTGTGTATGCACACACACATACACGCACACACACACACAGGAAACCGCAAGCTTAGAGTTGCCGCTGAGTAGCGCAGGTTTTTGGAGGAGAAGATGGGACAGTTATGGTTTGGACAGTCCGTTCGGACGTTCAAAGAAGAGTTCAGAGGTCCTGGCTTAGTACATATGCTCTAGAAGGAGTGTCGTTTAAATTCTCGAATTTGGATGACCTCACCGAGAGAACGAGTGTGGATGGAGAATATGAACTGAGAATAACAACTGAGATCACGTGACGCTGAAAGGGGTGAAGAGGGAAACCACCTCGTGACACGAAGAAGCTCGGAGGGCCGGCGGGAGGGTGCGGACTCCTGGAATAAGTTACCGAGGGAGAGAGCCGTCGCCTCTGCTAACGCTCCCGGCGGGTCCAGTCAGAAGACATGTCGACGGCGTGATAGGAATGAACAGACCACGTAAAATGGGTTCACGAAAGAATAAGAGAAGAATTAGAGAATGAAAGCAGGTGAATTTCGACGTCGAGGTGCCACAGAGATTGGCTTTTTCCTGCAGAAGTGATTTCGAGGGATGATTTGTTGTTGTTGTTTCAGGTGAGAGACGTGGTCATCTGAATGCCGGCCCTCCACGTACGTCCAGGTCCTAATTCCTGGTCGGTACGTCAGCTGGCGTGTTTCTCACCCGCACGCTTTGGGTGGACAGATTAGCCCGGGTGCTCTGGATGCGCTCAGCGGAATCGCGAAGCTCCTCGTAAGAGGGAGGTTGGAGGATCAAAGACATTGGGAGGAGATGTGACCACAGAGCAGAGAGAGGGGAAATAATACCGGGGAGGGGCCTCGGGTCAGCTAACGCCGCCAGGCCCCGGCACTCACCGGTCCCGGCGATGTGTCACATCGGGCCTCCGGGACTGTCAGGCTGCCGCGTTACGTGATGTTAAGCCACGTAGTTTGTGTTAATTTGTCGTAGCAGCAACAGGAGACGAATACCGGAGACAGAACAGCGACCGGTGAGGATGAGACTAATCGGCAGAGACGGGGAGGCGGGCCGCGCAGGCGGGACGGTGGACAGCTGAGCACGGGACAGGCTCGGCGCTCCGGGAGCAGCGCGGGCTCCTTCTGCCGACGGGAGCGGCCGCCTCCGTAACGGGAACGAGGCAGAGGAGACGGCGTCATGGTGGCGAACAGGTAAGCGCCATGGGAAAGTATTCGCGGACCTTCCTTCCCAGTTGCTTGCTTCTAGATGAGAGAGAAGCCCGCGAGAGCTATGTGGGTCTGTGTGCAGGGCTGGCCGAGGTCACTTTGCATTTAAGCCGGGCAGAGGTTTGCCCAGCTGACTTTGATGAGGCCTGAAGAGGAGCAGGCAGCCTGAGCTGGCACGTGTCAGCAGTGAGGAGAGTGCATTAGCGTGTTGAGGAAAGACAAAATTGTGGGAAATCTGTGGATCATTGAGTCTTCCAAGGAAGGTCGTTTAGGACGCACTGAGGGTCTCCAGTGGGGCCAAGGAGCCTGGACGCCATCTCTCTTAGAAGAGAAGAATTACGAAATATAGATGTTTAGAGTTCATGACTATTTAGATATCTCGTAACACTTCAATCTACTCTGGTTTACATTTTATTATTATTATCTTATTATTATTATTATTAATTTAGACATGCACAAGGTCGCAAAGACAGAGACGGGGGTGCTGGGCAATGCATTTATTTACACACATGTTCATTCATTTGCTCATTTATTTACTCGTCCTGCATTTAGTACACCCCTAATTGGGGATCTGTGATAGACGTGGCCCCCGTCTGCCCGCGTCGGGAGCGGGGCACAGAAGGGAAGGCAGAAGTTTAGCTAGAAAGAACCAACGACGGGATCGGCAAGGAGCCTAATGACAGCTGAGCCTGCTCCACGGTCATGGCCCAGGACGCAAGCCAAGGACGCAGACCAGGTGATTCAGGGAATTCTAAGAAAAGGAGAATCAAAGACTGAATTGGAAGCACTTTGAACCTGAGCTTGGAGATGAGTAGAGAAAACATTTTCTAATACGATTATCACCAAAACAGTAGAACTCCGACAACAGGTTGAATGGTAGTTATGATACTTTGGTTACATCTAAAATATGTGCATTTCAGTAAACAGAAGCAGGAGTGTGTGTACTGATACATCCCAACATTTTCTGTGATATATATGTTGAGGCGATATGATATTTTCCCTATACAATCAGTTTAAAAGAAGCGTATAAAATAATGTTCTTAGAACTATCTGAGGACGTGTTAATGAGATTTTAAAATGTTCACATTTAGGTCATAGAAGATTAAAAATTGATCGCATATCAGTGCTTCAAAAATTCATATAGACTTCATGTATAGAAAATACACTCATTTATCTCCAGCAGCATTTGTAAAACCGCTGCATCAAAACAAGTGACCGAAAATATTTACCCTCCGACGTTTAAATCACGCCGAGGCATAGTATTGACCGTCCCGTCTCTGTGAGGCGAATGGCCGTCAGGCGCCCGCCACGGGGGATGTCCGATGTCCCGGATCTATTTTAACCGACTTGGACCACCAACCGCAGGCGCTAACTCGTCTTGCAAACCAAACTCCTATCGAGGGTGGCGTGTGTCGTCTGTCACCGCATTCCTGCGTTTTAACTGTGGGAAGGAAATCGGAATTCTGCCCCCGTGGAGGCGGGATCCCGAGCTGCAGAGAAGGCCGCGTCTCAGGTTCCCAGGGCGGATCGCGCAGTCCGCTCCGGGGAGGGGGAGCGTCGCACACCTTGCCTTGGCCCATCCAAACCTCAGGGTCGAGTTCTTGTCTTTAGGGCTCTGCAAAAGCAGTCGTGTCCTCAGGCACAAGTCCCTTGAAGGGCCGCCCAGCTTTACATCGCTCGCATTTCCTCTGTTGCCCGAATGACTCCAGCAAAAATATGATTGTTGCAGCCTTCAACCCGTAACTCTTGAGCCCGCGTTTTCACTCTGAGCACGCACACCTGACTCCCCGGGACGGCCCCAGATCCAGTCACACATGTATCACAGGAGGACAAATGAGACGGAGAGCCTGGCAGAGGAGGCGGATGCTGCCGACTCCAGCTGGAGGCAGCGATGCGAGCCCCTCGCAACCGCGCGGGGTGTCGCGCGAGGCAAACAGATGGCTCTCTTAACTCTGCTCTTCATTTGTCATTGTCGCTGCCACGGCGGGCGTAATGCCTCCTCTGCCACATCCTCTCTGAAGAGCAGGGCTGGAGCCGGCTGCGCGGCGGTTTGTGGGAGCCAAACGAGGCAGCCGCAAAGTGCTGCGCGCAAGCTGGCGGGGGCCTCGGTGGAGAGCGTGTGACGTTCCCTCCACGGCCCCCTTTCTGCCACACGGGGACCACGTGTGAAGCAGAGATAAAGGTCGGCGGCAGCCACCCGCTCCGGCAGGCGCGGCAGCAGCAGCGGCAGAGGGAGTGTTCGGGGGGCCGCGGGCGGGGCCCCCTCGGCCCTGCCGCGCACATCGGAGGCTCCCGCTCCGTTGCTCTTCCTGTCGGCAGTGCGGTTGTCGGTCCAGCATCCGCTGCCCACGTCCTCGTGCCTGATTGTAGGTTTCTCTTTTTGTCATCGCACACCTGGGCTCGGAAACAATGGTGATCGCTGGGGATCACAGATAGACGTTATCTAGAGGGAAGAAATTCGCGGCAAAGACTCAAGTAACAGGCCGATTTAACGTACCGAGAAGTTAAAACTCAAACTCAAGCTCCTGTGCCTAAGACGGTGCATAGCAGTTAGAGAGAATGTTAATTTTAATGAATATTCTTTCGAATTATACTCACCTAATTGACTTTGGAAAAGTGTGTTATACGAAGGCCATCTGTTGGCTTGCGAAAAGTTAGTATTCAATTATGTTCCAAACCCGCTCTTGCCTAATTATATGAGGATGTAAAAGACTGCATCGCAAACAGCAATGGTCCAATAATAGTACAATCCACGAATTATCCGATTACCTAGCGACTTCGCGGGAAGAGCCTAAGTATGACCGCATGTCCTCCCCCCCCTATTTCAACACTGGTGGGGTCCTGGTGACTGGATTATAAGTATTTGAGGGTAATGACGTGAGAATAGAACGAAGCTTATGCTCAGTGCTTAATGTATTTGGCTAACCTGACCACACCTGTGTGTGTGTGGGCAGGGGTGCGGGGAGAGAGACAGACAGACAGACAGACAGACAGACAGACAGCAGACGCCGAGGAGCCCGGGCCGTTTCTTTGGCGGGCATCGAGAACCGCTTGCCGCAGGATGTGAGCGCATGAGAGGCAGGCACGAGGGAGGGAACTGGAGCTCAGGCACGATTTGTAAACTCTGACACTTAGAAAATTTCGCTTCAGCGGGAGGGGCACGCCGTAAGAACGATAACCTCGTGCCCACACATTTTATCAGACCGCGTGACCATGGAAACGCGTTGCTGAAGGCCGGACCCAGGATGCTGAGCGGCGGTGGGGGTGAGGGTGAGGGGCAGGGCAGAAACTCCAGGGGCTTCCGAGCAAGTCCCCGCCATGCGGCTGTCACCCCGGGCCAGCCAGTCCGCGCGACACTTTCCCTGTTTAATAGATTGTCAAGTCCAACATTCCTGAGCACCCATTACCTTCGTGCTAGAAATAGGAATTATCAAGCTTTGATGCAATTAAGTTATGTATTTAAAAACTCCATAAACACAGTTATAAACTGTGTGAAATGAGAAAAAAAAATCTGTTATCTAAGGAAAACCAGCGCTTCCTTCGCTGCCAGATGGAGGCTCAGTTTCCTCTTCTTCAGCGTTTATCCCAGGCTGTCTGGACCTGATGTTCGCACAGGAAATTCAGCCACGAAGGGTCAACATCCACAGACAGAAATCAGGTTTGAGATCAGAACTAGCGATAACAAAGCAAAATCGATCCAGATGCTGGTGTAATTCGCCTAAAGAATGTGCTCCAAACAGGATTTTGAAAGCGAGCCTTTTTCTCTCCTGCTGTAAGAGGGGACAGGGGCTGGCCGTCACTACCTCATCACACTGGAACAACAAGGCAGCTAGATGTGGAGTGATCCGTGCAGACAGGCATTCTGGGCGTCTTCGTCGATAGCAGCATGTGTGAGCGCCAGTTGGCATTCTACAGGAAATTACAAATGTTTACAGATGCTTTACGGGAGAAAAATTCTGTGTTGTAGGGTTTGGCGTGTAGAGGAGCTTGCCCAGAAGAGATGGCATAAAGGTATGTTTTTCAGGAAACATTTTGTTTTTTTTAATCCGGTTGTTCCATATTTAAGAGAGTTTACATACCGGGGTGATTTAGAGGCAAAGATGAGATGCGATGCCCCATCTCAGCCCTTGCCTCTCACCTTCTAGCACCCCACCATCTCTCAGTAAAAGATCATTTTGAAATTGTCAGACACAATCTGAAAATGACTAGCCCAGACGGAAGTTCCTTCAGAGTTTTCTGTTCTATAGAAGTTGCTCTTTCAAGCTTTTTGAGAATTATGTTTTTGAGTCCTTTCTAATGAGCTGATATGTCAACATGGAAGAATCTCTGCTCAAGAAAACATACGAATATATCATAATTGTTAAATCGAGCCTAAAAAGTAAAAAAAAAAAAAAATCCTGTGCTGTCAACTCTTTGTTTAAAATATTTGTTATAAAAACTTTAAAGGTAAATTTTGCCAGGAAATTTAGACTCTGAAGAAAAAACTTTTTTTTTTTTTCTGGTTTGCCCATGACAATCTCAAAAGTGTCCCAGTTTGGAATATAAATTATAAGCTCAGTGTGTGTTTTGCAGTCTAGTTCTCATCCTTTGTGAAAACCAGGCACACTTCCCAGGTCAGCTGTTATCACTGACGAACTGAACTCAGGCCCGACCCAAGATCACGGCCATGTTCACCGAACAGAGACGGGATACGTGTCTCCCAGTTGTATTTGCAACCCCTTATCTTGGTGACTATGGACATCTAATTTATATCCATGAGCCTCAGTTTCCTTACCTATAAAATTAAGGAGTTGCAAAAGGATGTTTTCCATGTGTAGCCGAGATGGCTTGTAACAAACAAGTTTATGTTCATCCTCCATTATGCGCCATCCCGGAGACGTGACTCTGCAGGTCAGGACGCATCTCCCAACTACCTTCGTATCTATTGGAGCCACGTGATTCATTTTTCCAAACAGATTGCGAATGGAGCTTTGTGTTTCACTCGTGGCCAAAGAAGCAGAAGAATGGGTATACTTCATAATCCTTTCCCCTTTTTTTGCCCAGCTCCCAATTTGGTAACTATAAAATAGTCACGGGCAGGTGAGGCACAGCACAGGGAATTCCGTCGGGAATATTGTAATAACTGCATATGGTGCCAGGCGAGGACCGGACTAATAGGGGGATCACTTCGTAAATTATATAAATGTCTAACCGCTTGTCAACTTCGAATCTAACCTGTGCCCTGGCTTTGTAGTTATACATATTTTTATTCAAACCTAAATCTGTTCCATCGGAAGCATCCCAGATGCTGAGGTCTTTCTCTTGCCTTGGAAATATTTTTACGTGGCTAAAGAAGCAAGTGGCTCACCATAGGGACCCTGTCTGTCTGAGCTCTTGTAAGGTAGATAAAACAGGAAACCTGGCTCAGTGACAGACGGGCTTTAGACTTCACTCTGCTAAGTAATGTTGCCAAGAAGTCAATGTTATCAGCAAAGATTTAAACACAATAATGTTGAAAAAAGAGTAAATCTTTCTCTGTGATCAATTCATGTTCTAAGGCTGTCAAACATTTAAAATAGAAAAAAAAATGGAGGAGGTTTAGGAATACTGAGAAGCGTTACAGAATTTTAAGCCCTATTCATTAAAAGAACCATTTCAAACAGGTACCAACATGACAACTCTAGCTGTCAAAAACAGAATTAGAAACCCCTCTATTTAGGGGGAAATCATGGAGCTGTGAGAACAGAGAGCTGGAGAGATGCGGTGTCTTGTAGACAAAGAAACACCTCGAGCAGAAATGAGTAGCAGGAACGAGTAATATCTGTGCAATTAAGATCAGAACTAGGTAGTGACATAAAAACAAGATTCAAGACATAAAAGACTAAAAGTCCTCTTCTGTGATTTTTGAAAGCGATGATGCAAATGAAGCACAGGACAAAAAAGATGGAGTGAGACTCACGGCCGGGACACAGAAACGGGCGGAAGGAAACCCTTTCGGCCCGTGCGGTTTAGGGTTTCGCCGATTCCATTTGGAAAGGCAACGTCTGGGATGCGTAGTCCATGTTTATGTAAAATGCTCATTTATAGTGTAGACTTGGTAACTTCATGTGTTATTTCTGTATTTTCATAATCCAACTATTCGCGCGGCACTCGTAGATCTGCCCTGATACGATTGCAGTGACTCCATGCTGGAGAGCGAGCCACAGCCCTCAACAGATGTTTGGACTGTAGAACGAGCAGGTCATTACACTGCTCGCCCCTCCGAACGTGTGTCTATTCATTTCTGATGTGCGTATGCGTGAGAGGGTGTGTAGGAAAGGCTTACGCAAACACACGCACAATCCTTGCTATGAAACTTACCTATATAAACCGAATTGGGTAATTTTGTCCCCCCAAATCTTAGAGCTTTCTTTGACAAGAGTTTTAAGAAATCAATGTTTTCTGTTTCAAGAGCATTAAGTGAAAAATCACACTGTGGAATTATAGTAAATTACCCAAGATGAAAAACACATCAATAACAATGTGTTTATTGACAGATGCGATTGGCTGACAAGACTTGAAGAACTCTACAGAGAAGAGAATCATCAGCATCAATGAGAATCACTCTCTGATGATTAACAGACAAGTAGAACAAAAGTTTTAAGCCCCAGGGGGAAGATAATAAATATATCAGGTATATACAGATATATAAGCTGTTCTTCTTCTTCTTCTTCTTCTTCTTATTATTATTATTATTGCTATTGTTATTGTTATTTTACAGAAAATTTGGATTAAGCTTCTCGGCCATCAAAACATAAAAAGAAAGTTGTAACTGTTTCCAATACCTAATAAAAATACTTTTTTTTTCCTGAAAAAGATCAGTGAAAACAATTATCTAAACAAAATGATGGCATGGTCACCAAACAGAAATCGGGCAAACTTAAAGAATAGTTATACAAAGGAGAAATTCTTTATATGGGAGTAACCCATATCTAGCTTCAGAAAAATCTCTGCATCCCTGATGTTACGACTCATTGAAGCGATATTGGTGAGAAGCGAATCAAATGAGATTTAACATCTAACCTGAGACAAGGACAAATTTAAAATTTGTTAGAACGAATGGGTAGAATTCAGGCATCCATTGATTTTCAACTTGCGGTGACAGATGCCATCAATCACCGATACTGTACTTTTTCTTTGCCCATGTGCGTGGGAACGAGGGGAAGTAAAGTGTACAGTGTTTCACGATTTAATACTTATAACTGGCAAAAAAGACAATAAAATAGAATACCCTACCCTGGAGAACTGTTTCCTGTCCTGCCAGTGAAGACAAAAATCAGTCACACATAGTTACAAGATTGTAGGGCATTAATCTGAAAAGTCTCAAACGCAGTCTCCAACATGGTTGTCCAAGTAAATCTGCAGTTACTGCATAATCAAGACAGTAAGTTGAAGAGGAAATTCAACTTCTTCAGCAGGGCTGAATTTTCATTGACCGTGTAGACCTCTTCACCTCATAGCCAATTTCCTCAGGAAGAATAATTCAATGATATTTCTGGTCCAAAAGAAATAAGTTTTAATGAAATTTGAATATACTTGTTGGTGTTAAATACAAATGTAAAATAGAACTAAATGTTTAATATAGCCTTTATGTAAAGTTGCTAAAATTCCTCTAAGTACTCTAAGAAAAAGGTGTGTTTACAAAGAGAATCCCAATCATACCAAATAAGTCTATCAGTCTTAAAATCCAACCATTTGAAAATGCTTTATAGAAATGTATAGTAACAAATGCAATAGCTACAAATATTCTTAAAAATCCAATGCTGTCTGTAAAATGAATAGAACACAAAATAATACCAAAACACACAAAGGTTCTGTTTTAGGCAAATTTAGGTTGTTAGGAGAATTGGTAATTAAGATTTCCGTCTTTAGGACCACAGAGTTCATTGGCTCCTTCGCCTCGGGTCCTCAGAACCTTAGTCTCCGTCTACCCCGCCCATTAGTCAGTCACCTGTTGCGACCTTCGCTTACCCCAGGCTATTCCCGTGCTCGGGGCCTCTTCCTGAGACACATGCATCTCTGCGTCAGGAGCAGCTGTGGCGTAACTTTAGCCACTGTCACAATTAGGCGAAGGGATGTTCTGCTTTGAATAATTGTCAACACAAAACAGATTTCCCATTTCATTCGCGTTATCTATGAGGTCAACTGCAATCGGAAAATCCTTATTTTTACCAAAACCTCAGATCTTTTTAAACCACTGCTTCTCAACCCATTTTTATGGTGAAAGGACAATTTTTCCAACACCTCTGAGACCTAGACTTTTATAAAATGAAATAAAAATTAATAACATAAAGAATACATGTAACTTAGAGTCCTATTTTTAGTTATTTCATTCAACAGAGAAAAAGTTTACTCTCTCAATGTGCTGCACAAGTTTCTGCTGTACTTATCCTATTATGGACCAGAGAGAAAAAGTTTTGAGGAAAAGCACCTGCCAGCTGCCCACATTATAGGTATCGAATTCTTGGTTTAAGAGCCATTCGTAAGCATTTTTTTACTCAAGTAAATATTGACTTTTTGAGAAAAAGTAGACAATTTTTCTTTTAATAACCAAAATTATTCAAGATGGAACTGGGTGAGAGTCTACATTGCAACTCAAATTGAGATTTGTAATGATCAAATATCGGTTTTTAGAAAGTCAGTGAAAACAATATTTGTGAAACTTGTGCAGCACTTTATCTTTATGCAAAACCCAGGGTTTTCGTCAGAGAGCCACTTTGGGTAAACTCCAATTACCTAAAGCTCAACAAAGCCTGAGAGAGGCTTAAACTATGACTTTAGCATAAAAAATATAACATATACGATTGATCTAATAGTTAGTTGGTTGCCCTGGGCCTGAATCAGGGATAATTTTAAGTGACACCATTCCTGGGGGCCCTGCCAGGGTTGGGGTGCCTCTGGTAAATGAGTGAGTGGCCACGCTGGAAGTCACTTGTCATTTGAATACCGGGGAACGTGTGCCGACCAGATGCTTTCAGCCATTTTTATTTTTTATTTTTTATTTTTTTGGCAAACATCAGGTAACAGTGGCTCTGTCATAAAATGGCTCTACTTACATCAACTTTTCGCCCTGGACATGACCCTAATTGCAAATAAATGCCCCTGGCGGAAAGTCAGCTTCTCTGGATGTTTTTATCTGGCTTCTGCAAAGACCCCACCAAGGTCACGGCATTTGTCCAGTGATGACTCCTAGGAGGAAAAGTCCTGACTCTCTTCTTCTCTGGAGCCCCGAGAAGCCGGTCGAGTTTATGCAGTGACAGAGAGCGACCGAGGCGCGCGACAGCTCCTTTGAATTTCCTGGGGGCTCCAGGAGGAGCTCACGGGCTGCAGCGATTTGCATTTTTTAAACGAGGGCGCGTCGCGTTCGGCTGCCAGCAGCCTGCGCCTGGCTCCCGGGGAGATAAGGGCGGCTGTGACTGTTTAATACTGCCACAAGTTTTGAAATTGGTTTCTCAGCTTCTCACAATTGAGAGGATTCGAAATCATGTTTGAATATGTTCTCGCGGCCGTCGCCTTCATCTCCGCACCTCCAGGGACCGGGCGGCATCGCAGCTTTGCCCGGAGAGCACGGGCGGCCTGGCTTGCTCTCTCCCCGATCCCCGCACGTTCTTGTCCTCCGGGCCCGGGTGATCATTCAAAGGTACTGGCCGTTCCTCGAAGTGAGTATCTGGTGTGCGCGTGCAAAACGTCTCCTGTATCGCTGATGAACTGGCTCTTACATCTCAAAATTTTCTCCAGCTTTACCGAGGTATAATTAACAAATAAAAATTGTGTGTGTGTGCGTGTGTGTGTACACATACATACACACACACACACACACAATGGCGTGAAACCTGGTGTTTGTGTTCTTGTTTCGCTGGCCACAGGACCACGCTCCGCCGAGGTCTTCGCCCATCCGTGGCTGCGCTGGAGGTTAGCACCAGCATCCCGGGCTCGTGGCGTAGCAGCCGTTCGTGCCGTAAGCTGCTTCCGCGGTGTTTGCGGGTAATCATGTAGATCGTATGCAGTTCTCGCTGCATTACATAAGTCCGGTTATTCCCAGGCTATGTGCGTTTTCTATGTAAGATCGGAAATTCCGGAAACGCCGGAGGAGTTTTGGCGGAGGGGCACTGTGCTCGTCGCTTAGTCGCCGTTCGGAAGCCGCATCGAAGCCTCATTTCTACGAGGAGGGGGATGAGCGCACAATTCATTTTATAAAATCACACGTGCGCTTGCCGTGAGCGTCCCGCCCATGCTCCTCATTAGTCGCTCTTCACCTGGTAAGTCTGCAGGTAAGATTTTTCAGTCTGAAGAAAGTTTGTGAGAAAGGAATAAAATTTTTTTCGCTCTTTTCTGGCTGATAGGACCCATAGGAGATCCTCATGGAAATGGAAAGAAAAATTATGCTAAATTTGTGTAAGAATTTAACCAATTTTATAACTGCAAGTTACAAAGGAAAAATGATTGATTTAAATGTGTTCTTACCCACTATTCGCCTCATGTGCTATATTAATTTCAATGTTGCATCTTAAGGACCTTGGATTTTGTCTCTCTTTGGAGCTTGAACTCCAAATTACATATTCCCATGATCATATGCGCCGTAGTCAAATTCCGAGTATAAGACTGCTTTTATAAGAAATGCAGGTAACACATTTATTTAATTAAGACTCTATATTCTCTCTAACATAATATTTTTCTAGCTCTAATGTGCTTTTATCGGGTCTAGATCTGGTTGCATCAAATAGCCTATAATGAAAGCACACGGTATTTTTTAAGTCAGTACACTCTCGAGTCTGTGCATTCTCCAGACACCTGCATAGTTAGCATAATTTAATCAGAAATAGTGACTCACTATGGTAATTATTTTATTTTATTTTTTCCTTTTAGGTGAAGCAACCCTTGGTTGACCTCATAGATTGCAAGGACCACGTCAGCTTACAATCCCTTATTTTTTATTTTTTATTTATTTTTTATGCCTACAGCACCTGGTCTTCCTAGGTGGTCTCCCATCCCAGTACTAACCAGGCCTAACCCTGCTTAGCTTCCGAGATCAAACACCGGGCTCGTTCAGGGTGGCATGGCCGTAGACAATGGTAATAATTTTAAATTGCCTAGATTCATTTCAGAATAGGAAAGATTTATGTAGTTGAATAAAATAAATCCTTCAAAGGCATTTAACTATAGAGAAATATATGTAAAATTACATATACTTGTAAAATATATGGTTTTATTTTATTATTTTTATTAGCAATTTCGAATTTAGATACAATGTTTTCTACCTACATTAGAAAATAAACCTTGCTTTACTTTTCTATTTTATTGTTCATTTTCATTATGAAAGGAAATCTTTATAATTTTACACTTTAAAACTTTATGAAGAAACTGTTTCTCAATTTAAAACTTGTGTTTGATCCAGCAGTCATAAAAAGATACTGACAGATTTTCATCATATACCCAGTTTGTCCAAAGATATGACAAATCACATCAAAAGTTATCAGTTGTCTCTGTGAAAAGCAAATATGATTTAGTTTTAAAAGTTTAAAACCCAATAAACTCACACTGAGAAAGTTATAGTTTGCTACATTTTTCCCAGTAAAGAGAAGATTGATTTTACCCTCCAAGGAACTAAAAAAGCAGGATTGCTGGGAATTTAAGCATTATCTACCAGATGTTGATTCCACTGAGCTATCTTTTTAGCTTATGTTAGGGGCTTTTGATCACAGTTGGCTTGAAGTAAACAAATGGCAATCTCGCCCAGTGGCTCAGACGCCAGCAGGTGAGCAGAAGCCCAGGGGCCCCCAGCACCTGCCCAGGTCCCCATCGCCTGGTCACCTGAATTCCTGCTCAGAATGCCGGTGTCCACACAGGTTGAAATCTATTAGCCACACCCGTTCTGAGCACACCGCAAACTGACGTGCGTGTGTGTACCTGTCCATACTTTTTTATACACACTTTTATTAGCATGGTGTCCTCGACGAGGAGATTAAGTTTCTCATCACAGGAAAGTAAATTGAGGAAGATTGATTCACATACAAGAACCAGAATTCCCATCTGATGACACCCAATCCAATGCTTTGTCCACAAGATGTGCTAAAGGCAAATGTCAGTCTCTCTCTCTCTCTCTCTCTCTCTCTCTCTCTCTCTCTCTCTCTCTCTCTCTCTCTCTCTGTGTGTGTGTGTGTGTGTGTCTCTCTCTCTCTCTCTGTCTCTCTCTCCATTTCTCTCTGTCTCTCTCTCAGGCATTACATCACACTTCCTAAACCAGCTGAGATTCTGAGCCATTGGTTTAACATTGTGCTTCTTGTACATCCTTGCTAATTTAGATGGCTCGAGCTCTTTGTACTAGAACTTCCTAACACTAGGACTCTGACAGACTTAGCTCAACTGTGTATCAATAAGCTACATCATCGTCTGTCTGTACACTTCTGTTGCCTGCCATTTTCTCCCAGACCCCATTCCAGCCACGGAATTCTAATTACGTAAGAAACGTGAGCCCTGTCAGGTTCATTGCAGTATTTTTATTTCGTATTGATTTGATGTTTTTATCGCATGATAAACTATGCACGCATGGAATTTATGTTATCTTCATCTATGCACATCTCTATAATGTCTTGATTCCTGCTTATTTATATCATTAACATGTCTTGACTCGCATATAAAAATTTGACACACAATAGAAATGTAACAAATATTTATTGAATGAATAGGTGTTGAAATGTCTGGTTGTCTGATATGTTCAAAATATAACATCCAGGTATCGCATTGCTTTTCGCAGCAGAATTCGAAACTCCATTCGCGTCCAGGATCTTCAAAACGATTCTTCTTCTGACCACTTCTATTCTGCAGGGATTTTTTCTCTTTTTTTCTTTTTTCTTTTCCTTTTTTTGTTGTATTTACAGGAAAACGAGGAAAATCAGAAGAACACTGCGGTGGCATTTGCGCAAGGCTGGATCATAAAGGGCACTATTTGTGAGTATGCGGTGGTGAACCGTGCGGGGGTGTTCTCACTAGGACCTAGAGTGTTGACAACCCTGCGTTAGTCCTCAGATACGTCACTGAAACTTTACTGGTTATAAAACCCCAACTCTGAAAATCACCCCGACCCACAACAGTGCGACGCCAGCTCCTCCCAACGGCCAGGCTGCTTGTCCTTAGTCATTGCCTCTCGTTTAGGCCGATTTTCTAATTTCTTTTTAATCAGGAGAACATCTGCTTTGCTTGAAGCTTGCGCCCCACCCTGTCTGAAGAAATGGAGTGTTGTTGTTGTTGTTGTTGTTGTTTTCAAGTAAAGAGCAAGTGCTTTTCTGGAGAGCATCTGGAAATCAATCAGGGCACCAGGCATATTAAAAAGGTAACAGAGTACGGCTTAGAAGTACCACGAAGTACTTGCTATTCAGGACTGAGTGCCCACAGCGTTTGGCTCTTTATTTTACCATCCTATTAACAGATGAAAAATTTCTCCCATCATACCTGGTTTTCTTACAGCCAGTATTTTTCAGTAATGTCACCCTCTTCCAACAGAAAAACATCCTAAAATATCACTAACGCATGTTTCACTGGAGTAATTTTTTCTTTTGTTTATATCTGAATGTTTTATGCCAGTTAGAGGCAGGATGTTGCTTCAGTTTTCATGGTCGTCTTCATAGGTAGGAGTAAGAATTTTTTTTAACATACTTGTTATAATAGTGTTTCTTAATGTTGGCAATAAGATACTTCTGGCTTTCTATGTGTTTAACTTTGACCAAATTTTTGAAAAAATGAGTCAAATTATAATGTTCCAAAAAGCTATATATATATAAATAAATCCATTTATCATTTCCACAGGAAATGCTGCATTATAATTGCATCGATTTCTATGAAACTGTGACATCTGAAAATACGTATGGAGTTAATTATGTAATGTGATATACACACTAAAATATTCCTGGTTCATCATGAAGAGATCGCTATCAATTCTCCATAAAATTCGATGTTCATTTTTGATTTTTTGATATACAAGAGGCATATCTACAAATGTCTAAAAAATCAATTACATGACATTTCTGATAATTTATTTAAAAAGTCCATTCAAAGAATCTTCTTAAAAAGTTACCCTGATTAGAACACTGACTAAATTTTCCTTTTATTAAAGTAAGATTTTGTGGACTATACTTTTTTATTTTAAAATGACCTCAGTATACAAATTAAAGTTAGCTATTTTCAAATCAATGGGAAAAAATATATTCAAATTAGTATTTTAAACCAATTTCTGAGTGTTTTTGTGAGTGTTTTATTTGTTTGAAGAAAAGCACAATCTATGATTAATTTGTCTTTGTGATGTCATACGACGAAAGTTGTTATGATACCACTTTGACTTCGGCATTTTTATTTCTATAACTCAGGAAGGTGTGAAAGCCTACTATGGGTAGATGAAGACGAAATAACAAATAAAGAGTGAAAACCAATCAACAATTATTTATGAATGAAACCCGAGAAGTGATTTTTAGGATGAAGTAGTTGTCAACATTTATTCAACCTGTTTAAAAATAGCATATGTCACAGACAAAATCATAATACTTCGAAAATATGCACGTTCTGTCTCTCTGATCTGAACTGTATAAGCACATACATACTGTGTAAGTTTACACTGGTTTTATGTTAAAGATAAATTACAGATGAATGATGGCAAGAGATTTAAAAATGTGCATTTGCAAAAACTTTCATTTCTGTCATCACTCTACTGGGTTTATAATCACAACTGTTCCCTCGAACCTTCTCGACACAGAAAACTGAATTTGAACATGATGTATTATGCATGTAGTCAAGACTACAATGTTTACTTTTGTGAGAATAATGCTCTCTAATAACAATATTTTTGGAAAAACATGAAACACGTTCGTTTCCATGCGGTTTGTTTGTAAACGCCAAGGAGCCAAGAGAGTCTAACCAGTATCTTGAATGCATTCCATCTGCATGGAAGCAGGCTCTGAAATTCAGTTTTCACATTGTTGGCACAAAATCACTTACACAATAAAGTTATATTGTCCCAATCATACTGTGATGAGTAGCCAAATATTGCATCTAGAAATAAAAATTCAGCTGTTGCCTCAGACATGAAATCACACGCGACTTTAGTACCTTAATTCATAATTAGTCCGTCTGAATTGCCATTAAGTGTCTCAATCAAAATGCCCCCTGGCAGCGGCCCGTGTCCTGGGTGGCTCTGTGTGGGCTCCCGCCGACATCTCTGCCCGTTCTCTTTGATCTCGGCACAGAGTATTGATGCATAAATCACTCTGGCTGCTTTCCAAACGAGCAATGAATGTTTCATGCTATCAGCCCACAGGCTCCTCACCTCTCTTTTTTAGTTTTATTTCTGTACCTTTTTTTTTTTTTTTTGTCTATTAAACACTGTCATGGGCTCTCCCCCCCACCCCCCCCACCCCCTGGAGAGCCGAGATGGGGCCTTTCTTCAGTGTTAATGTACAGCTTACTGATGTTTTATTTATTTGAAATATGTGCTGTTGAGTAGTTTATGTTCATCGGAGTAACTCTTAAGCCATATTTTTCAAGGCTCCAAACAACGAAGTAATCTTAGCCATTTCAACACTCCTTCTATGAAAGCTTGAATCTGACATCTCTTACTCGACTGCTCCTCCATCCGGAGTTTTGCCCCCCTAGAATGTGAGATGGGGGAAGAGGGTGTCGTCGGTGAATGTGATTCTCCCGGGGAATGAGAACGGGCGTCTGTGTAACAGGGAAGCTGCCAGACGAAGCTGCTCGTCACACAACCAAGGCTGCGCACAGCCCGCGCGCAAGAGTGTGCGGGTTACCGAGTCCCTCCCACGATCCTCTTGAGCATTGTCTGTGTGATGCGACAGGCCACCGTAGACGTCAAATGTTTTTTACTCGTCCCATGGGAAATTTTCTTTGAAACGAGAATGTCGGGGTTCACCAGGAGCTAATGTTTGCTTTCATGATGTCATAAGAAAATTAGCAATAGTAACAGAAATGCTAATCATATCCTCTCATTTTATGTTTAATCGCTACCTGAATTGTGCTAAGTAAGCATGTGCCGGCATCGTCGCTTATGAAGGAGTCTGCGTTACGCCCATATTGCACACAGGAGACCTGGGACAGGGAGATGACGAGACGTCCCCAGGCTTTCTCAGCGGGGACCAGTTTGGCCCCCGGCGTCCTCAGCATTTGCTGCGCGTCACGATGGGCAGGCGAAGACGCTCCAGAGATACGACCCTTCGCAAGCCGAGCAGCAGGGCGTTACGGCGCATAAACCACACATCGGCACGGACACGAAGAAGTAGAGGAAAGAGTACGTGAGATGAGAGTATGTTATTCTTTGTCTTTGACACATTTAGCACGTGGATGAACAGCGATCCCAGGGGGACTGAGCAGGGTCGACACCGTAGAGGCGGCCGCGTCCTCTGAGTCTCTACCTCCACTCCAGCGGTTCTCAGACCACCTCTCCGTGCGAACAGCCGTTCTCGTCTATTTTTCGCTATGGCCTCTCTTTTGATAACTATAGCATTGACTTCTCTTGGTATAGGCATTTGCAATGGCAGAGAAAATCTTATTTACTTTTATTTATTTTACTCAAAACATTCTAAACCTGCACGCTCCAAGATGTGAAATGGTACAGCGTGCCCGGCAATGCTCACGGTACCGTCTGGGCAATGTGATGTTTTCAGAGACGCGGGAGACGGCTTCCTCTGGGCCTAGCATTCTTTTCATCACCTGAAGCCACCCTGCCTGAGTCCTGAGCCTCTAATTTCCTGTCGCTCTGCCTCTCTCTGGGTTACGATCAGCGCCTCGGACCAGACTGGAAACCACACGAGCATGGGCTCGTCTCTGCCTCATTCCCACATTTCTGCCACTCTCATCTTTCATTTTTCTCAGTTTCGACTCAACTCATGATTTAGGCATCCTAAATGGGCAATATACACCCGGAAGCAGGCTCAAAAAACCTCTCTGATTTAAGATCCTCAGTGCACTTGGCTATTAAAAATAAACGTTTACCTTTCAAACACACACACACACCCCACAAACCAAAATAGAGACATTTATAAAAATTAATTTCTTACAGAATAATTATTGATCATTTTTACTCCGTCAACCATTAAAGAAAATATATTTCGATGTTAAAATTTATTGTCATTTAATTTAATAAATTTTGTTGTGCCAACACCATGTTAAAGTCTTGAAGAAAACAAGCGTGTGAGAAATTTGTTTCCCAAAGAAACACCACTTTCAAGCATTGCTAAAAAATTAATTTTTCATGCACGATTTAGTTGCTACTTTTTTGTTACACTGGATTATCGATAGCTCCCTGCTGGATGTGGATGAGGGTGGGTGACGAGCCTGATTGTTTCTAGGTCGTTGAAACTTGACGTGAGACTGCTCCGTTCTCCGGCAGAGAGATGTCCCCTGGAGCACCAGTGCCCCTCTGAAACCTCTGCATGCTGCAGGGACATGCCCTCGGCCTCGCCGTGAACTGACAAACAGCTCCTGGCATCTGGCCTTGCACGAAAATGAACTTCTTCTGCATCCAAACGACATCTGGCAACTACATTATCTAATTCACCTGGATTTGCAACAATCAAAGCTAAAAAAACTATTTTAGAAGGTACCAACCATTAATTAACTGAAATCAGAGCAACAGAAAAGAGGAAATAACATTGCAGAATGGACGATTTCAGAGGAAAAGGTGAAATTTATTAGCTCGCAAGTGTCTGTCCTTTTTGGCATTCATATTAATATTTCTATAAGATAGATTCCTAGATATGAAATTACTAAGTCATAGGTATTTCTACTTCTTTACGTACTTTCTCACCAATAAAGTATTCACAGCCCTGAGAGATAAGACAAGCCAAAGAAGCCTACGAAAAAAGCCAAGATAAATTTCTACAGAAGCTGCATATAATAAGCCTTTGCTGAAGGATTTCAAACTTGACGGCTAAGAATAGATGCCTCAGGTCACCTGCCCCTCTTGAGAAGAACCCTTTGGTCAAAGAACAGAAATCCATGAAGGGCTTATAGGTTGACTATGAGTTTCCATGTAACCGTAATTCGATACCTAATTTTTTGAAGGATTACATAATCTCAAATTACTTTTCTTTTCTCCTGCCTCCTATGTGGAAGCCAAAGAGTCTTAAAAGTCTCGATTATTGGTTTTCTAAGATCTTCTGCACCCAGAGACGCCCAGAGGTCCACTTCCAGCTAATGGGAGGCACAGGGAAGGTGGCCGGGGGTTCCTAAGAGGTTTTTCCCGCAATGACGGAAAGACATGTGATGAGAGCCCCTCACATCCCCATTCCTCTTTTCCTATTGTGGAAACATTCGTTTTAGACATTGATTTCTGAGACCAGGGGTGCGCCCTTGAACCCAAGGAGGCAGCGAGCCTGGGGCCAGCCCAGGTCACCAAGGGTGGCAGAGGTGAGGGTGGGCATCGCCTGAGTCTGGGCACATGACTGTGCTTCCAACAATCCTAGGTTTCCTTTCTCCTGGCCAGCAATTATGCAAACAAAAATGATTCTTCTGATGTAAGCTAAAAACATTGCTAACTGGTACGGAAATATAAAAAAAAATTCTGGTACGTTTTGTGAGTTCACTGGATGCAGGTAACTTTGCTAAGTCCTTTACTACCTGATCATTGGCTCCTTTAAATGAGAAAAGAATGACTTTAAAGCATCAGCAACACTTCCACATCTTCAAGGAGGGACTCTTCCCCCAGACGAGCATGAAAGAGCCCTCGCGAGGTGCTCTCCACTCAGCCTTCCGCCTCCCAAGCTAACTCCTCTGATCGGGGGTGCTGGTCGACTGCCCACCTCCGATACTGGGTTGTCCCCAGGGTACTAAACCCTTAGGAGTGTATCGGAGTCTGGGATTAGGAGTGGGAGCTGGTGGCAATGACATTTGAATTTTACTCGGACTTCGATGACGCCATGTATTTAAACGTTTCAAAGAACATCGGAGTATGTCGTTTGGGTTGTAAACGCTTCCATTCTTTCTAAAGATGGCATGAATTAAATGTGTGAGGCAATATGACTGAAATTGCACCTGATGATAATTTTATTATCAAACAACTAACCGTTAGCTATGCGGAGAAACGTGAAGGCCATGCCACGGCGAGGCGTGTGCGGCACACGCTAATGGGGGAGAATCTGACATTTAGAAGACACGTACAAAGAAAATTAAGACACAAATAGTGTGTTCAAACCTATCGACAAGCAAGTATTTTTAGACCATTGTTTTTTTTGTTCTTTCTGCGTTTTCTGTATTTCATGCTTATTTTATAAGATATCTTTAAATAGAACTTATGACTACAAAACTAAATGAAAAATTGTACCTACTTTCCAAGAGAAGGGTAGAGAATTGAGAGAAATTTTAATCTAGTGGCTAATTTTAGATTTTGATTAAATTCCAGATTAACGCTGTGGTATATATAGAGTAAAACGATTAATCTTTCCTTCAATTGTACTGAGAGAGAAAATTATTAATGGAGATTTAGCAGTTCTAAAAAGGGTGAAACATAAAATATATTTGGTTAAAATATTTGTTCCTCAGAACAATTAGATGAATTGGGCCGGAGAAGAGACTGCTTTATTGTTTTCCTTCTGGATCCTGGTTGGAAGTACCGTATCCATCTTTTATCTATGTCATATTCCTCTTTCTTAAGACTCAGCTCTGCGAAAAAACAAAAACAAACAAAAAACGACAACAAAAAAAGAGGAATAAATGGGAGGTTTTCTGTTTTTGTTTTGTTTTGTTTTGAGAAAGCGATGCCTCTGAAAACGATTTGTGAATTCTTAGCCTTCTTGCTTCGTCCACCCAAGTCACAACTGGACCTATATTTATTCATTCTGTATCTTTGCAGGGGTTTTTTTTTTCTCCCCGATGAATACAATGTGTCTGTTAAATCCTGGGAAAGAAAATAAATGGACTCTGAATCCGATTTTTTACAGTACAGGTCTGATGCTTTTTCAGACAACATGCCGGGCTTTGTGTGGTCAACGCAGTGGCTCTGGAAACCACCATCTTCAGCTCTGAAAAATGAGATTGGAAGCAGATGGTCTCATGCGCTCTGATCTGGTCACCAGAGAAGAAAGAGGGAAGAGGCTAACAGGTGGGACCGTGAGGTGGGGCGGAGGGCGGAGACGCTCGGGTGTCGTTGGGCATCAAAGCCAGCCCCACTTGGGGTGCTCACACGGTGCCCGCTGTGCCGCCCAGCCCTCCCCAGCGGGCTCCACCCTCCGGCCGCCTTCCGCTCCCACGTCCTGCCCTGCCCGGCAGAGCAGTGTGCGGCCCACCCCAGGCCTCTACTCCACCCTCGGCCGGCTTCATTACTGAAGAAGCGAGTTCTCCGACGTCAGACACCGCCCCCTCGTGAAGCCTTCCTCCATTTTCTCTCTGAATTCTCCATTTCTGCCCAGTAAACTTATTCTATTTCACATGTACAGTTAAAATATGACCTTTTCTGTGTTATATGTATCCTCTTCCAAAAATTAGAGTATGTTTTCCTATAAAAAATGCAAAGCCAAAGCAAAGTACTTCACAAATCAATTAAAGAACAAATAATAGATTTGAAAAAGTATTTGCTCATAAAAACTCTTATATCGACAAGTAGAAATGACCTAGTGGAAAAACGGGCAAAGTCGGTAATGAAGTAACTCTGAGAAAAACAAATCAATTGAAAAAAAACCAAACAGGTCTATTTAATCCCAGTGATGTATAATAAGAAGGACATATCAAATTTCGTACACTTACGATAGCTTTATTCTTGGAATTATAATTTGGTGATATAAAATGATTGCTCACACACTGATTTAATTTGACCAAATTCATTGATTTCTTTAATGATAAATGAAGAAGAGAAAAAGTAATTCTAAGATAGTTCTGGCCGATAAAGCAAAGTGATCAAGTAAATAGCTTCTAAAATTAAAAGTATATAAATTTGAAGATGACTGCTTGTGATAACTAGAAATCATAATAGAACTTTAAAAATTAAAGGATACAGTTGATAGATTACCTCTGAAGCACAGTTACCTCAATAAACTTTTTTATAGTTTTGTTTTGTTTCTACAGACAATAAGAAACATTTTTTTATTGGTCACTAAATTCACATCTCGTTCTTAAGATTTCTACCATCCGATTTTATTTTGAAAAACCTGATTTTTTTCAATTCCTAAATTGCCCCGAATTCTGTTCTTTCTTCGCCTACGTAAGTAGCTATTTTCTCCCTTATCCGTGCTGGGAGATTCCTTGACCAGTAGCTAATGACCCGGAGAGCAGCCTATAGCCTTACAGAGGGCGGTAACCGCAGGCTGAGTAAACGTAATACTTAAAATTATAGAGACAAACTGCATTTTAGTGGAAGGAACGCAGGGCACGGGACAGGGCGCGCGGGGCGTGGCTCGCCCACCGCGAAGGAGCCGCTGCACCTGCGCGAGGCCCGCGGCGCCCGGGGCGGAGCCTGTCGCAGCGACCGCGGGAAGGAAACGCAGGACGGATGGAGCCCCGGGCGGGGGGCGCGCAGCCCGGGCGGGCGGGGGGTGCTGACCCCGGCGGGGTGCGGGACACGCGGTCTCACGGTGCGCGGGGTCTCGTGACCAGGGAAGGTGCCCAGGCTGCAGAAACGGGAGCCCGTCGTCGCGCGTAACCTGGGCGCCTCCTCCCGCGCTGGCAGACCGAAAGGAAGAGGAGGAAACGCGTGACCCACGCAACCCTTACTTCCCGGCCGTTGTTTGGGGGGCAGATCCGGTCCTTGTCGTTCTTCCTGGCGCGGGGAGCAGGTGGCGCCGCCCGCAGAGGTTTAGGGGCATCTAGAGGGTGGCGCCCCCCGCGCCGCGCGGCGGGCCCATCGCTCAGGTGAGCCCATCGCTCAGGTGTGCTCATCGCTCAGGCGAGCCCATCGCTCAGGCGTGCCCATCGCTCAGGCGTGCCCATCGCTCAGGCGTGCCCATCGCTCAGGCGCGCCCATCGCTCAGGCGCGCCCATCGCTCAGGTGACCCTCAGCGGCCATCGCACCGGCGTCCGGGCCGCACCACCTTCTTCCTGCCGTCCTAAGCCCCTGCTGCCCAGTCGCTCGTTTAACCGTGTGGCCGACACTGCTGGGCGGTTAAACGGGCCCAGGTGCCACTCGGCTACTGTGGAGGCTCGTGTTTCCCCATCAGAAAGGAACAGGTGAGGACCTTTTAGCCAAAAGAACACGTTTATCTTCTTACAACTTATTCGCGGCACCCGGGTTAAGCTTCGCTTACCTCGGAGTCGCTGGGGGAATCGGACTGACTGGGTGGTGAAGCAGAGGATTTCCTCGGGCGGGCGCTCAACAGGGACCAGACCCCTGGGAGAGCTCGGCCTGGAGCGCGGGGCTCAGGGCCCGGGCGGCGAGGGGCGGCGGGCCCCTCTCAGGAGCCTCGCTGATCACTCGCTGCCTCCCAGGACTGTCCGCTACCAGAGCATTTGACATTTTTTAGGTATTTAGAAATACTTACTATCACAGAGCTAATTAATTTCAGATACGTTATTATGAATAACTATAACGCTTGGGAGAAGCTACAGCGGCAGTTTAAAACTATGGCCTTGCGCCCTCACGATTATGCTGAAGTCCTGCTTAAAACTCTGAGCCTCAATGTCCTCTCCTGCAGAAGCGGCGGTAACGGTGGCAGGGAAGAGGGGCGGCTGAGGACCCCGTGTTAGAGGCCTCGCAGCCTCACCCGTCCCTACCTGCCGCTGAACAATGGCCTGTCCTCTGCGGCGTGACCCAGAGTTTGGCATGTCCCCTGCGCCAGCCCCCACCTTAGAAAGTCACCCCGAAGCTTATGATGAAGGCCTTTATGCCTGCCGCGCACGGGCTTTTCGGTCCCGCATCCTTTCTGGACGACTCCCAGCTTTGCTCCTGGGCCGCTAACGCCACTCGGGGACCGTATTGTCAGGGTGACGGCACCGTGAGGCAGACGGTCACGTAGCCCCTGGAGTAATGCCCCGACGTCCCCTGAAGTACCCGCAGCCGGACTGAGAGTGTCACGGCGCTCGTCCGAGGTGTGGACGTGCTGCCCTCCCAGGCCGCCTGTGGCCCCATGACGAGCGCTCATGCTAGGCCACCCGACCCCGGTGTCACCACGAGCTCCGGATTCGGTCCCAGCACTAAGTACAAAGCATCACCTCGTGTAACACAACGTGCCATTCAAATGCGAATCAAGGTTTTCCCTCACGGGCTCTCAGTTTGGGGGGCAGAACTGTGCCTTACGTGCCTGTACACATGCCACGGCACACCGCGCCTTCTCTCTCTCTCTTTTTTTTTAAAAACCTCGTTAAATTAAAAATAATAATGAAAAATTCTAGCATATCTTCGATTACAAGCAATTTTATTCTGTTACCAATATTTCGAATTAGGCTTTTAAAAAGTTTATCAGTTCATTTGATAGCTGATAATCTGCCTCATCTCGATATTAAATCTCCTTATTTAGCTCCTTTTTCGAGCTTCGAGAACGTAAATATACATTTAAAAGAACATGAAAACGGGGATGTCAGTGTGAAGAGTTTTCTGGCGTGTTCAGCGAATCCGCATCGCTTCTCTAGATGCTTAGAAGAGCTAATTAAAAGCAAATAAAAACCAGAGTAAGAGAGAAGGAAATAATGAGTACGTGTCCAATCTCATTCTGGTATGAATTATTCCTAAAAACAAAATCGGAGGAAGAAGCTAATATAGATTTTAGTTCCCTAAAAACATTTTCGAGAGAATCAGACTGTTCAAGCATCACATTTTAAGAAAGGGGTAGATTAAACGTAGTTTGGAGTTTGACATGTAATCAGCGAACGTGACTGATTACATGTCAAACTGAGATAAAGGCTATAGCTTGAGTTGGACCCAAAATAATAAACTCTTGTTTGTTTATTCGACCAACACCGATATACCTATGGCATATTTCCTCTCATCCTGACAGATGACGTGCTCTTTGGGGAAGACAAATTCTGCACACAACTCCAGAGCTCAGAATTAGAACCAAAAAAAAAAAAAAAAATCATTTTGTCCAAGTCCTAGAATGATCTAAAAATGGAATGCGCCACGTCGCACGGAGCTCTTGTCGTGTTCCAAGCGGAAGCAGGGCCTGAAGTCGAGCCCGGCAGGAGAGGTGGCGATGGGTCGACAGCCGCGACGAGCCAAAGTCACAGCGTTGCTGGATGCGCGAGCTCTGGAGATCTGCTGTGCAGCACGGAGCCGGAAGTTAGCAGTGCGGTCCTGTTCCCGTCAGAGCTGGCTGAGAGAGTAGGTCTCACACATGTCACACACACACACACACACACACACACACACACACACACACACGGGACATGAAGCAACTTTGGAAAGCGTTGGCTGTCTGTTGCTGTTATTTGTGGTGATGACATTTTGGGAGTTAGCATACAACCAAATTCATCAAATCAGACGCATTCAATATGTGCAGTTCTCTGTATCAATTTACCTCAATCAAGTTGCAAACAAAAAAAAAAAAAGAGAGAGAGAAAGAAGAAAAAGAATCGCATATGCCAGGGAGCCTATGACAGCTCCTTGTAATTCTGAGACTGCATTTCTAAGCCCATGAGCGGCAAGCAAACAAGTGTCACACAGAAGACAGATCTACGTTCCGAAATTCTCCAGTCGGGAAAAATCTCACGCTCCCCGTAGCAGGCAGTTATAAATATTGAAATGAATATTGATCTATTTGCTCCTGATGACGTTATGAAGTGAAATCAATAGAATCTATCATGCGGGCCATCTGTTTGCACTTAGAGCGGCAAGCATGCCAGGGTGGGCAAATCAGTCTCATTTAGATATGAGCTAGGTGGCTTAGTCTGAGAAGAAATATCCTGCTGACAACCCTCACGGTCACAGAGACACAGTGCCCACCCCTGCAGGGAGCCGAGGACGACATTATCCACAGCCAGGTGCACCCGCTGTGAATTCCAGGAAGCCGAGGGCAGCGACATCCTGATTCATCGAATCTGCTTGACCGGTCACAGGGGCGTCAGCAGCGGCGCCCCGTGAGAGAGCGGGCCCACGCTCGCTCTGGAACACTCTGGAAGTCAGGGATCAGAAATCCGACCGCGAGCGAACGTGAGCGCAGGGGTTTTCCTCCCCGCACACCCGGACTCGTGATCTCTCGGTCCCCCGAGTCTGTCTAGAGTGACTTTCCTACAGGTGTCCGCAGAGCGGGTGCAGTCAAGCACAGATCGTGATTTTTCTTATTATCTTCTGCCTCTGTCTTGTCTTCCGTCCTCTGATCTGTGTTCATACCTTGGAATGAACCGAAGGGAGAAGGCCGGTAGACAAAGCTTAGATGTTTTTTAAAAATATTCTGAGCTCGCCAACAGAAATAGTTTTCCCCTTTGGGTCTATTTATCATTGTTCATTTTCGCGAAAAGTCGCGCAGCTGGGCTCAGTGCGCCTGCTTCTCCGCTGGCCGCCTTTCTCCTCTCCCGGTGGCCAAAGTGATCCTTCGACCGGGTAGATCAGATGACGTCGCTCTTGTCAAGACCCTGCCACGGCTCTCTGCGTCTCCTGATCAAAGCGGAGCTCCCAGGGGCCTATGTGTCCAGCAGGATCCGGCCCGGTCGCCTCTCGGCTCCGCCACCTGCCCCGCCACCTGTCCTCACACCGAGCACACTAGCCTGCGAGTCTCAGCATCGTGGTCCTCCCGTTTTAAGGCCCTGCATGACGGTCCCCGCCCCGCACCGTGCTCGAACCCGGCCGCCGCTCCGACCTGCCCGTCCTGCTCGCTTCCCTTTGCCGGAGCACCCGCCAGCTTTTTCCCCGTCCCAGGAAACCGACGCGTGTTCACGCTTGCTCAGGACCTCCGCCCTCGCTGTCGTCAGGAGAGCAGAGCTCGCTCGCGCTGTCGCGGGGAGAATCTTCGTTCTGTCACAGATGCTTCCCGGACTCCGAGTAGACGCTCCATAGTGGTTGTGAGATTAACATATTTCTCAATTCTTAAAAAAAAAAAAACAACTTGTGTGAGAACGTCCCTTTCATGAGGAACTTTGTATATAATATTTAAAAAAGTAAATGTAATTTAGTCCATCTGTATAAAGCTCTGTCCTCCTGAGAAAAAAACAACGAAACAGATAACGATCACTCTCAGTATTAAGTAAAACAATATTTGCAGGAATAAATCCCTCTGGTATTCTAGAGAATAGAACATTAACTCAAGAAATTTTTTTTGGAGAAGATAATATTAAACTATTATTTATAAATATATTATACATATCCCCAAAATGAAACTATTATTTATATAATTATATATATTATATATAATATCCCAAAATTTCAAACATACAGTTCTATATACAGAAGAAAAAACACATAGTTTTCACAGAATAATTAAAATAAAACTGAAGTAAAATGAACACTATTGATGATAAAGAATGGACAGGTAACTAGGCAGATAACAGAAAAAAGGCACAAAATTATGAATGTTTCATCTGCAGGGAAATAAAAGTGACATGATGTGGCAAATGGCTAACCAAGAGAAAAACCTTTATCATGGCCCAAACGTGTGAGTATTTTGTCATGTTCATGGAATAAACATGTTATGATTGGCAGACACAGGGTAAGGGAGAAACAAGAGATAAACAAAATGTTCTATTTCCTCTTTAGAAAGTTATGCTTTATTTGACAATCGAAAGAATTTCATAAAATTTTTAAAATAATTAATAAGATTAGATATGGTAAAGGACAGACTAGATTCTGACTTCTAGATCAAATTTCAATCAAGAGCGATAAAAAGTGATGGAAACAATATATTGGAAGTGCGTGTGCACACACACATGCACACACACGTGCGCACACACCCGTGCACACGCCTTAAAGACGTGAGGAAAGCGGGAAAAGCCTCGGGTGGACTTCGGAGCGAAGCCGTGTCTGCCGTGAGGGCGTTTGCCTGTCACTCCCGCAGCACGAGGAGAAGGATGGTCAGCGGCGATGGCCAGAGTTTGGCCACGTCGGAGAACCTGAGAGGAAACCCTCAGAAGCGGTCAGCGCTGAAGAGGCCAGGTGTGCAGGGCGTGGGAGAGCACACCTGGACGAGCCGTAGCTGTCCCCAGCAGCAGCGGCAGACCCACGGAGCTCTTCAGGTTTCGCGGGGCGCAGACCGCGCACGGCCACGCGGGCCGCGTCACACGCAGGTGCTCAGTGGCCATGCAGCCGGCAGACACGTCGGCCATGCGGATTCCCACACCCTTCTGGGGCACGTTTGCTACTCTATTTTCCATCTGGATCTCTCGGCTCCTTCCTGTTCATTACTTTAGCCCAGGAGCCCAGGCGCCTGAAAAATCATCCGCTTCTGATTACAGTGTCTCGGTGCGAAAGATCAAGTACCTTCCGATGAGACAAACATGCGTGTGTCCATCAGTGCCCCCGGGCTCTTCTTCCTCTAGCTGTCACACGTCACATGGACATAGTCACAGAAACGCAGCATGTTTGATCAAAGACATGCGGTGAAGGGAGGCAAGTGCAGTGAATCCAGGACAAATCAGGAGTCAGAAACCGTCGGCACGGTGTCCTCTGCGCCCTGGCGCTGTGGCCGGGGCGTCACCGCCGCTGAGGCCAGGCGCGCAAAACGCGAAAACGGAAAAAAACGCGCCGTCCCTCCAGTGCCCGGTTCAGAGACGTGCGGCGAAAAGTCAATTAACGCGATGTTTGTTTGTGATGGTTTTTTTTTTCGTAATGAAAATGTGACTAGAGTATATTGTTTTCAACTCCATCGTTTTAAAATGCCAAGAGTTTGTCTTAATTCCTTTCATCATTAGTTTACGAGGCTCAGGTTTTTGGACGCTTATTTAATATATCAGTCAAACATATTTTATTCTTCAAAACACACTCGATACCCTTAGAACATCTGGATTGAGACTGCAACCCGGTGAATGGCCGTCAGTTACCAGTGGTCCTTTTGTCTTCAGAAACTTAAGGAGACAAAACTGTCCATTTCTAAACCAGATTTTAATTTAAGATGTACTTAAATAATTCTATAAGCTGTATTTTTCTTACAAATGTTGTTGAGTGCGGTCTTTTAAATGAAGATTCCTAAAGTGGGAGGGAAAAATATAGTAGGAATCACTTGAGTAAACACGTAATTCTAAACCTCACGGGCCAACATTGTCGCATTCGCGAAAGCCGCGCATTAGAGACTTATCCGCGGGCGTCACGGTCCCACTGGGAGGAAGGCTCAGGTGTTAATTGAATTTTTCTCCCCCCTCTGGTGCACTGAATCTCACCATTCCTGTCTTCGAGGAGGCCGCCGCATTTGTTCAGACCCCAAAGTTCTTCGCCTCGGGGACAAGCTTTAGCGCGATCTCAGGGACGTGGGCCACCCAGTAATATTTCCTAATTCCTCTCCTCACATGTGTTACCTTTTCCACGGGCCGTTTCTTCACGAGTGGATCGCACAGAACTGGAGCCACCTGTCCAGAGCCCGACTCCCCCGCGCCGAGACCCGTTCGCACCGGCTGCCACCTCTGACCCCGCAGGGGACGACGAGCCAGCACACCACGCTCCTCCTTTGTCTATACGGCAGACCGGGCCGTAAAACAGAAAGTAGGTTGGAGGCAGACCTCGGTTAAAGCGCGAGGACGAGTGAAATATTGTACCACTAGTGTTGTTGGAGTGTTAAATGAGATACTTTAAAAAAAAATTGGTAAAACTGGTAAAGACCTAAAGAGTCGTTATTATTTTTTGAGTTTTCAGACGTCGTTTACTTCCGGCGCTCCTTACTCATTTAGTGGTTTTATCTTATTAGAGAATCAACAAACCAATAAATACTAGATTTACCATCAAATGAAAAGTTGCATGTAACCAATAAGAATAATTCTTAATTTAGGGTTTTTTTTTGAACTTTAAGTGTAAAACTTTAGTAATGTGTTTTTTGGTTGTTGTTTCTCATACAGCTTACTTTAAATGTGTGTAATGTTTCAGAAAAAAAAAATTATTGGAAATACCAGCTGCCCAGTTAAATCGGCATCTTTTACTTAATCGAAAGAAACGCGCCCCATTCCTGTTCGCCTCGGAGTGTTTTACATTCTCTGTTCCGTTTGTTCCCCTTCCGCGTGGACTCGGAGTTTGTGAGCATCACTTCACGAATCAACAATCACGACCGAGTGTTCTGTTTACTCACCCCACCTTCTGGGGACCAGCATGGCATGGGGTCACTTGCGCATCGTGCGGTCACGACACCGTGTGGCAGGGGATTAGAAAGGGAGAGAGGTGAGTCAGAGCTACAGAGAGGCGGAGTCAAAGCCAAGCCACGTCTTCATCCGAAAAGAGCAGCAGTGCTTTTCAGACATGAGAAAAGGGAGCCGGCCTGGTGTTCCCGCGGGCGTTTGCGGGGGGAGGAGAGAGTCTGCCGGACGGAGTCCACGCAGGGTCTGCTCTGTCTCTGCGGGGCTGCCAGGATCACGAGCATCGAACTTCTGGCAGGGTTAATCCTCACCTTCCGTCTCACAGAGGCCGAGGACAGATCGCAGGAGGCCAACGAGCGGGGGTTTGCAGGGCACAGAGCACCCGGTGGGGCTCCTTACCTGCCCTGCACCCCTCACGCCCAGCTCTCAGAAAGCCTAGACACCCCGTGGCTCTCCTTGTAAGAGATCGAATTGTTTTTTTTTTTTTTCCCCCAAAACTATTGTACCTCCAGTGTGCCTACTCTACCTGTCCAATAAAGTTGTCCTGAAGGCCCTTGTAACCTTTAAAAACATACAGCTATAAAGAAAATTTGGATTCGGGCGTCGCTAATGCTTCTCGGCGTTTTTCAGCTGAAGAGGCCTAGGGGTGGGGTGCCGGGATCCGCCTGGAACTTCCTCTTCTCCTCTGTGCCTAGAGGACTTGAACGTTCTGCTGCGTATTTTAAGAGATTTGTTTTATCTCAAATCTGCAGACACTCATCAGCATATTCAGGAGCTTGAAAAGTAATCACATTCAAAGTAAGTGAGGCATTCCCAGCACCCTGCCAGGCAGAGATTAGAAGGCGGGGTGGACTATCTCGATCCCGATTCGCCGAAGGCCGGTACCGAACACTTTCCTGCACTGTTCACATCGATATCCCGCGCGCGTGTGTGTGTACACACACACACACATGCACAGATATGTATATACATCACACACGCACATATATGATATCCCAAATGTTAAATGTAAAGTAAAATATAAGTTTTAGTAAAAATAAAAGCACGAAGTTGTTCATACAAACGCTGAAAACCCGCCTGCAGATACCGCCACTTCTCGCTCACAGCCGCCCCTGTCCGCGGGGCGCGTCTCACCTGCCAGGTGTGCGGGGCGGCGCGCGGCCCGCTCTCCCCCGCCCCCCGCGCCGGCGAGTGTCGGCCCTGCTCCCTCGGCGGGGAGCCGCGTCCCGGCGAAATGCCCTGAGCCGTGCTGTGTCGCCTGGGTGTTGCTGCAGATTAATTTCTTTCCAGCCCGAGATAGCTCTACGATGATCTTTGAATGCTCAGCGAGCAGATAACAGAATGAAAAAAATCATTAAATTCTGAAGGATGAAAAAAGATCGAGTATCGACTGAGATGCGTGACAGCTGCAGGGGCGAGTGACGAGGGACACAGCGCCGTGCGCTTCATCCCACGGGGGCGTCACGTCCTCGGAGCACGGCGCCCGGCTCGGCAGGTGCGCGGTCTCATTTGGTTGAAGCATCGAAGCACATTCACCTTGAGGAGAGTAAAATGGCTGTAATAGTTAATGAAGATAGTAAAAACTGTGGATTAACGTCAACCCTATGCATTGGGATCTTTAAACAGTCACACAGAACAGACGGCAGCCAGTACAGATGTCGAGGATACGTGAGCGAGCACAGGAGACCGATGGCCACATTGGACGAACGCGGGTCTGAGATCTCCCCGGGTACCCCGCTGCACTCACGGCGACCACCAAACACACCGAACGTGAACACCGGAGTCGGGAAGCACAGCAGCGAAATGAAACACTCCCTATGAGAGCTGAATAGCAGGTCTGACCTGGACGCGGAGTCCGGACTTGTGACTAGATCAGATGAGATTATCGAGGCTAAGGAACCGGAAGAAAAAGGACAGAGAAAAGGAAGAAGAACAGAATGCTAAAACTCTGCGCAACACCATCTGGGGAGGGAAACCCAGAAATGGGGGGCAATATTTGAAGAAATAATGGCCCCAAACTCTTAAATTTGTTTTTTTTTTTAAATCAGTTGCACATAAAAGAAGCCAAACGAGCTCCAAGTTGCATGAGCTTGAAGAGAACCACACCTGTACGTCGTAATCAAAATTTCAGAAGCCCACACAGCTAGAGGGAAGTCATTCCTCATCCAGAGAGGTCCTTCGAAAGCAACCACAGTTTATTGGCCATCACAAGTCATGGAGGCCAGAGGCAGTGGGACGAATATTCAAAGTGAGGGAGGAAAACGCTGTCAACCAAAAATTCTATCGTTAGTAAAACTATCCTTCAAAGCCCAGTGAAAATTAAGAATTTCTGGATAAACAATAATTGAAAGAACTTGTCACTAGTAAATGATTTGTACTCTCCCCCCAAAAAAGCTAAATTAAGTCCTTCAGATTAAATAAAAGTATATTAGTACTTGTAATCAATGTGAAAAAAGAAAGGGTAAAAGTAAAGGAAATGGGAAAAAAGCAGAATAAACCTATATTTTGTTCAGGACTCTTTTTTCTCCTGTCTACTTTAAAAACCAACTACATGGAACAATAATTATAAAACTGTCGAATGCTGATGATGTGAAATGTGATTTTTATTACGATACCAGCGCAACGAAGGGAGCAGGGAAAAGAGCTATCTAGACACGATGGTTTTGTAGGCCGTTACAATTAAGGTGTTATACATCCGAAGTTGATCGTTATATGTACGGATACTAACTTTACTCTCCGGGCTCACCGTTAAGAAATTAACACCAGATCGAAAACACAAATGGACTCAAAGCAAAAGGAGAACAGCATGTGGAAGGCAGAGAGCAGCCGAGAGGGGCCTTGAGTGGCTGTGCCGTAATCGGACAAAATAAAGTAAGACGAAAAATTTATTTAAACGCGAAGGATATTTCGCAACAGTAAAAGTGCTGATTCATCAAGAACCCGTACATTATGAATATGTATTCAGCTGGCAAAAAGCCCCAAAACATGAAGCAAAATTGACAAATTTAAGAGATCTGTAACCGAACAATAAAAGTTTAACACTTTAAAAGAGTGAATTTTATGGGATGTGAGTTACATATCTAAACTTAAAAAAAAAAAAAAACTGAATGAAAAGTAACCAAATAAAGGCACTTCGAGAGTTTGGTATTCTCACATGATGTCTGCTCTAAAGGGTTACCGAAATCGGTGTGCACGAAAAGAAAGCTGAGCTCAGATGCGAAGTAAGGGGTAATTGTGTTACCTCGAAAATCTGTCACGCAGCTCTGTGGCACAGCCCTAAATATAAAGTGTGAAGGAAACCAAAAGATTGTGAGCAGAAATAGTAACAAAGATGTTAGAAAGCTATGCATATAATGCAGTCGGTCATCTTAAGTCTGCTTTTAAAAATATTCAACAGGATTTTTCTGAGAGCTCAGTTCAACTTGTGTGATGGATTTGGTGAAATTCTATCAGTTTCATCAACCAAACCTTCAAATCTGGAAGGAGTTGAAGAAGAGATAAATCTTGACTTTGTGGAATTACAGACGGAGCGGACAGAAGCTTAATCACCTGGTAGCAACCTCACCGGCGGCGGTAATATATACCGTCTGAGTGAGCCAAAAGAGACCTCTCTCTCTTCCAAGAGCTTCAGTGGAAAGTGAAAGTCTATATATTATCACCGAAGCCAGTGAGCCACAGGCAGCCCTGAGAAATTATCGTCCCTATATTAAAAATGAGCTAAAAAGATTTCTACCTTATATCACTTCATAATACCAGCAGTAACATCATGGTCATCATCATCATAACTTTTAGATAAAATTTCCGATTTATTTGCATACACCAGAATTTCATTTTTGATTGTGCTATTTGTTGTCAGTCTCGACTTCAAGCAGATGCTTACTTTAATATTCCGCCAGCCGACATTTGGCCAAAATATATATTTGATGCATCTCTACCGAAGATTATAAGTTTTTTCATACTCATCCTTTATCTGCTTCCTGCAGAGATATATTTTCTACACTGTAAAGTAATTAATTTCTGTACCGTATGAAATATGTCTTTATGAAACGGATGGTAGTAAAGGTGCTAACTTCCCCTTGATTTATGTTTTCTTCACTGTGAATCAAAATTTAAAAAAAAACAACAACAACCTCTTGGATTCCCTCTATTTTGAAGAAAAATTCTCAAGATCAGGAAAGGAGCATTGATATAAACTACCTATCACAGTTTGAGGATTACGAACTGCAGGAGCTCCCTGCTGCTCATGCAGGTCTGTGTGTTGTCATTTAGGAGATATTAAAAAAAAAAAAAGCATATAGCCTCATAGCAAATCTATTTCAACAAGAAGTCCCCCATATAGTCACCTTTTTTACAGTTCACAGTCCAGTATCATACCCCGCTCTTGTTTGGGGCTAAGTTCTCCAAGTGGCATCGCAATGAATATTTACTTTCACTATTTTATGTTTCATGAAACAGCAAGCTTTCTCTCACAGCTGCTTATAGGTACAAACATAAACTCATTTACTCAGAGACATCATTGGGCCCCATGTTTGACGGTCGCTCTAGTTAACGTGAAGAGCGGTACTCGCTTCTGAAGTCTAATACAATATGTTTCTAACTGTCCGACTGAATAATTTTATAAATTAACGCACAGCTCAGATTGCCAAAATTCTCCTAGTCCATTGCTTCTAAGGCATAAGTTTCCACTACATTGTAAAATGTCTGCAGAGAGATACATCAGGGACGAAGCTTTCGCCTCATACTCGTTTCATCGATGACTACAAAAATCTGTTTTATTTTGCGTATTTTTCATGTGATGAATGATACAAAGGCCAAATTCGTTGACGAAGATTTGTTGGATTTATTAGATTATCAACGCAGTTGGTCTCAACAGCATGATTCAAGGCGGCTTTAGAGGCAAGGAGTGTTTCATGTTGATATGTGTGTAGAAACTGACTATCATTCTGAAAAATTTAATTATCACCAAAAAGAGAACCTGCAGTGAGAAATCACAGCTTTTGCTTTCACTGTTTAAGGTTACTCAAAATACTCTTGATCTCCTTGATAATCTGCTGAGGAAAAAAATCACAACGAGAAGCGTGCGACGTGGGGTTCGGTCTTATTTACGTCAGTTTCCATCGATCGTCCTGTGCATGTGTGTAATATTTCATATATATTTTAACACAGATTTTTCCAGAATAACAGTAAATCTACATTACTCAGATTAAATACATCCTATTTAAGATGATTCAAAATTCCAGAAATGCATACACATGAAAAATGAGTCGATACTAGAAAATACATCGAATAAAATTTTCCTCATACTATCTTGTTATGTATGTTCTTGTTATTGTAAAATGAACACTTATGTAAGTCACTAAATATTTTTGAAAATAATTTTTGAGTTAGCAGTATTTATTATACTTTAAATTTTGTCGGATTTCATTAATTAGTGAAATAAAACGGAAAAGAGTGTATCAAAATATTTTTTCTAGTTTATTTTTTAAAAGATAAGGTTCTAGTTATTTTC
This sequence comes from Rousettus aegyptiacus, assembly GCF_014176215.1. Taxonomy (NCBI): domain Eukaryota; kingdom Metazoa; phylum Chordata; class Mammalia; order Chiroptera; family Pteropodidae; genus Rousettus; species Rousettus aegyptiacus. Next base: position 44,565,682 of record NW_023416288.1, on the reverse strand, counting down.
CAAGAATCGCCGTAATAGAGATACTAACGTGTTTCTGCTCATATTTTCTCTAATGGTTATATTTTTTTGTTTTTCCTTTCCAAGACCACGTTCCTTGTGAAATTCTAGTATGGAAAATTTGTAAATGGCACATTTTCGCGCCATTTTTTTCTGTATTTCTCCCTCCGCTTCCCACTGCCAGGAAGTGCCCCTGCCCTGTCCCACGGCCACAAAGCCAGCTGCCTGCACGGCTGTCACTCCAGCCCCTGCCACGATGTCCTCACCCCAGCCCCCCCACCCCGACACCCCCCATTCCTGCCCAACCAACGGATGATCCAAGATGGCGTTTTACCAAGATTAGCCAGTTTCTTCATGCAAAATGTGGAATTCAGACTGAAAGAAGAAAAACGCCACCTTTTTAGGAAGATGCAATCGTCATACATAAAATCCTCGTGTTGCTCGAACTGTCTAACGTCCCCATCTCCAGTCTTAACCTGATCCTCCTGCTGCCTCTCACCTGATTACTAAGCGCACACATTTTAGGATTTTAAAAAAGTGCTCATTGGGCCAAACCCACGTGAGATGCAATCGATCAGTCTTAAAGTGGACAATTGAGTGGCATTAATCATGTCCGCAACGTGCTGTGCAGTCACCACCTCTGTCTACTTCAAAAACATTTTATCGCCCTAAAGAGGCTCCCCGTATTCGCTGAGCAATCGCTCCCCCGCACCCCCACCCCTCTGGCAACCACCAATCCACCTTCCCCGGGCCACATTCCCGTGTTCCGGACATTCTGCGTGAGTGGAACCCTGTTGTACGTGAGTTTCGTGATGGACTCCGTTCATTCGCCACAATGTGTGCAAGGTCCGTTCAAGTTGTAGGGGGGGTCGGAACTTCACAGCCTTTCGTGGCTGAAAAACATCTCGCCGTACGCGCATGGCACAGCTATTTTATCCAGGAATCAACTGGGGGCATTCGAGTTCTTTCCAGCTTTTGGCTGCTATGAAATTTTCGTTATTATGACTTTTGAATGTGTACGTGTGTGTACATGTATTTGTTTGAGTTTCCATTCTCAAGTCTTTGGGGCATGCACTTGGGAGTGGGATTGCTCGAGCTCGTGATGATTCCATCCTGGACCTTCTGGATCGCTACAGAATGTTCTCCACGGTGGCCGAGCCACCTCACACTCCCGCCAGCCAGGGCGAGGCGCGGGGGCCCGCGCTTCCCGCGTCCTCACCGCCCTCGCGCGAGGGCGTCGGCGGCTGCGAGCCAGTATCTCGCTCTGCTTTGGATTTTCATTTTCCAATGTCTATCTTTTTAGAGATGTACGTTCAGATTTTTAAAAGCAGCACAACTGGTTCCATATCATTCTAGGCTGGGTCACATCGCGATGAACATGATCCCAAATGAACATACCTCCTTAACGCTAAAATGTTCTAATAAGTTAAAATTGTCATTTGCGATATCTTAGAACATAAAATGCACGCGTGTGTGCACATGCACACTCACACACTCACACACACACTCACGCCCCACACACTAAACTGACTTCCCTCTGTAAGGAAAAATAAGGAAACAGCACCATTTATAGTGTAATATTGTATGTTGGTTGGTCTGGGCTGCTGTTTACAGAGTATCACAGATGCATAGAAAAGTATGAACTCTGCAGAGTGGACAGTTGTCAATACCTTCAGAACCGCAAATAAAATGAGATGTTTCTGACGAAGCCTCTGAGAAGTTCCCGTTACAGACAAGATGCAGGTGTGTCTGCTTCCGGCGCGACTTCCCGTGCAGATTCGACTCCTTTCTCCTGGTTCCGAGAAACTCTGGCTGGCCCCACTCGCTAAGGGAACGCAGTCATAGGTAGGGAGAAGAGGTCAAAGCAAACGCACAAAGCAGCTTTTAAAATGATGAATTAAAATAAACGAAGATTAGACTTCCCAGCATAAAGAACCGACCGAGAGGCAAAGCGATGAAAAGCCCGCTGAGCTTCTCTTAGCATAATGAGCTTCCAGGGACAGACATCTCGATCCTGGCGCAGAAATCCTGCGACTTTTTGAGCCTGATGATGATGTTGGAGCTACAGTCTCAGCTCAGGCAACACGTCGAGAGGTTCTCAAGGCCTGGGGAGGGTAAGTACACGCACGGCCTTTTCGAAAGTGAACGAGGAGGACAGTGGACAGGGACAGCCCCAAAGTGGAACAAGAGGCCGCAGAGCACGGGGATGAGACGGCTCTCCTACAGGCGGGGGGCGAGGCTGGGTCTCCTCCTCCCCCCAGGCACGCGGCTCTGGACCGTTCTTCCCAAGGGAATTTCGGAATTCCCAGTCTGCCTCTCTCTCTCTCGGTTTTTACTTTGTGTTGGGGTAGGGTAAGAGGTTGCATAAAACTTGTTCTTTTTTTATTATTGGATATGATAATAGTAAAATAATATAATAATATACATTATTATTATTATTATTATTATTATTATTATTATTATTATTCTTGCCTAGGCAGGGCTAAGGGTGAGGGACCCGGGACGTTCCCTGGAGGTCATGAATAATTAAACTAGACGAGTCAATGGCTTCAGCTGCCACCATCAATTTTGAATTTGTTATTAGAGACATGATTTTTACTGAGGATCGATAAATAAGACTTTTTGTTCCGGGTTCACTTGTTTCCAAAATTAACCGCTTTTTTTCTTGGTAGTTTTCTCCATAGACATCCTAGTATCTTTATTTTTAATTCGATAGACACGGAGCCTCTGCTGTAGTTTTCATGGACAATTAGAAAGATCTAGGACAGCAGGGGAAAAAATGACATAAAATAGCCAGGAGGATAAGGCTATTGAAGGTAAAAGACGCGGGGTGATGGGGTTCTGCGGCAGTGACCGCAATCGAGTGGGCGGTTTCGTGAGGGGCGGAGACCAGAGGCTGAACGCCTCGCAGGTGCCAGGTGCCCAGCGGGCTCCAGACCCCGCCTCCGGGCGGGGCCCACCTTGCGCCGGTCCCCCGAGGCCTTGGCGAACTGACGAGATCGCCGGGGTCCAACGCGAAACGTCAGAAGCTTCTTGCGCGGCGCTCCTCCTCTGTTTCTTCTAAGACGATGAACACACTGCAATTAATTTTCGGAGTGCTTTCCTGGTTCCAAATTTCATTCGGAGACATCTGTATCATCTACACACTGACTGATGCGGTCGCTTTTGTGGATTCGTGTGGAATGTTGCACTCAGTGGAAAGGCACTGAGCAAAACTGTAAGCACAGCTTTCTCTTTTTTAATAATTTGTAAACAAATGCAGACTGAAGCCAGCAGTGCAAATATGCAGCATAATGTTAAAGGTAAAAAAATAAAAGAAACAGAAAGCTTTCGAAAGATAATATGCTCCATGAATCGAGAAGGGCAAAACAGATAACAAAAATCAAATCCTTAAGAGAAAAACAAACAAACAAAAAACCCCACAGCATTTCTCTGCATCTCCTTGAATAATTTTGCCTCCTTGCTTTAATGGTTTCCATTACTAACCCAGAAACAATTGCCAAATAAAAATCTCAGAGCAATCCAGGAGAGCACAGGTGGCCTGAGATTCGAGTAACCCGTGGCATCGTCTTCCTAAATCCCAAGCTAAGAATGCTTCATGGGGTCTGTCGAGACAGAACGCAGAGCTGCTTATGAAGCACGTTTGTGCGGTGTTACAAATGATCCCAATTACGGGTGAGCAAACTGAACATCGTGTCCCGGGTTCCAGGCCCGCCGTGCGGGGGAGAAATCCATCGGAGAACAAAGCGGCGCCCCGCCCTCCCCGCGCCCGGCGCTCTGTGCTGCGCCTCTCCAAATCCATCAGCTCCTTGAGACGCGCGCGTGCAATTAGCCTCTGCCGAAGCAGGCTTTCTGTTAGCACGGCCGCCAGCCACGGCAGAGAAAGGGCAGGACCCGTTCCCGCTCCTTCCTTCGCGTCCCTGTAAATCGCCCCGTGTTGACGCAGGCTCCTGGGGGACCCCTCTCCTGAGGCGCTTCGTTGTTCTTTACAGAAAGGGCGAATTTTCTGTACCCGGCTTTGTGTAATGAACTGAGAATGAATTGTCGCTGTTAGTCACAGCCTCTGTGTGGAACTCTTAATCTTGCTGAAGATATTTTTGAGTTAAGTTCCAAGAAACGGTCTTTGTTTGACTAGGATATTTATGGAGAAGGAGAAGCAATTGACCTCTGTGTCCTTGGTAGAGGTAATTGAACTGGGGGCATTTGACTCCGCTGAATGATTCATTAATCATGGGAGGGATTCAGATGCAGGACCCTGTTGGGCCCAGGAAGTTTTTCAGACTCGGGAGAAGGGGCTGTGAGGGGACCATGTCCCACACTCCATCCCCGTGGAAGGGCCACATCCCCCCGCCCTCTTCCTGATACAGGGTGCACACACCCCGCTGGGTTCACCAGTTCGCAGCGTTTGCCTGTAGAAGAACACTAGAAAATGCCAAAATTTGTCTCCCTCGACCAATGCTGCTCTCTATGGCTGACATGCGTTTTTCTCCAATGTCGCTGATTTGGGGTTGTTTCCACCATCTTAATCCAATCTTGTGTATATCTATTCAAGTCCTTTATTCACTGACAGCATAACTTAACTCCCAGAGGACAAGCTTGACTTCCCAAATCCCTGGGGAAACTTAGATGCCATCTGTACCCATCTGGTTAACTTGATATAAAAGTGCAAAGTGACTTCGTACCCACTTGGGTTTAGTACCAAGACCGGGCTTAATTTATGGCCTAATTCCCCCAAATTTGATCAGTCGGTATGCAATATTCTCAAAAAGAGATGACAGCCTTTACTTTGGTAGGTCAAAACTGGCCCACATTAAAGCTGCTAGTTTTCCATGGACCTAAATGGCACTAAACGTTTTTGTCAGTGTTCAAGAGAAATATTAGTGGCAAAGTCATCAATGGAATAAACTAGAAAAAAAGGCTGAGACTTGAAATTCGTGTTCGAATCATATTACATGAGACAAAATAAGTAAAATCATCATCGATACAGTTTCTTGCCTGCTACATTTACATAGACAAAATTTATATTTAAAAATACATATTCCAGTAATGTTGTTCTAAAAATTAATTTCATATTTTCACACCTGTCAATTAATTCCAGTGAATAGGCAATCAGGCTGAAAATTTCATCACATTAATTGGTCTGCCTTAATGTCTGTTTGAAAATTATGTTTACTCAAAACTGAAAATAGTTTAAACATCATATGAGCCAAATAAATGCTGATTTATTACCTTTCCTCTCCCTAAAATACATTGATGTCTAAGTACAAATGCAATTTATTAAAGAGCAAAAAAGATTTTGTAATATTTTATTTAATGCTGATTAACATAAATCAGAGAAATAATAAAAAATGTTCTGATTAGAGGCCAATCTCTGATAGTTGTGAGACTATTTTAGAATTCAATGGCCAATTGAAGCTCTGTTTTCACAGACTTTGAGGACCGTCTTGGAACACTTGTCCTCACGCGTTTGCCAGGGCTTCGAGGAAGGAATATGCAGACAGTTTCCAAAAGTTGGGCGATTTACACGAGAATGATCAGTGAAATGAAGGTATGTTGATTAGGGTATTTTCCTCCACGGGATCCTTTTGAATGACAATTTTAACATTGTAAAACCTGCCCCTGAAGTATCAAAGAGAAGCAAGTCCCGGGAGAGGCGGGTGCTGCCTGGGTCTCAGGCGCTCCTTCCTTCTCTCAGATTCTCTCTTTTTCAGAAGAGGAGTCTAAGGGAGAACGGGCCGCCGCTCATGCATCCGGAGCCAGGGCTCAAAAGTGCCTTCAAGGACGTGTCTGTGTGGCTCGCCCAGGTACTGTGACCGCATGTGGGCCTTTTGCGGAAGACCCCATTCAGGTGTGTCCTGCTGGAAAACCATCGCCACCGATACGCTCTGCGGTATCACGTGATGACGGCTCGCACCATTCTGCCACTGGAATGAGAAGAGCCCAGAACACGGGCTTGTTTTACAAGTCAGGATGACCTAGAGGATTGAAGACCTGAAACTTCTCACAAGGGTTCAAGGTAGACCCGAATAAACTTTACGAATCAGCTATGTTCGTCATCCACACAACAACAACAACAACAACAACAACAAAAGCTGTTTGAGAAGAGAAATAATATACTTGGAAAAAACATTTGCTCAAGTGAGTCCGGTCATAAGAAACACCTACATGTTATGACACCGATGGTTAATTTTATGTGTCGACTTGACTGGGCCAAGACACTGGGTTAAACTCTGTTCCGGGTGTCTCTGTGAGGGTGTTTCAGGGTGAGATAAACATTTGAGTTGGTAGACCGAGGAAAGCAGATGGCCTCCTCAGCTTGGGTGGGGCTCCTCTGATCTGCCGAGTCCTATGTGGAAGAAAGGCTGAGTAAAATTATTTCTCAGCTGGGACATTGGTCTTCACTTGCATATACCAATCCTTATAGTAAATTTCTCTTTCTCTCTCATACACACACCCACCCACACACACACATATGTATGTGATATATATGATATCTGATATATATATGTATATATACACTATTGTTTCTGTTTCTCTGTAGAACTCAGACTGATACAGACACTAATGGCAAATATTTTGAAAAACATTTCGAAATTAATTATCGGTCACATACACCCTACAAAAGAGAAGGTTGATGAGTGTATAATGTAGAAAACTACTCAAAACAAAGTATTAGAAAACTCATTCTAGAGGGAAACTTCATAGATATAGTGAGAGGACTCTCAAACAATGTATGTACATATTCAGAAATTATTCTTCCACTAAAATGGAAGAGGTACTCTCCCCCCACCCCCATACACCAGAAAGCACGCGAGCTAGAAATGATACGAGCGTTTTGATAGGATCACATGACAGTGCATTCGGAAGGAAATCGCACCTCGTTTGTCATCAGAGAACTCACAAACGAATATGATGTCACGTGTGACTAGTGAATGCGGGATGCTCTCCCGCCAGAGCTCACGCTAGAAATCACACGCATGTCCTCATGTGGGAATTGCTTTAGAAAGAACCAATTCTCCACACTTGAGCTGTATACTTTTTTAAATTGACTTTATTTTTACCTTTAAAGAAAAATTGAATGGGAGGCACAGAGAATTTCCCCACACACACACACAGCCCCCTTCCGACATCCCGCACCAGGCGGGCGCGTTAGCTACGACCGATGAGCCCGCACCGGCACGTCATTATCACCCGGAGTCCATCGTTTACGTTAGGGTTCTCTCTTGGTGTTTCACAGTCTCTGGGTTTTGACAGCCATAGTGATGTATGTACACCATCAGAGCACTACGCAGCAGAGCTTTACTGTTCCAAACATCCTCCGTGCTCCACCTACGTACCTGTCCTCTCCCCTCGCCGATCCCTGACCTTTACACGGTCTCCATGGTTTCGCCTTTTGCAGAATGTCATATGGTTGGAATTATATGGTGTGTCGCATTTTCAGATTGGTGTCTCTCATGGCTACATAATTTTTTAATCTAATTTTCATGTGACAACAATGTCATAATCCAATTATCTACAGAGACAATAGAAAACTAATTCAATCTTTACTGTGGGCATAGAGAACTATGCTGGTTTTTTTTTTAATATTATAAGTTATAAAAGTTTCTTTCACCTTCAAAATATTTTAGAATGTTTTCAAACTCTTTTCCAGTTAATTTTTTGCCAGTGCAAGTTTAGCTATGTAGAAACAAAAGCTAAATGGTTCTGATATTGGCTATACTCATTGATCAGTTTGTCATCAAGTTATCATTATACCAGTATCAGAGTTTTATGTTATCTTCGTTGATGTATTTCATGTACTTCAGCAAAATATTTAAATAGTTCTCTAATATTTTCGTATAGTTTGACTCTGTTCTTTATTCACATCTGACGTTTGTTTTGTCTTTGCACGGAATTTTTATTGTTTTAATAAGTTGATTCTTAATGTCAGAATAGTATTTATCTATTTAATCGCTCTTCTTTTTTATGTGTTTCATAAATCTTCAAAGTATAGATGCATTTTCTTTTAATAATTTAACAAATCTATAAATGTTAAAAATTTTCCTCCATATGCTTTGAAGTCAAAAGTCTCTAATTTCATTCTTTTTTTTTTTTAATTGGAAAGTCCCAATACATGTTTCCAAATCATAGTCCAACAGCGTATTACCAACTCTTATTCCCTTTATCTAGATTCCGAAGATGCTTGTGGCATTCCAATTCTATGTGACATAAGGAGAATGGGATAAAAAGAAATTTCTGCTTAAGTCTCAGTTCAGAATATCACGCGACAAATGTGACTGTCAGGACACAACGCTATTCCAAGTCCCTCATAGGCAGGGCTTCTGAAGAGATGAGGACATACAAGGAGTCTTGGGGTTCAGTTTGGAGGGAAGCATGAGGATGAGTATGAAGGAGAGAAAGGCCTTCAGTGTGGCTGGAAAAAAACAGATTTGGTGAGATAGATCTAGAGAGTTAACTAGAGACAATCCCAGGTGGGACCTAGTAGCTGACATCGTTATCCTAAGAGCTTCGGAAGTCTATTGACTTTGTCACAACTTCAGGGAGACGCTCTCAGATTATGTTTCAGAAAAAATAAAAAATTAAAAAAAAGAAACAACTAACGGCCATTGCTTGTTGGAAAGGGTGAAACATGCAGACAAAGGCACAGGATGACTGCGGCGTGGGAGAACAACGGGTGACGGAGACGTGGACACCCGGGCGCAGGTCGCGAAGACGTTCAGGTAAAACGAACAGGGTTCGAAGACGGAAAAGATAATGAGAAACAGTGGAGGGAAGTTTCAAAATATCAAGACTGAAAAATCAATACGGTTTGAAGATGAAAAAGGTATGAGGAGGCGATTAAATGAGGGAATGTAAACATACCGACGCCGGCTCTCTGGTCTCCCGCGGCGGTGGGTGGCGCGGCTTTCGCTGAGGTCGGAACCCTGGCGGTCACTGGAGATAAGCTCCTGCTCTTGGTTTTGGACACGTTAAATAAACTCGAGATACATTTGAGGCAGAAAGATGTCAGCCCTCACATTGCAGTGACCACAATGATGATTTTTTAATCACGGTTTTCAGTGCCAGAGTGCCCAATACCTTTATTAATCTATGTTTAAATGTATCTGTGTATTATTATAGTTTTCTAAGTACCGAATTCAATTTTTTCTGAGTTTTGACATTAAAAATCCCAAGCCTTTCAGAGAATACAGTGCCATGTCATGTCTCTTTACTCCTATAATTTCTACTTATAGTTTTTAATATTTTAGTACCTGACATTGAAGGGAGGAGCACTTGGTGAAATTAGTCTCTGCCTATTGTTAAGTCAAATAAGAAGAATCGTTAGACGCTAATAATTACTTTCTTCAAGTTCTCGAAGTCACTGAAATACTTTAATTTTCCATAAGAAAGGGTTTAGGTCTGACAAGGATAACGACAGCAGTGAGCCGCGCCATTTAAGTGCATTCTCTTGTTTTCGTCTCGCTGCTTTAAAAGATGTGCAGAATTAAACGCAGGTGAAGCGGGCTTTGGCGCGTTTGCGCTGCCACCTCCGTGATGGAAAGGGAGAGAGCGGCGGCTTCTCGTGAGCACTGCCGGAGGAGTCGCGTGGCGCAGCTTCGCTCTCATCCCGTTGGTGGAAACACGCTCCACCGCACCCGCGGCGGAGAAACCGGGAGGCGCGGCTCCCACGGGTGGCCAGGTAGGTGGCTCACACGCAGGCAGAGGGGACAGCTCCTCCGCCACCTCTGGAAAGAGGGACACGGGAGAAGGGGCAGCTCTGCGGCCTCCCTCTGCTGCAGCAGCCACGCCTGCCCCTCAAAACTCAAGCCACCGGGACGCCGACTCCTGCCGCGGCTCTGGGGACGGTGGCCTTGTCGCAGGAGTCCCCTTCTCTGGGAAGCGAGCCTGCATTCCACGCCTGCGTGCTAGCAGCTCCAGGCTGTCCTCCGTCATTTTGTTTAAACGACCGGTGGCCCAATATACACATGGAAGAATGCCGAATGTCACGGGGCACTTCTGGGAGAGCTTCGCTTTATTTTTACGGTTAGAGAAACTGGATCGAGTTATAATGGAGCAGACTGATCTACTCTGGTCTTTAATCATGAGTTAGTTTCTAATATTCTACCTTAAAAGACTTGGTGATATGAAGAAAGTAAATGCAAAAAGAAAGCAGAGCAAAGTAAGCAGAAAAGAACTTTTTACTTTTTGTGTTTTTTATTTTTTCTTTCAGACTTTTTTTTATAGTTAAATGCACAATAACCACTCTGATCTAATGAAGCCGATAGTGGAAACCTCCTGCAGTCGAACTTAAAGTTTTTATCATCTTCAAAGCTTCTGTGAACAAAATATTTAATGAACATAATCCTTTAAATGTATTTTCAAGTAGACAATTGGCTATGTAGTTCTCACTTTCCATTTACTTTGCAAAGCATCTAGAACTCTTATCTTCCTATAAAGTCCTAATTCAATTAAAAACCCAGAGCCAACATTTATTATTCCTTTGATAGTATAAGTCAAAAATAAAATATGAAATTTTGAGCTATGTAAAAATTAGAAATGATGGAAGTTACTATTTTCTTTTAGACTAAGAAATTTTGTATTCTTTTTTTACATGTAGTCTTTAGCTTCTGCATTGATTCTGTGTCTGTTCAAAGGGTTTTAAGATACTTTTAAATCCAAAATGTGGGGGAAAGTCCCTGTTTTTCATCGAGCGAAATTTGAATAAATGCAGAACCTGTCTCGAGATTTTATTTTTAAAATCTATACTATCATGCTGTACTAAAGCTTGAAACCAGGAAAAAAAAATGTTCTGTTCTATACTGTTTTGTGGATGTGTGTGTGTGTGTGTGTGTGTGTGTGTGTGTGTAAGAGAATCTTAAGTGAAATTATTATGTCTGTCTTTTTCGGGTCATAAAGAGCTTTACACAAAGCAAGCGTTGGCAGACCCTCCCGTATTTGCAGACGAGGTTCCATCACCAGGGAGAGCTGCATGGACCCGTCGGCCCCAACTGTTTGTTCTCGGGGGCCTTGGCTGAACACCGGCTGGAGTACCCAAACGCACTGAGGCAGAAGAGTTTGAGAAAACATACTTTTGGGGAAGGTTGTGAGGAGGATTTGAATGAAGGGAAGTCTGTCCTTTTCACTCCAAGACTAACTAGTAAGTTTGGTTATTTTTCAAGCAATCAGGGTTCGTTGGGGAGAAGAACTGGAAAGGCTGGAGGTGCCCGTCATGGCAGAGTGGGGACAGGGTGTGCTGTGGGAGCGACCGCGTGGGCTACGCTTGCTTACTGAGATAAGGTTGCAGGTGTTCCCATGGGACAAGCAGATGCCACACCTGTGTGTAGCCAGGAACCATCTTGCCTGAAATCTACCCAGAAGGTTTTCCACCTGGACAACGGATCATGAGCAGTAAGCTCTTCCGGCGTTTACCGTTGAGGTAGGATTTGGAGAGGTATGTACACGGTCCGGGGTTCAATTAGAGATACTCAGAACCTAATAACATAAAAGATATTATAGTCTGACCGTGTCTCCTGAAAGTCATATGTTGAAGTTCTAGTGGCAATGTGATGAGATTAGGAGCTGGGGCATTTGGGAGGCGATTAGGTCTTGAGGGAAGAAATTTAACAGATGAGATTAACGCCCTTATAAAGGAGGCCTGAGAGAGCCCCGTTGCCTCCCCCACCAGCAAAAAGGAAGAGAAAGTTCCAGGAATTAGAAACAGGGTCGGCAAAGGTTTTTTTGTTTTGTTTTGTTTTTTTGTTTGTTTGTTTGTTTGTTTGGTGGTTTCATTTTTTATTTTTTATTTTTTAAGGAGACATGTTCAAAGACATGAAAGGCCAGGTTAAATACACTGAAGAGTAACAGTGTGTAGATTGGGTCATTTATACATATAAATACACATAAATACAATGCCTTCTGACAGAAATATATATAAATTGTGGTTTATAGTATTACTTGATCTGTCTTTTTTTTTTTTTTTTTTTGATTCACACCAGCACACAATTTGGGCTCTTGAAAGGTTTCAGTAAACTTCTGGAACTTAGAACAGAAAGGTTTCTTTAGCAAAGTTTTCTGAAATCTAAAAAGTTGTCTAATCGTCCTTTAATACATCTCAGCTGCGATGAAACACCTCAGGGAAACTGGAAATTCCAGGAGAAATGCCGGTCTCCGCTGTTACAGAGCTGGACTTGACAGGCTAAAGAAACACATCAAAATACAAAGAAACAAGGGTAAAATGAATGTTTCATACAAATAAAAGCAATCCAAAAGAGGAGAATACGGCAGAAAACACTGTTGAACTTTGCACAGTTTTTTTCATTGAGACTGTCAGATGAATTTTTACTGAGGTTCCTTTTTGTTTTGCTTTCTGTGATAGAATAAGTTTCATCTGCTTACTTGTTATTTTCTTTTGGGATTTAAAATGGCACCTAACCAGTGACCTAATTTTTGCATTAAGTGCTAATGTTTAGAAATTACAAAGTATTAGAAGAAGCCTCCATACGGAAGTATAAATAATTCACGGGCCGTGTGTTTGGCACTCTCATGGGGAATACGAACTTGGCTCCCATCAAGGTGAGCTTCGTCATTAATTACTGTTAAAATGCGGAACGAGAAGGCTCTTTTTCTGTGCCTAGACAAACTGAGTAGTTTCTCCCTGAGTGTATCCGGATGGGCTGAACAAAGTGGCATAATTCCTCTTAGTTTCTGATCCATTAAAAAAATAAAAAAGGAGGCAACGGGGGATCCATGCAGTTGTGGTCATGACTTAACATTTGCGATGCGTTTTTAGAAATTATTTTTCTTGTAATACATTTAAACAAATGCTTTTCATTGTAGGTCCCTCTGCTCCTGCAGTTTCGAGAAACCCAAAGAATGACATACCATAGAAATTCTTTCCTCTTTCCTTGGTGGTTAGATCTACGCTCTGTGATGGCATTGGCATTCTCCTAAAGATGGTGTTCTTTAACTATTTCAAATGAATAGGTAGAACACTGAGGATGCTTGGGGCGGTGCGACTGTGCTGTACGACACCGAGCTCTTGAGTACGTGTCATTACACATTTGTCAAAACCCCTGGAAGGCACAATGCCAAGAGTGAACCCTAGTGTCAACAGGAGACCCTGGGCGATAATGAGGTGTCAACGGCAGCTCCCCGATTGTGACCCGTGTGCATCTCTGCTGCAGGTCGTCCACAGTGGAGGGGGCTGTGGGTGTGTGGAACGGGGGGGGGGGTATCAGGAGTACCCCACGATTTTCACTCAGTTTTGCTGCAAACCTAAAACTGTTCCAAAAAAAAAAAATAAATCTATTAAAAGGATTTTTTGTGTGTGTTCCCCAATGCTTATTTTTCGGAAGTCTGGAACAACTGGCCAGGCATGTAAAACGAACACACAACTCTCAAGCGCGTACTGATCATGACAGATTGTTCGCAGACGGCCACGGCGACCCCTCCGTCCTTGGGCGCACGCCCTTTGGTAATGCGATTCAGCCACTTCTCTCGTCAAGCAATGGCGTCCAGCTCTTCACCCTCGAACCCGAGTTTCGTGACTCGTGTTGATCGATAGAATACAATAAAAGAGACGGAACTACAGACCTGCCGAACCCAAGCCTCAGAAAGACTGACATCCTCGCCTGGCGCATGGCGGCATGACACGAAGAATCTGGTCGAGCCTCCTAAGGATAAGAGACCACGTCGAGAATGGGAGTCAGGCGACGGCGGTGCCAATCCGCACACAGGCCATGTTGGACCATGTGGCGCATCTACCCAATGGCTGCGGCCATATGAGTGACCCCAGACGGAACTGTTCACGGTAACGTGGCCCAGATCTCCGAACCACCAAATCATAAAATAGATAAAATAGTTGCCATTTTAAACCACTGAGGTGTTCCGGTTTGTTTTGTTTTTATCAGCGTATTTTGGTGATCTAGCAAAAGCCAGCGGATACATTGGTAAATCCCAGTATGTTTCTTATTAAATTGCATATTAGAGTTTCTACCGTCACTCATAAAAAAAACTTGCTTTTTTTCATAGTGGTTACATACAACCTAACGGTCAGATTTGTCTGTTTATATAATTAGCAGCTTCTTAGAAGACATCATCCTAGTGAAGTATGTGTTTATCTATTAAAATAACGTCTAATAACTTTGAGCACTCAGATAAATGAGTAATTATTTCCCAAAATTGTTTCTTTCTCAATATTCCTGAATTTCTACCTTTTGTTATTTTTTTATGCCTAAAGTAAGATTCAGATAACTTTTTTTTTAAAGTTGTGGATATCTTTTTGTACTTTCTTAAAAAATTTTGTTCTTTTTTTTTTACTAGAGTTAAAAGTAAAATATTCCCAACACCTTGTCTTTTCAGAGACCTCGTTACTTACATATGACTCCATTACCCCAGGGAATCAAGAAATGCAGAGGACAAAATTAGTTTTTAGAAATTCTATAGTGTTGACATTACAGAAACGTTTCATACAGTTTGATTTATTAGAGAAAATGTGCATTCATGGAACTCTGCATATGCTTTATTCTCACATTAAATTTTTTCAAGAGGTAAAGCAACTTTTTTTAATTCCTTGAGATTTGGCTTGAATACTGTTTTTAAGGTTTTAATTAGGACTTTCCTTGCCAACTTGTAATTCTAGCTTGTTATTATTTTTATTCAGTTAAAGACATTTTCTTTTATCTATAGGGATTTTTTATTCTGTGTTTGGGGCTCAGGAGCCACGGGACCCACACACCTGCTTTGAGATGATGATCTGACAGTGAGTGACATCTTCCAATGCAATTTGACAAGCTAAGAAAAGCTCTTAACTACAAATCTCTATCATTTCTGAATGTAGTCAGATTAAAATTGTTTGTGTGACACAAGATTCCTGCAAAATACAAAATTCGACAGCATATATTCCATTAGCGACCATGGGACATATTCTACTCTCTATGTAATGTTTGTCTGCCTGGCAACTTGTTATCTCTTCTTTGCCTGACAAACTATTTATTAATGTTCATATTAATTTTTTCTTCTCTGGTTACGGCACCAGGTTGAAATTTTATAGAAGCACACATAACACAAAAGCTGTATGTGGAGTTAGGAATACCATTCACATATGTCTTTATGTTTCCAAATTCAGTTACTTCACGAATAAATAAGATCTGTATGACTTGTGTCGAGATTCTATTTTATTTTTAAAAGCAAAATTCAATAGTTATTGAAAAGAATATTTAAATATCACACACTGAGGCATTTTCCCCTGTCAAAAACAGTTAAAATAAAATATATTAGTACTATAATTTTGAAAGAAATGATTTCCAGTTAATGTTAAATTATATTCTTCTAAAACGTTTAGTTAAGACAGAAGGTTTCCAAAAGTTCAAAAGATTTTCAAAACTTTATCATAATGATTCTTGGATAAACTGAAGAAATAAAATAAACCTTTCTATTGGAAATTAACTAGAAAAATAATCATGTAAAACGTTAATTTTATTTACTTAGGCTACTTTATCTTCCTTTTAACTAATGCTAAATTGTTTGCTAAGTGATTCAGCAAGGTTTAACTGTCATGATCAGATGTATAGACTCGTCATTATATTTTAATACACCATCCATAAATATGTAATTCAACTTGAATCATTTTTTTTATACTTTAAATGTCTGTTTCAAAGAGTTGAAAATAATGAAATAGAACACATGGCATTTCATAAAAACCTTAAGTCACTTTTCCTCATTTCCTTTTATAAATATAACAAACAAAACAGAACCAGGGAATCCGCTTTTGAGTTTAACTGGCGTCTCTCTAAAATGAAGCGATGGCCTTTTCCCCAAGGGTCCAGGACTCACATCCATGAAAAGACTCTTGTCACATGTAGATATGAAAAAAGCTTCCATCGATTTCTGCATGTCACAAAAAATATTGTTAGGCCTGTATTTAAAAAGTAAAAATAAATGAGCGAGCGAATGAATGAATAGATAGATAGATAGATAGATAGATAGATAGATAGATAGATATAGATAGATAAATGTTGGGAAGTTTAAATCTCTAAAAACATGAAATGTAATACCTACTTATGCACTAATAAATAATATAGCTCTATTATCCTTATTACATTTTATATTTATCATAAAATGATAGCTTAAGCTACATCAATGTCCTTTTTTTTTTTCCTACAGAAAAGAATTCAGAAATGAGAAACACAGTATTCGATAATATTGTGCACCAAGGAGTTTGGTGATGTTTCACAATATAAAGGTTAATTCTCTACCCCTAAAGTGACGGAGAGTGTGGGCTGCTTTCGCTAATCAAGTAAAAATGGACCCTGACTTCCTTGTTCTGACGACTCATTGCTAATCTTAAAGATAAGTGGCGATAACTATTAAAGTTCAGATTAATCTTTGCTGGTGGGAATGGAAAATGAGGTCAAAGGAGGACTGTCCACAGGAAACAGATGTCACGGGCTCTGCTGCGGGCCAAACCAAGGACGCTGACCGAAGAGGGGAGACATTTGTTCAAAGCTTCCTGCAGAAGGTAACTTGTACATGTTGCCCCCTACCTAGCACAGTTTTATTTTGTTTTGGCTCTTCAAGTTACAGTTATCGTGGAAGTTCTGAGCCCATGGAAGACCTGGAAATGCCCAGGTGAGGGACTAGATAGCAGGACATGCTCGCTTGCCAAGTCACCTGCGTGTGGGGATGCAGAGAGAGTCAGGAGGGAGACTTGTACCCGAGTTCTCATCCACTGCACGGAAATCTATCCCAAAGTACGGCACATGGAAGGAGAGAGAGTCGAGTAAGCCCGCATTTGTGTTTGGGACACCATGTCCTCTCTCCAGGACCTGAGCGAGCACGTAGCCATCCGTGCCTCCATTTCCTTTTTGCGTACTGGGACTCATAAGAGCGATCATCGCCGCCCTGGTTAGCCCCGGCTGCCACCTCCCCCACGTCCCCAGCCCAAAATCTGAGGGAATGCAACCCACGGGACAGCTCCGGCCAGGCAGTGGCTCTCATCAGTGTCCTGCTGACCCCTCCGTGTCCGGGGCCCTAGAGGTAGACGTGGCCTTCCAGCCATAAGGAAGAGCTGGTCCCCGCTTGGGCCCCAGCCCCATGGTGCTCCTCTCAGACTTTGAGGTTCCGTGTCCCTCCGTTCCACGCCCACCGCCAGACGGACAGGGTGGCAGGATTCGTCACATGCTTTCCTCGTTCCCTGTGCTTGCTAGATGTAAAAGCCTGTAACGTCGTTCCCCGGTTCCCCGGTCGACGGTGGGCCACCCGCCAATGCCAGGGCCGGGAGGATGCCCGCTGGTGGTCTGCGGCCTGTGCACGTCTCGCGTCCTGCTGTTGGAGTCGGGGCGCTGCTGGGCGGAAAGATCCACCTGGCCAGGCTGTGGCCAGGACGCGGGGGACAGGAACTTACAGCACACGGAGCAGAAAGGGGGCTCAGGGAGAGCCAGACGCCGGAGCCTGCCGGCTCCTGGGGGACCGTCACTGTCACCGGGCAAATGCCTGAGTATAATTCCCGGAGGATCATTTGGGGATAACGACACATCACGCAGAACCCTGGACGCCTCAGCGACTGGTGGATGCAGACCTTGCCGATGAAGCTGGCTCATCGGGGAGTCTCTGAGACCTGGTCGTGCAGAGCCACCCAAAACACGAGAGTCTCGGGGCCTCACAGGGACTTTCCAAGTCCCTACTATCTTTCCCAACACGTGCATTGGGTGCGATGAATTTCTGCTAAGCGAGGCCTTTGCCGCGTCCCGCACGTTGAGATAAGCTGTGTTTTCATTTTCAGTGCATTTAAAATATTTGCAATTTCTCTAGAGACCTTTTCGAACCATGTGTCATTCTGAACTGCGTTGATTAATCGCCAATATTTTTTGGGTTTCCAGCTATTTGTGCGTTATCGATTTCTAGTTTAGTTTTAATGTGGTCTGAGAGCAAACTTGTATGATTTCTATTCTTTTACTCTTGTTAAGATAGAAATTTGAAAGTAAAATGAAGTCCTTTTAAAAATTACAATGAGGCAACAGATGTGAACTGGCCTTTTCCCAGCTCGTCAAATATATACGGTCACGCTAGAAATAGGAAAATCAAGAAATGCATGAACATGATCGCTACAGGCTTGGTTTCCTGGCCTCCTGTCTGACCGGTATGTGTGCCTTAGTTCACGCATTAATCACTAGCCTCCAGGTGTGGCACAACATACCTGCAAAACCTCACCTCTCAAACACACACACGCACACACACATCCAATAGTTTTACCTTCTTTATCTCCAACTTACACAATATAGGCTGACTTTCTAATAGCTAATTTGCCATTCATTGCCAGACATGTTAATTTGTACATCTTTTATGGCTGTTCTTAATTTGAAATTGTAATTTCATTCTTTATCTCTGATCCATTTGTCAGCTTTATTCATCTGCTAGATTTCAAATCCTATGCCGGCGAGCAGGCCACTTCCCGTTTTCAGTATTCGTGTAATGTTTGTGCTCAAACAGAACAACGCGGAAAGCAAAGTGCCTTTAGCACTTCTGTCAAGATTTTGTAACTTAATCTGGATTCCTGCTAAACCAGCACTCACGGCTAAACACTTAGGTATGCTCTCACTGAGGTCTTGTGGCTGGGAGCTAAATCCATACTGATTAGGAGAGAAACAGCCCTGAGACGTACTGGAAAAAAATGCATTGTCATTTTCATGCAGGCATTTGCACAGGACAAAAAGATCCCAGTTGAATAAGTAAAAGGCTCAAAAAGAAAATAAGCGATAGAGTTTATTAGAGAGCAAAGACAGTGCAAGATCGCAAATCAACAGGAGTAAGGCGAAGACAAAACAATGTTTCAGAAAAGGTGGCAGGTCACCGAAGGCAAATGTCACATGACCCGACTGATACACAAGATACAATATTACACGCCGAGAGTACAGAGCACTTACCTCTCCACGGCGAACACCGCCTGATCTGTGTTAACAGCGACCTGGGCATCGGTCGGCGGAAGACGACGCTATTGACACGCGGCCGCCCCATCTGCCCGCGGTGCCGGCGACGCGAAGCGGACGGACCGCGGTTCGTTCTCCTCTGGCCACGTCGAGCGGTTCCGCTATCGTTTCATTACTTCGGGGCTTTGTTCATCAACGGGGTAGAGGAGCGCGGGGCGGAAGCAGGAGTGGTAATGAAAATGGAGCTGGCTTCGCACTGTGCCCTCGGGACGTATTGAAGGAAAGGCGGGAACATGACAGTAAGGGGGGGAGCCGATGGGTGAGCGCGAGTGGCCGGGGGTGGCCGGGGACCCCTTCCTGCCCCCGGGTGGACACGCTGGATAAACACGCACCCCTAGGAGCGCGCCGGGTCTCGCTCGCGCTCCCTGAGCCCGTCCCCGCCTAGCCCCTCCCTCCTCCCGTCATCTTCCTTTGTTCCTTCCTCGGTTCCGAACGCATCAAAGCAGCAGCCAAAACGGGGAACGATGACCGTGAGATGAGAACATCTCGGTGAACCCCGAAGCGTCAGATGGCGGCTCAGACTGCGTAGCCACCGGGTTCATCAGGAAATTCTAACTCGCCCGCTTTCGAATACGATCAGCGTGGAGCCTCGTCTCAGCCCATCCAGAAGTCTGGTCTGGACGACGACACCATCATCTCTTACGGAGTCTCGTAATTGACTGTTAAGTGGCTTCCTCTTTCTCTGCCCTTGGACCCTTCAAATTTATTTCCGCAGAGTGGCCACAGAGAGCTTTTAAAATGCAATCCCTTTCGAGGCTGGTCCGCTTCGATCACTTCGGAGATGCACACTCGCGCTCAGAATAAAGAGCAGCATCCGTCCGGTGACTTGCCAGGTACCCGTGGTCCGCCCCTGGCTAAGCGTTCTGAGTTGTGCCTCCCAGCACTAGTCCTGAACCCAGATACTGCTTCTTCTTCTTCTTTTTTTTTTTTTCTTGCGGGTCCTTAAATGCGTTATGCAGGTGTCCATTTGAGGGACCGCTGTGTTTACTGACCCGTCTGCCTTATGTGGTCCGAAAATCCTCATGGCTCCTCTCTTCCCTCCTTTCGGCCTATAAAAGTCACTTTCTCCGGAAGCCTTCGTGGACCCCTAACTAAACCGTGTCCCCATTACGTTCCACATTTTCCTCCCTTTTGCTTAGTCTTCACTTTTACTTGTCAGACTCTGTCTTCATGTGTTTACTGTGCCACGGTGACTACCTGATACGGGCAGACACTTCGTCTGTTTGGTTCCCCGCGATCTCCTCGGTGCCTGGCACATGGTGCGCTCACGTTAGATGAGAGCGCTGTGATTCCTCTTTCAAAATTAATGTCTAGTTTGCCTATGCCGCAGGAACGATGGAAGAAATTAATCAAGTGCTTTAAAAGCTTTCCAATTAGACAAATACATATTGATTGAATTGTGACTTGGTACCACAATAACCAAGGTATTCACAGAAATAAATGAAATCGAGAAAGAGAAACTTGTCTCTGCCTCCGGGTCAGAACCACACATACAAGTCACAGTCTTGGGAAATGGAGTGGGCTGTAGAAAAACGTGGACTTTAGAATAATCATGGAAGTAACTGAGTCATTCTTTAAAAAAAAAAAAAAATATATATATATATATATATGTATTTGGAGTGCTCTCAGTAATTTTGGATAAATCAGAGAATTTCTTGATAAAACTTTTAATTGAAAACTATATTAAATCACAAACATACACAAGAAAATAACTCATTATACTTTTGATATAGAGTTCATGTATATTGTTATATAACGACTAGATACTCTTTCTGAACTAAATGTTAGAAACCAGATATAAACAAAAGAGGATCTGAGGGCGATCGACCCGGATGTTGTTTTCCACATATGAAGAGAACAGACGGACATTTTTAGACGCGGGAACTGTTATCACATTTCTGTACTTAAAATGGCAGTGGGGGAGGGGCGGGGCGGTAAGTGGACTCGGGGAGGCAGCCGTGGGGAGGGGAGGAACGACGAGAGGATCCCGCTCTCTCGAAGCTGAAAGAGAACAAAAAGCAAAACGTAAAAACGCGAGAGAGAACACCGAGGGAGTCCTCAGAACGCTGGGCCGCCCCGTGGGGCCTTCGACGCCCAGAGCGTTTGAAGGGGGCCTGAGAACGCCCACGTTTCGGGGGGCTCCGCTCTACTGAGCGAACCCCCAGCCGCACTGCGCGTGGGCGTCTCCTTGTACATTCCTGGTGCATAATCACTCCTCGCTACGGGTGACACAGCTTTCAACAGGTCACGGGTTTGAGTGGCTATAACAGAATATTGCAGAGTGGGTGGCTTAAATGACGGAAGCGTGTGTCCCGCAGTGGGGAAGGGTGCGTGCCCAACAACGAGGCACCAGGAAATCTGATATCTGGTGAGAACCTGCTTCTTGGATGGCAGACAACAGCCACCTTGCACGGTCGCCTGGCCAAGAGCAGAGAGAAAGCGAACAAAGTGCTTTCAAGGCCATCGGCCCCATCTCGAGGCTTCCTTCTCCAGCTAATTGCCCCTCCAAGACCCCAGCTCTGAGCAGCGCCCCGCTGGGATTAGAGTTTCAGCATCTCCACCTGGGGGAGCAGCGCGGACCCGCAGTCCCTAAAGCAGTCAAATTCTACCTCTTCTCATCGCTTTCAAGGAGCTTTGGACTTAGAAAGTTGCAGGCGTGTGTGTCTCGCCGGGACGTCCTCGCTCTTGGTACCTGAGGTGAATGCGTGTGTAGCTCCGGGTCTCGCGTCGGCGGCGCTGGGACACCGATTATATCCTTCCAATGGTTTCAACTCTGACTCCACGTTAAAATCCCCTGCGGGGCATTTTAGAGAATCCAGCCGTGAGAACGCAGTTGCAAACCTCTTAATTATAGTTTTGAGTTGGAAGCCGTTCGAATACCTTTTTCAAAGCTCCATGAGAAATTACAATGCACTAAAAAGTTCAAGAAAATATCAGCAATAGAATAAAAGTTTCTCATCATAAAAATTATATATGTATGAACTGGCGAATTTGTTTCGTTTTTCCCCCCCAACTTAATTGGGGCGTCGTAGATAAATGCAATGTTAAGGCATTTAAAGTGAACGACGTGATGATGTGTTACACCTGCACATCATGAAAAGATTTCTCCCACGTGGGCAATCAACGAACCCTCAGCGCCCGCGGTCACCTCCTTCTCCTCGTGAGAACGATTACGTTCTTCTCTCTGATCAGATTAAAGTTGCACAACGCAGCGTCGCCGCCGGCAGTCGCGGGGTGCGCGTTAGAGGCTCAGGTGTTTTCGTCTTAGAGCTGAAGGTCGTTTCCCCTTCGCAGCCCCTCCGGCCTCTGGCTGCCGCAGATCTGCTCTGCGTCCCTTTAAAACGTCTTTTTACGGATAAGTGATGCCTTGCGGCGTCCGCTTTCTCTGCCTGGCCAGTGGCAGCGGGAGGAGCTGGGGCGCGGCCGACGGCAGGTGCTGACTGCGGGCGGGCAGCCCGGGGCGACACGGGGCGCAGGTGTCTGCCGGCTGCCCGCGTCTCTGCGGAGAGTCACCGCCAGCCCCCGACGCCTGTTCGTCCTGGAGGCCTGGTCATCGGGCAGCAGCTTGGGAAGGGCGCAGGTAAGGGAGCGACGGGCGGCGGGCGGCGCGCCCGCTCCCGGTGTCCAGCCCTCGGGGACACGGCGGCGAGGGTCGCGTGTGCTCCAGGACGCCTTCTCAGTGTGCCATGCAGCCCGGGGCGTCACGAACGCGAGCCCCGCGGCTTCCGGAGCGCGGCCGGGGGCCACCCTTCGAGAGGAGTCGGGCTGCTCCCCAGCTGCGGGGCGCCTCGCCACCTCTGCGCTTCCCGCGTGGGCGTCGCCTCCCTCCCCGACGGGCCGCTCAGCGGGCTCCCGGGGTTCCTTCGGGGACAGTTACCCCCGGGGGTGGCTGTGCATTTGGGGCATCCGTGGGACGAGGGGAGCCTCAAAGCCTCCGCGTCGCCTTCTGCGTCGACTCCCGCTAACTTGTTATTTGTGTAAAGCGTTTGCTCCAACTGCCCAAGATCTGATTCATGTGAATCGCGGGGTGACAACGCGGAGGTCAGCGTATTTTCTTAGAGTTTGTGTGATGGAAAACATGCGTCCCGTTTCTTCAGAGGCCGAGGTGCTTACACGCCAAGTTTACAGTTCGGGAAACGTTTATCGCACGTTCCTCGCGTTTGCATTTCCGAAGCGAAAGTGACTTTCCGTTAAGTCAGATCCTTCGTGGACGCGTCTGTGCTTGCTGCGGGAGTCAGGGGGGAAACGAGAAAAGGGAACCACAGCGTGGGGGGGGGGGCGCACCTCCCCCGCGCCGACCCTGCAGAGCGAGGCCAGGCTGGGAAGCGCCCTCTGCTCTCCCTTACCCTTCATACGATTCGGTATTTTCCGTGCCAGACACCTGTTCTCACGTATTTGAAACTTGTGTCTCTTTCCAACTCATTTCTTATGTATTCGTTATTTGTGCTTTTATTTCCAATCTAAGACTACAAAACAAAGGCAATTCAGTGTAGAATCCTAATTATCTGGGAAATGTCCTATTGAAGAATGGGCATAAATTTATTTAGAATTCAGTGTGCGAGGCATTTCCTTCATATTGCACCAAAAACAAACAAACAAACAAACAAACAAACAAATAAAATAAAGACTTAGGTACTTTTTTTTTTTTTGGTACCAGGAAGCAGAAGATGACTTTGTAATCTTCAAGTTTGAATAACATCATTTGTTTTCCTTAAGTAAATTATAACCTTTGACTGAACTATTCTAGCTCGGCGGCATGCAGAGGAGAGCAGCCGTGCGAAAAGCATGTCTTCGTTCACAGAAGTCAAGTCCGGCTTTTTAAAAAAGCCCTCGCCTGTCGCGCTCCACGTGCCTGTGAGCCAAATGCGTCTGCGAGCTCTGGTTGCTACCAAGATGGCAAAATGGTGTGTTCTGCGACCCCCCGCATCAACAACGGTGAAGCGACCAGGGAACATGATGGAGAAAATGAATTCCGGGAACCACTGAAAAACTTTGAAAGCCGAGCAACCAAAGTCAGCCTTGATCTTAGGGATGAAGGAGGCGAAGCACAAGGCAGCCGGCGCGGAGCCCAGAGACGAGGCGGGACGGCCGGAGAACACGGGCCGGCGCCGCCCCCCGGCGTCGGGAGGAGAAAATCTGTGTCTGATCCTTCTCGGTGGAAACGTGTGGCGATAGCTGAACACCGGGGTGCTTGTGCCCTTTGAGAAACATCAGAGTTTCTACAAAGACTCGCGAGGATGGACAACGTGTCGGTAAAAATAGGGACGGTTTGACCTGCTGCCTCTGGGCTTCTCTCCGCCCTCGCTCTCCCACACCATTAAACAGCTGGTTTGTAACAAAAACAGAATTGATTTCGCCCCGTGCTGCCTTCCTCTAAGACTGTAAGACCAATTTAAAGGGGACAGTTTAACCACAGCAATGGCCTGCCGCGAAAGTAGAGAAGGGAGCATGAACACGCCTTTCCTCAAACAGCTTACCCAGGCCACGTGCTGGTCACTGCCGCTTGCTCCACACGCAGCATCAGCCAGTGCGTGGTAAGCGCAGGGAAACGGGAACCACAGCAGGCAAAAAGCGGCCATGCGACCGAGAGGCGAAGCCGCCGTAAGCGGACGAGTAAGTGGACGGCCTGGAGTATCTCGATGAAAAATGAGGAAAGGTCGAGGGATGTATAATGTGGTGCGTGTAGAGACGACGGACAGTGTCAGCAATATGAGCAAACCCAAAGTCGTCGGAACACGGGACTAACAGACAGTTGGAAAAACGTTAAGATGGAATAAGTAGACGGATAGAACTGAAAAAGTTAGTAATTAGGAATCGCAGTTGATGAATCTCTACCAGCAGCAAAATGAAAATGACGAACGATAGGAAATATAAAAGAGGTATTCATAGGGATGGAGGGGATAGATAGGTATGTGTAATATGTAAATTTCTAAAAAGTATAGCTATTTATACAATGATATTCCACACGGGGGATAAAATAAATGAAATGAAATGAAATGAAATGAAATAAAATAAAATAAAATAAAATAATAAAATATACTAGGGCAGTTAATAGAGAGTTGGTAGCGATCGCACAGCAGGTCAGAAAGACCAGTCGTCGGGGGCTCGCTGGTGCGCATGCGCAGTTTGGTCCCCACGGAGTCCTTGTCGGCAGGTGTTGGGCCTGACCTCGGGGTCCACGAGCAGCCGGGTGACTGCCCAGAAAGACAGTGGCAGGCGACTGTGCTGCAGCCTGAGATAGAGAGAGAGAGAGAGAGAGAGAGAGAGAGAGAGAGAGACCAGATGCACACTTAGAGCCTCGCTCCAGGTGGAAAAAATGAAGAAAGATAAATATACATATACATACACGCGTATATTTGTATATACATAATGATTTACATGCATTAAAAGTATAGACACACAAGCTGAACAGCAAAGTCTTAGACACTCTCAAAAATAAAATATAAAGTGAAATTATTTTTGCACGGAAGGGCTGTTTAATTGCTTTAAGGGTGAAACTCAGCGATTGTTAGTAAATTCTTCAGAATCCGGCAGGCCTCGTAAGGAAGCCGCTGTAGAGCGTTTCCGACGTCACGCTCCAGGGTCCTTTCCGGCCCAGGCGGCCTCTGCCACGCACTCGCTTCACGAGGACATTTGTGTAAACAGAATTATAAAGTATGTAGTCCTTCCTTCGTGGCTTCCTTCTCTTAGACTCATGTGTTATTGGGCTTATCCAGGCTATAGTATGTGGTATTTCAATTTTTTTTTTTGGTAATACTGAATAATAAGTCCATTTTATGGTTATACCACATTATGTTTATCCTTCAAAAATTGGTGACACTTGCATACTTTTTAAAAATTCTTGAGCATTAGGCATAACGCTCTGCCAACGTGCCCGGACGTCTTCGCGTGGCCGTGTTTTCGTTTTTCCTGGGTGCCTGGGTGGTATGGTATGTTTATGGTCAACTGTCGAAGTAAACGTTTTCAAGACAAAGTGATTTTCAAAGGGCGCTGCCATTTTACTAGAATCAGGGCTATTTCGAAGGAGGGGCCTTCTTTAAGTCGTCGACTCTGGGCGCCCCGGGTGATGGGGTGTGAGGCAGCGGCAGGGGAAGCAGAGCGGGTTCCCAGGAGGGGGGGGGGCGGGCCGCAGGGGCGGAGCCTCGCCCGCAGCACCTGCCCGCCCCGCCTCCTCCCGCAGAAACTGTCCGTGAGCTTTGGAGAGCTGTAGCGTTGACCAAAGATGTAGTAGGTTTCGTTTGAACATGTATTTCCACTATTCGAGAGTAAAAAAGCAGAACACGGGTTTGCATTCTTTTAAAGTAAATAAATATGCTGAGCCATATGGTAAATATAAATTTAAATTTATAAAAAACTCCCAGCCATTTTCCAGACCAGCCCGAGCAGCTGCAGCCCCGCCCAGGGAGGACCCGCCCAGGGAGGACCCGCCCCGGGCGTGCACCAGTTGAACTCCGTGCGAATGGAAACAACTCGAATGGCCTTCAAAGGGTTAAGCACATGGCGTGCGCCCACGCCACCGAATCCTGCCCGCGGCTTCCGCTGCCAGGGGAGGCGTTTTCACTTCTGGCGGGGTAGACTCTGGACAGCACCTTAATGCGTCCACTGCAGGCTCGTAGAACGAAAATGAGTGAAAATTAAGAGGCTTCTTTTAAAATTACCTTTTGCATGCAAGTAGTCATTAAGTAAAAGAGAGGTAAATTTGTTGTATAATTTACTTTCGACTTTTTAAATTGTTATTATAACTATCCATGTTTTGAGTCATCATTTGCAATGCTACTTTCCCCTAGTTAGCCACTAAGTCTTTCCGCTGCGATTATAATGTGCCCATGGGTTGATACATTTTAGCATGTACTTCAAAATTTGATGGCAACAATTATTGATTACATTTGAGTGAATGTGAGCATTGTCCCTTTTAAAAATATATATATATATAAATGGAAATCGTCCACATTCTGGTTCACTAACAATACAACAAATATGCCTGGAGGAGAACAGTGGTCCGCTTTCCCTGACTTGCAGTTTTGCCCTGGGCTGACAAAGCCCCCAGGGATGTCCGGTTTTATAAACTGCCTTCCAGCTCATTTTGAACATGGTCATCTTGATCTCACAGGGCACAGAAAGAGAAAACAAAGCCTTCAGAGAAAAACAGCTGAATTGGCTTTCCGTCCACTGAATCGGAGTTTGCTAATATTCCCTTTACCGAAATCACTTAATTCTGTCTCAGGACTTTGGAGAACTTCAGAGATAAACACCAAGCGTTATATTCTGAGGCTTGGATGGTGAAAGAGCCTCCCGGATCATGGACTGTGACTTCCTCACGTGGCCCGAGTGCAGGGGTCAGGGACTGCAGGTTGGGGACGAGGACAGAGGACAGAGGGGAGGGGGCGCCAGACAAGTCCCTATCACTTTGTGGTTTTACACGAGCGTAGTCTGGGGAGAGCAAATTTCAAATCTAGAGTGGAGAGGTAAAAAGTTGGAAGAGACCTCTCTTCTTGAAGTTGGAAGAGAAAATGACGCAGCAGAAATACATCGTCCCCAGAGGAAATGTCTCTGTCTTCTTACTCAACTTCTAGTTTGATTTCCTCAAGTTCAGCTGGTCACGACTTTCATGTGGTCGGGCGGCGACCGGACAAGCGTCTGATCATTACACAGCAAATACGCCTGTTCCGTGAGATGGCGCGAACAGACCCACCAGCACGTGGCAAGTAGATAGACTTGCTAATAGCGACTGCAGATGTCTCCGTGAACTCATTTTTGCTCATTTAAAAAAAGTCTTGGGATTTCTGTTAGTAGCGAATAATACCTGCTGTCGAATCCGAACTTAATATACAGCATGAGAGTGTTTAGAATGGAGTTGAGATTTCTAAATCGTTGCAGTTAATCACAATGTTAAGGATTTTGAGTGTTTATTTAACTGGAGTTTAGAGTTTCAAGATGTGTAAAAATAACTGAACTGTATTTAAGTAGCCTGAGGAAATGCGGGTGAAATGTTAATAAGACATAGGAAAACATATTGCATGGATTGATAGAGAAAAATGAAACTATGAGCTGGCAGACAAGGACAGGGGACATCGAAGAGAAGATTGGAAATCAGAAGGACAACAGGCCAGATGCTAATCAGGTAGAAGGATCTAAGGAATCCACATGAGCTTCTCGGCGTCAGGGAGACCCTGGTCGGGGGTCCCCTTCCCTCACTGCAAGCCGTTCTCAGGTCGCTTCTCATGTGGTCTCCAGGGACGATTCTCGACGGTGCCGCTTTCGTCGAAAACTATCAATAAGTTGCCAAAGGCGCTTATACCATCAAAAACTGATGTGTTGACATTTAAATCTATTACTAATCTAGAAAAAAATGTATTCCTGTCTCGTTAATTAACGATCATGAGCATTCGGAAGAATGGCCAATTTCTGCTCAGACCAGACAGCGAGGGAAAGAAAAGCCGCTTGACCCATTCCTCCGATAAAACAGCAACGACACTTAGTGACCGAACACAGACGTTTCCGGAATACTAAAGTTTCAGAATTCTTAAATCATTACTGTGATCCCGTGAGCCAGGTAAGTGTTTCCGCTTTGGAGATGAAATTCTTAAGATTCACAAGTTAACTAGTTTCGCGTGATCACGATGCTAGCAGGAAAGGGACCAGGATTCCGCCCGAGCCCGCCGCAATCCCAACAGGTTGTTAAGACTAAAACGACAGGTAAAGGGATGGGAAACAGAGCGCGGGTGGGATTAAGGAACGATGTGAGCTGCGGGCCTCTCGCCACCTCGCTGCGTCCAGGCCGAGGGACAAGCTTCAGGGGGACCCGGGGAGGCACGGGCGTCAGCGTGCGGCCCGGCCCCGGGGGGCCTGCGGAAGGGTCATGGTGAGAAGAAGGGGGAGAGGAAAGACCTCAGGACCGCGTCTTCCCTGGGACCACAGGCCTCGCCCTGCGCGGCGGTGGCGGTGACGCGGGGCCGTGGTTCTTCCTACATAGGGGTGTGTGTGTGAGAGAGTGTGTGTGTGTGTGTGTGTGTGTGTGAGAGAGTGTGTGAGAGAGAGAGAGAGAGAGTGTGTGTGTGTGTGAGTGTGTGTGTGAGAGTGTGTGTGTGAAGTTCCAAGGTGACACTGTCCAAAAGAGAACCCTGGGACAGAAAGCGAGGTTGACATGTCCCTCCTTTTCAAAATGTGCTAACTCAAGTGTTTGTAGCATGAAAGCGAAATTGCAAATTTAGTTTAGCAAAAAAGAGTCCGACAAGGTTTGAACCCGACCAACCTGTACCACAAGACTACGTGTGAAAGGAAAAAATCTATATATTGTAATTCGAAATTCGAAAACAAAATTATTTGACTTTAATAAGTCTCCACTTTTCACTTCTAATCAAATCGCTCTTCTGAGCGAAACCTCTATTGTGAGCATTGCTAATAGCGTTATTTCCTAGGACGATTGTAGTGATACGATTGTCTGCAGAATAAAATCATTTGGGAAGAAGAAGTAGAGTTGTGGGTTCTCAGCCTGATTTTTTTTCAAGTCCATCTAAAATGAGCATATTTTCATGAGTAGATTTGCTTCAATCATTAAAACAAAATCAAGTACAAATCCCAGAAGCATTTTGGTTGCAACTGGGGATTTAAAAAACAGGGCCCGAATTGTTACCCAGCCATTTTCCTGTTTTGCTTTGGGTTCAGTTTTTTGAGCTGTTATTTGAAGAGGACCCCGGGAATAGCAAAGTTACTTGTGGAAAATTTAAGTCAGCAGGCAAAAATCAACAAACAGGAAGAGTCATGTATCACGTTAGGATTGTACAAATATTTGTTTTCATTACAATCCCAATAGGATAGCAGCATGTCCATATTAGAGACAATTTCTATATTATAGTTTGATTGGATTAATCCCTGAAAAAAAATCAGACTTCAACTTGACCCAAAATCTGCATTTCAGTAGTTTGTACCACCATCTGTAAATGAGAAAAAATTAAAGACTTGATTAGAATGTTTCGGTATAGATTTGGGCTGATAAACCATATCTAAAAGTTTTTGAGGGTATGTGCTTTAGTTATAGTGAAAGCATTATTTTCTAAACGTTGGCGCCTTATTAAGATTTTTTGGGAAGCGCCTTACTGATTCATGTGGAGTGTATGCAAATTATGTTTTCTAGGTATAAATATGATACCTTCAGAAATTGCAGTAATTATTACAGCTCATTTACTGCGTTTTTCTGACGTTTCAATCTTTGTTCATCCCAAACATTGCTTTTTAAATCCTCCCGACAATACAGGAAGATTCATTATCGTTTCCTTCTTTGTAAAATGCGGTGGCCGAGACCTAGAGGGGCTCAGTCACCGTCCCTCACATCACCCCACTTGGGTGGCTCCACGGCGAGCGTCCTCTGCAGCTGCGGGGACTTCTGTGGTTTTGAAATGAAAGTGCTCAGGTATGGGCGGACACAGCACGTCAGCAAAGAAACAAAAGCAGCAGGTGCTGGGCGTTTGGACCCAGGGCTGGACCCTCTGCCGCTGGCCTCATCAGTCACCGTGGCGCCAGTGGCTCCGTGAAGTTGTTTTCCTCCTGCTCAACCATTTAGAAGAGAACATCGTAAATACTTTCTCACAGGATCCATAATCCCCATTATGAAACAGGAATAAATGTGCCATCCTATGCCAGTTTTATTGCCAGCCACAGGGCGGAGGGAAATTTTCCTTGGCTTTAGCTCTAATCCGAAGGCGTCCTGAGCTCAGCCGCACGCACTAATTACAGACCAAGCGTCCTGCACTCACCACGGTGGTTTTCATGGTGACGTTTTGTAAATTCATATGCATTTAAATGAGTAGGAATGCAAATGCCACTAAGTATATAGGTTTATGAGTGTGAGTGTGTGTGTGCGTGCACGTGTGTGTGTGCGCGTGTGTGTGTTAAATGCCAATCCTCCATCCTGAGATAGGAGACATATAATTTATGTGTTTGATGTCTCAGGAACAGACCTGCGCGGTGTCGGGGAGATATCCCTCCCACAGTTTTGGCGCCTGAGTCCTAGACGGCCACCAGGTGGGACGATCTGGAGAGTTACAGGGGGCGTCAGTTTCAGTCTCTGGATGAACTCCACGTTAACGTGCAAGGATTGGGTTGAAACCCTATTATAAGATTATTCATCCAGGCCGAGAACTGTCTCACATACCTGTCGCGACACCACGATGCTCTCTCGAAGGAAGAGAGTCCGACCCAACTCAGAGTGCCTCCCATCGGCATCTCCCCTGGGAACGTTCCTCAGAGTGATGCCGAGGACTTCGCCTTCTCCGGGACACCTTCGGCGGCAACACCGGAGTTGCCGTCTTCGGCGTGCGGGGGAGCCCCTCCCCAGGTGGGCGGGCAGGTCGTGGCACACGCGCCGGCATCCCACGCCACTCAGAGTTTCAGCACCACGATTTAAAATTGGTTCGACCACCGCACATTTCACACTAATCGAGGACTCGGGGGCCGACGTTCTTCTCCACTGATTTTCCGCCCTCTGTGTTTTTAATGACACGTCGCCGGGAGGCTTTCTCAGCGCGTGCTTCTCCTCTAGTGACGGTGGCAAAAATCCCAGGAGAGTCCCAGTATTTGTTTTCTGGCAAAATTTACCGTGATTTAAGAATTCGTGCTAAGGAATTAATCAAGAGTATATGTAAACATGCACAGATGTTCATTTTGACTGAAACGTAACTTATATCGCTCGAAATTTGTACAACTTCATATTAAGCGACAGGCGGGTGGCTAGGAACATAAAGACAGTCCGGGGAGCGAAGTCCGATGCCGTCATGAGAACGGCGGTAAGCGACGGTATCCGTGGACGAGAATCGGCGTGTGCGGCGATTGGCACACTAGAAATAGCACACGCCACGGCATGCAGTAGTAGCATGTGTATACATGTGGCTTTACATATGTACGTATGGATCATGTTTCTGCGTAGGCGTATAGTGATGTCGTCTCTACGTATTTATTTATCTGTCTTTTGGACATGAGATGACTAGTGGATTTTTGTTTGCAGTAATCTATCTTTAAGGTGTCCCGTCATAAAATAATATTTTTGATAGCTAGAAGGAAAATCTTTAAAAAAATAAAAATTAAAACTTTTTCCTTAATAACAATAAATAACAATTATGTTGCAACATGCATCTATTATATTAACAAAAATTAACAAAGTAAATATAATTTTGTGCTGACAGGCTATGCTCAAACACTGCTATCTTTAGCATAAACGGTCTTGTGTTTTTGGGGAGAGCAATCTTTTAATAAGCGACAAGATCAATCCAAATTTATGAATCTATTGTTTTTTGTAATGCTAAGGAATATGTTTTTAAGAGATTGTCCAAAGGAAAAAAAAGTATTTGAAAAATTTCATAAAAAATACCAGAGAAAACAATGAGTAAAAACATCTTAAATTCCCCAACAACGAAGCAAAGTAAAAATAAAATAAATGCTGTGCTTTAAAATTCCTCGTAGGCGAATAACGTTGACACCGAGTTGCTAAGTAATAATAGTGTCAATGTGAAATGTTTACTTGCATTGACAAGAACATAAGAGAAGATTAAAAATATAAATACTTGGACTTTTTAGTTTATTTTTAGTTTTTTTTAATGGAGATTTCTTAAACCTCCATAAAAGCTAGCAGTTAAAAATACCTGTAAGTGCACCAACAAGATCATCGCACGTAACAGAACGATAACCACCTCCAAACATTCAGCATGATAGAGTAAGGGTGTTATCGTCTGTATACGCGGATGAAAAATCGTTTCTTCTAAATCACGATCGTGGAATAAAAATAATTAGTCGAGGTTTCCACAGCCATTCTTTGCTTATACTTATAAAACAGGAGGCAGGAAGCAAAAGCGTGCGGCACAGAATAACGAAACCGGGAGCGGCGGCCTCTACGTCCTTCTGAATCGCGAAGCCAGGGGCACACAAATCACAGCCCGGAGAGCGCCAGACCTTGGATGTTCGCTTCTGTTTACGGACTATATACGCTGCTTATCTTCTGCTTTTTGTGATGACAGCAACCAGTCTTTTCCCACTGTATTTATGGTGCTTTTCCCCCTTCTTTTCTTAAAGATTATTTTATACTTGGCAGCGTGTAAACATGGTGTCTGGAATACGAATAGGAGAGAGTCGCCGTGGCTTAGGCAGCTCAAAGAGGCTAAGCTCGCCGCCGAACAGGAGCCGCCGTCCCAGGAGAGAGAGGCGAAGAGGCGCACTGACCGGTGCCGCTGCGGCTCGATGACCTGCCACGGGGTCGTAGGACGTCCCCAACCCGGCCTGCGAGGCGGGAGTTACGCGGCCCAGTTTCCAGCCGAGGAGATGCTAAGGCGCAGCCGAGGTCTCAGTCAGTTCGTCTGCGGCCCACCCCGTGGACGGCGGACTCGCCGCGCTGGTTCGAGGTCCGTGAGGGGACGCCACCGGCGCCTTTTTAGGTGAAGGAGACTGGGAGAGCCTCGTGCAGGGGTCTCAGGTCGGCAGCTTGAGAGACTCTGGCTAGCAATGCGTTACAGACGCCGGCGTCCCCGGTCTGGGCTCTGAGAGTCTGTGTCGTGCCTGCGTTGTGTAACTCAAATTTTAGGTGAGGATCAGATTATTTAGCTGGAATATAAAATAGTAGTTAGGGTAAAATGTTTCATTGTGTGATTAGAAAAGTAGCTTTTAAAAAGATTTTATTTATTTTAATTAGTTCAAGTATACAGTATATTGGTTAGACATCTATGTAGTTCATAAGAAGATACCCCCCCACACACAATTAGACCAGCATTTATCTGGGGGTAATAAGTACATTGGCAATAAAATAGAATATTTGTATATTTCCTCGTATCCACTGTGTTGAAATCCAAAACAAATGGACACCAACCTTGAAAATTCCATGAGCAGAATAAAAGAACCGTTAGGTCAACCAGCGAGGTTTCAGCTAGCTTATTTTGTGTGACTGACTTGACCTGGGTCATTTCATGCTTATAGCTCTGGAAATCATAAGCTACGCCTGAACTCTTTCCCAGGGTTAACACGAAAATTTTAATATTATAACCAAGCACCATGAAGAATGACCAGTCGCTGCTTTCTCAATGCATAAACGGCTTAATAATTATTAATTAATAATGTGCCCCCGAGCCTCAGCCCAGGCTTTAGTTTGTGCGTTAGGGTTGCAGATTGTCTTGGTTTAACATCGTAAAGTCAGTTGATGTAGTTGGCCATATTAAAAGAAATTTTTTTTAATCACAGGATTTCAAAATTGAATATAATGTTACAGTTATCAAGAAACCAAGGCATTAGCAGAGAAATAGAGAAATAAATCAATGGAACAGAAAATAACGTCCTGAAATGGGAGCATACATACATGTAAAACTGATTTTCCACGAAGGTATGAAAGTGAGAAATCATAAGCTTTTCCATCGACGGCACAGAGGACCGGGAGGTATTTCCATGGGCATGAGGAAGCGCTTAGGGGTGACTGACCACTAATGGATGCATGTCGAGGCCCAAATCTGTGAACTTATACGCTTACGTGTAGTTCATTGTATGTCCATTGTACTTCAGTAAATAAATCCTCTGCAAGTCTTATTTTAATATTATAATAACTTAGGCAAAATACTTGCATCCAAATGAGCAATTATTAATAATTTCAGTTTTATCTAAAGTCATATTATATACACTAAAACAACACGATATTGTAGAAAACAATATTCAAGATAAAACATTGAAATTATTCACTAAATCTACCAATCCTCTCAGGCGTCAGCAGGAGAAGGTGATAGTATTCGAATCATGGGACATACATTCTCTTAATCAGGGCCCGCCTGGTGATGAAAGTTTCGTAGCGGCATTTATCAACTGTACATGGCTTGTCATGAATTACTAGAATACTAATTAGGTGAAAATATCGAGAAGTGTCTTGGAAATCGAAAGGTCCTTCATATTTCTTTGTGAGGAAAGAGTATTGATAACTTATAAAAAGAGACAGAACAAAAACAGAAGGAAAAGGGATCCGTTTTGTCTTTTGTGATGGGTTTCTGTTTTAATTACTTACAAAAGCATTCATTTGCTTTTGTATTTT
Organism: Rousettus aegyptiacus; assembly: GCF_014176215.1. Lineage (NCBI taxonomy): Eukaryota > Metazoa > Chordata > Mammalia > Chiroptera > Pteropodidae > Rousettus > Rousettus aegyptiacus. The sequence continues at coordinate 44,530,672 of NW_023416288.1, read as the reverse complement.
ATTGCAACAACTGCACACACACACACACACACACACACACACACACACACATACACTTCACTTTAGTCTGGCTAAAAATGGTTTCTCATTGTTTGATTATTTCCAAATGCCAAAGTAATTCTTTCTCTTACCCTCCTTTACCTCATCTTAGAAAATTAGGTTATGTCAGCGTATTTGTTTAAGTCGACCTCTCTTTTTTGTAGGTCAAACTCAATGAATTAAGTGATAATTTTATCTCTTCTAAAAGTAACTGCAATTTGAGGGAATAATTTTTTTGAACTACATGCCTCCTAAGGTGTTTACTTAATGAATACGTTGTAAATTAGGACGCAAGCGACAAGCAGCAAGGGCAGGTGAGGAATCCAGTTTTACATGTTCATGTCTGCCAGGCTGTGATCCACAGTTGGAATTGCAGTGGAATAAATTCTTACCTCGCCACGTGATTCGCCCTGAACATTGGCTCGGAGGGGAGTTTTCTTCCTTCCGGGGCAGGTGATTGATCTCTAAAAAGCGCTGTGTATCAGGATAATTATAATCCTGGAATCGTAGCGGCTGGGGATAGATTTTTGCTGCACTCGTCACTCGCCGTGAAGGAGAGGTTCTTTAAATCTCTCTGAGTCTCGGTTTTCTTATTTTAATATGAGAAAAACACTGTCTATTTTGTTTTAGGGGACTAATCAGGTGTTTCTGATGGCAGCGCACTAAACAATGGTCCAGAGCTGTCACGAAATGCCTCTCCCAGGGCCCACGCCTGTGCAGACATCTGCCTCTGCGATCGCGGCCTCTCTGCTCCCGCTCGGACGCGGCGGATGAGGGCACAGCTCCGCCGGCCACAGACGGGCACAGTGACCACGGACGGGCCAGTCTTGGCACTTCGTCCCAGGCACGTTGACTCAGTGAGGATTAATTAGACCCTCTCCTGAAGGTTCTGTTACTGCGTGCGCGCGAGAAGTTTGTCTTTCTGTCTGTCTGTCTGTCTGTCTGGTTACGGAAGCCCACATCTGCCGGTGACCTTGGTCTATGGGACGTTGGAGTGCTTCTGCCTGTGGGAGGAGAGAATGCACCCGATCCCCACGGAGGCCGCAATAGCGGCGTGTGAGTTCGCGGTCTCGTTTCTAGGGAACTCGGAGATTCGTGCGAGTCCGAGGGACCTGGACAGTCATGTCAGGTAGCAGGTGAGAGACACGGATTCTGATTCAACCGAGCACTGCAGGCGGGAGCTGCAGGAGGGTCAGAGACCTGGGCCGTGGTGTGGCAGACGCACCGGCTGTGACGCTGCGGTTCTTGGGGAGTTAAGTCTTCTTTCCATCCGGGGAACCAATTACTGCCATCTCGATGCATCCTACTTTTTACCTAAATTGGTTTTATTTACTTCTTTTGTCCAAAATGTTTTCTGACAAATATACGCTATTTTCAGTGCCTTCCAAAACATCTGGCGTCTAATAGGTAATGAGACATGATTCTCATCTTTTGTTTACCTGTCACGACCAATAGTTTAAACTATTTATAAATGTTGTAACTACCACATGGAAACGGAATGAACCACTACTCAAAATTCGGTTTGAATGTTGGGGCTGATCACTCATACACACACACCCCAAGAGAATGGATGGAAAGCTCTTGACAGGAGGCAGGGTTGGGATTTTTATCCTGGTGGGGGATGGAGCTCGGGCGAGGGTTTTTGTGTGTGCTCAGAGTGGGGCATGCGTGGTTGGAACTTCCCACTGGTGCCAAAGGGAGGAGCAATCTGATATTTTTGTAGCCATGATCCAGGGTAAGCCAGAGGGGGAGGGATGAGGGGGGAGGGCTATCAGCAGTCACACGTCAAAAATGGAGTAGGGCGGCTTTTACAAGAAATCATTTCCCTCAGTGATGACGTCCACTGCAGGTGATGTCTACTTCATGTCAGATATAAGTAGCTTGTGATTTTTCAAAAACAGTGACCAACACTAACCAGGTTGTCCAAATGAGGACATTTTTGCTATAACAAAATGTCTGCTCGATCCATTATCAATCAAATAGGTTAAAATGTATTGAGCTAATAGTCTCGATTTAAAAGTTTTGCATAGAAACATGGATATTTGAAGCAAATTGAATGTGTTCAATTTCTTCCAATGTGTGTTTATGATCACTTGAGCAGGGTTCAAACACGCTGGTAAAGTTTGAAAGCCATTAGTTTAGACACTAATTGCTATGCAAGGGAGACTTGACAGCAGTAAATCGGGAAAGATACCCTTCTCGGTCTTCGTGTGTGACTTGCAGTACCCAATCAGATTTTATACGTACGTATAGTTTTAAAATTTATAATAATGAACAAGCACATTAAGTGTAATTATTGAAACGTGAGGAGGATATTACTGGAACACAAAAGAATGTTCAGATATGGCCGTGGGCACTGGGAAGGACATCACAGAGATGTGATATTTAATTGGCCATTAAAGGAAAAATAAAAGTCTCCTCTCGGGACATAATAAATGCCTCGGGGTGCTACAGGTAACAAGAAACACGCTGTTGTGACAGGTCGGTGGCTTTGATGGGATGGCGTTAACGGTGCCTGGGGGAAGAAAATGATTAGAGAGACATTAACATGTTTTGATAAAGGAAAGAGATAAAATATGAGTAAAAATCACAAGAATTTTTCAAACGATGAAAAGAAGTTAAAAGTGCACATCTTCAAATTACACTAATATACAAAAATGGAATTAACACAGGATCGATATTTGAGAAGAATGGCAGCGAGGTGCAGGGCTGAAAATTCAATAAAAAGATCATTAGACGACTTACGAATTCATGAAGGGCCTACGATTTTCAGATATGATCTACTTAAACTATTTTTCATTTTCGTGACATGACATTTTTCTAGAGCCAGGCAGCCTGGTAGCAGAAAAGAAGAAAATGGAAACGCTCATATGAAAAGCGCTCGGGGATTCTAGGTAGTATCCGCAGAAAACACGGACACCAGAAGCTGTCGGAATGACCGCACAGTCACGGTGCTCCAGAGAGGGTGCGGCCAGCTCGGTGGCAGCGGGGTGGGTGGCGCCCACAGCTGCGGGTCTTACGTCAGGTCTCAGACGTGACGGGGGCATCAAGCAGGAAGGGGCAATCCTGAAATGCGGAAGGCCGCGGTCTGAGAAGGGGGGGTCGTGGGGTAACGGGAGTAGAGAACCTCCAGACGCTGCGGACGCTGAGGTGCAGAGAGAGAGAGAAGCCTAGAGAACGCATTAGAATTCAGAATCTCTATTTATCCACCCTGTGGCTACTGGGCGTCACGTTGCTGAAGGAGCCACAGAGAAATGGATCTTGTGATTTAGGATCAAACATATTTCACACCGAAGCTCTCTCATCCTTATGGCCACCTTACAGGATGGCTGTTACTACCTGCACGCTAGAGACGAGGAAACAAAGACTTAGAAGAGCTCAAGGAATTGTGCAAAGATGAGTGACTGGCTAAGTGTCAAACCCTGTGTGAGTCCAACGCGGTTCTGCGCGGCAGCAAATCGCTCTATTACTGCTTTCTCGGTAAGAACGGGTCTCCACGTGGGAAGCTAAAGACGCACTGCAAGCTGATATCACGCCCAAGACTGTGTGCTCGGGAGAGATAAGATTAGAATCAAAAAGAAGTATCTTAGGAAAATTTCAAGTGCAATTAGTATGGGAAATGATAAGAGATACTTACCCTTAGAATCTTCCAGAACTCTAGGTAATTGAAAACAATAAAGACCATCAAAAAAGATATGATTGAAATCAATACTTTGATAAAATACACATTCTGAGGAATTATGAAAAAGAACACATTGTGAAATAAGAAATCTTAATACTTGACGTTCAAGGATCAGATGCAAATAAATTAAATGTTTGTTTTCATCCAATCCCATATAATTTCAACACAGACACTATGATGCCTATTATGGGCCCGATGATTGCTAAGCATTGGGGACAAAATGGCGGCATTTTGTGGTGTGTTGTATGAACATCAAATTTCTTCCTGAGAAAACACCACCGATTAAATCTACGGACTCCCCTCTCCACGGTACAGGTATATAATTCATAATCCCCAAAGTTTGTGAACATATTGCTCATATCTGCATAAAAATGTAGTGAGTTAAGACAGAATCTTTGAGTGTCGTCCTAAAAGTCAGAGCTTGCGGCCAATATGCTCGTTAGCCTTATTTTTAGTATGTGGGATCTTCATTGGCCAGAACACGGATTCGGGAAGATTTTTACTGTTCAGAGAGCCTGCATTTTCTGCCAAAGAACATGGGAGGGAAGAGGGTTTGTTTGGCAGAGAGGATGCATTTGATTAAGAGACACTTCTGCTCTAATGATTACAAATTCATGTTGACTCCTGTATATAGTACCTTATCCAACTTGCAGGTAACATTGTTTTATGTGATTTCAGTTCTAAAAAAATCTAATTAAGGATGCCTAAAAATTGGTACAGATGAGCAAATGATCTAGTTATATTTTTTCTGTATATTTGTTAATCTTTTATTGCTATATAACTGGTTACCTCAAGCTCAGAGATTGAAACAATACATGTTTCTGACCTCATAGCTTCTGTATTGTCAACTGGGTCCTCTAAACAGAGTCTCAGACTGCAATCAAAGAGTCAAGTCTTACCTGAGGCTTGGAGCCTTCTTCCAAGCTCACATGGATGTTGAGAGAATTGATTTCTTTTTGGCAAGTAGGAAAGCCTGCTGCTTCCAGTTGCTGAGCTCAGGGCAGGAGTCTGCTCTTCATCAAAAGACGCATCTGATTAGGTCAGGCCCATCCAGGAAAACCTCCCTTTAGTGAACTCAAAATTAACTGATTAGGTATCTCACATCTATCTGCAAAGTCCCCTCATTTTGGCTGTATGATGGAACATAACAACCAAAGTAACATCACGTTGCATTTATGAAAGTCCTGCAAGCTCAAGGTGAGGGGATGGCACACGGTGTAAGTCATTGGGTCATTTTAAATTCTGCAAAACACAATATGTTTATATATGGAGAGACTAGAAACCACAGTCATAGAGCTACTTTTAGAGAACCGTGGAAAACGAAGAAGAGGCAACAAACATTTCTGACTTCTTATTCCTGCTAGCAACGAGAATGGTAGGTTCAAATTTTACAAAACATTTTGTAACAATTTGTAAAAACAATTTAACAAAACTTAGACTAATACCTTGATTTAGGAAACAGAAAAAAAAAGAAAAAGTATATTTGATGAACTTTATTTGTAATTTCTTCTTTTTATTTCCTTGTCAGCTTTTCAATCTTTTTTGCTTCCATATTGTTTCAGTTAATTCATAAAATGTTGTCAATTTAGGAAAACATTATGTACCTAAATAAAAATAATTGTTTATGATCGAATTCCCTAAAATAAAAATAGCCAAGGAAGGATGACTATCTACACGTAGCTGTATTTCCTTTTTTTTGGTGTGTGATATAATAGATTTCAAATTTAGGGCCATTCTATGAGCTTGTTTCTTCTTCTTTTGCCCAGAACTTGTCATGAAATAAATAATCGGCACACAAAGGGCCCATTCCTCATACAGTTCTCTTTTCTGGACCTCTAAAGCAACTGCTGCAACAGTCCAGTAACTTCTACTCATGAGTGGAAAGACGATAGCTCGCAAATGCGTCTTCAAAATAATCAGATCAAACTTTAAAAAAGAAGAAAAGCATGGCGAATGTTTAGTTTTTCTTCCTCTCAGGACGATGTGTTCTCATATTTAAATTCTATATTTCATTTCACTTTATTGATATTTAAAAGTAAATTTCGATTTCTGTCATTTTTTTTTAAGTTTTATTGATTTGCGCCTCTCACTTTGAGTTTCTGGAAGCTGCGAGTGAAAAAAAATCTACATTAGGTTAATTACCGTACCATGGAATAATTAAAATGATGTTAATGTCTGAAAATTCTAAATTAGTTGCTGGTCATGTCAACTGTATATCACATTTAGTTCTTAAAATTCCTAAGACAGGTGGGAATTTAGAACACACTATGGCAAACATTGTTTTGTTTTTTTAAATGAAAGAAACCTATAGTCCATATATGATGCATCTTTTTGAAATTATATAACTGACGTGTGTTAATGCTAGTACCAGGATCTAATAATGCAATTCCCTTTCATAATATTTTCTGAGAAGTCAGAGAGAAAATGTAAGTGAAAGTAAAGAGGTTAAATTAAATGGAAGGAAATAACATATTTAAGAAAAACGTGAATGTGAAGTAATTGTTAAGGAATGTTTTCAAGAACGAAAAGGCTGTTCACTGGCAAACAAATAGGACAGGAAACGAGACCTGGGGAATACTCAGAAAATCCATGTTGGCTCTGTCACGTTGTCTAGGTAACACGCTGTGCTGGTAATGCTGATGCCCGAACAGATGAGTATTTTTGGGGGGCGGGGAGGTGAGTTTTGGGGTAGGGGAACTATATTATTTGATCTATTCATTCACCTAACATTACTAAGTGACTGTTGTATGATCAGCACTGCATTTTATTTTGATATGAGAAATGCATGCTCTATTTATTTGGAGATCTTTTGTTTTATACATTTTAAATATATTTTATAAGCTTGCATATTTTCTCATCTTGAGCACAGCCATGTGTGTTATGAAAAGTTTCAAACATTCAATAAATAAACCAAATACAATAGGCATAGTTTCTTTTAAAACACCCAGAAGATTGGTTGCTTCGGGCTAGTCTCACTTCTTATTCAGAATTCATAGAGAGAAAGGTCATTTTGGACGGGATAACAGCCAGCTGACTGAAACTCAAAATTGGATTCGATTAGGTAGATGATAATCTTCAATTCAAGCTGAAGTGAGAAGAAGCTAAACTAAATATTCAAGGAAAAGGCAAATTGGACAGCAACAAATCAAACAAATAAAAACAAACAAACAGTTGCTCAAGAGAATGAGAAGATAAACCACAAACTAGGAGCAAATATTTGCAAAAGATGCATCTGATAACAACAATAACAACAAAAACAACAAAAAACCTATTATACAAAATATGCAAAGCACTCTTAAAACTCAACAATAAGAAAACAACTTGATTTCAAAAATGTGCCAAAGGCTTTAACAGATACCTCATCCAAAAAATAGAGAGAGATGGCGAATAAATATATAAATAAATACTCCACAGCATATGTGGTCAGGGAAAGGCAAATTAAAATGAGATGTCACTATTAAAATAGTAAAAATCCAAAACAGCGACAATGTAAAATGCTGGTGAGGATGTGGAGCAACAAGAGCCCTCGCTCACTGCTGGTGGGAATGCGAAATAGTACAGCCACTTTGGAAGACAGTTTGACAGTTTATTACAAACGTAAACAACCTCTTACCATATGATCCGGCAATCACACCCCTTAGAATTTACCCAATGAATTTGGAAAGTTATGTCTGCACAAAAACTGGCATCCAGATGTTGATAGAAAGCTTTATTTCTAATATCTAAAACTTAGAAGCAACCAAGACGTCCCTCAGTAGGTGAATGAATCAATAAATGTTGGTCCATCCAGACCATGGAATGTGATTTAGCACCAAAAAGGAATGAGTTCTCCGCCCATGAAAAGACATTAAAGAACCTTACAGGCATATTGCTAAGTGAAAGAAGCCAGTCGGAGAAGGCTATGTACTTCATGATTCTAGCTACATGGCATCTTGGAAAAGGCAAAACCAGAGAGTGAAAAAGGGACCGTGGTTTCCAGGGGTTGAGGGGTGGGAGGGGTAACTAGGCGGAATGTGGAGGGGTTTTTGGGCAAATGATGTGTTTACATGGACAGAAATTATTGCATTCTAATTCACTGACCTCTCTCAAGGGACTTAGTTTAAATAATTTACGTAAATTTCATAGGTTTAGACTTTCATGGATGATTTTCTTATCATTTAGACCAGCTTTCTACTGTATTTCCACAAAAATAAGAGTTAGAAAACATTTAGAGAAGAGATAAATATACAACAGTTTAAATGAGAGGTAGCTTAAACTAGAAAAACACACCGCTTGAACCTTGGCCATATTTCACATTTTATCAGGCATTGTAGCAATTTCACACAATTTGTAGACATTCACTAGTGACATAATATTTTCACATGCAGAAAAGCATTTTCGCATTGCTGCCACACGTCAAGAGGACGCTTAATTTGGAAGAACTAAGGAAAATAAGACAGTACTCTGTGTATAACACTGTGTGAGCCTCAAAGAACGAATTTATAAACCTCCGGAGCAGAAAACATGAAAGACCAAATCCAGGAGGAAAAATCAACCTGTTAATTATTCAGACTTTTCCCCAGGATCCTTTTAGGGTTCAGTGTTCATGTGTCAGCAGAACACAAGCTCACAAAGAAAACATCTCCTGGAGAGATAAACAAAAATGACATAGAAGTCGAAGTTTTTAAAGAGCATGAACGCTGCTGGCTTCTTCTCTCGTTCTTATCACCATCGATCTTGTCGCTTAGAGAGATGGCTGAACAGCATCTTTAGCGTGTTCATCACGCTCAGAGCTGGGCAAGGGAAGTTCCCCGACAGCCCGTTGCCCCCCGCGCCTGACCTTGCTCATGTGCTCAGAGACCTCTTGCTTCCCATTATTTCTGCCTGACGAAGCACGACCTCTCAGCCCGACCTTCAGAATCACTGCTGAACACTCACCTGGCATTTTCAATACCACACGTGGCCGCATCTTCCCCAGAGCAGCCCCTTTTTGGACATCCCAGCAGCTGTGGGTTCACTCACATGGCCCCCTCTGATTCTGACCTTTTGATAACTGAGCCCAACACAAATTCTCAAAGTCCTCCTCAAACTGAATTTATTTTTCCTCTGGTCTACGTCTCCGTTCTCAGAAATGATCTGTCACTCCTCAGAACACTCAAGAAATTACTTCGGATGATATGTCTCGCCTGTAATATCGCCCCACAAGAAATTACGTGTCTTGCCCTGTTTTTTGTTTTTGTTTTTTGAAATAAACGATGAACTTCATGAGGTACAGACGGTTCTAGATCCGGCGCTCTGCTCCCCATCACTTTAGGAGCGAAGTTCGGAGTCGCCCAGTGGGTCCGCGACTGGCATGAATGATTATACACCCCCCAGGGAGCGAGCGTGAGCATCATCTCTTTTATTTGTCTACATTTCTGAGGGAACGTAATTTATTAAATTAAATCGATTTATTTTGAAATAGAAACCTGTTGGGTCATTCATGACGCACTTGGAGGAAATAAAAAGATGATGACAGGAGATGAGAAGAAATGTCAGACTCTCGGGCGGCGAAGTTTTAACGTTGGGATTGTGGAGAGCAGAAAACGTGAAGAGAGGAGTACAGAGCGCAGCGAGGGGACCCCGAGAGGAGATAAACCGGTGGCCGAGGAATGTGAACGACGCAGGAAAGGAGACGCCGAAGCCGAGCGACGGAGGCCGAGGAGTTTGTGAATTAGATAATACACGATTCCAGACTTATTATTTCAGTCTCGGTCACGTAAATTGAACGTGTAGTGAGATGTGTCTTTAAAGTCCCCACCATTTGGGAAACAACTGAACTATTTAAACACCTCGTGGAATACAAAGACCCAGACCAAATTATGTACTAAAAGTTCTGTTGCACACGTATAATTTTTTCTTCATTCATTAGGTGACAAATTGAAGGTTTATTTATACCAATAAATATGATTAACAAGGACTATCTGCGTTGTATTGTCTTCAGTGTGTTATGAAATTGCAACTTTAAATATAATTGGTCAATTATAATGTTTGATTATAATTAATCAATTGTAATATAATTAATCAAATATAATAATAAAAATAAATCAATTATAATAGCGATAAAAATGTTTTAGTAAATTCTCTTTTCCACATGAAAGCTGGTTCTCTGCATCGTTGAAATCAAGACAAGTTTCTTCTCTTCAAGTTCTGTAGGGTTCAATTTGCTCTATATGTCGACAATATGAAAATTGGTTGAGATGGACTTTTTAAAAATCAAGTTAGATGGTTTCTATCACTTGATGCTCATAAAGACTGATAAGTTAACAAAAAAGCGAAAATTTTGTCGAACAAGGAGCACACAGCATCGCACTGATGACGTGCAGAGACGTGCGGGTAAACAGGCCGGAAGAAGCAACATAAGAGACGAACTAAAAACTCCGATTCTGAAGTCAGCAACCAAACGCCTCTACCTCAGCTCCCTCACCTGTAAGAACAGGTCAGTAAGTCACAGTATTACCATAAGAATTAAATGGGTTAATATTTGTAAAGAGCTCAGGTCAATATCTGGCGCATAATGATTACTACTCATGTTTTTGTATGACAAAAAAAAAAAAAAACTTGAGTGGACAGAGTTAATAGAGTTGTCTCAGATTCTGCCAGGACTGAGCGGATTACAATGATGTTTTAAGAACAAGTAGCGTATAGGTAACAGCCTTCGTTATCGTCTCTGCCAATTGCTCACGAAAATCCATAATTGTCAACAGATGAAAATTGACAAGGCAGGTAAAAATTACACTAAGGGAAATACTTCTGGCAAAATTCAGAGGAATTGGCAGTAAGTACAGGACCAGGAAATAGGGTGGGCTTGCTCGCTCTTCCTTTTATGAAACAGACTTTGTTGCTTCTTAGGTTCTCTTAAAACATAACCCTCGAACGTAACCCCAAACCATGCAGCTGTTCTCTGCTGATTTCGAGGCCATTTTCATATGGTTTTCTCATTACCCTCACCTTTGCAAATCCTTTCAGAGATAACGAATGTCAGAAATAACCTGAGAAAAAGAGGAAGGAGCGTCAAAACATATTCCCTGGCAGTTATAAGCCTCAAAAGGAGAACAGCGAGAAAGACAAATATTAGGATTTGCGTTTCTCCCAAGCTGTATCATTTCACAGCTAGTCAGCAGTATGTGGGAAATCAGAAAAAGTAGACAAATTAACTATCACTGGCACAGGAGATGGCCAGGGAGCGGGTCTGTGGAGATGGTTTCCAACTGTGAAATTGATCCTCAGAGTTAGCCGTCTTGTCTCCAAATCTTGTCTATTAGTAAATGTGAGTATGGATTAGAATGAACTCGTTAGATTATGGCTAGAGTGAGAGAACACGAACACACACACACACACACACACGCTCATGTCAAATAGAATGCCAACTTCATCCCAGGACACACGCGCCTCTAAAGGTGGTACATGTTTAGATCGAGAAGAAACTTTCCCGGAATTGTATGATATGATTGAAAGAAGACAAAATGACATAGCATTTATTTACTAATTTTATTGCTTTAAATATTGATCGGGCAATCAAGTGTGTAAGGCACTACGACAGAATGCGAAATTCAGCAATGAACATAATAGTCAAGTTCCATGCTCTTGGGGAATGTCCATTTTAGCGAAGTGAAAGAAACATCTCATGGCGCTCCGGTTTTACTGTTTCTTGTACATCATTTTCAAAAATTTATTCAACAAATAATTTTGAGCATTAAATTATGCCTGTGCGTTTTGCTTTTTGCTTTTGAACTGTTACTTTTTGCTGGTTTATATTCCACTTGAAATCTAGTTAATATGGCAGACTAAAAGTCAAACACTTACAAATGTAAAATCAAAATTAAGTGTATGCTTGGGAGATAAGGAGACATGATTCTTCGGAGGCTTATGTTCGTGTGATTTGACCCGAGGTAACATTGGAAGGACAACAGTTTACTGCATGGTGGGGCAAGAGAGGTGTTGGATAGTTCGAGAGAGCAACGTGTGAAAAAAAAATTACGAGGACGATGAATTTGAGATATTCGAAGAGCTATAAAGGGCACGAATTAATCGAGGAATCCCATAACCAATGCGAACTGCCACCACTGTAATTTCTAGAAAGTATAGCGTAGTAAGAGAGCGAAAAGAAGTTCCAGTTTTCAGAGGGGCGCTTCGTTTCCTCCAGGTCCCCAGCCTCGCTGGAAGCCAGGTGCGATGGCATGATGACGTCACCGTACACACGGGGGAGGGCGATGGGCCACTTCCTGGGACGTTTCTTTAAAAGAGAGTGGCCTCCCGGACTCTGTCCTTTCTTCTCACTCTTTCGTTCCTGCCGCATGCAATACCAACACCGTGAATTCGTTCGGTCGGCATTGAGACGTGAGCGCGATGTTCTAGGGATGTCAGAGTGGGAAGTCGAAAGAAGCCCGGCTCCTTAGGAGTGCACGGAGCGGGGGCATCGCCTTGATCCCGGCTGCACCCCCGTGACCACGCGCGAGCGAGAACTAGGCTGTGGTAGGTTATCATCCACCTAACCGACTCTGCCGTGACAGACAATTTGCAATCCCCGCAAGTTCTTAAGTAAGGCTCTTAAGTAGCGATGTGGCCGGTGTCATACGAACAATAACAGACCTGGGTAGAACGGCAAAGCCACGCGGGAGGTCGTGGGTATCCGGGATGATAACGAAACGCGAGCATCTGAAAGTGTCAACCGCGCTCTAGGGACGGGAAGCCTGGTCGTTAACGCGATGAACGAGGCCGCCGTTTCCAGTGCCGTGTGTGGGTCCAGCACAGCTGGACTGGACGTCTCCGTTCTAGGAAGTGCGTTCTATTAATTTTCTGTCAATAAATCCGTTTTTTTTCTTAAAAGAAAATAAGTTAAAATGGGATTCATATATAACTAAAGAGATTCCTAACAAATATTTGCACTTGCTGACCAGGTGCTTGAATGGGATAAATGCACAAGGACTCGGCCTTGCAAAACGAAGTCCGAGTGTAGACGCAATTTGCCTGCAAGAGCCACCTGCCACAGACGTGTCTGGGGCCCCCTTCATTGACAGATGCATCTTTGATCGGCCATAGTTATGCTCAGTGGTAATCATTTTCTCCAAACGATCTAAGTCTATTCAGGTTTTCAGCAAACCTCATGCTTTTCTGATCACTGTGTGCATTTCCCGATGTACATTTCTTAGCCTGCCTAAAGTAGCATCTCTTCTTCTCATTTGTCAAATTCTATACACCACCCCCCATCCAGGATGCTGTCAAAATAATACTACCTGCCACCTACCTATAGTCTCCTACCTACGAGCTACCTACTCTCACTGTAATGGAGATATGTCTTTCATTTGAGTTTTATTTTTTGTTACTTTAATTTGTGGATTAGACCTAGGAAATCAAGTAGACTATCCATTAAAAACAAAAGCAACAAATTGATTTTTCCCTTCAAAAATTCATTCGATCAAGCTAAACATAATGAAGGAGAAACGAACTTCGTAACATTTTGTATAATTTCGTAGGGAGAATTTCATTTATGCAGCGACCGCAAAAATAATCTGCTTAGATAGGAATAATTATAATTAATTGGTATTGAAAAGGCAATTTTGAAAATATAAAATATGGTTTAAGTTTGACATTAAAAGTACTGAGAATAATTGCATCTAATTAACCTATCAAATATTCTATTAAAGCGTTTCATACTGCATAATCTATTTATTGATGTTCATACGTAATATGTGTTAGAAAAATCCTCCAAATAAATTTTCCGAAAGTTTAAGAAATAATGATACTTTCCTACACGTAAAATGATCTCTGTCTTTATCGAATAGCCATTTTTAGCCTGTGCCCTGCCCCCCACCTCTTTCGGCATTTAGCTTTTGTAAGACAGATAAGAGAATATGAAGAAAATTGAGGCATTAAAGTTTAGGAATGTCGCTGCTTAGTCCCTTGACTTTCCATCATGTGGCTTGCCCATCTTTTCTCTGTTTACTCTGTTTTTCGGTGACTTTTCTCTCAGCCCTAACGAGTTCTGTGACTTGCCGCCGGAGTATTTGCGGAGAAAGCCACCTGGTAAGGCGCCGTTTATCCCACATGAAATTCTTAGCCTCGTCTTTTCCATAGGCAGAGGGTCGATCACAGGAGATAAGCTGCTCTCAGGATAAGTGAAAAATCATAGAATTGGCCTATTTACGGCGCCCACATCTTCCCTCCCCGTCAGCTGCCATCTAGGATTTAGTAGTTAATAATTACTCGTGGGGAGCAAGTTCATTTCTCATAACGGCAGAAACCCAGTCTCGTGATTAACGCCGCTCTTCTTTGTTCTGATGACGTGACCATTTAATTTACTCAGGTCTTAGGTGGATTTATTTTTCTAGAACGTTAAAAAATTATATTTTGCTCTCTTGCCCTTGGAAATGACCTACCTGGGTGGCGAGGCGGCGCTAACACTGCGTGACATTTAAATTTTAAGTGCTTTTTAAGATAAAAAATGATTAAATAATTTTAATTATAAATTGATTATCTTTATTGTGTCTTTAATTTGTTTTAAAATAAAAAAAAAACAAACAGATATATGAAGTTCAGTTCCCAAGAAAGTCAGGTCCCCCTTCGTGCCCGCGTGGAGGGAGGCGGGGCATTGGCTGCTCGCGGCGTGTGCGTGTGGGGGATCACGGGGGGGGGGGGGCGTCTTCCTTCCAGGCCAGCCAGGCCGCAACCTTGACCTTCGCACAAGTCTGGTGCCTCCGTTCCCAGGCCTTGCCGGGGTCCGTCCCGTGCGCTCACCACCGCCTTCCCCGCGACAGCGAGCTAGGCTTTGGTCCTCTGGTTTTCCAAGACCATTGCTATCATCCGCCCGCTTTACCACCCCCTGACTTACATTGATATAATCTCCTTCGTGAGAATTTATCTTCCGTGAGGACTTCATGTTTTTGTCCCTTTAGGTGAAGTTAGGAGAGAAAGCAGATCTAAACCTCTGAGTTCAAGCCACTGTGTTTAACCACAGGCATAAATTTACCCATCATTTTCTTTATACAGCAAAACCGGGCTCTAGGCCCTCAACTGGCATCGTTAGTCCAGGACGTTAAATTGTCCCCACTTGTGAAAATAGGAACCAAATCGCTCAGGTCCAGAGAACTAAGTTGGGTTTCACACTGCCCAGGGCTGGTTCTGCGCCTGCGGCCCCAGCCCCGCGGTACTGGGGCGCAGTCACCTCTGCATGTGTCACCAGGGCCCCTGCCGGCTCAGCGTGGGGCGCAGTCACCTCCGCGTGTGTCGCTAGGGCCCCTGCCGGCTCCCCTACCGCCCGGCAGCCGCACGGCCTCCTCGCACACGGAGGTTGCTGCCTTCCAGATGCGTCCGCACAGTTCTTTAAATCACGTTAGAGTTTCTGAATGGGTTACGTCCCCACACCTTGATAGCGTTCAAGCACTCACACAAAGTCTCGTGGAACATATGAGAGATTTTATTCCTTTTCTTTAAAAAAATATCCTAATTATTTCTGCCAGCTAATGATAGTCGCTAAGCTGTAGCGGTAGGTCTTCGTCTCTCTTCATTTCTGGGCAAATCCCCGATGGTTTTTTCCTAGGCTTCTCTATCTTTCCCATTTGGCCCATGTTACTAGAATTTCTCAAATTTCAGCTTTTTAGGTCTCTTAACGAGCAACTTAAATAGACATACTTACCTAAAGTCTTGATCTCCACAGTGCAGAATATTTATTGTCTCTAAGTAAATGACGTCCTTTCAGGAATTTTGTGATACTTCTTGTAGCAACAAAACATTACAAACCAAATACTTTTTTGTTTGCACTTATTCAGCCACTCGCTATTTTCAAAAAGTGTCCATTCCGTTTTAAACACTGAACCGAACACTGAGTTTTGAACTTTTTGGCAAAGAGAATGACATTATTTGGACCTGTTTCCCCGCGAAGCAGTTCTCAGTGATGGAGCGCCGCCCCCGCCAGCCGGTGCTCCAGTGCGGAATGATTCAGGAGGCGAGATGAACACGATTTTCTTCTTCCTAAACATCACTCCAAACTTAACTAGAGAGAGCATAAAGGGCAATTTAAAATAAAATTGCATTTGTTATCTCACGATCAGGTATTTTCATTCAGTAGTTCTGGAGGATTAGGGTTTGGTTATTTCAATAGAATACTGCTCTCCGAGTGAAATAACGCAGAGAGAAAAGAGGCCCCTTAGTAGAGTGAAAAATGACTCCCAAAGCAGACAGATGCAGAGACAGCAATCACACGGGCACATCGATGGAGGCGACATCAAAGCACGAGACGAGGGCCGCACTCGCCGGGTGCCTTTGTGCCGGCGATGATGGAATTTACCGAGCACATTTACATAAACCACTGTGGCCAAAACACATGCCGATACATTCATCGCTCCAAGGCTTAGCAGGGTACACATTCCGAAGTCGGATTCGTGAAAGCAGCTGGATTTGTACATTAAAAACAAAAGGTAGCTCCCCTTCTGTGTGGCCTTCATTTTTCTTTCTTGCACGTGGAGACTAGCGAACGATGAGAATGCCATAAAAACTGTTTTATGGCACAAAGGGATGACTGCACGTCACCCGCTGTGTTTACGGCGGATGTCAGCCGACGCTGTTGTTGCGCTGCCTTACTTTACGTTTCATGAGAAACATGTTTGAAAATTAAATTAAAGCCGCGGTTAGCTTAAAACGACCCCGGAGAGCGAAGCGGATGTGTTCGCTGTATTTGAAGAACAAAATCCATTCTTCGAGAGGGTGCGATGTGATCGCCTCTGCTCTCGCTTTTCCCTCCGTAGGCACCCCTAGTTAGAGACGATACAGAATGGAATCTAATACCTTGAAATTGTCCTCAAGAGTTGGGAACTATTATTAAATCTGAATTGGATTATAAGGTTCATTGTCTTTATAATAAAATTACTTACCTGGTAGCTAATGCGGCCTTTCAACTGCAAGAATAGTTCTACAAGCCTCTTGCTCCTGTATGTGGAATAGTGAAATTATCGAAGTAACTGAGTAGAAAAAAACGTGCTTGGAAATCTCCTGTACGTTTTAAAAAGAAACCCCAAGCTCCAGGACAATAATAAGCGTCTGGATATGCATACTGCATTGTGCACACGTGAAAACTCTCAAGTGACTTTGGTGATCTACCCCAAAGAACTATTTCAAGAAGAACAAATTGTAAATATAAACAAACACACACACACACATATCTGTGAACTAAATTTGTAGATAAGTAGATTTTATTCCTAGGCTTGATGGTGCTATTGATTACCCATGCAGCATGCATAATAATTTTTTTATCTTGCACAACCAAATAAATTTTATTTCGAACTCAAATATGATTAAGTTGATTATTAAGGAATAGTTCTGATTTTCTCTCGGAATGTTAGAAGCGTCGCCTTCCGTCTGACATCTCATTCATTTGAATTTCTCGGAAAGTAAACTGTGCCCGACCCTGCTTCACCTTCTCCCCACTCAGTTCTTTTAGGGTTTTGTCTCTTTCATTATTGTAATAGACTTTCATTTCAGAAGCCCCTTTGTAAATACGGGTCATTTTTATTAATCAAGCTACACACACCGTAGGTTTTTTCAGACTTAGACTCTGGAAAATCATCCTTCTGTTGCTCACCCAATTATTTCCCTCTTTCTCTCGCTTGTCTGTGGCTTGTGCGCTCGTTAGTGAGTGTGAGGCACCTTAGATCTCATCCTCGTGGCTGTCAGCGTTTTTCCTCTGTCATGTCTGAAATCCATCTTCTTCAGAGCTAAGTTATTAGAGATTTACTTGGCTTCCATTATCAAAATCGCTATCACTGGTTTGGCTTTTAGTCCCATGTAATCAATAAACTTAACCTTGTGCTTTCCTTTAATATACTATTAGATATATATATATATATATATATTTTTTTTTTTTTTGCACATTATGGGGTATTTAGTAGCTTCCCTGGCTTCCACCTGCTAGAGACTGGTAGGATAAAATGTCCCCAAATGTTGCCAAATGTCTCCAGACAGAGGGGCAAGAAGAACAAAGATCTACTATTATAGACAGCTCATAAATTAAGTACTTTTAGGATACTAATTAAAAGTGCTCAAACTGTCTTAGATGCTTCAACGGTCTCTGTGTCCTCCGCCGTCGGCCGGTCTGTTTCTTGTTCGAGTTTCTTCATTTGCCCGCTGCCCCGCCTGCTGCTTCGTATTCATTTATGAACGAGACCTAGGTGGGTTGCCAGGGAGAGCTGCACAGGCGACTTCTGCGACGGGGCGCTCCTGCCCCCCAACAAGCTGCGCTCAGAACAGCGAGGGGCAGCGCCTGCCCCACGTGGCGCGTCTCTCGGGAGCGGGGCAGCCGTTCTGCTACGGTTTTTACCCTTTCGTGTCTGATGGAAAGCTCGGGCCCCCAGCAGCGCCGCCTCGGTGCCCAGGGACGACCCTCCTCCCTCCCCTCCTGGCCGCCCACCTTTGCTGTCCCCCCGGAGGGAGCTCACGCACCGGGAGAGATGATGGGGGGCAGGCGGACGTGGGGCGGACGGCGTGACCTGTGTCTGAGAGAGACGGGCCGTCGGCTGGCCGCTGGTTGGCGCGTTCCTTCCCCGCGCGCTTCGAGCGCCCCCTTCGGAACTCAGAGCTCGCGTTTCCCGGCCTCCCCTTCCTCTTCCGGGCCGTTCCCCGTGCTTCCTCGGGGATCCGACGGCCGGGATCCCTTTCCCTCCTATGTTTCCTGCACGACCAGCAGGGAACGTCGGCAGACGTCCGCGCTGCACTCATTCCAAGATGAGCTTCCAGGATGCGCTGTGACCAGGCGTGGAGCGCTCGGCGTGGTCCGGGAGCCTGGCCTTACGCATCCACGGACGGGCCATGTCGCAGTCCCCGAGGTAACACACATGAGAAAGCCGAGACCTGGGAAAGGACCGGGCAGGCCGCAGGGTCGTCACGGCCGGTCACGGGCAGGCGGGGCCGTGAAGACTCATGAGTCCTCTCCGGAGTGACGCTGAGAAGCTCGGCTGCCTGTCGCCCTGCTAGAACAATCTGTATTGCTTAGTATTCAAGATAACCAGGCAGACACTGCGATCTTGTTAGCCAGAAGAACTACTTATCTCACCCAAATCCAATTATTTCTCAAAGAAATGCAGGTGGTAAGGTTTATCCTCCATAATTCAGCTTTTGTTTACTTCAGGGTTTACATCCTTTTCCACTAAACAGCTTTAGACTGACAAGTCACAGCTTGGGAACATTGCTCTTATCCCTTGCACACTTTATTTACAAGGTGATTTGCATATGATTTACATAAATATGCATAATTAAATTCCTCCGAGGGTCCAAAAATGGATTTCTTTAATCAGGAAGCAGCTCTCAGGATCTCTTTAATAGTGATACCAGATAAACTTGTACCTTCTGTGAAATTACTTTTTAAAAGAAAAAAATACACATTATTTTTGGTAATTTTAAGCAACGAGCTAAAATATAACCATCTTCGGGCTGGGGCCGGGGCGGTGGAAGACCAGGTTCATGAGCTACCTGGACAAACCTGCCATCGCTCTCCCGCTGGCCGGGACCCCAGGGGTCTTCCTGTCCTGTCTGCGGGGTCCCCTCCGAGGCTGTGGCCTCATGCCGGGGACATGCAGGGGACCATCCACGCTGAGCAGCTCCAGCGACCCTGCGGCGAGCCCGGCCAGCCACCCCTGGACTCCGGGGACGGCCCTGGCACCTGGCAAGAGCCCCGCCCGCCACCGCACACCCTACACATTGGCCAGAGAGTGCAGGGGAGTCCCGCGCACACTTCCAGCCTGGTGCCAAGGGACCCGCCTCTCTGGTCACGCGGTTCCCAGGCGACACGCTGCGGCCATGGAGAAGGACTGTGCCAGTCACTGGCCTTGGCCCTTTGAGACGGACGGTGACGGCTGCTTCGGGACAGATATAACATGAAAATTATAATGCACACAAAGGCACTAAACTGACATTTTCCGTTTCAAGTAATATAAAAAAACAAGATACCAATACATTCAGAAGGACCCTCATCCTGCAAAACAGCAACTAATATGCTTTTAATTGTATTTATGGACTTGCACAAAGTAAGAAAAATCTCCTGGAGGCATAAAAATAATCTGAATTAAAACCCAAAGCTGATAAAAGTAAACGTCAACGTGACTTCTATAAACAAGAGGCTGAGCCTTGGGGCCACTAGCAAGGTGACAGGAGAGAACTTGAACTCTTTTTAGAATAAATTAGAGATTCTAGAAGTTAGCTAAAAGGTCCCACTTTGGTGATACCCCCGATTCCAGACAAAAGTGAATGCGGATTCTCCCGGAAGAAAACAGCCACGGTTTGGATCTCTGCATATCCACAGATGAACTGTGTCTGCGTCCGAGATCCCAATAAAATATCTCAAACCCACAGGAGAAGAAACGACCATGAGAGGAAGGCCACATAAACAATGCATGTAGTTATCAGACCAGAATATAAAATAACTACAACGAAATATTTGAAAAGATACAGCACAAAATACAAAGTTGTAAAACTCCAAACAAAACTGCTGCATTAAACGTCAGACAGAGCTCGCGAGAATAGCGGTGGATCGGCGCATATGTGAAAGGGAGTAATACAGGCAACAGGTTGATAGACACCTGAAATAGAAGTTTAGAGATAAGATGGAAAGAGAGAGAGTCAAACTGATTGATACTCGAGCAGGGGGAGGAGTGAGAGGCGGAGGGCGGGAGGGGGAGCGGGGAAGTGAGGCGGAAGGAGCGGAGGAAGCACCGAGAAATGCTTCCGCGACCCCTCTCACCAGGGAAGGAGATCGGGGGGTGCGAAGTTCCGCGTGCAGGATGAACGAGCCATGGAGATGTCATGTACGGCACAAGGAGTACGAAAATAACACCGTACCCATTGTGCATGGCGACAGAATTATTGCGGTCGCTATTTGCTGCTGTGCACACATGGGGAATCGTTCAGTAGGACCCCGGAAACTAATGTAATACTGTGTATCGGTTATACCTCAGTTAACAAACGTCACAGTAGCATTCTTCTCACATAGAAATGGTTTCACAAAGGCTTTCATTACTGACTGTTAAAAAAAAAGAGAATGTTTTTCTTAGATTTTAGTAAAACTAGAGACAGAATAGCGAAGAAAAAACAAAGTTAATTAAAGCAGTGAGAAATGATGTCATTTACCAAGAAATGTCAATTTGAAGGACAGAAAATTTAAAATAGCAAAAATAGAAGCCAAAAAAAAAAAAATGGTGGAATAACATCTTCCACGGGCAGCGAGGCAGTGGCTGAGAAGAGCGGGTCTTCCCACGGGGTGACGTCAGCGAGGCATGTCGCACGGACCGCCAAGCGCTGGGAACGCGACGGCCGTCCCCGACCTCTGTGGCGCCAGGGCCCGGCGCTCCTGTGAGCATCTAACGCCTGAGGATCCGAGGCGGGGCTGAGGCGGTGAGGCCGGCGCTGGGGGGCGGCTGCGGATGCAGATGGGGCTTCGCTCGCCCGCCGCTCGCCTCCTGCTGTGCGGCCCGGTTCCTACCAGGCCACGGCCGGTGCCGGTACCGGTCCTGGTCCATGGCCCAGGGATGGGGACCCCTGCACTAGAACATCCATGGTGGTACTGCGTGAAAATGCCACCAGGAGAAACGACGCAACTTCCCATTTCCTTAGCATGAACACACACTCAGGTATGGTCACAAAACGGAGCACCATGCATCTGTGAAAATGAGAAAATGCAACAGACTGAGGAACCTTATGAACACGGTATTGGGTTAAATAAACTGGACACACGAGAGTGCACATTCGTGATTCTAACTGAAACGGTGCGCGGCGAGCGTTTGGATCGCCGACGGCGTCTGTCCGTCTGTCTCTTTGTTTTTCTTCAGGGCGTTGGTTCCATGGGTGTGTTCAGTCTGTAAAAGCGTATCGAGCTTTAAACTTGACTGCACATCTATTACACTTCAACAAGACTTTTTAAAAAAAGGATCTGAAAGTTGGGAGAACCACGCGGCTGTGCACGTGCGTGGAACAGGAAATTAAAAAGGAAAAGCAGAAGAGCTCAGGTGGCTATGTGTTAAAATCTCGTCTGTATCATTCTAATATTAGACAAAAAAAGACAATGCGAAGGCACCATGCGGGGTAAGTGCACGAGGAATCTAAAGGACGAATAAAATAAACACAAAGCGACAGACACACAGCTCACGAAACCGGCGCGTTTGCTGTGGCGTCGGGAGCTCCCGCCACGCCCGAATCATCGACACTTCACGGCGACCGAACTTAGTTAGAAAAGAGATGCTTACTTAGCGCGATGATACTAACAAGTTTTGACTTATTAGAATAATATAGATAGCACTCTGCACCCACGTGACTTACACAAAATTTAGCTTCTTACCTGGCAACTTGCCAGGGGCATAAAAAAGTGGAAGATTTAATAGTAGTCCACAAAAATGATTAAATTAGAAGTTCAGCAACGACTGACTCACTTTTATAACAAGCTCTTTTCTCTTGCAAACCAGGTAAGAGTGAGAGCAACTGTCATTCCCCGTAGCAGAAGCCTCTGCCTCAGCGCTGCCTTCAGAATGCGAATTATGGCTAATGCAACCTTCCCGCCAGAATGAGAATCACCTTGGGTGCGCAAAAGATCATGATTTGAAAATTAAAAGCCAAAACAAAACAAAACACTCTAGAGCTAAACAATCTCCAGTCCACCCTTGGGTCGAGAAGGAGTAATTTTGAAGCGATGTTTCTGAAAATTTCGACTCTTCCTTTAGCAGATATTTTCCCATGATTCCATCAGGCCACTACTCCAGGAAGCTTCTATGAGACCAGGGACCAGGCAGGCGAATCCTGGAGACGCGCCGTGCCGACGTGGGCAAACTCGTGGAACAAAACCCCGAGTCTAGATGCCGCTGCCGGGCGTATAAACCGACACTTTAAAAACGCACGTCGTTCACGGACCTGATAAACAAGTCGTAATTTGGTTCGTTCTGCAATGTGACCACATCTTACGTTAATTTACGGCTTTCTAGAAAGTAAGCGAAGAAAGATGGCGAGGAAATCGGACGAGACCCGGGGGAAGCCGAACCTTTGCCCCTCGTCCATTTCGTGTCGCTCTGTCTCTTGGAGCCGCTTTTTTTTTTTTTCACAGTTGCAAAATAGCGCGATGACAGCTGCGACCTGATGTCACGGGGGGTTCGCGGGGCCTGGGTCGCGGTGGGCATTTAATTCGCGATCGCTTACTGATTCCCATGAACGTAAAGGGCTCTGAAATGCCGAAAGCCATGGCAACACAGTCGTGCTGGTCTCAAGACTAATACGCGAGGGAAAGGGGAAAAAATGGGAGAGAACGGGGCGATTCCGTGTCCCCGGCAGGAAAGAAGGCACGGAAAAGACGAAGGAATGGAGCGCTTGAAGGGGTCAGCGAGAGAGTCAAAAGATTTTTGTTTTACTTCGCATCTGTCCAAGACCAAACACTTCCGAAGCTCGCTTCTCTTCCCATTTACCCGGAGACTTAGAAAAAATGAAGATGCCTGTGTTCCACGTTAAGCAGCTAGATCATTAAGGACTAGCAAAATGAAAGAAAATAGACGTATTAATATTGCATGGCAACCTTTCAGCACATAGGGATTAAAAAGAAGATACTGAAAGTTCTAGATAGAAAGAAAGATCAAATAAATCAAAGACTTCGGACGGCAGCCCTGGACGCAGAGAGGCAGGGGACCAGAGCCTTCGGGTGCAGACGGAAAACGATTTCCGATTGGGACTCGCGGTCAGACCCGGCCGCGCGTGAGCATAGCATGGAAGGATGTTTTCTGACGTGTAAGAGCTCTAAAAACGTCCGTCCTTTGTCCCCCTTTTGAGAAAGCTTCCTGAGATGTTTTCCCCCAAGTGAGGGATATGGTAGGAAAGAGAAAGACATGTTACACTCCCCACTCCCCCAAAAGATGGGAGTCCCACGCACCAGATGGACGCGGGGAATGTCCGGAAGGACAACGGCCAAGGAGACAAGCGGGAGAGCCGCGCGCCAGGCGGGGGTGGGGGGGACTCTCGGCCTCGTTGGGGAAGTTCGCCGGAGAGGAAGGGCGCCCGTCGTTAGCCCCGCGGCCTCCCGCCTTGGACCGTCTTTCAAACCTGACGAAACTGTTGGCGGCTCCGCCCCGCCCAAGCGATGCAGCAAACCAAGCGTGCAGAAAGCAAGATGCGCGACTGAGGATCAGAGTTAAGGGAAAGGAAAGACGGACGTCCGGGGAGTGGACCAGAGGCCGCGGACGGCTCTCCAGCGGGAAGACCGACAGCGAAAACTCGGGATTCACAGCCTCAGGAGTTGTATTCCTTTTGGAAAATTGCGCCGAGAGGATAATAGCAGACGCTGGGAAATGTAGCAATACGTACGAAGAAAACCAAGCGAATATAAGCAAAAAGCAAACAGGCAAGGCGCACTTACCTCCGGGACCAATCGAAAGAGAAAGGTGCATTTCCTGTTACGACACAGTTATCATGCTTAATAATATAAACGCCGAGTCCTGCTTTCGCCTCGAATGTTAGTGCAATGACAGGAGGAGCACGAGGGAGGCAAATGGAGATGGTGGCAGCGGAGGAGACCCAGACCGCACCCGCTCCAGCGGGGCGTCGGGGAAATCCACGATGAACGAATCCGCTGCCCGCAGTCCAGGCGTGCCACGTGGAACGATGCAGCCTGAACGACGGGCAGAGGCCGGCCCGGCTGCCTTTGGAGTCGCGGACGCGGAGGAGAAGGCCGAGTAGCAGAGAGCCCGCAGCGAGCATCCTTCGACCTCCCTGTGTCGCTTGCTAAGCTGCTGCACAGGTATTGCTTGGACAAAACAAAATTCAATTAGAACATTCATCGTGCAGCTCGCAAGCTCTCGGGTATGACGAGGCTCGCTTCTCCAGGAAGCAACAGTTTCAGTAAGGAGCCGTCTCAGGAATGCCCGCTTGGGCCTGCACGCCGACCCCTCCACGGCGGCGTGACCCTCGCGAGGAGGGTGGCGTGTCCTGCCCATGCAGGAGCTGCAGCTCAGCAAGTCCCCTCGTGCCACAGAAGCTCAGATGCGCACACAGAGGACAAGGCAGGTTGGAGGCGCCTGCAGACAAAGAAAGTCCTTCTTTGCTCTGCAAACAGGAGGCTGCCTAGCAACCGTTATCCTGCACGGGGCGGGTTGGCGGGAGGGTGGGGAGGGGCGGGCCGAGAACACACAGTTCCGTTTCTGCACCTATCATGAAATCCGATCCAACAAAAATTAGAGCTTGGGTCCCTGATTAGTTTGGAATTATTTTTCCACTGTCAAATCTAACTTTCTTGTGAATCCAAGTTTTAGGAAAAACACTTTTAAGTAGAAATAAGTACATCAAGTGACCCGCGGGGGGTAAACGTTACTTTTCTCCTAACTGGTGTAATATTTCAAAATAACGCGGGCGGAAGCCGGCGCCGGGCGGATGGTGTGAAGCTCGCGGGCTGTGGACGTCGGGCCGAGCCGGGTGCCGCGGCCTTTCCACGCCTCGGGCTTCCGCTTTATCCTTCCCGCCCGAGTAAATGTGCCGTGCTCCATTTGGTCTTAGTCATGCTGTCGGAAAATTTGCATTTCTGTGATCAAAATGAAAGATGAGTTTGAGATTTATTGGAAAAGTGGGTGTAGAGAAGGGTTTAAGTGCTTCTGAGATCATTTCTCTTTTACGATGATTTGTAAAAAGCTTCGGGAACACCGCACAAAGCTTCTAGGACCGTCGGGAGCGAAGCTCTCATCCCGGGGGGGCAGGATTCCTTCTCGATTAGCTCTCACCCCATTAAGTCTTTTCTCACGATGAGTCACGGCCGCTTTTCTTCGGCATAAAAATGAAGGGATGACAAGAGCAAGAATCTTTCTCTCTCTCTCTCTCTCTGAACTTTGGGCATCTGACAACTAAGAAGAATTCGTTAAACAATTAAATGTCTCCAACTCTTTTTCTTAATGCCTAAAAGTCAATACCAGCTTATGTATCAAATGGAGACCCCCCCCCTTAGTCCCCCCACCCCGCAGATGGGAATTAGTTCAAGGAAAAACATTGCCCACTGGAAGTCGGTGGGTCCTTTGCTCATCACATACGGAAAGCTCAGATTTGGAAGCAGCGAGTTTTTAGCAAAGAAAAGCTGTTTTTATTCGTGAGGCCGCCTGATGAGACAGGGAGAAAGCCCAAATCGGTCTCCCCAATAAAGATTTAAAGTAAATGTGAAGAATCAGGTGAGGAGGGGTTAAAATTAAGCACATCTAATAATTCTAATTCACACGGTCCTTTCGGATGGTCTTGAAACTAGGTCATCGAAGGTAAGAAGCGTGGAAGAGGGTGGCAGGGAACGAAGGGGTTTCGGTCTGGCAGAGTCTGACTGGTTAACCCCTCTCATGTCCACACTGCGTGGGGGAACCGGATCGTCCTTGGTGATGGGCCGCTCGTGGTGGGCAGGGCTCTCATCGCGACAGAGGCTCCTCTGTCCCCGAAGTTCTGGAAACCTCGGCCCCGCTTGGCTCACTCATCGGCCACGGGTCGTTCGGCCGCTAACTGCACCTGCTCAAGCCTCTGGGACGAGTCCGCCCCCCGGCCAGTTCTGGTGGGCGATGCAGTGCTGTGAGGAGGCTGAGAAAAGGGAGGAGAGAGAGGAGAAGAGAAGAGGAGAGCAAGAAAAACAGACAAACAACGGGGAAAAAATCCAGAGAGAAAACGGCTGTTGGGGGGCCTGGTTCGGGCTGAAGGCCGCGCGTTTCAAGAACACGAAATGTCGTGCAGCTTGCGGACCCCACGGCGTGGCCTGTGTTGCCCTCCGACGCGACCTGGCTCCTTTCGCGGGCGCCGGGCAGCGACGCAACAGGCTCTGGGGACTCCTACCCGCCCGATGCCGCCGTCCGAATCTGAGGAATGGCGCCATGTCACGGGGCCTCCAGAAAATGTCCTGCTTTGGGCAGTGAACTCTTATTTCGCACGGAATGGAATATCTTTCTCCGGTCGTCGCCGTCAGCGTCCGCGTCGGAAACCTATTGGGAAGACGACGCGAGACTTAATAGAACAGCCCGTGGCGTGGGCCGGCTCTGGACAGGCGCCGTTAGTGTAAACAGCTCCGAGAGCCACGATTCTTTCTCTCGAGCCTCAAGGGCACCTGCGATGCCCGTATATTTGATCTTCTGGCTGAGAATCATTACAGCAAATAAGCGCCGTTCCCGGGGAAATTTGGAGATGTGATCTTTTGTCAGAGAAAGAATGGAAACTAAATAAGGCCAGTCCGGCTCCACGTACCTGGCCGGCTGCTCAGACCACGGGCAGGGGACTCCCCCCGGGGAGGTCGGAGACGCAGCCCGCTGGAATATTTAAGACCTGTCCTCGCTTTTCAGCGCCAATAAGGGGGATGCAATTACTTTCCTGCAGGTTATTGCTAGAGGTTTTGTCCCCTTGGGATTTCTTCTTGCTTTTGTGCAGCGAGCCACAGGCTCCAGATTTAACCGGTGGCCCTGAGACGGAGAGGAGAAGCAGAGCACTTCCCCGGAAGCCTTACATGCCCTCCAAATCCTGCTCACCTCGGCAGGGGTCCGGGACCCATCGGTTCGCTCTCAGGATTGCCGGGGTGCACGATAAATCACAGCAAGTCTCCCCCTGTTCAGAGGGTTCTCAATCCTTCAAGATTCGTAATCACAGCGGAAAGGCAAGGGTGTTAATGAGGTCTATAAATTAAGTGAAAGCAGGGTAATTATGTCCTATGTTGTCATAAAGGCTGGGGTGGCTAATCCCATTAAGGGAAATTAAGTGCTTTCCCAGATTGTGAAGATAAAGCGAATAAGAATATGACCATAAACAAGGGCCTCTTTTGTCGCTGTGTGTCTGTGTCATGGGGAGGACGCGCAGTCGCCACCCCGGCTTCGCCCGAGCCCCTGCCTGGCCACAGGCGTGCCGAGGAGCTTGGTCTGCGTGCGGCTCCGGCAGGGGACGAGGGACACAGCCCACGCGAGCGACTCCTGGGCAGCCTCCGGCAGCGGCCGGGCCCCAGTCTCGCCGCTGGACACGCCCTCCGGCCCCGTCACTGCGCCGGCACCGGTTAGAGGCGCGCGCCTCGACCTTTCAGATTCCTCATTAAAAGCTTTATCCTTTACCGAGGGGCATGTGACCCACATTCCAGCATGCCAGCAAACGGGGTAAACTTAGTACGCGATCAAAGGAAATCCAGGGGTCCGCAGATGCTGTGCGCTCCGGCAATCACCTGTTTACTGCGAGTACGTGATAAGCGGTCAGGCCGGCGAAACTCTCCATGATGTCTCATGGCATTGATGTATTTGTGATACACAAAGAAATGAATAAATAAGCAAACGCATCCAAAACGGTGTTGTGAAAAGGTTCGAAAACGTAAAACGGGCAACACTTAAAATATAAGCGTAGTAAACTGAAGTAATATTTGACCGCATCCGCTTTATCCTACCCTGAACGAAATTGCAGGAAATATTCAATATTGAGATTTTCACCGGCTCTTCAGCCCCTCGAGCCGCCTCCCATCCGATAGCAGAATAATGTCACGTTGGGCCCTTTCCCAGCACGTCGTCATCCCAGGAGTTCGAAGGGGGGCCGAACCCCGCCTGGTAATTAACGCAGTAATTTAGACAACGTGTCTTACTTGTGCGGTGACACTGTAAAAACACAGGAATTTAATACTTATAAATAGCGCCTCAAGTCTCAAGATACGGAAAAAATTCAAAATTTGAGCCCAGGAAGGTTCACCAACAGTGAGACTGTGTAAATGTTGTCTTTCCGTTGTTGTTTGTTTATTTAATACAGGGTAATAGAGTCTAGAGGTATTTTCAAATAATTTGAAAGATAATATTCTAAATAAAATAATAGTTTATTCAGCATCACACGCACACGATTCCTACGGGGTTCGTATATCAGAAAATACGAAACAGAAAAGAAATGCAAACATATAAACCCTGGGCCAAGGGGATAGAGAAAGGAAGACTACATCGCCCTCCAAAAGACAGACTCCTGGAACCAATCTAAAAATGCCCACCATCGCTGGTCGCAAAAGGTATGCAACATGCACAGTTTTATCTAGCTGCGCGCTGACACGTAGGCTCATCTTCATGCCTGTCTTTCACTTTTCACGATTGTCATCTGCAACAATCGACCGGTCCAGACTGCGAAGGGGCCCGTTCCTCTCTGTCGCAGAGCTCTCCCTTGCAGGCTCTTAGCCTCCTCAGTTCCGGGCCCGCTCACACTGTTGTCACGATTGTACAGCAAAGACCGTGTCTTCCTTCCTCTTTTTTCCAATTGGAAGACCCCGTGGGCCTTCTCGCACACGATTTATGGGTGGCGACGTGACACAGACCGGCTCGGTTTCCATTGACGATAGTGAAGTGTCGTTTCAACTCCGTCTGCTGCCTGAGTTTGCTATTCCAGGGAGCCCGGTGTTACTGTTTCCTTCTGCCTATCGGCTGATGGGCTGCACGTTCTGGAGGCAAGCGAGAGACCCTTGATGGCAAGCGCATTTTCACTTTAAAAATACGTGAGGACAGGCTCTGCCTAACCAAACGGCTGGGGGACACGGATCACCTGCCTTCCCCTGCACAGGGGCAGAGCGAAGTCCCCGCGGCGACGTCTTACTGCCTCTCTCTCAAGTGTTATTTGTTAGTGGCCCGAAGCAGGGCGCTCGCTGGTGTTCGTTATTACTCTCTTCTATCAACCACCTGTTTCCTGACACGTTATGCGCGCCTCGAATCGCGCCCTGGATCTGCTGCCGTGAACGTGACCGCCCCGGGCTGCGGCCTGCGCGGGCCGTTTGCAGACGCCGGCAACCTGCAACCGGCAACCTGCGACCTGCGACCTGCACCCTGCGACCTGCGACCTGCAACCTGCGACCTGCGACCTGCAAGGGCGGGGCCTCGGCTGCGCGAGCTCTCGGGGACCCCTCCCTCCACCGGTGTGCGCAGCGTTTCTGGGGAAGTCGCACGGTCTTAAGCGGAAGCCCGGGGCGCAGTGAGGCGCGGCGCCGGGTCGCGCATGCTCGTGCCATCACTCCGGAGGGAAACAGCCTGGAGCCCCGGGGGGTCTCGCACCTGCCGGGCGCGTCACGTGCCTGCTCGTTCTCCAGGCCCGATGCGCGGGGTGGGCAAGTCGCGTTCCCGGGTCCCCGAGCAAGGTTCAGAGGGACTTTACATAATGCCAACCCGTGTCGCTTTCATGGACTCAAACCCTGATGATTACATTTGCAATTTAATTATGGCAGGTTTATTTTTAGAGTCAGCGCTGAAAGCCTGGGACAGAAAGAGGCTGTCGTTTCCTCTCCCGGCCAGGACGAAACCACACGTCAAATGACTGAGAGACGGGTGGGGAGGTAAATGACCCCAGAGGTGAACGTCGCCTCGCAGTTCCTTGGGAGGCTCAGTGCTGGCGGGCAGGGCACAGCGACCTGTTGGGTATGTACGATTCCTCGGCGCCCTGGGGCGGCATAGCTCAGGCCCCCTCCGGCCAGCGGCGGACGTGGGGGACCAGCGGCCACCGCACCTGCAGTGGCCAGAGCTTTGCTGCCTTCTGCAAAAGGCTTTCCTTCCTCCTTCTAGAAGCTGGTCTTACCCAACTGTCCACTCCTCCTTTGGGCAAAAACACCTTCTCAGGATTACCTCAGGTTCCACAGACAGATGATTTTTGTTCCGTTTTAAGCGTTACTCTCGATAAAACACAAGCTTTTGTCCTTTTTAAAAACCCGTTAAAAACAAAAAAAAAAAAAGAAGAAGAAGAAACATGTGGGCAGAGATCTCCGGCGGCCCTGGGATGGATACTGCGGGCTGGCGTCCTGTCCCTCTGATGAACCATGCAAATGGCCACGTGGGCCAGCCCACGAGGAAACCAAATTAAACGTGGACTGGCGGCGAGGCTCTCTAAGTTAGCCAAATAAGGTCAGTCATTTGATTGGAAAATGCAGTCGAATACGTATGCTCGCACCCTACGAATACACCTGCGTTAATTTGCCTGGCTGGTCTTGCCAAACGGAGGAAAAAGCAGCGACCCAACGCTTGGGTCTCCCACTCTCTCCCCATTGTGTGGTCAGGAAAAAAAATGTCAGTCTTCAAATTGGATACTTGCAGTGAGGAAAATTAAACCAAAGCTAAACATCTGTTTTAGGTTCTGTTTCTAGAAACATCTACTAGATATCCACAGTGGTGAAGACAGCCATTTCCATAACTCAGGAGCGAGATTAATAAAATACCTATTCTTTGTACTGACGCAATGAAACTTGGATCCAAGGGAAAGTTTTAAAGAAAGTTTTGGTTCAAATGCAGCCTAACCTGGAATTTGCAGCAGTGGCTAGGTAGATAAATAATGTATTCTACACGAACTTGTTGAGAGCGCACAGGTCCTGGACGTCTTGACCCAGAGATACGGCCGTGAACAAAACCGACGTCACCTCTGAAGGACATTCCAGAGGGATTTCTGAGAAGACAGAAACTGTGGGTCATAAAAAAGGAAAAGTTGCCACTGATCTCCATGCCGAAATGAGACTCCGAGCCAGATTTTGACCTAGAACATAGGCTTCCATAACCCAAGCGCACGGTCAGGCGCCCAGGTGAACCCGGCCTTCTCGGGCCCACCACGCGCCACGGGAGACGGAGCCGAGCTGACGCCCAAACCGCCTTCTCGGCCGTCCCCGCGAGTGGCCTCATCACGCGCCCAGGCGGGAGGGCAGACACGAGGCGTCGTGAGAGCCCCGGCCTCTCGCCCGCCGGGCCGGCCCTTTCGCCCTTAGCGCCCGCTCTCCGCTCCCTGGCCACGTCCTCACACCATGCCTCCCCCTCGCGCACCTCTCCTTCGGCCGCCATCGTGCACGTTCTTTAAAAGACACCTTTCAACGTCTTCCCATCGACAACGGGCGGGCAAGGCCGGCAGATACCCTGCGGGGTTCGAACGGCAACTCTTTTCTTCTTTTCTAGCGTCACGATTTCCCACTTTTCGACTTATTTTCTATGCTCACCTACATTTTTCATTTCCTTCCTTCCTTCCTTCCTTCCTTCCTTCCTTCCTTCCTTCCTTTCTTTTTTCTTTCCTTCCTTTCTTCCTTTTTCCTTCCTTCTTGCTTTTTTTCCCCTCAGTTACACAAACAATCCATACTGCTTTCTCCATAGACCTGTCCCTTTCTTAGCTGAAAGTCGTCTTTCTTTTATTCAATATTTAGATCCTGTTGTTTTTTCACAACTTTGGCCAAACAAGTCTTCCTCGAAGAAGCATTGTGCGAACAGCTCAGCCTTGGTTTATAATCTGTTTCAAATTTTCACAGCACAATGTACTTCCATTCCATATGATTTGAGGGAGAAGGTTTGTGAGAAACATTTGCTTCCTCAAGAATGAGGTGTACTACACGATTAATGCATCGTTTTTTTTTTTCCTATATTGTCCTCAATGCTAAATTCAGTGCCAGGCCAGAGGACTCGTAAGTCATAGTAAAATACATACACGCGGGCACACACACCTCTGAAATGGATAATAGATGGTCAACCCTCTTAAATGTCAAGAGGTGTGTTTGTAAAAAAAAATCATTTTTGGAGATCATGTAGTATTTAGTTACACCATAGTTATTTTTAGATACACCATAGTTATTTTTCAATAACATTTTTATATTCTTGCTTATTTTTAATAACATTTACTCACCCATCAAGCCATTGCCTGTAACAAAAGCCAGTGTCTTCGTAAGGACCTCATTATCTCATCCTTCCAACGCCCCATCTGAGAAGATGATCATCTTATGGTTCATGTTCATGATCCTCTTGCTTTCCATAACTTGAAACGCTTTTATTTTAAATTAACTTCGTATTTACAGAGCATTTTAAAAGCCGTTACAGAGAGCTCCCACACCGTTTCTCCTGTGATTAATACCCTGCATTAACGTGGCGGTGCGCGGCAGCTAGGGAACCAGCCTCGAGGCGTTATCACTAACCCCTGTCTGCACCGTGTTCAGGTTTCCTCGGTTCTCACCTCACGTCCTTTTTCTGTCCCACCGTCTAGCCGGGTTCTTGCTTTCCATTTAGTCTCTTAAAAGCACCTCTAGATGGTGACAGCTTTTCCGACTCTCCCTGTGACCGAGGATCTTGATATTTTCGAGGAGCGCTTGTCAGGTATTTTGTAAAATGTCCCTTGACTGGGGTTTATCTGACATTTTTCTCGTGATTACACCGAGGCTATGGGTTTGGGGAGGAGAATTGCAGAGAGAAATCACCATTCGCGTCACATCCCATCAGTGGAACCTGCCGCCGACATGACCTATCAGGGCCGAGGTTGACTTTGATCACCTTGCTGAGAGTGTTTGTCAGATTTCTCTATTACAAACTGACGCTTTTTCCCATTTTCACACTCAGCTCTTCGGAAGGACATGTCTGCACCCAGAACACTGTTAAGGATGAGGAATAATGTTCCACCTTCTCGAGGGAACAGCATCCACATAAATTATTTGGAATTCTTCTGCAAAAAAAGATCTATCTCTTATCCTCCATTTTTAAATTTGCCAAAGCAGTCATTTATGCCATGGACTTATGGGTTTTTATTTGCACCTAGCATTATAATCCAGTATTACATGATTCGTTTGTTGCACACACTATTTCAGCTTTCACCAGTGGCGGCTTTTTATCTGTTGCCTGGGTCCCTGTGACCTTCCCCCGGTGCTGCGTTTTGTTTGGTTGGTCGGTCAGTTGGTTTTGAGCACTTCCTGTTTGGGGCATTGAAGAATGCTCCAGGGCCATCGCGTGTAAGATGGGCTCCAGCTTCAGAATGAGCCATTCCCCCAAGGAGCCCTGTTCCTTTTGCTGGCGAATGGCATTTGGAAATCACGTCTGGGTGTCGAGTACGCTCGTTGTCGTTGTGCTATTATTGCCACTAGGCTCCCTCAGCTGACAGAGCGCTGACAAACACGTGTGTACACTAACCCACGTGCGCACACTCACGCGTAAATATTTCTGCACGTATCCATCTGTACCTATATTAAGCTAAACACGAATTCCTGCCGACGTCCCCACAGCTAACCCAGGACCTCGCTGGTCATCTTACAGGTCTCCTTGAGTCTCCGCAGCCTCTCACTCCAGCAGGGGGAACTTCGGCTCCCGCCATCTGCCAGCCGCTTACATACTTGTTCGCGTCCGACGTGAGAATCCTTACGGCGCACCTCGCGAGGAGCAGTGCTACCCACTGAGTGGAGATAACGCGCCGTTCCTTTCGTGATTAGCTTTCTATGGTCTGTACTCATTTCCAGAGTTATTTATTTAGGGTAGAATTTGTTCCCCGTTCCCTTTAGTGAGGTTATGTCAGCCTTTGAAAGGAATGATCCAAACCGCCTGCTAGTTAAAAATTGCTCTGTTCACAATGCATGGGCAGCGTGGTCAGTGTTTCAGCCTCTGATCTGTGGTCCTGTTCCGTCTGCTTGTAGGGTCATCCCGAGCCTATGCAAGACGCAGCCCGCCTCGTGGTATGTGTTGATGTTACGTTTGGTACAAACCAACTCGAACCTGAGGCGGCCCATCTACGGGTAAACCAGCATCGCTGTAAACGTCTTTATTTCCCTAAACTGAAACCAAAGTAAAAGAATCATGTAACTTTTCGAATCCTACTCCAGACAGTTGCTATTTCACATTTTACACCCCAGAAGACCATATACAACATCCAGATGCACAGGATAAATCGATGATTTCCCTTTCCTAGTTCGGCGTTCACTCACTGTGTGCCTACTCTGCAAAACACCTTGTTAGTCACCGAGATAATGAATCACAATGTGTCACTAAAGGAAGTCGCAATAAAATGGGACAAGCGGACAGACTTAGAAACTAATCATAAATTACAAGTCATATTGTGTTATAACAACAAAAACGACTCTCCATAATTACATAGAATTCTCAGGACTATGAAGACAGTGGTCCTCTTAATATTGGCAAGATGCAGGGGTGACATTTAAAATATCTAATAACTCACAAGGCCGGGAAGCCACCAAGCAGAAGATTAAAATCTGGATACCCGTACCCCCCATGCCAGATTCAAATCTGGATACCTGTACCCCCATGCAGCTGTTAATGCCCCAGTCCCTGGGGGGCAAGCGCACGGGGGTCCTGGGCCACCAGAGTGGCAGGGCCGCTGGCCAGAGGGATTCGGTGTGCTCACAGCCGAGGCCCTGACAATCAGCCTGGATAATGCCCAATGCGTTATGATCCCCGCTTTTCGGACCCTGAAGGCGCGGGGCTTAAGGAAATAAGTAATTTTCCCCACGGCCACAGAGCTGCGAGGTGTGGGAGGTGGGATTTGAGCGACAGTCTGCGTGGGATGTGACAACTGCACGAATGCACTTCGGACTTGGGAGGAGAGCGTGGTCCCGCGGGACCACAGGGATTTGCGGGGCTGCAGAGGCCACGCGGTGCGGGGGTGGGGGGGACCCCAAGCTCAGCCGGCATTGGTGTCCGCAGGGGCCCTGACGGGAGATGTGTGGGCCCCCCAGCGTGGAAGACGGAAGGGCTCACGATCCTCAGGTTGAACCGCGCAACCCTTTGGGCGAGTCGTGTGTTCTTTTATTCATGCTTATGCCTTAATCAAAAGAAGTTCTCTGTACTACTTAATCCCGGGTTACATATTTCTAAACGCGGGTTCTCAATGTTCAAAAAGCAAGGAATTTGCTGCTTTGATGTGAGTTCCTTCGCTCTGGCGCCCTCGGTCTTTGGAGGCGCCGAACGCGTCTGTGACGACGTGGGTGACGGCGCCCTGCGTGAGGGGTGACGCCTCCGTATTCGCATCACATGGAGGGGCGGTGACCCCCCCTCTGCGCTCGGCAGCCCTGCTCAGCGAGGAGGGAGCTAAGGGACCTGCGGCAGCGGGACGAGAGGGGCCGGCGGTGGGCTTCGCGCTTGGAGTGCCGCCCGCGTGTGGGCGCGGCCAGGTGGTCCCCCGGCCTGGCCGCGCCATTTCGACACCATCGCTGGGCGCCCTGGAGATTTCCGTGGGCCAGCCCCCGCCTGCGCCTGTTTCCAGGGCGCGACCTCACCTGTCACACCCGGGCCTTTGTCTGCGCCTTACAGGACACATGGTTGATGCCTGTACCCCCAGCTGCAAAGCCCACGGGAGGACCCCCAGCCAGCGCCCTCCGAGAGGGAGTCCAACGTGTATTTGTAGAAATCAGAACGAAAAGGTCGATATAGAATTTACGTGGCAGAAAAGGTGAAGGACAAGCTTCCAAAAATCCAAAGTATGCTCGTTAAATGCGTCGATGCCAAAAACGATGATATCTTATTTTATTTTCGTTTTCCTGGATTCATCCACCGTGCCTGCTATATAGAGATCATTCGCTAATTGTATGTTAAATTAAACTAATGCGATTTGTTCAAATCTGCATTTGCAAGGGAAATGCCAGCAGAGCAAGAACATACTAGAGAGAGAGAAAATACATTTGGCAGTACAAGGGTGTTGATTAAATATGCATGACCAAGAATAAAGAACTAAACCACCGACGAGTAAACCGTGCACCAGCGAGGGAAACAAATTGGAATCGGAGCTCGGGCGCGCAGAGAGGCGCGGGGTTCGGCAAGCCCACCTGCCACGGCGGGGCGGGCCGGGGCGGGGGCACGGCCGAAGGCGCAGGACTCGGGATGAAGACGTGCCACCCTGGCCTCGTGTTTCGGAAGTGGTTGTCCCCGCCTGCGTCCAAGTGCGTCTTCAGGCTGGTTCCGTCCGGGTTTCCCATTATCTTCCCTCGTCCACAACCCCAAACCTTCTACCTTCCCTTCCCCGTGTAAACTGACGGTCTCAGTCCGCACAACGGCCACTTCGCAGCCACAGAAGCAGGAAATCCTGACTCCCTGTCGTCGATAGGGCCGCCGGAGTGCACGGAGGTCTCGGGGACATGGTTCTGCCCTTGGTTCCACGCCCCCCCCCCAGGTGACGCTAGAAACTGCCGCGTTGCAGGTGGCTTTTGCTGGGGCGGCTCGAAACGACTCGCTGAGACCTCCACTTTAGCATGCGTTGGTTTTTGCTGGGTTCGTCAGTTGGTTGTGCA
Source organism: Rousettus aegyptiacus (assembly GCF_014176215.1). NCBI lineage: Eukaryota > Metazoa > Chordata > Mammalia > Chiroptera > Pteropodidae > Rousettus > Rousettus aegyptiacus. The sequence goes on along the minus strand of NW_023416288.1, from coordinate 44,493,974 downwards.
TTTCTCACTCCTATCATTGTAACCTCCGTGGAGATTAAAAGAAAAAAAGTGCTCGACCTAATTATCTTTGAAAACCCTTAGCAGCGTGGACTAAAGCGGGGTGATTGGCACATATTAGGTGCCCACGATTACTGGGGAATGAGCAAGGTAGCCATATTTCTATAAGCGTTATAGACTACCTGTAGCTATGAACCAGATTTGTCTAAATTTGCCAAATTCTAGGCTCAACGAAATAGAATAGAAATAACAAGTAAGACTTAGAGATTACTAGTGGCTTGATTCCATTTTTTTTCTTTTTCTTTTTTTTTAAAGCAGGAACCAGAGAGCTTCAAACAGAGAGGCGATTATTACAGACCCACTGTTTACAAACCAGCAGCCAGTGAGCAGGCGGGGCCCAGGGCTCGGCAGGGACGTTGACTGAAGCCAGGCTACACTATCCGCTCTCGATTTTACGCTGCCGAGTGTCTTGAATAAACTGTTTCACAACTACACACGTTTTTAAAAAGTCCTGCAGCAGAACTCTGGGTAACGGTTCCAGAGGAGACTCTTACCCTAACTGGGATTTTTGAAGCGAAGATACCCTTCCGTTTTTCCTGGACCGGAGGCTAAGAGTGGGCTAACTCGCCCCTCTTCTCGTCCCTGCAACGTGACCGTGGCCATCAGTTTGACAAACCGGTAATCATAAAACGGGATGTCAAAACATAAAGCATGCACACATATACGTGTACAACAAACGACATTTGGGGACAAGTAAGAACTCTTAGTTTTACGCTTGGGAAGATCACTGGCGGTCGAGGAGACGCGACGCGGCCGCGCAGTCGGGGTGCAGTGATCACCCCCCCTCCCCCCCCAGGGCCTGTCCAGCGAGCCTCCTTTCCACGCGTCCCCTCTGCCGGCTCTTTGCGAAGACGCAGCCTCGCTCGGGCGGCGTCTAAGCCGCTCCTTGGCGCTTGCATTAAACTCCGCGACCACTGCTCCGCCCGTGCGCGCGGGCCTGGCCTGTCCAGGTCACACAGGCACCTTCGGTCCCGATCAGTTTGGATAGATGAGCTCGTGGCGTGTGACGTAAGCTATGAAAACGGCCTTGGTTCCTAAAAACGGCAACTTTTAGCCCTACGTATGCCCATAAATCAGGCCCGGTGCCAGTATCTCAGCAATTACATTAATTGAATATTGACCTTTAAAGTAAATCCTTTCAGCGATTCTGCTCATCTCATTTATAAGGGTTCTTCCCGGTGCAGTTTCAGCTTGGCTCGGAAGAAATGTTACCTTAAATATTATCATTATTTTTACAATTATCGCTTTCCACATTTACAACGATAACTTCCTCTCAAATCTAATTTTGTTGAAAAATATGGGCTCCTCCCCTCCGTTCGTCCATTCCTCCGGGGTGACGTTTTTTCCGGGCGTGCTCGTTTGCAGGGTTTTCTTCTGCGTGACTGCTGGGGAGACGGGGCGTCCTCTGCAGCTCAGGGTGTCTAGTTATCTCCTCGTGAGACATCTCCCTTCCATTGGGCGGGAGCACATCTGGACAGCGGTGACCAAGCAGCATCACGAAAACGGTCCTTCTGCGGTGTGGAGATTGCGAATTAAGGCCTCTTCTGCATAAAACGAATAGAGGAAATAGCTAAAATATCACCTGAGAATGAATGGAATATAAAAAGTTTAAGACCAGAAACCAGCCCCACGGATGTTACTCTTGCCTGAATATTCGTAACCTTGATTATTTCTGCCGTTCGACAAAATGCATGCCATCACAAAGCGGGGGCCGAAGGCTCTGAGTACCACCCAGCTCCCCAGCGGAACCAAAATGCGCTTCGAAGTGCTTCCCTGGCGGTTCCAAGGCCGGCTCTAGTGATTCGCTCCCTGAAGCGGCCTCGCCTTGGTGAGGCAAGGTCACCTCTCTGCCGATGGCTGGAGACGCTCTCCAACCTCCGTTTCCTTTTTAGAAATACCCGGTGTTGGATAAAATACGTAAACACACTTTGGAAAAAACATTTCAACTTGTGCATAAGTCTCTCTCTCTCTTTTGTTTTCAGCCGTTTCGATTCAAGCCTTTCCAGCCTCATTGCCTCATTTCTCATCCCCAAGGACGCACACGTATCACCTGTCACACCGATTTTCTCAGCAGGTTCTTGCAATTATCACTTCGTAACTTGCCTTGGACATAATCCCACTCATCTGTTTATTACTCACCTTTCCCACCTATGTTCTGAATCCAGTTTTTTTTTTCCATTTTTGTTTTTGCTTTGCTTTTGTTTCTTTTTTATTTTATTTCTTCTAATACAAGCCAACTCCAGTGGTTTTGGGCCTAGTCCACAAGTAGCAGTGATAGGAAGATAGAGAGACATTTCAGAAGGTGCAGGGAATTATAAAACAAAGAGCGAGACTAAGGCCTTCCAAACCTGAGGGCTTGGCTCTGCCGTAGCAGTGGGCACGGGTTAAGGGTAATCACTGAACTTCGACTTTGAACGTCGAACCCCAGTTTCCGTATAATTTCTAAAGTTCAAAAAGTGAAAGCAATTTGCCTACGTGCATTGACCATGATTAGGTAAACACGGAGGTTATTGTTGTCACTGTGTGCCCACCTACCTTTCGTAGTGGAGGAATCTCATTTTACCCTACTTCAATCACTTCTGGACACCTGGATGTACCCTAAGCATTTCAGATAGAACGCGTGTATGCCCGGGGTATTGTTTCTGATTCCTCGATTAAACGCAACAGAACCCGACTCTGGTTAATTTAAGAGAACCCTTTTTTGGATGGAAATGATGCTTAATCAAATCCGACCCACATCTAGAAAGGACAGGAGCCGGGAGAGCCTTCGTGAGCAGCGGTCTCGTTAGACTCAAATGTTCCAGCGATCGTTTTGGTATAGTATTTCACTTTGCTCAAGATTTAAACGGAAAGCAAAAAGCATCACGCGGTGCTGGCCTGTCTCTAGATGGAAGCGAGCCAGCCGTCGGGGAGGGGTCTCACCGGGCCCCTGGGGAAGGGCGAAGAGGTAGCTTCTCGGAGGGAGAGCTGCGCCCTGCTGCAGGAAGGCGGATGAGCGGGGCAGGGGAGAGCATGGTCGTCTGTCTACCACTTCCCTGAGCCTCCGTTCTGTGTTACTGAGTAGAATAAATGCCGTCGATCAAACAAAAGATTGATGTTAAACTTAAAAATACTTCTCTGTAACGGTTGTCTTCTCTGCGATTTCTCTCCTGCGTCTGCTTTCTCTGGAAAGACACGCAGGGCCTGGAATGACTCTGAGAAGTTTGTTACGGGTAAAATATCTCAAAAACTAATATGGTCTTAAAGATATTGACTACAACCCTGAATTTCTTCAACAGGAAATAATATAAAATTCTAATTTCTATAGTTCTCAAAGTATTTATCATATTTTATGATTCCTTTAGCCTTTGCATATCTTTTTTTCCTCTCTTTTTATTAATACACAGAATTGGTATCATTGTACTTTGTTTTGAATTTGTATTTTACGGCAATAATTAAACACATTCATTCTTATTAGACAATATAATGGCGCACATAAAAATTGCTGGCAAAATAATTAACCAAATCACAAAAATGTGTAATAAAATTACACCCCGTTATAATCCTATTCTAAAACCTGGATCGAAAGTACCTATCACTGACGATGCAGTTATTATCTTTCTTTAGACCCTAAAGGAATTATTTTTTCTGCAGGGCAAATCGTTATTCATTAATATTTCTATTTTATACTTCCCTGAATCCAAAAGAGGGGGAAAACCATTAGAATTTTAATTGCTTTAAAGCAATAATTCGAAACGAGGTAACGGCATTGCTATTAACGCTTTTCCTCATGGTGCCGCCGTGGACGCTGCCGTCGGGGGCCCGCGGCCGCCGCGGGCTCCACTCCGCCCCCCGACCGCAACGATGCCTGCATTGCTATTTATTTTTGGATTCATGACTCGGCATAGGTATTTCCCAGGTGATCGTGGTAGACTGTCCACTGGTAGCTTTTTTATTGGCTATAATTTAAGCTCGAATAAAAACCAAGAATATACTTGGTACATGTTGTAAAAGAACGTGAGAAAAAGCTAATACTTAACCATCTCTGGTTTCTATAATATTTAACATTATCCGCAGGGAGCTTTCTTTTCGTGCATAGTCCAGGAACTTGACAGGTTTCACCCAGAGTTTTCGTATGGCTCAGAAAATGGCAAAAGAGGAACATGCAAATTAGGTCCAAACTCGGGATGCTTAGAGCTTAGAAACACTTTTTTTTTTTTAAAGGAAGTATTTCAATAAATTGCCACAAAATTGGTCAGTATCACCTGGGCCTTGGCTGACTTAGACTTAGAAAATTAAAGGACCTTCACCCGCAGGCAGCGGTGGGAACCGAGAGCTTCCCCAGGAGTTCCCCAAAGTGATTGGAATAATAAGGTCGAATCGGGAGGAGAAAACCTGTTGGCGTCCCCAGCCGAGGCGTCCTCTCTGGGGAGGGGGTTTACGGAAGGAATGTGGGTGCCGGTCGCTCTGAGGTGAGCAACGCCTTGGTGGGAGAACCCGTGTGTGCACGCGCGTGTGCGTCTGTCTGCACACGCGCGGGAGGGTAGGTGGGTGGAGACGGCGACCTGCACTGAAACAGAATCCAGGCCCGTGACCAAAGGGAAGAGGGACGCAGGGGAACTCCCACGCAGAAGGACAGGCCGCCCCCGAGCCCGCTCATCAGCCGTGGAAAGTTCTTTCCCAGATCCAGCAGCACCGACACGCCTTCCAGAAGCCGGGGCGGAGTCCAGGCCGACGGCCCGCAGACCAGGGCTGGCTTCACGGAGGAACCTCGGCAGCTCGCCTTGCTCGTCCCTGGCCCAGGGCCGGGGGCCGTCCAAACGCTGACCTTCTGGGCGCGATCTGACGACACAGCGTTATTCGCTTGCTCAGTGCCCCCAGACCGTGGTTTGTCATGAGCCCAGGGACACCAAAGTCCTTGTGGTTAGGAAGACGGGTCAGAAAGGGCCGAGAAAAGGCGAGGGGTGAATCGCCGTGCTCCGACAGCCGAGTGCGGGGTTCGGAGCACGGCAGAAACGGGTGCAGGCGACGGCTGTGTGCCCGGCTCGCCTCGCCCAGCCCGAGTTCGATCGGCGGGTGCACGGAGCCCCCGGCAGCTCCGCGAGGGGCCCACGGGGCCCGGGGAGCTTCCACGTCCCCTGAATCGTGGTAGACTGTCCACTAGTAGGCTGATCCCCAACTCCCGTGAGTTCTTCTTCCTTCACACCGCACACGGATGCTGGATTCCTTTTCACCGTTTCCATAGCCAGAAACGCAACCCGAGCTGTCACCGGGAGGCCAGCGGTGCCCTTGCGGACATGAAGTCTCACCTGGACCTGATTCCAGTGTCGTTTAGATGAGACTTTGGACTTGGGACTTGATACAGGAATGAGTTAAGCCCGTTGGGACTGCTGGGATGCGTGCATCTTGCGTCCAGAAAGGACGTAAATTTTGGGTTGGACACTATGCATTGAGCAGTGTTGAGGCCTTAATGCCCATGTGACTGTGAGGCCTGGAAGAGGGTGACTGAGGCACCCAGAGGCCATCCTCTCTCTGGCTGCACGTGCTCACAAAGGAGAGGCCAACGAGCAGGAGAAGAGACCTCAGAACCTCGATCTTGGGCTTCCAGCCTCCAGGGCTACAAGAAAGTGATTTTGTTTAGCTTGTCAGGCTGTGGTGCTTGTTCATGGCAGACGGACCCGATTCACACAGACCATGGGGGACACCCGTCCCCCGCTCCCCTGCCCTTTACGGTCATCACGCCTGCCTCGACGCCATCCCTCGGCCCTCAAATTGCTCCCGGGTCTTCAGATAAGTCTTTTTTGTTGTCGTTACCCCGTAACTTGGTACGACAACTACGCTTTTTCTCCTGGAATTAGTATCTTTTCACTTTTCTCTCTTAATAAATAATTTCTGATCCGCTGAGACAAACCCAAAGGTCTTTTCTTCGTTACAAAACCAGTCGATCACGCTCAACCTGTGCTTTGTGACTAAGTCTCCTGAGCGCTGAAGAGATGGGATTCTTTACCTGCAGCCCTTCCTGCCCGCCAGGCCACGGGCTGGCGGCCTCGGTCCGCCCCGGGACTGAACAGACCTGTGTTCGAATCTTAATTCACATTTGATTATCCCTCTCGGTTAAACGCTCCAGGTAAATTGAATACGAGAGTTACGTTACTATAATGTAAATTGTAATGAAATCACATGTTTATGTCAACATAGTTGATGTTAAGAATATTATAATTTTTCATTTATTAACAGAACATGGGGTTCGACATATGTCGAGCTGGCGATAATTGTCTGTTGAAAGAATGAACAAATGAGCAAATAAGTGAATGAACGGACGAGTGAGTTGGAAGGAGTGATAAAAGCATCTACGAGAGAAAAGAAAGAAAGCGGAAGCTCCCGCATCGGCAGCTCATCTCCGACGTAACGTCGCGGCGGGGCTCGAGACGTTTGGCCCGTTGTTTTTTTCACAAGTTGAAGATGAATGGCAGCTTTTGCAAGAAGTACGTGCGGTGTGTTATTGCATCCTGCATCATCCCCTGTCCTACCGTACTTTCCTAAACCTTATTTTCTTTCGCTAATTTAAAAAGCAGTCAGAATTCCAGGGAGAACAGGAGATGGATTACGTTTTGTCATGAAAAAACAGGTGAATGGAATTTTGAGAAAAGACGGCGTTTCGGGCGCTGGGGTGAGACCATGCCCCGGACAATGCGACACCCCTCCGACAGACGCGAGGCCGCTGCCTTCGATGGAGCTAGCCACAGTGGGTCGTTGGAAGGGGATCGTTGCCTCGCAGCATCTGGTGATTGCTGAAAAATGCAGCGAGTGCCTGTCTGGAGTGCCATATGCCCGAGCCGTTTCTGGAAATTTCGAGATAGAACATGTGGCTATTTCGGTAGGAACGTTTCTAGGGTTTTATTGGGATTCTGTGCAACGGACAGGTATTACATTGAACATACTGATTTGCTAATTAATTCGCGTTGGAATTACCCAGCAATTAAATTTTTTGAAATCTGTGTGCATCTGGGTCTCATCGATGCATTTTTGCCTTTCCAACCCTGACGGCACAGAGAAATCTAAATGCGTCTTTTACGAGGGTCTTTTTAAAAGGCGACCGTCCCCCGCGGGGCCCCGTGGCGAGCTTCCGATGGCCGGCGGGACTCGGCGCTCCCTGGATGGCTCCCAGCGCCGCGCGCTCCGCCTCTCCTTCCTCACGGTGCACCTGGGCGCTTCCTTATACTGGGGCCCGGGAAAGGTTTTCAGTGGCAAATCGAGGTCAGCAGAATCACCTCCTGATTCCCAGACGTTCTTTTCAGACTCGTGGTTGGTCGCTCTCTCCCCTTTCGGAATCCTCGCTTGTTTTATTTTGCCCGATAAAAGTAAGATGCACTTCCACCGTCGACCTGAAATTGTAGGCGTTGCTTGACTCCACAGATCCATTCTATTTTTTTTCTTAATTTTCACTTTGTTTCCTTTATACGTTGATACAGGCTTCAACTTTCTCTCCCCGTTAGCTTTCTCTCCGCCTTTTGTTACTTGCCTCTCTCTGCTTAGTTCTGGTGTGTTCAGCTTGAGACTCTAAAGTTACGGTCTCCGCGATCCTCCCGAAGCATCGGCCTTGGCATCGTTTCCTCTTTCTTTCACTGACGGACATTTTTCTTCTACATTTTGAGGCATGTACATGTTTAGCTCGCAAATCTCCACCTCGAATTTTTTTTTTCCCCGTTCAAAAGATTCTCCCGCTAAATGGTTTGTTTCAAAGTCACCCAAAGTAGCACGTGCCCTGACATGGCTAAAACCTTTATCCAAACCGAAGTGAGCAGAGACGGTCGTAGACATTTTCAGTAGACTTACCTCTCCCTGCATTAAAAGATGCAGAATCAAATCCTCGCCTGTCTCAAGGAAAACAGACGTTTGCTTTTCCATTGGGAAAGAGTGTCCTTGTCCCGGAAGTCCAGCTTCCGCGAGGGGACCTCACAAGTCCCTCGCAAACAAAGCCCTGGCCTCTGTCACCGCCGGGCTTCCGTCCCGACGAGCCAGCTGCCCCTGGGAGCCGGTCCCTCTGTTCGCTGTGGAGCAGGTCTCCGCTCCGCACACGCACGGCTGACGCGCGAGGCCGCAACGTCACTTTCTCGACTGCAAAATGGCACCCTGTGCTTCTCCCGCCCTGGCGTGGCATTTTCCAAAACCCAAACCCAAACCCGCATTTAGCTGTTCCGGAAACTTCTCAGCCACGGAGAAGCGCCGGTGATACTTTGGCATGATAAGCGGTGAAAGACTTGCATTTGCCAACGCCTGCCGAGTTTTTATTTCTCTTTTCTTCTGTTTCTTTAGGCCTCCCACACTGTGCCAGGAGGACAGCTGCAGGCACGGGTCCTTGGCCCTCCTTGTGCTCCGAGGCGCTGGGACACTGTCCCACGGCCCCGGGCCCCGTCTAAGACTGCGTGTCCTTGCCGGAGACTCCCGGGACCCATGTGGGGTCGTCTCCCCACTGGGAGGCTGTGGATCTCTGTGTTTCTAATACGGTTTGGCTGATTGTTGATAAAGGATGAAAAGAGAAATGTTAACGGATTCTCTTTCTACGACTCACAAGATGTTATTACAAACATTGTAAATGAGATTTAGGAAGATACACTGGTAATACACCCATGAGCTAGCGAGTTGAGCAGAAAAAGGAGAGAGAGAAGGAGGAAGGGGGGGGAGAGAGAGAGAGAGAGAGAGAGAGAGAGGGAGAGAGAGAGAGAGGAAAAGCTGATGTTTCCAAGAGGAATGTAGAGAGCTGGGACAAACGCCGGAATTAAGAAGTCTTTACTCGTTTTTAAATCAGGCCGACACCTGGGGCACCCGGTTTGGAGGGAGGAGAGGTGTTTGCTCATAGCCCTGCACCTGGGGCCGTCAGACACTCTCTCCTCGATTCCTACCACAGGTTCGGACTCCCGTACTGGGCGGCCGAGTCCGTACCCACGCCCGCCCCACAGGTGCGCGGTTTTCTGAAATTTTCCTGACACTGAGATTCTGCCGCCCTTCGTTAGCGTCTCGCGCCTTTGATGGCGGGCAGCAAGCACATCAAAGCGAAGAGGCCCAGCTCTGCCCTCGGCGTGCGTAACGGGCGAGAGAAGAGCTCCCCCCCCCCCCACCCCGCTCTCGCTCTCTCCTTCTCGGCATCTGGTTAGGGAAAGAAAGCAATTTTCCCACAGCAGCAGGATCCATGTTGTTTTTCAACATCCGGTCACCCGCCCTCGGATTTTTCCAATCTCTCTTTTCGTAGCAGATGTGATTCTTCAGAACAAAACAAAACGAAACAAGGAGGGTGTATTCGAGCTGTGAGATAAGGTTCACCGGATGCCAGGCACTCAGCTGGACTCGCTGTAATTTCCAAACCGGATTTTCCCGCAGCGTGGGCGGCACGGAGGCCGAGCTGGTGGGAGGAAGCGCGTCCGACCCACCTGCCCTTGCAGCTTACCTGTGCTCCTCGGAAGGTTTCAGGGGCGCGCTGTGCTGGAAGTGTTGACAAGCAGCAGGATTCTCCCACGCGCGCCCTTTGGGAGGAACACGAGGATGCAATTCGCTTGTGTTTCTGCAGCTGGCTTTTTATTTTAATGGAAACTCAGGCCTCTTTCTTCGTTCCTCCTTTATCTATTGGCCATGCGGCTTTCTCCAGTGAGGCCGCCCTGATTGCGCCTGGTTTGAGGCCCCCAGAAAGAACAGCTTCTGTTTCCTTGAACGGGGGGGACCCACTGCGGAGCCTCCCCCCTCACAGGCTCCGCCGTGGGTGAGACACTGAACCTTTCCTCTGGGGTCCTCTGGGTTGGATCCACTGGGTAACAAGAAAGACAATTGTGTAACTTTGCCGTAAAATGCTGGGAACCTCTTCAGTTAGCAGAGTTACTTGATTTGTTGATGAGAGAGGCCAGATATCTGACTTAGAAGTCAATGCAGGTCTTCCGGTATTGGGGGAAAAAATAAATAAATAAAGCTCCCACCTGCAGAAGGCGTTTCACGGAGCAGAAAGAAACATCTCATTATCGCGGACCCCGCCCTTCCGGAGCGAGCGACCTGCACTCGCAGGCTGTGGTAGCTGTTACGGCCCCTATTTCATTTTTTTTAAATGAAATTCCTAACTGTGCTTTTTCGCAGGCCTGTGGAAAGCTGCAAAGCAGCCGTGTACTTAGAAACAACGTTCTCGGCGCAACAAACGGCCATCGTCCAGAAGCCTTAAGGTGAGAGAAGAAAACGCTGGTTTGGCAAGAGGCGTTTTAAAGCGGAACCGTGCCGATGAGCGCGCAGCACGCCTGGCTCCCGCCGTGCGCAGAGCCGCGGCGTGTAAGACAGGTGCACGCCCGCGTGCCCTGCACTGACCTGGGCTCCGCGGAAGCGCAGGGCACGGGCTCGGGCTCGCACGCCAGCGCCGTCCCTCCGAGAGGCCTGCGGGGTGTGCGCTCTCCCCGCGACGCGGGGCCCCGCCATACGGACGCCCGCGCTGGTTTATTTACCTGTTGAAAGGCATCAGGTTAGGCGCAATTTATTGCGAAAAATGGCTATAAATATTCGTGAAGAGTTTTGTGTGAATTGTAAGGGTTCCCTCCTGAGGACAAATGCCGGGCAGAGAGGTGGCCGGGTTCCCCGAGGAGTGTGCGTCCACCCACACGGGGAGCAGCTGGGCGTTCTGCAGAGCGGGCGCGGGGTCCCCCACCCTGGCGGCGAAGTGTGGGGCGCCGCGCTCCACGCACCCTTGGTGGCGGTTTCCGTATCCGTTTCGTAGACTTTTCACTCCAATCGACGTGTAGTCATATCTTACCGTGGTCTCACATTTGCGTCACTAGCGACATTGAACATTTTTCCTGGGGTCATTTATTGCCCGCACATGTCTTTTTCGCTAAAGAGTCTATTCAACACTTCTCGTTTAAAAGTGTGTTTCTTGTTTATTTCGAGTTTTGAGAGCCTTTAAAATTTATTCTGGGGATAAGAAATGTTTCATATATGGAAATTTGAACCGTTTCCTCCTCATCTAGAGATTGTCTTTTAATTCTCTCTCGACACGGGCATTTCACAGAACGAGCAGTTTTAGCTTCGACGAAATGATTGTATTATCGTTTTCTCCGCGTCGTGTTTCCAATATTCCGTCTCAGACCCGCTACCCCCCGCGGGAACACATCCTCCCCGTTTGCTTCCAAAAGCTTAATCATTTTTACTTTACACTTATACACATGATCCATTTTGAGTCCATTTTTATCTTTTATTTATTCATTTATGTTTTGCACCATCATGAGGCTTAGGTTAGAGCTTTTTTCACACGTGCGAATGGTTGTCCACATGTCCCAACTCGATTTGTTAAAGAGAATACGCTGTTGACCAAACTGCCTTCGCACCTCCACCCAGAACCGTTTGGCCGTATTTGCACGGGACGAATGACCGACATCGCTTTGCTCCGTCGGTCAACGTATCTACCACCTGCCAACGCCACGCTGGCCTTCCACAGTGTCGGGAGTCTCGGCGCCAGGTGAAATGAACCTTCTAACGGTCCCCCTAACTGTTTGGGGTGTAGTAGTTCCTTCGGCTTTCATGTACATTTTAAAATCAGCTTGTCTATGACTATAAAAATTCATCCGGAATTTTGTTTAGAATTACGATAAGTCTATAATTCAATTTGGGGTTGCTTGACACCTTTACTATGTTGAGTGTTCTAATCCATAAAATAATATGGCTTTGACTTTATTCGGATCTTCTTTATTTCTTCTTTTAGCATTTTGCAGTTTTCAGCACATAGATGGTGTCTCTATTTTGATAGATTTATACCTAAGCATTTCATTATTTTTGAAACTGTGGTCAATTGAAGTCATATTGCTTTAATTGAGTTTTCAATTTTTATTACTGCTATGTAAGAATATGAAATTCATTTTCTGTGTTGATCTTTGCGACCTGGAAGCCCGATAAGCTCATTTGTTAGTTGTAGGAGATGTTTTGCGTATTCCTTGGGATTCTCTGCACATGCGATCTCGTTATCTTTGCGGCGCAGAGTTCCGCCCCGGCCTCTCTCATCCGGAGGCCTTTATTTTTCATGCCTGATGTAATGGCTACAACCAGCAGGTGCTGGAAGAGACAAGGCCTGTAATTTCCCCTAGAGCTTCTTGGTGAAGCATCCGCCTGCCGACACCTTGATAAATATTTAAATAAATATATGCATCGCGAGAGCTGGCGAGACGAAGTATTTGTTTCGCGTTTGTAACTAAGGCGGTTTTCTTTTCTTTTGCCTTCTGCTTTTAGTTTCGCAGAAATATGATGGACTCCATTTTCGATGTAACTTATGTTGGCATACTCCCTTTCACCCATTCCGTATGTCAGGGAGTCGAGCAACGGCACGAAGTTGGGAAGTACGAGAGAGAAATGAAGAGGAAGTAAGTTTTAATCATCTATGAGTATGGAAAGACGTTCGCGTGGGCTATTTTGAGCTAAATGGCGAAAAGAAGCCCAAGCTGAACACGAGCAGAGGTGGCCGTGATGCGGGACCCAGCGGCGTGGGCATGAGGAGCAGGCGCGTGTCCCGGGAGCGAGGGAGCTCCCGGGACGGGAGTCGCGCGGCCGCCGCATCCCGGGGCTGGGGAGCCGCGCGGCAGAGGACTGGAGGGGGAGCGGGGCCACGGCTTCCGCCGGCATCCGTTCCCCAGCAGCGGCCTCAGGGGCATCGTACGATCGAGCCCCTCAACACCTATGTGACACTTATTCCCCAATTGGACAAGGGGATCGGCGTTTCTCTGGCCCCGAGACATAGGATTAGGACGGTGTCACGCCGTGAGGTACTATGTGACGCAGACGACGTCTGTGTTAGAGGAATCGCCGTGGGAATTGAAAACGGTTTCTGTGAGAGCTTTGAGTCCCGGGCCGCAGTGCGGCCGGCGATTTCTAACTGGTGTCGGGATTTAAGAGAAAATCCCTGCTCTTCTCGGCCTTCTCTGGTCTAAATAAATTTCTGCACAACGGGTGTGTGTGTTGTTACGTAGTTATATGGTCAGCTTTCTCGTCAAATGATTTCCTCCACATTACCGCTGATCCGTGCCTCTATCACGATGCGCAGGTGAAGCCCTGTCTCTGTAACCTGCAGCAGGTGAGCGGTACCAATGGCCCGTCGAGCTCTCTCTCTGCTTTCCCGATGTGGAAACGGAACGAGGTTGTAGATCTTGATCTGATCCTAGCAAGAGCTATTATCGGTGATTCCAGTACTTTATCTTTACCGTCCCTAGATGGTGAACATTAATATCGCTCAGAGTGACTTCCATCGAAATAGGAGTCTGTGACCTAACGCGTACGACACTCTGTTCTTAGGAGGGCTTCTTAAAAAGGGTACATGTCTTTCCTGACTCTCCCTCCCCGCCGAGGCTCCCTCCCCGCGACACCCCCGCCCCCGCCCCGCGACACCCCCGCCCCCCCCCGGGGCTCCCCCTCACTCGCTTCTCTGACTCCATCTCTGCTTCTCTCCGTCTGCCTTGCCTCCTCGCTGTCCTTCAAAGCACCCGGGTTTCCTCTGATCTTAGTGCTTGTTTGCTCATCTTTTCCCATTAGATATTACACACTTCACTTATCTTATTCAGTATGTACATCTTCTATAATAAAATCAAATGAATGAACGATATGGTCATGACTTCATTCTCCGTTTCTGGCAGGAGGAAACAGTTGCTATGGGCCGGTCATGTGTTGGAATGCTTATGTTTGGTTTACAATGAACGGAAGTTATTGATAACGTGCATAATTGATATTGATACATTAGTTAAACTGTTACAAGCATAATAAAAAATATAACTATTCTTAAGTTTCCCAAGGAGACTTGCATTGATCTCATATCAAAATTATACAAGTAGAACACAAAAAAAGATATAGATCAATCACACTTATGACTCTAAAGGGAAGAAAACTAAAATAATATTTAATACGTTTCAAAAAAAGGATAATGACTTGTGATAACCTGGGCCTTATTTAAAACGTTCAAGCTGAATATCCTCATCAAAAAGCATTTGTTGAAATTCAGTATCCATCCAGATTTGAGTATACATATAATCAAACCAGAAAGCAAATTTAATATGTTAAAAGAATCCTGCCAGAACCTAGAGCAAATATTATACTTAATGTCAAAATATGAAAGAGAACCACCAGACCAGCACGCTCAACGTCAGCCGGCATGGCTCTGCAGCTCCGAGTGGCCATTTCTGACCATGCGATGAGGTCAGTTCAAATAGCAGATGTAAACGTGAGGCGGAGGGGAGAAATAAGATGTAATCAGTTCATTTAATAAGATTAGCTACCTAGAGACCAGGAAGGAATCACAGAAAAGGACAGGACATCTAGGAATAAACATGGCTCAAGTTCTCTAGGAAACGCATTTAAAATTTCAGTGCACATTTGTTTTAAGAAGGCAATGGAGTGTCAGAGTGCGTTCAAAACCAGAGGCTCTTGGTACTTCGGTGCTCATGACTTTCTACGAGCCGATCCGTTGGATTCAATTCAATGCCATTCAAAATCCCAACAAGTCCTTTAGAAAGAACATCGCTCAGTAAATTATGGCTCTCGAGCCAAATCCAACCCCCTGCCTTATTTTGTAAATGGAATTTTGTTGGCGCGCAGCCACGGCCATCTGTTTATGGGGTGGGGGGGGCAGCGGCTACTTCTGCAGCACAATGACAGAGCCGAGTCGCTGTGACGGAGACCATAGCGTTCGCAGAGTCTGAATATTTACTGTTTGGCCCTTTCTAGGCAGCTCTGACTGACCCCTGAGAGGGAAGAGTCAAACCCTCATGTCGGCCAGAGTCCTTCATAAAAACAAAACGAAACAAGGGGACTTTACCTGCACCAGGTGCTCTCTACGCATAAACCTGTAATAAATGATCCATATCCTAAAGTGGGATAGAAAAAAAAAATAAAGCCCTCCACAAATCGAGCCATGAGTCTGGAAACCTGATACGTGTCAGGGGACGCGTTGAGGCTCACTGGTGACTAACCTCTACGCAGTGAGTGCTCTTGGGACTAATGATGTCCGCGTGGGGTCGGGGAGGAGGAAAGCAAGTTGGACCCTCATTTCCCAAGAAGCGAAAACAATCAATTCCAAGTGGATTAAAAACGTAACTATGATGCATAATACTAAAAATTATCTGGAGGAAACGCTCACTACAAGACCTTACGGTGGGTCGGCATCTGTAAGTAGCCACTCCTCGATAGTCCTCAGAGCAGACTGTCATATATTTTTTAAATGCGTGAAAATACATACAGTTTGATCCCATTAATGGAAAGAGGGAAAGAAAATAAGAAAAACAGCAGAGTCCCAACCAGGTGAGTAAATAAATACGCAGGGGAAACCGGGCGCGCAGGCGGCCGAGCAGAGCGCCAGCGGATGCGGGGTCCGCGGTCCGCGGGCCGGCGCCGGGCGGCGGGGCGCAGGGCAGGCCCGTGAGGGTGGCGCGGGGTGGCCCTGGCCGCCCGGTGCCGCCCGCGTCCTCCTCGTCCTGCGGGGCTCACCGCCGCTCTCGCTTCGGACCAGGTCTTCGTTCCCCGCCACTCAAAGGACGCAGATGCCCGGCTGGGCCGGAGCCCAGAGCGGCCGCGTGCGGGCCGCACTGACCGCTCCCCCGGCGCCTGCGGGGGGGCCCCTCCTCTCTGCCCGGGGGGCTGCGTCGCCCTCCGCAGCCCCGACCTCCCGCAGCCCCACGCCTCCGTGGTAGGAAAGCGGGGCTGCTTTTTGTCGTCGTTTCTTGTGCAGAACCGCCCCCGAGGGACCTCACGCATTGGGGTGTCTGGCTCCTGGGGACGAGTGCCCATTCGGTAGCCTTTGACCCTCCCCACGCGTCCACCGCCACCGGGGAAAACCTCCAGAAACACTTATTTTCTATCGCTCAGTAGAAAAAATTCCAGAACTCACAGAATTCTTGGACTATCCCCCAGTGGGTCCTCGCGTGTTTGATGCACTACGAGTGTCGAGTGCTACCTTGATCTTACGAGACAATCCGTTCTGGTTTTTAAGAAGTTGTACTCACAATAAAATTCTTTTCCGTGGTGAGTTGAAACTCTCCATGTAGGACATTTACTTACTGGCTGTGACCGGAGCTTGGGAGCCGAACAAGGACAGTCCCCCCTGCACGTTCTGGGTGACGCTGGGTGCCCGGAGGCTTCTCCTTCCCAGCATCTCCATCCGCAGCTTTTCAAGACTTGATTTTAATTTTTTTTTTTATTACTCTTTCCCTTCCTGATTCTTTATATAAGATTTCCGCCATTGCCTTGGTACAGCTGAGGCTGGGCAGACTTTGGCCCGACCTCTAGGCAAAGGGAGGGTCCCCCATTCTTTACAATCAGAGGACGGATATAATCGTCTTGATCTGTACATGTAGGAGCTCACGTAACAAAGCAAGGACGAGGCATTTCAACAGGCCACGCGGCCACTGGTGGCGGGTGAGATGCGGTTCTCAGAAACGGGCCCTTGGCTTGTGGGCAGTCGTGCGCGAGGTATGTATACTGGGTCGTGCATGAACCCAGCAGACAGAGGAATGGTTGCCCATCTTTATCAGAGACACGGTCGCTCTCCACCTTGAAGCGGACACGACACAGTCAGCGGATGCTTCTGCAGCTTCTGGTCACCGGGAGCATCGGGGGCTGGTTCCTCTCACCAGTGGCCGCTGTCCTGGACCATGGGGACCCCCTCAGGTCTCGCCATTGCAGTGCCTGGGGATCTGAGCATACCTGGCCCACATTTGCCTGTTTCAATGTGGTTCGTTTGGTTCTGGTCTCACTTCATTTTATTCTTGACTTCCTGAAGACGCAGCATGTTAACTGTTACCTAATAACTTCATGATCAAGGTGATGTGTTCCTGTCTGCCTACTAGGTTCAAAGCTACTGTCACCAGTGAACACCAGCAGCTATGCCAAAGGGATGGTGGTTTTCTATAAAGAATTCCTGGAGATGGTCAAAATGCAATACACATTTTTTTTTTTTTGGCTTATTTCAAAGTGGGGTAGCAACTCACTTCTAAGACACAATTCTCTGCCAATATGTACATTTCGGTATGTAAAATCTATGACATCGTTTTAAATAGTAAAAGTCTCTAGTGTCTCACTTGTTTTCAAAGCACTGGGTTCCCATTTTTTTTTTTCTAATCTTAAATACATTATCATTGCTCTGTTGTTTTATTTGGTAAAATATATGTATTTTTTTCCATTAGAGAAACACCATATGTTTAAGCAATAAAACTTGGTTCCCAGATGTCTTACTTCTTCTTTAAAAATATAGCAAAAACTTCACTCACATTTAAAGACTTTTGAATAATGGATCGTGCCATTTTCAAACAAAAACATTATTCTCCCTCCCACTTCAACAGAAAGACATGACTCATACCAGCTAAGTGGACAGAGACCCGCGACTGGCACTGTGACCCTGGAGACTGGACTCGGAGGTGCCTGGATGAGAACGTGACTCTGTCACACGGCCCCTGCCAACGAGAAACCAGACGCCCGTCCTTGGCTCTGGCGACTGCCAACGAAATCAATTGAATTCCGTTTCCTTTCTGAAAAACAGGCCAGGGTTTGGGGACGTGAAGGCGAACGTGCGTGGCCACCCTGCCAGAGGAAGCTGGCCGCGGGCAGAGAGCTGGCCGGTCATCGGGAGCGCTTTGTGCCCAGCGCCAGCGTGGGGTCCGTGCTCTAAGTGACGTCTGCTGGTGCAGAGGAACCGGGTCCAAACGGGAGGGAGCCCAGGCCGAGCCTTGGCAGTCTCTGTGGTTCCTCTAAGCCCAGGCTCCCTGAGGTGTGTCCGGTGCCTCAGTTTCTTTTCCCACTACAAAATCAATTTCAGCCTCCTTTGAAGTCTACCCCAATGAATTCTCTTCTCTCCACAGAGCCTTCCTGTGCAGCAAGAGCCAATTTTAGGCATGGAAAACACAAATTTGGGAGCTTCATGCAATTCTGAACTACTCTGTCCTTACAGAGAAGAACCGCAGGATCATTAAAAAGGAAAAAAAACATGCAAATACAGTTATGGAACTACTATTGTTCATCTTATAAGATACAGTGCCTGCTGTCTGGGCAGCAAGACAGGAGTGCTGGAAGGAAATAGTTAATGCTCTTACCCCTCTCCGGAAAAGCTGTAAAACTCTAGCAGTAAGAGAAACGGTGACTTAGACCTGTCCGGGTCTGACGTCTGCATCTTTGGTGTCGATAAGAAGCAAGTCCGCAGCTCCGTGTGTGGACGTACTCACAGCTGGGTCAACGGCGACAGACTCTTTTAGACCTCTAACTAGAGCCTCCCCAGCCCGGCTTATATAAAAGTAAAATGTGCCACAATTTCTGTCTTCCCGTGTTTTACATCTTATTGAGTGACACAGCTTCCCCCAAACAGTTAGGACTGAAGATGCCCCCACAACAGTGGGCCTTGAAAGCATGTCCTACCTGCGTCCTATTCCTCTGGACTCTGGCCCAAACTGGGCATCCTTGGCCATTATTTGCAAGGTATATCAGAAGCCATGAAAACAGAAATCGTTCTGAGGTGATGACAGTAAAAACCGATCCCTTATAATAACTAGGAATAATCATTAGCAACATTGTGTCCCATGCTTTCTCCCACACGCTTTGCATTTATTAACCCGCTTAACCTTCACGGAACTCTCCGAAGGTAAGATATTATTATTAATCCTGTTTTACAAAAATTTAGGCACAGAAAGATTAATTTGAGAAAGATCTCAGGAAATTGTGAGAAGATTTCCTCACAGATAGGCATTCGCCTGGAGAGCAGTGCTTACACTAGGTTTCTCACGGAGAGGAGAGGAAAAAGGGGCTCGAGGTAGACGTGGTACCATGGCCAGGGGCGATGGCGGGCTGCGTGTTAGGAGCAGGGAGAGTCCTACGTGCCTAGGACGTTCCCAGAGACACTGTTTTGCAATCCTTTTCTCAACCAGTGTCTTTTCTTGATAATATCTTGCTGCGATGTTACTTTTCCCTTGACAGTGAATTTAATATCATGTCTAAATTAAATTAATGCCATTTTGAGAGAAAAATCTTGTTTGTCATTTTGAACCTATGCTATCAGTGTGGTCATTGCATCACCCTGATTGTCAAGCTTTGCTGTAAGTGACAGTGTAAAAGATATAGACTACGTGAATAACAAAATTTATATGCTAACGGCAGTAGCTCTGTACCCAGTACTTATCGTAGGTTCTCCTCAAGCAACTATGAAACATTTATAAAAATTGACCAGGATTTTCACTTAAATTAATTTATTTCCCATAAAGTAAGTTTTAACATATTTCAAAAATTGGTATAAAACAAATGATACTCACTATTACAATGAAATTAGGATGATATCAATAATAATAAAAATACTTGTGAATTAAAAAAAGAAATACACATTTCTAAGTACATTCTGAATAAAAACATAAATCAAAATCAAAATATAAAAAAACTAGAACTAAGTGATTAAAATAGAGCATTTCAAAACTATATTTAGCTGATATAATGTAAAATAGAGACTTATACCCTTGAAAGATTATTGAAAAACAAGAAATGGTCAAAATCAATGAGCTAAACCTCAAACATGAAATTTAGATTTACAAAATATTAAATTCATAGTAAATAGGATGTAATAAAGAGCTAAATGTAAAAACAAATAGAAAAATAGTAAGAAAATTAAAATTGAATAGTTTTAAAAGTTTAAAATTAAGTAAACCTCTTCATATTACTAGAACATCTACTAATGGAATTCATCATATTGAATCCAACAGAACCTAGGAGATCTAATGGGTAAGTAAATGTCTTACATGATGATGAGCCATTTGAAAGGAACTTGGTCTCTGAATCGCCACTTTGAAGGCCACAAGCTAAATAAGAAACTCGATGAAACGTGAATGAGAAATAAAGTTTTCTTCCTAAGTCCCTGAGGTTTTTAAGGTAATTTTTTGTAGCACATAGCCAGTGCTAACTCAAACAGTATTTTTCTTTTTTATTCTCATCCATGTGTTCTGGAAGCTAAACATTTTTTTTAGTTTATTTGTAGAAAATATTCTCTCTCCATCTTAGCCTCTTTTCTCTACGTTTACTTATGATTTTGAACCATTTTTCTATCGGGCTGCTAGTACTTATGCTAGCAATGATGAATGTTCACCAAACTGTCTCCTTCTCCACTTGAAAAAATACCTCACTGATGTGAGGTATATATGGGCAATGGAAGGTGGGTGAACCTATACCACTTCCAAGACTCCCCCCGCCCCAAATTTTTGAGTGATTCTCCACACTTTTTCTCTTTCATTATCATCCAAACTGATTCTAATGTTTACATTAGAATGGAAAGGCAAAAGACCCACAACAAACAACATATTCCTTAAGACAACAAAATCAGAAGCCTGCTGACTTACTATAAAGTTACAGTTAGCAAGACAATGTGGTAGTGGCTAAGTAAGAGACAAATACATATGGAACAGAATAGAGAGCCCAGAAATAGACTTACATAAATATAAACAACTGATAGTTGACAAAGGAGCAAAAGCAAGACAGTGGAGAAAGAACGGCATTTGAATAAATGGTGTGGAATAACTGGACAGTTACGTTAAAAAAAATCTAGACACAAACCTTACACTTTTGATGAAAATGGATTATAGATCTGAATGTAAGATACAAAATTCTACAACTTCTACAAGGTAACATAGAAGAAAATCTAGATAACCTTGAGTTTGGTGACAATTTCTTACATAGAACATTCAAAGCATGATCTGTGAAGGAAAATTTTGATAAATTGGACTTTATTAAAGTAAAATCTTATGTTTTGCAAACCGCACTGTAAAGAGAATAAAAAGATACATCATAAGCTGGGAGAAAATCTTTGCAAAACATATATAATAAAGAATGTATAATAAAAGAAAATAAAGAAAAAATATAATAAAAAATTTGCATCCAGAATACTTAAAAATTTCTTAAAACTCAGCAATATGAAAACAAATAACTCACTTACAAAATGGGCAAAAGGTCTGAACAGATACCTCACCAAAGACGACGCATACATGACAAATAAGCATACAAAAAGGCGTTCGATCACAGGCGATTAGGGGATCGTAATTTAAAACAACAATTCGATACCACTACACACCTAGCAGAATGGCCAAAATCCAAAACTCTGACAACATCAAATGCCGACGAGGACGTAGAGCAGCAGGGACTCTCGCTCATCGCTGGTGGGAATGCAACGCGGCGCAATCGCTTTGAAAGACTCTCACACTCAGTTACAAAACTAAACACAGACGTAACATACAATCCAGCAACGAGGATCCAAGGTATTTACCAAATTATATGAAAATCACAAAACTTTGTTCCTAATTGCCAAGTATTGAGAGCAAACAACATGTCCTTCAGAAGAAGAAGTAATAAATTATAGCGCAGATGTCTATGCAGTCAAGTATCATTCAGTGATAAAAAAGAAATGAGGTATCAAGCTGCAAAATGACATGGAGAAATATTACTGTATTTGGCTAAGGGAGAGAACCCAGTTTGGGAGGGCTACGTGCTATCCGGCATGCCCGGCGGGAGTTAAGGGCTTAGGGGCCCAGGTGCGTTAAGGGCTTAGGGGCCCAGGTGCGCAGAGGCGCGGCGGGCGGTGCAATCCGCGACCGTGGAGCGCGGCGGCTCGCGGGAAAGGGCTTCAGCACCGTGGCCGTGGACAGCGGCCCCGCGCGGCCGCGCCCAGGTTGCGCTCCTAGCCGAGGCCCTGAGTGTGCGCAGGTGTGGCGCCCAGACTAGGGCTGCGGGGTCAGCGCGAGGTCACGGGGCTCTGTTCTGCGCATGCTTCGGCCGCATGACTTGCGGTTTTCGTCTGGTGCCTCTGAAAAGCACCGCAGCATCTCGCCGAACACGGTAGGACCATTTTAAGCTGGTTCCGGGTTATAATATCGTTATCATCTTTTTGTAAGTCTGTATTTATCTCTAAAGAGAATAAGCGTTTTTGTCGTTTTTTGGTTTTCATTTGTTTTTAAGGGAAGCACGGGGTGGGGAGGGGGGAGGGAGTGTTACCGCTGGGGCGACGTGAAATCCGGGGGTGTCCCCCAGCGGCGCGGGGAGCGCGGTGGTGGTGTGCGTCTTCCGTGGGTTCTTCCCCGCAGACGCAGTAAAGAATTGCAGGTTGGTGAGATTTAGAAAAAGTAAGATTTGTTGAACGAACGTTTAAGAGGGAGACGGGCCCCACGCAGGGCGGCTGCAGCCCTGCGGAGTTTGGGAGGTGAACAGGTAGGACAGAATGCGCCCCGAGGGCGGAGGAGTTTTCAGTAAGGACAGCTGTAACCACGCAGGAGTGGAGAGTCCTTTCTGCGCCAGGACGGGAGGTCCCAGGTGACGCCTATGTGAGTGGCCTTGACTGACAGCTGGCTGCTGTGTAACACTTTGCTGTGCGCATGCTTACCCAGAATTCAGTGCATTACAATTAGACTTAGGAACTCCCGGGCACACGCATTGTAATGAGGGCATAACGAGGCTTAGGTCGTGGGCAGATCAGGGTCGTCCCTTCTGTGCATCCATCCGTCTGCGGCCGGATGAAACCAGCCCTCCCATCCTTTGGCCCTGAGGGTGCAGGAGGGTTCTCTAACTACCAGCAGGGTGTCCTCTGGGTGGGCTCTAGGCTGGGCCTCCATTCCTTTGTTCCCCTGTCTCTCGTGCCTGACTAGCTGCCTAAGAGAAGGAGAAGACAGTTGTCTGGGGGATACAGACCTGATTTCGGAGTCCTAGGGTTTGTTCGCGTGAATCTGTAGCTTTAGAGGAATGGACTGGCTTATTTGGAGACAACAGGTTAAGGAACTGGGAAGCTGGGAGGTGTTGTTTGCTCTCCTCGCAGACGAACAAACAGCGGTCGGGCTTGGTGTTACTGGAGCAGAGGGGTCCGGCTGCCTGGGCGCGTCTAAGTTGATCAGATACCTACAGGTTTGGCGGCGAAGAAAGCAAGGTTGGTTTAGAGAGTTTTGAGTCCCAGAGACACAGGTGAGCTTTCGCTCTCGAAGACCCGGCTACCCGGGCGTCACGGGGTCCAGATTATATAGGAAAAAAAAATCAGTCGTCATGAAAACAGGGAGTTGGAATCCCGGATGCTACTGATTGGACAGGTGGAGGCGGTGAAGTAATCGATCATCGTTTCCGGTTCTGGAATCGGCCGCGGCGCCATGCCTTCTGGTCCCGGGGCCTGGTGCGGTTGTTGTGCCTCAGTGGGCCCGAGGCTGAAACACATCAGAAGCCAAGATGTTCTCCTTAGCCTCAGGTCCCCCCGAAAGCCATCGTCCTCGTGATTGTTGACCCGAGGCTCGCTCAGCGTTGTGTCCTAAGGCTTGGTGGTTGAAGGAGCAGGCATGCAGGGTCCAAGGGCAGGCTGGGGAAAGCGAGCCAGTCGCAATGCCGTCATCTGGGCAAAACCAGCTTGAATCAGAGAAAATCATATATATATTAAAAATGAAGTTTGCGTGCGGCTACCCCGAGGTGGAGGAAAAGGTTGCACTGTGGCTGACAGAAACGTTATGAGTGTGAATTTGAACATAGACGAGCCCCCCGGGATGCGCGTCCCCACCCCGATCCTGCCTTTAGGTGACTGCGGCCCCAGCAACATCCCCGCTGCCAGTGCGTGAGACGCCCAGGTGAGTCCCTGCCACAGAAACTCTGTGAATAAAGTGATTTTTGTTTATAAGCCACGAAATTGTGATAATGTGTTGTATAACAATCGACGAGAAAAGAAGAGTGTAGGGAACTGTGTTTACTATGGCAGGTGAGGGATTCGGGAGGTCCAAGGGAGTTTTGGGGCTCGAATTTCTTGTAGGACGAGGTAAGGCGATGGTTTCAGTAGCTGGAACTCTTCCTTTGTACCGTAGCATTTTGTGGTTCAGTTTCCTTTGATGGGGTGTGAAATGCACTGAACTCTGGTATTTACGGGTCCTGAGAGTTGCCCTTTGGCGTGGCTGACCCGAAGCTGTGGCTGATAATAAGCAGTGTTTGACTTGAGCTTTTACGGTCAGCAAACCTCGGGAATGTTTTCAGCAAACCTCGGGAATGTTTTCGTTTCTTTCCTTTTCTCTGGGCGTCATTGTCATTTAAATCAGCTATCACCTTGCCCTGCGGGCACGTTGTTATGTGGCATTTTTTATGGAGAGGAAAGCCTCGCTTCTTTGTGCTGATCGGTGATGAGACCTGAGCATTGTGCATGTGTAACGGACTCCTGGTCAGAATCTGGATGAGGATCAAGGTGTGTGGAGGGATTAGCCAGACAGTCTTCTCAACCTGAGTGGCCAGAGAAAGTGTAACAGGAAGGGCCTATTTGCTTTCTGCCTTATTTTAATGCTAATAACCAATGCGACCGGGGCGGTGAGGGTGCCGGAAGCTGGTTGCATTCGGTTGCTCCTTCCTCCAACACATCGGTGACGACGCGACCTGTTGGGAAGGTGCTTTCAGCGGAGCCTCGATTCGGCGTGGAGGACCGAAAGGACGGCGTGATCAACAGGTGAGAGAGCCACCGCCCGCTTCCTTTTCGTGTGCGCGTAGCACGGACTCAGACGCGGCGGCGTGTCATTCTCAGCGAGAAGCCTTGCAGGCTAATCGTGTGCGAAGTGCTTTCATTGGCCTTATTACTTTCAGCATCTCGACACGACAGCTTTAGATGTAAATTTGGTATTTTCAGGAATCTGAGGTATGGGGAATGGAAAAATTAGAGATTTTTTTTTTTTCTTTAATGAAAAGCTATGAAAGTCTGCCAACAAATGAAGTACCGTGTAGCAATCCACAGGTGTTTTTATGCCCATAACGTAGCAGCCACTGTGCGGTGCGTTGGGAATACAAAGCCGGTTGGGGTTCGTCCTCGGAGGGTGATCTAAGGAAATAATAGAATTCTAAGTCCTTTGAGAGACATTTGCAAAGGGCGCATGTAAAGCACCTAAGGAATCTCTAAATCAGAAGGCTCCAAAGGTAAAGGTGGAGACGCATCTAACCACATCTGAGCTCAGCCCCGTGGACACGGTGGGGCGGGTGGACTTGGTGGAGGCCGTGCCGCGGTTTTTGGGGAAACGATTCACGCGTGGAGATGAGCCCTGGACTTGCGCGGTGAGCGAGGAAGGGGAGGCACGAGGGCGGGGGGCCCCGCCGCGGTGCGTGGGCGCGCTGGGCGGCCCGCGCCCTCTGTTCCCTCCGGACCCGACCAGGGTGCAGGGGGCGTCTACGCTTTCGCTCCAAACCCACGGCCAGTGCTCCTCAAGCGGGTAGTCCGGTATGACAAGCGGACAAAGCTCCTGCATGAAGCGATGTCCTTACCAACCCGAGTGACGCGTGGCCACCGGGACTGGCACCACGCGCCGCCCCCGGCCCCAGGCGCCCAGCTTCCCGCCACGCGCTCTGAGCGAGACGCGCGTGGGAGGTCCCGGGATCAGCGCCCCGCACAAGGACGAGCCTGTCCGACTGTCCCTCCTGCCTCTCGGCCCCACGACGCCACTGGGTTATACACCTGTGCGCCGCTCACGGACGACGAGACACGTTTCGTGTCCGCCTGGCAGTAAGGGGGTCCCCTGCGTTCCCCTGCGTGCGCCCCGTGGTTTCTGGATTCCCTGACGTGTCGCGTTGGCCTCTCCCACGGGCTCGGTTTTCACTCTGGACCGTCGCGATCCTTAGAATACGCCAGGGAGTCACGCGTGCACCCTCGTATTTCCCCAAGTCTTAAACTCGCAGCCGTATTTTTTGACAGACCCTTTCCTGCCCTGTGAGTTTATCTGGAAGGTTTAACGATATTTCATCACTGGTGCAATTCTATCTTGCAAGAGCATTCAAGAGAAAAAAAAAATGTAGGGAAACAAGCAATTTCTGTGCAGTTGCTGCCTTCTTATTGGTTTGTCAAATATTTTGTTCGTGTTTGTTTGTTTCCCTCGCGCGATCGTAAATTCTCCCCGCAGCGGGCCCGGCTGCTCCGCTGGCCTAAGCCAGGGACGTCCTGGCCGCGTACACCGGGACTCCTTAACGCGAGCGCAGCCAGTCCGTGAAGCCGTCGTTGGTCCCGCTAAACCCGTTGGGTCAGTCCCCGCGGCTGTGTGTACGACGACCACTCACGTGTGACTCAGTGATGTCACTTAAGGAGAACACTTGGGTCTTCGTCACCCCCGTTACTGATACAGTAAGGATCGCCATGCACGTGAGAACTAACCCAGAAGGCTAGTTTGGAAGGGGAAGGAAGCGTGACTGACTGCGGAGTGCTCGGTCCTTTAGGCCGGGGGCGGACTTGTGGAGACGGGCGGGCAAGACGAGGACAAGGACCCGAAGTGGCTCTACACGGACGTCCTCGTTTCGCAGTCGTGGGGGTGAAGTCCAAAGACGGGGGACGGCTCGTTCGAAGGTAAATTAATTTCATCTTAGACACAATGCACGTGATTTGGGGAGACGGAACCCGGCATGAGTGTCAGTATTATCGATGAAAACCTGGGGACAGAATTCCAAAGTTGGGGTGCGCACAGATTTCAGAATTAAAGAGGCTCGTGCGCGCCATTTCCTAGACGAGAAAGGGACAGGCAAGGGGAGGGAAGGCGGCGAGAATAACCGAGCCGTGAAGAGAAGGCGGCGTCCCTCAGGAACGCGGGTTTGGAGTCGCCCGCGCGCTTCGCATGGCCAGTCGTCATTTTTCCCCGAGGCTCCGCCGAGCCACCTCCTCCGAGCACGCACGCCACTGTCCACACGGTCAGTCCGCCGTGCCGCCGTGAGAGAACGTCGCAGCAGAACTCACCTCCCACGGCTCCGGAGGCCGAAGGCCCGGGCGAACGTGCGGGTGGGGCTGCTTCCCCCGAGGCCTGTCCCCCGCCGTGTCGATGGCCACCTTCTTACCATCTCCTGTGGCCTCGAAACACTTGTCCTCCGTGCCTCCTCTTCCTGTAGGGACAGGCGCCCTGTGGGGTCGGGGCCCAGTCTGACGATCTTATTTAACCTCATTTATTGCCTTAGAGATCCACTCGCCAAATGCAGTCGCTTTACAAGTTAGGACTGCGACATGTGAATTTTGGAGGGACACAGTTCGAAGAATGACCCTGCACCCGTGGGTGTTCAACACCTGCCGAGGGATAGACGTGTCTAAGATGGTTAGTTCAGAACTGGACACTTGCCCTGGAAGGGTCAGTTCATTTCCGAACCTCAATTTTTCTGTCCGTATTTGCCATCGAGACACAGAAGATAGGGGCTCGGTGCCCCGTGCCGGCTGAGCAGGTGGGTTTGAATTTGTGGGCCCAGGTTCCTGTGTCCTGGGGGCTGTCGGCCGCCGTGCGTGTGTGCTGGAGGGTTGGAGCAGGGCAGGGGTCGGCACAGACAGGGAAGACCGGGCCGAAGCAGGGGCCGTGTTACGTCCCGGTCGCTCCCCAGGTCCCGGGTCGCTTAGCCTCGTCCCCCGGTAATGTCACATATGCCTGATGCTTTAAAATCTTTCATTAGTTTGCTTCGAGTCACTCCTCGGTGTTAGTCTGTCTCATTCAACATAAATTTGATTACAAAACCAAGAACGAAAGACAGGAAGAGAGGGAATCCGAGCTTCTGGTGAAATTACAAGCAGAGTTTATAGTTTCTCTTGACGTCAAGGGATAAAACCTAGTTCAGCATAAAATGGCAGCTTCGGTTTGGGCTTCCTCAGAACCTGGGCGTTGACGGATCAGTGACAATGACGTAGCAAATTACATCTGTTTCAAAGTGCGTCGTCTTGACTTCGGAGGGAATCGAGTATAAGAAAGCAAAACAGGAAAAAACAGTTGACTTCCAATGTTCTTCTGCTATTAATAGAGGCCAAAATCTGAGGAAGGTAACCCCAGCCTTCTACCTGCTCTCTTCACCTGCGGCATGAACTTTATAAGAGCAGGTGAAATTAACAAAAACTTCAGATCCTTAAGGCAATGAAACATAAACAAGCAGTCAACCAGGCAGAAGTAAGGCATCGTTAATGTCTGTCACTCCATACGAAAAAGAATTAGCGGACAGGCCTCGTTTGGTTGGTTGGAATTTGGTGCGACCCCAGCGTTTCCGATCACGGCGACCTAGGAGAAGGAGCAGCTACAGTGCACAGGCTGCGGAACGAGGGGACTTTGCTGCCCGACTCTGCCCCTTACGCTCTGGGTCCCCCACGTGCCGCACACTGTCCCACGCCCTCCACGCTCAGGGTGATGCTCTCCCTGAGGATGACGTGAGGACCATTGGCATTGCTTGTTCATCGTGTCCGGGACCTTGTAAATGTGTTCTCTCTAAATCGTGGCGATTATCATCATTGTTAGGCCGTCCGTCGTTTGGGACGTGGACCCCTCACGGGTCCATGCTCGCCTTGGCCGTGGACGCGGACGCGGCCCCTAGCGCGTGCTCAGAACAGGCCCATCGTCCAGCAGGAAGGGTCTGCACGGCTTCGTGCTCACTGCTGCGGCGTCCAGAGATGAATGCGTCTTCCTGGGCTTCCTGAGGGGGAATCCGGGTGGGGGACCAGACTAAACTCGCTGGAGTGGACATGGGGACAGAGAGAATCTCACAGGGAGCCCGGGTCCTGCCGAGGCTGATGCCAGCGGTGCCGAGAGGTGCCGCCCAGTTAAAGGGCGCACTGTGTCACGGTCTTACGGGGTGCAGTCAAGAACCGCACAGACTCAGCAGTTCGGGGGCGGGTGGGCGAGAGGGGCCGGGGCTGGACGAGCAGGCAGAGGTCACGTGACAAGTCTGCGGGACACGCAGCTGCCCCGCCTCTGCTTTGCAGTCCCGCTGTTTGGTCCTTTCTCTCCTTGTTCAGAACCCAGCGCCGTCCGCGCCGCGGGACGCCGTCGTGCTAGAGGACGGATTTCCCCGAAGCTCGACGTAGTCGCTCCTTTTCATCACGAAACATCGTAGATATGAGAAATTCCCGTAGCCAGGGCCAGAGTCGCGTTATCAGATGAGAAAAGGCGCGCGATTCTTTTTAAACTATTAACATATTTAAAATTCGCATGTAGCTCGTATCCGTGTGACAAGCAGTGCGCTCTGAGGGTTGGCAGGTCTCGGACGCAGCCCTGAGCGGGGACAACATTCCGTAGAGCGTCCCAAGCGGCCAGTGTTTTCTGTGAGGGAGTGAATCCAGCTAATTAGGCAGAATGCATCACCCCCCTCACTCAGGTTTCGATCTGAGTCGTAAGGAGCCCTTAACGTTGGCTGAGAACAAGGCTTCATTTGTTTTCTCTCGGAATCGAGTTCTGTGGGCTCTGACTCCGGATGACCTCCTGTCTCGAATCGTGAAAACATAAACGTGATCTCAGGGGCCAACAACGAAGGTCAACGTTTATTTCTTGCTGTGCGACTTCAGTTTGTATTACTGTGGTTTGTGATTCTTGTTGAGGGCTCAGGCATTGAGAGGTGAAATGTCAACACAGACAGCGCTACGGCGAGACCTCTAATTGGCTGCGTTATAAAACAGACAGACAGACAGACAGACAGACTTCAGCTGGCGCTGCCATTTGCTCGGCTCCTGTGTTCATTACTCAAAATAATGAACACGACGTCCAAATAAATTTCCTAATATTTCCAGTACACATAAAAACTACTGATTTTTTTAAGTTGTGTATAACTTTCGATAAGCCCTTTGAAAATCTGAGTATTTCAAAGGAAGAAAATGAGACTTTCTTATTTCTCACTTGTAAAGTTATAACATATATTGAAATTGATGATAATACAGTATTCTGCCAAAAATGTTATTTTAAATGCCTTAGTAAGGTAACATAAGTAGAAATATCAGTTCATTAAATAAGAAACTGGAGTAATTCACTTGATATAATCAGGTTTTAGCATACTAACTATGTATTTTACTCTTTAGAATAATATGCTACTTTTCACATGTAGATGTGAAGTATTTCCCACGGATATCAGATTCGTTAATAATTATAAATTGCTGTAGCTTAGAATAACAAAAGATCTCTGGCTACAAAAAATACTTTAATTGTCAGTGTAATTATTTTGTTTTCAGTGATTTATGATGTTGACATTTGGTTCATAATTAAATTTTATTACCATGTATTTTTTTCAACATTCTTTTTCTAAAAACGTGAAAATATTTCTCTTTTCTCATACCCACAAGAATAGTGTACAAATATAATCATCTCAATTTTATAAAGTCATTAGCTATTTCTTTAGAAAAATATGCATTTTTTAAAAATAATCGAAAGTGGAAAAGTAGCAATTTTTATATTTTTTAAACAAGAGCAATTACTTTGGAACTTTTTGGGTGTTAACTATTGATTTTGTAGTGCCTCCACTGATATCGACGTAACTCTAGTTGCTTTATTTAACCTCTTAATGTGCGAACTTTATTAAATTATAAACTGAAAATAATCTTTGAGTGAAAGATGCCAATATTTGTCCCAGAGAGCATATAACTAAAATGCAAGCTATTTTGTATGTAATACATTTCTGTGTTAGATTTACTCCTGGCACAATTTTATCATCATACTTAAAAAAAAAAATCTATTTCTTTATTAGTGCTGCTATGTTATATTTATATAGCTATTAGCAAACTCAACTAATCTCTACAAAAGTTAGAGGGAAACAATTTTTTAAAAGTAAAAATAGAATTTCCAGATTCATGTCCAGAGATACTGAATGCAAAATTAAAGGTTTGTATAGCTGTCTGCAAATGGATGAGGCTGTTTGTGTGAAGGAAGAATAATGATATAAAATAGCCAATAGAACTAAAAGGCAAATGTCCAGTAGTATATAAGCCGTGTAAAAGGCTTAAAAGAGAAAACTATATTAGTTAAGTCAAGAATACAGTGGGAGATTTCTGGATACTGGTGTAATAGGCAGTCAGTAAAAATTAACTGAATTCAGTGACTGAAAGTTGTTAAGGATGCAAGAGACTCATTGGAAAAAATAAAAGAGATTCCATTTTGGGCCTCGACAAGGAATGACAGGCGTGGAGAAGTATGGTGAAATGTTTTGAATGTCATCCTTGAACTATATCTCTTTCAATTCAAAAACATCTTTTTCAATTTTTCCTAGTACCAGACACCGAAAGAGAAAGAAATATTTTGTTTGTTTGTTTGTTTGTTGGGGAGGAAATGAAAATTATAAACAGTATTGATGTTTTCCTCCTGTTTTATCACTCCTGATTCAAAGGCAGGTGCATAATGTAATCTGAACTTTTCTTTTGAAGATGCACATCAGTAGTGAAACGATGTGCTGTTAATGCCCATTTTGGAATATAATTGGGATGCTTCCGAGTCCTAAGTGTTATTTATTTACTGGCTTATTATTAAGGAGATAGAAGTAGTGAATTGAGTATCTAATATGATAATCTTAAAAGTCTAGGTATGTATGACTGCAGACATGTCCAGATCATGACGGAGGAAACAAAATTAACCTCTCGTGATCATTCCACCCCGTGGATGTTTACCCAGATGACTTTAGGACAGGCGCACCGATGACAGATAAAGGCTGATAGGAGGGAGACGGTATAATAGTTCATATTCAGTCGACTCAACCATATTGTCTTTTTCCTCTGGAAAAATCATAATGGAGAATATAAATTATCTCTAAAATACAGCACAACTTTAAAGTACATTCTGCTTACTGTTTGAACATTGATCATAGCTGTACATTGTGATTTTTTTCCCCCCAAATCAAAAAGAACATAACAGTATTTTTCAGGAAAACCCTTAATTCAAATCTGACATTCACTTATCTTTCTATATAATCTAAAGCTAAGAAATTACATTATAGCAAATACCTTCTTCATCGAATTGATTGGTTTCCAGTTTCTGAAAAGGTAAGGAACTTAAGGAGACGGGAGACTTGTCTCTGCTGGAGGTGTTTCCTCTGACGGGCGCTGTTGCTAGGTGACCACACAGAGATGTTTCTGAAGAGTCTTGCTGGCTTTCTGGGTAGCAAGAATGACACAGAAGATAAATTGATGGCACCGAATAGGGAATATTAAAAATAAAAGTGAAAAAATATTGGCATGTAAATTGCAGGGAGCGTTAAGGCAGAAATTAAGTTAGAGTTTCATTTTCACAGGGTGATACGTGTTCTGGTTACGTACTGGAATTTCAAGATAAATAATTATTCAAACATGGAGAAAGAAACCACCACCGTCTTACAAAGTGAAGAATCAAACCAGTCTCAGATTCAGAATCCAACAGAGTAGCAAATGGCCATAAAATTCCAAAACTTAAGTGAACCTCAAGCTAATATTTTAATGCAGTGAAAAATAAAACACCTGAAGTATCACGGGAGACGCTCACGGGGATTTTTTCAGTTGCTCCAGGGGGAAGCACGTTGACGCAGGCCGGGACGCGGGCGAGGGGCTCAGCCGCGCATGCGCAGCGTCCTCGCGGCCGTGGGTACCCCACGTCTCCGCCTTCTTGGAATGATTCTTCCTGGCCTCACCTCTGTGACATTGTCTCGAGGTTGACCTTTCTTTATGCCTTAGACCATGCTAACTGTGTGTCCTCACAAATGGGGGGGGGACATAAAACACAGAAAATTAAATCATCTTAAGTCACTTTAAAAATAAATAGAGAGTAGCTTTGAGCTCCCACATTCAAAGACGTGAACTTGGAAATATCTTGGTTATAATATGCTACGTCGAGGACACTTTAGACAAAGAACGTAAAGCTTAACGTAGTTATTATACAGCCATTGTTCCCATTTTTAAATTGGGAAATGACAAAAGATATTGCCAAACAATTATGGTTCCTTTGGACATTTATTGATGACTTTTTCAATTTAATAAAAATAGTTCCTTTACTTCTGTGCTAATTAATCCATACAGAAGGAAAATGCTCTTATGTAATTGTATTTAAAAGAATGACATTTACTTTTCTTTGCTTCGCACTTAACAAACAGCCTTTTTACTTTTGTCTCTCTTGGGACAACATGCAGAAAATGATCATGCGTTTCCACAAATTTTTTGGCAGCTGGTGGTAGGTACTGAAGTCCATTATGTGAAGAAACAACTCACCGAGCAGCCCGCCCCCAAATCGTACCAGAAAGACGGGAGTAAACAGTCCATAAAGCAGAATTTTACACACAAACAAATAGGCTCAGAATCTGAGACCTTAACTGCACATAGGAAAATTATTTATTTTAGTTCTGCTTCACAACAGGAAGTCATCGCCGTGGGGATAATGTGCCCACATTAAAACAGCAAATTGATTTTTGATGAAGTAAAAGTTACTTGTATCCTAGAGAAAATTTGATAGCTTACTGAAGACAAGATTAAGGCAAAAAATATATATAAATATTAAAAAATATATAAATATACATTTATATATATTTTTACATATGTAAAATTATGTAAATATTTATATTTTACATATGTAAAATATATATAAATATATATGTAAACATATACAAAAATATATATATTTAAAACACCTGCAAAAAAATACAATTACAAAGTGCTGTCATTAGAGATGTAAGTTTGTTCTGACGTGTGAATCGTGTTATCATTAGTTAATTAAAAAGCAGTGATGTAAGGATAAAAAAGACGTGAATTATTCTTTTTAAATAGCCCCGTTGTTATGGTGTCACGACGGCATGACTAGATCGTTGAAGCTGTTTTATACTAACAGGGATAAACATCTGGTGTCCGCTTCGACACTTAAAGAGAGTAGAAGGCATCACCCCATCCTTAGGACAAAAACAACATGTCAAGAATTTTTCTGGTCCCATCAGGGAACTGAAATTACAGGGCAAGCCATCACCCCAGCATCTGGGAGGAGAGGTAACACCAGAGTGTCACCCTGAGGCCTGCGTTCCCGGGGCCGCCGGGACTGTCACCACCCAGCGACACTTAAACGATGATTTTCAGGGACCGGAGGAGGCTGAACAAGGACTCGTGTGAGCGAGAAACTGCTCGGATCGGACGTATCCAGCAGGTGTCCGCGCACCTGCAGGGTGGAGCCCCAGGCACGTCTGAGAAGGGCTGCTCCCGCCTCTGGCCGGGCAGGGGCAGGGGACAAGCAGTTGATGTGGAGGGTGCGACTGCTCACCGAAAGGCCGCTTCTGGGGGAAAGGCCTCGAGCAGACGCATGTGCCACCTGCAGCTCTGCCCGCTTACCTTACGACCCAGGGAAGGAGCGAGGGCGAGCCACGCCACCGCGCGGCCACGTGGGAAGGTCGCAGTCCCGAGGCGCGGGCCCGCTGCAGGGAGAGGCGAGTCACGGTTACGGACCGTCACCCCTGCCCCACACCTTGCGGTGACACGGGAGAGACTCCGGTGCACTGACCGCAGAGAGAGCCGAGGCTGCAGATGCCTCCTGCCGGGGAGCGCGGAGGAAAGCCGGGGACGGATGGAGGTAAAAACAAAAACGCGGGAGGAGCCTGCCCCCCCCCCCTCCCGGCGTCTGCAGCTCCGCCAGGCATTAGACTCAGCCCCCCGAGAATGATCGATACAAAAACTGCCCTTGGTAACTATACGACTCACCTCCTAGCACCCCCTCAAATCACGCCTGTTTTAATATTACCAGGGATGCAAGAAGCGCAAGGAAAATATAGATGATCCCCAACTTATGACAGTTCAACTTATGGTTTTTTGGCTTCACAACGCTCGGAAGCGATACACATTCAGCAGAACCCAGCCAGGCCGAGCCACGAGGTGTGCGCGCGACGTATCCCTGATCCGCACCGGAGGAGGAGAGAAAACGGGTTCCTCCGAAATGCTCAGCTGAATCCAGAGACGTCAGCATGAGAAAGGGAGGGGAAAGAGTGACAAGTGCAAAGAATAGGAAAAAAAACTATACGACGATAACTTTAAATGAGAATGGTCTACAAGCAGCAGTTAAAATACTGAGCCTATGGAAGGGGTTGGAATCCGAGGCACGAATCTTCACTGTCTGCAGGAAACCTACGTGAAATGCAAAACCAGGGGTAGATGAAAGGTCAGGAAGTTCAGGGAGACAGACCATGCGAACGCTATTTTTTTAAAAAGCCGTAGTCGCTATGTTAATTTCAGACAAAGCAAACTGCAGAGCAATAAAAATGATCAGAAATAAAGGGCATGAAATAAAAATAAATAGATTAATTCTCCCAGAAGGTTTAAAAACCTGACAGACTAGGGGCCAAATAACAGCATCACCACGCATGAGGCAGAACCCGCTAGAGCTGCACGAGGCACTCAAATGCACTATTACAGCTGGAGCGCTCCGCACCCCTCTGTCAGTAGTGACAGGCGGAGCAGAAGCTCAGTAAGAGCGGAGTTGAGATGAGCAGTGCCATCAATCAGCTGGTCGTGATGGACACTTTGAGACTGCTTCCCCCAACGACAGCAGGTGCACGCCCATCTCAAGGTCACATGGAACATTTACCATGACAGACAATATTCTCAGTTATAAACCACACCTCAACGGATTTTTTAAAAAATTAGACCAAGCATGATCTCAGATCACAATCGAATTAGACTGGAAATCAATAACAGCAAGGTAGACAGACCCACAGCCAACTAACTAATCTTTGAACATTGAGTGAAAGTGATTTAATAGAGAAATGATAATCTTTTTAATAAATAGCGTTGAGACAATTGGATGTTCATATGCAAAAGGCAATGTACTCAGAAACAAATATCACGCATTTCACAGAAATTAAGATAGATTGTGGACTTAAATATAAAATGTAAAATTATAAAACTCCTAGAAAAAAAAATGAGAAAATTTTCATGACTGTGTATGTGTGTGTGTGTGTGTGTGTATCACTGAAAGCAGAATCCATAATAAAAAAATCAATGAGTCACACTTTATTAAAAATAAAACCTTCTGCTCTGTGAAAGACATCATCTATAGAATCAAAGACAAATACAGACTAAAAGAAAATATTTGCTAAGCATAGGTGAAAAATGATTTGTATCAAAAAATGCAGATAAATCTTAAAAAAAACAATAGCCTAATTAAAAAATAACTAAAAAAAGAGACATTGCTGAAGAAGATACACAGATGACAAATTAGCATAAAAATCAAACTTCAAATGTCTTGTTAGCAGGGTTTTGCAAATTAAAACAAAAATGAGAAACCAGAACACACCTATTAGAGTGCCTGAAATCTCCAAAGCTAACAATGCCACTCGCTGGGGAGTGTGTGGGCAATTGAAATTGCCATCCTTATTTTGTGGGAATGCAAAATGATACAGACAATTTGGAACGGCACAAAAGCAATGTAAACAATGAAACGATATCTTTCAACTCTTCCCATAAACAAAGCTTCGGGCATAGACGACTTTCCAGTGAATACCTCCAGCTACGTGTGGAAGAAAGAGCGCTGGTATCATACAAACCATTCCAGAAAATAGAACATTATCGGATACATCCCAGTTAGTTCTGTGAAAAGAGTATTAACATATAACGAAATATGACACAGATGGTAAAGGTAAATTGCAGACACAGAATTTACAAAATTTTATAGGCGTAATTATACAAATAATTATACACTGAAAATATCCTCGCCGAAATGAGAGAAAATGAGAAAACCATCTGAGAGTCTAAGCGGAACTGTAGCAGCGCACTATGCATTTTAGCATATGTAAAGCTAAAATATTTGATCATAATATCCCAGAGACGGGAGAGAGGAATTTGGAGCATACTCTTGATTGCTGGTGAAAATGCAAAATGATACGGACTTTTCAAAATAGAACTCCGCAGCTTCTGTAAAGTTAAACGTTACTTAGCGAAAGCCTGGTCAGTCCGTCTTCCACATATTTCTTAAGTGAATTGAGAACCCGTGTTCATACAAAGTGGTATGCAGGTACGTAGAGGGGTTTTATCAGCAGTCATCAAAAACTGGCACCCGCCCGCTTTTTCCCCGGCTGGGAAGAGGTAAGTAAACTGTTTAACATCCATGAAGTGGAGCACTGCTCGATCGGGTGGAGCACAACCCGGATACAGATGTACAACGGGGATGAATCGCAATTGCGAGTGAAACGAGTCAGTCTCAAGAGGTGGTGTGAAGTGTGACTTCATCGCTGCAACATTCTGGCTAAGGCAAAACTTTTGTCACTACGAAGGGACGTGGGAGATTTGGGGCAGTGGTGAACCCGTTCTGTTTCTCCATCGTGATGGTGGTCTGTACGTTTGCCAAGACCCTCAGACTTTTACACTAAAGGGAACAAATTTTTGTATGTAAATTATACCTTAATAATAAAAACAAGGGAAAAAACGCCATTAAGAATGTGAAAAGGCCAGGCATAGGGTGAAAGAAGATATTTTATGAACAGCAAAAGGCTGATTTCTTGAATTTAAACAATCTAATTGAAATAATCCAATTGGAATGCGACTGAAAACCTTAAACAGGCTCCTTGTATTAAAAATGTCTTTTTGTTTCCTGTATTTTTAACTCTTTAACATCTGCTGCTTTGCCGGCCTTGTTGGGACTTCCTCGCCCAGGGCTAGCCAGTTACTAGAGATAGTAACCTGTTTTCGATGAGCACACCTCTCATATACAAACCAACAAATAGAGAGCCTGCACCCCAAACCACCTCCTCTTTGGGGCTGTGACATTCAGGGCCACCTCCCCACTACCCTAAGCACCCCAGGTCTAAGGACCAAACGACCAGGGACAGCCCCAGAGCCACTCAAACTGGTCAGTTCTCAGCCTGCGGGCCCTGCCAGGGCTTCCTTCCCCATTTAAACCTCGGTAAAGCCTCCCACCTATATGTCCCCTATTCACCCGGCCTCCCGCCTGGCCCCGGTGCCTCCCCACATCACCGTCACTCTGTGTGGCGAAGCATGTCCCCTCCACTGGAGAGCTGTGAGCAACAAACGGTCTTTGCAGTGACAACGGTCTTCTGATCTGTTGGCCTCACCATCCCTCGATTACCCTAAAACCGATAGGTCAAGCCACTTTTCAAGTCTGTATCTGTGTATCTATCCCTACTGGCAGAATGTGCATAGGAAGGCCGGCAACACGGTCGCCAAGGAAGTGGCACAGAAGACAGGGATCTTCTGTCACGCGCTGAGCCGGGCGATGCGGGGAAGGGAGGAGCTGGGCCCCGAGGCCCGTGCAACGCTCCGGAACCACTGGTTCCCGAGTCCAGAGCATCGCTTGAAATCACCCACCAACGCGAAGTGGATGGAGGCTGCCCATGCGCAAGAAGCCCTTGCAGGCACACGCACAAGCAAACGCGCATGCGTGCTCACGGCGGCGCCACTTACAGCGTCCCTGACCCGGAAGCGATCACGCTGCCATCCAGAACGAAATCAACAAGTAGCTAATGGTCACGCATGAGCACGAAACCCTCCCCGGCTCCATGGTGTTGGGGTAGAGCAGGAAAACTAAATACCGAACAGTTAGTTCATTATCTAATTTCGGTTATGTAGTGACCCAAAGTGGCAAAAATGATTTATGATGTTAGAAATCAGGATAATGATTCCATTTGTGCAGAGTCATTAATAAACTATAAATGGAGAGATTCTGCAATATGTTTGGGGCATAAAATACTTTCTGGTGTGTGTGTGTGTGTGTGTGTGTGTGTGTGTGTGTGTGTGTTTAATGCAAAAAAAGTAGTTTGGGCTTTTTGTGTGCACATAAATGTACATTTAGAAAAACTGGAAACCATTAAAGTATTTAATTGGTGCATAGAGATTTGACCTATTTTATAAAAATAAAGCTGATGGCAATATGTATGAATAAAGTACATTAGAAAAGATAGAGAAACATATCGAGTGATATAATGTCAGTTTCTAAACCTGGTGAATTAAAAAAATATATAGATTTACATCATTAGGAAACAGGGATGGGAGAAAATTGGGGCTGGCTTGAGCAAAAGTGAGACTCTGTCTTGCAATCCCATGACTATAGTAACAATCTAGTGGACATTTATTTTATGTTAGTGGGACTGGCTTGAAAAAACACTATGGAAAGGAAACTGGTCTTGTCCTTTAAAGTGCTTAGGGTGCATCAGAGATGAAGATAATAGGGACGTGTCCGAGCTGGTTTGGGAGCCAAAGGGCCGGCCTGGGAGACTTCGTGGGCACGTGACGTTTGCGATGGCTCTTGGAGGGTGTGCATGAGAGAGCTAAATGGAGAAAAGAGTGAATAATATTCTAGGCAGGGGGAAGCAAAGTATGAAAAAGCACAGCTGAGCTGGATGAGTAAAGGAATTGAAAAGAGAAAACAAAATAGAACCTGTAAGTGTCTAACGTCCTCAGCCGAGGCCAGACAATGACCATGGGAATGCAGTGATGGATTTTGTTTTTTGATTTGAGAAGCATCGTACAGATGGCCGGTTGGAGAACACCCTCTGTCTTCAGAGCGAAATGGGAACCAGCCGCTTTACACACTCAGAGTGTGGGGTGGAAGTAGTCAGGGGGCATGACGGCAGTGGAGATTGTTTCGAACAGCTGCTAAGAGAAGAGCTATAACGAGTCAATTAGAGATGAGGAGAAGCATTGGCAAGTGTCTCTAAAACTCTGGCCAGAGCTGGAGAGCATGGAATTGCGAACGGGCTGGTACCCACAGGTGCGTTAACGGTGGCCCGGGATGAGCAGCCAGCAGGGTGGAAAGGTAAGATAGTGTTGGACCGTGTGGGTGCCGTGCGTCTGGTTGACTCTGAACAAAGCAGCTAACTCTCGATGCAGTTAAGTTGGCACGCCTTGCAATCCGTTATGGTCGCGGATGAGCAATAACGCCTCGAGTGGACTCGGACGCAGGAGACAGGAAGGGCCCTGATGGGCTCCCTGTGCGGTGACCGGAATCGAACCAAGGGAGGGCGTCGTTGGAAGCATGTCGCTCAGAGTCAATACGGAGATCTTAGAATTCAAAGAACTCTGGGGCAGCCAACGTCCTTGGACAGGTGAGCGGCAGGAGGGCGTGAGGCACAGAGTGTCAGTGAGGTAAGCCAGGCTGGGAGGTCTGAAGAAGTGACCCACCATCCCGGGTAACTGAACTCAGAGGGCGGGGAAGCTATGCAGGGCGGCCAGTGAGCAGAAGCCCTGGGCCCCGCCCCCCGCCACGAGGACGCCCAAACAAGTCTTTTTCCTGTCTTTTTAATTTTTTTTTGAGAGACTACTTGAATAAATGTTTAATGGATTTAAATCTAACTCAATAATAATGTAACATGACAGAACTTGAAAATAATTTTTGACCTTTCGTTTGCGTAAGTTGGAGATATTGTAGCTTTTGGAGTGAGGTTTTATCCTCAAAATGTTTCTGCCGTGAACATTTACAAAAGTATTAAATCGGAGTAAAAGGAGAGGATTTTTTCCTCTTCTTTGTCCCCATTTGCGTGTTTGATGTCATATTAAATATCATTGAGGCTATTTCTAGGCTCTGAGCTTTATGGAACAATGACCAGGCATTGCTGTCTGTTCAAAACTCTGAACTCATGATGCTCAGCCACTGTTTGTGGATTGCATGAGTTAGTCTTAGGATTAAACCCAATAATATAGAATTAAACCTCTGTTTTGTCTCTTCCTCACTTACCCTCTTCCATTAATTATTTGCTTTATTTTTATTTTTGATATTTTATGTTTAATACTGGTACGCAATAAACCATAGAGGTATATTGGGAGGAAGTATAATAAAAATATTAAAATGCCTCGTAAATTATAATGATTAAATAGGTTTATCTGAATCTAACGTTTCTTTTATTGTGGTTTACAGTGTTGAGCTTTTCAAAGAAAACTGAGACACAGTATTTTTAATGCGATATCTTTATCTTTCATTCCTGTAATGGCTGATGCAAATCCGTTCCCTGATTTCATCATAATCTGTCGCGTCATTGTTCATTGCCTTTAAAAAATATATGTTTCAAGCAATCATAATTCGAATCATGAGTACACAATTCTAAGATTTTATACGCTTATCTCTAGACTCACCTCGAAGATTATGGTCCAGGATACTTTCATCTCTCTCTAAAAAATCGATCCTGCATCTTTTCAGCTAAAAGCACTGCGCTCAGAACAGTACAGCCTTTGAGCTTCATTTGATGCTTTTGAGATTCGTCCAGGCTGTGGCATGCATCTGGAGCTTTGTTCTTTTTACGTTTTTTCTTTAACATTGTGTTGTATAAATAATAGATCGTTATCTCTTCACCGCAAATGGATTTTTGAGTAGTTTCCCATAGTGCTATCACAAATGCGCTTTCGCCAATCTTTGTGTAAATGTACTTGCAAAAAAAAAAAAGAGAAAATATTTTAAACTCAATGATAATGAAATTAGGATATGTTAAAAATATAGAATTTCAGCTAAACCATACTGAGACATAGTTTATAGACTTAAATACATGTGTAACAGAAAGAATTCTAAAAAATATAGTCTAAGTGTCTACCTCAAGAAATGGAAGTTACAGCACATTAACCTGAAAAGAAGTAGTGTTAGGGAGTTGCCAAACAAAATATGGAACATTTAGGCCAGTTTGAATTTTTCATAAATAAAAAAATAACTTTTTAATACAAGCAGTTCTCATGTGTAATGGATATACTTATGCTAAAAAAAATTTATCTTGATTAAAATTTTATGTGGCCTCGTTTTTAAAAATATTTTTTCTCTTAAGTCTGACAACCCTAAATAGAAAATTAAAACCTAGGAAAAAAGAACCAATAATAATGAACAGAAGATACATATATGATAAAGTATCAATAAAGATAAAAGTTTATTCTTTAAAAAGCCTAATAAAATTGATAATACTTGACAACATCACAGAGCAAGAGGGAGGTAGATGGAAGGAGAGAGAGAGAGAGAAAAGAACGAAGTAAGCAATAAAGGACAACGTTTTTACCAAACAATGCAGTAACACGGCAACTCTAAACGTAAGACAGGCTCAAAAGTACAAATTTTTGAAAGCTTAAGCGTATCATTCGAAAGAGAACACAACTTCGAGTGACTATGAGAAATAAAAGGCACATTATATCGTGGCTTTTTAGATAAAACTGTACGTAAGGAGACATGCACATTAGCCATTCAGCTCCGGCCGCCCGAGTCATTCCTGACTCCCGGCCACACCACTGGAGCTGTCCGAGAACGATGCTGACTGCGTGGCCCGCGTCGGTTCGTTTATTGATTTGTTTGCAGTGCTTGGATTTGTTCTAATGTATAGACTTAATTTAATTAGGAGAGTGATTTCTTAAAATTATCTTGCCTTTGAGATAGAAGGAACTTGTCTCAAAGTATCTCGTCAGCTGCTCTGTGAATTCCAGGTTATCTGTGCCGACTGCTTTTCCCGTAGCTACCTGTCTGTCGTGTGGGGGAGATTGATATCGACATGCCTTATGATGGGCCAAAGTTGTTTTCTGATTAGATTTACTTTTATTTCTTTATTCATATCATTAACAAAATAAACTCATCTATCTTTTACAGCACTGGACTTTTTTACTATATTGAAAATTAGATTTTTTTTGACTATATAGCATCCAGCATTACTTTTTTTAAAAATGTTCTTGAAATTTTATTCAGAGTACTCCATATTCTGATTTGTAACATAACATTTTTAGGACAAAAGAAATAATTTTTGTAAAATTTGACTTTAAAATGTAATAAATCAATGTATTAATGCTTAAAATATCTTAATTTATACTTCTCGGTAGTTTTCTTTTTTAAATATGTATGTTGTAAGGCTCATTTTAATTTATTCAAAACATTTTATAAGAGTTTGGTCGAAGCCTATTATTTTAATTAAAGAAACAAACTCATGTAGTTTCAGGTAACAGTTCAGAGCCAAATCGGTTTTATGGAAATTGTAGTTTTAGGTTATAGCTAAATTTCATCATTTTTATTTGGAATCAGGACCCACACACCCTCAGAATCTAATCATACACCTTTCAAAATTTATAAAACTCTCTCGTTACCTTCTTGTTAAGACAATAAAAAAAAGTAACTCAAAAACATGATTCTAATAATTGATCTGCAACTCTAAAACTAGTGAGGCGTGGTGGGTATAATGATGAGTTTAAAAGAAAAACCGATCACATGTGTTTGCATGTTAAACGGAGTTCCTTTTCTAAATAAAGTTGGCTTGGTCAACACCATTGGCTGGATCATCTTCCTACAGACGACGTTGTCCAGAGACTGCTGTATGCCTTCTTCTCCACAACAAATACAATGCTCAGTTCTTTGGCATTCAACATACCTTGCAGTAAATCCATCTAGCCAGTGCCCAGACTTCAATCAGTTCTTCAGTTTGTATGGCTTATGACTACACACCTAGAAACTTTACAGTATTTGTCCTGTGGTTTATCTTTACCCTGAATATGACAAAACACCATAGGCCATGAATTATTAAACCTTTGTATTTCTGACATCATTTAATGAAATTTTAGCTATAATCTAAAACTATAATTTCCATAAAACCGATTTGCCTCTGAACTGTTACTTGAAACTACATTATTTCTGACATCTTTTCAGTAGCCTGTGACTCTGTCGACATGATAGTTAAAAGTGACCGAGGCAAAGCCCATGGGACTATTTCATTTCATTTATTTCATATCAAATGAGTCATTCATGAGGATACCTATTCGTAGCCAAGTCAACAAGAAATGTGCAGGCTTTGCGATGATTAGCTGTGCCTGACTCACCTTATTTTTAACACATTTTAGGATGACTTTCCAATTTCAGCTGAACCCGAGACTTACGAAACGACTCTCATAAGAGGAGGTTGGGTTCCGAAGAGCTTGCACGACAATGCCAACACCCGCGGCGCTCATCTTTCTTAAAAGCTGCAAAAGTACCGTTCCTGCTGTGACATGCGCCACGGCAAAGAGCCTTCCCTGGAAGTCACCCCTTCATTACGCCTTAGTAATTACTGTTTTCTGTCTGATGAATCTTACGCAAGCTGTGCGACTTTGAATTATGGATCCGGGAGAGTCACAAGAACATCACTCTCCGCGGTTTGCTCAGCTGTTCGCGTCGATGCCCGCTTCCCGGACGAACCCCGCCCCGGCTCCCCGCCCCCCATCATCTGTGCTCATGTGCAGCG
The DNA here is from genome assembly GCF_014176215.1 of Rousettus aegyptiacus. Lineage (NCBI taxonomy): Eukaryota > Metazoa > Chordata > Mammalia > Chiroptera > Pteropodidae > Rousettus > Rousettus aegyptiacus. Next base: position 44,450,072 of record NW_023416288.1, on the reverse strand, counting down.
AGCTGATCGAAATTCTAACTTACGGGACCTTGGGGTGAATTTCTCCTTTAACAAGCGTTGAGCATCTGTGTCAGGTAAAATATTGTGTACAGCAGCACTCGAGAGGCATCATCTTTGCCCTTAAATTATCCATATTCAGGAACACATCGTTCAGTATAAAATGTCACCTCTGTTTTTATGTTTTGGCCTGGAAGCTTTGATTGTAGGATTAGATCTGAATGGAACATCAGCAGGCACACATTCTGGTCCACGTGTGTTTAACAGACTGTTGGGTACGGAACAGCGTTCTACCGGAAACAGAGCGTGATGGCGTAGAATGGGCTCGAAAATACTTACCCTAAGTCTAGTCTAAAAGGAAGTCTCCTCGTGCACGGATGGCGGAGGAGTGCTGAAACTTTCCAAACTGCAGGGAATGTTTTCTCAGTGCGAATCTAGTAAATATCAGCACATGTGCCGTCTGGTACGCTCAGGGCTGGCTTCATGGCAGTCTGGATTTGATCTGAATTACTCTGTATTTCTGAGATGTAGTCACACTGCGTAGTAAGGGAACGGTCGAACGTCGAAACCTTGAGATGGCACCTCACGTCAACCGGAATGGCAAAATGAGTAAGTTGGACCATAGCCATTGGTGGAGAGGGCACGGACACTTTGAAACCCTCGTTCAGGGCTGGCGGGGCTTTAAAATGGTGAGGTGTGTGGCGGTTTCTCACGTGGTCACATTTGAGTTATCAAATGACCCAGATATTCTCTTCCTCGACATACACCAAAGACAAATAAAAGCTATGCCCGCACGGAATTTCACGCGGGAATGTTTACAGTGGCATTCTTCATAATAGCCGAAAAGTAGAAACCAGATGTCCATCGACTAACTAAAGAAAAAGCAAAATGTGGGCCATCCGCGCGAGGGAATGACAGAGGCCGTGAGGAGGAATGAAGTGCCTGCGTGTGCCGCAACGTGGACGACCTCGACGCTCTCATGCTGAGTGAACGAAGCCAGTCACGAAAGACCACGTGGGAATCCATCCGTCCGAAATCCCACGATGGGAAATCTACAGGAACAAAGCAGATTACGAGGGGCTTAGGGCTGAGAGGTGGGGGGTGGGGGGTGAGGGGTGGGGGGTGGGGGGGTGGGTGGGGCGTTAAGATGGCGAAACCCCAAAGGGAGGCTTTTCTCTTTGGGTTATTGAAGTATTACAATTTATATTTAAATAAAATATTTTTAAAAGTCTATATCTGTGAAATATTAAAATTCCCATATTTATAAATATATATAAAATCCAATGAACTATACATAGATGAATTGCATGCTGTATTAATTACATCTCAAGAAAGCCATTTAAAAAGAGTTTTCTTCAGGCTGTTCGCAAGCCAAAAATATATTCCAAGGAATGAAAGCTCCTGTCAAAATTTGGGAGCGAGATATTGAGCCTCACAGAGCCGTCAGCTCTGCAGACGTGAGGCGAATGTGAACACGGCAGAGCCCTTGCTAACGGCAGGGACACGGACAGAACCGCCGTTTGCAGCGCTCGGGGAAAAAATAAACAAAAGAGAAGTAGAAAAATATGAAACCAGATTTCTGGGAAATAATGGGCTCAAGCGTGTATGTGTGTGCTGCATGTTGGATAAGGTGGTACGGTGGTTTACGGCTCCGAGCCATCTGTCTGTGTGATTTGATTGAAAGGTAAACCTAAACTGATAAAGCTGCTAAAGAAAAAAAAAAATCCCAAGGAAAAAAAGCGATTCTAAAAAACACCTGCCCAGTATTCTTCAAAAGTGTCATGGTGTCAGAAAACAAGGAAAAACTGATAAATGCTCAAAATAGAAAGCACTAGAAAGGATTCGCTCATGGAAAATGAGGGTATTAAAGGGGGAACGTGAAACCCAAGTGGAGTCTGGGTTTTGAGAAAGGTTGTGGGACCCGCTGACGTCAGGGAGGCTACGGGAGGGTCCAGGGGCAAGCGCTGTGGTCCCTCAGTGGAGACGCTGTGGTCCAGGTCACGCTCTGTTGGGGCTGAGGGCTGGCTTGGGCACTGCGGGGTACTTAGCAGCACCCCTGGCCTCTCCCAAGTAGCATCCCTGGGGGACTGACTGTCCCAGCCCAGGGCACGGCCTCCTCCCAACGTCGCCGTGGGGGGGGGCGGAGTGGCAGGGGCAGCGTCGTCCCTGATCCGGAACCACAATCTCTGATCTACTTCGGCCTCTAACGTCAACTCACCGAAAGGAAACTTTCTCGGTGCCGATGTGTTCGGCGCCTGTGGAACTCCCTCGTGACTTGCCAACATGTTGATTTGCCAGTGAAGGGATATATCGGGGTTATTAATTTATGGCGGCCTATAACTCGCAGGCAGGAAGAATGTGGTTTTTCTAAGGGCGTTTAGCCACGGACAGAAATGACACACACTGGGTTGTGTGGCGGATAGGATGCGGGGAGCTCTGTAGCTATTGGGAAGAAAAAATGGGTGTTGAGAAATCTATACGCAGTTGCATTCACTGTCCATGGTGCTGCAGATGATGAGGCCGCCTTAAGCGGCTTCTTAGCCATAAAAGCCATCACTATCATGATCAGGAGTCATCGTATTAAGAAGGAAATCCAAGCATAGGAATTTCTCTTAGTTTTCAAAATCATATACTGAAGGGTCGTTGATTAAATGAGGCACCTGGAGGAAATGAAGTCGGTGAGTGGGAAGGGTCACCCCTTGGCGGATGGCAGCCCCCTCCCCCAGCCTCTGGCCGTCTCTGCTGCAGACACCGCTGAGGCATTCTCGTTCGGCTTCTGTCGAGGTCCTGGGCCTCCTCCCGCCGGCCTCCCACAGCGGGGAAGGGCCTCGCGCTCGCTCTTGGGCCGGGCACTGATTCTGCCGTCCTCTACCTTCTGCGCCTTCGCCGGCTGGCCCAGCGGGCACCTTCTCCACACGTTTTTGAGGAATGTTCTGGAGAACAGTTTGTTTCACACCTCCTTGAACAGACTTCCAAACTTCATCAAACGCTGTTTTTGTAGTCAGATGCTTTTCAATTGTGAGTTGGAAATGGGACTCATTCTACCGTGTGTGCGTGTGTGTGTGTGTGTGTGTGTGTGGCGCCAGTAAAAATGGGGGGAAAAAGAAGTTGCATTAATGTCCAAAGAGGGGAGACTCTATATATAAATGCACGGAAGCTTAAAATGATAGGACAGTCTCCCTACGATCGGTGCTGCCGGTGCTGAAATGTAAACCGTAGCCCTCTGTCCGTGGGTCCTGGAGAGGAGACGGGTCGCACAATGCGCCATGACCAGGCATCCCGGGAGGGCAACACGTGCATCGCATTTACCGAAACGAAAGCGAGTCGTTTTTCCTTGAAAGAGCGTTCGAGTGAATTATGTCCAGTTTTCATGTTAACAAAAGAGAGGGGCCTTCTGTCAATACGCTAGCCGCAATTTTTATGAACCGCAGGAATCATTATACTTTCTCCCTCTAAATGTCAAGTCCAGACACAGAGGTCGCGCTGGCGAAACGGGTATAAAACGGTACGGAGGACAGCCTGGCGGGTCTTCAGAAAGTTCACCAGAGTTTCCGTGCCACGCGCCAGTGACCCCAGCTCCACACCCAAGAGAAATGGAACGTTAGTCCATCCAGAATTTCATAATGAATGTTTAGAACAGCGTGATTCATAATAAACCAAAGGAGCAAACAACCCAAATGTCCATCAACGGGCGGAAGGCGACGCGGTGTATCCACGCGCGCAATGACGTTGGAACACGCGTGGAGCGCGGAGGCATCACGCCGAGCGAGGGCAGCCGGTCGCAAAGGACCACGTATGACCCCATTCGACCTTTACGAAGGTCCGCAGCAGGAAAATCTGTGTATAGAGGAAGCAGGTCAAGGGACACCTGGGGCGCAGTGGGGGCGGGGCCCGAGGGAGGTGGCGGTTCTCGGGTGCGAGCTGACGACAATGCGTTTAAGTGGACTAGGGTGATGGGCGCGCCCGTCTGTGACTGTACCAGGAGCGCAGACTGCGCGCTTCCAACGAGGGAATTGCAGAGCACGTGCGAGCTACAGCCACGCGCCCGTCGACAGGGAGCGAACGCGCGGAGGGGAGAACGCGGGGCCCAGGCGCCCGGGCGCACGGAGGCTGCCGCTGCGCCGGCCACTGCTGCCCATGTCCCGGGTGCCCGCCCCGCGCGCAGGCGACAGTGCGCAGGGTCCCCGCGCCCCGGGCCGCGCGCTCTGCGCCCGGACGCCAACGGTCGCCCGGCGCTGGGCGCTCCACACGCAGCCACGGCCGGAGGCATCGGCGACTTCTGGAAGTCGAATCCCTGCGTGAAGGCCCCTCCCGCTCCCATGGGCAGCTACCTGAGCTCGCCCCGGCCCGCGCTGCCGCCCCCCGCCCACGGGCAGGGGCCCCCCGACCCGTGGCCTGGCCCAGCCCCGGCCCCGCACGGCGTCCACGGGAGGCGCCGGGTCCACACCAGACCCTCCTCCGACTGGGAGCCGGCCAAGGCCGGGGGGCTCGTCACCGGGACGCAGAAGCCCCCTCCGGCCAGGCCCTCGGGGCCCTGCGCCTGGGGGAGCCCCCGGCGGCGGCCCCCCAGACAGGCCTGCGGCCCAGTGACCGTGAGGATCGCGCGTGCGGCGCCCGCACAGGGGGCCCGCAGTGCGGGGCGCCCGGACCCCTGCGCCAGGGACGCGGTGCTGAGCGCCCTGAGCCGGTGCAGCAAGGGGCGCAGGCGCTTCGACGGGCCGCTGTGGTTCGAGGCCCCCGCGAGCGCGGGCGGCACCCCGGGCCCGGGGCCCAGGGCCTCCGCCTTCAGGCCCCTCATCAGCAACGCGGCGGGCCCGGCCTTCGTGCCGCAGCCGGGGCCCCTGGGCCGAGGCCGTCGTCCCCGGGGCCACCACGTCCGCACGGAGGAGACCGGCCCCAGGCCTGCCGCGCGGCCCTCGCCGCCTGCCGCCCGCCCTGCAGCGGGGACAGCGCCCGCGCGGGCCGCGGAGCAGCAGCCGCAGAGCGGGGAGCAGGTGCGGGGGTGCCGCGGCCGCGCGCCCGCCCCCGGGGCCCGGAGCGGCGCCCCCGGCGCCTCGCTCGCGCCCGAGGACCAGGACCAGGACGCGCAGCCTGCTGGGCGCCTCGGCCGCTAGGAGTCGGGGCCCGGGCCCCCGCACCCCTGCCCCGGTGCCGCTGCCCCCCGCTCCGCCGTGGCACAGCGCCCTGGTGCAGCGTCGCCCCCGCCCCGACGCGCCAGGCCCCCCAGAACCCGTCCTGACGGCGCAGCCTGCACGGCGGACGGCGGAGAGCAGCGCCGTCGCCTCCCCCTGCCCGCCCCGTCTTTGCTGCGTTTTCCCCGAAAACAGAAATTCCTCGAAGGCAACTTTCCCCACCTCCCCTATGTGCCCAGTTCGTATCATTAAATATTTAATCTCATTAAAAATAACAGCGTGAAACAACAAAAAAAGCGAGCTTTTTGTGCACAATCGAAGGGAGAGCGTGTCCCGGAGGAAGAAGAGGGGCCGCAGCTCGGAGTCGTGAGTGATTCCGGGCCCCTCGGCGCCGGGGGTCAGTCCGCGGTCGCTGGAGCAGGGACGCGAGGAGACGGGTCCTCGGAGGCGCAGAACGCGGCGCAGCGACGCCCGGCGCGGTGCCGAGGGAAGGAGCGAGGCTTCCATTCCACGAATCTTGGGTTTTGGGCAGAGGAAAGGCTGCGAGGTTGACATTTGCAAACGGATTTGCGCTGGCCGTCTAGGGGACAGCGGGCGGGCCAGAGGCAGAGGGGACGGGCTCGGTGCCGGATTCCAGGCAAGAGAACAGGGCGATTTGGCGTGAGAGGGAGAGATGGGTGTGAAAGGTGGGTGAGAAAGGTGGCCGTGAACTCGGCGGACTCGGGGCGTGTTCGCCGGGGGCGTTGAGGGCCTGGCCCGCCCCAGATGCCAGCGTCCGCCGCGGAGGAGGGCAGGGGCCTCGTCTCGCTGCTTTCAGAGGCTGCGCAATGCTACCATCACTTATCCAGATGGGAAATGCCGGTGGAGAAAACGTTTGGAGAAATCACCAGTTCTATCTTGGTCATGGTTCCTCAAACTCGCACCCTCATCATTCCAGTGGGGCTGTCACCGGCGCAGCTGAAAGCGTGAGCTTGGAACTCGGGAGAGTCCGAAGCTGGAGAAGCACCTGCCGAAGTCGCGAGCACCTCAGCTCACTCACTCTATGGCGCTCGCCTCCGCGGGCCCCGTAAGGCCACGACGCAGACGGTTTGCAGAGAATGAAAATGGCAGGTAAACAGTAAACGTGCGTCGTGAGGCCATAGAGTCTAGAGGCGTAGGCACAGGCTTTAATTAAACGGTTCAGTCGCTTCGGTTGTCACGTAGCTTGTAGTCGAAGATTAAGTAAGAATGTCAGTCAGGTCCTGGAGGCCAGCCCGAAAAGCAAATTCCAGGAAAAATGTTTAAAAGTACACTCTGCTCGAGATGGTAGGAAAACGTAGGTAGTTACGCATAACACAATGATACCTAAACAATAACAACGGCCACAAGATTCTGCCTCCCGCTTGAAAGAGTACATCGCTGATTACAGTCGTGCGACATTTTGTAAACTCTTGGTTCCGTAACCAGGTCAGACCCCCGGAAGGCAGTTAGGAAGGCTCCAGACAGGGTGACGTCAGGTGCTACATTCATCAAACTAAGGAGAGCCGCTGAGGCTCGCACAAGAAGTAACCTGTCAGCTTCGCCTCCGACCCCGAACCCTCTCAATCTTCGCTTTAAAAACCCTTCATCAGAAGCGATCAGGGCGCTGGGATTTTAAGCGGCAGCTCCCGGGTCCCCTGGCGCCCTGCCGGTGGACGGCTCTAATTTCTCCACTGCGGAACTTGGCCTCCGCCATTTGGCTCTGCTGGGCTGAGGATGGACCTCGTCGTGCCCCATGTTTAGAGAGGTGAAAGGAAAGATAAGGAGAAAAGAAGTCTGAGAGGAAAAAAAAATTACCCACGGAGGTCAGAGAGAAGCCAGAAGAAGCAAGGACATTGAGGGGAGAAGTCCAGAGGCTGGAGTTTGTCAGCCATGCTGGCCGTTGCCGAGAGGTTAAGAGGTGGATGGTCCATCGCTGCCTTTGAGTGCTGGAGGCTAAAACCAGAAACGATTTGGGGGACGCCAGGAGGGGCGGACGTGGAGGCGGGGGCTGCAGAAAGCCTTTGGAAGGTGTCAAAAAAAGAAGCCAAGCAGGCCATTGGGAGTGCTGGAGTTTCACTTTGTTTTTCCTTTTCTTCTCAGAAAGGACAGGGAAAATGTTTCCACAGTAAAGCGTCCTTCAGAAGGTCTGGAGCCAGAGACACAAATGCTGGGAGCAAATCCTGGGGGCCCGGCTCTCCTCTCCTGGGCACGGAGTGCAAAGCAAGACCGTCCACGGAGAGAAGGCCGGGAGACGCGTCCCGGGCGTGAGGAAAAGCTGAAGATGCGAAACAATTCTCTGCGTGGAAGAGGAGCTGCGTGGAGACCGTAGTCGGATTATGAGAAAATAAGTGTCCATCTCAAAACTGGGAAACGGAAAACATGGCTGATGAATGTTCTCTAGGTTTTCTTTTGCCTGAACTAGTCCAAATGAGGCTTGAGTGCACGCTGGTCTTAACCATTACAATAGTTTAACCAATGTGATGTTAAGTGCTGCACCCCAAAAGGACTTAACGGAGGAAGGGAGTTAGGAGCATGTCAAAGTCCTCCTAAGAAACAGCAGAGACAGAGAGATGTTTGTTATGAAGAACTGGCTCACTTGATTTGGAGCCTGAGCCATCGGGTTGGTGGCCCAGAATAGCTGAGGGTCCAAGTTTCAGTCCAAGTTCAAGTCCGAAGGCAGGAGGCTGCTGCCCCCAGCATGAACGCAGGCAGACGGAGAGACAGGCGGGCCTCCCGTGCCGCGGGCCAGGCCACTCACGGCCAGGGCCGTCTGCTTTACTCGGTCTGCGGAGTCCAGTGCTTGCCTCGGCCGGAAACACCCTCTCCGATACACCCAGAACATGTGACCAGGGTCCGGCACCCCGTGGCCCAGTCAGGTCGACACGGAATCGCTCGTCACCAGGTGTTTGCAGAGGAGTGCTTTTAATTTGGGTCACGGAGCCGAAGCTGGTGAACCCTCGCCTCGCCCGAGATGCCTCCGAGCGGGGATGTCTTCTCAGCCTTTCTGTCACTTCTCGTGATCTTGGCAGATTCCTTCCCGAGAAGACATGTTTGAAAGTTACGATGTCTTGGAAGCGGAAGATACTGTAAAAAACAAACAAACAAACAAACAAACAAACAAACCCAAAAACCTTTCCTGGCTTAAAAAGTTGGCTTAAGGCATAGCTTTGAAAGTTACGATCACGTTTGTCTAAGTGCTTTCGTCATGCGTATCCAACGTCTTTCGTTTCATTTCCGTGTGACTGAAATGAGCGATGAGTGGCGAATGACGCTGCGGAAAGTGAAGGAAGGTGGGAGGAGTGAGGATTCCGCGTCGCCGCGGACGGGGTGGCACCGAGGCCGGCCGAGGCGAGGGCCGTATCGAGCCTCGTCACGGAACGGAAATTTAATTACGCTAAAAGGGAGTTTGAGTATCCGGGCAACTGTGTCACCCCGATCACCGTCAGCGTCACGTTCAGTTAGCGTGACTGAAGTATTTGTCGAGCGTCTATATTGATCCAAATATTTTGCTGGGCACTAGGGCCTTGTGGTGACTGAGATGCCAAGGAAGTTAAAAATGAGTGGGAAGACAGAAGAAGACATTAAATATATTTTGATAAATTTTATCGTAAGAGCAAGCACACGTGTCCATGTGACGGTATAAAAGACACAAGAAAGTGTTTGCTGTAGATAATGTAGAAAAAAATAAAACAACCTCAAAACATCAAGGATAATAGAAGTTAAATGGAAAAGAAATGACTTAGAGAAGAAAAGGAGAAAAACTAAAAAGAACGTAATTTTGGGCCGTGGAACGTTTAAACGCTGCTGGGCGAGCGTGAACGGTATGGGCATCGCGCACAGCAAGCCTGCTGGTCTGAGCAGGACCACGTCGGCGCACACGCTTCGTCGGGGCCAGTCTCTGTGGACCTCGCCCCCACCTGACCAGTTTGCGCCCCCTTTCAATCGAAAGCATCTTGGATCGAATGAACAAATTACATGTCCACTCTTAAGAGAGCACGAGTGATATGCTCTTTGCATACCAGAGGGGCACGGGCTCGATTGGGCGGCCACAGTTAGAAGTGGGAAGAGCAGATGGGGGTCTCGACGCTTTTCTTTTGGGGAGTTGGGCTTGAAGTTCATGCCCAGATCGTCGTCGGATAGTTCTACATGTGGAGATGCGGAGAGATGCGTGGGTCGTGCCGTGTGTGGCCCGGGGGGGTGGGTGGAGAGGGGTGGGGACAGCCGTGTCCTGGAGAACGTTCACATGCGGGCTGTATAACGATGGAATGGGCAGGTGCGGACGTGCTTAATTGTGTGTCCCGTCCCTCACCTGTGAAACAGGCCTGACACTGGCTAATGCGCAGTGTCACAGTACCTGCACGCCGTGACCAGTCCGCGTCCACCTAGGCAGAGGTGTACGGCGCCGCCGAGGTCTGGCCACATCTCCGTGGTCATCCGCACACATACTTAGCTGTCACGCTCGCGTCTGGGCTCTGTGGTGCAAGGAAAATGGCAGCTCGCCCGAGAATACCGCGTCGTCATCGGAGCGCCGCGTGATGTCACTCGGTCTTGAGGAATTGAAAGTGGGAGACTTACTTCTTCAGACACAGAAGGAATTTCGGGGCGGGCTGTTTTGCCTCCAGACAGAGCGAGAAAAGAAGAACAGCGGGCCCGCGACATCGCGCTTACTAAGGTTTAGAGAGAATTGCCTGAATCCCTCGAAGAAAACAAACTTTTGTCAGGGGCGGCATATGGGTTTTTCTTTCAAGAGATAAGACAAGGAGAAGTAGATGATTAAAGGCAAAGTAAATCCACAGGTCGCTGACGCTGTAGAGACATAGAGAATACCAATAGAACTGGCAGAATTTATTGGTAAAAGAAATAAAACAGAGACACATAACCAGGCGGAGGACGGGCTGAAGAGTCCGCAGCACCTGCTGGCTTTTAGCGAGCAAGAAAGCTCTGGGTCGGACGACTGAGTTACCATGAGGCGAATGAAAAACGAAGTCAGACATTTTCTTCTCCAGAAGCTGAGAAGACTGTAGGAATTCAGCTTTAAGAAGCCGAATTAAAATTCAAACGATTTTGTAGGTGAGATCGAGTATTCTTTCTGACACTCATTTGCTAAGAGGTTTAATGCCATTTTTAGAGTCTTCTCACTTGTTTTTCTTCATCTGTAGAATGAGGGCCTGAGAGGTGCAAGACAGGGAACACGGAATCAAAATGGGCAATCCTTTTTGGAAAATTCTCTGTGTGCGTCCCTACCTCCATTCTTCTCTTAATGATCCTGGCGGTACAAAATCTTGAGGTTCTCAGATTTTACGGCATGCGCAAACCACAGGCAGATGTGGATTGTAAGCTGGATATTTACCCTGAAATCATAAAAGCCACAAAAGGCCGCTAATGTATCTAAAAATATCCATAGCTAAAGTTCACCTCTTCATATAAAGGTGAAAAAAGTCCTCAACTTTTCTACTGTTCTAATACTAATATCTCCTTGATGTATATTACCAAATTTTTCACTACTTATTTTGTGTTTGTGTCTTAAAAAATAATTTGGAATGTAAAAGGGAGTTCAATAAAAGTGTGTGTATGTGTCTTCTCTGTCTACGATGGTTTTCTGATTCGGGCTTCTCCCCACCTCTTCTTGACTATGTTTTTCTGTTTCTTTATATTTCTATGCCAGATGCTAAATATTTCTAATAAAGAGACAAATACACTGAAAGTGTGGAGTAAATTCAGCAGAGAGAAGGATCCTATTCACCTACAAACTTTCGTTCAAAAGAAAGGGTCGTGAGTTAGCCTTACTTCACTCCACATGCAATTGGAAGTCTGTAAAAGATCATGACCCCCGGTACCAATCTCGGCGATGACTGAGTATATAGACCTTGGGAAAGAATCAAACACCTGGGATCGGCGCCAGATCTAAGGCCTAGAGCCTGACCCATAAATGGTGGAAGTATATAGCATCAAAGTCAACTGAGAAATTAAGACTTGGCAAAATATCTAATGCTGTAATTAAAGGAAGTCTTAGAAGGATACGCCTGAACCCATCACCTGTCCAGGTGGAGCCGCTGGATCCAGAAGTCCTTCCTGCAAAACGCTAGCTTTTTGACTCTAAGTTCTATAATCCAATGAGAAGAAAAATTTGTTAGATTGTTTTTCTGTTACAACCCCTTTTTATTATATATTTTTAAATGTTAAGAAAAAATAAAAAGTAAACGAAAATCGGCTATTCTTCCACTACCCAGAGAAAATCACTGCTGTATTCTTCAGTCTGTTTAACACACATTTACAGAGCTGTAACTATGGTGATATCGAAACCTACAACAAAAGAAATTATACATTAGTCATTAGGGAAATGTAATTAAATTCATGAGCTATCACCTTACATCCCCAGTAGATGGATATAAATAATAAGGCAGACAATAGCGAGTGTCAGTGGTGACGATGTGGAGAAACTGGAACGTTCGTACGTCGTTGCTGGAGACTTAATTTGGCAAAGTCACCTTGGAGAGAAGTTTCATGGTTTTTGAAAAGTTAAGTATAAATTTACCATGTGACCTAGTAATTCCACTCCAGACCGTCACCGAAGAGAAAAGAAAACATCTACACAAGGACACTAGTAAGTGAACACTTCTGGTAGCAGTGTTCATAATGGCCCATAGGTGGAAAAATTTTAAATCTCTACCCGCTAGTGAATGAATAAACCCAGTGTGATCAGGTCATGCAATGGAATACGATTCAGAAATAAAACAGCAAGAAATGCTGATAACATGCAAAACACGGATGGACCTCACACACTTTACGTTGAGTGATGGATGACGGACCAAAGACCACCCCTTATATGATCTAGTTTTAGAAAATAAAACTCAGAAAAGTCAAAACTACGTAGATTTTAAGTGGATTAGTGGTTACCTGGGGTATGAGTGGCAGTAAGAAATGACCAACAGAAGACTCCACCATCTCTATGTATCAAAAAACTAGTGTATTTTGATGATTACTCTTTGTTTTCTGTTTGTGAACATATCAATTGAAGGAAATTGGAAATACCTCTTTGAAGATGTAATTGTTCTTATATTTATCCCACAAATAGTTACTCAGGACATACTCTGTGTCAGGCTGTACAACATACTGTAAATAAATTAAGCAAAGCAAAATAAACATTTTTTTATGAAACTTCCATTCTTAATAGGGCAAAAAATATAGAATATTTATTTGAATTCGTAAGAAAATTATAAGGTGCCGTTAATGTCGATAGGAATTTGAAGTGGGAGGCATGCGAGGCCAATCATTCGAGATATTTTCTACATTGTGTAGCACATGTCTCGGCCTGTCGCCGCAGAGGACCAGGACTCTGTCTCTACCCTAAGCTACTTTCTGCACGTCCATTGCTGTGTGTGGAAACATCCGCTCTTTACCGAAGCATTTGGTGAATATATCCAGGGGATGAGAATGGCCGATGAAGGTTCACGTGCATTTAGATATGTGCTTCATAGGAGCATTATCTAAAGTTGCATGTAGCAGTGTGTGTGTGGCTGGGGGGGAGGGAGGGAGTTTCGTATATTTACTCTTCCAGGCAGTTTCCGATCGAGTTCTAAAAACGTCAGCATCACTTGCCAGTTCGTAGCATCACACATTCGTACGGTTATCTTCTTGACGGATTCCTTTCCTAAGAGAATTTCAGCTGTAAGAATACAGGCCCTTGGGAACCTCACTAACATCTTATCTCACACAGCGGGAAGCTTCCCCGCTCTGTCTTTCCCTGCGTGAGCTAATGGGATGGCTCATGGAGAGAAAGCAGACAGCCGTGACGGTGACAGGTGCAGTACCTTCCCTTTGGCTTCCAGTGGTCCCTAGGTGAGCAGCCAAGTCAGACGGGGTAAGCATCCAGCTTCTGGGAAGAGCCCTAGATGGAACCTACACAGCCATCTGTGAAGTGTTGCAGGTCATTTCCATCCACATGTTACATGTTACACCTGGCTCAGGTAACCACCTCGCCCTTCATTTTACTTTTCCTGGCTGAAGCACCTGGACCGCAGATTATGGTCACTTTCCAAATTTATTGGTAAACAGCAAGTAAACATGTACTTTTTTGTGTTTGTTAAGAAAACACGTCTGAATCCTTCCTCAGTAACAAGAAGATGCATTTTTTAAAAGCAAAAACCTTACAATTTAGGCAGTGTAATTTGGGGCAAATGCTGTGGTATCGTTTGTACAAATTTTGCTCATTTCGATTAATCTGAAAATAATATCCAGAAACACTGAGTTTATGTAATTGGTAAGTCAGATGGATGAAAGAAATAGGTCAGGAATGATAGCATATACAAGAATAATTCGGTTGTGGAAGGAGCAAGACATATATAGCATTGGTTACTGAATTCTGACTCATTTGCAAGAAAATCAACCAAGGTAACCTTTATCACCATAAAAAAAAATAACAATGATTGTTTTAGACACCAGTATTCAGAGAATTGCCTGAGGGATCAGAGGCAAGGCATGCACCGTCGTTCCGTGTTGTTGATATAAGTTGCAAATATTTTACCTTCTTCTGAAAATAGACAACTAAAACATGATGCCAAATAAATGAGTTTATGCCTACCTCGTTCAACTTAAATGGTAGTTAACAGGTGTAATATTCCTGAAATTTTCTTATACCACATAATAACTTATTTTTCCCTGGAGATATCACTGAATTATTCCAGGGATTTTAGGCACATAAGCTTATCAACAGTACTAAAGAACTTTCCCAAGTTGTAAACTCTTGACTTGTGACATCCTGTCTTAGTCGACTTACTTCCCCTGCAATGCTGGCGGGGAGATGTGGAGAGCGGTCGGTGCCTCTGCTGTATTTTCCCATGGAATTGAGACGACCGAGGATGCAGCCTTCAGCTCTGTGATTTGCATCGTTAGGAGACTGTGTAGTTTGATTATTTTATTACCTCTTGTAAGAGACTCATTAATGTTTCTTTATATCAACAAGTTTAGGTTTACTCCCCAAAATGCATAAATTTCTTAACGCCTTCAGCCTGTTGCAAATTTGGTTGTCTGCGTCCCTTTTGAACTGCCTTCCACCATTGACAACGGTTTCACAAGAGTTCGGTAACTCAACTAGACTAATAGTATCAAGTCCAGGGGACAGCATTTGCATATAGAATCACAATCTGCAAACATTGTGACAATTGGTTCGATTGTTTCCTAAAAAATTGGTGCGGTGAATAGAATACATACTGTAGTCATGACTCTTAATTGAGGCTCTGCTGATGCTCATGAAAGAAGAGAAATGATTGCATTACTTCATATCCATAATGGTGGCTGACCTTGGCTCCTTCGATGCCGAAAATTAGAGCTTATTCTGTGTGACCGGCAAAGATTCAACATCTGTTGGTGCCGCGAGCTTGCTCCAAGGATTTAGATTCTCACGACTACAAATGCCACATGTAAAATAACTTGGTAAAGATGGGCAATACAAACGCTGCTCTTTGTTTTGTTTATTATTTTCTGTTCGTTTAAATTATTTTAGGGTTTCTTTGTGAAAAAGCAGAGCAAGAACAAAATGGAGAGGAGAGAGAGGCTCTGACTTATTTCTGTTATCTTTTTTCCTCGAAGTATCTGGTATATTTTCAACGTATTTTCAGGCTACACAGGATATAGAAGTTGTTCAAACGCTTTTTAAAGAGAATCTAAAAACTCTGAATTGTTAAAATGTACTTTGGACTGTATTTTGTAATGGTTGTTATATCTTCAATGTGATTACTTCAAAAATATTTACTACTACCACTAATAATTAAAGATTTCTGCCTCGCAGCCAGTTACCACGCAGTCACAATTATTTGGATGATAGATTCATCATCCATTTATCTCCAAACTGAGGCAACTGTCCATCCCACCTTAATGCCCACTTACAACGGAGCACATATGATTATGCCTGAAAATTAAATGGATACTATATAATCTTATTACATTAGGCAAGTACCACCACATGTATACGGTATTATTCTCAAATATCTGTGAACCAAAAAGGAACTATGGCTCTTATGTTCAACAACTATTATTTGCAGCTCAACTCGACCTTTGGAAACAAAGACAAAGTAAAAAAAAAAAAAAGAAAAAAACAACAACAAAAAACTTTATCCATACAGAGCACAAAAATCCAGGCCATTCACACATTCTTCTTTCTCTAAGGGTGAAGCACGCACTGAAACTTTGGATAAAATTTGACCCCCAGGTCAACTGATGCTATTTGTAAGTGAAATTCTTGACGCGCGCCGCATATGAACAGCTGGTTTTATTCACTCGGACCCGTGTGGCTGTCTTTTCCCCGGCCTCGCTCACTCACTTGTGTTCATTATATAAACATAATCGCCTCGCCTGTCTAGCCGCAGGGCCTTGAGGCTGCTCAGTCCCAGAACTGTGTCCCTGGCTGGCACCCACAGATAAGTCTTTCTCCTTCTTTCGTGAAGCAGCCCTGCACAAAAGACTAAGACCAGGCAGAACCTTGGACACATACGGAGTAAAATGAGTTACAGTGAAGATCTCGCTGTTGAGGGTCTGACTTCACCACAACACTATTCTTATGATAGCTGTTTCAGCATCTGCATGAGTTTATCCGGGGTGTGCACACCAAGCTACAGGAGAAGAGTAGGGAAAACCTAATAAAAATTCATACGATATTCCTAATAGAAAACCATCAAATATTGAAAGAAAAAATACAACTAATATCTGTTGCTTCCTACTAAGGAAGATGGCTCAGGATAATTCTATTTACGTTGCCATGCAAATTAACTGAGTCTTAGTAGACGGTTTAAGACGATAATCATTTATATTGGTTAACAGGATCTATTCGCCTTTTTTGTTTATATGTAAAGAAATTTCTCTTTTGTGCATGGCTTTTATTCATGGGGTTAATTACTTTTTTATTTAGAGTCACCTGGGAAGAAAAATCCAATAATTTCCCTAAGACTAGTGGACAGACACGGTACAAGACCGCTGAACAGTGACCATTCAAAGACTTTAGGTTCTCACCCTCCGATCTGTAAATATTACCTTGCCAGGAAACAGAGTTCTTGCAGATGCAATGAAATTAAAGATGTTGAGATGGGGGGTTACTTTGGATTATCTGTGTGGGCTTCAAATTCGACCACAACTATTTTAATCAAAGAGGCAGAAGGAGATTTACCCCGTAAAGAAGAGGAGGAGGCAGCGTGTCCACCGATGCAGAGACGGGAGCGATGCCGCCTCCAGCAAGTGGATGTCACCGGCCGCCGGGGTCAGCAAGGCCGGCCAGGACCTGGGTCTCCGCCCAGCGAAACCAAATGGGGACTTCCGGCCTCCGGGACCGCGAGACGATACATTTCTATCGTACAAGCTGCCGAGTTTGACATACTTTGTTACAGCAGCTGCAAGAAACTAATACCATCACATCGGGCACTCGATTGTGAATGGGGAGTCTAAAAACTGTGGCGCGCTGCCTTGTGAATAACCAAAAAGGAGCGTCACATTATCACGGCACGCCGTTATCCTTTCCAGTACGATTTGACCAAATACTGAAACAACTAAGTAAAATGATCAGTAATAAGTACTTATTATTCATTTTATATTAATTGCTTGCAATAAATTATGCATCTAAATAGAAAAACACACTCTTAAAATTATACATTATCTAAATGTTTTAAATATAAACCAATTTTGAATGATAAAAATAATATGTGTAATCTATGAAAAAAATATGCAATTAAAAGTAAAATGTCTCCATCTGTATTTACATCCTATTCCAAGCATCCGATCTGTAATCACAGATACTAACGGGGTGTGTGTGTGTGTGTGTGTGTGTGTGTGCACGCATTCTAGATGTGAAAATGTACATTCCTCTGTCTAATCTGCCAGAAATGTAGTTATTTTCTTTAAATAGTAGCATGGGAACTTCACCTAACCTGAGTTAGGGTACAGTACGTGGTGGTTTTGTCTGCGGATAATCACGTCGTCTTCCTGAGCCCTCCCCTCCGAGGTCATGTGCTGGTTTAGATTGCCCTGTGTTAATAATGCAAAGACTCTCCTCAGGTAACACTTGTCTCTTCAGGAGAAATAATTTAAAAAAAAAGAGTGAAAACATTCTTGATCTCTCACAGGGGCGGCTCCTCTCCATGTTGCTCCTAAAATGGCACCTGATCTGGGGGAGAAACGTGTGTTTTTTCCTTGACCTTATCGTAAAAAGGTCCCTGTGGACCATGTGGTCATTGAAAGTCCCACTTGGCTTTTGAGGAAAAGATAAACTGTCCTGATTTCAACGGCTCAGAACGAGACGTCGACACAACTGTGCTGCACACAGCAAAAACGGCGAAACGTCCTCTCCTCCCTCCTCCCTCCTCCCTCCTCTCTCCCGTCTTCCATCCCCGTCGTTCCCTGAGTGATCGCTGCCACTTCACCTGTGACGACTCTAATGCCACTTTAAGCCTCCCATCTCCTCGATAAACATTATTCGGATCCCCACTCACAGCCTTGTCCTGCATCTCGACAGTAGGCAATCTAGTTCTAACTTCGATTTCCTCATCCTCCTTTAAATTATGTACCTCAAGCCTAAATAGCACCAAAATAGCACCTCTTAACCCCATTGCTGACGTTCCCCCACGTTCTTACTTGCCTCAACTGACTCCAAAAAAAGGAAAAACAGCCGCGAGCTGGCTGAGGCCGGCGCCGTGCGCCCATGCTGGGCAGTGTACCCAAGTAGCGTCCCAGCGTCGATGGCTTCCTCTCCCTTGGAGGACAGTGTCATGCACCATGGGCCTCACGATTTGCAGGAGCTGAGATGATGCTCTAATGAATAGCCTTTGTCCACGCTTGGACGGCACGTCATTCAAGAAGCCTGGTCATTCTTCCACTGAGAGGCCCATTTTCTCTCTCTACCTTGTGTCCCTACCGAGGGACAATGTCGCATATCGTTCCAAGAGAACTTAGGTTTCTTCACACAACACCCCCTCCCGCCTTGTGTCTCTGGAGTTATGGGAGGATTGGCGGGGGGACCTGTGCTTCTCCTTCTGTAGCTGATCTTGGCCCGGAAAGAGTCCCCTCTCCTCCAATGAAGCTGACGCCTAAATCTGTGTGTAGAACCCTGGTGGATGGTAGCTGGTGGCCAAGGCAGGACGGGCCTTAATGGCACCGTCACTTGCAGAACTCCAGCCTAATTTTAGAGACTATAGAGTATGCTACTTTATAAATAAGGTATACTTTAATTATTTAATCATTTTAATCCACATAACATCCCAAATTCAGGCGTATGTGTGTGTATATATCTTTTGGTTTAATTCCAGATGCCGGAATGATATAATTGATTTTCCTGTTCAAAAGAGCTTACATTTGAGGCATTGATCTGTCTAGGTCTCCAGGCAGGATTCGTCAGAGGTGTTCATTTATCTTCCGTTATAGGTCGAAATATGGACATTAAAAGCAATTCTTGGAAGGGCTCAAGAAAAGAAAAAAAAAGGAGAGCTGGAGAGGAAAGCTCCAACTTCTTGAGATTAAATGAAGAGAATATTGGTAAAAACATGAACGCTAGAGGTGCTTCTAGGTGAGATCTCAGACAGAAATAAGGAGTATGTTATTCAACAACAGAGGAGAGGTGAATCTTGTGATAAGGTGGCAGAGAACTTGGTTGAACTGCGGTCCAGTGTTTAGCAGAAGGCCGAGCTCGTGGGTGATGGAAATGGGTCGTTAGCCAAGGAGGGTTATAAGTGAATTGTGGTAAATATGGCTCGGTTTCTTCTCCTAACAGTAGAAATGCAAGAGGAGCGAGATTATTAGAAGGATAACAGGCCTGTCATCGTAAGAAGCCTCAAGGTGATTATGTCAGACTGCCTGAAGGCGACTCGCGATGAACCACGTGCTCACGTGATCCCCTGCCCTTCAGCACACAGATCCCGTGGTCCGTTTCTAACCAAGAGAACGTGGTAATGGTAAAGGGGTTTTACAGATGTGACAGAGTCCCTAATCAATTGACTTTGACTTCATCCAAAGGGGAAAGTTCTTGGCCGACCTGACTTAATAAGGTCGAAGACTATAAAAGATCTCCTGTTAACTTTTAAAGAAGGAAACTGCTCTCTTGCTAGAGGAACATGAGCCCAGGACATCAGGGTGACTCCCAGGAGCTGAGAGCAACCCCATGTAGACAAGCAGCATGAAAACAGGGACCTTCAGCCTTCAAGCACAACTGACTAAATTCTGACAGAAATGAGCCTGGAGAAGATGCCAACCTCCGTAGGACACCATTGCCCACACGACATTTGGCATTCAGCCTTGTGAGACCCTGAGCAGAGAACCTGGCTACTTCACGCCAGGTATCTGACCTGGGGAAACCATCTGGGTAATGAATAAGTGAGGATTTCAGCTGTTACATTTACAGTAATTAGTTATACAGCAATAAAAAATGGACGCAGCTATGAAAATATTAGCACGGTGGAGAAATTCCAATCTGCAGGAGAATACATTGTCGGAATAATTAAAAGACTGGAGTGAATGTTTTCTTAAAAAATATAATTTAGAAAATTGGCAAAACTCGAATGGTATCTGACAGATTAACAGTGTATCGATAATATTTTCATCACAGAAGAGCCACTACTGCTGGTTTAGATTCAGGGATCTATTATAAGGATTAGAACATTTGCAATTGTGGGAGGTAGTGACAGCCTACACAGTGTCATTTATCTCTGCGTCTGGATTTGTACTGAGAATACAAAAGAAATCTCAAATTCAACAGTAAGTCAAACAAAACAATTTAAAACTAAGAAAAATGTATAGAAATACACAAAAATAAACAATTTGTGGGATGCAGTTAAGGAAGCGAAGAGAGGGAAATTAGTACAGTAAACACGCTAGATAAGGGGAACGTCTCAAGTCAATTATGTAAGTTTTTACCTCCAGGAACTAAAAAAATAAAAATAAAAATAAAAATAAGCCTAAAGCAAACAGAAGGAAGACAATAAAATAAGAACAGAGATTATTTAATTGAAAACAGGAAACGATACATAAGACAAAAACGAAAATGTGGCGCTTTATATTTCAATTATAATTGATAAATTTCTGCCAAAACTGACAAAGATTAAAAAGAGAAAAGATAATTTGTTAATATCAGGAATAAATTAGGGGATGTTCCTGTATATTGTTCAGTCATTTTAATGATAATAATGAAATATTATAAACATCTCTGTACAATATATGTGACAGTTAAGATGAAATGGACCAATTCCTGTTATAGACACCAAATTTTACTAAATATGAAGTAGATACTCTGAATAGTTCTAAAACTATCAAAGAAATTTAATTCTATCAAAAGGTAAAAGAAGAATCAATATCAATTCTATACAGTTTCTTTCAGAAAATATAAGAGGAACAAATAATTTCCCACTTGTTTTAGGAGGTCAATATTCCCCTTCTACCATAACCAGACATATATATATATATATATATATATATATATATATATACACACACACACACATATACATATACACTGAAGAAAATTAGAAACTGATACCTCTCAAAAAATGAGAAACAAAAATTGTCAACAAATTTTTAACAGAATTTATCAGTTCAAAAAAGAATTATACATAGCCACTAAATGGGTCACATTCCAATTATTCAAACCATGTCCAGCATTTGAAAATCAATTAATATAATTATCCATACTAACAGGCTAAAGAAAAAAACACATGATCATATCAACTGATATAGAAAAAGCATCAATACAAAAAAAATCATGTAAAAACTGTCAGCTAACTAGATATAGAGGATGATGTTGTCGCCTTCATAAGGATTTTCTGCACAAACACACGGCCAACACCATGCTTGATGGCGAAAGACCGAACGCCCCCCCCCCGCCGTGAAGCGCGAAGCAAGGACGTGTCCTGATGCTGTCCTCATGCAGCGCGGTGTTGACGGTCACAGCCAAGGTGACGGGGCAAGAAAAGGAAATAAATTGCATACTGTCCTCCTTAGCGAATGGCATGTTAGTATATGTATAAGACCCAAAAAATCTCCCAGAAAATGAAAGAAAACTTAGAATTAATAAATATTTTAAGTAAGGGTGTAGATCAACATCTAAAACAACATGAAATCATCCCCTGTTCTCTGTACTAGCACCAGATGTGTAGAAAGTGAAATTAAAGCACAATTTAATTTATAATAGCTCCAAAAATAAAAGAAATTATGTAACACTTATATAAATGGATTCAAGAATCGTGAATTGCACGATCCACATGCCAATGTGGCTAATCCCCCTGAACTAGATCTATGGACTTACATAATTTCTTTTAGAATCCCTGCAAGTTTTCTTTTTTAGCTATAGATATGCTCTAAAACGTATATAGATAAATAAATTAGAATATCTATTTAATTTTGGAAATGAAGAATTAATGTGGAGGAATCGTTCTACCTGGCATTAAGACTTACCAGAGCTAGAGTAGTTAACGCTGTATGGTATCAGTGAAGGCACAGATACATAGCTCAAACGCACAGAAATCCAGAAATAGACCCACACAATTAGGTCCAACCGATTTTTGATATCAGTGCAAATGTCATGCAACAGTCGAAGGATAGTCTTTTTATAAATGGTGCTAGAGCAATTAAATGCATCCATAAACCAAAAAAAAAGAAAAAAAGAAACAGCAAGCTAAGCTTCACACCTTATACAAAAAGTAACTCAACATGGGTAATGAATTTAAATGTAAGACTCTAAACTCTATAGGTTTGAGAAATGACATAAAAGAAAATTGTAGCACTTGAGGCAAGCTGAAAGTTTTTAGACATGGCACCAAAGGCATAATCATTTAAAAAAAAAAGATGGAGTTAGTGGTCTAAACACCGTTTGAAGGATCCAACCTGCTCTTACTTCGACTAATTAGTGAGTTGACTCCCAGTGCACTAGAGACGGTCAACTTAGTTAAATCTACTTCACACAGTCACCAGAATAACAAAGCAGCAGATGCTCCTTCCTCTTCAAAACTTGTTTTCGTCAGGGAATGAGGAGTTTAGGTAGATCGTATGGACAGCTCTGTATCAGAGGAACAGAAGAAAGTGAGCAGATGCCGGAAACATTCATTCTCATTCGTTTCACGAGTCGATGTTGCTGGCGATTTTTTTTATAGCCTTCAGTGGTCTAAACCATGATTTAAAATCTGCCAAGAGGAAGGACGATTACTGTTTAAAACAGGTGCTGTATTAAGGAGGCATTGTCGAACATCTAGCCTTAAAGATGTAAAGGACAGAGACTCCCAGTGGCTCGCATTTTCGATAACGCGTTTCTTAAACGCGCTTGCAAGCTAAACTGTAGACGTGTTAAAGCCAAGGTTAGCTTTGTACGATTCCATTTCACAATGTGCCTTTCTCGTTTCTACTACATTCGTAAGTAATAAAACAGTGATTCGATTTAACGTGTATTACCGAGAATAATAGTTTGATATTCTAGGTAGGCCGAGAAATAGCGGAGGGAGTTGCTTAAACTTAGATCGAGAGGTCTGTCCAAGGGGGTCCATAGCATCTATTAATTTGTACTTCTTCCTGTGACACAGATTGTGGGGACAAGAAAGAATTGTGAAATTCAAAATTATTCTTTTGGACTCAAAGCGCATGTTTCACGGCACTGGGCCCCCCGCAATCAGTGACCTTAGCACGGTGCGGGCGGGGTGCGCCTGTGGTTTGAGTTCACTTAATTTTGACTTTCAGAATTTCTTCCCGTTTGAAAGGACTTCGCGTCTTGGGCTCGCCGTGTGGCCGTCCCCGGCGGTCCGCACGGGATCTTGACTGGTAAACAGATGGCCACTGTACGCAGTCTGTCCTGCTCGCTCACACCTTTCAAGCCTCTCGTTTTTAAAAAAATCAACTCTGCTTCTTATTTCAGTTTCGGGAACTATGTATTTTGGAGACAGCATGGCGTGGTTAAGTTGAAATAAAAGGGGATTTTATTCGACGGAACTGAATTCTCATGCCGTGAGGCCGTAGGCTGCCAGGTGGCACGTGACATTGAACCTGGTCCTATCACACGCAATACAAAAAAAAATGGTATTTTCTTAGCTCTTCCGTGGAGCTATTTTAAAGGTGAAATGAGAACATGATAGGAAAAAAACTTATAAGTGCTATGTAAGGACACAATACTTTCCATTAATTAATACAGCTGGGATCTGGGCTTCACCCGACATAATTTCTTCCTGGATTTAGGCATAGCTGGATCTAACGGGAGGACTGGGGAATACTTTTTCTATGAAAACTCTTGGCCAACACTTTTCTGAAGGAAAGAAAAGGTTAAAAGCACACACAAACCCAAGAACGAAAGGGCCAGGGGCAGCGGGCGGTTTAGAACAGAAAACCGTCTGCCAGGCAGACGGGCCTCTGCCCCAGCTCCAGTCCTCAGAGCCCGCGGGCGCGGAAGGTGGCCGGGGAAACAGCCAGCGGAAACGGCCTCCCCGGACTGTGGTGGATGTTGAGACGAGAAAGCCTGCCGAAGCGTGCCCGTGGAAAGGCCGGGAGGGCGGGCGGCGAGGCCCGGGCTCGCCGCAGTTGCCATCGGCCCACCCCGGACCCGAGGCCTCACCTGCAAGGCCAGCGGGCATTGGTGATGAGCACGAGGTCCCTGGAGCGACCAGCAAGCCCCGGGGCTCACTCCCAGAGCGCCCGGCAGGAGGCAGAGAGGAGGGGCGCCCCTCAGTGTCGCCTTGTGGCCTGACGCCTGGGGGGGCCAGAGGACATGTGATGGAGACGGGGGACCCTCTCACCGCTGAGGGGGGCCCCAGCTAAAGGCCCCTGCCTTTTATGAGTGGGGGGCGGCGGGGGGAGGCGATGGGAAGAGGTCGGGGTGGGGAAACCTGAGTCGCAGTGGAGAACGGTGCCCCAGCGAGGCCCCGGGAGGGAGCCCCCGAAAGGGAGGCACATGAGCCTGGGGTGCAGGTGGGCGGGGGAGCCGAGCGCGTGACTGCCGCTCCCTCGGGACACCGCGCCGACTGCTCGCCCCGGCTGTGCCTTCCCGAGAGGCAAAGCCGCGCCCCCCAAAATGAGGCATCCGCCCCCTCCGCCCGCCGGTGGGCAGCGTGCCCCGCGTCGGGGAAGACTTCCCTGTCGGCGAGGACCCCATCGGCGGGCAATGATGACATGTTTACAACCTCTGGCATTGGCATTTGCTTCGACAAGGACATCATCGCCGAAATCTGGACCTAGGCCGGGGACAGGATCAAGGTCAGTGCCTCCTGGCAGGCATACGGGCCTTCTCGAGGCCGTTCAGAATCGTCTAGAATGCGTTTGACCGAGGCTGGGATTCAGGCAAAGCTGAGTAAAACAGAGAAAATGACCCTATTTAGCTTAACACTCAAGCTCACGGGGCCGGGGCTCGGGCATGGGTTCCTGTCCCTGCCCTGCTGGCGGGAGCTGGGCCACCCCGGCCTCAGGGGCCTCCCATCGCTGGCTCCTGCATTTTAGAGGTCAGGCAATGACAGAATCGGCTGTTGTAAGGATTAAAATAATACTTCGTGGACCTTAAGAGTAAAAAGAGAATCTGGACATCCTCATGAAGGGAAACGAAGAGAATTTGTTGGCAGGAGACCTCCCTGGTCTGACATACCGTGGGAAGCAGCCACGCATTTCAGATATTAGACCGCGATCCTGTTTTCCCGCCAAATAGATGTGAACTCAAAAAAATGTGTTCTTCACAATTACACACACTTGAGATGCCTGTCAAAAAGTTCCTTCTTAGAGTCATTAATCTGTTGCTACACATTCCTGAAATTAACTTACGGCAAAGAGAAAACTTGCCCTGTTCTCGGAATCCTCAATAATCAATGAAAAAATGTTCTAAATAGATATTCTCTGTTTTCCCTGCCAAGGCATAGTCTACGATTCCATTAAAATACACTGCATTTTTAATAGCTTTTCCATCCCTCTCTTTAATATTTAATCACTAAAGTCTCGTATCGACCAGATGACAACCATGAATTGAGCACCTGCTCTCTGTACATTTACGGGCCCTGAGGTGGGGGGTGGGGACAGAGAGAAGGAAAGAGGAAAGAAAAAGCAGTGAAGTCAGGCCGCATTCATCCGTAGCGCTCGACACGGGAGACCAAGGTGTCGTCGGGCAGGTGGTGAAGGTCTGTCGTTACAGATGTTGCGGTAAGTCACGACACTGTGGAAACAGAGACTTGTGAGTGGAAAGATTAAGAGTATATCTCTGAAGACTGGAGGGACGAAGAGTGGGGAAGAAACAGTCTTTTGATAAACATAATCATACCTTCTCTGTATACATTTCGCTTATCTAATGAACTAAAGGGTAGAAGGCTCCCGTAACAGTTTCCCTTGGGAAAGATCGGAGGTCGTCTGGCGTAAACCTCGGACCACGCTGCGTCGAGATGGAAAGGGTGGACGACTCCGTGAAGAAGCAGATGAGGACGTGTGTGGACTGTGGACACAGACCAGAAAGATTCTTCTTTTTTGGGGCAGAAGTGCGTAGTGCCACGCGCACAGGACTGAGGGAAATCCGGGAAGGAGTGCCCTCTAGCCGAAACCAGCCGAAACCTTCAGCCTCATTTTGCTTATCTATAAAGTCATCATCGTGATGATATATACCTTAAATATTACTGATTATTTAATGGTCTAACCAATATAAAGGGTCGCCAATAAAGAGTAGGCGTCAGTTAAATGTCACCTTTACACCCCGACTTAAACCTTTCTGACCCAACCACTGCCAACTTTTGAAGACAGGGTTTCTCAAGCTTCCATTCCTTTCTTTTTCATCGCTGCACCTTCTGATCCCTGTAAGCTTTGATTGCTGATAAATAAACATTTTCGTCCTATATATTAATTCTTAGGGATTGGTGCCCATAGCTACATCGCACATTATTAATTTATTGGATGTCTCTTCTCACATGATAAAACTTCAGGTCAGAAGATCTGAACAGGAATGCTTCTAGGTGGTGAGTGAGAGGAGAAACGTGGCCAGAGACCCCACCTAAGAATATTTATTTTTCTTCTGCTGTTTCTTTCTTTCCTTTTATTTTTTTATTTTTTATTTATTTTTTCATTTGTTTTTGTTTTTTGGTTGTTTGGTTTGTTTTTTGTTCGTTTGTTTGTTTTGTTTTTTTTTGCCTTACAGTCTAACCTAATGATAGAAATTAGGGAATTTGAAGTCAGAATTCATTGGTGTGGTAGGTAGGACTAGCTCAAAGTTTGCAAGATTTGATTTTGTACAATTCTACTTTATTTTACGTTGAACACGAGTAGAGTATTAACATAATGGAAACTGGCAAAGACCTACAAAAAGGCCTTTTTTATTTCACTGCTAGTCGTTAGTGATTTTGCATCATTCCCGTGATTTAGATAGACTTGCAGTTAAGTCCTGTCCACATATGAGCTGAGTGAACTTCATCGAATTACTTATCTCTCTGTGAGCCTCAGATTCTACAGCTGTAGAATGGGTAAAAAATGGCAGCTCTCACACAGGATCATTTCATTAAGTGAGACAATGTATGTAAAATATATAATATGTCACAAACTAAATGCCAGCTATAATGACCATTATTCGTGTTAAAGTTTCCGAATTCTTGTGCTCGAGTTAGAGCTCAGGTATATCCAGTTTCTTCTTGCTGCCTTATACTTATCCTCCACTCCCCCACCCCCTCCACACACACACACACACACACACACACACACACACACACACACACTGCTTAGCCACGAAATATAAAGGTATTGACTAAGCGTGGTCTTCATTTAATTCTAAAGTCCATAGGGCAAGAGCTGACATTTAGAATGACTGCTAATACCAATTTACTGGGCCCTTCTGGTCTGCTTAACCTTGGGATCAACCGCTACATGAGAAAGTAATTTTAGGAGAAGAGCAGGAGGCAGCAGAGAAGCTTCGATATTTCAGTCTGGATAGCGCGGCTCCCCGCATAAGGTCCCCACCACGTGTCTGTGCGGCCCTTCACCCTTCGCGCCGTAAATCTCAGTGTACTGACATTATGTGTGTTTTTGCACTTATGTAGGTTTGTTCTTTAAGGCTGAGGCTGTGTGCGCTGCGTGATCCTCCCCTAACTCACAAGTCGAAGTCTCACCTGGCAAAATTTAACACAGAGGTCCCTGTTGTTTTGTTTAGGTGTGGTGCAGGTTT
This sequence comes from Rousettus aegyptiacus, assembly GCF_014176215.1. Classification (NCBI taxonomy): domain Eukaryota; kingdom Metazoa; phylum Chordata; class Mammalia; order Chiroptera; family Pteropodidae; genus Rousettus; species Rousettus aegyptiacus. The sequence continues at coordinate 44,422,826 of NW_023416288.1, read as the reverse complement.
TCGGGAAGCCGTTATCACAGGTTTGTACACGAAGTCACGGCAACATTCAAAATGAATAGCAAAACTGGCAAACTTTGGTGTCCGCGTCATTTATTTGCAGTACGTTATGAACACAGATGCTGCGGTGACCTCTGACTTATGCGGTGCTGATTTCGGCCTGGCTTTCTCACCAGCTTGGGCTCTGCAAGCTTTGACCCATTACTTTGGAGAACAGAAAGGGTCCCTCTTTCCCCAGTGAGGTGGGTTTGAGAATTGTATTGGGCTAAAGGTGAAAAAAAAGTAGTGAAAGCAGAAATTTTGCTCAGGATCCCACGTAAATGAAAGCGCGTCTCGCTCCGTGGAGATGTGAAATGGAGTACAAACAGAGTTCTTTCTTTCCTATTCTTAGACGATCCATATACTCCACGGCAGATGGGAGTATCGAGCTCATTTCCTTAAACATGGAAACGTAACTGAATTATAATACACGGTATTTAAATGGAATATAATGCAAATACATCCGCGCTCAAGACTCGATAAGCTACATCAGCCCATCCGCGCGTCGCCGCATTACATCCATCGGTCACGATGGCTTAGCCTACCCTTCAAAGGAAGGTGAACTATCCCATTAATGTCTCTCTATAATTACGCCGTTGGTGGCAGGGTTCCTCTCCCTATGACAATCAGCCGAAGTTCTCAAGCATGAGATTTGATTATCATTGTTTTGGTATGGAAAGCTAGAACATAATTGTCATAAAATTACCAGCATCCCTTGTTTAACGTTCAATAGCAATCACATTTTCATATGAAAGCACCAGAAGGTGCTTGATGGAATATTGACATCAAAGTCACCGTGATAGAAGAAACTTACAAACGGGAAAAAAAAATTTTTTTCAGAGCTACTTTCTTACTTTTCAGGAAATGGGGGTTTAACAGTGTGCTTTCATAGCCGGACATATATAATGTGCGCTTTTTAATTAGGCTAGAGAGCTACTTATGAGAGATGCGCAGAATAAATCCGCCTCTTCCTTCTCGCTTCTCCAGTGTTTGCGAAGACAAGAGACACATTTCATGTGATAGTCCTGAGGTCGTAAAAACCCCCAGTATCCGTTGCATGGTGTCTCCTTCAATAGAGTTTATTATAAAGTTTTGTAGGCATGGGATATTTTTTTCTTCCTTCTTAGGTTCTTTGGCTGATCTATAATGAAATTGACATAAACCAGATTAATGGGAGAAAAACAAATTGATTTCGTACATACAGGAGAGAGCCCTATGAAAATATGAGACCAAGCGTAGTCATGCATTTGCGGCTCGCCTGCCATCCTGAGCTAAGGAGCAGGAAAGAGCCTGGGGCTTCGCGGGGTAGGGGGGCAAGTCACAGGGCGGTAAGAAGAGCAGATGCTTGGTAATTAGGTGCCGGCCCTGCCACACGGGTAGGTCATTCGGATGAAAGATTATCCCCGGTGATAGCGCTCCTTCTGGGCCAGGCCTCCGATCTAAATTATTTTATTAGTTAAGGAAGAGGTAAAAGTTTTTGTTGAACCTATAGGGTCTCAATTGCCTTCGGGCCAAAACGGTCCATGTGCCAACGTGGCACATTTGGGGGTGGCCTCCTCACCTCCCCCTCGGTTTATTTCTGCTCTGTCGACCACACTAACGTGCAGCTTCTCAATCAGGAATGCAACAGTAAAAAGCTCCACAGAGTGAAAAAGAGGCTCCAGCCTTCAGCCTGGGTCTTGAATAATGAAACGTCCTTCACTTACATGAGGCGGGGAGGCGGCCGCGTGGTAAAAGGCACAAGGTCGACACCGAGCACACGCCATCGCTTTCGTGGCCAGGCCGCCATTCCCTCGACGCGCCCTCGTCGGGATGAGGGGCGTTCGCTAATCTTTCCTAGAACTTCAGGGAGAGATGTCGGAACATTTCAACCCCCCAGTGTTTACGGTTTTCACTTTTAACCAGTCGCAGCACGCCTCGACTCTAGTCCATAATTGAACCCAACACCCTTTTTTTTCTTTTCTGTCCCTGTTCTCAGCGCCACCATCGGCCCCTTCCCACGGTCTAACCCACCTGCGCGACGATGAGAATTCTCCTTCTAAGATGCGACATTGAATCTTTCACCCTCGTGCTAGGAAATGGCAGATATTTTCACATTTTCTAAGCTACAAAGTTTATTCTTAAATAGTGCGTTCAACGTTCTTCCGATTCTTGTTAAGCCATGCATAATCCGCCTTCCAATATAATTTAGACACAATAGACATCCAAATTCCTACCCATCCTGAAATTCCAGTACCTACATCCCTCTTCCTTTTTCTTCCTTTTTGAAAAACTCAATCTGAACTCCGTGAATGAAGAGCTCATCGGTCGTTTCTTATTCCATAGAGCCATTATTTCCTAATCAAATGGAAATAACCAATCTCTCAATTTTCATGACATTGATTTTATAACCAGTTTTAGCTGTGAAATGCTGTAGTGTGCACTAATTTATAAATTCCACAGAGTAATTTCCTAGTCAGTTAGACAGTGAGTACTTTTTTCTTTTATTCCTTGCAGTGCCCAAAACAACACCGTGCTCATAATTTGGACCTAAACAAAAAGAAGAAACAATTGGTAAAGAAAGGAAATGTTACTTTGATAACATTTGGATAAAAATGTCTTAGTGTGGTCCAGTCTACACCATTGTTCATTAATAGACGGAGATCAGTACAAAACGAAGAAATATATAAAGATTTTTGAGGGGGGAATTATGTTGTGAGATAAGGCTGGTCATAGTTAGATAATTGACGTATTTTTTAACCAAGCACCAGGATTTATCTAAACATATGCTTCCATTTGCACTCTTCTGAGTGATTACTTATTTTTATTTTATTTTATCTTATTTTATTTTATTTATCTATTTTATTTTATTATTATTTTATTTTATTTTATTTTATTTTTACTTTACTTTTTATGCCAACAGCACCTGGTCTTCCCAGGTGGTCTCCCATTCAAGTACTAACCAGGCCCGACCCTGCTTAGCTTCCAAGATCAGACGGGATCAGGCGTGTTCAGGGTACCATGACCATAGACACTTATTTTTAAGTAGATGAAACTCGCCCATCAATATAATTCCACTTGAAGAGCCACTGCTCTTATTTACCTTTTACCCTTAAAATAGTCAATTTTTTTCTTTCAAGTTACATTCAAGAAAGGAACCCTGGAGCCATCTATAGAGCTACATTCGCAAACGTGGGCTTCTGAATTTCCGCCGTGAGGTCGCCTGGGACCGTAGCTTGAATCGTGGATTTCCGGGGCTTCTAGATGTGCTAACTCAGCGTCCCGGAGCGGTACCCAGGAAACAGGACTGGAACGTGCTCCGCATTGCTTGTCCTGTGCTCCGAGGCTGGGGGTCACGTGTGCGGCTCAGCGTGTTCAGAGCTTTGTTTCGCGTGAGTCATCAAGATAGAGGGACGGCGTCCCGTAGGGAAGTTCGCTGCCAGACCGCTTGGCCCTCTAATCGGCGGTTCTCACACCTGTCGTCCTGCGCACGTGTGACATGTCAAGATGACGCCGAGTGGAATGGAATGGGCGTCAGAGGGGAGGCTTCTCCACAGCACGCTTCACGGGGCCACCGAGAGAAGCGTGTTACGGCGCCCAGGAAAGCCAAACCATGACTGTGCTACGCATTCGGATTGAAAGGTAAAGCTCCCTTCGGTATTTCGGAGAGCGGCACTTTCTAGCTTCATGTAGAATGAGTTATCAAAGGTTCGTACTTGAATAAACCTGACGGTGTGAACCGAGGAATGACCTCGACACTCCGTGACACCGATATTCCCTCTAAGTGTCTAACGTTGGGAGAGTTTTTTGCTTTTCCCAATCCTCCCTTGGAACCAGAACATGGTTAACAGGAGTCATTTTTTGGCCCCACGTGCATGGCCAGGGGACCAGGTTGTCCCAGGCAGTGCAGAGTGTGTGACCGACGAGTGCCTACCTGAGAAGGGAGTTTGATGTCTTAGACTATTAAGATTGTCCTTCTTTAATGCTCAGCAGTATCTTTTGAAGACTCTTTTATTGACTTATCTTTTGTCCTTGAAAATGGAAAACAGCTCTCATGCTTTTGATTATGAAACTAATACATCTCCCCAATTCTAATACTTTAAATGGATAAAGAAGAAAAAAAAATCAGCTATAATTCTATTACTGAGTTTCAACATTTTAATGACTATCTTTCCATTTCATCACTATATATAAACTTTGACAGTTACAAAGACCTGATTCACAATAACTTTGACAATCACAAAGACCTGATTCATGTCGGGCGTTGGCCGGTGGAGGATGCTCTCACTGACCCAGGCCGTTTGCCTCAGAGCAGCTAGACCAGTTAGCGGGAAGAACGTAGTGTAATGAATAGATGCCTAAAAGCGGCCGAAGATAACACGAGAGAGCGTGGAGAAAGCCCAGCTTTGAGGTTGAGCCGTGACCTGGGGGTGCCAGTCACCCGCGGTGCATCAGTGCTAGAGACACAGGTGACTCTGAGTGGCCGATAGTCACTCCTGACTCTGCAGCAAGCGTCTTAACCTGTCTCTGAATCACTTTCGCCTCCATAAAATGAGGGAGGCAGTAAAGACAGGTTTTGAGTTTTAAATAATTTAGTTTGTAAGCAGTTTAGCACACTTAAGGGCCAAAATAAATAAATGAATAACCCTCTGAATAAAGCATGGCTTTGAGTTTTAATTCGAGGTTACTCATTGTGCCCGAGGTAGACCTGGGTATGCAGTCAGTCACGATGTCGATAAACTGTCCGTTGCAAAAAAAGGCCTTTGACAAAATCTCTGTTGAGATGAGTGTGTCGGGTAGAATGCAGGCTCCATGAGAAGAGGAACGTGCCTCGTGCTTGTCCCCAGCACGTGGGGCAGCCACAGGCATGTAGCAGGGGCTCCATCAATATCTATGGTAGAAACACAGGAATTTGCTTCTGTGAAGGATCCACCGATTTGTTTTTAGCCCCTGTCTGTGCCGAAGCAAAGAGCTTCTGGAGACAAGTCAGGCACATGCCTAGATCTGGCATTCAGCACTCTGCCAAGACGGGAACGGACCAAATCCTCGGGGGCGACAGAGTGGAGGGCTGTAGAGATTATAAGCTGCAGAAATATGTCGCATCTACATCCCCGAAGAGACGAGGGCCAGCTGCCAGCCTTGGCTGCCAGGAGAAACTCTCACGCATCCCAGGCTACCCCTCCGCCCCGGCCACAGCGTGCCTCCCTCCTCTCTCTCTCTCTCTCTCTCTCTCTCTCTCTCTCTCTCTCTCTCTCTCTCTCTCTCTCTCTCTCTCTCTCTCTCTCTCTCTCCTCCCTCTGTCCTTCCTCTACCTTCCTCCATCTTATTCTCTTTTCCCTTCCCTCCACCCTTCTCTCCCTCCCTTCCTTCCTTCTCAACACTTTAAATGAAAATGAAACAACGGACACCTGCTTGAGAAACGCTCCCTCCTAAGTGTTTTGGGAAACCGGGAGATCAATGCTGGGCCACCCGGGAGGGCCAGCCCGCAGCTCGGAGAGGCACCTCATGTTTTCAGTATCCCTTGGTAGACGGGGATGCAGATGAGCTTCCTGCCAACCGTTTATCTGACACGATATCAATGTAATGATGACATTTTATTGCCCAGTCTGTGTCAGGAACCCGGACGAACGAGTTCAAGGATTCCGTCTTATTGACGTCTTTAGAGAGTTTATTAGACGCAGCTTTCAAAATTTGACTTTGGCAACTACGGTCGTGGTGCTCACGGTCGGCCTCCCTCGTACCTGGCCCTCCTCACGAATAAGCCGCCCTGGCGTGGAAATGAAAAGCAAATTATCGTTGTCATAGTTATACGGTGTCAGGGGGACCAAGAAGGTGTGGCTGCTAGGACCACGTGGTATCAGTAAAGACAGTGCAGGGAGAGCAAAGAAGTAACCCGAATATCATCCTGGGGGTGGGGGTCCCCGCGAAAAGTGACCGGACTCACATGGGTTGTCCCAACACATTCCCGGCAAGCCGTGCGTGACAAGCCTTTCTAACCACGGAGGGGAAAGTAGCTAAACGATAAACCTGCAAAGAGAGACGGTCCTGACGCGGGCTCAATTCCGAGCGGGCGTCACTATTAGACATCGAAACAGGAGCGAAGCGGGCGGGCCCTGCCACGTGGCTGTCTGAGCCTCCGCGGACAGGCGCGCTAACACGCCGTGCCGGTCGGGGGCACGTGCGGGTCCTGCGCCGCGCCTGTGGCTGCACGCCCACTCAGTTCTTAGTGATCCATAGGAAACATAATAGCGACGATTCCGGGACCGCGTGATCGTGCGCGAGCTGCCTTAGTTACACAGGTTTTAAGTATCGCCATTCGATACACATCCACGATTTCTGATGCAGAAAAATTCCCACGCAATATATCCATCTTTTAAGAACTTTAAAATGGTCGTTTCTCCCCGCTTTGTAACTGTGTACACATATCATGGCATTACATTTTAAATACAGGTCTTGTAATCAAATATTTTGGACCCGAATATTTGGGTGAGAGGTAGAGCCCACAATGCCTCCTGGCTTCCTTTGCAATGAGTGATTCTTAAATCGACATCCGGCAAAAGGGATTTAACAGTTTTTCTACTTTTCTCTGTATGATTTGTTAAAATTCAATCGTGCATTCGCTTTAATGTGTCTTGGCTACTTGATAGCCGAATCGAACAGACTCAACTATCCATCGTTTACTGTAAAAATTCCATGTTTCATCATGACACGCGGCTTTGATTTGTTTGATATGCTCACAGCATTAGGAGAATAGTACAACTTCAAGACACTTTTCTTATGAAAAAGGCTAATTAGTCTGAGCTACAGAATAAATAATTGATTATGTGGATAACGAAGCAAATATCTAAAGGCAAAACAGCATGTAATTGACATTTCCCGATGGCGCGCTCACTAAATATTGACAAGCTCCCCAACTTTTCTCTGAGTATCAGCTATAAATTTTTTTTTTGGGGGGGGGCGGTGATAGTCTTTTTCAAACAAATTTAAAGATATTTTTTGTTGTTCATAATTACGGCTTTTTAGAGGCTTGTCCCAAATATTGTGATTAATTAAATTTGTCTGCATGAATAGACTAAATTGTGCAGTCTATGGAAAACCATTTTCATAGCTCTAGGGCCTGGATGTGAAACACCATTTAGACAGTAGCTAATGAAATTATCCTTATCCGAATGCCTTCCAGGAGATAAGGAAGTAAATGTCAATTCTCCTATTTCTATAGGGCGACAAGTCACAGTACTCAACACATAATCAAAAGAAACACTTAGCCTAATCTCTGTGGCCTAATTAAAAGTTCAATTACGAAAACTATAATAATCTTTACTGATGAACTTTTATGAAAGGCACGTTTAATGCATAAACTTTTGCTCTGAAAAAAAAAATTGTAATAAAGCATTGCAATTTCAGGAGAAGTCCAATTGCTTTGGACAAGCAGTTTTTACTTCATGGCTATTTCCGGAAAACCACATGGCTGAAAACCTTGAGAGCCCAGAGCCCAGAGCCCGCGAGAACCCTTTGCAGGGATTACAGTTTCGAAGAACTGTAACCCACCTTCTGTTCGCCATCTGGGCCGTGTCCTAGAGGAGCTTGTCTGGTTCGGTGACGAGACGGATGGCCTGGTGGAGCTTGTGACACAACTAAAAACAATAATTAAAAGAAAAAAGAAAAAAGTTCCTCGTGGCGGGATTTACAGACAGGCGACTGCTCACATAGTCACCATGTATCCGATCGTATCCGATTGTCACACTGTTGCAGGCGTTGCAGGGGCCGCTGGCGTGGTTCTCAACGTGCAGGTACCCACCGCCTCCGACGGTCGCCGGCAGACGCTGCCCGCCAGGCGGGTCGGGGATCCAAACTCGGTCAGTCGCGGGCGGGGACGCCCAGGACAGGGGTCCCCCACGCCTGCCCTGCGCGGTTGCTCCCCCAGCGAACCGCCCCAAGGGGCGTGGCCAGACGCCTCTTTCCTACGCGTTTTTTTGAGTTTATTGGAGCCAAACAGACCACAGGCCAGAAAGCAAGACCTCAGATCCTCCAGCACGTGACGCTTCTGCAGTGTCCCTGATGCGTTGGGAGTGAAGGACGTGAAGGTGGCGGACAGCAGCCCAGGTGAGAGCCCGCGTCCTGCTCACCTGGCCGCCTTCCCACTGCGTCCTCAGGCGGCAGGAGGGACAAGAGCGCTCTCTGGGGTCGGTTCCCGGGGGCCTTGTTACCTCCCCGCCCACGTTCACCTGACGCCACGGAGAGGGGAGGGAGGAGCCGCCAGCGCTCAGTGGGCCGCGCCCCGGGGTGCGGGCTGGGTCCCCGCGGCGGCGGCGGGGGAGCACCACCTGCAGGCCGGCCGCCTGTTTTCGTGAATAAGGTTTCGCTGGAGCCAGCGACGCCCCCGAGTCACCTGCGGCGGTGGCAGCCTCTGCAGTCACAACAGAGCCGAGCATTTCCGTGGAGACCTGACGGCCTGCAAAGCCCAGTGCCCCTGCCGGCCGCCCCCGAGCGGGACGTGGCCGACTCTGGCCTCCGGACCCCCCAGGCCGTGGGCGCTGCGGCCTCCGCCCCTGCGACCGTCTCAGGCCGTCTGATAAGCGTCTACGTGCGAACGCGTTTCCTCATCCCTGATCGTCTCCGCGTGTCTGTGGTTTAAAATCCTTTTTGCCACCGTTTGTGATAACTTCCTGTTGCCTCGTTAACCTCATAAGCAATATTTTCCACATATATTCATTCACTTACATTTTATGTGTATGAGAATCACTATTTTACATTTAAAAAAATATTCTAAGATATAAATAAAAATAAAAATGTTATTCTGCGGCAACGCATTTTGTCATTTCTTTTTTCGCCTTGAATAGCTCAGCTATCTGAAAGGAGGTGGACTTTTTAAAGGACAGTAGTGGCAGACACTTGCTATGGGGCCATCGAGGAGAGAGAACCGAGTGCTCGGTAACTCAGAAAGGATTTGTTAACTTGCACTTTAAGAAATATATAGGAGGAAACGTGCTTTTCACGTATGCAAGCATAAGAGAGAAAATTCTTGGTTCGTTTGAACCAGAGAAGTGGTTAACGTGCATTCTGGAAAGACCGGAATTATTTGAATAGAAAGTTTCCGCAGGACGCGGCCTTGAACCCTCGCTGCCTGCCTTGGGCCCCACCCACAGCACCACCTGAGATGACACTGTTGGTTGGGAGGAAACAGAAAAGGAAAGCAGGGACATGCAGCAGCTAGTCGCACAGGCGGAGGCCACCAGCTGTGTGGGCGCCCGCTGCTGCGTGCCCCGCCTGGTCCAGGCCGCTGGAGGGGAGGACCTGGAGCACGGGTCACGGGACAGTCACGATTTGCTTGGCCCATTGCCTGTGGGGCAGGGAAACATCCACGCTGGACACGAAGCCACCAAAGGCCACAGAGGAGGAGCAGTGACCCTAACATTGGCAAGGGCGAATCATCTAAAGACAGACGCATCCGTAGCTACTGACCCATCGCTCTCAACTGGGCCGAGTGGCCCCATTCGCGGGCATCTTTGGTCGTCTGTCTATACCGAATTGCTTATTAGCGTACGTCTTCGAGTGAGTGGCGAAGTAGATCAGTCTTTACCCTAAAAACTCATCACGGCCGGGTGCACACTGGCCTGGGGGTGCTTCTGGTAATGCTCCAGGTACTGTGGAAAGCGGATCTAAATTGCACGTGGGGATGGCGCCAGACAAAGAAGCTCGTGGATCTCAAAACACCGCCCCCAGGGATCTGCACTTTATCTGTCTGGATGTCTCCAACAGATCTGTAGCAGGGGCTTGAAATAGCATCTCATTTCTTTGCTTGTTTTCATCACAATAACTTTATCGACGTTACAGAACATAGCTGGATGGAGAGAAGATGATGAAAATCTAAAGCCTTCTGTAAACATGATTCTATACAGAGGAGTTTTATCTCGGAGGAAGCAAAATATCATTTTTCGCTATTTCTACTAATTCACAAGTTAAATAGAATAGATTATTATCGTAAATTCTTTTTAAAATCCCTGGGAAGCCGACTTCTTTATTTTGAAATTTTGATTCTTTGGTGTCGTGATGTGTTAATCTTGTTCTAACTGAAAGGTTTGCCTACCTTCTTCTTCCTTCTTTATCACAGTTTATACCCATATGTGTGTGATTTATCTAAAACCAGTTCACTTCGGTTCACAATTAATAATGAGACTTACATTCACATACCGCTGCATCATATCTGAATGAGACTTAAGTATGTGAAATGTCAAACAAAATAACAAAGACTCAATGTTATACTATTTAAATAACAAAATTGAACCAATGTTTTATTTCTGTGTTCTACCTTTCAAGTTAATCCAATCACATAATAAGTACATACTTTTAATCTTGATATGCAAAACTTTGAGGCAATGAGTGTGATAAGATAAGCCAAGGCCCAGTTCTGTAGGAGTTCGCCGCTTATTTAGGGAAAACAATAATAGAGTATTTGGAGCCAATGTATCTGGATTGAATGATAAAAGTGTGACTAAGCTGCTAGACTCCTCGCAACGCAAGTGTATGAGAACAATGGATAATGCTCGGAACGATAACTGGAAATGTATAAACAGGCTTAACAGTGAAAATTTAAAATCAGCTTTCTTAGTAACTTACAGATCAAGTAGACTTAAAATTAATAAGCTTCTTAAAGATCTGAATTCTATACACACACCTATTTAATATTAAGTCTATAAGTAACATTATTACGAATTTGTCCTACAAGATTGTAAAACTTACTATGTAACTATAGCGATTAAAATGGTATGAGATGGTCATAGAAATAGGTAAAACGATGGATTTTTTTTTTTTTTTTTACCAGATGTTGTCATTTGCACCACTGGTAAAGAATAAACAATAAGATATGTTTTTCTGGGGGAAAAAATTTAATTCTTACCTCACAAAATTAAAAAAAATGAATTATAGACTATTAATAACATAAATATCCAACCAAACTTTTAAATATTAGAAGAAAATATCATTATTATCCATGAGAATACATAAAAAACAATTTTACATAAATAAGAAAAAACAATCCATAGAAAAATGAGCACAGATGATTACATAGACATAAGAAAGAAGGGCCCAATGACCGATAAACTGTGAAAAGATGTTCAAACTTACCAGTAGCTAGAAAATGCAAATTCACACAAAAAGTAAGTTTTGTGAGTTTGGAAGAGATGCAGATCCATGTAGCAAGAGTTCATAAATTTTAAGATGAAAGTATCTATGACTCCAAAATTTCAATTCTAGGAATTGCAAGGCTAGCAAAATTCTAAATGTTTGTATTAAAATATCTTATTGCCATAGAGTAGTATAATATAATGAATTAGATCTGCAACTTTAAATCTTGAAACTATAATGGCCATCTAAAAAATATTTCCCAATAATGTGTCTACTATGGCATCGTTTATGGAAATTTAATAACCACATGGAATAGTGCCATATTTATTTAGTTATATATCCCATTTTGTAAACTATAGAATACGATTTATGTTAGTCAGTAATTTCCAACTAAAGTTTGCACAGGGAACTTAGATTAAGAATGAAATGAGCAGGATATAAAAAAAACATTCATATATCTTTAATTTTTTTCTTGAATTCAATTTATCTGGATAAAAAAACTACATCAAGTTAACATTTGTTAAATTTGCTTATTGGTTCCCTGGGTCTTTGTTACATAATTTTGTGTGTGTGCATATCCATATATAATGTAATTTTTGTATGTGTACATATATATAGTATATAGTATATATGTTGCATATAGCATATATACTATATATAATTACATATATATTGTATATAATATAGATACTGTTTGTAATTGCATATATACATATGCATATACATAATGTAATTGCATATAGGCCTATATATGTATATATACATATATGTGATATTTTTAAATTGAAGGAAATAGTATAGGCTCTATGAGATTGCGTAGCTCAATGTGGACTCAAAAATGTATGACTTCGTGAAAGAGTTTATTGACACATCCCTAAAGATAAATAAGATTCAGAAGGATGCATATGAAAAGGTCAAAGAATATTTGAGACGAAAACCTCCACAAACAAAGAAACAAAAAGTTCAACCTTTGGGTCCCGGAGGCAACAAGAAGATTCATTGGATTTTAAATTTCACAGTTGATATTATTTCTCAGGCCAATAAACGAAAACCTGAAGCGCGTGTGCTCTTTGCAAGGCTGAGATGTCTTACACGCTGGGAAGAATGACGTCTGTCGCATGTGTATAAAGTAGTTCTTCTGGCGGTGTAATATTTTTCAGATTTTCTAATAGCAACTGCAGGACACCGATGCATTTCTCTTGTGGGCTGCGGTAATATTCTGAATAAACCAGCAGCTCAAACAGCGCGGTGGTGAGGGCCATCGGGAAACGAGATAAAAAGCCCCTGTGATCAGATGGGGTCAGGTAGGAGGGCACGAGGAAGCAAAAACCCTCATTCCTACAAAACTCATGGGATAACGGCACGATCGAGATATAGAATTAAAAAAAGAAAGATTGCTATCACAATAGAATCACAATTCAATGCCTGTGACTTCATACTGGTTCATTTAGGTAAATAGTTCTCGGTTTAACTGTAAGCGGAATCTTCCTCAAAGAAACGTGAAAGTAAATAATGTCCTTTTGGCAGTGCAGTTTACGGTGAAGTAGGAATCAGTGTCCATCTCTAAACAATCCCAGAAAACCATCGTACCAATTAAATAATCCTTTACTTGTTGTGTAAATGATTTAGGCCTAAATGAGTAAAAGAAACAAATCCTGCTGTATAACGCCAGGGAGGGGAGTTAATTATGTTATAATAAAAGTGTAGTGATGTATATGCTCCAGACAGCAAAAATTATTCATCAAGCCTGGTCCTTACCCTGGAAGTTATAAACAAGAGTTTGAAAACACAGTCTGCTACCTGCTTTGCCGCATTAATCTCATAGTGTGATAGAGGCATCAAACAGAGCCATTTTACTGGACCCTGTAGAGACCCTCCAGACTCGAAAAACACAAGAAAATAATGTGTCTCTGGCTTAATTTACGTCGAAATGTTTTATAGTACATTGGAACTAATTAATTAAAAATCTTTTTATTGAACACCAACCATGTGTGAAGAGATACAGCAGGAAACATAATAAACAGTCTTGTTCTCCAGAAGCTATATTTAAAGAAGGGGAAGGCAATAAACAAACAAATATTTTCTCTGCTAATTATAAGTTCTAAGAAAAAGTGGGTCAGAGACTAGCAAATGATACTGTGTGTGTTAGTGTGTGTTAGTGTGTGCACATGTGTTAGTGTGTGCATGTGTGTTGGTGTGTGTGCGTGTGTGTGCACGTGTGTTAGTGTGCACTGTGTTGGTGTGTGCATGTGTGTTGGTGTGTGTCAGTGTGTGCATGTGTGTGCACACGTGTTAGTGTGTGTGCATGTGTGTGTTAGTGTGTTTTGTGTGTGTGTGTGTGTGTGTGTGTGTGTGTGTTAGCTAGAGCAGGTTAGTTGCAGGGAGAACACTTAGGTATGAGTACCAGGATCTTTGTAGGAGATTGTGGTGTACGTCTGGGGTGAGCTACCACGATCCTGGGTATGTTTCAAAGGTAGAGATCACATTAAAAGAAAATCTATTTTCTTTATAACGTCAAGTACTTTAATAGCATTTGAAACAATTGCCTGATTAAAACTAACCATAAGGTTTATAATTTAAGAAAGCAACAAATCAGTCTAAACTAAGAGAATATGGGGAAATAAGTTTTGGCAGAACCCGAAAGATCAGCGGAAGTCGGTCTACGATCTTGGCTGTGGTTTTCAACTATGCCTGAGTGAAGAAGAATCGAACTTATTGTTCCGTCTTCCTTCTTCTAAAGGCGATGGCAAGAAAAATCTCCTTAGAAAAGTGGTTGCTGAGAGTAGACTGAAATGATAAAGTCAGTCAAATGACCTCTGGCAGAGGAGCCTGTGAGGCGGAGGGACCAGCAGGTGCGACGACCCAGAGGCGGTCCCCCGCTGGCCGTGCTCCCGCAGAGAGGAGCCGCCACCCTCGGTGTGCAGGTGGAGACACGCGTCCAAGGTGCTTGGGCTGTCAACTGCAATAACCTCCTGAAACTGTGATCGCCTTGTCACCGTTCCTTTCTTGTTTATCCCCAAGGAGCACTGACAATATATAACTGTACCACACGCATCTCCTCTCTGACAACGACGGTCAGAACCTGGGCTCAGGAAGGGCACCAAACGGGTCAGCAGCCCCCTATGGAATGTTCGAGAGGGTTATTTCTATGTCATGTGGTCCAAAACAGAGCTTACGACTGCCATTGCTCAAGCGATCAAAGTCTTCTGTGATTTTTCTTCCCTGCATGTCATCCCCTGCTCCAGGCTGTGCCGAGAAAGCATTAAGGCTCCCTTTGAAGATGGATGCGTGAAGCGTGACAGCCCAGAGTGCTCGCGACGCTGACGGTGGCACCGAAATCAGTATAAGGTCCGAGGACGGCAACCTGGGAACAAGGAACAGCGTGAAAAGGAGGCTTGCTCCCGACATAGCCGTCTCGCCTCTGGACATTTATCTCAAGACGTAATTAGGGATGGTTGAAAAAACTTAGATACAAAAGATGTCGGGGTAAAAGAGTGGAGATAAATAAGCTTTTATTTTGGATTTCGATAAAAATATAGTTTCTACATTAAGCTTGACGTTGGCATGTACAGTAATTAATGAGGAAATATATGCACAAATTCTTGTTAAGTATGCTAACTATATTAACAATAGTCTTCATAAAAATTGGTATAGAATTGATAGGGAAAGAAGTAAATAGATAACCATGCATATATACAAATCGAGTTTTTCTAATTTTTTGTTTTTAATTTCTGCTATCAACATATTTATTAAAATAGAATTATACGATTTTTAAACAAAATATGTACTCAGTTAGCTAAAACACAATTCTCAGTACAATTGTCCACGTAAATCTGTACAAATCTGTTTTCTCCAACTTAGAACTAGAATTTAGATTAATAGAAGCAAAATGAAAATTTCTCATGTCTACTTTTTTTTTTTCGAATAAAGTAAAATGTGGGGCAAACGTCCTAAATCTGGAGCGTCACCCTTTCCTTTTTGAGCTCAGCTGCCACTGTTCCTTTCTCCTGTCTCAAGACATTCCGCCGTTGGCCCAAAATAACCTCTTTCTTTTTGTAATGGCAGGATGTCCCGTTGGCGTTCCCGTGGAGGTTAAGTCAGTAAACGTTCGTCTGTGGAGTCACGCTGTCATTTTCCTGACCCAGACTCCCGTTGTCCAGCACGTCCCGTGTCCCACTAAGCACAGGGAGGAGACCACGGCTCGGGCTTCAGAGCTGCCGATGCCGCGAGGCTGCGTTTCCCGAACTGTGTTCAGCATCTGAGAGCTGAATAAAAATGCAGGTTCCTCCAGACGACCCTCCCGCGTATTAATTCAGTAGGTCCTGAGAGATTTTCAGACCGCCTGTGTCAGAGTTTTACTATAATAATATACTTATGAGACGTCGTATTGACATGCATGATGATGGTCCACGTGCACGATAAACCTTTAAAAAATATGTTTTTATTGCCCCATTTTTAGTAGACAGGGCGACTCTTAGGCATGAACAAGAAGTGTCCTCGTCCTGGTGGCTGTGCTCACAATGGCTTCGCCAATCATCGCGCCTTATGGAAATGAACAAGTGAATGAACCAGTGAATGAACGATTCAATGAAGGAACGGATATGTAGATAGATAATAAAATAACGCAGAACTCGCTGGTTGCACCATTCCTCAGGAACTCATGCCTACCGCTGGCTCAGTGTGACCCAGGCCGCAAACGGCCACGCTTGTGAATGACGCCATTCGGTCCCCAGGTACCTGCTTCTCCGTGTCTCTCGCCCTAAGTCTCCCGCCAGCAACCAGGGCTGTGGAAGCTCGGGCGTCATGTTCTTACCAACAGAGACAGGTGGTGACAAGAACGTCTAGTCAACCAACAGCTCATTTAAATGGACGCCGTCTATGGCGGGCTCATGACCGGGCAGTGTGGGAGGTTTGGGAGGATTTGATTGGCAGATGCGTTTAGTTAAAAGGAAAGATGAATCGTCCAACTTGTTAAATCTTTTTCAAAATGGCAACAGTTGTGATGACCACACTAATTCCCGTGTACTTTGAGACTCCAACATTGGAAAATATAAAGCAACATGGAAATGAATGCCGTGCATTACTCAGAAATAACGATCGATTACATAAGGATCTATTACATTTGTGCTATTTATGAAGAATAATCCTGAGGGGTGTTTCGGAATATTAAGCGGTGTGTGTACTATTAAATTTGCATAATGTAGTTCTATGAGAAATATGCTTAGTGCTATTGATTACTTACATGTCTTCACATTGACTTTGAATGTAAATATCTTTATAAAATATTTAATGATATCTAATTATATTTCAAAAACAAAAATATTAACTACATTTGGTTCAAATTTTAAATATTTATTAGTTATAATTTATATTTGCTTTGCTATTATAATAAGCAGTTTTAAATATTAAAAAAAATCACTTTGAAAATCTATATAAAATGTTTTAATAGCAGTATTATGAGGATATATGCAAATTTGGTACATTTGAAATATACATGTACTTTTAATTATTTTGACCATTATTTTCAATGAAATACATATTACCTGAACATCTTGATAAAAAATAACAATTTGTAATTTTGCTACAGTGGGGGTAGAAATAAATTATATGAAATAAACATGTAAGTTTAAAAATTATGTATGTATTTATTTTACGATTCATTCAATTATCTCCTATCTATAAAAAGAATACTCGGACATGTCTAAAAATAAATAAACAAAAAAAAAAAACAAATGAGCAAATAACAGCTTTTGATAGTTTTCCAATTTGGGGTAACAAAGTTTAGATATGTGTATATTTTAAAATTTGTTATTATCTAGCTTCTTTTGTTATTTTAGTAATGTGAGATACTTTTTACTTAACATTGTATTAGCTTAGTTTATGGTTTTAAAGATTTTGATGGTATGTGGGTCTTCACATGTAGCCTTGCCTTGGACATTGGATTGTAGGTCTGCCAGAAAGGGCTTTGGGGACACATCAGCCTCTCATCCAGATGCTGCAGCTGGATTATTAACAGTGATTAAGAGCCCACCAGGGGAATAATAGTGTGAGCGGTAATCCAGGGTTAAGTACCAAGTAGGCAAAAAATAGTAAAAACAGAATAGATGCCCCCCATGGTTCGGCATTCCTGGCGTATAACGTGAGAATAAAGGATCTAGCAGAAGATGGGAAAGATACGGGTCAACCTGACTTGTGCGGAGCTAAAAATCTGAGTTTCTCTTGAAAGTGCTGACCGTTAAACAGTTTACATCAGGGAAATGACAGATGCGTATTTGTTTTTGAATAATCCCACTTGGTGGATGTGTGGATAATATTTCAATGAAAAGGTTTAAAAAGGGATTCGTTTAGGTGATGAAGGAAAGGTGAGCCTTTAAGGTCAATTTCTATTTTGTTTTGTTTTGTTTGTTTTGTTTCACTTAGGTGATTATGACAGTAGCTTTGCCATACCTAGAATGTACCCTTTTCAGTTTTGAACATCTTGAGGTGCATTTTCTCGCATTATATGAATTTTATTTTCACTCCTGGGAAGCTAATATTTCAAAAAAGTTACCAAGTATAGATTTTCAACATGAACCAATTTATAAGATAATCCCTCAGGTATTAATTTTAGGAAGAGGCTCCGAAGAATTAGATTGGCAGACGGTCTGTCCGGATTTAATAGCTTCAGTATTTGTGAATGTGCACGTGAGCTAAGCGAGCTCTGGTGGTCGTTAGAGGACAAAGCTCTGAGCCAGTCAGTGGCTGCAAAAATAAATAACTTTATTTAATGGGAACCAACTTACATTTAAGCAGCCACATTGGAACGGTATCTGCCACGTTGAACAAAGCGCCTCGAGAGGGGCAAAAATCAAGAACCTTATCTGTAACTGCACATGACACGCCACAAACCTTGCTAACGGGTTCAGCAAAAGGAGCGCAAATCTGGAGTAGGAGCCGAAACACCAGCTAAAGCCACTCGTGTTGACTCTGCCGTCCTCACAGAGCCACGTCGTCTGGACGACATGAGCAGAGGAGGTCGTCGCAAATCGGCTGAAAACCATCGTCCCTGCCGGTTTCGGGTTTTGCCGTTGGCACTAATTTATGGAATTCGTCCCGAGCTGTGATATCACATTTTATTTTCTATTTCATTAGAAAGAGGCTGTGCCTGCCCTTTATTTAAAGCCGTTTCTCCCCGCCAGGTTGAGTGCCATTGGAATTCATCATCTGACACATGCACAAATTTTTTTTTTTTTTAAATCTCTACTTATCTCGGCGAGATTTCTTATTCCGGCCGACTCTGTAATTGGCCTCTTTTGAATGTGCAGCTGCATGAGCTTCAATCTGGCAGTACTCAGGGATCTGGGAGCCACTTCGGGTTTGGAGAGATTGGGGTGTGAGGATGATTTATGTACCTTTTCAGGCAAACCAGTGATCTCAAAGCAGAAACGTCCAGCTTTACCTACAGTGTCAGGAACTCAGCAGACTTTGAGGACGAGGGCGTTTGCAGTTGAGTTCTCTCAATTTCAGAATTTGAGAGTATCATTCATTCCTCAACAAAGACCTAATTTTTGACTCAGAGTCATGGCAAGCTTGGAAGTTACTGTCGCAGGTTAGTCTTCAAGATCAGATTCTCTCTCTGACACTTAGTTAAATTTGCCCAATTATGAAGACGGTTGCAGCGCCTTCGGTGGTGGAAGAGAAAACTCGGGCTCCGCCTCAGCCTTGAGCAGAGAAACGTAGAGGCCCGGGACGGTCTTCTGTTCTCGTCCGCTCTGTTCTTCGTCATCTTTGCTGCGGTCAGAAGCGGCCAGCTTGCCCGCAGTTCCCGCATTCGAGCCGAACGCCTGGTGCTGACCTGGGCTGCTCAAGGTTCTAAGAACCTCATTCCTGGCGACCCGCTCTTCACCGAATCACCCCCAGACCCTCTCTGTCTCCATCGGATGTCATGCGCTCGGTGCCCGCGTTGCAGGGTCTCCCAACGGAAGGACGTGGGGGGAGATGCAGAGCCCGCCCCGAGCAGCTCGTGCTCTCGTCCGAGCCCGTGTCGTCGTGGGCTGCCGTGGCCTGTCAGCTCTCTGTCCCAAATCATGGGCTCTGGAGATACCTTTTGCTGTGCATTTCCAAATTTGAGCTTATATTTTTCTTCAGAACCCGCCACTCTCCGACATCTCTGCATTACAAAAAGCAGCGTCTTTCTTCTGGGGACAGGACCGGTCCCCCGACGCCTGGGCTCCCTTTGAATCTTCTGTTTCTCTTGGTCCCTCCACGCGTGCCATCGCGGCTCCTCTCGGCTTTCCCTGAAGTTCATCAGTGTTCTGAGCACCGGTCCCCACCCAAGCCGTCACCATTCTCATCTCAGCCACCACCCTTTCTCTCCGGATTCCCACAAACTTTCTGATTCGTTCGCTCTGTCTTCCACAGAGCACAGACAGACCCCTTCGGGACATAAACAGGACCACGTTGCCCATTGTTAACTTACCTAACGTAGTCCAGAAACTACCTGACATGTTCCCAGTACATCAAAGTTAATTTCGAATTAGACGGTGGCCGGCCAGACCCGCTGTCCCCTGGCGCGGCCGGTCTCTCTGACTCGTCCCTTACCGCGCCCTGTGTGTGAGGCTGCTCGCATCTTTGCTTTTGCTCGAAACGTCTCAGCTCGTGAATTCTTAAACTCTCCCCTTTCTTCACGGACAGCTCTCATTCCTCACATGGCTTATTCCTCACTTCCTTCATGTCCACTCTCAAAGAGTCTCTTTGTTTTTTATGTAAAAAGTAAATGCTGGGATGATGCATTATTTCTCTCCTTTCTATTCTGTGTACAGTTTCTGTTCTTTGTGGTATTATTATTTATTTGATTGATCGATCGATTGATTGATTGGTTATTCGCGTATTCGTTTATATATTGTATCACATAGAAAGTGGAATGGTAAGAACTAGGTTACCTTCATCGCTGCGCACTCTGATCCCCGCCCATAGTTGGCAATTAATATGGTGGTTAAGTGGATGGATCCATTATTTCCCAAGTATTAGTTTATTAAGTTTTACATCAAAACTTCTTGCACTTGCAGTGTGGATCGGATCATTCAAAATAAGCACTCCGCCAAAGAAAACTGAATGATTTTTTCCCCCAAATATTCTTGAAAACATCAGCTGGCTAATCACGTCCTGCAGAGTTACAGGACAAAGATCGAGGGAGGCACTGTAGCTTGTGAGCGAGCCCGGCGTCTCCTCAGAGCAGGCCTCACAGTTCTGGAGACAATGCGTTAGAGACCAACGCGCCCGCATGGGCAGGTACCAGCGAGGGCCTTCTTCTGAGCTTTGACGGCCGCCTCCTTGTGTCCTCTCTGCAAGGAAGAGGGCGAGAGAGCTGTCTGGAGTCCCCTTTATAAGCACACTGATCTCCTCAGGCTGCCGTACCTCCACAGAGCACTCAGCCCTCAAGATGGAGTTGCCACACCAAAATGATGTAGACATGAGGCACACTTTTATTTTATTTAGGTTGATTCGAATCCTTGAAAAGCAAATAAAATTCAAAGAATTAACTCTGGAAAAATTAGACTAAAATGAACGACAGTGGCAGAGAAGCTTCGATTGTCATCATCTGGTCAGTGAGTATGTGATAGTGAAAAAAGACAACAATCAATAAAGGTGACGATTTAGGGAGCTGGAAGCGCCGCTTAAGCCGCAGAGCCGTGGGCAGCTTGTGAGCACTCGGAGACACGGATTGATGAACCGCCAAGCTTCTGATTTAGCAAGAGTGTCAAGTGAGAGCCGCTGAGGTTTGCAAATTCCTAATCCCCTCGCAGAAAAACAGGGAAAAAGACATCTCAGCATAATAAGAAGACTGATCTATTAAAGACTTAAGACTTGATCTATTTGTCCTTGTAATTCAAAAGCTAATTCCGATACCGATCTGATTATCGAGTTCACAGCCATTGCTGATTATCATAGCATTCCTGGAGTTCTCTTACCTGACACCGAAATGGTTATCAATTCCGATCTGAGAGTAGTTTCCTCTGATAACCCTTGCTCACTAGTCCACCTGTGAATAGAAATGTCGAGGACACTTGCATACCGTCACCGCAGAGGGCATCGATTAAATGCAATTCGCATTAGGATATCAAGTTTGAATCAATAGCTTCAACACATAGATTTTCCTAACTTTTCTCTCCTCCCCAATGTGATCTCCTCGTGCACATGAATGATTAATTTTCCCTGTGATCTTCCCCCTGCAGGCTGGTGCCTTCTCATTTTTCTGTACTGTCACCTGCGAATCAATATTCGAAAAGTCGATTCCCTTTGATTTCTTCATAGACGTGCATAGATAATGTCTATGTAGAGAAAACAATCATTTTTCTGACAGTGGTTTGGCTATGTTATCTTCGAAATACACGATTTCCCCCGTTATTTGCTGGTTGGTTTTCTTAGTAAACACGGATTGGGTTTTCCTTGCTCGCCCCAAGCCCCTCCCCTCAGGCGGTCACCAGTTTGTCCTTTGAATCCGTGAGTCCGTTTTTGTTTTGTTTGTTCGTTTCTTCCATTCCTCAGACTCCACATATAAACGAAATCACATGATGTTTATCTCTCTGACTTATTTCACGCAACGTAATCCCCTCTAGGTCCATCCATGTCATCGCAAATGCTAAGATTTTATTTTTTTAATAGCTGAGTAATATTAAATCGAATATATGCACCATAACTTCTTTATCCCATTGTCTGTTGGTGGGCACCCAGGCTGCTTCCATATCTTGGCTATTGTGAATAGTGCCGTCATGAACACAGGGGTGCAGAGATCATTACGAACCCGTGTTTTGGCTTTCTTTTGGATAAATACCCAGGAGTATAATTGTTCTGCTACTTATATTATCACTATATATTTAAAATTTCCTTTTTCTTACTATAGGAATTTTCCTAATCGCAGCCTTTATTTTAATTCTAGATGATTAAGTAGGTTATTAAATGTTGTAATTAAATATTCACTGCTCATATTTTCATCATTGCCAACTAATCAATCCTAAGTCCTTATAATGCAAATCATATAAAAGGCAGTATATAGTGATGAAATAATGTGATAACATAAGAAAATTAATAAGTAGATTCTTAAGTCAACACGAATTCAAATTAAAACAATATAACAGAACTAAAAGTGAAATTAGAAAACTACTTAATACATAAATAAAGATAAAAATGTATATAATCCTCTGTAATTATAGGACTATATTATAGTACAAGTAGAGTAAATAAAATGCAAATAAATAGATAAATATATTGCAAAACTTACATTTTGCAATATTGGTAGTTGATATTTTTATTTTAGTAATTATTAACTGAGTGTAAATAAGGGAGGATCACCTATAGCAAATTTACACACACACACACACACATACACACACTTGCTTACACACATGCAAAATGAAACATGGCCAAATAAACATATGAAGATATTTACACTGCAAATCACACATATGAAAATTAAACCCATGTCTTTTCTCCTATAAAAGGGTAAAAGTTAAAGGTTAAAATAGCAGATTTTGCAGGCATAAAAATGGGAACACAGTAATTAGTACTGTTGTTTAGAATGTGAATCGTTGAAACCCTTATAAATCCAAATTTGCAATTTGTGTTCAACATTCTGAATATATTTTTACTCCTTTTAGTATAAGATTTATCTTAAAATAATTTATCCTAAATACACAATAGATATTTATGGGTAATTTAGCAATATTTATGTGCAGCACCTTTCTGTTCAAAATTATAACCAACAGGCTAATTTAGGGAATAAATTAAAGTAGCACCTAATTTTTTAATATCCCATTATTTTTTCACAAATCTATTAAATAAGGCAAATAATATTTTAACTTTAATTTTACAGAATGGTATTTTTCTGCAGATGGTTTATTCTAGCAAATTTCACGTTCATACTGTGCCATGTTTTTATGAGTTCCAGCTGTTAACTGATAATATTTCATTGCTGAATCTATCATGTGTGATATAATTGCTTATTATGTGCCTTAAAACTCTAGCAATATAGTTATTTTCAACTTGGAGCAAATTAAAGTCTTATCAGCATTTTAAAAATCTACGATTGTCTTCTTCTGGTTAATTATTTTAAACTTGTATTTTTCTCTGTATATTTTTTAGTAAGTTGTTTTGTCAAGAGTAAGAACTCAAGCTGATCATTTTTTTCCTCCATATACCTCGCAGATGTGTTGATAGTTTCATTTCTGGGGAAATATTCTTTCATATGCACTGCACCAGATGAGAGGCCATTGCATAAGCCTTCCACCATAATGCCCTCTGAGGTCACGATGACAGTGAGGTAGTCAACCTATAATGTCAAATTAGCTAAGGTAAAATTTTTTAAAAAATCATGTTTAAAGTTTTTTTGAAAACCAAACTAGTTATTGTTTTCTTCTGAATTAACATGGGTTCTTGAATTCCCACGAGTATTTTAAAAGAAGGCTTTGCCACTAGGAAAAATTGTAACATGCTAAATAAATCATTAATGCAGCTATCCTTGGAATGTACAAAATATTTTTATTGGCAGATATCATCTAAGACTCGACTTTGGTTTTGACGATGATGATTTTGGATGGGACACTAAAAGCAAAAACGAATGATTGGGACTGCATCGAACTAAAAAGCTTCTGCAGAGCACGGTAAACGATCAGCAAAACGCAAAGGCAACTTGCAGAATGGGATAAAATGTTTACACACCATGTATCTGGTAAGAGGTGAATATTAACAATAGATAAAGAACTTACATAAGTAAATTGCAAACAGAACAAAACAAAAACCAAACCCACTTATTAAAAAGTAGCCAAAAGGCCTGGATAGACATTTTCCCAAAGAAGACTTACCAGTGGCTAACGAGTGCATAAAAAAAGTACTCGACACGGCCGATTGTCCAGGAAATACAAATCCAAACTTCGGAGACGTATCGCTTCACGTCTGATAAAATGTCCATCGTCAAGAAGACTAGAGCTAACGAATGTTGGTGAGGTGTGGAGAGAGGGACCCCAAACACCTGACTGATTACCTCATTGGTGCTGACCAGAAAACTCCAGACTGCCTGATTAGAATCACACTCCTGGAGAAGGTCAAAAATGCAATTTGCCTAGATTTGGCGCCATGCACTTTAGAACTACTGACTCTATGTTGGACCTGTGGACTTCCCCTTTAACATTATAAAATATACAACAGGTGCAATCAATATATTTTTTTATATTATGGATTCTAAATACTGGCACAGTTATTATATGATTTCACAATAAACCCCTGTGTCTAAAAATGGTTGAGATTTAATCAACATCAACATTTGAACACCTGGCCAACGAGGGCTCTGCAGTTCAGGAATGCTGCAGAATGTTCCATGAGGGCAGCCTCCGTCATCACGAACCGCGCTTTCAGAAAAGTGCATCATCTGCCCAAAGCCAGCCCTTCGTGTTCTATTCATAGTTTAGTGTTTTATAATAAGGTGTTTTTGAAACACTCGAATTCATGGGGAGAATCTTTTTTAAATGTCAATGAAATGCCATTTTCTCATGCTTGAACAACTCAAAATTGGGTGAAATTATTCTCTTCAAACTTTCTGAAACATTTTTAATCTAAATTCTAAGAGCATTCACAATAGGTTTTAGCTACAAGTGTGAGACTATTGTAAATGTCAGGGTGGATAAATTTAAAAATTAGTTTTATAGCCACCTTTTTCATAATGGTAAAATTGGGCTAATTTTTTTAAAATAAATTTTCCTGTAGATTCTGATTTTGGTCAACATTCTGTCAAGTTGCAGCTTAAAAGTTGAAGTTTGGTTAAACATGCAATGATATATAAATATGCTTACAAAATTAATATATGTGTCTATTGTATCAAATATTTGAGAACATGCTATATCAAAGACACTTTTTATATAAAATACCGATCACCTTTATGCACATTCGTGGTTAGAATAATTGAAAAACAGTTGTTCTTGGTTCTTCTTTCTTTTACTATGGGATTTATATGCACATAATATTATGATCTGCAGGGTGTTTAGGTAAATTCATCTCCTATATGATCCTGAGACCAATACAGCACAGACTGGTTTCTGAAAGGAGAAAACATTGCATTTATGGTTACGGAAGCCTAATACTTTAACCATCTGGATAACAATTAGAATAAAAATACACAGTGTCTCCTGTTCCCAGCAGTGTAAATAGGGTAACGACTCAAGCCAAGCGCATTTCATAAATTATAAAGTAATCCACAGTGACCGGAAGTGCAGCGAGGGTTATATCAGAAACGGGGCTTGGCGAGGGGCAGGGAAGGTAAGGGAGATGCCAGGAGCCAGCGGAAACTTCGGGAGTGAAGGAAAGACTCATGGTCTTGACCGCGGCGACAGTTTCATGAGTTTAGACATGTTTAAGTATTCTTCAAATTATATTTATTAATTATGTGCATTTTACTGTATGTTGCTACGAGTCAATAGATCTATAGAAGGTGGGGGATTAAGCGGGTCCGGTGACCAAGATTTGCTGCGAGGGGACCCTGGTTTAACCTGGACTCGGTTGCTCTGGGATTTGTTGTACTACTCTATTTTTGTACGTGATTGAAATTCCTCCTAATCAAAACTTAAAAATGACATGGGTCCTTTTTTCCAACTAGCCAACCATTCCTTCTAATAAGTGACGAGCGTCTTCATAAGTGATCGCTTAGTAGATGTTTGCGGAAAGGAAGAATGAGTCTCAGTTTGTTTCAAACGCTGAAATGAATGTTTTCGTCTCCTTCCCTTTTGTGTGGAACGTTCCCCAGGCTTGAAGCCCAGTAAATGCTTTCGGCTCCCTAACCTTTGTTTGAGAGCCCGGAGATGGGGGCTACACGTAAGGCCCTCCTCTGTGGTTACCAGGTTCAGATGCGTCTTAATCTCTGCAAAGAAGGGCGATCACCTTTGAGTTCCTCCGACGGAATGTCTCTCTGGTCAGATGAGACCTCGCCGAGGTTATTCAGGGACTTGCAATGAAGCACTCGGTTTGAAGACGAGGCACATGCCCCTGGCTGAGGCAGCCGACACGTTAGCTGTCACCTGTCACATTAACGGTTGACTTGCTGCAAGGCCACAAACATCATTCAGAGAGCAGAGATACAAAATGTAAAGCTCCATTTCTATTTCGAGTCATGTATGGCCTGAGTGGTGAGTCTCAACTTGGTCCCAACCCGAATGCTCTCCACGTTTTAGTCATTACCTGACTTAATTAACCCTCTCTAGCGTCCTAGTAGATTGACCTTTCCTTGTCCAGTTTTACGTGTGGGTCAGTAAACAGCATGGGAAGGCCGAGCGCATTTCCTGGATTGATCCTTTTAGGAACGACAAAGCTGGACTTTGAGTTTGAGAATTTTGACCCCAAAATTCACCTTTTTTCTCAGCTTTCTGTGTTTCCTGCTTCTTAAGAGGAGATGAATTGGTTTATCTTTTCCCTGGATCAACCGACCTCTTTTTCTGGTGTCCAGGTTCTGTGGTGATCCTGGGGTGACAAACACACTTCCGAGTAGTTTGGGGCAGGTAGACACCTGCCACCAAGGGACCATGACCTTGTTTGCGAAGCCCGCATGGGCTCAACACTCAAAAAATTACGCACAGATGAATTTCTGTCGTAAGCCTAGGTTTTACAGCAAGCTGCCAGTCACTTACTGGGGGCTCGATGCTGACAAGTTCCGTGCCCCTGAGGACACACGGGTCACCTGGAGCTCTTGTTAAACACCGAGGTGGGATTTCGATGCTTCAGCCTGAGCGAACACCGCTGGCATTCGGGTTTGGACTTTGCTCAATCACACGGGATTATTTTGATACAAATTAAAGCGCCGCGGATGCAGTGGGCTTTGGGCAACAAGAGGCAGTGTGTCATCACTCACCTGAAGTCGAGTTTTTCGTTTATATAGAATTCATGCACTAACTAAATAACCCAAATTTGAGCTCTTACTACAGACATCCCGTGTAAGTATGAAAGGCTGCCCAACGGGAAGGCTTTGTTACCGTCCAGGGAGCCACTGCGAGATGTCGAGATGTCGATGGCTAAAACGTTGTCATTAACATGATAACGTGTGGCTTATTGAACCCATTGTCAGAACAGTAGCACCTGTGGGTCTGTCTCCCTGGATCTGTCTGTCCATACATAGTCAGCACTCCGTCCATCAAGGGCAAATCTGTAATGTTCGGCCTAGTCTTTAAGTGATGGATTCGCAGGGCATGATGGGGACGGAATTTAATCTACCGTGGCAACTCCTCCTCAGTCCTGGGAATGATATTCTCTCCTCTGCATCAGTCGCAAGAGAGATGTTTTAAAAAGTTGTACGGTGCTGTCAATATCAAGTAATATTTGCAATTCGTTTTTGAATTTTTTCTGAGCAAACTACCTGCAAAGCAAATGTTTCTGCTTGAACCCTAGCATTCAAATTCTTTGCCTATAAACAACTCATCATCTTGAAAAGAGCACGTCTATGCCAGGAAGTGAAAAGCCGAGTGTGCTCTTATTTATCTGATTAATATAGAGACAATATAAATCCAAGCCATAGAAATCAAAGATTCAGTCAAACTTGAAATTTCCAGAAATTTGATTTTAAACGCAGGGTCCAGGGCATGATGGTACAATCTAATCACCATCTACCATTATACGTTTCCTTGGGTCTGTCCATAAAGCGCTAGGTAGTTGAGAATAAAGGCCTGGACAGTCATTCCTATTTCTGACGGCAGAGGCGGGAGCTACCGAAGCAGGCGCGGGCTGCCCACGGCTTTCCCGCAGGTCCGCGGCGGGCGTGGAAGCTTGCGCGACGTGTCTGAGGCGAGTCCCTGCCAGGAGCCCTGTCTGGAATTCCTCCCGGGCCTGTGGCTGGCGCCCTTCAGCTCCGTCCAGCTCTCTCAGGGTCCGTTCGGGTTATTTATTTTTAATTTATTTATGTTTCATTTTCTCGAAGCTAACAAAGCTGCTCGCCTCTTCCCATCACTTCCCTACCGAAAACGTGAGTTCGGAGGATTTCTCTCTGCGCTTCGTAGTTACGTAACGGAAGGGTCCGGGGCAGATAAAACATGCCATCGCTCTGCCCACGGGGCATTGAGGAAAGAGGTGGCTGTGCCGAATGGTTGTTTCAGTCCTTGGGTTTGCTCTTCTCTGCTGTTTCCTTGTTTCTTAGTTAGTCTTTGCTTATTTGAGTCTATTTTTGCATATCATTCGTAGGGGTTTCTAATAACCTTCACGATAACTTCTAGCAAAGGAAATGAAAGTTTATGTGTGCAAATTTAAGTCCTAAAAAAATTCATTGAAATAGCGGAAGCAAATGTCTTTGCCGCTATTTATAAAATTTCAATTATATATGTACATGCATGTTATTTTCTTAATTATAACTTCAACAACTATGAATGCTACTCAAATGTTGTAAAGGAACAGTTTTAGAAGAATGTATACTATTCAACATTATGTGAGAGTTGGCACAAATAATAAATGACTTCTTTTATAAAGCTTCTTCTCATTCTCCTTGGTTTTAACCTTCAACATTCATCATTGCTAAATACTTTCTAGACTGCTTAAACGGTTTAGGAAATAGTTGTGCTACAAAGGCTAATAAGACTTCATCTTCAGCATGATACCCAGTTTCATGCTACATGTCACAAAATATGATTTTAAAAACATCGTAGTATGTTTAGATAAGCCTACATGGAAAGTAAGGAGTGGGGAGACAGTATAGATAAAATAAGAAGGAAAAAACCACGGAATTTTTGCCAAGAGCACAACTTGAAGGCACAGGCGAGAGCCAGTGGCGGGCATTCGGCTTTCTCATTATTTGTTATTCGACAGAAGATTATTAGGGCCAATGAGAGGAACCTGCGAGGAATTAAATTTTACTTTAATAAGAAAGTACTTTTAAAATAAATCATCTCTTCCAAAGTTGAATAAACTACCTCAAAATTCTCATTTCTGAAAATTTCTACTTTTAAATTCAACTAAATGAATTAGTAACTACAATTCTATTTTCCATGCAGAAATAAACAGAATATGTGTATTTTCTACTGATTTAATTATGTTTCAACTTTAATAATTAGCTTAAGCCATTCTAAAGATTAATTTTAAAAAGGCAATCAAGAAAATTAGAAAAGTGCGTATTTTTTTTATATGGAACCAGTAGAAAAACTGATAAAAATTTTCTTTACTGACAAAAAGTTAAATCAACCAATGTGGATGAAGCCGGGTCCTAAATTGTACACAAATTTCAAGTCAAATAAGTCAATGCACAGAACCGAGTATTCAGGTTGTTTTAAGGAAAATGCCTGAATTATCTCAATAGGTTGTTTTACTCTTTATTTTTCCCTTTGGAAAATTGCCTCAATTTAAGATTGCATTTGGCTTTGAGAAAGACTGGGCGGAGCACAGCGAGTCTCCATGTATTTGAAATTTCGCCAGTCCACGTCTAAGGATTTGATTTTGAGGCGTCTCCCGCATGTGACGCAGTGACGTGTGTGTGAGCCGAGCCAAGCGACCATGGTCCTGCAGCTGAAGGGCGCGAAGCCCTCTCTAACACAGGTCACATCAGGAAGGTGGAACAATAATGATTTCTGGTTTTATTCTCACGAAGGTGTGGGTGAGTATCTAATTAGAAATACCACTTATTTATGAAATGAAACCTTAAGTAGAATTAGAAAAAAAGATAAAAGGAACAAAAAATTTTCCTAATGTGGAAGGTAATTATTCACCTCCGTGTTTAAAATATTGGGAACTATTCCTCATGGGTAAGCAAATGGAAAGTTTACGATAGCACAATACTAATGCCGATGTCATACGCAGTATTCGCCGGTGTAACAGGCACTCCTCTGAAAGAACTTCTGTTTTTAGACAAGGAATAAAAGATGCTGAAGTATGTATGACTGGAGTAGCGCGGTAGATGAATAATGGGCAGGAAAACAAAGGTTTTCATTGCATACGGCGTCTGTTAAAAACTGTCATCGATTCTGTCTTTCCACATTTCCTGTCGAAATATATTTGATAAAAATATAAATATTCATACCTTGGCTAGAAATGACATATACTTTATGTGCTCAACTAAAAGTGTAATTTTATTGATAATCGACTAAGAAAACTGAAATACCGGCCAACCGCTGGCATGGAACATTTCCACCCACCTGGAACATCCAGACACAACGAGCTGTAACATTGTTTCGGGACCACAAATCTGTCCAACTAGCAAAGGAGGCAGCCGTTACAGGTCCCAAACTACGTCGATGTAACTCTGTAACTAGCGGGCGTCAGTGGGTATCAAGGTCCTCCCACAGGGAGCGACACTGTGCGTTAATTTTCGTTGTTTCTAGGCACAGGTGTGCATGTCCAGTTGATTTAACTCAGTGTGTAGAAGCCGCGATGGACTGAATATTTATGTCCCCCCAAAATTCATGCATCGAACCCTAAAGCCCAGGGTGATGGCCAGAGCCTCATGATGGGACTAGCGCCCTCATAGAGGACACCCCGCAGAGCTTCCTGGCCCCTTTCGCCAGGGGAGGCTATAGAAGAAGACAGAAAAGGAAACGTCTATTGTTTCTAAGCCCCCCAGTCGATGGGATGCCTGTTAGGGACTGTCACGCAGGTCACGTTGCCGTTACAGCCTGAACAGCCTGAGCGACAATCAACGATTCTGCCTTTAAAACAGGCGTGTGAAGGGTCAGGCTTTGCTTCCCACGTTAAACCTGCACCTCAGCTTACTTCAGTCGCTTCCGTTTTTTTCCTTAAAATCAGGGATTCACAATCTTTGCTCGAACCTACTTGAAATGAGTTTCGAGTTCACATGCAATGAGTTTTTAAGAACGGTATATGGAAATATAGTTTTGGAGTATTGGAGAAATACATTCTACCGCCTTTACATATAAATGGTTTTTGACTGATTATAGGTTTTCCAGGGAGTCTGCTTTCTTGTCAAAATTCTATAGACATCGCTCCATGGACTTTGGGCGAGATTTACTGTGGAGCAGAAAAGACAGTGAAGAGTCTGCATTTTTTGAAATTCATTACATTTGCCTGGAGATGATAACAGAAAACTTAACCTCACCCAGTACCGTTTTTTTTTCCTTTCTGTCTCAGTAAACGCCTTATGTATGTACACACACACACAACACACACACACACACACACACACACACACACACACACACTTCATTCAGAACGCTTTCCTTTCCTATTATATCTTTATAAATGTTAATTCTTATTTTTGAAATGTATGGAATACATAATCCAGACATTTTCTGAAGGGCATTCGTTTTCTACAAGTATAGGTGTCAAAAGGTGTTTTGACACATGTAAACTACAGAAAATATATTTACCGGCTACAAGCAAATACACAGAAACCCTACGTGCACGAGGGCGCTCAGGCGAGCTGGCGCGAGCCGGGGGCCCCAGGCAGGGCCCGCGGTTCTCAGAATTCCCCACGGGGATGGACAGCGCCGACGGCCAGAGGCGCACACGGCGGGTGTCCGGTCCCCGTGTCGATTTTTTTTTCCTTTCGGCCTCCCCTTGACCTTCTGTACTATAACCCACTGCTCTGGGAATTCCCGCTGCGTGCCTGGGTACGGATCAGGGCATCTAAGGGGCACCGACGCCCTTTCTGGAACGTTCGCTGTATGTCTCCGTGCGCCAGTCACCTCGGCCTGCCTGCTCCCAGCCCTTCTTCACTGGCTTTTCCGTGTGTGACGCGTGCCTTTTTCATGAGGAAAATCGATACAGACATAGTATTTGCCAACGGGAAAATGGCACCGTCTTCCGGAGCCATTCCCGTCGCGCACCTGGCCCCGGCGAAGGCTCCCTCCCACGTTTCGCGCTGCTGGCCAGGTGCGCGTGCGCGCTTCCCGACCCGCGTGGCGGTCCCGAACCGGCACCCCGCGCTGCACCTGCACCTGCACCTGCGACCACGCGCCGTCCCGCACTGCAAACGCGGGAGGAGATAAGAGGCTTTGGGGGAGACGCCCGGATCCCCTTCTCCTTTCTTTATGTTGCCATTTCTCAGGATGTGCTTTAAAAAAAAAAAGAGGCAGAAGAACTTCACCAGCAGCAGCAGAAATTCTCAAAGGGAACGCCAAAGATTTATTCAGATTTTGATTAAGGCAGTAAAAACGATGCTCGTTATAAACATGGGCAACAGGAAGCACTGAAACTCACGTCCCACGCGAATAATGAGTAGCCAGAGTGTGTGTGTGTGTGTGTGTGTGTGTGCGCGCGCGCGCCTCTCATAAATGAGAGAAATGCCAATTAATATCACAATTGGGTGCGTCATTCTACAACCATAATACTGTCAAAATCAAAGAGGTGTCACAATGTAATTGTTGGCGTGTGCGGAGTAAGTATACTGGTGTCCCCTTATGGTGGGAGAGAAAACGCAATGAATTTCCGGAGGCCCGGAGCTGTCTGGCTCCAGAGTGAGAAGGCGCTGGGTGTCTAGACCTCCCGGGAATGCCCCACACTTCCATGAGTTTTACTTCTGGGTGCTACACCAGTTTCTCTTAATGAAAGGGAACACACACATGCACACGCACACGCACACACACTCAGCATCCTAATCTCGCACACCATGAGGGGAAAGTAACCATTGGGAAACATGCCCAGAGAGTTCTCCCGTAGCACAGGTCTATTCTCGGTGGGAAACTACTGGACCCAAGCCTGACTACCTGAGGGGAGGGGCGCTGGGCAGGCCCGCCCCCTCTGGCCTCCTCGCCCATCCACGGAGAGAGCATAAAAAGGCTACGAAGCACGGTCCAGGGCGGCAGGCCCACAAAAAGACTGAAATTTGCCCGTGTGAGATCCTCAAGACAGGAGACGCGAGGTAGTAAATAAGGACCCCGGAGGACCCCGAAGACTGTCGCCTGCAGCCCCGGCAAACTAGACCTCGCACGGCTCGACCTGGTCACCATACCACCTCAGACTAAAGTCCTGCTCACTTCAGCTTCTGTGACCTTCTCCACTATGTCTAGCTCTCAAAAAAAAAAAAAAACAACTGACCCAGTGAAGGCACAAAATCACACACACACGCACACACGCACACACAGTCACAGGAGACAAAACAGGCATCGAGACCAAGCGAGGTATGACGCAGATTTTGGAGTTATCCAATAGGAAATTTGAAACCCATGTGAATCATATGTCGTGGGCTCTTAATGGGAAAAGCAGACAACGTGCAAAACGTATGCATAATGTAAGCAGAGGCGGAAGCATTAAGAAGCGAAACAAAATGATAAAAAAAAAAAAGGAAGGAGAAAAAAGGAAGAGGAAGTAAGAAGGAGCTCATCAGGATACCGGGCGTGGTCCTCTCTCAACACCCCCCCCCCCTCCCGTCCAAATCATACCAGAATTCTTGGTCAGTAAATAAGACAAGAGAAAAATAGCTACACAGGTATGAAAGTAAGAATTAGAACTGTTTCTGTTTACAGATGGCACGGCTGTAATCTGAAAGGATTATCCTCAACGACAAAAATAATTCCTGGAGAAAATAAGCAAGAACAGCAAGATTACAGCATTTAAGTGTAATCTGCAAGCAACTCTTGCTAATCCTGTACCCCAGCAATAAGCGAATGGAATTTAATTTTCTTAAGCTATGAAAAGGCATGGAGAGACCATACGTGCATATTTCTTCTGCATGAAGGATGACAATCAGAAAAGGCTGCCTGCTGACTGATTCAACATAGATGACATTCTGGAAAAGGCAAAATTACAGAGACAGGAATAAGTCAGTGGTTACCAGGAGTTGGGGAAGAAAATTAAAAGTGCAAAGTCCAGGAGATCTTCTAAGGTGGTGAAACTATTCTGTATTATACAGTAATCATCATACGTAACATTATTCATTTGTCAAAAAATCCACCGAACTTCACAGCACAAAGAATAAACTTTGATGTATGCAGGTTGAAGAAAAATATGAAGGATGTTGGGGCATCCCCAAAAGGAAGCCAGAACAAGCGTGTGGCTCAGCCTCACGAAAGGGCAGAGGACCAGAGCGGACCTAAGAACTCTGGAAACGAATGAAGTCCAGGACTAAGGGCAAAGCGGACCTGCGCATAAGCACAGCCCTCTGGTTGGTGAAGTGTTCCTGCTCTCCGCGTGTGAGCCTGGAGCACGCTGTAGGGCCAGAATGTGACAAGCGCTCGAACCACTGTCGCTAACCCTGAGTTTATGCAGGTGTGTCTGAGGGACAGAGGAGCAAGCTGAAGGACCCCCCAGGGGCCAGGTTTCGAACAATGCGAGCAACAGAATGAATAAAGTAAGATCGGATTGAAGCCTAAAATTTACAATAAATATACATGAGCCCAAAGAGAGAGAGGGAGGTAGGGAGGGCGTGGGAAGAGACTACAACTCAACTAATGGGGTAAAAAACCCAAAAGAGTTAAAAAAAAAATCAGAGACTCTAATGGTGTCTTGAAAGAACAGTGAGTTGTGTTTATCGACACAGGTATCCGATCAGAGTTATTTACAGCAGGACCCTGGACTGAGAAAGCTTTGCTCATTCAAGTTTAAAACCGGCTGCCACCTTCCAGCTAGTGGCTCTGCGGGAGCGGGGAGGCGGGAGCTGGGCAGAGGGTTCGCATATCAATGACCACTTCAGGACGCCCGGAGTGGAGGCTGATGAGCAAGAGCCTCCCAGGGGAGCGGGGAAAGGGAAAGGTACTGGCAGGAACTAATCAAAGACTTGCCTCGTCTCCTGGAGAGGCTTTCATGCCCAAGCTATGGCATTTCTAGGATCCTGAGATGACCGCTTAATGAGGGAGAAGTAAGTGTTTATTTTATTAAACCATCGTGTTTTGGGTATTGCTACAGCCGCACACTGCATATAATTTGATGCTTAAAAAACAACAACAACAATGACAACAAAAAAATCGTGTTTCTGTAGATTTAACATGACTTATTATGATTTTACGAAGGCAGGCGTCACAGTGATACATAGACTCAGGCTTCATGAGTATGAGGTTTCCTCGGTTCTAAAGGCGGATGAGGTGACGGGTTTAAAGAAACCATGGGAAGTCGAAAGACACCCTGATTCCCTGCTCTCTCAAGCCCTTTAAGCAGAGGTGCTTAGATTCTGTCTTTTTTTACCCTGAGCATTTAAAAATATATTTAAAGAAAGAGCATCCTCACACGAAGATGGCGCAGTATTATAACTGCAATCGTGAAACATTCTCTACCAAAGGTGCCATAAAAATATGTAACATTAGGAAATTAGAGGGCAAAGTTATGTCCCACCTCTTCTCTCTCTACAGTTATAAATCTCTGCTAATGATGAGATTAAATGATGAGAAACATCGTTTTGAATTTAACACAATCCTATTGGCGATGCGCGTACATTCTGTGCCAGCAGAAACCCTGGTCCAGGAGAAGCCGTAGTGATACAGTGTCTGTTTATAGCAGAAATCTTGGAAACATGATAGACTTCACACAGAGTAAGAAATGTAAGTTTTTAGTCGAATTTATTTAATCACAAATTTCAGGATAATATAATTTGAAATCTGGATTATATTTGGCGGAAAACGTAAGTTTAGGAAACTTTAATTATAACCAAATTCTGTTATCTCAAACTATACTTCAATGTCTCCTTAATAAGAAAATTATAATCCTAGGTTTTCCAGAAGATTTTTTTGTTTATAGTATTCTCCTCAGAGTTGCACATGACCTGTCAAAATGTTCCTAAGTCCCAGCCTTTCGCGGCAGTGTTTCATCCTTTAACTTGCGTTCTGGGGAGGACGAGAATGTGTGTTCGTCTGGCATCCCACGGCCACTGGTTTCTGATTAACCGGTATTGGTCACTGATCCTGAAAGATGCCTCACCTATTGAGAAATCCATCTGTCTCACGTGGTGAAAAGACGAGACAGGAATTAGCTGGATATTAATTACCCATCTACATCAATCAAATTAAAAGGCTTCTTCGACTTAGTCACTCATTTCATGTTCTGTTTATACAGTTGACATTTCCAAGACAGAAATATAACGTCTCACTCAACGAAGCAAGATTTTAACGATGGGATAGATGATATCACCTACTCCAAATATGTTCTGACCCCTCTAGACTGTGAATATTGCCTGAAATCATTTGGGTCAATGGATGGATGTGATTTCATGGGCGATTGTCTTTAAGCACGCAGCATCAGGCAGAGGCGGTGCCAACGGAAGTCGCAGCCTGCAGTCATAGGGCTGACACTCACCACTTCCGGGCTTTGCAGACACCTCACCACTTCAGGGAACTCCGATTTTTCTATTTATCAAGTGTGAATAATTATGCCATTCACGTGTGGTATTTACGAGAGCCGCAAGAGGATGTCCCATACCGCAAATAAGCAAAACTCTTAAGAGCCTAACGTTTAAAGTGTTTTCTCATGAAATCAAAATAAAGTTTCGATGAGGATTCGTTAAGAGTAAATCAAAATTTTAACAGGATTTCAAAATGTATATGTTGTATAGGTTTATATAGTAAACAGATATTCTTGACAATAATAAACAGCAAGTAGTCAAACATTGTCAGAGAAAAAATAATTTTTTTTTTCTCCAGGTACCAATAATTTGACCTAAATATAGTTCACCATTTTCTAGACAATTTTAAAAAATGAAATATTCAGCTAATCAAGGACAAATAAAAGTATTACTAATTAACAAATGGTAAAGAAAGAAAATTCATCTAGAAAAATCAAGTTACCCATTATCAAAATTAAGATTACTTCAGAAATTCTAGGATGTTTCAACATTTAGCTTTAAAAAAAGGCCGAGAAATGGATTAAACATAGTCACTTTTCTTTAAACAAACACTGTTGGAGCAAACCATTCCCCAAAACATCATGCTGAGTTCTTGGGACCGAATGGTGAGAAAGCAGTTTCTGTATCTATTTAGAAGAGAAGATACATGAGTTGGCAATAATTTCACAGCCGTGTGGTAAATGAGTAATTTCAAAACACTGTGCCTTGTGCAAGATTTTATAAAACTAAAAAGAGTTTCTGAGACCAGAATTTTTTTCTTATTTACTTAACTAGGAATCAAATTGATAAGAGCAATTTTATAAATCATCTCCTTAATGTTCTCAATATTTTTAACTGGCATTATTTCTTTGTGCCACACAAAATTTTTTTTAGTCTTATTTTCAAAACTCCAATAAAAGATTTAAACTAATTTCAAAGCACTTCACCTTATGGTTCACTGTTCCGTCAAAAAGTCGTTCCTCTTTTTATTAGTTGAAGAAACCACATTATCGAGAGAAAGCATGACCGGCTTCCTAGTCGTCCGGACACCTCGTCGTGGGGCTCAGGTGTGTTTAAGTATCACGTGAGGCACTTTGACAGCAACTTAGAGATAATGTTCAGCAAATGTATTTTCATAACAGCAGATCACAAAGGGGTATGTAGAATTTTTCTAGAACATAGAAAAATTAGAGCGTGTTCGAATTTAGATGTTTATTTTAGCCTTGACAGCTTGGTTTCACCTTTTCACAGAATAAAAGATGAGTTTTGCTTTGCTTTCAACCAGCAGGTTAATAAAGGCATAATTTTAGAAATATAATAAGCATTCAAATAAACCTAATTAACATAGTGCCTCACATAATCCATAATAGCATCGCTTCCTTTAAATTCACAAAACTCTATTTTATTACTGCAAATCTAATTACATTGAAGTTAATTTTTACTGACTAATTTGTTTAGTTCTAGAGACTCATTGTTGATAATTATGAATATACAAAAGCAAAAGTGTGTTTTGTATATAGCAATGAAAGACATAAATGATGTGTTTTCTCTATGTGGGGTTATAAACTTTGGGATAAGTGGTATAGTTCTAGAGAATTATTCCTATCATTTTTGTATTTTATGATTCTATTAACCATTGTAAAGGAATAAGTAACCGTAATATTAAGTAAAAAGTAGGACTGCTATGATAACAAATATATATATATATCTTTTATAAATACATATTTAAATAATATTTGTTCTAATAAACACTTAGTTTTTATTTTACCTTTAATGAAACCAAAGTTTTAAATTCCATAATTTATACTATTTGTACTTTGTGGAATATCTAGATTTAAAATAAATATTTTCGTAAATATTTATAGGATTACCTAAAGTTCTGTTTATTAAAATAAAGTAAACTCTGATAGTAAGTGAATGAATTTTTCTCCTCAAAACTAACAAAAAAGATAAATCTTGAGTACTACATAGCAAAAAAATCTCTTAAAAAGGGACGTAAAGCGCATGTCATTTGTGGATCAGTTCAGCTGAGAAACTAAGACATTTATTAGATTTAATTAAATTTTTAACATTTCTGCTGTGGCATTCCAAATTTAATATGGCAACTGAAAATGATTCTAAAAACCTCCCTGCCATATCAAGTAGGCTCCATTCGCTTGTATATCTTTTCTCTACCGTTTACTCAAATACCTGGAGTCTCACACCATTTCCACTTGACTTGGTATTTGAATTTTTGTCTTTTAACATCTTTATGGAAATAAAATGAACTTTCCATCCAATTCATTCACTGAAGTACACAGTTTAATTGTTTTTAGCCTAAAAACGTTGCTGTGCAACTGTCCCCTCAACTGAATGACCCCTCCCCCAAGAAATCCACAAGCTATAATTATTCACGTCATTTGAATGGCCACCGACCAACCCTCAGCACTAAGCAACTACTAGTGCAAATTCTGTCTCTATAGATAAATTCGTTGTGGACATTTTATCTAATGTATATAAGTTAAATTTTGTCAAGTGATGTTTTCGTGTGTCTGAGATGATCACGTGCTCTTCCCCCTTCGTTGTAATGATATGTGAGTTTGCAGGTGTTGTGGAAACCTCCTCCTCCTGAAACCCTCCCCGCACGCCAGTCGCTTCTGCATTCTGCTTGCTCCGCGTTTCCAGAAGGTTCTACTGTTCGTACGCGGGAGACAGGGGCCCGTAGTTTTCCTCTCCTGTGACTCTGTGTCCTGTTTCCGTGCAGTGTGATGCTGGCCTGACAGAGCGAGCTGGAGAGCGTCGCCTCTTCTCTATCTTTCTAAAAAAAAAATTGTGAATTTCTTCAAAAGATACTTGAAATGTGTCAGATATATGTTTCAGAATATACCGATGAAGCCATTTGAGATGGAGCTTTTCTTCGTGAGAAGTCTTTAAATTATTTATTCAATCTTTTTCCTAGTTGTAGGTCTATTAAGATTTTCTGTGTATTTCGTGAGTCGGTTTGCATACTTTGTGACTCTCTAGGATTATTTGTTCCATTTCATCTAAAGTATCTAATTTGGGCATAATGTTCACAGACAGATCACAAACACTTACAGTCCTCCTGACCCCGTAGCATTCTATAGCATGGTACCGATGGCCACGTCCACTCCCTTTCGTATATGGATCGTCTCTCTTTATGTCTTCACCGACGTAGTTAAGGTCTTATCGATTTTGCTGGTCTCTTCAAAGGACTGCGGGTTGGTAACATTGATTATTGCTATCATCTTTCTCTTCTTCCTTCCATTATTCTTCATTACTTTCTGCTCTGATTGTTCTTATTATTCCTGGCTCGTAGCTGTGTTTTCGGTTTGTCCTAGAAGCCACCCCCAGGGGGCAGCTAAGACGAGGCGCTTACAGAGAAAGACGTAGCTCCTAGCCCGTTACCTCTCGCCGTGCCCTGAGTGCCGCAGCTATGTGACAACCCTTCCTGCATTGGGTACAGTCCCGTGGGACTCATGAGCAAAAGCCCTGCCCGCCACCAGAGCCAGGCAAAAAAGAGGTATCCCCTGGCGGTGGCTGCAAAACTCGGGGTGCCAGACAAGGGTGCAATGTCCTTAAGGTAGATCGCAGTGAGCTGTAGTTGGGTAGATGCGGAGCATGAAGACTGTGTCCCCCGGTCCCTGGGAGCCCCCCGCAGGACCGCCGGACGTGCCAGGCTGGAAGGCCACCCCCCAGGTGTGCTCGGGGAGCTTTGGACAGGAGTTACGTTGATAACGGAGGAGGGGGACGTTTCCAGGAGGAGGGGACGTCGAAGCTCTGCCTGGCAGACCCACCTCGCACCCTCGCGTGCCCCTGGATTCGGCTGCGCTGGGTCACTTCCTTACGTGCCCCGTGTGCTCGCGCAGCGAGGGGCCGTGTCCCGAGTCCCATGAGTGGGTCTCCCCACCTGGGCTTGCGCAGACCTTCGGGTACGAAGCCAGCTGATCTGACCGAGAGGCGTCTCATTGGAGACCGCGTCCTTTGCCTTGTGGGGTCTGTGGTAACTCAGGCCGGTCATTGCCAGAACCGAACCTCACTGCCCTCATTGGGGCTGGTGACAACCGAGGGTCAGAAGTGAGCCTCACCGGGAAGCCCCCGAGCACGCGCGGTGTGGGTGGAGGAGGGAACGGAGGGGAGCGAGGGGGAGGCGCGGGGAGGAGGGGGAGCCACAGCCGGGACGCGGGGCGCCGAGCCCGCAGCTGCTGCTGTATCATCAATATGCTTTTCAAAGACTCCCGGGCGGGAGCGGAGAGGAGCTTGTTTAAAGAGAGCAATTCATTTCTGTGAGAGAAAAAAAATCCCCTCAAATACAGCTGGGTTGACAAATACATTCTGTGAATGGTCATTTTGATTACTTTACCGGGAGCCGGGGGAAGGGCGGGATCAGAACGTCTGCTCGGAGGCCGCGAGCCCACGGATGTCCGCGCCTGGCTCGCTGGGCTCGTCGGGGCTGATCTCCCGCGCCATCCAGATTTGAACGTCAGCCTCTGACCCGGACACATTTCCTACGCTGGCAGAGTTCTCCAGAGGAACAGAAGACATGGATTCTAGAGATGGAGGTGGAGGTAGAGGTGACAGAGATAGAGAGATATAGATTAGAGATATAGAGAGAGATTAGAGATAGAGAGACAGAGACAGAGACAGAGAATTACAGAGGCTGACAAGACCGGCAAGTAAGTCAGCAAACTGGAGACCAGAAGGCTCGGTGAGGTCTGTCCAGTCCAGGTCCAAGGGCGGGAAGAAGCCCTTTGTGCACGGTTGGATTTATGCTATAAACATGTGCCTTAAAAATAGAATAAGGGTTTATAAAATTGACATATTTCACTATTTTTGAATTAATAGGATGAGTTCAAAATCTGTGATTACCTGTTACATGAAATTCAAGACTCTGATGATGATTTTTTTTTTAATTGAATGGTTCATGGGGAATTTCTCACTCGAAAACATGTTCTGCATATCTGCTCATCTTCCCGCCCATGAAGAACACACGTCCTCATGGACTGCATCTCAAAAGCCTTCTGCGACAAATCAGGGAAAGACAGGAAGTCGATAATTGCAGCTTTGCAAAATATGTTATCGGTGCTTCTGGCCAATGTAGTAAAAGTGATTTAAAAAAAAATAATAAATACATGCACGTTTATTTACCATTTACTGAAGAAGGCATTGAAATGTGCCGGGAGAAGTCAGTCAACTTTGTTTTATTTCCAACATGCGTAAGATACATTCTTTGACTATTCGAAATAGGTTCGTGGCCTTGGATTTGTGTTAAAATTCGAAGTGCAAAGCAAAACTTGGTTGCCCTTGGGATAAAATCATCGCTATAAAAACTCTCACCTCATTCTCCATAGACTGTTTAATAAAACCTGCAGGTGAGGTAAGAAAAGCAATTCACACCAGGATATGACCCTTTCTGCCACATGTCTTGGAAACTTTATTTCACTTAACCTTTATTATTTTAACAATTTAGATTTATTACTATTATTACATTCCAAATTAGAAAAATATATGATAACATTTAAAAATTTCATACAAACTATAGAATTAACAAGTGGTAGAACTGGCACTCAAATCAGTAATTACCATGTTTCAACTGTGTATTCTTTTAAAACCTGCTTTTATTTCTTAGTCTGAGGCTGCGTCTTTTCATTACTCTTAATATGCATTAAAATTAATTCTAAAACCATCATGAGAGCCCTGCCTTTCTCAGAAAAATCCAATGGAGTTTAGAACTATCAGCTTTCCCTGCAAGAGAATTTACAGTAAGTCACCTTCCTTGTGTGAGCTTCTTTTTCTGACTCTTCTCGTTAAGTATTTCAGTGGCTTCTTAGAAGCTTTAAGATAACAGCTTTTAAGTCACTCATCCCCCATTTAAGGAATCGGTGGTTCTGGAAAGGGCATGACAAGTTTCCAAAAGTTCTTGGTAACGATTTTGTTAGAT
This sequence comes from Rousettus aegyptiacus, assembly GCF_014176215.1. Lineage (NCBI taxonomy): Eukaryota > Metazoa > Chordata > Mammalia > Chiroptera > Pteropodidae > Rousettus > Rousettus aegyptiacus. Next base: position 44,380,557 of record NW_023416288.1, on the reverse strand, counting down.
AGAAATCTTTCCTTTAGGAAAAGATGAGCCTGTGATTCTACCAAGTTACCAAGAGCAGCTACTTCGCAGGTGTAGGTGTGCACGCAGCCCTGCACACGCGCACACACGCTCACACGCATCACGGCTGATAAGACGTTCTCTGATAGCGATCATCCGATGAAAGAATGTTGGCCTAACCTACGTGGATTTTATTTAGACAACTTAACCTCCTCCCATATCAGAACTATCCTCTAGAACGCGAACTATCAATAATTGAGTTAGACTTTTGCCTAGTAACCACGTTAAGCTAACTAATCTGTATACTTGAGACGTGTATTTCCTGTTTTTTTTTTTAAATTGCATCGCTCTTTTCATTTTTTAGTATTCTAACACATCACAAATTCTCTTTAATTCATCAAAACTCATCATCTCACAATTTCACCCGAGTGTTTATCTGCAAGGGCTCTTTATATGACAGGAAACTGACTTTTCCTGATCCGAAGGCATCGGCTTCCTTAAAGTAGGACAGTTCTCTCCTGTTTCCTTGGAATCAGTGACGTTCGAGATTTAAAGCCACTTCTGAAATCAGTTTTCCCGTATGAAACCTGGAGTCCTTCCGCCAGAAGAATGTGGGATCTACGCTGGAGCCCTTTCGTTTGTGGGCAACCCACTTCTGGGATTCGAGGACTCGGATGGTGGAAGACTTGCCCTCCGCGGGGACCCGCGTGTCCGGGAGCACCTCGCTGACTGCGCGGCTCGCACGTTCAGCTCTAGTGCAAGTGGAGCCAGCCCTACGTCTTCGGAAATGCCTTTTCCTATTCGAAGCCAAAATTGATTTGTTCCCTGAATCACGTCTCTCCAGAAATAAAGTAATTCTTTTTCGGTATTTTTTCCCGAAGACAGGACTTCATTTTCGCAATTCTCTTCTTCCCTCTTTCCCTGCGTACGTACCGTTCTACCTGTGTGGCGTGTGGATCTCTGAGTTTTAGCGTTTTCGACTGAGTGCCCTGTTTCCTATATGATGATATTTTACACTAACGTGTGCTCTCGATTGAGATATTTTTCTAAGCATTTATTTTTATTTATTAACATGTTTTATTAAGAGTAACACGTAGTATTGTTTACTAAATTTTGCGCTTATATATAATAACTCATTTTTGTGGCATCCTTATAAGTAATCTTTTCTTATTACCGCCATCACATATAATGGATACTACTAAAAAGAAGAAATTAAAAAATGGAACAGAATCGTCTGCAACATATAAGACAAATGTATCTTCAAAATAACCCAGAAGAAGAGGTCGCCATTTACAGCGTGGACTCGTCTCTGTCCCCACCCCGTGCAGACCGCCCCCTTGACTCAGCGGACGGGTCCCTTTGGTCCCCTGGGTTGAATGGACCAGGGGGGAAGCCGACGTTGCTCCTGGAAGAGACCCTGAAGGCTTCTGGATGCGGCAGTTTGAGGTCAGGGGTAGACAGGGCGTGCGCTGTCGTCTACGTGGAAATTACTTAGAAATTGTCTATAGTTCACCGGTTCGGATGCGTCTTCTTAAAGACAAATGTCTGCAAAACGGTTCCGCGCTTGGTGTTCACAGCACAACAAGGTAACGAAATTTGGAAGCTATTTGGGTAACACTTAATCCATCAAGAACAGGGCTTTTCAAAAACAAGGTTTTGTGGAGGTTGTCGTTTTAGGACTTAATTTTAATTGAATGTGAATGTATGAACTCTTACACTTTACTCGAACAAGACCTTGAAATGACTCTTGGTTTCAAAAATAGTTTCATGAAAGAAAGAAAAAAAAAAGCAATCAGTAATAAAATTTGTCAGTTAGGGCATAAACTTTTCCATTTTCAAGCAAAGCTACGAGGGTTTTGTGGGCAGAATAAGACAGCGAAGTTCAGGGCTCCAGCATTTACAAGAGAAAATGCTGTCCTTGCCGGGGTGGGCGCAGAACCGCTCCAAGGGCGTCATCACGTGCTGCCGAGGCCTCGCTGGGTGGCCCCGGCGCGCCAGCTCTTTGGGGTGGCGTCCCCTGCTTCTCAGCTGTGCCTTCCTTAGTCCTCACCTCAAGTTTAGCTGCCCCTGGGACGATGGACGATGGCATCAGAGGTGCCACAGTTCAGGACATCACGCGGCGCGGTCCTTTTCGTGTGACACAGAACCCCCGCTGCGAAGAACCCGCCCGGTTTCAGGTAGGAAACCTGCCTCTCATCCGCCCAGCTCCACCGGCTGCCCATCCGCATGCCGCCGGAAGGAGAGTCGAAGCCGGTCGGCGTGTTTCTGGGGGGCTGCGTCAGCTGTGTGGCCCGCAGCTCCGCCTCCTGAGACCACACACCTGGGAGGCCTCCGCCAGCAGGGGCGGGCGGCTGGGACCATGTCCGTCCCGCACTGTCCCGGGTTGAGAGGCGGTGAACGCCGAGCCGCAGGCGCCACTCAGCTCTGGAGAGAAACAGAAACACAGACGTGAATATCAAAGCGTCCAAAAACCACGATCACACCGTGAAAACATAAAACTTAGATAAAACATAAAGAGATGAGAACAGGTGAGAGCAGCCCTTGGTGTCAAACCGAAACGTAAGCACGTGCCGAGCTGTGGTACCTGATGCGCGGACGCTGGCTTCCAGAGTCGGGGGTCTGGCGACGGCGCCGAGCCCGGAGTCCGCCCGGAAATGTCGGCTCCGTGGGCCTGGGACGGCCCCGGGACGCGCCTTGCCACAAGCACCCAGGTCGGCCTGACGCAGGCGGTTCGGATCACACTTTAAGAAGCAACGAAGAAATAAAAGGTTCGGAGTCTGGTGATGGAAAACGAGGTCTGCAGACGTGCAGGCGGTGGCGTCTCGGTCACCTCCTTCCTTCGTCCCACTCCAGGCGACCGCTTCTTCCCCCAGTGAATCTGCACTTCGGTTTTTCTCCCCGGCGGGCGCCTGGGTGGCTGTTCGGTGGGGGAGGGGAGCGGCAGGCGTCGACGCGTGTGCACAGTCCGTGCCCGGCCGTGTGCTCCGGGGGCAGGTGCTGGCCTGTGGGGCCTCTGGGCCTCTGTGACGTTCAGCTGGTGCATCCCGCCCCTGAGCCAGGCTGCATTGCCTCTCACCCTAATGCCACCCCAGCCTTCAACAGTCACCCCCCTGATCAGTCAGCAGCCGTCAAGTTCACGGCCACGGCCTCTACCAGGAAGAACACTGTGACTCACTGAAGTCTCTGCAATAAATTATTGGTGAACATTTCTGCAATAAATTATTTACTAATGAAGGTCTGTACATTCTTTTCCAGACAGGATGCTAATGCACACCTACTAAACTACAGTATAAACATAACTTTTATACGCACTGGAAAACCAAAAAATTCTCTTTCGTGTGATATTTGCTTTATTGCATTCATCTGGAATCAAACATAGTGTATCTGTGAGGTTATGCCTGTATGGCCTCATTTATTTAGTTCTTTGATTTCATTCATCAAAGTGTTATAAATTTTTAAATGCAGATCTCGAACATATTTTGTTAGCTTTATACCTAAGTACTTTATTAATTTGGGTGATAATGTAAGTGGTATTACGTTTATAATTTCAAATCCCACTTTTTATTTTTAGTATATAAGAAAGGAATTGACTGTTTTTGTGTTAATTTTGTATCCTGCAGTCTTGCTAAATGACTTATAGAACCCAGGAATATGTCTTGGTATTTTCTTTTAGAATTTCTATGTATATGTTTGTATTATTTGAAAACAAAGACATTTTTATCTCTGCCTTCCCAATCTGTATACTTTTTATTTCCTTTTCTTGCCTAATTGCATTAGCAAGGACTTCCAGTACGATGTCCAAAAGGAATGGAGAGAGGGGGCATTTTTACCTAGTACTGCATACCAGTTTTCTCTATGTAAACTATAATGTCAGCTGTAGATTTACACACACACACACACACACACACACACACACACACACGCACACACATTCTTTATCAAGTTGAGGCAATATCACTGTATTCCTAGTTTACTGAGAGTTTTTATCATGAATGGGTATTGTATTTTGTCAAACATATATATTGTACATCTTTTTATGGAATCACATGATTGTTTCTATTCTAGTCTATTAATGTGATAGATTGCATTAGCTCAGTTGTGAATGTTGAACCGGCCTTGCATCCCTGGGATAAATTCCACGTGATTGTGGTTTATAATTATTTTGATGCTTTGTTGGATTCTATTATTAATATTTTGTTCAGGACGTTTGCGTATGCGTTCGTGACTATATTGGTCTACAGTTGTAATTTTACTTGTTACTCTTTCTCTGCTTTAAAAATTTAGAGCTGCAAACTTGCTTAAATTTGTCTTCGAATTTATATCTTTTCACATATTCTCCTACGAGCCTTTCTTTTAAAGAGATATTTCTCAATCTACCTTTGCAGAGTGAGAAAAAGCAAGTAAGGGAGACAAACTACTTGCCCGAAATCCCAAGTAGAGGAATAAAAACAAGATGAATAAATAAACGAAAACATTATAGATATATAGACTAAAGGCCTGACCTTACTCACAAAATAAGTTCTTTTTTAAGCATCTTTTTCCTTTCTTCCGAGGGCTCCACTTTTAAATGGTGAAAGCGTAAATTGTACAGGGAGCATTCTGGGGACTCACTTATCCTGTTTCTGTGAGATGCTCTGTTCTCTGCTGGGGGTAGCGATGCTCCTTCTTTGTCTGAAATAATCCCTCCGTCGGAATCGTTTCGAACAGTGGAAAGGCTCCCATTCTTCAAATCCCACCTCGATGGTTTCTCCTAAGGGATCTTTTCCACACCTTTCCCACCTTTCCCACGAGGTAAGGGGGAAACACTTACCGTCTTCGTCAGCAACATTTGTCGCAACATAGACACAAGCGTTACTTTAAAATTAGCTTGGAAATTTTTACTCTTATGTTTGTTACTCGTGCTGGAATATATCAGCCATGAGAAACAGACCTTCTTTTTCTTTGTAATTTTCTTGTCACTGCCAGACGCAGAGTGTTTAATAATATCCGATCCAAAAATAATGGGAATGACTTTTGTATGCTGCGGGAGTATTTTTAAAACCGGGACAAGTAAATTTCTCATGAATTTTTCCAGTTATATCTAGATATGTGACTTACAGCATCGTGTAAATTTAAGGCGCACGACATGATTTGATACATGTACATGTTGCTAAATATCATAATAATACATTCAGTATTTCACAAAATTACATTTTTGTGTGTGGGGGGTGAGAACATTTAAGGTTTCCCATCTTAGCAACTTCCAAGTAGGTAATACAGTACCATGAATTATAGTCACCACGCCGGCTGTTAGATCTTTAGAGTTCTCTCCTTTTATAGCTGGAAGTTTGTACCATTTCAGAAACATGTCCCATGCCCTGCCCATCCCCAGCCCGCGGCAACCAGGATTCCGCTCTAGGTCGCTGTGGTTTTGACTTACTGTAGTTTCAGGTTCTACACAGCAGCGAGTTCAGATGGTATTCGTCTTCGTCTGACTTATTTCGCTTGGACTAACGTCTTTGGGGACCATCCGCGTTGTCACAGACGGCAGGCCGCCCTTCTTTCTGGACGCCGGATCCCACCCATCGCGTCGGTTGGAGGAGGCGCTCCCCGCCCTTCTTGCTGCGCCGCGTGGCCCGGACGCAGGGTCGGGGTCCCCCGCTCTCGTCCCTGCACGTGTCGGGAGCTCCGTCCCATTCTCTCCTTCAGTTTTCGGAGGAGTTCGGGAAGGACGGCCGTTCGCCTTTCTTTACGTGTTCGGTAGAGTTCACGGACGCGAACGTCCGGCCTTGGCCTTGTGTCCGCGGGCAGGTGTCGGACGGCAGTGCTGAGCTCTTTGGTTGTCATCGATCTCAGATTTTCTGCTGCGCGACGCGGCCTCGGTGCGTTGCGCACCTGTAGGAATCCCTTCACGGCCTCCAGGTGTGCGGTGTTTATTATAGTAGCCTCGTAGGTCTGTTTTCCTGAGGTCACAGAGCATTCAGGAGGAGCTCTGCGGCCACAGGCAGGAGCCTCTCCCGCGGGACCCTGTCCCCTCGGGGCGACTGCTGGCCGTGCTCGTGAGGGCCCAGAGCCACACGGAGGGCCTTTGCCGGATCCCAGGTACAGAGACAGGAGTTTCTCTGCGTCAGGACTGGGATTGCGAGCGCTTCCGGGGGATCGGGGGCGTAGCTCCAGGACCGCAGTCCCTCGTGGCCTGTGGCACGAGGTCAAGACGCCAACCAGATGTCCCAGTGGGGGCTAAGCAGCTGTCACACACACAGGGCCATGGCTCACGGAGAGGCCTGGAACTGCGGGATAAACGTGTCAAACAGTCACCATTTCCTCACCGTAATTTTGGTATTGGGACGAGAAGGGAGAATCCAGACCAGGGGACGCCCGGGGAGAGGCGCGGTTAGTTAGACTCCATCTCGTCACAAAGCAAAGGCTGCGAGGCCGAGCGCGCGCCGAGGGCGGGGGAGTCGGGGGCGGTCCTCCCGATCTCGTGGTCGTTTCGTGTCTTCTTTCACGAACCTTTCAAATACAATTCATTCTAAGATATGAATCTTAACACATGTGCTGGAAAAATATATTTCAAGAATAAGTGTGGAGAAGCCACAATCATGAGCTTTTCGGAATTTCCAGACGACAGCAATTTGCGCCCTAGAATGACCCGAGAATTTAAGTGGGTTCAGCTCGCACTTTTACTGTCGCGTTGGTTACTCCCTGCAACGCTACTTTTCTAAGTCAAATATAGTTCTTTTTTCTATGGATGATATGTTATACTCCGAGGCCACAAGTAAACACCGTTTGATTATTTCTTTGGAGAAAATGAATCTGATCTGAAGCACATTCTGCTGCTAAACCTGGTAGAAAAACCGCACATGGTGGGTGCAGAGGAGGAGGAGAGAGCGAGCCGGTGGGGGCGGGCGCGGCCCCGTGGTTTTCAGACGGGAAACTACGCAAACGAGGCCGGGTTGTCCCCGCTCAGGCTGCGGCCCCGCGTGCTTTCCTCGGTCCAAACCGGTGAGCGGAGGCGGCTTCAGACCTCCACCTCTAGAGACCACGGATCCCCAGGCAGCGGAAACTCCTTTCGAAACCATAAATCTTCATTTCGTCGCAGTGTCTAGGATCTGCCCCGACGTGTGTCCCTGCCGGGCAGTTTCCAAAACAGAGAGGCGAGGCGAGTGCACGGTGACCCACACTCGTGCGCTTAACGGCAGCTCCGATCACTCTCCGGGACATGCGTCTGAGACCGGAGAGCTGATTGACAGTTAATAGAGAGAACCACGGACGAAGGGAAGCGCCGAGCACATCCATCCTGAAAGGCAAACTTGCCCCCCACCCCCCCCCCCCCGCTCCCCAAAAATGCCCACCCGCGGCGACATCCCTCTCTGCGCAAAGCAGGCATGGCTGATGTCTGCAAAGGGCTCCGTGCTCGAAATTTTCTTTGAGCAGAATGTTTGAAATCATGCAAGCTGGAGTGGCAAATAAGGCAAAGCCATTCTCCACATGTAGAAAAATCAGCCGAAGCTTTCAAACATATGAGTTACGAAACGACGCAGCTGGGATTCTTTTTAAGCGGCGTGTGGAGCTATTACTCAGAGCACTGAAGACGGGGTTTTGCTTCCTGCTTGTTGCTCTGAAAAGCAATTCAAAAGAACCCACCGGCTGCTTTCAAAAAGTGGAGAGAAACATAAAACTGGTACATATTATTCAATCAGGAACTTCTCTGCTTTTGTTGAACCATCAGCCTTTCTTATTAATTAAAATGAGGAGAGAATACATGATTTCGAGTCAAAAAACATGGGTGGTAGACCTTGATCCAAAAGTTTCTAGTTAGGGAAATATATAATATAGAGAGTCTCCACAAAATGCTAGCGCACATTCATATTTTGATAATCTTAATTAGAAAAATGTTTTTGGTGAGCAATTTATCAATAGATATCAATAAAATTATTAACGTCCATGCAATATTACCTAACACCTTATCTGTGCCATTCTGCTCTCTATATATCATCTGTAAAACATAAAGTAGTAATATTCACTATGGAAAATATTAGGTACCAAACTAATGCCTAACATTCAAGAAATTTATTATGCAAGTATTAAGATCTCAGGAAAATGTATAACCTTTGCCAAAAGGCTTATGGAGATTTCCTTTAAAAATATCACTTTTCTGTTGCTACACAGAAAAGCGTGAGTCAATACTCATTTACCTCACGGTTTCACGGGGTCAGTGGTTTCTCCACAGACTCGCTGGTCCTCTGCGCAGGCCTGAAATCCTGGTGCCGACCCGGTTCTGTGCGACCTCCCGGAGCTCGGTCGTCTCTCCCAAGTGTGTTTCTCTGTGGCTGAGTGTGCGGGGCTCCGGACCCTCACGTCTGTCAGCGGGAGGCCTCCCGCAGCCCCCTGCCACGGGCCCCCTCCATGGGACACTCATAACATGGCTGGCTATTCGCTGGCTGGTTCAAAGCCAGCAGCAGAGTCTTTCTAGCTGAGACAGAAATTTAAATGTAAAAAGCGTAATCCCAGGTGTTCTACTCCACTGCCTTTGCTGTGTTCCATTGATTAGAAAGTAGCCGCAGGGCTGCCCACCTTCCAATGGAGGGCAGTACGCGATGGTGTGGGTCCCTGCGACTCACCCTAGAGTGTGCCTGTCACGGATGGCAAAGCCATGGGCCACACTGGTCAGGGGAGAGGGCACAACCACTTGTGCACGCACCAGTGTCCCCCACAAACAAATATCCACCCAAAGAAGTCTCGGCCTGAGAGAAATTCACCATCGAATTTTCTGAACCGGTAATATATCAATTTCGTCTTTGAAAATTACTTAGAAAAGAGAACGTTCGAGACGTCTTAAGCTGAGTTTTAGCTAAAACAACAAACGGAGGAGACGTTCTAATTGCTGTTAAGCGCGCCCGGAAAACGTGCACAGGTCACATTTTTCCTTGACCACGTGTTCCTCCCACCGCCTTCAGGTCCTACTTTAGGAGTCTATATCATTTCGAGAGTTTCACTTATCACGTATTAAATACAGTTTCAGAGACTCTTAATATCAGAGCCGTTTGCAGATGTTCAAACTCTTTGAATGATCTGACTCCCTTTTTACTTTAAGTCCTTATAACTAAAGGCATGGGAGTCCCACATTCCGGAGTTCTCAGAATACTGGAAACTTTCTTGACTACCCGTCTTCTTTGCCACACACTTCTTTTGATATCAGCTATCATACCAGATTGTAAAATGATTTATATAGATTTTTAAAATACCAAAAAGAATACAAGAACAGTGCACTTACTTGGGGTTCATCCAATAGAATTCAGTGGAAAAACACTCGTTGGAATATAAATGCATTCAAAGAAAAAAGGGAAAAAAAGTTAAGCAAGTTACTTTTGTGAAAAAGAACATCTTGTAGCTGAAATCATTTCAGCGGTATAAAATTAGTAGTTTTCTCTCTTCCCTTGAGGGCTGAATATTGAAAAATGAACTAGATAAGTATGCAAGTAACACTGTGGAAATAAGAGCAAGAGGCATTAAAATATGAAGTCGCAAAAGTCTGTGTTTCTCTGATTCTCACCCACTGCTAGCGCGGGCCCCCGGTTCTCTGGTAATAGCCTCACGAGCATTCACGCAACCGTAGCCGGCCAGGTGAGCTTCCTGTTGCGTCCACTGTCCACTGAGCATCGGGCGGCCTCGCCGCCTCCACCTTGCAGCTTCCCTAGTCACCACGCGGCGGTGAACCGGAGGCGTGCTCGCCGATAGTATCACCCTTCCAGGAACAGCGATGCTCTGATCATGCTGGCAAGAGGATTTGAATGCGGCCTCTGCCCTCCGGAAGCTAATAGCGCAAAAGAGTAATAATAACTTGATAAGCTGGATACGTGTTCTGGGCTACAGCATTAAGCAAGTCGCTTCTATTCGTGATCTCAGTTGATACTTGTGGCACCTCTACAAAATAAATATTATTGCAATCCTAGTGGAGAAGGCCGAGAGAAAACGTTAGATCTTCAAACTCTAGTCATATAGAGCCAAATAAGCAACACAAGTCAAAGCAAGAAATAAGCCAATGACAGTGTTGCTATTTTGTTTCGGGGTGGTATTCCATGATGGAGTGCTATGCGTTTTGCTGAGGAACGCACCTTGTGAGAAACTGCAACACTTCCAAACTAGAGGAGTGACGTTTAAAAAACCCAATCATTGCAGACAATGTTTTTGAAAACCATGATGAAAATGAAAGTTAAAATATCAGACATATAAAGGCCCATTTTATTAGGTACGACAAACATAAAGTCACTTTGTAATAATTTCTAAATGATTCCTAAATTTCCTCAGTGCTTACTGTGAACGTCTTTCTTTCTCTAATCTAGTGACAGAAATTTTGTAGATCTATGCCTACGCGCAGACATTATGAAGAATGATAATACTGAAAAAGTTCCTTGACATAGTGCAAAAATTTATATAATAGAGCTATTTATTGTTTCCTAAGGTAGGTCAATAGAATAATGCCAAGTTAGTTTTCAACACTACACATCCTAAGAAGGACTAAATAACTGTCCAGAGGAACAGCTCTTTAACGAAATAGATTTAATCTAAGAATAAACTTTAAAATACTTGAGGAAGTGTTTTACCATACATTATGTCATAAAATTATCTACAGATATTTCTCCAAAATTGTTATTAATAGGAATTGAGCTAGCTTAAGGTTGTATTTGCTCTAAATATGTTGCTTTGGATAGATCAACGTGGATTTTCAATCAATCACAGTAGAAAGTTCCAACATTCTTTTGAAAATCAGGCAACACAGACGAGCATAGTTCTAAAGAAAGAGCCACTGTACCTCTACAAAGGATGGAGGGAGAGCCTAAAAGAAGGAATGTAATTTCATGTTAAGGATACAGTATGTGGTTGTCTCTGACAATTTGAAAATGATGATTGAAACCCTGAAATTTTGCATTATTGAATTTTCAACATCCCCATTGATAATTTTTGTTTGAAATTGCCCATTGCGGTCAAACCCACACACAAGAAAACTGAATTAAGCTTACGCACATCATTGCTTCCTGGTGAACCCCAAGATAAATTATGGGATCCATTTACTCACAGATAATTTACAGATTTTATGTATTTTATGCACTTGTTGGAAACAAGCCAATCAAATATGGGATGATACCTGCCAAAGTGTGTATTATGGTTTAAATGCGTTTGACATTGTGCCATTCTTACTGCAGTTGATGAGGTTGCAAAGATAATCGTCTGCTGAGTCCACTTTTACAATATGAAAATAAAACCTAATACTTAGCACTGAAGAAAATCCATATAATTGTCTACCTAATAGCAGGAAGGGTACTTGAGGTTCATTCAAAACTGGGTCGAAATAATTAAAGTAGATTTAAGCCATTAAAATGTGTAGAAATTATAGGGTATGGTGCATTATGCTAAAAATATTAACTGATGTGTTTTGAGGCTATTAATTCTGACCCCTTTTTATTAAGATACGATTTCTCTACCTATATAAAAAATAATTTAGGAATCATGTAGATTTATAATTATTTTCCCCATATCGATTTGTGTCCTCAGGGTTAAAGTTTGCATGATGAATATTCATTTTGATCTTACAAATTCTCGTAAAGTGACAGAAAGGGTTACTGTGATCCATAAAGAAGTGGCCATGCCCAGGTCCTCTCGCTCTGTGTGGGTGACGGTGGCCTCAAAACCCTCAGATGCAATCTGTGAAGGATGAAACTGGCGTACATTTTAGGGTTAGTAAAACGATGATTGTTCAACTGCTACTGAAGGCGGTAACTTTTTCATTTTCAAAAATGAGATGAATGTCATGATGTGCCCAGCTAGGTGCAACCGTGCCCTTGGCTAACCAGAACCACACCTACAGGGAACTTAAAGACTGCTGCTCAAAACAGGTTTTTCGGATGGGAGAAAGTGTTTCGCGAGCACTATTTCAGAGCAGGGGAGTTTCATTTATTTGTGTGTAGAAGCTCAAAATACTATAATACAGTTTTGAAAATGTAGTCGATTCTTTGTGGACGGATCGCCTGAGTGGAGATTAGTAAAGAAAGGTCACAGATAAGCAAAAATAAAAAGAAACAAACACTGCTAAGCCTACGCGAAATAATTTCCGCCTTGGGCCATGTCTTCGATTTGTTTTCTGCATAATCCAGCCTATATTGAAGGTGCCGTACATTTGCGTTTTTATTTTTCCCAGCCAGCCTTTACTCTTTCTATGAATGGTTCTCCTTGCCTCGGTTTCCTTCTGTTTTGTACAAATCAGTGTTAAATATTAATATTATTTAATGTTCGATCTGAATTTCTTAAATCTCACCCCATCGTTTGAACATTATTAACCATCCAGAAGACTCACTCAAATTGCTTTCCATTCGGACAGCTCAAAAGGAGCCATTGGTCTCCCGCTGGGCTGCGAGGTCAAGTGGGCTTCCCCCCGCAGGGGCCCCTGGCCGGGCCGACGTCTCCGACAGGCGCCTTGCACGCCATGCTGCGTTTCTTGCACATCCTCCGTTTCTGTGCGCTGTGCTCTCTTGCTGTATAGAAGTGTTAGGCAGCATTCCACTTTGCTTTTGTAAACACCACGAGTTATTTTATTTTATTATTTTTGTTAATGCCTACAGCACCTGGTCTTCCTAGGTGGTCTCCCATCCAAGTACTAACCAGGCCCGGCCCTGCTTAGCTTCCGAGATCATACGAGATCAGGCATGTTCAGGGGTGGCGTGGCCGTAGACCATCATGAGTTATTTTAATGCCTATTTCATATTTAATGTAGGTTGCTTGACTTACTTACTCCACATGTTATCTACGCAGCTCATAATCATTTCTTCCGGACAATCAACTTTGGGACTGTTTTTAAGGTGAATTTGATTAGTGCACATTTTGCTGTACCTGGCGGTGTAGTGTGATGTATATTGTAGCTAAACATCTATTCGCCTAAGCGTTACAGGCTCGTGGGTACAGTCCATTACCGGATTGATCAGAATGATTTTTCTCACTGATCTGCCCTCCGGTTCATAAAGAAGCAGCCTCAGTTGGGTGTGGGGGCCCCGTTTTCTTCCTGCCGTCGTCCTCCCTGCTCCCCCTTCCCTGACCTTCGCCCCTTCCCCACCTCCCCACCCCCGAATGTCATGTGGACTACGTGCTGTGAAATACTGGCCTTTTAACACTCAGTCCTGTGTGAGAACTAACCTCGGGCATTCACACACACTTCAAAGTTCAGATTTATCTACTAGGCAAACAGTCTTGGTGTTCCTTTTTGGCAAATATTAACCAAAAATCCATCAAACATAAATTCTGAACCGAGTTAATGTTTAGCCCACTATCTCACTAGGCATAAAGAAAAAAAAAAAAAAAGAGATCTATTTTTACCCTTACTCGCGTGATATATTCGCGTGTACATATACGATGCGATGTTAGCCTTAAGAAATGTATTTAAATATATCCGTTATCTCATATTACGGCACTGACGAGGGAGAAAGCCGCACAAGAAAACGCCCGCACGTGTCTCGCTTGGGCTGCTCTTGCACACACGGCCGTACGAGCACCTGGCACTCCGGCTCAGTCGTTCGAGAATATCTGAAGGGCTGTGCCCCTCGTCCCCAGGGCGAGCGGACTCGCCCACGCGCTCGCTCACACCCGCTGCACACGCGCCCCCACAGTTCTCCAGGGTGCCTCTGCTCGTTGGAATCTTGCTGAGGCATGAAGCTCTGGCCGTAAAGGAATCAGGGGAAAGCTGGGTTTTATTTTCAAACTTTTAGGCCAGAATATCATTTCAAGACTTTGCAAGAGTTTCACCAAATCTTTAACTCCTAATACGGTCGCCGTGGGAGCCTAATTTTTGCCAGAATGTCAGTAGATGAGCTTAGGTGGTTTAACACCATTTCTATCATTTCTCAGAGCTTTAAATTGTCTTCATTTGTATAATTTAATCCACTTTTAAAGTCGAATGACATTTGAAGTTTCAAGTAGTCTTTGTTATTGATTATTACAAGTCGAGGAGGAAAAAAAGACATGATAAACAGAGGAGAGCTAGGAGACAGGCATCGGAATTATGTAAAACCATAGATATATTTGTTAGGGTGATAATATCCACTGTATGTGTAAACTATTACATGTTTTGAAAACCGATCGAGGAAAAGAAAAAAAGAGCTTTTCGAAATAGCTGGCAGCTGCTCTAAGTGGCTCCAAGGGGCCCCACCCGCCAGGGCACCCAGGAGAGTATTTGGGAAGTGGGCGTCTGTATTATAAAGTGGAATAAAGTGTGTGTGCTCAATTTCCACTTCACAGCCATTATCCGAGTTGGGGAGCAGAGGTTCTAAAAAGGTCGAGAGGAGAAGTCCTGCCTGTGACAAATTGGTCCAAGTTTTTGAAAATATATTGTGCTTCTAAAGCCAGCAGCCTGGAGTAGCAGGGCCCGGCCCCCCACAGAGCTTGTAGGCTGTGGGTGTCATTATGCAGATGCCATTTTAACCAGTATTTTAAGCAGTTTTTGAAAGTTTCCACTGGACGGGAGAAATAGCTCGCTGTGAAAATTTGATGCGGTAATTAAGTTTCCAGTTAAAAATGATGTATTAAATATCCACATAAATAACTGGGCGACTCTCATGTAAAGATTATGTATATTTTGATATAGCCAATGTATGCAATTTGATCAGGGGTGTGACAGGATTGACCGTATGCTGGAAAATACATTCTGCTTGAAGCATGGCGGGTGGCCTGGGGAGGAGTAAGGGAGACACAGGACAGGACTGGGGGGGTCTGAGTGGAGCTTACAGGCGGCAGACGGGGGAAGGGCTCCCTCAGCAGCTGAATGTGCCCGGAGAAGCCTGAAATGTGAGCTTCTGGTTTCTGGCTTAAGCGGTCACCTCAGGGCTAGTTCTCACCAGGGAGCTTTACATTCTCTTGTTGACAAGGAAGCTTTTCCTGAGGTCACAAAATCCTGTTACCAACTTGGTGGGTCTCCAGTGGAATTAAACAGAGAAGCCACTTTGGAAAAACTAGACCAGTGAAGCCACCAGCCCCCGAAAGACACACAGACCACCAGAACTCAGTGAGTTATAGGAAACACTGTTTATTCAGCCAGCTGGGTCTGCCAGGGGTACGCAGACCCCAAATTAAGCAGCCTCAAAATGTAGAGGTACAGGGTTTTTGAGCCCAAAATCCCATTCTTCATTCTGTCTAAACACAAAGGTCTATCCTTCTTCTATTCATTACCTGTCAACTCACAGGTCAGGTGCGTAAGAGGGGGTACAGAAGCAGAAAGCTTGTTTAGAATGTTATGCTCCTATGAACAACAGCCTATGTTTCTATGGAATAGCCATGTTCTCATGGGCATAGCCAAGCAGTAATTTTCCTGCAAGTAATAAATTTCTAGCAGTCATTTTTCAGCCATTACATGCTTGTGCAATCTTCTAACCTTTTGAGATGGTCTGACCATTTATGAGATTTGCAGTCATTTTTTCAAGATTTATTGAACTATAATTTATATATAACATTGGGTAGGTTTAAGGTGGACAATGGATAATGTGAGGTGCCCTTCGGGGAAATGACAAAGGAAGGCAAAGCTAGAGGAGTAGGGAGACCCGCCCTTATGGGTTCTGGGGGAGGACAAAGCCTGCTCCAGAGGAAGTGGTGAGGGGTGTTTGCATTTCAAATGTGTCGCAAGTATAATTACAAGCCCTTGATTGCAAACAAACAGACAAAAATGTAATGGGAGGCCAGATAAACCTAAATTAATCCCGGTGCTTTAAACACAGAGGCTCAAATAAAGGGATAGCTTCAGAGTTTAAAAGAAAACTGAGGGAGGTTAAGGCTTCCAGGTTTGAAAACAATTAGTTGCCACTGGCAGACATCTACAGGAGCATTTGTTACCTTTTAAAGATCTGTGGCTTCAATTTACCATCGGAAGCTGGACCACATTCTACCAAGATTTCATCTTTATAGCGAAGACTTCTTTTGCAAAATATTATTTATTTTTACATTTATTTACTCATTTATTCAGATTGTGACCATATAACATAGGCCTTCTTCTATATGAGTAAACAAGAAATTGATACCAGAAACATAATATTTAAAATAGAAAGCTAAGCTATATTATTCCTTTTGATTGCAGATAATTGATTATGGGGCTCAGTACACGGGAGAATGGTCAAATGAAATTAGCTGAGTGGTACGACCACTTGGAAAGCGAAAGAAGAAATATAGAATACTTGAAAAAAGATGAATTGGTGCAATTACTCAAATGAGAAATGCAATATTTTAAAACTCCTGGTTAATAATCTATGCTAAGGATCATCTTTCAAATAAAGATATAGTTGCGTAGAAGCAAGTTCGCGGACTTTGTCTCGCCCTAAAGCGCGTCTTACTTCTGGAGGTTCCTGGGGCTTCTATAAGGCAGCAGGCGCCAGGACAAAAACAAGCATTTATTTGGTGACCGGTCCGTGGAAGGAATTCTCACGTTCATCGCTCCGATGAATAATCCCAGGAAGTTTGTGAAATAAATTTTATTATTATTATTATTATTATTATTACTTTGCCACTGATAATTTTATAACTTAAACTACTAGTAACGAAATAGTAACACCTAAGTTGAAGTCAAGTTAGACCAAAGCGGTCAGTTATTCTGAGACGCTGAACATCCATCCGTTCAGGAAAGATTTGATGTTGACGGTTTCAGTTTTTATCGTGGTTTAGTTTATCTTAAAGAAGATATGCGACTTTATTTTAAAATGCCCACTTGTAGTGAAAGAGTCCTTTTCTGTTCAATTTCCTTGTCCATGATACCATCAATGGAAGTCTGTTTTGGGGAAAAATAGATAGACAAGTGCTTAGTTAAGGAATCTGAAAGCTTGGTAATGGGTTGAGAAAGGTCCTTTTCTTCCTGTGACCTTTTGAAATTGTATCTGAGAATAGTAAGCTGTCTTCCATTCAGAGCAGGTCTCATTATGTGGGAGGCAGTCCCCTCCCCCTATGCCGGGAGAAGGTGATTAACACTTATCAGGGAGAAACACATCTAGCAGTCGTAAGAGAGGCTCATGTTAATATGGACCGGTTCAGGCCTCTTTTTGCCGTGAAATAATTACTGCTGCGAAACACCAGCAGGTGTTGAAAGAGCAGGATTAATTTGTAAGAGTCGAATGACATCATTTCAAATGGCTTATTAAACACTAATTAGATTTCAAATTGTGTGACTCCTCATACACTTATGTCAGGATGGGAAAGTTTAAACATCTGCTTTCTCTATGACAGAGATGAATAAGGTTACAGTTTAATTTTCATAGGTGACAGTTTATCAAATAAAATCAAAATAGAGATATCCAGAATCATGTTTTGTTGAATGAAAAGTATATTTAAATCTTCATTTCCATTCTCAGTGTTCTTAGCCAATTAAGCAATTGTACTCAGCAGCACAATCCCCTGATCTGCTCTTTGTAATTCAAGCATCTACCCGATGATGAGATTAATCAGATGTATTGTTGAATAAAAACAAGATACTCCTGGATTATAAAGAACTTTCAAAGACTGGCCAAACTCAGTGCTAAATAATCTCTCACATTTTATCTTCGTAAACCCAGGCAACAAAATGTTTTCTTTATTCACTGTTAATAAGATATTTTATTAATTTTTAAAAGTTGAGGTAAAAATATATAAAATATTTTACCAAATAAAGCTATCTGAGGGTATACTATTAAGCTAATGCAATGATTTTAAAGAATAATAAGAATGATTAAAACGATGTACAACATCCCTTAAAAGGATTAATTAGGCTTCTACCTTTTGGACACAATGGCGTATACCCTCAAGTTCAAGTCTAAGGTAATATCAGATATATGACAAAAGATGTTATATTCTGAACGGACAAGCTGTTGCTACTGTCTTAAAATGTAAAACAAAACAATACAATACAATACAATACAATACAATACAATACAATACAAAACAATACAATAACACTGACCATCAGCTAACTGACTTAGCGTCACCCCCAAGCAAAATTCATTTCATCTTTGCTCTCTAAATGTACTGGGAAAAAGCAAGAGGAAAGTTCCTTTAGACCCCTCCCTGCCTGTCACCACCACGGGGCCCCCGCCTTGCTCACGACCCGCCCCCTGGTGCCCGGCGCTGCCCTGAGCTGCGAGCCCCACCGGCCTCAGAGGCGGCATCGCGTGCGGCATCGGGTGTGGCATCGCGCGCACGTGGCAAAAACACCCTCCGATTTTTAGAACCAAGCGGAAGAGTTAAAAAAAAACAAAACTCTACAATTTAAAAAATGCCATTTATGTACATCCGCGTGTTGCCCAGTCCGTTCTCATGCCAGCGCAGGCCCTTGCAGACCTGCGTGCTGGTGGAGGACAGTCCGGCAGGGTGGCCGGGGACCGTGCCTGGTTGGGACGTGCCGTCCCCTTTGCTCTCACAGAATCATAAGGCCGATAACAGCAGCTCATCTTTATAATCTTTTTATATTCTGCTTATCGTGGATATTTGGCATGAATGTTGGCTTTGTTTTAAAATATTACATGAAGATATTTATCTGGATTATTGGCGGTTGTTTTTTTCAATCCTCTTAAATCTTGCTCGTCAGACACGTAAGTGCCTCATTCTCTCTCCCCTTTTCGCAGTCCTGGCCACGGTGTCCCGTAAATGTTCCGTGTTCCGCCCCACCAAAGGTGGGCTTTCGTTTTTGTTTTTTTTCTTGTTTTTTTTTTTGTTTTGTTTTGTTGTTTTTGTTTTTGCTTTTGTGTTGGTGTTGGCGTTGTTTTGCTTGTTTGCTTTTTACATTCGTTTTCACACTCGGTCCCAGATTTTCGCATAAAAAACTTCTTTGTTTTTGGTCAGGTGGCAGCAATGGTATGACACTTGAAATTACATTGTTGGTTTATTGGTTTGCTTGTTTTTTTCCTGTTCTCACTCCTCATTCTTCCGTCCCCTGGAAAAACAAATTCCATCAAAATAGGAGCCTAGTTCATCCTGCCGATTTTCTATCATTTTTCTTGGCGCTCAATGACTATGCGTTGAATGGGTGCGGTAGGGATGTGAGACATAATTTCTAGAAAAAGAGGTTACGTTTAGTTATTATTACCCTAGGAACTTATCGATTATCACTGATACATGATATTTACTTGTCATTTCCCTGGGAATTTGCCAATTATCATTAAATGTATTCAATAAAAGAGAAAAAATGGAAATTGTATTTGTCTATAATCAACTCATACAAGCTCCGTTGGCTGTTTTGATAAAAGAATAGAGGAAAGAGATCTCATGCTGAATTTAGCTTAGACGAATGAGGCCCCACTGGATACTATAAATGACGGGGGACCCAGTGTGCCTTGGGTAGAGATTTCGTTCTGGGGTCGTGGTGGTTGGAACCAGAGAAGCAGATAGAGTCCTCTGCGAAACGTGCTATCGGCCATGGTCAGTAATTGATCACAGAAGCAGAGGGCGCAATGACGACGTGAAGGTTTCGGTATCTTTGTGTGACAGCGAATTCTCCTGCTGTGAGGAAGCCACGAGGAAAGGCGTCCTCTGGCCGTGAGTCAGCGCTTCTGGCCGCGGGCCAGGGGGTGCCAGCGGCAGGCGCGATGGACCTCAGACGCCGCCCGAGAGATTGGATGAGGCTTCTCACGCTTTCCATTAGAGCCGATCCCAAAGGGCTTCCCGTTAGACTGGCGACTCGCTCTTTTTTGAACTATTGTGTCATCTTTGCATTGATTGATCGATGATTTATTAGTTCATTATTTCAAAGTACATATTTGGCAGCTTCCATACGCATGGCATGGTCCTAGACAGTCGGGACACAAAGTGAATGGTAGTATTTTTTAAATGACCAAATACGTGAATAAACACATTTGGAATAATGAGCAATAAATAACCTTAGTTCTACAGATGGTTGGGATGGAAAGAGAGCTCAGCTAAGGAGCACGGCAATGTGAGGATGAAAGGCAAAACATCGTCCATCGCGACGCACTTCTCAGAGAATGAGTGAGCACGGGCTGGAGCGCAGAGCGGCTGTATTTCTACCTCCACTAAAAATACGACATGAGATGATAGAATGTTGCCGCGGCTCTGCTGTCTGTCGCTCAGACTAAATCGTATCAACCGCATGATCCGTTCAATCGGCTGCACAAAAATCAATCGCAAAGACGGATGAAAGCGCGGGTCAAGTAAAAAATGGTCCCGTAGGATGCGCAGCAGTGACCAAAGCCTCGGTGTGCACAGCGAAATAAAGATGCACGACGGGAAGTTTCCACAGATCTCACAGGAAGACAAAAATAATTCATTAATCAAATATGCGCAACAGAAATGCATGTTTTGGCTTCATTTTCCAATTTAATTTATTACGGTAAAACAGATGATGTTTTTTTTTTCTAAAGACACTAACCAAGCATTTTTAAGTTTTTGTGGAAAACCCTGTTTGGGGGATCAAGATTATCTGCTGACACCTTGACTCAGAAACCTCCTTAACCTCACAGCAGAGCACCAGCACCGAGATGGGGGGAACGGTTTGATTCTGGGCGTTTTGTTGATGGCGCCATTTGTCAACATCACAGGCAATGAATCCTCATGACCTTTTCAACATAAATGTACGTTCGTGGTTACTTTGCAGTTTTCTGATCTCGTGTGACTGCAATGGCACGGATTTAATAATCCTAGTTAACTATGGCAAGTCCAGTGGTTCATAGGGTTAAATTCCCATATTCAAGGCAGCGAGAGTATCATTTACTCACTCAAAATGCTCATGGAATTAGCTGGGAATAAAGTAATTCTGCATTAATCTAGGGAATAGCCCCGGGTACGGAGTGTGCTGGCTGCAGGTGTTTATTACACCATTTGTTTTAAATTTTCAGCAGTTGAGAACAGTTTTATCCTAGAATTTTTATTATGTCAACAATGAAAATCAACCTGATGAGAACAGTGGTCTGTCTAAAACTGTTCTAATCTGTTTTTTTTCCTATGTATCTATCTATATAGAAAACCTTATAAATTACAAAAAGGTACAAAACATTAAACCTGGTATCAGTATCATTTTAGATGTAAGCATGCTGTGTGTTGATATGTCTAACCCACATCTGCCATTAGTCAGATAATTCCATGTTTACAAATTGCATAAGGTCATAAATCCTCTTAAAGTTTACCTGGAGTCTTAACAATTTCATTAGACGATATTTCTCAGACTGAGCAACATGGTTTTAATGCCCATCTTTAAACTGAAGTGTTTGAGCTGCACTTCCTGTTACAGTAGCTGCTTGCTCCTTGTGGCTACTGAGTACTTGAAGCGTTAGCCTGAATATTCACACACACGTGCGCACACACACACAGACACACAGATACACATCCCATATACGCAATGTCCAAGATACACTATTTTTAAAATTTTTTATTTTATTTTTTTAGGCGAGACAACCCTCAGTTGACCTCACAGATTGCAAGGACCTTGTCATTTTACAATCCCTTATTTTTTATTTTTTACGCCTACAACACCTGGTCTTCCTAGGTGGTCTACCATCCAAGTACTAACCAGGCCCGACCCTGCTTAGCTTCTGAGATCAGACAAGACCAGGCTTGTTCAGGGTGGCGTGGCTGTAGACTAAGATACATTTCATATTTCAAAGTCCTGTACAAAAACGAATCATAAAATATCTCATTAATAATCTTTGTTGATTATACATTGAAATACAATTTTAATATCAAATAAAGTAAA
This sequence comes from Rousettus aegyptiacus, assembly GCF_014176215.1. Classification (NCBI taxonomy): domain Eukaryota; kingdom Metazoa; phylum Chordata; class Mammalia; order Chiroptera; family Pteropodidae; genus Rousettus; species Rousettus aegyptiacus. The sequence goes on along the minus strand of NW_023416288.1, from coordinate 44,358,884 downwards.
ATATCATTAACATTAATTTTGTGTGACTTTTTAAACTTTTTTATAAGTACAAAATGTAAAATTATATACGTGGCTTGGAGTATATATTTATGAGACAACATTGGGATAGATTGGCCACAGATAATAGAGATGAATTTGGACCTTTACATATTAAAGCAGATGACAAAGTAACAATGTGAAATGAGGTGGAAATGGTGGAATAATTAAGTCAATTGGATAAAATAATAAGCCAAGAACAAACTCTAGTGTACATATGAGAAAATTCAATTTTAATATAATAGGGTAATATATGAAGTATATCAATTTTATCATAATGGGGTAGAAATGAGTAATACTGAAGCAATTTACTAATTGTTTAGTAATATCCTCATTCCATCTTTTTTATCTTTTGTTTTATATCCCCAAGAGCCATAACATAAATAGTAGAAAATAATATATCGATATATTAAAGCGCATTAAAATGACCAACTATCTTAGTCTGCTCAGCCTGCCGTAACCAAATCCCACAGTCTGCATGGCTTAAACGACAGAAATTTGTTTTCTCACAGTTCTGGAGGCTGGAACTTCAAGATCAAGGTCCCGTAGGGTTCGGCTTCTGGCGAGGGCTCTCTTCCCCGCCTGCAGCCTCCTCACTGTGTCCTGCATGGTGGACAGGGAGAGGGGGGCGGGGAGTTCTTGGGTGCCTCTTCCTGTAAGGATGCTAATCCTGTCATGTCTGGGGGGCCCCCCCTCACGAGCTCACCTAACCTTAGTCACCTTCCTGTCGTCCCTGTCTTCGAATATGGCAGCCTGGGCATCAGAGTTTCATATAAACCTGGGGAAAAGGTGACACATTTCAATTCATTGCACCAACTTTACAAAAACGTGGTACAATAACAAAACGCACATGTGAAATCCTAGACGAAATAATTTCTAGCAATATGATAGGAAAAAAAATATGAAAGAAAAACTGAGCGAATTAATAAGTGAAGGGTACTGAGGGAAATACAAACGTCCACAGTCTGCTGTTGGGGCTCACATTAGTGGGGTGATCTAGAATGCTATGCCCTGTGGGAATGTGTGCTTAAATACATATACTACGTAAACCATTACTAGTAATAGTCCAACAATAAAGCTAACTCTGCTTCATGTAAAACAGTGTTCCGTTCAGTCATGTGTCCAGGCTCCAGGACCCCCTGAACCCCCTCTGCATTTAACGTCACAGTTGGCCAAATGAACAAGCGCTATACCGCACCCCGGGGTGACGGCCCGTGAGCGACGGAAGCATGTGGTCACTCTTCTCGTTAACTGCTGACTGCATTAGTCTGCTTTAGGAAAGATATTTCTTGCATAAATTAAAGAGAATGGAAAGGAATAAAGGGAGGAATAAAGATAAACCAGTCGGGCCCTCCGCGACGGTGGGTAACTCCTCAGTCCGAAGGCTCCTTTCGTGTCCATCACTTACATGCTTACCTTCGTTGAGTTTCGTTCGGAGAGTTCTGGTTGCAATGGGTTGTTTGTAGTGTTTGTTGATGCGACAGCTTTTGTGCCAGCAAATTTGTTACAGTTCTGGCATTATTACGGTAGCACAGACTCTGAATTCTCTTGGCCGGGTCTCAAACGACAGCCCTTCCCTGTTGGCCCTGTGACCCTGGGCAATTTTCTTAACCATTCTGGCCCTGTGTCTACTGTTCTTTAAACATTTTATATGTCATATAATATAATATCATATAATATCATTTATGTGTCATATAATATGATGTATTATAAAATTAACCACCTAGCATCATATAATGTTATATGGGTTATATGTGGTTATTATATGGATTATTCCTTTTCTATGAAAATCTCACTTGCATTTCACTTATTTTGTCAGTTAAAGTGGGCAAAAGACATGTTGACCTCTCCTCCATTTTTTGTTCTTATAGAAAATGATTTTAATGTCCTATTAGCGTGTAAAAATCTGATTCTTCATTTATTGTAGATTCTACTTTGTGATAAAATACTTCATTTTTTTCTTGAAGTTTACTTGTATAATATTAAAAATATTTTGATATAATATATATTTTTTGCTAATTGTATTTAATTGTAGTTATTTGTCTTCACTTTGGGGTATGTGCTTTTTACACAAAATCTGTGCGGATATTTTGTTTGGCTACATATGAGACTCAGTTTTTCTTTAAAATAGGAAAGTTCAATCTCCAGTTACAGTTTAGCAAATCTCTAGTTAAACTGATATGTTTTGCTTTAGATCTATATCTACTGTAAACAACAACCTGGTTCAGATTTCATGGTAAGAGAATCCTCTTTAAAAATCTCCAAAATTTGCTTACAGAGAATTGCAAATAATTTTCCTAGAGTAAAGTCACTCTTCCTTGGTTTCTTTTTGTAGTTTCTTTACTCCCCCTCGTTCTTGAAATTTAACTGACACACAATGCACACTCCTAGCAAATATATTTCAAGTCTCAGTTACCTAATTTATTTTAAATGAAACTGCCGCGCCGGAGAGTCTGGGCATACACAGTTACCTAATTAGATGCACGTCCTGTTTCGAATGGAAAAGACAGTTTTACTTACAGGACTGTGAAATTACCTAATAATGTGTTTCAATTCTTAAGTGTGGTGAATTTTCTAGAGTATTTTAATTGCTTTCAGAAGATGAGACTTTAAGTTTTATTTCCGTGGAAAAGTTCAAAATCATCACTTTATAATTGCTAAAAGTGAGATTCATGGTGAAAGTTTTCCTGTTCCCTTAAGTTTCAGACTGATGTTTCAATTTCTGCCAAATCAGGCAGTTTTTTTAAAATACTGAATCCCAAAATAAATGATAGAGAAGTTGAATTAATTAGTTTCAAATGCCATCAGTAAATAATAATTATTTCTAAAATGTTAAGAGTTGACCTTTTTGAAATAGAAAGTGTTCAATGAAAGAAAGTTATCTAAAATATATTATTATTTAAAGAGTTGTTTCTCTTGTAAAGCATGGTCAATGCAGGAAAATATTATGAGTCTGGTCTCTGGATTTGCATGTAACTGATTAATTTTAACCAAAAACCAAACGTAAAGTATAAAAGATTTTTTTTAAATTATGCCTGCAATGAAGAATAGGTTGCATTTGACTACATATTTCTTAAGGGCAAACGGCCTTGAATGTAAACACTGTCGTCCAGGAAAATATGAGAAATGAATTTACACGAGCGTGTTCAAGTGCCCCAGTAAGACATATTGTTGTTCTGTTTTGTTTTTGTATCTAGCTTGTCAAGACAGGACCGTCTATAACATTTAATGAGCAAGGCTTCTGAATTTTCAATTTTGCCTCTCCACAGGCTGGTAATTTAGAGATTTATAGTAATTTGCATAATGGATTGCACTCAGTAAGTGTTCAATAAATGTTTTTCAATTTTGTCTAAATATAAATTTCAAAAGACAGTACCAAATTCAGCGTGGAATTGTAAAGCGAACATTTATTGAAAACAGACCGGGGTACGAATTAAACCTCATTATTCTGCCGTATCCCTTCCCTGGGTGCATCACTGAATCACTGTGTCCTCTGGTTCCTTGAGTGATGGACACACACTCCTCCTTACTGTGTCAACCCTGGCTGGTTCTTACTTAGAGTAACTACCTGGAAGATGGCCGGGGCCACAGGGCCAGCGTGCCGAAGTCACCAAGCTAGACCACATGAGTACAGCGGGCCTCGTCTTTCTCAACGTGGGTATTCAGAATGAGAAGTTTTTAGGTAAAACGGACCGAATGGAGGTGCAGTTCAAAGGTTTTCGGACAGACACTCGTGGGCCCTTTAGCTAATGTTCTGAGCAGATCCTAATGTTGTATCGTTACGTTAGAACTTCGCGACACAGATTCCGTCGGTCCGTCAGTCGGTCCATGCTAGAAATCTTCTCTGGCATGTTAGCATCAAGGGCTCATGAAAGATCGTCATGAGTAGCACGGCCTCTTTCCTGAAAGAAAGTAAGGTGATTTCATCAATATGCCTCTCCCATGGGATATATAGTCACCTCTGTGTAGCTTTAAGTAGTTCTTTGATGTCAATACCATATTATGAGCTATTTTGCACTCATGTGTAGTGTAGTGGACGAGGCGGACACGCGTCTCGGTCCGTCTGTCCAGGCCTGTCCGGGGTGCTCCCACGACATGCGGCAGGCCGAGTTCTCAGAACCAGCAGAGACTGACTGTCGCCGTCCTGGAAGCTGGAAGTTGCAGACCGGAGGTCAGCAGGTCCGGGCTCCCTGAGGATGCTCTTCCAGGCGATGCCCGGCTGCGTCCTCACCTGGCGGAAGGCGCAGGTGTCGCCCTCGTTTGTGAAGTCTCTGCCCTCGTGACCTAATCAGCCCCCGAAGGCCCCACCTCATAGTCCCATCGCATTGTCGGGGGAGGATTTCGACGCGTGGACGTTGGGGTCACACATTCAGGCCTTCACAGCACGGTGGCTCCTTAGAGTTAAAACGGCGAACAATATCTTTGAAAGTGTCGGGCTTTTAAGCCCCCCTCCCCCGGGGTCTGAGTGAAGTGGCTGTACTTTCACTGCACACTTGGCGACCTGGACTTTGTCTGTGGGAAACTCAGCAGCGTCTGAACGGATCTGCATTGGGCAGATGACGATCAATGGGACGTTTTACTTGTGGTGCAGCCTAAACTAAGTCACCCACCTCCGAAGGATGTAGCGACGTCGGGGTAATGAGCCCCCCTGCCTCCATCTGTGCGGCAAAGGTAGCAGGGATGTGGTGATGAAAACCGTGTGTTTCAACCAGACGCGAATATACGTTCCTCGCCTTAAGACTGATCATTAGAAACCAAACGAGGACTCTGGAACATGAATTTTATTGGGATAAAGTGCATTAAATTTTGCCTGTTTGCATCTTGGTGCTTTCTTATAGGCCAAAAAAAAAAAAAAAAAAAGACTACAGAAAATGCTTTGAGAAACTCTGCTCTTGGAGGTGGGGAGTCACAGCGGCCCCATGGACCTACGCTGTCCACACCTGTCACAGGTAGGGTCCACTATAAGTTGATTCTTTGTAAAATATCCTCCTAGCATTCCTGAAGTTTAAAATTTATTGGTCAAATGTTGCAAGCTTTTTACGATGTGAAGAGGAAAATTAGGGGTGATCTGGGGGATCCACATCAATCTCTGTGTTTCTGCGTGTCTTCCGAGGAGGTGTTGACAGGTTTGGTTGCTGACATGCATTTCAGCGACGGAGCATCTTCCTCCCAGGTGGAAGGCGGCTGTGTTTCCTGGCCGTGAGGAGCAGATAACACCTCTCTCCAGACCAGCCTGTGGGCAGATTTGCCAGAAGCTCCCTTATAAGACTGAGGGTTTCTCACGTTTTGTTTCTTCCTAAGCCTCTGTGTAGGCGACACCTGCCTGTGTCACCCCACGTCTCCCCAAAGACGCTCGAGGGCGAGGAAGCTCGGACGGCCTGCCGCACCTTGAGTAACGTAGCCCCTGGTCTCCGGCCCGGGGTTCTCCCGTCTTCTGCCCGCATCTGAGCAGCATGGCCGGCTGACCCGCCACCTTCCGAGCAGGGGAAGCCCAGGCCTGCCGCAGGCTCTGAGAGCAGGTTCTCGACAAAACCCCGGACGGCGTAAACAGAGAGGGTTTCTTTTCACCCCAAAGAACACTCATCGGTGGCAGCAACCGAGGGAGCCCCCACACCCACCCGTGGACGGGGGATCCGACAGGGTTGTGTCTTTGGTGACAGAAACCCCAGTCCGCAACACACACACGTGTTTATCAAAGTTAAAGTCACGAATCGTAAAACATACGAAGTAGTAACGGCCAGGAAAGTTCCGCTCAGTCCCATGATGAGAAAGCTGATGCTCTCCAAAAACAAAATTATAAGCGTATATAAATGGATATTTCCTTCACCTTGCGGTGGCGACGCTTCGGGCTGTGGTCAGCTTCTGCTCTGACAGGAAGTCGAGCGGCCCACACGCGCCGTCGGACAGCGGGAAAGGCCACCTCCGATTGTCGCCGAAAGGGCTGCACATCTGGGACGGCTCGGTTGCGGTGACGCGTCACGCCCGTTCCCGTCTACTTCGCCCTCGGTTTCATGAAAAGGCTAATAACACACGCTGTTCGAGCGTTTTTCTGGCCTCGTTCCCACGCGACGTCCCCGGCGATGACCTTCTGATCTAACGGCCCGCGTCTCGCGCCTTCCTCGGCTCTCCCCACTCGCGTTCTGCTCCCCAAGTTCGGAGAGGCCCGCGCTGCCCCCGCGCCCAAGGCATCTCCCTGGGAAACGGCCTTCGTGGGAAACTTGACCTTCTGCCTTCGCTGCCGGGCATCCCGGCCGTGGCCTCGGGCTCCACTGCGGGCCGCGCCTGTCTCGCCTCCCAGCCGTGTCCCGCGGGCCGCGGCGCCGTCACTCCCGAATCCTCTGGACAATCCATGCTTTTGCCCTGATGCGGCCAGAGCCCGCGTTGACCTCGGCGGACGTTTGGCCGGCGGCTCCCGCGGAGGCACCTGCGCACAGGTGCGACTCACACGGACGTCCCTTCCACCTGGAACGCGCTTTCTTCCCTCCCAGCCCGGCGAGCCCGGCATTTCACTCAGTCCTCGCTTCCTCCTGGGAGGGTTTCGGCCTCATCCCCCGGCCTGGGAGGGACCCCGCGCTGGCTTCTGTGTGGTCCGCAGGCTCTTTGAACGGTGGCGGCTCTTGGATTGAGGATGGAGGGCAAGCGAGAGAGCGAGAGCCTTGGAGGGATGTCGATAGTATGTATTCTTCATACCTCCAGTATGTTCTAGACGACACCCAGCCCACGTCTGATTCATCGGCTTAGCCGGCGGCACGTCGCAAACGCGTCTGTGGGTGGGTAGACGGGGTGGAGTTCCGTTCCGGGTGGTAAAATTTGTTTTGAAATTTAATAAACAATTATGAAAAAATGCATTGTCAGCGTGTAATTCTGATGGAAGAAATTCTCGGTATAGTTGGTTTAAACTGTGTTCGTTTGTATGTTTCCAGGAAGTGGCTTAGTAGGGACACACCCGTCGTTTTTTTGGCAATGATGCAGCACAGTCCCCTGGGAAAGTGACTGCTCTGCCAAAAGGATGTGCAACAGATAAGACAGTCAAAGAACAAATCGACGAGGCAAGAAACACACAGATACATTTCATGATACCTGTTTCCTGTTTCTACAGGGAACTTTCAAAACCACCTTTCTGGGAGGGATTTTTTATTTTGTTTTATTTGTCTTTTCTGAGTAGCGAATAAGATCATCTTCAGCTTTCTCCAGAGAGTCAAATGATGGAGCAGTCAGGAGCTAGTAATCCGAAAATTATAGCTTAGTCAAGCAGTGACAGAAAGAACTCGTGGAGACTTTCATTTGCTTTTCCGGAAATACAACATCCTATGTAAATACCGCTTCACAGATTGATTTAATATATTGCATTTGTGTTTAGTTGGGGAAAGAGAGCTATTTGTTTTTCCACTGAAAGTTTCCTAATTTACCAAAAGAAAACTCATTAATCTAATTAAATGTTCATTTACTTGTCAGCACATTGTTACAAATATATTCTTTATTGTTCGTGTTTACCACAGAGTGAGTAGTTAATAAATCACTGTTCTACTCTCTCGAGTTAGTCTCTTCTGAACAACTTGATATTCCATATCACTGGCTGGATCTTTTACGTTTCTTATCATAACTTAATTGGAGGTTATTACAATGTCAGAACTTATACAAAATAATAGATATTCATCTATATGCCATATCCTATCTTCAGAAAGACAAATGGAATAAAGCAATTCCTTTTCTTAACATTTTTATGTTTGCATCTGCATGTGTGTGTGTGTTTTGGTAATTCTCGTGGTCGGAATTAAGGAGATATTTCTATCCTGAAAGAATCGTGGTCATTTCTAGTGAACTATCTGCAATTATGCTTAATCCCATGATAAATGCTAGCTATTTTCTGAACACTCTTTATCATCCCAAAACTTATTCTTCCATTTATAAACTTAGTGGATATTCAATTAACTTTTGGTTTGGCAAATCTTTGTGCTATACACAGAGAATACATTATAAACATTGGAAAGAGAAGTAAAATTAAAGGCTCTCAAAAATGCATCGTTTCTTATGAAAAGTAAGCAAATAACTCAAGTATATATTTTCTATATTTATATACATTTGTAACTGTTATATAAAAATGTGCTGTGGATGCAAAGAAAATTTGCATCTGATAAAACACTAGCAGGGAAATCACTGTCAAGAAAAACTGCAAAGCACAGAAGATGTCCAAGCTAAGAGTTGAAAAGTTATTCATTGCAATTATTGGGTAGATGAAGGAGCTAATAAGGAAATAAGCACAGATACACAGGAGTGTGAGAGAGCACGTTACAGTTCAAGAATGGCAATTTATTTGATACAAAAAGAAAAAAAGGTTAATCACTGTATCTTGGAGGGTAGGTGGAGATCAGATTAAGAGCATGTGTCATGGTAGGAAGTTTAAAAATTTTGGCAAACAAAAAACATTAAGTATAATAAACAGGGAAATCGTATTATATAAAAATTGATTTTATTTCAGTGTGAAATAAAATTTAGAAAAAGTGGAGAAAATTTGGTGTCAGGGAGACCAATAATGAAAGTGATATAAGAATATAATGGTTTTGAATTTAGGCAGGAAATTATTTATAGAAAGAAAAAGTGCATTTTGTAGACATTTTTATGCGTTTGATCTCATATCTTCTTGTGGGTGATATATAATACACTATTGGTGTTGTTTTTTTCAGAAAATACACTATATGCAAGTTAAATTTGTATTAAGCTAAAATCTGCATGCTTTTTTAGAGGGGCTTCATCCTGGACCCTGTAATTTTAAATGTTTTTTTTTGAGCATTTATTTGTTTATTCTGCTTTGCCAGCTATAATCATATTTGTTTTATACACACTCATTTATTCTGCGAATAAATGAAAATGTCTTGTCACTGGCATCCGCTTTGCCGCTGAAGAGACGCACGGAGAGATGAAGCCATTTTCCCAAGGCTACAGACTTGGCGAACTGCAGAACTGGGTTGCAAATCCCAGCAGCACAGCTCTAGAACCTTTGACTGAGCCAATAGCCACCATGTAGTCACGGTTAGCTGCACCAGGAGATCCAAGGCTTAAACTAGGTTCCAGAAATGTAATTGATACACATATGGCATTATATTAGTTTCAGATGTACAACATGATGACATGATATCTATGTATATATAGATCATGAACTGATGATTATCACAATGTCTCGTTAACATCCGCCATCATCACACGTAGCTACGATTACTTTCCTCGTGATAAGAACTTCTGAGATCTACTCGCTGACCGAATATGCAGTCCGCTATCATCACTGACTGCAGCCACCGTTCTGTACGGCGCATCCCCAGGACTGAGTTTTGGTCTTAAACTAGGAGCTTGTGCGTTGGGACTACTTTTACCTATTTCACTCAAACCTCCGCCTCTCAAGTCAGACCTTACAGGGAGTCAGAAATGTGGAAGAAAGTTGAGAAAAGTGGTTCGAACTGGGTAAACAGGTTTGAGAGTTACAATTTTCTTAGATCAATAAAAGGAAAAAAGTTAATATTACCAAGGGGGAAAAGCATATGTTAGAACTCATTCTTCTAGCCAGGATAGTGACTAAGTTCATATCTACCTATCATCTATCTATCTATCTATCTATCTATCTATCTATCTATCTATCTATCATCTATCTATCTATCTATCTATCATCTATCTATCTATCATCTATCTATCATCTATCTATCTATCTATCTATCTATCTATCTATCTATCTATCCATCCATCTATCTATTTAAAATCATTGGACTGACTTTGGTTAATAAAATAATATAGGTTTCGAGTGTTTAATTCAGTAACACGTCGTGTATGTATCGCATTGTGTGTTCATCACCCAACGTCAAATTTCCTCTGTCAGCGTAGAATCGATCCCCTTCACCCCAGCGACCTCCCCTCCCCCTTTCCTCTCGCACCCACTAATACACTGTCCATGTTCGCGAGTCTCTGTTTGTTTGTCATGTTTGGTTGTTGCTTTCAGTTTTATATCCTTCATAGGAATAAATCATGTAGTTCTTAACTTTTTCTGTCTGGCTTATTTCGCTTAGCATGATAATCTCACGATCCATCCATGTTGTAAATGGCTAAATTTCATCTTTTCTTATGGCTGAGTGATATTCCATCGCATATATATGCCACATCTTCTTTATCCGATCATCTGTTGAAGGACACTTTAGTTGTTTTCATGTCTTGGCCACCGTGAATATTGGTACTGCTACTACAGAAAACGGTATAGACGTTCTTTGAAAAATTAAGAATAAAATTACCATATGAATGACCCAGCAATCCCTCTTCTGGGTATTTACCCAAAAAACTTGAAAACATTTACCACAGAGAATGAGTTTCAATGGAGTCTAAACTTACTCTCTAGCCATAAAAGAAAAAAAAAAATTAGAAATATTTGCAAAATATTTGAAACAGTTATTTACACAGTGAAGACAAGTGTTCTGTCTAGAACCACTACAAGTTCATGAATTAGGATGAATCTAAATGCAGCATAGTGGTTGTGACCATTTCAGGGGATGGGCTGAGACCTGGGGGAGACTGAGATGGATAAAATTTGTGGGCAGAGAAGAGGAAGCTATGCGGGGAATAATTTTCAAATATCTGCCTAGGAGTCCTCTTAAATGGACAGCTGAACGAAGCTATTTGTGTGTCAAGTGAGACTGTGAGGCCTGGGAAAGTGGACTGCAGAGCTTTAAGCTGAGGTTTACCCAAGACTCGAGACCCCATCAGCCAGAAAAGAATACTTAAGCACTTGCATTTAGAAGAGGCACAAGAAAGGTCGTGTCTTAATAGTAGAACAAAACTCGCCTTAGAATGAAAGGACCGAGATAATCAGGAAGTGATTTAGCTGCCTGCTAGAACAAAATTTAACACCGTAAAGGAAGACAGCAGAATGCAGATTACTCACAGTATTTGGCATCTAATCAAAATTTTCTAAACTTATAAATAAGTTCCAAAATGTGACCTACGACTTGGAGAAAAATTAGTCCATACACATAGACTCAACACTAAAAATGCTGATACAAGGATTTTAAAGTAATGATTATAGATCAGAGTTTATGTGCACACGTAAGCCTCGCGAGAGGAAAAACGGAGGACATAAAAATAGAATTTCTAAATCAGAAAAAAAATACCAAATGGGAATAGCAGCATATTAGAAAATACAATAGAAAAGATCAGTGTTTTTCAAGAAATAGTAATGAAAAATATCCGAGATGAAGCAATAAGAGAGAGAGAGAGAGAGAGAGAGAGAGAGAGAGAGAGAGAGAGAGAGAGGAAGCCAGACTAAAAATGAGAAAAGCAGAGCTACAGAAGCCTGTGAGAATATATCATGAACTCCAACATCATTAACGAATTATTAGAAAAACAAATGACACAATATATAAAAACAGTTACATACTGTGACCAAGTGGAATTTATTCCAAGATTGGTTTTATAATCAGAAATCAGTCAATGAAATTCGCCAGGTTAATGAACTGAAAGAAAATCATGTGATCATTTTAATAGATTCACATAAAGAATCTGATTAGATTAAACGCCCATTCGTGACAGAACTCTGAGCATGTGTGAACATGAGGGAACTTACCAAACGCGACAGAGAGCGTGAGCGAGATGCATACAGGCATCATCACGTATAATGACAAAAGACCGGACGCGTTTCTCGTGAGACGGGAAAAGGCGAGGACGCCCGCCCTCAGCCCTTCTGTCCACGGCGCGCTGGAACAGGGCTACACAACGCATCAATCAGTGCTTGGATATAATAATAATAATAATACGTACAAAAGAACGGCATGCCAAATAGTAGGAAGCAAAAATGGCTCATTTGCAAAAGACATGGTTTTATACATAGAAATTTCTAATCGTCTACAAAGGGACTACTAAAACTTTAAGTTAATATGTCCAGAAGAATGAAAGTTAAATGAACAAAAGTTAATTATATTGCTATGTACTAGCTTTTGGGAGAGCTTTTAAAAAAATAAAATAAGATAAAATGATGACTTTTAAAACATAACAAAACATGTAATCATTAGGGAAAAAAAAAAATAGATACCAGCCTTGTGTATTAAACACAAATAAAAAAATGTTGAGAATTTAGAAGGAAGTAAAATTGCCTTTATCTTTAGGTAAAATGATCTTGTGCATAGAAAATCTCATGGCTTTCTCAAAGTCTCTACCAGGACCAATCAATGATTTTTGCTAAGCTAAAGGCTACAAGAACAATATAAATAATTAACGTCCTTTAAAAACTGTTGGCATTTTTCCTGGCAGGCAACTGATTCGCCAAACAGAAACTGTGCTCTTAAAAATGTCTTTCTATTTAGGATGAAGATGTGGAGCACAGAGGATGTTTAGGGCAGAGAAACTACCCCTACAGCATGGCTTCCAGAAGGATGGGTACATGCATCACACGTCTCTCAAGGCCCACGGGCTGGAGGACAGCAAGCGACCCCCCGTGTGGACGGTGGACGTTGGGTGACGATGACCTGTTGGTGTGGGTTTGCTGATGCTAAAGCATGCAGCACTGGGGTACGGAATGATGGAGCGGGGCGATCACCTGCGTCGGGGGCAGAGGACACCTGGGAACTCTCTGTACTTTCTGTTCAGTTTGGCTGAGAACCTAAAATTGCTCTAAAAAACAAAATTCATCAATTTGAAAAGTGATAAGAATGACCATTTCTAATAGCAAAAGAATAGACTTGGCGTAACTAGGCATACATTTATACAGTATAGCCAAGACGAGGACATGGCTGGCTATGAAACATCGCTAAGAGAAAGCCAAGAAGCACTAACTGTTTTCATGATGAGGCAGCTCAATATTTTTAAGATGTCTGTGCTTCCCAAATTTAATTTCAGAAATTAATGCAATTCAAATCAAAATCCCATTAGATATATTTTTAGAAAAACAGACTGGAAAACAATTCAGAAATGTAAGGAAGCTAAAATAGGTAAAACAATTTTGAAAAGAAGAACAAAGCATTATGACTTAAAATGCCTGATTTCAGGATTTGCTGTACAGCTACAATTCTCAAGACAGTGTGTTACTGGCCTAAGGCCAGACAGAGCAGTAGAGATGCATAAAGAACATTTCTATGGCCGATCGATTTTTTACAGAACTGCTAGATTTATCCAACAGGGAAAGGCTACTCTTTTCAACAGGTCATTGAGACAACAGGTCATCCTTATAATAATAATAATAATGATGATGATGATGATGATGATAAACCTCAATCTTTACCTCTCACTCTGTAAAAAATTGACCTGAAGTGGATCAAAAGGACATGATATCTGAAACTGAGATTTTTGACATTAAAAAAACCTTAACTACAACATAATTTCTTCTGTATCGATACAGCTTTACTATTTCATTTTCACATTGCATAGTACTCAGCCATGTAAACAGTTTTATAACATTGACTCACCTGTTAATAATTCAGGGCATTTATACTTGTTAGCTACTATAAACAATGTGACAATGACTGTCATTTATACGTTGCCTTGGACACACGGGCAGGGATGTTTAGTGGTCCCGTTGGCCTGTGGGGGCCTGACTCTTCCACTCCCGTAGATATGATGAATCTCTTTCCATAGAGGTCGGGTAATTTCCACAATATTCATCAGGTGGATTTCTGACTAAGTTTCTCTTTACCATATTTCTTCTCATGAAGTGTAGACTGCCAGCCATTCAGCACTCCCCGGAATTCCTTCTTTATTGTGTGTGCCTTCTCAGGCATATACAAATCCCTAAAAAAACAAAAACAAACAAAAACAAACAAACAAAACAAAACAAAACAAAAAAAACGTACACAAGAAAACATGGGATAAAAAATTTTGTCCCTGGCATAGCTAAGTATTTCTTAGATGTAAAATGTACGGACAGTTTTTTGTTGTTGTTGTTGTTGTTGTTTTTTTAAAAAAAGGAAGAGTAATGCTGCACAAGTGTAAAGCACAAAAACTCCCTGGACGTCCATAGGCACATGCTGATAACCCTGTACTGTAAACTCAAGTTGATTCACTTTGAGTTCACACGGAAAAAGGCAAGATACAAAAACTAAGTGTTTGAAAGTTCTACCTGTGTGAAGTTAGATTATTGACAATTATACAATTTTGTATCATTGGAGCAGAAGGAAAGCTACAGAGAGAATGGAAGAGAGAGAGAGGAGAGAGAGAGAGAGAGAGAGAGAGAGAGAGAGAGAGAGAGAGAGAGAGAGAGAGAGAGAGAGATTGTTTAACAGAGACACATATAACTTTTAATCTTCGCAGAGTCTGCCTGAACGGAAACACAGCCCCAAGCATACACCACAACGGTCTGAGAGGTGGGGCCTAGCTGTGTAGACTGAAGGGAAGGACTAAGAATTTGGTGAACACTTAGCAGTCTTTGGCACAGTAGGATCGATGATTTTCTTGTAGAGAAAACATCTGTTCATTGGCTACTTAATGTACGATTCATCCAACAAACAGACTATTGAGCACCCACCATGCACAAGGTGTCGAAGAAGCCCTCAGGATTCAAAGAGAATTAATTCGTCACCTTCCTGCTGTTCCAGACCTTGCAAAGGGAAATAGCATGGGAATTCCTTCTGAGAGCAACATTTTCTGCTTGTGGTATTTTTCTGGAATCCAAGAAAGGAGAAGTCACTAGTTTGCTCACAAATTCACCTGTGGTATTTTGTCTTTAACAAGGCATTTGCTTACTCTAGTGTTTTAAAAAAATTTTTTAAAAAGCTCAGAATGAATCATTAATATTACTCTGGTGAAATTCATAAATAAGATCACTGAACTCACTTGTTTAATTGGAAATTCTCAGTTAAAACACTCTAGACAGCATTATTTAGAAAGCATCATTTACTTGATTTTCACAAATTTACTTACGAAAGGATAGTTTTCTTATATATTTAGCATGCACTATAGGGTAAACTTTAAATAAGTGATGCTTTATTGCAATATACTTAGCACTTAAGAATATAAGCTTTTTGAGAACAACTAGATTTGGGTGTATTCTCTAGCTCTGACGTAATTGAGCTATGTAGCCAGGGAAAGTTACCGAATCTTCATATGCTTTCCTTTTCCTTTTCCTTTTTATTTTTTTCTAAATTAAGATTAATAGGATTCTTCTGTGAATTAAATGATGGATGTGCATAAAGCTTTTAGTATAGTTTCTGGAAGGATTGTTGCTCAATGTAAGTTAGCACTCATTATGTGTAAAATTTAAGGACTTTTTTCAAAACTGGAAAACCATAGTTTTGAAAACTAAGATGATTTTAATGAAATGAAAAGGTAAAGCCCATACAATGTAAAATTTATCAATTTATTAAATGCAGAATTTCGATTGTGCTATATATTAAGTATCTCAATGGAATTTTCACAAAATTTACGAAATAAAAACAGTATAGAATTATTTTTAATGGTGGTATTGAATGGAAAGAATAACTGGTTTCTCATGAGTTACTCGAATTTTGTCAGACTTCATAAAATGCAGTCTTTCTTTTTAAATAAATATAATATTGCTATTATATCTCCTAAAAGGGAGAATTCCAAAAGGTATTGACTACTTGCAAACTGATGCATTATAATAGTTCATCTTATTGTAACAATGAGTCAAAATTTACATATTACTCTCATCTATTGCTTAGGGTCAGTACTAGAAATAGTCAAATAAATAATATATCTGTGTCTTACTTAGACAGCATTAAAGATCGTTTACTATAGTATATATTATTTTTGTAATTTGACATCAAGACAAGTTTTGACCTTCCTGATGACCTGATAAGTCCACTTTTTCCAGAAAAAAAAAAAATTGCATAACTTATTTTCTTTTTTCTTCTGATTGAAAAAAATAGCTAAATTTATTTACAAATTCGGTGCACATGTTTTAGAGGTTTTAAAACATGTCTCTGTGCATATTGACTTATTTTTATGTAGTTTTGAGTATATATTTTGAGCTGATTATATTATTATTTTAGAATGGGGGACATACAGTCAGACATTAATCTATAATATGTAAAAGAGAACAGCAAACATTTTTTTAAAAGATTTGTTTTGTTTATTGTAAAGCTATCATTTAAGTAGAATGCAAAAATTTAGATTGTGCTAAAGTAAAGCCATTTCTAAGACAAAAGCAGAGTGTAATAGTTCAGCTTTGACAATATGTGTTTTATGACCACTTCCAGTTGAAATAGAGATACTGCATAAAGATGAAATGAACCGTGGAAATCTGAATTAGATCATTAAATTACTGTTTCTTTTTAAAAAACAACAACAACAGTAACAACTCATATTTTAATTTGTGACAATCTAATAACAGATTTTTTTTTGACTGTGCAATTTTAATTAATCTTCAGATGGATAGCATGCTTCACAGGATTCACCGAAAACTACCCTCACAGTCCTGGAATTGTATGCCTGCTCCCTGCAGCTCTGGGTAGACGCTGCAGCATCTGAAAGAGAGTGTCTCTTCTTATTTTTAGTTCCTAGCGGGGCGACGGGAGCCTCGGGGAATGTGTTCAGAATGTTTATGAATGAGCGCGGCAGTAACTTGGACATGAGCATCCTTCAGACACATGCATCTGTTTACGCGAATAGGTGCATCTATCGCTCTAGTCAAAGGGGACTCTGGAGATAGTCCAAGCTCTAAGTGTTAAAACAACACGCTACCTGTTTTTAAATGTTCATCAAATTGCCATGAAATCTGGCCAGCTGGTCAGAAGCATCACTGCTGGAGAACTGACTGCCGTTGAAAGGAAGGTGACATAGAATAGAGTGTCCCATTACAATCAAACTAATCCACTCCGAGTTCGCAGTTCCTTCCCGTGGCTGAACCATCTGGTCCCCTATCCCAACATCTGTGCATGTCAGCGCACGATAAATAGTGATGTTTTAATATGTTTCCAACGATTTCTTTCGTACTATAATTTTAAATAAAACACTACTTTTAGGTGTAGGTGGACTCAGGTACTTTTAGCCAGAGAAACAAAAAGACTTTCAAATGCGTCGTTGACATGTCCGTGTGGCATACTGATTTAGACTGGAAAACGGGCAGAAACGGCGCTCTTTGAAGAAATGAGAAGTCGGTGAAATATTGATAAGAGGCCGTCCCCTGTCAGCCTCAGGGAAGTGACCTAGGGAAGCTCTGTCCCCTGGGACCTGGCACATCTGGAAGCTTCTGGCTATAGCGGTCTCTCAACTTGGGAGACGGAGGTTAATTTGCCTCACAATCAAATTTAATTAGCATCTTTGACCAAACCCATTCCCATTGAGTAATCTATTTTTAATCACTAATGTCAAAATATGTATTTGTCAATAAATTATTTCTTGTTTGAAAATTACATGAGAGCTTTAAAATACAAACTGCCTCGCATGCTCATAGAAATTGCTATGAAGAGTTTCAATATTTGACATATGCATTAAAAAGTAATTAAAATATGTATACGAAGGACCTAGGAGAACATTTTGATCAGAATATGTAAGATAAATATTTTAAGCGGAAGCTAAATATTTGTATTTCTTGCTCTCTCATCCGTCAGGACTCGCTTTTATTCAGAAGAGCAGCCTGTCCTCACCGCCACACTGTCCCGAGCATCTTGGATTTAGAAAGCAGGTGATAATTTAGTGTAACTTTAAAATAACTGGTGGTAGCTGGGGAGTAGAGTGAAGAAATAAAATGGAGTCGCACTAGTCAAACTGCTAAATCACCAAACTCAAGTAGGTTGAGGAGTGAGAAAATAACCCCATAATTAAATTAGCCTGGGAACTTAAACTTTTGAACTTTTCAGTTCTGCGTCAATGCCTCAAAATATACCAGGCCTCCAGACAAAACTCTTAGTTCCCCCGAAGGACTAAGGCCAGAGCGCCCAGGTACCCGGACCACTCGTCTTCGGCTACCCAGACCAGCTCTCAGCTAGAGAGTCGACTTACATCTTGGCCAATCCCTGGGCACCACACCCTCTTGAATTTCTAATGCTTGGGTCTGTTACTTCATCTTTCTCCCGCACCATTAACTTTTTATTTCCTCGAACAATTTGCTTTACATGTAAACATTCTCTAATAGATGGCCTAGGCAATAAATTCAAACAAAATAAAACACATCCGTCTGGTCTCACATCCCTCTGCAGCTCAGGCAGAATCTGAAGGCTGGATTGATTCTTTGCCCTTCTGAGTGGAGGCACACGCTCTGCCTTCTTTGCAGCAAACACATTTAATTTTCCCTAATCGTTCATTTAAAAATTCTTACGAGAAGATGGGCCAAGTTTCAATAGCGAGTGATACAAACCATTCACAAGCTGTTTTGTAGGTATGAGAAAGTCCTGGTTTTACAAAATATGAAGACTTTAAGTCATGAGATGGTTTTATAGGAAATCCTTAGCAGAGGATGCAGAAAACCAAAGGCAAATTTGCGGATTGATATTTCCTGATTCATTGCATGGATAGTCAAAAAAAAAGTTTTTAAAAAGGCCTTGCTCAAGTTAATGTTCACAAATAAAACAAGTTACAAAATATTTTTTCAAGGTATAGATAATAGTAGTAGACCTGTAGTATAGGCAGAAATTAATTAGGGAGAAAAATTCCAACTTAATGAAGGAGACACTAGATACTTGCATTAAGAAACTTTGACAAGAGTGTTAAGATAATGTTTAAAATAAAACTTGACAAAACTCAAATATGCCTTCCAGCTTAAAAATCCAGTTGGCTGACAACCCAGATTTTTAAGAGCGAACTTCGGTTTAAAAAAAAAAAAAAATTGCAGAAAAGTGATGAGTATAGATGAGGTAATGAGATGGAACAATAGAGAAATTTCTAGAACCATCAGAAGCTGACTTAGCAGTGTTATCTCATGCAAGAGAAGATGACAAAATAATCTGCCCATCAAATTAAATAACTGACAGGTGGACTAGGGATGTCAGAGAAACTCAGCGGTTCAAGATGAAGTTTAGATAAAGGAGGTGAGAAGCCTAGAAGGAAGTAAAAGTCAGAATCTATTTTTTAAAAGATGCCGCTGTCCTACAGAGACGTCTCTGAACAAAAAGGAAATATAAACAAGTATTTTTATACTTGAGGCCGAGGAGAGAAACTATGCAGGAATAAATAATTCATGCAGAAGAATGAAGGCCAGGGAATTTAGAGCCGTCATCTGTGTGTGAAATCAAGTTCAGAGCACACACTTAGAAACCTCACCTCGGGGAATGCTTCCATTTAAAGGAGTTCCTTTCATTTACATTAAGGTCTTTTTGTATGTTAAAAATATTTTAATTACAAACCTCTATTACTACACAGCGCTTTATATTAATTTGTCTAAGTTACATGCATTCTCCTCTTTCCTTCTGTCAGTTGATAACATATTTTTCCTCTTTTCAATGGCCAATCTCTGGATACCACGCCCTCTCGAAGTTCTAACACTTGGGTCTGTTACTTCATCTTTCTCCTGCACCATTAGCTTTTCATTTCATTAAATAATTTGCTTTACATTTTCTAATAGACGGCCTGTGAAATAAAGACAAACAAAATGAAAAAAAAAATGTCTTTGATCTCATCTCCCCCCGTAGCTGATACAATTCTGTTTATTGGATTGCTTTCTCAGTCAAACACCCCAAATTTACTAAAACCTGTCTTTATTTGTTAAATGTGTTTTGCTCCGGACGTGTGCATCGTTATGTGTATGGCTGATGGCCTTCCGCTAAGAACAGCTCGTGTATACGACGCCCCACAAAAAGCACATTACCAACACCTTGAGATTCCTCTTGACGTTAGTAACCGCTCATCTTCCCAAGGGGAGCCATCCACCTTTGGGGGGGGGGGGGACGTTGTGTTTGTAAGGAACATAAATGAAATCACACGCACGTGTCCTCTGATTCGGATTCTTTGCTGTTGCGATTGGGACGTTGACCCTGTGAAGTGTTTAAACCATTTTTGTCGCTGTAAGAATCGTATCTTTCATTTGCCTAGTCCTTTAAAAAATGGGCTTATGCTTTTTCCCAGTGTTTGACTAATGCAAATAAGCCTGTTGTGAACATTCTTTTGTACATGGCTTAGTGCGAAAACGCACGCTGAGCGAGGAGTTGCTGGGTCGTAGGGGGGCACGTAGTCGCCTTTGGTAAGCATTACGACGTCCGCCGAGCACTGTATTTTCCCAGGCCTCCATCTCACTCACCCCCGGGATGTCACGGGGTGCACATGACATTCTGATGATGCCGAGCGCCTCTTTCACGTATTTATTGCCCATTTGGATCTCCTCTTTCGTCAAGTACATTTTCAAGTATTTCATCCATTTTAATAAGTTTGTTTTTCTTTTTTACTGGTTTGTTTGAGTTTTTTTTTTTATGTATGATGCTCTTTGTCAATTTTATATATGCAAATGTTCACTCTCGCTTTACTCTGCTTGCTTATCTTTTATGGTTTTAATGATGATTATAATATCTTCATTTAATAAATCTCATTATTTTTATGGTTAGTGTCTTTGCAACCAGGTTAAGAGATCTTTATCTCCTTCACGGGCATTAACATATTTCCCTATATTATGTTCCAATATCGATTTGATTTGATTTAGAAATACGATCCATCTGAAATTGATTTTTGTGTGTCTTGTGGGTTAGAAATCAGGATATTCTTTTCAACATAAATATCCAGTTGATTGGTATAATTTATTTAAAAGACCAGCTATTTCCACTGCTGTTTTGAGAGAAAAACAGAGGTCTGTTTTTAAGGCTTTTCTTTTTATGATATAGAAATGTTATTTTTAAGTGGTGACATTTAGAGAATGTACCTTCATTTACAGAGCGCAAAATCACGCACTGCCTATGTGTGTGCGTGTGTGTGTGTGTGTGTGCGTGTAGTTCTACATATTTTATATATTAAACACATTTAATACCCAGAATAACTCGAGGACATAGGCATTGTTACTAATCCGCATATTTCGGATAAAGAAGCAAGCACAGAGGCTCGGGCTCAGAGAAGCCGCGGGCGATCCCAGTCTGACGCCGGGGGCGGCTGGCAAGGTTTCGAATCCGGGCATCTGGCTTCGGCGCTGGCGCTTTTCGGAGACCGTGCTGGTCTCCTCTCTTTTCAGAGCTCTTTCTGGTTTTCGTCGTGGAGTGCCCCAGGACAGAGTTGGCGGCCGATGCGCGATTTTAGTTGTAGAACTTGGAAGAAGAGCTACGCTCAAGGATTGTTCTATCTAGCGTAATAAGCAGGACTTATCGTTAGATTTGGATGTAGCAGGAGAAGAAAGGTAAGAATCCCGAGTGACAGCTACGTTTGGATCATGACTTCATAAAGAGAGGGCAGACGGTTCTGGAGATGGGACACAGTGAGGGAAGGGTGTTACATTAGCTTGGAGAGGGCTAAGGGACAACCGAACACAAAACTCAAGTCGGAAGTCCGAGGTATGTGTGTGATATTTAAAACCACGAAATCGAGTGAGATCACCTCGGAAGAGAATGCACATCAGGAAAATAAAAGAACTGGGAATGAAGTTTTGGGGCATGTCAGACTCAAAGGAAGGAAGTGAAGATGTCCAGGATGCGAAGAGGGGGACCCGGGTGAATGTGGGTCGCGAGAACGTGGAGACGGGAATGATGGAGGAGGGAATGGTAAACCACGCCATGTGCTCCCGGGTCACCGCTGACGAATAGGGCTGTGTCGTGCCCAAAGTGTTCGGCGAAGGCAAACAAGTAAAGATGGCCGTTGTCTGGGTGTGTGGGGGGCGGGGGAGGAGGCGGATGCACAGCAGAAAATGGGAAGAAATAGGAGCTGAAAAGAGTGGGAGAGAAAATGAGGGCTGTGAGGAGCCGACGAGGAAGGAGGTTTCTAAAGATGTTACGCTCTACGCGGGAGAAGAGAACTAGCAGGTACTGGAGGGATCGGGGCTTAAGGAAGAACGTTAAGTGTATGTGACATGTCACGTATGTTTGTCATAAACACGGTGATCAGGCGCCTGAAGGGACTTTCACTGCAGTGACAGAGTCCGTGAAGCCTCGAGAAGGTCGATTAAAGACACGAGCTGAAAAATGGATCTACTATAATTATACTTTTTTTTGGATGTTCCCTTTTTTATGTTTAGGTTTTTACGTCCTCTGAAATTTATTTTTTTAGATGAGATTAATTCTGAATCGAGTTCTGTTTATTTTTCCACAAGCACTCAATATTCTAACACTACATATGGAGGAATATTTTCTTTTGCCACTGATTTGAAATATCTTTTTATCACATTAATATAAATATAATTATCACAATAAGCATATTTATTCTTATGCAGATTAACTGTATATTTCTGAGCTATAAGAAATTATTTTAATTATGAGACTTTAATAATATTTGGTGTTATACATTTGCTCTTTCTTGAAAAACGTTATTGTTTTTCCTGGGCATTTATCCTTCCATCTCAATTTTAGAATGATATATTGAGATTATAATTTTATTGAAATTTTACATGAATGCAGATGAATTTGACATTTTTATAATATCACATTTTTCCACTCATGAACTTGATATATTTCTCCATTTAATCGCATAATCAGAAAGGTCTATACTGTTTTATGACACCAGATGAGCATAATTATAATACATTAAGGAGATGGTGACTGGATATTGAAGAGTCTATAAATCATGTCACAGAGACAAATGAATGTGTTTAGTCTTGGAATTAGTAACAGAACATTTATAATAACATTCCGAAATTTCGAAGACTCTATTTGTTAAAAAAAATAAATAATGGATTAAACTCTTTTAATTGCAGAAGACAGGAAGGAAGAAAAGTTATGAAAAAGCAAAATTCGCATTAATCAGAAAGAAAAACATTGATCGAGTTGATCGGTCATTGTGTAAGGAGTTCTTTGTCTCGGCCCCCAACTGGAGTTTGCAGGGAACAAAGCACACCCGCCTCGGGGGAGCTCGTCTTTGCTAAGGTGGGAGGAGAGCCCGTGGGCGGCATGAGCCTCAGCTGGTCCAGAGCCCAAGAGCCATGCTGCATGAGGAGGAGACCACACACCAGATTAAAGGATGAGAAGAGCGTGAGATGGAGCCACACGACGTGTTCCCAGGGCACACGGAATTGGCCCACGTGGCGAGTACGGGTTTCGAACCTCTCAGGTGTCAGGGATTAAACTGGGGAGGATGGCAGCGGCCCCTCCGGATGACGAAAGACACAAAGCTTTTCCTCTGCGATCAGGAAAAACACAAGGGCGTTGACTTTTTCCACTTCCATTTATTCAACAGAGCACTTAAAGTCGAGCCAGAAGAATTAGGCAAGAAAACATCGAGTTTCCTCGGAGAAACAGGCGGGGGGAACAATTGTCAAAAATTTTTTTGAATACTGTTCAAGAGCACAGAGTACCTTTAAGACTGAAGATGCACCTTGTGATACAGGCGTGGCGGTGACCGCATGGAACTGGGGACTAAGCATTTCATATTTCTCCAGATGCCCTCATAAAACGGAGACGTAGAATAGCAAGAAAGAAAAAAAAAAAAGAGGAAAAGAGCAAAACAAACAAACAAAAAACAGAGGTGATCTCGTCAACAAAGCGAGGTCAAATGGGAGCTCCGCGCACATTAAGACGTGAGCGTGTGAGGACAGGGTGCGGCCGCGCAGGGCTCAGGCCCCATGACCCGGGAGCCGGTTTCGGCAGCGGGCCGGTCTAAACCCTTCTGGTATGTTCCAGATGCTGCGGGCCAGTTTTTACAGAAGAAAGAAGGATGGTTGAGAACCGAAGAAAATAAGAATAGTCAGTTTTGATTTATTAGGAAGAAAATTAATTTTAAACTTGAGTTTTTAAAAGATTTATCACACTTAATGCAAGTTTTTGTGAAGCTGAGTTCGTTATTAATTTGTGTGAACATCACCGAACCAGTGACAAATGACCTCACATAATTAATCCACACAGCTGAAGTAGTTTTATTCCGTTATCCTCAACACCGAATTTTAATTGAATAAAGACTTTTAATACTTACAGTCTAAATGTTTCTACTTACTTTCTTTTTCTTTCAAATTAGGGATTCTTTTTATACCAGTTTTTATGCGAACTTCTTAGTAAATAGATGACACTTGATTTTTAAAGGGATTTCATTGCGAACAACATCTAATTAAACACAAAGACTGGTTTATCGCTTAGAGGGTTGAAAACTCCTATTTTCTGTAATTCATAAACAGATTTCATAAACCAGTTTTTGAAAATAACCTGTGTGTTCCATAAATGCAGTTATAAAGCTTGGAGTTTCCATTTATTTTCCACATTACTTACTACCCCAGAAGAGGCATTTTTGTAGGGTTAGTTCCAGGGGTATTTGGCTATCATTGAGACATGTTAAACATTTGTGATATAATATTTTCAAAAGTTGGTTGCTTTGTGCTTTGGATACAAGCTGAATAACATTCCATCCCTTTACCTCAGATATATCTCTTACCAAATGGCCCTTCTGTAAAATTAACAAGCTCTCATAAATCTATAAAAAGTCATCATTTCTTCTAAAAATATTTCTAGAACATGCTTTATAACTCAGAAACTGTTTTAAGGATGAGAGATAAGTAAGCAAGAGATCAATGCACTGCATAAGGGTTAATTAGGGAAGGCTGAACATGGTTTTCTTTTATAGAATTTAACAACAAAACAGCCTCAAAAACACTAAAAAAAATGTTTTTTTTTGTCATTCCCGTTATACAGTTCCAGATAAAGAAAAGTAAGTTTCACAGTAGTAGTAATAATAATAATAAAGATGATGATTGCAATGACAATAATTCTTAGTATTGCGGGACCCATTCAAAAATACAGTGTGAGGTCACAGTGTTCCTTGCTGGAAACCCGCCCCTTCCTTTGGGGTGCGCTCTCTCATCTCCTCATCCCCCAAATTCCACAGGGCTGAAGCTTTGCTTAACGGCCCATCTCCTTCTAAAACGTGCTTTCAATAAATCCTACTTTTTCTCAAAAAAAAAAAAAATACAGCATGAGAATTCACCTTATCTGCCTCTCTAGACTGGCCAATGTTAAGAGTGATTGTCTTAAAGTACAGCACAGGGAATATAGTCAATCGTATTGTAATAACTACGTCTAGACTAATTGGGGGATCACTTCGTAAATTATATAAATGTCTAACCGCTATGGTCTGCAGCCGAAATTAATATAAATAGTATTAAACGTCAACTCTAATTGAAAAGTAAAAATTAAGAAGAAAATAAGAAGAATGGATGTCTTTAGGTAGTAGGCTTATGATGGATTTTCCTCTTTTTTTATTTTAGAGAATTTTTATATGTTCTACAAAATGCTTAGAGTTTTATATTTATACCAAGAATATTAAAAAATAAATGGCTGTTTAGTCGAAGCAATGATCAGAGAGCTGTTGGACCATTCAGAAGACCTGTGTCTTTCTTGACTCTCATTCTAATGAAACCCTAAGAGATTCTCTAGGCCTCTGCTGTGTCGGAAGAGTATGAGGCAGAAATTGGGGTGTGCCTCTCCTTAACAGCTCTTTGATTTAGAACAGTTATTTGGCATTGTGTAAAAAGCCTCTAAATACTTGTTGGCAATTCAAGTGAAACAGTAAAAAAAAATACATTAAAAATTAATAGAAAATCAGAATAGTAGGCCTTCCATAACACCTAGCTAATTTGAATTAAAAAGGGTATTTAGAATTCAATTTAGTTTTAAATAAATAAAATATAGAAAATATATTTGTGAGGGAAAAGCTCTTGGTTTACTACTTTAAAAAGTCTACAGATTCAGTTCCAGGTTTATCAAAGACTTCAAGGTTAAAAATAAAAACAGAACATCAACAAAAACTTCCATGGTTGTAAAGTAAAGGTCGGAAGTGGATTTGTCACACAGCTCTTAGGAACAATCGACAAGCTTGGCCCTAAGCGAAACCCTTTGCAAATTTTACTGATGGAATTTACTAGTTAATAAACCAATGAGAATCTTTCAAGGGCTTTCTATGTGTTGATTACTTTTTTAGGAATGGCAGCATTTTTTTATATATATTTTCGTGATGGAGAAAGTTTTTGTAAGCATGAAACCAAAGATCAAAACCAGAAAGTACTAGGTCAGTTGTTTGTTTGTTTTTTACTATATTAACATTTTAAAATTCTAAATATCAAATCACACAGAGAAATTAACAGTTAAAATAACAACAAAAAGAAAAACAAATGGGAAATATTCTTATATATTTGATAATGAATATCTCACTAGAAAAAAAGTAAAATATTTTAACATTTTCAATTTAACATTGCAGGATAAAATGAATAATGTTTGCATTATATAAAAAAGTTCAATTCTACTATTAATCAAAAATATGGAAATGTGAGCAATGCCTTTATTTTTAATCTGTCATTTACTTATTTTCAAATGTGTTACAGATCTATTCTAAATTACTAAGACTATTTAAAACTGAGTTCTAGAAATACTGCTAATAATTTATTTTATATATATTTTCCACTTTTTTACAATGAATATTTATTATTTTTTATAATTAGACAAACTCATTTAAATAAAAAAATCAATTTACAGCTTGTAAACATTTTAATGTAATTATTAAATACTTTGTTTTGTTTCCCCAATGCCTTATTATGGCATGATATGCCCATGGAGTGAAATTAATGAACATCAGCATTCAAGAAGGTTTTAAATGCCTCTGTAGGAAAAAGGAAAGACATTTTGATCTATGACAGATTGCTTTGCCATTTATTCAAATTTGCATCAGTCCTCAAACATTTTGCTAATAAAAGGTGATTTTAAGGGCTTTGCTATCTGAATTGGATATGATGGAAATATCTTACGGGCCAACTGGAATATAGCTTTTCCATCCCATACCCTCTGAATTAGTCATGCAATTTTTACACCTGTCATCTGAATTTGCTTAGGTATTTCAAAAAAATAGGTAGTGCTGATTTTGTTATTTTATACTTGAAGCAGGACATTATGAGTTGAATTATAAAGTAGCAGAAACCACACATCATACGTAAAATAAATGAAACTGTAGAGGTCACTGCTAATGACATAAAACAATGATAAAACATGAAGTTAGAAAAGAATCAGATTGTAGTGTCTTGAACTAAATCATCAGTGATTATATTCCGTTCTCAATGTCTGAGTATTTGAGATTTATGCACACCCCAGATGTGCCTTTTCATGCGAATTTTTTTTTTTTTTTTTGTAAAATTCCTCGTTCAGGACGGGCATTGTACTTCCATAGGTATTGCTGACAATTACTCTAGAATTTAAGTATGTCACACAGGAGAGGATGCAGCAAGACCTCACTGCTTTTCTATCACTGTGTAACAAATCACCACAAAAGTAGTCGCTTAAAACAGCGCGACACACATCTATGACCCCGGCTTCCGAGGGCCAGGTGTCGGACGTAGGTTGACTGGGTCCCCTGCTCAGTGTTTCACCAAGCTAAGTTGAAGGCGTCAGCCAGAAACGCAAGCTCACCTGAGCCTCACAGCCCCATTCCAGGTTTATTCAGGTCATTGGCAAAATCCAGACCCTGGAAGGTGCAGGACTGAGATCTCTGTGCTGTTCCTGCCTTAAGGGATCTCTCTCATCACCTAGAGACTCCCCTCCAATCCCAGCCATGGTGGCCTCGTGCAGCAGGTAACTGACCTGCATTTAAAGTAGTGAAACCATATAGAATACGTCTTCTGTCCAAAACAAAACTAAGTCATAAATCGATTACATAAATATTCATTACGAAATATATAAGTATTTGGAAATGAAGTTACACATTTTAAATGATGTGTATGTCGAAGCATATTAGAAATTATTTTAAAATAAATGAGAATAAAACATGTCAAAATTCGTTAAATGCCATTCAAGTAGTTCTCTGAGTTTTTTTTACTTAAATGCTTACATTAGAAAAAGAGAACTAATATCAATGATGCAAATTTCAATGTACCAAAGATTAAAAAAAAGACGATTAAATTAGACTCTAAGTAAGAAAGCTAGAACTAACAATAAAGAACAGAAATAAACAATAGAAAATAGAGCACAATAGAAAAAAATAAGGAAACCAGAAGCTGATCCTTTAAAATTATTGAGATAATTAAATCTCTTG
This sequence comes from Rousettus aegyptiacus, assembly GCF_014176215.1. Classification (NCBI taxonomy): domain Eukaryota; kingdom Metazoa; phylum Chordata; class Mammalia; order Chiroptera; family Pteropodidae; genus Rousettus; species Rousettus aegyptiacus. Next base: position 44,330,810 of record NW_023416288.1, on the reverse strand, counting down.
CTGGACAAATCTTGAAGACACTAGAGAAAATGCTAGAAATAACACAAATTACTGATAAAAAGAAAGAAAGAAATGGTATCACTATAGAACCGGTACATTGAAAATGACAAAATAATATTTGACACAGATTTTTGCCAATAATTTCACTGTCGAGATGAAGCAGACAATTCACCGAAAGAAACAGATTCTCAATCTTGTCCCAAGCATTATTCATGACCATTTTCTCCAATGTCGTAAATGATCAGCTTGAGACAAGGAAGTCGCTGGCCACAGTCTGGGAGATGGAACAATCCGGCCAGGGACTCGTCTCCCTTACCGTTTACCTCATGGCCTCGCACGGGTCTTCCTGGGTTCCTGCCCCCGGCTCTGTCGGCTGGACCCCTGTGAGGGCCCCTGAAGCACTCGCCTTCGGCATTCTCCCTGGCCACCTCTTCAGAGCAGGCTCTCTCCCTCGAGACTTGAGTAGACACTCACGTTACACGCATCAGGCTGCTGAATTCGGTTCGCCCCCTCTTTTCTCGGGACGGATCCTTAATTTTCTCTTTCCTTTGCTGTACCTGTGTATGCGACGTTATTCAAGCATGTGTCAGGCACATTTAGTACTATCGTTTTCAATGTCAGATTCTGGTGTGTGTGTGTGTGTGTGTGTGTGTGTGTGTTAATAATATCAACAATAATATAATAATAAGGCCTTTGAAAAAAACATGTAGCTTAATTTGATCTATAATAGATGGAGAGAATAGAATGTTCTCATTGATGACACGTTGTGCTCAAAATGTCTGGTTGATTATAGCTTCGTCTGGACACACAGCTCAAGATCTCTTTAAATCTCGAGATTTAGACTGCCTCTGTCTTCCTACCTGTGACTTTGAAGGAAGAGCATACGTTCAAAAAACAAATAGCTATTTTTCAACGATATTAACGTTCTTCTGGAAGGGGCACCGTTCACTTTGCAGGCCATCAGGTGGAGGTACAAATGCCTGGGTGGAGCCCTCTTCCGTAGGTGGCCTCTTTTTCACGTCCAGGGCACTGAGCTAGTTCAGGCTTCGACTGACCTTTGTAGACTTAGCGGTGTTTCATAAACATCTGGTTATCACCAGTCTCTCTTGACCACCAAAGAATTAACACCTGAACTTTCTTGCTATTTAATAAATACACATGCTCCAGATACCATGCCCTTACATGAGTTCCTCGAACTGGTTCAGGACCTAAGCGTGGGGGCATCTGAACCACGCCGGCGTCACGCCACCTCCGGAAAGCACGCTGTCCGCTGTCCGCCCCGGCCGACACGGGCTCCTGACGCCTTGTTAATGGCCTCCACACTCCTTGGCCTGGATAAATGATTCCATCCTCCGAGCTGCCTCTAACGATTCTCCCTTGTCTTGAAATCTGACAGCAGATGCCATTTCTGTCAAAAATGTCTTTTCAGGTTATCAGATAGATGTTATTTTTTATTGCAAAACAAATGACTTGTATTTGTTAAAATTTTTGTACTGCCTTCAGTTGATCGTATCTTGAATAGGTAGATTATACGTCGACCATCAAACCACGCATGTCTTTTCGGAAGATGCCAGAATATTTATCTATGAAATTCGGTGGGAAGGACGGAATGGGATTACACACCTTCGCTGCCGAGGAGAGAGTGGGAGGAGGCTTTGCTTTTCCCTGGCCGCCGCCGGTCCGCCTCGTGCTTCTATCACAAAGATTTCCTTCCAGTCCTCACTCGGCCTCCGTTCCGGTCTTTCTCAGGATGAACTGTGACGAGGCGTGTGGGAAACAGGCTGTGAGGAGGTACCGATTGCCCTGTGATCACAGCGGCTAGAATTCCTTTACTCTCACCCTGGCCCACACTTGGCTTAAATTCACTGTAAGTTTTAGCAGAATTACGTCCCCCGCACACACACCATCTGGGTCGGCTCCAGGTAAGCAAGGGGGTGCTACTCACCTCCTTGGAGACGTGTGGTCCTTCCCCAGTTGGGTGTCCTGCCCTCGGCTCTCTCGTGGGTGGAGGGAAGCTGTGATTTTTGTGGGTTCTCTGGGATGTAGTGTCGTGTTTGTGGAAGGGCAGGAACAGCGTTTCTTCTAGCAGAGGCTGGAGGTGCTGCACGTGTGAAGCAAAATTGAGTTAAGCCCGTTTGTCAGAGACAATTCACAACATCGTATGATCCGCATTTAGACACATACGATGCAAAACTTCACCCCTTTCTACTTCTGACTGATCACCCATGGAGATGCTCTGTTATTTCCTCCATATGGAATTTGATCGTAGAGGATTTGCTTCTATTCGTTTCCCTTTATGGGTATTCACACCTCCCAGGACGCTCAGCCCAACACACATACACACACACACACACACGTGTAGGCGTGCACACGCACACTCTCTGATGTCTCTGTAAGTTGGGCCGTTTGGGTGGAACACTTCTGTGTGGAGGTTGTAGACACTGTGTTAATAGAAGTTACGTTTGCTACATTGGGCGGGGGGTGATTTCTCCTCAGGTCAGAGGTGATGGAGGCCCACGCCAAGGTAGACGCACAGCGAAAGAGAGGACCACAATGCAGGTGGTCTCTGGACCCCTGGTCTCCGTGTTCAGAGAGACATCAAGTAACAAATGTAGCAGTTCTTGCCCTTGGCTTTGGGGGGAAAGCAAGCGTATTATCTTTTCTGGGATAGAAAGAGCTGGACACAGAAAAACATTGCCATCTATGTGAGTGTTGGATTCAATCCAGAAAGCCTGAGAGATCCTTGCTTTTAGAAAGCGTGCTGGGCAGCGAATGCAATTTATATCTCAAATGTGTAATCCGCAGACAGAGCAGGGCGCTGATGCTCTGTCTTCATCTCGCGATGCTCAGCTGGTCCAGCCCGGCGCCGTGGAAACTCAGGAGCATCTGAGCGAAGTTTGCACAACACTGAGCTGTAATGAATCATGAGCTATTTATAAATACTTAGGAGCTTTATTGCCACTGTGAGAATGCATGCGTATTACTTGTCCTCATTAATCAGGGATGAGAAGAAAAGGGGAACAGATTTAGTGGGCCAAGAGGGGAAGAAAAACCGATTAATTAAGTTCAGGTAAGAGGTTTTTTGGGAAGCCTGGGCAAGGCGGTGTTGAAATAAGTTGACTCTATGTCTCGAAAAGCCCTCGGGAAAGGAAATACATCAAAAAAGCCATATTCTTAGATGAGAAGGAAGATAATCCACTAACTAGTTTTATGAAAACAGAATATAGTTTCCTGCGATTCTTGAAGTGCTATAACATCGGAGAGAAGATAGAATTTTATTAAGAGTTGCCGATGGCATTTGGGCCAGGCGTTTCCTTTATATGTGACACATTGGAACCAGACTGATGCATGAAACATCTTTTTTTTGTTGTTTTTTTTTTTTTTACAAAACCTGAGATTGAGAAAGGGGACAAGGAAACTAAAGTCGGAGAGGAAAGAGGGAAAGTAGACTCTAACTAAACGTAAGGTGAGGATGGAAGGTGAGAACCGTCCTGGTGCATCTGGTGTGTCAGCGAAACCCAGACGCGTAGCCCGTGCCCCAGGAAGGGCCGGGCAACGTGATTCGCAAGTTTAACCTGGGAGAGTTCCGGACATAAATTTCCCAGTAAATGACACAAATTCTGCTACTTGAAGCTGGAGACTTGCCCTTGTGCTACATATGCTCTCATTTGCCTAACGTAACTTTAAGAAGGACAATTTACAAGCTCTATAATTAATAAAAATCCAAATGCCAATTTGCAGATTATTATTGCAAGTTAGCCCCGTCTGAAAGTCGATGACCCCAGCCATGTATTGTATGGGATTATATATTTACCACAGACCTGTACTGAGGAATAAAATGCAGTGATGCTTACAAAGTCCTAAAACAGAGAAGATGATCAGAAATGGATGTGGCAAATATAATTTCTTTCATTAAATTACAGCAACTTACAATGAATAGAACAATTAACGTCATTTTTTTGACTCTTGAACATAAGAGCTAGTCCATACGTGTCTGTCGAAAGGAAGGCTTATTGCTGATAAACTATGTTGGGGGGGACATTTACGATCCCCTGGGTCCAGGACTGGCAGAGGGTCCACCAAAGCAGGAAAGGAAATGTGTGAAGGACAGAAGAAGGAGGCTGGGATTCTGCCTGAAGATTTCAACAGCATGGGAATTTAAACGGGGCCAGCATCGAGCGGGGAGGCAGAGATGTGGACCTTGGACTCGCTGCTGTCGAGACCAGGCGAGGCCTGTGTGTTTCTGGGCGTCTGATTCCTCGCGGTTAAAGAGGAGTTTGGTCATTTCTAAAGGCTGCTTGCTTACATGACTGCTGCTACACGCTAAAGTTTCTTCCTCTACGACTCACGAGCAGTTTGATAACTTAATAGCCTGGCACTGAGAGCCTAAAATAGACAAACGGTCTATATTCACATTAAAATTTTCAAACAATTTGAATAAACCAGAAAATAATCACGCAGAGATTGGCTTTGGTTGGTTTGTCATTTTCAGTCATTCAGGTAGACAACAAATACCTATTGTCTGTTGAAGACGTGCAAATCGTTGTGCTGTGTCCCTGGGATGTAAGACGCCATCACAGAGGAGTGGATAACGACTCATTATCACGTCATACAGATCCGCCCTGTAACTGCGAACCGCGGTTAAAGCAGCAAGGGCGTCAGGGACAAAATAAAGCACAAGGCATAAGACGGATGATGGTGCTTCTCACTTCTCGCCCAGAAACGAACGGGGTGCTCGTCGGAAACGCAGATCCTGCAATGTCAGGATCCCTGCAGGTCTGGCCGAGAAACATACATTTTTCATAACCTCTTCAATTTTTTGACTTCCTGTTTACAGCGAAAGTCGAGAGCTGGTTCCCCAGGTGGTACGTAGCATTTCCACCAGCAGCCGGATTGTTCTTCTAGCTTACAAGCTTTCAGAGGAAGGATTTTGTTTGTTTATTTTCTTACAACTTTTATAGAAATTCTATATTTAAATATGTGAATCTGCCCTTGGAAATCAGATCTCGCAAATATTTTTACTATGGAGACATTAAAATCGATTAATTTCAAGTGTTTTAAGTATCCACGTTAAATGCATATATAGTAGAAAAACCCATTATGGCAATATGAATATCGATCATATTGCAAAATGCTTGTTTGATGAGAAAATGGATTACTTTTCTAGTATTCAAAATAGAAAAACTTTTATCTTTTTTTCTTTTTCTTTTGGTTATTTACTCATTAGAGAATGTTCAGTTACACTGCCTAACTCTTGGGAAGACAATTTTGACCTTACCAGGGAAGATAAATTGGATGGACGGGCGGAATCTGCTTTTTCCAGTGATTTAGGCAGGAGACGACGACTCCTTCGGTGAGACAGCAGCACTGTTTGCCGAAGAGCCAGGAGAGATGCCGGCCAGCAAGGCGGGTCAAGGCCAGCGCCGTGAACAAACTGCGCGGACAGGCAGCCCGACCGAACCCGAGAGGCGAGGCCGGCGACACAGCGGAAGGACCCGGACGGTCTTCCTTTCTCTCTCCCGAGTTCCAGGGCTGAGAACGCCGAGCGAGGCTGCGCTTGGTAGGTGCGCTGGCAGGGCGCGGCTGCGGAGCAGACTTGTGTCTTGTCCCACAAGTCGTCTTAAGCCTTCGTCTACGGACCCTCGTCCCTCCGACGGCATTTTCTGGTAGGTTCCCCAGCCTTTTCAGGCATGCTCAAGCCATAAATAACATTTCGGCCACTCTCAGATCGCGTCCAATGTAACCGCCATGTAACTCCACATTCTCCTTCCATGTGAAGATCCTCCCCGTCGCTCCCCCACTCCGCGGGTCCGGCCGCAGTGGGAGGGGCTGCGGGGGCTTCTGCCCCCTGTGCCCGTCAAGGCCCCGCGCCTCGCCTGCTGCGAGCACCGAGCTCTGACCCCTCCAGGATGCCCCGCTCTTCCGGCCGGCAGGGACATGAGGGGCCAAGGTGACAACTTGTGACCCTGCCTCGGCTCTCCATCGTCGTGCATTCTCGGGGTTTCCTATAGTACGTAATTAATATACAAGAAATTCACATCAATGCGATCACCAGGTAGAGGGAGTCCAGCCCGAAGAAGGGAGCCGGGGAGAGCATCCTGAGCACCCCAATATAACTGAGATAAGGTTGACGATGCCGATTATTTCAAGCACTTGCCGAGTCAGCGTGACTCTTTAAAGACAGACTTCACTGCCGCTGGCTAACGACGGAAGGCCAGGCCGTGAGAAAACCGTCCGCGTGAATACATTGCAATCCTCAAGCGATAATAAACTAACTGATCAATCAGAACGTCTGCTCTTCAAGACACTGTGCATGCCGTTTTTTGTTTATATTTTCGGAGTTCGGTATGAGTGTACATGAAATTGCTTTTAAAATATTGTCAGAACAAAGTAAGAGAATTGTTTATATCCTGACAAAATCTATCTTACGTACAATATCACATCCTCCTCTTTATAAGGATTCAGTCACACAATGGATAAAATTCATTTTTTTATGGTTGATATAAGAATCAAACATCATTTTACAACTTGTCTCCAGGGGAAATGGCTACAAGCTCCAAACATTCAATTTATTAAAACAATCTTTGAAATACAACCTATTTGTGAGTTGGAGGGCGTTCATACATGCTTATCACATCCAAAAGAGACCGTGTTCTCCAATTAAAGATAAAAAGACTTATAAGGCAGCATTTTCAGAGGACTGAATAGGCCATCTGGGATTTGGAGATTTGAAAATGGATGATTTTTCATGTGATATTATTAAAATATGAGGTTGGAGCCAAGTCTCCGGTTTTTGCCTTTCTCTATGTCCCTGCTCGGCCTTGGGAAGCTGCCAGCTAATGCAAGGCAGGTCCCCTGAATTAAACTCCCATTTGAATAGACCACATATAATGCTCACACTCGATTTTACTTAAAGAGAAACAACCACATTATTCTCGCAGCATTCACACTATGAAATTATTTCAAATTGCCATGAGTGATTTCTAAAACAACACTTACGTGTCTTTCAGCTGCCTAGGAACTGCTACTTTTATTAGAAAAAATATTTAAAATATTTAAAACCAGGAACGACAGGAGGTGATTCTCTCTAAAATTACATAGTCTACTCATGAAAGAATGATATTAGTATCTCAAAGAATTCGAAGTCTTGATAAGGCAATTACGAATATCGAAATGCAAGTTCAATGCTTGGATGTGCGTGCGTGTGCGTGTGTGTGCGTGTGCGTGCGTGTGTGTGTGTGTGTGTGTTTTCAACGTTATTGTCTCCATTTTAAATCTCGGATTTGGTCGTTATGTTCCCCACACATGCTATCATTTGTCATAGTTATACCTTGCTTTCGAATTGTCAATACCAGTGAATGTGGGAAATGGGAACACAGTTCACCCCAAAGGCGTTGGGAAAAAGGATCACATTTGCACACCGTGGGGACTCAGATCATGCCAACCACGCTCCCTTTCTCAAAACCTTATAATTAGCTGGAAATCCGTGAATCACAGGTAAAGTGCTCTCCAAAATATAATTGCCCTAAAACTTCCTATAGCAATGACCACCGAAGGGCATAATTCTTGAAACCAAACCCCCACCCTAAATTCAGAAAAACAAGCTGAGCGAGAGTAGACAGCATGCTATCAAATTTACAGCAAAGCACCGACCGTCCGTATTTTTCCATCCGCGTTCAATCCGTCTGCCGCTCAGTGCCCCCCATCGCGGCTTCCTCCAACTTCACGATCCTTCCATGTACGTGCTCTCGCCACCCCGTCCCGACGCTTTGGGTAGAGAAATGTCCCCCTGAACTGGAGCCCGAGAGGAACTCTCTAACATAGTAGTGGGTGCTGGCTGGACGGCTTCTGGAATGCATCTTTATCTTTATGGAGTTGCCTCGGATGAGCGTGAAGAAAGAAGCCGAGTCAAGGCTTGGAGAGCTGAGCCGTTCTAAGACGCGGTTTTGTCCTAGGACCCTCCCTGCCCTGAAATAATTACAGATAAACAAACAAACGAATAAATAAATAAACAAATAAATAGGAAAGGGGACGGCGGTGGCAAGTTTTTGAGCCTCAGCATCAAGAAAACTTGCTTTTTGCGTGCGGCATATGTATTTTTCTTGGGCACAATTCACATAAACATAACACAAATAAATGCATATGCAATGAATGTCCAATAGCAACTTTTATGTTATTCAGTCATAAAAAAAGAAGGAAGACTTGCCTTCTGTAAGATACGGATGGACCTGGAGGGTATTACGCTACACGAATTAACTCGGACAAGAGAAAGACAAATACCACATGATCTCATTTGCATTTGGAATCTAAAAACAAAACAAAACTCGTGGATACAGAGAACAAATTGCTAGGTTCCGACCACAAGGTGGGCCAATGGGACGAGGGAAATGGTCAAAAGCTACAAACTTTTAGTTACAAAATAAATGTCATGAGGATGTCACGTGTGGTATGGCGACGATCGCTGGTAATAGTGTGTTGTATGTTTGAGTTGTGCTAAGAGAGCAGATCTTAAGAAACACACAAAGAAACCGTGTCTGGTAATGGACGTTAGCTAGGCCTAACCACGGTGGTCATGTCTCAATATATACAAGTATCGAATCGTTACGTCGTGCACCTGAAACCAATAAAGGTATATGACAATCATATCCCAATGTAAAAACCAGCAATTTTCATGACCACAGTTCAGCAGGGGGCTATAGTTCATAGCGGGTCGAAAAACCGCAGCCAAGTGGGAGACACTTGATTATGGGGACAGTGCTTAAGGCCCCTGGGCCCCAGCATCCTTCGGCGGAAGAAGGATATAATATTTATCTCCATTTCTGCTTCTGTCTCATCGCTACCTCCATCTCCATCTCCAGCTACCTCTATCTGTATCTCCGTTATCTTTACGACAAACAGATAAGTGAATGTATCAGAGCCTCCTAATCACGTGTTCGCTCGCAGTATTAATTATCCGCCTCCATTTTCCTTGCCAATTTTTAGGACCGCGAAAGGTCGTTTTGAGACAAATGTAACAATGCTCCAAAATCTATTTCCCGAATAATGCTGACAAAGCCATTTTGATCCATCATCGACTACTCATCAAGGGTCATGGCACGGTAGTCACCTAACGTAAAGCGTGACGAATTGGTACGTTTCCGCACGCTTTCAAAATACTGGACTCAATTCCACGTCGTTAGCTGCTGCTTTAGATAACGTGTCCGTGCAAGCAAGAAGTTAATGTTTAGAATGTATGTAATGTAACCCAGAAACTATTTTTTTTGAATGGCAGCCTTTAAGAAGGCTAAATCGTTGACTCAATTAATTATACATTTTTGGAATTTCGTAGGGATTTTCTTGCTGGCATCAGTTTTTCTTTTGTCCGTACTTTTAAAAATATTTCGTTTTGTCTATAAAGACTATACAAAAAGACAACACGTAAATTAAAAATTAATTCATTAAATTTGATGCCAATATCTTCTTTCTGAATATTTTTTCCTTATTTTCGTAGCTTCTGACATACAGAAAAATAATTTTAATGTCAGAAAAAAATGTCTACCTAATCCTTTCTGATTTATACTTTTCCATAGTGTATATATGAAATGCATCCTTATAAGGTCACAAAATTACATCGCCCAGCATTGTATTAGAGTTCTCTAAAGGAAAACAAAGCCAGGGAGATACACAGGATCTTTACTTTGACCAGGTTAACAGGCTGCAGACGTTCCTTAGCCACATTTACAAAATGTCTCACAGCGTTAATTAGATTCATTCACTTGATAACACAGCCTAGCCAAGATTACAAATAAAACTAAATAGCAAAAGATTTGTTTAAAAATTAATTTTTAAATTTACAAACTTTTTGTTTAGATTATATTAATCAATTTCATTTTTTTGTGAAATAATCTAATATTATTTTTCATATGAATAATAAATTTACCTTGTACATATATCGAATATCCACTTTTTCTCCCACAGATATGCAATTTGACTTCTCTCAAGTATAAAAATTTCATGCTGGGGCTGTCCTCTTATTTCTGGATTTTTTAGTCTGTTTTATGTCTGTCTCTAAAACATGGAATATGTTTACTTCTCTGTAACAAACTTTTATATAAAACTCTTTTGTCTCAAATCAGATTTTTATGCATAGGTATATTTTGCTTAATTTTATCCTAATATATTTTCAGATTTTTCTTTAACATATTTTGTGCTTATTCGTTCAAGTTTTTCTACAAATAACATCCTCCTTTATGCAATTTTACCCTCTCTTTCTCTCTCGCTTTTTTAATGTTGTATATTTTAAATCTGCTTTTACTTATGATGATTGCTAATATATTAGGATTTATTTTATCATTCTATATTTACTGTTTGTTTATTCTTTAAATTACTTTCCCGCTTTCTGGATTTTTTAATATATTAAGAAAACATTCTACTTTATTTATTTTTCCTTCCTTCCTTCCTTCCTTCCTTCCTTCCTTCCTTATTTTTTTCCTTTTCTTTCTGATACTGGTGTTTTCCATCTTATTCGATTTTTTTCTCCTCTACCAGTTTGGAAGTTATACATGCTATATATCTGTTAACTGTAATTTTAGTGGATATTATATATATATACATACATACTCAACTCAGAATTTTTTTTGCTAGAATAGGCAATAGTTAAAATTTCTAAAAGTGAGTTATTAATACTAGTAATACCATCCGAAAATTTCCACTCCGTGCTCGGACGGAAACAGGCCGGGTGTGTTTGATTGATTGATTGATTGATCGATTGATTGATTGCCATCCACACGTCCCTTTGCCTTCAAGGTGCACCCCGTTTGACTGCCCCGCATTTCCGCGGGTGTCTCCCGCGTAGTGATATTTTCCTCGTGGCTCTGAGAGGTAAAACTAAAACTCTGTTGTCCTTGGGCTTTTCTCCGTAAGATGTGCAGGCGTCTGCTTCATACCCACATCCGTCTCTCGCCCGCTTTGACAGATGTCTTAGATTCTTGGGAGCTCAGCCGTGCACCCAGATGTCGGTTCACGAAGACACGTGGACATTAAGCGTCCTTTCACAGAAATACTTCGGAAGTCTTTGGAAGTACTAGTGGGAGCTGAAATGTCTGGCTGTTTTTATTAGTTATAGACCCTCGTCGTTAGGGACTAAACAACTTAATCTTTACGACCGTGAAAAAGCAAGGACGTTTTCATAAGTGCAGGCTTCCAGTCACGATGGCAAACCTGTGATGTCTGGAACCTTCGGAGACAGATAAACGGCGGAGTCAGTCCCGGTTATTGTTGGTTCACGATTTCACTCAGGTGAACGTTCTTCAGCAATAAATAAACAGGCTGACTTTATGCGCCCATGGACAGCTCCAGAGCCGTCTCCAGATTAAATCTGCAACAGATATTAAGGTGACCGTGCACTTGCAATTTTCTCAGGAAAATCAATTTCAGTCTGTTAATGACCAACTTCCCGGATAACAAATAATGTAACTAAGTCAGAGACTGTGAATCTAAGTGAAGATCCGAATTTCAAGATTAAATGTTACCTGTTATAGAAAAAAAAAAAACAATTTTATCATTTCCTGTAGAAATGATAGACCCTGAAGGATTTTGAAGAATGTATGTTCTCAAATTGGATTTTAGGTAGGAAATTTCTGGAATCTTCCAGCAGATGCATCCAGAAAGAAACGAACACATTTGTCAGGAGCCTCAGTTATTTCGGATTTGGGGTGGGCACAGTATTTATTAGAGAGCGTTCCCTTAATGTCTGTGATGCACTCTTACTAGTTTGAGTCTCTCTTTGCTCTATTCTAAATGTTACAATTAATTTTTAGTTCACATTTTTGAGTGGAACGATATCATAAAAAGTAAACAATGTAAAGCAATCAATTATTTGATATGTATTTTAAGAAATTTCTAAAAGAACAGTTTGGAACAGGGATGCTAAAACTTCACAATAAATAGCAATCCTCTCATTTGTTGGTTGGTTGCATGCATGAAATGTGAATCTGCAAGCAGTGATGAACACTACCTGGAGAAATGTTTGTTCGATAATGTCACAAGTTCGTCACCTGCCCCAGGGTGTGGAGAAACAGAAAGTTGTTGAAACATATCTACGGCTTGTGTTCTATTTTCAAATGCACTTATAGTCATCTTTTCTGCATCCTACGAGACGTATTAAAAACATCTGCCTACCAACCCAGAGAAACATTGCCGGTGCCAACTCTCTGAATAAGCCCAAATATTTCTTCATTAGCCGCGGTTCTACTCAAGTGTCACTCTGCGGATAGCATTGAGTTCATCCATCTTCTACGTGTGAGGAATATGTTTAAGCTTCTAATGAATCGACATGAGGCAAGTGACAGCCGGGAAGACAGCCTCCCCTTTCCAGGAGAACCGTCGCATTCCGGCATCTCTAGAGCAGCTCACACTTTTGTTCTCATTGCAGCGAAAGAGGCGAACAAATCTCTCATTATCCCTGCTTATTGTCAATGCCAATTACGACCCAGATTTCCCCGCTCTGGTGGGAGTCCTTCCTGCGGAGCATTAGAAAGTGAAGTGAGATTGATGATGGATTTTAGGGAAAAGGCCTTTTAGACTGAGCCAATTTGGGAAAAGATGAGAAATGTGATTATCTGGAATGACTGAGGCAAAGTGAAAAAAAAATTATTTACCTATTTATATTTTTGACTTTCTACTTACTGATAAAAGATTGGGATAAATAAGATTTAGTTTTTATCCTTTTCTTTGCAAATGTAGAAAAACTCACAATAATGGTCAAATAAAATAAAACAAGTAGCTACTTGCTTTTATATTTAGGTAGTGAAGTATGGAGCATGTTTCATTTACAACTTACTATTGATGTATTTCAAGAATGCATGGATTTCAGCAAATAAATATTGTGAAAGAATGAACGTGACTTCTAAGTAAACGACGTTAACTTAAGATTATAAGTAGCTTTTTTCTCAACACTTTTCTTTAAAAGTAAAACTTCTTAAAATATTACATTTTAAGAACTCTCTTTATTGAAAAAGAAAGACGTTTTCTAGGTTTTAGAGTCATAGTAACAGTTTTACACCCAAAGTAAAATGCTTTCTCAGCATGACTTTTTATGTGTGATTTTTCTTCAGGCTAAAAACAATTTTGGAAAGGAATGTTATTTTTCAGGCGATGCCATCGTCTTTCATAGTTATAATAATGAATATAAGCCAATCGAATGCAAACAAACATGTGGAGGTTATTAGGCATTTGACATCTCAGTAAATAATAAGTGTTCCGCTTATGCCTTCTTATAAAGAATGAAGTTCACGAGACGGTTGAGTGTTCACTTTCTCCTTTACTTCAGGTTCTGAAGCGCAGATCAATGTGGATACAATTTTTTTTTAATTTATTTTTCTTCCAACTGGATGTGTTTTTCCCAAAAGTTGACCTATAGGGAAGGCCCATCAAAGAGCAGGTGCCTGAGTCCACACTCTGAGAGTCGCCGCTTGTGAAGTGACCTGTGTGCAGTTGGCGCACGGCCCTGACCAACCACCACACAGGGTCACGCGTCCGGCTAACTCCACGATTCATTCTAGCCTTGAATGTGTCCTCGAGTGGAGCAAGCTCGGGGGCCTTATCCCGCTCGAAATCAAAGAGAAGATCGGTCTGGGAGAAGTGAATAGATACGGTGAGAAGAAATGACCTCTCTGACATGCGAAAGGGGATTTGCCCATAATACATCTGCCCAGACTGAGTTTGGTGACTGTTCCGCGTTGTTCTTCAGGATAGTCAGTCTGGTGCAGCCTCGAGAGAAGATGCAGGGGAGGCTCCCAAAGAGAAAGTGTATCATATCCACAGGCCCTCGAAACAGGAGGCGCAGCATGCACGCAGGGCCACGTGGGGAAGTGCGGGCCTTGGTCACGAGTCAAAGACAGGGCCCGGGGAAAGCCAAGGTCAGGAATTTTCTCGGGAAAGAAAGGTGGGCAAACAGCTACGACTTGGTGGTTTGAACAGATGCAGGCTGGAGGGGTGATCCTGGAGCTGAATGTCCCCCGCCCTGGGGTCATTAGAGCAGAGGACATTGCTTCTGCGGGTGTACGGACCGGACAGAGGAGACACGACTCCAGACCGCCTAGTGTGGCGAGCTCCAGGCTCGGCCTTTCGCCATGTCCGATGACGGGCCGGCCCTGCGAAGAACGGTCTCTCCCCAGCCAGAAAGGTTGTGAGAAGTCAAACCTCCATAACATACAGAATAGTAAAAAATAAACAATACGGGAACTTTTATTATTTTTATCGATCGGTCCCGGGAGACAGTCTTTTTATGCTTGTTCCGAAGTAATTTTAACGAATCCTGGGCAAAAGAGAGAATACGACGAATGCCGTTTCACTGTGCAGTTCGCCCTCCTCGTGGGGGTCCCGGGGGACGGCGGTGTCAGTCTGGGGGAGACAGAGATGCGCGCGGCTGGGCAGCGCACACGTCTGCTGTGATCAAGGCAGAGACCGGCGCCCCTGAGAGCAGGGAGCTCAGAGGTCGCGTTTCCAGCGAGCGTTTAGTAAGCACATTTGCGCGGGCCAACCCCTGAGATTTGCGAAGGAGCGGGAGGTGTGTCTGGGGCATGACTCGCCCACCTGGGAGCTGCAGGTGCCGCTGACCCTGTCGGACGACAGCGTAGCCTGGGGGCGGGCACCTTCTAAGAGAGTCTCAGACACTGAGGCCCTGGATAAGGAGAAAACAAAAAAATACACGTGCAAAGAGGCCAGCACAGAAGCAAACCCCGGAGCGGCTCCCCGCTCGCCCGCAGATTAAGAAATCTGTATTTACGGTGCAGATTGGTCCTGCGTGCCCCAAGTGCCGCAGGGCGTTAGGCACCACAATCACGCTCCGTGACAATCACAAATGCGTAAATCTTGGTCGGGAGACTGTCAATAATGACAGCTTCGCTCATTCTAATGGCCTCGTGCCTGTCCCTGAGTGTTACGTGCAAGATCTTCACATGGGGATAAGTAACGGCCCGGCCGGTCCCGTTAAGCCCGTTGCCGCCCGGAGGAAGCGACGCGTGTGAGCTCAGCCCGGGTCCCGGCGAAGCCCCACACGCGTCCCGCACAGAGGGGGTAAAGAATCGCTCCGACTCAGGCGCCGGTTTGTCCATGGCAGGTACCTAGAAAGATAAGTTCTGAGAATCCGTGAGTCAGGCCGTGGGTGTGTTTAATGTGACAGATGAGAAGTCGTCGCGCCGGGAGAAAAGGTACATCGAGCCGCAGCGGACAGCGCGTCCTTCGCTGTTCTGGCTGCTGCACCGAAACGTCCGTGACGATGTGGAGGGAGTCCGAGGCCCCCGCATCCAGCAGCGTGGATCGGCGATCCGCCACGTCGTTGGAACGCCCGCGGGTGAAGGCTCGTGTGCAGGACTCACGGGCGCTCGACAGGGACACGCGGGAAACGGCAGGAGACGCGGACCCGGCTGCAGCTCGTCACGACCGCTGCGTGCCGCGCGGTGACGAGTGCGACCACGTTCCGGGCGTCGCGTTCAGCGCCTCGTCTGAGCTCGTCCCCTCTCGGCCCAGTGACGTCGGAGCTGCTCTTGGTGCTCAATTTACCAACGGGCAAAGAGAGGGTAAGAAGCCCGCCGGAGGCTCGTGGTAAGGCAGCGATGGACCCGAAACGAAGCGCCTCGGTGCGGAGCCTGCGCTTAAGCCGGGGCCGAACTCACAATGGCCCGCCACGGGCTTCGGCCGCCGCCGCCGCGAAGGGATGCGCTTCCTCCGCAAGCCCAACGCGGCTCCTTCGGCCCCCTGCCAGGTGACCAGCCGTTCGACGGAGGTATCACCTGTGCGCAGAAGTGGATGGCGGCTCCTCTCAGAGGTGTGCGCTTGGAAACAAGCCGCCTCTAAGGAAAAAAAGAAAGAAAGAAAGAAGGAAGGAAGGAAGGAAGGAAGGAAGGAAGGAAGGAAGGAAGGAAGGAAGGAAGGAAGGAAGGAAGGAAAGAAAGAAAGAGAAGCTATTTCTTAGACTTAATTTATTCATTCGGCTGAGTAAGAAGAGAACCACTCTTTCAATTTTTAAGTACGTGATAAATGGCTGCCACTTGCTTTTTTTTCCCCTAAAGAACATCTTTTAATCTCCATTATCTTTGAAGCCAGAGACTTGCTTTCCTACCCACCCACCCCCTCCCCCCCCCCCCCCCCCCCCGCAGCAAAATCTCTGAGCGGGGCGTACAATTTCTTGCAATTATGCGCCTGCCCGATACTTCTCTTCAGGACGGTACGTGAAGGCAGTCCAAGCAACTTTCATTCTGGTAAATGATGTCGGGAAAGACATCAAGCGTTTAGAGATAACGGCGATGAGTGTTTCTGGGGCCACGTTGCATAGCCACCGAGGACAGGTGGGCAGTCTGCCTGACCTGCCAGTGAAGGTCTTCCGTTCTCCCTGTCCACAGGGCAGTTCTCACTCGGTGTGCACCTGCTGAGCTTTTAAGTGTGACTGAGCATGTCAACCAGGGCCGTTAGCGACCATAATACATGCATACTTATACTTTCTCCTTTTATTTCTTAATTTGTCATTTGCAACGAATGGCTTGCTCAAGAATAAATTCCTTAGCTAATACGGTACGCATTAAGTTCTTAACAAAGAATTTACTGAGCACCTCCATAGGCCAGAGGTTAGGATTTACTCTGAGCTCCAAAGCTGAATAACACAATGATCGGTCTAGAATCTGAAATGCAGTAGAAGACAGACGAGAAAAGGATAGTCATTTGAAGACAATTTATTCAAATGTAAATAGAAAAAAAAAATAGAAGGCACTATGAGAACATAGAGGAGTGTCTGAAATCAAGTCCTGTGGGGAAAAAGTTTGGAATGAAAAAAAAAAAACAGGGGAGAAGTGACAATGAGTTGAGTCAGTTTATATTTTAATCAGAAAAAACGCGGTGGAATGGAGCTTCGATCAGATAGATAAATACGCGTGTGCAAATGCCTCGAGATGAGAGAACTTGTGGCACTTTCTGGGAGATGATAATGGTTCCAGAAAATCAGGCACCGAGACAGCGGGGGGGGGGGGGAGGCAGGACATAAAGGAAGTGATACGGGGCCAGATAACAAAGCTCCTTTTCAGCTGCTGGACTATTTGGAAGGAAAAAGAGCTTTTATGAGATGGGGGAGCGAGATTAACAGACGTCCCATGATGTCAAAGCATCCGAACGAAGGAAGAGGTAGGAGGCCATGAAATCTTGGCTGCACACTGTGCACATCTCAAATTAAAAAGTAGGGAGATTTAATTCTCTTGGAGACCAAGGGGAATTTTAGGACTGGCTCGCGTAATGCCATTTAACAGTAAATTCCAGCACAAGCTAAACTCTGTAAGAAAAAGAGCAAGCAAATCGGGGGAAATGACATAATGAAGCCAACAGGATACAATGGAAGTGAAATAATACAACGAGAAAGAGAAGTTTTCAATACGAAGTTTCGCTTCAGGGAAAAGAATTTCATTATAGAAAACATCTACCTTGTCATCTTGATAGAATTCAGGGAGAAATGAACTCTCCCCAACAAGATAAGAAGGATATGGTGATTGTATATATTCATAAACATCACCAAGAAATATATGACAATCTTGATAGGAAAATGGTTTTTCAGTGGCTCGGAGACTTCAGCGTGAGAAAATTAGATTCTCCCATTATTCCTTTCCCCACAAAGAAAGTCGAAGGCCTGGTAAGAATTTCAATTCAGCAAATGCGTAAGCCAGGTACCATTGTCTTCAAACACTAGAAATCAAAGACATATGAAAAAAGGATGATATTTACCTTCTGTCCCGGTTTGTAAGAATGATGGTTTTCAGGGAGGTACCCATTTTCACGTACTCTACGCTGATAGTAGGCGTGCAAGTAGGTACATTTTTTTAAAAAGTTGTCAATAGCAACGAATAATTTTTTAAACGTTCGGACAGACTATTCTACTTGTTTGACTGTATTAACAAAAAATTATCTGAGAATGTTCACCGATGTAACATTTGAAATTGTGAAAATTAGAAGCAATCTGAGGTTCAACAACATGAAAATGCAATCCACGTGTAACACGTGACAGATCCCGCGGAAGGACCGGTGTACAGCGGGGAGGAGCCTATCGCGCAGTCCTCACGGCCCTGAGGTTGTTGAATGAGAAGAATCGTTTCTGAAGTTGTATTACAATGTAACGTCCATGGTGTAAGTCTTGTGCAAATGTCCGTGCTGACTTCCTCCGGATACTTCATAATAGGCGATTTCAGATTGGGATCCTTTTCTGCATATTAACAATATAGAGACACAAGTAAAAAAAAAAAAAAACATACACACACATATCAAAGAGTATGTTACTCAGAAATTTGAGATTTGCTCATCTTTTACTTGCTTTTAGCATAAAATTATTTTATGATAAGTAATTACAGTGGGATTTCAGGGGACCCCATCACCATCTCTCAACACTGAAAAAAAATCACGTTTGTCTGCTGTCACGCCTTCTGACAAATACGATTTACATGAAAAAATATAGAAGCGTCTGTGTCTCACTGCAACTGCAATTATTTCATTTTCATGTTTCCCCGACAACAAATTCCCACCGAGAAAGAAATAGCTTATTATCTGGCACCGTGCAAATAGCATCCCTCTTTGAATCTCCCCCTTTCAAAGCCAATTTACTGCCAATAATTTGTGCTAGAGGCATTAACGATTATGGTTAGCTTTTAATTCCCCCAAAATGTGGAACCATCATCTCTTCACGTTTTAGTCAACTTTATGTGGCCATAAGGGAGATTTAGGGTGAGGATCCCAGGACTTAAAGGTTACAACTGAATTTTCCTCTCATGAAAAACATCACAAAAGGCAAGGTGGGACCGAAAACTTTGACAGAGATTTGGTTCGATGACTGAATATGTTGAATCACTTTAAAAATGATCACTAATAACTTTTTAAAGAAATATTAACAAATCTTAAAGAACGATGACAGCTAGATTATCATTTTTTAATAATCTCAGTATTTTAAGTTTGTTCATGTGCTTACTTTTCAACAGCTAAGAAAATACTAACATTTTAATACACTAAATTAAATGCTAGTGTTTCGATAAATAGCAACTCTCAATATCTAATAATTAGAGCTTAAATATGTAAACCTTTCTTTCTCTAAAGAACATTCGTAATTTCTCATAAAACAAAAAGAGAGAATTTTCCCCCAACAAACGTTATGCTCTGTGGTATTCTCAAGATAAATCATGTGCTTCGCTCTCGCTCGACTATAAAAAAAGAACAAGATAAATTTATTTCACGGCATATAGGAGAGTCATCTGCGCTCTCTCCAGTCAGTCATGTTCAATCTCTTCTCGCGACACACGCCTCTTCTCCAGCCCACAAGCTGCTGCCGGGCATGGCACCGGCAGAACTACCACTCAGTTACGAGGACTCAAAACCTAATAAATCCTCCGCGTTCCTTTCCTCGCCGCATCTTCTCAGCTGTGTTCTGTGTGGTGTCAACTCTAAATGAGCTGGCCTCGCTCGGACCCCAGGGAAGGAGAGGGAGCGAAAGGGACATGACTACGGAAAGCACAGTGCCTTAGACAGGGGTGCGTTATGTAAGAATATAATTTTCTTGAGGAATCAGGGAACAGACATATCACCTCATATAACCTTTATTTTTTTAAAAAACAGGCTTCATTGCAATCAACACTATAGAAGTACACACACACACACACTGCATGCGCACACACATGCACACACACACTGCACGCACACACACTGCACGCGCGCACACACACACACACTGCATGCACACACACTGCACGCGCGCACGCACACACACACTGCATGCACACACGCACACACACACACTCACTGCATGCGCACATGTAAAAAATAGCCTCACGCTGTACTTAAGGATCCTGTTCTTTTGTCTTGGCTCATTACACATCATTGTTAAAGGAGGGAAGAATGTTAAATTCATACGAAATGATACGTGCCCATTACGAATGATTACATGAATCCGGGTTGTCATAGAAATATATTCACAGAATTGTATTGGTGGTAATAACACTTGAAAAAAGCTGTCTAGTATAATTTTCATTTTACTAAATCATGTATGCGTGGAAGTTTACAAAAGGAAAAATATTGGAAGTTAGCAGTGAAGCTGTTCTTCGGTCGTAAGAGTTTAGTGTAATTTGTTTTTTTGGGTTGTAATTGGATTATAATTTGTTCATCTATTTTCTTCGCAAGAACGTGTAGTTTCTGAGATTAGTGAAAATAATGCTCCTAAAGTGAAATTAGTGATTTTTAAAGAGGGCGTTAAGAGAGGGGGCACGCAGAACTCTTCAGGGGTTCATCCGGGCATACACCTGCTGGCCTGGGTCAGTGCCCGCCTGGGAATGGTGAGGCCTGATGCCCGGCCGAGGCCAGGGGAGAGGTTTTGCAGAGAGGATGCTCACGCGGAGCAAGGCACTGCTTTGATTGGCTGCAGCTCAAGCCGTCACCTTATTTGAGAAGCCCGGCTGGCCCCACGCGACTGTTCTTACCCGTGAGGCGTTCACAGGAGCCAACGTGGGCTGAGGCTTCAGTTTGCTCACGGAAGCTGTGAGGGCATCAGGGCCACCTCAGCCGGTGGCCTCCTCATCTGGTTACTGTGACGAGGGAAAAAAAACATCAACATGAAAACGACATCAAGGATAAGTGGCATGTTTATAGGTATAACGATATTATTTATAAAATACTACAAATCTATCTATTCATTATCTACCCAACCATGATCTTTTAGCCAACACTGGCATAATACACATTCTTTTAAGCACACTAAAGAGACCATTAAATTTAACCAAAATATGACCCATGTAAACCGAGTCTCAATAAACTCGAAATATATTAATGTACAGTATTTTATTTGACCACAGAGACATTAAGCCAGAAATTAATGACAAAGGCAACTAGAATACTCTAAAACATTTCAGGAGTATTCAATATATTTGCAACTCCCAGTAGAGATTTTTAAGTGCTAAAGGTTCAGCCTCGAACCAGTGTGAAATATCAGTACTTTATACATTTGCTCTGCTGAGAGGCTGGGAAACCTTTTCATCCAAACTTGGTGAAAATGACTGCGTCTTCTGTAGTCGGGAGGAAGGCTCCGTTCAAACTCGTAATTAAGACATCCGCCTAACATCTGCTTCCTGTTTAGAATCATTGTCTCCATCCAAAAGGTTTCTGGGAAATCTCATTTCTCACTACAGTGTATAAATCTGCGCTTTCTCGTGTGTGTGTGTGTGGGGGGGGTGACTGCATATGTGACAAGTGGATATTTATTTCACTCACCGCCAATAAAATTATGGGATTACCTGGAACGCCAGTCAACGAACGAAGTTCACATTTGTGGGTGTGCAAGACCCCGAAATACGCATACAAGTAAAGGGCCACTTAAGACCATTGAAGACCAGTATCGGTGTTTTATTATCTGCACGTTGAAATTGAGAACTCGCTATTAATTATAATGCAATAGGTATAGCCTGTATATTATATGCAATAATTTATAATATGACATTATAGCATAATGCCCATAATTGACATAGATAGGGCAAAAAATTATAGAATTTCAGTTGCAAGAGTGGACGTGACTTCAGACATGCGGTTTAACACGTTCATCGGGAAATAAACAGCCACGCAACAAATACGTCGCCCGTGTCTCAAAGGCCCCGACTAAAAAAATGCATTCTTATCTTCAGCTAGATAGTCAGAGAAAGATCTACTTTAAGGTCCTGTGTGATAGCTCTTCCTCATTTACAGTCAGCATGCAAAGCAGCATCTGTAGTTGTAGCATCGATAAGATATGTTTTAACTTAGTTGGAAAAGGATATGGTGATTCACCAGTCAGTGGCATAAAAAATTGGCCTACCAATTAAATTCGGGATAGCTTTAAGTCTATTTAATAGACACGATATAAATGAATTACTACTAACATCTGAGAATATTATACCTTAAGTATGGGCTGGCTAACCGTGCCAGGCAAAATTAATTCTTATGTAATAGAAGCCAACGGGAGTGAAGGATTGGCTAAAAGTCAATTTCTGTGATAAAGAGGAAGCTAGGCGGTCCCCAACTGCTTTTAGTAAATTCTTTCTAACTTTTTTTCCTATCGTTGCTGAAGCTAAATGAGCAAGAGCTAAAAGTCAAATGCATTCCAACCATGCTTGCCCATGTCATCCTATTCTTTTACTGAAACTAATAAATCGAACAGTGAGGTGTGTTTCTGAGGTTATATTTTTACTTTTAAGAGTAAATGGAAAAGCAAGATAGAAAAAAAGCCCCTGAATTCAGGCCAAGTTGCACAGATACGAAGCAATATTTTACTGATATTAATGCTTGCCCAATGATTCAAGTCGCCTGCACTGATTAATGACATTGATTAACATTAGAGAAATTTATCTATGAAATTCACAGTAGTTGTGAATTGAGATGGAAGAATCGCGGAAGAATAATTTAAACAGACGAGATAGATACAGAGCTAATGGCGAAATTTGATTTACATATCTACTACATACGCGCAGCTAGATCAGGTCTTGTCCACCTGCTGACTGCTGACATTTGGGGCCAGATGGTCCTGTGTCGTCGGGGCTGCCGTGAGCATTGTGGGTGTGCAGCGGCTTCCCCGGTCCCTACCCACCAGATGCATCTCCCACGTCCGGCGATTACAACCCCAGAGGACTCAGACATTGCCAAATGTCCCCGGGGTGAGGAGCGCAATTGGTCCCAATGGAGAAACTGCTCTGGATGAAAACTTTGTCCGAGTATGAGCCTGGGTCTGCGATATTTTCAGCCGTGCCAAATTCCTTTCTTTTCCCTCCCTCCCTCCCCCCCTCCCTCCCTCCCTCCCTCCCTCCCTCCCTTCCTTCCTTCCTTCCTTCCTTCCTTCCTTCCTTTCCTCTCCTCTTCTCTCTCTCTCCATACATCTATCTCAATGTCTCTCTCCTTCTCTCTCTCTCAGCCTCATTTTTTCAGGTGAGATTGAAGTTAGGGTTCCTTTGTTTGAAGGCTTCAGTTCGTGCTTTGTGTCTGCCTTGTCCCGTGACAACCATCACTTCGCTCAGTATAATCTTTCTACAGCCTTCTGCTGAAGTCAGAAAATTCGTATTGCTTTATTCTCCCTTCGGAGGCCTAAGTTCTGCAGGGTCCCGCCCAGCCTCTGGCCTGCGCTGGCTTTGCAGAGGCCGCGTCCTTGTGTGTCTCATGCGTGGAGTGTTCGGAATGAGCTGTGAGGCTCGACTAGCCCCCCGGAGCCCCACGCAACTGCCCATATTCCATTTCCGACCCATGTCCCCGCAGTAGGGTGTGTTGGTTCAGCCAGTGGTTCTCGAAGTTTAGAGCGCACCCAGATAGCCGGGAAGACTGGTTAAAACACGGATCCTTGGCTCTCGAGCCCAGATTCCCCAAATCGGTAGATGTCAGGTGTGGACGAAAGTGTGCGTGACTAATAAGCTCCCAGGGTCGGGGTGGGGCAGGTGCCGCCCTCCGGGGCGGCCTCCGAAACACTGGGTAAGTCAAACCCTTGACAGGCAGGTGGGTCAATTATTTCTCCTGCTAGAAAATATGGATATTGCCTTTAACAGGTAAATCTTTCAATAGCTAACCTCAGAGTGGAAGAGAAATCAGAAATGGCACAGCCCAACTCACCTCTGTGACGCTATGCAGAGATGTATTTTTACGGGAAAGTCCTTTCTTAAAGAATTAAGACAATTTTAGAAAATTAGGCGTTATATGAGTGGTGAGGGCGGGTAAGTGCCTCACTGTGAAATCTGGGGACCCGTGTCCTCGGATGCCGCTGGGGCTGGAAGGGAGGGCGGGCCGTCTCGGGGGTCCCCGTGACATGTGCTGGCAGCTCCCCCGCCTGGCCGGGGGTTCGCTCGGGTTTGGAAGTGCCGGCGTTCGGCAGAGGACTCGGGACGCGGCTGGTGGCCGCGGCGAGACCGAGGCCCCGCACTCACTCTGTGAGTAAGGTCGCTCGCTGCAGGCCGGGAGCGTGGCAGTCAGCTATTTAGCAACAACGCATGGTAGATGTTATTATCATCGTCACCACTACAATTTCATTCTGAGGGAAAATAAGTTTAGGTTAGAGGTGTCAGCTGCACGTGCACACGACTCTGGCCGCCAACTTAAGTTCTAAAAGGGGGACATGTCCTCTTTAGTTGTACGTAGATGACGATCTGCGTTCGGAGACTTTTCTGTTCAGAAGTTGGCAGTCCCAGGGCTCGTCTGGCTGCTAAAAACCGTATCAAACGTGAGAGTCTGAGCCGCCGGCACCCTTCCTGCTCGTTTTGTTTCTCATGAAGCCTATGCAAAGTCAGCGGAAATGAGGTGAGCAAATTCTCACAGAACGTTTTAAGCTACCTGTTTATTCCAGAGTCTTTTACCCAAACGTGTCAACAGGAATAAGCAAAAATCGTCGGGTCCTTCCCCGCCCCCTGCACATAATCTTAAAATGTCTTTTTATATAAAGAAAAAAGAAAAATAATTCCAAGAAAGCGCCAGCTGGAGCGAATTCCGCCAGGTGGCCCCCACCAGGAGTCAGAGGACCCAAACCTTGCTCGGTCCTCCGGCAGTCAGAGACCAACAGCGTACATGTCATTTCTGTGGCATTTCGGGTTATACACGCACCACTATGGCCAGGGCGAGAATCGGGGGTAAATCCTTCCGTCCTTCATCACGTTTACTTCTGGTTTTGGGGGTCCTGACAAAGAAGCGAGCGGTGAGCTCTTCGTCCAGGTCGTGGCTTCGCGCTGTGTGTCGCCGACATTTTATGAACAAACAGGAACTGCCTTCGACGGCCAGGCGAATGCATCCGAGCCGCGAAACCGAGGGGTTGTTAAGTTTCTTCTGAACACAAAGCTACTTAGTCATCTAGACGGGCCAGCGACAGCAGGGAAGCATGAGGCTAATTTAAAGCCTTGCGCCCCGACACATGTCAACAGGGGAAAATAATACACCAGATGGAAGAAACGTCGTGGGGGGCGGGGGGAGGGTGGCTTCGCAGCATGTCACGCCGGATCGTTTCTGAGCGGTCGAGAATTCCGTTTCAACTAATAATGTCCTCTGATTGTTCCTTTACTTACTCCTTTCTTCACCAAACGTGGATTCTTTTGTAAAAGCGATTTACCTGGCCAGATGACAAGCACAGGCGTGACGACGTCACCGGCAGAGCTGACAGCCTCACCTGCTCACGCTTCTACCTGTCCGGCTCCAGAGATACGCTAGGGTGCCGCTTCTCAAAGCATACTCGGAGGAACCCAGGGTCTCCAAGGACTCGTCCAGAAGTCTTCTCTGGCAAAAAACTATTTTCTAAATAATCAGATTTGTTTGTTTTTATCTCATTCTCTCACAAGTGGACAGCGGACTTTACCAGAGCCTATGATGACATTGAAACAGCAGAGCAGGTCTGAGAGTCAAATCGTCTTTGATGAAGCCAGGTTGGCACAGAATAAAGCTGTTCTTCACGGTGTGTTTTTTTCCTTGAGACGTGCCGTTAATTTTCACCAAGGATGCCTTTTGTGCTTTACTTTAACGAGTTATTATTGTTTTAAAACACGTTGTTAATGCATACGGTTTAAATTTCTCACAATAATTTATAATACGGTGAACATGGACAAGCATTTCCCTATTTTTCAAGAGAGCGAACGTTTTCTGACGCCAAAATATTTGAGGGCAACCGACATGTGGCATCTTTGTGTGGTTTCAGATTCACGTTATTTTTTAATGTGGAGTCTGTTTTCCCATCTTTAAAATTTGAAGACGATGAGCATCTTAACAGCTGCTTCCCGAGGAACTGATCTAAAGCATGCATTACGTCCTCACCGGGCCAATGAGACCTTGCTGATCATCCGACACATTAAAACGTGCCTGCCAGAGACTCCCCCAGCTGCCGTTTCTAACACGCAAAATTCCAGTTGACTTCCTGACTCAGTGCCTTGATTTCTAGTTATCTCGTAATTCCTTTTCAGACGCACTCTGGCTAGATCACTTTGCCACTCAAATGATTCCACCTTGAGGCACACAAGACATATAGCCTAAAGGCTTAAATTTAAAAAATTAACAATTTTTATCTCACAAATTTTAAGTGAAATTGTCATTTTTTCCAACTACGACTGTGGCGGTGAATAATGTAACTACCAGTGCAGACAAGGGCCATGCTGTGTTACCCACATTGCTTCTGTGCCATGAGTTTAAATGCCAACACAGCAAGAAAATTAAAAAAAAAAAAGCTTCTAGTACTCCTGAGAAAATAGTTCTGCTGCATCCCACTAATAGGTTTTGAGACTCTCAGGGGTATAAAGAATGCACATTGAGGACCACTGCCTGCGGGGATACACTTATAATTGTCCCCGATGTCTAATTGGGGATGTATAATTGAAAACTTACAAAACTGGGCCATGTTGATGTTTTTAAAGCACGGATATAACTACTAGTTATTTCATATTTTATATATTATATTATCTTTGTTTTATATTATCTTTTTTATATGATCTTCGTTTCCACATGAATGATCATTACAACATAATGAACTCCAACTTTGTTTGCTGGCTCAAAAGTATGTCTATTTATAATTTTGTTAGATGCTGCCAAACTATCTTGCAAGATTACATTTCCAAAATGAAATTTTATCAACAGTATATGAATGACTGATTCTTCATACCATCTTCAGCACTATATGTGATTACTCTTTTAGAAAAAATGGACTGATTAAATAAGTAAAAAGACCCTGATTTGTCATTTTTTAAAAATTTGCATTCATTGGTCAATGGAGAGTTTAAGTAACTAACCTTATATTGTTAATTTTTTTTTTCCTGTGAATTAAATGGCCATATCATTTGTCCATTTTTGATGCTGGGTTGATTTTTTTCCTTACAGTTTCTAAAGCCTTTTTGAATATTTTGGATATTAATATTTCCATGTTTTCTTCTATTGAAAACAATTTTCTCCTAATCTTTTAAATTTGTTTATAACTTCTTACCTGTAACATAATTTAAAATTATAAATTATTATTTGATTTCTCCTCAGAATATTCCTGGTTTCAGAAAGCTTTATGAATCCATAGATTAAAATAAATAAATAAAAATTTTTCTCATATTTTCATCTAACATTCCTGTAGTTTTCTTCTCCTTTTTACATTTAATCTACATGGCATTTATTTTTAAGTACAGTATAAAATATCTTTAAAGAAAAAAATATCACCCAATCTGTGATAAGACATCTCTTTTTATGCATTTTTTACATAAAGTTCTGAACAGTTACATCTTAATAAAGACGGGAAGACATGGGAATCTTAAAAATCAGAAGTATCTGAAAATTATGTCAATTTGAAATGCTAAGTTTAAGTTTTCTTCTACCAAGAAAAAAAGAAACACGTGGAATGATTTTAGTTCAGGTGGCAAAAAAAAAATCAAAATTCACCAGTTGACTCACCAACAAAGCCCATTTCCTTTTAGCGGAAAGTGAGATTTAGAAATTAAGATTAAGAAACAGAGGCTTTAGGCATGTCGAATGCTGTGATATCTTATCTTTGTAGGTCCTTTTGGTGAGTAGTGCAAGAAAATGTATTTTTAAAAACCATAAATTAGTATTGACGTTTGGAGTTCAGGTTCGCTGCTGCGTGCTCTTTCCAAAATTCTGATTTTCTATTCTCTGGCTTTTCTCCTATAGTGAGACCTGGATTTCTAACGACACTAGTACATTTATTTATGCTTTTTATCCATCAACGTACCTACTTTTCAAAACTAATATAACTCTCACCACTAGGCCTTCTGAGTGCTTTTTAGGATTCATGTGCAATTTTTTTTTTTTTAATTCTTGAAACATATATCTGCTAAGAATGGACATCGTACTATTTTTTTCCATTTTCTTGAAATTATTTCTTCTCTGGGTAAATATAATACCTATTTGATATGCCATTAGGTTAATTTGTTTCTATTTTATTTTAGGATTTGCTTTTTTATGCTTTTGAACGTGTCACAAATTTACAAGTTTCAAAAGGAAAATTCAATTAACGAGCAGCCTCGGGAAAATTCTGCTTCTCTACCTGCCACCTCCATGTCGTCCCCTGACCCCAGTATGTAATTATGTCCTAGTGAGAAAAACCTTCATTGCTCTTAGCAAAAATAAGCAAATAGATATGAAAAGATTTTAATTTCCCATTTTGTGTACAAATGTGAAATGCTTTCTACCCTTAACCCATTCCACACTTTGTCTAATCCTCTTAACGATATATCCTGCATAGGAATATCTCCAGATTTCTGAAGCCTGTGAAGTACTTAACTGTAAAGTCGCACATGTTCACTCAACAGCCCTTTGTGGATGGCCTGGTGGGGTCTCCCCAAACATGAGCTGCTACTACCGAGTGTGTTTCACAGCCGAGCGGTGCCCTGAGTTTGTCCGTTCCTTTGTGCACACAGAGCGAGGAGCCTGAGCGTCGAAAGCCTTGTTGGTTTGATCTTTGCGCCCACATTTCCTCACGGGAACATTTGATTTTCTTGGCTGTTGTTTCTTCTTTTGGTATTTTCGACCGGAGCGGGTTAATCAAAGGTTGTCCTGAAGTCAACAGTTCCTTTGGGCAACAAGTCGCGATCCATTAGTGCGGCAGCGAAAGGCCCTGCTGGGCCCAGACGTCACTCCCTAGAGCAAAGAGCCCAGGGGTGCCCGTCCCTCACCTCCTCGCCACGAACGGGACGCGGTGCGCACACGGACACAGGGAAGGCCCGGGTCACAGAGCCTGCTCGACCCTCCCCAGGCACGCTTCATCCTCGTCTCTGGAAATCCGCTTCTCCGCCTCACCGCTAGCCGAAGCAAGTTCCTTAGAAGCTTCTCGTCCTGCCCCTCTATCTGGTAGAAGTGCATTACAAATGGAATGCTGAACCCCAGTCGGTTTCTGCGTTCTTTCTTTTATAGTAGTCAACGGTCCTCTCTATAATTTTTACATTATACTATGGGCTTTGGAACTTGAAAATAAACAAAAAAATTCAAAGAGATAATACATTGCAATTATTTAATAGATACCAGTGCTGTGAATGGTTTCTAGAAAAAAATAATAATAATAACACGTTCAGTCATAAAAACTTTGATTCTCAAATTTTTGGGGGAAAAAATTATTTATCTAAATATATTACCTAAAATCATTCATTTCAAAGTGCTAAAATACTAACACCATTCAAATCCTCTTTATTCCTTTTTTAACCCATTTTAGGGCCAAATGAGTTAGTACTTATAGTAACATTTTTCCTGAATTTGACTTTTAAATTCATAGCATGTCACATCAATACAATGTCTGAGTGATAGTCATATACTATTACTCGTTTGTTTGTTTTTTACTTTTATTGCTTGCAATTTCTATGACCTTGAACGAAAAAACAAGTTCCTTGCTTAATTAATTATTCAACAAATTTAAACTATTAACGATAGGATATTAGATTTAGAAATGGCCGCCGCCATCACCCAGCCAGCGCCGTCAGACAATCTTTTTTAAAATGTTGTTCCTCGTTGCTTCTCCAACAAATTCCTAACCTCGTAGTACTACAGACTATGTAATGTGTGTAATATAAAACCTTATTCGATAATTTGTTTGAGAAATTGAATAAAAACTGAAAGAAACAAAGTTATTACACAATTTTTCATGAAAACAAAAACAGAGTGACGTGTAGCCGGTGAGAAGCGCCTTCGGTTTGGAGGGGCCTCGCTTCGCTCAGAGAATCGACGCAGGGTAATGATGACGAGGATGAGGATGAAGATGTACGATGGCTCGCGGGTCACAGGAGAGCCGGTGTTTTGATGGAGCCCGCCGCCCTGGGGTGAGAACCTGCTCCTCAATGAAATGGGGACACACCCGGGCCCGGGAGGTGGGACCTGGAGCTTGAGCCCCGCCCCCGCCTCTCTCTCTCTCTCTCTCTCACACACACACACACACACACACACACACACACACACACATCTCTCCTTTCGACTTTTCCATCTGACGGTCATCTACGTTTCATCCTTATCACTGCTCAGAGGAAAAGTCAATTTCTTCACCAGGTGCTGCTGATTCGGGATTCAGACTCGGCCTCCGTGACCTCCTGGAGTTTTATGGAGCGCAGGTTCGGGCCATGGCGGGCCACGATGAGAGGTTTGGCCTCGAAACCTGCCAACGGCCTTTCCAGACATCAGCAGGCGGCGCCCCCCGCCCCGCATGCACCTGGCCCCCCTGCCACCCGCAGGCATCACCTGGGCTGGTGTGTGAGGCGCATCTTCACACTGCACGTAACGATCAGCCTCAGCTCGTAACACTTTATTCACCCTTATTCACTCTTACGCGTATTTTTTTTATAGAAATTCATTACATTGCGACCTAAAATAGACTTGGCGTAGAGACTCTTCTTTCCGACGAACCCAGTAACGCAAAGCGTCACCTCATTTTATCTGTGGCTGTCGTTCTGCTACGGCGGAGAAGCGGGAGTCGAGAGGAATGACCGTGCAAGTCGACGAGGGGCCCGAGCAGAGCATCCGTGCTGCGCTACGATCGCGCCGAGACGGAAAAGAGTTCCTCGAGCCTTGGGGAAAGTTTCCGGTGTGCGCTCTTTTCCTTTCGCGGTTTTTCCACCCCACAGACCGCTTACCAGACTCCGTCGCCAGCCACATGTTGAATACCATATTACCACCGAACACAGAAAAAGCCTCGATTCACTGAGGAAAAGAAGAGCACGTATAACTCGCCTACACAGCAGCATAAAAATGACATTTGGTTTTAAGCGAAGCCTATGTCGGCTTCAAAAGCAAACGCCATCGAAATAGTGCATCCCTCAAATTCTTCAAATTAGAATATAAAAGCAATATTTTCCTTTGCAATTTTTACAGTTATTCGGTTACAAATCCTAAAAATGTTCATCCGTGATGCAAGTAGAAAACCTCTTAACTTTTAAAAGGCCCTGGGATAATGTAATTATATCTATAAATCTACAGTAAACATTTTGCTTAATCCTCCTCTCATGCAGACAAAACTCTAAATATTGATGTTTAAAAATTTTACATGCAGAATGGGATACGCTCTGAGTCATGTAAGAATGGCATCTGCTTGAGTACACGTGGTCTCCAGGTTGGTTCTGAGAAAATCATATTTCAATGAACAGAGAAAATAGGAAAGAGGAATTCCTGACTCTGAGAGCAGACTGTTCTCTGCAGTGACTTGCCGATAGGGAGAAGGCACAGCTGAGCCCAGATTGGCTCCTCCCAGCAAACCCTGAGTGCTGTTTTTTGTAAGAGTTTTTTGCTTTTTAGGGGGCGGGGGGTGGGTTGGGGGGAAGACGTGTTGCTGTAGGCTTTAATGGCAATTGCCTGTTGAGTAAACATCTCTTTACTAATGTTGCGGATTCTGGAAATGTTACCTTTTGGGGGGGAAATTCTGACAAACCATTTGTCCCTTTGTGTCAAAAATGAAGGAACTCAAGAGAGAGTTATTGGCACCAAAGAAGATGGTTTTTTTTTTTTTGCATCTCTCGATGCTTCTTCGGAGACGCAGACACTTGATGCGTCCCAGCGCGTCTGGACAGGTCCATTAAGCGACTCACTTATTCCATTAAGGGACTCCCTTCACTGCCGCTCTGCCGACTGGCCTCTTCCTCTTGGCCAGAGATGCTGAGGATTTAAACCTGAAACATAAGGGAAAAAAGAAAAGAGGAAGTGTAAATATCATCTTTTAATTGGTTTCCATTGTTCCCCTCGCCACGTTTCCTGCGGAAAGGCTGAGGTGAGGCCAGAGCCGGCGTGATCGATGAACCGGCCCCTTTCCGCAGGAGGCAGGAGCCTGCAGGAGGGCGGACAAAAACGCCTAAGGGGGATGGCAATTAATTTTGTCATTGATTTACTTTGTCACTGTGTATTTAGCAAACACAGATGAAACGCGCCAAGGGAGAGAAATGTCACCGGGAGCCTGGAGATCGCCGGCCGGGCCCACCCATCCCCCCTTCCAGCCCTCGTTTCAGGGCTGACGTGGAAAGGAGCGTGGCAAGGGCCGGGACGGGGGAGGGGCGAGAGGACTCGCATTCCCACCCTGTGAGCCATCAGCCAGGCTCACCCCGAACCGACAGGCTGCATCGTGTGCGCGTGCGAGTGACCTTCCTTCCTTGAGCAGAACTTAGCAAAGCACCTGTGTGCTCCAGACACGAGGATGCACAGGGTATGCAGAAGCTATGATGTAATTTTGTGGGCCCGTTCAGAACAAAAAGGGCTTTGCCTCTGAAACTATGAGCAAAACTTATTTTTCTTGGAGCCACGGTGGGAAAAGCGGCGCGTGTGTACTTTAACCAGGCAACAGGAATCCGCGAGGCTGCCCGCTTGGCTGAAGCTGGTGGCCGGGCATCAGTAAAGTCCACAGGCTCCGAGGAGGGCTGAACGGTAATTAAGAGTGTTACCGAGCTAGAGGCACTTGCCGGTGTTTTCCTCATTACATAACGCTGTTTGCGCCTGACACCGAATTCAAGCCAGTTTTCTTTGCTGCATCCTTGTTAGACGTGGTTTTAGAAGAAATGCCGAATTCAGTTTCATAAAGGTGAGTACCAAGATCAAGTTTGGAGAAAGGGCTGGCTTGCCGACCAAGGCACCAAATCTCCAGGCCGGCCCATGGGCCAAGCCGCGTTCCCCGAAGCCCAGAAAACTCCTCATTTGATGCCAAAGCGTTAGTAATGCTCTTTGATGATATTTTACCTGGGCTTTTAGCTCCTGAAGCCCATATTTGCACTGTGATCGCCCTATTAAAAACAAAGAGATCTATCATTAGTAAAGTAACATCGGTAATCAATTGTGCGACTATAATTACAAGGTTGATGATTTCATCAAAGGGCAACTATGAGGATAAAGGGAGCACGATACAAAAAACAGATTTGCTCAATTTTTTATCAAATTAAATAAAAATTTAAAGATGTGTTTATGTCAGATATCACGTATTCTGAGTAGGGCTAAGAAAGCATTTAATAAGAAGGGAATAATGATCCGACAGAGAATTTTTGGGATTATTTTTTAAAAAGCAAAACATGATTTATATGTGCATAAATTAAGTTCAGTTTATTAGGATATTTCCCGGATTCTTCGAAAGACAAGCACAATGTACTAAACACCACTCGGATTGTAAAAAGCTATAATTATTAGAAACCTGGTTCAAATCTAAAAAGTCACATATATGAAAATAAATATTGTTTCTCCTCTCTACCTTCTAAACTCCTCAATGACTGTCTCGGATGCTGAGGCCGACCGCCTGGATTCTATAAGGCCCAGCACCTGCCCCTCGCGGGCAAAACAAAGGCCTACTGAGATTTTATATGAAACTCAAAAAGTATCTCCCTCTGAGCATTATTTTCTCCTCCCAATGAGGAGAGCCTGAATCATTCTTTCTTTCAGACTTCTTCTTCTGACTTATCTTATCTTCATTTTTCATTATTATTTTTTCACTTGGCATTTCTGTCTTCCTCAAGACTGTGAGCCCCTCAAGTTCAACCCTATATTTTCTTCGTACCTGAACACCTAGTACCTTCTGGCATAGCTTAAAAGTTTCCAGTGAATGATGAATGACGCCACATAAGGTCAGGGGTAATTATATTACAATTCATTTATTACAGGATGGCATGAGAAGCCTACAGCTTCTTGGGCAGACTGAGGTAGGCAAGGAATACAGAGTATGATACAAGAAATATAGAAATTGACCTACCAGTCCTTCTAGCTTCAAAACGAGCAAGGAGAGAAACCAAGGAAAAAAGGGCGAGAAGAGGAATCATTTTTGCTCTGTCTCTGTCAATTTTGCACTGCAGATTAAAGAATTCTCTGAGATTTTTATTAAAACTATAACAATAACTGTTTCTTCAAAGGTTACTTCATTTTCAGTTGCTCAATGATTATAATTCCTAGCCCAATAAGACTTGAGATGAGTGTAATTCTCATTTTAGAGAATTAGAAAAAATCTAAGAGAATAACATTGTCTCGATATTTACGGTAGGTTTCTCTGCTCAAAAGATACTATGTCACTGTATAATACCATGACTTCATCTAAACTCATATATTCTCCGACCCCTCTCTTTGTCTAGCGAACATTAAAAGCCGTATCTCTTTTCTATCATATCCACTTACATTAATTTAGATTTATGTTGAAGATTTCTGCCTTCTTAAAAGTTTTTTTCTCTTTGGTTCCTATGGCATCAGATTTAATATGCTCATTCAAAACTGGCCTCTGCCTCTTAAAATGTTCGCATGTGGCTTCAATCGTCCTATTTCCAAGGTTCTGCCTCCGAATTAATTTTCATTCATTTCTATCCCAGCGATTGTCGAACCCATCCTAAAGCTTGGATTTCTCTCCCAATCTTTAGCCTCCGAAATCAGATATCCAGGTCGGAACATCCCCCAACCCCCCTACAATAGTGTCCTGCATTTAAACCCTGAATTTTGGTCACCGAAGATGTTACTCGCGCAGCCGAGAAGTCTTCCGTAACTCCCCGACGCTTACACGCGAACTCTCCCCCAGCACGGTCAGTTCCGTTCCTTAATTTATTCCGAAGCTAGTCCAGGCCCGACGCCTTCCGCCCAGGCCAGCGTCCCTTCGTGCCCGCGTCATCTCGACGGTGCCTTCACTGTCCTTTTTGCCCCCACGACCTCCCCGACAGGTGTTGGTCTCTGACCCGCCCCCCGGGGTGAGGTTTTTAAAACCCAAACCGACCCACAGGTCTTCATGACCATGAGCCTCGGGAGCAGGCGGTCTCTGCGCTTCCTCAGGGGCTCGGCTCCTGCCGCAGACACCTGTCCCTCCAGGCTTTGCTCCTCCTCCTGGCTCCTGTTTCTTCCTTTAAGGCGCGTAACGGTTGTTTTCCGCTCATCAAAGAATCAAAATTCGCTCTATCCGTCTCTGCACTGTGAATGCGTCATTATCTCTCCCACCGACTGTGGGACCCGCGAGGGTGGGAAGGATGCGGTTCTGTCTTCCACGTCGGTGCTGGACATCCCTCTTTGCGCGTAGTAGGCACTTGCTAAATCTGTGTTACGTGAATGAACACCCGCATGCACAGCACGGTCGTTTAATTTAAATAATTTCACTCAACAACCAGCAACCGCTCTGGCTCCGTGACGTTCCCAGGTACCGACGGGGCCGTAAGGGACAAAGCAGACGGGAGTCCCTGCCTCTGCGGCACTTCCGTGAAACTTAAATTCAAAAGTGGCAAATACGCTTCGCATAATACGTGATTCATCTAACTGTAAGCGATAAGACCTCCTAAATCTTTTAGAAATAGCAACTGAGCATTGGAAAGTCGATTAACAATTGATCGCCTACTCGTTAAAGGATCGTGCCTGTGGATACACCCTGAGTCCCTCAGAGTGTGTGTTAGCGGGTTCTTTCTATAACGTGGGTTCGCTGTCCTCACCTTAGGCTTCGCTCTGTGGTGCTGGCTTCAAATACAGCTTAGCAGTTCCCTGAGTCAAACCCTGATTTATATATAGAAATAGTTAATCATTTGATATTAGTCTCTACGGAGCGTAGGCATATGACATTCAGGGTTTGGGGCCTCCGCGGGGTTTCTAGGATTTTGCAAGCCGTTTTAATGTCACTGGGCATTATTAATAAGAACCAAACAATCCTCCATGCACGACTATAATTTGTTCCGTGTGCAGTTAAATCACACTCCTGAATATAGTAGGCCAGAAATCAAAATGGATTTGACTTCCCTAGTTCCCAAAAGAACAAGTATTTCTTCAGACACTTCATCTGCGCCTTTCACCTGTCACCGTTTGTTTATTCTTTCACCCATGGTGACCGAGTATCTACCCCATGGCCGTCCCTCTGCTAATTTGTGATCAAAAGAGGAAGAAATGGAACAAAGCCACAGCATAGTGAGCTTACTATAGCAAGTAGGTAAAGATACGATGAGATAAAACCCATGAGATCATTAACAGGATTCTCATCAGGTTAAGAGGGGTAAGAATGGCGTCATTAGGAAAAAAAAAGAGACGTCAGTAGCGTTTATTTCAGGCAGAGAAGCCACCGAGCAAGGAGGGAGCACGTTTCTTACGAGAAGCAGAAAGAGGACACACAGGCTGGGCCGAGCTGGAGGTACGTCCACGTCGCGGAGGTACGGAGCTTGACGCCTGCTCTGAATCGTTTTGATCTTTATATTTCATCAAATAGCAAATTAGCTAAAAGTTCTAAGGAGGGTGGTGATAGGCGTGTGTTGCTTAAATGTTCATTCTGGTTTCAAGTAGATGAAAAAGGCCAAAGAGGACACGGAGCAAACCGCGGCGTGGGCACGGCAGCATCCGGGCTGGAGCGCAGGGGAGCTGCCTCCCGCCGAGCGATGGAGTCTAGACGCTCGGGGCGGTGGGCGACAGAGGCAGGGGTCAAGGACGACTTCCGGAACTTCGCTTCGGGCGAGAGGCGGATGATGGTGACATTCACTGGGATGGTAAACGCCTGCAGAAGAATATCACTGTCTATTTTAATTTCAAGTGGCTTCAGTGGAAAAGATAAGCAAGATGCTGAGCAGATGGTTGTCATCACGGAATGCAATTGAAGGCCCTGCAAAGGGACGCACAACTTATAGAGCACTTAAAATCTGTGCGTGCATTTCGGGCAAATAGAAATAAATAAGGACAAGGAAAACAAAGAGTCCGACTGCTCCTTCGCTGTTAAAGATTAAAACACAACGTAAGTTTGGGGCTATTTTTTAAAAAGTAAGTTCATAAATTAGAGAATCTAAGATTCTAGAAAAATTAAAATGCTCTAAATTTATGCCATCTTCTTGGTGGCTTACTGATTGAACACTGGGAGACATGAGTTAGGTTAGTGGGGATTATGTACACCTGAACGACTGTAATGCAAGCCCAGTTATTCATAGGTTCAATTTACATCAGTATTATTGTGCAATAAATGGAAACTAATGGACATATTTACACTAAGAGGACATAGTTATAGTCTTGTGATTTATGGGAATTTTAAAAAATTGTTTGCAGTTTACTTCTGTATGGTAAAGTCTGCTTCCATTAAGTGATTATTTTACTAATAAAATAGTCTATTTGAACTATGCATGCAATCTGCACTCAAGAATTCAGAGGGTGATAGTGACCTTAAAATCCAATTATTATTATTAATAAAATGAGGATGATAGAATCGACTCATTCTCTCCATATTTCCCAAAGAAAAAATGTTAACCAATTTATGACAAATTCTAAAAACTGCTGACAAATTCATAGATTTGAGCAGTTTCACTGATATTAATTCTCCAAACTTACTGTTATTTTTCCGAGGTTTCTTTCTTCTTATAGAAAATTTTCTAAACTTTGCTTCCAATGCATTTTAAATAAATCGTAACTAATGCTCCTCTATTTAAAGTATTTGCACTGTTTGTTCTCAGCCTCCATCATCGGTGGAGTGATAGGGACCAAGAAGATACCGGTATCGGACGAGATTGGAAAGGCAGGGGTGCTGGCGTGCAAGGATTTCAAGCTTTTGCTTTTCTTAGGGTGCTACGCTTTCATTCTGGTACAGAGAAAAACAGTCAACGAAATGGGTTAACTGAATTAAATGGGTGTGACATGACAAATTTATTTTTTAAAGCTCATTCTTGCCTCTGCATAGAGAGCAGCAAAGGACTAAAAGCTGGAAGGTCATCTGTCCCACAGTAAGATGACCGTATCCGTACTAACGAAATGGCCATAGACGTGGAGAGAGAATGTAAGAGTGTCGCTTATTGAGATGGGATGACAAGGGGCGGGAAGCTCTCGTGGGTCAAGTTCAGCCTGTGAAGCCTTGGCCAAGCCACCTCCTCACAAAGCTCCAGCAACTCTTTTCCGGTGGCTCATCAAATACTTGAAAAAATATAAATTTGTCCAGGGACAAGTCAAATGTTTGGAAATCCTTTTAGCGTCGAGATCGACTCTGATAACACCAATGTCATATTGCTTTGTCACGAGCACCATCAATGTTAAAGTTCTCTAAGATTTTCAATTTATCTGCTGTTTTCTTTCATTAGCAACACTTAATTTCACATACATTTTATCTGCATTTTGGAAAATGTAGATACAGTGAGAAACAGAAAAGTACACCTTCGCACCAACAAAAGGCACAGCTGATACAATCTGACGCGTATCCCTCGATATATTTTTATACTTTTAAATGGCTAACACGATACTGTACCTACAATTCTAAAACCTTTTTGTTTCGTTTTGGGTACAGAGCAT
The DNA here is from genome assembly GCF_014176215.1 of Rousettus aegyptiacus. Taxonomy (NCBI): domain Eukaryota; kingdom Metazoa; phylum Chordata; class Mammalia; order Chiroptera; family Pteropodidae; genus Rousettus; species Rousettus aegyptiacus. Next base: position 44,292,647 of record NW_023416288.1, on the reverse strand, counting down.
CATAACGAAAGCGTGGTTTTATAGGCATCTCTGAGGCGTCACTTTTTATTTTGGCGCTTTAAGTACATTTTTTGCCCATGTGCTTAAGAAGACCCATTCTCTCAGGTGGTCCCTGGAAGCCGACTGATAACAGAAAACACAAAATGTGGTTTCTTCCTATTTGCTTCATGATTTATTTAGGTGACTAACTTCCATGGGCAGGGAGCGGTCGAGGTTCAGATCCGCGTTAGGCCAGCATTTTATATGAGCGGAGTAGAGACGCGCTCCGACTCCTCACTCGACCCCCCGCCCCGGAGCCCCTGAGCGCCTTAGCAAGGCGACCCTTCCGCGAATGCACCATCCTCTTCATTTCAGCCGGGAACCTGTTTCTCTCCATGGTCACTTGGATGACTCATTATTACTCACTTATGATCCATGACAATGGCCTTCCGAAATCCTATCACTAAAATATTTACAGCATTATAATTGCTTTGCGCTTTAGGGAATAACAGGGGAAAAGATCATTGAAACCAGGAGAACAGCCAGCTCGTAAAAGAGATGCATCTCCTTAACTTCACAATAACCTTGAGTTAAAAATAGTGCATTTACCTCTTTCCATAGAGATATAAACAAATGCGAAATACTTCAGTGCGTGCAGAAAAAAAAAAACCCTGACACTGACCAGTGAAGAAAAGCGTTCTCCGGAGAGACAAAAAATGCAGCAGAATCGAAGCCGTGCCCTGCAGTCACGTGAGACTCGTCATTTCTCACCCAAGCCTCCTTTATAAAATCTCTGCTTTATTCCTGCGTGAAATACTCCGTTGCATACCATCATTTGATTATACGAATAATGCGCGTTATACAGTATATTAGAGTTTGATAACAAGCCAGGAAGTGAGGAGTCCTGGAAGCCCACCCTTGGGTCCACATATGCATCTCTACGCGCGCAGTTTACCTCATTTCTGTAACCAGTATGAGTGCTGGAAGTCTGCCAGACTGGGCAGCCCTTCACCTCCGACGTGCGGGGTAGAGAGAAGCCACATTGCCAAAAACTAACGAGCCGGCATAGAATCGAAACTTGCGTAGTCTTTAGGTGGCATGACTAAAGGCATTGAGTTTTGATAATTCCTTAGCCCATCATCACAAAAAGGAAGTTATTGTCAATCAAATTGGAACTTGATGGCGCCTTCTGCCACAGACAACACCCAGACACGCATCGATTTTCGTGTTTGAAATTCAGCTCCGGGCTTTCTTCTTCCTTTACCTACACTTCCTCAGTTTGGCCTGGTTGATTAAACTGTTGATTCCTAATTCTAACTGCATTCTAGTTCTTCTTCCTTATTTTACCCCTAGATCAATTTAATTGAATATTTTGATGTTCATACAATTTTCCACAAAGCTCTTGGATTACCCCACAGAGAGTAAGGTACTATTGCCGTGTGACAGTTTTGCTGTTAATGTTTATCTCTGTTTCTTTACCTTAAGCTCTCGGGAGTAACTTCTGCTCATGTCCCATAAACTCAGCGTGCTCTAGCTGGACTTGAAGCAGGTAGATCTGAGAGTGTAGTGTTTTCATGAATATTTAAATACCTTGCTTGCCGACTGTACATTATCTGTTGTATTGTGTTAGATGCTCTCTCAGTGTTTGAAGTTCAACAGATTAGGATATTTGGGTTCCATATATCTAGGAAGACACAATGAATGTACAGGATGATCAGTAAAAGGGACCCATAATAATTGTTGTTAAAAAAAAAAAAAAGATTGACAACTGCGTAAGCTGAATAACAGCCTCCAAAAGTGAAGAGAAAGTGATACTGGCCAAGAACAGTTCAAGGAATTTAGAAGATACTTTTCTCTTCACTCTTTTCCTTATTCTATCACTGTTTTTACTCCTCACACTTACTGTGAAACATAGTAAAATAAGAATTAAAAGACACATGGATCCCACCATGGCCACCACCAAAAATATATATACATATATGTACATATATATATATACATGAGATGTAAAACAATAAAACTATTAGAGAAAAAAACTGAGGTAAATTTTTATGACTTCAATTGGTAAATGATTAGATATGACACCAAATTTAAGAAAAAAAATAGGTAAATTGGACCTCATCCAAATTAAAAATTTTTGCACTTGGGAGGGCACTATTAAGAAATGAAAAGACGACTTGCAGAATGGGAGAAAATAGTTGCTAATAATATAGCTGATGAGGGTCTCGTACCTAGATTTTGAAAAGAATACAACTCCAAAATAAAAAGACAAATACCTCGACTAAAAAATAGGCAATCATGTCTCCACTCAGACATAAAAATGACCAACGATCTCCTAAAATGATGCCCCAAATCATTAGTCATTAGGGAAATGCAAATTAAAACCACAATAAGACATCCTTTCTCACCCACAGAGATGGTTAGAATGAAAAAGGCAGCAAATTACAAGTGCTGGTGAAGTCGTCAGAACCTTCACAATACTGCTGTTTTGTCATGGACAATGACGTAGCCGCTTTGGACAATAGTGTGGCTCGTCCTCTAATGGTTAAACGCCGACTTGCCATATGAGCCATCATTTCCACTCCAGGCATATAGCCAAGAAAATGAAAGCATATGTCTACACAAAAACTCGTACACAATTGTTTAGAACAAAATTATCCTTAATAGCCAAAACGTGGAAACAACCCAAGTGTTCATCAACTGATGAATGACTATGCAAAATATGGTGTATCCACACGACGGAATGATATTCATTCATGAAGAGGAAGGAAGTGCTGGACCACGTTACAACATGCAGGAGCCTTGACCGTCATCCTAGGTGGGAGAAGCCAGGCACCGAAGAACATGGGTGACATAATTCCATTTATATTTTCTAATTGATCAATCAAAGAAGTTTTTTAAGTCGTGAGTGTGTGTTGTTATTTTTAAATGTACTATGCTCTGAAAAGATGCTTCAAAAGTCCAAAGGAATCTCTCAATTTTCCTTTATAGAAAAAAAAAAACTTTTATGGGCAATATTTGCATAAAGTGCATGTCCTTTCTATTAATCAAATACAGGCTCATATGGATTTCTCCTTTCTGCTTATAGGAAACTGTGAGAAGAAAAAAAAACAAGACAACTTAAAAAAAAAAAAAAACAGCGCTTAATGGTTTGGAAAATTCTCAACATATCCAAATGCTTCCTCAGAAAACAGGGCCAAGGTTGCGGCTGGAGAAACATTTGCTGATGAGATTAAGTGTGTGACTTATGGGTCCAGTCAACCATCTCAGCAGAAAGAATCCCAAAATAGAGATGTGGTGATCCAGGAAGGGCCTGCGAGGATCTCGCCTCCAATAGCGCGCACTCCCTGGATGCCCACAGAAAAGCAACCAGGTGTTGGAGAAATTTCTACCAGCAGCAACATCGTCAGCCTGGGCTAACGGCACAGAGACGAGTTCAAATGAAGGAAGAAGACTCCCAGGGCCGGGCGACAGGAAATCCTTAGTTACAGAGCGGGTGATCGCCAGCTTGACTCCTTCGGGCCTGGCCGCTGCCCAGGGCTCAGGGCCTGGGGCCACCAGGGCCCAGAGACAGGGAAGTATTCTCAAGCCCTGGAGCAGAACGCAGTTTGCTTTGCTGAGTGTGAACTTGCTTCAGACACGTCATCTGTGTTCAGCATTCCGAGTTCTCCCTTTGCCGCAGGTGCATCTGGCCCGAAGCCGTCCCACCATTTTCTCTCGGAACCAGAGTACTTGTTTTCTCGTTTCCGCAGACTCATGGATGAAAAGGATCTCCCCGCCCCCGCCCGCCAAGATGGACCGTAACTAGAGTCTCGTCTGTATCTGATGCCGATGATTTAGAAGATGAAATTCGGGGATTTCTGAGTGGATTGTATTCAGATGAGAATTTGGACTTAGAGCTGATGTCTTGAGGGGGTTAAGAATTAGGAGACGCTGAGAGGGGGTGAGCAGGTTCTGCATGTGGGGAGGACACGCATTTTGGGGGCGGGGGGTGAAGAGGAGATCGGAACCTTGTCGCTGTCACACCTCGCCAGCCGCCGGTGCCCCCGTCTGCTCTCCCACGTCCATGTCCTGCGGGCTGGCCGCTGACACTCTGCGCAGACCGTATGAACTGAACTGGCGGACATGAGCTGTGTTCCTCGGGCCCTGGATTTCCCTTACTTTCTCCCTCCAACCCTTCTCCCCAGTTGCAGCATTTAACTGGGCAAGGTAGAGTTGCCCTGTCCTGGGACAGATTCAGGACTCGTTGTATGCTTGTAAATAAATAAGGTTATGACCCTTGAAACTACTGTTAAGGGATGAATTGCATCCCCTAAAAAGATGTGTTCAAATCCTCACCGCTGTCCCTCGGAACGTGTCCTCGTTTAGAAAGAGGACCATTGCAGATGTAATGAGCTCAGTTGGGGTCACGCTGGAGTAGTGTCGGTCCCTAATCCACTATGACTGGGGCAGATGAGCCGATGAGAAGATGTCCATGCAAAGATACAGGGACAAAGGGAGGATCCCGGGTACCGGAGGATGCGGAGGTGGGGGTTGTGCACCTGCAAGGAAAGGACCATCGAGGGCCGCCGGTGACACCAGGAGCTAAGAGAAAGGCAGGGACCAGACTCCCCCTAAGGAAAACCTAGTAATGGATTCCCGCTTCTTTCATTCCTTGAATCAAAGAATTTCTTTTAAGAATACAGGTTATTCCTTCTGTTTTACTCTGGGTGGGAACTTTTTTTAGACTCTCATATCTTTACGAATGCTGCTTTCTTTTTAAATGTAAATCATCTCAGTCTTTGAAGACGTTTTCTTAGCTTTGGGGTGTCTCATTAATTTGTCCACCTCCATTCATACGGTCTAAGTACAAGTCACTGCACTAGGAAGCGGGGACCCTCGGGGAAGCGGACAGACCGGAGCCTTGTCCTCCCTCCCCTTGAGGTGAGGGCAGAGACTCACAAAGCGGGTCGGTCGTGGTGGGTCCTGGGAGGAAGTCAGGTGGATCCACTCAGGCCGAGACGTCTAGGCCCGGCTCCTCCCAGGGGATGAGTGGCCAGGTGGCAAAATGAACAGAATAACTGAGGAACAGCAAATAGACTCTGTGAGGGTAGCGAGGGCAAAGCAGCATGAGGTACGTAAGAAACTGAAACCAGGAGAATGAGGGCGGCGGAGAGGCTGCGGGTGGGGATGTAGCTTGGATCTCACCAAAGCTGCTGCGGCTGGGGCCAAGTGCGAGTCCCCAGTGGACGAAGTCACGTAAACGAGCTGCCCGCGGAAAGAGCCCAACGCACGGCAGCTGCTCCATGATCCTCCTCTGTTTCGGAAGTTACTTATTAAAGCGTTTTACGTGCTCATTTTTATTTTGTCAAATAACCGTTTCCATTTTTTTGGATTAAAAAAATGGACTCCATTGAAGATGGATACTTCTAAATTTCAATGAATTATTTCACAACGATGTGTGTTATGGGAAAATCACGTCTCATGACTCAGTCTTCCATTCGAATCCTCATCTTTGCGAATCATCGTTCTAATAAGACAATTATTGGGGAAAAGTACCAAATTAAAGTAAACCAGTCTAGTATTTATAACTGTGTTAAACCAAGATTTTTGAAAATTTGATTATACTCAATCACCTTATTTCCCTTAAAAGTAAGATTATTAAACTAATATTTTAGTGTCAAAAGAGTATACCATTGTCAAATTATAAATATACCTTTGTTGTTAGAAATAGATTTTGTATTTTTTATAATTTACATACTATATTAGAATAGTGGTCAACGTATAAATACACGTATAAATACATACACGGCTATGCATAGTATGTATATACGTGGAAGAAAGAAAAGTAAGTTTGATGGATTTTACACCATTTAAGTGATCATGCAGACAGATACCCTAAAACACAGAACCCACTGAACTAGTGAGGTTCTCCTGGGGACAAACTGACCTTGAGTCCGCGACCCCTTTCACGTTTCGGAGGCCGTGGGAAGCGTTCCTCTGCCCCGGGCTGTGACTCTCACGCCACGTGGAGGGTCCATGGGCTTCGCCTCACCCGGCCCCCGGCCGGGGGCCCTGCCAAGGACTCCGTTCTGTGCCCCAGCCCTGTTTCACTGTCTCTACTGCCGTGGGAGCCAAACTCTGATGCGGTTCATAAATTTTGGATGAACTTGCAGAATGTGAATTCAGAAATTAACGAGCGTGGATGAGCACTCTCGGTGGGCAGTCTTTGTTTATGGTGCTCCGCACGCGAGGCCTGTGACCCCTTCGAACCATTTTCCCTGCGTTATTGCAAAGCGATGATGCGGACGGAGGCCGCGGGCGGGGGTAACGTGCCATCAGCATCACAAACGACGCTTCTCCGGCTCGGGGTGCGTGAGACTCGGGCGCTGTGTGTACACGGAAGCTCACGAGTGTCACAGGGAAAAGTAACGTCAGCGCGAATTTCATTATGATACCAGATATAAGAAAGTACATACTTTTAACTGATTGCAAAACGTACCCTTTAACGCTGGCAATTAATAATGCAGCAAAATGAAAGCTGACTGCATAGACCTCATTTAAATCTTGCAAAAAAAAGAAAAAGAAAAACAAAAGCTAAAGCTAGAATTATTCTGTTAGGTTTTTTTTTTCATATCTATTTTAAGAAATTTGCACAAGTTCGTAAATTCATCCATTTTATTTTATTTGAATTTTAACGAGATGATTTTTTGAGATTCTGAGGACTTATTTGTGGTCACCCTTGTGGTGATAGTAACAAAAAATGTCTTGAACAACCATAGTGATGAGTAAAAAAAAAAGGCCCGACTAAATGGGATTCTCTGTGGGATAATTTATGTTAACATCCTTAGCTTTATTCTGTTCAACATTTTAATCACATTATGGATGGCATGGATGACATGCTTATCTAATTATATGAGACCCGACCAGAATACATAGCTGAAAATATCTAAATAGTGCGTAACGCTGTTCGCAGTGGGGACGCTCTATTTTTTTAATAGAACTCCTCTTCTTTCTCCCAAAAAGCAGGACACAACCCTAAATATCATCAAGCTTTATGAGCAAAAGCTAGAGTTCTGCGAAAAGGATATTTTTGCAAGACTTTTAAGTGAAAAGGTTGAAGAAGACGATGCAGTTAAAGCATATATTTGATACCATAATCACACAAAAACATGCGCGCTCCATCATCGCCAAAACCTTGCGGTTAATCTTATTATTCCTCGAACTCCTCCTTATTCTTAGAAAATGGTCGTTTCTATGTCTGCATTGCTTTACGCTTTTACATGATGGGTCATCCAATAACATCTAACAGTAAGAAAGCCTTCCTTGAAAAGCGACATGTAAACTAAGGTTAAAAAATAATGGAGAGAAACGGAGAACAAGGTCAAACGGGGCGCTGCAGGCGTGGGATCACCACGTGCCAAATCTCGATGCCAAGCAAAGCGCAGATCGGGAGGAACCCAAACGCCAGCTCCCGTTAAAGATGCAGCTCGCAGGGCGGAGCCATCAGACGGAGCTTGGATAGTTGCGAAGGCAAAACGCCAGGAAGGGTTTCATGAGACACGAACAGAATAAAGAATTTAACGCAGAAAATGGGGCGCCGCCGGATTGGAGTGGCAGCGTGTCCTCGAGCGCCAGCGTGGTTTTCGAGGCCTCTTCTAGCCCCAAAGAGGACGCCGGGGCGGACAGGAGGGAGGCTTAGCACATCGCGCGAGGCCGTCCCAGGCCTGAGAGGTGACATGCACGGTGCTGTCTGGGGCGGTGGCGGGCGAGGCGAGGCCAGCGTTTTCCTCGCGCTGCTCCGGGAAAGCGTAAAAGGCGGAGCTGGGGAAACGAGCCGGTGGTTAACCGCGCGGTCGCACCGAGACGCCCGTCGCCGAAACACGCCGCCGCGCCTCCCGGAGGGTCTGCCCGCCTCCGCGCCACTCAGGGCACGTTCGCCATTCCTAACCTCCCGGCAGCTCGCAAAGACAGTGATTCTTGACCTTGTTTTTATGGAGAAATAAATAGAAGGCCATGGAGGTTTAGTAGCTTCTCGAACTGAACGGTGCTTGAAGTTTAATTCCCGTTTCGCTTGTGTAAATGTTGTCGTGCTGCTGCTGCTTGCCCCTCCCTTAGACGTTTAAATGGCTATCTGCCCACGCATAATATTCCATAATGACTGATAGCGTTTTGAGTAGCATAACGAGAATTAGAGATGATCCATTAGTTTAAAATGATACCACGGCTTATACTTTGTAAGCTCCTATCCCGTTCGGCTGCCTCCAGGAGAACGTATACCACATCCACGGGCCAGCGACTCCTCCCGTATGGCTGTCAGTACTGGGAAAATGATGGCAGAAGGAATGTATAAGCCGGAATGTCACACGCCCATAGTCTTTTTCTTGCCTTGTTTTACATCTTAACGATTGGTAAAATGTATTGTCTTAGTCATTCTCTGCTCATATTACAAATATCCACGTGAGAGTAACTTTGCTATGTTGACTTTCTTCGTGATATATATTAACTTCAATCGTAAACTTCACCGGGTGCCATAATAATGCCGTCCGACAACTCATTCCTATTGTTTCCCGTGTATTTGAATTAAAAAGCACACACGGCAAATAATACCAGACCAGGAATTGAAGTTAAATAGACTGTAAATTGTCACCAACAAGGAGATCGACCTCATAATTTTAGAGAAAACAATAATAACAAATACTATATACATTGGAGAATTTATTTCTGCTCGATATCTGCTTTAAAATATACTAATTCAAAAAATAATCCCTCGCTGCACAAGTCCGTGGATTCCTTTAATGATTTAACTAGGAAAGGGGTTGCCGAGTCACGTGTTGATTCAAAGACACGGCCAACCCTTCAGATGCACCTAGAAAGTGTTCGAGTCTCGGCTAACTTCCATTTGCTTTCTTCTTTCGCGTCTCCAAAGCTCTGTAGATATCGTCTTCGGAAAGCGTTGAAGTAGCACGATTGTAAGAGAGGTCGTTTCTCCGCGAACTAAACTGGCCCACACCTGGCCGCTGACCCTGATTTAGACAAACTCGGCGTAATACGTCGGTTGCTAGGAAGCCCGCCGTTTCCAACAGGCAGCACGTACAGTAGCGTTTTCTGGGGAAACGTCTGCACGTGGTCCCCTGTCTGGGGGAATCTGCTACCCCGTAGGATATGTCATCAGGCCCCACGGAACCAGGATATTAGACTCAGTGCTGAAATGTAAGAAGGGAGGTTTATTTCCATCAGAACGGCAAATTTGAGTGAAAATTCCTGCCTGCAGGGGCACATTTCAATTTGACCTCTACGTTAATGTGTCATTTAATTCCCATGAATTAGTCCCAAGAGGTAATGGGCCAAAAACGTGGTTGAGCACTTGAAACTTAATCAATTAGTATTTCACGGAAAGTTACTGGCATGCATCTTATCCAGACAAATCCTGGTTTATTTGCATTCATTGGAGATATGCAGGAGCTCGTAAGCCTCGTAGACGGTGGGTCGACAGAGAGGACGCAAGATTGGGCCTGAGAAGCAAAAGAGAATCTGGAGCAGCGTGAATGAAAGGTTAATTGTTATCATTTTTTAAACCAGATTTGAGAAGCCGGAACTGATCATATTAGCCCCGCCACCGACTCCTCGCTTTACGCGCTGGAATAATCTTCCCGAGACGGGGACCAGCAGAAGCTGTAGGCAGAATTAACCCACGATTCCTGGCGCCCGCGGAATAATGTCGCCAAGAAACACGAAGCTCAGAGACAGACAGCCAAGGGTCACAGCGCAAAAGCACCGCAAATGTCTCAAGGGCGTTTTGCGAACAGGTGGATTAAAATACATATTTATATCTTGAACATTCTGTCAAACTCACGCATGAATAATACCTCACATTTCTGACGCTAAACTATTTCCCTCCCTGCAGAATCTATTGTTGTTTTAATATATTTAAACTTCTCATTTGTCTTTCCCAGATTATTCACATGAAAATGTATTTTATTAAACCCAAAATACAACCTTCGTACACATAAGCATGCCCATGCCTGTCACCGACTGGCTCCATTTGAATTACGAGTTACTTTTTAGATACATATATATTTGGCTTCTAGACAGTGCCGGCTACTTACTTTGTGGGCTCAGTGTGAAATGAAAACCAGGGGTCCCCGCTGGGGGCAGGAAGTTATCACCCCCTTCCCGAGAGGCTGACCTCTCAACCCGCGGTGGCAGCCTTGGGGGATGGGCCTTAACATAAAGTGGCCACAGCTCCTGGCATTGTTCCTCTGGCCGCCTTTGGCGAAACTGAATGCAGGTGTTGGGTAATATATAAGTGACTCTCGACCCTTTTTAGCGCCTCCAAACTATTCATAACGCAGCAGAATTTGGTGACATCCTGGTGAGACAAGCTAAGCATGAATCGCCTTGACTTTATTCCTTCACTGTCATAGTCCGGCCTCTGATCTGGGGGGCGCTGACTCACCCCCGAGCTAACCCATTCTGTTTGCAGCTTCTCTAACCCCTAAGGAATACTTCCTTGTATCCAAGTTGATTTTCATATACATATATATTTTGCTTTCTAATCCTGATTCGAAAGCACTATAAAACCATACGATAAATTTAATTCATTTTTTCTTGTGAAAGCTATTTTAATATTTCAGGAGAGTTAAAATATCTTCTTTGGATTAATATGTTTTATATTTAGTAACTAAAAAAATCAGTTAATTCATCCTACGACTAATTATTGAATGTCTCTTCTTTGTCAGTGTGTAAAGATAAACATGATTTACAAGCAAAGCATCGCTCCTGCTCTCAGAGGGAATGCAATATTGTTGGTTCAACAGACAATTCTTCAAACAGAACGAGTAAGATAAATGGGGTGGGGGCTGCCAAGTGCCGGGGAAGCACTCGACAAGAGAATCTGATTCCCAGGACCTTGACTATCGCCCGGTAAAAGAGTCCAGCTGTGAGAAGGCGGCGAGAAGGGGAAGAAGTATTCTAGGCAGGTGTAAAGTACATAATAAATTCCAAAGGCAAATGACAACATGATGTAACTGAGAATTAAACCGATACTTTGGTACATCTGGGGAGAGCGTGCAGGGGATTCGAGGGGGAGGGGGTCTGTGAAATGAAAGAAAGCGGGGGTACGTGGACCGTTATAAACCATGTCGGCGAGTTTGAATTTGACTGGAAGGCTAAAGAAATCATTGCAGGGTGTTAAGAGTAACTTGCTTGTGTGTTGGTTAAAGATAGTTCAGCCTGGACGCATTGTAAATCAGGAAGGCAGTATCTGAGGACACAAGACCAGTGTGAAGTGTGCTGGAAAATTTAGGTAAGAGAGGATGGCGCCAGGGTTAGTGCGAAGTGAATTAAGTGAGTGGATACGAGCCTCACAGGATATGGAAATTGCAAAGCACGTTGTTCGAATGTGAAAAAAATTAGAGTGAGGGGTTCAAGAGAATACCCCTGTTGCGAGTCACAGCAGACTTGCAGATGGTACGACTTTCATGACGGCAGGAGTCAGAAGAGCAGATCGAGGGGGAAGATTTCGGACAGGTTAAGGGGGCCGTGGCTCACCCACGTAGGGCCTGGAAGGCAGTCACGGCACCCGGCAGGAGCTTCGCGAGAGAGCGCCTCGCGATGCGTGTCAAGGAGGCCTCGTTTACGGATGGCTCCGGAAGGTACGGACCCGGGGCCAAGTGCTCGAGGAGAAAACCAAGGAGGAAAGCAGAGGGCGTGTGGCGCACAGCAGGGAGACCACCAACGTGGACGGGCCGAGGCGAGGCCAGGGCGGCAACCAGGATGCTGAGCAGCAGCAGCAGCGAGGAGAGGACGAGACGGGCCGCAGGGTCACAAGGGCCGGGGTGCTGGACCCTCGGGGAGGAGCGCGGGCCGCACAGGGAGAGGCGGGGTCGGCCCGGGGAGGGGGCGCCTCCGTCCGGGGCATGAGGGGACCTCGCCAGCGATCCTCTCGTCTCGGAAGCGTCGGCCTCGAAATTCTGTTTTTGCTTCAGAGAAATCGAGATCCTCTGTGAAGAGAAAGCAGGAAGGAAATGTCTGAACGTGAAGAACAAAGAAGAGGCGCAAATGGCAGCTGGGGGTCGTGAGGAGGAGAACGGACTCGCAAAACAAAGGCGACGAAGGCCGGGGCGGTCCGGACGGATCCACGATCACGGATTGACAGTGGACTAGACGTGGGCTTGTGACTGAAATGCTCCACGAAAACTCAGGAGCCCAGCGGATATATATATATGTTTATATAAATATTATAAATATATATCATATTTTAAATATATATATTATAAGTATATATTGTAATACATGTTTTAAGTGATATAATTTATTTATATACTAAATATAAGTATCTATATTTATGTAGATATTTATTTACACACAAACAGCACGTCGTGGTAAGATCAGAGAACCTGACTCATTGTATTTCAGAAGTAGGAAACTTCTGGAGTGTGAGCTGTAGGCTGCGTCCATGGCAGTGAGGAGCCCAAACGGTGAGACCAGGATTCAAGAAAACAAAACGACCATCAGACGGGATCGAAATCTCAGCCCAGCGCGGGGTCTGTGGGCTTGAAAGGGTCCCTTTCAACATCGCCACGCACTTTTCTTCAGTCACGACATCCGGCGGAGTATGAGGTGGGGGACGGCCACAGACGTTGGGATCGCCCCATCCAGAGATAGAGATACCCTTGGCCGTGGGCCCAGGGAGTGTAACAAGTTCTGACTGATGAATTAAAACTTAATAAATAGGGAAATACAGAAAAAAAGGGGGCGAGCGTAGGGGTTACAAATGCAGGATCGATGCGCTGGAAACTATTCGTGGCTAACCTTTTGCGAGAGTCAGGAGGAGGAGAGTGAAATTTCTGAGACGATATTTCCAGGGACTGAACAGGATCACATAGCCCCAGGAATAAACCATGGGACCGGCGGCTAAGGCAAGGGGAGGCCAAGTTCACCGGGGAAGAGGAACTCAGGCTCCAGAGGGCAGGATTACAAAGTATAGACCTCAGTTGCTAGGCTCTCAATATCGGTTTGTTTTTAACTGAAATTGTGTACTACTTTAATATGTTAATAATGGCAAAAATTGGGTGCCAGGTATAGGAGAACTCTCTTTACTTTCTTTGCAAATATTCTGTAAATCTAAAACCGTCCTCAAAGTCTATTAAAAACTCGACAAACTACATATTCATCTCAGTAAGTAAAAAATATAGCAGAAAATCTTAAAGAATAAATGTAAGAGCAAAGAAGTGAAATTCAAATTCAATGAAAAAGAGAGACAGTATGACCTGTTTGTCTTTTGAGATAAGAAGAGTGAAATAGAAATAATTATGGTGAGATTCGCAAAAACAACCAAGCACACAACAAGAAAAAAAAGAGAGAGAAAGAAATAAGGAAACTATAATAAAATGAGAATGGGGACGTAATCACAGGCTGTCCAGAGATTCTGAAAAATCATAGACGTGTGATGAACTACTTTCAGCCAATTCATTTTAAAAATCAGATAAATAGAAAAAATGTAAGTAATGCTTAAGAATATTTCAAAACTGGGGAAATGCGTCCAGCCAACTTTCACGGAGCCGTGTTCATCTTGGGTAGGTGAAAACCAGGACTAGAGACACCAAAGCCGCTGGAAAATCAAAGAGAAAGAGAAAAGCCTTGAAAAGAACATAGAATCTTAAACAAAATGACAATTTTATTGACAGGTAAATTCTCAAAAGAAATGTTGGAAGCAAGAATAAATTGAATGTCTTTAAAGTCTGGAAAGAAGAAACTTGTTAGCCTAGATTCGATGCTCAATAACAGCGTCTCCCACATGAGCTTCCTCGCGCCACAGAGAAAAGGCAGAATAAGGACTTTCAGGCCCTGGACATTAGGCAGCTCGGGACCCAACCCCTGAGTCGGGGGTAACGAAGTGGGCTCTGTGATAGCCCCAGACAACGCTGGGCAGAGGGTCCCCAGGCCGCACACCCGGATGCAGACACTCGGCAGGGACTGGGGGGCTCGCTGAATGGAAAAGGCAGAGCCGGGCGCCCAGAAAAATCCAAGGCAGCTGGAGTTTCAAGACAGGACCACAGGGGAAGAGGTGCAGGGACAGAGCTTCGGGGTCCCAGGGAGGGGCCCGCGTGACTCCTAAGCGTGGTGCACAGCTGTGCGTGTGCGGGCTGCCTGCGGCCGGGCCACGACAGGGCAGGGCGGAGGGGACAACACCGGGCGGTCACCGGGGAGTTAGCCACAGCCCCGGCTCCCCCCTCAGCACCTCGGACAGCTCCACGAGTCCAGGCCAAACGGCCCCGCACTCGGATGGGTGTTTGCCTGGGCTTCGGTGTAGGGGAGCCCTGGGCTGCAGGCTTCTGGTCCCTCCTGTCAGACACGTGCAGTAACACGCAGAGGACTTGGCAACTGACCGAAAGATAAAGATGTTCCACAGCGGCAAACGCCACGACCCGGACAAACGAGAAAAGATCGATCGTCAGACGCCGACCCAGAACGGCTCAAATGGTAGAATCGATTCAAAATGACTTTAAAACTGTTATCATGGCTTTCTTCCACATGTAAGAAGATAAATGTTGAGCCTGTTAAGTAGAGAGATGGAAGACATAAAAAGACCCAGATTGGACATTTTAGGGGTGAAAAAAAAAATACAATGGCTGAAATTAAAAAAAAAAAGAAAAAGAAAAAAGAAAAGGCGACAGGGCCCAAAGGACGCGTCAGCGAGCACGGCAGCTCCCTGCCTCGCCAGAACCGTTTCCGCGTTTTCAGTTTTCAGGGCGCGCTCGGGCCCTCGTCCGCTGGCACGGTCCCCGCCGACGGGGCGACTCCCAGGACAGGATGCTCCCTCGCAGCTCCGGGGGCCCCCAGGCGGAGCGCACGGCGTCGGCGGGCGGGTCCTCTCCACGGGGCTTAAACGCCACCCTCCCCTCCCTGTGTCCTCTGCGTGCGTCTGTGCCCCGAGTTCCTCTTCTTAGGAGGACACTGGTCGTGTCGGATGAGGACCGAGTCCCATGACTTCATTTTAAGGCAATCATCTCTTTAAAGACTCGGTCTGGAAGTACAGGTATAGTCTGAGGGCCCGGGGTTAGCGCTTGGGCGAGTGAAGGTCAGTGACGGGAGGGGAGGACCCTTCTGCCCATAGTGATGCATTTTTGGCTTATTGAATTAAGTAAGTTGTCTCAGGTCAGACGAGACCGTACAAACTAAGGTCGCCAGGTTCTTTGTCACCAGAGCCCACGTTTTAACGATGGCAACTGACAACCAGCTCTCAGAAAGTTAGTCCCGGCACCGCGTGAGTAAGAGAGCACCAGAATGTTTTCATCTAAGTGTTTAACCATTTATATACACTTATTATATTTATGTGCACTAAATATATAAAATATAAAAACATATCCTATTATTTCTAATGTCAGGACAAATTTACCAAAGTAAATATAAACATAAAGGCAGAAAAAAAAATTTCCCCATATCCATTCTGTTGAAGAAATTATTACGTAGCTATTTCATTTTCAAATATGAGATGCAAGTTTACACATATTTTTGCAGCAAGACAGAGATAAATTTGTTTTGAGAAACGAAATTTATCTGGAATCCAAATGGTTTACATTTATGAGTATGGTTTATTGCTGCTAAGAATCGCTTTGATGGTTCCTTATTTTTCTTGATCGAAGATATATATGTTTACTCCCCTCATTCACTAATTTTTATCTACCCATTTATCACTCGTCAGCTCGCTTACAGGGGAGCCGAGCGACACGTCAGACCCGAGCTCGGTGGCGCTCCTGCTGATACCTGGTGCGCTTTGCACGCCAGGTGAGGGTTCGGCTTCCGCGTTCCGCCTTGGCTTCAGGCACCCAGGCCGCGGCCGAGGGGTACGGGCCACGCCCGGGGCGCGCCCCTGCCAGACACCTGCAGCTGGCCACGCCCCGGCGCAGATACCCGGCGGCCCACGCCGCCCGGGCGCGGGGGGCAGGGGACTTGTACAGCCACCCCATTCCCCACCCCCGCCGCGGGAGTCCTGGGGCGCACGCTCAGGGCCGCACTACCAAGGTAAAACGCGAGACCCGACTCGGCACGGATGACCCCGCCGGTCCCGCTCAGTCCCAGGCGGTTCTGGGGCCGAAGAACGAAGTCACCTGCCTCTGCCACCCAAGCCCCGAAGTCGTCGGAAACTCGCGTCCGCGTCACAGAACCGGGATTCGCCTGAGCCACCTTCGAAAAACCCTTTCTATTTCGTCCACTTTGCTAAATACTTCTCGAGGGACTACTTTGTAATATGACAAGTTTCTCTTGAAAGACAATACATCAAGAGTTTCTGCTGGTTACAAAACTGCCAATTTCACTTAGAGACGTTCTGATAGTCTTTGATAAACTGACCTAAATTTATTATTTATTGCCATGACATTGATTTTTATTTACAAATGGTATTTCACCAAATCATATTGCATATTTCGTTAAAACGTTTCATTTGTCACCCTCCATTTTAAATTATACTGTACAGAATCTATTCATTCCTGCTGTTATTACAGTTCTAAATCCTCAGACATAATGTGCTATAAGTACTTATCAGTTTAGTCATTCTTCAAGAAATTAGATTAACCTAAAATTTTAAAAGGCTCTCAATAAAATAAAGCATAAATTGAAAATTTTCAAACTGTATTCCAGCTATATTCATAATCCTTCCAGGAATAGTAACAAGAAATCTATTAACTAGTTTGACACTTATACATTAATATACTTATTTCCATAATAGAGCTATATTTCAATTAAAGATGCCAATTAAGAAAGTCTGCCGAGTTCGCCAACTGTCTCGACAAACGCAGAATCAGGGCGAGCCCACGAGCTCGAGGCCCAGGTCGGCGTAACGCTGCATCTTGCGGCCGAGTTTGGGAAGACCACCTCGGGGCGTTGCGGGGCATTAAGGCCAAGTCCGCAAACGTAGGAAAAGTCCGTCGTGTACGTCGCTCTTTACGAATTCCGAAGTGTAAGGTCAAATAATTACTTCCAGAAGTTTCAGCTGCTAGCACAGTTGGAGACAGCTGGTAAAGGTATCTTTCCCATAAAAACTATGCGAAAGAAAAACGGGACGATCTACAAATTCGTAACTTTCTGACCCTATCAGAGAGTTGAGGTTCAGGGCACTTAAACACCAGAACTCTCAAGAAGGAGAAGTATATCCTGACAGAGACGAGACAGAAGCCTCGGCCCCCCCCGAACGGCACGCTAGGCGTGGATAAGGGCCCCCCTCCCGTGGGGACCTCTTTCCAGGTCGCCTCCTGTCTGTTCGACCTCCCACGCACGCACCCTCTCCCTGAGATCTTTCGAATGATCCGCCACAAAATCGTTTCTGTGTTATGTTAAGATGTCACGCGCTTCGTCCTCTCCAGTTGTGCGCGGTAAGCCCGGGAGTCGGGGGAAAGTGCGGGCTGTCTCTGCTCACACGGCTGCTCAGAACGCGTGACTGAGCTTTGAAGGTTCTGCAGGTTTATTAATGGGAAGGTCTGGAAACGGAGATGTAGGCCGTTCCGCCTCTTTGGGCGCAGGCGGCGGGTGCCGCTGTGAACGCCGTCATCTGCGGTCCAGAGGACACGGGACGCGTTTGGGTCCAGGGCGCGGGAATGAACGGCCCCCTTAGGACTAAAACTCGCAAAACTGACAGGACGGCTCAGGGGCAGGGCTCCGGGGCAACTGGGGTCACGGAAAGGTCAGGACCCAGTCCGAACCCCGGCACTAGGGGCGCCCCCTCACTCACCAGCGTCGCGTGTATATACGGGCGACAGCTGCCGCTGGGGCGGGGCACGAACCCGGCCGCCTCGGCCCGTTCTGGCTCCACTCAGACCGGGGGCTAAGTGACCAGTACGCACCGCGCCGCATCACACAGAAATAATGAATAAACTAGCAACGGTGTCCTTTGGAAGCGTCTGCCCTGTGCCCTGGGGACATCTCCTTCCATACTTTTAACCCCTTGGAGGCAGGTGCGGTGACAGGCGCCCTGTTCTAGAGAAACAGGGGCTTAGAAAGGTGAATTAGCCCGTCTGTGTTCACACAGTTAGGGGAGCAGGGAATACGATAAACTTCCAGAAACTCGGAGACACACGTGTTTGAATTTTCTTTGATTTACGTAAAGCCGAGAGCAGCGGGCACGCCAGGAAAACCTTGGCAAACACAAAAATGGCCCGCTAGCTTCATTTGAACTTCAAATATCCCAGGGAGAATTATATCATATATCTTCCATTAACGGAAAAAAAAAAAAATGGACCATAATAAAGTCTTCACTACTGAGCCATTTTTCATTTAAAAACTATTAGAATCATAAAAATAAATAACACCTTAACGATTCCAAAAAAAATCAATATCACTAGTTCTTATAGTGAATATCCACCACCATATTGCGTACGACAAGGTTATCACAAGGTTTTCCATCTTCGTTGTTTTTTAAATAAATTGCTATTATTTTTTTCTTAGCATCGGACTAGCGAGCTTTTCATAGATGAAAGTTATAACCCGATCATCTTGAAAAAGTAATATTTATTCTACTTGCTAGCGCTGGTCAGAAATTTTCTTATAGTCCAAGTGGGAGTGCTTCCTCTTACTTCGAATCCGTCTGTTTGTACACATAACAAAAATAAGCGTCTGCAGACAAATGCAATGGAGGGAAACGGGGTAAGGGCGGGTCCTTTTCCTTGATCTGCTTGTTGGTCAGTCACCTGAGCGAGTTCAGTTTTAGCAAATTCATCCAGATGTGTATGACTGGTCCACAGAGGTATGTAACGATATGTGACTTTTCTGAATTCATATGAAACTTAATAAAAAATGTTTTAAAAAAGTAAATGTAGCGGAGAAAAAAACAAATTCTTTAAAAAAACTATTTAAAAAAATTAATTTGTCAGTGATAATCTGATAGATTATAAAAGAAAAAAGAAGCTCACCGAAGGGGATGTCTACCTATCAGCTCTTTCAAGATATAGCATTCAATAAATCGCTCATATTTAAATATTTGGGGCTTTTAAATCTAAACATACATAGTGAGACTTGACTTCATGTCCCCAAATTAGTCCGTTTGAACCCGGACCTTGCTGACCCCTGGTTTTCTCACTTTAAAAATTCAATCCTTAGACCTCTCATTGAAACGGCCGTAGGCGCTGCACCCCCTGTGGGTTCTGCTTCTCTGGAGAACCCCCACATAGCAACCGTGTGGAAAGGCTGGCTGGTTCCGAGGCTCAAGCAAAACCTGGAGGCTTTCACTGCTGCTGTAAACGCTGTGGAGAGAAGGTTCTGCTCCTTGAGGAGAAAGCCACGGAATAGCTGGGCCGAAAGGGAGCGAGCGACCCCCTGTTCCCACCACGGCATGGGACGAAATGCCTCTGGAGACTGTTCGGACTTCGTGAGCATGTTGTCCACAGGCCGACGGGCCTTCGAAAGGTGAGCGCAGGGCGTCCGGCTCCCAGCCGCCTTTGCCAGAGACACGGTGAGTTACACAGAAGAGCGGGGCCCATGCCTTGCGCCCGAGGCTCTGAGCACTCGCCGTCTGCTTATCTGTGCCTTTCGATGACCTGGCCGCAAGCACTGGTTTCCTTGACAAACATTAAAGTTAATTTATAAATCCATGCCATGAGCTCACATCTCAGGAGCACAGCAGTGGTACATCAAATTAAAATTTAATGTCTTCTGTGATATGACTATTACTGGGAACATTTAATAATTTTATTCATGAATTGGAGTATAAAGGTATCGTAGTACATATATATTGCATTATTTAAGGAGTTCTAATAATTTTATAGCCGTTTTTAAGTACTTAAAATTCATTCTTAGATGTAAGAAAAGGTGACAAAAGATCGCTAACAGGGACTTTAGGTAATCCCCTGTGGAAGATATTAAAGTGCCAATATTAAAATTTCATTTATCTGCCAAGCCTTGTAAAGCAAATGGCCAAGATGAATCTTTTCATCTTGCAAATAAAGATATAAGTTACAAAGAAGTTCAGGTTTCCTATCTGATGCGAGTCAACATGTCAGCTCAGGAGCTGAGGGACAAAGGACACGGGTCTCCCTGAGACCGGGCGCCGGCCTTCCTCGTGCCGAGTTCTAGTTACGAAACAGGAGCCAAGGACCGAAGCTGGGGCTGGTGGCGGTTCAAGGGCAGGGACGTGGGGAGGCCGTGTCCTGAGCACGTTGTCTTCGCAGGTGGACGTGAGCTGGTAAGTGGGCCGCTCCACAAGCAGGTGACGCCTGTTCCCTAAGAGAAATTATTGGCAGAAGTACGGTAGTATTAGTCTGTTGTTTTATTGCACGGGCGCAAATGTAAAAACAGTAGCACTCATAGAGCACTGTCCAGCCAGGAAGCGACGTGATTACGCGAGTGGATGGGTGCCTTAGACGTGGCTGAGTCAGGCGTCCAGCGGGGCGTTTGTTCGTTTGGGTATGTCGTAGGCGACAGCCACTTTTTAGGTAATATGTGTTAAGTCTGATAATAGAGTGACGTTGGGAGTGCTGCCTGAGCAGAAGGGCAGGAAGAGCACGGCAGAGAAGTGAGAAGATGCGTGTTAGAGACGGCGGAGGCCCCAGGCCCAGCGGGTGCCGGAGAAAGTCAGGACGCAGAAACAGTGCGGGGTGCTGAAACCACGGGCGAGCATGAAGCGCGAGGAAGAGGCGAGGGGAGAAGAGGGGGTGACCGACTTCCCGCCATCCAATCCTCATGTGCGTTAAATACGGTGTCAGAAAATTATAAGTCTGTAGGCTTTTAAATAGGGCGATGATGGTATGATCACATTTATTCTCCTAACCGATAGTTGACACATGCGAATACTTGGCCAGACTCTCCGGGTATGAAAGAGCCTTAGAATTTTTCTCCTTCAGGTCACGATGGATTGAGTGGTACCTTCTGTGCCATTCCTTAGGAGCAAACATGCAACTGGGCCGCACACAGAAAACGACGAGAAACGCAGAGCTGCGATTCCTGCGAGAAGGAAACGAGCGAGCGCCGCAGGCTTTGCGGGTTGTGGGTTTTCAATCCTTCGCTGATATAAACGACGCCCCGGAGCACACAAACGCGTTTCTGCACATGTCATTTCGCTTATCGGCACGTCGGCGGAATAAACAACTCGACTCATTGTTATCGTCGAACTGCTCCTAATGAAGATTGTAGAGAGGAATTTCTCTCTTTTTTTCTCTCTCCTTCTAGCATCTAAATATCTACATAATGCACACACTTATACATATGCATATAAATACATATACTTTTATGCATCTTGCCTAAGCTGAAAAATGGTATATTGCACTTTTAATTTGCATTTCCCACATTATGCAAGAAGTTTCGCATTTTACTCATATTTAGGAATCCTGTTCATTTCAGTTTCTAATACATTTGTCTTCTTCACCCATTTTTCTATTGAGCCGTTCCTTTTGCTGTTAATTTGTATAACTTATTTTATATATTAAGGTAATCATCCTTTATGGGTTTTAAATTTGTAGATATTTTTCCTAGTGTCTCATTTGCTTTTAAAATCTTTCTGATCCTTTTTTTCCATGCATTTAAAAATATGGTATGAGGAATAGCTTAGCAATCATTTCTTTTGTGTCTTCTTTTTTCTAATGGTATAAACCTCCACACTTCGAAATGAATGCATAAAATAAAGCTTTCATGATTTTCTCCTGATGCTTTCATGGTTTCTTTTACTAGGTTCCATGTTTCATCATTCTGGAATTTATTTTTTTGTGAGATGTAAGGTATATTTTTGGCTAATCATTCAGGTGGCTGTATAGATGGCAGCCTTGTGAAGAGTAGAACTCAAGACGACACTGAGGACAAAGTTGCGGCCATCGGCTGGAGAAACGAGGACACACAGAGACTTAGGATCGTAGGGCAAGAGCTCGAACATTCAACAGTGAGAGTCAGTCTGAACCTCCACACTCACTTCCACGCCTACTGTTTGTGCCAGAGCTTTATCAGTTCCGGAAATCGTATTTTAACATGTAAATTAATCTACGATTGACAGCGTTCAATCTGTAAACCTGAAACCGACCTGCAAATACACGTTTATCTAAGAGACATAGGAAATACTGATTTCTGAATTCAGTTTTAATTTTAATCCGATACATTAGATATTCTTAATTTCAAATCTGTGAAGAATCCTGGAAAAGTGTAGCTTAGGTGAACATAAATGAAAATTCGTCATTTTGTTTTGTAACAGAAGTTGCGATTTATTAAATGTGTTTTAAGTACATCGATTCTGCTTGGGCTCTTCAAGGCATTTCTCATGCCGTTAAGTTGACAGCCGCTCACCCTGAGATGAAACGATTTGGACGTTCGGTGACATGTCCAAGGCGCTTCACTCCTCTGATGTGTGGGACATGGCCTGTGTCCCTCCTCTTGTTCCTGAGTGACCGGCAGGATAGCATGGTGTGATTATCCTTCTGTTTGAAAGAATGCCCCTTACATAAGGACTCAGTGTGCAATCAATCTATGCTCTTGGAAGAATTAAACTCAGGGCAAGTGTGAGAAAAACATCGACCTTCTCTGGCTCCTGGGAAGTTTACTTGGTGTCGGTGGGTGGGTAGGCATGGCGGTCGGGTTTGTCCCTAAAGCCACAGTATCATGGGGAGAGCCATGGATGCTGGCGTGCCGATAATCACATTTCTCTGTATGTTTCTGAGGTTGTTAATGGCATTCTTATGGTCACTTATTAATATTTTTCTTTCATAATGCTACAGAAAATTTGTTCATGTCCTCAAAATCCTAGGTCAAATAGTTAGACTTAAGGACTTACTTTCTTTTAATTCTGCAGCTGAAAGCGTTTGCCATTATGTATAAAAATAAAATCTGATCAAGAGATAGCCATCAGGTCTTGGGAAAATCCTCCTTTCTTCCCAGCGATTAGTGCTTACTGTGATTTTCTTGCCAAAAGCAACTTCGTTTATGCTACAAAAAATATACGTTGGTACGAATCTGGAATCCCAGTCTCCAGGCTTCTCGCGGGTCCCAGCATGGAAGGGCCACCCTGCCCGCCATCACCCCGGTCTGCTCCTCCTGCTGGCGGACCTAACACACTGAGAAATTCTGTCAGTATCCATGCTTTTATCTGTCCCCAGATAATACAAGCCCTATGTGATGGCATCTCTAGATAGAGGATAGATAGGTGATGATAGGTAGATGATAGCTGATAGATCAATAAATGATAGATGATAGATGATGAGAGATAGAGATAGATAGATAGATAGATAGATAGATAGATAGATAGATACATAGATAGACACCCTGAACAATGAGGGATTTAAGATCGCTGACCCTCAAGCAATCAAAGACCCACCTCTAACTTTTGACCCCTCTAAAACGTAATTTGTTCTTCAGTATCCATGGGGAATTGGTTCCAGGACCCCCGCGGACACCCAAATCTGTGGACACCAGAATCCCCTTTACAAAGTGGCATGGGTCGACGCAGAGGCCGTCGGCCATTCCTGTTCATGAACTCTCAACCACGAATTGAAAACAGTACAGGTGTTTACTGAAAAACCTGCCTGTGTGTGAAGCCATGCAGTTCATGCCTGTGTGGTTCAAGGGTCAATGACATCGAATTAAACATGGCAAAGGTTGACATATAGACATTAATAATAGCACACAAATACATATTTTCTGATCCATGAACTATTTAATATTTAGTCTGCCTTTGTAAAATAAAGAGAAATGCAGTGAAGGGCTCATAAATATCAGAGAGAAAGATAAACTATAGTTCGAGAGATTAAAAAATGGATTAATTTTGAATTTCAAAACCATGATCAAACTTGGGTGACTCGTCTTAACAACTGGCAGCATTAGCACATGACTAGTAACTACCCTAAAACAAAGCTTATCTTTTCTTCTCAGCCTCCCTACTTTAATCTAAGCAAAACAAAACAAAACAAACAAACAAACAAAAAACAGAGAAGTGTAAGGGAACAGCTTGCTTACACATTCACTTTTAGGCTGTAAACCACATTCAAACCAAGATACAACGTATGTAAGAGATATTCCCTTTCGAAAAAGGTTATGACCTGAATCTTTCCTTCTGATTTAGTGCACGTCTTCCTGAGCTAACGTGCTCTCAGAACACACTTTGGAACAAGCATGGGAAGCAGTTTGTGCAACCCCGATGCTTAAAAAAATAAACCGCCTCTGGATGAACATTGCATAACGTGTCTTGTGCCCGCAATTAGCTTTTGGATGCCATCTCAAAGGTGACCTTGATTTATTTAACTGATTAGTCAGTAGATACTTTATAGAGTTCAATATCCTAAAGATTGATCAGAAAAGGAAACTTTTAATGTCCTTAATGGGGTCATTAGTGATATTACTGAATGAAATTACACCGAAGGACGGTCTCCACGAAGCTTTTTTTAGTCCTAATAGCATGCTCCTGGGAAAGTTAATAGCTAGTGTAAATCGGTGCCCATTTCCTTTATCTCATTTTCTTTATCTGGTTTAAATAGATAACAGATGATTACATGGAATATAAATTAGAAGCGTTGCCTAATTTCTGAACTTAACTCTTATAAAAATAAATGCATAGACCTTTATAAACTCAAGGAGAATTTTTATGGAGAGTCAATAGTACTTTTATGAAGTTGATACATTTTTAATGGACAATAATATAACTGTAATGTTTTTTAGTGTAGAATGACATTACTGAATTTATGATTCAGCTACTGAGTCCAATGTTGTTTTGTGAATAACCATCCCAGTGGAAAGTCTCTCAAGTCATGGAAAGAAAGTGTTATTTAAAGAGAGTTTCCCAAATAATGGGACAGTATATGCTTTCATATTCTGTCCCCCAGACGAGGACATGTCATGGGCTAAACTCTAGACAGAGGTCAGGGATCGATGTTTTTTACCCAGATTTTGCCAAGTACTAGGGAACATAAACTTCTGAGGCTTACCCTGCTCTTCTCTTGATCAGAGAATAATTTTGCATGCCTTGCTTCCTCTATAGAGTTTCTGTAAGGATCAAATGAGATACTATGTGTAAAAGCAACATGAAAACTATAAAACAATACATAAACAAATAATATTTGGGAGATATCACTCTGTTGAATTCAAACCTGACTTCATCTTGCTCTTGTAAGGATCGGGAAGAAATCTTTATATGGTGGCCTCTTGTTTCTTGTTAAAGTAAATGAGACAAAGCTAGAATGGGCATGTTCGCCTTATAGATAGGACCTGTGAGGTGGAAAGTCAGCCTTAAATAGTTTATAATATACATGCACAATGACTGGCGATTGGGCTGTCCAATGATATAGTCAGTACAAATTTCTCATGACATATACTAAAAAGAAAAATAAATTAAAAACAACAAGACACCATTTTCTACCCGAATTGATTTACAGTTTTGAAGAATGAATCCCAGTGGGTTGATTTTTGTTTGTCTTGTTTTGTTTTGTGTTTTGGTGGAAATTGAAAGCTGACCCCCCAAAAAAACTGATATGGAAATGAAAAATCCAGAAGACAAAAGAGTTTTGAAGACAAAAGAGTTAATGAAGACACGGTGGTGTTAGAGAAAGAAGGAGCGTCGTCAGTGAGAGAGATCTGAGAGTCTGGAAGTTCACGACCGCACTCTCGGTCAGTCCCTCTGTGACGAAAATGTCAACACAATCCAACCAGGGAAAGCAGCGTCTTTCAACAAACAATGCCAGGACAAGGGAATCTGCACGTGGACCAAGAAGAAGAAAGAGGAGGAAGAGAAGACTCTCTACCCTTATTTCACGCCATACACAAAAAACAACCCAAAGTGTACCATAGACCTAAATGTAAGATCCAATGATGCAGAAGTCCTGCACGAAAGCCTGAGAGAGTCTACGTGACCTTCGGTTAGACGAGACTCTGTTAGATGTGACCCCAAATGCACAATGATTTGAACCTCAGACTGAATTGCGATTGGCCCGGGGACTATTAGGCATGTGAAAAGGTGATCAGCTGTTGACCAAGGAATTCGAGAGAAACGTGTGAGCGTCAGAACCAACGAAAGATGAAATGACTTGACTCTAAATGTAGTGAGTTTCCTGACACTGGAGCTTTGCAACCCTGATTCGTCCAACTTGGCAGGCATCACGTTTCACAGAGGAACAGAGAAGAATGACATATTCTGATCCGATGGAGCCCCCAGCCTAGCACTGAATGCGGCAAATAAGAACAATTTTAATAAGTCTGATGTGAGTTGAGAGTAAAGGGTGCTCATGAGAGCCCCCAAGAAAGGTGTGTGACTAAGCAGAAGTCAGGGGAGGATTCCTAAAATAAGTTACAACTGAACAGAATGTTTAAGAATCAATATAACTGATCTAGACAGAGAAAGCAAGATGGGATGGTTCAGACAAAGGGAGGTGCCATGGCCTAGACCGATTCCAATTCACGAATATCTATCTGTTAACTACGTGCCAAACGCTCTCGGAGATATGGGAAACACAAAAGCAAATAATACAATACAGTTGTAAGTTTTACATCTAGAGTTTATTCGAAAATAAATTCTAAGTGGAAAATAAATGCGGGGAAGGAGCATAGAAAACGCAGTGAGGGGAAGGTCACCGTCTTTGAGGGGGTCACCTGGGAAGGTCCCGCCGAGAAGGCTGTGTAAAGACCTAAAGGAAATAAGAGGGAAGATGCTTGAGGAAAATCACACGGGGGCGGGGGGGGGGGCGGAGGGCGCAGCAGGTGCAAAGGCTCGAAGTAGGAAGGAGCCTGGAGTTTGTGTCCCAGAGGGAGGAGGCAGAGGGGCTGGACGGGGACTTCGGTGAAGCTCGGAGATGAGGTCCGAGACGTAATGACTTGATCTGAGATGAAAGATTCCGCTAGCCTCATCTGAGGTTTGAGAAAATGGCACGAAATAGCTCGTTCAAGGCACTTTGCCAATTCAGCGTAGCCAGAACACGAAGAGAAAAGTCAAGAACGGCAAGGTGAATCTCAAGGGGCAAACCAACCCGACGACTTCCCGAAGACCCCTGAAAACGCCAGCCACACCCTCCCGTTTGCTCAGAACCGTGCCCAGGGAGCCCTGGGGGCCCTGAGGCGTTCTTTATAGTGCCATATTTCACTCCCAAAAGTGTTCTAGTTTGGAGATTAATTGTTATGTCTCCTCCGTACATGGAGGGACATGTTTTTAGTCTCATAAGAGATGGAGAGGGATGAAGGGTGGTGAGTCTGGAAAAGACCACGTGAATGCAGCGCAGAGACAGCTTGTTCAAAGCCAGGCTGAGGCCGGGCCACCCTTCTGTCCTGGCCTGGAGGTTGCACCGAAGCCTTTGGTTAGTTCAGCGACCTCAGCCGGCGGGCCTGAGGAAGCTTACAGCGCCAGCCAGCGGAGTGACTACCCCGGTGTGACGATTCCATTGTTCTCTGCGGCCTTCGTTCCTCCAAGGTGCCTCGGGAGCCTCGGGAAAGTCACGCGCTTTCACACCGTGAGTCTTTCAATGCGCGGTGGCTTTTTTCCTTCAAGAAAATTGTCCCCTGAAGGGCGCTGGAAGGGGGCGTAGCTTCGTAGCTCCCCGCGGTAATTGGGGAAGCGCAACACTGACCAGCAAGATTCCCAACGTTCAGAAATTATTAGATGACTTGATGAAACATTTCGGAATGCAAAGCATCCTACTCAAAAGTGCTTAAATCCGCCGGACGCGCGAAAGGGAGCATAATTCACTGCGAACGCTGCAGTTTCGGGCCATGGCGTCTGTTACGCAACTTCAATCTCATAAAACATTCACGAGCGCTGATATTGCTCTCGTCCTGAGGAATTTCACCAGACAGCTGGTTCGCCTAAATAGCCGAAGCGTCTGGCTTCTTAAGTCATTTTAAAATCGAATAAATCCTAGGGTTTGTTTTTTTTTTTAACAAATTTTACATTTGAGAAAACTGTTAAACATATGCAGGGTGAAGGAAGGAAGGAGCATTAATTAAGCCCCTGGGATGGGTCAGACAGCATTGGAATATCATCTAGTTTTATCATCCTAATGACCTCGGGATATAAGTTTGCCCTAATTTGCAAATGAAGGCACTGAGGCTCTCAGCGGGTAAGTGACTTGCCCAAAGCCATTCAAACAGGGAGTGGCTCACACTGATTGTGGAGCGGGACTTCCGGAAGCCATCCCCTCCCCCACCCCGTCGTTTCCCTAAAGCCTATTCCATGTCACTCTTTATAACAAAGATCCCAGTGAGTAGTCAATAGGTAGATAATTAACAGTAAAATAATAATTAATAATAATAATAATAAAAGACATATTCCACTAAAAGCGTTGGTATCCGCTAATATGCTGAGGGCTGCATTCTTTTTATGTGCTACAGTCTGGGCCCTGTGCCTGGGATGATGGGCGTGTTTTACAGAATAAATTGGCGAGGGCATTAAATGACCCTTACGTCTCCTTTCAGGCATCTGCTTCACGTATTAACTCAGTCTTCTCAATGGCTCTGCAAGGCAGCTAGGACTACAGGGACCATTTACAGATAGAATAAAGGCGGCATTATGATGCAAAGAGCGGACTGTCTGAACACGGCTCAGGTTGGCACCTGATCGCCCTGGAAACCTGTTCGCGCGAGGATGGCGCCGTTTCCCGCGGGGTGTGTGTGTTCCTGGTCCCAGCAGGGGGCGCTCTCGCATCCCAGCATCTCCAAGGCCTGCGGGGCCCGAGCAGGCGGTGTTTGCAGAAAGCTCCTTCTTCCTTCCCCCAACTGCATTACTAAGGAGTGAGCAGTCTGCTACTCTCCGCATCCCAGACGCAAGGCCTCTTTCTCACACTTGGGCTGCAGAAAGTGACATCCCAAAGGGGCGTGGCGGACCCCCTGGACCGGCAGCCCCAGGGCGCGGTCTCTCTGGGAGGGGAAAGGAAGCAAGACCTGTTGTGTTTAGTCTCTGCTGACTCAACTTTGAAACTGTCCCCTTTTCTGAACGCCGCGTGTTTTAATTTATCTATTCTTTCACTTTTTGCAAATCCATGCCTATGTCATTGCATACTTTATTCTGCACCCTGGGGCGCGACCACTGGCGAGTTCTCCTGCGGGACAGCCAGAGGGGTCACGTGATTGAGTGGTGTCGCAAGGACTCAGGCCCAGGCTTCCACCACGACCAACCAGTATTGATTAATTAAGGCTAAATTAATATACACTTTTACAAAAATTCACCCATATCCCTGTCAGACGGGTAACTTTCGGTCCTCATAGTTTGAGATGGTATTGCTAGTCATCACCAAATGAGAGAGCTGAGAATTCAGAGCAAAGGGAAACTTAACCTGTGACGCGTTGGAATAAGACCAGAGGCAGAATTCTTTACCGCGGAGACAGATGACACAACCCCAGACCCTCCAGGAGTGAGAGGCTAACATCTGACCCCTGATCGCTGAGGCAGGACAAGCAGAGGATGCGGTAGGCACACCTGGGTTAGAAACTTTGCTTAGACTCTAAGCGATGGAATGTGGTCAAGTTATTTTATATAGCTAAGTCTCACTTGTTTCTAAAGTTGGCTAGGTGATATTTATTTCATGGGACGGTTAAGCGGATTAAAGAAAAACAATGTACATGAAATGTCTAAAACACTGGTTGGCATATCGCATGCGTACAAATAATTCTAGCTAGTGAATGCCTTCCACATAAGCATGTTCACTTGCTGGATTTAGTAAAATCTAGGATTCCCAGAGTTCAGTGTAAGAATTACTACTAATTAACGACTCAGGTCAAGGGGGTTGAAACTAATTTTGCACTTAGACTTGCATATTAATAATTACAAATATTCCGAACAAATTAAAATGTAAAAATCAGCTTTCGAGTGCACATGCAGATATAAATAACAATACAGCCTGAAAGGCATAATATTTAAAAGCAAAGTAATAATTGATTTAGACAGCGTTCCACTTAATGAAATTCATAGGGAAATGTAGTTCAAAATACATGCCACATAAGTTGCAAAATATAACATCTGCCTCGAACTACAGATTGAAATTATTATTTTTAGCAAAAGCCTAAGGTGGTTCTAACAGGAAGGGATCAGGTGGTTTAGTTTCCCAAGCCATGATTTCACTAATAATGGTTTTAGCTAGATGTAACTTTCAACTAAGTTGAGAAATAAGATATTTCACCTGTGCACATTACAAAGATTGTCTTGATTCGAAATTTGGCTCAATGGGAATAACATATCTAAACATGAATGACCTCGGAAGTGAACATTGGAACTTTTACACTCTGCTCTAGATGAGATAGCCCTACAGGTATTCGAGAGGTATAAAAAATAAATGCGATGGCAATGTATTGTTTTAGATCATTTTCTTACGTTACAGAGTTTTGTGAAACACAATGAAAAGAATATTGAATTTTCCTTTGGAACACAATGTATTATTTTGTGATTTCTATGACATTGGAGGTATTATTAATCTGGTCTTCTGTTTGTTTCCATAATTGATTATATTCGAAGAGCTCTATGGATTCCATTGAGATAAAACTCAATAAGAACAAAACATTAAGCAGATTGTTTTATTTTGGTCATTATCATATTGGAAAATCGTCTTCTTAATCTCATAGATTTTTCAGATAGGAATGTATGATTTATTGCATATGAAAATTTATATGAGTATGGATTTTCTTCAGTGCTGGTTCTCCAATGCAACTAATACCTCATTTCAAATGAAAGATTTTATACATAGAAAATATTACACATTTAGCACACATACATCTCATAAATTTAAGTTTTATTGATCCGAAAATGCTAAGAAATAAGATTTGGCACCATTATCAATTGGATGAATTGAACCGTACACGTGTCTTAGTGGAAAGAGCAGGGATAGACCTTGAACCTTTAAAATGGGGCAAGCTTTGCTACTCACACAATAATTTTATGTTACTAGTTCTATTACTTTACTAATTGTACTCTTGAATCCCTTTACGGGAATAGAAATTTATTCAAAATACTGTGCCATTTAAACGATAATTTTCTAATCACAAAATACATAAATAAAATATGGCCTTTTGATTTTAACAGTTTGTTCTGAAGACCAATTAAAACCATCTGCGGAAAAATATTTAATAAACTGAAAGTTCGATTATTATGAATAGTGAACTATTAATCATAGAATTGTTTATCTCTTTATTCTTCTTAAAATCAATCATAAATTACTTCTTTAAAGCAAATTATGTGAGTAGCTTGCCCATATAAGAGAAGATTGAACATTTTTCTATTGCTATTTTCATGATTTAATTGTTAACCCCAAGAAGAAATATAGCTGCCAAGAAGAACTTCTCATGGTGTACTGGACCCAAATTCATGACCCGGGTCTAGCGGCACTGCTGAGAAAAGCCTCTCGCACATTCTACATGTCAGGGAAAAGCCACAGACTGAGCTGTCGGCCTCCTGACATCACCCCCTGCTGTCTGAGTTGACCATTATAAGGGAGTCCCTGTTTCTGCCTTTTCACCAGTGGACCGAGACCAACCCCATCCAATCAGAACCGCACAACTACATCCTCATTTGCATCAATGCTGACCAGTCATAACTGCTCCATAACAACCGATAAAAATGCACGATACTGACTAATCAGAACTGTGTAATTTGGACCAATCAGGACTGTACAAATTTGGCTGCCTTATCTGCATATAATTGGACAGATTGGGAACCTGGCTGGGAACTGGCTCTACAAAAAGTAGCCTTTCGGTTTCCACTGGAGGCTGAGCTTCCCTTGGTTTGCGAACTGTTCACCTGAATAAAGTGCCTCTTTTTCTGAATCTCTTTGGGAATTTTTGTTGACGATATCGACATGTCAGTCTTTACAGGTTCATTTCCCGTGGCCACATTCGCATTAATCCAATGCTGCTGAAACAATTCGATCAGTTACCTAGGCGCTTCCAATCATAAACATTTCGCTTTGATAGCTCTGTCACTGCTCTTTTATCTGAGGAATTGTTCACTTCTCTACTCTGAAGTATACAATTAAACTCAAGCCGCGCTCTCAGTTCGATTAACTATTTGCTGCAGGACAAAGCCAGCTATGTTGGCTGGTCTAGTAGACAAATTGGAGCACTGCAAGAGCCATATGTAGACTGTAAAATAGAATGACATATGGAGTAGTTGAAAATGCTTAGGAGTTGGCAACGAAAGATCGCATTCTGTTGCCATGGTCTTGGGTTTATATTTTATTGCTTAGTTTTTCATAATCTGTTTAACCCATTAAATCGTGAGCTCAATGAGGATATAAACCTATTTTCTTTACCCGTTGTATGATCACTGGCTATCACCTTTCCTGCCACAGAGTACAGGCTCAAAAAACAATTTTTGGTTTAACAGATGTTTTTAGAACGTTTATGCCATATTTCTGCCTACGTGAACTGCTTATTTTATTTTGTATGTGAACAATCGACCATTGAACAACACAGGTTTGAACTGTTCAGGTTCACTCATGTGCAGATTTTTTCAATAAATCCCTGAAATTCCATCAGTACTTGGGACTCTGTGGCTATAGAGAGCCAACTGTACTCATTGATCTATGCCATTTTATATAGTAACATTTTTTGAGAGTGTAATTCTTTTAAGTTTTTGTAAAGTTCCAACAAATCGAGGGAAAGATTTTCAATCTCATATAGAAACAAAGTAAAAATTCAAATAGCTATTTTTCATTTGTTGAGATGTGTGTGTTGTTTCATGCACAAAGATTATCCATGAGGTATATTTATGATTTAAAAATACTAGGGGGAAAAAAATTCTCTCAACAGAGTCTAAGAAGACAATTGGTGATACTCCATACATGGAATTTTGAGTAAGAGTTAAAAACTTGATGCATTCTGAGTGTGGTCTGTGATAACAAATAATTGATGTTTTCTAAATTTTTTGTGTCATAGTCCAAAAATGTTATAAAATGATTGAGTGTGTAAGACAAAATAGCTCGCAATCTATCATACAAGACTAAAATACGAATTACCTTTCACTACAAAATAGGAAAGCCATTTTTAAATTTATTCTTTTGAAATTTCACATATTTTAAAATTTATCTTTAGTAAGTTAACATTTGATTATAGCTTGTTGACTGGAAATAAATAATATCTTATTAATTCAAACATACTTCAGATTTTTTAAGCACATACTCAAAAATTGCAATATAGAGAGAAGTACTTTTTAAAAAGCGCTATTTGGCAGAATAAAATATCGCTCATAAAAACAATGAATCATCTCATTATTCTCAGCATGAAAAAGACTGTCATTTGGGTTTAGACGGCATGAGTACTTTTATGTGTTTGACACTTTCAGAGTTGTGTGCTGAGAGGGTTATTTTAATTTAGTTTTGGAGGACACTAGTAACTTTGCTAATTTAATGATTTACTCTAATTTTTCAGGGAATGCGCTTCTTTCCTCCAATTAAGTGATTGTACGCAGCTAGGGAGAGAGGGAGAAGTTCGCATGGCTCTTTTCTAAATTTTCCCTATAACCTGGTCAAAATCTTACACCATATAAAAACGTCAGCTCAAAATGTATTAAATACTTAAGCATGAAACTGGAATGTCATCTAAGACTTAAAAGTATGAAATTTTGGAACAAAACAAGAAAAACACTTTGTGACATTGGTCTTGGTAATGATACCTTCGATATGACACCAGAAGCAAAACATCAACAAACGGGACCACAGCAAATTCAAAAGCTTGTTCACAGCAAAGGAAACAATTAGCAAGATAAAAAGGCAACATACAGAATACAAAAAAAAAAAAAAAAGAAAAACTTGCAAACTACATAGCTGATAAGGAATTAATTTATAAAATACATAAACTCTCAATATTCAATAACAAAAAAAATCTGAAACAAAAACAAAATAACCTAAATAACCAAATAAAAATTAGACAGACTACCTGATAGACATTTCTCCAAAAAGAAATATAAATGGCCAACAGGCATATGAAAAGGTGTTCTAGATTACTAACAATTGGGAACGTTAAAATCAAAAGCACAGTGAGATATTACCTTACACCTGTTAGAGCAGCCGTAATGATTAAACAAAATGATAACAAGTTTTTGTGAGGATGTGAAGGAAAGGTAACCTTCGTACACCATTGGCGGGAATGTAAATCAGTAGAGCTATTGTAGAAGACGGTGGGAGGTTAAAAAAGAAATAGTACTAAAAAAATCCCCAAATCCCACCTCTGGATATTTATCCAGAAGAATTGAAATCAGGAAGTTGAGGGGTGACTTCATCCCCATATTTATTGCAGTATTATTCACAATGGCCCAGGTGCAGAAACAACCCACATCCCTTAATAAATGAATAGATAAAGAAATCGTGGTATGTGCATACAGTGGAATATTATTCATTCTAAAAAGCAAAGCAAAACAAACAAACAAAAAAGCTAATCTCAAGAGAATGAGAAGAAAAGCCAAAATTGGGAGAGGATATTTCAAAAGACATATCTGATAAAGGAGTGTAATCCAAAATATACAAAGAACTCAAAACTTGACAATAAGAAACAACAAATTCAATCTGAAAACGAGCCAAAGACCTTAACAGACATCTCGCCAAAGATATGCATATGACCAAAAACGCCTATGAATAGATGCTCTACATTATATGCCATTAGGGAAATGCTAGTTAAAGCAACGAGATGCTGCTGCGCACCTATTAGAACGGCTAAAACATCAAATGCCGGTGAGGGTGTGGAGCAACAGGAACTCACTCACTCACTGCCTACAGGAATGCGCAATGGTGCAGTCACTTCAGCAAATAGCTTGGTGATTTCTACGAAGCTAATCATACTCTTACTACACAATCCAGCAATCGTGCTCCTTGGTATTGACCAGAAGAGCTGAAAATTTGTGGCCACACAAAATCCTGTATGTGGATGTTTATAGCAGCTTTACTCGAAATTACCCAAATTTGAAAGCAACCAAGAAACCCTTCAGTAGGTAAATGGATAAATAAATAAACTGTGATTCATCAATTCATCACTAAGAGGAAACAGGCTACCAAGCCGTAGAGAGATTTGGAGGATACTTAAATGGATATTACTCACGGAATGATGCCCATCAGAAAACAAAATAACCTAACTATGGGGCATTCTCGGGAAGGCAGAGCTATGGAGACCTAAAGCAGATCAGTGGATTCTGGGGGACAGGGGAGGGGCGTAAACAGGCGGAGAGCAGAGGAGTTTTAAAAAGCAAAAATCCTCCGTAAGATTCCATAATGAATGCACGTCGTTACGCATTTATCCCAACTTGCAGACTGTGTAACAGCAAGGGTGAACCCTAACGTCAGTCATGGATTCAAGGTGATTATGATTAGTCCATTTAGGTCCGTGGATTGTACCCAACGCACCTAAATGTACCCCTCTGGTGGGGTGTCGACAACGGGAGTGGGGAGCACCGTGGTAACAAGGAAGCTCTGTGCCTTCTTCTCAATCGTGAGCCTAAAAACTGCTCTAAGAAAATAAGGCCTTAAAAATAAATGGAATTCTGCCACAGGCGACGACGTGGATAAACCTGGAGGACATCACGCTACCTAAAATAAGCCTGTCAGAAAAGGACAAACTCTGCATGGTTTTGTTTACGTGAGGTCTCTAAACACGCTGCCAGGGGCCGGGGTAGAAGGAAAAGGGCTTGTTTTCCAACCGCGAACAGCTTCCATCACAGACGGTGGGTAAGTTTTCAAGGTCTGCTATGGGGCACTGTGCTAACAGTTAACAATTCTTTACTGTGCATTTAAAAATTTGTTAAGGGGCCGAATCTCATGGTACATGTTCTTACCAAAATGAAAAAATATATACATATATATAATTTCTAAGAGCTTTAAACACTTCTAAAAAATTATCATTCTTGATAAACACCACTATAAAATTAACGTATATATAAATACATATTACATATATGTCACTTAGTTAGATATATAGTTATATCCCTATATTTCTCTTCGGTTTAATTTTCTTCACAGGGCTCACCTAATACAATACGTGATTTAAATATTTACTTATTATCTATCTCCCTCCTCTAAATTATAAATTCCAGAAGAGCACAGATTTTGCTCACAAATATTTGTTTAATAAATTAATGGATATTTAAAGCAAAATTAATCTGCTTGAGAAATATATTTCATGTCATAATAATGTTCCCTCAATGTCTAACTTCTATAAATTTTCTCACAAATGGAAAATAAATGGTTTTCAATTTCTAAATTCTTTATTTACCTACTAAGATTTTTAGATAACATTAATATAAATGTCCTCCTGAAAATAACGAAGAGAACATTTTTAATTTCCTCAAAGTGATAATATATATCAACCAATAACTATGGAATAAATTAAAATGAAAGCAGGATATTTTAAGTTAACTTTGTATCTTAGATGAGTTGGTTTATTTTCCAGTTTTTTTTTGTTTGCTTGTTTCATGTGATACGACATTGTATAAATATACTGAAATGTATTAATTAGTCCAGCAGTTAATTGATATTCAGCTGGTTTCCAATTTTTGACTATTATGAAGGTTCTATGAATATGTGTATACATATAGAAATGTACAAATAAAAGTAGTATATTGAAGTAATAACAATTTTAAAATAACTAAAAAGCATACAAAAATTATGAAACAAGATGATAGAGTATGGATATTGTTTAATTATGAGAATACATTTAAATAGATTAAAATGCTTTATACTTATTAAATAACAAAATTATTGTATTTCATTAAAGTACAAACCTTTAATTATATACAGTCAACTAGGTAGAGATTGTAAACAGAGCAACTTAGCATTTAAAAGGAGTAACATAAAAATAATCTAAGGGAAAAAATATGAAACAATAAATGAGGTACAGAGATATTAATGTTTATAGACACAATTCACAAATCATTCAAATTATTAATTTTTTAATCACGTGTACAGAAAATAAACCAAGGAAAAATAACACATTACAATTTAACATTTAATCTTGATTTTAAATGCAATCTTTAATTTAAATGTATTAAGCTTTAGGAATCAGAAAAAAATACCCCCTTAAAGTAATAAAAGTTATTTAAGTCAAATGTTATTTGTTATTAAATGTTAAAAGTTATTTAAGTCATTGGAAAAGTATTTTCTCTTTTATAAAAAGAAACAATTATGAAATGAAAGTATTTGCAGGTAAAGTGCTGTAGCTCAGGATGCAGCGAACTTTTTCAATAAAGGGCCAGATGGCAAGGGATTCAGCTTTTCAGGCCACATAATGTCACAACTACTCGACCTTGACATTGCAGAGTGAAAGCCATAGACAGTTCACAAAGGGTGAGTGTGACCGGGTCCCATCAAGACTTTATTTGCAAACACTGGTCAAATAAACTCAAAAAAGATTCTGAATACTGGCTAGGAATAAATGATAAAGATTTCTTCAAGTGTCTGAAAGTTTATAAACGGGAAACACAGCTAGGCAAAAACACAGACGTATGCCAAAGAAGAAAAGAAAGTTGTGAGTTCTCGTGGTAACAAGTGCGTTCTGGAGAACGGTTAGTCCTGTCTTGTTAGCCCTAGATTGGTCCAGGATGCTTATCAGTCAGTCAGACGATGGGGGTCTGGATGGTGGATGTCGGGTGGATATCAGGTGGCCTGAGTCCTTCAGGGCGATAATCAGAGGGCTCTCTGGCGGTCTGGTGCATGCATTTCCAGATGTACATTCGGGCACTGATGCAGGACTAGAAAGTTCAAAAAGTTTAAGTTTCTGGGCCAGATAGAAAAAGAACAGAGACTTTCGTCATGCCTCAAGTTTCGTAATGTTAATAATTTTAGCAGCTTGGTTGAAATGACGTCATTTTACATATCCCTATCTTCACTCTGTCCTCTTAAATTTGAATTCCACAGAACTGTCACATGTCACAAAGTATAATAATTTTGTTGTGCATTGTTTTGCTTTGTTTTGTTTCCAACAACTTAAAAAAGCCATAACTATGTTTAGCTGTTGGTATAAAAATAAGCGATGTGTTGCCCGACCCCCACCCCCAACAGCCCCTGACGACAACAACCACATTTTGGAAGCGTAATTGGTATGGTGCCTCCACGAATGTCTTACTGAGTTTATTCGTCAATCTGAGGATTAACACATTTCCCATAACCAATAATAGCTTAGGATTTCTATGAATAGAAATATATTCAGTGATTCTCTCAGAATTTCTCCACGGGTGGGACACACAAAGCAGCCGCGTTTAATGAACTACCTATAACAGGAGACGCGTGGGCATGTCCAGGTGAGTCCGCCCGGAAGGGAGCTTCCTGCGGATGGAGGGGCTTTGACACGCGCCGCCCGGAAGGCAGAGGGCTCCCCGGGGGGCTGTCCTCGCTGCTGCTGGGGACCCTTCGCGTTTTTTTGCCGTTCCCTGAACCTCGAGCGATCTCAGACGTTCGGCTTAGGCGGCGCCGTTCCCATCTCCACCTTTTTTTATGAGATCTGTAGTGATCTCTCTTGTGCCAGAATTTAATCTGTTTCTGCAGCTTCCACAGCTGCTAGAAAACTCCCTCCTGACACTTGCAATGTGTGAAGTTCACTCAAGACGCGACTCCTCTCTCTCTCGGTCATGTGTTTATGACAAAAATGGCAATTTATTATCCTCTCTCTCAGCGCGGTGGGACACATTTTTGCTACAAAGGCGGTGCTGCCAGGTCACTGTCTGCAGAATACTTCCAGCACTTTGGGGCCCAGCAGGAAGTTTCCAGAAGCCGGAGCTGGCAGGCACAGGGCCCCAGCCTCACCCCCAGTCCTGGACCAGACGGTGGTTTCTTTACTGCAGCACGTACCTGGAGCCCTCCCTCTAGACATTTAGATGTTTCTAGATCATTAAAATAACTTTATTTTATTATTATTTTATAACGTCTTGGAGAAAGACATCATATTGTTTATGTCTACCATCCCGTCAACGTACAGTACACAAGAAAGCCTGAAATTCAAACATGTTCCATATGATTCATTATTAATGTCATTTTGGCTAAGTTACCAGCTAATTTGGGCTTGATTTTCTCATCTTAAAACTAGAGGTACAGAAATAAATATCAGATTGTCATAGGAATGAAATGAAATAGCATACATAAAATGCCAACTACAGCACCAACGTAGATAAGAAAATTAATATATTTTTAAAAAGTTCTTTTTCTTACGTGCTTTCTTATATAACAGGAATATTAAAATATCTAAGAGTTTGATATGGCAAAATACTTCCCAAGCTTCATTTATTTATTTATGAATTATGTAATCTTGCAATAACTGCTGACTTTATATATTATAATTTACCTAAGATTATTTTTCTTTATATAGTTATGAATATACTTAAGATGAAAGTTTGGTATCTCTAGCATTAATGTAAAACCAGTAGCACTTGCCGTAAATAAAAGGTAACAAAACGTTATTAAATTACAAATTAAATTGTGAAATAAAAATAAATACGTTGTAAAAGCACACTTAAACATTGCAAAAAAGCTCATTAGAAAAGTTTCTAATGAGAAGTCTTGAAATAGTTACGATATTCAGTAATAAAAGGATATTTGGCTCCACACTGCTCTGTTAAACATGCCACAGTGATTCCGTGTCTCAGAGAAAATTGTTGATTTCTTTTAACTTTTTGATGTTAGCCTGCATGTAGAGAATTCAAACACAGATGTGAAGATTAGCAAAAACAAACAAAAAGATTTAATGAATTTCCTGGGAGGTCTGAGACAAAATACTCTTACACAAAATAATTTAAATGATTGTTGCATAAATTTTTATTTCAAGATGTGGTTTTTTTTTTTAGAACAATCTTTCATATCGTGCCTGGCATAAGCCTCTCACATCGAAAGGATTAATTAATAAGTCAATGAAGGTCTCCAGTATCAATAAAATAAGAGACTTTCCCTTAGTAAAATTCTATGAACTTCAAAATGAAACAGTACTCGATTCAATCTTTACCCTCACCTTTATGAAGCTAAGAAGAAATAAAAACAGTCAGTGACCTGTGCTTCACGCGCTTGGCGGTCACCTCGCCTCGGCACACAGACACCCTGCTCATCCGTACGTCGTTGGCCAGAAGACCCTCTTTATACCACGCCACGTATAAAACGCACACGAAAGCCTCTTCCTTATTGGACAGATCTTTGCATTTGCTTCCAGTTTACGTTATTGCTTAAGAATTAAATATCCGTTTCTACAAATCCACAAATATTTGCAGAGTACTATGATGTAAGGGTTCTTTTGCACCCCCACGCTGGTGAATACTGAAAGATTTTCTGGTTCACAGCAAGAGTCATTTCATCAATGTATAAAATAGATAATGCTGAGTGTTTTTTAATATTTACAACCGCAAAAGCAAATGTAAATTTTTGGCTGTATCTTTAATTTCATTCTGTACAGTGGGATTTTTTTTTGACAGAGATGCCTTATCAATCAATTTCTTGCTTTGTCTATGATTATCCATTTTACCATCTCTTGACCAAACTTGACTTGTCTTTCTCATTATCTCAGCAATTATCTCATCTCTGGCCCTTAAATTAAATGTGACGGCATAAATAAGGCTTCCAGAATTTTCATTTCATTTCCTATCATGCTGAGCATCTGTTTCCAGGACACTTGAACATCCTTCTTTGTTTTTGTTTTGTTTTTTTAAAGATTTTAATCAGCTTTGCACGAAATTCTTTGTTTTAAAATGAGACTTGAATCCTGATGCTCTCGCTGCGGAATGAGCGTCCACAAACATAAGACACACAATAGATTGGTTTGACCGCAGCCTGAGAAAATACAAGCACAGCTTACTGGAATGTTCCTTAT
This sequence comes from Rousettus aegyptiacus, assembly GCF_014176215.1. Taxonomy (NCBI): domain Eukaryota; kingdom Metazoa; phylum Chordata; class Mammalia; order Chiroptera; family Pteropodidae; genus Rousettus; species Rousettus aegyptiacus. The sequence continues at coordinate 44,251,997 of NW_023416288.1, read as the reverse complement.
AGTTGGACTTGCATCAGAAGATACACGCATCTCCTAATACATGTGTAAATACTTAACAGCCACGTATATCCTAATAACTGATTTAATCCTATTCAATACTAACACATGCATTTTTACCACAAACTTCAAAATTGGGCCTTAAAATGCCCTACTGTTTCAATTGTGTGTATGTATATAATGTGCATTAAATTTAACACTTTATTTCCTTTTTCAAGGTGTCCGTCTTCTTACTAATATGTTGCCTGCCTGATTAATCAAATTCTAAGAGAAATTTATGAAATCTCCCCCTTTTCATTGTGGAAATATTCATTTTTTTGTTGTATGTGCACAGAATGTGGTCTTTTTAATTCTATATTCATACATGTGTTCGTGACCGTTATTCTCTGGGTGGTCGCTTCCCGCTCTTCCCTCCTGCCCTGCCCCCGTCCCGCTGGGGACCGGCCAGGAGCAGCTCAGGAGGGGAAGGGGGGAGGGCGGCGAGGGGAGAGGGACGGAGCCCCGGCCTCGTCTTTCCTGCGGCGAAATGAGCCACACGAGCGAGCGACAGGCAGAAGTGTGATCGCAGCTAAGCTTCAGGTTGCGACGTGGGCCCGAACTCATCGGGGGCCGGACTGACACCGCCCTGTGACTAGATGGCGGTGGAGGAATTTAGAGCCCGAGCGCAGGCAGCGGGAAAGCAGAGCCTGCCCCAGATCGCGCCCGCAGAGGCGGCAGAAGCCGGGGGGTGGCCGGGGCGCTGAGCCGTTTTTCTGTCGCTCTAGGAACCGTGACTGTTCAGCGGGACAGTGAGGGCGAAGGCGATCCTGTGCCTCCTCCTCGTTGTTTCCTTTGACATGTTTTCCATAACAGTCCTGCATTTGGGGTAGAGGCGTGTTCACGCATAGAATTGTCACAACACATTGCGCGGGGAGCTCACCGGATTCACTTTGGAAAACAGAACGCGACAGCCCCAGAGCCGCCTCTTGTGTGTGTGTGTTTGATCGCGTATTTAACGGAAAGTTAAAAATGAGTGCATCAAGAAATGTCCTATGGTCGTCTCGAATTAGAAGCCAGTCTGGGTTACTTAACCTTGAGGCGCGGTTGTGAGAACCGTTAGTAACTAAGCTGTTCCTCATTAGAGTCGATGATACTGGGTATAAGAATAGAGGAACGGAGCCGGCCGGGTCCCCCCCGACGGCTCGCCGGACAGCGCCCTGCTGTCTTCCCGTCTGCGTGTCTTCGCGTCTGTGGGTGGACGGGTCAGCGCCGGAAGAAATGAGAGACATCACTAAATCTGACACCTCTGATTTCACATCGAAACAAGCTCAGTAACAAGTCGGAATCGTGATTCATTCGTCCGCCACTATCAACCCTCTTAGGGATGATTCGGACGGTCCTAGAGCCTCCTTTGTGGTCATCGTCACCAGCTGTGTCCCTTGTGGAAATTACTGGATGTAGCAAAACCTCCCTTTCCTATCACAGAGCTGTGTCTTCATTGTCATAATGAAACCATGTACCTTGATGAGGAACCTATGTTTTTAATAAATCATTACTAAAAACAACAGCTCTCACATTATTAATCTACACAAATTTTATCAGCTGTTTGACAGTAACCAGAACAACATTATTTTCTTCCCCCCGCCCCGAGAAATATCCAAATGAATGGAAATTGTTGGAAAAGCCGTCTCTACCCCAGGCGGAGACAGGCTGGAGAAGGCTAGCCCGTCCCAGAGCCAGTGATACGCTTTCGGTAGAAGCCTTGTTACCTTCGAAGATAAATTAGTGTAGCTATATAAAGAGAGGTTAGAATTCATTTGACTTTCATCGCTTTAAATATTTACTTGTCATTTTACTTTCAGGAGTTCACTTGTTAAATAAAAGTGTCTAAATATAGTCCTTATTCTGACAATAAAGGTAAAAATCCTGAAAGGTAGCCGTTTCTGAACCCCATTTTGGATGAATAACTGAAGTCAGCAGCATGGACGGAATAAATCATTGATAGAACTTGCCCGGCCGCACCCCACGTGAGGGCATGCTTGGGAGAGGAGGCTGCCCCTGAGCCAGGTGTGGGTGGCCACGGGCAGAGGGTTGGAGGTGTGAGGGTCCATGTCAGGCTCCATGCGGAGGATGCAGGAAAACCCCACCCGGGGCTTTCCCACTGGGCTTTGGCCTGGCACTCGGTTCTCAGACAGAGCTGAGTGACGTATCGCAAATAAAATGTGAGATAAGCTTTGAACCGCCCTGAAAGCTCAGAGGTGGTTACAGCTCAGTCTTTATACTCTACATATTTGGAACTTTTGCTGTCTCCGTGCCCTCTCCACTTCGAATTGCTGCAGTTCTCAATGTGGTTTTGTCATTGTTTACAGGGAAGCAGTTACGCTATAACTATAAGAATATGTGATTGTAACAAAGTTTAAAAGAAGTGACAGATGGATATTTGTTATAGAAGAATTTTGTCTTTCTTTAAATGCGCTTTTAGTAAAAGGAAGAAATGAAGTTTTAAAGATACATGAATAAAATATCTCTAAGAAGAGTGTGTTTAAATATTTATCCATTAAACATCAAATGGTCTGTTTTGTTTTATTTCTGCAGAACATTAAACTTATGTTTTCTTTTATATCTCCGGATCAAATTCCCTAGTCGAATATATATTTCTTACTGTTTATTCAACCTGTTTATTCTGCGGATTAATAAAACAGAGGCCAAGAGAAGATAATGCCTTGTCCCCATTTCACAGCAGATAATTGAGAGAGGAAACTATAAAGCTGGAAACTCCTGGGTTTTCCCCATTTTCCTACACTAAGCATGTAGACTCCCTCTTTATTGAAATGATACATTAGTTTTATGAGTTTCGGGTGATTGGCACCATAAATAATGCCATTTTTTAGATTACGCTCCATTTATTATAAAAATTGGCATAGCTTTCTCGTCGCGAGGCGTGTACCATAGGCGAGCTGTAACGATGAGGAACGGCGACGGCGTTCACAGACCAAAGCCTCCCGTGAACGGCGTCGCCCGCCGGAGGAAGCTAGGTGCAGGCGTGGTTCGGGGAGACGGGGGAGTTCGGAACAGATGCCGAGGGGCTTTGGAGAAAGTCCCGCCAGACTTTCTGAGGATGATGAAAAGCCCGGCGGGAAATGGCAGCCTGCACCGGGCCGTGGGGTTAATCTGAACGGTGCTGGGATTTTGGCCAGGCGGTGACGCGGATCGGGGGGACAGGGCCGAGGAGCAGAGGTCACGGCCGCGCGGTTTGCAGACCCCTCTCGGGCCGCCGGGTGCCCTCCGTTCCCCTTCCTCCCGCGTCCGGGCTGCCCTGTGACATCCCTGCGCGTGGGTGGGGCGGGAGTGGAGGTGGCAGGTTCCCCGCCTCAGCACGGAGGACGCGGGTTTGCTTTCCTCCCTCTCTCGTGGAAATCCCGCTTATACCCGCAAGGACACCAGCCCGGGGCCAGCCTTGTGGACAGTGAGGAACCGTGCAACCCAGAACCAAGTCAGACCAGAAGCCCCCGGCGGCGTGCGAGGGGCGCGGGCAGGTCCGGAAAGCCACCTGTGTGCTCTCGATTGCGTGCAGGTGCATGAAATTCCCATCGAGATGAGACCAAATTACTAACTTGAATAATTATAAATGAATAGAAGAGTGTCGTCTCGCAAACACAAAGTTTGGGGTCGTTTGCTATGCGGCAGCAGCTAACGATACAGAGTCTTTGTAGCACTGATCCGGGGAACCGTTTTCGAAAAAGAGGGACATAGGTCAGAAGAGGAGTGATAGATGTCACCAGGACACACCCGTGTTGCTAGAAGGATGCTCGGGTACGGCACCGATTACCTGGAGAGGTTAAAACCAGGCTGTGACGGAGCGAGGTTCCCGGATAGATCTGGGGAGCTCGGCATCTGTGATAATAGAGCATTTACCCCTATCGGCCCTTGTCACATCACTCTTCAAGTCTGTGTGGCCTTTAAGTCACTGTTTTTTTAGAAAAGCAAATAAATGTCCCAGGGTCAGTCAGCTGGCTCCCAGGTCAGGAGTCTACTCCAGTTCAGTCCCATTCAGCCCTGGGCACAGGACAGAGCAGCAGCTCCCGACAGACCTTCCCGTGATCGCACAAGTGTTGTATCACAGACGGCCGTTACGACTGCAGGTGCCTGAATACCGCACTGTTGCTCCAGAAGTTGGCTTCCTGTAGTAATCACGTGCCGTTGCCATTTTGGTTATGCAGTATTTATATTTCATAGGAATGAATAAATCTTTCCGTCCCCATCATCTAGTTTATTAACCTTACCATTTACCACATTTACATTTCAAAAAATAAAAACAGCACAAATACAGGTAGAGACCTCCGTGTTCTACCCCTTCCAGAACCTCGAAGAAAAATAGTATCGTCCATCTATATATCCACACATTATTACTACATGTCCATAATATGTGCTATTACTATTTTATAAAGATCGCACCATACACTTCACATTATTTAATGGTCATTTTGCTTTTTTTTTTTTTGACATTGACGGATGTTAATACAGGCAATTTTAGTTTATTTTCCCTGCTATATGCAATTCCATTTTAGAAATCTGGCTCAAATTATTTACTCATTCATTCACTCATGGACGAGTGCTTTTTTTTTTTCTAATTTTTCTGCCTTACAAATCATGCTTCCAGGAACAGATTTATCCACTCCCCTTCACGCTCAGGAGCCATGGATTTTAGGATTTATAACTAGACGTGGAGCTGCTGGTCATATATACCAGAAATGTGATCCCTACTCTATTTCCTTCTCGTCTTCCTACCTCGGTATTAATCAAACTTTAAAAAAATATTACCGATCATGTTCCGTTGTTTATTTTTATGTTTACGCTTACTGTTAAGGTTGAGAAACGTTTCATCTGTTCTATAGCCATTCGGGTTTCTGCTCTCCAGATTATCGATGATCTATCCCACTTTACTCTCTAGTTAATTCTAATTTTTTAAGGGTTCATATATCTTCCATTTTCTCAACACGTGTTCATGGTTTATTTATTCTCTGTGCACATTTTGCTTGGTTTTTATCCATTTGGGGGGTCTTTGTACGGCACGGACACTAATTTTTAATGTGGTCAGACAAAGCAATCTTTTATTTCATTTACTTTTCTCATCATCTCAAGAAGTTATTCCCTGAACCTGCATTCGTGAAACATCCTCTGGCATTTTCTCTGAACTTTGTGTAAAAACTGCTGTGGCAGAGACTGGAGAGTCTGAGTCGGAGGACGGCGGGGTCGGCCACTCCGCTCTGGGGCTCTGCCGGGCACCCGGCCCCGTGCTGTGCCCTCTGGGAGTGCATTCGGGAAGCCACGCCCTTCTTCAGGACGGAGCAGGGTTTTGCCGATTCCGTTTAGAAGCCAAACCGAGCAGGATGCTTGTCAGGCAGAGCTTGCTTTCCTTGCTGTCAAAACATTGCTAAGGTTCCGTTTCTGAGAACTAAGAACGAAAATAACAACATGCAAAGTTTTTGTTCCCTTTTTCTTGAATCAACTTTCCAAACTTAGTTTTCCGAACTTAATTTTCTGACTCCTGCGCGTGGCCCAGGCTGCTGTCCCTTGTTTCGTTAATGGCTGGGTTGGGCCCTTGGAAATGGGGGTGCGGGGCGGGAGAGGCCTCTTCTTTGCATTCGGGCTGGTTCTGCTGCCTTAGAGAAGCAGGGACTCTGGGGAAGGCCTCGAGCAAGTCCTACCTTCTGCCGTCTTGGGTCCTGGACAGGTGACTGTTCTGTGTGAGGCGTCACCTCGTGCATTCTCAGACCATGTAGACTTCAGGCCACTGGACTGAGCCTCCCTCTCAGAGAACGGCCCTCAGCCAGCCGTTTGCAAGCCAGCCGCCCCGACCTGGGCCGTTCTTGCTTCTGCTATGTTTTCTTTTCTCCCCTTGCGGACCCCCAAACAGGGCATAAATCCCCCTTCATAGAGGGGGATGCACTTCCCCAGTGTCCTGTGCCAGGCTGAGGAGGGCCACCCTCGTCACGGGACGTGAGGGGCTGGCACAGGTACGAGGCCGCGTGGACGCATCTCGCTAAAACAGCTCTCGCTTCCACGAGTCCCCACACCTTTCCCAGGGCCCCCCACAACTCGTCTTTCTTTAAGCCCAAACCTTTCCTTCATTGCTAAGAGTATATCAACTCCTTATTTTCAGCTTATTCTGTGCTTGTTTTTAATGTACATGCATCATTTTCCCAAGAAAATTGTTTTGATTTTCTTTTTTAATTTAAAAAGAAATCTTTAGGAGGCTACTGCATAAGCATTTTTAAATTTCACTCTCAGCTTATCAGAAAAACATCAAGTTCAGGGGGACGAAGATCAACCCAGCTGTCAGCCGAAGCGTCAGGATTTTCCTGCGTAATATCGTTATGATTTCCTCCTCTTGGAAGAAGAAATACAAACATTGTAACAAGTTTAGATTAGATATTGATTATTTTCGAATCGACCAAACCAAGCCAGAGGGAAAGTTTGCTTTTTAATATTAGCAAAAACAATCTGTCTTCGCTAATCAGTGATCCGAGATGCAGGCGTGAGCGGCCGCTCTCTCCACGGCCTGTGACTGGCTCTCAGGAGGAAAGAAACCGGTGGGGGATAACTCAGTGCTCGAGGGCTGACCTTTCCAGAGGGAGAGTGACAAAGGAGCAGGAGTGACATGAGTTGGGATGCGAACAGACCGGGGGGCGGGGTCACCAAAGCCACCACCTAACGGGAGGCATCACATTTTTCTCTTTTTTTTTTTTTCCCCGAGAGAAGAACAAAGCAGGCCTTCAGTATTGAGCCAGAGTCCAAAGAACCATCAAGTCACCCTCCGCCAGTCATATTCGTGACAAGGTGAATCGTCCAGATAAAGTGGTGGCAGCTACCAGGTGGTGGGCTCAAACCATCTTGGTTCAGATTAGTCAGCCGCACGACTCTTCGCTTTTGTTCTCGACTGGAGCGTGGAAAGCACTCTGCTTGGTGCAGAGGTTATGTCGGTGGGAAGAATGGAATTAAATATTTGCTAGAAATTATTCAAGCCAGTACGAATGCCAGTCTGCAGACCTGCTTTATATGACATGTTTGCACAGTTTCAGTCATCGGACAGATAACGGGGGGGAACCCTCCGGTGTCTAGATCACAGAGGCCCTCGGGGAGCCATGGCGGCTCTGCCTGTCCCCCAACACCTCAGCGCACCTTACTAGTGTCATTTGATACTTTTGACCTTCGAAGGTCTTATCTGACCGTCAAGTAAATGATGCCATCCCCTTCGCGGCTGGGTCTTTTCTTTTTCTTTGTTCAGTTTCTCTTCTGTCTTTCATTCCTAACCAATCTGCTTTGAAGAAGACAATCCGCTCCACAGCTGTATTCGCACAAGTTGTCTGACGTGGTGAAAATCATAGAATACAGAGACTGTGTGCCAGGGGAGAGGACGGACCTGACAATGAGTCCTCTTTGTATGCCATTCATTCGCATTTTCTTCTAGTGCTTTCCTGACTTTTCTTTTTAATGTATATTTCTTATTTGAAATGTATTTGTGCAGCAGAAAGATCTATGAAGTCAGTTTCCTTTTCTTTTAGCTTACAGATGTTTTGTTTTGCTTTTATATCACACCTATTCTGATTTAAGACTTCCCTTAGGAGTATCTGAAATTCTTAGATTGAATTTTCCTTTATTGGTCTTTGTAAAAAAAAAAAAGATGGGGGAGGGGCACTTTTTAATCACACCTGTTTTCCAGGAGCTCAGAGTTCAGGTGAAGTTCAATTCTGTCAACTTCATCTGGGTTTTTTTTGTCATGCTTTTTTCCCTTTTCCATTGTGGGAGGAAATTCTAGAGATTCTTCTTGACTTTTTTCCGTACTGCACAAACTTCCCTGTCAAAACTGTCACTGTTCTAGAACAGGAAGAGTCTGTCCACCCAGCACCCAGTTCTCAAATCTCAAGAACCGTGGCCGGGGAACGCTGGCTGTTTTATCATAAATGATGCCACCCAACATACTAGGACGCTTTGTCAATTTTATTCTCATTTTTCTAAGAAAAAATTCAAAGCCATATTTTCCTCTGACTATCCAGGATGAAGTTTGGATTTCACTTGTGTTTCAGAGATCCCCTTGCTCATTTTCAAATGTTGTGATTTTGTTTTTCTCTCACTGACCCTGTAATACGGATGCCTGCATACTTGGCATTCATCGTCGCCGGTGACGATTGCTTTGTGCTGGGCCCTGTCTCTTGTATTTTGGTCGTTGTTAGAATCTTCTTCTTAAATCCAGCGTAGGAAGCAGTTGGGTTTACTCACATCCTGCCATGTCGTGTGACACACTCTCACTTGGTCAGACTCAGCCTGGACGTGGTCCTCTGACACTCTCACGCAGTACGTAGGAGCGTGCATTTCGATGATTTCCTTCATAGGTATTCGTCAGGTTAAATGATAACTTTACTGTCTGTTGTTATGTGTTTTTTTTCCTTTTGTTATACTTCTATAAACACATTTTCAGTCGTTTTATTATTTGAGGGGGAGGTAGAGGTGAGATTTAAGGTAAGGTAGAGATTGAAGTGGAGCTGTGAACTACACGCTCTGTCAAACTCGAAGCCGTTCACCAATATGACAGAAACAAATATTGACGCTGTGCTACACGATGATTCAAACTCAGCTGTACATATAATTTAAGTCAACCCAGGTCAGAATCATGACAAATTGGGCTATAATGTTATTTTCTTAAGATATTATTCCACAGCAAATTAAAACCTAAAAGAAGAAGACATCTTAATAACTTTTAGAACTATTTAGAGAATTGCCATAGCGGTGTGCTTAGATTATATCTTCTCACTCAAACTGAAATAAGAAATAGATGAAATTTGTAAATCATTCCAGCAAAGTACAGGAAAAGTAGCATAATCTTCTCACACGGCCTAATTATGTAGTTGCTCAGTCTTTGCCGTTCATATTTTATCTCTTTTAAGACTGTCTCTGTAGAACTTCTTTCTCAAATATTACAGTCTGACATTCTATGCCGGCATCTAATCTAATTACCAGATAGAAATAAAATGTTTTCAAAGTACATAACAGGTATTATGTGGGTACTTTTCTAAAAGGTTTCTAGAGTTTCCATTTGCATTAGTTAAGTGTAATACAAATTTTTCTTACACAAGTAAAAAAAATGGATAAAAGTAATTTAGCATGGATTTAATGACTAGATTTTAAATAACTGATTTACAGTGCTCTGTGTGTGTTTTTTCATATAAAGGTGACTATTAGGCTCATATCCGAGTAAACTCACTTTTTAAGATTATAAATGCACTGATGCTTAATAAAAGTCCTGATTGATTAGATAGTTGCATAGAAGTTATTTAAAGATTGTCAAGATGCTAAACAGGAATGCTTACAGGTCTTATTGTCAACACGCTACTCTAAAACAGAACGACTCCTTACGGTGATTTTTAGCTATTATCTTTGCCCAAATCTTAAGCTACAAATAATTCCTGCTGATTTTTTCCTGCTTAACATTCTGTTTCATTTTGCTTTTATTTCCATAGTAACCAGCTAGCAGGAATGTTCCAACAGTTCTGCTGGCTTCAAACCTTTTGCCAAATTGTTCTGCAGCATGAGATGTTAACGTTATAATACGCGGTGACTCAGCTTTCTGTTGCGTTTCTGACTGGTAATAAGAGTTCTCCACTAAATTTTCTTTCTTTTTCTTTAATTTCAAAAGAAGCCAAAAATACAACAATTAAACTCATTTATTATGTCACTTAGTTATATTCTTCACATTTAATAATGCTTCTGCATATATTTAATGGGTATCTTTTCCTCAAGATAAATATGTTCCATTTGATCTTTGAGCAGCTAATATATTTTAGAATGTTGATAGTTACAAGCAGATATAAGGTAGGAATCTCGCACTCTAGAAATTATATTTAGTGGGGAAAATCATGAGAATAATAATTTTAAAATACAATTTTAAAATGTACGCTGTACAAATTACTGTTGATTTATAAGAGATTGGATAATTTACTCTGGGGGAAAAAAACAGCTTTGCATAAATGAGTATTTGCCAGGAAAAAAAGTTAGAGGAAGATATTCAAGAGAAATGAAAGAATCGCAGACGACAGAAAGATGGAGAAATACCCAAGTATTCAGGGCAAATAAGCAGCATAATGTGCCTAAAGCAGAGAATACTCAGAGTGTAGGTTCTTGAAAATAATTTAACATATATATATATGTAAAGGAAAATATGATTTGCAAACAGAATATTCTGCTAAAAATAAGGAACTAAATGAATGGTAGGCATGCCCTTTTTTTTTTTTTTTGCCTTCATTTTCGGAGTTGGCACATCTCAGTTTTTCGATACAGTTGTTCAAACATCACCTGTAACTATTATAAAATAACATCGAATGCCAACTCTAATGGAATAATAAACAGTTTTAAAAGACTCAGTACGTCCCACAGGTGTCTGCACTCACCAGTCCAGGGGCAGAAATGGACCGGGCGACTGAGAGAGAGCCTTTCTATTATCAAAGCTGTCATTAGTCTTGTACACAGATTTTCCTTGGTTTATAAGCGATTTTACAGCCTCGGTCTCCTCGTCCTGTCATTAAACAGATACTAGTTCCTCAATGTCTTATTTTTCGAGCTACCGCCATCTCAGGCTCCTCACGCCGGCGAGTGCCCACTGTAACGCCTGCCCCGTGGGTTCTCCGCGAGGCCACGCTTTTTAATACCTCAGCGACCTGAGTTAACATCTCTCAGGACGTTATTTCCCCGAAATAGCTACTGCCGTGGAAGAATCGCACTTGTATAACTTGCAGAGGTTTTACAGTAATTTGGGGGAAATTTGAATTAAAAAGTAGGTTTTCTATTACGTCCTGTGACTTTCAAGCTTCAAAGGTCTTATCAAGAATTTAATTAGGTTAACTTTCTCCATTTTTTTTTTCCTTTGGGAACGTACATTGAAGTAGTCCTTTTGTTTAATGGTTGGGATAAAAATACCTTAATTCGGATGTTTTTAAGGGCGATAAAACTGACCCTGCATGTGGTCAATCAGCTTCATTGATGCTGCTGTTAAACGGCGCACGAGGATTATTACAGTGGTTGGAATTGATGAAAATGATAAAAAGGACGGATCTACTATGCTATGGGGAGGTAATTTCTCGAAGGCCCCCAACGCACAGCCATTTTTCTTACAGAAAGTTGATCTCGTCTTCACTTCTACTTCAATAGCTTCATCAGGATCATGCGAGTCGGGACACAGGGAGAACGCACTCTGTGTAGCCGCTGCAGACCCAGCTCCATTTCGTTGGGCTCCACACCCGGGCTACGTCTCGATGACCTCCGGTTGCGCTGTAGTCCTTGTCTGGGCTCAGGGCAGGATATTCAAACTTCGCAGCCTTAAAGAACAACAGAACATTGCTTGAGAGAAGCCAGGAAGTTCTGCCTCATTCTGTTGATGTAGACCAATGAGGCCGATCTGTTTACACACATACGCACATCCCCGATGACGCCTGTCTGTCTCTGGGTGATGTTTTTCAGCACACCTAGCTCACACTCGTGAGTGACCGATGCATCCAGCCTCGTCTTAATCCCTTCATGCAGGGTCCCCCTTTTGATGTCCAGAAGAAACCAGCCGCTACGAGCATGAACTCGGATGTGTGAGAACGGTACGCGAATGCAAGCAACTTATGAATACAGGCTGGAGATACCCTCCCCAGCAATGCAGGTGACCCACCCGGACGCCCGCGAGGCCAGCATCTCCGCGGGCGAGGCTTCGGCGTGGCACGTTAGCAGGTTCTCAGGAGCCGCTGCTGCTGCTGCTGCTCGCCCAACTCTGTGAACCTCTGTCTTATCCAGACACTGTCTTGTGTGTGTGCGTGTGCGTGTGTGTGTGTGTTTAATATTATTCTCTCAATAGGGACCCTAAACAATGGGAAAGAGTTTTTCTGTCAGATTTTGTTCCTAAAACTGTCACATTCTGTGGCTTCGGTTCAGTCCCTCTGACAGTTTGCAGTGGTTCTCGAATTCGCTCTGCACACAGCAATCACCTTGTAAAAATTTATCACCCTGCCCTACAGAAAGCTGTCCTTACTGATGGCGTAGCTCCACTACCGAGCGACTTCCTCTTGGATAGATTTTGCCCTGTGTCCCCTTACGAGGACTCGGTGGCCCCTTGTGTACCACTCTGGGTCCGCGTGGTCCTTTCTGTTTCAGGCCCATGTTCCTCTCCTTCACCATCCAGGCACGAAGGCCACGTGCCCCAGCCCCAGCTCGGACTTTGTCCCCGGCAGGTGCCCACGCGGTCCGGCTCTCTCCTGTAGCGTTTTCCTCGTGGCCACTCTGAGAAATCTGCTGCCTCATCTGCTGGTCTGCCGTCACTCTGCCTGCCTCACGTTGTGACCCTCATGGAGGCCGGTCCACCTGTTTTATTCCGAAGCAAAGCCCAGGTTTACTTAGCTACAGGTACTCCTTTTTTTCTGTCCAGCTAGATCATAGGAAAAAAGGGTCGTTGTTGCAGATGGTACGCAGGTCCCTGCTCGCGGCTGGTCCACGCTCGCAGCTGATGCTGACAGCCCCGATGGACGCCTCTGGTGTAAGCAACGCCCCGTCTCGCACTCCCCAAGGACCCACGAGCTCTCTCTCCTTGGCAAGACCTCACGGTGTTTATCTGCCTTTTCAGATTTGAGAGAGAAGGAACAGTTTCCAGGCAGATTCACCCCCAAGGAAATACCAACAGACATTTTCTCTGATCTTTTTAGTTTCGTTGTCAAATTTATTTTTACAGACGGCATCGTTGTAGCACCCTCGGAACTAACTTTTAACTGAGCGGCACAAAAAAAGTGTTTATTGCATTGTTATTGCTAGGGATAGATTTTTAGAAGTAAGGATTATAAAATATCAAGAATTGGACCCAAAGCCAGTTCTTCTTTCCCCTGATGCCATAATGTTAAATGGAGCTAAGTGGACACACATCTATTAGCTGTAATGTGTGAGTCTGGAGACGTCAGCTCAAGACCATTCAAGGTCACGTCCTCCGTAAATGGAAGTCACGTGTGTCATCTTACAGGAGCCATGCGTAAATGGACAGTGAGGTAGTTTATTTCACAGCTTTATCACCGAATGGTAGAACCGAGAGGGACATTTAAGATCATCTGTTGCAACACCTTTATTTTAAAGGTGAGGAAATGAAAGTGCAGAGACTCTACATTACTTGCCCAAGGTTACAGAACCAGTTCATTACCATGTTCCATCAGTGATAAAGTCCTGCCTCGAACCAGCATTAATTTTACCACAGAGAGAGCGTATGCAGAAGCCATTTATAATCCGCACAGCAGATAATACAGGGAGGGAGGCAAAAATGAAAACCGTGGCTAGGGGCGACCAGAGATGTTTTCAAACTTGTCACTTACTAGTGCGATATACTTCCTTTAATTTTAGAGACATGAATTTAAAAGAAATTGACTTGTGCAGCGTTTGTAAGGATGATCGAGCAGATGTATTTTCTGCGTTAAGTGTGTGGTTGATGGTTTTGTTCTGTCTTAGTTTTGTTGAAGAGAAGATGCCCACAGGGGGATGGAGAGCTGGTGGCAGGCGGGGAGGCTGGGACGAGCTTGACCCTGTGCAGAATCCGGGGAGCGGACGTGAGAACCTTAGGATAAGATTTCCCATAGTAGTTCTAAGAAACCTGAGAGACAAGGCGAGAAGAGAACAATTTGTCAAAATTTAAGTCTGTTTCTAGCAATCTTTTCTTCATAGGAAAAAACATGCCTGTACCCTTCTTGTATGCTTCTTCAATTTCATTTAAAAAAAAAAAAAAACTTTCCAGATGAAGTTATTTAATTCCAAGATTGGACTCTGGTAACAGGCTGCTACAACTTAAAACCAAAATCTACCGTAAGTAGGTAGTAAACCTCAACAAACTACCCATTTTCCTCGAGTCTCAGTTTCCTCGTGTAAGAATCCATTAAGCGAAGGTATCTCACGCATTCAGACGGCGACTGGCGTGTAGTCCATGCTCTCCATCAGCTGCCGTCGTAATTATTAGTGACAACCTCAGGAGTGGGAATAGGAAAAGGAGCAGAATAATGACAGCCCAAGCTTCTCAAGGACACAAGAAGAGAAGGGAACATATTTGAAATTGGCTCGTCTGGGTCGTTGGAGTTTCCTGCCATGTCCTGACTGAGTTTTTGCTGCCGGATCCATCCATTTCTGACGGGGGATCCCAAAGCCTCCGGCGGGGACGGCGGGCTCATCGGCTTCTTCCTGCAGCCCCATGGGCTGGTAGACTTCAAGCCCCGCTGCGTCTTCCTGCACGCTGGACCCCTTTATTGTTACACAGCCCTCCCTCTAGCCCTTTCCTGGCCTTGACGCCCCCGCTGTCCAAAATTAGCGCAGCTGCGACGCCTCCCTTTCGATGAGTATTCGCATGGCATGTCTTTCTTCATCCATTTTTAAATCTGTGTATGTTTCTCGCAATCCCGAGGATATGAAGCAACTAAACTTCTCATCAACTGCGGGTTAGAATTTGAAAGTGATACAAATATTTTTGCCATTTCTTTAAAAAGCATCGAAACTCAGTAAGTTGTAGCGTGATACCAAATAAATAAACATATAGATCAAGACATTACAATACAACCATGATATTTCAGTTCTAACTATTCAAACAAGAGAAACGAAAAATGTATGTTCGCACAAAGACTTATGCACAAGCGCTCATAGCAGCCCTACTGTGTCACGGCCACAACCTGCGGGGTGGGGGTGGGGGAGCAGATAATCGATTCTTCTTACTCACAGAGCATTGAGAGGTTCTGAAGTCTTAACACGCATAATAACGTGAATCGATCACAAAATAATTATGCTTTGCAAAAGAAGCCGTACAAAAACCATACATAGGTTTCGATTCCATTTAACTAAAATCCTCAAAAAAGTTAACTGCTCTATAGTGACGAAACCCAGATCGCCAATGCTGGTCTCCGGGACCAGTGACTAGGAGGATGAACTCGAAGCAGCCTGTGGGGAGACTCTCGGGATGACCGGTATCTTCTTCATCATCTCGATCATTCTGACGGCTTCGTGGGTACATACATATGTCAAAACTCACCTGGTTTTAAACTAAAATGTTTATTTTATTGTATATCAATTATACCTCTGTTTAAATAAAAAGAAAAAAGTAAATAGACTAATTGCTGCTAGTTAAAAACAAAATAACTAGAATGGATCAGAAAAATTAACCAAAGCATATACAATTTAAATAACTATATCCATAACACAGCTACATAAAGAATGAGAAAAAATAATGGAAAGTTCACAAACCAAACAACACATTTTAAAATAACCAGTGGGTAAAAAAAAAATCAAAAAGAAAATTAAATAACATTTTGAAATAAAATAAAAACACAAATATGAAATTTTATGGTATGTAGCTAAAACTGTCCTTAGAGAGAGATATATAGCTTCGAAAAACCTTCATCAGAAAGCGAGGTCTCAAATCGATACCTTTCATTCTAAGAAACTAGAACGAGAACAGCTTTAGACCAAAGTAAGTAGTAGCAAGAAAATAACAAAAATTAGAGCAGAAAACAGAGAAATAGGAACTATAAACAATACAAAAATCAATAAAACCTAACGTCATGTTGTTGGAAAGATACACAAAATTGGCAAACATTCAGCTACCTCAACCAAGAAAAAGCAAAGGAGAAAATATAATTTTCCAAAAATCAGGAATTCAAAAAGGGGATATTATTACTGACCTTATAAATTTAAAATAATTATAAATTAACATCTTGAATGTTAATTTATGCCAAAAATTAAACATCTAGAATAAAATTTGTAAATTACAATAGATGTAAATTATCAAAATTGATTCACAAAGAAATGGAAAGTATGACTACTATATCAAGCGAAGACATTTAATTAACAATTAAAATTCTTCCCACAAGAAAAACTGAGGTCCAGATGGTTTCACCGCTATATTTTATCAAATATTTAAAGAAGAGATACCAATTCTTCGCATTATGTCAGAAAATAGAGAACACTTTTTAACTCATTCTATGAGGCAAGACAAATATTTTATAAGAAAACTCCAGACACCTAATCCTAATTCAAATAAATTAAAAATCTTTTAACAATATTAGCAAATAAAACCCACATCTTACAAAAACTGCTATAAACCATTAACAAATGGGATCCATCTTAAGAAAGCAGGATTGATTTCACACTTAACAATCACTTAATGAAATACACAGTAGTAAAAATAAAGGACAAATACCACTTGATCATCACACCCTGCTCGGTATCCAGTGGGGCTTGGTTCCAGCACCCCTTGGAGACACCCAGATCTGCAGATGCTCATGTTCCCTGTTCAAACCGGAACAGGGATGCGCACAGGGGGCCTTCAGCATCCTCAGCTCCAGTGGGCTTCCAACTGCTGATGGAAAATAGTACAGGTGTTTACTGAAAAAATTCCACTGACCCAGGCAGTTCTAACCCGCGTCGTTCAAGGTCAGCTGTACTTGACGTGCTAGGCGGATTATGCTGGGTGTAAACGCTGATAAGGACCACTTTCCCGCAGTACCTTCCGGACTCCAGCCCCCAGAGACAGGAGAAACGCAGACCCACGCACGCACCCGCGTCCCCTGCATCCGGACACGACGTCTTCGAAGCCCGACTCTGCGGCTCACTTTCCCTTAAGTTAACTTCAGAAATCCTACTGTTTTCATGCGTGGGACGGAAGGGATGGTCCTGGGCGCGCAGGATTGCCGTAAGCGCTTAGAGGGCGCCTTCCACAGGCAGATGCTGCACAAATAAATGCTCCCTCCCTGCTGTATTTTCTCATCTGCTTTCCAGCGTGACCGTCATCATGCACATGTGTGCGCATGTATTTAAGTGCGCGTTTAGTAACAGGGAGAAAGGCGTGTGTAACTGAGCGGCGACTATCCACCCAGCGTGAGAGCAAGGCTTCCCAAGCGACCTGCAGCCCTTGGGATGAGAAGAAGCGTGTGTGCGTTTTCATGATGGGGACAGGATTGAGGCTGGTGACCGGCGTCGTCTGCACACGTCCCGGGAGGGCCCCGTCCCCAGGGGGTCAGGGTAAGCGTTCCACCCAGAGCCGCCTGGCGTGGATGCCCCGGGAACACCCAGAGAGAGGCTCGTGTGTGCAGCCCTTCCAGCCGGTGCCCACGCAGCCCTGAGCCTCACGCCATCTGCACCCCGAGCACCTGCGGGTCACAGTCCAATCCCTCACGAGAGGCAGCGGTGCCCGGTGCGTGCAGCTTCACCTCTCGTTGGATGGCCATCCCCAAAGACCTCCAGGACACTGTGAGACATGGACCCTCCACGTCCAGGGGTCATGGGGAGAGAGCATCCAATCACATTGCGGGGGGAAAAGTGTCTTCAACTGGGGCAATGGGGAGAAGACGCTACGAGAATTAACTCAACCAGTCAAATAGGCGTCGATCGTGTATGAGGATGATATTCACAACGGCCATGTTATCGATACCCGCGCATTGTGAGAAGTGTCCCCAATTGCGCTCATTTCCCTACTGATGTCAATCCATGCCTGCCTCGGAGCATTCAGGATGACGGAGAGGGATGCGCACACTCACCTACACTTCGCTTCTCTGCGTGCACGATGATTTTCAGTACAAATCTGCTGTCTCAGCGGGAACATTCTGCTTCGATGGCTCTTGGGGCTTTAGCAAATTTCAAATTATTCATCTCGTAACGTTCTTCAGAAGCTATTATTTTCTTTAATTTTGTTGATAAATTCACATGCATCTATATTGATTTTAAGCTATATCAATCACTGAGTTTCGTAAAATAATTCAATTTTTTTTTTTTTTATTTTAAACTTGTCTATGATTCCTATTGGTGAACTATTTTGTAACTGTCCGTTGCGATGACCTAATATGGGAGCTTTTCAGGGGAGAGATCGACCGTTACTTTCTCATCTGTTTCAATTTTCTATTCTTGTCAGTTACCTTTTTTCAGCTAGCCATGGAAATTCATACACACCATGGTCGGTTCATTTGTATTCCTGTTTCCAAACATCAGATAAAGTTATCCATAAATTAATTTTATGAGCAATTAAGTTCTTCCAAGTCAATGCTTTCCAAATTGACTTTTCTTCCACAATCAAGACACCGGTTAGCTCCATTTTGCAAAATCAGGCACAGCTCTGAGATGGTTTGCCATTTTCATTTTGGTTTTCCCTTTCTTTTAATTTTTTTTTTTAATGAAAATAAAATTGGTGACAACGAGAAAGAGCTTCAGAAGGGTTGCTGAAGGAGAAAGCCAAGTGCATGATTCAAGGAAGTAAATTGTTTTGGCAAAGAGATTATGGTCTTGGCAGTAGGGGTGCTGAGGTGATCCAGTCAACTCACTTAGGGTGAGGGAATTCAAATCAGCTAGCTGCACAGCGGCCAGACACGGAGCAGGCAGCATTCAGCACGTTCTAAGAATGTGAGTAAATGTGATTTTTAGGGTAAAGATCTGGTCTCTCCAGAGGTCTTCTTGCAGTGAGTAACAAGAAATTTTTACAGAAGACAACTTTAATTTAAGAGCTTTCAAAACAATGCTAGGAGAAAAGACGGCAAAGTGAGGAGATTCCATCAAATTGTATGCCTGTTCTGAGGAAGATAAACAGGTTGACCCACGGAGAAGTAGAAAGTCAAGTCTGACTTCACATGGTTACTATGGAGATTAAACAGAACAAGATCATACAGGGGTAGCCAGGGGCCTGCTGCAGAGTAAGCATCCCAAGCTTATTAGGTGTTACGTATGTGACTAGGATTATCCTCACTGCCTGTATCAGGATTTGTAATTTCAGTAGACTCGTCTTTCATTGTTCATTGGTTTGTTTAGTTTTACGCCCATTCCTGCCTCACGTGACCCCTGCTTCTCACTTTCCCTTTTACTAGGGCAGTCAAGATTACCGCAGCCTTTTGCCCGATCTCCAGCGGGTGAAGTTATAACTGTCCACGCGACAGCTCAGCTGCTGGAATTTCTGGCCATGTTGCACTACAGATTTTGGTTGTCGACCAAAATCGGGCAAATATACAACACCGAGACAAGAGCGTGTCAACAGCTTCAGATTAATTTGCTGGAGAGGGGAAGGCTGAATTCGTTGTCAAAACAGAGTCTCGCCGGCATGTAATAACGCCGAGCGGGGAACAAGTCAGATGCGTCAGGGAAAAAGACAAAAAGTAAAAACAAAAACCAGTACTTAAAGGAGAGTCTGCAGGTGCCACTGAGGAGGCGGGATCGACAGCCTGGGAACAGGCTGTGACAGCCGGCAGCGGGGGGCGGCAGTGAGGAGCGAGGAGCCCCCCGCACGTCCTCGAGCTTGCTAGATGTGCTCACTGCGGCACGGTATTCGGTGCAGGGCAGAAAAGGGCCACTCGGCGCCGGCGGCCCTCCCATTACAGAGGTGTAGGGACAAGTTCCGAGACACGAAATAACTTGTCCGACGCCCCCCTGGGGACTCACTGACCTCGACCCCCAGCCAAGCTCTTCTGACTCCGAAGCCGTCGCTGTGAACCTCCTGCCGATCGCCACGCCACCCTCCCTATTAAGGAAAGAGAAGGCAACTTTGGAATAAATACGTATCCATCAAATTAGGTCACGGGCACAGTTTTGCACTGATGTCTCTCGGTGGAATTTTTAGTTGGTCGATTTTTGTGACGATGCCGTGAATCATAAAACAATAAAAAAAGACATCCACACTCATTCTCAAAAACAGAGAGACAAAACCAACCGGGCACGCGCAACGCTGGTCCCCACGCTCAGCTCGCCGGAGGGTCCAGTGTGGCCTGATGAGACGCGAGCGGCCGTTCTGTACGTGGTAAATACAACGGGAGTTCCTGGCGCGATTCCTCGGCAAGCGTTCGTCATTCGCCCTCAGGTGATGGTGACCCTTTCACACCAGATCGTTCTCCGCTGGCTGGTTCCTCCGGACTGCGGTCTGGTCCACATCACCACCCCACGCGTCAGGAATTGCTCTTCTCGGGGGGCCGAGATCTGGAACAACGGTTTGCTTCCTTTTTTTTTTCTTTTCTCTTGGCCTTCTGCAGATAATCATACTTTAAATAACCAGTTTCACTGAAATATTATTCTTGTAGGTTTTCTTGCAGGGTTGTAAATGCACACCCCCTTTTAGACGGGTCTTCCAAATCCTTTCTGAGGGGAGGAAATGGTACTCACAATGAGAGATAAAGCCCCCATCCTCACCCCGCCACGTCGGCGCCCGTGGCAAGTGTAACGTAAATCAGGTGCGACCGTCATCCTCGCCACTCCTCCCCTCTGTAAGTCACGTGCTTCTTCCATCCTCATTTCCTGCGATTGCTCAGCAGCCACCACCGTCTGCCATCTCGTCGTCTTCCGCCACTAAACCTGTCCCCGAGGCTCCGGGCTCGGTGCCCAGTTTCAGTTCTAGCAGCGCGTATGAGTGGCGTTGCTTATCGGAATCTTAGATGGAGTTGTCGAATTCTGCATGTGCGTCTCTTCTTTTTCCCCCAAATTTTAAGTTTCTCATACCGAAAAGTGCTTGGTGTGATGAGCCAGAAATCTGCCTTTGCTGAAGTTTGTTTCCTCACGTGGAATAATGTCATTCTTGTCCTTTATTCCTTGAAGTTTCTTTCTGATTGTGGCACTAAGCAATTAAACTTTGATTCTGTCTTTAATGTCACCGACATTAACTAGCTAAGCAGTGGTGACATTCTCTCTGTTGGTAAAAATGAGCCCAAATCCCCTGAGCCAGCATCACAGTATATAAGGAGTACATTAAGCAACTGTTTTTATTAAACTAACAGTTACTAAAAACATTAAACAGTGAAATATAGAATTTTCCAAAAAAACAGTCTTCCTAATGTAATAACATTTTTATATTTCACTGTTTATTTGGATAATTCAGTATTTTTTTCCTGAAATTGCTTTAATGCGCAGGCATCTAAGATGCTATTTTTGTTCCAAAGCGTTTTATATGCATTTTAATGACTTTATTTAAAATGTTGCATTTTATGGACTATTGGAGCTTTTTAAATACTGTGTGTTTGCTGGGGCTGCCGTGAGAAAGGAAATTTATATGCTCACAGTTCCGTCAGGTACAAGTCTGAGATTAAGGTGCATAATAAAACCTATTTAAATGTTTTTTTAAAAATTGAAATTCGAAGGGGTTAACCCAGAAAATGTTTATTATACATAGGAAATACGGTAATCCTTCTGGTTTTAAATGAAGTTGGTCAAAATACTTAATGTTCCCTGAAAAAACTTTCAATAAGTGATTTTGTTTTTATATGTCATCTTAACCGATTTAGAGAGGCTACCGGAAACTTTATGGTAGAAGAAGAGAAACAAGACAAAGAACTATTGCTAAAGAGAGACGGATTCTTTCTTTTTTTTTTTTTTTTTTTAATTTCTTGGCAGTAAGTGCAGAAAAATTCCAAGTAGATGTAAAAACAGACAGAAAATAAAATCACCAAGGGGTCTTTCGTGAGGGATGAGATTACGCTTTTTTCCTGGATTCCTTTCATGGTTTTACCTTTTATTCGGGTCTCTCAGTTCTAACTTCAAGCCACATGTGTTGTTAGTTCCCGTGGGCGTTTAAAATCATTACTCTGTGTGAGACGGTCCATTCTTATTTAATTCACCTCTGCCCCTTGGTGGTCGTAATCGATAAGAAATGTGCTTTGGACTTACTTTGATTTCAGTTTTGAACCATTCTCTGCTTTGCATGTGATAAGTCCGTTTATGTATTTCATTGTTCCAATTAACAAACTGTTAGGACTTTTAAAGCAATAACACTCAGAATGTCAGTATTTTTCTTGAGGTTCAAGATAATACGCCATCAGCTCAAGTTTCCTCCTGGGCCCTGTCGCAAATTAATCAGTATTTCGTGGGGTTTGTTTTACTGTTTTTGATACAGAGCTTTGTTCCCTGATTTCACTGAAGTCAATTATTTGTTTTTGCTACGTTTGACGCTTTGTGGGGGATTCAAAAAGAAAGAGGAAAACTCCTTTATCGTTGACTTTGAAAGGGCGGCATGAGAGGATTCTTGGTGCCATTTAAGCTGTCCACCTCAGTAACGGCAGGTCGCTCGCGAGTCGGAGGAATGTCCTTAGATTTCTAACAGGTTAAAAATGCCCTAACTGTGCCATGCCTGTGGTGACGAAGCTTGTCAAGTAGGCCATGGAAAAACCGTCCAGAAATATACGCAGTTAAATCTTTTAAAGCATCTTATTTCGTCGAGAAATCTTGAGTAGAACGAATCCCAGTGGGAGTCTCCTGGCTTACCTGTTACGGCTATTAATAAATGCAGATGCGAGGACAGTTACGTCACGGCTCCAATAGGAGCGAAGGTGACTGCGGAAACGCGGGCTTCCGGTGCCATTCCTTGACTTAATTCTCCTAATTTTAAAGAAGTGGGTACCTAACTGGAGGGGCTTTCCGAGAGCTGGTGTACCTCGTAACCATTTCTGTGAACGTCACGTCAACGATTTTCAGTGACTGAAAATCTTTTAACAGGTAGCATTTTATGATGCTAACGTCTATTTATGCTTCTTCACAGAAGTGGGCCCTCCATTTTGCTGAGTGATTCCTTGTAATCGGTTCGCTAGATTCATTTTTCTCTGAAAATGCAAAAAATTTCTATTTCTTCAGAATCAAAGATTGAAAGGATTTTTTATATATAATTTTTATATGAAGCTTATGAGCTTCCCCTTTGAGTTTCAAGGTAAGCACATTTTTAATCCATAACTATGAACAATTCGGATAGAATAAATGTGGAACTTTGAGAGGTGCATGAGCAGGCGAGGCACGACCAAGCCATCCTTCCCCAGCCCGAGGAAGAGGCCAGCGGCCAAATCACACTGAATCCAGGGACACGGAGTGACTTTCTTTCTTTATGGAAATATGAACTTTATACCCTAAACCTTCACACTTGAAGTTTAAGAGAAAAAACAAGCTGTAGCTCAGGGAGAGGCACCCTCTCCCATCCCCCCACCCCCCAGTCTGTTGGACTTGCAGGACACCATTGGGAGACGCCACCTGCCGTGAGCCTGAGTATCTCTGCATGTGCCTGGCTAGCGCTCGAGGAAGACAAGACCCAGTCACTTGGGTCCGGCCCAGATCTCAAGGTTGTATTTCCATAGGGCAGACTTGAGGGGTTAGGTGACAAAGGGCAGCCTTGTGTTCACTCACTAGAAAGAGGTGACCCCCTGGGTCCGTGTTTCTCTCCAGGGACACTGACAACAGGTGTGCAGGGTCTGAGACCCTTCGTTTCGCTGTCGGGGACTGAGGACCCAGCAGGAGAAGCAGGCTGACCCTCCAGCTCCCGCTGTACTTGGAGCGATAAAGCGCATTCGTCTCTCGTTCAGAACTCTTGTTTCTCTGCAACACTGTTTGCTAGGCTAGCTTTTCAGTCTGCATGCAGTGTAAAAATTTCACCTTCTCACCTTTTTCACAATTATTGACAGCCACGCCTCCTTGTGGGAATAAAAAATATATATTGTTATTACGTTTTAATTGAGGAAGGAACATCTTTGAACTGATAGAGGGTGAACAATTCACAAGAGCAATTTCTGAAAAGCACGTAGTAGGATCTGAAAAAAGATGATGGAACAAAGCAGAGACTTGGGGATGAGACAATGCGTTTACAAAAAAAAGAAAAGAACAGAAAAAGTTAACATTTGGAAAGGGTCGTAATGTGGAAATGTCTCAGGGTACACATAGTAGGGCTGCGAAGTGGTTCAGACAGAGCAAACTGTTAAATTGGATGCACAGTAGGGTTTCGTATACAATAGGCCACATCACGGCCCTCCCCCAACCCCACGCCAGGCTGCCACCGCCATTGACCACTGACGAACGCAAATCCCTTTGAGGTGAAGTGTGGGGAAGAGTCATGGGTGAGAGGCAGCTGTTTCTAAGGAAGCACTGTTTTCATTTGCTGGCTTTGAAGATGGAAGGTGGGCGTGAACCACCTCTAGAGACTAGAAAAGAGGACTTTCTCCACTGGAGACCCAGGAAAGGGTCCAGCAGCCACAGCTGCTCCTGGATGACAGCCCCTGGTGACTGGTGTGGCGTTTCTAAATCGGAGCACTGCAAAATAATAAATGTATGTTATTTAAAAAGAAAACAGAAAAAGAAAAAGAGTAATGAGCCTTCATTAGTCAGTGATATGCACCAAGTACAAGTAAAAAATGTAGATAAAGCAAGCAATCAATCGTTCATACCTATGAAGAAATAAGATGATCTCCTCCAAAATTTATTTTAGAGATAGAAACTTTAAAATGATTGCTAGTGTGAACAAAAGTAAAGATACTCTATAAATCCATTTAATATCCTTACTCTAAGCTATTTATAAATTGACAAATTTAACCTACAGTCAGGAAAGGAATAAATATGGTTAGGTTAGTTCAAGGAATGTATCACAAAAAAGGACAAATGAATACCATTGCGGGATGTCTTCTTAAATAAGAAGACAGACACAATTTTCAAATTAACACGAGTAGCATAAAAATGTTAACTAAGCTTTCGATTATAAGTAGAATGGATGACTCCACAGGAAACAATGATCTCTCAAGTGCTAGCAAGAAAAGCTGGATGAATTATGAAATCAGAGGTTTAAAGGCATCAGAAAAACTCAGAAGAAACAAGGACCGAATAACATTTCACAGAAGTATCTTTTATCCTTAACATTTACCAAGTCAGACTCCAAGGCTGGAGTCTGAGAACTTAGGCTTGGCTGAGGATAAAAGGTGCCACTGGAAGACAGAGATGAAATAATAAGATGGTAGATGATACAAGTAATTGTAACAAACAAAAAATAAAAAATAAAAGCAAAGAAATGTTCGACTCTCTAGACATAAGATAAGAGATTACTAAATAAACCATTATTTGAATAAGATATCATAATGTACTTATATATTTTAAATTGAATATTAATAGAAAAGTATTGAAACTTGTGGGAACCAGAAAAAGTAGTGATCAGAGTGCAAATTTATAAAAGCATGTATTTGAAAAGAAATTATAACATTAAATAAATCAGTGATTTAAATGTCCAGTTGAAGAAACTGAAAAGAATGAATCAAACCTAAAAATTAAATAGGTAATGGGAAATAATAAATATAAAAGCAGGAATTAATTGCATTAAAATGTGTTAAACAGAGAAAAAATAATAATTGAAAAGTTGGCCATTTGAAAAGACTGATAAACTTGTTAGACTCCTGGCGAAACTATTAAAGAAAAAAATGTGGAAAAACACAATGACCGATATCATGAATACAAAAAATGCAATATGTTAAAAAGACAAGAATCTATGGTGAACATCTGTATAATAATTAACTAGGAAAAGCGGATAACATAGTTTTTCAAAAATAAATGCAACCTTCCCAACGTGAAATAAAAATAAGTAAAAATGCCAAACAATCTAATATCAATGAAAGAAATCAATTTCATCGGTAAAAGTTTTCCCGCAAATAAAACTATAGCCCCAGGTGACATATTTTGTCAGTTCTTCCAAAACATAGGAGAAATGTCTTCAATCTTACACTCTTAACCAAAACTAGAACCGTAAGTACATGGTTTTTCCCCTTGGTGACCTGATCTGCGTCACGGTATACAATTGTGGGGACTTTGGTGGTTTCCTGCTCAGTTTATTCACATATGTTTTCAAAGAGGGAACAGAATTAAGAGTCCTCCTCACTTCAGAGAGACTGTTTTAAGAGCAAGTGTGAATTGTGTTTAATTTTAGTTACAATATTGAACAAATAATCTTTTTATTTACTTTTATTTTAAAGGTATGTATTATGTATGAATGTTAATCGCATATTATATAATTCATACTATCTCTATGAAGAATGTAATTGTATAGTTTGTCTCTTTTGTGCAGAAATATTGTGTCACGGAGGGCAAATTTAGTCAAAGTTATCTGTCTTTTTATGTAACATTTATTTATGACTCCCAATGGCATTTTTCGTAATATTTGCACATGGGTCTTATATGGTAAAAAAAACTGGTCCTAATTTTTTAAAATATTTTTATACTACTATAAATAGGATTCTTACTTTATAATCTGCTTTTTCATATATACTACAAAAGGTATAATTTTTACTCTTCATTTTGTCATTTTCGAAATGAATTGTTTGTGGTTTGTTTTTTTGAATTCCAATGTGTTTCAGTAGATTTGCTTGAATTTTCAGTTACAAAATATTTCCACTAGCAAATAATGATAATGGTGATTATTCAATTTTGTTGAGTACATTTAATTACTTTTTTCTACCCTGTTGTAATGGCTTACATCCAAAACAAAAACAAAAACAAAAACCAAACAAAAAAAAAAAAGTTCTGTAGCAGTGATGAGAATGAATGAACTTGTCTTCTTAAAGCTTTAATGGTGAAGACTACAGTGTGTCAGCATTTTCTGTGATAGTTGCTATTGACAAAATACCATACTAAGGAAGTAAAATTCTGTTATTATCGTTCATATTGACTTTTTATGAGATGTTAAATTTTCAAGTACTTTCTACATATGGTAAACTGAAACTGTGTTTTAAATGTATTAATAGATTAATACTGCATGATTACTCATGTCATGTTTTAATAATGTTATCATCACCTGTTAAATTTAGATACGCAGAGTCCTTCTTCGTCATGTGCGTATCTGTCACCGTTGAGGGCCGCCACTTTCCTCTCGTGCTTCTGCTTTTCGTCTGTGGCCGCCAGGACTGTGCTAGTCTTACAAAACAAATTTTTAGCTTCTGTGTCCCCAAAAATCTAAAAAACATCTACTTAAGTTTATCATAATGGAAATTATCTGTTCATGAAAAGCTTTAATATTTTTCTAGTTCATGACACCATCTAACCAGTCCTTTTCTGAGACAGTTTGATAACTATGTTTTGTTTGTCTACTCAATTCTTCCAACATCTTGAGATAAATTTAGGAATTATTAGTTCTTATGATTTACTACAGAAAATCAAATTCTCAAAACACCAATGTACAACGTAAAATTTTGTCTCAGTTAACTGAAATTATTCCAATATACTTTATTTTTACCTTCTTTTAATGTTTTGAAGTTTTATTTGTTTATTTTATTTGTTATTTTAAAATAGTCTTTGATTTGATCATTAATTGCCACCAAGTTTCCATTTTCTAATTGTTTTTAAGTTTACTGTCATTTTTCTCATTTTCCAAAGTTTATTTTATTTTTGAGTTTCAATCCTCTTAATGAAACTTTCAATTCACATCTTCTTTATTTTTTAACCGCGAAAGCCATTTGCATTATAAGTATTGCTTTTTATATGTCTTAGGCTGAGTATCAGTTTTCACATGTCACACTAATTTGTCCCCTGCATATCAAGGGTTATGTTAGTCCACCATGGCATTAAACAAGCTGCATCACAGTTAGTTTTTGCCAACAACTATGCCTCGAAGACTCCAGCTTTTTGTGTTTCTGATCTTACCCTACACATCGCTCTTTCATGTAGTACATTCTGCTTCTTGTTCCCTTGAAACTATTCTGTTACCTGAAGCTACAATCTTCTAAGTGGATGTGGGAAATGAGTTAGAGTTTCTTGGCAAGAAACTCTGTGGGAGATGAATTCAATGCTTTCTGCTTCATTTTCAGGTCTAATTCTCTGATACAAAGTTGGAGGATGGGCATGGGAGAGAAGGCCATGTCATCTCCCTCTCCAGTCAAGTTTTTTTGTTTTGTTTTGTTTTGTTTTTTTTCAAATAGTTAGAGTTGAGCTAGGTACCAAATGTCACTTTCGGTGGCCCCTTCTTCGTAATTGGTGGTGATCCTTTATGAGATCCAGTGCCTCATTGAATGATGACAACACTATTTCAACACTTGCTCTTTTTTGCGTGTGGGTGCTAATTTTAACAAAGAGATTGAGAAAGACGAATCAGTGCCACATGATTAACAAAAATTGCATTCCAGATATCTTCAGAATAGCTTGTTTGCAAATCTCACTGTATACATTGAGATGCACTTTTTGCTGGAGTTTATGATATTGGGTATTATTTTAATATCTTTCTGATTTTCTATTTGAGAAAGATCTTGGATTGGTCAAAGAGACGGAAGTCTTAATGAACAATATTGGCTATACTTGACAGGACTATGGAGACAGATAAATTCCTGGAACATAACTTTTTCTATCCATACAATGGTGTACTGGCAAATTGTTTAACAAAAGATATATTTTAAATATTCATATAATTTTAAGTTTCAAATTTCTATGCATTCTTAAATTTATATATATTTATTATAAATATTTTAACATAAGGGATACATAAAATACTTCCGATCATTCCAATTATCCATTTGCTTTTCACAGAATGTTTTTAGTGACTGCCAGGCTCTTACATCTGTACCAAAATTATGGTTGACATTGACACAAAGCTGTAGTTCTGACGTGAATGTTGGTCAATGCTTTTTTCATACAGCAACGAAAAAAATAACAGTAAAATAACGAAGACATACATATGTTGCGACTTCACTTATTTGTCATTAATAGGAGTTGGTAAATTGGACATTAGTTTTCTAATATGAAAATAATATTGTGCTGTCTATGACATAATTACTACAGACATGTCACACTCTTAAGCTTATTCTACGTAATTGCATTTTTCTATCACTTTTTAAGACTATATAGTCAACAGAACTATACATCAGCCTGGTTTAAAGAATGTTCTGATTTCCGTGGTGTGGCGGTTCCTCCCGTGGCTGACTCCAAGCCACCGACCTGCCGTGCGGTAACAAGCTGTTGTGAGTTGTTTCCGCCACACGGGCTCAAGAGACGTATGTAACCTCGACAGCATAGATGATAGTAAAATATAACATGACTTAGAAAGAAAATAGTTTGAATAGTATGAATTTTGTTTTTCATATCGTTTAGTCAATTATGTTTCTTATTTTATTTCAACAATGGCTGTGTTTAAAAGCAGCTCATATCCTTCCTGCAAGTGTAACCGTTCCCGTGTGAGCCCACCTGAAGTCGGCCACACACGTCATTGATTCCACAGCTGTCCTGACATCTCGGCTCAAGGACTAATCAAAGCCCACACCGTCCAGTGGCGTATCACTAAGTGCTCTGGAAAATGGCCAAGGACTTCAGTAAAGTAATTCGTGATAAGAATAAAATGTAATTTCTATCATTTTGCACATATAAAGGAAATATTAACCTAAGTGTTGAAGAGCAAGCATTTTGGAAACAGTTTTGAATAGTAACTTCCTTTTTCCAGGAGATACCTAAGCCAATGAACGCTTCTTTAATTTTTTTTTAATCTTCCAGACAGTTTGCCTGCATACAGAGAAAAAAAAGAACAAGCGTTATTAAGAAACAAATGATCAGCTTTATCATCATGCAGGCAAGTCTCCTTCCCATAAACACAAAATAACAAGCAAGAAAAGCAATGCTTCACTATGTCAAATAAACAAATGGAGTTTAACACAAGGGAACAAGATCAGATAGATAGATAGATGATAGATAGATAGATAGATAGATAGATAGATAGATAGATGATAGATAGATAGATGATAGATAGATAGATAGATAGACAGACATAATATCCCAGTCATCCAAGAGTATATGAATATATACTCTTAAATATATACAGAAATTATGAATATAAAAATGTTGGAGAATTTCAAATAATATTCCAGTATTTGACATAAACTCTTCTTTTTCTTCTCTTTTCTCAATTAGAGGTTATAATATGATTATGCAAAACTGAGCTATGATTTATCAATTAAATGTAAGTAAAATATCAAGAAACTAATGTGATTACAATTATATTACAGAAGAATCATACATATGGGTTCAGTGGTTGATGAACCGAGTGAAATAAATCTCAAGGTAAACCAATTTATCGATGCGGGGATTGGAGTGCCCACCGTACGCATATGTAGGTCGAGTACTTCTTCTAATCTATGTATGTCATCAACATAGAATTAGACATATATTCAAATATAACCAATGAAACAGCATTTTCTTACATGCAACCATTTTGAGTGAATCTAAATTCAGGAACGTTCAGTGCTTTTTTTTATCCTAAATGGTGATTTAAAATTGAACTTAGTTTTAACTTACTAGTCTAGAAATGTTTGTATCAAATTAAAATTGGACTAAGGCATGTACGTTTTATAGATGTCCTACCTAAAGGGACATAGTTGTTTTTTTCTTTTAATTTGACCTAATTTTCTATTAAAAACAATATGATTCTCTTTCTCTATCAATAAATTTATGAATTAACCTTAGCTGTAAATGAGAGTATTACTTCTGCCTTAGGGCAAATTTCTTAATTAAATATGTGTATTTTGGATCTATAATACAAATTGCACGGACTCCATATACCTTGTCTTTGTGATAGTAAATTAAATGTCATTAAGAAGAATATCTTTCCTACTATATTCCCAGTATAATGTATCTTTCAATACCATATTTCTTATAAGACGTATCTGTCAAATATTTAAATTGGATTATTAATTTATTCTTATAGCTCAGGGGCAGAGTTTAAATTTATATGCAAATGTCACAATTTCTAAAGGTCTGAATTCATCTAGTTTGTTGAAGTGTGACTTTGTATCGAAGATAGTATGCATATAATCCCCTGGAATAAGAATGACATTCTCCAGTTATCTTTAGTATAATAACTGAACAGAAACATTTGAATACTCATAAATGTCTAAGAGCTATTTTAGAATTCCATAAATATTTTATACAAGAGAGTCTTATAATATGTGTTATCATTCACTTTCAAGTTGATATCATTAAATATCAAGATTAAGCCAAATAAATATCCTTTTGAACTGATTGTCAAGCACTAATAAAACTAAAATTATTAAATGTGCATAAAATAACATGCAAAGGAATAAAGTATTTTCACACAATTCCTGGTTAGGAAAAATTTATATGCAAGTCAGTTCATTCTTATTTTGAAATAGCACCAAACATGATCATCATGCACCCTGAGTTAACCTATTTTTTATAGCAGGTATTTATAGAAACATACTCTTCATTTAACATTTAATCATCCTTTTGGGTGTTCAGGGAGACAGAGATGTTTAATGCATCTTTTTTTCCCAACCTTAACATGACCACACTCTGTTATTAAATCATCCCTAATGGTTGTTTTTCAGGGTAAGCGCATCCACATTTTTTTTTTACATATAATAAATTTTTTCTGCAGATCAAGCATACTCACCCAGTGGGCTATGAAGGCACCCAAGGCAGGCCCTTGATCTTATTTAGCATCGAAACTCTGTCTCTCATAACTCACACCGTCCTCTCCATTTATAGTAGACACTCAATAAATGTTCGTAGAATGAAAGTTTTCCAAATCAAAATGAATCCATCGCTAAGCCCCTGTCACGTACGGGGCAAAGATGCAGCGTCAACACGGCACATCCAGATCGGAGGGAAAAGCACCTTGTTCCGAGGGAGCTGGGAATAACTTCAGCGATGAACGCTAAGGCGGGGTTTACGATAAAATCGTGCAAGGGAAGTCGAGGCAGAGGAATTAAAATATTTAGGGCCTGGAAATGTGACATGGACAGTAATTTCCCAAGAACCACAGTAGTTCGTTATTTCAAGAAATCCAAACTCAGGGGGAATTCCTTTGGGTGCAGATATGAGCTTGTCCTGCAAACGTCAGCCCCTGTCACAGTGTGCACGGATCAATCCGTCTCCGTCCCCACTGCTGCAAACGCCACCTGATCCTCCTGTGGTTGGTCCTGTATTTTGTCAACTCAATTTATCTCTCTATTCCCCTACTATTACACGCATATTAATTCCTGCGCCTTTACAATTAATTTGACTAGAAGGGAGGGCGAGGCACCTTTATTGTTTTCTGTTTTCGATGATTTGCTGAGTGAAAAGCTGGGGAAACGGGTCTGGATTTGAGAAGGAGACGCTCTGGAGTGGCTTCTGTAGGATGAGAAAGGCGCGTCCAGGTGAGCTCACACGGCGCGGTCGCAGGCGAGGGCAGAGGGCCCGGACAGCACGCCGTCCATCTGGAAAGGCGGCTGGCTTGCGTCACGTGGTTTGCTCCCTCAGCCCGCCGGAAATCGCACTATCCTGATTACCACTTCGACCCAGAATTCCAGGTGCATAAGCCGGAAAGGCAGATGGCGCAGGGACCCAACTCCAGGTCGAGGAAGTTGTCACCTTGACGGGAAAGCAGCCGGATCGTCGTACCAGAACTTCAGGGCGGTGAAAATGAAGTCAGAGTTGGGATGTTGTACTTGGCAAGTGGGAAACACCTGCATTTACAAAGTGGAAAAATCTAGGAGTGAGAAAGTTGGAAGGCAGAGTGATGATACGAAGAAACCGAATATTCCAGAACCTGTTTTCAGTTAGGGCAATTCCTAGCGAGGGGTTTTTTGGTCCTCTGAGTTAAACAGGTCTCAGAAACCTGGAGTCCGAATGTTACTCCAGGTCCTTTCTTCAAAAATGGCAAATAACTCCGCCTTGGTGAGAAATTTGGGTCTGAAACATGACAGCTTAGAAACTGGACAAGTTTGAAGCAGAATTTTTTTAAAAGCGTGTTATCATTTGTTAAGCAAATATGAAACCTATTCTGAGCACCGCCTTTTTTCTGGGCCTCCAGGCTAAAGGCTCACGCTGCATCCAAGAGTTTTTCGTATACATAGACTTTGGATTTGCCCCGTGGGCTAGCTGACGTTCTAAGAACTGGTAGTTAATGCATACATAAACGGACCCGGATAACTACCTTGACCTGCTGTAGAATTATGGGCCTACTGCAGGGGAGAAGCAGACAGAATTTTCTCTTTAAGTAAAGAGAAAACTGAAAATACTATCTCTTTCTTTAATTCAGCTTGCCCATGAGTTTATTGGACATTTTTATTATCTCCTTATGAATTCCCTCCTTTTTTTTTTTTTTACTAATTTATAAATATTCTTTAACAATTAAAATTATTCATGTTTTTCGGCATTTTTTTTTTCATTTCAAAACACCATGACATGTTTAGTAAGATTTTAAATAAAATAATCCATTTTTAAAAAATTTACAGGCTTCTTCCACTCAGAAATTTCAAATTAACTTTGCAAACCATTGAGATCAAAGGCAGTGAATACTCAGAACGGATCAAAGACCTAAACTTGAGGGCGAAAACTATAAAACTCTTAGAGGAAAACATGAGAGAGAAAGTTCCTGGCGTGGGATCTGGCTGCGACTTGGGGTCCGGACCCCTAAAACACAGGTTCTCCAGGAATCCAGCAGGGCTTTCGATTTGCCGTTGCTCAGGTAGAGTCAGTTCTAGCATCTTCTACCTGCCCTTTCTCATCATATCATTCAGAAGCGATAGCAGGGCTGGGATCTTTAAATGCAATGGGGATCACAGGGTCCGAGATGGCGGGGCCCCAGGGGACACCCATTCACCCAGGGCGGGTGGGCGTGGCTACCTTGGGGGAGGACAGTATTATCAGGTGGAGAGATTTACAGAGACCTGCGGGGTTGCTTAGCAACCCAGTGCCTCCAGGAGTGGAACACCTGCCCTCTGCCGAATTCTTACTCAACCCGCATCAGCTACAGAGTTCTAGATCAAAGGAACAAAAGTCTAACCCGAATTTCCAAAACCGGGAGTTTGGGCCCCCAGTAACTAACTCCCCAGACCTGAACCGGCGTCCAGACCCAGAGTGCTGGAATGAAAGCGAGGCGGGGTCCCCGCGCGGACCCCACCACGCTGCCAATCATTCGTAGTCTTACCCTCTGCCCCAGCTTCCCCCAGGTGACCGTGCGTTGGGAGGAGGCAGATCTTCGGAGGTCAGCGGACACTGGTGTCGTCGGGACCTGCCTGCGCGTCCCCGTTCCGATCCCCAGCGCCCGTTTCTTCCCAGCCAACGCCTTCACGTCAACGGCAGACACCCTGAGAGGCTAGTAATTCCGTTTCCGTTTTAATTCTGCCGCTCACGGGATGAGGCTCCGTTCCGCCTCCTAACGGGGTGTCGTCGAAGGGGACCGGCTGGCGCCGCCAGCACCGATCCGCGGGGACACTTCCCGGTGACCGCAACATGTCACTTCTCTGGAATTGGCTTCGTGCCTCCCCAGCTCTGCTCCTGATAAATAATTCGTAAACATTTCTTTTTAGAAATCTGACTTGAAAATTAAATACATGTGTGCGGTATTTATCTGTATAAATTAAAGCTAAATAAACTATTTTGCAGCACGAGCTAGTTAAGCAACATGACATTATTTTTCCCCAGCCATTTAGCTTGTGACTTCCAACTGTTAAATTCTCTATGGTTCCAACAGTAATTCAAGCCCTTGTTACAACCTAAGCCGAGCAGTTCGCCCTACATTAATAAAAATATAATAATAATGACAGCATTTAAGAATGGACAACCATGAAATTAACTTTGAATTGTTCCTACGAAAGATAGATTAAGACGTTATATTCATTGGGGAAGTAAAAATAATGACTGTTAATTATCTGAGATGTTTTACATATGCTTGTAGTGTATTTTCAAATTGACAGTAATATAGAAAAATATTTTCAAGGTTTTATTGTATTAAAATTAAGTATTAAAAATATTCTAGAAATGTAAAGGATCGTTCTAGGTGTGAATATTGGCTGGTTTTGAACCAGCAAATGTCAGTACACACTACCTGTTTACGATGGTATCTAAGTCTTTAGCTTACATTTTCCCGATTTTCTACAAAAACGCTTTGAAATTTGGGGGAGGGACAGATGAAAAGCCATAGCAGCAAAGCAAAGTAGCAACCAAGTCATAAACTCTGAACGAATTTCCCATAAACGCACGGCACATTCAACGGAAAATAAATCACAGGCCGCAACCAGCGTGACGAGGATCTTTAGCATTCGGCAATGAGCACGAACAGCACTTTTTTTTTTTTAACTCCACACCTAAACTTCACCAGCATTTCTGGCCTATAAGTTCAGAAATCAGGATGTGTTCCATCCAGAAAACCGAAAAATAGGCTCGGGTCTCTCTACTGGATGAATTTTTTTTTTTTTTTTTTTTGAGTATCTGCTCACTCTTAAAATACCTTCCTGCTCCCCTCATATGCAAAATTTAAAATCTTTCTAAAACATTAAAAATAAAACTGCTGCATTACTCTTTGAAATCTTTCCAGAAGAATCTGAATGGTGCAGCAATTTTCTACTCCCTGTACCGTACAGGCATTTCCTTATAAGTCAGAAATTTTACATTTTATCTTTTCTCCTCTAATGTAATTCCATTACATTTTCCCCACAGAATTCTATCTTGACATATTTTATACTTGAAATTATTTTAATAATCACTTCATCATGTCTCTCCTGAAGAGTTATATATGAAAATAGATTTTTTAAAAAGTCTCTATATCTGTATTTTTCCAAGTTAATAGTCAGCATCGAGTTATGACAATGACTAGTGTTAAAAGTTGACCATACTATGGAAATGTATTATAAATTTTAATAAATTTAAACGCAAAAAATGGAAATATCATTTAACTTCATCTGCACGTCTAAATGAGCAAAACCATGATTTATTCTCAATTCCGTTCCTGCGTCCCTGACGGAACACTCCTTGCTGCCTGAAAGAGTCAAAGGTCGGCATCGTTGCTCTAGGGGCAGGTGCTGTCACTACATCCTCACAAATTACCAGACAAACAGGCGAGGAGTCCTGTCATTCGATTCTTTGAGTTCATTCTGAGTCATGTGCCAAAAATGACACACTGATCTCTCACCACTCATGACTTTTAATGATCACATTGGTTCTTTCTTCAACATTATCGAAAGCAAAAAAGAAAAGAAACTGATTCGGGAGTATTGATTCTACACAGTCATTTAGAATTGTTCTGTAAAATAGGAGGAAGGCGATAGAGAGAAGGAACACCTTGACCTTAACCAAGGACTTATTCCCAGGAGGATTACTTTTAGAAAAAACATATACTGATGTTGAGAATCTGGAAACGCTTTTTATGTTTATATAATATCTACAGAGCACAGTTTGATCACTGCTGTTGGAGAGCTTCTAAAATAATGGAACTCGACTACAAGACTTGTCATGAATAGATCTCAAAAAAAAAGTATTATTTTTGTCAAATTACAAGATCTGAATGCAATGTGCTGTCACACGATTTAGAGATTTTCAAAACAGACAATGCATTATTACACACAGACATACTTACACACAGATACACAAGTGATATAAAATTATGTTACACATGAGGTAACATTATAAAAGTGAAGAAGTGAATGGTACTTAGAAGTTTCAGGAATTTGATTAGCTACATGGAAATATGGTCCAAAGTATGAAGAAAGTGCAAAAAGAAGGAAAGAAGGATGGAAGGAAAAAAGGAAGGAAGGAAAGAAGGAAGGAAGGAAGGAAGGAAGGAAGGAAGGAAGGAAGGAAGGAAGGAAGAAAGGAAGGAAGGAAGGAAGGAAGGAAAGAAAGATTAAATCACAGAGGAGAGATTGACTCTAAAATATTCTCAACAGATAAACTTAAAAATTACTTATGACATTCTAAGAAAAAAGTAAAAGACACATATTACACAGAAGATACATTAGATATATTCAAAAAGATAGAAGGCAAGGATAGGATCAATGTTATACTGGATGTGAAGATTAAGGCTAATATTAATATGTATCCCACTACGTGTTCATAAAGAAGTAGAAAATTCAATGATAATCAAAATGAGAAGGAACATGTTCCCTTTGTTGGTGGAAGTTGCAGCTTCACTGATGACCAAGGAACACAGATGACCAAAGATCTTGTCCATGTAAACAAGAACTTAGAATTATCCTATGAAATAATTCCATTGTCATGTCCAATCTTAATATTGTCTACTAATTCTACATTTAATTGTCGTAACAGTATTTTTATCTGTTTTTCAAAGCGTTATATTTAATAGCGTATGTACAAAATACTTAGTCATTTGTACTATGCTCAAAACTGGATAGGAACCGAACAAACATATTTTAGTAAGAAAAATATAAAGAAGAGCTATAACTCTGACCTTCAAAAATCCGAGAAGATTCTCGAAGGCTCATTCTCTCAAAAGCATCTGAGAAGATGGGTTTCCTGCCTAATTCTTGTTCCCTGCTGTGTCTGTGTGCGACTAACTACTTTTCCCAGAATAAAACCATCGCCAGGGTTATTGGTTATGCTAGGCTGGTGGAAAGAAGGCCGTTAAAGATAACCAGCTGTTTCTCTGTGTTTCTGTGAGTAGGAGGGACGGGTCTCTAGCATCAGCTTTTGGGTGGTTTAAATCCTTTAAGCCTCGTTTCATAACCAGGGCAGAGGAACCATCATCAAAAAATTTGTCAACATAAATGAACAGCCGGTTGCACATTTTCGGTCTGATCATTCTTCAGGTTTACTAAGTGTGGGAGGAACTCGAGGCTGAGACTGTGAACTAACCATAGATGGTGAGACCCCGCGCAGGTTCTTCCGAGGATGGCCTCTGCGATCAGGAAGCAGAGGCACATGTGCCACCTGGAACCAGCCATCACGTGCGTCATCGAGGAGTCCCTTATGTTATTTCCACGCTCGCTTGACTAGTTCCTTATATCATAAAACAAGAAATACATACATACACACATACATACAAATAGAAATAAACAAACCAGCCAGAAACCGTGGGCATCAGCTGAGTCTACCTTAGAGAACAGGAAACAGCTCTGATGTTCAGCCGCTTTGCAGATGCTGTCCGTGTTCAGAGGGGACTCTTTTGGGTCTCAAAATGTTCTATTTTACAATAAGCGTCCAAGAGTGTGGCTGCCGAGAACCTCCTTCTGCGATGCGGGCTCCATGTGAGGTCGAGGTTCTTTCCCACATGACGAAACGACTTCGCGTGCATCATCCTGGTGACTTCACTGTGCACCTTTTCGGTGGCATGGACTCTGTCAAGCTTCTGGGATTAGAATTGGGCCAATATGTCATATCTATATAAAAATGCAGTGCAGCAATACATTTTGTCATTATGACCGTAACTATGCATTGCTTTGTATACATTCTACCTCAAATCAATTTTACCTTGTGAGAAATGTCTGAAATTGATTTCTCCGTCACTTAAGATCATGTATTGAAAAGGAGTAACAATTCGAAGATGAACGATAAAGCATCTTCGTGCATCTATTATTTGATCTGGGGTCGTTCCTTCATTCGTTGATCAGGCCAGCCGGCGGAAGGGTGACCTCGCGCCGACCCGCAGAGCTGAAACGGCTCCGCGAAATGTAAAGCGGGCCGTAGAGGGGACAGGGGCCGGAGGCAGAGGAAATGAACGAGTCGTCACCACTCCTGTCCGTGCTTCCTGAAGTCTAGGGCGCTTTCTCCCTTTGCAAACCTGGCTTGAAAACTCCAGAGCATAGATGGTCTAGTCGGGCGTCTAATCTTAGGAAAAATAACGATTGATAAACAACCTTACAGAAAAGTGAAGTGTGGTCCAAGATATGGCTGAGCTACGAAGTCCGTAAGGCCCCGCGGGACTAGCCGGCCCGCAGAGATCGTGAAGATGAGCAGGGGAAACACCGCCTCGCTGCGCCAATTTCCTGGCTCTGACGACTGCCCTACGGTCACCAGGAGACGAGGGGTCAAGGGCGTGTGCGAAGTTCCTGAAACTGGCCCTGCACCATCTCTTTAATGTCTAAAGTTATTGCAAAACATAAGTTCTTTTTTTTTCAGTCTGGTCCCCTAGGGTCAGAGATATTTTTTTTTTCTCTTCCCAGTGTCTAACTTTGGGCTGTTCTCTAGAAATGTCTGATTTCTCCCCTGGGTTCTGAAAACCTCCATTGGCTCGGCAGTTATTATGTCTTGTATGGTCAATACAACCTTCTTGAAAATGGAATAAGGGTCTTCATTGGATTCATAACTTTGAAATTCCTCTTTAAAAGAAAAAATAAAAATTCACTCGATTGCAAGCTCCATACGGTAGCGGCTGGTGGGCTCCACACTGGTGATTGTTTACCTCGACGTGCCGCAGGTGTCTGAGCAAATGGAAACACTTAAAACGGGGCTCGCACCGAGGGCGTGTGCTCCTGCTGGGGCGGGGGCGGGGGAGCTCCCTCGTCTCTTCACATGCTGCTTCTTGTATTAAAATGGACTGAATTGAACAACTATTATCTCAAATCGTGTCTATGGTGAGAATCCAGTCAACAAGCTCCTTTCATATAAAGCTAATTCGGTCCCTTGAATGCCGCCATAACTTTTATTTTTTTGTTGTAAACTTACTTTTTTGTCCATTGGAGTATTATTACATGTTAACTGTAGAAAATTTAGAAAAATTAAGATGAAAATTAAACTCAATAACTCTACCATCTAAATTTTAGCGCATTTAACGTTTTTCTTTGTTTCTTGTACTTCTTCTATGACCATAGTTTGTAAAATGTGGGGAGTTCTTTAGCCCGTACGAGAGAGTTCACCTTCAATTATTGCCAATGTTTAATACCGCCTCACATACTAGCATCCATGGATGACTTTTATTCTACTCGTATAACTTTTCCCTTAAGAAATACTTCATATACAATAATTCCTTTATACCTAAAAGCCCTAAGCTGTCGAATTCAAGTCTCCCAATGAGTCAGCCCCCTTTACAGGTGAGGAAACTGAGTCTTAGAAGGGAGATACTGACTTGTCTGTGCTGGACAGTCATAAAAAACGAAATCAGAATGCAGTGACAAAAGTGACATCAAGACTCATCAACGCCAGGCAACGGTTTCAGGATTATTTGTAGAAAGCGCGTTTTCACCTGCACCTTTTAGTGCATTCATGTATAACTATCAAGAACAAGTAGGTATCGCTATTTCTTTAGACAAGAGTTTTCCTGGTTCATCTGCTACACAGCCCGCCGAGGCTACACCCCTTCTGCAAGACTAAGGAAGTCTACACACGCATTTTACTCGAAAACATAACGTGAGAAACAAGGAAGCATGTTACTTAGCCAAACTCTTCATTGCTTAATCCACTGTAATTGAGGCTAATCACTCACCAAAGTAGTAGCGATGTGAAAGCAAATTAATTAGTCTAATATCTAAGTCCACAAGATTAAGATACACACACTTTCAAAAGGATAAGTAGGCAGATGCCATTAAATAAATACACATGCGAATAAACAATGACTTTGAGCAGGGGGAGATATACAGAAAGCTAGAAAATTCAGGATTTAAAATTTAATTATAAAGGATGTACATCTATTACTTTAAATAAAGAGCCTAGTCAAAAAAAAAATCGATACATATTTTCACTCATTGGCCTCATTCCTGCCTGTCTGTCTATTACTCTAAAGAATACAGTGATGGCGACACTGTAAATTTATGATTCCAACTGCAGATCTGCACTCAGTGCCGCCTTGCAAACTTGCAAATACGTTCTCCCACAAGTTTCGGTGGCTATTGTATAATTGAACACAACTGCCCTGCACTTCTTTCTTAGGAAGACAGTCTCACTTATATTTCAAAGAAAACCATAAAATCTAAGTCAGGATCTCCTTTGTCTTCTGGCCACTACATCTGCAAAACTTAGGTGAGGGAGGGAGCAATTGAGGGGATCGTTTTATGAACTATATAGATGTCCGACCAAGGTACTGTATACTTGAAGCTAATTTAAATAAATACATTTAAATAAACAACTTAGATGTGCATTTATCCTCCCCTCCTCATTGAGAGCATGTCCTACCCTGGAAGAGAAGAGCCTCAGTCTGTTAGGAACGAGGTCCCCCAGCCCCAGGCCCGCGAGCAGCACCCTTCCATCGCCCACTCTCCCTCAGCCTTCCTCAGGGGATGCCTCAGCCTCCCCGACGTTTCCCACATCTGCCTCCTGGCTCGTTATCATCAGCCTCCAAACTTATCCCACATCTACCTCCTGGCTCATTAACTAACATCAGCCTCCAATGTTCGATAATTCCTTATCTTTAAACCAAAGGAAATACAAAACTAACAAATTGATCCCTTACTGTAAAAAATATACTTCTCCATCTAATTCAAGCCTCGAACATTTTTTTAACCCAACAATCTGCCAGTTCTCACTCTTTTTCTTTATTTTGAATCTCGAAATGTTTCACTTATATAGAAAAGTCCAATGGAGTGTATAATTAGCAACTATTTGGCCATACTGCGATTTCATAATTATTTTGCAAATAATTAGTTCAGACTTCTATTGTTAAATAAATGAAATTTTTACCGTGTGAGATGCCAGTGGATCCTTCCCTAATTCACTATTCTCTCTCTAAAGTTAACAACTATTTTAAAAACTTAGTCTAGTTCCGTATTTTTGTATTTCATACAGTATATCATATAGTTCGTCAAATCGTAGTTTCTGAGCTTGTAGGATGTATCTGCACTGTTTTATATGGAATTATACCATGTATTTGAGATGTTCCCTGCCGTTCCATTCATTCCGTGGTTGTTCTGCTAGATGAAAAGGCTGTTTCCATCTTTCCCTACTCCAAACCCTGGTGTCATGAAAATCCTCCTTCCTGTCTCTTTAAGCATGCGTGAGACCCGTTCCAGGAAATACACAGGCTATGAGTTACTAGCCCATTGAATATGCTCGTTCTCAACTTAAATAGCAGTTTTTCAAGTTGCTCTCTAAATTGGTTTTATCAATTTTCATTACCACCAGCTCCGCAACGATCCGCCGCCTTCCCCCAGAGCTACGATGTATGTTACCGTCAGACTTTTGAACAGTTTGGCAGCTCAGTTCGTGTAAAATGCATTTGCATTTACCTGATTATAATTGTGATCGACATGTTTTCACATGCCGGAGATGTGGGTTTTCTCTTCTGTGACTTGCTTATTTCACCGACTTTGCCATTTGTCAGGTTATAGGCCTTTGAATCTAGGATTGAGTCACATATTCTGGGATCTAATTTTTTGATGAGTATATGACTTGAAATTTTTTCTAAACTATATTCTTGCTTTAAAATTAATCTGTGTGGAAGAAGTTAATCTGTGTCTTTTTTCATGTAAATGATTTTTATATTTTTATATAATCATATTGACTAATATTTTCTTTTTATTTTTAAAAACTTCTTTGTTAGCTCTATTTTTCAGATTTAAATGACTAATTTATCTAAAATTATTTAATAGGAGATAAATGACGGATAGAAATGGATGTTTTTGGTCGCATTGATATTCAATTAACAAGGAATATTAAAGTGACCTTGAAGTCACGGCCAATCCGTGATGCCATCTCACGCAGGCACCAAGTGCCTGTTTCTAGACCCAGAAGTACGTACCACGGGGTTTTAGGTCACCCTTCCCCAGTGCGCACTTATTTTAATTACAGAAACTTTTGATACCTGAAAAGGCAGAGTCCACCAGCTTATTGTTTTGATCCATATTAGCTATTCTTACCCTTTGCTATCTATTAAATTTTCAAATTAGTTATTGTTGGTGTATGTTCATCTTGAATTCAGCAAGTTTGTATCCAACAAACTTTCTAACTTCTAATTAATTAATACTTTAGTATCGCCCCACAAGCTTTGATAAGTGTTACTTTATTGTGCAATTTATAAACATTTCCTCCTTTTATCCAACTCATTGTTTAAGGTTGCCTTTCTAGCTGTCAAACACAAGAGTTTCTTTAGTCGGTTTTAATGAGGGACAATTTACAGAGAGTAAAATTTGCTCTTTTGAGATTCATTGAGTGTTGTCAAAGATAATCACAAAACCATCACCATAAAAACATACATAGTTTCCTCATCCAAAAAAAAATTTCTTCGGACCTCTTTGTAGTCAGTCTCCTGTGACGACCCCCATTTGAGTTTACCCTTAGTTTATTCTTCACAGTATCTTTTGTTATTAATTGTAATATAACAGATTTTTAGATCACGAAGTATAATTCTGTATTTTAAATGGTTTCCGATGAAAATTTCCTTTGCGTGTTAACGTTAATCCCGTAGGAATGAGGGTGCCCTAAGTACCCACTCATTCATCTGAGAAAATGCTGCATGGCCCCCTGCTTTGGATAGTTAGCTCAACACCAAGTTCCGTTTTGTTTTGTTATAAATTCTTTGCTTTTATCTTTTCTTGAGGGATGTTGCCATCTTTTTCCCCTGCCATTTTCCTCTGCAAATCCTGCATCAGAGGGATAAATGAAAAGATCCCAGACCCTTATAACCAACACGATTTGAAGGAAGGTTCGGGAAACCCAAAATCCCAGTGCCAGAGGTGGCCACGTCTTCTGTGTGTTATAAACGCGCGAGTGTTTCAGTTAACAGCCTGGGAGAAACGGGCGCAGTATAGCTCCTAATCAATTGCTTCTAGTTGTTTGGATTTGAGAAACGTAAGCATTTTTGCCTAGTTTCGCCTTAAATCAGGACAGCAACATTAAAATGACCCTTAACATCGCCCACCGGTCACATCGTATTCCCCTGGCCCACTTGCCCCCCCCTTTTGACTGCGTCAGGCTCCTCCCTTCCGTTCGAAAACCTCATTGTTCCCCCCTTCTCTGTCTGAGGTGAGGCTGTTTCTGTGATTCACTGGGTGGGAAGAGGTGATCAGAGGAGCGTAAGTTTGGTTTTAAGTACCACAGAACCCAATTACTGTGGTTAAAACGAGAATTTATTTTTTTTTCCAATAAAATAAAACATGCAGAAGTAGATGGTTCGGCATCAGCACATCTTTTCGAAGATGCTGCCAAGGACTCACCCGGAGCCCATGGATCTCAAAATAATCATTGAGCGTCCCGATTGGCACCCAGGCAGAGGGCGTGGAATCAGCAAGCGTCCAAAAGGACAAAGGGGAAAGGATTTTTATCTGGGGAATCTGGAAAAGGAAAAGTGTCTTCCCAATCACTTCGGCTACACTGCCCCTGCATGTCACATGACTGCCTCTGCATGTCACATGAACGCCCAGCGCACAGAGCCCGGAGCTTCTGCATCTCGCCTTCCTCTCCTGTAGCTCACTCATGTGCTTCCGGTCTGCAGACTCACCTCGGGGACCTGCCCCAGCACAGCCGGGCCTCCACAGCACCCCCTCGCC
Organism: Rousettus aegyptiacus; assembly: GCF_014176215.1. NCBI lineage: Eukaryota > Metazoa > Chordata > Mammalia > Chiroptera > Pteropodidae > Rousettus > Rousettus aegyptiacus. The sequence goes on along the minus strand of NW_023416288.1, from coordinate 44,208,105 downwards.
CTGGACGCCCCTCCAGAGTCCTTCTCCTGGGGCTGTCTGTGTGTTTAGAGCCACGTGTGTTGAGTTCAGGTTCCTGCAAGGCGTCCACGCCGCCTAGGTCAGAGGTGAGAGGAACCGACCCGGGCTCAGGAGCCCACCTCCGTGAAGTTCCAGCTCCTGGTTGGACAGCCCACCCTGCTCTTGGACTCTCCTCCTCTACATCCAGCTTTCCTGCCCGGTGGGATTCGAGCCGCAGCCTGAGACATGAAGGCCACGGCCTTACACCCTGCTTAACCAGCTCCCACAGCCGCACGGGACAACGATTCGAAGTTGAACCTTGTCTCTTTCTCTCTCTGTATATACACATCCATCAGTAGCAGTAATTCTGCTTTTCTTTTTGAATCCTGAATGATGCACAATTTGGAGATGGGAATCGATTCATTAGTCATTTTTCTCTAAAGCCACATTATAACTAACATAAGACCATAAAGCTATATTGTTCAGCATGTGCTCGGCTTCCATTCAGTGTGAAGTTATTTAAATCACTTTTTCATCTCCACCAAGATGTCAACACTACTTTTTTTCAGGATGTTAAGAATTCCCACATGTCCAGTTTCAGTAACCACCGTCACTTCTTATCTTCCTTGAGAGGGACTTGGAAAATTCCAAGAAGCCTGTCCCAAGCCCAGGCCTTCCTGAGGTGCCCAGCCCAGCGTTGAGTGCAAAAACTCTGAGTGTAAAAACTCTGCTACCAGACAAAACAGTTTCTCTCTAACCACAACCAGAAGAAAAAATAGGGTATTTTCCATAAATCTTCTTTTAAAATATTCTCAATGTGGTCAACAAAAAACCCTAAAGTATAGGTTAAAATTTTACACGTGGACAAAAATTGATGGTTGAGAAGTTCGGACATTGTTCTTGCCCACAGCAAAACGAACTGTGACTTTCAGGTAACGGAACGTTCACATTACGGTTTGACTTGAAGACTGCCTCTTCAGGGAGTGGTGTAGACAGATGTGGATTGTTCCGAGCCGAGAAAGAGTCAGAATAAGTGTTTTACCTGTTGTAAGTACTTCAGAGGATAACAGTCATCTGGTCGTGTACATGCTCTGACAATTATTTTGAAATAGAGTTATTACCACTGAAACAAAGCAAAATGAAGAATTCTCCAATGACATCCGTCAAGCTACGTGCCTCATCGGCGTGATGCAGGCTACACTCACTGGTTAATTCCCTATTTTAAATGGACAAAAAATAAATTGGAGAGAGGAGGAAAGCCAGCAATATAAATAATTGAAAGACTAGGTGATGTGAGTAAGATCTGATTTAGCTGCCTGAGAAAAACAAGCGCCCGAGGGCCGAGCCGGATGTGTCCATTGCTCTTCTCAAATAAATGAGAGGGGATGTTCATTATGGAGCGTGCGGAGGCAGAAAATGATTTTTTGGCAAGAACGTTGTTGTGCTACGCATTTATTTTATTTCCTACGTGAACTACAGCCCTTTGTAGAGCCAGCAGTGTAAATCGGAGAAGCAGAGTACACACACACGCACACACAGACACGTGTGTGTGCACACAGTACGCATCACTAGCCTCGGGACACAAAGGTCGAAGCATGGCTTGCGACCAGCCCACTGGAGCCCTGAGTTGCGTTGACTCGTGATAGATCTGTAATATTTGGGAATCTTGTCCCTAAAGGAATATGGTCTCTGCACATGAAACTCTAGGAAAGAGATGCGGGTTAGAAGGGAAGGATCAGCTCAGTGTTTTCCTTTCAGAGTCAATGGAATTATAATATTTGTCCCCAAACAATTTTGTGAACTATATTTGTTTCCTGTGGCTGCTACAACAAATTACCATGAACTTGGTGACTTAAAACAAAAGAAATGCTTTCTCTCATAGCCAGGGACGGGGACAGCAGTCCAAAATGTGGAGCACTGAGCTGCAGTCGACCTGTCACGAGGACCTCACTCTCTCCAGGGGCCTTGCCACCTTCGGCTTCTGATGGTTGCCACATCCCTCCACAGCTGGCTACGTCATTCCAACCTTCAACGCCATTTTGGGTTTTGGCAAATGTATTATGACGTGCATCCATCGTTATGGTATCTCACAGATGAGTTTCACTGTCCCCAAAGTTTTCTGGGCTCTGCCTTTTAATTCTTGCCTCCCCAAGAATTTCTACTATCTTCACAGTTTTACCTATTCCAGAATGTCATGAAGCTAGAACCGTACAGTATGCAGCCTTTTCAGATTGTCTGCTTTTATTTAATAACTTGCATTTAAGTTTCTTTCTTATCTTTTCATGGCTAGATAGCTCTATTTTTTGTTTTAGTGCTGAATAATATACTATTATATGGCTGCACCATAATTTATTTATTTATTCACCTTTTGAAGGATATCTTGGTTGCTTCTGAGTTTTGGCAATTATGAATAAAGCTTCTCTAAACATTCGTGTGCAGATTTTGTAAGATCGAGAGTTAATACACATCACTGCCCTATATGGGCAAATATCCAAAGTAAATTTTTAAGAGTTTTCTCTAAAAGGTAAAATGTAATACAAAATTATCAGTTCTCTCTAATTATTTTTGGATGTATTTTATCTCTTTCATATCCATTCCGTATATAGGCATTTCTTCTTTTATTTTTCACATTTAAAACATAATTAGCTCTTATAATACCTGCCACACAAATATTCTTGTTAGAAAATTATTCGTTGGCATTGTCCTCTGTAAACGTATCCCCTTGATCTATTATTTTTTTTGATATGCCATCTAATATTATTATTTTACTTAATTTGTCATTCGATCTTTTATCTAGCTGTATTCAATTAACACATCTTTATACTTTCACGATTAAAATGTCTCCATTTTTCATGTACGAAAATCATTTTGATTGGAAAGCAAAAATCAACCAGAGTAGAAAAATGTGCACGTTTACACTTTTTTTCTAACCGAAGACACCGGCCTCACCTCTATCACCCATTTGAATCCTGTCTGTGCTGTATATTTGTTTTGTTGTAATATGCTGTATAGTTTACTTAATTTGCTGTTTTCTGAGTTATTTTGTAACTCAAAAACTATACAACTTTTACTTTTAATATGCTTTTAAAGTTTTAGTATTTCTTACACATACTTGATTCAATCTTACTGTAAAAGATATCTGCCAAGAATGAGCCACTATGTATTTAAGAGTTCAGAAAACTACAGCCTCCCCTGACAAATTCGTCTCTGCCTTTTTGTAAATAACGCGTTAGAAAACAGCTTCACCCGTTTGTTTGCATGCTTTCTACGGCTGTTTTCTCACTGAGATAGTGGAGAGGAATAATGGTGACAGAGCTCTTATGGCTGGTAAAGTTGACAATATTTACTAGCTATTCCTTTACGTAAAACATTTGACAACCCCTGGTCTAAACACACACACACACACACACACACACACACACACTCACACACACAACACACACACATTCCTCTTTGATATGTAATGAAAATTTTAACCAACAAGATAAAATATCGACAATTTACTGTTACATACTGTGGGTCCAGCATTTAAAGGTTATCCTTCAAAATGTAAAATTAAATGTAAGGTACTCTGGGAAATTACAAATCTATGCATTCTTCCAGGCAAAAAATATGCTTTCACAAAATACAGAACGACGGAATTACATAGAATTGAATTTCTTAATATCAAAATACTTATAATAGGATATACTTTTTTAAGGGATCGAAAATGTGACCTTTCTTAAAGTTAGGTTTGCCACCTGACAATTGTCATTAGAGTCTTAAAAAATCCAAATTATAGACGCGATAGCATTATCAATTATAGAGGAGCAGCAGCCAATGCATGTTAGAAAACACTCTCGCTTCTACTTTGAGTGTCAGCCTACTTTAGTAGTTTCTTATTCCTTATAAAGCAGAGCTAACTCTACTTGAATAAATTCACTTCATTTCACGTCAATAAACTCCCAAGGGTGACATAAAATTTGGCAGTGATGTAAGTGGCAAACCACCATCTCCTTCTCGCATGTCTGTTCTAGAGTATTAATCGTGCTGTTGGTATTTAAAGGGTTGCAACGAACATTCCCACTGGTATTCTACAGCGATTTAATCACAATACTATTCATCATTAAGAGTTACCCTGTGGATAATATCATTCACCGTAGAGCCGATATTACGATACACTGGAGGCCCTAGACAGCTTTGTCTTCATTACCTGACTTATGTGGGGACTTGTAAGATTAAATGTCATCAGTGACCTCCTAATTGCCAAACCCACTGGCCTCCTTAGAGGGCTCATGCTAATTGTCCTTCTGTAGTATTTGACCCTACTACACACCACATTCTTCTGCACCCTTTTCTCTGTTTCCTTGAGATGACGCTCTCCCAGCTCAGTCCTTTCGTTCGAATGTTCATGTTCAGACTCTTCTGATGACTATTTTTTTCTGCCTTGTTCTTAAGGCAGGCATTCCCAAGATTCCTTCGATAAACAGCTATTTGCTTTATAGCCTTCTCTCGGGGGTCACGTCTACTTCCTGGAATTTACTAATGCTCCTGAGATCAGATTGTCTGTGGTCCAGGCATAGGTTCGACGACTTAGTGAAGGTAGGTGGGCTCCCATGGAGTGGGCCAGGAAGAAAAAAGGAGTTAAACAGAGAAGGGCCTTTTGTTTTGTTTGTTTGTTCGTTTGTTTGTTTGTCTTTATGTAATTTATCATGCACCCTGTCATATATCAGTGGAGATATGGCTACAAAATTAACAAGTTTGTTTTTGAAGCTGACACATGGACATCTTATCAGCACGAGAGCTGACTTTATTTTGCTCCATTTCTTCACTACTACCGTTTTAGTAGAGCTACCCATATAACGTTTTTTATGTGTGTTTGTTTGTTTTTACTTCAGATACATCAATTCAATTCTTATCATAAAGTAATTCAAGTTGGAGACACTACTTTAGAACACATTTCAAAGGTAAAAAGTGCAATTCAGGTAGTTTGATTTCTAAATTTGAAGGCAATGTTTTAATATCGAACAGAAACTAGTAAACGGTTGTTTTATGAGGAATACATAGAGTTATTCTACAAGCCATAATTAAAGACGACTATTTCTAAAATTTCTACACAGCAACGTATTTCATGTTGTGGATGATGGTTTCCTTCACTGAGTAAAAGCTTTTTAGTTTCGCGCAGTCCCATTTGTTTATTTTTGCTTTTGTTGACCTTGCCTGAGGAGACGTATCCAGAAAGACATTGCTAAGAACGATGTCATGTGTTTACTGCCTGTGTTTTCTTCTGGGAGTTTTATGGTTTCAGGCCTGTGTTTAAGTCTTTAATACATTTTTAGGTTATTTTTATATATGGTGTCGGAAACTGGTCCAATTTCTTTCTCTTTTTTTTAATGTATTTGTGTGGTTTTCCCTACACCATTTATTGAAGAGACAGTCTAGGACCTTTTATTTTAGATAATTAATTTTGACATGTTTCATATTTTAGACCCAATGTAAAAACTATTTTTACCACATGAATTTTAATTCTATCTTCATACTACCTAATATTAAGTTAAATTAATTTAAATAACTTCTTTATGCTAACGATTGGTCCTTTGATAATCCACATCGAGTGTATATTTGGTTGAAATGGAATTGATCATTTTATTTTTATTTTTATCATTTTATGAATTATTGACAATATCTTCTATCTAAAACTGCAAAAGTTCTCAGAATTTAAATGATTTGCAAGCTAATCATTTAATGCCACAGTTTCATGGATGCCGGCAGGTGACACAAAGAACTTGCTCTAGTTTAATACTCAGAGCAATACTAGTCACTAAAATATTGGCGTTTCTGCCAGTTCCTGGACCCCCAAATCACACAGGGAAACATACAAACGTTCAGGCAACACCCCCATCCAGGCAGCGGGTTGTGTTTAAAGGAAAGGGTCTCCAATTTTAGGAAAACAAAATCATGTGTGAGGGTCAGTTAGCCCACATAACCATGAGGGTTTTCCAGGGAAACAGAGCCAGTGGGCTATGTGAGCAGAGACGTATTAAGAGGATGGCTCAGGGGCGTGAGGAAGCTGCCCTGTGCCGCAGTCCGCTGTCTGCATCGGAGACCCAGGAGCTGTAAAGTTTGAGGGCAGAAGGGTGATGTCCCAGCTCAAGACGGGAGAATCAGTTCGCCTCGCCTCTACCTCTGTCCTTTTGGGGCCCTTAACGAACCGGAAGCTGCCAGCCCATGCCCGTGAGGCTGAGAGCTGGTCCCTTCCCTCAGTCTACTGACTCACATGCTAATCTTTTCAGGAAACAGCATTGAAAATACAGCAGGAATAATGTTTTATCAATATTGGGCATTCTTTAGCCCAGTTGAGCTGACATATAAAATTAAGCATCACAGCCCGCCTGACGGTTGCCCAAGGGCAAGGCGTTACCTGTATTATCCTGGGAAGCAAGCAGACCCACCCTTAGCTCTGGATGGGGGCCTGGGGGAGGGGCAGAAACCATGTTCAAGGTCACTCACAAGGCAGATGGCCTTGGAAAGGTGGTCTGGGCTGGAGGCCGTCCCACTCCCAAGACCTGCAAAAATGTCAGTGGCCCAGGAAAATTGTCTTCCAATAGTACCTACCCTGTTCGCACACTGTTTCGGCTTCTGGAGAATTGCCCACGAGCCCATCACCTCATCGGCCGCTCTAATTAATCTCACCGGCAGAGGCTGGTACCAAGTCCACCCGATGTCCTGTCCACGTTATTTAATTAAGAGTACTTTTGATATAATTCCTAGCTGAAGGATGAGCCCGACTTGAAATAGTGACTTCATCTATGGCCCCAGAGTCCTTGGCCCCAGGCAGTAACCTGTGTAGAGAAAGATGGGCTCTTGTTTACACCGCCTCCACCCTAAGCTGCCGGGAAGAAGTTTGGAGAAATTCTAGCATCTGTAACTGGCTACGGAATTAAGACAGACGCGAATGCCTTACGGGGCTCCCGTGGTGTGTTTGATCACTTCGGGGGAAATCAGGCACAAGAGCCTTACCGTCTTTGCTAATCAGTTGTGCCCTCCATAGAGAAACTACCCACAGTGTGTGCTGAGGTGATGAGTTAGTTATCCCTCTGTGCTTAATTAATGAGTTCATGTCTGCTAGTTATTAGAAGATCTCCTGAGTAACCAGTGTTGGCATTAGTCTGGAGTGACGTCTGCCACCGTCTGAGGGTTATATGACCTACTTGGTGGCGTTTCCTTAATATGTGAGGTTACTCGCCACCGACTCTAAGGTGCATCTCAGCATTTCACCAATTTTTGTTTCGTTTGCAGTGAGGGAAAGCTGTTGTCTGGTTTCAACACAGGCAGCACGATTTTGAGGGCACCCGTGGTGCGGCTGGACAGACAGCGTCGTCCACAGTCGCTGGCGCCCTCCACGTGGCGCCTGGGCCAGCCCGGGCCCAGTTCACGATGCCCACGCCGCGGCCTCCGGGGACCTGGCGCCCTGAGCCTGCGTCCACCTCCGGGTCTTCCTCTAACAAGTGTGTGTGTGGGGGGGAGGGTACAATTCTCGCACATTTGACAATATAATTCGATGAGCATGCACATCGCTGATTTCCAGGGACTTCCTTCACATCCCTTGAACCAGCCTCGGAGGCGTTGAGAGACACGTCCAGGCCGGCGACGGGTTGAGATGTCACTCCTACGGCCAGCTGAGGGATGGATTCAGGCGGAAGCCGCACCTGTGTGTCAGAGAAAGGCCACATTCGCGCAGACGCATTGGTGCTTACACCGGCCGCTCGAGCCCCGGGTCCCCCAGGTGAGCCCGGGACGCCAGGCGGCACCTGCGCGCGCGCGCGCTGCGCAGCACGGGGCCCACGCTTGGGGACCTGAATCTTCTGCAGCGCTGGGGAGCCCTCCCGGCTCTGTCTTGGGGCGGGGTGGGTGGGGGTTACCATCCAGGAGCGCGAACGAGCTTGCTTTTCGCTCCCACCCGCCCATCCCAGGACGGTGGCCGAGCCCCGTGGGATCTTAATGCCCTGGTAGGTCTGGCCGCTGGAATTAAATCACCTGACTCCTCATGAAGCCTCCGCTGCCGCGAAGCCCATGAATCTCAGCACAGCCGGTGCAGGACGTTCGCGTTTTCTTGAGTCTGAGCATGAAACTTCAACTGAGTCGAATAACAGCCCAGGACGCACCGTCCTCCCGCCTCGGCAGCTGCGCCGCTGCCTCACGCGGCGCGCGCCATTCGGGCATCTTCAGCCAGTTGACTAAATGACTAGATACTTGCTTTTGATGCTAGCCTAGGTAGTGGGACAGTAGCTACCTCGTCCCTGTATATGAGGCGACACATTTCTTTAGACAAATACTCTCGGTAGATGATGTCTGACTGGATCCTTAAAAGCAATGTTCTTCAAGTGATCTCCCTGTTCTTTCCATAGTTTTTTCATTGACCCATTTTCCTGGTCCTTGAGCATTTTGCCGCCATGTTCTAGAAACCGTTCCTCTTGCAGAGCAGGCACATGCAATTCCATTAACAAGTTTAGAATTGCATGACACATTCTTCGTACTGTATTTCAGTTATTTTTAGCATGGTTTATTGCTCATATTTGATTTAGGCATGTGAAGGTCACAGATTTATATCGTGTGGCTACCACTTTGTCCCCAGCCAAAGACCTTTAGCTGGACTGTAGAATGATTGCTAAGAGACTAATCTATTAGCAATTTTCTCAAAACTGTAATTGGCCTTTTGTTGAGTCATCAATTTAATAGTCACAGAGAGGTCAGAAATGAAATTTTAGAGAGGGCACTAAACAGTCAGACTTTGTACCTTCCACCAAATCAGTGCCAGCAAATCTCAAAAAAGAATAAACTTGAATAATAATTTACCTAAAAAACAGATTAACTTTCTTGTCATGGACTTGGACCCTGTCACAATACTTCGTAAAGATGCTCGTGTGTGTAAAAAGCAAGGATGTTTATTTTCTGCCAAATTGTAATGATCACGATTTAGTCTGTAACTTAAAAATAAAGTCGTAAGGGTTACGGACTTCAATATTTATGTGTGGACGATGAAGATAGTAAAAGAAGAAATCTCAGCTGAACAAGAAAAGATTGTTGTCCTCTAAGGAAAAAATGGAAACCATAGAGGTTATAAGCTGGCTTTCCTGGCGATGAAGCTCTCCATTCTTCACGAATGGACTCCTACAACTTTAGGTGACTACGAAGTTGACTTGGGAAGAGAGAAGGGATTTCAGAATAAAACTTATTCTGACACGTATGGAAACTTTGAAAAAGCCACTCAGGGGCTCACGTTCAGTTTGGAGCGGGGCCCTGGAACCACGAATGTGTTTGCCAATGACGGACGACCAAGGGCCAAAACAACACTTAAGATTCCACCATGGCGAATGATTCCGTGCCAATTTATATTATCCCATCTCCCTAGAGGACTTGCCCGTGAATTATGTGTTGTACTATTCTTGATATTTATCATTAGATTTTAACGCCCAAGTCACCTAAGTTTATAGTGATAATGGGACAGTAATAATGTTTTCCTACTGGAAAATCAAATTAACACGTGGTTACTGGGTACCTTGGGTTAGATACCATATTTCTGAGACAATAAGGAACTATATATAGATATGTAGGTCTATATCTATATGTAGATATAGATATATATTATAATATAAATATTCGTGTATATAAAATAGTGTACATACTATATAAATAAATATACATAAAACAGTATACATTGGAGATGCATAACACAAAAGGAGACAGAAACAGACTTTGCAGCCAGCGTCGAAACAATCAAACGGGCTTGACGATTTCAGCCTTCGCCACCCTCAGCTTCAGGGCCTAAGGCCTCCTCTGCTTTCTTCTCGCTTCTTGGACTGGAACATGTGGGTCCTGCCTTCCGCCCCTGACCCAGTTTCTCTCCCGAGCGCTGTCTTATGACGGGCGTGTAGAAACCACTGGCAGGGGGTTGCTATGTTACTAGACATCTCGAGGAGTAACGCCCTAGCACTTTCTCATTTTCTCGCAGCCTTCGGATGCCTCTGCGTTTCTGACTGTGCCCCCTCTCTAGGTAAATTCAAATGTGTTTGCTAATAGTCCCCAAACGCGTATCTCTAGCATTTCTATCTCCTTGAAGGAATCTTTCTTGTGTGCAGTGAATTGCTGGTTTGCCCTACTTGTGCACGAACAAATTAATGTCCCCAGAACATATTCTTCCTTAAATGGCACCTTCACTAAAATACTTTAGACCTCAAACCTAAGATTTGCCTCTGAATCACTCAGCCACCAAGGTCACCCTTTAAGCGAGTCTTATTGTTTCTACAGCAAATATTTCCTTGTTTTCCACCTACTGCCGTTGTTATTGGCTTAGAAGCTCAGATTTTCAACTAACCTGTTTCCTAACTGGATGATGCTGTCTTCACACTTGAACACAATACATTATCCTTTTAAAAATACGAAACAGATTATTTTTCTGCTTATGCCTTTTCATTGGCTTCCAAAGTAACACTTAGAGTAAAATCCAAATTCTAATAAATTGTTTATAAAACCTAAAAGAGAAAACGCTGCCTGTCTCTCCAACCTTAACTGCTACCTTGTCTCGGCCCGCGCACATTCTCATACCCACCAGGCTTCTTTTTGCTTCTTGAATCCACAAAACTCAAGCATTTGAAGATTTTTCTTCCTCTTTCTAGAATGTTCTCCTCACTGATCTCCTCATGGAGAACCCTTCCTCATCACTTAAATCTCAGAGAACTTTCTTGACCACAATTCAACATCTCACTCCCAGTCACTTTCTAAATAATTCACAAGACTATTTGTCCTCATAATATTTAATCATTTATTTTTGTGTTTATTTACTTAGTTTTTCATTTATTTCTTCCCTTACTAAAATACAACCCCATGAGAACAGAGACCTTTACTATTTCCCCATGTCTAGAATAAGAGCAGGAACAGAGTAGAAGTCCAGTAACTATTTGTTTCCTTGAATAAATAAACACATGAATAAATGAATGAATGACTTGGTATAAGATTTGGACTGGGTCCATACAAGTTTCTTGCCATTTCTACTACTCTTAACAGGGGTTTGCATTAAAGACATCTTGTGTCTCCTCTACCATTTTAGAGTGGGTTTGCTTGGAATAACTGAATCCTTCTACTGGTCCAGAGATTTCAAAATTATCTCTGAGAAGCCACAGGAGGCTCAGACTGAGAGAACCAGAAAAGACTCAGAGATTCCCAAGGAGAGAAAATGGCGCCGGCACAGAGAGAAGCTGTCGCATTGACAGGCACACTGTTTGACCTTGACGTGGTCACGTGACCCAGCAGGCCCTTTCCCAATAGGCTGCTCCTCCCACATCCCCACTCCAGGGGTCAGCAATGCGGAGGGCTTTAGAGTCTGACTCCCAAGTGCTGAGAAGAGACAGTCATGAGGAGTCCTGGCAGCCTGGGTGTTTTTTCTAACATAGTGCTGGGTTTTACATATTGAAACCAATAAATAATTTTATGTAAGCAAATTCGATTTAGATGCAAGGCCCTTGCAATCTAAGAATGGAGAGTAACTTCAAAATTATACCAAAAGCCCTGCAAACCTGGATCTGCATCTTGTCCAAGCTGCTTTGCACCTCAAGGTATTGTTTCCTCATCGGTTAAATGGGGTTAAAAAAAAAAAAAGTCTAAATAATGAGATAATATGCCTAAAGTGCTTTTGAAAGTATTTACCCCCAAAACACTTTCTTTATACCCCTTGTACTACCGTCAGCAGCTGCCTATGTAAAAGTATTAAAATGATTCACCCAAGGACACCCCAACTTTCTGGGACTGTCACTACTAACCCTAGATCCTCATTAACTCCACCTCTTCTCAAACATTAACCTGTACGCGGTATTGCAGTTGTTGGGTTTTATTTTTTTTTTAGCAGATTTAACTTTATTAACAAGTTAAAAACCAGATTTTTATTGTCTGGGAAACGTAAGTGTTGGTGGACAAAATTGTGCATCTCTCAACATGTTCTTACTGCTCGATAAGTAGAAAGAACTAGAATACCACTTTCCAGGTGAAAAACAGCATGAATTTATTCCTACTGACTGTTCATTTTATGTATAATTATCTTCCACTCACTGAAGAAATACAATAAATACCCACGAACTAATGCCAAAGCATTCTATAAAATTATTTTCCTATTGAAATGCTTCTTAGAAATTTTAGCTAATTTTCAAATATGTTGGATAATTGGTAAACTGTGAGTGAAGTTCAGAGTCTGCCATGTGGAAAAAAACATCATAAAGTAGTAAATTGACTAAAATTTTCCATGAATACATGAGGCCCATAATTTTCTGCTTCTCAAAATAGTTGTTATATATGTATTCCATCCTGATTTACAAACATTTTCTGGGAGATATAACAGTCACTTAAAAATACAAATCAAGAAACTACTATCTTCTGCAATAAATTATTTTAAAAAGAAGTTGTCATTTCCAGTTACTCTGCACCCTTAATGAGAGACAGTTTAAATTTTCTGTTGCAGAGTTGAACGCCGTGAGTTCTAAATTCATATATTAATAGTTGCTGAACTTACTAAAAGATGCTTCATTTTACATTATTCAGCTAATAATACGATACATGACATTTTTCTTCTACAAAGTCGCGGAAGTGTGTCAAGTGCATTTATATGTAGTCTACATTTCTCTCTTTTAGGATATGCTTCGACGATGTATTATAATGTATTCAAAATGACAAACAAAATGAGAAAGACCTTCTGAAATAAAAATGTCAAAATAGCTGAATCATAGCTTACGAGAGTAAACTTATATATTCATTTAACACTTCTGAAATTATCATTTACCTTTAGTTATTCGAGGAGTTTATCCATGGTAGCAACACACATTGACACAGTTGTATTTTGTCAAGTGTCTTAGCGGTCGTAAAATGTTTTGCTGAATAAATGACACTCATAGCCGGATGGATCGTACTGAATTTGATGGCATCTCTATTAAGAAGAGAAAGGCACTGGGAGCACGAATGTCACTTCTGCGTTCGTATTTGCATTTTGCCACTTACGAGTCAAAATGTCGTTCAGTACGCTAATATGACCCTTTGGTTATATCTCAAAAATCTCAACGGTAATGTTTTTAATGTGGTTTATTGTCATGAAAGTGTTATTGATATATCAATAATGTGTTATATCAATTCTTTGCTCAGCAGTATGATCAATAATGGACACACTGTTTTAACCCATTTAAAGAAAATATAACATTGATATTAAGATACTTACAATATGTCACTGCTTTGTCTAGTAAAAACACCTCCATTCAAGGAGATGGTTATATATTCATTAATGTGGCATGTTTTAAAGGGTTTATAGCAAATCAGTAATAAATAATAACTGAGGAAAAGAAATCTTCTGGTAGAATTAGCATCATATTTAGTATTTTTTATTCAACAAATATCACTTAGCATTAACTAAGTCCTAGGCGTTATTCTAAGTGTCAGAGATATAGCAATGAAGGGTGGGAGAAGGGGAAGGTAAAAACCTGCCTGAAGAACACACACTCATTGTCCCAACAGATAGCTGACCATTTGGGATGTACAAGGCAATATACTAGTTCCTGAAGGATGAACGAATAAGAAGCGAATATAGTAATGTATATCATTTGACCTACTGTAACTTCTCTAAAACAACAAAAATTAAGAAATATGTGTTAATATACTAGCAAATCAAAAAATACATCAGTATAACCAAAAAAATAAAATCTCTACTTTCACATTTAGTTGCATTGTTTATTCATTATAATTTATATTCTATCCATTTTTAATATAAAAGTGACATTAATACATGCAAACTCGATAATTACAAATTAAAGATAAAAACAAGAATAATGGAATTACTGATATTAAGTATTTTATAAATGCATAATTTATGCTCGTTTTTGCCTCATTTCCGTTTTTGAGCTAACCAACATAAAACAATTATGTTCCTTAGGACATACACACCAAATATTTTATCAATGAAGTCTAAAACCACGTCACAAAAAGTTTTGAAAAAAAGCATATGAAATAACAATAATGGTAGAGATTTCGAAATAAAGGTATGGAAACATGTTTGACTTTTCCCCCTGACTTTTACCCAGTTATCACCTGTCATACGATCCACATAAACCCGTTGTTCTCCGTAGGACGGCACTTGATAATCAATGAGAAAAGCTACGCCGAGGACTTGCGGCAGGCTGAATCAGATGGTTAGGTCCTAATCCCTCGAAACTTCGGTGTTACCTCACATGGCACACGGGGCTTTGCAGAAGAGGTTCGTCTGAGGATTTTGAAATGGGGAGATTTTCCTGGATTCGGTGGGCAAGTCCGATGTAATCACAGGGTCCTTCGAGGAGGGCGGCAGAAGATCACAGCTGTAGGAGGAGAGTCGGTGAAAGGGATAGAGGTTGGAGCGACACGAGGGAGGGGCCACTCGCCCCGGGACGTGGGCAGCCACCAGAAGCCGGGGAAGGCAAGGGTCTCCCGCAGAGGCGCCGAAGGAACACGGCTCTGCAGGACCCTGGTTCTCAGACTCCTGACGTCCAGGCTGTCGTATAATAAGCCAGGGTTTGTGTTAAGTTATTAAGTTCGTGGTGATCTGTTACAGAAGCAATAGGAAACAAATTTATTAAAAGTTATATTCCACTCTACATATTTATAATCGCTCTGCATTTTGATTATTATTATCTCAATTTATTACTTATTAAAGCTGTGGTATACAGCTTTCAAATAATTATAAATGGACATGATGTTCTCCTCCGCCTTAACTTATTTAAATCATGCTTAGTTATGATAAGTTTGCTGTTAATGAAGCATTCCCTTACTGTTTAACACTACTTGTTGTAACTAATGTCCCTTATCTTAGCATAAAACACAGAAGGTCTCTGGAAAGAATATTTAAAGGAATAGATAATATGGAGTTGGGGGAAAAGATCAACTTATAAAGCAAAAACGAGACCACTAAGATGGTAAGTGGCTCTTTGTGTCAAATAACAAAAAGCCCCAGGGAACTGGACGGGAATGAAAAATAGCACTGAAAGGGATCGAACATGTGATGTCATTTTTTCATACTCCAAACTCAGCTTAAATGAATAAGCTCGATCTGATCTGTCTACCAAACATGACTGCATTTTTTTTGATTGTGATGAAAATATCCCCCAAACCCTAAACTTCACTCCGTAAATGTTGCTGTTTTCATTTCGCCTCAATCGCTCTAAGAACATTTACTATAATAGCCAATAGCAATTTTACTTTTTTGGGGAAGCCAAAATTGATATTGAATGAAGAACGTACTACCTAGAGTTTCTTAATATTCTTCGACTTTCTCTTTGATATTCTGAAGCCACAGAATCTCTGAGGAAAAATGTTTTGTTTCAGCATACACACTAAATAAAAACCTCTCCTAAATTATATGGAGCGTTTAATGTCAGCTAAATAGATTCAGGTTCCCAGGGCATGTCGGGTAAGCATCGGGTCCTCTCACTGGTTGTTGGAACACGTCTTTAATCCCTGGGGTCACCTCTTTGACTCCATCAGACCTTCCAGTGCACACCTGGGACAATCTCAGGAAGGAGAATACAAAGCCAAGGCCCCAGTTACTTCCAGCTTAAAATGTCTTGATGGATAACTACTATCTCGAGTTCACATTTAAAAGTATCCAGGACAATAAGTATAAGAGACAAAAACTAGCAATTGCCCTGGACGTGCTCATCTTTCGACATGAAGAGCAAGGCCGATGCAGTAAGGATGCTGAAGCAAACTCGCAAAAGGAAGAGACCCTGGCGCTTCTCACTGAAATCCGCATTTTCCAAAATTTAGATAAGAAGCAATTTCAGCACAGTCCCCACAATGAATTAACTACTGTGAGAGAAATAGTAACCTCTATTGTGAAAGCGACTCTTTTGTATGGTCTGATCTCAGTCATACGGATGGATACCTACTTCAAGGTCATCATTAAGAGAAGATGCATTTTCAGTTTTTGCCGTAGAGTTAATTTGGGTCTTGAATATGTTTAATGTGAAAAGCCCTCGTCACTGCTCAGGCAACAGCTGTAAGGGGAGCAGGTCACCAGCTCTTCTTCAGATGTTGGAGGAGGACATTTAAAGAAACACCCCGGTGACAACGGAGGCCTCCGGAGCAGACGACATACTGGAGCCATCGATCTTACTGTCAGTCGTGGACCCGAGAGCTGAAGGGGGTCAGGCCCCCAGAGTCAGAAAACCAGGACGCACAAGATGATGGCACAGACGACCAGACGTTCAGAAGGGACCAGACCCGAGATTCGTTAACGGACGGTTTCCCAGACCCGGACGGCCGCAAGCTGCCGCCAGGTCACAGGGGAACCACTTTCTCCTGAAATAAGGGAGACGACGCTACGAGGTTAGTACAGAATCTTGGGGAAAACGATCAAAAAACAAGCACCATTAAATTTTCCAAGGCAGAATTTTAAAAATACATAAGTAGTAAAATGATAATACTGAATAAAAACATACCGAGAGAGCCAGCATGTTTGTGCAGACAATTGCACTCATGAGCACAGATCCTGACATTTAAAGTAAGTTAAAGGTAAAAAGATGTTAAAATAATTATCCAGCGTACCAACTACTTTTTAATGGTAGTAATGCAAGGGTAATACCTTTAGAATATTTTAACATAATAGGTATCATATCGGATTATCAACAGAAGTTTGCAAAAATTCGGTATCACCTTTTAATTCACGGTAAAATGATTTTCAAAATTTGAAATAGATTTTTCCTTAACATGCACTTGTTTGAAAATAATGCCCACAAAATATATTTAAATTACATACAAAGTAAAGTTACTTAATATTTTGTGGTCAAGAAATAAATAACAGAAATAAAAAACACATCTAAAGCATCGACTGAAGGAATTATTGATGGTTTAATAATGTAGAAATTATTTGTCAAATGCAATAATGTTTCTTTATCTTAGCAATAATCAATGAGAACCGTTGTGAGGGGAAGTGCTCATTCTGAATAATAAAATAATAAAATAAATATAAATAAATGACATGCACAGGAATAACAACAAAAAATTAAGCAAATGATCAACATAATGTTAATGTTAAAATAATAAACAAAATAAATGAATATTTAAGAATATATACATGTTTATTGAATGTATGGAAGTAGGAAAGTAAATAAACGACAAACCATATTACTGGATAGAAATAGTGAATATGATAAAATGACAAACTTTTAAAATAATGCATGGGTTAAAACAATTTATATTAATTTATATTTACGTTATGTTTTAATGATTCAAAACTGTCATCATATTAATAGTTTATCTCATGTAACCCTTCGAGGAGTTAGCTTACTTCCTAGTCACCCATTAATATAAACATGACATTATTGCACATATTTTTTAACTAATTGTTCTCCACCTTTACTGCAAATTAGAATCACATGAGAATTTTTACAAGTCTTTAAGGAAGGAATTGGCCCAATTTAATCAGAAACTCCAGGTCTGGCCCAGGAATCTATAATTTTTAAAGCCTCCCAAGCAACTTCAATGTGCAGCCATGGTTAAGAGCCAATATCAGAAAGTTATATCTGCATAACTATTTTCATTTTATTCGGATAATACCACTAGGATGTAAACTGGTCATGCAAAAACACATTTATTTTAATACATTTTAATGCCTTCTTGAAAGGATATAGTGACCTATAATTTCCACAGGTAGAGGAGAGCGAACACGAGAGAGCCACACGAAAAAATCCGCTTGCTTGCATCTGATCACCGTTTTATGTTAACATGTATAATGTTTCGATTGGCACTTTTTGTATTTTTTTGGTAAATTTCCTATTCATAGTTATGACACTGTTTAGGCTAATGTCTTTCTCTTTTACATCCTACTTTTAAGGCTTCTGATAATATTAAATCCTAATCTTTTGATTTTCTTTTTTTTTACATTTTTATTTTACTATTCTATTTTTATTATACCTATTTTTAAATATCAATAACTTCTTTAAAAGACTATTAGCTTGTGATTATACAATATATTATATTTCTATTATATTAACCTCTAAACATTGTATCTTTTGAATTAATTTTTACATTTTTTTGTTTAATATGTCAAGAATTTAATTTTCTGTGTTTTAAAGGTGAGCTATAGATCTGTAACAACTTTTACTCCAAATAGTAAACTTTCCTATTTATTTCATAAGTAGATTATTAAATAATCTATCCTTTTCTGTAATTTCAAATGCCATTTTTATCTTATATAAAATTCTTATGCACATTTACATCTATGTTTGCAACTTCTATTTCATTCTACTATGTAGCTAATTATTCCTTTAACTAGTATTATATTATTTTTAATATTTTAGTTTTATTCTAGTTATTATTTGGTAGATTCTCCCTCTTCACTCTCTTCATAGTTTTTCCAAAGTAGGCCTTGCTAGTTACATATATCTCTTTTTAGAGATGTATTTTAGAATAATTTTTACTCATTGAAAAGTTAAGCCTCTGTAAAATATTATTGAAATATATGTAATATATGTACATCTGTGCAAAAGCAAATATTTTCATCCAAAAAGTTTCTCTATTTCTGCATGTTTATAAATCCTATTTCAAAACAAATCAGCTCTTTCAATAAAGTGTTTTTGGTTTTCATCATGTAGAATATATACAATTATTAATATATCATATTATTCACAATTAAAACACACACATATTCGCTTATGTGTTCTGTTTTAGTTGCTATGTAAATTGAACCTTTCTCCCTACTGTAGACTAATTGATTACTTCTGATTCGTTAGGAAGATATTGATGTTTTTCTGTTCTAAATAGGCAGAAAGCCTGAGTCCTTGCAAAGCTCTAATAAGACAGTAGCTGTTTTTTTTGTTGTTGTTGAGGTTGTTTAGTGTATTTTATTTGCAGGTCGCTTTTCCCTAAAGAGGGCTGTGACAACCTCCCCTACCTGCAGGCTTTTTCTGCAACTTTGACGTTCCCTGGACAGAAGCCTGGCAGGCTCTGGACTGGTGAACGTAGTGCGGTGATCGCCCAGGTCTGATCATAACTGGTGATGCGGCTTCCATTTTGCTCTCTAGACTTCAAAGTCATATGTGATCAGTCTAACCGGGAGAGAGACAGACAGTCC
Organism: Rousettus aegyptiacus; assembly: GCF_014176215.1. Classification (NCBI taxonomy): domain Eukaryota; kingdom Metazoa; phylum Chordata; class Mammalia; order Chiroptera; family Pteropodidae; genus Rousettus; species Rousettus aegyptiacus. The sequence continues at coordinate 44,188,994 of NW_023416288.1, read as the reverse complement.
AGGTCAGTCCTGTGTTTCTCAGTTCCAAGCCCCCAGGATACGGTTTGGGGACAATTTTTATGCGTCTATAAGAGGCTGAACACCCTAGCACAGGAAATAGTGATAACTTCGTTTCTTTCCCACTATTCTTTTCTTCTTTGTCCCGCCTACACGGCAGTGCCAAAAAAGCGTTTCACTGGTAAGTGTGATGTCAACTGGACGCTAAGAGATTTTTAACAATTGGTAAAACTTCCAGGTACTGTCTCAACCGTGACCTAGGCACACCAGGCCTAGTTCAAGGTAAACTGAAAGGCCTGTCTCTCAGGGGAAGAAGCTGTCAGTGTGACCCTAAGCCGTGTTGGAGGGGAATGTGTAATTATCTGTGTCCGTAGGTGCTATATAGTGCATCACGCATCAAATCTCAGATACCACTCATCACCTACAAGTAGAAATAGAGGCATCCGCAGGTAAAAATAGTGCTCGGAATCTGAAGCCCGCCTCTCTGACAAGAGATCTCTGTGCCAGACTAGCAAGGAGTACGTTTGACAAAACCAAAAACGTAACAAAAAGTTTTAGTTACAGGAATAATTTTGTCACTGCATTTCTATTTTGTTGTTTTTCTAGAAATTCCTTTGCATAAAACATTTCAAATGATTTTCAGTCTGTTAATTTCGCATACAGAACTATTGCTTAGTGTTTACTATTTGAAATGTAGGCAGCGTGATAACTGAATATCTAAGTCGGTAATGGTAAAGCCAACGCCACTGGCTCATTAAGCATAGCCGTAGGGAACTGAATTAACTCTCCGTGATGAGAAATTTCACTTGCGTTTCCTCAAAAGAAAAGTTGATTAGCACAATCTTAATAGAAGGTGTTCTGATTTAAACGAATTCAATATCGATATCTCTCTCACTCTATCTCATTATTCATCTATTTTTATGACTTGCTTTGTATTAAAAAGTGATTCAGGATGATCTGCAAATATTAATTCAGGTAAACAAAATAAACAAAAATAGGGGAAATGACATTAGAATAGGAAAAAGAAAATCTAAAATTAAAATACAAAAACAAAACATAATAAATCCACAGAGTAGTGATAAGGGAGAACATACACTTGGTTCTGAAATTTATAAATGTAATCTTTTATTTTGAACGAAGTCAATTTAAACAGTAATTTTAAATAGTGCCAACTTTGGCATTATTGTTTTCGCCAAAATACTGTTACTACTTTTATCCTGAGATTTGCAGACGGCCAAGGTCAAGAGAATCAGACAGGATGACGGTTTGCACGGGAATTTGAGAAACACTAGGTAATGGTCAACGGAAGATGTATATTTTTTTCTCCAGTCTAATTATGGAGAAATGATGAAGTTAATTCATGTTAATAGAGAGTTCCTCAGAAATTAAAAAAAAAAAAAAAGACCATAGCCGCCCAGGAAGACCGCGATTATGTTCTGGTCAAGAACAAAGTGCTTTAAATTGTGAGTTACTCCTGCCAGTTACATGGTCCATTGAGTCACAATTGTCTCTAAACTGAACTGGCAATTTCACTGAAAATTAGACCGAGTAAATCATCGACAAGAATGTTAAATACTAACTACAAATCGTGTGCTCCATATTCCTGCCCCGAAAAAGTGCCGTACTAATTTTGACTCTACCACTGATATACACATCGATTTATTTTATTTTATTTTCCCCGGCTTTATTGAGGTATAACTGAAAAATAAAACCGTGTCTATTTTGAAAGCGTCATGCGGTGACTTGATTTACACGTACCTGGCCCACCTCATCCACAGGGGCTACATTCCAAGACCCCCAGGGATCACCTGAAACCAGACAGCACTGAACCCCGTATATACAATGGTGTTCGCTATACATACGGACTTGCGGTGAAGTCCAATTTGTCACTCGGGCGCAGTTGGGGGTAAGGGGAGGGGGTCGGGGGGAGATGGGGGGATCGGGGCGGGGGGGCGGAGCGGGGGGAGTACGATGGGGAGCGGGGGGGCGGATGGGGGGCGGGGGGGCAGGGGGAGATGGGGGGATGGTGGAGGGGGGAGATGGGGGATGGGGGGCGGGGAGGGACGATGGGGAGGTGGGGGAGAGTTGGGGGGGCGGGGCTCACCCCGCCTTCGGCGCCTCGCACGGTCATTTACGTTTTTCCCAAGCGCGAGCGCCTCCGGCCGAGCCCCAGCCGCCCTGCAGCGCGCGGACGGAATTGTAACCTGCGGCCGCCTCGCTGCACCCCGCATCCTTACGGCGCGCGCGCCCTTTGCCCCGCGGCCCCCCCCCGCCCCCCTCAGCAGCCCCAGCCGCTGCCTGTCGACTCCCCAGTTCTCCGAGTTTGACTTTTTCCTTTCTTTTTTTATTCTCTTTTGTTAGATTTCAAGAGTAAGCGGTCCCGCCGGTCGCTGTCGTCCTCCGCCTGGCTTCGGCCCCGGGGCCGTGCGCGGCGCGAACCGCAGCGTGTCCCTCGCCCTCCCGCCTGCGAGCGGCGCGGGTCCCCGCACGCGCCCCGCGCCCCGCGCCCCGCGCCCCGCGCCCCGCGCCCCGCGCCCCGCGCCCGCGCCCCGCGCCCCGGGCCGGGAACCGCCTCTGCCAGGTGCCCAGAAGCGGCCGGCTCGATCCGAGGCTCCTTCCGTTTCCACGACTGATTCCTCTGTGAAAAGAACAGTGAAAATTAAGAAAATGATGAAAAAAAAAAAAAGAATCAAGCTTCAGTGAGCTGCTGAAGGTAACGCAGGCGCCGGGCACGTGGCCTCCCTCTTCCCCCTTGTGGCTCCTCCCAGACGAACTGGCCAGCGCGCTCCGAAGGCCCGGGGGGCGTTTATTTAAGGGGCGCCCCTGAGCTGCAGCCTAATGTGTCTCAGGAGGGAACTGAATTTCTCCATTCTCATCTACGGCGAGTCGTTATGCGTCTGGAGGAAACTGTTATTCAAGATTGTTTCTTGTCATTCGAGACCCCGAGCTCCACGATCAGAAGGAGCTGATTGAATAACATTCTCTCCCTTAGTGACATTGTCCCAAAGGCTAGAGCGTGAAAAGCGAGAAATAGTAAGTTTACAGCGGGGGCAGCTGGAAGACGCCGCCTTCCTCGAGTCATCAAGATCAACGATAGAAAGAAGAGACACGTTTATCTCCAGATGTGATACGACGAGGAGGATACGACCCCTGCGCTCGTCCTCCCTGAAACACATAACCTCAGTCTAATGAGGGTCAAATGTCAGACGAATCGAAATTGAGGGACGTTCTACAAAATACTCCATCAGTATTTTCAAGAGGATCGCAGCCATAAAACGAAAGACCTTAAACTCTAACGCACCAGGGGACACTTCAGGAAAAATGTCAAGTGCACGCCTTGCTTTCTTCTAATTTCGTCCCGGAACATAAAAGGAACAACCAGGGAAAGGACGTAAGTCGACAAAACTGGACGGCGGTGAAGGCTCCAGGGCCGCCTCGCGGGTTCCACTGTCGCATGTAGTTCTCTGAGCGCACGCTGGTTTTGTGAAATGTTGACGTCGGGGAAAGCCAGGCGAAGCGTCGACAACTCTTCCAGAACTCCAAAATTATTTCACAATAAAACATTTTGAAAACGTCTCTTTAAAGCCAGTACCTCATCATCTTTCTGTTTATCATAGTCTGTTGGACGCCTCACAGATACTTAACAGTAAGCATGGCCCTGAACAAAACTTTTTTCTCTTTCCTGCAGAATTAAACGCCATACAGATAAACCAGTTAGTTTCTCGAACTCATTCATATCCCGGTTTTGCAAACTTTCTCCTGGTTTGAATTCTATTGCTTTTCTCTCTCTCGTACAAGATTCTTTTCTCTGTTTCAACTATTAAATGTTAGTGATCTCCAGGGGTCTGTTTTAAGCCATCTGTTTCCCTCACTCTGTAATTCTTAGGTGAGCTGCCCTCACCCCAGAGTCAAAGCCACTAGTCACTGTAATAAATCTCAGTGCTTTATACCCAAGCCAGAATTATCCACTGAGCTCATATAATTGACTACTGTGCATCTACCTGGGAACATGACAGGTACCTTTAATTCAATACATCCAACAGAACTCGAAATCTTCCCCTAGAAATGCTGCCGAGACCGGGATTCCTACTTTAGCGAGTGGCACCCCAGCAGCTCAACACAGACATCAGAAGAGAATGACACTGTGCCCCTGTGCTCCGTCGCAGTGTGACTCGCTGCAGCGTAATGACTCTATCCGCACCTCTCAAAAGCGTTCTGACACCACCCTCCCTTCCGTCCCCGGCATTTCCTCTCTGGTCGTACTCAGCTATTGTGCGAATTAGGACAAACGTCTCACAGAGCCCTTTCCTTACTGCTGCTACCAAGGTGTCTTCCATTGTACTGCCCACCGACTTCTTCAAATATAAAGTTGATAAACCATGGCATAATTATGATAAGCCACTCTGCTGCTACGACTGTTCCAACAATTCTCTAATATTTTCCAGCTCAGCACGCTTCTTGTGAGCCAGCTGTCACATTAGGACAGCAGGGTAAGCTATTACCCTTTCAATAAAAAAAAAAAAAAAACAGGAAAACAATATCGATGGGCTTCGGTCATTTTTTTACAGCAATCAGCAGGTGAGATAATTCTTAACGAATGACCTCTTTTTTCTTAACCTCTGTTACTTTGAAAAAGATGAAAGCGGAGAGGGAAATTTGAGTTAAAAATAATGTTTGATACTATTGATTAGAAGAATGTTTATTAACTACAAAGAAATTTCAAATAGATAATTATGCCAAATTTACATTGGGATCGATGAATTTGGAAGAGCCGAGGCCTTGAAACACGATTACAGTTCGGAGGTAGAAGGCAGAAAAATGAGAGGACCGGCGGGCTCAGGAACTGAAGATAGAGGGAGAACAGCCTGGAATGACGAGATCCGGGGAGTGGCGACGGGAATGAGATTCTCACGTGCCACTAGAGGAATTCGGAAAGCCGAAGATGTGGGGTATTCACGACAAGGAGATGATTCCAGAATAGAAGTGGAGAAAACTGTGGACGTGGGGAGAAAAATCGTGTAGGGAGGAGAACAGGGGGCACGAGAAGCTGCTCTTTCTGCGTGGACTTGTCCAGCCCCCGCCGTGCCGAGGGCCACTCAGCAGATGCCAGCGTCACCTCCCAAGCGGGCACAGTGGAAGTTCAGAGTTGTGTTCACAGCCGAGAAATGAGAAAGAGGGTTATACATTCAGATCCACACGAGGATAAAATCAGTAATCCCTGGGGAGCACGTAGTTACGTCATGACCTTGAAATTGACTCCCATGTAAGTCAATCTATTTTTTTTCCAGGCTCCATAAATTATCTTTCCTTCTTTCCTGACTGCTCATCCTTGGGCGTCAGGCAGACGCTTTTCCTGGCCGGTAGCGGTGGCTGAGACAGCTCTAGTGTCTCCAGGGATCCCAGAGCATAAGGGGGCAGAGTGTAAGGACCAGCCACGGGAAGGCGTGTGTGTCGCGGTGGGGCGCCGAGGCGGGTCTGTGAGCCCAGGGAGACACGCAGAGGGGAACCGCCTCCCCTGCACCCTCTTCCTCTCTCCCCGAATCCTCTCTTCTGCTGACGGCTGTTCTTTATGCTCCAAGAACAGAAACTCTTGGCTACTTGGAGTTGGTTAAATGTTCACAATGGTTTCTTCAACCCTGCTGCCTCTGAATTCTCTCAAAACTTGGCTCTCTGGTTTGTCCCCAGTCAACAGTCTCTAAGAGAGGTCATTCTTTCTTTGCTGCTGCTTCTATACCTTGAACAAAAATTCGCAGCCTTCGCCACACTTCCCTGGGCTCGTTCGTTTCCCTGACTCTCTGTAATTTAGGCTGGAGGAACGGTGTCACGGAGGGTGTGGGGACTGGCGGGGAGGCCCCCCGTGCCTGGGAATAAACGCACCCGTGTGAGTAAAGCTATGCATGCAATTTTCATTGGTATTTCTGCCTTTTTCAAAATATGTGTAGAACAATGCACGGAATTACTGCCTGCATGTGAAAGGAACGCCTCCTGGAAGGCTGTAAAAATAACTTTTTTCTCGTTTTCGCATGTAGTAGATCATTACCCACTTAATGATAATTGTTCTTCCATTATAACATGAAGCCATCTGTTCAATTTCTATAGAGATCACTAAAAATATCACAATGATAATAAAAGTCAAACGCATTTTGATATTTCAGAGCTACAACAAATTTCAATTTCTACGTGTGTGTATGTGTGTGTGTGTGTGTGTGTTATCATTTCATAAGGCGATTAAGGATAGAGTACTTGTCTTTTTAGTGTACCACGTGACTCTGGGTTACTTAGTACCGAAAAAAAGAACCCACTTATGAAGAAAATACCCAGAAAAAGCATTTGACCAGTTGTCTGAAAATCTAAAGCTGCTATTGAAATGATATGAACATAAAGCCTTTGGTGGTAAAATCGTCAGAGCCTGAATTGTGAAGAGAATCTCGAAACGGGAGAGCAGAGCACAGACATGCGTGGACTGTCTCCCTGGGGACACGCACCGATTTCGGCCAGGGACAAAGCAATCACCGCATGAGTGAACCAGTTACCAGCCGCCGTACGAAGATCGGGACTGAATTCCAAGAAACGAAAATCCCATGAATTCTAAATCCGTCAGTGAGGCGAGGCGATGTGAGTGCGGTGACCAGAGGGTTCTGTCATTCCCGGCGGGGTCAGGGCTATTGTGTGGGGAGTAGTTCGTAAAACCTCCTTTTTCTAAATAATCTTCACCCCTCCAACATAAAAGCCTTCTGGAATCTAATTTTAAATACATGTAGTTTGCTCAAAGAGTGAGAATTAATTAACGGAAGCAAATACTGCATCATGTTTTAAGACCTGTACATTCAAAGTGACGTCGCCTGACACTCAAGCCCCATAAAGCGCATTCGAGGCCGTTCTGCGGGTCCGTGGGTCACTGCGAACCGCCGAGGACTCTGGGGGTGGAAGAGAGGATGTGGGGCAGGCAGTTGGGGTTACAGTGCTTAGACCGGAGGCCACTCGAGGAAAGTGGTAGAGGGTACCGGAACAGCACTTCACGAGGGCTTCGTTAGTGCCTGTAACTTAGACTAAGCATCTCGTAGGAGATACAGTTAATGACAGAGATCTATTAGTAATAAATATTATTTGGAAAACAATAACTCTCGAAACAATGTCGATTTGTGCTTCCGGTTCAATGGAAGCACTGTTATGCCCCATGGTGAAAACGCTCCTCTCTTTGGAGGTATGACCTCTGGGTCAGCAGAGGGTAAGGTCACGGGGACAGGAAGTAGAGGATGTTGATAGTGGGTCGCCACCGGAAACAGTGGGTGGCGCCTCTCTCATTTCTGCCCCTTGATCCCAGGACCTAGGAATCATGGCGACCTAGAAAAAGCACCGTTCATGCCACACTGATTCAGCACATAAATGGCCTTCTGGAGCACCTAGACATTGCCCGGTATTGTCCCCAGGATGGGACTCCTGCCGTCCTTCCAACCAGCTGCTCCGGGCTCGTGGGAACCACGGTAAGCCCCGTGAGGTCCCTAAGCATGGCCCAGTGCCGCACTTCGTTTGCTGTGGAGTGAGTCCCTTGACCAGAATCGATGCCGTATGAAGTATCGTGACCGCAGACGAAGTGTTCTCTGAGTCCACAGTGTTCCGGCGGGAGTAGTGTGTGTGTGTGTGAGAGGAGGGAGGAGGGGGTACGGGGGGGGGGACCAACCCGCATCCGATCAGAAGATCGTGCTCCTCCTTTGATGAGGGACACCGTGCGTGCCCAGCCGCATGGCTCCGTGGGTCGGACGAGGCCCAGCTCCTGCCAGGCAGCTCAGCTCACGTGATAATTTGGCAGCCCGTGGCTAAGCCTTTAGTCTCGACTAAGACCAAGAGCTTTTTCTCCAAAGGAAATCCAGGTTCTGAAAATAAGTCAGGTACATGCTTCATAATCCTAAGGGTCTATACTATGACTTGCTTCTAGGGCCAGAGCCTCGAAACAGAACGTCTATCCACCACGGACACTTGAAGTACCATTGGATCATCCAGACCACGCAGCCCAATGGAAGAGCAACTTGCATAGTGGCCTGGACCCGTGGAAGAGCCTGTCCTTGTCCTGGACAAAATGAGCAAGTTTTCAGGTCACTCGTCAATGGCTGGGGTAGCGCACACCCATCAGAAATTGTGTTTCTTTACTGGTTCTGGAGAGACCAGATGCGATGACTTACCTTCCGCCTAAGGAGAGAGATTCTAGCGTGCCCCGCACCACTGGACCCCTGGAAATGTCACCGCCGTGGAAGTCCCCTGAATTTCTATCAGATTTGTTTTCCGTCCTCTGATATGCAAATGTCTCATCAAGACGTCTGGGGTAGTTACTGTCCCCCGCTCCCTAGGCCCGATCAGCTTGATGTCATCGCTGTGAGGGGCCAGCATGAAGGCACGTGGAAGGAACGGTGATCAGGTCCCCGCAGACTCAACTACGACGCGGGCCCAGGCCGGGGATTTGAAGCCCTGATCGCCTGACCTCATACTTTTCTGTTCCCGCTCGCTCTAGTGCAATGGGAAGTGACCAGTCCCTTTCAAAACGCTCATTATTTTGACAAACAAATATTCTAAGGTACGAAACACGTGTTCACCCAGGACTTCGACTTTTAATAAGTGTTTGATCGGGACGGGCTAACACTGGCGATTTGCTGTTCTCTGTTGCCACATCCTGCCGGGAATAAAATATAAAGAGATTCATTTTTAAAAATTGGCTCACATGCTTGTGGGGAACGGCAAGTCTTTTCTGTAGGTTGGGCTGGCCGGGCGGAAACTCAGGCACACACTGATCTGTGTTCTGGAGGCAGCTTTTCTTTTCTTTTCTTTTCTTTTTTTTTTTTTTTTTTTTTTTTTTGCTTTTCAGTTTTTGCTCTTAAAGCCTTCGACTTATTTCCAAGGCCCGCCCACATTATCAGAGACAACAGTCTTATTTAAATTCAATTTACCGCGGATAGGAATCCATACTGCATCGTACCCTCACACTGAAACCTATATCACTGTCCCGCTGAGTAACTAGATAGTGTGGCCTTGCCACGTGGACACATACAATTAAAAATTAATCATCACGAGAGGTTTCCCAAACCCACCTCAATTTTGATAATTCACTAGAAGGGCTCGCACGGCTCGCCAAAAGCTATTACACTCGTGATTGGTTTGTTACGGAGCAAAGACACAGATCGAAGTGAGTCAGGGGAAGGCGGCCATGGGGTGGAGGCTGGGGGAGCCCCCCTCGTCCCCTCCGCACGGGGTCATGACACGTTGCCTTCCCGGTGTCGCGGGAATGCCACATGTGGAGTGCTGGCTCAGGGTAGCGCGCCGAAACCTCGGTGTTCAGAGTTATCATCACAGCTCCATGACGTAGGCGTCACCAGCTGGTGGCCCATTTGGTTGATCTCAGTCTCTAGATCGTCTGGCATGACGCGACCCATGTCCCCGACCCTAAGTCACAGTAGTGATCTCTTCTGGGTTTTCCCCCACCCTAAACCACACTGTGACAATCTTGCCGGTGCCGGATGATTTAGATCTTCATAGGTCCTGTTCGGAATTTTGTCTTAAACACCGAGTGAGATCAGAAGCCATCGGAAGATTTGAGCAAAGGAGTAATAGCTTCTGACTTTTATTTAAAAGGATGATTGATTATTTTGTCCCGAGGTGCTCAAATACTGCTGATCTGCTTGTGAGACTTGCTTTTTATCTCCCAAATGTGATAGTAGATAAGCACCCTTGTTCATGAATGTGGCTCATCATCTCGTTATTGGCATTACTGAGTAATACATTGGGCTCTGCTGCGAGTTATCTGTGTTTTATCCCAGATAACTCCATTTCCAGTGAGACTCCTTTTTATGAAGAATAAATGTATTAACATGTGTTAAATACTTAAGTAGCTCCTAACACATAATACACCTTTAAAAACTGGTGGTTATTTTTTTTTAATTTGAGCATATTTTAATCTCAATTTATTTCTCTTTTTAAAGTTACTTTTAACATTCTTCTTTATAGCAGAAACTGCCCTGTGTTCTCTGATGTTCTTCTTCTGGTTAATACTATTTTGATGCAAGCTTCCAACACATTTTCTTAAATTCGTATCACGATAAATTAGTGTTCAAAAATTTAAACTGTTAACAGCATCCAAGCAAAACATAAACATTTAGACACACGTTATTGCTCTTTTTAAAAAATATTTATTGCTATAACACTTACTAGTCTTATCATGTATTTTTCACATACTTTTTGTTAGGTTTTTTAAAAAGTTTTTTATTATTGTTTTATAACTTTCTTTAGTGTGTCTTAAAAATCACATGAAACATTAAACTCATGCATGCTTATCGAACTGCGTGTGTTTATACATACATTTTGGGGGTGGGGAAGGGTTTCATGGCTTTTATGGATTTATCAAAGCAAACTTCAAATGCATAAATATTTTATTTCAAATACTTCATGGTACACTTTTCCATATATAACCCACAGCGGCTGTTTTATAGCAGAAACTGCCCTGTGTTCTCTGATGCTCTTGCTTTGAATTCAAGTTGGCCTGGAAACCAATCAATCTACTGAGCAGCAAAGCGACAACAACCCTGATCTGATTTTTGTGCGCCGGATAAAGTGTGCTACATCGAAGTGCAGAGAGACCACGTTCCTATACAATCTAGGTGCTAAATTCTAAGACAAAACCATTTCTTTTCTCTTCTCAATAAAAGTGGACTTACAAATGACAGTATTATTTAGTGCATCCTTCTTTGAGGTTTAGTATTGGATATTTCTGAATTCACGCTTACATTGCCTTTTAGACTTAAAGTGTGGCCTCGTGGGTCCCTTCGGTTTAGCGCTGCGCTTCTATTCCCGAGACACGGATCTCTCCTTATCACTGCCTTTCAGTCTCGGTTGATGGACAGTTACTGATTGTTTCCTAGGGCAGGGAAGGCGGCCCCCAGAGGGAAATGCGCTCCTGAGTCAGACCCTTAATATGGCATCATTAAGACCATTGGTATGTTCTTCGATTGACCGAATGACTAGCCAAGTGAAACAACAATTGTCCTCCACACGCTACACAGTTCCAATGATGCGTTTACCCATCTCAAGAATAATTTTTTTAAAAAAACTAAGTGCTTGCCACAGTACTTCTGTGATCGGAAAACATCATTCTCATTATAAAAAATACCCTTGTTGTCACAAACTTTATCCCATAGCATAGCTCCAAATAAATGAATTCAATAAATGCAATGCTTTCGCACTTTAACCCCATTCTCACAACTCATAAGCAGTGTATATTTGATAAAAATCATGATGCATACCTGGTCATTTTCCCCCCAGACGGCTAAGCCAAGATGTACAAACTTAATTGTTTCCTTCAAATGTTTGCGAAAGTTTTCAACTGTTTTGGAGGGATACTTATAGACTACTCGGCGTTTATACACTTTATCTTTTATTATCTCTAAGGAGGGTGGAATCACGCACAGTAAAGATGGGAGTCTACGCTTCCTTGGCCGGACTTCTGGTTTATTCGTTTGTTTGTTGTTATTTGTTTTGACACGACAGTCCTGCCAGGTCTCGAAGAGCGGTGTGTTCTTCCCTCTCTGCCCGTTTGATTGTGTAACTGCCCCAAAGCAGCGCCAGGCCGTGTGGTCCTCCTCCGAGAGCCTCGTGGGGAGGGGACCGATCACCCGACCAGTCACCCAAGCGCGATCTTCACTCCTACCTTCCCGTGTCTGCAGGGAGAGCATTCACGGCGTTGCTGAGGAAATCAAAATCCGAGAGAGGTTTTGCTCTGTGTTGGTCCTGCACGCGGTCAAGTGAATCGGAGTCCCAGCCACGCCTTCGCACCAACGTCCCCAAATGGGCCTCGTTCTCTGAGAGCCGCTGTGCCCGCCTGCCCCGTCAGCTCCCGACACTCAAATCTCGTCAGGAACTCTCAGCGCAATCCACCCTTTCTTCAGGCCTCTCGATAACTAGAGGTAATTTTTTCTTCCTCAGTCATTCCGTAAATAAAATACAAATACAAAATGATATAGTTACGAATAAATAGATCTACTTTACGTTATAAAACTGCCTTGGATGGGAAAAGGTTCAAGGTTAGGCTGTGTATAATTAAAAAGGTTTGAGTGTTTAAGCTTAAAAATGAGACGAGATATTAGGACTAGTAATTACGACGCGTGATCCCCGAAAGGAACCCACATCCTGTACAGGCATTTTGCCATCCTCCTCGTAAACAGAGATCAATCCGTAAATTATCAGCAATATATGTTCCAACTCATCTAGCTATAACTATAGTTTCCCAATCTACCTTGGCAAGTAATTAGAAACGACTTCAGCAAGAAGGAACGCCACCAGATTTGTACTCTGATCATTTCTATAATTCTATAGCCATCGCCCACACGGCCTTCTCCTCGGGCTCAAGGAAGCTGATTTTGTTTCCTCTTTTCCTTCCGTCAGAATGAATCACTTTCTAATGAAACAGATATTAAATCTTCTTTCTAATGAGAAACAATCTTTTAGGTTGTTTTCTTCATGCCATAATTCTCTCACATTAATGATAGCATATAACGTATTTTCTTCGAATCAGTAAGTTCATTAGACAGAAATATCATTCCGTCCCACAGGAGAAACTGTCAAACAGGACGCGGTTTCTATTTTAACTAAATAGCAAATTTGGGTCTTTTTGTTATTTGACAAAAGCACTTTCAGCATACTTAAGAAAAAAAAAACAGATGTCTAATTGAGGAAATATTATTGGGAACATTTAGCGCTATAAACATTAGCATTATGTTAGTGCATATTTATTCCAAGTAATAAATTGTCGATTCATTTAGAGTGAGTTTCCTATTTCATAGCACGTGATTCATAGTAAAATTGGATGCTATTGTACCTTCTTCCTACAGTATCACTAATGAGGCAAAGATGTGCCAACTGGTTTCTTTAAAACAAGTGGTTTTAAAGTATTTTTAGAACTTCCTTGCTTAAGAATTTCCTTTTTTTAATTATTAAATTTATTAGAGTAATGATTTACATTCACCGTAAATATGTTTGTGGTGGATAAAATTACATGGAACAAAGTAGAAGTTACTCTTAATGGTGTATTTCACACTAAATATTAGGTATCCTTTTCTTGTTATATGCTATTATTACGGAAATTCAGAGCCATGCAATAGAGAATTAAATGGAAGAAATTTACTTCCTGTGAGGACTGTATAATTGGAAAACTTAAAGAAAAATAACTATGGTGAGAGAATCTTTTACCTCTCTCAAACTTTCATCATGAGATTTTTCTAAAAAAAAAAAGGAAAGTAAGAACTTTAGTTGCAGGAATGATGTTAGTATGAGTATTTTTTTTACTCAGTCTGTACTATAATATGATCTATCTTTTCCACAAGTGCCCTCGAAATATTTATAAACGTGTTTATATACTGGGCCACAAATCAAATGTCAATAAGTTTGAGAGATTATAAAATACAGATAATATTCTTTGGGAATAATGAAAGCACTAATACTAGAGATAAAAAAAAAATTGCTAATCATTTATTGAGTGCTAAGTATGTGTGAGCACTGGAAAATAAGAAATGTGGCCATAGTTCTTTAACCATCCACAAGAACTTGAATGCAGGTCAGATTCCAAGTCCATACTTGTCACTGGAATAATAATGCATGTTTAAACATTTTTAACAAAAGTATTTCAATAAATTGGAAATTAATAAAATATGCCTCTCAATAACTTTGGGAAGCTTTAGATTTCACTTACAGAATATTTAAAATATGACAGCAATAAAAATATTACTCCTTGGTGCTTATAAAACCTAATTAGAGTTACAGTCACATGAAAAAAAAATAATCCACTGAACTAAACAATTTCATGATTGTTAAAACAAAAAGGAAAAAATAAAAATAAATGAAAATTATTAAATTTTAGTAAAAATAACCAAAATAAGTATTTGAAGAAAATAGAAGTTAAAACACCTTAGTTTAAAATATAAACAAGTTTCTCAAGAAATAACTCACTAAAAATAAACACGTAAAACAAAAGTATTTAGGAAAAAGGAGAAAGTTGCTGCAGGCAAAGGAATTGTTTTGTTTTTTTAATGAGTACTAGTTATAAGACGTGAACACGATAATCATTTTGAGACTATTAGTGAAAGTAAATCATCCTACAATATTTTTAAATGATTGAAATTGCCTGAAAATTTTTAAAATTCAAATAATAATATGACTATGACGGAAATTACAATTGCCCTCAAATTATCTTGTTAGAAGCTCTAGTTCTAAATGGCTTTACATATTTTTTTCTAACATACCTATAACTAAGTTCCTAAGAAACTGTAACTTATTGAATATAGAAAATGTCACTTAAAAAATCGAGAAAAGCTCAGATATTAAATTAAAACAAATATAGAGCAAACAGGAGTAGAGATTCAGTTCGCGTGTGACCGTAAGTGCAGCTTTTTTTTTTTTTTTTTAATTAGCTCTCCTAGTCCAGCAACATATCGCAAGGTAGCTGTTCTCCCATCAGCTTATTGAACCCTGGACTAATGGAGAAAAGGTTCAAATGAACATATTGGTGGTTATTAAAAAAAAACAAAAAAAACTCCTTGATAAAACTCAAAATCGATTTATAATTTAAGCCAATATTTTTAAGTGAAAAAAGAAGTATTGCTCTATAAATGTAATGCCATGCCAATCAAAATATCAGTCTTATTTATGATGAAATTTGAGAAATCAATTCTAAATGTTTGTAAGAAAAAAATGCGTAAGAGTACCCATAACCTACTTTTGTTGTTATCAAAATTATTATCTAAGCTCGTGGATTTTTTTTTTCTTCTTTTTTAACAAGAAACTATTTAATGGTATAAATTCTTTGCTCTAGCAGCCTTGTTTCTATTTTTGAGAATGTCTGTGTGCATTAGTAAAAATTTAGCTTCAAACTTACCATATGTTTCTCTTCAAATTTCAAACAAGGCCAAATCTAAACATCTCCTTTGGAGCCGGGTGTTCTTATAAATTCCTGGCCTTCGATCTCGTTGGGACAATCGGCATGCCTGCCGAAATCTGTGTGCGCTGCAAGCCCAGGCCCCGCTCCTCTCCCGGTGCTCCTGCCCATTTCATTTCCACGGCACGTCGACTCCACGTTTCATCGTTTGAATATTTAAAGGGATGTGGCAGCTGTGTGATGGATTACTGGCCACGGGGTTGAACCACTCCGGCTGGCCTAGTATATATATTTTTTTAATGACAGCATGCCTGCAGTGGCTTTTTTAAACCACTCTGAATTTCACTTACTTTACCTAAAAATTGAATTTCAAGTAGCTCACGCATGCCTCGCACGTGAACTGTGACTCACGACCTTTTGTTTGCTCTTCCAGGACTAGAACTTGAGGTTGCTTTGTAACTTCTGCAGACTTGGATCTTCTGTGGTCCACAGTTTGGTTAGAAATAAGCGGTTAAACTCATCCACCACAAAAAACAGTCTCTCTGGGTCAAAGCATAAGAAGGCCAACAGGCAGCTTCCAGTCTCCATAAACAGACCAAAGAACTTTTGCGTAATTCTGAATTCCTGTTCTCTTATGCATTCATTACTGTGTCAAGCACTTTAACTCTTCCTTTAAGCTCTGTCTTCTCTCCAAAGATTCCGTGCATTCGACGATGTCTGTTTTTTCCCTTCCAACGGGAGCAGATCCACAAACGACTTCCACATCCATGCTGCCAGCTCCCGGTCCGCTGATGCACCAACAGAAAAATATTGGATACTCGGCTTTGCCTTATCCCTTTGAGTGGATGTTCTGGAAGAAATATCTAAACTGACACGAAGAGCTAATATCAAGTAAAGAGTTTTTATTAACTACATTGACGATGCTTTGATAGATGTTAAACCCATGACGACGAATTTAATTTGGCTAAATCAAATAATCAAATAATGAGGTGACTAAGTGTCATTGTAGCAAAAAAAAAAAAAAAAAAAAAACAGTGTTGGTTTAAATTGAATTATACAGTTTTCAGAATTAAAGATCAACCATGCCTCGGTATTTTGGAAAAGTGATTAACTTGTAATGAATGCACAATTAAAGATCTCTTCCATTAAATTGTTGAAATGTCTTTCAAATTAAAATGCATTTCCACTTAAGAAATTGCTATTTCTTTAAATATTATTAATTTTAAACTAGCCATTAATTTAAAATGAACAGTAAGTTTATGACAGTATTGATTTATTGTTATGATTATTTTATCTTTTGATGTCTCAAATACTAATGTTGAAATACTAATAACAGTGATTTTCCCCATTAAGGCACCTAAACTATAAAAGGACTATGAAAAATACATAAACAGGTAAGAAAAAATAAGTCACAGGTGAGCCTCTCTCTGAAATATAAGTACATATATGTTGGGCCCCAAATTAACATCAATAAAAAACTTTATGGATAAAATTTCTGTGATTTCACATTTTAAATGTGTAAATGGTAAATAGACATACCTATAAGTAATTAAGTAGTAGCATAAAGCCTGTTTTTATACAATTTTCATTGTGAAATCAATTCAATGTCAATTTTGCTAAAATTAGTGATTGAAAGAGACATCTTCCTAATTCCACATCAAAATGTTTTTAATGTAAGATCAAATTCAATGTATTAAATTTGGAAAACTACAAAAATATTTAAAATGTGACCTATGCATTTTTTTAAAAACCCTGAAATTTTCTCCAAACACCAATTGGTGACATTTTGTTATGTTACATTAATACATGACAAAAAAATTCTCCCATTCACATTCAATTTATGTCACTGTTGACTGTCTTGGCCTTTTTTATTATTAACATATTTTAATTACTAAAGATGAATAAATACACCACTTCCCAGCTTCTAACTATATATATGGGTTAAATCAATGAAACACCGTCTCAGTATATATAATCTAGTTCTTCTCTCGAATCTCAAAATGCTGTTCGCATTTCCCCTTCCCTGTCCTTGCTTCTCCTATCAACTTGACATTACTAATGACAATAACAAGATGCCTTATATTCCCCATTTACATGGTTCTTAAAGGTAGTTTACATAGTGTATCACACTATGTTAGAAAAAAGTCATAATTTTACAGAACAAACTCCAGGTCAAAGAATTGTATGACCTACCAGAAATAGAACGGGGCTGTTTGAGGTTTAGCCCTTTTACCCTTACACATCTAAAATCGCACTCAGTGTTCTTCCCATGACAAGACCTGTCTTATTTTCTTAAATTTAATGGAAACATGGCCACGGCTAAACCTTAAAGTCCGTACTTTTCGAGTTTAACCTAAATTCCAAAAATAAGCTGACCATAAGAATGACAAGGTGAAGTGTATTGGATGTAACCTCAGCGGTAACTGAAAGACACGTGAATTGGGGTTCGTCACACTGATGAATGACAATGAGAAAAGGAAGACAGGTTTCTAGAATTACTCTCAGGTAGAGACAACAGAATGGACGTAAGTGAAAAAGACTTTGAGACCTGGGCTACTAGGAGAATTCTAGTGACATATTTTGCTATTTTGAATGTCTACAGAAGCAGATGGATTAATATTCAAGTTACTCGGGTAATTTGCAAATGAGTTCATGGACATATTCTTGAAAACATTTGAGGAAACTTGGTGAAACTTAGAAGTACTGCAAGTTTGAAGTTTGGCAAATAATTATTACACTTTGAAAAGTTGGACAAAGATTCTGCTTACTGCTGCTGTGTAGCATAATATTGCCTCCCTTTCTAAGGAACACATCATTAAAGTTGAAAGATAGTTCCTTGGAGAAGGAGGTGAATATAGACCCGTGAAGAACAAATCATGTCAGACTAGGCATTCGTGGACAAGATTTAGAAAAGTACAAGATCAAAATGATGGATTAGTAGCTGATTGAAAAACTCAACCCAAAGAGATGATTAATGGGTGTCAGCTATTAAAGGTGGTTTCCAGTAGGGTGCCACTGGCTTTATCCTTGGCTGTCCTTTTCAAAATTTTATCAATCATTTGGATAGAAACATAAAAGACATGACTAGTAGCAAGGCTATACAGAGATGATGTCAAATGCCTAATTAAATAATAGGAGATTTAGATGATACTTTTAAAAATTAATTCAGGAATGCAGCTGGGAAAGAAGAGATAAATTCGTAATCTTCAAAATATGGAAGGACTATTATTTTAAATTAGGGGAAAGGTAGTCCTGTTCAATTCTGTAGCGACCCCAGAATACCTAGAAATCTGCATTTCGTTTACGCTGCACACTTGAAAAGGAAACATTAAGCTAGCTAGAACATAGTGCAAGGACGGCAAAGAGGGAAATTACGCTACGTGAAAACATGGTTTTAGTAACCAGAGATTTTTTTCCAGGCAAAATCATTGGCTCACGGTAAGAAGTTAGGCTGGCTTGTCAGAGACGGCTTAGAAGATGGCTCATATCTATCGTGTGCCGATGTGTAGACAGGATAAAGAACGGTACCTGGAAACTACTAGGAGACAGGTTTATATTCTAGCAGGTGAGGAGTCAAGAGTTAGTGAACAGACTCGGAAGGCCGTGAGGCCCATCCGTTCCTTGTGCTCATGCACAGGCCAAGTGACCATTTGGCCAGGAATGGTGTTGATGGGAAACATGAGTTGTGAGATTTGATTTCTAAGTGCTTTCCAGATGTTACGTCCAGTAGCAAACCAAAGTCACCCATAAAAATGAAGTAATGAAAGGCAGGTAGAAACGGCTATTAAGTTCATCAGGGGCTCGATGTTAAAAATATGTAAAAGCACCATCTCGATGTACACTACATTATTGTTCAAAAATGTTCGCTTCCTCGTCCAGGAAAGATTGAGAAGCTTACTAAGTTTTTGAGACAGGTGTATTTCCAACAGTCATCAGTAGAGGCCAAAAGAGAGTTTGACTATTCAGAAAATAAAATATGTATTGGTCCCCCAAACTTCAAAGGACAAGGGACAGACCGAGAAGGCCATCTAGTCCGCAGGGAGGGCAAATCGTCAATGCCCTTGTCAGACGCGACAGACTAAGATGGCGACAGAGGAAAGGCGTCTTCAGAAGTGGAGCGAAGGGCCATGGGGGAGGGGAGACCAGCCTGGGCTTGGGGGTCGCGCCCCCGACGTCCCCACGCTGCGCAGGCACCTGCCGAAGCGCCCGCCCCACAGGGCACGGGACACAGTGACCCGCAGCGCCCGGCTGCCCCCGACGTCCCAACGCGAGCTCTCACTGCAGCTGCATCGTTTCTGTGGCTCCGCTACAGACAGAGAGAGTGGGCAGGCAGGTCATCGACGCTGGTTTTGGAGCCTAGATCTCCTTATAAAGAAGATAGAGCCCCCCACCTCACGCGAAGTCTGACGCGCGATCGCAGGCGTTATTAAGACTTGGACTTGACGCTGTCGGAGAAGGACTGTGTATGCCCCGCAGGCGGAGGGAGGAGGAAAGCCCTAAAAGTAGAGACAGACTCTAGTGTGTCATGACACCAAGCAGTACCCCTTGTCCCTCACTGGGGAAGAACGCGCTTTCCCACCCCTCGTGCATCAACCCGAGCCTGCTCACTCGCTCCGGCCAGTGGAAAAACAAAAAACAAAAAAAAAGTGCAAGTAACACGTGTTGTTCCCGGCGGCAGCTCCGTTAATGCTGTATTCCCTCCGCCACAGGCGGGCTGCTTCATTGGCCCTGGCGGGTGTGAAAGCAACGTGGGACAGAGTAGCAGCTCATCATTAATAGGCACCTCGTGTGAGTGAGAAGCAGCGGTGTGTTGAAAGCCACCGAGATGTTCGAGTCGTTTGCTATCACCGTACAACGTTGTCTGTCTGGGCCATTACGGTCTCTGAGAAAGGAGACTCTCGTATTAAGAGGCCAATGAATTTCAATCGAGCAGAAACTATGAAGCCCTACACTGTATGTATATATATATTCAGATGCTGTGGTACACAAGGCATTGCTCTGAGCAAATAAGGCAGCTGGATATTTATCTAGTCTGAAAAATAAAGGGAATATAAAGATCGAGTAAAAGGCCCGATCTGCTGAATTCTCTTTCATGCAAAGTAAAGTAATAAGAATCACTGGCTGGAAATTGTTTCAATCGAAAGGCTCCTCTGACCCATGTGACATGTAAACCTCTGCATCACATCAAGTAAGTATTTGTAAAAATGTACTTTACATGAAGATACTGAGGCATAAACATTGGTAGAAGGAGGAAGTTGAGAATATTAGGGAATATTATGGAATAAAAACTTATGTAGCAATTAGACTTTCGAGAGTTAAAGTATTCGAGGAAATAAAGAGTGACAAGGGACCGAAGCTAGGACACCCACCAGCCCTGATGAGGAGGGACTCCCCGGAACTTGCTGGAAGGTAGGTGCACCTTACCGCGGCAGGGGCGAGTTCCAGGGGCTGCCGTGGCTCTTCCCTCCTGGCGCTCAAGGACGCCGGTGTTTGTCTGGACGTCTCAGAGTCAAGGTTAAAGCAAGGAAGCCCCTGAGCAGGTGCTAGAGAAATGAAGACAAGCTGAGACCCGCCAGCCCCTCCACGCCTGTCCCTGCGGCTGCTCCAAGTACACCCTTCGGAACATCCTCACCGCTGCTCCCACCTCCGGAGGCTCCCCAAATTCCCTGGTGGCCAAACTGAAGCACGAACGGTGGCACGGTGGCGGGAAGGGAATTCCGAGAAGAGAAACTCGGGCTTACTTTCTCTTTCTCATGGAAAATCTTTCAATTGCCTGTCCTAAGGCCTATTCTCAATACCTGGGGGCGCTGTGCACTCAGGGACCACTATCGGAACACTAAAACTGCCATGAAGGAAATACCGAAATCATCCGAGGCGAGGTTGTTAGAACCGACACTGAGTTGTATTAAAGAAGACTAAATATATTTAAGATAAGAAATACACACACACATACACGCACACACACACACACACGCACACACACACACACGCACACGCACACACACACACACGCACACATATTTCCCAAATAGACTTAAATATATGAAAGTAGGGAAAGAATGTAGGATTTGAAAAGCAATAGAATGACCACAATTAAGAAATTGATTAGTATCGGAGAATCACACTGCAGAATTCTGCAAACAGGCAGCAGAAAAAGATAAAGGAACAGGAAACACAGATGATGAAAGTAGAATTGATAAGGTCCTCATAACAAAAGGAAAAAGGAGAGAAAATGAAGGAGTGGGAAATATTTGGATAAATCATGGAGATCAACTTTCTTGAATTAAGGAAACATTAAAACATTCAAATGGAAAAGCTGTATGAAGTTTTGAAATGTGAGCGGTAAGAAAAAACAAGACTAGATACCTTGTGATAAAATATAATTATAAAGAGAAAATAGAAAAATAGAAAACACCATAGAGAAAGAATGGATTGTTAACGAAGTAAAGAAAATCATATTAATATTGGACTTCTCAATACCAGCACAAGGATTAGAAGATAATGGAGTTATTCTCTAAAATCAATTTTAATGGGGTCATGATTTATATACAATGAACCACAGCCAGTCAGAGTGAACCACTCAACAAGTTTTAACAAACATACACACGCATCAACCAGCTATCAGAAGGAAGATACAGTCTATTTCCATCATCTTAAAAGATATATCTTGCTTCCTTACTATTTATCACTCTTGCTAAACTGGTCTCAGACAACCACCAGTTGACTTTTTTCAGGAAATATTTGTTCTCATTTTCTAAAATTCTATATAAATAGGATTATCGAAATACACATTTTTTTGTCTGACTTCTATTATTCATTGTAGACTTTGAGATGCATCCATGTTGTCACTTGTATTAGTAGGTTGTTTTTGGTACCAACAAGACTGATTTTTGGATAAAGGAATGAAGGGGAAAAGGAAGGAAGGAAGGAAGGAAGGAAGGAAGGAAGGAAGGAAGGAAGGAAGGAAGGAAGGAGCTCACAAATTAACTAATGAATGAAAAAAGAGGAAATAACTACAGAAAAGACCATCAACAACAAGGCAATATTATCGACAACTAAATACTAATAAATTTGAAAACCTAGATAAAATAGGTAGGTTTTAGAAATGTATACAATGTCAACATTGGCACAAAACTATCTACAGAACTTAAATAACCAATTAAAGAAGTTGAAAACCTTCCATGCCCCTAAAATCTCTAGACCTTGATGATTTAAGAGACAATCATTCTAATTTAAAAAAAAAAAATTATTATCGTATGCAAGAGAGAAAGTAGAAAAAAACTCTAGCAGCAAGTTTCATTTTTTGAATCTTTTGTAACCTAAAAAGGGGTAATGACAGTAGAGTATAATTATCATTCCAACAATGAATATAAATACAAAAATCATAAATAAACTATTAGCTAACTAAATACAACAGCAAATGAAATATAATGTGTTATAATAACCTGAGATTACCCCAGGAATTTCAAGATGGTTTAACATCAAAAGTGTAATTCGCCACATTAATAAATTTAAAAGAAACACAATTGTTTCTATCAATGCAGAAAAAATAACCATCTGATTATCTGTTTAATACCTTATTAAAAATTAAATCAACAAACCAGGAATGAAAAAACAAACTCCCTTAGCCTTGCATAGATTTTACAATGTTAGGTAGGTAGACAAGGATAGATGGTAGATGATAGATAGATGATAGATAGATTAGAGTAGATAGATAGATAGATAGATAGATAGATAGATAGATAGACAGATCGATCGATAGATAGAGCCAGTCCCTTCAAAATTAGGAACGATGCAAGCATATCCTGTGCTACTTAGCGGAGTGCCTCAATTCCTGGCCAACTTTAGCAGGAGAAACAAATAAGGGCCACACAGCCTGGAGGAAAAAAAAGATTGAACTACCATTAGTTCGAGATAATATGATTGTTTTTCTAATTAGAAAAACTGAAACAACAACCTCTTCGAGCTAATTAGTGAGGTCAAAAATGTTTCCATTGCTTTAGCTATATAAATTTTTGCATAGTGGCAATTTTAATTCGTAAAACAGATGATAGCATTTAGTAAAACAATCGAATTATAAAGTATCTAGAAAGATATTAACCAAGAAGATGCATAAAAACCTCAGAGAAGACTTTACAGCTGTAATAATGGAAATGGCAGTTGACAAGAATCGAGGAGCTATTCCATTAATCATTTTGAAATGTAAATTCTCAGAAAATTAATCTATAACTACAAACTTAATTAAATATATAGTTGGGCATTCTGAGTATCTCAGTGTATACTCAGTGAAGTATTTATAGCATATATATAGTCAATCCACAAATAGCTAAGTAACCAGGAAGAGATTAGTAAAAAGGAGAAGATGTGACTTATCAGATTTAAAATACATTTAAATCTATAGTGTTAGAAGTGCGTATTATCATTGGAACGGAGATATATGGAGCAAAACTAACGTTTTAGTGGTCAGCAAGCAAGCACCTCGCATATTTAAATTCCAAGAGACAGAAAGTGATAATCGCCTTTCACGTCCAAAAGGGCCCGAGTATTATCTCCTTTATCTGAGTCTTCTTTAGCTTCGCCAATTACAGTAACCCAGGCCACCAAATACCATCGAAGTTACTTTTAATAATGTCAATTCTTGATTTTTTTCTTTTTTGACAATAGTAGGATTACATAATATTCCATAATTAACTCTGATATTTTCTGTATTTCCTGGTGAATGCTCTAATAAATCAAGAAAGCTCACTCTGATTCTTGCGTGCCAAGGATTTTAAAAATAAATGTGCATTTAAATTAATCCCATATTTTTATGCAACTACATGACCAATGATTTTTTCTTATTATTTCATTTCTAATATAAGAAATTGTCGTGATCTATTTCATAATGACAAAGGGTAATTATTTACTGATGTAAAACTCAAGAGTTTATTATTGCTAGTATACAGAAAAATAAAACATTCTAATATTCAATACTATTATTTTCAGTATATATACTTGGGGTGGACGTTAGCCTATAGTGTTTTCTTTTTTTAATTTTCATAAGCTGTCCTGTTCTGAATTTGATAGCTGAGTAACCCAAGATTATGTATCTGACATCGGGAGATTATTTTGTGTGTCTTGGTGCCAATTTCAACGGAAATTTGTCTGTTCTTTTAAGAACAGAGGGTAGATGTCTCTTATAAAACTGGCCCGACGTTCTTTTGATAATAGATGTTCTGTAGGTGTTTGGGCTATTAATATTTTTTATTCTAATCATGAAATTTTGGTCACTTTTAAAACACTAGAAAATATCTATTTTAAACCAAGTCAAGTTCTTTTACTACAGAATAGTATTTTCTAAAGCTCCGTATTATTATTTTTCTCTGTTAAAGTGCATCATCAGTAGCATCATTAGAGAACCTGCAGGTGACAAACTTCTTGTGTCCTTAAATGTCTGAAAGATCTATCATCTTCAGGTTTACATGACCGTTTGGCTTAAGCATTGATTTTCTTAAGCACTTCTCAGATATCATTTCATAGTTCTGCTGTGGGCAGTGTCACTGAAAAATTCCAGAACACAACAATCACCACACACTCGCACCGGGCTCCAGACAGCGTTCTATAACGTAATGAATATTAGCTAATTCGACTATCGTAACTGGCTCATAGGGCAAACACTTATTATCTTACTTCTATAGGTAAGAAAGCTGAAGCCCGAAAATTTAGGTAATCCGACCGACGGTGAGCAGGTGGGTCTCCGGGTGGTGCCACGCCCGGGTCTCCGCCACCGCGCTCTGCGGGCTCCCACGCCTCGGTCAACATGCTCATTCCGTCGTTGTCTGAGTTTGAAGTATTGTAGTTTATCTACAAGTGACGTGCATAGGAGGCTCTTTTCATTTATTCTGGACACCAAATATCAATCTCCCTCCAAATTGTTCCGATAAATGATTAAGTATCTTTTCTTGCCCTACTGCTTTTTCAGTGTTTCGTCTATTCTTCCCTTCTGGAACTCTCTTCCGATGCTCACAAAAGCCTCTTCCAGATTTTTCAACTTGAGACTTTCGTGCTTTAATCTGAGACAACTACTCAGGTTCATTTTTGAGCTTAGTCATTTGCTGCTCAGCAGGGTCCAGTCTCCCATTCAGAAAAATCCCCTGAGTTTTTCAGCGAACGTTTTACTTTCCAGTTTTCTTGCCTACTGTTTCACGACCTTTGTCTTGATTTCTTTTTCCTCCTCCATGTTTTTGATCATGATGTCCTATTGTAGACACACGGATGAAGTGACCTCCTGTATGTCTTACGGGGGACTCACATTTATGAGAGCTTTTTCTGGTTGTTATCCTGCGTTGGTTGAATTTTCTGCAGACTCTTTGCGGTGTGGGTCATCTTAAACGTGGGTACGTTCGCATCTCAGATTGTCCTCAAGTTCTCTCCTCTCCCACCCTGCAGGCCTCCACACCTCGAAGGGAGACATGAAAGTGGCTCCAGGAATGTGGCCCCTCCTTTGTTCAGTGGGGGCTGGAGATAGGGTCAGCTGGCTCAGGTCCGTGGAGGACCAGCCTTCGAGACTCATCGACTCCATCTCCCTTCCCAGCTCCCCAACCACCCGGACGCTGTTCTGCATCTCAGATGCAAACTTTGCTGCCAACATAAGGAAAACCCATCTCTGCCTCTGACTTACCCGGCTGGGGCCAGGTCAGGATGGCCACACCTTCGTCGACGCTCTTCCCATTGCAAGGCGTGAGGTGGGTCCGATCCCTTCTTCCTCAGTCAGGGCTGGACTCCTCGGGCTGGGGACGTGAAGCAAACACTATAATAGTTTGAAACCTGGGCTTTAAGTGGACTGGCTGGTTTGGGCTTGGTTTCGTGGACGCCTGCGCCAACATGGGAGAATCCCCAGTGCTCTGCCAGCTGAGCCTGGCCTGTCACTGTCCCAGCTCTCTGGGACCCACAGCCAAGCCCAAGCATCACGTGACCAGTCAGCAGCAGGCGGAGTAGTATTTGCGTGGAATCTTAATCCACAAATTAAATACATGTGTCGTTGTTTAAGTTCTGGTGTAGTTTGCTCTATCGGCATAAAAAACGGAAATGGGTGAAGGGGGAGTTACCCAAGTTTCAAACATCCCACGTTCTCCTGTTAAAGAAGCGCCCCTAACTCTTTTTTTAAAAATTCTCCCGCTCTAGGGTTCGGCCGCGTTACGATGTGAGATACGCCTAGTGTTAGACTCAGTGCCCAGGCGTCGCTTCTCTCCTCAAATATCCCTGAGTGTCCCGAGCCGACATTTTTCTTTCCAAAGATGTCTGTGTGGCCCCCTAAGAAGGGGGTGCATCTTTCAGCTTATCATACTGATGTCATTATTTGGGGGGTGCTTTGTGAAATATCGAGGCGGTTCTCTTTTTTTCTTATTAAGTGCTAACTTTATTAGTCGTTTAATTTATGTGACCTGGAACAAAGAAGTCAGAATTACAGAAGGCAAGCATTATCAATACTTTTATTCCAAGAAAGCCTCGTATGTTTTACTCAAGATAAAAAGCAATTAGGAGCCCACCGCACCCCGTGTCCCCTCAGCTGCGAGGGACGAGCTTGCCTCCCACGGGAACTCGACGTTCCCAACACGGAAGATCAGTATTAGGAAGGGAGACAAGGGAGGCCTTCTTCTGTGCGTAAGTCCCAAACGCACGACCTGGTTATTGCTCATTTGCAGCCCTGGCGGATGAGTAGGGTGACCCCACAAACATGTTCTTCCTCCTTTGGAGAACTGTGTCGAGCTCATTTGTCCTCACAGATGAGAATTTCGAGAAGACAGACTCCCTCAGGGCAGAGACCGACTCAGCTCACTCAGCCGAGCTCCCGCCCCCCTTCCTGTCCGTCACAGCTCCTTTTGCGGGGCTGGAGAGGCCCGGCGTTTGCGGATACGCTGAGCCAAGACTAATGAGAGTCGAGCAAGTACGTGCTTCTCAGCTGAAGCAGACTTTGCCGAAAGGTCACGGCCGAGCATCTTGATCAGAGCGGCAGAAATTTCCAAAGGTCTCCTGATGCAGAGGGTTATCTTTCTAAAGTTCACTGTTCTCGACATCACGCTCCTTTAATTGGCCCATAGAGTAAGAGTATGTCTCCGGACTCCACTATCGGCTGACATAACTGGGCAGGATTTTCTGCTGCGAATCTCTCAGTTTTCCCCTTGCCTCTGTCATGTCATCAAACCTTGTTCTAAACAAATATTTTCCATCAGATTCTAAATGTACCAAAACTTCATACTTTTCACAACGTGTTGCCTTTGCCTCGCATTTTCTCCACATGCCCGCCACCCTAGTCCTCAGTCGCCCAGGATGCACGGAAGTGTAATATTTCTGGAAGTGTATTTTCGCTCATGTATTTTTAGGAACCTTCCTGTGCATTTCACAACACGTAAACAATACAGGTTGAGGATATTCTTACTACACAACTTACCATTACACGTTATAATAGTATAATTTTTTGCTGTGTCTCTCAATAAAGTGTGAATTTCTTGGAAGCATTTATATACTTTAAAAGTATATCAAATGCCTAGAATAATACACTCAAAATTTGTCTACACTCTTCTACAAATATATTATTGTATCTACTGTATCAGTTTTTCACATATTTTTATTAATGTTAAAAACACTTCTAGACACGATGTGATCACCTTCGTTTACTCCATCGGTTAAATATCTCTCTGTTTCTTATCATAGACAAATGTATCCGAAATTTGGCGTATCCTTCCACATGGAAAATTTTGCACATGTTTATTGCCTTTACATAAACACACACACACACACACACACACACACACACACACTCCTGGGTATAAACTCTAGATAAAATTTTGTCCACAGATGCACAAAGAGGCATGCAGAAGGATGTTTTCCCCAGTGTTATTCGCAGGGGGAAAACTTTTAAGAACACTCGATGGCTTTATCTAAGTGAGTGAGCAAGTAAAATGTGGTACAAGCGAGCAGCGTAGGACCACGCAGTTGAATGAACTAAGTCCACAGGTAGCTAAGGATGATCTTAAAAACACAATATTGAGTGAAAGTATGAGAACTACCTCCATAAGATAGGACAATTGATATAAATTTAAAACACGTAACACAGATGTTCTCGATAAACATATGTGAAAATAAATGTGTGGAGGATGAATTGGAATCATACACCGAGAACACACACACACACACGCGCGCACACACGCACACCCACACACACAAATGAATGGCAATGAAAAAGTCAAGGCAGTGTGTTAGTAGCGAAGGAGAGTGATTGATAATCTAAAATAAGGGAGGTTACTACATGATAACATGTAAAATGATAACATTAATTGAAGGTAAAATCATCTCAACACTGTTTCTGGTTTCTCTCTCCCTCCCTCCCAAACCACCGCCCCCCCCCCCAAAAAAAAAGAGGGAGGCTTTTATTTGTCTAGATGTTTTAATATTGGTAAATCTAAAATTATGAAAAATCAGATTTGTTGGACCTCACGTTTTATATGTTAGCTACAATTCCGAAAATATTTTATTTTCAAATTCATATTATAGAGTGCCATTCACAGCAAAGCTGTTCTATAAACTATAACGACACGTCAATATAATTAAAAAGAATTTGAATACAGCAGAGTGACTAAAGAAAATGCACAGACTGACGGGCAAGAAAAGAGAGACCTTAGCATGTAGGGCCATTCGATATTTTGGCCGCTCGTTTTAACACTTTGCAAATAAATAACAGTGATTTTACCATTTTTCTCAAAGGAAAATAATCTTACTTTGTCTTCTTAATAAACATAAACTCATGCCCTTGAATGAAAGTGTGATCATCTCAGTCATCATTATCATCATCATAATTCTTTCACATTTACATGAAGTCCACAGGGTACACTCTATTTAAAGAAGGTCTGATTGCATAGAAGTGTGAAATTAGAGAGCACTGCAAAAATATGACCAATACCCTCAAGTCTTTCTTTTCTAGGTTAGGAAAAAACAAAACAAAACAGAAACAAAACCTCCAGTTTCGTGCCTCTGCCTTCGCACAGTCTGTGATGGGGCCTTCACACGCTCCTCCTCTGCCAATCGCCAGAGGCCCCCTGTCTGTACTCAAGGAAAGGTAAACACTGTGCCAAGTTCTAGGTTCAGAGAAGCGCCCTGAGTCAAAGGAGAAATAATGAAAATCTCAAAACCAAAGTCACCTCGGAAATGTTCTCCTAGGACTGCTCAGCCCAGAGCCCAGGGCAAGCACCCCTTCTGAGCCCCAGGTGTGCTTAGCCCATCACACAGGTTGTCTCGTGTGACCCTTTAACTCCCATGACAGTGCTTAGAGCCCGTGACTATTGTCCTTTCTACTTTTGATGAGAAACTAACGCTTAGAGAGTTAAGTACATCATTCAGGTTATACAACTAGCAGCTAGTAATTGTTGAGGTTAAGAAGACACTTGTCTATTTGCCTCCAAAGAAAAGACTCTGAATTACTGTGCCAAACTGAAGAAAATGACAACTGAAGAAGTTAAGTGCCAGTGTAAGCCATGTAAGGAGAGAGTGTATAGCCAGGTCACTGTAAAACGGTTATTTCAACATTGTAAATCATGAATCACTGAAATGCAGTGAGTTCACTTACAGCACTTCGTGAGAGCATAAGCCGTGTGGCTATATGGTAGCACTCTGTGTAACTCACCGAAGTCTATCTGTGCCTAAATTTCTACAATTGTCATTGGGTATTTCTGTATCTGATTGACTAGCTGGGATTAGCAGGCTATCGTAGACAATGGAATAGAGAATTTTTCTAAAGAAGCTGAACCCAGTGTGACTTCATGAGTAAAACGCATTAATCAACTGAATTAACTATGAAACGTATTTCATCAAGTTCTAATGAAATCACTACAGTATCAGATGCAACATGAAAAACGTAGCCCACATCCATTCAAGTTCACTAATATAAAATTCCATGTCGAGATACGGATATGATGAATAATGTTTGCAGAAACTGGAATGGGGAATATTAAATCTAATGTTATTCTCTAGATTACATCTTGATGACATACTCGGGAAATGTGTTTTATTTAATATTAATAATTCCTTCAAATGTTTGCTCTTTCAAGAACTTATATTACTTTTGCAGGTTTTATCAGACTATTCAGGGAGAAAAAATATGAAGATTAAAGATATGCTGAAAGTAATAACATTTTCATAAATCTGATTTATAAATCTCATAAAAACCTGGAAACAGACCCTTAGTTTTTGCCATATCATTTAAAGATAGCTATATTATTTCGAAAGAAAGTTGTGTCGTTTCTTTTATCCTGAATGATTTTTTTTGTTTGTTTTCTGTTGTTTTCATCAACAGTTCTAAGTCGTTACATTTCATTTTCATACATGGTTTCATTAGTATCTAACGTACCTCTGAAAATCCATTTCAAATATTAGGATTTGATAATTTCTGGGCTTTCCTTGTGCCTTTCATGTACTAAAACTTAAAAGTATAATTGTGTCCGAAAGAGTCAAATGTCAGAAGGGAAAAATGGCAAAGAGCAGAGTCAATGGGTCAGTGTCTGTTCAGAGGTCCAGTCTCGACTTGCTGATTTTTTTCAATGGTCGGGACACCTTGCTTGCTGCGTGAGGCCTCCTACGTATGGATGCTCAACCTGCGTTATTGTCCGAGGCGGGTCAGCGTGTGCCCCACACACTCACATGAATGATTGGACTACACCCCCACGCGTGTGTGATAAATCTTGCTGGGAAATGATCTTGTGGCACTTTTCTTTCATTTTTTGTAAACCAACACTTATTAAGAGGGATACGCTTTCTCGCACATCATTGTAGACACTGGAGATACAAAAGTGGTGAACAGAAACATGTCCCCTTCCCTCAGAGAGATGACAGTATGGTGGCATTGATCGCCATGCCTTAAAAAGCAAAAAACGAAAAAACAAAAACAAAAAAACCAGGAGCCAAAGCAGAGCTTGTCAAGGATAAAGATAAACTAAGAATAAAAGAATAAAATTAGGACAAAACTCTATATTCTGTCTAGAAATAAGCAAGCAAAAAATAAGCTTAAAAAAAGGGGGGGAAAAAGGCCCCTGTGAACTCATAAAAAATGTGAATATTCTAAAATACCCTCCATGGGATCAAAAATACCATGTCCAACTTAAAATAGAAAATAAGGCAAAGAAAAGCAGGTAAACTTCTGTAAAAACTAAATCAGCCATTATCTCTGTAATAAATAAAAAGAAACTGCAAAAGGAAAAAATATGACTCTTAGAAGATAAATAATAAAGCCCTTCTTCATGGATAATGAGCATTATCTC
Organism: Rousettus aegyptiacus; assembly: GCF_014176215.1. Classification (NCBI taxonomy): domain Eukaryota; kingdom Metazoa; phylum Chordata; class Mammalia; order Chiroptera; family Pteropodidae; genus Rousettus; species Rousettus aegyptiacus. The sequence goes on along the minus strand of NW_023416288.1, from coordinate 44,157,800 downwards.
AGTAAAGTAAGCTAATTGGAAAGAATAGAACTAGTAAGAAAAATAAGAAAATGTAAGTGTCCCTCTTCAAGGCTTAGTGCTCCAGACTTAAAAATTAACTAACTCTCCTAACAATTCTGCAATTAGTGAGTAAAACCCAAACTTACTGAGATTCAGTAATACTGGGGAAAAGTCTCATAACTACTCAGGCATAAATGAATAAATATATTTTAGAATCATGAGAGGTTCAGATTTTTATTTTAAAGCACTAAAGAACTAGATATAATGAAATATATACAGAGCCTTGTGTAGAGGAGGTTGTTACCAAACATTTCTATATCAAGCCAAGTTGCTAACTATGAGCAATAGAAATAAGAAAAACTATGAATCAAATGCTCTCTAAAAAGATTTGTTTAAGATAGACACATGCTGACATATCTGAACTTGCACCTTCGGTGACCAATAGATGGGTCAGATAGGACCTCGCGAACAAGGATCATGTGATCAGTCACGAACGGCCTCAGATAACAAAAGAGGGGGACAACAAGCACATATTTAATACGCTTTTATAACCATGTAAAAGTCAAAAATAATCTAATATCCATAAAATATTTTAACGGCAACATTAACACATAGATTTAAAAGCTAGACAATTTTACAATGAGGTTTGTGCAAAAAAAAAAAGAAAAGAAAGGAAAAGTGAATTAAAAATGGGCCCCACCCACGGGACTGTGAGAGCTACTGGCGTCACCCATGCAGAATGAGCACGGAGAGGTAGTGAGAGGCGCGATCATGAAGAGCCGCTGAGCCGAGTCAGGACTAACAGGTGCGCGTTGCTGGAAGAGAAAAGGAAGAACAGGCGAATGGACCGCGGTGCGTGGTAGGTGCCCGGCAAGCCCGTGGCCGGAAGGCCAGAGACCCTCGGATGAAAGGGGGTGCCCGAGCCGCACTGCCCGCCCCCCACCGTCGCTGCGGGCTTCCCCCCGTGCGCGGGCGCCGGTGCGCGCCGACTCGCCGGCCGTCGCAGGTGTTTCGCCAGCTTGTGCCAGAAATGAACAGTAATAGGTAAAAAAGATCCTACACCCGACACGTTTGCATTCGAGATGGCACCGACGACATGACCGAGAAATCCAGGGGACGCTTCCTCGGGTGCGACCCGCGCGGCCGGAAGCGGCTGCCCGCGCGAGCCTCCCCGGGGGTCCCCCGGCCGCCCTCCGACGCGTCGCCTCAGGGCCCGTGGCCTCGGCGAAGGGCCGGCTGTTCACGCACGACATGCACGTGCGACTCTGATCCTCGGGGTGTCGTCGGTTAAGGCGCGTTTTGCATCCAACTGTCGAAAAGAGATGCGACAACAAAAAAAGGTAAAACACAGAACATTTTTAAAGAAATGTATCGACGGCAGAATATAGTCAGTCTGTCACTATCGGAGAGTAGAGCCTTTCCCGCTCAAAGGCACGGTCTCTGTCACCGTCCACAAGTCACGCAAGAGCGCACAGGTGTGTCTAATGCGAAATTAAGGAAGGAAACGCTCGTACACAATTGAGTAAAAATAACATCGTATCACTTGTGTACATTTTGGTCCCAGGATTATAGTAATGCATTTTGCAATGTAGAAGATATAAACACAAAGATAAACATCTGCATGTATAGATACACGAGAACGTAACCTCTACGGATGTATGATTTTATATATAATGTACGATTATAATATATATTTTACATATTATTATATTAATATTATAGCTACGGCATAAATGTTAGTGCTGGAAGACCAGATTAACTTGAGTTGCATTTCCTTTCTTTCTCTTTGTATTCCCCAATATGAACATTTTATTATTTGGTTAAAGGAAAATAGGTAGAATTGCTGAAAACGGTGGCGTCTAATATGACAATAATTAGGATCCCCCGGGATCTGCCTGTGACCCTCGCTAACGAGTTTAATGTGAAGTCCTGTTCGACCTGCGGGTCCCCCCTCCCACTGCCGCTTCTCGGGTCCTCAGGTGGCTTCGGCCACTGGGAGCCCATCACCGTACGCTCACGACTCTCCAGGTATCGGTCATGAGGAAGGAATATTTTTTTACGAGATATATCACAAGAAGTGTGTGCAAGACGGCATTACTTGCTGACCTCATGCGACCCATCGGTTCGAGCAGAGCAGCGCCCACGGCATGGCCCCCACCATGGGGCTCCCTTCCCTGTCCTGTTAACGCCCCCAGAAGGTCATGCATCCTCCTTGCTTTCACGTCAAGCCCGGCAGCCAGCTGCAGCGTAAGCGTCTCCTCGCAAGCGGCCGCGGCTGCCATCTGCCCCGTCCTCGTCCGGCTCCCTGCTCAGAGCCGGAAGATCGGGGACAGAGCGGTGCTCTCACCGCTTAGCCACCTGCCAGGCGTCGGGCCACAGACGCCACCGCCGTCTCTAACGTCCTCCATGGTGCTCGCTGTCGGCAGGAACAATCGTCAGAGGCCGACTCGGGCTTTCCTGGGCGGTGACGTAGCTCGTGTGGGCAGAGCTGGTGTTTCCCACGGTGGCGGCCTCCAGGGTAAGTCGCAGGCGACTTCCCATGGCTCTCGATTTCCACTTCTTTGCGTGCGATGTCGCGACTGTTTCCCTCACCGGGGGACCCGTCCACGCCTTTTCTTTGCGGTGCCCAGTGATGCCCGGCGGTGCCCAGCAGCGAGAGCGTCGACAGGTTTAAGAGAAGCCTTCGCAAGCAGCATGGAGGGGGAGGGGGCAGGTGTGCCACCCGTTGAGAGTAAGTGAGCAACTACCTTGTGAGACGTGTCAGACATCGGTAGATCAGAGTGCACGTGTGTGCTAAAAATATGTAAGAAGTCGGATGAGGGGACCCATTATTCCTGAGGCCTCAACTACTCACGACAACCATTGCATCTGGAAACGACGCTCAGAATGGTCCCCCGTGTTCCCAATCCAAGACTTGCATGTAAACATGATGGCTGCTCGGCAGGCTTTGGGCGAGTTACAGCTACGGCCAGATGTCTGCCCCGGTATCTCTTCCATTGAACAAGGATGTGTTACAAACTGGGTGCCGGTTCTTGAACCATCAAAACCATCCACAGGGAGGGCTGGTGTAGCGGACAGAAAAGCAGGATACGTCATCGATGATTTCACACACGCGCGCGCGCGCACACACGCGCACACACGCACACCAGGTTAACACTATCTCAGCGTAAGTCAGGCACCAGCCCGAGTCCGGGGTAGTGAAGAAACCGGAACGTGACTTGAACCAGGACTTAAGCACCTTTTTACTTTCCCTAAGTATGTGTGAGATTTTTAGTAATTTAAAACCATTCAAGGGTAAATGTTTTTAAAAGACCGCAAGCGACGACCTCCTTGCACACAGAAATGTTTTGAAATTAGTTTCCGTGCTTTAGCGACTGCAAACTCCGCATCCCGGCGCCTTCTCGCCCCTGCTCGGGCATCGCTCTGAGACGGCACACTTCCCCGGCGGACGGCTGCAAGTCGTAAGCGCTTCTCTCTTTCAATTTCTCTGTTGCAAATAGCCAATTTAAGGAGAACTACATTGTGCCACCGAGATTCGGGATGAACACTTACTGATCTGCAAATCAGTAGCACGCCAATAATTTTAAATTGCCTAAGCCATAATTCCTAACATCCTAATATCCTTCTGAGATATAACTTTATAAGACATATTCAGAAAAATAAAAACACAGTTAACGTAGAAAATGTAATATCATATACACATAAAAAAACAGTGAATCAACGGATTAAATAGAGAAATATTAAATCAAGAAATGAACTGCGCTGACATTATAATTCTAAAATTTAAATTTCACCACAAGGACTGCCGTAATTATATATATCGACGCTGAAGCTGCTAAAGTTTATTTCGTATTTGCTGAAGGAACATGAGCAGAAAATTTCTGATTATGTGGCTGAAACGCTGTATTTCAGAATGTCTGGAGAAGCTATAATGTGTCATGCTCATTCATGCTAGCTGCACAGATCTGCCAGACACTCTATTGCTAAGAAAGAGTCAGAAACAGTCCATGAATTCATGGCGCCTGCAGTCCGGCAGGCAGACCCTGCAAAAACAAATCCTTTTCGTATTTTTATTTTTCTAATGGCAAGGGTAAGTAGATTGTCTATTGTAAAACCCTCAAAAGGTGCATTACTGAATAGAGGGAAAATGTCAGAATCTCCACGCGCCGGCCCTCGAAGGAAAAAATATTCCTCTACGATTGGCAAATAAATCATCAGATAAAGACGGCCCGTATTCACTGACCACATTTTGTTTCTACTGTGTATATACCAGATCCTGAGCGAGGCGACGATGATAAAAAGGCCAACGATAACTGATATGGATGCTTCCCCTTGGGATGTTCAAACCCCGGTGGAGCCGACAGATGTGTGTCAAAGACTCGCACGGTACATAGAGCGACAACTGCAACGAGAGCTCTAACGAGGGGGTCGGTGATCTATGGACGTGTCGAAGGTGGGGAATAGACAGGTGTCGTCCGAGGGGTGAGGGGCGAGGCATTTATACACTTACGGATTTCCCTGTAGAAGATGGAAACGCGCCCGAGGTCGGAAGGGGGAGCGCTGTGGGTGGTGGGGACGGGCGCAGAGAAGGGACAGAAGGGGAGAGTCGTGAGCGCGGAGAGAAACAGGAGTTCGGTTCCGAGATGGATCTGGAGAGCCGGATGGGAGCCAGATCCCGCGGGGGAGCGCAGATCGCGACAAGCGCTATCTTCATTCTGCGGCACGGGAGACATCCTGGGAGCATTGTGAGCAGGTGGGTGACAAGATCAGATATTTTTACACTTCGAGCATCGGCTGATAGGAGCGGGGATGACACGGTGGCAAGTTTCATTATAATATGTAATTTATTTGCAAATCAGGATCATAGTAAAACACCATGTACTGGAAATTGCTTTTGTTCTTAATGAAATATTGCAGACGCTGTTGCCGGCGAGAGTGTGTTGTTCTACACTCTTTACAGCAGCAGGACATTGATTGTATCAATGAACCACGTTCATAAGGAATTCATATTTTTTTTTGCCTCTTTTTCAAGATGTTATAATGTTACTACTACTATTCCTTAAGTTATATCTTTGAAATCTATGAAAATATTTACTTCTAAGAGGAGAGTTTATAGAATTTCTGCATTAAGGCTAGGTCCATTTTTAGATATTCACAAAAAATGTCAAACTGTCCATTAGAATATTGTGACAATTTGCTTTCAACCCCCAGCAGTAAAAATGCCTGGATTCTCATCACTTTTACCAGTAATGTGGGTTATTTTCTTAGGTCAACTCAGCTTCAAGTCCTTTCGGCATCACTGAATTACTGGACTTTATCCACTCGTGGATAAGTTCTCACGGCCGTCACCCAGGCCTTGTTAGTCACGGGAACTCTCTCTTCACTGAAATTTAAATTCCAATATTTCATACCTTGACTCCAACTACTTTGTTTGATATATGTTTTATTCACTTACTTTCCATAATGTAATGATGTCCATTTTGTGGATAAGAAAACCATTTCTGCAAGCAATTAAGAAACTTGCCCAAAGTTATGTAACTAGTAAATACACAGAAGGCTTCTAACCATTCAGCTTTATTACTTTAGAAAAGCTATTTAATAAAAGTCAAAGTTGATTTATGGTTTTAAAACCCTCTTAGTCCCCTAAACATATACAATGGCTCACTATTTTAATAAATACTGCATAAGTCCTAACAATAATTAAAGTCATATATTATTAAAGAATTCCACAACCGTCCCATTAAAATGAAGGAGCAAGGCATGTCTGATGAAACTGTATCTGCTCGGTAATATTCTTCACAAACTCTTTAGCCAATTAAATGAGAAATTTAAAAAAAAATTAAAAAGTATTGTTATCGTAGAGTAGGAAATAACACAGTCATTTGTTAATTAACGATAGTTAAGCCACCACTAAATAAATATCAGTGCGGGGACCACAGTAGAGAATCGGTAATGAGACACAGGCGTGTGATTTGTCCCCTCCTCCCTCTGAGAACCTCCTGGTATAAAGATCAACAGTTAAACAGGCACTAACCTGAAAGTCTGCTCTGTGCTACGTAAGGGGAAGGTCAAGGTTCAGTGTAAGAATTAACACAGAGCTAGAGACCGCCCTCAGCGCCCGCGTCGGCTGGAACGGTCACCAGACTAAGGCCAGCAGAGGCGGGGGATGAATTTTCCCAGGAGAGGCAATGACAGCAGTGAGCTTGGACAACCAAAAGCATTCCGAGATAGAATAGACTAGTAGGCGAGGGTCCAATACAACGTCGTCACTGGTAAGTAGAGGACTCCTCAGTAAAAAAAAAAAAAATTGTAAATCATGTAGTATCTTTTTAAACCTGAGGATAAGTTGAAAGAAGCTGAAATTTTTACAAAAGGGGTTGAAATGTTAAAATTTGCCTTGTGACGGAATCGATTTGAGTACTTTATAAATAATCAGTGAGAAAGGGAAAGACTAGAGGTTTCCGCAGTGAGTCGGGGGGAGACCGCGATGGGCCAGGCTCGAGCCGCAGGTACAGACGTGAGAAGAAGGAAACGCAGGTTGAGAAACACCGAGTTGGTAGAAGGACAGGACTTGGCGATCGCCGCGCTGAGGAAGAAGAGAGGGAGGCGGGCGACGGGACCGTCCATCGCAGCGGTCGCCTTGCCTTCTGTTTAGAGGGTTCGAAGGCTGAAACGATACGTCGCGGAATCTTTTGGAGACGGTCTGGGCACAGACCTGTTCCGGCGCTGAGAGGTGCTCACGCTAGCTGGGAGAGGGGCGCGGGTCTTCCTTCAGCGGCTCCCGCCGGTCGCAGCCAGGTGGCGGGGCCTCGCCTCCCAGCAGCAGGTGCCAGCCTTCATTCTCCCGTCCCTGGGGGCCGAGAAGCAACTGCGAGCATGGCCAACTTCCTGCTCGCACACCCCGCCCCAGTCTGCAGCTCCAGGATGTTCTGAGACAGCTGTGGCTCAGCGTGGGGGCATCAGAGGCAAGGTTCTCCTCGAGGGCCACCTCTGAGTTGCTCCCAGCCTGTCGTCAGCACCATCAGCCCTTCCAGTGACATAACAGACCCAAAATCCCTGAAGAAAAACCCATTCTCGCTTTAGAATACTTGTTCTTTTCTGCTCAGAGCTCAGACCGAGAGAGGATTTGTGTTCTGTACATGATAAATAAACTTGCTTCCTACTTAAGCCACGGTTACTTGGGGCTTCCTGTCACTTGAAGCCAAATATAATTCTGAGTCGTGAGTCATCAGATCTCTAGCCTGAAAGAGAATTTTGCAAACCTGAATGATAATTTTTTTTTTTTTTTTTTGGCAAATAAACCCTTAACTTTCTACACAGGGGATTTTCAAACCACGTAAACAAGTGGAAGTTCGACTCAGTGGACTCCGCGGAGCATGTGTGAGCAGGGCACTCGGTGGGGACGCGATGATGAGTAAAGCAGTAGGTTCTACAGCGTCTATCATCTAACTGTTGAATTAACCGCATCGGCAGTCTTGGGAATGGCTCATCCACAAAAGCCTTCGTTTTCTTCTTGATTTAAACAGCACAATCTGAGCCACATTTCCACAATCTCTAATACGTTTACATCAGAATAAATTGAGAATTTCCAAGCTATATTGACCTTAAAAACTTTTTTTTTAAATATTTGCCATTTGATTCTATGCCAGAGTTATTTCAAACTGTGTCTCAATATCACAATATTTCGTTCTCTCTATATATTTTTAAATAAATCTACATAACTGCTGTACTTGGGTAAGGAGGAGAATTTTTTGGCGTGTGGCTAGTTTAATATTTCGAGCTCTGGAGGAGCCTGCATGCATCATTACCAGCTATGGGCTAAACTCCCGAATCCTGGCTAAACATTGCATTATTGAGTGACATTAGCTAAAAGGTGGAACGGGGCTAAACGCGGACGTGACCGCAGAGTCACACACCCAGGGCCTGATGGAGAATGGATGAACGAAGTCAGACTCATTCAGGTGAACGCGGGAGACTGTTTCACGCCTGGAATTCGAGTCTTGACCGCACACACCTCGTCGAGAGAGACTGCTCATTGAAAGTAGCTTTAAATTTGCTTTTCCGCTATCTAATCTTAATATTCATTTGAAAAACTGAAGGATGAATAGAACTCTGTTTTTATTTTTATTCAAATTCCTTTCAATGCACTGTGATTTAGAGCTGGTTTGGTCACGAGGAGACTCCAGATGGGCGAATAGTGAAATAACATTAAACCTGTTGGGAATTTGTCATTTACTCATTAAAGTTGGAATTTACAGAGGGAAAAATTGTGTGCCAGTTGGGGAAGAGTTCAATGAAAATAAATCAGGAACTTTGCATATATGATGGTGCCGTGGAATTTTTAACCTGTAAAACAGACCGTATATTAGTTTCGTCAAGGAAGAATAAGTTTAAACAGCGCTTTATACAGATGCAAAATCATTAATATTAGTTCAATTGAATTTCTTTATGCTACAAGTTAGGGGAGGAATAACTTGATGAATGTGTGGTAATTATTTTCAAATTGATATTTAAATGGAGAGTAAAGACAACAGGTTAATTTTAATTTTTATTTTTTTTTTTACCCTCTTCTCAGCTTTCGCCAGAAGTCAATACGAGAATGAGAATGAAGACGCACTCACTTTTTTCTGGCCTGCATACCTCCCTTATTATTTGGGCTTTGGGACTAAGAGGGATGTGTAAGGTAGAATTCTTAAGGCTTCTTCAAATAGTTCGATTCTACACATAGGGTTTCGAGTACCTGGCTGAATGTACTCAAACACCTGGAATACACTGATATTTAGGGAGGCTCATTCTCCTGCCTGTAGAAATCAACTGTCTTTTGAAGTTTCTAAGTCCTTCCATTTTTTTTCAGATGATAAAAACAGAGTAAAATATGCCATGTGGAATTATAATTTACTCTCATTAGATCGCTTTATTATGATGGTAGCAGTGGCTATAGTTACATTCCTAGAGCACCTGCTGAGTCCCATTGGCTATTAAGCGTTTTATCATTCACCCGACTGATGTGATACTCTGTGAAAAATATGTCAGTTTGTACAGAGTTACCCAATTGATAAGTATCAGGAATGAAATTTGAACTCAGTTTTAACTGGCACCTGTATTTACATTTTTATCACTGTGAAAAGTGTGGTTCCTTCTGTTGGCGAAATTTCCCTCATAACTATATTAATGCTGGTATATTAATATAACTGAAGGACATTATGTAATTAGATCCATAGATGAATAAAATACTTTTGGAAAAAACATCAGATTGTGTATTAAATGGGAGTAAATGCCATAGACTGTTATTATTTTAACATGCTACTTCATTTCCCAATATTTTATTAGGATTTTTACATAAATATTTATAAAGAAGGAGATTATTCTATAGTTTGTTGTTTCTTTGTTTTTGTTTTTATTTTTTAGTGTCTTTGAACTTGGTATCAAGTTTATAGTAGCACAGAAACATTACAGAAATGCCTTTTTCTGCATTCCAAAGAATGTTTAAAGTATTAGAATTATCTGTTCTTTCAAAGCTTTGAAACTTGATTTTCGACATTATCTGAGAGTATTGCTATTTATGCAAGGATTTTTAATCAATTCCTTGATGTAGTCTACGACCATAAGGCTGTTTAGATTTTTAGTCTCTCTAAGGTCAGACTTAAGAGTCTGCGACCCGGGAAGTCATGGCTCCGCCCCCTCTGCTTGGCGTCGCTGAGTGGGCGCGGCGTTCTGTGCCGCCCCACGCGGGTCCCTTCGTTCGCCCTCCCCCTCGCCCTTTCTTGATGAGGCTAGCCTGCAGAACAGCCATTTTCCTCAAAGAAATGGCCCTTGAATCTACTTGCTTTGTTGTTTTTGTTTCTGTTTCTCTTTGTTCTCTTTATGGCTTACTTTTGCTTCCCCTGGGTATATTTGGTCATTCTGTCTGTTTGAATTTTTTTTTTCTTTGCTATTTCTTGCTCATTAATTTAGGTTTTTCACCTGAGAACTGAATATCTGTGCCTTACGTATCATAATCTATTGTGTAGCATCCCTGCACGAGAGAAAGAGAGTTATAATTGTCTATATAATTGGCGATGTGGGGTTTTTTGTGACTCCTTTTTACTCAAAGGTAGTTTAAGAAAAGTCAGAAGACATTCCACGTGGTGGGATGCTTCTTGTCTAGAACGCTCTCCATATCCCGTTATACGGTGATGTCTCGGGTAGTAACTTTTGCTCCAGAATTTATTGACATTGCATGTTGGGTTTATTTTTTCGGCGTTCCCTGGGCACATAGACTCCACATGAGTACTTTCCAATTAAGTCAACTTGGTAGAAATGATATTGTCTCAAAAAGCTTTTTTTTTTTAATTTTTTTTTTTTATGTCGCTGTAGTTTGACCTTCGGGCAGATATATTTTGTACTTGAACTTCGGTGACTATATTTAGAGATATGTTATTTGTTGACACTGATTTTTCTCCTTTGAAGGAAAAACACATCATTCCCAGATAAAATTGCCTTTGAAAATCTGTTTTTAATAAAAATTATGAAAAGAAATACTTCTTCCAGATAAAAGAGTGAAGGACAAGAGACAGCAGTAGGTCAAGAAGGGGGGAAGGGAGGAGAGGGGAGGGAGAGGAAAAGGAGGTGGCGCCGGCCTCGGGGTGTGGGCAGGAGATGGGGACCCCACGGAAGGAGCCCCGCAAAGGGCGTGTCTCGCGTGCATTCAAACAAAAAGACACTATCGTGAATTTTGAGGTCGGTTAAATTTTATTGTTTATCAGTGACACTTTCTTTAATTGGCAAAAATGACCACAATGGTGACAAAGAAAATACAGAACCCCATAAACTCCCAGAAAAGATGTTAGGCACAAAGGTCTCCGACAAGATGCACCCTTAGTTCACAGATTATATATGTTAAGAGGAAGTCAAAGAAACAGTGAATTGTAAAGTCACGTGAGTTGGCTACTTTGACAGCCTCACCTGATTTCAAAATGATTCAAAAAGGAAGAGATTCACAGTACCATTTCAGTCTTGGGAAAATTCGTGCCGCTTGGGAAATGTACAGGAGAAGAGAACACTTGCACATAAACAGAATTTATTAAAGAGAATTTGATTTACTTTTACTTGCCAAAGTAAAATATGTCTTTCAATCAACAGGACAGTCACCAGGTTAGAAAGCTAACAAAAACAGTCCAGTTACAACCTTCACAAAGAATAAAAATGTTATGTAGTGTTATTAGAAATACGCAAAGTCCATGAAACACCGGATTTACCTACAATAAACGCTTCGGTTAGACCTACTTACATGGAAACACTAAACGTGACTCCTTATTGTCTTTGGGCCTGGATTTGAGCCCCTGCCCCAGCCCACCGCCTCTGCCCGGACCAGAGGCCCTGACACGCCACCTCACCCACAGAGTCCCCTGTGGCTGCTGCGCCGCCTGCCGGGCAGGGGACAGGCTGTGCTCTCAGAGTCTGGCTTTCGCACCACATCAAGATGTGGAGGACACAGCACTTCACTAGGTGGGGAGTTGAGGGAGAAGATTTGGCTTTTGAGAAACTATCAAACAAGTCAAATGTTACCCAAAATATTTATGAAAGCAGAAGTGTTTGGAAGAGCAGAAAATGTTCGTCCGATGGGGCAAATCCTAAGCAGTGACAAACCAAACGCGGGGGGTTGGGGGGGGCGTAGGGCAGGTGAGTCTGCCCCTCCCCCCACAGGACCGTACTTCGCACCCTGAGATTGCACCTCTCAGGTAAAGCGACAGCTTTTCATCTTAACTTGGTCTCCGTTTTCTACGAGACGAGCTCTGACAACGACTAACTCAGGACACTACGATCTAAGGATTAATAACTTATATCTTGTTTCCTCTGACCCTCCACGTGGGAGGATAAATGGAGAATGCAAACGGAAGTCAGAACGAAGACGATTCCTGTTTGGGACTGTGGTGATTAGATTATAGTGATTCACAGGCGAGGCTTGGGAGTACATGGGAAATAATAGGAGAAGAATTGTATTTAGAAGGAGCAAACAAAACATGCCTTAAATGTGAGACTTTAAAATTAAAAATAAGGTCTAAATAATGTCTCACGATGGCCAGCTTACAGTATTAGATGCCCCCCCCCAAGAAAAAACAATCAATGTAACATATAATGTTTTCTTCCCTTTAAGTCATACTATATATTTTTAGATTTAATTGAAAACCAAGACCTTTATGCCCAGAGTTAGGGCTGAACATTGGAAATGTTCCCAGTTCCTCTTTTCAATTTAGTGCTCCAATTTTGCCTTGCGTTCAAAGGTAGTTCTACTCTAACCTGAAGAGTATTCTGGATTTGAATTTACTATCTATAATTTTTAGAATGAGGGTAACAGAATGGAAAAAGATAGAAAGATCTGAATCGCTACAGTCAACTCTTCGCCAGTGGTATGCTTATTTCAATGGATTCGGCATTCTTTACACAAGCCGTTAAAAAAAAAAAATGTTGAAAAAGTCAGTAAACATTATGAACAAGAAAAGACACAGCACGAAAAGCCTACTTTTCGTTCATTCAACCCTGTGTCTTATAAAGACAGTACCGGGTAGGACGAAGGCTCTGTATATGATTATCTGCCTTTCCTTTTATGCCTTGCCATGGCCTAAGGAATAGGGCTTGGCTTCAGAGTGTGGCTTGCACACTGAAATCATGTAATAAAAATATATTTATAGGTACATAAAAATTTCACAATGCAGTGCTAATGAAAATGCTGTTTTAAAAGCTCATTTTTATAAGATGTGCGTGCACATCCCTCGTTCTGCTACTTGTATCTATGCTAATATTGCAAAGATGCGTTACCCGAACACGTCTCCCATGTTTTGTTTTCTCCGTGGTTTTCCATCATTTCTAACAAAATTGCCCTTTGATTTCATAGGATGAAAGCATTTTCTGTGTGATGAAATTTCAGTGTTGCTAGGGAAATGATTTTAATGAGAATATTGTTTTACAAAATTATTCAAATTGAAATGTTTCTAATCTAGTAATCTAGTAAAGCTTTTTTTTTTATTATCGTTTATGACAGAGGTTTATATCTTCTTCTTTTAAACTAAATCTCATCCAGTCATCACTGAAATCCAATGGAGGTGTCTGCTTTGAGAGCAGTGTGGCAGTTTTGAGAAGATTTTATGATTGTTAACCAGGAAAGGCGATATCTAAGTGTAGATTGCTACTTAAATTTCTATAAAATAATCTCCTTTGATTGCTAAAATTAAGATATGGCAGGAACTGTGAGGGGTCTGAGGTTTTATTCAATTGGCCAGCTGAAACATTAGCCTGCCTCATCGTTCTGTGGATTCTGACTCCTGCACCGTGGACAGAGGTCGTTATTATTCGTAACGATAAGTACAGATGGAGTAAAAGCATGTTCACACACCAGTAAACTGATCTCCCATTCCCACAGGGTGACATGAGAAGGGCCAGGTGACATCTGTCCGTGAAGTTTACTGCGTAACACGAGAAGAGCTCTGAGCTTAGGAATACAAATCTTTTCTGAATCTGTCTGAGCATTGTTCTAGAAAGGACGCTACGCCTATTAGCTGCACAAAGCATAAGAGTCCAAAACAAAGGCAGTGGGTGACTCGGCCATGTGAGCGACTCATGGACAAGTGCTGCCCAATAAAGTGCTGTTGGAATACCACAGAATGACACACTTATTTCTTGGTCCCTATTTTCTTCAGAACTTTCACGTTCGGAAAAGCTCTCTTTACACACCAAATTTTCCCCCTGATTTCCAAATCTGGTTATCTCATCACCTGTCTGACCCAGAAAGGCCCAGGTGACACAGGGACGAGGAAGGTGCTCCGAGTTCTGACTCAGCACGTTCGCCTCGCCCTCCGGCTACAGGTCTAGCCCGAGGCCACCGCAGCCAAGACCTTGTTCTGATCTCGAGTCTCCTCCTCAGCCTCCTCTCGGCCGCCGGGCTTGAATCTCGGCCAGCATCCTGGACGTCCTCCTCCACGTTTTCTGTTCCTCTTACTCTGTGGCCATAAGTGAATGCCACGCCCTACGGCTCTGCCCCTGCTGCCGCCACCGCCTGGCTCAAGCCTCCCTCGCATCTGAAACCGCGCTTTGTGAAACAATCCTGTTTAGGACGCTGCTGTCGTGTAAACCATGCTCGACATTCTTTTCAGAACTATATTTCTAAAAGCAAACAACAACAACAACAACAAAAAACGAGCTACATCCCTTTGAAAGCTGTTCAAGGTCGCTGTCACCCTGGGACAGCGCCCGCTCGTTTACGACACACAGGCCCCTCTGCGACGTGACACTCGCCTAAATCACCGTGCCCACGTCGATTTTCCCACGCCCGCCCTTCGCTCCATCTTGCAATTACCCTAAGACGCCACGCCGATGTATCCCCACACCGCGGGACACGCCGCGCGCTCCGTCTGCCATTGTCTCCCGTTGTCTCTGTCCCCTTCCCGTGCTCAGCTGTGTGGGTGCCCTCACCGGAAGGTCCCTGTCCTCGATTCAAGTTCCTCACCTTCCCATCCACACCGTAACTGTATCTTCTACACAAATCTGGCACACGAGTTATGAAACGATTGTGAAGCTGCAGACGCCACTAACTAATAAAAGTTAGAGAAACCCCTAAATCCACCTAAAAACTACGAACAAAGTTTCGTATGCGAATTAGAGGCTGGAAGCTCAGGGCCGCCGCATTTCACTAAGAATATTCAACGCCCAGTGGCTCTCATCCTCTTTCCTGCAGTTTAGGATCTGCATGTTAATCTTGCAATTTGCTGGAGGACCCCCGAAGGCAGCAGATGTATTTCAGACACTGTAATCTCTGTAACCAGGCGGAATGTCCAGTGTGCAGTAAGCGCTCAATAGATGTGCGTTAAATTAATAATAAAACGGATGGCGTGAAGAAGACACACAAGTTCTTTCATAGGATCAATGACATTATCAGAGATTTGAAGAAATGAATCGCTCAGACGTCCTAGGTGATATTAGAAGTTTGAGTAACGACACAAAGCCTCGCTCAAACTCCACCTGTTCCCTAGAATACATTCAAAGCAGAACTGCTGGCAAACGTTTTTAGAAGCTAACATTTATCGAACTTTATTATAGGCCAATCACTGATAAGAGCTTTACTCATGTGCTTGCATTCAATCATCAAAAAATAATAGTAAGTAGCCATTGTTATTCATTTCGTTTTTAAAGAAGAGGAGATATGGTTAACCAGGAGCAGTTCAGATTTGAAATTGAGAGGGATGATTGGGGAGCCTACTTTTAAATATGTTGTATTTGTCTCACCCAATTATATTATTCGTACAGAGGTAATTTCTTTTTTCTTCAAAAATAGTATCAATAATAAACCACCAAATTGAACCAAAACCAATCAAACCAATCCTTGAAATCCAACATAAAAGTATCTCTAATATTATGTATATACTGAAGTACGAAGTGATCTGGAAAAGCTTTCTATATAAAAAAATATATATATTTTTCTAGAAGCCACAACAGATTGGTGGCTACCAGAGAGAAAAGGGGGTCGGGGGAGGGCAAGTGGGTATAGGGGGTCAAACATTTGGGGAGCACACGATAAAGTACACAGATGTCGAATTATGATCTTGTGCACCTGAAAACTAGGTAATGTTATTAATCATTGTTATCCCAATAAATTTAATAAAAAATAAAGTAACTTTAACAATCTAAGTTATAACTTATTGTGATGGAATTATTCTGTTGGAGAATACATTCTTCCCATGAGTCCACCTTTTTTATCAAATCTTTACAAAATCTTCTCTACGAAATACGTTGCTGGTTCCCGGGACGTATTTCCTGTACCTCAGTTGTGAAACTCATTCTCATCCTACTCCGCTCGGGCTCGCGGGTATTTTCCCTTGTGTTCTTACCGCCATCCCGCCTACAGCCACTAAAACGAAACCACTTTGAAGGCAGGGACCTTGTCCAATGCGTGCCCGTGTGCTTTAGATCTGATGGCATAAAAACTGGCATAATAGTCAACGAATGTTATTAATGTTAGATAACATATGCACAGGTTTTGAAAGTTTGTTTGCTTAATTTAAAATAAATGCGAATACATCATAGACTCATTCAAAGTTCTATAGCCTAGACCCCAGAAGCAGGAGTGCTCTGCATTCACATAATAAACCCCTAGAAAGGGTTATAAGCGCAATGGTAAATCTTATGGAATTTTATTTTCGAAAACCAGCAGATAGTTTTCCTTCATTTGGGATTCTGGATTTCACATCGCAACTCCTGGTATTTAGGAAAGAATTAACTACTACTAGAATTACAGGCAAGAATTTTATTGAGACAATAGTTTTATTTTTTCCCCCAAACAAGTGAGGTACTAGATATCTTAAGTGAAAAGGCTCCTGTTATATGCCTGACATAGCATTTGTATACAGGGTCTAATCTCCATATTATGATTAAAATATTTTTAACATTTTTCTAACAGTAAAGTCTTAAAAACAAACAATTCCTAATATTTAGAGTGTTTATATTTTTATAATTGTGTAACAATACTACCCATTATCTATTTTAAGGGGTTAATGCTAATGAAGTAGTTAATGAAATACTTATTAATTAGGTAATGAATATATTCTTAAATTGGTAAGTAAAAATACAGACTACAACATCGTGTGTGTATAAAAACAGAATGAACAAAATGTTTGCAATGCTAATTTCGAGTGTAGGAATGATCAAAGTGATACTTCTTTTTTATGTATTTTGCTATATTTTCTCAAATTATCTTTTTTGATCAGAAAATACTGTTTTACAACATTTGAAAGCAGTGGCACATGCAAATGTTTAATTTGCAACACCGCTCCCGGCAAGAACAAAGCTACTGATAGTTCTCATCTTTGACAATTAGGTTATGGTTTTCGGAAAATGACTGAATGGCGTACAAAAAGGGGGACCCCCTCAGCCAGTCACCCTCGGTATAATAAGCTCTCCAGCAATTGGGGTGCCACTGCTGAAGAGCTCTGGTTGCAGCCACCATGACAAATAAATCAACAAAAACCAAACAACGCAACTTTCTGTTTTGACACATGAGTACCTGTAGCTATTTAATCATGATGTGTTGTGAAAGTAGGCTTTCTACAAGTTACATAAATTATACTTGCAATGATTTTTTTCCCCAACAACAGATGGTTTAGAGCAAACATTGTCAGAAGCAATTATGTGACTCTAACTCCAGTCACACAATAAAATTTTTAATTATCAATCTGTTAATATATAATTGAATAAACAGGGACTCATTTAAGTGCCGTTTGTAAATTTGGAAATAAAGTGGCTTCTAGAGAAATATCTTTTTATACAGAAAGCTTTTCTTTCCAGATCACTTTGTACTTCAGAATATACATAATATTAGAAATACTTTTACGTTGGATTTCAAGGATCGGTTTGATTGGTTGATCTGTAACGCAGCCAGGAAGATTTTGTGACAGAAGTCCCTCTACTTAGTTATCCCCTCTTCCCAAATCACGGAGCCCTAAGAGGTGAGAAATGAATCCCTCAGCTTTATGGCCTATGTTAGCCAGCAGCATTTCAGATTTAAATGGACTGTGGAAGTTAGTTAAGGAACGCTCCAGAAATATAAATATCCAAAAAAGATACTTAGACCGTGTTAGAATTTATCCTCAAATCATTGACACAGTATGTTTTCACTTATTTTTCTTTTCGTACCTTATTATTAAGACCGTAGAGCCCCTTGAGGAGCTAATAAGATGATTGGACCTTAACCCATACTCTCTGAGTCTAAATATTTAAAGCAACACATTCCGGCTTTTACTTTTAGATGCTGTATACAATGAAAAAATTCAAATTAATTTTAAAATTTAAAATTTTACGTGTGAATGACTTCCATCACGTCCTTCTCAGACGGTCCGGTTTACTAAACCTAAAAGTTACAGCACCAGCAGAACGCATCCCTTAACTAAACTGTACGGATGCGCCTACGACAGGTTCCACACCAGCAGGTGAAGATGTACAATCTGAAAGTGTAAGTGTCTGAAACTGAGCCCCGAACATGCATCAAAACCTTAGCGACCGGGATGCATGTGTCACAGATATTATTGAAATCCATTTGTTCGCCGTGTAGCCAGTCATCGTTTTAAATCAAATAAATTATCTTAAGTCATCACACGATAAGATTATAAAATATTTTACAACACCATATTTTGTGAAAGTAAGATTTAAGTAAATTGCAATCTCTAATTACTGGTTATTTAGATTTTTATTACTGTGTTGCCACTGAAAATAAGAAACATTTTGATGATTCCATCTGAAGATAAACTTTGCAATATTTGCATTATCCCATTAAACGTATGAACAAGCCAGGGGATTTTAAGTAAATATCCTCTGCAAACATTACAGTTTTTACATTAAAAATAATACCCTAGTATGTGCTGTTCCTCAAATTATAGATGAGTTTTTTAAAATATAACCTGAAGCATCAATGAATTTTATCTTTGATACCAGAATACCTTAAAATCTTATTGTTTTAGTGATTTGAGAATTTAATGAGATCGGGTATATGTTAGAGGGCAGGTAATTTTTTCGGCGAGTTTGGATTTGTGTCCACCGACTATTGTTATGAGTGCGTTCATCTCTTCCTCGTTGATCTGTAGCGCATCCAGCTGTGATATATATGGTAATCAACTCTCCGTCATATATGTTCAATTATTTTTCCATCTGTTCCTTCCCACAGTTTTGCATATGTGCATATTTAAGAGAAAAGTTCAGGAAGGCGTTTTGCCTTCGAGCCGGTCTCAATAGCTTCGCTTGGAGGGAAGTCGTGCCTCGCATCCTTTTAGCTTTATTCTCTCCTCCTCCGACGCCGAAGCACGCCGACTTTTGCAGGGAGAGCCTGGGCCTCCTCCCGGAGCGGGAATAAAGCCCGCAGCGGAGTCTCCGGCGTGCTCGCGGTCCATTCGTTCGGCAGCCGGAATTTCATTTTCGGCCCATCGCTGCCTCTGAAACGGATGTTTCTTATGTGCTCCGAACAGAAAGCTCAGGTGCGGGGGGAAATGTCGCTGAAAACCCCCAGGCTCTGCGTACGGGCGGGTCGGTGACCACACTCTGGACCGGGCCGCGGGCTGGGACCGGCACCGCCCGGGCTCGCTCGTGCAGCTACGAGCCAGCGGGCACCGCGGCGCCCAAAGGGCAGCGTCTCCCTGCGGCTCGCCACGCTCCCCGTTCGGTTCATCGGGGTCCCCACGTCCCGCAACTATCCTATCGCCCTCTTTTCTGGAAGGTCTGGGGGAGGCACTCAGACCCACTTCTCAGCAGACCTGGGGGACTAATTCTGGGGCTGGCCACAGCGGCGTGTGGGCACAATGGCACCGAAGTCCGCTTTGATCACGGAAGAAGGAGTCAAAGCAGACGTCTGGCCGGCGTTTTCGCTCCAACCAAAATCACTTCGAAAAACGAGTCTCCACGTAGAAAGCCCAGTTTACTGCGGGTCTGCCCAGAGTCTGGAAACAAAGCCCCCCCTAAACTTGGGGTTTGGTTTCATTTGTGTAGCAAAGGCCACCCTCGCAGCATTCTAAGCCTCCTGTCCCCCGTCAACCTGAGCAAGGATAAAATGCCCAAGAACGCGACTTGTCTAGAGTCTTTGGCTGGAGTTTAATGTCTATGCGCCCTGTTTGGAAATAGCCCTAAGACACTTAAAAAAAAATAAAACTAATCATCACCAGACTCTCCCTCAAGTCCCTGGGTGTCATTATTAATATTTAAAAAGAAAGATTCATAGGAATAAGCGTTCATGCACGTGTACACTAGGCCGAGATCCAGAAACTAATCACTTGAAAATGGAGGCAACTTTATGTTTAAAGATCACGAGAAATTAAGTTTGAAGTGTTTGATTTGCTCAAGACCACTGGGAAGAGGACGACAGTCCAACAAGCCCGGAGCGGGGCTGCGTTTGCTTGTTCCTGGGACTAAGGGTGGAGGAAGTGTCCTTACGATTCAACCATGACCATTATTGTGACAGTATATGGCCCATTCTTTGTTCATCCCTATTTTTAAGCTTAAATTGTCTCTTTAACTCACATAATTTGGCCCCCTAATTCCTATAAGTGAGTGGCAAACACAGTGACCTACTGTTACCTTTAACTTCAGGAAGAAGGAAAATTTCCAAAGGTGAGGTATCCAGTGTGAGGGTCCACACTAGGAAAGGTGGGTCACCTACTGTGTCTTCGATTACCTTTTAGAGGGAGGAAGACGCTATTCATCCATTTTTGGAGCGTTGATGTTTATCTCCAGACCTTGATGAGATCTAAAATTGAAATCAAAAGGGAGAAATGTTGAGAAATTTCCCTCTTAGGATAAGCAGCAGCTTCTAGCTCTTATCAAGGAAATCAGAATAGATAGAAACAAACTAAAAATGAGATCGCATAGTAAATCTTTCACCATGTTTTGACCTGTTTATGCATTGAAACTCCGTCTCTAAAGAGACGGGCTATAAAATACTTAATTTGGGGAGAGGGGTGGGTAAGTCTCTCCGAGGACGAGCCACGAGGAGACATGTAAAGAAACAGGTCCGGGCGCCTGAGACTCAGTGCAGAGAGATTAAAGGAAAGCACGGGAAGCTTTAAAGACATCTGGAAAACTTTTCATTATTTACTTGCAGCTTCATCTGATGTGCAATGAGGACAGTATTTACTGGCGCTCCCGCCCTCCCTGGCCCCACCTGCTGGACCGGCCTCGGGGAAAAGCGGCAGGTCCTGGAGGTGTTTAGGGTGAGGGCCGGAGGAGGGGAAAGCAGGCCGATGGGGGAGGAGCGGGCAGACGAGGCAAAACCGAAAACGAATGTGACGTGCCGTCAGGGTCGGGGTCGGACCACCGTAAAGAGAAATACGAAACCAGAGGGGCGTCCGGGGGCGTCTCCTTTATGGCCTCTGGAGAGCGGGGGAGGCACTTTGTCACGAGTCTCTGCGTAACTGGGGGGAGTAGCTGTAGGCAGAGACCCTGAGCAGGAATCATGAACTACTCTTGTATCCATCGCCCCGGGGTGAGAAAGAACCAGAGTTTCCTCCAGAGGGGGCCAGAGACGGCTTGAGAGATGGCCAAGGGGCTACCCGTAGGGACGGTGAGGCATCGGCGTTAGCGATCACAGCCAAAGCTGGAACGAGACGCCGGACCTAGCGGGAATCTCGTTTACAACAGCGTGCGAAGTGCAGAGCCCACACAGGAGGACCCACCACAGCAGGAGGAAGGAAGGGTTTCCCCACGCACCTGAACCTCCACCTGGTCGCCTTCGGGTCTGGGCTCCTGGTCCCGGCCCAGCACGTGCTGCTCCCGCGTCCCCCACCTGCGGGTGCGCACGCCCCTCTCCCTGTCCTGATGTGCGGGCATTCACTGACGCTGCGTCTCCCACACTGCAATGCCTCTGCGAGCCCTCGATAAACCTGACTTGCTGCTAAAACGACTGGTTCGTTTGTCTTTGATGGTCAACACGTGGTGACTGGAAGTTGAATGCAAAGAAGACCATCAAAGACTCGGAGGCTGGTACTCAGGCAGAGGCTGGTGCCCAGGCACAGGTTGGTACTCGGGCAGAGGCTGGTACCCAGGCAGACGCTGGTACCTGAGCACAGGCTGGTACCTGGGCAGAGGCTGGTAACCAGGCAGAGGCTGGTACTCGCAGGGCCCATGAGGCGACAGTGAGTTTCTTCTGGATCCTAGGTCCCTTCTTCATGTTTTGAGTTCTTCGGCTTACTTGGGATCTGTTTATAGTTTATTTGTTCGTTTGTTTGTTCATTTGTTGGAAATTGTCCTGGTTTTGAACCTCTCGTGTTGGGTAATGGAATCCCCATCTGCTAAATTCTTCTAACAGGGCCTGCTCTGGGAGTCGTCTTCATAATTAACACCTGTATTTCATGGGGGAAAATCTCGCCAGACCTGTATCCCGCCTGCGGGGGGGATTTCTCTCCCCTCCTGCCCTTTCTGGCCTCGTTCTCAGCTAAGGGGAAAAACACTCTGCAGGGCTCAGGGCGTCAGGGACTCGGTTAGCGACGCTCATTACCTGCTCCAGAGTGTCAGAGTGGAGAGAAAACTCAAACGACAAGAGACTAAGGAATGTATGAAATTATTCGGACGGAAGCTTCCACCGCTTTCTTTGTGGAGCATCGTGAGGTAGAGAAAGGCCTCTCACCTGGCAGACGAAGGCGCATGGCCCAGGGTTTTCTCACGCCCGCTGACGCGGGTTTATTCAGGTGCCGTATCTTTTCGGATCTCGCTCAGTGTTTTGCTACTTAGGTTCCCTAAACTCGAGGATGCTACTAATGCAGTTCGAGACAATATGGAAAAAAACCTGAAATGGCCTAATAGGAATTATTTATTAAAGTAGTAATATAGCAATAATATAACTATAGTAATCGGTATTATGCAAAGAGGAGTAATAGGAGAGTATGATATAAATAAGATTCTTTACCCTTTCTTCTCAATTTACGAATGTAGCACACATGTGAGATTATATGTAAATTGCATGTAAATTCAAAGGAATGCAGAGTTTGATTTCCTCTGCAGTTGTTTTGTGGGGAAACGGCGGGGACAGTTCCTATACTGTCCCCTAAGCATCGAGGTCCCGTATCGTAAACTCTCTCTGCCCTCCACCCCTTCACTCTCATGAGGCTTGTCAAACACAGACTCCAGGACCCCGGGGATCTGCAAATCCATTCGTGGAAAATGCATGTTCTATCTTGCACAGGAAATAGTTAAACTCTTTGTATTACTGGTTGTCTTACAAAGATCAGTTGAAATTTAGAACGTCTTAATAAGCTATAAAACGAGCATTTTCACTTACAAACCTTTAAGAACATGGATTTCTAAAGAGAAAATTATATAAACGCTCCTCTAGTAATAAATAAAACAGAGAATCACCAACAGACTAGAAAATCTTTCGACAGGGTTACATCTCCATAATTCTAAACCTATATAGTAGCTTCTCTTTAAAATCGTGTATGGAAATTGTTTGTATTCTGATTGTCCTCTGTACTCTAAACAACAACAACAACAACAACAAGAAAACACACACACACACATCATTTCCTAACCAAGTACCGAAACGCCTTGCTGAGCCAGAAAAAGGAATTCCGCTTTGGCATAATGTCATTTTTCCAAGTCAACTGGGAGCACGTGACCCTGGGATCAGGGGCTTCCTCAAAACTGGTTGTTTCTGCAACAAGAGTTTGCTTTCCTGGTTCCAGCAACTTCCCCTTTATGTGATTGTTTTTGTCCCCGCGTATGAAACAAAACGTCATACATTCAGAACTGAATGAATAAAAAGAGTAGACATTTCCTAACGGTGTAAATTTACGAGTTCAGAATAGGGATTTGGAGCCTCACCTTTCTCCCTGCCAGAACCTCTGGCTTAATTACCGCTGCCTAAAAATTCCTTTAACGGACAGAAGCTTCTCATCGCATCACAAAAACCAAACGGACAAGTCCTAAGGCAGCGAGGCATTAGCCAAGGGAATGGTATTAAGAGGCACGTGACTGACACGGATTCCCTCTCCCTCCCTGCAGCCTTTGATCCGGTGATAACAGAACATCACGAGATCACTTGACGACATCACGAAAGTGAGTACGAAACGTGGGAAAGTGAAGTCCACGGACAGCGAGGCCGTTCTGCTGATTGCTAACGCTAACTTCACAGTTTCCTCAGAGAGAACCCTAACTGCAAAGGCGTTGCCCAGTGAAGCAGCCACTTTCTACACATATAAAAAACACATATAAAAATACTTCTTACAAAATATATTTAATTTTTATAATTCTGCACAGGGGAGATTCAATTTTCAATATGATGATTCAAATGTCTTTAAAATATTTAGCGATATTTCATAGCAGTATTTAAATTTATTAACGACCCATAGTTACAAGGAATTATCGGATGCCAAAATTTGAACAGAATTTAAAGGAATCGTGAGAAGCTAATTAGGGGAAGAACCCAAAGTAGCGATCAAGGACCCTCGAGTCCCGATCCAGAAGCTTTTCTCATACTACCCGGTGCTGCTTATTTTCATCAGACAACATGGCCAAAGTTTTGGACTGAAAAAAAATAAATACGCGACTGACTTGACCAACGAAAAGTCTCCAGTTAGAACAATTTTCATCTAACCACGATAGAACTTTGAGACCAGAGACACTGGCTCAACTAAGCACGTGCTCTCTGCCACGTGCATTTCTGCCATCAGCGCCTCATCAACAAACGAACTGATTCCTAAGTTGGAATACCAGGGGCAAATGTCACTAGGGATGGCAGTTCGGAAACATACTCGGTAAGAGCGTGGATCGTTCCCTAAATGCAGTACATCTAACGTAGCATGTTTAAACGTAGTGGAATAAATTGGGACACCAGGTTGACCCCATACAGAGACCCTAGTGATTATATCAGATGCATTCGCTTTCCAGCAGGTAAATTGATAAGAAAGTCAGCGTCAGCATCGTCCGCGGGGAATGCTCTCTCGCGGTTGTGAACTCACAGGTTGATGTAGAAGACGCCCATCGTTTCGAGACCTCTGAGAGTCTTGAGGAAATCATTAATCATTAGGAAAGAGGCAGAATCGTCTTTCATAGTCTTGATTCAGTAGCTCACCTACTACTGTCAGTTACGACTGGCTACATCTCACTTTTGCTTAAAGTGCGTCTTTGTAACTGGAAATACAATTATTTTTTCACACTTTGAATTCTTAACATTTTTTTTTTTACTTGTGTCGTTCTTGGATTCCCACAATGCCTCATCTGATGGGAACCAACACCCAGACATGATACATCTGCGTTTCTGGGCTTTTTATGTGGTTCTCATTCATTTCGGGGTAAACTGTTATTTTCCCATCCCCGTGTGCAATTATTTTTTTTTCATCTTGCAAATGTGAAATTTTGCCAGTAGACGCGGACCGCTTTTCATCCTCATGCTCTGCCTGCCACGTGCGTTCGCTCCAGAAGTCAGTGCACCTCTGCGTATTGTACGAGATGGTGACCATGATGATGATGACAGTGATGACGATGATGACGATGATGATGATGGTGATGATGGTGATGATGATGATGGTGATGATGATGATGATGATGGTGATGATGGTGATGATGGTGATGATGGTGATGATGATGACGGTGACGATGATGATGATGATGATGATGACAATGACAATGATGACGGTGATGATGATGACGATGGTGATGATGGCGATGATGATGATGATGATGGTGATGATGATGACAACGATGATGATTATGACGATGATGATGACGATGATGATGATGGTGATGATGACGATGATGATGATGGTGATGATGACGGTGATGATGATGACGATGATGATGATGGTGATGATGATGATGATGATGATGATGGTGATGATGATGACGACGATGATGATTATGACGATAATGATGATGATGATGATGATGGTGATGATGACGATGATGATGGTGATGATGATGATGATGATGATGGTGATGATGATGATGGTGATGATGATGATGATGATGATGATGATGATCATGATGATGATGATGACGATGAGGATGATGATGATGGTGATGATGACGATGGTGATGATGACGATGATGATGATGATTTCCATCTTCCTTTTTTCTTCTCCCTCTTCCGGGCTGTTCATGGACAAATGCTTTATATTCTAGCTTTGTATTTTATATGTTCTAGCCTATGTGTGTGCTCATATTTTCCATCTCTTAATTATTTTGCTCTTATTCCACGGCATTATTTAAATGGCTTCTATTTGGCCCATTTCATTACTTTAAATATATATTGGTATAGATACTTCTAGTTTACAAAAATTTTTTCTCCTATCCCAATTTTATTGCAAGGATACATAATACCATAGAATCTGAGAGCAGTACTGAAGAGAAAATTGTTTCGTTTCCTGATCTGTCCATTTCTTCTGAGGTCACTTTTTCTGTTCCTCCATTTGTGTTTTCTCTTTTGTGCTCCGAATTTGCTTGCTCTCTATTGACCCTAAGTTCTAAATTAGTGATCGAGTCGATAGCGTGGTTGGTTTTGTGTGTTTCCCTTGTCTGCTCAGACCTCCAGGGTCAGCTCTCTCACTGGGCCTGCCTGCATGACCCCCAAATCAGTCACAGCAACTGGTCGTGTCCTGCTTCCTGGGGCCAGGGACAAACATACCTGGAGAGTAGGAAGTTCGTACACATTGTACACGTCTATGTGTAATTTAATACAACTGCCGTCATTGCAGCTATGGGTCCCAGTGGGATTTCTGGCATGAGCTGGACCATGTGGAATGGTCTTCAGGACATTGGCAGGGCCTGTCTCATATGCACAAGGCTGTTTCTGGAAGAGGACGGTAGACTATCCTCAAGGTCAAATATGCTGTAAAGACAGACTGGCTCACCATAGGAAACACATAGAGAAAATAAGCATGATAAGTCCTTAAAAGTGTCGTATTTATTTAAAGATGTCCAGGTAACAGGTGCCTTCGGCAAAGCTCCCCGTGGTGCGAGAGGCAGAGTCGTGCATTGAAGAGCGACTGAGTCACGGTGCGGAGCACTGGTCCTCAGCTGGCATTGATGGGGGGGTCCACAGAACTTGTTTTGGTTCAATTTTGAACTAGAGAATCGTATACAGGTCCACTCGACGATGAGAAGGACCCAGCGGTGAGTGAAGCTGCTGGAGTGAGCACAGGTAACAGCGCAGGAGGCGGGGGCCTCGGCGCCCGGGCCGCAGGGGGGAGACGGCCTGCAAATGAAGCTCTGCTTTCTCTGCGTGTCTCGGTTCCCGTTCTGAGAATTTCGCAAGTCGTCCACTCTATCACTGATTTTACTCTCACAGTTTGAAATTTGTGCTTCGCATTTTTAACCTGACGTTCATTGCAATTTAATCCATGCCTGCCTTGTGAGATGTAGTTTTAAAACCTAGCTTTCCTGCCTCAGCCCAGAATTTTCTCCCCTTGCATTTCAGCATCTTTTTATCGACCACCACCTCTAAAATGAGGCGATATCAAAACAAGAAAGATGCAATAAGAAGGTAAGTACTTATGACAGGATTACAGAATTATCCTATTCTGTTTGTGAAGATCAAATACATTGGTATTTATTATTTTTATAAATCACCTTATGATTTTTATCAGCTAATTCCCAAAGTAAAACAAAATGACAACAATATAAATTATTTGATTTTGTCTATCCGTTTCCTTGGAATTCTGTACACAGATGAATTATCTAGAAGGCCTACCCTCAAGAAAGCGAAGGCCATCTTGCCGGAAGGCTGTGTAAGGGTGAGAGACAGTTCCCGAGCTTTGTGTTGACGAGACGTAGGCTTAACCCCCAGACTTCCCGCTCATCAGGGTTGTATCTTTGCCCGTGTCATTAACCCGATCATCCGCTTTCTCCTCTGACAACTAGGTGGAGAGTGGCATTTAATTTTCGAGGAGGCTGAGAGGTTTAAGTGAGGTAGCCTCGTGTTATCAGGCTCTGAATAAGTGCCAAAAACAGAAGACTGGAATTCACATACAGACCCGAAAAAACCACCTGCTCGTTACCACATCGACCTGAGTCATACGGTCAAAATAGCAAAATGTGCCCATGTGCAGGAGATAGAAATTACGAGCAGATATCAGCCGCTAGCTTTAGGGTACAGCACTTACGGGGAGGTGCCAGGAGATGCGCCAAAACAAAAGGCACGAGGCAACCACGTATGCGACGGCCGACATGCAAACCAATTTCTTCGTAAGAGATGGTATTTAGAAGTTACGAGAGTGCAATTTGTTCTCTACGAATTGAAAAATAAATTTTAAACTGTTCTTATCCTTAAAGCCTGCGGGATTATTGTCATCTAGCTCTTGTTCAGTACTTGGCCTCACAGCCGCTGCTGTGTTTGATCCGTAGGTGCCGTGAGGATCCAGCAAGAACCACGTCTTCAGTCCGGCCGACGTCTGCTCCCTGTTATAACCGCAGACGGCGTTGTCGTTATGGAATAGACAGAACTGTCACCCGGGTCCCCGCCCTGCCCTCCCTCCGTGGCGTTGCAAGTCAGAAGGTCTCCGCTCTCTTGCAGCCATTTATCTGCAGTCGCTTAGTAATCGAGCTTGTGGAGCCATCAGTAACAAGGGACGGGGCGGCGTCTCAATGTCGCTGTCGGTCTAGTTCCTCGCACCGGCAGAATTTGACAGCCGATTCCGCTCTGAGAAGTTTCCTTCGCAAGTCTGTGCCTTGAGATGTAATTAGGAACTTGGCAATAGTACTGGGATAAACGTTCAGTATTCTAGAATGATCTTTTTTTCCTCCCCCCTACATCAATACGCTTTATGTTGCATCTAAAGGCAGCCATTCAAAATGTCTTAATGATGGTGATTGCGGCATTCTGCTGACTGTTCTGTAGTCACTGTAGCTGTGAGAGCTGACAATTAACTTCAAAGAAACCGAATCCGTGTCACAGCCTACACAAAGCGTACCCAAGTGCCGCTCAAGTCGCGTATGAGCAATTCAGACCTGAACAATCACTCCGAATTTTGCTGTGTTGGCGCCAGTTCTAATAAACAAGGGACTCAAGTGCCAAGAAAGAAAATCAGGTTTGACAACATCTGGTGTTACCGGCGTACACATAGAGGAAGGTATAGAGGATCCTAGAAAACGCAAAGGGAAAAAAAAAAAAAAAAACAGGAAAACATTGAGAGCGGCTTATGTGAGTTTTAATGGCAGCAGTGAGAACCGGGCACCCGAAATGGCCAGTCTCCCCGACCACATCCCACCATCCTCCCCCTGATCTTTCCCTTCTATTCTGGCGAAGGACCCCGTGACAGGGATCATTAAACGTAGGATGGCAGACTCTTTCGGGGGACAGAGTTGGACCATCTGCCTGGTAGCAAACTACAAGCGAAGATGGAAACAGATTCGCACAGCTGGAAAGTGATCGGCAGGTAATCGATGGGAGGATCACACCTACGCAGCCCCGCGCTACATCGTGCTCACGAGTTCACGAACATTCCTAGTGTCCGGGAGCTCATTACACAGAAAATAATGTGATGCCTTTTGGGTTAGATAGATATGAATTTGAACCCTTGATGAACTTTTCTAGTAGGTGACCTTGAGGGAGTTACATGACATCTCTACGACTCAAGTTTCTCATTTCGGGATAGGAGTGGAATCTCACTTCAAAGACAACATTCGCTATTTTTCAAAAAGCCTGTGTCTTTTTCCAGCTGTCCCGTATCTTAGCTCTGAGCCCATTTTGAATTACACAGCCATTAGAGTGTCAAGGGCCCTTGTGTCCTTCCCACATTCACCTCCAGCGCGAAGACAGGGGTGGAGATAATTTTATATCATCCTCCTGGACGCAGAGGGCAGCGAGTGAGTCATCATTTTAGGTTATCTTTCAGTATCGCTGCTGCCAGGTAGACCCAGAGTCCACCCGTCTCCAGGCGAGCTGCAAGCGCCTGAGAAACTGCTCGGGCAGGATGCTTTTGACCTTAAGGAACAGGAAACCAATTGAAAGCTAAGAGGATTAAATTCTGAGTCCTATAATTTCTGAGACGTATGGGATACGATCCATAAGGTGGGCGACATCACTAAGGCGTTATCTCCTCTATGTCTTTCTGTTCTGCTTTCTAAATTATCCATTTTATTTCGAGATGAGTGCCTCACGCGGCTAGAAGGCGAGTGTTCCTAATCCCTGGGATCACATGTTCGACACCTGCAACAGTCCCCGGCTTTATTCCAGACCAGCCTGAGGTATGTGCCGACCCCGAAATGGTCAGAATGTCTCAGATGTGAGTTGGGCACCCGGCCCTGAGCCCACCACTGCGACTTGGGGATGGGGGAAGGGGGTGGGGGAGGGTTAGTCCATCCGAATCACAGTGCTGCTGCTCAGAAGGTGTGGAACGGATGTCAGGGAGCCCCTCTGCCTGGTACGTCTGGGTTGCCCCCAAGACTCTGTGTTCTCCTAATGTTCTGTGGTGTTTCTGGGTGCTCAGTCCAGAAACTTACCTCATACTCACCTCGGGACAGATGAGGTATGGTAAACCCTCATCTGTGTTTAGTAGCTTAACACCTACATTTCCACTGCTGGTCTTTCACCCTATCCATGGAATATTTCACCAGAGTCTTTAAAATCAAATTTAAGAACAGAAGTTTCAAAGGCACCAAGAACCAATATGTACAACAGACCAAAGGGGTTGTGAGACGGACCACTTTTGGGGATTTGCCAAAAGAAGGTAAATGAAACCCAGTCACGCTCCTCATAACTCAGAAGCCCTTTTCTCATCGAGGACGAAGGGCGGGTGGGGGCGACAAGAGGCCTCTGAAGGGAAGGTTTTCCTCTAGCGATCTTTCGGTGGACTGCGAGTTCCACACCCCTCTCCCCCAAACTGGGAGGAACAAAGACATTCCTCACGATCTCACATCGAGGAGAGGGCTTCATGGAGGGCCCGCTGAGGAGCTACCAGGTGTTTTATCCTCTGCAGCTTGAGGAGAGGTGGAAGGTGAATGTTCTGGGCCGCGTCCGCCTCACACCTTGACCACCCAGAGGCCACGAGGTGGACCGGGCTAGCCTTTGATATTAGTCATGCAATACCAGGTAGGATCTGGGGACTTGACACTCTCCTCGTTTGAGAGAAACTCATGAATCGTGATATCTAATATACATAAGAAGATCACCTGGATCATGAAAAGTAAATTTCCAATTTGTTTCTTTTTATGGTTTATATTTACAATGCAGATCAGGTGTGTTTTGTCTACAAATTAATAACTGACACTTAGAAATAACATTTTAACTGCCTACTCTACATTTCAGGTTTAATACATTGCTATTGGTCGTTATACGGAACAGGCTTCATCAAAAAATAATCATCTTATTTATTTTTTTGTTCCATGAACAGCCCCAACATCCAGATAGGACTCATTAGATTATAAAAATTGTCCAAGGCAAAAGATTTAACGTGTGTATGTGTGCTATATGCCTCAGTCAAAGGGGGCCCTTTATGTGTGAGCCTCAATACCAGATAAAATCTTCACTGTGTCTGACAAATGTGCAGAGGCTCCACGTTCTGTATCACCTACACTCCTTTTGCGAGACGAAAAGAGAGGGACAGGTGAATGGTTAAATTAGTCAACATTTATTTTAAAAATTCATAGGAAGCTTAAATCAAACCTTTGCTCTGCTTATAAATAAATCTCTAAAGACTATAGCATTTAGTTTTCATATCACCTGATTTTCTAATTGTAATATAAATAATACTCAGTTTAACCTTGATAGTGTCCAGGGTTTTTAAACTGATATTTGTCCTGAAAATTGGAAGAGAATGTACCTTCAAGGGGGCGGAAAGCCTGCATGTTCCTCCTGACATTTTAATGACATCCAGGTCCATCTTCAGTACGAAATGTCCAGATCGAGCAGGAGCTCCCCTGCTCCCGCCTGGTGGAGATGCGCTGTACAGAAACTGAAGCCTTCGTGTCTTTGGAAATGGATGCTTCTAAATGTTGCTGATTACCACTGGGCTCACATCTCCTGTATCCCACCAGGTCTGTACGGGCACGTGAGCTCGCACCGTCCGTGGTTAATGTTTTTTTGTGGGCCCACTCCCGTTGTTATCAATGAGGTTACCTGTCAGAGGTCTTTCTTTTTCCTTTTTCCTACCTCTTGATCTTTGTCTTTTTACTCCTCTAGATTCTATAGGAGTATCTAAATGTATCACCTCCATGAACGGGGAATTCCTTTTCAAATCCCCCGCCACGCCTGATGCACCTGCCCTAATACTCTTCCTAGACAATGGACTGAGAGTAACAAGAATGCCAGTAGAGGAGAAGACAGAAGCAGGATTCTTTACGAGGAGACCTTAGCAAATAGCGTTAGGAGGCAAACCTGCCCGACAAATGCAGAAAATTATCTGTGTTAGTAAATTTGAAACCGCTCATCTCAG
This sequence comes from Rousettus aegyptiacus, assembly GCF_014176215.1. Taxonomy (NCBI): domain Eukaryota; kingdom Metazoa; phylum Chordata; class Mammalia; order Chiroptera; family Pteropodidae; genus Rousettus; species Rousettus aegyptiacus. The sequence goes on along the minus strand of NW_023416288.1, from coordinate 44,125,932 downwards.
AAACTCGCCGTAGCGTCCGCAGGCCGTTGTGTCTGACGCTTCCGTCAGAGAGCATGTCGACGTGTTGTGGTAGGACTGTGTGAGCTTCTGCCGATCCATCCTACTGAGCCTTATAGGCACAATACAGAATCGGCATGCTGACAGAGATGGTTACGGAATTGGATTCCTGCCCAGGAAATTATTACCTTCAGACCAACTGTGGCTGTGATCGAGAAAAAAAAATCACAGCCCCTGAGAAATAACCAATGTCAGAAGCTTTGAAGTAAAATTGGTCTGCAAGTCGAGGCCATCCTTCAGAAACAGCCTTGTACCTTCACCCCCGAGAGACTGATTGCCTGCAGGAAGACCAAGATTACTGTGGAGATATGGCATTATAATTTTAACATCTTAATTTTTCTCTGTGATAGCATCTCCGTAATATTACCTGCTAACTATTTATTTAGCACTAGTTATTTTAGGAACTTTACATATGTATGTATGTGTGTGTGTATATATATATATATGACGGGGTTCTGTGTGTGTGTAGTGAAAAGAACATTTAATGCTTGTAAGGATATCGAAGATTTCTTTTTAACGTCTAATACAATGTAAGCTGGCAGTGCAGACGAGCTGAAGTAATAGATCGTTGTGTTGATATAATGTGCTATTAATGTGCACACAATGACCCATGGGGCAGAGCAGGGACTTCAAAACAGTCTGTTTCTTCAGAGATGGCTACCGTGGTGGACTCTTGAAGGATGAGTAGAAGCACTGGCGGGGGAGGGGAGAATTTAAAAATCCATGTGGTGGTCAGTGGTCATGTGATGGCAACACTTCTCCTCTCAAACTCCAGTCACGTAGAGAGTTCGTATGAATTACAGTAACTTACACGCACCCAAACACAAACACGTGAATATCAAAAAATAAAATAAAACAAAGCAGATCTCCAGGTGTCCGGTGAAGAAAAAATGTATCATAAATCGAGAGGAAAAAAGATAGGACCTGAAGCCAAAATCTCAATGGTGTATTAAAACCAGAAAGAGCTCAGAGGATGGGATTTCCGTGACCACGTCGGGGTTGGAGGTTCAAACTGCATGATCCACACGCGGTCGCTAGTGTAAGTGATCGCTATCGGGCAGGCCACGCGCAAGCAGATCCATGGGAAATGGCACTTTTAAAATTACCCATTTTAACTGGTTTTCTTCCCCCTCCTCCCATTACGCTGCACCAAAACATTTTAACCAAGTAAGGGAAGGGTGATGTTTGCCAACATCGGATGGTGCATTTTTTTAAGAGAAAAATGTCCAGATTCACTGATAGCTTACTTTAAATAAAAGCATACATTATGTGTTAAGAGCTTAAAAGAAGTGCATATAAGGTTGTTTCAAAATGTAAATCTCTCATTTTTGTGTCTTCCTTTTGGGTGGTGATTACATAAAACTTGAGAAGGCTACATTATCCACTTCGAATGCTTTTGAAAGAATATGTTACCAACAAATCTTCTAAAAAAGTAAATTAGTAAATAAATTATTGTTACAGCCTGAAATAAAATAGAGAAAGCAGGAAGGACGTATGTGATATAGCATTACCTGTTTGTACATTCCTTATCCCAACTGGCTCATATTAACTTAGAAAATAGTAATATAGAATAAGAACTATCATTATGGTTCAAGAAATAATTACAAAGATGCACAGCGTATTCTGAACAATAATATGAAACATTACATTTTATATTATTGTTTCTCTGTCCTGGAATGTCAGAAAAAAAACATTTTATCACTATCCAAATGAAGCTATTTACAATACTGTCCAAAGTCATCAAGACTGAATAATACCAGAGTATCTAATGAATACAATAAGTGTTTTAAATAGGCCAATTTAATGTGTCTAATGACACAAGAATGCTGTTATCCACCAAAGACCTTGTAATTAAGCTGAGGACTGTTTTAGTTCATTAGCCCAACACGCATCATAGAACTAGAGTGAACTACGGCAGACCAGTGCTGTGCTTGGCTGTGGCTAATGAGACTTCTTGTTTGAAATTCATGGGCTTTATTTCTGTTTAAATAATCAGGCGGCACTGCTGGACATAATATGTTGTTTGGTTTCTGCTGCTTCTGGTTTCGGCGAATCCCTGAAACACCAAATACACAAGATAAACCGTTGTTAGTGATTCTAAATCTCAGCGATCCAACTGAGAACCTTCCTGTCATTAAATAAATAAATAAAAATGATGTCAGCAAGATTTCTCACCAGGTGACTCTGAAAATCGCTATCTGACAATATTTCCACAACATCACAAAATTCCTTACATAGCTGCTTGAAAACAAATGGGATCGCAGTGAAATAGGTTCTGGATTTCAGATAAAATACAGACCGTTTACACTGAGTTTTTATACTATCCAGAAGAAAACTCTGGTTGTGAATTCATTTCCTAACGTCTTTCTAATTTTAGTTTAATAATGAAGAAAATTAAAGAATATAAAGGAGAATTTTATCTTTCATATTATGTGCTATTGTTAATCTATGTACAAAGTGATACATACATTTAATCATATTGTACAATTAAAATTGCAGTCTGTTTTTTAAGCCTTATCTCATCACATATACATTAAGTATAATATTAAAAACAATAGCTTATATATATATATTTGGGGGTGGAGGAATGACATTTTTATTTATAAAACTTTATTGTGAATCTCAGAAATTACTTAAAGGTAGAAATACTTTAAAATTAGCCTACCTCACGCTACTCCAAAATATCCCCAACTGAAAATACACTGCATATTTCAGATCTCTTCCTCCGTATAATGCATATCTGAATGCGACTAGGCGCAGGTGAATGCATGAGCATCCTTTGTCTTGATGATGCGCTATCAGGAAGTTGAAACATCTCTTTCAGAGGCTGTATCACTTTGGTGTGTCATAACACATGAACCGATTCTAAGTGTAAGTTAAGATCCACGGGAAACCTCAGATCTATATAGATGAAAAACATTGAAGTAAATATTTTCATGCGTAAGCCTTGTTCAGAATCCAGTTTTTTCCTTAAGATAACTTCACAGTAATGAAGAAAGGGAAAAGGTAAAATAAAAATCAATGTTAGTTTCAGAAGTAAACAACTACTATTGTAGATATAAAAACAAACTACCATTATAATGTTATATGCCATTCCAGTATCTCCAATTATTCAATCGTGTGGATATACCGAAAGTTACTAAACCACAAATATCTGCAGGAGAGCACTGAGATGGACTCCTAGAAGTGGCTTATGAGAATTTTTATTTTCGTGCATGTTGCCCCGTAAGCTATGGGAAAAGTGACAGATCTTCAAGGTCATTAGCCATATATGAAAACCCATTGTCCTCTGTCAACGCTGGATACCTGTTCTCATGTGCATTTGCTAATTGAATAGCCCTTAAATGGAATTTCATGGTCGCTGCTTTCCTTAGTTGCGAGGGAAGCGAATGTTTATCTTAAAAATTTTTCCTGGCCGAATGTGTTCCTTCTTTGGCGTGTTATTTGTTCGTGTTTTTGCCCTCGTTTTATTGGAGGTGTTCGTCCTGCTCTACACGGTCTGTAAGGGCATTGCCACTGAGGGCGCTGGTCTTGGAATATGTGTCACATTCTCTCCCAGGCTGTCGCGTGACTGCATCGTGTTAACGGCGGTTTCTGACGTACGATTATATGGCCGCACTTTTGAAATTCTCGGGGAAGTCGTTTTGCTTCAAGACTATAAAAGTATTTATTAACATCTTGCTTTACTATTTATGGCTTACCGTTAGTTGCTTTTAGCTCATTTTCTATATTTTGAAACATCAAGTAATTGAACTATTTTCGTTTCTTCTTTTCTAAGCAGCCTACTACTGTTTGAATAATCCATACATTTTCTTCTTCGTAAACACCATCTTTATGATGTAACAAACGATAATATCCATCTTAATCAGTTTTTATGTATTTAAGGGTACTTTCAGGCCTAAGAAAATATGCACAAATATTCTCTTCAGCTCTCCAGCTGTTTGTTTAAAACAAGTAAGTGGATAAAATAAACAGATTTGGTATCTTGATGTACATTGTGAGATGAGGCTCTCCGCTGAGCTCAGACACCACCATAATTAAGTAATAATGAAAAGGCACTTTCTGATTTTGCCCAGTGCGGAAACCAGAATCCTGACTCTACTTATCAATTACAGTAAGTCTTGTCCAATATCTGTCTGTGTATACTGACACGTAGAGTGTTCTTTAGCTCAGAATTGTGTAAAATCAAGTAGAGACTGCCTGGATAGGCAATCTGTGATCAAAACGCCAGATGATTTGTTTCACTCATACAGTGCAGGATTTAAAGTGTATTGATCTATGTGTTTTCAGTTCCTTCTCAATAAAGAACTAATGATATTTCTTTTTCAGAGTGGTTAGACTCTTGCTTGGTCTGAATTTCTTTTCCAGTTCTTCACGGTGAAACTCAGATGTAAGTTTCTTCTCCCGGGGCCCTCATTGCAATGCCAGGCAATCCTCAGATTTTCTTCAGGATCTGAGAAGCGTCTCGTTAATGACACACCGCTCCTTCTTTAAGATTAGAGTGTGAGACTGCCTTCTCTTTGGCGGCGTCTTATCCACGGGATCGGCAACCCCTAGTGTAGCGATGTTACAAACACTTTCTGTTCATGGTTTCAGACAAAACTAAGCCCCTCCTCCCGGCATCAAACTGATGCACTGCGGGCGCACATGGCGTCATGAAACATCCATCGGTCAGCAGCTTGCCTAACGTTTCGTGTTTGACGATACCGGGGTTGTTTTTTTTTTTTTTTCACTAGCAAATATTCCAGTTCTTTTATCTGAATCTGAGTTGTTGGCTTCTAAACGTATAGCCTCTGCCAGAACCGGCAGTGCCCCAAACCATCGCGAATGAACAATGAATCCTCCCGGGTCGGCGTTGCCCCGTGTTCACTGACAGCTCACATTATTAAAGAAAATGTTTTTGTTCCCTCCTGTCAAATCAAAATGTTTCTCTAATATGTCAAGCAATTGCTTGTTTCGAATATCTGTCGGATTTGCCATTGCTGCTAGATTAAGGTCAAAGTTGACGACTGAGCAGACATTGATAACCCTCCCCTATAAGCAGAGGGGATGAACTTGACATCCAGTTTTTCACTGGAATCTTGGTTCTTCCTTGATTCTATTTAATCACTCAAATATCGAACTAAGTAGAAATATATCTGCTAAAAGTATAAAAAGAGCAAGTTTGACATTTAACAGAGATTAAGTTATTTGAAAACATTCCATCTACCATGATTGTATTCTTGAATGCCATTACAAACTCAAGCCGAGTGTCTAGAAATATTTAATCCGCATGCATCTAACAGAGAGACAGTAGTTTCCGAAGCTTGTTCGTTGTAAGCACACATCTGTCGGTTACACATGACTAGCTGATCCTATCTGGGGACTGGTTATGTAAAAATACTTGCACTGTATGTCATTATCCTAGAATATTTGAATGGGCAAGTTCATTAAAGTCGTTAGATGTCCTTTCTAAAGAAACAAAATAATTTTATTTGTAGAATTAAGGGCGATGCTGTTTTTGAAAATGCATGTAAATTGTGATGAAGACAGCGTTTGCGGACGGTGCCCTGCATTCACGTGCGTAGTTACTTGATAGAAACTTGTTCAAAGTCACCTCTAAGACAGTACAATTGATTTTCATGCAAATGTCACATGATGAGATTTAATAGCAAAAGGGAAATGTTTCGCAAATTAAAAGAAGAAATTCATTTCCAAGTGCTTCAACACATGTGTTGATTGAATTGCTTTCAGTAGGGTGACTTTATTTTCAAGGTCAAAGACCTTTCGACAGAAAATAGAGGACTCTCTCACCCTTTCCCCAGAACAGAGAACTATATAATGCACACATTTATTACTAGAAAAACATTTCAGACAGTAATATACTGAAGTTTTATTTTCTTAGTATGATCTATATATTTGTAAACACATTTCTAAACAACCCTGAAAAGAACTATTATTTTCTTGACCTTATTTTTAAGAAATAAAGATACTTGAGCAATGTGACTGAAACCCTGCTCTCATATTTGTTGAGTACATTTGTTTTATTTGTATCTGAGAGGAAAAAATATACATTCAACCCTACATGCAATCACTGTTCCGAATAAGTCTATAAAAGAGCTCGTCCGCAAGAGCGTCCGGCCTGAGACGTGACGAAGACTGCCGACTTCACAATGGTCCTCAGCAGATGGCACTTCCTCTATTGTGTCTTTTCTCTTTGATCAGATACCAGGAGACTCCCTGGATCGCAAAGGTCTCGCTCGGTAAGCAAAACGCTGTCAAGAGGAGTATTCTGTTATGTACTATACACTTGCAGTAACTCTAGTCAGAGCTGAGAAACTTGAATTTTCTTGTATTCTTAAAAATACCAGCAGAACTTACTATTATTTTTCTTTTCCATTGCTCCAAGTCTTGTGTGTCTCTCTACACTGCACAGGAATTCAGAAGAATAATTCAACTGGAGGATTTTACAATGCTTGACAGACAGGTCGTGGTCGTCGGAGGGTGAGAATCTTTAGATGTAAGTGATGTAACCTATAATACGTTTCCTGTCTCCCTGGATTTGCATATCCTGGATATTTTATATAAAATAAATCATAGAACTTGGGATGTTTTGTGTCTAGCTTCTTCCCTCTGCTAGTATATGCCACAACGTATTTATCCATTCATCTGTCAATGGAATCTGTGATATCTGAGACCTCCACTGTTTGGTTGCTATGAATAAGGTATATAAATATTTGTGAATAAGTTCTTTATGGACGTAAGCTTTCATTTCTCTTGAGTATATACATCGGAGTGGAATTGCTGAGTTGTATGGTAGTTCTATGCTTTAACTTTTTGAGGAATTGTCCAGATGTCTTCCATATTTTACCGAACTTTTTACTTTCTTAGCAGCAACGTACGAGAGTTTCTGTTTCCCCACGTCCTTGCCAATACTTGGTATTTCACATCAGTTTAACTAAAGCCATTCTAGTGTGTGTAAAGCGATATCTCGTTGTGGTTTTCACTGATATGTCCCTAATCCCCAGTGATGTGAAATGTCCTCTCACGTGCGCTTATTGCCCTTTTGGATTTTCGTTTGTTTGTTTTGAAGAATATTTTTTCCAGTCCTTTGCCTTTTTTAAAAAACTTTAAGTTCTTTATCATTTCGTTGTTGGATTAGGAAAGTTCTTTAATTATTCCGAGTACTAAACCCTTATCAGATGTTTGCTCCCACTCTGCAGGCCGTCTTTTTCCTTTCTTGATAATGTCCTTTGATGTACATCAGCTTTTAATTTTATAAAGTTCAATTTATCCATTTTTTCTTTTATTGCTCCTGCATTGATATCAAATTTAAGAATCCAGTGCCAAATCTGGCATCACAAATCCCATTTTTCTTCCAAGAGTTTCATAGTTTTACCTTTTATACTTAAGTCACTGACCCATTATGAGTTACATTTTGTATATGGAGTGAAATCAGAGGCCCGGCTTCATCCTTTTATCATCTCTCTGCCGTCGGATCATCTTGGCACCTTTGCTGCAAAACACTTGGCCAAAGGCATTTGGATTTATTTCTGAATTCTCTATTCCGTTTTATTGGTCTATAGATGTATTCTTACACCAGTACACACTATTTTGATTATTGTAGCTTTGTGATAAGTTTTAAATTAAAAAAAAAAAAAATGAAGCACCCAACTTTATCTTTTTCAAATTTTTTTTCTGACTATTCGGGACCACTTGTAATTTCAAATGTGTGAACTGCTTATTGCTACGAAAGAGGCAATTGATAGGCTCCTGACATTCTAATAGAACACTCGAGGACAGGATCCCCGTGTTTCTTCTTACCTGCATGGCACGGTCATATTTTGAATTTAAAGGTTGCCGTAGCCATACTAAAAATATGTTAAGCAAATTCATTTGGAGGACACAATCTAAATAGTCTACTTTATTTTCAAATTATAGCTTTCTGATTGTACTGTTAGCATAAAGGGGCGTGTGTTATATCTATTGTCAGAGCTTAAACATTTAAGTAAACATTAGACTAAAAGATCTGGTGAACAGACGCGATGGCAGTGTCTTAGCCGGAATTAGCACTGCTCTGGCCGATTCTGAGGATTCGGGAATCGTACGGACCCTGTAATTATATAACCCTAGAGTGGAGAAAGAAATTCGTGCATTGACAGAAATGACGTAACCTCCTCCGTCCACAAAAATAAGACAAGTTTAAGTAAAAACAAATAGAGGTACAGAGTCTGAGAGGAGGAAAGTTCTGAGCATTCTCGCCTAACGATCTGTTTTCTCCTCAGCAGAAGTGACAAGGAGGGACTCGTACTGAGAGTACTGTGTACACAAACTCACTAAAAACAAGTCCCACTTGTCACATATTTGCCGCTTCAGCTGAGTTCTAGACTTCTCTTAAGGGGAATCAATGACAAAAGCAAATTTTTGCTTTAAACACTTGTTTGCAAAGTACCGGCACCCGAATTTGCTATGTTTATTGTAGATTAATTTGTCTGCGACGAAGGGGGAAAGATTTAAACAGAAAAGTCTCAGATGAGAACACTTTTTAATCCTCAGAGGAACGGAACACGCAGGGAGAAATGACAGGCACCGGGAGAACAGAACGACCGCCATCTTCCTGTCATTTGGCCTCCGCGCTAAAAAAAGGCCTCTTCCTGCATAATGAGCAAATAAAATTTCAACATTTTAAGCCTCGTCAGAGAGATCGGTCTCTAAAGAGCGTTAATTTCCATGCTGCCTACAGGGCAGTATGTTATCACTGAGGGGTGTTGACTATGAAATGCTTAGATAAATTGAGTGCTTCTGAAGTCTGCAATTTCTAATCGGAAAATGAGACAAAGATGAAAATGACATTTTGGAAGAAGGCTTTTAATGGTTTTTGTTTAGAGATCTTTGGGTATCTGTCGAAGTTAAATATTGCATCCATGCTTAAATTTCTGACCATTCTGTCTCATTGAATTGCAATTTGGAGAAGAGAATGTATGTTAATGTGTTTTAATATATACCTGTAGGGACAAAATAAATTGCAAGTTAAGTGTGTTTAATGAATATTGACCAATGTCTAATTAAGTAGTTCTCAAGTCTATGGTCTCCTGACCTCTTTGCCCTGTTAAAAATCATTGAAGACCTTAAAGAACTTTTGTTTTTGTGGAATTTCATCTACCACTATTTACTGTAGTAGAAAAAGAAACAGAGCTGTCTCCAAAATATTTGTTTATAAATTATTGAAAAATAATAAAGTCGTTATATCATAAAATGTTATTTTTAAAGAAAATAAGCATATTTTTATAATCAAAAATACGTAAACTCGGAAAGGTAGCATTGCTCCGTGTGTCTGCATTTCTTCCTGCTGCCTGGCTGAGGAGAAGTCGGCCACGCTCACGAGTTTCTGCGTTCAATCATTTGCCATATGGTGTTTCGGTTGAAACATATGAGGAAAATTCAGCCTCATCCAGTATATTTTGGAAAATGGAGATTTCTTTAATTAAACTTTATTTCGAGATGATTGTGGATTCACGTGCAGATGGTGGGAGGGTCGGGAGAGACATCGGGCGCCCTTTCCCTTGGTCCCTCGTGGCAGCGTCTTGCCAAGGCAGAGGCGGCATCCCAGGCAGCCCGCTGACCTGCATCCCGTCCAGACACAGGCGGATTCATCTCCACAGACACCCCTCACGCCGGGTCGCGACATCCCCACTGTTCTCACCCCTACGTTCCTCCTCAGCTCCTGACAACCACTAACTCGTCTCCCTTTCTAGAGCTTGTTGCTTTAAAAATATTATGCGTACACAGGATGTCACCTTGGGGGATCAGCTGTTTCCACCAGTATAACTCCCTAGAGAATCATCCAGGCGTCGTGTGTCGGTAGTTTTTGCCAGTGAATGTCATTCACGGTTGGGATGACCACAGTTTGCTTTGAAGGAAGTCGCGGTTGGTCCCAACAAGACTGCTAGACGCATTAGTGGACAGGATTTTGTGTCAAGGTGCGTTTTCATTTCTCCGACAATAATGAGTCATATGGTAGGTATGTGTTTCTCTGTGTTTTTTTTTTGGAAACTGTCACACTATTTTTCACAGTGATTGTACCATATTATATTCCCACTGACAAGGTGGGAGTGACAGTTTCTGTCACTTCTTGTCAGCATTTGCCATTGTCGCTATCTCTACTTCAGCCGATGCTGAGAGGTGCGTAGGGACATCTCACTTGGCTTCTACTTGCATTTCCCTTGTGGTTGATGACGCTGAACACCCTTTCTCATGCTCATTTGCCATCTCTGTGTCCTGACTATTGAAATGTCTGTTCATGTGTTTTACTAATTTTCTAATTGAATTGCTTATCTTCTACTGTTGAGTTTAGAGAGTTCTCTGTATATCGTAGATACCAGCCCTCTGTGGGAGGCATGGTTGGTTTACAGACATCTTCTCTCACTCTGTAACTGGGCTTTTCATACTCTACACACAGACTTTGACAGAGAAAAAGTTTTTAATTTTTTTATGAATCACACTTTGGTATTAAGTCTAAGCTATTATCTAGTATAAGTCGTTCTCATCCTGAAGACTTTCTCTACAAATTTTTTTAAGTGTCATAGTTTACATTTCATGCTATGTCTGTGATCCATTGAAAGTCAATTAATATCCAATAATTTTGTATAATAATAATTTTCATGCGTAATTTTTTTGTTTGTTGATGGACGACCAACTACTGCAACTAACATCCCCAATGAATTGCTTTTCCATCTTTGCGACTTAGTTGAGTATATTTTCTTGGGTCTGTTACTTGGTTCTTTATCCTGTTTCCTTGACCTAAGTATTGTCGCCTCTGCCATGCCATACCATCTTGATTCCTAAAGCCACATTTATACATCTTCAACTCTGGTAGACTGATTCCTCCCACTTTGGTTTGTTTTTTCAAAATCGTTTTAGCTATTCTAACTTCTTTGTCTTTTTTATATAACTTGCATACTAACCTGTCTCCACTTACAAAAATTATTATGGATATTTGAGTAGGAATTGTGTTAAACCTGTACCTCGATTTTGGGCGAATCGGCATCGTTTCTTTCTAAGTCCTCCGGTGCGTGACACGAAACGCCTCGCCCTTCGTTTCGATGGTCGCCTTCTTCCCTCAGTGTCTCGTAGTTGCCGGCGTATAACAGGCGCGCCAGTCTGGGTAGGTTCACACCTATTTCACGCCCTCTGTCTTTGTAACGTGGTGTTACGTTTAATCTCAGATTTCACGGCTGCTCCGTAGAGATGACGTTGCTCTCGTCTCCCGTGACCTTGCTGTATCAGTTATCAGTTCCGGGAGTTATTCTGTAGGTTCCTCGGTATCTTCTACATGGACAATCATGTCATCGTGTCGGCAAAGAGGGACCGTTTCATTTCCTCCTTTCCAAACTGTGTGACTTTGGTCCCCGCCTAACCACCCTGGCTAGAGCTCCCTGCCTTGGCTTCACTCGCTGCCTCTGGCACCTGCGAAGTGGGGAAGGTGACGAGTACCTTGTTATGCCGACAAGGATGAAGGTCTGCTCTCTCCCGTGACCCTCTGTCATCTGGGGACGGCGGGCCACGGTTTTGTCAGAGCGTATAGCCGGAGTGGAGCTACTGTTGTCTAAGAGTTTTGTCTTGCCAGGAAGCCACTTTCTTGGTCCCGTCAGCTGGAGAGAGTAGGATTTCGGGTGATGTTTAATCTGTGCCAGTTGTCGCTTTGTCCAGCACCCAGAGTCAAAAGGAACATGCAGGGACTCACCTTCGTGTCATTCCGTGGGTTCTGAGGTCTCTGGCCCGTCTCAGCCTTTCAGAACATTCTCAGGTTTGTTGCAGATAGAGTTCAGGGCTTTTACGGGTACTTAGCCAGAAGGAATAGGGAAAAATATGCCTACTCCATCTTCCCAGAAGTGGAAGTCTCAGAGTCAAGGATATTTTGAAGATACTTTACTAAGAATGTATATTTTTAATTTTATCATTACGTTTTCTCAAATACGAGACCAAATTAAAATAGTCTATTTGGAAAATACCTTAGCGATATTATTTTGCGTGAGTTAATGACAGTTGCACGTGCTCTTTATCATCAATACCCATTATAATTTAATTTGAGACCAAAGCATTTCAGTATGTGCTTATCTAAAGGCTGAAAATCCATGAAACATATTTCTTACCTGAACATTATTTTTGGACCACTAGATAAGGAAATGTTTGAAATTTGAATTTATCCAACAGACATATATGATATTTATAGATCAAAGGAAGTTGGATTTAAAAAAACATATAATATTCAAAATAGGATTTGGTTACTCTAGGGTGTATAAATCAATGATAGGCTTCTACGTTAGTTTTTTAATCCACATAACAAGGTACATCTTGCTTCTTACTCAGTAATGCCATCGAATGCCTTATAAACCTAATTTTATCCTAAAGCTACTTAACTTTTAAAAAAGAATTGTAGTAGTTGCTAATGTTACAATTTTTTTCAATACATCGTTTAATAAAATTATGATTTGAATGTGCATGAAATGATAAGGATATGCTTCTTAATACAAAATGACCTGCTAATGTGAGTGAAAGAAGATCAATAATGAACCACAGTCTCAGAAGAATTCGCATAAAAACGTGTGGTACCTTATACCGTATGTGATTGCAATTTGAATTAATTCTGACAGATAGCCTTCTGATAGGACCTTTAGTTTTTTTTCTGAAGTAACCGAGTAATGTGTCCGTAACTGTCTCAAATCTTTGAATTCTGCTTGTTACTTTTTACCTCTTTCCCACATTTCAGATGGCAAAGCAAACTCCCTTCCAAGATGTTCTCCTTGGCCGTCTTTATTGTGGGGGAGAAGGATGATATAACAATCCACAGAAGCCACTGTTCCTAGATGTAGTTACAGAAGTCTCTGTGTGTGTGTTCACACAGAGAGGCAAGCCTTTGAAATGTGCCCGAGGAAACATTAAAAATAGAGGAGGCGTGGGACGGGGCCGGAGCCCTGCAAAGGAAAAGAGAGAGAGAGAGAAGAGCGGGAGCGGAAAGACTTAAAAGCAGAGGGAGGGAAGAGGCCGAGGACGGAGCCCACACGTGGAGCCCGAGAAACAGGCAGAGTCAGGTCCCAGGGGCAAACAGGGCCAGAGGGCGGAGAGCAGGAGGCTGAACCGCGAGGCGTGCTCGGCACCTGCCCTGGAGTGGCAGGCGGGCACAGCGTTCCCCCTTCGGGTGCCTTTCCCCTGCCTGTCACCGGGATCGCGGCTGTGGAAGCTGCCGTTCTCCCTCACGCCTCCCGGGGGAGCCAACTGCTCCTGGCCGGTCTCCCCAGAGGACCCCGTGACCTCCCACTCAGAACCCCAGGCCACAGGACAGACAGGGGTTCCTACCCTAAGGGGCCGTGGGTTAAGTTCAGTAGAATCCAGGCCGTTCGTGAACCGCCTTGTGAAAAACAGGACACCCTTATTTTCACTAAATTCAGAAAGGCCTGGTCAGGGAAGCTGAACCATCCCCCACGTCACCCCTGTCCCCAGAGCCCAACTCCACACAGCCAACAGAACTGCCGTGAAAAGTGAGGGCGGAGGACAGATCTTCCCAGTTTGGCAGGATCTCTCTTTTTTTTTTTCTTTTCTTCTTCTTCTTCTTTTTTTTTTTTTTTTTTTTTTTGCTAACTGCAATGTAGACAAAATGGAAGTAGATTTGTATAACGATAATAACCGTGGCCTACGTTTGTCATGCTCGGAAATACGACGGCAGCGTCGTGGGGATCGGGAGAAAGCGTACGCATGCGAGAGCTGCCTGATGTTCTGCTCAGAGCGCAGGCACTAAGCCCTACGCCCCACGGAGAAGAGGCCGCACCCCAAAAAAATTAGAAATGCTTCCCCTCCAACTACTAGGACACCGGAAAGCCTTCGGTGGTGACAGCGTCACCCCAGTATGACGCCGTCTGGCACCCGGGGGGGCTGCAGACACATGGCATGTAGATTGCCATACCTTGAATTTTGCAGAAAAATGATAGTTGCTCCTGCTTTTACTATATTGGTTTTATTTTTTGTTTTTAGCAGTGAACCGGGAGATAAACAGATTTTATCTCTAGGTTGAGCGGAGCTACGTTCCTTGACTGCGACAGAATTGGGACTAACGTGTGGCAAGCTGCAGTGAAGGACACAGGGCAGGATGCCTGCATCACCGCGGCGCGGGCCCCGCGGGCCACGGCCGGACAGTCTGCTCTCGGCGCGTGGGGACACACCGTGGGTCAGAGTCCGTCAGAGCGACACCTGGCCTCTGTGGCCTTTTCCTTGGGGCCGGGCAAGCCTCATAGTGTCATGCAGAGACAGACCCTCGGGGCTCAGGTGCAAAGCCTTAGGTTTAGGCGGCCTGGGTCGGGTGCCATGGCAACAAACTCAGGTGCCGCTGGGAAGAAGGGTCAGGGGGTCACTTAAGGGAAAACCGTGGTCGACTAAAAACAAAAACAAAAACAAAAACAAAAAAACAAAAAAAAAAAAAAAAAAAAAAAGCCGGACTCTAAACTAGAGGTGGTCGGCGTGGAGAACCCAATCGGCCCCGAGACAGAAAACAGGGGGCCCAAAGTTTAGAGCCGAGGAGACCGAAGGCGACAGAGGGAATCGATCGGGCATGCGAACCCTGCGGGTCAGGGAGAGACGAATAAACAGAAGAAAACGGTCGTCGGACGTCGGGGAAGTCCGGCCCGGCTTCTTGTCGGGTGAGACACCGGGCAGCGCAGCACGCGGTGGCTCTGGGGACGAGCCCTCCGGAGAGGTGGCGCGGGCCGGCGGAGGCGCAGACGCGGCTTCCAGGGCTGGGCCGCCGCCTCCCTCTGTCACCGGGGTCACCGGGGTGGGGGCCGCGCACCTCCTCCTCTCCGGGCCCCCCGCACACTCCCCCACCCGTCCACCCCCCCACACCCCGTCTTCTGGTCAGTAAAAAGGACAGGATTGTATCTACCTCCTAGAATTAAACACGCTAACTCTGTTTCGTACATATAACGGCGCCTGGTACACGGTGAGTATTAAAGGACAGCTCCTAATGGTTTCGGGCCATCAGTGCTGTTTGGGGGGTTGAGGGGGACATGGAGTGGCCTCCGGCTACCTCAGCACCCCACCCCCGCCGCTGGTAAAACTGCTGGACTGCAGCCCAAACGATTCTTCGCACATGAAGTTCCAGCCTTGTCTTCCGTATTATCTTTACAGTAATGAAGATTATTATTATTATTTTCACGAATATTTTAATGAGCATTCAGAGAAAGTAAATTATAAATACATCATCTACGCCTAGCCTAATCCAGACCTCTCAAGTCACGTTTTAAGCAAAACAGGCAGGAGAGACCTGTCTTTATCGTATTAGTCAGCGGTCCTCAACCCCTATGGCACCAGCGACCAGGGCTCCTATGAGGATCCGGTGCCTGAGGATCTGAGGCGGCGATGCTGGCACTGGGGGTGGCCGCGGACACAAACGGAGCTTTGGTCGCCTGCCGCCGTGCGGCCCGGTCCCTGACAGGCCGCAGCCGGGTACCGGTCCGCAGCCCAGAGCCCTGTGTTAGACGCCGCCTCACTTAAAGGCCCCTCCCGGGTCGGCACCGATTCGCCCTCTTCGCAGCCTCCCCGTGGTCTCGCACTGCAGCGTGGCAGTGGGTCGGTCAAGTTCTTCTCATGCAATTTTCAGGCAAAAAAAATGTCACCCTGACATGCCAAGGAAAGGCACAAAGAAAACGAGCATTTTTAGGCCGGAACATCCTGAACGGATCACAGGCGAATGGACAGCGACGGGCAGGTGAACTCGCCCGCCGGTGCAGCCGACTCGCACCCTCGAGTCCCCCAAGTCCTTCCGGCGCCCTTCAGGACCGAATCCTGTTTTGCGAATACGTCGGCGTCTGTTCGGATTTTGACACATTTACTTACTACGATCTGTTCGCCAGCGCTTACATGAGTGCGCTACTTTCCCATAAAGGCCCTGAGACTCAATATTAATTCAGCCATCTTGCCGTGACCGGGAATTCCACGAGGCAGCTGTCTGTTGCATGAAGGGGTATCGACTTGACGATGCTTCCTATTTACCGCCCTCTTAATCTCCCCGGGTGTCTCATGACGCACTTGATACTCAGACGTTTGGAAAGTCACCCTTGACCCTCATCTTTCTCATCACTCATTTAAAAGCCAGAGTACCATTCGTGCCGCCCCGAACCTTAGCAGATTTACACATCTGGCTTCAAACCACAATTAAAATGCTTCCCCTCAGGAGGCCGAACTGTTCCTTTTCCAAAAGCTCCTTAGAGATCCTCTGCCCACTGTTGTAAGCACACTGCCCGTACGATGATTCTGATAACCTTGTTCACTTGGATGTGACATTTTGCTTAAAATAATCAAAGCGAACAGATTTATACTAAATCTCAAAAACTATCCATGCGATTGACGTTAGCTCTTCTCATCTCGGCTTCGTAACAAAAACTTATCGTGACAAAGAAAATAAAAAGGTACACTCTAAAGTGTGCGCTAAGCCTGTTTCTTGGCGGTAATTTTTTTTCTCAATTATTTCCAACTGTTCCTTCATCTTATCCACATTCCTGTAATTTTTCCCATTAATTTAAAATATTTATAAAGAAATAATACTGTAAATAAAAATGTCCAGTTTCATGTAAATGTCACGTTGCGGGAATCAACGTCCGTTCGTACTTCTTACTTAAATGTAGTGTTTACGTCACCGACCTTAACTTGCCTGTGTCTTTTCTTGGCAGCTTTCCTGAGATATAATTCACATCCCGCCCTCTTTTTCTACTTAAAATCTACAGTTCCATCGATTTCAGTGTTTTTGCAGAGTTGCCCAATCATCACCATCACCAACTGGAGAACACTGACTGCATCGACCCCAAAAGAAGCCGTAGCCGTTCGTGCCCAATCTTCCCCCGGCGCCCGGCGCCCGGAGCAGGAAACGCGGAGGCCGCAGGGGCCGGGAAGAGGCATGAAGGCGGCGATGTGCGGTCCGCCGCGACCGGCACGTGCTCCGTCGTTGTGACTCTGCGGCTTCTTCCTGTCCCTTCGCAGGTAGAATAACCCACGGAGAAGCCACAGCTGACCACATGCGACTGACGTTAGCTCTTCTCATCTCGGCTTACTGCTGAAGTCTAACTTATTTTGTCCGTGTAGGGGAAAACGAACTCATTTCGGCTGGGAGAGCGGTGAACTGTGACACCACCGAATGCTCGGCACGGTATCGTTTTTTTAAACACAGCAGCAAGGCGGGTAACTACTTTCCCCACGTCGCAAACGGCCCGCACAGCATTGTGCGAGTTGCCAGGGCCGCCGCGACGAAGTAAAATCAATAAACAAACGTATTTGCTCGCAGTCGCGAACGCTACACGTTCACGATCCGGACGTTAGCGGTGGCGGTTTTCCTGGGCCGCCCCCGGCTCGCGAACGGCCGTCCTCTCCCTCGTCCTCGCACGGTCTTTGTTCTGTGAGCTTCTGTGTGCTCGTCTCTTCTGATGACGACGTCGGTCATACGGAATGAGCGTCCACCCTAAGGGCCCCAGTTTAACTTGCTTACAAGAACTTATCTCCAAACACAATTACATCTCGACGTACTGGGGCTTAAGACTGCAATGTATAAATCTAGACGAGACACCATGCAGCCTGTAACAGATAGCAAGAGCAATCCAGAATGATCTTTACAAACTTGCTTAATACAGCAGCATTTCATATTGTTGTAAAGATAGTTATCTTCTTTCAGTAGCTACTGAAATTAATACATCAGACTGTAATTGTTATTAATTTATGTCATATTTAAGCTATGCATTCAAGCGTTATGCTTGAAGTTCATATCAAGAGCATGCACCTTATTACCAAGTCAAAATGAAAGTGAATTTGGTACCAGAAAAAAAAATCTACGGGTTTCATAAAAGTTGCTTTAAAATTTAGCACTCAGGATAATCAAAAGAACCAGCATTGTATGTTCAGATTTCAGTTCCTTTGCTACTTGAAACAGATGAAACATCTTCAAGGAAATGTTTGTAATTATTGTGCTAGCATGTTCAGGGAATGCAACAAAATTTAAGTAATGGAGTTTCAAAATCAAAGTTACTCTTCCATCATTATCAGCATTCTAATGGTCCCTTGCCAATAATATATCAGAATATTTTTAAAAGCTTTGCAAACAGTAATAAGAAATGAATGCTTTTCATCATTGCTGAAAGAAAATCCACATAAAGGAGTTTAAATAGCCAAAGTAAAATATCTGTAGCAACCCTGATTTCTACAATAATGCTCTTCATCATAAGAGTTGATAGGAACAGACATATTTGCTATTTTAGAAGGAACAAGAAAAGTTCAGACAACTTTTGTAGTTTGAAAATAAAATATGCTTTGTATAATCATACAATACCTTTTTGTTCTGTGATTTTTTAATTCTAAAATCTTCAGTATGTATCAAGTGAATTTTGTACATCTAATATCTCATGTTTCTTGGGATTGGTTATTTTAATATTAAACTACAAAACTTTTGTATTTTATTTTTTTAATAGTTTAAAATTTTTAATCTGAACTTATTTATCTTATAACTGGAAGTTCGTACCGTTTGGCTGCCTTCATTGACTTCCTCCATCCAACCCCAATTCTGGCTATTCTCTGTTTCTATGAATTTGTTTTTTTTTTTAGATTCCGCATATAAGTAAGATCATACAGTATTTGCCTTTCTCCGTCTGACTTAATTACTTAGCGTAATGTCCTCAAAGCCCATCCAAGGCGTCACACGTGGGAAGATTTCCTTCTTTTTTATGGGTAGATAATATTCCGTTGTACATATAGGCCACGTTTCTTAAATTGTTCCCAGTGTCCTTTGCTGCAGGGAACTTACAGGTACAGATTTCCCTTTGAGACAGTGATTTCATTTCTTTTGGGTGTGTACCAGAAGCGGACTTAGCAAATCACGTGGTAGTTCTTAACTTCGTGGGGAACCTCCATACTGCTTTCCACAGTGGCTGAACCTGTTTACCTCCCACCAACAGGACGCAGGGTTGGCTTCCCCCACGTCCTGGCCCACGCTGGTTCTTACTTCTTACGTCACAATCATTCTAACGTGCGTATTTGCAATTATACTGAGTAGTCCGGAAACATTTTCAAATACATAAAAATGTACGGTTAAAGGTTAAAATGCATTATTTCTTTCTACTAAACTGTGCTTTGCCACACAGAGTGAGGCGAAAGGTCGAAATTTACTTTATTTCCTACCCATCCTTATGATTCAGTGCCAGTGTTCATTTTCAGCACCGACCGTTGGAAGCGTTTTGCTTCACGCACGCCTCGACGTGCGAAACGAGCGCAGACGCGGTTTGCCCCTGCAGGTCCCTGCTCCCGCCCATCCGCGTTCTCCTTTGTCCCGGCGGGAGGCAGGGCGACGAGAAACGAACTGCCTCAGCAGCAAGGCCGAGCTTCCCAGAGGTGTCGGCCCATGAGAGGAGGGCGGACGTTGACCAAAGGCCTTCGAAGAGGAAATGGAGCCACGGTGCCTCACAGTCCACATCACTGCGCATTTCATCAGGCCAAAAACAAACAAACAAACACACGAATAAACAAAAAACAAACAACCAAAAAAATATAACTATAAGCCTTCAGTATTCAAACTTTTTTTTTTTTTTTTTTTGCAAACCAATTTTAAGCCTTCATCCATCACACCTGAATGGCAGCCACCTGGTAACTGGTCCGCCTAATTCCTTCCACATTCAAAGCATGGCATCCAAAACACTTCCTAATGTATGTTTCACAGTGCAATGAGCTCCATGACATTAAAACGAAGAAATGAGCGTCCTCGGCGGGCAGTCGGGACATGTCACCCTTCACCCTGGAGTGGAAATTTTTAGCATTAACCTTGACTAGGAAACTTGGGCTGTGTCATCGGAATGACCACAGTTCTTAGGATCCAGGTAGCTCAAGTTCAAGACCGATGTGGGTCTCAAAGCGAGACGTTGAAGATGTCCCTTTGAGATACGCTCTGAGAAATGCATCCTCAGGTGATGTCATCATGCGAAAACCACAGAGCGCATGTCCACACGGGGACGGTACGGCCTACGGCACACCTGGACTGTACGGTGTCGCCTGCCGCTCCTCGGCTCCACACCCGCACAGCGTGTCTAGGCAACTGTAACACGAAGGTAAGCATTTGTGCATCGAAAGGTATGTCACCCCCATCGTCACCTGACGGGACCACCCTCACATATGTTGTCCACGGTTCGACGAAACAGCTGCCATTGCACGGCACGTGGCTGTTCAGAGGACTTTGACTCTTGGATTTTCCAAGGTCCCAACCAGGCCTTAACTGGAATGCCACGGCTTAGCGAAGGCGGGCTCTGATGCCCAGGAGAATGGTTTTGCATGGTCACTGTTCTCCTCTCTAAATATGGTGTGATTGGTTCGTAGGACTCCGTCACTTACTCAAATTTCTATGATTCTTTTCTCATTTCTCATCTGTTCTCTTTAAAATTTTGTTGTTGTTGTGGCTCATTCTCTTTTTAAACTCTAAGCTTGTTTCTGGTTTGTGGTCTCACTGGCGGTTTGGGGAATGAATGTGTTACTGACCTCTACTTTATAATAAAGAGAGAAAATCACAGAAATCGAAAGTTCTCCTGATGACTTCTGGTTTTAAAAGTCACAAACATATGCAGGCCTGAATGTAAATCAACTAATTTACTTAATCCAATTAACTTCATAATGCAAGTACAACATACCATTAATGCCGTCTTCCCCCATTTGTTTAATGGATTATCTAATCCATTTAATGTAAAAAAGAAAAAAGGAATTAAATTCAGATATTGAAGGGTTTTCTTGAGAATGTAGCATAGGAAAAAAACACAGAATTCTACAATGACAAAGCTAAGGCGCAAACAAATTCGATGCATTTCATAACCCTTAACTAGATTTAATTTTAACAGAACTAAGTTATGCCATCGCTATACATAATGAACCTATCCCATGGGGCTAAGCTCTGGACGAGCCAGTCAACATTTCTGCTCATACAAAATACTGCTGGTATTCTGGTATTATCTTCTTTTCTTTATAATTTGTTTCTAAATTACCTGATTATTTTTTGAAGGCACTGAAGGCTACTACAATGTTAAAAGACAGAAGCTATATGTAAATTTTATACACAAATGATAAAGAAGGCCCAGGACGAGTGAGTCTATGTGTTCCCCATACATGGGCTCATCTTAAACTCATCTTCGCTTTACATTCATCTTTACCCGAAGCACAGGAATTTAAGCAAATCCAGTCCCAGGTTATGTGACTAGACGTGTCAATCAGATGCCTTTGTCCCATTTTTCTATTCCCTGGATCCATCACCAATATAATATATTCCGTATTCTGACAAACCAGAGGAAAGTTGTCTCAAAATTTTGGAGCTAAAAAACAATTTTTTGTTTGTTTTTCCTTGGTTCTGTTTTATGAGAAAAAAAGAATACAGGTGGCATGTTCTTCCGGGTCTTGTACACTGAATATATCCTTTTACCATCTCATGTTAATCTGTCTGTGACTTAAATAGAACCATTGCATAATGGCTGTTTTTAAATTATTTTTCAAACGGAAAATTTTTGCCCTAAAAAATAATCACACATCTTAATTTGCTCTTATTTTAAACCTTTTGCGTATTTTGCACGTTTTCCCCATATCCGTTTTTTTTAGAATTCAAAGTTAATTTTTTACGGTTTGTACATTATTTTTTCTTAAAAGACACCCTTCATATTTTACAAAAGTTATTAAACTATGTTTTTCTAACAATCTCCATAATTATGCAGTGACTGCGAGGTAGGAAAATACAGAATTATTTCCTCCCTTCGTTTCCTGGTGTCCGGTTTGTTGAGATTTTCTGAGACTTCGGTTCCAGGTTGCTGCTCGCACTCATGTCCATGTTTGTACACCACGTCTCTTTCACTTTACCTTCGCCGATGAAAAAATTGAGAGGTAAACAAACTGCAGAATATTTCCAAAACATATGTGGAAGCAGAATATTACATTTCCCCTATAATCCATTTTTTATTTTCATTTCATAAACGTTTCGTTTCCTTCAGACTTCGCTGTTTTACCCAGTGCTGGCAAATGGGATTTTGTGCGGAGCCCTGAGACCACAGCTTCTCCTAATTAGCAGCTGCTGGGGAGAGAAACTCAGGACAGATAGGAAAGCGGGAAGAGGGGCCGGTTCTGCTGGATGAAATAGAATTTTAAATAATGAAAGAATGGGGAAGGAAATAATTGACTGGATTTAGAAAATGAAAGGTGACACACAAGACTATATTCTTTTTCTCTGCGTGTAGTAACCATAGAATACTTGTCCTCGAATTTCCTCTGGAAGGCAACCTGCAATCTCCAGGGAATTATTTTTTCCTAATTAATGATTATAAGGGATATTGAAATTTGTAAATCTACGTATAGATTTGGAAGATATATAAACATCCATTCCTCTTTCGTAATTAAAAAGATCATATATTTTCTGATCTTCGTGCTGAAAGAGAAACAGATAGGTTGATGCTGTTTTAAAATTGTTGGGTGTACACGATTATTGTCACATCACCCGTGACACAGAGCAAATAAATAGTTTCAAACACATCTATTCTTTTGGAACTTCGCTGGCTTTTTATTCACCCTTGATTCGATAGAAAGTAACCCTAAGCGTATCTCTGTACATCTGGAACGTATTCCGTGGGAATAATCTGTGCACGAGCCAGTGAAACACTCTGCTCAGATGGAACACTGCTCGTATTCTAGTATTCTTTCCTTCACATTTCGTTTCTAAATTACCCGATAATCTCTTGGAGAAACTGAAGGCCCACTACGTTGTTCAAAGATGGAAGCTGTATGACCAACAAGTCCATTTGCCATCGCTTGCTAAAAAGTTAAAAAGCAAATTAACCCTTCATATTTAGCTGGTTTGCAGATGGAGGCGTGAACACATTTGGGACTTATTTAGGCCTCCTTTCTAAGCTCACGACGCCTTGTCATTTTAGTGCTCAGTCGAGGATGATGAAATGACCAATTTCTTGATAATATTATGTTATTACACATGTAGGTGTGTTTGTAAGACATATATCTATTTTCTTAAAAATGTTCATGTACTTTGACTCAATAACATAATGCCTGAGAATATATCAAAGGTGATAATCAAATACACACATGATGATTTATGAGCTAGCATGGATTATATATTAATTAAAGAAGTTAAAATTATGTAATAACATTAGAATCCAATAACAGGAAGATCATTAATTAAATTTTGTGCTAATAATACAAAACATGTTATGCTAATACAGTTTAGGCGAAGAAAAGATTCTTGTGCTATGATGTTGAATGAACAAAGCAGAATATAAGTATAAAATTATAATGCACTGTGATTTCAATATTAAGAGAACCATGCATATCTTAAAGGGAAGAAAATTGAAAATTCCTATACTGAAACATTCTTAGAGGTTCTCTGCGTGAAAAAATTTTGGATAATATTGTTAGCTTATTATATTTTTCATTTTTTAGATTTTGTAAAATAAATGTGTATTATCTTTCATAAATGGAAAGAAGTCTATAAAATGATCATTTTTCAGGGACAAAGAAAAAAATTATATGGAATATCTAGAAGAAGGTTGGGTTTTGTTTTGTTTTGTTTTGTTTTGTTTTGTTTGCAATTCTCCTCTCAGTCAGCAGAGATCAAAAATAATAAAACCAAATATTTGTTAATTGTCTCATGCATTGACTAATCACATTGTTACAGAAGAAGCAGATAATTTCTTTATAAATTTGAGTATATTTTACAAAATGGCCACTTGCTAAAACATTTTTTGGGAGCTGTACAAAAATTCAAAATAGAAGATCAATCATAATTAGGAAAATTACCAAAAAAAAAAAAAAAAACCCACAGGATTCCAAAATTACCATTAGGACAACTGACCTAGCAAGACAAATAAAACTAGAATATTATGTTTTTGGATAGAAAATTAAGAACCGATCTTTGTGATATTAGTAAAAAATAAAATAGTAAGTGTAAGAATCTTTTTACTTCATATTCCTCAACTTCAGAAAGGTGACTTGCTGCATATAAACTGATTTATTTCGAAGTTAGGGAGATTAGAGCATTTTAACAGGCCCCAGGCTTTACCTTACACTCTCAAGGCCATTTCCCCTCTGGGTTCTTGAGGTTCATTCAGGTCCCCCGGTCTAGAAAACATTCTCTCAACATGTGGGGTGCTACATAAAAGAATATACAGAAAACAAAATGATCTAATACACCACGTGCTATACTATGGCCTTTACGGCTAAGAATAAAAGCAAACAAACAAACAGTATGTTTCCTGTAAAAACAAAGGAGTATGATACATTCCTGTAAATTCCAAAACATCTTGTAAAGAAAGCTTTCCTTTAGTTTCTATTTCCAAGTGTTTTAAAGAAGTAATGGAATTATGCCGAGTGAAATAAGTCAGACAGAGAAAGATAAATACCATATGATTTCATTCATATGTAGAATCTAAGGAATGAACTAATGAAAAACAGACTCACAAATATAGTGAACAATTTGGTGGCAGACAGAAGGGAGGAGGGTTGGGGGGCTCAGAGAATGGGGTGAAGGGTTAAAGAAGCACGAATCAGTAGTTGATAGATGG
Source organism: Rousettus aegyptiacus (assembly GCF_014176215.1). Classification (NCBI taxonomy): domain Eukaryota; kingdom Metazoa; phylum Chordata; class Mammalia; order Chiroptera; family Pteropodidae; genus Rousettus; species Rousettus aegyptiacus. The sequence continues at coordinate 44,101,285 of NW_023416288.1, read as the reverse complement.
TCACGGGAGGGAATGCAGTCGGCATTAATACGACGGCTCGGTGGAGGACCAGGGGAGGGAGGGAGCAACTGGGGGCATCGTTTCATCAACAGTGTAGATGTCTAACCAATGTGCTGTGTACTCAAAACTAATTTAAACAGATAAAGAAATTTAAAATGAAAAACAAAAGTTAATTAAAAAAAGTTCTTGAAAGACAAGATTCGATGAGCTCCCAGGGGCGGCGGGGGAGGAGTAATCAAAGGTGGAAAGGCGACAGAACGCCCGCCTCCTCCACCCGTCCGATGGTGCGGCGAGCTCTGTCTTCACAGCGGGCACGAGTTTGCCAAAGCGGCTGGGAAAGAACGAAGCTGCATCCGATTCGGGGGCTTAGAAAAATATGCTACGAAGATCCCCATACAGTCTCTGAGTAGAAGATACATATCTTTAGCATGAAACAGAATTCATTCAAAGTATTTTATATGTAAAAATATTTACATACATGTACATTTATGTTTATACGCAAAAATAATTGTATTCTGTAGTCATATATGTAAATATATGGGCACACACATACTCATATTCAGATATATGCATAAGCCTACCTATATTTCAAAAATGTTTCTTAATTAAAATCTTATCAGCAGTAGAGTTTAATAACTAGATATAAATGAAAAGAACAGCTTCCACAGAAGATTGCCATGTCCCTGCATAAAAGTCCTTCAGTTTCTTTAAATCTTCATAAGAAAATTTAGTGCTTTAGCTAAGTATTTTGAAAGTTTGTTTGTAATGGCAAAGAGACTCAGGTGTTACCTTAGAAATTCTCATCAGCTGAGGCTACGATAAACCCCAGTCGCCCATCTTTTTTGACCAGTGATGGTATTTGGTCAACAACAACAACAACAAAAGCCTCACGGCAGCTGCCAAAGCAGATACAGTAATCCACTAAATTACCTTAAGATCAAACCATAGTAAACGTCTCAGGCCGTAGATTACTCACTTGTGCTGATTTCTTTTCTTTTGTTTTCATCGGGGGGAAGTTACATGTGTCAAACCTTCGTGTTAAGAACACAGTTTTCGTTAACTCTCGGTTTTATTTTGAACTATTTAGTAAGTAGGAAAGCAGAGCTGACAAATTACCAGAGCTGACAAATTACTACATATTAAAATGTAAACATCATGGATGTATTGCCTTGCGTGTGAGTCTGTAAGTGTATAATGTAGAAATAGATAACGAAATGTTAGGGCCACATCTGCGTCACTGGCCACGGATCACGCCTGGTGGCAACGTGAAGAGTAGCTACCCTCTTTCATTCTGAGTGTTTGAATTGGCATAAGATTCCCTTTTGTAAAACCCTGAGATCCTATCGCTTCAATTAGAGACGAGAGAGCAAGCTCTCATTCCCTACCTGGAAGCCTCCAGATAAAACCAAATGATTACTTGGGACATTTTGAACTAAATTGTTTTCGCCCTATGCGCCTTTTCAAGACTCCCTCATTCACTGCTCCATGTCTCTGAAATCATTTTAGAAATTGTCTTCGGGGCAATAAGAATAAAAAAGGAATGAAGGTCCATGAGCTGCAGATAGTTAACATATAAATATGCTATTTATAAGCGACCGATTTTTGCGCTCAGTTCAAGGTAGGTAATGGCTTACGATAAGAGATATACATTTAAGCTAAAGGACCCAAATGCTTTGAGGGACATAATATTCCAAAATGTTCTGCTTCGGGGAACACTGTTTCTGAAAATCACTTCCCAAGCAAGGGTCTGTTCTGGCTCAGCGTGTAAGAATTGTGTTTCTGGTGCTGAACTCCACCGGAATTCTCTGTAGTGTCAGAGGAAGAGAGATTGAAGCGAGATTCTGTTTAAACCCCAGAAGATGTATAAAAACGTGTGTCACCTGGGCCCACTTAAATCTATGAATGTGACCAAAATATTTGGAAATTGTCTTTCATACCAAGAAAGATATTGCTTTCTAAAAGCAGAGAGTCTAAGTATTTGGAATCCCGTGTGGAAGAAACACAAAGGGTGTATTTATCTTTGACGACAAGACACAGTTGCTCTACCGACTTTAAACTACTCAGCAAGGCAGATTTTCGAGGCAAAACCTTCTTTATTTTCCTTTACATTAAAAAAATAAAAACTGTATTGATTTTCATGATATAAATGACTAAGAAGTCATGATATAGTTATGACCTTGTTGAATAACTATCTAAATAACCTTCAAATGACTTCTAGTTCTTATTGTGTTTTTCTTCTTAATTATTTGATTTGGCAATGTTTTTTTTTGGATTTGACTCCAATAGCGCTGGCAACTAAAACAAAAATAAACTGGTGGGACTACATCACACTGCAAAGCTTCTACACAGCAAAAGAAACCATCCACGAAACGAAAGGGCAATTTATGGGATGGGAGGAAATATTTGCAAATCACATGTCTAATAAGAGGTTAATATCCAACATATATAAATAACTCACATGACTCAATAGCAATAAATCAAATAACCCAATTCAAAACGGGCAAAGGACCTGAACACGCATTTTCTCAAAGAAGACAGACAAACGGCCAACAGGTGACGATCAGCATCACTAATCATCAGCAAACGGCAAAGCAAAGCTGCAAAGCGACCTCGCCGCACACCCGTCAGTGAGGATCAGGAGCAAACGGATTCCCGGCGGGTGGGAAAGCAAGTCGGCAGAGGCACCTTGGAAATAGTATAAAGAAAGAGTTCTCAAGAAGTTCAAAATGCTCTGAAGCTAAAATTGATAAAACCTCACAAATTTTAAAAATCGAAAAAATATTAAAACGAATGTGTGCCGCGGAGAACAGGGCGTGACATCTGCAGGTAAAGGGGTTCCAGAACCATCTGTGGGGAGACAGTGAAAGAACACAGACCAAATCCCAGCCGTTCCTGAGAATCTCCTACTGCAAACCGCCGTTTCCTTTAGGGAATGGAGTTAACACTGTGTGAACCTAAAAACAGCACATCTAAAATTTAATTTAAAGGGACCTTAAATTTGTACTGAACATAATCTTCTTTGGAAGAAAGCATTTTAAACCTAGGCCTTAAAGAATTTATATGGGTAACATTAAATAGTGATACAATATCAGAAATCAGAAATTAAAGAACACAGAAGAAATTAAACCGTGAGCGAGACAGAAGAATCGATAGACTTCGGAACTGAATTCACAAAGGTCTGTGGATGCTCAATTAGAGAATACACAATAAGATGCCTTAAGATGAAATTCTAAAAGTGAAAGAGCTTTGACTAAAAGTGGGAAGGCGAATTGGGAAGTGAGCCTAACAGAATGTCTAGAAATACGGTAAATGGTTAAACAGCCCATGAAAGAAAACTAAAGAGAGCCTTATTGAATTGGAAGATAGGTTTAAAGAAACAGTTTACAAGGCAGTCCAAAGACAAAGAAGCAAGAGGTTAATGGGTATGAGGCACTGGGGAATGAAGAGGTCAGACACACTTCTGATCAGATCCAAAAGGAGAATGCCTTTGAACATTTCTTATAAATCAAGTCTACTGGCAACAAATTCCTTCAAATATTGTTTTTCTGAGAAAGTCTTTCTTCTTTACTTTTGAAAAGTAATTTTGCAGGATACAGAATTCTAGGCTGGTAGGATTTTTTTTTTCTCTAAACATTTTCAATGTTTTACTCTCCTTTTGCTTGCATTACTTCTGAGAAGTCAGATATAATTCTCATCTTCGCTCCTCTATAAGTAAGACTTTTTTCCCCTCTGACTTCTTTCAAATGTGTTTCTTTACCTTCGGTTTTCTGCAGTTTGAGTATGATGCGCACAGGTGCAAGGTTTTTTGTGCGTTTTTGCCTTATCCCACTTGGTGTTGTCTGAGCTTCACGGATCTGTGGTTTGGTGTCTGACGTTAATTTGGGGAAATTCTCAGTTACTACTGTTTCAAATATTTTTTCTGTTCCTCACTCCCCTTCTGGTATTCCCAGTATGCTTGTGTTTTACCTGTTATGGTTGTCTCACAGTTCTCGGGTACTCTATTACATTGGTTTAGTCTGTTTTTCTCTTAGCTTTTCAGAACTGGACGTTTTTGTTGACATAACCTCTAACTCAAAGATTCTTTCCTCATCTATGCCCAGGAATGAGCCCATCAAAGACATTCTTCGTTTTGGTTACAAGGCTTTTACTCTCTAGAGTTTCTTTTGGTTATTTCTTAGTATTCCTATCTCTCTGTTTACATTGCCTACATGTCCTTGCACGCTGTCTGCTTTCTTCATAAGAGCCCTTAGCATATGAACCGTAGCTGATTTATATGACCAGTTCTATAATTCCAACATACCCGTCATACCTGAGTTGTGTGCCGATGCTTGTTCTGTGTCTTCAAACTATACTCTCTGCCTTTTGTCAAAAGCCAGACCTGATATACCCGGTACTTTTCCTGCAGAATTTTCCATTCGTGGGCTTCTACTCCTGTAAGTTGTGATTTTCTGTATCTGCCTGTCTGTCTCTAACTAGGGGGAGGAGGAGGCTATAGTTTGCCTCGTGACCTCCAGGTTTGAATCTAAGAAGGGGTGTTTATTTCCAGCTTATTTAACTTTCTACTGTTAGAATGGAGTGACAACTTCCAAGCTCATCACATGCTAGACCAAAAAACCCGAACCACATTTTCTTTGAAGTGTACAGCTTATAAATAGTCATTTTAGTGCCCTTATTTTTTATGTATCTCCTGCAAAACTCAAAGAGACAGAAACTGTGATTCTTAGATTCAGTACCTTATCTTTAGTATCAATCTCATCTCCCAGCACATAGCAGGAAATCTCACTATTCCAGATGTAATGAAAAAGAAATTGGATCTTAGATATAGTTAGTCACTTCGGCAGATAATATGCTACCACTTTTTGGGTCATTATTTCTGCTTAAAAATTCTCTGCTGAGCTACAGCTTTTAAAATACTACTAACTGAAGCTAAGTGAGCTTCGTTCGTGCCTAGATTCGCTTTCCTTCCTGGGTGATACTCGTGTGAATAATATAGCCAAGTGGTTTTTGAAATGTACACACAGAAACTACTCTCTCTCTAAGGGCCGTGTTTACTGGTAACAGCGCCAGGCACTTCTGGGCTGTGATCGTCGCCTTAGGTTTCCGGTGGGTTTGACGTCTATTAACATTAATGAGCATCGCTCAGCTGCCTCTGCGTTTAAAGTACTAGAATCCTGTCCCCAGGCTACGTCCCTTTGGGTTCGAACGGCTAATATATGTCATTAGACCGTAATGGTAAACATAACTACTTGGAAATTACATTTCACCTTTCCCGCCTGCAGATCTCAAATCAAATTGCAAACAATTAATTGTGCTTATAACACTTCTGCAAGGCAATTTTGAAAAGCAATACGCGAAGAGAGCCTACGCCGTCGCCGAAGCGCGATTTTGGCTGAGAAGAGTGTCAATCGTGACAATAGCCATTCTTACAAATCCACAGTGTGTAATGGTAGGGAATATAAATACAATCTCCAGTATAATTGGACACATAAATTGGCAGATATAGTTAACTGTTAAAAATTCTGCCAACACACGGGGCTTAATAACTGCGGCGTAATTTGAAGCATTCGAACTGCAGGTGGGAACCTGGTTTCCCGACTTGCCATCAGCAGAGACGCTTTTCCCAAATTGGTGACGCAGCGATCCTTACAGAGCAGCACACGATCTCCTCATCTCTCCCGGCCCTCGCGAAATCTGATCGGACCCGAGCAGCCCAGGGAGGACAGAGGAGATGGTGAGGGGACTTCAGCATGGCCCGGGAGCGGGACGGGGCCCGCACTGGAGAGAAGCCGCGGGCCTGTGGGCCGGCGTGTAACGGAACGCGATGCGAATTAAAACTCGATTCGCAAGCACGGATCGCTGAGAAAACGCTCGGCAGTGTCGTCCGAGGGGCGCTGGCCGGGGCAGTGGGAAGGCGAGAGGCCGGAGAGCCAGGCGGATCTCTGCCCTCCCGAGCCTACCGCGCCCTCGTGAGAATCCCGAACCTCACGCGCGCCCTCGTGAGAAGACAGAAAGCAAATCGGTGCGGGAGCAGTGTGCCCTGACGTTTGTTCCGAAGACCCCTTTATGCTCTTGAAAATGGAGAGCACCCCCGAACTTTATTTATTTCGGTTATGTCCACTGATATTTACTGTGTTCAAAATTAGCACTGAGAAAACATGTAAATACTTATTTATCTATAAAGAGTAATAATAAAAGCATTGCATGTTAACTAACAAAATATCTTTTTTTAGTGAAACCTCTGTTTTTAGAACAAAAACAGGGAGTGGCATTGTTTTACATTTACAAATGTCTGTAATGTCTGCTGGAGAGAACGTAGCTGGATTCTCGTAACTACGTCTCCATGAAATATTGAGATGTGCTTTTTGGATGAAGGACGTGAAGGAAATCTACCTTGGAAAAGACAGAAATGTTTTCATAGATATTCTCTGATACCGCACCAAAACCCTACAAGGAGGAGCTTCATACGGTTTAATCGCAACGTGGAATCTGAAGTTTTATCAATGAACTTTACATAAAATCCTGGTCTTGCTTTTTGAATGGATCTTTTTCTCATTCGTCAATCCGTAAAATCATGCGTTGGTCGTTTGGGTTTATGCGGCTCTTCCAAACGTTGGCGCATTTCCTTGTACTACAAACATAACATTTGTTAATATCGCCCCAAATGCCACTGAAAATACTTTAAGTATTGGGAAACTGTCATGACGACAGGCGTAATTTCCCAAAATTTTCTCTTCAAAGCTTTGATTTATTATCGGCAACGAGACGCTGTCGGCCGTGAGACAGGTCCACGTCGTTCACCGTCGAGAACGCGCTGTGTCTTCGGCCGTTTTTTCCCAATGACAACGGTTCTATGCGGAAAGGCGCAGCACGGTCTCGCCCACGACTCGGAGGACCCCGCGGGCGCGTCCCCTCAGGAATTCCTGCACGCTCCGCTCTGTCACCGCCGCCCTGACGGGAACGCCGGCGACCGGGCGGCTCACAAACACCAGACGCGACCCCGGAGGCCGCGGAGTCGCTGCCTCACGAGCGCCCGCTTCCTGGGTCCCAGACGCTGTCTCCCCGTGTCCCCACGCGGTGGACGGGATCCCATGCCTCCGGGGCCTCTTCCTAAGGAGCCGAATCCCGGCGGGAGGGTTCCATCCCCGAGGCCCTGGTAACCGCCCCAAAGGCCCGCCTCCCCACGCCATCGCCTCGGGGCCGTGACCTTGGGCAGGGGACACACGCCTTCAGCCCCCGCCAGCCTCGGACGTGCTACATGCCGACCGTCTCTTCATAACACAGCATGTTAAACAAGTGTGTACTGAAGGCTCCCAGAACAGTCAAATTCACATTTTTTTCTGCTTTATCAGGAGACGTTCTTAAGTGAAACTGGCTTCGATTTTTTCCTTCAAGTGACGATGAAGGAGTCAATGATACGGTCTGTCGCCACCGCCTTAATTTATGCTCAGACATCAACGGTTCCGCTTCCGATTGCTTTTGCACCATCGGTGCAAGCACAGCGCGTTTTCACTTGAAAATAACACCTCGGTATTGTTGTAAAACTATTTTTTGTCTCACAAATCCGCTGACAGGCTCCACGGACGACGCTTGGGGAACCGCTGAGTAAACAAGCTCGCGAAGTGATTACGGACCACGGTGAAAGCTGTGATAATGAAGCATACGGCAGGGGGATGATTGAGGACTTGTCCGGATTAGTTATATACATGGAACTTTTTACCTGTCTCTAAGGCTGACATTTGAGCCCTAACCCAGCAACACGAAATCTGTCAGAGCACTGCAGAGTACACAAGCCCCGAAGTCGGCAATTATATGACATGTTCTAAGAAAAGAAAAAAACTCAGTGTGACAGAGACTTAATAAGAGAAGAGACGGGGAAAGCTGCAGAAACAGGCCAGGCCGAGCCGATGTGGAGGACCAGGAAGAGAGAGATGAGTAAACGAGCCCACGACGAACAGCAAGGCCGACGGCCGATGGCTCCGGATTCTCCGAAAATCAAAATACTGCACACCGGATCTTAGATCCAAAGTTATGTCGTTGGCTATCATTAATTGCCAGAGGGCATAGACATGTGTCACCAAAGCCGTGTGTAAATAAGATTTACTAAAAAACGCACAGGCAGGAGACAGTAGAGGACCCCGCCATCTGCCCTCGTAATCCTGGGGAAAGGGCAGCTTGGGGGCTAGGTAGGGGTATGGAGATGACCTGGCTGGGTGCTCCACGGAGGAGCCTGGCCCTGCAATCCCACACAGAGGTGCCCACAGGCCCGAAGGGCTGGCTAGAGACGTCCACGCAGCTAAAACAAAGGGGCCTTTCTGTGTAACGCGACTCTGCTGGGAAAAGCGAATCAGGGGCTCCCAAGGGTGGGGGGGGGGGTCCGCCCAGTCAGCTCTCCGGTCAGCTACCAAAGGGAGAAGGACGGACGTCATCTCTCCCCTTGACGGTGATCGTGATCATTGTCATGTTGCTTTCCAACGCAAATTCACTTCGGTGAGAGACTGTGGTCTCTATGATACTGATTCTTTGAAATTTCTCAATGAGTCGGAACACGGTGACCTTTTGTAGCTGTTTTATGAGTGCAAGTTTCTTGAATGATTTGTTCACACGCTCGACCAGTTCCTTCTTCTACGATGCTCTTCTACTCGCTCTCCTCGCCCCAAAATCTCTGTACCCTCTGGGTCTCAAACCGAAGGTGGCTCATAAAAGAGTTGCTCCCTCATTTTCCAATCAAAGCTAGTCCCGCTCATAGGTCTTTTCTAGTAACCCGGTTAAGACTTTTGGGGGCTTGATTAAGACTTGATTAAAACACTCTATAATTCAAATCACTTAGAACAGTGATTGGTAATTTAGTTGTGTGTGTGCGAAAAAATTATAAGCTTCATGAAAGCAGTCTATCATTTTAAACTTTGATTCCTAGCACCTTATTCTGGACCTCAGTTAGCGTTCCATATATAAATATAAAGAATGAATGAGTTACTGAGATCGCAGATGATATGGATTTGAGAGAAAGGATTAGGGAGGATTAGTTCTGTTTTCTACATGATGAACGCGAAATGGTTCTGGAAGGTCCGCTTGGACGATGGCTCGTAGAGATGGGATATGTGATTCTGGCTCTCGGAACAGAAGTCTGGGCTGGGGCTATGGATTTGGAGTCTCAGCTTGAAGCTGGCGACCAAGACCATGGGACAGAATAAAGTCAGACGAGGCTTTATCATTGTAAAAGGAAAACCACCAAGGCTAGAAATCTTAAGGCAAATTGACGTTTGAGGAAGAAATTGAGAAGTGCGTTCTCACACGCCTCCCTGAAACCAAGACAGTTAAGTGTCCTGCTCAGTCATTATTCAGTTTATTTTCCGTCTCTTCAGAGAACCATTCTTTAATCATCTCTGCATCCCTAGCAACCTGTGCCTAATCCTCATCAAACTTAATCCATCATATGAATCAATGTTTCAGCGAATATAAACTTATCACGTAAATAAGCTTATCATTTATATGTTGCTTTTGCTTTTTTTTTATTTATATTTTTCTTCTTCATTCCTGTTAGGAAACAGAAAGATAAGATTTTTGTAATAGAATTTATCTTTAATCTTTCGATTGCCTGAATGTTCTCTAACCTTCGATTTGCTGTTTTTAAAAAATATCCTTTCTTAAGATTGACTTTTTGTTAAAGTACTGATCTTAGGTGGACAACAGGAGAAGAAATTAAATACATTTTTGGCTGACATGAATCAATAGGATTTTGCTGCCTTTTTTTTTTCATGCCCTTAAAACTTAAGTTCTCAAAATTTATGGAAATGAGCCATTTAGTAAGTAAGCCACTAACAAAATTACTTAGGGCTGCATACATCTGAGGTTATAAAATAAATCCACCTATGCTTTACAGAAATTGCCTTTTTATTCCAAAACCCAACTTGCCCAAAGTGTGTGGTCAACATTAGAATTTTCATTTGATATCAAAAAACATACTTTATTTCAAAGTTGTGAATAAAGGAGTTATCTAAATTAGGAAAAGCATTTCTAATTTTCAGTGATTTAAAATCAAGGAAGCACAGATCACATTTTAGAAGATTATATGTTGAAGTAAGTTTGCACAAGATAAATAATATCAAATACGAATTAAACTTAATGGAGTTAAGACTTCAGCTCTCATGGAACTATTAAAAAAAAAAAACAGGAACATATAAATACAGGAAGACAGACAAATTTTACAAGAGGACCATGCTAAAACATACACACAATTAACAGTATTTCATGCGCTCTGTAATATCTAGAAATGTACAACTCATTCCAATCCAATGTGTTTTTCATAATATTTTAAGAAAGTTAGTGGAACACACAGAGAAATGCTGTTTTCAATAGCCCTGTAACGGAGTGTTGCATGTGTTTAGTCGCTTTCGTATAAGAACAATTTCATCAATAGCCTCCACGTGTATCATCTCAATCTTCAGCTCAACTCCGGGAATGAGCAAAGGGTGCCGAAACTCCAATGTCATCTTTTTCTTGATGCTTCAGAAATAATTTTTGGAGGTATTATGGGTGCAGGTCAAGAACGTCATCAAAAGATGGACCTCTTTCGACAGAACAGGGGATAAGAAACCGGTGTAGGAAACATTTCTCCTTTGCATTCTTCTGTCTAAAGAAAGGGTCACAGGACAGGGAGCTGAACGAGAGTCACATAGTTCTGAACTTCATACTACGCCCCAAACGCGACAAGCTGTAGACCCTTCAATCAAAACGAAAATTATAGCCCTGGGCTGCATTTCTATCAGAGAAAAGCAAATGTTGTGATTTCTTCCCTGAAATCAAATTTAACTGGAATGATTCAATAAAATGATGGCATCATTTGAATGCTGCATTTTTTTTTTCCTGAAGGTTTGATTAGTCCAGACACCTGAATTGAGAAATGACTGTTGCTTGATACTTCAAAGCGCACTTGGCAACTTTGATTAAATATTTATGTTAAGTGTAGACTTAAAATATATTCCAATCAAGACACCGGCAAGCCGGAGAGCCTCCTCGTCGCTGTCAGAGCGCTGGTTTGGGTGGCGTAGTTCAGCGTTCCTCCAGCCTGAGTGGGGACCGCTCACACTTTTCCTACTTAAGGGAGGCGGTGACGGGCCTTTGCCCCACGGGGTGGGGTCTGAGCCGCTCGCGGTCCCGTCACTCGCGGGGATTGTCTGGAACAAGAAACGGTGGCGTTTCGTGTTGCTTACCTCACCCCTCATCTGCGACAACGGTACACAGCCCTGTGTCTGTTCCCTTTAAACAAAATTTTAACACACTCATGATCTTTTCGTATTCAAAATGTTCCTAGTTCTCATCCAGTTGTTCGAAAATTAATACGTATCTCCTCAACTCGAAACCTTCCCAGCACGCGCTCCTTTAGACGGTGCCGAACCCGCGCTGTGCGTGCCGCGGTTGCGTTCTCACGGGGCGGCGACATCGCCCTCGCTTCCTTTCCTTCTGCCTTCTTCCCGCGCCCCATCGGGTGCTGGGTGAGGTCCAGCCCCCCGGTGCGCTGTGCGCCTGCCGAGGTCCTGCGCACACCTCGCCGGGGCCACCGCCTGCCGCCGCCGTGCTGGCCCGGGCCCTCACCCCTCCCGCCCGAATGCGCCACCGACCCCAGCGAGCCTCTGTCCCGCGTGCCTTTCCAGCCGGCCAAGTCTAGCCGCGTGACTCCGGAGAACTTAAGCAAATCAAACCTGAAGTTTCTAGAGGCTTTGGCCTCACACGTTTAGACCTTTATGATTCTCAAGGTGCTGCTGACCTATTTGCAATTCTACTACCTTTCGGCTTTCAAATTTTGTATCCCATGCTACAGAGAACCGTAAATAATGTTTATTTTTATTTTACTTATTGAAAAAAAAATGTATGCTTGCTTTAAAAAATTTAACGATACGTATTTTTAAAAGTGAGACCGGAAGACCCGTTGGCTGCCCTTTGCTCACCCGCTCGGGAGTGGTCACTGTTACGGGGGTGTCTGTCGTATGCTGACACAGTAAGTCACACTCCCCTTAGAACCCCTTTTCTGGACCCAGTTCCTCGCATCCCGGACTGTGGGAGGAAGATGCAGACTGAGAGCCGCGGTCCTGGGCGACTCGGCGGGTTTCGTCGGACTCAGGTGTACAGTGACCTCGGCGGGCCGCTCCCGCTTCTTGAACAAAATGGGAGGCGACGAGGCGGCGCTCGGGGCTCCCACGCTGCGGACAAGCGGACAAGCGTCTGCTCTGCGGTGGCCCCGAGCTCCGCGCGACCCGGCACTGCGCGCACCCCGGGGCGGCCGGACCGCCAGGCGCAGCGCAGAGGGTCTGTGGCCGCTGAGCGCGCCGCGCGCTGCGCTGGGGACAGGCGCGCCCGGCCCGGAGAAGCCGCGGCGCGGGGCTCCGTTCTGCGCACGGCTGCTGATTCTCCTTCCCGGGGGGGAGGGGGCCCCCCGCCCTGGGGGGAGGGGGCCCCCCGCCCTGCCCGGGGCTCAGCCCTGCACGCCCGAGGGGCCGGTCTCCCCTCTACCTCGCGGGGCAGCGCCGGCGCCCCCGGCCCCCGCGCCGTCTCCGCCCTGGCCCGGGTTAAGGAGCCCGCTTGGCAGCGAAGCAAGAAGGCCCAGGACGCCACGCGGACTGACCCGCCCGACGCCCACGGTCCCCGCGGCCCGAAGCCGCTGACCGCCTTCCGAGGACTCAGGTGCAGGGCCAGCTGGGCGCTCCCGCCTCGTAGGGCTGAGCGAGCCCCGCGGGAAGGCGGCGCGCGTCCTGAACCCGCACCCCACGTGCGCTGCCGCGTCTCCCCCGCCGGGGTCCCCGCCTCCCCGGGTCACGCGGGAGGGACACCGCGCGGCGACTAAGAGCAGCTACAGCCACGGAACCAGGCGCACGAGCGAGAACTGGGCGTATTATAAACATCCTCCCTGATCTAGTGATGAGTATGGGTGTGGGCGCGCGCGAGGCCCTTACTGCATTTGCGTCATAGGACTTAGGTATTGTTAACGTCACATTGTTGTGTTTAAGTTAGAAGACGTAAAGAGGACTCGACATCGCCCAGGGGATTCGCATCCTCCTCCGGGAGACCGGTTAGCGTGTCTTCAGTCACGTGCACGATAGTCGTGTCCCATTAGACAGACGTGTGACTTCGCCGTCCTGTGGGTTTGGAGACTAGGTCTGGTTTAAGAGAAGGCGCGTGGGCCCGAGCTGACGAGGAGTGGGCTGTGACGATTAATTCACGTGTCAACTCGGCTGGTCTGCAATGCCCAGTTGTTTGATCCAACACTAGTCTGTATATGGCTCTGAAGGTGTTCTGCAGATTTAATCAACAGGTACGATGGATGGACCTCGAATAAGGGAGATTACCATGGATAAAGGGGGAGGGGTCGGCTGTCAATCCTCGAGGGCTAAGGGCAAACACCAGGATGTCCCCAGAAGAAAGAATTCTGCCTCAAGACTGTACACAGTGACCTCATCAGATCTCAGAGTCGCCTTCCAGGTTTCAGACCGGCCGCCCCCGCAATCCCACGAGCCCGTCCAATTCCTTAAAATAAATCCGCGTGCCTCTCTACCATCCATAGAGAAGTCAGTCTGTCCTACTGATTCTGTTTCTGGGAAGAACCCCGACGGGTACAGAGCGATCCCCATCTCAAACGGGCGATGGCCGGCGCCACAGAGCCTCGCCTGATGGCGTCCGCTGTGTGTCACGAGGTCAGCACGAAGGACCGCGACGGGTGGAGCCCGGGGTGCGCCCAGTCCACGCAGAGCGCGGGTCCCGGGCCGGGGCGCGGTCGCGCGCGGGGGAGGGCGCTCGAGTCTCTCCTCGCCCGTGGCCTCGCCTCCCCTTCAAGCCTCGGCGCCTTTCCACGCAGACGCGGGACGGGCAGAGAAAGTGGAGCAGTCGCCGGCCCGCGAGGCGTCTCGGCCCAACGGCGTCGATCGCGTCCACGCCGTGCGGATGGGAGCAAATAGTGACTCCCCGCGCGTTTGCAAGACAGCTGGGGAAACGGAGTCCGGGGCCGGGTGGTCTCACACCAGAGGCCGGCCAGCAGTGTGCAAGGGAAAGGGGGAAATGCACACGCACTCACGCTCCCTGCCTTCTACAGTATTTTGGCGCTATGAGGTTCGTTTCCATGACTTCATTGTGTGACGTTCTAGGTTCCAGACGGACAAAATACGGAGGGTTCGAAGTGAGAGTTGATCCTGGGGTGGCATTTCTTGGATGTACTCTCTGTCCCTATATGGGTAGAAGCCCCTTGTACTAGCAGCGATTATTCATGAAAATGCGGAAAACGGGAGAAAAAATATCAACCACATAAAATGTTATTTCTTCTCTCTCTCCACATACATGTGTGTGTGTGTACGCCATCTTATATATTATATACATACACTTGTTAACATCTTTTTGCCATTATAAATAATGCTAAAATATATATTCTATACGCAAGATTATGGAAAATTACTGGGAACTATTTGACCAAAGCCTGTGCAAAATTTTAGGTTTTTTCACATCCATTCCCAAACATCTCCACAAAACGTTTCCGCCACACTCGATCCCCCTTATTCTTTCAAACGGTGGCCTATTTTGCAGCGACAAGTGAGCGGTCAGGGGTGTGGAGCTTATCTTTCATTTTTCAATTAAAATTCCTTTCATTACTCCTGAGCACAAATATTTTACGTGCCATTTCATGGAGGGGAGGCTGTTAATTTGTTATTAAGCTAAAACGATTTAATAGCTGGTGGAGACTAATCATTTGTCCACAGGGTATGCGGCATATACTTTCTTTAGTGCTGATAAGAATAATAAAGGTATGTTTCCGTTCCACAATTTTAAAAGGACATATCTTTCCCCCATTTTAATTTCATTCTTTAGTTTTAATTTCCTTCTCAACAAGCTGTATTATATCCGTACGCAGTATTTTTTTTTTCCTCAAAAATAGTCTTTGATTTAAATCTAGATGGGTACTCTTCAGAGTAATTTAAACACCGGTTCAAATACTCACAGGTGGAGAGAGTTTACACTTACATTTGACCCCGTGCGCCCAGTCTGTGGTCACAAAGAACTGCCACCCGGAGCATCCTGTCCGGCAGGATGTAGAAGAGAGACCATCGGAAGTTAATAAAAACACACACACGCACACACACACACACAATAATTTTAGACAGAAGCAAGGGTCATGAAGAGATAATTTTAAGGATACATAATGATAAGGTAAGGAGTACAATGTGTTGAGAAAGAGTATGTTTTATAAAACTGTGGGTGTGGTTTTTTTAATTAAAGATAACTCTAGGTGCTGGGCTATCGTTTATACTGAAAACTAAATGCAGAAAGCGGGAGAGGACCCAAAGAAAGTCAATAATTATACGCACAGAAAAAATGGAAAAGATTTGGCATTCACTATACTAAAGATTCCCCATAAACCCTGGGAAAATGATCATCAGATACATACTGCAGAAAGTTTCTCAGGATTTACAGATCTTGAGTTCACAGACTGAGAGGGCTCACTACCTGCACAGCACAATTAACAATAAAGAAAAAATAGATATTGTCTGAATGTAGTAAAATTTCAGAATACCAGAAATAAAGAGAAGATCCCAAAATTTCCTTTCAGAGTCAGAATGTGATTAGATTTGTCCATTTCAACACTTGAAGCCAAAAGATACTTAACAACGCTTCTGGAGAATTCGAATCTGATATTATTTCATTCCGAAGGTAGAACAAATAAATTTTCGGACATGCGAGTTACCAAAAATTTGTACCCCTTGAGCCACTTTTTGGCAAACTAATGGAGAGTCTACTCCACTAAAAAGGGAAAATAAACAAGAAATAGAAACACACAGGAGCCAGGAAACAAGGAACCCAACCAGCATGGGAGGAAGGGGGATCTCGGAATAAGGAGAAGTCCAGGACAGCAGCTGGAGCGGAGTCCCAGAGGGAGATCAGTCTGCCTTCGAACCACAATGATGGAGTGTCAAGCACGCAAGCGGAAGGGCTGAGAAAGTGATCACATGGGCGAAAAAGGGGTTCTGCTGAAAGCCACCTCACAGGGCAATCTGATCATAAATTCTGACTGGGCAGGTCGGGATGGGCGGTCAGTCCCACGCTTGTAACTTCTTCAGTAAAAGGCTCCTCTTGCCTTAGGCCAGCCCCGCCCACAGGATAAGGCGCCCTCAGGAGAGCACATCCTCCTGCTAGCTCCTGCAATCTGATCCTCACCTTGCTTCCTCCCACCTCCACATCACTTTGCTGAGTTTCAAATGCATAAAAGGTTGCCCGTGTTTATGTGAGCAGGGCCAAGGCAAATGCACAGAGATCTATCAGCTGGGGACGGAAGGGGCACTTCTGCCCCACGCGCTAAGGCAAGGACCTCCCAGACAGGGCAGGGAGCTCGTGGGTAAATCCATCTTCAAAAGTTCCCCAGGATGAAAAGTCGCCATAAATTCGCTGGACCAATCAAATAGGGAAATTGAATGTAAATCATTAGAAATGACTATTAGACCATTCGTGTTTATGAATGACATATTCATTAGGAAAACAAGCTTTGGCGGGAGGACAAAAGTATATTTTACCTTTTTTCATGTTATTACCAAAATGAGGTTTACAGGGGAAAAAAACGTCATACTTGATATTAATTATTGAGTACCCAATAAAACAAAATTTGCAAAAAATACAATATTTGACGAATTAAAACAGATTTAACTTACTAATATGAAATATATGAATTTTGTTTCTCACCTAGAAGTATCATCAACTTTTCAGAAGACCATTAAAAATGTTCCATACGGGACTTATCAGAGTCAGAGGTGTTTGTGGAAAACACATCACTTATTAGTTACAACCAAGAAATAAAAATAAACCAACAAACACCACATAATTACCTTGGAAAATAAAGGGCACCAGTAAAAAAAAAAAAAAAAATCTAACTAAGTATTCTATTTGATCTCACTCAGATTTGTGAATAGATGTTTCAATTTTTAATCGATGATGTGTGCTTTGATTATGAGGGCTTTGTACAGCATTAAAATAATATAAACATTGCCAGGGCTAATGTACAAGTCTCTCTCAGGCTGTGCTTACCAGAGTTCAAGTAATAAGGGAGGAAATCGTTTCCTAACAATATTCATGAGATTAAATTCTTTATACCCTAAACCTACTGCAAGAAGACGCTATGTTTTACTCCTGCGTGTTGTCCGGATCCACTAAACCAGTGGGTGAATAATAATTAATGCTTCCTGTCAGCAAGGTGAGCAGTTTATTTGGCTAGTGTCACATTTCCTCTGTGTAAACGATTCTCTATGTTAGTTATATAACAAGTAATTTTATACCTTAAAACAAAATGTTGCCAGAGACGTGTCCATTAAAAATAATTTGAGTTATTTTGTCAAATACATACGAACGGATACATTTTCCCTCATCGCTGCATTAACAGATCGAATCTCTCTTCCTCTCCTACGCTACGATTCACTGCGGTTCCCATCCGTCCTCCCTAAATCAAAGTGCGTGTTTGATTTATTTAGTCGAATAATAGTTTCTTTTAATCGAATTTTAATACGATAAAAATAACATGTAGAAAAGCCGATTTGGGAGTGGGAGGGATGGAATCCATGAGGTGGGATTATTTTGGTCATAAATAAAATAAAAATATGGCTATGACAAGGTTTTATCAAATCACTGATTTTTTTTTCACATAATTACAAGGACATTCCCAAAGGTGATTCGCAGAAGGGAAATCATATACACAGTGACGTGGGGGGGTATACATCCAGGCGTGATTAAATAATAACCATTTCGGAGTCTCCGGCCGTCCACTGACGCTAAATCCCCCAGCGCCACGGGCATGGCCCAGCCCAGTCCCCTCGCGTGACGGCGTGAGTGCTTTCTGCTCACTGGAAAATGCCCAGACGCAGGTCATTTCTGGGACTGGCGAGTCATAAATCAGCTCATAACTAACCTTGGAAACGTGGTTCAGAATGAAGAGTCTAAGAAGGGAGCCTGGATACCGGCCGGAGGGAAGCCGGAAAGTTCTAAGAGGAGAGACGTAGATTCAAGCATCTGAGGCCCTAGTACGTGCTCCCAACTTAAGAAAGAAATCGATGTATGTCACAAAGGCTTTCCGAGGGCGAGTGTCACTGCCTGTCACGCGATGCAACTGTAGTGCCAAAAAAAAGTTTGTTCTTTAGCCTTCACTTTAAAACGAACGGCTTAGCTGACGTGGAAGACGCCGTGGGTTGTCGACACAATAGCCATTTCCGCTTTGCTGCAGCAGTGGAACCTGGCTGTCTTCGTCCTCCTCGGAGTGGTCCCCGTCTCGGGGAGCTGGACTCCTCCCCGGAGCCAGGACATGCGTGTGCACCAGCCTCGGCCAGTTCCGACGGCTGAGCTGCCCATAGTGGCCGTGTGGTTTTAACATGGTGTGAAAGAAGCTCTGCCCAACAGACACTAAGGAAAGTGTGCTGGAAGGCCCTGGAAGGCCCCGGAAGGCCTCGGAAGGCCTTGGAAGGCTGTGGAAGGCCCTGAAAGGCCCCAGAAGGCCCTGGAAGGCCTCGGAAGGCCCTGGAAGGCTCTGGAAGGCCCTGGAAGGCCCCGGAAGGCCCCAGAAGGCCCGGGAAGGCCCCGGAAGGCCATGAAAGGCCCCAGAAGGCCCTGGAAGGCCTCGGAAGGCCCTGGAAGGCTCTAGAAGGCCCCGGAAGGCCCCAGAAGGCCCCAGAAGGCCTGGGAAAGCCCCAGAAGGCCCCAGAAGGCCTGGGAAAGCCCCAGAAGGCCCGGGAAGGCCCCGGAAGGCCTCAGAAGGCCCTGGAAGGCCCCGGAAGGCCATGAAAGGCCCCGGAAGGCCCTGGAAGGCTTTCCTCCTTCACGATAAGAGACCTAAGATAGGGGTGGCTTTCTCTGCTGTCTCTGTGTGTGGGACAGTGTGCATGCAGGCAGCCGGCCAGGGCAACGCCACGAGGAAGCAGAGAAGGGACCAGGGCCAGGGTCGTACCGAGCCTCCCCATGAAACCGCCATCGTCCCTCGCCTTCAGACGTCCTTCCTTATGATGTAACGATGCCCCTGTCACTCCAATTCGCCATCCTGTCTGCGGCCAGCGCATACTCGGACATGTGTTCGGAGTTTGGAGGCGAGGCGGCAGGGGTGTGAATGCAGGTCAAGGTCAGACTGTCGGGGGGCGGAAGCCAGACCCGGAAGCGTGGGCCTCGCTTGGTCCCCAGTGAGGGGAGCGCCGATGGTTTGGGGCAGGGGACAGCGTGATCAGAGCTGTGCTCCAGAGGCCGAATTTAGCAGTTGTGCGTGGGCAGGATTTGAGAGAAGACTCGGAGCAGTTCAACCCCTCGGAAGGCATTGTTGAATATTCATAACAAAAAAAAAAAAAACAGTTTATCGCTCAGCATAAATAATTTTTAAACACAAAGTAAAACACAGTACGTGTTGCCATGGAAGCGAGAAAGCCTGGGGGAGAGGATGACAAGCACAGAAGCTGGGGCCATTGTGATTTAAATTAGTGTAAAGCCTTCCAGAATTTAAGTGCGTTTTCAGGCAGAGTATTTTGAACACACGGGGAAATGATGATGGTTATAGTCCTTGCGAGGAAAGAAAACAACAGAAGAGGGTTTTGCACGTGAGACCTATAAAGCTACACAAGATCAAGTGCACTCGGTCAAAGAGCCGACCGGGGTCCGAAAGAGCCAATGAGCCGATCAGCAGTGGCGGTGCGGAACAGAGCCGCGGTGTGAGCGCTCGCTCTCGCCAGGGTCGCAGTCGGTCCGATGACGACCACGACGGCTAAGACGCGTTGGCCGCGACTGAGCGCGAAGCCGTGCACACAGCCCGCACGGGCGCGCACCGTCTCCGTCCTGCACGGCCGTCCACACTCGCCGGCGAGGACGGAGGGCGATGCAGGCAAAGCGCCCTGCTGAACTCGGAGCTGCTGAGGACCCGGCGCGCGAGAAACGAAGCCGTCACATCGGTGAATGGTTAGGCCCTAATTACGCCAGCATTGTGAAAGTATGAATTAACAGCAAGTTTGGAAAAGACGGTGGGCACACGGAGGTTATCTAAAGAAGATACGTATTAAAAGTTTGGAAATTTGAAAGACTCTTCACACGCGGGACAGGATACTGACAGCTCTGCCCTCCTAAGCGTCTCATTCTAGACAGAGAAAGAACATGCAAGTCAGATATCGTGCTTACTGTTTTTGTAGGGCATTATCGATTCCTATGCAGATTAAAACTAAAAGGTGATTTTATTCCTCTTAATGGTTTTCTCAAAGCTTAAGTCATTCTCAGACTATTTTCCTGGCAGGATTATGATCTAAGTCAACCCCACTGTTTTGAAAACAGGAAAGGATGACTGCACTATTCTACGTAGTTAATTACATTATATCCTTATTTTGCTTTAAAATGTTACCAAGAAGACTAAATCAAGCATTCATGGGTACTCTTATAATTATATCTGGACAGCAGTTGTTTGTCCGTCAGATAAATGCACATCTAATTAGATATAGAGAAGAGGAAACAGAAAGCGCACACCAATCTTTTTTGCATTTACTGAAATGTTCTTACGTCTGTTTGGAACACATCACTGTTCTACAAATGAGCACCCCTGTGTTATGGGGGGAGGTAAAGTAATCTTTCGCTCTTTAGTTCCTACTTTCCCATTAGGCCCTACAGGGAAAGGAAATGAGTTCTGGGCTATACTTTTGACTTATTACATAACGAAACCCACTTCGATAAACACACATACATATGTTCAACCTTCAGACACAGTCATAAACACAACTGTGAGGAAACAGAGTGAAGACACACATTAAAGTTCCACTTTTAACAGTCTCGTTTAGAATCCTATTGTCCTAAATTAAGGATTGGTTTATCTAGTATTTTTTTAAGATTCACCGTCTTGAATTTAGCCTTCCTAAACTCTTTCCCTATTACATTATATTACCTTTTCACCGTTATGATTTGTCCATGCTTATCATGCTAGAGTAATACGTGGTCGCGAAATTTTGGATAACAGGATTCTGAACAATGCCTGCAGTATTTTTTTTCTGATAGTCAGGTCTTTTGATGTTGCTATCTCTAAGATTTCAAAATAGATCAAATGATTTTTTTTCATGAAAGCTGTTCTTCACGAAATTCTGATTCTCACCATTACTCATTTTTTAAGTACATCATCACATAACTTACCTCTCATGCTCATCGATCACTATTCCAGCGAAGTCCTACATTTTGAATGCTAATTTCCATATCAGCTTTCCCCCCTTCACCTAAATACCGAGATCTACGTCTAGGTACCGGCCTCTTTAAATGTACTAAACGCCCATGAGCGGAGATCTGAAATTTCGGAGACAACTCTTACTTCTTCCTCTGACTTAGTGCTGTTTTCTTCTCATTTCCTCAGTTTCTGATTATTCTTCACCTAATGTTGCCTTCCTATCCCTAAAACACCTACCATGACTATCGTGAAGCTCTCGTTCCTTTTTTCAATGATTTGTCTTATTTGTTAGGCATGTTTGTTTCTTTATTTTTACATATGAGTTTCCTAATCTAATATTTATTAGGTTAATTTTCCATTGTAGCCAGCACGCGTCTAAATGCCTCTGTTACACTTGCTACTTGTTTATTGGAAAACACTATTCCTAACCCCAGGTCGTTCTCTCTAAACTAATGACAGGTCTGCGTGGGTATGATAGTTGTGGAATGTTCTGTACAATGAAAACTCTGCTTCTTTGCGTTGGAATCTCAAAAAACAATCGGTGAGAAATAACTTCTGGAATAGTACATGTCAAGCCGATGTATATCGCACCTTTTATTTGTACTCATTAACTGGTGTAATGGTCAGTCTAGCTCTCGGGTAGAGAACGAACCAGAAGCAGGAGGAGAACGAGCCCCATCGTTAAAGTCTCTGGAGCTGAAAATGGTGCGGATCGGGGCGCTGCAGAGCCGGAGTGAACGCAAGAAGCGCCTCATTATCACAGCGAAAATACAACCGGCGAGACCGCGCGGCGCACTGAACCGCGGCCGAAGGAAAAGCAGCGACGCCGGTATCTCTCCGCTGGATTGTAACGCTGGTCGCCGTTTACCCAAACGTGGAAAAGGGGAAGGAGGGCAGCTCGGTGCGCAGCCGGGCCCGTTCTGAGCACCTGACGCTGGAGCCGCATGTCACAGAACCAAGCAGATGTGCCAAGTTGTGAGTGAGAGAGGACATTCGAGATTTCGAAAGGGAAATTCGGGCAGGGTTTATAAATAACCTGGAAGTTATTGGGAAGTAGATGTCACAGAAAAAATAGGAAATAATCGCTATAATTCGGTGAGTGCCAAGACGCTGTGTTAAGTGTTTTACGTGTTATCCCAATTAATATCCTAAACGCCCTTTAACCTAAATATTATTTTCAACTCCATTTTGCAGGTGAATCAGAGACAAGGGAAGTTAAGCCACTTGCCAAACAAAGGTCATAAAAGCTGTCAGTGCCCGTCAGAGCCTTGCTTTCTGCTAAAGACTGTGCCAGAAACGCGGTGCGAGGCTCATGATGGATGGACCATGAGAGTAAAGAAAATGCAGCTCAAGACTTACGGCTAAGTGACTTGGCATTTAGAAGACAGGTAAATAAAAATAATGAGCAGAGGCAAGTAAGAATCCCTGAGCAGAAATATAAGTAAAAATAGTGCATCATGGAAAACGGGAAAAAAAGCAGCTTCATAAAAGAGACAATTGCTTCGCTGCTTCCAGGAGGGCTGAGGAGATGACCAGAATCTTCTCAGCGAGCAGAGTCCTGATCCATAATCAGAAGACAGAACGAGGAGGATGGAGGTCGATATGGATGAGTGTGTTACACACAGGACACACCCTGGACTTCAGACGACAAGACTAGAACGAGGAAGACACACTCACCCCCAGCGACGAGAACGGAGCGGAAATGGAAACGTTGGCCGAAGCTCTGAGCCTCCCAGTGTCTGAGACCCGGGGACCAGAACGGCCTGCTGGGATGGAGAGAAAGGAGCTGGGAGCGAGGCGTGAAGCCAAGTGTCGGGACGGGCCACTCCATTCCCTACCCGCCCCCCTCGGAGAGAAAGAAAGAAGAGAGAGAGAGAGAGAGAGAGAGAGAGAGAGAGAGAGAGAGAGAAAAGAAGCCTGGATCCGGCCTGGACCAGGAGCTAAGTGTGCAAAGTGAGCTGGGGAGGAGGATATTCCCTCACCGGGAGCTCGGCAGAGCCACCACTGTCCCTATGCCGGGACCCACGTGGGACAAACCCGTCACCTGCCTTTTGAAGACACCATTAGGCTAGGAACCGGAGAGGCTGTGAGGCACGAGGAAGAGATCGCATGGGGCGAACCAAAGAGAGAGAAGAAATCAAAGGCATTTCAAAACAGACGCTCGAAATGGGTCTGAAAGCCACAATACAAGAAAATGGAAAAGGGTCTCCACGATCTAACGCTATGAAGTCTTCCTCGCATGTTCGAAGAACTGTTCATGGAGAAGGAATTTCATCGCTCAGTACCTGAGCGGCCCGGAGAAGCAGAACTTCATCAAGTATCTAGTGGGCAGGATCAACAGCGGCAACTAACATAAATAACCCAAGATGCAAAACGACATTAATGCGAAATTGAATTTCAGAAGCGCATACGATGCTCAGTGGAAAAAAAAGAAGACGAGCAATTGCTTGAGGCATTTGATCAATCTAGAATGTCAGGGTGGATTGTCTGAAGTCAGAAACAAATGCTTTTGAGGCACAAATTGTCCTGATGAATATTCTTTTTTATTCGATTCATTAAACGGTGAACTTTGAATCACTTAATTTGATATTGCTTTCTTGGACGAGAAGGAGGGGGTCCTGTGAGCCCGACCGACTGTGTCTCCCCTTCCTGTCAGCTGTTGTTAATAATAATAATAATTGCGCATGCTATTGCTAACTGTATTCTGGAGAGATTTATTAGCCAAAATATCTTTAAATGACCAATAATACATTTTTATGTGGTAAAATAAACAAAGCACATGTCTAAACAATGCAAAGAATCCAGGAGAAACTGAAAATGTCCAATAAATATTCAACGATTGGTTGAATAAGCACTTAGAAATACCCAGTTCATACACTAGTTCTTCTGTTTTATTTCGGTCCTTGTCATTATGGAAACTCACCTTCCAGAAAATCAATTGCTTTTGTCACGTTGCGTTTGCCACTTGCTGCCTAGAGGATACTCCACCAGCGAGAATGCCGCAGTTACCTCGTGATAATGCGTATTTTCGTGATAGAGACGGAGGTCTTTGGCCTCCTAGTCACAGTGTAGGCATATCAACGATAACCAAAATTATATCTATGCTTTGCATAATATTATGAATAAATAAAATTAGGATAAAATGAATCATATTTCACAAGAACCCAGAAGCACCATGGCCATTCATTTGTAAGGCCCTGAATTAAATTGTCCTGTACCAAATGGTTTCAGTAATATGGAATTAAAGGTCAGATATCGCCCTAGAAAGCCGATTCTCACTGACTGGAGCTTTTTTCACTTGGACCAAGTCAAACTAGGCAAGACTGGGCCATCCAAAATACATTTACAACAGCGACGTGTGGTTCTAACAGCTACTTCACTGCAAAATACAATGAAATAGAAATTCTCAAAGTCATGACTTAGATGAACACATCCAGCTGAACTTTAGGACATAGGGTTTGCCAAAATATGGTTTGAAAGGATATTGGCTTGTGAGATGCCAAGGTCCGACAGGAGGAACCACAACAAACGGAGGTAAATGGGGAACTCTGAGGTCACAGAGGGGGACGGGCAGGAAGAAGGAGCTGACTCTCCGCTGGGAAGAGGTCTGTGGCAGGAGCGGATGTTACAACACGTGGACGCTGTTCCGCCAAGTGGTGGGCGTCTGGGGGATTCTGACAGTCAGAGGAGACGGCCAGGAGGAAATGGTCACCACGTCTCGCCCCGGCGGAGATGGAGGCGTCCACGCAGCCTCATACGGATGCTTCAAAAGAAGGTGGCAGCGACCTCAACGGCACGATGGACCGAGGCTCTACGAGAGTGACAGTGGGGGCTGGTTACACCTCAGTGGCCTGAAACCAAGAAGGCAAATATAACATATGGAGAAAAATGGCCGTCAGTGAGATGCATCAGAAATTCCATCGACCCTGAAGAGACAACAGTCATAGACAACGCCGCCAGCCCGGTTGCGGGGTGACGCAGATCCTTTATCTGAAATCTGAGAGCACTATTGACACTTACAGCCTGGAGAATTGTGATTGCAAACATAGCAAAGCGCTATTCAAAATAATTATATCTCTTACATTGTGCAAATGACTTGGCATTGTCTAATTTAATACCGCAATCATGCAAAAAGAATACTTCTGCAGACGAGAGAGCCGAAGCATGGCGAGGTCAAGTCCTTGTAAAAACTTGCTAGACCAGGAGCTCGGCAAGCACTCAAGCCCAACATGACTGATTTCATCACTTTTCTATTAAACACACCAATTGGAAAACCACTTAGGTGTTGATTTCAAGAGATAAATATACAGCAACACTCCTGTAAAAGTCCTCCAGTTTTTGAGAATAAATATCACGATAAATCTATAACAACTCTTCGTTTCAGTGTTAATCACATAAAAGTGATAGACAATCATTTCTATCTCTAATCAAGGTTACACCATTTTCTATAGCTCGTTTGTAATTAAAGAAAATATGATGTGTTCAGTTTGTTTATTTTGGTCTTGGCAAATGTAATCCCGAATAAGATATAAGATGACATGTTACATAGGTGTGAATTTTCACATCAATACTATTGTATATGTAAAATCATGCAAAGGAGGACTTGAGTCACAAAGAGTATCTGTACACACATAGATGTACTACTGGCGTGTGTGTAGATGTGTATCAGTAGTTGGGAGGTTGAAAAAGGATACAGGACTACAGAAGAGTATTCGATCTTTTCCGTGTGTGTGTGTGTGTGTGTGTGTGTGTGTGTGTGTGTGTGTAAATTTATCCTTTTCCTTCTGATTGGATAGAAATCAGTCATAGAGTTCTTTCCACCTTGTTTCTACTCCCTTTTTCCCCCCTAATTTCCTT
This sequence comes from Rousettus aegyptiacus, assembly GCF_014176215.1. Lineage (NCBI taxonomy): Eukaryota > Metazoa > Chordata > Mammalia > Chiroptera > Pteropodidae > Rousettus > Rousettus aegyptiacus. The sequence continues at coordinate 44,075,247 of NW_023416288.1, read as the reverse complement.
AAATTTAACTTACGTATCTTCGCTCTCCTGTTTCCTCATCCTTTCTTCCCCAAGGGAAGGAAGACATAGAGTTAGAGAGCTGGAGGAGGAGAACGCATATGTTGCAATTCTTTGTTTTTCCTCCTCAAGTCTCAATGAAGGCAAATCGTGATTTATTAGAATTGCTAATTACCTATTCTGTGTAACATAGCATTTTAAAATGTGGAAAATCGTTACTGTAATTTCTCATTTTTTTACTTCATTCTTTCATATATATTTCATGTTTTTTTGGATGAAATAAATACCTACTGGAATACATTAAAATTCTAGGGTTCGACAACTTTGTATTTTATATAAAGACATTTTTACTCTAACAAATTTAACTGACTTAATATAATTAAAGTAACGGACATCCCAATAAATGTATTGATTTTGAAAGAGTATTATAAATTAGAGAGTAATTGTCAATTGACATAAAAGTAATTTGTTAATTCGTGGAAATTAACTATTTTAGTTAATGAGTTGTGACACTATTGCAGGTGTCTTGGTCATCATAAATGAATTCTTCTGGTGTCTGTCGAAGCTTAGGAGGAAAATAATGATAAGACTCTTACCAATACCATTTAGTAAACCAAGGATTGCTTTTCCTTTCTAGCCCCCTTAATTTGTATGTGTAAGAAAACTATTTATAGAGAGGCTAAAAGTACACCGGGAAGATCAATACTCTACTAACATTGGTATTTTTCAGTATTTGCTTTAGTTGATTATTTATAAGGTGTCAGAAGCGCTAATGGAATCTTTAACTCTTTGTCATGTCTCTATTTTCTCTAATTATCTACATTTTAATTATGAGAAAATCTTATACACATTAAATAATGCTTCTGGAAATTTAATAGAACTATTCAAAACTGTATTATGGTGTCAGGGAGTTTGTTCTAGTCTGGATAGGAGCAGAAGTTGTGAAAAAATAATCACTAAATTTAATGGCTATTCACATTTAAATTATGATAAGCATAATATCTCACGTGACTTATTGAAAAGATGACATAAAATAAAATTTCAATTTTAAAAATCTACTAGACAAGCACAATACTTAATTTGAATTGTCTTATAATTAATAAGAAAAATGCAGAAACAAGATAAAACTGCCACTTTTCACATCTGAATAAACACAAGTGCTTTCTACTGTTAATATTTAAACTAAGTAATAGGATACATTATTCAGGAAAAAAACCACAGCAGCAATATCAAAGTGGGTATAATCGTGTATCAAATTGCACGACTCCACAAATTAAATGTGACGATATTCTTATATGTTTTGTAATCGCAGGGATAAATTCACAGTAAAAACAATGTATTTGTGACAAGTGAGACTTGACCTTTGGATTTGGCATTGGAGGCGGGGGGTCGGGAGCGGGGGGTCTCCCCAACTTAGCCAGAACAGTGCCTCGGGGGACACAGCCTGGTTCCAAAGAGAGAGAGAGAGAGGAGAGCATTCTGGAAGCAAGTACATGCAACTCTTTCCAGAAGGTCTTTGCAAAGGGGAGAGGAGTAATGGGGGCTGTGCCTGCAGTGGGGTCCGGGCGGATGATTTTCTATTAAATGGGGTATTCTGTCTAGATAAGCACTCACTACTCATCGTCACACGATAAAACCCTATAAGTTTGCCTCGATTTTTCTCTTCTCCATTTCTGTTGACCTTCAAAATGCATCCCCAAAATGATCCCCCATGACTCTGCGAGACATACGCACGTGAGCTGGGGTCTCGGCGACAAGTTCTGGAACATCTCCCCTAAGAGGTGTGTGCCTGCAGAGCCCTCTGACCCCCCACAACTGAAAGCGACCCCAGTTTCTAGCATGTCCTAGGATGAGAGTCCTCGGCATAGCACTGTTCACATCTGGTCATTTCTTGCTGGTTTTCTAGTTTATGTTTTCACAGTTGGCATTTTGTTGTCTTCTCTGCGGAGCACACGTACGAAAGCGAGAACCCTTGCCCGTCTTAAGCACAGTGTCCTCTGCTCTCGGGAAGGTGGCCAGCACACGGAATGTGCTCAGTACATATTTTTTGGATGAACTAATGAATAAAAACAATGAAGGGTGCAAGCCTACACAATAAATAATATGAGAATTAAAATTCACACTAAACTAGCATTCGATTTAAAGATTTATTTGGATAAAATTGACTTTTAGTTTTCTTGTATGGAAAAATGCCCCATTTACCTTTTTTTTTAGGTTTTCTTACGTGTCCTTCATATATATAAATACATTTTTTGCCAACTTTCTTACTCCTGGTTACCATCTAAGTTTATTTTATTGTTGAGCATTTTAATCTACTACTTATCGGTAATGACATATGTCAATAGAAACACTAATTTTTTTATGTTGACCTTTTAGTCACCGAAATTGCTAAAATACTAGGCTAGCCTTAATACTTTTTTGCTTATATTCTTTTAATATTTTCTTCGTGGTCAATACTATTTTGTAAATAGTTATCCCTTTTTATTATCCTTAATTTGTTTAAATTTTTTCAAATGGTTGTGGTTTTTTCCCCCCCCATAGCCTGGAACTTTAAATGAAACATGTATTTTTATATAATCAGCTGATAATACAGCTGATACGAAATCAATAAGATTTAAAAATCCTTAATAATAGCGTAAAAGAGAACCCAACAGGGCCCTGCAAAGCATCCGCACTCGGTTCAGTGTTAGCTCAGCCTAGCTTTCCCGTTCAGGTAAGTAAATATAGCTAGACTGTTTTTTATCTATTTAGATTAGCTAATGATTTTGATTGATTTTGGCTCCCATGTGCAGACACATAAGTGTACCTTTATGTTCCTTGTGAATAAATGGCGTTTATTTTTACATGTTACAGGGTCACATGTTGTTGTATTTGGCGTCGGGTGTGATGTCAGACTCCCTGACCCATTTCACGTAGAAGACCGATTCGTACACTCATTCGGATGAATAGCCACACGGTCTCTTTATAGGAAGAGTAAATCCTAGAACTCTGCAAACGAGAGATTTTCTATTATGCACACGATGGCATCATGAGCTATGCCGACAAAGCTCGGCAGAGCAGAAGATCTAATGGGTCGCCAGCAATGTACTGATAAAAATCTTCCCAAATTAACTCGGCAAATCGATGCCATTAATGTGACTGAAGCATCCGCCCTCAGAAGGAGAAATAATCCCTATAAAACCTGGTTTATACTTAACTTCCTTGCGAGTATTGTTTATTCATAAACTGTGTAAAGAGCGTTCTTGCTGTTCAAATTAACTCAAACACTGTGTTAACAGACTCCTCTAAATTAACAAGGCTTTGCTGAATTTCAACTATTCCATAATTAGGCTAACAATTTTTATCACCTAAGAATTAAAGTCATTCAATCTTGAAAGAAAAACTAAAAATAGCAAAATTAATATAATTTAAATTATATTAGGGTATCACTTTCCTGATGGTTTAGGCACCATGATAGAAACTAATTTTAAAAATATATTTTTGTTATGTTTGTAAAATTTTTCACTATAAGTTATTTCTCAGCAGGAAAACCTTTTCAACTGTTCAAAGTAATAAAATTAAAAAAATGCTTGCCATCATTTTTTTAAACTTATTCTTTTCCATGTTCTATAAATATAGACATTAATCATAAACAGTGGTACAAAGCAGTGGTGAGGTAAGATCACACAAGAGTAAAATAAAACCCTTAAAAAGTTCTTTTTATAAATAATATCATGTCACTTGAATATTTCTGAATGTAATATTAAGGATACATTATTACTAATAATGTATCCTTAAGGATACTTATTACTAATAATGTATCCTTAAGGATACTTATTACCAATCATAACTGTAAATGAAAATAGATACTCTCGGGCTTTATTTTGCCCATAAAATATTCTTTTGTTTGTTTGTTTGTGAGAGTGAATTTCTAAACTCACTGTTTTCCGACCACTTGGCTGCATTTATAGCAGCAAGGTGAAAGGAATTCAAGCAACGCTTCTCCGTACCACATGGGCGTGTGTGCGCACATTCACAGCCGGATTCTCCCAATGAGGGAAATGAACATATTTGAAGCATTAGGATGAAAATGGAATTTTTTCCCCGACTGTTAGAACCAAGTCAGGAATTTTTAACTTGAGATCTGTCAACAGGCCTTATCCTCTGAATCCCTAAAACTATACTGATTTGGGGTTATATGCATCTCCTTTTTTTTTTTTTTTTTTCAGGAAGGGATTCAGAGCGTTCACCACAACCTAAGCAGCATCTGTGACAAGAAGGGAAAGTATTCCTCAGCTAGGAGCAGGTGTCACGTACCCGAGCAACAACCGCCAAGCTCTCTGCAAACCCACCGTCGTGACGATCTGGGAAAATACACGGACGTTTTATTCAGAGAGAAAAGCAAGGCATCTCTCCATCCCTGTGCCATCTTTAAAAATGTTTATATTCGAGAGTGTTTTGCTTGTGCGTTCTGTATTTTTGGCAACCCTCTGGAACTGCCTAACAGAAAAACTTAAATCGCGGCTTTCTATTTACTGATGAATTTAACCACGGAAATAATGTGCACCTACATTTCAGAAACGTCCAGAATGAGCATGCCCTAACTATTTAAAGCTGTGCATATTTTAAATGTCTAAAAAAAAAAAATTAAATAATCACGTTAGCTTTCAAATTACTCTTGCTTTAAAGATGACAGCAAAATCTTTTTACAGAGTTTTCCCAGGAGCATCTCCTCATCATAGAGGAGGCTGCACAGAAACTGAGAATTTGAACGGTGCGCTCGAAAGCCACACGGACTGAGAGGAGACACACCCAGATGCATCGCTCTTTTGGAAGGGAAAGTCGCTTGGGATTTTGAAGGGTAGCATCGCAGCCAGGCAGTTGTCAAAGTATGGTCCACGCACCCAGAAAATGCCTCGTCGCCCAAGTTCCAGAACGAAGCACAGAGAAACAAAAGATGAAAAATACAGAAAAGATCTCGTACATATAAATTGAAGTCTTGGAGTCAGAGGGGAGAGACTGGAGCAGACGCAATATTCGAAAAGACAGCGAAGGAGATCGTAGCGTGGAGTTAACGAGCCCAATAAACCGCACGCAAGGTGAACGGACAGGAAAGCACAAACCAGCGCTGACAAACAAAGCCGGAAGGAAATCCGAAAGCAGACGGAGAAAAAACAAGTTACACCGAAGGAACAGCGAAGACTAAGAGCATGACCGCCGAGCTCGCCGAGGGAGGGAGCGGGACGGCAGGAAACACGGACAGACGCAGACGCAGGCAGGAGCGGAAAGAAGTGGGAGCACAGAGCAGGCGATGCGAGGGGCAGAGCGACAAGAAGGCGGCGAGCTGAAGCCCGGACGAGCGAAATGCCGACTGGAAGTGACCGCCAGGCTCCGGCTACCAGCCCGAGACTGCCGGACAGGAGACGAGGCGCTGCAGTGCACAAACACGCCTAGAATAAAAGGACGGAGAGGTTAAAAGGACAAAAGGGAGGCATAGCGAAAGCGCTTTAAGGAGGAAAAAAAGCACCGGACAGACAGGAGAACGGGGAATCAAGATAAAATTTCAGTTTTCCATCAGATAGAGGAGCCTAGGGCGAGGCGGGGGCCCTCGCTGGCTCCCAGGTGCCGCCCTGCACCTCGGGGCGCCCGAGCGTGAGGACCGCCTTGAATTTTGTACCCGAGGCGCTTCAACTGCCTCATCCTAGCCCCGGCCCTGTCATAAGACAAAGCAGTTCTAAATTTCTGTGCATCTAATCACTCAGCATTAAAAGAGAAAATCAAAACTCGATAGAATTAGGGGATAAAATGGCACATCCGTATTTTGTCGTTGGACACGTTAATGTGCGTCTTTCTACAATCATTCGGATAAGCGAAAATTAACGAAAAGAAAATAAAGTATTTGAAAAATATGACTAGCAGGCTTAACCTAACTGTTATATGTAGAAACTACATTGTTTTATATGTATTAATTCAAATATGTACGAAACGTTTAAAAACTCGCCACGTGCTGAGCCACGAAGCAGTTCCCACCAGCTTCAAAGAATTTAAAACGTGCAAAGTATGTTCTCTGTCTACAGCACAATTAAGAGTCAATATCCAAAAGTTAACTAAAAATCCTTCCACGTTTGGGACTAAAGAACTGTACTTCCAAGAACCCATGAATAAAATAAGAAATCAAATGAGAAATAAGAGAATATTATGATCCGAATGATAAGGAAAATTGTCCATATTTAAACATGATAAGTACAACTTAAACAGTGAGTCTCGAGTGTCAAAAGTATATTAAAACTTACTGCAGAATTGCTCTGAGGAAACTACCCTAAAGAAACAAATAGTCAAAGATTGCGGTAGTAAAATTTTAATAATAATTCCCCAAGGTAGAGGAATAGCTCAGATATTCTGAATTCATCATTTGCAATAATATAATCATCAAATCCGTTCATTTCTTTCTCATATTGAAGTATATGCATGTTATAAAATTAATTTAAAAACCAAAGTACAAAATTGTCTAAGGTAGTATACAGTCTTGGCTGTCTTATATATGTCAACAAAACATTAATCACATTGTCTCTCAGACATCTGAATTAAAGTTAAGAGTTTAACGATGGTGATGATGAGGATTTCTTCTGTCTTTTGCTAGTTTTTTTAAAAACAGATTATTTAATCAGAAAAAAAAAAAAAGCTGCTTTTAAATACTTGAGTATTCCCAACCCTAGTTAACAGAAGACCACGTGTTACAAGTCAGTTTGGGTGTTTACTGTGTACAGCACTTGGGACGACAACGGCTGTCACCTGAGACTAGCTGGAGTCACAGCCGAGTGAGCCACAGAGCCGAGCCCCATCTCGACCACCCACGTTCTCCACCGAAACACGATGAGCTCTGCTCCAGGGCCTCCCCGGTCGTCCCTGCCCCCGGGGCCAACAGCAAGAGCTCGCCCATCACTCCGGGTCCCCTTTCCACCCCCACCCGCTGCCGTGGGGCTTCTCAGTGACCTACCAGCTCCCGGGATTTGTCACTTGCATACCAAATCCACGTTAAGCCCTGGCTTTTACTCGTCTGTGGCCACACGAACCGCCAGCCCACTTGACCACTGTCTACCAAACACCAGCCTGGGCACAGGGGATCGAAAAGACAAAAGTCTCTGCCCTGTGGCGCTATGACCCAGTGGTCAACAACGTGCAGAAAGCGATGAAATTCCACAAGGTCCTGAGGCACAGGAGCTGTGGGACATGCAGTGAGGGGCGGGGGCAGGCAGTGGCGGGAGGGCTGGACATAGCGACATCTACCTGCGGCCGTCAGGACAGAATTTAATTTGAAGATGACTAGAACCATGACTTTGCAAAGTGCTGAAAATCTTAAATGCCCTCCCGGACTAACAGGGCTTCGGGAGGGTGAGAGGGTTTATGCACATCTCAGGCCCCGAGGACCGCGCACCCCGCCCTGGCCGAAGCTGCTCTTTCGGGGTCTTATGTAGGTGTCGAGGCCAGGTAAGATAGCCTCCTCCCCCCTTCCCTGGCTTCCCTCCTGCGAGCATCCTTCGAAACCATCTTAGAGCGAATGAGACCGCTTGGGAATATTCCACTTTAGTCACAGGAACCATCTCTTGTTTTTCATCTTCCGACGACTATGCATGGCCCTTGGCAGGAGGCCGTGCGAACCACGGCGACGGGCAACACGCAGTCGTAGACATTCTAATCACTGACGAGTCTTCACGGGATAAAGTTCTGGCTCTAGAAATAAATTGAGGTGAACGGAAAATTACTTATCAGAAGACCTAGAGCACATTTTACCCCCTCGGCTGAATCGCTCCACGACCTAACCGAAACAAAACGGTGTCGGCTTTTAGCGTCTCTAACACGTTCTTTTACTGCACGCAGCTTTCAAATCACATTAAAACCACAGGATTGGAGCTGCCACGAGTTGCATTTTATCAGCACAAATGAGAGTGCTTTTTTTTTTTTGCTATACAAATTAGAGCAATTATTTCAACTCAAGCAGCGATAGTTCTGGGGAGAATGATTGCACATATATTATTCAAAAAGAAAGAACGGAAAAGAAAGAAAAGAAGAAGAAATGATCGCAGTGGGGTTCTGTGATGCAGTGCTTAGTTTTGTTGTATGTTTTTTTAATCCAGCCGCTTGGTCGTAATTTATTGCGCTATTGCTTTCATACTTTGCTAAATTCGGAAGGTCTATCCCTGTCATGTCTACAACTAAAGATACTCATAATCTTTTAAATATGCCGTAAACCAAGTTAGATATCAATTAAAAGCTCCTGGTTATAAATTAAGAAGATATTAAATTAAAAAATTTCAAAACAGGCCTCTAAGGTTTCCCATACTCCAACCTCATACATTTAATAAATCCTTCAACCACGCCTACCCACACTGCACCGCCACACGCCCTGTGCTGGGGCAAGTCCCAAAGAGTGGACATGGAGCGTCCATGTCCCCTGCCCTTCCTCATCAGCTTCCTACTAACATTTTTTTTTAACACGAGCCCAGATTAAAGGGACGTTCGTGACCTGCAGCTTGCATTCACATATTCGAGTGTTGGACAGAAAATACAAATGAAATTCCTTCTTACTTTTATGTAGGAAAGTGAATTTCCATTTTTTACAAACCTTAATAGAAAATATTTTGCTTTCAAAAGTGTGAAATTTCACCTTCCCCTTTACATGAATTGAATTGAAAAAATTCGAATTAAAGTTGAAATGATAATTACACCCATTCAAAAGCCATTTGTACTTTTGCTTTGAATCCAGTCACAAAACTGAGGCTGAAACACAGCAGAGGAAGGAATTGGTGTCAAGACCTCGGTGAATTCAGTAGGGGCTAGTTGGCGAGACAGGTGGGCCAGGCGCAGGTGGGCCAGACGCAGGTGGGGCAAAACAAGATGGCGGCCTCCATGGCGAGCGGTTCAGCGCCTCCCTTAATTAGCAGCAGAATGGAGCAATGACAGTTAACTCAGGCAAAGCTGAAAGTGAATTCTTGATTTTTCCAAAAGCAGTTCTGGAGGTTTACTTGTCCAGAGAGGAAAAAAAAGGAAAAACATATTCTGACTGCTGGTGAGATGCGTAGTTTGTATATAAATGTCATTTGGGAATCGTCGATTTACGCAAGCTACACACTCATTATCTGCTTTGTGTGGTAAAATGCTAGTTAGTGCCAATCACTTACGACTTGGTAGTTAGAAGATCAGTTCTGTGTTAATGGTGAGACAGCTGTAATTAGAAAGGGAGAATGTCGCCAGTCAACACCCCTTGAAAATAATTTCTACAAGAATTAATGAAAATTTCATGAATGAATTTCCCCAAGTGTTAAAACGCAGTCATTTTTCTAGGGGCTCGTGGTTTTTCGCTTGACGTTTTTAAAACGACGTTGCACACTGGCGACATTTGATCACGCTTCCATGTGGAAGAATTCCTCGAGCCTGCTGGAAATGCAAATCGAGTTCAGTTATTAATTTTTTAAAAAGTCTCTTTCAAACGCATATGAAATTCTTTCGTATTTGAGAAGAATTTTGGAAGCATGAATGTCAAGATATTTTCCTTCTCCTTCTCCCATTTCAGTTTGCTTCCTTTAACTTGGATATATCAGTGCTTTGGGGTTTTTTTTTTCCCCCAGGAAAACTCAACCTCAAGAACAAAGTAGTAAGGATTTGTGACATTCTAATGAGACAGAAAGATAAATCCACATTATTAAAGACATATTTTGTTGGGGTCCTTTATATAATAAACTAAACTTAGTTATCTTTTTTTAAAAAAAAATAGATATTTGAATTCATATCTTTTTATTTGAGTATCAGGAGGTATTTTCAACTCAATGCAAAGTAGCAAACACCTGCGTTATTTCGACTGAGGCAGAACTAGCAAAAGATGCCCTTCGATCAGATACCATAAGTCACACCCTGAGTATCAGAAGGAAATCGCAGTATGAATATACATAGATCATTAAAAATACAATCTGTCTTTTCAAGCTCTGTATGAATTAGAATGAGGTAAACTACATGGCCATATTTCAAGACTGGAAGGAAACCCAGAATAATTTCTACTGGATGGAGAACAATGATATGTTATTATGAAAAAAAAATAATTTTCCCCAAACTGCCATTAACGTCTAATACAAAGAAAAGATAGCAATTATTATTATTAGATTAAATAACGGAAATAAAAAATGCCTGAGTGTGTGGCAGAGAATGGGTAGATTAAATACAAGGAAATATATTTTAATTATAAGGCAAATTAAGCAATGAAACCATTGGCAAGGGAAATTCACTTTCATTGCTATCAAAGCTGGCTTCAGATCTAGTAAAACATTCTTTTAGAAAGCTTTTTTTTTAAATGTCATTGTTTATTAATTCGCCAATGTTCCTATAAAGAAACGACCTTTGAGGATTCCTTGTACTACAACAAAAGATATCGTAATCTAATTAAATATGATTTGATGTGAAAATTAGCTAATCTTGAGGTTTTTTTCAATTTAGTTCCAAACGTTTAACATACCTCCAGAAACCAAGAGTTTAAAGAGGGGAAAAACATGAGTGTTTGAAATCACACTTGTGAAGAGAAAATGCGCTACATGCGAAGATGTGAAAGTCGTTTGGCCGCTAACCACGAGCTGCTTCTGTGAGGACAAAGTCGCCCGCACTGGGGAATTGATAGTTGGACTCATTTCAATCCGTTGCTGGAATAAAAGATTTCTTATGTGTAGAATAGTTTTATAAGGAGAAAAAGGGATGTTTATTCATTATGTAAATATACAGAAGAAAATAATCATGACTGGAGAAAAGAACGACTTCAGTGTATTTTAAACCTATATGAGCTGGGTCATTCCCATGGAGTTTCCAAAGATTTTTTTTTTCTTTTTGCCTCTCTTTCAATTTTCTTTTGTCGTTTCAAATTATAAGTCTAGAAAGAGAGCACTGCTTAGTGGTTAGCATAATGGGCCATCTTGATGAGATAATTAACGGAGGAATTTGAGGCCTTAAAACGAAAAGAAATGTATGTAAGGCTCACTTTTTTAGCACTAAATGTTGTAACTTAGATCGGGCCTACACCGGCCAAAGGTTCCAGTGACAGAGAACACACACACACACACACACACACACGCGCGCGCGCGGTAAATGACCTGCGTTTATTAAATGCTTCTAGGTGTCAGGTTCGCCACTAATTGCTGCAAATGAAAGACGAAAACAAACGCGCGGCGTGTGATTATCAAACGCGGAGGCAGGCAGCAAAATCAAACCGCCGATTAATTGCAGCTGGAGTCGGTGCCCCCTGGAAAAGTAGGGGGCCCGTCCCCGGAGGGCGTGCGGTTTGATAATCATGGAAGGCTTGCTCAGAAACTTGAAAGGTAAAGGAGTAAACCGGGAACAGGACGGGGTGGCGGGTGGCGGGAGGACATTCCAGACGTGGACGCCGGACCCGCAGCGGCCGGGCTCGGAGGAGGACCGGCGAGTGTGTGGCGGGCGCGTAAAAACCACAAAGGAGGTGCGGCCCGACGAGGCGGACGAGCCGGGGCGACCGCGGCCACGCCGGCCTTCCTGGCTCCGGCACGGGTGTCGCCGTTTACCCCAGGACCACGCGAACGACGCGGGCGTGGCGCAGGAAGGCGGCACGACGGCTTTACCTGTTGACCCGAAGAGACAGGTGTCCGCCACCAAAACCCTTAGGGAACCGGCCAGAGGTGTGAAGTCCAGTGAGGGAAGGACTCAGACCAATCCAGGCTCACTCTGATGACAAGCTGAAGTCCGGGCGTCTTAATCTAAGTTCCTGGGGTAACGGGAATATCTGCTTATTTTACTGATATTCAAATGAGACTGTGACAAGCACAGCGACCGTGGGCCTCGCTCACTGTGCATCGAGACCCAAGCCAGTGACGTGAGACCCAGATTTCACGCGGGAAACAGGACCTGCCGAGCTCCGGGGACGAGGGGCGGCAATGGGCAGACGGGGCTGTAAGAACCTTGATCCAGAGGAGGAAGGGCTGGAGGAAGGCTTGGGGCCGTGCTCTCGCTCAGCAGACACCTGCGGGCCGGACAGGGGCAGCGTGGGGGCGGGCGGGCCAAGCCTGTCACATGCCCTCGAGGTATTTTCTCTTCCTCCCTGAGAGAAGCGGTTGGAAGTGTCTCTGTTGTTCCTCTGGCATTGTTTCCACATCCTAGATGACCCGACCAGGTCTGTGCTGCTGCCGAAACACGTTACAGCAGATTTCGTGGCTTAAAACAACACCAGTTTATTGTCTTGTGGTTCTGGAGGCTGAAAAGTCTGAAATGGCTTCCACTGGGCTAAAATCGGGGCGCTGGCAGGACCGCATTCCCTTCGGAGGCGTCAGGAGAAGACTCGCAGACCTGCCTTTCTCGTGCTCTAGAGCCTGCTCGAGTTCCTCGTCCCCAGGAATCACCTTTGCGAGGGCCTGGGGCCCACCTCGGTAATCCAGAATAGTTTCTGTCTCTTCACCAATAAGTAAAGCGCGTTCCTGAGTCGTGCGAGCCGTTCTAGAAAATCATCACGCCGGAAAGGGGAGGGGAATGTTGTGGGGACCCCGACTCTGTAGCCGAGTCAGACAGCAGTGTGGGGACCTGGGCCTGCTTGGGACTGGTGTCCGCGGTGAAGACGAGCCTGTGAGACGGGCCCTCAAACCTGTGGGATTTAACATGAACTCCAGGTACTTATTTTTATATTGATTTTACAATCTATCAGTTGTGCTCTCTTTCGAATAAGAAGAATTAAATTGAAAAAAGACTCAAAGAGTCAGCTCAGATTTCATCTTCTAGATACAATACGAATTTATTTCAAGGAATCAATAGAAATTAGGCAGAACAACCCTGGTCCAGACTGAATTAGAGGAGCAGAGACGGCAAGAAAGCGTCGACCTTGGGAGAGGTCGCCACCCCGCGGGAAATTTCGCTTCCCGCTGTAGGGCGGCGTGTGCCGGGCTGCCCGAGGGGCGCAGGCGCCCCACACCGAAAGCTTCTCCCTAATCGATAACCAAACTACGGCGCCGACATTCTTTTCCTGCTCGTCCTTCGTTCAGTCGGTCATTCATACAGTCGTTCAATAATAATATGTAGTGAGTTCCTCGGACAAAGCGGCGAATGGAACAAAGCATCTCCTCTCATAAAATTCACATTCTAGTTGGGAGAAAAGTAATAAATTGTAATAGTATCAGGTGTCAGGTAGCACTGAGCTCTGCGAAGGAAAATAATGCAGGATGAGGTCATAGGGAGAGGAATAAAGGCATGAGACGTCTGAGCAGGAACATTTAAGCAGAGCCGAGAAAGAGAGGAAGGGCGTTGTCTGAATGGACATTTAGGGGGTTGGCAGAGAGAAGAGGAAGAATCAAAAGCATCTCCTTGGCACGTTCTGAAGACAGCGAGGAGCCGGCGGGCTGGAGAGGGGAAAGCAAGGGGTCGTTTGGAACGTGATGGGGTGAGAGGCGTGGTGGCCTCGGGTCTGACCGGGCAGGTCCAGCCTCCGGATTTTACCCTGAGGTCACGATGCAGGACAGCGCAGGGTTCTCATTTACATTTGTAAAGGTGGGCGGCAGCTTGCCTGCTACCGGGGAGGCATAAGTGGCAATAAAAATAACACAGAAAGTAGTTTGGTGTGGCAGGAAGTAGGGCGACTTTAATTAGAACCCCACTTAAACCGCAATGCGGGAAGGGAAGGGAGGAAGAGCTGCGGGCTGCAGGAGAGAGGGCGGCGAGCCCGCCCCACGCTGCCCGCCTCGGGGAGCGCCGTGCAGGCGCCAGCGGCCGGCTTCCCGAACACAGCCCCCCGCACCGGCGACCGGCTTCCCGAAAACAGCCCCCCGCACCGGCCACCGCGCCTGCAGAGACCTGGGCTTCTCCCTGACACTGGGTCCCGGTGGCGGGGGGGGGGGGGCTCGTCCCCAAAGAGAGACAAGGTCACACTAAAATGGAAATGGCCGGCGAGCGCAGCCCAGACCATGGGAGACGGCCGGGTACAGAAAGCTATTTGATGTCAAGGTGACCACGGGAAACCCAGTAAAGAAAATGTCTAGGGCGAAGGGTCCCGTCCTGCAGAGGACCTGACCCACACGCGCCCTCCCCTCCCTGGGACATCCGGATAAACAAAGTAGTAACAGAAACAGCCCCCCCCCCCTCCGTCGTCAACAGCCACCCTGAAAAGTGTGGCCCAGACCCTTACGGCCTCCACATAGACGGGGGCAGTCCCCGGCCACGACTGTTTCATACTGGTTCAGTAATATTTTTCTATACTGATTCTTGAGAGTTTATAACAACCTAAATGTGTTTCTGTTATGCCTGTGCAAAGACAATTAAATCAGACAGGTAGGTTTAAAGGTAGTCGAGACAGAATATACCCAGAGCGTAATAAAGCTGGGGGCAGGTTGACCCCGAGTCACACGTCACCCGTGAGATCGCAAAGACACTACTCGACGGACTGAAGTTTTCGCTTTCTGGTTTAAGAAAAGGGGATTAGAAGAAGAAGAGAATGGAAATTCTGCACTTGGTCATTCGTTTGACAGCCGTATTTTGAGTATCTACTCTGACGTGCACTGAGCTAGAAAAATCAGCGAGGCTTGCTGCAGCCGTGCAGAAGGCGTACCCACCAAATAATAGAATTAATAAGCCTATCTGCACTCTGGAGAAGCTCAAAACATTCCACGAGAGTCATAGAAAAAAAGAAACCTGGCCTAGACCAGGCTCAAAGCTGCGGGGCGAGGGTCAGGGCAGGTTTCCTCTGGAGAATGCAGTTGGAGCAAGGATGGCAAGCGAGGAGTCAACCTGCAGAGTGGCCTGTTTGTTACCTGCCATTCGTGAAGCGCTCGATAAAAATGTCTTCTTCCCTGCAAGAAAAAAAAAAAAAAAAAAAAAAAAGCAATCACCCTACATACAGCACTAATGAAACGCCCCCGGAGTTCAGATCCGCATCAGGGAAGGCCAGGCGAGCTGACTCAGAGCCTGCTGCTGGGCTGTAGCCACCAGATGCTGCGAGTCCCGGGGCTCGGAGGCAAAAACGCAGCGCCTCGCTGGAAACGTCTCTCCCGCGCTCCGAGCCTGCCCGCTCGCCTGCCTCTCCCCTCTTTCAAGCCACGCAAAGCTTTCAGTGAAAGAAATTTCTCAACACCTCGCTGGCTCCGATCAATGCGATCCATCCGCAGCCCTCCCCGCTGAGAGGATGGTACAAATAGAATCTGAAATTTAGGCTCAGGCCTCCGGGGAGCAAAGCGCGGGGAAGGGAGGGAGAGAGTTTTTGCTCTGAATTCTGATACCTGACATTTGGACCTGAAAAGTCAGTGGGAATGACAGAAGAGTGAAGCAGAGCAAGAAACAAGCGTCCAACAGGGAAATTACGTCACCGAGATGTTTTCTATCATTTCCCTTCCTTTTACACTTTGACCTTAAGGTGGGAAGAAGACTTCTCAGAGCTTTTTAATCCGATTTTCTGTGGACGAGGCACTTGGAGGGGCTTTGAACAACCCGGGCCTGGAGGAAGCTCTGTCCCGCCTTGTCTGCTGAGGTCTGTGCTCTGTGACAGGGGGCACCCCCGGAATGGACCGGAGTGCCGGGCAGAGGGCCAGTTCAGAGCAGTTCGCTGTCTCTGTTTCGTTCCCCGACGCTTTCCCTCAAAGCGAGTAACAGTGCCGGGCAGCCCTCATCGTCCCCTTCTGAACGACCCTGACCCTCAGGTGTTTCCATCTTTCTATAAAGGGGAAATTCGCCCCCAGGTAAAGTAGCCACAAAATAGATAGTTTTAGACAAGCCGGAAGGAATCTATCTTACAGAGAACCTAGTTCACATCCACTTTTCAAGGTCGCGAAAATGAAGGCCCGCATAGATTCGGTGATTTCTCAATACGTTACTTTTAGTGTCATGGACTTAAAACCTAATCAGACGCCGGAGGGGTCAGGGGACGATTGGTGTAGGCACCATGCCCTGGTTGTCAACTGGTGTTTTAAATGGTGACCTGTCAAATAACCCGGACCACATTCATTAAGTCTTCAGAGGATATTCTTTCAAATTCATGCATTTCCCTACATGTCGGTCCAGTTTCTCTAAGCAGTCCTCACTGGCTCTGTCCTGCCTCGTGTGAGACCCTGGCAGATTGCACTTCCTCAAGACGCCTGCATTGGTATCTCCCGGGCCACAGGCTCTTCGAAGTCCTGACCTCGCTGCCTTCCAGCCCAGGGGGGCGTCCACGTTCCCTTCCCTTGGACTGGGGTGGGCTTTGGATGGCTTCGTCACAGATGTGATGCTGTGTGACTTCCAAGGTCGGGGCATAAAGGGCAAGCAGCCTCGCCAAAGCATCGCTGTCTTATTCCTGATCTCAGAGGAAACCTTTCGACTTGTCTCCATTGAGTATGACGCTAGCCGTGGGTTGGTCATCCGTGGCTTCGACTACAGCGACGTATGTCCTTTCTGTATGCGACCTATTAAGAGATTCCGTCGTGAAAGGATTTCGCATGCTGTCAAATGCTTCTCCTACCTCTGTCGAGATGACTATATACTTCTGATCTTCATTTTATTAATGTAATGTATCGCATTATTGATTTGTGTATGTCGAACCATCCTGCGTGCCAAGGATAAATCTCACTTCGTCACGGTGCATAATCCACGGTGTTCTCGAATTTGGTGTGTTAATATTTTGTTGAGAATTTTTGCACCTATATTCATCAGGGATCGTAGTCTGTAGTCTTCTTGTGGTTTACTCATGTGGTTTTGGTATCAAGGTAACGCTGGCTTCGTAGAATGAGTTTGGAAGTGTTTCTTTCCTCTCCCTTGATAGTTTAGAGGAGATTAAAGAGGACCGGTGTTCATTCTTCTTTAAATGTTTGGTAGGGTCCACCGGTGGAACTATCCGACTCTGGAGTTTTCTGTGTCGAGAGACTATTATGTTTGCTACTGAGTCAGTCTCTTGACTTGTTGTTGGTCTGTTTAGATTGTCTATTTCTTCCGGGTTGAGTCTCGCGTACCGCAATTTCTGTATCCATGCCTTCATCGGGAGACATTCAGGCCGTTACGTCTCTTGGCTGTCACGTGCGATGCTGCAGGGACAGGGGGTGCAGACGTCTCTCTGAGGTGCCGGCTCCCCTTCTTCCAGCTGCGCCCGGTTGGGGGTGCGGCATTGCACGTTGGCGCAGCTTCTGATGTCCCGAGGAGCCACCATGCTACTTCCCACGATGGCTGTACCAATGACGATGGGCACCAACGCCGTGTAAGTGCCCCCTTGTCTCGTGTCCTCGCTAACACCTGTTGTCTCTCGGCTTGAAAATAGCCATCCTTGTAGGTACGAGGTGATATCGCATCGGGGTTTTGATTCGCATTTTCCTTCTAATTAGTGATGTTTTCATATACTCCTGTTTCCCATACTCTGGGATTTTTTGGATCATGTAAATTCCTTGCCTTTTTTCTTTTTCTTTTTAAAATTAAATTCCAGTAAAATTCAATGTACGTTTTTATTTTCAAAATAAAATGTAACATTAATTTAAGTATAACCGAGAAAGAGAAAACTGCCCATTTAGTGATGACACAGTGTTTTCTAATAACTCAGAATTTTTGTTTTGTGTTTACTGAAAAACCTATTCCGGAGATGTTTTTGTCATATCTCACCCTGGTATCTACATTAAATTTATTTATTTATTTATTTATTTATTTATTTATTTATTTATATAGACATGCAAAATAAATTGGTTAACATATTTCTAAACGTTTTCGTCTTCAGAAGTCAATGCTTCTGGATAACGGCTCCCGTAACATTTGTTGACATCCTCGGGTTTCCGTACAACATCGCCCTTTATGTGGTGGAGAGCGTGGCTTCCTCGGCGTTCCGTCGAAGGGCCCCGCTCCTTCCCCTGGAGCATGTTCAAGCTTCTGCGGGTCTCTATGCTCTCACCTTCTTGATTCTAACAAATAACAGTCAGGACTCAGCGCGTCCTCGTCAACTGGCTCTGAAAAGCTTTGTTCCCTGAAGCCCTGTGGCCGGTTGATCGGCCATACCGCCAGGAAACAGATCTGTACCCGCCGTGTGCCTGCGTCCTCGACACTCCCATCACCGACAGGCACCGCGAGACCCGCCGACAGCGAGGCCCACAGTGATGTCAGAGACGGGAAAACATTTTAAAAGCCGACTGCGTTTACAGCTTATACAGTTTTTTCTCTCTTTTCCTTCTCTCATTTCTTTCCTTCCTTCCTGCCTGCCTTTCTTCCCTATTTCCTTCTTTTTTTCTTTTTTATCCATTATTTTATCCTAATCTTTTCTTCCTCACGCCTTAATTTTGCATGAAAACTCGCTCAGTGAGGATAACACAGAAGTAATTTGAGGGGAAAATAGGTGCGGGACTAGTTCCATCTGCTTTGCATTTCCATGGGATGGTAGCTTTGAGGATTCAATAATGCAGCAGACACAGCGAGCCTCCCATTTTGGGGGAACTTGCTACACTTGGAAATCTCTTGGAACGCTTGTAAGTACGAGATTTAGAATCTGTCGTGAATGCATGAAAGGAGATAGAAATGTTATCCGAATAGCAATTCCCCCAAATAGGGGGTACCTGGGTTTATTCCTCATTTTTACAATTGTAGGAAGCAGCACATAGTAGGCATATTGTTGGACAAAACTTGACACATTGTTAATGCACATGCAGTTTGACATAGAGAGAAGCTAGAGAATTTTAAAATGTGAGCAATACAAGAAAACAGAAACAGTTTTCCATGTTTTCACTGCATAGCCCAGCTCCGTATCTTTTAGGTGTATTAAAAGTCCCTGTCCTGGTAAATTTCTGAGTATGCAAATGGAATCATGATATAAATAAATTCAAAACAAGGAGCTGAAAATTTGACTTCGTTTACGTTAAATTTGGTTCGTTTATGTTAAAAAATGTATTGGTGTCTTAGGAATTACAAAACCTCTAGTAATTATAAGTTGGGACAATGAATAAGGTAAAATTTCTAATTTGACTTTTAAACACCTAATGAGCAGATTAAATCTTGAATATCGGAAATTAAAGTCCTTTAAAAGAGGTTCCAAGCTTGATATTTTACGTGTGGACAAGCATACAAAATCCTAAGTAAATGTTAAGGGTTTGTTTTTATTTATGCGTGTTTGAGTGCGTGCATTTCAATGGCGGAATGTTTATTAGTTTATGTGCCCATGAAAGACGACACTGGCTCCCTGCTCTGGCTTGTGACATGATTGGTCTTTTTTGATCAACAATGAATTTGGGCTTCAGTGGTCATATTGACTCTTCCCTTTTAATAAAAAAAATCTTGCAATTTAAATAATGACGATAACTTCTTATGTACATAAAACGTTCTTAATTATAAGGAAAAAGAACTAATTTGGAAAAAATAACTGCGTTCACGCACAATGAATCCGGAAATCCAATGAAGTAGTAACTTTCAGTGTAGACACATGGCTAAGATCTGTCACCGCAGAAGATGTGTGTCATAAGCCGTGACTTTTTAAAGACCCAGATGTGAGCGCGTGGAACAAAATAAATTAGAAATTAGAAACAACAGTTGGAGGATGGAATAATGGCAGACCACAAATTATATTTTTTTCTAGAATCATTACGTAGACTCGTACATGCCTTGAAGCATGGATTGGAAGTGATTGTGTGTAAGAGCATGGGTGGACCGACAGGGCAGCCACTACGCCTCGACCTCAGCTTCTGTGTCTATAAAATGGGAATATTAATACCGATTATGAAGAACGTTCTGAGGCTGGAGTGCGTCGATATATGGAATTACACATCGTCTGCTTCATTCCTCTGTTTATAAATGGCGGCTATTGCTGGTGACAGTAAAAGTGGTAGCAGCAGCGGTAGTCATCGTCATCGTCATCATCGTCATTGTCATCATCGTCATTGTCATCGTCGTCATCGTCGTCATCGTCATCATCGTCATTGTCATCGTCGTCATCGTCGTCGTCGTCATCGTCGTCATCGTCATCATCGTCATCGTCGTCGTCGTCATCGTCGTCATCGTCATCGTCGTCGTCGTCATCGTCGTCGTCGTCGCCGCCGCCGCCGCCGCCGCCGCCGTCGTCGTCGTCGTCGTCGTCATTGTCATCGTCGTCATCGTCATCATCGTCATCGTCGTCGTCATCGTCATCGTCGTCATCGTCATCGTCATGGCAGCGGCAGCAGCAGCAGCAGTACCAGTAGCCGTAGTAGTGATAACAGCAGCCCTCATCATCGTCATCGTAGTAGTAACAGAAGTAAAACTGATACTGCCATTGGGAGAAATACAATGATTTTATTTCAGGGAGTGTGTAGGTATGGTTATCATGGGTCTAGCGTATTCGTTTTATTGGAGCCGGAATTCTTTCCTTTGGGTCCAAGTTAAGTCTTAGCAATCTGCCTCATCATGGCAGCAGGGACTAGAGTAACTCAAGATATCAAGGAGTCTTCTCGCCCTCACTAAAGCCCACGCTGCATAATGAAGGAAGAAGAGGAGAAGGGGACGGGGGCGGCGGTGTCTCCTTTGCTAACGTGCGCGGTCTGCAACGTGGCTAATTTATTACCATCGTGTCAGACTCCTGGCATCTTCCAGCGTTTCATTCCCGAAAGCACGCTCTCAAAGTTGTAAGGAGTGGCCCGGGAATGTCCAGCGTCCTAAGAGGGGGGCCATCAGGATGCAGGCTGCTGGAAGCTGTTCTAAAATAATTAGCTGGGGCACGAAGGGAATACAAGGAAACCCATTATGCAAACAGGCAGCCGTTTGAAACTAGTCCTCTGGAAACAGTGCAAGGTCTCTGGTTCGCGTTCCAAAGAGGGCACACTTTTAACAATCGTCTACCTTCCAAACTAACTCTTCGGTTTCACGTGCCCCATTTTCTTAAACGTCCCCCTTAAGACACACCACAACAAAGACGTCTAGATGCAGAACTCCCCGTTTTCGGCTCCAAAGGACCTACATCTGTCAGCTTCTGCCTCAGGAACGAACCGTCTCAGAACCTCGGTCCTTCGCGCGAGCGGCCGTTTCCTGCTCGTGATACGCGAGGCGGTGTGTCTCTCTGGGAGGCCGGCCACGTCTCTTCTGATCCCAGCCCCCCGGCGGCATAAACGGCTGGGAACGTGATGTTTAACTATAGGACAGGAGCACAGGGACACTCCGCTGAGCCCGCGATGGCACGGGACGCTTCCCCGTGTGGCAAGTGTCCTCTTCACTTCCATGTCGCCGTGTCAAATGCTGGGCACAGCCATGCTCGACGTGGATGGGTTGGACGGGTGCGCCTCCTGCTGCGGACGTGAGACGGAACAGTCATGAAATACGAAATACGGCCTCGTCGGTGGCACGTCGTGTATGAATGAAACAGGATAAACCAAGTAGCCAAATGTGGTAGGAGAAACTGATACAGCCCGAGATGTTCAAAATAAGGAACTAATGGCGTCGGCTGAAATTATCTAGGAAGATCTCACCAAAAAAAAAAAAAAAAAAAGAACTCGATATTTTGGAAATGAATGAACCATCTCCTCAGCCTTTCATCCTAACCACCCCTGCATCACGTCAGTTCTGCGTATGGAAAACCTCGTAGAGATGCCATTTCGCCGACCTCCTTATCCTCGCCCTCACTTGCCTGGCCTGTCAGAATAGTTTCCTCACGTCCTTCTTCCAGGCCTCTCTCCAATCCCTCATGCTGGCGTGGCCCTATCATTTCTGCATGTAAAAGTCTGCAAATCTCACGCACCTGCCCACGATCCTCCAATCTGTCCTCGTTGCTTGCGGGGCCTAAAACCTCTCGCGTCGAAGTTCTTCACGCCCTGGCCCTGCCGACCACGTCCGTCCACTCACATGGCCCCTCCCAGCTCGCCCTGAACGACAGCTCCTGACTATACGACACGTTCCCCGCCTCCTTCGCCCTACACGAGATTATTGTGCTTGGTCGAAATGAGCTGTTGTTACTTGTACAAAAAACAAACTTTAGTCCATTTTTCAAGTCTCAACTCAAATAGCACCTTCTCTCTGGAGTTTCTCCTCGTTTTCTGAGACAAATTAGGTGTTCCTTTGTATATGTTCCCGCTGAATTCTGTGCAGATCATTTCCGTGTATTATTATAACGCGCTGTATGTGGTTAATTGCTTATATTCTACTCACTGCATATTGTATTACCATAGTTCCCTGTTTCCTTAATTTTGGGTGACATAGCCATATACCTATTTTTATAGCCCTATATCAGCATGACCATGCACTGCATTTACAATTACACCACCTCGACCTTCTCTGATTCAAATGTGTCTGTTAAAAAACAAAAAAGGTCCCATTTATTCTCCACCAAAATCTTTGTATGTAATTGAAAGCCACTTTTGCAAAGAAATTAGTATTTCTAACATAAATATTCAAAAAAAAATTTAACATTGCTGTATGTTACTTAACTACTTTACATTTTAGTGCCGGCACTATGAGAAGAATAGTAAAATAGAGAAATTATAGCTGGGGCTGATAGATGCTTGAAATATTCAGAAAGAAATTATCTCTAGTTGATGATAAATAGTCAAAAAGTTTACATGTATTTCCATATTGCAGGGCTGAGTGTATCATAATAGCTTCATAAGGCAAAACAGAACTTTCATCCATATTAAAGGGGTGAGTTCATTCTAAATAAAATCCCTGTGAAATTTCCCTTAACTTTTTGAGTAAACATTTTTGTAATGTATCCGATGTGAGTAGAATTTATTTTTTATACAAAAAGTAACAGTATTACTCATTGAGGTAGGAACTTCACCCATCTACTAACTAACATGCTGTGGCTGAGAAAGAGGACTCTTGCCGATTGTTCCTCTTTCTTTCGATGAATTGTCATAATGAAAACCCCTAGACACTGAGGTCCCTCCTTCTTCCGTTCGCCATCTTCGTTTCTGAGCCACACGGGAACCCTGCAGAGAGTCAGCATTCCTCATGCGCGGAGCATCTCCTTGGACGGCATTGTTGGCATTCCCTGCTTCCCTCCCAGTTTCTGTGACCTTGTCTGTGACCTTGTCATCTTCCTACGTAAAGGCTAAAGAAAGCCAAAGGTTGCCTTCCAGAGCTGCCGGGCTCTCCTCGGTAACGGGATCATCTATTTTCCTGATCTTCTGCTGTTCATGGTTTCCTTCTTCTCCATCCTTACTCAGAAAAGTTTTATCAGTGTCCCGGAACTCATCAGATTCCAAGACACTCCCTGATGCTAGCCAAGGCATAGAAGATGTGCTGATAAAACCAGTTTAAAGTTCAAATTTTCATTGTTAGGCAAACTGGACATTTGTCCCAGTTCACGTAGTATGAACTCTCCCCAAAACAAAGTAAATTTTTGTAAGGTTGTGCTGTCAGCGGCCTTGGCAGGGGAGTGAGATCATGTGATTTAAAGTTAACAGTAATTCTGCACAGCTTTCTAAACAAAACTCTTGCTGCATGCTGACGGAATGCGCGGTGTAACCCGGGAGGGCATTTTTCGCGATGTAAAATGTTTAAATGGCCCCGATGAACTTTTGCCTTTAATTCTCTTCCTGTCTTCCATGATTTCCTAACTTTAGTTTTCATTGACATGTTCTTTCTTTAGATCCATCATTAATGATTTCAGCCCACAGACGTGTTCTGCTGGCATTACATGCGTAATACGTATAAATTCTTAAATCCATCGTTCAGTGGCCGGTTTTATTTCCAGGTGGGGTACGTACGGGAGAGAATGAATAATGTCTCTTTCTGTAGCGTTTGTCGCTCCGTCCTCCTCTAATCCCTGATGCTACATCTAATAGTTGCTTTTTTTTTTAATTGACACGATTGTCAGTCACCCGAAGGTGGCCCTGCTTCTCCTCTTGGCCCAGTCTGAGCGTCTCTCTCTAACTCTTCTTCGGTTGCCAGGTTTCAAGCCTCCTTCCTGCCCTTCTCCTGGTCTTCAGTTGTCTGTGTCTTTCTTAGAGAACGGTATGAAGAGTTAGCACCACCGTCAACGTGTGAAAAAGAGCGGCATCACCTACGCCCACCTGCCTTCTCCCTGTGTCCACCTGACTGACCGCTCTGCCAGCCAGCGGACATTTGCGGATCACCTGCTGTGCGTCTACAACGCTTGAACGAGAAGGGTGGAGCCGTAGACGTGGAAGTAGATTGCACACACTTGCTATGAAAGAGGCGGAGGCACTTGGTTGGTCCCAGGGGGAGAGACCAGAAGAGGCTCGAAGAGGAGGCGATGGTGGAGTCGTTTATGGAAAGATGATAAAGAGTTTGCAAACTGGAGAAAGTCATTAGAAACGGAAGAATACATGAAAAGGTTTGAGGTGTGACCAGGTATGGCTGGGAAAAGCAGAGAGGCCAAAAGGCAGGAAGGTGAGATG
Organism: Rousettus aegyptiacus; assembly: GCF_014176215.1. Classification (NCBI taxonomy): domain Eukaryota; kingdom Metazoa; phylum Chordata; class Mammalia; order Chiroptera; family Pteropodidae; genus Rousettus; species Rousettus aegyptiacus. Next base: position 44,050,975 of record NW_023416288.1, on the reverse strand, counting down.
CACGGAGTGGGCATCGGAACAGAAAGGTAAACCATAAAACAGGAGCTGATGAGAACGGGCTCTCCAGGGTAAGCGGTTGGGTTTGTGTACTCAAGGCAATAGGGAGAACTTGCTGGAGTATAAGGGGCAGACCATGTCCTTCTGGTGGAGAAATATCAGGTAAACGAATGCAGTGTGCGTGTGGATGTGTGTGCAAGGAAGAGAGGACAAGGAGGGCGCGTCGGAGCGATGCCGAAAGACCTTCGATTAGACGTGACGAGGGCGAAAATGCAGGCGGGATCCGCGGTTAGTCGGGAGCAGCACTTATGGAACTTGAGGACTGAATTATCGCGAGGGAGAGAGAAAGTGTTCCGCGCGTGTTCTGCTGTTGCCTGGAGCAAGTGCCAGAGGCCATGGAAGGAGGCGGGGAACTCCGTCAGCAGAGCAGGTCGGGAGAAGGGAGAAAGCTGAGTTTTCGGCAAAAAGAGAGAAACTATTCTGGAAAAAAAAATTAAGTATAATTTTAAAGGCAGTTTGTTTCTGATATAAAATATATTACTAGAAGTAAAATATGGGAAGCATTTTGTGAATGAAATAACTTATGAATACCAAATCTCATTGTTTAGACTTTATAGATAAGTATCAAGAACTTTTAAAACATAAATTTAATTTATATTCGTAGAAGTTAGGAGCCTTCTTCTAAATATTTGAATATTTTTATACAGATTTTGCTCTAAATACGTTTTCTCTCCATCATGGCTAATTTGGGGGAAAATAATATTTGAACATATTAATAATTAAGAGCCCTGTAGGCTTTTTTTTTTGTATGAAGAAACTGAATTAATGAGGTTCTAACATATTTGATAAGCATGTTTGTGTGCCCTGGTTTCAATGACGACTTCTTTTTTAACGTGTCACTTCGTTTAGACTCTCTACTCAGTTTTCCGTCCTTGTGATCACTGAACTCTATGAAAGAATAAAGTTTTCTGTTATTATTTCCAACTCCCGTCCCAGCTGGAGATGGCTAACAGGACTCCGTCCGCGAGACGGTCACGGCTCCTGTTCTCAGACAACAAGGCAAACCAAACAGCGGGTGATTTTACTCCCGTCGTGATCGGCGCTGACGTGGGGATCCTGCCTCTGGGGGTGCTGGGGGTGCGAGGCTGTCAGCGAACGAAGTGGCAAATGCCACCGAGGGGGGACGATGGAGAAGCAGCCGGACCAGGCTCCCCCGAGGGCCGGCGCCCCGACGGAGAGGGCGCCGGGCGCGGATGGGCGGCACCTGTCCGCGGAGGGCGGCGCGTCTTTCCCCGGGGACGCGGGGACGCGCCGGGAGGCCGGTGCGCGGGCGGGAGGTGCGGCCCCCGGGGGCCTCGCGCGGTTCCGGGGGTCGCGGGCGGGGGCCATCGCCGCGCGGCTGACCTCTCTGGACGCTAAGAGGAAAAATGCGCTATGGCTTCCTTCAAAACGAAGGTTTTAACCATGTCCAATCAATAAGATTTGTGATTTTTGCCCATCTGTGACTCACGATCCCTCTAGAAATTAGCTGAGCGTAACCACGCAAATTTTCAGGGTTGAAAGTTTTAATCGACTGTACAAAGAGGAGGCAAAATAACAAATAACTGAGAAGAAATATGGCTATTTAATAAAATATGGGTTCTGAAAATATTCGCTGCCTTACGCGCTTTGTGGCTGTTGAGATTTATTCTTTTAAGGGAAATATCAAATGAAGAAATGTATTTATTACTCAGTATGCACAGTTCTGAGTATTTTTATTATTCTGATGATACTCCGCTCATTTACATTTTTTTGTAAAATGCTAATTTTCCCTTTTGCAGGTGGTATATTATGATTATAGGTATCTAAATACAGATGAAACGACCCGAGAAGATCTAAATAAATGCACAGTTTCCTCAATAAAACAATGTAAGTAGCATATTACTTTTGGATAAATAAACATTTATGTCGAAAATCTTCTTGCATGTTAGAGGAATAAAAATATCCTTTTTTGATTGATTCTGCTATACGATAATCCCAAAACAGTTTGAAAGTGAAAAACTTGATGAAATAAATTTAGCACCGCACCTCACATGTTGTAAGTATCAGATGAACACTTGAATGAATAAATGATACATCAATTAAAATGTTTAATCAACAGTTTCCTCTTTTGTACTCAAAATGGGGGTCAGTTCACTAATATTAAGATGCTAATTTAGTTCAACTTTTCTCCACTCTAATTTGAGGATCGCTTTCTGATTCACAGGTTATTAAGCTAATTATCAGTCCCAGTAAATCAGGTCTAAGTGCCAATCAAAGCATAACCTCTTTGTCAGGAAAACTTGAAACTGTCACAAAATGTGCACTTGACCCATGGCTGGACCCAGGTTTGGAGGCGTTAGACCGCTGAGCTCTCGGAGAGCTGAGAATCCAGGAAGGCAGGTCATGAGCAAGATATGTTTATAAATAAGATAACACTCCCACAAAATCAAATTTATCTTTTCTATCCTCCTTTTATTTTTTTAATATGAGAAGTAATTATTGTCTCATCAAAACCAAGAACTTTTTTACAATTATTATTACTCCAAAACTGAATAAATTCAGGGGAGCTATTAAAAAGATTTTTGCCAAAGGATATATTGAATGGTAACAAATAGCATGAGGGTAGATGATAGATAAATCACTTCCATCGCTGAAATACCCTTAATCCAGGAACAGATTAAGTTAAGAAAAAATATATATCGATTAGAAGCATTTTTGGCCCTAGGTAGAAAACATAATTAGGAAGTAAATTTATCTCAATTACAAGCTTTAAAATATTAAAAACATTTTTATTGGAATTTTAGACTATCTCAAAAATTTCACAAATAAAGTTGAAAGACTATGTACCCACAGTCTTTAGAAGTAATTTCAACATAAATGCCAGATACTGGGTTAATATCTCTAATGGATAAGCTTTCTTTCAAATCACTCAGAAGACTGAGACTACCCTAGGATAAAAGGTCAATGGCAATCAATTTCCCAAATATGCAGGGGAAACTGATCACATTAATTAATATAAGAAAAACGTGTCAAAATATTATCCTTCCATGTTTTTTCTACAATTAACGTTTCACTTGTGTAACTGAAAATGGAAACAATAACACAGTTTTGGCAATAACAATATTTCAGAATGCGTAGGGTGAGACCAAAACTACTCTCAGTTGGAATTCAGTCTTGACACTTCAGTATCACACTAGTGTAAGGGGTTTTTCCATGATGAAGCATAGTAACTACCTTTTATTCATTCAATCCACAGATGTTTAGTAAGCATCTTCTTTTCACTGGCCACTATTCTAGGCACCTGGGGTACATCTAAGACTCAAGGATTCCTAACTTCATAGAGCATTTTAGCTTATACGGCTCTCTCGTGATTCGGAGACAAAAGAGAAATGTCTTGCAAAAACGTGGAGCGGTATCTTAGATGAGTTAATTACATGCACCTAGTGGTCAGTGCTGGGGACGTAATCCGACCTCTTCAAGCAACAGCTTCTGATTCAGAAAATGGCCAGGATAAGCAGTGGCGTTACCCAGAAGCACACCCCTGGTTCATCACTGCTGCTGCACCCCAAGGAAAGCCCAGACTAGGGGGCAGGTGGCATGTGGTTCAGGAAAATCTCTCTCCTCTAAAGCTATTACGTCGTATTCACTCTACGTTGTCCTGGTCTTCTGTGATTTGTAAGAAAGCTTCACAATTATGGATATTAGCCCAGTATCCAGTATCCATTTATATTGAAATTACTTCTAAAGAGTATGGGTAAACAGTCCTTTAACTTTGTGCAATTTTTGCCTTGTTTTAAAATGTATTCACGTCTATCTTTTATTTTCAATATATAAAATATTTGCCTTTGGCGTCTTGCTTCAAAAACCCTTGGTTAGCAAATAACGATGTGCAAATTCAATTATGAATGCTTCCATTTTTATAATAAAATTATTAGCATTTATGTTCAGGATTTGAGAATCTAATTTCATCCTCGTATAGTTGGTTATTCAGTTATCAAAACACTCATTTATGCTGCCGTTTTATCTTCGCCCTTTTATCTGTGCCTAGCATTACTTCTAAAAGTTCTATTCCATTATATTAATCTTTCTGTTTATCCCTGCTCATGAAACACATATTTTGAATTATTTTTGTTTTATTACACATTTTAATAACTGCTTAGAGCATAACGCCCTCACATTGTTTTTTAAATGTCCTTACCCTTTTTGCGTATGTCTATTTATCTAGATGAACTTTAGTCTTTTCGGTTCCATAATCAATCCCGTAGTTTTGGCTGTGCTTGTTATATAAGCTTGTTTGAGCAAACATATTTTCTCACAAAAGTAGAGAGTATGTTCCGTCTATCCACACCTTCCATTGTATTTCTCATAAAATCCTGTCGTTGTTATTTTCTCATTGCCTTATTACCATATTTTTTTTGAACAAACATTAAGCACCTAGTGTATGCCAGGCATTGGATGAGCCATCGGCATACAGCGTGGGCTTGGAACAAGAACGACTTGACCTTCTTGTCCGCAGTGTACAGATTAGTGAGCAACGAAGACCCTGGACGATGAATTACAGTGAAACGGCTTGAGCGTTGCAGAGGCCACGGAAGGAGAGGCCTTGAGAGCAAACGATGGGGGCGTCTAAGCTGAGTGACGATGAGGGGCTGAGGGGCGTGCGGGACTCGAGGGTGCTGGGGCAGGACGCGCGGGACGCGGGACGGGGGACGGAGGATGAGGCCGGATGCGCGGCGGGAGGGCACAACGCACAGATCGGCCTGCGGCCTGCTGTCTTCGGGAGGCCGGAGGTTCTTTTAAGGGCAGTGGGGCAGGACTAAGGCGTCGAGTAGGAAAACGGCATGATCGTATTCATATTCTTGAACATTTTCTTTAGTCGAGGGGTTGATCATTAATTGTAAAGGAGTAAGAACGGAGATAGAAGCCCTTTTAAGAGATCGTTAAAAAATTTACGCAAGAGACGGTAAACTGGGGCAGAGAAGCGGCAGAGGGCATGGAGAAAGGGGCGAAGCTGGCCGCAGCCTGACTCCTGGCCACAGAGTCAAGACCGGAGGGTGTGTCGGTACAGCCCACCAGGTAATAAAGCAGCTAACGACGCAGCCGCGTCAAAGCCGCCGGCTCCCTGAACGGGACCTCCGGGGAAACTCAGACTGGAAGCTTCATCAGAAAGGACTTCGGAACGATTCGTAGGTGGCTTAGCTATAATCTAACAGGTCTCTTTGACTGTAAGGACTAGAAGATGAAAATCAATATATTCTGTCTCCAAACACAGGAGCCACATCCACTGGCCAAGGCAAATCTGTACTCATCGGAGCACGCCATTCGGAGAAATTTCTTAACAGTTTGGAGTCAGAAAAGTATACTCGATTACTTTGTTTAGCCTAAGTATTTGAATTGTCTCAACGTTCACGAAAAGACAATAAACAAATAAACAAACAGTGTTGGCCCAAGTAAGAATTGAAAACTTCGAATGAACCGGTAACTACCAAACACGTTTTTTAAGGTTTGTAATATTTCGGTGGCTTTGTTGCTACACGCTTTATTAAAAATATGGCACGTAAAATAAAACTCAAAAGAGATAGCTCACAAAAAGAAACACGTGTCACCTAAGATGCATAAATTCAAAGTAAAAAAACTAGCAAATTGCTTAATTATGGCAAAAAAAAATTATAATGACCAGAAAATTAGTTGAAGAATGGATGAAAATTAGGAAATCTGTTACCATAATTTACATGATCAGCTACGCAGACACAGATAAGGTGCACAACGAAATCCAAACGCGGTAGGCAGAAAGGTGAATCCGTGGTACCAGATGGCGATGCACAGCGCTTTATTCAAAGAGGCACTGTAGCCTAACGAAACCCGCAAAATCAGCATTAGACAGATTTTTCTCAAAACGACCTTTCCTGACTTCATGCTAACACCTACCCCTTTCGGCCTGATGCCACCTCCAGCCCTGTGTAATCAAGTGTCCCCTCAATGATATGTGACCAGCTTTCATACTCAGTCCCCGTTAGCAAGACCACCTTTCCCGGCCGGGGGAGTTACCAGGAAGGGGACGCTCGGAAAGCACGTGCTCAGCACCCGGCCACCCTTCGCCCCCTCGCTCGCGGGCTGCTCCCAGTCCCTGGACCCGGGGCGGGGGGACCAACGACAGGGCTCTGGGTGAGGACCCCTCAAGCAGTGACAGCCAAAGGGTGTCTGACTACGGAACTGGAGCACGCGGTGTCACGGTCACACTATCAGATCTGCCCCAGGACGTAGCACAGGGCACATTTCCGAGAGCAGAGGGCACCTGTCCCCACCCAGGGCCGCCTCCCGCGGCGTTGGGCGGCACCCACCGTGCCCGGCAGCCTTTCCCAGGACACTGGGAATCTTCTTTCCATTTCTTTTTGTATGAAAATTAGATGCCACTTTGAAATATGAAGAAGCTGAAGTGACTCATTTTCAACGCTTCAATGAGAAGTTTGCCAACTCTAATTAACTCCTCCGGTCCCGAAAGATCGTTTTCTGTTGGCCCAGAAATATGTCTGTAAGAACTGTGAAGAGAGATGAAACCCCGCGAGCGTCCCAGGTGGTAACAAAGGGGCCGGTAGATACATCAACCCTTTACCGGGAGCGAATGTGAACCAAGAGGCTGGGAAAAGGCCGTGTCCCCAGAACATCACCGTCCCCAGAAACATCGCCGTTATGTGCCCCGTGTTAGCTCACGCTGCACGTACCCATAATTCCTTTTTTCATCGCATTTTAATTTCTGAGTCTTTTAAAATATTTTCCTAATCAAATAGTTAGGGGGCACAGGGTAAGGATTTGCTGTGTACTTCCTCGCTGAAGGACACTACAAAAGTTAGAAAGAAAAAGAGAAAAAAATAAAATGAGATCCCCCTTCTAGCCACGGATTACTCCATCTTTTTCTCCACCATTGTGCCGCACGTGGCCCCAAATCGGTAGATGGGGCGCACGCGTCTGCTCTGCCACCGAGTGGAAGCGAATCGTGTTTGACTTAACGGTGCTGAGACGCAGAAACACGGCATTCTTTAGAAATAATTATTTCGCCCTATGATTTTAATGTCACTCCCATTTCACTCTAAACCTCGTTTTATTTTGTTTTGTTTTTTGTAGTATTTCAGAATCGATAGAAAAGTCTTAACAAAATCCAGACCGTCGGTGTTGGGTCTGGAGGCGGGAGAAATGGTCCTTCGTCTGAGACACACATGACTATTTTCCGTGGGTGCCCCGACTACCTGCTAGGGTCGAGGGTCATCTAGGGCTCACGCTGTCGGGGACGTCCTTGTCCTAACACCGAGAAGCCCCGCTTCATGGATGCATTTGGTCCTCTCACCCGAGAAGCATAGAACCATCTTCTCTTTAAAGATCTTGGTCCTACCTCTGTGTGTCTACATCGGTCCTAATTTGCATTTTGCTCTATACCTTGTGTTTTGATTCATTTTTGAGCCTGAAATGATTAGAAAGACACAATCCTCATTATTAATTGGACGAAGTTATTCCCAAGTGTATTTTACATGTGTTAAGTATCAGAGCGAGTTTTTCTTTTCATCAGATTTGACCCCCTTCTGTAAAACACAAGGACTCCGTGTCCTGCCCAGCCCCGCGCCTTAACCTCGCTTTGGCCCGCAGTCCCACGGCGGCCCTCACACACCCGCTCTCGCACAGGCGCATCCGGAGACGCGCGTGTGTCTCAGAGACCCCAAATCTCTGCCCCCCTGTGTATGCCGTGGCTCTCTCCCCATCACTTTTCCGTTGAGTTGTTCCAAAAAAGCCGATAGCGCGCCACAGGCGGCAGCCCTTCGAAAGTTCCGGCTACACACGAAAAACGTGCAAAACCCGTGGAAAATGTTTCAAGAGTTTAGTATTGTCTCTCCCTGGTGCGCGTGGGCGGCCGGACAGTTTTTCTTCACAACTCGCAATAAAGCGCGCCGGGGCCTTCTGGGCGAGAGCAAGGCCCACGCCCCGGGGACAGCATTAGCCAGCCGTGGGAGGACGCGGAGGTCCCGTCGGAGTTTGCACACGCATCCGGACCCCGGGCACGGCGACCTGAGTCCAGTCTCGGGACGCTTGACGGAAACGCGGGTGCGCACAGTGCGTGCGACACCAGGCCGTGGCGGCCAACGCGAGTCCCCACGGGGTGCCCGGCGGCGCGGCGGTGACGCGGGAGCAGAGCCCGGACAGCCGGCGTCTGTGCCCTCGCGACCCTCCACGCACGGGCCTGCCAGGGCGGGTCCCCGGGTCCCCGTGCCAGGCACGCCGCGCTGGGGGAGCGTAGCTGTGCGGCCGCCGCCGCCTCCTCATCCGCGTGCTCAGGCAAAGCTTCCACGGTGGCGGCTCCCGCCCGGCGGGCTCACTGAGCGAATGTCCCCACCTGTCCCCTCGGACATTCTGTTCTGCCCCACAGGTGCCCTTCTTACCGTCGTTCGCAGCCTGCCTTCCACATCACCCCTGCCAGCCGGTCGGACGCGTGCCCACGGGGCACGGATGAGTCTCCCTTAGCCGACCGACAGAGCCAGGATCCCAAGGGTCCAGGGCAGGGCCAGCGCCACGGCAACGACCCCTCCCCACACGCGAGACCTGGGGAGACCTGGGGAGTGGGCCCCACTGCCAACGTCTGGGCCCTTCGTCCCATAGCTGTCACCTCTCCGCCACCAAACGATGTCGTCTGGACGACAAAGCGCATCGGAAACCTGACGGAATGGCTGCCGTCTGGAGCACCCACTACACAGGCTGAGGACAACGTTTACGAGCTTAACCGAGCGAAGTGGGAGACTAGTCCTGCCCGGGAGCCTCTCCCCGGACCGGGGCGACCAGACTGGGCCACGCCGCTTCGGCGCACGCTTTGACCCCAGACGAATCTGCCTCCTCCGCCGCTCTTCTCCTTGGCCACTCCGGTCTCGAAATTCAGAGTCTGGGCCATCGCCTTGGCCAGGCGTTCCCGATGCAAATATTCTTTTTTAAAAAAAATATATGATAGCTCCTCGTGACGCGCAAAATGCATGTTTATTTCTTTGGCATCTTTAACGCAGTTCTTTGGTAATTTTGGCCCTGATGAATTTTCCAGAATTATCTCTTCCGTTACTGATGACATTTCGGCATCAAGCAAAACTGAACGATGACAATTCCCTGAGCATGTCAAGATGTTTCTCAGTGCTGCCCCTGCTCAGTCTGCTTCCTCCGCATAATTGCCTTCCCCTGGCTCCTTGTTCCCTTCCAGACAGATGCTCGCTCCCCTGGTTCTGAACACTCAGCTCAAGAGCCGGCCCGCGAAACGCCACTTGCTTTGCACTTAAGCAGCCGTATGTGACTGGCCCTCTCTTCTGTATTCAGAGCCAAACCCTGGGACAGAAATGCCAGGCTCGCTCATTCTTACTTACCTAGCCCTCGTCACGGTGCCCTGTCAGAGAGCTCACTTCAGTAAACACTTGTGGAATTCAACCGGAAGCCTAAGGCTCGTTCTTTCTTATTCTCCCACTGCCTACCCCCACCCAAGGGCGTGACTCTAAGAGCAGTCACTATGCTTCCTATGCAGACAAACCGATGGAAGGCCTTCCTAGATGATCAGCAAGGCAAGTCTGTGTTGATTTCTCAGCTCTGGGTGCTAATGATTTCAACCGACGAGACGGTTTTAATGTGTTATATGATGAGGCAAGAGGAAGCAGGGTTATTAGCACTCCTCGTTCGTACTTCAGAAAACCCTGGGACACGCCAACCAGTCTCTTATCTGCCACGGCCGAGTTTCGTGACCTAAACACCGGCAAACACTTCCTGGACTTTTCTGGGTGTGTGAAATGTACGATCGTGGAGTCGGCTGTAGTTTATTTCCCTTCCAGAGTGCAGCAGTCTGACTCACTAACGTAAGGATACCATGGAAAGGGCGATTTTATGTTCACATCCACGTTTCTCTTCCTTGTCCTGTTGAAAGTGTCACGATTCACGATGCCTGACTTGCAAATTATAACTCCAGCTTTCTTTGGTAAAAAGCGGTCCATCTTCCAAGAATCTCGAACTGGCCTAAAGTAGCTCGAAAGCAGACTGAATACCGATGGTGGACATGTTTCCATCCTACCAGTTTTAGGAGTTTTTCAAAGTTTAAATAGAAAGTGGTCAAAAGAGAGAAACTTCTAGATGGCTGTCTCTCCTAAGCTTCCACAAGATCGATGGCAAATGGGACGGATGCCGCCCTGGAAAATGTCTGCCTCGGCGAAACAGTCCATGTGATCGTCAAGCATAAATAATTTTCAACCAGGTAAGGGAGCCTTAGCAAGGAGGAGGTTCTAGTTTTATTTAATTGAAGAAGAACGGTGATACTGCAGCACGCAGAGCCTAACCTCCTCGGACTAGTTAGTGAGGAAAGAGACTATTTTGTTTCCGCACAAGTTTTTTTTTTTTAAATCTAAGCAAGATTTTTTTTTAGTTCTCTTTCATCGGAAGTAACAATACAAAAAATAAAGAGACAAAACCCTGTAACTCTGATCCCTAAGAAGAGACTAACTCCTAATTTAAGGCAAAACCTACTTTTACACAGGGTTTTCAAGAAGAAAGAAAAAATCTGAAAAAAAAAGACGTCCAAAGAAAGTGGATGAAAGGCAATAATTTACAAAATATTAAAAGGTTTTAAAATATGTGTCGAGTCTTTTTAAAAATCTTTTGTTTAAAAAGTTTTTAAATAGTAGTTAACCATTTTAAATATAAAATATGTTGCATTAAACATTTTGCATGGCGATTTATATTAGAAAGTTTTCATAAAAACTCATGAAAGAAATAGCTTCAATACAGAAATTCATATGTCATTTTTAAAAACTTTTTAGTACCTGAAGTTTTAAGTTTATTCTTTAATGCAAATTAGTATGAATTTGAATAAATCATTCATCATGGGGATTAATCTAATAGAACCATGCTATCATGTAATAGATGTCATGAAGATATTTGTTAAAATTCAAAATAAAACCTAACTATAGGAAATAAAGGAATAAAATACCAAATATTGGCCTCAATAAACAACCAACATCATACTTACATGTAAAACTCAAGAAAACACACACAAAAAAAACTCAAGAGTCCTGCTATATCATGCATTGCTAATCACAATGCAAATTGACAGGCTTTTAGAGACAATTTGGCCTTTTTCTCACCCATAAGTTTTTTAAATGATCATATCATTGATCTTGAAAATTCACTTACAGAAATTTATCTTACGAAAACATCATAGATATTCATGCAGAGCTCCATGAAGGAGTCTCATTACAGTGTTATTTATATATAATAGTGGATTTATTGAAACAACTTAAATGTCCAATATAGGAAAGCAGTGAAATGGGCCATCCTCGAGCAAAGTGGTATCCGGTAAGCTTTAAAAATCAAGTTTTAATGACATGGGAGAATGTACAAATGCCATGTATAATAAGAAGGCTCCTTCTCGAAATGTGAGAAGAAATTTCCAAAGAGAAGGGAAGAAACTTTACCTCATAGTTTTAAAACCAGAGATGACGATGGCTAGCCAGATTTCTTGCCAACTGCAGAGACAGATTGGCAATATTTGTGAGATACCGATATTATTTGTATTATATATTGGCACATAATACACACACGTGATGTATAGTGTATGTACAATGTCGGAACGTCAGATCTGAAGCGTGGAAGTTCAGGTTCCAATAGCTGGGTTAGCCCCTTCGCCGGCCTTCAGAATACGGCTCGGCCCCTCTGACTCTCATTGAAAAACCGCCGCTACCTGCCTACCAGGTTCGTGGGGAAGTCCTGAAATGGGTAATGAACAAAAGACAAAATGCCCGGCAATGGCGAGAAGTACCTTAACGACTATTAGTGCAAAAGCGCTAGCTCTTGTCATAAAAATTTATATTATTTTTACTATGATTATTTTAGTTATGACTTTTATTACCGTCATTGCTACTTTATCACTGTTATTTCTTATCGCTACCCCAAAGCACATTTATTATCACCATCCTGCAAAACTGGAATCAGGAATCATGCTCTAAGCAGAGTCCGTATTGAACACCGTGTTCTCTCCATTAGAAATCACGTAAATACAGCGTTTGCTGATTGCATCGCGGCGCGGTCCTTAACCCTCTCGCATAACGGGGCTGCTCGCATCGATCGGGTCGGCGTTCTAGAGGGAGGGTCAGTGAAGGGGCCACTCCTGTCTGCCCCGCTCTGGGCCCCCCGAGGCGGGGACTCGGCCAGCCGGCCAGCCGCGTCTCTGCTCCGCCACCTGGCGCGGCTCTCCCAGCGTGGGCGTGGGGGGTGGGGGCGGGGGTCCCAGAAGGCTGCGGCCAGACAGGCCTCGCTCGGTCCTCTCTGCTCTCTGTCCCCACTCCGCTCCGTTTTCTGGCAGCATTTCTCCACTGAGACGTCTTCCCCCCTGGGGAAGTGCCTCTTCGCCAGCAGTAGCTGATGACAATTTGCCATGTTTCCAACAGGCTTCTGCATGCCGGCTGCCCCCCAGGCCGCAGGATCCCGCCAAGGCGAGGTCCCGGCAGCACCTGACCTGCCTCCAGGCAGAGTGGCAAGCAGCACCTGCCCCCCAGGGACCTGAGTCCCAGCGAGCTGGGCAGGGCGTCTCCTCCACACTTCAGAAATTTAACCCTTTCAGTCTCTTCCCTCTGTCCCCCCGGGGCCCTGTATGGTGACTTCAAGATGCCTGAACATCCCGTTTAGCCTCAGACCCCAGCCAGATGGCTGCTTATGGGTATGCAGGAGAATGCCTTTGCTTTCAGGAAACACGCATCACAACACTCCGGAGTCATGGGTTTCAGGTCTGCAACATGCTCTCAAATGATGCAGGAAAAAATGCTACTTGTCCTGTATTTAAAACTTTCTGCCAAACTTGACATCGTTTCAAAGTAAAAAAAAAATTCTTTAAAAGAAAAAAAGAATGAGAGGATATGCAAATCACTCGTTCAAGATATGCTTTTATGAAACAGTACCCAAACAAGGAAGGAAGGAAGGAAGGAAGGAAGGAAGGAAGGAAGGAAGGAAGGAAGGAAGGAAGGAAGGAAGGAGAGAGGGAGGAAGGGAGGGAGGGAAGGAGGGAGGGAGGGAGGGAAATACCGTAGCTGGAGTGAAATGTGGAAATCAGGGAAGATGCTTTGACGGTAAATATTGGGTATATCCAACATGTTTGTAAGCTATTGAGGACGACACAGTAGACAATAAAAAATTATTATTCAGTATGAAGGGTAGAGTTGCATGAGAAGGATGAAATTCGGGCATTGCCATTATTTAGGAGCGTAAAAAATTAATCTACTGAAAAGAAGAGAAGACAAAATCTATCAGTTTAGAGGCAGGTACGTTTCTAGATTTAATCATGGGAGCATAGAAAGGTTCTTTGTTCTGTTTTGTCAGTGACATATCAACTTGTCAGGCAGGGAGAAAGGACAAAAGAAGTTGATTATGATATGGATTATGAAACATAAGCTGAATAAGAAGAGAAGTAAGTAGATAATTAGGATGGTGGACCATGAAGAGGTGATTGGGTTAATGGATTGGAGGTTCTGATGGGATAAAGTATTGGAGAGGATGTGCTGGAGAACGAAATCAGAAAATTTAGGGATAAGGATTCAGAGAGTGGGCTGTTCGAAAATAAGATACTCATCCTATTCAGTCGTGTTTTATAATAATATCAGAAACGATTTAGTTCAATTACCTTAGAATTGGAGACTTATTGGGGTCACGGATGATGTGGGTAGGTAAGAATAAAAATGTTTGTTGGAACAGAATTAGATACAGAATTGTGAAGATGGCGCATCTTAGGAACATAATTCAGGAGAACATTGGGATACAGAGTCTTTAGCTCCTTTTGCATATTTTTTTTTTGAGATTTACATTTTAGTTAAATGCATAAAGGGGTTTAGAACATGAGTAGATTGGAAAGCACAGTCAGTAAATTTTGAAATTCTTATACAATATGATAGAAATATATTTAGCCATCTTAGTCCTTAATTACTGTCCCTATTAGGGAAAGATTTGTCTTACTGAGGAAGTCTATGTAATTGGCTAATGGTCATTGAAGAAATATAAAAATGAAGGATCAAGCACTTGATCACACCTATTCTGAGTCATTTAAATACATGCAATGTACAGCCTCAGCTGCTATAAAACCTAGGGATAGTTTATTGTCACAGAAAAACGTGAAGATCTTTACAGCAATGAAGATATCAAAATTAATTTGTATTCTATTATTATAATTACGAGGAATATGTTTGATGGAATAACCTTGGGTCACTTTCTGCCACTGTTTTGCCCTCATTAGAGAGAACACTGGTCACCATCTGGGTCCTTTTCTGATCTGTGAAGTAAGGTGGAAAGGGAAGGATGGATGATCATTTTTGAGAACAGCTGGGACTATATGTAAGTGTCCAAAGATGTGAGTACTTCACCTAGTGTTTCAAAATGATTAAGGCACAGAACTCTGAGAGTGAAATGTGCCCGTCCTCACTGAGGTCCGGGGTGCTCGTGGGCTCCAGAAGGACCGTTAATACAGTCTCAGCTCCTCCCCGTCCTTCTCGTGGTCCTGGCTCCTTAATGTACTTCACACTTTCTAGAAAATGGTGCCTTCTTTTCTTTCCCTTTTTTTTTTTTTTATGGAGCTTAATTAATTTTTTTACAATTCCCGTTTGTTCTATTATGCATGAGAATTTCAGCAAAAATAGGTGTAAAAACTCCTTTTAAGAATCGTTTTTCAAAATTAAATTTACAACTCTTAAATCAAGTTTATGGGATTATAAGGTAGAAAGAGCTGTAAGGAATTTGAGGGAAGCTCCACGAATCTGTGCGATGGTTTCACGTTTAGGGGCGATTCAAATCACCTCGGAGACGAAGGCTGAAAATAAGAACCTGCCAATCAATACCAAATTCTCTAAAACTGACAGATTTAACTTAATACAATTAAAGAAAGGCTCGGTCCAAGCAATCAGTACCTAACTTCCTAAAATATAAATACGTGTTGCTTTTTGAAATAAATATATGATGTACAGCTTACACAGAGAAAGATATACAATCTTCATTATAATTCATGGATTTTGACAAATGTACACATATGTAACAAACACGCAATCATAATATTATGTATCTACCTTTACGATACTGTGCGGAATAGTTTATCCACCCTAAAAAGTATATTTATAACTACGTGTGAGGTATGATGAAAGTGGCCTTTTACCTAATGTTTACCCATTCAGCCCGCGCACCTGCTTTCCGTTTACAGAATGTCATAGAACCAGAAGCATCCTAAATGCAGCGTTTTCAGACTGATTGGTTCCATTCGGTGACGTGCATTTAAGATTTACCCACGCTGTCGTTTGAACTGAGAGTTAGCTCCTTCCACCGTGGGAGGGCATCATGTCCTGTGGATGTCCCAGAGTGCTCATGCATTCACCTGCTGAAAGCTGTCTTCGCTGCTGCTCGCAATTGTGAATGAAGCTTCCGGTAGCATTCCCGCATGCTGGCTTTTGCAGCGTAATTGCTGATTCACATAGTGAGACCATGTCGAGCTTTGTAAAGAGCTGCCGAGTTGTCTTCTACAGCGGCTGCACCAGGCTGCATTCCCAGCAGCTATGAACGACACTTGCCATTGCTCTGCGTCTTCACCAGCAATTGGTATTCTGAGATTTGGGGGTTTTAGTCGTTCTGACAGGGATAGTGGGACCTCGTGATAATTTTAGTTCGCATTTCCCTGGTGACGAAGGAGCCGAGTGTCTTCTCCCATGCTTAGTGGCAATCTGCATGTACTCTTCGCTGAAATCTTTGGATAGATAGATAGCCTGACCTCTGATGAGGTGGCTATTCTGATCTGCTGCTGTATTTTAATTATGTTGTTTATTATTGTTGAGATGTAAGAGTTCTTTGTGTGTTCGAGATATAAGTCCTTCATCAAATATGTGTTTTTCAAATATTTTTTCAAAGTCTTCATTTTGTCTATCTATTCTCTTATCAATGCCTTTCCGGGGAAAACAGCTCGAATTTTACTAAAGTCCAACATAACTAGTTTTTATCATGGATTGTATTTTTGGCATTGTATCTAAAAATTATCATGAAACCCCAGGTCACGCAGATTTTCCTGTATGTTTTCTTCTAGACGTTTAATAGTTTCGTATTTTACATTTACGTCTCTTATCCTTTTTGAGATAAATTTTTTGTGAAACATATAATGTGTGTGTCTAGCTTCATTATTTTACATACAGAGGACTAATTACTAAAGTACCATCTGTTGAAAATACTATTTTATCCTCCGTTGAGTTGTCTTTGTGCCTTTGTCTCTTTATGAATTTTTAATCACTGATGTTGACACATTTTCTAAAATCTCTTTAAGTAGGAATAACAAATTTAGACCAGCTTCACATTAAGCAAATAATTATTTGTCTCAGCAACGGTCCAGGTATTGAGCAAAAACACACACGCACACATATGTGATTTTTTTTTTTATTTACATTAACTGAGCTAGGCACCAAAGAAAAAAATATTGAGCAAAATAACTCAAATTCTGCACATGGAAAGCTAATAGCCTGTCAGAAAAGACAGAAGGTTAAGCAATTACCAAACAGTATGATAAGATTTATAAGAGAAATATAGGATGATCTAGAATCATAGAATAAGTGGACTCTTGTATAAAATGACCACCGAAGGTTTCCTAAAGAGATGCTCTAATATTATCTTCATGTTAATTTAGGGTCATGAGGGGCGTGGCTAGACATAAGGGGGAGGGGTTAGGGGGTGTCATTCAGAGGAAGAACAATCCGCGCTGGCAAGGCATGGTTCTTCACCGGGTATAAAAAACATGAAATTCAAATGCGCCAGTGGCAATAGACACAGCTGAAGAGGCGCGGAGGGGACGTGGGCCTGAAAGTCGTCTCAAGCCATGGTAGCAGTTATTCTGAAGACGACATTGAGGTAGGGATGACATCCGATGTGCAGTTCTGAAAAAATCCTTATGACTTAGAGCAAGCAAGAGCGAAGAGAAACCACCGCACTCAGACGTCGCGAGGGAATCCAGGGAAGAAGCCGCGGCAACCTGAAGCTGAGAATTGGACTCGAGGTAACGATGACAGATAAAGCTCAGCAGGACACTGGCGGGAGGGGTGGGGGAGGGGCATAAAAGGGGAAAGAGAGCCGACTCGCAGCTCTCTTAATTGCATAATGATGCACGGTACCGCGCCATTGCTGAGGTAGGGACAGCAAACTAAGTATGGATTTCGGGAGATCAGAAGCTAAGTCCTGGACCTGCTGAGTGAGGTGCGCCTGGGGATAGTACAGGGGATATTTTCAACAGTCAGTTGGTCCGAGATCGCAGGAGAAAACTTTTAAATTAGAGGTGCAGGCCTGGGATATCGATAATGTGATTAAAATTGAAGTTGCTGAGATCGTTAGGGGTTGGGTAAAGAGCAAACAGAATGTGACATAGGACAGAGTTCTTGATGATATCAATACTCATTGGAAAGTGGAAAAAGAGGCCTTGGGAAAAAGATGCTGAAGACGGCCAAGGGAACAGGTGGGTAAAAATTCATGAGGACGTGCTGTTCAGACATGAAAGGGAAAGACACGTTTGAGAAGCGTGGGGTAGCCATCAGTATATGACGTTGAGAGGTCAGATGAGACAAGGTCTGAAAAATGGACATTGGTTTTATTGTGCAAGAGAGTTTTCAGTCACCTCGATGAAATAAATTTCAGTCCGTTTCTGTCGGCGAAATTCGGACTACGTTGGATTAAGTGGCGAATGAGACCAGGCCTATTACAAGTGGCTTTTTGTGCGTGCAGCGAAGAGGGACCATGCAAACGGATGCCTTGGCTGCGCCGGAGCCGACTGCACGTGGTGGAAGCTCTCGTGGACAAACGGCATTGTAAGTGGGAGACAGAGCTAGCTTGGAAGTATTCCAAATTTGGCCCGTGGAAACAGCCTGGGAGAGCCATGTGACTCAAACTGAGTCCATGTGGAGTGAACTGTAGAAAATGAGAAGAACGGAAAACCAGGTCGGGAAGAACGAGCATCGTTGTCACGAGCTCTTCACCCGCCTCTGCCTTCGTCCGTCCTCTCCTTTCTTTCTCTCTGCGCGTCCGTCTGGAGCGTAGCTGTGGCACCATCACAGCACGAGGACTGGTGCACTCTGCCTTTCTGAGGCTCCCAAGAGCGGAAGGCCCGATGACCCTGCACCGCTGCCCTCTGGGTACCGGTCACATGGCAGCGAGATGAAGTTCGACCTTGCTTACGGTATCATTATTTGGAAGTGTTTATCACTCTGAGTGAAATTTAATTCTTACTGATAAACCCACCCTCTCTAAATAATTAACGTCAGCCCTGCAGGCGCACGCGCGCGCGCACACACACACACACACACACTTAACTTCCAATAGAGTGGTGAACGCACCTTTTATAGTCAAGCCCTTCAAACACAGAACAAGTCCTGGAAATTCTAAAGACCTCTTTTACCTTTTTTCTTTCCCCCCTTTTAAATTGCGAAGCGTTTTTCCAAAGTATCGTTTCCTGCACTCATGTTTCCTTGAATCGAATGCCTTTCTGCTCCCTCTTAGCAACCCCGGAGCCTAATTGATGATTCAGCCCAGCCATCAGAGCTACTCCCGCGGGACCCGTGAGCCTCTCCAAAGAGAATGCAGTCTGACTCCTACTCTCTGAGCTTAGAACACTCTGACTTGGGATCAAAATTTTCTTTCATCCAACCTCTAACAATCTCGTGACTAAATCCCGGCCATTCAAAGGAGTCTCGAATAGTTCTCCTCCTTGTACCTTACAAGTTACCTAGTCACGACCCTGAACTTGGTACTGATGTAAGGGACTTATCTTCCTCTTTAACAAGGGTGGTCCTATCGTTTGTCACTCCAAGAGGGCTGTGTTTGAAGGCAAAAGTATGTGCTGTTGATAATTACGGTGAGACAACCGACGAGAACCGAGACCATGACAGTGACATCACTACGTTTCTAACCAAATTAAAACTTGTGTGATGTTTCCCTAAAAAGCCTGGAGGTCTGGGCTGGGGAATACACCAAGTTCTTATGAGGGCAGTTACTGAGGCCTTCCTCCTGCACCCAGACCCACTCCAATTGAGTTTATTTTCATACAGAATTCCTTATGTTAAGTTATTAACATGCCTGGCTTATTTTAAGTGGGGGCAGGTGGTCTGTCCATATGCACTTTGCCTGGTATGACTCCGCATGAGAACATGGCTGACTCAGTTCCGTAATTCTGACTGTCACCTTGGACCCCTTCTGCAACATCTCATGAACACAGCCTCAAGGTCCTCACATATCAGTTCTTTATAATTCCAATTAAAATGATTATAATCCGCCACCATTTGCTTCTAGAGAAGTTCATATATTCCTACTAGAAGATTATCATAACGTTTCACATTCATTCAGTCTGTATTTATAAAACCTCAGAAATAGAGATAAATGACAATCAAGATAACATTTAACTTTCATTGAGCACTTACTGTATATCTAACATTGTCCTCATGCTTTATCTTGGGAGGATAAATCACTTGCTTAAGCACAAAGAGCCAATAAATGCCGAAGGAAAGCTTAAAACCCAGTCTATAATACTCAATAATCAAGAAACACATACACTTAAAAATGCTTCTAGTTGGGAAACATGTATACTTAAAAATGTAAGGCTAGTTAAATGTTTATAAATGTCTTTGTTTCTCAAAAGATTTTCAACAGCATTATTATGAGTTATTACTTACTTCCATTCAAATTGCAAATATAGGCAATTAATCCAAACTACTCATTCTGCATCTGAGGGACCAGTGGCTGCTAGTGATAACCAGTCGCTTGTGTCCGAAAGCAAATCAAGGCTTTATTTCTTCAAGATCCTAAAACCTAAATTGCTTAAAATGTAGGGTGGAAGATTAAATATTTTAAGGTGAGCAAATGAAACTTTTCATGCTCTTGGTTCTACAAGTTATACTGAAAAGGTAATCATCGAAAACAAAGCTAATCGCACCCCAACTCTTTGCTAGACGCTAAAAAGCAAGTCACTTAAAACTCCACACTCAGAGGTTAGCCTTTGGATCTTGTGCACACAGCTGGATTAATTGTTTACTGAGCTCCATTCTAGTTCTGAAACCCCTTCATTGTCAGAAGACGTGCTGTGTACATTTATACAAAGAGATATTATTATTCATATTGTTTCTTCTGTCAGAATCTTGTCCCTGACTCTATCATATCTTTGAAAATGTGACATGTGGAGAATACAGGTAAATCCAGCACAACCAAGGCATTGGCTTCTATAATTTAGTGGAAAACAAAATTTAAAAGCGTGTTCTGAGGCTTTCGGTCAAGATGGCAGACAGGTAGATGCTGTGCTCACCTCCTCTCGCAACCACATCTAACTTACGACTAACCTATGGAACAACCACCATCGAAGTCTAGCTGAACAAAAGTCCTACAACTGGGGACACAGAAAAGGCCACCTCGAGATGAGTAGGATAGGCGGAGACACAGAACAGGCTGGTCTCACATCAGGAGGGAGGTCCCTGGAGGAGCGAGGGGTCCCAGCCCTACGCTGGGCTCCAGTGCTAGGAAGAGAAGTCCCCACAAACTCTGCCTGCGAAACCCAGCGGGGACTGTGGCCAGGGGGACGCGAAGCTGCCTCTTCAGGGGCCATGCGTGGACTCACCGCTGACGGGCTCGCTGAGCTCCAGCGTAGGGACAGCTGCTGAGGGCGCCAGGGACACACGGGGAGGGACCGAGCTGTCCGGCTCAGGGCGAGGGCTGTGGGCAGCTTCCTCCCAGACGGAAGTGCGGGCAGAGGCCGCCGTCCCCTGCTGAGTCCTCCCCAGCCCGAGCACAGACACAGGTGCCGCCATATCTGAGTCTCCACCAGCCTGGCTTATGCCGCTCGCCCTGCCTGAGTCCCAAGAGCCCGCCCCTCGCAACTTCCGGACCACCCAAGCACTTCCGGTGACTTTTCCTCACAAACACTCGTTTAAGCTCATGCTATGGACTCTCCTAAAAATCTCCCAAAGGTCTACAAACCCCAAACAAGCAGCATCTGGCCTCAGTGTGTCCTGTACCTCTTGCTAAGCAGCCCCAAGCCCGGCACTAGCAGCAGCGGCCTAGGTTCACAGCCGGCCTCTCAAGGCACTTCTAAGTCCAGTGCAGGTGGCAGCTATCCACAGATTGCTTCGTGGCTCATGCCAGGTGGCGTGAACTTAGGGGAAGAATAGATGAACTCAGTGAGAAATTTAACAAAGAGATGGAAAACATAAAAGTAAAGATAGAAAACATAAAAAAGAACCAGTCAGAAATGAAGAATACAATAACCGAAATGAAGAATACTTTAAGAGGGATCGAGAGGAGATTAGATAAAGCAGAGTATCGAATCAAGGATTTAGAAGCTAAGGCAGCAGAAAACACTCAATCAGAACAGCAACAAGAAAAAAGAATTCAAAAAATGAGAGTAGTTTAAAGGGCCTCTGGGACAACATCAAGCGAGCCAACATTCACATCGTAGGGATACCAGAAGGAGAAGAGAGAGAGAGAGCAAGAAATTGAAAACCTATATCAAGAAATAATGACAAAAAACTTCCCTAACTTGATGAAGGAAATAGACATACAAGCCCAGGAAGCACAGAGAGTCTCAAACAAAATGGACCCAAAGAGGCCCACACCAAAACACATCATCATTAAAATGACAAAGTTTAAATCCAAAGAGAGAATCTTAAAAGCAGCAAGAGAAAAGCATCTAGTTCCCTACAAGGAGGACTCTCGTAAGACTGCCAGATGATTTCTCAACAGAAACTTTGCAGGCCAGAGGGATTGACATGAAACATTCAAGTTGATAAAAAGCAAGGACTTACAACCACGATTACTACCAAGTAAGGCTATCATTTAGAATTGAAGGACAGATAAAGATCTCCCCAGACGAGAAAAAGCTAATGGAATTCATCACCACCAAGCCAGTATTACAGGAAATGTTGGAGGGACTTCTTCAAGAAGAAAAAAGAAAAACAGATTAAAAAGGTAAGCAGTAAAATGGCAACAACTATGTATCTATCAACAATCACTTTAAATGTAAACGGAATAAATGCTCCAATCAAAAGGTAGAGTGGCTGAATAGATAAGAAAACAAGACCCTTAATATGCTGGCTATAAGAGTCTCACTGCAGATCGAAAGACACACGGAGACTGAGAGTCAAGAAATGGAAAAAGATGTTTCACGAAAGTGGAAATAAACAAAACAAACCTGGGGAAGTAATACTTAGACCAGACAAAAGAGACTTTAAAACAAAGGCTTTAACAAGAGACAAAGAAGGATCCATTATCTCTCTTCTGGGTATTTATCAGAAAAAATCCAAAACACTACTTCGAAGGGACATGTGCATCCATATGTTCATTGCAGCATTGTTTACAATAGTCAAGAAATGGAGGCAGCCCGGTTGTCCCTTGATGGGTGAATGAATAAAGAAGAGGTGATACATTATACAATGGAATATTTCTCAGCCATAAAAAAAGAGTCAAATCTTGCCAGCTGAGAGAACATGGGCGGACCTGGAGGGCATTGTGCTGAGTGGAGTAGGTCAGACAGAGAAAGACAAATGCCATATTATTTCACTTACAGTTGGAATCTAAAGAAGAAAAGAAACAAATAGAAAAGAAACTCATAGATACAGAGAACATTTTGATGGTCACCTGATGGGAGGCGGTAGAGGATTAGGTAGAAGAGGGGAGGGGATTGAGAAGTACAAATCGGTAGTTACCAGATAGTCATGGGGATGTAATGTATAGCGTAAGAGTGTAGTCCATAGTATTTGGCATCAGGCAGGTGCTGGATTTATCAGAGGGATCACTTGGTAAGTAATATATTGTCTAATTACTATGTTGCACCTCTGAAACTAATATAATATCATATTCCACCTGTAATTAAAAACAAAAAAAAATGTATTATTAAATTCAAAGCTTGTCTTTAGTTGATGTGAGTTAGTAGTAACTTTTTCCTGGATTCTTATTTTCTTTAGTTTAAATAGAGTTTTTCTGTGGATTTTTTGAATTGGTTCCATATTTAAAGACTCTGTAATATTATTTTTATTTCCCCAAGTGAGGAAAAATAATCCAGACGTGAGGTTTAGGTGAAATTTGTCCTCGATACCCTGAAATATTGTCTCCCATGCACTTGTGAGCTTCTCCCAAAACGTGTTGAGGACAGAGTAGGGTGCGCCTCTCTGCGTGGACCGCAAAGCGCGCACCGCGCAGCTGTGCCCGCGAGAATCCTGCGTGAGAGGTGAAGAACGCACGCTCATGCCTCTGGATCCGTAAGGATGATCTTCCAGTTCCTTAAATGGTTTTATTTTGAAGGTTATTTCTAAACAAAATACCTAATTTCACGTCTTCCAGTTACTTAGAAAAAAATTTTAAGTTTACATTGGGCACCTAAGCCCCAGTTTAGAACAGATCATGATAATGCAACAGGGACTGTCACTCTATGATGAGCCTACGGGGGTGAAATACGGTATCCTCATCAAGTCCCAGATGCACAGATGCCCCAAGACCCTCTTAGGATAAAGGAACGGTGGTCTGTCTTCACAGAACTTAGATGCCCACCTCCTCATATTAGCTCTTGTTGGATAAGTGGTGGATCTAAAAGTTCACGTAACAGTCTGCAGGTATCTCAAGGAAGCAGTGTTTGAAAGACAAATTGAAACAAGTTTTTATATACAAAAATAAGTAAATAAATAAATAAAATGCAATCTAAGTAGAACACCAAAGGCGGGCAATGGAATAAAAGCAAACAGATTTAATTACGCCCAAGGAAGGAGCCCACGCGGGCAAGCGTTTCTAGCATACATTGTAAGGGGAAATAGCTGTGGTTATAAAGGTATTTACATTTTTTAAAAGAAAAAAATGACCAAAAGAGCAAGAAAACAACCAAAAATTAGATTGTAGGGTTTTATCTGGGCAGCATGCATTTATAAATAGGTATTTTCAGAGAAATCTTTCTAGAATGAGGCATCAGTGATCACCTTAGGGAGGGAGAAATGGGCAGGATCCCATAGAAGACACACAACATGTCTTTCCTGACAAGGTACCTGCAGCCTCGCACAAGGACACAGTGTTTTACAGGGATTCGTTTAAAATAATGGACTTAGTCCCACAACTGTATCATTTGATATACTGGATATGTTTACTTTTTAATTAAATTTTCTTATCACTTCAAACTGTTAATGTAGAGACATTTTGTCTTAAATGAGGCAAATGTTCTAAAGGAAATAATGCAAATGTGTTTACCAGCACTCTTTACAGTCTTTGAGATGATGTAACAGATGGTATTTAAGATAAAATTTTTGGTCTACATTGGCAAAACTGAAAGTCGAATATCTATCAGGCTTCATAAAAAATAGAACAGAAATCCCTCTCTAGTCCTCCCCCCCCCTTCTTTCCTTCCTTCCTTCCTTTTCCCTTGTTGCTTAAATGCTGTAACTTTCTATTTAAAGAGTTCGATGGTTTATCCAGGTTATAAAAGCTTTACATGCACTTTACTTTTCACATTTTTAAACTTATTTTTATTATATTTTTGCACTAACAGTGATCAAGCTCCTCTTAAAAGCAATTGAAATGCTTTGCTAAACTGATTCAGAACTTCCCTTGCTTAAAATGGATGCCCTTTTCCTTTATGGGAAACCGTTCTACCGGCAGATGACCTTGAAGTCAGGTCATGTTCATGACATATTAATCACATGTTTATATTGAATGTTCAGATAAAGCTAAACCCTTGCGATAAACATTGAGGATACCCAGTTAGGCATAAAATTTAAAGCTGGAGATGTCTAACCTCTGAGGACCTAATCCCTGGAAAGTTTTGTTTATTTTCTACATAATGTTTAGTATGGGGTAGATGTATTAACTGGGATTTGCTTCTATAATCTGAGCACATTCTCCATGAGAGTGTTTGGGCATAAAGAGACTTATTTTCTTGGAATGACATGCATCAGAACCCTTTGCTCAGTACAAGAAGGATATAGAGTCTCGTTGGCCTAAACGTGAACACATATGAAAAATCACTATGACTTTTCCTAAATCTTATACTCTGCCTCTCTCCACAGTGAAAAATAAATATATGTTCAGAAAATAAATAATATTGCTATGACGTTATCGTGACTTAGTTTTCTGATCTTCTCAGCTACATTCGGCAGTAGAAGGATAACGGTTTAAAAAATCCAACAGCTATGCTGAGGTTAATTTTTTCTGGTCAGTGAGGAAATTAGCCAACTACAAATTCTCTATGAGTGAAATGAAAATGTATATACTCCATTGGTTTCCTGACAGCATTATTAAGACTGAGTCATATTTCCAAATAATATTTAAGATTTGTGGTATAGTTGCACAGAAATAATAATGGGAATGAAATACATCAGTACTCTGCTGAGATGGCAAACGATTTTAATTTTGTTAAAAAGATTTAAATTCACTGACTAATGGTTGGACTTCATAAGGACAAATAGAGCCTTTCATGTGATATATGGTGTTTTAATTCTTAATAAGAAATAGGATATACATCTCAAACCTTTTCCAGGGCAGGTAGCTAGGTTGTTCCAAATCCTAAAGCACTGTGCTTTTTATTCCTAAAACAGTATCCTTTATTCCTATAAGCCGAGGGCACATTGAATGATTTTTGTTATGCAGAAGAAAAGCGAGTAAACAAAACAAAAACAAATCACGCCGCGAAGACCTTAACGGTATTTTAAACCCCTCCCCTACTCCAAAACACACGAGACGGGGGACAGAGAAGGGTGAGGAGTGTATAAATTTAAATAAATAAATAAAGGCAGGTGGGCTTTTCCTTCTGGAAAATGCTCTCAATCCGTGACTTCTTCGGACTTCGTGCGCTTTCCGTTTGCCAGCCGGAGGGGTCCGCCGGTGCCCGGGAGGCTTCTCTCCCACCCGAGGCTGTGGAGCCGCAAATCCGCGCGAAGCGACGCCATGTGACCCCGCCGGCAGGGCAGTTAATAACTGGGTAAGCGACGTTTCCCTCCGGTGGCCGTGCCGCGCGCCCCCGGAGCGGTCTCCTTCGCCCGTGCCCTTCCTCCCCGCTCTCCGGCGTGCCCCAACTTCCTCCCCGCACCCCGAGCTACGCGCCCCGCAGTCCCACCGCCGCGCCGGCCCCTTCAGCGCCGCGCGGTCCTCCCAGCCGAGGCAGGGAGGATTCCGTCGCCTGGGGAGGTGCGGGGCGGGGGGCGGGGGGCTGGGTAAGATTAAAGGCTGCCGCTCCCCCCTCCACCTCCCGGGGACCCGCAGAGCAGCCTCGGCGCCGCGCGCCTCCGCGGGCCGCGCGCCCGAGTCCGGGCAGGTGCGGGGCCGCCCGGCGCGCAGAGGGTTAAGGGCATCATCGCAGCCATCAGAGGGAAAGTTGCGGCGCCGCGCGCCCGGCGAGTCCTCCGCGCGCCCCCGGCCCAGCCCCGCTCCGCGAGCCGGCGCGGCGTGCAGGGAGGGCAGTGATCACGCAAGCCCCGCAGCCGCTGACGTGGCCGGGCTGCCAGGTAGCGGCGCGCAGGCGGCCGGGCGCCGGAGACGCTCGCCGCGCGGCCAGCCCGCCTCCCGACGCCGGAGCCCCGAGCCCCGGCGCCCCGGCCCCGAGCCCCGCGCCGCGCCGCGCCGCAGCGGGATGGTGGCCGCGTCGCGCCCGCGGCTCTGAGACACGGCCTCTGACGCGCTCGCGTTCCTTTCTTTCGGGCTTTTTTAGGGCTCTCGGATACTGATGTGACCCCCTCCCTCCTCTGGAATGATGGGGATCTTTCTGGCGTATGTGGGATTTGTTTTCTTTTCCGTTTCGTATGTGCAGCAGGGGCTTTCTTCTCAAGGTAAGTCCGCGCTCGTTGGCGAATACGTACACATCTGCTCGCGGGGCTCGAGTGTGCGTGTGCGTTTGTGCCCGTGTGTGTGGCTGTGCGTGTGTGGCCAGGCAGATGCGGAGATTCCTAGCAAGTAACAGTGGAATCGTGTTCCGTTTGGCCTTTTTCTTTAAAGTTTATGAAATAGCAGGCATGCTAGATTTGAGAGCAAATCTAGTTGGTGCCTGGCAGTGAGGTGGGTTCCTCGGCGAGCACAAACACGGGTGTGAGTGTGTGTGTGTGCGCGTGTGCGTGTGCGCGCGCGCGTGCCTTCCGTGTGCATGCACAGGGTAACCACTCATGCATACATAATCGTCGCAAACAAACAGGGACGCCCCCCCCCCCCCGCCAGTGCCCCTGCTGCGTCCGGGCGGCGCGGGCTCAGACTTCCCTTTGCCCGGGCCCGGGACTCCGTTCGCACGCGTGCTTGTCGAAGGACGGGCTCCTCGAGGGCCCGCGACACGGCGCGGCTCGCATCCCGAGCAGCCGCAGCCGCCTGCCGGATCCAGTTGTCCGGCACTTCGCAGGCTGCAGTGCCCGCTTCAGCACCACGAACAGATCTCGGCCCTGCTGCCAGACTGCGTGGCTTGGGGAGCACGGACGCCCCCCTCCTCCTCCTTCCCGCCGGAACAAACGAGCCTTTTCTTTCCCCCCACAGAAGGTCTTCTGCGCATCTCCCGTCTCCTTTAAGTATAATCCCCGTTCCATTTCAATGGCGGTCATTAGGGATTTCATAACATTTGTGAAAAGGTCTCTTTTCCGAAGGTCTCTCTTTAAAAAGTGGGGGGAAGGTGCGCCCACCCTGAGCCAGTCTTGCAGCCCCTTCAGCCTTATTCTCCGTGAGTGTGCACTGGGCCCCCCCCCCCAACAACCACACATCTCTCTGACACCACTTTTTGGGAACCATCAGCTCTTTCCAAAGTGTCCGTTACACAAGATAAGCGACCATCCAGAGCATTCCATATATTTTTTTAAAATGCCCGGGAGAAAAAGGGAACATCTTATTTTTGCAAGTTTTGTCATGACTCCATGAATCTTGCCAACTAGGAGGGTCGGGGCTGGTGTTGAAAAAAATCTTTATCTCTAGTGACTTCAACTCGGTCTTTGATCCGAACTAAGTCCAAGTGTGTGACTCTTGCATCCCGCGCTGCTCGCCAATTTACAAGGCGGTGGCTTCTCTGGAGCAAGTCGGGAGGTGGATTTGGAGAGAAATATTCACAGCTCAGAAAGTGTGCGGTTTTGTTTCGATGCCGTAGCATTTGAATCACAATTGCTAATAATTGTTTTTCTAGATCGGGAATGTGCATTTTGACAGGTAATCATGATCCATTCTCTATTACATGAACTATCCAATTATCACAGATTTTTCAGGAACTTGGAAGGCACGAGGCTCATCAACTTGACAGATTTGTCTAAAACGCACCCCCACTAAAATCCCCCAGTAAATTTGGGGGACTACTGCAATCTGACAAAAGGTACTTGCTTCTGACTGGCAGCTTGGCTAATAGGAGGAGTTATTGGCATGCCACGGAAACAAGACAGGAGAGAGGCAGAGGAGAAGGGCTCGGGAAGCCAGAGTGCGGGACGTCACAGAGGGGGGTCTGTTCTTGAAGGTTTAATTCCAAGAAAAATGTAGCGAGCTCTCAAGGAAAGAGAGCTGACAAGGGTGGTGTGGACATTCTTAAAAAAAAAAAAAAGAAAAAAAAAACGCGTTTCTGTTTTACAGCAAAATTTACCGAGTTTCCGCGGAACGTGACCGCGACCGAGGGGCAGAATGTGGAGATGTCGTGCGCTTTCCAGAGCGGCTCCGCCTCGGTGTACCTGGAGATCCAGTGGTGGTTCCTGCGAGGGCCGGAGGACCTGGAGCCCGGGGCCGAGGGGGCCGGCGCGCAGGTAGCGGAGTGGCGTCGCCCGCGCGGCCCCTGCCCTGCCCCGCGCGCTCCCTTATCCGCCGGGTGTCGGGCCCGGCACGGTGCGTGTCCCGGGGGCTCGAGGGGAAACCCGAGCAGGACGTTTCGTCGAGTCTGGGGAAAGCTGGGCGCAGCCTCCTCCTCTCAGCGGCGGTCACTGTCGGCGTGTCCACGGTGGCCCTACTGTGTGCAGGCGCCATCCCGGGACACTCCGGCCCCCTCTCCGGGCCGGCGGGGGGAGGCGGAGGATGCTGTGGGGGTCCCCATCCCCCCGGCCCCCACATTGCGGTCGGCAGAGAAGGAGCGGGAAGAGACAGGGGGAGGGGGCGACGGGGACGGGGGGGGGAGCAGGGAGGTGGGGGCGGAGAAGGCGGCAGGGAGCGACGGGGGGGGGGGACTTGAGACCAGACCGAGGAGGCGGGTGGGGGCGGGGAGGGGGCAGGAAGAGGAAGGGGCCGGGGGGGGGTCGCCGCGGCGCCCGGAGACGCAGTTCGGCGGAAGAGGCCCCGGCCATGCCAGGGCGCTCGCGTCGGGAGAAAGAAAACGTCGCCGAGGCCGCGGCGCGGGGCGCGGGCCCCGCCGACTCCCGCCGCCCGCGCGCGCCCCGGCGTCCGGGCGCCGCGGCCCCAGCGCCCCCGCGCGGCGGTGGCCTCGGCGTCGCCCGCCCCGCGCGCCCGCGCTGCTCCGCGCGCCCCCTAACCGCCCGGGGCGCCGCCTGAGCGCCCGCCTCCCTGTCCCGCAGGTGGAGCTCGTGCCCGACCGGGACCCCGACAACGACGGCACCAAGATCAGCGTGAGTATCGCGGGGACGGGCGCCAGGGGGCGCAAGGCGAAAGTCAATGGTGCATTTTAGGGTTTTAAAAGCCTCTCAACCCATTGTCCCTGAAAAGGAAGGCAATTTTGCAAACGCAGAAGGAGAACCAGCGTCTCTCTCTTGCCTCACTGGGTGCCTAAAAGTGCAAGGCGATTTAGAGTTGGTCCAATAAAATTATTATTGTGACCACCGAAATATTTCAACATTAGTAGAGAATCATTTTGCTACCACGAAGGGTTTGCGACCCTTTTTTCTCGCCCGTTTACAAGTTACATAAGCTTAAGAGTTAAGAGCTGCAACGCTAATGTCCATTTGCAGTTACGGAATTAATTATCCTTTAACAGGAAGTAAAACTAACGTAGGAAAATCTTCCTAAGCAGAAAACAAAATTAAAGCATCACACGGGATGCTGAAGTTGCGATGAAAACTTCAGTTTTCACTGCCGTTCCTGATATGTGTGCCATATTTCTACTGCCAGTGTTCAAAATCACAGAAAGATAAAACCAAAAGCCAGCAAAGACATAACATACCTGGAGGACGTTAACCTATTGAAACTATAGAGATGCATTTCTACCCCACAGGCTATTACTTTTCATAATTGTGTGTTAAATCCGAAAAACATGAAAGTTATTTTTTACAGAACCTTAGCTTAAATAAAGCCATATAGAATCATTTTATGTTAATAGATCTGAATAATTTGTTGATAATTAGTAAATGTTCCCATTACTAGAAATGAAATAGTTATATAATAAGAAAGGAGACCTGCTAAGCATATACATTACATATATATTACAAAAAAATATGTATATGACAAAAATCTAACGACCTACATTTAAAAAGAAAATTATTCTGAGGCTTTCACAACAGTATCAAGTGGTGTAAGACTAGAGTTAACTAAAACTGTGAAAGTATATTGCTCTAGCGGATTCAAATTCTGTAACCCAACTGCATAATCTCAAAACAGAAGAAAATGTCAAACAAAAAATAAGATATAAACCAGAAACTCCAATTTATATTCATAAACTCACAGACTTTTTATAATATTTCAATTCAATTAGTGTTATGTCACAGAAACTGATGTTTTCAGACAATGCTAATAAAACTTTATTGGCAAAATCGATCGTTAACGATATTTTTCTTAAATATTTTACTTTTCATACACACATATAGTTGGATAGATTATTTATCGATGAGTCGGCTTTCACTCTTCACTGGTCATATCTCCAAAGATCATCAATGAAAACAGCCTCCAAATCCTGACCTACGGCAGCAATACGATCAGATACATAATCATGGATACAACTGCTCACAGTAGTGTCCATGCCGATAGTTCATAAAATCTAGCAAAAAAGAGTTCTAGATACAAATTGAGATAGAAAGTAATTACTTCCCAGTTTACCACTGTGTGACCTTGAACATATGTTCTACAATAGTAGTTGTCACCTTAGAGTTCCCAGAAGAGCTTTTATAAAATACCAATTTGAGCTTCACTTCCTGGAGACACAGAATATACATGAAGCTATGAATTTCCATTATTGTTACAGTAGTATATTTATGTGTGATTTTCCATTCACGTACATACCATGGTTATGGTTCAAATGTTGAAAACTATTTGTATATACAACTCTATATGTTAAAAATGGAGGGACCCCCAAGTTTTCTTAACCATTTATGGCCATTTGAAAGTATAATGGCCAGGAGCAGAATCACTTTCTGTCACCTTCATTTGTTTTCTCTTTCTTTCAAAATCATCCAGATCCTTAAATCCTGAATGTCTTATGAAATCTATCATTCAGTCAGTCGTGGATAATATATAAAGTATATCAAATTTAACTGTTCTGATAAAGATGCTTATGGATATATATATATGTATAATAGTATATAGAATCTTCTGTATTAAACACAAGCATATATATAATTTCGCTATTAATCTGGCATAAATGTATTAGGAGAAATAAGAAAGCCAGTTTTGAATATTAACCAGTGCTAATTTCAAGTTCCAGTAAAGACCCTATAGTGGCAGGGAGTGTGTACTCTGCACCATAAGACTCGGGTGACATTAATCTGCACCCCGAGCTATGGCGCCCCTGGATGATAGGCCAGAGTGAACCAAAAATTTGAGAAGAAAAATCATTAATATCCACGTTTATTTTGTCAGTACCTTTACTAGCTGCTCCGATATAAAAGCACATTCTCACTTAAATTCCTTGGTCACAACGACCAACAAAATACTTCTGTGACTGCTCAGAGTCATAGCCCCAAGTGGAGAGAAAGGTTGTGTGACTCCCGATGTGGCCCCAGGAGGCAGGTGCTTCATTCGGCCCAGCTACGCAGGCTGAGGCCCAGCCGGCGACTGGGCAGGGCCAGAGCTGCACCCACAGCCCGGGGGAACGCGACCACGTGGCCAGCGGACTCTGACGCCCAGTCATCCCGGGGTGGTGCAGCCGGCTGTCGCAGCCGCGGACGAGTGAGACCTTCAGAATGGACTTCGGGGCGCCTGCGAGGCCCCTGACTGCGCCCACGAGGGCCTTGTCACGTCCCTGCGTGGGCGCGAACACAGCCGTTTGATGTAGCCCTTTATATATATTTTTTTTACCTGCAATTTTCCAGACAGTGAAAGTCCAAGGCAATGACATCTCTCACAAGCTTCAGATCTCCAAAGTGAGGAAAAAGGACGAAGGCCTGTACGAATGCC
This sequence comes from Rousettus aegyptiacus, assembly GCF_014176215.1. Lineage (NCBI taxonomy): Eukaryota > Metazoa > Chordata > Mammalia > Chiroptera > Pteropodidae > Rousettus > Rousettus aegyptiacus. Next base: position 44,018,677 of record NW_023416288.1, on the reverse strand, counting down.
GGGTGACGGACGCCAACTACGGGGAGCTGCAGGAGTACAAGGCGCAGGCCTACCTGCGCGTCGCCGCCAGCGGCCACGCGCGCAGGATGCAGGCTTTCGAGGCCTCGCCCATGTGGCTGCAGGACACCAAGCCCCGCAAGAACGCGTCGGCGGCGGTCCCCGGCGGCCCGGGCTCCGCCAGCCAGCGAGCGCGCGCCACCTCCAGCCCGCAGGCCGTCGCCAGAATCCCCGAGCAAAGTCCACAATCAGGTATGGACACCCGTTTGAGCCCTTCGTCCTCCCACTCACAAACGCTCCCAGAGAGCCGGTCAGGCGCAGCAGACAGGTCTGTGCATGCATGACGGGTTTTAAGATCGGAGACCTAGTTCAGTTCAAATAATGACGAGGCGAGACTCCAGAGAGCCCCGGAGGATGTCACCTGCCCCGTGAGTCGCTGGCCGTGCTCCCTCCCGGTCCAGGGGAACTAAAAGCTGGACTTACTTTTTTTTTTCCCCCTTCTGTATTCACACACGATGAGAATAATAAATCACGACGTGTCGGTTGCATTAGAGACGCATGTTCATTTTCTTTACAGATTTGTATATCGATAGTGACCCAAATTTAGAGACGTTCACTTCATCAAAATGTAAATGAAAGAAAACGCACCACCCTGGTAGCCGCCGGTAGCTTTCGGCAGGCCTGTTCCCCAAGGGCGTTTGCTCCTGGAGGAGAGGCTTGGGCTGCCTGTGACGGCAGTGACGAAGACGATGGCAGGAAGCAGTGCAGAGAGAAGGCGACTCCTGTAAATGTGCCTCTGGTGCCAGTGCAGAAGCTTAGTCACACGTTTCCGAAGTCAGCTGTGCAAGTTAAAGCTGCTCTGAATACCGTTAGTTTGTGCGGCCGCCCGGCCAGTCGCCGCTCGCCCGAGTGCCGCCCTCCGCGGGGGCGAAAGGCTTCTGGGAAGGAGCGGTACCTCGCCGGGCCCGCCACTGTCTTGGGTTTGGCTCAGACCCTTGACACAGAGTTACGGGGCGGAGAGGGCATAAACATTGTCATCATTCTCTAAGTTTTTCCCTTTACGGTTTAGCACTGAAAAATTATCGCTGCTGCAATCGGTACCGGGAAGTGACGCTGCTAAACTCAAGGCCTCTTCAGCCATTAGGGGGTTTAAAACCTGGTCATTTCGTCCGGATAATTATATACATACGCGTGTATTCTTGTGTCTTACCGTGCATGTATCTTTACATCTCTTCTCGCGGACAATACTTTCAAAGTGACATGTGCCAGCTCCGGTTTCCTCCTTAGGCATCACGCGCTGATGGATAGGGTTTGTAGAGAGCCAGACTAAAGGTCCCGGTGAGTTCGTGCTGCCTTCAAATGCAGGCGAACGACTGTCCCAGCATGCCTTGGTCCCGGCAGTTAATGTCAGTCTGATGAGTAGATTTCTTACCGTCTAAAGGTCAATTTGCATGGCTTTGTCTCAGTTTCCTCCTTATCGGCTCTTTCGTTTCCCAAATTAAAGAACCAACCATAGCTAGAATATATCTCCGTACATGTATATATACTTGTATATATGCATAATCATACATAGCATACGTGTAGATGCACTTCATGATCATAATTTTTATAGTCATTATTTGATCAAGATTTAATATCTTCGGATTCATTGCCCCTGACCCTTGCATGCTATCAAGGGAAGAAGCCAGACACGAGGTGTAAAATTACAGACTAGCCTCAGCAGACAGCTTACGACCTAATTAGTGAGAACGCTAAATCATGAAGGCGAAATTATTAGCCTGCGTAGACTATTCCCAGCTACGTAGCAGAAATCCATGCTGTGGAATAAAATCAAAAAGATTGCCTATCCCGACGAAGGATCCTGAGCATGGACTAAAGTGTTCTGTCTCTTTCTAAACTATTTACTTTTGATTCAACTATGTCCTCTAAAAATAGCAATTTTATTTTAATATCTCTTTTTTAGTATCGTGATTGGAGCTAAATGGTAACCTCTAGCCATTTTCAAATAAAAAATCACTGCTCCTTTTCCGCCCTACTCCCACCCTCACTCAGTGTTTTTTCCAGAGTCAGGATAAAAAGAAGGAAGGAATGCTGACTCATGGGAGCCAGATGCATTAAAAGCCACGCTCACTAAACATTATCTGCTTATGGCAAAGATTAATCTGAAATACATCAAAATTTTTCATTTCTATTTTTTCCTACCAGTAAACACTGGAAACGATTTTATATACATTTAACAGCATTTTCCAACTTCTAATTCAGAAGCTGGGGTGGTCCAGCCACCATTCCATTCGTTTGTAAGTTCCTGTGCTTGCGCAATTACGGTATAAAACACAGTGCCTGGGATAGGTATTTATATATTATATTCACTGTAATATCCCCGTCCTGATTTATAATTTTGCTTTATATTTTTTTTTCAGGTTTTATTCAAATAAAGCTGATTTCAACACCCATGCTTTATTTATTCACTCATTTATCCACTCTCCATCCATTCATTCACGTTTCTCATTCTGATTTCTTTCTGGAGAGCCAGACCAGGATTCGCTGTTGCGCTCGACACTTCGCGTGTGTGTCCTGCGGCCGAGCAGAGGCGGCTGCGCGTTGCCGACTCTCCGCCCGCGGAGATGCGGCATCTCTTCGCCCCGGTCCCCCAGACCCGGGCTGGCCTGTGACCACTTTGACAACAAGACACGAAGAAATGACGTTAGGCGAGTGCTGGGCCCATTTCAGACCCAGCTTTTACGAGGACCGGCAACTTCTGCTGTGGCCTCGTGGAAGCCAGCCCCCACTTAAGGAGTGCGGCTCCCTTAAGGCAGCTCCCCGGGGCAGAGCAGAGCCCAGTGGCCTTTGACCTCAGCCCAGCTGCCACCTCCCTGCAGCGCTGAGAGGCCCCAGCTAGCACTGCCCCGCTGAGCCGGGCGACGCACAGGCTCCTGGGAGAGGATAATGAGTTATCGTTTTAAGGCTCTAGGTTTTAGGGTCATTTGTTTCACAGCAAGAGCTATCCAGGTCAGGCCCCTAAGCTCAGGTATTCAAAACTGAATTTATTAACTTAGCTTTTTCACCAAAAACAAAAAACAAAAAAACAAAAACGAATGTTCCCAAATCCTTTTAATAACAAGCATCATCACAATCGCGGGTCTTACGGAAACCTTGACAATGTTCCCATCGCCTCTTCTGCATTCGGTTGTCACCGTGAATCGGCGCTTCCGTCCTCCCGCCTCTTCGGGATGTCCTCGAACCCCTGCGTCACCTGCGTCTTTTCCGTTCCACCTGCACAGGTGCGGTTCCCAGCGCAGGCCGCGCGCACGTCCGCAGCGGTCCCGCCCGCCCCTAGCGCGGCGCCTGCCTCGTTCCCACCGCGAGGAACGGACCGCCGCAGAGCAAGGGTCAGTGATGCGTTTCCCAAAGCGCCTCTCCAGCTCTCACGGTCGGACGTCCGGGCCTGTTTCCCCCCGGGTCGCCGACCCTCACACCTCACACCTTCCCAAATGGCATCTCCTGCACGTTTTCAGGCGCCTTCTCACCTCTGCGACGTTGCAGACGCTGTTTCCTTTGTGTGGGTCCTTCCCCGCTGGCTGGGCCCCGACTCGAACCGGAGCCCCTGCACGCAGCCTTCCCCTCCTGCCCAAGAACAGGCGGCGTCCTCGCGCACGCCCCCCAGCAGCTCGCGGGCACTTTGAAGCCACCTGCTGGTGCGCCCTGCTTCGCCGTGTGTTTTTTCCTGGGGCTTTCCTCTCGGTGCTGGGAGTCCCACGTTCTGGGGGACCGCTCGGTCGCAGGCAAAGCAGGACAGTGGGTCGCCCTCCCGAGAGCTTCTTGGCTGCGGCTTGCGTGTGCCTTCTCGAAGGCCACTGGCCAGCTCGTGTCTGGGGGCGGGAAGGAAAATAGGGGCACGGCGTGTCTTCGTTTAATCTTCTTTTTCTTACATTTGCACAAACCCTAGTGCCACTGTCCCGACCTGATCGAGACTCGTAGTTACTGTTTCTCGAAGTGTGTATGTAGTGCAGACGACCAAGCCAGACTCTCCCTCCACGCGCTGCTGAAAAACTCACGTTCCAGGACTTCACGCAGCACCTATAGGATCAAAATCTCTGAGTCGAGAACCAGAGTCAGGCATTTTTATGTGCAGTAAATTATGAGGATTATTAACTCTAAAAAGTTCTTACAGATGAGGATAAAAGGGTTTTATCATTTACTGTGAGGTGTGTGTGTGTGAGAGAGAGAGAGAGAGAGAGAGAGACTAAGAATATCCCTTAGAAACTAGTCTGTCGCGTTAGTTTCCCGGAGTCCTGGGATGGGCGTGGCGAGGCTGTCCCGGTCACTCCTGTGATCCGCAGTTGGCACTTGTGAGAAACTGGCCGCGGTGAAGGTGTGGCGATGTTCACACGCGGAGTCTCGGGTCACCCCGCGGGAATGCTGACCCTCTAAACTCGGGAGTCTGGTGGTTCTGTGTCCGCCCCGCCGTGAGCCGGAGCCCGAGAGGCAGCCGCTGCTGCAGCTCCCTGAAGCGCCTTCCTAGAGGGGCCAGATTAGCGGGAACGATCTTCAAACCCAAGTGGAAGCGGGTGGGGAGGGAGCGAGAGGCCGAGGGGCTTGGGGGAGACTGTCCCCCTGACTTAAAATACGAGGATGTGCGGCGCTGCGTCCAGGTGGAGAGCGGGCATGCAATTCAGGCCTTCATGTTGATTTCGGTTTAAATGATCCAACTTGGCTGCTCACACTGGTTAAATTAGTTTGATCATGGTAATTCTGTCAGTGAAATGGCTGCTGTGTAAATCGAGTGTCTGCAAATAAGACGAAAAGCAGATTGGAGGCAGGGCTTTGGATAACACGGGCCAAGGAATCTGCTAGCAACGTGTGAACCAGAATTATGTAAATCGATAGTCTCTACTGGCCAAACTCCCCCCCCCCCCCCCCCCCCCCCCGCTGTGTTTAACTTAACGCACTGAAATGTAGCACCTGGCAGGGGCCCCCAGCTCAGGGCCCAGCTGCAGGCTGGAAAGGCCTTCCAGAGCCTGAGTGGCCAAGCTAAGGGTCGCTCCCGATGACCAGGAGCTCTGTCGCCGAGGGGACGGGAAGCAGAGTTTGCCGTTGTCCTAAGAGCTTGTCTCTAAAGATTTCACACAGCTGCCAGAGGAGTGGCTTTCTGACCAGGGCAGATCAGTCGCAAGACTTCACTCTGTGGGTCAAGGTAATGCAGGCCCCAAAAGAAAGGTCAGGGGTCCTTCTCCCAAGGAACACTGCGGTCGCCCGCTGCGTTCCCCTCCGCTGCAGCGGGGATGCACGGGAAGACGCCCCCCGGCCCTCCGCCGCTGCTCCCCAGCCCCCCGGCCTCCGCCGCTGCTCCCCAGCCCCCCCCCCGGGCCTCCGCCGCTGCTCCCCAGCCCCCCGGCCCTCCACGGCTGCTCCCCAGCCCAGGCAGCCCGGGCAGCGGCTAGGCAGGGAGATGGCCCCTCGCGTCCCCGTCACTCGTGGCTGTGTGTGTCTCCGCTGCCTCATTCTGAGGATTAAATGAAATCACAGAGACAGGCCGCCTGGCGCCCGCCCCGGCCTGTCAGTGGCGACTGCTGGCTGGGTTAGCGTGACGGCCCCCGGTGCGGCCCCCGGTGACGGCCCCCGCGGGTGCTCCCGGGGTCTGCCTGGCGGCAGTGACGTGGTGAGGACGACTGCTCTGCGCCACTCGCGGCGAGTGTTCTCTCTGTTAGGTGCGCGTAGGTGGTGAGTTACAGAAGGGAGCCCGGGTCTCTGTCCCTGACTTCTGTCTGATCGTTTATCATTTCAGAACTTTCTTTTCTCCTTCTGTCGCAGTGCCATTGATGGACGATACATTTTCCCCTAGGTAACCGCGCGCCACGTAACCAACCGGCTGCCTTGCCCAAAGTCATAACTAGATCTCTATTGTAAAACATAATAAAATTCTGAATGATTTTTAAGAATCTGAGTTCTGCGACCCACATAAACCATATGTATTTGGAGGCCGCATTTATACAAACTGGCTGCAATCTTAACTAAATTCGAGCTTTCGAAAAAGACCCTTGGAATTTTTTAAATCATAAAATGATGTTAGATACATCTAAAAACATAAACAAGTGAAAATATTGGATTTAGAGCCCTGCGATGAGCAGGCATGGCCTGGGGACACAGTGGATTGCGAGAGTCACTCCCCACCCGCTGGGCTGGAATCTCTCTGAAACTCAGAGTCCTTATTTATAAAACTGAGGTAGTAATAAGTCTGCCCCAAGGGTCATTTTCAGCAATAAGTGACGTAAGAACAAACCCGGCGCAGGAGCGATCTCGGCAATCGTTAGTTCTCTTTCTTACCTATCGGATATGAAAGTATGTATTTAACTGACCACGATCTAAGAGGGTAATTAAGGAACATCGATATGAATAGAGATGAAAGAAAATAAGAAGCCCGGAAATCTCTCGAATTATGTAAACTAATATCTGATGAATTAAAAAATATAATAATTGAGGAAGGACTTGTTTAATTAATAAATGACAAAAGGAAACGTATAATCACAATTTATGATATATATTCAAATGAACTCTGATTAAAGAGCTACATAGGAAAGAACATCAGATATAGAAAATTAGCATAAAATCAGAGGCCTGAGGCTTTGAAGGTTTACAGTTATAAAAAATGCAAATGAAATAACATTTTACTTACACGTAATTTAAAAACATTTGTTTAATTTAATCAAATGTAACCAAAAGGCAATGGCGACAGACAAGAAAATATCTGTGTCTAACAGTTAAGAAGGAAAAAGTGTCGTTTTCGCAGGTGCTGTCATGTGATCCACTCTAAATATCAAACGTTGATCGTATAATATCAATAAAGACAAGACAAAGATATAAATTGAAATCAATTCTCTATATGACAGCAATACCCAAATTAAAAATATTTGGAGCATAATATATAATCAATAGTAACAACAAAAGAAGTATAAAATATCTAGCATTTTTCCCAAAGACAATAACAAACAAGTAGTGTAAATGTGAAGAGCATTAGAACACTGTTAAGATTTTAGGTATAAATAAAGGAGAAAACGTTCTACATTTCTGGATGGTCAATCTCAGGATTGTAAATATGTCAAGTTTTTCGAAAGTATGGACTTGATGCAGTCCCAGTCAAAACCCTAGTCATTTTTTAAAATTTGACACATGTAATCTGGGCAAAAATTTTTTCAATCAACACCTATCATCAAGTTTACAGCAACTCAGGCATCCTGCTGTGTTATTACTTGAATTGGTTCTGGAGGAAAGATCAGTCACAGGGCTTCAGGCTGTGTGGCCCATTTGTCCCAGCAGAGATGCTTCTGGGAGGAAATTCCAGATGGGTCATCGGGAGGACCCAGACCCACGACAGGGTGCCCGTGACAGGGGTCTTCCCATCACTGAGACTAGTGAGATGACCAAGAGTAGGGTGGTCACCTAATGAATGTGTTAAAACCATAAAACATTTAATACTAAGCAGCTTCCAGAATCATGTTTTCAAAGAGCATTTGAGGAAATTTGAGAAGACTCTATGTAAAATTTAATGTGAAAAAGTACAGGGTACAAAACTTTCAAATGAAAAAATATAGACTGTGAAACCCTAAATCAATCTGAGATAGGTGCACAGAAAAAAATGACAAGAAGAAATATATGAAAATGTACATCAAAAGTCAAGTTATGATTTTTAATTGTTTGATTATTTCATTTGTATTGGTAACATTTGTGCAATGATGATTTGTTACTTTTGTTATAAGGAGAAAAAGGAAATTATTTAAAATTTCCCAGATTTAAAAAGAGGCAATGATAGCTCAAGAGAGAAAATAAAATAAAATGTACTCAATAAAAAAAGTCAAAGAAAGGCAAAGTAAAATAATGGTGTTGTGTGACTCTGGAACTCATGACAAATTAAAAATATACACACATGGACATGTGTATATTATAAGTATTATTATGAAAGTGGTATACTCAGAAATTACTAGTAACATTGAAATTAAAAACATTATACCTTATTTCCTGGGAGCCGGGCGGAGAATCTGACCATTAAATTATTCTTTCTGCTTTTCTAAACATAATGGGTGTGCTTGATAAATTTACACTGATTAAACAAATCAAGCACATATAAAGTCCATAAATAAAAGATCATGCCATCATTTTTCCTCTCAGGAGTATGACTCCTTTGGCCCCCAATTCGTAGGGAGAGCAAAGTCCTCGGCAGCAGTGCAGTCACAGAGAGAGGCAAGGAAAATCAATACGCCGGAATGTGTATAAATGACAATTGTGTTTTATTTAATATGACTGCTTCAAAAAAACCTGAGAGAGCATTTTTGCATGAATGTAAAATCCCATGTGTATAGAACAGACCTGATACGGGTTATGCTTCCAGTGCTTGAATTAAACTGTAAAAACTAGGAGTTAGAATTACTCCTTCCATGCAGCCTTCCACTATGGAGCTATTGAAAAAATAAAAATAAGACATGAATTAAGCAAATTTATTATCTTCACAGATGCAAGAATTTTAGTGAAGATTAAATAATGCAGTCAGATACTCCAAATTTCAAAATATAAAAGTCTCAAGCACTCTGCAGTGAGAGCATCTATTACAGGACTGAGCTTTTTTTTCTTGTTTTATTGAGAAGTCTACATTTTAGATACATTCTTAGCAGCATCTTCTTCAGCCATTTAGAAAATATTTTTCTGAGTAAACACATTTATTTGCTATGAAGGCAATTTTTTCACTCCTCTTAATATTGTAAAGAGTTAATCTGAAAAATGCTACATTTAGGGAACAATCAGTAGAATCACAGCTAAATAGGAAAAAAAGACTTTAGAATATAAAAACTCATTCTATTTCCAACGATCAGAAAAAATGAAGGTTTTGAAAATACAAATTGTATCTCGATATTTTGGGTGTTATTGAAGTGTCTAGCACTGTGCTTGGCACAGAATTAGAATTGAATAGATGTTTGAGGATTGAATGTTAAGTTTTGGCTTATGTACAGTGCAAGACACTTGTGAGGATAATACCACTGCTAAGAAGATACATGATTTTTTATGAAATTGGTCAATCTTTAAGAAAACAACCCTAGACTAGTTTTGTATTAATGGAGAGAGAAAATTGGAAAATAGCACTTGGACCGCCCCTCATTACATATCCATGACAACAGTAATGCTCATTTATATTAAATTATATTTCATAACAAATTATATCTAGGAATGTTGATGACCAGTCTTTGGCAACTACTTATCATTCTTTGATAAGTAGACTATGGATTTTAAAAATCTTGCTTCGATTATCTCTGTTAATTGCTTAATTCTTATGGCTAAGAAAATACTTTACGAAACATTCTAATTCAGATAATTTTGAAATAGCCAGATGAAGGGGTAAAACCATTGGCTCAGACTTGGCAAATGCATGGTTACTGCCTTAAGACATTTTCCTTATGTTAGAACAAATGTGTTATCTGAAGCTATATAATCGATGTTCTTCTATATAATACAGCATTAGGTCCTCAAATAATTTTTTCCTCAAAAACAAACATTGTTGAAGGATTAAAAATATTTTTTTAATTTAAGCGAATTACTGTACATATAAAGTAAAGTGATAGTTTTTATCTTTTTCAAATCATATAAGATGTGTGAAAACTGAAATCACACATTCCAGCTACGTTTCTTTCCTCCTCTGTCTTTTACGTCTATTTCTTGACTTTGAGTCCATTTCTCTAAACTACAAGATATGCTTTCTTCTTTGACGAGACATTCTTCCCTGATGAAGTTGGAGATGGGGATTTATGACAGAGCGCCGGAAGTGGGGGCGGGGCAGGCCTTCACCCCGCCCATCAGTGAGTGAGCGCTCAGGTGCCAACATCCGCCTTCCTTACCTCTTCTCTCAGCAGTCAGTAATTCTAGCTGTGCTGAGCTCTGTATCAGCCTCTTCCCTCGGGGCCAGCTATCCTGTCTCCCCTGGGACAAGTGCCCCAGCGTCACCATCCCTGAAGCAAAGCCACTACTCGTTGGTCAGTGTCCTGACAATTTCCTCCACTCCACTCTCCTAGTTGAATGTCCTCATTTAAGCCCTTGGACAAATTTGCCGTTTTTCAACAATGTTACCAGTGCCGCAACGCACACGTGTGTGCAAATCCCTAATATGGAATTTGTGATCATTCCAGCAGGGTGAGGATTAATATCTGCCTTCGTATTATGCATAAAGAGTCGGCTGATTAATCATGAAAACATGCATGCAGGAGGCATATTTAAGCTCCATGAGCAAATAGTTTCAAGTACCTTAGCAGCATTTATGTACATACCTGTAAATGTAGTGCTAATAATAAATTAGTCTTATTTATGCATTAGAGCAATTGGGAAATCCAAGTGGTATTGAAACTTCATCCTTTGGAAACATCTTATTGGATTTTCCACTAATTTACATTGTCCTCTCTCCTATTTCATCAAAGCCACTCATAGTTCCGCAGATTTCTAATAGGCAGAATTGAGAAAGTGTAGTTTTCAGGCATGCAGAACTGCCAGATGAAATCACGGCGCAAATTTGTAGTCGGACAGAACTGGCGTTGAACGCCCGCCGCACCACCTACTAGCTGAGAAGTGCGCGCGCCCCTCTCCGCTCAGTTCCTCGGTGAGCAGACCGATCGTAGGAACTTCGCGGTCACCCTCGGAGGCGAAGACGCAGCAAACGCGCAGGAAAGTGTCATCACCGCCACGCGGTCCGCGCCCAGATGAGCGAGTGGCGGTGGGAAGGAGCTGTCCTATCGTGCACGACTGCGGGCGGGAGGCAGAGCCGCTTCCCAGGGCCCGGTTCTGAGTTACCGTGAAAAGCGGCAACCAGAAGGTCTGCAGGGACTTGTTCGTGGGCGAGAGAGTCTGGAACATTCCGAGGTGGACAGGGTATCCCCACGCACCTTGTCGTTGAGACCTCGCGCACGTGGGTGACTAACTGCGCTTTTTCCCCTGAGCAACAGGAGGTGTGCGGTTCCCTCGGACCGGGGAGCAGGAGAGGAAACGCACCGCGGCCGCCAGCGTGCGGGGGCCCCAGGAACCGGGCGATCTATGTACCGGGTCAAAGTGCAGCGCATTGAAAAAAAAAAAAAAAAAAGGAGGGATTTCTGGAAGAAATTGGCGCTGGACCCAGAGGAATTCTAAAAGAGCAAAAAAATCTTTTCAAAAAATTACAGGCTCAAATCCTCCTATTATTTGACTTTTCCTCTTACATAGCAACTTAGCATGTACAAACCTGAGTAAAAATTACATTAGAAACCAGCTCAGATTCTCCCTCACGGCTATTGTCATTCCTGAAAGCTGCCATCTGTAATCTGTAATGAAGGAGAAGGTTGAAGGCTGGTCTGTTCCTGGCTGTATCGATTCTCCGTTCTCTATAAGCTAAGCTGCTTCACAGACAAAAAGAAAGAGAAACGCTAGACTGTTGCATCTTCTATTAATGGCGGATTTCCATGTTTAGGTTTGTTCATTCGATAAGCATCGCTGGTCTTCACTTTTTTTAAATAAATGTTCTAACATCAGGCCACAGAGCCTCAGCGTGAGAGAAATTGTTTCCTTTCCTTTTTCTTGCTTCTTTGGATTCTACTGGATACTCAAACAAAAAAAAAAGAAGAAGAAGAAGAAGAGAAAACCTATCAAGAATCGTACCCCTATCTACAGACAGCTGCCATGAATTATGACTGTTCCCCAAAGCGAAACTTAACTATGCGTTATACTTCCACACAAAATTAATCCATCAGAATCACAGCCCAGGGAAAGTGGGTCTTTGAAGAGCTGGTAAAATCGAGATGGGATAAATTCAGAACACGTCTCAACGCTCATCTCAGTTCTTTGAATGAAATGCTTGGATCCTGGTCAGGTGATCTTTCCTGGAAGACAGGCGCTCTGGTGGTCTCTCTCCCTGCTACCCACTCCTGGTGCACGTAACCTTTCTCGGTCCCAGGCTATCGGATCTGAATGAAAAGCTTGGAAAAGAGAAGTTCTTAGAAAGAAGACATGTAAGAATAATGGCGGAGCCACCTCTCACTGAAACATTTAAATGAATTTGGAGGAAACTTTAAGCTCTAAAAGTCTATAATATGAAAAGTTCAAAATACTATGACATTCGGTACACTATACGGAGCAGAATAAACTTTACTTACTAGTAATGTCTAGGAAAACTGAGAGGCTGATGTATTCTTAGGCCGGCATTGGGGAAAAGAAGTTCTGGATCAAATAATTCTTTTCCCTGGAGCGTGTTGCAGCCAGCGCATTTTCTCCGGAAAGGTCAGCGCACGTGCAAGCAACAGCCTCGCATCCTGATTTGACAGAGGTGGCGACAATGGGGCCAGGTCGCTTGCCTCGGGGAGTTTCACAAGGAGCTGGCGGTCGACATTCCGAGTGACTGGGCCGTTTCCGTCCCTTCGCTTTCCTGCCCGTCATCCCTGGAACCAGGGGGCAGTCACGGCAGGCCACCGAGTCACATTTTCCCGGTCCGTAGGTGGACTCTGCAGGGCCGTAGAGAGGACGAAGTAAGGCGACGCGTGTCGTCGCCGGCCCGGGAGAGGCCCAGTCCAGCTCTGTCGCTTTGCAGACCGACCCTGGCAGGAGACAGGGGGCCGGCGTTACTACAGAGCCCGCTAGCCTCATGGTCGCAGGTTCGGCGGTGAAGACGTGGTGCCGCGGACGGAATGGCCTCGGATGACAGGCGCTGAGAGGGGCCACGTCCTTCCCCGTGGCGGCACAGCCGGGCTGGGCTTCGCAGGCCGGGAAGCTGAGCCAAGTCCCGCGAGTGGGGACGTGGCCGAGCGTGGCAGATGCTCATGACACGGCAGTGGGACTGTGCCCCGTCCCTGCCTGATCGCGGAGCGGGCCACCTTCTCCGCTGCTGGGTCGTGATGGTGTTACTGCTTTGTCTTTTTTAAAGAAATAGATGGAATTTTCTGTTGTTCCCTAAGGTGATAATTTAGTGAAGATAAAATGTTTGAGGTGGCTTTTGTTTTGTTTTGTTTTGTTTTGTTTTTCATATTTCTCGTTGGCCAGACTCTCCTCTATCACAGACACTCTCTTGAGAAACGCTTGCCATCCACATCTCGGGGATGGCGATGTGACCGGCTATGGCATCAGGCACAAAAAAGGGTTGAAAATGGGAAGCTGAGCCTCCTATGCTCCTTGGACGTCTAAGACTTCTTAGACTTTTCCATTTGCAAAATGGAGAAAATACCTCCCCTGCTTTACAAAGGCGTAGGGAATTATACCTGAGAGAGCACTCTGAAAATCTTAAAGTGTAAAAAAAATGAACGAAGGGCATCATTATTAAGTAGAAGTCAAAGGTCGTGCTGAAATGACATTCCGACAGAGAACCCCTTAGGCTCTGGCAGACTGCCCCTCATCCGGGCTGTCGGGGGCCATGGTCGTCTGTACACGGTCGCCTCACCATTTAGAGAAGAGCATCTCCTTTTCTTCTTCACAGGGTATTTTGTGTCGGGGCCAAACACTCCGAAACTCTCATGGCATTGTTTTCGATGTTGAGAGTAATGAACAATAATTGCTGAAATTTCACCTCTTGCCTTTAATGAGCTTACAGCGGAGGCCGTGAGACGAGCCAGGATGTAATGACCCGCAGGTCAGTGGAAGCCACGCCAAACGCGTCGGAGGGGCAAGGCAGGAGGGACCCAGGTGACGGCAGGTCGTCCGACGGCGAGAGTGGCTCAAACTCGGTGTCGTGTGGGAGGGATGACAGGTCTGCGGCCCGGGCCGGGCGTCAAGCGAAAGGAGCCAGACGAAGCGGGACAGGCGAGCTGCGCCAACACGATGTCCGGCATCCTGGTCCGGAGAAAAGCAAGCGACGCGCGAAGCGTCGTCGTGCCCACCGCAGAACGCGGGGAGCAGTGGGCGTCTCTTAGAAGTGAGCGGCAGCAGAGGAAAGCAGAGTGCAGGACTCCTCATGCAATCCCAGCTCTCGTTCACCAAAAAAAAATAATAAAACAAAACAAAACGAAACAAAACACTGCCTGTAACAATGAGGCATGTGGCCAAAGTTTGTTTTTACAAAAAATAAATCAATAAATACATGAATTTAAACTTTCTGTGGAACAGACTGTAGCATGTTTGATAGACATGTGTATGTTCAGGTCACTGTTATGTTCAGAATAATGTACATCTCAATGAAAACGGCTATGATGATTATTTGTTCAAATTGCGCAGGACAAGTTCGATAGCATGTCAGATTCTCAGATTTCACTAAGTCTTTGGGATTCCAAAGATAAAGGAGTACACATCTCTTCATTCAAGTCACAAATGAAATACAGAAAGAAAAGATGCTTGGAGGTTTGCGTTAGAATTCACTGTGCAGGAAAGAAAAACGTTATAATTGTCCTGATAAATACATTTCGTTTACTAAAAATCGGCCAGGAAATGCACGTGCCTAGCGCGGATGCGTGGTCTGGGCGGACAGTGTTATGTGACAACACCACATTGCCTGGAAGGTGGCGGTTCGAAGTTTGAGTCGCCTTAAAATACTCTTTACGCTGTGTAATTAGATTCTTTCCAATCAAACTGCTCACGTAAATTTCGTTTTAACTTGCACATGCTGGACGTAGCGTGGCAGGAAACGTTGGGTCCTCTCCTGGGAACGAGGGGGTCCTGGGTTTGCCGCGAGGGGCAGGTGACTGGAGAAAGGGGAAGGTTGCTCCACGGTTTCCGCACATTTGAGACAAACCGCCAAGCCGGTGCTGACGAGGAAACTGTTACTTCCCAAAATGCGTTTTTCAAAGGGTGAATCATTTTACTTCATTTTATCGCTTTTAGCATTTTTAAACGTTTTTCAAGAGCAGACAGACATACTTTGTGTCAAGCACCATCGGCTATTTAAGGAGTCGTGTAATTGATTTTTTTTTTTCTTTTTCAAAAAACGAATCCCTGTCAAAGAATCTTCAGAGGGGCGCGAGAGCACGCGCTCGGCCGGGGCGGGCTCGGGTGCCAGCGGGCACACCCCACAGACCGTCCCGGCGTGGCCTTTGCCCTTCGAGCCGCCCGCGGCCTGCACTGTCACCCCACCTTCAGAGCAGGGACACTCTCCCGGGGCCCACCGCCACCAACGGGTCTTCAGTCACTAGGCTTCTGCGAGGGGATGGGGCATTCAGTGTGAGGCCCTCCTGCCAGACCCAGGTGAATCAAAGCCAATGTTAAGGAACATTAATGCCAAACGGCGACGTGGGGCGCCTCGAGGCCCCCAAAACTTGACTCTGCAGCAACCTTTTGACACCACGTGTTTTTCTCAGTCGTTAATATTGCCAGTGTGGACCTGAGAGCGATTTAGCCGAAATAGCCAAAGGATCGAATTTCTCTACCGTTACCCCCTTCACACCCGCTTAAGTTTTCTCCAATGAGAAAAAAGAACGAGAAATGCTTTGAGTCCATTCTTGTTTTCTTACTAATAAAGGTACTTAATACATCATTTGTAAGTAGAAACGTATTAGATGAAATTTGTGTAATTGAAGAAAAATTGCAAAAATACAATATAATTCTTTCCCCTGGTCTCCAAGCCCTTCGAAAGTGTCCAGTTCTTGAGAGCTAGCACTACCTTGTCCTCAGATTTCAAGGTTAAAGCTGAGAAAGATCTTCCTCAGAAAGACGATGCCCCGATACCCACAGCCAGGTCCCGTCCGCCCTCGGAAGCCAGCTGCCCTCAGCTGGGGTCTTAACCCCCACACCCCGTTTTGACATGTCATGGCCACACAGCAGCAGAGCCAGGGCTGCGGTCGTAGGTACCAAGACAGGAACAAACCCCGTGACTCTAGGGAATGGTCCCCAAAGGTTCCCTCGGGGAGGGCTGGGGGAGCGTTTTGGATTCGTCCCTCTCGGTGCCCCCGCCTGTGGAATGGCATTGTTTGAAAACAGACAAAACAAACAAGACGAACTTCCCGGGACTGAAATACTTTGTATGTGTTGTTGTTTGCAGTGCATGCCAAGACATTCATGGGCACCAGAGCCAAGCTGGCGAGCTAATTAAATATATATGTGTGTGTGTTTAAAACAGCCTAATAAGGAGCGTTGGATATCTTCAAGATGAGCGAATATCTTATAACTTCTTCCGCAGGTGCGAGGATAGCTACAAGCCACGGGCTTTCTGTCCTGCTTCTTGTTTGTGGCTTTGTGAAGGGTGCTTTGCTTTAGTCTAAAGTGCTGACTTTTTTCCAATATCACTTTCTCTTCTTAAAGCAAAGAGCAAATCGCCTGTAAAATCTACGGAGCGGACAGCAAAGTTGACCCTAAACTCCAAGCACCACCCTGTACCCACTGCACTCTAATTTCCTACCCAAGGACGCCTGCTTCCAGAAGCTTAAAACGAAGAGGCTATCACACGCTTTGCTCATAATAGTTTCTTGGGCGAGTCATTGATCTTTTCTTTCAAGAGAATTAGTGTGAAGTGATAGGACGTTTTCTACCAGCAAGATCTTTTTTTTTTTTTTTTTTTTTCCTTTTCTTGCGGCTGCTTCAAGCATCATCTTGCTGACTGCTCAGGGGTTGGCCTGAAAGCGATGGGGATAATAAATATTTACTGCGGATGCCACTGATTCCCTACGAAAGGACCCGTTATCTGCAGGAAGCAAACAGAGATCAAAAGACTTCGGAATATAAACTATCATCAAACGAAAACCCCCGTTTGGGGCCAAGAACAAAATTACCAACGCTGCGAGGCAACAAGGAGAACATTATTTTAAATCGGAAATAAGAAAAGAGAGAATTTTTTTTTAATTTTCCCCTTTATTTTTTCCCTCGGATTCTTCTCCGTTTTCTTGATTATGGTTCTTGTTCGATGGTGGCAAATGCTGATTACGGCCAATCCCTGTCATTCCTGGAAGGTTTATAGAAATACATTTTGAGTGTTCTATATTTCAATGTATTTTAATTCATTTTGCAATTCCTGTATATGCAAACTTGACAAATTCTGTAAATTGCTTATAGTATGTGTGATATAACTTCAAAGTAGATAGAACTATGACCCTCATGCAAGCTGATTTTTATCATTATATATATAAATATATACATATAAATATCTATATGTTGGGCCATCAACCTTTTTTTCGATAAAGCATTTCTCATTTATGATTCATATATTGTGTGAATTTTGTAACACCTTGTTTCACGTCCACAGGTATGACAGCTTCAGACGGCCTCTGTTGGCCTCTGCTTCCTTCTGGAAAAAGCATACCCAGAATTGTATCGGTCTCTGATAAGTGAATTAATTTCTTCTTGTGTATGCTCTGTTGGAATTTGCTATGTTCCTTTACAAATGGTGTTTATTGAGGTTTGAGGGTCTCTTGACTCTAAAGAATGTACACTCTCTGGTTTTGACAGCTTTCCCTATAACATAATCATCATTATTATTGTCAAAAAGCAATGTTGCTCCTGGCGAATCTGCCTTGGGGGTGAGTGTGGGGAACAAAGCGGTGGCCATTACTCACTCCCTAATTCCCGGAAAAACCCTTCTTGCCGTGGCTGAAAGTGTGCCTCCTTTGACCTTTATGAATTTTTGTAGCATTGTCATTCTGTTTTTTGCTCCTCATTATATTTTAATGTCTCCTAATTAAAAATTCAAATTTGGTTGGCTAAATATAATATGTAAAAGATGACTGCGAATCCCAAATGAAGATAATGTGTTCAGTTTTCACTAGTTAAGTCAATTGTAATTCTAAATACTCTGTTCTTATCTTTGGTCATATGCTAATTCAGACTATTTCATTTAGAATCTGTTTTCCACTCTGGAAAAGACTGGCAGGCAGAAGGAGGAATGAGTTCTGTATGCTCTATGGACTAGGTACGGGTTGAGATAGGAATGACCTAGGTCTCTCTTCGGGAACGATCTTTCCATTTTCGTTCATAACAAAACCAGGAGATCATCTGTGCAGGACCATTGGCTCCCAGCCTACGGTCCCGAGCTGAAGCTCAGAGGCAATGAATACCTCTGCTTTTCAAAGGTAAACGCGTCGACTTTCTGCAATTCAGTCACAAGCAACGTGCGTATTTTCACAATATTCTTGACGTTATCTTCTGAAAGTTAATGTTTCATGCTAAGCCTTTTATTGACATTTTTCTCATTCATTTGGTTTATTATTTCGGTCTAATGAGAACAATAAATAAAGGATTTGATTGCACTATTTTATGAACCTAGAAATTTATTTTCTTTCTAAGTCGAAGACTTAAAGTACATGAAATAATGGAAAGGTAAATATTATTTATTCTACCTCCCTGGGCTTTAAAGATTACGTACATTCAAGCATGAATGAGTATGCTGATTCAAATTGAATCAGGCTGGGGAAATTCACCGTGTACTTTACTGGTCAGGAGGGTGGTCAGTGCTAAAGTGTCTCCGATCAGCGATGTTTACCACATCCCTTGTAAGAAAGGACACGTGTTAGCTGGCTCGGTGGAGTCCATGAACCCGCCGAAGCTATATGCATGTTTGTGTGTGTATTTGTTTTCTGGAGATGGCCCTTTGTATTCATTGATTCTGAAAGTGATTTGATTATGATTTGCTTGCCTAAAAGAAGAATGCTTAGATGATTTCGAGCACCTACAAGGATGTGATTATTATAATTTTGAACTAGTTTATCTTAAAAGTTCTTGGAAGCAAGACGTGTTTAGGGAAATAGTGTGTGTGTGTGTGTATTTGACCAAGAAAACATAGTTTTAAGTAAAGAAAAAATTCCCTTTTAATTTCTCATACATAGTATGGAATAACAGATACGAGATGATGTTTGTTGAATTTTTAGAACCAATACTAAGCGCTTAAAATATAATTTTACAAATTATACACAGATACCAATTACATAAGTGGTCCTGGTGTGGATGTTATATAAAAGACAAAATATTAAAAATAAGTTGGCGGTAGTTTTGATGAGAAAAAATAATTGCAAAAGGAAGTGTAATTTGCCTTAGATAAATACATGTAGTCCAATGATTGCATCTTGGAATTAAGACTATGAAGCTGCAAAATATATATGCACATAATTTCAAATATAAAGCCAAAATAATTTTAATTTTAGATCTCATTAATTAGGGAAGCAGTTTATCATTCAGGAAGTGTTCTAGACTTCATAGTCCAATCGGTGGAATACATAAGGTCCTTTATTGCATCTAGAGAGACAGAGAGGAAACATCCAAAAACAAGAAAATATATAATAGTGATAAATTCTAAGAATGAAACACAGTAGGATGATGATATAAAGGCGTATAACTATAAGTGGTCAGGTAGGGAGGCGACATTTAAGCAAAATTTGAATGACCTGAAGCCAGTCAAGAGAGGGTCTGGGAGAAGAGGCCTCTAGGCAGAGGGCAGCTTGTGCCAGGCTCTGAGGGTGAGTCCACCTGGGCTCGCTCATGGGCCAGAAAGAGGGCAGGTGTGTAGTCAGTGAGGGAGAGGGGCGTGAGAGGAATTCAGGCCAGGGAAAAAGACACACAAGACCCAGCCAAGGACAGGGGAACAGGACAGAGCGTGTGTGAGTTCCACACGGGCTCTTATTCTGAGACGGGACACAGGCTGTCCCCACAGCTGACTCCTTAGTGGTGTAGCTTGTCAGCAAGACGCCTTTGGAAATAGCATCGAACCCCTCAGATGGTCGGGTTATGCTTTTGTCTAGAAGCTGCTGAGGCGTGTTAGCCGTGGTGGAATGTAGCTCAATGTTCTGATGCTGATTTACAACTGATAATTTGGAGAAGGAAGAGGAAAGATTGAGAGACAATCGGGACAGCCTTTAGTGTAGCGCAGAACTAGTTATGATCATTACAAAGGCAGTTTGAAATAAATCAAAAGGAAAGAGATTCGCTCCTAGACACGTGGTAGCAAAACATTGTAATTAAGATGGTAGAGGAAGGAGGAAAAAAACTCTACAGGTACACAGAAAAAAAAATGATCGAAAAATCAGAAAATAAGAGCTTAGAGTTCTCTAGAACACAATAGATTAAAAACTACAGCAGAGGAAATATTGTGACAAAATAATTTTACACTTAGTTAAGTTATATTTTCATTGTTAAAGAAATAAACAAAATCAATCTGAGGTAGTCGAGGCCCACAGAAGAACTGCATGTATCTTCTTAAAGGCCATGCTTACCTATCTGCTCCAACGCAAGCAGGAATTAAATATGATGTTAAAAATAAATGGGGATGATAGAGGCTCTCTACCATATCAGATGGTATTAAATGTAAAGAATTACTGAACATTTTATTGTATTTCGCTGTACATGAAAAGAAACAAAAGTTTCACAAAACAATATTAACTTATTTTGTGCAGGCAATGAAATGCACTCTAATATTTTCTATTTTGTTTTATTTCTTTGTTAACTTGTCACAAAACATTAAATTGATTTTGCAACCCGAAATTTTGAAAAAAAAAAAAAAAAAAGAATCCAGAGGTGTATTTTATTCCAAAACTTAATATAAATGGCAAACATAATTACATGACAGTATATAATAATAAAACATTAATTTGAGTTCTAAACTCAATTATATTTTTTGTTTTATTTTTATATAAAAATACAATTGCATTGTATTTTTTAGAACCAGTGAGTCAGAGATGACCCGAGCACAGAAAAGCGGCCTGACTCGCGTTGGGGGCCGCGGAGTGACGCGTGTCCTGTGTTTCAGTGTTCCGTTTCAGGTTTGCGTCCTTTTCTTTTCTGCCCTATTGTCGTCTGAACGCCCCTCCTGTGTGTTTGTGATACGGAGGAGCGGGAGAAATAACTGCAGGGAGGTGCAGCGGCCTCCACGGACCAACGATGGATCCCGATGACTGTCCCCTTAACCGCCTGCCCACTACGCGTTGGACTAATGCACCCCAGAGACCCGAGGACATGGTAGCAGTCCTGAGTCATTTCCCAGTGACGCAGCAAGGTCTGGGTAGTTCTCTTTCTTCGATGCACGGTGATCCCCCCAAACGTCTCGGCTCCTTTTATTGTCACCGACGAGGTCCTCCAGAAGACACCCCGTTCTGCGGAAGCCTGAGCTGCACGCCAGCACGTTCGCAGTTCACCTCCGCTGCGGTCCTCAGACGCCAGGACGTGGTGGAAGATGCTGGGCGTGGCCTTTATCGCTGAAGGAAGGACGTGCGTGGCGCCTGTGATGAGAAACAACCCAGGAAGGCGACCGGCATCGTCCGAGCCAGTTTCGAAGTGGCGATTGACTGTGGCATCTCCAGGAAGGAAACAGAGGGGCCACCTTCGTGAAGTCACACTTGATTTGTGTGATCACCTTCTAAGAAAAGTCCTCCATTTCTTCAAAATAGAATTTTGAGCCACACTCCTCATCCAAACCCGTCACCAGTGTCGATTTTGTTGAAGGGATCACCGGTCACGGTAATATTTTAGGTGCATACTGAGCATATCACTCTCAGCCTCCCCCAAAGGGAGCCGAGACATTTGGGGAGTATCTGTGCATCAAAGAAAGAACTATCTAGACGTTGCCATGTTACGACTCAGGACTAATACCATATCTTTGGGTCCAAGATGTAATAGGCAGAGAATTAATAGACTATTCATCACGATTCATCGTTGGTGCGTGGAGACTGCTATATCTACCTGCAATTATTTCCCCAGCTCCTAAAAATACAATTGAAATGTATACCTTTAGGAACTTTACATGGGTCCCCTGTCACATAAGTAACGGCTATCTGTTTTTGAAGAACCCTCGAATTTCTCCTCTTTACCAAAATAGTTCATAAAAAAACAATGACAGAATTGTGACACTATTAAAGTCATGGATAAAGCATTTACCTCTGTCTTTGGTAGTACAGAAGACAGTCAAGTATTGAGTTATCATAAGCATAATTAGGTGCCGAATTCAACTAGAGTTGCTGCTCCAAAAATAGCTACTTTGTGGAGCGAATTAGCAGAGCTGTCGTGCAGTTAATAACTTTGTAGTTTTCTACTTTATTGCAATTAGAATAAATAAAAGGATCTTTTTTTAACCCAGCAGGGATGAAAGTGTCTCTATGCCATTTGCTTCAAAGTTACATTGACTCTCCAGGTCAGAGCCACAATTTAGTCCTCCCCACTGAGCCCTCGGACGTCCTGTGGCCCTATGATATTGATGGCACCATGTTGGTAAGACCTGGAGGTAAGGATGGAACAGCACCCTGGAGGTTTTAATAATGTACATATACTCTACAGGGTGGAAAATAAACTATAAAAATATAGGACCATGATGGCGTTAAGCAGACCTTTAAACGTTCAAGTAATTATCCCAATCCTTCACAGGATTGTAGTCACTATTCCAGTGACTACAACAACATGGCACACTCTCCGATTCATTTTATGAGACCAGCATGACGTAGCTAGACAGCCTGACAATGACAGTGAGAGAAGGGACAATCCCAAGCTGATCTAACTCGTGGGAATAGGTGCAAAAATCATCGACAGAATAATAACAAAACAAACCCACCCACACACAATACATCACATAGAACAGACACGGTTCATTTCAGGAATGCAAAGTTGGAAAATCCAACAATAGGATCCTCAATAATCTTAGATCATAGTCCCCAGAGGCAGGCAGCGAGACCAGGATTCGAGTCTCATTGATTTATCTGAGACGTTCCGGAACCATGAGCAGAAGAATAGGAAATAAGACAGGGAAGAGAAGACAGTGTGCATTATCCAGCCAGCTGTCGCTGTGGGCCCCTGGAGTCCCATCCCACGGGGAGACTAAGTAAGTGGTATGAAACACACACCTGAGTTACCCCCATCCAAAGGACAACGCGTGAGGCTGTCCGACCCTGTGGAGAGGAAGAGAGAAGTAGGGTTTATTTCCAGGCACCTCCAGCCTGCCTTGTGCACGAGCAGAAGAGCCTTCTGCAACTCCTAGGACGGTCACTGGGAACAGAACCACAGACGTGGGCAGCGGGGTGTTCGTGCGAATACACTGAGGTGCTGAGGCCCGTGGGGTCTGGACCACAGCACCTTCTGCTACAGCATCAGTGGAAGGGAAGAGCGTGCGTAGAACTCAGTGGAAAGAAAAAGGCGTTTGTTGAAATTCAACGTCCATTCCTGATTAGAAACTCTTGGAAAACTAGGAATAGAAAGGTCCTTCCTTACCTGGGTAATGGGTATTTTCAAAACTGTAGCAAACCCCATGTTAAATTATGACACATTGAGTAGTTTCCCTTTACAGCTGGGAATGAGGGACCAGACAATGAAACCCATTGTCCCATGCAAATCTGTCATATAACAAGGTTCTTAGAAGCATTTTAATGATTCGTAGTTGAGAAAAACACAAATGACCATTAATAGTAGAATATGTAAGTAAATGGCATGTTCCTAGAAGGATATACTAGAGGGCAAGGGAAATAAATGAACTAGGGCTACTTTCAACATCACAAATGAATCTCAAAGCCATAATCGATACTTGATTGATTAAAGACATAAGGAGGTACAGATGGTAACATTCCACGTACACAGAATTCGAGAACGGAAAATTGAATCGGTGTCTGCAGCATGGTAGAAAATTTCAAAAGTGGAGAAATATGTCACGCCTTCTCTCTTCTAACGCTAAGAAACAGTCCCGAGGTTCACGGGCATGTGAGGGTTTTGGAAACAACACACACCAGTGTGTTGTGCTGCTGAGGGACGTGCAAGCCAGGTGTGGGTGCAAACCAGAGGGAAAGAAGGCCTTTCCTCTGGCCAGTCCATGAAGGGGTGGCTCTGTTCCCCAGAACTCACAGCCCTGCAGGTCAACGGCGCTCAAAGTCCCTTGTGACCACACCAGGACCCCCTCCAGGTCCTGCCAAAACTCCTGCCAGAGGAGTTGCCATAAACAGCACTAGACTCCAGTAGGAAAGCCATGTTTTCTGTGGCTACCTACTCCTCTACGTCTAAGAAACCATTTACCACTGCCCGCTGGTAGAAATTAAATCAAGATGGGCCACCAGGCGGTGATGTGACCCGCTGGGACTTGGTGTCCCTCGCGAAGTCCAGCCATCGCACAGAAGGAAGAAAGTGTCTGAGAAGGTCCTGAAGGTGCATGAAACGTCACGCCCCGCCTCCGTATTCCCACCGCGTCATCAGCCCACCTCACAGTGTCATCAGGAATTACTTCTCCGTAAAGGAAAACGTTTAAATGCAACTTATAGGTGATTTTGCAGCCAGGAAAGTCTATTCTCTTCAGATATCTAGAAGACAGACAAAACTCAGCTAGAAATATCTGATGACAGATATTTGACAGTCGAAATCATATATACACTTGTTCGAACAGTTACAGTGTGTATTAAAGAGCATATGGTGAAGACAACATTCGAATCCCTGGAAAAAATAGTCCTTCGGGCACTCTCAGAATAATAATTTCTTAACTATTTGAGGGGTGAAATTCCAGCAAAATAAAGTGAGTAAAGAGTAAATTAAATTGCAGCATAAAATTTAAAATTTATGTCGTTTCAAAGACAAAATCCAAAGAAGAACTAAGGGAAAAACCACTTTGACATATACATAATATGCCCAAATCAATATCCTTTCATATTTTTTAAGACTTAAATCAGTAAGCAAAAGAAAAAAAATCTCAGCTTTAAAAAGGGGGGAGGCAAATAATCAAATTTTTTCAAGGAAGAAATACAAATAGCCAATATTCATGAAAATATTCAATCTCATTAAAAATAAAAGAAAGCAATAACAATAAAACCAACACTTTGTAAACATAAATCTGAATTTGAGAAAAATCGGCATTCTTAAATGTTTTATTATAAAACAAGAAAAATTATGTAAATTATATTCTCAACACAAGAAGGTAAAAACACGCCATTTAAATGGACCAGAGGATAAGGAGAAATATAAAAATAAATAAAATACATCGAAAGCTATAATAGAAAAACCTTAGAGAGCAGATACAGGAGAAAGTTGTTTGAACGAGTAATAAAAGAGGCAAAATTCTGGGCGAGCGACTTGGAAAAAGTGGAAGGAAAAAAATGTTAAGACATAACGAGAGATCAGAGAGTAATAGTTATACAAGCGTATGACCTACGACGTGCCTGTGATCATCTCTAGTAGGTTGGGTGGCAGGATTGCTTAAACTGGCAAGTGGCAATCTCAACCTCCAGTTTAATGAAGCCACTGTTTGTCGCCTGATGGAGGCACCACCTCCTCTGTGCTGGCAAGTGCAGGGCCCGAGGGCGGGGACTCTGGGTGCAGAACGCTCGTCTGGTCCAGACACAACCAACGGTCACCTGCTCCGTGATGGAAAGAATCCAGTGGAATCAACCAGCCCTGCCAGGTCCCCCGGGAACGGTGTCGGGTCACGGGCTCGGCACTGGTGTCTCCTATGGGCAACTTGGGGACCCGGAAGTGCGGCAGCCTGGGAGCCTCATCATCGAGCCCAAGCGTATATATTAATACAAGGTGAAATAAGGTGATTTAGCGAGCGCCTCTATAGACAGTAAATGATACATAATGAAGTTTTTAAAAAGAAAATTCTTTGTAAACTTCAATTTGAAAGATACATCCCCAAGAAAATGAATAAAATCTATCTTTAACAAGAAAACACATAATTAACATTTACACACTGAAAACACTTTATTAAGCTAAGAAACATAATCGGGATCACTGTTATTGTTGTTTGATATTTAACACTGATCTCATAATCAAACCGGTGCAAAACACAAAGATAAGAAAGAAAAATTTGAAAGAAAAATATAATTATCATAACTTGAAGGCAAATAATTATCTGCTGAAAAGCACAAAGGGGTAAATGGACATTTTAGGGCTAGTCATTAACGATAATATCATAAAATATAAATATTAATTTACCAAAATAACACTTTCCTTTATACCAGTTAGAATAATAATGGAAAAAGAAATGCATTCACACTGAGAACACACACATCAATAAGAATAATAATATCAAGAAAGATGTCAGACCTAAATGAAGAAAACTAAAATCTATATACTGAGAGCACACAAGAAAAATTAATTGGAAACCATATCATGTTCCAAAATGAGTCTTTATAAAGATGACCATTCTTTCCTAGCCATGCATTTTTAAACATATCCTAGCTAAGTTTTGTTTTGTTTTGTTTTCATTTTTAGAATTTTGCCAAATGACTTTAAACGTAATCTTAGAGAAATGAGGGAAAATACCCATAGGAAATTTTTAAAGAGTAGTGAATGGAGAGTTAACCTCCCAGATAATGAAAGTACAAGAATTAAAATAATGTGGTTTGGGTCCGGATATTGGCAGAAGGACAAATGGAACACAATGAATGTTCCAGAAAGTACTCAGGAGTGTAAAAAACAATGCACGATGAAGGTTATATGAAAGCAACTGGAAAAGTGAAATTAGTCAATCCGTAATTATGGTTCAATCAAAAAGTGGTCGCATAGTCACCGATCATTATGAACCCATGAATATTCTAGGTGGATGAAACAATTAAATGAAAAAAGTTGGTGGAAAAATACTAAGAATAAAGCATTATAAATAAGCAATAATGAAGTAGTCGATAAAATATACAGAGGGCTGAAGTATATCTCAGCCCTCTGTATATCTTAGACCTTCTGCTCGATTTCCTGTAAACCTAAAATTTGTCTAAAATCTATTAACTAAAAATAAAAGAGTGACTCAGATGCTTTCGAATATGTTAACACACTTTGCTGTGTTTCAAAAAGAAAATCAAGATATACTCAAAATTTTGAATGGCTAACTCAGCTTTACTGGGGGGGATAGGCCAATCTTACAAATTAAGTCCCGAGGTCAGCGCCTTCAACTAAAAATCAAGCCAAACGACATTTAAATCTTCACCCATCGAGATGCAAAATATACATTAAAACTTCATACTACTAAAATTTTTATGATGACAATAAGTATGCAAAAAAACTGTAACAATAAGCAATGAGCCCTTGAAGCACACCATTGTATGTGTTTCAACATCATGCAGAGTTAAGAATGCCTTTGCTATAAGAATTCATGTTGCCTGCATCTCAGATTCAAAGGTTTGGAAATGTGGATCATACATCTTCAGATAGAAGTTATCGGTGCATTTCATAAGCCCCTTGAATTGTAACTCTGTATCCCCAACAGCAGTGTAGCTCCTGCCTAGAGTAGAAATGCAAGGCTTGTAAATAAAGAGAAAAGAAGGGAGTGAGGAAAGACAGGCAGGAAAGCTTAAGGAGAGAACGGAGATGCATTGACCAGGTTGTTTATGCAAATCCTGAATTCCTTAGCTAAGCTTGACAGAGATCTTTGTATTCTAACTCCCTGCAGGTGTTCCCAACCTTTGCCAGCCTAAGAACCGTGGGGAATCATAAAGAGAGTCAAACTCTTCTAATTTTGACTCATATTTTGAATTTCCGAGACTCTGCAGAAGGGGTTAGGTGCACATTTGGTTGCCTGGGAACTAAGCTCACTTCCACCTCTACCTCATGCAAATTTTTCTTAAAGCATCTATTTTGTGTAAGTATCGCTTCAGTGACAGGTATGGATGAGGCTGACATATCTAAAATATTTTACTGTACTGAGACAGGAATGCCTTATTTTTTCCACGAGAGCCTCATTTCAGCTTTAAATTGGCACCAGCAGTACATTTTCCCGAATTCCTCAGCACAGACACGTACCTGTTTCTGGCATGTTCTCAATGGCCAGCAACGGCACATCATTTAAACGGTTGTTGTGATGCGCCCTTCTGTTTTATGATCTGTGGTTTGCGGGGAGTAAATGAAAGTGATTTAAACAAGCTTCTAAAATTGCACCTAACTGTAGAGACATTAAGCATGCTTTTAGGTGAGAGCGACATCTCTTTCCGTTACATGTTAATTTGATCACCTGTCTCTTACTCTTTCCGGGAGTGAGAAGGTGAAAAAGAGGAACTCTCATAAATTCGAGAAGAAGGTGTGTTTGGGCGTTGGGAAACAAATTTACAGAAATGCAATTACCAAGATGAGACTAGGCTCTTGGCATCGGACAAAAATGAAGGTAGCCCCGGGAGGCTACTTTTAAGGGATGACCAGAAGAAATTCAGTCAAAGATGCCTAAAAACAAAACTCTAATCGCAGTGATAGCATGAGAACTGGGGGAGAGGACGCTGTTGGCGCCAGCACGAACGCGTCAGCGACACGAGACTCTGAAATAAGAGACGACGATGCGGCGCCGTTTCGTCCGGAGACGGGGCCCTCCCGGGACTGCGCGCGACTCGCAGCAGAGGACGCGAGGGTGGCCTAGCTGCCCGCGCCACCGCCACGAGCCACCGGCCTGTGCGTTTGGGGGGATGTCTACACGATTATCGTTAACATCTAGTAAACTAAGGACTACGCACCCAATTAGAATCGTACACAAACTGTATTGTAAATAGTTCGGAATTGCAAAAAGGCACTTCATTTGTTAAATCTGGTTGGAAACCAGGGAATGCATCCAACGAATGCGTGGAACGACTTCGCTCAAAACTTCTCAACGTCTCTCTTTTGCCAATAGAGAATAAATTGTATACACAGGCAGTCAGCAGCTCCGAGCCTCGGCGCCACACTAGCTCTTGGTCCCACGCACAGCGATTCTTCCCGGATAACCGCCGGTCCAGCCGAGAGACCCCCTTCCTCATCACGCCCCAGTACACTGCGATCCACAATCACATCACGCAAGCCTCGGGGCTGCGCGTCTCAGGCTGTTTCCAAAGTGTCTCTCCCCAAACGACACCTGCGCATCCTGTTCCTGATAATAAGTGACAGGTGCTACCGCAGGTGTTAAAATGTCCAGGATGCTAGCATCCATATGCTCCTTGCCACTAAAAACGCCACAGGTCTGTGATCGATTGTACATCCAAGAGGTGTTCCAACAACGGAAATAAATACGAGTAGTAATAAAACGTGGCTTCCCTCTCTATTTCCGGCGTCTTTATCTCCGGTCTTGTCGCTGTTCCCTGTTTCTTGGCCTTCCTCGCTCTCTGCCCGTCATACTCATTATCTGGGTTTGTGTGTAAGGCATTACTGTTATTTGGCGTGTTTCATTTTAAGTGTCTCATGCTCATTTAAAGACACAGACTTCGGGGAATTCCGATGACATGGCCAGGACAGTGCCGAAGATGGGAAAAGACAGGACGCTCAGACGCTGTGTCCTAAGCTGGTGTCTTTTCTCCCACAACGTGCTGCTTTCTACAAAAATGATGCCTTTCGCCAGAGAAGCAGCACGTCTGTGAGGAGCCGCTCATCCTTCCTACTTCCCAATTTCCTTATCTGTCAGTGGGAATTATGAGCCCTGCCCTGCCTCTCTCGTGTGGCGGCTGCAAGAAGCAAATGAGATAGTGTACATGAAGGCGTTTCCAAAGCTCAAATAAAAAAAATTAAAAGTGTCATTTCATTATCTTCACCTGGAAAACGGCTGCAGAGCGCCGGGATTAAAAATATCAGAATTAACCCACTACTGCTTGTATTAATCATGGTGAGTAATGAACTTGAGCCTAGCGTTTTGCCCGGCTATGAAGCAAAAGTGAGGACTGAAGTGGTCACACACATCCTCCCTGGGGACCGAATCAAGGTTTAAATTCAATGAGTGCCTCATTCGCATGTTCCCTAATTCCAGTTATATCAGCCTTTAAGATAGCAAAAGAAGATACTAACCTTGCAAAGGACAATGAGTGTTTTTTTTTTTTCCCTAGAGTGCAACCCCCTGGGATCTTGAGTAAGAAAACCAGTTGTGCCTCGATTAAACTCAACTCGCACCGGAAAATCCCAAAATAGTGCCAGTGCAGACTGATGAAAACCTGTTCCGTCTTTACAGGCTAAAAAGCTTCTGCAAAGGGAACAAGCAGCAGAATGCACAGGCAGTCTTCAAGACGGGGGAACTGTTTGCAAACCATGCATCTTATCAGGAGTTAATATCCAAAATATATATGGAACTCCCATAAGTCAATAGTAAATAAACAAACCAATTTAAAAATAGGCAAAGAACTCGAATAGACATTTCTCAAAAGAAGACGCACCAATGGCCAATAGGTACATGAAATGATGCTCAGCGTTACTAATCGTTAAGGAAATCTGAACCGAAACTACAATAAGCGATCACCTTTCACCTGTTAGAATGGCAATTATAAAAAAATAAAAAATGAAAGCTTGACAATGGGTTCCCCAAAATATTAGACTACCACCTGATCCAGCAATTCCATTTCTTGATATAGATCCAAAAAAATGAAATCAAAATCTTGAAGACGTATCTGTACCTCATGTTCATTGCAGCGTTATTCACAACAGCCAAGGTACGGAAACAGCTCAGGGTCCAGAGTCCACCTGAAGAAAATGCTGTATATGATATGATATATGTATCTATATCTATCTATCATCTATCTCTATTTATCTATGTTCTATCTATTTATTTATCACCTGTCTATCATCATCATCTATCTATTATCCATCTCTATCTGTCTGCCTACCTATCTATCTATCCATCCATCCATCCATTCATATAACTCGACGTTTAAACTGAAGGAGTCCCTGCCATTGTAACAGCATAGTGAGCCTGGAGGACATTGTGCTGTGTGAAATCAACCAGTCACAGAAAGGCAAATACTGCACGATTCCACTTGCACGAAGAATCAAAAACTGTCAGATTCCTAGACTCAGAGAGCAAAGTGGCTGCCAGAGGTCGGGGAGCAGGGAGACGGGGAGTTGCCCTCTGGCTAGAAAGTTGCGACTATAGGGGATGAGTGAATTCTAGAGATCTGCCATGCGATGCGTACCTGTCGTTATAAACAGTGTCCTTTACTTCAAAATCCGTTAAGAGAGTGGATCTCACGTTACGTGTTCTTACCACACACACACATACACCCGTGCACACACACACACACACGCGCGCGCGCGCGCACGCACATTAAATCAAATCAAATCAATAACCGGAAGAAAGAAACCCACAAAGGAACACAGGGAAACTTTGACGGGTCTTAGATGTGTCTGTTACCTTGATTATGATAATGGTCCCATGGGCGTTTGCCTATGTATGAGCATCCAGCTGTACACATTAAATACATGCAGTTTCTTCTATATCAATTCTACCTCAATAAAGCCTGTTTGAAAATAAAGAAAATATCTAATAATATTCAAAACTTTGATACGATTTTGTTTCTACTGAAGATCGCTCCTCATGGAGCCCGAGGAAAACAACCCCTGCTCTTTCTGGAAACCGTCAGCAGCCGCCGAGAGGGCACAGCGTGCCTCACTAAGTTACACTGTCAACGGGAAATTAGCAATTGACCCGCGTGTCCCTTCTTAATAAGAACGCCCCTGCTGGTCTTGATTTATAGGGAGCGTTATTTCCTGTTGCAATATGAGTAGTAATAATTTTCCCTCGGAGGCACCTTTTGCTTTTGAGTGCCCATAACAAATGAGATTTTAACGAGGCGGGAGTGGTTTCATGGGATCGGAGGCCGTCGGTGCTGCCCGGTGAGCTGTTTAATTGAACACAATCTAGAAGGCTCCAGTATGACAAACACACTTGAGCAACAGCGCGTCACGCGTACCTGCAGATGGAAGTGGGACCCGAGAGCCAGCAAACACGAGGCCCCTCCTGGAACTTAATGGAACAGGCGCCCAATTTCAACTCGGAGCCATCTGGAACTCTCCCAAATGTCTTCGAGTTTCAAAATAGTCGTATAACCTGGCACCTTCTTACTAAACCTTGAACTCCTCTGTAGGTTGGTACATGGTTCTGCATAGACACAAGAAGATATTCAAACTCCTTGGCTGATGCCCCCGGTCATGACCCGAGTTACTGCTCTTCCTCAGTGACTCATCCCCCTTTTTTTTTTTTATCATTCTTGTTCCTTTGATTACTTTGTCCACCTGTAAGAGACAGTGTCTTCGTAACAGATGAAAGCATATGTTCCATTTATGTGAACAAAGATACTTCCTTTTTTTTTTTTTTAAACTGGTCTCTCATTAACAATTCCTTGGAGGGTCCTGACTCTAAGGGAGTTTCCCCCCAAGGCGTTCTACATTGGTTGGCAGAAATGCCTCGCGATGGGGGATTAACTTAAGTCGTTCCCAGAAGCCAAGTAAAGACACCTTTTTCCTCCACTTTATTGAGATCTGATTGACAAGACCTCATATAGATTTAAGATGTACAATGTGACTTGACACATGCCCGTGTTGCAAAATGCTCACCGTGAGAAGTTTGGTGAGCAGATCCATCTCCTCACATATCAACCTTCTCATGTGTTGGGTGAGAACATTTAAGACCTATGCTCTTAGCAACCTGCAAGTACACAACGCAGTACCGCGCACTGTGTCACCATGCTGTACGTGGGATCCCAGGACTGATCCATCTTATAACTGGACGTTTGTTCCCTTTAAACCAGAACAGAAGAGCAAATTGAGACGCACCGTCCTGCCACTTGTAGACAGATGTGGAACAAGAAATAATCGTGGGAATTGGCAAGTCGGGGATCGCAGATAACCCTGTCGGGTGAGATGTCGGTGGGAGAGTAGGGGTGGAAGTTTAATGGATGGGTTCAAGAAAGAATGAGAGAAGGTGGGCTGCAGAAAGGAAGTACAGAAAACATTTTCAAAATCTGGTTCTAAATAAATGGGCAGAGAAGAAGCACGTTGCTAGAGAGATAATGGGGTCAATAGGGTTTTTTTTTTAATGAGTGTTTTGAGCAGACATGTAGGCTGATGGAAATGGTCCAGCACGGGGGAAATTTAGCGATACAAAAGAGATAATGCAAGTGTGTGCGTTAGTTAAAAAGAGAAACTGGACGTAATCGCATAACTAGAGGAGCCGGTTTTAGGAGCCGGGAGTTCACTCCATGTAATAAAAGGTGAGGCGGAAATGTACACACGAATGCAGATAGAACAGTATGGGAGACGTTAAAGCTCTCATTTAATTTTTTTGTTGTTGTTGTATTTTCTCATAGAAATAAGTTTTTAAAAAGTTATTGCTTGAGAGCAAGGAGAGGGCAGGAGGTTTTGGAGATCTAAAAAGAGGTCTGGGAGAGAGGGAGCGGGAAAAGATGAAGGAAGGGTGATACCGTCGGCAGGAAGCAGCCACAACGCTTTTAAGCGTACGGGTCACGAATCTCCCGTGAGACCAGCCAGTATCGTTCTACGTGTTTCTCTGGTTACGCTCGCCTCCTTGGTTGCAGAGTTAATGGAGAATTGTAATTAACTAGGTGTGAGATTTTGTCAGGAATGAAGATATCGAAGTGATCACGGTGATGCACGAGGAGCTCTAAGCCAGGAAAGAAAGCGAGTGAGGCGTGATCGGAATTTAAGGGTCAGTGACAGGCCATGGGTCAATTTACTGGGAGGCCAATTAGGATGGAAGCCGTCGAAGCTGGAGTGCGGAGGGAGTAAGCGGTGGTCAGAAAGCAGAATGCGCAAAGGTGAGGTTCCGAAGGACTTGCAGTTGGGGGCGATGAACTCACCGAGGGCGAAAGCACGGGTGGCTGACCGTGACCGAGGACAGGGGCCTTGGAAGCGGGGACCTCCGGGAAATGAGAGGCCCCAGGGCACGCTGTGAGAATGCTGACGTAACCCAAAAGGATGACTCGTGAGTGGTTAGAAGAGGAGGTGACAAATTAGTAATTAAAACACCATAGGGGCGAGGGATAACAAGAAACGAGAGCCACGTATGACATGCTCCGAGAGCAAGAGCTTCACGGAATCTAGGGTTTTATAGGGAGGAAGCTGGGATAATTAAGGATTTGGAAATGATAATGAGAAAATTAAGGACCCCTATTAGTTATTTATTGTTGTGGAACAAATTGATTCAAAACTTAAAAACAACAATAATCATTTATTATCTCTCATGGTTTCTGTGAGTCAAGAATTCAGGCAAGCCACAAAGGGGACAGTGATGTCTCTTCATGAGGTCTGGGGCCCCATCCAGAAAACAGAGCTCGGGGCGGCGGGGGGTGGGGGGTGGGGCGGGGGGCGCTGCACCCCGTGAAGTTTCATTGCACTTTCTGATACTGGCAAACGGCTGCGAGCCTAGCTGGACTGTCAGCTGCAGTATCCACACATGGCCGTCCAGGTGCCTGGGCTGCCTCCCAGCATGGGCCTGAGTTCCAAGGGCACGCACCCCAAAAGAGCGAGAAAGTTAGGTAGAAGCCGCATTGCCTTTTATCACCTCTCCTTAGAAGTCACGTGGAAAAACTTCTGCCCCATTCTGGTGACTGAAGCAGTTACAAAGGTCCATCTAAGTTGAAGAGAAGAGAACACAGACCCCACATCCCGAGGAAGGAGAGTCAACATCGTCATCACACGAAGAGCACACGGGATGGGCTATGCAACGCCGCCATCTGTAAAATGCGGCCTCCACAACCACCGCCCCTAACTCTAGGACGAATCACAGGAGAAGTATGGAAGAAAAACACCTACCATTTGGGAAGGCCCAAGGAAAATGGCAAAGGTAGGTTCTTCAAGAAGTTAAGAGAAGAGGTTGACGATGTGGAGCATTTCGCTGACTCTACCCCATGGAAGAAACTTTAAGAGTGAGGAAGAAAGTTTGGGTCATGCTGGGAGACATGTAGCCATGGGGAAGTAGGAGCAGGTGATAAACGATGACCCAGAAGATTCGGGCTTTTTTTTTTTTTTTTGATAATGGAGAAGTGTAGGGCAGAATGAAACTGATTTTGAGGGCGCGGAGTGCTAAAAGGGAGAGGAAGGTCTGGTTTGGCCACTGGCGCCCTCTGGGGGTTGACCCAAGCCAGCGAAAGCAGTACTGAGGCCAGCAGAGGTTGGTAGCACTAAGGACCCTGAAGACACCGTGACCAAGAAGAGCTGCCACCGGTGTAGCTGGACATTTTATATTAGGAAAACAATTAATATAATTTACCTTATTAACAGAGACTGTGAGGAAAAATTGTATGCCCACCGTAATACATGCTGCAAAAGTATTGGATGATATAAAACTCACGTATGATAAAAAAGGAAACAGTTCTCAAATAAAGAAATGAATTTGAACATGATAGTGCATGATCACATGATAATCCCCCAGAACTTAGCTTACTTAATATTAGAGTAGGCGAAGCCTCCCCTTTCAAGTCAGCAACGATTCAAGGACATCTGCCGGAACTGCTTAGTCAGTAACGAAAGCTGCGAAAACGAACGAGATTTACGATTATGAAAGAAGGAATGAAATTGCTATTTGCCTATGATTACAGATAATGTGATTGATTGCAAAGGAAATTAAAGAGACTCCACAGAAAAATTATCAAAACTTACCAGTAACCGATTACTTTAGTAAGTCAAAGATGACTATACAAAACTCAATAGCTCATCTCTATACCAGCGGTAACCAATTACAAAAGGTACCCTTACAAAGACACACTCCCAGCTGGGGGGTGGGGGGAAGGAATACCAAATACCTAAGAATATATCTAAAAGAAATGTAAAGCTTTTAGAGAGGAAATTATAAAATATTTTATTGCAAAACATAAAAGAACATCTTAAAAATGGAGAGAGATTTATTCCGTGTTCATGGATGGAAACACTGAGCGTTGTAAAGATGTCAACGCGTTCCAAATTAATCTATAAATTTAATGTGATTGTGATAAAAATCTCAAATGAGTTTTTCACAGAACTTGGCCAGATTGAAAATGAGTGACAGACAGCAGACCCGCCCACATGAAGGGTCCCGATGGGGGAATTTCAGAAGAGCAGGTAGAAAGGGCAAATCTGAAAAGCCACTGGAACGGAAGACAGGTGTCCTCGCAAAGGACTGGCCATGGGCAGGGCATGCGTCAGAAGCCAGAAAACAATGTAACATGAGCTCAAAGTTGAAAAATCTCAAAAAAATAAAGAATTGGGAGAAAGAAGAGGAGGAGACAGGGGACCGCCACCCACTCTTTCTCAAGAAGTTGCTAGAGAAGAGACTTCGCTGGAGAAAACTAGAAAACGGATGAAAACTAGAAAACTGAAAGGCGGGATTCGCGGGGCGAGAAGGGGCGCAGGGGCTCAGGGGCGCGGCTCAGGGGCGCGCGGTGAAGGAGCCTCGTGGCCGCGCCGCCTGCACCAACCAGCGGCCCCCAGAGCGGCCCCCCAAGACGCGACTTCTGAGCGCCCGCCCCAGACCTGCTGCTCAGACTGGGGCGGAGGACCCCGCACTCATGTGATGTCGAGGCCTCGCAGGGCTCCGAGGTGGCCCGAGGGTGGCGCACCGCGTCTTCAGACGGCACCTGCATCGCAGAATTCCGCTCAAACGTGTACCTTTGTTTGTTTGTTTTTTTAAATGAGTTTCACTTCTGCTTTGAAAATACGTGCTCCGTGCTGACATCTTAGAAAATATAGAAAAGGGTAAATGAGAAAGAAAAGTCACCTGACATTCCACAATCAAAAAAAAAAATAGTAATTTTTTTATTTAACATCTGTTAAATTATGTATATGATCAATGCTATCCATATTTGCATTGTGTGGTATGTATAGATATTTAAAACATTTTTTTAATTTAATATTACAGAATGATGACTTCTCATGTCCTTGGCACAGCTTCCCAAACCGTCCTTTGCAGGCTGCCTATTTCGTAATGTAGTGGCGGTGACTTATAAAGATGCGCTCCTGTTGGTGGGAACGAAGGTCCCTCTAATTCTGTGAAAGAAGGAAAAACGCCGCAATGAATCCCGTCGCAGGCGGGCTCAGCAGTTTGGCGTCACGGTCGCTCGCACAGACCTTGCAGCCGGAGTCTTCTCGCTATTCCCAGGTGCGCCCTTTGCTGGTCAGGGGGCCTCCCGCCTCTTGATGGGCCTCTGGGAGCTTGGGCATCATCTTTAAGTGGAGATCTTCTATTCTTCGTATAGAACTGTCCTGAGAATGGAGCAGAATAATACGTACGCGTAAAGCGCTTCGTGCGACAGCCATCTGAACGAGCGCTACGACGCACCTGTAACCGCTGCTGCTGGGCAGAAGGGTTGTCACAGCCACTGAGGACGCGAGGGGCGCCGCGGGGCGCCGCCGAGCACCTGCTCGCTGCCGCCGGCCGCTCCGCTTCTGCGGGGAGCTGCGAACCCCGCTCGGCCGCACAGCGAGGCGGGCTCGCGCTGTGACCCCGGGACCGTCTCCCTCCCCTCCTTCGCTGGCTCCTTCAGGCCTGGAGGTGCGACTGGAGGCCCCCCGCCCCCATTTCCCGCTCGGGGTCCTGCACGTTCCCTGCGGGTCTCCCTGCGCTCTGTTCACATCTATGTAAATAGCGCCTTGATTAAACTGTTGTCAAAGCGCTCAAATTGAGTGTAACATCTGTTCCCTGCTGGGATAGTAACTGGCACAGAAGTCGGTACTGGAAATAGCTCTAGGAAGCAGAACTTTGACGTGGCATTCTGGACCCGAGTTACTCCCCTGGCCACAGCGGAAGGGGGCGCGCGCAACCAACTGCATCCGGGGGTCGCGATTATTCGCACTGACGCAGAGTACAGATGCGGGGCGAGTTGTTGAAAAATCAGTTTGCTGTAGCTTTTAGTCTCTATGATGATAATAGGGATTCAAAGATTATGGCATAAGGCGGCTTTTTTTTTTTTCTTTCAGATAGCTCTAGACCTATGGCTCTCAACTGGTGGCAATTTTGTTCCCCAGGGAACCTGGGGAATGTCCAGAGACATTTGGCACTGTTCAGAGATAGTTTTGATGCTCACAGCCTGGGGCTGGCGGTTACTATTGGTATCTAGTGGGCAGAGGAAGTGGGGGGGGGAGGGGAGAAGCGGATATAGGGACCACGTGGGGAGAGATGCACTAGGACGGCCACTCATAAATGAATGATTAGGTAATAAATCAATCCAACCTTTTTAGAAGCGAAAACCAAAGACTTAACCAGCCTTTTGCTTGAACCAAATGTTGACCCAATATGTTCGGTTTTATGACTTTATAAGGCTCACTTATAACAAGAACCGTGGTCCTTCCTCCTGATACCGCAATGCTTCTCCTGCAGATTCCTTCTCGTTTAGCATCAGTTGAGTTTTTTTTATAGTGCGTAGTACATTTTTTCCACTTCTATTCAGTTTCTAATATTCATCTGTGTTGTTATGTTTGTGTTATGTTTGATCATAATTTACTCCAAGGGAATGGACCGTGTGGATGTCTCCGCCCGCCTCCCCAGATGCGGTGTTTCCCCTTCCGCTCCTTCCTGCGTGTCCTGGGAGGCTGACCAGTAAGAACAGAACCTTTGGCCTCTGGCTTCCAGTTGAGTCCAGACGACAGGGACCACTAGCGAGGCATCAGAGGGAGCGAGGGGGCAGGGCAACGGGGGAGGGGCCTGCATTTAGTCTCCCATGGGGTCGTGTGGATGGCCAACCTACTCCTCCTGGGCGAGGGACCCCTCCTCGCAGCCCTCCGCTTCTCCAGATGCTGGGCTCACCTAACTGCGCCCGCACGCCCAGGCCCAGGAGGCTATGGAGCAAGGCCCGGCGGCCGTCCCCGTCCCCCGCGCGAGCTGCGAGCGTCCCCCAGATCGCTCCGTCTGAGCGCGCCGGCTGCCAGCCCGTGGTTGCCAGGATCCTGGCCGATGCGGGTCCTCTTTTAATGAGATTTTTTCTTTCTATGCTTTTGCTCGCTGAAAAGATTTAGGAATTTTTAATTAAAAGAAAAGTTTCCAAAAAGAAAAAAAAAACTCATTTGGTTTTTTTTCTTTTTTCTTCCCCCCCCCCCCACATTCTGGGATAGTGAAATTCTAAATAGCCCTGATTTTGGATTGCAGTCTGCCAAATTACACTGTAAATAGCTTTGATTTGAAATTGAATGCCCCAGAATCAAGGTTATTTGCAAATTTATTTTGCCAAAATCAGAAACCAGGTTTGAGAGTCCCAATACTCTTATTTAAGGGAAATATTGTAACAAACTGAGCATAATTGTAGAAAGAAAGTATAGAAACATTTTTCTTGCCTGTGTACATCTAATTTGCAAAGCACAAACAATATTTAAGCCATTCATTTCAGCTCCTTTGCTGGGTTATTGCAGTTACTTCAATCAGAACTATAGTTCTCTGGATGCCCTACTGCCCAGCTGAGGATGCAAATTCAGCACCCCGTTCTTTGTAGGCTGAGTCAGAATTTCTAAAGACTCTTTAACGAGCTAGCCGAAGAAATTAACACATTTTATTTCTCTTCAGAAATATTCAAAATCTGAATATAAGCAGAAATAAACACATCTCAGGATGGGAACGATAAAATAAGCATTCAAAATATGTGATATTTAAGAAGAACAAGCTAAAATTATTTCTATTATTTTTCCGCATAGCAATGTGCTTTATAGTTTGTTCTTGTGATTATGCTTATGGAAAGACTATGTAATCACTGACTATATGATTTCGGGAGTGTTTCTCAAGCATCTGGATGTTAAAATAGGATCCATTTAGCCTCAGATTTAATAATACCCTCAAATTTTAGAGCGAGGTGATAGGTGTTAAGTACTTCCACAGCCCAGAGCGAGGCGGACACCAGATGGATTCAGAGAAGTGTTTGGAGAGAGTTGCCGGTATTGGGGTGAGGGCCGCGTGAGCCCGTAAGCCAGCTTGGAGGGGTCGCTCTAACGTGGTCATCCCTAGAACAGAAGGTGGAGCCTTTGCTGTGTATCGGAATCCCTGGGGGCCTTTTCAGGACCATCCGCGTCTGGGTTGCACTCGATACCAGTTACCTGAGACTGCCTGGAAGTGGAAGCTAGATCCTGGTGACAGGCCAGCCCGAGCATCCCGTGACTTAGCAACGACGCGTTTGTCCCTGACACCAGGTCGCCGGGTCACGACAGTGCCGGTGAGTACAGCTGTCCCCAGCCCTGTGCCTCCCCAACCCTCCCCTAGAGACCAAGAAACCAGCCAGCAATGGAAAGGGTGACAGAAGAGCTGGCGGAGAGGAGGCCGGCCGCGCTGCGTGTGGATGCGGCGTGAGTCAGAGGGCCCAGAAGCCCGGAGTTACCGGACGCTTCGGGCCGTGATTATTCCAGGGGGTAGACGTTTCAACAGCCAGAAAGGGACTGATCCTAGGACTGCGGATAGAGAAGGGACTTTATTATCTGAGGGTGACCCAAAGTTTAGCGCTCTGCCCCGGATTTCGTTCAAGGGGTGGGGAGAGCAACCCTGAAGCCGAGCGAAGGGCGAGGACCTACGTGCTCTGCACGTTTTCAAGCTCAGTCAGATGGGCACCGTCATGTGACGGGTGACGGGCCAGAGGAAGGTGGGCGGGAAGGGGCTGTGTCGCCCCGGCCACCTGCCATGTCATCGGAGCTCCTAATGTAGGCATGTGCCTCCTTACTGTTTGGGGGTGCGCATTTGAGAGTTGAGTACCCTGCTCTCTGTCCCCGGCTGCCATCTGCGGTCACCCTTGCAGAAACTGGGACTCGCAGAAAACGACAGCACAGGGCAGGCTTGCCAAGGGTGCTCCGCGTCCTAAGACATCCCAAGGGAAACGCTGAGGACAGAGCAGAGAGAAGCTCCTGCCGGAAGTGCACGTCTGAGCATGTCTAAATGTGCACAAAACCAAACGCCAAAGACAGCAAAAGCGTTTGACGAAGGTCGACATTTGCTCCTAGAACGAGAAAAAGAAAAACACTCAGCAAATGAAGGAACATCGTCAGAAACGTCTACGAAGCCCCCACGGCGAGCGCCATGCTCGATGGTAAAGTAACGGGAGCATTCCTCTAGACACGAGGGACGAGATGAGGGCGTTGACTCTCATCGCTCTGCTCAACGTGGCTGTTACGGGAAGATTCGTGTCCCCCAGTGCTCGTATGCTGAAGCCCTCACTAACAATGAGGCCGTACTTGGAGATGGGGTCCCTAAAGGGGTAATTAAGGCTAGATTGGGCCATACGAGCAGGGCCCTAATCCAACGGGGCCGACGTCTTTAGAGACAAAAGGCAAAACCGGGGACGCGTGAGCTCAGACAAAGGGTCAGGCGAGGACGCGATGAAAAAGCGGCCATCTGGGACCCAAGGCGGAGGCGTCGGGAGAAGCCAACACAAAGGGGAATCACCCGAACAGCATCACTGGTGCTTAGAGAGCCAATACGTGTGGATAGAAGCTTCAGAATCACCAGGATAATAGACGAATTTGAAATTGGTCTGTTTAATAGCATGACTTCAAAACACATACAGCAATAATGGTCAGAACGGCAAAGACAGATTGATGAAGCCATCATCATAAAGTAAGATTTTAACACATCTCCTTCTAATTGATAAAGCAGTAAGAATATTGAAGATTTAGTCAACATAATTTAGAATCGTTGTCTGTTGGACATGTATAGAACACTACACCAAAATACTAAGGAATATATATATGTTTTCAAGCAAACTAAAATATTTATGAACGCTGACCACGGGCTAGGCAACGCAGGAAGTCTCGACGAATCTCAAAATGTCACTGTCACACAGACTTTTCTCCAACCACAGTACAGTTCAGTAAAAATTTAATACATAGCAGATAGCCACAACAGTTCCTAAATTTAAAAAAGTAATAACAAAAACATTCATTTGCGTTAAAGACGATATCGGTGAGACTTAGGAAATACAGAGCTATTATGAAAATACTACATATCTAAATTGTATTTAGAAAGAATTGAGTAGAAATAATAAAATACATTCAAACGCCTTACTAGGTGGACTCACAAATCACGTCTATGTCATGGGACCTCCAAGGAAACCCCTAAGCGACAGATTCGAACGTCCAGGCTGAGACCGTGTTGGGGCGGCCACCCCCAAGGTGTTTGCTAGTGGCGGCCATTCTTTCGTAGGTCACCGCCATTGCCTTTTCCGCTGTTTTGAAGAATTTTTTTTCTTTGACCTTCTCTCGTTTCACTTTCAGCAGAGTTATGAGAAAAGGCCTTTTTTCCCCACTGTAAACCCTCTTTTAATGAATTATGCATTCACTGCTTGTGCTATTGTTTTAATTTTAGAAATTTTATTTAAATGGCTTATAAATTTTATGAGCTACCTTTGCAGCACCAGTGGCGATAATCCTATTTTCTTATAATTTATTGGTGGAATGGATTATTGAATACCGTTGAAGAACAAAAATTCAACCGAGTAAATTGTAAAGATCTAATTGGCTGGATTGCACAATTCATGATTTGGCCAGCATCCCAACTAGTAAATAAGGAGGTGCTCCAAAAAGTTGCATGATACAATACGGAAGGGTTTTATAGCCAGAAACTGGGCAGAACAAGAATGATATTAGCCAAAGGACAAGA
The DNA here is from genome assembly GCF_014176215.1 of Rousettus aegyptiacus. Classification (NCBI taxonomy): domain Eukaryota; kingdom Metazoa; phylum Chordata; class Mammalia; order Chiroptera; family Pteropodidae; genus Rousettus; species Rousettus aegyptiacus. Next base: position 43,976,574 of record NW_023416288.1, on the reverse strand, counting down.
AGAACTGTTTCAGGGAAAGTTATTCTTCCTTACAGGAAGGCGGGGGAGGGAAGATGGAGGAGGAAAGACTCAGCTTCCTTGGGGACAGAGAGGGCCCATATGATAGATTACCTCACTGGGGCTGACCAGAAAATTCCAGATTGACCAATTCAGATTCCATTTCTGGAGAAGGTCGAACTGAAGTAAGTCAGGTACTAGGTCTAAGGTCAGGGTCATGGGCTTTAGCACAAGTGACTCCGTGTTGGCCGTGGACTTTCTCTTCCACAATACGTCCTTTCGTATTCAACTAGTCTCTTATTTATGTGTCAAATCCTACTTGGTCATAATGTATTACTCTTTTGATGTATTTCTGGGCTCTTTTACTAAAATTTATTTTAAGTGATCCAGTTTTTACTTGTTATTGAGATTTTCTGTAACTTTAGATGCGATCATGCTAAAGTTTTATTATTAGAGATTTGCTGGCTTTGTAAAATGAAACAGGAACTTTATATCCTCTTCATGACCAAAGGAAAAAATATAGTTAAGAATAAGAGCGAAAACCTGCAAGTTACTAAAGAAAACAGTGAGAAAGGTTTTATGACAAAGGTCTAAAAGCATACGAGTGTTTCAATATTAGAAAAACTAATATGATAGCAATACGTGTGATTGTGTTTAGCGGTGGATGGAGAGTTGGTGTGGGAGGTGAGTATAAGAAAATTAAATCATAATCCTTCTCAAGAGGAAGGAAGGTGATAAAATCGTAAACTAAATAACTATTCAAGAGTAGTATAAGTATGCGATTTAGGACTATAAATACCAGCAGAAACAGCAACAAATATGGAATACACTCGCTGCTAAGGAGCAGGAATCAAGAATGGGAGGGAATAAATTGGAAGACACCTAGCAATTCAATTTGACTTTTTAAAAATATGTTCGGGTCTCTCGGTGATAAAAATTAAAGGAAAAGATTCCAAAGACAGACGGAGCATGCCCCCAATTATGCACTTATGCGTGAGTATGTATGTGTGTGTAGACACACGCACACCCACGTGCGCACCAAAAGCGCCATCGGATGAATGACGCAGGGGTCACAGTTTTATCACGGAGTGGTGGGACTGGGGGCCAATATATTTTATCCTCCACACCTACTGCATTTCCACCTGTTCCGCACCGCTAAAGATGAGTTTATATTTAGAAAGCAATTTAAAAATTAAATCTGCCACATATGCGCAAGCACGGTATGAAGTGCCGGGGGCTCTCAGACGGGCGCGACGCAGGCGGCCGCGACCAAGGATGGCCGCAGAGGGACATCTCCAGACAGCTGAGAAGCAAATCGGCTGCAATCGACTCCAGCCAAGCCCTTTCATGGGCTGCGGTTTTCATCTTGCCTTCTTCGCTCATTGTTCTCTGGGGCTGGTGTGGAAGAAGCAACAACCTCTCCTGTGACTACTGCAATCAAGGAGCAGAAGCAAAAAGCTCTCGATACTCGTCATGCGTCACACCCTTCCAGAGCTCTCCGACAGCCACAAGGCTGTGCTGATGGCCCGTATACGTTGTAAAGTGAGAAGTCTGTGTCCTTTACTGCAATGCGCTATTTATTTGGGGAGGTATTTTTGTGGTTTCCTCTCTGTGTTATTTTTATTTTACATGAACTTCCCATGTTTCAGTCGTTGTATCCTTAAATGTAAGTTCTTCCAAATGCTTGCTTTCACGGGAGACGTCGATTGTATTTGCTGTCATTTCTTCAAATGTGGAAAGCATTTTTCAATTACCACGAAGATCAAATCCTTACATTACAAAAAGGAAGGTCTGTAACAGAGAACAGATGGCTAATGGGCTGTGACTTATCACAAATGGATTCTAAGTTTTATAACGAGAACCTATCAGCAGTGGAAAATGTATCTGGACAGAGACCAATTGCCTGCAGTTAGGACACAAGCTAATTTTAGACCGTCTCACTTTTATTTTTTTCGTGAATGACATGAACAATATGATTGAGTCACTTTGCTGAAAACGATTGAACAAGACTGACAAGTGCATAAAGCTCAGAGCATGAAATCCCGATCGGTCCGATCACAGAGAAGCCCATCACGCCCCCTGAAATGCCCCAGCATCTGCGAGATAAAATCCTTGGGCACTGAGCCTCCAGTAAGCGTCCCAGAGGGATAATAATATTTCACATGGGATGTCCCACTCCGATGCCGTCGTCCGTTGGGAGAGGGGCCTTAAACGTCTCCTATGGTTTGCTCGGGCCTTCGCCGACATGCCTGTCCCCTCCACCGATTCGTCCTGTCTCCTTTCTCTGTAATAGGGTCGCCACAGGTGTGAGTATGAGCTCAGTGCTGTGAGTCCACACAAATCGTCACCATGTGGGGGCGGGCACTCGGGGACCCCCGACACACATTAATCTTTGATTTTGGAATCTGTGCACATGGTTTCTCAAGGTTCACTATTGCCTTTTTATATTCTTTACGGTATTTTTTGATCCGAAGGAGGTTGGATGCGTGCAAATCAAAAGTTTTGGTCCCAAGAGTCACCTTCTCAAAGGAAATTATACAGTTTGAAATTATATATTTTGAGCCTGAACCTATGAAGAAAATAAATTCTTAAAGCCATCCAGGCATGAAGTATTTCTCAAGATCAGATGCTGACTGAGTTCCAGCTTGACTCCAAATGCCTTTTAAATGGTGTAAATGCCTCCCAGATCCCTGAAATATTTTTATTACATTTACTTTTCAATGTGATGAATTTTCATCTTTTCCTAGTTTTTATAAGTAGGTTTTTTAAATGATGGGGTAGGAGAACTGGAACACAGGCTGCAAGCCAGACGAGAATTTTTAAATGGCAAATATTTTAATGTATCTCCTAGCGGTTATTTTTTTTCCGTGCAAAATCTTTAACAGAGATCAGGATGTAAGTTCTAGGTTGTAACTCTGTTAACACAGAAACAGTCACACATCTCAGAGGGAAAAAAGATCAAAAAAAAAAAAAAGACTTTTGGAAGATAATGTCCCATTTTTAAAAAAAAAAGAAAAAGTGGTAATTTAATATAAACTCTTAAAAGGCAGGAAAAATTATTTGAGTTAATTAGAAGTAAGAATGGCTTTTATGTTGTTTTATGTCATTCTGCTTCTGCAGAGTAAAATTAAATATCTTTAAAAAATTAAGTCCCTTGGTATAGGCTGCCAACTACGCAAATGATTTTGTCATTTTTAGAACATGCTGAAAAAGAACACCATTTGCTGTGCTGAGTGGACAAGAGATGGCTTCGGAATTGACAAATGATGGTCATGACAGGAAAGACAGAATTCACCGTTCTGGGAAAGAGTAAAACCATCACAGGAATAAAACTGCATGGAGGATGGAGGAAGCACGAGGCTGGACTTATCCCTCAGCGATGACAAAAAGAAAAAGAAAAGAAAAAAAAAACCAGAAAAATAAAGAAGGTAGACCACAATTACGATTAAACTTCTGATTCTGATATTCAAACTAGGATTTTTAAAAAGATCTACAAGTCTATTTATTTCACGGCTTTGTTGTTTAGAGTTTTAAACTTTGATTTCTCTCTTGGCTGGGATATTTTTTCAAATGATGTGTTAAATAGTGACGCACAGCCCATTCCTTCTCTGACTTCTTTTCATGTTTACTTTCAAATGTCTTTAAAAATTTAACTTGTTAAAAAAATAATAATAATCCTTGCTCCACGGCTCTTCCTGCCAATATGATCGATTACGGAGTCCAACAAATCCTCTTCCCAAAAAATTTATTATTATAAAGTGCATTTCAACACTCTGGAAATTGACCAAAGGCACCCACCAAACTGAGAAAAGAATCTAGTCATAAAAACTACTGAACTTCAGATGAGAACAGCGAGGCCCCCCACATGCTCAGTACTATCCACTAAAGAAGGCCTTCTGGGACAGAATTAATTCTAGAAAAAGAAGCTGGTCAGAAAAGCCTACGAATAAAACCCCAGCAGGTGGTGAAGAGAGACGATGTGAGCATTGTATAGACTCCATCGCAATCTCTTACCTGCCTGACCTATCAAGGGCTTCCGTCTGACCCCACATGGGACGGGGAGATACCATCAAAAATGTGAATAGCTGTTTTCACTCCACAGTGCGCCAGGTATCAGGGTCCCACCCGGCCAGAATAGCTTTGCTACCTGTCGAATTAAGCACGGCATAAAGGCAAGGGAACACACTTCCCAGCTCAGCCCAGAGCACGTCGCGGCTTCAACTGCAAGTTCATCCAGCTTCATCCGAAATCCCAGAACTACAGCGATAGTGTTGGCATTTCGGCGAGTTTTGGCAGATCGAACCGTTCGGCACCCGGGCAGAGGTGCGTGATGGTGCGGGTGTCCCGGGCAGAGGTGCCCGACAAGGCCACAAGGGCACAGATGACACCAAGTCTCAAAAACGGGTGGTGACAGGGTGTGGCATCAGAAGATCTCTAGCCATTGGGATGCAACGTCCTATGACTGGCAGTAGTGGACAGTGGGGCCAGGTCGGAGAGTGACAAACCTACCTGTGCTTGACTGAGCAATTGAGAAACGCCTTGGAACTGGTAAGAAACGACGGGATGGCATCTTGATGCTTCCGGGCAGGGAGAAGGGAACGAAGCCGAGAGGCGAGTGGAGATATAACATTGCGTCGGATGGACGCGAGAGCTGAATATAGCTCAGTCCCATCAAAATAAACCCTTTTGTGCTAGCTTGGCTCAAGCCGGATGAAGAAACATAGGTTGCACATGACATATCTGGATTTGTAGTAACTACAAACCGTTAGCTCTAAGGACTGCAGTCTTAATCCACCATTTTTCTTTGTCAGATCATAAAAGAATGAATTTAAACGTGGAAAGAGGATCCTACGAGCAGAGCGCTGTTTCCTCCGAGCGGAGGAGGTAGAAGGGCCGGCCAACAGCCTCGCCATTAGAATGCCGATCAGTCACGACGAAGATAATTTTCTCTCCTACAGCTCCACCAACTGCTTCTCATAAATCTTAATGCCCGGCGTAGTCTATCATCATTGAACTATTTCTTTTGTTCTCTGTGGGCAGAAAAAGAAATCAGCAGATTAAATTTCATCCTACTGCTTACTGCCACTGCATTATGAGTCCATGGATGTTTTACCCTCTGGCATTCAGAACTTCGAGAATGTTTTATTCTTACATATTAACAATTTTACTCTCGACTTCGCACAGACGAGTCGTACCAATTTTTCTAGATTAGCGCTGTAGGTTAAAAGAATAAATTTAAAGACACAGAATCTGGGGGTGTGTTAGGTTTTTGCCTCTCTCCACATTGCCAAATATTAGTCTTTAAAAAAAAAAAACAAAAAAAAAAAAACAAAAAAAACAAAAAAAAAAACAAAAAAAAAAAAATTCACAAAATGAGAAAGGCCTGTGGTCAAATAAAAATCCGAAGAGCCCAAAAAGCCAGAATGCTGAACTGGATTTTCTTTAAAAAGGTTATTTGGGTCTTATCTGATTTTGTGCATTAAATTGTCTACCTTTTGTTTAATTTTTTCTCACTATTAAAAAAAACATATTTTCTTTCATTTCAAAGTTGCACTATGCGAATAAAAATGGAAACAGAGGACGCTCAGTTGCTACCACCTGACACCAACCGTTTTCAGTATTTTGGAATATTTCTTTTAAATATGTCTTACACTGTTTAAATAGCTAGGTTCTAAATTCAGTATATATGCATGTATGCTATTGGTTCTGGATTTTTTAGTTAATGTTATAAAACAGAATTTCTCCATATAATTATAAAATCTAAGTACAGTAGGTGCCATAATATCAATTAACTGGAATTTACTTAATTCCCATTTGTCGAACATCTGATATTTGCCCCCAACCAATATGTCTGCTAATAATGTAAAACAAAAGTTTTTGTGTATCACGCTTTTTTAAAATTTTGTTTGCTTTCTTAGGCTACTTTCTAGGCCTCAGAATTATGGAATAAAGATCTAGAAAGATATCTGTGTAACCTGATTTTTTTCCTACTTTTTAGAAAACTTTCTGAAATTCGCCTCTAATTTTTTCAGTATACAATGTGATGCTCATCCGTTCCACCGCAATTTTGAATTTAAGAATCATGTAATTTAACTCTGGAACTGTAACAACCATATCTATTATTTTGGGGGTGCTCCTAACCAATATGCTAAGCGATATGTATCCGAGATCACACAGTCAGTGAGGAAAATTGACCAGGATTTTGGAACCAATCTGTCTAGCTCCAAAGCCCATGCTCTATGACTGTGGGTATTTGTGTCAATATTAGTTTATCTGACATTGTGCGGTTTTCATGGCATCGTTCCCCAGATCAGAGGCTGTGATGGTTAATTTTATGTATCAACTTGACCGGGCTACAAGGTGCACAGACATTTGGTTAAACATTCTGGGGATGTCTGTGAAGACATGAATCTGGCGTTTTCTACATTTTCCCTTTAACACTCAAAGAAGCTGGTACAGCAGAGAAATGGCGGTGTCCAATTTTGAATTTGTTACACTCCATGCTTTTTCCCTTTAATCTATTGTCAAAACACAGATTTACACTTATCAAGTTTGGGCTTAAATGTAATTTCAACGCGTTCTGAGAACATCTTCTTAATGGGTCCTTTACAAGTTGTCACAGTATTCGCATCGTTTCTTCCAGATTTGGGTGAGAGAAATATAGAAAAATAAATGGAATGGTTTACCAGGTCAGTGCAGGAGTCTGCGGGAGCCGAGGAGGCGTTTCCTGGGGAGTTTCCCTCTGTGGCCACGTGGCTGGGGAGCGGATGAAGGTACCACACTCTGGTGCTTTCCAGTGCCGTCCAGTCTGAATTCTGCTGAAGTTCTAAGCCCACCAGCCACGCAGCCCAGAGGGAGCCAGGGGGCCGGCCTGTCAGCCTTCCGCTCTCTCAGAAAAGCCTCGCCAGGGACTCGCCTTTTCTTCCCAATTCGGTTGGACTCCACTGGCAATTAAGGCAGCAGAAACTCTTTCACGTTCCTGAAATACGATGACACCTGATTTCCAAAACTGCTTTCGATTCTCCGCGTATTAACAGATCATCTCAGTCGTTTTAATGAGCATTTGTGGGTCGCAGAATCTCCAGGGTCTAGTCACTCACTCTATCTTTAAGCCAGCCTCCTTCCCATTGTCGTCAAATCACGGAGCCCCCACAACACAAACTGCATTTATTCAATAAGGCTTTCATTTGCAGGGGAGAGACGAGCATGCATTTTCCTGGCACCGTGAAGTCCTATGAGGCAACTCTTTTTTAAGCTCATATTTCTTCCATAGAATTTGACCTCGAAGCAGAAAGACGCACATAAAGCTGGTTGTCTTCACCTTTGCTTGAGAGTACTCGCTGTCTGAGTTAGGATTTGCTCAGGTAATGGAATCTTGACTGTCTTTTATGTTATCTTCGGTACACAGGCTGAAGGCTTTATCTTTATCTGTGTCATGATTCTAACAACAAAATAGCTCTAGCTAACATAAAGTGACAGGTAAATCATTTAAGAACAATTGCACAAAAAGTTCTTTTCAGTAGTTCATTACCTTTCTTAATAGTAATTCCAAAACCTGTCCATTCTAATGATTCATGAAATCACTCCCTAATAGTATATAAAACATGTACCTTCAAGATTTTCAAATTTCACTATGGTTATAAAATTGAAAAAAAAAAAGTTCCCTTCTCTTCTCTCACCAGGTGAAGAAATAATAGTTCGAGTTTATGCTCTCTATAAAATAAATAAAAACAGAAAACCTCATACGATACAAATTGATTCTTTTGTCATTCCAACAGCGGCGACAGCACTCGAATTCGGGTGGGTTGTCACACAACAAAACCATTTGCAAAGACTCAGTCAGAATGAGGGAAAAAATATCAAAGATTTCTCATCCTCATAATTGTTTTACGTGATTTTATAAATACAGCTTTACTATTGTCTTTATGCAAAACATCAATGGAAAATGCATATTGGACTAACGGATGCTGGGTGAAATTATTCACAATTGATGTCTAAGACCAGAGAAGAATGAGAAGAGACAATAGCTAAATATTTGGCTAAAGAAGGTCTTTCCTGTCTTAGAACGAAAGGTCATTGGCTCGATTAACCCTTATTCTGAGTTTATTATATATCAGTCTCTCTTCTTGATTCTATAGATTTAAAAACCAATAAGATTCTCAGCTTGGATATAGCGAGATTTTTTTAAAAAGTTGCAGTGACAGATAAGTAGATAAACAATTGTAACAGAATATAATAAGTAAAGTAGAAGTATGAAAGTTCTGTATTAGTGCTACACAAAAGTGAATAATTAGTTTATAAATCCCGCCAGGAAGATACTTGTAAGTGATAATGAGGCAAAGGAGGAAGGCTTATCAGTCGCAGTGGTTAGCTGGCCTGACAAAGGCAATGCTTAGATGATTCCAGAAGAGTGGAGTTCTTAGAATGTTATTTTGAAGGCATAGGGCAGGAATGGCAAGCAATACTTAAAAGGAGACGGGCAGGGCCGGATCGTGAAAGTTACGTGGGAAGGAGCCTAAGCGGTGGGAGCCAACAACGGGCTTTACGCGAAGACCTGGTTTAGTCGCACACGCACTTTACTGCGGTGCGGAGGCTGATTAAGGGCCAAAGAGCAAGAGAGCGGCAGAACAATTCATTCACGTGGCATCACGGTAAGCTAAATATGAAGAGGAGAGACTCTGTCACAATGGAACAAACGTGAAAAAGTAAAGGACAAGATGGAATTCAGAAATGAAAAGGCAGTACGAACACAAGGGAGAAACCGAGATTTCTGGGAGTTTGGCTTGAGAAATCCAAGGATACCAGCACAATGGAAAGAGGCTCTTGTTTATCGAGAAACAGTGAGTTCATTGGGGGATTGCATAACCAACTTGTGGCACAGCCAGGTCCAGATCTGTTCGGCTTTGTGTTTATTCGTAAACCTAATCGAGTGTGTTTATTTCCTGAAAACTTACACTTGGAAAAAAATGATAAAGATATATTACAAGGATCTGCTTATGATGTACATGAGAACTTTTTCATATTTTCTGCGGAAATGTCTGAAAATGCTTGCTGCCATATCAAAACATCAATCTAATTTTGACTGTATTAATTCAACTCAACAAACGTTTATGATTTATTAAACTTCGCATGTCGTAGGGATTACGCTCGGGCAGTAGGGAAGTAGAGATAATTAAGAAATAGTCTTTGTCTTCAGGGAACATACTGTCTAATGAGAAAAAACAAAACCAGCAAAGCGGCCAGTGATTCAGTGTATGAGGAACCGTAGAAAAGTGTTGAGAGATGGCGCGGAGCCAGGCCCCGGGGGAGGGGCGGTGGTCACGGGACGCCAGGCTTCCTCTGGCCTTCCCCTTGAGGATGCGATTTTCTGAGCGGTTCAGACCCTGACGCTAAATCAGGAACAACGTGGCGGGGGAGTGGCGACGCCTCTCGACTTTGATTCCGATTCCGCTGTGCGCTTTCGCGGGGGAGCCTGGGTGCGACCCTGGGTGTGACAGGAAGTGTGAAGCAGGAGCTGGATCGTCTGGAACCGAACGCTCACCTCCGAGTCCCCCGCCCCCACATTCTGACAGCCAACGCCCCACCACACTGATGCAGTAACGAATGCGCATTCGTGTTCTTGCTTTTCCCAAGTGGTTGTAAAGGCTGCTATAAAGATATTATTTTTTCACGCCAGATACATAAATTTTTCCCCAACATTAGCAAAGGGCAATGGACAAAGAAGATTGTGAGATATTTAAAGCTCACGTCGTGGTGATTTAACATTTGTGTGCATTGTGAAAGAATCCCCACCACCTAATCACTTAACACACTCGTCACCTCACTCACTTAGTTTTTTATTTAGTGAGAAAATTTTAAGGTCTACCCTCTTAGCAAATTTCACTTACAAATTACAGTATTATCAACTATAGTCACCATGTTTTCCGTTAGATCCTCAGGCTCATTCATCTTGTAGCTGAAACTCTGTGCCCTTTGACCAGCCTCTGCCTGTTTCCCCATGCCCTTTTCTACTGTTTCTGTGAGGTTTTCTTTATTCTAATTCCACATATAAGTAACACTATGCAGTATTCATCTTTCTCTGCCTGGATTAATTCACTTAGCATAATGTCTGTCCTCAAGGCCCATGTATGTTGATGTAAATGGCAGGATTTATGTTTTAAATATTAACCCCTTATCAGCTATGTGTTTCACAAATATTCTCTGATAGAAAATATTTGTGAAACACATAACCGATCATTTCTTTTGCTGGGCAATAGTTTTTTAGTTTGCTATACTCCCATTTGCTTATTTTTGCTTTTGGTTCCAACCCTGAAAAGACCCAGCAGATTTGGGGACAAGGATGTCATCAGTGACCTCATCGAGAACAATTTTAATGAGATGTTGTGATTACCATGTACTGTAAGTTGAAACCCAACCCGAACACAGTGGTATATGTAGAGTGTGATTTCAAATAGATATATAGGAAAATGACTGGGAAATGTGTATCATGAAGTGGCGATGACTATTAAGTCTGAAATTAAGAGAATTTTGCTCCTTTACACTTTCTCTATTTTAAGAAATTCCACAAAACGTATGAAATATGTTTAAAAACCATTAATTATTATAGAAAGAGAAAAAAATGAATAATATTCATTTGGCCCAGCAATCACCACTTAGAAATCATAGCCAGTGATGGAAGAAAATAAACAGATTAGAACGAATCACATAAGATGTGCATTGCATACGTCGCAAAAGCAAACATCTTACTAAAAACAAAGATTACTTGAATAAGAGGAAAATAAATAGTGAAATAACATTGGCTCAAAGGATCAATAAAAATAATTATAAAATTGGAGTATTTGTGATCAAAATGGCATCATATTCTGCAAAGAAAAATAATTAGAATACATGAAAAAGATTGGCAAAGCATTGATAATTGTTACGACAAGTTATAGGTAAATGGGACATTGATCCGTGATTCTCTCGACAGCTATGCAAACTATGTATGTGAATCCCATTATAGAAAGTAAAATTAAAATATGTATATGATATGTACATATATTAATATATGTATGAAGTTGCAAGAGGAAGACGGTGACCATGACAGATCATACTCTGGAACGCGCAACGTGAATGCATGATTTTAAACAAGCATCACTCACACTAACGCAGTGATAAAATAAGGCTCTCAGCACAGGACTTTACGAACATTATTGTAGAAGTAAAATTTATTTTTAAAAAAAGTCCTGAGGTGATTGGAAAGAAGTAAATAATAAAATCCTAAGCACACAAAAAGAAACAAAGAAAAAAGCAGAAGAAAACAGATTGCACACCCAAACACTAAAATAGTCAATACACCCCAGAGTAGGCTCTTTACAAAACAGAAAAACTTCTGGAAAATGTACACAAAATTTTAAAAAGAGCATTTTAAACAATTCCAATACTTTTTAAACTGTTCCCCACATTTGCATTTAGTTGACTTGAATATGAATGGCGCACGGGGAAAAAATAATAATCTAATGAAGTGGAAGTAATCACTGGTTCTTGTGGCGGAGCCTTTCATCAGAGCTTCTTCTCTGCTCTCTGTGCGTCTCTCCCAGTAAACACGCGAAACGTATTAATCAGTCTGCTCATAGATTTCATAAAAAGTGCTTCATTATCTGTTCCATTAATAGTTGCCAGGGTTTTTGAATCAGGAGTCGGTCGCACAGAATGAATAATAGTTAAATATGTTGTTTCCTCCCAGCTGAAACCAAGTTTGGAATAATAAATGTGGGAAAAGTAGACAGAAGAGCACAAGGAAATGACCGTTTGGGGTCATTCCGGTTCCAGAACGGCTCCAGTTCTTAAGCAATCTGTTTGGAATCGTTTTAAATATGATATTTCCCATTAAATCCATCTCAGTTCCCATCGGCACCCCTCACCCCTTATATGACTTAATTTTTCTCAGGCTTCATTTAATTTTGCTACCTATATAACAAATTCTGCGGTTTGCATAGCCTATTTTTTTTTACATTTCTATCAGACTGTTTGCTCCGTCTTCCTTAATATTGCTGAAAGCATTTATTACATTAACACGATTATTATTAAAGTAAGAAAGTGCATAATTTGACAGTCATTAAATGCCCCCCCCCCCCAAATCAGGATCCAGACTACTAAATGCGGGAGCAGTGACCCGTGTTCCTTCAGTGGCTTTATTATATTGATTAGTGGACAAAAATAAGTTAACATTATAATGGGGGAGAATGATAATGGCTTTTTATCACTTTACGGGAAGTCTTTAACAATAATATGGTCAATGCATAATGGCATTAAAGAAACGCAGGGAGGATTGCTAATTTTGTTTGGGCATGAAAATAGACAGTAAGTAACACATGTGCGCCAAGGTTGCAACATTTGTCATTCTGAAACATCCCCGCTCTTTCTAAGACTCTCTCTTGCTGTCCTTTTCTACTTCTGTGGCTCCGACTAATGAAGAATCTAAGAATCTGAACTCGTCCTCAATCGTTGGACTTAAAGCCATTTGCATCTTTGGGTGTTTTGAATATTGAAGCCATGTGTGCAGTATTATGAAGTGAAAGGAATCAGACAATTGCACATATTATCAGAACTTGCAGAAGAAGAAATACACTTCATGGCGTTGAGACCAGGCTTCCCATGCCTCAGAGGGACTCCTGGCTCCTTTTGGGGCCAGGACTGGTGTGAGCTGATGTAAGGGACCACAGGACCGGTCTGGTAACCTCCCGCGACTTTCCTGCTTTCCTTTCTCCCCCTGCCCCTCCCGCAGACGCAGGAACCAGAAGCCATTCTATTCCACCCAGCGCCTTCCCGCTTACCCACGTCACCAGCGCAACTGGGGTTCGTTTCCTTCTGCAGCAAGGTTGCTCACCCTCAGTACGATGCCATTTGGGGCCAGACAGTCTTCATTGTGGCGCTGTCCTGTATCTTGAAGGGTCTGTGATGGCTCTTCTGGCCTCTGCCCACTAGATGCTAGTGGCAAAGCTAGCTATGATGCCCAAAACATTTCCAGATGTCTCCATTTTCCTCTGAGGGCAAAACCGTCCCTGGCTGTAATCTGCCCTACGAAGTGGCGGAATCATCTCACATTTTTTCCTCCTCGTTTTGATTGTCCTACTGTATCTCTAAGTACTTTCAGTACATCGATGGTACCTGCACGTCTCGTCAAGACTAAGGAAAACCGAAACCATCTTTCTCATTGATGTCTGGACCGGTGAGCGAGAGGAGCCTAGAGCAACTGTCATGCCAAGTGTGAGCCCCGGAGTAGCCAAGGGGAACCCCAGCCATTGGTCGTCGAGAGTAAAAACTGTCTACTGAGTATCTACTAAGTTTAAGGCAGAGTGTAACTTAGTCATGAATGAGGAGTATTTCGCAGCACAGTGCTTAGATACAAGTTATAAAAAACCCATGACGAGTATTAATTATGCAGTCATGTTATATATTTCTTTCCCTATTTGGTTTACAATGTACTTCTTAAAGAATTATTTTTACAGTTGGCGGGGGTAAGAGCTTCCTGGAAATAATTTAAGAATACCTGTATCTTATCCATTTGAGGCTGATGAAAGTTCTAAAAATATAAGCCAAATAGGGAGAGAAATACCTAATGTGACTGCATAATGAATTCTCGCCGCGGGTTTTTTATAGCTTGTATCTAAGCACAGTGCTGCAAAATAATTATTTTGTACATTATTATGCATATTTCCAATGAACTTCTTTGGTAATTCGATTAACGCTAATACGAGTGTATTTAATCCTCTCAATAGCTAAGCAGTAATACACTAAGATGATGCCTCACAGCCTGGGACTGGCTAGCTGAATAATTGGAGTGGGCTGGAAGCTATGAAGGAGCTGACTGCCCCCGGCCCCGCCCTGGGGTGACTCAGGCAGAGGAATGTGGCATCCTGAGTGCAGTGAGTGGGCCGGAGGGAGGAGGCCACCCTCTGCATTATTTGCTTATCAGAGACATGCTCCTTTCGCCATCTCTGAGAACTGGCTAGCCCAGGGAGAGGCAGTCTCTCTCCAGCCAGAAAGGGTCCTCTTTATTTTAAGAGATCCAAACATGGCAATCACGACCCAGATGGTCCGGCTCCTTCTTTATCTGTTACAGTCAAGAACTTAGTGTTCGGAGTGGACGGAGCCTCTCAGAAGCCCCCTCTGAAGAAGTCTGGTATTAATGCAGCTCATTCTTATTCAGAATTCTCAGTGACGCTTTCAACATATTCTAGAAGTACAGAAGGGAGGGAGACCTTATTCCTAGCTGTGCATGTCCCCTGTGTCCCATTAAGCTGTCATTCATGATTAACCAGCAGCGAAATAACCATCCGCATGTAATTAGACACTCGCAGACAAGTGTTTCTTTTGTTTCCCGCCTGCCTTTACAGTCCCGCGGTTAGGGTTGGAGGTATGCGTGTCGTGGGACAGGGAGCAGAAAGCACAGGGTGTGGCTGGAAAGAGGCAAGTGTCCAATGGAGCGCGTAGGGCGCGGAAACGCCAGCGAATTCCGTAACCGAGGGGTCCGACCCTCCCCACGGATGCGCCAGGTGGGAACCAACGAGGTTTCTCTTCCTAAGGAAGGGGGCTTGGGGTGGGCGGGGCTTGCCTGCTCCCCCCCAGCCCCCCACCCCGGGCTGTGGTGCCGGTTGGCCGCTGTGGCTCTGAGCCTCCTACTTTTCTGTGAAATAAGGGCATTTGACAAAATGATTCCTGAAGTCCCTCTCAATGCTACGATCCGACCACTTTAATGCATTTCGTGATGAGAAAATGTACACGATAATGTGTCCTCTCAGCGCGACACCTAAAATAGGACATGATTAAATAATAAAACGTCGGTTTGTGACTGCATGGTGTAATTTTTTAAAATACATTTTGAGACAGGAAGATTGTTCTAAGCTTTCACAGACATTACTATTTTTTAAAAAATTATTCTTTTCTTACATGGTGCCCGAAGAAATAATTTATATCTGGACTTTTTCTGTCGGCATCTGTCTGTGTGACCTTGTTCTGAAATATCACTTGTATCACACAGAAGATACAAGTATCCTGAACACAGAAACTTAAACATTAATTAGACCATTAATACCAAAAGAAAAAATCAAGAACACAAATTTACATGTTTAAATTTCTATCATCTTGAGTGATTTTTTTTTTAAGTCTTAAAATATGTATGAATTGATTTTGGAAACCGAACTACCCTTTTATTGACCCAATTTTCTGCCATACCGTCGTTACTTACAGAGTTGACAGTAAAACATCGAAACGCATTAAGTTAGAAGATCGAACCGCCATTGTGCCCGCGCAGCCACCTCCCGCCACCGCTAACGTGGCCTTCTGGGGCCTCCGCATCTTTCCGTGCGCCCCGCATCAAGCTGTTGCCGCTGCGACACCCCAAACTGCGCTAGGCTTTTCCAGCGACTCACTGTAAAGCACCTGAATGACTGAAGAAACTGCGTCGAGTGTCTACCAAGTTTTATCAAGTTATCATATCAGTAATATCTAACAGATAAGGATATTAGTTGCCTTCCTCCATCCTTAAGGAAATTAAAACCCACAAAGATCCAAAGATCTTAGCGGAATATGATGAGTCCTTCCCAAACTGCCGACCTGCAACCCCACAGAGAACACAGCTCCGCCCCGGACCCCGCAGTCTAAATGCTGCTGTCAATCAACCCTGGAGAGGGACCAGCTTCTCTGCAAAGTCGACTAATTCTTATAAAGGGGACTCTAATTTACAGCCGCAGACTGGGGGTGATTCCCTATTTTAAACCAAGCCACTGGGAGTTTAATTTTTCTTTTTTTATCGGCCCCCCTCTCCTGGGCCTCAGCCCGCAGGCCTTCACAAAGCCCCAAACAGTGTAGACAGCAGGGTGGGGTTTTTAAGTCCGCGACGTGCATTTTCAACACCGATGGTAAGTATCACACGATGAAGAACAAGAATGGCGAGCAGAAGTGTAGGCTTTCACCCTTACACAAACTACGGGAAATAGCTGCTTCCAAGTGAGAGTGGTTCTGCCATCATCACAAGCCCGAATTTCTACTTCGAACATATAATTATAGCAGGCTTGAGAATAACTAAAAAACAATACTGCTAAATGTTGGCTTTAAATCGCCACTCGTCCGTCGGAGTAATGATGAATTCCGTGATTAGCAGAGGCGCTGTCGGTCAGCACACGTCAGAGTGAGCACACCAGTGAAGTCATGGAGACAGATAAAAGGCTGATGATCGGGACGCGTTTGGCCAAAGTCTGAGTCAAAAAAACAAAAGGCTCTAAAAATGTGAAAGGAAGCATCCGTGACTATATCCGTCATAATGATAATTCATCTAATATTGGCCTTGTTCAAGGATAAGTTTCCACGATAATATTATGGGCATAAAATGCAATGTATCATTCAAAAAGCAGTTGCTGTGAACCTACCATGTGCTGGCAGTAGTCACATGCTGAGTTCGCTTGGGTGAACCAAAGACAGAGGACTTCATGTCTTCCAGTTGGGGAACGAGAGGCTTTGCATCCGGGAGCACAAGGCTGTGCGGGGTGACAGGCCAGGTCCTGACAGCCTCTTGGAGAGCACAGGATGCTCAGAGCTGGGGACAGCCCCGAGCTTCACAGGGGTCGTCGGGCAGCTGCTCCCTGGGCTGCGTACAGTGCACACAGTAGGGGCAAAGCTCTCTTGCTGTGTCCACGTCATTTATGCCAAGTCAAAGCATATGCATTTTTGACATATTTATCAAATAATCCAGATCCAAGCACACATTTCCCTAAATCATCTAGAAATTTTTATCAGAATATATTCTTGAGATAGGTGATAGATAGATAGATAGATAGATAGATAGGTGGATAGATAGATAGATGATAGATAGATAGATAGATAGATAGATAGATAGATAGATAGATAGATAGATAGATAGATAGATAGATAGTCAGTCTGGGTACAACCAGGAGATACAAACTACAATATAATTTAAACGATGGATGTTTATGCAAAGAAATTTTAAGCTAATTCTTAGGAAATAGGACTAGAGAGTAACTGCAGAGATGGAGAGCTCTCAGGGGCACCCCAGAGCTGCGGAAGTGTACCCAGATACATACACACTTACGAGGGGGCTCAGGCCTCGGCGAAGACAGCGGACCGCACCCACCGGGTGGCGGAGAATCTTGCCGGGTCTCCACAGTCGCGGCACCGGCCCCAGTGCCCAGGAGCGGGGCTACGGGGAGGGGCCAGGACGCAGCAACCCGGGCGGGCCCGTCCTGTGCCATCTGCAGTTTCCGGCTGCACGAGCCCTGCCCACGTGACAGCTGCAGAAAGCGAGCGGCCCCCAAATGCTGGAGAAAGCGGCACGGCGCGTGCCCCTCGCGCTGAACAAACCACCCCGCGCATCAGCGAGGAGAAAAGGCTTGCTCCCTGGCGGCCTGGCCGGTGAGCCGCGAGAGCCAGAAAGGAAAAGCCCTCCCTCCTGCGTGTCCCTCCGGCACCTGCGCCTGCCCTCACACCAGCTGACGAAGGAAAGCTATTACGGAGGCCAGTGTCCCTCTGCGCGATGAGGCGATGAGGACCAACCTGGAAGTGAGTCGGTAAACCGATAACTGGCGCGACGCGCCCTGTGCCGCCCGCCCGCCAGCCCCAGCACGGGGCAGTCGTAAAGCCTTTCCGGGACCCTGTCTCCAACAACAGGAGAAGGAGGCCTCGCCAAATCCTTCCTTCTCTGTGTAAAGCAGCCGTTTGGGTCTCCATCCTGCCATCAGGAAGGTCTCTACAGCACGGACTGAGGTGCAGCTGAGCGAGCGAGAAGCCACACTCCGCTCAATGTCAGACAGTGAGCGGCCTCGACTTACCCCCGTTCGAAGTTCGCCCTCCCGCGGACCGCGCCGACCCGCGCCTGAACGCCCTGGCACCTACAGGCAGATTCTTTCACAGACAGAAAGATCCGGGACAAGACTTAGCAGTGTGAAAAATCCTGAGAAATCTTTGAAATCAGTAAGGCCGAGCAGTTTATAAAAGTCATTCATATCTGGGCTTATTCTTGCATGTTTTCTTTTTTCCTTAACTAAAACAAATATCGCATTTTCTGAAAAATAAAAGGGGTCCAGTAAATAAATACCTAGCATCGCTACCGTGACTCATACATTTTCGGGGAACAAAAATGCACTCTGAATATTCGTAGAAGTTGTTATTCTTGGATCTTAAGCAACATTAAATATGTAATGTAATTACACCTCTATTTCCTTTCCTAATATTTCTCCCAGCTTCGTTTCTAAATCATCAATTTCCCCAAATTTTCCTCTTGAGTTATTTAAGTAGTACAGTAAGCTTGTTTTCAGCCAGTTTTAATTAAAATATTATCTATGAGCACTTTCAAGCCAGATTGTCATCAAAGCAGAGGGAAGAGTTGAGACAATTTTGGAGAAAACTCGGTGCCAAATCAAATTACTAAGATGAATGTTTTAATTTTACTATTTTTCTTCAACTAACCTTAAAATATGTGGGTGATTCTTCTCTGCAGATATTCACATGGTCCAAAATCATGTAAATCCAAAATTAGAGCCGAGCGAAGGCGGAGGGCAGGGCCCTGCACCCCTGCGCGCTCTCGCGGCTCAGGCGGGTTTGCGCGGCAGGTGGCGCCAAAAACGAGGCAGGGCGCCACCCGGCCTTAAGTGTGACGGATTAACCAAGCGGCACAGGAGGGAAGGAAAGGAGTGGCTCCGAGGGAGGGAAAGTTTATCGATGGCACCCACGCGGGGGGCGGGGGCGGGGAGTCTGGCTGACTGAATTCCTGTCCCCAAGATCACAGAAAATGTGGGCGGTCCCCAGAGCAGGAGGGCCTGACGCTCCAGACTCCTCGGAAGTCAAGGACTACGGGCCCGCAGCCCGGAGGAGAGAACATTCTGGTGAGGCTGGGGGGCCCACCAGGGGTCCCGCTCTGACCAGCTCCAGCTGCGCCCACCCCAGCCGGCGACCGTCCTTCTCACGCACGCTCCGCTTCCCTGGACTTGCGGGAGCCAGACGCTAACCGTTCAGGCCTGCTTCTGGGGCCTTTGAAGAGCTCCTCTCGTCCTGTCCCAAACACCGAGGGGGGGGGGCAGAAGGAGCGGGACACACAGACCGGCTGCTGGGCGGTCCACGCACCCCCGGCCAAGGGGCCCTGCACCCCGGCCCTGCACCCCGGCCCATGCGAGCGGCGGGCCGGGGAGCCCTGATCTCCTAGGGCCTTGCGGGAGGGCACAGGGCAGCCGTCACGTGTTTCCAGTAAGGAGCCCTGAGCTTCCCTTGCCCCTTGAACCTTACGAATTCACTCTGCAAACGTGGGCTGAGTGCCTGGGAGGCAGGAAGCACGGGGGACACAGCGGGGAGCGGGGGGGCCACACCGCTCGGCTCCCGGAGCCCACGACCCAGACCGAAGCCGGCTCGAACGGGCGAGGACGCGCGAGCGGCGCAGGGGCCTGACCCGGTCTGGATGCGGCTTCGGCCGTGCTCGCTGAGCCGGGGATAAGGCCGAGGGTAGACTGAGTCACGCTGGGACACGAACAGGACATTGAGTGGAGTGTGGGCGCGGGACGCTCCGGGTCTAGGCAACAGCCTTGAAGCAGGAAGGACCCGGAGACGTGGAGAAGCTCGGGGGAGGGGAGGGAACCCAGGCAGGAACGTGGAGGGTGGAATCCAGGGGTCGGGAACGTGTGACACCGAAAGCCCCCCGTGTCAGGGCCGAAGCAGGCCCCCTGCGGAGCGCGCCCTCGGCCGCGTTTTATCCGACGCGCCGCAGGAAGATGCCGCGAGCGGGTTTTAAACCCTAGAGCGGCGACCGAGCTGCGTTTTGCAAAGGTCGCTGGTGACAGCGCGGAGACAGGGGAGGGGAGCTCAGCGCCCGCGCAGGGCTGGTTAGGGGGCCGCGCGCGCGGGGCGGGAGGGGGCGCGACTCAGAGGCGCATCGCAGGCCGACGGGGCGCCCCGGCTCTCTCGGCGACGAGTCTCGGCGCCCCGGACGCGCCCGACCCGCGGAGTCGGGCGCCGCGTCCCCCTTCGCCACCGAGGAACCCGATTTCGAGAGGCCGAGCGCCACGTCGAGGGTCGCAGAGCCGCCGACCCGGAGGGCTGGGGCCCGAACGCCTGGGGCGAGCCGCGCGGGGCCTCGCGGGGCCCCGGGTGCCGCCTTCGCGTCCGCGGCGGGCGGGGAGGGAGAACAAGCAACGCCGACCTCCCGAGGGCTCCGCGCGCGCCGGGCGCACGGGCGCGGCGGCCCCCCGCACGCGAGTCGGGGCGCGCGCGCCGCACCTGGGGCCCCGCAATGGCGCCACCTGCCGTCGCAAGCGCACCCCGCAGCTGCCGCGCCCGCCGCGCGTGCGGCCTGCAGGTGGCCGTAGGAGGCCTTTCCGTGCGGAAGATCCTATCTGACCTGGGTGGGCGGATACAGAGGAGGCAACTGAGGGAAGAAACCACACGCGGGACGTGTCCGATCGCGGACTGCACAGGCAACGTGCGCCTGCCCCGGTTATCCGTACACGTGCGAGTCAAGGGCACCCCACCCCCACGCCCAGGTGCGGGCTGGGGTCGGCTGTGCCGACTCTCTGGCTCTCTGGGCCTGTGACCAGGATGGGGACATAACTGCCACGGAACAAGGGAGCAAGGAATGACGAAGGCAGAGGGAGGGATTTCGTGGGCGGGGCCATGAGCGGCCAGGGGCGCAGCTCACCCACGCGCAGGGGTTCGGAGGGGCGCTTCTCTCTGGGGGGAACGCAGACTTCTGTTTTCCTCCGGGACCCCTGCGTCTTCCCCTCTGGGAGCTCTTCCTTCTTCCTGGCGCTCCCTTATCTGAATTGAGCGGCGGAGACGGTTCCTTCATAAGACTTATAGCTTAGGATCCACTCTCTCCCCAGATCCCGGTCGAAGACTTTTTAGATTAGGTTTGCAGTGTCTTGGCAATGAGATCCCTTCAGACACTCAGACGGCGTCTGATCTGTTTGTTGCCGAACAGCCACATAGGGCTGAAACCACGCCCAAAGCACTTTTTTTGTTGTTTTTTTTCTTTTGGGTTTTTTTTTGTTGTTTGTTTTGTTTTGTTTTGTTTTGTTTTGTTTTGTTTTTTGCCTTCCCATGCCCTTGCCTCCTATATCAGTTTAATAGTGGGAAACGACTTCTGGTCATTGTCATGGGACTGAGCCATGATACGGCTTCGCGGCTCACAGGCTTTGGGTACGTTTTTTTTATTTTCTACTGTTTGTGTTCCAGACGCAGTGGGACGTTCCAACCCTTCGCGGATCCACATTTCTGGACTTCCTGCTTGCCGACGAGCCAGTTTTCTCCTGAGTTCTCTCTCCGAATAGCATGCCAACACAGCCAACTGTAGCGAACACGCAGTGACCCCTTGATTTTTTGTCCAGCAGCTTTTGCTGGAGTTGCCGAATCCTGAGGCTCACGATCTTCCTCCAAAGATATTGCAGGCAATAATTTTCTCAATATTCCCACCTTATAACATAGATCATCATCTCTCTTGCCACCTGGCTCCGATGTCAAATTTTTCCTATTACATCTTTTTAAGGTGACAATTTTGTATATTAGTCCTGGTAGTTTAATTGCTGTATCGATTCTCAAATCTCAGTGGCTTAATGCAATAAATGTTTCTTTCTTTTCTATATCGCAGACCAGTCAGGGTTGGCTTGTTCTCCAAGCAGTGACTCAAGGACCCAGGGTCTTCCAGCTGCAGCATCTCTGTATTCAACATGACGCCTCCAAGCCTGCGGCTGGAAGAGAAAGCTTCGTACATACGGGCAGCCCGGAAATGCTGACCGCGCGCTCACCACGTCCGGTGGCGAGAACACAGTCAACACCCAATCACTACGAAGTCACTGCAAGGTCATTTATCTGTGTTCCTGGGAAGTCGGGAAAAGATATTGGAGAGCTCCGGCCACACACCGGCCACACCTTTGATGATAGTCGCAGATGGGTTTCCCTCTAGATTCACAAGTGATGTGTAATAAATCAAATAAAATTAAGATGGGAATGAGATTTTCATACTCTCGAGAGACCATCGAGATCTCAAAAGAGGTGCTTGTCAACAGAACTGGTAGAATATAGCGCTATCGATGCATTTGTGTGTTGCAAGGTCGTCAGGAGGAGGGCTGGTTACACTGAAGGATCGTTCTGATGCTCATACATCACTAACAGTCATAATGTGTTCATTATGCATATTACAAACATTCTTAAGGGCCTGCGAAACACTAGGTCCCAAACTAGGAAGGAGAGCCAGGAATGCAACAATGAACAGATAGTTTCGGTCCCTGCCTTTGTGGTATTTACATTCTCATATGGGAGAAAGACGGATACACAAATAATCGCCCACTTAAATAGTAATTGATTAATTTAATAAATGACATGCATAAAAAGAAAGCAGACATACAGACCTCGCTCAGGAGGCAGCAGGGGTCCTAAAGCGTTAAGCTGGGACCTGACAGATTAGGTGAGTCGCATGGAGAGAGTGGGAGAAATATCCAGGTTTCTGGCTTTTGCAGCTGGGTGAGGGGTGGTGCCCGTGGGTGGGGAGCACTGTGTTGGCGTACAGCAGCCCTGCATGGGAAGATCACGGCTTCGTTTTAGAATGCATTTAGGCAAGGTACCCTCGAGATCACTACCAGGCAGTTGATATTCAGGTGAAGAGCCCACGCGAGAGGTCTGGAGTGGTGCTATAACTTTGGAAGATGTCTCGTTGATACTCTTCTGTCCTCAGAACTGTGCCTCTCTGCACCTTGCCTGAATTCTTCACCCATGGGGGAAACTCCCAATGGTCACTGACCCGGCGTCCAGCCTCTGTCGTCTCAGGGCTGTACGCCTCTAGGAGGACTGATTTTAAACGGGAGGATTCGCACCCCCCCTCCCCGAATTAACTTTAAACTGGGAGCCCAAAGATCTCGTTAAACAGTGAATCATTAACACACAAGTGAGAAAGGTATTCCGTTCCGATATCTCCATCAGGAGGAAGCACAGCAATGCCACTCACTACAAGAAGCAGCCACAACGAGCATCCGGCCATCCTGGGAGCCGGGCTTCCATTATCACCAGAAAGCGCCCCAGCGAGGGAGGAAGGCGGAGGGACGCCTATTATTCTCCCGCCTGGTTTCTGCAGTGCCTTGTGCAAGAAGCGCTGGTGTCAAACTCAGCTCCGCAGTGCGTTAATCACGTGCCTTTGCTTCAGTAACGAGTGTTCGCCGTAGCTTCTGAACATGAATACATTAGGAGCGCATTTATTTTAACAAAGTTGATGATGACTTTACTGAAGCCGAGGGTCCGGTGTCTCTGAGAACCCTGGAAAATGGCTTGAAATGAGTGTTTGGATGAATGCAAACGTGTGGAGAGAAAGCTGGTGGGAGCTCATCACGTCCGGGGAGCCGGGGCAGCCCGTCTCAGGTGCGTGTGGGGGAAAGGCGGAGCTGTTTTAACTTCTAATGTCTCCGAGGAGCGGGCACAACATGTTAATTAAATTCCCTGATGCTAGAAAAGCTGGGGGTAGACGAATCACTTCTAACGGCAGGACAATTTTCTTTAAAAGCTAGTTTTACAAATAGGAACTGGAATTCACCAAAAGACACCTCTGTTCTTAGAGAATGTGTGTGCGTGCACAAGCATGCGTGCACGCACGTGCACACACACACACACACACAGCCTGACTCCCACAGTACACAGATGGCATGCTGTACCCTTTAAAGGCTGCTTACAAGGTGTACTAACCGTTAGAGAACAGCATCTCGAATTCACTCTCTGAACAGATACACCGCACACCTGCTAGGCTCAAAGCTGTGGCTCCCGCGATGAGAGACATTAAAGAAATGCACCTCTTCGCCTGTACTTTTGGAGCGTGGCTGTCTGCGCAGTGCGTCGGTCACTCTTTGCTCCCTCAAATTCGAGATTCCCCGAGGTAGCAAATAAGAGTAGATGTTGTGTGAATTCGAACAAATTACTAAATCTAGTTAGGCTTCAGTTTATCTGCAGAAAAGAAATAACCGTAATACCTGCATCATGGGCACTTTGGAAGAATAAATTAAATACTGTATGTGACTTGGTGCACAGTAAATACTCAGTCGTTATTAGACGTTAGTTTTAAATATTGAAACGGAAATATAAAATATAGAGAAATAAGCCTAAGAAGGAAGATTCGAGTCTAAGAGGGAAAAAAAAATTACTTGGGAATACTTTTTTAAATGATAAAATCGAGCAGCATGCTACATTCCTACCAGGGTAGAGAAAGCGAAGAGGAGGAGGGTGCAAAATTGTAAAGAAATCGATTTTTTTTTCTAAATTTTATTTTTAAATGTTAGGTAGCTCTACACAAAAAGCCAAATAGACACTTTGCATAACTCGAGGAACGGGGGCTAAGGGCCAGCTCGGAGGCCACGGTGCGTAGCTGACATTACCCAACCCGCCTCCCCACCCCCCCACCCCACCCCACCCCACCCCCCCGCCCCAGGTACACACAGATCGCAGAAGGAAGCACAGGACCAGCCACTTCCGTGGCCGGATGTCGTGACGTTCGCTTACGAAACACTTAACAGCGTGGCGTGGTCATCCGAACGGGCAGACGCGTCAGTGAAACCGGAGAGAAAACACGGCTAAGGATGTGATTGCTTAGAATGTGACCGCGTTTCTATTTCGGGGTCGGCGGGAAAGCGGGAGTTACTTAACAAGCGGTCATCGGATTATTGATAAAACAAGAAAAAATGAGCTCACCCCCAATTCATTGCAAAATAAAGAGTAAAATTGCACTATAAAAAAATAAAATGGGAGTATATAGAATAATTTTGTGTTTGGAAGCATTCTGTATATGCTTAGAGAAACAGAACGTGTAAGATTAGGGAATTTAGGAGGCATGCTTGGCTAGTAACATGTAAGAAGAAATTGGCAAGATGGGAAGGGAGAGGTAGAATATTTACAATCTTTTGATCATAAGAAAGAGACGAGCCGAGAACGTTCCTTCAAGTGCAGAAATCATTCTGGCTAAAATTAAACTGCATTAGCACCACTCCTGGTTGCCTGGGTTACAGGAAACTCTTATCGTGTTAATGATACAATAATTAGCAAAACTGCAGTCAGACCCTTCCAGCGCAATAACTATTCATCAGGAGTGAAACGGCAAGAACCCCAGAGATCTCTGTGGTCCAGACCATTCTGACAACCGACGCTGGTTCCACCATCGGTATCCCCCGCCTCAGGTAGGTCTGGGACCTGCCTCTGCCGTCCCAGCACGTTCCCACACCTTCTGAAACCAGACCTTTTCATTTCGTGAGCATCACAGCCAAGGCAGAACACCCATCAAAGCATCCCCCACCCAACGTACGTTAGAGATACGCCCCGTTCCTGGCGCCTTCGTAAGCACATCTGTCTTTGAGAAGGCAGCAGTGTTTTCTGGATTCTCAGAGGATGTAATTATTTATTTCCCCAATTTTTTTTATTGTGGTAAAATACACATAACATAAAATTTACCATCTTATGTTTTTAAGTATGCGGTTCGGTGGTAGTAAATATATTAATAATGTTACACAGCCATCACCACCATCCATCTCCGTTAATTCTCCTTATCTTAGAAAATTGAAATTCTGTAACCACTAAACAATAACTTCCCATTCCATCTCCGACCACCATTGTACTTCCTATCTTTTAATTACTTTATAACTGGAATCATACACTATTTGTCTTTTTATGACCGGCTTACTTCACTTACCATAATCTTCTCAAGGTTCACCCATGTCGTAGTGTATTTCTTTGCCAGAATCACCTTCGTTTCTAAGGCTGAATAATAGTCCATCATATGTATACATCACTTTTTGCTTATCCGTTCACCCTTTGATGAACACTTGGATTGTTTCCACACTTTAGCTATTGTGAATAATTCTAGTATGAACATAGGTACACAAATAACTCTTTGAGATCCTGCATTCAATTCTTTGGGGCATAGACCCAGAAAAGAAATTGCTACGCCATATGAAAATTCTATTTTTAGTTTTTTGGGGAATTGCCATACTGTTTTTCACAGTGGCTATGCCATTTTACATGCCCACCAACAGCGCACAAGAATTCCCATTTCTCTACATTCTCGCCAAAACTTGTTTTTGTTTGTTTGTTTGTTTGATAGTAGCCATCCTAGTGGGTATGAGGTTATATCTCATTGTAGTTTTGATTTGCATTTCCCTAATGATTAGTGATGTCGAGCATGGATTCATGTGCTTATTGGCCATTCATGTATCTTTTTTGGAGAAATTTCCATTCAAGTCCTTTGCCTATTTTTGAATTGTATTGTTTTATACTGTTTTGTTTTGTTTTTATGAGTTCTCTATATATTCTGAATATTAATCCCTGATCAGTATATAATTTGTAAATGTTTTCTCCCATTCTGTGGATTGCCTTTTTACTCTTTTGATAGTGTCTTTTTATAAGATTTTTTTAATTATCAATAAATTTAATTTGTCTAGTTTTTGTTACCTGTTCCTTTGGTGTCATATCTAAGAAATCATTACCAAATTCATTGTCATTAAGTTTTGTCCTTTGTATTTGTCTGAGTTTTATTGTTCTAGGTCCTACATGGAGGTCTTTGAACTCTTTTGAGTTAATTCTTATAAACGGTGTTAGGTAAGTGTTCAACTTCATTCTCTTGCATGGGGATATCCAGTTTTCCCAGCATCATTTGTAGAAAAGAGTGTCCTCTCCCCATTGAATGGTCTTGGCACCATTGTCAAAAATCACTCGACTATACATGTGTGTTTTATTTCTGAACTTTATTCCATTCTATTGGTCTGTGTGTTTGTCTTTATGCTGGTACCACACCGTTTTGATTACTGGAGTTTTGTAGTAAGTTTGAAAATCAGGAAGTGTGAGTCCTCCAGTTTGGTTCCGTGTTGAGTTAGTTTTGGCTATTCAAGTTCCCTTGAGATGCTAAATAAATTTTAGGATATTTTTTATTTCTGCAGAAAAACATCGTTTGGATTTTGATAGAGACTACACTGGATCTCTAGATCACTTTGGATGAGTCCGAGACAGCAAAACTTGTGAAGGCTCCGAGTGTGTGTGTGTGTGTGTGTGTGTGTGCGCGCGCACGCACATTTGCATCTGTGTTTCTACACCAAAAGAGGCCTGTGGTGAGAAGTCAAAAGAGAAAGAAACAAAAAAACAAAAAAATGCTAACTGCTTTTCTCAGAGTAGTTGAATTATTGATGACTTTGCTCGCTTGTTTTTTGAGGACTTATTTTTCTGTGATTTGGAGAAAAGTTCTGAGCAATGTCGATCATTGTACGGATTTCTCCCCCTCCTCCTAATTTATGCAACACATATAAGAAATAAAATTCCAAGCAGTCTTTTCATAATTAACTCACAAAATGGTTGAGGCAGCTTTTGGGCAAATGGTTCGTGTTATCTGTTGGGCTGATTGGTTTTTTCCTCAGTTCTGCATTTTGAGAGCGTTTACTCTTTCTGCAGAACTGTTTTGGGGGAACGGTCATCATTTTCGCTGACTGCTTTTTGGAGTTAAATTCTTTGAGAGCAGAGAGAGACAAACCTCTAGGTGTCCATTTCAATAAACTATAGAGGTTTCCTAAAAGGAGAGTCGGGGCGCCTGTCACGCCCCCGCTCTCTTGAATGTGGGAGGAAGAAGCGGACAGCGCCTCCCGTGGAAGCAGGTGCGCCCTGGCCCGCCTTGGTCTCTGCGTTTTCTCTAAGGCCGAGGTCAGGGCAGGCTAGAGCGCTTCGTCCTGGAGGGAAGCAGGAAGAGAAGGGAGTCTGCCTCTCCCCATCATTCCGGTTCTCGTTTTCCCTCCGTGCGTTTGTTTACTTTGTTTTGCTTTTCACCTGCAACGAGGACTGCGAAGTCTCAGGACTGCGCCAAACAGTGAAAAGGTCAAGATTTAGTGAAATAAAATGTGGTCGCGAAAGGTTTGATTCCTACTCAGATCAGTCCTGGGTCTTTATAATAAAAGAGAATCTGCTAAAGTGACAAAGAAGGATTTTTTTCCACAAGGATGAAAGTCCCAAGAGAAGAGAGCGGCAGCGGGCGAGAGGCTGCAACCCATATTTCGGAAATTAAGAGCGGATGGAGGATGGAGACGCAACAGCATCAGGGTGACCCACGGCGCCCGGCTAGGCGCCCCCACGGCTGTGGGCAGAATACGGGCCGCCTCCTCCCAGAGCCCCCAAGGGCGGCGGCGCCTGCGGGCCACAGCACAACGCAGCGCTGGTGCCTTGGGGACCCGAGCAGGAGGAAGCCACTGGAGTCGGTACAGAGCAATACTGGCCTCGGGTTCCGCCGCTCCCCTGACAGTAAGGGAGGGATCAGAGGTGTATTGCCCCCAAACACTCCAAAAATAATAATAATAATAAAATAAAAGGAATTAGCGAGAAAGTTCGCGGATGGAGCAGCCGGAGCCTCAGCTAGAGCTCCTTCGGCAGCACCTGTGCTAAAGTTGCAACGATGCGGAGAGGCGTGGCCCTGCCCCCGCGCGAGGACGACACGCACAGCCCTGCAGCGTCCCGCGTCGAAAAAGAAAAAGGAAAAGAAGACTCGCCCGCCAGGATGCGGACGCCCCTCCCGCCCCCACCTCCACTCTTTGCTCTGGTCACATACTGAGGCTCTATGACTAGTAAATTGATGCTACACATCCTTTTTATTGGTAAAATCTATGATAAACTTATACACATAGGTAACACAGATATAAAGCCAGTTGTTGAGATGTAACAGCGCGCTGGTGGTTGAAGGACACCCGACTGACTTCTATTTCAAGAACCTTGTGTTCCCTTCTGTGTCGAGAATTATGCATAATTTTAAATAAGTTTTAAATAAGCTGGTATCAGCTTTTGCATGACTAAAAAACGTGAGACTCCGCATTGAAAGTGGCCCATGACAGATCAAACACGACAAATGAATGCTGACGCAGGAGAAGGGTTTAACGGCAACTTGCTTTGTTTCGAGAGCCTTGAAAATACTCAAAATTTTTACCACATAATTATACATTTAAATGTATTTCACAATGGAAATTATTAGAAATGTAAACAACATCCATATAATAAGATGCTCATATAATTATTTGCAAAAGATGTGAGAAAATAAGTATTGAAGTCTAGCTAAGGGTTAAAGCAATTATATTACATCTATGGGATAAAATACTTTGTAACAAATGGGATTCAAAGGTAACTTTGATGAAATGAGACCTATCATATAATATTAATGATGCATTAAAAATAATATATAAAACTCAAATATGTAAAGAAAAATGAATAGACATTTTTAATATCATATTTATTCATATGGTTTTATTCTTGCATCTTTTCACATATCAGTAGTTACAAATTCTTTCCAATAGCACTTTCATAATGAAGAAAATATAAGGACAACATAAAAAGATTTTAAAAGTAAATTGAATAGAATATTACTTGACCCTTGGAGACAGAACTTGTCATTGGAAACCATGAAATGATGAAAGAAATTAGATAAATAGGCAAAGGACATAAACTGGTGATCCACATTATATAAGTTATGACACAGTGCACAAGCCAATGGGGAAATGCCCAACCTCAGATAGTAACAAGAAAGAGAAACGGTGTAAAGTAAAATAAATAAGACCATGTATGGATAAACCGAAATGAAATAGTAACTTAAAACTGGTGCATTAATTGACATGAGGCCTTTTCAAAGTATATATGCACTGTGATCATCATTGTTGATCACTGTTTGAAAACCGCAGCCCTAGATTTCCATGCTAAGCACTCAATTGAAAACAGATAGTTTTCTCACAATGCAAACTACTAGACAAAAACTAAATGTGTAACAGAAAAACGGGTAGGGTGACTCACCCCCCCACACAAACATACATATACATATTCACGTAAAAATTGAAATATTTTACACCCAGTTAAAATTGCCTTTAAAGATTTTTCATTAAAAATATTTATATCTGAATGAGTATAAGTAGACCCTGTCATGTGAAGTGGAACGAAGGACAAAATTTTACAACCATGTAAATAAAAATAACAATTAATGTTCAAAGATACTGTATGTTGAACACTATGCTCCACGCTTTATACATTTTTGCTTAATCCTCACAACTGTAATGGTAGGTACAACTATTGCCCCAATTTTATAGGTGATGGAACTTCATAAACTAAAAGGCACATATAATAAAAAATGAAATGTATCAATATTAACAAACGATTGTTTTAGATTTGAGTTTTTCTTATTTTCACTTTTATTTTTTGCATATCCATAAAAAGCGATCTACTGTTTTCATAACTGGGATAAAAACGATACTCTTAATATTTTTAATTGTTCTTTTGACAAAAACAAAGATCAAATCTATAGAGTAAACCAATAGGAGGAAAATGTTCAATTTCAGAGAGTAGCCAGAAAGAAAAACAGTGGCGAGGCCGCAGTGTACCTGTGTACTAAAATCCACACTTAGGTCAACAGTCGTCAGGAACCAGTATCCAGTGAAATACTGTTTAATAAGGTAGCATTCTTAGTGCCTGTAAAAATATTTAAGGTAAATCCAAACAAAACAAGTGCCAGACCAAACAGAAAATCAAACTTTAAAAGTCCAAAGACAAAGTCTATGAGTACTGTAATGGAATATTTATGAGACGTGTATCATGAGAGAAATCTCGGCTTTGAAGCAACAGAAGAAATCACATCGGGATAAACAAACGTATTTGAATATAAAATATTTACACCCAGCAGAAGGAAGAAAAAAAAAAAAACCACCTAAAAAGCAACAAAGTAGAAAAATATATTTTTTAAATGTTATGATTGGGAAATAATCATGTTTTTTCAATTTAATTTTGCATTTTAATTGATTTTTCTATTAATATCTCATTATTATTAACATCTGATTAGCTATCTGGGAAAAGATTAAAATATTTCACACGAAAAACTGCATAGAGGTTTACAAATAGTAAACAAGACATGAGAAAACAGGATCCTACATAATAACAGAAATGCAAATTAGAGCAATAGCTTTATCTTTCACTTAATAACAAAAAAAAAAGGATAAAAATGATATACATACCCAACAGGTGTGATTATCATGCAACTAGATTATCACGGCTCACTTTAAATTTTACAGCAGTTCAAGAAAAAATTTTTGGCACAGTCTCACATCATCTGACTCCCTACTTCCATATACGGGACTTTATGAATTTATTCTAAGCCCAATGAATTTGTTTCTTTCGCAGCAGAAATACGAACCCGTGAATAAATCACCTCTTTTTCTAATTTTAAACCGCTTTTTCAGCTGTTCTATTTCCCACTGTATGAACCATGAAAGAAAAGCCCCAAGTCATCAAAGTCCCTATTTATCTATCATCAGGAAGAAACAAGAAATCCTACCTCAGCAAGCTTCACAGCCATTTCTTGTTTTTCCCTGCCGATGAGATCCTGGCCTAAATTCCCCCTAGCTGGCCATACGGCCAGTAAAACAAGACTCTTTTTAGTAACACGCACCTCCATCCATGATGCTAGCTTTATGCTGCTTTTTCTCTTATACATACTCTGACAATTCAGATTGAGAAGGGAAATAAAGACACTTCAGGAGACTTATTTATATCCATTTTATTAAATTCAGACACAATCCACCAAGGCAGTCAAGAGTGTGCCTCAGAGTCGGAAGCTACTCAGGGCAAATTTCTATATTTGTCCTGCTTTACCCTGTTAGATTCAGTAAAAATGCACTGAGGAAACAGGCAGGTACAGTGAATGCATTTAAATCTATTTCGGCTGCTGACTTAATCTAACGAATGCGCACCCCTTTAGAGTGAACTAGAAGGTAAAGTGGAGAAAAGGAAAAGATCGATTATGGCAACTGTAGAAATTCGAGGCGTCAGGACTGGGAAGACATGCGGGGACGCTGGTCACCCCGCTTCTGGGACCCACGCGGCCAGAGGGAGACCGCAGCCCACAGCTGGGGAGCAGAGCCCCGGCAGGAGGCCCCGACTTCCGACGCGCAGTTATTGGCAGGAATTACACAGGGTTTTCGGGCCTAGACAAAGTAGGCGCTGTTAGCAGCTTTATTCTCCCCCAGCAGAGCTGGACAGTTAAGCAGATAAACCAAGATTTAAGTGATCGTAAAGGCTAGGATCGAAGGAGAACCTAATCGATAAGTAGGACGGGGGACGTGAACGCCGCTGTGACACGAGCTATTCAGGTGTTTCGCGCTCATCCGCAGCACATCAAGAGGCCCGCAGGCGGCGGCGTTAGACTTAGGGCCCCCTGGAAGAGCGGACTGAGGCCCCGGATTCGCTCCTGCTTTGGCCAGCACGGATCCGAGCACTGCCTCCCTCAGCACGAGGCCTGGCGGGTAGGAAGGCAGCAGCGAGGAAACGGGAAACTGACCTCCCTGCGTTTAGCGCTGAACACCCAAGGTCCTCGCGAAACCCGCAGCTCCCGGGAAACCGAGGAGTTCGGTCAGCCGAGCGAATTCTAATTTTCTAAGGTAAATGGGGCATTTATAATTTACTTCTTCATCTTGGCACCTTGGTAAGTCAAATAAAATGATTACCTTGATAATAATGTTTAAATATTTCAAGAGATTCATGTGCTTTGAGTATTTCCAGAAACGTGCATAACCGTTTTGTTGCTTACGGATTGTGGGCGTGAAATAACTGTAGGCGCACGCACGTGTGCGATTGTGTGCTACAGATTGTGTTTGCAGTACCACTGTTCAGAAAAACGAGGTCATACTTTGAGCTTTGACTCCACGCTCACTAGATGGGTAAATGGCTGGAGAGCGATGGGACACCCGGGGTGACGAAGCTGATTGAAACTCGAGGACAAAACTTTGGAGCAGACGCGATGTGAAGGAATCACAAGGTGGATGAACGAATCGCAGCTTCACGGAGCGACTGCGGAGCGGGCGTCTGAACAGGTGCCTCGCCCCGCCCCCCCACCCCATCGTCGAGATCAGGCCTCTGGAACATCCCTAACACGCTTGGACCAGATGTCTTAGAACAAAACAAAGAAATAACCAGGCCCACCCAGGACTTCTGAATCAGAATCTCTGGGGATAGGACTCAAGAAATTCCCTCAGACGATTTTTATATTTAAAGTTTAAGAAGTGCTGTTTTATAACACAAATGCACTCTTATATATACTAGGAATATGGGTAATAAAAAAAATCTATTTAATTTTTCCTATTTAAGAAATCAATCATTGAGCGTGAAGGTTATTCTGGTCTATCACATTTCTTGGTCAGCCTTCAGTTTACATGTATAAATACAAAACATTTGTGATAGCTTACCTACTCTTGAGTCAAGAACCAGTAAGTCAGCAAAATACAAAATAAGCTGCCCAAATGTATGCTATAGATAGGAATTCATAATTATATCCTATACAAAAATATACACATTTGCCAGAAGCAAGTCTACATGTGACTGATTTCTACCATAAATACTTTATACTTGTATAGTTGTATATGCATGTATACATACATATGCATATCTGTATAGACACATATACAAATATACGAATGCACATGCACATGTGTATACACACACATTCTATTCCGGCCTTTAAGAAGCAGAATATCTGTAAAATGTGGCTATATGGTATCCATCCTTCAGGTTAGAGACGGCCACAGCTATATTTTTATTTCTTTGAAGACACCAATTCAAGACCAACACCGTAAGTATTTCAAAAATAGGCAGAGAATGTTGCTATCACTATGAAAACAGACTCTGCTCTCTAATCATGGGTCTCAAAACTGAGGAACGCTGCCCAAACACACCAGTTAGACCCCTGCTCACCTCGCTCACTAAGAATCAGAGGACATTCACCAACTGTGTGCTGCAAACCGATGTCTAAAAAAATATTAGAACTTGGGAAATAAAGTTCAATCTACTGAACTAAAAGATTAATCAAAATCCTTTAAGGGTTGGGCATATACTGTCTTCCTTTTTATTACTATTTCTGTTTTAAAAGGGAAAAGATAAGGCAGGCCTCTTTTCACCTCACATCCAATTCTCAGTCAATTCTTTCCAAAATTCCGAGGGCCAGGGTCTGTGCCAGTGTGACCACTCGGTCTAGCCACATTGGACCCCTTGCTTGGGAGCCCAGGACTTCAGGACGCTAGACCTGGGCTCTAACTTCTGCAGGCACTGACTTCCAGTTTATATTCTGAGTGCTTCAGGACATGATCCACCCTTGAACCTGCCTTTTACGAGCTTCACCCCTTTCTTCCAGGACAGCAGAGTGCTCAGACAGTGCACTATGTCACCATGCCCTTGAATTTCTCGTATAAACCGAAATCTAAGGGATGGAAGGAAGTAAAGAAGAGAGAGAGGGAAGGGGGAAGGAGCCCAGTATTTCCTATCATTAAAATTTTATAGAGATCCGTGATGGAAAAAAGAGACGTTTATTTTTAAATTACTTTAATTTAGAAATAGAAAACATCCTGGAAGAAAAAAATGAGCGAAAAACAAAATATGTAGGCAAACTTTTACTCCATGAGCTTCTACAATCCTCACTTGTTCACCAAACCCCAAGACGAAAAACTCTCAGCCACCACTGTAAAAGAAAGAAAAATGGTCGATTTTGAGTGTATGTAAGATTTTAACAATAATAGTACTTTGAAATGCAGTATACTGTGATTTTATGGAACCAAAACCAATTATGTGAGAACCACACCTATATTACCCCAAGACAGCATAAAAGAGAAGTAACTGAACTTTAAGGTCTTGTTAAAGGTCCTTGGAGATGATGTGACTGCTAGAAAAACTTATAACAACTCAGAACTGTGATTTAGGAAATGTGCTCAATGTAATGTCTTTCTGAACAAGACAAAAAGCATGAATTACATGACAGGATAATAAGTTGAGAAGTTTTTCTAATTTTATGGACAATGTACCGGTTGAAAATAAAAAATGAAGACTAGCACTATGATTCCTGACCATTACGGCTTACCATAAGCACTCAAAATGATTTAATCATAATGGGGAAAAAAAAAAAAAAAGCACTTCAAATTATCAGGCACTCAACACATATCAGCAGATTCTAGCAGCATTCACAAGTCAGGGGACGTGTGCATGAATGAGACGGCAAGCTGGCACGCGAATGGTTTCACGTTTCACGCCGTTCGAGACATTGTCTATTTCAAAGTTTACTTACACGATGATGTTATTAATAGGGATATGGATCAATTTCACAAAAAAGCCAATGAATCCCATTATAGCGAATCCTATTGCTGTTGCCATGGCAATCTTCTGGAATTCTGGATTCAAAACACAAAATTTACATTATTTTTGCAGTGTCACTGCAAGTACAGGGGGAAAAACTAACAGTGACATTAACTTACTGGTGTACAATTCTCCTGATAGTAAACACATAATTTTGAGTAAAACAAAATATGACACTGCAATAATAAACTGGTGGATTTTTAAAATTTCATATTTTATTGATATCTAAGGAAACATAGAAATAAAGTGCATGCCCATGCTAGTGAATACATCAATAAGTAGCGAAATATTTTACCTTCTTGGCAAATGACCAGAATCCCCCCCAAAAAAAAAAACATAGAGAAAATATACAGTATGTCTTAAAATTTTTTAACATTACTAAAAATATTGATTATAAAAGCAGAGAACATAACTTTTTATTAAAAAAAGGTCCACTTTCTTTGATATTATAATGAAGCCAAAAATAAGATTGAAAAATCAAACTGGGTTGGGCACAGTTTGATTTCGTGATGCTTCCCACAGCAGCAACTAAAAATTACAATTGCCATGATCTGTGCATGACTGCCTTCCCTGAAAGTCTAAGCTCCATAAGAGCGAGGACTATTCTCTATATTTTTATATATCATAATATAATGTGTTACATTTTCTGTTATAGTCCCGGCTCCTGACACAGGCAGCAGTCAATAAATAAATAAAAGCAGACACATTCTGGTGCCTTTTAACACATGAATCATGATAAATAAATTAAATTTCCAAGCTGGCACCAGCTGTATCGCTGATTTCATGCTAAGGTTTTGCTGGGGGAGCAGGGGGACGTGGCAGAGCAGGGAGGGCTCCCGAAAGATTTTCCAGAGTGAAAAGACGGAAGATGCTAAAAACTCTGAAGTCATTAAATATGACTTAAGCAAACATAACACGGAAAATAAGACTGTAACAATCTTATACCATCTGAAAACACATAAAAAAGAAAAATGTATGAAGTACACAAAATTTAGAAAGTGACGTTAAAAAGCAATAAAGCAAAATAAATCAAAAAAAGTGGATGAAAGTCATGCAACAGTTATTAAATAGGAAGATATTAATCAAATAAAAGGCTTAGAAAACGCAAAGATTTAACTTTTGCTCTCATTTAAAAACTATTACCTTTTCTATCAGGTTTGGTGCATCTTTTAACCAGTCGAATGGAGTCCTTCACAAACTGCCGACTTGGCTCAACAAACTGCATTACCTGATCCATGATGCTTGTTTTAAACAACAAAGAAGAAAAGATACTCACTGGTATTACTTATCACACTGCAAGGGCTTGTTCAGTCACACCACAATATAAACGAGGCCAGCCAGGAATCCATGCCCAATGTGGGTCAACCCCATCTCACAAAGGAAAACAAAAAAAGGCAGCCCCCAAGTCTTCGATGACACTATTTTTGTAGACTCCAGCAAAGCATTGGATCAAAGGCAACAATACAAGTTTTACCCATCATCATCACTGACAAAGGACGCATACTCTTAAAAGTGGCATCACTATTAGAGCCCAGAGTAGAGGCACACGGGGACTTCAATCCGACCTCCCAAACCACAGCCACACAATTTTTAGAAAAGATTGTATTTGTGTACTATAGACCTATCATTTTTTTCAAAACCACAAGAATCAACCAAACTAAGATCCAGATTCTCAGAAACTATTATGTGAACTTCAACTTCAAACCTTTAGGTTTCGACGCACCTCTTAAGGAAGCAGGGCTGTCTAGTTCATCATACAGGTTCCTTTGAGGAATCTATTATCCAATAGAAACGCCATCTAATCTTAGCTTTGAGAGCCACTGGCACAGGAGTTAAGGCCAGTATATTACTTGTATTTTACTTTATCCCCAGTACTCAGAACAGTGGCGGGGCACATAAACACTCGGTACGTTTTTGTTTTTGTTGAATCAATGAATGAATGCCACTGTCAGAGCAGGTGGTGGTTCAAATCCCTATCTACGACATGTAACCTCTCTAAGCCCCAGTTTCCTCACCCAGGGTAGGCGGCTGGAGGAAAGTACACTAAGAATTCTATAAACATCTGGGCCAAGTGTGCTGGGTCCCTCCGAAAACATTAATGCCAGTTTTCTCAGTATTTCACTTAAGTTTAAACTTTATACAGATATCGCAATGAAAGCTATGGACATTTTCATTCACAATACACAAAACACTGCACTCCAAGTCAGGGGAGGAGACTCAATAGCCCACTAAGATCTCCTGCTCTAGAATGTGGGTTGGTGGCCCCACTTCGCAGCGCAGGCGTGGTGGCAGGCCCGGGGCAGGGCGCAGCTCTTCCAAGGGCGCTCTACACACACGCACCCCAAAGCCGACCCCGAAGGAGCCCCCGGCGGCAGGCCGTCACCTGACTGCAGCGCAGAAGACAGCGGGAGCCCCCGGGACTAAGAATTCACACAGGAGGCCGCAAGTGCGGCGCCAGAAAGCCGAAACCCGCGCCAGGACTTTTCCTACGAGACTTCGCAGCCCCTCTCCCTCGGGGCCGCGGCCCTGGGTCTCCGCCCGCACCCGTGGGTACGCCGGCGGCGGGAGGGGCCGGACCTGGCCTCGGACCCGCTGAGCGAGGGGTCCCTGTCACCGCCCGCCTGCCCGCGAGAGCCGCCTCCGCGAGTCACAAAGGTGCCCACCCGGAGATGGGTCCCTACCTGCTAGTCGACACCTCCGACGCCAGGGACACGTAGCAGAAGAGCGCACAGAGCCACGCCCACCGGAACCGGAAACCGGGGCGCTGGCCTAAAGCCCGCCCACCCCTCCGTTCATTGGTCCGCTGCGCGGAGCCCTCAGTGCGCAGACGCCGCTCGCCGTGCGTGCCGGACGCGCTTCCGGGGTCTGCTGGGGGGTGGGTGACGGGCCTCGCGCTGGGCCTCGGGTGCCTCCTGCGGCTGGAGTTCGGCGCCCACCGAGTTCCTACCCAGCTGAGGCCCCGGTTCCCCGCCCGCCCCGCCGCACCTTGTTCAGGTTCACGGTGCCCGCTCTGCTAGAAGCTAAGTCAGTCTAAGTGGATTCCACTTGTTCGGACGATTTCTCTGTTTCCTGCGGATCACGCGGGCTCGTGTGCCTCTCACTGCCCACACTTTTTGTACATTTTTACTTGTATTGGTCACAGTGAAGAGCAGAAGCTATGTAGTCGTATTCGGCCGACCCAATTCTAAGTAGGCGCCCCACCCACAAAGCCTGGCATTCAGTATCAGTCCTGGGAATGTCGCCAGAATGAAGGCCACGTTTTGGTATACTTTAGGTTTGGTTTGGGTGACTGCTTATTATGTGTTTTGCTGAGATTGTTACGAACCCAGGCATTTGGTGGTAACTGGTGAGCTTTTTCCACTTGCGATTTTATGTTGTTAGAATAAATCATTCTTGAACACTTATGTGCTGAGCACCTACTGTGTATAACACTTTACTAGGTGCCGTGAGTAAACCAAACATTACATGCCCTCCTGGAGTTTATGTTTTCGTAAGGGAATGAGCAATGCAGGGAGGGGGACAGGCACGTAAAGACATGAGTTAATATAAATGCCATGTAGCAAATAAAAGGGTGTGAAGAGAAAGGGGTGGGGGGGCGGGGAAGCAGTGCGATAAAGATAAGATCCCCTTAGATTAGGAGAGGACACATGGGCTGAAATCCTAGGGGTGAAGAGTTATCCAAACACACCGTAGGTCAATTCAGAATTTAAAAGTGACTCTTAGAACTAAGGCTTCCACAAATATATAGCAGGTTTATTCGTAATAGCCAAAGAACTAAAGGTGATTCAGAGGTCCATCAACAGGAAAATGGATTAAAAAAAAGTTCTATATCCGCAATGAAATATGACACAATCGAGAAAAATACACATATGCAACATTGATGAATATCAAAAAACATTATGGCTAGTGAAAGAAGTACATGAAAAGAATGCACACTGTATAATTCTATTTGTAAGAAGTTCTAGATGAGGCAAAGAGATGCATGGTGAAAACACTGAAGGACCGCAGAGTAAATATTTCAGGGTAGGAAGCCATCCAGTCTCTGCTGTTGAAGCTCAGCTGTTGTAGTGCAGAAGCAGCCATCAAGAATATGTAAATGAGTGACCATGACTGTGTTCCAATAAAACTTTATTTACAGTAACAGAGGATCAGATTTGGCCCACAGGCCATAGTTTGCAAACTCATGATCCGTACGATGCTCATCAATGCCTGATCACATAAAAGAGAGAACATCAGACGTGTTTTTGATGTAAGAGAAACACATTACTGCCCGTGAAGCAGCCTCAACGAGAAAAAATAATACAACTTAGTCTCTCAGCAAAACTCCAGAGCTAATTGTCAATTTACAGGAAATGTAGGGACAGAAAAGAATGTTAAATAACACCATCATATACAGTGAGAAATTCCATACAACAGATGACTTAGTTTTCTAAAATATAAAAGGGAATCTAAGAATCAAATATATTTAAAAGGCATATCTACCAAAGACATCCTGATTCAATAAACAATCTGATATTTTATACACACGATTGTATTTATAATATTAAAAATCAGTGTTAATAATTTAGGAGTGATGCTGTATCGTCCCTAAGCTTTAAAGGCACGTGGACTAAGAGTTGCTAATTGGGGGGTAGAGATGATAGTGAACCGGTTTAGCTGGTTTATGAAATGGGTTCTGTGTAATAACGAAGTCGGTGGCTGTACAGGTTTTTGAGGTGACATTTTAATCTCTCAGCTAGAGGCAGACAGGACAGTTTGTCAGTGATTTCTGCCTGACTCCCTGGTTTATGAGGCAGTGCTCCAGACAGCAGAGCGTTTGTAAACAGTATCAAAATCTAACGTTAGACTCTGTACTTAGAGCCAGTTCCATCCATATTTGGACGTGGCTATCTTAATTTTCTTAGTTGTCGACTACATCTTTTTAAGCATTTATTACTATACTTTCGAAATAACATTTTAGGAAAAACAATACATGCTGATGCTTTTTAAAATTCAGACAATACGGATAAATATGCCCAAAATAGTAATCATCCATTATACTTCATGTAGTAAAATGCTTTATTAATAAATGAACCTCCAGTTCTCTCTATGAATATATGCATGTAGAAAGATATCTAGGTAAATAGCTAGAAAAAGAGATAAAATAAAAATATGATTCTATGAAAAATACGTACAAAATGTTGAATTTACTTTTAGTTTAACAAGAAAAATGAACTGATATGAAAATGAAAGAATTTCTAAATTTTTGAGTGTAAAGTAAATTTCTTTACCACATTCAATATTGTTCCTTAATTAATACTCTTAGATTAAAAATGTTCTGAAAAATATTAAGGTTGGAGTTATATGTAGTCTAAAAACTGTTTAAATTTTAGACATTAAAATTGGCACCCTGCTGTAATGAAAAAATTAACACATTTCTTCCTTCCTTACTCCGCTCCCCTCCAATTGCTGTTAGCATTTGGGTATATTCCCTAAATGAGAGATGATTCTTTTGCTGAAGCTGACTTTAATTCTTTTAAAACAATAAAGTAAAAATTGTAGGAGGTCACACTCCTATTCACCTTTCCTGCATTAACACACCTTTGAAACACCTGAAGTAAAGCTCTTCCAGAGCCTTCGAAGGCATGACCGCCCTCGGGAGAGTGCGCGCTCTCGTTAATGCCCTATGATCCGTCCCCACCAGCTTTCTCTCACCTCCCCAAGGTCCCTCAGTTCCCTCCTCAGTTCCAGACGCATAGAAGGAGCGGCAAAGCTGTCATTCTCGGGAGCATTTGCGATCTGGCTTCCTGGCAATGTCAGTTTAGCTCAAATAAACTTATGAAAATTCTATTTAGGTGTGGACATCCTTACATCAACAGAGGGCATTTAGACGTGCTAAAAAGAACAAGGGTGCCTATTTTTATCAGGAGCATCCAAGTCAGACACAAGATGGCGATATTACTCCAAGAAAGCAAAGGCGTGTGAGCCCGCCTCATCCCAGGCCCACCTGACAGCCGTGGGCCTTTCAGCACGAGTGGCGGGGAATGACGTTTAGAAGGAAAGGCCGCGTCGACTTGAGCTCACGTCAGGGGAGTGGGCCGGGGCTTCCTGGGTAGACGGGGTCTCCGTTTACTGCAGCCACCGTTGCGCCTCCTGCCAGGCGATGTCCCACTGCCGTTGAATGCAAACCGGGCCGACTGGCCCCGCCTCGCGAACGGGCGTGAGCCCTGCACCTGGACCGACCTCAGCCGTTCATCCTCCGCTGTTCGAACCAGAATGCACGACTATTTTTCTGTAAGAGAAACAGGCTGGACTTGTCCGAGTGCCTCCTGTTCATCCCCAGACCGTTAGGTCCATCTCAGCCGCAGTCTGTCCGGGGTGGGTTTGGGCAGCAAGGGTGACAGTGAGGTCGTTCCCACCACGTTGAGGCCAGTGTCGGCAGTGCTGACTACACGCTTCTAAATTAGCCAAATAAGAGAGAGTGTGGCAGCGGAGGGGCAGCGTGTGACGCTGAGGGGCGTGACTGACCCTGCAGGGCAGACTGGGGACCGAACCCGGCTCCGAGGGTGTCTCCTCCTCAGAATCTTCCCGGGCCTTCGGTCAGCATTCTCGCTCTGCTGTATAAATAGAAGTCCTTGGGATGGCGCTGATTGACTTGTAAAATTAACAGGATTTATTTTCATCTTGTCAATAAAAACCCTACAGTAGGCAAAGGAATCAGCAGTGTCCACGGGGACACCTCCCCCACCCCCCGCTGGCATCGGTTTTCTCTACGACATGGAATCTGTTCTTCGGGGCTCCTGGGGACGAAAGAATGACTCATAATGGAGGAATTACACAAATTAGTTCATTACGTATTTCTACAAGTCAAGTAATCCG
Organism: Rousettus aegyptiacus; assembly: GCF_014176215.1. Taxonomy (NCBI): domain Eukaryota; kingdom Metazoa; phylum Chordata; class Mammalia; order Chiroptera; family Pteropodidae; genus Rousettus; species Rousettus aegyptiacus. Next base: position 43,934,544 of record NW_023416288.1, on the reverse strand, counting down.
TTGCGGTCATTTTAAAGCAATTTTCTTCAACTAATGATTAGTTGAAAATCTTAAATTCTCTGAAGCTTTACACCCTTAGCTACTTTTTTCCCTACAACGGTCTTCAACATCACCTTTTCCCCATTTTTTCCTACTTTCGTCCTTGTCCTTCTTGGGCTATTGAGTGGTTTTGTTGTGTTTTGTTTTGTTGTGTTTTGTCTTGTTTTGCTTTATCCTTTCTTCAGTCACCTCTAAACCATTAGTGCAACTCCACAGTCAATCCATTACTCACACTTTACTTTTTTTTAATCTCATCTATAACATAGCTTTGACTGTCATTGAACTATAAGCTTCAAGCCACACCTTGAATCACCTCTGTAGCCACACGTAAGACCTCACTTGTCACTAACTGCAATACGGTTCCCTGACACGCGACTCACCCGCACGTCCTGTGTCCCCAGCCCCCAAGCCCTTGGTGTTTTCTTGGTTGCGGCGTCACGGTGGACATCATCCACGTCCCCGCCCATGGTCACGTGAGCCTTCGTCTGGCCCACACTGTCACTCGCCACCACCCTCCGTGTCCAAACCTAGTAGCGCTTCTTTAAGACCTTTCCCCTCTTCCACGTCTTCCTTCTAAGCAGAATAATTACAGCCTCATCGCTGGTTTCCATAAAGCTCAGCAGTCACCGTTGGTCACCAGCTGGAAGGCACTGAATCCTTAGTTTCTTCAGGATTTTCCCTCAAGGACACCCTAAGCCTCTCCTAGGAAATGTGACCTCTTCAATAAGTCTCTAATTTGATTATCCTGTAATTACAGGGAGTATGTTGGGACAAACTTAGATATTTCTTATCTATAAAGAATGAGTAAGAATTGAGGAATCAAAGCTCCGGAAGTGAGGCGTGGGGGATGCGTGGGAGACCGAGGGCAGTGTGGCCTGGGTTCAGGCTTCAGCTCCGCGACTTTAGCTTCAGATTCCTTGTCTGTAAACTGAAGACAATATGTCACCCAAAGAGGTGACACGTTAATACTTAGAAGCACTGGACTTTTATACTTGAAAAGTAAAATGTCAGTAGTAGCTTTAAATAGCAGGTTAAGGAAATAATACAGAAATGCTGTAAAGAAATACACAGCATCTGCCAAAGAACAGAGCTGACAGCCATTCTTGAAGGAAACCGGAAAGTCTGGAAAGGAGAGAGATTATGGCCAGGTAAACACCTTAGACACGACGGAGCCACGTACACAGCACCGTGTGACTCCTCAGCTTCTGAAAAGAGAAGGTTTTTCCAGATGGAGAAAGAAAAACGAAGGTTTGTGGATTTTTTTAATGGACTTCAAAAAAAATCAGCCTAAGACTCATCTCTCGCTTCTGCCCAGTGACTTCTAGGTCTGAAAGCATTTTCCAGCCACTATTAATTATTTAAGAGAACATTGTGGAAAAACAGAGGTGCACAAACCTTTCTGCAGATGCCGCCGCCTGGACCACCAGACTTACCTGGGCATGGGCTTTGCGAGGACGGCAGAGGTGATTAGAAACTGCCACCTGCGTCTCCTGCAGACAACAAAGAGGTTTTTTTAAGTTGGTTTAGGGTTTCGGAGACCATTCGGTCCACCATTTCATTTAGCAGAGAGGAAACTCAAGCTCAGCCCAGCCGAGTTGGACCAAGTCCTGCAGCCTCTGAATGGCAGAGCCAGGCCCGGAGCCCAGTTGAGCCGGCTCCTGGTCCAAAACCCTCCGCTGCAGCCCAGCTGCCCCTCTGCAGCACTGAGGGGGTGGGGGCGCACTCATTCAGATGCAAATGCTTCGTGAGCTCCTTTAATGGGGCATTTCTCATCTCACTGGCTCGAGCCTGCTGTACAGAGTAAATGAGTGTGGAGACCGAGGTGACAGTCATCAGCTCCCTCCCAAAGCACCACCGTTTTCCCTTTGTTTCTCTTTGCGATGGCGAACCCTGGCTCCTTCCCCCTCAACAGCCTGAGCCGGAGACAGCAGTCCTCCTAACTGGGTTCACGTGCCCCGGTGGCCGAGACAAGAGTGAGGCTGAGGTTCCTGAACTCAGCGCAGCTCGCGGGGAGGGGGGGGGGCCTTGCCCATCCTGCCTCTCACCCCTCCTTTGGGAATTGGTCCAAGGGATTGGGAGAGAGAATTGGTTGCTAGGGGAAACAGTGCGCAGCTGGGCTCAGTGGGGGGTCTGGGGAGTCTCACAAAAGCTAGCCACATCTGCAGGTTCAGATGGTGAGGGACGTGGGGGGCCGTCCAATATTCAGCCACTGGAATAAGTCATGGCCAACACGTACCTTAACAAAGTCTTTCGTTTATTCATCAACAATGCATAAATTCATCAATTATTTATTGAAATCATATTATATTCCGGAAATTCCATCAGGTCCTGGGGACGCACTTCCTGCCCCTTGGTCTAGAAAGGGAGACAGACAAGTGAGCAAGTGGCTGCGATGAGCTGTGACAGGTTAGACAACGTCCAGGTGCTCCAGCACAGAGTGGCAGGTAGCCCCGCCTTCGGAGTCGGGGCCGGCTCTTTGGAACAGGTGACATTTAAGCGGAGACCTGAAGGATAAAGGAGGCTGTGTAGGTGAACAGGCGGGACGCGGCGTTCCTGGCGGGGCCAGTGCAGGCGACCCGGGGCCGGAGCGCGAGGAGCGGGGCGCGCGTGGAGGAGGGGCAGAGGGGGCGCGGGGACGGGAGCCCCCGCGGCCACGCCGGCGCCCTTCCTCCCTCGCCCGGAGACTGGGCACCTTATACCCACCTCCAGGAAAGCGGCGCGCCGCCACCCGTCCCCAGAAGCCTGGCCTCGTGACCTTTGGAGGGCTGCGCACAGACACGGTACAGAGAGGATGGCACAGGTGGGGCGAAGGGATGGGGTCCCTGTCGGGCCGAATGCGTTCTGGAGGACGGGCCTGGTTTCCGGTCCGGTCACTCCGTGTGTCTCAGAGCCGGAGCGAGATGGCAACGCAGGTGGATTCTCTCAGCCGGCAGCGATGGATCTCAGCAGCGACGGGTTAAACGAGGTCGCGGTTCGCGCTCCTCCCTGAAGTCAGGCCGCGCGCGGGCAGTCCGAGGCCGGGCGGCAGCTCCACAGTGGCACCTGGGTCCCGCTTTGTGTCTGAAGCGTCACCGTCAGTTCGTGGCTCTTACGTTATGGCTGCTGCAGCTACAGCCATCTCACCTGCGTCCTGGCGCCGGGCTGCGCCAGGTGCGTAACGGTCCCTTGGGGAAGCGTGGCGCGTCCTCCCGTCTGTCGCCGGCCGGCCACGCAGGCGCACTGCAGAGCTCCCCGCGGGACTTCTCAGCCTCGCTGCAGGGCGCCGCGGCTGGTGACAACCTCGGGACCACCGGCCCTGAGGGACCGCTGCACGCCCAGCGGTCGCTGCCCGTTATTCCAGCGCTGCTGTAGGTTCGGGCCTTTTAAATTGTTATTATTTACTTTTTAACCTTTTACATAATCTCAGACTTACAGAAAAGTTGCGGAAGTGTCACGACGCGTTGCCATCTGCCCTTCCCCCAGCTTCCCAGCGCGTCAATGTCCCGTACAAATAACCACGAGGGGACTATCGACCCCCGGCCCCGGGAGGGGCAGAGCGCGGCTGGTGGTCCGCGCAGCGCGCTCGGGTGCGAAGTCCCGCCGACGCCCCTGGCCCGGCGTCCGGTCCCCGACGAGTTGCACGGAGTTGTCACGGCCACTCGGTCTCCTCCAGCATCACGACAACACCCGACAACAACGACATGTGCCTCCTACACGCGTCTCGTCCGAAGACCTGCGAGACCTGTATTTCCCAATACTAGTGATTTTAACCTGGATCTTTTGGTTAAAGTAATGTCTGCCAGGTCGCTCTCAGTACTCAGTAAGTACCCTGTGGGGGCAGGACTTGAACTACAGACATCCTGTTTCCCGTCGCACCCCCACCTGGGTCGGCGCGTACCCGTGGCTTCCGCCTGCGGCGTTTCCGCCTCGTGTTGGGCAAACGGCGGTCTCCGCTCGGATCCCGTGCAGCGCCGTCAGGGTGCGCGGCCTGAGGTCAGGCTTGGGCACCTTGGGAGTTCACTCTGCACACCGTCATCCCACTACTTGGTCCTCGATCCTTGACCAACGACAGACCACTCCGCGGCTGTCACTCGAAAGCCAGCCGCGGGAGATGGCACTTTGTCCCAGGTCGTCACCGCTTGTACTTGGTCTTCTGCCTTTCTCCTTCTTTCTTTTTGGAGCTAGACTCCAGGCTCTGTCCCTGGACTAGATCAGGATCCGAGGTTCTGGACTTGGCATCTTTCCGGCACCCTATCGTCTCTCCTCGTCGGTTCGTTGAATCCGGCGTGCTCCTCGGTGACTCCCAGCTCTGCTCAGACCTCTGAGCCTGGAGCGCGCGGCAGACTTACGCATGCGCTTCCCTCTTCCGGCGCCTGCCCTGCTCATCCCCACGTCGGCCGAGGCGTTCCCTAGCGATTTCCCTCGGAGGAGCAAGAGCCAATGTCAGGTTATTTAACTGCTTGGGAATTTCGTGGGCATAGTCCAATTGAATAAGTGATTATTTTGTCATTAAAAAACTATGCTGCAGTGAATTGGTTATTATCCTGGGAAGTATGAAATTAAGGAAAAGAGTAGCTGAGGCAAGTCCCACTAGGAGTGTATCATAATCTCCTTGGAGAGCTGGGCATAATATTTTCGTGTTTATCAAAAGAATGCATGACTCAAAGAAGGCTGAGAAAGAGCGTCTAAGCACAAACTCAGCTATTTTCAAAATTTAAATATGAACATAGGAGAAACAGGGCTGGAGCTAGGGAGTCAAGCTGGATCGAGCAGCTACATAGATGAAAAGGGGAGAAAATGACAATAACAATAATTTTTTATTGAGTTCTCAGGACGCGCCAGGCACCGTGCTGGGTTCTTAGCAACTACTAACTCATCGAATCATCCCCACGGCCCCGTGAAGCAGGGACCGTTACCGTCCTCTTTCAGACCGTCGGTTCAGTGGTGAAGTGAGCAGAAGTGCCCGGCAGAGGGGAAAGAGCCAGCACCGCCCCGGAGACCTCTGACCCCAGAGCCCTCAGCCTCATTTGAGCAGCCGTGACAGGCCGGTGTGAAGTCGAAGGCGGTTCGCTTCGGTGCTTGGGCCGCCTGCCTGGGTCAAAACATGGTGAGAAAGTGAATGATGAGCTTCCTTGGTCAGTGTTGTTGGGCCAGAGCTGCTGATGACTCACCGCTGGCCACGACCTGAACTCGTGCACCTGGACAGTCATGCGCCTCATAAGGCCGTTTAGGCCAGTGACGGACCACGTGTACCATGGCGGTCCCATAAGGTTATAAAGGAGCTGAAAAATCCCTGTCATCTAGTGATGCTGCAGCCATCACAAAGTCGTCGTGCAAAGGCTGCAAAAGTCAACAAGGCCACAGCTGAGATGACAAGCAGCTTCAGCCTGGGCGCGGGTGACATCGAGGAGCTCCTCGAGGTCACTCCTGAGGAACTGACTGTGAGGCATCGTCGGAACCAGAACACACAGCTGAAGAAGATGCAAGAGAAAAGGAAACTGCAGAAGAAGAAGACAAGAGCCCTGAAGAAAATTCGCAGTGAGGAGTTAGCAGAAGCTTTTGCAGACCACGACGGGCTCCTCAAAACGTCTGAAAACATGGACCCCAACACCGAAATGTTATCATGAACAGGGAGCAGTGTTCACGGCGCAGTGTCTGCTTACAAGCACATCTGTGATGGAAAAACAAACAAACAAACAAACAAACCAAGCAAACCCCCAGGGACGCACTTCTGAAAAGAGTGACACTTCCTCAAGAAGAGCCTGAGGCAGGTGCTTCAGGAGGCATTCCGGGAGAAGGCGTCCCTGTCACGGGACATGAGAGCTTCATGCTTGTTATTGCCACTCGAAGCCTCCTAGGGGGATGGGAGGTAGAGGCGGGAGACGGTGACATCATGACCCTGACCCCGTGGGGGCCGAGGCTCCTGTGCGTGTTTGTGTCTTAGTTTTCAACAACAAAAAAAAGTTTAAAAAGTAATTTAAAAAAATTAATAGAAAAACTTACAGAATAAGGATATAAAGAAGATATTTTTGTGCAGGTGTACAATGTGTGTGTAAAACTGTTATTACAAAAAAAGTTGAAAAGTTAGAAAAAAATTTAAAAGTTTATAAAGTAAAAAAGTTACAGTAAGCTAAGGTTCATTTATTGCCAAAGAAAGAAATTTTCTTTGTACAAGTTTGGGGCGGCCTGAGGGTCGGGGGTTTATAACAAAGCCCACAGTCGGGCGCGGCCAGGCCCTCGGGCGTCAGTCACGTCGGCTCACGCTCACTGCCTCGCTCGCTCACCTCGAGCAGCTTCCGGTCCTGCAGGCTCCGTTCGCGGTCAGTGCCCCGGGAAGGTGTGCCATCACCTTTCCTGCCATGTTTTCACTGTCCCCCTTCTGTGTTTACCTATGTTGAGACACAAACGCCATTGTGCTGCCCTCGCCTGCGGTACTCAGTACAGTAAGACGCTTACAGGTTTGCAGCCCGGGCCAAGAGGCTACGCCGCACAGCCCAGGTGCGCAGTAGGCTGTGTGTGTGTGTGTGTGTGTGTACATATATACACACATATATATTGCTTCAAATATGATATTTTATAGCATGTTTTAATACCTGATAGAGATACTTATCTTTTGTTATACTTTTTCTCAAAATATTCTTTTTTTGCCCCATGAGACACCATTTTTATTTGAAAGAGTAATTGACAGACAAATCGTGGTGATTCAAAGGAGGGCCTTGGGTCTCGAGCCTGACCAAATTCCTGCGCAGGGGTAATGACCCGCGACGTGCAGAAGAGGGAGCCATAGCCCCGAAAAGTCAGGGAAACGCGAGGAAACTTCGCGGGGCGGGAGCAAGATCCCAGCTCAGGTCCGTGTGGCCGGAAACTCCGTTTTTCCTCCGCTGTCACCTGCCTTTGTGACGTCCTTACAGTTATGCAGGGCTTTAAAACCCTTCCACAAGGGCGTCCCTCCGACACAGGGCGTGCTCCGACCCGCGCGCTTCGGGGACCCGCGCACGGTCCGTGTTCTCCCAGCTCGGGTTCAGAGTTCCTCCCGCGACGCCTTTGGGTGGCCGCCGTGCTCCTCACCCAGCGCTATGAGGACGCATGTCCACGGGCGCCGCCTCACCCCGCGGCGGCCTCGCGGCCACGCGAGTCGCTTCAGCCGGCCACGCCCAGCGCCCGGCCGCGCCCCAGCCGGGGACCGGCGGCCACGACGCAGGAAGGCGCCCCGTTCTGTCCCGAGCCAGGTGGCTCTCTCCCCTAACGTCCTGCCCGCACCCCACTTCGCGGTCCGGGGTCCTCTCCCACCGGTGTCCCTAACGCGCCTGCGCTCACCGGTCCCCTCTCTGCCTCTGTCACTCGCATGGAAACAGGGAAAAGCCGCTGTCGCCTGGGCGGATGTTCTGCGTGAAGGCCCCCCCGCCCCCCACCGCCAGGCTTCGTAATCCCACCGCGGCCGAAGCGTCCGTGAAGGACGGGCCCCCGCACTCAGGACCAGTGCCCCCCGCTTTGTTAACCCGACCCCGGCCCCTCGCACGACAGTCGTCAAGGCAACGCCGACTCGAGCCTGCGTTTCGTCCGGCTTCGAGGGGGGGCCGTGTGAGCTCTGACTCGGCCCCGCGGGTCAGGAAGGCAGATGCCGTCGCGGGCTCCGCGCACGACCGGACCCGACTTACGCTCGGCGCCTCTGCCAGGGCCCGGTCCACGGAACCGACCGGCCGCGCGCGCGCCGCAGGCAGGTGGATCGGCGACACGCGCGATGAAGCGCGCGACGCGGGCGGTCAGGGGACGCGCACGCCGCCGCCCTCGGGTTTCGCGTCAAAACGTCGGCGCATCATGTCACACTGCGAACCCCTCGTGTGCTCGGTCAGTTGCGCCAAACTAACGCGGACCGTGAACGCGAAGCCGACCTTGGGGTCCGAGGCCATTTGAATTCTGCGCCGTTTCTGTATTTTTTCTTAGAATTGCCACCCTGAGCGGTAGGTTCGGGAGCGAGCGGGAAGGTCACTGTGGAAAGGTCTGGAAGAGAGAGAGGAGGTCCAGAACCGGGCCTGAGGGTGACGAGTCAAACCGGAAGCAGGGGTCTTTGGGTACAAAGGGGGGAGGGGAGGGGGGCCAGCAGACGTCTTGAACTTGAACTCGGTTCGTGCCGTTTGGCCACAGTGTAGGAAACTGTGCTGAACGCTGGGAAGAGGCCGGGCCTGCCCGGGGCCCAGCGCCCGCAAATCCCGCCCCAAACGGGTGAGCCCCGTGGTGGCCGAACCTGGCGGCTCTGAATCAGCTCCGTTTAAAATGCCGAGCCGGTCCGTCTCCCCCGAGCTTTGCGTGCCTGTCTCTCTGCGTGCGCGCCGTGGGCTTTCGGTCCTCATCACACGGAACCGGTCGCAACGCCTAAGACTTCTGCACCTGAACGCTGGACACCGCTCCCCACCCACCCAGCCGCGGGACTGTACGGAGTCACCGTGTCCCCTCTTGAATCCGGACCCCACGGCCAGGGCCTGTTCTTTCCTGCCCTGCTTCGCCGCAGGGAGCGCCGGAGGCCTGAGGGGCAGGAGCGTCCCTGGCCCCGAGTGGGTGTGAAACGTGCAAAACGCGCACCGATCAAGCCCCGCCCCTGCCGCAGCCCCAGAGAGGGGGGTCAGAGGCGCTGGCATCCTGGCCCCTGCCTTGCTTCAGTCACTTCCAAACGGGTCAGACAGGAGGCGCGTGCTGCTAGATTTTATGTAACATGATACGTGATAAGAAGCAGATTATATCACAAATTTGCTTTTTAAGTATTTTCGCAGGAGAGTGCCACCAAAAAATGCGCGTTCTCCGAATTCGGCCCACCTCCCGTTTCATTTAGTTCTTCTAATCGTCTTTGCTCAGAATTATATCTAAATTTTCCTCAAGCCCCCTACTCAACGCTCCTCACTAACTTCAGCAGGTTCCTTTGCACCCTGCTTCGTAAAGAAAGGCGAGAGCGGCAGGCGTGGTGACCTCCAGCCTCCCCCCAACTCCCGGGGGCGCCACACCTGCGCGGTTTCCCGTTTCTACTTTTACAGATAAGACCTGTGCCCATAGCTGTGTCCCTTCCTACGCTTTCCTGGACTTATTCCCCAGTTAATTCCTGTCTCTCCTGGGGCTCAGGCTCTCTTCGGGATCGCCCCCTCCCTCCCCGCACCCCCCAGCCCCCCAGCTGCAGTGTGGCTTCCTACAGTTCTGTCTCAGGTCTTGAGTTCTTAGCTCTCTGCACACCCTGCTAACCCTTAGTAGATGTCACGATCGCTTCTTGGGCTGAACAGCACCTCCTTCTGAGGACTCTCACACATTTACCTCGAGCCGCACCCCACTTTCCCCAAGCATCCGAGAAATGGACCTCGTTGTCTCCCAGGCCTCACCTGCACATGTCTCTTCGGCGACTCACGTGGACTCCTCACGTCCCTGTTCACCCCACGCTCCTTCTGCGGGGACGGGCCACGCCCAGGTCTAAAGCTCAGAACCTGGGAGCTGCGCCTTTTCCGCCTCCTTTCTGCGCCCGTCAAGTCCCTCAGCTGTGCTTCATAAACATCTCTCCTAGCGGAGCCTGGTTCCCGGAGCCGCGCTGCGCGCCGACCCGGCCCCCTAACGGAAGTCCCCGGACAATTCGGCGGCCTCTGAAATAACGCCCGGCGCTCCCGCCTGGTCCCCCGTCCGTCTGCCCTTCCCGCTGGTGTCTGAGTGCTCACCGTGAACGACTCTGTGGCTGGCCGACGACGTCACACGCCTGGCCGTCGCCCGCAGGGGACACTTCAGGCATCACGCTGCTGGCTCCTTTGGCCCGTCTTTGCCGCCCATGCCTGGTAATTTGTGACCCAGCAACACGGAACTCCTTGGGGTCCCCAAATTGCCCTGCCCTCCCTACCGCTTTCCTTATTCCCCTCCCTCATTGCCCTGGCCAAATGCTACTTTAAGACTCCACTAAAATGTCACTTCCCCCGGGGACCTCCTTCCCGGTCGTACAGACCGCGTGGGGCTTCCCTCTGTATTTTCCTCCGAATCCATATGGAATGAAAACAATGACATAATTGATTTTTCCCATGTCTCATTACATGACTCCCGGACTACCCCCTCAGCAGCCTCGAGTCCCCCGAGAGGAGTAAATATATTTCTTTCATTTGTGCACGCCTCGCATCTGGCAGAGCCACTGTCACAAAGCAGGCACGCTGTGATCATTTGTGGGATTAATGAAACACTAACCCTTTCTCTTGGGGGCGATATCCTTCTGCCTTTACGACAGGTAGGAATTGCAAACTTTGAGCTTTTAGCCAGTTGCTTGGCAGTAGAGGTATAGAAAAGATGTTTCCTCGTGGGACAGAAATGAGCAGATCACATCAGCAGGAACCCATTCTCCCCTGTGCAGGACCCTGGTGCCACTGGGAAGTTAGGGTGGCGCGAGGTCCTCACCGCAACGGGCTCAAGTTCACGGGCATTCGCTCTGCTACGCTGTGTGCTGAGTACACGCCCACACCCACGCCCTTCTGAGTCGGGTCGTTATTTCTTAACAAATGAAACTTGCAGTGGGCTTCCTGGAAGTCCTTTAGAGCAGGAAATAGGGCATGATTTGTTCCTTCTAACTTTCCTTGTAAAATAACCAAGAAGATGGAAAAAGCACAGAGATAAAACCCACCGCGGCTCTGGCACAGAAGAGAAGACCTATGATAGGCCAGAGTCGGGGAACAGTTTAATTACAAAACCCTCGAGGTCCGTGTCAGGTTCTCCATCAGCCGGGAGAGCTCGGCTGCCTGCCGCGGGCCGTGAGCTCTGGACCACATGCTCGGTGGGCAGTCCGCTGGACGTCCGTCTCTCCGCTGTTTGCGCTCGGCCTTTCATGCTGCAGTCCTTTGTAGCATCTTTCCTTTGCGCTGAAACAAAACCTCCCTTTTTTTTTCTCGTTACAGTAAATTTGGGCCATTCTCTCAGATACTACTCAGTATGTCGAGCTTTCCACCAGGGATAAAATTACTTGAATAATTAGCCTCATTCTTCTTGCAACTGCCCTCGGATTGCGACCCGATGTCTTTACGCCCTTCCCTCAGATGCGCGCGCCTTCGTGGCTCAGATCATCAATTATTCTATGTCGTTATCCATGTTTTCAAGACCAGGGCCAGGTTCTCCTCGATGGTAGAAGTCTGCGAAACCATTTCCTTCAGTCCCTTACGTTGCCGGGCGCTACTCCTCTGAGCACCGGCTTTCTGCGGGCTGAGTCTCTCTGACCAGGATGATTGGCAAGGTCAGTGGGGAAGCTCCCATCTTGCCGTCCTGCCCCAGATTTCCTCGTGTGGAGTCCAGCTCTGCATTAGCAGCCTGCCTGAGCCCACGGCAGGTGAGTCGGGAGGAGCATACTGTATTCTTATCTCTCTCTCCTGACGCACATCGCAGCTGAGAAGCGCCTGACTGGGCCCTTTCTCTCCCTAATTACCCAACCCGGCCTCCCGGCACGGTGCGCTTAGTGGATGCCCTCGGTGGATGCCTTCCTGCTTCCTGCTGAGTCTGCGCGGCCAGGAAGGTGACTCAGACTTCCCACAAGGTGGCTGGCGGACTCTCTGCTCGTACAGATCAGCAATGTCCCGGCCTGCTGCTGCTCGTCCGCTCCTTCTCCTTAGCGAACTTTGAAACCACATTAAGGATCCACGAAAATCCAGAATCCCTGTGCTACGTCCTCTCGCGCGCTGGGTGCACTCAGGGCAATAGGCTTGACGTAGACCCTTTTTCTTACCCCAGGGCGATGTGATCACCCTGCGGTAACTCTCTAACTTTTGCATTCCTTCTCTTGTAGTTGCCTGCAGTGGTGTAAACAGGGTTTGTTTCTTTGTTGTTTTTTTTTTCTTTTTTCCTTTTTTTTTTAAACGTGGCTGAAAATCATTAAATAAAAATACGCTATTTAAAATATGGTGACGGGCAGATCTGTTTCATCATAAAATATTGTGGAAATAAAGGCCGGCAGAATAAATTAAAATGGATAGATAAATCTAGTCTTACACAGTAAGGGGGGGGGGGAATCAAACCGTGCACTTTTAGTTTTTGAAGCAACAAGATGAAAGACAAGCTATCTTCTTCATAACCAAATTGTTTCCCATTGTGTACTTGAATGTACTGCAGTTTCTTTCTTGCCGAGGGGGGGAGATGGCGGGGCCAGGCCAAGGTGTTACTGGTGCGTGTAAAAACCCGGGCTTCCAGAATTAAAAGGCGGAGCCCTGACTTGCTGCCTTGGCCGATTTCTGTGGTGTCTTTTCAAGCTATGAACTGTTTAACAACCAGCTCACGAAATTCCTGCGCAACCCTGGGAGGGTGTCTGCTCTGGGATGCCCACCGTCTCTCTCTGTTTACCGCACCCAGGCAAGGGTCCCCAAGGGCGCGTGGTCGCTGCAGAGGCCCCGCGGGCCGCAGCGGTGCGCGCGTCTGACCAACGCCTCGGTGATTCGGGGGCCACAGCAGGTCGCGACGTCGGCGGCTTCCTCGTTCCACGGGCTCCGTGCTCCCTGTGTCGCTCTTCTGCGTTCCCGCAGCTGGCAGAGACACGGGCGCCCCTTCCACGAACTTCCACGACACAGCTGTTTCGCTCAACGCCTCGTCCCGGAGCCGCCTAGGACCTCCTGCTCCCCGCAGGCGCCTGTCCCTTGTCACCCCCGTGGCTGGTGCTCGTGGGGCCCGGGCGGGCACGTGTGTCGTGAAGACGGCTGACCCCAGGGGCCTGCTCGCCCCCCGGGCTGTGCTTCCAGGGGCCGCGGGGGCCCCGCGCTGTCCGCGGGGCTCCGTGCGCCGTGCAGGCCACGGCCGCCTTTGCCAGGCGTCTGCTGCGTCGCGTCCACCTTGCAGGGTGGGGCCGGGCACGTTGAATCCCAGTGACACAGAGTTCTCAGAACAGGGCTGTCACGACGCGGTCCGGGCGGCGGCACCGCGTCCTCCCCCGCCGTGGTTGGGCGGCGTTACTGCTCGACGGCGTCATCCCCAGGCCCCGTTAAGCCGCAGGCCTTGGACACATACCGCGTTTGAGTGGGAGCCACGCGAAGTGGCATCGCCGTCTCTTCCGCCTCAGCTGGCGCTTGCAGGAAGGGGACGCCGCACTTCGCAAACTCAGAGCGATGCGGCGCAGGACGGAGTCGGAGCTGGCCCAAGTCGCCGTCACTAACAAAGGTAGCTCACTGTTCCACTACCTTTCAGAGAGGCTAAAAGAAAACAATCAAATTAATGAGCTCGGGGCTCTCTAATGCCCTGGGAGTCCGTTAGAAATGCAGATTCTCAGGGCCCGCCCCCACCCACCCAGTCTGGAACTCAGCTCTGGGCAGGGGACACCCAGCAATCTGTGTTTTAGAAATCCCTCCAGGTTGATCAATTCTGATGCACGCTAAGATTCGAGAACCACGCAATTAGATAAAACGCTAACATTTGAGGAAGGGGACTATATCGCAACCGTTTTTCTCGTACGTATTAAAATAGAGTTTTGACTCAGCTTAAAGGGCATTGGCCAAAGACCAGGGATAGGTTTGGAGACTTCGAGAAGCACAGCCACCGCCGGCACTGACGGGTGAACTCCGCCACGCCAGCGGGAGCGCTGCTGTCACGCCCCGGTCCTGGGGCGAGGACACGGGGGAGCGACAGCGTTCTCTGACCTTAGACCATTGTGCCCGAGGCCGTCACCAGTTAATCTTACCGTGTCCGGGGCAGGTGGTTCAGGGAGGGAGGCGTTTCTTCACAGGTGAGGTAGGAAGCCCGCCCACCACCTTTTCCCGAGAATAAACCGTCGTTTTGTGTCTTCTCGCTGGGTTACGAACGCGGTGAAAGATAATTCACTTCCTTCCACGCGCCTGAGAGGTATTTCCGAGTTTGGGGAAATGGTTCCTGCTGCCTAAGAAAATGAGATTGTATCCATCTTAAATGTTTTCTTGCCAATTCAAAGCGAGGCTACCGAAACAGCAGGATGAATCACTGGAGGAGTGCTCCTACACGGACAGGAAAACACACATCATTCTTGTTGATCAGAGCCCTTTTTCACAGGAAGTCCCAGAGCGTTCCTACGGCCTTCTGCAGGGCTATTAATAAAATCAAACGCATGAACAAAATAAAGTTAAAAAGATTCGTTCGCGTTCCCCTTTCGGCACCCTCGGTGTATTCGTCTGCCCTTTTCCACTGGTATAGTTAGGTTAACATAGTTTATTGTTTATCATTATTGTTATTCATATCGGTTTGTTTATGATTTCTCATTATTTTTAACTTTTTACACACACACACGCAGAAATTGTGCCTTCTGTCATATATATGCAGAATGACTAGAAATCACTTTCTGTTTACACAGAGATTTACAGAAACACGATGAGAATTCAAAGAAGGAAGCTTTTTTTTTTTTTTTTTTTTTTTGCTGCTGGAAAAGTGAGGTTCCCATCCTACGAGGTCTCGACACAGTTACTCCATTTTCTTTCAAATGAAAATAACTTTACTTCTATTTCGGTGTTTGCCATTTCTCTCTGTAGAGTTTCTCTACTACCATCAGATATGGGTTGTCACAGATTTTGACTCCGGCTGTGGTTTTGTGGGAGTAAGATTCTTAACCACGTATGTAAAGACAATTTCCTGTAAAATTTCATGACTCCATGAAGTTACACTCACGGACAGCGACTGTTAAGTTTACTATGAGCAATTATAGTGCTTGTCATCTGCATTTCACCCAAAACTCATTTCCTGCTAGGCGAAACTCTTGAAATAGTTCAAGCAAAATAATTCTAAGAATACAACAAATTATGTGCTGATCTCATAAGGGGAGCATTAAGTTCGTGGTTTGCCAAGAGTTCATTTCTAAGTAACGCTGATACACCACTTGCCAAAAAAATTGCCATTAAATGTTTCAGTTATGAAGTGATTTATGTGCAAAAATATTTCCAGATGTTCCAATTCACCTTCACTCAAAAAAAACTCCACACTTTCAAAACCTTGACTTGTAGCTACCCCATCGAGTTACTCAACATGGTGAAAGAAACATGCCTGTTTGTTTCGCCTCCCTGTCTCCCTCGCTCAGGAAATCCCCGCTGTAAACGCACGGCGAGCCGAGCCGGGGCGGACGCGGCCCGCAGAAGCCACGTGGGGGGTGGGGCACATCTGCTTCTAGTCTGCGGGGGCCGCGAGGGCGGCCGGCTGTCCCCCGCTGCTCGTGAGAACGCTGGCCCTCGCTATTCCCACTGCCGAAGAGGCGAGCCGGGGCTGCTGGGGGACCCGCCTCATTCCGCCCGGTCCTCTGTGGAGACACCTCAGGGGACGGAGGCCGCAGGCAGACGGGCACGCACCGCCGCCACACCCGCCGTGGCTGGCCTGACCTGGAGCGCCACGGCTCTGGCTGGCACCTGACTGCTTGTTCCATTTCCCATGCGGAATTCGAAAGCTGCGTTAGTTCATTCACACCGAGCACAAAGGAAGTCCTGCTCTCGCTCTAGCTTAGAGGCTTGTTGAGCTACTACTGCCCAGCGGCCGCTTAAAAATATCTGAACATCGGATGTGGGATCCTTGAAAAAATGTGTGTTCGTGAAAAAAATAAAACCTTCTGAAGTGACCTCTGTCTGCGGGAATCCAGCCAGTAATGGATACGCACTAGGTTGATTGCTGTAAACAGTATTCTGGTTCACTGGCATAAAGGATGGATTGCTTTGGGACCAGGAGCACCCTAACACCCCAAAGAGCCGTCCTCACGGGCCCTGCTGTGCGCACCACACAATTTGTCATGCGGATTAACAGCATGGCCCGTGGACTGTCCAGGCCGGACCTCGATTCAACCCGCCGCTTCCTGTCACTGGCAGGTAGCTCGATGTCAAGTCGCACGTCACATGGAGCTACTCCATCTTCCTACCAGGGTCGTGAGCGGGGGCAGCGGAAGTAGACTGTTCATTACAGTGTTTGGTACAGAACTGGTGCTCGATATACAGTTTTATTATTATTAACGCCATAATTATGTCATCATCGTTAACGAGTAATGGCCATGTTAATTATCTGTTGCTGAATTCGGAAGTGGGGCTCCTCGGATGAGAATTGACGGTTCACAGAAAAAAGCAAAGCCAGGACTCTTTCCTCAAGCTGTATCTCTGGTCAGCCATTTTCGAAATGTCTCCTTCACCTTACTTATCTTAAGAACATATTTTTCCTGTTTTGTTTATGGATCATTTTCACCAGAGACCTTCCCCTGGGGGACAGGATTTTCTCGGTTATCTATTTATTTATATATTCGGAACAGGCTTAAGCTAGAGTCTGCCAGCGCCGCTGAGCACAGGGCCTCGGGACGCAGCAGGGCAGGGCGGCCGGAGGCCAGTGTGCCTCCTCCCCGCTCTGGCTCTCGGCCCTGTGTCCACGTTCCCTGTTCCAGTGGCCGCGTCGGCCGCAGAGTATCGGACATGAGACCGGAAAGCGCGCACCTGAGACCGTGGCCGCAGAACGTGCAGATGTTTGCGGGCGGCGAGGTGGTGCTTTCGGCGCAGGCGCCCAGCGCCAAGCGGATGCTCCCACCAGAGGCTCGCGGCCTCCGGCTCCTGGTCCCCGTCCGCTCGCTCCCGTTCTATATCCATTTCATGCGAGTTTCGTTTTCCTGCATCGTTCTGAAGGCTCCAGACAGGCATGTTTCAGAATCTTATCCCCTTCCTCAGAGGTGAGTTTGCCCGAATCTGGTCAGCGTGTGTGGCCCTCCCTTCCCTTTGTGCGGGGCCACAGCCCACGTGCCCACTTAATTAAGGAGAGCGCCCCTTTTCGCTTGTAGAAGTGACTCAGTTTGAAAAATGAGGACCCGGTTCAGATGGGGTCGGGATTCGGGCCTATGTTGCACACCGGTCTGTTGGTAGGTGTGTGTTCCACTGTATACGAAACTGATGAACCGCTTTCCCGAAGGATGTGCCGTTTTGCGCCCCCATTGGGGAGGCTGTCGGCCCTGAGTCTGGTTCTGGGCCAGGGGCGGTCAGGACGCTGGGAGTTCCCAGTGCCCGCAGGGCTGTCACACGCAGTGAAGGCCGAGAACCTTGGATGGACAGAGGGCCCGTCAGCCCGCGGGTCTGGCATCCGGGATTGAAGCCACCTGAACACCGCCAAGCCCCCTGCCCGCGTGCGCTCGGCCACCCAGAGCGGGGCTCAGACCGGTGAGGCTGCTCCCGGGAAGACCGGGAGAGGATGAACGTTGAGTCCACCTGCTGCTGCTGGGCACAGCGTCACCGCTGGGGCGTGACCGCGGGGCAGGCACGTGAGTCACAGCAGCAGGTCCCTGCAGCCTTCCTCCTGCCCCCCCTTGACCCTCTAGTGTCCCCTAGTGGCAGGACCGAGCGAGACCTTCTGGCCAAGGAGACGCCGGGTTTGCACGGTGCCCAGAAAGGCCACCAAAGTGGGGTGCAGACAGGTGAGTGCAAAGCCGGAAAACGACGGCCCAACGGCAGACAGTCCCATCGCTGGTTCATCCCCCCCAGTGCCCCAAGTTCACTACGGAAGCCACAGCTCGCTGCGCGCTACTGCCGCACCCCAACGCGTGGATTAAAGGCACAAGGCTTCCCCTGGAAGGACAGGCAGGGGGGCCCCGCTTTGGGACTCCATGTCGCGGCGCCGCCTTCGTCCAGAGAGGCTTCTCGGCGGCCCCTCGGCACGGCCCCTCGTCTCTGCTCCCAGTTATCACGCACCTCCCCACGCACACGGCCCATGTCAGTTCCCACGTCTGACCTCGCGGGCCATGGGCCCGCGTCCTAAAGCCTCAGGACACTGCGCAGTGGTTCTTCGCGGTGCGTCTGGCACGCGGAGGCGAGGGAAGGGAGTCTGCGTGGTGTGGTGCGTGGTGCGTGGTGCGGGGGAGGTTCCTGGGTTCACGTGCCTCCCCCCCCGCTGGTCTGTAAACCCCAAGGGGCGGGGGCCGTCTCTCTGCTTGCCTCTTACATTCCAGCATCTCGCGCCCTCCCTGGCGGGCCCTCAAAAAGGGGCCGAGTGACGCTTGCGCAAAGCACTAAGCCAGGCTCTTCGGCTAATAAAATAGTTTTCAAAGGAAAGAAAGAAAAGGCCGCAGAGTTTCTGGGCATCTAGAATCCAGCCGGCGTGAGGGTGAGAATCTTCGCCTCTTCTGTTTGCCAATGAAACCCAAGAGCCCGCAGCCACGGCGCACAGCCACGCCCGGTCACCCCCCTCGAACCGGGGGCGCCGGGGGGTGCTCCTGGAGGAGGAAACTGTCTGAGGGACCGCCCGGAGCGGTGCGAACTGCACACCGAATTTACCCGCGACTGTGCAAAAGCAGCGCACACCTGCCCTTGGCTAAAACAAGGCGGTGCGTGCAAAACGCTCGTCGGGGCGGAGAGCCAGTGGGCCTCAGTCACTGTTACGCCCAGCAGAGCTCTGGGCTTGAGCTGTAAGGACTGCATTTCATTCGTTCATTCTGCAAAGCAAGTGCCTACGGCGTGCGAAGCGGGGTCTGGGCCGGGGCCGGAACCCCGAGCAAGAGACACAGAGCTCCTGACCTCCGGGACGCGCCGGCGAAGGGACAAGAAAAAACACAGACGAATGAGAAAAATAAACTTCAGTTTGACAGTAAGCGGTTGAAGGTGAAAAGTAAAGCTAGCAAGAGGGGTGGATGATACGGGGGCGGGGGGGGGGTGGCTGGAATTCCAGGTAAGGGGGCGCGGCAGGTGAGCCGCCCTGCCAGACTCCCCGCAGCCAGCTGTGGAGGGGACGGGTCAGGCGGGCGGGGCCAGGCTGGGTCAGGGCCCGGCCTGCGGGATTCTGAGGACTTGGGCTTTTCTGTGACTGAGGCGGGAAGTGGCAGCCGGGTCCTGAGCAGAGGAAGGCGCGCGTTTAACCGCGCCCCTTCAGGGTTCTGAGCCCTTTTTTGGCCTCACTGGTCTTTCCAAGAGAAAGCCGGCCGACGTGGCGTGTGCCTATCGCCTGTCACGCACATGGCCCCGCTCAGTCCTGGCAGTAGATTTCATGATCTCAAGTTCGTGCCAAGGTTCCCCCAGGACAAAGCACCAGTCAGCGCGGAGTCAGGCGGCGAGGCGCAACGCACAGCCGAGGGCGCCGGCCGCCTTCGGGCACCGGAGGCCAGGCCACTCTCATGGCCACACAGTGGCCTCTCAAGGAGTGACTCGCTCGGCAGAGCCGATGGTCCAATCTCGGGGACCAACGCTAGGGCCTGGAGCCCCAGTAAAAGCGGGTCACGTCCGGGTCGTGTGCACGGCTTGCAAAGGGCGTCCACCCCGTCACAGCGCTTGAAAAGCACTTGGTACCTTGACTTTGGAGAAGAGACGTTAAGGGACAGAACGCAAAATCTCAGATTTTGCTTTTTATCATTCAGAACCTTCACAGTTCTTAGTGCCGACAGACTAAGGGACAAATGAAAGAGACTCAGCGACAGAAACGGGAGACAGGACGTCACTGCAAAACCCTGCTCTGTAAATTTAAGAATGAGGACTCCCAGCCCCGCAGCCCGGCGCCGCGCCGGGTCAGGCGGGCCCCGCGGGGGAAGCCGGGGCTCTGGCTGGGGTCCCCCGCGCTTCCCTCGCGGCGCCTGTGCTTGGCTGATGAGCTGACAGCCGACGAATCTGGTCTCCTCTTCGGCTGCCCGGTTTTCGTTCCGTTCTGCCTGCGCGGGGCCGCCCACACCCCGCGTCCCCAGCTTGACCCGCGTCCGTGAGTAATGGGGCTCCACCCTGGGGATCGCCTCCCCTCTGAGCCGTCCGCACTTGGCCCAGGCGGCCCTTGGCCGGAGCCCGCGGGGCGTCCCCAGGCCTGCTCGCCCGCCCCTGCGCCGCTGCCCCGAGCCTGCGAGGCGGGCGCGGTGGCAGCTCGTTCGGGGCCCCACGCAGCCCCGCCGGATCGGACTCATCGGGCTGGAGGAGGCTGGGCCCACCCGCCCAGCTGGTTAAAATGCGCGCGCCAGGCCCCGCCCAGAGCCTGTGGCTGGGCGGGTCAGGGGTGCGGTCTGCGAACCTGCGCTTCAGGTGACGCCCACGCGGCTGGGCGGGGCCGCTGCGAACGCTGAGGCTCTAGATCCGCAGGTGACAGATGGGGCTGCGGTGCAGGAAAACTTAACAGGGCGCAAGGCCTGTTTCCCCAAAACTGGCTAGAAGGCTAGAATTCATTTCTTTAACAAATACTTATCATGCACGCAACGCTACTTGCGACCCAGTGGGGACCGAAAGTCATAACTGGTCCCCTGGGACCTTCCAGCCAGCGCCACAGACCGGGATGGCTGTCTGTCGAGAAGCCATGGGGCCACAGGGCAGGGTGCCCGCCCCAAACTTGGGGGGCTAGGGGTGCCTTTCTCCCGGGTTAAGATCCGAAGCCAGGCCTTCCCCAAGCGCTCTCATGAGGCCGGGGCTGCGTAGCTCTACATTTTGATGATTGTCATTTGCACACACACACGCACAAGCACACACGCATACACACACACACACACACGCACACGCACACACCCACACACGTATTTCCAGGCAGTCTGAGTGTATCACAGTGCAGAGTCCGTGACTAAAGAAAGAACTTTGTCTTCCAGTAGCACATTTTTAAAAAGCATTTGTCTTACAAAGAAAGACGAAAGAGCAGAGTGCGAGCAGAATGCGAACCCCAAGCCCCAGCCCAGCGTTTCTGAAGGTTTAGGTCCCTCTGGGATTAAACTGCGTTTACTCTGAGAAAGTCCTCCCAGCCGGGGTCTACCTCCAAGTTTATCACAAAAACGCTTGGGCGGTTTAGCGATCATGGATGACGAGCCTCGCGGTAGCTCACATTTTCGGGCTGCGGGCCAGCGTTCCAGGTACCTTCAGCATACTGATTCGTTTTCCACACACACCAGACTGTGGGAATTGATTCTGTTATTTCCCCCTCCTTTTACAGATGTTAAAACTAAACCACAGAAGGGTTAAGTAACTGTTCCAAGATGCCACAGAAAGGAAATGGAGAAGCCAGGATTCAGACCCCAGCACTCTGGTGATGAGTTTAAAAACGGAACTATGGTTTTTCTATTAAAAATTAATATGAACAAATGTAAAAATAATTTTAAAAGGACAAAAACATTTCTAAAAATGTCAACCGTATCCCCACCACACAGGGAGCTACTGTTTACCTTTTGGTATACTACATGGTACCTAACGGAGATGCACGACAGTATTATAATGCACATGATATGATGATGCTTAGAAATATGATCTACGTATGATTGTACAAAATGCATGTTCGTTGCATAAATTAAAGTAGGAAGAACAAAATAAAAATCATTAACTACTTCAAGATGATAAAGTCATACTTTAAGAGACTGCGAGAATTCGATTTAAGAGCATCTGTCTAGAGAAGCAGGTGTCCACACTGATGGCATTCTCTGCATTCTCAACTCACGTCCTCTTGTGGCCATTTTATCGTGTGCTTCTATGTTATTACTGAAGATGTGTTTTTCCTTAGTATTTTAATGGATGCAGCGTGGTAGAGATACCTTGAGAAGCTCGATCTTCCATCATCCAATAAGATTTCACTTTTCATTTGAACTCAGGACAGAAAGAGTTTGTGACATTAGAGGAAGGGCTTCACATAAAATTGGTAGAATATGGAGTACGTTCTCTAGAAGATCACAAGGCAAAGAGATATTTCAAGTGAGTTTTTACACAGTTACCCTAATGGTTTGT
This sequence comes from Rousettus aegyptiacus, assembly GCF_014176215.1. NCBI lineage: Eukaryota > Metazoa > Chordata > Mammalia > Chiroptera > Pteropodidae > Rousettus > Rousettus aegyptiacus. The sequence goes on along the minus strand of NW_023416288.1, from coordinate 43,912,921 downwards.
TCTACAACTTACTGTAACTATTTCACTTGGAGATTTTATCTAATTTCTTGAAAGATAAACTTAAGAGAAACATTTTTGCTTTGGTGCTCATTTGTGTTTGAAAACTGCTTCCTAAACATATTTCTTGGACATTGGTCCTTCATAATGCTCCATAAAAGAAGAACTCTGTGGTTTTGAGTAAACACTACACATTCTCATCTGGATATTTGCAATATCTAAGAACTTATACAGAAGAAAAAAATAGTCACTAGTATAATATTTTGTGGCCATTTTGAATATCTCAATTAATTTTCACTCTATTAAGAGAGTTTTTATGTGTGTCGCATACGTGCTATGCATTTGGAGATTTTAAATTATGTCCATTACAAATCAGTCATTAACACTGAAATCTGTACGTCACACCCACGGGAGGGTTTGCTGTGGCTTTATCAGAAACACTTTAATCTCTCTTTTCTCCATTTCTTAAGTGTACTGGGGACTCAGAGCAAACCAGGATGTCTGCCAAAACTTAAAGGGAGACAAGACAATCTCAGAAACTGCAGGCTTTTCTGCACCCAAAGGAAATGGTTATTCTTGGAAATGAGACTTTTTTCAAAGGATAACCTCCCAGGCAAAAGAAAATACTGTTTGAGCTTTCCTGTATCAGATTTCTCATCTTTCACAATGGGAAGAGCTGGATTGAGACGAAACGAACCAGAAACCAAGGCCGAGTGCAAGGTTCAGGCAGACACAAAAGTCTGATTGTTGCAACTGAGTTGATTTAGCTTTTACTGCCTTTTAAAACCCAAATCCATTTGGTCAGGGGGCCTAACCATCTAAGAGAAACAGTTTTGCGAAGAAACAGGACACTCCATCTGATTGATCTGTAAAAGCATCGGGTTACTGACATCTGAGCCAGTGCGGAGGAAAAATACTTCCCCTTTACTCCCCGTTTCCTTCATGTCAGTAGAAAATCATTCCCACACTACAAAATATGCCTTCGAAATCCCAGACCTGCATGAGACAGAATTCTTTGGCTTCTGAAGGGCTTCTCCAGAGCCTGAAATGGATTCCCAGCAGCAGTTCCTCCGTGGCTTTGTTCAAACAAACTTGGACTCGTCTGGCTCATCACACCAGCAGTAATTGAAAGAAGATACCCAGCCGCGATGTTCTGCATTAGTGAGCACTGGAGATGGATGTGTTTTCTTTCCTGATCTTGATTTTACTTACTACGCTGCAGTTTGCTTTGGCCCCACGGGACGGTGCTAATCATGCATAATCACCGTTTCTGTTTTTGTTCAGCTATTTTTCTTTTTCAAGAATAATTTCAATTCCATTGCTACATACATAACGACATATTATATGTAAACATGTCAACATGATGTATGTAAGAGTTCCGTTGCAGCTAGGGATTTATAGCAGAAACACATACTCAGTGACAGATGCGTATTTAGGGAGTTCCGGGGAATTTTACATTTTTAAACATATGTAAATATGTGGTCTCACTTAAGAGTTTTCTCTATACTTTTGGGTAAACGATATTGATGCAACTGGAAAAAAAAAACTTTGAAAGAATTTCAACTAATTCTAATATGAAGAATCTGTTTTTGTTTTGTAGAGATGTATTTTCTCTAGAAATACTACTCTGAGCTGACAAGGTTTGAGAGAGGAATATTTTCAAAAAGAAAGCAAATGCGGAAGGTTTAACTAGGTTCCATAAAGGTGTTTTTTCCCACCGAGGGGAAATACTGGCCATGATATTCATTACGGTTAGTGCTTTTCCCCCAATTCGTGTGATGGGGAAACTCTTCGGATATTAATAAGTGAATTAATAAGTGAAGTGAGTACCAGAATCTTTCCTGGCCTCAGACAAAATACTGCTGGGCTGCTTAGCCCTAAGTCGTCGGCTCATGGCACTACTAGTAATTGAAAGGAGTAATTGACCCGCCACTGCCTTCGTGTTACGCTGTGCATCTAGTGTGGCCTCGCACTACCAATAGCACTTACTGCACATGCCCAGGGATCAGCTCGCTTAATCTTGAGGGAGATTTGCTCACCAGTAGTCGTTGCAGAGGAAATTCAGACAGAGGTTAAGTGATTTGCAGGAGGTCCAACTAGTAAGAACAGTGTAAGGATTCAACCTCCGGTGGTTTGACTCCTGGGATTCTAAACACTACTTTTAACACTATAGGTCCATTCTTCCAGTGAAAATGCTCATTAAATTAATTCAAATACATATAGGGGTCTCATAAACACTTAGAACAAAGACAAACAATTAAACTCTGTATCAACTTGCCTTTGACATTGAATGATCAACCTTTGTCTAGACGGGACTGACGATTGTACTGGGATTTGAGTAGATGTAAGAATTGCTGACAACTCAATTTAAAGTCCTAGGAAAAGTGCTTCATCAGATTAAAATGTAGTCATTTTTCATCTAGCTCAGTTGCCCTAAGCCACATACTCGTTTTAATCTGTGAGTAATGTAGTGATTACGCATTGACGTAGCTGTTTACCAGTTCCTGTCATTTTCAGAGCTATCATTTTCAGATCCGCTACTTTAAGTGATTTTAATTAGAGAGCTTCTAAAGGTAAAACAACGCAAATGGAAAGGAGACCTTTTACTTTTATTTTAGGGTAGAAGACAAGATGACGTAAGACAAGAATGGCTTTACTCATACCTATGGCACCTGGAATTGCTCCTCGGTGAATCTTGGTACCATGGCTTCTACCTTTAACGGATTTCCAGTATTCAGCCATTTCCCACCATTCTGCTTCTCGCCACTGCTGAAATCAAGCCCCTGGCTCTGAATATGAATCCTGGTCCAAGCCGCCATCATGCCTCGCCTGCATGTCAGCAATAGTTTCCCAAACTGTTTGCTGGATTGCTAACCCTGTCCATGTTTTTCTCAGCATGGCGGCCAGAGTGACCCTTAGAAAACCTAGTTCCCTTCAGAAAGTGAAATTCTCGTCCTTCCCTTCCTCAAAGCCCTCCTCCAATCTCCCTCAAACGACTGAGGCAGGAGGGTCGCAGGCCCCTGTGACGTCTGAGTCTATCTCGTCCATGCTATCCTTGCTCACTGCGCTCCAACACCATGGGCTTCTCGTTGTTGGTAAAATATGCCAGCTCTACCTCCTCGAAGCTTAAAAGTCCCCCTTAGCCTGCTATGTTATTTCTGTCGAATCTATAGCCTCCAACATCCTACATAATTCATCTGTTTATTGCCTCCTGTTTATTATCCATTTCACCTCATTAAGATATAAGCTCTAAGCAAACAGAGATTGTTGTCTGCTTTCTACCTGGCAAATGGTAGGCACTCAATAAATGTTTAGTGAATGAACAAGTGGGTAAATTAATGATTTAATGCTAATAGCCAGACCACGCTTCTACGGTTGAACATGCACATTCAATTCCATCAATATTTGTGCAAGACACTGGTCTAAAGACAAATGATGACCATAGATGATGAATTGGAATTAAGAATCAGCATTTCTGGCTTTAACGAAGGTAAGTTCCCAAGGTGAAATTGGCCCTAAACTATACTTAGAATTCCCATTTCACCGTTGACCAGACAGGTGACCTTGGGCAAGTCACTTCAGCCTTCTAATTCTCAGTTCTCTCACATGTAAAATAGTAAAAAGTGTGCTGCCTACTTCACATGGTTGTCGTGAAGATTGCCATATGATCCAGCTATTCCACTCCTGAGTATTTTTTCAAAAGAACACAAAAACACCAATTCAAAAAGGCATATGTACGCTTATGGTCATTGCAGCGTGATAACCAAGATATGCAAACAAATGTCCATCCATAAAAGAATAAAGATGTGGCGCGCACGCACGCGTGCACAAACACACACACACACACACACACACACACACACAGGAATACTATGCTGCCATGAAAAAGAATGAAACCTTGCTATTTTCAACAACACGGATGGATCTTGAGGGGATGATGCTAAGTGAAGTAAGTTGGAAAGAGAAAGACAAATACCGTGTAATTTCACTCATATGCAGAATTTTTTTAAAAAAAATGAAAACGAACAACCGAAAGAAATTAAAAACAAACTCATAGAGAACGGATAGACAGTTACCAGAGGAAAAGGGGCTGAGGAAGGTAGGACACAGGGGAAAAGGGGCCAGTCTTATGATGATGTATAGTAACTGGACTTTTGGGGGGGTGATCACTGTAGTATATGCAGATGTTCGAGGACCCCAAAGAACCTATGTTTGTGGGGGTTACCTTTATGGGTATTTTCTATATTCAAAATAAAAACAGAACTTTCTAAAAATAATTTATTACAAATATCAATAATAAATCCATCACACATTAAAATAAAACATTTTTACTTAAATAAACCTATATTTGTAACAAAAAAATTAGCAAGTAATATTGTTTCACAATTTTTCAAGCCTCTTTACTGTCCTGCTTAATAGAACACAGCTGAATTCTCTTATCTGCTTTTGCATTATTCTTTCGTGATATCACACATCATGCATACTCTGATAAAACATCGTTCCCTCATGAGAAAATGAGTGAAAAAAAACAACATCTTAGTGTTATTATGAAAATTGTTTTCATCTCATGGACTGAGACATGGTTTCAGAGCACGGGAGCACACACCGCTAGACTAGATTATGGCCTTTTTCTTCTTGGGGGTTAATAAAAATGGAATATTAAGTAACTTTCGAGCATCTTTTCTAACTTTTTCTTGCTTTGACAGCCAGTCTGACAGGAAAGCTGAAAAGATGGAATGTAAGCCCTTTGTGCCATCTTTACTTGAAGAAACTAAGATTTTCAGCAAAGATTCAAACGAGGTCTCTAATGGAATGAGAAGTTTTCCTGCCACACAGGGGTCGTCCAGGACTGACTCTTGCCTTCAAATAGTTTGTAATATCATTGCACAAAACAGTGAGAGCTCTTTGAAAAATGCATTAAAAAAAAAAAAAATTCAAAGCAGCAGATTTTTTTTGTTGTCATTAAAATAAAATTAAATAATCCTAGGAAACAATTGTCAATTTCCATCAAAATACTCAGGAACATGAATAAGAAAAGTTTGGCATCACCATTGGAAGTTAAAGAGAATAGTCAGTGTGGACCGAAACTTGGAGGCCATTGTGCTAAATAAATCTCCAGTTGGACCAGATTGAAGGACACAATCAAGGGCTGGTCCGACAGCTCTGGAGGCTGCCTCTGCCTCTGCAAGCTGGTCTCATAAACACCCCGCCGTCAATGTCCTATAGCGCGTTTCTAAACAAGCAGAATGTTTCTAACTCCCTTAAAACAGAAAGAGCTGAAGCAAACTCCAAACCAGGCAGTGGGGCTAAGGAGAGACTCAAGTTTAGATGACTAGAGCTGCCCCGACATGGGGGGCGGGGTGAGGAGTGGAGGAGCCAAGGTCAGCAAGGGAAGGAGGATAAATCCTGCTCACCTTTGAGTTTGTGCAACGTCTGGGGTGAGGTGGGCGTGGTGAGGTCAGGACCTTGCTCTCTCCCCAGGATGTAGCCCAGACACTATCTGTCTCTCCGAACCACAGCCCAGCAGCAGTGAGCTCCCTCCCTCCTCTGCCTAGACCTGAGTGGACCTGTCCGCCTGCCTTAAAGAATCCTTTGACATTTGGTTACTACTTGCCAGGGCCTCAGCCATACCCGGTGGCTGGTGAGGAAGCTAAGGAGACTTCGTGTAGGATGACTGTTTGAAAAAAAATAAATCAATCTGGAGGAGTTTCTCTTCGTTCTAAGATAAATAAACGTAAATAATCAACACGCACGTCTAGATCAGACTGAAACCCTACCACCTTCCTTCCTGCCATGCCACGCTGCCAGCCTCCCCCGGAAGCCGCCGTGGACCACGCGCCAGCCTCCCCCGGAAGCCGCCGCGGACAGCCTCGTTGGCTCCGGACAGCCCTCCAGGCTCTGCCTCCCACTCTTGATTGCTTTTCCCTCTGGTTTCTCTGGGTTCTGTCGCATAGGCTCACGACTGGATGCTCCTCCTTCTAACCTGTGGGATGTGACTTCTCACAGGCTTCTTCCCAGACATCTTCCTTTGGCTCCATGCACCGCAGCCTGTGACCAAGAGGGGCCTCGTCCTGGGGACGCTCGCAGACCCCTGTCTGCATTCGGCCGGGTCCAAGCAACGGGCCCGATCACTGGGCCAGCAGAGGGACAGAGGGGGACAGAGCGGGACAATAAAGCAGGACGTGCGATGGGAGGGAACAGCGGCGACACTTAGGGACTTGGAGGAAAAACTTCCCCTAAAATAGATCCGCTGCAGAGAACAGGAGAATGTTATAAAACACATTTGTTCCATGCTCTTAAAAAAGACAAATTTGAGCCAAGGCACAGAAACCGCGATCATAAGAGCCAAACTGAAATGTTTGTTGGAGAGAGGAGCAAATCGATACTGCAGATTGTCATACTGTCGAAAAGGGGAAGGAATTTGAGAAGCAATCCCAGAACGCGGAGTGAAGGAACGAAAATGACGACAGAGAAAGATCCTCGAGGAGGAGGAACGTTTGCATCGACCCAGACCGTGGGGAAGCGGTCTTCCCAAAGCAGGAAGCTGAAGGACGGAACAGACTAAACGGTCCCGGGGAGAATGAAGAAAATAAAAGAAATTCGGGCGAACGAGAGAATCCCGTCCCCACATGGAAAACAAAACGAGAGAATCCCGTCCCCACACGGAAAACAAGTCTCGAGTCCGGAGATGTAAGAAGTGACGTCATGGATGGGAGAAGGCCTCGAGAGGGCCTCCTTGCGGACGGCGGTCCCCTCCCCGCGACCTCCCCCCAGCACGGCTCGCGAACCCACGAGGCAGTCTCCTGATTTGCCCGTCACGTCCCTCTCTTCTGAACCCCCAAGAAGTTTTATCACATTCTGCCAGGATCGATCATACTATCGAAAGCTCCTCATATCAGTTCGAGTCCTCTCAGAAGCAGAGGCCCAGACGGGAATAAACGCGCAAGGATTTTACTCTGGGGGAACACCCGTGGGAAACTGGGGGCGTCTGGGAGGGCGGGCAGCCCGCCATGCCGCGTTCCCCTGAGTGAGGGGAGAGGGAAAGGGGGTTGGGAGCCTCCGAGAACGCTGGGCACGACTCGCGAGTTTTTGTAAGGCTGCGGGGACGTCCGGGGGGGGCTGTGGGGACGTCCGGGTGTCGCCCCCCCCCCCCGCCTGGGCCCCGCCGGCCTGGGGCGCTCGCCGCCCTGAGCCCCGGCTGCGAGCAGCGCACCGGGGTCCTGCTCCGTGTGACGTCGGCAGTGACCTTCAGAGCGTGGCCACGGAGGTCGTGGGTCTGGCAGACACATTCTCACGGCGGCCACGGCGCCCCAGAGATGGACATTCGTCAGTCGTCAAGCGACAAGGCCCCAAGCGCCATGCCGAGCGCACAAAGAGGCGCGCTGGCTGCGAGCGAGAACGGTGCCGACCCACCCTGCCCTCTGCAGAGCTAGGATCTTCCAGCGAAGGCAAACGTGGAAACACGCCGTTGCCACCCCCTAAATACCCGCTGAGGGTATTTAGAGACGCGGTTATCCAGGAGGAGGCTCCGGGGGCCCATCCGGGGGGAGGCGGGGGGGGGTGGGTTCCGTGGGGTCCGTGGCCTCCGGCAGGTGGAGCGGCCGTGAGCGAGGCCGGCGCCCCTGAGCGCGGCAGGAAGGGCGGCTGTCAGGAAAGCCGATGACATATTCGATTCGGGAAACGTCGACTCTGAAGTTACTCCAGGACATGCGCGTGACAACGTCCAGCAGGTTCCTGGCAATGGACGTCTGGGGTCCTGGAGGCGCCGCACGGACTCGCTCCACCCGCGGAATGTTCGAGGCCGCCACTCTTCCTTTCCTCCCGTGGCGCCTGTGAGCGAGTGTGGCGCGGACGGAGTGCGGGGGGCCGTGAACTGCTGTGGACACGACCCGCGGGGCCCCGGCAACCCCCCCACCCCCGGAATTTTGTGATCAGCCCACCAACGGCATTCTTCATTTCTGATCGTCATAGTTCCTTTTGAGTCTCTCTAAAAGTTTACGTCCACCTGCCGATGTTGCAGATGGTACATTCTAGCACGCGACCATTTTTCCTTTAGAGCTCTTAGCATTTTAATTGCCAACCAAGGGTCAGCGGTGCCAGTTCAACGCCAACGGGAGTCCCCATTTTGGGGTGCAACGAGGGGAGAGACCTCATTCAGTGAAAACAGCTCGGCTGTGAAACAGCTCGGCTGTGGAGCAGCTGCTCGCCCGGGAGGCCGCACAGCTGCGGAACGGCCCGGCTGGAGAGGCGGCCCCAGCGGTACAGCTCCAGCCTGGGAAACACAGTCCGTGTGGAGCCTGAAAGGACCTGTGACACAGGGGAGGCTTACTTATAGAGAGGCCAGCACCTGCCCCCGGTCGCTGATTGGTCCACCTGGATGCAAATGAGGGCTCCAGATCCTCACGATTCGGTTCAAATGGCAGTGTCCTGATTGGTTGGATCCGGATTGGTCAGAATGGAGCAGCTCTGATTGGCTAATAAGGATGCAAATGAGGCTATAGTGGCACAGCTCCTATTGGATGGGGAAAGTGTTAGTCCTATTGGTTGAATTTCGGTCCTAGATGCTCTCTTAGAAGGGTGGGCTCAGCAGGCAGGAGCACCGTGCAGGAGGCCCTGCAGCCCGGTGTGTGGCTTTTCACTGACATGCAGCCTGTGTGAGCGACCCCTGCAAACAATGGCTGCCGGGCGCTGGTATGAATTTGAGCCCGATTAACCACGAGGAGTCCTTTATGGCAGGTACCATCTTCTGGGGGTCAACATTAGCATAGTTATTTAAAATTTTCAATCTCGTAATTCCCAAATCCCAGCTATATCCGAGTCAGGTTCTGATGGTGTCTTTGTCTCTCTGAGCTGTGTTTTGCCTTTGGCATGCCAGTTTTCCCAATGGAATCTATGAAACCACCCATTCTTTTCCATTCAATTTATGGCGTATTGAGCTCCCATTTACACACCCTCCTTTCTCCTAGGTCTCTGCTCACTTTTAATGGTCTACTTGTTTTTTCTTGTGCCAACAGTCAGTGTTTTATTACTGTGTCAACGTCTAGTAGGACACACCTCTCTTCTTTCTTAAAGTCGAACGTGTTAATTCAAAAGTGTACTCGAATTAAATTTCTTCCGTGCTGATTTTTGTGCCTCGTTTCTCTCATCTTTAACACAAAAGGAATATGGAGATTGCTTTAAGGTGGGGTTTCAAATAAACAAACAAACCCTCTCCTTTGTGTGTAGGAGCATAGCTATTCATCCAGTACCTGTTAGGACCTGTACCCCGGGCTATTTTTGGAGGTGCTCCATCTCGAGCCTGCCACTCCCTCTCCTCTGCCTCGTCTAGTGGGGGGCAGGGGTGTGCACTTCTGACAGAGCTGGCCGAGGCGACAGATGGTAAGAAGAGGGATCTACAGGTGGGGACCACCTCTTGGAATTGCTGACGTCATTCTTTACAAAAAGCGAGCCATCCTAAAAAGATTCTACTCTTGGAGGTCATGTAACATCACCAGCTTGTTTTTTAGGTGAAAATACTGAAGGCCAATGAGGTGAGGTTATTCACCAAGATCTTGCAGTTGCCTCTTCACAGACCAAAAGTCGGACCTTCTCCTTGATTCGTGGTTCATTGCTTTAACTATTCACTACACCACATGGTGGCCTTCAGTGAACAGGGCAGGTAGAGGCTCGAAGTGATCAGTTCTGACAGAGAGCCCAAAATAAGTGTGCAGTCCACTCTATATACATCTGATGGATAGATTAGAATGTGACACATTCTTCGAGTTAGTCACAAACATGAATCAGGACCTTACTTCCAGTCCCAAGCTGGAATTTTTTTTTCTTGTTTACTCACAACATTAGGCATCGTGGGTTTTAGTATTTAAGTAAAAAAAGGGTAGATTTCAAAGTCTACTGCAAATATTTTGAGGACAGCAAAGCTTAGACAGCAGGAAAGGGCCTGAATTAGAAGCTGCAGTGACCTAATTGCCCTACCATTGGCAAATGACTAATTGATTCTGTACACACAGCTGCTACAACCAAAGCAGGGAGACAAGGCTGGCCCATATTGTTGATATAAACCATGTGTCATTAAAAGTTAATATGTGGCTTTCTTTAAACTAAGAGGCTTTTCTTAGATGACAGAGATAATCATCAACTGGTAGTTGCAACAGAAAAAAAGACATCATCGTGTTGCTTTCTATCAAGGAAGAAAATTAATTCACCAAGAATTAACAATGCATAGGACAATATTTATTGTATTTCTTGTAAATATTATTATTCAACTATTTCTAATCTCTTACGATTCTTCTACCCCAAGCAATAGCCATTTATATTTTTTTAGTATTTTCTTATTTATAGAAATACCTATTTTCCCCAGCATCAAACAATATTGTTAGTAAATATATTGCTCTGTGATTTAATCTTAGAATTCGTGTGTGTGTGTGTGTGTGTGTGTATGTGTGTGTGTGTGTGTGTTCGAATGTTGCTCGCAGTTTGATGAGATAATTCTTTTGTAACTGTGTTTGAACTGATCACTACAGCAGAGCTGACTTGGACTTAGACAAAGAAGCCTTGGTCTGGGACAACCTCCCCTTTTAGTCAGACAGCTTTTCAGGTAAGCCAGCACGAAATCAGGGCTTCTCTCCCCTCATTCATTTCCTGTCTACTTTGTGCAGTCATAATTCTTGATAACTCAAAGAGGAATCTTCAGATATGATCACAGATTTTATTTCTCTTTTCAGCTATATCTGGTTTTGCATCATACATTTGGGAGCTCCGTTGTTAAGAGTACACAGTTAAGATTGTTATAACTGCGTGGCGAACCAACCTTTTATCGTCACACACTGTCCTCCTCGCCGCTGGTAACCGTCCTCGCTCTGAAGTCAGCTTTGTCTCATACCTCGTCGCCATTCCTGCCTTTTTTTTTATTGTTTGGACAGTGTATCCGTTCACTGTTATCCTAACCTTATGTTTACATCTCAAGTGTCTTTCTCTTACAGAGCATACGGCTGGGTTTCATTTTTCAACCAAATCTGACCACCTAATTTTAACATATTTAGACCATTTACAATTAGTGTAATTATCGATGTTTGGATTTAAGTGTACCATTTATTATTTGTTATTTTTTTGGTTTCTCTGCTACTCCTTTGCTATTTTTTTTTTATTATTTAAACATTTTTAGAATTTAATTTTAATTTATATGTTGGATTCGGGGCGATATATCTTTAAATTTTATTTTATTAAATTTATTGGGGTGACATTGGTTAATGAAATTATAAAGATTTCAAGTGTACAGTTGAATAATATGTCATATGGATATTGCATTGTATGTTCACCACCCAAAGTTAAATTTCCTTCTGCCACCATGTATTTGACCCCCTTGACCCTTCCCTATCTCCCCCCTCTCTTGTGGACAAGCCCAGGCCAACATTGTGGACTCCTAGCCCCAAACAGAAGATGGGCTTCCTGGACTGCTCGGGAGGTAACTGTGTTAAGCCCACACCCCTGGACCAAAAGAGGAATAAATTGAACTGCCTGACTTATGCCAGGGGCAATCAATCTCCCTTGACAACCAGAAATGGTGTCTTATCCGACCAGTGAGCAATCCAGCCATAAGCTCCCATCCCTGTAATCTGTTTCCTGAGGTTCTGCTGAGGCCGGCCATATCAGCCTGTGCTCTTTCCGAGGCAGAGCTGAGACTGGAGCTTGCACACCAGAGCTGTATTGGGAACAGGGGTCCCAGGAAGCAGGAAAGAGGAGGAGGAGGAGCGAATCGAGGGAAGCCGGGGAGCCAGTGCGGGGAGCCGCGTTGAGCTGGCACCTGCCGTGTGCGCCGGGTGCTCGGGCCCCGCAGCCCTCCCAAGGAGCTCTGTGAAATGCGTCTCTACGGGAGGAGGGAGGGCCGTGTCTCCACCTGCATCACCCGTGTTCAGTGGAGGCACCCACGAGGGTTAACCGCCACAATTCTGGGTGGCACAGGGTGGGTGCAAAGTGGGCAGGCTCCGGCATCCCATGCCACAGCAGTGGGGGAGCCTGGGCAGGAAGTGAGACAGGTCTGTGTGGGTGGGCCCAGGTGAGGCGCCATCAGGTTACACCTGCGCAGAGCAGATGGAAGCCCATGAGGAATCGACTACTCCGTCCAAGACTCAAGGAAGAGGTGGACCTGGGAAAACGCAAATGACATAGGAGTGTCCAGTATGGACATTGCATTTGGACGATTGTCTATAGAAAAAAGGTCAGGCCCAGGATGCTTTGCATTTGTTTTTGCAGATGGTGGGGGTACTGGCGCTTGATGACCTTAACCCCATGTCAAGAATAGAGATGATCCCCAACTGAGCTGCATTCCGTCCCTGGGTGAGTCCTCCTGCCTTTTGGATCACGACTTGGGAGCAGCTTTTTAAAGTGTCAATCAAAAGTGATGGGGGTTCACCAGATTTAGCCTTCCCCTTGGTAGGTCTTAGAACTTCTGTCCCCATGAGCCTTTCCAGTTGCAGCTCGACCTCACAGCTGTTACCTCGGAAACCAGAAAGGACTTCTGATACAAAGGCCTCTAAATCACAGGGTCCCCTGGCTGACCCCAGATCCCCTGTTTCCTGGCTCAGCGGCTCACTCGGTTATTAGCCCTCTGAGGCTACCTAGCCCATTTTTTGCCATATTTTCTAGTTGCTTTTAGCAGATGAGTTTGTCCAAATGACTTACTCATCCATTTCACGTAGCGAAGTCATGTTTTAAACAAAGGTTATGAACCAATAAACCACAACGTAAAATAAATTATAAATGGTTAGTAAGCATTTGAAAGATATCAGCTTTCTAATTATAAAAACATTCCAATGAGAAAAGGAAATGATTTCAAATGTGAAGGTACAACGATTAAAGAAATGAGGATAACAGATAGAGGCTATCAGGTACCCTCAACTACTGCTGGGGAGTCAAGCAGGAAATCTCTGCAAAGGAATTATGGCAATATTGACAAGAATAGTATTATTTTTCATGTATATTGACCCAGTCATTCTACTTCCAAGGAATCTATTCTAAGGAAATAATCTGAAATGTGAATAAGTATTTAAGCCAAATATATTTAACCTAAGTTATTTTTAATAAAGAAAACATTAAAAGTTCTCTATAATATAGACGATTAAAACACACTATACCAATACAATAGAATGTTATGCAACTTTTAAAATTAAATTTACAAAACATCCCTCTACCAGGGAAAAATACTTTCAAATAATACTAAGCTTCAAAAGCAAAATTTAAAGAATACACAATATAAATTCAATTACTCTAAAAAAATGCCTAGGGAAAACTCTTGAAAAAAATATTTCAAATGTTAATATTGGTTTCCTGACCCTGAAGTTATAAGTGTTTCCTCTGCATTTTTATAGTTTAGTTGCTTCCCAAATTTCATATGGTGTATACAATTCTTGAATAATCAGAAATAACTGGGAACAAAATGATGTGGCTTTTAATTAGAATTAATAATAGTAAGTTATTTATCCAGGATAAGATAAAGAATGCTGGTTAGTTTAATTTTCAGATAATCAAATATTTAGGATACGATGTCTACTCCAAATAGAGGGCCTTTCAGGAAGACATAATAAAACAAACCTAGTATCAAAGCTACACAAACAGCAGTCAGCTTTTCTCTTATAATTCGTCAGGCATGTCCTGTTACACTCATAAGATTCACAATTACCAACATCCATTGTTGTTCTATCAGACACTTTAATCTCTTAATTAATAACCTTCCTCCTGCTTCGCTAGGCAGAGGCCCCAGCGCTTTACACCTGGCGTTTCTTTAATTTCCTGCACACTTCAAGGCAAACATTATTTTATGTCCTTTACAAGTGTGTCGCACGTTCACAGAAAGGCTCCTGACTGCGCCCGGTTCTGCCGCAGGCGTTTGAGCCGGGACCCGAGCCCCAGGCCGCCCTCGGAGTCCCTGCCGAGCGTCTCTGGTCTGCACCAGCCCTGGCTCCCAGCACGGCGCGCTGGAAATCCTGGGGACCGGCGTCTGTGTATTGGTTTGCTATAACTGGTCAGTCCCTCGAGGCCGACCGATTTTGCATTTCCCCCTCTCGTGTTGTATGGATCAGTAGCGCACTCTGCCTTCCACCTGATGGGCCTTTGGCCACGGACTCGCCGGTGTCACTTTCCTGTCCATTCAGGCAGGATCTCGCCCCGCGGGCTTCCCTGGCAGCCGCCTCCATCACTATGGTGCCCTCGCTTCAGTGTTGACACGACATCATTAGCAGCTGCAGCGCGGTCCTTGTTCGGGCTCAAAGACAGAGCACAAAGGGCTTGGCAGCCAGCGAGAGGAGAGGCAGCCCGGTGGGGGCGTCTGCGGCGGGGGGCCGCGGGCAGAGCCTCCCCCTTCCCTCCGAGCCGTGCATGTGCGGGGCCCCGCTGTCCCTGCCCGCCCGAGCCCACTTCCACCGGCAGCCAGCCTGGCCGCGAGCCGAGCGATGGACGCCCTGAGCTTGGCCCTGGCTTTGATTTCTTATTTAACGGCGCGACAAACAAAACAAACGCCCATCTGCGCACCCTGCGATAATGGTGCCTCCTGACGTCCTGGAAGCGGTTCGGCGAGGTCACCTTCCTCCCCAGAGGGCACCAGTGAGGGGGGCGGGGACCTAGCGTGGGCGTTCCTGGGGGGGCTCCCCGCCTCATCGTCCGATCGATATAACATGAAATGCAGCATCACAATATTACGGTTTCAAAAGTCGTACAGGAACATATACAAGTGTGCTTATAATGTAGCGTGAAATTTTAAAACCAAGAGGTAAAATCGTATGCACACTCCGAATACCACTAAGTAAAAATATTTATATGCAAATGAAAGTTCAAATATATACTAACCGCATTCATAAGCGATCGTATATTCCCTGGCAGAAAATGGCAGACGGATTGTTTGGTATTATACTTAAACTGAACACAATTGTTTAAAAAACATGTCTTATAACGTTTTGTGAAACTATAGTGGGCTCTCTACAAGAAAGAATAGTTCTTTCAAGGCAATAGATAAATTTTAAAAATCACACTCTGTTGCATTATGAAGTACAAAATCATATTTCAAAAGAAAAGTACATTTACATTTTTTTTTTCCTGCATGAAAAGCACCACCCTTTCTTTGAAAGAACATCCTGAAATAAGCTGTTGGGATGTGAGTGATGCCCCCGGCTACACAGCTATCAATTTTCCTCTGGACACAGCTTTTAGGATGGATAGCAGAGGTTTTGGTTAGAAAGCTTCCATCCTGTTTGTTCTTAACTTTCAATTTCTGTTTAATTTCTCCTTTAAATGGAGTTAGTTAATCTTCTCTATATTAATCTCCAGTTGTGTGGACTTTTGTTCCTATTCTTAACACATATTTCATTTAGATAATATGATCTGTATTTATGTATCTTTTTTTGGAAAAAAAAAAAAACCCACAGACATTATTTATAGCCCAATCTTGGATGAATATTATTAAATGGTCCATGGGCTTTTAAAAAAAATAGTTGTTTTTCTTTGAGATAAAGTATGTCGTTTGGTTTTATTTGGAAAGGCAGCTAGAGGGATGATACAGGAAAGACACTGGTCACTATCTAATGTTTCATGCATTTTAAATTTTGATCAGTGGTCGGTGTTACCTGCCCACATATATGGATACAAAATCCACACTTTCACAGGTTGGTAGATAAAAAGGAGCAGAGAAGAAGTATCTACTTGATTATATTTAAAAACAAGGGCTTTCGTACTATTTTATGTCCTCTGATGATTTTATCACGCATAATTGCTTACTTTAAGCAATTCCAGCCAGTCGCATCTTACACAGTCGACTGAATGTCTGGCACGATTTCTTACGATTGTTTGCCACGTGAGTGTGGACATGCTAACCAGGACTGTCGGGAATGAACCAAAACCTCTAAAAATTGAACTGCAGTGTAGAAGATCCTCACCATCTGGAGAAGAATTTTGACTTTGACAGTTTTATTCCAAATTTATTGACAAAATTCTATAACCAAGCCAACACCAGAGAACTCCACCTGCTTCTCCAGGGAAATAAGACCAGGACGGATCTGACTATAAAACGTCAGGATATAAATAATGTGTCCGGGGAGGAAGAAGAAGTGTAAAGTCCTGGAACGGGTCTCTGAGGAAGTTGCAACATCACCCCATGTCTGAGGTCATCTTGTCCTCAAATCTCGAGGTCATTTTTCTTACTGAGCTAAAGTCCAGGTTTCCCAATGGAACAGTTGAGCAACCACAGAAATTAAAGATGGCCTCATTCGATCTCTTCCCTTTGCAGCTGCAAGAAAAAGAAAAGAAAGAAAAGGAAGGAAAAGGAAAGAGAGGAGAGGAGAGGATGGGATGCTTGGGGTGGGGAGGAGCGTTGAATAAATAGCCCGAATTAGTCGCAAAGCTAGGCTAGAATGGAGCTCTCTGCGTGAAACCCTGGATGTCAACGTGTCATTGGACAGTGTCACAGCTAGAATCCCCACAGATTCCAGCTACCAGAGATAAACTGGACTTGAGAACATTTAATCCACCCCTGAAAAAAACGTTCCATAGCTCAGTAGGTGTGAGAACTGACGAATTTCCTCGAGGTAAACAGAATTTGTGTCTGCTTGGTTAGTAGATCGGTTAGCTGGTTTTCCTGCAGGAGACCCAGGGTCTTTCTACCTTCACTGATCGCTAAAAGGGGCCCGTAAAAAACAGCGCATCCCAAACCCACGCGGTCCAGAGCAGCATGTTCCTAAAACACCCCACTTCCACGGAGCACGGCTTACGTGATACGAACGTTTGAAGTTCAAAATGCTTTACTGAGACTTTAGAGTTGCTCTACAAATTTAAACCTCGGTGCTTCATGGATCCCCTGACTCTGTTCCCGGACTTTCTGCGGGGATGTACCTGCCTTCCCCGAAGAGTAGGCTCTATCCTCAGACTGACCCAGCTTCTCTCTCCACTCTGCAGAACCTCATCAACCTTCTCTATGGAATAATCTCTAATTCTCTCTGTTAGAATTCACCTATGTTACCCTTTTACCCTCAGCAATCCTTTCTTTAATTTAACAAACCTTTGGGAAATGCCCAGTATGTGCCAGATAAACAGAATGCAAACCAGCGCCCCATGGAGCTTCCGTTCTTGTGAGAATGTCGAGATGGGGAAGGAAAGAGAATTTTAAATTAATAAGTACACCTGTAATACGACATTTTCTCTCTTACACGGTGTTCTTTTATGACACCTTAGGGAGTTTATACAGTTGTCTCCTTTTAAACTTGTTGAGGATGATACCGTGTGAGGCTGCTCAGGCTGCCGTAACAGAATGCCACAGACGGGGCGGCCGAAACAGAGACAGTGAGAGAAAGTTCTGGTCTCTATTCCTCTGTCTCTAAGGACACTAATTCCCACATGGGGACACAGTTCTCGTGACCTGTCCAAACATCATTACCTCCCCAAGGCCCCACCCCCAGCCACCATCACGTTGGGGTTCAGGGCTTCGACTACAAATCTGAGAAGGTCTCGAACATTCAGTCCCCAGGGATACTATGTCTCAGTCATTTTTAATCTCCCTAAGAGCTCAGCAGGTGCTTTCTAAGTCTTCAGTAAACAGGGCTGCATTTCATGTTTCAGAAAGAACCATCCTGCAGCATCTGGAGTAGGCACCTCATCGGGGCAACAGGGCTGGCGAGGGGCCGTTCGGCGTCATTCTGGGCATGGGCGGTGGAGAATGGCAGGCTTTTGGTGGGTTTGCCAGGACCCTGCACACGTCTCTTGCACCCATGTTGACTTCATCGGGATCCCCTAAATGTCCTGTATTCAGCTTTTGTCAGTAAATTATAAAACTTTGGCAGTTAGAGCCATTTTTCCAAAGTTTTAACTGGGCATCTTGTATTTTATTTGCTAAATATGGCAACGTTACCCTTTGGATATACGAAAAAGGCTGAACCCTTCATTTTTGTGTGACTCTTCTAGATAGAAACAGAAGTCCCAGAAAAGGCCGATCAAACAGTTTCTATTTAGGCACTTGGATACAAATAAGAATGGAAAAAGGAGCTGCCTCTCTCCTTCATGAAAAATGGGTGTTTTTTGTCTGCATGCACATAATAAAGATAATTTTTACCGCGTGCCTGGCGTACAGTACCAGCTCGATGGAAGTGTCTTCCCCAAACTACAGAAGAGGAAGGATATCCTCTGTAGACCTCTCCAGCCGCTGGGGCCCGAGCACCCACCCAGCTCCTGAGGCATGCCTGGCTCTCCCGTCTGGCGCCTAGCGTTTAAACATGAATACCGTGTCTGGGACGACATGTTGTTTGTTTATTTTGCTAGTTGGTCATTTATTCGTGTACATAATTAAACATGCGCGGTTCCCAGACTTGTTCCAAAACCTACTGACCGCGGCACCCGACATGCACTAGCACGTAATAAAATGCGTTCAAAATAAGCGAGGAATACACGACTCTAATGTAGGAGTAGACTGAAAAATTTTAAGGAAAAAAATGAACATTTTAGAAGAAACCGTAAGGGTATATATGGATATATACATATATATACACTCACCTAGATAAAGTTGTATATAATTTAAATCGTAGGTCAATTATAAAAAATCCACCCACAAAATTAAAAAAGGAAATTAACAGGGGAAAATATGCCATCTATCTAAAGTATAAGTGGTTAATATCGTTTGCAGATAAAAGACTTTCGTAAATAGTAAGGGAAAGGCAAACCTCCCCGTTCAGGGTGCTGAAGGGCGGAGGCAGCTGCAGCAGGACGAGGAGAGACCAGCGGGAACCGTCTCTGGCGTAACCTTGAACCCCGGCGCCAGCTTTAGCATTGTGTGGTCACCTGCCCCGATTCACGTCTGCCTGCTCGTCTGACACGACTATCTAATATTGATGGTCGATGTGCGATCATGTGTCCATACGGTCAGGAACCTCCCTCGTGCTCAAGGCCATCTCCTCCAGACCGTGGGTCAATGAGCGGGTCATGACCTTCGTCACGTGATCTCGCGAGGTGGTCGTGAGGCTCGCGCCCTCACACACGTGCTCACACATGATAAATTCACTAGCACGGCAGCTGGCATACATTTAAAGCTCAAAATAAGTTTTCTCCTCCTTTCGAGTTTCGTCGTAGGTAAAAGTCATGTTATTTCGGAAAGGAGAAAGCCACGAGAGCTAGTTTGAGGAGGAACCATTACAAGGAAGTGCGGAAATCCCAAAGGATTTAAGGGCAGAAAATACAGCCAGTCCCACAGGGGGCTGGGACTGAGCTCAGGGGAGCAAGAAGACCGTCTAAGGGGCAGCGAGGGGACAAGCTGTCACACAGGGGCCCGTGGGAGCAGAACCAGTCCGGGTGTCTCGGGGGTGCTGCTGGTGCCGTGGAAGGTGCCTTTGTCACAGGCTCGAGGACAGACGTCACCAGGGCCTCATCGCCGTGACATCTCTCACCCCTAATAAATGGGGCATCAGCAAGGGAGACCAGGGGCAGGTTCTAATGAGCCTCTCTTCAGGGATATCATTCAAATTGTGTCTTTTGAAATTTCCTGATCCCTCCACCCACCGACTAAGCTATATGCCTCCTCAATACAGAAATGTGATGGCAATAAAGATGTTACATAAAGCGATCGCCTCTTGTTGGGGAGGATAGGAAAACGGGAGGAAATCTCGTGCAAATCCACGAATCCACCTCCTTGGCAAAGGAGACTGTTGTTCTAGAACGTGCTTCAGCTGACTCATCAGTAAACACATCCTATTGACTTAACTCCCGAGAGACGAGTTTTCGGTATCATGGAGATGCTCTGGAACTCATTTCTCTTCTGAAGAATGGGGTATTGTCTCCTTACTCACCGACAGAGAAAGAGACGCTACAACGTAAGTAGCACATGTGCGGCGACTTGGGAAATAAACGGTCTACATGACACGGCCCTGGCTTTCGATCTGTACAACATCGAAATGAATTCCACATGCAGCAAAGAGAACAAGAATGTCCCCCGAGAGCCGGGTTCAGGGACGACGGCCAGAAAAGGCAGTGGCGAGCACGCGGCCTATTTCCCAACTTCGGTGGATGGCCCTCTCGCTCTACCGTGTAGAGATTGGAACTTTCTAGATAATTAATTCAAAGGGCCCCATCGTTTTTGGTATGTTTCTCCATATGGACATGTCCACGAATCAGGTCAAGTGTCCTATACCCTGTAATTTGAGAACTGGCACTGTTGTAATCCATGTTATTTTTTCTAAGAAAGAAATTTCTCCTTTGCCTCTATCTACCAGGGGAAAAAAAAAAAAAGATTTTGATCAAATTGAGGCAAACCTTAATGTGGGAGAAACTGCTCCCGTGAGCAAACGGCCATAAAACCAGCAAAGAAAATGAAAGAAAATACAGAATAGGTCCCTGGCGGAAAGAGCAACTCAGGTGTTCCCAGTGCGAGAACAGTGACCTAATTTTCTACGAACCTAAATGTCCCAATTCAAATTCTGACCTGATTTTCCTTCTCCTTTATACTAACATATTTAGTCTCCGTGAAAGTGCTACAATGAACATCTGATCAAAATTTCCTCAGCAGAGCCCTAAAATGCCACCGACCGCAAGCCTCCGGGGCGGCCACAGACATCTGCTAGCGCCTCTGAAGTTTTCTATTTGGGAATTTGAAGACTTTCGTTTTTAAAATGGTGCCCTGAATGCGTCTACAGGGAAAGCGTTTGCTTGTCTGCGCACGTGTGTGTGCGGCGGGCGAAGCCAGGCGGCGCGCGGGGCGGGCGGCGTGGCCGGGCCAGACGCAGTGAGCACCCAGGACCTTACTGAGCCGATGCAGAATTTCGTCCTCTTTGTGCGAGTTTGGGTCGTGCTTTCGGCAATAAGGATGATAGTTAATAAGTGAGGGTTTTACAAGTGAGATTTTAAAAATTAATCATGTATTTTAATACATTAAACAACTGAATAAGGTAACAGCGCCTTAAACGATAGGACGATGACCCCTAGGATGGCCCTGCATGCTCAACATTAGGAGTCGACAGAGGAAAATACAGAACACAAAACGCCATCTTCCCACTGCGAGTTCCAATAAAAGTCTCTGCGCTTCAGCAAACATCCCCAGTCGCTAGGAACTGATATTGGTTTTGATTGTCGGGATATTTATTTACTTAGTAAATGTGTTTGGGTTTACAGATGTATAAGAACTATAGATATAATGAAAATAATATGTCGACATAGACTACACACTGAGATTTTTTTCCTTTTAAAGCAGGCCCACAGCAACTCTGGAGCTTTGTTAAAAATAATGAACATTGCGGCTCTGATCACGTAAACCAGGATCAACTGGAACGAAACCTCGGCACGTGTCTCAAAGCATCGTGGGGTTTTTTGGGGGTTTTTTTGTTTGTTTGTTTGTTTGTTTTGTTTTTTAGAGTCCACATATAAGAAAAATCATGTGGTGTTTGTCTTTCTCTCTTTGGCTTATTTCACTTAGCATAATACCTTCCAGGTCCATCCATGTTGTCACAAAGGGAAAGACTTCCTTTTTCGTGGCTGAGTAATATTCTGTTTTGTGTTTGCACCACACCTTTTTTAATCCATTCACCTATCAATGAACACTTAGGCTTTCTCTATATTTTGGCCATCGTAAATGATGCTGCAATGAACGTAGGGGTGCGTATATCTTTTTGAATTAGTGTTTCCTTATTCTTTGGAAGCAAACCCGGAAGTACAGACGGCAGTACTGTCCGTGGTTTTTTAAGGGGCCCCCATTCTGCTTTCCACAGCGACTGCATCAATGCGCATTCCCAACCGCAGCACACGAGGGTTCCCTTTGCTCCACGTCCTCATCAACCCTTGTTATTCGTTGGTTTTCCGATGACAGCCTTTCCGGCAGCTGCGAGCCCAGAAAAGTCAAGGCATAAGAGTAGAACTGAACCATCTCGAGCATGGGGTTAGCCTAAACCTGCTCCAACAGAGCATTTCAAAAAAAACCCCGTCTGATCCAAAAGCAACTTAACTGCCTGTCAAAGAGATTTCATACCCCATTAAGATGACATCGACAATGTGGCCTTCATGGTACAGCATTGAATTAAAAAGCACTCAACATATGAAGAAGCAGGAAACTATGACCCGTCGCAGCAGAAAATCCGTGGAGATAAAAAAAAAAAAAAAAAAACCTGTAGGGACGAAGAGGACGGAACTGAGAGATGAGAACGTTAAAACGACCGTCGCATCAGGATTTTAAAGGACATGTGAACACAATGAGGCGCAAATAGGAAGAGTCGGTATCACGGGATCCGAGGACGACCCATGCAGAGAAGAATGGACAGAAACACGGGTGTCTCAGGTCGAGGCGAAGACGTTAAACCGGAGACGTTTATTTCCCTGACTTTGAAGGAGAGGAGAGCGAAATGGGTGATAACGAGGAGAAATGTGCTGTATCCAAGAACAGTAAGAAGATCCATGCCAGATGGCCTCGTTCTGAGTATGAGAAGCTTCATGGTAAAATCGGAAAAAATATCCGCCGGAATTAAGAGAAAATACGTGGGCGTGAGAACCTGGAAGCAAATGAGAGGGCGAAATAAATAACTGCATTAGACTCTGTTAATTTCTGGAAGAGAAAGCTGACTTGGTCCATGACCTTCCACGTCGGAGTTTTAAGTCTTGGCAAGGCCAGCGTGGTGCAAGTTCTGTCAACAGACAAAAGGGCGTTAGTTAAACCGAACTATGTAGAAAGAACCCAGGATATAATGACATGATAACACAATAATTTAAAAAAAAAATCAAGTTCCTAGAGATTATAAAAATGGCAGCGTGGATTCAAGGAAATCCGGGGAATGGCGGCAACACTCACCGCACATCACTTCCGGTAAGCGTCGATGCCCGGACTCGCCCAGAGGTTACGGAGTAGAAGTGAAATAACGTTGGATTTAAGAAAATAACGGAGCCGATCACGAAAGTGGTGGACGTCTACGGGGTAGAGACAGGTAGGGAAAGCCAAGCGTCAAAGTCCTCGGGAAATTTCGAGGCTCCTTTCTGTTTGGTGGATACAGTGTGTCGGTCACATGTTGTCACAGAGTCGGTCGCATGTTGCGCTTTTGGGAAGAGGCTCAGGGAGGAAGGAGTCCCTCGTGGAGGCCAGAGACACACGACCACTCACGCTGGCCCTAGGAAGGCCCCTGGCTGCTAGGTCACTAGAAGGACGCACTCTTCTCCAGCCCAGCACACTCGTACACCAAATCTACTCAGAACCTTCAGCTTTTAGGGAGCTGATGAAGTTCCCAAACCTTTTAACTTGAAGCAGTGTTAATAAAGAGAGGGGGAAATGCTAGGTAATAGAGAAATTTCAATGAGAAAAAGAATAACGCAGCGAAAAGGAGGCTAGGAACATGTCGTTTATGACTTCAGCCGGGATCAGTCCTGCAGGCCACACCTTGTGCATACCTGGGCTGTGCGGCTCTGAAATGGGTTCCAGGATGAGTCTAGGCAAAGACTCTTCCTGGACCGCTGTCAAATTTACTGCTCGAAAAACTCGGGTGTAAGCCAAATCTTTTAAAAGGAAAGATTTCCCTCACCTGTGGCAAACTCACTTCTGCCCCCTTTCTCAGCAATTACCCACAGAAGCATGAATAGAAAAAAAATTATATCTGTAACCTCTGGGTGTGTCCAGGAAGGCAGCTGGGGGCAGGGTGGGAAAGTGGAGAGAGAGACGACTCTGTTTAGTTGTCCGTATCCAGGGAGTTAATCTCTTCCTTTGAACGAGTCACAATGATTTGACAGCCGTAATTAGAGCTCAAAGCAGATAAAAGTACACTTTCTATTTTCCTGCTTGAATATATAGGGATTTACTGTGTATCCTTGATTGTCATCTCTGTGCGTGCAAGTGTATGTTTTCATTTATAAATACGGCAACGACAGTTTTCAAACGCTCCCTCTTGTCCGGAGTTACATAACAGTGGCAGACGGTACCTAGGTCACAGAAGAATCTTGACCTCCGTCGGTCGCTCAGGACCCTGATGCCCATGCTGTCCTGGCAGGAGCAGAGGACGGCGTCCTCACTGCAGCCTGAGCCCGGACCTGTGCAACGCGCCCATTCTGCAGAGGGTAGAGGAGGAGCGCACGAGGCGTGGTTAGGTGTCGGGAGCGTGTGCTCTGCAGTTTCTAGCGCACGGATTTTGATAAAGCTTTTCAATTATCCACATCGGTCGTTGTTCAAAATTACCGTTCTTTATGTTATCGTAATGCTTCAAACAGCAAGACCACGTGAGCCCGGTCTCTAAAGCCAGGTGGCATCATGCAAATCGTGATCTAATGATCTGTGTCTTTAAAGATTTGTAATTAAATGTGTACTTTGATAATCGAAAATGAATGTAGTGAGCGGCATCAGTGAGAACGGCAGAGTAAGGAAATCCAAAAATCCTCTTCTCCATTGAAACAGCAAGAACATTGGCAAAAATTGCCAGAATTAACATTTTTCAAAACTCAGGAAATTATCCAAAATAGTTCGGCGATCTAGGAAACCTTTATTCAAGACACACGTCTGACTCTCAGAACTGCGGGACGTGCGGCGTTTTAACACGGTTCACGTCGACCCGCCTCCCCCGCTCTGCGGGAGGCTGCGGTTGTGGCAGAGACCAGCAGGCTGGCCGCGGAGGGAGCGGAACTCGATCGGGTCCCCTTGAAAGCCCCGTTTCCAGGTTATTGTCATCATTCGGCCTGCCTGCTAGTTCCTTAGCACACCTTCCTTACGAGGTTAGCTTTATCTCACCTGTCTCGGAGATTGCCCAGTACAGAGGTTTCGGGTGGTTGTTGTTGTTGTTTTTTGCCAAGAATGTTTTTAAAAACAATCAGTCAAACCCTTAACACTGTGGACGCTGAGGCAGTAGATAACAGTTGGGGTGAACAATAAGGTAAACAAAGAGCTTGAAAGGTAAAGCTGAAGACAGAGATGTCCATCAGAGCTTTGAAAATTCCAGCAAATTCCAACGAAGATAGCCATGCACATGCCCGGGAGAGGTCTGAGAAAGCCCTCGGCGCTCACCTCGCGCTAATTTTGAGCGTCTGCCACGTGGGAAGGAAAGGCTAAGGCAGAGTTGTAAGGGACCTGGCCGAGTGTAGGCGGTGTGCTACACACACACACACACATACACACACACACACACAGCTGCTCGGAAATGATTGGGGGATGTACGAGTCTCAAGATGACCAAGCAGAAAACCAGTGTTATAGAATTAGCACATAAAATTAAACAAACAATAACAACAAACAGCAACATTAACAGGCCACAGGAAGAAGAAAGAATCTGACTTCAAAAAGCCTCATTTTATACTGCTAGAAATATCCACTTTCCAACAAAAATTTGAGACATGCAAATAAATGAGAAAGTATGGTTCTAACACAAAGAAAAAAGTAAACTAACAGAGACTTCACTGAAGAAGCCTACACATCGTACTTTCCAGGGAAAACATTAAATGACCTATCTTAAATATGTCTGAAGAACTAACGAAAAATATAAAAAGAATATTTCCCCAAATGAGAATACCATTATAGAAATTATTAAAATCAACCAACTATAAATTCTAGAGCTAAAAACTACAATAACTGGAATGAAAAAAAAAATTGAGCTCAACAGCAGAGCTAAGCAGCAAAGTCAAAGACATGTCAAATGAAATTGCGCAGCCTGAAGAACGAAAAGAAACAATAATGACTAAAAATTAACAGAGCTTCAGAGAACTATGGGACATCATAAAGCGCGCAGCATACACATAAAGCAAACTTCAGAGAAAGAGAAGGGACAGGAGCAGAAAGAATATCTGAAAAAATAGTGGCCAAAAATTTCTAAATTTAATTTTTTTAAAATTACACACCCAAGAGGCTCAGTAACGTCTAAGTAGAATAAATTAAATGTGATCCAAACCTGCCCATACCAGAGTCAAACCATCAAAAACCAAAGACAGACACCAAAAGGTAAAGTAGAAAATACTTTGAGATGAACACATCTCAAATAAAGATGTAGTATACAAAAAAAAAAGTTGTGAGATGCACCTAAAGCAATGCTCAGAGAGAAATTTATAGCCTTAAATATCTATATTATGTATGGTTCATATATACAATGGAATATTCCTCAGCCATAGAAAAATGAAATCCTCCCAATAAGCATCTGATACTTTCTTTATCTTAGCCAAATTATTAAATCTTCTTGGACCTATTGAATTAGTTTGATTTTTTCCACTGGCGACTCGTTATTCATCGTCCTAATTGTTTATTCATCTAACTAAACTGAATGCACTGAAAATAGCTTCAAATTCCGTGCAATGTTACAAAAAGAGGCTGTGTGTGTGTGTGTGTGTGTGTGAGAGAGAGAGAGAGAGAGAGAGACGCTGTCTGCCGCAGTCACATGCTTCCTCATTCGAAGTCTTTTCTCCCAATTTCTCAGTCATACCACTAAATTTAGCCCTTTTATAAACAATCTGTACACTGTCTGCTGGTGCATTTTGCTGTGGATAAGAGAAAATGTTTATTTTATTTTATTTCCTGAGGCTTGAAGGTGGCCACCCCAGGCTCGCCCCCTGCGAGGTAATTTGGGGGTAACCTTGCAAAGTCCACGAGCGGGGGGTATGAGGGGGGCCGTGTCCCCCACAGCACCGAGAAACAGGCAGCAGCAAGGGCACTGAGCCTTGCCAACTGTGGGTCCTGCCATTCTGGGATGCAGAAATAAAAAAAGAAAAAAAAATTAAAAGGCCAGTCCTGGCCTCTGCGGTCCCCTTTTCTCTGGGTCCGGCGCGTTGGACTGCAGTCAAGGCCGGCAGCTGGCGTCCCAGACGAGCCTTAGTAGGTCAGGTTAGAATCCTGGCTCTTCATCTGTACCCACCGCACACAGGGGCCGTTCGCGTGAGACCGTAAGAGCCAGAGCTCTGCCTAGTCTTCGTTTTGGGCAAGATGCATCTTTGTCCCCCGGAGGACAATGGCCGTGGCCCCCGCTCCCCTCGGCCGAGGGCTTGGCAGCCCGCGAGAAGCCGGGCATCTGCCTCCGTGGTCGCGATTTCCCACTGAACTCGCTTTGTTCCCGTCGCATGCGTCGGGCCTCCAGACGCGTCTGAAACGGTCGTGGCTCTGGAATCCGCAGCCGGGGCTCCCCAGCCGACGTGCAGGGCGCCTGCAGCCCAGGGCGCCTGGGACCGGGCGACGGCCGCCACGAGGGCCCTGGCAGGGCGGGGGCTTCAGGCGCGGACGGGCCGCGGTGCCCCTCGCGCCCGACGCAGCGGCCCCCTCGGGTCGGGCTGGGCAGCACGCACATTGGGCGATGGGGGAGACGTTCGGGGGGGCCCCCTCCGTGACTCGGGAGCCGGCGGCCCACGATCCCGGCCCTCGAGGAGTTTCCGTGCGGAGAAGAGGGGCGCGGGCGCACGAGCTGTCCTCGCGCACTGAGCGGACGTGCACGGTGCGCCCGGCGCGCGCCAGGCCCGCGACCGGTCATCCCGCCCCGAGTCCTGCCTCGCTCTCCCGCCCGCGTCCTCTCTGCCGTGCATCCCGGGGGCCGCCCGTCCGCGTGCGGACGCTCAGAGCCACCGCCCTGCCGCGGGCCGCCAGCGCCTCCTGCCAGAGTTTTCAGAGGGGTCCCCAGCGTTTGTCCTCGTCGCCATCCTTGTGGCTCTGACGGGTCTCCACCCAGCAGCCCGCAGTGGTTCTTCTAAAACACGAGTCAACGATGAGGCGGCCTGGCCCGAAACTCTTCAGGGCCCCAAACTGACAAGAAGCGAGAGCCCAGGGGCCTCGTGAGGCTGAGGTCGCTGAGACCTTTCAGAGTCACCTTCCCCTGCCCTCGCCCGGCTCCCCTCCGTCACTGACCCTCCTCGCTGTCCGTCAGCGGGTCTTCCTCCGGTGGGGGGGGGGGGGGTTGGGCTTCTGGCTCAGGGTCCCCGAGCTCACCGTCCGCACCTGGAACATCCCCCCTTCAGGCAGGAACACAGATCGCCACACCCCCTGGTTCAGGTGTGTGCTTAAAAGTCACTTCCTCAAGGCGGCCTCCTCGGACAGCTTCAGAAATTCGCATCTTGTCACCAAGCTTGTTTTACCGATATCCCCACCGCCGCCTCAACCTAAATGATTTTGAACTAAATATCAGACACTATATCTTTTCAACCGTCCATGTTTCAAAAGTGAAGACATTTTATTTAAAAAAAAAATAACAATACCTTTATTAATAACATTAAGAAACTAACGATAATTTCTTATTGGTATTCGATATCCAGCTTAGTGTTCCAATTTCCGCCCATGACCAATACATGTTTTTTCAAGTTTGTTTCAATCAGGATTCAGACAAGAATCTCTTGTTTTTTTAACCTGTTCTCTCTCTCTCTCTCTGTCTCTGTCTCTTTCTCTCTCTCTCCCTTCCTCCCTCCCTCTTGCCCTTTCTCTCTGCCTCTTTCCCAATTTATTTGCTGAAGAAAGTAAGTGTTTTGTCCTGAAGAATTTCACATAGTCTAGGTTTTGCTGATGGTACACCATCTTCTGTATTTCCCCCAAATCTCGATGTTTGATCAGACTCAAGTTCACACTCTCAGCAAGACGCCGCATGACCGATGTTACACGTTCTCCTCGCTCGGCGCGCCGTGGCCGCTCGCCCGCCTTCCGTTTCGTGTTAGCAGTAGCAGATGCACAGCGCCCGGGTCTGTTAGTCCCTTGGAGGCACGAAGATATCATTACCCAGCTCGGTCCACCCTCCCTCGTGTTTTGTCAGCTGGAAGAGATCGCAAGTCAAGAAATAGTTGTGCCGGGTCCGGACAAGGTCGCTCGGGAGGAGAACCTAGGGACAGCCCCGGGGCCTGCCGGTGTTTCAGGGGAGAGGAGAAGAGGAGCCGAAAGACGGACGCACAAAGTGAAAGTCATGGCAGGGCAGAGAATGCCGCCACTGCAGAAAGAACTTCCCAAGGAAAGAGGGGGCGTTCGCAGTGCCGGATGTCACGAAAGTGTCAAATAAGGTCCGGGATGGAACACCGTCGTTCAGAGAGCACGGCCTGAAAGCCAGCCTTGACCCCAGCTCCCCATCATGGTATCTGAAGAGACGGAAGGAGATTCACACTTGTTTAGCAGCTGACCTGACCTCTCCCACCCCCAGCCTGACTTCCACACAAGGGTCTCTCCCTCTGGGGGTCGGAGGGGGAGAGTTTACCTCCCAGGCCAGCGGATGAGGCTGGTGCATTCGGCCCCACAGCGCCGGCCTCCCCAAGTGTCGATTCTCACCGGGGCGTGGACTCGGGCCCCTCTGGGACGAGTTCATGGCAGGACTCCGTGCCGCCCACCTTGATTGTGAAGATGCGCGAACCTCCCGAAAACCATCAGGTGGAGAAACCGGGGGAGGGAAGTAGAATGACCCAAACGGCCACGGTGTCGAATGTTCACATCCCAGGCAAGGGAGGTGTCCGCCGGCCGGACGGCAGCCAGTGGCCCGGGGGGCGGTCGAGGAAGTGGGGATGAGACGGCGCCACCCCGAAGAGGGCGTCCTGGTGCGCGCCAGGCGCTGTGCCCACAGGCTCCGCGCTGGCAGGTGCATCGGAGGATCGGGGGGCCGTGCTGGGCGGTTTGAAAACTCCCCGTGGGAAAGCAGTTGTGAGGTAGAAGGGGTCAAAAGTAGTAAGTGAAACCACGTTAGCTATTCTAGTAAATGTAAAGCAATAACGTGAATCTTTTCCCACGTAACAAGGACCAGAAAAAGATAGTTTCTAGCCCCAGCTCCACTTCTTGCCAGAAGGATGAACTAAGGCAAGTTACATAAAAATTAAAATTAAAAATTACCACTACTACTACTACTACTACTACTACTACTACTACTATTTGCATAAGACCCATAACATGGAGATGGCATTTCCCGTCTCAAAGTTTGTGTTTGGAATAAGTGGTATATTTTTTTTAAACGACCGAAGAACCACATCCAAATAAAAACTCTCATCCTAGAGAGTTAACAAGTTGAAACAGCCATCCCAAGGGTCATGTGACTGGGCAGGCGGCCTGGGTACCTGGCCCTGGCACTGAGGCCCCAGCCCCGTGATGCCACCTCCCTCCCTTGGCTCGGTGTTAAGGGCACAAACAGCACCCAGCCCGCCCAGCTCCTGGCACATGTCGGGGGCCGTGGCAACGTCTCGGCCAGCTGGAAAGTGAGCTGCGAAAGAAACAGCGCTCGGCAGCCTCAGCCTCTGAGGAGAGGGATTCATTGCAAAAGGATCAAAAGAAACAAAGGGAAATCGTTTCTTCTCGTCCCTATAGCCTGCTCACTCCCTAATGAGCAGCAGGGTCATTTCGATGTCTCTAGCTAGAAAGGCCTTGGGTGGCAGCTTGATCAGTGTTCGCGCTGTTTGGGGAGGTCATGCACTAATCTGGAAATTATTCCTATGGTATTTACCAGGAATTGGGCAAAGCCAAGGAAGTTTCCCAGGTGGCAGAGCCCAGCATGCCAAGAGGTAAGAGATTTCTCCCACGGCTCTTAGACTTTGCCAGAATTCTTAGAGCAGCAGGGCTCCAGGTATGAAAATAAAGAACACGAATAACCAACGTTTCAGGGAGGGAACTAAAGTCCAACACGATATGACTATGGATGAAGTTTTGAATAAAAATTGTATCTGTAAATACAGATACCTGTTAAGGCCTCACAGCTACTAGGTGGCGGAACAGGAATGCGAATCCCGTCTGTTTCCAAAGCCTGCTCGGAGCGCCATGAGGGTTGGTGTGACGTGTCATCTGGACTGGGCCGCAGGGGTGACAGCATTTCCGGGCGAATCTCCGAGGGCGAGTCTAAACGAGGTGAGCATGTGTGTCAGCGGGTTCAGTGGCGTGGCTGGCCCTTCCCACGGCGGGCAGGCCTCGTCCGGCCCTCTGGAGCCTCGAGGAGAAGAAAAGGGCCAAGTGAGGGAGACCGTCCTCTCCCTGCAGGCAAGCCTTTGGGCTGGGCGTTGGTCTCCCACCTTCGCTCTCGGACCCCGGCTGGAACCGGCTTGCCCACTGCAGATCTCGGGGCTTTTCACTCAGCCTCCTGCTTCTACGTCCCTGGAGAGTGCTGACTAATCCATCACTGCTCAATATGGAAATGCTCATTTAAAATAACAACGACACTTGGGGGAGCAATTTGTTGAAATGATTACGAAGTTTACCCCGGAAGAATAAATAGAAGAGTTAGAAAGAACGGTGATCTGTATTAGCCGTTTATTGCTGTACTCATGCAGCAATATGCTGTTATCCGAAAATGTAGCTGTTTGAAACAAAACACTTATCGTCTCATAATTTCTTTGGTTCAGGAACTTGAGAGTGGCTTAGTTTCGTGGTTTGGGTTCAAGGTCATTCATGAGCTCGCAGGAAAAAAGTCAACCAGACTATCAGAGTATTGGATAAAGGATTTTTTCTTATAGTCCTGAAACTTGGTTGTGACATTGGTTAAAACTTACTAAAAGTCATTAAGTGGTATACTTGCTGTGGGTGAATTTTGTGATATGTAAATTATACCCCAGCGAAGATATTTACAAAAGTAAAACGAAGGAAATTTTACTTCCTTAAAACAGCTAATTAAATCAATGAACTTTAGCAAGATTGATCAAGGAAAAGAAAAAGAGAAAATACAAATTACTAATATCAGGAATGAAAAAGAAAATATGACCGCATAGCCTACAGATGTTAACAAAATAACAAGAGTCCAATATAAACAACTTCACAACTCTAAATGTAACAATTTATATGAAACAGGCAAATTTCCTAAAAAATGCTACAAACCAAAAGTAACACAAGAAGAAATTTAAAATCTTGGCTATTTTATGAAGCCAGAATACCTTAGATATTAAAACTTCAGGAGCACATTACAAAATACGTATATGTAAAAATATTGAATAAAAATTAGCAATCAAAAATAACAATATACAAAAGAATAATATGTTATTACCAAGTAAATTTACTCCTGGAAATTAAGGGCAGATTAACATTTGAAAAATATCTAACACCATTTTGTAGGAAAATCAATCAATAAACCGTGGCACACTCACCAGCTAGCACGGGAGTGCGGAGATGGGTACCCGTGTGAACAAGCGCACAGGTAAAAACGTTACTATCTGAATCTGCGTCATGGAACGTGTGTTCACTGCAAATTTGTGTTTAAGTTTTCTCTATGTTTACATGGGGCAGGGTAAGCAGGAGATACCCTTACAAAAAAAAAATTTAATCTCAGCTCCTACCTCACATCACATATGCAACAAGTTTAATTCCGGATGTCTCACAGACAGATATGGAAGGCGAAACTGTACGTTTTCTAAAGAAAGCAAAGTAGCACACCTTCGAGACCTTATAGAAGACAAAGACTTCCTACACCACGCACAACCGCCGCTAAGTGCATAAAGGAGAGGCATGATACATTGAACTGCGTTAAGAAACTCCATGCACGAAGACGCCCACGCGGGAAGGGAGATGAGAGCTGCGGAGCAGGGGGTGGTGTTGGGGCGACGCATTTCCGCTGGCGAGCTGGCAGCCGCGATGCGCACAGACAGCCGATTTTTCAGAATGGGGGCGAAGCTTGGTCAGGCGCAACGGCACAGGGGGCGACGTGATTTCTTTCTCCAGGACTTCTCAAACTCACTCACTCCTCCAGATTATTTGAAATCTCACTGAGGATCTGCCTTACACATTTTTATTAAAGCTCTCTTCTGTCTCTCCCATCAGTTTTGCTCAGTAACCCTTCCGTTCGGAGACTCCTCAACTACGTTGTAAGTTTTTCTCGCCTACGAACCCCTCTCCCCATCCAGCCTCCTGGGTGGCAACTCTTGGGTGTCCCTAAAGTATGGGTCTTCCCCTGAGAGACAAGCCTTATCCCTGACTCCTGGACCCAAGGTGTTAATCCTGGGGCCATAGAGCCACTGGAGCTCTAGGCCACAAATTCGTCCACACGGCCCACCCAGCCTGTGGCCTGGACAAGCCTGGCGTCTGGAAGAAGACCTGAGCCTCTGGGCTTCCATCTTCGCGGGCATTTTCCATGGCAATGGCTGACCTTTAAGTGCAGATTAGTGCCCCCGCTGGCTACGGGCGCCACAGAGAAGCTCTCCTCTCAGGCCCCTGGCTGGCATCTCATCCATGCGCAGGAACTCCGGGCCCGCGTCTGTTTACGCAGCTCTGTCCCGCACCCCACACTGCCCGTAGCCTTGATTCTTTAACGAACCTGGCCATTTTGACCTCCGCCTACGAGTCTCAGAGTCCTGCTTCAACCCACACTGACACTAAAGCCAAGACCTTGCTGCGTGTCCCCAGGACAAAGAGACCCCCCCCCCCATACCAGTAAGAAGACTCAATGCAAGCTGGCCTCACGTGATTCGAACTGTGGGTCCTTCTCTTGGGGTACGGCCCCCTCCAGACCTCACACCTTTACCTG
Source organism: Rousettus aegyptiacus (assembly GCF_014176215.1). Classification (NCBI taxonomy): domain Eukaryota; kingdom Metazoa; phylum Chordata; class Mammalia; order Chiroptera; family Pteropodidae; genus Rousettus; species Rousettus aegyptiacus. The sequence goes on along the minus strand of NW_023416288.1, from coordinate 43,879,593 downwards.
ACTGCCGTTTCCCTCTAGTACCTGAGATACCTTTGAACATAGTTAAAGCACATTCTAGTACCTATCTTGTTTTGTTTTAAACTGACAACCTGAAGAAGTCACTATTACTGATCATTTTATTGTGGTGAAAGATGTATGGGTCATAAAATTGCCATTTCGACCACTTTTACGTGTGTAACTAAGTGGCGCTGATTGGCCACAATGTTGGAAACCATCACCACTACCTATTTCTAAAACTTTTTCGTTACCCTGAGCAGGCTCTTGTATTCATTGCTCTTTCACTGATTTTAAATGATGAACGTTTCCATTGTCTGAATTACTGATCTGAGATACGGCAGACGCAGCAAACATTTAGTTAAAGCCTTTTCTCATATTTCAAGTTTCATCACAGAATACTTCTCTTGGGAAGGGAAGACTGGAAATTAGTTCTAAACCCGGTCTAGAGACCTCCCGTTCGGGAAGGTTGGATCTTGTCGGAACCGCGGCTTGAACCGCGTCCTCTGGGCCGTGATCAGGTTCCTTAGACGCGGTCGCTGCGTCCCACGCATTGGGACGGACACGAAACAGGCGAAGACGCGTCCAGGAAAACGGCCTCGCGGCCTCTCAGCAACGCCACTCGGCCGCTGACGCGCACACACGCCCAGTCCCTTCGGCAAGACCTCCGCTGCCCGCGCCGCCGAGAGGCAGGCCGGAGGACGGAGTGCGGTGGGGTCACCGGGATGGCGCCCGTGAGCTCCGCGACACCGGGACGTCTGCTCTGACCTTTCGAGGTTTCGCTTGCGTTGGTCACAGGTCACACAGGGCGGCGGTTAAGGACGCGGGTGGACTCCGGAATTAAGCTCCCTGGGTTCAGACCGGAGCCATGCGGCTTCCTAAGCCTGAGAACTGCCTAAGGCTTTTACTTCCTACGGCAAGTTAAAGTCTCTGCGTCTCAGTTCTCCAAGCGGTACGATGCACGTAAATGCCATACCTGTGCCGTGAGGCTTCAGTGAGGTAAACCTTCCAAACTGCCCAGCCCAGTGCCTGGCCCACACTTAGAGCACTGGCTCTACTATTAAAAGGGTAAATGGAACAATTCAATACATAATTTTCAATACGTGAAATGCTTAAGTGCTGCTTTTGAGATGCACAAGCTGAAAAACTATACGGGCTTTAATTAACAGACCGTCGCAGACCTCAAGATTCCAGATAATCGTAACTACTTCCTTCAGTAGTACTTGATGCCAAGTTTCTGCACGGAACAAATGAAGCCAGCATTCCTTTCGAATTTTTCCCTCCAGTTCTAAGATGCCACATGCCAGACGAGCACCTGAGTTCCCAGCGATGTCCTAACACACCTCCCCTGTCACCGTTACTCATCTGTAACCTTGACTTAGCCCGCAGGCTTCCTCGGAATGCGAAAAAACGCATTCATTAAGAACATCAAGTTCGCGAGCACTCTGTGCATTGTACCCATTGAGATCACTCTAATCCCCGCGGAATGTCGCGTTTCGATGGGTTGCGACGGCCTGGGGGGTTGCACACCTGAATGCGCCCCTGGAACGCACCGCGCCACAACGGACGCTGGCAGCTCCATCACTCAGCACGCGTGGCTGTCCACGAACGGCCACCGACACAGCCCCTGGTGCCACTGCGAAGTGAGACACTCGGCAGCTGCAGGCTCGCAGGTCGGGAGGCGAGTGTCTTCAAAAGAGGATGGTGCAGACTGGAGGCTCAAAAACAAACAAACAAACAAACAAATAGATGAACCAGTGGAAGCCACAGTGTCCAGTTTAGAGTCGTTTAGAGGTGGCAGACAGCAATATTTAGATCTCTTCATGCCTAAGCACAGTCCCTGGAGGTGACCAACCCTAGACCTCCACAGACACAGCAGCCATGGTCTTGATCCTGAGCAGAAGTTCGGGGTCCCGGACGTTCGCAGCTCGGGGAAAGGAGGCTCCTCCGCCTCTCGGAAGGGTAACGCTTGGCTCCAGACAGGAGAAGAATCTAGCAGAACTGACACAGGAAAGAAGCAGGAAAAGCAAATCGTTTCAGCGGGAGTGCAAACCACGACCTCATCTGTGCCAGGTTGTTCACAGAGCCTGACGACACCCAGGCACACAGCGGACAAGCGTTTGCAGGCGTCGTTTGCACTGGACCGTGAGCTGCCAATACGCCCACGTGTGCACACTGTAGACTCGGAAGGGCTCAGATTGCAGGTGACAGTTGGGTTTGGGGAGAGACAGAGACTGACATTTGCAAAACCTTTTATACCACCAATGTCACTCATAAGGAATTAAAGGATGGTTCACATTATATATGCAACATTTAATAACAGCACAGTTACAATTAATGTTTCTTAAATTGTTGTTCAATTTAATTGATGTTGCTATCCCGATATGCCAAACTATTTCCATTTTTCTGTTGCAGAAAAAGAATATAACTTGTACAGAGTTATATTCTTGACATAGAAATCAGTATGGATTTTGCTTTTATATCAAGCATTTTCATGTTGCACAAACTCCATAATTATTATTTTAAGTTATGCATACTATCACATTTCCATTTTAATTTTTTTGTGAATATTGAGGTTGATGTCAAGATTTTGCTGTTACATACATACTACAATAATCATCTTTTTATTTTTAGATAAAGTTCTCAGTTTAAATTCCCAGAAGTAGGATTCTGATCAAAAGGCAATTTTGCCTGTCAATATGTATGTCTGTTATTTTTGCCATGATAGATGCTGCCAAATTAATTGCAAGAAGCACTGAGTTAATTTGAGTTATGCATATTACAGGTGACTGTAGCGCCTTCATCTATAAAACATCAGCTGGTTTATTATCCCATAAGCATTGAAGACATCTCATCGGTCTTTTAAATATAATTTCCTTCACAGATAACAATGTTGACCATATTAAACACATTTTCTATAGTTCAATTGGGTGACCTCATTTGATCCTTATTAGTTTGAATAACAAATACCCTTTTTCATATAAGCTGAAAATATTTCCAGCTTATTTATTTTTACTTGTGATTAGTATTTTGCCTGTATATTTAATCATCGTTTTATATTCTCATGACTGTGAGTCAGCTGCCAATATTGCACAGTGCCTGGACTCCTACCCACACTTGAAAGATCCCTAAAAAAACTAGTGAGAAATGGGTAATGTGACACCTAATTTGAAGAATGGCAATGAAATAAAATTGAGACGATATCAAACTGAAGAAAGGCAAATCTAACTGTCTCCTGAGAAAGAACGGCGGCTAGAGGAAATTAATTGAGGTTGGGGGCCCCATCGACACCCTGAAAAAGTTCATACTTGGAGCAAGGCGCTGTAATAAGCAAAAGCAAATGCCACAATAGCTAGTTTTGGCAAAAGGAGGCCACAGCGATCAGTCTCACTAACAGACCTCCCAATGCATTTCCTCAAATGAGATGGCCGCAGTTTGTTCCCCCATTCACCTCTTGATGAACGTTCTGGCTGTTTCTAATCTGGAGATACACTACAATGTTGCTGCAAATACTTTGTCTGTGTCTTTTGGTGCACGTGGGCATGAACTTCTGTCAAGTCTAAATCGAGAAGTTAAATTACTGGGTCACAGAGAATGTATTTTTCAACTATAATAGGTAGTTCCCATTTCCAATGATTGTACCTCTTTGATTTCTGCCAACAGTGTACAAAAAAAAAAGTACCATGTTTCATTTGTTTATTTTTCTTTACTTAGCATTTCTTAAGTTGAATAAGGACTTATTCGAATTTTTGCACCTAAAACGAAAAGATTTCAGAATTCTAAACTTTGTGGTTATTTACCACGATTTTGCCAGTAGCCTCAGAAAACCAGGGCCCCGATGTCACACCTGCGTACCCAGTCCTGCGTCGAACACAAATAACAGGGTCCGCCAGAAAACCCAAAGACCCGAATGCCGTAGTGGTTGGATTATTCTGGAAGTTCTTTGCTGACTTCCTCCTCATGATATTTCAATAGGAATTGCAACAGTTAAAATGTGGCAAACCCTAGAAGCTTAATGAAAATAGCTATATTCTTGCAACCAAAATTACTGGACTGCGATGAGTTGGGGATCTGGGTGAAAAAAAAATAAAGGGATTAAGCGGCACGAATGGGCAATTATAAAATAGTCATGGAAATGTGAAGTATGGGACAGGGAATAATATGTTATAACTATGTGTGATGCCATTTGGGGTCAAGACTAATTGGGGGAGTCACTTCATAAAGTATACAAATGTCTAATCACTATGCTATCTATACACCTGAAACTAATATAAAATAATATCCAATGTCAACTGTAACTGAAAAATAAAATTAAAAAAAAAAAAGATGGACATGCTCGGCATTCTGCTGTATTCTTTTTCCTCAGATTCTTAAAAAGCAACGAAAACAAGACAAAAGGTGATAGGGAAAACGCTATTTTTATGAGTCAGAGGAATTTCTAAACCACCTACAACGAACAGTGAAACATACTTAGCAACTGCTGCACAGCCTGGAACCAAGTGTGGCGGAGCAAGACAGAAGGTTCCAGCAAAATCCCCCATCAGGAGACATGTCAGCTACCATGTTGCAAGGCCATGGAGACAGTAAAATGTCTTCGTGAAGAGACTTCAACACCGCGGAGTGTTGGGAGGGAGGCTCTGTATCAGCTGCCCATTTCCATTGCTTCCCAGCAGAGAGAACCTACCAGAAGGTAAATGGATGGTCATTTCTTAAGAACAGAACAGGAAAAAGTAAAGAGAAAATATTCAGGGTGCAGGAAAGGTTTTCTGAAACAAACAAATATTTGCCTGTGTAGTTTGACCCAGGGAAATTCACAGCAAGACACAATCAGCGAAATTACTGTATTTCAAGGATAAAGAATCACGAAAGTATCCAGATAGAAAAAAACGAGTCATACTTTTTTTTGGAAAAGGCAGGGAGTCGGGTTCTCTATAATAACCGGAAATGCCAAAACACAATGGACCAACGGCCATCAGAATTGTTATGCCCTCAAGTTGTCCCTCAGCTAGAAAGGCCAAAACATTCTCGACCACGTAAGCATCTAGAGACTACTACACCTAATAAAACTTTTCAATAAGATTTTTAAAAACAAGACACAAAAACAAAGGCGACCAATAAAAGCCGTCCACCGATCTAAAAGCGGCATTCGTTGGCGCCGGGTGTTCAGTCTAAGCATGTGACTGCGGGAGAAATAACTGCAGCGCACGGCGGGCGCAAGGAAAGACGCAGATGTGACACCCGCTCATGCCACGCGGGGGGCGGCCGGAGGGCGCAGCCGCTCTGGGGCGGGGCGGTCCCCCGAGCGACGAAGCGCGCGCTCCCCGTGCCGCCCAGCACCTGCGTCCACAGGTGTGCGTCCCAGAGGCGTTCACACCCGTGTCCACGGAAAGACCGGCACGGGAATGTATGCAGAAACGGTGTGGTGACCCCGAGCTGCGAGTTACCCAAAGGTCCTTCAGCGGGTGCCGCGTCAGGCTGCCCGGGGATCCTCGATCCCGCGGAGCACCTCTGAACGGCGAAAAGGAGCCCGGAGGACACCTGCGGCGACCAGGGGGGCGCTAAGGGGCCACGCTGAGCGCAAGGGTTTTCACGCCGTGTGAATTCGTCCACGTGATGTTCCTGAAATGGCAAAAGTAATAAGAAAAATAAGAGAAATTGGGCATCGTGGAAAAATAAAGAACTAAAGCCTAATGTTGAAACATTTGGTTAACCCAAATAATCACTTTTCTCTTTTAAAAAAATTTAGTCTTTTTTTTTTTTTTTACTTAAAGAGGTTATTTGGACTCGTGATAAAAATAAATTTCAGTTCTTTCAATTTTACTTTAGTTCGAATAAAATTAAATGTGATGTAACTTATTTTCAAATAGGATGTTATTAGATTCTATTTTTCTAAAATTATTTCTGCCATTTTTTTTTCCATTTTATAGCTGCCACGACACAGTAAGAGATATCTAGACAAAATATGCACCTCATCCCAAGAATGGCTTCTTCTCATTAATGAGATTTGAGGTAAGTTTTTTTTTTTAACTTTCTCTTTTATATTTTATGAGATTTTAATTGTGGAAATGTGTCATTTCTAATCTTCGACAATCAAAACAAAACAAAGCGAACGATAAAAGAGCAGTTCCTGACCTTGACGAGGATGGAGAGGCAGGAGGTAAACGAGAGGGGCAGGATCCTCGAAGAAGTTTGCATGATGGCTCCAAGAAGGAAGAAACTACGCGCCTGCGACCCAGACGAAAGAAGACCGTTCAGGGGTGACGAAGCATTTGCAATATTGTTTTTTTTTAAAAAAAAAAACACTCACCGCTCAGTAATTTTACAAGTTCTTTCTGGAAAAAAGCACGCCATGGTGAAAACGGTTCCAGGTCAGACTTTCCACTGTAAACTCCTCTCTGGTTAGTTTCGATAACTTATTGACATGACTCGGTACACGGTGAGCAGGAGCGTAAGAGCGAGAGCTTGGCCGTGGAGGCCAAGCTGTCACTTATTTCAATGAAGAATGGTTCTAATAAATAGAACTTCACTTAATTCGTTTTTATCATTTCAACAATTTCTTTTTATCTTGGTAAAAGACGCTATTAAAGCCAGACACTGCGGCATGCTAGTAACCTACTTTTCTTCATTTATATATAAAATTAAAAAGAGCACTCAGATGTTTAATTTCCGTGATTAGTTGGAAACTTTCCCAATCGCTAAGGTGCAGATATTAATTTGTCATGTTATCTTAATCTCTGAACATACAGTTCATACATCGTCACTTTGGACTTGGTGCCACACCAGAAATTCTTGTCGTAACACAGATAGATGATCTCAATCGTTCACTCAATCTAGGTCTAATATTTGCACAGCTGACTATGCATGTCCCCAATCTATTTACACGGCTCGATTGTGCAACAACATCATTGGCCATCATAAAACTGTGGCCTTGTCACTCATCCACCCAGTCTTGCCCACAGCCTCGCTGTCCTGACATATGGCCACTCCGTTCCTGCTTAAGTACCCCCCAGGACCCGGAAACTCACCGCGCGCCAGGCGGTCTGCGTCCTTGATTGCGGAGTCCTTCACGACCTGAGCAGATGGCCGCGGGTTGACCTCATACTGTCCCTTGGATATTCTATACTAATGGCCCTTTGTGCTCAAATAGCCTTTTAGGTTGCAAATGATGGAATCCGCCTCGAACCTGCGGAAGGAGCAGAAAGGGGGCGATGGGGGATCTTCTTCGGAGGGAGGCTGAAATCCACGACAGAACCCGGGAGACGCCGCCCCCGCCACGCCACACACGGAGCAGCCCTGGGGACTTGGCTGCTCACGGGCTCCCGCGTTAGGACCGCGCGGGTCTTCGCTGCGCGGCAGGATCGTCAGCCCCGAGCACGCGCCTCTGCCCGGCTCAGCTCGCTGGCCCCTCGGGAGCTGCGGTCGCACGGGGAGGTGTACGTGTGGGGGAAGGAGCGGTGGGAAGAATGTGCCAACCTATTTCTCCTGGATCACCTGTCGTGACACCTTCGATCTTGCTAATAGATCGTCCTTTCCCGCCGCTCCCTGCTGGGATAGTGGCCGGGCTCGCCGGCAGCGCCCCTGGCGTCTGGGATGACACACTGCACGCGTGGGCGCTTAATGCCATTTTTTAAAATATATATATATATATATATATATATAACAACGAAAATAGGTTTGAACCACTGTCGCAAGTTCATAACACATGAGAAACATAGAATTGCAAAATTGCCCACACACCACATAAAAGAAATGTCATTTGGAAGATCATACGCGACGATGTTTGCGGAGTACTTAACCCAACACAGATCACGCGGCGGTGTTTATGTGAACCTCGAGGTACGCCTCCTGATGTGTGCTCGTCAACGTGTCTGTGTTTGGACTTTATATGCGTTCATGTCTTTCATGGTTTTGGAAAACAAATAGAGTGGGGCGGGGACAGAAACAGAACTAAAGGACTCGTTGCGAAAACCACATTTTTATACAAATATTACCATAGAAACTTGTTGTGTTTGTTCATCAAGGGACGATATTTGAATTTCACCATCACAAGGGACTACTGTGCTCCCAGGAGAAATTCAACGACGTCTCATTTAGGAGACAGAATTGGAAATTAACCCGAGATGCCGAGGCCCTTGGACGCGCAGCCAGGAGGGCTGCTCTGTGGCGGCGGGAAAATCACGCGGCCTCTCTGAGTTTTACTTTCGTTGTCAGGAAGACATAAAATATCACTTTAAAGAGTCAAATACTGTGACAAGCTCTTCATTTACACTGTGTCTGGGCCTCAGAACTCAAAAAATCAGTTGCCCCCAACATGTTAACGGCCTGCACGTGGAAGGTAGAATCCAAGTCCAGTGGCTCATTGCCTCGGTGGGACCTCAGCCCCTCACGCAGCCCACTCCCCCGGCCTGCTCGCTTCCGGGGGGGCCCCCAGGGGCGTGCAGATATGCTCGACAGCTCCCCTCAGCGCCCCTGACAACGTCCGCTGCTGCTTTCCAGGGTTCACTCGCCCGCCTGCCCCCGAGGCCTGCCAGGTGCCGGCCCTTTGTCCCTGGGGCTGCGAGCGACCTCGGCCGGCCCCGCTGCTTCATGCTCATCCCGGGCACCCGCGTCTGCCCGGCCGCCCGCCCTCCAAGCTGCGGAGAAACGCCTTTCGGGGGCATCTTGTCACAGTCAGCCCTGCGCCTTCCTTCTCGCGGGGCCAGTGCTCCCAGAATGTGTGCGAGCTCCTCGGCAGAGCGCATGTGGCCCGCCCCCCGCTGGAGGCCGGGCTCCCTCTCTGGCTTTTAGCTCCTACAGCTCCTTTGCTCCTGAGCATTTACGGGGCAACATCGCTGGAGATGCCGCGCGTGGCTGCTTGGGGCGCCTCCCCACCCCCCCGCGCCCCGCCCCCTCCCACCCCCCCCATGCTCTCCTTGCTCCCTGTCCAGCCCCTTCCAACAGCAGAGCCACCGCCCCGTCCTCCGTGAAGACCCAGGGGTCTCGGAGCCGCAATCTAGTCCTCCGTCCTCCACGCTTGGTCTACACGCATTTCCGATGCAGCCTAACCAACGTTACTGTTTGTTTTGCTTTGTTTTTAAGTTGGATCTTTCATACCAGCCGACCTTCCGATTTCAGTGCAGAGTGGGGAAAAAGGTTCGAACTAAAAATAGAATAACGGGAACTGACCGTATTTGAAATATAGAGTGAGAAGAATGTTGACTAAGGACCAATCTAAATAACCACAAATGAGGAATTTCAAACCAAGATGAGGGCGTAATGACCCTTTTATTGCTAGAAAGAGCTGGGTCCTTTTTTCAACTTGTCCTACCAAAGAAATTAATGTGTGGAAAGTCTGAGGCTAGAAGACCAGCAAATGGTTTTAACTGCCGAGTGTTCTAAGTATAGAGGATTTCTTTTTTAAAGGGCTCGGAGTTCCTAAATTCTTCTAAATAGGAGAGTTTTCCTACATTCTCTCCCTGTTACCACTGTCGCCTGTGGAATTCAAACAGATCGCCTAAATTAAAATATTTCCGAGGAGACGACAAAACGGAATGTTGCCTTTGCTTCCAATTTTTCTATTAAAAGTAAGTCTTTGCATAGAATTTAACTGTCTAATACAAGTTTGGCGATGTAACTGGGAAGCATTTCTTTAGATTCATTAAATGGGTGAGCATGCCACAATAATTTCACCACTATTATTGTTGGGCATAAAAGAAGTTCATCTTGTGCTTAAGCACAAAATATTTCCAAATAAATAATGCTTACTAGATGGGTCATGAAATAGTTAATACTCCAAGAAAAACGTTAAAACGCCAAGAAGTAGGAAAAAGGGGGAGACGAGCTTCTTAGCTGCGGCATCCAGACATAACGACGTTTTAAGCGTGCGTTCCTTTTCTTTTCCCCTGTGTGTAAAGGGTCTTGTTTTCAGAGTTACCGCAGACTCTGTGTTATGTTACGACTCCGTCACGGTTTTCCGCGACACTTACAAGCCTTTCGATCAGAAACGGAAGAAGAGCAGGAACCATGACTACCAGCGAGCACGTGCTGCTGGAGCGGCCACGTGGCACCTGCTGCCCGCCATCGACCTGCCCCCGAAGCCGACTGATGCTGTGCGGACTTCAGCTCCTGTGGAAAGCACCTCAATGGATCCCTAGGGCTTCTGGAGGCTCGCCGTAGATTTACGTTGGTCCTAGAAAAGCCTCATTTATCCCCGAAAGCAGCATTCCCAAGCTGGAAAACTCCATGAGGATGAGGAGCGTTTTGAAAATGAGGAAATTAGGACGGAGATAAATGAGGCGATTTGCTCAGTTACACAATGACTTAGCCTGAGGGCCATCTGTTGCCACTGGGCCTCTCGATTGTCCTCTAGCGCTTTCCACCACACCCACTGCCTGTCAATCTTTTGTCACCAAAATTAGCATCCAGTGGAGGGAGGAGGGGCTCTCCGAGCTCTCCCAGCCCCTCACCCCTCTTCTCCGTTCTCAGGCAAGGTCAGCTTTTTAGAAAGTTGTAAGGGGAAGAGTATGTAAACGTTTCTTTCTTCCTTAAATCCACAGACGTTTCCTGCAAACATGCCCTGTAACTCCCGAGCCCCCTCTGGGCCTAAACTCTTCATTTTCTGAAGACGAGGATATATTCTGTAACTCAGTCACATAACCGAGAAGACCATGTTAATAGCAAAAAAATAAAATCTCAGGATCGAATCTGTCCCGCGGTCTTGTCTCTCTAGCTGGCCCTGACTTGGAGTTAGCTGCAGCAAGGCTGGGGTTCTTGGAGCGGGGAGATGATCTAGAAAGAAGAAACAAAATTGTCCAGCACGGGAGATGCTGTGACGAAGGGGCCAGGCACACAGGGGGTCCCGTTCCCCTTAAAGGACAGAACGTCGGTCGAAGGATGGCTGTGAATACGCATGCCTGTTCTCTCTTCTCTGTGCCTGGCCAAACTCAAATTCGGACAGATGGAAGGTCTCTGGGTCTGTAAACAGCTCGCACCGAGCAGCCACGAACTCGACACAGGAGGCGGGGTACTTCGGGGCTCCTCGCCCCCTGTTTCTGCTTACTCCAAACACAGTCTTCCTAAACTAAACTATCTGTCCAGAGGAACGCAAAGATAGCAGTCCTAACGAGGGGGACACCTTCTCATGTGGCACAAGTGACAGCCATCAGCAGGACAGAAAACCACAAAATCAGAGAGGGAGCTCAGCGGCCTGTTGGTCCAGGCATCCTGCCAAGTTTACAGTTAATCCTCTGCGCGGAGGCTCCACACAGAGTCAGCTGGCCACCTCGTTTATGAAGATGACCGGCTGTAATTGCTTAGGGTTGCACAGTGTCGCCTCACTTGTCCAGAGGTCAGTTACCCCGAACCCCACTTAGCCAAGAACCCGGGAGCCAGACTGGCCCCCGGGGAACTTGATGAGCTGGTGCAAAGCTCAGGCTCTAAGCTTTAGGCAGTTTATCCGTCCAGAGCCAACTTCATTTTCATCTTCGCGTCTTTGCTGACCGACGTGATTATAAGATTTCTCAGCCCACGAATACGTTAGAAATCGCGAGTGTTTAAGAGGTGACTCGAGCCACTGGCAGATGGTGAAGAAAAAAGAGAAATATGAAAAGTTGATAAACGCCTAGTCAGCCGGACATGGATTCGGCGCAGCGGCTACGACGCCGACACACTTCGGCAGGTCGCTGGGGCTCCCCGTGGCATGGCCCAGCCTCCCAGGGGACGTCAGGACCGGTGCATGTTCACGCCCTTCAGCGGCAGCCTGCACGGCGAAATCCCAGAAATACCTTCCTGCGATGACTCATTCTGTTTATCAGCGCCCTCGCTGCCTCCTTCCCGGCACCCATCAGCTTACAGTCACGGTATTGACTTTACCTCTCGGTTCCATTCGCTGCCTGCCACACCGGCAGCGCCCAAATCCTGGCTCTGTGCTCGTCACGTGACGGGTGCTTGATGAATACCTGTTGGGTGACTGAAGAAATGTCCCCGGGAACACATCTACATTCTCTGATCACGCTCTGTCGCTTCAGAAACATTTCTTTAGATTTAAGACTGCTCCTTAGACATATGGGGAAAGGGATGCTGTATCTCGAAAGGGAGCCGCCCTCAGGTACCAGGAAGGTTAATCCTCGCGATGACGCATCGGATAGGTATGGTGAGCCCTCACTTCACCGATGCGGAAACCGAAGGTAAGGAACTTTCTAATCTTATGCAATCAGTGGTAAAGTCTAGATTGGAGTCTGAGGTTCACATCTCATGATAGCTCACGCATTGTCTGGGTCCCGCATGGGCCAGAGCCAAGAACTGGGTTCCCCAAGGGACTAATTAGGAAGGGAAGAGGGTCACGTAGATTGGGGCTGAGTCAAGTCTGAGAGTAAAGGCAGGGAGACCAGGTTCAAAGGGCAGACGTGGAATCATAAAGTCAGGCAGGAGTCCTGTGAAAACAGGATCTGAGTCATCCTTCAGCCCACTCCAATCTGGCTTCTACCCACCTCCCCAGGCCTTCCCAAAGCAGCTCTCGGCGGCGTCCCTGAGGACTCGGACAGGGCCAGCCGCAGCGGGGAGCGTTCGTTCTTCCCTGCGCCCGGCTCCTCGCGGCAGCGGGCTTTCTGGCCGCCCCCCCTTCCCGAGTCCCTGCTCGCCCCGCCTCCGGCTCGCCTACCTGTCTGCTCCGTCTCAGGGACAGGCGCCGCCTCCTCCTCTCCCACCTGGGCAGTAAACGTGGGGTGTGCAAAACGACCCCGAGAGGAGATTTAAATCGTGTGTTGGAACACCGACAGTCTTCACTGAAAAAATACCTACGGGTCATATGCCCCTGTCCGCCCCTCTGCCCCGGCGAGGCCGCCGCCCGCCAGGTGCGCGGCGTCACTGGGAAGGGGACCGTCACGCGGGACCGTCACGCGGCACCGTCACGCGGCACCGCCCCGCGGGGGACAGTCACGAGGCACTGCCCCGCAGGGGACCGTCACGCGGCACCGTCACGCGGCACCGCCCCGCGGGGGACCGTCGCCCCGTCGTGCGCAGGCCGTTGCCGGCGCCGTGTCCGCGCGGCTGCCGTTCTGTTCTAAGCGGCCGGTGAAATTTCACGCGCCCTCGTGCTCCCCAACACACTTCCCGGCGCCCCGTTTCCCAGGGACGTGGCACTCGTTAGGACCCGGCGCCGCTCCTCAGTCCGGCAGCAGAAAGGGGGTTGGTGCGCCCCGGACGTCGCTCACGGGGAGCCCCCCGCCCGCCGCCCGCGCGTGGCGTTCCCGGGGGGTCTCGGAACCCAGCCAGCGTCTCGGGGTGCGGCGCTCCCGTCCCAGCTCCTCCCCTGGGTAGTAAGAAACTGTCTCCCTCTGGCCCCTCCAGGCGCGTTCGTCCCCTCGCCGGACACCAGACTCAGGCGCAGCCGCTCCGCCCCCAGCCCCTTCCATTTCTTACTTTTAACCGAAGGCGGTTGTCACAGCCAGGGCGGCTCGGCGGGTGGGGCGCCCGCCCCCCCCCAGCCCCCCCTCCTGCCTCGCAGGCCACCCCGCGCCCCTGCTCCCGGGCCCCCACGTTGAGAACAGGCCGCCCGGGGCCGGGGGGCCGCCAGAACGGGCAGCAGCAGCCTGGACAGCTGACGTGGGCCGCCCTAGTCCTCGAACCTCCCGAGCACCAAGGTCCCCTCCACTGCCACACGTCTACAGTGTCTGCAGAACCAGCCAAGGCCCTCCAGCCTGCCGGCGTCGGGAAGGAGGCGAGCTCTGAGCAGGGGAATCTGGGGACCCGAGGCCCGGTCCCCCAACCAGGAAAGCAATCTGGCGGGTCCCCACGTCTTGCTGGGCGGGAACAGGGTCCCTCTCTGCTCAGAGGCCAGCGTGCTAAGGGGGCAGAGGGATGTGTCTGTCTCAGAGGCCAGCGGGCACAGGACAGCTGGCCCCGTGTGTTGGGCTGTTTGTCCCGCATATTAGACTAGAGGGTGGCATTTGGACGACCGCTGAATAATGGAATGTCGCTTTAAGTTCAACTCAGTGGCTCCAAGGGTATACGAAATTTCAAAGATCCTGGAGTATTTTCCATACCGTTCTCAAAAATTTTACATGCTGCCAGCAAAGAATGGGGTCCAGTTTCACTGGCATTTTCTCTGCATGGATGCTCACTGACAAGTGACTCCTGAAGCTTCTTTAGCTCCTAACGAGAAAACTATGTTTCATTCTACTTCTTTTGTTCCTATCCGAGTGGGACGCTCGTGTTACGTCCGCCAGTTCGGGTCCAGTTTGGTTTTGCCCTCGGCTGACGTTTGTTTCCATCGTTCTCTGGTCTTCGTTTCCTGCTGCCGTTTCCCGCTGAGGACGTCGACGTGTGGACTGCACTTCACGTCCACCTGCACCTCAGGTGAGTGGCGAACCTGGCGTTTCATACCATGCGCGTTTGCCTGAAGCTTTTACGAAATTAATTCATATATCTAATTAACCGAAAATATTAGAGATCCTCACAGGTGGGTAATCATGTTATATTTTGCATGTACTTTTTATAATCTTTTTGATTTAATGGAAAATTCTATCATCTCTATGATTTTCCTTTTGGCTACAGCCAAGTGTTTTTGTAAGTGATTTTAGCATTTTTATGAGACTAGACTACGCAATTTCATTAATATTTAGTCTCCTCATTATTTTCCCAAGGAGTTTGAAAAAGCACCTCCCTCCCCCAGGAAGAAAAATCGATACCTGGTTTAAATTTAGCACGCTGCACTTTTCGCTGTTAACATGGGGTGCAGGCAAAGAGAGTGACTCTACTGGTGACTCGTGTTCTTTATTATGAGTCGAGGCTACTTGATTGCAGAGACATGTCCCCTAGGAACCATGGTCTATTGTTCCCTTTCACGCAGGTTGAGTCACGGTAAGAAAATAGCAGGACACATCACTCTCCTGGGCTGTCTTCTTGGTGCCAATTACTGCTATGATATCCGCCCCGCCTCTAGTCCTCCCCAAAGAGAAATGATAGAAAGTCTGAAACGCTAACAAAGAAGTATCTCTACGCTCAGCTCGTAGAGTTTGCTAACGTCAGACCCTGTTAAGAGAAATGTGTCATCGACTCTGTGCCTTCCCCAGCTCCAGGTATTTCATGCCTTTCACTGCAGAAGACAGGTAGGCAAGGGTGACACGTGTTCGGAGGCTTCGAATTGTAGCAGCCCTCGAATCAACTGTCCAAGGAACATTTGGCATACTTTAAACTCCTTAGAAAGGCCTCGCTATGCGTGATCCAGCAGCGAAGGAGGGAGAATGAGCAGGAAGGCGTGCATTTGCCCTCCGCTCAGCAATTTTGCCCTTGGGCATTTATCCATGCGAAATAGGAATGGCGTCCACACAGACCTGGGCATGGATGCTTACAGCACTTTACTGATGTCGATAATGACCAAGAATGGGAAACGACTCCACAACCAACAGCCCGAGAACGGATAAACAAAAGAGTGTGCGCATCCATATGACAGAGGGTGAGCCCAGCCGTGAAAAAGAACAAACTACAGGTAAACACAATGACATGGATGAATCTCAAAATCATGGAGTGAAAAAAAGCCAGACTCCCCGCATACCTCGTACTGTATAATTCATTCTGAAGTCTAGATTCCTTTCGAAATTCTCGAAAATGCACACTAGTCTCTAGCGACAGGAAATCCATTAGTAGTTTCAGGGGACAAGGGGTGGAGGAAGGGGGTCTGCAGAGGAGCATGAGAAACTTAGGGGGTGTGGAGATGCCCAGTGTCCTGACTGTGGCCGTGACCTCACAGGCGCCTATGGTGTCAGCTCCCATGGCATTGTGGTTTGTTATAGGTAACTTATACCTCTGTCAGGTTGATAATCAATGTTTTTTAACTGGCCAAAGATTCCAAACCGATACTTCACAAGTGGTCAGTCTATGAAAAAAGCTCGACTCCATTACACAATAGAAAAATGCTCATTTAAACCACGTGAAAACATTTAAGCATGCATTTTACTGCACGTACACTATAACTTAATTTTTACAGTGCAGATCTCACAAAGACGACAAAAATAAAATTTATTCTTGAATCAGAAACAAAACACTCAGAAATCCCCCTCGCGAATGTGTGAAATCAGCACGGTAGGTTATTCACGTTTGGAAACACTTTTGACGTCCGTCAATAGAGAACGGGGCCAATAAATTATAGTCCATCCGTCAAAAGGAATAATATGCTATGGCAGGAATGAGAAGCCGTTAAGTATTAATACGGAATGACGTCCATGGTGTATTATATATATATGTGTACACACACACACACACACACACACACACACACACACACATTTAAGCGCAGAAAGAACACTGCGCATGCGGAGTGTAGCTGGAAGGAGCCCTAGGGAGCTAAGGAGCCTGCCCCCCTCTGGGGGGAGAACCAGCTGGCTGGGAGGTTGCGGGGCGGGGGGCAGGGATGGAAGCTCTTCACTCTACAGAACTCTATCGAACTCTGAACACTGTGGATCGATGAAGTGCTCAGGGTTTAAACTATATTCCTAAATGGACACCCTGTCACCCTATCTCTCCATACCTAAACACTTGATACTTAGGCCTATCGAAACCCAGAGCCTTCTCTCCGCGGTCACTCACCGCAAGCCGCATCTCCGTGGGCACAGTTCGCTTTCCCTTGCTCTTTTTCCTTCCCGGCTCCTCTGATTGCAAATGAAGAGAAAGGGATGGGGTGGGGGGGGGCAGTTCTAGGAAAAGCGACCCCCCAGGGAGAGCGGATCACAAACTCCTGCACGGGGCGGTCATGCCTGGGGTCGCGCCCAGGCCTGCGATGTCTTCGATGAAAGGCTTTAAGCCAGTGCTGCCCATTGCTGTGCATCTAGGTAAACACACCTTTGCACTCTCCTTGGTTTCTAATTCTCCATTCAGTTGCAGAAATAGAAAAGCAATTTGCTTTGGATTTCTCTAGTCCTGTCGATCATTTCTGCAGTTCCCTCCCCTTTGCGGACTCTCCACAACTGTCACCATTTAATAGTGCCACTTAGAATCTAGCTTCTGGGCATTTACTCAAAAGTGATTTATCTCCTTCTGCGGAAGCTCTGCTAAGTAGAGACAGCAATCCTAAGGCAGAAGTTTAACCGGCCATTTGAACTCTTTTCCACACAGGATCAATTTGTTTTTTAAAAAATAGAAAAGAAGTCTCCAGTAAAACATGAGAAAACATTTCAAGATTTCCAAAAACAAGTATCTTTCTGCCTCTATGTTTTTTTGTGAGGAAAATTAAAGTGACACGATTATCTTCCAACTTATGAAGCGCCTAAATTCCTGTTTGGAAGAACATGAGGTTGATGGTGGGGAGACCCGATGATAATAATGAAAAGAACTGATTTATAACCAGCTAAAATGCCTCAAAAGATATCCAGAGGTGTTTCCTAACAAAGCCATAACAGTCTATCGTTTATTATAGCTTGTTATAGATGGACAAGCCAGACGAAACCTGCAGGATAAACAATGATATTAGTCCAGCCGAAGTCCCAAGGCTCCGCTCGCTAAGCCTGATTGTTCCCAGCAACAGCCAGCTCATGGCCCGGTGACAGCTCGGGTACTGTGAATGGTGCTCTCTTCTATGGCAGGACTGCGTTTGTCCCCAGTCATTTTAATTGGCGATATCTATCTATCTATCTATCTATCTATCTATCTATCTATCTATCTATCATCTATCATCTATCTATATCTCCCTACAGAATGTCAACCACAATAATGATAAGGTATAATCATGACCTGTGACAAAACATTCGTGTGTTTATATTATTCCGTATTTGAAATATGCTCTTTTGAAGTGAGGTCTATCGTGGTGTAGACCAAAATCTGGACCAAAATCCGTCCACAAATATATATGCACACACACACGCAAGATGAGCAAGAGTGAGCTGGAGAGAGACAGGAAGGTCAGGGCGCGTGGAAACCAGGGGCGAGACCCACACGTGTAGAGACAGCGGCATTACTGAACCAGAAAGGGCGAGGCTGCGACCCTGATGCCCACGGCGGCCACGCAGGCCCCATCACGGGTGGGCCGCGTTTGGTGCTGCTGACGTGGGCTGGAGACCTGCTGTTCTTTCTGAAGGAGACAGTGGTCACCCACCCGACTCTCCTCTTGCGTGAAAGCTGACCCAGTTGGCCAACGCTTCCCATTTTTTTCAAGAGAAACACAGAATCCACGTTTTAAATACGAAAGCTCTTGATTATTAAACGTTGCCACTAATTGCATTAAGAGCAATTGCTGAATAGTCTTCACAAACCGCATCTGTACCCTGAATCAGTCTGGAGGCCGCAGCTGCGACCTCGAAGCCGATGCTTCTAGTTACAACTGTCCCAAGACAAGTGGTGACACCTTGGACATTATTTAACCTCAGCTTTAAACCTGCAATGTGGCCAAACCACTGTAAGGTCCAGAAACTTCCCACAAGATCCCCGAGCAAATAATCACCAAACCACAGTACCAGAAACCAGCATTCCAAAATGGGATCCCGCTTTCCAGGTGTCCATAGCCCTCAGCCCTGGAGGTGATGAGGGGCGTTAAAGCCGTGGAGTACTCATAAGAACACTGAAGACTAACAAATGCCTCGGCAGCTCAGGGTCAGCTCAGGATCCCTGAAAAAGCAGCCGCTTCTTCCATGCTCTGCCAGAGACAGGTCTCAGCTCAGAGTCACGTGCAAATAATTTGAGAGAGACCAAGGCAGCCCACCACCAGGAGCGCCCAGGGACCTCGGCGGGGGGGCCTGCTGAGGTCGCTGACCCTCACCTCACAGAAACAGGTGACGCCTGTCCACAGAGGTAGAAAAAGACAGACAGTTGAAAAATAAGTCTCCCCCCAACCCTTGATCCCCAGCTACCTAGTTCTCCCAGCGGCAATCTGTTTCTGCATGTTCGTGTCTTCCTAAAATAACTGTGGGAGAGACGTCGAGCATGAGCGTGTGGAAATGGAAGCCTGTTTTAGAAATGCAGGGTCTTACGGACTTTTACGGTTGGACGGGCCCAGCGTAGTCCTTAATTCACAGCCTCCCTTAGTGCTGCCCCTGGATTCAATCTTCCTAAGGGTGGAGACCCCCTCTCCACTGGGAGGTGACTCATTGTCTTTTAGACAGCCCCACTGGTTTATAAAAGATCATTTTTTAAAATCCAGAAATCTACCATTTCGATGGCTTTCCTGGTCAATTCAGGCTTTGACCCCAAAGGCCAGAGAAGCAGGTGGCCAAATGCCTCTCGCCAGAGATGGACTTGAAAACACTTGCTGCCTCTGCCCTGGGGCACGGCCCTGCTCGCCTCTCCCTTGGGGGCTTCGCCCCGCATTCTTCTAGAAGGGATCAAACCCCTGTTTCTAAGAGGAAAACTGCTCATCAGAGGAGGAAAAGAAAAGTTTCCAGTTTGGGGCTGGCAAAGAGAGTAGACAGCCCACGCTGGGAAATCGATGGGCCACGTGAGGTCTCACACGGGACGTCCCAGGGCCTCAGCCCGCCCTGGTCAGCGCGGTGTGCGTGGGCACGTCCTCCAGGAGTCTGTGGGCCAAGCAGAAATTTTGGTTGTACCTTCTCTAAAACGTTTCCAGAGATTCCGAAATAGAATTTGGGGCCCCGAAGTCCCCATTTGCCTGGGGTTTGGAGGAGCGCAATGCCGGGCGATGAAGAACATGGCTGGGATCCGGGGGCAAGGCCGGCCGAGTGCTCGGCGAGCATGCTTCGAGACCGGGCAGGTTCTCGCGTCACCTTTCCCGGCCACGGACGCCCTCGTCTTGCTGGAAAAGGCAGACGCGAGCATACAGACCCGACGTGGTCGGATCTGCTCGGTACTTAGTAGCGAGGCGTCAGGGGTGGTGGTGGCTTTTGCCTGGGATGGGACCCAGGCACACTCTGCAGAGACCAGGTGCCCGAGCACTGTCTCTGCCCGGCCCAATCCGAGCAAAGCTCCGCTCTCCGAAAGCGTCACTGCCACCAGCAAAGAGTACAAAGTCATTCCCAATGTCGCCCCTTATGTCACAAACTCAGAGGGGCAACTCGAACCTTACACAGGCGTCCCAAGAGGAGGTCGGGCCATCCATTCCTCTCCATTCCTTGGGGACAGCCCGGTGTGGGGCTGGGGGGCTGAGGCTTCGCACTGCCCCCTCCAGGAACCGTTTCCACAGAGCTCTGCTTCCTGAAGTGCCATCGGATCCTGGGGAAGGACTGACAGCAAGCGGCCCCGTGCGGATGTTCGGGGAGAACGCTCCGCGTCTTCCCATGTCCTCTTCTCTTGGGGGACTCGCGGGAGAATCCTGTGGAGTCCTGAAAATTATTCGCAGCTTCGGTAGATTGGTGTTTTAACGTATAGACGACATGATCTGGGCCACCATCGTATTTCCTAAGCAGAAGGCTCTAGAGCCGCATTCGTGGCCTCGCTGCGCGCAGGCACGCGGCTTCGTCATGGGACCCCGCCCGGCTCCGCGCCGCGTCCCGCTCCTGTGTCTCGGGTCTGCGTTTCTTCTGCAGCCGGGATCCTTCGCAAACCGCGTTCGGGGTGCCGCGTGCTGCGTGCGATGCGTGACCGTGTTTGGAAACCCCGCGCGCCGCCTGCAGAGTCTTCACAGCCTCCTCGACCCAGGGGCCGAAGGGGTCGTCCCGACCTGTTCAAACCGAGGAACGAACACGAGTGGCTCTAGGTGCGGAGGAGGAGGGGCAGGATGTGCGGCCGGCCGGGAGCGCTGTGGCCGCACTGGCCAGACGGGCAGGAGGGAAACGCGTCCTTCTCCTGCGGTGACACGGAGAGCTGCGCTATAACTCCGCTTCCTTTAACCGTGTGATTCCTGCTTGAGCATCGGCGGGGGGCCTTATGGGGTGGGGGGCGCTGGGTGTGGGATGAGGCCCCAGGGACATTTGCGCTGCTTGGAGAAGCCACTCAGCGGAAGGGGTTGCGCTAACCTTCCCGCAGCCCCGGGGTGCCGGTGGGGGGGGGGGACTCCTTTCCTTTGGCAAATCTTTAGCGGACCGCCCTGCTTGAGACACGTGGGCTGCGTCGGGCGGCGGGACACCTGGCTTTCCCGTCAGGGCGCCTCCTCTGGGCTTGGCGCCTGCGTCCTGGGCGCTGGCCTTTTGCGGGTGTTTTGACGCGTGCGTTTGCTTTACACGGACCCCCGGCTGGGCCCTGGCCTGTGACCGCGCTGTGTCCCCTGCGTGCCCCGGGCGCTCACGCGTTCATTCAGCTGCCCTTTCCCAAGGCCCGGTCTCAGACGATTTCGAGGAGACTCGACGGGCAGCCAAGGACCCTGGGACCTGAGGGCTCCGCCTGGCAGCCCCGTCGCGCGGGCGCAGCGAGGAAGCCCTTGGCTGCCCAAGCCGCCAGCGGGCCCCGGGGTGCGGCGCGGCCGGAGGGCGAGAACGAAGGGTCGCTCGCGTCCCGAGCCCTCATCCGGCCTCGGGCCCGAGGCTCGGCCGGTTCGCGCGGAGCTGGACGACTCCGCTCCGCAGGTCGATGGGAGAAAGGGGGAAATGGCGACTCTGGCTCGAGTTCGGCTCGGCGCAGCCTGGGTCACCGAGGACCGGGTCCCCACGGGCAGCGCGCGGACCGCCGCTCCGGAGCCGAGCGCGTCGGGGCGCCGGGGCTCCCGCTCCGCGTCCGCGCGCGCCACCTCCGCGCCGCCCGCCCTCCGCCCGCCTCCTCGCGCGCCGCGCCTCCCGCGCCCTCCTCCTGCCCCTGGTCCCTCCTCCTGCCGGCCCAGCCTCCTCCCCGCGCCCCCGCCCGCCAGCCAGACGTCTGGGCAGCCCTCGGCGCGGCGCAGCGCGGCGGCCGCAGCCTCCGCCCCCGGCACGGTGTGCGCGCCCGCGGCCAGGGCGGCCCGAGTCCCCAGCGAGTCCCCCGCCAGCCCCCGCGGCCGCCGCCTCCCGGACCGGACGACCGGCCAGCTCCGGAGTCCCCGCCTCGTCGCCGCGGCCGCCCGATCCCGTCCCGGACCAGCTGCGCAGACCGGGAGCGAGCGCCGGGGGACAGCGATGCGACCCTCGGGGACCGTGGGAGCCGCGCTGCTGGCGCTGCTGGCCGCGCACTTGCGCGGGAGCCCGGCGCTGGAGGAGAAGAAAGGTAAGCGCGGCCCGGCCCGGCCCGGCCCGGCCCCGCGTGCCGCCGCCGCCGCCTTTCCTGCCTCCCCGGGAACCGGCTGCGCGCCCGGCCGGGGCCGCGGCGGGGACGGGACGTTTCGCTTCTGAGTTGGGCGAGTCTGCGGCGGCCGGAGGAGGGGAGACTCGGGACGCGGGACGCCCCCGCAGCGCTCGCAACTTTCTCCCTTCGCTGTCCTGCCCCCTCCCGCGAGGGGTCGGCGTCCGAGGGCGAAAGCGGGGTGCGGGGCGGGCGGGCGGCTCGGGGCCCCGCGGTGCCGGCTGGCGTTCCGGCACGTGCGCCCGCGCTGTCGATCCCAGGGGACAGGCCCGGCGGGGGCGCGGCCCGGGGCCCGGGGAAGCCGAGGACCGACCCACGGGCGCCCCTCCCAACCTTCGGGGACCCCCGGGGCCTCCCTGCGCCCTGTCGCAACGAACTGGCTCGCGGGTCATTTTCCGGGCGTGGAGCCGCAGCCTCGGGCGGGGAGGCCCCGAGAGCACCTCTCTGTCGCTAACTACCTGTGGCCACCTGCAAAGAACTTAGTGTCCTCTTCGGCAAAAGACAGGGTGCGGTCGGACCCGCCCCCGGGGCGCGGACCCCGCCGCTCACCGGCGCGGTCCCCCTGCCAGCCCCGAGCTCCCCCGTCCCCCCGTCCTCCGCACCCCTTGGGCCTGTGGGGTCTCGTGAAGTGGTCGCTTCCGGGGGCTCCCGACTTTTGCCCCACCTGCCGGCCGCTTGGCCCCGTCTCCAGGCTTCGCGGCGGGGCGGGACACAGCCGCCCGACAGCTGGGGCCCGGTGCCGAATTTCTCAGGGGCCAGGTGCCCACGGTTTTTCAAAATAGAGTTCACAGAAAACTTTCCTCCTCAAAATCCCGAGATTTTCTCTTCGAGATGTTTCTTTTAGCTTTTTGAAGTCTGTGACGTTGGGCCAACCAAAATATGAAACTTAATTAAAGAAAAGAAAAAAAAGCCGGATGGGCGTTCAGGGCTCACGTGCGCCACATGCCCGGCGCGAACGTGAGCGCGTCCGGCTTCGTGACTCCCGACCACAAACCCACTTGACTCGAGGAACATGCCCCAGAAGGTTTAATTGCACAATTTCAAAATCGCGCAGCCCGGTTCCGAGCGTCAGGTCTGAGCTTGCCGCTGATGTCATCGGCCCCGGGAACCGGGGTTTGGCGCTCGGCGCGTTTGCCTGGGGGGCGCTGAGGGCCGAAAAGTCGTGGTTCCCAAACTGTGTTGCAAATGAGAATCATTTGGGAGTTGATTTAAAACCATCGAACCGAACCAAACAGAAACCCGCGGTGGGGCTCCCGCCTGCGGACCTTCCCATTTCCTTGCGCTGGGGGCGCAACCTGGCCCCGGGGGAGTTTCCGAAGCTGCTCAGGTGTGAGGAGTCACTGGCGCAGAGGTGAGATTGGTGAGGACTGCGGAATGACTGCTTGGAAATGCAAAGAGCCCTTCCCGGAACATCTGGAGTTTCAAGCACCTTGCAAAATAGGGGACCAAGGAAAGGTGGGGAGCCGCTTCCTAACTGTGCCTTAGTCTTTTCCCTGAAAGCGTTTCCTCCTCGGGGTCTGACGCCCCCTCCCCCCTGCCCTGCCCCCCGCAGGCGGTGGCCCTCCCCTCCCGGTCGCAGGCTCACTGTTCTCATTCCAGAGACGCCCCCAGCTCGTTGCTGTTACCCACTTTGAGCGCGACTCTTAGTGCTTGGAGATTTGTTTCTGAGAAAAATATAAATACCACTTCGTTTGCCTGTTAGTCCTGGACTCGCTGAAAACAGAATGCTCCTGGAAAAAAAAAAAAAGTGAGAACAGGAGATTAAATGCCATTTAGTTACAGTAACATGAAAAGAAAAATTTTTAAGGGGCAAATTATTAAAAATAGGAGGTCTTTTTATAAAGTGTTAAAAGGGGAACTAGAAACAAACAAAAAAGTGTTAAAGACCCACGTCAATCAAATTTGGTCAGTTTTGTTCAAGAAAGTCGCTCATTTTAGGGAGATTTGCTTGGTTCTGAGGTCTGGTATCTCTCGTTCTTCGTACTGTTGGACATGGTTTTACGGGTCCTGTCAACCCGTTTGACCTTTACAACAAGCATGTGAGGCGGGCATTACAGATGGGGAAACTGAGGCACAGAGAAGTGAAGTGTCTTCCCCACGGCTTGTTAAGAGGCGGGACCAGGATTCAAACTCTGGCTGCTTGGCCTAGAACCTTCCCTCGACCACCTGATTCTGCCGCCTGCGTGAGCCAGGCCAGGGGCGCGTGAGCATCTAACGTCAGGCGCCGGGGTGGGGCGGGGAAGACCAGGGACGGGGGTTCTTGGGGTGGGCCCCCGTGTGCACTGGGCACGAACGGCTGCCTGGTCAGTGGCCAGCACCTCTGCTCACAGGTCGCGCAGGCTGCCGCCTTCCCTGGAGGCATCTCAGAGACCACATGGGCAGTGGACGTGGAGATTGTGCGAGGAATATTGAGCAAGCCCCTGGCCCTCGCAAAGTGGAAAGGCGCAGATGTTCCAGGGCAGGTCTGGGTGGTGCGAGGAAGGAGCAGGAAGCCCCAGCCCCGCGGGCCCGCCCCTGCCCCGCCTCCCGGCACATTCCTTCCCGGCCATCTCTGGCTCCTTGGGGTTAGTTAGTCCCAGGCTCCACGATGTTTCAGAACTCATCCTGAAGTTTGGAAAAGCCAGAATCCGTGGTGCTCCGTTAATTAGGTCTCGCACATGGCACAGCACTCACGCGTGCCGAAGTGTTTTTAGAGGTGGCGTCAGTAAAGATGATGGATTCCGCCCTGTTTAAAAAGAAAATATGCTTTGTTTTCCCTTTGATCTGCGCTCCAGGACCAGCAGCTAGTGTCTGAAGCTTTTTTCACAGGAGTGGCAAGCCAGCCCTGATATGAAACTGAGGACTCCGCGTGTTTAAGGGAAGGCAGCCTCACGCTGGATCCCCGGGGCCCGCAATGGGATGGGGTCAGGATGTTGGGGACCCTTGGCTGTTGAAGGACCCACCTAAGAAATCTTTTGGCTCTCGCCAGTTGGCTCGCTGTGAAAGTTGTGTTTGTGTGTTCATGGTTGTGTTTTAATTTGGACTTCGTGCAGGATAGATGGGCTTCTTCAGGTCTTACTTACAGGGGTATGAGTCGTGAAAAGGTCAAAGTTCTTGACCGTGGCTCACTCATGCATTGTTTCTATGTAAATCTAGATTGGACACTAGATTCTGCTCCTCAGATCCGTACTGAATGAATCTTATTTTATCTCCTTCTGTCACTTATGGATGTTTGAAATCGTGATAAAATGTCGATTGCGACTGGTCGATTCTTGAGCCATCGACAGAAGCGGAATAGAATGTAAATCTCAGCGTGTTCCCTTGGGGCATTCCCTTGTCCCTTTTCACTCTTTCTGAGTCATTAGGCACAGCTTCCTTCCTACACATGGAGAGAGATACACTCGATTCAGTTGTCTAGAAAGTTCCCCGAGCCAGCTGGGAGCGGGAGACCTCGCTGGGGCCAGGGAGCAGGGGCCTTGTTTACTCAGCTCAGGGCTGGACCTGACACTTTGGTCGCCGACGGCCCCGGAGCACAGTGTCCGATGCCTGACTCCGTGGACCCAGCATCTGTGAACTGCATATGCGTTAAATAAATCTGATATTTCCGCGGCTTGCTTCAGAAGGTCGTGGGCAAACGCCGGAGCGGAGAAAGAATTTTCTTCTCGGCTCTATGTTATCTTCTCTGGTGGGTTCCCACAGAAAGACCCGGAGTCAGGGTGTCTTTTCTGAATATATCTGGGGCTTGTCACTAGCAAGAGCTTCGAACTGCGGCGCAGGGGACCGTGGGTGAGAATGCCCGTCCGCGGGTCGAGGCACACCCGCAATGCGCCCTGCGAGGAGGTGCGCGCACACGGCCTCGGTTTAGTGTCAGTAACGGCACGAGTCGACCGCTACAGTTCGTCCTTCTGGCTTGGCCACCCAGCGTCACTTGGGCTTCTGTTTGCATTTTCTTTCTTCACGTTCGAGCCACGGCAGGCGCCTCGCACTGTGCCATCCGCATTTTGAGCTGAAGGAGTGAGTGGGTCAGGGTCTTGCCTTCCTGTGATGGGAAGTCGGTTCGGGAAAGAGAGAGCTACAGGTAACGAGGGTAACAGTGTCGCAGAAGCCATGGCAGAATTCTGTGCAGGATGAAGACGTCTTCTAGTATTCGTCTTGCTTGTAATTCTGGCTGGGGGTGGGGGGCAGATACAGCCCCAGTGGAAGGGGCTCCTGCAAAGACCTCTGGGTGCTTCTCAGGAGAAGCCGGTGAGGCCGTTCCAAGGGGAGCGTCAGCAGCAGCGAAGCCCTGAACAGCCTGGTAACGCAAGGGACGGTGCAGAGGGCCAGGCCGCAGCTTCGCTGGCCCCGCCCCCGCC
The DNA here is from genome assembly GCF_014176215.1 of Rousettus aegyptiacus. Lineage (NCBI taxonomy): Eukaryota > Metazoa > Chordata > Mammalia > Chiroptera > Pteropodidae > Rousettus > Rousettus aegyptiacus. Next base: position 43,853,161 of record NW_023416288.1, on the reverse strand, counting down.
CCCCCCCCCGTGTGAAAGGGGGGCCTCCGTGGAGTTTTGAGTGAGGAGCTGGGGGGATGCACTTGCTGTTTCAGAAAGATGACTCCGGCCGCGTTGTGGGGCGTGGAGGTGCACGCGGCAGAGGAGGCCGGACGGCAGTGCAGGCTGGGCAGACGGCCGAGCAGGAGCGCGCAGGGCGCTCAGGCTGGCGGGAGGCAGGACGGATCAGTCGCTGCTCCGGAGTAACGAGTCTAGGAAACAGAGAATCCCGGGGGACACGCAGGCTTCCGGCGTGGGAGCCCCGGTGCACGCTGAGCCCGCGCACGGAGGCTGTGAGCGTCCTGGGGCGTTCGAGGTGCTGGGCTCCGGGAAGGTCTGGCCGGTGGCGGAGTGCACGGGTCCGCGGCCTGAGAAAGCGGCGCGGCCTTGGGGCGCTGTTTTCCGAGACAGTTCAGTTGCACGTATCGTCTTTGGCAGTGGCGCAGCCCGCCCCCAGCCTGTCACATGCTCGCTGTCACCATCCGTATTGAGCCCGGCGGGGTCCTGGATCACCAGCTGCCTTCTGGACTAGACGGCTGTGGTCGCAGTCACCACCACTGATAGATCACATACCGGGCAAGCAAGTACATTGGGCACCGTATTTGCACATTGCTGCAAGTCCTTAGCTAGGAACCCCCCATTTCTTATTTTTGACGGCACCCCATTACTTGGTTTTGTACATGAGTGACTGAACCGAGAAGGCTAGGAGGTGACTTTGCTCTTATTTTTTTTTTTTAAGCAGTAGCTTGTGAATCTGGGACATACCTTAGAGTCACCCGAGGTGCTTTTGAAAGGGGGGGGGGCACTGCTGCTCCCCAGACCTGGCGAATCGTCATTCCTGGGGGTCGGCAGCACACGCACTTTTGAAAACGCCCTGGGTGTTTCTGAGAAGTGCATTAAGAGAAGAAATTCTGTCTTTGTTCTCCGACTCCCATTTTCGACTCATTGCGTGAGCTTCCGGGAACAGTTTTATAGGTCGTTAGTAACTCGGCCTGAAAGTTGCATTTCTTTTTTATGAACCAATCCCATGATAAGTCCACAGCAATAGCCCTCACAGTGTGTTTCCCAGACAGCTGCAGGAGCACCTCGAACTTGATAGAAAGGCTCTGGGGATGGGGCCCCCAGTCTGTGAACACGAGCCCTCCAGGAGACACCGATGAATGCCAGAGACCCCGCATGCCGGCCTGGTGCTGGGCTGCAGAGTACCCCAGGAACAAGGTGCCGCCTTCTACAGAGCTGAGTAGGGAGTAAGACCCGTGACCCATCACTTTGTCATTCAGCTTCCTATCACAGATGGGATTTGGAGTTTCGGCGGGAGCCCAGAAAAGGGGCTAATGCTATGTCTGATGGGGCCATTTTCTCAAAAAGAGAACATTTAGCTGGACTTTAAAGATTGAGATTTTTGCCCAATCTCCTGGAGAAAGGAAAAAATAAAATGAGAAGACCCCTGGGGGCGTGGTGTGCCCACTACAGGGCTGCCATGGCCCGTCCTTTTATGGATGTGAATGTCTTATCATAGCAGATGCTAAGGTTTTAGGATTTCTTGCTTCATTCTTGTAAATGACCACGAGGAAATTTGCAGTGTCAGAAGTAAAATGCCCGAGGGGTTACGCCTTTTACATTTAAAAATCAAAATGGTCATTTGGTCATTTTTTTTTTTTTTAAAGTAACAACCAGATGCAAAGAAACAAACTAGAGACTGGCTTATCGCTGATCGTTTCAACATTCTCCCTGCATAACACGATCTGTCTCTAAAACCCATTATGAATAAGAAAAACAAGTACTTCACATCCTGTCTTTAACTCCTACCGCAGAGAGCAAAGGGAGAAAGTAAACAAAAGTCTAAAAAATTCTAGACCCAAGAAATAATGTGTTGGATCGCACTGAACTCAGAAAATGTCTCCCAAATTAACGAGGCCACTGCCGCTTGTGGGTGGGCAGAACTCCGTTCCCTGGTTCACTGGTGAAGCGTGCGCAGATTCACCTGGTCATTGGCCGAGGTAACTGGGAAACAAAGAAGAAGAAGAAGACGTTGCTGTGGACACTCAGCTCCCGCACACAGTCCGCCTCGATGTAAAAGAAAGCGGAGAGGCGCTTCCAGACCACGGTTTGCCTGGGAGTTGTCTGAGGAGCATTCGTGGAGGGCTTTATTTGAAAAGCAGACGCGCGGTGCTCGGAGGTTCACTTACCGCTGTGGACAAGCAGGCCTGGACGTGTGGCGTGGGCGACGTCGTGATTGCTTTACCGGTCGCTTTTCCTTGCGGAAGTCCCTGTCCTTCAGTCCAGGTTTTGGAGAAAGTCGACACTTTCCAGGTAGTCTCTCTGACGTGACAAGCTGACATTCGTACGGGAAAACTATGTGTTTTAGCTTTCTTTGCCCCTACTCGTATATTGGTCAGTATTTTAGTGTCCGGAATAAAAACCTGTCACTTAATGAATCTGTGTGGGTCCTTCCCTGATTGTTGTAAATGAGATTTCAGAAAGTTCTTCATAAAGATTTTTTTTTTTATTGTCAAAAACCTGGTTTTGCTTATTCATCAACAAACACTGCATGCCCGGAAATCATAAGGACGTTTCTCGCCATGGCTTCCTGCACGTACGTGAGATTCCTACTCCATCCTCATTCATCGCAAGTCAGGTAGCTGGTTAACAATGCTCTGGGCAGGATCGACGAGGCAAGCCATTTTAAGTTCGCTCTAGTGCTAGCTTGCAAGATCCTTTTTTTTTCTTTTTACTAAAGAGTGCTTTAATATAGTATTAGAAAGTCAAACAATCGTCATCTCTCTTACGAGAAAAGAAAAACTCAATTCCATTTACTTTTGATTAAGCTCAGATGAATGGCAGAAAGACGAAAGTGGTCGTCAAAGAATTCTTCTGGCACCTGTTGGTTTTAAGGTGTCCCTTTTAAGGGGCTTTCAAATATGGTGAGTTCAGAACTCTTCCTTGGCTTCGATTTGCTGCGAAGTTATTAGAGAATCAGAAGCCTCACCTTAGAGCTACTTCATTTCTTTATCTCTGCTGCCATTTTCTGGTACTTTAATAGACTTTATGCATGGAGCACATGTAAGAATGAGAATAAGGTGTTGACCTCAGCCCGTCCTTTTTCCCTTCCTCCTTTCCTCCCTCCCTCTCTTCCCTCTTCCTTTCTTCCCTTTCTTATTTGCAAGCTGCTATGAATCAACCTTCACAGAGAGAGAAAATTGTGACAAATGACTGCAGAAGTATACTGTGTAACTTTCTAAAGTTAGGAAGTACCGAAGACAGCCAGCGTTTATGATTATTTTAAAGACGAGTATGCGTGTGCATATCTCGTTCCTTGAAAAGTGGTTTTACCGAAGGAGTTTTTCTTAGGACATAGCTAAATGAAAGGTTTTTCTCTATAATCTGTTGTTAGAAGAGAAAATAGGTCAGAATCCACTTTCCCGCTTTCAACTTCCATAAAACAACTAGGTGATTCCAAGGCCCCTTCCCCCGGGAACATCTCTGAAATGAAAAACAAACAGGAATGCATGCACGGTGTGCCTTTAAACACGTCAGCGGGAAGCGAGCCGGCCCCGTCATTTAGATGCTGAAACACTGATATAACAAGGACACGTTGCCCTTGCACAGCACTTCACAGTTTACACAATGCCTTCTCGGCTCTCTCTGACCCTCCCGACAGCCCCACGGGATGCAGTAATTATACACACTCGACGGGGAGGGAGGCAGGCTCCCAGTGACGCTGCGGTGTGCCCATGGCCCCTGCGCCGGTCAGCAGTTGGGTCTGGCCGCTTTCCTGCTGCACAGTAGTCACTGTCTCAGAGGTTCCCAGACCTTCCTTACTCCTCCTCTGAGACGCCCCTGGGTTCTGCCTGCCCACGCCGCCCAGGTACTTGTAGTCCTACTCGTGAACCCAATGCCTGGCAGCACACCTCAGGTCTCTGAGCGTGGCTCCATCCCGACGCTCAGCGCCTCCTCACGGTTTCTGTATGTTTCGCTCTCCCTTTCTCGCTTGCTGTCTCGTTACAAAGTGTTTTTTTGTTAAGAGTTTAAGTCTTTTGTGGATGTGTTACAGTTGCCCATTTTGTAAGAGGCGGGGCGATGAGTTGGTGGGCCTTGGGATCATTTACTTTAGAAGTATCACTTTTAAAAGTGGTGTCATAAACTTCTGTGAATTTGCCAGACCTATAAATGCTTGAAGGAAACAAGAAAAAAAAAAAAAAGAAAAAAAATGGCGGCGGGGGGGGGCAGGGAAGAAAGCACCTGGTTGACTGGTGTAGCAGTTGGGTCAGTGAGCGATGCCTGGGGCCAAATGTGGTCATTCCCTGACACAGATCTCTGAGGAGTCACTTCTGCTCTTCAAATGAGGCTCACACTTAAGCTCATTAGGGCCTGTAAACAGCTATCATGGAGGGCGATGAAGTGAGCAAACAGCCGGGCAGCCCCCGGGGTGGCTCACTTTCTGTATCGAGTCCTTTATAAAAAGCCGTTCTGGCTGGGATTAACGCATGGGCTTGAGGGAGAAATTACGGCAAAAATCAAAATGATTCACCCTGATGAGCTTTGTCGGTGGAATGCGTGGAATGTGGAACCTGACGGTAAGCAGCTCTCCCATGGCCGGCGTTACACCTTTTCCAAAAGAAACTTGAGGAGACGGTGTTTATTTTCCTCCGCGAGGAAGGGAAAGGTGTTTGTTGTTATTATTATTGTTCGTTCCTAGCAGAGTGGAAACTTTTCGGTAATCCGGCAGAAATCCCCCCAAAGGCACGTTTATATTTCATAACTATCAAGTGAAATGGGAAAAGGTCCCACACAGAAGCCGGATAATCGATCTTCAGTTGGGCCTCTGCATCTTGCAACATTTAACTTGGGCAGAAGCTACACCATTTCACCTTTAGCCGACAAAAGTCTGCTCGGCCGGCCGAGGCAGAAGAGAAAGTTGAGCAACTCGGTGTACCGGGATAACATAGTTTCATTTCACTTTTGGCTTCTAGAGACTCTCGTTTAAGTGCAAACTTAGCGATGGGCCTGGTTCGGGGGAGAAGCATTAAGTCAGGCCCAAGTGGACGGAGGATCTGGCCGGCTGTCCCAGCCCATCTCCCCTTGGGAAAGAGTGCGTGCATTGTTCTTTAAGTCTTGGCCAGAAACGTTTGGCTTTTAGATTGTTGGGCAATGGATACTAAATATTCATAATGTTTCCCAGTTGCAAAACCATAACATTCAAACTATAGCCTGGAAATCAGTAGTCAAGAATGCAAGGCCTGACTGTGTTCACGGAGCCAATGAAAGTAGCCAAGAGTGGATTCTTCTCTTGCAGTTCGAGGGGATTTTTCTGTTGTCGTTCTTTCCTCCTGGGACTTCGTGTTGGGAAGGGGTTGGACTTTATTTCCCTTCAAGGTTTGTCTTCCCTCATCTCGGCGATAAGAGGTAGGACCTCGAGGGCAGCCATCCCGGCCGAGAGCACAGCAGGGCGAATGCGCGTCTGCCGTCTAGAAGTTCCGCAGGCCGGTGTCTCCCGAACACCACTTGCGCGGTGGAATTTTAATTAAGCGAGAACCGCGAGGCACCCGTAAAGTCGTCACGGTCGTCCCGGACCTGTAATTGCTCATCCTGCTCCCCAGATGTCCTGACGAGGCGCAGGCTGAGCTAAAGAGTAGTTTTAAAAGTAATAGAGCGTAATCAATACAGCGGTTTTGGAACGAGCCAGCAAACACGCCATCCCCGGCGTCCTCTCAGGAATGGAGAGGACGATGGATGTCCGAAGCCCGTCTCCGTCTGAGGCAGAGGCTCAGTGGCCTCTCGGGGAAGAGGCAGTCTGCAGAGGAGTTTCCTTTTAAAGAGAGTCTGCTCCAGCCAGGCTTCGTCTCTGGGTAGAGCTTCCGGCTGTGCAGCGAGCAGAATTCTGCAGCCAGTGACCCTGGCCGCGTCTCACATTTCGAGGTGTTTGCAGGACGGCGCGTGCTGACTCCAGAGGCCCTGGACGCTGGCCGGCCGTGCTGGCCAGGGCATCTCCACCTGGTCCTCAGCTGAACCGCGCCCCCGGTCGTTGGTATGGTTTTGCAGCTTATCAGGTAGTCGTGCCTGCCGGTTGGCACGGCAGTGATGCCCCTGAGGAGTTTCTCTTTGTAGGTTCTGAGGCTGCGAAGTGGGACGTGTGTGTCATTTTTTAGAGCTGGGGGAATGTTCAGGGCGTCTTGACTCAGACGGAAAGGAGGTGTCCCCTTGGCCAGGCAGTGACCATGCGCATGGGGCGGAGGGGACGGTCGTCCATGGCCTGGGGAACATCTTCGCTCCGAACACAGAGGTCACCACCGGGACATGGACATTGTCGAGCCGCTGGGGCTGCGTGTGTCCACAGTTCTCGCGTCTGTGAACAATTGTTCCAAACGGACGTTACCGTAGCCGGCCAAAGCACGCTGCAGGCCCGTGATTCTAGCACCGATCAGCACTCAGCGTAAGGGCCGACTTTTTTTTGTTCTAGAAAAGGTGATAATAGCCTTCTTCTCTCTAGCATCTACTTGATGTTAATTTTTTTTTTTTTTTTTAAGTAGAAAAAGCAAATTGTGTGCAGGGGCTAAAAGACCAATATACAAAATGACCTCCAGGCTTGCTCCGCGGTGTTTTTGGATCCGGGACACCCCCCGAGGCTGTTCGCTCCCGCAGGTGTTCGGGGCGGCCCCACAGGGCTGCGGGCCGGGGTGAGTCAGCACCCTGAGCCCGGGCTCCCTCACCTGTAGGACAGGTCATGAGAGCTGGAGAGGACGGAACCGGGTGGTCCCGGGCGCATTCCGCAAGTGCTTCGACGTTATCGCCGTTGGAAGCACCGACTCGCGCTGTGGCCGCTAACCCTCAGCGCTGACCCTCAGGGTCCCTGCTGTGCGCGAAGGGCCAGGGCTTTGGCAAGTTCAGCTCACTCACCCAAGGCCGCCCTCCTGAGCCGGGCGGGCGCTGGCCGCTGACTGGGGAGCCTGCGCCCTGCGGGGCCGCTCGCTTCTGCCCCAGATTCCCCCGCCCCACACACCGGGTCTGCTGGTGGCCTCAGGACCCAGACAGGGGACAACCCAGCTGGCCTCGCACCCATCGCAGCGCCCACCCCGCTGACCCCCTCCTTCCACAGGGGCCTGGCTGGAGCTTGTCCGTCCCCCAGCTCAGCCCGGGGCGGTCCTCACAGGCCCTTCCTCGCATCGCGCTGCGATTCGCCGCTGGGCCGCCTTCACGCTGCGGCTTCGTCAGGGCGGCCGGGGAGGGCCCGGGCCTCGCCCGTCTCCTCCCGCTCACGCTCCCCCCCCCCCCCCCGTCGCCGAAGCACACACAGCAGTGACGGCCGCGCACGTTCCCGCAGGCGGTCGTGTCCTCGTGGCCCCCTGTGTGCCCGACGGCCTCGCAGGAGGAAGACGAACACCTGCCCTGAGTCCTGGGTCCTTCCAGCAGCAGCCAAGCTCCAAGAGAGACAGGAGCATGGCTCCGTCCCCCTCTTCAGCTGCTCCTCGATCCGAAGGGAATCGAGCCATTTCAGGTCATGCTTAGCGTACTCGTGATGGGTCTTGAGCCACTGGTCACCCCTGTGTGGGGACGGCCACCTTCACCTGGGACTCCCGCCTCGGAGCCTCTGTGGGTTTCCTCTTCTTCACCTAGTTTGTAATAAAAGACCTGCAGGTGCTTATATGGAACCTGAAAATGCACCAAATACCTACCTACCTACCTCCCTATCTACCTACCTACCTACCTATCTATCGTTGTTTTTGAATTGGCAATAAAACTGACTGGTCATGAATTAGCATATGCTAGAGACTCGCCATTTCCTAGCAGCAGCATATAAAAGTTATTTTTAAAGTCGTTTTAGACCCATGAGTAAAAATAAAGTGCTTTTGCTGCAAGAAACACCAAAAATGGAAAAGCAAACAGATCAAAGATGATAATTTATCTCATGAGCTTTGCTAGCAGCGAGTTCGCTTCAAACAACGAGAGGATTTATGAGATATTTGATTTCCACAGATGGGTCGGGAGGTGGGCTCACCTCTGTGCTGGCTCCCTCCCCCCGCCCGTGAACTTGCAGGCGGGACCCCGCAGTTGTGGGCGGTCGGTTTGGGTGCATGGAAGGCACAGGGAGAAGCAGCTCTCGCCCCCGACACGTGAGGCTTTGGGGGGCGAACGTTGACTTTCTTTCAACATTAGCTTTATGGTTAGCCTTTTCTTTCTTTTTCTCTTTTTCTTTTCTTTTCTTTCTTTTTTTTTAATGTTAAGGAGAGAAATAACCTGTGGTTAGGAAGGAATGCTTAATGATGTTAGCCGTTGTATGCCCTGTAAATGACGTTTTTAAGCATTAAGTTCTTGACTTTCAAAACATATTTTAGAGTAGATGTTTGTCGGAACGTAATATTTTGATCTTCTCCCCACATCTTTTTACTTACTAGAGAAGTTGAGAAGACTTTTAAGTTGTTATAGTTCTTTGAAAAAAAAAAATCCCTGACCACCTTACATAAATACGAATAGCGGTTTGCTGTGATAGCAAAGCTTTTTGTTGCTAACTTTTTACTTTTAAAGAATTACAGATTCACAGGAAGTTGTGAAATAGGCCCGGGGAAGGGCTGTGCTCACCCCCTACCGTGACAACATCTCAGCAGCAAAGTTTTAAATATTTAGTTTGACATCTTTACCTAACATTAGCGTGGACCAAACACTCGCTGTTTCAGCTGCTAGCGAGGTGATATTACAGAAATCGTAGCCTTCCAAACACTGTTGAGACGTTAATTTTTTTCTCAACGAAATTTTTTGGTCTTTAACATTTGAAGACCATGAGGGTATGAGAAGAGAATGGGATAGAAGGGGAGAGCCTAAGTGGACAGACAGACGGACGGACCAATGGGCAAATGGAGAAATGGAGAGAGGCTGATGGATTGGACAGACCAATGCTCTCTTGCAGTTTTTAGATTAATTTGCACGTGCTCAGTTTATATTCTGTTCAAGTCACGAGAGATTAGGCTTTCGTGTGCTTGCCACTCTACCCATCCTGTGTCTGTTTCCGTCCGTTTGGCCTATTTTGCCTCCTTTATTCTAAGCACAGGTGCCTTAGGTGAGGGTCTGCTGGAATGCAGGTTTTGTCACAATTCTTGGTTTAGATGCTGGTTACACAGGGGTGGGCGTTTGGCGAAAAATTCATGAGGCTGTACGTTTTCAGTTTGCATATTTTCCAAAGGCATGCTGTACTATAGTAAAAGTGTTAAATCCTGGACTTGCGGTCACTTGGTAGAGAGGACAGGAACCTACAGAGAAAGTCAAGATTTTTTTAGAAAATTCAGGATCTCAAAGAAGGTATGAGGCTTCAGTCAAGGCAAGATGTATCTATTCTTCCTTTCGGTATAATCAGGAAAAAGATCCCTCAAGCTCAAAGTGAGATTCCTCTGCTGTCATTTCTAAGTTGATTACAAATTATTTTAAAAACTGGATTGAAAACGCGGCAGCAACGAAGTGGCACCCTCCTCCCCCGGTTCATACGAGTATTTAAACCCCTCGGAAATGCCTCGTTAGCAGGTTTGCACCAGCCGCAGGATCCTTGTAGAAACACAGTGCCCCTGGGAGTGGCCACAGCTGTCACCTCCCAGTGTCCGGTGTCGGGCTCCTATGGGACTCTCCTCAGACCAACCCTGGGGTGGCCAAGAGAAGATCGACCCCGTGGGGGAGGCCAGCCCCGATGCGCGGGGTGAGTGCGTCCTGTGGGGGTTCCCCACACGCCCAGGCCTCCCCGCGTGCCTCGGCCGATTCTCACCGGGTCGTGCCGAACGACGTGAACCCCGTCTGCGGTACCGGCCAGGGCGGCCCGCCCTCCTGGATGGGTGCCATGGGGTGGGAGCGTACGGGTGCGTTTCATGTTCCTTTTCCAGTTCCCTTCAACTCAGCAGGCAAGCGCTAAGCGTTCACCTCGGACCACAGGCCGAAAAGCCGCTGGGGGCTGGGCCCGGGCTCCAGAGGACCCTGGTCTCTGCCCACGAGGAGCCCAGAGTCCAGACCCCTGTCCAGTCCAGCTCATTCCCCGGAGTGAGGATGGAGACTAACGTGGCTCGCGAGGGCTTCAAAGCTGAAAGGATGCTCACCGGAAGCCCTAACGGGCTCACTACTGTGTATGCACGTGTGTGTATATGCGTGCACACGTGTGTGCGTGCATGCGCGCGTGTGTGAAACGAGCCCCGCCTAACCTTGCTTTAAACAGCCCCTTGTGTCTTAGAGAAATTAAGAGGAGAAAGGAGAACTGACATTTTATATTCGCCTGCACATTTACTGAATCTTCTGCCTCAAGCTTGGACTGTGGCCTTGTGGCGATCACAAGAATGATTTTTTTTTCTTACCCCAGGAAAAGATAAAAAGTGGATTACATCTCTGTAGTGATATTGTCTATAAATTTTCTGCAGAAACACTGTATATAGATCGTACCTTTCTTCAAAAAAAAATATTAATCCCGAGACCACAGCCCAAGTCAAGTAGAATGCAGAGATCCTTAAAAAAATAAAAAGGCGGGCTTGGAAGATCTGCGTAATTATACAAGTCCTCTGTCTGATATCCCTGAAAACATCTTCTGCTGGAGAGAAGCCTCGATAAATGCACAAATAGGTGGATTAGACCTTTGAGATTTATTTCACACATTGCTATTTTTATATCGAGACCGGTTTGAAATATTGCGAAGTGACATTTAAAAGTGCTTTCCGAAACTAGGCTTTGCTCTTTATTTCATCATCCGCAACTAAGGAAATGGAGAGAGATTCTCTTTGTTTCTGTTTTTCAGTGTCTCCTTTTAAAACATGTTTTTTTTTTTTTTGAGCTACCGCGTTTTGAGGACAGCATGCTTTTTCCCAGAAAAATCTCAGGTTCACAATAAATAGGCCCTGGGTGTTTATCTGATCTTGTTTAGAAGAGCATGAGAAATTCAGTAACCTACGTATGCACTTGACGCTGTTAACTAGGTAAGAGGTCATTGGAACATTTAGAATTCCACTTGATGTGTCTGACATTATCAGGTGAAGGCTGCAGCGCCTGTATCAGAAAATGTTTGTTATTCATCTAGGAATAAAGTTAGCTGTGTGAGAAAGGACACGTTCGGTTCTACTTGGAAATCTCTGTGTCAGGGCCAGAAACCCCGCCAGATTCCCGGCCGTCCCCTGAGTTAGCAGGCCACTCGAAACCGGCAACAAGGTGAGGAAGCCTGGGAGCATTCAGTCGGGTCCTCCACCGCGGTGAACGCCGTAACTGTACACCTGAGAGGCAGGTCGCCGGTGTGGGCGGGAGCTGTACGTGAAACCATGGAGCAAGCCCGGGGGACGCCGAACCTCCCGCGTGACATTCTGAACGGCGTGGGCATCATCCGCGACCTGGCACAGCTTGCTCACTGGAGCGCGAGCCCCACGCGGAAGGGAGCCACGGGGCGCGTCCAGCCATGCACACGGGGCGCTGCGTAAACACCGACTGTCCGTGGCAGACGCGTCGAAGGGGCGGCCGCCTCTGAGCACACTCCCGAAGCCCTAACACGGCTCTATCCCCCGACGAGCACGAATGTATTTTAAGACGCGGGGGGTCGGAGGGGAGCAGTTTGTTTAAACCAGCAACTGAGTAGATCAGAGTGATCTCGAGTCATGAAATTTCTCCGTGGCCTCAATTAATTTGGAATGCGTAGGAAAACAAGCATGTCTGAAGGAATGCGAGGAGACGTTTCTTGCTCATTTCGCCTTTCATGCGTTCATCTCCAGAGTAAGAACATTGGTTTAAAGACGTTTTTAAGGGATTAACGGCCGGATTAAAATTGAATTGTAAAGGAAAAGCTCATCCTCGCTTCATGCGATTTTGATTAGATCTCTTCCTGTTCCACGGGGCAGCAGGCGCCATCACCCGAACGACTCGGGGGTATAGATTTCTTTTTTTTTTTTTTTAATTCAAATTAGTAGAAATGGCAGGCAGCTCAGAGTGATGTATGATCTTCAGAGTCCCCTTAGTAATTAAAATAAAGCTAATTATTTTTGCATGGAATATGATAAAGTGCAAAATAAAAGGTCATAACCATGACAACTCTTACATTTTACATCAAAGCAAAACAAGTCCGACTTTCATTCACCTTGGAAATAACTGCTAATCGTAACGTCGAGAACCCCCGTGCACGGTGAGCCGGCTCCGTGCCGGAATGCTGCACAAGGCCGATGACAAAAGCCAGAAGCCACGTCCTGTCCCTGTATGTCCGGCGAGGTGACCGCAGGTGCGGACCGAGGGGCTGTTAATGAAACAACAGTGAATTTCAAGGGCAGGGAAAGCAGCGTTCATTTTAATCCTACGGCTCAGAGCCCACGTATCGCAGGCCCCGTTTTCGATCAGTATTTCCCCGCGGCGTGGACGTGGGTGAGGGCTTCCTTTATAAAGGGGGTTCGTGTAACTCTATGTAGGTGCGTGGGGAACTTACGAAGATGGGAAACGTTGAACCGTCCACCACATGAGTTTTTGAATCTTCAAACCAGAAGACGTGATATCGGGAGAACCCACAGGAATGTCAAACCGGGGGGCGGGGGGCGGGTCACACTTCGCTGCCGCCCACGAATGTGGAGACGAGTGCGTGTCCTGGCTTTGAGCGTACACGTTCAACCGATAGTTCCTCCTTGTGCCGCCTCCGGAAATGGAGAGGAGGGTGGGGAGGTGCTCCGCGGGGCTCTCCGCGGACCTCCTGGTGTCGATTTGAAGCCGCCGCCGCTCGCCTTCCACGTCAGGGGCGATGCTAAGCCGGCACCCTTTGGAAGCATGAAGCAGGGTCCCCTATCGGAGCAGAGCCCACCTGCTCCAAATCAAGGGGCGTCCATCCTTCGAATGGCCACTTAACGACCGTCCGCCCTGGCAAAGTGGACCCTCCACGTGAGGGCTACCGGGGCGGCCAGGACTTGAGCTGCAAATCGAGTTAATGGATTTTAGGAATACGGCGGTCTAGACCGGTGGCTCTCCACTGGGGACCCCCTCCCCGCGTCCACCAGGACATTTCGTGATATCCAGAGTGATTTTTGCTTTTCACAGTAGGGCGCGTGACCGGCATCTCGTGAGTAGAGGCCAGACACGCCGCAAAATGTTCTTTAACGCACAGGACAGCCCCCCTCCCCCCCCCTCCCCCACAACGAGGAATGACCGCCCCCCACGCCCAAGAAGAAAGTGGCAGTCGTGCCGAGGTGGGGACAGCCCGGGCTGGGCTGGCGGCGGCTCCGACGTGTCCGGCACCTCAGTATCAGTGCTGCCCGAGGGGCTCCCCGTCCCCCGCGCCTCCCGCTCTGCGGTTCGCCGCCCCTTCGCCTGGCTTTGTGTGCGCCCCAGAGTGCGGCAGGCAGCAGGAAGGTCGGCATTCCTGGCGAGGCGCACGTGGGCCGGCGTCCCCGCCTCACCTGCACCGGCTTGTCCCACCTGAAACGCTGCCAAGTGAAAGCAGGAGTCGTGTGAAGACGCCTCGATCACACCCGCCCTTGAACTTGCTCGAAAAGGAGGCAGCAGCCGGGCCCTGGGTGGGGGACGCGGCTCCTGCTGCGCAGGCACCGTGTGTGCGCCGAGCGCCGAGCGCCGAGGGAGGCCGCGCTTCTCTTTCTCCCTCCTCCCCCTCCCCGGCAGTGCCAGAGTGCGTCGGGCCGCGACCCAGTTCTCCACGCCAGCCCCTCGGAACCAGAAGGGACCCAGCCGGTGCCGGCCCGGCTCCGCCCAGGAGAGGACGCAGCTGCCCCATTCCGAAATCCCCTTTCAGGGGCCGCAGACTGCCCAAGGGCAAAAATGTGCTCTATAGTTTGAATTGCACAAGCGAATGGCACGCAGAGGTCCGGGCCGTGTCCGCGGGGCCTCGGGGGTCCGGGCCGTGTCCACGGGGCCTCGGGGGTCTGGGCCGTGTCCGCGGGGCCTCGGGGGTCCGGGCCGTGTCCACGGGGCCTCGGGGGTCTGGGCCGTGTCCATGGGGCCCGTGGAGCCCTGGCCTCGGCACCGCCGCTTCGCGCCTGTGGGACCTGTGGGGACAGATCGCTTCGTGCCTCAGTTTCCCCGCCTGTCGGGCACCGTCGTAACGGCGCCCGAATGGCGCCTGGGCACAGAGCTGTGGCGAGGATCCGGGGTGACCTGTGGAAGTGGCTGGGTGCAGAACGTTACCTGTCGGGTTGTCGCAGCCGCTGCTGCCGTGACGTCCAGGTGGCTGCCATCGAATGCGGTGACCATGAGCTACATCTGAGGACCGCTGGGCGCTTGAAATGTGGCTCGTCCAAATCGAGAGTGCTGGGAGTGCACAACGCACTGGATTCTGAGGACTTAGTATAAGAAAAAATATGTTAAAAATCGAATGAATACTTTTTAAAATGAATTACCCATCGAAATGAAAATATTCTGGGCATATGGCATTAAATAAAATGCGCCATTAAAAGTAATTTCAGCTGCGTCTTTTTACCGTTTTTAATAATGTGGCTACCAGAAAGTGTTCAGTGCCGGCCGCGGAACTCACGCAGGACCGGAGGGCTCTGTGGGCGGCAGCAGGTGCCACGAGGACCCCGGGCTGGTGCTGGGCGCCCTGTTGCACCCCCAGGCACCTCCGCATCTCCCCCACTTCCAGCCCCTGCGTCTGGGCCCCCGAGTCCCTTGCTTTCTTAGCCTTTGTTTCTCTGAGCGGTTGGCATTGATAGATTGGGAAGAAGCAACATCCTGTCAAGAAGGGGTTTCATTTCCTTCGGGGCGTTCTCCTCCGGCCACGGGGTGGTGCGGTTCGGGCGCCAGCCTGCCCCCGGTGCGCCAAGTGGGACCCAGCTCCCTGCCCGTCAGAGCCACCTGGAAGGCGTCACGGCACCGGCGGCTCATGGCTTCTCCTCGGTGGCGCGGGGCGGGCATGTGGGCGTCGTCGCAGGACAGCAGGTGGCTCGGCGCTTCGTCGGCCCAAGGTTCCCAGCTCTGCCACGGTCCACGGCTGTTCTTGACACGCGGCATTGCGTGGCCGACTGAACTGGGAAACCTCTCCGCGACGAGACGACTTCTGCCCACTTCCGGCCCACGTTGGCGGTGGTGACCCTGACGAGTCCCGCGTGGGGGGCTGTCACACTGCAGCAGCCCGCGGTTGCTCAGAGTTGTGTGACCATTGACTCTTTCAAAGACCACCTATGGGACCCCACTGCCCATGGGCACACGGCTTCACAGAGTCTCTCAAAGAATGACAAGGACGGTGTTTTTAGAGACGGGCAAGTTGGAACGGTCCCTCTGAAAGTGTCGGAGAGTACCCTTTACTGATTGATTTTCTTTGTTGGAAGAAATCGCTGACAAATACGCCTAAGCGTGAAGGGCGATTGCTCTTTTTCAAGTGTGCCCTCTCATTGGCATGGTGCTTATTCCTGGTTTGTCAAAAGACACTGGAAAAGAATGCCTCGTTCAGATAAGAAAAAAGTTACAGAAGGTCTGCCTTACATGTGTCCTTATTTATAACTCATCTATTTCCTGAAAACAGTTGGGACATCTTTTGAGAGCCGCAGATATGATAGGGGCCATTCCAGAAAAACCGTGAAGTCCTAATGGCGAAGTCATGCGTGAGAGGAGGTGGGTCTCCAGCAACCGACGGCGGGTGGAGGGAAACCAGCTCCAAGTCTCCCGGCTGCAGCCGCGGCCTTCGCAAGGTCATGGTCCCAGCCCCAGGCCTGGTCGGATTGCTGCCTAAGTCACAGTATGCAAGGCCAGCTCTGGGGATTTTACTGGAGAGGGTTACGCGTGACCAGAGTCTCATTATGCGGGAAAATGTCTTTATCAAAAAGGCCTGAAAAGAAACCAGATGCACTCAGTCAAAATGGTTTTTAAGAGAAAAATGTGTTTGTGTGCTCGATCTGGCCTGCTGCTCTTACAAGACTAAAATTGAGGCCCAAGGAATCTGTGTGCGACTGTGCATCTTAGATAAGGTCAATTTCCAAAATATATGAGGAATTTGTACAGCTCAGTAGCAAAAAACAAAGAAACAAACATAATAATAATTCAATTAAAAAGTGGGCAAGGGACCCAAATGGGTTATTTTTTTTTTTCAAAGAAGACATACAAATGGTTAACAGGTAAATGAAAACGTACTCGACATTAGGGAAATTGGAAGCACGTTGAGATACCGCCTCCCACCTGTTAGAATGGTTGCTATTCAAAAGACGAGGTGACAGATGTGGGCGAGGACGTGGAGAGGAGGGACCCCTCGTGCACTGTGGGCGGGTGGGGACATAACCTGGTGCAGCCACTGTGGAAAACGGCGTGGAGGCTCCTCAAAGAACTAAAGACGGAGCGACCAGGTGGCCCAGCAACCCCGCTTCTGGGCAGGTCCCTGAAGGAACTAAACCCGTTACTCACGGCGCCGTCTTCCCTCTGACGCCCACCACACGTTGTTCACAGCAGCCACGGGATGAACGCAACCTAAGTGTCCCTGACGGACGAGTGTGTCAAGGCGGTGTGCCATAGTGTGATACTCTTCAGCTGCAAAAAATGGGAAACCTCACTGTTTCCAACATCGTGGATCATCCGGAGTGAAGCGAGCCAGGCAGAGAGAGAGACAAATACTGGGTGGTCCCGTGTATACATGTGGTATCTAAAAAAATAATCGAAAGCCGAGGTCGTAGAACCACGGGGGTCAGCAGCTGGGGCGGGGGAGGGGGGCGATGTAGGTCAAAGGGCACGGACGTTTAGGTACAGGGTCACTGCGTCCTGGATCTAGCGTGCCGCGTGGTGACTAGGTAACAACACTGTATCGTACGTTTGAAATTTGCCGAGAGTCGATCTTTGGCATTCTCACCATACGCACAAGGGACTATGTGAGGTGACGGATGGGCTTTAAAAAAATCTGTGCGCTGCCTTGCCTAAACACACATTATGACGTGTAGAAAATAGGAAGTCACAGAAAAATGTGTTAACATATTCATTAGCTGGAAAGTTTTCCACTGGGGAGCAGAAACTCCTATTTAAATTGTATCCTCGCTTTCTGTTTCGTAACGCAGGGCATGTAGCAGTATACTGTGTATGTACATGATACTTAATAACTGATCCATTGTCGGGGAGATTCTTAAAATGTCTTTTGCGGGCTTGCGGACGGGGATGATGATCAAAAGTATTTAGCCGTCCCCGTCCTGTGGTTTCCGACCAGCAGTGAGGGGCCCGTGCCTGGTACTGGGGAGACGTGACCAGTGTGAGTAGCGGGTGGCGAGCCGTGTGAGCCGGGCCCCGCGCCCTGCCTAGAATGGGAGCTGTAAGCGCTGACGGCGTTGGCAACGTTTAGGTAAACACAGCTGGGGCCGCTCCGCGGCCTCTGGGCGACCTTGAACGTCGCTGTCATGCACCTTCGGAGATGCGTCTTTTTTTAGTGTGGTGGAGCTGTCCACGATTCCTTTAAAGTGATTTTGCCTGCTCGTTTTGTTTTGTGGCTGGACCTTCTTGGAGCCGGCGGAATCTGCTGGTTACAGCATCTCTTTTCAGACAGACCAGGCTCCCCCCTCTCGCTGGCCGTGTGACCTTGGGCCGGTCCCAGTGCCCAGGTGCTCAGCTTCAGAACGGAGACACGGCCCTTACGGTCCACGGGCACCGCGCACACGGTGCGTGCGGCTCGGGGTGATGGCACCGTCCCTGCTGTGGTCAGGCGCAGCCGATCCAGAATTCGAACAGACAGAAGAGTAAACTGAATGACCTGGAAAGGATTTACTTCTTTCGAGTGACTCTAAGATTTAAAATGGCCCCCAATGCTGATGATTCTCGGGAGGGAGCTGTGCAGCAGGCGCAAGTTGCCTCTTGCTTCAGGAAATTCAGGTTATTAACGCAAACGTGCGGCGAGCCCGTCTCGCGGCGAAGCACCCGGGCCGGCGAGGCTCCTGTTTTTCTCTCGGTGACTGTTTCCTGCACTTTCCACTTTGGCTTCTGGTGCAGACATGAAGCCACCCTGGTCGTCTGCCCTGCCGAAGGCTCCGGGCCCAGAGGGGGATCGTTGGTTGTAAGGGCTGGGTGTTTGAATCACAGTCTAAAGCAGAAATAGAACTACCGGACCTGACCTTGGAGCGGCCACAGTCCAGTCTTTCCCACAAGCATGCCGCCCGTGCCGGTTCTGGCCTGGCCGCCGATACGGTGTCGGCGCAACGTGCAAAGGGTGACGCTGTATTTATAATCAGCCCCGCCGAGTGTTCGCGGGCCTTGCCCGCAGAGGCACCTGCCTTTGCAGACTGCGTCTCAGCTGAGGGCGCGTTGTCTTGGTGGTGCTTAACATGTTTCTCTGAGTTCTGATTTTTACAGGAGTCATATTACATTTTCCCAAATGCTTACTATGCCAGTTTTGCCTTTCTGAGAAATGTAATCTATATTTAATCTTTTTTTTTTTTTTTAAAGAAAACACTGTTATGAATGTGTGTTGTGTCTAAGACTTATCTCCCTCACTGCCCATGATTTTAAAAATAAGCAAGTGTGCTTATATTTGTGATATGAGATATCCAACAAGTCTCAACTATTACACACACACACACACACACACACTATCTCACTCACATATGACAAGAATAATAAGTCTGAAGAGAGTTTCAAATTCTCTTATTGGAAGAAAAGTGCTGTATCACTATTTTCATTAGTTATGGTTGATTAGTGACATCGGAATTCGTTCAGGATTCGGTGGCTTCTCTAGAGCGGGTCACCGAAGTCCCAAACATGCTCAGAAAGACCATAGGACCAGCTAGTGGCACATGAAGACCACGCCCACATTGTCAGACCTCGGTCACTTCTACCACGCCAAGAGGAGGAAAGGTATTTGGGTCAAACCCCAGGTGTCACAGATAACAGAAGTCGACCAGCTTAGTTTCCATTAAGAAGACATTTGTGTGACACAGATTCATGGAGTGGCCTACAGTTACATCAGAGGGAGAGCTGGAAACTCAGAATGCTCTACTTAAATGGTACCTTAAAGCCTTGAAAATAGGCAGAAGGGTTTACTTTTAGCATTATACTTTAGCGGTGCAAAGCACTTCGATCCTGCTAATGCAATGGAACGTCACAAGGCTTTTTATACTCAAGTCAGTAGAAGTAGGAATTCCATCAACGTTATAAGTCGTGACATGATCTTTATGGATTGGCCACAGGAATAATGGTCATTGCTGTCTCCGTGGAAAGTTCCGCCCCAGGTTTATAACCTTCTGCAGGTCATTCGTTCACCTGAAGCACAGATCTGCAGGGTGCTCGGCCACCCAGGCCTCCCCCGGCCTCCCTGCCCGGATGGCCAGGCGCAGGCTGGTCAGGGCGACCCGGGCTCATGTCAGCCTGTAAACGTCTGTGGAGAAGGACACTCGATACTCCTTTCCTTACTCATTTTTCACTCTTGGGGATTAGGTGTTCCCCAGCCTCCGCCACACCCGCCCCTCGTAGCCCCTCCGGAGGCCACCCACTGCTCCCACCCGTGGTCACCAGGGGCCGCAGGAGCCAGGCCTCCGAGCGGCATGGAGCCAACCCCACGGGGGGCCAGCAGGGAGCTGGGGGGGGCTCCCGTTTGTACAAAGATGAACTCAGAATCTGGCCTGCTTGTCCACAAGGGCAGAGGAGCACACGCCCCTGGCTTCCGTGTGGCGTCGGGGACGGCCTTTACGAGCCCGGAGCCGGCATCCGGCCGTCGTCCCCGACCGCAGAATCCCCGCTTCTACCCTCACGTGCGCGGGCTGCCGCGCCGCCCCGAAAGTGCTGCCTGGCTGTCCCACCACCCCCCTCCCGGCCCGTGTCACCGCAGGCGGGACAGATAACAACCTCGCCGGTCCCTCGGAGCCAGGCCCCCTCCGATGAGCCCCGCCCCTCCCCTCCCCGCCCCCCACCAACGACGGCCAAGGGCACGTAGCACAGTTCTCCACCTTCGCCGTGTCCGGGTGTGCGGTCGGGCGGCGTCGGGTGCCGTCCACACTTTGTCGGCCACGGAACTCTCCGCCTCGCAGAGCCGGCTCTCGGTCCCCCCACGCCTCCCTCCCCGCGGCCCTGGCGATCACCCGTCACCCCCGTCTCTGTGGTTTGGACTCACGCTGGCGGAATCACTCAGAAGGCGTCCTGTCGCGACTGGCCGATGTCACCGAGCGTAACGTCCCCAAGGTCGAGCCGCGCCGTGGCATGTCGCAGAGTTCGCGTCCTCCGTCGGGCCGGGCGGTGTCCCGTGGTGCGGATGTAGCACGTCCGGCCATCTGGTCATTCGCCCCGTGTGGGCTGCTTCTGCCTTCGGCCGTCGTCTTTGCATGAGTGCCCGGTCACCAGAGAAACGACCCGTGTGGCAGGCGTGGCCCGGGCACCCGCTGCTCAAAGACAGCGTTCAGCCTTCTTCGGTCCAGCGAGGGGTCGCGGACGTCGGCGGTCTGCGCGTCCGGGTCAGAGGGGGCGAGCCGAGAGCCGGCCTCGGGCACTGCGGCCCCGCCTGCTCCCCCACGTCCTGCCACCACCGTCCCCAGGCGCGCTCAGCCCCGGCCACACTGGCCACCGCGTGCCCGCTGCTCACACCGGATGCCTCCGTTCTCAGGCCGTCGCGCGTGGGGCTTCCCGGCCTGGAGCGCGCGCTCGGCCTGGTGCCTGCTCCCGGCCTCGCGGGGGGGTCTGCCCGCTGTCCGGTGTCACTGCCGTCCCGTGTGACGCTGTCGGCCCCGGGAGGGCGGGCTCTCCCCTGCCGCCTGCCCCCGCTCACACAGCCCAGCGCGGGCGGGCGGCTCGCTGGACAAGCCGCACCGGGCGACGGCGGAAGCCTGGCTCCCAGCCCACGGCGCCTTCTTTAGCCGTGTGACTTCGGCAGAGTCTGGGATCCCCTGGGCCTCAGCTTCCCCCTCCGAGGTGTCTCGGAGGCCTCGCGGGAGGGCGCGGAGCCAGGACCTGCACCCTCACCGCGAGGAACCGTCAGCCCGGGCCTCGCAGAAGACGCTGCCCCCGAGGCCTCCCGCGCGGGCCGTCCGCGCACTTCCCGTGTGCGCCCGACGTGTGCGAGACACGGGCCCCCAGGACGCGGCGTGACGCCCTTGACGTCCTCGCTGGAGCCCCCCACTCTCTAACCCTTGTTATGCTTCACAAGCCGGGCGTTTCGGTAATCAGTCGGTCAGTCAGTCAGTCATTACGGGTGACAAGGACGCTGAGAGCCATCGTGCCCCACTGAGAGCAGTCTGCACGCCGCCCTCCCCGGCACCTCGCAGCATCGTCAGGCTCAGGTGTGCGCGCCCCTGGGAGCGTAAGGAAAGGAGGGGGTGCGTTTGCGGCTGTGGTGTGGGGGCCGGGAGGGGCCCAGGCCGGCGCGGGGTGCGGGGCGGACGGCCGGGCCCGCGGCCACACACTGCAGCGAGGCAGGCCGCAGCGGGAAGCGGCCCCGGACGGGCGGCAGGCAAGGCCAGGGCTGCTCCGGCTCTCACTCCTTCCGACAACTCCCTCCTGCCTCGCCGGGCAGCTCAGCTCGGCGGCCACCAGGAAGAGCGAGGCCGTGACCGGGACAGTCAGCGAGACAAGAAAACCTGGTTCTGGGCCGCTCCCTCTGGAACGGCGCCTTCAAACACATTAGGGTGCGCTTCTGGTGAGAAGGAGGCTCTTCGAGCTGTCTAGCTCTCGGGGGACATTGCTTCCTTAGGTCGGGGAGAAAATGCAACCCGCTGCGCATTCTCCAGGCAGACTGCTTTAATTATTACCAGTTTAACGTGTTTTGCTTATTTAAGGAAAATCCCTGCGGTTCCCTGCCCGGTTCAGGGTCACGACCTCGTGTTTGGGTAGATAAGAGTTCGTGGCGGGGTTCCTGCAGGGGCTCGGTCCCCGGTGTCAGGGGGCTGGGGGACCCTGGCGCCCACGGGGGAGAACGGCCGCCTCTGGAAATGAGGCCGAGGCCACAGCCGGCGCCACGGCCGGGGTCTGCGGTGTGTGCCGGGCTCCGGCTTGCTCGTGGCGCCCCGGCAGGACGCTCCGTGGCCGGGGTGTCCTGTGGCCTTCCCCCAAACTTTCCACTTTGAGAGTCGCAGGAGCCGCCTCCCTCCTGGGCGCGTTTTCTGTTCCCAGGAGTTTCACACAGCGATTAGGGAACAAAGCCCGTTTCTGGTGAGCTCCATTTACACTGCTTTCCACTTGGGGGAAAAAAAAAAAGGCGGGAGAGGAGAGGAGCCCGCTGGACAGCCGCAGGCACGGGGAGCCCTGGGGAGGCGTGCTCAGCCGGTCTGGTCCCGTCCCTGTCACCATCCTGGTCCCTGTCCCTGTCCCTGTCCCCGCCTGGTAGGCCGGGAAGAATGTGGCTTATGTAATTATTTGTTCGCTGCCCAGGGCCAGAAAGCAAAGGTTACAATTAAAATGCGAAGGAATCCGAGAATTCCGAGAGCCCGCCCGGGGCCCGCCCACTCCCGCCAGGCGGCCCGCCCGCTTCCCAGGTAACCCCAGAGGTGGCACATTTCCTAGGAGGACATTCGATTCCCAGCCGTTCCCCTCAGCTGAGTCACATGAGCTCACACTCCTTCCCTTTTCCTTCTGGCGCTGAGCTGATCTGCTCTACAGTGAGCCGGTTTTGCTCAGAGGGGACAAGCTGGGTTCCCCAGGGATGGGGGCCTCAGGCCCCCAGGGCGCCCTCCTCCTCCGGGCACGTCTGCACCTGGGACCTCCCTCCGCTCCGGGAGAGGACAGGGCGGCCAGCCAGGCTGCCGGCCTTTGTTCGTTCTCTGCCCTGGGCCCCCTGCTCAGCCCTGTTCTGGAAGGTTCCCTGTTCTCCATTCAGACACCCAGCAGGTGTCCCCCAGGTCCCCAGAGCCACCTTTTCTCTTGAGGAAAGGACTGCGTGCCCCGGCCAAACCTGGCCGTCCGCGATCCGCCCCTGCTCGACCTTGGGCGACCTTGAGCAGCTTCCTCGGGAGCTCGCCGCCAGCCGCGCGTCCTTGGGGGTGTGCAGGGCTGAGCGGATGCCGTGTGGGAAACCCCGTGAGGCAGCGGGAGCAGCCGTGTCGCGTGTTCGCGTGTTTGCGCAGACACAGACGGGAGGCCCCATGCGGCCACGCCGGCCCGCCCGCGGGGACCCGGCTCGGGGAGCGGGGAGAGCTCCCCGTGGCTCCAGGTGGCCGGCCGAGAGGCCAGGCTGCTAAACGCGGTGGCCTCCCTCGTTTAGAGACGGGGACGCGGTCTGGGAACAGCGGCTCAACCGCGGCCCAGACGCGCACGATCTGCTCAGGGCAGTCCAGAGCGCCCAGGGGCCCAGTGCCTGGATGCGGAGCTCGGGGCAGCGAGTGGGCCGGGGCCGGGCGCCCACAGCGGCCGTGGGTCCCGCCGTCCTTCGCGGTGTGGCTGCTGTACGTCCAGTTCAGGCCCCCCAGCTCCACCCTGGGCGCCCCTCCTGGTTCCCAGCGTTCCCCTCCACGGCCACGGTTAAACGCCTCCTCTGACCCAGCCGCCCAGGCCTCACGTCTGCAGCTTGTCGACAGGGCCCCTGGAGGCTGGACGGGCGGGCCCATAGCCTTGTCGGGGTCCATGTGCCCCAGTGAGCCTCCTGTTCTCGTGCGACCCTGAGCCACCCCGGCGTCCCTCTCCCCAGCTCCGTCCATCCCGGCCTTGGGGTCTCCGTCGTTCCCTCCTCGGCCCCGCTCTGTCTCAGATCCTCCCTGGCCCTGCTGCCTGGACAAGCGCCACACAGCGGCCGCGGCCTCGGCTGCACCCTGCAGTGGCCCGACAAGCCGCTGGAAAGCCAGACACCGGGCCCACGCCCCGTGAGAGACCCAGCTGCAGATGCTCCAGCTGCAGGTGCTCCGGCTGCAGGTGCTCCAGCAGGGGCCTCAAGGGACCTCCACCAAGCTCCCAGGCGGCAGCGTGCACCTGGGGCTCTAACACGGCAACCTGAGCATGCCGCTAGCTCCCTAAATCTTATAGGTAGCCCCCTCTGTCGGAAGTTCAGCATCAGAAACACCCGGAACAGTCTGCACATTCACGCCTGGGCATTAACACGTCCAGCCCGCGGGCACTATGTAGGAGCTGCAGGTGTATGTAGCACGTTGGTTTCATTCCTCGTGGATGTGTGGCAGGTGGGTCCTTGGACCCCCCCCCCCATCTAGGCACCCAGCTTCCTCTCTCAGCTTCCCTGTCCTTCTCCTCCACACAAGCCCCGCCCCGCACGCGCGCGCGCGCGCACACACACACACACACACACACACCCAGGCCGCTGGCATCTGAATGGAACATCTCCACCGCAGTGGGGCTGGGGTCTGTCACTCTTTCGTCTACCTGTGTTTCCTCAGCCCGACTCCCCGCTGTCTGAGGGCGGTTTCTGGAGCTCGCTGCACTAGCGGCGCTCAGACCGCCTGGGGGAGCAGGGCGGCTGTGGAGCCTCCATGTCCTCGTTTGTGTGGTGATGCCCTGGGCTGCTGACCCACGGCGTCCCTCCAGCTCTGACCTTGCACTTGCTCGTAATAATTGATCCTGCAGCCCTTCACCATCGGAAAGTGACCGCAGATGGCGAGTTGGATCTCTGGCTACCAACGAGCCACGAAGCCTGGCAACGAACCAGCTAGGTCAGGGCAGAGCGAACAAAGGCTTCTTGTGATTCTATAGTAATGTTGTCAGTCGAAGAGTTTTATGGAAAACTCAAGAGTATTTTCAGTATTTAAGTAAAATCGTCCTATGCTTACGTGTAGGGCGGCGCCTGGAAAATTAAAGAACTTGTCTGACGTGTCATAGGAGAGCAGCTACGCGCGCTATTTATATAATTTCTAAGAATAACATATCTAACCTAAAGATGTGATTTCCACTGATTTACAAAGTGGTGCTAAGTGGGAATCTGAGTCTCGCTCAGCAGTGCCCTCTGCGCCTCTCTAAACGCACACCCGGGAACGTGCGAGGGGCGCGTGGTGGGGTTTGTCCCCGTCCCGTCTCGCACGCCCCTGGAATTCTGCGCAGCGTCTTGGCCTCTGACAGCAAACCGACGACTAACAGGGGTTAACTCTTAAGTTAACGTGGAAAATTTTACTTTCGGGTTCAGCTGTAGGTCAGAAGTCCCTGCTTCCTTCTTCTACTTGTTGCCCAATTCTCTCATGGAAAATTGTCAGCTTTTGGTGTGGAAACAATTTTCTTGAAGGCGAGATTTGTTGAGTGACTGGCGGAATGAAAAAAAAAAAAACAAACACCGGTTGCGTAAGCGTGAAAAAGAGCTGGTGTTTTCATTGGCCGCGAGTTCAGCGTGAGCCGACAGCAGCGTGGCGTGGACGGTGGCGAGTGCCCACAGACGTGCGGTGCCCGCACTCAGGAGGCGGGCGTCTGGCCGTGCCCCGTGCTGCTCAGAGCGGTGGGGAGGGGGCTGTGGAGGCCCAGGCACATCTTCAAGGGGCCACAGTGGGCCGGGGTTTGTGGAGTCACCACGAGGGCAGAGAGCCAGGGCCGTGCAAAGAGCCAGGGACGCTGGGCTGGCCAGCGAGCGCCGTGACAGCCGTCCTCACGCATTCGTGGTGCCGCGATGGGGAAAGGGAGATGGGCTCCCTCTTCCGGCTGCGGAACCCCGAATGGCGTGAAGCTAGAGGGAGGCAGAGGGGGGCTCAGCGTGGGGAAGAATGCCACACACAGCTGTGGCAATCTAACGATGGAGTTGGCTGTCCATGGGTCTGTCGGTGCCTGAGCCTGGAAGCGTTGGAGCCACGGTGGGGCGGGCGGGCGGTAGTGGCCCCCTCTCCGTAGAGGGGGTGCTGGTGCTCACTAGCAACTGAGCTGCCCGGCCGCTAAGCGTCTCTGATGATGAGCGTCTCGTAAGTGAACAGAGCTCGTGGTTTCAGAGAAGCTGTTTTATTTAGGTTAAGGCCGAGCGCTTGGACTTCGTGTGACGCCGTTAAACAAACCCACCTTTGTCTCCCGCAGATGCTGCAGAAATCCCCAAGAGTTTGGGTTGGAATAAAACCGAGGCTGGGGAGGGACCCCGCGTGTGTGGTGGGTGCGGCGGCAGTTTAGCGTTTTATTAGACTTCGCTGGGCCCTGACGCTTGTGCGCAAAACGCGGCTGCACCAGCTCTGCTCCACGGCCGGGTTGGGTCGCCGAATGTGACATCGTGGGTCCAGGATTGCCTGACAGACGCACGGTGAGGGGGGCACCGTGATGTTCTCGTGGTCCACGCCCCGAGTGGAGCTGCTCACGTCCCTGCCAGGCTGGGGGTGGCCTCCCGCCTCGGCCCTGGAGCCGGACCTCTGTCCTGTGGGCAGCACGGCCTGGCCAGGCTGTGCGGCACAGCGTGACACCGCAGCCCTGAAGTCCCTGTCACCAGGGAAGTGCGCTCTTTCAAAATACTTCGTCCAAGTCGCCTAAAAACAAGTGGTGGTTTTGTTACTGCCGCATCCGGCGCTGCAGGAGCTTCGACACCTTCAGTTAAGAACTGAACTGGGCAAATGTTGATTTCGTCAGCTAAAGAAAATCCAATATGTGTCTGGAAGGGTCTAGCAAAAAAAAAAAACAAAAACAAAAAAACAGAGAGGAAAAAGAAAAACTAAGGTGTTCAGGGATGGAAAGGCTGAAGCTCATCATAATGTCAGCTTCTCCCGTTCCCGTCGGGCGGGGTTTCAGAGTTGTGGGTGGACGTGGCAGTCACATGAGCGCTAACGGAGAGACTGAATGGAACAAAGGATTTAAAATGTCACCTGTGAAACGCCAGGCTATGAGTCTCCCAGCCACAGACCGGGAAGTCAGTCCCTGCGGGGCCATTGTCTCCTCTCTGCCAGGTGGAGTTTGTCCACGAGGGGAGTGTCCAGGCGAAGTGGAGGAACCCCTTCTTCTGCTAATTGATAGGCTTTTCTTTCTTTTTTTTTTTTTAGCAGTTTTTCATTTACAGAAAAATTGAGCAGAACGCAGAGTGCGCACGAACCCACTCTTCCGCGCCCCCACCCCGCAGCTCAGGCCCCCCGTTTATTGACGCCCCGCATCGGTGCACCGCACGGGCAGGGCCCACGAGTTCTGATTCGCGGAGTCGCGGCCACTCTCGGCGTTGCGCGTAGTGTGGGTGTTGAGTTGACCAACGTGCGGCCCGCCACGGGCGCCCCCCGCCGGGACAGGATCAGGCGGAGCAGGGTCACGACCCTGAACTCCCCGCGAGCCCCCTGCTCCTCCCCGCCTGCTGGGCTGCCGGCCACCACTGGCCTTTCCCGAAACGTGTTTGTTTTTACGCTCCGCACTCCTGCGCGCTCACCGTACCGTGATACCGTGAAGCTGCCCGTCTACAGTAGGTGCTCCAGACATATCTGTTGAATACGTATTTGCATGGATGCATGAGCAATCGGTTTTGCAAGATTCCTTATTCAGCACATCATCATTACGAGAAGACGGTTTCCCACAGAGACGTGCTGAGTGGACACTGGACGTGTTCTTGACCCAGATACCATCTGGGTGAGCGCCGAGCCAGAGACTCGGAGGCCAGTGCTCACGCTGGGTGCAGCCGGGCCTGGGGCGGCGGGGAGCCCCTGGGGTGGTCTTAGGGGATCACAGGTCACCTGTGTTCCCCACCTGAGCAAAACACACAGGTGCTTCTGAGTGAGGCTTGCAGGGGGCCCTTTCCCAAAAGAGCAGCTTGACTCTCTCTAATTTATTTCTGTTCTAAGTTTTCTTACCTTTCCATGTGAGCCGTTGTATGTGCTTTTAATCACGGATTGTCATTGAAACCTATTCAGTTCGATTTCTTTAAATTAGTGTGTTCTAGTTCGTTCAGCCACTCTTCTCTTGGGCCAGTGTGTGTGGTTTCCTGATATTTCTGTTTTCTAAATTGTTTTTCTCTTTTGGAGGATTTCCTTGGGGCATCGTTCAGGAAGTGAAAATACTGCAGTCTTTAATTTCATGGTGATTTTTCAAAGTCCCACATTCTACTAGGAAAGTGTAATAAGGCAAAAAAAAAATTTTTTAATTGACCTTTTCTCAGTATCGTTTGCATCCACCTGTGCGTGTGGAACACCAGGTTGTTCTGAGAGCGCGCAGTCACCTTGTCCCTCCGCGAGTGCGGCGGCCGCAGGGGGTTTCTCGTCATTTTGCCTCCACTGCGGCCAAACATCTTACAACTTCTCGTGCCAGAGCAGGGCGGGCGCTCCGCAAGTGATGGCTGTTTCAATCCTTTGCACGGACGTGGCCACATCTTGTCTATTTAACTTCCGGCACCCGTCGGTGTTCGGAGCGACCCCCACGAAGGTCCCTCTGGGTCGGGAGATGCTCCTCATGCTGCTTACAGCCCGGGCGCCGGGCGCTGCGCTGGACCCCGGTGCCCCGCGGGGTGAGCCCCGCTGCGGGGCGCGCACGCCGAGTCCGGAGGGCGTTTCCTGGGGCGCTGAGCAGGCCGCGTGGTGAGCGACGGGGAGGCCTCGCCTGCGGGTGAGGATGCCAGCTCTGTGCAGGATGCGTGTTGCGGGGTGGCTCCCAGGTCCCCGGCCGGGAAGGGCTATGGGGCCTTGACACGCCGGCCCACCCACCAGAAGGGAGAGCGGTTGTCCAAGAAGGGGCGGCTTGGCTTCCCACGCTCCCCAGCTGCTTCCAATTAGGCCCCGTAAACATCACCCCGGGCTGTGTCTCTATTGGCGCAGTGCACAGCTCTCCCATGTCCGCGCACACGCGAAACCGCGGGGGCGAGGCGGCCAGGGCCGCGCGTCTGCGACGGGGCCCCCAGTCCACGCCGGGGCAGAGCGCGTGCTTCCTGCGCCGGATCGGCCGCGTGGGAGACCGACCTTTTTCTCCCATGCACGAGGGTCTCAGGATGTCATTTCTAAATCACTACGTAAACATAAACACCTCTCCGTGTGAAACTGCTCTTTCCATGTGTGGATTTCTGGAACCCGGACAGAGGGACCTTAGCCGAGAGACTGAGAAGGGCAGACCACCCGCTGCGACCAAATTTCCCACACCTACTCGGCAGTTTATGACTCGAGTGCTGTGTTGGGTGCGGTGCCCGAGAAGCGACTCTGCTAAGCGGGTCGCGCTGCCCTTGGCTCGGACTGACCGTTCCTCAGAGCGAGGCCCGGTGCTCACGGCTGGTCTCGGCTGGACCGGGGCCAGGGTCATCCCGTTGCCCAGTGTGGTCAGTTCTGATCTCAGGCCCAGAGGACTCAGAACCTGGAGGAGGAATGAGAAGGCCCCCGAGAGCCCGGAGCGGAAGTATGCTGGGCGATGAGGGACAGTGTGACATCCGGCCTTGGGGGACGGGAGCCCAGCAGCTGGAGGCTCCAGGTGGACCGATGGGGAAGGGAGGAGGGAATGTTCTAGAACTGGGCTCATCCCCAGCACCGCCCGCTCCCGAGACGGTGGTAGAGAAGGACCCGTCACTTCTGAAGTAGTCGTCAGAGACATGGCGGGTGTTGCGTCTGTCACCCGTCACGTTTGGGGGCCTCTGAGCGAGGAGCAGTTCTACCCTCGAAAGCAGGGGGGCAGAAGCTGGCGTGATACGCGGACGTGTGAGGGTGGAACGGGAAAGAAGTGGAGGCTCCGCGCCCCAAGAACCCCTTTCTTAGCCTTTAATAAGGATCACAGCCCTAGAACGCTCTAGAAGAATACATGCTGTGCTTTCTTACCATCTCATCGTGAACCCAAACTTCACTTTTCTCTGCTCCCATGTGACTGCTCCCACATGAAGACGAATGGGATAGTGTAAACGTTTCAGGGAGATTTAACGAAACGAAAAGAGTAATCCTTTGAGGGGGAAAAAATCATAACCCTAGACGCATTTCACAAACAATTAATCGATCATTTTTACGCGACACCTATTGCCTGAAGGAACTTACGTTTTCTCTGCCATCGGGGTCGTGTGCACAGCAGCGCGTGCGTGGGTTTCTGAGGGCCATCTTGGGGGGCCCGTTTCCCTTACGATTGTGCCACGGGAGTCACCTCCGACAGGCAGGCCAAGAGACGTGGGTTTCCGCACGCCCACGTGGTGGCGGGGCTTCTTCTGAATTCCCTCTTGCCTCCTTTTCTACCCCGTTCTTCGGCAACATCAGAAACTGACTTGCGGCGTCTTCGAAACGCTGCTTAGAGCGTCACGCTCTGCTCTGAGCTTGGAACCGCGCTTTCGTGCCCGAGTTCGCGGGGCGTCGTGCCTGGCCGGGGAAGCTTCTGCCGCGCGGGGACGGTGCCGCACGCCCCTCATTTCCTCATTTCAGCGTTTACAATGAGCCCGCGCGAGAGGCTTGGCGGCTCCCGTTTCCGGAGAGGAAAAGGAGGACCAGGGAGGCGGAGGGACCTCTCCAAACCCAGGGAGCCGAGCCCCGCCCGGGCCCATTGCCCCGTGCGGTGCGGCCGACGCTGTGTCTCCGGCCTCTTCACTTAGGGTCAGATGGAAAGAGCGGACGGGGTCAAGTTTCCAGCAGTGAGAGAAACCGAGACCTCGGCGGCCGGAAGCGAGGAGGCCTGGCTCCGCTCCCCGCCTCTCCTCTCCGGCCCTTTCCGCCTTCGGCAGGCTTTGTCTCCCCCACGTTTCCTCCTTGAGCCTGTTCGAAGCCTCTTCCCTGGCGAAGGCATTAAGTCCCGGGCCCTCATTTCACTTTGGCCCATGATTTAGATGGAGCCGCGTGTGCCCAGGCGATTGGAACCTTGCGGGGTTCTCTGGACAGCGGGAGAAGTGTGGGGCGTGTTTGCTGGAGATGCGCAGACCAGGCGCGGGGGAGGAAAGCTAATGGACAAAAAATAGAATTTTTTCTTTTTTTTTAAAGCGAAGACTAAACCTACACTTACGGAAAGGAGTTCTCTTCCCATGAGAGCCTCTCGCCAATCGGACGAGCCGGGCGAGCCGGGCAGAACCACGTCCCCCGCTGGCCGTTTCCCAGGGGCACCGCCAGCAGGCAGGGTGATTCTGTGAAGATCAGTTATCACAGACAAGGAGCCAGAAGGGGGCACAGGCCAGCACCCCTGAAGACCGGAGGCGACTCTTACGCTGTTCTGGGCCGTAAATTCCACCTCCATTCGCCTTAAACTCAAATTAGAGCATTCGTTCGGGGTTATTGGCCAGTGCCGCAGGATTTTCTGGTTTTTCTTGGCTTTTCACCTCCACGTGCTGCCCTCGGGTAGTGACAATCTAATGCAAAACACAGGTTTTAATAAGTTTTCATC
Source organism: Rousettus aegyptiacus (assembly GCF_014176215.1). NCBI lineage: Eukaryota > Metazoa > Chordata > Mammalia > Chiroptera > Pteropodidae > Rousettus > Rousettus aegyptiacus. The sequence continues at coordinate 43,822,147 of NW_023416288.1, read as the reverse complement.
ATTTGGACGCCGCTATCCTTTCCACGGAAAGGCTGTTCCTGTAAACATTCGTATTTCAACAGGACCTCGTTATGTGTCATGTGCAAGAGGCAGGAACAATCGTATCTGATACTTTAGATTTATTTGCCCGAACATAATAGGGGATCATTTTTCTTTTCAGACTAGAATGATGAGTCTTCCATAAACTAAAGGAAAATCTCCAAGCCCAAGTTAGCTTCGGTTTTTTTATGTACGACACCATGTATTTCTTTAAACGACATCCTTAATGTTTAGGTTTTAATTTTAAAAATGCATGTGGGTTTGAATACAGACCTGTAGGCAGAGGGCGAATGTTTAATAATTGGCGGTAGATGTCATTCACAGGTCGCGTTTGACTGTCAGATGGACGTGACTTTAATTCACAATAGTTGCGTCATGCTCTTCCCCACAGGAGGCCAGGTCAGCCACCCACTCGTCATTGCAGAGTCACAAATCCAGAACGGGACGTTTTTCAGAGCAGCCTACCTTGCTTTGTTGAGGAGGATAGCCGAGTATCCAAACATCCAGGAAGGGCCACTTGCCTTTTCAGAGTCCATTTTCCTGTTTTTGAAGCACAGATGAAAACAGATAGAATCGAACCAAACAGAGACGTTGATGCGATTTCCCCTGCCTCACTGAGTCCTTCGAACCCTCGCTCAGTGCCATTTGCTCTCATTTTAGATATAAAATATATTTTAGATATAAAAACTCCCTTACCACAGGGAGTTTAAAAGCTCGGCGGCCGCAAGAAGAGACAGTAAAGCAATTATACAGCCCAGCAAAGGCTACTTAACGGAGGGCAGCTTTTCTCATGGATGTTAGACTTCTGAGCTTTCGAAATTGTCAAACTCTAAGAGATAAGAAAGGCCAAGTCATTTGCATAACAGCAAACGACCCACACACACCAGCAGCCCCAAGAGGCAGGTGCGTCCTAGTTTTGCCAGGTCAGTGTGACCACCTGCACACCTGCGAAAAGAGTCACCTACTCGCCATACCACGCACCAACTGTCGCAGCGTCGGAGGGCACTCAACACGTGTTTCAGGAGTATTTATCCAAACGCATTTACAGAGGCATTCTGGAGGCTGGCGCGAGCCAATCTGAGTTATCCGGAAAGTGACGTTTCTTGGTGACAGCTTGACCCTTCATAAATGGGGAGTGGGGGCACATGAGGATTCTCTCCCTCTCTCTTCTTGGAAACGCAATCCTGGAGTGCCTGCATCTTCCTGGGGATTCTCGCTGCCTTCTGGGTTTTTCATGTATAAACACTTAATGTGCTGGGGGGGGGGATGGGGAGCACCCTTTGCTGGTGACTCATGTGCCCTATGGAAGTCCCCTGAGCAAAAGAGCCACTCCGGGCGACCCTAAAGAGTTAACGCACTTCCCAAAGCCTCCAATTTGTTATTCCGGAAGAGTAATTTACTCACTAGAAGTATCTGGGTGACTGCGAACGCATTGGTAGCCTTAAAAAGATCAGTCCTATTTTAGGATTAAAAGTACAAAGCAAGAGCTGGAAAGTCATTAAAAGCTGACAGTCGGTTTTCCATTTTTGAGAGTAGTCATTAAACGGTTCCTGTTGCATAAGGAACAAGAAAGAGCTCGGGATCGTGGCGCCGTGAACCATGTCGGGCGGGGGAGGTCTGTGGGGAGACGCGGCGTCCCCAGCCGGTGCCGGGGGAGTTCGGTGACAAGGGACGTGTTTCCCAGCCTCTCCCCTCTGCATGTGTCCGCGGCAGGGCCGAAGGCCCTGGCGGGCCGCAGAGGAAGTGAGCTCATTTTCCGCCGCACGCAGCTGAGTCCCGTGGCCGCTCGCGGCACAGCTGTTCTCTGCTCTGCACCTCTCAGCGCCGCCGCCTCCCGCGGTCCCTGGAGGGGCTTCCTGGCCCCCCCCCCCCCCGTCGCGTGCTATGGAAAAGCATAAGCGAGTCTCACAAGCGGCCAACTGTGTCTCGCATCCCGGCCTCCCCGCAGGGACGACGTGAGCAGAGCGCGGGGCAGGCGCGAGGTCTGGGCCGGGCGCTGGAAGCACCCTGAGCGCCCCCGTGCGCCCTGCGGGGCGCGCTGCCCTCCCTTCCCGCCTCTCGTTTGCGGGTTAGCGCTGTCCCCGGGGCTGGGAGGTCGCGCCACCTTTCCGCAGGCGACCTCCTCCTCTTCGGAACCGTAAAGCAGCCTCTGCAAATCGCCGTCATCGCGTTTGACGCCAGAGGGTTTGCAGCCCGTGTTTTAAAAAGTCGCGGAATGGGTAACCGAAGAGTTAATACTGTGGTCAGAACATTGTGGCGTTTGGTAAAACAAACAAACAAACAAACAAGAGTCAAGCCTTCTGTGATTATCTGACCTTTGCATATTGTTTTAAATACACGGAGTTGTTCCGTGTGAAGCGGGCTAGGGTGGGGGCAGCCGAGAGGCAGCCGGGGGGCCCAGCTCATAGTGCTGGATGCGGGCTGACCAAGGGGTCCATCTCCCCACACAAGACACCTCGGCTTTGAGTAAATTCAGTGTACGACCAAGGTTTCCAGAGCCCAGTTAGCTTGGAACGAACCGTAACAAATCATCTTCGGCACCCCACGGAGGCGCCTCTGCTCACGGTCAGGTTCGGTTTGCTGAGTCACGTAAAAAGGGCGGGTCGCAAACGTCAATTCTCACGCCAATATTAGGAAAATACCATGAATCCTTCGTCTCCGCTGGGTCGGAACCGAGCTCATGCCAAGCGGCTTTCATTGTACACGGTGCTGTGGACGGACTCGCGTTTGTGTGTGGACATCACACAGCCTCGGCCACCCCACGGCCCGGCGTCAGGGGGCTCGGGCGGATGCAGTGAACCCTGGGGCATTTCTGAATGGAGTTCCCCAGAATCCTGTCAGGGAACCCCAAAAGTTGTCTACATGCTGCCTCCACGGCCATAGAGGTGCGATCTCTCTCTCTCTCTCTCACACACACACACACACACACACACACACAATCTCGTTCCTGGACTGTCCCACAGGCTACTGTGAGGAAACCTTGCAGCAGCACCTGCATCCTGCACCAAAGGGGACTCGCCTGACGTGTCTTCTGACCTCGTGGACGGCGGCGCGCCACACTCGAAAAGGCCTTGAATACAAATATACTTAGGAAAACAAGTTTCAAGTTATTTAACAGGAGGATAAGGCCACAGGTCTTATCCCACCTTTCACCAAAGGTTACGTTTTCCCCACCTCGGGCTGCATCTAAGGGAGGAAGAAGAGAATACTCTGTTTCGTTTTGTTTTCTTTTGTTTTTTGAGTAATGGAGCTATGGTTTCCCCTGCCTTTTCAGGGCACAGTACCTTCCTCGCTTCTGGTGGACAGGCCTGGCACTGGACCACTAAAATCGCTCTCTGCCAGGCCACCGATATCATCGACCGACTTACTCTCTTTGCGGGTTTGTAAAAGTCACCAACTCTCCCGCCCCAGCAAAACCTCTGCTGCCTAAATTACAGAGCGAGGTTCTCCGTGGCTGGACGAGGGCCACAACTAGAGAGGAAAAGAACCAAGTGTGGCGCTCCTCACCCAGTTTCCCCTTGGGGTGCCGGCATCGACAGACACACACAGCCATGGAGATGCTGGCATGGGGGGGGGGGGGCGGGGCTCCGCGACCTCCAGTCCCGTGGCCTCTTACGGGTGGCAGGGTTACAGCCGTCAACTTGCGAATGGTCCTCTCGTCCTCCAGTCTGTGCTCGCCCTGGTGTTAGAAGCAGGTGCACAAACACGTGCGAGGAGAGACCACACGCAGGCTGCGTTCTCTCCGACCTCGCTGCTCCCGTCCACAGACAGAGTAACTCGATCGGCCGTTGCCCGTCTCTCGTTCTCCCCGACGAGTCCCGCAGAAGGGAAAGGAGGTGGAGAAAAGGAAAAGAAATAGACAAAGCCGACGGGCTTTCTTCCCAGAAAAAAGTCTCCGTCGACCCCAGCTTTGTAAAGGTTCGCTTCAGGCCATGGTAACGTGGGCACGCGCTTGCCTCAGGAGCTGGGAGCAGCAGGCGAGCCCCGGCCTTCCGGTGCTGGGCTTCTGCTACTCCGTCCGTGTCTTGGCCTTGGCGTTGAGATAAAGAAGGAGGATCTTCCTGAAACCAACCGCTGACACAGAGCAGACGCTGCTTAGGCAGCTTCCAGCGCTGTTTGGGAGAGAGTGGAAAGGAATGTGGAGAATTCGTGTTATGTTCAAAAGCAGGAAGAATTCCATTAATTGCATGCGATGGTGGAAAGCTCACAAAAGATATAATTGCATGTGCTTATGTCCCAAGTCGACCTTGTGCACTTTCTCGTGTCGAGGTTTTGGGGGAGCACGAGGAAAGGGGCCACCGTTTCGAATACCTGGGCTTCCGCTTGCCTTCTGTTACGTGTAATTGTGTTTTATCTATTATTATTATTTTTTTAATTCAGAATCTTCAAGACATAAAGGAAAAGTGTTCCCAGGTTTTTCATTCTTGAAAAGAGGGTTGCAAGCTGGCGGCTCGAGTCCGTGAACGGAGGGGCCTGGGTCCCTCTCGCCCTCCCAGCCATCCGGCATGCGCTGGCCACGTCACGGCCGCACGTCTGGCCCGCTCGGTCTCACCACCTCTTCCAGAGTGTGACCATTCTTCCTTTCTAAATCACCTTCCCAGCATGCGCGCGTGTGTCTGTGTGTGTGCGTGTGCAGCTCACGAAGACTCTAAACAGGTCGATTTCCGCTTACGTTCTCATCTGTCTGGAATCTTCCTTTCAAATCACGACAGAGTCACACGATCCTCTCCAAACTGTACGTGAAAGAGAGAGAAACCCCGGAGTTGATTTTAGGAAGGTGCACTCAGCACGTTTAGGTTCCATCCTACTCCAAGATGCTCCAGAATGTAGCTTATACCTTTAAGGACAGTGAACACAGTTTTCCGGACGAGGCGAGGGAAAGTATCCAGTAACTTAGCAACGTAAACAGAGCGGGGCCAACGCGGCAGCCTCGGCTCAGAGGCGGGACCCGTCAGCTCTCTCTGCAGAAGGCGCGCCGCAGAAACACGTGAGTGCGCGACCGAAAATCCCCGGCCAGAGCTGCAGCTCTCACCCGCAAGGGACCCGCAGGCAAGGGGACAGTTTATGCCTCCTCAAGTTCAAGGGCGAGCTCGACGCGTGTGTCCACGGCCACGCGATGGGGGACCTCCTTCTTCAAGGAACGCTGCAGACTGTCGCGTGTACGACGCCCGGTGGATGTCACACCTTTGTCCGGGGCGTCGGGTCACCCCGGAAAGGCGGGTCCACTGGAGTCGGGAGAACGAGGCGCAGAGCCCCGCTCGCCCCGTGTGGCGTCCCAGTGGGTTCCCGAAGCCGTGCGCGCCCGGGTTTTCTCGTGCGGGCCGAGGACCGGGTGACGGGACGCGGGTCCGAGGGCCGAGGCGTGGGCGAGGCTCGCCGGTGGCTGCGGCGGGGGCGGCGTGTGCCGCGTGGCGCGCCGGCTGCCGACGTTAGTCGTCCTGGGCCTGGTTTCTTCTTTTCTTCTCGAGGAGGTGACTCTCCCTTGCAAAGGCACCAGCCACAGAGGACACTTTCGCGTCGGCTCACTGGTCCGTTGATCGTGTGCACACGTAGGAGCGGGCACGGCCGCTTCGTGACCTCTGGCTGGACTGCAGTCCCTGGCTTAGTTGCGGCTGGACAAAGACCGGCAGGCGCATTCAGCCGCCTTCTATGCATCTCCTCTCGTGTCCCCCGAAGAGCGGGCCCTTCAAGGAGGAGCGAGGGTGCCCACGCGAGGTGTCCGTGGTCTTCAGATGCCGCCACGGGACCCCGTGTCCCATCCTCGTGTGTCGTCCGGCTGCTGAAATGCTGCAAGCAAAGGACTTCCTTTGTCACCGAGTGTTGGAGGCGCGTGACCACAGTTTGGCTCATTTCCTGACCATCGACCCGACATTTCTCATGGTCACGTCTCATTACTTTTAGACAAGAAACACTCGGGCTGTGCGGTGTCTTCCTTGGCGGCCACACCCTCGGCCAGTCACCTGACCAGCTTCCCTCCCTTCCCTCTCTCCTCCCCCACAATGATGCAAACACCTGACTTCTCTGTCTTTTTCCTGTTATTTAACCGTCTAATTACCTATGACCTTCCCGAATCCCGAAGGGCTGACCTGGCTTCAGACATGCCCCGGGGCGAGCGCGGGGGGCGGGTGAAGCCGGGGGCCACGCGGTGCGATGGTCGAGCCCCCGCCTGGCTGGGGAGTCCTGCCAACCAGCCGCGTGGCCCCCGGCAGCGCTCCCCTTGGCCAGTCTCCTCATCCGGGAAACAGGTGTTAGTGCCGTTCGAGGGGGATGGTCGGTGAGCACAAAATCAAATTCTCGCTGAACGCTGTTCGCAGGGTACGTGGGCGAGGGATGGTCACCGGGATCCGAGGCCCTGCGCAGGGCAGACCCCGGGGTGACGTGTCGCGAGCCCCCGGCCCACGACCGTGGACGAGCTCGCAGCTCGCGTGCGGCCTGCGGGGGACGGGACGTGCGCCGTTTTTCACAAGGCGCGCGTGAACTCCGTGTCGAACTCGCATCCCGTCCTGGGCTCTTAGCCGCTGCTCGGAGCATCTCTGCCCACCTCGCCGCGTCCCTCCGCACGCAGGAGCCGGGCACAGGGGCAAAGCGCTTCCCGGAGCCCCGGGATCTCACGCCGCCCTGGTAATTACACAAGGACGTCCACACCTGCGTCCACACCTGCGTCAGGTTCGAGATGTTATCGGCTTCGCAGATATAGAAAACGCCAGTGGGCTATTTATTCTGTCACTTAGTCAAGCAATTAAACACACGTTTTCCTTGCGAGACTGCATGCTCACAGGGATAGGCGATCTCTATGAGACATAAATTTTAGGCAGATTATAATTAAAATCCTGCTTACGTCTCTTTCCCTTTAGAATAGAAACAATTCTGTCTTCCATTTGGTCAGAGCGGCCACGCCCATAGCCTGGGGCGGAAGGCGGGCCTGGGGCAGCCACACTTTCGCTGTGTGTGGCGCAGGCTCACAGTGAGGGCACCTCGAGCCGAGGCCTGGGGACCCCCTGCGGCTCCCTCGTTCACTCCGTCGGTTTCTCTTCGGAGGACGCAGTCGCACTGTTATTTCCACAGTGCTGTGGCTCCTGGTGAGGTACACGCCATGAAATCAGGCAGAAAACAAAGAGAGCTCCCCGCCCTGCCCGGCTGCTCTGAGTCATGCTGAAAACATCTCAGAATATCTGTTTTGACAAGGAGTCCGCAGGGAGAGCCACAGTAAGCTTTTGGGAGGACCACGGGTTCCCCGCGAGATCCCATTCGATGAGATCCCATTCGATTCCCCTCCCGGCTGATCGGTGGCTTCGTGATTTCGTGGTCTTGCGACGTTCACGCCCTGGCTGTCTCCAGGTCAGACCTGGAGGTCGGCAGGCGCCATGTCATCAGATAGAGCCCTGGCTCACAGCCCTCGTCCGGTTAGTGTCTACGAGACAGAAACAGAAAGTGTAAGAAGTGACCTCACGGTCTTTCACTCCATGTGAAAGCTCCCTAAGAGTCTCTTCAGAATTATCTCTGAGACTAAGATAGGCTGTTTAAACATATCCGATCATTGTAAACATCATCTTGCCCATTTCCCAAATGCCCGATGTTTTTACCTAGGATGTATGGCCTTGGAAAAGAATATCTAATATTTAGGCATGCCTATTTTCTTATCGTAAACTACTGCTGCTACACACTGACCTGTTCACGGAAGTCAAAAGAAATTCGTGATCGTGATTCGAAAGCTGTTTACACAGCAGCTTCATGATTCTTTCTTCTTAAGGTAGCTGAGGACTCTGTGGCTAACCTGCCATTCTAATGACTAAAGAAAGAGTTTTCTTTGGAGAGCTATTTCAACAAAGAACGCTTGCATCCAGAAGTTGACCCTTGAGATTGTAAGGTATTTTAGAAATCTATTTTAGACATCTTCGGGGCAGGCTCCTACCAAAGCAGCCACATGAATGGAAAATCAATACAAAAACAACGTCAAGAAAGCATGTCACCCTACTAGCAAAACAACTTTGCCACCCTCTTTATATTTATTATTATTATTATTATTATTATTTATGCCTACAGCACCTGGTCTTCCTAGGTGGTCTCCCATCCAAGTGCTAACCAGGCCCGACCCTGCTCAGCTTCCGAGATCAGACATTGGGCTTGTTCAGGGTGGCATGGCTATATACCAGGGACCATGGGTTTGCTGGGGCATGAACCCAGGACCTTCTGCGTGTAAAGCAGATGTGCTAACTGCTGTGCTATGGAACCACGTCCACCCTCTTAAAACTTTTAAGGAACATTTTCGTAAGCGGCTGGATAGAAGGCCAAGGAAGCAGGTAGCGGGAACCAGCACCCAGCTGTGAGGGCAGGTCACGTGCTCGTGGCCCGCAGCCCTCTGAAGCAAGGAGCAAATGCACACAGCGGAGGCAGGGCTAAAAGAGACCGATGTGTCCAACGGCGTCGCCAACCAGAGGACACCGTCCCACCTGGGCTTCAGGCGCCTCTGCACCTCACCCGCGTCTCAGGATGATCGAAGCCCCCAGCCCCTCGGACCCGCGGCCGGGGTTGTCCTGCCCTGTCCCTTCCCGCAGGGGTCATTTTGTCACGTGAGCTGCACATGTGAAGACAGATGTCCTTGTCCTAGGGTTTTCACACACGTAACGGTGTATGTGGGGTTTCAGATATGCTCCCTGGAGAGTAGACCCAGCAACAACAGTAACACAAACAAACGCAAACGACAACAACAACAACAACAACAACAACAACAGCAAACATGTATTTTGGAACAGATTAGTCAATCCGAAGCTTTCCTCAGATCTGGTCACACTCATAGCCCAGCAGATACACAGCCGTGTCCCTCCCGGGTCTTGGGGACACATCTTCTTGGACCCGGTGACCGTGGGCTGCCCGGAGCTCGGGTCCCCGTGAGGCGGATGCCGTGGCCGGCGGAGCGGCCATGGCAGCGAGGACACGTGCCCGGGGCTGTCCCAGCACGGCAGCTGGCTTCCCTGGCACGCTCCCGGCTGCACGATGTCCCCTGCGGCTGGAACGCCTTCTCTCTTTCAGCCGGCTTGTAAATAGGATCTTACAAAGATCCATGCAAATCAACTCTCCAGATCAGAATTTGCTGAGCTAAAAAAGACCCTTAAATGAGATGGGCTGGCTTTCAGTTGGGGGCGGGGGGAGGGGGCGGGGGGAGGGGGCGGCAGTAATGTAGCTGCAGAACTGTGCCTTAAAAAAAAAAAAAAAAGCCAATGAGCACATTGCAGGATAATTTCCATTCGACTGGAGACGTCCCAGGCTGTTTACTTCGGTCGATTGTCCTTGCCCGCTGGTCCAGCCTAGCACTCGCACGTCAGTAATTGGTGACGAAGGGGACATTCGATACGAAAACATCTCCTTCAAGGTTTATTAAACTTAAAACAAGTTATTATGGCATTCCGCTAGCATTATTTCATCAGCCGGAAATGTATTCAAACCCCAGCTGTTTGCGAGCTCGAATTACTTTCTTGAGTGGCGTCCCTTGCTCGAATTCTGAATTGAAATATGATTCTCATAATTGGATAGAGCGACAGAGCTGGTGACAAATGTTCGAGATCCCTAAGACCCAAGAAAGACGCGTGAGTGCCGCGGACGTGAGGGGCAGCCACACGGGACTCGGAGCCCGGGGCTCGCCGGCCCCTTGGTCAGAGAGGACCCTAGTGCCCGCTGTTCAGAAGACCGTGTTGAGACTATGCAATTCTGCTCCCGGGCGATGACCGGGCGTGCACCACGTAAGCCCCAGGGCGTCGTGGGCGCCGCGTTTTCCCGTCTTGGTCTTGTCGTTCGCACAGAAAGTGAAAATTCGTCTTCCGTGTTTTTTAACTCTGGCAGTGATGAAAATACACGTGGGGACGTGTGTGCCCCCTGTGGCCTGCCCAGCCCGCTCCTAGGCTATAGTCCGGCGGGATTATGACGTCATTAAGGAACAGGAATGTCAGCTTCTGAGTGGCCCTGACCCAGGGTGACCCAGGCGAGGGCAGGGTACAGACTGAGACCCCCAGCCCTGCCTGGGAGCTGGAGAGCGGGCGAGAGCAGGGACCTCAGGTCCCTCTGGGAGAGTGGACACTTCTGGGAGGCCACAGAGGCCCCTGGGGACTGGAGTGGGTGACATGCTCATGGAAGACGCCTCGGGCGGGTGCTTTGCCAGACGCGGCTTCATCTTTCCTTTTAAACCCAGGCAGCACCAGCGAGCTGGACATTGTCCCCTGGGCCGGGACCGCAGCCCAGGCTGACGCCATCCGGCTCCGCCGCGTTTGGCCAGCAAAGCTTCGCGCGGTTGTCATGTTTCGCTGGTCAGACGCTGTCGGAGTCCGCGGGCGGCGCTGTGGGTGTGGAGGGGTGGAGGCGGGCGGGCGCCCGAGCTGGCTCTTGGGGGGTAAAGTACACGGTGGCCTGGCTCTCCCGCCTGGGCAGAGGCTGACAGGTTCCACATGGCTTTCTAGAAACGCTGCAGAGTTTACCCTTTTCTCCTTCGCGATGCAGTCCAGTCCCTATGGCGTGTGGGGAAGGGAACGCAGAGAAGCAGGGTGACAGCTGAGGGGCCCGAGGGCGGGAGGGCAGGTGAGGACCCTGCCCGCCACGCTCCGCATCCTCCCTAAGGCCCACAGCGGTCCAGAGCGGGCCCCCTTCCCAGCTTCCCGCGAGGCGCCCCACCGTCTCCCGAGGTGCCATGTGCATTTTGAAAGACCCTTTTTCGCAGTATTTTTCACATTACTAAAGAGTATCCTACGAAGCATCCAGAAGCTTCCTCCTCCCTGTGATCCTGCACCCCAAGGATCTGTCTGGACACATTGTCGGTATCTTTCCACACCTGGAGAGCATTTCGCTACGTGCCCACCAGTCTGGGGACCACTTCCGCCAAGTTGGGTGACTGCCTAGAGCTTGGACGCCGTGGAGGTCCTGCTGAGGACAGGCTGGGGCAGCCGTGGGCCACCCTGGAACTCTGGGGCCAGAGCATCTCTGTCACCTGTGCCTTCTCCACAGAAAAGTCAGCTGAGCTGGGCTCTGTACGGGATGCCGCAGGGACAGACTGAGGTGGAAGACGGGACTCCAGCATCCAGGACGGAGCACCCACGGGTGGGGTGACGGGTGAGGAGGCGAGGAGGGTCACGAAGGTGGGGCCGGAGCAGGTGACAGGCAGACAAGGACGCTCGGAAGCCTGGCCGGGCAGGGCAAAGGCAGACAGGGTCCCGAAGCAGAGTGCCTGACGCTCAGGGTGGAGAGACCTGTCTACGTGCGGAAAACGATTCAAGAAAATGAACTAGAGATGTTAGGTTTGTGTATTTCACGTTTTTCCCCCAAAGCTGTGTTCTTCCCGTTGTCCCTCCTCCCCCTAGAGCCAGGATTCCAGCCGGAGACAGGCCTCGGATCCTGTTTGCATTTAAGTTTCCTATTTGGTTTAGATGCACATGATTGTATTAATTTTTTTTTTTTTTTTTTACAACAATGTTGCACTAATATCGTTTCTCCTGAGGATGGAGCCTCCTGGACTCCCTTAGATGGTACTTTACAGGAGAGGAGCAGGTGCTGCTTGCTGCCTACCTTTCCTCGCTGACCTGGCACTGTCGAACCCCAGGAGAGGAAAAGGACAGACGCCCCGCAGTTGTCGAGGGAGCAGCCCCTCCCCCCCGCCCCCCCGCCCCCCTCCCCTGCCCAGCAGGGCCGGAAGCGTTCAGCCTGTCCCCGGAGTGATAAATGCTTCGAGAGTTCTTTCTGTATTCCCTATATGAGTCCTTTGTCAGATCCGTGTGCAAATATTTACTCCCCGGCTGTAGCTGGCCTTTTAACCCTTTTAACACAGTCTTTTGCTGAACAAAAGGCTCCGATCGTGAAGTCCAGAGTATCCTTCTCTCTCTCTCTCTCTCTTTTATAGGTTGCGCTTTGGGCGTTGTGGCTAAAGCTCTGCGCCAAAGTCTAAACCCCGAGTGCTGTCCTCTCACGGTTCTGCAGTTCTGCGTTTTGGACGTGAGGCGACGGTCCGATTCGAGTCACTCTGTGCACAGTGCGAGGTTTAGGTCGACGTTTGCTTTCCTTGCCTCTGTGCCTGATTTCAAACCCCGGTCATGAGCTCGGGCTCCTTTCTGTTTTGTTTTGGTTACATGTCAGTCACTGCCACGTGGATCGGTGGGGACAAATGCGCACGGTTCCTCCCCGCGGCGCTACGACCTGAGGGTGACCCAGTGACACGGGTAGTTATCTGCAGGCTGGGGTGCCGGTGGTGATTTTCAGCTCCTCACCCCTTCGTGGCGACACACCGAGGAACACGCCCTGCAGGCAGCGTGTGTCAGAGAGCGAAAGGTCAGTCCTGCGTTTTCAGCGCTGGAAAAGCCACGTCTCCGTCCAGTGGTTTTGCAGGCGGAGTTTCCCTCACGTAAAGCGACAGCTAATGGATTAGAACCGAAAGCGTTTGGAAAGGTGCCGCTGGCCCAGCCCCCTGCAGGCAGGGCGCGCACGCACTCGACAGGGGCTTATCAGTCACAGACTCTCAGCAGGTTATCGTTTGACGTTTGACGTAGTGTGGGCCTGGGACACGTACCCAGCACAGTGGATTCTGGGGACCGCCTCCTTCCTCGTCCGCGGCAGGGAGCGGGAGGCGGGGTGAGGCCGAGCGCCAGGACGGGCGTCTTCTTGCCTGGACACTGCTGTGCTTTCTCTATCCACTGCGGGCACAGAGCGGTTTCGCCGGGGCTGGATCCGGCTTCCTTCTCCACGTGTGCTGGTGACTCCCGACAGAGGCCAGGTCCGCGGGAGGCGGTGCTGCGGTGACCTCGAACCACGATGCCCGCGTTCACCTGCCCTCGGCCGCCTACGATCGTGCCGAGTGGGAACAGCCGCTGAGGGCCGGCCCCTCGGTGTCCCCATGGCGGAGCAGTACTGCCCCTCGGCGCGGGGCCATCACCAAGTCGGCCGCCAACGAGGAGGGGTGCGGCCGTCTGCACAGCTCCCGGGGGACGGCTGCCGGGGGAGCGGACGGAGAGACCGTCCATTTGCAGTAGTGAAGTTCGTTTGTAAAAATCTGCGACCTGGTTTTCTCTCTCCAGATCATTCGTTATAGTGTTTCGTTATTGACTCTATAAGGGGTTTTTAAGCCAATCGTAGACCCACGAAGACTTGTCACAGAAAAGGCTCCAAGATGATACTTACTCCAGCGGCTTTGAAACCTGTTCGACCGAAGTGCGACAGGCATTTGACGTCCGGCCGTCCGCGTGTGGCTGTGCACGAGGTTTCGCGGTACCGCCCTGCCGTCGCCCGTTTTTTTTTTTCCCTAGTCTGTTTATTTTCCTCCGTCGTCTCTGTCCGTCTGCCCTCGGCCCCCTCAGATGGTTTCACCGCACGCCGCCGCGTCGAGACCCGCAGTTGCGACACCGCGCCGCGGCACAGCTGAGGCCATACGTGGGCGCGTGATGAACCCGAGGGGTTCGTAGGCGGTCACACAGCGGCGGAGCCCGGGTTAGGAAACGACGTCACTCGTCGTGAAGGGGCGAGGGTCGTCCCGGGCTCCTCGGCGAGCAGAGGCGGCCTCGAACCTGCGTGTCTCCGGGAGACGGGTCTGCCCTCTGCATCTCTCTCACATCTCCTTCAAAGGGATCGTTCTTTTCCTCTCTTTTGCTTTACTGCTTTTTGGAGAACTATGTAGAAGCAGTTTATTTACACTCGAGAGATTGCCTAGACGCAGGACCACCCGGCGGAGAGCGCAGAGGGCCGCGGCATTCCCGCGTGGCTCGTGTCTCCCCCCGAACCTCAAACGAGGACGTGCTTCGCGAAGGGTTATTGTCCAGCGTTTGCATTCTCCTCTCCGTCAGTCCCTAGTCTACGCAGGCCACAGGCCGCCCTTCCAGGCTGTTCCGGAAGGCTCCTCTTCCTGAACCCTTCCTAAGACGCCCGGTGGGGGCGGGAGGTTCGGGGCCGTCAGAGGGTATTAGTTACCCAGAGCCGATGTAACGAATTACAACAGCTGGGTGGCTTACGACAACAGGGATTGATCCTTTCACAGTTCTGCGGGTCGGAAGTCCAAATCCAAGGTGTAGCAGGGCCGCCCCTCCCGAAATCTATAAAGGAGCAGCCTTTCTGGCCTCTTCCCGACTTCCGGCGTGGCTGGCCTGGTAGACGCGTCCACGCCGCTCTCCGCCTCCGCCATCACTCGGAGTGTGTCTGGGTCTTCACGTAGGTCTGTGTCTAAACTTCCCTCTTATTAGGACACTCATTATTGGGCCAGGGCCCACTCGAATTCGGTCTGACCTCATTTTAACTTGATTACATCTTCAAAGACCCAAATTCCCAATATAATCAGAGTCACAGGTACCAGAGATTAGGACTTGAGCATATCTTACTGAATGATTCAACTCACAACCTGGCCATCGATGCACTCCTCCTCGGGGCCTGGAAGTTAGCGATCTTCACGGTAGCAGTATCGCCAGTGTCGTGGACAGCTGAAGCATATGGTCTCCGAGATGCATTTAAAACGTTGTGTTTACTTCCTCAGTCTGCAAACGATCAGTCAGCCTTGAACTCTGGTAAAGGGTTTTCTGTAGGTTTTTCTCATGACTCACTCCACCGAGCCCTAGCCACTGCCCAGGACTGTCATAGATGCCTGTCCCCGTGGTCTAGAGCCCTCTGCTGGACACTGTCTTTGGTGAATGCATTATGAGAAAGAATGACACACAGTCAGTCGGTCACTCTTAAATATACGTGAAGTGACACAAGGCAGCCTGTCATTACTATGTAAATATACCGAGAAGTCTGGTGAAATGAAATCCACCAGCTCTATGTCACCGAGGCGGGTCAGTAAGTTGTCATACTGGTAATGAGTGTCCGGGTTCAGCAAGTACCCAGGTGTTTCAACACAGGAAGTGAGGAAAGGCCGGAAGACACAGGTTGTCGAGATCGGAATCCTGAAACATGGGCCGTGAAGCGTGGGACAGAAGTAAGGAATCTATTAGCAACGAGGTCAGGGCCAAGTCAGCCTCCAAGTCCGGGGTGGAAGGAAGCCGGCTTAGCGGACGCTCCTGTGAACCGTCGTTGGTTCCGTCCGTCATAAGGGAGTGAGGGCCTGGACCGCGATGTTGTAACCTGTCCCACGAACGCCGTGGATAGAATCGGCACACACACATCACCGCGCCGTCTCCACGCCTGGGCTCGCGGTCCGCCTGCGGGCTCGTCTGGGGTCCCTGCCGAATCCGGTTCCTGGAGGTTGTAGGACTGAGGCGCCTCGTTCCCCCCGTCCCCGGAGCCCGGCCTGGAAGGGCCGTTTGCTTCTCCGCGGCAGAGCGACTCCGAGGAAGGGCTCGGCTTACACCTGTGCAAGTCGGACTCGCCCTGGGCGTCTCTCTCCCTTTTGATTTGGGACCTCAGTGGCATCTGCAAAAGCCCTTCGCCTTTCGCCACGTGGCCGCGTCGCGCGGGTCATGTCCGCCATGCATCTGGGTCGAGCCACACTGAGGGGCGGGCGAGAGTAGAAAGCCGGACGAGCGTGTGTGTGGACCCGAAGTGCCCGGGTCTGGAGCCGCACCTGGGAGACAGGTGTGTGCGAACCGGAAGGGCCCGCGGTGGGGAGGCCAGGTGACGCTGGGCGGGCGGTGTTTTTCCGAGAGAAAACGAAAGGAGGATGCTGCAGTGGTCTTCGACTACTCGGAGGGCTGTTACTGGGGAGAGGATGCTGACAAGCCGGCCGTGCGGTCGTGTTTGCTTGTTTGTTTGTTTGTTTGTTTGTCTTGCGGGGCCTCCCCTGAGCCGTTCTCTCTTGGCCGTCTCCGTTCGGCCGCTTTCCTGCATTCCGGAGGCCGGCCCGCCCGGCGTCCGGAGTTAGCGCGTAGAGAAACGACCGCAGCGAAGCACGTTGTCTCTGGGATGCTCGCGTGCGGGGAAGGCGTGGCCCGCTCCCTGTCGCTACCCCCCCCCCCCCAGCGGTCACGTAGCAGCAGGAGTCCGTCCCGGGGGCCACGTGCTCGGAATAGAGGCGTCCTCACGGGCGTTTTGTGCTCGGTCGTGGGCAGGATGTGTGGCTGATGGAAAATCGTGCTTCCCACCCGAACCCCGAGATGGGCCCCATGGCCAGACGGGCATCGGCTCTCAGTCCGGGTGTGCCCGCGACCCTGGACCCCTGGACCCTAGCTTCGTTGTACCAGGCCCGTTTTCTTCTCCGTAACACGGGGACGATTCCTTTCTCTAAAGAAAGAGAAGAAGAAAGTCCGTAGTTGGTGCTTCGCAAATGGTCTTCTACTTTCTGAAAATCACCTCTGAAGTAATTGGACGAGAATCCTTGACGTCGAGGACGTAGCTTCAGTCACGACGCAGTGTGAAGAGCGTGAAATTCTGCTGCGTGAGATCTGAAGGGGGCTGGCGCTTGGGGCGGGCTTCTGTCTAGGGGCCCAGTTCGCAGGTCGTACCTCTTGGTTCTCACGACGCTCACTGTCTGGTCTAACCAGAAGGCGGCGGGCTGAGCGCGGCCCCGCGGGCAGCGTGGCAGGTGGAGAAATCGCGCTCCCGTCTGCTTAGCTCCTGGCGTCGGCCGCCGCACGCGCTGCCCGAAGTTTGGTGCCGGTCGCGACCTGTGCTGGGACGTCGCCCCCGCCCACCTCCACTTCCTCTGTGCCTCCCCCTCGGCTAAAAGCCATCACGGCGGGCTCACGGCGGCTGCCGTTTGTCCCGCGCTGACCGCGTGCCGGGCCCCGCGCTAAGCCATCCTTAGGAATTACCCAAGTCCTGCGTTGTCTCAGTTCCTCTGCTTCCACCTCCATTTCGCAGTGGACGACGGCGAAGCCCAGGGAGTCTGAATAATTCACCCGGGTTCCCACGGCCGGTTGGTGGAGAGTCATGGGCGTCCCCACCCTCACTCCCCTGGTGTATTAGAATCAGTAACCGCAGGCTGTGAGACTGACACAAAGGAAGAAAAGTAGGACAGTCTGCGGCAAGCGAGATTGTTTCCCTTCCCTGGAGGAAGAGGCGTGCTGGGGGGACGTCTGGAGGAAACAGGGGAGAAGCCGGAGCTGCAGCTTCCGTGCGGCCGGCTCCTCCCGGGCAGGGGCTTGGCATGGGGCCAACTGCAGCGGAGCTTTCTGTGTTACTACGAGCTGCGGGGCGCCTCCCCTCGTGCGCGCGCTCTCTCTCTGTCTCTGTCTCTGTCTCTGTCTCTCTCTCTCTCTCTCTTCCTCTCTCTCTCGCTCTCTCTCTCTCTGTCTCTCTATCTCTGTCTCTGTCTCTCTCTCTGTCTCTCTCTCTCGTTCTCTCTCTCTGTCTCTCTGTCTCTCTCGCTCTCTCTCTGTCTCTCTGTCTCTCTCTCTGTCTCTGTCTCTCTCTCTCTCTGTCTCTCTGTCTCTGTCTCTCTCTCTCTCTCTCTCTGTCTCTCTCATGCTTGCATCTTTCTGTCCATCCTTTTGCTGCGTTCATTCTGAGCCCTTGCCTGCGCGGCCGCTCGTGGCCCCCAGGACCCGCGGTCACCGGGTCCAGCGCTCCCGAGGCCGCCCGGCTTCCGCACCCACCGGGGGCGGCTGGGAACGACGCGCGCCCCACAGCTGTGGGTGCGGGAGCAGCTGGCGGGCCGAGGGGGCGACCCCTGTGGGACGTGGGGGTCTGGTGGCCCGCGGGAGAGCAGGACTTTTGCTCTGCTTTCCGGCTTTTCCTTCCGAGCCGCGTGTGGACGTCCGTCCGCCCTGCCCCGCCGCCCTCTGCCCGCATCCGTTGCACACTCGCGTTCCCTGTGCAAGACCCTCTCCTGACACTTGTCTCTTCTCCAGGCAGGAAATGAGCAACCCGTGTGTTCAGTGCCGTTCAGGAAGTCATCCGCGGTCATAATGGCCCGTTATCTAATGGCCGGAGTTTACTTAGGCTTTCGCTGCTTCCACCGCCCACGCGGAGCAAGGAAGGGCATGTCCCCCAGCGCGCCGAGCGCGCAGGGCCCTCCGACCACGAGCGCTCAGACCCCCCGTGAGCTCGGCCAGCGGAGCCGAGTGTCACACGCTCGGCACAGCCCTGCATGCCGGCCCCACTGTACGCCCACACTGCGACGGTTCTCGATGGCCTTTTTTAAAAACCTGTGCTCCGAGCTGGTGCTCACAGTCCCTCTGCGTAGCGCAGCGTTTCTCGGAGCCGATCGGCAGGGACACCGGCACTTCGTGACGCCAGGCCCCGCCTGCCGGGTGGCTTCCCGCGAGGGCGGGCCTCGGGGGTGTTCGCTCTGAGCCGGGTTCCGTAGGAAGGAAGAGGCTTTGCTTCGACAGCGAGAGGCGGCTGGCGCCTGCAGCGTGTAACACCTCTAGAAGGTGTGGCAGAACGAGTCTGCCGCCCCGGACACTCGGGGTTTCATCAGGAGCCTTTGCGAGGAGCTCAGACTCTGCGGGAGGGGGACAGAGGGGCGTTTCCTCACGCGCCGGCCGTGACGCTGGAGGCCTCCCGTGGGTGCGTGAGCGCCGAGCGCCCAGGCGCCCGGGGCAGGCCCAGCCCTGTCGGCGCGCTGTCATCAAGGACGTGACCATGAGTCAGGGCTTACGGGAGCCTGTGCGGGTGCGCGGGGGAACGTTCCAGAACCCAGCATTCCCTCCCTCTCATGTCACGGGCCACAGACAGGAGCCCGTAGGAGGAGCGTGGGGTCTCCCGAATCCTTTAATCAGAAGAAAAGAGGTGTGTGTGTGTGTGTGTGTGTGTTGGTGGGTGACAGGTGGGTCCCCAGCAGAGGTGATGGACCTGCACACGGAAGTCGTGACGCACGTCCAGAGGTGACCCTATCGGGACTGTCGTTCCTCTCACCGTCCAGCCGTCCGTTCCGGACACGTGGGCGAGCCAACGGCGTACCTGTGCGAGCCAGCGACGGCGTACCTGTGATGCCGCGTCACCTTTCCGCGCCGCACGAGGCAGCTCCGCAGACACAGGCTGGTCTCACGTAACCACGAGGCCATCACCGCACCTAAAAAATTAACCACAAGTCTTTTACGTCAGCGGACAGCCAGTCTCACTGGCTTTTTTCCAGTTGCCTCGAAAAATGCCTTTTAAACGGTGGTTTGTTGCAATCGTGGTCTCAAAATCAGGCCTCGCCTTTCCGTACAGTCTCTAGTTCTCGCCCTGGGAGGCGTTGTTTCTGTGCGTGTGCGTGTGTGTGCGTGCACACGCGTGTGCGATTGGCCTGTGGAAGCCAGCGGGTCTCTCCACGTCTGTGCCGGGAAGTGCCCCGCCCGCTGCACCTGCCTCCTCGTGCTGCCCTCTGACCTGCTGGGCTCCTTCCTGTCACTACTAGCGTCTCCGAGGATCGATCGGATGCCAGCTCAGCACCTCTGAGCCCGACTTCTGCCTGGGCGGCGTTCTCCACTTCACACGGCATCAGGGATTCGGTGTGCGTGTGCAGTTTTGATAAGAGTGCCGTTTTTTAAGGAACGTCTTCAGATGATCTCTTAAGGTACAGAGCCGTTGTTCACTTCTGGGGAAGCTGGCATTTCAGAGGGGTGAGGTGACTGGCTAAGGAAGCCCAGACCGTGGCCACAGCCCCTCCCGGGGCCGAGCTCCGTCCCCACAAGGGGTCCTTTCTCCAGTGACTCGTACCCAACTTTTCTTGCATTAGCCACATGACCGAGGATTCAGACGTGATGATCGAATAGAAAGTAAAACGTACCACGGAGGAATGTCAACGAATGCAGAGCGTATGAGCGACTAAAACCATCAGTTTACGACTTCGAAGAGTCTCCGAGTCTTTGAAGAGACGCATGTGTTAAGGCCTGATCAGAAGTCAGAGCTGAACCCAGACGTGTGGCCAGCAATGCCACGGAGTGGCCAGCCGTGCGTGCTGAGAGACTGATTAATACGCGACTGTCTCAATTTGTTGGTGAAGCCCCAGGGACGTAGAAAATGTTCTCGTATGTAGATCAAAGGGTCGTTTAGGCGCCAACCCTCAATTTTTTAAAAAACATACATATCTTATCAGTTTTTATGTTCTTTTAAAGATGAGCATCCCAACTTAAAGGGATGGGGCCTTGAAAGGCGGCATTGTGCCTGCGGACGGTGGTCCTGCCCGATTGTGAAGGAAACCTCCTTCTAACACTGAGGCACAGAGGGCTCCGTCCTGGTTTCCAAGGACCGAGCCTGTGGCGGGCCGTTTCATAAAAGACAAACTATCCTTTTGTATACGAGGGGTTTTTAAGTGCAGATTTTGTTTTTACAAGATATGTGAGGTTCTTCTAAATGCCAGGGGCTGTGTGTAACGCGTCCCCAAAATCTCATTTGGCCACACAGCTAGAGAGGTGCCGCACCCCACCACCACCCGTGTGGTGAGGAATACAGCCAGGACGTGAACCCCTATTTCGAACGCGGAGACCAGTGTTCTTTTCGTAATGTTGTGTTCGAAAGGAGGGTGCCCTCAGGTCCGGCAAAGGGACTTTCGAGTTGCAAGGATCAGCAGCATCTGGAAAACAGCCATCATGATAGAATGTGACCCAACGTGATGTCTGTTATGGGGTAAAAAGTCGGGGAAGCTACCGCCTTGGAAAGTTCTGGTGCCGGAAGTTCCGAAAGCGGGGGAAGGTGCGTGGGTTGAGAAACTGGTCCCAGTCCAGGAAAAGGAGCCGACGCAGTGGCAGCGCGACCCTCATTCAGGTGCCCCCCGCGTCCTCCGGGGTGTCCAGAGGCGGCCGGCCTGCCGCCCTCGACGTCGGCCCCACAGACGCGGCGAATAAAACGATCCCGTTTTCCACTCCCTAGAACTGCTTTTCCCGCGTTTACTGCAGAGGAATTGCTTTTGAGGAAAGAAAGTGTTCAGACTTTGTATCACACGCGATGCCTTTATGGGATCGCCTTTATCGACCTCTGTGACCAGTTCAAAACAGGCCGTCCTGTCCAACATCACCAAGAGCAGTGGCGAGCGGACGAATGCCAGGCACCCCGGGGCCGGGCTAATGACAGCCCCCTGCCCTGGCCTCGGCCGCAGGACAGGGCCAGCTGGTCCCGCGTCCCCGGCAGTTTGCAGATAACAGATGTGGCTTTGATGAGGTTGCTAAAGACCCGTCAATTCTGAGACCGAAGGAGGGATTAGAAGCGGGAGGGCATCTGTCGCTGGCACGTCTGTGAATAACCAGCCGGAGCGGTGCGTTCCAGCCTGCGCGGACGGAGCTCCCTTAACTGGTCACTTTTCCGTGTCCCATCCTCCTAACTCGCCCGACTTCGTCCCGTGGACCTTTTAACTTTAGTATAAGGAACCCAGACTTAAGTGGGACTTTGAGAAGTCATTCGGACTCTGTGTGTCTCACTCGCCAACCCCACCCCCCAAACTCACATCCGGAGAGGAGACGAAGAACCGGATGGTCCGGCGGCCCCTCCAGCCCCGGGCCTGTGACCCACTCACGCGGGACCGGGCCTCGCGTGAGCGTCTCTCCAGAGGACCCGTTATCATAGACTTTGCCTCCTACTCCTTGAGTTTTAGTTTCAGGCTCGAATTCGTAGACACCGTATTTCTGTGCTGCTTAAATGCAATTCGTCGTGTGGGTCGTTTTTACTCTGCTTGTTTTCGGGGTCACGAGCCCGGCCAAGTTAGAGCCCCAAAGTGGTGACACACAGTGAGTAACAAACCACACAGGTGACCGCAGCAGCCGAATCCGGACCCCTCTCCGCTGCTCCTCTCCCGGTTTTCCTGACGGACACCCCCGGGGCGGATCCTGCCGCGAGATGCGGCCTCTGCCCTACCTGCCCCTGTCTCTACCTGCCCCTGTCCCTACCTGCCCCTGTCTCTACCTGCCCCTGTCTCTACCTGCCCCTGTCTCTACCTGTCCCTGTCTTTACTCATCCTTGTCTTTTGTGCTGTGAGACAGTTTTCTCTTCTAGAAACAGTAATTTCTATTCCTAGCTATTGCCAGTCAATAATGAAGACGTGATTTGTTTTTCTGCGGAGAAAACTGCATTTATACCGATTCTAATTTCGAGGGGGACTTCCTGCTAGAGTCTTGGGTTTTGCTTGTTTAGAGTTCTTTGTTTTGTTTTGTCCTGTTTTGTTTCAATGAGAGCATTCTCAGGGGAAGGGCGTGAGGGCACCATTGGGCCTATGACCCGAGGCCTGACTTGTCTGTGGTTCTCCTGGGGGCGGAGTTTAAGGCTTGGTGGCGGCACCGCGCCTTCCCGCATCCTCGTCACTGTTTCTGGGAGCCCAGGGCGTTGCTGAGCCGTGCAGAGGTGTGACAGACACAGGGCAGTTGGCTCCGTAGAACGTCCTCTGAGTCGCAGATGATGGCAAGACCGGGAGGTGCGCCCACCAGGAGCGCGCGGCGCGGCCAGCGTCTGGCGCGCGAAACGCGTGAAAACCGGAACTCGTCGTTCAGCACCGTCTGTGGCTCGTGGACGTCATGTTCTCCTCATCACAAAGGAAAAGCGTTTCCTCAAGGGCGACATCTGGGATAACATTTATGCCTTTGGCAGCGAACCTCAGAAGCGAGTTTCCATGGACCAGCGAGGAGAGCGGTGGGCTGGCCGCTCCCGGCGGCTCTCGGCGCGACATGAAAGGCAGCCGCCTCGCACGAGGGTCACGTCTGCGCCCCGTCTGTGAGGCTGGCACAGCGCTTCCTGAGCCCCCCTACCGTGAGGACAGGCTGGACTGTCACGTGAGGTGGCACCGCGGGCGGGGTTCGCAGGAGGCCGCCGTGAACGTAACGAGCCTGCGCGCGCCTCCGTCTTCGTGACTGAGCGCGTGTGCACACGCAGAGACACCGCGTGTGCGTCCGGGGCCTGCGTCCACACCGGCACGGGGAGCACAGAGCGCCAGCGACGCGGGGCGGCCGCCGGCCAGAGGCAGGTCGGAGGCGGGCGGCTCCGCTCGGACTGCGAGGCGCTCGGTCATTAACCGCTTTCCGCCGTTCCTGGGAACCCGAGGCAGGGCTGGTGTCTGCCCCGGAGTGATGAATTCCCGGTCTTTGGAAGTGACATTTCTTGAAAGCCTTCCAGTGCCTTTGCGTCACCTAACGGATGCCCGACTCATCCGGTCGCCCAGGTGTTCACCCTCACGTCTGCCGTGCGGAGCAGGGCTTCCGGCCTGCCTGGTGCCAGCCGGGTCCGGCGACTTGGTTCTGCCTCGGAGCGGCACCGGCTCTGCCGAGCGGAGGTCAGCTCACGGCCCCTTTCGCGAAGGACACCGGGTGAGAGTCGCAGGGCTAACGTGCCTGAATCCGCATCTTCTTCCTGGCCGCAGGTCCCCGATGGCCGCAGGCACCCGATGGCCGCAGGCCCCCGATGGCCGTGCGGTCGCTCTGTTTCCAAGCAGCTCACGTGACATCGGACCGAGAAAAGGCATCGGCCGCGACAGGGGCCACGCGCCCGTGTATCCGGCGGCTGTCCACCATGCGCGCTCAGAGTCTGTGGGGCGCGGGGTGCGTCTGGGCATGGAGAAGGGGCGCAGGCTCGGCCCTGCCCTCCCATCCCCCGTGGCCGAGTCCCGTCGGGACAGACCCAGCTTGGCGTCCGGAGGACCGGACACGCGCCCTGGCACCTTGACAAGCCTGTTCTCGGCTCCCGGGCTGTTGTTGACCGAACCACGTCTTTGGGCCCGTTTTCCTCAGAGGCGAAATCCGAGCGCCGATCGACGCTGCTGGCCGGGTCCTTACGCGACTCCGCAGCCGGTACCTTCTCTCGGCCCCGACCGGGCCCCAGATCTCTGTGCCGGCGCCCTCGGCGCTCTGCGCTTCCGCACCCCGACCCCGGGTCTTCACCCGCTCCCGGGGCACGGGACCTGTTTCACCTTCGACCCCTGAAAACCCGAACTTGATACTGTAGTTTAAAAAGGAAATGTCGAGCAGCCGGGCTCGCCGGCGCCGCCTGCATCTCCTTCTCCCTCGGGCGGCTCCTGTCCCCTCGTGGGAGTGGCTCCCGCCACCCCGCCTGGCGAAGTCCCAGCGCCCCTTTCGGCCTGCCTTCTCTCTCCGTCTCTCTCCTTCATCGGCTCCGCGGACGTCTTACGGTGCGACCCTCCATCGTGGCTTTTACGGCGAAGACTGACACCTCGAGCGCGTGTGACTTGTCACGACAGTGGCTTTGAAATAAGCCTTCGGTCTGAAGGCGTCCGGGTGGCCGTGAGCCAGTTATTAAGTGATTCGACTCCTGACTCCCAAAGCCTTCTGAGTTCCGGGCGGCAGTGAACGAAACGGGAGCCTCCGACCCACCCGGCTGCGTCCGGGAGGAACCGGTGGCCGCGGCCGCCGCGGCGCCTCGCCCGCCTTCTGCCGGACGCCACGTGCCGGCCCTGAGGGAGCGTCCTCCTCTCCTTTCTCGTGGTTCCAAAAAGGAAGCGAAAATCGACTTCCACAACAACTCCGCGTCCTCCTTCCTGCCCGCTCTCTCACACGTCGCGGGGCGTGGTTCCCCCGGATTCCTCTGTTGACTCATTCCCTGGGGTTAAGTGGATCACACGTCCAAGCCCAGAGCGCTGTGAAGATCGTGGCCGGCTTGCCCCGCGTCCCGGCGATGACACGGGAATGTCACGTGACCCAGCAGATGCTGGTTCCGGGGCAGGGCAGTCCCATCTGAGTCGTCCTGTTTGGGGCCATGGGATGAGCGATCTTTTCTTTCTTTTTTTTTTTTTTTTTAATGCTATGTTCTTTTGAGAATTAAAAGCTACCATCTGGTTGTCAGAGTTGGAAGCCAGTGTGACCGTGCAAGCCACGAGAGCAAGGACGTTCTTTTTTTCTGTGAAAGGTGAAATAATTACTTGGAATTCAGGCTCTAGCTAGGAAAAGGGCTCTCTGTGCCCCGTGGCCTTGACGGCCACGGTCAGACACTGCAAGGCCCACCACTGCCAGAGCCGCCTTCTCGAGGGGTGCCTGGCCGCCCCGGCGAGGGCTCCCCCTGAGAGCAGACCCTCCCGGCTGTGTCCGCGCGGACCACCCGCTTCCGTGGGGATGGGGGGCGGGGAGGGGGGAGGCACCGGCCTGCTGGCAGTTCTGAGGGCGAATCTCCCAGGACCCGATTCGTGAGAAAACACAGTGTGGATTTCGCAATCGCTCCCAAGTCTCCTGCCAACTTCTATGAACAGATGTGCAACCAAAAAAAAAAAAAAAAAAAGACAAAGAACCTCCATTCTCATCCGATGCGGCCGCTGGAAACGAGAACGTTTCCGACGGAAGAGAGTCGGTCCGCGGCGTGTTCAGACGCTCGGCGGGGCTGGAGGCGTCGCGTGGGCTGCCGTTTGTGCAGCGTGGGCTGCGTCCCTGGCTTCCGTCTTCCTCTCTCACTTTTCCGAAGACGTGGGGGGTGGGACACCCCGTGCCCTCCGGCGGGCTGACCGCTTCATCAGCAAGAAGCCGGCGTTCGTGGTGGGCTCGGCGGCCGATCCGAATGGCTCCCGGGCCGGCTTACCATGCTCATGGAGAACGGGGGGCACCAGCCCCCGAAGCCTCCCTCGACCCCGCCCGGCCTCGTGTGCTACGGGTGATCGCGTCGAGCGCCGCACAGAGGCTGCAGCTCCCCGGCTCCGTCTGGTCACAGCTGCCTCGTGCACACAGCGGCCCGCCGTGACCAGCAGATGTTCTGTGTCAACAGCTGTATTAATTACGCCTGGAAAACACGGTCCTGGCCAGACCCAGCTCCGGGTCTGGGTGAAGTCCGAGGTGGGCGGAGGGGGATCGGCCTGCGGGACGCTCTCTCCCTCCTGGCACCTCCGTTTGCTCCGCGGTCCTCCCGAGCCAGCGCTGTCAGGGCGACCCTGCCCGCAGCTGGGGTCACTGAGCCTTCGAAGGGGGGGATCTCAGCCTCCGCCCTCTCAGGAGCGCCGTGCGGGGGACCGTATGGTCATCTCATCTTTGGGGTCCCACAGTCCCTGGGATGCATGACGGGAAGCCGGCCACCCGAGCCGCCTGTCACAGCTGAGCCTCCGCAGAGGCCCTGCTCACCTGGGCATCAGCGTGAGCCTCGCGCAGCACCTGTCATTGTTAGCCTGAGCGCCCGTGGCCCCGGGAGCCACGTGAACACTCCCAGTGACAGGGAGCTTAGCACCTCCAGGGACCCTCTGCATCCCTTTTTTTTTTTTTATTTGATAGCTCTGACTTTTAAAAATTTGTTGTTATCGATACAATGCCCCTGTGTCCCTGCCTCACCCTTATTATGTGGATTTCTGAGGCTGCATGTGAAGATCTTTTTCTCCATGTGAAGACAGCTGAGTCTCCTCTTCCCGAGGCTGAGCAGCCCCTCCCTGCAACCAGCTGACAGCCCCCCCACCCCCCGTCACTTTGCCAAGGTGACAAGTGGGCTTAGGCTGCCTGGGAGGGGACCTGGCGCTTCCCGAGCAGCCCAGGGTGGCGGATGTCCCCAAGACCTGCTACCCTTCCTACTCCTGCCCCCTCCCCTTGTACACTCAGGGTTTGGGACCTAGGCAAAGCACTTGTCACTTGTCCCTTTTTAAATTAATACTCTTATCGACACTTCTTCGTTCGCTCTCCGTGAGGTCCCCTCGGATCCGAGTCTGTCACCTGGCATACTCAGTTCTGCCTGACGCGGGTTCGTCGCTCTTTCTTTGGCTTTATTGACCAAATCTCGATGGGCGTGTGGGACAGGGCCGAGTCCCACACTAACTCCCTCATCCGCCTAGAAATCAGTCCCCCTACCAGCGAGCCTCGTTCCCCCGCAGGACTCCCTGCGACCCTATCTATCGGCCACCAGGAAACTCACCCGGTACATTGTATCTATATGTAGCCTGTGGCTTCCGCCACAGCCTGGAGTGTCAACTTTGTAACGCTGCCTGAGATGAACCCGGCTCACCGCACACGGCCTGCGTTCCCTGTGCCAGTGACAAGCTCTGTCTTTAAATGGGCATACCTCAGATTTTAGTAACTCTGTGTTTTTTTCTTGACACAGCTATGTATCTCCATCGTCTTTCCCTTTTTGAGAAGTAAACCAGGTTTCCCTCCCCTCGGTTTTCCCCGGCGCGCCGTGTTTTCGAGGGCTCTCCCGGGTCGAGCGGAGGTGGTTCGGCAGTTTGGGTCTCGTTCCTTCTTCCCACCACTCTCCCATGTCATTTATATTTAAATTAAGCTCTTAAAAGAATATTTGAGAAATTCCTTTATGCTTCTTGGTATTTACCCAAAGGAGGTGAAAACTTACGTTCACACAGACACCCGCACGTGGAGGTTTAGAGCAGCTTTATTCGTAATCACCGCACTTGGAAGCAACCAAGATGGCTCTTCAGTAGGCGATGGATGAATTAACTGTGATCCATCCAGACCATAGAATTATATTAAGTGCAAAAATAAAATAAAATAAAATAAAATAAAAAAGAGCTCTCGAACCTCGGAAGGACATGGGGGGACTTTAAATGCACATTGCTAAGTGCAAGAGGCCAGTCTGAAAAGGCTACATGCTGTATGATTCCAACTGGACGACCTTCTGCAGCGGAAAAAGCTAACCTTCAGAGCTGGTAATAATCTCAGTGTTTAAGGGAGCGTAACGGGGTGCAGCACAGAGCGCTGCTGGGCAGTGAGGCGACTCCGCGTGTGTCCGTACTGATAGACATGTGTCGTTATGCATTTGTCCAAACCCACAGTGTCCAACGCCAAGCGTGAACCTTGATGAGAACTGTGGGTTTGGGGTGATTTTTTTTTTTTTTTGATCGTGATGTGTCGGTGTAGGTTTATCAACTGTGACAACGTGCCGTCCGGTGAGAGGCGCGGATGATGGGGAAGGCTGTGCACATGTGGGCCTAGTGAGTATAAGATGGGAAAGCCTCAGCTTGGGAACGCCTTGATGACGACGACGACGACAATGACGGTGACGGTGACGGTGATGGTGATGACAGTCCTACAGAAATTTTCACCAGACGTGCCACGTAGCAGTGGGTTGCTATACTTAGCTAGAATAAGCTGCAAAATTAAATTTTGTCCAAAGCAAGGGGGAAGATGGAAGTCAATTCCTGCAGCTTTTTTCCATCCTTGTATTTCAAAGGAAAATTCCAGATAGTGTAATAAATAAAAAAAAAAAGACCACATGATTTTTTTTTTTCGACTCTGTGGCATTTTCATTCCTCTGTATGGTTTTCTCTTTTCTTTGAAGAAATTGGGCAGTTTGGGAATCGTCATGTTGCACACGTTAAATGCTGCACACGGTTAGATCTGGCGGTGGTTCTCCAGGAAAGCTGGGGGGCGGGGGCGGGGAGGACGTGCGTCCAGGAGCTCCACCGCCCTGCCCGTGGACGCGACTCGCTTCTCTTTCCCGTCACAGAGGCGGCTCCTGCATAAATGACGCACGTGGTGAAGGAGCCACGGGCACAGCTCGGGGGGCACGCGGGGTGCCTGGGGCCAGCCGGGCCCCCCCGGACCTGACCCGGAGGGTGAGAGAACCTCCAGGGCTCGTCACACCGCTCATTCTAACCACGGCCTATGTATCCGAAAAGAATCCTGACTTCATTTCCATTAAGCATTATTCCAAACGTGTAAGCTATTTTATTTAGCTGTTTTGGGTTTTTTTTTTTTTAAAAAAAAGATCATTTGGTAAAGGAGACATAATCTAAAATTAATGTTCTGTTTGATGCATAGACTTTGAAAACCTAGTTATTTTTATTCTTTCCTCCGAAAGAGGTAGAATGGTGGGAATAAGTAATGCAAGTTTCAAGCACGAAGTGTGAAGCGGCGTCTCTGTGTTGTATGGCGCGTTTCCCCTGAGCTTTTAACCTGAGACGGCTCTAGTTTCCTTGGGCACCATCGTGCCCAGGGGTTGAGCATCCGTCCTCGGTCCCATGTCATGCGCTCCACAGTCCACAGGCTGGAAGGAACATTTACCTTCTGCATGGAGACTTAAGTCAAACCGTTCGAGTGAGGTATGTCACGCCAAAGTCTAGACCGGATTAATGCGGGGTAACTTTCCAGACTTTTTAGTTCTAAGACATTCTCCCCCAAAACTCTGGAATTTCATTGCTTTCTATCAACGTGTATCCTTAATACAGGAGTTTATCATTTATTCCCCCAGACCTTTATTGTGAAATATGTGACTTAAAGTCGTTTTTTTTTAAATACGGTATCGAGAGAGCTTGTTAAAACTCCGGAAGCCGAGACGCAACGCTGTCGGCCCCGGAGGTGCCTCAGCCGGCCTCGCGTTTCCTTTCATGATGAACATGCGGGATGCGTAACGAAAACGTAGACGCGTGTATGTGTTTCCGACTTCGTGCCTCGCCAAGCAAAATTATAACGCAAGGAAAGTTCGTCTGTCTTCTCAGGCAAAAAAGGAAAAAATAGCAAGCATGATTTGGCAGCATCTGGTTTATTGAAATGCAAACATTCTCACTGTTTACACGAAAACAGTTCATGTTGTAACAACACGTGGTTTTCTTTCCTGTCCTTCGCCTCCTCTTCTGCTCCTGTCTGACACTGGCCGTCTACGTTTTCCCGTTTCCGTCGGGCAGCCACAGGGCAAGCAAAAGGTCCCTAGGAGGACGTCAATTCCCCCGATGAAGAAAGGTGCCCGTTGGGCGTTGCTCGTTCGGGGGTAGAGACCTTTCTGGCCCCATCGTTTTGTCCCGTGTTCTATGGCGTCTCTGGAGTGAAGCGATATGAAACATCTATGCCTTCGGGTGTCCGTGCGGGATAAGTTCCAGTGGAATGCCGGCAGCACAGCCCGGACGAAAGGGGACGGGACGGGAGCAGACGCCGTGGGGAGCGAGACACGGGCGGAGTGCGTGTGTGTTCGCGTCTCGTCCGGGCCCGGCGGTGACCTGCCGGACGGAGCGTGTCGCAAAGCGCAGGAGCGAAGCCCGCTGGCCCACAGGACGGCCGAGCTCCAAAGTCCTGAGGCCGCAGATGTGGGGACAGAACGATGTCTGCGTGGAAAACGAGAGGCCGGTTTTTGCACAGGTGCCTAAACGTTATCCAGAGGGAGTCTGCCCGCTCGCTCCATGCTTTTTTCCCTCGTTATCTGAAGCAAACTATTGAAAAGACAGGCCTACTCGTAAAGTAAAGGGCTCGCAAACTAAGAAACATATTTACTATCCACGTAAAGTGTTCTGCTGTGTTATAGTACGCATCAAA
The DNA here is from genome assembly GCF_014176215.1 of Rousettus aegyptiacus. Taxonomy (NCBI): domain Eukaryota; kingdom Metazoa; phylum Chordata; class Mammalia; order Chiroptera; family Pteropodidae; genus Rousettus; species Rousettus aegyptiacus. Next base: position 43,792,142 of record NW_023416288.1, on the reverse strand, counting down.
ATGTCAGTCGGCGAGGAACGCCTCGCAAACCCCGGCCCTGAGCAACCGAAGCATCGTCTACTGGATCTCACAGAACGATCTGGATTTCCTCTTCCATTATCATCCTTGAAAGAGGAGGTCGAGACAAAAGCTCTATTCTTTTTAAGTTGGCAGCACTTCAGAATGGTGAGTCTCAGCTGCACTGTGACTCATTCCATATGCAAAGTTCGCCCGCAGGAGCCTCGAAAAGCCGTGAGTGAGAAGAATCGGCCATGGGTGGACTCTCCCACGAAGTGCAGGTCCGGAGGCCCCGGCGACAGGCCAGCCGCTGCGCTCCGCTCCGAGCTTCGTGGGCGGCCCTCCAGGGCTGCTCCCGCCCCCACCCGGAGTACTGGCACGTGGCACCCCAGGGCGCCCCGCGGGCCCCCCTCACGGATCCGGGGCAGGACGGCCGCCGGCCCCACCTGCTTTTCTGCGGCCAGGCCACTTCCAGAGTAACGCTGTGCTTTTCTGATATATAGTGATATATAGAGAGATATTTTTACACTGCAGAAATTGCAGAAATATGACACAAAATAAAAATCTCCATAAACCTATCACCCCCACAACTGAGCATAACAAGTTTATAGCTCTCCCAAGTTTTTCCCTGTAATGCAGCGTAAATGTATATGTATGGAGAGACACAGATGATGGATGGATGGATGGGGTAGGTAGGTAGACAGATAGACAGACAGACAGACAGAAAGACAGACAGATAGATATTGGTAATAAGTGAAGGATGCGTGGATGGGTATATATGATGAATATCAATAGAAACGATCGTATTCATGTTCTAAGTCACAATCAGAGCACGTAACTCGCGTTCATAATTGCGTTCTAGAAGAGCCTCTTTCTTTTCCGCTCCACACCTGAGCCGGGCCCCGCACCGACGCGCTGAGGCCCACCCCCCACCCGCAACGGCCGCCCTCCGTTTCGGCGCCTGACGGGCCCGGTCTGTCCGTCGGGGCCCCCGCTGTCGGCCCTTTGGTGGTTTCTGCACGAGGTTGTAATGGGCGCGGCACCCCGTTCCTACACGCCGATGCCCGTGGGCGCGTCTCGCTGGACGAGTCGTGGGCGTGGAGTCTCTGGCGGAGGTCTGGGAGGGCTTCAGGTGCCGCGAGGAGGTGGGAGACGTCCGGGCGGCGGAAGGGGAGCCCCGGGCTCACGAACAGTAGTCGCGAGGGCCGAGGCCGCTGAGCGGTGGCGGCAGAGATGGGGACCGACTGGCGGACACGCAGCCGGCCTGGGGTGGTCAAAGGCTGTCCGTCATTCGAACGCAGAATGGGCTCCCACCTGGGGGAGTCCAGGTGGCAGGACGTGGGGCAGCGAGTGGGGGGCGGTGGCTCCCAGCACCACCTCCTTGGGCCGAGCGTGATTTGCATTCAGCAAACCGCCGGACCCGGCGCCTGGCGCGCACTAGGCCTCGGGCTGGACGAGCCGCCGGCCCTCGCGATGCTCGCCGACGTCCCAGCGGGCCTGCGACAGAAGACGCGGAAGGGGCTCAGGAAAACACAAGGACGTCTCCGACGGCGGTCAGCGCGTGTCACACACGAAGCACAGGGCTGAGCGACGAGGGGGCGAGGGAGGCGGGCGGCCGGGGCGGGTGGCCGGGGCGGGGGGCCGGGGCGGGCGGCCGGGGCGGGGGTGCCGTGGCCCGGGTGCGGCCGGGGCGGGGATCCGTGGCGTGTGGGGCCGGGGCGGGGGGCCGGTAGGGCGGGGCGGGCCGGGCGTCCGTGCGCGGGGTGGGCCTTGGTGACGTGTCGGGGGTTCCGGGGCGTGTGCGTCCGGGGCGGGGGGCCGGGCGGGCGGCCGGGGCCGGCGGCCATCGGGCCGCCGCGATTCGCAGCCGCGGGAGCCGGCATGCGCGCGAGGCTTACGCTATGGCGTCTCTCCTCACACGGCCTCGACGCCATCCGAGGACAGGAGCCGACAAGGTCTCACCTTCCTCCGCGGCATCGGATGTTACCGCAGTCAACCTGGGATGCCATTACCGTTGGACAAATCGTGACAGACAGGGCATCGGGAAGCGTTCCCAGGTGATGGCCACGTCGGGATGATTCTGCCCCTCGGGGGTAGCCACATGGTCCTCCTCAAACAAACAAACAAACAAACAAACAAACAAACAAACCCCACCAAGCCACAAGCATCACGCTCACTGCCTGCTGCTCCCCAGTGCCCCCCCCCACCCCCACTGCCAGACGCCACGCGGGAAGCAAGATGAGGCAGATCCCGGCAGCAGCTCCAAGCCCAGGTGAGTCACCCTGAGTCAGAACGTTACCTTTGCTGACAGGCCTGTTTCCACCCCAGACCTTAAAGTGACACGTTCTCCTGGCTCAGGTGCAAACTGGTCTCTGAAGGCTGAGGGCTCGGGTTCATTCGCGTGGCAAAGAGGCCTGTTCGGCGTTTCAGCACACAAAAGCAGACGTGGGGAACTGCGTCTCTTTTCGAACGATCACCAGCACAGTTCTCCTGTGAGGCTCAGAAGGGAGAGGAGGCCGGGTCCGGCCTGGGTTTGGAACTGCTTTCATCAGGCACGACTTCTAACGCGGTTACCATCTGACCAAACGGGAAGGCGCGTTAGGGGCATGGAGAGAGAAGACGGAAAACTTCGAGATGCTGTAGTACAGCCGTGCCGGGCAGAGACGTGAGATGTTCGTTACAGGATTGTGCTGGAGAAAGAGGTCGGGGAGAGGAATCGTCTGAATCTCATGAGAATCCCCGAAGACAGAGAAGTTTTAAACTGTCGTGGGCATGGAGCCAAAGCGAGAGAAAAGGGGGTCTCTCTAGAGACAGCTGTCTCTGTGAACTGGTCACTGCTGATCCCAGGAGACAGACAGAGGTGTCCACCTGAGTCGCAGCAGCCAAGCCTGCCCGGACTTCCCGGCACAGGCCCCCAGGTGGCACAGCCGACCCTGGCTCTCCGCCGCCGGGAAAGGCAGACAGGCGGGCACGGCCCAGGGTTCCTGCCGGCACCAGCCTCGATGACTTACAGGCCTTTATTTAAAATCCCACATGTTTCAAGGTCATTAAATTATTTATAGCTCGATCAGCCTGTATCCATAACCAAGACGTTCATAAGAGACGATTTCTCCACGAACAGAATCAAGGGCCCCGGCCGGCAGCCCTGTCTCGTGATTGATGGGTTTCCACACTGTTTCTTGTTCCCAGACGGAAGTCGAATTTCAAACCCTGCTTTGCACATTTTATTTGGGACCCATTTGAGCCCTGCTTCCCTTTCCCCTGCCTCTTGCTGGCCCCCCGCCACCAGACGCTGCACAATGACCAGCTGGCCTCGGGCAGATTCGGGCCCAGGTGTGAAGGAGCTGGGGGAGCTTTTCCGAGCCAGGGAGGCAGTGATTTCATTTTCCACTGGGGCTCTGCGGAGATGAAGGGGATTCAAGTGCCTTCAGAAAAGCGAGCGGGGTTTTGGGGTGTTTCCAGACTCCCACCGCTTTTATTCTTGGAAGCGTCATTGTGGCTCCCCCTCCTCTTCCATTTATATCCCAGGAACTGATTCAGAAGCCATAGAAATCGGATTTGGAATCGCTGAATGCGGGCGGACAGCTGACGGCTCCCTTCCCGAGACGGCTCGCCAGCTGGGTGCCCGCGCGCCCGGGCGGGTCCGGCCGGGTCCTCAGATGCACGTCTCCCGGCAAAGCGCTCGAGGACTGAAGTGCTTTGCTCCATTCTTTAGACGTTTTTGTGGTTTGGGGCTCAGTCATCCAGAGTATGGTTTGCGATCCGCAGTAACCGGTTTGGGAGCAGCTGCCCGGCCGGGCAGGTTTCGTCTTGCTTACTTACTGGGTTTTTTTTTTTTTTTTTTTAACCCTCACACCATTTTTTGTTTTTTTATTAGTAGCCTTGAAGTTCAGTTTCCTGAGCCTGTCATTACCACCGATTCAGACAGGCTCCAGACAGGACCTACCGGCTGTCTCGAATAAGATGAAGCCATGAGCATATTAGTGGGTTTAAAATCACCCCAAATGTGGTCAAAACAACACTGAAAAAAAAAATGCTGTTATCCAGGTTAAATGAAATCGTATGGAAAGGAATTCCTTGACTTGACGTGTAAGCGAGCTGGCTTTGCCTCAGGAGTGAATGAGTTCGGTTAAATAAGTTTAAACTAAGATGAGGTCCCAGCAGACAGTGTTAAGCCGAGAAGCATCCTGGAGGTCTTTCTGTTGTGACAGCTGTTCGGTGAGAGCCTGGACTTCTGGGGTAACAGCCCACCAGGCGAGTCCCACATAAACACCCCATCCAGGAGGGCTGGGGAGGGAGTCGGTGAAAGGGGAACATGTTTAAAACAGGAAGGAGGTGAAGCCCCTCTCTGTGCCAAGCATCACGCTAAATGCCTTTGTCCACGTGATCTCATCCCACCCGAGTCGCCCCGGAACCGGTGGCCCAGGTGGGGGTGCCCGAGCTGGGAGAGACTGAGGTGGGGGGGGGGGGCTGGAGGTCTCACGTTCACCCATGACGGAGTTAGGACTGGAGCTCGAGGTGCCATTGAGGCCGCCCCCTGGGCTCTACGGCCTCCCCGGAAGCACCCACCCCGATCAGCGCACGAGGTCCGCAGGCCACGGAGGCCACGCCGTCTGAGGCGTAGGAGCTGCCTTTCCCGCGGTCCTCGGGGCGGGAAAAGGCCACACGGCACCGTGAGAATTCACCCTGCACTCCCACGAGAGCAAGGAAAATTCTGCACCAAGTGGTGAGCATTCAACAAACACAAACGCTTGTTTATGCGTATCCTGTGAACGGTTTCTAGTCAAATCGCCGAGCACCTGTGCAATTTTTTTTCCTCACGTTTCTTATTTTCCAGCTAAAAACACCTGACAGCTCTGCCATACCCCGTGTATTTGCGGGAGGGTGGTTTTGGTTTTTCCTCTAAAAGTGAGAAAAGTCTTTGATGTGTGTAAACGTCATGTTTTTGATCCTGTAGACAAGGAACCCTTCTCCTTCCACACCCGCAATATTCTTGCAATGGACCTTCTCCAATGACGCATCGACAGGGGGAAAGTCACTGGAGCTTCAGTTACGGTCACTATCGATCCAAAACCATTGCTCAGACCTGCAGCTTCTGTTCTGTACCTTCGTGGACCTTCAGTTCCGACACCAACATCCCTGAACATTTGGCCGCAACCAAGACTCCAAAATGATTTGATAAGAAGCGGGGCTGTATTTGGGCTCTAGAATTATTTTTTATATGAGTTTAAGTCCTATCCAAACACCCACAAACCTCCAGGGAGCAGGACACTGGCCTCCCTGCCGTGAGCCTGGGGCCACCCGAGCAGCCTGGAATAAGCCCTGACCCCTCCGCCCCCCAGCCCCCACCCCCGCCCCGACCTTCTGATTTCCGGGGTCTGGGCTCTGCCTTGGTGGCAGGGGCTTAAAAGCTCCTCGGGGCTCTTAATGCATGGTCAGGGCAGAAACACGTCTCTGAAAAGACCCCGCTAATGGCTTCTTTCCTATTTCTTCATTCTTGGCGCCTTCTCTTTGATTTAAAAAGTAAGACATGTCCATTCTGAAACATTAGAAAAATGTAGGAAAGCATGATGTAGTAAATAAAAGCCTCACATCATCGTGTCCTCCGGAGACCAACATTAGCAGCATGTTCGTGTGTATTGAGGTTTTCACCACTAACAGCGTATCCTGAGGTATTTTTCCATGCCATTTAATATTTTTTTTGAAATGTTAGATTGTTAGAGAACGCAATCATATATCTATATGCAATAATTTAATAGTTCCTTAACATGACTGGACATTTAGCGATTTTTTAAAAAAATACTACTTTTTAAAAATCTGCATTTCTAATTTTTTATGAGAACTGTTGGCTTCGACGTGATCAGCAATCTCATGCTCTTCTGCAGCGCCCATGTCCAATAGGCTTAAAGTGTTAGCATATGTGTTTGTGGGTTTTTTTTTTTTTTTCCTGGCATTACTAGAAAAAATGAAGCATAGTGTTATCGCGGGTGCAGTTAAGCTGCAGAAAACAAACGCGGCGGCTTGTCGAAACGGGCGGCCTCTGGCCTCACGCTGCGGTCCTGGGGAAGCCACTGCGACCGGGAGCAGGGGCTGGGGGTGCGTGGCGGGCGGGAGGCTCCCCGCCTGCCCTCCCTGGACCCTGTGAAGCCACGGAGGCGGCCGCAGCAGGCAGCCCGCCGAGGGCGAGCAGCAGGCCTCCCCCTCAGACCCCTCCCCTGGCCTTCTGCAGAGAGCCCTCAGCGGAGCGGGACACCCCGACTCTCAGGAGAGTGTATCTGAGGCCTCGGAAATGTCAAAAGACGGGATTTCGCGGACGGACGCACCGAGGGACGCTGCCCTCAGGACCGCGGCGTGGGTGCTGGGGACGCTGCGGGCGGGGACCGTGGGCTGCGCCCTGGGAAAAGAACCGGCCGCCCTGGACGACAGCACCGTGTCACGGCGGCTGTCACCCGCCGGTCACCCCGTCAGAAATGCACTGCCGTTATACTCCCACGTTGCTGGGAGCTTTAAAACTCTCTGGCACCAGTTAAATTTTTGCTAACGAATCCTTTGTCTTCGTGAAACGCTTAGAAGGAAGTTACCCCTTCAGGTTGTAAGCGGAATTGGGGGAGCTGCCTTCGCTCGGCCCAGCGGGGGCCCGACGGTGCCATCCCGAAGCCCAAAGAACAGGTCACCCCACCCCCGTGGGGCCCCTCCTGCTGCCCGAACAGCGGCCGCCTTTGGATCGGTCATCACGAAAGTGCAGCCACCATGTGACCGACACTCATTAGCTCGTCCAGCAGACACCTGCCTGCCTGCCTCCAGAGATCTCCCCTCTACCCGGCTCACGGGCAGGTCGGTCGGCCAGTCACGGCCGCGGGACGAGTGACGTGGGTATCCAAGGAGGGCCACAATCTGGGGGCCCTCGGGAAGGTCCCACGGGCACTGTACGTTGAAGAGACGGGTAGAAAGGCCCAAGTTTTCCCCGCACCAGACTCGCAGAAACATCGGTCAAGTTGGTTCACTTAAAAAAAAAAAACAACCTCAAACTGGAAAGTTAGAGTTTACAAATCCCTTTCAGACACGTTTGTATTTTGAACAAATCCTGCCTTTCCTCTAACTTCAAGGAGACATGATTGGGGTCCATGGGGGGATCCAGAAGCCCCCCCCCTTCTCCACTGCTCCCCTTACAGGTAAACTCTGACTGCGTTTACCACTGAAGAAAGAAAGGTGTCACGATGAGGGCCCGAATCCTATAATATTGTCGATTCTGATGAGAATACGAATGCCATCGATTCGGGCCCTTCGAAAGGGCTCATTAATAGGGCATCGAGTTCCCCACGCACGGTGTACAGACTGGGCTACAGATCCCTGTGCCGTGAGACGTGGCATCGTGAGGTGACGGACCCAGGGGTGAGTCCGGCTCTCTCTGTCCGTGGCACGACAGGACATGACGTGAGTGTGCGGTACCCGCGCAGCCTTCGGCGTGTTCACAGACTGTCCGGTGACGACAGCTGTGCTCGGAATGGGCTGAGGGAGCGGGTCGTACGAGCCCGCACCACGCACGGTAGCCGAGCCGGGTGCTGCGGGCGCCGACGAGCCCGACCGTGGTCGGCGGCTCCCAACGCGCACGTGTGTGAGATCGGCGCATCGCGGACCCTCCGCGCGGCCGGTTTTTGCCACGCTCCGGTGAAGCCGGGGGAAACGTGGGAAGGCCGTGAGGTCTTCCATCTCCCGCGGATGTCGAAGTCTGGGAAACGGGAATCGTAGTGCGGTCACGGGCGGGCTCGGCCCAGCACACGTGCGACGAGAAAGTCGCGGTGCGCCCCGCCTGCCCTCCGGTGTCTGCGTTTCCTCGGAGTAGAACACCTCCCTTCCGGCCACCCCGCCGAAGCGCGCCTGGGGAGGGCCGAAGAACTCGCGCTCTCTCTGCGGCCTCATCTGGCGCACGCTTCCCCCCCTTATCTGCCCCACCGTTTTGCGGCATCTGACGGGGTGGCCCCGGGACCCCGCCTGTCCTGGTTCTCGGGTCGCCCGGATCTTCGTGGTGGCTTCGACGGCCTCTGCTGTCGGGAGGAGCACTGTGGCGCCCTGAGGCCGTGCGACTTCCCTCACGCCTCCTGCGACGCCTTCGCCCGGAGATCAGAAACGCAGACGCTCAGGCCTCCGGGCCGGGACAGGCTCTTCTTTCTCGATTTCTGTCCCACGTCGCTTCGTCTCTGTGCGTCCTGGCGCCGGCCTCCCTGGCAGGGGGACCACGAACAGGGCAAGCGCCAGCCCTCGCCGGCAGCACGCCACGGCGGCCCGCGCCCCGCGGCCGGGGGCCCCCGCCCTCCCGCGCGGCGCGGCTGCCCACACGCGACGGCCGAAGCGCTCGCTGGTGACTTGCCCGCTTCCTCCTGTCCTGTTGGAATAGCTTCGCTCGGCTCCTCCAGGGCTGTTGAGCAGCTTTATTAAAAGCTCTTTCTTGGTTCGACAAATCATTGCTCTCATTCTTTCATCTGAAAGCTATTCGCTCTGTAGGGGAAAGAATGCATGGCCACGAAGAGGACAGTCGTGTGGAAACGACCCATCCGGAGAGGCGTCCCCTCGTTCCTCTTCGAGCCAGCCTATCGGTGGCGTGGGCTGCTCGCCTGCAGGCTCGGTGTCTGTCTGCCTTCCTAGAGCGGCAGCCTCGCGAGGGCAGACGCCTGTGTGTGCGTGTCCGGCCCGCCGCGCGTCCAGGCCCGGTGAGCGTCTGGCGAGCGGTACTGGACATCGTTCGTTCCCGTCGGTCGCTGCAGGCCCCTCTCAAACGCTTCTTGGCACAGGAGGTGGCCCACGGGACTGCGTGTTGTTGTTATTTTATTTTCTGCTGGTTACCGCGCCTTCGGACTCGCGAGGCGTTGTTTATACTGCCCATGAGAAGAAATGCGGACGGGAACAGGTCTGCTGGCATCAGGGAGAGGGCCGCGCCAGGCTTCATTTTTGGGAGGTTAGACAACTGTGTTTTACGCTAGAGAGACTCGCCCGTTTGCTGCAAGTCAGGACTTCGCTGGGCCGGTTTACAGGGCTGGGGGCAAAGAGATAAGTGTGTCTCCTAGTGAGAGGTCATCTGTTTTGAAAGTCCGTGAGCCAGATCCAAGGGTTACATCACAGGACGTCTCGGGCTTTGCAAGGTGGTGACGTGCCCGGCCGAACGTCGGAACAAAAATCTCTCTTGCTTTCCTCTTTGGAAAACCCGTATAGTCGAACCTCTGAGTGCTCAGATGTGTCCAGCCCTGAGCAGATAGATGGGGGGATAAAGGTCTGAGGCCAAAGGAAAAGTGAACCTTTTCCCGCAGGCGTGTGCAGGAAAAGGCCGCGCCTGCTCTTCCGGGAACCGTTTCGACAGACGGGGTGCAACCCAGGCGTGTCCGATGCGACGAGTCACCCCAATGGCAGACGGTTTCCCTTCCTCTCGGGCAATGATGGCCTGGCCGTTCGAAAGACGTCGAAGGCGTCCCTGCGTTTTCCGTGATGGGAAGGACAAAGGGCGACGGCTGGTGTCGCCGTTCGCGTGAGGTGACCGAGCTTCCCTGGGAAACCGCGATGAGCTGAGCGAGCCTCCCGTTAGAACTGCCCCCTGCGCGCATACAAAGCCATTTAAGGGATGCGATCAGGTGTTCGCCATGATGAATTCAGACAGCTCGCAAGTTCGCCTGCCGTCCTCCTGTGGCTGGTGACCTTGACTGGGGACAGGAGGTTGCTGCCAAGGTCTGTTTTTGTCTGGAAAAAATGGTGATGTGTGTCCATGGATCCTTCCTGGTGTGACCTACCAAGTTTCAGGTTAATTCGTGGAATGACAGTGACATTGTAGCAAAAGCTAAGGGGTACGAGAGACTTTCCTTGGCAGGCACATAGATGTCTGTTCGAGGAACTACAAAATTTACGTTCAAAATTTCCGTATCGTAATTAGCATAACCATCCCCTTTAAAGACAAATATAAAGAAAACTTAACTAAAAACACTGCATTTTTCTGCTCCAGATTATATGTTCCAGAAAGGATGTATTTTTCATACAAGGCTTTTGGTCTTTGCTTCCTCTAGAGCGTAGAGTCAGTGGGAAGGCGCGGTCTCGATTCTCGCGGCCCCTTCTTGGACAGTGGCCGCGGAGCCCGGTCGCGGTCGCGAGCAGCCGCAGCACCAGCCCATGGAGCCTCGTCTCGCGGGGACCGCCGGCTCCGTCCGCCGAGCCTTCGTAGGGGCTCTAGGGCTGTAGCTCGAAGCCATGGTGCGGCTCTTGAGAAGGAACCTGCGGGAGACGCAGAGAGGGCTCGGGGTGAGGGGGGCACGTGACGGGAAAGGAGCACCGGACCTCCCCAGCGCAAACGCAGAATTAAAGCGGGGTGTGTACGCGCACGTGTGTGCACGTGTGCTTGTGTGTGTGTGCTTGTGTGTGTGCGCACACGTGTGTGCGCGTGTGCTTGTGTGTGAGTGTGTGTGTTTGTGTGTGTGCATGCACGTGTGTGCGCGTGTGCTTGTGTGTGTGCATGCACGTGTGTGCGCGTGTGCTTCTGTGTGTGTGCGTGTGCACGGATGTAGCTCTAAAGGCTAATCAGGGAGGAAACATAAAGAAACAGAGATAGGAACAAGAAAGCGCTAATTCGAGTTGCAGGAAAAGATCGTTTTCCTTGCTCAGTCATGGTTTTACAATGTCCAGACTTGTCTTGATTTCCCCCATGCTACAGGCATGAAGTGTCCCTGTGACATTCCTTACGACTTCAATCGAATCTGAAGGCTTTGTTTCGGCATGTTTTATTGACAGCAGTATGTTTCAGATCTCGACCAGGTTTTCGGACAGGCCCGGGAGCCCCGAAATTGACTAAGTCGTTCAGCCCGGAGGCCGAGCGCGGCGTTGCAGAGGGAAGCGGCCCCGTCGGTGGCGGTGACGCTGTTCTCTGGCTGCCGCCTGCGGTCGGCCAGCCGTCGGGGCCGCTGTGTAGACGGCGCGTGTCTCGGAATCTGCGTGAAACCCGCGTTGTCCTTATTTGCGGCTTTGGACCTGGGGGGACCCCGAAGGGCGACCCCCTGGTGGGCCACACCCTCGCTTGACTTGAGCCCGAGGGGGGAGCGGTCAGGAGCCGGCCCCCCAGCCGTCCCCGGGATGCAGTGCTCTCATGGACGGCCCCAGGGGACCAAGCGCCACCCGCAGCTGCAGCCCCTCCCGCCCCGTGCGGGCTGAACCCAAAGCCTCCCCCTGCAAGCTGGGCCTTCGGCGTTCCCGCCAGCCAGGGCCAGCTGGGACGTTCCGGATTTCGCCTGCGGAGGCCGAGGGCTCCCGGCACCGCCCTCTTGGCTAGGTCCGTCACTGAGGCTCCGCCGACTCAGATGCCGCCACGGTTCTGGTGCGGTGCCCCGAGTGCTGACCGAGGGCTGACCGCAGGCTCCTCCTGGACACTTCGTTAAGAGGCGGGTTCCAGCCCTGCGAGCCCAGGAAGGCCCGGGACCACCGTTTCTAACAGGCTCCCCCCGGGCGAGGCCGGCGCTGCCGGTCTGCAGACCACGCTCCGCGGCTCGCGGCTCGCGGCTCCCGCTGCTGCTGTCCACCAGGCCCCCCACACTCCCTCCGGGGGGCTTCTAGGCCCCTCTCCTTTATTTATTTATTTTTTGAAATTTGGAGAGGGAGATTATGTAATTTTATGAAGGTGCCACATGGCATAGAGAAGAATAATTCTTAGTCATGAATTAAGCATGCACCATTGAAACCGCATGCTTTGAAAAAATAATGGCTTCTGTCTTTATATCGGAGGGCAAGAGCCACCTGTCACCAGGGCACTGCCGGAAGCCAAGTCTGTCACCAGCAGCACTGTGAGCTCCGGCGCTGGGATGCTGGTTCTCCCCACAAAGCTAACACGTCCCCACGGACGGCACTCTGTGTAACTAACCTTTGCGTTTTGAGGAAATGGCAGATTCACGTGTCGTTGTAAGAAATGCCGCAGAGAAGGCCCCCGTGCCCTTCACCCCGTTCCCCCCAACGGGAGCGTCTTGCGCCGGTCGATGATTGACACAGGCGGGGTACATTTCCATCGCCACGAGGGTCCCTGGAGTTTCACTGTGACAGACAGGCCCCCTTCTGGGAGTCACCCAGGTCCCTCTGCACAGGCAGCCGGTATCTTTAGAACACAAATCTGAGTGTGATCCTCCTTGCTGGAAACCTGTGAGCGGCTTCTCATGGCGTTTAAAATGGAACCTGAGGCCCTGAGTGGCCAGCCCTCCGGCCGGCCCCTCGGCCCCCTTCCCCTCGCTCGCCCAGCGTCCTCTCTGCTGGACCTCTGTCCAGCCGCGGACCTCCCGTAGCCACCGCGCCTCCTGCAGACGCGTTCCCGAGTCGCCTCATCCTTCGGAGCCCCGCGGAAGGGCCGTTCCCCGAGGAACCCCAGCACGACCTCTCGGAGCAGGCGGGGTTGCCGCGCTCCACGAGCCGTGGCGCAGCCGCGGTCCGGGGCCGAGTGTCGGTGAACGTCGGTCCTCTGGCCTGGGCCGTGCGTGTCGTGAGGCGGGAACAGCGTCCCCTGGCACGCGCTAGCACTGCAATGACGGCGGTGACGACGAGGACGGCAGCGACTTCCGCGGGCCGGCGCCGCGTCACAGGTGGTAACGACCTGATAACCCTCGTGACGGCGCCACGGGCGTCGGGGGCCGGGGGGGTGTGCCTTTCCCCCTCGTCTTACGGACGAGGCAAACGAGGCTCAGTGAGGCGTGGTTTGCCCGAGGCGGCCCCGCCGGGCCCACGGAGCGGCTTCGAGGGTGGGCGTCTGGGGCTGGAATCCACGTCCCCGAACGTGACAGCGTGCTGCCCCGCGGCTCCCGCGCACGCCGGAAAGGTCCTTGCGGACATCTGCCGGGCGAAGGCCAAGGGAACATGCCCTGAGCTGGCTTTGGTTCACTCTCGTGGGCTGGAGCGTTGGTACCTTCCCTGGTAAGTTGACTTTTTTTTTTTATTAATAGCTTGAGTATTAGGCAGACATGAATTAGAAAATCTAGATTATTTGCAAGTGTAAACTCTAAAGAATTTCTTAAGTGTTATTTGTAAGCAGATGAGTGTATAACAAATATTGCGTTCATTATATGAGAAGTCTTGTGGGATCTTGGGTCTAAGATTTACTTAGGAATTGCCCTATGAAATAGCCGCAAACATCCAGCAAAACCCAAACGCCCCCGTCGAACCTCAAGTTGACAGATTTGGGGAGGAAAAGTGCAAGGGAATATTTCCGATGGTAAAAGTCACCCCCCCCAGCGAAATTAATTTGTTATCTAGTTAACAGAATTCCCTACTCCTTGGCAAGTCAATACCTACTCCTCCTTGTTATTTAAGATTTGGAGTTTCGCATTTCTCTTGCAAACCGAGCTCGCATTGCATGAGAGGCCTGGCCTGATTGCAAGCAGAAAGTTCCAATTCCAAATCATTCTCTCGCAAAGATCTGGGTCTCCTAGTCTGGCCTCCCCCAAACCCAACAGCCATGGCTTTCTCGAACAATTTGCATGTTTTAGTAATCCTAAAAATTGATGTGCTTTTTCCATGGAAGAAAGCATTACCACATTTTCCGGGGGGTGGGGGGCGGCTGTAACCTCGCTCCTCCAGCCTCTCCTTCTCACCCCCGCCCCTCGCCGCCGCCCACAGGACATCTGCAGTTCTTCAACTAAAAGCACAAATTATTGTAAACGTTAACTGAGCTTACAAAGAAATGCTTGTGCAGGAAAACTTCTCAGCTTCAAGGGGGAAAAAAATCCGGTTTGGCCATTCAACAGAGCAGAAGTCAGTTCCCAGGAAGGCACTCCCGCAGCCCCTTGGGGGTGACCCCTTCTGCTGCCACCACCCCGAGACTTGACAAAGGGCCAGAATAAACAGCTGAGGGACCAGTTCAGTTAAGACACATTGTAGTTTTCACTCCTCTCCTCACTGGCCTCCGTTACCAGATAGTCAGCTCAAAAAGTAAAAAACAAGCAAGAAAAGCGCTTTCGATGACAGATCGCCAACCCGCTGAAATCTGTGCACCGCGCTGGGCCTCCCGGCCGTTTAAAAGGCCGTGGGACACCGTCTCCACACGGCGCTGGCCTTGCAGGGACATGCAGGGCCCCGGGCTGCCGGAATCGGCTTCGTCTCTGTCGACATGTTCCGTCGGAGTGAAGGGGGCGGCCGGAAAAGCCGGGGCTGGGACGAGAACAGATAAAAACCTTCCCGCCTCCCGGAGCGGACGGCCCAGCCGGGAGCTGGTGCTCAGGCGTCCTGTGGGGTCGGCGGCTTCCGGCCGTAGTGGTTTTCCGGGCCCGGCCACAGCCGGCTCCATCACTTTGCTCCTCCTCTCCCTGAATGACCAGGAGCCTCCTGGACGAATGATCCCGGGAATGGATGAGGCATATTTTGCTGAGAGCATCTCGGCGAAAAAAAGCCTCGTACCTAACCTCACTTAACGGTGCCGCGTTCTGACAGACGCCCCTGATGCTTCGGAGCAGCAGAGACGGTTGCCGGAGATGAGTCTCTAAGTGCCCTCGAGGGCGGCGGGGCGGGGGGGGGAATATCAAATAGTTTCTTAAATCCGGCCCCGCGTCCTTTGACCTGGAGCTATCGCAGTGGCAGACCCCTTTTGCCGTCACCGCCGCCCTTCGCCGGGAAGGCCGTAAAAGAAAGTTCAGCGAAGAATTACACAATGCTTACAGGAAGCGAGATGGAAAACATCGCAGCACAGTGGAGGGTAGGAATGTTTTCTAAAGAAGGTAGGAAACGCATTTTGTAAATCGCCCATGTGGGTTATTTTTATGCGTTCTCTTGGACAGTAATTAATAACGAAGCAGTGACATGTTTTCTGGTCCGTTATTCTGACAGACTCGTGTTTTTGGAAGACATCACTCTGTTAAAATCGCAGACATATTCAGTCAGAAAGTGGGCTTTCGACGACGGAATTCTGCATCTTCAGTCAGTAGCAAATCTAATCCTAGCAGGCGAGTAGGATATAATACAAACTAAAACCTAAGAGAGACCAAGCAAGGAAAAATACTTTCTCTTCCAGCTTGAGAGGAATTTACCGTCAGCCCTACTATTAATAGACACAGTGGGGATTTAATTTCCATGGCTCAACTGCCATATTAGTATTAAACCTTAAAAAAAAAAAAAAAAGTGAACCAAGTCTGCTGAAAATTTACATATGATGTTAATGCAGATATTTCTGTAACTCGGCAATATTTATTCCTCTTTTATTGCTTGCTGACTTTCTCAGCGTCGTAAACCGAAGGGACGCCAAAGGAAACAAACGTTGGCTGTTCTCAGATGACACATTATTCTTTAAAGAGACAAAATGTGCTGTGAAGCTGCAGAATGCTTTCGCCACCCAAGAGCGAGCAAAGGCAAAGCCACACGGGGCAGCCGCGGGGCCGAGGAAGCCAGGAAGGGGGCCGCACGCGTGGATTCCCACGAGCACGGGGAAGGAGGGGCTTTCGGAGGACAGCCTGGGGTGCGGGAAGCCGTGAGGAGAGCCGAGTCGCATCTGCGTGAAGCCGGAGGAAGGGACCAGCGGACCGGCTTCAGATCGAAGTGTGGAATGACTCCTTGACACACCCTGAGCGAGATCAGAAGTCTCCGTCACTCAGAACGGACAGGCGGAACCTGATGCCCACGGGTCACGGCGCGGAGGGCCAGGTTTCCTGGATGTGGTGGGCATCGAGCCGGACACCTCATTGTAAAAGCGTACAATGCCTAGCACGGAGCTGCAGCACCCCGACACGAAGCCACAGCTAAGCGACACCCCCGGCCCCTGCACCTCCCATCCAGCGTTAAGCACCTTGTCTCCCCAGTAGCTCTACTTAGCTGTTGATAAGATAGGAGAATCTTAACCCTAAGAAAAGCCTTTTGGAGTCTGGCAAGTTAGTCACTGTAACCAGGTGCATCTTCTAGTAAGTCCAGGATAAAGGGACTTCTACTCTATAAAGAGGCTCCTTGACTTAACGATGAGGTTACATCTCGATAAACAACCTTCGTAAGTTGAAAATACCGTTAAGTTAAAAACCTACCAAACCTCACGGCTCAGCCTGGCCCACCGCCAGTGGGCTCAGAGCGTAATGTCCAGAACACGCCGGCAGCGCAG
This sequence comes from Rousettus aegyptiacus, assembly GCF_014176215.1. Taxonomy (NCBI): domain Eukaryota; kingdom Metazoa; phylum Chordata; class Mammalia; order Chiroptera; family Pteropodidae; genus Rousettus; species Rousettus aegyptiacus. The sequence continues at coordinate 43,776,067 of NW_023416288.1, read as the reverse complement.
TGTACCGTGGTCTGTCGGTTGCTGACCCTCGTGACTGCCTGGGTGACGGGGAGCTGCGGCTTGACCCGCCACCCCCGCATCACGAGGGAGCGTGCACCCCATATCGCCGGCCCAGGGAAAGATCCAGAATTCAAAGTCTGGTGTCTACTGGATGCGTATCGCTTTCAGACCATCGTTAGTTGGAGCACCGCGGCGTGGCTCCACCGCCAACCGGGGACCGTCTGTCGTTCCTGACCTTGTGTTACGCCGTCCTCTAAACCACTCGCCAGGCCACACACACCAGCGCGAGCTCAGGGCAGAGGGGTCAGCCCCTGAGAGGGCCTGGGAGGGAGGAAGCGGCTCCTTCCACCGGGGCCCAGGCCACCTTTGACCCACACTCCGGTCACAGCGGTGTCCAGCAGGGTCTGCCACGTGTCGGGCACGCTGACCACAGTCTCCCGTCCCACCGAGTCCTCCCCAGACCGTGGGTCCCTGTCTCGGGGATGAAGAGAAAGGGGGGGCTGTGTAACGGAGCCAGTGAGTTGCCTCAGGAGTGAGGCGCTCAGGGTTGTGATCCTGCCCTCGCGACTCCGAGGCCGCTGGTTGTCGGCAGGTGCCAATAGAAGTTCGCTTTTCCGTTCTGTAGTCCACGCGGCAGGGGGGTTAGCTTCCCACCCCAGGGTCGGGGTGACCGCAGAGAAATGCTGGCCAGAAAAGGTCCTTCCCCCTGATTGGGTTGGAAATCTCTTATTTCCTTGCAAATTACAGATCTTTCCCAGAATGTTGTTTCAGAAGAAGAGTGGGTAGAGCAGTGGTCCTCGTAGATAACGACAGAGCGGCCCAGGCAAGGTGACTTGCGTCCCCCACTCAGGACAAGAGCGTCCTCCAGGGGAAGGAGACTCAGGAAGCGGGAGCTGGGGACGGAGGAGGCCGTGTTTTCTGAGCGCGGTGAACCGCGGGACGGCGTGTGGCGAGGCCGCCGAGCCCGGCGCCCGGCAGTGCAGGCGGCCTGCCCCGTGCCCGCTGCCCGTGGGCAGGGACGCGGCCGCCCTCTCCCACGTGGCCCGAGCTCGGCGGCGCCTCCTCGTTCTGATGCGTGCTCCGGTGGCGTGTCCTCCCGTGGCGTGGCTGCGGGAGGTCCTGCGACTGTCTCGCACGTGACGTTGTCTCCCCGGAGGGCTGGTCCTTCGGGGCAGCGAGTGCTTCCGAGTCGCTCCTGGCAACGGGCGTCCTGTCGTTCTGCCGAGTGTGTCTTAGTCGACTGCGTGGAGGAGCGGAGCCGCCGTCCCCACGGCCCTGCGGGCGCTGCAGGCCACGGGGTGCGGCGAAGCCACCCTGAGCGGCCGTAGCAACCTGCCGACGCCGCCTGGCCGTGATGCTTTTCAGCCGTGCGTGGCGGCCAGATGGATTCGAGAGGGACCAATTCAAGCAGCAAGCGAGCAGCCCGGCATGGGGAGCGGCCCTCGGCCTTGTCCTTAGGGGCTGAGTCACGGGGGCCTGTGGGGAACACAAGGCAGACGGTGTGTGTGCTGGGTGGGGACCCGACCCGGCGGAGTGAAGCTCGTCGGCCCCGCCGCACGTAACCCTCACGTCGCCTTGCCGGGAAGGACCTAGGTGGTCAGGGCGTATCCAGGACGAGCCGAGCTGGCCCGACATGGCATTAAACTGCCCGGGAGTAGTAAGCGGCCCGCGGAGCGCGCTGGGCCGTGGGGCGCCGCGCCCCGAGCCTGCGCCACTCCCGCCCGCAGCCGTCCACGCTGCGTCCTCTCCTGGGTCCCCTGCTGGGCGGGGTCAGGTTAAGTCGGGGCGACAGGCAGTCGCACACACAGGGTGGCGTCGAGCTTGCGTCGGGGTTCGAACCCGGTTTCCGGGCCGCGCCCTTTGACGCCACCCCCACTTCAGACCTCGGTGTTCCCCGCGTCTCTGCCGACCCCGCACTGCCCCGTCCTGCCCAGTGTCCGTGGTGGCCGCCGACTGCCCGGATGTGCAAACCCGCCCCGCCTCCGGGGCCACCTCGCGGTCCTGCCCCGCACGGCCCCGCACGGCCCCCCGCACCGCCCCGCGGGGCCCGCATGCCGAGCGCTGACCGGGAAAGCCCGGGAGCTCTGTCTCCGAAGGAAGAGGTCGGAAGCAGCGAAATCACAGCAGAGGCGAAGGATCGAGGGAGGTTTGGCCGGCAGACTTTTGGAAGGGAAGCAGCGTGAGTCATGTCGGCAGGCCTGTGTGTGCAGAGTCCCTGGACGTGAGGAAGCAGCCGTCCCCAGCGGACAGAGCAGGGCACAGAACCCCGGCCAGGGGGGAGGGGCCCGCGAGACGTCTCCAGAAAGGAAACACCAGGCGTGCTCGGTGCACTCGCGTTTACATTTTCGCATAGGGAGATTGTAAACCAAACCCGGCATCCGTCCTCACTTCAGTGAGCTCTGCTCAGCGCCCAGCGTCCAGTGCAGGGATTGAATACTCGGCCACCCCCGGGCCTCGTTCCGTAGGACCTGGCATGGATTCCGATGCATCATCGGATATGTGTAATTCCTCCATCCACGAATGGTTGCTCAGTACGTGTCCATGTGTTTAACATACAGACGGTCAGGGACACTGGCCACCACGACAGAGGGTGTTGCCAGTCACGTAGTAGGTACTCACAAGGGGCCGATTGCCGTGAAGGACCGATGGGTATCGCTTTCTGGTCCAGAGTAGTCGCTCATAGTCCAATGATAGGTCAGGTTCGTTTCTGTTGTACCAGCCATTCAGTTAACCATGAGAAATGGAATGGATTGCCAGCCCCACTAGATAAGATTTTGAACTTTCTGTTGTTGGGACCCTTTTTTGGACAACACCCTCTAACAATGGAAAGGGATAGCTTGTATTTCAGGATGTTAATGCATCTCGAATTCCAGCACAACTCATCATTCTGCTGCGTCCATCTAAACGTAGGCGTCCTGGGAGGGACGGGCCGGGAGGAATAGTTTGCCCAGGCAGAAAGAGGTTGCAGCGGTTTGGCTGCCATGAACGCTGCCACGGTAAGGCCTCCGTGGCAGACGTGTTCAGAGGGATCTGCGGTCTGCGAAGCGCCTCCGTGCCCACAATGTCATTGTCACTCACGAGCGCCACGAGAGACGTCGAGGTGGTCCCACTTTATCCAGTGAGAGCACAGAGGCCCAGACAGTCCAGATAACAGGCTGCAGATGACCTCAGAAGGGCACCGTCTCGGTCTTCACACTGATAGGTAGGTGTCTGACACTGTCGCTGGGAACAGCCCCTCACAGAACTGGCCTTTCTGGATTCAGACACAGCCGCTAACGTGCAAAAGAGTGGACACAGTGTGCCAAGGTACCGTGTCTCTGCTTGGTACGTTCTTTAAAAATCATGAACATGGCTTGAGATTATTTTAATCCCAAGGAGGAGAATCTCGGGGCTGGAAATCAACCAGTTTTGGCGTTCTGTTCCCTAACTCAAAAATAAAAGAGATGTTATGTTAAAGTCTCCTGCTTATTAACTTAATTAGGGTTGCTTCAGTTCGCAGCTGGGTCGGACACGCCGAAGCTTGGCATGTTTAGTCCGGGAGGCAGATTGCAACGCACATGGCAAACTGTCAAGTATTTAAGAGGACGTTGGAGTCTTACATGTGCATTTCCAAGTTGCAGTGTAGGTTCGAATTCAGTTTGACCACTATCTGGATGCCTGCGAGCTGAGAAGTATTTATTAGTGATGAAGTCAAATAGGGTAGAGAACTACTGACAAAAAGTATAACGTTTTGGAAAATGAAGGAAAACCCTCACGTTTGTAATGAGGCCTTTCCCACTCCGCGAAGCCTTGGATTCGACCCACGGCGAAAATTTAAATGCTACTTTGTCTTTAATTTTATCCTGTTCCTAATTCTTCCATTATGACTCACCCATAGATTTTCCTACTTTTCTATTGTCACAAACCCGTGTGGCTTAAATGACTAGTCTGATGTTGTGATCACAATAGCGTTTTTCTATTGGATAAATTCACTCCATGTTCCCCAAAACCAATGTAAAAGTGGATTTATAGATCAGGAAACCATCTCTGCGTGATGCGTGGTGTTTTTCAAGAGCTGCCACATGCAACTATTTTGTGTATGGTACGTCATTGCTTGTCAATTATTTCTAATTTTTAAAGCACTTTCACAAAGGCTTTTATCATGAATAATGCAAAACTTTGAGGGTCTTACTAGTTGTATGTGGTCTTTTTTACCTTTCATTTCTTTTTAAGTGTATTTTATTAAAATATTTTTCTTTTTCCCTTGTTCAATACAGATTTTGGTAAATTTTCTCCAGTTTTTTTTTTTATTATTATTATAAAATAATGTATGGTCACTATAGAAATTTTGAAAAATGCAGAAATAATAAGAAAGAAATAAGAAAAACACCCAGAACCCCGCTATTCATAAAATATTGTTAACAAGTCAGCGTATTTTCTTCCTGTCGTATTTCTGTGCATTTCAGCATGGCGGAGATGCATATACATGCACGTTTTGAAATTACCACCACGATACAATTTGAGGAAGGCAAACGGAATGGTAAGGCCTGATACACTGACACCTCTGAGTATCTTTCCCTATAATATTTTTACATCTATCATGTAAACACCAGGTTCCTTGAGAGTTCCTTAAACTCTTTCAGCCTGAAGGTGGGAACAAAAAAAATTCTTCGCCTCTGCCTTTTAAAGCTTAATCAACCACATTCCCCAGAACGGAAAGATCTGACAACGAGCCACCAGAAAGTGGTAAGGATTGACATGCCCCGAGACGTCCCGCCTCCTCCTCCATCAGACACATGGGGACAAGAAAGGCAAAGGGCCCTGCGTGAACTCATCCGAGACTTGGCCGCTCACTGCCTTCACGTCTGAAATGCAAATGCGAGCACACGTCACGGCAGGGAGTCCAGCGGGGCGCAGGCACACGTGTCCGGAGTCCACCTGTCCCCACCATACGTACGAACAAACCAAGACTGTTAGGTATATTTTTATAAAGAAAGAACAATTTTAAGTAGTGATCAATGCCAAGGAAAAAAACACAGGGTAATGTGATAGGATGTCATGGTAACTACTCAAGCTAACCAGGCTCCTGAAGCGCGGACCGTTGAGTGGCACTCTCCGTGATTAGTGGGGCACAGGGACGCGAAGGTCTGGGACACGTGGAAGAGAATTCCAGGGGAAACACGTGCGAAGTGGGCGAGAACCGGGACCCGGGGGTGCGGCCGGGGCAGTGAGGGGTGCCGAGAGGAGCCGGATCTGCTCGGTGACGTGATTTCTGCGTCAAAACGAGGTGCTCTATGGACAATGGGGTGCGGACGAAGAGAGTAGAGACAACTTCGGAGGCCAGGGGAGAGATTTCCAACAGCCCTGACTACTTTGGTGGCCACTGATGTGTAGTTGAGAAAACAACCAATTAAAACAATTATAAATTTACTCAAGCAATTCCAAGTGTCTCAGTGCATTTGGGAAAACCTAGAGAAGCTGTTTTCATGTTGCGTCTTAATCAGTGATACAGATTTGCCCAGGCTTGTCGGCAAAGAGAGGTATATACCCCATAATGACACAGGAAAGCCCAACCTCATAAAAACAAGGTCATTTCAAGACTTAAAGGAGGCAGATTGTTTTTAATTTCGGCTGAGATAAGTTGAGGGGTTTTTGAGAAAAAGAATAACCAGACCATGGTTCAGCCCTAGCAGATAACTTTCCATAAAACATGTGCCTGACTCCGTCACTGCGAGCCAAGCACAACACATCAGCACAGATGAGTCTCAGAAACCTCGCACCGTGGAACCAGCCTCACACAGCAGGGCAAGCCTTTGTCGTCCCATTAACAAAAAGTCTTGAAACAGGCAAGTCTGTTCTCAGTGGAAACCAGTCAGAGCCCTGGTTTATGGGGCTGGGGCAGAGATCGCCTGGGAGGGGGTGCGAGGCGCCGCCTGGGTCCGTGGTGGTGGTCTGTACCGGGAGTTACACGGGGATGCGTGATTGTGGAAACTCGTAGATGCTACGCTTCGGGTGGGTTACCTCATGGTTTGTGGATGCTGCCTCGACGACAACTATAAACTAGTACTGACCCGGAACCGGTGACATGCCAGCGTGAAGTGGTGACATCCGTACCCTCCTGTCAAAGACAAGACGCGCAGACACGCGGCAGAGGGAACAAAGCAGATGCTAGCCTAAGACGCTCGTCGTGCAGGGCCGTCCGCCTTTCTACGCGCCTGTGAATCTTCACAATAAAACGTGAGGAAGGACAGCCGAGGGCTCTGTGGGGCCTGGGCCGGGCCCCGCTGCTCTTGATTCAGTTGCGTTTGTCTTCAGGTTTGCAAGAGACGGAGCAGATCACTAGTGTTTGCTACGGAGCTTGACACGAACAATTTTAATTGTCAAATGTATAACACGGAAGTAATGTTAAATTTCCCTTCAAACAAATTACTTAAACGCCTAATTCTAAACGCACATTTTAATGAGATTCTTCAAGTGCAATGGGTGCTTCCTTCTACTGACACAGTAACTCTGCTTAACACCTGCATCTGAGGAAGGCTGTCTGCGGATCCAAACTCTCCCAGTGCAGACGGTACCCGAGGGCAGGTGTATGTCCACGGACGTCCCCCAGCGTCTGTCCGTGTGCCACCTTGTGTCATGCTGCTGTCCCATTTCTCAGCAGCTCACTTTCATGCAGACTTCAAAACGGCTCTGGGAGGCGAGTGTCGTTTTCACCACGTCTGTGTTCGAGGCGAGCGCGGTGCAGAGAGCTTCGAGGAGTCGTTCGAAGGCACACGGCGCGGGGGTGGCTGACAAAAGCGTTTCCTCGGGTGCATTGAAACGCTCTCGGTCTTTGCAGTTTCATCTTGCGTCTGCCTAACTGGTTCGGGATGTTTATTTTTCAATAATTTTGCTGATTCGCGGGTCTCGCACTTAAATTTTTCTCATCGCTTTGTTTCGTAACGTGAGATATTGGGTATAAAGATGGAACCAAGATGGTACCTTGTTCGTTCAAGAAACCTCAGCCGAGTCGCGCCGATGCTCGCTCCGGGTGTCACCTAGATGTGCTCATGGCCTCCCGGGGATCGGGTGGGGGGGCCTCAGCAGAAACTGCCCGGTCATGGTTTCTTTCGGCATTTTAGTAATAGGATTCACGGTGGCCCCGCCTCAGACCGCATCGGATGACGTTCCAGCCGCTTTCTTCCTCTCAAGAGCAGACATCCTGGGCGGTGGGGCATTTAGGGCGCGCTGCAATTTTTTTAAACTAATTAATTTATTTTTATGGTGGCATTGGTTAACGAAATCCAGTAAGTTTCCGCTGTGCACTTTAACAGGATATATATATATATATATATATATATTTATTTATTTACATCGTGTGTTCACTTCCCATAGTTAGATTTCCTGTCACCACATATTTGACCCCTTTTCCCTCGTCTACCTCCCCGCGCTGCAATTTTTTTTTTTTTGCCATCATTAAGAAATAAATAACAATATTTTGCATGAAGCTTTTTCTGTATTCAGGTCTGTTTCCTCAGATAGGTTTTCCAAAGTGGAGTCGCCGTGACGTGGGATTTAAACGTTTGTTGGCACAAGTTGTTTGGCACATTCCCAAAATGTTTTATGAACATGGGTCTTTTCTTTTTCTGAATTCAAAAGTGATTCGTACTATCGTAAGCGCTGAAGGGTCGTGATGGATGTTCGCAGATCAATGCTCTCGGTGCTCATTTATCACTTTTTGAGTGAATGAATTTTCGAAATTATTTTTTTCTGTAGTAAAACAAGCTCAACTTGTTCTGTTTTTCACTGACACGAGTTACTTTCTCATTGGCTTCATAGTAAAAATTCTTTGGTTCTGCCGAGAGAAACTTAAAAGCTGATATCTTTGCTCATTTACAATGAAAGCGACTATTGTTGTCCCTGCCCTAACCCCCTTCCACCCCCGTATACTGAAGAGACTCTGCTGAAATGTGCTCCAACCTTAAGTCCAGTCGACGCTGGCCGCCTGGCCGGCAGGAAATGAAAGCCATGGCGGATACCCGTGGCTGCCCACACCACGGCCGGCCAGCCAGGCTGAAACTCAGGGGCCGGGGTCTGTCAGCTAGGAAAGCAGTTTTTGTGCCAAGGTGTGCCAGCCACCTGCGAGGTCACGCGGTGTGGTCAGAACCTGTACCTGCCTCGGCGGTGGCATCGTTAAGGGCCCTAGAACTGGGAAACCGGCCTGGCCCCATCGGGGGGACCGGAGCCAACGGTGCACGGCGGACCCGACGTGAGGCCGCAGTCGGAGCAGCGCCCCCTCCCGGGCGGAAGCAGCCCGGGGGTGTCGGGGGGACCCAGCGGCGTGTTGGAAGAGTTACGGGATTGTTCCACCCCCGGGGATGGCAGACGGGGCGCCATCTCGACTCCCATAGTTCCCACGTGAGGGTTCGAATGGCACCACGAAAGGGGAGACGAGGGGGATCCCCGCAGAACGAAAGGCGGGGGGGGGGGTGGCGATGGCCTCACGCGGCGGCGGGGCCGGCGCTTTGGGTCGGTTCCGTGCTGTCTGGACGTGTGTCCGCTGCCCTGGCACCGCATCGCGGGGCGGACAGACCGCGCCCTTCCAGGCAGCTCCCGTGAGGCGGGGCCAAGGCGCCGGGCCGACGGCGTGTGAACTCGGGGAGAGTCCCCGAAGGAAGAGCTCGGTGCTGCCTTTGGCCTGTCTCTGTGCTCAGCCACCTGCGTGGCCGCTCGGGCCTCTGCAGACGGCAAGGACCCGGCCGGGTCTGCATCTCGCCTCCGAAGCCAGAGGCCATATTTCTTCACTCGCATGATAATTTTGGTTCAAAGTATAGTTAGTTCCCTAACGAGCTCCCTGCTTCAAAAGCTCCAGATCTCTTTTTTTTTGGTCACGCTTGCCCGAACATGTCTTTCAAAGGGCTAGGTTTGTAAATATGACTTTATTATAGTCTTCTCCTTTGCTTTCAACTACAGACCACCGAGTGTATTTCCAGAGACTAACCTGTCCCTGAATTGAAACTGTTTTCTTGTATTAAGTCTGATACCTTAAAATGTTACGGAGTTCACTGCACCAAGGTCGTATGGGCTGCAGAGTCTGTGTCGGGCGGGTCCCTACTGTCTCCGTAGCTGAGTGTGTTTCTAAACGTCGGTTTTCAGTTCATTGTTTCCTGAATCTTATATAATTAGGCCTTTGGCTTATTCTTTGAGGCATTAGTTAAGAAGGAAGAGTATTTTTTACTCTCAGGCCAGTTGGGTTTTAACTTACACTCTTCGTCATTGATTTTGGGCTGTACAATGTCGTGGTCGGAAAACGTTGCCTAGTGTAGGTTCCGTTTGGAACTATTCCGTGGACACGCATAATGTGGCATGCTATCTTTTTGCGAAGTAAATAGTTTGTCGTAGAGTTATTAACTCAACGTCGTAATTATGTTATGTGCTTCATGACCTGTGTTTTGTCTCCCAAAGCTCTTGCAGACTATTTTGTCTTAAAGATTTGCATAGAATTTCACCTATTTCCCCTTGAATTTTTACCACTTTGATCCAAGTCCACGCGCTGCAGGATCTGCTCTCCCTTGTTATAAACTGTGCCCCTTATAAACCAGCATTTTTTTTTTTTTTTTGGTCACATTTACCTTTGACCAGAATTAGCACAGGAAGTCGCGGAAGCACCCGAAGTTAGTCGAAGTCTGTGGATATCGTTCTGTTTTAGTTTTGCTGCGCTCCTTGGGGTTTCACGCGATCTCTCTCTCTCTCTCCCTCCCTCCCTCCCAGTTTGCCAAGGCACAAACAACAAGCTCACGCAGCTGGGCTCGTTTGAGGACCACTTCCTGAGCCTGCAGAGGATGCTGAACAACTGCGAGGTGGTCCTTGGGAACCTGGAAATCACCTACATGCGAAGGAACTACGACCTTTCCTTCTTAAAGGTCAGTTCGGCGAATTCAATCTTCTTACCCAAGTATAATAGATGTTCGTCTAAGTAGGTGAAGGCCACGGCAGAATGCACCTGGACGTGTGTTGGCTTCTGCTTCGGCCCTTACAGGTCCTGGGGAACTGCAGAGGCCGGTTTTACGAGACGGCTTCTCTCCCAGGCAGCATCGGGTTATACCAGAATATCAAAGAGGAGGCGAGCCCGGCATTCCTCCCTCGCAGACACCGCTGTGAACCTGTGGCGCCCTGCCACGCCGGCTCCTAATTCTTTCAAAAACCCTGCTTTGTAGCATTTGCCCATTTTCCCGGTGTAAATGCTCCCGCCACAGTTGATCGATTGCCAGCTACCAAGGGTTTAACAACCAGTTCACAACATTCCCGAACGTTTCGCAGTAGCCGAGAGGGAGAGCCGCTCTGAAGGCTTCGGAATTTGGTGGTGGTCGAACTTGGGATTCCATTGGCCCTCTCCCAGGGTTTGGTTTTCTTTTGTTTTGTTTTCAATGAGAAAGCAGGCAAGACAGATACAAAACAGATAACTGAGACATTTCCATGTTGAAGTGAGTGTGTTGAACACCCAGTAAAACGAGAGTCGCAGCATTCCTGACTAGGGCACGTTGCGCCTCGTTGCGGCCGGCTGGCTCCAGGGGCTCCGCGCAGGGCTCCCCGTGAATCCTGGCTCCTCCCATTCCGCAGCCGTGGTCATCACGTGCTTCACACTCGTGGCCGGCACGCACACACTCATGCACGCTTCGGTCAGGTGTCCTGGGCTCTCTGGACCCACTTCCGACCTCGCCTTCTTGAGTCCCTCACGCGGGAAATAACACGTCGACATCTTACCTCCTCAGACCATCCAGGAGGTGGCCGGCTACGTCCTCATCGCCCTCAACGTGGCGGAGACGATCCCGCTGGAAAACCTGCAGATCATCAGGGGCAACGTGCTCTTCGAAAACACGCACGCCTTGTCGGTCCTGTCCAACTACGGGGAAAACAGAACCGGTCTGCGGGAGCTGCCCATGAGAAACCTGCAGGGTGAGAGCGGGCGTGGGGGCACGCCGGGCGCCGAGGGCGCTCGGTCGGGGCTCGGTGTGTGCGCCGAGGTACTCTCCGGGGGTGAGCAGAGGGGGGGGGTGGGGGGGGGGCGCGAGGAGCATTGGGGAGGGGGTGGGAGAAGAGGGCGATGGTCGGGGCTAGGGGGGGAGCAGAGGGCGCTACGGTCGGGGCGAGCGGGTGCGAGGGAGCTGGTAGGGGCTCGGGGGGCGACTGAGGGCGCCCGGTCGGGGCTCGGGGGGCGCCGAGGGCGCCCGGTCGGGGCTCGGGGAGCCCCTCGCGATGCTCGGTTCCACCCAGGGGACACCGAGGCGTCACCTACAGACGCGCTGCGTGCCAGCCGCGCACGAGCCCCGGCAGGCGGACGCTGCGAAGCAGGAGGTGGACCGTGGGATCGGGGGGAGGGTGAGGCCAGGTACCGGCTCTCCCGTGTCCACCTGTTAGGGACGGGCGTTAGAAACCAACCGCGCTGCGGGCCCGTGCTCAGAGTGACGTCGTGACACGGGCGGCCGTGTGTAAGTGAGGACGGGGATGGAGGCGTTCCAGGAGGCGTTTGAATCCTTGCGACGAGGACGCGTATGAGGGTCGAGCGGAAGGAAAAGGGCAGGTCGATAGGAGGTCGATTTTCTCTTTGACTGAGGATGACGGTGGCGGTGCCCGCGCTGTGCCGCAGCCGCGGTGCCAGGCTGAATCACTGGCTTACCGCCGCAGCGCGCCTCTCCCGCGGGTACGACACCGCCGGTTTACGAATGAAGACCCGGGGGTGACGTAACTCTCCTCAGGCCCCAAGCCGGTTACACGATGGCCCGGCCCGGCCACCGAGCCTCTGCCCGCCCCTCGCCCTTCCGCCCAGTCCAGGATTCCTGCGCATAACGCACCGACTTCTGCCGTCGGCATTGGGCTCGTACCGATTCTAATGGATACGCAATTCTCTAATGTGAATTATTCACTATTGATTAAATGCCGTTATTAATCATTAACCCGGCGCCGGTCACAGAGTGAGCAGTCGCGAACCGTGGGCGATGGGGATGAAAGGGGCTCTGCGTTTCCCGTTTCTTATCCGGGCGCCAGGCGCCGAGTCCTCCTCCCGGTGCCCAGGGCGGGCGTGCCGCGAGGCCCCCTCCGCTGTCACAGTCTTTGCTGGCGCCCAGCCCCGTGTCCCGATTGTCACGGTGGCTTTGACATGCCCGTCCTGTGTCTCCCGCTCTGACCTCTCATCGGAGCCTTGTCTGCTTGACTCCGGCTCCCTCCACGTGGCTTCTTTCACGTGACTGTCCTGCCGTCATGCCCGACTCTACAGCGCCACGGCCCGGCCCTTCCCGACCCCCCAGCCCGCCTTCCACGTTCCTCCATTCTCCACCACCCACTGGAGAAGCCGCCCAGCGCCCCAAATCGGGGGCTCTGCCCCGCGTCTGTCTGCCCGGAGCCCGCTCCGTGCACCCCACCCACCCCCAGGCTGCTCCCATGGGTGCCCCACGCCATGTCGTCCTTCCCCGCGGCTCAGAGACCTTCCCGGCGACAGCCTTTCCGAGTTGGAGCCTTGTGCGTGGGGCACACCCGTCCGCCGCCTGTGGGGTGCTGGGCGCTGTTCACGCAGCTGTCCTCGCATTGCGGACTCGTGGCGCCCTTGTGGGGATTAACCCAGGCAGTGCGTGCCAAGCCCCCCGCACAGAGCGGGCGCTGCCGGAGCCGAGGCCGCCACGGCCTGACTGTGCGCCCCGCCGTCTCCCCGCGCCCGTCCGCTCCGGTGAGCCGACGGCCCCAGGCCCCCTTCGCAGGCCCCGCGGCCCTCGCCGCAGGGTCCCGTGCCCTGCAGCAAACGCCGCATCTCCTGTGGTGGGCGCGGCCGCCTCCCCCGGCCCTGGCTCGGCGGTTCCCGATCGCCCCGGACTTTTCGTGGCCTGTCGCGTCTCCCTTCGAGACGACCGTCCAGTCTCTTACGTCCTTCGCATTCCTGCCGTCCGCCCCGTCTCTCCACCCGCGGACAGATTCTTCCTGTTCCCCGTCACCCTCACACCCCTTTCTCCAACGAAAGGCACCTCGCGGCCTCGCCGGCTTCTCCTGCCGTCCCCGACCCGTCCCGTTCGCCCCCCCAGACACTGGCGTCACGCGGTCGTCCCAGGGCAGGTGGCTCCGCCTCCCCGGGACCCACCTGCTCCCCGAACGCCCTGCCCACCAGCGCCGGCATTGCCTTCCTCCCAGCCCGTGTTTCTACGTCCTAATCGTTCGTTCTTCAAAGGTGCAGTTCGGGGAAATGCAGCCTCCCCCGCGGCACCAAACTCCACCCATTTTCCCTCTGCGCCCACGGAGGCCGCGGGGGAGTCGCGTGTGCACACGGGCGCGTCGTTAGCCAACCGCGGCGTGTAAAGAAAGGCGCGCCTGCCTCGCGAGAGCTGCGGGGGGGGGGGGCAGCGGGCGTGCTCAACGGGGTCCCCCTCTCACGCAGAAATCCTGCACGGCGCCGTGCGCTTCAACAACAACCCCGTCCTCTGCAACGTGGAGACCATCCAGTGGCGAGACATCGTGGACAGCGCCTTCCTGAGCAACATGTCGATGGACTTTCAGAGCCGGATGGGCAGCTGTAAGTGTGGCGTCCGCATTCCCGCGGCCCCCAGCGGCCGAGCTGGGGGGCGGAGCCGCAGAGTGAGGAGGGGCGGGGGAGAAGAGCCGGCCGACCTGGAGGCCCGTTGATCTAGAGCAAACAGAAGTGGTCGGCGAAGGGTCCCCCCCCCCCCACTAGAGAGGACCTTGCCCGAGGCAGACTCCGAGCTCGTCGGTTGGCAAACGGGTCCCTCTGTCACGGGAAGACGCGTTTTTATTCTGAGTGGTTCTCATTTATAGACCCATCACATGCTTATAATAGAAATTCGAAAAATACAGGGGAGTGTGGATAAAAAGGGAAAGTAACGTGACAGCTCTGGACGGACACGTCACTTTTAACATTTCTACGTATCGTTTTTGCTCTTTCTTATCTCTTTCTTTCTCTGTCTTGGTCTCTCTGCCTCTCTCATTCTTTTCTTATTTTTCATTTTTAAATGCACAGCCCTGGTCACTTGGGGTTCAGCCTTGCCACCCTCCCTGATTCTAAGAGCAGCATTGCCCTCCGGTCTCTCGCCCCTGGGGGCAATCGTGGAAACAGTCAGTCATGTTAACAGGGCGTCCTGGTTCAAAGCGCTTGGTATATCACCACCGTTCCATTTGAGATCTAAATTCTTCCAGGGACTAAACTCTCCTGACCGAGGGCAAGTCCGGGACACACAGAGATTCTTCCAGGTTGCTGTGTCTTTGCAGAGAGAGGGAGCCAGCCGCGAGGCTGACGGTAACCGATTCGGTGATCAGCCTGTTCTCTATGGACCAGACGCCGTCGTCTTCAGATTTCTCAGTGCTGATTAAAACAAAACGCGGCTACAGAAACGAAACGCTTCTGTGGCCATGGTTCATAGCTGATCACGGTTTATAAAAACCGCAAACTGGGTGGATCGGCGGGGAGCATTTCCAGACGGCAGCTCGCGCATCCGCAGCCGAGGCCTGGGATGAGCGGCGAAGCACGGCCCCCTGTGACCGTCCGCCCTCGTGCCGCGGTCTGCGCTGCTCCGCCTCAGAGCCTGGGGCTTTTTACCCGCAAGACCCGCACCCCGCGGACCGGCGACCCACACAGTCCCTCGCGGGGGCACGCGGCCAGCGGGCAGCGCCCGCGCGGCCTCCGCCGGGTGAGAGACGCCGCGCGTGACTGCGGAAGGTTCTGGCACGTTCTCCCGGCCTGCTTGGACCTGGAATCCGGACCCCTGGGTGCATCTAAAGCTCAGTGTCACGGCCCGCGAGCAGTCGTCCACGATTATGCTGCCTCGTTCCCACAGCTGGGATGTGAATCGAAGCAGCCTTGTCAATCATCTTGCGAGCCCACCAGCTGGACAAACAAGAATCAGCCTCTCCGAGAATCAGCTCGGAGAGGCTGCCGAGACACAGAACGTCCTCCAGAACGTCCCTCTGCTCAGGGGCTCGGGGAGGGTGCGATCCGCTTCTCGCGATTTGTTCCCTTCCGCGAAGATGTGCATTTAACCGTGGCTTGTCTCTTTTAGGCCCGAAGTGTGACCCGAGCTGTCCCAACGGGAGCTGCTGGGGTGCGGGGCAGGAGAACTGCCAGAAACGTAAGTGGGGCGCAGCCACCTCGCCCCCCCATACTCAGCCGCCGTGTCGGGGTTTCCTGCGGAGACTCCAAAAGCATTCCCGGTCGTGAGGCCGGGCGCTCGCGGCCCGGGGGCGACGGTCCTGCGGGCGGTGGGGCGCGGGCTGTCCCTGGCGCTTCGGCCGTCGCAGATCAGGGAGCCACCTGCGTCTCGGCAGCCTCTCCGAACAATGCGTTCGGCGGCTCCTCCAGGGAACGGAAGCCCCGTCCGCCCCGCCTGAGCCGCCGCCCCGCCTTCGGCTCTGCCACGCAGAAGCACGCGCGACTTCTTTCAAGCGGGTTTTTCTGCCGGGGTCCCTCCTAGTGCAGGAGCCTGGATGGCCAGGGAACCCGAGAACACGTCGGCTTAGAAGCTGGCCGGCCGTCCTTAACGGACCGGCGTTCGATGCGACGCCGATGAACACCGCTTCTGGGCAGGCGTTTCCGTTATTCGCGTGTCTTTCTGCATCACCCAAAAACTCAGCGCCAACGAGCGCCTCACATCTAACGGGCCTAACGGTCCACGCCGATCCGCTCAGTTCCCCTAAGCGATTAAAACTGATAGGAGAAGACAGAGGCATAGCCGAGATCAGCCCCGGTGCGGTTCAGCCCGGCGGAGCCTGAGTGGGGGGGACTCGCGGGAGCCTCGGGGTCACCAGGGTCTCCTCTGGCTCGCATCCCCACCGTGCGCACGTGCTCCGCGAGGTCCAGGGGGGGCACCTGCCGTCTCCCCAACTCCGCGAGGTCCAGGGAGGCACCTGCCATCTCCCCGGCCCTGTGAGGTCCCGGGGGGTCACCTGCCGTCTCCCCGACTCCGTGAGGTCCGGGGGAGGCACCTGCCATCTCCCTGACTCCGCGAGGTCCGGGGGGGGGGGCACCTGCCGTCTCCCCGACTCCGCGAGGTCCGGGGGGGGGCACCTGCCGTCCCCCCGGCTCACGCGCGGCCTCCGCCCCTTCCAGTGACCAGGATCCTCTGCGCCCAGCAGTGCTCCAGGCGCTGCCGCGGCCGGTCGCCCAGCGACTGCTGCCACAACCAGTGTGCCGCCGGCTGCACGGGCCCGCGCGAGAGCGACTGCCTGGTAAGCCCCGCATCCCCGCCCCCTGCTCAGGCCCGCGGGCGCCGGGCACGGCCCCGGGCAGCCACGCGGGGGTTCCTCTGGCCCAGGGCTGGGCGGGGTCCCCCTCCCCCGTGCTTGAGACGTGCGGACCAGCACCTGCGGCGGCAGACCCGGCCTCTGCCGGGGAACAGAGACCGTTTCCTGTCCTGCTGGTCCCTGGTGCCGCAGAGGTCGGGGGCCGCTGGCCTAAAAGGCGTAAATGCACGTGGCATTCATAGCTAGGTTCTGGGCACCGAATGGGCCCTAAATACAAGTGATCTACCGCGGGCGTTTGCTGTGGGGAGCAGCCACATCGTCACACCAGTTACCGACTCGCTCGGTTCTCGTCACAAACCCGGGAGCTGCGCGCGGCGTCCCCAGGGAGGGACGGCGCGGCCGGCGGTGCAGGTGACGGGCGGCCCGCCGCGGCGCCGATTCTAAACCGCACGTTGCATCTTCAGCGCGGCGGCCGCGATAGCTGCTCATACTCTTCGCGCATGGTCTCTGGGGCCTGGCGTTGCTTTGGGCTGAGCCCGAGGGCGTTCCGCCTCCTCCTCACACCGCGAATCCCGGGGCCGTGAGCCACGTGGGACAGCCCCCCCCCGTGGGGGCTCCGTTGCCGAGTGTCCCAAGTGTCCCATTCGTACTGTTTTTACACAGGTCTGCCACAAGTTCCGGGACGAAGCCACGTGCAAGGACACCTGCCCGCCGCTCATGCTGTACAACCCGACCACGTACGAGATGGACGTCAACCCGGAGGGCAAATACAGCTTCGGCGCCACCTGCGTGAAGAAGTGCCCCCGTGAGTCTTGGGGGAGGGTCGCGCCACGCTTTCTGGCACCAATTCCTGCTCTGTCCCCGCCCCGGGAGCCTCGAGTCCCCTGCGTCCGCCAGGCTTTGGGCCGGTGTGTTTGCCCCGTCGTCGGCACGTGGCCGGGGGCCCCTCCGAGCGCAGACGAGGGGCAGGCAGCTGTCACAGGCGAAGGACGATGGCCACTGCTCTGCTCGCCAGCGTCCGTCCGGCTGTGGCGGCCGGGACGGGAAGCACACCCGTCGTGCGGGCCCCAGGACGAGGTCCTGGTTCGGTCCACGTACCAGACAGGCATTTAACAGACGTAAGTTAGAGCGAACGTCAGACCTGCCTCCTCCGCGGTCGGGACCCTGGCGAACGCCGCGCCCCGGGGAGCGCCGCCGGCACCTGCTTCCGCGGGGTCTGGTCAGCGTTTGGGCGCAGGCGTTGCACGTTTGAGGTCTGCCGGTGGCCACCGTGTGCTCGGACACGGCACGGAAGTTTTCCAAAAAGAGAAAGCTTAGCATTCTCTACTTAAAAGTTTAGAGCCCACCTTGATTCTAGGAGGGGAGGGTGAGAGCAGCTGCGAGGGGAGGTCGGCCTGACCAGACTCGTGGCGATGAAGAAGGTTTAATTCTGTACAGAAAAGAAAAATGACGCACGCGCAGAATGATAAGCCGCTGAACTAAGATTAAAAGAAAATTTGTCACAGTTATGACACAGATGTCGTCATGGAGAGAGGGCTTAATAGGTCGAGTTTTAAAACCATCAGGAAAAACCCTTAGAACCTAAGAGCACAAAAGCAGAGAGTTCTCAGAAAAAATTTTAAAAATGACCAAAGACCAGTAAATATGTCTGTGGATCTCCAGGAGTTAAAGGCCGCCTCGCTGGGGCAGCCCGGTGGAGGAGCAGCGTCTGCTTAGGGTCACGCGTTTCTAATAAATAGTCAAGCTTTAACTGTAAGTCCCGAAGACAAAACCTGCAGGAAAAAACCGAGCCGCACAGACGTGTTTTAAACCCAAAAATGGACGTGTGTTTTCTCCCTCACGCACCTGTTCTCTGCCGGGGACGAAACGTCCTTATTTCTCCACGTCGTGGTCAGAACTCTCGAGCTCGCTTCCTTTCCCGGTGGCGGCCTTTCGTTCTTTGTCCCTAAAATAAACGAAACCCGGGGGCCGCGGGCCCGTCCCGTCAGCCCTGCGACAGGGACACGAGGCCCGGGAGCGCCTGGCGCCCCCCGTCACCACGCCCCTCCGTTGCCCCCGCAGATAACTACGTGGTGACAGACCACGGCTCGTGCGTCCGCGCCTGCAGCTCCGACAGCTACGAGGTGGAGGAGGACGGGGTTCGCAAGTGTAAGAAGTGCGAAGGCCCCTGTCGCAAAGGTAGGAGAGTGTCGTGGGCACGGAGCCGGCTCCCAGCGCCCGCCAGCCCCGCCCAGCGTCCACTCAGAGGAGACCTGAGCAGACCCCTTCCTTCGGGCTGGAAGCGCGTCCCTTCCTGGACGTTGGGCCCTGTTCTCGGGGTACCCCCAAGGCCAGCTTCACCCTACTTATCCTTTACTTCCTGTTTCGTTTTGAAAACGTTCAGACACCACACGACGGTGCAGTAACCGTATGGTGGACATCCCGGTGCCCTTTGAATAAACGCGCCAGTTTTTAATGTTCCGCCCCATTGCTTCCACGCCCTCCGTGTGCGTGTGTGTGCGTGTGTGTGCGCGTGTTCTGAACCATGTGGTAATTACAGATGTTACAGTTTCACCCGTATGTGTCAGCTTACGTTCCCTGCAAACAGGGACACTCTGAGTAACGAAGGCAGTTAGTTCCACATTCGTCCCGAGCTCAGCATCGACGCGACGCTATTTGCCAGGGTTCAGCTTCGTTGAGACCTCTCCCTCCTGTCCCAGTCGGTCGTTTTCAGCCGTTTTTCAGCCCAGAATCCAGTCGAGGCTCGTGGGTGTCCCTTGGAGGCCTGGTCTCCATCCTCTTCCTTTACCAAGAGCCAATGCTCGCCTCGCAGCCCCCCGCCCCTTTTTCCTTTTTGCTTCCGTGACCTGGGGTGACCTGGCATCGGGTGCGGCAAAGACTCCAGGCCACGTGTTCAGGATAGAGATGGCACTCGTGACAGAAATTCTGGGGTGGATATAAATTAACGAGCGAGCTCAAGAGTCTGGAGAGGGGCCTTTGAGACTATGTAGCAACAGGACACAGATCAAAGCGTTTGACTTAAGTAAACACCGCAGAAGAAAAGCAGTTTAAATTGTCTCATAAAAGTTATTACAGTCTGCCCTGTGTCGTAACATCAGACAGCCATTAAAAACCATGTTTGCGAATAGTTTTAATGACAGGACAAATGTTCACAGCGTAGCTAGTGGGGGCGGCGGGGGGAGCAAACTGCTAGCCTCGTGTGCGGCGTGATAGAACCACGGAGCTCAGCTGGAAGGCAATGTCCTCAGATGTGAATGGTACGTAGTGGAACTCCTGGTCACGTCGTTCCTCTTTATTCCTGTGTTTTCAGCATTTTTTTTAAATGAACACATATTACTCTCTTGATTAAAAAAAAAAAACAAAGCTATTTTTCCCTTCGGATAGAAGACAAAGCGGCAGCGCAGGTCAGGGCGGTAGAAAGGTGTTGAGGTTTGTCAGGGGACGCCGGTGGGAACCCCACCAGGCAGCTCTGCCGGCGGGTGCCTGCACCTTCACGGAGAGTCGCCAGGAGCGAGTAGACTCTGGAAGTGGTGAGGAGGAGACCCGAGCGAGGACGGCAGTGGTGTCTCCTGGAGCCGCTGTAACCCCAAGCCCGCCATGGCTCCCGGCACCTAGCAGGACCCCCATCCGCGTTTGTCGAGTGAATGAATGATGGCGTGGCGGTGTTTGTTGAGTGAATGAACGATGGCGTGGCGGTGACTGTTCTCATGGCCTCAGCCCCCTCTTCTGCTCCCCTCTGTCTGTGGAACCCCAGCTCCGCTTAATTCAACAAACGCTGCGAATGGCGTAAACATCTCCCTTCTCTCCACAGTTTGTAACGGAATAGGAACTGGTGAATTTAAAGACACACTTTCCATAAATGCCACAAATATCAAACACTTCAAAAACTGCACCTCCATCAGTGGGGACCTTCACATCCTGCCGGTCGCGTTTAAGGGGTGAGTCGCGGGTTAAGTCACTGGCGCAGAAAACCCCAGATCCGCTTGGTCCGCGGACAGCGACTGTCCGCCACTAACCGCTCCGCTCCTTCTTCCAGCGACTCCTTCACTCGCACCCCTCCTCTGGACCCGAAGGAACTGGACATTCTGAAAACCGTAAAGGAGATAACAGGTGCGTGCGGACGAACGTCAGCGGGAAACGCGTCTCTTACAGAGAGATGAACGCTCGTGTCCCTGGCCAGGAGAACATCTCTCCCGAGAGTCTGCCACTGACGAGGAATTAGTTCTCTGATGTTTCTTAAACAAGGAATTTCCCCTGCACGTGAGGGGTGAACACTCTAAGCAAAGACCTGGGTCGTTCGCCACTTTGCGTGGACGTGTTGGACCCCCGACCCCCCACCCCGGGCCAGGCCGGCTGCCCTGACGGCCCAGCAGCCTTCCTGGGCTGGAGGGAAGCGGGTGAAACAGGGTGGGCACGGCAGGGCTCCCCACCTCGTAGACCAGACTCCGCGCCCCTGCTCCCCGCTGATGGGCCCCAGGGCCAGCAGAACCCCACTTCCTTCATCCCTCAGAAGGGGGGGGACCTTTGACCTCAATAGCACGGTCATTTTGAAGACAGGAATCAAATAAGAAAAATAGGCCGACCTGTTTATATGCCATGACAGCTCAGTATATGGCCAATGTCGCCAAGAGCAGGAGCCCGCTCAGGGCAATCAGAGGTGGAGTCCAGCAAGGCCATCGGGGCCACGGCACAGGGGCACGGCCCGTTGAGGTGGGGGGCTGGGTGGTGGGGACTCCGGGGAGAGGCGGGGTGCCCACCAATGATGAAAAGAATCGAATCCGGTGTTCACATTTCCTGCCCATGCTATAGTCTCTTGAGAATCCTATAAGACTGTCTCAGACAAAATAAATAAATAACTTCCTAAGCAGAGCGTGTCTGAACCTTCCTCCTGCCTTGTAGGGTTTTTGCTGATTCAGGCCTGGCCGGAAAACAGGACTGACCTCCACGCTTTCGAGAACCTGGAAATCATACGCGGCAGAACAAAGCAACAGTAAGTGCGCCCTGGCCCAAGCCCGGCGGAGCCGCTCTAATATTTTCACCTTGAAATAAGACTTAGAGGAGTGAGACTTGTCAAGTGTTCCTCTCAGGATTTCCGCTTTTCCCACTCCAGCAGTCACACGCACACGCACACACACACACACGTGCACACACCTTTAACATGATAAGCGTAAGGATGAATTTTGTGCTGGGAAAGAATCCGGGAATCCATTGGTCAAACCTGCCTTGAAAACAGTCTGATTATGAGAACTGTTCCCCATAATTGACCCCCGAAAGGGCCATTTTGAAAGGGAAACCAGGAGAGAGGCGTCTCCAACGTATACGGAAGCTTCCGGCATCTCGTGCCTTAGTGACCAGCCTCTTCATTCGCTGCCGTCTCGGCCGGCCCGTCCCCTGACCTGGCGCCCAGGGAGCGTCCTGCCAGCGCGGCCAGGTCTCCTCCCTGTGCCGCCATCACCTGCACGGGCTGGCCCACGCCCGCCCCACGGCGCCCGGGTCCTTGATCGCGCCTCCGCGCCCTCCCCCGGCCTCGCTCAGGCCTCCCTGCCTCCGCGCTCCTGCTCCGCCCGCAGCGCCTGGCTCTCGGCCCCTGTCGTGGACTGCCCTGCCTCCCTGCTCCTCCAGGTGGCTCGGGGACCCCTGCCTTTAGTCCAAATAACTTTTCGTCCAGTCACCCGATGAACACGTATTGATCACCTTGTAGGATCCTAGCATGGTGTTGGGTGGTGAAGAAAATATCGTAGACCCTGCTCTAGACGCCTTCACGATCAGGCGCCACCTCTTCCAGGAAGCCGCCTCATCCTTCTCTCGACTGGCTTAGATGCCCCTTCGCTTTGCCTCTGCAGTGCCCATTATCCTATCCTCAGGGTGCCAAGCTAAAATCATCTGCTCATATGATTGTATCCACACTAGACAAAGGGATTCTTGAGAGTAGGAAACACACACATAACTTCCATAGAGTTAGTCACATAGTGCCTCAAATCTTTGTTCAGTAAATGGGTGGATGGCTGGGTGGGTGGGTGGGTGGATGATGGATGGATGGATGGGTGGATAGGTGGATGGGTACGTGGGTGGGTGGGTGGGTGGGTGGATGATGGATGGATGGATGGAGAAATGAACTTGTGACTTTCGAAGTCTATTTGGATGTTTGAGAGGTTAGAACATGTTCTCATTTCCCAGGCAAAATAACAATGCGATAAATAAACTAATGACATTCAGACATGTATTCAGCCCCAGTGGGATTAAAGATGCTACATGAATAAGGAGCTAGCTTTTCCCTGGAAGAGTGTAGAACACACGGTTTTCAAAAGCTACAGTGCCCGCGGTCGCGAGAAGGCGGTCCGTGGTCAATCCGAAGTGGTCCAGAAAAGCGAGGTCCTCGTGCGAGCGACGTCCCGTGGTGATCACGGTTCACGCTGGTTTCCTTCCCTCCCACTCAGCGGCCAGTTTTCCCTTGCGGTCGTCGGCCTGCACATAACGTCGCTGGGACTGCGCTCCCTCAAGGAGATAAGCGACGGAGACGTGGTCATCTCGGGGAACCAGAAGTTGTGCTACGCGGACACCATACGCTGGCAAAACCTGTTTGGGACCGTCAGTCAGAAAACCAAGATTATGAAGAATAGGAGTGCACGAGACTGCCGTGAGTACCCGCCCCGGCTTCGCCGCGCGGACGGCTCAAGCGCTCTGTGTATGTCGATTTCGACTGTTGAAGGGCCA
The DNA here is from genome assembly GCF_014176215.1 of Rousettus aegyptiacus. Classification (NCBI taxonomy): domain Eukaryota; kingdom Metazoa; phylum Chordata; class Mammalia; order Chiroptera; family Pteropodidae; genus Rousettus; species Rousettus aegyptiacus. The sequence continues at coordinate 43,753,162 of NW_023416288.1, read as the reverse complement.
TTTCCAAACAGTTGACTCGCTTTTTTCACTCCCGAAGAAAGCGATGAAAAGAAATCTGTGTACTCCTAATGGTGAGATTGTCACGCGAAGTTCATCAGAACTATTTCTAGGTCATTCTCATTTCATAGGGTAAATCTACCTTGAGATTGAGCCTATCGATTATTTCTGATTTACAGAAGTAAACTCGTATTAATTGTATTACCTTGTAGCCATAGGTTCCTCTCTGCTCATTTCAGCCTCTAATGACTAGAGCTCACACGCGTGTGCACACACACACCACGCACGCATGGCAGGATGTCACACTGGCATGTCTTAGCCTGTGTCCCGGGCCAGAGCCAGCTTTGGAAGCTGGGCATGCACCATGGCCCAGCGCTGAGACCCGGCCACTGGCCGAAGCAGATCTGAGGTCCCGTCCCGACTCTGGCTTGGAGACCTTTGTCAACCTCCTCAGTGTTGTTAGGCTCTGGCTTCCTCCTCCACGAAATGGAGATGATAGTGATCCCCACACCAGCGAGCCACTGAGAGGACTGGACGAAATCCCGTGTGTACAGCCCTCGGGCTGTGCCTCCCGCGCAGGGCTGTGCCTCGCACATGGGGCTGTGCCTCGCGCACGGCAGGCAGCCCCGAGCCGACCCCGCCCGCCGCTGTCCCTGTCAGCAGTGGCGCTGGCCAGCGAGCACCGCCTGGGCCGAGGCCAGGCGCGCTCTGCACCCCATGGGGAGGAGGCTGCTGCTTGCAGCTGGCCTCTGGGGGCCCTTCCACTGTCACTGCCTCTTTCCAAGGCAGCTCCGGACCCCGGGGGACCCAGCCCCTCCCCCCCAGGGGCTGTGTTGCCTGGTCCCTCGGGCGGCCGTGCCGTCACTGACTCCCGGGGTTCTCTCTGTCTTCTCAGAGGCCGCGGGCCACGTCTGTCACCCGCTCTGCTCGCCAGAGGGCTGCTGGGGCCCAGAGCCAAAGGACTGCGTGTCCTGCAGGAATGTCAGCCGTGACCGGGAGTGCGTGGAGAAGTGCCACCTCCTGGAGGGGTGAGCGCCATGTTTTATCCCCTTTGTTTTGGTAAAATAATGGTAATAATAATAATGCTAATAATGATGATGACTTAGGATTGTTTTTATAGGTTTATAGCGGTTCAGTTCGGATCTTTCTCTTCGTCCCTTTTCCTTTGTCTTGGTTTGCTGGCCACTGTTAATCACAAAAGGCGATGAGCAAACCCTGTTCGTTACCGAATCCGCTCCGATCATTGATAAGCCTCTTTTTCTGGACATACCTTCCATACTAAGCGGTACGAAGTTCCCGAGAGAAATGGACCAGCCACCAGTGGTGCAGAGGCCAAGACCGCGCACCGTTCCTGACGCGACAGACGCGTCGCTACGAATCACAGTCCCTGATGAGTTTCCGTTTGGTGTTCAAGAAACGCTGAACAGGGCAAATCACTTTAAACATAACCAAGGACCAAGAGACGAACGCTCGCGTTATGCTTGCCGAGTTTATCTGCTATTAATAAAAATTATCAGTAGTGATGTAGAGCTTTGAATGACCACAAATAATGACGAGAAATGAATGGGAAAGAAAAAGTGAAGACTAGAGATTGGCAGGGGCAATTTTTAAAAGCTTTAAAGACAAAGGGAAATTTTGCGGTCGGAATTACGGCTGGCTCCCGGAAGCCTTCCTTCCTATTTCCCTGTCGGGGCCTGGACCACGGTTTGGGTCCAGAAATATGGAGAAGCAAAATGAAAAAACCTGGTTCGATGCTGCGGGCAGCCTTCAGCCGATAGGCTCGTTAACCTAACGGTCATTTGCATAATGGACAGTGCTGTTTCGATGAGCACGAAATCCCGGTGCAATTCTTACTGCTACAGATAGGCACGAACCTCACGTTTTTAGTCTTCGCCTCTCTTTAAAGAGACAAGGAAATTAAAATACGCGCATCCCTAGTGCCTGTGTCTTTCTGCGCGAGAACCGAGTCCAGCAGAGCCCACTTCCTCGGCAAGGCCGGCCGCCCCGGCAGGCTTGCTCACCCAGAGAGGAAGCACGGGAAACACTAATGTTTGCTTTAAGCGATGCCATTTGCCCGAAAGGGAAGACTCACAGGACACATTTTTGGGTGTAAACATTCCTTGTTCACGGCCCGGCGTGAGGGCCTGTTAGTCAGCATCGGCTGTCAGTCACGCTGTTTTCCTGTCGCTCAGACGTCGGCTTCCTGTGCGACACTGGGCCGCACGTCTTTGAGGGGGAGAGAAAGTATTGCAAGCAAAATGCATCCCACATGCGCTCCACACTCGCGGCATTGGGTGGCGGCCGCTGGGCAGACTCGAGCGGCTCTTCTCTGTTTCCGTGTGTATTGGTCTGGAGTGAGTGTTTGTTGCCGCCTTCACTTAAATATCCATGAACCTGAGAGTGGACGGCCGCCTCTCAAGGGCTATTCTCTTTTTCCCTCTGGTTGGCTTGCTTGCCTGAATACACCAACATTGCACCTGGAGGAAGATGGAGGGGAGGTGTTTTGGTGACAAACGAAGCGAGTATGTTTATTTCAGGAGAAGATGAGCAGGGACTCTTTTCAAATCAGTTTATGTTGCAGGGTGGTCCCAGATCCCCGACCGAAGGACTTTTACCTAAAATCGCTGTGAATTTCTGAGGGAGGTGATTAGTGTCGCCTGAAACTTCAGGCGGATGACCTTGGACTGTCATAACTGCCCGGGGTCTCGAGGGGAGTCACTGATCGGTTTCCTCTCTTGCCGCCTCTCTCCCAGTGAGCCCAGGGAGTTCGTGGAGAACTCCGAGTGCGTGCAGTGCCATCCGGAATGCCTGCCCCAGGCCATGAACGTGACCTGCACGGGACGCGTAAGTGACCCACTCGTGCGTCATAGGGACAAGCTTTCGCAGGTGGAGAGCCACCAAGGTGTCCCGACATCACCGGTAGCTGTTAGGGACAGCCGCCCACTACCCAAACAAGAGGCCGCGTGACCTCACAGCTGGGTTGCGGGGCTGGGATTGCATCAAAGTCCTTACACAACATGCCACCCAAGCGTCTCCTTTTCTGTCCCATGTCCCCAAACTAACACCGACTGCTCTCACCACGAAACAAGGAAGCCCGTGGGGGCCTGGGGATGTCGCTGGCCACTTTCCGCTCTTCCTGACGTCTGTCATCATCGCCTTATCATTTCATCATTGATTAAACATCATCAAGTCCTTCTTTAACATTAGTTTACAATTATTGGAAGGATTTTTAAAGAAACGCCTGGCAAGACTTCTCGAGATTCCGTTTCACAGCTACGTGTTCAGTAATGATCTTTTGGAGAGGAAGTGAGACTTCAGCATTCCACGTTTGACAGGCAGAATCGAATTCTGCACGCTGCACAGTGAATTAGGCGGCCACCTCTGCCCTTGCCTGGCACCTTCTTCTCACGGGACCAATGTGGATGGCGTTTTCCTAAATTTGCGTCAGCGAGTCTGGCTCCCTATGGGCCTCTGTTTAACCTCAGAAATGATATACGAAGAAGTCTGTCTGACCAGCGCGAGTATAAACACACACGAAGGCCCGTCAGGGTCGTTTTGACCAGGCGCGACGCCCACAAAGTACTAAGCAAAACGCTTAACGTATATAGTACAGTTTCTTTTATGTTTTAATATATATGCGTTTAAGGCCACGAGGACTTTACACTAAGCTGTTAATGGAGGTCACATCAAGCAAGCACAATCAATCACAGACAGACTTGCTTGCCACACCGAGAACGCCTATGTTATTTGCTTTTTTTTTCACGACAAGTATTTCAAGTAGAAAGTAGCTTTCGTCTAGTAAAAGAGACGCACCTGTGTAAACAAATGTCTTTCTCCGCCTCGGTGCAGGGACCAGACAAGTGTGTGAAGTGTGCGCACTACGTCGACGGCCCCCACTGCGTCAAGACCTGCCCGTCCGGCATCATGGGAGAAAACAACACGCTGGTCTGGAAGTTCTCGGACGCCGACCACGTGTGTCGCCTGTGCCACCCCAACTGCACCTACGGGTGAGTGCGGACTCCAGCCCTGGACAGGAAACCGCGCGGCGAAGCGTGTCCTGCCTTGCCCGTTCGTAGCTGTCAAACGCCACCTCCGGAACTCCCGGGTTAGACATTCAGAGGTTTGGATCGGGGTCGGGTCCTTCAGGCGTTTTGGCCCCGGGGTGTGACCGCGGCGATGACGGGCTGGTGGGCAGACCGTGGCGGCCGGCCCTGGGGGGGACGCCTGCCGGCTGTCATGATGTTCATGCTGCCGGGGCCCTGTCTTGCAGTGCCGGCATGTCCGGCGAGAAGGGGTACGTGACAGGGGGTGACGGCCTGGGTCCTGCCCGGTCTCCAAGGCCGTCTGCCTGTCTTTGCTGATGACCGGGATTCACACGGGAATTTTTCTATGGTTGTTCTACGGTTCACAGAAGGTGGCATTTCCTGGAATGTTCTTAAAGACACTTTTTTCTGTCAGCTAGTTGATCGCTGGCTGAGCTATTACTAAGGAAATCAAAACTATCTTGACTGCATTTAGCAGAAGCACTTTGAGTGCACATATCTTATTTACTGAAATGATGAATTTGGCGATCAAACTAGACTCCTCCCAGAAAGAGAAATAGATAACATTTCACGTTTCTTTGTGCGCATCTCGTCATCCTCAACCTTATTTGGAGCTGGTTATTCTTTCTTCTCTCCATCCACCTCTCGCTCGCTTCGCGGCCTCAGGCAAGCGTCTTAGCCTCCCTGCGCCTGGGCGCATGGCTCACAGGGTTTCTGTGACCTTGAGTGAGTCTGTTCAACGTGCTTAAAATAGCGCCTGGAACACCCGAGCCCCAGTCAGTGCTCACACTGGCGGGGGTACCAGGGCTGGTGGCAGCCGTGGGTTTTATCAACCGCCTCCGAGGTAGTGATTTAAGATTTCTCATTTTTTCCCTTTGGATAGATCAGCATGCTAGTCATACTGACCAATTTGCAAACTGTGCAAAGCATGGTATACACTACATTCTGCTAGTTTTTCACTTAATCTATTTTTCACAGTCCCCCCAAAGTAAGCAATTTTGGAGTCGATTATCTAAAACAGAATTATATTAGCCGCACCAAACAGGTGTCATGTCTGTCTTCCTTTTTCTGTCTTTTGGAAGCAAATGCGTATACCCGTCAGTGTGCCTCCGAGTGTAGGTCGTGGGCCTCAGGCAGGGGAGGCGCAGGAACTCTTCGGGCAGTTGGAATTTTCAATACATTCACCTGTGGAAGAAACAATGCAGAGCCCGCTGCGGGACAGCCACACTTGTGTCAAAATCATAGTGAAAACGGTTCCGTGAGGAAGACCAGAAACTGACTTTGTTCGGTGCTGGCACAATTTCCGTCACAGCGTAGACACTCAACACTAGTTGCCTAGCGAATACGCAAATGAATAAATGCATAATAAATGAGGGGTTAACCACCTCCCCCAAGCTGAGCTGCAGCGTGATTTCAGTGCTTGAGAGTAACCGAACGCACACGGCCTTACGGTTTCCTAAAAGCTCTCCGAGAAAAAGCGTTAAAGGAGAGAGTGACCGACAGGTGTGTTCCTCTTCCTCTTCCCACAGCTGCATGGGGCCCGGTCTGGAAGGCTGCCAGGAGAGGTGAGTGTCCCGGGGCCGCGTCTCACGGGCCCTGTGGGGGAAGCCAGCGCGTGCCATGGGCAAACGATGCTTTCCTGTGACCTCGTCTGGGTCCGACCCGCCTCGGGGCCTGCGCGAAGCCCCCAGCACAGGCCACCTGCCGGTCCCGCCCCCGCCTGCCGGTCCCGCCCCCCCACCCCCCACCTGCCTGCTTGGTTGGGGCGCTTCGTGGAGGAGGCGCGAGATGAGAGTGAGGGTCGGTCCCGGCTGCCCTGCGCCGCCGGCCTCCGACCGCCTGGGCCGCGCCGGTTTGGGTCTCTTCTTTCCCTCTTCGGCCAGTTGGCCGTGTCACAGACCTGGGCTCAGCGACTTCTCTGTCGGGTGACGAAGCCCCAGCCGGCGGGGGGGAGGGGAGCATTTTCTCCCGGAACGTCTTTTTCTCAGCTCTCCCTCCTTCAGCATTTCGGTTCTGAACAGCTGGCTGTGGTCGCTTGAAATGCTTCGAGACACCCAGAACTGGGCATTCCTGTTCAGAGAGCAGGGCAGAGCGGTATTGTCGATGAATAAGGACTAGAGCAGAACCTGAGTGACACCCAGGACACCTGAGTGCCATCCTCGGTCCCCCCAAATACTGGCCAGACCTCCGGGCACCGCTACCGTTGCTCCAGAGCCGTGTCCAGAGGCCCTGCCCTCCACGGCCCTTCCTCAGCATCGGCCACGGAAAGGGACCACCCCGCCCCCCCAACTATCTGGGAGACGTTAAAGACAGAAAAGGAGGTTTCTCGGAAACGACGACCCCCTCCCATCCCCACCTCTTCACTGAGCCCGAGAAGACACGACGGACTTTTCCCTATGTTTTTACTGCAGTCAACATCTCGGTAGTGAGGTTTCCGTCCTTTCTCCCCTGGGAAGCGGCCAGTGACCATTCTTTGTTATTTTTACTCTTTTTTTTTTTTCATTCAGTTTTCATTGGCTCCACCTTCCTACGGCTACCCATGTAACACATACTCTGTAGCAAATTATTCCTTATATCTTTCAATGTTCCCTTCGAAACAGTAACAACCCATTAATTCAAAGGGCATTAGTGAGAGAGATGGTGTAACAGGAGAGCCTTCTCCCCGAGAAAGTCTTTTAAGTAGCATTTTCATGACGTACATCTGACCCACTTAAGAGAAATTTGAAAGGACGATGGCCCATTTTTTATGTGCAAATGATGCTGCTAGTTAATCTGATATTTCTTATCATTTCCACCTGAAAAGACGAAGTTTGCCAGAAGCTCAAATGGCATAGACCCTTAATAACTTTTTTCCAGAAGCATAATTCCATTTTTCTGTTACATTTCATTCCAACGTGGAAGGGTTTTTTAAAAAATACATTTAACATTTGGCATTATGGGCCAGTTAAAAATTACCACTTTCAATACAGGAAACCCAAATGTCAAAGAGTGCCAATAATAATTTTTCTTTTTTAAAGGCCGTAGGTATGGTTAGACTGCCAAGGGCGAGTGGTGAAGTCCAAAGCTAAGACTAAAAGTGTTAGGGCTGAGTCAGGCGTGTACTTGAATAAGAAAAAGTAGCAACGCAGAGGAAAACAGCGTGTGGATAACAAATTTCAAGGACGCACCATCTTGCTACGGAGAACGTACACATCCCTTTCCTCACACAGAAAAGTCCTGCCGCCCTTGTCCTGAGTGACAGATGCACCTCTTGCTCTGCCCGCAGCTTTCTCTTCCGCTGGCTCTCTCCACGTGGACCACGGTGTTCACAGAGACGGCTGATCCATCCGTTAAGGACGTGCAGGCCGCCCACGAACATTCGATTTCTAACCATTTTCTTCTTTCGCATGCAACGCTACATTCATTCCCCCTTCCACCCTCAAAGCCATCTGGGGCCCTTGCTTGGTTCTCTGGGGTGCTTTTCAAAATGCCCCAGGATCCCAATGTTATCATGCACCCCGAACATGGCCCTCTTCTCATTCCAGCGATCAGCCACTTTGGGGGGTGGGAAAGGGAGCCTTACGTGTAGCAATCCAGGAGCACCCAGAGAGAAGCTTGTGCAGGCCGGGGGCACCCAGCCTCGGGCGTCTGCCTGCGCCCCCAGCGAGACTCCCTGCCATCATTACAGTCTCTCCCCTATGAGGGCGCAAAACACTAGCCAGACGGGGCCTTCGGGATGACAGGAAGCCTCCGCGTTGGCTTCACGGAGTATTAGCTGGACACAGCCATCTTGGCCCTTACCCAGTCAGCTCTCAATAATAACTTTATATAAAGATTCTCTACTCAGAATCTACTGACGCCAGTGAGCTTCAGAACCTGAGTTCTGAGGTCTACTCTCCCGGAAATCAGACAAAACCTCATCTGAGAGGTTTGAGGCTGCATGTCATCCCTCGTGTAAGGCAGTGATGGATGCTCTCTATGCAGAATCCTGTTCTTTGTAACCGCCTCTGAGCTCACCCATCCAGCATTTCCCGAGGCTAAGGTCCCATCCTGAAAGCCAAGGACCCTCCCAGGAGTCTCAGCATTACGGACAGGGCCCCTTCACCCAGCCCGGCCAGGAGACTAGACCTGTCTCGTGCACGTGGAGTGCTGGGCCTCCAGCATATGCAGACACGCTGGGGGGTACATACGAATTCCTATGAAAAGCATGACGAAAATCTGAGTCACTGTTTTGAATGACGTGTTTACTTAACCAACAGATTACGCTCTCTGAGATAGTTCGGTGTGTCAAACCCTGCGGGAGCTCTGTGAAATGCGCACCGTGAAATCTGACCCCCCTGTGTGTCTCCGCCTCGTTCCAGGCCCGGGATCTCGTCCATCGCCACCGGCATCGTGGGCGGCCTGCTGCTGCTGGTGGTGCTGGCCCTCGGGGTCATCCTGTTTCTGCGCCGGCGCCACATCGTCCGCAAGCGCACGCTGCGCCGGCTGCTGCAGGAGAGAGAGGTGAGCGCGCGGGGTGCTCAGGGTGCGCGGGGCGCCCCTCTCGGAAGCCCCGGGGGCCCGGTGGGAAGAAGGCCCCGCCTCTGCAGACTCGCCGTTCAAAAGTTAGCGTTGTGACTCTGTAATTGTGCCGGGATGCTTTATCTCGTGCTGGGGAAACCGGAAAGGGCCTCCGAATATCCAGTTACGAGCTAGCGTTTCTGGGGCGAGTCACGGCAGGTGGTCGCAGAGCCGGGTGCCGTAGGGACCGCGCGTGCGCGCAGGCGCAGGAGGAGGCCGTGTGGACATGTACCGCTGAGTTCCCTGGAGGGCACAGCGGATGAGAAGATGTGACTTCAGAAAATGCCATCGTCCCCGCCAGTGGCTGTTCCTTTCTGAGCTCTGCGCTTGTGTGTTAGGGGGCCTGACAGGCTACCAAAGGGACCGCCCAAAAAAATGTTCCTCGCCAGAATTTTCTCGATGCGGCGGGTTGGCCTGGACACAGAAACGGAGGTTGTGTGGTTGTGCCTCAGCAGGACCCACGTGGCCGGGTGGACCCCGCTGACACCCGCGTCCCCGGGGGCATGGAGCGTGGAGGCTGAGCCAGGGTCGCTCACGCTTCCTCCTTGTGTCCTGCAGCTCGTGGAGCCCCTCACGCCCAGTGGGGAGGCCCCCAACCAGGCGCTCCTGAGGGTCTTGAAGGAGACGGAGTTCAAAAAGATCAAGGTGCTGGGCTCCGGCGCATTCGGCACGGTGTACAAGGTGAGGGCGCAGAGACTCCGTGCCGGCGCTCGGGGAACCGGGCTGGGGGCCCCTGGCGACCCGGGTGGGCCAGCCGAGAGTCCTCGGCTACCGTCTGCTCTGTGTGTCACCGAGGATTTGGGAAATGCCAGCGTTTTTCCCAAGTTGTCGAGGGGAAATCTTTGATAACCACAAATAAGCTGTCTTATGAGACTTACACGCAGATATAAACACTGTTCTGGAAGATGGCATGGACCTTTTCGGGGGTGGTGGCACAGAGGGAGTCTGACGGACAGTCGCCTGCCACTGAGTGACAGCATCCAAACACAGCCCAGGGCAAAACAGCTCCCTCTTACTTCATTTACCTCTGGACCCACTTCGTGTGAAGTCTCATTGCAGTTGGGCCCAGAGCTGGTGTCTCAGGATTCAGGGTGAAATGACCCACACCAGCAGGAGCCCGGGATGTTTTAGTTTAACCGCTCTGACCCGTGCGCCGATGGCCCTGGAACGCAGAGCCGTGCTCCTTGTCCCTCGCCCTTCTGGACGGTGCTGCCGATGAAGTCCGTCCAGCCCCCAAGTCGCACCTCGCACGCTGCGGCGGCCGCCGGCTAACATGTCCCCTCTCTCTCGGTCGTAGGGACTCTGGAACCCGGAAGGCGAGAAGGTCAAAATCCCCGTGGCTATCAAGGAATTAAGAGAGGCCACGTCTCCGAAAGCCAACAAGGAGATTCTCGATGTGAGTTTCTGCTGTGTCCTCCGGGGGCCTCAGGCCTGGGCATCAGACGCCCCCTCGTCCCCTGCTGGCCTCAGACTCTTTCCATTGTCACATTCTGGGTGGTCACGTGTCGTGTCCTTTTTCTCCTCTAGCTCTGGTTGGTATGAGCCCCTCTCGGGCCTTCTCTTACGGAGAAGACTCGCCTTTTCCATTCTGCCGTTTCCCCGGGGATAGGGACTGGCCATCACCGGGCAGCTGCCAGGGCCTGGTCTCAGTGCCAGCTGCGTTCCGCACATGCTCACGCCGGTGACGCTCCGGTGTGGAGGTTACGCTCAATGTTTTTTTGATGAAGAAGTGGATGCAAAAAAAAAAAAAAAAACCCTGCTTGGGTAGGTAGGTAGGGCTCCAGAGCTTTGTTTCTTCTGACTCTGAAACTCGTGTTCCTTTTGCTCCATCACGTTGTCTCTGAAACGACTCTTCAGAGGTGCCCGGAATTAGCAGTGGGGGGTGCTCAGTGCTTCTCCCGAGAACGAGATGCTCAGTGGTCTCCGGGGTCTGCAGACGACACGTCACTTCGTGCAGGAAGTCTTTGGGACTTCCCGCAGATTCTTCTTAGGCTTTGGTTTTTAATTCTGTTGCATTTTCTCCCCCTTCCGTGGACCCTGACTAGCCAAAGAGGGGGCTGCACAGTCTTAGAAAGAGGCGGCTACAAGGGGCCCCCCGGGGTTTGGTGGAGCCCACTTCAAGCAGATAACTCAGGCAGACCCAGCGTCAGAGCCCTGGGGTCTGGTGCTTACTGCTGCCCCAGGACAGAGCCAGCCCATGAGGAGGCGAAGGGGCTCAGCCCTGTGTCACAAAAACAGGAAAATGAGCGTTTATGGACTCAAAAATCTGGGGAGTTTAGTTCACCTTACAGCCAAGGACGAGAGTCAGATGCGCGGCTCCCCTCTCCTGCATGTGACCCCACAGAGCGTGTGTGCAGCCAGCGTCAGGCAGCCTTCGCTCCCTTTAGCGAGGACAGCCCCACCGTGGCACACCTCTAAATGAAAGGCGACGCCTTAATACGGAGCAACAGAGCATCCCCTGCGCCGCTGATCCACTCATCAAACAGAATTATCGTTCGCCGTAACGGTGGGCAAATGAATACGACGTCTTGTTAACACAGCGTCAGCTCCTATCAGCGTCACCGCGAGAAACAGAGTGGACGAGCCATGTGTCAGGTCCCCTGCCTTGTGGCACTAGCTGCCTCCCCTGTGCTGTGCAAAGGAAGATCGCCCTGTGGAATCTGCTGACTTGATCCGTTTCTTCCTCATTGGAGACATTCCACTAAAATTTCACAAAGTGCTGCTGAAATGCAAATTTCCACGATACGTACAAGGCAGAGTGAGGGAGATTGTGAAGACAGTAGCTACGTTTCGGGAAGGAAGTAGTTTTCACTGAAAAGGGGTCCCCGAGCCTCTAAAACTAGAGGAAATCTGCTTTTGTGGGGGCAGATTTAGTAAGAAGTAGAAGATGGAGGAAATAAAGACCCCGCGAGGCCAGGCACCTTTCTTCAGACGCTCGTACAGACTTATAAACGGTTCCACTCGGCCATCCTCACCCAGGCAGGCCCTGAGACCCAGCACGCAGTGCCTAGGTTGGCCTCTGGCTTAAGTTACCATTGGCGGCCTAGTAACTGCTAACGTTTCAAAATGTTAAGGGTAGACACGTGCCTTTTGCTGATTCTAGTGGAATCTTTTTTTCCTAATGTTTAACATAAAATGGCTCACGCATGAGAAAGACAAGCAAGAAAGAAAGAACCAAAACGTATTTCAGCAATGGGGACAAGATAATAGACTTTCAAGGTCACCAAGCCTCAGACACACCCCGCCGGGTGACTCTGGCGTCGGCCTTCAGGGCCCCTGAGCACGGGCTCGGCCTGCCAGCCCGCGCTCAGCTGGGCTGCGCATTCCGAGGCAATAGCAAGCGTGCTTGCTGTGGGTCACAGTGCGCCTCGGAGATTCCAGGACAAACAGCTCAGAACAAAGCTGACTTCAACTTGTGCGCACACCGCTGGGGACGCATAACCGAAGGGCGTCCCCACGGGCCCGGAAGTTGGGGGTTGGAAGTGATGGCCCAGTTCTAATAGGATCGGGGACCCGGCAGGGCCGCACAGGGTTTTGGGGCGGGCACCCACACACGTGCCCCGCTCCGACCCCCGGGGCCAGGGCAGCTCCTCGCGGCCCCACAGCAGCCGGGCTGCTCACACTGCTCACGCTGCTCATACTGCTCGGCTCGCCCGGTTTTCCCTCCTCCGAGATGAATCCAGTGTGCTCCGCATCCAGAGCAGCCGCCGCCCGAGGACGGCCTCGGTGTTGTGGTTGTACCGCTTCCCAGACGTGGGAGAGACGTGATTTGTGCTTCTCTGGCAGTTCTATGGCCTATTAATTTTTCCATGGACTTCCCGGCTTAAATTTAGGGCAGGCGATGGAGCGGGACCGCGAAACAGACTTCCATCGGTGGCGGGCGAGCGCCGTGCGTCCCCGGCTCGGTGGGAGGCCCGCCCGGCGGCCACCCGCACCGCGCCCTGCGGCCTGGTCCGCGCTCGCTCGCCAGGCCCCCGGGCTCCTCTTCAGACGAGGAGCAGCGGCCTCAGCAGAAACGCAGGCACAGGCCCTGCCCAGCCTGAGTCTTCGTGGCTTAGGGAAGGGAAGTTGGAGTGTCCGTAGCTGTGCAGCATCTGCTCTTGAACGTCGCGATGCGCCGCTCACAACGTAAGAGAAGCGCAGACTGCGCGTGAGGGCACAGCACCCCGCCCCCCTCGGTCTGCGTCCTGGCGAAGGCGTTGGCTCCGGTAGGAGGAGCCGCAGATTGACAGCGGGGGGTGGGGAGCGAGGCCCCTGGGCAAGGCCCGGGGAAGGGACAAGGCCAGAAAAGGGGCTGGGCCTGTCTGAGCCCCGCCCCCTGCCCCACCTGTCTCCGGCTCACACCGCCTCCCAGAGCGCCCCTGCCGGTGCCCCCACTGCACCCAACAGCTGCTCTCCCCCCACGGAGTGGCCGGCATGTCTGCCGGACACTCCGACCTTTCCCCCCGCAGGCTGTGTGGTCCCCTTCACCTCCGAACGAAACGTCACCCTCCCCTGTTATTTAAAGGGAAAGAGAAAGAATTTATGCGTGGAAATCGAGGCTTTCCTGATGCTCATTCAGACAGAAGACAGGGCCGCGTTGTGCGCACAGCCGTAAAGAAGACCAGCTTCCTCGGCCCGGGAACAGCAGAGGGGTTAAAATAAGGCCCGGACGCGGACCTGCGCCAGACGAGGGCTCCCCCCGGGCCAGCCGCCGGTTCAGGGGCGCGGCGCCTCCCGCGGGGCGCCCGGCTTTTCCCTCCCCGAGGCTCAGGCCGCCTCCCGTCCATCAGAATGACTCCCAGGGAGCCCGTTGAGGCTGCGTCACTGTCCACGTCAAAGCCTAAAACGGGGCCCCCGCGGGCACCCGCAGCTCCCACACTCGGAGACGTCGAATCTCTTTTAACCGGCGGTCGCCCGGGGCAGAGCCTGGCAGGGGTCGCTCGCGAAGGACAGGCCCGGGGGGCAGGGGAGGGGGGTGCGGTCACCAGCTTCGCAAGGTGCCTGGTCGCTTCGCAGCCTCGTCTGGCAAAGGCCCCGTGGGCTCGGCCCCGTACGTCGCCCCAGCGTCTCGCGGCCGGCTCGTCCTCCACGGGTCGACGTTGGGGAACTGAGTCACGTTGGCGCCTTTCTCCTGGGAGAGGGTGCGCCCCCCCCCTCCCGCGGGGCCCTTCCTGACGCCCGCCCCGCCCGCACAGGAGGCGTACGTGATGGCCAGCGTGGACAACCCGCACGTGTGCCGGCTGCTGGGCATCTGCCTGACCTCCACGGTGCAGCTGGTCACGCAGCTCATGCCCTTCGGCTGCCTGCTGGACTACGTCCGCGAGCACAAGGACAACATCGGCTCCCAGTGCCTGCTCAACTGGTGTGTGCAGATCGCCAAGGTAAGCCCGGGCGCCGCGCCCGCCCCCACGGGCCCCGAGTCCCCCCGGGCGGGGCCGCAGCCGCCGCGGCCAGCTCCTCGCGACCCTCACCCCGGGACGGTGCGCTCGTGCGCGACGGCCCCGCCTTCCTGCGGAAGAAGTCGGATCGGGCGTCGTTTGCGTGGGATCCACGCCAGTCCCGCCGCACGTGGACAGACGGCTGCTGCCCGGCTGCGTTTGGACAGCTCCCCTCTGTCGGGTGCTCGGCGCGGGTTGACGTCTGCGTTCTTGCTTCTCTGACGGTCTCTCTGGTGAGCACTGTGGTGGGACAGGCGTGTCGCACCCCGACGGGCCTTGATAAGGAGGCGGGAGAACCAGCCTGAGCCTCGGGGCGGATGCAGGGTCAGCGTGGCCACGCGGACGGGCCGGGGCCGGGCCGCGGCCTGGCGTGCAGGTCGAAGGAGGACTGGCAGGTGCCGCTGCCCCGACTGGGCTTGGTCCGGAGCGAGGGAGGGGGTGGCAGTGCCGACGGGCACCAGGCCTGCGCCCAGGGATGGGAACAGGACGGCGAAGCAGGTGTCTGTCTGTCTGTCTGTCTGTCCGCGCGGCCTCAGGAGGACTGTTAGCGCCACCTCAAAGCTCTGCGTCTCGCCCCGGCCCTGTGTCAGGGATTCGCGGCCCAACCTGCCGAGTTCTGTTTCCTTCGACAGTGGGCGAACCTCGCGCGGCCAGTGTTGGGAGAGAGTGGGCGGCCCCGCTCGGAGCCGGCATTGCCGCTCGTCGCCCTCGGGCGGCGGTGGGGTGCGGAGGGGTGCGGCGGGGAGCAGACCGTCCCCCCGGCCCGTCCCTTCCTCATGCCTCACGTCACCCTGGTCAGTAATGGCAGCCGATCCTGCAGTCGCTCCCAAGGGTGCGCCGAGCCTGCTCACTCCGCTCCCCGCCTCCGTCCTCACGGGCCTCCTCCCCTGTCCGTTTCCACGCAGCCTCTCCTTGCTTTGAAAAGACACCGATCAGCCCTAAACCCGGGATGGCTTTGTTTCAAGATCTTTGACTAATTAGACCTGTGGAGCCCTATGTCCAAATAACTTCACATTCTGAAGTTCCGGGCAGATGTGGAATGTGGGGGGCAGTGAGGGAGGAGTTGGGGAGCCCCGGGTGCATTCGACTGAATCTAGAATTACTCCTGAAGATCCGCTCACGTCCTGACTCCCGAGCCCAGACATTTCCTTGGCTTTCGCCGCTGATCATCCCGCCACGTAGGAAGCGGGAAGCCACGCCGCCCGCAGCTCCCGGCGGCGTCTTCTCCTTAGCGCAGTTGCTCCCTGCGAGGATCTGACGGTCACTCGCTCGCTCGAGTTTGTGCCCACGCGCCCCGCGGGGCGGCGAGCTCCCCGGGTGGCGTCCAGCGCTGTGCACACCCCTGGCCAGCTCCTCCCGCCCGGCCTGGAAGGCCCGCCCGCCGCGGGTCAACATGTCGCCGCCAATGACCTCGTGCCGACGCCGTCCCCACGAGGGTCCACAAAGCCTCGGGAAGTCTTGCCCTGCACAGAGCTGGGCTGGCGGTTCCGGTCGCTGGACTGCGGATGCCCCACGCTGGCCGCGTGACCTCAGGCGCGCGGCCTGGTGCTGCGGTGCCGTCTCGAGGGCTGGGAATGGGACTCCGCCGTCTGTCTCCCCGGTCGGTGAGGCCGACGCGCGCGGAGGGCCTGCCACACGGTGGCGCTCAGGCCGCCCCCTTCCTCCGGCCCTTTCCCCGGAGTTTGGCTAAACTGGGCTGCGGCGATGACGACACTCTAACGCGCGCCGTCGTTCCGATCTGGTTCTGCACCGGCTTCAGGCCGCGTCTCCTGCTCCCGGGTCTCCTCCTCCTCGTGAGCTCCCTCCCTCGCTCTCCTTCGCAATCTTACGTTAGAATCCGCCCGACCGCGGGCGTCCGCAAAAATGGAAATTTCCTGAACCCCCCAAGCAGCCTGCTGCAAGCATGGCGAAGAAAACACAGAAACGGGCCGTTCTCTTTGCGGGCGAGGCCTCAGCCACAGTGCCGGAGGCTCCTGGGCCAGAAGGCGCCCTGAGACAGGCCACCGTGTGCGACGCTCCTCACGGATTCAGCCCCTTCTTTAAAAGCCACTGTTCTGCCTCTCCTGCTTGGTTCAGCTTTACTTTGAGTCGAAGTCCTTTCCCCCGGTGGCTCTATGTGACCGTCACCGTCTCGTTCATGAGAGAAGCCGCGCTCCGCTGTTATTTCAGGGGCCGTGGTGATGCGGTGTCTGCCCCCCAGGGAACGGGAAATCATGGTTTCCTTGATCGCAGAGACAGAAGTTTGCTCTTGGTTTAGCGGCTATTTATCCAAGTGTTAAACAATTTTCTTTGTAAGAGTTTGAAGTGAAACTACCCGGAAGCACTTAGTGGCTGACCAGAAACTAAAACTCCAGGCCTTTTCCAAGTGGGATTTATTGACTTGTAAATGTCCTGTGTTGATTCAGCGAAGCATGGGCTGTCTCGGGAAGTTTTCTAAATATTGAGAGAAAGCTGGCCACCGTTGTGCAAGTTTATTGTCCAGGCAAAACTGCTAAGGGAACAAATAAAATCACATCACCCGGGACAAAAGGAAAAATGGGGGGAAGGTCAGGTCACGATGGGGAGCACAGAAGGAAGCCACGCCCACCGCCACACATGGCGGACGCTCCATATAAAAAACTCCATCACGGGACCTTACGGAGACGCCCCCCGCCCGCCAATCAGAAAGATCGTAGTGTCCTGAACTCCTGGCTCAGGAGGTCGTGGGTGGCTGTCACTTAGCGGCAGTAACTCACGTGCTTCAGAAAGCATCGCTTCTCGTTCTGGCCGTACGAGCCCACTCAGATTCGAAAGCGAATAACGTGGCACGGCAATGTCATGAAACCTCCTGATCCAAAAGGTCCCGGCGTCGCTTCGGACCGGGAAATGCCGCGACGGTGCCATGCTCGTCCCTATGGCCACCGCAGTGGAGGTCAGTGCGAAGTCCTAGAATAAACAGAGCTGTCTAAACTGTGCGCAAGCTACGCCTTCCCCAGCCTGTCAGACTCCAGAGCCGCCTTCTCCCCTGCCCCAGATGAGACCTCGCAGGATCGCGTTTTCAGACAAACGGTACGAGGTTAAGAGCCTCGCGAGCAGGCCCCGGTGAGGTTGGGAGACGGCCGGCTGGGGAGCAAGACGGTCTCAGAAAGAAATTTATGTGAGAGCAGCATTCTCTGGCCGCGCCTCTGTAAGCACCAAACTTTGTTAAATCTGCGTGAGATAAAACTTAATAAGGATGAACTGCAAGAAAAATTCAGTCCAAAGGATTCGTTTTTCAAGTATATTTTAATGTAGGAAAACGAAGGCACAGGTGTTTAAGTAACTTGCCAAGGTCTCAAGCTAGCAAGGAGGAAAACCAGGATTTGGCCCCAGGCGGCCCTGCTCCCAAGTTCATGCCCTTCACCAGCAGCTGGCACCCCGGCTCGGAGCAGAGGCCCAGGCCAGTGAGCGGAGCTGTCCTCCGGTCCCGCACGTTGGGAGGCGTGGTCAGTGCCACCGGACCTCCCTGGACTAGGACATCCTAACACCTCTGTGCGCCTCCGGAGGGCAGGAGGGTGGAGGGGTGAGCCACGCTGCCTGGTCGCCACCAGAACCGCCTGCCAACCTGTCTGCCTCCCGTTTCCTGCCACGTCCCCGTGGTGGTTTATGACAGAGAACAGAGCGACTCGTCGCAGGAGTCGTGGGGTGCAGCAGCCGCTGGGAACGCGGAGCCTGCAAATGTCGCCCGAGCACGCCCCGTCCTCTCTTCTTCCGCCAGCCTCATGCCAGAACACGTCCCTGTCCTCCCCTCTTGGGCCCTGAGCTTCCAGGTTGGCTCCGCAAATTCCCTTTAACCTCCTTGAGGATATCAAAATCCATCCTAGCTGTCCTGTCGCAATTAACGAAAGTAAATATGTCGAGCGAAATTGAAATGAGAGTCTCGGGGAAGAACCAGGAAATGAGTTTGCCGAGAGGCCCCGGGAAGGCCGGCCGACATTGCTTCCTGTGGCGTCTCTGCCCAGATCCTGGGAGTTTACGAGCTCTTATCTTTGGCGACTGGTTAAAGTGTAACCCTGCTGGGCACCGAGGTGGCCTCTCCAACTGCCGCTGGACCGCGGGACCGGCGAACAGCGTTATCAAAGTTCAGATGCATGTGGTGTCCTCGTCCCAGAGTCCTCTCTGCTCGCGCCCCCCTGGCTGAGCAGCCGTGCGCCCCAGGACACCTCAGCTGCCCCATCCCCCCTGTTCCCCCTCCCCGAGCCTGCTCTGCAGACTGCTGTTCAGAGAGAGCACCACGACCTTCTCCAGTCACTCTGGTCCCCTGAAGACCCGAGAAGCGGGGTGTTTACAGGAGACGTGGACCTGCCCAGCAGCACAGGGCCCACGGGCTGGGCTGTTAGTTTTTTATTTTGTTTTATTTTGTTCTGTTTTGTTTTATTACCTCCCAAGTAGCCTGTGGGCAGCAGGCGAGTTTCCCTTGGAAGCAGGAAACTGAGGCCACGGTCCAGACCCTGGGCCTGGGGACTCAGAGGATGTGGTCTGCGGAGCACCACCCCAGCCCCGGGGTGCTCTGGGTCGGCTCTGGGGGTGGCCGCGAGGCTGCCAGCACTTTCTAGAAGAGTCTTCTTTCTACACAGCAGTGTTTGACATGCCTGGCCACGGGCAGCTCGGAACTCTCAGCTGCTACTATTACTCACTCGGCCAGCCGGTCATCAACGAGCGTCCCTAAGAACGCGTCTGGCGTGCCGGACCCTCCTCAGGCCTTCGAGGAGGCAGGATGGACGTTAGTGAGGGTGGTTACACGAGGCTGGAAACGCCCTCTGCAGGCCTCCCTGGGGCTTTAACGAACTCGCAGAAAACACCTTTAAAGGGAGAGAGAGGGTCAGGGAGCGGTGACAGGTCCCCTAGCGTGGGTGACGCAGGAGGGTGAACCTCCCTGGCACAGGCTCGAGCCGCACCACGCCCAGAGGGGGCCCTCGGCGCCACGCAGGGAGGAGTTCCACCGCGGGCCGGGGTCACAGGCGAAGGAGGGTTTGCCGGGGACGGGACAACGGCCCACAGACAGGGTGAGGTCTCCGCGTGGAGTCAGAGAGAGACCGCCGGCGTGGAAAGGGCCGGGCATATACACGTCTTTCGGTTTCTGTGGAAGATTACTGATCATAGTGCGTAAGGAATGGAACGAGCGGCTGGGTTTATCTTCAGCCTGGGCAGCTCGGTCTTTCTCGTCTTCCGTTCGTGGTGGGGGTGAGCCCTAAAGATACGAGTGAGCAGGAATCGTCCCTCGTTCTCGAGGTCCCCGAGGCCTGGCCTGGGGCAGATCGGCGAGGTTCAGCGTAACCACGCGCGGGGCAGGCTCCGAATTCCGCTCGGCTTGAGGTGCGGCCAATCTGTGTAGTTCCCATGCCTCTTTTGTGTGTTACTGGGATGTGCGGTCGCTACTGTGTGCATGCACACCACCTGCGCAGCACCAGCCCCAGAGGACGCCGTCGGGAAATGTCTCAGAGAGACAGAGAGACAGACAGAGACAGAGACAGAGAGACAGAGAAGGGGACACGTCTCCTGCACTGGCAGTGAGTCGTGTGCCGTGGAGCGGGAAGGCCCGGTGACAGCGAGCGGTCCCCGCTCCGACGAGCGCCCAGCCCCGCGCGGCTCAGCCGAGCGCAGGGCAGGCGGGCAGGCCGGGCTCGGCTCTCGCCGTCGCTGTCCTCCATGCGGTTCGTCTGGGTCTGAAACTCGAGCAACCGGGTGGAGGAAAGTTAGCGAATCAGCCGCTGGCTGTAGCTTCGTGTACTCGCTTCTTCGCCTTCTCGTCCACGCGGTGGAGAGTGTCTCGCGTGTGCGAGGCGTGGGTTCCTGTGTCCGTCAAGGGCAGTTCGGGGCCGGGCCTGGAGCGCCCCCGCCCTCAGCCCTCGGCCAGTCCCCGACTCCCGTGGCCCCGCGTTGCAGGGCATGAACTACCTGGAGGACCGGCGTCTGGTGCATCGCGACCTGGCCGCCAGGAACGTCCTGGTGAAGACGCCGCAGCACGTCAAGATCACAGACTTCGGGCTGGCCAAGCTGCTGGGCGCCGAGGAGAAGGAGTACCACGCGGAGGGAGGCAAGGTGAGGGCGGCCCGCGGATGTGCCCGCACCCCGGCGGGCGCGCAGGCGGTCCCGGCGGTGCGGGCGAGGTCGCAGCCGCCGCCCTGGGCTGGGGCCCGCGAGGCAGGGGTCCCAGCGGCTCTGGGAGCAGGCCGTGCTGGCAGGGTGGGTAGTGCCGACGCCTCCAGAGGCCAAAGGCGGTAAACGAGTTCAGCTCCACGGCCCTGTTAGCCGGGGGGAGGTGCCAGCGCCACCTGCAGGACGAAGCGCCCTTCAGAGCAGCTGGGCCACGTCACAGCTGATGGTGGCACCCTGCCCCTGGGGGGCACCTCAGCAACACGGCACAGACAGTTGCCTGAGTCATCGCGAGAGCTCCCAAGGGTCTCTGTGACATGCCTGCACTGGCAGCGCTGGAGTCGGCCCCCCCAGACGGGTTTGGGGGCTCTCCAGGAGTCACCCCCAGCAGGGAGGGGCACGCGTCTGCTGATGGGCCCCCCGGAACGCTCGCATCAGCTGTACCCCCGCTACGTTTCACTCTGGCCTGCGTGGCTCCAAGCAGCTGGCCCTGGCAAACGCCCGTGGACACGGGGTGGGCAGGGCCACAGGGCAGGACCAGGCCCCCCGCTGCCAGCACGGGCACCCACCCAGCTCACCAGGACACCCACAGCCCAAAGCCCCTCAGCTGCCGCCTCCGGCGCCTAACAGAACAGCCCTGTCCTCCGCCAGATTTAAAACCCGCTCCTTTTGCTGGGACAGCGCTGGGCGCCGGGGATCGGGGTGGGGGCGGCTGGCCTCCGCGCTCGTCCCTTGTGCTTTGCCCCACTGTGATTCAACGCTCCTCAACAGAGCGAAGCTAGGACTTGTCTCATTACTTTACCTCTTGTCACCTCAAGGTGCCTATCAAGTGGATGGCTTTGGAATCGATTTTACACCGAATCTACACCCACCAAAGTGACGTCTGGAGCTACGGTGAGTCGAAACCCTCGCGCTAGTGACTTGGAACTGAGCCGAGCGGGCGGGCGCTGATTGTTGATTTGCATTACATGCTCTGCCGTCCAGGACGCTGGCTAATTATCATGCAACAGTTGCTGTCTGTCTGGTAAACCACGAAAACGTGACCAAGGAAATCGAGTCTAACTACCGTACTAAGTATCTCTGGAGATGTCAGTGAACTTGTCAAGAGCGTGTGTTTCACTGGGGGGTGGGGGGGACCTTGCTGTCAGTGACGATAACCTGCCGTACCCTGGACTTGCCGGATCGTGAGCCTGAATTTTTAGTTAGAAAAGCGTACCCCGTTACTCCGCTCCCCAGTCTCCAGTCAAGGCAAAGAATTTTAAAGAATTAGGGAGCTACGTGTCCCACTTAGGGGTTGAAAAGAGAGGGTATTCCTACCACCTTCCGGTCCCACTCTTAACCAGCAGCCAGGGACACACGCCCCCCTCCCTGTCACCGCTTACTCCAAACCCCGAAGGGCTCGCCTTCCCCCAGGGACTCACCATGCATGTTAAACATGAGGTTAAATCAGGTAATGGGAATCAAGTTAACCCAGGTGGACGGGAATCAGGTTAATCCAGGTGGACGGGAATCAGGTTAGCCCAGGTGGACGGGAATCGGGTTAACCCAGGTGGACGGGAATCAGGTTAATCCAGGTGGACGGGAATCAGGTTAGCCCAGGTGGACGGGAATCGGGTTAACCCAGGTGACGGGAATCAGGTTAACCCAGGTGGACGGGAATCAGGTTAACCCAGGTGACGGGAATCAGGTTAACCCAGGTGGACGGGAATCAGGTTAACCCAGGTGACGGGAATCAGGTTAACCCAGGTGACGGGAATCAGGTTAACCCAGGTGGACGGGAATCAGGTTAACCCAGGTGACGGGAATCAGGTTAACCCAGGTAGATGGGAATCGTCGACCTCAGATCTGGGAATGAGGTCTTCCCGCCTCACCAAGTCCGTACTGACGGGGCAGTGGGAAAGGCCAGAACCCCCTCTTCTCTGGGCCCCGGCCCCTCGCTTTTTTTCATTTTCCAGCCGTGAATTCTGTATATTAATCTGGGTCGTTTCATTTTGCAATGGCCTCTGGAAGATCACACCAGGTTTGTGCTCATCTGGATCTGGAGGCCAGCTCGAGAGAAAATGGGTCAGGGGACCAATTGGAGATCTGGGGACCGCCCGGGTCCCGTGTCTGATTCCTCCCTGTGTAGTCTGGGGGCCCAGGCTCAGTCCCCCTGAGGTCACCTCTAGTGGCACCACAGGGCACCTTCTCCGTCCAGGTGAGGACGAGCTCGCTGAGATATTTGTACGTCTCTAGAGCAGGGAGTTCCAGGCACAGAGGCCCGGAGACCGTTGAAACTCGGGAATGGTCCGGAAAAAACACCGATTCTCAAATGACGACGGCTTTGATTTATTTTGTGATCATGATAATTAATTTTGAAATGAAAAGTACGGGGTGTTTATGTTTATCCGAAAAGCAGAGGTCTTTTGTTTCTCATTTCCTTTTATTATTTAAAACCCCGCAGTCTTTAACCCTGTTTGTAACCCATCTCGCCACTTCCAAGTCTCTTGGGGCGGCCGTCGGAGTGTATCGCTCCTGCCACACCGCGTGGCAATAGCTGTGTCGCTAGCAAGGTTCTGTTGTTTTTGCCGCGATGACTAAAGTTCACCATTTACTGGCCATGTGCTATTTGCCTGGCATTGGCTAAACATTCCAGATTGGATTATCTTATGTGATCCTCACAACCATCCTAGGACACAGACCCTGTCTCTGCCTCACGTTACAGAGAGAGGTAAACCGAGGCTTCCTGCATTGAAGCAAGTTGCCCGAGGCCCCGGAAACACAGGTTGTTAGACACAGGTTGAGACCCAGTATCAAGAAGGGTGACTCGAAGACAAGCCGTTGTGATTACCGACTCATAAAGCGACTGCTTCGCCCCCTTAGGCGTCACTGTTTGGGAGCTGATGACGTTCGGGTCCAAGCCCTATGACGGAATCCCGGCGAGCGAGATCTCGACCGTGCTGGAGAAGGGAGAGCGCCTCCCGCAGCCGCCCATATGCACCATCGACGTCTACATGATCATGGTCAAGTGTGAGTGGCCGGGGCCGTCCGCGCGCGCTTGGCTGCGCCTGGCTCTCCGAGTGCCTTGCCGTGCCCGGAAAGGCATCGCTGCCTTGAGCCAAACAACTGAGACCTTAGGTTTCCCCCCAAAGAAGTGCTGTCCTATTCTCCACAGCAGGCCCTCAGGTCCAAAAACATGTGTCAGTCCCACACCGCCCCTCCGCACCCAGACATTCTTCAGGAGACGCTTGCTTGACTCATTGAGCAGCGTGACCTGACATTTGCCCGTGTTGGCAAGCAAATAAATAACATCCAAGCCCACCACAAGCCATTGCACCAGAAGATTCTCTTCTGAGTTGCTCAATGAAAAAGCCGCCCCACGTTCTGAAGTCTGTTACCAGAGAGACTGACTGTTTTTAAATGCCTAGTGATGAGTAACCACATGAGGCTAATAGAAACAACATTTCTGCTCTGACTTAAACCTTTCAAATAGAGAATTTATGTGCGGTCTTACTGCGCCGTAGCAAGTAAACATTTGAATCCAAATAAGGGCGTGTGGCTTGGTTGGCGAGGTCATTCCACGGGAATCGCAGGTGCAGTAGACTCCGAGGATGCATGTGTGACGAGCACCTGCACGGGAAAGCGGCACAGGGACCGGATGGCGCAGGGCGAACGTGGATGTTAACGCCTTTCTGAACTCTGGACCACAGGGCTCACCTCTTCTAACTCCCTTGCTTGGGCCTGAGGGAGCTGGGATCCAGAAAGGTTACATGATTTGTCCAAGGTCACCCAGCAGTCTGGCCTAGAATAGGCTGACATCTGCTGATAGACAATAAACGTGAACCCTCGAGAGGCACGAGAATGTCCGGGGAGAGCCGCCCCCGCCCCCCGGCTTGTTTCATGCAGACTCGATGGTCGTGTGAGGAAATGCGCCGGCTGGGTCAGCAGGTGTCCGTCCTCCTGAGCGGGCACTGAAACGACCCCCTCGCTCCCATGTGTGTGTGCATGGTTCCAGAGTCTGTAATACCAGGAAAGCGCAGGAGTGGGGAGTTCCCGAGCCCTGGGGTTCTTAAAGAAAGTCCCTAAACTTCCCTGCGGGTTGCAGGCTTGCGAGGTTGCTGAGTGAATGTCGAGCGAGGGCTTCGCGAGGCTGGACGTCGAGGCCCCTACAACCCGAGCAGGTCACACAATGCAAGGCTGCTGGGTCACTCACGGTGATGCTGGCCGCGGGAAGAGCAGGTGCAGACAGTTAGAGCCGCTTGCCGTCCTGACACACAGTCATCGTGATTTGGTCTTAGTAATCAGTGCTAGTTTGTCAAGGCTAAGAAGTCTATCACAAAGGTTAGGTTTCTTCATCGTTTCTTTGTCTGAAAGGACCTCGCTACAAACGCTTCCTTTCAGCAACGCCATTCCGATCGTCTCTTCAAGGCCCTAATTGTACCGTTTCTCCTCCTTCCTTCCCCAGGCTGGATGATAGATGCAGACAGTCGCCCAAAGTTCCGTGAGTTGGTCCTCGAATTCTGCAAAATGGCCCGAGACCCCCAGCGCTACCTTGTCATCCAGGTACCAGGCCACGGTCTGCACTTCCATGGGGAAAGGTCCCTCTCGTGCGCACACTGTCACCCAGCACGTGCCAAGACTGCGTCCCAGGCCGAGCCGTCGAATCCTCAGTGCAGGGGAGCGAGCCGGGGGGAAGGCACGGGCCACGCTGTGAGCCGAGTTTGTGCGTGGTGCCCGCCCACGCCGTGCGCCGTTCCTGCCTGACCTCCCGTGTCCAGACACGGCCTCCCACACACCCAGGGCCACAGGTCACCTTCCTGCTGCAGCGAGTCGCAGCCTTAGCTCGGTCTGGTGGAGAAGTGTGGCTTTGGCATTGGGCAAAGCTGGCTGCAAATCTGCAGTTCTCCACGTGCCCCATTAGGTTAACAAACCCAGCTCGCAGGGCTCCGTTAAAGATCCGACAAGGTGCCCGACATGCGCAAACCACGTCGCACACACCCAGAGGCTCTGCCGGCCGAGCCCAGCGTGCGCCGGTGCGCGCACGGGCAGGGGACGGGGGAGGAGGCGCTGCTCCCCACACCGGCGAGCGAGCAGCTCCCTGGCACCAGGGCCGTCCCTCCCGCAAGCCAGCTCGGCCCGGCCCTCCCTGGAGAGAGCCCCGTCCGCAGGTTACGGGCTCAGACCCCCGAGGCGGACGCCCTCCCTCCTCAGGCGCCCCTCGCAAGTTCGGGTCGTCACGTGTGCGTCTGACCCACCGGCTCTGACTCAGAGGTCCCTACGGGTCCTTCCTAGAGTTCGATTAGTCCGCCAGAGCGGCTTCGCAGTTCAGTTGCGAGGTTGCGGGTTTATTAGAAAGGCTCTAACTCGGAACCGCCGGATGGCAGAGGTGCGCAGGGCAGGATGACAGAGAGGTGCGGGGCCCCCACGTCCTGTCCAGGTGCGCTGCTCTCCCCCGACCTCCGCGGGCTCACCAGCCCGGGACACCCAGAGCCCCGGCCTTGCGAGTTTTTAATGGAGGCCTCATTATGTAGTCACGATCCAGTAAATCACCGGCCGTTGGCGCTCGATCCGCCTCCAGCCCCTCTCCCCACCCTGCCGGTCAGTGGTGGGGACTAACAGTGCCAGCCCTCCAGTTGCGTGGCTGGTTGCCTAGAAACCAGGCCCCGTCCTCGCTTGTGGCTCTGAAGTCGCCTCTGTGGCTCGCAGCGCTTAGGAAGCTCCGAGGGCTTCAGGAGCTTCGAGCCCGGGACAGCAGATGAAGGCCCAGGACGTGTTTCTTCTTATAAATCACAACACCGCAGCACCTGACTGCGTGGCGCGCGCCCCGTAAATGCTGCCGCCTCGTCCCTTTCTCTCCCCTCCCGAGCTCTGTGCGTGTCATGCAGAGGCTCTTACGCGTTAAGGAATTTTTAATGTTCTGATTTCACGGTGGGAGGGGGGGAAGCGGCCGCCCCCGAGGGCGGCAGGGCTGTTTTAAGACGACGGGATCCGCGAACATCCGGGCTCCCGTGAGGGTCAGCCCCTCCGCCTAGAGTCAGAAGGCGGGGCGCCGGCTGCTGGGCCTTCCTAATCACCTCGAAACCTCTGCGCCAGGGCGACGAGCGGATGGACTTGCCCAGCCCCACGGACTCGAACTTCTACCGCGCCCTCATGGAAGAGGAGGACATGGAGGACGTGGTGGACGCGGACGAGTACCTGATCCCGCAGCACGGCTTCTTCCACAGCCCAGCCACGTCCCGCACGCCGCTCCTCAGCTCCCTGGTAGGGCCCTGCGCGCGGCCCGGAGCGACGCGCCTCGGGGAGAACGGTGCCCGCCGGGCCGGACGGGGGCGCCGACCGGCTGCGTTGCCTGCGGGATCCGCTGCGGTGGTGCATGTCCACGCCCGGCTGTGACCTTTTTAGGCTTGGTTAGGAACAGAGTCACATCGGAGCAAACGCGGGCTTTCTCCGGCCGATGCGTGGAGACGGGTCACGCAGCTCCGGGGCGTGCGGGCGGGGTGCGGGCTGAGCCCAGCGGGGGGCAGGCGGGGTGCGGACCACACTTGAGGGGGCGGGCAAGGTGCGGGCGGGGTGCAAGCAGTGCTCAGGGGATTGGCGGGGTGCAGGCAGCGCCCTCAGCGACGCCGTTCTTTTCCAGAGCGCCACCAGCAACGCCTCCACCGTGGCGTGCATCGACAGAAACGGGGTAGGTGTGAGAGCATGGTTCCTTGACCCCTACCCTAAGGCCGGCAACGAGCCGTCACCCTGCTGCAGGGCCGCGGGGGGTGTAGCCGAGGGACCGCTAGCAGCCTCAGCAGCAGCACTGCGCACTGGCTCTTTGTGAGAAATGCAAATCACGGGGTCACTGCCCACACCCCCAAAGCAGGGTCTCCGGAGTGGCTCCCAGCCTTGGGGGGCGAGGGGGCTGGTGCTTGATCGCAGAAAGCCTTGCCCTCAACCCCCGCTTACCAATACGGAAGCCACTGGCCATCTGTGGCTACTTCTTCTTATTATTTTTAACGCCTACAGCACCTGGTCTTCCTAGTGGTCTCCCATCCAAGGACTAACCAGGCCCGACCCTGCTTAGCTTCCGAGATCAGACAGTATTGGGCACACTCAGGGTGGCGTGGCCTTAGACACCTGTGGCTACTTAACTGTAAACTGTGTTTAATTAAAATTTAGCGCTCAGCTCCTCACACACGTGGCTGGCGGCTACCACATGGGAAAGCACAGGCCGTAGCCCGTTCCTGTCCCTGCGGACAGCGCTTCTGCCCGGCGCTGACCGGGGCCTGGCCGCTCGCCCGGTGGTCTGTGGGCCAGCAGCCTGAGCCCACCAGCGACGTGTTAGAAACGCAGAACCTCAGACCAGCCCCAGCCCAGACACGCCAAGTCAGAGTCTGCATGGTGACAGGCTCTCGGGCGACCTCTGGAATCACCCTGACTCGTTTCCTCCCCAGCAGAGCTGTCCCCTCCAGGAAGACAGCTTCTTACAGCGCTACAGCTCAGACCCCACCGGCGCCTTGACCGAGGACAACATCAACGACACTTTCCTGCCGGCGCCCGGTGAGTGCGCGTGCGGGGACCGGCCCCGCGTCCCCAGCTCCCCGTCCAGCCTCCGCCCCGGGCGCCCCGGCCACCGGCTCCCTCCACTGGTCCCCGAGTGGGGACGATGCAGATTCACAGACCCAGTGAAGGGCGTGAGAGGCAGATGCGCAGAGGCAGCTGCACGTGGCACACGGGTCGTGGTCGGGGTCAAGCCGTATCCAGGTGGTGTGTTGGAAGTTTGTATTTAGAATGAATCTGCAGACTTTCTAGAGTTTGAAGCAGGCAGCGCAGATGTGCGTGTGTGTGTGCGCATGTGTGTGCGTGTAAGAGACGGATTAGGTCGCCCGCCCCTCCCGCCCTCTCTCTTCATCCTTGGCCTGCGACCCAGGTACTTTCCTGAGCTAGGCTTTATCCCCAGCCCTCCCACCTGCCTGCACGCACCCCCTCACGGCAGGCTGTGCTCTGGTGACAGGTAAACGTGCCCGTCACTTTGGGAAGTGCAGGACAGGACACGATGTACTTCGCAGAAATAGCAACATGGTCGTCCCCCAAGGCGCCTCACGAGAGAATATTCCCATGGTTCGGAAGGAGCCGTGGGACTCTGCTTGGATGGCGCTTTGCTGATCACGTCCAATTTCTTCTCAATTTCAGAATACATAAACCAGTCCATCCCCAAAAGGCCCGCGGGCTCGGTGCAGAACCCGGTGTACCACAGTCAGCCCCTGAGTCCCGCCGCGGGCAGAGAGCCGCACTACCAGAACCCCCACAGCAACGCCGTGGGCAACCCCGAGTATCTCAACACCACCCGCCCCGCCTGCGGCGACGGCCCTGTCCTCTGGGTGCAGAAGGGCGGCCACCACATCAGCCTGGACAACCCTGACTACCAGCAGGACTTCCTGCCCAAGGAAGCCACGTCGAACAGCACGTTCAAGGGCCCTGCCGCCGAGAACGCAGAGTACTTGCGGGTAGCCCCAGCGAGCCGCGAGTTCACTGGCGCGTGACCCGGAGGCAGCGTCAGCCACCGCGATCCGGGACCCGTCAGCCCCCAGGACCGAGCCACGGCAGCTACCGCAGCCCCGACAGCCGTTCCCACGCCAGCTCCTGGC
Organism: Rousettus aegyptiacus; assembly: GCF_014176215.1. Lineage (NCBI taxonomy): Eukaryota > Metazoa > Chordata > Mammalia > Chiroptera > Pteropodidae > Rousettus > Rousettus aegyptiacus. Next base: position 43,724,440 of record NW_023416288.1, on the reverse strand, counting down.
CCCGGAGGGCCGGCGAGGCCGCGGTCGCTCTGCTGGGCCCATCTCTCATCCAAGACGTGCCCTCTGCTCAGATGGACTTCAGGACGTTGCAAGGACATTGCTTCGTCCTCAAGCTGTGAGGCTTCCTCAGAAGGCATCCAGAAAGAACGTGGACCATTTGGGTGGAAGTTCACTTTTCAATGAGGTATATTTGAAAAAAAAAGAAAAAAGAAAAGAAAATCACTACATATATCTAAGGAGTTTTATTACTCGGGGGACCTTTGGGGTTTTCATTGTCATCGTCGGTTTTGTCTGGAAGAAACTCGCTCACACGTAGCCCAGCTGCGACCGAGAGCCAGGCCCAGTCTACCGGCCACCCCTCGATGCCCTGGCTCTGCCTCGAGCCTCTTCCACCGCAAGACCAGGATCAGGCAGCAGTCTTCCGTGACTTACTGTGGCGCGTCGCGCAGGTGCGAGAGGATACGCCACTTCGAACCGTTCCTGGGGAAGGAAGAAACCGGGCGCGGCCTCCTCCTCTGACTGACTTTTGTATGTCTCCATGGTACTCACTCTCCACTAGTTGACCAGTGTTTTCTAATTATAAGCCGTAGACTTTCTTGCTTATTTTCCATTCCCTTGTTTTCGAAATGCAGTATGCTTTCCCCGTCAGCAAGAGGAGCGGGCGCCTCGCACGATGACCCCGCTCAGCTCAGGTAGTTTCATCAGCATTCGGACCAGTGGCCTTTAACGCAGATGGGACGAGAACATGGCCCCCCAGATTTAAGTCTCAGAAAATATCCATCAAGTCCTTGGGGGGCCAGGCGGCTGTAAAAATGAGGTGATGCTTAAAACTCACTTAGCTTTGCCCCTCCCCCCGAAAATTAGTTTAGACTACTCATGGAAGATAATTTTCTTTCTCTTTCACTTTAAAAGTTTTTTACTCGAAGGGTACTTTGTTCCTCCCTGGTAAGCTATCCCCAAAGCCGCCCCCCCCCCCGCCCTTGTGAATACAAAGGCCAAGGCTCTCAGGCAGCTGTGCAAGCTACAGCTCCCCCCAACCTGGGACCACAGTTTACAGGTGGAAATAAAGATAATCACATGTATAGCGTGGAATCCAAGTGATAAATAGCACATTCAGGTTTGAAACTGATAATGATGCCTGTTCAGCGCCCAGAGGTATGTTAGAAGAATGTTTTTTTCTTCTTTAAAACTTGGAGGATCCAGCTAGGTACGACACCAGCTTTTTTCCGAGTCTAAAACCGTGTTTTAGACACTTCATCCACACCCACCCCATCCATTCTATCCAGGGAAGAGAGTTTCAGATGGTCATTTTGGACTGTGTGTCCGACACATGCACCCACATGTGTGCACACATACACACACACACAGAGTTTTCCTTTTCCTTTTGAATTATTGACTCTCGAATGGATCAGGGCCTGACCGTTTTTTACCAAAATTTTTATTTCGTTTCAATGGCAACATAAGCTATTTTGAATTTAATTCCATCATGTTCTCAAATGTTCTTTAGCACATACACCAGCCCAACACAGGTCCCTAAAGGTACGAAAATAAATAAAACACAATCCCCGATTCCAAGATATCCGCACTAGAGCAAAAGAAGGGGACTCACAGATACCAACCTTACAACAGAGCTGCAGATGCTACTGGACAAGACAAGCCAAGCACCGTGGCACTCAAAGCAGGACCGATGGAGTCCGCCTGGGCGGCCTGGGAGGCTCGTCACGGAAGAGGGGCTGGCAGGTGACCGGGGGCTGAGCCACGAGGGAGACGGGGCGCGCCCTCCCAGTCGAGGGAACCCCAACCGAGAGGGCTTCCGCCGGAGGAGCGACTAACAGCGTCGCTTGAGAGGCCGAGCCGAGTCGGCCAGCTGCCCGGTTAAGCCTGGCGTTCCGCCGGGATCGCTGCCCACGCCCCCCGCCGGGGAGGCCGTGTCCCCGCCAGAGATTTGAAAGTGACCAGGGCAAAGATTACGCAACCTTTCCGAGAAGCCGAAGCTCTATGCCGCCTGTCACGAACCCGCTTTGATCCCTTATTCCCCTGGGAACATAGAGAAACATTCTAGTCGGGTGTTTTTTCTGTTCCTGGGAAGCAGAATTATTCACGTTCCTCTGTCACTTACTCGTCAAGAAACAGGTGACCGATGAGGGAGGGCAACTATAGCCGGTCAAACTGTAGCAGTTAAATCCTAGTATTTTTGTAATTTGAAATATTTTACTATCGTAGAATAAAACAGCAGAAGCTATCCGCGCCATTTCTTCTCTGTATTTCACTGTTCCTGCATAAAATCTAGTCGCAAAATTCTCTTAACATCAAGAACGTGCCTCCCAAAGTGTCGTCACTCCGCTCGGGGGTGCAGGGGCTTGAGACGCCTCGGAGCAGAGAACGCAGAGGCCCCGTGGTCGGCGCAGGCGGGGCAGGAGGGGTCTCCCAAGCCCCCTGTGATCTCACGCTGTGAAAAATACCTCTGTGGCCTCGTCGGTCTTCCAAACTCGTGTGCTCTGAGTCCAGGTCGTCACCGACCTGATCTCTGGGAGCACCGTGGCGGCGTCCGAGTGCGTCTCCGTCGATGACCAGGCTTAGGTGTTTGTCGGAAGTGCTTAATTTTCCGCGTTAGACCCGCGCCACCCCCAAACTGCAGACAGAACAGAACCGTGACCCGCACAGGCGCCGAGGCCCTGGTTCTCAGGCTCAGCTGCCCTGGGGCTCTGGGCCTCTCCTGGGCCCCACCCGAGAAGATTCGGGTTGAGCTCGTCTCAGGCGCGGCCAGGCCCGGGGCCTTCTCTAAGTGCTCCCAGGTTACTTGCATGGGCCCCTGAGCTCGGGAACCACTGGCATGAAGGACGAGCTTTGCCGGGGACACTTGGCCCTTGACTGATGGCTTTCCTGCTCATAATCCCTTGCCGCAGGCCTCAGGCTGCACAGAGTACAAGGCCATTGGATCTTGGTGACGTGAAGTTCTCACCCTCACTGCCCGCCACAGTCACCTGCCGAGCTGGGCTGGGTCCCCTTCACATTTGTGCTATTAAAGACGCATTCAGATAGGATTTCTGTAATGTAAGTCTATTTTTGTAACTTTTTTTGAAGAATACTACCCTCTTACGTAGCACTAAATTTTATAAGGTGTATTTTTTAGGAAAACCCATTTTTCTACTAAAGGGAACGGAGCGGAAGGACTGCAGGAGAATCAAAATTCGAAAGTGAAATCTTTGTCTGAAGGGATTTAACTGCAGCGAGAGAAAAGTCTCTTTTATGGAAAAAAGGCACGATGTCATCGCAGAGCTAAGGCCATCCTGAGGAGGCAGAGAAGCACGTCTTTTTATTTAGAAAATGAGAAAAGGCAGGCAGCGCCCCTAGCTCAGGCCCGGTCTGCAGCAGCTTCTGCTGAGTCTGGGGCGATGTCGGCAGGAAAGACTTACTGTCTGTGACCACACTGCTGAGGGCCACCAACGGCCTTACCAGCCTGCACATGGCCACCCTGGGGGCCGGGGGCTCAGCCCCCGGTGCACAGCAAAGCCACCTGGGCCACTCTGTAAAGTCTGGAGGCAAGTTGCTCCTCGGCCTGGGGCAGTGCGAATCTCTCGGGGCGACTCCCAGCGTTTGGGCTCCTGAGAGCTCCCGAAGTCATTCTGATGATCAGCCGAGGTTGAGAATGGCCACCTCGGGGTCAGCCACAGGCGCGTGGACTCACAGGCAGGTCCTGCTGGCGCGGGGACCTCGGGAGCGAGAGAACGCGAAACCTCGAAGACCTCGGCGTCCGTCCCTGAGCGTCAGGAAGCCGCTGCCTTCGGGACAGTCGCCCAAGCTCGAGAGAGGAGAAAAGGCCTCAGCAGTCGATGAAAAGGAAGGAGATGTAGGACGGGTACTGTTTTCCCACGTGCTCCGTTGAAAGCGGACTGGTGGTGAGGTAAAGACTCGCCGCTTGTGCGCCCGACTCGCTGACCTCTCTCCAGCAACCAAGTAACCTTGATTCACGGGGTGAAAGAAAACATCGACTTATCCTTTACAGTCAAAGGGCAGACTTCAAGAGGACCCCAAAAGTAGTTGGGAGGCTTTTATAAAACCAAGAGTCCAACAAGAGCATTCTTGCTTTAAAGAAAAAAAAGCATTTGTTATATGATTTCCGTAAGTTATATCTGGGATCCAAACAAGCTACCGGCACTGTTTTCTCTTCTGCAGCGTGACTCGGTTTGCAAGTCTGTCCTTCGACTTGCCAGCAGACTTACGAAGAATGCCGTCCCTGTCACCAGCAGATTAAACTACAAAGGCAAACTTAAACATACACGTTTCTACAGGCATTTACTTTTTTTTTTTAAAGAAAAATTTCGACATAATTTGGCTACAAAATAATCTTGCTGCATGATATAATTTCTTGGAAATGAAGAGGTCGTAGTGATTAGAGGTGACAATGTAACCGATAAGCCGAAGGGACTGCATTTTGAAGCAAACGAGCAATAGCATTATAGCTTCTATACACGGTACGTTTTAACATTGTAAAGTTCTGCTATGATGAATGCAATATTTGTATAAAAGCAAAGTTCTCTTTTCTATGGTTTATACCTTTGATCAGAACATGTTGACCACATATTGAATATTAAACAATTAGGTGTATATTATTCATTGTTTTTTACTCCTCAGTACTTTATAAAAAGGATCTTGTATTCTTGGTTAACAATGCAGTGTTGATTGTTAATTAATGACCATATCTGACCTACTGTAGATGTTCTTTCCTGATAACTTTTTAAAATTCATTAATAAACTTTATTTTTAGAGCAGTTTTAGGCTCCAAAACTGCAAAAATCGAGCACAAAGTGCACAGTTCCCAAGTCCGCCCTGCCCCCCGCACCAGCCCTGCCGTCCACACCCGAGGGTCCTGACCACGCTGGGACAGTGGGAGGGCCCCCTCACCCCCGTGGGCAGGGTCAGGATGCATGGCCCCTCCAGCCCGAGGGTCCCCCCAGTCCCTGCTGTGTGTGGTCTCCCCACACGCAGCCGCTTCCCGCCTGTTCGCACCTCCTTCCCAGATTCCCTTCCCACCCCCCAGGGCTGGCTTTGGGACCCCCGTGCGGGGCTTGGCCAAGCTCCGGCCTCTGCAGGTCCCTGGCTCCTCCTTCAGGCCACCAGGTCCTCCCTCCACACCCAGACGAGGACGTTTAAAACCCAGGCCCAGAAGCCATGAGATGCCATCTGATTTTGGCCCTGGTCTCAGAGACAGGGAAACAGAAGAAAGAGCCTGGGAGCGCACACCGTGTACTCTGAAGGGGCCTCGCCCTCCGCTCCGGCCAGCCATGTGCCAGGCGGGACAGCCACGGGCGTACCCCGACGTCCTTCCACGGGTTCTGCCTTGAATCTCTCCCCCCACCTCCCCCCCACCCCCTGCCGACCCTGGGCTAGGAAACCTGGATGCTGGGTTTCGAAGGAAACGAAAATACCTCCGTTACCCTCCGCTCCTGTAAGTTAACCCTTCTGAGCCCAAGTAGCCAGCAAGCCCAGCGCTGGACCCATCACGCATGGGCCAGGAGCCAAAATAAGGTCCGGGCAGCAGCCCGGCCCCGGCCCCGCCCCGTCCTCCCCGGAGCCATCATCATCACTATTACTCAGTACCCGTCTGCGGTCCACGGCTTCAGAGAAGAGGAAGAACAGTTATTAAGATGTATTTGCATCTTTAGAATACAGTCAGCCACCCCTGTCCCGTGCCCAAGAGGCAAATCCAGCCAGCAGGCTGTTTTTGTAAAAAAGTTTTATTGGGACCCACTCACGCTCATTCCCGCATGTGTGCCTATGACTCTTTTCACACGCGATGCCAGGGTGAGTAGTCACAACAGGGATCCTGGGACCTGCGAAGCCGAAAATATTCCCTCTCCGGTCCTTTACAGAAGAAGACTGCAGACCCCAAAACAACTGGCTGGAAAAGAAGTATTAAAACAAATTTAAAAATTCATCAGGGTGGCCGTATGTAAAAATAATCACTAGCTTTCCTATACACCATCGATCATTACTTAGACGATGTAACGGAAAGGAATCCTATTTAAAATAGCAACTGAAACTGCAGACGAGCTGTGGATAAACTTAAACGCGCAAGAACAGTATGGAAAGGAAAACTATAAACCTTTGCTTAGGCGTAAGAGAAGGCTTAACAGACGTATGGGTCTGAGGGCTTTGCAAAAACACCAGTTCTCCCCTAATGTAAGTTCAATGCGATTCACATGAAAATGTCAATCATTATTTTAGGAAGTAGAAGTTTTAGAGGTTGTAGAAAAGAAGAAAATGCACAATGATAGCCAAGAACATGTGGAAAACAACTTAGTGATATTAAAGATATAAAAGTATACTGAACTTGGAAGCAGAGGAAAGACGGACAGACAGCAGGTGCCACGGGACAGAACACTGGGCAGGGAAGAGCAGGGCGAGGGAGGAAGACGTCAGAAACCGTCTCCGGGAAGGCGGCGAAGACGGCGGAGGCCGCGGGAATAGCGGAGAGGGCAGAGGGCAGAGCGAGAGGTCCGCAGCATGGAGAAGCCAGGCACGTTTCTGCAATGAGGCCACAGCAGGAGAGCGGCCCTCCGAGGGCCAGGCGAGGGCCCCCGCCGCACCTGCCCGCTGGCGCCCTGACCGCAGACTCCCGGCCGCTGGGACCGTGAGAAAGAGATGTCTGTGGCTTACGCGACAGGCTGAGCCAGCCAGCACCTCGATCTCGGGTTTCTCAGCCCCCAGAACGGTGGGAAATGAACGCCGTTATTGTAGCCACTCATCTGCGGTAGTTTGTTTATGGCAGCCCAAGCTGACTAAGACACTCACTCTAGAGGGGGTCTGTTATCCTGTGCCTGTCCGTCCATCCTCGGTCATCCCAAGCAGCTCTCCCCAACCTTTTGGGCACCAGGGACCGGAGCTCCTATGAGAATCCAGTGCCCGAGGATCTGAGAAGGAGCCGAGGCGGTGATGTTAGCTCTGGGGAGCGGCTGCAGATACAAACAGAGCTTCGGCCACCTCCTGCTGTGTGGGCTGGCTCCTAACAGGCCACAGACTGGTACCAGTCCGCAGCCCAAGGGTGGGGGATCCCTGGTGTAAGCCACCCACCCAGTCTGTGATATTTTGTTTTAGCAGCCTGAGCTGACTAAGACAAACATTCAAACAACTGTACAAATGCATATGAATGATAATGGTCACTAAAACATTATTCATAATAGAGAAAAAAAATGGAAGTATTTTAATCTTCATCAAAAGGAAAATTATTGAATAAATCGTGGAGCATCGTATATGGAATTCCATGCAGTCTGAAAAAACAAATCCATAAGCAATATTATGGGACTACATCCCCACGATATAGTTTTAAATAAAGCAAGTTGCTGAATAATATTTTTGTTTTTCAAAAACACTTAGTTTGTGCATACACCTACCTCTGTGTGTACACATGTGCACACACACTACACAACCTGGAGATTATCTGGAAGTATCGTCGGCCTATTAATGAAGACCTGTGGTGAGTAGGGAGTGAAATGTGAGATGATAAAGTGGCGAGGAGGGAATTTTGCTGTGTACTTTCTATACTTCTGCGTCGTTTGGATTTTTACAATGAACATAAATCACCTCGGCAGTTTCGTGACATAAAATGGAACATATGTCGGGTCCCTTCCCACCACTCACAGCCAAGCACTCAGCAGTTTCTTGTTCCGTTTCCTCTTCTTCCTGACCTCTGTCCCCTGAGCAAAATCCTTTGGGAAAGTGTCTCTTGGGGAGGCCATCGGTGAAGGAGAGTGTGGTCCCAGGGCAGCTCGGGTGGCCGGGAGGATGTGGTGAGCAGGCAGCATTTTGGGCTGAACGCACGGGTTCTTGGGATGACTGAGGATGGATGGACAGGCAGGATCGCAGACCCTTCCGGAGTGAGTGTCTTAGTCAGCTTGGGCTGCCATAAAAAAATACCACAGACGAGAGACTTAAACAACGGGAGTTTATTTATCTCAGTTCTGGGGGCCGAGAGATCCAAGATGCAGGTGCCGGCTGCCTCAGCTTCTGGAGAGACCGTCTTGGTGGCTGCAGAGAGCCAGCTTCTCACTGTGTCCTCCTCACGTGGTGGAGAGAGGGTGAGCTTTCTGGGGTCCCGCCTCATAAGGACACTACTCCTGGCACGAGGGCCCCACCCCCACGTCCTCACCTGACCCTTAGCACCTGCCAAAGGCTCCATCTCCAAACGCCATCGTACGGGGCGACCCCCAGCTTCCACACAGGAGCTGGAGGAAGGACACGAACGGTCCATCACAGGAAAGTGTCTTTATTTTAAGATGCAAGAGACCAGGGAAGGAGAGAGGGCTCGCGCACTTCGCGTGCTCCGCAGTGCAAGTGCCGGCTGATGCCCGGAATGTGTTTGGATTTTGCTTCTTGAAACAATCCAAGTAGCCAAGTCTTAGCCATTATAGGTCAAAGTTTCAATACGTAACGTTTTAAAGCTTAAGAAACAAAGCGATATTTTTAAGTCTTTGGGCTCCAGGCCCCGGCAGCAGCCGGATTTGGAGCGTGTTTTGGAGAGCGAGCTGGGGCAGGAGGGGCTGGGGAGATTTTTCTGAAACGCGTTCACTTCAAGGAGCACGTCAGCCAGTCTCGACCCGGTTCCACCAGAGACCAGCACCCAGTGCACGCAGAGAACCACGGCACGTGATTCTGTCCCCGGCCCTTCCAGAATCGTGCTGGTTACGTGCCCTCCCGGAGGAGCAAGACGATAGACTCTTAAATCCATTCTCTCCAGCAACCTTAGTTGGCAAAGGCCTCCTGCCATCCCACGAGAAAGGATGACTCCAACCTTCGCATTAACCAAACGAAGTAACAACTCAGTAAAGTGCTAATCGATACATGGGACGATGAAAGCGTTAATTAAAGAAACAATAGTAGTCGATAACGTATATTGATTTTTTTGATATAGACCAGACACTGTGCTGAATGCACATTTACACTATGAGAGAGATTATTTTTTCATCTTACAGGTGAAGAAACATTTAAAATGCAGTATCGCACTACTATTTTGGACGTAGGAACAATCATATCAACCTTGCTGGAGCCCAGAGCCTACCTAGGGGTCAGGTACCACACTGCCCGGGCGCCCAACACAAAGTAAACCACATCTGTTCTGGGTAGGATAGATTCCACCCCCACCCCAGAGACTGCGCAGACCCACGAAGCGTTAAACCGGCTGCAGCAGAGAGGCCGGGCTCACTGCGACACCAACGGACCCCTCTGCGCCCACGCAGGAGTCAGGCACCGTGAGAAAGCAAGGCGGGTGTTCCCAACAAATGAAGCCGCTCTTGTGCACACACGGACATGCACGCACACACACATGCACCCACACACATGCACGTGTGCACACACACCAGAAAGTTGGCTCAGAGCCATGTGCCTGGACCCACTCCCCGTCAGCTCCAGGGGAAGAGTCTGACAAGCAGAATGGTTATAGCCAAGCGGAACCCAGATATCCCGGTAAAGGGCAAGCAAATAGCCAAAAAGAAAATTAACGTGGGAGCTAAGATAATGCTTTTAAGTATATAAAGTACAGACCATAACACAGGAGATAAAGAAGTAGAGCATATTCTGGGGAAAAAAAAACAGAAAGATCTCTTTAAAGGAAAGAGACAGACTTGCCCAAAGTGCTTCCTCTTCTTGGCACATGGGAGGTGGCACTTCCCTGCCCCCAGGCGGCAGATGGGCCACGTGACTTGTTCTGACCCTCGGGCTGTGAAAGAAGTGACCTCCAGGACAAAGCATCACGTTGCAGCGTGGGACCGTCCAGCACGCTGGAGCCCGTGCGCAGACGGGCACACAGAGTCCCCCGAAGGCTCGGACACCCCCAGGAGGTGTTCCCTGCGCTGTGCTCCTTTAGACCCCTGACCTGTCAGCGTGCGGGCCCATCACTTGGCCCACGTCGATGCCTTCCAACCTTACACAGCCTCTTTCTTGCTCTCAGTCCCGGCGGAGGGGTTGTTGGGTTGTGGGCAGTTACTTTCAGCACCCGCCCACGAACAGCAATTCTTTCTTTTCCAAAAACAGCCTTCAATGTCCATTTAGTGGCTTTGCAGCCTTTTCTACAACACACGTGGGCTATTAGCCAGGGCAAAACCATCTGCTCAGATCTTAACACCAGGCAGTGTCCATTTGTTCATGCATTCACATTCGTTCGTTTTCTCGACCAATATTATCGAGCACCTACTATGTGTCAGGGATTGTGCTAGACACTGCCAATTTCTAATATTATCGAATCTTATCATTTGTGTCAATTTAATAGAAGTTAAGTAGCTGGTCTGGCTTTGTTCTTTGTTTCGGTTTTTACATTCTCCTGGTGAAGATGGGCGTCTTTCATTTTTATATTTGCATAAAAAATATTATTTTATATAAAACTTATGTAATAAACATAAATAAATATAAAATTAAACATATATAGTGTATATATTTTCTTATTTTATTACCATTCACATTTTGTTTGCGACCTTTTTCTACGGGAATGTCTGTCTCCTTTCTATTGACTTACAGGAGTTCGTTGTGTACCCTGGATTCCCACTTTCAAATTCCCAGTCGTACACATTACATATTGTAAATGTTAACGCCGGCGAAGCATAATTTTACCATTTCTTTAATCAAAAATTTTTCCATGGTATTTGCTTTGGGCATCTCATTTTAGAAGGCCTTTTCCCCCAAGGACATAAAAATATTTTCCTGTGTTTTTATCTCTCTCCAGGGTATTTTCACTCTCGACTTTGTCCTCTCAGACCAGCTGCCCTCTGCGCTGCTAGCCCACATGTCCTCCCAGCCGGCTGAGGAGCAGGCCCGGGCATGAAGATCAGCGTCCCAACCGTGAAAAGGGGCTGGAACCTGGAACAGGGCGTCCGGGCCCAGCCACGGGGGACGCAGCGCAGGGCCAGACCTCTGCCTCAGGTGGGAACCAGGAGGCGCCGCAAAGCAGGCGCAGCTGGGCCCACGGCCCGGCAGGTGCAGCGAGCCTCCGAGGGGAAGGCGGGGCTTGGCGGACCCCGGTGGCCAGCGTCGCCCCCGCGTGCGCCCCCGGAGGCTGAGAACGGGGTTCAGAGCGGAAGACGAAGGCCAGCCTCAGCCACGGGGCAGCCCGCCCTGGCCTCGCTGGCAAGGAGCGGCCGAGCAAGCGGACCCTGACCCGGGCGGCCGGGCGGAGGCAGAGACCCGGGAGGCGGCGCTGGCACGGTCCTCACACGGTCCCGCGGCTGCCTTCGCCCCGGGTCTTCATCAGCCCCCTCCCAACCGCCCCCGCGAGGTCACCTACGCCCGCGGCCCTTCCCCGGGGCGCCCAGGTGTGCGGCTGGAAGGGGCGCCCAGGTGTGCGGCTCCGTGGGGAGACGCAGGGGCGCAGGCCTGCCCTCCCCTCCCCGTGGTCCTGGCCCAGCCCGTTGACGGGGTCGAGTCCCCTCTGCCCCACACTCGGTGCCCTCTGGGTGATTTCGCTTCATTGCCTCCGACCTGCACAGGGCGCTGGGCCACCGGGCCCTCCGGGGTGTGGAGAGACGCGCGCCCCGCCAGTGTTTGGTGTTTGCATCGGGCCCGCCCTGCTGGGGTCCGGAACCCCCTTCTCTTCCTCCCCAGCCCCCTCTTCCCGCCCAGGGTCCTCCTCACTCGCTGCTTCGCGGTCCAGCGGCATCTCGCGACCAAGACGGGTGCGTTTCCTTCGTTGCCTACGGACTGTGCTACGACTTCTACTTCGTCGTCTCTTGCTTGTCCGGCTCGGCGCTCACTCTTCGCCCCCGCGACGACCTCCCTCTCACGGGATAGAACCCGAACACTGGGGGCGGCCGCCCACCTCATGCCCCACGGCGCGGGAACGCGGTCCTCATCCGTGCCGGACGCTTCCTTCCCAGACGGCAGGGCAGCGAGAGTCTCCGCCGGCTCGCGAGTGATCCGAAGTGGTCTGATAAGGCATTATGTTTTCTCAAAGCGTCGTCAATTCATTTCGGTGCCGTGGTTTCTTTGACATTCAGCCGGGAGATGGGAAGAATTGCAGGCCTGGCCCCCCGCTCTGAGCCGGGGTGGCGTTCTGTCCCCCAGACGAATTTCACAGAGCAGCGTCAGCGGAACCGCCCTCCAGGTAAGGGGTGGCTGCCACGGGTCCAAAGATGGCTACGTCAGGTGGACACTTAGGCCACACGATGTCACTGCTGGTTCGGCATAGCTCTGCAGCGGAAACGAACAGTCACGTTATCACTCAAGGCTGCATTTGGTGTTCCGGAGTGGGCGGCACCGTCGTAGCCGGTACCACTGAGACAGAGGCGAACCCGTGATCGGCTCAGTGTCCCCAACACAGGCAGATCTCACAGCGAGTCGCTCGCAGCTTGGTCTTGAATGCACGTAACTTCAGCCTCAAATCGCTTAATAAGCAAACATCAACAAGAGAATGGGAGTGGCCGCAGCGTGTGGGCACGCGGCGTCGTCCGGAACAGGAGTGGCAAGGTCTCACCTGGTCCCGGGCCTCCTGGGCGCTCCTCTCTGGCCTCAGTCTGCTCGTCTCTCAAACGAGGAGACTGGTCCAGCGACCCTCCCGGCCCCACGATCCTAGCGCACTTTAACCTAGAAAACGCCCAGTAAAGTAGGAACGTTCCCGGCCAACTCCAGGCCGAGAAGGGGTTTGAGCGGCATGGCCCGTTTTGCACGCACGATCGTGAAAGCGCCCGCAGCAGCCAGAGACGCCCCGTCGTTCGGTTAGCCCGCTTCACCGGGCGCCAGTTTGGGTTGGCGGGAGACCAGGGCCGACTGGCGGGTGATGGGAGCTTCATTTTTCCTTTCTTCCCAACAAAACCACAAAACCCACTCTCCGGGTCCGGCCCACCCACACGCACTCTCCAGGAGCAAAAGTGCTTCAGAAGCATGAGCTTATGCCGACTCTGCAGATTCCAAAATTAGAAGGTGAAGGAAACAGCTTAGAAGGAGATACGCGGGTCCCCATCTGTAGAGAGTTCCATGTGCAGAACAAGGAAGTCGGGTCCGGCTGCCTTCCTCTGCATCTTCGCCGAGCCTCTCTGCGCATTCCGCCAAGGTCAGGGGGTCGGGGATGCCGCTCCCGTTTGGCATGATGGGGAAACTGCCTCTCCGAGGTGACTTCTTAACAAAACGCGTGTTGGTCCCACGCATGCCGAACGTTACTGCTGTGCTTTGAACCGAGGCCAGTTTCGAAGGCCGTGCTGCTCACACAAGAGGTCCTGGATGGTTTCGCTCCATGGGGAGCAAACGCAGAGACCGCGCGTGCTTTTCGCGGCGGGCCCCACTAACCTGGCGGAGCACAGTGTCCCCGCCGCACACGCCTTCTTCCGGGGCAGGCCAGCTGTAAACGAACATGACCGCGGGGCGGCCCAGCTACACGCTGCACTTCTGAAATGAGCTTCGCGCGGGAGGAGGGAAACGCTGTTTTGCTCACTTTGTTTTTCCGTTCTCTGAAAAAAAAGGAGGAAGCCGATTTGGGTTACACCTTGAGGAAGCGCTGTGTTGGCAGCAAGGGTTTCAAATTAGGCGTTGGTGTGACTTCCACAAACTTGCATGGAATAAACAGCAGGCAGTCTGGAGGGCTTCCAGCCCTAGCTAAAAACACGCGCTGATTTTATGAACAGGCGCTTTATCATTTTCAAAGGACTCATCCTGAGGAAAATCAGACATTTTAATATACAAGCACAGCTCATTTCTCATCTAGTCAAAGTAAATATTTTAGAGAATGCCTACATATCCCAGCCTGTCCCCAAACATTAGGAAAGCCACTAACCATAAGGGGACTCCAACATTATACACAGGATTATGTAAAATCAGACTCTGCCTGGATCGGGGAAATGTACAAGTTGCAAGAACCTACAGCTCCTTCGACTTCAATTTTGGGAAACGAACGTATCGGTCTCCCAGGAAAACTCACATTCTGGTGAAACGTGAAAGCCAAGTTATGACAGCAGACGAGCGAGCCAGAATTGAGAAAAATAAAATGCAATGGCCGCCTGTTTCTGCTTTCCCTCCCTTCTCGCTCTTTGGCCCATAAAAGACGGACCAGGCGTGGAGCAGAGGGGACGAGGCAGACGCGGAGGGGGCTGGGGGCCAAACGCCTTTCCGTGACAGTCCTAAGCCACTGGCTTCCAGGGGGTGCTAGACCCAAACCACAGGGTTCCAGATGGCGTTCTGGAACAGGGCTGAGCTCATTTTCTGGAAGCAGAAGTGTCTCGGCAAGGTGACAGGGAGGCAGGTGGCTCTGTCCGCAGAGGTGAGGGGAGCTGGAGAGGCCGGGCTGGAGCCACTGTGTCTCACGGGAGAGCCGCCAGGGCTGTGCCCACCATGCCCCAGGAACCGAGACGGCCCCCCCGCTGGGAGCCTGAAACCCGGCCAACGGCGAAGCGCCAGGCGGCAGACTGGTGCCCGGGGCCTCTGCGGCGGTCCACCTGCATCTGTGGCTGGAGAAAGCCTTTGCCACAGAGAGGAGAGACGGAACTTCTTGCGATTTTTTGCCTCCCACCTGGGCTCCCTTATTTTAATCTTTTCCCACCTTGCCGCGCTGAGTCCCGTCTGCGACACCTGTGCATGGCTCTGTCTCCCCACACTTCACAGCTGCTTCCTTAAAACACACCTTCACCGGCGGGATGGAGCGAGACGACCATGGGCCGAGGACGCAAACGGGCTGGAATCCGGACTCAGCCCCATGGTGGCGTTGCGATCAGGGACAAGTAACTGAACCATGCTGCGCCGGGCTTTCCTCGTCTCTAAAAAGAAGATACCAATGGCACCGGTGACATGTGGCAGAACTGGGGGGCATTCTGTGAGAAGTGTGCTGGCCGCCTGATCCTGAGTCCAGGCTCTGTGCCCCCCGCCCCCAGCCCACCGGCACTGATGTCTTGGCAGCCAGGCCTCCGCTTGAAGCAAGCACGCCACTCCTTGCTGCCAATGACCCTCCTGTGACTTCTGTCCTTGAGCACGTAGAACAGACAGCGCCTCGAGGAGCTGAGCGGGGCCTGGTGCAGGCACAGACCTACGGCCTCCTGCTGCTCACGCGCCGCCCGGGCGGCCGCGAGCACGGGGTCTCTGCCTGCAGACTCAGTCGTCACGAGTCCCAATGCCAACCAACCACGAGGGCCAGCGTGGTGCCCCTGCCAGCGCTGGTCCCAGCCGCTGTCGAACACACAGGCTTGACCCAGCGCGGCGCGGGCTCTCATGTGTGACAGGAAAACTCGTAAGAGCAGAGGCGTAGACACCGGCCGTACGTGAGAGGTCGCAGGCGGGTGGGGAGCATCACATAAATAGTGTGCGCCCTGAGCTGGACCCCGCTGGGAAGCACCAGGGAGTTCCCATTTAGTCCTTCCTCTGTCCCTGTCTACGTTCAGATGTCAATGGAGGAAAATAAACGAAAAGGAGAGAAAAGGACAGAACTCATGCACCGGAGCGTCTCTTCTCCGTACGCGTCTGCCATGGCTTGTAGCGGCTTGGACAGGGACCGTTGGACCGTTCGGTCTGGCAAAGACAGTTAGTAACGCACTATAAAGACTTGGGCTAATGTCAGTGTCAGGGAGAGTTTGGAAATGTCACCCCCACAAGGGACAGTTTTCTAGGTATGCATCCAGGTCTTTCATCGAGTTGATAATCTAGAAAGAAACTTTTCAGTCGTACATGGGCTGAAACTCCCACACAATATAAGTCTCGATGAATCTCCTGAATTGAAAAGGCTGCATTACAACCTAATCCCATTCCAGGCAAAGGCCAAATGAAGCCGAAGGTTGAAAAACTGCAGTGACTGAGAGAGAAAAAAAAGATACGACTGTAAGATGTGGGCTTTGGGGCTGAAACGCAGGGAGAAGGTCCATGGGGAGGCCCAGACACCACACAGCCTTGCAGTTTCGAGGCCCCTTGGTGACAGGCACAGCGTGCGGAGAGCCTCCTTGTGATGGGAAGATGAAGCAGAAAGGCGTGGACGAGAACCAGCCCGACGAGATTTCCAGATTTATAACGGTTTGAACAACAAAGGAAGTGATGGTCGTGACAGGTCCTACGACCCATCGAGTAAACAGCTCACGAGTCTGTACCAACGTGAGGCAAACACACAGGGAAGGGGGAGCTCCTCCCGAAAGCGGAGCGTCACCTGATAAATACAGAGGAAAGAGGGACGTGTCACGCCGTGGACGCCGACCGCGCGGACGCCTCCGCGGCTGGAACTCCACGTGAACGAGGCCAGCGCCCTGGGGTCTGACCGGCTGAAGCGCGGACAGCGCGGCCCGCCCAGCGCGGCGTCCAGGCCGGCCCGCCGCTCGGGTCGCACCGAGGGGCAGGGGTTTGGAATACTGCCGCCGGGGGGGCGGAGCCGTGCCGTTATTAGTGTTCTTTTTTTTTTTTTAATTTATTCCAGAAACGTTTTAATATTTTCTTTGGCCCCGTGAGTTCTGAAGTGTCACAATAATGCGGCTCATACGAGCCTCTCCCCTTCCGCTGTGCTGGGCTCCCCACCCTGGGGACCGTCCTGTCGCTGTGGGAAGTCACCCTGATGCCCTTCTCCAGGGAGGCTGCTTCCGGTTTTGGTACCCGTCCAGCCTGCGATGGGATGAGAATTCTTTCCTTGGGGAGTTTGCCTGGGACTGCCAAGTCCGCAGACTCTCTGGTTCGCTTCCAGAAAACGCTGCACGATCAGGCAGAAGGCCGGGTCCCCCACCCTGCGCCCACTGCGGGCACACACCGTCCCCCGCGCCCGGCCCCGCCCGCGCACGTCCGCCCCCCTCCCCCACGACTTGGGGACCTTTCCTCCCCAGGGGCCCGTCATGTTTTCTGACTTCCCCGACACACAGATGCTCTTGCCGGTTAGTTTCGTTTTCCAAACTTGCACAGAACCGCCCTGTGCATCCAGAATGCTGTCTGTGGGGTTCGAAGCCCTCTCGAAAGCAGCCCCCCCATCTGGTTTCCGGATTCGAGTGACGGCAGCCACGGTCACCACCAGCACCTCATATGCCAGGCCCTGCGAGGCCCGCCGCTCCAGACGCCTTGGCTCTGTGGGGGCGGTGACCTCTGTCCCCGCCCGTCCTGGGATTATCTCACACTTCACCTCCTCCGTAAGCTGTCTGGGCTGAGCATCCTCCCCTCCCCCCCCCCCCCAACGAGCCTCTCCCCTAGTCACGGTCCCTCCCACTGCCCTCTGCGTGTGACACTCTCACCTCCAGACGCCCTCATGTCACTCTGCTCCCTAGGCTGTGAGCTTTTGCGGCCAACAAACCCTCTGGCTGCTAGGACAGCGGCCAGTGTGTCGCAGAGCACTTAGCATGCAACCTGAGGCAGGGGAGAGAGCCGGCTCTGACATGCAACGTCCTTAGGTGAGGAGGTCGGGAAGAGCCAGAGAACCGGACCGGACCCTGCCCGTCGTCGTGGATCCTGGAGGAGTAACGGTGCTCGAGGCTCGCTGAGACCTCGCATCTCCGAATCTCAGTGTCGGAAGAGGCAAGGCGGCCTGGGCGGCGCCCTCGGCCTGGTTTCGCCGTGGAGCTGCCCGCAGAGCCGGCTCTCAGCTCGGCCCCGTGCCCCGTGGGCATGTACCAGGGGGTTCGTTGGGGCAGGGGGCTGCTCCACGTTCCCCGAGGCCTGCAGATTGTGAGCGCGGAGGCCACCGCACCACCCCAGGGCCTCGTCTGTGTCACCCCAGACTAGTCCTGGCCACTTGAGGGCTGGATGCCGTCAGTCTCCCAAGCCCACCCCACCCCTGCAGGCGAGGAGAGAAGGAAAAAAAAAAATCAGTTTAAATGGAATCTACGCTACCAGTATTCCAATATCTTTTTTTTTTTTCAATTAAGCCAGTGGAATATTTTAAGAATCAAATTACTAATTATTTTGCTTATTTTCTTTGATATGAGAAAACAATGGAACCCTTAAAGAGAAAGTGCAATTTTAAATAGGCCTCAAGTGGTAGGATTTCAAGGTTAACACATATGGAGAAAATACAGTAAAGAAAACTCAGAATTTTTTTAAACTGAAAACGAAAATGTCAGTCATCCGCCAGCGGCCCCCGCTTGTTCTCTCTGGGGACACCTGCCCTCCTCAGCACACTTCGACCTCCCGATGCGAGATGCTTGTCCCCATTCCAGTCATAACAGCCACATTCCGGGCCAGGGAGACAAAGGCAGGAAAGGGCTGTGCCTCCTGCTTCAAGAACGCTTCTCGGAAGTCGCGCCCACCCGGGCCGCAGTCCCGCTGGCGCGACACGCGCGCGCGGGGCAACGCAGGCCGGAGCCAGAAATGCCGAGTTCCTTCGCTGCTGGACGACGGACGCGCGCACAGACGCTGGACACTGCCGCGGGCCCAGGGCGTGAAGCCCACGGCCGACTCAGCCCCGTGAGGGCAGCGCAGCGAGGACCGAGAAGGCGCAGGCGGGAGCTGGGTCTCCCCGGGACGGGATGAGACGGGGGGGGGGGGGGGGGGGGGGCGGGGGGGGCGGCTAGGAGGGCCGGGGCGAAGCCGGCCCACCCAGGGAGGCGCGGACACACTGCCACGGGCCGAAGGAGGAGGCTGCTGACTCCGGGGGAGCCCCCGGGGCGCGGGACACACGCAGAGGGGGTCGTCGTGAGAAGTTTGCAGGGCGGACCCTCTGTGCGCGGCACCTGCCAACCCCTCCGCGTGCGTCCACGCCTCGGCCCTGTGCGCGGGAAGAGCCGGGACGGCTGGATCGCCTCCTGCGAGGCTCGGGGTCGCGCGCGCTGGGGCGCAGCTGCGGCACAGGTGGCGCCTGCGCGTTTCCCCGCAGCGGCCGAGGGACGCGCGCACGGGCAGGTGCGTTCGTGCTGCTCGAGCGGGGAGATGGCTCCGGGCCTGGCCACGGCGTGCGAATCCGGCGCGGAGACCGTCTCCGGCCCACGCCGTCCACAGGCGAGCCGGGGCTGCTTTCTGGAGTTTCCAGGCGAGGAGGGCGAGGCCGCGGGGTGTCCCGGGTGTCCCGGGGCGCGTGGCCGCGGCACCCGGAGCTGCCCACAGGGGGCCGCGTGAGCGCCCACGTTCTCCTCCTCCCCGCCTTTTGCCCACTAAGAGGCGAGTGGGCGCAACTCGGAATGACACCTCTCGACTGGCTGCCGTTACGCGACGTTAGAGGAAGCCCCCCTGGAAACGCGGGGTCCTTCGGTTGTCCCCTGATGTCCTCCGAGGATCCTCGCTGGCTTTCCGAAGGGAAACTAATCTCAATTTTCAACCCACGTCCCTCCCGGCTTCTCCTTTTACACCTCAGAGGTTTCGTCCACGTGTGTGGCTTCATTTGTAACCTCCAGGTGGCAAACATTCAAGTTTATACTTCCAGTGCTTTTCCATCTCCGGAGACCCAAACACAAGTCTCCTGCACAAACAACCCCAAGTAACCCTCTGTCCCTCCCGCTGCCTCCCCCAAAGGGAAGGAGAGCAGCTGTAGGCTCTGCGCCCCTGGGACTTGCATTTACTGGTGCCAGCTCGGGGTCATTCACGGCCGTCTTTTGTCCATAGCCACCTACCCAGTGTAGTGCTTCTGCCAGTGCTTCCACACCCGTCCCTGTTGGGGTCACACCCTTTCTAACCAGTAGGAAGTGGAGGGGAGGACAGGGGCGGGGAGCAGGGAAAGAGAAGGGAAAGGGGAAGGCGGGGGGGGGGGGGGGGGGGGGGGGGGAAGCTGGGGCCGTGAATAGAGGGAGGGAGGGAGGGAGGAAGGAAGGAAGGAAGGAAGGAAGGAAGGAAGGAAGGAAGGAAGGAAGGAAGGAAGGAAGGAAGGAAGGAAGGAAAGGAGGGAGGGAGGGAGGGAGGGAGGGAAGGATAACCCCGTGTGAGGCAGGTGCCCCCTGGCTGGTCCCTGACACCCCGTGTGGAAACCTTGGCTTGGCCGACAGCGCCACCTGCAGGCTCAGCCCGCTAGTCCCCGGACCCGGTGTGAATGGAAGGCGCTCAGCCATCTAAATAGCTCTTCGCACAGGTGCCCACACACGCGTACACGCGCGCACACACACACACACGCACACACGCACACAGCACCCGTGCACGTGCACACGCAGAGTCCGGGAGTGGCCACGGAGCCAGGCCTCTGACCTCTGCACTCCCGTGTTGCTCCCGTCCGGGTCCCACGCCTCGTGTGACCTTTGGCCCTCCTGTGTCAAGGACCAAGACTGTGCCCCGCAGCTTGCCCTCGTCCATCCCGACTCCGAGCCCAGGATCCGAGAATCCGTCAGACGTTCCAGGGGACCCGCTGCCTCCAGCCCGACTCAAGTGCCAAAGCCTCACCTGGTGGCACGTCCTCCTCCTCCCGCTATCATGCGTCACTTTCCTACGGTGTCCAGTTTTCACTCCTACGACAGCCCCGAGGTGGTCTCATCACCGAGCCCAGCAGCTAGGACGTGCACGGCAAAGCCACCCGGCCCAGGGGACGGCGCCCTGCGGAAGGTGTGTGTTATCGGCTTTGACGGGGTAATGTTGGAGCATGGGTTGTTCCAAAAGACGGAACGAGTCCAATTTCCTCCACCTGTTTTATCTCAGGACAGACGGGGGTGCCTTCCGGTGCCTGGATAACCCCGGGACAGAGACATTCGGTGACCCCATTGTGCTCGGCCAGCGCCGAAGCTCCACGGGAGTCCCTCAGGTGTTTCCTCGTCTTTGGTAAAAGCCAGCTCTTGATCCACAAACCGTTTCCCACAGATACATCAGGTGAGGTTGGCTCCTTGTTTTAAGTAAAATCTCTTAGAATGTATTCTATTCGAAAACACTGCAAACAGGAGAGGCTATCAAAAGGGCAGAGATATCTGTAATATTTAAGTCTGAGTTAACTCATCGAGGAAAGTCATAAATTATTTTTTTAAAGCCTGCAGTTATATTTTATATGGAACTGAAGAATCAGACTAAATAATCGTACTTAACACAAGAATTTCCCATAAGGATTTACTCTTCCAAAGCAACAATATCCAGAACTCTATGAAAGTAAGAAGTGGCTTTGTCCAGACAGAAGGTCCTTCTAAACGAGGCAATTTTTTTTTCTTTTTGTTTTACTATTCTGACTGCAAATGACTGCGTGCCTTCTCAGAACAACTGAACGCCCTGTCTGTCCTGCTCCATCGCTGAGACCCTAAGCGATGCCCAGTACTCATATTCAGGGGGGAATAGGGAAAAGCTGATTTTTTCAATGGAGTCAAGACATGGGAGACCACTCTAAGGACCAGGGAGATGACTGGACCTCAAGGGCCCACCGCCTTCTCACGCACTGGAATGGCCAGTTTTCCCGTCTCCTGTCCCAGGCCTGTGGGACGCAGGTTGGGGGTGGGGTCACACCAAGTACTCCCAGCCACGGGCTTCTATTCCAAACCTGTATGTTTAAGTCTTTTTCAGACTAGAATAATTTCTTCCCATTTTTGAACACACTGGAAAGGAAATGAAGGAGCACGCTAAGTTGTTTTAACTAGGCAGAAGCAGAATTTTCCTAAGAAAATGTGAATAGCTAATAATATCAATGGCCTTCAATACATAAACGAAGAGCCCCAAATTCCATTTTATTTCACTTTTGTAAAGAAATGTCTTGGCACGGAAAGCATGTTTACATAGCAGCTGGAGGAAAATAAGTGAGGGAAACACGGCTTGTTTTTACCTGATAGATTTCACTATGATTTTTTTTTTTCTTTAAGCTAATTATGTGACCCCGTAAAATTGTTTTACTTCCGTGGGCCTTAGTTTCTTTATCTGGGAAAATAGGAAGCCGGACAAGATGGAACCAGACTGCTTTCCTTTCCCAGTTCTGCCACCGATCACTTAAGTCCTTGAGGGCATGTCCCTGTGTCCCTCTGAATGGACTGTCATTGTCAGAATCATGTAAACATTAGCAATCTCTCCTGTTTGATCAAATGAGAACATGAACATCAAAAATTGAAAAGTAGTGTACAAATGATGTCAGCTTAATCTCTTTCTCCAAAGCCGCTCCCAGCTGGAATTCATTCGCCCTTCACTCACTCACTCACTCACTCACGCACTCATGAAGTATTTTGAATGTGGTAATAATCAACGCAAACACAACCCCTGCCCTCGTGGTGCTGTGGGCTCATGGGAGAGAAATGCAATTAAATAACTACACCAATATTTTTGTCATCCTTCCTGATCAATTCTAACACCATGCTACCATCTCCACGGTGCTGGTATTGGGGAGCGAGGGGAGAGGCCTCCCCACAGCCCTTCAACTCCCCTCTTCCACCTCTGCAGCAGGGGGCAGGGTCTTTGATCACTGACATGCGTAGAATTCCCAGCATACAGTGACAACGAAAAGCACATGAGCTTTAGTCAGTTTTGCTACGTTGTTTGTGAACTCTCCTGAGACAGTACACCCCTTCGGGTCTGCACCCAGGGTGGCCGATGTCCCTAGACTATGGGATCCCCATGCAGTCACCTCTCTGCCACTACCTCCACTTGGCCCACAGTTTCTCAGCTGCATCAGGAGAGTGTCTCTGTCGTAGACAAACTACCAGTGCTCAAAAAATCCTAACCCAGATCCAGTCTTCTCTCTCAAAAACACCTGCTAGTCCCCGGCTGTCTTTGAGAGAGGTTCATGTTGAATTTTGAACTCAAAACCTTTCAGTTATTGAGAGGTCTGTGTCTTATTGGCTCATTTAAGCACTTCAGTGCATTCAGGCTTCTGGTTTCTCATGTGTCTCAAGTAAAATGAGAAATAGTGATGCTCCTGTAACAGACTAAACTTAGATGAGATTTAGACTGTGATCTGTTATTGCCTTCATCCACTAACTTTGGCTTACGTTCTACTAACATTTGTTCTTCATCCAGTTTCTTCAAGCGTAAGTTAGGCTGTTTATTTGAGATCCTTCTTTTTCCTTAACGTAGCTGGGGGAAGCCAGAGCTCAGGGCGGGGTTCATCCTTTCCTGTGCTTGGTGCTACATTCCTCCACCATGTCAATTTTTATATTCATGTACATCTTGCTTGGTTCTAGAAAACTATCGATATCACAGCAGGCTGTAATCCTTACCTCCCTCACCCACAAACTTGGAATCCCAAGGGCGACATTATCTTTGTAATCTCTATTTCGTCATCACCTCGTTTAAATTGGGGGGGGGACCCTGAAATAGTTTCCTCAAGGAGAAATCATTATATCTATTTGGTTAAAAATTAGAGAAAGGAGAAAACCAATAGACTGTTTAGTCATATGGTGTTTATATAAATGCAGATTTGTGTCCTTTTATTATGTTCCTGGGTAATTAATATTGGAGGAATCTTTTAGGTCCATTAAATATTTAGATTATTAAATATGCTTTCACATTATATCTTGTTACCAAAGATATCCGTTTATTCAAAACAGAGGGACTGAAAACAAGAAAACCAAAAAAAAAAAAAAAAAAAGAGGGGCCTGTGGCTCCTCCTCCAGACCCCCTCCCAACGGTGATGAATAGGAGGGGCTGTCCCCCTCCCCCCGGAGACAGCATCCTTGCAGAGCTTTAGGCTGTTTTGAAATTCTTTTCTTTATGAGATTTTTTTTTTTTCTCTTAATATCAAACAAAGAGCTGCTGCAACTCCTGTGGCTGGCGCAGCCGGGGCCGAGGACAGCACCGGCCCCGCTCGGCCGGTGAACATGCAGAGCGATGGCGCGTCCGGGGACGCGCGCTCCCCGGTCCGCGAACCGCAGACGGCCTGAATGACAGTGACCTCTTCTCTCCAGGATTCCCCCGCGGGAACGTGCCCCGCGCGGCCGTCAGGTTTTCTCTAGAAAAGAGAGGAAGGGGCTCGGCCGCCAGGGAGGAGCCGAGCGCGGCGACCCGGGGGCGCTGCCAGGCCCGGGGCTCCGGCCCTGCCGTGCGCGTCGCCGCGCTCGGGCTCTGCGGGCCGCGGGCCGGGAGCGGGCGGCGAGGGACGGCGCCGAGGGCCGCGCGCGGGCTCTGAGCCGCCGAGCCGCGGGCCCCGCGGGGACGATCCTGCCGGCCCAGCTCGCCGGCCCGCCGCGCAGGCTCCCGCGGCGCGAGGTTTGTCCCCGCCCGCTCGCCGTGCCGCGCGGCCCCGGGGCGCGGGGAGGGCGCGCGGCGGCGATGGGCGAGACCATGTCGAAGCGACTCAAGTTGCACCTGGGCGGGGAGGCAGAGATGGAGGAGCGGGCGTTCGCCAACCCCTTCCCGGACTACGAGGCGGCCGCCGCCGCCGACGCGGCCGAGGGCTCGGGCCCGGCTCGGCCCCCGCCCACCCCCGACGAGCTCGGCCTCCCCTTCCAGCGCGACGGGAAGGTGAGTCGGCGGCCGGCTTGGCCCGGCCCGGGCCGCGCCGCGCCAGGCGGGGGGCGCCGGCGGTGGTAGCGTCCACCCGTCCGGCGCGCGCGCGCCTCGTGACGTCATCCCCGCGCGCCTCGTGACGTCACCGCGCGCCGCCTGCGCGCGGCCCTGCGCGGCCTTCCCCGGCCCTTCCTGGCGAGAAGGCCCCGAAGGGCTGTGAACTTGGGTTGTCAGCCACTTTCCTCTCGTTGGGCGCCGCCTGGCTCCTCAGGCCTTCGACGAGCATGGCGCGCTGTAGTGTCTGGGCTCTCGGAAGTGACTCTTAGGGCGCTAGTGGCAGTCGACGTGCTGAGTTGATTACTCTCGAGGGCCCTCGAGCAGACTCCCACTTCTAGGGCTGCAAAGCATACCCGCTGATGACCTGTTCACAGCTTTCCGAAGGCCACTCGTGTCGTCAGACCTGGCCTCTGGTCCAGTGCCCTTGGAAAAACAAAGAGCATCGTTCATAAACAGTCGTGTCGTTTTGATTGCTCTTGTCTGTGTGCCCAGGAGTCGGGTGTCTGAAAAGTGAACTGGGGAGGGGAAAGTGGCGTTGACCCCAACAAAGAGGTAAACAAAGAAGCAGGTTCAAGCAGTTGGGTTTATTTGGGAAAAGCGGAGGAATTGCAATTCGGGACATGCAGATTGTTGCAAGCTACCGGCAAGTCCAAAGAGACAAAGGGAGTCAGCTTTCCGGGCGTTTTAGGGGGAAATTGGGAAGAGCAAGAATTCAAGGTTGTGGGTTCTCGTTGACCGCAAGTGGTAGTTAATGCCGTTGCTGGAGCAGGGAGCCATCATGTTTTCAAAAGCAGGAGACGAAATTCAAATATGAAAAATACCCTCCCTTGTTAAAACAAATCTTCCTTTTTCCTGCTGGTTCTGCAGGCTGCAGTGACTGGTACGTGCGTGCATGAGAACTCTCCCTCCCTGGCTCCGTTTTGAATAATGTTTCCTTTATTTTATAGTGGAAATAAAGGAAGCCGTGATCATCAGCTGAACTGTTTTCATGTTTACTAATTAGGTTATTGTTCCACTGATCTCCAAGTCCCACTTCCCGGCGTTGGTTCCTCATGTGTTTTGTATTATAAAAGGCATAAGTTTGCCAAAAGGCAATTTTGAAAGAGCCATAGGTATGAATGTAGAATCTTCAGCAACTGACTTCTTTAAACCTCTGTTTTTTTTTTTAATACGTGATTAAAAAATAACAGTTACTAACTCACAGGGATGTTAGTGATTGAATTGGATAAAATATATAAACTGCCTGGCAAACTGCATTATGTGGTGCTTACTAGGCCCCCAATAAATGTCAGCCTCTTCCCCTTGAAAATTCAAGCCTTTGGGCTTAGAATTCCTATATCAATATTTCTTTTTCTCTAGATTTCTTTTATATTCACATATATTTGTGACTTAGTGTCCAAATTTTTTGTAATGGAAATAAATCTCTGGCAAGTATTTAAAAAAACCATCTTTTATACTTTTTGTCAGTTGCTACCCCAGTAGCATCCTTAGAATAAACATGCTACTGCAGTGTTTAGTGACTAAAGATGAGTGAAACAAACTCCTGATCATGATTTGAGTCTTCACAAGAACAATAAATAGATGAGAGCAGTTGAATTTCATTTTCTACCTCATAAAAGGCAATAAACACTGGTTCCGTAATTACCTATTTTTTCTTTATATCTAGTAAATGTGATTTTGACCTCAACTATATACCAGACTGACATATAAAAAACTAATTGGGCTTAGACAATTTAGCAGTTAAAATACATCGGGGTGGGGGGCCCATGCCAGTGGTTATATATGCTAAACCGTGATTATGTGCTAAAGGAATGGGGAAATAGAAATTGTATTGTTCTGAACATAAAAATGAGAGTGCGTTAAAGGGAGAGAGGGGTTGTGATTTTAAAAGGTTGAAAGAATGCTTCTTAGTTACAGGAAAATCAAAAGATAAAATGAATGTCTTCTGTATAGATACTTTATGAACTGCCGATTATTACATTTTTAATTCTTAAACTATGTTTAAAATGTAATTAAGGTAGGATCAGAATATGCATTTGCTTGGTAGACATGAAGTTTCATGAAAATGAGGATGTCACGGGTTGAAGTGTGTTTTCCAAAAAGGTATGTACAAGCATAAGCATAGCTACTGAAACTCCAGGGTGTGGCTTTATTTTCATATAAGGACATGTAATTAGTTACGATAAGGTGATAAGGTCGATAAGGTGATAAGGTCGTTTTATAAAAGGGAAGGAGGGGAGTGTCTCCCTTCCCTTTCTGAGAGAGTTTCACTAGAAATGTTTTACTCTGAGTCTTTGGAATGTAAATGAATCATTCTATTAAAAAGATAAGCCCATTTGTCTTCTGGTCCAGAGCCTCAGCCTCCTTTGAAATGTCAACAGACACCTCCAGGGTTTAGTAGACCTCTCTGGAGTTCTCACAATTTACATAGTTGTAACTTAATTCCTAATTGCAGTCAGTCCAGAACCCCAAATTTTAGTAAACTTTGTCCTGAAAGCTCTAAAATGTGCAGTAACATAAAAACATTTGTTCTGTGTCCCACAGAGGGACGTTGCATTATAATAATGAGTCAGTCATCAAGAAGACATAACAGCTATACATTTGCCTATAACGAATAACAGAACTACAGAATATACAAAAGCAAAAAAAAAAAAAAATAGTGAAAGGAAGAAATAGACAATAGGCAATTCGACAATCATGATCAGGGATTTTAATGCACCTCAGCATTGATACAGCAACTAGATTTTTCATTGCTGACTTTCCTCTGAGAAAGACTACCAGCACCGTATAAGAATACCTCTTTCCTTAGCTCTTCACACAGTGATACGTGATATTTTTGATTGTTTTTATTATTTATTCATCCAATAGGCAAAACCATGGTACTTGTACTTACGTGCATTTCATCAGTCGCTAAGCGATTGACCATTTTCGCATTTGGTTTTTCCTTTTTATGAAGTACGTTGATAATTTTAGGTGTATTTCTGTATTGTTATGGCCTTTTTATTTATAAAGTTTTATATTGCCACTATTTCCCCCGAGGTACTCTCTCCAACCAACGAAGCATTGAAATGGGCCGGGTGATATAACTTCAGTCTGTGACGTTCTTACACCCTAGACTGCTAGTTAAAGCATTTAATGCAGCATTATCCTATCTCTGTGCAATTCCGACGCATGCCGTGCTTCGGTTCTCAGATCCTTCCTAATTTCGCGCGGCGGATCCAGACCAAAATCAAAGACCTTCTGCAGCAGATGGAAGAGGGGCTGAAGACAGCCGACCCGCACGACCGCTCTACGTACACGGGCTGGACCGGTGAGCCCGGGGTCCGGGCCGGTGTCTTTCGTTCTTGGGCTGTGATGTGTGAGACTTGGATTTGAATTTTTTTTTTTTCTTTAAAACTGGTAAAGTTTTATACCCTTTAAGTGAAGTTTTGAACTGTCTTCATTGATGAGATGCGTTGGAATTTTATTCCTGAAAGAAAATTTTCCTGTTCATAGTTGATCCTGAAAAATTCATGTGATTCAAATTTAGGGAAGAAATTCAACAGTTGTATGTATTATATTGGGGGGCGGGAAAATCAGATGTTACCAATAGAAAAAGAAAACACAACAGGAAAATGCCATTGATGCGGAGAGGAATTGCAGTGCTTTCAACATTAATTTGGAAACAGGTAAGCAATAAGTTCACAAAACAGAAATACAGGCACTCAGAGAATAGGTAGCAAGACAGGAAGATGGTGGGAAGTACGAACTGACAGAAGAAAAGAAAGTGAAGGAAAGGACAAAAGAGATAAAAATTACTTCAGAGATTAAGACCAAATTACCAAGAGTTAACTAACTGACTCCACAGAAAACACAGCGGTACCATAAAAAGGGAAACAAAAACAAAAATAAAGTGAGAGACTTCCAGTTTCGGGTCTGTCATGTAAGGAGTTCAGAAGTCACCGCCCTGTCTTAAAAAGTAAAAAGCTGAAGAAACCGGAAAATCAACAACTCTCAGATTTGCCAGAGAAGTGAGGTCAGAGGGCAAATGTCTGCGTGAAAAATGGGAGCAGCGGAGATTGAGAAACTCACCATTTACTGGAGCAGAGACACCCCCCCACCCCCCCCACCCCGCGCCCAGGAGACACCTCCATGGGAACAGCGGGGATAAGAAACCTAAACTCTGACAATCGCCGGGGGCCCAGTGTGGACAAATACGGGGGTTAAACTCCGGGGGGACCCGTCATAGGGGAGTTTCCACACTTTGGTGAGATTGACTCAAGGAGTTCTCTCAGGGCCTCGCTGTGAATATTGGAGGAAAAAAACCCCTCAGCTTCCAGCAGGGAGAGGGGAAAGGAACGATTATGACATTCGCCAGTTCTGCACGCTGCAGGGCAAGGATGCTAACTGGTCACGTGAAAACAGGTACCTGTGTGGTCAGAGTCAGGTGCCTGAATATAACATGGGCGTGTGTAAATCACTCCACTACAGAGGGTAGAGGACAGGGGTATTAAACATAGCGATAGCTACAATAATGTTCGATGGGTATACGATATGAGATATGTGAATTGTGACATCAGAAACAAAATGTTGGAGGGGAGTAGAGTTCTTATATGAGATCAAAGTTATCAGCTCAACATAGAGTGTTATAAGATGTTTTTATGTAAATCGCGTAGTAACCACAAAGCAAAAAATCTATAGTAGATCAACAAGTAATTTTTTTAAAAGGAATCAAAGCTTACCAATAAGAAAAATCAAATCACAAGGAAGACAGTAAGAGAGAAAGGGACTATGAAATAGCCAGAAAGTTGATAAGATGGCATCGGTAAGTCCTTGCATATCAGTGAGCATTGTAAATGGACTAAATTTTCAAATCAAGACACAGAGAATGGATGGGAAAAAAAAAAAAAAAGACCTAACTATATGCTGCTTATAAGAGACTCACGTCAGCTTTACGGACATAGGCTGAAAGAAAAGAGATGGAAAAGATACTCCATACAGATGGAAACCAAAATAGAGCAGAGGTAAGTACATTTATATCAGAACAGATGGACCAACTTCAAACACTTTAGTAGAGACAAAGGAGATCTTTATATAATGATGGCAGCTCACCAAGAGGATATAAGAATTGTACAGATATATGCACCTAACATCAGAGTACCTAAACATACGAAGCAAATACTAACATCTGAAAGGAAAAATGGACAATATAATAATAGGGGACTTCATTACCCTTCTTCCAGTAATGAATAGATCCAGATTATCAATAGGAAAGCATTGAAAATGAGTTATACATTAGACCAGAGGACCTAACAGACGTAACATAGAATATTCCATCCAACACGTAGAACATTCTCCAGGACAGATCATATGTGAGGACTCAAGTCTCAATAAATCCAAGAAGATAGAAATTATATTAAGTGTCTTTTCTGACCCCTATAGTATGAAACTAGAAACTATTAATAGTAGAAAAACTGGAAAATTCACAAATATGTAGAGACTAAACTAAATGCTTCTTAATAACCAACGGATCAAAGAAAAAAAGGAAATCAAAAAATATCTTGAAACAAATGAAAATGCAAACACAGTATACCAAAACCTAGGGGAGGCAGCCAAAGCAGTTATAAGAGGGCCGTGCAGCACAGTAACTACTACGTGAAGAGGAAGGAAGATCTCAAACAACCTAATTTTACACCTCGAGGAACTAGGAAAACGACAAACCAAATGCAAAGGTAGCGGAAGGAAGGAGAAGACGAAGATGAGAGCAGAAACCAATGAAATAGAAACCAGAAAGGAACGCGAAAGGCCAGCAGAACCAGGAGTGGGTTTTCTGAATAGATGAACAGAATCGACAGACCTATGTCAAGACTAGCTGAGAAAATGAGAGAAGATTCGAGTGAAAAATGAAAGGGGACATTCCAGCCGATGCCACAGAAATGCAAAGGGTCATAAGGCACTACTGCGAGCAATTAGAAGCCAGCAAATTGGGTAACCTAGGAGAAATGGGTAAATTCCTAGAAACACCCAACCTACCAAGCAAGACTGAATTATGAAGAAACAGAAGATATGAGCAGGTCAGTAATGAATCAAAATCTCCCAGTGGAGAAAAGCCCGGGACCCGATGGCTTTTCTGGTGAATTCTATCAAAAACATACATATTGGTCTTGAGAATTAATGTGAAAGGGAAGTAGGGTGCCCTGGATAGGAGAACTAAAGGAGCAGCTGCCCATTTAGAGAAATTCAAAAAGTACCGTGAAAAGGAAAAGCGAGAGCAGGGTGCTGGGCGAGGAGCGGAGAACCTCGACCCCGGCGCCGGACGCTTCCGTTGGTGTCTGCGCCATCGTTTCATTTCAGTACTTTTTCCTGCAAGGTACTTCACCAAGGGCGTGTTTGTGCAGGTTTGTTTTCTACTTAGCCGTCACACTGACTTCTCAAACCCAGGGCCAATAGCTGGCCTCTTTCAGAAGCCACGTAGGCCATCCTCCATAGATTTTCAGGAAGAGACCCCTCTGTAGTTCACTCGGCTACCCGGACCTGTTCTTTGATCTGCAGTAGGAAGGCAGGGTCGGTGGTAAACTCCATCTTTGGCATCTGTTGCCTATTCGGCATCATGTGGCTGGTCATTTGGGTGGGTTGGTCACCAAAGAAAATGGAACATTATGAGACATAGAAAAATTGGAGAAAAGTTGTAAAATTCAGAAGAGTAATCATTTAATTGGGGATAAGCTAGGAGGATGCGATTGTGTGAGAAGTAAAAAGAAAAGGATCCGAGTTAGCGTAAGATGTAAGGGAGGATGGGTAAAGCCTCCAGGCCGGTCCGGATGAAGTGGGAGGGCGTGGTGAGTCGCGCACCTGCCTGCGTCCCGGAGGGAGGGAGGGCGCGAGTCACCGTGTCGGAACGGTCAGCGCGACAGTGTGTTTAAACGTAAGGAATTTTTTTTTTTTGCCCTGAATCATTTTTTCCCCATTTTTTAGAACGTGCCATAGGTAGCACCTGGATGTCGCCCTTCCGAAACGTAGGTTTTGTGTAGGTTTTCGCATAATCGTTAAGCAGTGTCCTGAAGGGGGAAGGAAAGTAATGGAGCTCTTCCCTGGGGGGGTCGTTCCAGGCATAGCTCTTCTGTACCTGCAGCTGTACCGGGTCACGTGCGACCAGGCCCACCTGCTGCGGTCCCTCGACTACGTGAAGAGGACGCTCCGGAACCTGAGTGGCCGCAAGGTGGCCTTCCTCTGCGGAGATGCTGGGCCGCTGGCCGTGGGCGCCGTGGTGTACCACAAGCTGAAGAGCGAGTGCGAGGCCCAGGAGTGCGTCACCAAGTGAGTCTTAGAGCGGGACGCGTTTTCTCCACCTTCCCGGTCAGTGGAAGGTCTCGCTGTTGGAAGGCAGTCGAAAAGGGAAACCAGGTTTTAGTTGATGTACTGTTACAAGTGGGTCTCTCCAAGGGACGACGACATTTGTACAGTGACCTCGAGTGTCCGCGGGGGTCACAGGCTCCCTTTCCGCCCCGGCTACTGTAATCACGTTCGCCCACCCCCAGTGCGTGAAAGCTGGCTGACACACCTCGGACCCACCGAGGCGGTACGGCAAGTCACTTCGGGTTCCGTTAGCACACGGTCAGCGTAAACGTCCTCTGTGCCCGTCGGGGCACAGTCTCTTCTGCAGAGGCTGACACCAGGGTCGCCTGTGGTCTGGTGACTCGAGATGAGTCCCAAGCATGGGCTGCACCTCAGGGCCGTTTTCACTTAGATTTCAGATCACTGGCTTCTAATTGTGAGTTTCAAAATTGAGCATCTTCTCCCACATGGTTCAGAATAGATATAAGGTAAAAAGTTTGAACACGAGATTTGTTATTCGTTTTGGTATCTGAGAGAGAAATTGGTGAAGTGGAGAATTTTTGTTTCCCGGGGTTTGGGGTTTGTTTTTGTGTCTTTGTTGTTTTTTGTATTTTTGAAATCAGTTTTAAATTATAAATAACAGGTCATTCCTAAAGTAATGGGGTTACCCACAGTTCCAGGAAAGAATGTTAGACAGTGAGAAACGGAGTTTTTCTCGTCGGGCAGGCTTTTGCAGCTGCAGAGGACGGTCGTCTGCGGAGATTCCGACCTCCCCGACGAGCTGCTGTATGGCCGGGCCGGCTACCTGTACGCCCTGCTCTACCTGAACACGGAGATCGGCCCGGGCACCGTGTGCCAGTCGGCCGTTCAGGAGGTACCGTGGGTCACAGGGCATGGGCACCGTCACCCTTAGCCCTCTGACAGTGCTCGCTGGACCCCGCTCCCAGCCCGGAGTGGTCGCTTAAGGCATCTCATAACATTAATAAGCGGCCCCTTCGCCTCCTTTCCAGGAATGTGCTTTTAGAAATCTGTGCCCCTCAGGCCTGCGTCGATGCGGCCGTCTTCCCTAGCATCAGTGGCAGCTTCAAACAGAGCATGTTCCCTTCTCTTTCATGAAATGCCGGAACTGGAGGCAGAGCTGGGGCCGGGGCTAGGCACCCTGGGCCTTCCTTCTGGGTGCCCCGTGTCCTGGGGGCCACGCCCTTACCTGCATGACCAGAGCCAGCCCTGCACCCTGCCCCTCCCCAGTCAGGGTGCAGGCGAGGAAGCGGGGATGAGCAGCTTCCTTTCGAAGGCAGCAAAGCAGAGGTTGCTGACCTCACTTCTGCTCACACCCCACTGCCACCGCCAAGTCGCCTGACTGTCCAGCTGTCTGGCGCTCGGAGGCCAGGTGCCTAGCTAGAACTTGGAGCACGGTTGACAACAGTGTGAAGGGGGAAAGGCTGTGAGGAGACAGTGTGTGTCTGCCACACAGCCGTCCCAGAGGCGGTTCTTCCCCGGATCTGGCTGGAGCCCCGCGTGCCTCGTTCCGTCAGCCTCCCCGGCCCAGCCCGCCCTGCAGCGGCCTGCAAGGCTGCCAGGCTTGGGGGGGACGCCCTGCAGCCACGGAGCACATGCGTCATCTAGCATGGGTCCACGGGAAGCCTTTCTAGATTCTAGGAAACCGATTATGCAAAGAACTTCTGATTTCACGGTTTGGCCTAATGTCTTTTTCTACTGTGAGATTGTCTTCTGCTTCCTCTCTTCCCGTATTTACTAATTTGTAACATAAAGATAACAGTGTTGGCTACTAACTGCTTAAAGATGCTTAGGTTAAGCTGTCTGTCTGTCTACCTAAAGCTCGCCGTTAGTGTTGATGAGACCGAGACAGGATGCGTTTAGGTTGTTAGACTTACGCCGCCCCCCACGTCTGTAGGTCGTCAGTGCCATCATCGAATCGGGCAAGGCTTTGTCGAGGGAAGAAAGGAAGACCGAGCGCTGTCCCCTCTTGTACCAGTGGCACCGGAAGCAGTATGTTGGAGCGGCCCATGGCATGGCCGGGATCTACTACATGCTGATGCAGGTGAGGACACCCCGAAAGACCGAGGTGGCGCTCGTACCATGAAATACCAGATCAGATAGGAAAATGGAACCATTTCAGCACAAACCAAGCAGGCTGCAACGAAGTGAGGCTCCGCTCCGAGCCGTGGGTGCCCCGGCTCTGCCGCGTGAGCCCCGAGCGGTGGGCCCCGGGGGCGCCTTCGGGGTGCGGGTTTGCCCCGGGCGAGGTGCCTGCCGCGGCCCTTTGCCTCTGTCCACGTCCTCCTGCTGACAGAAGTGGTCACTCATGTAATGGGAGAACCTTCGCGCCCATAGCATCTGCTCGTGCACTGAATTAAAAACAGAAACCTGACCATTTTGTTCCTGAGTAGATTTTCCCATTCTCTGCTGGGACAGCATAGTGTGAATTCTGGGGTTGGGGGGAAGCTCGATGTACCTTAAATACTGTGAACTCTAATGATGCGGAACATACTTTTCAACTTTAATTTTCTGAAGTATACGCTATTTATGTAAATTCCTTATTTTTGCGTGTTTCTTAGGACATGCATCTTTAAGCTTTGTCATTGCCAATATGTACAGAAAGAGAATAAAAATAGAAGTTCGTGAATATAAAAAAGTGAGAAAGCAGACTGGCACAGAGATCCTTCAATGTTTTATTTATCCTTGTTTCTTTAAAGCCAGCAGCAAACGTGGACCCCGACACCTTGACAGAAATGGTGAAACCCAGCATCGATTACGTGCGCCACAAAAGGTTCCGCTCCGGGAATTACCCGTCGTCGCTGAGCAACGAGACGGACCGCCTGGTGCACTGGTGCCACGGCGCCCCGGGCGTTATCCACATGCTGATGCAGGCCGCCCAGGTCGGTGCGCGGCCCGGGCCCGCGCCGGCTTCTCGGCGGGCTCGGGCGGGCTCTGGGGTTTCTGAAGCCGAGTGCTGGAGTCACCTTTGGAAAACCGTGCGCCGGGAGGAGGACGGGGGCACAGAGGGGGACAGACGGCCAGCGCTGCGGTGCGGCGGGTGTTCCCGCAGCCCGCGCCACCTCGGGTCCCCCGATGCCTGCGGTTTTCCAGCCACAGCGGGGAGCCCCTCGCTCACTCGACGCCACCGTTTCGACACGCCTTGTTCTTTGCCGCCAGGTGTTCAAGGAGGAGAAGTACCTGAAAGACGCCATGGAGTGCAGCGACGTGATCTGGCAGCGAGGCCTGCTGCGGAAGGGCTACGGGGTCTGCCACGGGACGGCCGGCAACGGCTACTCCTTCCTGTCCCTGTACCGCCTCACCCAGGACAAAAAGTACCTCTACCGGGCCTGCAAGGTGAGGACAGCTGTGTCCCAGCAACTCCTGACCACCCCCCCCCCCCCGCCCCGCCAGGGCACCCTCGAGACCCACAAACGCGGCTCCTCCCGCTAACTCGGGCTGTGCTGACAGCTGGAGCACCACCGTGAGGCCTGTGCGCTGCGCTAGCCCCGCCCCGCCCATCACAGCCCCGCCCACCCCGCTCTCAGCCCCGCCCCAATCACAGCCCCGCCCACCCCGCTCTCAGCCCGGCCCGTCTGGGCCTTCCCAGGCTCCTCCAGCCTGCTCCCTGGGCCCACACCCCCCACTCCAGCTGTGCCGCCCCCACCGCTCCCTATTGGGGAGTGTGCCACCCCCTGCCCCCCTCTTCATGTGTCGTTAGCTCTTTCTCCCATCTGGAATGACCTTCCCCTGAAATTTGCATGGCGACACCTTGCCATTGATCTCAGCTTGCGTCATGCCCTTGGGGCCTCTGGGACTTCCCAGGTGAAGGGAAGACTCAGGCGTCTGATGTGTGTTTCTGGTGCGGAGGAGAATCTGAGAAACACCCATCTAGTGCATGCAAATGAGAGGCCCACAGCGAGGCCCGGCCAGCGTCTGCTGCCATTTTTATTACTGTACACGTTTCGCAGACATAGTTATGTAGACACAGAGGGAACACGGGGAGAAGACACCCCGAAGTGTTTTCTGAGACCCCTGCTAGGCGGGAGCATTGTAGGGGGCTTTTTTACACTGCCGGACGGTGAGCAGCCGTCGCTATTACGAAGCCTCCTCTCAGCCCAGGCAGACGAGAGCCCTCCTTCCTGGTGCCCGTCAGAGGCGCCGTGTGCAGCGTGGGGCGCACAGGATTCCCGTGGAGGTCAGGGCCCGACCCCTGGCGGTCCTGGGGGTCAGGAGGTGCCGTCTGGGCCGGGACCTCAAGGAGGGCCGTGCATTCAGAAGAGGGGGTGCGGGGAGGCTGGGCAGAGGGCTGAGGCGGGGGGACTCCCCATTCGTGTGATGGGGGCGGCGGGTTTGGTGAGAGTCGTCACTGTGACATGGACGATTCAGCGAACACAGATCCAGAAAGGCTGCGTGGAGGGAGGCACGGCAAGATTTTTAAGACGAGTTTTCCGGCCGGACCAGGAAGGGGCAGCCTGGGAGGCGGGGTGGCTTCCTGGTCGTTGGCAGAAAGGCACCGAGTGCCCCCAACGCCTGAGCACATCCGTGCGGCGGGCGCAGAGGTCTGAAGGCGAAGTCCGACGGGAGGGCCGGGCCGGAGGCTGGTCATTCCCGTGAGTAGTTCCTCTCGGCCTCCTCACAGCTTCAGAAGAAGGCTGGGCCCCGAGTGGCTGTCACAGCCAGTGGGAGCCAGCACAAGGGGGTGTCACCTGTGCCCAGACTCTTCTCAGAGGCCTCTGTGGCCACAGTGACCAGAATGGGGTCGAGGGTAGGCGTCCCCAAGTTGTGGTTTAATAATTAATGCAAGAAGTGGGGAGTTATAAACCAAGGCACTGCCGTGAGAATGAAGAGCAGGACGCTGAGCCCACAGACGGCAGCGGGTTTAAGGCGGAGGACGTGGAGACGCCGCAGTGTCCCCGTCACCTGACCGAGGAGCAGACCGATGGCCCGTGAGGCAGGCTGGGCGGGCCGGCGCGTGCGGGGGCGGGAAGCAGCGGAGCTTTCGTTTCATAGGTGCTCGACGTGACAGTCCTCGTGTCTGTCGCTTACATTCTTTACGTACCAGCGACGGAAACTAGTAAGTTAAGCAGTAAAGGGAAACGTAATGATGTAAAACCGCATGAGGTTTGACGCGGTGGCTCGGGGAGCTCAGAGGAAATGCGGGGGTAGGGGGACCCTAAAGGTGGAGGGAGTGCCCAGGCAGCGGCATCAGGCCTGCGCTGTGGGGAGGCGGGAGGTAACGTTTTGCAGGGGTGCCACCCGGGGCAGCTGGGCCCGGGTTTAGCCAGGGTGGACTTCCCTCGGGAATGACCGCGGAGGGAAGGAGGCAGGTGCTGGAAGAGACGAGGGGGTGGTTTTCTGCTTCAGCCTCCCCCGCTCTGAGGTGGACCCCGCCGTACAGCTAGGGACACGGGATGGGGAGGTGGCAGCCATGGGGAGGCGGCCTGGGTAGCCCAGACCCGCGCCCCTCACCCCTGCCTGGCCCGGCCCCCGGCCTCGCGTCTCAGGGAGTCCACTGCAATGCCTTTTGTCGCCTTTCCGCCCCGTGAAATGTCCTCCCTCAAAGAGACACGTCTGTCTCCCTCTTAGTTTGCAGAGTGGTGTCTGGAATATGGAGCCCACGGGTGCCGCATCCCCGACAGGCCCTACTCTCTCTTCGAAGGTAAGGGCGAGGGGGGCGTGGTGCCGGGGGGCGGGAGCCCGCCCGCTCTGGGGGCCGGGCGCCGTCACCTGTGCTCTTACGTGACAGCCCCGCCGCTGTTCGTGGGAAGGTGACTACGGACGAGATAGTTTCGGTCCCTTCTCCTTCCTGTCCCTGCTCCGTGCTCCCGTGACTGCCCTCCAGGCGGGGTTCGATCTTCTGTGACGTGCGCAGGCAGCCGGCTCGGATGCCCGCTGCCCGCCGGAGGGACGCCGGGCTCCTGTCCGCGCATGTCACCCGCACCTGCGTGCGAAGGCTGCTCACGGAGGCTGGTCGGTTACTTAGCGTGGTGATCGTTTAGGTTATACAAAGAAGTGCAAATAATTATATTAGTAATCAAAGGCTTTGGTAACTAGAAATATGAATAGCTGGAAAAAGTAATGAGAGACTGTTGAAGAGAGTCCTGGAAAACAGGAGCAGTGACAGGAAACGGCGAGCGTGGCACTAGCGGTCTCTGCCGCAGGCGCGACTCAGGAACGCAAGACGGAAGCCCCGCGGGGGCGCGCCTGCTGCCAGGGCACTGCGCGCGCGTGCGTGCATGTGTGCACGTGTGTGTGCGCGCGCGTGTGCGTGCGTGTGCGTGCGTGTGTGCGCGCGCGCGTGTGTTGAGTTATTTGCGACGTAAGCCACAGAAATTGAAGAGCAAAGGTTAAATGATGCTGGGATAAGTTTTGAAGTCCTCGGCCCCTCTTCCCCCGCTCACAGCTCCTGGTAAAGGACACTCCCTCCTGCCCTTCCTAACCGTCCCCTTGTACGTTACAGGCATGGCCGGCACCATCCACTTTCTCTCCGACGTCCTGGTACCCGAGACATCACGGTTTCCAGCGTTTGAACTTGGCTCTTCGCAGATGGAGAAAAAGGTGCAAAAAGACTACTAAGAGCCCCGTCGGGACCAAAAGCCGCCGGGTCGCTCAGTGTCTGACAAAGAACCGGCCCCGTGTGAACCCCGGCAGGCAGACAGCGCCTCGGCCCCCGGAGGCCCGGGGACCCCCAGTCAGCGCACGCGCGGCGGGCCGCGGCGGCCCTGCCCTCGCCCCTGTAAGACACGGGCTCACACCCAGTTCTCTGTCGCGCTTGCATGTTTCTTGGTGTTCGTCGGCATCGGCTCTTCGGGCGGAAGGCCCTTGTCCCCACGAGCCGAGCTGCCCGCGCGGGGGCAGGGCGGCCGCCACTTCCGTGTGATCGACTCAGGCCGACTCGTGGAATAGTCGGGCGGCGTCTCGTGTAGCAGAAGGACTCTCTAGGGGACAACCCGGCCACCGCACGGTTTCAGCATCTCTGCGCGCCTCTCAGATGAGCATGAGGGAGAGACCGCGCTGAACTCTGGGAAGAAACAGCAGATGAGGGCGTCGGCCGGGGTGCTTGGGGGGGCCATTCCACTAGGCCAGAGAGCACGCCTCTGTGCTTCGTGCCCACCCGAGTGTTTATAAGCCACATGGGGTGCATCACGGCTCCCCTGGCACTCCCCGTTCCCAGCCGTGTGACATTCCCGAGGCTCCTTGTGGTCTGAGGCGGCGGGCGCTGGGGGACGGGACTTGGTGCCTGCAGGGGCAGCGCCCCAGACCGCGCCCTGAGTCGGGCGGCAGTGGCCGGGCCCCGGCAGGTCCACACGTGGTTCCTGTCACCACGCAGACGGCACCCCCCCTTCATCACGGCACAGCTCGCTCTGCCGGGCTCAGTGGGTAAGAGTCCAGACGCGTCATCGGCAGAGAGAGACTCAGCTGTTCCCACGCCGCGAGTAAACTTAGTTTAAAAGTTGGTCAGTTATCAAAGTAAAAGTTTGGGATTAAACGGTTCTTATGTTTTGTGCACCATTTGGATGATAAAAATCTCACATTTGATGAAACGTGTGAAGCATAAATGTAGTTGTCTCCACTTACCCGGAAACTGTTCTAACCAAGGACCTGCCTGACGTTTTCAGTATTAAAAAGGGGCATTCATGCGATGAGCAGACCCGCCACAATCCTGCCCGTGGGTTTCGCTTTTTGGAGGGGTTTTCGTGGCCCGGGGCGCGGGGCTGGGGCTGCCCGCGGGCTGACGCAGGGGCGGGGAAGCTCGCCAGGCCCCCACCCCTGCCACTGAGGAGGAGGCGGCTGTCGCTGCGGCAGACTCACGCCAGGCGCGTCTTGGGGGGCCCGACGCCCTGATGTGCGGCCTCACGAGTCCCCACCGCA
The DNA here is from genome assembly GCF_014176215.1 of Rousettus aegyptiacus. Classification (NCBI taxonomy): domain Eukaryota; kingdom Metazoa; phylum Chordata; class Mammalia; order Chiroptera; family Pteropodidae; genus Rousettus; species Rousettus aegyptiacus. Next base: position 43,685,017 of record NW_023416288.1, on the reverse strand, counting down.
GACGCGCGTGGCCCGCAGGCGAGACCATGTTCTCTGGTCAGGCTGGCCGCGTGCGTGGAAACCTCACGGCCACATCCTACCCGACCTCGTGGGCCAGCAGTGCCGATGGCCCCCGGGCCACGAGCTCTCAGGCAGAAGAGCCCGCCTGAAGTCCCAGCTCATCCGAGCGGCAGGCGCCCTTCCCCCCAGCCACATCCCCTGGCCAAAGCATCTGCAGAGGAGACAACCGTGACCTCCAGCTGCCCAAGTCTCACCGCCCCCTCCCCAACATACACCTACCTACACACACTCAAACTAAAGGACCATCACAAAACCAGAACTTAAACCCAGGAACCCTCTCAAAAGCGAAGGGTCTGCTGTCCAGGGAGACTGGGTGCTGAACACTCCAAGGTCTCCCGTTAAAACTCGCCCCGCCCACGCCTCCGCACACCTGTTCCCTCTACACCCTTGAAAACACTTGACTTAGCCCCGCAAGCCGGACGGGGCTGAGGCACCGCGAAGTCTCCCTTCAGCTGACGCCTTCTCCGTCTGCACACTGTTCCTCACTCCAAACTCCGATGCTTTGCATTTCTGGCTTTTCACAGTGTCAGGCACGTGACCCCGAGTTTGGTGACAGATGGAAGGGGAAACCTGTCGATTCAAAGAGAGACAGAAGCCGATTTCATGGTAGGGCCTCCTTGGGATCCTGGTGCAAGCTAATGGATTTTTTTAAAAAATTGCAAGGCAATCAGGAAAAATGTAAATGCTAACTGGATCTTTAAAGAATTAATTATTGTTGGTTTTAATTACGTGTGACAGTGCCACATGCTGACATCCTGATGAAATGCCTGGGATCGGCCTCAGAATAATCCGGGGAAGGACGGAAAGAAAGCGGCGAGGTCGGCCGTGGGTGCGGCATTGCCGACGCTTAGCGGTGGCTGCCCGAGCGTCTGTGATCTCAGTCCCTGTTGTTGTGTGTTTTTAAAATGCTTCCCCTCCTTGGGACCCGACTGTGATGGGGACTCTGAATGTTTTCATCGACCGATACATGAAAACACAACTAACCCACTTCGGAATAAAACGACGGTGCTAACGGCTCATCGCCCAGCACCTTACCACGCAGAGCGCCCCTCTGCGCGGTGAGAAAGCGGGGTTCGGGCTCATTAACTCCCGCGGACAGCGGCCCCGTTCACGTGGGAGATGGGTGGAGAGCACGAGGCCTCTGGCCTCTGGTCTAGAACGTTCTCCAGAATACCTGTTAGCGCGTCGCCCCGGCACCTGCCCACGGCCACCTGCTCCCGGCACCTGCGGGGCCTTCGCGTGCAGCCCTCACGGCCCCGGCCGCGTGCTCGGCTTCCTCTTCGCAGACCTCTTTTCTGCTATTCCAGAAACAACTCAAAAGCCCTCTTCCTGCACTTTTAGGCCTTGAGAGCCACTATTGTTTTTTTTTTTTTTTTTTTAAGGTGAGGCCACCCTTGGTTGACCTCATGGATTACAAGGACCATGTCAGCTTACAATCCCTTATTTTTCATTTTTTACACCTACGGCACCTGGTCTTCCTAGGTGGTCTCCCATCCGAGTACTCACCAGGCCTGACCCTGCTTAGCTTCCGAAATCAGACGGGGTCGGGCTTGTCAGGGTGGCGTGGCCATACATATGCTTTTTTTTTTTTTTTTTTTTTAACTGTGGTTAAAACGTGAGAGGGGTTATATAGAAGGGAGCCCTCGGGCTGCTACCTGAGCCATGGCCTTTGGCTTGCTTGTAAACGGCCCGGGGAAGCTGACGACCCCGTGGGCTGCCGGACAAGGCGTGTAACTCAGCTCTGACTTCACCACGGGCAAGCTGCTTGCCCCTCCCGGCTCACCTGTTTTATGGCAGCAAATCACAAAACGCTTCTTTACAAACGTCATCTCCACCAGAGTCATCTGAAACGCAGCCTAGCTGTAGCTGCTAGGCCCCTCAGCAGACCCGTGAGGCGCACACGGCTGCCGACCAAGCAGACTGGGTTTCAAATCCACGGCTCCCCCACCTGTGGGAGGCAGACCCAGGCCCCGGGACAGCGGCGGTCAGTGTGAGCTGCGAGTTGGCCCGACTAACGCTTCCTACTACCTGCTTCGGGTTAGTTACGCCGCAGCTTGATTTTTACAGTGTGCTGGTGAGCTGAAGGCTCCCTACATCCTCTGACCGCATCAGCTTCCGCTTCTCCCGAGATGGGGAACCCCTCCGTCCGCCCGGCCCCCACCAGGCTGAACTCGTGACCCGCCGCAGGTGCGTCCCCACTGGGAACGTCACCCCCACCCTCCCCCCCGCTCCCCAGCAAAACGATCGACACACGTGCCCAAATTCATTTTTATTCTGCATACATAGGAAACAGGACTCTATCAAAAGAGTACAGAAAAGAGAAATGAGCCTGCCGCAGCGGAGAAAGAAACATGCACAGATCTGCTCCAAGTTCGCTGCCGACCACTGACCCCACGGGCCTTGGACGTGCCCGGAGCGGGGGCCCTCGGGGCGGCGGGCAGGCCGCACGGGCCGCACAGAGGAGAACGGCTGGGGACGGCCAGCGCGGGGCCGGCGCGGCGTGAGCGGGCGCCTCGAGGGCTCCGAGGGAAAAGGAGACGCGTCGAACACAGACACCGGGCCGCGAAATGGCCGCGTGCCACCCACACCGTCCCGACTCTCAAGCTCGTTTGCCGTCAAAAAGGATGAGGCGGACCCCGGCGTGGACGTGGCCACCTTCTCAGCCGCGTCCGACCCCGAGCCGGGCGGCCCTCGGGCGCTTGGCCCTTAAAGACGCAAGGGAGACGCAGACGTCAAAAAGGCAGCAGACGCGACCCGGGGGGCTTGGAGCTGCTGGGGCCCACGTGGTGTGAGCAGTGAACGCTGCGCTTTGCTGGCTCGGTTTGGAGGGGGACCCGGCGTGGGGAGGTCCCGCGCTCCCGGACGGGAGGGCAGCGGTCGCGCGACCGCGGTCCAGACGCCAGCGGCAGCGTCCGCCAGCGGCAGAGTCCGTGCTCACAGAGCACGTCTCCGGGGGCGCTGGTGTGGCTCTGGGCGTGTCCCGTGGGGCCCCCTGGGGGCTCCCAGAGTCTCCGCCCTCGGAGGAGCAGGGACTCCGGCCCACAGGGACATCCCGCGAGAGCAGGGCCACCGAGGCCTGGGGAATGAAAACCCCCCGGCACCGACTCCGGCACGATGTCGCTGTGCTCACGTCTAAGCTGCTCCTGGGGCCCCAATTTGTTCTCCTGGAAAACAAGCTCCCACCACGGACCCCGCCGCCTCTCTGGGCCCCACGCGTCCTGGCCCACCCGCCGGGTGTCACTCTGGGTTTAAACACTACGCTACCAGCATCGCTAACTACAGACAGAACCTCCCCGCTCCCCGCCAACGACGCTGGGGACGGCGCGCCAGAGCCCAGCGTGAGACGGCCACATCTCCTCCACTCGGACCTCGAACGAGTGGCACCCAGTCAGGACTTCTGGGAGACCTGTCTGCCGCCCGGGGACGTTGCGTTCCTGCCTCTCCCTTAGCAACGCTTCCCCTGAAGAGCCCAGCGCCCAGCTGCTGAGGTCGTAGGGACCACAGCCCTGCTGGGACGCCCCTCCCCAAAGGCCATGTGGCTCCCAGCCAGACATGCCCCTCCGCTTTGAAAGTGTCCTTTACGAAAACTGCAGGGAAGGGTGTGGAGGTCCCTGGTCGCCTGACCCTCGCTCAGGCAGGCCTTTCTAAGGACGGGGCGGACGGGGCTCCGCAAATGCACTGGAAAGGGAGAAACGCTGCTCCCAGGTCAGACCAGGCGCTCGTGAAAAGCCGTGCCCCGCCCGTGTGAGGCGGGGAGCAACTTCCCAGGCGTTTACCTGACTTTCCTCGGCGACTTTCGAATGACTGCAGACACCCCACGTGGCCTAATTCGGGGCGTGCGTCTCCCCGCACTGACAGGGGGACAGCCTCTCCCAGCCCTGGCAGTGAGGAGGGGGAGTCCCTTTCATCGTCAGGTGATGGAGACGGAGAAGGGGGGGGGGCTTCTCCACCAAAGGTCTCCCTGTCTCCCTACAGCATCGTGAAAAGGAAGACGAGGGGCTCACAGAGCCGGCCCCGGGGCCTCGTTCCGCGGGGCGGGGCGGAAGCCGCTCTCTGCGCTCACCCGGGCTCCCCGGACACGCCGGCCCCGTCTGCCGCCTCTCAGTCTCTCTCTGGAGGATCCCCAGGGCGTCACCCCTTGGGGTCTGTCCACACTCTGCCAGAGCACAGACTACGTCAGAAACAGAGGGATATGGGGAGACTTCAAATATTGGTCGTCCACGGAAAACTTGAAAGGGAGCTGTGCTTGCTTCGAAGACATCGAAGAGGAACTCGCCCTCAGCGGCTCATGAGATCATTCTGGAAGCGAAGGGGGGCGGGGAAGGCGGCCTGAAAAGGCCCCCCCTGCCCCCGCAGCGTCGCCCGGCAGGCTCCGGGCGCCCTGGCTACTTGGCCTTCACCACCTGTTCGTAGGGCGGCGGGGGCGTGTTGCAGTAGGAAGGAGGTGGTGGGTAGGAGGCCGCGCCTCCCAGGGGCGAGCTGGGCTGGACCTGGAAGGCCATGGCCACGGGGTTCCCGGGCGCATTCACCCCGGGTCCTCCGGGGTCCGTGTAGTACAGCAGTCCCGGCTGCTGGGCTCCTGAAAGACAGACAGCGGGCATGAGCAGAGCACAGGAGACCACCGCCCAGCACTGCCCAGCACCGCGGAGGCCGCGTGGAGACCACCGCCCAGCACGCAGCCAGCCGACAGGTAGCCGCAGCCAAGCGCCCAGACGCGGCCGGCACCTGGGATGAGAGCAGGCCCCTGGCCTCCTGGGGCTTCTAATCTTTTTGGGGTGTAGACAACATGAGGGCCCACGAACTCACAGGGTGGCTAAGTGACGGAAAGGACGTGAACAGGATCGGGGGGTGCTGGGGGGCGGGGGCCGGGGCCTCGTAACCGGACCCTGCGTGATACCCCAACGCGGCTCTGGCAAGGGCTGGGGCGGCCGGTGCCGAAACACGGCTGAGGGCCGGGTGCTCCGGGCCGCGGGACCCGGGGCCCCAGGGAGGCCCCACCGCTGCGGGACACTGACCGTGGGAAGGGCCGCTCTCCCGCCAGCCGGACTCTCTCCCCGTCTCCCTTCCCACCTAACCTTCTATCAGGGAGGGGCCGACCTGTCATCCAGGGAGCGCAAGTTCAGACAGGGAGACACCCTGGGGTGACACCCGCAAGGCGGGGTGGCCAGTGCGGAATCGCAGGTTGCCCCGACACCGAGGGAGGGCTGCCCTTCTGCAAGGCGAAGGGCACAGGACACACTGACTCCCCCCCCGCCCCCCCCCCCGGGGGTGCAGGAGAGCAGAGAGGTGACCGGCGCACGCTGGTCACCCTGCCTCACACGGAGCCCTCACTCTCATCAATGCGCAGAGCGACCCGGGCCGCCGCTGCGATCTGCCCACTCTGGCGTGGTGCTAGCACGGACCGCGCCCCGCACACGGGCGGAGACTCAGAAAAAGAAAATGCGCCTCGGTGCCTCCCGGGCTGAGCCGACTCTGCGCGTGGACGCGGTCTGCCCGAGAGGGGCCTCACCTAACCCAGGGAGATACCGGCGGGTCAGAGACGTCGTCCCATGCACCTGTCTAGGGTCTCGTTGTGACACCTCTCTCTCTGCCACCGTCTAACTGAAGGAAGGGCAGAGTCCTGGGCAGATGCCCACCGAGACGGCGGGATGTCTCACGCCCGAGGAAGCCGGATCGGGAAGTCCACAGACTTGCTGAAGGAGACCGCGTGGAACAGAACCCGGGGCTGGAAACGCATCCCGAGGCCTCGGCCGCAGACGCCACGGTCACCAGCTGCTGCCCCTCTCACACCTGCACGCCCCGCAGATGGCACCTGCGTCTACTGGGGCAAAGTGCCCGGGACCGTGACCTCGCCCGGCCACGACCACGAGTTTCCCAAGGGCAGAGGTTATGTCTTATTTATCTCTGGGTCCCTTTCTGTTTTACACATAGAAAAAGTTAAAGACAAAGAGGCTATGAGAATGGTCCAGGAACGACAGGATGGAAGCCTCTGAGCGTGGGAGGAACCCCCGGGGAGGTGAGAATGAACAAGCGAGGCGAGACCACAGGGGCCTGCGGCCCGACTCAGCGGCCCCGAGCTTGGGGTGGAGAAGAGGCCTGAGCGGAAACGGCCCTGGTTTCCGGTCTCAACAGGGGGCCACCCAGCGAGAGAGGGGGCGCGCGGGAGGGGCGGGGCGAGGGGAGTCCCACGCTGGACCCGCTGGAGCCAGGGCAGCTTCGGGGGCCTGCGTGCAGGAGCGGCGACAAGCACGTGCGTGAGGTTACGGAGACCCCGGCAGCGTGCGGGGCGGGGGAAGGACCAGGCCGGGGGCGCGCGGCAGGGCAGACCCGCATCCGAGGCGGGAAACAAACTCTAAGTACTTCGGGCAGACGAGCACGCAGACGAGACTGGGGAGAGGCCGGGGCGAGCCGCAGGAACGGCTGTGTCCTGCAGCGAAGGGCGCGCCTCTTTCAGGGCGGGACGCGCCTGAGCTCGTTTACAGGGCACGGGAAACGGTACGCAGCAACGAGAAAGGGTTTCTAAGGCGGGACGCAAGCTCAGTGCGGGCGGCCGACACTTTTCACCCAATGGGCACAGAGCAGCGCCGCTGTGTGGGGAGGGGCCCGGAGCTCAGGGCGGGCGGCCTCTGACCTGAGTGAAACGAGGGGCTGGGCCATTCGAGCAGGTAGATGCCTAAGTCCTCGCACAAGCGGTGGTCACAGATGGTAGAAGAACCGTGACCAGGAGTGCCAAAGCCAACTGGAACGGGGTTCCCTGTGGTGGGACTTGGGACACAGGGCAGAAGAACGTACCAGCGACAGCCAGAAGCCAAGGGGACTGCAGCGCCAGCTCCTCACACTACGGGGATGGGACAGGAAGGCGCACGGCCGAGGGTTCAGTTAGAGGAAGAAGACACCCAGAACGTTGTAAGAAAAAGCTGGAGTTGCAGGAGGGGGAGTTAGTTACAGGCGGCGGGCTGCAGGCCAGCCCCGGGTGTCGAGCCCTGGCTCAGCCTGGGTGTCCCTGAGGGTCCCATCCCGCCCTGAGAGTCCATGACTTCATGACTTTTCTCTCTTTCCTTTTGCCTATGATAATTCAAAGGGAATTAATAAAGTATCTCTGTTGGCTACAAACCCAGTGCTAAGTTCTCTCCTCTCGCTTTTGGTAATAATTCCTTCATGGGCCTCACGAGCGGCCAGCCCACCTTGCCCACCTTCCTACCAACAGCGAACAGACATCACTTCACATTATTTTAAAGCGGTTTCCCAAAACATCAATCTTCTAAGAAAAAGAGATACATATTAGAGGAAATAGTAGAAGAAAATATATTGGAGGAAACTGAAAGTTTATTAAAGGTCAACTGAAAAGGTAAAAGGCAGACAAAACGAAAACTGCGGGGTTCTTGCTGGCTAGCCACAGGGGATGCGAGCGTCTATGGTGAAAGACGGGGTCTCGACCACCTGGTTTTTAACTTGGGTTCTAGAGCTCCCCGGTTTCTCCGTTAGACCCCAGGGTCAGCAGCAGTCCTGCCGGGTCGCTCCGGGTCGCTCCGGGTCGCTCCGCCTCCCCATTCCTCCTCAGGAGTCTGGAGGTGCGCTCGCTGCTGACCCCACAGTGAATGCGGGGGAAGCACCTGGCCGGGGACGGGGGCGACGAGGACGGGAAGTGGCCTGGGACGATGTCCCGGTGGGGGCATGGTCCAGGCAGAGGGCGGGCTCGGGCGCGCAGGGCACTGGGGCCGGGCAGGGCAGGGGACGGCCGGGGTCGGGAGGACCCTGGGTCCTTGGCTGCGGAGCCCGGACCCGCCGGGAGGGAGGTGACGCGTCACAGACTCTTGAGCAGACGAGCATCATGGCCATGCGATTATTATTATTTTTTTTTAAAGCATTTCTGGTGGCAACACGGACGGAAGAGCTGGGAGGGACAGCGATGGGGAAAGCCGGGGGGCGCCGCTCAGGGCGTGGTCGGGGTCTGGGGCCTGGTGACCGGCCCGCGAGGGGGCCCAGGGGTGCCCGGCTGCAGAAGAGGCAGGGCGAGGGAGGAGGGCGCGGGGCGACACACGGCGTTCGCGTTCGGGGACGCCGAGACGTGCCGGGTTCGAGGGGCCACGGCCGGCCCCGGGCAGCTCCGCCCGCTCACCGCACCCGCCCGCCAGGCGGGGAGCGGCGGGCCGCAGACACCGCATGACGCATCTGTGGCCGCGAGGGGCACGGGCTGCTTGCCCCTTCTCGAAACATCCACTAAGTAGTGACGACAGAAGGAAGAGAAAATCCACATCTCTGACCCATTTTCTCTGATCTACTGTCTCCTTGGAAAAAAAAAAAATCAAAGCACTGAAAACTCAGACTAATTCAGACGAAGTCCAGTTTTGGTCTCCGGTTTCAAATGAAAACGTTCACGTCACCCTACGCCAGAGCACGAACGTGGAACTACTCAAACCCTTCCAAACACGGAAGACACGAAAGGTGGAAATCCACTTACGTGCGGCAAGGGATGCAAACCTCTCACTGTCGTAAACAATACAAATCCAGCTCTCTGGGGACCGTTTGAAAAAAATAACAAGGATTTTTTTTTCCTTTAAAGAAAATCCTGGGGAGCATCCGGTGGAAGGAAACTGTAACGGAACAAGTAAGCCCACGACAAAGCTCTCGGGACCCCGCCGCCCACCCCATCCGGGACCCCGCAACCTCGTGAGGACGGCAGACAGCAGCTCTTCTGACGCTCGGAACCCCTACTTCTCTCCTTTTTCTCTTTTGAGAATCTGGAATCTCTTTTTGAGAATCTCTTTTTGACGAATTTGGAGATACGCACTATGAAGCCGTCACAGTTTCTGCCATGAACCTAATCGTCACCTCCAAGCATTTCCTGCTGCCCCCTGAATTTGTTACCATTACGCTACAGAAACGCCTAAGATGAGCTCCACCCACTTAGCAAACGTCTAAGGCTGCAATGCAGCATTGCTAACCACAGGCCCCGTGCCCTGGGCAGATCTCTAGGTCCTACTCGCCCCGCAGAACTGCCACTCCGGAAAATCCGAGGCAGGAACAGCTCCCGGGATTCACTGTGCAGTGACGAGAGAGGAACCCCCCCCACACACACACCCAGGTGAACTGTGACGGGGCAGACCAAGGCACACAGCCTGACACCACCCCGCCCGCCTCACCACGGAGACCGAAAGATGGGAGTCGGATGAGCAGCCTGACCAGCCCCCCCCTCGGGGACCCCCGCTCCCCGCTTCCTCAGGAGGTGCCCTGAAAGGGAGGGCAAACTCACACAGAACTTCAAACATTGGGAACTGGCCTGGGTTCCCAGGGGGAGCTAGAAGTCCCTAGCACAGCCCGCAAGTCTGACCGAGCAGTTTTGTAAGAAGAAACCACTCTTGACCTTGCGGTCACCTTGGGCAATGTTCCCTAAACGGGCCAAATGTAAAGATGCAAAAACGTCTCCAGCCCCACGCACGACGTCTAAGCACTCGGCACGCCAGCACATGCAGCAAACACCTGCTGAGTGAATGCGTGAAAAGCAGGCTATCTAGGCAAGGTGCCGTCTGGCGGCCTCAGGAACACCTGGCCCAGAGGCAGGATGTCACTGTCTGTTTCTACGCAGAAACTCGCGCGAAAGAGTTTCCGGGGGAAAAGGCCGAGGACACGCAGTCCGCAGGTGCGAGCTGCGCGGCCCCGCGCACGGCACATTCCCGGGCGGGGTCTGCGAGGACCCCGCGCCCTGCACCCTGCGCCTTCTCTGCGCGCAAACGCGCCGGCGGGAACGAGGCCCGTGGGGGCCGTGCGGCCCGGGGGCGGGGGCGGGGGGCACAGGGACGGGGGCGGCTGACCTGGCGCGGGCGCTGCGGGCTGCGGGGTGTAGGACACGCTGAACGCCGGCTCGTCCGTCAGCGGCGGCGGGTTCACGCGCCTGCGGATGAAGAAGCCGGCCCCGCAGCAGAAGAGCACGCCCATCATCACGAGGAACCTGCGGGGAGCAGCACGTGAGCGGGAGCCCCCCACGCCCCCCAGCCGAGCTCCGCCCCCCGTCCCCGCGCCCCGCCTAGACGCCGCTTCCCACGCGGCTGGCCCCGCCCTGTTCCGACCCCGGGGGCGCCAGGCTGCCTCGGGGCGCGGGTTTGAAACGTCCCGCGTGTAACTGTCCGTCTCGACACCTGCCCCTTCAGGAGCCGGGCTGTGAGGGCCGCTCCATGGCACCCCGGCACACACTGATGACACTCAACGTCTCCTGACGGGAGGGGTGCATGGGGCAGAAGCCGGGCACCCTTCTACTCGAGTTGGGGGACCTCGGGCTCGCATCTCGAGGTGTTCTCTGGCTGCGCCCCCAGTGTAGGACCTGGTGTCGGAATATCGACTCTAACGATTGGGCCGAACCTCCTGGCATTTGGCACCCGGACCTTGCGAGATTTGTCCTCATCCCGTGGGGCTCACGGGACATCTCTGTGTAGGGAGCCCACCAAGCTCGCCGTGTCCAAGGAACCTCGGCTTCGCCAAGCGACCCTGGCCAGCAGCTCAGAGGCACCTGGCTGGGGCTCGGGGGCCGCTTCCGGGGACAGCCAGCGAGGCCGCCCTCGCGGCCTGGCCCTCGCGGGCCTCCTGCACCCTCGATTCTCTCTTCATTTCCCCACAACCTCATCATCACTCATTTCGCGCTTCAGACCAGCCTCAGTCGAGAGGCTGCTGACGTCTGGACCCTCGAGGAGTCGCCTGGGCGGCGTTACCACGGCAGCAGAGCGCAGGGCAGGGCGGGTGGGTACCAGATTCTGAGGCGGCAGAAACTTTACGGTAGGGTTTGCTGACTCTGATTCTTTAAGATGCTCGGCCTGGGCACCATCAGAGGCTGGCAGAGGGGCTGCTGGAGCACGAGGCCGCTGTCCAGCCCGCCTCCCAAAGACCAACTCCCCTTCCCCAGCCCCCCCCCCCCGCCTGTGGGGACGGGCAGGGGCTTTCTGCACACGGAGCAGGACGCTGGTCGCGTCACACAGCCTGCCCGGACACACCTGCTTTGAGCGAGGAAGTCCCAGGGACCGTGGCCCCAGGTGAAGATTCCGTGACCGAGGGCAGAGCCCTGGGGCGGGGGGTGGAGGAGGGTGCTGGAGACGGGAAGGCCGTGACCTACCAGAAGTACCAGAGCCTCTGGATGGAGAGGGCCCGCACGCAGCACCGAGAGCCGCAGCAGTCCTCGTAGGGGCGGCATCTGCAGGAGAGAGGGGCACAGGCTGGTCAGCGTCCTGGGCCGGGAGGAAGGGCCAGCTGCGTCACGGGACCCGGGGAGACGCCGCCGCCATGGCTCACACGCCCGGCCGAGCTGGCCGCTGTCCGTCCGGTGGTGTAAACGGAAGGATATGGTCAACCGCACACCCCGCGAACCAAATCATCACAACGGCTTCCCTCTGGGGAGAGGTGGGGACCGAAGGCCGGATTGACGCCTCTGGCTCTGCAACCGGAAGGCAGCCGTCCTGCTCGGGCCTCCATCCCCAACGGCGCTCGCAAGCCCGGCCAGGGCCCTGACCGCCCCGTGCGGTTAAAGACAGAGGTCACAGAGTCACGGGGGAGGTCCAGTCCTGCCCTGCCACCTAGGAGCAGTGGGACTTCGGGCCAGTGATTTGACCTCTGGGAGCCTCAGTGTCCTCATGAGCAAAGGGGGTGGGCGGACAGGACCCCTTCGTGGTGCTGCTCTAAGTGTTAAGGCCCCACCCCCACAGGGAGTGCCCACAGGGCTGTCCTGCTCTCGCGGGGCCGTGGGCAGGCTCAGGGGCTGTTCCCGCCCCAAAGAGAGAGGCCCTGGGGAGGACAGGACCCCTCGCAGACCCCAGGGGTCAGCCCGGCCTCTCTGCTCCTGTAAATGACGTGATCCTGAGGATGAATCATGCAGAAGGATGCATAGGTCTGAAAGTGTATCCACCACAAGTGAGAAATGTGTCACAGCAGCAGTTAAATGCACATGTAACAGCCCGGCCCCGGAGGGAGGAAAGGACAGCTAAGAAGTGAGCCCACGTCACATGTAGCACTGCCCTGGCCACCGGACACATTCATCCTTAGCCATCGAGTCGCATGAATCTGATGAGTCGAAAAGGATAACGTGTTCAGTTAAGGAATGTTTGATGTTAATGAAGTCACAGGATCTTTCCATTAAAAAAAAAAAAAAAAAGTGGCCAAATGTTAATATGTAAACTTTTTTGTGCAGTGTAAAATGGTCATTTATATTTAAACCGGTTTATGGAAAATCATCTCAGCATCTGGTGGAACCACTAAAATTTGAGTAAATAAAAAAAAAAAAAGATTTAAAAAAGAGAAATAAAATATGAGGAAAGCATTGAGGGTGGAGGTCTGGAGACGGAGCCTGAGGGGTTGTAATTTCTTTTGGTATCAAATAAAGATAGGGCATGACTTAAAAAAAAAAAAAAAACTAGAGATTTAAGTAGATTCCTGTCAAACCCGTTTCGTTTAAAAGGCCAGTCCTTTCTCTCGCCTGCTGGATTAAGTCTCAGCAGACCTCTCTCTTCCTTCTAAGTTCCCACCAGGACACATTTTTTTCCCTTGTCCAACCCAAGTTTCTGAGCTTGACCATGGTCTGTCTCCTCGGTCATACACTGTCTTGTGACATCTGGACCGGCGTCTTACACTGCTTGTATTATCATCTGTGTTTTCCCACAGAGCAAAGCCCCGGGCAGAGGCATGAAGGCTTCCTGAGTCAGAATCAGGAAAAATGCTCATGGTACCAGAGGCCCTCAAGTAACCTGTGAGAAACTGGGCTCCTTGGAAAAACTACACAGTGCCCTCCAAGGCTGGAAGAAAACTCTGGGGGGACAGAGTGGAGGGCAGCCGCGTCCCCAGCCCCGTGAGTGTGGGCATGCCCCCGGGGCGGAATCTGAGTGTGGCCCCACGGGCCCGTTACCAGCTCCCAGGGGCCCCGCGGAACAAGCCAGCCGGCCCCTTGCGGCGTCTGAAGGGCTCTCACGGCGTCCTGAGCGCGCCCGGCGGGGCACGGCTCGGTGCCCCGTCACCAGGAAGAATGCCATCGCTCTCGGCGGCAGCCGCGGGCTGCACGCGCATCTTTAGCAGCCGGAACAGGGCTGAACCCTAATGAACTCTCCAGCACCTAAAATTCCCGAGCCGCTGTCTGCGCTGTCTTCCGGTCCTGCGCACGTACGGCAGGGCCTGGGGACCCGAACACAGGGCCTTGGTTCCCATGAGACGACTCGCACGTGGGAAATCGCGCCCGTTGCTTTGGCCCGTCAGGGGCTTCACTTTGTCACTCTGTCATATTCCTTCTAGTTTTCTGCCATTTAAATCTGAGTCAACTTTCGTCGAAACCCAGGAACGCCGAACACGACCCAGCCAATTCTGTTCCTCCCCGAGCCGCGACCCCGCAGCAGATGACTCGGCCCGGCAGCATCCCCAAGTCCGCGGCGAAGGCCAGGTGGACAACGAGGCCTGGGTCTGAACACAGAGTGGCCTACGCCCTGAAGCCGAAATCCAAAACCCAAGATCCTCCCCAAGTCCCACGAGCGGCAGGAGTAAGAAGATCAAAGGAGGAGAGAGAAGGCCGCTGGGTGACCGGCAGGGAGAAGGCTGGGCGGGTGGGGGGGTGCGTGCAGGACGGGGAGGGAGGGCGAGGCAGGGAGCAGGGGACGCCGGCCCATGTGCATGCCGGTGGCCCGAGGGCTTCCCACCAGCGTCCTGGACGCCGATCAATCAGGTAAGAAAACGGAAGGGACTGCAGGCCGCCTCTCCCTGCGGCTGGTGAACGCCGTCGCTGCAGCACGCCATCACGTGTCCATTCGAATCAACGGTAAAATGTCGACGATGGAGCCAATGGTGGTGAATTCCATGAGAGAACGTCCTGCGACGTTGGCGTTTTATTCATCGTAATTTCATAAGTGCAGCTCTTATACCAATAACGTATCTACCTAACTGGCCTATTTGTTTAGACCCGAATTTCCTATCTTATCAGCTGAGAGACTGAGATGCTATCGAATGTCTCCCCAAAACTCAGACACACCCTCAAGTCACAGATGCCCAAAAACAGCCTCCTGCAGGGGTCACAGTGGAAGGGGCAGGGCAGCCTCTGTTATAAGAACATCACTTCCTAATGCCATCGCCTTTTGGGGTCAGGCTCCAACACGTGCACTTTGGGGACATGACTGTGCCCAAGTGATAAGCTCGCTTTTCATCTTTCGTGCAAGTCCTTTCGAAATCTCAGCTGAGTGGGACACTTGCTTCCTAGGCACGAGGACGTCCTGGGCACTCCCTGCTCTTCCCACCTAGACAACGGCATCTGTGATCTTTGTAACGTTTCAGAGTTTCCCCTGTTTAAAAAAAAAAAAAAAAAAAAGATGGCAGGCCCCAAATGGAGTCCCTTGTGTTAAGGCCACGTCACCAAACTGAAAGTCAATACCTCGCCCAATACCGATTCAGCCCCTCTCAGGAGAGCGTCCTGCTCAGCACCAGTGAGGTGACCTGGCTGGCAGACATCCCCCAACCCCCACAAAGAAAGGCGGCCTCGCCCGAAATAATCCACTCTTTGCTAGAAACTCCCCTGCCTCTTCCACTTCCTACGGCTCCTCCTCCGAGCTCCTCTGCACTTCTGACAGGTTGCTGCCCACCTCATGAATCACTGAACGAAGCCGGCTGGATCATTCAATCCCCTGGCTGAATGTTGTTTAACCGCTAACCCGCTGAGGCGCTTCCCTTTCAGGGCCTGCCGGTGAGTCACAGCCGCCCGGAATCTACCCTCCTCCAGCCTCCTCCCTGCCAAGTCCACCTTCCTGGAACAAGCTGCCAAGGGGGTGATGTGAAAACCCATTTATCGGCACTCTGTTAAATGTTTTAAATGTTAGAATGACAGGTAAGGAACAGCAGAGCTCCACAGTAAGAACGGAACAGGACAGGCCCGCCCTCGGGGTACCACGATCGCAGGGGTGGGGCGGGGGGGGGGTGGGGAGGGGCAGGGGCTGTGTGAGTCAATGAGGGCGCCTCCCCCGGGGACTGCTGTCACCGCGAAAGGAAACAGTGAGGCCGCTTGGCGCACTGATTTAGAAGAATATTTACAATATGTAGTTGATGAAAAAAAAATCAGGACCCCCCCCCCAACGCAAAACCAAAGCAGGAAACGGCCTGCTTCCCTGTGCTTTGCCCCCAGGCAAGCTTCCTCCTCCTACACTCATCAAGCTTAGAAACTCCCCAAGAACGACAGGAAAAATGTACACACCGGCCAATCAGGAAATAACCCTCTCGGCTACTATTACAGATTTCCTGTCCAAGCTCCCTATATGCTAGAACATACAGCGTTGGTCCTACGATGTGATTATACGCTTTACAGAAAAATCTCATTCTGCGAAATTTAATACTAAAATTATCAGAGTTTTGGGGTGGGGGGAGGAAATGGTTTGGGAAATTCCATGCAAAAGCTATGGGACCTCAAAACACAATCAAACATGATAATTCAGAACCTGCAAATTCAATCTGGCCACCTGGGCGGGTGGCTCAGGAACAGCCAGTGACTAGGAGCAGGCATTAAAATACATACAAATAGGGGGTAAACGTCGCCATGCTCGAACTAGAGCAAGACTGGCAGGCGCTGAGGGCGCAGAAAGAGCCAGGCCAGGCCGTGACTGCACCCGTCTGGGCAGGGAACCCCGGCCGGGTGATCACTGAGACTTTATACACGTACACACGCACACACACACGCGCGCGCACACACACACGCACACACAGTCAGAGCAGCTGAGCCAAGCTGTTTGCCTGATCAAGTTCAAAATTCGACCCCCACTACCCTGCTCTCCTGGCCTGGGGAAATCTATCTAAACCAACATAATCTCGGCCTTGCTCACACGCCTCGCCCCTTTTAACTGACCACACGTGAGTTAACGTGCATCGCAGAAGTCAGCACCCGGTATTTCATGCTGTCCTCTAAGTCCCTTGCCCGAGCGGGCCGAATGTCCCTTAGGGAGGTCACCTGCTCATGAGTGAGCAGAGGCAGGCAGAACCAGGAGTCAAGGCCTCCCTAGACAGGGCTTTCTCTATCCCATAACCGGTCCTACTGCCTAGGAAAGCAGTAATCCCCAGAGAAAGATGTGAGCACAGACTCATAGCAACGGAAACGCGCAAACACTTACATATAATATGTCGGGTAGAGTCCTTCAAAATACCAGCAATGCTTTTTGGCCTCCGCGCACTGCAAACAGAAGGAGAGAGGCCTGGTCAGTGGTAAGTAACCTGCCGTTGTTGCGACGACCTCACAGACAGACAGGAGGGCGGATGCGCAGACGGCGCTGCAGGCGTGGCGAGCAGGGGGCTCGGGGGACGCATCGGAGGGGACCCTCCCCGCCGCGCCTTTTCCATTCTTTACAGTTCATGAAAGGGGAAGAAAACCTAGGGAAACATCTATCTCCCTATTATTTTTCTAGCCTTTCATGTCTCTAAACACATTGAGTGTGACCAATTTATTAAAAAAGGTAAATTAAGGGTAATCCATTTTTTTAAATGTACACGGTATTCAGATATCTAACAAGTGCTAGAAATACAGTATTAGAGGTTCCCATTTCCCCGTGTTCGTTTCTGAAAGACGCTTCCCACCGTTTTAACATTCCCTGGTCCTTATGCTTCAGAATATTGTGAAAGCCACATTGGAATCGCTGATGCCCCACGGGGGACCGGTGTCTGCCACACCCTAAGCCAGGTGCTCACCAGCCCTGGTGGCACCCTGCCTGCGCTCACTCCCAAGGACGAAAAGAGGGAGGACGGGGTGCGGAAAGGCAAGAGGAGCCCCCCACAAGGAAGTCAGACACCGCGCACTCCAGAGGGCAGAGCAGGTGCCAAGCCGCCCTCGTGAGGCCGCCAAAGGCACCAACCCCTGCGTGAGACGGCCAAGCAGAAACGCTCCACCTTATCTGAAATAAAGTCTCCTAAAATTATTCCACCCATAGCGTTTTAAATTCACAGCTCCCTACCTCCACCATCTAGTTCGTGGGCCCCTATGTGTGTATAACACCTTCAAAATAGTATAGTACAAAGCTACCGGCAACAGGAACATGGGCGAGGCTTTCTCTGGGCAAGGCTCCCCCTGCCTCCCACCCCGGCTCCCTTGCACCCGGCCAGGGCTGCGAGCTCCCGGCCTCTCTGCGATGGCCTCCCGCCCCAGACTGACTGCCAATCGGCAGCAGAATGCCTGGGAAGAGGCGGGTATCCGTGGCACGTGTTACACTGGCTAAATCAGGTGGGTTCCAGAAAAAGCAAGAACACTTTTGCTTTGTTTCTCAGAGCTTCAAGACCCTCAGATGCACGCCTGGCCCCAAGCGGCCCAGTTTGATTCATGGAAAACGAGTTTCATTTACACCGCGTTAGCTCCTGTCCGGTCGGAGAAGTGAAGTTCGGAGAGCTGAAGGAATCCATTTGTTTGGCAAGGGACAGCAAGGCCAGGTCTCTGCCCCAAACAACGGTTCACTTCACTAGGCTCCTATGACATGCTGATGAACTGGGTCCTCTCGGGTTCCTCTCGGCTCTGCGTCACCGCTGGGGACAGGCACTTCCTTGACACTTGGCACTGAAGTTCCACGCCACGAGAAAGGGCCACTTCTGACGCTGCCTCCGGAGCTCAGGGACGTGGGGCCCCGTCCCCTCCGCTGCCCCGTGAGTCCTGCGGGCATCTCGCCAGCAGTCCCAGGGGAGGGCCGGGCCGGCGGCATCCCCAGTGCAGGCGTGACGAGCGGCCCAGCCCACAGGCCCCTACATGGGATCTCCCTCTACTTAGGGGTCCCCAACCCAGCGGTCCCCGGCCTGTGTGGCACCGGGGACCGGTGCTCCTAGGAGACTCTTAACACCCGACGATCTGCGGCGGAGCTGAGGTGGTGATGCTGGCGCTGGGGGGCGGCTGCAGATACGGGTGAGGCTTTGCTTGCCCGCCACTCACCTCCTGCCGTGTGGCCCAGTTCCTAACAGGCCATGGACCGGTACTGGTCCGTGGCCCAGGGCTGGGGACCCCTGCCCTAATCTGAAGCAGCCATTCATTTGAGACCCCAGTACCACATCTCCGAACTCTTAAGGTTACAAAAATAACCTTAACACGTTCATCGCCTTTGAGGGTTTTTTCTCGGCGAATATCAGGAATGCCTTTTCACAGATTAAAGGCTGGGGCCCGAGGGGGGTGTCTCGCTCAGTCACTCAGTGCCTTTACCTCAGCAAAGTCAACAACCCTGGGCGTTTTCTCCTCATCGACAGTAGAGGAACCTACCTGGGCCCCCTTCTCTCCCCGTCTGTCCTACAGCTGGCTACAGGACGGTGGAAGGGACAGACAGAGATGTCACGACCCCGCCGGTGGCTCTGCCGGTGGCAGACGCAGGGACAGGCAGCTCCCGGCCTGGCCCCCCTGCATGCTCGCTGCCCACGTGGAGCTGCGTGTGCACACGCACGGGCCTGTGCGTGTGGATCTGTGGGAAGGTCAGAGCCTCGACGCTGATAAAGGCCCCGGAGCGTCACGCAACGTGACGCTCTCACGCGCGGCCGGGATCCGGAGAACTGCTCACGCGCTGGCTTCTCTGGAATCACCATCCTCTTACGGCCGGTACGGGTCACCGCGGGCGCCAGGTCCCTTATTGTGGCATTAGTTCTCGTGGCAGATCCCGGGAATGACGACAAAGCCCGCTCCCGGCAGGCGGGTTAAATGAGCAATGCTGCGTCCACACAGCCAGCACCGAGGGACCCGCAGGGACGAGAGCCGTCAGCACCGGCGGGAGACGGCCGTCGAGACGCGGCGCGAGCCGAAGGAGCGCTGCTTCAGGACGGGGCGCGCCCCGAGACGTGCCACGGGGTCCTCACAGACCACGTCCACGCCCCCGGCTGGGACAGCCCACTGCGCGCAGAAGCAATGATTCCAAACCTCTTGAGAACAAAGACTCTAAATATGTAATGCCTTATATTTGTGTGGTAGTTTTCCAAAATCTCGCTGAAAAGAGCAAGCCCAATGACGAAAAAAAAAAAGTTTAAAAAAAAATAAACTAAGAACAAATCAATTTCAGAGTTTTAAGCCCACCCCTAAAAGTATCTCTAACCATTCTGAAAAGATTATTACCATAGTTTCTTATGAATTGTCCATCAACTAAAACAGAAAATATATCTGTTAGCAGAGGTCAGGTCTGCGGCTGACCGGGTGCTGTCCAAGGTTCTGGATGAGCAGGCCCTGGAGGTGTTCATAATGTAACATTCTTTCCATGCGTATAATGGGAACAATAATAAATACTGCCATCTATTTCTTGAGGAGATCACAAAGAGTAGCAACACACAATTTGCAAACTATTAACAAAGCCGAATACGCAGGACTGTGAGAAGATGCCTACTGTCAGGAGCAATTCAGCTGAGGAAATCCAAAATTCAAACTGGAAAGGTTTGTAAGATGTCGGGACTCAGGGAAGAATCCTGGTGGTCTGTAATTCAGGGACTAGGATGTGTATCCATGTAGTTGAGCTCTCCTAAATATAGTTATCCAGATTTAGCCAGGATCTGAATAAGCCCCAAAGAACAAATCCTTGCTAATCCCAAACTGCAAACCTCATATTGACATAAATCGGTCCACAGCTATCTGGACCGGGGTGCCACTGTTTGATGGAAGGGCACGCCCTTTTTCTATTCCTACTTAAAAGAATAGCTGTGCCATGGTAACACGCAGCTCACTTTGAGAGCACCGAAGCCACCCGCGACTTCGGGATACATGGGAATTAAAAGCTAGGGTCTTACAGATTCAAAAGACTATGATTTTACCTAAATTCCACCCTTTCTCCTTTTGTTCAGTGGTGAGGTGGGATCTTTAAATGGATAGCAAACTGTCGAACTAACACTTCCCTAACAGCACTAATCCCGCCCACACCTGGGAAGTAAGGACGCTTCCTTAACTCAGAGGAGATAACATGAGGCGATCTGTCCCGAGCCAGTACGTCCACGATGTGCCCCCAAATGGCTGGAAGGCCCAGAAGGATCAGCCTGATGCCTGCCGAAGAGGAAAGGTTTCCTGCTGTGGCTCGGTGCCCCTTTCACACTCCTCAAACGTTGATCTTGACACACGCGCCATGGGGTCGTGGCTGCCTTCATTTCCAGCCTCATTAGAGTGGGCCTCCACACAGCCTCCTGACAAAAGGGGACCTCTGGGTGCAGCCAGCCAGTTTGAGGCTCAGGACCCGGGACAGGGGCAGCAGGCGGGGAGAGGCTCTGCGGAAGCCGCGGCAAAAATACACGTAGGAGCGACCCGTAATTACCTCAAGGTCTCTGAATTTCAAATAATACGAATAATCATGCTTTAAACTCCTATGTTGGAATTTTAATCAACTCCCTAAGTGCTAATTATTTAATCTTGGGGTTTATGGACATTCTGTTTTTCAGGAATACCTATCTCTAAGGAACCTTGATTTTTTTTTTTTTTTTTTTTAGAAACAAGAGAAGGAGGCTTCTCACAAGCATCATTTATCAAAAGGAAGAAAGCAGAGAAACTCTTAAGAAAACAGAAATAAAAGATCCTTCGAAATCTCACAGAAGAACCCCCATCAGCGGTGCATACATTGCCAGCAAATAACCATCGGGGATGTACCACTGTTACTAATATTTTGAAGATTCTGGGGACATGTAAACGACAAGACATAATTAGCTCCAGCTGCATAGCCCTGGGAAAATTCTACAAACTCTCATAACTCACTCAGAACAAAGTCTCTTTGCTTTATTGGTTTTCGTTTTTAACAAAAGAATGGAAGGAGAGTAGAGGTCCTCAATGTTCCTAACTAGAGGACATAAAAATCTTCATCTCCAGGACATGAAAATTAATCAATAACCAAATTAAAAGACAAACAATAAAGTATTGAAATATAATAAGGCAATATCGTTAATGAATATAAAGCTTATATAATTCAGTACAGTAAAAGATAAAAATACCAATATTAAAAAAAAATGAAATAGATAAGAGAATTGTTCAGAGAAGAAAAAGGTCAATAAACCTATTTTAAGAGATAAAATTTATCAGTAATCAAATAAATGTAAATTATAATGGTATGGTTTTATCTACCAAACCCTAGCATCCAAAACAACACATTTCTGGAAGATCTAATGGCACACTTTTCATAGCTCTGTCTCCTGGCTCGGTCAGCTGTCATTTCTGATAGCTGTCACTGCGTCCTGCTTTTTAAAATCTATGCTGGAAATCGTTTGGTGCTTTTTTATTTTCTTAAAGGGATGAAGCGAGAAAAGGAAGATGACGTGGTAGCATAGTTAAAAAAGGAAGTGCAAGCTGTGACAAAAAGTCTCTCTAAACACATCACGAGGACAGTCTTCGGGCTTCCTGGCTCAACTATCTAAATCCCGCTGGTGGACGCGGATGCATTTCTCACACAATCTTCCAAACGCCCGGTCTCGGCACGCGCACGGTCCCGTGACAGTCGCCCGTTAGCGCGCGCGGTCCTGTGACATGGTCCCGTTAGCGCGCGCCAGCCCTCTCGGCCGCTGTGTCTGGGGAGCGGGGCTGCCTGCGGCCTCGCTCGGACGGGAGGCAAACTGCGGCCAGCACGCCCGCCTCCGACGCTCGGCCCCCGTCCACTGCTGCCCCGTCTGGGTTTGGCCTTTGAGCTCACTCTGCCCCTTCCCCAGTTCGGACCTAGTGACCCCAACATTCTGGCAGCCCGGCCCTCGTGCAGGTGTCCCGACCGTGACGAAATCCCGGAGCACGGTGCTGAGCAGGGGACTTCTTCCAGCGGCAGCATGGCGCCCTGAGCCGGTGCCCGCGGGACCGTCACCCTGGGCGTGGAGAACTGAGCGCCTGCACCGGCTCCAGCCCCCTCGGCCCCCTCCGCGGGGAACGGCACAGCACCGCGGCGCAGTGCTGACCGCTGTGCCGGCCCCTCCCCGGGACTCCACCAGAGGTGAGTGGAGAGGACGCCGGCCGGGGAGAGGAGGGCCAGGAGGAGACGCAGGCCCCCCGGCCGCTCCGCATGCTCAGAGAGCCTGGTCCACGCGGCCTCCCCCAGAACCCTGAAAATGCCTCGCTGGTACTCAGCTCCAGGCGCAGGGAAGGCCCCGCCTCGGTCTGGCCAGGCCCTCCTGTCCCTGTCCCCTCCACCCACCTGCCTCGACTGCAGGCTCCCGGGGGCATGCCTCGGTCCTCACGACTCCCACCTGCAACGCCCTGCCCTGGAGTCGCCATCATCTGCAGCTGGGATCAGTGTTAACCTGCACAGAAATGTCCCGCATTCCCATGGAAATCGGATGTCGGTTTCCTCCTCGGAGCTTTGACTTAATTTTACCCATACTATTAGCACTTCTGGATACAAAGGTTTTCATTTGCATTATCTTATTCGATCCAAAAAATGCTGTGGGTGGGCGGGCTGCTGAGCCAGGAAGCACGCTAAGCAGGGTACATGGGGTCCCAGGGTCTGATCAGGGCAGGACTGTCCCTCCGTACGGAAGGCAGCAGCCTCAGCAGGCCATGCAAGCGGCCACCACCCCACAGCTGCTGTGAGGCTGCCTGCAAAGGCCGGTGCTCCTCTTGGGGACGGTCCACTCCGTCACACCCCTGCCCGCCCACCTGCACTGCAAAAGCCTCGGAAGTTCAGGGGCCATCTCCGTCGGCCCTGCAGGCAGTGAGGGGACGAGGGCGGCTGTTCAGGAAACGCTCGCACACCCTCTCGGCTCCGCCTGCCCAGTTCTGACCTGACTGCACGGGACGCCCTGCGTCTGCAGCCTGGCCCCGCCTGGCTTTCCAAGCAAGACCCAGGCCAGAGTGACCGCAGGGGGACGGAGATGTTAGCAGCGCACGTGCTGCGGGAGGGGAGCAGAGCCTGGCGGGGTCGTCCGGTCTCTCGGCCTGTCGTGGGAGGAAGAAGGGAGAGAATGCTGGAGGAGCATGTGACATGCGGCAGGACCGCAGGGCAACGCGGACAGCGACCGCGCAGGAGCGCGGGCCGGGCGGGGGGCGTGGTGATGGGCGGCAGCCGCAGGGAAAGGCCCGCGCCCCTGCGGGCAGACGCAGGCACCCAGCCTCATTCCCAGCGGGACAGGACACACACCCCAACTACCCAGAATCGTAGCAGAAAGTGAACCAACTGGAATCCAGAGTGCAGCCCGTAAGGCCTGCGGCAGACCCGGGGAAGGCGGCCGCCGGGGCCCACCTGCCAGCAAACTCAGATTTAACGTTAGAGCTAAGAAGCGTGGCGCGTTTAACAGAAACACCTCATAGTAAGACATTTCTGGAGGGAAGAGACCTGCCTTTTCCTGACAGCAGCCTGCATGCTGACGGTGAACGGAGGCTCTTTCAACCTGACCGTCGAATCCCCTAACTGGGGAGCACCGTGAGAAGCCCCTTCCGCACCAAGCTGCACCTACGTGGACAGGCTGCTCCCGGGACCTTTCGGTGGCGGCCTCTGCTTGCTCCCATCTCGTCTGCCCTGACACTCGGCCTTCGGCTCTGGCCGGTTTCTGCTGGTTCCCTTGGGCTAAACCCACCTGTTTTGTATCCAGTGCACTCAATGATTCAGCAAAGACTGAGTCAGGCATCTCATTTAAGTCTCCCGCAGGTGAGTCGGCTGGGCACTCAGCTCACCTGAACTAAGAGGAAGTCTACATGAACAAACCCAGCAGGTAATAGCTTCCGGGCTACTGGTTTTCGAGTGAATGGGAGCACGTGAGTGAGACAAAGTAACTTCATGTTCGAGTTTTCAGGAAGGTAACAGACAACACCCCAAACTTGCCTTCTGAGGCCCAGACTTTGGGCCAGGCTTCAGCAGGTGCGACCATCAGCCAGCCAACCACCTGAATGCGTGAGACTGTATCCTGTGTTCAGGCAGACACCGCACCGGGTGGGTGCCCGGAAAGACACAGCAAAGAGCCCTGTCGGCGGCTGGCCGAGTTACCTGCCATCGACTAGGGCACATGGATAAACCAATGACAGAATGACCAAAACTAAAACCCTGAGGCTCGGTTCCAGTTCCTGACTCTGCTAATGTCCTCGTCTGTTGAAAGCAGATAGTAACATCTACCTCACTGAGTCAGCGTGCTAATGTGTGCAAAAGCACGAAAAAACGGACTGCCCCCCCTTCTCCAGGCCATTAGGAAACAATTACCTTATAACAGCTGCCACCTCTTCCGACCCCAACTACACCAAACCATATAAGTGAAAATCCAGCTCTCAAACCACCCGCCAGAGTTTGTTCTCTCCATATCCACTTAGGGAGTGATCTCTGAGCAGGGTGCTCCGCCAGGCGCTGGGCAGGGGCCTGGGTGAACCGGGGCCCTCACGCGCCCACAGCTGCATTCTCCCCACACCCTTCATTCTCTCCTTAGCTTCTCTCCACAAGCCGACGAGAAGACCAAGAGCCCCACTGTGAATCCTGTAGCTCTGAGCGAGGAAGCTCACACGGCCAGACCCAAAGGTCCGACTCCAGCCTGACCTGGTCTCACCAAACTGCCCCACATCCAGCCTCTCTGGCTGCTGCCCCCGGAACCGTGGGCTGCCAGACACCTCCCTTCACCAGCTGACATGGTGGAGAACTTTGATTGCTCATCCACATTAGAGATCCTATCTCCTGGCCCATCCCACTGTAAAAATGTTTCTGGAATACAAAATATTGCAAAGCCTATTCCACAAACCAGGATGGGTAGGTGCTATTCACAATGCCAACCCTTACGCAAGCTGCACTGTGGACAGCTAGCTGCCGGTTTCCTACTTGGAACTGTCATCTCTCACCAAGCCATTCCCCCGGTCTGTGTCCACACCCAAGCAAAGATTTGGCCACAGTCCTTCCAGCCTCCAAAGTCATACAAACATGTAAAGAATAAGCTCAATACCGTGAAAGGACAAATACATTTGGGACCTTTTGTAACTGAATGCTCAAGTGTCATCTCAAAATCAAAATATGAGCCTTTCCTACCACGCTGCAACCTAGCCACCCACAATGAATCACGTACAGTCAAAAGCCCCATGATTATCCGGAAGATAATCACAGTAAATTGTGACCTTTCGTGGTTTAATGACAAACATAACAATCCGTCAATGCAAACTTTAAAAAGAGCATAAGACAGACACTTGCCCAAGAGTTTCACAGGGCATTGTGTTTAACAGCAAAAAGCTAGAAACTACATATCTGTCAAAAGAGAGCTGATTAATTAATCATGATCCTTCACATAAAAGAACACTTTGTAACTCTAAGCGGAATGCTGTGGGTTTGTGAAAGGCGATATGGAAATATCTCCAAGAAATAACTCTTAGAAAAAAAAAAATGCAGGACATTGTGTATAATATGATCCCATCTGTGTGCTGGTAACAAAGTATCTGAGTATATAATTTTTTTAAAAATACATTGTGCTGCAAAAGAAACTTAACAGCTCCCTCTACAGAGAAGGTCTAGGGTTTGGGAGGTACTGGGGAGCAGAGAGGCCCTCACATTCTATTTTATAGCTTTTTAAAAATCACATACATGCATTCATTTTGTTTAAAAAAATTAAAACCATCAAACCAATTACCTATGAAATTAGGCAGCAAGGTCAACACAGATGAAATCCTTAGAGAACTTAAGAAGCCACTTCAATTGGTATTCGCCCCCTTTAAAACAAAGCTTCGAACTGAATTCAGTTTCTCCCTACTCCTCTCTCTCCTTGCCTGTCCTTAAAGCAAAACTAATGAGCTGTGAAATGGCCAAATGCGTGGCCAAAAGGAAGAGAAACAAAGGCTCTGAATAATTCACAACTGGATAATCAGCTTTTCCAAGAGCCAGAGCCACAGCCCAAGCAGACGAGTTCGCAGCCTTCCCTAACAGGCTGTGAGGGCCTGAAGGAGGAGAGAGGTTCCTGGGTAGTCTGCCTTCCAGAAAGGAACCTGGGACAACCACGGCCATAGGCAGGCTCAACAAATCGCTGCTGAACCAACTATATAGACAACCACACGGGACGACGGGGTGTCAACTAAAGATCGCTGTCACCAAGTCGACACCAATAGGAGTCTCCAAATTGGGGTGTGATGAGGGAAGAGACTTCCTTCAGTGAAAACAGCTCAATCATGATACAGCCCCAGCAAGGAAGCCCCAGTGTTACAGCTCAATGTTACAACTCAGCTCAAGTGTTACACTCATCCAGTTTCAGCGCTTGCCGCTTGCCGTGTTGCTCCTCCAGCAGAAGCAACACAGTCTCCCAAGGAAACTGGAAGCGCACTCTGTGGGGCAGCCGGATCCCTGGCTTATACAGAGAAGAGCGCCCGCCTCATTCCCTGATTGGTCCATTTCTATGCAAATGAGAAATCCAAGTCCTCATTGATTGGTCAAAATGGAGCCACTCTGATTGGTTAGTAAGGATGCAAATGAGGCTATAGCTGCACAGCTCCTATTGGATGGGGAAAGTGTTAGTCCTATTGGTTGAATTTCGGTCCCAGGTGCTCTCTTAGAAGGGTGGGCTCAGCGGGCAGGAACACGGTTCAGGAGGCTCTGCAGCCTGGTGTGTAGCTATTCACTGAAATGCAGTCTGTGTGAGCGACCCCTGAAAACAATGGCTGCCAGACGCTGGTATGAATTTGAGCCCAATTAACTATGAGGAATCCTTTTTGGTAAGTATATTTTTCTTGGGGTCAACATGGGGTAAATGGATAAGCATGTTATAGATAGATAGATAGATAGATAGATAGATAGATAGATAGATAGATAGTATGTATGTATGTGTATGTATATGTCTGTGTGCGCCACATAAAATTGGACACATACACACACAGCTACTGAAAAGAACACTAACAAATAACGCAGGTACATCCCAACTTGGAAACAGGTCACATTTCAAAAAACTATATCTAAATTAATGATTTAGAATTTAGGACCCTTTTTTCTCACTGAATTAAGTGAGAAACTGAATTAAGCCTGAATTCAATATGGTATCTGGGATTAGATCCTGGAACAGAAAAAGACATTAATAGGAAAACTGGTGAAATTCAAATAAAGCCTGAAGTTTAACTAGTCGTCCTGTATCAATGCAGGCTCCTTTTTCAGCAAAGGTAGCATTGTGATGTTAATTAACATGTTAATTAGTATGAACTGGGTAAGAGGTACACAGGAACTCTATATTAGCTATGCAACTTTTCAATAAATCTGAAGTTATTCCTACACTAGATGTCAGAGAAGAGCAGGACTTCACTATAAAATTAGCCAAAATGCCCTGCCTGGCCTCAGTATTTATGTGGCATCATGGTTAAAAAGAGCCACAGAGGTCACCTGGTTAACAAATATATGAACTAATTGTGCCAAAAACAAAACAATAATAACAAAAACCTGAACCGAGGCCCCCAGCTTTGAAACCCAGAAAGCGGCAGTGGGAGTGATGGAGAAGAGGCCGCAGCAGGTAGCACGGGGACTCCACTGTGAGGTACCTGAGGGCCACTGTCGGGGTCTCCCAGCATGCCTCGCGGCCTCCACTGTGAGGACTCTGATGGCTTTCAGCCTGAGGCTGACGGGAAGACAATACCTGAGAACCAGGTCTCCCAGCATGCCTCGGGTACTGTGGGGTAGTCTCCCAGCATGCCTCGGGCACATGGGGCGATGGGCAGCCTTTGGTCTGCAGAAGAATGAACCAGCAAAAGCAGAGGAGTGAGAGAGGAGGGTCCGCTCTGCCCACCCACATTATGCCAACTGCCCGATCCGGCAGAAGGCCGGACAATTCCTAATCCTCTCATTAGGAATGAGATGAATGCAGCGCCAGGTCAGCTGCCAGGATGCGGGCGCAGCTCTGGGAAGTGGTGGTGGGTGGACGTTATTCCAGTGCTCTCACCTATGGCCCACTAGCATCCAGGTCAAACCCTGTCCCATCTCTGAGGCTGGGGAGAAAACTGCCTCCGGGGATTTCGCAGAGAACAGAATCCTCACAGGACCAAGGTGGCTTCCCCGCTCCAAGGAGGAGGAATGTAAGAGGCCTCAGCCAGGTGGCCTCTGTGGCTCTTTTTAACCATGATGCCACATAAACACTGAGGCCAGGCAGGGCATTTTGGCTAATTTTATAGTGAAGTCCTAGTCTTCTCTGACATTTAAGCATAGTGAGCTATAATTTAAACTTAAGTCTCTTTATACCAATAAATCCTACGAACTTCTTGAAAGTTACAGAATCATGTAAATTCGAGAAACGATAGGAAAATATCTTTACAGAGACCCACTGAGCACACAGAAATAATTGCACCAAACATCGAAGCCCTTGCTGGAAACTAAGTTGAGAAAGGTCATCTCCAACCAGCCACCCAGGGGCACGTTTTGTTTGGTCCACGACACCTTTAAGATAAGGAAACGTTACAGAAAAATCTAGATGTCCAGTTTTTTTTGACAAACGTCTTAACCAAAATTAATTCTGGACTATAAATAAAAAATTAAAAGCATTTATTTGAGCCTCAGGAGCCGCAGCGTGGGAGACACGGATCAAGGCAGAAACTCAACTGCACTCCGAGGGAAAGAAAAACAGGCAGGGTTTATAAAAGCAAAAACTACAAAGTAGTCATTATTTCACACAAATGAAGGATTCTGGCTACGTTCACAGGGACCAGTTATTTCCAAAATGCAAATGAGGGGGCAAGAACCTCAAGGAAGGAAGCGAAGTCCTTCTGGGTCAACAGTGGCTGTTCTGGCCGGTCAGGCCTGGTCCGGCTCAGCCCTGACCAGCAGGTTTAGCGACTTGGCGGTGTGTGCTGAGCGCTCTTTCTGTTCCTTTATGTCTCTACTTTGCCATTCGTCCTTGATCAGAACACATTCGTTTCATTGTCATAATAAACAAAGCAATGTGTTAACCACGAGTTTGAAAGTCGGCGGTTACACTGGCTTGAGGGATCGGCATAGGCTTCCTGGAGAAGGCCGTGTTTGAAATGAGGTTGGAAAGACGGGAGACGGGGCCTTCCCAGAGGAGGGTCCGGCGTGACCATGGGGACAGGGGCAGGTTCCGGGAGGGAAACGCTCAGCACTGCAGCTCGCACGCCCTACCCCTGACCCAGGGCCAGCGTCACGCGGCGACCAGAGCAGCTTCCTCCCTGACGTCCCCCCAGCGAAGCGCCTGGCGTGGCTGGCTGCCGACCCTCTTAGCAGGAGCTTACGGGAACTAAAACCGGTCCGCCGGCTTCCCAGTGTGCGATCACTCTAGAATCAACGGGAGTTTTCACTCAGATCGGAGTCTCATGCCCGGAGTGTTCCCACGAGCCACGGGAGGGCCCGGCTGTGCAGTCAACACGCCCTGCCGTGCACTCGCACTCGTGCTCGCGACGTCTTCCTGCCCAGCTGCGGTGGCGCGAAATGCTCGAGACCGAATCAGACCCTGAGCACTGCCCAGAGCACGTCCCGAAGGCGGTTCTGCCGTCCACGCGAACGTCTAAATGCACAGAAGTAGAGGAAGGGAGGCCGACCCCTTTCTCCTAAGGGACTGAGTGGGGAGGGGTCTGTGGGAGCCGGCTTAGGGGCCGGGAACCAGGACGGCGGGGGAGGGGGTGGCACCGGCTGCAGCCGGGCCGTGCCCTCTGCAGGTCTCAGCACACGACCCGTGGGTCAGGCAGTCCCTACAGGACGAGACGAGCCATCAAAGGCCAGTGCCCCTGGATTCAGAAACCGCAGCGAGGGGAGGAATCCACTTCGGCCAATCTCAATGGCTCTGCACAAAACGCCTCTCGTCCCGAGACGCTAAGTTGCCTTAAAAGGCTGTTCTCGCCACTCTCTTTAGAAATGGGGTGGCGAATATTTCCTCATTCCTGCCTCACACTAGATGGCCGTCCCCGCCAGAAGGTGAATGGCGTACAGGAAGTACAGCTAGCACTGCTCGCAGACATTTAGCATCTGACGCACCGCCACACTCACGCGGGGTCTCTGAGCTCAGGCATCGCCCGCAAGGCGGGCGTGATCCCCCAGTGCTCCCAACAAGCCAGGGACCCTCAGGGCCACCTCCGAGGACTCGGGGACACCTCAGGTCGTGAAGCCCCACCCCCCTCCTGAGGCGGAGCCATCTGCCAGGTCCCTGACATAGGTCATTCACAGAAGAAATCAAAAAGGCTGCTGGGGAGCCCTGTCCTCCCAGGGGACCTCCCTGGGCCTGAGTCACTCGACTGCGCTAACCCCAGAAACGTGACAACACTGTGGAGACAAGACACAGGCTGTCCTAGACTGCACCGCCAGACCCGGATTAAAGCCATATGCACTGCCAGCCACAGACTGCCGACAAATGCTCGCCCTCCGGGGCAGACGGGCATCCTCGCCTTGCACGGTCTGATCCAAGTCAGGGTGGGGCTTTCTGTCTGGGTTTCACTGTTGTCGCTACAGTAAAAAAAAAGACAAATGCTTCACGACACAATTACAACTGTCAATCTCCCCAAAATAAATGACGCTTGGACTCCTTCCCGGAGTTAACTCCGCGGCACGCGAGGTAATCACGCCTCACCACCGCGCCTGCGCGCTCGCGCGCCTGCGTTACTGCGCCACGAGGCTTTGTGGGATGGGAACCCTCTGCTCCTCCCGCTCCCTGTAAACCGGGATTCGAATGTTTTTCCCCAAAAAGGAGGGTTCGGGGGGCAGTTTCTAAAGCAGTCCTAGCAATCCGCCCCACACCCAGCAGAACGCAAGGGGGATGCATCTTCACCTCTTTCGGAGCAGGTGGGACGAGGAGGGCGGGCTGATGGGTTCTCACCAGTAACGATCTTTGCAAGGGGCCTGCTTCCAAAGCGAGGGAAATAAAGGACTAGCCTGAAAACTGCAGCGTGTGTGCCAGTGACAAAAACCCACACTAGGTTTGGCTGTAAACCCCAATCCGTCTACTGTAAAACAAATAATACTTAGATTATAGATCTGGGCCTAACAATGTTGGTTTTGATTTAAATATTTCCCTTAGAGAAACCAATGAGAGAAACGGGTGTTCGAAAGTAGACACTTCCCCCAACCGTATGAGACGCCCGACCCCCTGTCCTCAGCCCTAGCAGCCCCCCAGAGCATGGCTCCCTCCGGCAAACGCCCCCAACCCGTCTCAGACGGCACCGCCCCCACTGCGTAGAAGCGGCCGCTGGCTCCGCGTGTGAATTTAAGCCCCGGGGGCCACCAGGGGCCCTTCGTGGTAGGCATCTCCTTCCTCAGGTCCACAGCATACAGCTGGACAGCGCCCGGCCCAGCGCAGGTGCCAGGTGAGACCCAGCTCTTGCTGGCTGCAGCCCAGTGGGGCCAGCGTATTGTTCTAGATGGCCCTTCCCCTAGGTTTCAAAGTATCGGCAGCTCTGTAGGTGTGCGCGCCCCCCTTCCCTGCCCCCCACCTCATCATACTGTAACAAGGCCCATTATCTTCACACAAGCAGCAGGCCCTTGGCTAGGAACTATACTCTTCATAAGTTATATAAAAAAAAAAGTCACATAATTTCTACTTACAAAGGCCTTTCAAGGACTATATAATTCTACAGCTAGAAAGGCTGCTTCTATTGCAAGTCTCTCAATGAGCTCTACGGACAGTGTGAGGACAGAGCCGGAAGGTGCTGGCTTGGAACGAGGAAGCGCCCCGCCCCCCACCTGCCGTCAGAGCCGGTGCCGTGATCTGATAGGCTTCCCACCCTCCAGAACCGAGAACTGAAACACCTGTGGCTTGGAGGGCACCTAGCAGGCGCGGCTGTGTTACAGCCACTGAAGCGACGCCACCGCCATCCAAACAGGAAACTTAAGGGCCACGCAGTTATCTCCCGTCAGGCCCACGGCTGACCAGTTTCCAGCCCGATTCATGAGACGCGATCTCTTTGTTCCCGTCTGAGGCTGTTGCTGTCTCCTCAGGGGTGTTGAAGCAGACAGCTGCGCTCCCTGAAATGATCTCTCTCTCTCGGTTCATCGCCTCCCTGTCTGCACCCAGCACTGGACTCCCTAACCCCAACGAGCGAAGGTCACGGCTTCCTTATCCCCAAACACAGCGGCCTTGCGTAAGGGACCTGTGGGGCTGCTCTGCAGTGTGAGTCCAGGAACGCCCAAGTTTAGATGTCCTGCTCCGTGACTTCTAGAATCCCGTTTCTTGGCTCGCTCCTCACCAAGGGCAAACGATCAGACGCCTCGAAACGCTTCGCGTCCGAAGCCGAATTCTGATTTTTTAAAATGAAGGACGTCAGTGCTTGCCAAGTCAAAATCTCAATCATCTGCCTCAGCGTCAACATCTACTACTCAGAGCTGCTCAACATTCTTACGAGTCCGTCGGATAAAGACGACGATGCTACGACAATCGATGACAGACAACCACAAAGGATGAAGGAAGGGGTGTGAAATATAACTTCACCAACACATACGGTTCTCAACTTAAGCTTTTAAAATTACCCTAATCAGCTCTACGACTGCTGTGAGGGTTGGGGAGCTACACACACACAGCACCCATGGCTCGATGAGTCACGCGGCCGCTAGCCTGAGCCTCGTACTTCTAGAGTCAGCTAAGCCAGAAGGAAGCAAGAGGCAAGGAGCGCCCCAAGTCCGGGCCCAGGGCCCCTGTCCCCGCAGCCCTGGAGCCAGGTCCCCCCACTTCAGAGTCCTTGCCACCTGTTCATTCATCACCGTCGCCCCGCCCCCGGGTGCCCGGCCTCCCCGGAGCTTCCGGAGACAGACTCCCCACACTCCTGCTCTTCATTCCAACTGCACGTTGCTCAGATTCTAAAAACTCTGAGGCGTGGGAGGGCTGAAGAGGTTTATTTCAGAAAACTGGCGCCCAGGCGCTGCCGTATTCATGGGGATTCCAGGGCACGAAAGACGTTTGGCACGAGACGCGCAAACGAGCTTGACTTGGTTCTAATTTCGGCGCTGCTGGGTGTCAAAACACACAGGACTTTAGAAAATTACTCAGGAACCCTCCCGTTTTCCCTCGTTTCAAAAGGCAACGTTCACTTTCCAACCTTCTCTAGAGGGGACCGCTGCTTCCTCCGGCCCGAGGAGAGCCGTCCTGGAGCCGAAAGGACTGGGCAGCACGAGGCGGCTTCGCCGCAAGGCTTCCAGCGTCTGGCTCTGGGGGAGGACAAGAAAGACACAGACTCCAGCCCCTTGACGGACACAGCCGAGCGGAGTGCGCCCCGCGGCGCGCCCCTGGGGCGTGTGTATGAGCGGTACCCCCAGCTTCACGCCTAAACCTCTAACCGAGTGCCAGCAACCCACCCCCCAGGAGCCGGCAGCGTCCACATCCAGGGGACGCTGTGGGGAGGGTGCAGGCCCACGTGCCCGGGGCCCAGGTGCTCCCCGGGCTGGCAGGTGAGGGGTCCGGTGAGAAGCCCCTCCTCCTCTCCGCTGGCGAGGCGCAGCTGCGGCCCCGTGAAGGCCGCTGGGAATTTCTTCGCTGAGGGACGGGGAGCTGGACGGGCACCTTCACTCCGCCCGCAGCCCGGCCCCAGGACCTCACGTGAGCCAGGGGGCAGAACAGAAGCACAAAACCGTATGACCCGAAAAAGGCCTTTGGGGTTTGCCCACACCACGACCCAGGTGCCTGGGACCTAAGCGGCTGGCACAGAGAGATAAGGCCACAGGAAACCCGGAAAGGTCACTTCAGCAGCAGCTCCCGAGAAGCCGCCCCGGGGGAGGGAGGCGGCCGCCCGCACCTGTTCCCACTTCGAGCCCGGCCTGGCTGCAGGACGAGCACACGGCCAGGGGCCCCAGCGGTCCTGGTGACCCGCTGCGTGGCACACCGATTCACAGCCCCGACTTCGCCCTCCAACGTGTCTGAACTTGGATGCCGAATTACCTGGTCCCCTAAGGATCTGTGACCGGAGTCTCTAAAGGCTCCTTTGTTGGTTTCCCTACTGCCCAAGTCCACTTTCCGGGGGCATACCACGTGCATTCCCTCCAGGCTAGTATGGGGGGGGTGCTGGGGGGTGCTGGACAGCAGCACAAGGAGGTGGAGCGGGGCCTGGCTCTACGGCTCCAGCCCCTCACAGTCCCGCAGCAGAGAGGCTGTGGGCAGTTCCCCAACAGCTCCCATTGGAAATAAAAATAGGAACAATTGCCAAGAGGATTAAGGGCTTAATATTTGTAAAGTGCTTAGGACAATGCCTGGCACAGGGTCAGCACTCTAGAAGTGTCAGCTAAGTAAACATACAGGCTGTCTTGATGTCTAACAGGTAAGCGATTTCTACACAGGGATGGCGAGGCAGGGGAGGACAGACCTCTCTCCAAACCAGGTCCCCTCCCTACCCCAGCGCTGCCAGCTGCAGACACCCCTCACCAGGGCCCTGGGGGTACTGGCTAAGGACAGGGTGCTCAAAGGCCGGACTGGAATGACCGGAGGCTCCCTTCCTTATTCCGGGTGCTTTATGATCAGCTACACAACAGTGAAGGCAGCTCAAGCAGAACAAAGAAACAAAGACAATCCCCGGTTGCAGCTGGCTGTGAGAAGCCGTCAGACACCTCCCTCGACTGTCACGGGAACCCTTTGCCTCCTCACACACCCGGCGACCGTAAGCGCACATTCACATATGCCATTGGGGACTTCCAAGCATCAAAGGCGCTCCGCGAACGACACCTTCTAGATGAAAGTCAGAGCGATTTAAGATGAAACATCTCAGAGATACATCTGACACATAAACTCCCGTGTCCTGAATGGCAACGGAATCTCCTTGACTGCTCAGACGCTCCATGGGATAAGCCCTACAGTGGGCTCCACCACGAATCCTGGTGAAAACAGAAATCGCACCCCCCCCCCCCCCCGGCTAGACAGTCAGCTTCCGAGACCATCGCCTTAGTCACTTAGGCATCCGTGTTGTGCCTTTAAGATCCTTCAGCGTCTCGGTCATGATTTGAACTCTATTTAAAGACGAGAAATTCCTAAGCGACAAAGCAGCTCTTTTGGAAAGCACTGAGGCCCTGTGGCAGGGGAGGGCACAGCCCCCCCCCCCCACAGCGCCCCGTGGGAGAACAGCAGAACCAGCCGGCCGCGGGGGAATTTCGCCCAGCGCGGGCTTCCCAAGGGGGTGGGGGCGGGGTGGGCGCGGCGTGGTCGGCGCAGATGCGTGTGTTCTGAGATAAATTGTGGCCTCTGATTCATTTCTCCGTTGTTATGTCTAGTGAGTCACCGAGGGGAAATCATTCTAAGGTTTTAAAATTCTGAACAAAGGCAAAGAATGCAAGTGGAGAGGCACTCCACCAATAATAATAATAAATTAAATGCCAAGCCGGGGGGGGGGGGCAGTTTTTGCTATGACGGAGCCTAGTGCAAGAAACTTTCCGTTGACCTTCCTTTCAAGAGCGCTGAGACCCCCCCCCCGCGCCCCAACATTGCGTGACATTTATTTCTCAGTTCAGAAAACCGAGGAGTCGCTTCCGGCACTGACGCCCAAGCATGAAAGGGTTGTACAGCCCTCGCCATAGAAAAGACAGACAGAGCCGTTACGTCCCCCATTTACCAGGACTTCGTTAACTTAACGCAAATTCCCTTCGGAATGAAGGGGCCGCGCGGGGACCCGGACGAGCCGCTCGGACGGTGACCGGGAACTCCCCCAGCCCGCGCGCGGACCCGCCCGCCCTGGCGACGCGCTTCATCGGCGCGTGCGACTTGGCCCGGGGCAGCCGCGGCCCCCGGGGGCCGCGGTCACCAGGCGTCGCCCCGCGAGCGCTGCGCTTCGGCCTCGCCCACCCGCCCGGCTCCGCGCGCGTCCGGAGACCCGGCCCCTCGCCTTCACGGGCCGGAAGGTGTCCCCGCGCACCCCGCAAGCTCGCCTCGCCACTCCATCCCCGCGCCCGCCCTGCGCCCCTCCCACTCCGACCCCCGCCGCCCCGCGCCCCGCGCTCTGCGCCTGCGCCGCTCCCGGGACCCCCGCACCCCGCCTCGCCCCCGCGGGGTCCCGGCCCTCCTCGGGGCGCGGGGACAGGGGGCGCCGAGCGCGAAAAGGTCACTCCGAGTCCCCCAGACGCGCGCTGGGAGCCGGAGAAAGCGGCGGTCCCGGGGGCGCTGCGGGATGGGGAGCAGCAGGGCGGGACCCGGAGGGGCGAGGGGGGCCGGGGCGGCGCCTGGCACCGGGTCCCCGCGCGTCCCAGCGCCGCGTCGTCTGCAGGACCCGAGGCGGCGGCTCCGGCCGCTCGGCCTCTCGGGCGCTCCCCGGCGTCCCCGCGCCGCGCCCCCTCCGCGCCCGCATTGTCCGCGCGGCGCCCCCTCCGCGCGCCCCGGCCCGGCGCGGCCCCCACCTCGGCCAGCAGCGCCAGCAGCAGCGCCGCCGTCCTCCCGGGCAGGCGGCTCATGGCTCCGCGTCGTCTCCGGGCGCGCCCGGCTCCGCGTCGCAGGCGCGCTCGGCGGCACGTCCCCCGCGTGCTGGGCCTCGGGCCGGCGAGCGGCACCGCCCGCGGGCGAGCGCTGGGGCCGCGGGCGGAGGGCGGGAGCGGGGTGCGCCGCGCAGCCCTCGCCCGGCTCCGCCCCGCGCCCCGCGCCCCGCCCCCGGCCGGAGCGCGCTGGGGCGCGCGCCCGCGGGCACCTGGAGCCGTGCCGGGGGCGCACGGCTGCTGGGCGCCGGACCGGACGCGGGACTCGGCGCCCGGCGAGTGGGAGGGGGGCCGCCCCCCCGGCGCTTCCTCCGGCGGCGGTGGCCGCCCTGTCCCCCCCAAGCAGACCCGGGCGGGGCGACACTTGTTCTGGAGAGGAGTGGCTGCAGCTGAGCCTTTCATCCTGTGTGTCGTGTTCTTCACTCTCCCTCGGATTCCTGCGGACCGGGGGTCCATGCGCCCCACCCACGTGCGGGGAAGGACAGCCGGGGCCCGAGGGAGGCCCGCCGCCAGCGCGGGCCCCCTGCCCCTCACCTCGCGGAGGCCGTCGGCGCTATTTATGCCAGCACCGTCCTGACCTGGCCCTGCAGGGGCTTCACCGAAATGGGCCTCACCGCGGTCCCCACTCCTGCTGCTGAGCCCGCGTGCGGTCTCCTTCGCCCGGGCCGGTCACC
Organism: Rousettus aegyptiacus; assembly: GCF_014176215.1. NCBI lineage: Eukaryota > Metazoa > Chordata > Mammalia > Chiroptera > Pteropodidae > Rousettus > Rousettus aegyptiacus. Next base: position 43,648,101 of record NW_023416288.1, on the reverse strand, counting down.
CCCGGCCACCTCGCGCCCACCGAGCCTGGCTCGGATCCCACCTCACTCTGCGCTTATTCAGAACTTGTAAGACGTCCCGGAGCCTGAGCTGGAGGGCCAGGGTGTAGGCATGAGGAAGCTATGACCGGAGTCTATAACAGCCACTCACACAATGGGGACAGAGTGCTGAGGGCAGAGCCCCAAGGGCGGAGGGTAACAAAGGAGCAGAAAGGGCATGAACCTGCGGGGGCTGGAGGGGGGCGGGGGTCATGAACACAGCTGGCACCTGAGGCGGCGGGCAGTCCCCGCCTGTACTTATCCGAAGACTACAGACAGGCGCCACCAGGCTACACCTGTTAGAGGCAGCGCATGCAAGCAAAGCAGAAAAGAAGCCTGGGCGGAGCCTTCGTTCCGGGAAGGCGTGGAAAAGATGCCCACCGAGGGTCTGCCGTCTCCAGGAACTTGGACTATTTGGTGCTCTCTTAAAGGCAGAGGTCGACTTGCAGAAAACTAAGTTGTAAGCCTTATTGTATAATAGAGATGCAAACGCTTTTTCCACGGTCGATGTAAATTATCTTGTAAAAATGCAAATGACCTCTGCGATCAGAACCTTAACCAGTGTTCTACCTCATTTATCAGTTTCTTCTCAGGAATTTCCTCCCGCCACCCCTTTTCACCGGCTGCAGCTGCGTCCGGATGAGTTGCCTGCCTTTCGCTGCGAAGCGGCTCCGTCAGCCTAACGGCTCCCTCATTCCTGGAATAAAAACAAGGCGTATTGATCAGGAAACAGTTTCACCAAGCAGCAGTGCAGAGCTTAACGAGAATACACAACGGAATTAAAACAACGCAACGAACTTAGTCTGCGCGATGAGTTTCAGCCAGGAGTTCAGGCCTGTCGGGACCGAAACGAAGACCATCGGTATCTTGGGCAGGTGCAGGTTCCGGGGTGACAGATCCAGTAACGGGGAAAGCGTCCCCTTTCACGGTAGATGAGGAAACACAAACGAGCGTGTTTGCCTTCCAAGGAAGAGAGACGGAGTAGGAATTAACTGTGAGCGAGCAGGTGCGCAGGCCCCCCCGGTCATTTGGGGAAAGCCGTCCCCCTCAGAGGCCACCTGCTTTCATTTTTGACAGCTTTGGTTTCCGGTCACCAGACCGCGTGCAGTTCTAGTCAGGGCGTGGGGCCTCCTTTAGGTGACGCGTGTGTCCAGGAGTCTGCTGCCCAGGGTTCGGCAGCCCGGGGGGAGTCGGCAGTACCGATGGGGGCCCTCCGGGGAGGCTGGAGGGGGTCTTTATGGAGGTGTCTCTCCAGGAAACAGTCTCGAGGTCACGGTGTCAGCTGGGGGGGTTTCATGCCCTCGGCGCTCACGTGGGAAGATCGCCCGACCAGAGCTTGGGGACTTGCAGCAAAAGCAACCAGGCCTTCGCAGCATCGAAGTGCATCTCCCTGTATCAGTTGAGGGTTCAAAGAAGCGAGATGCACAGGTGTCCCGTGACTGTCTCAGAGGGTGAGCGCTTAGGAGCCCGCGAGGGGATGGATGGAGGTTTCGGAGGCCCAACCGCAGTGACTTCGGCCAGCCCAGGTGATCTGGAGGGCTTCTATACATTTTGCCAGTTGAATCTTAATAATGCCATCAACACATCCACTCACCCTGAGGGTGGAGGGCGGTAAACCGGGAAACCACAATGGCCCAACAGCACGGGCTTGTCGAAGCGCTGACCAGTACGACGGGTCCCTCCGTGGCTATGGGGCTGGCGGCCGGTGGGGAGTAGCTTCCCTGAAAGGGCTCCAGCCTCTGAAGGGACATTAGTCTGCTCGCAAGACCAAGCTTCAGTCCAGCGAGAAAACATCCAGACCACGACTAAAACACGTTCACAGCCCCATGAGACAGGGGGACCTGGATGAAATCTGTTGTCCAGACGTCACGGTCCATTAGACGAACGGCCAGGGGCAGGCGAGCAGGCTTCCCCCTGCTTGTGCTTTGGACAGGCTGACAGGTGAGGCAGGTGTGTTCACGGCCTTATTGACATTCTCTCACCGATGTCCATTGATAAACTTATTTCGTCAGTGGCCCAGTGATGGAATGCCCGTATGGCAGTTAGGAGCGGTGTCGGCGAAAGGCCAAACCTAGAGGACAGTTTCATGAGAGTTGATTTGAGCCGATAACCGAGGACACGCCTGGAAATGAGATCTCAACGGACTGAGAAAATGCTCCGGAAAACGTTGATTTGGCAGTTCTTTTTACACATTTAGAGTTAGAAGAGAAAGTGTAGGGTCGGTTAGATGAAATCCGTTCGTGGTAGATTGAGGAGGCAAGAGAAAGCAAAGCGAGGAAAATCTCCAGAATTCGATAAAAAGCAAAATGGAGAGACACATAGTGCTTCACGTCGGGGTACGGGGTAGTTAACGCTCAACATTTCCCGTGCCCAGAGATGGGATGCGGGGGGGTGGGGGGAGGTGACAGTGAGAAGCTCTGTGGTCACTGCGCTCCCGGTGCCTGTGGCCTGGCCCCCGAGGGCTCTGGAAAAGAAAGTTACTCTGAGGACTCAACGGTATCGTCTTCCATGCCGGAGAACAACAGCAGGGCTCGTTTAAAAGAAAGCCTAACGTTTCACTAAGAAAGCTACAGGCCGGGGATGTCACCCGCCGTGAGGACCAGAGCACCCACGTGGTCACCTTTGGTCACACTGAGCTTGTCGGTCTGCTATGTGGCCCCCGACCATCCACGGAGGAGAGTTCAGAGACCCTGGTAGGACAGGGCTGTGATTCGCTCTGAACCGGGGTTTTCTCTCTCTCTCTCTTTTTTTTTTTTTTCAAAACAGCAATTGTTAAATTTCCAACCTTGTGTTTTCTTTTTCTGGAGCCACCTCTCGGGCTCCTCTGGCCGGTTTCTGTACGTTACCGAGCTGAGGGAGCCGAGGGGAGAAAGTCACACATGGGGCACAGCACAAGGAGGCGACGACCAAGCAAAACCCGAGATCGAAGGACGTCCCCGGCTCGAGCCCATCCAGGAGACTGGCTTCCTTCGTGACGTCTGCGAGCAACGTGGAAAAGGCCTGGGTTTCTGCCGTCCGTACTGCACGAAGGTTACAAACGGACCCTGGACTGCATCTCGAAGGCTACTTGACGTCTTTTCCGCTAGGAAATGTCTCTTCTGAATTTAAGACGCGGTTCCAGGACACCGAGTGGTGGCCGAGGCTCTGCCCACGTCAACGCCTTATTCAGCTCCTCGGGTGAATTCGTCCCCTGCCTCACTTCCTACTATTGTCATGGGTTTCAGTTGACTGTCGAGTATTTTGGTGTCGACAGGTTCTACTTTTTTGTCTTGAAGAGTAGAATTGTTTCTAAGTCACTTACGGCCGTTGTTTCTAAGATGAGGGAGATCGGCCATTCCCAGGCGCTCTCCACCTCCGGGGATGTCGACATTCTCTCGGTGGATCTGCAGATGGAACCGTTCAAGGCAGGAGGCTCCCGTTCAGCGTGAAGACCAGGTGGGGTCCGACTCAGCGGGCAGGGGCGGGTGCTTCTCACGTGCAGCTGGGCTGCTGGCTTGGGCAGGACCCTGCGCAGTGCGACTTTGCTCAAAAGAAAAAACACGAAGCTCTACCTTTGAATCATTCGTGTCTTCAGATCGAGATCCAGGACTGAACTTTTTCGGCGTCTGTGAAAAGACGATCTGCCGGCTGGTCCATCGGCCCAGCTGGGCTGCACGTCTCACGTCCCCAGAAGTCCCCGAGGTCATGGGTCACAGAGCATCTGATGCAAGAACAGTTTTCTGCTCTCTGGAAGGTTCTCCCACGGCAGGAAGTGGAAAAGACCCTTGTCTGGCTTCTCCTCAGCTTCCTGACCCTTCGGGGTGCTGGGTTCTCATGCACATCCTCTGCCCTTCATCAAAGCTGGGTATCTCCTCAAACTGGAGCCTAAGCTAAGCCCCGCACAGCTGAGAGGATCCAGACATGGAGGAGCTGGGGGGGGGGGGGCGGGGGGTGGTGAAGGGGGAGATGGAGGAGGCAGAGGACGGAGGGGGTGGAGATGAAAAGCGAGAAAGCTGAGGGAGGGAGTGGAGAGTCTTCCGAAGACATTTATGGCTCCTTTGACGAGAGATTGTTAGTGGCCCCTGAAGAGTAAATACAATACCCACAACTGGCCAGAGGTCCCTGTCCTCAATAGACAATCATCAGTGACACAAACAACAGAGCCGGAGGGGGTTCCTACCAACTCCTCTGCTATCAGCAGTGGGAACGCCTCCCCTATGAGAGCAGGAGGTCCTGGCAGTCAGGGAGGCTGAGGAAGGTCACTGAGAGGTCGAGGCTCGCCCGGTACTCATAACCGGACCAGACTGCAAGCCCGAGCCTCCTCCAAGCCCAGCAGCCTGAGCTTCAGGCTCATCGCAGCGGCTTTGGGGAGCAGCGACCCCCCCGGTCCCGCCCTGCCTGCGACCTCAGACGCTCAGAGAGCAGGGTCCAGCAAACTGGGTTTTTCCAGCCTCCCAGGTAATGCTCCGATGGGCCCGCTAGGGAGCTGCTGTCCCCCGTTGGTGGTGCCCGGTCTCCGCTGCCCCTGACACGGCTCGCCTGCGGTTTGGAGATGGGATCGCTTCTCAGTCTTCTCTCCAGTCCCCTGCGCTGTGCGCACAGAGCGGCCCCGCCGCCCACACCGCCGGGCACAGCATGGCCGCCCGGTGCCCGCTTCGCACGCGGAACCACGTCTGCTCTGAACGGCTTCGTCGTCACTTAAAAAAAAAAAAATCCTTTTCCTCTTCATGAAAAGTAGAATTATGTTTCGCTCATGTTTTCCCTATAAAAGGAATTTAATGAAATGCTTTCATCTTCATTTACGAGAATAAGTGGACACGGGGATTTAAAAGTGAATGTTTTCATGTTTCCTCTTTTCTTACGAAACAAAATAAAAAATAAAAAGATGCTTCCCGACTGTGGAAAGATAACTCACGGCCCTGACGCTCTCTTTTTTTTTTGTTTTTGTTGCTGCTTGCGGGCCACTCGTTCCGAGACGAGCCGTCTTTTCCGGTGGTCCGTTTCTTTTGCTCATCCTCTACTGAATTTAAATGGAGTCATGCTTTGAAGGCGGAATAAATTATTTTTCGTGTCTTGACTCAGAGAGATATTGTTTCTGTTCAACGTTATCTTCCCAAGCAATAAAAAATGGGTCGTGACACAATCGTTGGTGCCATATTTTCCCAGACACCTCAGTTGGTCCAAATGACATGAACGCCAAAAGTCTCCCCTTTTCCCACGGGCCGTGGAGATTGAAAATGAAAAAGGAAAAGACTGTATGCAGCCAGCCGACCCTTTAACACGGGTCGACGAGAGCTGTTACCCGCAAAGCCGCGTCTCGGGGGCCGCGCTGGCCGGCGTCCTGCGGGCAGGGCGGCAGGGGCTCCGCCGGTGTCTCCCGGGCACAGCGGGCCAGCGCAGACCCCAACGGATGGGCCCCAAAAGATGGATGGAACGACTTCTCAGACCCTATGTCGTAAAAACCACACCCTTCTTGGAATAAAAATCATTTATTAGTGAGCATGGAATACATCCTCCGTGCGAGTGGAAAGATTTTTTTTTTCTTTTTTCGAAGCATAACAAGAGGAAACAGATTCTAGGAAAGCGATTTGTTGACAGGGTTGTTGCATCAGCTTCTCTGCGGTTTCTGAAATGATGTCACAACGAATCCTGGTCATTATTTTGCCATGCCCCATCAGCATGTCGATAGGAATTTCCCAGTAAACACAAAGTTCAGATTTTCAAAATATTCTGCATGCACTCTATCGATTTCAAGAAAATGAGTATGCAGCATAAATGTTCTTGAGTGCAAAAATGGGTAAACAAAAGGTCTTACGTCTATTTCGTTAACTGTTTAGTGTTAGGTAAGTCTGTGTGTATATGTGTCATTGTAGGGTAAACCCGAACGTTTTTGATCAACCCCAAATGACAAAATCATACTTCGTTCTTCAGTAGACTTGCATGACACCATTTATGTTAAAGATTTTCTACGACTCATCTTCTCTTGGGGCTCCCTTACATCGCACTATGTCGTACATCATCATAAACTGTGCTAAAACAAGGCAGGTTCCAAATACCCCGAACGTACAGTCCGCCACCGGAGTTCAGTAAAAGCCACAAAGCGATCGATTTCTTGCAAATCGATCCACGGGGTTCCAAAGGTTTTTGTGTGTGAGAAGCAAAGCCAGTGGCGTCTCTGTGACTGTACATGAGGGCCCCCCCACCCCCCCACTTTGCTGTGAGCATCCCTGGAGCAGGGCAGTTTGTTCTCTCGTGACCCCTCCCCACCCTGTACACATGGCCGCTCCCACCGATGGCCAGGAGATAACCGGCTCTGAAGCCCATGTGTCCCCTGTCCATGGGAAAAAGAGTCCAAACTTAATCACCTGAGCAAAATATTTTATTGAAAAGATGATGTGTCATTTTGTTCTCCAAATGCAAATACTGTCACTCAGCAGATTCCTTAGGCTTTTGAGGGGAGTTTCTAAAGGTGTAGGGGGCACCATGAACCTCCCTGGCACAGCGACCTGCCTCTGGTGACATGGGACCGTTTGTAAGAGAAGCTGTGTGTACGTATGGAACCAAATTCTCTGGCTCACCGTTGGTTTTCCTCCATGGCAGTTGCCTGTCACCCCATAAAAGCTGAAGGACCCCACCGTACGATGAGCCCCTTTCGGCCACGGTCCTGGCACCCTGGGCCTTGGAGCTGCTTCCGTCCCCAGAGCAGAGCTGGCCGCAGGGTGGGGTCCCTACCCAGACGGTCAGTCGCTGCAGAAATGCTGAGGCTCGGGCCCCAGCCCGGCGCACGCCCAGCGGCTCGCGGCCGCTCTCGGAAGGTCGTCCGTCTAGCTCCGTTTGGCGTCCAGCTGGCTGAGTCGCTTGACGATCATGCTGTTGATTTTCTTAAGGTCATCGATGTCCTTCGCCTCGGCCGCCAGCCTTCTTGACACGTCGTCCATCCTGTGCCCGGTCTGAACTTCGAAACAGAAAACAAACTGCATCGCACGGGTCCCCGGCACGTTCCGTGGGACTCTGGGCAGGTGCCCTGCTCCAGCAGCCCACACGGCCGGCCCAGAGCCTCAGGGGGCGGCTGCCGAGGGCTGGGGTCACCACTGGGAGAGGCACCCCTGCAGCCTCCCGGGGCCCGCCAGCCTGCGCGACCGTGGGCGGCTCCGCACAGATTTCGGCTGAGACGGACATGGCCGTGAGCGCATGTCCAAGTGACCCGGAGAAGCGACTGCTGTGTTGGCTCATGCCAACGAGACCCAGTCTCAGGAGAGCAGTTTCGCTCCTCCTTTGGGGAATGTGATCTTGGAGGATCCAGCCTGTAAGGCCCAGCTCTGCTCGCTCTGAAAGACCAGCCCACACTGCATGTGTGACGATTCTCCTCAGACCACCCTGAGAGCAGACAGACAAAACCTGCAAAATTAGCAGACGGCCTGCCGCAGAGTGACTGGGGGAATGGAGCACTCTGAGGTCTGTTTATCTGAGTTAAATCTTCCGAGAAATTAAACACAAAATCAGTACTTAGTATTTGGGCTTCTAATCATTTCCATTTCAGGCAAGTTTTTTCCAAGGTACGTTTTTGGAAACTAACTAGTGACATGCCATTGGGCTTAGCCGATAAGCTGACGCGGGAGGTAAATTCGATGACAGAGCATCCCCTTCCGAACTGGGGACAGAAGCTGCTTCCCCACCACCTCTGAAAAATGACGCCGAATGAATTACGAGCCAAGACACAGGGGAGGCTTTTAACTGAGCTCTGCTGCGTAGCACCTCAGAGATGCCGCTGGCTTCTGGAATGTGTGAAACGGAAGCGAACCCCAAACAGGTGATGCTTCTCCCCGCCTGGGAGCCGCCTGCGTTCACCAGACACGGAGAGAAAGAGCAGCCACGTTGGCCTAGGCCCGTCCCACGTATGCGGGTTCCAAGCGAAATGCCAGGAAAGAGAAGAAAGGGTCCCATATGCAAACAAGTTAGAGGAGATGTCCACGCTAACCCACCTCCTGCAAATTCACAGGAGGAAACAACTCGAGCATTATCAAACGCAGCAATGCTCCAACGAGTTTCAGCAATAGAACCTTTTCTCCCTTAAGGCAACATTTAACAGCATCCCATGAACCAGGTGTCCCTGGAATACAGTGCTTGGTCACTCGACGCTGCCGCCAGGCCACGCAGGCATCTGCGGCACTCTATGCTTGCTGTCCGTGATTCCTCCTTAGGACAGGGGCTGGGACAAAAACAAGCCCCAAGGGTTTAATAAGAATGTAATCACTATAAAATAGTCTTGTTTCCTTTGAGTAAAAATGCCAGTTATAAAGAAGACAAGTTCTCACACTGAAAGCAAAAGGTCTTCCTTGTTAAAGACGGGCTTGGATCAAGTTCATTTACAGACGATGCCTGTGCCAACTCCGGCCTTAGAAGGGGGCGAGGTTTACCTGAAGGCTGTAGGAAGCCTCATTATTACTACCACGCAGGCGGTGGAGAATGTCTGGAGCCAGACAGACCGGGGGTAAATGCCAGCTCTACCTCTGATTAGCTGGGTAAACCTGGAAAGATGAAGTGTCTGGGCCATAGGCCTTCATCAGGAAAACCGAAATATCAGAACACTACCTTGAGGGGTAGGATAAGGATTTAAGATCATAAATTTATGTGTCTGCCACAGAGTAACTGTTTAATAGAAAGACACTCTTCCTTATTCAAATCTTGTTTCTGCTTCTGAATATGACTTTACCTTCAAGAGAAAACACTAGAAAAAAATATAAAATGAACCCTGTTTATACAGGAGGAGGATAATAACAATGCAGAACTGCATGGTCTTTGATGTCGGGCAGGGGTGTCTTTGGGCCCTGGCTCGGCTCTTCCGAGCTGCGTGGCCTTGGGCGTGTTAGCTGACCTCTCTAAGCCTCGGTTTCAGCATCGGTAAAAACAGAATACTAATGGATCCCATGCGATGGCGTTCCCGCGGAGTTGTGAGCGAACGGACATCGGGTGCCTCGCGCAGGCCTGGGCAGAGGGGACACCCAGCGCGCGGCCTCTTCCCACGACCGCCGCCGTCCGCCTCCCTGCTTATCACCGCGTAGGAGAACGGAGCCCCTTTGGGCTGCTCCCACGGACGAGGCACGCCTCCGCTTCCCGACGGTTTAGTCATTCCCCCGCGCGGCCGGATGATGTTTGGCGCACCGGTTCATGCTGGCATAACATTTCAGAGACGTAACCCACCTGAAGAAGTCTGACGCTGAATGTGACCATGTGTTACAGACCCGAATCAACAGGGAAACCTGTGCGTCAGATTAAGAAAACCTAGAATTAGCTAGAATGAGCTGCCTACCACTGGACAGCCAGGGACCCCATGTGAGGAATTCGAGTGTTGGAGAAATATTTAATGTACGTGTTTCTGAACTTGTGGCTCTGTGGGCTCATGCGGTGGGCACAAGGTGGCCCTGCCCCTGGCAACATCGGGCGGCCCTCCATGCCTCCGTCCGCCTCTGTCTGTCAGCGTAAGCACTGACCTGTCACAGCAGCTACAGAGCAAGCGCGCACGGGCAATGGAAAACATGCCGGGGACGGGCTTACCCGTGAGGAATATCACGCAGGAGACCAGCACCAGGCAGACGATCAGCGCCACGATCAGCCCCAGGAAGAATAGACGGCAGCTCCGACGTCCTCGGTGCGCGCCGGCATCTGGGATTTTCTCCTCCAGTGCTAACGGAAAACAAGCAAACAAGTAACAACAACGACGAAGGCTCCCCAGCCTGCAGCGGGTCAGCGGAACCGAACCGTCTCCCACCCTCAGGGACGTGAGGGCTACGCCCGGCTTCCCAGTCATCGCTTCAGGAAGGCGCTCGTGTTCAAGGTGCTGTGGGCTGGCTGTCCTTCGCGAGCTTCTTACCTTAAAGGTCAAGTAGGGGCAAGCTACCTCCTTACCCCTGTTTGGAAAGGTCTGTGGAGATCCGTTAACACTGAACGAGCAGAACGGATTTTCCTTTGGGGGTTTGAAGGGATAAAGGAGTTAAGGGGTCAGAGGGATGGAGAGCCTATTGCTCTTTTCCCGAAGTGACCCAGGAGTGAAACCAGCTGGCCGTGGGACGCCTGTGTTGGGTGGGAGGCTGAACACTCCGGGATACGCACCAGGAAGCCCATGTCGCTCTAGGAAAAATCAGTTAAGCCCGCGCCCGTGTAAACAAAAAAATGGCCCCGATGAGTTCTGGTTTCACAAAGCTGCGTTCAGGATGGACGGGCCGATACGACGGCGGCTTCACCCAAGCCACGGTCGTCTGCATTTGGTCGGGCCTGCCCAATGACACCCAAGGGAAACTGGGTGAGAAATGTAGAAACGCGGGGCGACGGGAACCTTGAATTTCTTTTGCATCTGCCCCTACTTCGCCTCGGGCTGGCTCCCTGCGCCTCTCGAGCTTAGGCAGACGGAGGCCTGGGCGCCACCCCCTCGCCGGCCTCGGCTCCCTGACCAGCAGCAGCGTAAGCCGGCGCCCAGACCCCCACCCGAACCGAGGACGACCGCGGCGTCGAAAGCAGGCGACACGCTGGACCCGCGCGAACGAGAGAAAAGCAGGTGCCGCAGGAGGAGAATCATGTGAAACGGGGCGACACGATTTCCCGTGCTCGCGACACAAACGCCGAGTCGGCGCCTGGCGCCCGCGGTACGACCGGAGACGACGCGACTCGGGCTCGTTCTGAGCTGGGACTCGTTCGCGGCGCTGGGGGGGGGGAGGGGCGAGGTGCACACTTGGTGCTAAGCTGACTTTTCGTTTGGCTCCCCCTCCCCCCTCTTCTCTCGCACCCTTTAATTGGGGCAATTTGCCATTCGTAAGTAGAACATGAAGATGACGTTTTTTGCCCAACAAAACTTTAACGACCTTTTTTTAAAAAAATAAACACTGGACACATGCGTGGAACATTTTCTCAGCAACTCACTGTGAAGTGAGACCTCCCTTGGACAGCGGGCGCCATGCGTGACCTGGCCGTGGTTACTGGAAGGCCTCACCGCAGCCCAGCGGGATGAGCAAGCCTCCGGGAGACCAGCTCTGCAGCCCCCACCCCCTTCCGGGGAGAGCAAGCCCAGGGGGACTTCTCAGAACCTTTGAAGACAAGGCTTCAAACCTTGCTTAGGAGCCAAGAAAGCCCATAGCCTGAGGGCTATTCGGAGAACAAAAGCAAATACTGGCAAACAATCCATAGCATTTCTGGTGTCAAGCTGATACCAAGGCCCATCGGCTCCCACACACCCACATGACCGTCCGGATGCTGGGGGCGCCGCTGAGCTGGGGCGGGGGGTGCCGCTGAGCTGGGGCGGGGGGTGCCACTGAGCTGGGGGGGCCACTTACGGAACAGAGGCTGGGACCCAGCAGGGCAGAGGTTCAGTTTGTTCAAGTCGTTTATGGAATCCACGACGTAGAGCTTTCTGTCTTCGTGAATGCCGGTGGAGCCAGCGTCCTGGGGAGAGTGATTCATTGTCCCTGGAACATGACAGCGGCGTTACATGCGGGGCTGGCCGGGGGACTTCGCGAGAACCACGGTCAGCGGGAAGCTGGACGTGCACGGACAGGGCCGCCCACCCTCGCTGTTTCCAGCCGAAGTCCTGGGCAGGCTCTGCTCGTCCAGGAGTAAAGAGATCCTTTTGAGGACAATGCTGTACCTACTCTTTCTGCTTTGCTGGCCGGAAAGCCTGGAGTCCGGTGCGTGGCCCAGTTTTAGGGACCGTGCCCCGCCTTCCGGCTTACCTATCTGCGTGCGCTCGCTCCTTCTCCTGGATTTCTTAACCCTGCCTGCATTCTCCCTGGGCCTCCTTTTCATTTTGTGATTGGTTTTTAAATGTGTCTCTCTTATTACATGATTCATTTGCTGGTGAGATGTCTCAAAGCCTTTGTGCAAGAAGACCGTGTAACTATACAGAAAGATAAAATTGAGCTAGCCAGCCCGTGGCCATAAAGACAGACTCTGACAGACGAGACCAGTACCGTGGACCACTGCAGCCTGCACGAGGCTTTAACACAAAGCCGTCATTTTTATAGTCTCCTTCAATATGGTAGAGGCGTCTCTACCTTAAAATGCATCCTTAGCCGCTAGATGCTGCCCGTGCATCCTCAAGACTAAATCTGAACAAGCCGAGATGATGAAGCAGCAGCCCACAGCCCTGGCGGCGGGGCTCCGGGACCTCTGAGGCGCCAGTCCCCCGAGTGTCCTTAGACGGAGGTCGCTTACGTGGTAGAGCATTTTAAAATTGAGGTTCGCATTTAAGGTAATATTCTCTAATGACAGCACAACTTCAAGCCACACTGAAAAAAAGCCCGAATGGCTGGAAGTTTCTATTTTAAGAACTCTCGGCCTTTTAAGCATGCGAAAAGGGGCCTCTAGCAAGACAAACCCCAATTACCATCAGAGCTTTCCCTTTTTATAAAGTGAATCTAATAAGGGAGTGGTCCAGGATGTTTTGGGTGTGGACAGAATGTCAGGCATGCTCTAGTCTAGCCGCAACCTTTCCTGCAGACGAGGGTGTCGACGCTCCGAAGGTTCGGTGCCGAGCGGACACGGGCGCTGGCCGCCGAGCAGGAAGTGGCCCCGGAGCTGCAGAGGCCGCTGCGTCTCCCCTCATGCTCCCTGTCTTCTCCACGCCCACCCCAAACCCTCCTTCCAGACTCAGCTCAAACCCCGCCTCCCCCAAGAGCAGGCCGTCTTCCCCAGGTACCCTCTTCTGCCAGGAATATTTTATGGCATTGATTCGCTCACCTCTTTCATTCCCCGATGGACCGCGAACTGCTAAGGGCTGGCACCAGTCCTATTCCTCGAATGCCCCGCACCAAGCGTAGACGCCGGTGACTTGTGTTAAACTGGAACACCGGAGATATTTTACTGAGGACTTAAATCTCACTATTCTCCAAAGAATTCGAGGCGGTCAATAACAAATACACTAATAGGAATGAAACTGAGGGTGAAAATTCTCATGTGACATGTACCCAGATTCTAGTGAAGCCGACAAACTTGGTGCCTGCCTGTAAGAGGCGACATGTGTTTACTTCCCATTAGTGTTTAAACATTTTCCTTTAATATCCAGCTACTGAATGAAGAGAAATAGAGTGAGGAGAAACCAACGTCAGGAAAAAATAAGAGAAGTGAACGCCTGCAGAAGATCCGAAAGTACCAGCCCTTCGCGTTAACAGCGTAAACCATGCGCTAAAACGGCGAAGCCCAGCAACTTCCTGGTAATACCTACGACCTATTAGTACTTGTAAAAAAAAAAAAAAATATGCTCCTCAAACCCCTGCTAAAAAAAAAAAAAAAAAAAAAAAAAAGAGCGAGTTTGAATAGTCATGGACTGATTTTTTTTCAAAGTTAAAAATAAAAATGGGGTTTCAGTTTTCCTGCAATTTTAATGAAGAACATGAATTCCCTGAGTGTTTTAGATAAGATACCAGTGAAGCACTTTAGATATTGATATGACTGAATTCCAAATATAAATATGCTTCATGGAGCATTCCTAAAAGCATTCCTAAAAAAATGAAGTGATCAAAAAAAAAAAAAAAAAAAAAAACTAGCAGCATATAGAATAAAGGAGCCTTGGAGATCAGTCGGATCTTACCCTTTTACACATAAAAGTCAAAGTGTTGACTGATGGCGTGGTCACAGTTTTCTAAACTACTTTTCTAGAAATGTTTTCTATTTTATCATCTCCTTATACTTTATTATCCCAAATGCTAACATTTAACGAGGAATGAAATTGGTATGTGTCCCTTCATAGGATCGCTATTCCAAACACGGCTTCTTTTGGGCTTGGTGACTAAGGCATGGTTCGTTTCTGGACCTCTGACTTACTATCCTGACCCTTAGCTTCCCCCGCAGGAATGTAATTACTAGCGAGCAAATCTCACACTGAGGCTTCATCGACGTTTACGTGGCAGAAGGCTAGCTGGAAAATCATACCCACAAAAACTACCTTAAGGGCAGTGCGGCTAATAAATTCTCCAAATTATTGGTCTCGCTACTGACTCAAAAGGTGACTCAATGTAATACCAAATCCCGAGGCACTAAAACAACTTAGAGTGAGCTCTGAAGAAAATATCACAATGTCCATAGGTGCTATTTCAATGTAGTTTTAAATTAGCCACAACATGCAAACAGAAAATCACCAGCAGAGAGAACTGAGTTGGGTCCGTGTGACTCTGGAAGTGGATACAAGGTCACATGGCCCCCACGCCAGGGCCTACAGCTGTTTGACACCTCGTTGTTGCTATGTTTGGCATCTCCATGTGAGGGCATCTGGGACCAACCCGCAGGGCGAGGGAAGTCAGAGCCTTACTAAATTCTGCACCGAGCTGACTCGACCCACCTTCCCGACTCTGGTGTGCTAATTTGTTCACTAAATCAGATTGACCAAAGCAAGCATCCTTTTAACGGGACCCTTTCCGAGGCCACGCGCTGAAACGTGTAAGTCATTCCATCTTCCTCTGGTTTAGATCAGTGCTAGCAGCTGATTCTTTTTATCGTTTAGGAATTCTCTGACTACTTGCCGACAAATATTTTGACAAATAAAGATAGTTGCCAAGGAAAGACTGCTTTGTTCTTTATTCCTCCCCACAGGTCCTTGGCATCAGACCACAGAAATAACTCGCACTAGCATTGTTTGCTGCAATATCAGAATTGTTAGGACGGGGCTTAAGTCAAGGCTAACAGGTCATGGTAATTGGTTCGTTAATTCTGCTTCAGAGTCGCTGCCTCTTCACCTTCAGAAAGTAATTTTAAAAATCAAGTCTAAGTCATTTCTAGTAAAAGTTGAAAGCACAGAGCCCATGCAACCAAAAACAAACGAGCCTCAAGAATCATAATTCAGTCTCATAAAGTAATAGCATGCGAATTACTTACAAAAACGTGACCTTCGGCTGCTAGGTGACTAGAAAAAAAGAATCGCGACTGTTCAGAAGCAACTAGAATAACCTTTCTACAACTTCTGTCGCTCCTCGTCGTCTTCGGCGCACGGGTGTTCCCGCGAGGCCCACACGCCCCAGCGTGAAGCTGCTGGTCTAAATTTAGTGTTAATTCAGCCAAGCAGCGTGAGATCCCAAATGCTTTTTCCGTTCTGACTGAGGTTTTCAGCAAATACATTACTGAGACTACGCTATAAAAAGGAAAAGCCGCCATGCCTCCATTCGCTTGGTGACTGACGCGGTCCCCACCGGACGGCCGCGGACGTCCTTATTTGGCCGGCGAGACCGTGTGAGCTGGCGCGGCTCCCGCGCTCCCGCGGGGGACGAATGCCCCCTGTGTGCCCGCCCGGGAGAGCTGCGCTGCCGCTCCGAGCTCTGGCCGCTCGCTGGGGACTCCGGACCCACCGGAGGGGGAGCGAGGAGGGGCAGACCAGGGCGTGACATTGTGACTGGGAGGATGGCCGGTCAGAGGACTGCTAGGGCTTCTGGGAGCTGCGAGGAAGGACGCTGAGCGGGGGACTGCGCGGCTACGGACCCGCCGCGGGCTGGGAGCGCTGGGACCCGGGACTCCTCCGCTCCCTTTCCTTCCCAAGGCTTTGTCCTGCGAGCTCTGGGCACCCTCCTTTCTCAGAAATGCCGTCAGCCTTTCCCTTCTGCGGGGGCCTCGCGTGCCTGCAAGGCAGACTCTGCCCTCTGCTGTGCTCAGCGGCAGCTACAGTGGGATCGGCGATCCCGCAAGCCGTCCCAGCCCGACCAGGACAAACGAACCCAGCAGGAGACCAGGGTCGGGTAGGGAGGTAAGCTGATACGCGGCCCTTTATAACCCTCCAGCTGCCGTGACTAGACGGACCTTTGTCGTCTCTGAAACATAATCGCATGTCAGTTGTCTGCCCCACAAAATTTTCTTTACATGGATATTCAATTTGGCCTCACTCTACTTTGGGGGAAATTAAGTGTCATTAGGCTTCAGCTATATTGGAGGTCTGATCCGATGAAGACCACAGAACCAGTAAGCGTTTTCTCAAAAGCACGTTATTTTTACATTAAAATGCTACGTGAAATTTCTTGGGAAAGAAAATGTTTTTGTTAGTTATTAATCATGCAGTTGTAGAAATAATCTCCAGCTCCCTGATGTCTTTAACCATCATCTCTCCTTCAAAGAAGCGACTGCCTCACTGCCGGCATGTACTGGTTTGCTCTCCCCTGTAACCTGAGGACCCCGTGAACTATGAACTATTAACTCCTCCTCCGGGATGACGGTGGAGACTAAGCAGCTCCTCGTGCCAAAGGCCGAATCCGACTACGCTTCACGCCAGCGAGGGGCTGAGATTGGGTATGGCTTCTGAGCAGTTGGAATTCTGCAGAACCACTTAGGAGCCAAGAGCAAAGCAAGATAGCACATCTCCCTTCACTTGTTGTGTACCTTAAAGGCCATAGGAAGAGGTGTTTCCGGTCGCAAGAAGAAAATAGATATTCTCACATGAGCTGTTTAATCTGGGGACTTTTTCAAGTATTTTTTGCTTTTTCTTTCAAATATTATATCTCACTTTATCTAGATTCAACTCCCAGGAAATTCTGTAAATGGCATCAAGAGACTTGAATCACAGATGCCGATTGCTCCAAAATTAATGCTTGAGCCTCAAAATTAAGAGCGTATTATTTACACGGGGACCATTTTAAATCCCTTTAAACCAGCAAGACTGAAGGAAAGAATTGGTCTACCATACACCGTTTTACTACTTTCAAGAACACGCAAGCGTTAATACTCAGACTCCCCAGCGACCCCGTCCAGCAAGCTCCCTCTGGTCCTTAACATGCACGCTCACACACATTCACGTCCGCTCACGCTCGGACCCCAGCAGAAAGGCCGAAGAGGAATAATAATGACGAAACTAAGAGAATGAAAACGGGAGTAAACAACACCGAACAAGATTTCGACCAGTGTATTGAACACGGAGAGGAGACGGTGGTTGGTAGCCAGCGGCCTTAGCGGATTCGGAGGGCGATGGGGGAGGCAGCTGACCCGCGGAATTCAGGCAGGCTCAGGCCGGAGGCGGCAATGACGTGTGGAGCCACGCACAGGCAGGCCACCTCAGGCTGGCCAAAAATAAAATCCACTAGGAAGGGTGAAAAACCACGTCACAGAAATCTCCCCAAAAGAGAAAGAATAAGGCTGGAGGCTCGGCCCAGCTGCTCTAGAATCTTATGGAGTTTCCAGAAAAAGTGTGTGTGGTGGGGCAAGGGTCACGAACTGAAAAGTACGTTCCGGTTGGCCACAGCCCACCAAAGCACAGCATTATGTAATTTCAGAATGACTAAGAGCAAAAGAAAACAAGGAAACAAATCAGAAACAAAATCACATCGGATATCAACACTTTTAACTAGGAGCCAGGAGCAATGCATTCAGAATTCCACATTTTCCATCTAGAATTTTCTATCCCAAGGCAACGGCCTTGACGTCTCAAAACAGCTGACCCTCCACGCAGCCTCAGCCTCGTTCCCGCCAAGGAACCGAACGTTGAGGACACGGGGTCCAGGACATGTGGAATGCAACCCATGGGAGGAAAGGCAGTCGGGGGACGGTGGCCTCAGGGAACAGCCATGCGCTGCCCACGAGAGAGAAATCGGTCTGTGCGGGAACTGGTATCCTGGAGGGCCCTGACCACGTGGAAAATGGATTCGGTAAGTTTTAGACCCACTTGGGACTGTTTGGGAAGAATTGGTGGTGATGTATATAAAACGAAGTTAACCCAGAACGCTGTCTGGGAAGGAACTCTAGGCTCAGCGACCTCTCCAGTTCAGGAATGAACACAGAACCGTGGCCACTGTGACGCAATGCCGACTTAATGAAAAAAATTGGAAGAAAAAGGCGAACGTCTTTACCTACCTAGTGGACAGGAAATTGTCAGAGGTCTAGAAATGATCCACTAAGACATAGCTGTAACGCATATAACCTAGACATGTAAAACCCGGGTGCTAGGGCATTCCCACCAGGGGTGGGGGGCGGGCTGGGAGGACAGAGCAGGGGGTAGTGCTTCCCAGCCTGCAGCTAGCAACTATGGATACCATGTTAATAAACATTCATTTTAACACGCACATATGGAAATCGAAGACCTGGGAAAACGCTGCTTGCCGATCTCTTTTCCAGGGTTCTGACCCCCTGGGAATGGAGGAGACATGCAAACCCCGGCTCGAGACGCCCTGGCTGTTCCCCGCGACACTCTGCCCGGGGGAACGGAACGCACCCCCAGCAGCGACGGCGACTCCACAGGCCGACGACCACTTTCAGCAGGGGGGGCCAGTCACATGGGACCGTCCGGCTGTTGTGTGTGGGGAGACGCTGGCTTGAAAACGCACGCGGGGTGCTTTCGATACTTCTCTAGCGCGCGCTCTGCCAACCCTCCCGCGCCTCTTGCCCCTGCTTTCTGCAGATACCAGCGAAGCATGTGAACTCCAAACGGCAGGTGTCGTCTGAGCAATGGGATTTTAGCATGAACGTTAATAACGAAGTGCTAACGCATCGTCACGATGCTTTCAACTTTCCTGTAAAGCAGAAACCCATCTCGTCGGGACCATCAAGCAGCAACGGTCTCAGAAGTCAGTAACCAGAATCCCAATGACATACTGCTATGTCTTTTCATCTATTTTCATATTTCCAAACATACAAAGTAAGGTGTCTCCCCACTTCCGTACCCAGCTTGGTCATTCTGAACCCTGTACCTCAAACCCATAAATGATGTTTCTTCTATTAGAAAAGGAGCACTTTTAGTGTGAAAAGATCTTTATTTCAAAATAAAGAGCAGAGGTCTTATACAACGGATAAAATTAGTGTAACTGCCCCCAGAGGTCAAGGTTAGCGAACTTTCTGGCTGTGCTAATTCATCTCAGACACCAGACCCACTGAGCACCCTTAAGTGTAGCTGTAAGGTCTTACAGTATACTCCCCTGTGTTGATCACAGTGACGAAATTAAAATTATTCGGTTCCATTTAAAAGCAAACACAGCAGCTTTCCCAGAAGAACCAGCTTCATAAACTGTATCCAGAACTTGTCTCAGATCTTGAATACCTTGTGATATCTGTGTCGTTATAATAATGCAACTGACGACCAGTGTAAAACATTTAACCTTGGCTAATAGTTTTCTTATCAGGAAATACCATATTTTTACTCTTCATAAATAGAAAATGACCAAACATTACAATTTATTCATGTTTACTGGTTACATTTACAGAGAATATTCAATAATCAGAACTCACCATTTGTAATACTGTACAAGTAATATAACCCCTGCTATAAAAGCTATCTATTTTGACCCAAGATAAAAACTGTCTCCAGAGTTTAAATACATTAGAAATTACAAAAGAAAAAAAAAAAAAAAAAAAAGGAAACAAGAAAGTGTCTTCAAATGCCGAGAATCTAGAAGAATTCTCCAACATCTGCCCTCTTGTCGCGACATTTGCTTCGAGCTTTGGTTCGAGCTTTGAAGGCTGCAGAATTATATAAATGCTGCAACGAAGAAAAGGAACAAGCGTGTGAGCCACGAAGACCAGGCAGAAAGATACGTAAAAACCACCGAGGAGAGAAGTGAGCTAATTCGACCCAGTGTTTTCAATGTTCGCAACACACATACAAAAAGAACAAGGGAAAAAGGAACACACAACAGTTCCTGGCTCTCTACATTAGAAAATGCCAATGAAAAAATTTTAGAAGTGTACCAACACTGAATCTGATCAAGGAAAAGTGAAATTATGAATGTAAAAAAATGTCCAACCATGCTGTAACAAAAAAATATGAAGTTCCTTTTTAATTCCAACAAAATCTTAAAAGTATAAAACTCGATGTGGTAAAATATGCAATAGTCTGCATGTTTTTATCCATTGCTAAAAATAGTTCAAAATGATAGACTAACTCTGGAAGGTAATTTGGCAGTATGTATCAAAAAGTCATAATCCAGCCCTATACTCCAATGTAAGGATTTGTTCCAAGAAATAATTTTTAAAAAAGTATGTACAAATATTAATATTAAAAACCCAACAATGGATGATGTGGTCATAAAAATTAAAGATTCTAAAAAATATAACTAAGCACTCACACCTACCAGGATGCCCATAATCAAAAAGAGATTGTCGGGCGTGGGTGCAGGCATGGACTGGGGCCCCTCGCACGCTGCTGGGGACCGCGAGGGCGCAGCCGCCGCACGGAGGTCTGGCACCCCCTCGGGAGACCAGCTCAGACCTGCCGCGTGCCCAGCAAGCCCGCCGCGGGGTGCGCGCCTGGAGGCACCGAAGCGGGTGCTGACGAGAGCCTGGACATGAGTGCGCACAGCGGCACTGGCCACTGCGAGCGGACCCTCCCAGACGCCCGCTGTGACGCGGGCGGACCCCGCGACAGGGGCGGGGTGCTAATGCCAGACGCGGAGGGCCGCGCGCCACGTGACTGTTCACATGAGATCTCCAGAGTGGGCCCGGCAGAGGGGGACATGGCAGAGGGCGCCAGCCCCTGGGGCGGGAGGGGGGGCCCCATGAGCACCTGGTGACTCCAAGTTCCTTCTGAGAACTAGGAGGTGATGGGTGCGCAGCACCGGGAACGTGCTCGACGCCTGCGCACCGCCGAGCAGGCTGATTGCTGTTACGGGAATTTTACCTCCACGTAAAACAGATAATCAAGGCATTTTAAATGTGAAGTGAGATGATATTGATTCCTAAGTGATGTCACACTCTCTCTGAGCCCTTCAGCGGCCTCGTTTGTAAAATGAGTCTGGTACTTAGTTATCTGGTACCAAAGCGGCACTGCGTAAATATTTATTCTTACGTATAAAAGAAAACAAAAAGTAAAACTCACTCCCACGTTAAAACAGGATTGTGGGTAAGAAGTCTGCACTCCCCCCATGACGGGCCCTACACCTGGGTGCCGTGACTAAGCCTGTGTCGCGAGGCTCTGTGACCCCGCGGACACGGCGGGGCACCTGTCACCTGGCAGAGCCGGGGCGCCGGCTCCGCTCTCTCTGGTGCGTTTAGGTCTGTTGGAAACAAAAATAAAACCCACCCTTTCAAAACGAGAAATCTTCATCGTTTTAAGCGTTGCAGCATCAAGCATCACCGGGGGTCCAAGTTCAAACACATTGCGAAGGAATTCATTTGACTTTGGTAAAAGAAAAAGGTGATAAGGCTCAGCATCAAAATCAGCTCTTTTTTACTACATAAAGTGAAATCGATTAATAAAAGTTCTGTGGAGCTTATACACGTGAACTTAGGTCACTGATTTTCTTTCTCTTTGTCACATGAGAACAAATTTTATTCTGAGGCAGCCATAGGCCAACTATTCGTTTTCACACAAAATATGAATGATGCTCCACCGGACTTGAACAATACAAAACAAAAGGACAGTTTTATTTGTATTTAATTTCACTTTCAGAAATAAATTTACTGTTAGGTATCATGCTAAAGCACTGTGCATTCAACTAACATCAAATGCCAATTGGCTACGTTTGAAACTGCTCTCCGGTTTAAAAGCAGAGAAGACCTCGGCGCTCACCTGCAGGTGGTACTGCATCCCGGATCCCAGAATCTCCTTAAAGGTGTCATAGGTGTGCTTTTTGACCCAGCAATCAATATACATGCGTTCAGGACCGAATTTAACCGTTTCTGTTGGAAAATCCCGTTCCTAGCCAACAAAAGAACCAAAGCTATCAGAGGAAATCAAACGATCTAAAGAGATTCCACATAAATAATTTCCAACTAGACACACACGTGAGACGAGTGAACAGTGTGGGTCACACCGACACCACCGCCCCAAGACGTGCACGGGCCGAAAGCCCTGCTCTGCGTGTGCAGCCATGATGGGCTTGGAGGCACAACTCGGTTCAGATAACTGTAGTGGCAAAACACTGAGTGTTTGTTCTGAAATCTCAAAAGCACTCGAGAAACTTGAAGAAAAAGTCTAACACTGCAGCTGCATCTGAGAACAGAGGGAGAGGAGGCTGCAGGGCAAGGCACAGCCGAGACGCCCTGTGAGCCAGGGGTGGAGCCCAGGGGAGGCTGGGCTTGGAGAAGGGAAGACGAGCGGCCGAAGGACAGGCCAGCAGGGACGGCGCAGGCCCACCGCGACCAGGAGGGGCACGGCCGAGCTCAGGGTTTCAGACGAACAGTTCACCAGAACACAACTTCTAAAGTGTAACCAGGGGAGGGGACAGACACCGCATAGGGTTTTCCAAACAGTGACAGGCCCCGGCCTTGGGAAGCGCCACTCTTTGATAAATCGCGAAGGCGGAAGGAGGAGAAGGGACGACTGCCGCGGACAGAGAAAGGAGGGATGGGACTTCAGGGCACCGCCACTCCTACGCCCGCCGCCCCCACCCCCACCCCCACCGACCCCGCCCCTTCTCAGCAGACTCTGCACAGGGCGGGGGGAGATCCCCTAAGGCTTGCCCAGGTGTGCCACTCGCCGGCTTTAACTCCGGCAAGTAACTTAACCTCTTGGGGTCTGTTCTGCCTGTGACCCGGGGCGTCTCTGCCTGACCCACACGGGGCAGCGCAGGGGTCAGACAGCGAGTCTGTGAGGCGCTGCAGCCCCCGGTCTGCCAGGGCAGCTGGGGGTTCAGGTCAGAAAGCGCTCCGGCGCTGGGGAGGCGCTCCCCACACGCGGCCCAGCCGCCCGGTTCCTCCCCGAAGCCAGCGCCTCCCCCCCGCACGAGGGGGAGCACCTGTCAAGTGCCCCGGCTCCCAGCCCGTCCCTGTGCCCCCAGACGCGCCCCTCCCCGCCGGCCCCTTCTGCACGCTCTGTCTCCAGCATCTAAACCAAGCGGAACGACAAACCCTCCCACGACTGTGACCGCGACCTCCCCGCTGCAGCCACACTGTGAAGAGGACAGCGAGACGCACCACCTCCGCTACCTCACTCTCACCGCTCCCCGATCCGCCTCGGTCTGGCCGCCGAAGCCGCTCTCGTCAAGGTCACCAGTGGCCTCCCGACTGACGAATCCAGCCTCCCGCCCCGGCTGCGGTCCGGCCTTGCCCTGCAGCCTCCTGTACTTATTAAAAGAACTGCCCTTGACACCCGAGACATACTTTTGCGTGGACACACGCACACTAAGCAGCCGCAGAGACTGCGGTCCTGGGGTAAGCCGGCCCGCACCCCAGGCTTTGTTCCAACGGGCGTTCTGCGCCGAGTATCTGCCAGGGAGATGGAGCAGGCCAGGGGCTCACAGAAGGGCCTCGAGGCCCACCTGTGACTTCAGACGGCCTCGTTAAAATGCTGGACCTCAGGTTCCAGCACCCGGCCTCCCCAGGGCGATCACAAACGTCTTTGTCTGAAGGTGCCGAGGGGCAGGCGATGCCTTACTGTTCACGAAACACTGCGCTACGTGCGTGCACTCTGAGCGCCGTGGCTTAAATGATGGACGACCGCCAGGTGAAATGCAATTCTAACACTAGGAATTTTGTTTACATGTCGAAAATAAGTTTTCCTTTGTAAAAGAAAAAGCTGTCCTTGTTGTTGTTAAAACCCCGCACAGCCCGCCTAGCGGGCGCGCCGCACCTCCACCGCGCGCAGCACGTCGCGGAACACCGAGCGCTGCTTCCGCTTCTCCGCTTTGGCCCGGTGCTTATTCCCGTCTGTGGCCAGAGCCCGGAGCGTGTGAGTCAGAGACTCCATGTCTTCGTAAAAGAAGTCCTGCGGAGAGAAAAACGACTCGGTTCAGTGTGTCCGCGCGGCCCCGGGCCTTGGCCCCTCCCAGAGCAGCCGCAGCTCCGCACAGGGCACCACGAGAATCTCAGGGGGCTTGGCCCTGGCACCACGCCAAAACCCAACCCGGAACCCTGACAAGGCGAGACGCTGCGATGGCCAGGGACATCCCCCTGCGAGCGTGCCAGACGCCTGCGGCAAACGTGCTGCGCTCCGACGGGCGACACATTACCGGGGTTCGGAGGCTCAGGGAGTCAGACACGCGTGGACCAATGCAGCTTCTACCCTTTGTCTCCCCAGGCCCAACGCGGATCCCCACAATTCCGAGTATTCTGACTCCACAAGTGCAAGTTATCAGTAATGTTTTCTAAAGCACCTAATTTCAAATTTACTGGCCATATTTCAAATAAGCAATAAAGCATCTACATCACGGGCAGCTCAAATGATTACATTAAAATGTTTTAATCCCTTCTGGAGGGAAGCCACAAAACCTATTACTATTTGCCATTACCTTGAATTGCTGTGGGTTTTCTTGTAATAGTTTAACTGGCTACACTTTTACACAGTCTCTGTATTTTGGGCATTTTTATTCCCTAACTACATATTACAACCACACTAAAAACTAAAAGATGATTCAAAGTTACTTAGTTGGCCAAAACTAGAGCAGACACTTTTAGAAGCCAAGGTGAGCAATTTCCAGTTCTAGGTATTAATGCCTGTTTAATCTTTTTTTTTTTAAATTAGCGGTAATAATTACTTAACTTATTCTATTAAAATACGCAGCTCTTATTCTGGGAATGCTTCAAATTATGTATCTATGTGAATGTATAAGTATAATTTCTTTTAATAACTAAAATGAAAAGGCTTATGATACTAGTGGAAAATGAGCTTGAAACTAACGCAATGGATACTCTAACTTTTAAGTACATGGATGTTTTTCATTGTCAGTATTTTAGAAATTGTGTAATATCGACTGTTGTAACATATTTTCTTCAAATGTTCCAATTCAGCCTCCAGTGTCTGAGTTAGCAGGAGACAACCCCTGAGGATTTGCATTGAGAAAAGCAATTACAAAAGCGGATGAGGTATTAAAACACATCGGTTAAGTTAATCTCTACTTAAATTTCACTAAATCTGACTGTATCCTAACAAGATGGAAATGGTTTTACTTGCAGACACGAGCACATTCAGGCACTGGCTGTTTTCTGCTCACTCCACTAGATGTGGCTTTTTTAATAGTATTCTAAGAAAAGACATATGGAAGATTTAAGCGTACTCATGCAAGTATAAACCAAAAATTCAGAAAACTACGCAGTATCTTAATTTGTTCTAAGAACTGGGAACCACCACCAGTGGTTTTTCGACAATTATGCCTCCCGCGGGACAACTGATGATGACTGGAGACACTTTCGGTTGTCACCCCAGGAGCTGCTACCGGAATCTAGTGGCTCGAGACCAAGGATGCTGCTAAACATCCTGCAATGCCCAAAACAGAGCCCCCTTCCAACAACTAATAATTACCCAGTCCATATATCCACAGCGCTGAGTGAGAAACCCACTGTAACGGAGCCCAGCAACTGATAAAAATCTAGTCGACAGTCTGAATCACTGGGGTCGATAGAGTATTAACTTAGAAAAATAAACATTAAATATTTGGAAAATGTCTCCACAAAGTATTTGGGGCTGAAAAAGAAAATGTAAACTAACAAAAATAACGGCATCCAAAAGCCAATGTATTGGCGACCTGGATAACCACACAGAAACGCTACCATCCACAGGAACAGATGAAAACCTTAACCCATCGATAACACCAAGAAAGCAGCAGAATCATCACCACGCAACAGGTGCCCGCGGTCTCTCTGCAGGACCTCCCGTCAGGGAGAGCTGAGAAGGCACGACGTCGCTCTGCTTTGCTACGTTTTCCTGAGCTAACACATCGCATGGCCCCAAGATCTGTAATTCTGCCCACAATATAATATTGGTCTAATTTTCGTTTACCCTCAAGAGCTCATAAAAGGCCTACAAGACTGCCAGAGAGGGTGACAGTCAACTCGATGGACAATTAGTGACAGCTACCACTCCCCTGCACCTACCGCATGTTCTCAGCAACCCTAAGAGGTAGCTCCTACTGTCTCCCTGTGCCGAACACAAGGGTGCCGAGGCACAGAGAAGCGGCCCAGTGCCACCCGACGAGTGAGGCGAGTGAGGCTGGAGACGGGAGCCCACCTAGGCCGCGTGGCCGCACGCGCACCCCCAGCTGCGCGGTCACCTAGCAAACACGGGCCTCACCCAAGAGCTCCCGCTGACTCCCCAGGGCAGCTCTGACCAAGAGCCATCACTGCTTCGCCAGCTCCCTCTGTGGGGCCTGAAAGCCAGCACTCCACAAGGCCTTCTCTGAGTCTGGCGGGCTGGAGTCCCCGGCTGACACGAAGTCATAAAACAATCACGTCAGCAAAAGGCTCTGAATGATTCAATGCTACACGTCTGCTACAAGGACCCAAAGTTAAGTCAACGCCTATGGATTCATCGACCTTGGTTTAACTTTTTGAACATCCTAAAACCACCCACACCCTCTACTCCGACCCTGCCCACTCACTCACTCCTTTCAAAAAGCTTATTTCCTTAACAAAAAAAGCAAACACACAAAACACTAGGTTCTGCTTTACGATCCGGTTCACTGCTGTCCTAGACAAGTCCTTGGTCAAGTGAGGCGCGTGTGGACGGCGTCTCCTGGCCACCTCATGTGATCTCTTGGGCCAGAGAACATCAAGACGTGTGGGTCTACACAAACTCAAACAAATTCAACGTTATCACTTTAAATTGCATTACCGTTTCACTATTAAGATGCATTTCAAAGAAAAAAGAAATGATCATTTCTAACCAGGAGGAACACAAGATAAAAACTGCGACATCTGGTCAAAGAGCCATTAACTAGTTCAGTAGAATCAAATCGAATGCTAACCTTGAGTGCAATTTCTCACGTGATGAGACTCATCAGCTACTGACAGCTTTAACAACTCACTTTTCATTCCTACCTGCTGTCCTTCAAAAAAGGGGGCGGGGGCACACGCCAAAAAAGACAAATGTACATTTTAAGAGCCTGTACATTTTTTAAAGTCTGAAATCATTCACTGTTAAATAACTGAACTGCGGGAAAGTTTCATCCTGGAAATGCAATCTTTCTCCTTGAATTAAAAAGCATCTAGGAAGTGACCCTAAGTTCACAACAGAGGTCACAAATCAGGGTGACTGAATGTCCCAGCTAGACTGAGACGAGGGGCTTCCTAGGACACAGGGCTTTTGGTGCCAAACCCGGAACGCCGCCAGGACGGTGGGTCGCCCGCACCAACCCAGAGCACCAAAGGCGGCAGCGACGCCCACGAGTGGGCTGGGGGTGGGGAGCGCAGCGCGCAGGCCCCACGACAGGCCGCGGCCGCTTCCGCCGGTGGCGCAGACGCGGCTCCACTCATCTGATCCAAACCCACGCCCACTTAGCACCCGTCTGCCTGACATTTATCATCAGCATCCACGCCTGAATTACCTCCCATGTCTGCAAAACCCAAGCAGACCCGCACAGGTCAAACCAGTCGCAATTCTCTCCACGGGGGGCAGAGCGCACCCCGAGACAGCAGTTGCACAGATCGCAACTATCTAGTACAGGGAACTTCATTCAGATGCTGCTCCAGCAGCCGCCACTGGCTCATGCTCCCATGGGTGCTCATATGGCTGCCGCCGGGAAACGGGCAGGCGACCGCGAGGTTCTCGAACTGGCCAGCGCCAACATAGCAGTTCTTCCCCGCAGAGGCAACGACAGAGTAAACGATGGTTCCTGTGACAAAGGCCCTCTCCTCCTCCAACTCAGCGGACACTTACGCTCTCCACTCCTCTGGCCAATTCGAACAGAAGCGCCAAAGATTCCCCAGCAGCTATTCTCAGGTTCACGTCATCGGAAGACAGGAGGCTTGGCAGTTTGTGGAAATGCCTAGGAAACAGTTGTCATTACTATGCAAACACGAACCATTAACATCAGCAATGTGCCTATGAAACGTGAAATGACAAGTACGCACAGCTCCAGCCTTTTCTTCACTTCGCTGACGGGGCACACGGTCAGCAGCAGCGTCCAGGCGAGGAGCGCGCTGACCTGCAGCCCCGCGCTGCCCGCGACACGTGTGTCCTTCTCTTTGAGACAGGACTTGGTGAAGACGGTCTCCAAACACTCCAGACTCGAATACAGCTCCTAATGCGTGAGGATACGAGATGAGATGACCGTCTCAAATTCGAAACGCGAAGACAACTGAAATCGAAATGCTTTCTACTCACAGTAATGTCGTCTGTGGCAATAAAAGAGCAAACGCCAAAGCAAGTCGCACACTGAAAGGACAAAAACAGTAAACAGACGTTAATGTTCGTCATTTTCTACTAATTCTACATCTTCCTGCTTTTACCATTCGATGTGAGAATTTTTCTGACTACGTGACATTAGGTCCCAAGCACAGCATTAAACAGAGAGAAAGAGACTATTCGGTGGAGAGCCGAGCCCGGCTGCCGGGCGCACAGCGCGGCGTCAGGCGGGCCGCTCCACCTCTCTCGGGCCGGCCTGCCCGCCCGCAGCCGGCAGACGGCTTCAAACTCCTCTCCAGCTCAGAGACAGAGGCACGTTTGGACGTCTGAGATAAAGACACCTACTCTCTCCATTAAAAATCTTTTAAAACACGGTTAGCTTCAAGTTTTTAACCTCTTAAAATCATTTATATTCACAGACTCTATCATGAACTTTTAAAAGAAAATTAGTTCCAAAAAACAGCAAACAGGAACAGAAATCTCATAAAATTTAAAGACCTCTAAAGAAGAATTCCGATTTTACTTATTTTGGAATATGATGAAACACGAGCGGCACAGGGAGGCGTGGCGAGGCCACCAGGCACAGCTCGCCCCGGTGCTCAGAGGCCAGCGTTCGCAGATGATCTGCTTGCGCCATCAACTGGAGCATCGGTTTTCAGAACACGGCTCTAATTAACCATATAAAAACAACTTGACATTGTGCGATGTCACTATTCCCCGTATGTTGTCACGAAAATTCCCTCATTCTGTTTCCAGCACCACTGACACTGGAGTCGTCACAGCCACCATTCACACGCCCAGGGTGGCCTGGCCGGGCAGAGCGGTCGGTTCGAGCCCTCATACTCACAGTCTGCCTGGCCTGGACGCTAGCGGCTCCATCGCAAATTATTTTCTTCAGGACTGGTCCGAGAGTTTTTAAAACCTCTTCGCTTTCGATTCCAGGGCCCAGCTGAACACAAAGAACAGACGCTAACGCCGCGGCTGCACGCTGCTCGTCGCTTTTGCCTGTGAGAGATGTCAGAAGGCAACCATCACGTTTTTGGTTGACTAACTTATTAAGGCGGCGATTTCCCAAGTTGGTTCCACTCCCGAATATGCGCTTCCGTTTACAAAACCCATAATACCTGTGCTCGGGGCTTTGGCAGAGCCACGAACCAATGATCCAAGAACTCAAACTCTGCAAACTGACCTCGCTCAAACCCTTGACACGCCACTGATTAGGCCAACTGATCTTCAACTAATTGCTCGCGTGCTCAAAACAGATTTCCTCATTCGTAAAACTGAGACTAACGCCTACCTGAAGAGAGACTAACAGTCAGCAAAATAACCCACCTGACATTCCCAATGCTTCCTGCACCCACGGAACTGTGCTCCAGGAGCCTGAACCACTCTCCGGCCTTTCAGATGTGCACAGCCCATGAGGTAGACAAAACCATCCCAGTTCCTCACCCCTCCCCCACAATTTTTAAAACTAAGACATTGAAAGTCATGGATTCTTTAACACCGCAGAAAACACATCAATATAAAAGTAGGTAAAAATTAACTCTTTCGAGAACTGTATACAGTGAGGGATTCGGGGAAATTTTGAACTTAAGTCGTTATCTGACAAATTAAAATTTTATAAAATCTGCAGATTGGAATGGGAGTTTTAAAGGTCGCCTAGTGCCACTACCTTATGAGACAGCTTCCACATGAATACCTTTAACACAGCCACTGTGCTATCAAAGCAGGCTGGCTCTGCTATCGACTGACCGCACCACGACAGTTACATAACCTTCGGCCGGTCTCATGTTGCCCAGGCCTTTCTTTGTCACACAAAGAGGAAGGTGGACCAGATGAAAGTTTTCCCAACACCCTTCGAGATAAAGCTTCACCTGCGGCAAAATGAGACTAAGGACACAAAACTAATCTCATTCATCTTAAAGGATCGTGTGGCTTCCTACATTTGTGGCGCTAGAAATATTGTTATTATAGTGATGATGACAATACGAGGTATTTTTATAATGTTCTTACTTGGAAAAATAACTACGGTGGCAGTCCCAAATCTTTCTAATTTTGGTGATTCCTAAAACTGAAAAGCCTGGTAACACTAGACGCAATCTTTAAGGCCTTTCTTTACTCTTAAAAGTTCTATAATTTTAACAACGTGAATTCCAGAATCTCCATTACAAAGTTCTAGAATTTAAATATTCCGAGGAACATCTTGAATACAATATCATCCACAGGTATGATTGATGTTTTAAATAAGTACAAGGAAATATGAGCTAATTTTAGAATAATGAAGTAGGATGGTTTTTTAAATAATACTTCTGTTGACACCTGACACCAGCTGTCAAGCCTTTCTTACATACATGACTGGAAATTGCCCTTCTGATATAATAGAGGATGACGATCATCCCAACCCTTCCTAGTTTCAGGCTGTTTATTACATAAACAAAAACAAAGCTTCTAACAAGCCTGGGTTTGAGTTTTAACAAGCACAGAGTACTCCTTGACAATTCTAAAGCTATACAACTGAGCCTGTCTTCCAGTGCCATTAACATGTTATTGCAAAGAAAGTAGAAAACTCCTTTTTGGTTCTGTGCTTCTAACTCAAAAACAAGGATATTACCTTTTTTCAGGCAGCGTTCAATGCTATCAGTTAAAGTCATTCTTCTTTCCAGAATGAATTCATAAAGCATTTTTGAAGCCAGCGCATTTTTAATACCTTCAAGAGCTGCCTGCCTTGTCTTCGCACTATTTAAAACACAATGTAAGAGAAAGAAGTTCAGCTGGAGTGTACCACACATGACTTAAATAGTTACCTTATTTCTCCTCTCAAGTTTTTATAGATTTTTCAAATATAATCAAGTTCTAAACATTTTTAGTAATACAATTTTTATCTACAACTTATTTTACAACAGATTATAAGCTGCTTTATATTACAGAATTTTTATTAGTTTAATAACCACAATTTTAAATGACTATACAGTATTTTACAGTTTTGATGTACAAGAGATGTTCTCTCACATTACACGTTTAAAGCAGATTCACATTTTTTTAAACACTACAAAAGTCTAGAGTTCATGTTTGTATCCTTTGGGCTTTTTAAGTCTATTTGTTTTAAGTCACTTCTAGAGCTACTGGGAAGAAAACAATTTAGCTTCGAAATTTTTTGTCGTTAACCAAATTAGTGAATAGAGCTTAAAGAAAGTCTAGTTGTCCTTTCTGGTTGAAGATTAACTTTTAATCAAAAAATCCAGCTCAGTTATAATCAAATACAGTTCTGTGCTATTATGCCAGAACAATGACTAATCTGAGTCAATTAATCTAAATTCTATGGCATGTTTCTATCCACGTTAAAAGTCAAAAGGAACAAGAAACATTAATAACATCCAAAGTAAACAAAGCAAGCTTTAGAAACACACAGTTGAATCTGAGAACTGTTTACATTATTCAGATAAGGTGGCTGGTAGAATAGTCCAGAATGAAGTTTCCAGAGCTTCCTACCTCTTATCCAGGGTCAGGTCAATGAACCCCTTCAACTTATACTCCAAGTCTTCTTGAGTTCCTTCCTCGTCGAGGATTTCCGGACCTGAGGAATAACATAAAGCATCCACTATAAGTTAAGCAGAGAAAAAGCAGATGGGAACACTAATACTAGTATACCTAGCTACAAGAATTTCTCCACCGAAAACATCCTTATACCTAATATCGCAAACTGAAATTTAATTTAAATGCATACCATCTTCAGCAAAACTGGAGGGGTCGCTGTACCCACTGCAGTGGCTCATTGTTTCAATCGAGGCATCCTCATCACTAAATGGTTGAACATTTCGCTGCTGTCCACCTATTAAGTAAAAGAAGGTGGAGGTAAATGACTTTGTTGTCACATATGCAAATATTTAGCTTGGGAATTTTCAAATTTACTGACGCTAAATTCAGTAATAAAAACCCAATCTTACTCAAGAAAACATGATTATGTTACAAAGGAACACTTAAAAACTCCTAAAATAAGTCAATTCACCTAATACATACTTCAGAGCATCAACAATTTGCAAAACACATCCAAATTAGTGAATACTTCAGAAATATATCAAGCATCTAACAGGTAGTACCGGTTTACAAAAATTGGTTTTACAGATGAAAACACTACTCTAAACCATGACTTCAAATCATGAGGCAATGACGACAGATCCAGAAATAAAGTATGACGTCACAGAGCATCATAATAACACAAATGTATTTTCCAAAGAAAGCGACTGGCTTAGTAAACATTAAGTGTGAATAGGTTAGTCTTTGGGTTTATGTGTTTCCTGTGAAGGGGATTTAAGAAGTTACAGGATGATAATTTTAAAGATAACTTGAATTGAGAGAGGGGAAAAAAGCTTTAAAAACAAAGTTTTGGTATTTGACATAACATAAAAGACTGTTAGATGAATTAGCTTTTAAAAAAAGGTTCTAATATATCCACAGTTTACTAAAAAATAAAATCTTTTTTAAAACTGGACTCTTTCTTCCAACTTCATTAATCTAAGTAATAAATCCGTATTCTCAGTCATTGTCATTTCTAGTCACTGCTTTTTCTAGGAATTTCATAATAACATTCATGAATCACATTGAACACCGAGTTAAAATTAAGTAGTAAATTCTGTCCCAAAAGTGACCTTCAGTCACCTGACTTACCTCTGAGTCCAAGTTCCTTATCAGTAAAATCAAAAATTGCACCAAATATCACTAGGCTCCTATGTTCAAAAAATTGATGACATTTATTGCTGCAAGATAGTTTTTTAAAAATCCTCGAAGCTGAAGTCTGTTGTTTTTTTTTTAATGGAGAATTAACTTTTTTTAAAAAATCAAAACAAAGAGAATTTAGTAAATTTTTAAATCAACAAAGGCAAGCAACCTTCAAATCTGCTTGCTATCCTAAAGGGAATAAACTGTGCCAATCAACAGTAAAACATGAAGAATAAGCAATGAAGCCAAGATCCAAAAGTTCTTAATCAGAGTGCTTAGGACAGGAGTAAACAAAATAAACAAAGATCTGTGACATCATACTCTATTTCTGGATCCATCTTCATGTGTATTCATGATTTGAAGTCATGGCAATAGTTGAGTAATCTGATTAACTTTTACTAACAGTGATTTGATCAATTGATAATTTTCACTTTTTATGTTCAGCTTATTTCTAAACTCTCAAAAAGAGTATTCCTATGCAGGCTTTACTCATCTCCCTTCTCCAGGGAATGAAAGTTTTTTAAAAAAAAAAATCAAGAAAAAGAACCCTGTGTGAATGCCTGACATCTAAGTCCCACTCACCTATCCTATGACCCTAAGCACCATAAATGGGGTGGAACTCTCCACACAAAGTCCTCCTTTCTTAGAGGGCTTTGTTCGTCCCTAAAAGTGCTTTCTTCAAGGGCTATAGCAAGTATGGATACTTGTATAAGAGGTCAACTCATTATAGTCCTGGAACCTTCTACCAACTTAAAGAATAATTTAAATGGAAAATCCATTAAGCGGAAGCTGTACATGTGAAGGTCTCAGTTGAATCCCGTTTCCTCTAGATGTCATTTTAAAATACCAATAAGGTAAGCGGCTTGTAAGTATAAGTGTCTGACAATTTTACAGCTCTTCAACTCAACTATTATTTTTATTTATTGAATACGTAGTACCTTCACATGGAACCAAATTTAAGTCTTTTAAAAAAGTAAATCTCTGCCCCCCATATTTTCCAGAGGCAAGCAAAGTTAGTAGTAAGTTCTAGTGTAAATTTCCAAAGATACTCAAAACATGTATAGTTTAATAAACCAAAAAATTTCTTTCCCATTTCTTATGTATGCTAAAACACAGTGTTTACATACACCTCTTCTACTGAAAATAATCAAATAGGCAGCAGCAAGGCGGCTGATGAAAGGTAAGGAGCCTTGAGGTAAATCTGAAAGACCACCTGAGGTTATTCTGTAAATCCCAGGAAGGAAGGAAGCTAAACAGGAAGCTTCAGAAGGGAATAAAGATTTGTGATTCAAGGAGCCATTAGCAACATCATTACAATTTTTAAAAAGGCTTTAGGTTGCTACTCCTTCATTGTTGCAACAAAAGATAAATTTAAAGAATAAAAATAACAAGGACTTTTAGACAAAATACAAATGTATACTTCAGACAAAAAGCTGAAGCACAGGAAGGTAAAGGGGAACTTTCAGCTCAGACCAAGGAGATGCCGCAACAAACTATGTGTATATTTTACATCTTGATGATCAAGAATGAATTTCATTACATCGAGAGCATTTAATCAAAAAATCAATATAAAAGAGTGAAAAACTTGCATTCATAACAATCCATTGCTATTGTCAATTACTAAATGTTTAATACAAGATCACAAGTTTTTCTGCTGCTAGAAATCCTACAGGAAAGGTTTCAAAATGCCAGTTTCCAATGATCTTTAACCAGAAAACTGGCCTGTACTTTCTAATGAAGGCAGGCATATCATTCTGGGAATCAGAGTGGCAACTGTGTTGACAAACACCTAAGGGCCAGTAGTATTTCCGATGCGATATCGTCTGAGGATGTCCCAATACTTAACGTCGAAATCTCGATGACTAAATGAGATATCCAGTTTACTTTAATTCTCAGTTGGAGTTTAGTGGGTTTTTCGTAGGACTTTGCGCTGGAAGTTCTATTAACTAACAGTGCAGTTAATAGTCACTAAATCAGCTAAGCACCCACCCATCTTGGAAAAGCTTCAGCTTTGCAGTGAGGAGGCAGAAAACCTGAACTTTTGGCCAATTGCAACCTGAGCTCCCCCCACACCACCTCCTCTCCCTCCTCTCCCGGGCTCAGAGCAGAGCGCCTACAGACGGCAGCACAAAGGAGAGCGTGGTTCCTGCCCCCGGGGAGCGGGAGGTCGCCTCGTCTGCTCACGGTGGAGGTGGGGGCTCGGTGTTTCTGCAGGTGCCAGCCAGAGGCAAGAGCAAAGCCCAGGCCGGGACAGTGCCACCCGCCCGGCCTCCGAGGCCTGCTCCCGGCCAGGCGGCCATGCGGGATGCCCAAGGAGGAAGCGGCATGGGATGCCACCCGGGCGCCTCTGCGTCGCCCCGGCCGCACCGCGCAAAGCCCAGGCCGCGTGACACGCGTCCGGAGCCGGCAGACGTCTGGCGCTCCCTCTTGGAGCCAGGGGGGTCAAAGGCGCCGGGTGACAGCGCGGACGCCACGCCGAGCTGGGCCGCGCCCTCCGTCCGGGAGAGCCGGGGCCGGCCCCGGCCCCCGCGCCGCCCTCGCCCCGCTTCCCCCGCGGCCGGTGCCGGTGCCCGGCGCGCGCCGGCCCGGCTGGCGCGAGGGCGGCCGCGGAGCACGCCGGGAGCCGCCGGTGGCCGACGCGGCGCCGCAGGGCGGGCACGCCGACTCCCACGGCGCCGCGCCCGGGGCCCGGCAGCCGCCGGCGCCCGCGACAGCCCCTTACCCGCTGTCGCCGCCGTCGCGGCCGCTGCCCCCGAGCCGCCGCCGCCGCGGGGGGGAGCGCTCCGCTTCTTGTTCCTCGGCATCGCGGGACGCCGGCGCCGCCCGCCCTCGGGCTCAGCGCGGATCAGCCGATGGAGCTGCACTTTCTACTCGCGCGTCGGTGCGGCGGGCGGCTGAGCGGCGAGGCTGTGGCTAACGACAGGGGCGAGGAGCGGCGCGGGTGCGAGCGGGCGGCGGAGGCAGCAGAAATCCCCGTGAAGAGCTGTGATCGGAAACGACACATGTTTCTCTCTAGCGCGGGAGCGAAGGCGGGGCGGCTGCGGCCTCGGCGCCTTAAGTAGCCGGTCCGCTGCTGACGTCACCGCTCGTGGGCGGGACTAGAACTCCTATTGGCCAATCAGCGCTGGCCTCCCTCCCCTCCGGAACCCCATTGGCGAGGCCGACGGAGGCCCACCGCCAATCGCAGGCCGCCGGCCTCCGGCCCGGGGCGCGTCCCGCGGCCGCGCGGGGCTCTGGGACGGGCGGGGGCCGGCGCCCCGAGCGCCTTGCTGCGCGCGCGTCCCTTCTCGTGACCTCGCCCCGCTTCCGGGCCGCGCGGCTCCGCGGGGACGCTGGCGGTCACGCGGCAGGAGCGGTGGGGCCCCGCGCCCGGCCACGGCAGCTCGCTTCCAGCCCGGAGCAGTGCGGCCGGCTGTGCGCCGCCTTCTCCGGCAGCGCCCGTCCCCCCGCTTAGCCTGTCCCCCACCTCCCTGCGGCCCCTGCCGGCCACAGCCGTACTCCTCCTTGGGGACGCTTCCATGGTTTCAGAGGCCGAACTCGTTTAGCGATCTCCAGCGTGTGCCCTCCACCTCCCCAAACGCTTCGTCTGCTTCGTCCTGTCGTTTGTGTATTTCTCCCGTGCTAGACTAGAAAGATCTGGCGCTTCGGTGCCACAGGTGCCCATACAAAAAACGTGCCCTTTGACAGTTCTGCCTGCCGGAAGGTCAGTCTGGGATAAGGGTTGGCTGCCGTGAACTTAACAGCTGGTAAAATAGACACGAGCTATAAATACCCACAATCCCTGTGCTTTTTCCCTCCCCAAGGTGCTCCTAGTCTTGTTAAAGTTGTCATGGATCTAGAACCTGTTACTACATCTCTGTACCAGGCTTAGGACAGAGCCACCTCACTGACTCACCTCAGCGTGTGTGACTCAGCCCCCTCCCCACCTCTCGGAGCCTGACTGTCCGGCTGCCCCAAGCGCGTTTCCACCTGAAGTCCCAGCGCCTCCCAACCCAGCACGTCTCCTACTGTGGTCCCCTCCCTGTCTGCCCTCTGTTCACAGTACTGCTGTCCCCCCATATGTCAAAATTCAAAACCCCAAATCCATATACAGCCCACCCCCCTCTGTGTAGACCCCCTCCCCCCGCCACACGCGCAGTCAGCTTTACGACACAACTCTTGGCTTCACGTCCTAGTCGCTAATCACAAATGGCCTCGGTTCGTGCCTGGACATTTTCCGGGATCCCCCAGTTATGTCATCAATGTTTGCCGCATGACGACATTGCCAGGTTTCTTTTACTAACCCGCACGCGTTAATAGTTTCTTGGCTCCCTTTACCTGCAGACTGAACGCCCGTCCTCCGGGCCTGGCTGGGGCTCCCTTTCCAGCTGCATCTTTAACTACTGCCCTGGGCACACCTGTCCCCCAGCCCCTCCGCATTGCTGCCCCCCCACTCCATTCTACCACGCATGTGGTCCCATGTTCTTGTAGAGTCCTTCCTCCCATCTTCACCTTACAAATGTTACCCATCTTTCAAGATCTAACTCAAACGCCACCTCCTCCAGGAAGCCTGCAACAAGAATGGTTTCTTCCTCAAATCTTAAAACTCTTCGTAATGCTCTCCTGACACTAATTATATCCCTGCGGGCCACGTGGCCTGGTTTGCAGGTGCTATTCAAAGGGCAGGTCAACCGCATGGAGCAGGTAAACCAGAAAAGGATGAGGTGGGTGGACTTGGCTGGACGATTCCCTTGGACTGCCCTTCGGATGACCGAGCATCTGTGCCTGGTGGCCTGGCTCATTCCAAGTGAGGTGACCACAGGCCGGAGGAGTGCAGAGCGATACTTTTTATAATCCTGGGCTTTTGTCACCCTGAAGCACGTTAGGTGATAATTTTTACACTCCGTGAGCCATGTCGCCCAGGCTCACAGTCTAGGCTCTGGGCCTTGAACCGTGTGTTGTGGCTGCATTTGGGCCTCACTCCCTTCATCTGCACTCGTCATGCTGCTGAGAGGCTTGTCGTGGGCAGGCGGCGCCATGGCCTACCACATCACATGCGTACTGGTTTGTAAACACATCTGTCATCTCATGACATTGTCGGCTCCCCAAGGATAAGAACCCGTCACGGCACATGAAGAAGTGTTATTATCTTTGTAATTATAGTAGATCTATGTTAAATGGATGTTTAAGAAAAACTCGTTGACTAGATATTTCTGGGTTATGGAAAGACCCAGAGTGGAGTGTTATTTTCACTCTGAGAGGTACTTTTGACGAAAGCATCTTGCTGTATGTTTATGTCTACTGTTTAACTCCAGATCAGTACAGAGACTAGAAAGATTTAGCCATAGACTTAATTAGATGGGTTCTTAATGCAACATATTGGCTTCACAACATATTTGAAGAAATGAGAAGACTCCCAACAATGAGTGAGTCATCAAATAATGAGAAACACCAGGCGGAAAGGGGGACGGGACAAAGGGCTCTCCCAGCCAGGCCTCGCCTTTTCATCTGGAAAAGAACACCTTCCCCAGGAATCCGCCTACATCACACTGGGCGGACTTTTGTCCCGCGATGATCCCCAGACACAAGGGAGTCAAGAAGACAAATGTTTTTAGTTGGGCTCACTGATCATCACCTTTGACGTTCTCTTGCTAAAAATGAAGGGGAGATCATGGCTGGAAGGTAGGCGAGCAGCAGCGTGTGCCCCGTTGCTATGAGGCGGAGCTCTTCCATGCTCAGATATCACACATCTGTTACCGGCTTGATTGTGCGTGCTGCTCACACCTCGTGCTCATAGGAAGATACTTCCTCCTGTAAAACATAACCTGCTTGGTCTGACATTCCACCTGACAATTACCGCCATCGTGGACAGGGTCCTCAGATCTTGCAAAAATAAAATTTTCCATTAACCTGAATTCGTGGACACACAGGAGAAGAGTTCTGTACGTTGAGGACTTTGGTTCAAGGACAAGCAACATGAGGAAGACTTGGCGGTCTTCCTTCCCCGAAGACATAAACAAACGTGAAAGGGTTTTTTCGAATGACTTTTCTTGTGGCTTCCTTGAGATTCTTGGCAGAGCAGTCAGCAGAAGTCAGTGTCTCCCAGATCCTCCATTTATGACTTGTCATAATCGGCTTCCTTCCTGTCTCCCGACTCCCCTCTCATCACCCGACAGATCGCACGGTCCCTTCCCTTCTGCCCCATGGAACTCCCGGAAGGTCGCACGGGTTGGGTGCCTGCCTGTCTCTCCATTGCATCTCCTGGCCCCTTCTCACCTGCCACACTTCAGGCACAACAGTCCCCTTTGCCAAGTCAAAATACAAAGTTCATTCCCTCCTTAAGACTTTATAACAGCTCCTCCCTCTGCCTGACACGACCATCTCCCGAGCTCCCCACAACTGCCTTTCAGATCTCAATTTAAACGACACCTCCCTGATGGGGCGTCCCCCTTCTCCATTCTCATGAAGCCCCCCCACCCCACCCACCACCACCACCGGCCTATATTATTCTCCTAAAGCACACCTCACGACCTAAGAATTTTCTAGTTCAATTGTTATTGTTTCTGTCCTACTAGAATGTTAGAGAATTATGAGAAAGGAAATTTCATTTTGTTCACTGCTATATCTTCAGTACTGGAACACGGCAGATACTCAGTTCATGTTTAGTGAATGAATGAAGGCGTAAAAAGTGAACGTCACTGCTCTG
The DNA here is from genome assembly GCF_014176215.1 of Rousettus aegyptiacus. NCBI lineage: Eukaryota > Metazoa > Chordata > Mammalia > Chiroptera > Pteropodidae > Rousettus > Rousettus aegyptiacus. The sequence goes on along the minus strand of NW_023416288.1, from coordinate 43,608,745 downwards.
CCTGTAACGCCCTTCTTCACCACGTCCCCCTCGTCAGACCCCGAACACCCCACCCCTCACCCCTCGCCCCGTCTGATTTAAATGTCTCTCTCCCGTGTCCCCATAGTGTCTTGCCTGCGACAGCATCAATCGCATATACTGTCATTCTCGATTACCTGCCCATTTCTCCATCTGACACAAAGCGGTTCAAGTCCAAGTTCGTCATCTCTGAATCAGATGCCGGGCTTTACAAACACGTACAACGTAGAAAGAGGCCGGGCGGGGGCCTGACGAGTGGCCGGGATTCCCCCACCCCTCCCCGCGGCAACCTGTACACCTGCCCGTCGAGGCTCTGCTAGACAGTAACTTTAATTCGACGAGGAAGCGAATTTTCTCTCTATGAGCAGTTTTCTTTAAAGCAAAGAAATTAGGGCTGGGGGAGGGACGAGAATTATCAAAAGCTTCCTCTGTTGCTGTTTCCTTTTTTTTAACCACTTTTTTGAGCTATGATTGACACACGAAGAGCTGGGCATGTCAAATGTAAACAACTCAGTGAGTTTGGAGATCAGTATGCACCGGCGAAACCATCACCACGATCAAGGCCATAAGCGTACCCATCGCCTCCAACAGTTTCCTCCCATCCTCTTCTCTGTGTGCCTGTGTGTGCGCATTAAGAACATGTAATTGTAGTTTTCCCCCACACGTCTCATGCACTTCTTACAACAGCCCCATGCAAGAAAGATTAGTCTTGTCACTCTGGGATGGAGAAGTGGGCTCAGAGCAGTTTTGCAACTTCCCCAAGGTCGAGTATTGGTAAACAGTGAGTCTGACTAAAACCCAGGCCCATCTGATTGTAAGGTTGTCCCCGGCTGGCTGTGACCGCACGGAACATGACCGCTTGTTCCCAGGAGCCACGGGTTATGTAGACACTCCTGCCAGGACAGGTCCATCTGGGTAAAATCTTACCTTGCCCCCCACTTTTCGAGTGTCCCTTGACCCCTGGTGTTGTTGACTGCCTGATGATTGTTTGGCAGATTTCGATTAAAATTCTCTGATATTTATAAGGCTATAGCAGAATTGTATTATCGAATAGCGATGTTATTTAATCAAATAATTAAAAATGGATTACCACTTGTTATGTGTTTGGTTACTTTGCTTTCTTAATATGTTTGCAAGTTTTGTTTTATTGCCAGGAATGGTGATAATGCAACATGCTCAATTTAAGATCCCTGTTGGTGTGTTTCCGCTGAGAAAGGGTACGCTGGCACATTTATTCATTCCTTAAGCCGTAAACTATATTTTGCTTGTCTTTTTCTTTCTGTTAGATAGAAAAAGTCCTTTGTGGCTTCCAGTTTTGAAAGCGCATGCACTTTCTCTGATGGAATTTCTGACAAATAAAAGATGATCAGAGTAATGTCCTGTCTTCTGAAAAGAGAATGTTGCTGATCTCGCAAAGTTGCGTTATTCCCAATCACACAGCACGAGGCCGTGCTCCAGGAGCACCGTCAGCCATACGCACCACAACACGCACGGCCGGGCAGTGAGGTTTGGGGCGGATTGTGCCTGGAATACTCCTCGTGGCGACAACACACGTGTGAATTCTCTTTTCTTCGAAGACAGAGACTCTCGCTGGACTTTTTCATCCGGAAGTCCTGCCACGGCATGCCAAACATAATCAAAATCGGCTCGTTCTTTACCGACCCTTCTGCCCTACACCCTACAACCTGAGTCAGGAATACATGAAATCACCCACGTAGAGCACTCGGTCCTGTGCCCAGCACACAGTCAGCCTTTAATACTGGCAGCAGGTGCTCATCTGCCCATCCTTAAACTCTGCCAGCGTGAGGAATAACACAGCTCGTCAAGGCAGAGCGTTCGATATTGAATAGTTATGATTTTTAGAAAAGCTCCCTACTCCTTCAACGAACATCGTGTTCTGCTATGTGCCAACTACTCTTTTAAGACCTGAGAGCTACAAGATGAATGAGAACAGGTGTCTAGCCTTGTGACGTCCCCAGTCCAGCAAGAAAGCCCAGCACCAAGTGGGCCAGGGCCGTCCTGCCCTCTCAGCCCACGTGGACATGATCCTCTGTGTCCCCCGGGGCCGTGACCGAGGAGGTGCTCATGTGCCCCTAAGTAGCTAGTGCACAGCTCCCCAGGGCGTCCAGTCCTCTCTTCTGGAGCGAGTCGCCCTGCGGATTACCAGGTCAGCGCCCGGGCGAGTCCTGCGTCCCCGGATGCCACCCCCTCCCACGGCAGGGGCAGGACGGGGAGGGGAACCACGCTGACAGAGGACTGGGAGGAGCCGGGGCAAAGTGCAGCTCTGAGTCTAAAAATAAACGATGACACCTCGTCCGTACCTTGGCTGCTGGGCCGCCTCACTTAAAACATTCCGGACGGACGTGCGCCCTCCTCCTCCTCGATCGGAGAGGCGCGGGAGGACCGCGGGCCAGAGAGCGGGAGGCAGGGCTGTGAGGCTGAGTCGTGTGTGTGGATTCTGTGGCTGCGCATTCTCATATTGAGATTCTTAATTCAAAATACACAGTCAGACGTTGATTAAAACCATGTCCTATGTCTCCATATAATCATCTCTAGGCAAAAAGGTCGAACCTCAGGCTGAGCCCCGAGCTCGCTCGGCTCACAAAGCCTTTAGCATGGGAGCAGATTTCTGGTCACGGCAGGGCACCCTGGGCACACGGGATGCTGGGAGCAGGAAACTCCCTAGGACCAGGGATGCAGAAGGAAAGGAGGGAGGGAGGAGAGCCGAGGACGAGGGACGAGGGAGAAAGGAGAGAAATAATAAACGAACCTGAGAGTGTCATTCATCTCAGGGATTAATTATGTGAAACGTTGAGCCGAAGGAGCCCTGGGAAATGGCCCTTCCACCCCCACCGGCCTCTGGGGAGGGCAGGGGCCATCTGTGTCCATCAGCCGAGGAGCAGGATACTGACCTACACGAGTCCTCTGTTTCAGACACCCGGCTACGTGAGCACCCAGGGACACTTCTGGGGGCACCCAGCTCCAACAGGTGATGTGAGCCTTTGACAGCCTCCTACCCCCTTTATGTAAAATGTCTTCCAGTCCCCCCTGCCCACCTGGTCAGCCCCGATGGAGGTCACGCGGAAGGCAGCTATGCGTGTGGATGGGGGGACTAGGGCTCCTGGCCTAGGGCTCGTCAGTTTTATTCTGTTAAAGGACACAGGACGAGCGTGCACTTGTGACATCAAGGGAACTCGTCTGTGACCAAATTCTCCGTCCGGGAACTGCTGAAGGCCCTCGAGGACCCCGGGCCCACTCCGCCCCCTGCACGGCTGGGGCCCCTGTCCCCAGGTCCCCACGCAGCCGTGTGTCACCCCTCAGGGCTCCTGACTCGCTTCCCCTTCTGCTTGACTCCAGGCTCCGACACGCCATCCCCGAATCCCCAAAGCACCATGGAGGGCCGTGGCTTGGGCCCGCAGGAGAATTACAGTGCGGAAGCAGCGTTTTCCCCAAAAAACCTGGATTCCCCTATCCTCCCTTTGCCCAGGCTGCGTCTGCTCCCGGTCGCTTAGGATGAGAATTGATTTTTCTTTCCTCAGCTCATAACCCCTTCTGTAGAATTGTGCTGGAAAAACCGAGATCTCTTCATCCCAGAGAAGCCCTGGGGCTCTGCAGGTGCTGTCAAGCTCACCGCACCTGTGGCCTGTACCTGTCCACGTACAGCAGGGAGATGGGGAGGCCGAGGATGCACGAAGAAGCCGAGAAGGGAGGTGAGCAAGGTCAAGGTCTGGTCTGGGACGCATGCTCTATGCCTCAGAGCTGTCGTCTGTCTCCTGAGGGTAATGCTCTATCTTTTTTTTATTTATTTAACAGCTTTTTCTCCATAAGTTATCATCTCACAAAAAAAAAGAAGAAAGAAAGAAAGAAAAAGAAAGAAAGAAAGAAAGAAAGAGAAAGAAAGAAAGAAAGAAAGAAAGAAAGAAAGAAAGAAAGAAAGAAATAAAGAAAGAAAGAAAGAAAGAAAGAAAACTGGAGGACTGTTCGTGGAAATTTTAACCGAGCTGCGATTTTTGTAACATGAGGCCACACGGTACGTTCTTTTATAGAAAGACGCAAGGCCCGCCTTATTCTCAAAGGAAAAAGAACACGGTGAGACTCGTTTGTTTATTAAGATTGCTAAAGCCATAAACTGATGCTGTGGGTCTCGTTTTCGTGCGTCTCGGCGAGCGTCTGTGGAGGCAGAAGGACGTGATGGGGGAGGAGCTCAGGAAGCGGAATCTGCTTTTTCACGCACAGAATGGCTGGAACTCGCTCAGACTTAACCCGTCAGGTGGCCGAGCAGCAGACAATAGAGACGCAGCAAATGAGGACCGAGACGCAGCAAAGGACAGGAGAGACCACCCTCCTCCCGGGCGAGGGAAGGGTCCGGGACGCGGCTCTGCGACTGCAGGACGCAGCTGCTTCTTTCCAGATGTCGGAACTACTGAGTACCTGCGGTTCGAAGGTTTACAGCCCAGAATGAACGTTCCAGAGCGCGAGTCGCCTTCGACTCAACGTCACGAAACACGGCATTTTAAAGTGTGATCACGTGTTGGGTGTTACCCACGGCCGTCACCAAGAATGACGAGTGCTCGTGCCGGAAGCTGCCGTAGGTACGAGGCATCCCCGTCAGCACTGCGAGGCCGGGTCTGAGGTGGGACAGGTGTTTAGCGTGGGGAAGACACAGCGGCCGTAGGAACGAAGCAGGGAGGCGGGCGGCGGGCGAGAAAGCCGCGGAGTCATCGCGGAGGACCAGACACCGCGCGCGCGGCTGACCCCGCTCGCTGACGGACAGGCCCAGCTCTCTCTCTAAAACGGTAAACTTTGGCCCGGAGACGATTTTAGAGAGAGGAGGCGAGTAGAAGGCCCTTGACGCGACGGCGGTGGCTTTTGAGGGGAGGTCGACGTGATGAGATGTTTCCGTCTGGGGAAACTGACTCATCCAAGACGAAGGGACAGAACGGGAATGGGGGCCGGGGGGGGGGGGCGCAGGCCTCGGCGTCCGAAGCTGACGCGAGCTTACGGGGCGTGGCCCCTCTTTGAGAGTACAAGGGTGCCAGGCCCCCGAACGCGCCCGAGCGAGCAAGGGGGACCCAGGGCCGAGCTTCACGACGACCTCCCTCGTGGGCGAGCGGCAGCCGAGGCCGCCACGCCGTCAGCCCCCCAGCCGGCCCCCCGAGCCGGGAACCCCGCGGACCCTCCCGGACTCTTCCTCCTGTCGCTTCCTCTTCAGCCGCCGAGGTAAGCCCGTTTTAGTTCCTAACTGTTCTCAAGTTGATTTCTTTCTTCGTCCTTCACGCCAACGCCTGGGAGCCATCCCTCATCGCCTCCTCCGCACCACACCGCAGACAGCGGGGTCCCTGTCTCCACTTTAATGTCCTCCCCGAAATCCACCCCTCGCCCCACCACCCGGAATCCCGTCTGTCTAAGGCGAGAGCTACGATCTCACGCTTCTGTTGAGCGCGCCCCGTGAGGGCCCCGTGGTGGAGAGCCCCCAGCTCCGACGCGGCTGCCTGCGGGGCCTCGCGAACACCGGGACGTTCCTGGCTACCCCCCAGCCCGGGATCCCCTCCATCTCTCCTCCTCCCTCCTTCTTCCTACCGCCCTTTACCAGGCTCGCCTCCTCCTGGAGGCCTCCGTCAACACCCGCTCCGCCGCCACCAGCAAGCTGGCCCTGCACCCTCCTCTGCAGCTCACAGGCAGGGCTCCCCCCAGGCCCCCAGCACCCCGCGTTGGAGGGACTGGCTTATATCCGCCTCTCCGGCTGGGATCTCCTGGAGTGAATCCTTTTTGTGCACTTAGCAGAATGTAGGTCCTCACTAGCCATGTTTGAATGAATGACAATGTAGTGACTAAATCAATCACTGCATGAGTCACTCTCTGTGACAAAGCTCAGAGAGATGAGGGGGCGGGGGACTTAGTTCTGGGCTCTGCCCCAGATCGGGGGCGGGGGAGGCGGGGGAGGCAGGGGAGAGAAGGCGGCTGAGCAGAGGCGATGGAGAGAAATCAGCCAGGGAAGCGAAGGGCCGAGGCGGCCTGTGTCATCTTCCTACTTACCGTCACGTCACGGGGTTTCCACACTGAGCGCATGTTACTTTTTAAACATGAGATAAAGGAGTTCATCAGGGCGCATGGTAAGCCGACGTAACAAGGAGACCCCGAAATGAACGACTAAAACACAGTGGTTTTTACTTCCCTCTCGGGTAAAGATCCAGGGGTGGCGGAGCAGGACTGCCGTCCTCGGCACGCCACCTGCCACCTTGCCCCCCCGTGCCCGGAGCCGCTGCTACTCCACAGCGGGAGCAGAAGAGGAGGCGCAGAGCAAGCAGCTGGTTTTAGGGGACGCGGGAAGCTGCCCCAGGCTTGCGGCCGATGTCCGCCCCCAGCTGCAAGGGAGGCGGGAAACGGAGTCTCTAGTTGGACATCGCAGGCCCTGCTAAAACTCCGGAGGGTTTATTCGTAAAGGGAGGAAGGGGAAAGCGATATCAGGCCCCGCCAGGGGTCCGATGTAAGACGTCGTGTTCTGTTTCCTATGAGAGAGAGAGAAAGAGAGCGAGAGAGAGAGAGACAGACAGACAGACAGACAGAGAGAGACAGAGACGGATAGAGAGGGAGGGAGAGAGAGAGACAGAGACAGAGACAGAGACAGAGACAGAGAGAGACAGAGAGAGACAGACAGACAGAGAGGGAGAGAGAGAGAATTTTTGATAAAGCAGCAGCGGCCCCTGATGCCCCCCCCGGCCCCCCCTCATCCCCACGGCAACTCTCGCAGCGCCGACCGCAGCCCCTGCAGGTGGCGGGCGGGTCCGAGGACGAGCGTGGCAGCCGCCACCAATGCCACTTCCTTCCCTCTCGGGCTCCAATCTCCGATGGCCCCCCTCACCCCCAGGTGACGCAAACAAGCCGCCGCACCGGGGGACGTGCGTCCCACCCGGGGTGGCTGGAGCGAGGGTGGGCGCGTCCGAGGGGCCCTGGTGGGGGTCCCCCCCTCGGCAGAGGATGTGCCCCCTTGCCCCGCTCCCCGGCGGCCACTGTCACGGCGGAGGGCGGCGGGGAGCCGGCCCTGTCTCAAGCCATTCGAGCCCGGCCGCCTGCTCGCCGGCACCGAAGGTTCCGACTTCGCCGTCTGTGCTCAGGCCACGGCCCCTCGGCTGTCCCTCTCGTCCATGTTTGTTTGCAGGCTGATTTCGTTTTCCAGGCCCCGGGTCTGCGTGTTCCTGTTAATTCTCCTTGTCGTCATTCAAATGAATCGACACGACTTCTTTTACGTAGTTTGATTTTTTTGGTTGTCATGAGTTATTATTGAGAAACAGGACCAAATCATGGAAGGAGAACTGGTAATTTTTTAACTATTTAAGGTTATTTAAAATTATGACTTTTCTTAACATTTTCTGGTTATAAAACTACTGTATAATCATTTTACAAGATAGGGAAAGTCCAGGAAAGTTTAAATCATCAAGATAAAAAGCACAATAATGTCACCACCCCACGGTGATGACATGACTGGCCATGTTTTGATATATCTCCTTACAATCTTTCTTTTCCTACAGTTTTTAGTAGGAATAGTGATGCTATTTTTTATCAATGGCACCCTTCGGCGAAGGATGGGTGCTGTGCTCAGAGGGTGGCATACACACCAGCTAGCAACCCCACAACTTAGAGAGACAGGTGTAGCCGAAACTGGAAACTGAGTCAGGGAAGACGAGCCGGTCGCTAGTCTGAGCGAAGGACCCCATCCATGCGTCTCGCTCCCCGGGCAGGACTCGGAAGATGGCGGACCCCCCGGGGAGCCTTCCGGTGGGTCTCGGGGGAGCATGAAGGGGTGGGAGGGGCGCGGGAGGCCCAGGCGATGGCCAGCGAGCCGGGCCTCTCCCGATTATCACCAGATCCGACCTACGGAAGGAAACTTCCTCACCGGCACGTGGCCATTTTTCGAGAGAGCGTCATTCCCCCGCGAATCCAAACTAGCACTGCTCGTCGTACAGGCACCAGGACGGAGGGAGGGAGCCGCCTGTGGACGCGGACGCCGCAGGGCCAGGGGGGCAGGAGCCGGGCGCTGTCCTGGTCGCCAGGGCAGCAGGGCCCAGGGCCATCGGCGGACGTGGATAAATGGCGGCTGGGACGGAGGTGCGGCAGGCCGCGAGCCGACCCTCGCTCGCGTGGGGACAGGCTCCCCTGGACAGGCAGGCGGGGCCCTCGCGACCTGCGCCCTCCGCTGCGAGTTCGCCTTTACTTTCCGTCTTCATCTTATTTTAATGCTGTGTTAGGATCTGCTGGATGTTGACTTTGTTCAGTGTATGTAGAGACGTGCCACCTGCATCTCGACCTCCCCAGCGCCTTTTTCCTGCCGTTTCTGGAAAACCACTGTTACTAACCTTCGCCTCACCTTTCCAAGGCTTTCGTTTCTGGCAAAAATAAGCAAACGTCTTGGATTCTCCTCCTTTCTTACCGAAAGGTGGTATTCTACAGTATTTTATACATGTCTTCTATCTACCTACCTAATCTTTGGTTCTGAGTCTTGTTTTTAGAGAGTTCCTCTTTTTTTCCTTTCCTTTTTTTTTTTTTTAACAGCTGTTGTTTTCTATTTATATAATAAATGCCTTATCAATGGATATTTGGATTGTTTATAACCTTTTGCTATTAAAAATAATATCGCAATGAATGCTGTGCACATATTGCTTTGAATTTTTAGAGATTCTTAAATGTAGAATTGCTAAGTCAATGGGTGAATGAAAATGTCACTTCACTAGTTAGTTTCAGAGGACCCTCCAGAAAGGCCACACGATTTCACGCTCTCGGCAACAAGGACGGCTCCTGGTCCTGCCTGGCCTCCTCAACAGAGGCTGTCCTTGGACTTCTTGGGTTTTGCCAGTCAGGTAGATGACCAGTAGTATTTTCGAATACTTTTTAATTCCCTTGTCTCTTAACATAAAACGGAGTAGCTTCTTAGGTACTTAAAGGCCATTCGATTTTTGTTTATTTTCTACTTTTCCTTCTTTGAAAGGCCTGTTCATATCTCTTGTCCGCTGCGCCTCATTTCAGGGCTTTTCCGGAGGTTCTTGCTTATTCACTTTTCTTTTGCACTTGAGAATCAACTTTGCCGACTACAGAAAAAATAAATAACTGGCCACTTTGAACGTGATTGCAATAAGCACATCGACTTGGGGGGCCTGGATCGGCGCCCCTGACGCCTGACACCGACCCAAGACCACAGCAAGCCCCCGACCTGCCGGGTGCCCCGCTATCCTCCTGACTTCTCCCACGTTTCTCTGTCCTCGTCCCTAAAACCACAGCAGGGTGCAGCCGAACTTGGATGGGGAAAAGGCGCTGATCACGCTGACTGTTCTCACTTTAACTCTGTGACCACAAACCACGAGGGGTGCCTCCGAGGTCCTGGGCGGGCGCCCCGCCCCATCCAGCAGTGTCCGGCACCCCCCTGACGGCTAGTCACACCCGCTCTTCTCTCCTCCCATCTGGCCAACTGTCTCATTCTTACCTCACCCTCACCGAGGAAACGGCACAAAGCAAAGACCCAGAAGGGAACTTCTGCAGTTTGCCCCGTGAGATAATAGTGCCAGCCACCGAGATGCAAATCTACGCACACACCCTCCCCCTCAAAAAAAGAAAAACAAGTTAACAAAGGATGGGAAAGAGAAAGAAGCTTGGGCCTCCAAAATAACTAGGAGACAGAAAAATACAGATTTCAACCTAGACGTAAGCAGGAACGTGGAAATCCAAGAACAGCAGCCACTCCTCGGCAGACCCCAGGGCTGCGGATGTCCCCAGCGAAGGGCTGGCCTTACCCACGGGCGTGTGCTCCAGACCACTGCAGGCGGACTGGAAGGTGCCTGGGGGTGCCGGGGTCACAGGCAGAGCAGCGGCCCCTCCTCACCCCATGAAGGTCCAGGGCATGTGTGACGGCTTAGTGTCCAGGCCCAAGGCCTCTTCTGAATCCAGTCCGTGGGGTCGAAGGGCCCATGGGATTGGCAGTCATGCTGGGAAAACAAGACAACCACCAAGCAATTAACAACCCAAACAGCGTATGTTTACACACTGATATATCTACCAAATTATGCAGCAGAAACAATTAGGGGACAGTGTAGTGTATGATAAGGTGCTAATCACAGGATGCGGAGCATAAATACAGAAGACGCTTGAGAATGGGCAGGTCCCACGAGCCGGAGCCACCAGTCGTGGGCATTTTGGTGCGAGGCAGGGGTCGACGGCTAGGGTTGTCATCTCTGGCGTGAAGATTGTGCGTGCGGGAGGCAGATCGACATGAGAAAATAACCGGGATTAATTACGGACGTGTGCGTGAGAGCCCCACGTAACCGAGAGCCGGAGACCTCGCGGACGGGAGAGGCTCGGGGACAGAGAGCTGAAATGGCATCCTGAGCTCAGGGCGCGGCGAGGCGCCTTGGGGCTTCGGAGGGGAGGAGAGTCACCGCAGGGCGATAAGACAGTGACAGGTGTTTGCCCGTCTCTGTAAATAGGTCGTAAAATGTTCTTTCTGGCGATACTGCTAATTATGGGCCAAGGCCCTAATTTAAACTCTTTAAGGGAGAGGTAGTTTTCTCATGAGTCTGCAGGGTCTCGACTGGCTTCCGCGCACGATAATTCCCAGGCTCGAGGGGCGGGTGCTGGGGAGGCCTCTGCTGAGCCCCTTCGGGTGTTAAGGGAGCTTTTGCCAAATTGGACTAAAAATGGGCCGCACATTGGTGACTGTGAGGTATTTAATTGACGTGTTTCTTAGGAATGTCTCAGTTTAGCCAGCAGAGGGCAAGAGAACACAGAAACCGTTCCAAGATTGACGGTTTGGGGAATGCTGGAGAGAGGACTGTACGGCTGTCTGCAAAAATAACAACGAAACGGTCTCTTTTGAATGTGGCTCTTTTGAAAGAATATATTTAAAAACTATATTTTAAATATATTTAAATATATATATTTTATATATATTATAAATATATATTTATGTTTTATAATATAACATAGTTTATATATTTTATAATATATATTTATATATTATATATTTTTATATATTATATATATTTTTATAATATATATTTATGTTTTATAAATATGTTTTATATATTTTATATATTTATATATATTTTATATATCTCTATGTCTAAAGCAGAGGCCGATTACTGTTCACATTGCAATAAATTCTTGCTGTTTTATAAAAGGTCAGATTTCTTCAAACGGTGCGCGCATATCTTTATAGATCCACAAAAACATGGGAGTATGTCTGAAAAATTTAACCTAACATTTTAAGAAACACTTTCATTTGAAGATCTCACAGAAATAGTCTCCGAAACATTAATAAACGTACGTAGCAGTGATAAGTTTCATAAATCCCAGAACTAGGTTAAAGAATGGATGCCGCTGTAAACAGAGCACGCGATGACGTTTGTTAAACGGACTAACCCACGTCCAGACGTTCAGTGGGCTGTTTATTGGAAGCGAGCAGGCATCGGGTCCCCCAGGAGAGGCGGGCAGGGCGAGAGGGGGAACCGCCCTTTCCAGCACGTCAGGCCAGGGGCAGCTTTGGGCCTCGGCCACTCCCGAGGCCCGTGGCCAGGCGTCTGTGTCCGCGCGCCCATCGGCCACCCCCATCACGCTGCTCGTGCCCCGCCCCACCCCCCACCTGCAGGTCGAATGGCGCTGTGAGCCCACGGACTCCAGGCCGACAGGAAAACTGCGACAGAGTTCCTCCGGGCATTCGGTCTGTGCTGTCCACACACTTACCTTGGCGGGGGCGGGGGGCGCGGACAGAGCATAAATCTACTGGAAACCGGGGTTCTGGCTCCAAGGTGGGCGTTCTCTCTGGGTAAACCATGAACCTCTCTGGTCTATGGTATTTTTCACCTACAAAATAAAGGTGCGCGGCTGGGTGACCTCAGAGATGCCCGCCATCTCAGAGACCCTGAGACTCCGTTCGTTCCGTCCCCATCTCACAGTTCCCCATCTCGGGTAACGTGCTCCGGAAAACAGTCACCCCCTCGGTACCCTGAGAGGAGGTGGCATTGGTTCCACGACCACTGGGGATGCCAAAATCCTGTGACGCTCAAGTCCCTTTGATAAAACCGAGCGGTATTTGCATCTAACCTATGTACCTCCTCCCATACACTTGGAGTCATCTCTAGATTGCTTATAGTGCCTAATACAATGTAAAGGCGGCGTGAACGGTTGTCACGCCACGTTGTTTAGGGGATGATGATGAGGAAAACAGGTCTGTACATGTTCAATCAGAGGCAACCATCGTAGACCTAATTACGTAGTACACGTCAGCAAAAGTCTAACTTCTTGTTGAATATTTTTGATCCGCGACTGGCTGGATCCGCAGACGTGGGAGCCAGAGATGCAGAGGGCCAGTTGCACGTGACTTGAGACGGGACTCTTTAAGACTGAGAAAATTAATCTCCACCAACGGAATTTCAGACCCAGAAGCAGGATACGAGGAAGTCATTTTATCTTGCTTCACATGCTGATGAGGACGATTTGGGTGCCATTCGCATGACACCGTTAGAGGCCAGCTTCCTTCTGGGAATACGGGCTGCTCTGCATTCCCCTGAGCCCACGGAACCTTCGTCCTCCGGGCTCCTAGGACACTGAGTGACCACAGCGGCAACTAAGAGATGGAATGAGGAAGGAGCTCGAACACTCCTTCGGGCAGCAGTGTGACGGAGCATGTCCCTCCCTCCCGGACTTCAGACTGTCTGCAGCGGCTGAAATGCTGCTCTCAGCTCGAAGCAATAGAAGCTTCACCCGCAAGGAGTGAGAAGTTCAGAGCGGGGTCCTTTCAGGGGTGGTCAGCAGCTCAGTGGTTTCATCCACAGAATGAACACCTGCTAAGCGCGAGATGCCTGCCGGGCCCCAGGCCTCACAGCCCCATGAGCAGGGAGGGGCGGACGTAGCTCTTCCGCGAGAGCTTTGGCTCTTCTCAGGGGGGAAAAAGGATTCCCCCCAGCTGACTTGTTCTCATGTTTCCTTGGCCAGAACTAGATCATGTTTATTTCTTACACTTCTGCAGGCCGGGAAGTCCAAGATCAAGGCGCCAGGCAAACGCAGACGTCCTCAGCAGGAAAGCAGCATTCGCCATGGGCGAGTGGGACCCGTGCCCGAGACGCAAAGACGCTTCGGCAAACACAAATCACCGCATTCCAGCACGAGGGATACAAATCACGCGATCATCTCAGCAGACGCGAAAAAGCATCTCCTGTATGAGGAAGGGCGCGAATCCCACTCGTGAAGGCTGCACCCTCAGGACCCGATTACCCCCCAAATACCCTCCTCTAAAAACCATCGCCTTGGGGATTGGGGCTTTAACATATGGATTTGGGGGGGCGGTGCACAAACGTTCATCACTCACCAAAGGGGTTTTGACCTATTTCGTTTTCTGCTCTGTTGCTTAGCTCGCTGCGTTTCTTGCTCTTCTGCTGAGAGCAATCTCCGTGCTAAACATGCAGCCGGATTATTCCCAGGGAGGCGCCTGGAGACGCTTCCTGGGGAAGCCGGCCCCGCCCACTGCCCCCTGGAGCCAGAACTGTACCCGCTGCCAAATCAATCTCTTCTTTCCCAAATGTGTCACATGGTTCATTCTGGGCTTCTAGCTGCTCGAGAATTTAGAGCCAGAACCGCACACAAGGGGATTTTAACTGCACGCTGATCAAATGCGGTGACTCTTGAGAGTCCTGTCCCTGCGTGCTTTTTTTGAAACAATGCCTCCAGGATCCCGAGACGGCCCCTGTGAGCGAAATCCGTTTTGTAACTCACCAAAAAAAATCTCCAAACATGAGTAGCTTCTTATATTCTCCTCCAGGAGCCTCTGGGCTGTGTCTTCCTATCTTCTGGAATGCACAGGAATACAATACACTAAAATGAGTGGTCTGCAAAATTGGTTAACCTATTTTTAACTTTAAGTGGTGATTTCTACCTCCTTAATGAGGAATAAGGGTCATTGTTTGCAAACGTTGCTTGTCTCACAGAGCACAGCTGTTGTGCCTTATGTTAAACCATGCAGAGGGGTATCAGAAAGTCACCTCCTCCAACAGGGAGCTTTAAAAAGAAACACCCAAAGACAACGAGGACATGGCCTGACTCTCAAGGTCATCTAATGTGACAAAGAGCTGTTTTCCATGAAGGCAGCGCCTCGCAGGGCAGACATGGTGCCCGGTGCCCCGGGGCAGCTCCCCGCACCCGGGCCTGACCGCGGCCGCCGCGCTCTCCGCTGCCTGGAGTCCGACGGCTCTCGGGCTGCTGTGAGTGGCACCCGGAGTGTCAGTCCTTTGGCGACTGGCTCATTTCACGGAGCATGACGTCTTCAATGCTCGCCCACGTCCAGCATGGTTATCAACATTTTTCATCAAAATCATGTAAATAAAGTGCTAGTTTAAGTTTTGGAAACTATTATTAAATACCATTAAACTTTTTATTTAAAAAGTATGAATCACAGCCTTCAGCAGCCATGCAGGCTTGCCCCGCCCCCCGCCCCTTCAAATGGAAAAGAGGTTGGTGGCCTGCAGCCACAGGGCCTCGGAGCTGGGTGTTCGGGCTGGGGCAAGGGTCCCCTGGCAGGGGCACGAGGACCTGCGGGGTGGGGCAGGACGTTCTGGGAGCCGTGTCGCAGCCCGGGGCTCCCTCGCCCCCAAGTCCCTTCCTCCCCCTTCCTTCCAGCTGTCAGACCTGGTTTGTGGCCTGACGGCTTCTGGTGCCCACTCCGGCTCCCTCTTCTCTGTGTCTTCGCAGGCCTCGCCCCAAACCGCTCTCTTGCACGACCCTCTGTCCTGCAGACCCCAAACCGGCACAGCAAGCCAGCATCCAGCAGCCACCGCGGTGACGGCGTAAAGAATCAGAACTGCGTTTTACTCACGTTCCATCCGGCTGGGCCCACGTATGTACGAGTTTAAATATGAATGAACATTGCAAAGGATTCCACGGCCAACATATGCACCTGCTGTGAGCACTGTGCTCTGGGGGCCCGGATGAGAACCCCGAGGAGAAGCGAGAACCCAGACACTTGGCGCCACCGACAAACGACGCTCCGTTGTGCGAGAACCCAGCGCCTTCGCGTTACGCGGGTGGAGGCTTCCCGCGGCTGGTCCTCTCTCCACTCAACGTTTCTGCCACCGAGATCCGCAGGCCAGAGCCAGGTCCACCTCCGGCGGCCGCGGTGCTGACCACGCAGACCTTCGGGGCGTTCAGGTTCAAAGGGCTTCGGGCGGAGGGTGCGGCTCAGAGTGTCGGCGGGTCCTGAGCAGCACCAGACCTGAGAGCAGACGTGCGCGGACACGGCCTGTCCCGCGCCACGGCCATGCCGTGCGTCCCAGGGCCAGAGGGCCCTGTGCGGTCGCTGATAGATTTGTCTTCTGTGTTTGTGAAATACAGGTGTCTAAAGCACACAGCTCGGGACAGGCGACCACCTCGCCTCAATCTAAGGATGGTGCTGACGCTTTACATGGCGTGCAAAGAAATAAAAGGGAGGCGGCCGTGGCACCTGGGAACGGCGGGGGGGGGACACCTGGGGGCCAGAAGCTTCCAGCGCTCCTGGCTGCACCTGCCCCTCAGCCGGCCCAGCCCGGGGAGGACAGGAGGACGAGCACGTGGCCTAACGGTCACCGAGGGCGCACCTGCCGAGTCGACGGGCGCGGCCGATCCAGCGGTTCCCGACGCGGTCTCTTCCTCTGCGCGCTCCTTGACTCTCTCCCGCTCTCTTCGAGGCGTCCGGTAAACCCTCTCCACACGCGAACTCCCTCGCGTTTAAGACGCAGAGCGCAACGGCACGAGG
This sequence comes from Rousettus aegyptiacus, assembly GCF_014176215.1. Taxonomy (NCBI): domain Eukaryota; kingdom Metazoa; phylum Chordata; class Mammalia; order Chiroptera; family Pteropodidae; genus Rousettus; species Rousettus aegyptiacus. The sequence goes on along the minus strand of NW_023416288.1, from coordinate 43,592,961 downwards.
ATGCTCAGCACGCGCCGCGAACACGAGTGGCGGGCCGGTCCCAGGTCGGTCAGACCCGAGACGCAGATTATTCTACATTCTAAAAGCGTCTTAAAGGTGCAAACTCCATGTTTATTTTGGTTTCCTCATGACAATTCCACTGCTGGTTAAGACGGGGTCACGGGGACCATAGCTAACCTCTCGCCTTAAATAAGAAAAATGGACAAATGTACGAAACGACTATTTCACGCATCGGAGAACAGGCAGAGCAGGTCCACGGCCGCTGAGAAAAAAGAAAATGAACAGTTGGCCCCAAGACTGCACCAGTTCACTGCCCGGAGGTTCCAGGTGGCAGTGTAAAGAGCAGGGCCCCAAACAGACCCCAGAAGTCTTGCTGGGTTGAGAAGCAGATTGGCCAGGCAAGTAGAATTTTCAGGACAAAGTACCAGAAAGGTGGCAGTTGCTGAGAGAGAGAGAGAGAGAGAGAGAGAGAGAAGGAGGAGGAAGAGGAGAGAGAGAGAAAAGGGGGGTGGGGGTGGAGAGAGAGAGGGACAGAGAGAGACAGTAGTGGAGAAGATGCACAGAGAAACGGCCGCCGTGTCGGGCCGAGTCCTTCTCTGCGTGTGTGAGAAGAACCCGCCCGAGGCCAGGAGAGGAGCCATGGGAGGCGAGGAACATGATGGCGTCCAGAGCTCGCACACTGGGGGCTGGGGACGGCGTGCGCGGCACGAGCCGAGTGGGGACGGTTTGTAACACGGGGGGCACTGGGCGGAACCCTCGGATTATCCCTTAACTGGAGGCGATGCTGGGCCCGCCCTCGCAGGGCTGGAAGGGTCCAGCTGACTCCCGGCCCCTCACCTGTGTGCCAGGACAAACTCCAAGCCCATTTAAAGGAACACGACAAAATCAAATGTTCAAAAATGTAAAATTTGCGATGTCTAACATCCCGTCGTAAGTTACCATGAATGCAAAGAAGTAGGAAATATTATTTGTAACCTGGAGAAATTCTAGTTAAAGAAACAAAACCAGAAAAATAACCCAGAACCAGAAATGAAAAAACATGATGGAATTAGAAAAGATGTTGAAACAGTTATTACAAATATATTCTTAGTCAAGAAGGTAGAGGAAAACACGACCATCATGAAAGAAATGGAAGATATCAAAAAGACCCAAATGGGATGAAAAATACAATGTCTGGAAGAAAAATACACTAGACGAGATGAATAACAGGTATAATGCTGCAGAAGAAAATGTCACCGAACTTGAAAAAACAGCAGTAGACCTGTCTGTGGTAGGCAGAACTCTAGGATGTCCCCTCAAGATCTTGTGCTCCTGGAGTGTACACCCACAAACCCACGGGGCTGTGAACAGGACAGGTTGCACTCCGGTGATTACGAGACGTTTTGGGACAGGTGAAGACAGGGCCCAGGAGCCCTCTGCAAGCTGCGAGTTTCTCCCAGCGATCACGGAGAGAAAGCCAGCCTCCGAGAGCAGGAGCGACCCAAGGCTGGCCCAACAACGGAGGGCCCGCATGGCGAGGGGAGACACCGTCCACCGCCAGCAGGCCGGGGAGGAGACGCCGAGCCCGAGCCGAGGCCGTCGCCCTGGGCAGGCCCCTCGGCTTCCGCCTCGCGAGGTCCTGAGGAGGAACATGGACCTGCCGCGCCAGCCTCTGACGCGCAGAACTGCAGGTCAGCGCGCGGGGCAGCCGTGGTGCCAAAGGTACGCGAAACCCACTCCCCCCCACGGAAAACCTGCTTCTGTTCATTAGCTTTTAGAAACGGGAGAAGTCGAAATTAGTTTATTATTCAATTTACTGAAAGAGACTTTGCTCGGTAAACTATATCGAACCTAAAAAAACAGTGTGTAGCTTTCACGGGCTCAGTGCCTGCAAGGAGATCATAACACTTGACCTAATATCAAACACTTTCTTAGGTATGACTAGCAGATTCTTAACCTCAAAGAGCCTCATTTCATTACCAAATATCCAATATTAGCCACTCCGTAAAAACACACTGATTTATTTTAATTATCATTCAAGACCATCTGCCAAAAAATCATTCCAGAAACATAAAGCTCCAATGCCATTGCAGGAAGCCTCTGCGATAGCCTCAGTGACCCCACGGTCTGATGTCCCCACCTGCCCCCTCGCCCTGAGTGCGGGCTGGACCTGTCGGCTCACTCGAAATGAGCAGAATATGGCGGAAGCGATAACTACGAAAAGCCTGGCTTCTGCCTGGGTTTTCCGTCTCTCTGTCTCTGTCCCTCTCAGCACTGGCCCTATGTGAAGGCAGCTGCCGGGTCATGAGGAGGCCCCGTGGCCGAGCCCAACTGGCCAGGGATCGAGGCCCGTCAGTGACCATGTGGCTGAGCGACCCCCAGGGCTACCACCAGCGCAGCTGTTAGGTGAGGCCACGACCCCAGCTTGACTGCAGCCTCCCGGGAGCACGGAGCCCGGGGCGCCCAGCTGAGCCGTGCTCGGACGGGTTCCTGACCCCCAGGGACGCTTTCGAACCTTGGCGAGTTGGAGCAATTTGTTACGTGGCGGTACAGAACTAAGACAGCCATTATCCAGCAGCTTAGATAACTTAGTCATGAAGAGATTCTGAACGCCCTTTCCACGAAACGTAGGGAAAAACGATTCCGCTGGCGACTGTGTGTGGCACCGCGTTTTCGCGGATCAGAACACGAGTCCACACGCAGCACCCCACCGGACAGAGGTTCAACTTCTGTAATAATTCGGCCCCAGCGATTGTCGCCAGCGAGCAATGGGGTTCGGAGGCGAGAGTTTACCGGAAAGCGGGGGAACGCAGCCATCACCCACCTCTTGCTACCATTTTATAATCTTAGGGAATTATTAGTTTTTTTTTTTTTAAGTGTTCCTGAGAGACAGCTTTAATTGCTAATGTTAGGTTCGAGTTAAGCGACTTTCTGCCCACACGAACGGGTAGACTGACTTGATGACTCACCAGTCCTCCCACTGAACAGAGAGCCGCAACGGCCCTTTGCCATCTGGCCAAGATGGCACCTTTGGGCTCACACCCCAGGGCTCCCTGGAACCTAATAATTACCCCAGACTAATAACACATGTAAGTGCTGCTGGCCAAACAGTGACATCGGGGCTGGAGCCAGGAGACGAGGACACTCGTAAGGAAACAATGCGGGTAGAGCAGTCCACGGTTAATAACGTTGCCATTCACTGCTTCATGTCTCAGCCGAAAGCGCGTGTGCGCTCGACGTTGTTTTCATCACGGGCCCCATGAATTTGGGACACGCTTCGATAACTCTAGCATACAAGGACGATTCGCCATAGCATAGCTGTTGATCTTGTGAACCACGAAATGGCTGCGTAAGAAGTAAACAGATCCATCAAAATGGGAAAGTCAAGCCATCCCACCGCCTTTGCGGCCTGCCCTTGGCCGGACTCGGGGATTGTTCCTATTCCATGATGCTTCAGGTGTTTTTTTTTTCTCTTTGGTTGCTTTCCTCTGGCTTAATGAGCCAAATTCTTGGAGCCAACCCAATATCTTCCCCACCTGCCCCATAAGCAAAATCGGCGGTACTTGCTTTGGGAAAAGGCGGTCCGGTGACATGAGTGCCTGCTGAGGAATTTCCATCCGCGGAAATTTGTGGCCTGATTCGGCACAGCGTCCTACGCCTCCTAGAGAAAGCGGCGACGGGTAGTTTATGCCCATCTAGAAACCGACGTGTAGCCAGGGGTAACACGTGCACGTCTACCTCGGCCTGAAGCGGGGTGTGAGACGCCCCCGGGGATCGAAGGGGCGCTGCTGTTTACGAGTCACAGAAAGTCAGGCCAGGCTGCCAGGAGCGGCTTTCCGGGGAGGCCGCACTCTGCCGAGTTCGCCGCCTTGGCCCGCTTCCTGTGGACCTAACAAAAGATTCGCGAACCGGCGGAGTTCCGGGACCTCCCCGCGCTGCACGAGGCGTGCTCCAGATGCCATCGGAGGTCTTGGCGTTAGGAGACACGGGTACCCGGAAGGACATCTTGTCTATGGCCGGCAGGGACTCATCGAGATTAGCTGAGAGAAGGGAAACGTCTGAATGAGAAGGAAAACGGGTTACATCCGGTCCTGATTTCCGCTCTCCTCCGTTTCCTTTACGTGAGAACTCCTGGCGTGCAGCTGGGCACACGGCCGCCCGCAGCAGACACTCCTCAGGCGCTTACCAGCAGACGTGATCACACGCCTGGGTCCTGGCCGGTGAGATCAGAGCCTAAGTGTTTTGTGCCACATCTGAGAAGTGTCCTGCTGGCTGGGGATGCAGACGAGACGACCGGAGCACAGGCAGCCGCCTGAACCACGAGACTGAACTCGTGTATGCGGGAGAGGGTGGAGCAGCAGGACGGAGGGGCCTTGACCCCTGAACCATGAACGCCCTCTGTACTCGAACCGTCTCTAAACCTCATTCATGTGACGGTGGAGGAAACGGATGTCTTGTTTATGTCTGCGCCATTTTGGATTTCCCGCCACTCAGAGCAGAACGTGACAAAGAGACGATATTTGAATCTCGTTTAATAGAATCAGGTAGGTGTGTATGCCTGCGTGTGTGTGTGGTGAGTGTGTGTGTGGTGAGCGGGGGGGGGGGCGTCCAGCCCCCCGGCATCCGGGCTCCCATTCAAGCACCACTCTGACGTCCTCTGGCTGACCTTGGCCCTCCTCGCTGGATGGCACCACGGCGGGCTGACCACAGGGGCACGTTCCTTCTTCGAGGGACCCCAGAGCGTCCCCAGGGGCCCCCTTCATCAGCTCCTTCCTTTCGCCGCCCTGCTGCAGCGGGATGCAAGGCGGAGCTCCTTAACGCGCTGGCCTACGCAGTCTCCGCTGCTTGACTCGGCTCCCCCATGAAGGAAGTCACCCTCCGCGTCAGTTTCCGCCTCTCCCTGGACAGCCATTAGAAGTTTCAGGCATCACTGAGCCAAAGGGAAATGCATTCGTGTGGCGTCCGCGTAGGGTGGGGCCCAGTGGGGAAGCCGCTTCGTCCCGACGCCCCGAGTCACACTGCCGCCTCTGTCAGGACAGTCAAATGGCCTCTGTAAGCGGAGTCTGTGTTAATTCTGTGTAATCTCGTTTAAGGAGAAGAGCCTCCCATCATCATGGAAGGGAGGGAGGGATGCGTTGACTTCCGTGACTTGGGAACTATCCCGAGGCTCCTCTCTCTAGTCTGCTTGGCCTCCCCTGCTCTTCAGCTTTCTGGAGCCCGCACCGTGTGTACAGAGCAGGGTCACAGAGCACACACTGCACCGCAGGGTCCGATGGCCTGAGGGACATGCCGGGACAGAGGGACCCAACGAGGGGTCCAGGCAGCGGGGAAAGCGAGGCAAGGCCCCCGAGCCAGGAGCAGCGCCAGCGGGAGCGAGCGGAGAGGGCGCGGCAACGGGGCAAGGCCAGCAGGGTTTCGTAGGACCCTGGAGGAACCTGCGTGGAAATGGGTGTCACAGGAGCGTTTTGGGCAGAGAAGAGAAAAAGCCTGACTGACGCCTTGTCAGGAGCCCTCTGTCTGTGACCGGCCACTCGCATTCCTGTCACAGCTGCCCGACCAGAGGAGCGCAGGTACAGCCATGGAGGAGAGAGGGCAGCGGCAGGATGGACAGGACGGAGAGGGCCCTGGGCACGGGTGGGGCAGGGCTGCGGGGAGCAGCAGAGGCGAGAGGGCGGGGTCCACCGCTGCTGACAGCGAAGGGCCGTGGCCCCCGCAGAGATGGAGGTGTGTGCTCAGGTGTCTGACGGCTCGTGGCCCGTCCACCTTCGCAGCCCGGAGGCTTCTACAGCCAGGGGCGTCGTGAGGGACACACCGGCACCGAGGTACTCAATGAGGTAGGCCTTCCTCAGGCATTTGCAGAACTTGGGGCCAGGGAGCCCCTAAGTCTCGATACGTGTAAGTCACAAATCAAGCTCACGAACTGTTAAGTAAAACATGTTCACTTCTCCTACCTTGACAAATAAACTTTCTTGACAAAATAGGTAAATACGTGTGCGATTTGGAAGGTGGAAAAGTAGCAAATACAACGGAAGTAGATTATTACTGTGCGTGTGTGTGCTACATTGATGGTCTGGCGATGTTCGGAAGGGAAATAAAGATGCGCGTAATTCACAGTGCGTTTCAAGTTAATTCCACACATTTATTTTTCTTGCCTTCATTTCACTAAAAACACTAATTATGTAGTTATAATCAGGATTTCCACATAATTTGAGTTCTAGTGACAGCAATATCAAATTAGACCATGTTTCTTGAGTAAAGTTTTTAGTTTTTTTGCCTTAATTAGTGACAATTAGAATTGTCAATAACTTGTTAAAGCAATACATAGGCTAGAAACAAAGCATGAAAGTTAGATGTCATGTTCAAACATTATAATGGGGTCTTTTAGCAGAAATTATTACAAAATGTTTTGATTTTATCCTATAAATCAATAGCGCTCAATCACCCTTTTCTTTGTCTCTCAAAGTAACATCTAGAGCTATCCAGTATTTCCTAAATTCTTCTCATTTCAAAATTTTCAATGCTGAGCTATTATAAAGAAAACTAGAAAGAGCACATTTCCATATCCTACTAGAAAGAACTCAAAATCTCAGAACTGGCCTAGGTCTTCCTGAAGTGTGAATTTAAATTAAAAAAATATATATTTTTTTAATTGGGAGACTATATGAGTCAACATGCAACAAACGATGAAAAAAAGCATCAGTAATGCTTACAAATTCAGTCGTTATTACAGAGATTGATAATGTGGTAAAAAGGAAGTCAACAGTGGATTGACCCAGGGGAGGATGTGGTCAACATAATGCAGTCGGCAGCAAACCGCTCTTCTTTTGAAGTATCTCACATCATAACCGAACTGAAGGAATGGCGGCAGGCAACTTCCAAGAACCGCTAACAGAACATAGGGACGCCTGCAGGAGCCATCTAAGATGGATGGAGACAGGTGCTAGGGGCTAGGCAACAACACTTCTCTGAAGAGAGTTACTGGAGGAGACAAATCTCACAGGAGGAGGTAATTAATCCAATTGTTTCCATGAACTTGATCTAGTTGCTACAGTGTATCTAGAACATTCATGTGACTGTGACATGACGGTATGGTCATCTATTTATAATACAGCAACAAGGACACGATACAAAATTACAATAGTCCAAGAGTACTTTACATAGATCAAGAATTTGATATTTTGATTATTCACTAAAGGGATATATCTTAACATTAACTGCATAAGGGAAAACAGTTAATTAGAGAGCAAGAGGAAGAAAGGAAACCGAAGGAGGTTATCTACAAAGAAAGAGGATTGGATGGGCTGAGCCCTCAGTGGACTGACATACCAAAGTAGCCCTATATTCATGCACGACTCCTATGGTCACCTCTCATAGCATATCGATCACATCGGGACGCGGCCGGAGCCCCGCGCCGAAGGAGCCTGGAGGAGGCAGAGCCGCGCCCCATCCTCGAGTCCCAGGAGCATCCTGCAGCCGGGCCCCAGCGCCAGGCCGGCGGACTGGGCGGGGCGGCGACGACGGCCACGCCCCCTCCTCGGGAGGCGGGGCTGGCGCCGGGCGCCACACCCCATTGGCTGAGGCTCGCAGGCCCCTCCCTTCACTTCCGCCCTCTTCCCCTTTCCAGGTGTGCCACTTGGTCAAGGCTCCAGGGTCCAGGGTCGCCGGAAGCAGCTGACCTTCTGACTTCCTGTCAGGTCGATAGTAGCCTAAGCTACCTCACAAGGGAGCCTAAGCTACGTCCTTCACCCCCTGTGACCTCATCACAAAGGCACGGTGTCACCTCACATCGTTGCAGGAAGAAGGGTGAGCACAGGAGATTATTTTGGGAGCAACCACATTCACGGAGCTCTCACTGCAGTGTCTTGCTATAGTGTTCTTTTTTGTTATCAGTTATTATTGTTGGTCTTTCACTGTGCCTAATTGTAAACTAAACTTTATTATCGGTGTGCGCACACAGGAAAAACAGCGTATGTGGGGTGCGGTGCTCCCCGAGGTTTCGGGCATCCCCTGGGCGTCTTGGAATGTACCCCCCACCCCGTGGATAAAAGGGGGGCGCTGCTCTTCCTCATTTGCAGCTCACATTCCAGCCGAGCGCAGCTTCTGGAGGACCCAAGGGAAACAAGGATCATGTCAGCCACGTGATAATGCTTTGGAGCCCTTTGTCTTCTCCCCTCTCCCATCAACTTGCTTCCTAAACTTTAACTGTTCCAGTTTTCTCTTTTTAGTGCTGCCCAAAGCATTCTTTCTTTCTCCTCAGGCCACGGAGCTGAAAGCGGCCCCAGACTTCACGCCCTGCGGGCTGAGAACCACCCCTCCCCCTTCAGTATATTGCTTCTTCCACGGTCCCTGCCGATCCCCAGCGGAGGGAACCTCTGGACACTTCCATGTTACATTCTGGTACCACTCACACATACGCAGTCAGTATAAATTGGTGCTAATCGTTTAATAGCATATTGCCCAAGATTAATCGTGTTTTTAAACAGCAATTAATCCAAAGAATGACTCTCTAATGAGGATTTGGGCAACACTTATGTGGTAACAAGATCGTGCCTTCCCTGTATCCTTCCAGAAGCCCGGTTCTTGGCCCACATGCAGCCCCTTGGCGCCCTCAAATACCGAAGAGCATTAAAACAACAGAAATAACAAGTGACCGCGTCCTTATTACATGCTAGCCATGGGGCCGGGCGTTTCACATTCCTCTAAAGCCCACACCAGCTTCGACTTGGAGAAACAGCTGAGGCTCGCCCCTGGAAAGTGGTGGGTTGAAAACCCACTCAGCTATTTTGACTTCCAGCGCCCAGCCTGCTGGAAGAGGAGGAAGCAGCTCCCAGCTGGCGCAGGCCGGGGCTGCCGGGGCAACAGCTCGGCAGCTCACCACAGCCTCCATCGGGCATTTTATCGTTGAGAATGTTCAAAGGGATTGTTCACCATTTAGGGTCCGAAAGAATATACCAGTCCGCGGAGACAACATTTGAGTGGGACATTCTTAGATCAATAGAAACATTTCCAGAATTTTTGGTAAATTTTCTTACCGTAAAGCTTAAAAGCGATACGGAAGCCATTGACGTGTATGTGCGCTGTTAGAAAAAAGGCCTTCCATTCGGAGGTGGGAGGTGTCACGGGCGGTGATGAAGAGCTGTTACTCAGCCACGTTCGCTCAGGAATTCAAGTCTAGACTTTAAGGAAGGTCAGTGGATTCTGACGCACACTCAGAGAGAAGCAGGGTGCCGTGGGCTCAGCCCTCCGAGGACCGCAGTGCTGGAGCCCCGGTGCGCACGTTCGGTTCAGCGAGTGACAGCGACGTGGTAGCCGCAGAGCACGTGAGTCGCCTCCCCTCCAGCGCAGCGCAGCCCAGCTTCGCGAAGGCCAGCTCGTCAGTGGTAGCCTTTTTAGGGAAATGTGGAGAAGTGGTATCGGAGTCCCTCACCCAGCCATCTCAGCAGGTCCTGGTGTCTCCCTTGTGAAAGTGGCAGAGGTTTGGGGGCCGGGTAGGGTGGCTGTGACCATGGGGATAGTCATAATATGTCAACACTGGACCCAAAGAGGTCACACGAAAGTGACTCCTGGAGACAGCAAGATGCGTAGTCAGGAGGGCGGTCGAGTGACAGTCCCTCTCCCAGGAGGGCCGGTGGCTATGCTACAGTCTCAACTGCAGGTTACTAACTTGGGGTCCCTGGACCCTCCCTGAGGGGGTCTTCTGAACATGAATGGGGAAAAAAATGACATCTTCATTGTCCTGCATGCGGGGCTTCCTGGGGCCGGCGTGTCTGGAGTGGCGGAAGGGCGTTCGGGGAGCTTGGGCCAGTGTCCGTGGAGCAGCTGGTAAGGGGCATCACCGTACCGGTAGCAGCCCCGGGGGGGTGTGACATCGGCACGTAGTGGTTTCCTTGGCACAGTGCTGTGAGCTGCTAGTCGTTTCTTCAGGAGCTTTCCGGGCATCTGGGGACGCATCGTCAACACTCGGCAGAAGTTCGACAGCCTTCCCCATGGGCAGAAAGATACCAGCACAGACGAGATAATCCAGGGCCATGACTTCCTCTCCAAATGGGCCTGAACTATGGGGGCTGGGAGGTAGCTTGTCACTGTGTCTGTTCCTTCTTGCTGGCCAGGGACGGTGACTAGGTATCATCGCAGAGGCCAAACCCCGCTGATTTCCGGCGGCTGCTGGGTGAGCTGTGTTGAGTAGGATTCTCAAGTTCTAACAAGTCGCAGAGAAGGAATGGTTAGCACGGCGGGGACGTCCTCACTCTAGACCAGCCTTTTTTTTTTTTTTTTAACTTTGCTTTGTGTATCATGGACCCCCTTTGCCACCTGGTCAAGCGTGGGGACATTTTTTTCAGAATAATGTTTTCAAAAATAATATTATATACAAAGGAAACCCAATATGTTACAGTTATAAAAACACTAAGGCACAGGAATACAGGCGTGCCTTTCGTGGTGGGTCCAGTAGCTGCGAATTTTGAAGCAGTGATGAGCGGAAATGGTATTTCAAGATGCGTGCAATGCCTGAGTGCGATACGAACATATCTGTGGTTTCTGTCATTAAAAGCACTGTTGATTCCACCATGATTTGTTGCCTACAATCATAGGAGAAGAGAGTTTAAGTTTAAGGATCGTGACAATAAAGATATCTTTTTTCTCCCATTCATGTTCAGAGACCCCTTGGGGAGGGTCCAGGGACCCCAGGTTAGGAACCTCTAGCCGAGACTGTAGCTTGGCCCCAGCCCGATTTGTCACGTTGTTCTCTAAGACACCCAGGACCTGTGTCCCCTGAGGTCGAGTTGTGCTTGCCAGCAGCTAGTGCTTGTTTATTTATCTTAATGCGCTTTGTCCCACGATTCCTTGGAGGGTGGTGGGGGAGGCACACAAGTGTCCTTTTGATTTTCGCCACGGCCCAATTCCTAAGAGGACAGAAAACTCGCCCCGTCGTGTGAATTCCCTGGAAGCTCACGTTGCCTAGTGTCCTCAGACTAGAACTGCAGATGCCAAGTCCCCTGGCACTGAGCGAGGGGACAGCTCCTGTCGCAGTGTGTAAGGCTGGAAGCAGTCACCCACGGGCGACTGAGCCAGAGGAGAAGGGGGACTCAACAGAACTACGATGTCGAGGGCACGTCGGGGGGGAAGGGCTGGCACCTGCTACCGCACTGCTCCTGAGGTTAGGCCTTCCTGCGGGTGGCCGGATTCATAATTGTCTCCCGGTAAACTAGGAGTGGAGAGATCGTTTTCCACCCAGAGACCTCTAAATAAAAATCGGCAGTAGACTTTCACGATAGCACGAGTGGAATCACCTGGGAATGACACTTTTGCGATATGAAATGAAACTCAAACTTGGTCATCTCTATTTACTAGATTTAAACTGTAGCTGTTATTTCTGGGAAGAAAAAAAGTAAACAGCTTCCACCTGGGACATCCAGTCTTGTTGCTCTGAGGCAATGGCGACCCAGCGTCTGGGCGTAGCTGCTGGTAAACAAACCGCCCGGCAAGGCTCCTGGCTCGTCAGCCCCCCGAGCCGTCCGCCCAGGTCTTACTCCTTGCCCTCAAGTCTGCTCTGCAATTACCTGCACAGTAAAGTTTCCATTGCAACTGTTTGCCCCCTGGGGACAGCCCCGACACCTCCCGCAGGATATAAGAATAAGGCATAAAACAGGTCAGTACTCATTAAAACTTTACCATGTGCTGAGCACTGTTTTAAAAACCTAGGAGGTAGCCAGAGTTATTATCTCCATTTTACAAATGAGAAAACTGTAGCTTTGAGAAGTTAGTTTCTCCAAGACCCACAGCCGATAAATGGCCGAGTCAAGATTCGAACCCAGGAGCTTTTGACTCAGAAGCGCTACTTCTAACAGTATGCCGGTGTTATTAAGTCTGGACCATGGACTTTTTGACTTAAAATCCCTCAGGGGACTTGTAGAGAAGTCAAATTTCTCATTCCCACCCCAGACCTAGTGCATCAGAATACGATGCTGGGGTCTGGCGTGTGCACCTGAAATGCGTTTCTTAAGTCTAAGTTCCCGGTGACACACTGTCGGGCTATAGTCTCCATCACGGTGTTCCGTGAACTCGCTTGATTTCACACCTTCATGGGTAAAATCGTTTAGCGTATGCGTTTTCCCTCTCAAGCCAGCGAGTTGGTGTCGGCATGCAGCTGGGCTGGGTCGGTGTCGGAGATCGTAGAACCGAGGCCGGCATGTATGGGCGGGGGGTGGTGGGGGAGGATGCCAGGGGCCCGGGAGGAGACAGAATGACGTGGGCACACGCGGAGGAACGGGAGGGAGGCCTGGCTGCTGGGGGCGTCGCGGGCATGCGGGACGATGGCCCGGGGCAGGTCGGAGATGCAGCCGGGGCCTGCAGGTCACGTAGGAAGTTTAGACTGGCTTCCACGTCCCATGGGAGGCCAGCCGTAGCAGCTGGGACGCCGTCCCATAGGTAAGAGGAAGCCCCACCTGAAGGGCTTGAACCGTAAGGGACTTTGGGGCTTCATTTCTGACATTCTGTTGACTTTGCTCCTTTCTGGGTTCTCGGGCTAATTTCTCTCAAGGTGGCGAGATGGCTCCGGCAGTGACCAGACACACGTTTTTCTTTTCACCAGGGCGGGGAGAGTCCGGCTTCCCTAAGCTACTTAACAGGATTCCTCCCCGTCCTTGGGCTTGGGTTAGCCCGACCCAGTCACAGTGGCCGTTGACTTCTGGTCTCTGCAACAAGGTTCTTCATCCGAGCAGGATCCCTCCCCCTCGAAGCCAGGGCTGGGGTCAACCCCAAATGGCGCAGCTGCTACTTAGTGAGGGTGAAGTGACCCCCACCCCCAAATAACTTGGAAACTGTCATGACGAAAGGGGCTGGGTGAGTAACCGAGGCAGCTCTTTATGCCACGGGAGGGGTCTTAGGGCTCACTGGCTGCGGTGAGGAAGGCAGACCGGGGGAGCCCGCAGGCAGGAGGGAGGCCAGCTGGGGGACCATTGCAGCAGCGCGGCCCCGAGACTGAGATGCGGGTCGGAGACGGGACTGACTGGCCTTGGTGATGGGCTGGGTGGCGGAGGAGGTGCTCGTGGTCAGACTCTGGGGCTGTGGGGGGCTCTCAGTGCCCAGCTTGGGGCTTCATCTTCGCTAGCAGTGATGGACGTGTTGGAGTGGGGTTGCCTTTCGTGAGAGTAAGAGAGAAACTCATTGTTTTTTCACTTTCTCCTCCTCCATAAACATTTATTTTTAGTTTTTACTATTTACCACAGCACATCCTTTTGATCTAATGTTTTCCAAATGACGAAAACACCAAAATCATAATTTTTGGTTTTACTAGGTTTTTATTTACTGCTCACCCTGTACCCAAGTCAATTGACTGAGAATAACTTCGAAAATCTGTTTTTGTAATTTTACAAGCCCCCAAAGAAACAGCTTCCTTTGACTCTCAGAACGCTGTGAATTAATACTGGGCTAACTTACTTGAATGTTTTCAGTTTGAATGAACATGCTTGCAGTGCCGTTCGGTTCTGCAAATTGTTATCAGCAGGGATTGATCGCGCTTTAGCTTTTCAAAATACCAATTATAAGGCATAAGAGTTTGGCTGCTGCTCCTGGCTTACTCCTCCAGCTATCCATCATCCACAGCTTATTAAAATGGTGGACTTAACCTTCAGGGAGGCTCTTTTTCGCAGACCAGGCAAAAGTCGCTGTGATTTGATGCTCTCGTCGGAAGCGGGTGGGTTCGTTCATTCTGCATATAAATTCAGCAAAGTCCTTACGGTGAAGAACTCATTCTTGTTGTGGTTGAAAGTTTGCCTCCCTCATTCATTGAACAAACTCGGGATTGGCTCTGTCTCATCTTAAATCCCCACGTTTTACTATGTTGTGTGTGTGGTGTTTTTCCTCCTTGTGGACGAGTCTCCACCCCTCTGATCCCGTTTTCTCACCCTCTCCTTACCCTTGATGAAGTTAGAAATCCCCGGCTAATACCCGACAACACTGCTCTGACGGTCCAGGGAGATGACGCACAGCAGGGTCGCGGGGACGCTCACCTCCACGGGAAAGGCTTTCGTTTGCGGCAGGTGACGCCCGACGCTCTAGCGGGCACCGACAGGGCCTCTCGCGTTACACCCTCCTCAGCCTGGGTGGCAGGGCCTTCTCCCGGGACCAAGGGCACGGCAGGCGGGAAGTGCCTGGGACGCAGACCCTTCAGTCTCGACCACGAGCAGGGCCGCTGGAGGGGAGCTGTCCCCACTCCTGCCCTGGCGGCGGTGAGCGGGCGTCTGCGGGCGGTGCTCCGCGCCCTCCCGGAGGTCCTCGGAGCGGCTGGCCCGGCCCGGCGCAGCGGCCGCCGCATGGCCGTGCTCCGCGCTCCTCCCGTGAACGTCCACGCCCCGTACTGCTGCTGTTTCCCGGCTCTACCGCGCGAACAAGTGCCCTGCGCTCAGAGTCTTACCTTACGGTCCGTTTCTGGTGGGACCTGAAGGGGAGCAGAGTTTGCCATCCCAAAATGTGCTTCTTTGGGATACTGGTTATTATTTACTTATTTTTTTTAAAAAGACTTCGGAAGAAATTCGGACTTTCCCCCTAACTACCTAGAAGAATTTAGAAGAAGACTCGCTCCAGAGGGAGCTATCGTCATAGGTCACGTTTTTATTTTATTATTACTTTTTTTCTCCCTTGTTTGTCAAGTGACCTTTAATTGAAATATTCTCCTTTGGAGGTCACCGGCTGGGCGGTCCACCGCCCCGGTGCCGAGGTCACCTGTGACGTCATGAGGGTGGTGGCCGCCGGGCCCCCGGATCCCTTTAATGGTCCCAGAGTTCCGTAGCCGCATCTGCTGGGGGATGTCGAGTCTCATCAGAAGCGGCATCTCCACTGCGCTCGAGGTCTTTCAGCTTCTCTCTGGCCCTGCGGCTGCTTCGCGGGCCCTGACGGTGACTAGGGCGGAGGCGCCAGGCCCCGCCTCAGCCTGGGCCTGTCTGTTCCAAGGGGTCAGTTTGCTGCGGTCGCTGGTTGCTTTGGCGATGTCATCACCAACCTTTTCTGGAGACGGGCCCAGGGGCCGACCTCGGGGGCCGGGGCCGGCGTGGCATGGATTTCTCCACGGGCGGGCGCACCTCAGCTATAGAACTCCGGTCTCTGTGGGGCCGAACTTCGGCGGCCTGGTGGAGGCGGCCGGCGTCGGATGCACCTGGATTTGGGGCGACCGAAGAAAGCTGCACCCTGGTCTCGAGTAGAAAGCTGAGAAGGGTAACTACGGTGCAACACGGACCAGGGCTGATGGGCGGGGAGGAACCGACAGGGCCGTTTGGTCTAAGGCCTCCGTGTCCCATTGTTGAAGTCGGCCCAGCAAACGCTTGTGCACCAGACATTTGCCTTTCCCTCTCCATGCGACTTGCCTTCCTCCCCTTTGGAGTCCCAGACCACATGAGAAACCCGCTTTCTCGCTGGCTGAAGATGGCTTACAAGCCTTGACTGCCTGATAATGTCCTTGAGCCCCATATTCTTAGGGCACCCCCATTCATGCATACATAATTAGACTTGGTTATTTTCTCCCGTGAATGTCTTCTGTCATTTTAATTGTGGGACCGGCCAGAAGAACTAAGAGGGGAAGGGGGACATTTCCCCTGCCCCACAAATTCAACCTAAGCCCCTATGCCGACGGTCCTTCAGAAAGCGCAGCTCCCCAGGGCCACCGGGGAGTCCTCTGGCCTTCCCGCCCAGCCTGCTCCCGGGGGGTCTGCCTCTGCCGCACCTCCCGACGGCGGGGGCTCAGTGTATGTCCTGGCAGTGCGAGGCGGGGTCCCCGTGACCCTGGCCATGGCCCCCGTCCCCGAGATGGTGGCCCTCCTAGCGAATGCCTCTGCGCGCGAAATGCTCTGGCTCCTCCGTGCTCCTGCGTGCGTTTCCCGGACAAAGCCGTCTCCTCGGCCACTGCCATGGCCACACCCGGGCGTCAGCGCCGGGATGTAACCTGCCCCACCCACGGGCCGGCGCGAGTTTTGGCCGTTGTCCCTCTGGTCGCCCCCTCGGCCCGGGGCCAGCAGCGCGCACTGCGGCATCTGGCCTTCCTTCGTCTGGGCCAGTGTTTCGGCCTTCGGTTTTCACGACCGTGGTTTTTGGAGAATACAGGCCAGTTATTTTGCCGCTGTCCCTCAACTTGGCTTTCTGCTTCTTCATGATATTCACATGACTCATTTTTGGGAGGAATCCTTAAAAGCGACCTTTTATCTTCCTCACTGCAGCTTATCAGGAGGCATACAATATTTGTCTTATAACTGATGTTTCAAAAAGGCATTTTTATGAGAAGTAGGGAAAACTAAAACATGGCATTAAGTTAGTTAATTTTGTTAGATGTCGTAATAGTGTTATGGCTTTTAAAAAAAATGGTACATATCTGTTAGCTGTGCACATATACTGCAGTGGAAAGTGAAGTTTTTCGGCTCCACACCGTTTCCAGGGAGTTTGGGACTCTGGGCAGAGCGCAGTAATGAGGACACCGCCGGAACCTGGTCATTCTGAAACAGTGTCCATTTGCGCATCGTCTGGATCCTTGACCATTCTTCCTGCCCGCCGAGGCGCCCTGTGTTGGCCTCGCTGACAGCTTTCCCGGTGTCGTGGCCGAAGCGCACACCCGTCACTCTGTGACTTACTGGGAGAAGCAAGCCTGTGGGGAAGGGACTGAAACCACTGGTTGAAATTTGGTTTATAAATAATGGGAACATTTCATTTCTTTGTGATTTGCATGTCCTCGTTACAGATATTTATGAGTCTATCAAAATGAGATCATTTATGATGATTGTGTAATAAAATTTTGGAGCCAAAATAACAAAAAGTCCTCATTTTATTTTTATGTTTTATTTTTTGGGAAACGTTTTTTTTTAAAGTCTCTTTCACCAAGGACTAACCCTTTGCTGACGTCCACATTTAAATCACGCTTTCACGTCCGTCTCCGAGGAGAACACGAGGAGCTGCTCGCGCGGCGGCTGCCGCTAGTTTTCCGGGCACCTGTGCAGCCGCACCTGGTTCAGGATGCTGCTTTGTTTCAGAGCACGCAGTTTCGACGTGTCTTCACCGATGACGGTGACGTTTCCGTTGTGTTCCTGCGCTGTCAGGTCACTTTCACTGTCCGACAGTGTACACAGCAGAGTGTCATTTTCGTAGGTTGGAAAATAATACCTGAAAAAACCACAGGTATATTGAATAACCAAATTATAAATTATCCAGAATGTGTCTAGGCAGCTGAATGTACATGTTATTATAATTTTGCTAGGTTTCCGTGCCAACAATTTCAATAGCATCTTGCAAAGGTTGTAAGGGAGCCAACTCTAAATGACTGTCACTTTGACCTGTGCTGACACCATCAGTCTTACTGGTCTCCTTGCCAGTTGGCTGTTCAGCCTTTGCTTGATATCCACCATGATAAGGAACTCGCTGTCTTAAAAGGCAGCCCACTCCGGCATGGGACAGCAGTAATACCTCCTCATGTGACACTAAAAATGACACCCTTTTCAGTTCTACTCAAAGGTCCTAGCTCTTCCCTGGAGGGTAACGGAAGTTCAAAGACAGTTACTTTTTCATACACAAATCCTTTAACTGTCTGATGAAAACAGCTGTTTCCCTTTGTGGTTTCCTGCCTAGCCTAATCGTTACTGGTTCCATCACTCTAGGTGATCCACAAATAAAACACACACAGTTTTACGTTTGTTACCCTGGTTCCTGGACACACTTGGGGAACCTCTAAGGATTTCGACCTACGTAAGAAGAATTTTAGGAACAAGGTACCAGGTTCGACTGTGCCTCCTACAAATCTGTGATTTGTAGAAAAACTAAAGCCTTTTGTATTAAAGGGGAAACATTAGAGCTTTTTGGTTAGAGATTTTTCTCTTTTTTCTTTTGGTGGGGGTGCTGATTTAACATTCTTTGAGAATAGAGGAACCTCCAAGCAGGTAGAACCCCACAGCCTCTCAGAGGTCACCTCAGCTGAGGTTATCCAGAGAGATGTGAGAACTGGCCCAGGAGGCTGGACTGGCAAAGGACACCTGGGAGTCTGACGGTACCTGAGCAGGTACGAATCAGCAGACCAACTGCTCGATGTTTTTAATGTGCTGAGATGCCAAATATATACCCAAAGTCCTAGTCATTGTACACTCTTTAAAACAGTAATTTCTAGTTTATCTAAATGAAATAATGAGATAAGTTTATAAAAATATGCAAGCATGTAGATTTTCATGATATCACTATAAGAGTAAAAAGAATTAGTATTTGGCACCCATTAAAAAGAGGTAGCAAGGGAGGTAAATAAGGGTAAAAGGGGTCCAACATTTGGTGATGGAAGGAAATCTAACTTCGGGTGGTGAACACAGTGCGATATATATATGATGTATTGTTAAATTGTACACTTGAAACTTATTTGATTTTCTTAATGTTACTCCAATAATTTTAATTAAAACATAAAAAAATAAATACAAGAGCAAGTGATAAACCGAGAAAATATTTCAGAACATGTAGCTGGCAAAAGACTTATTTGTAGAATACATTAAAAAAAGCTTCCAGCTCAATCACAAGAAATGAATCAAATTTAAAAATGTGCAAAAATTTCGGACACGTTACCAAGGAAGAGATCTAGATGGGAATAAGGACGTGAGAAGTTGCGTAACATTGTCAGTCGTCAGGGAAACACGAATTAAAACTACGATCAGTTACCACTACAAACAAGTTAAATTCACAGAATCGATCAGACCAAGTGTTGGCCAAGACGTGGAGCGGCTGGAATGCTCACACACTGAGTGCGGAGGCGAAATGTCACCACCGCGGTGCGAAACCGGCGATTTCTTAAAAAGGTAAACACACGCCTTTCGCACTGCTCGGCCACCCCACTCCTTGATGTTTGCTTTAGGACAGGGAAGCCTACGCCCAAAGAAGGCGTGCTCGGCAGCGCTCGGCCTTGACGGTGCCGGCCTCGTCCTGACTGTGGCGATGGCTTCGTGGGCGTAAGTACCTGTCAGAACTCACTGACCTGCACGCTGAGTGGGGGTGGCCAACTGTCTATTACATTTCAAAAAGGCTGTAAAAATAAGAAAAAGCTGATGCAACAGATATGTATCAGCGGGGAACAGATGTTTACAATGTTTTGTTAACAAAATGTAATTTAAAAATCTATAATTCTGTATCTATTTACATATACATCTAAATGGTTACACTGGTAAAAGAGGATTGCTTTAAAAATAAGGTTTCTGAAGATTTTTTGCTTTTATGATAAACAAGCATATCTTTTTTACATAAGTTTAAATTAATGAAGTTATGCAACGATGGGGATGGAGCGACACTCACTCCGGCTGATCCCACGTCTTCATCTCGGGAAGGAGCGACGTGTGTTTAGCTTCCGCCATGTGAGTCCGCAAGTCTGCTTTGGACTTAAACCTCACGTGGCAGCCATAGCATCTACACTGGTGGATCTGCCTCCGGATGAAATTGACCAGTTTCACTTGCTGATAGAAATTGAGTCCTGAAAAATGAAAGTATACAGACTCGTCCGACAGCTGGTCAGACACATTTTTGCACTCTCGTAATGTTTTCAGAGAGTCGTTTCTCATGAATCGACTTGAGGCAGAGCAGTTATAAAGCTGGTAGATCAGCGACCGCCAGCAGTTAGGGCCTGTGTGCTGTCACTGTTGGAATCACCTTCCGTGTGGTAACACGGCTCGCCCTCCCCAAACCCCGTCACAGACGTGGTATTATCACGTCCACGTCACGTATCAGGAGATGGTCCACGGTCGTGTAGCTATAAGTGGCAGAGACGGGACATGACAGCAGGCTGTTGACTCCAGAGCCCACGCCGTGGACTGCCGAGCGAGTCGCACACCAGAGTCTAGGTAGGTGGTCACTGACCCGCAGCTGGGCGCCGAGCCTGTCTTGTCCGGGCGCCGTCGGCAAGTCAGTACTGTCGTTTAAATGCCCTGAAACTTTCTGTCACAGGGCTACTGAGCACGATGCAATTGCACACGTCTGTGAGAGATGCCCTGGCTGTACCCCCGAGCAGTCGGCGGGGGTCCACGCACACTCCCCACCCCCTGCAGTGTTCCGTTCACTCAGGCCCAGCGTCACCCCGCCGGTAAGTGCGGGAGCTGGAACATGACCCCGTCTGTCATTAACGTCCATGCTCTTCCCATGAACCCCTTTCCGGCGGATGTTAACCATTCACGAGTGTCTTATTTGAAGCATTCACATTTGCGGGAAAGAGGGCAAAAGGCTACATGAAGTCGAAGACCACATTTAAACATCACAGTCCAAAACGGATGCGACCCGCTGGCCGGCAAGACCGGAGCAGGGGGGTGTGTGTTGCTGTGCACAGTCGGGTCACGGTCGGGTCACGGTCGGGTCACGGTCGGGTCACGGTCGGGTCCCTGCCGAGAACGCGGCGCTGCTTACAGGACAGTGCCCAGAGGCGGGCGCCACGGGGAACGGCTCCCCAATCAGACTCACCCAGCTCTGACTTTACTTTGAGGAGATTGAATTCGTGGGCATCCTAGGAGGAGGAATGAATACAGCTGTGAGCACATTCGCGTTTAACCTTCCGGGCCGTTTACCTATCACGGTGGCCCTCTGTCCCCAAGCCGCGGCACTGCGCAATCTCTCTGACACGCTCCGGCATGAACAGCTGGATCACTACTAGTCTCAGGTTTCACTGTAAGAGTGGCGTCCAGAGGGAACGCGCCACCCGGGAATTCTCTCCTAGTCCTTCTCTCCAAGTCTGTGTCACCGGATGGAGCCGCGCCCTCCCCGCCTCCGAGACCCAGCCACCCCCAAGGGCCTCGTGGATGACAGCGGCCTCCCTCCTCATTCACCAGTGCTGGGAGCCCTGGGGGGAGACCCAGGACCCGCCCCCGAGCTGGGCACCGCTCACGTGGCTGCAGAGCCT
The DNA here is from genome assembly GCF_014176215.1 of Rousettus aegyptiacus. Lineage (NCBI taxonomy): Eukaryota > Metazoa > Chordata > Mammalia > Chiroptera > Pteropodidae > Rousettus > Rousettus aegyptiacus. The sequence goes on along the minus strand of NW_023416288.1, from coordinate 43,572,101 downwards.
GTGTCCTAAGCTAGAATGACCTCAGAGCGTCTCGGAGGCTGGAGGGCACCGCGGCTCTGTGAACGGCCTCAGACACAGCTCACCCCGGCCAGGCGCCGCTGCTGGGTGGCCCTGAGCTCTGGCTCTCCAGGTGGACGTGGCCAGTCTCCTGTTCGGCTCAGAGCGCTTTCAGGAATGGGATGGTGACCGGGAACCCGCAGCCACCATCTGATGAGGCCGCGGTAATTCTCAGCTTTCCCCGTGGGGACCAAACCACGTGCAGACGGGCGCCAGCCCCTCACCTCCATGTGCGCACGCAGCTTCTCGATCGTTTCCGCCTGCTTTTCGCAGAACAGGCAGACGGCAGAGGCGGGGTGCTCCTTCCAGTCAGACCAGTCGCTGCGGCGGGAAGAAAACGCACAGGTGGAGGCGGGGCGCCCGCATTAACCGCGACCGCGAGGCGCACGCACTGCATGCTGGGGGCGCGTGTCCGCGTGACAGACGGTGTGTTAAAAAGGCAAACCGAGCCCCTTTCCCGTGGGAAGTACCGCTGGTTTCAGGTGAGGCGGGGGTTAAATCCGGTGTTTGGTAGACTGACAGCTCAAAAAGCAGACAGGACCCTCCCCCGCCCCTTTCACACCATTTCCTCATCTCCTTGCATTTCCTTTATGAGACATTGTCAAATTCTTGTCATTCCTAAACCAGGAAAATCAAAATCCCCAGAGAGAAAAAGGCCAACCAGTGCTGAACGAGAAGAGGATGAACACGGGGAACCCTGGCGGCTGAAGGGAACCCTCCCCGCCGCGCCCGCAGGCGAGGCCGGCAGCGCCTGGCGGGAGCCGCCGAGGGGCGAGGCCGGCACGGGCGAGCCCGCAGCCCGCATCCTGTCCCCTCTGCGCCCGCAGCCCGCTCGCTGCAAGATCTGGGGCGTACTTTTCTCTGAATGACCTGTCCCTTGTGTGGTCACTGAATAGTTTTCATGGCAAAACATTATTTAGTTGGAATAACAGTTGCCTCAAGTGACTTTTATGTCAAAGTTATTTTGGATTCGCTGTATTACACGAAAGTATGCGTGGCTTAGAGAGCTTTTCTTTCTTTCATTCTATCTTTTCAGAAGGACAATTTAAAATCAAAGGGTTTTTAAACCGAAGAGTTTTTGTAAGACGATTAAAGAACTGTTTAATCAGTGGCAGAAGGAGCCTTACTCGTCCTGAGGGCCCAGCAGCTCCCGATCGTCTTCAGACTGAACTTCTTCCCACGATTTCCCAAGTTCCTGTGGAGGAAGGACGGGGGAACGGGGGGAACAGGGGGACGTGGGGGGGGCGGGGGAGGAGGGGAGCAGGAGGGAGGGAGGAAGAGACAGAGAACTTAATAGACAACACAAAACCCAAGCGTGCTCAGATAGCTTTCAAACAATAAAAGTAGAATATATTAAGACTGTTACTTAGGGGAAAAGGAAAGGTATGTGTACCCTAAAGCGCGTTCACCATGTTTTTCTTCTGAGAGGCAGCAATATCCTTTCAAACAAACTCTTTTCCCTGAAATGTAAGTTAGGGTTCCTCGATCCCGGATGCACATAAGACTATCTGGGGATCTTTTTAAAATAAGCCACCTATATTTGGTGGCGGAGACCCTGGAACACTCTGCTGGCTGGCTGTTCCTCCTGAGGCCCCCACAGTCTGTCTCCCAGAGAGCGGCCACCGTGGTCTCCGGAAGGGCCACCTCTGTCAGTGTGACCCTTCCCACGGCTCTCACGCGCCAGGACAGAACGCCCAGTCCTCGCCACGGCGCCCTCGCCACGCCTCACGTCCCTCCACTTCTCTTCCTGCTCAGCTCGCGTGCCCGGACGGGTCCTCTGTGGCCCCCCGAACACAGCGCGCTCCCTCCCTCCCAGCCGCGCCCGCCCTCGGCACACGCTCCGCCTGACACACCGCTCCCTCACGTGCCCGCGAGGCTCAGCCCGTCTGGACTCTGCCCGAGTGCCGCCACCTCAGCCCTTTTCAGGCGACAGTGTCCAAAACGACACCTGTCCTCCAAGCCACTTGCTGTCCTCTCTATTGTTTGATTTCCCTCCAAAGCATTGAGTGCTACCTGACATCATTTTGCCTATCGGTCTGTCTTCTTATTCGCCACTAGTCTCCACTAGAATGTCCACGAGGACGCAGCCTGTGTTCATTGTCACATTTCCAGAGCCAGGCACACAGTGGGCACTAGAAAGTACTTTTTAGAACTGAATTACAACAGAACAAGTCTAAAACTTTGACGCCGATTTCGATCCCACCTCAAAGGGTTTCGTGAGCTGATCAGATGAGTTCGTTAATGCATATAAAGCACATGGTACCAGGCAATTGTTAAGGACTCGAGTCTCTACTTTGGCTCTTAGAGTTGATGGGGAAGGTCTACCCTGTGTCTGGCAAACTCGGTCACAGTTTCGGCAAAGCTTCGTGGCGTACGAGGCAGGAATGGCTCTTCTGGCCCAACCGTTTCTCTCTCGCATGAGCCACTCGCTCCTCTCTGCCCACTGTCTTCCCACCGTGACTTGCAAAAGCAGACACAGCTCTGAAGAGCGAGGTAGGGACACGAATAAAGGCTTTTCAAGCAGCTAAACTCTGGCTACAGTCAAGCCCGACATGATTGCTACAAACACAGGTGTCTTTGATATCCTTCTTTCAAAAAAAATAACCAAAATTGACTCTCAGTTATGAATATTTTCATTTCTCAAAAAAAAAAAAAATAAAGGTATTCATTTAACTAAAAACGAAGAACTAAAAATGCCACTATGATTTAGGGGAAGAAAGGAAATTGCTCATTCGTCCACTTGAGGGGAGGTGCTGGAGCAGGTGGCGGAGACGCCGATGGGCCTCAGGGGCAGTGCGTTCAGACGCTGTGGGGTACCTGTGGGGTCCCTCCCAGAGTCGTCGCCAAGTGTCTGCACCTCCTGATGGGCGCCGAGCTCGGCCTCAACACTGCCAACAGGGTGCTCATTGGCGGGATGTTTGGCGAGGAATGAAACTTCAACACCACCTGCTTTTGCTGGACTTGGGTGGCCAGGTGTCACTCGAGGGCGGGCCACCTGCAGTACCGCCCCTCTCATGGCATGGGCAAACGCTGCTTGTCAAAGATGTTTCGAGCCAAATGCAGCAAAAATATCTTTCACTGTCCAACTTCCAAACTCAATGCTTTCTATTGCAGCTTTCTCACAGCATTCAGTACTAGATGCATCTAGTTCTAGGCAAATGGCTCGTTATCTCGCACTAACCATTTGCCGCTTGACAGGAAAAGGAACTCTGTATCTGTCAGTATATTAGGGGACAAGTGACTTGCATGGCACAGTGGCCCAGACTCTCCTAGAATGTTCTGCTTTGGTACAGTTAAATATATGATTACAGGAACAAGACCCAAAGAGAACAAGAAATAAAGCACACGACTCTCTAATTAAGACACTGCGCCTGCTAATGAATCATGTCAGGAAAGCGAAGAATACAAGAAAAACAAAGTTTGGAAGGCACGTCAGGAAAGATGTTCAGCACGCCCCCGCAACCCCTGCATCAGATGGCGCGTGATCGCCGAGGGCGGGAAGCACGCGGGGGAGGCGCTTCCGCCCCGCGCCCCACGCACGCGCATATGCCCCCCGCCCCGCAAGCCCGCGGGAGGCGGGGGCGGTGTTTAAGTGTAAGTCGTTTCCTTAGAGAACTAGAACTGGACTGTGAAAAATGGGTTAAGAGCCTACTTTTGTTACAAATGGCTTTGTATTTTAAGAATAAAAAAATAAAAGAATAATAAAACCACTGCAAAATAGTTGCACTCAGGGCTTGAAACGTGAGCGTCTTAGGAACATGCAGCCAAAGCCTCCACGATGCCGGGGTGAGGGGGGTGCGGAGGGGGGGTGTGGGCCTGCTGCGCGTGACGCCATCACCGCGCATGTCCGCGATGCGGGGTCCGGACGCTGACCTGCCCGCGCCGTCGCAGGGGCTGACGCCAACGCGGCCCGCCTGTCTGTCCCCCGGCCACCTGCGAGCGCCACCACCTCGTCTGCGGTCTCTCCTTCCTGCGCCACCGGGAAGGTTGGGGCGGGGCCCGCAGTCGGGGCGCCAGCCATAACCCCCTCTTGAATTTCCGAATGCCCCCCAGCGACGGCTGCCCCCCCCTGAACGCCCTGTCGTGACCAAGAGGCCCAGCACTCCGCAGAGGCGAGCGCCTTGCCTAGTGAAATGCCTGGCTTTCTCTCACATTTCCGTTAAAGATGAGCTGGCCCTAGAGACCTGTGCGTGTGGAAGGGGGGGGCTTCTCCACGGGGACGGAGGGGAGAGACCGAAGAGATTCTCTTTCTTCCGAATTATCTGGCACAGCACCTAGCGAAGCCCGACAGATGTTTTTTGAATGGAACGCACAAGTCTCTGGCCACAGGGTGACGATAATACAAAAATAGGGGACACTCTGTGGATATACAAGTGCTTTATGTTTGTTTAATTTTTTTGGTCAAGATCACTGAATTCTAGAGACGGGATGTTTTTACTATACAAACAATTGGCAAATCAAGACAAATCAAATCGAGGTATGCTCTGTCAACGAACCATTTTAAAGCTAATCACGGCTTGAAGTGTCCCTCAGTTACATTTCAACCTTTGCAGTAAGTGCTGGTTTAACTATTAGATGGCCCTCAGACTTTTGTTTGAGGAAATGCAATCGAATTTTAAATTATGAAGAGAAAGGCTTACCAAGTAATTGATGACATAAAACCGGTCGTACTCTCTGTTCTTCGGATTGATCTTACGATGCTGCTTTTTCCTCATGTGATCTTTGAGCGTGCTTTTGTCCCGGAAGGTCTTCTCACAGTACAGGCACTGCAGGCTGAGGGCACAGACAGACGCTGACGGACGAGCCAAGGCTCCTGACCGGCGGCCGCCGCTGCGCCGGACCACGGTCGAGCCCTCGCTCCTCATTCTGGGTCACAGGGAAGCCTCACGGAGGACGTGACGTCCTCGCCAGAGCCACTCTCTCTTCATTCACTTGGCTTTGTGCGAGGCACACTGTGGTTTATTTTTAAGTTGTCTCAGTTGGCTATTTAGTTAAAACTGTGACAACGATAGCGAACATCCAAAACTTATTTCAGTGGTTTACTAATCGAATTACTTATCCTAAAAATGAAAACGTAGGCATGTTCTTCAAATGATCAAGATGGTTAACCGGCACTGGCGCCTCCACCGAGTAGGACAATTAGTCCGTGGTTTGTGTGCCCTGTGAGCAGATCTGTAGGGTCTGATTCCTAGTTCCAGCACCTCCTAGTTACTAACTCTCTGTTGCCATTCATTTTCTGAACTCTAAAGATAATCCCTACAGTTTAGAGAATTTTTATAACTTGCACATATTTACATATACATAATTTATACATGGGGAATTTACACACATGTATGAACAGAAGTTTACATATGCGTAACTTATACACACACATAACACTTGGCACATAGTAAGTCCTCAGCGAGTGGTAGTTGTTACTGTCGTTCTCGCGTGTCTTCCGCTGGAAGACTTCCACTGGCTGGGAACGCAGTACCCGAGGAGTCAGGGATCCCCAGGCTCAGAGAGGTTCCTGACAAAATGTCTTTCTCACGCTAGACTGACAGCCGGTACCCTGTCACCTCGCCCAGCGGCCACCAGACCTCTGCTTCCTGGAGTCGCACAGAGTGCGTCTCATCTTCCTTCTTCATGAAAACGACCAAACGACTGAACTCAGTTGCTTCAATTCTGAGTTATGTTTTCATCTCTGCTGAACCCCTTTCAGCTATTTTGTATGCCACAGAAATACCTGCATTCTTTTACAGTAAACAATCTATGAGTGATGAGCTGATGAGGGATATTCTGGGATTAATTTATAAATGAGGGGTCATTCAGTTAGAGGAGGGGACTTGTTTTAATGCAGTGCTGACACTGGAATTTAAATTCGGAACTTTTTATAGTTGATCTCTATCCCTCGATACTTCTTTTTCAATGTTACTGCCCCGCGTGTTGTGGGCTGAGATGCCACACTATTTTAGTATTGTGTTTAGACAAAGAAAGCTACTCTGTGAGAGAGAAAATCTTGGATCCTTTCCTGGAAAGCGGAGAGAGTTTTGAAAGCCATTTTGGTAACCTAGAGAATATCTTTCCTCATTTCCCCAAGCTAAGCTCTAGATACCCAAGGTCACCAGAATGTGACCTTGGAGAAGTGGAGTGTGAGGATACACACACGTGGATAAACTCTGAAAGGCAGGGGAATGCACAGAGCACGGCAGGTCTCACATCGAGCTGAACAGCACAGCACGATCTGACAGTATATTCACTGCACTAAACATGTGGGAAATTACAGTGAAAAGTAAAGGGATTATAAATCCGAAACTAAGATTGGGGGTTTCTGGGGAATCGCTGGCGGGGAAGGGGACAGGGGAAGAGCCCGTGAGGGCACCGATGGGCTAGCTCTCAGGCTGAACGGCGAGCGCGACCTCCACACCGCACGTAACGCGCCTTCTCTGGAACGTGCGGTGCTTGGCACACGCGGCATTTTCATTGACAACACTAAAAGACGAACGATCTACACGAGGCGAGGGCTGTCATAGAAGACGCGGAGCCCTCCAACGCGAGAACGAGAAAAGTCCATCCTTCCTTTAATTACTCTGGCCATCAAATTGATTTTTAAAAACTCACAACAGAGACTAGGATTAATAGCTTCAGGTTGTGTTTCATAAAATAGTACTTACTTATCAAGCTTTTTCTGTAATATACACAGAAATTCATTGCAGTTCACGATGTTGTCTGGCAGTCCAATGTTGAAAGCATGTTCTCTGGCCATGTGGTTCAAAAGGACGGATCTAGGAAGAAATGTTGGCTTTAGATTGCTTATAGATCACCTAGGAACCAGTCAGGTCAGCAAGAGCATTCGCGAATGATAAGCAGCACTAATGAGAAGTACACGCGAGCGCGAAGCAGTGGAACCCACACCTGGGCTAAGAAGAGCGACGTGTCACGACGTACGTGGGTCCACGCGTAACCACACCAGTTCCCTAAAGGGCTTCCGGGTTTCCACTATCCGCCAGACAGGATTACACTCTGCACGTGAAGGAGGTTTCTGTCCTTTAAACCACTAAATAAATTGTACTTTCCCTACTTTTCCAGTTCATCGTGGGGAAGAGGAAGAGACAGCTGCCCAAGAGAAATAGGACCTGGGACCACAGACCTTTAGTCACCACTGGACAGAGATCTGGAACCCATACTTAACACATCTAATCACATTCAAGGTTAGAATAACCTGGATACATAATGACCAGCCTGCTGATTAGTTTACACAAAAAAGGCTGTGTGTAAAATACAGTCAGTCTATTGGGCCTTTGTCACAACTGTAATTCATAAAATAAAGACGACAGTTTTGGGAACTCATTAGTACACATGCCATTAGTAGTGACATATTATAAGGCTTATATGATCTTAGCTGACTCCCATAGAACTGTTTTTAATGGTTTTTTCCTTTAGAAAGTGAAATAAAGCAAGCAGCTCTATGAAAATGTTTGTTGATTTTTTCACTATGTAGGATATATTTATTAATCTCATAGTTAATATGTCCATTTGTCTAACTACTTAGCTACTACTGACAAATTTGAATAAAACTAATGCTTGGTGGAAACTCTGCAGTGCCTTTGGGCCTGCAGATGGAGCTGGGCGCCTCCTGCAGGCGGCGTGGGTTAGAGAGCTCCCCCCGCCTCCCCAAGGCTGTGCTGGGGCAGGGTGCATGCCTCTCGACCTAAGGAGGTTCGCCCTGGAGTAGCCGAGCCAGCTACATCTGCCCAGACCTCCCAGGACAAAGATGCAGACCCTAGACTGTCCTCGGACGGTGTCGGAAATAACAGCTGGTTAAGCAGCATGGTGGTCAGAGGGTGGTCAGATGGCTTCAGCATCTCTTGCTTTCAAGAGTCACGCTGAACGTACTTATGGGAGACTAGTTCTGCTCTCAAACTCTCTGGAGCCTCAAGGTCCATGAGTTAGGAGATGGGAGCTAAGCCAATGAAATGTGTTTCTCCCTCTCAAGTACTTTCCCTCTGCACACTGTGGAACAAGACTTCCCCACGTGGTTCAACACTTCAGCCGCCTCAGGTGACACCAGGTGCAGTAAATGGCCAGTGGGCCGAAACACCTAAATGGAAAATATGGGGAATGAGTGTCCACGGGGCCTCTGAAAAGCCCGACATCCTCCCGGGGGCTGTGCAGGGGTGCGTGTGCGCCTGGGCGATTCCTGGGGACACCCCCATCTCTCAGCTCCGCCTGACCCCGAGGCTCTGCTCAGGCGGGGGTGAGGCTAAGGCAGAGGCACACACTGACGGTGCGCGGACGACCTGCCCCAGCCCACAGGCCACCCCTCGGCAAGGGGCAGAGGATCCATCGGTTCACGGCATTGAAGGAAACCTGTCTTATCCCTAGTCAAGCACTGAGCTTAACGGAGCAGGTAGCTCAGTGGCCATGTACAACCAAGAACACACACGTCAGAGAATAGTCCAGAAAAGTCATATAACACGTAAACTGCAACACCGAAGACCCCGGCTGGGTGGGAGAGGAGTCTGATTTCCATAATTTCCAATTATGTCATTTGAAATGTTGAGTTTTCAACAGAAAATTACAAGACGTGCGAAAACTTGGAGCCAGCCTGACCTCCAGAGGGGAAGTTCAACGATCTCATCCACCACGCGCACGCCAGGAAGCCCGTTCAAGATTCTGCACTCCCGCACTCCGTGGAGATTCCCGGCTGGCGAGCGCGTGGGTGCTGGCGGGTGGTGCGTCCCGCCCGGGGCCTGGGGGAGAGCGCGGGGCAGCTCTGCATCCAGGACCCTCGCTGGCTCTGCGGGCGTCTTGTTTGACAGCCCTGACCTGTAACTGTCAGCCTAGAGCGAGTCCAGTGAATGACTGCGCTTGTGAAGAGGCCCAGTGGGGACCCCTGCACGCAGGGCTGGTGTCCAGAGTGGGGGCCGTCTTGCTGGACTGCCTGGAGCGTCTCACGCTGACGCGGGGGGCTTAGCGTCGGAGTTGACTGACAGCGCCGCCAGTTGGGGTCAGTGGCAAAATTACCACCTCCCAGGTTTTCCCTTAGATCCTTATCAATGTTAATTTTCAAAAGCAAAACACCCCAAACTGCTAAAAGTCTAGAGCTAACAGGTTAATATACGACAGGGTGCCTGTCAGCCAATTACAAGTTTTACGACATTCCACACAAATCTATTTTCTGCATTTAAAAAATTTATTCCCCTATTCTGCTTAGAGCGACTAAAGTCCATCTTTGATGTAAGGCATGTTAAAAAAAATTACTGCTGATAACATAAAAGGGTCCTGAGCTAACCACAGAACTTAATTTACATGACCATTATAGATGTTCCGATGAGTTTTCAGATGAAAAACAGTAACATTTCAAGACATGCATAAACCGCCAAACCTGTTCCCGAGGAATTCCGCATTGCAAAACATGCAAATGCCACGAAAACTGTTATCGTTCCGTTCTTGCTGCTGCTGTTCCAGAATTTCTTTCTGTAAAGTAGCAACAGACAGGTGGTTTTATCTTTAGTAAATGCACAGCCAGCTAATGAAAAATGTCATCGTCTGGATGGGAGGAGACCGGGGCCGGAGCACAAAGGGAGCATCGGAACGCGGAAGAAACTTCGAACCTCCCCCTCCCCACCTGCACTGAAATTCCAGGTCCGAGCTGCTGAACGGCCACCGCACGGCATCTGGGCCGCTCTGCGGGGGCCGGTCCCCGGGGCCTCACCGCACGCCCCTCCGCGCCCTGCCTCCTGCCTGTACCAGTCACCTCCCAGCCCCACCCTCCTTCAAAAACTACGATGTGGTGGGGCCTGCGACTTGTTCCTTTCTGTAACTCTCAGTTTAGTTTGATCGATTTTTCACTTGAAGTATCTTTCGAATGACTTCTCTCCCCCATTCCCGGGGTCATCACCCCGAGTCGGCTTTCCAGTTGGTCACCAGGGGATAACTTCCAGTATGTCTCTACAGGGTCTCCCCGACTTCAACCTTCTCTCCATCATATCCGCCCTCACTTTTCTGCTGGAAAAACTTTCTTAAACACCGTTTACACGCATAAGTACCTTGCTGCTCTCTAATAGTTTAACTTCGCTTTGGTAACACACCGCTCTCATTAGGGCGGCTCTCCTCGACCCTCCCTTGAGGTCACTTTATGTCTCTGCTTTTTCACTCTTATGAATCTTGTCTGTTCTTTAAGATCCAACTCGATCCACTCCGATCATACAGCCATTTCTACACGTTAGTCCGATGATTAAGAGCTTAGGCTCTGAAACACCGAGCACACCCAGATTTGAAACCTGGCTCTCACCTGGACTCGATTTAACCTCTTTAATCCTCAGTTTTCTCAGTTTTAAGAGGAAAATGAAAATACCACCTCACGGCGTTGTTTGCAGGACTAAATAAGATAATCCACGTGAAGAGGCCAAACGGCGCGGGGGCCAGTCAGGGTGGGTGCTGCTGCTACCCGGCCAGTGTCGGTCTCCCGCGCTTCTTACCCATCACCCCCTCGGTGGCTGCTGCCCGCTTCGTCTTCTGGAAGGGTACGAAAACTCTTTGACGTGAAAAGAAGGTATTTATTCTGCTCTTATACCTACCTGCTACAGTACACATTCTCACAACACGGAGCTCTAAATTGGAATTTCATAAAGTTTACTGCTGATTCTACATGTATTTATAGAATAGAATAAAAATGAGCTAGTATCTAGAAGCTTAATAAATTCAATATGGCCTTTCTAACATCTAGAAATATGAACATCTAGAAATATTAATCCACTGAAGAAAAAAAAAAGAAGCTACCATGATAAAAATCAATTCGATGAACTTCTGGTTTCAGTCACGATGGAATAATGGATGTCTCGCTTTCCCTGTAAACTTTACAAACCGAACTGCTTCATGTCTTTTATCTGTTTTCAGACACTGGATAATAGCACAGGGCTGTGATCCTTAAGAGAAAAAAATAATACTCTGCCAGTTTTCTGCTGGGCATTTTTCAGATTGCAACATAGGGAAAAAATTAAATCCTAACGAAGAGCAGCTACCTCACTGGATACAGAAAAAAAGACCAGCGTTCGGGATCCCGGTGCGAGGGGCGTCTGCGGGCCGAGGCACGTGGGGCAGGAGAGTGGCAGAGGCGCTCGGGGACCCGCACTGGGGTGCTCTGAACCCCTGTGCCGATGCTGAGCTGTGCATGTACGGAGCAGGGTGCTGAGAGGCCTGACGGGGGAGTTTCCGGGGCGGATTCCAGAAGGTTCAGCGCTGGCATCTGCTGGAGTTCTGACACGGAGAACGGAAACACCTCGCTCAACACCTCGGGTGCACACAAAAGTAAAGAACACGTTCTAGTTCCCGGAGGGCAGGGCTGTGTGCCGGCAGCAAGGGGCAGACGGAAGCACAATGAAAGTCATCGAGTTGATGAATCGGACAATATTAATTATCCCCTTAAGTGATCTTCACATAAAAACTGAAATCGACAGTAAGAGCCAAACGAAAGAGGCACTGGAAAAGGCCGACTGCGCCCGCACACGCGCGCCTGGTTTCAGATCCCCACGTCGGCGACTCTGGCAGCAGCAAAGACAAAACCCCACGGCCGAAGCTCTTGCCGCAGGAGCCGCTGCCGCCCGGCGGGCGCGGCGAGCCGGGTCTGCGCCTGGCTCGTGCTCACGAGACGCGTCCGCTCCGGCTCACGTCGCCAAGCGCGTGATGACATGACACAACTCTGGCGAGGGAAAAACCGAACTCGGTGTTATCCTGGCTCTGGCTCAGCACAAACCACACAGGCGTGAGCCCGAAGCAGCGCGGCACGAAGCCGTCCGAGGTCTGCTTTAGCTGGGGTCGTTTTATCTGGACTCCGACTTGCACGACCGAGTGCAGACACCTGCAGCTGCATGGAAACCGGTTCTTCGCGGGGAGGGGACGGGGACTGACCGACACTCGGGGCAACCGGAGGCAGCAGGGGCCGCCAGGGCAGCGAAGCCAGAGGCTGCCTGCACGGGAAGCGGCTCAGCCCCGGCCGGCCCTCCGTCCTGTCGTTCGGGAGCCTCTCGCGGGGGGCCACGTGAGCCGGTGGGGTCCCAGCTGCCGTGTCCGTGCCGCCCAGCACCACGGGACGTGACGCGGGCTCTGGAGCACCCTGAGTCGTCTCTGGTCTCGCAGGCTCCGTACAGCTCCACCCTTTAATTTTACCCAAGCCCATCCGTCCTGCCCAGATCTGCCTTGTGTCCGTCGCACATGCTTCTGAAACTGCCCCAGGCCCCGCGCCCGGAGCCCGTTGCTGCGCCTGCTGCTCGATCCCAGGGCGACGTGTCCTCTCCTGCGGCGTCGCTGACGCGAGACGCGCTCCGCATCCGGGGAGAGCGGACACGCGGCCAGGCCGTCTCGCGCTCGCCGGCTTCTCCGCCTTCTCGCCGCACCCGACCGTCGGCTGCAGCAAGGTGGACGCTGCCCACGCCCTCCGGGCTCGTCCCAACGTCGCCCCGTTAACGTGTCCTACGTCCTAACGACATCTGTCCTTTCCCACCACGACTGCTCACTGCTGGCTTTTCAGAATTTGAGAACTAAAAGGGACCTCGCGAAACTGTTTACTAATCCCCTATGAAGAGATCTTAGGATGACTTGTTTAAAGCTACACAGCCTCTTGGTGCCAAAGACGGTCCTGTTGCCAGGATACCATATTTGCTTTTATCCTCTCAGAAGGTACCCGCCGGAGTATCTGTAGACAGTATATAACGAAGACCTTTCTGTTGAGTGAACAAACAAGTTCAGAGCCCAGCGGATAGAGACGGGAGAGGTAGGGCAACTTAAACACCTTCCTTTCAAGTTGTGCACACGGAGTTTCATTTAGATGAGTCTGGTATTGATTAGCTTCTCAGTATCAGGCGTTAGGACACACCGAAATAACGAGGTGAATCCTAGATACGATTACGGCCATGGCCACTGAGTTAGAGAAAGAGGTGTTCTGGATAAGCAGATTTTCTAGACCAGAGACATTTTAACTTGGTGTTGAAAGGGCTAGCAGTTTTCCACAGACGCTTCCAAGACGCGGCTCGTGTTTCCTCTGCCGTCCACTCGGGACGCAGGCGCCTGGCCCGCGTGAGGCAGGGCCCTCGTGTGAACGGGCTCCCACGCGGACCAGGACTGAGCCTGCATCTCGCTGCGTGTCTTCCGGGTTCTTTCTCCCCTCTCGTGTTTAAAAATAATAAATAAAATGGCAAACTGCTTTCCAACTTATCCACCTGACAAAGTCTACTCATTACTTTTTCTTTTATTCCTTTCATTCTTTTTTTGTTTGTCTTTTTGTAACCATTATTTTTAATAAACGGTCTACTAATTATTTTTTATAAGTGTGCTTATAAAACAAATAGGAAAAAGTCCTTATTTCTTAAAAGTGAAGCACCAAATATATTATATACATTTTGATGAAATTTTACTTCAAAGAAATCATGTGGAAATAAAAAATAAATTATTTTAATTCTATGACTATTCTCTTACAGCTTACATTATCCAACTGTAATCAATTACATAAATCAAGAACAAAGTCCTCATCAATTTGTTGAAATTGAGTTTAGATGAACGAAGCATTCACAGTTACGTCACGATGTGCTAAATGAATCAGTAAACCTGGAAGCCAGTCACGTCAGGTAGCTAGTTTTCCTTAACTCTGGCATTGTCTTGTCTACCATCAATTTTTATTATGAAAAATCCCACAGAGGAGCATAAACAATAATACAATGAACATTTCTACACCCGATATCTACTTTTAATAATTACTGACGATTTGTCAGTTTCTCTCTCTCCCCCACTCCTTGTTCTCTCCCTCTCTCTACACACACACACACACACACACACACACACGCACGCTCACACACTCAACACACACACATATATCTATGCACTAGGCATTTTCTCCTTCTGCTTAACCATTTGAAAATAAGTTGGGACGTGTCACGGTGCTTCGTTCCCAAACACTTCAGCACGTCTCCCTTAGACAAAGGACACCCCTACCTAGAATCCCAATACCATTATCATCACGCCTAAGAAAATCAATACTTCCAAAATAGCATGCAACATTCGGGCAATATTTAAATTTTTTAACTGTCCCAAGAATGTCTTTTAATGTTCGCCTCCTCCCCAACTCCCACCGAGACCACCCTAGGTTCACACGTCTCGTTTGGTTGTTAGGCGACCTGGCTCTAAATCGTAAACCACAGAACAACTCACCGGCCGGGGACCTTGGCTCTGGTGCGTGGACAAGGGGATTTTTCCCAACCCGACAGCGGTTTTCCAGGCACACGGATCGCTGCTAGGGAAACCTTACTGTTACTCTTTTCGCGTAACCAGTCCCACGTGTCCTCCTCCGGACAGTGAGCGTGCAGAGACGGAACTGCCCTAGCACCCGTGCGTCCGCCGTGCCCACAGGCCGGTGCACGCAGTGACCGCGCAGGGCCGGTGCTTTCTATGGCCTCCGCTCCCCTGAACAGGCCTCTCGGCAGGGGGCAGCCACGTCCCCACTGTGCCCCAACGCCCTGACTCCCATCGCTGTCAGCGTGCGTGATGGAGAGAACACGACCTGAAAGACGCCGTGCGTCCTCCGCCCGCAGACACGCACGGGCCGCACCCGCAGGCCAGGCGTGAGCGAGGGCGAGCCGAAGGCAGCCGCGCAGGCCGCTTCTCCTTTCCTTTTCCTCCTTTCTCTCCTTCCCCCTTCCCTCTTTCCCTGTCTTTCCTTTCTTCCTTTGTAAAGCTTGGTAGCTGATAGGATGAGCTCAGCATATGCTTCAAAGGCACTTATGAACCAAAAAGTATTGGGAGACAACACATATAAAGCATTACAAAGAAGTGCAAATCGAAGACTACCGGCTTGGGGGTTTATTTTTCTAAAAAGAGTCTCGTGCTGGGCGGGTGTATTAGATTTTATTCACGGATTTACAGAATAGAAGGATGAAGAGAATGTCGCAGATGTTGTATGTTTGAACTTCTCAAAGCAGCTGATGAAATCAGATAAAATTTTCATTGCAAAACAGGCCTGGATCAAAAGCACAGTTGTGAGGATACAAGACCAGCGCATGTATAAGGCAGAGAGTCATCGTAACAAGCTGGATGTTTGTCTAATGGGTTTAAAATGTCAAGTACGGCAGTAAAGGGGTCAGCGCGCAGTCTCCCACCTCTGTTCGTAAGCTGAAAGCAGGGGAAGCATTAACGAGACGGGAGACCGAGCAGATGGCACTCGGCAGTCACAGGGGACTGGCGTACAAGCAGAAGATGAAAACGGTAGTCAGGCTGAAAGTTACGAAAATCAGCCAATTCACGAAAAAGCAATTTAGAATATATAAATTAGGTAAGAATTTGTGCACAGGAAAGCTAAAACTGATGTTTGGAACGAGTCCGAGGGAGACGGCTTGCACGGACACAGGGAAGTACAATGAAGGCCGAAGTCACGCATTACAGGTGTCAAGACATTTTATAGGCACTGACGCATCAGATGCACAGCAGAGTTCGCTGGCCGAGCGGTGCCTCCTGCCCCGCCCTGCCCGAACCCTCAGGCTGGGCGCCCCCTGCACCTCCCAGCAGGGGACAGGACGGACCTCCTGGAAGGTGGAGCGGCCCGAAGCCTCTGCAGGAAGACGGAAGCATCTCAGGTCTCCACAAACACGAACTGCCTCTCAGGTGTCGGGATTATTTAATTCACACCCCTATCTTGTTCTAATAAGTGTTTCTGTTTGGCTCATTCTGATTTGTACTCATTTCTGTAAAAAACTAATCATAAGTACAGTACTCTCCCGAGTTCTGTGAATTTTTATAGCAAAGTAATGAATCTGAGGGGAGCAGTGGGAACCCCTGGACCTGTGGCCAGCTGGTCAGAAGTGGGGTGGCCTTGGGATCTGTCAGCAGTGAGAACAGTCCTGCGCAGGGCTGTGTCTCATGAAGTCCGGCCTAACTGGGGGACTAGAAGTCACTGATGCTAAATATACTTAAATGTACTACTACATGATGCAACAGACGCATCCTCAGGACAGACAGACCAAACGACGCGGACCTCCTCACACTGATGCTCAAAGCGAGCTGGCTCATGCCGCAGCACACCCCGAAACTCAGAGAAATCAGTGCGGGTGGCGAGGGGGCGGGGGTAAGGGTCATCATGATACCTGCTTCCTCCTGATTGGGGTTTGGGGCTTTCGGACAACCTAGGAAAATTATTAACGTCCTCAAATAATAATTCCCAACACATTTTCAAAATAAATATCGGTTGGTAATAATCCTGACCTTGTCCTGCCAGTCATGTACCTGAAATGCTGCTTTTCTCGGCTGTCACTTGGATGTAGAGCCACGGGCCTTAGAAGGCAATCAGGGGACATTTGGGGTGACATAGTCTTATAAAAACTGCACAGTCCTGCACGTACGTTTTAGTTTGCGTGGAAAGCCATTTAATGTTTTGTAAAAAATGACTCAAGAGAATAGTTACACACTAGACACAAGAGTCTCCTGTAAAGAGCACTTGAATCCCCACCCCACCCTCCCAACACCATCTACTGGCCTCCGAAGTTGTACCATGGTCATGATTTTTAACATGGATTAAATTTTAAGTAAGGTGTCACCAGATGCCTAACCCCGGTTGTGCAGGTGGCTGGTGGGTTGTGTGAGAATTATCCAAAGAACATCTAGAGATGAGTGACATGATTTGCTGGCATATCTTCAAACTTCAGGCAAAATGTAGACCAAGGTAACTAAGTATAGCAATTTACGGATACAATTATCCCTGATAGCCAAGATTATCCCTGATCTTAAGAGCCAAGATTAGATACCAAACAACAGGTTTTAGAATTTATTTATGACAGATAGTAGGGTCATTTGCTCCTCCAAGCTATGCCTTCTTCGGCAGACAAATATGTATGTGTGTGTCTTTTAAAACTCTATGAAAGGAAGAAAAGTATCCAGGCAAATAATATGAAGTGGACGGAGTTGTTCCACTCTGGGATGAAGAAAGAGACTTGCATTTTGTTGTTAAAGGAGTTAAATATTAAAGAAACGCATTCAGTATTTAAGACATTTAAAACTGTGGAGACGAAGATTTGTCTCTGGGAGGTGGGGTGGGCCAGCCCCAGCCGGGGGCGTGACAGCAGGGAGGGACAGACGGAGGGGGCCCGCAGCCGCCCCCGGCGCCTCTGCCGCCCTAGTGAGTCAGGGGCTGGGAAGGTCCGCGGCGCATGTCCCTGTGGCTTAATGCTGGGGCTGTGACGGGTCCTCTCAAGAAGGGGGACAAAAGCGCGCGCGCCCAGGAACCGAGAAGAAAGACCCCGAAGAGCCGCCCGTGGAGCAATTCACAACCTACGACTTCCTTAAGTTTTCCCTCATCAGTCGAAGTTCATGGTGAAAATGAGAGAGCAGATGAGCAACAACATGGAGGCTTAAAATATAAAAATTAAAATTTTAATGAGTCAGACGCATAAAAAGGTCTGTCCTGTTGATGCGAGTGGGACACAGAGTACCGGCTCTCTCCTGAAGTGCCTGGTTCACTCTGCCCGTGCCCAGACTGCACGTCAAATGGCAGAGCCCCCAGTTCATCGGGACGACGCCGAGCGGCTCCTCTCGGAGGCTGCGGCTGGCCGCGGCCCGCAGCACAAGCCAGAAGGCCCTGGCCGGCCGGCCTCTGGGAAGCTGCCGTCGGGGCCGGAGGACGCACGCCGGCCGTCACTGGTGTCAAAACACAGACCGGAGAAGCCCGTTTGCTGTGCGGCCTTGGCCCGAGGGTGGCTGAAGTGAAAGGAACATACGGAAGGTTGTTTGTTGGTGAAAACGGGTGACTGGGACACTCTCAACTAGTGCCATTTAGTCAGCAAAAATTTCCCAAAGGTTAAAGAAAGCTTTGGTATTACATGGGCACTGCAATGACTTCTTTTGGTCATAATCTCAAGTTCAGAGTAGGTTTAAGTCTTTCCTACCCACAGAGAAGAGTTCGCAGTAAATTAAGCAGCCAGCATCAGTTGTGAGTGTCTACACTAGCTGAGAGCTGACGTTAAGCCTCCACAGAATGTCATGTTTCCTAAACTGCTTCGGTCAACCACCTGAGTTCCCCTGTCTACGTTCCAAAAGCATTTCCGAGGCACCTGTTTGCCTACGGTGCCATCACAGAGGCTCACCTCGGGCTCACGCCACCTCACCTTCTCCCAAACCGCCCCCTCCCTTCAGAAAGGCCGTGGCATTTTGGGGCAGAGCGTCCAGGCAGAGCAGACAGCGAGCGCCAAGGGCAGGAGCAGGGCGGCTGGAAGGAGCGTGGCGTGCCGGGCGCGCAGACCGCGGCCAGTGTGGCCGCACAGGGGGTGGGCAGAGCGGACGGGGCAGCGGCCGAGAAGCCGGCGACAGACACTCTGAGATCCTGGCAAGAAGTCCGGATTCTCATTCTACATAAAGTTCAAAGTACGGGAGAATTTTAATTACTCGAGTTACATAAACTGATTGAGTGAACATTACATAAATTATTGAAATGGTCTTCAAATTGTTTCAGATGCAGAAGGGATAAAAATGGAACGCCGTGGCCTCGGGTTCCGTTACTCCTCTCATCTCCTGACAGCAGGGCTGGTATTCTCATGTGAGTCTCACTCAGAGCTGTGGCGAAGGCTCTTACTGCGTCTGCTACGCCCTGTATCCTGTCTGATGAAGTACCCAGGATGAGGAAGTTAAAGTGGAAAAAGCTCAGTGAATTTCCACTAATTTAAAGGTTAGGGGACAAGTCTGATTAACAAAGTAAGACGGAAACATGAATAAATTTCGTGGACAGATACTGATGTAGTTTCAACTACTTTTAAAACAGACTCTGCCTGAAACTTACATATTTGGGAAGCCCTCTCTCTGACTACGATCAAGTAAAAAGGCACTTTTCCTCCCAAAGAATTCCCTTCTAAATGTCAAAATATTCTAGGGAGCCCTGCGGAAGACTAACCTGTTTGCGAGGCTCTGATGACTCGAACATTTGAGTTCATGTTAGCAATATAGCCATATGATGTACTTAAACAAAAACATGCCTCTGCATGTGGAGGCAGGAGTAACTATCAAAACGAGGATTGTCAATGCCACGCTACAGTTTCTAAAAATAAATCAACAAAATCCATTGTTCTCATCACTTAATGAGAGATGAAGGAAAGATAACCTGGACAATATCAAGGATCTTGATAAATAAATGAGAAAAGACAAGTCGATGACTAGAGAAAGAGAGTAAAACAAACCCCAGAGAGAGGGTTCTTAGCAGGATGACACACTCCCCCGAACGCATGAGATTCGATCTGACTAACATCTCACCTTCTTAACAGACAGCGCTCCCTCCCACCCCTTCTGAAACTGGGATGATAAAGACAGCCGCCGTCTGTGTGTTACGGTGGATGGAGAGGCAGCATTTTCTTTCCACGTGGAGTCTCACTGAGGCAGCTTATGAAGAGAAAGGAAGAGACAGGAGAGAGAGGACATCTAAAAAAATTAACCAGCAGAGGAAAAAATCACATAAGTACAACCATTTGTATGGAATAGATCAACATAATGCAAAAAAAAAAAAAAGGTAGAAGTACAGAACAAAAAAATACACAGGCATTAAACATGAAAGAAGTAGAAAAGCCTAATTTCTATCTGGATTAAAGATATGAGGGAGATCGAGCCTATGCAAGGGGAGGGGGCCTTTTAAAAACTGAAAGGTGGCTACGGGAGATGGCAAAACACTCATCTTCCACATGAAAGGAGAGGGCTATCCGCATGGATCAGCAGAGTGCCAGCTGCCTGAGGAAGTGCCTTCCTGGGTAAACTCAAGGTCAGGTACAGCCCCGTTTCCCTAAGGGCAGAGGAGACTCTGAAAACACACTATCTTCCAAGTTTTAAAAGAAAATATAAGCCGCTTAGGCCGAAAGGAATAAGAAATTCCTATCTACCACTGACCAAAAATATTAAAAAATTAGATTTTCTTTAAAAAATTCCTAGCAATGGAAACAAAACAACATTATTTATTCACATATGTATCTGTGTCTGGTCCATCCATTTTTATTCATTCTAACAAATGTCAATTTAGGAAATGTCACATTTGCTTACAGAAGAAGGACAAAATCTGATAACGGATCCTGGTACAATTGCAAAGAGAACGGTGCTCGGGTTGAAAAATGGTTTGAGTCCCTTCCTTTTCTGACAGTATATAACATGGCCTTGAGCATATTCCCTATTCCCTTGTTTTTCTATCTAAATAGAAATAATAATACTGCATTACTGATCTCTAGAGCCAATGTACATAAAACATGCCATGTAAAATTTAAATTCTGTTGAAGGAGATCGACGTGGTAAATTTTAGGATCCAGTTTAGTATTGGTTCAGGCTGGGTTTACGTTTGTCTCCTAAATGAAAACATTAGTTAACCTAAAGGTTGAAATTACATGGTAGTCGTTCTGGCCAACGTATCTCAGGCGCACTGTTAACAACGCCACATTCAATGAGAGACACCATCTTCTATTTGGGAAAGTCGGTCGAGACGCTATTAGAGAACTCTGCGCCACACACAGCCCGAGAGAGGCGAGGGGTCATGCAGAAAAGGCGTGAATGCGAACTGGTTTCTTATTTTGAAGTCACTGATAAAATAACCTGACTCTTTACTAAAAGTCCCTGAAATCTGTAAAGACAGTGGCACGAGGACAGAAAACCTCACTGGGAGATGCTCGATCTCATTTCGTTCTTGTTTTACTGTCGGAGGCGGTGGGATGTAAGCAGTAGCGTTAATAACAAAGAAACACTTTTTCTCCAGAGGATCAAACTGCTATGTAGGTTAAAATTTTTCATAAAATGTAGTTATCACTAATGACCTCTCAAGCTGACATTTATAACAGTGATGAAAAAAAATCCCATGTAGCTAAATGGATGTTTCTTTCATCCCAATTTAATTAAAAGTTCCATCTTGCTGCTGAGAGCTTATGAAGGCCACATGTCTTCTGAAGGCAAAGGGAAAAGCTAGCGCTTTTTAATGCTTACGTGAAAAGTACAGCCCAGTGAGGGAAGACATCTCCTCGGCCATTTTGCCTTTCTTAAATGAGCGAGAGCCGACTGTAAGACTTGATAGAAACACGGAGCCAACACGTCAGGATTAGATTTAAGTTAATACCTATGAACATGTCTCAGAAAAGGTAAAAAAGTAGACGTGAAAGTCCCAACCCTTAAGAGGCATCTAATCCAGGAAGAAGACAGAGTTCGAAACGACGAGCTGTCACTGAAAAGCCAAACAAACGCGAGCTTAGAAGAGGGTTATCAATCCTGACAGGGGACTTGGTGGAGAAGGACACCTGAGCAGCGTCGGGAGGGGGTGTCGCTTACACAGAGGGAGCGGGGTCCCGACAGCGCGCGGCCCCTCCAGGGCGCGGCCCGCGCCAGGGCAACAGCGTCTACGACACTGGCCAACGGGACTGGACACTGGGGAACTGAAAGGAAGGGCGGGGGAGGGCCCCGAGGATGCGGTCTGCGCCCAGAAAAGCTTAAGCACATGCAGAGGACGAGACGACTGCAGGTCGAGAAGAAGGGACCGCCCTGGTCCGCTGCACGTTCCAATGGAGGGACAAGGCAAGAGGCACAGGTGTGGCTGTGGGGCTCAGAAGGGGAACCGACAGGACTTGGCCCGTGACTCGGGTGTGGGAATGAGGAAAAGCAATGAGTTCCAGACGACCGCAGCAACTCCCACACTGCGTGGTGGGAGGATGGCGGCACCATTATGCGGCAAAGGAGACAGACTGCAAGCTGTGGCCGGAGAAAACTAAGGTTGGTTTGAGGCGCCTTAAGCTTAAGGTGTTGATTGAAAATCCACGTGGAAACGTTCAACCTGAAACAGAGCTGGAGGTCAGAGGTGAGCCGGAGAAAAGCTGCAGACGCTCAGCTGACAGATGGTCACCCTGACGACCTCCCCTGCGCCAGCGCCGAAGCTCGAGCCGGCGGCATAGCGGCGGCAGTGATGAGAGTGAGGACCGCGGGCGGGGGACAAGACCCCGAGAGACATGTGAACACTCCTTTCAGCGAGAAGAGGGAGGGCAAAGGTGGAACGATGAGACCACGGGGACATTTCTAAAGGAAGAAGGAATAAAAGCTACCAAAACCCGCACGAATCTTTCCTCCTGCTGTGGTTCCCTTCAGAGCAGATGAAAAAAATTCAAAGAAGTGTCACGTAGGATGAATCAGGCGTTTCAAAAAGAAAACTGGAACGCACACAAATCTCACAGATGTCAAGGAATCAACGCGATCTAGAAGAACACTGGAAAAAGAAACACGGTTCCACCTTGAACTTGGCATGGTGACCTTTGGCGGATCACTGGACTCCATATGCCTCCGGCCAGTCACACAGAAATTGGGATTGCTTTTAAAAAGGGGGTTTTTAACATCTCCCAGTGAGGTTTCCGTCCTCGTGCCACTTTCTCTATAGTGACCTTCAGTAGAGAGTCAGGTTGCTTTATCAGTGACCAAGGAGTGCGGCCAGTGCTGTTGCAGGCTATGGGAGCGTAACAGCGCTCCTACCCTCGGAGGAGCTACAGAGTCATTCTGAACTGCGAGCAAACCACACAAAGGTTTAGTTGAACTAAATGCTTAGAGTTCACGTGAGAGAATAAACAGCGAAGAATGATATGTAAGCAGTCACCGGCAGGGCGGGAGCCTGAGTGCCACGCGGGCTCTGGATGGAGGGCCCTCCGTCATGGAGCCGAGCCGAGGTCCTCCTGATACTGAGCCGAGGCCACGGGAACCCAGACGGGGTTGTGTGCCCGTCACCGGAGCTGGCGAGGGTGAGAAGCTGCAGAGCCTTCGCAACCTCTGGGCTCACGCCACGGACGCCTCTGGACCTGATGCCACCTGCCAATCTGGGTCTCGCAAGAACAAAGACGTCGCCAGCTTCCCTGCCACCGAGCCGATCACGTCTGTCCGGACATCCGCCTGTGTTCCCCGCCTCACAGGGGCTCCCGCCTGGTCTTCTGAAGCATCGCGGGGGGCAAACGTCTCTCTGGGAAGTGCCTTCGCTTTTTCTTCAGGGTTTCGGGCACGGCAGGAGCCTCCTCCGTCTCTTCTGCACCCGCTGTGGTCCCAGCAGGAACAGGGCCCGACTCCTCTCTCCATGCCACCGCCTCCCCGGCAGCGGCGGCCACGCGCTGGGCCCACAGCTGCGGGTGGTCTGCTCTCTGCCCGGGCTCGTCCGGTGTCGGTGGAGCTCTACCCAGCTGTTGTGTCATCTTCAGGTCCCTCCCGTCGGTGGGACTTCATCACCGCACGGTCGATGGCCCTGGCACCGAGGGACCGCCAGCTGAGCTCCCCCTCGCCTCCTCGAACCCGCCCCCGCCCCCTCCGACATCCTCCTACTTCAGCCAGATTAGACTCACTCACTTTCCTCTGCGCACACAGAACATCCTGTTAAACAAAGCCTTCCACGGCTGACGGCTCTTCGGAGAGAAAGGGTTTCCGGGGCCAGGTCGTGGGCCACAGGCCCGCAGGTGGCGGGCTCTGGCATCCGCCACGCCTGGGAAGAACGACGTGGGCTGTTCTGAGTGGCTTAACACTGGCCGCGCGGCAGGGGAGGGACGAGGTGGAGCGGGGCCGGGTCTAGGACAGGAGCAGCGTCCGCAGGCAGAGAGCCCCTGCTCTGGCCGTCACGGGCGACGGCCCTGAAGGTCCCGAGTCCAGGCTCCAGCAGGCGTCCGGGAAGGCGAGCGTCTCCTGTTGGCTGGCCATGGCTATTAACTGGTTAACTGTCCCCGTCTCTTTCTCTCACTCGCTGCCACTGTACTTTAACTTGGGACTGCTTGGAGTTTTCCGCCTGTCGATTCAGACCCACGTGCATGTCCCCTCCCTTTTCCACCACGCTCCCGCACCCCAAGCCCGTCTCATTGCTGCGACACGATGTCAGTGTTACCTGGAGCCCGGCATCTTTTACCAAGTGCTTTCTCTGTGGCAGGCACTGTTCTAAGCGTGGCAATGCACCGCGTCGCTGAGCCTTCACGAGCGCAAGGTAGCTGTCATCACCTCCGTCACCAAGATAAGAAACCGCACTATTTGCCTTTTTTCCTCTAGACTGCACACGCTCCTGACATGAAGCGTGACCTGCACTTTTCTGTATGATCATCCAGTTAGGCAGGAAAGCAAGGGACATGTGTACCAACTGACCACAGAGTCCTCGCGCCGTCTGAGCTGCCCGAATGCTCCCTGCCATCAAACCGCTCTTTCTCAGACCGGAAAGTTGGTAAGAAAGTGTGATGGCCTGACTCATAATCAGAAACACATACTCGGTCTTCGTCTCTGTTCCCGGCATCCCTATGCGTTGCGAGCCACAGAGGTGTCTTACGTCGTGTTACTGACGTGACCTTGGACAGCACGCAGGTAGCTCGGGCGGGGCTGGTTTCCCGTGGCGGCGCCGTGTGAGTGATGACATTGATTACAGGACGGACACTCTCGGCCCCACCCCCACCCCACGTCCTAGGAAGAGAGAGCGGCTGGAGATTGCGTTCAGTCACCAATGGCCAGTGATTCAATCGAACACGCCGAAGCACCCACAAAAGCCCAGAAGGACAGGGACAGGGTCCGGAGAGCGGCTGGGACGATGCGGCAGGGCACGCCCGCACGCCGCCGTTCAGGCCCCGAACTCCGGACAGAAGCCCCTCTGGCTTCAGCTGGCGGTTGCCGATCCCTATGCTTTAACACCCTTTGTGATACACTGGTAATCTAGAAACTGTCTTTCTGAGTTCTGTGAGCCGCTCTAGCGAATTAACGGAACCCGGTTGGTCAGAAGCGTATGTGACAACCAGGACCTGTGCCTGGCGTCCGAGGTGCAGGGCGGTCCTGTGCGACTAAGCCCTGACCTGTGGGCAGCCAGTGTCGGAACAGAGTTACACTGCTGGACACGCAGCTGGTGTCGGGGAATTGCTCGATGGGTGGAGGGAAAAACCCACAGGTTAGAACTGGTGTCAGAATCTTCGAGGGACTTGAGTCTATCTGTAGACAGAAAAAAACCTGTGTACTGAGTAGCAGCAATACTGAAGTTCGAGTTCTTATAAAGAAAACCTTGGGGGCATGAGATCACGACAGTTTGATCACTCTCGATTAAGGCCACTGTGAGCCAGACTGAAAACACTCGTGAAAATCCAGAATTATGAGTAGCGCGAGCAAACAAAATCTATAAAATGTAACAGCGAATTCATCCCTGTTTTGTAGATTTAGGACGTCACAGCAGGAAAAGCAGAGGAACACCGGGTTTGTTGCTACAGAAACAGCATAATTTTTCTTACATATAAGTCAACATCCAACAATATCAGCTCTTCTTATGGGATAAATAATCATCTGAGACATTTAGAAAATATAACGTGCTTCAGGGGAGTTCCTCGAATTATATGACTGTGGCGGATGGGATTTATCTTCCTCCTAGATCTCGTGAGGATTGCGCAGAAACACTGAAATCAGAGCGCTCTCAATACATCTAGCCGAGTGCAATGATACAAGGAACACTTACTTACAAGCAACCCTGAAGAGCAAGTCAATTTCAAGTAATAGTTGAGCTAAAACCACAACTAATAATGGAAAACTACACGCTTCTAGATAAAATTAATAAAAAGTAATCAATTTCTGTTCAACTTATGAAAATGACAGTTTTAACACTTGTATACACTGCTACCTTTTTTAAAAGACTAAACATGCTGAGATTTTAAAATCAGCCTGCTTGTGGTTCAGGCTGAAAATGAGAAAGGCTACTATGTTAATCTAGCCATATGCTTAATTCATAAAAGGGAATAAAAAAAAGTACTAGTGCATACACAGCACATTCCAGTTTAGAGGAGAAAAAAGTTAATCAATTCAACTCAATTTTAGCTGAGGGCATTCTTCCACGACTGCTGAACCCTAGCATGTGTCAGGCAGCTAAAATTACACTTAAATGTGTAAGCTTTGTTGTTATTTTAGAGATAATCCAGGAAGCAAAACAAAGCCAAAAATTCTCTCTGCATTTTTAACATGAAATGCTTTAATCTTCAATCAAGTGCATACTTTTTTCTGTTTTAAGACCTTGATGTATTGTCTCTTTTCTGTATGTTTGAAAGTTTCTAAAATAAAAGGTAACAACAAAAAGAATGATAACAACAGTGATTCTGTATACATTTCCAACACACTCTTCATTCTGTAAAACAATTCTTACCAGTTTCTGTTTCTGAAGCTCTTCCCTAAGTACTCTATCTTCTGGTAAAACGTCACATAACAGAAAATAATTGTCCTGTTCTTCTGTTGAGAAATCAGAAAAATAAATGAGAAACAATATTTATCATTTTTTCCAGAAGGAATTCTTAAAACATCTGTACTTATATCTATGTCTATTAGGATTTCTCTTCTGGTATACAGATATGTTTTTAACTTTATTGAAGTTAGGCAACATAAGCACAGTTAATTTTAGCTATCATGAAAGAGAGAATTCTAATTTAAGGAAGTGAGATGATTCCTTTGAATTTTTGGATCGTAGGGAAAAGATGGTCGCTGACACGCACACTCACCGAGTGGGGCCGTGGAATTGATTCTTATCACACTACAAAAATCCGTGATGGGCTGTTCAGTGAACCTTTTCCTCCAATATAAAACGTACCTTAGAACAATCAAAAAGAAAAAATGTTGAGAAGACTCAATATAGCACTTTCTCTATAATGATAGAATTTTATAAGAACATTTAATTATCCCAAAGAAACGAATCCAATGTTGACTGAAAACTGCTAGAAAATTTTGAAATAGAAAGGAGGTAGAGCATTGCAGAAATATGAAATATTTACCGAGATAAAATTACCCAGTTAAGGCATCGAAATGATCAAACTTTACTATCCCCAAATTCAATAAACAGACATTTGGTAAAGTTAAAGTGAATTATTTTATGTGATAATGAAGTTTTCCTGGAATTGCATCCAAGTTTATATGAACTTAAAATGTGCACTTTTCAATAAATTGAAAGTTGGGTGGTTATACATCAAAGTACAGACGCCATGATAATAATGCAGCGAGAAGTCAGCCTGAATTCACTGTCTACACAACAAGAAAAGTTCCGTATGTCCACACTGGGTCCGACGTTAGCCTAAATTAGCCTCTGAAAACCAGTCGAGCTTATAATCCTTACATCTGATGAACACAGCGGCTAAATTTAAAGGAAGCGCACCCCCGACCTGCATGTCTGCTAAGAGGGGGAAAGACGACGGGGTGCGGCGAGCTGCCCGACCGCCTTTCCACTTGTTCACAGATCTGCATTGACAACGCAGCCTCATTCACGGAGGGTCCCGAGAGAATGTGGAACTAGAAAGGCTGACGCTGTGGCCGACCGTGTCCGCCAACGGTCCGTGGTGCCAAGTCCACACCAACGGAAAGCCCCGATCCGGACGGCGGTGGAGGGCCAGGCCTCACGCGATGCAAACTCTCGGCTGTGGGACCGCATGCTGTGGGCAGCTCCCCGGTCCCACGGCTCGGTTTAATACGGCGCGACTGTGGCCCGCAAGCCTGCGAAGAGGCGGGTGCAGTGGCTGTTTGGTCCTCTGAGACAGCTCAGAGGGCGCTGCAGCTCCCGTGGGGAGAGGAGGTCTGTGATGGAAGCTGAAGGGTGCCCACCGCAGCGGAGGGCAGGCTGACTTACAGACGGTGCCTGCCCCTGGTCCCTGGCTGGTCCACCTCTCGGTAGGCAAGGACTGCAAATCCTCAGTTTGAGTGGTCCGAATAGCGCTGTCCTGACTGGTTGGTGAAGATGCTCATGATGACACAGCTGTGAATCTGACTGGACGGGGACAGTCTCAGTCCTCCCGGCTGGAGCAGGCGTCCAGGGTCTCCTTCAGAAGGGCTGGCTTGGGCCGGGAGCACAGTGTGGGCAGGAGGTCCATGCGGGCTTCTCTCTGCAGCAAGGCCTGCGTGTCAGGACCCTGTTTGGCATCGGCTGCTAAGCTGTTTTTAAGCTTGAGCTCGATGACAAGGCTGGTGCTATACACACCCTGTGTTAATACCCGACAATCTACGAGGTGTTCCCCATTTTACAGATGAGGATATTGATGCGCATTGACGTGGTTTAGTAGCTTGCTGGGAGTCACATGGTAGGAAGTCGCCAAGTCTGTCACAGTCTACTCATTCCTAACAGCCGGCTGCTCTGCAAAGCCTGCCATGAGAAGGATGCTGCTTGCTCAGAGGGGTGTGGTCCGGGCCACACGGAGTTCAGATGCACGGATCTCACGATGTCTGGGCCACTCCAGTGCTGTGCAGGGCACTGGAGCATCTCACGATGGGACCGTCTCAGATCTATCCAAACGTATGCCTTTCACGACTGTACGAAGCCGGCGGCCACCATGAAGCTGCTTCTATGGAAAGCGCTGATCAAGTCTCAGCTCATGAGGACATGAACTCAGCTGCTGCGCCACGGCTGCCCAGGAGAAGGCCTTTCTCACGGACAATCCCCTCTGGAAATCACGAGTTGGGGGGAAAGGGACACCTGCCCGCGCCGCTCGTCTGCGGCTGTGGGTCTCCCCACGTCGGGGGTGCGTGGGGGCGTCTAGCTCCTGCCGGGTCTTGGGCGTGCAGGGCCGTATCACACTCGCCCGGTGCTCGCGGGCCCCAACCACGCACCTCCATCTGCTCACCTCCCGCGCCCGCTCCCTCTCAGTGTCTGAGTCCCCGACCTCACAGCTGTCCACCCTTAAACCCTCCTGGCCTGTGAATAGCTCGTTTTTTTTCCTGGTTTTCAACCTCGTCATAGCACTTAAGCTGAGAGTTCTCTGGGCGACACCCCTGTGGCTGTAAAAGCTCCAAGGAGCCCTGTCCCCAAACAGTGCCCTTTGGTGGCCAAGTCTACTCTGGACTACGCGGGAGGGCTTACTCAGCTGGAGAACAGCTGTGGCCCGAAACATAAAAACCAACCAACCAACCAACCAACCCACCCGTGTGACAGAGACCAAGAACGGCAGCAGTCCTGCGGAGCGCAGGGGGCATCGTCTACTCTCTGGAAAGTTGGTCTGTTTCCAGAATTGGTAGGACATGCAACAATACGTGACATTCTCAAATACAACTTACACACGCAAGAAGGCAAATGAGTGCAAGGATTTTTTAAAAAAAATCCAAGGAGAAACCTGAAAAAGAACATACATTTTCCACAGTCGTATAGGCATAATTTTATACGTACGTTATGTTTTCCCTCTAATGAATGATACATTTAATTCTTTTACTCACAAAAACACAACGTACCTTTGGAAGTCAGCAACCAATCTGACGTCAGCGATGACCATCTTGTGTTCAATAATCATGTGCTTCAGAAGCTGGTCCTGTTCGGCCACAGGAACATGTTCTTCACAGAAAATACACGGCACACGCGAGGGGCCTTCGGCAGTGGTGGGGCCACCTGGGCTTCCTGGCAGCGACAGGGGCTCCAGGATACAGTCCTTGCTGTCTGGGAGAGAGAAAAAGAAAAAGAGAGACAAGAGCTGAAACCGACTGTCTTTAGAAGGACGATTTCTGCATTGAAAGGATCCTAAAGCCATTTAGCGTCTCCACAAAGAGCAGCACAGCGCGCCGGGCAGCGGGCGCCGCGGCCCCGCGCCAGCAGCTGCTGCCTCCAGAGCGGCTCCCGCTCCCTCGCCGCCGGCTTACATGGGGGAAGCCCACTGGTCAGGGCAGCTGCTCGAGCCTTCTTGCTGGACGCCGGCCATGGGCCGCAGTTCCCGGGCCGCTGGGGGGAGGTTGCATCGCGGGGTTAAGGTTCCGAGGCCCCGCCGTGACCTGCGGCTGAGTGCCGTCACGCTACGGGAGGGAAGCAGCCTGTGCCGAGGCTCCAGAGGACAAAGCCAAGGCACTCTTTTAGCCACGTCCAGCTGCACCTGCAGAGCCCCGCCCACCTCTGATCATCCGTCGTGTGCAGAGGAGAGCCCCCGCAACGGCTGGGCGCAGCATGTGCTGGTGGCCCAGATGCCAGCTCTCGATGTTGATTTGCGTTTGGCGTGTTCTCACTACACGGTCATGCATCATAATTCAAGTTCCTGTGAACAGGAGACGATGCTCAATTACTAAACACATGGCAAACGTCCGTCCTGCCTCTTCCTTTTCCTAACGTCACTCACAGCATCTTTAAGAGTTGAGGTGTAAGGTCTATAGTTTTCAATCAGGGCCTCAGGCGACAGCCAGGTGTGTCAGGAACTCTCTTCGGCCTCCCGGGATAGACGGCTGTCACCTAAAACAGGCGACCGAGTAGCCGGTACCAGCCAGCTAGGTAGGGTGAGGCGCCGGCATCTGAGGAAGGGCAGGGCACTCTGCCACTGACACATGCCATTTCTCATCTTTGTTTCGCTGCACCTGATTTCTAAGGGACTCTCAATGGAATGACCCGCTGAGTCGGCTCGTGGTGCGCTGCTGAGCGTGGCCTCCGAGTCCGACAAGGGACGTGTACGGACGGCAGCATCGGCTCTGTTAACAAGGCTGAGCTGGGCACGCCCCGCGTGCTGGTCCTTCCTGCGCGACGCTGCGACACGACCCTGGCCACCGAGGCTGACGCGCTCACAGCTGGTTTGAAGGTACAAATGAGTTAAAGGATAGAGACAGAGACAGAGCACGTGCTGGGTTTGTGGGAGCAGCAGGCGCCTGGGCTACAGACAGACGGTGGCCGCCCCGCAGGCGATGTCCAGTCACTCACACTAAATGGTACCAGATCAAACTGTTTATCTGCGTCCCATGAAATTACTCAATACCAGAAAAGCTGCAAACAGGGTTCACACGACAACAGGGAGAATGCCTGACACAAATGAGCGCTTCAGAAGCGCTGTTAACAGAACCGGTGTGTTCGCAGTTGTTTATTAAATTAGGTAATGAAAGCCAGGAGTTTCGAATTCTACAATTCTTCAGTCGTAGGCTAAATTCTGTGGGAACTTAAACCCGCATGGGAAAAATGGAACGGGGGAAAGAGGCATAAGCAATATGCTTATGAAACTCGGTAATGATATTTTATGAACACTGACTCTAGAGAACAGGAAATATTATTAAGTGTAATACAAGTATATTATACTTAGTGATGGATTTACTTTTTTTTCACGTTACCCTCCAGTAAACGAGAAGCGAGAGGCATTTAGAATGCAGAGGAAGTCACTCTGCTCCATCGGAGGACGCTTCTAGATGGGTCTGAATCCTGAGCCTATGTTACACTTTAGAGCGATGGTTCCACATCTGTTCGAGTTTCATCACCTGGAGGGCTTTTGAAAAGTTCGGATTTCAAGACTCTATTGAAGACTGAAGAGTTGCAACTTTTACCAAGCAGGAGTCGGGGGTCGATGGTTCAGAGGATGACCACATGGGGACTGTGAGGGATCCTGATCGCGAGAGTGTGGCGATCCTGAACTCGCAGGAAGGCCACGAGTAAGGTGCCAAGGCCCTGAGGCAGCGCTTACCTGGCGGTCTGTTCTGTCCCGGCGCGAGCCCGCAGACGCCAGGCACGGGGGGAGTGGACGCGACCCAACAGGGCGTGTCCAACGGAGTGGCGCGTCTGCTTCCGGCCGCCGCTACCGCATCACAGCTGCGGCTTACCACCTTACACACTGCTCTGCTACGGGGCCTTAAACTCTAAAAGGCGAGCGGAGTGCCTTATGTCTAGCTTCTTACACCCGAGAGGCAAAATCTTGGAAACTCTGCTCTAGCCCCAAATCTGCTTCGCACATTTGTTACGAATTAACAAAAGCAGATTATCTGCTCTAGTTCTCGCTCTGAACAGCAACTCTGTTCAAATGAACTGTAAAAAATACCGTCCCAAGAGAGCCGGGTTTTGAAGAGATGCTATGATGGTTAGGGAAAATTTTACTCGCTGTGGGCAGGGTCCTCAGAATGTCGGATTCTACATTATCTTAGAATAGAGCTTCTTGGAGTTTAACGGGCACGCAAGCACAGGACTGTTCCAATGCGGACCCCGACTGAGTGGCCGGGGCGGCCGGGGCAGCGCCGGTCAAGTGTCTAGCTGCTGCAAGCACATGGAAAAGCGGCCTCAGGTGCTGTGCCCCGGAACCCCGCCTGCGCCCCCGCCAAGCTTTCCAGGCTGCTCTCAAGTAAATAACGGGAGCGGCAGGAACGGCCAGGCAGACCCGTCCCTGTGAGGTGGACTCCGCTGGCACGCGACATGGCTGGGGGAGGCCACGTGGGCGGCCGGACGCTCGCCTGGGACGGCTCTGCAGTCTGAGACGCCGCCCCGCCCTCCCTGCAGCCTCCTCCCGCTCCCCGTTTCCCCTCTTCCCGCGGCTTCCCCGCCACCCGACACATTGAGCCCCGCCTTGGCGAGCGCTGCTTGGAGGCCGGGACTGGTGCAGTAGCTCTGGGAGGGGGCAGAGGAGCCCGAAACTCTGCGCGTCCGACTTCCCGTGGAAGTCCAGGTCTGAGCCCCTCTGCGAGCCACGCTCTGAGTGGTCGGGTGCTACCTGGGGAACAGACCTGTCACGGCTTCGCGAGAGAGCCGAGAGCTGAAACAGGTAGCCCGACTCTGCAGCGCGTCCCCACTCCTGCTGGTGCCTGAAGGAGGTCTCTGGCCTCCTGACGCCAGGTGAGAGAGGGAACGCCCACGTCAACCAAGAGCTGATGAGGAGTTTTCTGGCATGTCATAGCAGGTGCCTGCAGAACGCCTTACACATCACTGTCCCTTTGAGGAAGTCCCCACGAGCTTTGCACACCACCACACCACTAATGAAAGTCTGAAAAAATTAAGCAGTGATTTGGTGCTTTATTCAACTCAGATCATTTGCTGCTCATTATATTCTGATCATCTAATTAATTGAAACCATCATAAAAATCGAAATGTCAAGATTGGCAGGGCACTTTTGTTTGTTTTTGCTGTTTTAATTTGGAAAATACTGAAAAAAACTCCTAGTTTTCAAAGTAAACATTTCCTTTACATTTATTCCTTACTGATATTAGTGTAATTTGTTTGATTACCGCTTTCTTAAGTATTTTTTCAAGCCTGGATAATATTTTCAGGCCTGTTCTCTAAGCTTTTGGTTTGACAGATGTTCTATCTTTCCACAGGACTCCTAGTCAATCTCATTTATTATGTGTTGATTTTATTTGTATAATTAAACTCCAAAAAGGTTACTTGATTTCTAAATTCTTGAGGCTATTTCTCTCTCACACTAAAAAATGATTTCTGAGAGCATGTCCCCTGTAGACGCCTTTGGAAAATGGAAAAGACTGGTCTAGTCCCTTTAACCACAATCCATCTTCAAAGCTCAGAGTAAGTACGTAAGACCCTTACTTAATTTCCCCTGGGCTAAAAATTCATTTTGTACATTGCCGAGGCCCAGTCTTTAGAAGATGAATTTACTGTGCTGTCCCGGAGACGGGGGGACACGGAGGGCAGACTCGAACAGCCCGGCGCTGTCACACGCTCTCTGCGCCACGCGGAGACTGCTGACGCGGCTGTGCTGATTAGCAACCTCGCGCGGAGCTGGCAGGTTTGCCACTTCCGGTTTGAAAACAGGGTTATAAACACATCCGACCTTTAAACTTAATAAACCTATGCTTGAAAATTTAAGGAGCTAATTTAACACAAGCGAAAAGCTATGAAAACCTTATTACACATACCTATAAAGCAAAGTAATAGAAACGACCTAATGTCATGCAAATGAAAACCAGTTCTATAAATCATGGCATGTCCGTGCTGTATAACATTACGCATTTGCTAAATAACAACTATGAAGACAATGGAGAAATACTAATAACCATGTTTGATATGAACTAAAAAAAGCCTAATTCACAATGAGTTGCCCATAGCACTTCACACACACATATAGCCACATACAAGTATAAGATTGGCAAGAAAATATACAAAAACAATGAGATTATAAATGGGTTTATTTATCCAAAATTTTCCTTCACATTAAAAACAATTGAAATAAAAAGCATGTTATCTGATATGTTCCCCAGTGACAAAATTAAGAAGGAAAGCAGTTTTATCTGATTACTTTCTGAGTCTTGACATTTAAGACGTAAAATTTTGATTAAATTTATCATTTAAAAATTGAACGCCTACTATGCAGAAGGTGTATGCTAGAGACTCTCCAAAATACAAAGATTATTAACATAAGATCCCTAACCTGATGAAGTTGAGAGGAAAATATAAGACAAGTGTACAAATTATTAGAATTTGCGAAGTTGGCCATATAAATCAAGGGCCAATGAACAGGGAAGAAAAAAAAAACTCAAGTCAGGGGAAATGGAGGACAGCCTTCGTCCGGGATGCAGTCTTCGAGACGGTAGAGAATTCCAGCACGGGGGTGTGGGGAGGTCGTAAATCAGAACCTTCCGGTCCCTGCTGGAGTGTAAGAAGGAGCTGCAAAGGAAAAGGCAGCGCATGCTGGTGGCCTCGGAGCGGGGCAGAGGTTCAGGTTTCATCTGAAAGTCAGGAGTAGGTCCTGATGCCTTTAATTAGGGAAGTAACATAACCTATTGGGCCATCAAACAAGTCTTAACAAACGAACACACAACATACCAAAAGTTACGGGCTGTAGCAAAAACTCCGAGGGGAGTTGACAGTGGTAGATGTCTACACTAAAAAGAAGGAAGACCTCACAGAAACAGCCTAGCTTTGTAACTCCAGGAGCTGGAAGAAGAACAAGCTAAGCCCAAAGTTAGCAGGAGGAAGGAAATCATAAAGATTAGGAAAGAAATAAATGAACTAGAGAATAGAAAACAGGAGGCCAAGAGCCGGACTACGCGATGGGGAACGACCACTTGGGTAAACCGGTCGTTCACACGCAAAAGAATGGAACTGGGCCCTGACAGTAAACCACACGCGGAAGTCGATTCACAATGGATTAAAGACTTAAATGTAAGACTAGAAACTCCTAGAAGAATATAGGAAAAAGAATATAGAAAAAAATATCTTCATTACACAGACCCAGACAATGGATATGAAACCAAATGTATACGCAAGAAAAGCAACAACTGATAAGCAGGGCTACCTCAAACTAAAAAGCTTCTGCACAGCGAAGGAAGCCATCAACAAAAAGACCTATGGAATGGGAGATGATAACTGTAAACTGTATATCTGATAAGGGGTGAATATCCAAAATATATAAGGAAGTCATATAACTCAACAGCAAAAAAACAAATCGCCTGATTAAAAAATGGGCAAAAGACCTGAACAGACATTTCTCCAAAGCAGACAAATAGCCAGCAGATAGAGGAAAGGGTGGTCTCGTCACTAACACCCAGGGAAATACAAATCAAACCCACAGCGAGACACCACCTCACACCTGTCAGAATGGCCGTCATCAAAAACACAGATAACAAGTATTGGTCAGAGTACGAGAAAAGGGAACCTTTGTACACTGTTGGTGGGAATGTAAACTGGTACAGCCATTATAGAAAACAGAAAGAAGGTTCCTATAAAAATTAAAAATAGAACTGTCTGATGATCTGGGTATTGATCGAAGAGAATTGAAGAACAGGATATTGAAGAGATTTTTGCACCCCAGGTCCATTTAAGCATTATTCATGACAGCCAAGAGGTGGAAACAACCCGCGTGTCTATTGATCAAGAAAATGTGGTATAGAGATGCAATGGAATGTTATTCGGTCTTAAAAAGGAAAGAAATTCTGTCATGTTACAACGTGGATGAATGTGAAGGACATTACGCTAAGTGAAGGAAGCCGGTCACGGCATTCCACTTATGTAAGGCATCCGAAGTACTCGAGCTCATAAAAGCAGAAAAGGGAATGGTGGCTGTCAGGGCACCCTGGGATGGGAAGTGGAGTATCTGCTTGATGAGCGCGGCGTTCCAGTCACGCGAGGTGAGGACGTGCCACGGGTCCGCTGTGTGGCGATGCGTACATGCCTAAAAATGCTGTGCGTACACTGGTTCTGATCACGCCTGTTGCCCAGCCCTGCGAAGTCATTTAACCTCTCCTAGCCTGTCTGTATGACGTAAAACTGATCAATTGTAACAGTCACTTGACAGCTGTCACGAGGGTCAGCTGAGGAAATTCACGTAAACAACCGGGTAGCTGACGCAAAAGCTCTGTGAGATCAGCTCTTATTACTACTATGGATGACAATGAATACGGCCGTGAGTTTGAGCATGGAAAGAGGCGGGCATCATCTAGACCGATGTGTGCAGAGATATTTTCTCTAACTCTCGTTTCTATTGCCAATAAGAGAGTCAGAACACAGAAAGAGCTGGAATGGAGGACAGGAGACCGCCCCGGCATGTGATTACTGCGAACACTCTTCCGCATCGATGATATCACGTTTCCTGTCCTCCTCCTCCTCTACACTATCGAAGAGACTGCTGAGCACTTAAATGTAAAACCATTCCAAGTTCTGATTTTGATAGGGCCAGGACTAGGGGTTCTGGAGCTCTAAGAGGAATTCAAAGCCGTTTTTTCTTTCGTTCTAAGAAGTAATGGGAACTGAGCCCTCGGCTTTAGCTCCCTTCCACCAGTAGGAGGCAGTAGTGGCGAGGAGGTAGACAGCAGAAATTTAAGAATATTAGTCTCGAAATAAACACAGAGGTCATTAAAACTTTAACTTCAGTTGATGGTAAATTTAATTAATCAGAAAAATGATAAGGGGGCCAATGTAATAAAAGATAATGACAAACAAAAGATTTTTTAGCAGGAATGGGAAAACAAAGCGAATCGGTGAATGCTCTTCTTGTTTACTGAAATCTCTGAGGGAAAAGATGGAAAGACTCAGAAAGACCTGATTGGTCACTGGCCTGTTTCGTGCGTTCTAAATAAGTGGTGTCCAGCGGAAATTTCATAGTTCATCAACAGAGGTCAGGTTTAACCTAATTTAACTGATTTGATTTGACAGGCAATTACTTTGGAATTATTATTCTAGTCAATATTTTAATGAAATAGGTTGGCAACTAGAAAATTGTAAATTACTTATCTGATATTCCCTATTAGATATAATTAGTGTTTTTGATAGAATCATAAACTTTTGAGTTGTGGGACTAATATTTCTCCATTTACAAAATTAAGTAGCCATGTCATGCTTTTATTTTAGTGTTTGATGTCTTAATACATTAGAGGAATCATTTTTAGTACAATAGTTTTGTTTACATGTTGTAGATAGGCAGCAGACTAAAAACAGAAATGACAATGAAATGTAATCAAATTAGTCCTTAGTGATACAAGGCTTCTTTAGTGTGAGTTTGCTAACAGACATTTGATAACCTGAAGAATGCTGCCAGGATAACATCTAAGTTGTTATATGTCACACGAAGGAGAAACTGGAAAGGCATTTCTTCCTGTATTTAAAAAATGCCTCGTTGAGGATAGTCTCTTCAGCAATGGTGCTGGGAAAACTGGACATCCACATGCAAAGAAAATGAGTCTAGACACAGAGCTTGCATCCTTCACAGAAATGAACTCAAAATGGTTCAGACCCGCGCGTAAACCACAAAACAAAATCACTCCCAGGAGACAACACTGGGGAAAACCGTGACGACATCACTTGGGGTATGGTGATGCCTTTCTAGATACAACACTGAAGACATGATCCATGAAAGAAAGTTGATAAGATGAACCTAATTAAATTAAAAGCTTCAGTTCTGCAAAAGACAATAAAAGAGAATTAGAAGACAAGTCACAGACTAGGAGAAAAGAATTGCAAAAGATAAACCTAATGAAGAACTGTTATCCAAAATACACAAAGAACTCTTAAAAATCAATGATAAGAAAACCTGATTAAAAAATGGGCCAAAATCTTAACAAATATCTCATCAAAGAAATACAGATGGCAAATAAGCATATCTATATAAAATCATACGTTACCAGGAAAATACAAATTAAAATAACGAGATATCACTGCACACCTATTACAATGGCCAAAATCAGAATACTGACCTCACCAGATGTTGGTGAGGATATAGAGCAACAGGAACTCTCATTAATTTCTGGTGGAAATGAATCCAAAATAGTGCAGCCACTTTGGAAGACAGTTTGGTGGTTTCTTACAAAACTAAACATATTCTTACCCTGAATTCCAGGAATCATGCTCCTTGGTATTTATTCAAAGGAGCTGAAAATTTATGTCTACACGAAAACCCACACGTAAATGTTTATAGAAGCTTTATTAATAATTGTCAAAACTTGGAAGCAATCAAGATGTCCTTCCGCAGGTGATGGATAAGTAAACTGTGATACATCCAGACAATGGAATATTATCCGGCAAAGAGGTGAGCTACCAAGCCAGAGAGACACGGAGGAATCTTAAATGCTCTTCACTAAGTGGAAGAAGCCAACCTGAAAAGGCTACACACTACGTCATTCCAGCTACGTAACATTCTAAAAAAGGCAAAACTATGGAGACAATGAAAAGATCAGCGCTGGCCAGGGGTGGGGGTGGGGTATGGATAATTAGGGAGAGCACAGGGAAGTTTTAGGGCAGTCGAACTACTCTGCAAGATACCATAATGATGGGCCTATGTCATTATCTATTTGTTCAAACCCTTAGAATGCACAACACCGAGAGTGAGCCCTCAGGTAAACCATCTCCTTTGGGAGGTGCTGCGTCACTGGAGGGTTACCCCTGGTGAAACAAACACAAAGGGACCAGTCTGGTGAGTGATGCTGATCGTGGGGGAGGATGTGCATGTGCGGGATATGTGGGAAATCTTTGTTTCTCCCACTCAATTTTGTGGTAAACCTAAAATTGCTCTAAAAAGTAAAAGTCTTAAAAACAGAACAAAACAAAACACTTGGTCGACGGAGGTCTACATGGTAAGTCTGATATTTAATTTTGAGGAAACTGGTCTTCATTAGGGACAAACGTTCCCCAGGGAACTGCATTTTAAAGAGGCAGCATGAATCCCAGATCCAGTGACGCAAAGAATCAACCTGACTGTGATTCTGGATATAAACCCAGTGGAGATTTAACCACGCTACTCTTTTTATCCAGACTGCTCAGGTTACAAAGTTCTACTGCTTTTGAGTTATCTGTCCTTACCCCTATTTCTCCCACAAGATCTGTTATTTTTATTGCGTGACTTCATAGAATGCGGTTTTTCAGGAATGTATGTAAAATTAATTGAGAAGCACCTGCAGATAACGAAGCACTTTTGGGCAGTACATTGGGACGGATGAGGCACCTAGAGGCCGAGTGTGATAATACAGCTCAGCTTTTAGACTTTTATGAGCACTTAATAAAAGAAGGTGGACTAAGGAATCCGGGTACCCCACATGACCAAAGGTGCTGCTGGTATAGTTTCTCAGAGCTCACAGCTGTGAGGTCCGAAAATCAAAACTTTACTTTCGGGACAGGAAAACTATGACCTAAAAACGTTTTTCTACTTCGCATGTTACGACAAGCCCTCTTGTATAGGCCAAAGGTCAGTATGCTAAGGATTGGTCATCTCGACTGTTTCTGCATCAAGCGACAACTAAGGTAGCAAGGAGATTCTGTCCTTCCTCGAGGTAGTTATAGTTTTATTCTGTAAAAACGATGGGAAAAAAGCACTTGCTTTACTAAAACATCTTCATATCCAGTTTAACTGGAATGGATTTATTGCCCCCCAAAAATTCAGATATAAAATTGCCATACAGGGAGATGAAAATAGTAAATGGAAAAAGATAGTACAGTATCAGCCAAGATTCCCAGCCTGTAAGATTTGGGGTACTGACTCATGGAACAGAACACTGTTATCAGAGATGCAGAGTCTTATAAGCAAACAGATAGACAGTAATGATCTTCAAAACTTTGAGTAAATCAAAATAAGCAAGCAGAGGAAAGGCTATACGTACTGTCGAAACCACAGCAGCCTATCCACAGTTCTGGTGTGTTTTACTTGGATCTGAAGCTAGTTAGCATGGTTCCAGAAAATCTTCCCACTTTGGATTTTAATTTTGGACATGCAAAAAATTCAGAAACCATGATCTATAAACTAGTCTTTGTACTTTTTGCGTTACAAAATTGTCCCAAATGTCTAGTGTTCACCAAGTAACTCCGTGAAGGACAAAGTTCTGTACAAAGAGACGAACAGAGAACGGCAAGAACAACAGCTCACGTGGATCCCCAAGGAACACACAATTCACCTCCATGTCAAACTGTCACGAAGTCCCTTTGATGTTCCAGAAATGGCACCCCAAATCATTCCGACTTGGGTCTTATACTGGGCCAGAGGTAACAAGAATGCTTAGCTTTCCCTGTGAACAGAGAGACTGGATCCCTGTTGCTTTTGATGGGTTTTAGGATATAGGGATGAAAAGGCGCTATTTAAAATACTTTTCAAAAAGGTGGGTACTTGTCAGCATCCACACATTAAAACATAAGAAACAGAGAAACCAAAGGAAAAAACCCTTGGAAAAAACTTTATAGTCTGAGTCACTACCTATGACAGACTTAATGGCAACACTTGGCTTTTTCTTATACTTCTTAATAATGATGATTAGAAAACATTTCTTTTCAGCAGCCGGACTCAAACACTCTCTACTACCATATTGTACTTTACACAAAATGGCATTCCATTACTATTTCACAGTATAAATAAATTTAAGTGACATAAAAAAACAGTCAACTGATTTCTAATCGCGTTAGCAGAATCCATCACAAACTGGATGCGGCGCTGTCCGCCCGGCCCGCCCACCAGCGGTGCCCCCGAATCCTTGGCAGGACCTGTTAGCACAGAGCACTGGGCTGCATCCCGAGATGCTGATTCAGCAGGTCTGGGGTGTGGCCTCAGAATCTGCATTTCTAACAAGTTCCAAGGGGCCATATTTTGAGAACACTGTCGCACACCAACACAGAGAACGTGGGGGAGAAGGAGGTATCCCTCCGGTGGTTTATCGTCTTTGAAAAAGCTTCTGTAAATCAGAGACTCCAATTCCAGTCAGACAGACTGGGAAGTTAAGTCTGATCATGGGGAAGATTCCAAAGCAGGTTTCTTTTAAGGAAAGAAAAGAATAAATGCAACTGTGGTTTCATGGCTATTTTGACAGAGATGCTCTGTGGGAGAGCTTAAGATGTTGCAGTTTCATTCGCATTATCCAGTGTTGCTATGGGGACCAACTGGAGAGGAACCATCAGGACACAAGAAAATGAAAAGAGGGGAATTGATGAATTAAAAAAAAAGAACTTAACATTTCTGAGACTATAAAGCCAAGTCACATTGCCTATTTTCTGGTATTTATGTAAGTGAAGGTATGAATTCTCCTTTAACAATGAGATACAGCCACGTGTAGATCTCCCCATCTTTAGAGGATGAATAATCCCTTTCCACTCAGGGATGGAAACAAAAACAAAATCTTTAAAGAAGGAGGCCGAGGCCAAGCGGCACCGGGGGCTTCCTGAAGCACAGCTAGGTGGGGTGACCTAGGCGCTACGAGGGGAGGGCGTGCCCTTGACGGCTGGACTCGTGCCACACAGTGCGGGGCACCGGAGGCTCAGGCGGGGGTGACACGGGGCTCTGGGCACTGGGGATGGAGGGCAGGCGGGCGGGCTGCTCTCGTTCCTCACATACTGAGGCGAGGAAGGCCCAGAGAGGAGTACGCGTCCGATCCCTACCTGCGCCCCTGCACCTGCTGCCAGGCTCCCTCTTCAGGTCG
The DNA here is from genome assembly GCF_014176215.1 of Rousettus aegyptiacus. Taxonomy (NCBI): domain Eukaryota; kingdom Metazoa; phylum Chordata; class Mammalia; order Chiroptera; family Pteropodidae; genus Rousettus; species Rousettus aegyptiacus. The sequence goes on along the minus strand of NW_023416288.1, from coordinate 43,530,539 downwards.
GCTCCCAGCGCCGCCCCGGTTAACGCCCCACTGCCTCCCGATTTGCCTTTTCGACAAACCGCCACCTTTCCGCCTGCTTTTCTAGCTCATTCCTAATACTTAACGTCTACCCACCTTCCACGCCCGACTTGGTCTCTCACCACGCTTCGTACTGTCTATGCTGTCTTCTCTGCATTTCCTGCTTCCTTCCTCCTTTCCACTCATTTCAATGCTGCTCAGCCGTCACCCGCCGACCCGTGAGGGATTCCCCTCGGAGCCCGCCCCCTCCTCGTCCGGTCCGCGGTGGATTTTTCCTTCTCTCCACTTACGCCATGTTTATGTGCTCAATTTAATGGGTTTTAACAGTAATCCCACTGGGGATGAAGGGACCAGAGCAGATGGCCCTCCTGCCCGCCCCCTGCCCCCACCTTTAACTAAGCCTGGCTTTTGTCAGTTTTAAATATTGTGATTTTTGTATGATTTGGAAAACAGTTCCATCGCTTAAAAATGTTTAAGAGATATTGCTCTGTAATATACTAAGTCATTTGTCACTCAATAAAATATTGTTACTGGCAATTTTCTTTAACACGTATACATTTTATCTCATAAACTGCACTGGAAGTTCCTTAAAATGAGCTTATTTTTCTTTTCCTCATTGTGCTCGGCTTGGTGCTGAGCGAAAGGAGTGTGCTCTGGGACTGAGTCACTGTCTACTGCATTTTGCAAATGGTCTGGTGAAATTCGCACTGAGGCGGCACGTGCTGACCGACACCACGTCTCGCCTCCCGTGAGTGTCATCCCTGCATTTAAAAAAACAGCTCATAACGGAGGGTGGTGTGTAACACAGAGGGACGGATCGATTAAGATCCGGGTTTCTGTACCTGCGGCAAAGCAGGATGGGTTTTTGAGGAATGGGGAGGCCTTTCCAACGCCCGTCAAAACAGGCCACCTGAATTAGCAGGAAATGTGTGAGGCTGGCCTCACGGTGGGGCACGAAGCTAAATTCTCAATTCCGCTCATGTCTTTTGGGTTTATATAACTTTCAGTGCATCGATGCACAAATACGTGGACTGGTGCCTTTTGCTGAACTGTGAACATCGCAAAGATCCGTTATTTATGTTTTTCCTTTCTCATTATTTAGGAACACACAGCTAATGAACCACTCTCGCCGGTGTGGTTTTTCCTTTGGATTACGACTCCATTTGAGATGCAAGAGGTTAGGCTCCTGCAGTTGAGGAGAAGGAAGACAAGGCCACTGAGTGGAATACTGAACTGAGAATAAAGTGTCTTTGTCCCCACAGAGCCCTGCTGTCCTCTCAGCATTTCTGAGAGAGCCGCAGCGCAGGGCAAGAGAGCAGAGCTGTGGTTTTCTCGGGTCAAAGAGAGAAGCAAAACTAAACTCTCCTGGCGAAAAGTCGCATTACCCACACAGGCCCATGGTGTTTCTGGGGAAGAAACAACTGTGCCCGCCGCCAGGACAGAACGGCAAACCTGGGGCCCGGGGACCTGCGATGACGCCAGTGACAGCCAGGCCCTCAGGCGAAGCGTCGGCTGCTCCCCCGTTCCCTCGCCGGGCAGCAGGGAAGAAGCGCAGGCGTCAGAGGACAGGGCGCTCAGGGCTCCGCGGCCCGGCACAGGGCCGGCTCCCGAACGGAGTCGCGACAGCGTGTAGGGCCGCGCGCACAGCCCTGACAGTGAGGCCCGGTGTGGCGCGGTCAGTGAGAGCCCAGGGAAGCAGAGGGACCGGAGTATTTCCTAAGTGGCTAGACAGAGTGTCTCGGGCACCAGGCCAGCTACTAGGCATAGGGCAATGGACAACACCTGGCCTTTGTCCCTGAGGAAGCCACAGAGAGGACAGCAGGCCCGTGGACAGGCCAGTCCCAGTAATGGCTTCTCGGCGGTGCTTCGGGAGAGGGGTGGGTGGCAGGCATGGTGACCAGGGGCGCTCCTGGCGGTGGACATGGTTTGGACATCTTTGCAGAGGGGGCTGCAGCAGGGGCAGCCAGGAGAGGTTACTCTGAAGCCCGAATCGCTATGCATTCAACATCCAGTTCCAGGTATAAATCTTGGACCTTTGCTGTAAAAATATAATTAAGAATTCTGGGGTTAGGTTTTCTTTCAAAATCAAATAATTAAATTTGAAATGGCAAATGTGGAGAACTTTCACAGAGACTGGCATTTTCGTTTGCTAAAATTGGGTGGGTTCTAAAATTCTAATACAGGCATCTTCTAAACTGTAGGCGAACTATGAAACACACGCTCGAGCACCACCAAAAGCGAGTTATAGTGATCCTCGCCCTCGACCTCCTTCAGCTGTGGGAACACGCTTAACAAAGAAAGGTGGGCGTCTCGGGTTTGGATGTTCTGGGCACTGGCTGTTGTAAGTTGTCTGATGCTCCAGGCTGAACTGTGTCCCCCAAGAAGCCCCATGGCAGTCCTAACCCCTAGGACCTCGGAATTGTTTGTAAACAGTTCACAGTTGACCAAGTTAAAGTGAGGTCGTTAGAGATCGTAACCCAACACGACTGGTGTCTTTACAGAAAGGGGCAGCGCGGACACAGGGACAGACACTCGCGGGGAGAACACCACGCAGACGTGACAGCCGCGGTCAGGACGACGCACCTACCAGCCGAGGAACGCGGCCGAGGCCCGCGCAGCAGCAGGAGCCGGAGGCAGGGGACGGACCCTCCCCACGGCCCGCGGAGGCACCAACTCTGCGGACGCCTTGGCCCGCCAGCTTCCAGAACGCTGAGCCGACACATCTGTTTTTAAGCCACCGGTTTGTGGTACCATGTGGTGGCAGCCACAGCTAACTAATCCGCCCACAACTGTGGGGTTGAGCTTCTCCCTTGGAAGGCCCCGGAGGGGACATCGGAACCGATGTGCGACGCCCCCTCGCCGCCCTCCCTCTTCCTGCCCCTACTTGGAACCGGCGTGCGAACCCCGATTAGGGAGAAGGGCTGGGGCTTCGGCCGGCAAATCGTCACCTTCGTGCAGCTGCGCGGGCGCTGATGGCCTGTGGAGCCCAGAGTGGCACAGTGGTGACTGCGGGCAGTGTCTTGGTGGCCGGCTCGGTGGAGGAGGAATGAGCCTGAAGAGCCGCGAGCCAAACGGCCGGAGGAAGAGCACAGGTGCCCCGCGTCGGGAAGCCGGGAAGGGGCACGCGCCTCGGAGGAGGCTCGCAGGGCACTCGTGAAGACCTGTTTCGGACACGGTCACAGAGGCATCTACCCAAAAGGCAATCTGAGCTCTTCTGCGCCAAGACCCAGGTATTCAAGTACGAATCAAGTAACTGGATTTGTGCTATTTTTCTGCGTAACAGTGGGTAGAACACATTATGTTTCATTTGTGAAAATTGTCTGTAATTGTCTTGAAAAATTTTTTCTAATCATATAAATGATTGGATGGAAGGCTTTAAACCACTAAATTATAAAAATTATGTTTAATGCATATGTCAAGATTATAAATAGATTATAAATATCAACTGATCATATGACCATAAATTCTAATCTAGAGACTTTAATAAAGGTAGGCAACTAAGTGACATCATAAAGATCAGGTATCCCACCAGAAAGAGGTGGGAAAGACAATCAGTCATACACGTGTCACCTACACCCATCTGGTTAGGGACAATGCATCTTCTACTCTCTCTCCGCATATGTAAATTCATGTCCAGTCATTTTGTTTTAATTCTAAAGTTGAACTCACTGGTGTCTAAAATGTCAATGAGTACAATCTGATGCACAGAAGTATGTTACGATCTAAAATCACAAAAAATCTACTTCGAACCTCAATAGGTTACATAAACGGAGATCCTAAAAGAAAGAATCCTCGTTATGAGAAATATAGGCAAAACAGTCAGAAATACAAATATCCACACATCCCAAACAGGTTTGATACCTCACTCGTTATCACAGGAGATTTATCTTATTTGCACAGAGAGACCTTTTTCCAATGCAAATGTTTCTAAAATTGCCTTTTGGGTTCTAATTTAAAATACTAGGTTGTGCTTAATTTCGAACATGGAATGTGAATAATTGTTAGTGAAAGGGGATCTGTAGGACTTTTAGGGTCACCGAAACTTACGCGATCTACCATTTCAGCTTTTCATTCGAAAGTAATTCAGACAGTATGGTACCGGCGCAGAGAAGATCGACATAGGTCAATGGAAGGGAACTGAGAGTCCAGAAATGAACCGTCACCCTTATGGTCAGTTGCTTTTTGACAAGGATGCGGAGACGATTCAGTTAGGGAAGCGACAGTCTTTTCAACAAATGGTGCTGGAACAACTGGATGTTCCTACGCAGAAGACTGACGCTGGGCTGCTTCCTTACGCCACACACAAAGTTACCTAAAATGCTATTTGTTCGAAGCAGAGATACTTAGAATGATAGAGCAAGGGTGTGTGGGGTGGTACAGTGACCACACATTAAAGGTACATGGATGTGGGGTTCCAAGACAGTGCTGCGCTGACAACTAGTTCTGTGACTTATGCATTCGGCTTCACAAGTTGATCATCTGTTAAATGCAGGTGAGGTGATAAAGTGAGATCAAGCATGGACTGATGCTCCAGAAAACGACTTGCTAACGACGTGGGGGGCGTTGTGGAGGGAAGCCAGTGGAGCCCTGGCTCTGCAAGGCTGTGTCCTCCAGGAGCTCAGGGGCAGGGAGGAAGAAGGTGAAACCAGGGCCTCAACTTCAGCCCTGGATGCACGACGCACAGATGGCTAATCCCAAACAAGTGGCAAGTTCAAGTCAGGAGTAATGTAAACATCATGACTGAGCATCTGAATGTAAAATACAATAGCAAAGTGTGTTACAGTCATAACCCTAACATGGGAGCTGAAATCAGAAACTGATTATGGAAAGGAAGCATTAAGAAGAGGAAATGCTGGGTTACCTTTGGGGTGGAGGCAAGGAGTCAGCAAGAATCATTCACAGAAAAGGCGAAGGTCATATCTAAACTAAGTCTTGAGGAATCATTCCGGGTTGTGAGGCAGAAAGGCAGTGAGAAGATATTCTAGGTAAGGAGAATATGTGAATCAGGGTTAGACTGGTTAGAAGGTGATAAACTTTTTCAGAATCTGCAGAGATAAAGGAATTGGATTGGGCAAGCAAGTTTTAGAATCACCAGCCATCTGAAGATGCCGTGGCCACAGGCAACACTCCAGTGTAGTGGGGCTGGCGGCGTATCCCCAGGTTCTTGCCTTGGACACTGCATAAAACGGGTGACACACACCTGCTCTGACAAAGGTGCTATTGAACTGCCATTCAGGCTCAGGATCAAGGGGAACTTAAGGAAAGGACGCCCAGAGAGCAGACAGTTTCAGCGCCTGCCTATCCCATTCGATGCCTGGATCATCATCAAGCAGTGATGGGTGCTACTGTTGGTGCACACACTTCTAGTAACCCCAGAGAAGTGGCCTCGATCCTCAGTTATTCATTTGCAATCTGGCTTTCAAAGTAATTCAAAGTAATTACATCAGCTCAAAATAAATACTGGCGAGGAACCTCTGAAAAGGTAGAGCACTTTCCTACGTGGATTTAAGTGCTAAACCACAAACCATTTCACGCAGACTACTTTGTTCTAATCTCCAAATGGACACATCTTATTTGATTTTACAAGGTTTCTTCTGTTTAGTGGATACCTTCTTCCTTTTTGCGGTTCATGTTTGTCTTCCTTTGAGACTTTAATCCCAATTACACTGACTCCTAATCCCTATTTAATCCCATACCTCATTATTCACTTTAAACATCATCTGTCCGGGCTTTAATATATGACACTCATGGAACAAAGGCTTTGAAATCACTTTAGTTAAGAGGGGACCAATTTTTTTTTTGGTGGCAGTCCTGGGGAGCTGACTGAAGAAAACAGCAGCGCACTTTAAATTGATACCAATCTTCTTTCCTAATGAGGTGGAAACTACTATCTTACCTTTTTTTTTTTTTTTTTTTTTTACTAACAGACTAGCTTCCTATCCCCCATACTGATTTAAAGCAAATACACTTGCTATTACTAAGAAATACATAGGATAAGTTGTTCACTGATCAATTGAGAAACATTTTGAATTAGGCAAATTCTATGCTATCTTGATCCCAATACACTATGTAAAATAGTTACCTTACTGATGTCTGCTTACTTTCAGAAATGAAAGGTGTCATACATAATAAAATGTAAAGAAAAACAGTAAAAACACTCCTGAAGCAATGAAGTAATCCATTATAATAAGTTATCAAAATGAAAAAAATAGGGTAAGGGGAGATGGGAAGTAGCCAAAAAATAATCTGAAAAATTGTGGCCAATCGTTAGGACCAAACGGCATTCATCCAAGGCTTCAAAGATGTAACTGAGCTACTGACGAAAAATAAAAATAAAATAAAAATTAAAAAAATGCAGTTTATCATTAAAAAGAAGTACTGCAATGGAAAATCAGATACTTCTGATAACTGGCTAAGGATAACCTTGGGCTTATCAGCTGTGCTAAAACCAGAATAAAGCATTTGAAGTAGATGTGTATGTAAGTGTTCAATAAGAAAAAAAAACAACAAATCAAAATTTCCCCTTTATGTTTACCAGACTAAACTTCATTCCAATTAACACATCAACATTTTAAGTTTTTTTTTAAAAAAAATTATAGACACACATACATATAATTTTAAAGAGACATAATCACACTCCTTCCCAAATGATGTGGGCCTTGTTGAAAATTCTTAGATTTGTATAAAATCTGGAGTTCAATTAGGATTATCTGGTAAAACTTGCCGTGGATCAAAACAAAAAGAACTGCAGGGTATATGATTATTTTTAATTATGGAAAAAGGTATCAAGTGCGAAATTTCTGAGAAATAATTAAAAAAAATGTAAGTGTAAAAATTTACTTTCATCTGGAAAATAAAATTCGGAAGTGCAGCTTTCTACACGACAAAGTCAAGCGAGACCCAGTGGGCAGGGGTGACTCTCCCGCCCGCGCCCTGTGGATTACCCCTCTGAAGTGGAACTCATGCCTGAGCAGGAGCTGGGGGTACGGGAGGAAATGCAAACGCGCAGCTGTCTGCGCGGCTGAGAAGCAGCAGATTAAACGCGTGGGGACAGGCACGGAGGCGTCCTGGATGAGCTTCTTCCCGCAGGCGCAGAGCAACCGCAGTGGGCAGGTGACCTGATGGTTCACACACCCAGTGAAGACTCGGTTAGCGTGGCATCCGGTCTGCCCTGCACGGGGAACACGCTCTCTTCGTGAGTCTCCGAACTGCCTGTCCCGCCTGGGTCCACATCTTCTCGTACGGCCTGCCACAGGGTGCTTCCTTCCAGCAAAGCTGATTCTCAGTACTCACCGCCCTTCAACGCCACCCATCCGGAGGGGAGAATCCACTTTCTTTTGTAAACCCATAAGCTCCATCTTCATACAGTCCTTGTCCCCTCCTCTCACCCTGTCTGCTACTCCCCCACGGCATTTCAGGCTTTGAAAATGTGCAGATGTGGGGCATCTTCAAGCCTTTCCTCACGCAGCATCTCTACCAAGAAGACCTACCCTACCCTTGACCACCTGGCAAAGACCTCTGCCTAGGTACCCGCTGCACGTGGAGCCCACTCTAACCTCCCAGACCGGTTAGTAGTTCGTGCTACTCCTTGTCTTTTTGGTAATAACCATTCTAACAATGAAACCATGTTGAATGTAACTGAGAATCCCGAAGATATGGAGACTAGCCAGTTGGCTTTGAATATTGCTAACTAGAAGTGAATAACGACGGTCCCATGAATCATTTCTGTCTAAAAACTCCTTTCACTAAAAAATTCCTCTATACCACACTAGCTGTGGAGTTTACATCAAAGAGATGCCTGGGTTCATCTTTTCACTAATAAACAGTACTTCAGAAATGCTGACATTTCTGACAATATTGCCATACAAAGGCAATTAAAAAAATCGCAACTAACCTACATTCCTGAAGCCGATGAAAGCTGATAGAAGGATGTGAATTAAATTTTTATAACCTTAAATAATGCATTAAATAGCTACAGTTACCTGGCTTAATAAGAGCATGGTCCTTTGTGCTCTAAAACAGGAGGTCAGACTGGTTACCTAGGAATGCTTTCCTTCTTTATTGTTCAATTTTCAAATCTTAATTCCAGTATACTAAGGAAGGGACATTAGAATAAAGAAATAAGACGCCAACTTGAAGAGTAAAATTTCTCATATTGTGCTATGGAAGTAGGTTTTATTTAAGTAAATATTTACTTCGGTGTTACCTGGACATTTCCCAAAGAACACTGGCTTTCTGGATATAATGGGGAGAAAAACGCCCCTCAGGATGTCGCGTCCCCCTGAGGCAGAAGAGTTAGTTACATCTGTTGTTTTTACCTCGTGCTTGATACTCTACACTTATTTTTCTCTCCGCTAAGGGCATAGAGTAAAACAGGAAAGCCAGAAAGGTGAAGACATGGTTTTATTATCGAGACAGGGCGAACGATCTCTTCTTGAAGGTGTTTATAGGGAGCTGCTTGGGACGATCTAAGCTCTTAATAAACATGATGTTTAAAGGGAAAATAATCCCAATCAGCACTTCCCAAACCACATTCCATGAAGCACTAGCATCCCATGAAATGTTAATAGTACTGCCCGAGGGAAAGACAGTGTAATGGGGGGTGGATGGGGAGGGCGACAGCAATTTAGCAATTTAGAACAGTCCCGAAACCAGCGCAGAAAAGTCCTGATGTGAGAAGTTATGCAACGTTATTTAACTTGGTAGTTATAAATTGTGTGATCACGAAATCCTCTTTGGGTAAACATATATGATACTTTTCTGTCTTATATTCTATGGAGTCCTAGAATACTGTCCTTAAAAATATAAACAGCTTACCCAATGTATATTAGCCCTACCTACTTCAATCACCGAGATAAAAAAAAGAACACGAATTTCTATGGAACTATCTTGAAGCATCATAGCAAAGAAATGAATTTCCTTTCAGTCCATCACTTAAAGGTTTCGTCCATTTTTAACCCATCTGGGCTCCAGGAGCACGCGAAGCTTAGAGCTAGAGGCACTCCGGGTTTCGATGAAAGGAAAACAGGACTGTGTTGCATTTATAGGAACAACTAAATTGCTGATACCTGAGAGTATCATATTCACAGGGGCAAATTATTAACATGATAATTTAATCTGTCCTGTCAATAAACTCTAAGATGTTTCACCAGGAAAAGATGAAGAACAGGACTCTTTCTCCCAGGCATCAAATTCCACGCAGTCTAGGGGTCATGAAAAAGAAAGGGTGTTATCACTTTATCCTTGAGAATTACATTACGACTGATTATTCAGGATTAATGAGCTCAGGGTTAGGAGTTCAGTGGCCATATGGGCAGCTGGAAGGAGCTGCCTGGAGCTCAGCCCCCGCCAGTGCAGCCGGTGAGCATGGCAGGGGGCCCCGAGGCCGCCAGAGCTCTGGCTCTGTTCCAGCAGGCGGCCACCTCAGGCCGGGGGCTCAGCATGGACCCCGCAGTCTTGGCGTCTTCCCCGCCCGGGTCCGAGATGCTAGCCACCGGGCATGGGACTAACTTCTTGGAACCAGGAACCGAGCCTCAAACTGGGCCCCTTTTCTGGTAACTGAGTCGTCCACCTGTTGCTGACTCTACAGGCCGCATGGCCTGATGCCTCGCCCAGGACCCTCGTTCCTCTAGACTTGCTGCTCTACGCCTTTCGGTGCCTTGGGTCCTGTCCCTAAAGTCCACTTGACCTGTGGTCGTGTTCCTGCCGACAAAGACCGTCTCCTTGGCCAAGCTTTAGCCGGGCTCCTCTCACCTACTCCTTGCCAGACGTGCACTGCCCATTTCAGCACGAATCCTGCTGTCGGTTTAGAGAAAATTCCCGCCTTCCCTGTCTGACGGGGGTCCTCATCCTCTACCACTCCCCAGGTGACAGCTTAGCTCCCTGGCCGGACCCCAGCAAGAATCTCGTCCAGGCTGTTTGGCCACACTGCCCCTGATGCTTCCTCTTAGTAATTTTCCATCATTTTCCGTCAGCCAGAGCACCCCCCGCCCCACCCCCTTGGCTAAAAATCCCCTTTCCCTGCCGTATTCGGAACCCGGCCTGGTTCCACACCGAGGTCTCTCTGTCTCGACTGCACTAGCTGCTGGATGAGACCTGCTCTCCCCGCCCTGACTACTGCCCTCGCGGCCGCCCCGCCTGCTCCCCACCCGACGCCCGCCAGCCCGCGGGGCCTCCCTCGTGACAAGCCCAGGCGGACCCCAGCCCATCAAAGACGACTCTTCCTGGACAACCTGCTGGTCCCAGCGTGTTCCACCCCCAGGGACTCCCTCACGGGACTGAGCCGTCGCCTGACGTCCTTAACACGGCAGGTCATTGGAGCCTGGCGTGGGTCTCCGTCAGCTCTCGCTCAGGCACAGACCCGGCCGCCCGGGCTAAACTGTGGCCTCGTCATTGTCTTCCTTCGACTGCCCCGTCTGCAGAGTCAGGGTCCGCATCTGGGACTGTGTGAGCGAGCCGCGGGCACCCTTCCAGGCTTCTTTTCCCCTGCTCCCACTTCCCTCCCATTTTCCCCAGGCAAAATGAAGTGCCTCGTCATTTGCTGTACATTCCCTTAGCTTGGTACTGCTTCCTCCTTTGCCTAGGCCTGTACGGCTTTCCCTTCTGCATGTACCAATCCCATTAAACTTCAAGCCCAGTAACACTTGCTGGGCATAATCTAATCTAATACGGTCTAATCTAATCTAATCTAATCTAATCTCCATCTAGCTATATCTACCTACCTTCTTTCATTCTTCGAGTTTTATTAGCTTTTTATTTAACTTACTGCTCTAATTTTCCCCCCTTTACTGTGGTTGTTGTGAAAACGCAACCCACCCGCCACCTGCACTTCTTTAACTGCACGGCACGTCTGCGTCCTGTAGCTGACAGGCAGCGCTCTACTAGGCGTACACATAACCTCTTGCTTCACTCTGTCTCGACCCCTCTGCCGGTCCTTGACGTGCCCCACCTTGTAATACAGTTATCTGCATCTTCCTGTCATCTTCCCTAGCGGGCCATACAGTCCTCGATGGCAAGACCTGCCCTGTCTCCTCTCTGTGCTCTACAGCATCTAGAAAAGAGAAGCTTGCTCGGTAAACGTTTCTGAACGAACCAGGTCTCAGTGCTGTGAACAGCTCTTTCAGATTTGCAGTTCACTAAGAAATGGGAAGGAGAGGGGTGGGGTGAGATGAGATGATGCTAGTGACCTGTCCGCACTCTCGGGGTTAGCGGCCCCAGAAGTCGCCGACCGTGGAGGCTCCCCGCCGGTCTGCTCACCGGAGACACCGCTGGATGACACTCACACGTGCAGCTGACCCGTACAGGCACACGCGGACGCGTGCCTTCCTTCTTGCGTGGACTCCGGGGTAGGTACGCGGTGGGCTCCCCTGCTCAAACCCACCTTCTCCTTCTTTTGACGTTTGGAAGACGCAGCTGAAAGGATGCTAATACAAGCGAATTCTCTCCTTTACCACGAGTGCAAATACTTCCCTAGCACCACAGCGCCAGGAGGAGGAGAGATTAAAACCCAGGTCGCCGGGCTCCGTGCAGGGGGCGCTCTGCTGACCGATGCGTGTGTGAGCGCTGCGGGAAGGACTCTCCTGGGCCCAGGGTTGCCTCGCTCCACGTGGGTGCGTGTCCACACAGCTTTCAGGGTCCCTCAGAAGCTGGTGTGTAAGGAATCCCAACAAGCTTTCAGGCTCAGCTTCCTTGCCCGCCCCTTCCGCCTCCCCCGGTGAGTGGCTGTGTGGCGCTTTAGCAAAGACGGCCTGATTGATGTTGGTTCCTGCTATTAATTGCTTTATGATGGTAATTACGATTAGCGGGTACAAGATATTTTCTTTTCTAATTGGCTATTACTGGTGAATAGCAGCTTGTTACGTAGCAGAGGACTGTGTTCAATAAATAACCACAATTACAATTCTGAGGTCTTTCTCTTAAAAACAAATCTAAGTTTTTGGATAAAAACACTAAATTTATTTTTTAAAGGCAGGGCCTCTATAATGACTTGGGGGAGGCTTTACTTTTCAGTTAAGAAAAAAGATGAGGTGAGGAAAGAGGGAAAGAGGAGAGAGCATGCATTTCCTTTCTTTAAAAAATAAACACATTTAAAAGCTTCCTTTGCTTGGCTCCTCAGTCACTGCGTTCAAATGACAGACTCAAACGCTCCCACGTCTTCCCGGGGCGACATGGAAACAGAAAGGCCTTTCCGATCAGCTTTGGTGAAACGTGAAGGCCGAGCCCCCCCCAACTACGCTGATGTGTCCCCACGTAAGGCCAGAGGTTCTCCGCTCGCGTCCCGTACAGCATGCAGCCCGAAGCCAATGCAGTCCGCCTCCACTGGGCCAGCGCCGGTGCCATCACAGTGTGGCGCTGTCCCAGCAGACGCAGGGACCCACAGGCACGTGCGACGGTCCCTGCACGTGAGGGGTTTATGTACTCTAACAGCAAGGCTGTGTCTTCATTTAAACCCTAATGTCGATTGGTCTGTAATCATTTTAAAGTCACATCCAGACTTTTGTAGTAACAGCAGTTGTCAGAATGATGTCCTATGACCTGCTCAAGGTCACGTAGGTTTTAACTGACAGCCACATCTGAACCCAGTTTGTCCAGTTCTGAAGACTCGCCACTGTCTTTTGTGATCAACCTCCATCGTCAGTCATTCATCCTTATATTTCCATAGCGCATCGAGGATGACAGAATGCTTTCGCATACCCTGCCTCACTCGATCGCCCGATAATAGGCAATTAACTGCAGCATTTTAATGATAAAATTGAGGCTCAGAGAGGTTAAATGATTTTCCCCAAGTTCACACTGCTACAAAGCAGCAAATTCAGGATTGGAACCCAGGTCTCCTGATGCCTAATCCAGTTTTTCATTCCACACATTCATATTAAATGTACTAATTTCAATGACTACACATGGACAGAGCCTAACAGTATCCAATTTTAGCTTATATCGCTTAAAATAGTCTAGCACGTCTCAGCTGTTGGCCCCCAACAAAAATAAAGCAAAGGTTTAAGTCCTGTCTAACTCTAGAAAACTTCACTTAGTTCCAAGAGTTAAAGACAGCACCCAACGCCAGTCAGCTATCTTACAAGGAAGTGCTTCCGGCCACAAAGAGTATTGGCTGAGACGCAGAGGGAGGCAGAAGACTCATCAGTCGAATGCGCCGCCATTTCTGGAAAAAGCTGCCCTGCTCACCTCTGCATCACTGAGGTCAGCAGAACACACTCATTTCAGCAAAAGATGGCAATTCTTTAAGGCACTGCCAGTGAAATGCCAATCCATTCAGAGTCTGATGAATTTATTAAATAAATCATAGCAAAATCGAACCCTAACTCTGTGGCAAAGCTCTGCAAGAACAGCTAATACCAGCATCTAGAGTCGACTGTTGGAGAGGGCGGTTAATGTGTGCTGCTGATCTCTACGAACCCACGGATTCACGTTAGAAGTGTAACTTTTATTATGTAAATCTGACCAATGTCATCGTCAGTTATGACTGCGATCTTCGGCTTTTCAAGAAGGGAAGTGTGTGAGTGGGCGCTGTGGAGGGCGGTGCTAGTCCACGCATGATGGACCGACCGTCTGTGTCAGCTCCGTGAGGAGTGTGTGTGAATTCAGGGTCTGCTACTCCAGGCACCTGCCAGAGAAACCTGGTCATGAAGTGGAAAAGACAGACTAAGGCTGTGGCCCTCGATCATCGCTGAGATGATCATGCAGAGATATCCCCATAACCATGACTGAAATAGCAGGCACCAGACCAGGCTAATATAACTATCATTTCAACATTCCAGCAAAACAAATATGATTGTTACCCACTTCACAGAAGAGAAACAGGTTCAGGGGTTGACTAACTCGCCTGTGGTTGGTAAGCAACCAAAGTTTGATCCTAAGCTGGTCTGATCTCAAAATGTACATTCTTTTTCCAATGTTGTATTCCCTTTCTGCTGTAACACGAGCTTTTAGAACACACTTACGTGTAAGGAGAGTCTTGCGGACTTCATCCAATGGAATTTAGTTACTATGAGTTATCATTATAATAGTTAATAGGATAAAAGTTCCTTTTTAGTTACTGTGTGACCTTGTGCAAGCTACTCTTTGTCTCTCATTTCCTCCTTTGTAAACAAAGAAGGGATAATAAAAGTATCTACCTTCCAGCCATTGTAAGGATAAAATGAAATAGGACTTGTAAAAGTACTTGAAACAGTACTTGGCACCAGTTACTGCTCAACAAATGCTAGCCACCACCAGCATCATTATTATATTTCCTTTTATAATATCTCTTCTTAACAACCTATAAATTGGGTTCTATTTATTTTTATAGGAAAATAAAAGGGTGTTCCAGAGGCCCCTTCGGAATCTTACACTGAACCCACCAGACTACGTTTCTGTAATTCTTTTTCTTCCATGACATCCTCTGGCTGGTACCTTGCAAGGCCATCCCAGTATGCAAGACTATCTTGAGCTTCTTGCTGACTCTGGGTGTGGGTGTCTGCGTGGGGAGCTGGGTACGAGGGGGCAGCACTGTAGGAGTGAGTCAGGGCATATTAGATAATATAAAAAGCGTTCAGAGCGCATAGTTGCAATTCTAGTGGGGAGCAGCAACAGACACTCTGACAACCCCCAAATTCCACGAATGCATAGCAACATAGCAGTATCGCCAACACATTCCGAGGCTTCCCCTGGGTTACGCCACCATTTAGACTGCTTGCCGGGTGAATACGGAATCACAGAGCTGGCAGTTTTTGAGTTCAATTAGGCATATCTTCGTATTGAAAGCTCAGTAACACTTAACTTACTTAAAGGTCCAACTTTATAAAAGGGAATATGCTGGGCTTTCAAAAAGATAATTCAATGAAATAATCATAACTGCAAAGCAGGTATCGTATCTATATTTTCATAAACGTAGCAGTATGTGTGATAAACCTGTTACATAGCTACTAAATGTCTGAGTTGAAATTTAAATACAGATTTTTCAAGACAGGGTTGAGTCCTCTTTCCACTGTCCTGTCAAATATATGAGACAATGCTGGGAATAAGGTGATATTGTGGGAAACTGGAAAACAGCCAGACAGAGGATGGAAGACAGATTTTAAGATCTATGTAGCAGCTCATTCAGTTATAGGTACAAGATTACAAAGGACAGATCTGAAGTATTCTTTTAATCATTATCTAAATAGCATTAAAACTTCACTTGCAACAAGATGGAAAACTATGCTAAAATGGTAACTATGATTATGCCGACAGTTTCAACAAGTTTTTGGTTCCCAAGAGCACAGTTTGGGGGGTGGGGACACAGGTAATTCAGCAGTGAGAGTGAGGGTTAGAAACAGAATAGTGGCTAAAGAGATGAACCAAAAGAACAGATTCAAAAGATTATTTCAGGCTCAGAAAAATAACACGTGGTAACTGATCAGGCTCAGGACCTTAGGGCGAGATGGGAATCGAGGATGCTTCCTAGGTTTCTAGCCATGGATTCAAGCCACTGACCTAAATAGGAAACACAAGAATGAGGAGGTGACACCACCTGCTACCCCAGTTTCTTCTAGAGACATCACGAATGAGTTAATAAGGTCTCCAGAGGAAAAGCATTATAAACCCAAAGCAGCTTTACTGTGATCCTGTCTACTGGGCATGCATTTGCAGGGGAGAATTGCCTGGTTAACGGAGGCACAGGTTAATGCAGGCAGAAAAAAATCATCCCCGTCACAGAAATGTCCTAAAAGTATGATCAGTTTAATAAACTATAATGTGTTATCTTACTGCCTTCGCCTTCTAATTAAAAACAGCATAAGAAAAAAAAAACCCATAATACATTCCAAATATGAGAAATGTTGAGTCTATTTACTCTCTGTTCTTAATTTTCAGGACGATATGAAATCCTAGTTCCTGTTCCAATGCCTGGAGAGCAGTTGTGTAGGACCCGGGGCGTTCCTGGGGAGAGCGGAGCCGGGGCGGGCTGGCCACACAGGCCCCAGCGATGGCCCTGCACCTGCTTGCACACCTCCCAGCGCCTCTTTCCAGAGATCTTGTAGAATTGTAAGGATTTCTAGAAAAAGACTCCCTAGTTCCTCTGTCCCAGCATGTTAAACACACAGATTGACATTTTAATTAAAGCCAGAGGAAAACTTCTGAAAAAGAGGTAGTTTTCAAAAAATTAATGGTTTTTATAGGGGAAAGAAGTACTTGATAACCTAAGTGGCTGCT
This sequence comes from Rousettus aegyptiacus, assembly GCF_014176215.1. NCBI lineage: Eukaryota > Metazoa > Chordata > Mammalia > Chiroptera > Pteropodidae > Rousettus > Rousettus aegyptiacus. The sequence goes on along the minus strand of NW_023416288.1, from coordinate 43,514,333 downwards.
TAACAAAAAAAACATAAATATACTTTTAAAATCACTATTTCCACTCAAAATTTGTATCACTCTGAAAGGCTTTGAAAAGAATTGGGTAAAGTCTCAGAATGATTCCTAAGGGGATTTTTGCTGACAAGTTCACCTCGGAAGAATGACATTAAGCTCTCTCATTGACTGCTGCAAATTAGTGAGACACTGGGCAGTCCTGAGCCAGGAGTTTCATTATGTTGTAGATGCTGCAAAATCACTGCTGCTCAATGCCTTTGTTGAAAACAAACTGAAAACTAAATGAAGATTTCTACCAGCTACTCAATTCCATCCATGAGTTATTTAAACTTTGGTCCTGCATTAATGATTTCATTTGGCTGGTGAGGATATGGGGAAAGGGGTACCCTCACATGTCACTGGCAGAAGGTACACTGATACCTTTCAAGGGGAAGACCTGACATCTACCCCAATTTTTAACATGTGTAACCTCTGATCCAGCAATTTCTCAGGTAATAAACACCCAGTGGCCACGGATTTGTATATAAAGCTATTCGCTACATCATTACTGAAAAATTAAAGCCACACTATATGTTCATTAGTAGAGGAATAGCTAAAGTATGGTGCACCCATATTTACAGACTACAGTGGGCGCAGTCCTCAAAAAGAAGGGAGCAACAAATGTACTGATATAGAAATGTCTATAATAGATCACTGGGAGGAAGACTGTACAGCTTTGATCTTACATAGTATGGTCCCTTTTTATTTTTAAAAACTCATAACCCTACAGGTGTGTGTCACAAAAATATGGCAGAAAGAACACACACCAAACCCTTAACACCTGTTACTATGGGAGTAGGGCTGTGGTGGAGGAACTTTCATTTTTTTACCTTACACACTTCTGAATAGTCTGAAATGTTTATAACAAAAATTTTTATAATTTTAAAACTAGTGATTTAAAATTTTTTTCCCAATGCTTTTGAAAGGCATACCCTATTATCTTTTTTATGAGTTAATCTCTGAGATGAATTCGTCAAAGATTCCATCCTTAGATTTTAAACTGGCAGCCTTCTGGAACTTGGCAGAGTCTGGAAAACTTTAGTAGTCTGTCATTATCAGATTAATAGCTGACTGGTCAACCCAATACTGAACTGTGTAGGGTGTGGGGATAACTCCAAACTTACACTCAGGAGGCCACCTTTGGTGTAGGTACTGAAATAATTCCAGAACTAGGTAATTCCATTGAGGAGAGGTGGGAAGAAACTGCAATTTATCTCTGGGCTGCTCAGATAAAAAGTTGAGACTAAATGTCAATTTAACCATAAAAGCTGTAACAAAGAAACCAAGAAAACCTCAACAAGGACCCAGAACCACATGTAAGCCACAAACTGTGCCCATTAGAAAAAGATACTTGCTCTGCTCAATTACCTATTAGGACCAACATCGAACCAGAGAAGCGAGGTGGAGGCTAAAGACGAGCCTAAAGGCAAAAGGACCAGCGGGGCCAGGAATCCTAAAGACAATGCCCTGAAGTTTTGGGGGTTTTTCTCTCTACAGAGTATCAGAGGGCTACCTGAAAGCCAAATAGAGACAAAGTAGCTGTGATCTTCATAACCGCCCGCGAATTTTATGTTAAGTCACGAGTGCAGATTACCACTTTCTTCTTTCTCTAGAGACACAGCCTAGGAAGGCGTCCCAGGCTCCAGATTTGGGCCCGAGGATCACCTGGGGCAGTCGACGAAGGCCCGGGGAGGCTGCGAGAGGCCACAGACTCTGCCCAGGCCGCTCCAGCCAGCACCCGAGCACCTCTGTAGGCTCAACAGCAGTGACCGGTCTGCAAGTGGAAATCCGTCCGAACCCAAATTAAAACATTTCCCGAGGCCAAAGCGAGGCGGGGGCAGGGGACCCGCGAAGAACAAGAGCGGCGACTCCCCGAGTCGCGATCGCACGCGCGCGAGCCCGGCCGGACTCACACCCACCCGGCAGCGGACGCACAGCTGGGCGCTCGGAACCGAGGACACACGGCCGGGGCGCGTCCCCGGCCAGTCCAGCCCATCTCCTTTCCGCTCTAGACGGCCCCCTCCAAGTGGCCGCCTCCCGTCCCCCTCGTCCCGCGGGGCCCGCCCGGGGCGCCTCGCGCCCAGGTGGCCTCGCCGTGGGCGGGCTCCCAGGGTCCGCCCCGCGGCCAGCCGCACCGCTCATCGGGGAGAGAGGCCACACGCCACCTGTATCTCGGGGGCACCTTACTCACCCTCGCTGCTGACAACCGCGGCTCCGCTGGGATTGCCGTCACCATCCTCCTGCCCTCGGGTAGCAGCCCCACGGGTCACGGGAGCAGCCATTACGCCGCTGAGGCGAGGGGGGCGGGCCGCGGGGCGGGGCAGGCGCGGACGGGAACCAATGCACACGCGCCCGCCGGCGTCTTCTCCACGCCCACGTCGCGCCGTCACGCTCTGGGCCAATAGGAGCTGGCGAGCGGACTAATCCCCGCCCCCGACAGCGGCTGCCGCGCCCCTTCCGGGACGGGGCGGCGCAGAACTACAATTCCCAGGGTGCTGGGCGGGAGGAGGCGCTGACGGGCGGGGATGCGCCCGAGAGTGCCCCGGCGCGCTCGCTTAGTTCAGTGAATCAGAACAATGACTGCGCCGCCGGGTCCCTGGGAGCGCGTCGGAGGACTGTGAGCAGCCGCCGCCGGGAGAGCGGCGCGCGGCGCAGCCCGGGCCGCGCGGTGCCGACGCCAGGCTCGCGGCCGCCGGCGCAGACCCTGCCCGGAGCCCGGAGCCCGGAGCCCGGAGCCCGGGGCTCGCGCGCCGCAGCCGCCCCTCGGCAGCCGCGCGTCGCTGGGAGCCGCGGACGGGGCGCGGGCATCGCACAGCCCGAAGCCGCGGGAGCCCTCCCCAGCCATGTGGATGCCCACGGAGCACGAGAAATACGGCGTGGGTGAGTCTGCGGCGGCCAACTCGCAGCCCGCTCCGGCCGCGGCGGGCGCGCACCCCGCGTCCTCGCCCCCGCCCGGGACGCCTCATCCCGGCGCGGCTGCGGGGTCGGGCGTCGGGGAGCGGGGGTCTCGCCCCGCGTCGCGCCCTCGGCCCGGGGCAGCGCGCGGCCGGCCGGCCGGCCGACCGTGCGGGCTCCGCCTGCGGAGTTCGGGGTGGCCGCCGGGCGTGCGTGTGTCAAGTTGGAAGAGGGGGGCGACGGCGTGCCTCGCCTTCCTTCCCCTTCCCCGGCTGCGGGCTGCAGCGGCTTCCCAGGGGAGAGGGGCACAACCGCGGCCGCGCAGAGAGAGCACCCCGAAACGGAAGGCAGGCGCGGACCTCCCCCCGGCTCGCGTCGGCATCGCGGGGGTGCGGAGCGGGGCCCCGCGCTCGCGGCCGCTCTGGCGGACGGGGCCGGCCGGAGCCTCGCTGCCCCCCGCGGTCCCGGTCCTGGGGCGCGCGGGCAGGGTTGGGGGCGCCCGTGCATTGCAACGTCTGCGCGGCTCTGCGCTCTGCTCTCCCGAGGGGAACGGGTCCTGCATCCGCGTTTTCGCTTCGGGCCACCCTCGGCCCGGGGCGAGCGCGGCGGGGGTGCGGACGGAGGGCCGTGGAGCGGCTGTGGGGAGGGGGCGCGGACAGCCCGCGTCTGCCGGGCGAGGACACCGCGGGCGGGACAGGCTGCCCCCGGCCCCGGCGTGGGGAGCGGAAGGCGCCGGGGAGCGCTCGCCGCTCTGGGCAGAGGCGAACAACAAAGGATATTAATGTTGACGGATGAATACGGGAGGCTGCCTCCCTTTCCCTCCTCCCACTTCAGGCCGATCACAGTTCCCGTTTTTGTTGTTTGATTTCAGCTGGGTCGCCCCTTGACAGTTACCCCTTTTAGGGTTGCGACGATTAAGAAGCCAGGCTCTCGGACAAGCCTGCAGCGGCCAAATGCAATTAGAACCTCTCAGATGACTTCACAGGGAGAAAGCATTATGGATTTTACTCACAGCCTTTATTTATTATTATATGGTTCGTCCCGCCGATGGAGGTACTTAAAAAAAAAAATGGGTACCGATCTAGTGATTTAGACGATGTGTACGCATTTGCTTATGTTCTAAATTCATTTGCCTGTAACGAGAAAAACCTGGAGAGCCTTTCCAGGGACTCATAGTCACGGGCGATTTTTTTTTTTTTTTTCCCCACTTTGCCTGGGTATTAGGACTTTGGAGTCCCCCGAGAGGACTGTGTGACTGAACAGTCCTTCCTACGTTTTACATTAGCTTCCATTCTGCACCGACCGATGAGCGACACAGTAGTTGGCCCTGGCCCCACCTTCGGGAAGGAGTTCCAGCTTTCAAAGTGGAAGGGGGAACCTTTGCCAGCTACTCCACTGGCAAGCAGTGGGTGGTGGTGGCGATTTTCTCTCTCCCCACTCATACCTTCTTCGAGTGTAGATTAACTCTTGCTAGGAGACATTATTGCCTTTGCTGGGCTGGTGAGGAACCGACTGTCCCCTTGTCACCAGATCGAACACTCAGTATGGGAAGCAACCCCTTCCCCCCACCGCAGCCCCGCTGTCCCTCTTGGAGCCGATCCCAGATGTTGCTTTCTTCCAAGTGGTAAATTATAAGGTAGATTATGGTTGAGATTTGTTTTCTTGATTTCTTTCCATGCCAGGTCTCAGCTGGGAAGCTGGTATTGATTAGCTCTTCCCCGGCCTTTCTTTACAAGCTGTGGGCAGAGGCTTAGAACGCACTCTGGGATTTCCTGGAATGGCAAACCGGATATTATCAGTCAAGTGCTTAGGGCTGCAGCAGACACCTCGCTTTGGGGCGGTTGGGACTCGGTTGCAGAGGAGGAGGAGGTGGAATGAGGAGGTCGAGTGAGGTGAGAGGTGAAAGGAGAGGAGTCTGCTGTGCTCGCTTACACGGTGCGACGCGTAACCAGGGTGTGGACTATCTTTTATTACCAATTTTTGAACATTTGGCTTATGGAGCGTTGATCTGTTTTTTTTGGAATCCATCTGTTTGGCGTGCGTGAGTGTGTGCGGTGGAAATTTTGCTGGGATACTTATGTGTGGACTTTATTTCTCACCGTGGAGAACACTTTGTAGCTGCCCATGCTGCAACTTATTTATTTGAAATTTATTTTTAAGGCGACATTGGTTAACAAAATCCAATAAGTTTCAGCTGTACACTCTAACAGTAAGGCATATATATATTTACGCTGTGTGTTCACTGCCCATAGTTAGATTTCTTCCTGTCACCACATATTTGACCCCCTTTTCCCCATTTACCTCCCCCCTGGTAACCACTCGTCTGTAGTGCTTGTCTATGAGTCTCTGTTTGCAACTTTTTTTTTTTTTACCTTTGGTTAGTGTATGTGCTTTCGTCATCTATAAACACTAAAGAAAAAATATTTTATGGACACAAATGTATGGCTGATAGCAGGTATAGTAATAATTCTGTTTCCTCATTCTTTGAAATAAATCAGTCTTTGTAACTTGGAATACCTGAAGTTTCAGTAGGTATTGTCTATTTCTACAATGATACTTATCTACCACCAATTATGTATAATTATGTATCTTTACATATTTTATGTTTCAATTTCAAGCAACATACTATAAACATAGATAAAACTACTTCTATCAGAAATAGAAATTCCTTTTCAAACCTGTCTCCTCCACTTAATTGATGGATGGTCTTAATGGAAACAGTAGCATAGCTAAGTGTCTGATCCTCGGAAATTAGAAAGGTACGGTGATAAAGCTATAGTCCCAAGGGAGAGGGAACCTTATCTCTTTAAAAGATGTTAGTAGGCACAATGATAGGCATATTTCATCTTTGGAGGTTCTGGTTAGCCCTTGGTCCTACTCTAGACACTACAGCCAGCTAGTTGTTGGACTTTAGGTAAAGCCACTTCACCTTTCTGGGTCCTAGCCTCTCGGTCAAATGATGTCTGCAATCTTTCCCAGTCCTAATCCCAAGCGAATGTGTCTTTTGGTGAGAAAAACATTCCCATTGTATAGAGATTGTTATATGAGAAAGGCTGTTTTGCTGTGACACGTCCCACCTGGATTTTAACTGAGATCGGAGGTAAGCAAGAGCTTTCTGGCAAGCTGCCAAAGCCGGGGTGCTGGTTGCTCATTTTCTCAATCTGTTTGGTTCTCTCTCCAGTAGGAACTCCACGGGCAGTGACTAAAGCGTTCTCGATCGCCCCCTCGCAAATTCCTGCACGATCACTATCTGTCTCCTGCATGCCCGCATCTGTCATACCCCTCTCCCCGCCCTTAAAGCAGTGGCAATTAGTCACAGAGAAATTAAGACCCTGGCAGATTATGTCTGCATCCATTTTTCATCAGGCATTTACGCACAGCATCCCCAGGTGAGCCAGAGAGTCTCATTGACCTGCAGACTGCACCTCTCGGCACCAGCCAGGTGTTTTACGAGCCTTGTTAAGCTTAGAGGGAGAATATGGGCTGGGCTGATCGGTGGCAAAAAAAAAAAAAAAAAAAAAAAAATCACTGTGAGCCTTACAAGAAATAAAACTTACAACAAGCTGATCTGAGGTCACAAGTGTCATTTTGAAGATGAGGTACTATAGTCCTAGTATCAATGAGTCCTCGGAAATATTCCTGTCCTCCCAGTAGGAATCTCATTTTTCTAAAGTCCTTCTATTTTAGGGGAAGAGGTGTCTATACAGAGCCTTTAGAACGCCTTTGCCTTCAGAGGGTACTTTAATGGTGGCGTGTGAGGGAGAGTTATGAGGGAGTTCATCTTTCCTCTCAGCCGCCTTCATGCTCTTAGTGAGTACTGTCTTAAAGTGTTTCCTATTTGTGGTACCATGATGTGGCCAGATAATGTGTATAGCTAAATGATGAAGAGCTGCCTGGGGTCGTTTGTGGGGTTTAGAGCCAGACACAGGATTCTAAACTTTAAGTGGGAAGAAAAGGAGTGATTTATATCCCCAAGTAAAGTGTCGCTGAAGGGCCGTGCAGGCGGCAGGCTGGCAGCTGATGCTCGTGTGGGCCTCCTTTGGGGGGGGCCTGCAAACAAGTTCCCCTCTTCTGGTCATTCTCCTAAGTGCTGATTATTTTCACGAGGTCCGAGCAGTAAAGCAGAAATGCTGCCTTTAGTCTCTAGCCTTGTCCCCCTCACCCCGCCCCCCCCCCCGAGGCCGTGAGGTAGGTACTACAAAGGAGATTACAAAAATTTCAAGGAACTTTAGCTTCCATATCTAGCTCTCTTTAGGAGACTACAGTTTCAGACTTAATCTTTGATGCAGTACATCTAAGTCGCTGTCACAGGGACTGTGCTGTGAGCATATGTGGCGAAAAACAAACTCTAAGGAAACGCAACCAAACTCTAACTGTAAAGTGACGATACAGTGTTTTACAGCTGAAACAATGAGAGATTGTTTTATTTGAGTCTACTCTCTGAAGGAGAATGGTGACATCCGTTTAAAAAAGGACGCAGCAACTTATTCTGGATCAGCGGTGTTTAATTTTGTTTGACTTTCACTCGTAATAGGAAATACATTTAATTTCCCGAATCGGTATATATTCAGACACCACCAGCACCACCCTCCACACGTGTCAGCGAGACAGTATTTGCCCATACTCTGTGTGATATTCTGCCCTTTTTCATTAAAAAAAAAAAAAAAGCTCATCGCTCATTTGACTTGACGCTTCGCCGACGGGTCCCGACCCCCGGTTCGACAAGCTCTGTCTGCTCCAGAGGCCGCGTCTGTGGTGCAGGAAGGACTGAAACTCACACCTTGTCGGATTTCTGGTCAAGGTCGTTTACAGCAGTGTTTTTATTTTTAAACAAGTACATGTGATTATTTCGACTTACGGTTTACTAATCGTCCTTTTTCCCTTCGATGGAAGTCGAAGTCTGTCTATATGATATTCCTCTGAGACGGGACGAATACGCAAAGCCATCGCGCACATCGTGTAAGTTGTCGCCAAGCGCACACATGTCTTCTCAGCCAGGATCTTTTTAACAAGGGCCGGAATGAGCTACGTAATGACCAGCTGCGGATGCTTCTGTATGATCAGTCTCCTTTGACAGCGAGCGCTGGCCCCTGGAAGGGAAGAAGCGGCGTGAGAAATGTGGTGAGGCGTGTCGCCGAGCAGAGGGCCTCCGCCCCCATTCTCTCCTTTTTTTCGTATAGCTGGTCATTATGAAAACGAACAAGGCAGCTCGTTTTCTTAACAACCGAACATGCTAAGCTCGTGCGGCCGGAGCACGTAAAATACTAAGGAATGAAGAAGTAAAGCTCCCCAAGCCTCTTTTCATTTACATTTACTTAAGGAACAACTTAAGACACTCTGACGTTAAAAAACGTGTGTCGAAATATCATTGGCTACCTACTAAGTAAATAAGAATCACCAAAAAAAAAAAAAAAAGTTAATGCCTCCTGGTGACAAGATTGCAGTAAAACTGATACGCATTACCCTCCTGGCTTTACTGACTAGAAACATTCTTTTGGAAACTAACAGATAGATATGCATTTGTGGAGCACTTAACTATGTGCCAAGGGTAGTTCTAAGAGCTCGTGACAACTCCGGGAGCGAAGAGTTAGTTGTCACTCGTATTTCACAGGACACTGAGTCAGAGAAAGGTTAAGCAACTTTCTGCAGTTAGTCGCATAGGGAACAGTGGTGCTGAGATCCGAGCCTGCCTGCTTAGCCGCTGTGCCGTGTTGACAGTCACATGAGCGAGAGTTTGGAGTGGTGATCTCACGCCTCAAAGTTTACATGAAAAAAAGTCAAGAGCAGCAAAAGGCCTTTGAACAGAGTTATTCCTTGCCATGTTGAACAACACAGACGCCAATACTGGACTAGTTTAATCAGTTTTGGTTATCAACACATCAGAGTATTATATAGTGATGAAGTGGGATAATTTCACGAATAACGTGATTTCTAAAATATATTGCAGGCATCTAGTGTTAAGGGGCAAAAGAAATCAAAGTAAATACAAACTATGATTGAAACTACGTAAAATGCGTAGCATGTAGAGAAGACACAGCTAATGCACAGATGAGAATAATTCATTAGAATATGGAGATCATCAGCAAATTATTTTTAAAAATTTGGTCGGAAATATGAATAATATTAAACTTTAAAGCACACATCTTGTTGCTTATAGCAGAGGGGGTGCATAAAAATGAATAAAGAGAGATTCTTGCCATAGATGAGGTGAGAGATAGTTACCTGACCAGGTAGGTGAGAGATAGTTACCTGACCAGGTGAGAGATACTTACCTGACCGGGATAGCAATCCTTGCATGCTGAGATGAGGACGGATCTGAGGTGTTCAGGAGAGGGAAGCAGCAGGGCTTGGAAACTGGATGTAAGGAGTTAGGGAAAGGAAGGAGTTTATGGCGTCCTCCTGGTTTCTAGCTTGAACTGGGGAACCGTAGGTGCTCTTCAGCAAAAGAGGCATTCTTTTGCGGGCAGGGCAGGTTTATGATGCAAGATGGAGAGTCCTGTTTGGCCACCTAGAGAGAGTTTGCCATACCTGTGGAACGTTCAGGTGACACTATCTGGTAGGAAGTCGTTGTGGAGTGAAGGAGAGAGATACTGGATTACAGAACATGATTAGAGAGTCATTCAGTTTATGTGTGATGACCGAAGTGATCAACCGGGATAAGACTTTATTAATTGTATTGACTATGATTATCTAGCCTGCTTCTCCGTTCTACGTTTTAAAGTGACAGGTCCTACATTCCCAGAGAGCAGTCATCTTGACGCACTTTATTAATATGGTACAGGGGACTCTAAAGTAAGACATATTAGCTGTCCATATAGAGTGGGTACTAAACTAAATTTTATGGTCTTTTCTTGCTTACCATTAGTGCATTGCCTGGCGAAGGCATCAGTTATTTCTATTTCTGTGACAGTTCTCTCGCAAGCAAATATCTCATGCCAGATTGTGCCTGCTTGTGAGATTTCCCAAACAGGATGTTGTAAACGGAATGCTCATGTATTATTTCAATAAACAAGATTTATACATCCCTCAAATAGCATATTAATACATACACACATCCAAGAATGGGAAGATGCTCAGCTACCCAAAGCAATATATTTGTACACACAGGCATTTGTGTGTGTGGTAAGTATGCAATATCTCCTAGGAACCACAGGGTCAAATCTGGAAATCTTAATGTTATACCATTGCATTCCTGAAAAATATGACTTGAAATAAGGGATTTCAGCTTAAGATGGCATTTGGGGAAGTCTAATATGACCTGTCTTCACTTTCCTTGGAAATAACTATAAATGCACGCGATGAGGCAAACATCAGTAATATAAAAATTAAGTCTGATAGTAAGCCCGTTGACAATATTTGGAGGAATTTCCCCATGGCAGGAGGAACTGGATGAAGCGGACTTGTTGGTGTCCGTTGTCTGCTTCCACCCGTGAAGCGGAACACAGTGACCTGGGATGGGAGACCCATTTCCCCGCCCCACTCTCACCAGCTTCAAGGCCAGGGCATTTCAACTCAGAGTGTGCCCCGTACTGACCGAGGCATCTGTGGTCCTTCTCTTCCCTGGCCATCTTTCTTTTTCCTCCAAGATGACCACTTCCGGGAACAGCTGGGACAGGAAGGTGGGTGGTTGGGTGGTTGAAAGGCGTCCACGGAGGATGCCACTTTTTCTCTGAGAAGTGCGCTGTGGTCTTCACCAGAAAAGTAATTCCTGGGTGCCTTTGAAGTGCTGCAGGAGCGAAGCATGCTGGGTACTGTAGTTTCACTTGCAGTCTGCTGGTGGCAGAGAGGAGAAGTGGTGGGCTAAGTGATGAGCTCACCCGACCTGCCGGAGACCATGGCCGCTAACTGGGAGCTTGGCCGGGAGCTGTGTCCTCCAGCCTGCGACGAGCTGTGAACATCAGCTTTGAGGGAAGACCTGTCGGTGGGCGTGGGAATGGACCCCCATGCCTGGAGTTCAGCCCGGTCCACAGCACTGGCGGGACGGTCGAGACCCGGGCTGTGTCCGTCAGTGATCACATTGGCATCCCTGCTTAGTAGGAAGAGCTACCAAATCTGAAGGCAGACATCTGTCACTTCGTAAGGAACTAAAACATGGCCGTTTCTCAGCTGGGAATGGAAGAGGGGAGGGCATGACGTTCACATGGGAGGCTCTGGGAAATCACCAGTGTCACGAGTGTGTGTGTTTTTCACCCCGTTCGCGTCCCCTGTGAATGTCCCAGAAAGAGAAGTTTGGATACGAAACTTGCAAGTCTTCCTCGAATTCGTTAACCCCTGCTCCAAGCTGGGCACTATTTGTATAACCCGAGCCATTTACAGTTCCATTCTCTGAGAGTATTAATTGGCAATAACTTAAACATGTCTTCCTGAAATCTTTAAGCACAAATGCAGAAATTTGGTTCTTTGTCTTTTTTTTTTCCCCTCCAAAATGGAAGAATCCTATCGTGGGTCACCAGAGGGGAGTATGGACACACATGTATATGAGGTGACTAAAAATAGCGCAACCTAGTTCTGGATAAAACGTTAGTCACTGTCCTAGGGAGAGGGGAGAGCCCGTTGGCCGTTCTCCTGAGGTATCCAAAGATGCTTGAAGAGTCTGCGGCTTCTGTGACAACAAGCTTAGAATTTAGCCGGGCTCTCAAAAAACAGGGAAATCCAGGATATGCGTAGGCCATTCTAGAAAGAACAGAGAGAGGAGAAATCTGAGTTTTTCTCCAGAAAGCCAGATGACAAACCCTAACAATAAGATAGGAGAATTCCTACAGAATTATACAATAAAAGTTCGCCCCTTCCTCAATTTGTGTTTTTCTGGGGAATCGTATTTGTATTAATTGCACTCTACATTTCACTTACTATTCCCATTTGTAGTTTATAGAAATTGAATCAAAAGACTAAATATTTATGTTCTTGGCCCCAAGTTAAAAGAGGAAATATTATGTATAAATTATGTAAAATTATGATAATGAGTTTTCAAATGGGAAAATACTTCTGAGAAGTGAAGATTTGGGTACAAAATAACACGTTGCAGTGTTGTTACAACCAGTTGTTACAATCGAGAGGTGGCATTAATTTTTCAACGTTCTACTTTTTTATTTCCAAAATTAACAGAAATTTTGTGTATAATCGGGAATGATGATATTCACTCTTTTATAAGCTGAGCGTTATTTCCCCCATACAAGAGTTTTCTCGAGGTGAGAGGTTACACTGGTGGAAGGTGAGTCTCGGATGCCTGAGCTTCCTTTGTCATTTATGTTCAGGAAGGACTCTGTTCTGACGTTTCAAAGTGGCTTTCTTTTCTTTGCTCTGCTGGCTTGATCGCCTGTGATGTCCCCACTCTGCTCATCCTCCGGTGGCCCCCGTGAAGCTGGCCCTGGGGTCTAAGTCTTTGAAAAAGAGCCCTCATCCTTCTTTGAAAAAGAGCTTCAAATGAAGTCATCTGAGATAAAAATGCCGTTCTCGCCACAAAGCGTTGATTCAGAAGATGGATGTGTGTGTCACCGCTCACTTCCCATTGTCCCGTAAACTCTGTGCTGCGAGACCGTGTGCCCGGGATGATTTATGCAGGACGAGCTTATCCACGCAGAGAGTCAACCACTTCCAGAGGTTCTATTTAGCAAGTATGGGGAATAATTATTCTTGGAAGTAATGGACGCAATGTTTGTGTCCCCTAGAAATTCATGTGTTGAAGCTCCAACCCCAGCATGGCCGTAGGGAGGGAGGTGGAGTTAAATGAGGTCCTCAGTGTGGGACTCAGATGGGGTAGCATTAGGGCCCTTTTAAGACGAAATTCTAGAGAGAGTGCTTGTTTCCCCATTACACACACACGTGCGCGCACATGCACATGCGCGTGCACACACACACACACACAAACACACCCTGAGGATACAGTGAGCCGCGGCCATCTGCGAGCCAGGAAGCGGACTCTCACCAGAAACCGAACTTTCCAGACCTCGTTTTGGACTCCTCGTCTCCAGAACTGTGGGGTGGGAGGGGGAATCACTTTCGGCTGTTGGAGCTGCCCAGCATATGGCGCTTCGTAGTGGCAGCCTGAGAATACCCGGGCTCAGGACCGCTGTAGGAGCTGTGGGAAGAGGGACAAAGAACACCGAGCAGACTGCTGGAGCTCGGGGTCGCAGCCGTGGTCAGCGGAGGCCCCCCTCCCCGGACCCTCCGGAGGCACACACCTAATGAACTGTTTGAGGACGCTTATCTACTGATAACTCCAGGCATGTGTTTATATGAATAACCGCATGTTTTGCAAATTTGCTCACATGGTCTTGTCATCAAATCACTTTAGGTGCCTCCAAAGCAACCAGCAGAAGTAGGGTCTTGAAATGCTTAATCATTTATAAAAAACCAGGGTGACTGGTTTAACCGTCTAGGTTAGAATTTGAAACAGGTAGATGAAGTTTTATTATGTGGAAGTTTGGTTGGAGACATGGCTTTGGTGTACTTTGGCCTGGATTGTTTGAATGCCACCTCCTTGAGGAGAATAAAGCAATATTTGGGGGAATTTTCTTTCCATTTTTGTCCTTCAGTATGTGTTTCAAGGAACAGTACATCCCTCTGGGAGTTTACTAACTTGCATGTTTTTGTTTTGCTTCGTGGTAATTATAGAGGCATGTCCTATGACAGATTGATGGGAAAGCTTATGTTGGATGATTATTTACTGAGTGTGCCTACGACGCAGAAAGCATTGTATTAGCTTGAGGGGCCATTCAAAGGGGTGTAGAACTGGATCCATGGACAAATGAAGAAGCCAGAATTGTTTCATAGTTTTATGGCATTTTACACTTTTTTTCAAGGTAGGTCTTAAAATTCACTTAGTAAGGCAGTGTATAAACATATCACAGAGAAATCAGTGTGAAAGTTAAGACAGATATTTCCCCTCAAGCTTTAAAATGAAGATAAGGCCCCAGGATGGTGATATTACTCATTCGTGAGCCTGGGGAAACAGCCCCGAGGAGGGGGTGTCTCATATCCTGGAAAACCAGAAGTTCTACAAAAGAATAGAAGTTTCATTTTCAGATAGTCCCCAAAGCAGTGAGTCACCAGCCACGACACTGCCCAGTCCGAGCCAGTTGTACTTTAGTAGCTGGAAAACCTCCTTCCTCTTCCTCCTGGGCAGTCCCCCTGCGGCCCCCCCCCCCCATCCTCCGCTCCGCCCTGGACCGATGTTATGTCTTAGACAATGGCTTGCTTTTTGTGTGTGTGTGTGTGGTTTCCTTCTAAGATCGGGCAGAGGAAGAAAGTGTTTGGGTTCAGTATTTATTATTGTCCTTCAAGAGATTTTTGGTGCAGTAAATAGAAACCACCGTATATGTTTGAATTTCAGAACACAGAGTGGGTAGGCAGAGGAAAAAACCACCTCGGGACGGGCGCGTGCGTGGCGGGCCCGGCTGCAGGCCCGGGGAGGGCGCGTGCTCGGTTCACGGCGACCCAGCTGGCTGGTGGCGGAGCAGAGATGCGGACACGCCGCTCGAGTGTGACGCCTGCGGCCCTGTCCTGGCGCCGCAGTCGTGCACGCACGCGGTGGAGCACGGCGGGGCTGGGGCTGGGGGGCTCTAGGAACGTGGGGGGATGGGAGCGTGCAGGGGGGGCGGGGGCAATCGGGGGTGCGAGCCCGGGGCCGGACGGTGTGGCCCGGAGGCGGCGCGCTTCTGGGAGTGAGGGCGGGGCTGAGCCGACCCTGAGCAGGAGCCAGGGGAACCCTGGAGTCAAGTCCCAGTTCTCGGGGCCGGGGGCGCAGGAGGGCCGCGGGGACGCCGACGTCCGCGTCCTGTGGTCCTCGAAGCGCCGGCTTTGCGCGCGGGTGCCCGGGTCGCGTCCACGCTCGGGGGGGGGGGGGGCGGCGCGCAGGGCCTCGGCGTGCAGGGGGGGCGCCCGCCGTCCCAAGGCCCGCGGGGGCCTCCGCGTTTGTCCCCGCACGTCACGCCGTCTTCCCCGTCTAGCAGGTGCTTCGCCTTTAGACGGCAGGCGATCTTGTTTATGAAGCAAACTTGTTGACGCGGTTCATCTGGGAAAACCAAAACGGTACCCGTGACGTTTCCTTGTGCGGTCGGGGTAGAGTCCGGGGTCACTGCGGCCACGAGGCCCTTCCTCCAGGGCGCCCGTCCTGCACCCCGCGCCCCGTCCGGGGAGCCGCTGACGGGTGCTCAGGGGCGCGGCGCTGCCCCCCGGCCGCCCCACTCGCTGGAACTCGGCCCGGCTTCCCCGTCCGCCTCCCTCCTTCACCCGGGAAGCCTGAGGGCGGTGTCGCTCCTCCCGGCTCTCCCCGTGCTCCCCAGTCTGAGCCTTTCTCGGGGCGCCCACGCCCGCCCTGCCATTAGCCTGCCTGTGCTACAGGCTCGTGAAGCCCCCGGAGGCGGAGACGCGGCACCTCTCGGCTTTGACTTCCTTGGAGGGTGACACAGAGCCAGCTCCCAGCAGGCTCGGTGAGAGGTGGGCCAATGCAGGGACGGTGCCTTAGTTCACCGGGGCCGCTCTGACAGAACACCCCAGACTGGGCGGCTTACCAGCAGGGGTTTTGGAGGCTGGGAGTCCAAGAACGGGGTGCCGGCCTGGACAGGTTCCGGTGAAGGCTTTCTTCCTGGTTGCGGACTTCTCCCTTGTGCAAGGGGTTTGGGAGCTCTGTGGGATCTCTTCCATAAAAGCACCAATCCCATCCGTCAGGGCTGCACCCTCACGACCCATCACCTCCCAAAGGCCACCTCCAGTGGACTCTAGGACATCAGCATATGAAATCGGGGGGGACACAGACATCGAGACCACAGGCAGCCGGTTACTTGCCTGGGGGAGAAAACTCGAGGCTCAGGGTGCTGTGTTTGTTTATGCAGCAGCTTGTCCAAACTGCGCCAACCAGCCGCATGGAGACAAGGCCAGCAGGTTGGAGGGGGCACGCTCCCCACATCCCACAGCATTGACCAGAGACAGACAAGTATTGGTCAGAATTTGCCAAAAGTATATGAAAGCACCTACATAAATTCTGAAACGTGGAGCGTGGTGGTTCTGCTTGTTCTGTGACCATGCAAAATTGGAATGAAAAGATCGAGATACAGCAAAAAACAGGCATGCTGTGAGTACTAGTTCATGAGGAAATCCACTGCTAGCCACTGAACTCTGCAGAGACAGGCCTCGGTATGTGTATTTTTTAATTCTCCTAGCATAATATTTACTACGTAATAAATTGTACTTTATAATACATTTTTAATGTAAAAAAGACAATGAGCTGCTGAGTCAGTGTGAGCAGGCCTCAGTTTTGAGTGTTTACAAGTCTCTACACCAGCACGTGGCTGTTGGATCCGTGTAAATAAATCCCAGAAGATGCTCCAGCACATCTGTTTGTCACATGCTCTGCCCACCATGTGATGGTCAACTGTGGAAAATCTTCTGGCTGATACTGCACCTTGGACATTTTTATTGCTTCCTGCAATTTTAGGATGCTTTTCCAACTTTTAGTGATTCAACTTCGCAATAAGAGTTTCCTAGCACTGCTTTTTTTAGGATCAGTATCCTGAGATTGAAAGCCAGGCTGTTATCGAAAGATGAAACAAAACTAGCAAATATGCAGTTAGCCATTGATGAGAAACAGCATTTCCAAATCAGCCAAAACAAAAAATATTTATATGCTATATGGCGTGCTGAAGAGACTACAGCTGTCATTTATAGCTTCCTACTTTTTATTTTTGTTGTCATGAGAGCAGCCTTGTTCATGAGAACGTTTTCTTAGAAGCCATCTGTCACGCCTCGTGTGTCACAGGTTGTGCTCTGCACAAGGTGGCTGGGTGCGGGGTGCGTCCCCTGGGAGGAAGGGGCGCCCGCGTTCTCAGTCACACAGCGATGTGACAGGGGCTGCAGGAACCATGCTCACTGCTCTCACCAACTGACCTGATGCTGAGCAGGTAAAAATTTGAAAATATAAAACAAACTTATTGGGATAAAATGACATTTTTATCAGTTTTATGTGATGAGGTTCTAGCTAAGAGGTCCTCAAGAAAATAAAGAAACAAGAAAACTTTGAAAATCAAAGTTTGAAAACCACTGCCGTGGCAGGATGCCTGAAATGCGGCCGGATGGAGTATTGCAGGTGAATTTCTGTTACAACGAGCTTTGGTGTTACTGACCAGCTTCTCCTGGTGAGCTGACGCATTTCTGCTCTAAGTGGCGGTGGAGGGATCTTTTGGTCCGGGGCGCTGTGAGCTGTCATGGATTTATTGTGATTTCCAGAGCACACATGACTTGTGGCACAGGCTACACCACTTCTAATGATGCAATGAAGCTGTTCATCTCTGAAAAAAACGTTCTCGTAAGACACCATCATACTAGAAAGTCCCTGTGCGGAAGGGTTAACGTGGGTTTATCTCATGAAAGAGCCTGGGGATCTTCCACAGTAACTGTGTGAACACTATGACAATATTTATCTCCTAGAGCCCCTCCATAAGACGAGAGGGTTGGATGAAGTAATTTGTTAGTGTCCCTGAAATTCTAAAACACCTTGTAAGTTAGAGATCTCCTTGGGCACGCTGACTAGGTGTCCGTGAAACTTCTGGGATGTTCTAAATATGCTATGGTTTGGTTTGTCTTTACACAGCTGAAGGTAATGAGTCTGAGACGGTGATTATTGGTGGTGGCTTCTTCTGCCAGACGGTTTACTGAATTCGCAGCTGTTAGTGTTCTCCTGGAGCTCTTGGGCAGTTTCTTCTAGTGTTTGGTTCTGTGATTTTGGTGTTTGGTAAATATCACCGAAACCCCCTCTGTTCCCCTAAGTCTTTCTAACCTGAGTAAGGCATTGCCAGGGTCATTAACATATTCCAATGAATAAATTAAAGCCTCTGCTCTATTTTTGAGTCCCATTGTACCATTCGAAGGAAACAGATTGGTTAAAGGGTTCTTTCAAACTTGGAAATAATTTATTATTTCTGAAAGCTTTTGTTTTTTTACTTGTGACAAAAAAGCTCAGCGATAGAAACACAATGTTACGCTCAGCTCCCAAAAGGGACAGAATCGTCTTAGATCTCATTCCGCGGCCACATCGTATCACACTCACAGACCACGCTATGCAAGTTTGGTCGGATTCCACGGCCCGGTGGCGACCACTTCCTAATTGGAAAATATTAGGACTATTAATCATTATGACACCAGGCACAAATGTCGGTGTGGCATGACATTCTTCTTTTCCACCTGAGAGACGGGGCTTCTGCGAGCAACCCGCCCGCTCCGTCCCCCACTCTCCCGTCCTTCTTCCTTTGTGACTGGGCTCCAGTTCCCGGGAGCAGATCACGCGGAGACGTGTGAAAAGCGGAGGGCACAGAAGCGGAGGAAGAAAGTGTCCCTCCTTGTTACTCCACGGAGACAGCTGTGAGAAGGAAGACGTCGTACCCCGAGGAAACGGGGCTGGGCTGTTACAGAGACACTGAGCATGGTCTGCATGTGGGCGGCTGATGGAGACGGAGTCTCATGGGGCAGCAAAGTGACTGGAATCCGAATGTTTATTGTGTTCCTCCCAGATGCACTCCGAAGGGAAACGTTTGAAGCAGTTTGCCAGGATTTTCTTCTGAGGATAATAATTTTCTGACTATAGAAGTAATTATAGTTGTAATATGAATTATTTTGGTATCGAGTTTTGTAATTTCTTAGTGTTTTGGCATACTTAAAATTTATTTGGGCAGTTGCGCTTTTCAAGTGGGATTTAAAAGAAGAACATAACTGACAAATGCTAGTGTATCTCATGGTCGTCTTTAAAATATATATATACACATACTTTTCCCTCTAGGCATCAGTATTAACTGCTTTGTTAAAGGAAATGAATATAAGTGTATACCTGGCTTTTTGGCGGCCAGGACACTTTTGCTAGATGACTTTTGTTTAATAAATAAGCAACTTCTTTTGTATGTCCCTGAATCTCTGTCACCCTCTAAACTGAGATCTCGTAGCACTCTAAAGGGAGTACTGATGTTTTTTATGTTTTAAATATTTTCTAAAAGAGAAGCTATTGTGACATATTTGGTGGATATTAGGTCCGAATCTTGCAGTTTTTCTGCGGGTGCCTTGCTAAGCTCAGTGGGGAGGTTACTATGTTTACATTTTCATCCCGGGATGAATGTTGATTTGATGTCAGGTTTTAGCACAACCAGATCGAGTCACGATATAGGCAAAGTCGGTAACTTGCTTTTGAACAGTAAACATTGACCGAACTTTCAGTGCAGGTCTGCACAGTGCCCAGGTCGTGCGCACGTCACTTCCTTACACGCTCGTGACAGCGCCGTGACATGGGTGCGCTCGTCGCTCGTAATTTTACAGACGAGAGACGGAGGCGCAGCAGTGTCACGGAACGTGCCCGAGGTCTCAGGGCCAGCGGGCCGTGGAGCTGTGCCCGGCGGTCTCTTTCTGGAGCCGGCGCCTCCCGCGCCGCGGCGCGCCACCCCCGCCCGTGTTTCTGCCGCCCGCGTTGTGCGCCCGCTTGCCGGTGGTGGTGTCTCTCAGCCTCCGGTTGAGCGGTTGACCAGATGCACAGTTCTCGTTGCAGGATATGTTGCTTTCTTCGGAGCCAGGCAGGTGGGCCAGGATGAAGGGCTGTAAGGCGACCACAGACAGGCACAGGAGCTTTTGCGTGCGGCTGGCCCTTGACCGTCTGCTCCCTGTCGAGAGCTCCCACGGTGTTCCCCAGAAGTCCTCCAGCCCAGCCCATCGCCGCTACAGGGCTCATCAGAAGAGAGTGTGGGCGAGACTCAGCCAAGCAGGGGGTGCTTGCCGGAGCCTGGGGTTGGAGCATCTCTAGTGTGCACCTGGGACAGCCCCTCGCCAGAGTGGCCCTTCCCTCAACTGCAGCCGGCGCTGGCATGTACCCTCCCACCTCGCGGTCATCGTCATTCGTCGGGTGATGTAGGACGTTTGGGGCCACGTGCTCAGAGTGTGGGAAAGGCAGGCTGTGGAAGTAGAATGCAGGACAGCAGAGACCTGCCCGACCTCTAGTCGGGCGTGGGTCTGTGGCCGCCCGGGACAGGTGACAGTAAGCACCCTGGAGGGTAGGTGTGGTCAGACCGAGTGCATCTTTTATTTCGCGTGACTTTGCCCAGGTAGCGCACTGAGGGTGACCCACGTTCTGACTCCCTCGTGCAGTTGTCGGGTCTGGTAGGCAGAATACGACTTGACTGCTGAAGTCACAGCTTTCCTGTCTGGAAAAACGACACCCAGTTCCGTTGCCACGGGGCCTTTAACTATTTGTGGTGCTTCTGCACTTGTCCGGTTTGAGCCTTTTAGCCTCTCAGACGGTAGATGGGAGGGGCTCGTTCCTATTTAATGCCGCGACGGTTAAGTAAGGTGCAGCAAATGAAGGGACAAGGGAGCGCGGGTAAAACGCGACAGGTCTAGCGGCCCAGCTCGGCCGCTGTTTGAAGAACGACCTTAGTTTCTCTGCATACCGATTTTCCGTGCTTGAAGACTGCTGACCATCTCTCGCATGCCTCAGAGACGCATGCATTGTAGTCGGGGGACCCGGTGGGCGGCCGCCGCCTGCAGAGGACACCAGGGTGCCGCCCGACTTGGTCGCTGCGTCCCCCAGACCGAGCGCTGCCCTGCCGCCACTTCCTGTCCCGGCTGCTCTGTAGCCTGCTCCGCGTCCCGTGAATTCTGCATCATTTTTAAAGCCCATGCCAGTTCTTTTTAAAGAGTGAGAAGTGTCCTAAGCTTTAGTTCCCTGCTCTCTGAGTAGGGGGAGGAACACCTGCCTCGCTTGTTCACAGTGTAATTACTGTGATCAGGCGAGATCATTCTTGCAAAGCCCTGTAAATTTAAAAGGGCTCTACGAAGATTCGTTATGGGTGACTTTCAGTTCAGGATGAAAGTTGGCACTGCTTACAACAGTTGGTCGTGACACCCTCCATACCTGCCCCCTTCTCTCAGGACCCTCTGCCACCCCCGCGGAATACGGGGGGCACGCGGGGGGTTGTGAAGGAGCAGAAAGACCTCTGAAGTCCCCAGGGGAAGACCCGGCTCAGATATCTGGAAGCCAGTGTCGCAGGCGTGTGACCCTCACGGCGGAGACCACTGTCGGGGAGGAGTCACCGGCCGATCCCCAGGGAACCGGTGTCGGCGAGCGGGGGAAGGGCCGTGCTGCCTGGGACGAGCCACAAGGACGACAGTAGCTCAAAAAGGGGGAGAGAATGAAAGAGCCGTTGGGGCATCTGCTTCATCAAGCCTCGCGCCGGTCGGGGTTAGTTCACGCACTGGCGTTTCCCATAACATGCTCCCGTGTGGGGAGAAATGGAAACTCGTGCGCTGTGAAGAAATCGCCCCGAGCTGCGCCCGCAGGAAGTGCCCGCCCATCACATGGGGTGGGGGTGGGGCTGGGAGAAGCGTCTGGGAAAACCCGGCCCTGCCCACGCGTATTAATACTCGTGATGATCACCCTCTGCACGGCCCTCCGCGCGGTGCTCACTGACTTGTGAGCGCCTCCTCTGAGTTAGGGGTTTGGACCTCAGGAGGCTTAGAAATCCGCGCCTCTGTCACACGTGTGTGGGGCGTGTGCGTTGGGCAGGTGCGGTGTGCCGTGGGTGCCGCGATGAGCGGTGGCCGGGCAGGTCCGCGCGGGGCAAGGGCCCTTCTCTCCGGGCAGGCGAGAGCCTCCTGGAGAAGGTGGCTTCTGCTTAGAAGGGAGAAGGAGTTGCAGGCGCTGGCTGGGCGACAGAAGTGGGGGAGCACTTTTCCCGGGGAAAGAGAGAGAGTGTATGAAGGCAGGGCGGCCTAACGGCCCGTGGGGAGCAGCGGGGCAGAGGCGCAGAGACCGCTCCCCTGAGAGCTGTCACCGTCACCGCGTAGCTGACATGTTCCCTTACTCTGATTCAGATCAGTGGCTCTCGCCTGCCCGAACCACCCGCCCTTCCCCCACTCCCACGGGTGCTCGCAAAGGAACCGCTTTGATGACTGGCTGTGGGCAGGCCCTAGTGGCATTCGCTGGACAGGACCGGGAATGCTGCGTGACCGCGGAAGGAAGGACCCTCCCACCCCGGGTGCCGCTGACGTATCTGTGCCAAACCCCGGTCGACGTGCCACGAGCCCATGAGGCGGCGAGTTGCCTGCTGCCTTCGGCCGAGACGTGGAAGGCAAGGTCGCACAGCCTGGGCCCCGTGCGTCGCGGACGCTTTCTCCAGTAGTGTTTCGGTTGCAATGTCTTTTGCTCTTTCTTGTTTCCACGTTCGAGTGCCCTTCTGCCTTGTAAAAGGCTGGGTGCTGCCTTGTGCCGATAGTGTCTTCAAGGGGAGACCGTTCGTTCTCGCCCCGTCCCCAAGCAGAGACACTCCGCTGGGGAGTGTCTGTCCCTCCGTCCCTCCCTGGCTTGGCTGGCAGGTGGCTGGCTCAGTCTCTGCCCTCCGCAGAGAGGCCGCCTTCCGATCTGTGAGGGTAGCGGCGGGGCGGCCTGCGTGTTCGCGCCCTCGGCTCAGTCCGGGGGAGTGTGAGCTGGGACCCGTGCACAGAGATGCGGTCTGCGTGCCACGCAGAGGGAAAGCGTGGTGTCTGGAAGCCGGCCAGGGCCCCGCCGGGCCGGGCCAGCTGTGCTGGGGCCCAAGCGTCTTTTGCTCGTTTGAACGAGGACATTGTGCAGCCCCGGGGCCACCCCGTCGCACAACTCCAGAGGGCACCAGTGTGTCTTGTGGCTGCTGCTCTAGGTCTTGTAGGCTCTGCCTTGGTTCTGAGCCAGATGCTGCACACCCGGCTCTCCTGCCCTGGGCAGTGGATCGGTAGGAAGGCTGACGCTGTGATCCCCAGTTTGACCTGGACGGAAAGGGTGCTGCGTATTACGTTGTCTGGTCCTTTGGTTTCCTTAGAAGTGAGGCTTTGGTGCTCTACAAGCTCTAAACCTCACCCACCTGGGGTTTATACACGCTTGTGATTCAAAGCGCAAACCCTGGATGAATGTGGAGCATGAAGGTGAAGTCTCCCTTTACCTCCCCCTCTCCTTTTTGTAAATGGTCATCGCTAATGCTTCGGGGCGGAGCCTCTCAAACTCTTTTTTATTCTGTTGTCGTGTATATTTTTAAAAGTGCAATCACATTATTTCTGTTCTGCAACTTTAAAAACATGTATATCTTTCCATATAAGTATATTTTAAAACTAGCTGTCTTTTAAAAAATAATGTTTTTAAAATTTATTGTTTTATTTGAAAAATCATCAACAATAATAATAGCGTCATATTTAAACTTGGGGCTGACTGCGTGTCCTCCCCGTTCTGAACCCTTCCCACGAGTCACCACAACCCCATGAAAGGGAGGGGCAGAGACAGGCGACCCGTCTGAGAGTGTGCAGGGCGAGGGTGTAACGTGCTGCCTGAGGCCAGGAGACACGGCTCCAGAACACACGCTTACGTGTGCCCTTGACAGCATGCGGGATAGAATTCAAACGGTGCGTAAGTCAGCGATCTGGTGACAGTTGACATTCCTGTCCCTGGTCCTCAAGTTCTCCTCCCAGGGGCAGCCCTCTGTCCGTTCATCGTGAGCCCTCGAAGGACAGGTGGCCAGGGTTCCCTGCTGACCTTTGAACACGGAATGCTCAAAGGGCTTCCTGTTACCCTTTGTTTTATTTGTTTATGTTTATGTTCCTTGGAACCAGCATTTTCGTCTTGCTCTAGGTACTTGAATATTTTAGATTTCACACAAAAACGGAATCATGCAGTATTTTCCTGTCTGTGTCTGGCTTCTTCCGCTTAGTAGAATGTTGTCTAGGTCCATCCTTATAGTTACAAATGGCAGGACTTCTTTCTTTTTAAGGCTGAATAATATCTCGTATGTAGATACCACATTTTATTTATTCGTTCATCCCTTATGTACATTTAGGTTGTTTACATATTTGAGTATAGGTTTACTTTTAATAGTTACATATTATTGCATAGTAGGAATATATCATAATTTATTTAAACACCTCTCTTTGTGGTTTCCAACGTCGTGCTTTTCTAAACAATCTACCTCAAAGATGTCCGCGTTTACTATTATATGCAATCACGTGCAGCCACGTAATTACAGATTTATAATATCCCTGCATAGAAAAATTTTTGGAAGTGCAATTGCTGAGTTGGAAGGAATGCGCATTTCAACCTTGCAGATCTCGACAAATTATCTTGCCAAAAGTCTACCATTTTATACTCCCACCAATGTACTCGTCTCTTCAGGCCTTTGCCAACGTTGGCTATTATCGCTGACATTTTATTACTTTATGAAGTGACGTCAGTAGACCAGATGAGCGAAACTGGCAGCCTTTGAAGTCGATTATCTTCTGCCTTATCCAGTCTTGCTAGGGGTCACTTGCTCAAGAAGAAACGTTACGTGTAAGTTTTGCACCCCCCCTCCCCCGTTTAAGAAATATCTTCCATTCGTTTTCCTTTAAAATGCAGTGATCGCGTGCCATTTGTTTCTACTTCGTGAAAATAACTCTCGCCATGTCACTAACGTAGGGATGCTTCCTCGAGGGGCAAGCAGGTGCCGATTTGGGGATCGTACTTACTGCCCTCTCATACAGATGGTGCCCGACTTCCCGTGGTTCCACTTAGGATTTTTTGACTTTACGTTGATGCAAAAGCTGTACACAGTCAGCTGAAAGCGTACTTTGAATTTCGAAGATTGATGTTTTCCCTGGACTAGCGACTCGGGGCGCGCACGTTCTCGGGACGCTGGACAGCGGCAGCACCCCGGACAGCGATGAGCGGTGGGCGGGGCGCTCGCAGCGCGTTTGCAGCCTGTGATGTTTTGAACTTGCAGTGGGGATGTGGGGACGTGACCCCATCGTAAGTCAAGGCGCATCGTACATAAACCAGCCCACCCGAGGCGGTCATAGCCAAAGAATCTCAGGTTGCACGGCGGGGACCCCGGCTCCTCAAAAACAAGGTGCCGTCATTGGGGCCTGCGTCACGCGAAAGGACAGAAAGGCCGTGCGGTCCTCACAGCATCGAGAGCTCCCTGAGTGGCTCTGGGGCTGGCGCTTTAGTCACTGGTGCTGTTCTTCCCGAGAGTTTTCCGAGGACAAGCCTGCGCCTGTGACTTGGCCCGCAGACTTCCGTTCAGGGCACGCGGGGGCACAGGAGCATCGTGGGGCACGGGAGCACTGCGGGGCACTTCCGAGCCGGAGGAGCAGCTTCCGACCTGCCTGGCGGGCCGCAGACTGTCGTGTGGGCCGGTGTCGTGAACGCTGGCCGGCTGCAGTGACGGGGGGTGTTGGCGTGCCCGGGGTGCTGTGCCTCTGTTTTCTGGAGGTCTCTGGGCCTCCAGGTGCCCGTCGCGGGGTCTGGGAGAGCAGGGCTCCCCGGGAGGTTCCGCAGCCGCGGGGAGCCTGGGTTGTGATGAGCCGGCTCCCTCCTGCTGTGTTCCGACACGGGCCCTGTGGACGCCGTTGCTCCGGTCTGGTCAGCCTCCTGCCCCGTGCGCTGTGCTCGTGCTGCTGACGGCTGCTCACGGGATCACTCTGAAGCTGTCGCACTTTGGCTTTTCCATTTGAAATGTTGTTTCCTAGCCATGTTCCAGGTGAGACTTTCCGACTTACGGTTATTGCAGACAAGGAAGTGACGTTACGCCCAGCCCCCTGAACTCGGCTGGCAGCTTGTCAGTATGCTAAGAATGTGCCGATGAGTCCAACTGGAAAAGTGCTCATGCTTAGACTAGAGGGATACAGCGTAAGTTTAATATTCATCTCGCGTTTCATGAGCCAGTTTCACTGGCATAGTCCCGATTTTGAGGCTTTTCAATAAGGCTGGCCTAATCAACTAAATCTTGACAGTAGAACTGCCAGTTTTATTCCGGTATTTCTAATTAAGTGAGGCTTTTGTAGGGTGTGGAAGAAAGGATTTTGAGATGACTCGGTGTCAGTTACAATCTCAGCGATTCTCGAAAATCTTCCTTCCGAAGCAGTTGCATTCTCCTCGAAGGCATTTTTTGAGTGCCAAGCATCTTTGACTTGCCTCCGGGTTTTCGTGTGTGTGTCCCTGGGTTTCGAAATATCTTTGTGTTGGGCGTTTTGCTGAAACGCCCTGACAAGTAATGATACGTGAATACTGTATGACTTAGCATCCACAAGGCAACCGTTTGGTCACCTGAAAGTTTTTCTCCTGTGGTCACGTGCATCTCTGTGTCTATTCCTAAGTGAGCATCCTAACTTTTTGAGCACTTAGCATAACTGTCGAAGAGTTAGCTAAACTCAGAAGAAGATTTTAGTGACCGGGTGCTACCAGCAACCAAGCGATGCGCTTGGCGTCTTAGTCCGGGCAGCTTTTCAAAGGCCGGGACTCGGAGTGAAGCGCACGTCTGTAGTCGAGGGCCGACGGGAGAAACCGCAGAGTCTCAGCCCCGCTCTCCCGAGTGTGTCCCTGCAGCCTCCTCCTGGTGCAGGAGCTGGAGAGGCCGGACGCAGAGAAGCCGCAGTCTTACCGTGCGGGTCTTTCGACCGCGTGTGGCTGGGACTCAGGGCTGCCGCCGCCGCCGCATTCTCTCCCGCGGCTCCCTCGGCCCCGCGCTCACCTCCTCTCTCCTCCCCGCCTCTTCTGGGAAAGCTCTTTATTCATTTGAAATACAGAGTGACTTAGGACCGTTCAAAATTAAATGAGAAAAAGGCATACTGTGGGCCTCACTTCCTAAGTGCAGGGGTGAGTGATAGGGCCGGACCTGTCCTTACAGCCTGGAGCAGAGCCCTGCACCGTTGAGGGCATGCACTGCTGTGACCCACGTCGCATGTCACCTGTCCCTGCGGTGAAGGGAGGTGGGAGCGGGAAAGGTCTTGGGGACGAGGGAGCGCTTCTCATGTGGCACTTAGCAAAGCCAGTTTGTTTATTAGGTTGATCCTGGCCCCAAAGCCGTGTTATTTACTCTCAGGGGGTGAGCGTCGTAGGGCGTGTTGTGTGTGCACACACGTACACGCACAGACACGTGCGACTTGTGCTGGGCAGGTCGCGGCTGGGGTTGGGCGTGCCGCGGAGATTGCCCGTGGCGCCTGTAGCGTGGAGGACAGCGTTTCTGCAGAGCAGGGGGCCTTTGCTTTGAGCAAACCTCATGCCATGTTGCTAAAGATCTCCGTCTCCCCAGACTCTCGTTTTAACCTTGTAAAGGGCTCATTTCAGGTTTCTGTGAAAAAAAAAAAAATCAATATTCCCCTATTGCATTTGACATATCATCTATGAATGGATTTCCAAAGAAATTGGTTTACAAACGTGTAGGAGGATATTTCGTTTGACAGCAGCTACTGTTAAACGAGCAGTCGTGTTTGTCCGGCATGTCGTTAGGTCCTTTTACGTGCATCGTTCCCTTGTCTTCTCGCAGTGACCTTGTGAGGCAGGTGATCAGTTTCCTCCCCGTGTCTCAGAAGCGCTAGCTGAGGTTTGGAAAGGTTGCTTACCTGGGGTCGTCGCACAGGTGAGGCAAGGGCTGATACCGTGCCCAGGCCTGTCTGGTCCCCGAGCATTAACCCTTCCTGAGGTGGTCCAGTGTCTGCAGCTTCAGGACAGGACGGAGCCCTGCCGTGGCCGCCCAGCTGCTTGGTTTGGCTGTAACCGTGCGCCCTGGAGCTGAATTGTGGGACAGCGACAGCTGGAACAGGGAGACGGTTGTCAGGAGAATTATTTTCCCTGCTACCCACGGCCTGCCTCACTGGTGCTGTGACCTGGGACGACTGAGGTCACAGCAAGATGACCTTCCCCGAGATCTTGACGGAAGACGCGAGGCTGCTCACCTGGGTGACCGGCATCTGGGCAGCGGTCCCATTTAATAGTGAACACAAACAACACGCCCCGCCTCCACACTGGCTCTTTCCTCACACGCAAGCTCATCACTGAACACAGTGCTTGCTCGGAGTCGGTTCCCACGTCGTGACAGGGACAGCTTGGTGCTTGGAAGACTCCGCAGGCTAAAAATTGTTATAATTAAAATACAGTAATTGGCAGGTTTGTGCAGAATACAGGTTTTTCTGTTTTGATTCCGGAAAAGCCAAATAAGGGCATCGTATGTATAAGACTTTTTTTGTTCCCTTGTCTTCTTCTCGTAGTGACCTTGTAAGGCAGGTCACTTTTTTTTTTTTTTTTTTTACATTACATCTTTTGGTGCCAACAAATTAAGACATTAAAAATTTCGTATTATTACTATTTAATAATGGGAAGTTAAAACGAGAGGTCTCACAGACAGCAGGAGAGAAGAACGAGGCTCCCACCTGCACTGTCTTTGGAGTCAGGACCACGCAGAACATTCTGGAGTAGAGTGGAGGTCTTCAGTCAGGCGGGGCTCCCAGGCGCGTGGACTCCGCACGAGCAGGGCTGGTGGTGGCGGCGACGGTGGCGGCGACGGTGACGGCGGTGGCGGCGACCGTGACGGTGGCGGCGGTGGCGGTGGTGGGCGCAAGGGAAGCTGGTTTTAGACCTCAATGTCAATATCCATTATTGCTTTAGTGTCCGAGTCTGCATTTCCTGCTCCCACATGACAAGAGAAGGTCTCCCACAAACCTCTAACTTACCGGGGTGCTCTTCAGACCCTAAGGTGGAAAAAGTCCTGGGCCTCCAACGGCGATGATTGAAACAATGGTGTTGGAGGTGGTGAAAATTAATGACTGTAAGGACAGCTGAACAAATACTTTTGCAATTCAGGTGGCGTCCAATTCCTTATTTTTCACAAATTGAAGGAGGACTTAATTGAGCTGTCAGTTAATCATTAAAAATGATTTTAATGATAGATCACCCTGACATCATTTTTGGCGTATGTCCCAGAAGAAATTTAAACCATTGAGGAAAATTATTGGAACAGATTTAAATTTCTGTGTAGCTATTCGCGTGAACAAGTTTCCTTAGCCTTTAGGTTAATTTAGGGGTGGGGCAGATAGGAACAAAATTGATGCTGAATTTTGCCTCATTTTAGCAATATTCATCTCTAAATTGAATTGGAAAAAAAGTGGCTCATTTATCTCAAGTGATGTATTTCTAAAGCAACTAATGTTTATTTTAATGATCATTTATAAAATATGTAACATTTGTGTTTTTATCAATTGTATACAACTATTAATTAATGTAAATCCAGATTAAAAAATAATGAGTCATATGTTCACAGGAAACTTAAATATTTACATTTATGTTCTGTGTATGTAAATTTAAAATGATCCTGTGATCATAAATATTTTTATTTGTACATACATTTTTACTTTCCTGTGACCATAAAATGTTTACATACATATAACACTTTTCTATAAATAATGCATATATATTATATTTAATTTGCAGAGATATATAACAGAATGATTAGTAAAACTTTCAAACATAAAAATATTTTACAGTAAGATAAAATTCCATGGGGTTTCTGGAATGAAATTCAAAAGAATAAGGAACAATGCAAAATTTCTGTTTTATCAGTTTTTAAAAAATGAATAATCGGGGATAGCAAATAGCTCTGCTTTTTGAATTCAGATACATTTTAGAGAATCATGTTACAGTTTAATATTCAAATGTCATTATATGATACCTTGGAAATTAGATTCTTTTTAACTATTTAAACTTGAGATGAAAAAATTTAGATGTCAGCTCAAACATGTGCAAGGGGAAATATAGCTGTCATAACAATTATTTTAGAAGGCATGCAAGCAAAAACATTTTGGAAAACATTGAGATAAAGCATGCACCATCTAGTGAGAACCAGCTACCAGTCATTAGAGAACATAATCTGGAAGTGACAAAGAGCCCTAAAATTAGGTCTCTGGAGCCCTTTGGGGGTCACATGAAGAATGGGGTGGGGAGGAGCATCTGCTATCCTAAGGTAGGGGTGAGAACTTTTAGTTAAAATGGCTGTAGTTATTATTTAAAGGGCTGCCTTTATTCCCTATAATCATGTTTTTCCCTTTTGGGCGTGTGCTTGCGTGTAATTGTTGTGGTGTGATGGTAAAGTGAAGGTTTTTGGGTCCTTCCCAGCCAAAGATTTGAAGGTCTCCAGGTGGTCGGGGTTGGGAGCAGGCAGGTCGCATGGTCCGGCCGTGGTCCAGGCCGTACCTGGCAGGCCAGGGTGGGTGCAGGTGGGGATGAGGAGGGCACAGGTGCGGAGGAGGGGGGTTGAGGAAAGCGAAGAGGAAGGAGAAGGCTGCATCGGGCGGGCACGGCAGCCCTCTCGTGGCTTCCTGGCAGGGCGCTGGCTGGGGACCAGTCCTCCCGTCAGGCTGCGTGGGTGCGCTGCTCACGCTCCCATTTTGGTCACTACGCAGTTGGACATTATACTGCTTAAGCAGCCTTTCTTGGGAGTCGTTTTCCACTTGCCACTGGCCATGAAAGTGTCTTGCTGTGGGGTTTCGCCTCGCCAGCGCCTGTCCTCGGGCGTTTCCCAGCCTCCCCTCAGCTGACACAGCCATGACCGGGGTCTCCGGCAGGTCTTTGTGGTGTGTTCCGAGTGTGCGCTGGCCCTGGGGAGCAGGTGATTCCTATGTGTTGTCCCACCAGTAACTGCTTGGGAAGCCGGATGAGGTCCCAGTGGAACCCCTTCGACCCAGCTGCCGAGTGCCTGTAAGAGAGCCAGGCAGGCTGCAGAGCCGGTTCTGCTGGCTCTGTTATCAGTCTCCTGAGGACGCCATCCCGAGGGAGCAGGGCTGAGAGGACCTGCCACCTGCAAGCAGCCGCCTCGCCACCAAGTCTTTACAAAGAGACAATGCAAAACAACCCAGTGCCGCAGGGCTGTGTCTGGGAGCGACCCTTCCTGCCTTCCCTTGAGTTGAAACAGTTGTGTTGAAGGGTGGGAAAGTAATGATAAATTGGGGGGTTCAGGGGGACGTCCTCCCTTTTGCTGTTCCTTGCTCAAACAGTGGACAGGGGAAATCATGCCATGTAGCAGTTTGGTGCCTCCCTGGTTTCGGACTGGGTGCCTGTCGAACCTGGAGCTGCCTTCGTCAGGCCAGTGTGCTGGACATGGGTGGGAATACGTGGGATTCTGGGTAGTCGTCGGTTGGCCTTTGAGCTGTGGACCTGCCAGATGTCTTTGGTGTCCATGAAATGAATAATGTCGCTGTGATTAGGTCATCATGAAGGGCTCATGAGAGGTGATTAAGCCTCTTTCTAGTTCCTAGGTTTTGCTCACATCCGAGTGTCTTTTGAGCTGAGGTCCATCGGTGGGGTCCTCAGAACAACAGGGTCTCGTTCTTTCCTGTGTGTCTCTAGAGCAGGAAGTAGGATTTAAGGCTTCGTGGTGGAAAATGTGGACATGTCAAACAGTGTCGAGAAAAGGATGGAAATCGACCTATAATCCCGCTCCCAGAAATAACTTTACTGCTATTAAGGTGTTCCCTTTGCGTCTTTACATTTTTTAATTTAGATATTTGATACATTTTTTCTAACCACCCGATCGTATAATATTTACCATTTGGTATCATGGTTTTTCCACCTAATGATAGATTGAGCTAATGAATTTACTTCTGCTGCAGAAGATAAACACTTGAAAATGTGAATTACTGTAATTTTAGGTAATTAGTGTAGTCTGGCTTAGGAGGGAGCCAATTGCCCTGATTTTTAATCTGTTTCTAACACTGGTAGTGAGTATCTCAAAGTCACTTGTCTCCTTCACATGCGGGAAATGGGGGTGACCGGGCACGAAGCTGAGATCAGGGGCTTCCGGCGGTTCACTGCCCGCGGATCAGGCGCTTCCGGCGGTTCACTCCCCGCGGATCGGGGGCTTCCGGCGGTTCACTCCCCGCGGTTCAGGGCGCTTCCGGCGGTTCACTGCCCGCGGATCAGGCGCTTCCGGCGGTTCACTCCCCGCGGATCGGGGGCTTCCGGCGGGTCACTCTCCGCAGATCAGGGGCTTCCGGCCGGTCACTCTCCGCTCGGGACAGGACAGGCTTTTCCAGAGACCTGGCCCGAAGCCCCTCCTTGCGAGGAAACCCCGCGGGACATGCGGGGGAAGCTGGGAATACGGAGCCTCTGGCTACTCGTCTTCCAGCGGCGTTTCTCTCGTTTCTTGGCGTTTCCTCTGTCTGGACAAGTGAATGTCAGCTTCCAGATGGAAGGTGTTTCCTCCAGTTGCTGCGAAGAATTTCAGAATGCGTGGCGCTGGGAACTTACTGGGATATTTGCTTCACATTTCATTTGGACAGTGTTACGGGCTGAATCGTGTCTCCCTAGAATCCATATGTTGAAGACGTAATCCCCAGAACCTTCGGTTGCGACTGCATTTCGAGACAGGGCCCTTAGATGACGACGTTCACGAGCCCTTTGGGGTGGGACCGAGTCTGGTGTGACCCGTGTCCTTGTGAGAAGAGGGGATGTGGACACGCGCAGAGACACCGGCGGTGCGCGTGCACGGGGGAGCGCGGGGCGGCCCAGCGGAAGGCCGCGGGGCGACCCGGAGAAGCGGCCCCGCCAGCGCCTCGTGCGCAGGACTGTGAGCGCGGCTTGGCGCTAAGCCACTCCCTCTGCGGGGTGGCCCCTGGCGGCCCATGCAAACTCATAGGGTAGCAGCAAAATCATGTGAAACGTTTGGGAATATAGTTTCCAACGATGGCAATAAGGAGACTGGGTGGATGTGAAGAAATGAGCGTCGGGGCCGAGGGGCGGGCAGCAGGAGGCAGGACCTGGACGGCTTTTGGTGACTCTCCGGCCCTGGCAGCGTTGTTTCGTTTTCTGTAACGGCATCGTTCTTTGAGCTGGATTGTCTTCTCCTCAGCCATGCCTTTTAGTTTCCCAAGACACCTGGTTCACATTGTCTAGGGGACAGTGGCGTTGAAAGGCTCCTCACTTTCTCTGCCTCTTCTAGTTATGATATTGAGAAGGAGCCTGGCATGCGATTTCCCTCATGGAAAGAGAAAAGACGACAGAAATGGCCGGAAGCCTGGCCTGTGTGCT
Source organism: Rousettus aegyptiacus (assembly GCF_014176215.1). Taxonomy (NCBI): domain Eukaryota; kingdom Metazoa; phylum Chordata; class Mammalia; order Chiroptera; family Pteropodidae; genus Rousettus; species Rousettus aegyptiacus. Next base: position 43,481,584 of record NW_023416288.1, on the reverse strand, counting down.
TATTCCTCCGCAGCGGAGTGATACGAGCAGGTAAGGTGACGATGCCGCAGGTACCAGCAGGTGGCAGTTACTTCCAGGAGGGGTCATGAGACCTTCCCTGCTTGAAACAGGATGAGGAACGCGACGACCGGCAAGCAGCAGCGTTCTTTGATCAATTTTGTGTTAAATGACCCCTAGATGCTCTCCTTCACCTTGGTCTACTTCTGACAGAATTTATCCTTATGCTTAATTCAGTTCCTCAGAGAAACATACAAACCTCACGCTTTCCCCCACCTCTTATCGCTTATCACTGGCTGTTTAAATATCCAGGTCAGAGAATGGAGTAGTAGTTCTCATATTTGAATTTGTATTCTAGGGAACGAAATTCACTTTAGAAATATAGTGGACTATTTTTGTTTGTAGTCAAAGACCGAGCCCGAAATGATACTCTGCTTAATATTAGGTAGTTTTTGCTGATGTTAGTACTAAAAAATATAAAGATTTTTAGCCTCTTAATGGATAGTGCTGCGCCACCACGTAATCACGTGTCTTTCGCCAACGAGTGGCATTTTCCTGGCAGCCCACGTGGAGCTCAGGCAGATCCTGGCTTGAGTTCCGGATTGGCCTCCTGCAAGGTGTTGGAGCCTTCGCTGCCTGCTCTGTGCGAAGGAGTACTAGTACCCACCTCAGGACGGCCGGGAATGTCCGCGGAGGTGAGGCATGAGACGCGTTTAGCACAACGCCTGCCACGCTCAGTGCTCTGGAAAGGTTTGCAGAGTTAGTGGTACATATTGAACATGAGGCAGAACCGCGGGCAGTTCTAGCGCTGGGTTGGCGAGAGGGACATCCACGTGCTGCTTTTTAGACAGAGCGCGTCTGCTTGGAATGTGCGCGTCCAAATGCAGCGATGCGCACTTGGAGTTCCTAGCACAGGGCGAATAAGTAATGCAGACAGAGAGCAACGGCGATGATTGCCATTTATCCTGTTTTCAAAAAGACTACCAGACATGTACCTTACTAGTTTGGCTAAATTTGATAACAATAAAAGTTTATATTTAGAGAACACCAGTGTGCTATATAACCACCAATAAAGATTGGCAGGGCAGTCTAACTAGTCAGAATATAAACTCCTTTAAGGCAGGGTCTTGTGTGTTTTGTTAACTGCTGAATCATAATAGGTGCTCAGAAAATTTGAATGAATACGTGGATGAATGCATACTAAACTTGTTTCAGAAGGTGGGCTTGCCCAGGCCCTGGCTTATGACTGGCATGATAGTTAGAGTATAAATTCTGGCCCTCGACAGCTGCAGCTCATGTTCATTTAGGGGCTATGGACCTGGGGGCAATTACCCACTTCTCTCTTCCTCAGCATCCTCATCCGCATAATGGGGTAGTAATTGTACCTACTTTATTGGCTTACTTACTACAAGTATTAATGAGCATTCGTAAAGTACTTAGAGGCGTGTCTGGCTTGCCTCTATTTAGGTCTATGTAAATGTTTGTTAAATGAATGATTAAGTGAATGATGAGTAAGCAGATGAGAGGGACTTCTCTTTGGACACAGAGCACAGAGACGGGCAGTCACCAGCCGGCCTTTGCCAACATTGACACGATGTGGAAGAGCTAAGCCAGGTTCCTCGTCCTGGACGATACTCGGGGAGCTGAGGGGCTAAGCCAGTCAGCGGCGAGAAAGGCAGGGGACACAGAGATGAGGGCGGCCATTACGGGGTCATGCAACGAGGGACGCCGTTGGCCCTGGCGGTGGCGGGCGTGGAGTGCGTGCAGAGGGGAACCGAGGACGTGGCCAGGGCGGGCAGGAGGGGCCGAATGCCGGGTGCGGGGCTGGGCCACGGCGGGGCGGCCGCGTGTGAAGAACGCACCTCCTCCCCCCTCACGATCTGTCTGTCTCGTAACTAGGGGGGAGAAGCTCTTCTCCTTGCGAGACAGAGGACACGCTGTGGTCACTCACTCGCAGCAAGTGTCTTGCCATGTTTTACTCTGTTCCCCCTCAGGAAGTGGTTTTTTGTCCTAGAATGTGGCAGGGGCTGTGAGGGAGGACACAGCCCCTCCTGGCCACACGTGCGGGCTGCATGTCATTGCTTCAGCATGGTAAGCACAGTCATCTGTCAGGATGACGCATGGAGCCCTTCATGAAGATCCGTGTACCCCTGGGTGGTTCAGCAATGCGTGGGAGCATCGTATGTTATGACGTAGGTGACTGGAGTGATAGGAAAAGGTTCAATTGTAAATCGTGTCTAGTACTTTTTTTTCCCTTAAGTAAAAAAAAAAAAAAAAAAAAAAAGAAAAGAGAAAAGAGCCTGCAGTTCATTTGGGCCAGGTTTCCTTGAAGTAAGGTAAACTTTAATCTGATGAAATTTGGGGATTGTATAAATTGGGATTCTTTCCATTGCAAGAGATGAAAACCCATCATGAGAACGTTGCTTTGCGTGACCAGCAGTTTGCAGGCGTGGCCGGCGTGGGGCAGAGCGGTACCCAGGAGGTTAAACGGAATTTCTTAGGGCTCTGTTGCTTTTGCTCCAAGTCTCCTTGGTGGAGGCTTTTGGATAACAAAGAAGAGACCTTTTCTCGCCAACGTCCACACACAGTTAATTAAAGGAAAGGATGCGGGTCCTGCTGGGGGCAGGTGCCTGTTTCTAGATGTGCCACTCTGTCCAGGGGCTGTTGCCATGATTGGGCCAGTCCGAGTCACGTGCAGCCTCTGTGGCAAGGGGCCTGGGGTCCCAGGAGTGACAGCCCAGCCAGGCCACCAGCGTGGGGGAGGGGAGGCCCGTCAGGGGCGGGGCGCTGGCAGCCAGCGCGGCACTTCCTCTCCTGGCGAGTGAATGGCAGAGTGTTTGTCATGCAGGAAACCAGTCCCCGGCCTCTCTGCTCTCCAGGCCAGATCAATGAGGCTTCACACTGTTTGGAGTTACTTACTCCTTTGGGAACATGCAAAATAAAAATTGTGGTGCATTTAAAAAAAAACCCACTATCATTTTTTAATAAAAATTCTCTTATGGTACATGAGGACTGAAAGGCACCTCTCTTCACCGGCTTTTCAACCACCTCGCATGACGGCGTGTCCCGTTTCTGCCCCCCAGAGAGTCGGGGTCAGTCTGCAGGGGCAGCAGTGACTGGGAGTTCAGGCCTCGTTTCGTCGGGGCGCTCAGGATGGAGGCTTTGTGTCAACCTTCCCTTCCAGGCACTGCGGAGAAAGCGACTTTGGCGTGAGGCCCGCTTTGCTCTGCCGTGTTAGCCGAGACAAGTCAGCGCGGTGGGCTGTTGACGCCGCTCTGGTGGCCCAGTGGCAGGTCCACGGCTCGCGCTGTTTTCCCCAGCGCGGCTTTTCCTGCCCTCCCGTGAACAAAGCCGCCCTCACACCGTGGGCGCGAGCCCTGTCTCTCTAGGACACTCAGCATGACGGCGCTAGGTTTCACCCCAAAAAGTTCGCTGCATGAAATCGGGACGCAGAGTTCATAAGGTGCCTTTGTGTTTCATGCGCTGATGGTGTTGAAGGCAAATCCCGGGATCACAGCAACACCCTCTGATGTCCCTTTTAGTCTCGGTGGTGTTTACAGGAAATGCGGCCTTCCACTGCGTTTGCCATGCCGGGCGTGAGGGGCGCTTGGCTTTCCTTCCTGTGGCCGTGCGCGGGCCCGGGTTGTTGCGTGCTGTTCGCTACCTGCCGGTTACGGGACGGAGTGGAAGAAACGGTCCCACGTGGGGCCCACACCAGGCACACGTCCGGTTCAGTGTTCCAAACAAGTACAGCAAGTTTGCTAGTCCCTGAAGTGTTTTTCCTACCGTTTCTTCTTTGCCGGTAACAAATGTGGTCAGTCTTGTAGAAAGGGTTGTGTCTGGGGTGTGCTTGAGGACCAGCTGTCACCACGTAGACGTCATAACAGGAAAGAAAACAATAGGAAATCTGCCACTGATCTGCCCTTTTGGGACGTGTCTGCTTTCAAGGCTAATTTTTTATTATTGAAGTCACATGACTCACTTCAGTGGTTAATTCTGCCGGGCTGCAGGAAGCGTGGGATCACGGTTGTGACCTGGCGGTGGCCTTGGTCCTGCCTCGCCAGCTCAGAGTCCACGTTAGGCCCCCATGCAGATGTCTGCTAAGCCTGCGTTCTCGGGGAAAAAATGTGTGTAAGGTGCGGCGACAGGTCCTGTAGTAGAGGCCGCAGCCGAGGACGAGTCAGTTCAGAAAGATAAGTGTACAGAAAGCTAAAGTTTAGCACATCTGTGGTTGTTCCCTTCCTAAGGAACGTTCTGGTTTCTTTCCCGCTGTGGCCACTGACCTCGGCTGGGGAGGTGGTGGTGGTGCCTGTTTCGGGAGACTGCCCAGTGCCGCTCAGATTCCTAGGTAGCCTCTGACCGCCACGTTCAGCTTCTTGAGTTTTCTACAGAGGTTAAGATGCCCGGAGCCCGGGCTGACTCGGTAGGCCTCTGTCCCAGCCGCTGTGCCTCCGTTTGCCCTCGGGGTTGACGCCATCCTTCCCTCCAGCGAAGACTCTCCCCAGGGCGTCCCCAGTCCTCCCGAGCTACCTGGTCTCTGCCGCGTTAAATCCCCGTGGGCTCTGATGCTGCTGGAGCCCGCGGCCACACCGCCCTGTTGGCCTGTCTGGTACCGCGTGAATGCACACTGGCTTCCCCGATGCTGTCACCCCACCAACTCAGCAGAATGTTTTCAAAAGAAATCTTTTATCATCTCATTTGATTTTCATAAAAGCCCCTTCGCGAGGTCCAACAGGAGCCCGTGTTCGCAGATGGACGAGGCGCACAGACGAGGCTCCTGGAGTCTGATGTTTGCGGAGCGTTTGCTCTGAGCGCGGGTGCGCTGAGTGGGCAGGTGGTGCCAGTCGGTATGGCCGTAACAACCCTCGCTGTGCAGAAGCTCGCGGTCAGGCCAGGAAGAGAAGTTGTGCAAAGTCGCCTGAAATACTTTGTGGCAAGCGGGGCGAGGGGCCGTTACCAGGATAAGAGAGGCTTCTGGGGGCGAAGAGGGGTGCGCAGGCAGGCGGGACTGACCTGTGCAGGGTGTCGTGGCTGGGGAGGTGCCGGGGCAGGAACCTGGCGGTGTGAGCCGTGCTGCGCTTAGTAGGGCCACTTGGCTGGAGTGAAGCGTCTGTTCGGAGAAGCAGGAGAGAAGCGTGTCGGGCACTCGGGTCGGAGTCGGGACCTGGGTGGCCCCAAGGTCTGCGTCTGCAGAGGGGAGGGACGCGGCGGGGACCGTGCGGCGGGCCTGCAGCGGGCAGCCGGGGACGCGGAGAAGGCTTGAGGGCCCGTCGCAGGGCAGGAGGCGGTGGGGCGGGCCGGGGGGGAAATGCAGCCGTGCGCGAGATGGTGAAGAAAGGACAGCCCCAAGCAGCGAGGGGCCGGTGTGCGTGAGGGGTTCGCACAGTTAAAGGGTGGGGTACACTTGGAAAGATGCGGAGCCTCGTTCTGAGAGAGAGCACGTGTTTCGGAGCGGGGCGTGTTCGCGGGAACCCGCGCGGGTAGGACCCTGCGGGGTCTGTTTGCTCGCAGGGCCGGATCGTGGCCTCTGCCTCGCCGGCCCCCGTCACGCAGCAGGCAGCACCGAGCAGGCCACTTCGCGAGCACACGTCCCTGTGACCAGTGGCATTTGTGGAGTTGGCTTGTAGTAACTTAGATGAAGCCGAGTCTTCCTCACCTGTAACCTTTGTGCTGTGGTTAAAGAGAACGGACCGGAAATATTTATTCCATAAAGTATTTGTGGAAACAAATGATTTTTAAAGCACTGCCAGGAGCTGGGGAAACATCCGTTTATAATTAAACTATTGCGATGCTAATTAAAAGTAGTTTTCAGCCATTTATTACAGAACATTCCCTGAAGACTTTTATTGGACAACCGTTTGAACTTCGCTTAGTTTATTAAAAGTGATAGCTTCTTTGACATTTTCAGTGTTGGACAACTTTAATAGGAGAGAGCTTTCTTACATTTTGTCATTTTGAAACGGGTATGCATAGTGCAAGTATTTATCCACATAGAAGAACGTAACTGGTAACTTGAAGATCATTTTCTGAATCTTTCAAAGACTTGTAAATTAGAACAAAGCAGTGTAATCTGTTGTCTTTGTGAGTCCCGAAGCTTAAGAAAAAAGCACAACAAAAACCAAATGGAGGCGTAAGTTATCCAAACACAGAAGTACTGAGTTTACTCTCGGGTCTGTGTCCTGCTTCCCTTATTCACGAAGTACAGAGTTCACACTGCACACCAAGCTGCAGGTGCTGGGTGCGCACAGGTGAGCAGGTGTGCGGTGGTGCCTGGCTCACCACATTTCTCGCCAGAAACCCGGGCATCTCCCCGGTGGCGTGGTCGCTAGGCGTGGTTCCCAGAGCCGCGGCACATCCTCTGGGCCCTGGGCGCCGGCGCCCCGCTCTATTCTGCCAGGTCCTCCACATGGCCCTGATGCGGGCTCAGGCTTGAGAGCCTCGGGCTGTTCATCAGGCATCCACGGAGAGAGCTGTATTTCAGTGTCTTTCCTTTTAATTCTGTGTATTTTATTCACTTAGAAACATTGTATCAATCACTTCTAGGCCTCACCGGACTACAGAACTGGCCCCTGGCACAGAAGAGGCTGGTCAGGAGCTCTCCTGCCCACGTGCCCTCCTTGCCCGCTCTGCCTTTTCTTTCACATCGGATCCCGCCGATGCTGCGGTCGACGTCTCTCTGAGATCCGCCCTTTCGTCTCTGTCCCCGGTGCTGTTAATTTAGCGGAAGCCTCGTTTCCTCCCGAAATCGTTGCCATCACGGCCTAGGTGCCCTTCCTCTCGCAGGCTCACCACTTCCCCAGCGCGTCCTCCCGTCCTCCCCGCTGCAGCCCTCTTGACCACGCCGATGCAGATCATTTACCCCCTACAGTCGTTGGCACGCGGGGCACAGCCCAGCTTCTCCAGGACCCTGCAGAAGGTTCCACGGTCCAGACCTCGTCTGCGCCTCCAGGGCCCCCTCGTCTGCCCCGCAGCATGCACCTCGTCCCTCGGCGGGTGCCATCCCCAGGTCCTCGTACATGGTGTCACCTCTGCCTCAGTGTTCCTGCACCTGGAGCACCCCGCTTCCGTCCTTGCCCGGGGAGCTGCTCACACCGAAGTCCTGTAGCCAGGTGTTCTTCAGCAGCAGGGTTAGGGGCTCCGTTCTCTGAGCCGCTGTGTTTTTCCTGCAGATGATTAGTCCAGAAATGATTTGCCCACAGACTTCATGTTTTAAAAATCTTTAGTGCCCAATAAAGACCTCGTGAGATTGCTTAGGTGTGTAGTTGCTGCAGAGGGGTGCTGTGTCACCCTTTAAATGTTCAAGCGTCCGGGGAGCAAGCTGGCGGCTGGTGGAGGACCCTGTGTGCCGTCACGCCAGGCGGGGAGGGGAGGGCGATGTCCCCAGTGGCCACCGCGAGGAGGGTGTGGGAGGGGCACGCTGTCATCGCTCACCGCCTGGTCGCCCGGCAGCTGGGGCCAGACCCCATCACCGTGTCGTGTGTGAGGTCCTCTCGCCCCCCAGCACGTGAGCTGCCTGTGATGGCGGGGTCAGCCGTGGCTTGGGCTGGGGCTCCGCGTGGTGGGTTCTTCTAGAGACATTCGCGCCCCACCTCCCAGTGTCCGTCACACGCACCGTCATCGGGAGCTGGGGGACAGGAGTAGAGCGTGAGGGTCAGTGACGTGCTCCTCTGTCTCCTGACGGTGGCAGCGGTCATTTTGTAAAACTTTTCCCATTTATGTTAAGTAAGTAAGATCATAGTGTGTATAATTTCATAATCTTATTTCTTTTTTATAAACTTCTAATTATAAACTCTCAATACATGTTTTCATGGCCACACGAAATTCCATGGAATGAATCTGTCTTTTCCTACTTCCATAGCTCTGTGATGGAATGGTCAGGTTGTCCATTTTCTTTCTTCGTAAATCCCATTGAGTATCTTAGAGTGTGTGTGTGTGTGTGTGTGTGTGTGTGTGTGTGTGTACGTACGTATAGATTTTTAGTGCTCCCTAGAGCCAGGTTATGTAATGAAGGATGTCAGGAATTATTCGTGAACTCCGTCTGTTTTATAATCACTCAAGTGTTTATTGAGCACTAGATCGTCGCCGGGTACTTCATCCCTTCCGCAGGAAAACGGTCTCTGTGCAACTTGGGGAGGCTGCATTGGATACAGTGACATGCCAACAGCCGTATGTGGTTTCTACAGTCTCTGCTGTAGAACGTCGTGCTTTGTAAAGCACGAGCTTTAGCTGTAGGGCTCATTAACAAGGTGCAGCTGTAATTAACCAAATATTATAAAGTGAATAGTTTCTAATTCCTTGATGCCATAATTTTTTTTTTTTTTTACCAACTTAGAAACTCAGCCATGTTCATGACGTCACGGGCTTGCATAAACCACTAATTGGTGACTATAGTGTAACCATGATACTAGGTGACATGGACTATTGCCCAGAGAACACTTTTTTTTTAATTGGTCAGACTATGAGAAGAGTGGGTTTCTCTTAATTTTCATGAGAAATGATGAACTGTGTATCTTTGAGGTACAAATTATTCTCTTACATTTGTGTAATGTTTACTCAACGTGGGGTCTTAATTCAGTTGGGAAGGATAAACCAAAATGAGGAGGAATTAGTGAGAATTGAAATTCAGCATATCTCTGGTAAACTGTGAGCATAAAATCCTTTGTATTCTCAGGAAAATTTTATGATACAGGGAATAGACTTTTTAAAGGACTTTTTCTGGGGGGTGGGTGGGTGGGTACATACAAGGAATTTTAACCTACTGTCTATTTTTTATTATTATGGCATTTAAAAGTCGTTGGGTAAAAGAGGTCGTTTTGACAAGTGAGACAGTGTTTTTATATATATATATATATATATATATATATATATATATATATATATATATATTTAAAAACGCTTAACTGCCGACCTCTAAGAAGTTACTTAACCTCTGAGCTTTTCAGAAGCCCTTGTCCATCTCTCCCGCAGTACGCCGGCGTCGTAACAGCTGCCTTGCTCGTCGGAGTCGCCGGTGTGTCCTTCACACACATCCCACACCCCGTACTGGAACTGGCAATTAATTTTCTAGTTGGAATAATGTTATAAATGATGGGTTGGTTTCCAGAATGGTCCACCAAACCGAATTGACCCCATTATATGGCTTAGCCGATGGAGAGACATATTTGCTAGAATCCAAAGATCCTCTCTAAACCTGGCCCGGAGCTAAATTTTGTAGAGCTGTTAACTTGAGTTGTTAAGTTAGGAATTGACTATTTTTATAGTATAGATTCCAAATAACTATCATACCTGTTAAATGTCAAGTTATTTCTGACTTCTCAGTGCACGAACACTCTCTTCATAGGAGCTTTAACCTTAAATCTAAAACAAATCAAAATTTAGCAACCAGTGGAAGCCGAGATAAATTTAATGTTGTTTGCTGTTTGCCAAAGTTTTGCTAAAAAGTCACCATTGTGGTTTTTAGATTTTTTTCTTTACTTTGATTAAATGCAATTTGTAAATGGCCTCATTTTATTGATTTATACTTTGTTGTTGCTGTAAAGAGAATTCCTTAAAAACAGCGTGTCAGTACATAGTTGTAGTAACAAAGGCAAAAATCCAAGAATTTATTGTGCTACATCCTGCAAAGAACAGTACTATTTATTATAAATTAATGTCGGAGCATAAAAAGTACAATATAATATCTCTCACCTGCTGTTCCAAACTCAGTGGTCTTTAAATTACTATTGCAACTGACCTTGGCATCCTGTGTGATTACGGATCTCATTTGTGACATGTCTGAAATGGTTAAACAAGAAAATGTTTAAATTCTCATTACATCATAGACTCTTTTATACATTTCCCCTCACAGGAATTTAGTGTGATCTTCTCATGTTTTACTCCTCAGGATATATCCTTTGGCTCAGTGGGCAAAAACTGTAAATTTATTCCTAGGAGTCAGTCTTTGGTATGTTTCGAGTGGTGGATGAGTTGTTTGTTTTTTTTTTTTGGTGTGTGTGATTAGAATCTGTGACGGGGACACTAGAACTTCGTGTACCCCGTTTATTTATTTTCAGTTGAATAGAGGAAACAGAACCTTCTCAATACTGCAGGCTAAGAATGGCCCTGCTCACCCCCTTCCTGGCAGACCCTGTGACTTGTACCCCGTCACACCACGGAGCTGTGTCTTTAGGAGGCGTGCTGCATGGCACGTGGGCCCGATTCTCGTCACCATGACTATTGCATTTGATGGAAAACTGTAGTAAACCAAGAATGTTCAGTCTGTTCGTTAATATTGAACCCTCGGAAGCCAGCTGTGCTGAAAGTGTTTATTGCTCATATTTATAGAAGAGTTTGTTAAATGCTAACGCCCGGTTGTGGAAGGGGCTTATTGTCCATTTTCTGAGCTTGTTACTGACATAGTAAATGGAAGAGTTATTTTTTCTTTAGTTTTTCTAAAATTATAGCTGAGCATGTGCTTCATGGAAATAGAGCACTCGAGAAAATAGCAGTCGTTCTTCGTTTGTCTGTCTTCTAACGGATTTTGTTTCTTTCCAGCTTTTCCCTCTGTCTCGAATGTAACTAGGCGTCGAGTTACTGCACGTGAGCTGGAATCAGCTGGCGTCCATTTTTTAAAACAATCAGCTGCGGTGCTCGGGTGGAGACGTGCGGTCCACAGTCGCGCACGTGTGTGACCTCTGACCCTTCCCTCCGTGCTGAATCTGGGTTCTTTCATGATGATCGGATTTGTGAAGGCGGCTGGATCACAGAGACCTGTTAAATCAAACGTGTTCACCCCACATCTCTACTTCTTCTGAATTTTCCTCGTTATTGAAACAAGGCATTGGTTTGATAAAAACCCAAGCAACAGAGGTCTCTGTAGGAAAAGCGTTCGGGGACCCGCAGTGGCAGAAGTTCGTGTTTGCGGGGTTTGACCTCAGCGCCGCCATGGGGTTTGGGGAGGGTGCTCCCCTGCAGCGTGGCTCAGAGGCACACGGTGGTGACGGGCCCCAGAGCCCGGGTGTCCGTCTGCATCGCGGATATGTCCGCTTTCCCACTGAACTAAAAGTCACACGCAGCCTCCTGCAGCCGTCTCTGGGAGCCAGCCGCGTGGCCCCGTGGAGCGGCCTGTGCCCGGCGTGTGCCCAGCGCGTCACACCCCTTTCCCTGCCACCGGCCAGGCATGTCTACTGCATCGTGAGTGTGGAGAACCCACCGTGCCCTGTTTCACGCGCTCCCGGCTGTCCCGTGGGGTCGGCACCATTACCACCTTCACATGCGCGGGACCTGAGGCTGCACGAGCCAGCGTGGCTGCTGAGTCTGGGCCGCCGGCTCAGGCCCGCAGGCCACAGCCCCAGGTTTTGGCCACTGGACTGTCCCAGCTGCAGGTACGAATCTCTCCTGCCGTACAGCGCTTCAGAGATGGGTATCACGTCTCCTAGGAGCCGGCTCTGGGGTGTGATAAAAGTGTACAAAATTAAGTTATATCCCCATAGCTGAATGTCACTTACTTTATATGTGTGTTGACCTAGGGTAGGTAAGGGTGGCTCTCCCACCCTCCAATCAATGACCAGGAAGAGCGATCAGCTTAAATGAGCAGGCCCACCTGCCCCCACCCCGTTTCCAGCGCCCCAGTCCATCTGGGGCGGCCGGTGCCTTGGAACTTGGTTGTGATGATGCTGTTGGTCTTGCTAATATCTGAGAAGACAGTGCCCAGGAAATGGTGTCTGGATGTCTAGGAGCCTGAGTGAGGAGGGACTGTAGTCACACATGGGGTCTGTGAAAGTCCAGGGCAGGTCACCCCTGTTAGACCTGTGAGGCGTGCTGGGGCAGGGGGGACTGGGGGCTTTCACAGAAGCAGGGAGCACGGGCTGAGCAGTGGGTGAGCTGAGGAGATGGATGTTGGAAGAGCCACCTGTAGGAAGTGGGGACCAGAAGTTTTTTTGGGGGGAATGATTGACTTGCCGTTGAAATGGTGGACTTTGTTTCTGTTTGGGAAGGAAAATATTCAGCACTGGACTCTACCAGGGGGTCAGGCAAGACAGGACAAGGTTATCTCTAAGGACGAGGGGCAGAGGCTGAGAGCCACATGACTCAGAAGTCTGGATCGGGGCGTCCACAGAGGAGGGTTCATTCCAAGTGAAGATAATTGAGCACAGTGACCGTGTACCATGAGTTACCTACTCACTGGGCTGTGTGTACCCTGGTATTCCTGCCAACTCTAACAGAATAATATGCATTTAGCACTGCAGCTGCTGTATGCAGTGGGCACCGCCTGTTAACCAGGGTCAGGGTCTGGGGCAGAGGACTTGCTCGGGCGGGGAGGTGCGTCACAGCTCTGAGTCTGACCTGGGTTCCCATCCAGGCCCAGGCTCCTACCGGTTTGGTCATTTCGGGTATGAGTTACTTTGAAGTCTTGTGTTTTCTATTTTAAAACGGTGGACGATGCTAATAGACGGAGTGCGGCTGTGAGGGCGAGGTGCGCAGCGTGCGCGAGGCCCTTGGTACCTTGCCCGATCTGTAATAAATGCTCAGCAAAGGCCAGAATCCGTGGCCTCCTACCTGTCATCCGTGGCCTCAAAGCACGTGGCCCAGAGGGTGTCTGTGGGGGCCTGTCCTTGGGGACATTCAGGGAAGCCTTTGTTTGCCTGTTGATCAGACTAGCAGATCAGATGACTCGAAGCGCAAGCTCCTTCCTATTTACCAATATTTTTCATCTTTCCTTTGGACGTGCCGAGCCCAGGAAATGTGTACGTGAGAAACAGTGTCTTCTAACGTGGGACGAATCTTCACGGCTCCTGTGAACTTCTGTTCTCTTGTCCGGGATGGGACGGTTGGCCTCTTCTTTAATAACCTTATTTTCTACAAAATGAGGGGTACATCGTAAATCTAGAATGCTGTCCTCTCCTCATTTGTAAAAATGTTTTTATAGGCTCTTTATTCTCTATAGCCACTTTAGAAGACCCTATATTGTCAGAAGACGGGGTCTCGGAGCCGTGCCGGCGCGGGGATGGAGAAGCCACCATGTGTGCTCTGATCTGGGCCGCGAAGGGCCGGTAGCTGAGCACACGGCCGCCTCACCTGTCCCCTCCGAGAGCTGGCATCTGCCAGCCGCCGGGCTCCGTGCCTGAGCACAGACATGGCGGTGTGTTTGGGTGGGGAGCTGAGACTCCGTGATGACCGAGGGGCGGCGGCGACACTCTTCTGCCGAGCTGGGGAGGGGTCTCGCAGCCACGCCGTCTTTCACTCCATAGACGTGGTGAATTTTAAGTGCCCGTTGACAAGCGTGACAATTTTTCATGGAGAGTGTCTATAGCCACATGCCAAAAAGAGATGTGTTAGCAAATAGCACTTCTCAAAACTGTGAAAAATTAAAAAATAGAAGTGTGGTTCAAAGAATCGGGAACAGAGCAAGACAAAGCAGTGGAGCGTGACTGGGGGTGGCGACCTCGCCTTCAAACTGTCCGCTGTCAGCCGACGCGCGGTGGCCGCAGGACCTTGGGCTGGCTGTTCGCCCTTTCCTGCCTCAGCCCTCTCCTCTGTGAAACGGGGTATCAGCTACCGCCCCACAGGCTTGCTTTGAAAATGAACGGAGTTAACGTTTATAAAGTGTTTAGAATGCTGCCCACTATTTATTAAATAATTAAGTACTGAAAATTGACGATGATGGGTATTTGCTGAGCCGACCTGTTGGCATGTTTCTGCATAAGACTAAAATACGGTTCAGCTTTCGTTTGACCACTCAAAGATCTTTAACTGTGATATTTTACATAATCATAATCACATGAAACTGCGAGCGCTTTTATTCAGTTTTAAGTCTGAGGTAGTCCGCCTCTCCCCACACACTTTAATGTCCAGAAACTGCACACGTCTTAAAGTCAGTGGATAAAGTTAACGTCGTGCCTCCCGCATAAAGCCTTTGCTTTATTAACGTTGCCGTTTTTAGGGTATCGATGCCATTTTCGAATGAGCAGACGCAGTGGTCCGTGGGCCGCACAGACGTGCTTCTGTGTCTTCAGCGTGGGACGTGCAGAATCAGCGCCTGGGCGTGAAGGCGGGCACAGCGGGCTCGGTGGCCAGAGCTGTCACCTCAGCTCCAGGGACTCAGGCGTGACAGCGGCGGGGCCTTTGCTGTGGCCACAAATCGCAGGAGGTGATGCGCCCCTTGGGGCCCAGGCATCGTGAGTCTTGTCATCACTGGGCTGGATTTGTACTGACAGGAACTTAGCGGGCGTTTCATTAAGAAGCCAGAGTCATTTTATGATCAGGAAGAATAACCAGCAAGGGTTCTTTACCACTGGGCCCACGGACAGAATTCTGGAGTCCCTAACATGGATAAAAAGAAATCCTCCTTTTCACTAACCCTGAACAAATTTAGCATTTCCTTCGATTCTGAGCATTGGAAAGCACAGTACTCGTGAAATTATGCCACTAGATCCTGTTACTCAGTGTGTTCATAAAGAGTTTGTTTCATTAGTATTTCGATAATGATATTTCATTATACCTGTGTTCCTTCATAATCCTATAGTTTTGTTTCGCGTGTGTTTTGTGGTTTTTGTTTCGCTTTTAAAAACATCATCCCAGGAAGTGGCCCCCGGGTTTCACCAGGTAGCCGGGGCGTCTGGGCTAACCACACTAAGAAGCCTGCTCCGGGACTTTGCCGCTGTTAGGCCCGATCCTCGGCCACGCTTCTGTTTCCCGCTGTGACCCTTTGCCCGCACTCGGGGAGCCGAGGCGTGCAGTCCGCAAGATCTGGCACCAGTCGTGTACACTGGGCTCTGTTCTGTAGACTCCGGCTCTTTTTGTCCGTGGTTTATGTGACTTTAAAGAAAAGACTTTCTTTACCTTTTCTGTCTCTTTAGTACAATCCTGCCTATGCAGACTTCAGTGAAAGATGTTGCTGCAGTGACAGCTTAGTACGCACATGCAGCGGACAATCCCGGGCCCGAGGGGCGAGCTGGTAAAGGCTGTGGGTGAGACGGGGAATAGTGGGTTGGGTGGGACAAGATGCAGAAGTAATTACACTGACTTTCCCGCCTGCTCCTGAGGGCGGCTTCTTATCAAAATCCGCCTGGCTCCTCGGAGCTGCTTCTGTGCCGTCGGGGCGATGCTTCTCCCGGCTGTAATTACGGGAACCCCACGCGGAGTGCCCGTGACCGCAGGCGCGCTGCGGAGGCTCCTTTCCCCCCGGGGCAGCTGCCTTATTCCAGGCGAGGTTTTTGCCGGGATCTCCTGATGCGGGCTCACCAGGTTTCATACTGAACAGATGAAAGCAGGCAAGCTGTCGACTCGTAGGAAATATCGTCCCCTTTTGAGGGCGTTTGGAGGTACTGAGCAAAGGTTAAAAACCACCTATAAAAAAAAAGCAGCTTTAGGCAAAATATCCAATACCAGGAAGCATGTTGAGCCTTTTTTAAGCCCAAAGGGAAATGTTGCAGACAGAGTGGACGCAGGAGGACTTCTGAGGGACAGGCATGCCCCAATACGTCTGTTAACGGCTCTGCTTAAAAATTAATTCTAGGGAATTACAGAGTTTATGTTGGTAATCGTGGGATCTAGGTTTGGATCTCCTTGAAAACTCCAAAACATGTTCCGCGTACCATGTGGGAGCAACAGTCTTAATGAGTATCTAGATTTTCGTGGATTATAGTCTCTAAAAAACATAGCTTCTTGCTTACCCGTGTATGTTGCTGATGGGAACACTGAATTCAGATTGAAAAGAATCTAAGTTAGGGACAAGACGCCTATGTAAACGCTATAAGCCAGGAGCGACATTGCGTTCATGTACTTTTAATGTCTGGGTTTAACGTGACGACTGTTGCCTGGTGCACGGTACTAAGGTCCTGCTTTACTAAATACAGTGGCTTAGTTCCACACCATTTATAGGTAGATGTAGTTATAAAGTGCTCTGGGACTTTTGAGAAAGTCTCAAATACTTAGTGATTTTTATTTATGTTACTGGTTTCCCTATCATGCTCTTATTTTAGAGAAAAAGTTAAATTTTGGATAATGTTAAACTTATCTAAATTATCACAAATTCTTAGCCACAATTAATGAAGAAATTACGTCCCCGTTACTGGGGATGGAGTCTGCCCATGCCTGCCCCGAACTTTGGTTGCCAGATAGTCTTTCAGTTACATTGACATCGAAATAGCTTGTGGGGATCTGAAATTCATGCCTTTTATTTGACACTCCTGGAATTGGGGTGACCAGGAGGGAGGGGGACCAGGCCTTGCCAGTTTATTGAGGAGAGCCTTAATAAACCCCTTGCAGGGCGGCAGAGATCTTGAGATCTCCGTAGGCTTGGGTTGGAGACTGAAACTCAGTCCCATGCCAGCTTCAGAAATGGATGATTTAACAAAATCTTTCTAGAGAAGCATTTAATGTCGAGCTACTTCCCAAAGCTGAGTCCCTCTGTGAAGTCACTTTGGGTTCCTGCTGCAAAACTGCTCTGTGTTGTAAATGTTTGATAAATACTGCCACGCGGCGATCTTAGATGTCTGATCCTCGGATTTGTTGCATGGGCTGCTGGCTGTGGGAGGCACATTTTATCCTGTTAGAATATTATTTCTTCCCATCTATTTTTCTCAGTTTCAACATCAGAAAAACTTCCGAGCACATTCTGATACAGTATGCAGCGTAAGAGAAGTCGGAAGGCACTGAACAATAGGCGGGCATAAATGTACCTCCACATACTTGCACATTCTTGCTCTTGGAGCCACCCCTGACCCATGTCCACATTTCTTCCAGGTTCCTAAGTTCTGTGGCTTGGATGCTGTGATGGGACTTCTGCCTTTGGGGGAGAAGTCAGATGACAGAGCATTTCCATGCATTTCCATCCCGTTTCTGAAATCGCGCCTGCGTGCATGCACACCTGGTGGAATGCAAGGCTTACTAGAGAAAGGGTGAAGTGAGGTGAGCCTGAAGGAAGCATGAAACTTCTGTTTAATGACCCCGCTAGGTTTTCACATAGATGGCCTGTGATTGAGTGAGGGATGGTGAGTCCGCCTGCAGTTTCTCATCCCCAAATAGCCAGCTTTAGGTCTGTCGTGTCGCGGAGCAAATAACATCATGGCATCGCAAGCCACAGGGCCCTTTTCTGGAACCGCACACGCTTGCACATGGCTCAGTGTTCTGCGAGCCGACCCAGCCTTCGGGTCAGCCCGGGGGTTTGTCAGTGTGCGTGTGCGCTGTTTGAAAGCGATGGCAGGGCCTGGCGTCCCGAGACGGGGTGGGTTCGGGCGAGGCTGTGCTTCGGGGTGGGGCGCAGGGACCCTGGCCTGACTGAACACTTGTGCTTGTGAACACGCTCGTCGCAGACCCCGCGTGTCAGGCAGCACGCCGCGGCTCGGCTCGCCTCCCCCTGCAGCGTCCGCCCGTACCCACGTCCTCCTCCCTGGCACCTGCTGCCTTTATCGGCCCAGGATTCTGGTCCCTGCGTTGGCGCCTTTAACTTTCCTTCCCTTCACAGCGTAAACATTGTTTCATCACCTAGGGAGCTGCCCTGACAGAGGCACAGGAAAGGTTCTGAGTTTACAGCGTATGAAGTGTAGCAGTTTAGAAAGTTTGAGCGAGCAAGAGGTGCTTCACAACCCAGCAGGAGAAAAACATCTCTAATGGTGAAGCCTAGGCCCACGGAAAAGAAGGCCCTTCTGGGACGGGCCCGTCGTCTTGCACGTTCCTGCTCGTCCTTCTCGTCCTGCTCGGCTCCGCGCTGTCCGCTGGCATCCCGGAGAGGGCGTGGAGCGCGGGGTGCCCGGGAGGTGCGGCGCGCAGTCGAGGGCCTGCTTCTGGGATGCCTCTGGTGGGGAGGCGGTGCAGACGGCCGGCGCGTTTCCTCGGCTGTGCTGGAAGTCTGGCAGCATGCGCACTGGGTGATGCGTTTCGGTATTGTGGCGCTGACCACAGCCCCGTGGCCGCTGCCCCGGCTGTGTGCTGACCCGGCGTCCTGGAGCCAGCCCGGCCTTCCCCGACCCGAGCCAGGCTGCAGCTGCGAGCTGGTGCCTGGTGCCGTCCGCCCCGGCGGAGGCAGGGAGTGCCAGGCAGCCTGGCAGGCTTCAGTGTGACCTTTGGAACCTCGCTGAGCCATATGGTACTGAAATGTCAGACCGCTCCTGAGTGCGGGCCATAACCGAGGGGCCGGATGGAGAAAACAGGCTTCAGATAATGGTCCCTCAAGGCTCCTCGTTCTCCAGCCACTGGCTTCACCACATTTATTAGGCACTCTTTGGTTGCTAGTGGGCTCCTTACGTTGTGTGAGGCACCAAAAATAAAACAAAAGTCAGCAGACGTTTCTTGCCAGTGTGGCTTATGCCTCCCAGACTTCATGGATCGTGTATGTCATAGACCATCAGCAGAGGCAAAGGAAGCGAATGGCCGACTCACAAATAGGATTTAATGGGAAGAAAGGGTCTCAGAAACCGAAGATGGAGAAACCGCGTCCCCCGCAGGCAGTCGCGGCCTAAGCTGGTGGCTGCTCAGACCGCGTGAGAAGCCCAGGCTCCGCCCGGCCCCCAGTTCCGCTCATTTCTGCTGTTTTCTGGCGCTCGCTCTTGTTGGTGGGTTGATATCATGCCTTGGGGACTTTGTATTCCGAGTAGGAAGAGAAAGTGTGACAGTGGCTTGCAGGCGATCCCAATGAAAACATCGACAGGTGTGAAGTGCTTGAGGCCAAACGGGGAGCTGCCTTGGGCGGGCGGCATGCAGTGCAAGTTAGGTTAGGCCCGGCAGGCTTCCTGGAGGAGATGGCTGGGCTTGGTCTGGCCCACGTAGCTCTTCTCAGACCCACTCCCTGGACCTTGACATAAACATGACTTTCTTATGGCAGGGTATATGGTCTGACTGGTTGGAAAAACGAGAAAAAAGAGATGTTTGGGCTCAAAGAGTGATTTTTCCCCTTACATTTTAGGGGGACTCACACTTGGAGATGTGCCCCACATGTAGAGGGTTAAGTAGGTCAGGTTTAATTAAGCCTGTGGAAGAGGTAAGTCGTTTCATGTTTGATAGAAAGGTGTTACAGCTAGAGAGACTTCGATGCTGATGGATCTTGGCTGTCTTTTTAACTTAAGTGACTTCTTCCTGCCTTGGTTTATAAATATTCAAAAATCTGCTTTGATTTTACTTAACTGCACTTGGCCATATGTAAGCTCAGCTATTTGAGGTGCTCCCAACAGCCGCGTTCACACGGCGGTGTGGTGGTGCGTCTGGGGTCGGGTACTTAGGGGCCGGCCTCTTCCTGTTGCCCCTGACCACGGAGACCCGTATGTCTCTGGTATTTGGCCCCGAGCTCTGCAGTCCTATGGGGAATTGCTTTGAGTGGCCTGAAAATCCTTTCATTTTGAGTTAATTTTAGAATTACAGAAAAATTGCAAAAATGGTACAGAATTCCCTTACATCTCTCACTCACGCTATTTCCCCTCACATTCCCATCTTACATAACCGTGGTATAATTGCTTCCCCAGTGTGTCTGCCCTCAGAGAAAGCCTCACACTTGTCCACAAGCAGGCGCGTGTAAGAACATGCTTCGCTGCACTGTGCATGACGCAGGCTAAACGTCTCATAGCAAGCAAATGGATAGATACCCTGCGTTTTTTCCATATGACGGACTTACGCAATACTAGTAATAAATAAATATCAAATGCCTCACAGCAGAAGAGCGTACGCACCTTGTGGTCCTGCTTAGTGTAGACTTAAAAGTATGCGCCACTTTACTGGGTGCTGCGTAGGCCTGCGAATTAGCGGCGTGAACCCGGCACGTGCCTGTGAGCGACACGCCGCGTTCGGCGTCCGGGCGCGTCCGTCAGTGGTGAAGCACGTTTGCGCGCGTCCCACTGTCCCTGTGACTTCTGAGGTTTCAGGCTGATGGCAGGCGGCGGGGTCCGCTCTGTTACCGTGTAGACTTTGCCAGTGACCAAGACGTTTAACTGACACCTCAGCGGGTCACGCTGTACGGAAGCCTCGCCAGGCCCGTCCCTAGAAATGCATTACCGGTTTGCTCTCCTGAGACGGGGCTCCGGCCGCTGGGCCGGAAGGCAAGGGAGGGAGACAGCGGTTGGACCTGGTTCCCGTGAGTGGGACCGTCAGCAGGTCCTGAGTTCCCTGGGCCACCTTTGCTCCTCCCGTGCGGTTCTCACGGCTGCCTCTGCAAGCCTGTCAGGACACACGTAGCTGAGAATTCAGTTCTGTGGTCTGTGGACGCCGGGCAGAGGTGAGCGCAGCTGTCGGCTCCGTGCTCGGCGGGGGGCGACGTCCTGGCAGCCCCGCGCCCCAGCCGCCTGACCTCGCCCGTTGTTCACCTTCCGTGCCGTAGTTGGCTCCTGCGGCACTGTTTTCAGGGCGGCGTGGGACACACACAGAGTCCCTCTTCTCTCCCGTCTGGCTCATGGACTCGTTTTACTTGCCATCCGCGGGATGTGATTTCTTGACGCTTTAAGTTTGCATTACTTGTCTGTGCTTAAGAATGAGAAGCAGGGGTTTCTGGCTTGCCCTGGACACATGGCACATGTATGGGACCGGCTCCCCACTGCGGCCTGGCGACCCTGCTGCCCCTGTAGGCAGGTGTGTCCCCAGACCGGTGTAGTTCCCGGCACTCCCCCCCTCGCGTGCCCAGGACAGTGAGGCAGCCCGTTCACAGCCGCTCTCCTCGCGACGGCACCTGCCCGGCCCACTGGCGTCTGGGTGCGCAGCTGCGGTGTTCAGAGGTTCACAGTGGCTGGGCATCGGTCACGTGTCACTGGGCGGGGCTGGTCTGGGAACAGATCCGGGGTGGAGGAGGGGATTTTATGTGTTTTCATGTCATGTCCCCTCTGTGGATAAGGGAGCCCTGGGGACCCGTGGGAAGTTGGCGCTGTGGGCTTGAGGCCATCGTTTTCCTGTGGGAAATCTCAGTGAGGCCTTTCGACCGAGGGGCGAGCCCCACCCACGTCACGGCAGGGGACTGTCTTCCAGTCCGCGATCGTGGACGCTCACCGCCTCCGCAGACAGCTTCATAGCAAGGTTGGCGTTGGGGGACCCCTGGGTGCTGTGGCTTAGCCGGGCTGACACTAACCGCCACGGATTACGTCCTTCTGAGCAGTCTCGTGACACATGTGTGGCACCTATAGACTCCTTCCCGTCGCTCGGGGTAGAGGATTGCGGTGACATTTAGGGTTTTTGGAAGGACTTGAGCTTTGCAAGTAAAGCCGCCGCACCGGGGCTGGGATCGGAGAGGCCACATGCTGGTGACCGATGGCGCAGGCTGCTGCTCCTGGGCAGGGTGCCGGGGGCCGGGTCGGGTCCTTCCGGCTGTGCCGTCGAGTTGCCGGTAGTCACGGATAGGCCCCCAGGGGAGCTCGGGAGGCAGACAAGATATTTAGAAGAACCGGATTCTTCATGGGCTGTAGCCCCTCCTGCAAACCAGGTGTGCAGGTGTGTGCAGTTCCTGCTCAAGGTCAGGTAGTAATGCAGGCTCTGAGCGCACGTCCTCGCCGTTAGCCTCGGGTGGCTTTGCGCTTGGCAGGATGCCACAAGGCCTAAAGGGAATTCTCCCAAAGCCGCCTTTGTTTCGCGAAGGTAGGTGCGGAGTGCGGAGCTGCACTCAGAGGGAAAAGCGAGACAAAGCCTCCCACCTGTGCTTCTCGCTGCGTTGTTATTATTTTTTTTATGCCTCAGGTAAGCTTTTTATTTTCTGGGCTGAGAAGTGAGAAGGGAGTTTGAATAAAGCCTCGAGATTCCCGTTTCCGCATGTCTTTTGAGAATTCCTGACACGTTACAATGCTGAATATTTGTTTTTTATTTCCATGAACAACAACAAAAAAACGGACTGGCTAGGAGATCCAAAATTCATCTTAAGGAATGACACAGAATCTCAGCAGCTCGGCCTTGCGTTTTAATCTCCAGAAGTGTGCTCTGTGGGGAACGGGCTGAGAAGCCACAGATCCGGCGTGCGGAGCCGCGGTCCCAGGCTCTGGGTGCGGTCCGGTCTGCACACTGCTGCGTCGTGTGCAGGACAGTGTCCTGCAGCCGGGGGTGACGTGTCTGAGTGTCCTGTCCTCGGGGGAGCGGAGAGCTTCGCGTCATTTGGTTTGTGATTCTCACCGACCTCCTGCTTCGACCTTTATTAGAACCATGCCTATGAGCTTTGATGGTTCTTGGGAGCATTCGCTGTGTTAGTTTTTATTCTTGGATGAAGTCACACGCTTTTGGGGGTGAGAAGAGTGAATCTGGACCAGGGAGCCGGGGTGTCGGCCATGGCTCGCTTGGGCCTGGCGTGGCCGCACGGCCGCGGGGAGTTGCTGGGGCCTCTTCCCTCCCCTTCGCCACGGCGCCCGAGAGGGATGGTGGCGTCGGCGTGGAGCTGCTGCCGCCTGGCTGTCCGACCGCACCTGGCCAAACCTGTCGCTTGCCTGGAGCCTCTCACAGTGCCTTGATTTCTCCCCTTCATCCTCAGCTAACACCACTCTTGACGCGGCGGTGACGGTGGCCTGTCGTACCCACTGTCCTCTGGCCAGTGTCTCGGTTCTGCTCCCCCAAATCCAGAGTCCTGCTCCCCCTTGGTGAGGACTTTCCATCACGTCCTTCCAGCGCATCTTTGCTGGTCCCCCGAGCTGTGTGGTCCTGACTCTTTTCTTCCCCCCAGGGATACTTTTAGTATCCGGTCCATTTGTAAAGCATTTAACCATTTGCCACACTTGGCTACATAAGTATCAGCCCGCCGAGGAATTTGTTAATTTGATACTTCTCCTGGCTCCTCTCATTGTAGGTTAGATAAAGTGACCTTCCATTCTCCCGTTTTCTGAGGCCGGACTTAGGCGCTGCCCTTTTCCTTAGCTGTGTCTGTTCCGCAGTTTGCACTGTGCGTTTCAGAAATGATCTTCACGAAAGGACCGCGGGCAGGCCCGCTAGTGGGATGGATGGCTGGGGAGCCTGGAGCCCTTTCCCCCGGCGGCAGACCGCCTGGCTTTGGGATCGGCACTGTTTCTGTTCAGAGGAGCCGCCCCTCCTCGGGGGTGGGTAGTGCTCTTGCGAATTAACCGGTGAGAGGTGGCGCCTTTGTTGGCGCGGAGGCAGCCAGACCCCGGTCCCTGGCTGTGACGGCACGGGGACTGTGTCCAGGAGCTGTCACCCCGGTGACACCCCAGCTTCTCGGAGGTGCGGGTCTCGGTGGAGCGGGGGGCGGGCCGTCTGCTTGGGGCGGCTGCGCTCGGACCTGGATGTGCAGCGAGCTCTCCCGTCTGCGCGTGGCCAGGGCACCCCCCTGCCCTCTCCCGGCGGGGCACCTGCTGTCCCCTGTCACCTGATCTAGGAGTGTTGAGGTTTCTTCTGCAGACGCCTTCGGGGTCACGGCCCTCCAGCTCCGCCTGGGAGACCGTAGCCTGCGCTCCACACGCAGTTTCAGGAGGAAGAGGGTAATGGTCCCGTATCGCAGTCACGCCAAACCGCTGGTCGCACGTGGCGGCCCTTTCAGGACAGAGCGTTTGAGGACATTTGCTAACTGCAGTGGACCCTGAAGTGGACAGGCGTTTTAGAGATCACGCTGTACGGAGGACGGTCTTAGGGAGGGAATTCTTTAGCCTAGAGGGAGACGATGATAATGGCTGACGTTTTGCAGAACGTGGATTGCGTGCCGAGCACGGAGAAAGGGCTTCGCGTGTCTTATCCAGGGTGCGGCCTGGCTTTCAGTCCCATTCTACAGACAAGGGAACCGCAGTACAAAGAGGTGTTACCCAGGTCAAGGTCAAGCCGCTAGTAAGTGGAGGACTGCTGTAGGACCTGGAGGTGTCTGGCTCCTTGCCACCTCTGCTTTTGAGGACCTTTGCCGGACATGGAGGAGAGATGAAGCTTTTGAGGAGGAATCAGGCAAACTTGTGTCGGACACTGTTATTGGATGTGTTTTGTGGCATCTGAGATAGCAATGGTTATAAGAGGCATCATTATTTTATTCACCAGTAAGAAAAATTGCTGCCAATTCATATTATGACACAATTAATGGTAAGGCTCCTTCTGATTTTACAGTTGTTCGAATGTGAAGAAAGCACATCTTAGAATAGATGGGAAAATGTTGTTCTGTGGTCTTCGAATCTGGGGCCAAAAGGACCATCTGTGGGAAGATTTTTTAGCTTGAGATGTTTTGCAAGCTCTCGGAGCTGCTGGGAAATGTCACCTCCTGTTTCGGGGGCTCGATGTGGAGCAGGGGCTCAGCGTCGACTTCCCCGTCTCTCAGGTGTGGAGGCCAGCCAGAGAGAGGGTCCTTCTGGAGTGATGTAAAGGGACTTATATCAGTTGGGTTGAAGGTGAAATAAAAGCCTTTCAGGACCCTTCCAAATTGTAACATTTTAAAATAAAATATAAGTGTAAAGGGCACCATGCAACAGTCACAAAAAGAAAAAAATGTGCTTGACAATTACCTGTACCAAGTATCCGTAGCAATACGGAAACTTTTTTCCTGTTCCTTCCCTTGCCATTCCCCATCTTCTATTATTGTATTTTCCCATTCAGAAGCACAGTTGACAGTCTCCCATAGTTGGTAAAATTCAGACTTTTTTGGCTCAGCATTGGAAGCATTCTTCACTCACACTCGCCCCATCTTCCCTGCCTTTCTACTTCTATCCCAAATCTCGTGGCTGAATCCCACTGTGCTTCCTCATTAAAGGGAATTACGGGACGTGATAAATAAAAGCTCAGCACAGAGTCAGCACACAGGCTGGCCCCTTGGGGAATGTCGGTGTGCTCTGTCTCCTCATTTTCCAAATTACCTCTCCATCCTTCAAGACCCAACTTAAATTTGGTTTTCTTCCCCAAAAAACCCTGCCTGAGCGCATAAACCAGTGCTAATCTGCCTCTTCCTGACCCCGAGAGTGTTCATTTATATCATTTCTATGGTATTTAGAACATTTGACCTTGACCTCTAGTTATTTGGATCAGGTCCTTTGTCCTCCACCTGGTCATAAACTCTGAGAGTGCAGACATATCTGCTTCATCATCCTCTGGCTGAGGGTTTGACACCTCGCAGGTGCTACATACATGTGTGAGTAAGTACACGAATGATGGCATTTCACAGCAGACTTATCTTTTTATAAATGTCTGGATTAAGCTAGTAACTGCTCTGTGCTCCCTGAGTGTGCTGGGCTTGTCTGTGGGGGTGGGACTTGTGGCACGGTGTTGGGCTGAGTGATTTACAAGCCAGCCTGGGATCACAGATATGGAATTGGCCGCAGGGAGAGAAATCTGCAAGCAGATGACGGCTCTTTGTGTTGTCACTGCTTCATGCTTTCCACACTTTTTATAGTAAAACATTTATATTGGACATAAAATGAAGCAAGCTTTTTTCTTTTTTCTTTTTGGTTCTCAGTATCTTCAGAGTGTTGAGATTTTGCAAGCATTTGATTTGCGTTATAATTCACAGTGAGGTAAAAACTTCTGAGAGTCCGTAAAATTTACAGTGACATCTTTGGAAATTGGCTGAAAAAATTCTTTCAACTGATAGCAGTGGTATATGACATGAGGAAAATAATCTGGTTTGTTCTTGATCGTTGCCTAATAATTGGTTTTCTTCTTTTTGCCTGGAAATTTAGGTGATTATTTTGGGGCAGGTGACCTGGAATTAGGGTGAATGAGGAAGGAAGTCGGCAGGGATGGTTGGTGTTTCTTATTGTTTTCTGTGCCCACTGGCCTTTTCAGTTGGCTTTTCAGATATTCCTGGAAGAGCATTTCAGCTTTTCATCATTATATTTTGGGATAATTCGGAGCGGTTGAATTTTTTTGGAGAGGAGGATGATTAGAATTCTATGTAACCCTTGAAAAAGAGAGTTAGAAAAAACTTGGGTCTGTGTGTATGTATGTGTGTGTGCTCACACGTGTGTGCGTGTGTGCCTTTGTGTGTGCATGTGCGTGTTTAGAGTCTCTGATGGTTCTTTAATGTCTTGCATAACAGGCGGCATGCAACTTGATCAAGGCAGCAAGCCGTCAGTTGAGTGGATATAACACTGAGTGCTTGGACTGATGGCTTTCTGTTGATTAATGGAGGTGGGTTATATAGCTAATAAGTACTTGTTTGGGGAATAGAATTTAATGAATAAATTGGGCCATACTTGAGTATTGGAATAAATCGAATGTATCTTATATAATCTTCCCATTCAGACAATTTTTTTTCTCAAGTACCTACTATCTATGTACACTATGTCAGAGAAGAAAAGATAAAATAGTTTTTTATGTTATAATTTTGACAAAAGCATAAAGAAGGCAAGAAAAGTAAAGCTTAAATTGATTGGTGAAAAGCTTTTTGTTCCATAATTTCCACTTTTTAAAAAAATGACTTAAAGTTTAGTCCATCTTTATCAATAAGCTTGAGTCATATTTACTTGAAAAACAAACTGACTTTGAACTTAGCAATGCACAAGAATCAGTTTAAAGAGTCCTGATCAGAATAATTACATTTTAGTTCATGCATGTTGTCTTAGTTAAGGCAAAATCGATTGATCCAGGATTTAGAGTAAATTATACAGAAAGGACTTTGTCGATTAAGTAAAGTTTGTATTTTTATTTAAAATTTGTGTGTGTGTGGTGTGGGTGTATGGTGTGTGTTAAGGGTGAAATGAATTTCATAGCAATAAAGGGTAAATAATGAGTAAGAAAATCACTGCAGCAAATGTTTTTTTGCCATGATGTATTACTGCTGCTCTGAGAAATGGAGGAGACCTCACTGAATCATGAGCCAGGCATGTTCTCACGCAAAAACGTCACACACAGGAGGGCTGACGTGCTTATCATTCTAGAATCCGCTTCTTCTTTCCCTTGGTCTTAAATATTTTATCTAGTACAGTTTTTAAAAGTGATTTTAGAATGTTAGTGAAGACACTGCTGCAGTTTGTTGGTCAGCTTCCAGCAGCTCGGCCCACTGTGCCCAAGTCTGCTGGCTCCAGAACAGATTAACTTAAGAGCCGTGGGACCTGGATGGTTCTGGACGGTGGGTTTACCTCTCGCTCAGGCTGTTGGGGTCACCACAGGCTTCCCACGCCGCGGGGAGGAAGACGTTGCCGTGGTGGTAAAGCCTCACCTCACATTCTTCTTTTTCATCTTTATAAATTATGTAATTAAATTATAAAGGGACTTAGTCCAGTTACAATTGAAATGATTCTGGAACGTTGTAATGGAGTGAAGAATTTGAAGTGATATGAATAGCATGAATAGAGCATTTACGTTTTTCAAAATGTCAGGCCGACCTCACTCAGAGCAGTAGCATCTTACTTTGAAAACCAAATCCTGACCTCTACGGTGGTGTAAGTTTCACCAAGTAATAGCTAATCTGACAGCATGCGATTCATTCTAATATTTTCCTTCTATTCCGTTTCATTCCATTAAAAAACTTGATTCCACGTACCAATTTAGAACCAGCGGAGGGCTGCAACTCGCAGGGGGGGAAACACCGACCCGGAGTGGCGAACACCTGCCTGGCCACGATGCTCTTCCCAAGGAGCGTCTCCCTTCCCCGCGCGCCTGTGTCCGGCAGCCTTCTTTCTGCCTCGTCCTTTTTCCTTCAGGCAAGGAGGCGTAAAATCCAAAGGCCTGGTTATGAAATTGAACAGGAAAACACAGCTCACTGAGGAGGTTTAGGAAGACGGGACAAAAACAGTTACGCAGTGGGGAGGCGAACTCCGCCCCGGCCCGTCCCGCACGCGGTTTCGGTGTCCGCGAACCGAGACGGTGCCTGGATCTGCTTCTGCGTCTGGGAGACTCAGTGGCTCCCACCCGTGGGAGGCACACATGTGGCCACAACACTCGTACCGTCCCCTTCTCTCCTTCTGACGCTAGAGAAGGGGTGTGACCTGCGTCCCTGTTCTGGGGGCCAGGTCGGAATGAAGACCTAGACTTCTCAGGGGGATTCAGTATCAGAGAAGTAGGTCACTCTGTGGAATTTTAGAGATCCTGGAATTTGGGATTCCAAATTCTAAGGAACCGGAATACTGAGTGTCTATCTAGATTCCTCTGTTTTCCTAATACCCATTGTCAGTTAAAATTCAGGAATGAAGCTGGGAACTCCTGGCAGAGTGGGGCCTGGTTTACGTGGGCCTCCCCGCTTCATACATGGTACACGGCAAGCGGGTCTGGCAAGCCGCGAGGCCAAGTGCCCAAAAGAGAGGCGTAAACCTGCAGTCGATGTCCCTACGGGCCAGAAAGCACTCTGCGCATCCTTGAACCACCTTGCTCTGCAGGCCTTGTGCCTCCTCCTGCTCGGTAACCAAGGATATCGAATGTGGACGAGAGAGCAAGGCCAAGGGCTCGTTTCGCCTCGCATGCGTGTGAGCGGATGCCTCGCGGCGTGCGTGCCTGTGCTCCGCGGCGTCCGTCTCCAGCGTCCTTCCAGGGAAGGACTGCCAGCAGTGTTCGCGGTGTTTCTAGATGCCACCTCCACGTGAATGTTTGTTGATTCTGTTTTTAACATCGCACCCTCTGTGCGAGCTGCCACCGGGCTGCGATGACCCAATGTCCTGTTTTTCTCCCCCATGTTTTTTCTGGTGAAGTTCCATTCTTTTGTTCGTGAAACCAAGAAGTCATGGCATTTAAGAGAAGCACCCCCCACACCGCTTACCCGAGCCCTGGCCGCGGAGGTGGTTACTGAGCGTCCCGAGTGGCCGTGGCGTGCCCACGAATGCCCCGTGTCCCATCGGTGTCTGCCTCCGGGTCCTGCGTGTTGCACCCCGGATGTGCACCCCTTTCCAGGGACAGAGATTTTAAAGCACCCCCCTCCCCCGCCCCCAGTGCCGGAATGTCAGTGTGAAACCGTGACGTCCGCGACAGCTGACTTCGTCCCCTTCTCTGGGTTCATTTGGGCCGTGGCTTCCTCCCCTGTCGCGTCTCCTGCTGCGTTTGGGGCCGTGTGACGGTCCCGTCTCTTCCTCATGAGCTGACGTGGCACTGGGCTCCCCACGCGCAAAAATGAGTGGAGAAGCAAGGCATGTCCCGCGTGCCAACTGCTGCCGGCACCGCCCCGCGCACACACGCATCTTGCCATCCTTTCATTGAGGCAAAAACCGTTTCTTGAGAGGCACCATATTGGGGGCTGAGGCGGTTAACAGGAATAAGGCGTAGTTACCGCCCTCGCAGAGCTCATGGTTCATTAGATGCGAAAGTGTCTGGTTCCTTTCGGGTGGCGTAAGGCTGTAGGTGGAGGACCCACGCTGACATTCGTCTGGCACGTTGGCATTTCTATCCCATTAGAATGCCGTGCCTCCTCTGCCCTGCCCAGGCAGACGTGGCTCCCATCACGGCGTGCACCTGGCTCTCTAGTCAGGTGGACGTGGGGTCCCATCGCTGCATGCACCTGGCTCTCTAGTCACGTAGACATGGGGTTCCATCGGGGCATGCACCTGGCTCTCTAGTCACGTAGACATGGGGTTCCATCGGGGCATGCACCTGGCTCTCTAGTCAGGTGGATGTGGGGTCCCATCGCTGCGTGCACCTGGTTCTCTAGTCAGGTGGACGTGGGGTCCCATCGGGGCATGCACCTGGCTCTCTAGTCAGGTAGACATGGGGTTCCATTGGGGCATGCACCTGGCTCTCTAGTCATTATAGAGGGTTCATCAATCACGGGCCACAGCACATTTGAAAATCATCTCAAGCACTTGAAGAGGGAGCTGATCTCATCCAGCACGGGGCATATATCTTGAGTTTTAGATGAATTCAAAGAGCAGATGACAGCTCCAGAAGTACAAGGAGCAGGATCACAGTTGTTGGCTCTGAGACACATTTATGGGATGTGGCCGTTTCCGTGATTTCATGGAGCTTTTCGCCATTAGAAGCCTGTGTATTTCAAAGCTCACCTGTCACGGGGAGAAGTGGATTGATTTGTTGTCTAAAATCCTGGAAGTGAAATAGATTTATTTTTGGTAACTTTTTACTGATGTAATGACTTGACAGAATAAAGACCCTGTTCCCGAGACCGTGAATTATCGCCCATGTGAATCCAGCTTTGCAGCGTCATTAATATTTTACTGCCACAGTGAGCAAAGCTGTTGCATTTAAATCAAGAATCATTGGTTCCTTCTGGTAGGGCGCCTCTGTGTTTTTACTCACCCACTGTAATTTTACTTTTTTCCATAGTTACTAACTCAAAACATGACAAGTTTAGTTTGAGAATATAGACCACCTTCGAGAAGGAGCAAGACTGAATAAAGACAGAACGTTTGGAGTGTTTTCCATGAGCTTTACGCTCCTTTAGCTTTACTTTTTGGTATAATTGGGATTGGTGAGTTTGATATCATTCATCCTTGGTTTAATTTTACTTCCCCCCAAAATCTACTTGCTTTGTTTAGTTAGAAAACAAACCGGCAAAGCATCCCTTTATCATAATTATTGGGAACATCGTTAGAACCATGATCTTGTTTATATCAGCTAGCAAAACATATGCATGTAAGGAAGGGAAATAGAATGTAGATATCTTACAGAAAATGTGAAGAAAGGAAGTGTTGGGAGACCCCTTGTCATCGCAGAGTGTGGCAGGTGTGCGTTCAAGACTTCGCCCCTGTCACTGTGACCTTCAAGACCTGGTGCTCTTCTCTGCCGCGGGGACGTTGTGCTGTGCACACGCTCCTTCCCCCTTCCTGCAGCTCCCTCGCCCTGGGGTGCCGTCCCAGGCCCGTGGCTTCCTGGAACACTCTTGCCTTCCAGTTCTGTCAGGTGACGTCCCACCCAACCTTCAGACTCGGCTCCAGTTTCACTTCTTGCTGGAAACCTCCCCTGACCTTGCTGGGCAGAGCCAGCTGCCTCTCAGTGTGCATGTGTTCAAAGCCTTGCGGACTTGGAGAGGGTCCCCCCGCATTCTTGACGCCGAGGGACTGGCGTCCTGAAAACCAGCCTGGGGTTATAGCGATACATTTGCATGTTCATCTTCTTCCTGGGGTTATAGCGATACATTTGCACATTCAGCATGACGGAGAAGTGGATGGTGACTTCGGTGACGTGTGCTGCTAGTGTGAGTGAGGGCTTTTGGGGGACATCGGAACCTCACACAGGGAGGACTGTGCCCAGGCCGTTTATAGGCACCTGCATATGGATGAGCTCAAACGTCATGTGGCATCTTTTTCTTTTTTTACTTTTACCCTTAATTACACGTATAGACTCGCGGAAGGCCACTTGCGCACAGAGGGTCCCGTGTGGTCCTCGCCCAGCTCCCCCGATGGTGGCACCTCCCGAAGCCGTGACATCGGCATCAGCGCAGCCGGTCTCCGTGCCTCGTGCACGGCGTGTGTGGGGCAGCTCTCCGCCGTTCGGTCCCAGGCGCGGATTCGCGTAACCTGCACCGTAGTCAGGGTGCAGGCCGGCCCATCCCCGCCAGGGGCCTCCCAGGTGTGCCCGGCCCTCCACCCTCAGTGGCCCCTGCTAGCTCCTTGTCTCTTCTTTATCTCTATAATTTTGCCATTTTGAGAAGATTAGATAAATGGAACCGTCCTGTGTATAAGCTTTTGAGATTAGCTTTTTTTTAAAAAAAACAACAACAAAAAAAAACTAAGCATAATGCCCAAGATGCACCCAGGCTGTTGCACACGTCAGTAATTCCTGACTTTTTATTGCTGGTGCTGCCCCAGAGGCAGGGAGGACCAGGGTTTGCCTGACCCTTAACTCACTGAAGGACACCTGGGTTATTTCCAGTTTGGGGCTCTAATGAATAAAGCATCTGTGAACGTTCTGGTCTCGCTTTTGTGTGCAAATAAGTTCACGTCTTTGGGTGGATGCCCCAGAGTGCTGTTATCAGGTCAGAGGTAAGTGCATGCTTAGCTTCTTTTTTGAGAAACTGCCACACTGCCTTCCAGAGTGACTATACTATTTTACATTTTCTCCAGAAATGTGTGACAAGGCTCAGTTTTTTAAGGTGGCGGTAACTTAACACTGAAAAGTCATCCGGGCGCAGGACTCCAGATCCTTTAGGATTGGAGGCAGTTCCAGAATCTTCCCTTGCCCAGAGATATCAAGGGACTGTCGAAATCACGCGTGCATGGTGCCGTCTTCCTGACGGATGTTGTGTTAAGTAGCCATTTGTTTACGCTTTCTTTGCAGAGTCGTGTGTGCACACGCTCACAGGTGATGCGATGCTGGTTTATTTCGTCGTTTTCCGGTGTTTTCGCCAGCAGACATTGGGTGCGATACGGCCAGCATCGCTCACCAGGGGCACAGCGGGATCTGAGGTGCAGACTTGAGAGTGAGGGAGATGCCGTGTACCTCACAACTCTTGTTCGGGTGTGTATCTGAGCTTTAGCTCTGTCTTCAGTAAGGAGCATAATAATAACGTGGTTCCCAGATCATGGTACGTAAGTCCAAGATCCTCCGTCTTTGAGGATTTCAGTGTTGTGCCTTCTCAATTAATTTTTTTATGTTCATGAGAAATAGGTAATATTTCCATTAGCTCTAGTTTAACAAGAGAGGAAAATCCGTAATTCTGTAATAATAAGAATAATGATGATGAGCCTGCCTTTTAGTGATAACTTACTGAGGGCAGCGCTGTGCTGGATAAGCATGAATTACCTGTCTCAACGAGGATTCACCGCAGACCCACGCCCAGGTACTCTTGCAAGACCTCGTTACCCTGTACCTGTTCCTTAGTGTCAGTTGCTTTTTCAAGTGCACATTTCTGCACGCTGTAAATGAGAGTTGAAGTGCCAGGTATTTTTGCTGCATTCGTTGGGGACCAACCTACAAAGAAGTGCTTTTGAGCTTTGTCTAGAGGTCAGTGGAAGCAACCACACAAACAGAACCAGCTCACATTTCAGAAAGAAAGAAACTAGCTTTTGTAGTTTTTAAATCACTGGTTTGGATTTTTGAGAGGCAAGGTAATTATCCTAAATGATATGATAGAGGCGGCTTTGGGGGAAAGGATTGTCTCCAGACCGTATGATTTCCCCCGCACACTGTAATTGAATTCATAAAGATGTTGTGGAAAGTCGTGGTACCTGAGAGTGAGCTGACCCATCCTTCCTCAGGGACGTAATTTTTCCAGTGCGTAATTCGGGGGAGCTGGGAAATTCAGTGAGGCCTGGGTTTAAGTCAGCGCTTCAGGGCTGTGCTCACAGAGGACGTTTCTTTATTGGAAGGACGTTTCAGTGCTTGGAAATCACACTTGTTTTTGGTGGAAACGTCTCATCTAAGTCTTGTTTCTTATCACTTTTCAATGCACTAATAGATTCTAGGACGGCCTATATTTTAAAAGCTTCAGTGGGTTGTAAGTTAGGAAAGTGACAAAAAAATGAAACTAAATTATACATGAGATGTATCAGTAAACGTATTGCTTTAAAAACTGCGGGTTTGTTCTTTGAATTTAAAACAAGAAAGTGGACCAAGTGTTATTTCTTTAATAGTCTTTAATGGGTACCTACTATGCGCCAGGCGCTGTGCCAAGCAGTTGATAATACATTACTTTATTCTTAAAACGGTCTTATGAAGTGGCTGACGGTATTATCCTCACTTTATAAACGAGGAAGTGAGGTCTCCCAGGTCACGTGGCCGGCGTGTGGCGAGGCCGTTCTTCATTCACCGCTTTGCTGTTCGCAGTGACCGTGGGAGGGGGAGACACAGAGCTGGGATTTGCCGCTTGGCCAGAATTGGAGACACGTCGGTGGGGTGTCCTCTCGTGTGGCCGTGCGGTCGCAGGTGTCCTCCCTAGTCTGCTCCTTATTTAAATGTAAGTGACCAGGTGTGTCCATCGGAACCGTCTCCCTCCTACTTGACGAGTTGCATGTAAGAATAAGTTGCAGGTGTTGCCGGCTTATGACGCCGCTTACTGTTTTCCTGTGGTCAGGAAGACTAACATCCTGTGCCCGTGGCGAACCCCCGATTGTAGTTAGGCAGGGGCAGGGCGGTAGGGGTGCCGCCCGCTGTCGGTCCCCCTTCGTTGCTTCTAGATAGAGTCGTTCTGCCTCGAGAGAGCCCTTCTGTTGGGATTTAGAACATGTTCTTCAGTGTGTGAAGCAGATTTTCCTGCCTACCACAGCTGATCTAGGGAAGAGTGGAACCCAGCTCGCCTGCCGCGCGTTCTCACAGGAGCGTGTGGGAAGAAGATATTTCAAGACCATGTGGATCCAGCATGTACAATTCGCCATGAGTGTTCCACGGGGAGCTAGTGGGTGAATAGTTAATGCAGCGGGTAGAGCCATTTAGAAAATTTTCTATCTATACAGGGATAAGATGATATGTTGATAGCTAAAATTCCAGATGCTACTCTTTGCTTGAATTATAGTAAATGATTGATTAAAAAAATGGCACTAGTTAACCTGGCCTTTGTTCGAGAGCTTCGTTTTGACTCTGAGTCAAGGGTTCGTTCACAGCACTTTTTACAAAGACGGCCATCTCTTCACGTCACTGTTTTGTGACAGATGCTCAGTTTCTTATTTTCACATGGGAGAGTTGCAAGTAATCCAGCTCTTGACTTCGTCGTTAGAGAAATACAGGGTTTAGTGTGTGTTTGATACCTTAATAGTAGCCACCAGTCCCATAAAATCAAGATTTAAACTTCCCAGGTACTCAAATAAATCAGAGCAGACAAAAACCTCGTCTTTATAATGAAGTGGAAGATAAAGGACGTAGCACGTAACATACAAAATGGATTTAAAAAATATCGATAAGTTCAGACATGTCTGTCATCTCAATATATGCATTTGGGTGGAACACAAGAGGGTTCAAACTCAGTGGGTTTTAAAAAAACCCCAGTAAATACCGTTTATGAGAGACAGTCTTAAAACGTAACGACCCGCCTCTGATGTAGTCAGATGCATGGAAACAGGAAGCCGGATGGCGGTGTCCAGGGGGGAGGGGGGAGGGAACGGGAAGTCGCTGTTTCACAGAGTTCCAGTTTCGCAAGGCGAAAGGTCCTGGAGCCCCATTTCACAACAGTATGAATAGGTTTCACGCTACTGAACTATGCACTGAGAAATGGGTGGGATGGCAACTTTGTGTGTGTGTGTGTGTGTGTGTGTGTGTCATAATTAAAAAAAAAAATGACCCACCGAAATTAAAAATAAAAAGACAGTGGCAGGTGGTAATCACGTATGGCAGTATTGACATCAGGTAAAGCAGAATCCAGTGACTACGGTTTGCGGCAACGTTTTGCACTCGGGGAGGTGTGAGGCAGGTGCCGGCAGCGGCGGACGGAGATGTCGATCCGAGCCCAGCGGTGCTGGAGAACTTCTGTTCTCTGTGTTCAGACAGAAGGAGCGTCTTGTGTTAAACAAGAGATCGGTTATCATTTTGCACCACGAGCATCATCAGCGACTCGCTGCCCTCGGTTTCGCTGGGCAGGTGAGGACAGAAACCACGTGCCCCACATAGAGGGATGAGGGGGGAGGCCGGGGACCCTAACTCATCTGTGTGTTGGTTTTTGAGTGTTCTAGTCCGGAGTTATTTTCTCGGCTGGTGTGAGAAATGCAGTCTAATCTGTGAAAGGTAGAAGTCTGCCAACTGTGTGCTTCTGGTCTCCCTCGCATGAGACGGGGGTGGCAGGCTCCTGGACCAGGGCGATGAGATGACAGAGGTGGGGAGCCTGGAGGAGACGCGCCCATGGGTTCCAGGGGACAGACCGCAATCCCAGACGCTGCTGGCTGCGAGAGCCTGCGGTGGGCAGGGGAGGGGAGGCACTCGGCCCCCAGGGCTTTGCAGGAAGCCGAGCTAAACGTTTTGTCACGGGGAGTGGACGCGGCCCTCCTCGAGAAGCACCGGGGCTCAGCACAGCACGTGGGAGAATGTGTTGCATCCGATCGCGGGGTGAGGTCCCGCTGCTGTCCCCAGAGGGAAGAAGACTGCGTGGATGTTAGGGCGCTTCACTGAGGGGCCCCAGCATCATGTCTAATGTGGAAATGCTATTCAGGACGGGTGGGGGTTTAGGATTTGGAGTCAGGCTGCCCTAGGTTCACATCCCAGCTTTGCCGTTTCCTGCGCATGTGACCTTGGACGCGTCCTTGAGTCTTGCAGTGTGCGAGGCTGTGGCGTCTGGCACCTAGCAGGTGTTCAGCAGGTGGGAGCTGCTGATTCTTAAATGCAGCCCTTGTGAGATGATGAATGCCTGAAGCTGAGGCCCCGAGGGGCGGCCCCGGGATGTGAACCCCAAGCCCCGACTCTGCCACCGCCCCGCTTCCTCATGGAAGGGCTGCCTCTCCGAAGCTCGCCTTGGATGTGGTGCACACGTGGCCGTAGACGCTGGGTTCTGACGAGCGCTGGGTTCTCAGGCCGGCCTTGCCATGTCCGAGGCGTCCGAGTGCCAACAGCACCTTGGGCATCCAGCACAGCCTCAGGCTCCCAGAAGGCCAGGATCCACGTCTCCTGCACCCCCCGCACCCCCCCCCCACCCGCAGCAGGGGGGTGGGGGCAGAGGCCGAAGGCTCTGGGCTGTGCTGGGGGAGGGTCGAGGGCTCTGGCGCAGCCTCTGGGATTCTGCGAGTTCACTCTGTTCGCTCTGCCTCCGCCTGTTTTCCTCCTCTTTCCGCTTCTTGTCTTGCGGCAGACTTCCCATCTCCTCTCCCGGCCGGGTCCTTGATGGCATGGCATAACTCTGGCTGTTGTTCCAAGATGTTTTTACCGCCAACCGTTGTTGGAAGCGGGCAGTGGGCAGGGGGGACTAGCTCTGCCCCCACCCTGTTTCCCCGTGTCTGTCCCCGGAGATGCACCGTCTCATTAGGGGGCACAGGAGATGTCTGAGTCACCTGCGGGCGCCGCGCATTAGCTCTCCGGGGAGAGGCGCGTCTCCGTTCAGGGGCAGCGACGAGTCCGGGCGTCTTCTGGCCGATCCCTGAGGTGGGCGGGCCAGACTCCTGTGGACAGCAGATGGGAGTTCTGAGAAGCGGCGGCAGGGCCGGAGTGGCGAAGGGACAATCGCCCGAGCCCTGCCCTCCCGCCTGTCCCGCCAGACGGCCTGCTTGATTCATGGGCTGAGGACAGGCCCCGGGCTGCGGTTCCAGGCGTCGGGAAGGAAGACAGTGTTGGCTCGCAGTCTGCGCTCCAGGGGGGGAGGGGAGCCTGAAGCAGGCAGAGGGTGCCTGGGGCCGCTCAGCGGCAACGGGAGGAAGGCGTCTTTGGTGATTGTTTCTATATGTAACGTGGGGCAATCGAGTGTTTATTACTCTCTTTTCACATGAAGTGTGGATTTTATTTTGATGGTAAATTTGGTTACATCGAGAGGCCAAAATCACTTGTTTATTCCCAAGTGATTCTGAAATCTCGCTTCCTTACACTAATCATTGCCTCTTTCTCTCTGAATGATTTTCACGTGAAGTCCAATTAAGTCTTGTTGAGTGCGGTAATAAATTCCTTAATAATTCCCATAAATTATCTAAAACTTAGGAAGGAGAAAATCGAATGTGGCATAAGTAAGCTCCAGGGGCTCTTAGAGGAACAAGCCTCTCCATCTTTTTCTGCAGATGGTGAATTTTTGTGGCAAGCGGGGGTTTTCCTATACAGTAGCTCCGTGTCTCGTGCGGGAAGTCTTCCATGGAATTTTCTGGGGGGCGGGGAGCCCTTTCCGCTACGATGATGTTGGAACCAAGGGAGCTGGATGGAGGGAGGCTTTCAGGAGGCGCGGCGGCGGCGTCCTTTGGATGTCCGGGGTGGACTGCGAGGAAGGCGAGGAGCAGACCGCG
This sequence comes from Rousettus aegyptiacus, assembly GCF_014176215.1. Classification (NCBI taxonomy): domain Eukaryota; kingdom Metazoa; phylum Chordata; class Mammalia; order Chiroptera; family Pteropodidae; genus Rousettus; species Rousettus aegyptiacus. The sequence goes on along the minus strand of NW_023416288.1, from coordinate 43,444,022 downwards.
ACAGCTCGGGCCGGGGCCTGCGCTGCCGTTCTGAAGTGCGAGCCTGACGATGAGTCACTTCTGCTGTGCTGCAGCTTCTGTGTTTGTAAAGTCACCGCGCCGTGCGCAGGAAAGATGGGGTTGGGGACGCAGCTGTCGGAAACATCATCGATGACACGGTTAAAAGAGAGAGGGAGCAAACGCGCGTAGTAGCCTGGTCTGACCCTCGTTACGCGGTTGAGAACTCCTTAAATACGACTGGGAACCTGGCACTTCTACTTGAGAAAGCTCTGAAGGTGGCCTGCGGAGGCGGGTGGCTTCCGGGCTGCCGCCGATGAGTCACTGTGAGCCGAGGGCCGTGGGAGCCCTGAGGGGAGCCGTCAGCCAGTGTACACACACGCCGACTGGCTCGTAGGTCCTGTGGACGTTCGTGTGGTATGTCACTTCCAGATGCATAGGCCACGTGTGCCGACCGAGGCTCGTATGTGTGCACAGCCATGGACACAGCAGATTAGGGGCTGCCGGGGCGGAGGCGAGGCGGGGTGTGGGCGGGGACCGCTGTGGGTCTCCCCCTGGGCGACGATGCGGCTCCGGGACTGTTTTCAGAACTCTTTCAGCGCGGGGCCGGTTGAAACAGCAGGTGAGCAGGTCGTGCTACTGAACTGTACACTTTACAGTGGCCGAGGCGGCGAAGTTTACGTGGCGTGTGTTTCACACGCACACACGCGCCCACGCCGACTCCGTCCTGGGCCGAGCTGGTCGCTGGGTGCTGTGGGGCAGCCGCGAGACGTGCAGCAAGGCGCTGTCCCAGAGGCCGTGCCGCTGGGAGACGGGGCGAGAAGGCGGCCACGGAGTGGGCCTCGGCAGCGGAGAGGGCAGGGGGCCGTGGGGCCGGCGGAGCCCGGGGGCTGGCCTTCAGGCAGCTGTGCCAAAGGCGGACTCGTCGGGTCTCAGCTGGGCGGCACCAAAAATGCCTGCCAAGCCCCTTCCAGGCCTGGCTCCTTTCAAATTAAATCAGGATCTCTGCAGGGAGGAGCTTAGGAATAGTGTTTTTTAGGAAGCCACCCAGGGGAGTCTGACGTGCAGCCTGGGGTGAGGCGGACAGGTTGGAGGAATGACGGCTGTGACAGCCGCGTCCTGGGCAGAGGGCGTTGCAGGAGCGGATGCCCGGCGGGGAGACTTCCAGTTCTGCCTGGACCGAGGGCTCCGTGTGCAGGATGCGGGGCCAGGTGGTCACCTCCCGGGGCACCTTTAATATCAGTGTCGGAATCTGTGCTAATTTTTTTTGTCACCGGGGAGGACTCAAAGGACTTAGATGGGGTGGGAAGGGTAGATTTTAGGGGAATCTGGAAGTATTTCGAGATGAAAATGATCTGTCACGTCGAGGAGTGGAGCCAGGGCGGCCCACGGGGAGCGCATGTCAGTGCTCTGGAGCAGCGCGGAGTCCGCGGGCTCCGCGGGGCTGCGTCGGGGCACCCCAGGCACCTTTCAGGAAGGGTCCGCAAAGACAGAGCTGTCGTCGGCACAGTAATATTACGACACATCGGTCTTTTCCTCTGGGTTCGGCGTTTGTATCAATGGTGGAAAAGCAACTCTGGGAGGACTCTCGGTGCCTCAGCACAAGCCGAGGCCGCGGCCTGAAGCCGGGGGCGCTGTGCGCTTCACCTCCAGGGCCCTGCAGGGAAAACGCCGGTGTCACTCGTGAAAGCCTCGGTGCTCGAGTCCGCGTCCTCGTGGTGTTCTGTGAGGCAAAATGGGAAGCGCCCGTAAAACGCTCCTGCCCTGCAGTGCATCGGCCGCGGCAGGAAAAGCACGGTCACGGACCTCTGCGTGGCCTTTTTTTTTTTTTTTTAGAAATACAGTTTTTATATGAAAGCCTGGTAAACATGTTCTAGTTACTCAGACTTGGGTGGCTGGTGGACATTTTCTTATAATTGAACAATGCGAGCCTGTCACTTTAAGGCTTTCGGCAGCATTTATTGACAATGAGAAAATGTGCCCTTTTCAAACCAAACAGAATTTTGAAAAATGTGTGTCTGCCACTGTGAACTCAGTAGCGTACGGATACTTTCAGGTTGTTCCGATGAGATTTCGCCGTTGTGGAATGAAGAGTATCAGTATTTGCGGACAAGCCTTTTCTGGTGTTAGTGAGCGGGAGTGACCGCGCCCTGGGTGCGCGACCCGCGGCGCGTGTGTTCACACCCTCCTTCAGGGAGCATCGTGAGGTCCGTCCGATTTCTGGCGTTTGACTCCTGCGTGGGGGATGCCCAGACAGAAAGTCAAAGGACCTTTATTGGAAAGTTATCTGTTAAGTTCATTCATTGTGTTTTAATTAAAAACCAAAACCGAATCAGAAGACTCAGAGGCTTGTGGTCACACTTGGACTCGTCTGGCTGCTGTGTGTGTGTGGGGGGGTGACACTTGGACTCGTTTGGCTGCTGTTGGGGGGTGGTGACACTTGGACTCGTTCGGCTGCTGGGGGGAGGGAGCACCCACAAATGGCTTTGCTTTAGGACACAGCGCTGCAGCTCGAAGGTGATGTTTACTGCGGCTGAGCAGAAAGAGCACCAGCTTTGGAAATGCGGCCTGGTCGTCCACAGCACTGCGGCGCTGGGTCAGGGACCAGCCTCCCTGCAGACTTACTTCAGGCCCAAGGACCTTCCTTTTCTGCTGAGACACGACATCCCCAGACACCAGTACACTCTGTTTTACTTCAGCAGTTTTACCTTGAGAGAGCAGGGGGCCCAGGAGTTTCTGTCTTGAAAGCTAGTTGCATTTATGCGAGAGATGGACCTCCTGACTTCACGTACCACTTTCTTCAAAGGAAGTCTTGCCTTTCCTGCTTGCAGCTTGCCGTCCAGTTTTTCCCTTCTCTGGTCTCGTTCGGGGCCACAGAGGAAATGATCTGACCGCGGTTCCCCCTCAGTGCTGCGCCCTCCACAGCCTGAACGGGCAGGAAGGAGTGTGATCCACAAAGACGCCTCCCTGCCTCTCGCTCTGTGTGTTGGTTTGTTTGGAGGTGGACATGCAGCAGGAAGAGGCCCTTGGGAGCCACTGCAGTGCCTGGGGGCATGCCCGGCCATGCCGCTGTGACGGCACCTGGTGGCCGGGCGTTAATCTTTTCCCTAAAGGAAGGACACTTCTCTTACTGAGAGTAAACATTCAAGAGAAGTAAAGACCTTCCCTCTCATGCCAATCTTATGAAATAGGGTTAGGATTGGGGTATTTTTTCCCCCTCTTTTTTCTTCCTTCCTCAGTAAATAAAACTGGGCTAAACACTGCAAGGGACTGGTCACCTGTCCATGCTGGTCCTGAGCAGCGTTCAGAAATCAGAAGTCTGGCTTTGTTTACCGCAAATTAAACTTCCGTGCGTTCTGCTGGATGTGAGAAGCAGGGTGACAGACACCCGTTTTCATGGTTTCTTTAGCAATTCTTGGGTTTTTACTGGCATCGAAATTTAGTAATGCGGGTATTTTGACGTTTGTCTGTGATAAGTAGAAGGGGTGTAATTGAAGGTCGGGTCCCGACATGGTTTAAGTTTATTTTGGTATCTGTGGAAACTCACTGTGTTCAGCCAGTGTTCTTGTAATGATCGAAGTCTTAAAGACCCTTCTCATGATCTAAGTTTCACTGGGGTCTGCAAATTAAGGGAGCACAAATTGATGTCTTATTGCTAGGAAAATGATCGGTCCTCCATGGCCTCTGATAATAGTGTAATTAACTTGACTAATTGAGGTAGAAATTTCAATTCCGAGACTCTGCTTGTGCCCTAATCTCAAAGCCGTAGCAGGGTTTGTTTAGTTTAGTCACCCTGTTCCGTTTCCTAGAAGGATATGCATCACCCCAGTGTTGTGACACCTAATAGCTTATGTAATGGCTGTGAATTTAGAATTCGGGTTAGTATCCCTTTATAGAGAGTGGCTTTCATTTCTACAAGCGCCTCGGCATTCAGAGTAGCTTGCAGTGACCTAATGTCACTGTATATGTAACGATGTAATCTCAGAGCCGTTTGCATTGCACTAATCCTAGCATCTGGTAATAGATTTATACTCAGAACCTTAGTGCGTGTGTTTAAAGAGAAACAAAAGCTTGATTAACTTCGTTGCCCTTGCGAGGCCCTTCTCCGTATCGAGGTCTCAGTCGCCCCTGACGTCTGGGTAATTGAACATGTCTCTCCTGTGTGGAGTCCGGCCTCTGCCGGACTCGGCATACACGCCTTGCGCTGACATCCAAAGCCCTTTGCTGTGCGGCTGTCACAGGGCCTCGCCGCCCTCCCCCCAGGAGGTCAGAATGTCACCAGAGTGGGCAACGGGCTGCTTTCCAGAGCTTCTGCCCTTTGCCCCCTGGGAGTTTGGCTTTTTTCCGGAATGATTTTTTCCCCCTGCTCGTCCCCATTTTCCTTTGAGAATTCCACCCATCTACCATCCCAGGGGCTTCTTCTGCAAAGTTTCTCACGACCCCTTTGATTTCAGGAGAACACCTCTTCCCTCTTGCAGTGGGTGTCGTGACTCTCCCCACGGAGCGGCGGTAGGCGTCTGCGAGGGCTGTCGTAACGAAGGGTCGCAGCCCGGGTGGCTGGAAGTCCCAGATCGAGGTGTTGGCAGGCTCGGCTTCTCTGGAGGCCTCTCTCTCTGACTCACAGCCTTCTCCGTCTGTCCTCACGTGGCCTTCTCTCCGTGAACACACCTCCCTGGCATCTCTTCCTCCTCCTAGAGGGGCACCAGTCAGATGGGATCTGGGCCACTTGAGTGACCTTAGTTAACTTCGATTACCTCTTCGAAGGCCCTGCCTCCAAATACAGTCATATTCTAAGGTACACGTGATTTTTTTTGTTGTCGAGAAGCACACAATTTAATCCCAAACCATGGCTACTTGTACACTCACATGTCTCTTTCCTTTACCTGATTACGTTGTGAAGAATTTGAAGGCAGCACCTTGCACACATGGGCTTTTTGCGTCTCAGTGCATAACTCGTACGCAATTGTCAGGAAATACCTGCGGAATTTAATCAGTTTAATAAGTTCATTAAATCAACTCTTCAAAAATTTAATAGAACTATTAGACTTTTATGGAAATGATCTATGGCCAACACACGGCACTTAAAGTTTCTTTATGGAGTTGGCCAAATGCTGCCAAGTAATTTGTAAAACAAAACATCACCCAGAATAACATGTTGCTCTCCTCTCCTTTTCCTTCCGACTTAAGTCATGCTTGCTGTTCTTTTGCGCGCGTATCTCCTCTTCTCATAAACTCAAGGCGAAAACAGCTCCAGACAGAACTCAGTACATTTGCCTTTTAAATCCGCATGCGAATCTTCACTGCCTTTGGCGGTCACCGTCTTTCACTTGACAGCTGTCAAGTGACTCGGGTGTGATCAGCCAGCCCCTTCAGCTTTCCAGGTGGTGACGTCAAAGGCCTCATCAGGAAGCCGTGCACCCTAGGAGTCCCTCGGGATGGTCTGAGGTTATCGGCCAGGTTAGGACATTCGCAATCCCCATTTTGAAAACTCGTGGGGTTCAAAGCATCTCTGCCATCTCGTGTGTGGCTTCCCGGATGCTCTGTCAAGCACATGTCGAAAAGTCAGAGCAGAGTCTTGGATGCTGTCTCAGGAAGTGCCCTGCATAGCCCCGGCCTCCTCGGGCCCACCTCAGGGTGCACGCTGTGTTCGGAAGGGTCTGGTCAGACGTCTCGGCGGGCCCAGCAGACCCCGCGTGCTCTCTGCGGTCGGGTCTTCCCTGGACTTAGTTAGAGCTGCCCTCACTAGCAGTTGGGGTATGGGTCTCTGGGGCAGATTAGAATGTACCCTCAAGCTTTTGGACCAATAGCTTCCACCAGACACCTACCTAAGAGAAAGGGACCATTAGTGCCTAAAGGCCTCGTACCCAGTTCACCCAGTGGCGCCCGGTTCCATCCCATTCTGAGCCTTCCGTGCCCCGCACTCTTCTCTTGCTGAGGGCCAGCGTCTCAGTCCATTCAGGCCGGGTCACAAAGCACCATGGACTGGGCGGCTCATAACAGAAAGTTATTGCTCGTGGGCCTGGGGGGTGGGGAGTTCGAGACCGACAGGCAGGCGGCCTTGGCGTCTGCTGGGGGCCCGCACCAGCTGCCTCCTCGCTGCGTTCTTGCGCGGTGGAAGGGGGCAGGGCGCTTTCTCAGGCCCCTGATGGAGGTTCTGCTCTCAAGACCCGGTCGCCTGAAACGTCCCTTTGGGGGGTGGGGCACAAACTTTGTCAAATACACGTGCAGTAGAGGCCATTTTCCTTCACACACCGTCCGTCCTTCGCATGACCGTAAAGCTTCTTAAAGAAATTTCTGTTAGAGTTTGGTGGCTTTATTCCTTGGCTGCAAGGAAATGCAGAACCAAATTTTAAACTTGTCATGGTTATTCCAGTTAACTCATGTAGTACAAGGTTTGCATTTCAATTTTGCTCTCGAGATGATTACAAAAATATTTTTTCAGATGATCATACACTAGTAAGGAGTTGTAAAAATAATGCAGAGAGGACCTGTGTTCCCTTTACCAGCTTCCCTTCCCGGTGTCTACTTTTAGGTTTCTAAACAGACTTTTTACTTTAGAAGCGTTTTAGATTTCACGTTGATTTTTAAGTTTTTCCCCCTAAGCTCATCGCTATGTTCTTTGTCGTAATTTTCTTTAAGTGACATAGGGAAAGTTTGCAGCTGGTGAATAAGGGGAAGAGCAATCGCCATTTTGTCGTGCCTGAGTTAAACATGTTCCAGGTCACCTCATCGGGGGCGGGACTAGGAGTTCTCCTCCTGGACGCAGGAGCAGGATGACGTCCGCGTTGCGATCTTTGGCGCGCGCCCGATGGCGGCCAGCCTCGCCCTGCGTGGTGACGGCCCGCCGCGGGTCCAGCGCTTGGGGACAGCCTGCAGGGAGGCGTCTGCCCCTTCCCCGGGCCGCGGTGGCCCTCCCTGCCCCGCCACCCGGCAGTGCCGCCGATCGCCCGGCATCAAGCCCGTCTCCTGCGCCTCGCTGACCCGACGCTGCTCACGTTGGCGCCGGGTTAGTTGCCGACCGTCTTGTTTCCCACCCGTTTTGCTGTCCGTTCTCCCCATCAAAGTGTAAGCACTGCGGAAGCTCCGCTTTACAGTTTCTGTGTTCTGTCTGTCTTCCCCAGTGCAGCTTTAGAACACAGGAGGCCGTTTGGATCTTTTTCTCCGCAGGAGTGATATTTTTATACTCTTGTGTTCTAAATCATGCTGTCCAGTGATGGGGTGGGGAGCAGATTCCTTCTGGTGACCGAGTCTCAGAGTTTGGTGGCGGCTGAGGTTCGTTTTGAGTTTGGGTACTCCCCCGCAGCCAGCCGTGGCCTGCAGTTATGTGCAGAGGCTGTGAAGGCCTGCGTTGGGAGGGCCCCCCTTGTGTTGGGAGGGCCCCCCCTGCCTCTCAGAGGCCCCCGCTGCCTCTCAGAGGGTCCTCCTTCAGTGATTAGTTTGCTAATGGAGGGAGCGTGGCTGGTTAATGAGGCATTCTGCTTCTGTGGTGTACTTAAAAGTAATTCAGTAATAATTGCTGCGGGTTATGATTCATATTCCAGAACAAAATGCAGCAATAACACATCTGCTGAGAAAGTGCCGCTGTGAGATCGGGAGATCGCTCACCTGCCTGGCCTTCTCCGACGAATGCGATTCCAGGGAAAAGCGCAGACTGGATTTCTCTGCAGCGCCTGCCCTGCAAGCACCGGCCTCGCCCGGGGACGGGAGTTGAGATGGGTGTGGGTGGGAGCGGGCGCTTTTCCCCTGGTGGCGGGAGACAGCTCAGCCTGGCAGGGAGGTCGCTGAGGAGATGCCCTGGGGGCGTCCTCCGGGGAGACGGGGCTGGGTTCAGGCCTCAGAGAGGGCACGTTTGCGTAGGGCTGCTCCCAGGGCACGGGCACGCACTCGTGGTTTATGTATTGACTCATTTATCCGATGCTCTGTGGATCATCTTTCATCAGTCTGCTCTACCTCAAGACGAGTGGACCTTGGCTGTTAAGGACCGGGGCCAAACATTCTGCACCTCTGAGCACAGAGGCCGCCTGCCGTGGGTCCCCAGGGGCTGGCGCTGGGCTGGGGAGGGAGGAGGGGGTGCTCCGAATCCTCTGGACTCCCTTGCCCGTTCGTTTTCCGCTCTCCGCACGCCTGCCACCTCGTAGCGCTGTTGGGAAAAGTCCACCTTGTCCTTAGTTGCCATTCGCTCTCCTCACGTGGGGATCGTGATCTGAGAACTGGAAACACGAATCATATGCTATTTTCCTATGATATTTTGGGAGAAATCAGTATAATTTATAAGTTTAAAAAATGGAGCTGTTTCGTGTAACTCAACTTAACATAGTAGCTATTTTAAGTGAATTCTTCGTTGTGACAGGTAAACTCAGACACGGGTACCAGTCACGTTACTAGAAGTCGAGGCGTCTCAGTTTACCTTTTTTCCGTAAGGAAGAACACTCTCTTAAATTTTTTTTTTAAATTCTTAATTATTTTAGTAATAACCTAAACATTTTTGTTAGTGTAGAGTAACCCCAATTCTTAAGGGACAGAGCCATCGTGTAAATGTTTATTTCCAACACTGGGTGTTCAGAGGCTTAACGGCCGTCTCCTAAGTGTGTGACACGTATTCGCTGAGTTCTTTCTCACAACCCTCTGCGGCGGGTGAGTCTCCCGAGGCCGCACGCGGAGACGGTGGCCGGGCTCAGGGGTGCAGCCTGGCAGCGTCCGCTTCACCGCTCTGCGCCGCCTGCTCTCAGGGACCCCCGTCTCCCCCGCCTTCTCTGCCTTCCTCGCCCACGCGCGAATTTCTCGTTCTGTCGCTCACCAATCTTAGCGTTTCCTGACACCTCCTGTGAATGAAGCGTCGTGGTCCGCTGTGTTTTCTGTCTTCAGCAACCTCAGCCTGGCGGTCGGAGACAGGCGAATAGACAGCCCCAGAGCTACGTCGGGACGCGCACCAAAACCACCGGGGAGGTGGAGGGGGCGAGCGGCCCACTCTGCCGGGGACGGGGGCCGAGGGCGCGGGGTCGCTGGGGACGTCTCAGAGCTTCGGCATTTACAGGCGAGGCGAAGGACAGGGCCGGGGAAGAAGAGCTTGAGAAAAGGTGGCCAGTGGGCGTGGAATGTAGAAGGTTAAGGAATAAGCACAGATCTGCGCGAGGGCAAAATAGGGTCTTGTCAGGGTGGGAAAGGCAAAACAGTTACGGTTGCAAAGTGAGGTACTAGAGTTAAAAAATACCAAGGGAGAGGCAGACAGACGGACAGACAGACACAGAGAAACAAGCACAGAGAGGGGTTCTGAGGGATTTCGTCGTGTAAAAACAATCGTGGCAACCGCAAATGCCACATTCGACTGAGGATTGCTTCGGGAAGTTGGCGCCGGGTCGTGCCTTCTCTGGGGCCGGTCGACAGCCTTTGTAATAAGCTCTTTTATTGGTGTCATTTCTCTTTTGACATAAAAGCACTTGATGCTAAGCAACCAAGCTTCTCTTTATAGCACACAGTTCACCCCTCTGGGGACCAGGGCTGTGGCGTGGGCGGGGTCACCATCATCTGGGTTCAGAAGGCATTTCGGGGGATGGATTGCGATGAGTCTCCTCCGTGGCGTGTGACGCGTGCAGGAGATCAGCGGCCTTACAGCGGGGCGGTGGGCTGGGTTGACGCCGAGCGGCCGTCCGCCCGGGATAACGTTCCCCGTTAATTCTGAGTAGATGACTCCCCCCCGCCCCGTCCTTGGTGGGTTGTCGGCAATAATAATTCTCATCTTGAGAAGTGGTGCCAAAAGTGGAACTCTTCTCACTGTGTCTGTCCCCCACCCTGTCCTTCCGTGGTCACACCCAGATTCGGTTCCTAGGAGACTTTCACAATAGAGGAGTGGCCTTTCCTTAGAAACGCCTCAGCCTTGGCTGCCCGCCTGGCTCCTGAGGTCTGAGCTTACAGCTCAGAATTTGGAATAGAAACGGTTCTTTAAGGGTAGAATTTATCTTAAATGTATCCGTTAGTCCTGACAGCTTCGATGATATCTGTGTGTGTTTCTCTGTGACTGTCTGTCTAGAGACAGCTTTCGCTAACCACCATGTCTGACCTCCTCTTTGCCTTTGATGACGCTGGAGCATCTGCTGTGTGCTGGCCCGGGGGATACGGACGCGACCGTGGAAGGGACTTGCAGCCACTCACTTTCGAGTCTGACGGGGGAGGTGGATGTGAACACATCCTTCCATTGCACTTTGATGTACACAGTCCTAGGCAGAGCTGGGGTCTAGAGGAGGGGGCAGCATTCTCTGTTTGTGGAAAGACTTTCCCGAGGGGCGGGAGCGAGGGTGGGCGCTGGGCTGACTCTTAAGGAAGAAGCAGTTCTTCGGGCGGGCTGGGTGGGCTCAGCTGGGGGGAGGGCGGTCTTCTCAGGCTTAGGTGGAAAATCGGACACCTACCTCTGCTGGGAGACGAGCTGCCTTCAGTAGCTGCTCCGTGTTCGTCTCACGGCGGGTGGTGAGCCTGATGAGCACACTGCCTTCCTTCCCTCCAAGCCCGTGTGTGCCCCACACTGAGTCCCAGGGGCATGCCAGGGATCTCCGGAGAGCAATCGCCCACTCGCTTATCTTTGGGCTAAATTATGTTCAATTTTCCCGTGGAGAAATTAAATTTTAACAGCTGAGCTACATAGTTACTAATACCTGAATTATAACTGTATTGAAACATTATGCGAAATGCTTCCTGCATAAGATAACATTCCTCATCCGTGGTTGGAAGGAGGCCTGATAGTTGGCATATGTAGGTTGGAAACCCAGCTCGTTTTCATTGCCAGGATTTATTTTTGTTAAAATATTTCATGGAGCCTAAAAATAAAGATACGATTGTAAAATCATAATAACAGAATTAAGAAGATGAAATACTATTTGAGAGATCCTGTTTAGCAAATATTTATCACTGTTTATTTTGTGCAATAAATCCGTGAAAATAAAACCTGTTCATTATTTTTCTCTATCGATTTTACATTTATTATACCTTACCTGCAGTCACGTCAGTAGTAATACAGTAATGGGCTCGAATGCCCCCAGACGTATTTATAAATGCGAGTGAGGAGGTAGTTTTACGTTGTGTCGTGTCCATCTAGTTTCTACTGCATTCTTTTCTTTCCTTACGTGCACTTAGTAGAGGGTTTTTGGGCAGCTTTAGACTCGGTTGATTTGAAAGGCAAGTTTTTTTCCTGATTCACGTGTCTGTTTAAGGCCTGTGAATCTAAAAGGAAATAGTGTTTATTCATGAATTCAGTCTGTCAGTTTTCATGAATGCCTCCCATGTGCTCTGACAGTCGCTCAGAGGCGAATAGAACCGTCACCTTCCCTGACCTCGTGGAACTTACAGCGAAGTCCTGGGGACGGGCGTTGGGCGAGTGCGCACACAAGTGAGCACATAATTATCAATTGTGTAGGGAAGACAATAAGCTATTTTTCCCTGATAAAAGCACTATTACAGCGAGGCGTGTGTGTAGAGGGCTCCACTATGGATGGGGTTGTCCGGGCCGGCGTCTGCTGATGATTCTGTGGACTATTATTTATTGGCCTTTCGAGGCTGTAAATGGTGATAGTAAGTTTTCGGATCTTAATTCTCTTCTGCACTTTTTCTTTTTCGATGTCGTAAAAGTGTTTCTTGGCTTATTTGAAGTTGGGTGTATATTAATTTGGGTCTAGTATTTATCTTTTGTCAAATCGTGTGATATAATATGTATGCATAAAACTATTCTCTACTACTACTAGAGGAAATTCTATCTATAAAATTTAATTGTAAAATACATGTAATTTATAGAATAAAAATAAGCAATTGCCTTTAGCAGTGAACACTTAATTTTGGAGAATCTGAGCAGAGGACTGTGGATTATTTTTGTAATTTTTCGTGCTCACAACTTGTAATTTTGGCACTCACTGGCTTTTAAGCCGTTTCTCATAGCTGTGCTGCGGGGACACCTTGGGAGACGGGTTGCAGGAAGGGGGCAGCTTTCCTGAGAGGGCACTCTATCCGCACGTAACAGATAAAGTCCCGGCTACACGACCGAGTGTCAGCGCCGAAATGACGGGGGACGCCCTGGGGTTCCACCGAGGCACGCCGCCTTCCTGGGGACCAGCCTCAGGTGTCCTCAGCTCTCTGAGCTCTGGACGTCCCCCAGGCATTCTGATGGGCAGCGGCCCCCCAGTGTCTCAGCCTAACCACAGGAAGGGCGTTAAAAAGCTGTGGTCAGCGTGGGTGGTGCCGACTGGCCCTGAATTCGTAGCCCCAGAACTTTTTGAAAGTTCTGTCCGTACGTCCACCCGTGTGATCACTACAGACAGTACTGATCAGAGCAGCAAGAACATGCACGATGAAGCACGTTGCTATCAAAATAATGGTCGGAACATGTGTTTAGTCTGCAGAAGGCCCACGGAACAACCTGATCCTTCTCGTCTCTCTGCCTAGGGCTTCTGACCTTTCAGTGCGTTCAGACCTTTCCTGGGACCTGGAGCCAGTTCTCTTCCTGCCCGTGGACGTCTGGGGACCCCGATTCGATGGCTCGATGCCTTAAGTTCCAGTGCTCTCCTGCCACTTCCTTCCGATTGGTTCTCGGGTTCTATCAACTCACCTTCTGTTTTCTGTGGCCAGGAGTCGGCGCTCCTAACGGTCAGCGGGTCCTGTGTTCCTGGGTCCTGCTTCGGTGTGATCCATCTGATGTGTACTTGATTTATTTTGTATCAGCGCCTGCTTTCTGTAGACAGCTTTCGGGGACTGAAGTCCTGCCCGATCCCCTACCACCCTGCCTGTCTCGCAGAGATTACTTAGCTCTCCGTTGTGACACCAGATGACTTTCTGTTCCTGTGTTCCCTAACACTGTGCCCGGTAGTCCCTAATGCCCTGCCCCGTGGTCCCCGACGCCCCGCCCCGTGTCCGGAATGTGCAGTCGCCCGTCTCCGTGCTGGCTGGGTTTGCATCTTGCCTGATGTTCTCCTTGGGGCCGTTACCGACCGGTAACCTCGGCCTTTGGGTCAGGCCAGCACCACATCACACTCATTACTGGGGCTCCGCCTCCGCATAAACACTGTCCTGGCTGCCACGTGGAACTCAAAGGCGTTAGAATCCTTTCTGACCGATTAAACATTTACTGAGCACCAAACTCTCTAAGGCAGCACTTTCTATCATGACCAAGAGGTGAGTGAGGCCTGACTCAAACTTTTGGAACCACATAATCAATTGAAAAAAACAACATAAAATTAGTACATGATATATGATGGGTAAAAAAATGGCCTCAAAAAATTCCACACACACACACACACACACACACACACACACAGTTTATATAAGTGTTGCCCTATTTTCAGAGAGAACTAATTATACCCATGTTTTGTACTTCCAGATACAACTAAATTCATGAAACTTGTTTATCAGTCTTTATAAGGGAATTTGGTGAAATGTTTTTGTTTCATGGTTTGTTTCTTAAAATTGCCTGCTCTTACTTTGCCCTCTCTCTGTCACTGAACTTTGTAAGTATTTCAAGTTCGCATGCGTGCTGGAGAGATGACGAAGCCATCCGTCCCTGGAGCTGTCGCTACAGCGATGACGAGAGGGAGGGCTCCTGTGAAACGTTCGCTGAGTTCTCTCTCCGTGGGGGTCCGATAGCCAGATAACTCAAGAGGCGTCAGGGGTCACTTAATTGCATGTTCTGCCTCTTAACAGAGTAAAACTTCGGAGTTTGACACCCTTCTGTGTCCGAGTCACTATTTCTCCTTTGATTTTAAAATAAACCTAAACCGAATATTTCTTACAGCGATCGCGATCCCTTACCCGCCCCCATTTTTCCTTCTTGAGCCGTTGATTTTCCTTAAGTAACTCCGAGTGTGTATCCCGGACGATTCCGCATCGATCCCGCAACTCGCTGTGTTGTCTTTCAGTGATCCAGCTCGTCCTTGTTCTATATAAAGTAAGCCAAGTTCACCCCGTATCACTGAAAGGCTGATCAAGGATAAGTAAAGTACAGGATTTTTTTATTTTCAGGATTACAGGTTATTCTTTTGCTATATAAAACTTCACAAAAAGGCCCTATTACGATCAATGGAATCTACAGTACCGCGAAGTTGGCCATTTTCCAGTTGCAGAACTTTGTTGCTGATTCTGTCATTTTCTAGCATATGTGACATTTTTTTCGATACCCGTAGATATACTTTATTCTAATACACAGTAGTTGAGTTTCTGTCTTTGTAGTTAGTGACAACTAAGCTGGTGTCATTTGGAAAGTGGCCTTTTCTAGGTCTCAGTACTGATAAAGACCAGAGACTTGCCAGGGTGAGCTCACAGTCTCTTGGAGGATGTTTTCACCTGAAACTCTCTCCCTTGGGCGAGGCTGTCATTGGGAAGGAGTGGGCCTTGCTGCTCATTTCTTTTACTTCCCTTTCACCTATAGAGCTTGTCACTGTGTCACAGAAGAAAATGACCTGTGGCTCATCCGTGAGTCCCGAGCTGATACTGTTGCGTTTTCTTCCCTTGTGATGACTGGTGCTTTAACCAGTGGCAGGCCAGTGACAGACCAGTGCTGATGAATGAAGGGGTATATTATTTTAGTAGGATTAAATAAATTATAAAAACTTTGAGAGGAAAATGGTGTGAATATACATCAAAAGAACTTGATGTAATTCTAATATAAATATTTTCCAATCAGTTGCCAGTATTTCCGTGTGTTTTTCTGTCTCAGGTAAGCCCTCGTATCTAGGCTCACTATGTTTTTCTAAGATATAGACTAAATTTACAATTTTTAAATTCTAAAAATTACCACTTTAGACAGTTTTTCCTTTAATGTTTTTCTTATTTCCAAGAGCCATGAAATTTTTTTAATAAAGACCAAAACCCTTGGTGGATCTGTTTTTTTTTTTTTTTTTTTTTTAATCTCAAATTTTCAATAGAATCTTGTTTTTCTTTAAAGTGAGCTTTATAAAGCTAACTTGGTATTAGATGGGTATAGGACATTCTGTTCCTTAAAAACGAGGATCAGAGTCCCTGAATTTTTGCACTAGCCTTTGAGACTATGTATTGCAGTAGAGAGGGTTGCCGTGGGGAAAGGTGGTTTTGCTTATGCAGCGTTTCTCTCGTTTCAAAGAAACAGCATCTTGGCCGACTACCAGCTCCACTTCAGTGGTTTTTTTTAAAACAGGGGAAGCAGACTTGCTTCTGATCGTTGTCGGCCCACATGCATCGATGGGGGGGGGGGGATGTTCGTCACTAGACTCCAAAGCGGTACCTAATAGTAACACAATTGTTTCTTTAGTAACATAATTATTTCTTCGTCTGTTGAAAACATGCACCTTTCAATTTAATCTGCACTCGTAAGTAGTAGATTATTTTTGTGAAGAGTGTATTAAAGATGGTTTGTAGACCAGCTTAAATGAAACTGAACAGGTTAGTTGCCCAGAGAATTCCTCGCAGCGTTAGTCAGGACAGTGGTTTGTGGGGAGCAGCGGGCAGAGGCGGCACTGTGGGCACGTGCGTAGGAAGCACTTACTGTTGACTTGTGAGCGCTAGGCAATTCATGGTCCGAGCTGGACCACCGGTAGCCTTGCGAGCAGCAGCATAACTGCCCGCCCACGGGAGAATGAAGCGGTGCCACGTTGGGGTCACTTTGCCGCCTCCTCAGGGCCCCAAATCTGCCATGATGATGCCGATTCGCAAAAGATAGAAAAGGCAGATCCTTTGTTGTTGGACCAGAGTTGGATCCCTCAGGGCATTTGAGATTCCAGTCTAGTAGGAATTTCAGGCCGCCCCCACTTCTGCCAGGCGCCTGCTGAGACACAGCACCCCCGGGACGCCCCGCGGGCCGCGGGGTGTAATTTCCCGGTGTGGGGAGCCTGCTGCCTGAGCATTTTATTTGTCGTCTTGGGGAAGGAGGACAGTGCAGTTTCCAAACTGGGATAGTGATTATGACTTTCTGATCTCCTGCTGCCGGCGGGCATGCTAAGGAAGAGGAGGAAGGGCAGGTGAATGCAAATCGCAGTCCCAGGCAGGGCCGTCCTCGTCCTCGTCCTCCGGGCTCCACACTGCAGTGGCTGTGGAGAAACTGGTTTCCACTGGATCGCTTTTGAATTGTGCTTTGAAGAGACCTGAGGCTCGGGGCCGAAGTCCTTGTGCAGGTCCAAGGACAAGCCGGAGCCCTGGTTTTCCTGTTCAGGGAGAGAGAGGCTGTCACGCCCTTGGCCAGGGTCTCCTGACCTGTGACCTCAAAGGCGTGCACATGTCAGTCAGGTGTGCAGGGGGCTGTTCTGTGGACATATAATCGGATTTCAGCATCTTCATCTGTTGGAAAGTGTTGGCACAAATATCTCATCGGGCTGTTGAGGGGGTTGAAAAATAAAATGTGAAAACCCTGAAACAGTGCTCCGTGCATGGTCGGTGCCCAGTAAGTGTTTGTTTATTTTTTCCCCGATGCCAGACCAGTGTGGCAAACGGACTTCGTGGAGGGTATGCACGCGGAGGAAGGAGAGCATTCGCAGCATGTCGGTCGGGCGGGGAATGGTTCGTGCCAACGGCCGGCACCGCCATTTATTAAACAGAGTTCCCGCTCCCAGCCACCGTCGTCAGCTCCTTACATGCACCACGTGTTGATCCCTTCTGTCACCCTACGTGGCAGATACTAGTCTCGTCCCCATTTTACAGACAAAGAAGCGAGGCACAGAGAGGTTCAGGCGCTGTCCTGCGGTCGTAGAGCCACCGAGTGGTGGGGCTCAGGGTCATGCCCCGTCCAGTTCCGGGACGGGTGACAGTAACCAGCAGGGGTCCGGCCTCTGTGGACACCTCCTGGGGGCAGGAAACTGAGTTAGGGGAGGCTTGCCTTGGAGCAGAGAAATCAGAGCAGGACACGGGCATCCAAACGGGCGCCTCGGCCGCGGGCAGCGGCATTGCGCACCGCAGCGCCGGGCAGCGGGCCGCCCCGTCTGGACCACGGATGTGCAGCCGAGAGCCCCCTGCGGCTGTCCTGTGTCTCCCTGGCCGTTCTTCCTTCTTCTCGCCCAGGGTCCCCTTAGCGTGCTCCGGCGCTCACCGCAAGCCTGTCTCCCGCTGATTAGTTCTCCTTGGGGGGGCGGGCGGTGGTGGCGCTGAAGGAGGTGTGTCCCCCCGCGCCCCAGAGCTCCTGCTTTCTCAGGCCCGGCGCTCCTGGCCGTGGAAACCTGACACAGCCCCGCTCTGATCTCCGGGGGCTGCTGCGTGCGCTTCGCAGCTCACCCCGAATGGGCTTGGTTGGGCAGGTGGCCTGGGCTGGGGCAAACCTGTCAGGATCACGAACTGTGACTTTGCCGCGGGTGGGACTGGCATTTTCCGTGCCAAAGCGGATTTGGGAAGTGGCTTCCGTTACTCATCCCCACCTCCGACCCTGCTGGGGAGGCTCGCGCTGGCCAGATCTTTGCAACCGCCGTTGCCGCGAGAGGGGCCCGCGCCACTGACGCAGATGGGACCGGGAAGGGGGGCGCGGGACTCGGCGGACGCCGCTGGGGCGCGCGGTTTTGGTGCTCGCCGTTCTAATTAAAAAAAAAACAAAACTTTCCGTTTCGGAGACTCGTAGGAAACTCTGCCTTTCTCACACTTCGTTATTTGATATGAATTTCAAAAACAATGCAGAGGGACAAGCAGGTAGACATCACTGAAACACTGCCGATCGTCCCCACATCTAAGTGTTAGCCGTGGCGGGTTACTTTTTCTCGCTTTCCCCTTCTGCCTTATTTTAGGGAGGAGGTCTGTACGCACATGCACACAAAGGGGGTAGGACCTACCCGCAGGTATTTCCTGTGCTCGGTGCATTGCCCACCGTTTGCCAATCTCATTTACTCACCGCCACGCCCACCTCCCTCAGCGCCCCTCCCCCCTTTTCTTTCTGTTTCTGGGGTATTTTAAGGCAAACCCTGGATATCATGTCGTCGTACCTCAAATTCTTTAATTTCTCATAGAGAAGGACAATTTAGAAAGCTGAATTGTGTCACCATCGCACTTAAGGTGATGAGCAGCCACTTCAGGGCCCGGCCAGCCGTATTTCCGCCGGGCGGTCCAGGCCGTTTTCCTGCCTCCGGGCCAGGTCAGGGTCTAGACGGAGCCCACATGTGGCGGTGGCTCCCGGGCCTCCTCAGACGTTTATTCCTTTGCCGCCCTTCGCCGCCCCCTCCCCAGCTGCTGTGTCTTTCCTCTCTCATGACGTCGATGTCGATGGGATACGCTCACCTGTGGGTTGAGATGTGCCACGTGGTGGATTTGGCTGATGGTTTTCTCCTGCCGTAGCTTATCCTCCCGGTGGTTCCTCGGTAAGGCTCCGTAAATCGGGAGTTAGATGGAGAGCCGTGGCTGGATTCCGGTTTGTGTGTTTACACCTTGGCAAAGCCCTCTCACAGGTGGTGGCAGGTACAGCCACTTCCCTTCACGGGCGTGATGCCCCGCGGTCCCTCCTTCGGTGGAGTCGCTCAGGTGCTGTCAGCCCGAACCCAGCAGAAAGCTCCCCGGCACCCCCCACGCGATGCATTTGGTGTCTTGGCGATCGCTGCCTAGATCCCGTCTTTCTTTCAGGAATTAGGAAATGCTGGTTTTCCTGACGCTGTCATTTCTTCTGCATTCGTTGGCCGGCATTCTGTAAGAAGAACTTCGATTACCCTGACATACACTTGGTACAGGAAAGATGGTAAATGCTAGAGTCTGTCTCCATGTTTTGGAGCCATAAATCGGTGTCCTTGCAACCTCCGGTAAAGAGTCATTAGCTTTTTCTCATAAATATTATTGTGAACTCACACGTTTTTATACAGTGGCTGCCTTTTAATCCATCGCAGTCTTTATTATTTTTGTTCAAAGTGCTCTGTTTTAGGGCACTGTAACCCCTGGGCCTTTTCGACACAATCCATCAGCTCTGGCTCAAGTATGGATTTTTAACCTCTGATTTTGTTTATTGATTTCTGTAGGGTGTTGGCAGTTGCTCCGGGGGCATCCTGACCTTTTGATGATGAGTGAGCATTTGGGAGTGAGGAGGAAGTCCTTCTCCAAATGCCACTGTTTTAGATCTCCTTCTCCAAGTGCAGAGGTTGGCAGGCAGCTTCGTCGTGAGATTCACACGACAGGTTCTGGGGTTGAAATGAAATCTGGTACCGTTTTCTCCCGGCGCAGGAAGTGGGTCTGGAGCGAGCCTGGCCGGCTCCCCATTCCTGCCCGACCACCTCTGCGCTCTGCAGGCCGGTCAAGTTCCTTCTGTTCTTTACATTTTAGTTTATTTTTTCTGCTAAGTACGGAAGGCAGTAATGCATACCTCCTAACGGTGCTCGTGTGACTTGAGGTGATCACGTGAAGCACTCAGCACACAGCTGGCCACACACCGGCGGTGGTCAGTGACACAAGTGGTAGCCAGTCGTGTCCCCGGGGTCTGGGACCTGTCGCTTCGCCGCGTGCAGATGTGAGGGGGCATTTTCTCAGAAAACGAGGATTTTCTTTCATTTGCATTATCTAGGTGTTGAAATTTCCTCCTTAGGTGTATTTATGGGAACTGAAGGAAGCATTTTCTCAGCCCACAGCGTCACGTGACTGTTTCTCATTGCTGGTCAGCGGCGTGAAACCTCAGATGGAAGTCTATTAAGTCAGGGTCTGGGACAGCTGTTCCGCAAAGCCAAGCAGACTTTATTTAAAGAAAGTGCTTGTTCTCTTTTTCTGGATGTACATTTCCTAAGAACTGTGTGTCACACTTTAAAGTCGTGGCTTTGGGATGTTCTCCATGGAAAAGAATTTTGCAGTCAGTTGAACGTTACTCTCTTCAGTTGCTAAACTTCATAATCTTTTAGTAGCTTCTGGAAGAAGTTCTCCTAAAACTGCAGCTGCCTGAAGTAGAGGTGGTTTAAATATCTCAACCTTTTCTTTATGGCCGCATCCGTCACCTGCTGCTGTGGAACAAGCAGTCCTACAGCTCAGTGGCTTGAAATAATTTTCATTCATTCTTTTTCTCCAGGATCTGGTCAGCTGGGGTGTTCTAGGCCACGGTGCAGGCCTCTCTGAGCTTGGGTCCTCACTGCATATTTAAGCTTCGTTCTGTTCCATAAATGTTTATTCTGGGGCCCAGTCTGACGGGGCAGAAACCGAAGGACACTCTTCTTTCTGACAGTGGCAGGGACACAGCCCAGCTGCGCGGACTTCAGATCACACCTCGTTCCGTTCCTTTGGCCTAAGTCAGTCCGTTGCTGAGCCTCCCTCCCATCAGAGAGCTGGGAAAGTTTACCTCCGATGTGAAGATCGGGAGGGAAAAGTTTGCCAAGCAGTGATCTAAGGTATCACAACAGCGGGGTTCGTCGGGGTGATTATCTGCATTTAGTCCTGCCTCTCAGCTCATTCATTCTATACCACAGATTACCAGATCTTTGAAGAATCATGTCTGGGGACTACGCGAGGCTTTAAGGCCTTCTCCGGGAAAGTGGAGTGTTTTCGTGGGCTTCCCGGGTGTTCGGTAGCCTTTTCCTTTCCTTTTCTCTACATTTTGTTCCAAAAAGAATCCCTGGTATTGCCGGAAATTTGCCTCCTGGAAGCAAGGGGTTAACTCATCATGTACAGCAAACCTCTAGAGACAGAGATTAATCCATTTGGTCACAGTAAGTGGGTCGTGCATTACACCAGCAACTCTAGATTTTCAGATTCTAATCTTTTATCTTCCCCCAGCCCACAAAACAGCCAGGGGCACATTGCCTAATCTCTGGGTGCCTGTGAGTGGAGCCAGTAGAGGGGGTGGCCGCGGGAGCCCGAGGCGATGGTGGTGGTAGTCACATATCAAATAAAGTTGTTTTCAGTCACTTTGAAATCATATTACTATAAAATTCTCGTAATTCTTAATTTGTAATCATTCTGCCTAAGCTGCATTGAAATTCACTTCACCTCACTTAGTGCAGTTGATGGAGAAAGGACTTATTAAAAAGATTAGTGTTATGAACCTACTGAAAAAGAGTGCATTATAAAAATTAGAACATTTATTTGGGGTATAATCAATGCTAATTATCCTTACAGCTGATTTCAAGTGTGCTTGATCTTTTCACAAAGTCCTGGTGGACTTTAAATCGACAATCTCCATAACAAATTAAGAGTAATAAAGTGGTTTTTATTTAAATATGTTCTACAATAAATATGTTCTTAATTAAGAATTTATTTGTAACTAAATCGCATGGGTAGGATTTGACCATGTTTACGAAGTTATGTGTTTTTCTGGTGCACGGAATGCATCGGTCTCAGTTGCTTTTGATACAAAGTGTCTCAGCAAGCGATGTGTTAGCATCATGCTTTCCGTTCTCGCTCTCTCTCTTTTTAGAAAAGCCTAAATGTGGGACGCGTCATGTAAACTAAGCAAGAGAGAGGGATGAAGTCGCTATCTGCAAGTGCCCCCCCCCCACCGTCTGCCTTAGTTAAAGGTGTAATTTAACAATACGTTCTCTGTCGCCTTTTCCTGTTTTTTACAGGAAGAAAGAAGAATTCTGTAATGAATGAACTATAGTTATGATGTTTCATTGAGTGGGAAATCCCGACCTGCTGAGGGGTGTCCAATCCTGTTGTCTCCCAACAGAGGGAAAAAAGGTGGCCTTGGTACCCAGGAACCAGCATCTCTATTTCTAGCCATTCCTGCCCCCTCCTTGACTTCCCTGTGGAATTAAGGCTGCCACATCCCCGGCCTTAAAGACCCAAGGATGAGGCAGAGAGGTGGCTGCCATGTCCGCTATCGACATTGCTGCTCTTTATGAGAATTTCAAGATGAAACAGTATGTATCGGCGATCTCACACAGCCTGGTCCGTTAGCCGGATTTTCTCTCACCGCGGTCGGGACACAGGCCTTCGAGGAGTTGTTCCTGTTTCAGTATTTCCTTACTCCTGCTCTCGTCCCTGCTGTTAATCGAGTGTCTGTTCCAAGCCAGGTGCCGTGCTCAGGTCTCTGCGGGTGTAATCCCGTGCGACCCTCACGGCTCTGCTGCAGGTGCTCCTGTGACCTCCCTTTGACACCGGAGGGTTCCGAAGCCCCGAGGGGATTGGCAGTTGGCCTCCTTCTTCACATGGCCCCAGGAGGTGGGCCGGCCTCTGCCCCAGGCCGCTCTCCCTGGAGAGCGAGCCCCTGAGCACGCTCGCTCTCCGCCCGAACTACCCCTGCAGCCACCTCTCTTTGTCCTGACATTTTGGATTGTGGTACCTTAGACCTTAGACAGTGTCCCTCTTTTTCATTCTTGGGTTCCCAGTCCAATTACCATCTCTCTTTTTGGTCCCTTAAAGAAAACAGACATTGAGTCCTCCTTTCATGGACTAAACGTGCATCAGTCATCAGCTTTGTGAGGGGCACCGTGTTAGGGACTGGTGCTGCACAGATTTGTTCGTTTTAATTACAGGCCGCGAAACGTTCGAGGTGGCAGGTAGAATACATAAAATGAGGGATAAAATCGAGTCTCAGGCCATTCGGATCGAACGACTTCCCGCCCGGGGGAAGAGTCCCACTTGAGAGTAATTCTTCCACGTCCGTCATCCGTCCTCCTGGTCTGTTCTGCAGACATGTCCTGTGGTCCCTTCCCTGTCCCGTCCCCGCCCCCGCCTGAGCGTTCTGCCCGCGCCCCGAGCCCTGGATCCGAGCCAGCCTGGCTCCTGGCCACGAGGACCAGCCTCTCCCGAGGGCTGTGGACTGTGCGGAGTGCTTTCCCTCGGGTCGTCCTGTTCGTTCCCCACGCCTCTGAGGAGCAGCCGTCACGTGGACACTGAGTCCTGTGACGCGGCGTGCCCACATTCTGCCGAGCCCCCCAAAGCTCACTGCTTCCTTGACTCGTCCACGGACTCGCACCCTCTCGGGCCTGGGGTTTCTTCTTCCCGTTTCGGTTCTCATTCTGGGGGTTTCTGCAGCGCCGCCGCTGCCCGGCGCGTCTCCACTGCCCCGTTACTGGTTCCCCCTGTGCCCTCAGATGGCACGCAGCCTGCCATCCATGGCCGGGGGGCTACCTGGCAGGCCCTCCAGACGTGGACCCTAACAGTCAGTTTTTGTTTTTGTTTTTTTTTACATTGTTGAACAACACCTAGAACTGCGACTCGCATCTCCTTTCTCACCCCTCACACATCACACGATGTAAGTTTTTAGCGACATAAATGTAAACGTCGTTGGGACAGCGAAATATCTTCCTGTCTCCATCCAGTTGCCAGGTTCCGGCACTCGGGGCGTGGTGGCTGTGTTCTCCGACTGGGGGCGCCTCAGAGAGCTGGGCGCATTGGTTGTGAAAATATTTCTGGAACAGGGGAAATGTGTCATCTGTGCCTGACAGAAGTGAAAACAAAAGTGTCCCATAAGGTCTGTCTGCCTTTTGCCAACTGGGAAGTGATGTTTCTGCCAGTGGCCACAAGTACATGGCTGATCATAACCTCTCCCCGAGCCATTGGAGCTGGCACAGGAAATCTGAATTCTGACTAAAAGATGCATCAGGGAAGAAAAATTTCTGAAATGTTGTTTAAGCAAAAAGTGGCAGACATAGAACATTTTCCTATTGGTGTCAGGAAACATTCTAAAGGAAAAGGATCCTCAAAAATTTTGTTTAATAAAAAACATTTTTGGTTACTATGCATTTTGTTAACATTTATGGTTTTAAGTAGTTGCCAGATTTGGCAAATGCACAGGTCACCCAGTTAAAATTTTTCAGGCGAACAGCAACAAAATTATTAGGACAAGCATGTCACATGTGATATTTCTGATATACTAAAAATTTATTATTTTTCCAAGATCTATGTAGCCAGGTGTCCTTCTATTTTATCTGTAAATTCTACTTTTAAGAAAGTTTAATGATCCATATGTAGGTAATAGATAGTTAAGAGTATTTATTATTTTTTAGTGTCAATAAAAAATAATAATATGCTTCTTAGGAAGCATAGAAAATTAACTTTAATTAGCTAAGGAAGCACAGGAGTTTGAAAGCTGACCTATCCGATGTCACTGCAACTAGATAAGATTAAAAATGAAGAAGGTGAATCCCAGGAAGGGGAAGTAGCTTTACGATTGACATGCAGTGAGTGTCCATCTTCCTTTAACTCCTTCCCTCTGCTCCTACCCCTGCCGTCTGAGGGCCGTGGAGAATGAGGAAGACCAGGCCAGTGGCGGCCTGCACTGGCCCGGGTCAGTCACGCGCTAGGCACTGTTCTAGTGTGCGTTTTAATTTCTCTAATCTTCACCACAGCCTTACGAGATGGGCTTCCATGATCTGATACACCAGTTAAGAAGCTAAAGCACAGAGAAGTTAATTAGCTCACCCGAGGCCACCTCTGTGCGTCGACCCTTCAAGAAGTTCCTCTCTTGTAGTCTTAAAGTGTCCAGGTACCCCATCCTCCTCTCTCAGGGCAGGTCTCTGAGACGGCCTCTGTGCTCACTGGACTCTGGGCTTGCTGTGGCTTGTCACTGCCCTTGACTATTTTGTGGCTGAAATTTAAAAGTACACTTCACATAGATGATCATTTATGAACGGGCACTGTGGCACTTTTAATTTCAATGGCATTTGTGCTGGATGCTATAGTTCTAACAGTGGCCCAGGGATTACATGGGTTTTTATTTTTATTTTCAGTGGTGAATATACGTCCACATATCACTGTTGACTCAGATTGAACTTTTTGTCAGGTAAAACGTCCAGGTTCTCTATCTACACAAAATGCAGGTAAACCACATTCCCCTTAGTTTGTACGCGGGCGGGGTCTGTTTTGTTTCTGAGTGTACAGGATTCCCTCGTATTGGTATAATTTTTAGCAGGTGTTTCGTTTTCCCGCGCTCTTCCTGCCTGACACCACGGATTTTAACGCTGTATGGTATTATCGCGGTGGTCATGGATGCGTTTAGAATGGGGACCCGGGCTCCGCGGGCCAGCTCACACCTGTCCGTCCGCCTGACCGCGGGCAGTCCGTAGCTGGCCCTTCCTCCCAGTGGCTGAAGTCGATGTGCAGTGTGGTGACATTCTGACCGTCATGTCCTGGGGGAAAAGGTCCGGAGCTACGTAACAGCACTTTTCTGCCTTATAACTGGACACACTCTTACGTCACCTTTTTTGGATAGTCCACAGTGATCCTGCCTCGTCACATAGTACAGTATTCCTGAGTCGCTCTGTCACTGTGGGCCCTGCCTGCAGCTGTGAAGTTTCTCCCAATATAATAAGACGGCTTTGCTCTTAGAAATCAAAGTAAGAGAGCATTAATAATAGAAAAAAAACGTTTGCCTGGCGAATGGCAGACTATTTCTACTTTACGTAAGAAAATACGACAGCTCTTATGGCATTATGACACCTCGCCGGGGGTGCACTGCCTTGAGAGCAATAGGCAGGGTGTGAGACAGAGGGTGTCTCGTCGGTGTTCAAGGCACGATCAGAGTTAGGTGCCAACTCATCAGGCGTCTTCTAACGTCTCTTAAAAAAACTGGACGAGAGATAAAATTATATTCATACACCTCGATAGCCCTAAAATTCTAGAATTCGATAACCTTGTATTTTGGGTTATCTCTATTAATATACAACTTATTACAGAACAATTTTCTATATTTGTCAGTATCAATAATTAGTATAACATCTATGCAAATGTGTTCAATAAATAGTCAGAATTTTACTCACTTGGCTTATATTTTTAATGAATCCCTACCATGAAGTGATTAATGTTTATTCTTTTCCTGGGGATGGGTCGACATTTCTCAGCTACCTTTTATACATTAAGCCTACTAATTATAGTTTTTATTTCCTAAAATGTATTAAAATGAGAATATTTTATAAAAATTTGAGAACATTATGGAGAAAATTTTAAATATTACTCAGTGTTTTCCAACCTAGATTGTTCCTGTGATGTTGCAGACAAATAACTGGCATGTTAAAAAAAATACACACACGTGTAAATAAATTCTAAGTGCTCTTTGAAGGCAATTTGTTACACACCATAGTTTAAACATGATTTTATGACACATGCTATACAACTCACGGCATGCTTATATACATGATTAAAATGAAAGAGGAATTTAAAAAAAATCTCCTGAACACACTTTATAATTTAAGACTTATTTGAAACCATAAAGGAACAATAATCAAACTTCCCAATAAAGATGAGTGTTTGAGGAAATGTGAATTAAACCAGCCACCTGGAGAATGTCCAAATATTGCAAAACATATTTTGGAAATACCAAGTAGGCCTTAGGGTAGAATTCCAGAAATAATCAAAAAGCCAGATGTCTTTGATCATCAAATAATCTGTGGCAGTGTGCCAAGGTGTCCTAAGCTCTCCTCATCTGTTTTTTTAAAAATAACCTATTTAGTATGAAAATGAGTTCCAAAAATTTAAACTATTTTTGCCAAATCCATTTTCTTTATTAACTCCGATTTTCCAGATT
This sequence comes from Rousettus aegyptiacus, assembly GCF_014176215.1. Taxonomy (NCBI): domain Eukaryota; kingdom Metazoa; phylum Chordata; class Mammalia; order Chiroptera; family Pteropodidae; genus Rousettus; species Rousettus aegyptiacus. The sequence goes on along the minus strand of NW_023416288.1, from coordinate 43,417,684 downwards.
TTAAATTAATGAACAATCTGATTTCAAAATATTTTGAAGGCCTTTCATTCTCTTCCTCGGTCAGCTCACGTCGGCAAACACTTACTGCGTACCTACTACGAGCGAGGTGTTGTGCCCATTTCCAGGGAATATAAAAGTGAATAACTCTCACTGTTCATCTCAGCTTCCTGGGAACTGTTCTAACAGGATAGTTTTATGTAGTATTTATGTTAGAGCTTTTTGAGTGACTATTGGAAATTACTGTATTTTTAGCATAGAAATCAACAAATATTTCAGGAGTTTGTACCCACTGTGACCGATTCTAGGAGAATACAGACAAAGTGTCGTGTGATTTTATGGTCTAGCGTAAGAGAGAAGCTGAAACAAGAAATGTTGCAGGGGTGTATGGAAATGTTAATCGTATCAAAATTATAAGCTCTCCACGAGTCAGAGGAAAATCCAGTTAAGAAATCAGCAGTCACCGCGTTGATTTGGATGCTGCTTTTGGACTGGAAGAATTTATTCCTGTCGTACTACTTATTTCTCTAGGGAATTTTTATTTATAAAAACAAAAGCAAACTTTAGCCCACTAACATTTGCATAATCACAAGTTTCACCACAGTTATGAGTGTGTACACGGGAGAGCGGTAGGGTGTGCAAAGTACTTCGTCATGAAAACCTTCAGTGCAGAGATTAAAGTCGTCGTGACCACTTTGACACATTCCAGTCACTGCTGCCAGCGAGTGTGGCTCGCAATTTGGGAACTTGTTGTATTTAATTACACACTATCGAGAGTGAGTTGTGTCTGAATTTCCTGCTAAATTACATAAATCTTTAGAGGAAAGAGCTCGTGTTCGCATTAGGCTTTCTAAGCGACCCCCACGGTCTCTGCTACGCGTCCCCACAAGCCGCCTTCTCCTCTGGCGTCAGCGCAGGGGACGGCGCGCAGGCCCCCGCGAACTCTCGTCTGCAGAAAACATTAAAAAAAGTTTCAGTTTCAGTTGACATTCAATATTGTTTTATATCAGTTTTCAGGAAACATTTTTTACCCTTGAAAAGTGTCACCTCCGGCCTGGCCTCCCCTGCAAAAAGCTCCTTTCGCGAGCAGGCTCTGCGTTTTCTGTGGCTGCCACCGCCGTATTTTCTACCGGAATGCCCGTTCCCCCATTTTTTTACCAGCCAAATTCCTTCTTGTCTTGTAAGGTTCCAGTTCAGGTATTAGCCCTTCAGTATCTTTCCCTGGCCCCGCTGTTAAAATATTTTGTTCCATACTCTGCGTTACTAAATTGAGCATAAATCACTGCAGATAGTGTATACGGTGAAGTCCAGTCGGGGATAGTAGCCAAGCTAGGCATTTACACAGAGCTACTTTAGTAAAGGATTGTTACCTGGGTGTGTAGGTATTCCCTAGGAGACTGGCAAGGCAAGAAAACGCCAAAGTGGCAGGGACTGTGCAGGCTGCGCAGGGAAGAGGTCCAGTTATTAAAACTTCACGGCCTGGGGCGTGGGCCGGGGCTGCAGAGCTGAAACACAGCTGGGGAGGGCGCCGTGCAGGGTCAGGGACCCAGCGGTGAGCCAGCTGGTGCCGGGAGCTCTGAGGCGGACTGGCCGACTGGGTGCCAAGGCCACCAGAGGGACCTGCGCCGGCCAGGGGAGCCCGCGCCCCCGGACGCCCCTCCCAGCAAGCGCCAGCAGACAGGAGGCAGCACGGGACATCTGTGGGGCAGGAGTGTGTCCCTTCTCCCCCCGCAGGCTTCCAGTTCCCCAGGGGCATCCGTCCCTGTGGCAGACAGAGGGGCCCGCAAGCGACAGCAGAGGTGGGGTTCGCAGAGCACGGGAGGGCGGGTGCGGGGCTGACCGGCCGGGCCGACTGCCCGCCTCACAGATGAGCTGACGCCTCCTCCTGCCTGATCACGAGCAGCCTGATGGAGGAGCTGCAGCTTATTTATCTGCCGTCCCCAAACCCCCAAAGGTCTAAAATCTAAATCTCTTTGTAACTCACGTGACAGGAAAACCTAACCACCTCGTCGATGTAGTATTTATACGTGTTGCTGCAGAAACATTAACTCCGACCCGACACTGACCCGCATCCGCCTGGGAAGGTCAGTAATGCATCCTTAGCGCAACCGTCCGAAACCTGGAAAAATACTGAATTACGCAACACACGTAACGCTGAGGTTTCAGATGAGGGATTCTGGATCCCAGGGGCCCGGCATGCACAGTGCCTGGTGTTGGAGTTCAGTGACAATTCAGTGAAATGAAAATAGATGGTCGACTGACTTCTGTTGTCATGCTATTCGGCAAGCTGATGACCTTGTCACGGACAGTTTTCTTTCCACGCGAGAATTTCCAAGCAGGTGATGCACGTACGAGCTTTTTGTGGTCCCTGCGTACATAGACTTATTATGCTTGCTCAGAGCTTTGCAGATAGACCTGGAAGCCGTTGAGAGAGGCAACAGAAGATGCTTTGAATCCCCAGTAGCTGTGGTGTGTAGCAGGTGATGACTCAGGAAATAATTTTCCCGTTGGATTATAGTAGCGCGAATTCACCCTGCCGAATTGTGAACACGTAGAAAGAAGAGTCGTGCGGGGTTTCATCCGTCTAATCTTTTTAACTAGAAACATGAGGGAAAGCTCTACCTGCAACGAGTTCAAGGGGCAACTTGCGACTCGCCTCGTTTCTGCCAGTGTGACGTGTCACTCCTGGTGCGTTTTTTCCTACAGCTAGCGTTCTTTTAGTTTTCTGTGCTAAGGCCGAAAGTGTGCAAGTAAGAAAGTGAGAGATTAGCAGGTAATTGTGACTAAAAAGAAATTCAAAGATTAGAAAATATTCATTCCTTTGAGAAGAGTGATGATTGCTCTGGCAATGCGACACTTTTCCAATTTGTGTAACATTTCCGTTGAAACAGTCCTTGAGTTCATTCCAGATAGAGCAGTAATAGAACTATAAGAATTTTTTTACAAATCGTTTTTGCTTTCAGGTGGTAGAATGATTTATAATGTAAACCTGGTAGGATTAGTTAAGTGCCATACTATCCTTCATAATGATGCTAAATAAGGCTTTTCTTTAATCAATATTGATTGATTGTTCTGACATGCTTAGTACACTCTGCCAGGCAGAGCCCGTGGGAGATGCTAGGGGTTAGAAGTTCCTGACCCGAAAGTATTTAAAACTGCTAGTTGGGAAGATTAAAAAATGAAGGCGAACTAAGCAATAAAGGCCAAGAAGAGTAGGAACAAAATGTGTCAGCGCTAACATGCTCACTGCCAGGGTCAGACACCCACGGAAATGCCAGACATTTTGGGGGGAGGGGGCCCCCATTGCGGGCTGCGGTAGAATCATATTATAACCAATGCGATTCTTTTAAAAACCACATGGCTTTGTAGAACAAATTGTTTCTTCCTTCTGTCGTGTAACCCAAAACACTGCTGATTTGGTTACACGGGGTCAGTACGCGGAACCGCCTTCGGGCCGGTGCTTCCTGGAGCTGCTGCTGCTGCAGGCGGGCGTCGGGCGTAGGCCGCCCGAAGCTCACGGGGCCCCCCGCAGGCAGGCGCCGGCTGGCTTCGCCGTCTTTCCCTTCCCTCTGCCCTGCGTCTTTGTTTCTGGGCAGCGGCTCCTTTTGCAGGAAGCCTCTCCTTCCGGCCGAGGAGTCGGGCGCCCTCAGCCTGTGCGCGGACGCCCGCCGTCGTGCCCGTGCTGAGCATCGCCACCCGCATCGGGGATAGCGCCTCGGTTCAGGGTGCCACCAGGAATGACCGTGGACCGGGCGGCGTAAGGGACAGCTGTTTACTCCTCAGTTCTGGAGGCCGGAGGCCCGAGATCAGGGTGCCGGCGCGGTGCGCTTTTTGGCGAGGGCCCCCTTCCTGGTTTTGGGGGGCTGTCTTCCTGCGGTGCCCTCCTGTGGCAGAAGGGGAGCTTGCTCTCTTCGCTTGTTATTAGGGCGCTTATCCTAGTCACAAGACCGGCAGGTATCTTTATCCCCATTTTACAGATAAGGAAACAGACTTGGGAAGTTAATCCATTTTCTCTAAGTCTTCCAACAAGACGTAGACTTGAGACTGAAATAAGCTATTCTTTCTGTACGTGGAGCCCCCTCCCCCCAACCCAACAAGGACAATGCTCATCCCTCAGTGAGCCGCGAGCCCCGTGAAAGCAAGAATTGTCTTCCATGAACAGTCGGTCAAGTGACTGTGTGAATGAGCAGATGAGCAGCAGCGTGGTCGTCGTAGCTGTGCTCAGCCTACGTAGCCAGAGGACGCATCCTTCTCGGGAGAAACGTGTTGAGCCGCACTCACCCGAGGACACAGGGTTATGGGGTTCTCGGCACTCGCCCCAGGCCACGGGTGCGCATCCTAGCCCGACAGTGTTATCTGGGGCACTCAGGCTGCATTGTCAACGTGAGGAGCTCGCGATGGAAGTCGGGGTACCCTAATGGCACATTCGTTAACATTCCTCTATTGTTTTTAACTGTTTGTCTTGGGTATTTTCCTGTTCGCTCCTTAAAGAAGTGATTCCCTGGCGGACCATTGTGCGTGTGTGTGCGTGAGCGTGTGTGTGTGTGTGGGGGGGGGGAGGATCCTGCTCCTATCAGAAGATCCTCTGAATCCAAGAAGCGCCTGGGACCATTCACTAATGCAGCCAGGGTGTGAACACCCAGGATGCTTGGTGCCCTGGGGGCCTGGGGTGGGGGGTGGGGGCTGCAGGGGAGAGACGACACCTCCCTCCCTGGAGAGGTGAGTCTCCCTCCAGCACATGGGAGAGGCTGGGAGCTCCTATCCGGGAAGGCATGTTTTTCTAGGTTGCCTTGTAGGCTCTCCCTGGCTTGAGGGGGAAGTCACAATTGTGAGAAGAACTGATATGTATCTGTGACGTGTCCGGCACTGGGCCACGCACTTTACGGGGAGCTATTTACATTTTTGTTCATAATCCGTGGGATAGGTATTACTACCTCTGTCTCATAGACGAGGAAGCTGGGGCTGAGAGGTGAGTAACTCGCCCACAGCCATGTACCTGCGGGGGATGGAGCTGGAATTCTTGCCAGAAGCCAGGGCGCCTAATCCCTGTGCAGATCTTCCTTCCTGTGCGACCCAGAGTGGCCGAGGGAGATGAGACCCTGGTCCGCGTGCACAGGTGCGGACGCCCGGGGGCTGCGTCGGGCCGGAGCTCCGAGCCCCGAGCCCCGCTCGGGCTTTGAACCGGTGACGCTGCGCTGCGGCCCGGGAGGACTATCTCCAAGTAGTCAGATTCTGAACTACTGCGGGTTAGGCCTTCACCATGCGGATCTTTTTTGGCGAGAGACAGTGCAGCCCACAAGAGCTGCTTGTCACAGTTGACAGGATCCCTCATTTGTCGTCAGAGCTAGTGTACCAAGACCAGGCACCCCTCTCTCACCTACTTTGAGGACCAAATGGAAAATCTGCATTACTTTTTGGATTGAAATAACGCTAAACAAGAGAGGAACTGGCTTAGCGTCCCCACAGCTTCTAATGCGGATGGAGAGGTGGCCAGCCCATGGCATAGAGCTGGCTTGTGACATTTTGCTCCATTGGCTGAGATCTTTTGCAGCCTCAGAACCTTTCCTTTCCAGAGGGGTGTTCGTCTGCTGCGGTTCTTTGCTGCAGACAATAGCGTGCACCCTGCTTTAGGTGGGATTTATCCTGGGATATTAGCTGGCTTACAGACTTACGGATGCAAGAAACATGCTTGAGGCTGAATTTCCAGGAACATTTCCTAGAATTGCCCCAGGGGACCAGTCTGACAAGATAACTGTGACTGCCTCCAGATCCAGGAGCGCATTGCCTCGTGTGATCCCCAAAGCTGCTGCCGCCTCTAGCACCCCACAGCTCTGCCGTCATGCTTGCCAGCCGAACGGATGGGCTGGCCTCGGCCATTTTCCTGACGGAGCGCACCCCACATCAGAACGCGCATCTGAGCGATCGGGCCGGCTCTCGTGGCTGGACTCGGGCTGCACGGAAGGAGTCACCACACAGGCACTGGCAGACGGCTCCTACGCCTGCAACGAGGATGGGAAGGGAGATTGGGGGGCCCCTAAATGTCACAGGGCAGGGGTCCTCGACAATCCTCTTTTCCAAGATAGGCTCACGTTTACATCTCCCAACCCTGCCCTGGCAAAATGATAAACCATAAGCCGGGTCTATACTCATTGTTGTAGCTTTGAGAAGGTTCAAGTGCGGTGCACAGGGCAGACATGCAGGATGGAGAAGTCTGAGGGGCCTGTCAGTAGACGCCTTTCATGTCCCACGAGCGTTAGGTAAGGCGGAAGGGCGCCGGGGGTCGGGACGGAAAGGCTGGTGTGTGGCCAGAGACTCTGCAGAAGCGTCCCCAGGCCTGGGTACACACGTGGAGTCAGGCACTGGGAGCTAGTGCATTATCAGGGAAACAGCAAAAATCATCGAATACGTGTGCCCGTTTGGGCGTGCCCTCGCAGTTCGGATCGTTTATCTTCCACCCTCGGCTCACGGCACCCCTGTTTCTGGCGCTGGGGCTCTACAGCAGAGATAAGGATGTGTTCGCACATCTCGGTGGTCGTCGCAATATATCGACCAAGGGGTACTCTGTAAAGCTCTCGCCAAGATCCACACGCAGCGACGGCCTTCCTCTGGGATAACATACACCATTTGAGAAATTAGTGGTGTTTTTGTCGGAGACAGACTCGCCTCTCCGGAATGCCCTGCGACTGTTTCTAGCGCCTTTTCCCACCCACAGGACTTGCCTTCTGTTCACACCAAGCGAGTTTTGTGCTCAGGAGGCTGGGAGCTCATCGCGCTGTTCCGTCAACTTGTGTAGTCTGGCATTTTTAAAAATATGAAGTTGGCGGGTGGCGAGATGGTGGTCATATGATCAGCGTTATTATTTGGGTAGAACATAAGTCAGGAGCGCCTTAGACGGGTGACTGTTCACTAGCCCGCTGAATGAATGAGTGAATGAATGAGCGAATGAATGAGTGAACGAATGAAGAAAGGGGCACTTTGGCGTCAGCCTGGGCCCGGGTTCCCGCCCTGCTCCGACCAGCTGCACCGTCATGACCTCGCAGACACAGCCGCCTCGTCTTCACACTCCATACGTTTACTTGCTACACAGGTCTGTCTTTAGGGTTAAATGAGAACGTATGTCAAAAAAAAAAAAAAAAAAGCGATGCTGGCCTGGCTTCCCCGAAAGCAGTCAGTAAACATCACCATCACCATCACCATCACCATCTATTCCCCTCTGGAACATTCCCAGGGAAGAAAGACTGACATGAAATGACCCTGGGAAGTTCTCCAGCAAAGGACTCCTGACGCTTTGTCACCATGCACATCCTGGGGTGTGTGTGTGTGTGTGTGTGTGTGTGTGTGTGTGTGAGTGTGACTATCATCCTCTTCCCAGAACATCGTTCCACAAAATAAATTCAGGAAAGGCTACTATGAGTCAGTGTTGTATTTATAATTCTTTTTAAGAGAAAACTGTGGTGTACTTATTTTCGAGACCTGTTAAGTGGCCAGGGAGAGCTCATGAAGGATTTGCTGCGTGTGCTGCCCCTGGCTTGGCCTCAGCGGACGGACTGGACAGTAGAAGGCAGGTGACAGGAAGGCCAGTGTTTGGCAGGCCCAGGGCTCAGCTTCCTCGAGGGAAGGCCTCGTTTGCGTCTTACCTCCCGGACGTCCGTCCTGAGGGCCTCGCAAACCACAGCCCGGCAGCCAGCGCAGTCCTGCAGGGCGCCTTCGTTTCCATGGCTGTCTCTGCAGTACAGGTCTGCATCTGCCTGGTCGTGTGACCCGCCCCTCTGTCCTCAAGGGCACTGGGCAGGTCAGCGCAGACAGGATGCAGCTGTACTCTGGATGGTGCTCGGGGCCCCTTCTACCTGTGAGGCTAGAGCCTCGAGGCTGTCCAAGGTCCCTTCTGAGGCTGGGGCCTCGGGGCAGCCAAGGTCCCTTTGGAGGCTGTGGTCTTGAGGCTGTCCAGGGTCCCCTCTACCAGTGAGGCTGGTGGCTCAAGGCCATCCAAGGTGCTAATTACTGGAAATGCTGATTTCTACATGTGTGGTTATTGTCACTTGGAGAGAGAGGCACACACTGAGGCCCGAGGCGAGTGGTCTTTAACTCCATCCTTTCCATTTTATATTGGAAAGTGTTCATTCCTTTGAAATAAATGGACGCAAAAAAGAAAACTGGTCAGGTAGGATGTGAGGGGTTCTTAACAGTTATCTCAAATACGTCTTAACCTCATGGACTCCTAAGGTAATTTTATATTAAGCAAAACAAAAAAAAAGGTTGCTTTGATCCACCATCCCTGTTAGACCCAGCGGAGAGACTTCTCCAGGGGACGGGCTGGCCCTTTGGGGCTGTGCACCTCGAATTCTCTTTGGCTCGATCGCGAGTTGGTGAACTAGTCACGTTCTCTTCTTGCTGCTAGGAGAACAGAAATGCGTAGGGCGAGGACCGTCATCGTGCTGCGATTTGACAGATGGAGGGGGAGATTCCTAAGGTCCTAAGTCACCGAAGCAAAAGCATTCCGAAATGCCACAGTGCGATTTTATGAATGTGAAGTCGTTACATGCGTTCAGGAATCCTGCTGTGATTTCAGTGGCCTCAGAGTGTCCCGCGTCATTGAAACAGGGTCGTCCTCTGGGGTCCGCTGGCTGGAGCCTCATCTCTCACCCAGACGCCGTTTCCTGTCACTGAGGAGCTTTCTCTCCTCTGAACTGTCGTGCGCTGCCTTCGGGTCCCGGCCTCCGGGACAGCGTGGTCCTCAGAGACGTGGGCAGAGGCGGGTAGCCCTTGACCTTTGCCAGTTCGCCCGCGGAACCCACGCCCAGACTCGGCTTCTCTTCCTTTCCTCTCCCCTCCCTTCTGTCTGGCTTGATGCATTGTCTCCTGGCCCACGATCCACCCATGTCCAAGGTGGCAGACAAACCTGCGGTCGGGGCTGCCGCCTGGCTCAGGCTCTGAGTGTGGGCTGCTTGAGGCCAAGGGCATCCGTGTGTGATGTGGTCGTGATGGGGTTAATGAGACAGGAGCAGGTGACAGTCGTGGGAGCCCCACTGAGGACAGCGAGCCTTCGCACGGGCCGCGAGGACACAGCAGAGAGTGATCGAGCAGGGCGGCTTAGGGGGAAGGTCACAAAGGACACCGGACGTGGGTTACGCTGGGGCAGTCCACATCGGGGAAGCCATCGAGGCACGTTACATCGCGTCACCGCTTCCTGTGGCTTTGGGGACCTCTGTGGAACAGAGCCGGTGACTCGCTGTTCCTTATAACGGAGGTTCGAATGGTTTATAAAAAAAAATTACCTGGACCACATGTTATGAAAATATGCTTACCATGGCAAAGATGAAGATAAGGGAGTTAAAGGGTGGGGGGAGTAGAGAAGAAGCAAAGATGAGGTGCTGGCCGTGCTGCTGAAGTGTCTCCCCAAAAACCCCCAGACATTTTTCCAAACGACGCTACTGTATACAAGAAGATACTGTATACAACGAAGATAGTATCTTCTGAATTAGTGTAACTCCACGGGTGAAATATTTGGGTCTATAATCCCAGAATGTATATTTTACTTATAAATTATGTACACGTACTACATTTATATTCTTATTAAGCATAATGTAAAGCAATTACAAAAACATTTTTTATAGCATGAGATAAAGGTAAAATGAACTTTATTATTTAATTTTCATTAGTACTGTGAAACCCTTTTAATCATATGTAACCATGTAATTTTGGGGCGATGTGGTTAAATATGTTTCATTATTTTTAACTGCTGCTTTTTGATAGAAGGCATTTGAAGGTTGGTTTTTAAGCGCTTTATTACCTTTTGCCTCATTGTTTTTATTGTAATTTATGTACAATAAACTGTACCCATTTTATTTTATTTTATTTTATTTTATTTTATTTTATTTTATTTTATTTTATTTTTTTAAGGTGAGGCAACTGTTGGTTGACTTCACAGATTACAAGGACCTTGTCATCTTACAATTCCTATTTTTCATTTTTTACGCTTACAGCACCCTGGTCTTCCTAGGTGGTCTCCCATCCAAGTACTAACCAGGCCCGACCCTGGTTAGCTTCTGAGACCAGAGGAAATCGGGCTTGGTCAGGGTGTCATGGCTGTAGACAAACTGTATCTATTTTAAAGCATGCAGTTTGATGAGTTCTAAATTAAGTAGTTTATTTTCATATTTGGTTTTAATAGCTGAATTTAATATACAAGACGTAAATAGGACACAATTATTAATGATAATGTGTATAACATATTTCAGATAGTTTCCTTGATCATTTCAGACCTATGTTGAATCGTTTGTGTCCTGTTATTTTCAGATCTGATTTGATCTTCAGTTTTTACCCATATCATTGCTGATTAATGTGAATCCACGGGAATGTCCATTTTGCCGTCTTTGGCCTGCACATGCTCACGTTCCCGGGGCTGACCCTAACCCCTGTGTTCTTTGCAGGACGCCTTTCTAGCCGTTTGCGCATTTATAAACCAGCATAAGTCGTTAGCTGGGCGCAGGCGCACCGCAGCCTTTCACCCAGAGGTGGGTGGGTGGGGGGCGAAGAAGAGGGCGGACTCTCCCCTCGGAGTGGGGCTCCCCCCTTTTCTTTGGCGCCCACAGTTCCAGTACCTGGGATTTTTGGGAGAGTTCATATGATAGACATTAGGAGAGCTTGATTTATGTCTCAGGCGCTGAAATGATACCTATACACAGGCAAATCCCAGCGTGGACTCTCTGCCTCCGTGGTCCTGAGGCAGGGTTGTCAATTCGTCATTCAAAAATAGAGCCACGTGACCTTCTTTCCCCCCAAATAACTTCTTACAGAGAGGCCAATTACGTGAAAGTCAGCAGAGATGCTCTTCTGGAAGCCGAGCTCTTCTCTGATCCCAACTGCTCCCCCGCCAGCCCCCAACAAGCCGCCAGGACACAGCGCGAGTCCGAGCAGGGAGGGAGCGCGCCTGCTGCGTCCCAGCGCCGGGTCTCGCTGAGCTGCCCCTTCGGCGTCTCCGGGTTTACCTGCGGACACAGGTTCTCTCCCGCGGCCACGCTGCCCTCCTGGCGGAGCCGAGAGCCAGTCCCTGCTCGGGGTCTCGCAGTCCACGCACGTGCGCAGAACACGTCTGGGCGCCCGGCCTCGTCTCCCTCTCACCTTGATTTTCCTTGTCTTCCTATTTCTTTCATTTATATCTTCTTTCTATGTAGAACAGGTTACATTTACTTTAACTTCCCATGGTATAGAGCTTAAGTTACTCCAGTCTCTTTTGGAGTGAGTACAGGGGTGTGGATATCACTTATTTCATTGCTGCTCAAAAATTAACCTTCAGGTTTTTGGAAGAAAAGTTATAAATAAATGTAAAATAAGTGAATTCAAAATGTGGCGAATGACTCATGCTCAGTCGAGAGGAGTCGGGAGCAGATGCAGGTAAATCTAACGGTGCATGAAGAATCTCTTTTCTCCCCACAAGCACTGGAAAATTCACACTTGGATTTGATTATTTCGTAGGCCTTTTTTGTCAGTAACTCGAAGGTCAGGGGCTAGTTTAGGAAAAACCTTCCAAGCCCTCTGGTCCCCAGTTGGAAGTCAGTTAACGTAGTCGTGACTTCTGCGTAGTTTTTGGCCACATGGCCAGGGTTTTAGTGCTGGGGTTCCTGGGGAGAAAAGAGCTGCTCTTCTCTGGAAATCGGGCCCGTCGTGGGGGGCGCGCACGGCGACGTACCGAGGGCCTCGTCCCTTTAGAAGTGGGGAGCGGTATGAGGTGCCTGTCGCGGGGTGCATCTGCAGCCTGAGGCTGAGCGAGGCCTCTGTGACCCAGCTCAGAAGTCGGGGCGCTCATTTTCTGACCCGCCCCGTTCTGAGTACTTAGTTCGTTCACCGGTTCCTCGGAGGAGTGCCTTCTAGAAGTGCCTGGAGCCTTCACGCGGAGGGAGCTGAGAAGCTGGGAGGGCGGCCCTGGGCCCTCCTCTGCGGGAGCCGCAGCCCTCGTCAGTGACGAGGGGTGCTTCTACACTCGTCACCCGGGGCGTGGGTCGGGTTCCGGCCCAAGGGTTGTAGCAGGGGCTGGTGGCGACGAGGTTCGCGAGGACGCCGTCCCCCTGAGCCTCTCTCCTGCGGGTTCTGAGAGACACGGCCGGTTCTGCAAGATCCCGTGATTCCCTGCATGCCGCTGAGTGGGAAAGCAAGCGAAACCGACTCGAAATAAATCCTCGTAATGGACAGCACGTGTTCCGCACTGCCACGCGTTAGGGACGGGCCCTCTTTTCCACGATTACGGAGTCCGTGACGCTCGTTCAGCTGAGGGAGCCGGTCGCGTTCACGCTGCTTTCTTCCACGGCGCGGGGCAGAGTTACTTCCTACTTAGACTTTTGGGAAATAGGCCTTGGGGTGGGGAGGAGACGAGTGGAACGACTTTTTTTTTCTTGTGCAAAAACCCCTTTAAAGATGTGCACATGCATCAAGTCAGAAAACGAGGCGCGGGCTGCTCTCCCTTGTCTTGTGCTGAGTATCGTGGTGTGGTCCGCAGCAGAGAATCCTGACTGCCTCTAAGCATGTCCTTCCCTTGAACTTCAAACCCTTGAACTGGATCCGAGGAGGAGGATATAAATAGCACCCTGGGGTCTTGCATGTGGCCAAAAATTGTCCTATAATTAGTAAGGCTTATGGTCTGCCTTGGCCTTTCCAGGATGATGGCTGGTCAGTAAGAATCAGGGCTTTTATTAGCTCTAGGCTTTGAATGGTTAAGAGAATGAGTCTCATTACATGAGTCCTTTGCAATAACAGTAATTGAAATAAATAAACACTGGGTAGGGAAACTGTAGCGTTTAACTGGCTTTTTAACTCCTTTATGGGGAGAGCAGAATAAGAAACTGGATTCGTATGGGTGTGTTCTGTCAATTGATTCTAGGACAGCTTTACACGTGGTATAAACGATGCAGGTTTCACTGGGCTTGTGTTTGTCAAACTGCAAAGTGAGAATGATAAGAGGAAGAATTAAGAGCTTAATAATCGTGGAGGGGAGTATGAAATCAAGGGAAACGGTGGGCGTGGATGAGGAAAGGGACAGAGCTTTTCGTACAGTAGTTTGGGGCTGGTATTAGGGAATCGGGACAGGATGTAGGGATACAGATGCTAAATTGGTGTGTAGGAAGTAGGTCTGAGCCAACGCAGGCCCGGTGACCCATCACTGAAATAACGTAGCCTTAGAACGGATCAGCGAAATCCTGCACGGGAATCTGCCCGGAACGGAGAGAGGAGGGGCAAGTCTAGGCTGCCGAGTGGAAGCGCAGCGTGCACCGAACGCCACGTCACGGGCAGTGAACGACCTTCCTTCAGGAGCGGTGTCGGGCTTTGGATAGTACATACATAAAGCCACGTTTTAATGTCCAAATATATATGTACTTAATATCAAAATATATGTAAAACTAATTTTGTTTCTTTATATACATATATGTAAAATTATTAATTTAAAATAGACCTATGAATATCTAGTTAGACTTTTTTTTTTAGGTTTTAATTAAAAATAAATCTTTTAAAGAAAAATTGGAGTCATCTTGGGAAGACTTGAGAGTGTTTTTGTTTTCCTTTTAAAAAATGCCTGAGTTTTTCTTGGCAATATCAGATAATCTCATAATGTACTGTCATTTGAGCAAGCTCCTCTCAAGTTTTATTGAGAAAATTTTTGCAGCCAGGTGCAAATTAAATTTTTTTTTATTATAAAATATTTCTTTCCCTGATCTCTTCCTGACTTATTAATTAACGGTTTCTCTAACACCGATTGCAGTTGTTTTTAGGTATCTTATTTCGGATATTACCATCAAAAGGTGTCGAGCCCACGTGTTCCCCTGACTCCTTCGTCACTCGCCTGGGCTCTTCCCCTCGGTGCAAGGGGTCGTTCAAGAGGAATCTGCGATTTCCGGTCGCGGAAAGTTCTCCATGTAAAAAGCGTGCCGATGCGTGTGCAGTGACTGCAGGGCCTCTGTCGTCTGGTGCCACCAAGCTTCCCTCCTCCCGCCCCCAATGCGTTCAGGAAGCCTCGTGTCACAGCTCCCACCGACCTGACTTTGCTACTCCGTTGCCCTTCCTCCCTAGGCGTTAAAGCTGACTCCTTATTTGTTCTCGTTCCGCTAATTTGCTCTGCGTGGGCGCCGCGTGCTGTGCACCACAGCAGCAGGTGTACCTGCTACTGTCCTTTTTGTATGAACGTAGGCGGCAGCCTTATTTTACTCTTAGAATTATATACCCAAGAGGCCAAGGCCACAAAGGATTGTCACAATTCACCCATTCATCTAATGCCGTAATCGGAAATTATTACTTTTGAAATCACAACGAAACAGAAACAGCCATAGATGTTCTAGCGTCAGATTTCGGATTCTAGTAAAACCTGGTGATCTCGGTTTGTCCTGACGGCATGAAATCTTATGTAGACTTCGACATCAGTGGAGGCTCAGGACGGAGCTGACGGTTCCTCATTGGAAACCAGACGATGGAAGTGGGGGTGCGCACTGGAAGCCAGGGCCCCCGTTCCTTCCTGGCCCCCCAGGGAAACCCAGTGTTTGGCTTCTGTTGTAAAGGGGACGATCGGGACACTGTTCTCAGTCGTTTATCCCAATGGCCGCCTGGCATTTTCTGCGTGAACACCCTGTCGACAATGGGGGAGACCAGCCGGCCTTTCCGAGGTGTTCCCCGTGGGCCCCTGCACTGCTGCGGGGCCTGTGTGGATTACACGGGACACTGAACAGGCCTTGGGCAAAGAGGCGCCAAGTTCAGGTTCATTCTCATTAGCGTACAGTGCACGTCAAGTCCAGGAATAAAGCCAGCAACCTTGGCTCTGAATGGTGTCAGAGCCACCCACAGCTCACCTTTCTCCCAGTTGGAGGCGGCCGCCCTTAACGTTTGAACAAAAACCAAGCTTGTCCGGAAGAGAGCAGTATTTTAACAGCTTTTAGAAGAGGCCTCTTTAAATTTGAGGGGAAATAGCAGATTGCGTATTTCACCTTTTGGGGTGATGAGTATTCTGAATTCCTGTGAACATCCTCAGTGTTCATTCTGAGAGGCAGACACCAGCCCCAGACGTGGACAGAGGCTGGCTGGCACCCAGAGCCCCCTGGCAGATGTTAGCTCTCCGTTGATTCTGAAGTTGTATGTATGGTGATTGTTCCACAGATGTGGGTGATTATTGCCTTTCATGGTGTCTCGTCCAGAGTTGAAGCTGTCACGGGCGATGATTGCTCTGTACTAGTCAAACTCTCAGAGTCCCGCAGACAAGCATATTCAGCAGCAAAACAAGCTCCCACGAGATGTGGGTTTTCAGCTGACAAGTTTCTCTGTTCATGTTAGGTACGATCGCTTTTCAAGGGACAGGGTGTTCAACAGTGACTCCCTCAGGTGCGGTCGGTTCCGAATGCCCTGAGTGTCTCCTTAGACATGGTGGCTGAGGGGGACTTGCTTGCTTTCCACGCTGCAGAAGGAGCGCTGTTGTTTTCTTACCTTCGCCTCGTGAGGCATGGATGTTCGTGCACTTTTGTGAAAATTTTTGGCCCTTGACCCGTGTTCCCTTATCTTTCAAACAGTCGCATCTGCTGTAGCAGTGCCTTTGATGTGTGAGTGAGCAAAATGGTGATTCACCAGCCTGTCAGATCCAGAGACGCAACTGAAATGTTCTTAACCTGTCTCACAAACTAGTGTGTTTCGAGGTGGGGACAGGGGGATGCCCTTTTTTGTTTGATTTTGTTATCTTTGAGGCAGGTTCTAAGTTTTGGGTAGGGGTGGACCAAGACGCTTGATCCTTGTCCTCAGCCAAGGAGCTTTTAGTGCCAAGTGACCGTTACAATGCATTGCCGGTTTGTTTATTGGTTTAATACATATTTATTGGGAATCTGCTGTGTTAGATACTGTTCCAGTCTGCGTTCATAGCAGGGAACAGTTCCCCCATTATTATTCTAATTAACTAGTTGGGAGATCTTGAGAAAGTCCGTTTTTTAACCTGAACGTCTGTCTATGGCTCAAATGCAAAGTCATGTAGCCTGCCAAAAGTGTCCGAGGTTCTTATTTCTGAAAGGAAGCTGAGGACTTTCATTCCAAATGCTGAGGAACCCGGCAGCAGCCCGGTAGTGGGGTATTCAGATCCTGCGGACAAGCCGTGTGGAAGCCAGCCTTTCTCATGCGCCCTCCGCCGCGGCTGTCTGTCCTCTCCTTGGCGTCCGGACCCACTGATGCTGTGATTGATTGGTAACGAACTCTGTGTTCTGTGACAGGGGCGAATCCGCCTTTTCAGTACCATTCATGATTCTTCGACATCTCACTCTCCGTCGATGGCTTTTATGGTGCCCTTCCAAGAGCGATGTGAACCTCGCCTTTCACGGTTAGGTGACGTCTTGGGTATGGACAGCGTGAGCTCGCGTGGGCGTCTGCATGTTCCCAGCGCCTCGTTCCTTGTGTTCGACTCAGTGAATACGCCGTTTTCAGCGCTCTAGCCTTCGTGGCTAAGAGTCGACTGGCGGCAGTCTCTCGAGGGTGTGAGAGTTGAACGTGAAGCTGGTCAGCGTTTCAAAGGGAATGGCGAGATCGTCGACGAGGGTCTCCTTGGTCTTTTTAAAGGCAGCGCGATGACATGGGGTTGGTGAAGGGCCTTTCTCGGGTTCACTGGGTGGGTGAGGGTGGCTGCCGCTGCCCTTCCCTGCCCACCACGCTGCCGGGAGAGGCGAGGCGGCGGAGCCGTTGCTGGCCGCCCGCTGACGATCGGCCGTTTAAGTAGCTCGCAGCGGGACGGCAACGATTTGATTTCGCGCAGATGGCACGTGACCAGCTAAATACGGTTCCCTCACGGATCGGCTCTCGTTTTCGGCCCGCGGCATGCGCGGGGCTTGCGCTCAGCACCGCCGGCTCTTCCGCCTCTCGCCGCGGGCGCCCGCGTTCCGTTCGCCTTCGCTGCCTCGGATGCGGGTTTGCCGCTGGCGTTGGCCCCTTCGCGACCCCTCCTCATGGTTTGTGCTCCGGCGACCCCTTTCACGCGCGCGGCGTCTTCGTCTCCTGATTCCTGTGGGCCACGGCCACAGCTGTTTCAGTGGAGTTGCAGGGGGCGTCGCCGAAATGGTAGATAAACGTCCTCAGAGATTACCGCTCTTGGTCACCGCGCCCCGGCCGCTGTCTTCACCGCCTACGGGGCTGGGGAGTCTTCCCGGCGGCCGCCGCGCTCCCCTGTGGGCGCGCAGGCTGGCGCGCTGAACCCGGCGGGGCGCAGCTCGGCTCCCCAGGAGGAGGCCGTGCAGAGGGAACCGGGCACAAGGTCTCCTCTTCGCCATCAAGTCGTAGCACCTCAGGGTGGGGGCGGGGGGGGGTGGCGTGGACCCCGTGCGGGTCTGGCGCTTCATTCCAGTGAAGAGGGAAGGAAGCCCGCACGTGGGAAGCAGCACCGGGGCCACAGCGAGACGTCTCTCCGTCGCGTGCTGCAGCTCCGGTGAGGCGCAGCCAGGAGCAGGACCGGGCGGTGCAGTGCGAGGTGGGCGTTCTGCGCTAGGTCTGCCGTCGTGCAGCAGCAGTAGGATTTGCAATAACTAACTTTCTCACTTTTGACTCGTTCACTACGCATTGATCGCGGGTCGGTCAGGGGCTCTGCTTTCATCCAAAATGTGATCCTGTGCATCAAACCCAAGGTGTGGTTTGATGAAAAGCGTTAACTGATGTGGAAAGGTCCTATGACCCCACTTCCTGCTCTCCCCCACTTCCTTGAGGTCAAAGGAAGCACATTTTTTAACTCTCATAATTGTGTATTCTTTTTGACTCTGACAGCTACACCTCAGGGTCTTGCCTCTCCTGAAAAGAATTATAATAATCGAGCATTCTGTGACCTTCCCGTCACAATAGATGGGCACTCGAGACTCTTGAAAGGTTTTTTATCGGCAGTGTTCATCAGCGTTTCCCTGTTAAACCCAAGGAAAATAGTTCATAAGATGTCTCAACTCATGGTTTTAACTTGGGGCTGCATTGCAGCCCCAGCTAGTATGTTCTTTTTGTAAAAAAATATTTAGTTAAAAATGTAAAACTAGAAAAATGAAAATTGCTTATAAATTCACTACCTGGAGATAACTTCAGATATTTTATATACTTTCCCCTTAAAGGCATGTTTCTAGAACCTAATATATGCAAATGTACATACGTAATGCATATATGTATAATTGCGTATGTATTTTAAGAGGAGGAATACCATCACTGAATGATACTTGATCAGTTTTTCATGTCGTTGTTTCCTCCTACAGCATCATTTTCACTGCTGGTATCCTTCTGTATGGAGCATCATGACTTATTTAATTAAACCCCTATTATTGGCGTAATTCCCCCTACTTGTGTCCCTTGAATATGAAGACCTTTCTATTTAGAATTCTGATTGGTTAGACGGTAAGATTTGATAATCCAGAACCTGGAAATGTCATTTCTGTCATCGGGAATCCTGTAGGAGAATTTCCATGTTAATCACTTATTGTTATTTCATATTAACTTCACCAAAGCTTCCCTGGAGAACATTCTGACCTCGTTTGATTTTCCCAGGTAGCAGGCTGCATACAGGACGGCTTAAGAAGGCGCCTGGTCCCAAGTCATTAGCGAAAGCCGCGGTATGAATAAGGCGGTCGCAGCAGAGTTCCCCTGATAGGCGGCAGGGCTGGGAATTCGCTGCCTCCTGGTGTCAGGCGGAATGGAAGCAGGCGGGGTGCAGACCAGGGGTGATTGGAGGCCACTGGAGGCAGCGGTTATTTAACTCAGACTGAGTTTTCCACCTGGGAAATGAGGGTTCAGAGCAGCTGGATTTTCTGATTTTTCAAGGAGAGCCGGAAATTTATGTGTGAAAAACTCCCAATTCTTAACTGTTGGGAGTAATTGTGAATGTTTTGAAACACGGTGCAGGCGAAACAGGTGTGACATGCGGCAGCCCCGGAGGCCAGTCCTCGGCGTTTGGGGCAGCGGGTCGTCCCTCAGAAGGCGAAGGCGTCTTCCATCATCCTAGGGTTAATCCAAAGACAGATAAAGTGTCTAAACGCCAGAGGATCTTGAGGAGGCAATTACTTAGGAAAAAGAGAAGGACGAATGAGAGTTTATAACTAGGTTTATGCGTTTCAGGGGCCACTTTTCAAAAGATGGCACAGTCTCCTTTCCTCTTTTCGTTCCTTTAAGAAAAGGTTAAGTCTCCCTGTCAGCCGGAAGCAGGTCCCTTTGACTCCTCCCTTGTGGCCCCATCTGGGATCCACCTCCGCTGTCTCTGTCGGTCACATGATCCATCCTCCTGTGCTTCCTCCTTGCCCTTCTCTCATCCTGCCTCCCAGGAGCACACCGGAATCTCTCACTCTCTTTCCCATACGCGTTTGCAAGTGAGAACATGAGGCCCTTTAGATTAAAGATTCGGAAGGGAGCTTGGAGCCAAGACCCAATCAAAAGCACAGTGGGCGAGCCGGTGAATGGAGAACGTGCTCCTGTCTCTCAGGATTTGCAAAGTTAGATGCTGTCATTCGAAACTCCCTTTTAAGGGTAAAGAAGATCAAGACCTCTCCACTAGTGAAGTAGCGGCCCAGGTTCTCGAGGACAGCGAGGCAGGGTGCGCCAATGCTGGGGACTGGTGGCGGCTCTCGGTCCCCGTCCGTGGCGGAACTGCTGTCCTGACTTTGTGTCTGCAAAAACCGATCGAGCCGTCAGAACCAACCAAGTCAAGAACGAGAAGCCCGGTCTGAACCGCGGGGTCGGGGAGAGAGTGCTGGGGGCCAAGCGCAAAGGAGGGCAAGGTTCGAAGTTTTGATGACAGTGAGAGAGCATCGCTGGGAAACTTCAAAAAGAAATTTCAGGCACTTGGAAAAAGTATTACCGAATTCATTAGTAGGACGTAGCCTTTGCCATCAGAATAAAAGGCATTTGCCTTTCCTCCTTTATTTTGAGAAGAGGGTTTTGCGTGGTTTTCTTTGATGGGGTTGGGAGTGCTCAGAAATCCATTTAAATTTGAAGTTTTATACTCTTCATCTTCTTCGATCCTCAAGCAGTTGCTAATAAGCCAATCATTTTAATATTTACTAATGTTAACCCAGTTTTTTTTAGTCTAGAAAGATAAAAAAATTTGGTCTATTTCTGAATTATGTTGTTATCTGTCTGTATATTGTATTCCTTCTGGAATTATTTATTTGAGTTTTCCAGAAATACATGCAGTATAAAATTGGAGAAACATTAAAAAATTAAAAATATACCTTTATGTCTCATAGGAGTGTTTGCTCAGGTTGATTACCGTTGTAATAAACACCTGCATTTAGCTGAATAAACAGATGCTTTCACAGCTCCCTCGGCCTTTCTGTCGTGAACGCTGTCGTTAACTTATTCTTCTGAGGGATCAGAATCTTCTCTCCTCATGGGAAGTAGAGCGTGTCATCCAGTCGACACGAAGCGGAGTGGGGGGCAGTGTGTTTGCTCTCACTCCTCCGCTCCCCAGCCTCCCTTCGCAGGGGCGCGGGGCCCTGGGGAGACGTGGGACCATGAGGGCACGGCGTGCCGGGTCGCAGCGCGAAGCCGGAACTCAGACCTCGTCTGCCGTTGGGCCGCCGGCTCCCTCGCTGTGTCACGTGGCTGTCACGTGGCGCTCACATGACGCGTGGGAGCCTGGCCACAGGCCGCGCCGGGTCGGAGGGGGTCAGAGCCATCCCCACCTCCCTGTGTGCTCGGTGCCTTGCAGTGCACACCAAATGCCAGAGGCCCTTTTAAAGACTACAGCAAGCAGCCCCAGGAATGGAAGCCAAGGACGGCGTTCAGGCGAGACCTCGCGGTCGCAGTATGTGGAGTCTTTGTGGGCTTTTAAAACATTTAATCAACTTATTTGTAAAAATAACTTCTTAATTGCATTTGGTGTTTCTAGCCGTTCACTAGGATTTGCAGGGGAAGGTAAGCGACACCTTAAGCCTAATTGGTTTTCGAATGTCTTGTTTGAAGACAGTGTGGTGCTTCCTTCGGCTTCTCTGTTGGAGCAGGTGTGTTTGTAGACTCGCTTCCTAAGTGCTGCATGATGTTAATGCGGGGGATGTTTGGTCAGAGTGACAGAACGACGACTTTGACTCCACCATGACGTGCATTGTCACCCGTCACACTTTTCTCGCTGTCAAAACTTTTTAAGCTTGCCGTGACCTACTTCAGCATCTTATGATAAGATTAAGATTTTTGGTGAATTTTGTGCTGTGGACTGCAGTGGATTCAGGATGTGTACTTGTTTTTCCTGGCCTTGCTCCTGTGGAGATAATGACCAGCCTTGTCATGCAAACCCACGGCCTTCTTGTTTTTGGTAGACTCGCCTTTTGTTGTGACTCGCAAGAAGCAATGCCATTTGATTTGGTCGATTTGGTTTCCTAACGTGCACTGCATGTATCTTCTGGTATTTTAGCAGAGAACGTTTTAGTGATGTGCTCACCTCACTTTAGTTCTCGTTTGCCAGCATGTCACTTATACGTCTGTTCTTCAAGGATTAACCTAACAGTCTGGAGTAAGGCAAGAAATTACCCCATAGAATGAGATCGATTTGGAGAGGCTTGAAATGGTGACGTACACGGAGCAGATTCTCTTTGAAAGAAGCCGGTCTGCAAGCTGCTGCTCGAGAGAGGAAGAGGAGGAGTGAGAGAAGCGAGGGAAGAGGCTCCGACGCGAGTGTTAGGAAGCGCACACGGTGCAGGGTTGCACGTACTGGGCTGGGTTTCCTTTTTGAGACGTTTGTCGGAAGATATAATCTGTCTTTAACAATATCGAGCTCATATGAAGGACAGATACAAGGGAGAGAGAGGGGAGGCGGGGAGGGGGAACTGTGCAGAGGAGAGTGGAGCGAAGCTCCCCTAAAGAAAAAGGCCTCCGGGGTCCGCACCCTCGCCCAGGTGACCGAGTGGCGCCCCAGCTCCGCGGAGGCTGGCCGGCAAACCAAGGTGGCGTGGAGGAGGCCTTAGGTGGTCAGAATGGATCGGGCCGAAGACCACGCTTTCCTGCTGAGGATCTGCTACGGACCCAGGGGTTGGGTTATCCCAGAACTTTGGTGTCGAGATCTAATCCCAATGTCATGAGAGTTGGAGCTGGGGCCTTGGGGAGGTGGTTAGGGCGTGAGGGTGGAGCCCCCCCCGAATGAGATTAGTGCCCTTAGAAGAGGAAGAAGAGGCCGGAGAGCCAGCTCGGTTTCTTGCCCCGACGTCGAGACACAGTGAGAGGCGCCCCGATCGCAGACTGCCGGTCCCCAGGACTGTGGGGATCAGTGTCTCGTTCCTAAGCCACCCGCGCGGTCGGCCGCTGGCGCTGACCGGCGCAGGGTCCGGCAGCCCCTCTTCCCTCCCACATCCTCGGGGCCGGTGTCATCCCGACTTGCCCGTTCGTGGTCGCCGGCGTCCCGGACCACGTGGCCTGGTTGGTGGCAGGCAGTGGCCCTGGTTGTGACTGCGTTATAGCTACTTAAATGTCTTGACTGTTTAGAAAAACCATGAATCACAATACAGTTTAGTTTCAGCCATATTTTTGCAAATGATTTTCCGTGATGCATTGGTCGTTTACCCTTGTCCTCCCCAAGATTAAATGGGATCAGGTTGGTTCAGAACAGTATCTCCTTCTGGCTACACAGCAATCAAACCACCCAGCGAGTGCAATTACTTCTTCATTAACACTGCTGTCTGATGGAACTAATGAATTTCCATGTGGGTTCAGGAGTGACCGCCGGCTGACACTTTAGATTACTCAAGCCAAAGTGACAAGCTCCGTCCTTCACATTAGCTCAGAAGTTCAAGGGTTAATAGCAGCTCTCATCCAATGTCAATCTGACTTTGCAAAAGATGTTGCAATCACCAAGCGTTGGGCCTCTGCTGACCACGAATGGTGACAGTTTGTGAATTATTTTTCCCCATTTATTTTCCTCCCTTGAGGCCGCTTTGGGTCTTTATTTTTACAAAACAAACTTCTACCCAGGACCCACCTGTGCACGAAGCGGTTCTGGGCTGAGAGGTTCACAGTGGTCCCTCCTCGGGGGGGCGCCTGGGCCATCGGTGTCAGGGGGGGGGCTGAGGTGTGTTCTTCACACGCAAGGCTGCCACTGGGTGCTCACGCTCCCGGACAGGGGCCACTTCGCCTCTCTGCCCCTGCACTTTCGTTGCGATTAACTTGGATCTGCTCTGGATCCCGTGGGCCCCCGTGATGGGACGCAGAACCCAAGAACGAGCAGGCACATTTCCGAGCTGGATGCCCCCAGCTCAGTGGCAGGTTCTTCAAGGGCAGCTGGGAGGAGCCGGGTGCCAAGCGACAGGTGAGGGCAAGCGCGGGATGCGGCTCGCGTGCAGCATCGCATCGCAGGGCCAGCCCTGCCGGAATTCCGATTTGCATTTTAAGGAGTCAGCTGGAAAATGCTGGTCGTAGCTTTATTATTTTTGAACCATTTGAGAGAAGTCTGAGAAAAACTCGCGTCCACACGAGCAGGACAGAGGCGCAGTGTGATTCCCTGTAAGACGTGGGTCACCCACGCCGACACAGGAATGGACCGACGGAGCCCCGCGAGGCAGCTGGAGTCCTTCCCAGCCCGAGCGCAGAGGCCGCGCCCGCCGGCTGTTGGACCCGCTGACCCGAGAGCTCGTTCTCCCCCACGGCTGAAGTTCCCTCGGCCTCGGCTCTTTCAGAACACGGTCCGCTGGGTTGACGTCTCTCCCACCTGGTTTTATTTTCTGCTGACGCCCGTGACGTTCTCAGCCCGAGCCGCAGCCTTCAGAGGGCCTGGGCGTCTGTTCGACCTTCTGGAAAGCTGGCTTGCCACTGCCATTGCTTCTCCACGCTCTCCTGATGCTCCTCACTCGCGGGTCCCTGGGTGGCTTTCTGTTGCTCTCCCCTTCTCTCTTGGAATCCTTGTCGCCGTGTAGACTAAAGTCAGGCATCGTCTCGTGAGGCAGCTTCGTCATCCGTCGCCGGGATCTGTCCGTCATCGCTCTTCTGCGCTCAGCTCGGTGCGCTGAGTCTCACCGTCTCGAAATGCATCATGGCTGTTGATCGGGCTTCGCACCTCTGCTCTTCACTAGACTGTGAGTTTGGAGAGAAAACTGTGCCTCACCTTGTATATCAGCCCCTCTGCCTGGTGCCCAGGTCGGTGCTTAAGAAATGACCGTGGAAGGGAACCGGGCGTGGTGAAGGAAGTCACATTAACTCTTGAAAAATAAGCAGAGTCCCTTTCTGTTCCCTCCTGAGCTCGTGCTCCTTGAGGCCAGAGCTTTTGGGCACAGTGCAGGTCCTTGGCACCTGAGTGTCCTGCTTGCTTTAAGGACATTTAATTTTCTCCTTTGGTCAACACACCAAGAGTCAAATGAGCTGACTCCGTTTATCATTTGCCTGTCTATTCGGTGTGAATTAGGTTTTATTTAGTTAATCGAAATGAGAATCCTTAATGAAATGAGTAAAGAAAGGTACAGTCTGTCTGTATACAGAGCTCCTTTGTCTTTGTTTAAGGCTCTTAAACCTCAGAATTCTACGAGAGCATCAGATTATTCCAGCATGTTCGTGGGGTTGAATCATGTTATCATACATCATTTTCAGTGCACCCCCCAAATTATAAAGTGCCCACAGGTAGCAGTTTCATCCAAACTCGCTGTGGCCTCAGCTTACCCAGCTGGGCTGCTTCATCACGAACAGCAGCCCCTTTTCCGGGGGGGCCCGACCTCTCATCCTCAGTCCCATTAATTAAGTCTTGCCGACTTTTTAACGTCGACTCCTGTTGTGTTTGTCACGTAAGTGCGCTCGCGTCGAGATGACTGGGGGCCGTAGGTGAAGGAACCGGGTGTCTACAGCAGAGGTGAGACCCTTTTCCTGTGCATGGCCAGGTAGTAAATATTGTAGGCTGCATATTCACACGAAACTCTAGGGCTGTGTGGTCGGTGCGACAACTCAACTCTGCCGTCACACGTAGTGCAAAGCAGACACAGTGTGGGTGCTAACGAGTGTGGTTATGGCTCCGCACGCTTTATGAACACGGGAGCCTGTGCCTGTATGATTTCCACACATCGCAAGTTATTACTCATCTTTCGTTTTTTGTCTAAGCATTTGCAAATGCGAATACTTTAAAAGGCATAACTAACATATGGCTGTTAACAGAGGCTATAAAACAAAATACTTTTAAAGAATTATTCAGAAAAGAAGAAACAGCCATATCTTCTTACACGTACACTTCACGAAGGTGTAACTTCTAGTGATGGTTGGGAATTTGAGCTCCCGATTCTTTTTGTTAAATGGAATTATATATTTCAATTCCCATACACCTGTGGACGAACACAAGCCACCTTTAATTTGATGGTTGTATGTCGAGGCCTTTTTGGGGAGCCTGAGATTATCTTCCAAAAGATAAAATTTTCTGGGCTGTTTGACGTTTCCTTCCCTCTCCGATCTCTCTCTCTGGGAGTTTGCTGCTCCGCTCGGCTTCGGCTGGCTTGTGAAAGGCACTTGCTCTGTGCGTGAGCTCCAGCCGCCTTCACGTGGTCAGATCAAGTTCACCAACAGACTGAGTCACCTCCCGTGATGCTCAGGAAAATAAAAACAAATGCGAAATTAGCATTCAAAGCAAAGCATTGAAATAGATGGAGTGTTCCTAATTACCATATTGTGAAATAAACGGCTGGTTTTGGCCCTAACACCAGACGTGTTGTCTGTTTTTGAGGCTATTTTGGAAAACTTATCTAATTTGTTTGGCAAGTTTCATTGTAGTTGGGGAAAGCATCAATCTTGACAAAGATTTTTAACCTGAGCCTAGCACAGTGATTTTTAATATTTATGGAGGGAAAAAAATGAGGCGTAGGGGGTGGGGAGCAGAGTTTCTAAAAGTTTCTTTGAAAAAGTGCAGCACTTTGCTAACCAGGAATCTAGATTTCCATTATTGTAGACATCCAGTGAGAAGAAAGGCCCGGAAGCAACGGCTTCATTTGTTTACGAAACTGGAAGTGGCAAAGGACAGAGAGCAGGAGGCCCTGGGGAACTCGGTGCCCCCTGAAAACCCCGAGGAAGGGCTTAGAAGTTCATCTCCGCCGAGTCGGTAGTGTTCACTGTCCTCCTGCCTCCCCGATTTGGCTCTTACGGTTTCATGAGTCCTGTCTTAACTTGTCATTGAAAGCTCAGGGATAAACTAGCAGCATTGCCCCCCTCCCCCCAAATATCTTTTAATTTAAAAACGGCCATTGAGGAGAAGCAAAAAAGCTTCACAGAGCATTTACAAAGTGGAAATAGCAGAGTCAGATGAATTTCTTGGGAAGAGTAAGCCGCACGAATGCCGGGTGGACGGATATCATATGTATGTAGGAACATGGCTGTTCCCTCGTGGCCCTTGCCGTTCTGACCCTGCGCAGGTCGGTAGGGCGGCCGGGCGGGCTCCTGCTGGACCCCCGTGGTCAGGCAGGAGTCGCCCTGGGCCTGGGGCGGGAGAGGGAGCCTCATGCAGCCGTATTCCCCTGGGGGCAGGAGGCATGATGGGAGAGGAGCTGCGATGGATTCAGAATGACGCTGTCTGTCCTGGGTGGGGCCCCTGAGCAGTGTGGCCGGGGCACCGGGTCCCAGCCTGCGGCGGCCCTTCATGGGACGGGGGCTCCCCAGGAGACCAGACGAGAGGCAGGCGTTGGCGTCTGCCCATTGTCGGCCCACACATCGCTGCCTGTCCGCCTCCCCCATGGGGCGCCCCCTCCGCCGTGATGGCCTCCCGTCCCCTAATCTTTCAGCTGCTTGCTTGATTAAGTAGGCTATTATGTGGTAGCTTGAGAATCCAGTCGTTGATTCTGAATAACCAGCATTATGAAATTTCCAAAGTGTAAATCTCTCTTTTTCTCTACATCGTGTTCCGTTTGTCTCAGACCATCAGCCCGTTAAGGGTAAGGGCAGAGTTGGCCAGGCTTGAATTGGATCGTGGTGAGTGGGGTCATCGTAGACAGTATTGTGACAAGGACAGGGAAGCGTGTGTTACTGTCTGCAGCGTGGAGCTACAGGAGCCAGTGCTAACCGCGGGAGAATCACGGCGCTTTATTTCCCTTAAAGCCCCTCGCATTGCCCAGGGACGATTGTCCCGCCTACGTTTTCCCTCCGAGTTGCATCCTAGGCCTGTCCGGCCCTCTGATGTGTCGGGAGCCAGTCGGTCGGGAGCCAGTCGGCGGGGCCAAGCGGCGACCCCTCCCCTCACCCCTTCCACGTGGCGCGGGAGCGTGGGAACGCTCGCGGAGCCTGTGCGCACAGGCGGGGGGCGAGGTGCGGCCACTCGTAAACGAAACGTCGCCTGGGTCACTGCGCAAGGACGCTGCTCTCGTGCCACATGCGGAGCCGGGTCCTGGGGGCCCGGCAGCGGGCACGGAGACGCAGCCCCTGCTCTCGAGGGGTGCACGGGCGAGGCAGAAGACGTTGCCTTCAGACAGCGTGGCAGAAGGGGAGGCTCATGAGGGGAGGAAACGCGGTCCTCCCTGACCACGGGACGCGTGTTTGTCGAGTGCCTGCCGTGCGTGGGAGCGAGGCTGCAGCCAGAGAGAGGCACAGCGACTTAGTAGGTGTCACGTCTTTGAAGTTCACACAAACGTGACTCTTCAAAAGCATGTAAACTTGAAATAGACGACAGATCGCCGCTATCAACGCGTGCTTCCTGGTCACACTCACTGTCCCTGTCGACAGCCTGTCACAGCGAGCAGGGTAGCTGGCTGCAACTGACGCGGCTGTCTTCATTCGTTCTCTCTCATTTCCTGCAGTTATTGCCAGTTTTCGAGGCACCGTCCCGTATGGCCTGTCATTGGAAATTGGAGACACCGTTCAGATCCTGGAGAAGTGCGATGGTAAGTGGCCTCTGGTGACTGATCGGGGTTGTGGGGACAACCTCCCCAATGTGGGACAGCCATGAAGTTTATAAATTCTGTCCATACTCTGTTAATCTGGAATTTTTACAGTAGTCGCCATGAGCCATTTTCGACAAAACTTGTTTCTTGCATACTCCATGTGTGGCCGGCTTATGGGAAGGCACCGTTTGGTATTTTTAAGTTGATGGTATTTTTTCTTAATGTTATTTCCTTGTATTCGATGCCGGCATAGAAAGCAGCTGAGGCCACTATATTGACTTGGGGTCAAATTCGAAGGCCTCTCAGAATCTCCGAGACTGGCAGGTACCCCGGGACGGTAGATCCAGAGCGGAGACTGCTCACCTGGCGTCAGGTGGCCAGACGCCTCGGGCGAGGGCTCCTGCCCGGGCAGACTCGGGTCTCGTCCCGCAGCCTTCTCCCCACAGCCCCTCAGGCCTGGACCAAAGTGACTCTATGCACCTGAAATGTTAGCGGAATATACGATACGAAATTGCACAATTATTATTAATGTGTGCAGCAGGTAACTCATTAAATCAAGATACCTAATACGTTCTCAGAGGTATCCATTCCTGTTTCCCAAAGCATCCTTAAACTTTGGTTCTTAAAAAGAGCCCAGATGAAATGACTACTCTTTTTTTTTTTTTTGGTTAATAGAATGAATACATTTCAAAGTCCCATCTGTATATTCCCAAACATTCATTTTTCTCCTAATGTCCTTATTAGGAATTTATTATATGATAACATTCTGTCACATTAAGTTCATTATTGATCACATTGTATTCCCCCAAACAGCTATTACATTTAATTAGAACCTGGAATAAAATGGTGGTAATCCATGGACATTTATCCTGTCTACTATAATTGATACCTTTAAAAATATAATGTTTACTATGTCATTGCCAGATGCGTTTTGTCTATTTCTCCTTTGTATATAGAAAAATATAAAATCTGTCTTGAATTGGTACATGAAAATAGATTCCATAGCTAACGGGAGCTGTTTTGTAATCTAAAAACCTTACTGAATAGTACAATTGGACAGAGACCTCGCTACAACAATTCTGCAATTCTTGAAGTTTGGTTTCTGTTAGAATAATTAAGAAGGGATATATTTCTTGGATATGTCTTTGAGGAACCCAATAAACCCTAAGATACAGATATTTCTGGTCCTCAATTTATTATGCTTTCTTCAGACTGATTTTAAAACTGTTAGTCATGATATCCTTTTAAGGAAACTTATGAGGAACAAAAATATTTAAGTGCAAAGCTCAAGTATTTCTTTTTAAAAATTCAGTTAATCAAAAAAAAAAAAAACAAACATTTGTCGCATGGTAAAATAATTTCTTGCCAGTAAACAAAATGGGTTCTATACTTGAAGAAAACTGTAAGTCGAAAACAATACATTTGTAGGGGGCTCTATATTGACCATATATACATATACTCTGTACTTGTTTTATATAAAAAGGCGTGTTTCCTTAAGGATGGTGCTGCAGAATTGATTCAGAGTTGCTCGGAGGTTAAGTCATAGGTGTTCCATCGAATTAAAGTGGTGGTGAGCCTGGTCGGTAGGAGGCGCCGATGGCCGAGGGCCCGTGACTCTGAGGGCGCCGCACCTGGCTCCTTTCTCCCTACGCAGTCAGACGGCCTTCAGCCCCAGAAGGGGCCCCGAGGCTGTGCAGACTCCCTCGAAACTGTTAGCCGAGCACTATTTGTTGATTCTAAGAGTCTGGGCTGGAGTCAGGCAAAGAGAATTTGCAGATACATTAAATCTTGTGCACTCCTGAGACAGAAAGGAACAGATTGATTTGTAATCATTTCTTTTCTTTGAAATATCATAATGGTTTATCTAAATGTGATCATGATTATTTCTCCACAGGCTGGTACCGAGGATTTGCCTTAAAAAACCCAAATATCAAGGTAAAAAAAAAAAAGTTACTTCTAACCATAATTATGAGATTTTTAAAAAAGTTATTTCATTATACAATTGAAATTACAGTCGGGACTCTTAGTTGAAATGCCAAATGGCAATATGGATTTTCATAATTTTGGAAATTCTTTTGAACTTGGATTATAGTTAAAATATGCTATTCAAGTAATAATCCTATGTAGCTCTTGAAATTTGTACTGAGAAGACCGTAATAAGCTCATTATATATAAACAAAATCTTTTTGAAGTCTTAGTTTTGCAGAGGGTGAAATTAAAATTCAGACAGAGGAAATACATATTCCAAAAGAAATATTGAATAGAGGTATTTAATCTCTAAGTTTTCTGTGGTATCATTTGTAAAATACTGGTGTGGAAAAAGAAGTTTATCTTAGCAGCGTGTTAAGTCTCATTGGGTTTGGGCAGCTAAAAACGTGGGAAAACCATATTATAAAGTTCTTGTCTTTGTTACCAGCCCAGACAGAAGCTAAGACTCATTTTCTTTTATATATTTATACAAATCTTCAGGAATTATAGTAGGAAGTAATATGATTTTTGTTTTACCTTTCATTTTTATGGTTTATGATTTTGACACTAATCTTTACTAAGATCTATGTTTCTCTACTTTATTCTGATCTCACCAGTTTTCACCCATATATTCCACATTCGCTAATATTTTCTTATATGTCATGTTCATTTTTTAGTCGAATTCTGGCTTTATTAGGATTATAGATAAGAAATTATGTAATTTCTCATTCTCAAAGTATAATATAAGAGATCTAAACTCTAGCCTGTCTTTCCCCCTTTTCACCTTTTTCTGGATCATAAAACCGTGTGTAATTACTTTATTTCATTTATTTTAGGTCATTCTGAAGGAGAGCCTGAGGGGCCCAAGAATATACAAATTTAATTTTTTAATACTTTAGCCCTCATTTAAAGTTATTTTCAGATATCTGCTAGGCACATGCACATATAGTGTTCATTATTCATTTAGAACATGTTTTAGAAAAAATCCATTAATGACTTCTGTTATTTCTGTCACTTATCTAATCTCAAATTCTGACTTTTTCTTATTAATTACTCTATTTGTTAATCCTACCATACTGAGACAAATATACATTTTGAAGAAAAAAGGTTTTTTAATCTATATACCTATTTAATACTGTCATACATATAGAATTTTCTTATTAAATTTTTTATGTTATCCTCGAATCCACAGAGGTGATAATACATTCAAATGGCATTTGTTTTCCTAAGTGTTTAATTGAATTCGTCATTTGAATACACATCGAAAATCATTCTGAGGACATTGTCATTTAATGGACGATAAAATTGATGCTCATTTATTTTTAATGTAGTTTCTTCCAATTTCCCAATTAGAACAAAGGAACAGTTTCATGTCCTGCCTTTCCCCATAATAAAAAGCTTTAAGCCAGCCCGGCTTCCTTTGTGTAATTTTTGTCCATCGGAACGGGAGCCCGGTGATTGATCATGGCTGTGTTCCCATCACAGACCTTCCGTAGCACGCAGAGCACGGGTTGCCTCCACGCTCACTGTGGCATTTTTTAAAGTGTATATTTTTAAATATACACATGAAGGTTTTAGAAGAAAAAAAATAAAAATAAGAAGAACAACCTTCTTTCAAAACTATGCCGTAATTAAAAAAATTTTTTTATTCAATATAACATGCTTTCTATATGCAGAATTCCCTACACTTTTAAAATTTCTGTCTTATAAGAATGTATTTTGAATGAAGTTTAATTTTTTGGTTATTTTAGAGACTATGTTTGTTAACTAGTGAATAGTAGAAGAGAGAATGAATGAAGCTAAGCGCCAGTAGATTTTCGCCTCTGTGATGTGGTGGGCGTGGAGTTTAGCCCTGTTCCCGATGTCGTATGGCTGTATGGCTGTTTTGTGCAGAGGATTTGTGACACCAGCCACGCCTTAACCTTGTGTTTTCTCTTCCAGGGTATCTTTCCTTCCAGCTACATTCACTTGAAAAATGCCTTTGTAAAGAACAAAGGGTAAGAAATGAGCCTTATTAATTGCTGGAGGATTTGCACAGAACTGTTGCTTATTTTGCAATTTGAAAGGCTTAGTAATTGTCTTGAAAAATGAACCATAGAAGGTTATGCCATTGTCTATGCTGTTTATTAAAGAGTGATTACTCTAAAGCAGTTGGCGGAGAAAATTAAAGAACCGCGTGTGCGGAGCTGGGCAGTAAGTAGTAGGATCCAGGGCCAGGGAGGTTTCCCACTGTCCCCAGATCACGGACTCAGCTTAATCTGAGGCAGAAGGAGCTGGTTCTTTCTGGTTTCTTGCAATGTCGGGAAACATGGCAGTCAGATCTATCAAATGCTGAGTCATACCTCAAACCTCAGGAATTTTCTAGGTTCACCACTGATGATAAGCAGCTAAGTCTAACTCTCATTGGAGATAATACCATGTCCTTGTGTGACCAGTTCACAGAGCCATTATTATATTTCAGAGAACATTTCTGTGACATTTTGAATTGATGTCATTGATCACCCAGGATTTCTCATACATTTAAAACGTTTTTCCAGTCTGGTTTCAAAGGCCTTGAAGTAGCTATTGGGATTGCAGATCTTTTAAATAAAATATCACAGGTTAAAACCGTAGAAGTTGCTTATATAAGTGGTAACACGAGCAGATCGGTATAAATGGGCCACGGATTTGGACCCAAACATTTGCTTCCATTGTCACAGGCATGTACATTTGGGTCATCAAATATTTTTGTTTTATGACAAAAGAAAGAATATAGATTCAGCCATTTTCCCTCAAAAAAATAGGCATTTATTTGAATTATGAAAGCACATTTTAAAGTATAGTAAATAAATGATAGCTTTAAAATGGAATTTTAGTTAAAAAAAATTCCAAGGATGCTATCGAAATGGATGATTCTTCCATCCACTTTCTAGAAAGGTCGGGTATTAAACCTTCATCAGTAAAATGCCTTCCGCAGGTGGCTCAGAGTCTGCGGTGTAATGAGTGTCCTGTATGGGCAGAACTCAGGGCCTAGGAGGTCCCGGTACCATGTGTCTCATGCGTCAGTGACTTTAAGCAATATTACTACTAGTAGCAGTAATAATAGTAATTACTCAAAGCAGTAGTCGGAAAGCGTAATAATCCTAATACTAATAATGACCACTGCTACTCTTGTAAGAAATGCATGTCCTTCAGAAATGTCATGTAGCTATCATCCACCAGGAGTGAGTCAAGCAGGGTAATCGTCCTTTTGGAATTCTCCCAGACTGGATTTGACACTGTCCCGCCCTCAAGAGAACCGGAGGACACTCCAGAAAACGCTTCAGCCATAGGCTTACTCTTCCTTCTGACCTCTGCCCCAGTGATCTGGGCTAGATGATGTGGAGACGCCAGGGTCTCCGCCTGGTTCCCCTACGTGTCCCCCTGGGCAGACCTGCACAGCCAGTCCTCCTTGCTGCCTTTGCCCCGAAGCCCCACCCTGACACCCTCAACCTTCCAGAGCAAAGGGCCACCCAGCCCCACCGTGCGCTTGACCAAGGCAGAGAAAAGAGGCCAGCAAAGATGACGGCTCTCGTCCACTCTCAAGGCGGCCGGGGGTGGGCGGTAGGGACACAGTTTTAACTGAAGTACACACCTTCTTTCACTTCTGTTTTTGTCCTAGTACCTAACTTTTTCACGTCTGGACCCCTACCCTGAGCCCCGAGGACAATTAAATGGGGGTAAAAGTGACTCAAAATTTGGATAAGTTTAAGACTTGGTGGTGGATTTTCCACCTGACACGGGGCGTGATGAGCATTATTCTATAGGAGAACTTTGGACTAGAACCAAAGATTATTTGCTAAAAAAAAAAAAAAATTCAGTTGTTGGAACTAAGACCCTAGATTCCAGGATGGTCAACGGGAAGCACCACGGTGGCCTGAACCATCTGCGAGCCAGCACTGCCGGCCGTTGCCTCCCCGCGAGGAACCTCCTGGGGATTTTGACGTTACTTGTCTTATTGTAAGCGGAGTAGCAGTGCAGTGGCCCATCAGGATGATATACCTGCAAGGTGCATCTCAGAATAACCGAATAAAACATAATCTCAGGGGCAACTGCTCAAGGCACATGGTGTGAAGGTCGATTTGGGCTTCGGCATAATTAAGAGGAAACAGCTGCCTCCCCTAAAATGGCACTTCTGTGCTTCTCGAAGATTTACGTTTTGGTTGAGCAAACCCAGATCAACTTCCCGCAGACCGAACTGCCTGTATGCTCTCTCCTGGGTCTCCAGAGGTCTGGAGGACTGATGGGGGTCCTTAAATTAACCTACAGTTTGTGAGCAGCGAGGCCACTTCTGTATTGTTTAATTCCTGCTGAGCTCATGTCACTTTTTAAATGTTAAGTAGATCATGTATGTCACAGTTCATATATTATTATTTACTTTTAGTTCCAGTTTTAAACCCCAGTTTTACATTTTCAGCTGTGTTTAAGCTCTAGAAAGAAGCAAAGGTAATTCAAAGGGCACTTATTTTGGCAGGAGCATGAAATGAGGAGATGAGGCTATATCAGCGAAGAAATCAAGGCAAGATTTTAGTTCTCGCGCTTGCATTCAAGGAGAGTTCACAAAAGACGGTTATACACTGTTCGGACACACTGTCAAAAAGGAATGCAGAGCAGTTACCAGCCTCGTGCTAAGAAGTAATTTTCTCTCGATCATCTCGACAGCCTGGTTCAGCGTCTAATATATTGTCGCTTTCTATGTATTAGATCTTGTTCTTGAAAAAAAATAGTCACATGAAGAAAGCAGTCCCCATCCATATAGTCGGTAGCGTTCTTTTCAGAAGAAGTAGAAATAGCCACTTAACCATTTGAACTTGCATAGAAACTGAGAGCATTTGAAAAAAGAAACTCGAGATGAAGAAGAAGGTTATTGCATATGGAAGGCAGGACACAGAGGACAGATTAAATCTTCTGGGTTTTTTTTTTTTGCCTCCTGTCTCCTTATATATCTTCTCAGCAGTAGGCCCACTATGCGTGCCTTACTAGGTGTTGGTACGAATCTTCTCTAAGCGTAATTTCTGTTTTATCGAGGAGAAATAGGAAGAATAAATCTCCCTAATTGTAGGAACATTTTACAGTGGATGTTCAAACATCTGTGATATCTTGAGCCTTTGATAAGTTCTACAGTACGTGCTGGCATTACTTGGAGTTAATGCTAACCTTTTTTCATGGCCTCGTTGGCAGACAGTAAAACAGAGGTGGTGGAGAGATCGAGGAAGCGTGTAATCGGTACCTGGTGTCTAGTTATTTATGACACTGAGTTGGTAGGGATGTTCGCGGCCGTCCTTATCCGCATCCTCGAACCAGGTCCGTCACTCTGAGTTCCAAGGCTGTAGGGATGCAGAAGCCATTTCTGTTTCTCTAGGCCTGGTGACCTCGCATCACAGGCGGGCTTTGGGGCATGGAGAGGTCAGATGAGTTGCCGTTTGGTGCCCCAGCTATGGCTGGAGCGAGGCTCTTTGTTTGCTGTGGCTTTCCCCCCACAGCCCCAAACTCGGTCTGGATGACGTGGCTGGTCATTTTGGGGTCATGTTGCTGTAACCCGGAGCATCCCTCATACCCGTTTATAATCAGGTCCTGGTTCATGTCTGCAAGACCAAAGAAGCTGGGCAGCTTTCTCTCCAAGTTTGCCTTTCAGAGCATTTTAAAGAAAGTTGTTGTTGATGGTATTTGCATATGTACTTTGTGTTTCTTTTTTTAATTTCACAGACAATTTGAAATGGTTATTCCCACTGAAGACTCTGTTATCACAGAAATGACGTCCACACTGAGAGACTGGGGGACCATGTGGAAACAACTCTATGTGGTAAGTAACGTTTTAATGGCATAATCTTTGGACAGAGAATTGTCTCAAGAAGTATCTTAAGTATCTTAAGAACGAGTGTGAGCACTGACGATATTTGAGCGTCCGGTATAAGTCACTGCTCCGGAGACCACGGACATAGTGCTTAATAAGACGGCCTTGTAATTCCTGTGTCCGCTCCGCACAGGTTTTATAAATTCTTTCTCATTGCTGTTGGACTATAAAAGATACTTTTTCTGGCATTTAATCAACCCTGGGACTAGTGTTAAGCTTTGGGAAAATTTTAATTTTAAGGGAGAAAAAACTTATTTTCAATATAATTTTTGTATTGGTGGTATTTTATTCTAATTCTCTATAAGTGATTTGAGTATACTGAAAATGATATAATACTTACCCGGAATCAATGAGAATAATATTTTAAATATACAAGAAAGATGTTTTTTAACTAAAACAAGGGGGGGGGGTCAGTGTTTAGGGGATATGTGTGTGTATAGATATTTATATATTATGACTAATTACATTTATTGAGAGCCTCCTATGCTGCAGGCCCCGTGGGAAGTTTTGTATATGCAGCGTCTCATTTAATTCTGAGAACCACTCAACAAATAATGCCTGTGATTCTCTCCGGCTCACAAATGAGGAAAATGAGGCCGAGAGTGACGTACTTGCTCTGGGCCACGCCGTCAGAAAGTGGCCGAGCTGGGGTCCCCGTGGGAACGGTGCCCTCACTCTGAACCACTGTCGGTGGGGAAGTTTGGGCTGGCGAGGTT
Source organism: Rousettus aegyptiacus (assembly GCF_014176215.1). NCBI lineage: Eukaryota > Metazoa > Chordata > Mammalia > Chiroptera > Pteropodidae > Rousettus > Rousettus aegyptiacus. The sequence goes on along the minus strand of NW_023416288.1, from coordinate 43,381,355 downwards.
TTGGGCAAGATGGAAGCTATTTCTTCTTTTATTTTTAAAGGAATGTGTAGAACAGCCCAGTCGTTTGAGGGGCTGTTCAAAACACAAAGGTGTACTTATCCTGACAAAACAATTCGGAAAGCCCGTCAAAGACTCCGTTTTAAATCAGTGAGGGGCGTGGGCACAGAGTGACAGTTTTCATTGTTTGTTACTTATGAAATGCGATGGGATCTTTCACAGAGGCAAGATAACCTTAACAAGTCACTAACAGAAACCCTTTTGAATTTGGATTAATCTCAGCAGGCCTTGCTGGAGCCTGGTGGCCGTAGGATTCACTAATAAAACCCCGGGGCCGGTCTCGGATGAAGGGCTGAGTCCCTGCCCCGTGGGAGTGAGGTGAACGGGGCATTCGAGATGAAGCTGCCTCGGGGCTGTGCCGGGGGGGGGGGGGGGCGGCTGCAGAGGGAATGCAGATCTCCTTCTGAGATTTTTAAAAAACAATTATGTTGAAAAGACTATAAAAGCCAAGTATTATTTCATCTTAAATAAGATTGTGCATGAGACTAACATGGAAAACGACACTATTTTTTTCAAATCACTGCCCTCTAAATCCCCAACATAAGGGTTGTAAAAATAATGACAGCGAGTGAGTGTCATCCAGCAGCTGAGCGAGGGCTCCGGCTCTGTCCTTTCAAGTAGCTGCTCGTGGGGACCAGAGTCGAATTTCCTCTTGATTCTACCTTCTTTCGCTATTTTTACCTGCTTTTGAAGTTTCGAGCATCTATTTTGGGGATGTACGAGATTGGCTTGAAAATCCATGTGTTGTGAGCTCTAGAGAAACCTTACCGCCCAGGATCCCACAGAATGGCAACAGAATGATTTAAAATTTTCCCTGGAGACGGGAATGGCAGTCCCTGATATTAGGAACAAATATAAAGTGTGCTCTGGAGAGATCAGGTGTTCGACCTTGGAATGAGCTGACTCGGCTCTGCTGGACCTTTCTGGTTCTCTGTTCCTGATGTGTTTCGTGGCGAATGTTTTGGTTCAAGTTCATCGTGCTTGAGCATGTTGGGCGCTGTGCGTCTTTTAAGGCTCCCTCTTGTCCCCTGGACGGTGCTCGATGAGGGACATGGCATCTTGTAGATCATTCAAACCCATGAAACACTCTTTCCAGAAGACAAAACTCACAGGTGACAAGACTCACTCTCAAAGCCTCTGAAACGCATAAGTGGCAACACCAGGACCTGAAGCCAGGAGTGTGATCCCCGTTCCCACCGAGCCCCCGTGCGTGATGGCTTTCATAGGACGGGACCTTGAGTCTGCGTGAATGTTCAACAAGCGAGACAGAAAACGCTGCTTGTAAAGGTCTCAGTACTGAGCAGTAATACTGGTGAGACTCCCTCAGGGCAGGAGTGTGACAGCCCATCGTGTGTCCAGCCTCTGATGGGGGATGCACTAGAGCACAGGACCGACCTGCAAGAAATGATCAGAACAGCATGAGTTCCGTTAAATCGGCTTTGGTTGAGCGTGGCCTTGGTTCCACAGGGGAAACAGCGTGTCAGCGGGGGGTGAGGGTGGGCGTGGTGTGTGTGTGGGGGGGCGGAGCCCGGTGGGGCGGGGCCTGGCCCGGAGCCCCGGAGCCCCGGGCAGAGCCTGCAGGGCGCTGCAGTCTGGCTGGTGCTGACGCCCTCCCGCGGGAGGCGCAGCGGGGACAGGAGCAAGCGCCGTGCTGGGCCGTCTGGGACGCGTAGCTGTCCTGGGCAGCGTCCTGCCCTGGGCGGAAGCCTGCAGAGCGGTGAGCGCGTCTGCAGACGCGAGGGGCGGGTCAGTCTGTTAACAGAGACGCTGTCCCCAGAGCGGCCAGAGCACGGAGGGTGAGCAGGCCGCGCCCCTCCCCACCGCGCGTCGTTACCCCGCAGCTCAGCGCGGGCGCTGAGGCTGCGTCTCCCGTTTGCGTGTTTCCTAGAGGAACGAGGGCGACCTCTTCCACCGGCTGTGGCACATCATGAACGAGGTGCTGGACCTGCGGCGACAGGTGCTGCTGGGCCACCTGACTCACGACCGCACGAAGGACGTGAAGCGCCACATCACCGCGCGCCTCGACTGGGGCAATGAGTGAGTACCCCCCCCCACCCCCGCGGGACCCCGGGGGCGGGGCGTGAGCCCGGGTGTGGCATTCCTGGGGTCCCCCGGGGTTAGCGCAGACCGTGGTGATGGCGGAGCGCCCCAGCCCCTGGCCGCTGTCCTTTGCCCGCTGGCGGCCTCTGGCTGGCAGTGGGCATGTCCCAGTGTTTGGCGCGCTCTCAGGCATCAGTGAGCTACGTCTTCTGCAGACACAGGTGTTTTCAAATAGCCTTTAGGTTTGCCCTGTGCGTTCCTTTGTACCATGTGCCACCTCTGTGCCGTGGTCACCAGTCGCCCGTGTCATCTGGAGGAGTCGCTCAGGCCACAGCCCTGGTGACAGCGCAGGTGCAGGGCTGGGCCCCCCACTGCCGGGGTCGTCCTGTGGTCGTCCTACGTGTGCGCATTAGCCTCCTTGAAGGGCCGCTTGGCAGAACGGGATCGAACGCAGCTCTTGACCAAGATTTACTTCTAAATAAGCCTGTAAGTGACCGATCTAAAGGACCTGCCGAGTTACATGGTGAATCTGATCGCCTGAAGCTCTGATCAGGCCTGATGAGCTGAGTGTGACTGTCACCATGCGGGCAAGCCGTCGGAGCGGGCCAGCTCCTACCCGCACCCTGAGCTTGGCTCGGCTGAAGCTTAAAGAAGTTTAAAGGTCCCTCAGGATCGTCTGTGGCTGCACCCTCCTTGCCTTTCCTCGCCCCAAAGCTCCGTTCGCTCTTTGGACCATCACAGGGTCTTAGAGGGACAGAATGAAAGAGAAGCAGACGGAAGAGGAGAAAACGGCCGGGGTGCACCGCAGACGAGCCCGCCTTTCACTGAACCGGGAAAGACCGACGGGAAAGCCGAGGGCCGCCCGCCCTCGCCTGGGACGCGCTTCATCAGAAGCCAGCACCCGCACGCGGCATCGCGGGCCGCCTGGCCTTTTGATCCGCTCTGGAAATACAGACTTAGACCAAAACTTGGCCCCAGCGGGGGTGGTGGTCTTCTGCAGGCCACGAGCTTTTAAAAACATGGTCGGCCAGCCGAGGTGCTTATCTGCCTGGTGCCTCCCGTTCAAGTGAATGGTTAACCACTGACAAGCCTGGGGGCTTTAACAGAGGGCACAGGTGGGGGGGGGGGCTTTAACAAGGGGCACAGGTGGGCGAGCCAGGGAAGTGCTCACTGCATGCCCGCCCAGGCTCGTCGCTGGCTCCCAGGTCGCCCTCCTCACTCTCTTCACCAGCCCCCGCAGCCTTCCTCCCCCTTCCCAAGTCTGGTCTCTTGGACCCCGTAAAAGTATGGAAATTGCAGAGAAGACACGTTTAATTACCAGCACTGCAGTAATGAATTCAAGGACACTCGTTTATCATGAAGGGCTTTCCCGTCTGTCTCAAGTTTACTTGACCAGGCCGCGTGTCTGATAACATCAGCATGAGCATCTTCTGCACGGTAACGTTGCGCGTTTTCGAGGCGCGCTGCCCCACCCCCAGAGGCAGCGCCGTGCTGCCTCCAGGAAGAGCACGTTCATCTCTGTGTTGGGGAGCGCCGTGTGGTCGCGTCCTGCTGTCTGTGAGCCCCGGCCACCAGAGACGGCACGGCAGTCCCCGCAGGCAAGGGCGGATGAGGGGACGGGGTGTCCGCCTCTCCCCACCCTGACAGCACAGGGAAAACGACTCCCGAGTCGCACAGGTTCTTCTGGCCACGGCGCCAGTTGCTCTCGCGCATGGATGCTCTCCCAAGGCCGTTCGCCTCTCGCAGCAGACACTCGTCTGCATCAGCTAATGACCCAGCCGCACCTGTCAGCTACCAGAACCAGCATGTCTGATCAATGCTGGAAAACCAACCAAGTACCTGTTAAACAAACAAACAAAAACAACAACAAAAACATAGCTTAGAAATATAGAGCAGGCAAGAAGATGGTTCTTTTTTGGTTTTCAGACAGAAGGCAATAACAGAACGAAAGGGAAAGGAAGGAAAGACAGTGCTTATGACTGAATCATGACTCAGTTTTGACTCCAGTAAATTCCAGCTTGTGCTTCGGGCAGTTTTATGGCTAATTTATAGTAAGCTGGGAAAACATTGGTGCATGAAAATGAGCAGTAGAATTTATTTAGATCGTCCTCAAATTCATGAATTTTCTGGTCTCATTCTGTTTTCTTTGAATTTCTTTGACCACTTATAGAAAAGCGACTTAACGGCATACAGGCTGTGCGTTTACCTTATTCCTTTAAGTATAAATTAGTTTTCTTATTGAATAGTGCTAAGCGGAAAGCAAATTCAGATTGTTCTCTTGCGTATTAAACTAGATCAAGTTGTCCTGCAAAATTATCCTTCAGCACGTAGCTCTGTGGACAAACATAGGTTAAAAAGGTGTTCAGTCTCACGTTGTACGTCAAACTGTAGAGTGGCCAAGAGAAGCCTCCAGACAGCGAGAGCTTGGGAAGAGGACATGTCAATCCATCTTACTCCCTAGTGAGGATGTCTAAAGATGCGTTCTCTCCTCGACGCCTGAAACCAGAGTTAAAGTAATGGTACCAGTTTCTGTTCCCCGTGTCCTGTGATGTCCTTTGACTTTCCTGCTAAGATTATGTGGGACTGAGAATCAGTTCCTCTTTCCTGACTTCCCAGAGCAGTTTGGTGACAGCTGGTGTCAAACGTGACCCTCCCCTGCCTTCCACCACTGGCTTCTCCATCCCGTGTGCTGCCCTTCCAGCTCGTCCTTTTTGCCTCATTTCTTCTTGCTTTTAGAACACTGTCCTGGTGCTGTTTCGTGAAACCTCAGACAGTGGGAGGTTTATCCTAAGGACGGACCTAGGAATCTACAAAACAAAATAGAAACAGGAAATAGAAACAGATAAAACTCTCTCCGTACAGCCGGGAGCCAGGAAGCTAGCAGCTGAACGATCAGAGTTTTAGGAGAGAAGGAAACTTGCAGGTTCCAAGGTCTCAGGGCCCCAAAGGCCAGGACAGTTCTCCTAAACTTTTGCCATTTGTCTTCTAGACAACTGGGGCTGGACCTGGTGCCCAGGAAGGAGTACGTGGTGGTGGACCCCGAGGACGTGAGCATCACCGAGCTCTACCGCCTGGTGGGTACCGGTGGCCTCGGCTCATGGTTTCTGTGGCAGTTTTCATACTCGCTTGATTTTATGAGAATGGGATGTTCCAGATGGGATCAGGAGTGAGGAGAACTGAGAGCTGAGGTGACCAGGCCCTGGGTGCAGAGCTGAGAACGCCGACCTGTCTCGGGATGGCACGACACCCTCCCCTGAGCCCCCCTCTCCCAGGCACTTGGAAGAAAGCCCAAGCTAGTTCTAAGGTCATTTGTGAATCTTTGTGCTTTTTGCCTAGTTGGGCGACGTGGTTTCAAGTCGCGCATCTCCACCCGCTGTGGTCCAGGCCACTACCGTGACTAATGGTACCAGCCCTTGCTCACCAGCCTGTGAAGCCCTCCCTGCCCCATCATCAGCACCTGCCCAGACTTCTGAATGTGTCTCCTTGGTCCCCTACTGCTGGCCTCGGCCCGCCCCTCCCAGGCCCAGTCCGTCCCTAAGTGCCGAAGCCTGTGAGTCAGCCTGGCACGGCCCGCCGCGGCACCACCGGCGACTCGTGGCTCGTGGCAGCTTAAAGCCCTGACGTTTGCCTGGCTTCTCAGTTTTCCAAGCTGGTCCCATCAACCTCATACTTAGCCTTGTAGCCTTAACAGTTATATAACATTTATGTAATCGCCTAATATCAGCCAAACCCTCTTAAACCCGAAATCTGAGAAGACGGCTGAGCAGGGCTTTCCAAGGCCCCTCCCCCAGGTGGGGTTCACCTGGGTCAGGTGCTGCTGCACCCTGCCCTCTGTCACCTGTGGAGGGTGGTAGGCTCCTCTCCAGAAGACCCGGCCTCCCTTTGGGCAGCTTTGAAGCTGGCAGTGTTTTCTAGAGTAGTGGGCTCTTCTTGACCTGAGATGGATCGTCCGTACCTGAGAAACGTCAGGGAAAATCATCAGCAAGTCCATCAGGGCTCCTGTCGATTCTCCATACCGCTGTCGGTTCTCCCCTTAATCGTCCATCTGTCCAGATTGTCTACACCTCATAATATCAGTTGAAATAAATTTCGTTCCCCTGGAGGGTTCCCTCTAGACCGAGCATCTGGAGCGTGACATCGCACGCGGCTCGCCGTCTGGCCGCGGTGCTGAGCAGAGTCGCGCCCACCCGCTAGGAGACTGCTCAGGGCCTGCCGTGCGAGGAGGGGGAGCGGTGAGGGGCGCGCTCCACGTCAGCGTCCTCGCTGCTGCTCGGCATTTATCACAAACCTGTACCATCCCTTTGTCAGTCACATCCTCTTGTGGATCGTCTCTGTCGTCGAGGCACGCTTCTTAAAAATCTCTCACTCCCCTTGAAGTTTCTTTAGCTTCGTGTCCGATGCTCCCTCTGTTAGGCCCTGGGTCACCCTGCACGGTGCTTGGCACTGGGCACTCACCGTGTTTTAGATCATAATGGGGCTCTGGAAAGGCCACGGCCGTAGGGCAAGACAACGAGATTCAACTGCCATCGCTTCCGCTCACCAGGCCTGTGATCCTGGACTTACTGCTCATCTCCCCGAGCCTCAGCTCCTTCACCTGTTAGATGGGAAAGCAATTCCTATCCTGTTTTTTTTTCATGACGATTAAATAAGAATTGCATGTAGAATGCCTTTCTTTGACAAATGATGTTTACAGAGCGCCTGAGCATCCAGGCAATTTCAATTTCTTTCTCATCTTTATTTTATTCTTATTAGACAGGGAAGGTGGCAAGAATAACTGATACCTTATATGCTAAACCCGAAGATTAGATTTAGCTGCGTTCAATGAAATAAGTAATAGAAGCCTAGATGTGATAGAAATTTCTCTCTCACAATATGCACGTCCAAAAGTAGGACGTTCTGGGCTTTTTTTGTGGTTTCATGGTGTCAGAAGTGGATACAGGCTCTGATTTTTTTTTTTGCTGTGCAGTGTGTGGTTCCATTGTCAAGAATACTTCAAAGTACAGGGTAGCCGCCAGAGCTCCAGCCATTGCATCTGCTCTCCAGCAGTAGGAGGGAGATGGCTTCTCGGAGTCATGTCTGAAGCCCAGGCGATACCACCTCAGTAAATCCCTATCGCATCATTAATGAAAAGTCTCGCGTAGGTTTCCATAGTCCCGTTAGCAGGTCGTTCCCACCCAGCGTTAGCGTGTGTCTGTTCGGAAGGTCTGGTTTATTGCCAGGGGCCAGACCCCGTCCTTCTGTGAGGAGGCGGCCTTATTAGCTGGATTCTCCGGTTACCCGTGCACGTGGAGCATCTTCTCAGGAGCCTTTCTTGATGTCATAAGGTTTGGTCCCCTGCGTGTTTTGTGATCCTTTGTGGGTAGACCAGTGGTTTTCAAACAGGCAGCTTTCCCCGCCAGGGAACGTATTTGGCAGTGTCTGCAGACATGTTTGGTTGTCACAGTCAGGGATGCCGTGGGGCAGGGCTGGGGAGAGGTGTCATTAGAGGTCAGGAAAAGATGCTAAGCCTCTGACAAAGCCCAGGACAGCCCCACAGCAGAAATGAGCAGCCAAACTCAATAGCAGTGAAGTGGAAAACATCCCAGGCAGACAGTTCACCCGGACAGTCATGCGTGTGCGAGGATTAAACATTTCTGTCACTTACACAAATCTTTGGAATCTGTTTATTTTCCTAATCAAAGATCTAGCCGAACTGTAAGCACATTTAGATAGGTGCCTTTGTAACCATGAATTATTTCAGAGACAGATTTTTGTCTGTATGTTGGAACTCCCAAATTGTAGCCGTCGAAGTATGAGCGTGCCTTTTAAATTTCGTTTTTGTTGCAATATTTTCACAGAGATATTTTTAGCAGTTCCCCAAAGTAGTGAATTATCAAGGGATAAACAAGTAATCATAACCTACTTAAGTCCAGATCGTTCCCAGACCTGGATGAGTGGGGGTGGGGGGTGGGGCGAGGGAGCGCCAGCCGTGAGGACTCATGGCCGTGCAGAGGACCGGAGCGGGCAGGCTCGCTAGCATGCATGCAGCGAGCAAACGTCCCAGGGCACAGGGGATGTGCAGGAGCCAGCGGCACGTTTTCATTCAGCTGCGGTCTGCATCTCTGCCTGTGATCTCAATCAGGGATTCTCAGCCCTCGTCGCACGTTAAAATCACCCGGGGAGCCTTTAAAACTACCGCTGTCTGGAGCCCCAGCCCCTGGAAATTCTCGTCTAATTGTTCTGGGATGGGACCTGGCTATGAGTAATTTTTAAAAGCTCTCTGGGTGGTTCTGAAGTGCAGCCAAGGTTGAGATCCACTGACTTAGATATATTGGATTCTTTGCATGAGTAAGGGAGCTAATTTTTCCCCTCAGTTTTTAGTGAATGTCATGATTGATTTGGGAACTTGGCGCTATTTGAAGTAAAGACCAGATACCTTTTTGAAATCTGTTCTTTTCATAAGGTTTTTATATCTGCTTCCCCAGCCTTAGCCTTTAGGAGGCATTCGTTTCTTCTTAGTAGCTTGTGCTCTGTTACCCTGAGCTATAAAGTAAATCAGTAAATAAGTTAGCAATTTTCAGGAAAAAGCCCCAAAACTTCTTTGTGAGTTAAAGAAATGTATTTTTATGAATGTGCGAGGTTTCTGCTATGGGTTATTAAAAGCGTTTAAAAAAGCACAAAATAGAGCAGCCTTTATAGAAAACAAGGCAGAATTATGCTTTTTTCTAGTTAGAATATTGTTCTGCAGGAAACTTTTTTTTAACAGTTATGGCCACCACATAGCACAATGCTGAGGTCCACCCATGTTAAAAGAAAATGTACCTTTTCTCCACTTTTACAGAGAAGAGTCTGGTATACCCATTGAGTATTCAGTGATTATAGATACATTTGGTTAATTGCACTTTTTTAGACCATTTACTTTTCAAGTAGTTCAAACTAAAACATAAAAGCATAACCAAGTTCTGGTGGTTTTATGCTGTTGCATTTGCAAGTGTAAATTTAGAAAACGTTTCTTGCCTTCTGGCTTGGTCCTCAATAGTCATTGCATCATACTTAGATGCATAACAAGGCGCTAATGTAGAAATGAGGTTAAACACCTCAACCTCACGCAAAGGGCATGGCTCCTTACAGGGGAGTTCAAGTCCCTGAGCTATTTTTTTTTTTAATTGCCAAGTGAGTCAAAAGAAATGGCCTCATCGGGAGTCTGTTCTGAAGGCAGAAATCCTCCACGCTCAGCCCCAGGACGGTCACTCAGACTCTGCATGTTTCCCTCCTCTTAGCCTGAGTCAGTTCTGCCCACAGTGGGGTCCAAGGACTGGCCGGACCGTGAACGGTTTGTAACTTGTCCAAGTGACATTTAGAAACGTTTGTGACATTCTGACATTGGCGTGACATTTTCTTCGTATTTTATGAAAATGTTGGTCTGCAGCGGGCTGGGGGGAAGCAGCCTGGTCCTTGCTGCAGGTAGGTGGTTTGAGAAGCAGTGCTCCGGGCGGTTTGTGGTTCCCGCTCACACCTTAGCTCTCGGCTAATGTGTCACTTCCCTAGGAAGCCCCCTTCGACTGCCCCGGCACCTGGTCAGGCCCCCCGCAGAGTTCCTCCCCTTTGTCCGTCACAGTTGCGGGTTACATCTGGGAGTGTGACCGTTTAGCTGGTGTCTGCCCCCGCTGGCGGATAAGGCCTGTGAAGGGACGGGCGAGTTCCGGTCTTACTCATCATTGCACTCCTGGCGCTTGGCACATAATCAATACTCAACAAGTGTATGCTGAGCGAAGGGTCACCCGCACGTTCTCCCCACTTCTGGGACCCCGGGTGTTCCCTTCCCTCCCTCCTTCTGGTCCTGTCTCCCAGGCGTAGGCTCGGCTGGCTGTGTCGAGGTCAGCCGTGGCAGACGGGCGCAGATGCTGCTCCTACCTTAAGGCTTTTTGCGCTTTTCTGCCATCAGCTTCCCTGGGGCCCTGGCCAGAGCCTCACAGCAAGCTGGACGCATTTTCGAGCTCCAGTGATTAACATCATTCGCCACTGCCTGTCTCAGAAAACCACCGTGGTTTGCAATTTGGCATACTTGAAAGAACTTTTAATTATGAGAAGTGCAAAGTCATAGCTTAGCTACCGTTTAGCTACCGTCAATGAAATGATCTTTAGTTATAATTTAGTCTGATTTTTTAAAAGATGACTAACAATCTGTTCTCGCCCTGGGAGTTGATGAGGAAGCAGTAGAATCCTTCGAACTTCTTGCTTCTCGAATCTGCTCAGCATTAATGATTAAAAAATACATTCTTAAAACAAGATTCCTTGATGGTTTACAAACTTCAAAGTTTCTTACTTCAGCAAATTGGGAATTTAACATCTAACCAGATACCAAATTCATAGCATAAAAAGAATTACAGATGGCCCCTGACTTGCAGTGGTTCGACTTAAGATTTTTCAGCTTCACGGTCGTGCAAAAGCTGCACACAGTCAGCTGAAAGCGTACTTTGAACTTCGAACATTGGTGTTTTCCCCGGACTAGCGACTCGGGTGCGCACGTTCTCGGGACGCTGGACAGCGGCAGCACCCCGGACAGCGGCCGCGAGCCGCAGGGCCCGTCGCCCAGGCGATCGCGAGCGGGAATCACGACGCCCTACAGTGTCCTGTGCGCCCGCGTGTTGTGGACATTGTGTTTTGTGTTTTCACGTCCTGCTATGTCAGCAAAACACCCACCTGTGTCTCCTACTTCTGGGGAGAAGAGGAAGGCAGTGACTCTTGAGACGAACCTCAAGAGACAGGCCCAGCGTGGGCTCCCGAGCGCGCTGTGGGTGGGTGCGCGGTGGGCGGGGCGCACGCTGCGCGTTTTCAGCCTGCGATGTCTTGAACTTGCGGTGGGTGTGTGGGGACACGGCCCCTTAGTGAGCGAGGCACATCTGTATAGCACAGAACGCCGAGCTCACACTGTAGCTTGCGGGCCTGTGGGGTCCACTGTTCTCTTCAGTCCGTTGCTGATGACATGTTTGTTGGGGGGGTGTCGCTCAGATGGAGCACCGACATCGGAAGAAGGACACCCCCGTGCAGGCCAGCAGCCACCACCTGTTCGTGCAGATGAAGAGCCTCATGTGCTCGAACCTGGGAGAGGAGCTCGAGGTCATCTTCTCGCTCTTTGACAGTAAAGAGAATCGACCAATCAGGTAACCGCAGCGGGAGATCTGACTGGAATTTCTCAGGGCTGGAATCGTGAGGACTTAGACCTCACTGTTAAGCTTTCGACCGCATGACCTTGCGCTTTTCTGCCGTCAGCCTCAATTTCCCATCTGTAGAATCCCATGATTTCTAAGGTTCCGATCCTTGGAGTTTTCCACAGGGCTTAGGTGGGACGATGCATGCGCAGATTCTTTGAGAAACTCCAAAGGGCTGCAGAACTGAAATAATTATTATGAAACGAAAGGGTAGCATCGATGTCATATCTCTTATGCGAGTTATTTTGTATTGATAATTCAAGGGAGAAACAACATCTCTAAAAGCCTGAAGTTTGTTTATCAAGGTCAACACATCATATTTTTCAAATTTTCAGTTAACAATTATATGATTCTTATTCCATGTGAATCAAATGATATCAAGAGATGACCAAAATACTTCAAAACTTTAATGTTAACATGTCAGAGCTGTGAAATTATAAAGTTTTCACATATATATGTGTAAATGAAGAAAAATATGTGTGTGTGTATATACATGTTTTTTCTCCCTTTCTCAGTGCTTTGAGTCTTACCTGTTGCTGTTCTTTTATGACAAACTTTCAATATTTAGGAAGAACTTACAGTGAATGTTTTTGTGTACTTTAAACGTATAAATATATGTGTGTGTGTATGTATGTATGTGTATATATATATATATATATAAAGTTGAGCACACGCAACCAACCGTCTTTTACATTAAAATGTTTAAATTTAGAATTTAAATTATATTATGCAACTCACAATGACTCATGCTTAAAAAAATACTTATTAAAATAAATGCAGACAATTTTAAGCAACATTGAGCCACATATATTGTTTTATAAGCACAAAACAATCCTGGGGTATTTCTTTTCTAGCATAAAAAGGTTTTTTATTTTCCTAGGAAATATTCCTGAAGCTTATTTTTAATGCATTTATAGCCATAAAATTCTTTGGTGAATTAATTTACATGTTAATCTTCACCTATTCACCTATTAGTAAGTGTACTCTCTATTTCTTGACAGCGGACTGTGTCCATAGAATTTAAAGGTGACATTTTTGTGCAGCAGGGACAGAATTTATGAGGTGTGGAAATAACGAGAGTAGTACAGTTTCAGAAGCTACTCTCTACACTGTTGAGAGAGATGAACCCGTGAGGTAGAAAACCCTTCCCCGTTCACGTATCAGCACTGCTAAAACGGAAAGATCCAGGCGTGAGAAGCCGATCCAAGTTCCAGCTTCGCACTCGCTTGAGAAATTTGGAGGGTTGGAGTTAACGCCCGCTTACGTGTGGACGTCCGCCGCAGAGAGCCGGGTCTACAGGCGGGTTAGTTTAACAGAAAACTTCGCAGCAGTGTCAGCCTGCTGAGCGGCCTCTAACACGCTGAACGACGACGCGGAACGTGAAAGGGAGAGACGAACTCACTGTTCCGCGCGTTCCTGTCAGGCTGCAGATTTGGAGGGACGCACATTCCCCTCTGTCGCTGACGTTCAAACTGCGTCGATTTAGGGTTACTATTACCTCGTCTCTCAGTTTTGTCTTGTGATAAACATTTTCAAATTTTCTAAAACATCCTATTAAGTTTTTAGCGACAGAGTTGTTTTATTCCTGTTTACGTGGTTAGAGTAGGGAATAAGCCTGGGTTATTTTGGGTGCGGGATCCTCCAAATAGTGTATTTATGGTCCTCGAGTTCAGCCAGGAGCTGGGCGTTTTTCCATAAGTGACCTGCCCGTCTTTCATGTTCTTCCCTTTCCCTTCCTCATTCCCCACCTTCCCCCTCCTGCTCCGTCTCTCTCCCTGTTCTCTGGCACACACACAGGCTCCTCTAATCCCCCACCTGGCCTGTAACGACCACGGGGCAATCAAGCCTGAATTCCCCTCCCCTGCCTCTCCGTTCTGAGTTGGGCATAGCTCTCACCTCCTAAATTCACGATCACCATAAACGTGACTGGCAAAAGGATGCGGGATGCGTAAGATTGCAGACATGCTCACTAGGTGTTTGGAACAGTCTCAGGTTCATTTTCCTGACTTTCGCATAGAGATTGCTCTTTCAGGGAGTGTTTAAAACCTCGCTAGAGCAGCCTTCGTTCCGACTGCCCCGGGCTGCGTCCCCGTCAGCCTCTGAGAGGAGGCGGGCTGCACGGACCTGGAGCTGTGCTTGGTTCCTGCCTCTGCCGCCGTCCCGTCCGCTGCTGCCTCGACCCCGCCGCTTACCTGTCGTTTCCTGCATCTCAACACTGGCGACAGGTCCTGCTCCCTTCCCTGCCCCTGGCATAGCTCACGAGTGTCCAGGACGCGCGTCGTCTCAGAAAAACGTACTGTAAGTGCGAGGCATGGTTTCGAGGCATCGTGGTGTTTCTTCTTATGTGCACCAATGTGCAGTGTGGGATGTGTGGGTATTTTAAAATCATCGTGCATATTTCAAGTATTTTAGAGAATTTCAGACATATAAAAAAATAGAATCGAGTCATAAAGGCTCGTGTATCCACCACCACCAGCTCCATAATTGTCACCTCAGGGCTGATCTCGTTTTAACCACATCCCTTTGCAGTCTTCCCTTATGCCCCAAGATTATTTGGAGGCAAATCCTGACATAATATATATATTTTTTTCAAATGTAAATATTTCAGAGTTTATCTCTAAAAAAGCTAATGTTAAAGAAATTACCACCTGAAAAATTGATAGTCCCTTAACATCATCAAACATCTATTTCTACCCAGTGTTCCAGTTGCCCCTGTTGACTCATCAGTACTGTCATTCAAATTCCAAATCGATCGTTTGTAATTTATATGACCCAAATAAGGTCACTCTGGTGTTGCAGCTGGTTGATGAGTCTCTCAAGTCACTCTCTATAACTCCCCTCTCCCACTCTCTCAGTTTCTCGTAAGTTATTTGTTGGAGAAACCTGGTCATTCGATTTATTTCTTTTTCAGAGTTCCAAGTCTAATTCAATGAAAATCTGTGGACAAAAGATGGTATAATTAAGCAAATGCTTTTGTTGTTAAATAACATAATTAGTGCTGTAATTTACAAAAGTTAAAAAACACAGTCTAAGTATGATCTTTATGATATTTCTCTGGCTGTTGGTCACAAGAAGTTACCTGACTCAGGTACAGGGGCCATCACGTGCAAAGCCCGTAGAGGTGTGATTAGCAAAGGTAGATGTCTATTCTTCTCACAAGATGGACAACAGGTTAGGACCTAAAAAAACTTACCCCCATGAGGAAGCAAACATCCAGCGTTTACTGAGCACTAACCATATGCCAGACTTCGTTCCAATTGTGTTAAATATTGTGGGAACGGGAAAAATTCTTCTTTCCATCCTCTGGAGCTTTTGGCTGGTTGAATAACAAAATGGACATGAGGCATATTAACAAGAGAAAAGTTTAATTTAATTTTGTGCTCATGGGAGCCCCACATACATGAGAGGTTCAGAAAGAGAAAGGAGAAGCCGAAGAGCATGGCCCTCCGGGCGCCACCCCACTGTCCTGGCGTCAGGGTGTGTGTGAAGGTTCCCCAGGTTACGCAGGGTTTCATTGGCCAGAGCCAGAGCTCAGAGACTGACAGTCTTAATAACAGGTTGTTATAAATTCTTGATAGCGGCGAAGCTGAAACTAGTGTAGGGCCTCGGAAACATTCTGTGCCCCAGAAATGGGTTTTCCCCTCTCATCTTTTCTCAGAACTCAGTGGGAAGAGCAGAGTAGCCTCAGCTCTTGCCACGTCCAGGGATCGAAACTTAGAGTCAGTCCTTGGAGTTGCACAAGGAGCCCATGTGTGAAAATGACCCCTGTGTGTCAGCTCAGGGGACAGCGAAGCGCCTCACGTCACCTCAGTCCCAGGACGGGTGCAGTTTCATGAGCGAGACGTTCTTAGCGTTTCTCTGAGAGTTCGCAGTTTCCTCAGTCCGCAGGGTCCAGCTGGAAGAGTCAGGGACTCGTTTCCCTAGATAGCATCTGTAAATTGATTTTGTTTTATTTTAATCTTTCATTAAAAAAAAAAAAAAAACCACTCATCTGATGCTTACGATGTACCCGATACTCTTCTAAGTTCTTTAAATAAAAAATATTACCTTATTTACCCCTGTAACAGTCCCATGAGGCAGGCTCTATTAAGAGCCCCATTTTTTTTATAGACGGGGGAAGCTGAGACGCAGCAGTGACTTGCTCAAGGTCGCCCGGCTGGGATGTAGCGGAGCTGGTATTTTTACACATCGCAGTCATCTTATTCCCATTCTCATTATCTTCAGCACTTATAATTCTGTGTTCTTCTTCGATCAGTTTTACTCACCGTTGTGTAGTAAGCGGTCTAAGAAGGGTTTTCTGTTTTTTATTTTGTCGTGGTTTTTTAGGAGACCAGAGTGAGACGGGCTCGAGCTTGTCAAGAGCTGCCGGGAAGTGCACAGCAATGAGGCGGAGGCCGTGCCCCGGGGGCGGGGGGAGGGTCACCCTGCTGGACCACCGCCTCCTCGGCGGCAGGGGACAGGCTGACGTTGCAGGTGGGGTCAGGCCTGGGCCCGAGGGAGGGAGGCGTGTGGATGGGCCCAAACGGACAGGCATTGGACGTAGGAGGGTTTTATCTATCTATCTATCTATCTATCTATCTATCTATCTATCTATCTATCTATCGTTCACATGAAGACGTGAAATGACCGGACACGACGCGCCACGGTTGTCTCCCTTGGCTGGCGCTCGGAATTGGTGCCCGTTTGCTGGTAGAAACGGCCACTGTGCTGGTGCTTCCACAGGCCGAGAGCCGCGGACGCTGTATTAAGTCTTACTGTCCCCGGTGGCTCTACGTCAGCCAACCTGCAACAGACCGCATCACACGGGCTGCCGCTTGCCTGCCCCCCCACACGCTCCGTTTCTCCGCCTGCTGCTGTGTTCCGAGGCGTCATGAACTCACGCTGTAAATGTGTCTTAGGACTCATCTACTGCTGTGTTCCATTCTCATCAGAGAATGTATTGAATAGGTCCTGAGTGTTCCATACGGTCACTAGGCTCAGTGCAGGGCTGCTCGCGCAAACCAACTGCCCGCACGGCCCTTCATCTGAGCAGCTAGCAGCCGGGTGGTCCTTCTAGAAAGGTTTCATCCCGGCGATTCCATAGAAAGAGTCTTCTCCCAGTAATTTAATTAAATGCACTTTGGCCGGTACCTTATTTACATACTTTTTATTTTTTCTGCCATCATACAGCTAAACTCTTCCTTTTGCTTGAAACGCTCCATTTCCATATAAATTTTTCATTGCCCATAATTACCTTCTTTTCAGTGTATCATTCCAATTCTGTCACGTAAGGAAAGTATCAGTAGTGTGTTTATTCTTGGCGAGGCACAGGTGCTTTTTAATATGTGCTCATTCGGAACTGCGAGATCCGTCTGAGTTTCGCTCCGTCCTATGGCAGGTTTCTTTCTGGATCTTGTGCAGGCATCGTGACACAGGGCCTAAGTGGCCGGCCCTGGAGTCAGAGGGCCTGGCTTCAAACCCGGGCTTGGCCTCTGGCAGCCGCATCGGCTGAGCAAGTTAACTTTCTCTGCTGGTTGTTAACTTACCTGCTAAATGAAGATAATGACAGTGCTTTCCTCATGGGATTGCTTGAGGATTAAATGAAATAACACATACACTTCGTGGTGTAATGCTCAGCATGTGATACTTAGTAAATTTTAACTGTAATGGTAATAATTTTTAAAAACCAAAATGGGAACTGTATCGTAACCAGAAATGATATGTGGTGTTTGGACGTGGTTTCTTAAATCATGTTCCAAGGGCTTATTGTTGGTGTTTTAGGTAGATGTCATTATATATGAACTGGCAATAACATTTTCAATGATATATTTAGCAGAACCTGAGAGGACTGTTTTCCTAATGGTCTAGGACACTTGGTACTATATAACACAGTGTAATTTATCTTTAAAGCATAAGCTTTGACTCATATTTAATCAAAATAGGCAACTCTTAGAAGATTAATATTCTGAGAGAGGAAATATCTTATGCGCTTAAGCGAAACCCTGTCTCTGCATGAGGACCACCGTCCCGGGGACTCTGAATTCGGAGAGATCCGTCCTCCCTAACGCGAGCAGGTGCTGCAGTTACATGAATGTCATGTTCCCGCGACCCGCGGCCTCGTGGCCTCGCTCACGCAGTACACGCGTGTGTGGGGGTGACTGTGCCAGTGGCACGGGCCCCGTCAGGGAGCCGGAACTAGAGCCTGCAGCCGACGGCGAAGGGGTTCAGGACAGACGTGAGGAATCTGCTTTGACAGGGCGGAAGGCCACTTCTCTCCATGTGGGAGGAGGAGAGTGGGGGGCGGTGAAGCGGGCGCCAAGTGTCAAGGTGGAGGGGAGAGGCCGGGTGCGTGGCCTTGGCCTTCTGTAGGTGACGCAGGGAGCCAGGCCAGCGGCCTTTGGAGCGCGAAGCAGAGGAAAGCTCCGGGCCGGGCGGGAGAGGCAGGAGCAAGGTCTGCGGACTGAGCAGGGGTGCGACAGGACGTGCATTCGTGACGGGTGGCGGAGTGGCCGAGGGACACGTCTGAAAGCGGCCGTGGCCCTGGCTTCGGGTTAGAGCTGGGCAGGGCCGCCCAGGACGTGCGCATCGGAGGCGGGGGGCTGCCGGGCTCGGAGAGCAAAGCCTCACACCTGGGAGGGACCGAGACGGCGGGGGACCCAGCACGGCAAGGAGGAGGATCGGGGATGTCGGAGCCACAGCTTCCAAGAAGGTCCCTTCAGAGGGTGACACGTTCGGTTTTTAGAGGAAGTTAAAGAACTCTGGTTTCTCTTGAAAAGACTCAGCAACGGGGAAATTTTCTTTCGAGAGCTTATAGGAGGGAGTTGCCGGAGAGACTAGTGTTTCAGCCAGACCAGGAAAAGTGCTAATATTTTTGTGCATATATCACAGTACATAACACAGTTAATAGAGCAGATACGATTTTTTAATTCTGAGGACCGCGCTAGAATCTCCCATTTCATACATCATTTAGAGCTTGTTATAGTGTGATATCACACGTTCAGCATCTCTATTTTTGCATAAACTAGGACCATTTATTGTTTTGAATGTTGAAAGGTAGTTGGCATGGATCTCTTTTTATGGTTTCATGTGACAAAACAACTCAGAATTGTAGCCTCTCCAAAGCAGGGCGGCCGTGCAGGGAGAGAGACGGCCTCTGCCCGACCGTCCGTGCGGAGGGGTCCGCTCAGGACAGACGCCGGCGAGGAGGGCGTTCGGAGACCCTCCTTGGGTGGCGGCATTGTCCGCCGTTCACGGCCCGGAGTGTTTCCAGCTGTGTCTAGACCCGCTGGCACAGAGCTCACCCCGGGCGCCTGTGCACCCGTGACCTGCAATGACCCTCTCTCGGGGGTCCCGGTGGAAGCCACCGCTGCTTCTCCACGGATTCTTCCAGCAGGTGCAGCAAAGCCGGGGCCGCTGTCTGTCCCTTCACACTTAATCAGATTTCGTGGTTCACGCCTGCTTTGGTCACGCTTCTGAGTTACATAGAAAAAAAACAAACAAACAATTGCTTTAGGGATGTGGCGATGCCGTTAATAGGAGAGATTTTAAGAACTGTCCCAGGAGGAGGATCTAAATTAAAACAAAATAAGCCAAGAACACCCAGGGTGGAAGTGCTTCGGTCTTTTTCTTCTCTGTAGCATTTTAAGAGCCATGCAGTTCCAATTATTTTTAAAATTGTAAATTGCTGCATTATTATAATAATAAGTGGCTGGAAATTCAAAGTGGCAGAAAACCAACAACTCAGGGAGTAAAAGGGTTCAGTGAAGGGAAATGGATTCCCTTTGGCTCTGAGCACTCACTCGGGCCGCTTGTCTCTTGTTACTTAAAAACTTCAGTGTTTTAGGATGTGACCAGAGGAACTCTCAGCCCTGCTCCTGTGTTTGAAAAGAGCCCAGGTCGTTACTCTTTTCCAAAAAGGTTCTGGTCATCTCTGTCTCTCCTCCTCTGCTGGGCCTGCTGCCTCTAGGGAATTCAGGTTAATTTTCTTGTCCCGCATCTCCTACAGCACAAGTTACTGTCACACAGATAGCGGCCCAGCTGGCAAGGGCGTCTTTGGTGTTCGGTGCCATTTACGCAGTAGGATGACGTGACAGTGACGAGGGGATTGGTACCGACACGGCCCTCGTCAGAGCCTTTTCTGGAGATGAGGCCCGGCCCGCTCCGCGTCCTCGTGTGCCCGCACCTCTCCGAGGGCTCGACACAGGCGGGCGTTGCTGCGGTTCACGGGAGCCAGTCTTCCGTGAAAGACCTTGCCGTCGTGGTCTCGATCTTTTCTCATACCCGCCCGTTCCAGTGGGGACGTGCTTATTAATAAGAGAGCGGAGCCGAGGGGTCAAGGGCGTCTGGAGCACGCAGGAGTTCCGTCGTGTCTCCCTGCGTGGCTCAGAGCTGCGTTTTCAGACCTGTCTCCAGGGGAGCATTTTTGTAAAAACCCATGCTAAATGAAAAGTAAACAAACATTGGCAGACACGAAGCATCTTCTCCCAAGTATGTCCATTAGGAGTTCTCCTGCAAGTTGAGTAGCTTGTCATTTCCATTGAGTGTCATAGGTTTCACATTATTGCTGTCGAATCATTGATGTTCATTCATTCAGCAAAAAATTAATTCTTGCTCTCCTCAGGGCCTCGGGGACACGTCAATGAGTAGAACAGGAAGAGAAAAATTTCTGCCCTCCCAGAGCTTATGTTCGATTCACGTTTAAAATACTATTAGGTTTTTAGTGAAAAGATGTTTTTAAAGGCCAGGTTTCTATACCATCTCTTTGTGTAGTAACTGATATGTTATTTTCATTTCACAAACATATTTGCGGCTTTTGAAGCGATGCTTTCTAACCTTCTCAGTGCCCAAAGAGCCTTTCGAACTTGTGAAAACCGAAGCCCCGCACAAAAATTATGTACCTGTTCTCATGCTCATTGGCGTTTGCCTATCAGCTTAGAGGCTTTGTAGCTGCCCGGTTTTAAAAAAAGGATTTGACCATAGAAGTCCAAATGCATGTGTCGTCTGGGGGCGCTGCTGCAGCCTATCGGGGGCCACTTGAGCTGCCCTTTGCCACTCGTCCTAGGAAAACTCGGCAGCCGGTCCCCGCACATCGTGGGAGCACCTTGCCCTGTTACTCATCAGTCGAGAAGCACTTGGGAGAATGCCGGAGGAGCGCTCAGATGGCCTGACACTCGCGCTTCCTGCCTTTAGGATGGAGGCTCGAGGGCGCGCACGGCTGGCCCGTTCTCCGCCCTTCCCACCCGCCCCCTTCCATCCTCTCTCCCGGTTCCCTCCTTGGCCCTGGCGCGTCGCCCTTCGCGCCTGCATGATGTGAAATGATACGACAGACATAAAGAGAGATTTTTAAGATGCAAACACATGAAACACGTGGGCTCGTGTTTTCTCTTTTAGCTCACGTTTCTATTTTTAAAATAATGATGATATTACTGATATGGAAACCTCTATCCTTCGAAAAGGTTTTTTTTTGTTTTTTTTTTTGCACATATCTTTATATTTTCTGCTTTTCCAGTTGCCACTTTGCTGGTTTCATCAGAAGTGAAGAAAATGGTGACTGCGCTGGGCGCGCTTCCCCGTTCTTTAAGCACTTTTGATGTCAGATGAATCGCCTAACAAGTTTTGAGCTTAACCCAGGGTGAAGAGCAACTAGAAAAGCGATAAGTCCTGAAATATTAAATAATTTTCAATGAATTAAACCTTTTTATTTTTTCCTCTTGCAGTGAGAGATTTTTCTTGAGGCTGAATAGAAACGGGCTTCCCAAAGCCCCAGATAAACCAGAAAGACACTGCTCTCTCTTCGTGGTAAGTGGGGCTTGATCCATCCAAGAGGCAGAGTCTTCTGATTGGACTTCGTATTGTTTAGGAGAAATAAATTATTGTGGGAGAACATAGCGGATGTGCTTATAGTTGGTAAATGACACACAGATCACCATTGAGCCCAGACTTCTGATTGCCACCAGTCACGGTCACACTTTGGTTCCTTCGCTGTGTCTTAGAGCCTGCCACCCTACTTTCAAAGCACAGTGGCGATGGGCCCCGTGTGGCCTTCGATATGTGGTATGTGCTTAATTCGTGGTTGAAGAATGAGCGAGTGAGCATTGGAATAAGAACGGGCTTTCTCCTAAAACGTTACCTGACACCTGGACATGTCCAACAGAGTCAGTCGTCATAGTGTATATGGAACAGGCTTTGAACCACATGCCTCTGCCACAAAAGTTCCGTTAACATTGACCTTTGTCTTCTATGATGTGAAAATAATGTGCTGGGCCCTTTAAATGCTTCCACAGAAACGACGAGTCGTAGAATAACCACGCCTGATTTTTTGGCAGGATTTGGGTAGCAGCGAGCTGCGGAGGGACATCTATATCACCGTGCACATCATCCGAATCGGTAGGTACGACTCTTGTCAGCGTGGTCGTTGCGCTCTGTGTGGCTGTGCTTCGTTTGCCGTGCGGGTGACAAAGACGTCAAAGCCAGACGTGATTTTTAGAGACACGGAATTCGGAAATGGCTCCCCGGTGTCCCCGAACTCTGGTGCGACTCCTCGGCCACTGTACACAGGGTTCGTCCTCTCTGCACCAGCTGCTGGTGTTTCGTCGTGTTTTGCTGGTGTCCCTAGACAGACGTAATTCAAACGTTTCGTATTCGCCTTTTTACATTCTAGTTTCCGTTCACGGCATACATTAAACTTTCAGAAGCTAGATTTCCCACAAGGTTATGGGAACTTCACACCAGTTGGCATTCCCCGAGACTCAGGGTGCTGCAGAGTGTTATTGCAGAAGGCGCTACGAGAAAGGGATTTTGAAATACTGAATGCTATATATATTTATTTCCAGTTAGGGAGCATCATCAGCTTATTAAAGGGTCTGAGAAGTCGTGCAGGGAAGCATTACAGCGCCTCTCTAACTTCGCCGACCCTCACTGTCCCCCACGTTTGATTTGACTGTAGGAACATTTATGTAATGTGACATTCCACACCCTGCAGAACACACTTGGGGTGTTCCGGGGTAAACTTGCACAACAGAACCAGAAGGTGTTCGCTCGTTCTTACATGTGAAACGCCTCTACAGGCAGGCGTTTTCTGGCAGAGGAAGCAGGTGCGATGAGGAACAGTGGAGCGAATGCTGGTTTTCTGTGGCAGCCCACCGGCTGACGCCGGGCGCTGTCAGCTCGGGGGACTTCCGCGGGGGGCGACACCCGCGTGCAGTCCCGCAGAGGGGTCTTCGTTTTAAACACTCTTTCGTTTTGTGCACGCGGTAGCCGCATGGTGCACTGAGACTGTAAAACCTGGTGTCATTCCAACACGGATTTTCTCTATATTTTTTTCTCATGAAAGTCTGTGGTGGAAAACGTGTTTTCATTTTCTACTCTTTTTGCATTTGAGGGACAAAGTTTTTAAAAATTAAACTGTTTTTGGTTTTGTTTTCATTTTCTCCTTACAAATGCATACGTGGGAAAAAATTGGATAGGGCCTTTAAAAACATTGGGAAAGTGAGAACTCACGCTGCTGCGTATTTATGAGATAAAGCCCCTGACTGTGCCTGGGATGGCAGGGGCTCAGTTTGTGCGTGCTTTTTTTTTTTTTTTTTTAAATTCAAAATTTTAATACCAATTGTCGATATAGATTGTGGTTTCAGACGGCTTTGTGTAAACATTGCTAAAATTTTCTCCAACATTAAGAGAGAAAAGCGAATCACTTTTGCTTTCAGAGCTTTTTAAACGGTATCCATAGGTTTGTGGTGGTAGAGACACAGGTGGCCCGCAGTCGGGCAGCTCTGACCTTCACTCGCGGGGTTATTCCCAAGGAAGCCACTTCTGTAGAGTTGCCCCCACAAGGCCGCCTTGAACTCTGTGGCGGTTGACCAGCGATCGCATTTTTGCCGAGATTTCGATGACCCTTAAGTTGTCAGAATGAAGGCAGACTCGGAAGCTGCCCGCCCCTGCGCCCCGCTCCCCCACCCCCAGTCGTTGACCCCGTTTCTGCTTCACTGAGTCACCGCAGATATTTGCCTGGTGATGGGGTTTCCTGGTTTGACACCTGGAAACCGAGGATAAGTAAGACAAAAGGTAAGGAAGTCTAAGAAAGGTCTAGACTTCGTCTGCCGCAGTGAAATGAAGGCATGGAGGATTCTCGTCTTTCCGCGACAGATACTTTTTCTAAAATGTCCCTTGTGCCCGCCTGAGTAGGAAAGGGCACACTGACCCTCACTGGCAGTGGACAGCGGGGACAAAGTGGCACCCCGCCTCGGAAGCTAAGCCCGGGCCTTCGACTGACACGGGGGGGGGGGGAACAGAGAGGTGGTCTCCTCGCCCCCCGTCCCGCCGCCTGCTTCCCGCCCCCTCGCCTCCCCTTGTGGCCCTTAGCTGGCGGCCAGCCGTTCTCACCTCCCCCAGTCCCACCTCCGTGAACTCCCCTGGGAATCTGCCCGCACTGTGAACTGTTCACCCCGGAGCCGGGAATGCTGGGGCTGGCAGTGCGGTCGTGTGACCAGGGGTTTGCTGTCCGCAGCCAGGAAGGGAGACTTGACATCGGGCGTCTGAGGACAAGGGTGGCGTGGAGTGTGGGAGTCAGAGTGGCGGGCGGGAGCCTCGCTGGAGAGCCTCCCCACGTTGTCCCGACAGACGCTCCTGCATCTCCCCCGCTTTGCGGTTCTCCCCGAGCACCCACTTTTTTCTTGGCAACAGTTCTTGCTGAAGGGGTTAGAAAAAATCGAATTGATGTGCATACTGTCTATAAACTTCCAGGGAGTCAGGGCAAGCCCTCCGCAATAATCTTGTAGAGAGTTTTTTTTTGTGTTTTTGTTTGTTCTTTTGTTTTTGTTTTGTTTTGTTTTTCTGATAAGCTTCTTGTATAATGTTAAGGAACTTAGAGTACTTCACTCAGAAATCTTGTAATTACTTTGCCATCTTACGTTTACAAGAGAGTGATTAAGAAAGAAAAAATACATTTTCTAAAATCATGACGTTGGTAAAGATTGCAATGTATATTTCATCCTGATACAATCTATAATAATATTTGAAGCAGAGGTAAACTAGATCCTTTTTTCTGTTTAAAGAGTGACCAGTTTTAAGTTCGTTTAAATCAATTCTGTAAGTAAAAATTCCTTGATAAATTCAAATGGGACAGTGTAAAGTATTTGATTTACAGGTGAAATTTATATTAAAACAGATCGAAATTTAGCCACATATTACAGCATCAGGTCATGAAAACATGATATGCGAAATGCTTACATTTTGTACATCTAAAAAGCAAGTGACTTATTTTGACCACGTTTTAATTTTGATTCTAACCGATAAAATGAGAGCTTTTCAGGCTGCTATTTGTAAGCATTTCCATGAAAATGGCATTTTGAAAAGAGAGTTTTCCTTTATTACCTATAAATCCAAACCAAATTGCACATTGCCATCCTTTTTTTCTATTTGACATTGGATCTGGGAAGAGCTGGAGTTATGCGGATGGGCTTTAGGAGAATTTCACTCAGAGGGACTCAACTGATAAGGCCAGCAAACGTCTGGAAGCAAATCTGCAGATTTTTTTTTCATTGTTTCCCCCCATATTAACTTGTTAAACATAGTTCAGATCCAGTGTACTTTCTGCTTTCTGTCTTAGAATAAGCCACCGGTAATTAAGTGCAGCACTCCCAGAAAACAGTTTCTCCATAACGTACTTAAACACATAACAATCTCAGCAAGTCAGAGCCGTTGGCGTGAGCAGCATCCCAGGAGACTCGGGTACTAGCTGGTGACAGTCTCAGCCCTGCCTCAGGAAGGGGCAGCTGCTTTGGTCACCTGCGCTAACATGCTGTTCCCCTAGGGGGTCGCAGAGTGCTTCCTTTCAAAGGTGAAATAGTTGAAATAGTTTTTAAAACGTACTTTTTTAAAATAGAAGAATGAAAGAGGCTCCATGACGGCCTCTGCTGACGCGAGCCTCCTGGGGTGCCTTCCCGGGTGGTCGGGAGCGGGGCTCCCAAACATGGGGTGAGCGCCGGCCTTCGTGTTTCATGGATGGCAGCCGGCGCCTCGAGTTCGAGCCGCGGGCCGAGGCCCCACGGCGCGGTGCTCGCAGAGGGGAGTCCGGAACTGGAGCGAGGCCGGGGGGCGCGGCGGGTGTGCGCGGCGCGGCGGGTGTGCGCGCCCCGGCTCACGGCCGCGTTTGCTTCCTCGCGCACAGGCCGCATGGGGGCCGGGGAGAAGAAGAGCGCCTGCAGCGTGCAGTACCGGCGGCCCTTCGGCTGCGCGGTGCTCAGCATCGCCGACCTGCTGGCCGGGGACGCGAAAGACGACCTCGTCCTCAAGGTGTACATGTGAGTCCCGGCGCGGGGGGCGGGGGGCGGGCGCGGGGGCACGTGCGGGGGCGGGCGGCGGGGACGCGTGTGGCTGCTCTCCGGGGGGGCGGAGGGTGGGGGTTCGGGGGTCGGGTCCTGGAAGAGCCAGGTCCTCACACACGCAGCTGCTGCACTCCGCCACAGGTGGGGCCGCGCAGCCCCTTCCCCGCCCGCGGAGCCGCGGAGCCGGGAGACGGATAAGCGGGAATGTGGGCGGGGCCTCTGCGGGTCCGCCACCACCGTGCGGCTGCCTCCTGGGGACTTAAAACCCAGCGCATCTTCACCCGGGAGAGGTCCTCCGTTCTTGGAAAAGAAATCATTGTTAATGTGAATTGATCAGAATTAGGAAGAGGGAGCCCCAGGGGTGGCCCTCGCCCGGCCTGTGTCCAGCCCGGTGCTCGGGGGCCGAGGCCACAGGACCCCGTCGCTGGCCGCGCAGGTCCAGCCAGGGCCGGCTCCCTCCGACGAGCGCCAGGGCGGCCGCAGCCTTCGGCCTTCGCGACTTGTGGGTGCAGCACCCCATCTCCGCCGCCCCCGTCACGTGACGGCCTCCCGTGTGTGTGCGCCCGACTCCGCGTCCAGGTGTCCCCTTTCACGGGGATGCGGTGATGCTGTGCCACCCCTCGGGCCCGATTCCAACGCGAGCGCTTCCTCAGGACCCGGTTCTGAGGAGGCGGAGTCGGGACTGCAGCCCTATGGCTTTTTCTTTGGGGGTGGGGGGGCTGGGGCGGGTCACAGTTCAACTCATCACACTCTACCAAGAAAATCACGCACTGTGCTCAAAATCCAAAGTTAGCGACTCTAACGGTGCCATGTGTCCGGATCACCCCATGGAGTAGCCCCCCTCCCCACACACATGCACCCACGGACCCCATCGAGAGCCTGCTTCCAGGGCTGCGCTTGGAGCCGCTCCCCAGGGAGGCCATGGTGTCTCCTTCTCTGACCCGTCGACCTCGCCACTGACCACAGCCAGGAGTGAGCTTGCTCTGCTTTCTGTCCTGGCTCTTGACTCGATCGGCCCACCATATGCCAACAGTGTGGTCGTCTGTCGAGGTCACAGGACTGGCCACTGCCTATGGGAAATGAGTTTCCAGCTGCTTTTTGAGCCCTGGGGCAGGTTTCATGGATTCTCTCCTGCTCCATCTAGTGCCCCTGGGACCTGGGCCACACGGTTCTAATTAGTGGACAAAGATTTGTCTATAGCCTGTGGTTTAGGGCCGGAAACGCTCTTGATCTCTTTTAAGAGGGATAAAATCTGTGACCTTGACTTTAAACTTGAAATTTCTGGTGAAACCAGTGAGTGGTAAAACTTGCTCATCACCTGGCAGCCCTTAACTTCAGTGATTGGGATAAAATCCATGATAATCTTCTTTTCAAACTCTGCTTTCTGACTCTTGTTTTCAAACGTTGGTTGTAAAACAATTTATAATGGCTGATAATGGCCACCGTTTACTGGGTCCTTACTGGGTGCAGGGAACCGTGTTAAGTGCGTGGTGTGTGTCGGGTCACTTTATCGTCACGTGAAAAGTCTGTGAAGCAGACACTGTCGGTTCACTGTTACACACCAGAGGACAGAGAGGCTGAATGAGCTGCCCAAAGACGCCCGGCCAAGGATGGTGACAACGGGAGCAGGACCCCAAGTCGGGACTGTCTGACCCCAGACCTCAGCTCCGACGTTACCGGTGGGCGTGTTTCTGGGCGTCATTTCACACCCTGTCTTGTAACGTGATGATGAAGCTGTCGTGTGGCATCGCTTTTTAAGAAAACTAAAATTCCTTGCATGCGCCGTCTCACGGAGCAAGCGCGGTGACTGCCCTGCCCCTGGGAAGCCCTCGGGACTCGCCATGGTTCCACGCAGACTCTTGACTTTGCAGGCAGCTGGGGGGGACTCAGGCGGTCCGTCCAGCTCCGCCTATGCGAGACTGTCGCTCTCATGAAAGCAAATCATGCTGCTCTTCGTGGTTCTTACTGTTCTTCATAAGCATCAAATAAAGTTTGGGGTTATCTCGCTGGAAGAGAGATCCCTTAAAAATACTGTTCCCAGAAGGAATGCCAGCCAGTTAAAACAGTCCCTGCAGGGCAAGAAGGAGCTGTGACTTTATAAAGCATTTTAAGGAAGTGCCTGTTAGAAACAATTTGGAAGAAACTTCTGTTGGTTAAGGTGGCCGAATCCTTAGCCCACCTGTGACTCACATACAGAATAACAGCAAATACCTCCTCTGGGTCTGGAAGATATTTCAGTCACATACTTGAGGAGCTTGGTTTTTTGTCGTTGTTGTTGTTTGAGTTTTGTGGGTTCGAAGCAGGAATTCTGGAATCACCTTTGAAATAGAAAGCAAGCCATCTTTCTTCCTTCTCCACTGAGCTAAAATAAGGAAACAGGGCAGGACGTACTGAACGGCAATTTGGTGCCTTAACGGCGGGGCAGGTTGGCCGGTTCCATTCCCTCTTAGTTCTCCAGCCTTGCACGATTCAGTGCTCTGTGCGGCATCCTGCTAACTGGCTGGAGAATAAACTCCATCAGGCTCCTCCCGGGAAAGCCTGCAGTGATGGGATAAATAAATAAGCAAGCAAATTGTGAGTGACCAGCGACAGACAGGGTCCACCGTTTGTGCTCTCCTGAGGTTTGGGGTGGGGAGGGGGCTTGCACATCCTGTGAGTCGTCCATCCCAGTCGCTTCTGGCGTGGGGGAGGTGGCCGTGTGCGTGACCCGATCTGGGCATTCCTGTCGTCTTGGGGTGCCCGCGCTGACCGGCAGTCGCTTGCCGTCGGTCGTGGGCACCTCAGAGGAGGGTGAGGATGTCCGTTACGGTGGCTGCGTCGCAAGGAGCAGGCGTGCTGCTCAGGCCGTTGCCAGCTCTCACGCACCTTCAGCGCTCATGGGGGTCCTATCTTCGCAGGTGCAACACGGAGAGCGAGTGGAGCCAGATCCACGAGAACATCATCAAAAAGCTGAACGCGCGCTACAACCTGACCGGCTCCAACGCGGGTGAGTGCGCGGCTGCTCCCGTCCGGCCTCGCTCTGCTCTGTTCCCGCCCCACCTGGCCCAGCTCCGAAGACGCACGGTCAGCACGGTCAGCACGGTCAGCGGTCAGCAGTCAGCATCTGGGCGCGTCTTCCGTGCTGCGATAGGCGTCTCCGCTCACTCCCTAAACAAGCTCTTCCCTTCCGGTTGAGACCGGGCGGAGTGTCTGACTGCTCCGTGGGGCCAGGTCTTGAGACCTCCAGGTGGTAACTGGTCGCAGAAAACCGAAGGACAGACGTGCTTGGGTTCACGACAGTCGCGTCGTAGGTTCGATGACGGGAAATCGGTTGGTGAGGCCCGTGCAAAACTCGCTGTGCTGCCTGAGGCTGTCGTGTCGTGGACAGCCTGCAGGCCCCAGGCCGAACCTGGCCAAGGAGAGTGGCATTGACCGCAGTGTCACGTGGAGGAAAGTGTGTGACGCTTGTTCAGAAGGGAGCTGAGATGCGATGCGTCGTATGTGTGTTGTATGGCGCAGGCCTACACCGGTATGTGTTATGGAGTGTCTTCACGTTCCGTAACACGTCTAGATTATATAGCACACTTCGGTCGGTAGACGAAAACTTGTGAATATTTGTGCTCCCTGTCCTTCCTTTACACCCCTGTTGAAGCAAAACAAACTAGGCAGGTGTGTGCTTTCGTTGACCTAAGCTTCAAAGTGAGTAAGCTGTTATTTGAACTGAATGCGCTGTCTTTGAGACTGGTTGCTGACGTCTCAAATATAGATATTTGCGTTATGGTCCGTCTTGCCTGGTAATTGGAAGAACCAGAATTTGGACTGACTCCCCCTTTTTCT
Source organism: Rousettus aegyptiacus (assembly GCF_014176215.1). NCBI lineage: Eukaryota > Metazoa > Chordata > Mammalia > Chiroptera > Pteropodidae > Rousettus > Rousettus aegyptiacus. Next base: position 43,351,948 of record NW_023416288.1, on the reverse strand, counting down.
CAGACCTGTGCACATCTTGCTAGGCCCAGGTGATCCCCGAGACCAAGCACCTGCAGACAGAACTTTGCGCTTCGGTCCATACACAACCCTGAGCACCCCCAGCTCCCGCGTGTGGCCGTGCTCAGGTGCAGTGAGCGGTGAGCTTGCCTCCTCTCCCCCCCCCGCCCCCCCCCCCGCTAGAGCTGGGAAGGGGGGAACTTCGGTTTTATTTGATTCAAAGCCCAACATTTCCCACTAACTGCACAGAAGGCTTGCCGTCACTGTGGCGGCTGGGGCCCCTCTAGGACGAGGAGGAGCTGGTGGTGGGGGCACTGGTCCTCGCGCCTGCTTCTCTGTTTCTGTGAAGGCGCGTCCTGTCCCCTTGGGTCGGCCCCAGCTGCTTCCACGTGCTCCGAGCGCTCAGGCGGCTTTGTCGACCGACCGACCGCTTATCCTGAGCGAGGCCACCTCATTCCCTGCGTGTTCCCGTTCCTGTTTTTAGCCGTTGTACTGAAATGAAGGTCCGCTTGTTCCATCTTGGGAAATAGTGGGAGATACCACTGTGCTGTGGGGCCCTGGAGAAAGGGGCTCCCCGCCCACTGGCAGAGCCCCTACCTCCGCCCCCCGTCGTCACCTGCTGTGGCTCTCAGAGTCCGAGGCAGCCAGATGCCCAGTGTCTGTACTTGGCTTTTGCTGCAAAGCCCTCTCTGCCCCTCTGTCCTTATGACCCAGGCCTTGTCCATCCTTTGCCTGTCGGGCCCCAGCCCCGGCCAGCCGCACGCAGCCGGCGTCCATCTGCCTTCTGGTCCCCTGGCCTCTACCCGACGCTCTGTCCCTCTCAGGCCAAGTGATGAGCCCCATCACTCCAGAGTTCTGCTCCCGCGAGACAAACCTCAGAAAGAAACCTTAAAAAATGAGGATAACTCAGCCCTGTACTGTTTCCACTTAAGTTCCCACCCCTCAGTCTTGGCGGGTCATTATTCTGGGTTGCCCGGGTCTGTTCTCCTTCTGGAGAAGAAGCAGCTCTAAGGGCAGCAGACAGGTGGGTGTGCAGGAGAGCTTTGCCTTTGTTGTTGGAAGGGAGGCTCTGGAATGGCTTTCTTGAAAATAGTGGGGGAAATGAGAGTACAGAGAGTCGGAGTGGGGCGTCAGGCCGCCCATGTTCGCACGGTCACGGCGGGAAGGTGTGTTGACTTCCTACGTTTCCTCCTTGGACCACAGAATTGTTGATTAAACAAAAACAGTGCAAGCAAACGTTTTCAAGAGAATTGAGCTCACTCAGCAAAGTACTTACTTCTTTTTCCGTTCATTTCCCCTCTTGTTCTTCGGTCATTGCTACTAAAAAAAAAGAAAGAAAGAAAGAAAGAAAGAATAACTTCAAATTAGTTTGGAAAAAATTCTCCCACTTCATTTTCAGGATCTTTATGCTTCACCGATGTCCTCCTATCTGTTAGAATTGGAATCTATCCGTTGACTAGAGAAAGGGGTTCATCTAGTTAACAACTGTTCTTGTTTTCCTCTAACCTAAGACTGATACTGCAAGGGTACATTAACCACTAGCGCTGTTGTGTTTAGAAACTGGGAGAAAATTGCTAGTGATTCATTTAACTTTTAAAGGCTAAAAAAAAAAAAAAAAAAAATCCAGTTAATACGTCTCTGTGGCTGGATTTAGTTGGGTTAAGTGATTTCAAATTTCCAAAGTTGTGCCCTGTGGGAATTTTTAAATCTAAAAGTAATATCATAAGAATTTGAAATTCTAAAAATAGTCATGAACATGGTCCTGGTTTAGGTTTTTCGAGCACATGGATATTATACCTGTCACCTGCGACAGACATTAGCAGCGGATTTCAGGAATGTGAAATGAAACTGAGCCAGTGCGATGTACTGAGGAAAATTCAGTTCTGTGACTTGACCTCAGGTCTGTAAAAATCACTGGCCTTGGTTCAGTGTGTCCTAAGAGACACTTCCAAATCTTTTCATGTGATCTATGTATTTATGAAATTCTCTTTCTTGTAGTTTGCAAATATAGCTTATAATTAGAAAAAAAAATCATATTTGCTAACGAGGTCAGTGTGTGCGTGCGCGTGTGCACGTGTGCGCACACGCGTGTAAGATGCGTGTGCGTGGTTGCATTCCTGCCGACGGCTGCACTTCTTCACCCCCCGGCAGGTTAGAGGGAATTACCTAGGTAAGGACCGCACAGCACACCGGGAGAGAGTGAACCCCACGCGGGACGTGGGCGCGGTCTCCATTTGGCCGAGGGCACAGGAGGCCCTGGGAGAGGCGGTGTTTCGGGGGCGGCGCGCCCGGCCCTCGCACCCCGATGCCGTCCTTGAATTCAGTGTCATGGCGTTGGCGTTTAGAAAGTTCACGTTCTAACACTGTGTCAAGAAAACTGGAACTTTCTGGCACCACCTATTGGCTAGAAGTATAGCGCGTGGCGTTTTGCTCACTTTTGGAATTGCCCGATTGGTAAACCACACTTTTTTATTCTTAACATTTTTTAAAATTTTCGATTAATTTTACGTGCAGAAACGTTGCGAGAACAGTGCAAAGCATCCTAATCCTTAAGAGGTTAGCGTTGTGTCTAACGGCCCTGAGCTTGGCGCTCCATGACTTACGGGTCACTGCGGTCTTATTTTCTCTGTTCTTGTCAGCCATGGCTCGCCTCTCCTTTAAAGAAAACGTGAAGGCCTTCCCACCACTTTGAAATAGCAGACTGTGGACCAGTACTTGTAATCACAAGGTGATTCGCTCATCCTTATCACACGTTACACGTCAGAACGGAGGCCTCGCCGGGCACAGGGTTACCTGTTCAGCCGTGTCGGGGAGGTGATCTCCGGAAGGTGAGCCTGTAGTCAGACACTGATCCACCCTCAGTGGTGTCAAAAGGGCGTCCTCTACGAGGCCAGCCGATGTAAGGAGGCGGTCATCAGCGGGCGTGTTCCCAAATTGAGTAACACTGGCCGGAAGTCAGGAATCAAGGCGTGACTGTTAAGAAAGGAGAATGGTTTTTTTTTTTTTTTTTTTTTTTTTAAATTTTAAATTTGCTTCTAAAGTACACCTGGAAGAGGCGCCGCTTCCTCGGATATGAGCGTTGGCACCGCAAGCAACACGAGTGTCTGGGTTTCCGGGGTGACGCTGTCCAAGGACCGTTGTCATTGGTGTCTCGGGCCTCCCGGCGCAGGCCCGACGCCCTGGGACGGCACGCCACGCAGGGCCCCGCCGCCGCCCCCGCCTGCCTTCTCCATCCCGTTTCTACGCTCCGGTCTCTCCCGAATCGCTCCCCGGGCTCGTTTTCCACCGGTGTCCTCTCAGGCGACACCATTCCTCCCGGACGTTCGGCTTCCTTCATTGCTCTGCCCCAGAGACCCTGGCCCCAACCTCCCTCTGTGAACACTCGCCTGACCCCGCCAGGGTTTCGCTGCGTGAGGCAGCCGGGGCGCACTCCCGAGAGCTCTCTCTGGCTTTGAGCTGGACCCAAGTAAGAGATGCACTTCCCGTGTGTGTGTTTGAAAGGCGAGTATCTGACCTTTCAGAGACATGCGCTGAGTCTGTCCTCGTGCGTAAGGTAGTGCCCGAGACAAAGCTCTGGTGATAGATTTTGTAAATCAAAATGGAAAGAAAGTACTTGCTCTGATGATAATGAGGTCCTAAATATTTTAGAAATAAACAAATTCCTCAAGATAATGTTTCGGAAGAATTTAGTAACGAGTGTCTTTAGGAAGTTTCACTGACGCCTAATGGCGTTCGTAATTTTGCAGTTCCAATGTCGAAGTTCCAGCATTTGTGCCCACCCTTCGCCCCCTGCCCCCCAAACAGACAAGGGCACGAGGCAGGCAAGTGCCGTCAAGGACTAACGGTTTGGGCTTCACCTTGGAAGGACAGCATGAGGAGCCCCAGGGACCCTCTCCAAACTGGAACAACTCTAACTGATAAAGATAATATTTTAAAAAGGCACGAACGCCTGACAATTGTCCGAAGAGCATCCAGCAAATAGAGGAAGACTTGTTCAAGAACAGCTGCTCCATCTTGACAAGCAGAGAGACGGCGGTGGTACTCGTGCACAGCCCACTCGCTCCTCCCACCTGCCCCTGCGCGGTGCGATGGGGATTCGACGGCGGGCAGACGCGGCCAGGATGGGACGTCTGCCCTCAGCTCTCAGTCCCGGGACGCTGCCTCACCGGCATTTCTCATCCCCCTCAGCTCCGAGTGGCTCACTTCCTGGCGAACGTAGCTGTGAGGTCGGGGGCTCCCTCCTTCCTCCTGACCCCTACCGACAGCGTAGGGACTGTACCCAGGGTGTAGCAGGCCGAGGGGATTGGGGACATCGATCACCCCGGCTCACTCATTTGCTGGAGGCGCCGCAGGAGGAGAGACGAGCCGAGACCAGAGGTGACTGCCGCCGCCTGGCATCTGGCTCCGCGGGCAGGGAGGCGTGACTCGTCGTAGTCTAACACGCCGCTTTTCTACCGCGCATTCCCACCTCCGCCGCAGGCCCGCTAGCACGGGCCCCCGCCCTCCCCTGCCTTCCTGTCTGCCGTCGTCTCTGGCGCGAGTCATCAGTTCCACTCTCCCCCTTGCCAGTCCCGTTTCCCAGGTGACACGAGAATGCTTCATTAAGGCACAACTTGGCACATGTTTTCTTTACCCCAAATTCTCCAGCGGCTTCTCGTTGCACTCAGAGTAAGAGCAACTAATTGTGGACTCTGTGACGGCCACTCGCCTTCCCGACTCCCGTCCAGCGACCTTCTTCCGATCTCCGCGCCACCCTGGGCTCTTCCCTGCCGCAGGGCCTTTGCGCATGACCTCTGCCTGGATCAGGGTCTCCCCATCTTTCACACTGCCATCTTTCTCTAAGTTTAAGTGTTCTCTCGGAAACGCCTTTGGTGAGCACTTTTCCTTTATAATTTATATCCCGGTCTCTGGCTTATCTCCTCTGTGACAGTTACCACAATCAAAAAGAACAAAATTTCTGCTCGGATACACAAAAAGTTCTAAACGTGGATTAATTCTAGAAAGTAGAACTCAGGAACTGGGGCGGGGAGTACATTTCCTTCCAGACTAGAACCTTCTGTACAATTTGAGTGGTGTAACATATGCATGGACTACTTGAAATTTTTAAAATCTAATTAAGTTCTAAAATGCCAATATTTGTTCACCAGTAGACACTCAATAAGTATGGATTTCATAAATGAATCGAAAAAAAACAAGTTGTTTCTTTGGTTGCCTCGTGTCAAGTAGGAAAACATTTAGAGGATGAAAAAAGCGCCCCACTGCGAGACAGGCTTCGGTGACCCGGCCGCTGCAGCCACCTCGCATGCCCCTGCCTGCAGTCTGCTCCAACGTCACCCCTCGTCCGGTCCTGGGCGTCTGCAGCCAGATAGGGTTGCGGCACCGTGAATGCACGCACTCCGGAGGTTCATGCCTCCTGGCACTTACCTTAGAAACCCAGTAATAATACAGCCTCAAAGAATCTCACTGGGACTCAGGAGACCTCAGGGATAAAGGCAAAAACAGGGCAAAGACATTCGTTTTTTAACCCATTCCAAATGTGTCTGTCTTTGCTCCCACTTCCCTGTTGGGTTTTGTGTGTCCTCTTCCTACTCGGTTCCAATAAAATACCCCCTTTGGTGGACACACCATTCCCTGCCTTTTCCCATTCAGATCTGTGCCATGTTATACTTGATACATACATATATATATTTTTAAAGTTTCCTTCACCTTGTTCAACTAGACCCGTTCTGTGAAATGAGTTTCCTTAAGCTTTGGAATGTTCTGGGCGAGTTGAGATGAAGCACCTAATTTAGGGTTCTTTCTTCGATGCTTTATTTTGAGAAAAAAACAAAGCAAATTTTATGGCCTTTTCTTAGCATATGGATATTTTTAAATGCTAAAAATGGAAAGGAAAGATCATTTCGTCTTAGTCACCATACTTAATGAAAATCCTAATTGAGAAAATTAAGGATATATATATATACACACACACTCTTAAGGGATTTGTCTGTAACTTTTAGTTTGTGATGATGTGACTTTTAGATTCTCTTGTGAAAATACTTTTGCACTAATAACCCATCTATTCTTAGCTCAGATTTTTAAAGCACATATATTTTTAGAACATATATTTTAATATTCTATCATTTCCCTTCCGTACTTAGAAACTCACAAGAATTAAGAAGGAAAATATAATTATGCAGTATTAAGCACTCTTTAGTCGTACATTTCTTAGGCCAATCTTTTAATCAATATTGTGATTTTATTTCATACTTTGATTTGGTACATATGTAAAATCTTTGTGGCAGAGGACGTTTATTTTGAGCTAAAGTTTGGTGGGATTGACAGTCCTTAAGGCATAAGTAATGTTTTGCTTGGTCGATTAAGTTACACATTTATAATTATAGTTTAATTCTGCACTGGAGGCATGCTGTTAGATCCTCAGGAACCGCGCATGTTATTGAAAAGCTGGGGATTTCAAGGCTTTTAAAATGAGCGAGCCTTCTGAAAATGGTAGCTGAAATGTCGTAGCATCTTCTTCCACTACAAACACATGAAGATGCTCAGGAAACCGTACCAGACCCGGTAAGAACCGGGGAGCAGAGGTTTCCAGGGAGGGCAGGACACCGTGCAGGGTGGGAGGAGGACAGGGACAGCGCCGGTCTTGGGGTGCGGGGGGCGTGAGTCAGGGAGACGGAGCTTCTGGGGCCAAGAGTGTAACACGCGTTAGGGCGTCTTCCTCCCTCCTCCTCTGGGACCGGAGACGGCCAGCAGGCAGACTCGAGGGTGTCGAAGCTACGCGGGCACCTCCCGCCATGGAATCACCCGGACCGCTCCCCGCCCCCCCCCCCCCCCCCCGTGCAGGCCATGTGACTTTCAGAGGACAGACCTGCCTGTGCTCTGTCGCCGTCGGCCACCCAGCTCAGATGCGGGGGGAGAGGGGACGGCGGGGCGGGGATAAAAGATAGTTAAGTGAAAGTGGGGTGCACATTCAATTAAGGTCCCTGGGTGCTTGCCAGACTTAATTAAATTCCCACAACCACCCTCCGACGCGAATGTTCGTTGGAGCTGCGCGCCAGGAGGCACGGGGCCACGAGGCGCGGTCATGTCCTCTTCTCCTCCGGGGTCCCTGCCCCCCGGGCATCCTCGCCTCGGACACATTGGAACCCAGCAAAGGCTCCCTCTTCCCTCTGCGCCCAGTACTGTTTTTATTCAACGCATCTTCCTGATTTACATCTTCGATTGAAAAGCCAGCAGACCAACAGAACAGTGCCTTTGTCGTTGTTCGTTTCTACTACTGGGGCGGGGGACGGCCCCGTCAGTCTAGGCGTGGCCAGTGCATCGCGCCCCTTTCCCATCGCAGCGTGCCCGCTGCCCTTCTCGCCGGCCGTGGGTCGTGAGCGGGGCCCGCTGCCTTGCACGCCGTGTGTGGCGCGTGTGGGCGTCGGGTGTTCCCAGCTGGGGGCTCAGGAGAGGGCGGGTGGGAGGCCACACCCCCTCCTCTTAGCGTCTGCTGCAGTGTCTTTCCATTCGCCATGGGAACCGTGGGCAAGCTGAGGGATCCAGGCGGGAAAAGTCACCTGGAGACTGTCCCGCGGAGTCTGTCTGTCCTGTACGAGCTGCTGCGGGCATGGAGCTCCCGCCGCAGCCTCCAGGCGTCTCCCTCTCCCGTAACGTAACGCCGGTGCCTCCGACTCGTTTCAGGCTTGGCCGTGAGCCTCCAGCTGCTGCACGGCGACATCGAGCAGATCAGAAGGGAGTACTCGTCGGTGTTTTCCCACGGCGTGTCCATTACGAGGAAGTTGGGCTTTTCCAATATCATCATGCCGGGTAAGTGCTCGGCGCGAACCACGTGGTGCAGCACAGGGATTTTGTCTGTTTCTGACATTCGAAAAACTGTTTCAAACTTTGAAGTGTTCGAATGGGCCGTGCTGGAGAGCTAAGTCCTCACTCAGCATCGTCGAGTTTCTGCGGCTTCAAGCAGAACGGTGCCCGATGAAGCCCGTTTACCACAGGCTGAACGCTGTAAACGAGAGCATGTTCCGTGGCTTCTCACCAACATGCTGACCAGCCAGCATGCATCCGACATGCTAACTGACATGCTAACCAACATGCATCCAACATGCTAATCGACATGCTAACCGACATGCATCCAACATGCTAACCGACATGCTAACCAACATGCCTCCAACATGCTAACCAACATGCTAACCAACATGCATCCAACATGCTAACCGGCATGCTAACCAGCATACTAACCGACATGCATCCAACATGCTAACCGACATGCTAACAAGCATGCTAACTGACATGCATCCAACATGCTAACCGACATGCTAATCAGCATGCATCCAAAATGCTAACCAACATGCATCCAACATGCTGACCAACATGCTAACCAACATGCTAACAGCATGCATCCAAAATGCTAACCGACATGCTAACCAACATGCATTCAACATGCTGGCCAACATGCTAACGAAACAATGTTATTCGAGGGTCTGCTGTATGTGATGATAAGCAAAAGGTTTTTTTTTTTTTTAAGTATGTTTATGTTTCGATTATATTAGGTTGGGTAACTTGTAGGGGGCATGGCTGCATGTATGGTGACCCTGGTCAGAAGGAAAACTGAGGTCGTGTCCAGAAAATAAATAATTTATACCCTTTGGTGGAAAATGTTAGTGAAATCACTTAGAGGAAATCCTTATTGATGAAAACAGTGATTGAGTAATAGCCTTTCTTGGAAGACTTTTCCAGCTGAGGTGCGTGTGCGTGTGCGTGCATGTGTGCGCGCGCGTGCGCTTGCGTGTGCGTGTGTGTGTACGTGTATAAAGCCATATATAAATACAATATATATTTTGCACCTCTCTGATTCTGTCTGTGTGTATGATTCAGATCTATATTAGCAAGCAGATAACACTCCAAAAAATAGTGTGTGTTTCTACGTAGAGAAAGTAGGGGTTGAGGAGATTCACATTTGTATTAGTGGGGTGATCACGTCGTAAGCTTATAAAAATGTCGAGTCACTATATCGTACGCCTGAAACTAATATAACATAAATACTTAAACTTTGTAACAAACGAGGGGTGAAGAGAGGACGTTCCACTCTAAAAGCAGATGCCGGGCGGCAGCATCTTCTCGGCATCCCACATTCCGCCCTCCACAACCGAGGACAGAGTAGAAAGACCAGACACAGTGGCCTCAAACTGTTGTCAGTATTTTTAGAAAGAAGACCCTCGAAGTCACTGTTTGAACCCAGGCGTAGAAGCAAACGGGGGGCGTCGCACCCGACCAGGTGGGCGGCCCGGCTGCGCGATGCCAGGCGGGGGTGCAGGGGCGATGGATTGTGATGTGGGGGGCGACCGGCTGTCACGTGACGTGGGAGGTGCCGGGCCCCCCCCCCCGCAGGCTGTCACGTGACGTGGGAGGTGACCAGCCCCAGCCCGCAGGCTCTGTCGCCTCCAGGCGGGACTCGTTTACGCAGGGCAGGCTACGAGGACGGCCTGGGACGTTCTCTGAGCTGGCCCAACTTCGCTCGCAGACCCAGTCTGCCTGAGCATCTCGTGCTCCCGATGTCAGAAATGACTGTTTATGGAGCTGTTTACTTGGTGGCACATTATTCGGTGGCTCTTGCAACTGTTCATTATTTCCTTCAGTTGCTATAAATAACTGGTATTTCCTCTAACCAAAGAAAAAGAAAAAACATGTCATCCCGCTGGGGAGCAAATTGACGGGCAAATCTAATATAAAGAACATATTTGCGAACAGAATGCAGGCAGCTGCTGCGAGAACCCCTCGGCGTGGGCCCTGGGCCGCGGCACGGAGAAACGGGGACGTGTGAGCTGCCCCAGTAGCCGTCTGGGATGCGCGGAGCAGGGCCCGGGCTGTTGCTGAGTGTCAGAAAGGGGTCGGCGCCCCGCCCCGCAGGGCCGCTCTGCCTCTGAGCTTGTGATTCCGGGGGAATGTTCTGTGCTGTCCTCGTGGTCCCCCTACTGAGGCCGCTCACCCGTACCCCGTTCCTCTGGAGACCGGGGAGCTGTCGCGCTTCGTTAGGGAGCCCCTAGTTAATACGTCCCCGTGCACTTGCTTTTGGCGGGAGCGCTCTGAAAGGAATTAGATCTCTGCGGGCGCGGGCAAGGCAGGGGCTGCCGCTTGGGAGCTGGGGGCGGACGCTGACAACGGTGGACAGAGCCGCGCGGGGGGCGGCCGCTGGCCGCAGGAGCTTTGATGGCGGCCCCAGGATCTGCGTTTAACTTACAAGTGCCCTGCAGAGGAAGCCGTCGTCTTCTTCGGTCTTTGCTGGTTCAGATAAGTCAAATTTCTGTTCGGTCACAGTAGACGAGATGATGATTTACAAGAGCATGGTAAGAGGAATGTTGTCGATATCTTTCCCTCATGTTTGAGAAGATACCCGGTTTCATTCTTTTAAGAAGAAATATTTTAATTCTTTACCACTTAGTCATGGACACGTGCATGTCAACAGATGGACTTGCCTGAGATAAACCTGCTCTTGGAAAAAGCTTGTGGGAGCCAGTATGATATGGTTTGGTCTTCCTTAAAAATATATCCTACATCTAGCCGAAGCTCACCGCCCCCCGGTCCAAATCCCTGGGCCTCCACACCGTGCGGGTGCAACCATTGCTCTCAGACCTGAACCCCCGGATCCTGCCAGGGGAGGGGAGTGTGGCCTTCCCACCAGTACCTGCCACAGCGATGCGGGACGGAGGCCGAGGCCCGACCACGTCTCGCCGACGTCCGGCCCCACTGGGCTCGGAGAGGCTGGTTCCTCCAGATTACGAAGCTTGCAGGCGCCCGGCACAAGGGCATAGGACTTTCGCCACCGGCCCTGCGAGAGCCCCACACCTCGTCCTCGAGGCTGAGGGACGGCAGGGAGGCCCGGCCCACCCCGCCCGGCTGCTGCGTTGCCGGCCCTCGCCTAACAGGACAGTTTCAGAGCTGCCCCCCAGGACGTCCAATCTCTCAGGGCGCTCGCCCAAAATGTAACCGGAGAGACAGAAAGCAACACACAGAGACGGCGATGACGTCGATGGGCCCGACCGAGGCGCACTCCATGTGAAACATCCAGAGCTAGCTTTTCAGCCCGTCCGGACGGCCCCGTCTGCGGCCCGCTCCGACTCCCCGCCGCCCGGGACCTGGGACCTAGCCCTCGTCCCTCTCGAGGCGTCACGGAGCGAAAGGAGCTTGGGCGCGGGTGGCGTGCCGTACGAGTGTGCAGCGGCCCTGGAACAAGGCGCCACAAATGGGGCGGCGTAGGGCAGGCGCCCCACGTTACGGCTCCGGAGGCCGCAACCTTGCACGGGCCTCTCCCTGCGCTACAGTCAGGGTGCGCCCGGGCCGCCTTTCTCCCGGGGCCCAGAGGGAGGGGCCGTTTCGCTGCCGTGTCCGGCTCCTGGCCGTGGCCCCACGTCACCCCTGCCCGCTTCCCCCGCCACAGCCCCTCCGCCCACGCTGAGCCTTCTGCCTCCCGCTTGTGGCGGCAGCAAACTCGCCCCGATCAGCCGAGAAAATCTCCCCGTCTCAGGACCCCTAACTTAGTCACCTCTGCGAAGGCCTTTGCCACCCAAGCCCACATGGCCGCAGTGTCCGGGGTCAGGGCGCGGACACCTCGGGGGCCGGGCGGGCCGTTGTCTGCCTGCCGCACACGCGAAGGGAGGTGCCGCCGGCGTGTGTCCGGCACACGCATGTCTCCCCCGCGGCCCCGGCGGTGGTTTCCAGGCGCGAACCTGTCCGTGGCCGAGGACAGCGTCCCGCCCTCGCTCCAGATGACCACGCTCACGTCGGACTCGTCTCCCTCCCCGGGCGCTGGGTCGAGCCGTTTTCTGCTCGGATCCCCGGCATTTTTAAATTTAGGAGGCGGTGAGCGCATGGTTGCGTATACAGATGTCGTGTTACAGAGTGGCACACCTGAAATTTAGAGGATGTTGTTAACCATGTTACCCCAGTAAATTTCATAAAAACTAAATGACAACAACAACAAAAAAGTTTCCCTCCTGTTGAGGACTTACTCAGTTCTGCCGTTTTACGGCCCATCTGTGTCCCGGCCTCAGGCATTCGTGAGCGATGCCACCACAAAAAGTTGGCCTTCGGCGGAAGGTGACCGGGCACCCTGGTGTCCCCCGCAGTCCTGAACGCGCGGATCTTTTCCCGTACACACTTGCTCAGGAAGTTGTGTAAACCTCCGGTTGTGGGCATGCTCCTACCCTACGGTCATGGCTCCTTCCGGCCATTTGCTTTCTCATGGGCAGGTTTTGTGTTAGAGAGAGAGAGGATTGCTTTCTGTTCTTCAGATGTGTAAAAGCTGTGTTAAGTAAAAGTAAATTCAGCCTCGCCAGCCTCGCCATCACTGTTACTTACCATTCAGAATTTTCTAGTAGCATTTTGTTTTCTCATTTCTCCCTTCCCTTCCACTCACCGCGTACCCCTAACTTCATGTTTCTGGGAGAGGGAAAAGCATGCTGTCAGCCTGAGTTTGCTAGTCGGCAGTAAATTTCTCTTTTTTTCTTGCTGTTGTAATAAGAAAAGGGTGAGATTAAAAAGCATTTGAGCTTTATAAATAACAAATGGAGAAAAAAAGTAGATGTTGTAATGTGTACATGGAGCACGTCAGTTTGAACCGAGGGCCTTTTCTCACTTGTTTCATAAGTAACTCGGCGGCAGGAAACACCGAGCAAGTGCGTCCGTGTGCCTGAGCTGTTCTCCGTCTGCGCTCAGACGGCACGGATCCGCATTCTTCCAGCAGCGAGACCATTTCGTCCAGGAATTTTGGAAACCGTTTAACTCATAACCGTACCCTTCGCAGGCCTATCATTTTGCCGCATTTCGATGTTTCTCCTCTAAACGCTGGGGCTGTTCAGTATCGACACCGGTTTCTCTGCGCCGCCCAGCCAGGCTGTCGTTTATGATCACTCCTCATCAATGAGGGAAATACTGAAAAATGGCGAAACTCGACAGCGTCTTTCCACTCAGTCCCAGTGTTCACCTGCTCAGTGTACGTTTTCAGTATCCCTATTTGAGCCGGCACAGGCTGGCTTCTACCTTTCTTGGGTATTGGCAGCGAAGGCGCGGGATCCCTTTATAGAAGTATCAGTGGAATATATTTTGCTTGTGGGTGTGCAACACTGTGTTTTATGACCTAAAGTTTTCCTTCATAGAGCACTTCATCACACTTCCTGGTATATATAAAACGGTTTTCATGTTCTTCTCATGCTAGGTGAAATGAGGAACGATTTATACATCACTATAGAAAGAGGAGAGTTTGAGAAAGGAGGGAAGAGTGTGGCCAGGAACGTGGAAGTTACGATGCTCATCGTCGAGGCCACCGGCCAGACCCTGAAGGTGCGTCCGTGAGGGATGGTGTGCGGTGAGGCCGTTCCGCGGCATCGCGTTGGGGTCAGCCCTGAAGAGATCGGCTCATTTCTCATGTGCGGTGTTTTCCGTGTTAGTTTACTTCTCCACCCCTGTGTATTTTTTGAAAATCGTTAAAATCCGTTTCACAGAGGAAAGTAGAGAAACAAAAAGGCTTTTACAGTTCAAATGTTGAATTAATTGTGTCAACAATTTCTTAATAGCGGTCATTCCGCATACAATTTTTTACATGCCATTTTATGTGTTCCCTTTCATCTGTCATAGTTTTGGAGATGAATACTTTTATCTGACAGTGGGTAAAAACAAACACAAAACCCCCCACACTTAATCTTATGCGTTTGCGTTGTGACCCGAATGAGGCGTGAGGGTGGGGGCCTGACTGACCGGGGAGCAGTGACAGGTTCCTGCCTCGTGTCCGTGTCGCCAGGCCGTCCCCGCGTCCCCGAGGGCCGGGCGCGGAGCCGGCGGCGCAGGGGGCGGAGCGGCGCCGTGGGGGGCGGGGGGGGGCGCTGCGGGGGGCGGGCACTGCGGGGCGGGGTGGGGGGCACGGCGTGGGGCAGGTGCCGCGGGGGGCGGGCACTGCGGGGCGGGGCGGGGCGGGGTGGGGGGCCCAGGCAGGCCTTGGCCCCGTCACTGCTGTGGCGGGCACCCTCGGCCGCGGCCCTCATTCTGCTCGCCCCCCGCCAGGACTTCATCGCCTTCGGCTCCGGGGAGCCGCTGGCCAGCGAGTACCACTCCTTCGTGCTCTACCACAACAACAGCCCGCGCTGGGCGGAGCTGCTGAAGCTCCCCATCCCCGTGGACAAGTTCCGGGGCGCGCACATCCGCTTCGAGTTCCGGCACTGCTCCAGTAAGTGTTGGGGGGCGCCGGCCTCTGACGGGCGCAGGGTTACAGCCGGTCGGCGTATAGCCGGGTCACTGTGCCGTCCCAGACAGTGTTCAAGTGAGAATCGGGTAAGGTCGGTCCAGAGGGGCCTTAGAGATGATGCGGAGTAATCGCCTCATTTCACGCATCTAAAAAACCCAAGGCGTGGAGACGTTACAGAATTCGTCCAGGTAAACATTACGGTCCATAAAGCTGTCTTCTCTTGACATCTCTATTTTAATTCTTTTGTACTCATTACCACCCTCTCAAGCCCCTACTCTCTGCCCCCGGGGAACCTCCAGTCCAGGGGTCCTCTGGTGCCCCCTGGGTCGCTGAAGTGCACCTCAGACATGGCCAGAAGCAGCAGGCTCCTGTCGGGTCTGACGGGTAGGGGCGCGGCCCACAGACTCGCGGCCTCGACCTGAGCGCTGGTACCTCGGCCACGCTTCAGCGGCAGGGGGGGCCGTGGCCGTGGCTGGGGCCGTACAGCACGTTTCGGAATCGGGTCAGCGACTCCATAAATCATGCTTTCGTGGGTGTTTCAGGATGTGGGGAGACTAGTGGGGTCTCACTAGTCTCCCAGATTCCCAGAGGAGTGTCGTGGACAGGTCTCGAAGTGGGAAAGCATTCAGAGCCGGGCAAGGTACCATGCCGTCCCTTCTACCGGGCTTTGTTTTAAATTCTCAGTTGGGCTGAAAACGAGCTTTGAGCTTTAAAGTAATAAAAAGAGAAGAAAGTGAAGGGGACGTGAGGGAAGTGGGCATTTGGAGAAAATTATTGTAGCTCAGCACTTAGGAAGCGGAACAAAGGCTGTTTTCAGTGAAACTCGCCAGATCTCTGCCCTCTTGTCTTCATACTTCAAACGCAGTCACAGGTTTTAAAAAAATATTCATTGTTAATATTCAGAAGATACAGCAAAACTAAAAGAAAAAAGTCCCCATTATCCCACTAGTTACAGATAATCAGTGTAATCATTTTATCACATGAGCCCCCAGACGTTTCTCCGTGTGTGCATATATTTATTCAAAAATAGCATTCATTCGTCAAGCAAACATTTCTTGAACACCTACTGTGTGTCCAGCACTTTCCCGCTCCAGAGAGGGAAGCCAGCACGCGTGTGAGCGGAGAAGTGCGGGGCGTGTCGGGTCGCGGCGAGGGCGCGTGGGGCAGGCGGAGCCGGGCTAGGCGCTGGAGGGCGATGCTGTGCGCTGCCGTTGCGGGTGGGGTAGTCAGGAAGGACCTCTCTGATAGGCACGTCCAGTCGGCAGCAACCGAAAAGAGGTAAAGCTGTGAGCCCTAGGGTGTCTGGGCAAAGACCGTTCCGGGCAGAGAGGAGAGTGAGTTTCAAAAGGTTGAGGGTTGAACCATGCGCAGCACTTTCAAGCAGTGACAAGGAGGCCCGAAGGAGCCGGCGAGTTGGGAGATGAGTCACGAGGCGACAGGGGGAGCTGGAGCCGTATCGTGTTTGGAGTCATGGGGAGGACCGTGGATTTTATTTGGGGTGAAGAGAGCTAGTAGAGGGTTTAGACGGAGGGGACGTCTGGCTGCTGTACAGGTGGGAGGTTGGAGGTGGGCCAGGTGGGGGCAGGGGACCCGTTCAGGAGGCCTTCTCGGTCTGCCACGCAGATTAAAGTGATTTGCATTAGGATCCGCATGTTTTTTTACAGATTTATTGGCAGATTGGATGTGAAAGGAGGAGGAAAGTCAGGGCCGCCCCCAAGATTTTTGTCCTGAGAATGAAACAGTCCATTATAAAGTAGGGAGATACCAGCAAGAATCTGTTGGGGGGTAAAACCGTACATTCCATGTCAGGCGTGTTCAGTCTGAGCAGTCTGCTGGACAGCCAGGATTTGGTCACATAGGCAGTGGAGTGAGATCCAGGCCAGAGACTTAAACTTGGGGGTGAGAGCGTATAGCTCAGTGTCCTGTGTGCAGGGTGCGGGGCTCGGGGTCGGCCCCAAACGACGGTGTCTGCTGATTGCCACGGTGTAGGCGCTCCCGCCGCGGCAGGACCCCGGGGTGCAGCGGCCCCGTGGAAGCCCCTGCTCCCGTCCGTGGCAGGACCCCGGGGTGCAGCGGCCCCGTGGAAGCCCCTGCTCCCGTCCGCGGGCAGCGGGCAGAGCGTGGCGCCCCGCACTCCGTGCGTTCTTGCGCCGGTTCACACGCAGTAACGGAGGGCCGCCCCTTGTCACGCCCAGAGACACCTGGCTTAGAGCAGAACGCGGCAGGCAGGCAGGGCGCCCCCAGCGGCGCTCACGTCCCCAGGTGCAAGGCACGAGAACAAACAGGCACCACACAGACGTTTAAGAAGCATCAGTGCAGGTAACAAGTCCCGTGAGGACACTTAGCCCAGGAACGTGACTTGCCGATTAGGGGCGGGAAGGTGGGGCCCGAGGGGGCTGCTGGCGGCAGGGCCCAGCTCCGCGGCCGGCCGCTGCGGCGTGGAAGGGCCGGGACTGCGGGTTTCGTTTCTCGACCCTCACGCATCTTGACCTCGCGCTTATCTTCAGGGCTGCGCGAGCGGGCGCTCAAATGCGTAATTCCTTTTTCTCTTTCCTTTTTTATTTTACCCCCCATAGCGAAGGAGAAAGGAGAGAAGAAGCTGTTCGGGTTCTCGTTCGTGCCCCTGATGCAGGAAGATGGCAGGACCCTCCCGGATGGCACGCACGAACTCATCGTGCATAAGGTGACGCGGGTCGGGGATGGGTGGTGGCGCCGGAAGGTGACTCGTGACTCACTGTCATGGCCAAGACGGCCGGGAGGAAGTGCTCCTGGAATCCTGGGGGCAGGGAGGCTGCCTTTTTGAAAGCATTGCTTCCATGTCCTGTGCCGTATCCTGAAACATGGTGTAAAGGTGATTTATTCGTTCCGTGTAGGCGTTTGGGTGCGTCTGTGTGATGGCCTGAAGCCCTCCCCGTTGCCGTGGGTGGATTAAACACACGCGACGAGGATGCTTTCGGACGTCGCCAAGACCCGCTTTCTCACCTAGACCTGCGCCCCCGCAGCGGCGACTCCAGCAAGGTCCACGGTCCGCTGCTCGGTCCGCCGCTCCCCTTAGCAAGCGGGGGCGTGGCTGTCCTTTGTCACGACAGCTGTGGTGGTCGTTACTTTCTGGTTTTTGCATCAGGAATTGTCATTAAAAAAAACCCTGGGAACAGTACGCTGGAGAAGGCAGCGAAAGGAAAATTCACAAAACAGGAGACCTTTAGAGGTTATCTGAGAACGGTCGTCGGTATGAAGTGTAAAAATACTGGTCCCTGGGAAACGGGCTCGAAGCGCACGCCTTCCTCCCAGGTGCCTCCCCCCTGCGTCTCTGCGCCCGTCACCACGCGCGGCTCCAGGTTCTCCCCACTCCCCGCTGGGCCACCCGGCTTCCTGCCCCAGGCCACGTCTCGTGCTGGTCCAGGCTCCACCCCGCCATCAGGGCGACCCACCGAGGCGAGATTGGACCAGGCCACTGTGCCCCTGAGGCCCGCCGGAGCCGCCCGTTGCGGAGGGGACAAGCCCGAGGCGCTCGGGGTGCGCCAGGCTCCGGGTCCCCCCTGCCACCTCTCACCGCTTCCTGTCTGGTCCTCAGGGCCACGTCCAGCTCTTTCCAGCTCCTGACCCCGCCCGCGGCTCGCTCTGGCCCTCCTCCGCCCGCGGCACCGGCACCTCGCCCCACAGCGGCCGGCCTGCCGAGCGCCCTCGGAGGCTCACCTGGGCCTTGTCCAGACGAGCGGTGCCCACTCCCCGGCGCCGGCTCCCCGTGGTCGCAGCCGGCCCGCTGGGCGTCCCCGGACGTCCGCATCCGTCTCCCAGCGTTGAACTCGCCGTACTATCCCGCGATGACGTGAAGGGCCCGCGGCTGTCCCCAGTGGGCTCACGAGTCCCCGAGGGCCGCGGCCGTGTCGGGTTTTCTGGCGCACAGCAGGTGTGCAGTGGAGGTTTCCTGAGTGGACGAAGGGGGCACAAACAGGAAACCCCTCTCTTTACCTTCGGACTGTCGCACGACACGCCCAGGCGTTTCCGTTCTGTGCGTACTTGTGTGTGCACGCGCGTGCGCCCGTCTCCGGTCCGGTGTTCTCCAGTCCTTTGTCCAGCATGGTCGGTCGTCGGCCGCTGACTGTGGGCTGGCGCTGTCCTGGGTGCTGGAAACGCAGCGGCGAGCACAACGTTGAAGTGCCTTTATTTCCGGAGCTCGCGTCCCTGTCCTTCGAACACTGGCGCGAAGGAGCTCGCGGTGTTAACGTTCAAGGGGAGACGTGTCTGAAGCGGAGCGAGCAAAACAGGGAACTCAGGAGCTCAGCGGGCTAGTCGTCGAAGTTGATGACCTCCCCGCTAGGTGACGGGTCCCTCATGTGAGACGCACATGGCAGGCTGTCCTCAGCTACAGGTTTCCATAAGGCGCCGCGGCTGTGTGCGCGGGCGTGTGAGACGTGGCCTCTGTGCAGCGTGGCATCTCGAGGCGCGCCACGATCGCTAACAGCGCCCGGCGCACTGATCGCGGAGGAAAGGTCCCTTCTTCACGGCACCGCAGGCGCGGGCTCTCGCCCGTGGGTCGGAGGGCAGCTTGTGGGCAGGTGCTAAGTTTTTGGTCACATGAATGTGAATCCTACCAGATTCCTACTGCAGGTCAGAGGTGTCCATGGACTTAGCATGCTGGGAGGGCGGGTGGCAGGGCTCCCTCCTCCATGGGGACACTCGGTCCCACGGCCGTGGATGCCCGGACAGGCAGCCGTTCCGTTCCAACCCCAGAGGCCGCCGGTGCCTGTAGGTGGGACCAGAACGCTTCTCAAAAGCAGAGCTTAGAACCAGACCTCCGAATGCACTCACGCCCTTGTGCAAACTGTCACAGCATCCAGGATTCTAACCCATAAAGCACAGGAAAATTTCTTGGAACTTGAACGATTTAAAGGGCAGGTGTTCCCAGTGACCTTCCTCCACCACGAAGGAGGCTCAGGATGCTGTCTGCATGCTGTCTGCCTTGGGGAGGACCTACATCGTACGGACCCAGGGGGAAGCATTAGCGCCAAGGGAAGCCCCGCACGGCGGGGTTGTCTTACGAGCGGGGTGATTCTGTGCTGCTTATCTAAAGGGGTATGGAGCGCTCGCCAGGGGTAACGACTTGTTTGCAGTCTAGTCGATGCCGTGGCCTCCTTTTATGCAGCACTGAGCCGACAAGGTCAGTCTCGGCTTAACACCATTCACAGTGTACGATTAGAAAACCGTGCTACAAGCGTAATGCTCGTCCTTCCTCTGCAGGGCAAGAGGACACACAGCCTGCTGATCATTGGATTCGTTATTTTTGAAACAGAAGAAAGGAAAGGAAGGGGAGGGGAGGGGAGGGGAGGGAAGGGAAGAACGGAGCCCAGGCCGCGAGTGGTGTGGGGACGACCGCGGTGGGCACTCGGGAGAGAAAGGGCCGGATTCCTGCTCTGCTGCTTTCACCAAAACAAATTCCAGGTTGAATGTGAAAAAAATAAAACGCTAGAGCCTTGAAAGTATGAGCGATCGTTTTCATAGTACTCAGGTAAGGAGGCCTTTCTCAGGATGGCTCAAATGTCAGAAAAAACTATAAAAAAAATTGTAAATTTGGCTATGTAAAATTTAACATTTCCTTATTGATAAAACCATCATAATCCAGGCTGAAGGACACACAGCCGACTGAGACAGTTGCAACACAGTTTATAAAGGGCCATAATTCCCAATTTACTGCCAGTTGTCACGAATCAGTAAGAAAAAGATAAATTGCTTAACACTATTTCATTATTTCACCGCATTCCGGCGGGATTTTCGTTTTCCTTAACTCAGTAGAGATGTTTTTGGCTCCCCCTCTCCAGCCGCCTGCTGGAAAGTAAGAAAGGGACAGAAATAAGTAATAAGCATAAGAGGATTTATTTTCCAAAAGCCATGTCTCCTGAGAACGATGTGAGAGTCCAGAAAAGGAGGCTAGGAAG
This sequence comes from Rousettus aegyptiacus, assembly GCF_014176215.1. Taxonomy (NCBI): domain Eukaryota; kingdom Metazoa; phylum Chordata; class Mammalia; order Chiroptera; family Pteropodidae; genus Rousettus; species Rousettus aegyptiacus. The sequence continues at coordinate 43,331,785 of NW_023416288.1, read as the reverse complement.
TCAGTAGCTGAGCGGTCAAGTCCCCATTGTGACTTATGCCACTGAAGGATTTTTATCCTTGAATATAGATTCTAAAACACCCTCAGGTCCAGTGTATGTATCTAGTGTAAACAAACAAACAACAAATACGCAAACATGATGATGATGATGATCGATGATTGATGATCGATGATGACGATTGATGACGATGTTGATTGATGACAATTGCTGATGAAGATGATGATGATGATGCAGATGACGCAGTCCCCCGTTGACAAATTAGGGTTTCGTGAGTCCGTCCCTGTTGATGGACACCACCATGGCTCAAATGGCCGGACTTGCCCAGGCTGGGGTTTTGCTTACTAGAGAATCTGATGCCTCATAGTGGGATTCGTCAGCTTCGTAACCCGGTGCATCTGAGCAGGAGACGGGCAGGCCGGAAACCAGCCCAATAGAGGATGACCCTCTTTCCTGGTGGCAGAGGGCTTGCTTTCATGTGGTGGCCTGGCCCGCAAGAGTCCGTGGGTGGGTGTTCCCCACAGTTGGCCCAGCCCCGGGTTCAAAGTGCTCTTCTTCCGATTGACCTGTCCAGTGCCGTGTCCTCTCGTTTCTTGGCCACGTCAGTCCAGTGACCTCTTTGTTTTCTGCCTTTCCCTGGGTCTTGCTGCAAACCCAGCCAGCCGTGCCTCCCATTTGGGTGCTCATAGGATGGAGGGAGGGAAGGAAGGAAGGATGGACAGACGGACGGGTACATGAAATCATCCAGAACCACTTCTAATCAAAAATCTTAAACTCCCAGTATTCTGAACTCTGACCTCGCAACCTCCCCGTTTTCTGACTATACTTGTCTTTTAGTCTTCTCAGCAGACCTGCCTGACGTCACTCTCTTCCTTTTCTGACCCGGGGTATCGGTCGATCCTCAGGGCTGCGGTGCCTGCCCGGGAAGGAGGAACCGGCCCTGGGTCCGTCTGTCAACACTGCCCCCTCCTTGGCCCCATCCCAGGGCGCTGGGCTTTCCTAGAGGAAATGGTGCTGCAGGTGCAGGGTCGTCTCAGCCTGATGGGGAGAGGAGCGGGGCCGGTGACGCTGCAGGCCACCCGATCAGCCCACTCCCTGACCCACGAGCACTGGTTCCACGGCCCTGCCATGCTGCCCACCCCGCCACTTCCTGTCTACCCAACAGAGAAAGCGGAAGCCGCCGGGAACTCCCTCAACGTCCTGCGCTCTCTCCTGCGCTCTCTCCGCTGCTGCAAGGGATCTGCACCCCTCCCCTCCTCCCTGCTCTGTCTCCGAGGGGCGGGCCGCCTCCTCGCCAGGCCAGTTCTGCTTCCTCCAGGGTCTTCCTCCCTGTGGCCCCCTCCCCCCCTCCCCCCCCTCCCCGTGGCTCCCCCCTCCTCCCCGTGGCCCCCCTCCCCCCTGCATCTGTAACTGGTTCCTCTCCTCTGGTAGTGGTCTCAGATTATAAACGTGCTCAAGCCTTTTTCTTCAAAGCAAAAAATGTATATTTTTAAATAGCGCTCACGCCCCCTCTTCCCTTCCCTTCGCTACCAGCCCACGTGAAAAGCCAGGCTTCGCCCGCCGTCTCTAATTGCTCACACCCCGTTTGTTTCTTGGGCAGCTTCTGTCCCCAGAGCTCAAAGCAGTTTCTTTCTCAAGGTCATTAGTGGCCGCCCAGGGGCTAAAGCCACCGCAGGCTTCCAGAATCCTTCCGCACTTGACTTTTCTGTCGTGTCTGACACCATCGACTCCCCGCCTCCTCGAAAACCTCTCACTCCTTGGTCGGTCGGACAGCGTTCTCCTGAGTGACACCCTTTTGCTCCTTGGAGGACTCCGCTCCTTACCACACCTTAAGCGTCGGCATGGTCGTGGCGTAATCCTCGGACGCCCCCGTCTCCTCCACTGGAGGACCGTCTCATCCTGTGCCATGAGTCGACCTGCACCTCTCGGCTGGCGATGGCCGCGTCTGCGTCTCTAGCCCAGGCCTTCGGCTGCCTTAGCCAGACACACCTGAGGCTCAGCGTCTCGCAGGCTGAGCCACAGGGTCACCCCCATCCACGCCCGGCGTGAGGAGGCTGCAGCTTCTCACGCTCACCCCAGAGCGAAACGCCCGGTGGCTTGGCGGGTCCATTCGCCTCCTTGACAGGGCTTTGATCCGGGGAATTTAAACCCGAGCTGAGCATCAGAGTCTCCTCAGGTTTTTCTTAGTTAGGAGGTCTTGGGTAGACCCGAGGCCTGTGTGTGTGTGTGTGTGTGTGTGTGTGTGTGTGTGTGGAAAAATTCCACGCTGCAGCCACACTAAGCTGCCTGTAGTTGTCTGAATACACCTGTGCTTTTTAAAACAGTCGTTTTAAAGATATTTTAGACTTCCAGAAGCATTGCAAAAATAGTTCAGAAAGTTCCCATACGCCCTTCCCCCAGCTCCTCCTTATGCTAACGTCTTATACAATCACCGCACGTGTACCGACACCGAGTTAACCTCGCTGCAAGGCCGTCGACGCGAAGCGTGTGTGGCTGTCACGCGCTTTGCTGCCGCTGTCACTCCCCTCGCCAGCAGCCGACCCCGGACCCCACGCCGCCACACCACCCACACGTGCTCCTATGCCCCCCGTCCCGTGGGACCCGCCACTGCTTCCACGTCGCACGCGCTGCCCGCCCCTGCCTGCCTGGCGAGCCTCTCGCTCATCACGACGAAGGTGGGGCGGCCCCTGCCCCAGAAGCCCCGGCCCCGGCACAGCTGGGCCTCGCCGGTCTTCCCCACGGCTTCGTAATCAGCATTAGCAGCTGGGTGTGATGCTCGCAAGGACGGGGACTGTGTGTGTGTCCTTGTTACCTTCTTACTACCAAATCACGGGACTGGCAATGAGCGCGAACTTGGTACCTGTTCGATGATGATGTTAAGGCGGCCGGCCATACTGAAAGAGTTGCCAAAACAGAGTATTTTGCTTCCGCAACTGTTTAAATCTGTTTCTGATTAACTGGTAATATTTAGTCCCAACTGGATTGTCTGACCGTGTTTTTAAATTTAGTTCTCGACTTCTTGCAGATTACAGACGCATACTATTAATTTCTGTACCAGTTGACTTTCGAATGGCCAAGTCTGCTGTTCATGGTGCCCCCAAGGTGCGACACAGCTGTCTGTCTTCAGTCACAGAAGTGGCCCGGCCGTGGCTGCAGGCGGGGCTGGGCGGGCACAGCCAGCAGGGATTTAAGAGGCTGAGGAGGTGCTCAGGAGCCAGGCTGTCAGTCGGGGGCGGGGGGATGAGAGACAGAGCCCCAGGGGCAGAATTTCTGTGAGCACATGGAGCGCCGGGCTGGGGGAGGCTCCAGCTCCTGGCCAGGAGGCCTGGGAAGAGTGAGACGGTGCGTCCGGGCGGGGTTTGCACGGGACGCCAGTCACACAGGACGTGGTGCCGAGATGCCCGCAGCACACGGCACGCGAGGTCTGGCCGCCCAGAGCACGTCCCTAACCCGGGGACCAGATTCAGGCTGCAGATAGGGTCAGTGTGCGGTGCCGTGACCCGTGCCATGACTTGCCGTGTCCCAAGGACCAGACCGAGGCGAGGGGCAGTGACACCGGGTGCCGTGCACTCTTCCGTCTTTGTGAAATACCTCGCGGTAATAAGAGAGCAGTCGGCGTTGTGGTGTTGGAAGGACGTTGTGGAGGCCGTGTGCTGGGGGTTTTGGTAGCCCTGTAACTGGGCAGGTCTGCTAGCGAGAACGGCTCGTAATACGCCAGTCCTTTGTTCTGAACTTGTTAGGTCTTTCTTAAAGATTTAGTCTTTAAAATTTTTAAACGTATTTTGTGAATCACACAAAGTACCCTAGAATACCAAAGGGATTCTGTACTTAAACTCCTACCTGTTTTTTAGGGCACTAGCCTTGAAAATACTTGAACAAATTTGAAGGAATAAAGTTTGTATGAGTTTCAAAATTCACACACAAAATAATCTAAGTTATACAATCTCTGTATCCATCACCATGTTTTTTCTCAAAATTTTAATTTAAAGTCACCTTTGTTCATTATAAAAACAGCATAAAGATAATTCAAAATCAAATTAAAACAGCACACGCTGGTTACCCAGATGACGTAACTGCTGCTCCCTTGGCGGATCGCCTTCTCAATGTGTTTCTGTGTTTCTTACCCCAATGACGGAACATGAGGTGCGTGTTAGTGGAGCAGTTTTAGGTTTACGGTCAAATCGGAAAGTACAGAAGTTCCCATGTCACCTCCCCCATGATCAGCGCCCCCCACCAGATGGGTAACTTATTTATTTATTTGTTTGTTTATTACCGAGGATGAGCCTGCAGTGACATGCCATTACCACCCGAAGACCATGGTGTGCATTGGGGTTCGCCCTCGGTGTTGGGCATGGTGTGGGTTCACACGGATGTGTTATGACTCTTGTCCATTATGCTACCATACAGAGTGTTTCACTTCCCCAAAAATCCCCCGTGCTCCGCCTGTCCCCCCTCCCCCCAACCCCTGGCAGCCGCTGATCTTTCGTACCGTTGCCAGAGTTCTGCGTTTCCCGGAGTGGCGGGCGGTTGGAGTCGCACAGTGCGCCGTGTTCTCAGGCTGGCTGCTCCCACGCAGGAACGCATGGGCAGGGTCCCTCCAGGTCTCTTCGTGGCTTGATGGCGCCTTTCTTTCTGACACTGAATAACATCCGTCGTCTAGATGGACCACAGTTTATTCATCCATCTACTGAAGGACATCGTGGTTGCCTTATTACATAGATGCATATGTATTTTTTAACTACTTTTCCAGTTAATGATTTTTCTGGTCACTAAATTTTATCTCATCTAGAACTTAGTCAATGTATAAATCTAAAACAAAAATCTTTTAACAGATCCGTTCAAATCCGGGGCCACACGTCACCCCTGCCCGTCTACCTCGTGAGTGTTTATCCAGAACAGCCCCTTTGTTCACCACGCTCCGCTTGAGGAGAGGCGGCCAGGCATCCTGCAGAGAGCGCCCCCTCCTGGGCCCGTCTGGCGGCTCCCCCGGGGGCGCTCAGCCTGCTGGGTGCTGGGCGTCCGTGGTGTTCTTTCCTGCGAGGTGCCCATGGGCTCTGTGGTGTGGCTGACCCTGGTTCCGCATCGCTGGTGAGCGTGTGCGCAGTGCGTGGCGTCGCTCTTCGCACTGCCCCGAGGTGGCGGGGTGACGGCCCGACCCCGCCGCGTGCCGCCGCCTGTGCTCCCGCCTGCAGGGAGCAGTCCGGGCATCGCTGCCTGCGCATCGGGAAGGTCCCACGTCCCCATCAGCAGTGCTCCCGCTGGCGTTGGCACTAAATGACAGTCTTTAACTCAAGAAAGAATTACGTTAGGAATAGGAAAATAGGTTTTGTTTTTTTTTTTTAAATCCGTAATTCCTTTTGCATTTGTTAGCTGGCGTTTTCAGTGACATTGAGATTTGCATCATGTAGTGGGACCGTTGTTAGGTAACCCTGCGATTCTGTTTCCTTTAGTTGCCAGTCTTCAAAGCAAGGAGTCGTTTAATAGCTCTCTCCCATGAGGTGTTGAAAGAATTTAAGCATCTTTTAAAAAATGCTGCGGTGCCCGCAGACGTGGTTTCTCGAGCACCTGCGCTGTATGTGACGCTGTGTTAAAGGCTTCATGTAGTCTCTCGTTCTCATGACAACACAGGGAGGTTTTAGAGAGAGAAACGCAGTCCTGAGTGGCTGAGTCACGTGGTAACAGTTACCGTGTGGGAAGTGGCGGAGCTGGAGTCAAATCCAGGTCGGTCCAAGTTCAAAATCTGTGCTTCCTTCCTTTTATACCTTTCTGTTGCATTTCACATAAAGCCGAATTCTATTTGTAATGCTCCTTGGACTATTTCCAGTTCATACACACTAGAAATGGACACATGCTTAGTAATTCTCATGAGCTCTCTCCTTTGGTATTTCGAACAGTGCGAAGAAAACACAAACCTTCAGGACCCCGCCCGCTACCTCTCACTCCCCTTCTCCAAGGGCGTTCTCCTCGGGAGTAACAGCCAAGCCACCAAGGCCACGAAGGAGTCCTTTTGGATAACGTCTTTTCTCTGTTCCACAAAACTCACACAAAATGGTAAGGTGCAAGCACGCTTTTTTATTTGAAAGGCCTTGTCATAGAAGAACTTGTGAATTTCGATAGGCATGTGGAAGTTAAGAACCTTGCCCTGGAGAAATTGGTGCTGCTTCTGTGTGTGATTTGCGGTAAACGGCAGTGGTCCCGCTCCAGGGATCTGTTACGTGCGTGGGGTTTAAGGACCTCATGGTTACCCCATACTCTTCCAATCGACCCTCAAAACCCAGCTGCTTAAAAAAAAAAAAAAAGAATAAAAGACAAAGAATAGCACTGCCTTCATCTCTCTAGTTTTATAGCTCCATAAACAGTGCTAATTGCAGGTTTTAGAATAAAGGCCGTTTTTTGTTTAATTAGATGGATATTGCTTTTCTTTTCTAGCATTCCTTCCTTTTTTTTTTATGTCAGTGATTGTTTAGCAAGTTATGATTAATAAAGCAAGCTCTTCTCCTTGGCAGATTGTCATGAAAACATTGTCTGTAATAAAGGAAGTAAATTAAACGTGTTTGAGTTCTCCATCTAAAGCTTCTGGCTAGCAGCCCAAGTGCCGCATTAGAAGTCAGATCCATTATGTTAGAGAATCACTTCGTAATAAGTATTGTGTCTTGTAAAATGCTCTTGTGCCTCAACATTTGCCAGTGCTGCCAATTCTTCTGTGTCATAGAACACATTTGTAGGGTGGCGTAGTCTTCGTCTCTTAGAATGTAGCATCGGGCAAGAAGCAAAACGTAGCGTTTTAATATTGGCCACTTTTAAGATATGTCTCAAATTCTTGTGCAATGCTACCATATTTTATATAGGACCTTGGCCAGTGATTCTTTACCATTTATATTAGTTTTGGAAGTATTTTGGAGAAACATTTTTTACAGATCAGCTGCATGATTTATTTTCAGTAAATTTGACTGAAGGTAGCTATCACCCAGTTAAGAGATGTCAAGTTATACCAGATTGTATCGATATTCAGTGATTAATGATTTCACTTAAGTAAGACCTTCATTGGCATAACTCTGTAACGATTGTCAAGCATTTACCAAATCTCAGGTAATTATTCTGGGGCCAGTCTACCCCCATGGAGGTGATGAAGGTAATCCAATCACCCTCTTATCGACTCCCTTAGAATTTTTATTCATCCTCTGCGGGTTAGTTGCATGTGTGTTACAGAGCCAAGGTTCACATATCACCGATCGCCTCAAAGAGAATAGTTTTAAGTTTATTAGCTTATCTCTTGTTGTTTTAACAATAACCATAAACTTATTGCTTAAAACAGCAAAAAGGTATGACCGTACAGTCTGGAGGTCACAAGTCTGAAGTCAATGTCACTGGGCTAAAAATCAAGGGCTGCTTTTCTTCTGAGCTCTCCAGGGATGGACCCTTTCACTTACCTTCGCTAGCTTCCAGGGGCCGCCTGCATTTCCTTGCTCACGGCCGCTCCTCCTTCTTCAAAGCCATCAGCACAGTATCTTCAGATCTCTCTGACTTCCATCATCTTCCTTCTTTTAAGGGCCCTTATCAAGATGACATCGGCCCCACCAGCCAATCCAGGCTGATCCCCATATTTTAAGATCTTTAGCTTAATCACGTCTGTAAAATCTCTTTTGCCATGTCAAGTAAACACATCCACACATAACAGTGATTAAGACGTGGATACCTTTGGGGACCGTTATTCTGCCAGTCACACAGATAAGATTAACAATAGATTATCTACCATTAAAAAGTTTAGTCCTACATCCTTAATTTGTTTTAGTTTTTGAGTTTAGGAGGTTAGACTATGAGCATAAAACAGAGAGGACCAAATCCTGAAAATTAGAAGTTGCTACTTTGTAAAAAGCAGAGAAAACATTTTCAAGTACATATGGTAAATAATCTGTTTGTGAAATCATTATGTTAAACATCTCGCTGTATCGATGGCAATGCTTGGGTCATGTCTGGAGCGTGGTAAGTGCTTAGGTATCAGTTTGACTTGGGTTAACCCTGTCCATGTAAGACAGCTTAAAATGAGCCAGGAGATGAATGGTGTGCTTCAAAGAGATGGGAAGGAGGAACTTCCTTTTCTTAGTTGATTTTCCTGCAATTTGCATGCTAGACACACATCTCTGTGTAGACGTAATCCAGTTCCAAATTGGAATTAAATTGCTTTGTATTCATTTTGCTCAACTTGGAAAATGTGCAGATCTCATTTCATCTCAGTTGGGCATTTAGTGAGCGACAGGGTCTCCAGGAACTGTTTCCTCGAGCAGATTTGCATATCGGGATTCCCGACGTGCGTCCGTCTGCCGATGTCGCTTGATGTCACCCAGCCTCCAGCATCGCTCATGTGTAGCGCACCGAGGCCAGAGCACTCTGCCGGACCCCTGGGATTGCCAGACCCAGCAGATACTTCAAGCTTCTTAAGAGCAGGGATCAGGGAAGGAATTATGTTACTTTTTTGTTAGCTTCTTTGGGCTATTACACACAAGTTTTTAAAAAGTTAAGAAAAAAATAAAAACAAGACTAAAATTTAGTGTAACAATTGTACACTTACTGATTTCTCCAAATGCCCTTCTTCTCCCGGTAATGGTTGGCTCATTCAGTTTCTTCCTGAGATTGTGGTTTTTTTAAAAAAAGAGTAGGGATCGTGTTGTCCACCTGTTTCACAGCTCTGCGCAGGTTGGGTGTGCAGTGTACGCTTATGTGATTATTGAGTGGAGTGTATAAAATTCACACTTTCAGTAGTAGGTCATGGCTCCTAATGGGCCACCAATGCGGCTTCAGATGGCTAATATGGAGACCTAGAGATGACAGTTTTGACTCGCCTCTGAGTAGTTGGCATGCATGACCAGTTACGTCCAGACGGACAAACGACTTTCCTCTTCCTTTTGGTCCCTAACGAGCCATCTAGAGATGCACAAGACCTCGTGCAGGAAAGATGGGCAGCCCCGGCCCGACCTGTCTGGACCACCGCCGTCCGGTTCCCAGCTCTGCTGGCGGGAGCCCTGTGCCCGGTTTCCCGCTGCGGCCTCTGCCACTGTCCCCCTGTGTTGCCCGCAGAGTCACCTTCCTCTGCACACTCTCTACTCCTTGCACTGGGCAGTGCCCTGGCCACGGCTGTGGTGGCCTTCGGGGACGAGGGCAAAGAGATGGTGGAGGAGTGGGATGTGGAGCGTGAATGGGGGGGGGGAGATGCCCTGGGGATAATGGAGGAGACGGCCAGGGAGGGAGACATCCGGAAGTAGGGTGCAGGAAGTAGGGTGCAGGAAGCAGGAACTGGGGGGGGGGGCAGCAGGCGGGGCTCACTGTGGGAGTGGCGAATGTTCTGAATATGACCAGTCCTTTGTAAAGGTCTCAGTCGTACCTGAGCCAGACGTGAACATTCAACACGTTCAGGTTTTCCCGTTAGGAAAACATCATGTCTCTTTTTCGAAGTCAGCGTTTTTGGCTGTCCCTTCTTGTTCTAATTCTAAATCCTCCTCCTCCTTGTGTCCCCGTTTGTTGTAGGTAGACGTTTCTGTGACCACGTTTCTTATGATTAAGTCCTTTGTGAAGTTCGTCTCTTGAATCTGGCATGGGTGGAGATCGCTTCTCCTTTCTCCTGGTTTTTTTTTCCCCCCATCTCTATTTACTACATATTTCCTTTCTTATCATAACCACTTCCTCAATTTCTTTGGTTTTTGACATTTGGGAGTTTTGTTTCCGTGTCGGTCTGTCTCTCAGCAAGTCCCCTTTGGGTTTTTCCCGAATCATGCACTTTTAAGTGATTTTGCCATGTGAAGCCCTCCCTCCTCTCTTCTGGGCCTGTCTGGTCTCTCAGCCCCTCTGAGTACTGGGAGGCCAGCCCCCTGGGTCCCCTGCAGGAGGGCTAGGTCCCCTCCTGTCCCTCACCAGTTGAGGGCCCACGTGCTGTTCGCTTAGGAAGGGAGGAAATCGAAGGGCCGAGCCCCGAGCTTGCCCAGAGTCTGGGATGGACGACAGCCATGGAGTTCAGGAACTTGCCCTCGGACCCAGTGATCTGACCCTTACCTGGGCTTGTCACCATCATGGAGGAACCTTCCGGTCCTGCCAGGTGTGGGTCACATCGTGGAGACTTTCCCCGCCGGGTGGGATTGGCGAATAACGCAGGTCCCCAGTCCGCAGGAGACTCCCATTTTATTGGCAGGAGGCAGAAAATTATTCGACAAATATTTGTCAGCTGCCTGCTCTGCTCTGGGCGCCGGCAATGTGACAGGGTCACTCCTGGCGCGGGCCGATTGTCTTGGAGTGTCCGGGCTAGTCGGGGCAGAGAGCAGCTGTCGCTGCTGCCGGGTAGGAGCACACAGGACGGGCAGTCGGCTCAGGCTAGAGACTTCGGGAGAAGCTCCCGGATGAAGCGGCAGCTCACCTGAGAACCGAAGGCCGAGTAGGAGTGTGCAAGCCGAGAGCAGAGAGCACTGGGGAGTGAGACGACTGGAATTCCCTGTAGTAAATCTCAGAGGGCCGATCGTTGTCTGCGGGGGCTTCCGGTGTGGGCGGCCGGGCAGGGGAGCAGCTCGTGTAACTGGGAGAACACGTCAGTGTGCCAGTCTGCTCTCTACTGAGATCGATTTTCTGTTCTGTTTGGAAAGGCGATATGCTTGATCTTTTGAAATGGAGAACCCACCCGGACAAGATCACAGGCTGTCTCTCCAAATTAAAAGAAATCGATGGCTCAGAGATAGTGAAGGTACTTGCCGCTTTACTGCCGCTCTCTCGGCAAATCGTGGGGTAAAGAGTGTTTGCACGGGAAGGACAGACGATGTTATGGGTTCACTGACTTCTTCTTTATCTAACAGTTTCTGCAGGATACACTGGATACCTTATTTGGAATTTTAGACGAAAATTCCCAAAAGTATGGATCCAAAGTGTTTGATTCTTTGGTGAGTTTAAATTAGCTTAAATTATCTCGTAACCATTTTGTCTCTCAATCTTGAGTCCCTTCAGGCAGTTTGAGAAATGTATGCCTAACACCATGAGACTTCACTTAAAAAGAACAGCAACAAAAAAAACCGTGGTTTGCCTTCGATTTTATAAAGCTCAATTTTCTTTTTAGGTTCACATAATAAATCTCCTGCAAGATAGCAAATTTCATCATTTTAAACCCGTAATGGACACTTACATCGAGAGCCATTTTGCTGGGGCACTGGCGTACAGGTAAGGCCCTTCTCTCGTAATTGGTTTAGAAGCGGGTTCTTTGGAGCTTTTCTAAGCGGAACCAGCTGTGTGGGAAACTTAGAAAGGAGCGTACGAGGAAATTAAGCACAGCCACCGAAGTGGCTCTTGAGGCCGTATCTTCCTTCCTTCCCCACTTTTTTCTAATGGCTAGAATTTATTTCAATCAAAAGAATGAAAAGAGAATTTCCTGATTTCTACTCCTGAAACCTAAAATGGAGAACATTTTCTTCCCGTCTCTATTTCACTTGATGGTCTCGGGTCTGAAATGTCGCTATTTCGCTTCGGCTGCCAATAGCCCCATGGAATCACCTTGCTCCTTGATGGTTCTAGGTGTCTCTAAGACCGCACATTTTAAAGTGATTCATTCCTTTTTCTGTTAACATTGACCGAGTGCTGACTGCCCGCCAGGCAGGCGCTACATGTGCTGATAACGTAAAGACCCGGGCCCTGGACTCGTGCGCTCGCCGGGCTCTGCCCCGTGATGCCAGCGGCCATTCTAACCGCTCGTCCCCTCCCGCCAGCTGGGATTGTGCAAGTGATGCTGAAGCGAGTGACTCGGACGCGCGTCAGCGGGTGCCCGTCTCCGTGCGGCCCAGCCGATGCTCGCCGGAAGTCAGCCAGCTTCCCTCTTCTGTCCTGTACATTTTCCCAGTCTTGGGCTCTGCTGCATGCAGCCCTGAAGTGCACCCCGACATTCCACTACCGTTCCTGCTGCTCTGCCCACGTTTCCACCTTATATCTTCAGGCCCCGTGGATGCGTACGTGCACCATCGTCTGGTCCCAGAGATCTGTTAAAAGAGCATGAAGTCAGCCAGGGTTTAGGCGCCCCCACATCCCCCCACCGGAGTCTGGGATGTGTATCCCATGCGTATCCCATCTATGGGATATGTAAAAGGTGGTCCTTAGGGGGACATTGGACCCCGTTACTTCGGGCCTCCCCTTTCAGGGCACATTGAGACGTATGCCCGCAGCCTGTAAGCGCACGAGTTATTTCTGCCGGGCCTGAGCCTCCGTCAGTGTGATTTCTGCAGAAGGTGCAACAGCTGGGGAGCAGCTGGGGTAGCTTTGACGGTGGGTCCAGGCCAGCCGCTTGGCCTCCAGCATGGGCCTGGCATGAGCGGGTCACCGCTTCTGGGTGAAGTCGTCAGTGGAAGCTGGACAGCAGGGGCGTCTAAAGTTTCAGTTTGGCTAATCGGTCCCCACAGCCAGAGAAAGCCGGTGGGATGAGCTGGGGTGGTGGGTGGGCGGTGGGTGGGCAGAAAGGTGCCCCCACCCGCCGTCCTCAGTGTGGCGCTCTCGGCAGCGCCCCCTGCTGGCACCCCGCGCGTTCTCCCCGGCCGGGAGGAAAGGGGGCGCTGTAGAGCCCCGCTCTGTGCCCTGGGAACCAGGAGCTGACCCTAGCTAAAGGCTGCACGGCTTTGGGAAGCGGGAGAGTGTTCAGTCAATTTCCGGTTTGTAAGAAAACAAACCCGGCCTTTCTGGAGCTTCTCATATGGAGGCCCCCGGCCCCGGCAACCTGGCTCGGTGCATCCGGGGCGCGCGGCCCGAGGTGGGGCGTGCTGCCTCCGCCCTCCCGTGCCCCCTCTTCCTCCGGCAGAGAGTGTCGTGCATTGTTTCCATGGTCGCCGGGGACGGAATCCCCGGCGGCAGGTGTCCGCGCCGCGGCCAGGCCCTCGCTCGGCCGGCGCCCTTTGACCTGTGCCTTCACGCGCCCCGAAGCGCGTCTGGAGCGGCAGGGCCCGCGGGCTGCGCCGGGCCCGGGCAGCGGCGGCGGCAGCGGGTGGCCTTCCTCTCCGCAGCTCCGGGCGGGGGCGGCCGTGCGCAGGTGCAGCCGCGTGCCGTGGGGACGTGCAGTGGGGACCGGGATGGTGGCCGCGGATGGGAGGAGCGGCCTCCGCGTGGCGCGGGGAAGCGACTCGTGGGCGTTTCCCCGAGAACGAGCCCAGCGCTCCCTTCTGCCCTTTTCTCCCGCATTTCAGGGACCTCATCAAAGTGCTCAAGTGGTACGTGGACAGGATAACGGAGGTGGAGCGGCAGGAGCACATCCAGGAGGTGCTGAAGGTACCAGGCGGCCAGCAGGGTGGTGGCCCAGCGGGTGGCTCCCCTTGGTGGGGGAGGGGGGGGTGGGCGGCAGTGCCAGGCCGTGACCCGACAGGTCTAGAAGCTTTCTCACTTCATGGCTGCTCCTGCTGATGCCCGCTCCAGAGGATCTTTGCCAGGCCCGCCCAGCGGAGCCTACTGGGGGTGGGGTGGGGGGCTCCTCACTGCTCTGGCCTCTGCGACCCCTAAAGTGCCATCTCGCCATGGCAGGAGGGAGAAAACTGTGGCTGGCCACTCCTGGCTCTGCATCTGTCACCTGTCAGAGCCCATGGAGAACCTTTTGTCCTAAATTTTCAGAGAGAATTGGGCGGCGCAGCAGGGGTCACAGTGAGGGAGCCTGAGGCTTCGCTGGGCCTGGTGGTTTAAGTGGCCCCGCCGCTGTGCCCCGCGTGCTCGGTGGGGTGGGAGGATGCTGACGCCGTACTCGCAAGCATCTTCGGGGAGTGTGGTTCTTGAGGGACTGCCCAGGACTGCCCTGGTCACCTCTGCTGTGTCGGCAGATGACAGACAAGGGCGCGTTCTGTTCATTATAAATGCATCATTTTGGTCTGACCGAAGGTCAAATACTGAGTGGCAAGAGTATTTACTGGCCAAGCAGAATCATTTGGGAAAACCAGGCTCTCTAGTTGACTAAGATTTGAAACCTCTGAGCATCAGAAATGGCGCTCACCCCTCTGGAGAATTACAGAGGAGCCGTGCTTTTGTGTGTTGAAGGCGCAGGAGTACATTTTCAAGTACATCGTGCAGTCGCGGAGGCTGTTCTCGCTGGCCACCGGCGGCCAGAACGAGGAGGAGTTCCGCCGCTGCATCCAGGAGCTGCTCCTGTCTGTGCGCTTCTTCCTCTCGCAGGAGAGCAAGGGGTCGGGGGCGCTCTCCCAGTCCCAGGTGAGTTCGCGTCCTCGCTGTCGAGTAGCGGAACAAGGAGCACAGCGCGGTCGTTTCTACGCGGCAGCCTCAGGGCAGCCCGAGCTCCAGCCGGGACCTGTGGCTTCGCCGTGTGAATAGACTTAACAACAAACAAACAAACAAACAAAAATAACAACCCCAAAAAGCTGTGGTCCCCCGGTCCGGTGCCAGCCGAGACCGCCCCCACCCCGAGCGGAAGCCCGTGGCTGTGCCCGGTCAGGCCCCGTTCCTGTCACTCGTGCGTGCGGCCGGTTCGCCCCGCGGAGAGGGGCGCCGCGGTTCCCCGGTTCCCCGAGGCCGGTCGCTCGACTGGTTTTCCCGGGAACTCCAAGAGAGGAAGAGGAATGACAGGAGGCCTTGAGGCCCATGACCCTCCCCAAATTCTGAATAATTGTCTCTCTTTTTCTTTGCTGTCAGGAAGGTCAAAATGAAATTGAACTTTTTTTTTCCCCAGTGAAATTCCTTAGCTTAGATATTCCGGTACAACTGTCTCTCGGCCCTCATCACAAGATGTGTGTTCCTTTATCTTTTTTAATATGTGTATCACATACTGCAGAGGCATTCAAATGCTTTTTTTTTTTTTTTTGAAGAGGTATAAATAAAGAATTAATGGATAAATTAAAGGACTCCTGAGGAAAATCGATTGAGTTGACTTTTCAGTAATAGGAAAGCTGGGATCATTTGTTTTTTTAACTTTATCTGTATGACTCAACTCTGTGCAGAGTGAAATGAAGGTTACATAAATATAGTTTTTAACAGTGAGTACCAAGTTGTTAATTTTAAATTCATTCCAGTAAATCCAACATTTTTAAGATTCAAAAAGAACACAGGACCTGTTTTTGATGCTAGAATCATCCATAAGCTTATGGATGCTAGAATCATCCATAAGCTTATGGATGATTCTAGCATCAAAAACAGGTCCTGGCTCTTCTAGATATTTTTGCTGCAACTGTATCGATAAATACCAAACTCTGTGAATTTGAATTTGATTCCGAGTTTGAATCGTGAGCACATGCAGACTCAACCTGGTCTCAGCGGGGTTGGATGTCATGAGTGAACCAGCGAAGCCCTCAGTCTCGGGCGCTAGGAACACGGGTCTCCCGCCCCGCTGAGACCTGTCCTTCCCTTGGCCTCTCTCTGTGGAATCCTGAAGACCGTGTTTGTTTTGACGTGGTCCGAGTCCGTACTGGAAGCGTGCCCCTTAGGGCTTGATGTTTTTTTCCCCCTTAAAAAATGATGATCAAGTTTCTTTCTTTACATCATGAATGTTTTTCTTAGTGCACACAGTTCTGGGGTTAAAGTCAATCTTGAAGCAGCCCAAGGGGTTGTTCTAATGACCTTTTCCTTTTACAGATGACAAAACCAAAGCCCAGGAGACGAAAATGACTCGTTCAAGGTCACAGAGTTGATTAGAGGCCAGGCGAGCACTACATATAATTTAGGTCTTCTCATGCCCGGCCCTGGTTTATTTTATTTATTTATTTTTTTCCTTTAATCATAAATTGCTGTAGGGAATTAATGTGTTTGGTTTTTAAGGGTAAATGAGATTTAAATGTGTCCTTCAGAAAGCTTCTCCAAAAAGGAAATGAAACATACATGTGGATCTTGCTGGGCTTAGCCGAGCATTCGATCACGCAGGAATTTGATTCCGTGGACTTTTTTTTTTTGCCATTCACTTTGCTAATGTCAGAGATTTTCCAAATTTCCCAGTTTTTATTATGTTACACCTTTGCAGGTTTCAACAAATTGTCCTCTTTCGCGACACCTTTGTTTCTTTATTTTTTTAACTCAAACCTTTTAGCTTTAGGCGCCAGACGTATTCGACATTGGTTGTCCCATCGCTCAGAAATTTGCCGCCGCTTCACACTTAGGCTTTTCGCAGCTCCCGGCGCGTGGCTCAGCGCACGCCCGGGAGCCGGCTGACGTGAACTGCTTCCTGTGCAGGCCGCGTTTCTGAGCTCCTTCCCCGCCGTGTACTCGGAGCTGCTGAAGCTCTTCGACGTCCGGGAGGTGGCCAGCGTGGTCCAGGACACTCTGGGCAGCCTGCCGGCCATCATGCACGTGGACGACGCGCTGCACGAGGTGAAACTGCAGTGCATCAGCAAGACGGTGGAGAGCCAGCTCTACACCAACCCAGGTGGGCGCCGTGTCCCGGCCTCGGGGCTGCAGCAGCGGCTCCAGGAAGGAGGCTGGAATCCGCCTTCTCCAAAGCCGCGTGTGGTCGATGGTAGAAAAAAGTTATCGAGGAGCCCGGTGCAAAGACAGGGCTATCAAAACTTTATTTCTAGAGAGAATGGAAACCCTGACGATGGAATTATGACTTCCGACCACAACCAGTTGTGGGGTAGGACGTGCCTTCTCGTTACAGATTTTATTTCTTTTTTATGTTCGACAGAACTTAGCGTTTTCTTCCAGAGATGCTTAAAGGGGCCCGATTGGATCCTTGTTTTTCTCTTGAACGTTTTCTGTTGATTTGTGCTCTGAAACTGAGTGAGGGTTTTGATGGATTGTTCTTTGTTATTTTACGCTAGTGGCAAGTGACTAATTTAGCAGTTACTAAATTGATTTTGTCATATCTGCTATTAAATCCCATTGTTTCCTGTTTTCTTCTAGTTTTTCCTGACATTAAATATAATCTCATTATAGAGTTGAAGAGGTTTCTATCAGTATTATGAAATTTAAAAAAATATTCTATTGAGAATTATCTTTCCATATGAACGCATATGTGTGTATAATATTTTTGAAATAGGGGTTTAAATATGGTAAACAAACCTTTTTTCACATTCTTTTATTGTAAAACATTTTTGACATACAGACAAGACTAGAACATAATATGAGTAAATAGTTAACAAATCTTAACATCAAATATTTACTTTAGGTCTTTGATTTAGAAATTCATCATTATAGGTACACCCGGGCCCTACTGTGTATATTCATTTCCTTCAGAGAAATCCCACTTTCTGAGACTTCCGTTCCTATTTTCTATGCCTTTATTACGTAGATATAAAAATATAGTACTTTTGCATCTTGTAGTCTTCATGCGACATTGTGTTGTATGTCATTCTGTAGAGGGCTTTCTCGGCTAAGATCACGCTGTCATACTTATCCCTGGTACACTAGATGTAGCTATAGCTCTTTCCCTTGCTTATTGTTGTAAAGGATTCCATTGAAGGAATTTATCATGGTTAATATTTTTTCTGGTGATAGACCGTTAGTATGTTTTTTTTTTTTTATTTTCTGTAATAAACAATGTTTCAAATAGTATAAAAGTAAGTTCCATTTCTCCCCATAAAAACCCATCTCATCCCGGAGAAACAGTATTTCTTGGAGAGGTGTTTAGACGCTGCCCCTCTGCGCCGTGGCTGACGGGGCGCAGCTGTCCCGTTGGGAGATGGGGTGTCGGACGGAAGGGGAGACGTGCCGTGCATGCAGGTGGCAGGCTCCGCAGATGGAGTCACGGGACAGGGCAGGAAGTCCCGGCCTGTGGCTAAGGGGACAGCGTGGCTCGCACCCAGGGCCGTGGCTCAGCTCATGAGAACAGGCAGCTTAGGCCTCCCTGGAGGGGGCGAGAGGCACAGCGCAGACCTGCGGGGCGGGGCGCAGGGCGTTGCGGGAGCAGGCCCCGGCTGCGGCGGGCTGAGGGCCGCACGCTCCCCGCCGCGCGGTCCGCGGGGCAGAGACTCAGGACGCTGCTCGCCGCTGTCCGCGGGGCTGTGTCCCTGTGCGGGGCGTCCAGGGCAGAGCCCGGCGTGTGCGCGCGCCGAGCCTCCCCCGAGAGAGCCTCCCCAGCAGGTGCCGCTGGGAAGCACACGGCAAAGCCGCGTTTGCCCCACCTGCGGGCTTTCTTATTTTGGAGTCTGTGGACGAGTTCAGGTGTTTTCTTTTAAAGGCGAGAATTAGCATTTTAACCAGTCAGCGTGTTTGGCATTTACCCACCGCGTCTGCCATTGGCATTGGCTGACATTGCCCCGGAAATGGAGAAAAGGCAGATCCGCAGGCCAGGTGGTCACAGATTTCTTCTTCTAGACGCCACACACTAATTATTCGTCTACCTGACTGACTTTTCCGCAGTAGCTATTTTCCTAACAGTTGGTTGCAAATTGCATTTCTAGAAATCAAATCCCACTGGCTGCGGGAACGTATCAGGTAAACTGTCTTCCTTTCTAATTAAACATCTCTAGGCAGAGTCTCCTGTCATTTAAGCTTTCCGTTTCTTTTCCTGGTTCTTTTTGTCAAGTAATTGACTTATAGATCGGTGTTACATTTCCCTGGTCGGGCTGACTGTATTAAGGAAGCCTGCAATGAATCATTTCACAAATTTGGGGTTTACTCTTCTCCGATCATTTTCTTGAGGGGAGGCATGCCTGTGACTCACGGGGTTCGCCCTGATGGTGAGCCCACGGCCACACACCCTCGTGCTGGCCGCTCGGCAGCGGAAATGAACAGAAATGGAGGCTCGAACCTCATGGCCAACAAATCAGGCGAACACTGGTCAAGGCGTCTGCCCAGGGGATGCCTGTTCCAGTTCCTTATGATTTCCTTTAGGATGCAGAATCAGATATCCTTTTACCTGTGCATGTACCTGACTATACTGGCTAGGAATCCAAGGCCGTGTCAAATCGAGTATGTGAAATTGTCCCTCCTTGCCTTATTTTTTATCGTGAGGCGGAAGCATTCAGTCTTTCACCATTAAGCATTATGTTAGCTAAACACAGGCATTTCACTAATGCCCTGTAACCGTTTGAGGAAATTACCTTCTGTTCTTGGCTTCTTGGCAGTTTTTATCATGAATGGAGGCTCGATTTTACACATTTTTTTCCTACATCTATTGCTAATACCACAAATCGCATTGATCGATTGATTTTTAATTGTTAAATCTTACGTTCCTAGGATAAACTCAATTTAATAATAGTGTTATGTGAATATATATATGTGTGCATGTGTGTGTATATATATATATATATATATATCAAACTAGGTTGATTTTGATAAAATATTCTAAGGTTTTTGCATCTCTGTTGAGAGGTATCAAGCTGTAGTTTTCTGATCTTGTAATGTCTTTGTCTGAATACTTAACCTCCCCCAGATTGATACTTGTGGCTCTTTGCAGTTGTTCATGGACATGCACAGAGGAGCGAAAAATTTGAGTTGTAGGGTGCACACATCCCCAGCTGAGGTGCTCAGCGTTCACTTCCACCCTCGTACAGAGATCACGGGTGTGTGTGTTGGGGGGGAGGGGACAGTGCAGGGTAACGAGCTCTCGCCCAGGGGCCAGGTGACAGCAGGAATCCCAAATCTGGCCCCTGTTAATGAGGTGGCCTCAGGAAATTCACTTAGCACTTACGAACTTTATAAAATAAAGAAAGAATCTATCTGGACAGGTTGCTTTTGGGATGTAAGATTGCAGTGCATGCGAGATCTGTACAGGTGTGTCTTTCCCCTAAGAGAAATGATTCGGTATTCGCCTTTTCATTGTTCCCTGCAACTTTTTATAGCTTAACTGCCATGAGTGACAAGAATCAACTGTATCTGTCATTCTTCCCTGGGGAAGGTATACGAACGAATATGATTTTTCAGATGTTACACAGTCACTTCATCCGGTCATGGAGTAACACTTCTGTGTCGCTGGGATTGATTTGCTAAAATTTTGAAAAGGTTTTTGCATCTGCGGTCAGGGGATTTTTTTTTTTTCTGAAAAGGTGTAAGTTCACCAGTTCAGAAGAATGGGAGAGGACATGAGGACACCTCTGAGGGGCTCACGGATTTCACAAGGATGGGCGGCAGCTGAGAGCAGAGCAGGAGACTCGGAGGCAGGCAGGCCTGTCGGGCGGGTGGGAGCCAGGGGGCCACTCGCTTTGCACAACACCGCAGATGGCTCAGGGGCTTCGGGAAGGGTCAGGAGCTCAAGATGCCAGGTATCTCTGAAGGTTAAGGGTGCTGGAAATAGGAAAATGGGTTTTAAAAGCTTGAAAAGGAATGGTTAGCATCCTGCCTCACTCCTCCCCCTCCTCTGTTTCAGAAAAAGTAGGGGGTTTGCTCTCTGGAGAAAGCGAACGGGCTGTGTCTGGGTGCAGGAGCCCCCCCCCCCTACTCCCCGACAGGGCCTCAACATTGCACAGAGAGGCCTGGCAGCCACGTCCTTTCTCGATCTCTAGTTACTAAAGATGATGGGCATGTGGTCCCCACGGAGGAGGGCGGCTGTTTCCTCCGTAGAGAAACTGACCAGCCCAAGAGAAGACCTCTCAGATTCTTAAATTTGGCGGTCTCCCGATGAAACTTCTGGGTAACGCTCCTCCCTGGAAGTCTCACAGGCCCTGAGCGCCTGGGCTGAGTTGTTCTATTTTTCTAGTTAGCATTTCAGCGCCTCGCTGACAAAAATGACTAGACGATGAAAGATGACCAGGTGCTGGGAAAAAAGGCTTTGAGGTGAAAGGCAGAGACCACAATGAAGAAAAAAACAAACTTAAAGAAAAGGATAATTCAGTGAGGAAATAAAACAAACACATTAAAAAAAAAAGCCTCTGATTTCCCCCAGAGAGACAGAGCACTAGTGAAACAGGATGGAAAGGCGTAAAAAGAGGTCGTGCAGAGAAGTAACTGGGAAGGGCGGCCTCGGGTCTGAAAATTATTACGCATTTCGTGATGGCAGCAGCAGAGCATGAGGCCAAGTGAGAGGCCCTTGTGAGCGAACACGGGGACCCGCGTGATTGCACAGGGCTCGCGGCCACGACGCCCGCCTCAGGAGTCAGACAGACCTCTCGGAGATTAAACATGCCACAGCATGTAAAGGAAGGACAAAGTAAGGGGACTGCCCAGAGAGCTGGCCACAAAGACTTAAAAAATTCGAGAAAAGGACAGAGAAGCATGAAAGGGAAGGAAATAATCTCAGAAATAATTCAAGGCGAATTCTCTGAGCTGAGGGGTATGAGTTTATGGATTGGAAGGGCCAAGGCAAGGAACGTAATCATGACGTTTTGAATGGCTGGGAAGAAGTTCCTGAAAGCTTCTGGAGAGAGATTAACAACAACGAACAAAAGTCTCATCGGGTCCAAAGGGTTGGAAGTCAGGATGGCAGCAGACGCAAGTTGTTAATTTAGCCAGAAATGATGACTCAACCCTTTCGAGAGGCTGAGAAGGAAAAAGAGAGGGAAAAATAAACTCAATCCTATCCACCATGGTAGGGAGTCGGTGAATGAGCTGGTCTGTCTCAGCGGAAAATCAAGAAATAGCAGGAGAAGGGAGCCATGTAGACCTGTGGAGGAGGAACGAAACGGTTTCAGGAAAAGCGCCGGGGCCTGTCGGATGTGGGGATCGTGGGCCGGGGGTGGGAACTGCCGCGATTCGGGATCCACCGCGTTCGCGTTCGGGGTGTCACGGTTACCGCGTGGGCGGGGCCCCATCCCGCGTGGGCGGGGCCCTGGGGCCCCGGCCCCGGCTGGTGGCGCTGACCCCGCCCCTCTCTCCAGACTCCAGGTACATCCTGCTGCCCGTCGTGCTGCGGCACCTGCACATGCACCTGCAGGAGCAGAAGGACCTGATCATGTGCGCGCGCATCCTCAGCAACGTGTTTTGTCTCATCAAGAAAAACAGCTCCGTGAGTAAACAGAGGCTGTCGCGTGTCGCTCCCATCCAGCGGCTTCTGGAAATAAAATGTTCGATGTCTGCAGAGTAACCACACTCGAGGGTCCCCCTGGGACTCTCACTCTTGTTTCCAGCTGGGTTGGGCTTTTTGCTTTTCTTCTGAAGGATTTTTTTTTTCTTAAACCTCTGGGGTTGCTGTAACCCCAAGTAACCTGGGTTTCCTCAACTTGTATTTCAAAAACCGAATCCTCGGTTAGAAAAATTAGAATGCGCCAAGCCTCCCACCCGTGTCTTTAATCTTGATATGATGAAGGCTCTGTGGCAAGGATAAGTCACAGCTCACAGAGCGAACCCTTTGGGGGCCTGTCTTGAGAAGCGCTGCCCGACGGGGCTGCTCAGGGCTTGGTCTTGGCCCTCACACCTGGTCCCGTGGAGACCGCGGAAGCCAAGGAAAGACCCAGGGGACTGGGGCGTCTAACCTCTCAGCTCACTGTGGCTTCGGGGGGTCTCCGTCGGCAATCTTGCCGCTTGACGCAAGGCCACTGCATTAGACATCCCAGTGCACACAGAGAAAAATCACACATTGGCCTATGACTGGGGACAACAGTGGCCTTCATTCATGTTCGTGGCTTAGGGATCTGATGGGAAGTCCGCCCGTGAAGGGCGTCCTGCACCTGTCTGTCGCTGCAGCTGTCAGTCCAGAGTCATATGCCTCTGTCCCGGCTTCTGCACGCAGGGTCTGGCAGCGCGTGTCGACTGGCCTGGGAGAGGGACATGGAGTCACGTGTCCCCACGGCCCCGGGCCCGAGGCTGATCCGGGAGCGGGCGGCAGTGGGGGAGAGCGTCAGTTTTGCTTTAAAAGTTCCTCGTACCATGAGGAGTAGCTGCGCTGTGCCCGGCTAGAATGTTCCTGCAAACCGTAACCGCTGAGAGTGAGCAGTGAGGTGAGAGAGCTCCCTGCAGAAAACCGAACATAGTGATGCGGGGTGGTGGAGGCGGCTTTTTAACCACCTTCCACCTCAGTTTGGAAGTTGCGGTCAGTGGTTGGACTTGACCTGAATTCAGAGGAGAACCTGCTCTGAGGAGGAAGTCTTGGTAGTTTTCTTATGAGTGTCAGAGAGTTTGTCCTAGAATCCCAGCCCAAAAGTTCTCAAACTCTAGACATTGCTTTTGCGAAAGCAATCTCCTTGGAGCGTTCAAACGCAGTTTCATCTTGGGCAGGTGTAATGAGAATCCCAAGTGGCCCCTACCACGGCCGCTGACGTGAGCTCCAGTCTGTAGCTCCTGGCGGTCACCCAGACTGAAGGGTTTTGCTCATCTTTTCACGTAGGAGTCTTTTTAAAAATCGTTTTTTCTAGGACTTGTCATTTGCACTGAAAATGGAGTTTTGGAAAATGACCTGTGTCACTCAGCAATGTGACTGTGATTGTGAGCACAATCTGGGGTCACGAAATCACAGCCTTTTAGAGCCTGGGACTTGCAGGGAGGAGTCAGGCCCGGGAGGCAGACTGGGCGGCCCAAGGTCACACCGTGTCAGGGGCGTAGCCGGTGCGCTTCCCAGGGCGTCACCCCACCTTTGTACCTGTAGCCCAGGTCCCCATCGCACAGCCAGGTCGCGTCCTTGTGGGTCAGCTGTTAACCTCTTCATGCCTTTGTTGTGTGTAAGAGATGATCACCTGCTCAGGTGGCTCGGGTGAGCTCCAGGTCTGTCTGAGCTCTCGAGTTAGAGCTAGAAAAATGCTCTTTTTCTGGTGATGAGAGATTAATACACAGATGAAGCCACAATTTCCCGAACACGTTGTTATTTTTTTCTCTTAAGGAAAAGTCCGTGTTGGAGGAGATAGACGTGATCGTGGCCAGCCTGCTGGACATCCTGCTGAGGACGGTGCTGGAGACCACCAGCCGGCCCCAGCCGGCCAGCGCCACCATGCGCCTGCAGGTCCAGGATGTCACCGTAAGGCCTTAAAGCGGAGGGCGCGGGGGGGGGGGGGGGCAGAGCGTGGTCGTGCTCGGCGAAGCGTGCCTCACGTTGGGGGCGGCTTGCCGCGAGCGTCTGGGAAGCCTGTCCTTGGAGAGGGACCCGTGCGCCTCTCAGGCTCAGAGAGGTCGCCTTCATTTAGCAAGGAACAAGGCTAAGGAGCATCTGTGTGAAAAGAGCTCGGATTGAGACGTGTCTAATTTCCGAAAGCCACATTTAGTGTTAGCTTTCACTTGGCCTGGTTTGAATTAGCCTGTGATTCCGTATCCTCGGTCAGCCTGACGACTGACTCTTCATTCTGTTTCCATCCATCCAATTGCTTAAGGAAGTGAGAATAGTGCAACAGAGCGATGTGAATCAGGAGTCCTAAGTTCTAATTCTGAATTTTCCTCTACGACTAGTAAGGAGCTTAACCTTGTTTTTTGGTGGGGGGTGGGGGGAGGCACTCAATTTCTTCAGCTATGAAGTGAGAAAGTTTGGGTAATTTCTAAGGTACTTTCAAACTCAACTATTTTATAAGTCTAATATAATATGATTTATAGAACGTTAATAACATTAGTATATGTATTTATGTGCGTATGTGTGTATAGAGCGAGATGGATGTGTGGATGGATGTGTGGATGGATAGATCATTTTCTATTTAAAACTCACATTCAGTTGACCAAAAATGTTTTAAGTCTAATTAAGAATATTCTTCCAAATATCATTTTCAGAAATGTCAGTAGATGCTGTAGTTTTCACATATAGATTATTTACCAAAATATCAGCTTTTTTTTTTTTTTTTGCCATTATTTTTACAAGTAGTATACTTTAAAACCCCTGTGTTAAGAATGTTTGCCTAGACCCTGATGAAAATAACTTTTGTTTTTACTTAGACAAATAAAAAGCCCTCCCTGGCTCTCGCGCCAAGGTCAGCTGTTTCTGGGTGGGCATATGTATATCCTCAACCCTCCCCAAGCAGAAGATGCTTCTTCCGTAGAGTTCCGACACCGCCATTTTTACTGCTTCTTGGCAACATGGCTCTAACATACTTTTAAAATTGTAACGGCCCAATGCACAAAATCGTAGCTAATGTTCACGTGCTTAAGGACTGCCTGAGGACAAAGGCTAAAACAGTTTTTCGGAGTGCTTGGTACCCACACGTGGGTACCAGGTCGTGTGCTGAGTTTCCCTGGGGCGCTTGAAGGTGCGACAGTTTACCCTTCACAGTATAGTAACCACTGCAAATTAAGAGACTTGAGAAGCGGTGAGTCAGGTCTGTGGATGGAGTTGGGGGTAGGGCAGATGGGGTGATTGTCCAGTGTTCTGAATTTTAGGAAAATCACATAAAGTGAAGCCTTTCTCTCCATTAGTAGCTATGCCGTGTCCTCGCTGTGTGAAAGCCAGCTCTCCGGGCCCGTGAGAGGGGCGTGGCTAGGAAACACACGCAGTATTTGGCACCCCTGACTTTATACTTTAAGACGTTTTTTGTGAGTACGGAGACAGACCTAGCGTTTATCCCATTCTGCTACTTGGGCAAGTGACCTCACATCTCTAAGCTTCTGTTGCTTTGTCTTTAAAATAGAAAAAAAAAATGATAATAATTGTACTTATCTCAAAGTTCATGCAAGGGTTTCATCCAACCGGTAAAAATGTTTAAACGATACCGATAAGTTTCAGCAGCCGTGGTAGCCACGGTAGCCACAGCGATGTGATTATCCCTGCGGAAGTGATTGGGTCGTGGTGGTTCTAAAAGTTCCGCGGTGCGAAATGTACTCTGCACAATCACAGAGTCAGGTCCCTCTGGGCATGGAAGACCTGCCCGATTTCCTCCCCCTCTTCTCACCGAGGACAGGGTGCTGCCTGTGCGGTCCCACATCGGCCGCTTCTCAGTCTTTCTAGAAAAGTGCCCACAGTAAAAGCAGTTTGCACCGCATGTCACGGTAAAGTATTTCTGTTCTAAGTGCCCTGGCTGTCACCCTGCCTCCAGCGACTCCGACCGGAGGACGGGCTTCCGCTGCACCGTCATTCCAGATGATGGCAGCCTTATTTTTATAAGGGTTGTATTTTTTGTTCTTTTACCAACTGTTCTTTGAACTTTAAAATGCTCCCTCTAGCTGGAGGCGGGGAAAAGCACCATTGTAATCAGTTCCTTTCAAAAATCTAATTGTACATGGAAGCAGCTTTTATAAAGTAGACATATGGCCATTCGTTGGGAGTCTCAGCTAATTGGACTCTGGAGCACCTGACAGCGGATCAGGGCTTCTCTGCACTGAATTCTGTTACCCACCAGGTGTGATGCAGGTGACTCAGGCTTGTCTCAAGTTCTGGTGCACTCCGGGCTTGTGGTTCGGGGAGGGAAAAAATGCAGGAGAACTATGTAAGGAATTCCTGGAAAAAATCGCGTGTATGTATAATTGAAGACTTGTTGTAGGCATCTAATATCTTATTTATAGATATTGGTAGACACACCCCCATTATGCTTAGTCTGTACGTAAAACAGATGTCAGCCATGGTAGCACATGGTGTTTTGAAGGTGATTTGTATCTAAAAATTTCCCACATTAAAACTAAGTTAATATTGGCCAATAATATATATTTTTTATTTTTAACAAAATAGGAGTCTAGGTGTTTCCTACAGACACAAAATCTCTTCAAAGAAAAGTACATTGTGGATGAAAACTACATCAGTAAAATCTTGGACGTCTAGGCCTCTTCACCATGTTAAAGGTGCCTGGACCTCTAAACAGAGGAAGCGAATAAATCGCATTGTAGAGTAGATGTTGGGGTTGGCACCAGATCGTAAGTGCGCCGGGGTTAGACATCGGGATGCTAAGTTGTCTGCAGCGGGCCTAACTCAGATGCGACAGATGTAAATACTCGATACCCTGCATTCAAAGAGGTTTTCTCCTTGGTGCACTGACTGTAGAGACAATGAAAGTATATGCACTTTTGAATACTTTCTCTAATTATTACAAATAATATGTCTTTATTCCAACTGCAAGGTATTTCACTGTTCACAAGGTATGTCGAAATAAACATTTTAGGAATATTATTCTAGTGATTGTATCAGAGCTGATGAAGATAGGATGCAGAAAACTAAGAGAAGGAAAAATAAAAGTTTCTACCAACTAGATTTGCATTTTCGAGTTGAGACATTATAGATGTTATATTAGTCATTGACTCTGACAGATTCTTATCTGCCTATTTATACTTGAACAGTTCCTCCAGAACTCAGGTGTATCTCCCAAGTAAAATCCAGTCAGTCTGAGAAGTAGGAGGATGAGCCAGAGAGACCTGGGTTCACACCCCGGCCCCCGTTTTCCGACCTGGGATTTATATCTCAACCTTGACGGATCTCACCGTAAAGTTAATAGTGTCCACTCAGCAGGGCTCTTGTGAGACATGCACCTGATAATCATTTTAAATTTCAACGTCTGATTGTTCATTTCCAAAAATGTAGAAAATTAATGCTGGTCCATCGATCTTGTATCCCGGGACATAGATTAACTCACTTAAGTAGTTTTAATAGCTCATTGTAGATTCCGTAGCGTTATCTGTGTGCACGAATATGTTGTCTGTGAATAAAGGCAGTTTTTAAAAATTTCCTTTCCAATCCATATATCTTCTTATTTCTTGTTTATTGCAATGGCTAGAACCTTCGTATAATGTTGAATAGAAGCAGTAAAATGTTTAAGCTTCAGGATAGCTGAAAAGTCTTTATTTTGTCTTTGCTTTCAAAAGATAATTTTGCTGGGTAACAAATTATTAGTTGATAGTTTTTTTTTCTTTAAGTATTCTAAAGATTTTCCTCCACTGTCTTCTAGCTTGTGTCGTTTCCAGTGAGAAATCTTTCATCTTGTATTTGTTCCTTAGTATACAATGTACTTTTCCTCTCTTTTTGGGATTTTCTCTTTATTATCGGCTCTAAGCAATTTTATTATAATGTGCCTTGGTATGACTTTTTTTATGACTTCTGTGCTTCAGGTTTGTCGAAAATCTTTGCTACATAGGTGTATAGTTTTAAAAGAATCTGAAATTGTTTTCAATTACTTCTTCTACCCCGATTTCTTCCATTGCTTCCTTATAAGCGTGCTCTAAAATAGTAATACTTGTGCCCTTAAATTTTCCGTGGCTTATGTTAAATATCAAGGGTTTCTTTGTTCTTTAATAAAGTAATATGCCCCTCGGCCTCCCTCGGCAGCCGCTGGGGATGTGTCGGACTTTCCTGACCTAGCCGTTGGGAAATCCCACTTCTCAAGGCTTTTAGTCTCTAATTTTATATGTGAGCCTACAGTCTCTTCCCCTATAAATGCAAAGAAACCAATTCCCAATTAAACTGCGTTTCTATAAATTTATAGTTAGTTAACACTGACTGCATCACTTGTGCTTATATTGTTTTAAATGTAGTTAACATTGTCTAAATGTAATTAAGAGCAGATACATTCTTTGCTGAGCAAAAAAGGTCGCGTTCTAAACGATTTAAAATAGAAATTCATCGGAAAATGCAAGTGATAGCAATGCTATAGGTGTTCCAAATCTAGGATGCTCTACATGTTTTCCTTTTCCAGTATTAATTTTTAAGATTTGGATCTTGTAGGAGTCAGTTATATAGCGTTTGAGCACAAAAAATTGCATTTAAATTATTTTTAAGTGGAGATTGAAACGAGTCTGTACAGCGTATGGCTTTCTGTACACCCTGCTGTTAGCAGGTGCACCTCACACTCGGTAAGCCGAGCTAGAGAAGATCACGTGAATTCAAAAACAGAGCGTGGAGGGACAGGAAACACTTTGCTCAGGAAGACTGAGGGATAAATCCCACTCTGCCGATTTCTGCTTATGTGACCGTGGGCCAGCTTTTTAGCCCACTGAACATGCATTTTACCTTCCCTAAACAAGTCTCATACCCCCATCTCATCATGTTGACATGAGGCTCAAACGATACAGTGAATGGAGGCACAGGAGATGCTCAACGAGGAGTGGGGAGCCTCACTGCCTGGCCTGCTCTCCAGGTGTGGCGTTAACCTCGCTGGTGAAAAGCTTTCACCCAGGTGAAATAACCCTCTCTAAATTTAAAAATGCGTGTATGCCAAGGTAATGATAGTCCTCTCAGGGAGAAATTTGGACTGAGATATACGGTTACTTTAGACGAAGAAGACGTCACAGGGTGAATTTGGATCATGGCTCTGTGTGTGCATGTGGTGTGTGTGTGTGTGTGGTATGTGTGCGTGTGTGTGCGTGTGTGTGCGTGCGTGTGTGTGTGTGTGTGTGCGCGCGTGTGTGTGTGTGCATGCGCGCTGTTTGAGGGCAGTTCAAAGTAAGTTACTGATGTTCTCTATGTCCTTAAAAAATATGCTTTTTTGTTTTGTTTTGTTTTTAATTAGGGGGAGTTCGTTGCTTGTCTCCTGTCCCTATTACGACAAATGACAGATAGACATTATCAACAGCTTCTTGATAGTTTCAATACAAAGGAAGAACTAAAGGTAAGTGACATTTAAAAAAAGGTTTTTCGAATCTGTCTTTGTAGCATCTCTGGTTGTGATCATCATTGTTCAGCTCGTCCTTCACGGTTGCCTTGCTGTGTCCATTAAGTTCTAAGCTATTTTTCCTCAGCTTCATCCACACATCTGCTCATCTGTATTGTCTCTTTGAGATTTCTGTACTCAAGCAAAGTCATCAACTCTTATTTTGGACAAGAATATAGGGTTTAAAACACCTGTCATCACAGTGCAATAAACCAGAAACAGAATAACAACACTTATGAGACCAAGGCAAATAGACTAACTCTAGGTGAGTGGACTTGGAAGTATTACCTTAATGGAGGGTCAGGGACTATATAGAACTATATCAGCTGATTTCATTCCTCTAAAACCACAGTGAGAAGTTCTGGCTACAGCGTTTGGACCAGGGAGGCAGGTCATATTTACCGTTCTTGATCAGCTGTGGTCTAATCGATACGCTGTGCTAATCTGCCACGCTGGCGTTAACTAAAAAATATCGATGCCAAGTTTATAAATATCCTGCCTTTGCTGAGATTTAGGGAACTTTAATGCTTCCTTCACAGTGTTCACCAAATGCGTGGAAGTTAATCGTCCTCGGTCGGAGAAGTGACCTGTCACCTGTCCTTATTTACTTTGACTTCTCTTCCATCTCTGCAGTTTTGCAGATGACGTCATACGTCAGTCCTCGTAGTGGAAGGGTCACTGAGATGCTGGGGTGTGGGGTGTGGGGTGTGGAAAGGGGGCGGGCGCAGCCCCACGGTACAGTTGCGTGACCGGGAGCCTCACGGTGCCCGAGCGGAAACGTGCAGATTGTTCAAATATAGGTAGTGCATCAGGATCACTTATCTTTGACTTTTAACTGCCTAGAAGATGGTGTTTGATCTCAGAAGCATCTTATTTCATATGACTCAGCTTATCAACTGCTCCAAGAATCAGTTGATAAGCTGAGTCATATGAAACAAAGAATAGATTTAGGCGGATGTAATCTTTGGGTAGTCAGTTGATTGGCATATTCCCAAGCCTGAAAATGTCATGTTTTTCATGCTTACATTCATTCTTGAGTTTGGAACGAAAAATGGATAAAAGGCATTAGAACTTACTTACTCTGCAGATGGACATCCACGTGGTTGAAAAGGAAAATAATCGGTTATTAACCTGAGTCAGATGTTGAATACTTAACACATTTGAGGAACCATTCGGTTTTACTTAAGAAGTCTATGACTTGGTATTTCAAAAGTTCACATAGGAAAAGTCTACATGTTTTCACAGAGCCTTGGAATTTAAAAAAAAAATAGAAAAGCATAAATCGAAAAAGAAACGTGATTAATTTAATGTAGGTCGCGAGTTTCATGCTTTAATGTTCACTCGAGCGATGGTGCAGCAGGGGGCGTCGTGAGTAGCGTGGTCCGCGTGGCGTTTCCTCGTTGCCGTCGGCCTCGCAGCACGTCACGGTCACGCGTTCCCCTCTTCACGGCTGACGGTGCCTCCGGGCCAGGGAAACTGTTTAATGTTACTTCACGCGCCCTTCAGGAAGGGTAGACGAAGCGATGCAGGCGGCCCTGGCGCTGCCGCTGCCGTGAGGTGACCAGGGACAGAAAGGCCAGTGCCCGCCGGGGGAGGACTCAGGTCATGGGCGTCGACGCCGCGAGGGGCCACCCCCCGGGGAAGCGCGCCGAGCCGGGGAGCATCCCGGACTCCCCGTCAACCCAGACTCACGGCAAGAGCAAACTCCCTGGGGGAAGTGTCAGCCGGGGGTTAGAAATGGAATAAATAAAGGAACTATCAGTAAGGAAGAGCAGAGTGATATAAATAGAAAATTATAGCATAACGGGATTAGACACTAAAAGTCGCACATAACCCTACTGGTTTAAAATCATAAACTGAGCTCTATGTCCCCCTCCCCTCCCACACACACGTATTCTAATCCCCAGGAGATACTGTTACCCCAGAGGGGTGTGTCCTCGTGGACTATTTTCTGTGCTCTATACACATTTTTAATGGAATCATACTATTCGTATAGATTGCACTTTTTTTTGGCACAACGCTGTATTATGGGTATTATGTAGCCCAGTACACCATTCATGCTCCTGAGTGCCGTTACACGATGCTCTGTAATTGCATCGTTCCCCTCCCGCTGGGCATTCGGAGGCCCCTGAGCTTCACTCTGGAGAGGGTGTCGCGGGGAACGTTTGTCCGCATGCACAGGTCTCTGTGGCTTTGCACCCTCGTTGCCGCAGAGGGGATTCCTGGCAGCGGAGCCGCGGCACCGTGGGACGTGCACGTTTCAAGCCCTGATCGGCACTGGCACTGCACGTCAAGATGTCCGACTCGACGTTTTTGTTGTTCCTGATTCCGAGTGTCCCTGCTTTTTTCCTTAACGGTTCGGAGACAGATTCGGCCTGGCATTTCCCAGTAGTTCTCCAAGTCAAAATGAGTTTTGAAAGTCTGTAGTGCTCAAGTTCCTGCTAAGACTGGAGGTGTTTTAACTCCGTTCTTGTGGGAGGCGCTGGCCGTCTCCGGGGCGACTGTTGGAGTGGCTTCCTAATGACTTTGAACAATGTGCCCCTTATTCTCCACTCAGGCCCTTAAGTGTGAGTCACGTCTCAGCAGAAAGGAGCGGGGGCCAGGACCCGAGGGCAGCTACTCTGCATTGTTGAATTCTTTCCTTCTCTGGAACGGTCATTATTTTAGAAGCGAACAAAAGCAAAAACTAAGAAGTGATTAGGGTTTTTTCCTCCTTCCTGTAGTCAATAATGTTTTATTATACACCCACCTGGCCCCGCGGGCGAGAGTTTCGTCCACATCCCTGGCGTTTTGTGTATGTGGAGAGCCATGGGCCGCCTCGCCTTTGTGATTGTGACTCTTCATGTAGAAGTGTGGGATCGCGCTTTGACGCATGCAAGTCCCCCGTGTTCCGGACGCTGTGTGCCCCTGATCACAGCCTTCCGTTGTCTCCCGCGGCTGGGCCGGACTTCCACAGATCACATGCGGTCAAGTCTCTGGCCACCTTCGAGGTCTGGGGACTTCACGTTACCCACGGCCGAAGTCCAGCCCCCGCCCGGTCGCCTTCCATCTTCCTGCCTTCTACCCTCTTCCAAAAACCTGTCTCTCCAGCCACTTAAAATGTCTCTGCATTGCTAACAAACTTTATGTATGTGATATATGGTAGACATAACGTATTTAAGTGTACCATATATACATTTAAATCCTCCAATTCGTTCTTTTTTTTTTTTTTTGTCTACTTCCAATGTCCGTTCCATCCTCACCTAATTTGCGCTCCCGTTCATTAATTCCTCTCCTGCTTTAAGCTCGTGCTCTGAAGTCCAGCCCAGGTATCACGTTCCTCATGAAGCCTCGCAGACGACAGTCCCCGCCCACCCCCACCCCGCGATCGCGCAGAGCGGCGCATCGTGATGCCGCAATTGTTTCCCTGTATCCCCCATGGCTGTGGACACCGTGCCACTGTGTCCTGAGCACAGAGCCGGGAACACTAAATCTTCGTTGGATGAGTCAGCCCTCTTAATAAGTGTCTGCTCGCTTCCTAAGCCAATTTTTTTTCCATACAATTATTTTGACTTATAGTCTTTATTTTATTACAGAAAAATAGTCCTAGAGCTCTCAAAGATTAAAGACTATTTAGGAGTTATTTTTGCATAATGTACTTAAACATTCAATTTTTAAGGATATGAATTTCAGTGTGATAATGATTTACACCCTTTAATTGAATTTAAACCCAGTCTCAAGGATGTTACACATTTGAAATTTGTGGCGAATTTGTTACATAACATTTGGCTGTAATCTAAGCCATCAGTAAAGGAAACGTGTCCTTGGAAGAAGTGCCCTGTCTTGTCATTGCTCTTGACAGGGGACCGTGGCCAGTCTGTCCACCTGCTTCCCTTTCTGGACCTCTTATCTCAGGCTTCAGGGTCTCAGAATTCCTCCTTCCGCACCGATGGACCCGATTTCCATCTGATGTCGTGGTATTGTGTAAACACGACACAGTTCTTTATACGCCACTGTCAGAAAATCCTTGTAAAACACAGATCTGATCCTCGCCCATATCTGCATTAACCCCCCAGTGTCCCCACGTCGCGCTCAGGATAAATTTCCCAACTGCTTACCACGCACAGTGTATTTATCTTTTATTTACTATTTATTTTCGCTTGGTCTCTATTTATTTATGTCTCATTTATTTCGTTAGCTTTGGCCCTTCCTTCCTTCCTTCCTTCCTTCCTTCCTTCCTTCCTTCCTTCCTTCCTTCCTTCCTTCCTTCCTTTCGTTCTGTCCGTCTGTCTGTCCGTCATCAATCATCTACTTATCTATTTACCCGTCTGTCATTCATCCCCGTTTCTTTCCGCTCCACCTCTTGCCACCGCCTGCGTCTGTGCGCCCCTCGTCCCCTCTGGCCTCCGAGCCTGCCGGGGGCTCTTCCCTCTGCATGGAATGCCCGGCTCAGACGTGTCCCAGCCCGTAGTGCATGCACCATCCGTGTGCTGTTTAGATGGACACCTCTCCCACCAAAGGGTGCGCTCCACGGGGGCAGAAATCACGCTTGGCTCCCCGTGGTGTGCACGGCACACGCGCCGTCTGTGTTCTCGCATGATAAATGGACGGGTGTGTCTTACCTGCTAGGTGTGCCCAGCACCTAACACAGTGCTCGGCACATTGTGAAGTGCCCAGGGCTTACGGGTGAACGTTAGTGATCGTTTCTAAAATCACGATGATTGCTCCGCTCTTTCTTTTCTCTTTGAATATGGGATGTTATCTTTTGTTAAGGTTTTCACGTGAAATTTCTCACTTGACTCTGCAGAAAAAGTGTTTCTGTAAAGTAGCAGCTCCCTGTTTTTTTTTTTTTATTTTGAATCTTTATTTGAATACGAACCAGCAGTGCAGTTTAAATTACCATGTCGTGCTATTTGAAGTAAACAAATCACAAAAGAAACTGCCCCTGGCCGCCGGTTTTAAAATGGTGGCACGTGAAATACTTATTTTTCTGTGTTATCCAAACAGGAATGTTATTATAGCAATGCACTTTTTTTTTTTTTTTTTTTTTTTTAGTTACAGAAAGAATTGGTTGCTTAGTTATCGTTACGTGTACAAACCGGAAGGTACTTAAAGAGGACAGACAAGGAAGTACCGCTGGAGTAGGAAAGGGAGGGAAGGGAACGTCGAAGAATCTAGCGTTCAGGTCTTCGTGCTGTAGATGCTAGGAGTGAGTTTGAAATGAGAGCCGTTCCACGGCAATCGATGGGACGAACTTGCTGAACGAGATTAAATGGAAGTACTGCGGCGGAACGCGTTTGCGCTCCCGTCTGCTGAAACGTTACCCCCCAGGTTAGAGAAAAGGAAAATTGTTGTGAGTAGATAAATGATCATGTTCACTTTTTAAAAATCTTCTATAACTAAAAGGGAACTCGAAGCCCCCACATTTTCTAAGTTGGGGGCTCGGAGCCACAGAGGTTAAATAAATGGCCAGTCATCGAGCCAGCCACTTGCAGAGCCGTGATTAACATCTAGGTTTTCTGACGTTCAGTACAACGTTCTCTTATTTTCATTGTAAGGTTTCTACAGGTGAATGGGGTTGGTACATGCAGCTCAAGTGGATGCATTAGAAAAGCATGAGAGGCCGGAAAGTTTTCTCGGGTGGATACGGAGCTACGTCGCTCCGTGGGCGCTGGCCCAGTGCCACTGGCTGCCACACCTTTTATTCCGTGAGATAAAAGGGAACAGGAGACTCCTACACCTGCACTAACCAGGCCTCCATCCCCAGCGTGACGAAAGAACCGCCAGTGCTCGCCCGTAGATGGACGGGTAGCCGCCTGCAGCCAGTTCTTTCAGCCATGTTTCCCGTGCGCAGCTGACAGCACGCTGCCCCCGCCTCTGCACACACACGCGCACACATGCACACGCATGCACACACGCAACACACATGCATACGCCTGCACAAACACATGCACACACATCCACACACATGCACATCCACACACGTGCAGACACACATGCACACATATCCACACATGCACGCGCACACACATCCACACATGTGCACACACATCCACACACATGCATACACACATGCACATGCACACACATGCACGCACGTGCATACACACACATCCACATATGCATACACATCCATACATACACACACATGCACATGCATACACACATCCACACATCCACATGCACACACACATGCATGCACACACACAATACACATACATGCACCTGCACACACACCTGCACACACATGCATGCACACATCTACACATGCATGCACATCCATACATGCATACTGCATGCGCACACATGCACACACAACACAACGTGCACACACCTGCACACACATCCATATGCATGCATACACACACGCACACACATGCACACACATGCACACACACATACTGCATGCGCACACATGCACACACAACACAACGTGCACACACCTGCACACACATCCATATGCATGCATACACACGCACACACATGCACACACATGCATACGCACATGCACACATAAACGTGCACCACCGCTAAAGGGACTCCCTCCAGTTTCCAATACTGTTTGAGGAGCAAAGATGAAACCTCAGTACTGCGGAGCTGATTTAAACCATTCCTAACTAATCATAGACTGAAAAACAACTGACTCCTGACTTTCATGGTTTTTCTTTAACATCTATCTCAGCAAACGCAACACGGTAGGAAACTGAGGAGGGGTATAACTCTGAAAGGTAAATGCTTTCTCAGGGGTTACATATCTTCATACCTGGGAAACTAAAAAGAATCAACTGAACAATGTTGAGAATAAATTCTAGAAACACATGCAAAAGGGCCTCTCAGCTTTACCTGCCCTGGGGGGAAGGGCCAGGCTGTGCGGTGTCTCCCCAGACTCTCTGACCCGCAGCAGAATGCGTTTGGGAAGCTCCCTGGGGACTCTGAGACACTGCAGGGTCCGCCCGGCCTTTGCGAGGGGACCACATCCCCACCTGGTGCACACACAGCAGCGTGTGTGTGTCGATGCCAAGGAACCGGAAATGAGTTCTTGTCAAAATATTTACGGGCTCGATCAGAGCCGTTAGAGTGTGTTAACACGTGCGTGCGCACACACACACGCACACACATGCGTGCGCTACCACATGGAGCTCAGTGTTTCAGCTTCGAACTCTATCTTCCGATGATTTGAGTGACAACCATAATCTTATACTTTAGCAGTTTACGCATTTAACATAATGTGTTGTTGGGTTTGATAAATAAAACTCCTGTGTTTTGAGGTTTTTTTTTTTAAATTTATTTTTTATTTTTTATTTTTAAGTAACACCATACTGTTGCCTTCAATCAATTCGTTAGGTATTTTCCTAGAAGCACTTAAGGTTACAAAAAACATTTAAGTGTTCCAAGCACAATCAAAGCTAGATCGAGCCCATCTTTTTTGAGTAGGACAAACTCCATTTTCGCTCATCATGTGTCTGCTTGATTCCTTTTTCCTTTTGGAGGATAGTATAACGAGCCCGTAGCGTCCCGGGTCCCGTCTCTTGCCATGTTCTTAGCAGAGGTATTTCCATATCTGACAATAATAACTTCTTGCCACAAGTGCATCCAGGTGATCTGGTTGAAGATGACATCTTAGTAAATAGCACTTCCCCCCAGGATGGCATCTCTGTGAAGAAGAACTTGACACTCAACCGTAATTGAAAAATAAATTTTAAAAATAAAAGAAGACGTTCACACGCTCATGGCTTCTGCGCACTTGTCACCGGGCCGAGCTTAGCACACATTCTCATGTGCACACTTGTATCCGACGACCCCGCCTCTATTCCGTTAGTCAGTGCTGCATCTTCAGGACACCCTCTAAGAACATGGGTTTTTGCTTGAGATGCTTTTCAATGCACATAACTTTCTAAATTCTGACACCCCCTAAAAGAAAGCAGAACTGGCCCAGGTCCCCATGCAGTTCTCTCGAGTTGGAGAGTTCGGACGTTTAGGACGTGGTAGAAGAAGAAAGAGAATAAATTTGCCTGCCTATCTTCCATTGCTAGCTTTCCATTTTATTTCTAAAGCCTAAATTTTTAGAGCTCGTGTAAAGAAATGAAAAGTCATATTCGCTGTGCGTGAGAAAGAGAAAGGACAGGGCCCACGTGGGAAGGGCGGCGTGCCGAGCGGGTGCCGAGAACGGGACGGGCGATGAGCCCCTCCGGGTCAAGGCCTGAAGGATGTCCCCTTTCTTCTCTGTCTCTGCTTGAGGAATGGTGGCCACAGCGGGTGTGTGTGTGTGTGTGTGTGTGTGTGTGTGTGTGTACACGAGTGCCTGTGCGTGCGCATGCACTGACAGTCAACGATTACTCAGTAAAACAGTCTGTTTCCTCCTCCTCCAAGGATTTCCTGCTGCAGATATTTACCGTGTTCCGGATTCTGATACGCCCGGAGATGTTCCCGAAGGACTGGACTGTCATGCGCCTGGTGGCCAACAAGTAAGACGCTCGCAGCTCGCTGTCCGGGGCAGAGCAGAAGACAGCGTGGTCTTCTCAGTTTGATCGCAAGTGCAAAACCTCTACGTCCCGGGTTCTCTTTCTCTGCCTGTGAATTAACTTCTCTCACTCTTTTTTAAAAAGTTATCGCGATTTTAGATAGATGATATATTTACACGGCTCGGAAATCGAACGGTGTAACAGAGGACTCATTGCGAAGTCCCGCTCCCGCCTACCCTGCTTGCCCCGCACGCCAGCCCGTAGTGACCGCTCTGGTCAGCTTCCTGCTTGCTCCAGTGGCCCTCCATGCAGAGCCCAGCTGGGAGCAGAATATACACACTGTCCTACACGTGGCTCTTTCCCTTCAAAACACCGGTGGTCCCTCCTCATCAAAAAAAAACCTTCTCTACTTTTCCCTTTTACAGCTGTATAATATTCCACCGAATGGACATACCGTAGTTTATTTAACCAGCCCCGTTGCTGGACATTGCAGTTGTTTCCGACATGATCGCTGGAAGTAATATCCGACCGCTGAGTTGGAAATGTGAGGCTCCAAGTGCCTTTTTTGTATCTAAGTGACATAGCCAGGAGAGAGTCGAAAAGTGAACCCCTAGGAAAGTCTAGGACAGTGTGCTTTGGGAAGGAATGATGGAGAGCTATGAAGTAGAATCTCCGGAACTTGCTGTAATTAGCTTGTGTGAAGCACATCCCGCAACCACCGAAACGGTCCGAGGTCCCCACTGGAGGGCACAGGAGCAAGGAAAGGATCAGGGCCCATGAGCGCGGCCAGAGCACCTCCGGAGAGCAGGTGCCCTCGATTCATCTGCCTCCTTGTCTCTGGGTACAGAGTGAAGGTGAAGTTCTCGGGGAAACTAGCCTGGTCTTTACTCCCAACTTGTAATTTATCCCGTTTCGTAAGCATTCTTCCTTTCCAGCCCACATTTGCCTGCTTCTCCTCTCTCTTCTTCTCTAACGCCTGACACCTTCAAGCTCAGGGTGAAGGTTGGACTCTCCAGGTGTCTATCCATAGGCCAGAGACACCCCATGTCCACGCCCCTTTCCCCCTCCCCCAGATGCCCAGGTATGATGGTGGTAAGAGCCTCGGGAACATAGGATTTGATTTCGACTATATGTCTAATGTGGCTTGTGCTGCAGTATACATTCATAGCCACGGAGATGTTAAAATGATGTGTTATGTGTTAAAAACTTTGGGAGACAACAAATAGTATAATGTGGCATGTTATATTTTACGTAAGTACAGAAGCAGCTTTTCCATTTTGAAGACTAATTGAGATTCCCGAAATAGTTCTCTTTGGAGTTTAGCATATTTTGTTTTATATCAGTGAATCGAATCACATCTCTCTTCAGCGGGGTGTCTGCGTGCTAAAGAATTACGTCGGTCACATATCTGGCCTCGTCATCAAAGATGAAGCACTCTGGGGACCTGGAGGGGGCGACGAGGGGATCCACGGAGCCTGATGGCGTGGGCCCCGGCTGCCAACACCGCCGGGGCCCAGCACCGTCATCCGGTCATCCTGCCTGCCCCTCCGTGCGGAGGGCTATTTTGACTTGAGTTAGAATTTTCAATGGCAGACATTCAAACCGAAAGTAAATCTGACATTTTGTTCCTTCCGTACGTGCACAGGCTCTGCCTGAGCTTTCTGAAAACCATGGCAACCATGTGGCTTTCTGATGCTAAATGCCATTTCTCTCCGCCTCACCTAAAAAGCTCTACTCCAGTTAGGAAGACTTCATGGTCACACGAGTGGGTAACAGACCTTGAAGTATAGATTCTGCTTTTGAGTAAACACATTATGTTCAAGATTTTCATCTACAGCGTTAACCAAATAGGAATATGACTTTATTGGAGATGAGCTCTCGGCACTATATCGACACAGAAGACTGCTCCCATAGCAAATCCAAGGGAAAGGCCATTGGGCTTTGCTGAAGGCCACGGTCTCGTTCCTCTGCCAGCCAGGCCTGTGCCCATGGGGATCTGGCCGTGGCTGGCAGCAGCCAGTCCAGCCTAATTCCCAGACAGGCCTCCAGGGCCTGGCGAAGCGCCCGCCAAGCTGGGGCAGACCGCCTGCCCCGTGCCGTTCCGCACCCTCCGCCCCTCTCTCCTTGTTCCACGGCCCCGGCCATATCCCGTTCATGTTATGACGACATATGACATTTTCCTTGCTTTATAAATGCAGCGTAGTCCAGAAACGAGCCTTCAACTGCCTGCGCTCTAGCTGTAAAAACATGAACTTCTATATTATCGGTAGAAAAATAAATTTCTGAAGTATGTTAAAGACGTGTTCCCTCTTGAAGAAGGAGGAACTTCTCACTCTGCTGGGCCGTGTGGAAGCAGGCGCAGGATGAGGGCCACGTCTCCGGTCACCGCCCCCCCCCCATGCCGCGGACGCGCGTGGGCAGCGCTGACCAGGGCCCCTCGGGGCCACTGCGACGCGCACTCCCACTTTGACCGCCCACCTGTGCCGCGTGCATGTCGAATTCATCGCAACGCGCTGCAGAGCCACCGTCACCTACCCTTGGACTCAGCCGAATGGCTCACCCTCAACAGATGTCGTTGTACGTGTTAGTCTCCTCCTCCCGCGTTTTCGAGTTTAACGCCCGTAGTTTTCACCCATGACCATGCTGCTCCCGACCCCGTCACTTCCATGGCTTCTGGGAGGCCCAGACGGGAGTTGTGACCAGACACCGGTGATGAGCGTGGCCTTCTGTTCTTGCCACCCGATGTCGCCTAGTGCGTAACAGTGTTTCCGGGAGAAGTTTCCCACGGACAAGCCGCGCGGCCCGGCTCGCTGGCCTGCACAGCCGTATCGCGCCCACGGCAAGTTCTTGGTGCATGTTTCGGACGAGGCCAGGTGCTCAGTCTGAGAAAGAAGGAGCATAAGGAAGACGAAAGCAAAGTGCCAACAATAACAGGTCGCTTTCGGGCAAGCTTCTGTCCGGCCCTTCCTATGCACGGTGCAAGAATACAGTCTCCGCTTTAGACATGTTTTCAAGGAGAGGAATCTTATAACAGATTTGCTTACCGCAGAAGGTAAAAACCCTTCGGCCGGATGGTTAAAATTCCCGGCCCTTATTTTGATTGTCTTGTGCGCATGTTGGCTTCAAACATGTTCTTTTGAGTCTCCCGAACACTGAATTATTTAGCTCACTATTTCTTTTAACCAATTTAGCTTTCAAATGAGTTTATATAGCAAATAAGTGATTCATGGGATCGAGGTTCTTAGGGGGAAATTATCCATTCCCTCAATGACTCGTTTATTCAGCAAATATTTCCCGGTGCCCAATGTATACAGCAAATGCTGTACGGAGAAGGAGCACGGTTCTTTGAGTTGTTTGTGAGAGGAATTCGTTCTGGGCTGGAGAGGAGGGGTCTTTAGGAGGGAGTGAAACTTGAGCTGACGGTTAAAGCCGCAGTTTACAGGCCAACCGCGAGGGAAGACAGTTCTTACCTGCAGCAACAGCATTAGACAGGCCCAGCGGTCTCCGCGAATATGGCACATTCGAGGCCCCGGAAGGCCGCTAGTGCGGCCGAAACGGGGAAGGAAGCGTCCGGTAGAGATGGGGCTGGGGGAGGAGACCGGGCCCCGGCACTCAGGGTGCACACACAGGGGGGAAGCCAGGAGGGACCA
This sequence comes from Rousettus aegyptiacus, assembly GCF_014176215.1. NCBI lineage: Eukaryota > Metazoa > Chordata > Mammalia > Chiroptera > Pteropodidae > Rousettus > Rousettus aegyptiacus. Next base: position 43,290,418 of record NW_023416288.1, on the reverse strand, counting down.
GTCAGGGGCTTGCACGGTGATCGAAAGAGGCGGTGATGATAGCTTGAACGGGTGGCTGGCATGCAGGCAGCGAGGAGACGGTGCCGAAGCCAGAGCCGACGAGACTTGCAGGTGGGATGACTGGCTGTGGGCGGGGGAGGGAACAGCGTGAAGTCGGCCCTTGGGATTCTGGCCTGAGCTGAAGGGCAAGTGGTGGTGCCATTGACTTCGGGGCAAAATGCTGAGCGAGGAGCCACTTCGGGGGCGGGAGAGGCGAAGCCCCCTGTCTCATACACGAGTGTGAGACGCTGCTGAGCCTCCACGGGGAGGTGTGTGGGGGGGGGGCAGGGCGCCCGCCACGCTCGTCCGGGGCTTGGGGCAGAGGTCAGCTGCAGATGCAGGTGTGAGGTCCCCAGCACGTGGATGGCGTCGGAGGCCCTGGGACCGAATGAGAGTGCGTGGGTGGAGGTGCCGATCGCGAAGATGGGGCGCTTGGGGCTGAGCCCGCATCACGGCCGCGTTTCAGTGCGCGGCACGCGGAGACGCGTCAGGGAAGGGCCCTCGAGAGAAGCAGCCGGGGTGCGAGACGGGAGCCGGCAGAGAGCGTGCGCCCCACGGTAAAGTGTCCGTGAGGGAAGGGGTGTCAGGAGCTGCTGGGAGCTTGGGGGAGGGGGAGACCGACAGTCGGCCCTGGCGCTTGGCGTGGGGACAGTGACGGTGACAGGCGCAGTTTCGACAGGATGGTAGAAGGTGAGAAAGCCTCGTGAGGGTGAGTTTAGGAACAAGCATTGAGGAGTCGGAAACAGCAGTTACAGGCAGCTTTTCGGAAGAGTTTCGCTGTAACTCGGAGCAGAGAAATGGGGCTCGAATAGATTATCACGTTGGTGCCGTTTATTACAAAGACAGACTATAGGCGATGAGGCTTCTACAGGGGGAGGCAGCGCAGCCTGAAGGTGCTGCCTAAATCCCAGGGTGCGTGGCGGCGGGAGACCTTGAAGCAATGACCCCGATTTCCCGTGCGCCGCTGGTTCCCGGTTCCCCTCGTACGTGCCCGGTGGATCGTGCCGTGCCCGTAGGTCACGGCCGTCAGAAGTGACCCTCGTGCCTGCAGCTAGGCGGCAGATCCCCGTGAGGTGACTATAGCCACGGATCACGAATCTTTCTTGGCTGCGGATTCGAGGCACTGAGATTCGACATGTCCCTGTGTTCAGAGCAGAGTCATGAGTGAAAGAATAAGACCGAAGGAGCCACGTGGTTTGGGGTGAATTGGAGCAAGTGAAGAAGCATCCCCGAGAGCCACGGGTGTGCACTCCAGCGCAGGGGCAGTCGTGTGCCAGAGCCCGCCCCTGCTCGGGGGACCTGCGTGCCGGGAAGCCGACGCAGCGTCGAGCCACCGCGAAAAGCTCCAGGAGCTGCCTTTGCGACCGGGGCTGAGCATCCCGAGCGTAAATGGCAAGCGATGGAAGTGGGGTTGTTTTAAGAAGCCTCATGTTCAGAGGTCTCACCCTTCATCATATCAGGCACATGCCACACTCGATACGTTTTGCTGAAGAAAACAGTGAAGAGCAATTTTTACGTTTTGCTTTCTAAAAGATTGGCCCATGAATGCATCCGTTCATTCCAAACGGCTGTGATTTCTCTGCATTTCTGTAGATTGAGGAATTTGTGAAGTTATAAAAGATAACCTGTAATATTTTAATACAGTAGAAAGTTGCATGAATATTGGACGATTAATGAAATTGTCAGTGTTGCATCCCGTGGACACGTAATTTTTTAGTTTTCGTTTTGCATTTTTGATCCCAGAACACCGTTTCAGGGCTCAGTGCTCCCCAAAGACCCTGAAAGGCTTGTGAGCCCTGTGCCCCTCATGCCTCTTGATAAAGCAACCTCGATAAGAGAATGAAGTGTTCAGTCAAGAGCAGGGATGTGTCCCCCAACAGGCATTAGTGTGACATTCTAGAAGCCGGGAGAGTGTGGGGGCCAAGTCGGGAATGTTCTTCTGACCCAGGCCTCCGTCGAACCTGGCCCTTCAGAGGGCGGGCCGTGGATCAACTGCACGAGCACCCCAGATCGTGTTGGGGACCCGGGATCTCAGCCTGTCCAACCACCACCTGCCCTTAGTGCGTCCGGGCTCCATTTTTCTTCCGTATTTTTAAAAAGTGTGGCTTTCTTGCATGTTTCCAAACGTGGGATATTTTATTTGTATTAAATCATTTGCTTTGTTCAGAAATTAATAAAAACATTATAAACCATCAAGAGATGCGTATGTTTCCGTGTGAGTCACATGACCTCATGGATCTTTCTGTTTCACTACGAAGAACTTGACCTCAGTGATGGATTTAGATTTCTTTTTTTGCCTGGCATTTCTTTTTTTTTTTTATTTCAAATATGAATTATCTAATATTATTTCACATGCTTACTGAAGGTTTTATCTTTGTTGCTTTTTATTATAAATGATTGTTATTAGTGTGAAGTCTCTAACTTAATATGTATTTTTTTTTATCACTAGTGTTATTATTACAACAGTTCTCTACCTGTCTGATGCACTTCGTAAGAACTTCTTAAATGAAAACTTTGATTACAAGGTAAGTATCCGTTTAAATGACCATCCTCGGCTAAAAGGTTTCGCATTATACTCAGGAAATTACTGCCTGTCTTCTTTTTCATAATAATAGAAAAATAAATTTATTCCAGCTACCTCAAGTTAATATTGGGCCATATTAGTTTTAAGTATGAATAATATTAGAAGGGTTTTCATTGTATTTGTGAACAAATTAGGGCTATAATTATGTTTCTCAACCTGGTAGAAATCACAGTACTTAAGCGGAGATAGTTCTTTATTATAACTATAAATTTTAATTCTTGTTCTTTTCTGGGTGAGCCCCATGCGTGACGAAGGGGAGTTAGAACATAATGTTTTTAAGAGATATTTTAAAATAGAGAACATATGAAGAAAACATTTTCAAAGTAAACCTGTTACTTCCGTTACTTTTCCATCTTTCCATTTTTTAGAATAAATTGGTGAAAAGAAAAAACGTGAAAGAATAATAAGGTTCTTTGAGGCCAACCTTCTGCACATCTGTAATGTAATGTGCTACGCCAGGATCTCTGAGAATTCTGGGTATTTTAAAGGGAAAATAGGAAAGAGACAGGCAGGGCCTGTGTTGGGTTCCATTCTTAATGACATCTGCGTTTTCGGCATCTTGTTTCTTATGCTTTCCTTTTTTTAATTTTTATTTTTCAATCTTTTTCAAATGACGTTTTCCACATGAACCGTTTAATAAAATTTTCTTATTGGATAACTAGAAAATACAGGAAAAATCACAAATACAATAAAAACTGATGGGATTTTAATGGTCGTATAATATTTCTTTATAGCGTATCTTATAATAATATCAAAATTTCATAATCAGAGCTCCACCTTTGAATATGTAGGTTTCTACTGAATAGTTCTTATAAATTATTCGTATGTATTGTCTTACAAAGTAAAACTTGCATCTATCCCTAATTATTTCTTTGGGTAAATAATTATGAGCAGAATTGTTGAGTTAAAGGTTGTGCCAATCATATTTAATTGCCTGCAGCTACACTAGCCTGAAATAACCAAATTTTTTTGACAGTTTGATAAGGGGGAAAACCTTATTTGCTTAAATTCTCATTTCTTACTAATTATTAATTAGTTCCTAGGTATTAGTTACTGACCAGTTATTAACTAAAATTCATATTTTATGAATTGTCTGTTCTGGACCTTTGTTCATTATTTTCCTGGGGTTTTATTATTTTTTTATTTATTTATAAGAGCTCTTTATGTCTTAATGAATGATATTAATCCTTTATAATATTTCTCCTATTTAAAATTTTTCATGGGGTCAGTAGAGAAGTAGTTTCCTTTTTATTGTATCTTATGTGGTTTAAGTTTATCACCAGGAATTTATTCCAATCTTTTTGTGATGGTATTTTTAAGATAAGAAAACCTTGACTCAAGACATTTGTCTGGGTAGAGAATTTTTATATACCGTCTGAATTTAAAGCAATTAGCATATCCAAAGAAGTGTATGCATTTTTTTTTTTTTTGAGTTCTGCATTAAAAGGAGTTCCAAAAATGAATTCACAGGGGAATAATCCATCTTATGCCTGTGCCTCCTTGGAGACACACAGATAGGTCATAACAGAAACAGAATGTTCACCATTTAGCATGTACCAGGGAGCTTATGAAACCTGGGGTAGAGCATTGAAGCAATATATGAAAGAGTATTTAATTAGTTTACTTCTTTGTTGCAGAAAATTTAAAGCCATATATAAAAGTAGAGAGTAGTGTGTAAGGAACCTCCAATGTACCCCAATCCAGCCTCCACTATTATCAATTCTGAGTCAGTCTGCCCTCACCTTTACCCCAATTCACTTACCACCTTTAAGCGAATCCAAGATATCATGTCGCCCTGCTTAAATATTTCTGTAATGTCATAGTATGTAAATATTTTGTTCTTGTTTCAGATCTGGGATTCCTACTTTTACCTTGCAGTCATTTTTATAAACCAGTTGTGTTTGCAACTGGAGATGTTCACGCCTTCCAAAAAGAAAAAGGTGCTAGAAAAGTAAGTACCTGTGTATAATCAGGTGGGAGCTCGAGGTATATCAAACGTTGTGTGTTTTAAAGGGCGTTTATTGCGATGATTCATAAATCGGGTGTTCATAACTGGAAGTTGCAATGCAGAGGTAATGACCAAGAGAACGAGAAGCAATGTTTTCTGGAAATTTCAATATTTTGAACTTATTTAAACTTTTTTTTTTTTTTGGCCCTCGGTCTTTCAAAATTGCTACAGAAGTGAAAATTATGAGACAAATCGGTTTTACTGAGGATTTATATGAAAATATGCATTAGAAGCATCTGGACATGTACATCAAACGCTTTTGATTAAAAACGTTTTGCCATTTAACGCAGAAGGGTAGAGCGTATCCCAGAGAGACACACACTTCTTTCCTGCGGAGGCTGTGTGTCAGGCTTGGTTTTCGTTCCGTTTCAGGTATGGCGACATGCGCGTCACGATGGGGTGTGAGATTTTCAGCATGTGGCAAAACCTAGGTGAGTGATGGAAAGAGAAGCCACCTTCACTACATACCATTCATCAGTGGACTTTTATGTGGACAGATGAAGAACAATTCACCAATGACAGCATTTGAAACCAAATGTCTGAATTAATAAAGATATCTGTAGAAAGACATTGACACTTAGGCATCGAATAGTTTTACAACTAATTCTTTAAATTGATGCCTTTCTGAAAAATCACCTTATCATTGTGCGTTTCACTCTTGTTGAGTGACAGATTTTATAAGCTAGTATTGCTCCAATAACACCCTTTTTGCAATGAGCTAACCTTTCAGAATTTGGGACTGTAATAACTCACAATCTCTAGAACTCTGAGTTGAGGCTATGAGTCGTGAACAAGTTTAGATTAAACTTTATGAAATATTGACTTGAGCATCAGTCCTCTTAAAAAAAAAACTTGAAACCATCGATCCGTATCGTAAAGAGTAGTTAGAGCCCAAAGATTTCAAAGCGTCTGCGGTTGCTAAGAAACTATTAGATCCAATTTCGTTGGATCAGCCATGGTAGATAGAGTACATTATTCCAGCAAGTTGATGGCACAGACCTGGTTACGCAGAAAAGAATAGTATTTGGAAAATTAACTGGTTTCAAATCTCATTGACATAGGGTTCATATTACTTACTTATTTAATTTGGTATGTTAACTATGCAGGTTTGCAGTATTCATCTACTTCTACATGGAAATTCCTTCTCGTGATGTGTTAAAGTTAATGAACCTATTTGAATCGAATCTGTGATGATCTAAGAGCATTTTTTTCTCTTGGGCTCATCCAAGCACAACTTGAAGATGGCAGGATATATTTTCTGTAAATAGAACCAATATCATTTTACTTAGATTCATGTTATGGAGTGATTTTTGCCCAGGATATGTATAGTTCTCAAAGGATGCCTTTTTCTAGATCATTGAACTCGGTGTTCAGTGCTTGCTGGTAATTTCGGGGGATGGGGGGTGAGGAGAGATGAGTTAGCATTTTGAATGCACCTCCAGCTGCGTAGGATGACGTGTCTTTAGACCCAGCTCAGAAATGGCAGCGGCTTGTCCGATGTGAAGAGCATCCTCTCCACGTTCATGTGGTCGCCGATTCTTCGTGTCCTCGTTTTTCAAAAGTAGATCGAGGCCCTTGCGTTCAGCATTTGTCCAACAAGCCGTTCTCCCCGGAGTGCTGGGCGGAAGTGCGGACGTGGGGGGTCGGGCTCTGGTCCCAGCTCGGGCGAGAGCGGGACAGGGCTGCGGAGGTTTCCAGCATGTTGGAGACGTGGCGGTTTCCTCTTCTGGACAGGCCGTAGCGTCGCCGTGTGTGGTCGTAGCCATGTAGACCCTCGTCCCAGCCAGGACAGCGTGCGCTTAGGGCCGTGCCCCCAGGCTCGCGGGATGAAGCTGGCCCCGTTAGCCCCGAGGACGCCGTAAACTCTTCTTTGCGCTGTCTGGGTTGCGGGAGGCATTGCTTCTCTCTTTCCTCAGAAACCGGGACTGCGAACAGTCCGTGGTGCGTTCCGCTCCCCGTCACGCATTGTTTTGTCTCTGCTCTGGGTCCGGGCGCTCCGCAGACCAGCGACGGGCGTCGCCTGGGGCCTGGTGACAAGCGCACGTTGTCTGCTCGCGCCCGCCCCGGCCTCGCAGAGCTGTGTCTGAGAGCGGGGCGCAGCCCCCCGGTTTGCACAGCCTCTCCAGATGGTCCTGAGCACGTGGCTGCAGGTCGAAAAGCCCCGCCTTGGACGACGCGATCCCCGTCCCGGGCCCTGCCAGCCCGAGGCCCCTGCGAGGACCGGCTCCGTGACACCCTCGGCGCGAATCCCCGCCTGACAGCGAGGGTCCGTTTTCGCTTCGTTCCGTGGTCTGCGTTATTTCCCCAGAGTCGCATCCTGACTTTTCTGAGGCTTCCAAAACATCAGGTGGATTTTTTAAAGGTCGTTGCTATCGTACAACCGGAACTGGAACGTGTTCGGAAATGTCGAAGCCTCTTTTCCAACATATATTTTTATAGACTTATAAGAAAAAACGGAGCACTCAGGGTGCTATTCAAATGCCCCTTATAGATCTTAAGTCAGCTTGTTACCTAGCAATATCAAAATACATTGCTTATAATTTGGTTTTCCTATAAATATATCATACTGAGTATTTTGAATATGAAAGGAGACTTTTTTTTAGATAATTACAGATTTTCATCTTTTAATGGAACAGGCTAATAAAGTCAATTTAGCATAGTTCATGAAGCACCGGGTAGGAGCAGGTTCATTTGGGGGATACCAGCAGAAATGACTCATGCCTGTCACAAGCTCAGTTATTAAATATTGTATTTTAAACCTTTCCTTCAGTTTATGTGGAACAGGGAAAAGCTTGATCTAGACAAATTCACCGTGTTTTACTAAAGCAGGTAAACTTGCATGATTTCATAAATCAAGGTCCTCAATAGTTTTTAAAAGAAACAAAATACACTAGCTTTTAGAAAATCAACCGAGGAGTCGGTAAATGCACTTTTTTTTCCAGTCGGTCTATTTGGAAACACAAATTTTACAAAATTCTTAAGTCAGACTTTGGTCATTGGTATTCACCTCAGAAGGGTGGGAATTCTTCCACACTCTAGAAATAAGTTGGTTTTTGTGTTCTGCTGAGGAAGACGAAAAAAGGGCACGCGCGATTTGGTGATCGGTCTACTCGTAAACAGAAGGCGGTAGGATTTCCAGGCCTGAGGACCGCGTCTCCTAGAGTTACCCGTCAGCATGGATCACGTGGCGATTCCTTTCTTCAGTTTCGAGGCGCCTGTGGGTGGTTTCCCACAGCGCGGGTGCCACCATCTTTGCTTCCTACCCGCAGGGCCCAAGGATTCCGATGTCTTCACAGCCTCACCAGTATGCTTATTATTTTCTGGGAGTTTGTTTGTTTGTTTGTTTGTTTTTTATAGTAGGCCACTCTCATGTGTATGAGGCGGTATCTCATGGCTTTCATGAAATAATTTATTTTTGAAGAATAAAAACCAAATAGTGATAAGTAAAAAATATATATATATACACACACACACAAACACACACATATATATGTTTTTCGTGAGTATGTTCGTTTTCTAAGTTGAAGGACTAAAAAATGTTCTCTCAAGAGAGGAGAGAAGGCATGAGTTTCCCCCTAAAATTTATGTGTTTGTACCCACACTTGGAAGAATCGCCTGAAAATACGGAAGTTAGTCTTCAAAGCCCACGTTTGGCTTTCATTGTTCTGCGAGGTTAACTTTTTCTCTTTCTATTTTTAGTTGAACTAACATTCTTCCTAAATACAAAGTGGGCTTTTCCACATTTGCAAACACAGCATCTTGTAACTGCTGTAGAAAAATCAATACTTTCCTAACAGGCTGCTGTGTGTGCATAAATATAAAACTCCAGCAGCCCAAGTAGCAGGTGCCCTAAATACTTCAAAACAAGACCATGTGGCTGACAATCAGAGACGGAGATAAGACACTAAAATCTGCGGTTTAAAAAGAAATTATTTAAATGAAGTTGACTTTGCTGTCGCCGTACATGTTCGCCGAAGGTTGCGCTCGACTAGTCGGGTGGGGATGGCATGTTCTGTGGCAGAGAGCACAGAGTCTGTGTTCCCAGCGTGTGTGCTCGGCAGATAAGGCGATGCTCAGGCCGCACCGCAGAGTGATGGACGTGTGGGCGTGGCTTCCTACTGTCAAAGAAAATTAGGCTACAAAATGCAGCACATGGACCTGGACTGTGATTGAGAGAAATGAAGTAGGAATGGCATGTTTGTTTCAAGGCACTCAGGGAATTTCTAATATAAGCTGGGTTTTAGATAAAGGGGTTTTTGCCTGCCTTTGTTAAATGTGACAAAGGCATTGTGCTCCTATATTTATAGAATGTCCTGCTCACCGGTGCATGTGCAGGTGGAATGATATGGTGTCTCAGACTTTGTTTAAAATGCCTTGGGAGCGGATGAGGAAATAGTCGGGGTGATAGGCAAACCAGGATGGGCAAAACATGGTGCTAATTATTAAAGCTCGATGATAGCTACGTGGGGATTTGCTGTACTGTTTTTTGTCATTTTGTGTACATTTGAAATTTTTCATATTAACAAGAAAATCAGGTGGTAAAATGTCTGTAAGTGAAAGTTATTTTTTTTTTTTAAAAAAAGAGGTTCAAAACTACTCAAGCCAATGTGGTAGATAAGTATGTGCTAGTGATGGCCACGGGCGAGGCCCAAGGGTGCCAGGCTCGGGGAGAGGCTTAAGGTGGAGATCTCTGCGCAGCGACCTGACGCTCATTCTGCCAACACAGGCGTGGGAGAGCCATGGGGCTGGCCGGAAATTCCTTTTTATTTTGTATTTCCCGCCTCCCCCATTTCTCCTCCCCAGCCCCACCCCCCACCACACACCCAAAAGCCGTGCGAATGTTTAGTGTCTCACATAGTGCCACGGCAGCAGGGTTGGTAGTCACATGCCAAGATGCCCTTCGTCCTTCCTACGTGGCTCCCGCAGTCTGCGACTCTGCTGTACCAATGCGCGTGGAGCCCTGGAGCCCGCTCCGGGGGCGGGGTCAAGGGACAGGTGTCAGGCGGTCTAACCTCAGGACTCGCCAGCCTTCATCTCTACAGGCTCTCCCACCCCCTCTCCTCGTTCTTCCCCTCACTTTTCAGGATGTCTTGAAAAAGTATTGAGTGGGCTTAGGCTTTTACGAATGACAGTGAGAATGATTGAGTTCAGATTTGCTGCTGCTTTCTGCCCTGACAAAAATAACGAGGAAAGGAATTGCAAATGCTCGCTGCTGGTTGCCTGCTTAAAACACGTAGAGAGGATGAAGGAAATACAGGGAGAGGAACCGATGTGTCTGGATATTCTGCCTCAGTGAGTTTGTTGGTCTTGAAAATATTCATTCTTTTCGGAGGAAATTTGGCGAAAGGTCTATTCATGAGGAAGTTTCCTTTGCTAAATAAGGAGGAGGTATTCTTGTGATGAGCAAAACTAAGTAGTCCCCTGGTGAAGATAAAAGATGGAAAGCAAAAGGAATTACGAGCCATTTCCTCACGCATGATGGGTACGGATGAGTAATTCAGAGACATGAGGCACAGTCACTTTTGATGAAAACTCGAGACGGGCAGGGGCTGGCTAATTGTCACCCGCTAATGTCCCCACCGCGGAGAGGAAAAGGGGCGGGGACCACGTGCTAAAGATGGTGGAAATACCCCAAGGCCTTTCCAGTCGCAAAAAAAACAAAAAACGGTGCACGCCACAGCCCCGCTCGGGTTTGCCCATCTCCGATCTCATCCATCAATTTCCTTCTTTCCAAATTCTTTCATATTCTCTTTCCTCTACAAACACCTCTAACGTCAATATAAACTTAAACTCTGCATTCGCACCCTGAATTTCTGTATGCCCAAGCTCTATGGCTACCGTAAGGCCTTCTAGTGCAAAAAATAATAATAATAAAAATAAAGCAAATTAATGGGATGGTATGCAACGCTAAAATTGGCAGGTAACTCTGAGCAGTATGATTTTGTGTGTATTTGACTCTTATTACCGAAGATCAAAGGTGGAAAAGAAAAACGAAGGGGAATCGCCCCTTTTCACGGAGCCAGCTGTCTTCCGCTCGGCTTCCCGGTTTGTTCCGTGGGTTTTAAACAGGTGCTTTCAGTATCACCTGCTCTCCTCCCCGATCCCAAAGGTTAGCTCCCGAGAAATCGTGCATGTTCCGTGGCACACAGTTTTCTTATTATAAAAATAGAAACTGTGGGATTTAACCCAGGGGATCAGGGTAACGGACAGAACTCAGCATTCTCCGGCTAGAGGAAATCACGTATCCACCCCACCTTCCTTCCCTCTGAATTACCCGTACCTTTGAGCACTTGCCGAGATGCCAGTTTGAGTTCACTGTTGTTACCTTGAATTTTTTTGTTTTTTTTTTTTTTGTTTTTTTTTTTTCAGAAAATTGTTATTTTTCTGGGAGACTACCATTTAGATTTTGTTTTTTGGCTGTGCATTTACTATGTAAAATAAACCACAAGAAAAATTATGCAGCACAGATAGGAGACACCTTTTTTGTATGTAAAAAATCACCTGAAATCTTACCACGCAGAACCAGCCATTGTGGTTAACCTTAGGGGTTACAATCTTGTAGATTGTCATGTTTTTTTTTTTTTTAAATGAAAGACATACCTGTACGTACAGTAGTGTATCTTGTTTTTTTTCAGTTAATTATATTGAAGAACGTCACCATCTTTAACCTCATTTTTAATGACTGCATATACATTTTAATGCGTGAATGTGTAATAGGATACATAGCCAAGTCCTGATGATCTGTATAATTTTTAATTATATCTTATGGCTTTTTTCATGTGGAACAAGTAAGTTCCTAGCTTTTTTAATAAAAATGAAGAAATATTATTCAACACCTTGAAATTTACTGTGTCCGTATTTGCTTAGGAAGCTATTTTCTTGCTGGGCAGACCACTATACTTGAGTACGTACTTGTGACAATAGTTTTAAACAGATTTTGTAATGTTTTCTGAAATCTTATTAAGATTAAATAGTCTGAAATGCAAATATTTTATTTGATTCAGGAGAGCACAAGCTGCATTTCATCCCCGCCCTGATCGGCCCCTTCCTAGAAGTGACCCTGATCCCGCAGCCAGACCTCCGGAATGTCATGATTCCTATTTTTCATGACATGATGGACTGGGAGCAGAGGCGGAGCGGCAATTTTAAACAGGTAGGCGAGCACGCACCTCCGAAGAGATCCTGTTCTCGTCAGGCATCTCTCAGCTACCAGATTTGACTCTGAACTGAGAGGTGAACAGCGAACCAGCCGTCCAGGGACCCCGATCCCAGCCATTGGCCTTGGACCTCTCTCTGGTCCTGTGCTGTCCCGAGCCTCTGCAAAGTCCTGAAAAACCATTTCATCCCCTCGCAGCTAAAAATTGCTGTGACTTCCCAGGTCTGTGTTTAAGAACTGGCAGAGGCTTTATTTGCTCCCAGCTGGACAGAACACAGGAGAATCAGAAGGTTAACGAATCTTAAAAAGTCACTGAACTCTCGGTGGTCTGCTCATTGTATTGGGTGAATGGCTCAGTTTTGAGCAGTTGGTGCACATTGGGTTTTACTGCTTTTCGCTCAAAGCATTGAGAATTAATTTAGAGGGGAAAGCGGTGGAAATTCTTGCAAAGGAAATTGCGAGGAGTCGAATCTGTCATTTCTCGCTGACACCGGTTCTCAGAGCTCTGCTCCAGTTTCGAAAAGACAGAGGTTCTTGTTCCAAAGCCAGATCTCAGGAGATGTCGGCTGCCCTCGCCCAGCCGCCGTCACGCAGGTGGCAGAGACGGGGCCCGCGCTCTGCTCACACGTCACCGCGCTGACCTTTCCGCACTTCCCTGGGTAAAGGGTGTGGCCTCCCTCCACGCTCCTCTACACGAAGCCTGTGTCAGACCTCAGGAGAGCTCGCCGACCGTGCGAGCGAGCCTACTGCTTGCGCCCAACCCTCCTGTTGCTAAAAGCACGATGCCACCCGTATCGATGGCTATGTCGACTTTCGAGAAAGCTAGCAGGTGCATGAAAGGCTGTTTAAAAAGTGCGCGGGCGCAGGACCCACTTTCCTTCCCTTGTGTCTTTCTCCTCTTATCGAAGTTTGATTCAAAGGAGTAACTGGGCTTAGAGCTTTGGCAAAGTCAGGTGCCAGGCCAGCCCCCAGCCGTTTAACCCCGGCCGCACGGAGGATTCACATCCTGGAAAATGGAGATGTTTTCGACTGCAGTCTTCAGGAAATATGTCCTCTCTCTCCCCTGCTGCTTCTCGCCAACTTAGAATATTTCTGCGGCTCTGCCATCTGTACATGGATAGGGCAAGTCCCAACTTCTGCAGAGATTTAGTGCAGCCTCGAACTGTTTTGAGAAAGAAAATAGAAAACACATCAGAGATTTAAATTCATGTTTGTGGATATGTTAGTTTGCTGATCTTCCTGTGTGTGCATGTATATATATGTAAATATATATATAGTGATTTTTCAAAAAAGGAAAGAAATCGGACTTGCCAGTTTTTCCTTTTCTAAAAAAGGAATTCAAATGTCTAAGCTGGGCCACAAGCATTTGTGTTTGACTCAACAAATAGATGTCTTTGGCAGCAGCCAGCGCTACCCCACAGCGAGTTCGAAGTCGGGATGCTTGGCCTAAATTAGCCCCCCAGAATTCCAAGGGGTGCCCGCTCCTAACCACAGCTGCCGGTATCACTTTGGCGTAATTGTGGCTTTTTCTCTTGCAGATATAAATATATTTCAGTTTGCCTAGAAATGCTTTTTTGTGAAGGGGAGGAAAGAGAGGGTCACGTCTGGGTATGTTTCAGGTGGAAGCCAAACTAATTGACAAATTGGACAGCCTGATGTCAGAAGGCAAAGGCGACGAGACGTACCGCGAGCTCTTCAACAGTATGTGAGTAACGCGCTTGTCTCGAGCCGGTTCCGCCCGGGGGTCTGGTGGCAGCGTTCGGTAGCCGAGAGCTGCAGAGGCGGCGTGGGTCCTGCCGGAGTGCTCCATCTCTGCGGAGCGTGAAATGAAAGACAACTGCCTCCCTCCGGTGAACGGATCTTATTGTATTGATGATTAGACGTGTCTTCTTATGTTCATCTCTGATGAGGACAGGCCACGTGCCGCGTGCCGCACCTCATGCCTAATCGCTTTAGAACCGGGGCTGCAAGATGATGATCGTGAAAGAGGGTCGCGCCTGGGAAGGGAAAGGGAGCGGTGCGACTGTGGGGCCCGGGGCGCAGGGCTCCCCAGAGCGGGGGCTCTGGGCCGAGCTGCTGCTGGGAAAGTTAACCCAGCTTGCCCTGTCCTCCGGCATCTGATCCCGTCCGGTGATACCGAGCGCTCACTCGGCACCGCGAGTTGCGTCCTGCACGTTTCTCATTAGAATATCCCAGAAGCAAAACATTTCTAGTAAATTCCGTGATTGGGATTTGTACGGAGGACGGAGGAGGGGTGGGGCGTTGCGGAGGGACTCGCAGGATGTCGTTATCAGCGGAAGGTGATCGCAGTCCCAGGATGCATTGCTCGTACCGGCTGTTTATTCATCCGCTGTGCGAAATGGCCAGAGAGGACAGACGCTTGAGCAAGTTTCGGCGCTTTAGGATTTTACTTCTAACCCTTGTTTTCTCTACAACTTTCTGTGGATTTTAGCCATTTTCAAAGGTAGTATACGTATAAAGGGTTTCTTTTTGAAAGAAGAACTAGCTCATTGCACCTGGAAAATATTCACAGTTCTTTCAGAAGCACAAAACAATCTTGCAATACACTTTCCTCTTACGAGATATGCTTTTACTTGTATTTATGCCCAGGTATCACCTAACACTAAATATCAGTGCTTTAGTACTATTAGCCAAATGCAAAATTCTGTAATTTATTTGAGGATCCTAAATTCAGAGCAGTGGATATATGAATATATGAGGGTTTAGAAAGTATTCTTAGTGACTGATAGATTTCAACTTGCCCGATTCAAAATCATTCTTCCAGCTTTTAAGAAAATTATATTGAAAGGAGAAGCCAAGAAGGCATATGCAGGTTTCCGGTGCTGGTGGTGGTAGGTGATAGAATACACGCTTTGTGCTGAATCCTGAATACCAGCACGTCCTTCTGAGACTGTAATTAAACTGGAACTGGAGATAATTACTCGCCAAGCCCTCGTTCGTTGGTACATACAAAGCGCCTGTCTTTTATGACAGCTGGATTTTAGCGAGAATTGTGATTAAAACCTCATCCAATATAATAAATTGCTCCCGAAAACCGCTCTCACTTCAGTTACTAGTCCCTGGTTCGAACAAAGAACTCAAATGAGAAAGCACTCAGTGTAATGAATCTCTTGAGATCTGCGATTAATTTTTATAATAAATTCACAAGATTAATAAATGCTCATATAGTTCTATAGTGCCTCTCATCTACTTTAATAGAGGCCTGATAGCATGCAATTTGGACTGCTTGTGTATGACTTTGAAATAGCAGATGTACCTTGGCGTTAAAATCAAACCACTAATTAAAATATTAAGAGTCTGCAATTAGGACTATTTTAAGGTGCCTGATTCATTCAGTAGAGATTTTTATTCTTTTGTTGATTTTTAGCATATTAGTAGAAATGTTACCATAAATATTTTACTTTCATGCTTTTATGATCAGCATATTGGGAATAAATAAAATCTAAAGTGATAATTACATATCATTACTACCTGGGCTCAGAAAAGAAAGTGAAAATCCAACTATGTTTCAGGAAATAATCGCCTGCTTTTTTGGCCATAGAAATCCCGACGAATTAGCATAGTCACAGCGAGCCACCACACGCGTTATGAATTAGGGACATGCGTTGCTATGGTACAGATTCTCGTTTGTTCTCTGTAATTCACGTCTAAAACGTCTGAGAATTTGTTCCGAGCCGAGAGCAGCTTCCTGCTTTCGGAAAAGGCAGCGCCGGCCAGACGAGCCATAGGTCGAGACTGTGCATTAGTAAGCTGCCTTCATTCCCAGGAACTCAGGGCACTTTTCTCTCATGCTAACGTCATCTCTGTTTACCCATGCTACATCTTTTTAAAACGAGCAAGAGTCCGGATTTCTTATTTTTGGCGATGCTGAAATCGTGGCTCATAGAGGCCAATGAGATGCATCAAATCTGAGTCTCAGGACTGAACTCGCTTCCCTTGGCTCTGCTCGATTTGGTCCCTCGGCTTTATTTATTGAGCACCCCCTGGCTCCAGGTGGCCACCCAGGGCTGGGTAGGCCGCAGCAACGTGCCGTGGGAGCACACAACAGGGGTATCTCGAGCCTCGGGGGGCCCGAGGGGCTTCCCGGGAGAGGTAGCACCCACCTCGGTTCCTCCCCTAATCTTGACTGTGCTTGATTGGGTGTTGCTTTAAGTAATTCAGGGAGTTTCCAAGTCATTTCAAAGATTTCCGTGTGGGGACCACTCATTTTACTTTGGGGACAGAGGCTGAGCTCTGTAACACATGCTTTAAGCATCTGGATTTTTTGGATTGAGAGGAGCAGACACAGACATGGGCATTTTGTACAGGAGCGATGGCCTCGGCTCATCGACTCGGCCCCATCACCATATAGAGAGACGTGGGTTCAGGGGCAAATCCTGCACGCCCCCCGACATTCTCCCGCAGAGTAGCAGCCTGATGAGCAGTGTGTCACCCCGCAGGGCCGTGGTTTGCCCCGCCGCCCGGTGCCCACGCATTAGCAGTAAGGAGTCACCTCGCACTCTTATCGGATGCTTCCTGTGCTCTCAGCCCAGGCGTGCGGGCGTGACGGCAGACCAGCCACCCAGGTTTTCTGGAGAGTCTCCCCTTGCCCCCACCCTCCCCTTCTCCATTGGCGTTGGGTAGGCTGGAAGGCCGGGCTTCCCGACCCCAAAGGGAAGCCTGACTGTGGGGGCAGCCAAGGAGGGCCCCAGACCTGGCCCCGACGCCGGGGCGCTGGGTCAGCCGAGGAGACGGGCTCTGCGGAGGGGACGCGGCCGCTGTGCTCCCGTCCTGCGTCAGGAGGCTGCGAAGATCCATGGAGCCCATGCCCATAAAAGAAGTTTCCAGATATTTTTAGAATGATTACTTAACTTGAGTTCTTTGTTTCGCAGCCTCTGAAGTAGACGTGGTGTGGGCTGTCACTTGGGGGAATCGTCTGCACCAGCAGGCATTGCCTTGGCGTGCAGATTGTCATTTGAGCACTTGGTTCAGTACCAATTTGGCATTGAGGCTTGAAACAGGTGCTGTTCAGAGATTTTTTTTTTTTTTTTTTTTTAAAGAAAACACATTTTAAACACACCAGAAGACCTTTCCCGGAGGGATTAGTCAGGGCAAGCTACATCCTTCCATATGCTATGCTCCCTTCTTAGCCTGGACAACAGTTCGGAATGAACCAGGAAAACAGGTGGCCGGGGCCGCACGGGCCTCAGATGAGACAAGACAGACGGCCGGGCGCGGGGTTGGCGGTAGCAGGAGAAGCGAGAGGAGGGCAGGCAGACTGGGAGAGAGCGTCGCCACGGGCCCCCCAGAGCGCTTTGCCGAAACGACCGTTTTCCTTCAAGTTTCTTTTTCGAAACACAATATATGCTGGGCTGAGGTCGTACCCGTTTTCTGTGTTGTTTCTGAAACCAAGATGGAAGACAAACGGGGCTTTAGCCAGCAGCGATCACGGAGTTCCGAGGGGCAGGGCAGAACCCTTCCCGGCCGGGCTCACGTCCTCGCTCCCGTCATCGGGGGAAAGTTCAGTCACACAGGCTTTGCCAAGCACGTGGTGAACTTGCCGAGAAGCGGAAATAAAAATAAAGCAGATCCCCAATCGCTGTGGTGGTGATTACTGTGTGTTTACATAGCGCCTGGGCTGCAAAGGTGCGTAAGGTGAGGGGGGAATGCCGGAGGGGAGCTATGGCTCGGTGCTTGCCACGAGTCCGCTGTGAGCACCACAGAGAGAACCCTCTGTGATTAGCGACAACGTGAATGAAGCCGTTGACTGAGCGCACAGATAGTACAATATGTATTGAGTGGGCACATGTTAAGTGAAAGGGAAAAACACGCAACGTCACCCGTCTGCACAAGGGTTTTCCTGTAGCAGCTGCAGCGCAGTAAAATTGCTCGGATGAAGATGCGCTCCGCCGAGAGGTAGGAAAGCCTTTCTCTGTGACTAGAGCGAGAGCTCACTGAGAAGGGAACTCGCAGGTACTTGTTGCTGTCCGCGGTGTCACGGGCCCCTCGGTGTGAGAGGGGCTAGGGGGAGACTGTCTCTGAGCTGCCAGGAGCTTGTCTGTTTTGAAAATATGATGATATGCATGTGTTCGTGTTTTATGACTTGGATAATCTGAACATCAATTTGCTTTGTCAATGCTTCCGGGATTAGAATTCCGCTATTTGGTCCCTATCCTAGGTAAGACATTGTTTGCAAATCGTGCTACTTGTAAGATGTTGCAGTGGTTGCTAAGGCATTTAAGGTACTGATGAAAGTAAAATGGTTGTCATGGTGACCGATAAAAATAAATGTGGAAAATGCCCTGGGTTCTTTCTTTTCCAGTCTCCTAAAGAAAATTGAGCGGGAAACATGGAGGGAGAGTGGCGTTTCGTTAATCGCCACCGTGACCCGGCTGATGGAGAGGTTGCTGGATTACAGGTAAGCCGAGTCTCGTGGTTCCCGGACGTGCTGCGTCCCGGGGGGAGACAGGGCTCAGGGCACAGGCGGCGCTGCACTCGAGTTCGGCACTCGGCTTGGTCGGCAGACCGCAGCCCCTCGTGCAGTGAGGCGATGGGCTTTTCCCTCGCCGGGTCGGAGCGTTTGTCCCCACCCCCACCCCGTCTTTCTGTTTTGTTTTGGTCGACAGTCCTTCCAAAGTCCCAGGGAATGCAGAGGGTTCTAAGGGTCTTATTATTTATTAAAGGGGCTTTTTGCTGTTGGTATTCAGACTCGCCCGTTAGAACCAGTAAGGAGATCCATCAGTTTTGGGGTAGAGACGGTGTCATGGGGAACTGTACGACAGGCTGCTTTCACAGTCATCATTTTTTAAAAAAATGATCTAAACCGTTAAAGCAGTTCGTTCCACTTAAATGTGTGCTGTTTTTGTTTTATCTGAAGAATAAAGCCCTCATTCTCATTGTGGACGGCCAGGCTGGCCAGCCACTCCTCGCCCACATTGGGAGGCGCTTGATTTACACACCTCACGCCCCCCGCCACACACAGCACCTCACCTGAGACCGCGCAGCCTCGGGCAGTTTCTCCCACCTGCCGAGCCTTTATCTGAACAGCAGGCCGCCTCTGGTGGCTGACAGTACTTCCCCGCTCCCCAGCCCCCCAAAAAGAACAATCTGTACTCGCCCCTCGGGAGGAAGCCCGGGTTCCAACTGTTGCTGTTTGTTTTCAGGGACTGCATGAAAATGGGCGAGGTGGACGGCAAGAAGATTGGCTGCACGGTTAGCCTGCTGGTTAGTAAACCGGTCCCCTTCTCCTCCTCACACGCTGACATTTGTTTCTTGCAGAAACACTGTGTTTTGTCTGGCGTTAACCCACAATGCGTTTTTATCTGGATGTGTCTTAGAAGAGTGTGGAAGTGTTTCTGAAAGAAGCAGAACGAGCTTGAGGTTGAATTAAAGCCCAAAAAATCCTCAGCTCAGGGCGCTGCGGGCCGCCTTCCCAGCAGCACTCTGCCGGCTGAGCTCCGTGACGCGGGAAGCGAGGGCCTCGTCCTCCTGCCCCACGGCCTTGTCGTCCTGGAGCCTCTGGCGCTGTCCACGGAGGAAGTGCCATGTCCGCCGCGGAGGCCTGTTTCCTCCGCCGTGGATGTTTCTTCCCATCCCTCTTGTATCCGTTCTGCGTTCGAACAGATGTCAGTGATCTGCCTTTGTGAACAAATGGCAGTTTCCTGTAACACGCACTAATATGCACGCTCTGGCTTCTTGGCAATCGATAATGCCACTGTTATTAAGGTTTGCGTCGTAAGCAGGAGGAGCATATAATGTATCGCCCTAACAGGACATTTTTGAAAGGAAAACATTACGGGAGAGTGACAGGCTAAACCAGAACCGTCCTGGGAAAACTACGTTTGTGTGAAAACGTCTCCCAACTAACAAGGAGAATGGCATTCCCACCACAGGGCAAAAGAATGATCGTACGGCTTAGACACTAATTTTTCAGGTTTTCCTGGAGAGTAGATCGGCGCTTCCGATAATTTTCCTTCATCCGGCGGGAGATGCAGGAGCACGTGACCTTCCGCGTCCGCCTTTGCGAGGATCACGGCTCCCGTGTCTCGTTCTGCAGAGCGTAGAACGCCCGCCCCGTCCGTCACTCACGCAGACGGCGCCCCCCGGGCCGCTGCTCTCTTCGCTTTACCGTGCGCTGCCTGCCTCGTGAAACGCTTTACCGTGCGCTGCCCGCCTCGTGAAACGCTTTACCGTGCGCTGCCCGCCTCGCGAACCGTGCCCCGCGCCCGCCCCCTGCCCGCGACCGTCTCCTCGCCGTTTCCCCCCTTATCTTCTTGCCGCGCCGTCCTCCATCTCGGGGCGTGTGACCGAACCCTCCTTCCCACACCCGCCGCGTCCTCCTCGTTTCGCACCTGTCTCTTCTCCGCCTCCAGCGTCAGCCGCCAAGAGTAGTGGGACCCAGCGGTCCCCTGTCACGCCACGCCTTGCCGTGCACGTCCCTCTGCACATCCGGCCACCAGCTGTCCGCGGCCCCTCCAGGCCGTTGGGCCAGACTCGCCGGCTCGGCTGTTTCCTCCCCTCTTAGCTCTCATTTCCGACCTTGAACGTGGCCATCCCCACTTTCAAGTCTCCTGTCCGTATTTCCCCAGCTTTTTGCCAGCCTTTCGCCATGGTCAGGGTCCTGACCTTGAGCTGCTTCTCCACCCCTCTGCTTACACGTCGGTGTTTGGGGAGAAAAGCCAAGTTCTCCATAAGCTTTAGGCCTTCTCTTGGCTGTCCCCTAACTCTGGGCGCAAAGTCTGATGAATAACCTCAAAGGAAAGCGTTTACCCTTTTTCCAAAAGAATCTCCTCTTGTCCTGATCTTTCACGGTGTCTACCCTTTGAAGCTGAACAAGTAAACGTGGACCCTCGGTTCACTTCCTCAGCTGGTGTAACACGCGAGCATTTCCTCGGACGAAGGAATCACTGCTCTGCCCCCATCATGCTTACTTGTCTCCCAATGGGAACGAACTCCGAGGCTTAATAAGGTCAGTGGCCCCGTCGGCATTTGCTCGACACGGAGAAGTTACCTGGCTAGCTTGGTCGCCTTATAGAGAGGTCGCCATGGTGAAAGCTGTTCTAATTCTAAAGCTGTTCATTCCACTGGCACAAGAACACTTACTATGAAAGGTCCACACAGAATGTCGACGCTCCCCTCCCGTGCTGCTAGCCCATGTGGGGCGCTCTTGCTGCCCTCCAGCAGCACTGGGGTTCCCTTCCGCCACTTCCTTCCTCCTAGCGACACTTCTTCATGCTGGGAAGATCAGCTCCAGGTGTCTCCAGGAGCATTCTGGTTTTCTTTACGCGATCAGAGTTAAACTGTAGTGTTAAATCAGTTAAAAATGCATCATCTTTGACATGACTAATGCTAAGAGATGGAATCATTCTTTATGTCTCGAGTTTTGCCAGACATATGTGAAATATTCTCATCCGCTCATGGGAGGTTTTTTTTTTTTTTTAAGAACTTTTCATTTACCGAGCGATCATTTATTTCATTCTCAAAGAAAGCCACTTCTTACCAGAAAGCTCTTTGAGCAAATCATCCTTTAATAATGTAAAAACCTGCTAAGGGGCTGCTAGCCTTGTGTTTATGGTACAACAATTCTTGCTAATTAAAATGATTTGGTAATAACGAGAGCTGAGAGTAGCATTATTTACTTAGCTTTTTGAAAAGAACGCCAAGTTCTACGGGACACAAGGGGAAAAGGAAGAAGGATAATGGTTTAAACTGGGGAAAAAAGATTATATTTAACTGAATGTCGGCATTCCAAGGCTAGAAGAGCCTTTGTATTGAGGAAGGGACGCCTGCGAGGTGGGGGCCACCACATACGTTGACCGAAGGTCCTCAGGCCTCAAGTGCAAGTACAATGTAAGGAGCCACAATGGCCGTTCGAGTTCCTTACCAAAGCCCTCTCTAACGAATCAGCTTCAAACCCTTGTAGAACTCCGGGCCTTTCCCGCTGCGAAAGACCTGTCACTCCTCCAGGTCACAGACGTGTGCCCCCCTCGCCACTTCCTTTGCTTCCGACGCCGAGGAGCGTCGGTCGGTCAGAACGACCGTGTTGACAGTGAGCGTAGTCAGACGCCTAAGGCAGGGACCTCGTAAGGTACAGTGAGCTGCTCCCCACATGCCTCGGGGTCATGCTCTCCCTGCAATCCACCTTCGTGTACATTGGTCGCTATGTTTACTGAGTTCAGTGAGGACCGATGTACTTTCTAACGTGGTGCAGAAGCAGATGTGGATGCTCATGCTACACCTTTAAATGCCAACAGAATGTGTTTGGGTAAGTACAATTGAGTTTTTGATAGCTAATATTACAATTTAGTGAGATTTAGTAAGGTCGAGATACATTTTTATAAGTAAATATTTTCAGTAAGCATGCTCTAATAATAATTTGAAACAGAATCTCTTGTTATTAATCCCTGTATTTTTTGGCAATAAATTAGAAAATTTAATCTCTAGCACAAGTAAGAAACTCCAAATAACACCCTAACATTAAAGAGCTTTTTCATTTACCCTCTTTCCCGTGATTGTTCAGGGGAAAAAATGCTTTTACATTGTTTTTACTCATCCTTCTATATGTGTCTTAGAAACTTTTCTTTAGAGCAAAAATGTGTTTGAAACTCAAAATTAAAGAAACTATCCTTTGAATAATACTGATTAAGTTTAATAAACCGGGTATTCTATTACATCTTTTACTGTTCTTTAGTCGAATAGGCTGATTGTCCATTGGCAATTAAACTATCAAAAAATAGTAGAAAGTTACAAAAGAGATGTGAATCAGTGGTAATAACACCCTGCAAAATTTTCTGGCATATCCAGCAATTTCTAGGTCGTGTTTAACATGGTGTCGAATTGAAAATCCATCCCTGGGCCTCCTTAATGCTTTTAACGACATAGATATGAAAAAAATGCATCAGTTAATTCTCTTGGTTCGAACCACAAATTTCAGCAGAATATTTGCAGACTTGACTGTTGAGGAACAATCCACACTTGTACTTTTTTTTTTTTTTTTTTTTTACAGAACTTCTATAAGACTGAACTGAACAAGGAAGAGATGTACATACGCTACATTCACAAGCTCTACGATCTGCACCTCAAGGCACAGAACTTCACAGGTAACTCTGCCGCCTGGCGCAGGCCGGGGAGTGGGCTGTTCCCTGCAGTAAGCACGATCAGTCCTCTGCTTTTTATAATTAGGCTGCGGAGTCCAGCGCTTCCACTTCAAAATCAGGCACATTTTTTTATGCAGCCCGTCGGTCTTTTTTGTTGTTCTCTGTTTCCCAACCGCTGTGTCAGATAAAGAACCAGCGATTAAAAAACATTTTTTAAGTGCATTTATTTACATTTCTATGTGTTCCGTTTTCATGTGCATGCTGGCTTTTTTCTTCTGTCTCTTTGCATAGTTCTTGTAGAGGTTGCTTTCGAGGCTACAAAACACACACCCGACTCTCCACAGTCTTCTTAGAGGTAGGGTTTCACCACTCCACGTTAAATGTGGGGACTTCACTGTCCCCGTACCCTCTCCGCAGTATGCTGTGGTTGTCACGTGCTATATCTACCTACACTGAAAACCCCATCAGGTAATGCCATAACTTCTGCTTTCGACGGTCACACCCATTCTAAAGAACATAAGGTGATAGAAACGGTCCGTGTTACTCCCTCTCCCATGGGCCACGTTTGCGAAGTTCCCGGTTTCCCTCTGGTACCATTTCGTCCAGCCCAAAGAACTCGTTTTAGTGTTTCTTTCAAAGCAGATCTAGCAGTGAAGAATTCTCTTAATGTGTTGTTGTTGTTGTTTGATTTGTGTTTTGCTGTTTTGGTTTGAGAATATCTTCAGCAGGGTATGTTTGCTGGCTATAGAATTCTAGGTAGAGGGTTCTTTCGTTTCTCTACGTTGAAAATGTACTCTTGTGTTCTGGCCTCCATGGTTTCCGCCGAGAGACCTGACGTCATTTACATCGATCCCCTGTACGGAATATGTAATCTTCTCTGGTATTTTCAAGATTTTATCTTTGATTTTTCAGCAGTTCGATTATGGTATTTACGGGCATGGTTTTCTCTAAGTTTCTCCTGTTTGGGTTTGCTGAGCTTCTTCAATCTAGAAACATTATTTCCTTCTCCAAGTTTGTGGAGTTGGGGGAGGTCGTTTCGTCCAATATATTTTCTGTGCCGATCTCTCTCCTCTCTTGTGGGACTCCAGTGACGTGAACGTTAGGCCTTTGGGTGTCGTTCCATGAGCTCCTCGGGCTCTGTCCATTTTTCCCCCGCTACTTTCCATCATTCAGATTAGATGACTTCTGTTGGTCCATTCGCTCTCTGCTGTCATCGCCATTCAGCTATTGAGCTCTTTCTGTGTAATTTTAATTTCTGTTATTATCGTATTATTTAGTTCTCAAATTTTCAACTGGCAATTGTTATTTTATTTATTTTTTTTATAGCTTCAAGTTCTTTGCAGGGAACTTCACTCTTTCTATTCAAGTGCTCACTCGACTTCAAGGAGCCTGGTTACAATAGCTGCTTGAAATTACTTGTCTGTAATTCCAACAACCGCATCCTTTTGGGGCTGGCATCTGTTAATTGCCTTTTCCTTTGAGGTTTGTTTTGTTTTCCTGCTTCTTTGAATCTCAAGTGATTTTGAATTATATCCTGGACGATTTTATCTTATGAGACTCTGGATTCTGTTAAAATCTCCTGGAGAATGGACTTTTTTTTTTTTTTTTTTTTTTTTTTTTTTAGCAGACAATCCAGTTAGTCTCAAACCTCAAGTCCTCAAGCCCCTTCTGAAGGCTGCGATCCTAACGTCGGCTTAGTTTTCAAAGCCTTCGCAGTCCTATTCTGGTCCCTCCTGTGTGTGTATCACCAGAGGGAGTCTGGGACCGAGACTCGGCTCTACATCATAGTTCACTTCTCAAACTCATTTTTTTTTTTTTTTGTAGATTGTGGTCTTTTCTGAACGTGTGCCTCTGGGGAGCGAGCCCAGGGCGTCACCCTCAGGGCTTTCAAAGCCCTTTCTCCACCCCCCCTTCTGTCTGTGATCGGTCTTGTGCTTTAAGTCTCCCCGGGGCTGCTGCTTCTAGTGCTCTGGCTTGATCAAAGCCCAAATACTCAAAGCCGAGGCTTGATGTACTCCCTACGGTTGGCCGCCTGGGGACCAAGCGGCGAAAGCCAAAAGCCTGTGGAAGCTGCTGATGCCACCGTGGCCACCCCCAAGTTGCCGCCGCAGGTGTGTAGCATTGTTCCCAGGACTCGGCATGGACCAGAAAAGTCAAACGTGCCCCGTCCTGCTGCAGGCCCTCTCCGTCCTCTGGCTGGAGGGACCTGCCGTGGAGTTTTTTCCCGCTCTTCCCGTTCGCAGTTGCGGGACACGGGGCAGTCTGAACCAGGAGGTAGGAGAGGCGAAAATAAAAGCAGCCGATCACCACGCTGCTGCCCTTACGTGTGTGTTGTGTTCCCTACTCTCGTTGACTTTGCAGAGCCTTCCAATGGTTGCTTTATGTAGTCCGTCTCGGGTTTGTCACTGCAATCAGTGGGAAAAGCTGGGGGGGAATGTCCTCACTGCTTCTTCCCACGACCTGAACCCTCCAACTGGTGTTAGGAGCCACCCATCTTGGTCATTCTCCACACCTGTCTTCCAAGGACCTCCCAAACTGTGGCCACTCCCTCAGCTTTGAGCACAGGGTCCTTTCTGCAACGGCGCTCGTGTGCTCGGAAGTGAAGTATGCCTGCAGCTAGAGTCCAGTCTTCCCATCAGTCGCGTTACTGGCGGCTCAGTCCGGAGACCTTGACACTGTCTCCTCTTAACCTCCCTCAAGGAATCAGTCGTGAAGTCCTCCTGGTTCTGCTTCCTGAGACTGTCTCAGAATTATCCCCTTTCGTTGTTCCTACTTTCTCTGCCTCAGTTGGGCTTTTATCACCTCCCTCATCTCCCACCTGGACTGCTGCTTAACTGTCACCAGAATGATTCTCTGTAGCAGCCGTCGGCGAACTTCGACCTGCAGACCGGCCACCTGCTTTTGTAAAGAACGTTTTATTAGCACGCAGCCAGGCCGCTTATGTACATACCGTCCATGGCTGTTTCTGTGCAGTGGCACTGAGTGGCTCCAGAAAGACCGTATGGCCCACAAGCCTGAGTCATGTCCCGTCTGGCCTCTTAAGAAAATTTTGCCAGCTCCTTCTCTAGATGGAACTCTGTCGTCCATGCACGCCTTCTACCAGAGGAAGCTCAACCTCTTTATTCAAGGTCCGTCACAACCGAACGATGCTGTGCGTTCAGCCTGATCTCGACCACTCGTATCTGCGTCCTTTTCATCCTTCAGGACCAGCTCCCGCATCGTCTTTTCCATGAATTCTTCACCTTCCTGGGATTCTCTTCCTTCCTTCTCTCCCCCTCACCCGCCCCTGGCCCCACCTCCCATCTCTCAGGAGCTGAGTGGACGTTTCCAGTTCTTGTCCCTGGCAATTTTTCAGATGTCCATTAAACTCCTTATCATATCGTTTTGGTTACCAGGTACATAAGGTGTGTGTGTGTGTGTGCGCGCGCGCGCAGATGAACAGAGATATCTCCCATTAAAGGGTGAATTCCTCGAGGACAGAGATGATGTTTTCTTCTTAGTTTCTCAGTTCTCAGAATAGGGCCTAGCAATATAAGATTTAAATAAATGCATCGCTAACGAATGCGCTCAGTTAAATGTTAACACCTGGAAAGCAGACTTTTCTCCTCCAATATTGGCAATTCCGTAACCTCTAAGGAGATCCCAGTGTCTTTTTACACTGCTGTGCTGATAGTTTCAATGAAATAGACTCAGATTTTTGAGCTGATTATGTTATCTGAGAGTTTAAATGGTCATTTTTTTAAGCAGTTAGTAGCCAAATTTTAAGAGAATTGGTGAACCTACTTTTGATATCTCTGGGAAAAAACGGGGAGGCTGGTTTTATTTAAAGTCCATTAAAAAAAAAATGAGAAGGAGCTGAAGACAAGCTCTTACAGACATGTAAGTTATATTTTGGTTCTCAGAGAGACAAAGTCCAAATCTGATTATATTCTGGACAGGAGTAAATCTTTTTCTTTAATTTGTTTGCAGTTTTTATGTTCTCCAAAGTCATCAGGAAGGACTCCTTTTCCATGTAACGCTTTATTCCCCTCTCTTCTTCCTCATCTCTGGGTGTCCCTGGAGAAAGCGGAATTGATGGAGGACGTTTCTGTCTTTATAGGGTTCTGTTTACATGGCTTAGCCCTCTGCAGCCGTTTACGGCGGGGCCTCTGTGCCCGATTCATCTTCGCGCTTCTCCCGTGTTGTTCTTCGGTCATGTTAGTGGCCTCCTCGCCACACCCTTCTCAAAATGACCGAACGAGAGGGCTCGTACTCCATGACGTGGTAATGCCTTTCGTTTGAAATTATAAACACTTTCGAAAAGATGATCTGTTGGAGATTTTGGGTGTGATTCATTCTTCCCTCTTCAATACATAATATTGTCTTCTAAAGATACAGAAGAATAAATATAGAACATGTTATCATGAAACACCTACGGTTTGCTGATGGGCTCAGAATCATTCTCAGCAGCCTGCTGTGTCGTTCATGCCTCGAAGGTGAATGTTTTATTTGATGAACGTTTTCTGTGGCTGCCTTTACACACACTGTTTACCCCACATATTCATCATCGTTTTCTTGAATCAAATTCTCAGACAGGTGTAACTTGTCAGCACACCTTCCCCACGTCACCATGTGGCCATTTGTCAGCTCCCTCTGATGGCCTGCTTGTTTTCCCGCACTTGTCCGAGAGCCGCTCGCCCACACCTCTGATCACCCCCGAGACCATCCCAGGGCAGTCGTGACCTAGAAAGCAGTTTGGGAACTAGAAACCCTTCATTGCCATTTTTTTAAAAACTATTTTTTTTATTGTGGCAGCATCTCATCATATCAGATTCAGCATCTTGACCCTTCTGAAGTGCGTACGTAGGTCGGTGGCATTAAGCACATTCCCGTTTTCCTGCAAACACCATCCACCTGCAGAACGTTTTCAGAATCCCAAACCGAAGCCCGTCCCCATTCAACAGCGACTTCCCATCCTACCTCCCCACCCAGCCCCCTGTTCTTTCCGTCTCCAGGAGTTTGACCTTCAGTGCCCTGTAAAAGTCAGGCCCGCGGGCAGCTGCGGGCTTCAGCTGTGGAAGCACTGACCTCTGTCCTCATTTTTGTCATGTAAAAGGATCCGTCACCAGGATATTTTCTGAGTGCTCAGGTGCTGGGGGCCACACAAAAGGAACCCCAGAGAGTAAGGTGATAGATAATTCTTGAGCTGGATCATTAAGAGGAAGGAGGCGTTATTTGGCAGCTGAGGGAGAGAAAGCCTTGAGGGAACAGGCCGTGGTCCCACGGGGGGCTTCTGAGGACAACCACAGTTGGCTCAGAGTGCAGATGGAGGAGCAGAGACATTCGTGGGGTTTTCTTAGCTGCTTGGTG
The DNA here is from genome assembly GCF_014176215.1 of Rousettus aegyptiacus. Lineage (NCBI taxonomy): Eukaryota > Metazoa > Chordata > Mammalia > Chiroptera > Pteropodidae > Rousettus > Rousettus aegyptiacus. Next base: position 43,262,186 of record NW_023416288.1, on the reverse strand, counting down.
TTCATCAGAAGGATGTATGGGGACTTGAAGGTCGGAAGAGCAAACCGGGAGGCTTTTCAGACATAGCACCGATCTTGCGACCTGGTCATTGTTACCGTTCTTGTCCGTCAGAAGTTTTCCATTGCACCCTACGTCAGCTCCGTTTGTGCACCCACCCGGTCAGCGACACCCTTTAGCACACACTGCGTCCATCTCCAGACCCGGCCGCATGTGTCTCATTCGTCAGAGCTGATGGTGGGATTGAGGGCCCCGGTCTGGGGGCTTCTTGGAAGAGTCAGCGGTGGCTCCTTCTCACCTGCTGTGTGGAGGGACAGTGGTTAGGGGAGCGGTAGTGGGGACGGGATCGCGGCCCGCCTTCTCTGTCACGTTAGGAAGACTACATTCATGCTGTTAGCTACCGAGGGTCGCCGGCTCGTTTTTCATCAGGGGAGCAGAGAGGTAGTTTTCGCTGAAGGAAGACCATAGTGGTTACACGTCCAGTATGCCAGCTGAACAGGGTGGTAAGAGACCGCTGCTGCCTTATGGAAGATTTCGGAACAGTCACAGAAACCGGGAGACTGAGCTCACCAAAGGCAACCGAAGAGGAAAAGGCCAGAGCCTGTCCCATAGGGCTGTGACACTTACGAGGCAAGAGAAAAGCGAAAGGGACCGAGCCCTTACTTATTATAGCTGTATGTCATGGCCCAATCATAGCATTGGAACTAACATGGTACTTTAGAGCTTTGTGTGTGGTTTACCCTTAAGGCAAATACATGAAGAAAAAGAATCAGCATTTATTGATATTGTGTTAAAAGCTACTACTATATCTTTTGAGAGTCACATAGGGATGGTAGTTAAATGGATTAATAGCACAAAGGTCTGTCCATTTTATTTGATTTAATAAATGAGTTGGCTATTAGTGTCAGAAGGAAAAAATTAGCGCAGTCCTTCATCAATGACAATAAATTCTGGTTCCTTTTCTTGTTCTATTTGGCCATATCTGTGCCTCAGGGAAAGAAGAGACCCATGGAATGCCTCCTGTTAAATGCACTACCTCTCTGCCCATTATGCCGAAGCCCACAGGTCATTATTTTCACTTGTATATACGGAAAATCATCCCTTTATATGTTTCCCCAAGAAATTTCAACCACACCGAACATGTAATAATTTCAGCAGCTACTGCTGAAGATGTGGGGGGCCAGCAAAGGAAGTCATGTCACACAGCCCGCAACAGTCTGTCTGTCTGTCTCTCTCTCTCACACACACACACACACACACACACACACACGCTCGTCCTTACTTCTGTGCTTTCTAATCCCCCCTGTGTTGCTAGATCTGTTTCTGTTTCTTCTCTGGCCTCTTTGACCCTCCCGATCCTGACCCTCCCCCTGCCCCCACCACACCTCACCCCCACGCCACTTTCAAGCCTTTCAGCCTTTCACTTGCCGGAAGAGTTTAACTACCATTTTCCTTCCTAACCGTGCCGTTTGGAAGACACCCACAGCCCCACCCCAAGGGGTTCACCGGTGACCTTCCCGCGACAAGCCATGTCACGCCTATGCCTTTGAACCAGCTGGGAGCATCTGCCAGCCTTGCTACGGCAGCAGCATACGGGCGTCGCGGAAAACGGAAGGGGGGGAAGAGCAGCGGGGGCAGGGAGAGGAGGGGCGCAGGCAGGAAACAGCGTTTTCTTCTGGTCGCCAAGCCTCCCCCCCCACCCGGGGAGGTGGTTGGGGTCCTGTCGCGATCCCCGCCTCCCGCCTGGTTTGCAGAGGCCGCGTATACGCTCCTGCTGTACGACGAGCTTCTGGAATGGTCCGACCGGCCCCTCCGGGAGTTCCTGGCCTACCCCCTGCAGACCGAGTGGCAGCGCAAGGAGCACCTGCACCTCGCCATCATCCAGAACTTCGACAGGGGCAAGGTGAGCGCGGGGGCGGGCGGTGCGGGCGGTGCGGGCGCCCTTGTTTCCGGTCCGCGGGTCGCGGCCCCGCCCCCAGGCGTGGTGAAGGAGGGGGGCGGGTCCGGGTGGATGAACCTGGGGCTGCCTGCGGGACACACTGACCTGCACGTCTGGACACCCAGGCGTTTTGTTCCCTGAAAAGCCCTTGTCACCCCTCACTCGCCTCCCCAGAGTGGCGTGTCTCCCGCCCCGCTCCACTAAGCAAAACAACTTGTTTAAAGAATTCCGTGGCATCCCACCACACGCTCAGAGACGACGCGGCACCGGAACAGCCCTGACCCCCAAACGCGCCCCGTGTTCCCGCTCCCATCCCCCTCCCCGCACAAGGGCTCGCTGAGCTCCTGGGAAATGTGCGCATCCGATCGCGGGCTTGATTTGGACCCTCGGGTGCTGTGCTGATACCTGCCTCAGACGCACCCCTACCGCCTCGATCACCCCAGCTAAGCGGGGAGTTGAAATAACAGACAGGGTGACGTTCTTTTACTGACTGTGAGTTAAGAGCAAGAAAAGGCCTCCGGGCTCTCCTGAGGCGCTGTCTCTCCCTGGCTGTCACAAAGCCTCTGCCCGTTTCCAGCAGTTTGTGCCAAGTCAGGGGTCGTGGACGACGGCCCGTGTGTCCCGCGGCTCGCCGCCTGGGTCTGTGTGGCCCACAATCTAAGAATGGCTTTTGCATTTTTAAATGGTCAAAAGAAATCAGAAGAAGATCAGACGTGAAAATCACACGAATTCACGTTTTGGTGTTTGTAGATTCGTTTCATTGGGGCACAGCCAAATTCCTGTCTGTGGCTACTTCTCTGCGTGAACGGCACAGCCGAGTAGTTGTGACAAAGCCCGCGTGGGCCATAAGCCTTAAGTATTTCCTGTCTGGCCTTTGAAGAAGAAGCTTGCTGACACTTGAGCTAGGAGGAAGAAATTTTGCGTTTCTGCCGAGAGTAACCGGCTGGGTTAGACCCTCACAGGCGGGAATCCAGCGGGCCGGCTGTGCAAACCGGGGCCTTCGGGGGTCAGTGGCAATTTTGCCCAGCACCGGGGGCCGGGTTACACATCTGCTCAGGCACGTGGGCTCTGAAACGATGCCGGGAAGTGTCGCTGCTGCACCACGTGTTGGCGGCCGCCGCGGGCCGTCACTTCCAGCTTCCTAAAGCGTGCTAACGGCTGACGTGTTAATGGCACGTGGTCGTCGTGCTTAAAGTTGCAGCGATAGTCTTAGAGGTAGGTCACGGAGACGGAGAAGGAGGCTCGACGGCCGGCCTGCTCGCAGTCAGGTCCTGAGCTCTGGGCGGAGGTGGGCGAGTGGTGGGGGGCGGGGGGTGTCGCTGACCCTTCCACGACGCGTCTGTCCGCAGTGCTGGGAGAACGGCATCCTCCTGTGCCGGAAGATGGCGGAGCAGTACGAGAGTTACTACGACTACAGGAACCTGAGCAAGATGAGGGTAAGGTGGCGGGGCGCGTCCTCGTCACGGCCCCCCTCGCGGTGAGCCGTCCAGCGTGGCGCTGCGCAGTCCACGCTGCGGGCACTCCGCCAGGTCTCGCAGGGAGCTTTCTAAAGTCGTTTTTTTTTTTTTTCTGAAATGCTCTTTATATAGAAAAAGAGCAAGTTGCTCTGCGTGATGCTTGTGATAAGCATAGGGAGAGTGAGCCTTTGCTCTGTGCTAAACACCGCTTCGTGAGCACACAGTCCACGCCGGGATTCGTACCTTTAGTGAATGGAGGAGACTCACACCGTTTGAAGAGCTCCCCACTGGCACCCAGACCTCTGTGCCAATCGACCATTCTTTGCCCCATAGTCTGAATAGTAGAAGCGGCTAACGGACCCATTTTTAGATATTTGGGGGCTCAATTCTGTAGGTGCCGCCCATCTTGAGCTTCAGAAATGTGCTGAGACTCGCTAACGCTAAACCAAGGTCTTAGTGCCCAGGAGCCGACGGGTCCCACCCGCGTCTCTGACCGAAGGGTTTGTCTGCGCCCGATGGGACAAGTCCTCTTGTCCCCACGTCCTCACTCCCTAGTCACGTCCGTGGCATGCCATCTCGAGACACGTCCTTCGGGCTCTCTAAAGTGGGATCGTCAGCTTCCACGTATTAAAAACTAAGGCGAGGATGTTGCCCCGCGGCTCCGAGGCGGTGGCTCGAGCGGCGACGCCACAGGCGTGGACGGCCGGCCCGGGCCGCACCCCCCGGGCAGCCCCCTCAGCCGCACCCCCCCCTCCCCAGCAGCCCCCTCGCACCTCACGTCGGCGGTTCCTCGCCGTTTCTCCTCACGTGAAAACCAGGGAGACAAAGCCTGGTTTTGACGCCCGTCCGTCACGCTGGCCCCGGCAGTTTCATCTAAAAACGCCCCTGTGCTCCTCCGGCTTCCTGTCCCCGCGCCAGGAGCGCGGTGACAGTGCTCACCCTGCGAAAGCCCTCAGGTTCCGTAGTCGCCGAGACTCTTGTGAGGTCTGAGCGAGCAGCACACTTCGTGCCAACTGCTCTTCCGGGCGCTGTTGCCGGGGCGCGGGGAGGGGCGTTTTCAAGGACAGTATTAGTCTTTGGCTGGACCCCCTGGGGACGACAGCACCAGGACGGGAAGCCACACGCTTCACGCGCGTCAGAGACGCACCTAAGGGCCTTCAGCCCAGGCAGCACTTTGTCCCCTGCACGAGCGCGCACCTTCCCTACATCCCGAGTTACCGTGTCCACGGAGACGCGAACCCACAGGGGAGGACGTGTGGCACTGGAATGCTCCAGAAGGGTTTTGCCCCTGAGAGTTCGTGTTCATTTTTATTTAAATGGGAGGAAGGTATTTCCTCAGTAGACTCTGCATAGGAATCGTTGTCTCTGATGCGAACACGTAATAATACATTTGATCCTTTAAAGCAGGGGTCAGCAAACAGCCCGGGGGCCTCGCAGACTGGTAGCTGTGCCAGAGACCACATGGCCTAAAATGTTGATCCCCTAAAATATCGATCCCTGGCCATTTGCAGAATACGTTTGCTGATCCCTGCCTTAAAACGTAGAAAGGGAGTCAAACCTCCTTTTCTGCAAACTGAACCAAAGTTCTTTACATAGAAGAAATGTCCTCTCCTGTCCGTCGGTGGAGCTGAAAGATGAGGGGAAATGATCGGAATTTCTCCGTGCTTTCCTAGATGATGGAAGCCTCTCTGTACGACAAAATCATGGACCAGCAACGTCTCGAGCCAGAGTTCTTTAGAGTTGGATTTTATGGGAAGAAGTTTCCGTTTTTCTTAAGAGTAAGTACTATACCATCTAATTCGCTTTTGTGCTTCCAATGCAGCTATCCCAACCGAAAGGCCAAGTAAGGTATGAACGATATTTTATCCTTTTAGGACAGGTGATGACAGATGCCAGAGGTTCTTTTCACTTTGTAGTTTGCAAATGCCATAGCTATCTAGAACGCCTTGTTCTGAGTAAGTTCCTCAGATACCCGACTGGCCTCTGGTTTTCCTCCCTCGGTTTCACGGTTTCCCGTACGACGAGCAGTCTTTGGTCCCCTGGGTGACTGACACTTGCTCTCCTCTTCGAGCCGTGCTCAGGGTAGCGTTCCAGGGAACGGCGGCCTCGCGGGGTCTGGGGGCTGCGGACGGCCTCCCCGACACGCATCAGGGCGCCGTACCCCGCAATTGTGTGAAGAGTGGTGTTTGGCCTCGTTGATGACTCCATGAAAAGATAAATGTCACCCAGCAAAGAGATCCGATTTATTACTGGTATAGATTCTCTCTACAGAGGGAACATTCTAGACGTTCTAAGGCACCTACTGGTTAATAAAATCCCTGACTCCATTCTGTCCGTTTTCCCCGTAATGCTAAGCGCTATCTTCTATATTTAGCGTCTTACTTTATAAAAGCATTGGTCGGGAGAGGGGGCAATGGAGATGTGTCTGGGATAATTCTTGAAATTGAGTGAATTCATTACAAACTATTATAAAACAAATCAAATAAACAGAAACAGACAAAAATGTGTCCAACCTTTAGCAAACCCCTCAAAATCCTAAATTCTAGCTGAGCTGAGGCCATTGTGGCTCAGACGGTTCCTGTGCCGACCCCATGAGCTGGGGTGCAGCAGGTCCCCCCCCCCCGTGCCGACCTCACCGGAGCTGGGGTGCAGCAGGCCCCCGCTGCTGGTCCCATGGGAGCTGGGGTGCAGCGGGCCCACTCTTCCGGGTGGTGGACGACTATCGTTTGTCACAGCGTGAAGGCTCATCTCTGTGGCCTTGGTAAAAAGAAATGCAACAAAATGCATTTTTAGAGATTGTATTTCTTTTCGTCCACATTGTGAGTTTCTGCACATGAATGTGGCGTCCAGTTTATGAAACGAAGCTCTAGCACGTGTCTGTTCGCGCTGGGCGGGGCTCGGTGCGGTCCTTCTATCGTGGATCTGAGCGTCAGGTGCGTCTTGGCACCTGGGGCAGCCGGACTGGGAGGAGCCGGCCATGCTGCCCGGCTCGTCAGAAGCGGTAGCAGGTGCAGCTCTTCGATCTCTGCCCTGCGAGTCTGACGCGGGGGCACGGTTTTCAGGCCGTTGCCGTGGCGACAGTTGCTGCCGCGCGCGTGCAGAGCCGGCCGTGTCCCCCGCTCCGGTTCCTCTCCGTCGTTGGCGCACGCGGCCCGGTAACGCACAGTCCTCTTTTCTCTTTTCTTTCGCCTCCAGAACAAGGAGTTCGTCTGTCGCGGGCACGACTACGAGAGGCTGGAGGCCTTCCAGCAGAGGATGCTGAACGAGTTCCCGCACGCCATCGCCATGCAGCACGCCAACCAGCCCGACGACACCATCTTCCAGGCCGAGGCGCAGTGTATCCTCACCTGGCGGGGCTGCGCGCTCACCTGGCCGGGCCGCGCAGGGTTTTCGCGCACAGGGGTTCTGCCTCTGGCCCCTTTTCAATCGCCAAGTCCTCATTCTTCCTTCTTCTCGTCATCTGATTTTAGCTTAGCTCCTTCTAAATGGAATTGCTCTATTTCTTACCATGATGTCAGTTGAAAAAAGTCTCTTAAAGATTCTATTAATTTTTTCCCCCATTTCGGTAAAACTTTTCTGTAGCGCAGCCCTGCTTTTAAATCTCTTTTCGGTGATTTCCCTTAGAATAATTTTCCTCTTGACATATCCTACGGAAACTCCTTCAGTTCACGAAAATACCAGCCTTGTGTTTACTGGCACATGGCATTCACCCCCTTTTCCCTTGACATTTTTATTCTGGAATAAGGAAGGGAAGAAGAGATACCCCGGTATCTTTCGGGGTCTCTTAGCCAAGGCATCCCGAACAGCCTTTTATAACTGCTATGTAATTGACACTCCCATTGTCTAAACATGAACAACTGAATTGAAATTTCATAAGTGTCAGAGACAAGGGGGATTCAGCCCAGCACTCATTTCTGGATCCCTCTGCCTCTTCCCAAAGCTGAGGACCTTAAGGCCAGGAACTCCCAGCGGTAACTGTGGATACTGTTTCAGAGCAGAAACTGAAATGCAATAGAAGTGAGTATTGACGCTAAGAAAAATGCTGTGTTATCCTTCTTTGAGAAGAGAAGGAGGTAAATACACACCCGTATGTAATTTTTAAAGTATCAGCTACAACTAAACACGCTGCTTATCAGTGCGGGATCTGGGAGAGTGGGTACCGCAGACGTGGGAGGCTGCGGATGCCGGGCCTCACACGGTCAACGTAAGCCCGGCTTATGTCTTTGGTCACCGTTGCATAGGTATTTATACATTATTTTAAAAAATGAACAAATGTGAAAAGGGTCATGCACGGACTAAAGATAAGAGTAAGGAATAGAAGTAATACTTCGGAGTACCTAGGATCCGAACCATGCCCACCCACTCTTACCAGAAAAAAAAAAAAAAAAAAATCAGTGATCAATAAATTCATGGGTCATAGAAATTTGAAACTGATACTTTTTTCAGAATCACCTATCTACAACTAGTTCAAAACTGATAGTTTTAGAAAAGGTTTGCTATGGACCGAGGTCTAGGCACTCTCTTGGGATGCCTTAAAAATTTGACCCGAACAAACATGCCAGGCCGCTGCCTGTTCCCTTGTCTGCCGCCGCACGGCTCAAGCCAGACCTCTGGAGCTTGCCAGTCCGTTCGTTCCTCCTTGACCCTTTAACCCCAGATTTGCAGATCTACGCCGTGACCCCCATTCCCGAGAGCCAGGAGGTCCTGCAGAGAGAGGGCGTTCCCGACAACATCAAAAGCTTCTACAAAGTGAATCACATCTGGAAATTCCGCTACGACAGGCCCTTCCACAAAGGCACTAAAGATAAAGAGAATGAATTCAAGGTACTGCGCCTGTCTCATTGCGGGCTAGGAGCTCCTCGCGGTCAGACCCTCGCTAAGTGGTTTCTCAGAGTCAAGGGACAACCAGGGAGACCAGAAATCATTTGGTCTGGTGGTTCTCAGACTCCGCTGGGTAGCAGAGTGACGTGGGGTGCTTCCTAACCAAGATGCTCTCTGGCTCCCCAGTGTTTTTTAGGGCAGTTCCACTGCCAGTGGTCCTCAGGCCGGCTCAGATCTGGTGGAGCTCAGTCCTCCCGTTCATGGTGAACCTACCGAGTGACGAATGCTCAGGGAGGGGGACGAGGGGCTCTCTGAGACAGCGTGGCTGTGTCCTGCTGCTTTTCCTCGTCGGTATGGCGCGTAGCGGGGATTTCTGAGGGGACCCAGCGTGAGGGCAAACGGCAGACTCTGCGCGCGTCGAGTTCTCGCCTTCGGTCGCCTGCGGGTGCAGAAGGGGACGCGCCCTCTCCCCGCCCCCGGGGGGAAGGGGCGGGACCGTTGCACAGACGGGCGATAGCCTGCTGTTCCCCTGGCCGGGGCGCCAGAGCGAGCCCTCACAGATCCCCGGGGGGTCAGCACTCTCCCCACGAAGCTCGCCAAACCAGTTCACGGCTGCGGGTCGCCTGGCTCGGCTTGCTGCATCACAGATCACCCCTACGGAAGCCGGAAGCAGGACCGGAAGCAGGACCGGCGACCGATACCTCACCTTGTCACCTTGTGCGTCAGTCCCCAGTGCTGCCAGCAGTAACCCCGGGAATCCTTCGCAGCCACGTGGGGGGGGGAGGGGCTGCGCTAGTTTCGTGGTATTGCGATGGGACCGAGCGAAGGCCTGTGCAGGGAGACGGGGTGGGTTAAGTGTCACGGTCGGGAGACCATTGGGAAAGCACCCTGGGGTGTCGTTTAAAAGATCTGTGATGGTTTTCTGGTTCTCGTGTATACTGACATTACTTGTTTTGCCCTCCAAAACCAATTTTAGATCGTTCGCTTGTGACACAGTTGTCACTGCAGTGGTTTCCGGTGGCTAGAGAGTCAAAGCTCCGTGAGCGCCAGGCCATTGACTTGCCTGGAGTCACATTCTGGTTTCCCACGGGCCCCGCCCGGAGCCCACACCGCCCCACGCCTTCTCCGTGGCTTTTTCCACCGCAGCACATTTCCCTGTGGCCACCACTTTGAATACTTGTTAACCCCCCTAAAAACAGTAGCGGATGTCGCGCCTTAGCCTGGGGCTCACGGCCCTCAGCCCCTGGCTGCCCTCCAGAGGCCTCGTCCTCCCAGCCCACCCTCCCTCCCCGCCCAGGGACAGCCGGCCTCCCTCCGCGTCCCTTGCCGTGCCCCACAAGCCTCGGCTGTGTGCCCGCAGCTTCCTGCGGCCTGCAGGGTCCCCTCGACCCCCGCCCCCCGTCCCCCGCCAGGCAAACTCCTGCTCAGTCTTCAGGATCCCGCTCGCGCGGCACCTCCTCTGAGAAGCGCTGTCCTCGTCCCCCAGGAGGGCACGGCCGCTCCCCCCTGTGCTCTCTCAGCGTCCTGAGATGGTGTCGATCCGCTGGCCTCTCTGTCACCACCAGCACACCTCAGCTCCTGTCCCAGGGTCCCTGCCCCGTTCTTTTCAGCCTGCCGTGGCCGGCACAGCGAAATCCCTTCATTTGTTGTTGTTGCTTTTGAATCAATGACACCATTTCAGGAATATCGTTGTCCTCTTGGGAATACACTTGTTTAAGATGAAAAACGAGGCATAGGGTACAGAAACCTGGTTGGCAAAAGAGAACCCCGTCATCAGCATCAGCTCTCCCCAAAGGCAGCCGTGGGTTCACGAGGCTTGGGGGTGCTCGTCCCGGCCAGAGGGGCCCCAGCTCTGGGACACAGACCCGGCGGGACGGCCCTGGTTCCAGCGGGGACAGGGAAGGCGGCACCGTGGAGGAGGCGGAGGTCTCTGGGCGGGGCCCGCGCTGGCCCGACAGGTAGTTAGAACGGAGCTTTGAGCAGGTCCCGGAGCCTCTCTGAGACTCAGCAGCGTCATCTTTAAAACAGAGAGACCGCGCTCCGTGGCTCCCCAGCCCTTCGGGGTGCTGTCGTTCTGACGCTGTGTGGATAAAAACGGCTAGCCTCTGAGGAGCAGAGAGAGTCTAAACGGCCATTTTAGAGAAAAAGCAGAGAAAGTAGCGTGAAGCCCTAGCTTCCTGTTTTCAGGCCCGCCGCCTGAGCCGGGGGAGCATGCGTTCTCACAGGAGGGACTTCCAGGCGAAGCGCCGCGGCGACGGGCTCACGGCGTCCGCAGCGTCGCACCGGGCGAGCCGCGTACGAAGGGGTCGCCCGCGGCCAGTGCCGCGTGCCGGCCGGAGAAGAGCTGCGGAACCGGCGGCACCTGGCGCACCCGGGCGGCCGCGGCGAGGGGCGGCGACGTGGGGACTGACCCTGTCTTGTGTCCCGCAGAGCCTCTGGGTGGAGAGGACGTCGCTGTACTTGGTGCAGAGCCTCCCCGGGATCTCCCGCTGGTTCGAAGTGGAGAAGCGTGAGGTGGTAAGAGCCAGACTTGATTCCCACGTCCTTTGTCGTGACCCTTGCTCACCTGGAGTCGCGCTGCGCGGTGGCTGCTTCTGCTTTGGACTCAGAGTCCCCGGAAGCGCTAAGAGTGAGTTAGTGATGTTTGCGGACTTGTCCACCGTGGCTGGGCCTTGAAGGAGACTTCCCTGTGGCCCCCGTCCGGCCCGGGGGGTCCTCAGAAGTCACGGGGATGCAGCACGTGGGCAGCTCTCCTCATCGCCGTAGCCCCGGGGCCTCCCGTGCGGCCCGTGCGCCGGGCCCTGCTGAGGGGTCATCTGCGTTAATTGTTTTAATCGCACGTCTAAGCCCTGAGGGGTAGTTCTGGCCCTCTTTCCACGAGTTTTGACAAGGGGTGCAGAGGCTTCCCCGAGGTCCCGTAGGAAGGTGTTGGGTGCAGACCCTGCTGCCGCCAAAGCCCGCCCTCGCCCAGGTCCTGCGTCTCTCTCGTCCGGCTGCCCGGCACGGCCCCACCTTCGATTATGGTTTTCGGTTTACTGCCGTAAGCCCTACAGTAGCGGGTGCGCGGGATCGCGGCCACAAAGTAGGTGCTCAGTACACATGCGCCAAACTGGACTGGAATTCCGTGCGTAAACGCCAGAGTCTAAAAGATTCTGAAAACCACATGCTTGCATCCGTCGGCCTCCAAAACTCAGTTGGCAGCAAACTTAGCCAGAGCTGATGTAAGGCGATTCGTGATCTTTATCTCAGTGTAAATGCTCATGTTTTACTGCAGAAATAGTAATGCTTGTGATTACAGGGAACTTCCCTGTACCCCACAGGCGGGTTCTGTAGTATGTGACAGGTGCCTTATGTGACCTTTCTAAAATCCGAAAAATTCTGAGACACCTGGCACCAAAGGTTTCAGAGACGGTCGTGGGCCTTCGGTCTCCAGATCATAGCTTCCGAACATGCCGTCCTGTCCTTAAAACACAGCAAAGCCTGTGACCGCCGTTTCCTCGGTATTTGTTTTTAGGTACTGTTATGAAAACAAAAAATATCTGCACTTTTCTGAGTAAAAAGTAAGCTAATGTTTAAAAAATTTTACACAAGATTTTTAAAACTATCACATAGACTATATGGTGATTTTTAAAAAGATCCGAGTACAGATGATGAGGGTATCTTCACGCCTCACATTGTTTCCATCAGAGAATCGCGGGCTCTTCCTTCAAAGTCCATCCCGAATCCAACTCCACGTCGCCCTCCGGTAGCGCCCTCTAGTGTCCGAACTTCGCAGTGCGCCCTGAGAGGTTGCGGGCTCCGGCCTCGCCCCAGTCACTTCTGTACCCAGCAGCTGGTGTCCTTTTTAAACCTAAGTTATCGAGACAATACATGAGGAGCCTGTCGGACCCGCGCCCTGCACTTCGGCGGCTCCCCGAAAGGCCAGCTCTGCGCCCTCCACGCCTCCGCCCTTTCCCACGCTAATGATCGCACGTCTCAGGTCTATAAACACCGCAGGATGTCTGTCAACAGGAGCACATAGTCACGGCGCCACGCCTCGGGCCAGCTAGACAATTAGCAATAGCGTCGTGGTTATAAACATGCGGCGTGCGCGCGCGCTTCACCAGGCGTGTTTATTTTATGGGTTTCGTTTGTTGGGTTCTGTCATTTGTTGTTTGTTGGATCCAGATCACACAGGGGCCACACGTTGCAGCTGGCCGAAGTGTCTCCTCAGTCTCTTCTTGGTCATAGCTTCCTCCTGAACCGCTCTTTTATTCCTTGGTTTTTTTTTTTTTTTTTTTTTTGGTGGTTGCTTTTGAAGAAACCAGGCAGGTTGTTTATCCTGAAATGTTTCCTTAACTCTGGATTTTTCAGCCTGTGCACCAGTGGGATAATTTATTCCTTTGTCCCTATTTTTTTTTTTTTTTTTTTTTTTTGCAAATTGACAGTTATCTCTAAAGGCTTGATGTTATTTTGCTTTTATTTTTATTCGGGGTTCTGTTTGGTTTTGCAAGGCTTTCACAGGCTGTGTCGTATGCTTCTGGTTGTCTCTTTTTTTGTGTGATGTTGGCAGCCACCGATGGTCATCAACCCAGTGCATTAATCTAGTTGGGGTTACAAAATGGTGATATTTCCTGACTCCTTCTTTGTTTATTCACTGGAATACTTCTGTAAAGAGAAACACCCCCCTCACCAACTCTTTGATTACCCCGAGATGCCAGTTTTATTAACCAGTTTTCAAAATAATAATCTGGTTCCCTAGCACCCTACTAAAGTGACCAGAGTGATTTTCGTCTTTGTTTCGGAGCTGACAGGCAGGACCCGATTGTCCAGTCAGAAGTAAGAGTCAGCATCAAGCTTTGCTGGGAACTAGTCGACCTAAGAACATCCGAACCTGCAGAAAATTTTTATTAAGAGTTTATCTGAGCCAAACAGAGGACGCGCCTGGAAACCAGATGGGGAGAAATGCTTGGGAGAATGACAGTTTTGCAGTGACTTTTCTGCATTCGCAAGGAAGGAGGGAACAGAGAAGATGACTTGGAGGTGGGAGGAAGCCAGGCGCGGAGTGAATTACGGGGGTTACCGCGATCCCCGCTCTCAGGAGGCTGGCTGCAGCTGCCGAGGATCCTGGAAAGAGGCGTTTCCCGGGTGTGTTAACCCAGATGCACAGAAACAAAGGACGGGGCTGGCTGGAGGCAAACATAAACCTTTCCCTAAAGAAGTGACAGGCCTGGGTTGTGGTTGTAGCCATGACCCGCCCAGTTAGGAAAGTGGCTCAGATCACCCTGTGAGGTGACTCTGGTTGATTAACGACAGGGCCCCTTTTTGTCCACAAACGTTAAGGCGTCAAGAGTCTCTGATGGACAGGGAGACACCTGACGCCTGGAGCCTTGTCCTGCAGGTCCCTCTTTCCCACCTCGGTAATTCAGGATGATCGATGAGCGTCCCTAAGTGGAGTTCACAGTGTTCCTCTTACAGGGGGTATAATTAAGTTATGAAATTTAAATTAGGAGACATTCCAGGGTGTACCCCAGGGAGCTGTGACACTTCTCTGGGACAAGCTCCAGGGACTCAGGCCTCGTGGGTTCTGGGTTTATTGACCATACGAAATCCTTTAGCGGGGTCTTCCCCTCGGGCTTTCTGTAGACACCGTCTCTTCCTCCTAAGCAGTTAGTTTTTGTCTATTTACTTGAAGGTTCAACTGACGAGGAGTTAAGTCCTGGTCACCTGCCTTCCTTTCAGCTCCCCGGGGGGGACATTCCTTCAGCAGAGGGAGTGAGTAGCTCACGGGCAGGCGCCTTACAGCCAGCCACCCTCCCAGCCGCCTGCCTTGCTTACTGGTATGACTGGGTAGTCCAGGCTCACTTAAACATCTCCTGCCCCAGACTTGAAAGCAACCATTTCTCCAATGACTCCCTGATTCTTTTTAGCAATAAATAGTATTTTATAAGTTCCTAGTTTGGGGGCTGGAGGAAAATAACTCCTTGATGAACAGTTTTTACATCTTCTTTGCACATGCCCTCAGAGTGACTTCCCTAGAAGTGAATCGATCTGTCAGAGAGTCCACAGTTCACCTTTGATTCACGGATCGGTGGTGACACGTATCGATTTATGTCCCGCCTGGAGGGGATAACGGTTCTTGGAAATACCTGTTTTCCCAGCATCCTCTCCATGTTATTTTAGTCTTTCCAGGTAACAGACCAAACAGGATCGTAGTAGGTTGATGTGGGGAGGCGTTTGTTGAATGCTGGTAAAGGTGACGTGTTTTCTTGTCTTTGTCTTTCCATTTCTTTTGTGAATGCACCGATCACATCCTTTGGTTTCCTTCAGTGTTTGAGAACTATCGATCATTTGTCTGGAATATATGTCGGAAATATTTTCGCAAGGCGTTATCTTTTGCCTGTTTATTGCGTTTTGATTTAACTTAATTTTCGATTTACCTTAATTAGCATTTGAATTTATAAATATGAGCGTGAATTTTAATTGTGGTCAAAAACAGACAATTTACCACCTTACCCATTTTGAAGTGTATAGTGCATTGTCTTTATGTGGAAATCGTTAGACAACAGACCGTTTTCACTGTGCAAAACCGAAACTCTGTATCCACTGAACATCAATCGCTTTGCCCTGGAACCCCATCTCTGCTTTGTTTCTAATACGTTTTGTTTATTTTTCAACTTTCAGTTAATCAGAACTCTCAGATCTTTTCTGTATGACTTAGCTTTTGTGATTACAAAGCAAAGACGTGATGTCATAATTGGAAAGTCAATTTGCCACCACTCAGGTAAAGAAACAGAGCATTGCTGGTGGCACTTGAGGGGCCCTCCGTGCACCCTTCCCAATGACAACTCCCTCCTCTCCCTCCTTCCCCGGCCTCCTCACCTTTACGGCATCCGTCCCGTTGCTAAGTTCATCGCCGACATCTACCTCTCTAAAACAAGTCAATTTAGCTTTGCCCGGTTTTGCACTTGGTACGAGTGTCATATTATTTATGTTCTATTGTAACTTGCTTCTGTGACTCAGCATCATTTATAATATCGGTCCATGTTAGCACATGTGACTGAAGTTTGTTTTCATTGCTGTATACTATTCCATGGTGTGACCATACCACAGCATGTTTACGCATTTAACGATCGACGGACATATGGATTCGGGAGACCGTCGTGAACATTTTTGTACGTTTCCTCACACTCACGTACACACATCTACTGCACTTTCCTCAGATGTGCGCACAGGAGCACAATGGCAAGATCATAAAGTGCGTCTCCGACCTTAGCATGTCACGCCAGACTGTTTTCCGAAGCGACGGCACCCGTCCGATCTCCCGGCGGCAGGAGTTGAGAGTCGCCACTGCTCTGTCCCCACTTCGTTTGCGTCGTCGTAGTTATTGTTGCCGGGTTTTTTTGGGGGGGGGGTTGGGGGGGGAGGGTAGTATATGCCTGTGGTATTACTTCTCACTCCTTTGATCACAAATGAAGCTCAACACTTTTTCATATGTTTACCGGCCATTCGGATTTCTTCCTTCGTAATGTGGCTGTTTCTGTCTTTTACCCATTTTTTATTGAGCTGTTTGTCTTTTTCTTATTGTCTAGTAAGAGTTCTTATATATTCTGGATGTAGGCTTTTTGCTGGCTTTACATGTTACAAATATCTTCTACTTTCTGGCTTATTTTCCCTTTTCTTTATAGTGTCTTTTGATGAATGCACATTCTTAATTTTGACATAGCCAGATTATTCTAGTACTTTTCAGTGCTGGTTTAAGGTGACCTAAGCCACCTTTAAAAACTCTCAATTTGTTTCCTTAACTGAAAAAACCACCATATACATGTGTTTATTGTGAGCTTGAATTGCGTTACAGCTGAGAGCTCGACAGATCTTCTCTTCAAAGAGAATGCCAGTGACAGTAACCTTCCCAAATGCTCTGCGTCTGAAGGTCACGTTCCTCGTTTTCACAGTAAGGGAGTTAGGTCTCCCTTACAACCCAGACCCTTTAACTCATTGTGATTCCGTCTGGCTCTCCTTCAACAAAGAGATCCTGTGGCACATACGATTACCATGTTTTCTATAACTCCCGCTGTGCAACATCCCGTACCACCTTATGGTGCTGTTACATACGCGTGTGCGGTCCACATGGGTGGAGGTCCCATCTTCCCAACTGGGCTGGAAGCTCCCCAGCCTCAGAGGATCTGAAAGTGTATCTGCATGTTTCCCATGGTGCTTTGCATTCAGTAAGCATCTAGAAAAGCAATGATCGTGTGCAGGGCCCATGAATACTTAGCTCTTCAAAGAAAAAACCAAGTTATAAAGGACGTGAGACAGCCGGACTTTCTTTTAAGGATTAAATCGATTGTCATCGTGCTAACGTGTAATCAGTGTTTGCTGATGAGTCAAGCCGTAGTTCAGCCGAGGGGTATCGTCACCCTCCTTTTCTGGATCTTGCTGCTGAGCACTTGTCTGTCTTCATCCCTGCCTCTTCTTCCCGAGGGGTGGGGTGGGGCGCAGAGAATTCAGAACATGGATAATCTACTTTGTCTTCTTGCACATCTTAAAATCTAATATATATTTGTGCTCGTTTGCTTCTCAGATGGAAATGAGTCCTCTGGAAAATGCAATCGAGGTGTTGGAAAATAAGAATCAGCAGCTGAAGAGCCTGGCCGGTCAGTGTCAGACCAGACAGATGCAGAATATCAACCCCCTGACCATGTGCCTCAACGGGGTGATCGACGCCGCGGTGAACGGGGGAGTGTCCAGGTACCAAGAGGTGAGGCTCGGGCCCTTGGAAACCCCGAGAAATCGCATCCGCGTGCGCACATGGGGTACGGGGGACACGGAGTTCTTCGTTACGTAGAGCAAACATGTAGTAGTTGCGATGTATATTCACTCCATTCCCCGGCCCGTAATATTTTGAGGGGTGTGTGTGTTTTCTTAGAGGAATAAAAGTAGTGAGGGCATTAGGACCATTTAACATGTATCTACCTAAAATCATTTCCCTGAGCAGAGCGGTTCGCGGGCACGGGAGAGTCTGATCTTGTTTAGACGGTGCCTTAGGTGGACGTTGTATCTGCCCCGAGTTCTACACGGGAAGGCACAGCAGCTCGGGCAGATGGAAAGTCATTTGAACGTGTAAAGCCACGGAGCTCATCCCTTCGGGTTTGCCGTTCGCTTGTTTGTGTCTCAGAGACACCGATTCTACAGTCTCCGCTCATCCTCACACCCCCCTCCCTCCTCTGCCCATTCTGACCCCGCCCGCCCCGGAAATCGCTCCCTCGGGTCACAGTGGCGTCGTTTCTTTAGAAATGCCGGGTCCTTACAAACTCCAGCTGTGCCTTCCGCTCCCTCTAGCTCCCCTGAAGTAAACGATTATTCCTTCCCTTCCTAGGCATTCTTCGTCAAAGAATATATCTTAAGCCACCCCGAAGACGGCGAGAAGATTGCACGGTTAAGGGAACTGATGCTGGAGCAGGTAAGCCGCAGGGGCAGGTGAGCCCCAGGGGCAGGTGAGCCCCAGGGGCCGGGGAGCCGCAGAGGTGGTGGCCGCCCGCCCTCCTGTGCGGGCGCGTCCGTGCCGGGTTGGCGCATTCACTGACGCTCTAGAGTCACCTGCATTTCTTCTTGTGAATTTCTGCTTTTTTTCCCACTTCGATGCCAAAATAAATTTAACAACAGGTAGCTCTTTATGAAGAACAACTTTATGGAATGTCATGAAACATTCTTTAAACGTTCTCTTCCTAAAGACTTGCTATAGGCTTACTGCTGGCTTTTCACTCAGAATTTGGGGCTCAAATAAGTTCAGTTCAACTCGAAATAAGTGACTGAATGAATGAATGAATGAAAGAGAGTCTTACTTAAAAGTTATAATAAGGAACTGGACAGATTTTTCTTTAAAGCCACATCATGTTTTGTAGACTAAGCCAATAGATGACATGATGTGGACAAAACTAGATAAAACTTTATCATTTTCTACTCCAAAGAAGCGGAGGGTTTTTTATTTGATTCTCTCAAGTACAAAAAACTGGAGTGAGTCATCTGTGTGTCCCCATTGACAGCTCCCAGCCTGAAAATGGCTTGAAAACCTCTGAGGTAGGCGACCTGACGATCGGAAGGCTGGGCTAAGTAAGAAGTAAAGACATTTATACTCACAAAAAATGGAATACGTGTAATAAAACATGACAAGAGCATCTCATCCCACTTGGTGATACCAAATTACTAACCAAGTAAAGGAGGCCCTTTTTGATTAGAAAACGAGGTTGTATCTGGTTTTAGTCTGTATTTTAGGCTCTGCAGGCCCAGTCCACAGACCTTCATGTTGGGGGCCTGGCCTTGGGGTGGGAAGTGGCTCTGCCGAGGTCCGTGGCCGGGAGAGGGTCCGTCATGCAGCTTCCGGGTAAGGGACAGGGGTTACTTGCAACTGGCCTGCGAGGAAGCCGAGGGTAAGGCGCGTTCTCCGTGTGCCGGGGCGAGGTGGGTGCTGGGCCTGAGCGCCTCGGGTGCCCCAGTTCTGAGCCTTACGGACCGGTCCAATTCCACCTTCGTTGATTTTTGGAAATCCGTACTTAACCCGGCAGTGTCCTGGGAGTAGCTCGCCTCACCCTGGACGCCGACTGCTGTACCCAATGTGACCGAATCTTTCCCCAGAATCCACACGAAAAGGGCCAGGAAGCTCTTAGGGAAACTAAAATCAGGGACCCCTCATGTCCCCCACATCCCGGCTGGTTATGTGCGTGGGGCCTGAGCCACAGCTCAGGAACTGCGAGGCCTCTGTCCTGGGACGAGCATTTCCAGTGACGGCCATGCAACCTTGGGTGAGTCACATCGTCTCTGTGGGACTCGGGCTAGAGAGGCCAGTGTCCCCTCGGGACCTCCGAGGTGGTGCAGAGAACTGTCCTGCAGACGTGGTGTGCTGTGCCCTGCAGTCTTTCCCGGGCGGCCCATGTCCAGTGACTGAGGAGGAGATGTGAGGCCGCCCGGGCCCAGCCAGCACCAGGCTCATGGACATCACGGGTCCGGAGCCCCTGGTGCCGGCAGAGGCGATGGGACCGCCCCGCAGCTCAGCTTCCTTTGTGAGTCCTGCGTCTGCCCCTCCCACCCCGGGCCGTGATCCCAGGGCTGCGCCCCAGTGAACATCCTGGTCCCCGGTCTACTCCTGGGGACCCAACCTGCAACTTTGTATGGACAAAAGGGATGTTGCCTAATAGCATTTAAAACGGAGAAGTCTGAAGGCTGCCGTGCTTAGGCCTCCATCCCGCACCCCTTTGTCACGGGGGCCCCGTCATCTGTCACGGGGAGCAGTCTCCCGTCAGGCCTCAGACACACACTCCCCTCGAGCTGTTTCCTTGTCCCTGATGTTCATCGCAGGCAGTTTTATCTCTACGCGGACCTGCCGGTGGTGGGTGGGCGTGGCCACGGTTCGGACTCCCTAGGGCGGGTGCTGGACGCTCCGAGCCCCCAGAGCCAGTCCCGATCACCCGCGCTTCCGTATCATCCTCGCAGGATGTCACGCTAATGCGTGACTGGGTTCCGTCCAGCCGACGAAGTTCATTCTGTTGGCCACGCCAGCATAGGGCATTTTTTAAAGTGTAACAGAGAGCTAGCTGCTCAAAGCAGAGGAGTTCGGCACGGCCGATAGTGGAATCAAGCACACGTGAATGTTTCTGTCCCTTTCTTTGGGTCCCCAGAGCAGGACCTTGTTATAAAGTAGGAGCGATTCTTTGCCACATTATAGTAAGTGAACAGGAATCATGTTTTTTATCAAAAACAAGAAGCGTAGCAATTCATGTTACAGAATTCTCGTTCAGTTTTTACTTCCTCCTGAGAGGTTTTGAAAATCGGGGGGAGGGATGGGTGGGCACAGAAGATCCTGATGGAGAGAGAACAGTAGTGCAGAACAGAGGGGGCCACCCAGAAAAGAGACCCGAGTAACACCAGCCCTAACAGGGAGCAGCCCCTGTGCCCCCACCCCGGGGGAGGGCCGGACGCCTCACCGCTCAGAGGGGTTGTTACAGCCCCGGAACCCCCGGAAGGGGGACTCAGGGTCGCAGGAAAATCACGCCTGGAACTAGAGCGCCCCGAGTTCAAATCCCCACTTGCGCTGTACCGTGTGGAGGGTTCCCCGACCCCGCAAGCCCTCAGCTCTGCATTCGGGAGTGTCCGCATCTCGTCGGGCTGAGAGGATTCGCCGAGTGCGTGGGACAGTGCCTGGCCCCTGAGGGCAGCCACTGAGCGAGGCCTTCCATGCTGATTCGGGGTTTTTTTTCTTTTCTTTACTATCAAGGCACAGATTTTGGAGTTCGGTTTGGCCGTGCACGAGAAGTTCGTACCGCAAGATATGAGACCCCTTCACAAAAAGTTGGTCGACCAGTTCTTTGTGATGAAGTCAAGCTTGGGGCTCCAGGTGCGTCCACAGCGTCCCCGGCGGGGACACCCAGGCCCTTGCCGGTCGCTGTCTGTTAGAGAGACGATGAGGTGATCAACAGTGACATCTTTTGGCTTTTCTACCACACTGCACCGTTTTTCCAGGGAGC
This sequence comes from Rousettus aegyptiacus, assembly GCF_014176215.1. Lineage (NCBI taxonomy): Eukaryota > Metazoa > Chordata > Mammalia > Chiroptera > Pteropodidae > Rousettus > Rousettus aegyptiacus. The sequence goes on along the minus strand of NW_023416288.1, from coordinate 43,241,472 downwards.
CCTCACATACTAAAATCGCATTACCTCCTTTTTGCCACGCTCAGCTTTTACGAAAGCAAAAAAGCAAGAGAAAGCGTGGTAGATGCTGGCACGTGTCCTGAGCAGACGTCACGGCAGAGCGCGCGCCTACTGCATGGTCTGGTCCGTGCGGTCACCCTTCTCACGTCTTTTCTTCCTCGTGTCTGTAGGACTTCTCCGCGTACATGCAAGCCAGCCCGGTCCATTTTTCCAACGGCAGCCCTCGCGTGTGTAGGAACTCGGCCCCTCCCTCTGTGAGCCCAGATGGTGCCCGGGCAATTCCCAGGCGCAGGTATGTCAGAGTCTTAATGATTGTGCACACCGGCACCCCCACAAGCTGGTCCCGAGCGGTTCCCCCATTCTTTATGGCGCAGTTTTGTCACATCCGCTGCTTCTTCATGGAGCAATCACCCCGCGAGGCAGCCGCAGACACCTGCCTCTGGGGGGGCGGCCGCGGCACGGCAAATAGGCAAACACAAACATCCGACTATACGGAGGCAAACGGGGGACAGAACGGGATGGATCGGCCGTTTTCCCTGTGGTTTCACACCGAGCCGGCGTGTGGTAAAGCGCCGCTCAGAGGCTGTGTTAACGAGCGTTCTTCCCGCCCCCCCAAACAGCCCGCTCAGTTACCCCGCCGTCAACCGCTACTCGTCCTCGTCGCTGTCCTCGCAGGCCTCTGCCGAAGTGAGCAACATCACGGGCCAGTCCGAGAGCTCCGACGAGGTCTTCAACATGCAGGTACCGCCTGGCTTTTGGTTGGGCCGTGTCCGCGCGTCCACTGGCGGGCAGCCCCCGCGAGCAGGAACGCGACTCGAGGACAAACCTTGAGGGGCCGATCAGCCCCTCACGGGCACTCAGAACGGCCCCGTCCACTCTCGGACGGCGTGAGCGGGAGACGGAAGAGGCTGGCGGGCCGCGCGGGGTTGGGGGGCGCCTGCCGGTGCTCCGGGCAGGGACGCTGGGGCTCGGCCCCCCTCGCCGCCCCTCAGGGCCTCTCGCTGGCTTTCTTCCTTAGAACACGTGGTTCAGGGGTCCGTTATGAAATCTCTCTACTTACGTACAGGTCAGAAAATTTCTGCAGTAAAGGGATTTTTATGGAGAAAGATAGAGTTTGGGGATTTTGGAGTCACTCTGGCAACAGAAACTTGACGTGGCCATTGCTAACACAGCAGTTATGCGAACTCGGTAGCACCGAGCTGAGCTGTCCTCACCAGGACCTTTGACAAAGGGGCCAAAACGTGTCACAAATACGTGCTTTAAACACGTTTTTTGGGGGGAAATGAGAAGCACGTCTCTGCCCGCCGGCAGCACCCCGCTGCTTGCTGGGCGCCCCAGGCCGGGGCCCCTCCGCCTGTCTTCCGTGGGGGGAGGGGGCCGAAACGGGCACCGCGCTGCTCTGGCAGGGGTCACACCGCCCCGTGTGCTTCCAGCCCAGCCCGTCTACCTCCAGCCTGAGCTCCACCCACTCCGCCTCGCCCAACGTGACCAGCTCCGCGCCGTCCAGCGCCAGAGGTCAGTGCCGGGGCGCGGCGGGCGGAGCCCGGGAAGCCTGCCGGCCCGCGCCCCGGTCACGGTCCCCTCCCCTTCTCTTCCCAGCCTCTCCCCTGTTGTCCGACAAACACAAGCATTCCCGAGAAAACGCCTGCCTGTCCCCGAGAGAGAGGCCGTGCAGCGCCATCTACCCCACGCCCGCGGAGCCGTGCCAGGTGAGTCTTCGGGGACGGAAGTGCTGGGGGGGAAACCGAGGCGGGGCCTGGGGCCGCCCCCGCCTCTGCGTGAGTGCGCGGCGCCCGCAGGGCCGGGGCGTGGGGGGCCCGGGGGACGGGGGTGAAGGGGCCGGTTCTGCCTGAGCCACGGCCGTGCCCCCTCTGCCGCCCTGCCGCCATGCGCCGGGGCCCGGGCTCCCCCCCCACCCCCGCTCTTCCCGGGAGCCGGCAGGTGCGGCCGTCACGCCCCCCCCCCCCCCCCGCCCCCCGGACGTGGAGCCAACGCGGCCCCTCTGAGTCTGAGCGAGGGCTCGGGGGCTTCGAGGGCGCAGGTCCGTGGGCACCCCTAGTTTACCCGGCGTCGGGGCCTGGCGTAGGGGAGAACAGTGGGCGTCAGGCGCCAGCTGGCCGCTTTTCCGTCCGGCTGCGTCTGGCTGTGGGGGAGGGCGCGGGGGGCTGTGGAGGAGGGGCGGGGGCCGGTCCGTCGGTTCATCCGTGCCGGTGGTGCCGGCGTCCCGAGGTCCCAGGGCGCCCCACCCGCGCAGCTCCGACATCGGGCACGGGCCATGGCTGCGGTGACCCCGCCGCGTTTCCCTTTGCGGCTCGGGCGGCGGAGGAACCGCGCGGTGGGTTCCATCTGCTCCAGGGGGCGCGTGGCCAGCGCGGGGCCTCCCGCCGCCTTCTGTGACAAGCCCCCGGGCGTTCTGCTTTGGGTAAAGGCGAAGCATGCGTGTGTTGCCCAACCGTCAAAAGCGCACATTGCTATGGTGCGTCTACTTTTAAGGACTTACACCTTTTAATGTATTTGGTAGAACCACGTAAAATTGGCTCTTTTTGTGGCTTAAAAGTTGCAGAATATTGACCCGTTCACGTTTTAACCTAATCTAGGGTTTAAAATGTGAAGCGCGTTCACTAGAGATTTTTTGAGCAGCCGTAGTTCTCCTTTAATTCTTTGCCTCTCATCTTGGCTTTTGTGAGTACAGAGAGTGCATTGCTTAACTGCTACATTTTATTACGAAAATTCATTAACCATTTTCATTTAAAATCTAAGACGAGCTTTTTAAGCACTCTGTTCTTGTCCTCAAAACCCTTGGCTCTTTCCCGTTTTTCCTTAAGCATAATTTAACTCTTCGTTCCTAGGCTCACCCTCAACCACAGACCAAAGGTTCAGCCGCGAGGTCACCATCTCGTGACCTCGGTGTCGCGGGTCAGCGTTTCGCATCATAAAAACAGATTCTGTACCTTTCAGAGGCTGCTGTTTAACCACATGGGAGACGGGGCCTTGCCGCGCAGCGACCCCAACCTCTCGGCCCCCGAGAAGGGTAAGCGAAGGCGCCCCCTCGTCCTGCGCGCACGGGGGTCCACGTTGTCCTCATCTTCTCCAGCCCCGTGTGTCTGTGTGGACGGCCTACCTGGCTCACTTGCTCTTTTAGGGGGTCAGTGGAAGAGTCACTTGTGATGCGGGCTTTAAAAACAGTCTCGTAGGATTTAACAGCGGACTGTGGGCAGGTGAGGGACGCGTCTGTCAAATGGCCTTTGGTGTCCTTCATCGAGTCACCCAGGCACTGCTCCCTGAGGCCGTGACGCCAGCCGGGCTGCTAGCTCAGGGCAGGGAAGGTCGCGCCTCCCAGACTGAGTCCCCGGGCCCACCCCCTGTCCCCCTGCCAGCTCATCCGTTGCTTGTGGCGACTCAGAAACTATCTAAGAATTACAATCCAGTGCCCAATGGAGTGTGCCTCGAGGCCACACACGAAAAAGAAACACGGGCATTGCGGATCACGGCCAGTTCGCATCGGTCGCGCGACAAGGCAGAGGACAAAGGCAGGGTAAACGGACCCGCCGTGCGCAGGGGCGGGGCCCGCAGCAGGCAGCATTCGGGGTCACCCTCCAAGCGCCAGCCGCCCCACAGCGGGAGGCTCAAGCGTGGTGTTCCCGGGGGCGCATGTCAGTCGCCTGTCGGGAGCTGGACTGCGCGGTCCTCTGAGCATGCCGCTCAGCGCCGACACTGCCCGGGATCACCAGGAGTAGTGAGGCCGCAGCCAGAACTGTTTTAAAACGCCGATTTCACTTGAACTTTACCAGTCCAATGTTGATTTGATCTCTGTCTGGAGAAATTAGAAATACGGTGTTTTTCTCATCCCCTCTACCAAAGACAGACAGAAGTGAATTTAAAGGGCCCAGAGAAGAGGTATTTTAAAAAGTGGCCCTTTCAGCCCATTGCATGAGCAGCGAAGATGCTAAAAACGTTGGCCTGCCAGCCGTGCCCAGCAGGGGGCAGTGTGTGCACAGGGAGCTGGCGAGGTACCGCCTGCCGTGCTCAGCCCTCGCAGGACTGGCTGCTCCGCGTTTCTGCATCTTACTGAGGCGTGCCACAGGCGCACCGCAAGAGGAGCGCTGCTGTCCGCACCCTGAATTATTTGTTTTAGGGCGCACTTCAGGCTAACGCGTTGATTTCAGGAACGAGGGTCCTTTTCTCAGAGTTGGCTGACCGGACGATGTGGCCGTTGCGTCCCCGTAATTCGGCCAGACAGTCGAGGCGTTAGCCGGTCACTGCCCCCCCCCCCCCCGTGGGAGTGCCGCTCGTCCAGAAAGTTCCACGACAAACTCAGTCGTGAACTAGTCCGGTGTCCGCGCCTCCGTCCGTCGCCCAGCTCCTACACACGTTGCTCTCGACACGTTTCTAGTCTAAGTTTTGCTCGAGAGACAAGCAGACGCGGCATGACCCAGTGCAGCGTCAGCTGTGACCCTGAGGTAGGCCGTCAGACGGAGTCCAGTGCCGAGGAGGCTTCCTGGGCGACGCCGGCGTTTTTGCTCTGGATACGTCCGACTTTCTTCGAGCGCCCGAGCGTCCCGAGGGCCCCGAGCGCCCCGAGGGCGGAGCGGGCCGCACGTTCTCAGCTGTGTTATTGTCTTCCAGCGACCCCCACCCCTAGCAGCTGGAGCCTGGACAGTGGGAAGGAGGCCAAGAGCATGTCGGATGGTGGGAAGCTTCTCTCCCCCCCTGTCCCTCCAAGACCCACTGGTGCGTATTCGAAGCGTTCGGAAATCACTTTCATAAAGTAGCTTTTACTGACTCCTCCAACCCGTGACTTCCTCGGAGAAGGGTAGGCACCGGTGTTGGAGGGGAAGCCTCGGAGCGGCGGGCCGGGTTTTCCGTGCTTGCTCTCTGCCAGGCTCCTGTCACGCGAGACCAGACAGGGCCACCCCGGTCCCGGCCCGCTGCACGGCAGGCCCCCGCCGCAGGGTCGGGGACGGTGCCCTGACCCTGCTGAGCCTCGAGCATTCCCTCTGCCCTTGGGCTTCACCGCCGCGTCCTCCTCGGCCTCTGCCAACCCAGCCACGTTCTTCCATCCTCCCGCGAGCCAATGCCAAGGCTCCAGGCTGCCCCCAGACAGGACTCGACCCCTGTCATGGGGATGGGCTTCGGACCAGCCGGCCTCCCGCCCCTGGGCGTCTGTCATGTCTGGAGCTGGCCTTCCGGTCGGCTTTGTCAAGGGACTGACTTAGACTGTGAGAACCACTGAAACTTATTCTTGAGAAGTTTTTTGGTGAGTTTATAGCCACAGCCCGGTGTAAGAGAGATTGTACTGTTTCCTCCACGGATTTGCCAGGGCCGATCATATTTCACCTGCTATATTTCAGCACCTTATTTTTGTTTTTTTGCCTCTAAGAAGATAGAGATGACTCTCTCTCTCTCTCTCTCTCTCTCTCTCTCTCTCTCTCTCTCTCTCTCGGCGAGGCCACCCTTGGTTGACCTCACAGATTGCAAGGACCTTGTCAGGTTACATTCCCTTATTTTTTTATTTTTCTCATTTTTTACGCCTGGTCTTCCTCGGTGGTCTCCCCTCCAAGCACTGGCCAGGCCCGGCCCCGCTCAGCTTCCGCAATCAGACAGGGTTGGGCGTGTTCAGGGTGGCGTGGCCGTAGACTGACTTTCTCTCTTTTTTTTTAAAACAAACTCTGCTGCCCAGTCTGTTCCCTCCTTGCTGGAGCTGAGTCACCAGTGGGTCTGAAAGGCCTGAGGGGTCTTTACACAGAGCAACAAATACCTGGGCTTAACAGACAGTCCGCGTTAGCATACCCTTGTGACCGGGAGCGGTTGAGACTCACGACCCAGGTGATTCGTGCTTCATTCATGGTGCACACACACTCCTTCGGGCAGCCTCTGTTTTAAACCGGGCTGTGCCGCTGGCGTTGGGAACTTGGATTTTCTAAGGACAGTGACCGTGCTGGTAGACAGGCCCCGGGCCCGTCAGACTTGGAGACAAGGAGACGCTAGAGCTGTTTTAGGTCGCGGTGGGAGATGCCTTTCCAGTGCGACACCTGTGCCCATGCAGCGGGGGGGAGCCCAAGTGGGGGCGTCGGTGATCGCCTGAGTCCGGGGGGGGGGGGTCCCAGGACGCAGCGAGCCCTGACGTCAGCCACAGCGGCGGCGCACAGACGGCTCCCAGCCTGGCTCTGCACGTCCGCGGTTCCCCTCCCCGTGCGACGCCCACTGTTGGCGGGAGAGGCGTGCTAACGCTGGCGTCCGGACGCGGCGTGCCAGGTGCAGACCGCCCGACGCCACCCCCGCGGTCACGGCCACGCTCCCCGAGGGCGCACGGGCTACCCCGGCCTCCCACGTGAGCGCCGCGGGGCGGCCTTCCCTCTGCGCCGACCGCCGTCCTGGTCTGTTCTGTGTCGTCATCCGTGGTCACTGTCGGGGGGTCTGTAACTGTCCGTCCCTCTTCCCCTTGGCCTTTCCGTAGTTTTCTCATGAGTTACGAATCCCGTGTGACAGCCGGGGGAACGGCGCCCACGACAGAGCAGCAGCCCCTGGCCCCACAGAGACTCGTGTGGAGATGACATCTGTAGTGGGGACGGGGGGGAGGGGAGACCTGAGCGCAGGCACTAGGCGGAGAGGGAAGCGTCTCACCTGGCGTCGGGCCGGCCAGAGGCTCCCTGTCGCCTTTGGAAGGCTGGGCGTGTGCAGCGGAGGCTGCAGGGAGCAGATTCCCAAGGGCGCGTTTAGGCCGCCTGGCTGGCCTGGGTGTCCCCACAGCTGCCTGGGCCCACGTCAGCAGCTGCTCCCGAAGACCGCCCCCCGCCCTGCGGACCCGCAGGCGCCTCAGGGAACAGACTGCACAGCTGAGAAGCACCCGGCCTCGGGGGGCGGGAAGGGGCCCAGTCGAGGCCCTGTCATTGGGCTAAAGCCTCACCGGTGCCTGGTCACTCATCGTCCCTCATCTCGACGCCACCATCCTCTGGGCATCGCTCCGTTTCTCCCCCCGCCCCGCCCCCGCCCGGAAGCTCCTGAGCAGTGGTCCTCCGCGTGGGTCCACACACGCAGGGCGCGCGCAGACGGCCACCCGTCTGGTTTTTCTGAATTAAAATGCAGTTTCTCTTCGCAGCGTCGCCAGCAAGACACACGGCGTCCGTGACCCTGTCGCCCGCCGGGCGGTCCCCGTTGAAGGTACGGGCTCCCCACCGGGCCGGGGCTGGAGGCTGGCCCCGAGTTCCTTTGCCCTTAAGACCGTTCCTTGGTCCACCAGTGAGGTGCTCTCGTTTGCACGGACCAGGCAGAGAACGTAAAGCAGGGGTAGGGGCGGAGGGGTGACCGCACACGCGAGGCTCGCCTCGGGGGCCTGCTCCGGGCATGCGGACCTTCGTCTTCAGGTCGACAGCTTCATTCTGCACATGGCGGCAGCGAGAACGTACGGACGAGTTAGCATAAGCCCTGAATCAGGAAAGAAACATGGTCCCAGTCTGTCCCCCGGGACGTTTTCAGTCTGGTTTTTTAGTTTAAGGGACATTTTAAAAAGCAAACAAACAAAAAAACCACTTAAATTGACAATGTTATCAAGACCTACTAAACATCTTCCCATGCTTTTTGCCTTTACCATCAGACCCACCCATTTTGACTAAGCCAAACTCAGCTTTTTCCCTTATTCTGTGTTCTGCCAAGGTTTTTGTTTACATTAGCTACACACTCGATCACAAAAAGGCAGTAAAGTGAACTTTAAAAATTCTGATGAACAAACCGGAAAGTGTTGAAGGCCCGATGTTTGGATTGCTGTGTAGACACGGGCTGTTTCACGTCTCTAAACATACAGGAACCCTAACGAAGGGAAAGAGGAGGATTTAGTCTCTGTCCAAGTTGAGTCGGACTGTCCGCAAGGACTGGGGGTCCACGCCGGCCTTGCTGTCCGGAGTTGCTGCCCAGGAGGCCAGGTTGAGCCTGCAGGGGGCACCGAGAGAATGCGTTCGTACCCGAGGGGTGGCTGGAGCGTCAACGCGCTCCATGTCCTTTTCGTTGATGAGATATTTCTAGCTCATGTGCAAGAGAAAGACACGTAAGCTTCAGGAAAAGCACAGGGGCAGGTCGCGACCCATCCAACGCCGTTACTAAGCGGAGGAATTGAGACTCTGAGAAACAAACCCGAAAGGAAATGGAGAAAGTCGCCAAGACGCGCGATTCCGTTTGCATCGCCAGCGTTTCTGGTGGAGGGAGAGCTTTGCTGGGGGCGCAGGTTATTTGCTGGCTTTGTCGCCCCGCTGCGACGCAGCCGGCAGTCGTAAGGTGTGTGCGGCTGCATCCCCCCCCCCCCCCACACAGACTGTGGTCCACGGGCTGTGCTGCCCCCCACTGGTCCCTCTGCCCGTGCTCCCCAGGGGGCGCCCCCGTATCGCTGCGGAGTTGACTCCTGCATTTTTCAACTTGGTCTCGCAGGCTAGCAATAGGGCCATAGGAAGCCTTGCAGATGGGCTCTGAGAAAGGGGTGAAGGGTTTCCGTGTCTACCACAGTTCTGTTCAGGGCGCCTCTCCGTAGACAGGCCTAGGCGGCGGCTTTGCAAACAGGATTGGAAGAGTCCGGATGGAGCGTTTGTGGTGTGACCGCCGGGTTACTGTAGAGGGCACTCCGCCACCACGTTACAGCTTTGTCGAGCCGAGAAGGCCGTTTGCTGCAGGCCCTACCTGAGAGTTTGTCAGCAGTTAAATGGCGGGGTTACCCCTGTTGGGGAGACTGAGCTTACCTGCCCTGTTTTGAACTTGGGGTCTAATTTTTGACAGAAACAGCAGCGAATTGGGATCTCTTCATTGGCCACGCTTAATTTTAGGCTCCTGCTAAATTGTGTCTACTGGCCTTATTTAGCTTTAAAAAAACAGAGGTCGAGGTGAGGTTAGTCCAGGATAACATTTTTCAAAGTCTGGCGCATGGAACATTAGATTTACAGGCCGTTAGGTGATAAGCAACAGCAAAAGGTCTGGGTCAGACTCGTTCAGAGAGGAGCAGAGCGCACCCCTCGGGACAGGCTTTCGACTCCGGTTAGGGGCGGACGCGGCATGTCAGGATGGGGGCCACGCCAGACAGCTGGCCTGCAGGAGGGGAGCAGGCGGGCAGGCCCCACTGGGAGGGGGCAAAGTGGGGAATTCCTGCCCCTCTGAGACCCAGAGACTGAGCCGCTGTCGCAGGTCCTTTAAACAGCCAGACATCCGGCCGAAGCGACAGAACTATGTTTCTTGCTGGTCCGGAGGTTACAAGTCCAAGGTCAAGGTGTCCCAGGCCGGGTTTCCCGTGGCTGTCAGGGCCGCGTCTCCTGCGATCCAGAGCGTCCCGTTCTGTGTGCGCCGCGGGCGTTGATGTCCCCAAATCCGCTCTGCTTCTGAGGCCGCCAGTCCCACGGGGTTAGGGCCACCGCAGGGCCCCGTTCTAAGGCAGCCAGCTCTCCAAAGACCCCCGTCCCCGAGTGCAGCAGGAGGGAGGCGCGGGGGCGGGGCGCCCGGGGCCCGCCGCGCCCGCTCACACGGCGGCCCCGCGCCCCGCTTGCCGTCCGCAGGGCTGCGCGCAGACCTTCGCCGCGCCGCCGGCCGAGCTCCATGGCCCCGGGCCCGCGGCCGGCTCCCCGGTGCTGTCCGGCAGCTGCAGCAGCGGCATCTCCTCGCTCAGCCGGTGCAGCACGTCGGAGGCGTCGGGCTTCGAGAACGCGGGCAGCGAGCCGCCCGCGCAGGGCCCCGGGCCGGGTGGCGGGCCCGACGAGCCCAAGGACAAGGACGGCCGGCCGCCGCGCAAGGACAGCAGGACACCGCCGCCCTACAGCGTGTACGAGCGCACGCTGCGGCGCCCGGTGCCGCTGCCGCACAGCCTGTCCGTGCCCGCCGCGGCCGAGCCGCCCGCGCTGCCGCCCAAGCCCCCGGCCGCGCGCCACGGCCACCTGGAGAACGGGGCCCGGAGGACCGAGCCCGGCCCGCGGCCGCGGCCCCTGCCCCGCAAGGTCTCCCAGCTCTGAGTCCCTGTCGCGGTCACGCGCGGTGACTGCTCTGCCGTTTACAGGAGAAAGCGAAGTATGAGGAGAAGACACTTAGTGTAGGCACTTTAATAACTTAGCTCTGTCTTTACGTGAATGGAAGCAAAACTCGCTTATTGATATAATGTTGCACAATATTAAAAGTTACTGACCTAGCGCGCCAGATGTCACATGGAGTATGGCTGAATTTCATTAACAACGTTTCTCATTTGAAAGTGGTAAACAGTGATAAAGACTTCTTTTGTATCTTTTTATGTTCGCTTTTTTTACGTAGTTTAATGTTGAAACAGTTTGACAATGTCTTGTCGAACCCTAGGACATGTGATAATGTTATATACTTTTTACTGAATACTTGATACTCCGAGAAAGCTTATTAAGTCGATGTACAGCCTAACACATCGATCCTTACTTTAGAAGACTTTTGCAAGTCCAGTGCGGTTTCTGGCTCCTTCCCCGGGTCAGCAGAGGGAAGAGGGGTAGAGTGGGCTGCCGAGACCGCACAGAGGGGTCCGCGCGAACTCGCGCTGGGAATCGTCTTGTTCTTAAATACGTCTGTAAGATTGCTTTTGACATACGACGGCTGTCTGCCTTCGTAAAGCTACTTTGTGAGCCGGTTGGTAAATGCTTCAGTGTGCCGACACCATGCTGTCTACTGTATTTCTTTTCAAGGTGCAATTTACTTTCAGAGTAAAGATTAAGCAGAATTGGGCAGATTCAGTCAAAGACCCCAGGACAAGCGTTTACTTGAATCTTGCGCTTCCTGACTTGACCGTTTGCTCTACCAAATTTGTCATTGAAGAAGAGCAGACATCCGTGTATTAAACGGGCACAAATTAATGTGTTCCATTAACAAGAATTCAGGAATCAATGCAGGACGGTATTAAATCAATGGTGTAAATGAAGAAAAAAAAAACCCTTAGCGACAATACATTAGCATGATTAAATGGCAGAAGGACTGGCGAGCGGCAAAGGCATTACCTTTGCTCCCTGCACAAAATAAAGGATTCCCCACCAACCCCCATGCTTCCCAGGAGGATGGCTCCAGCTTGAACATTGCAGCATAGCGTCCGAGATCTAGACACGGATACAGTAGCACAGTGTAGGAGTGTAGCGAAAGCACCTGGTATGTAGTGATGTGTTTTGTATCTTTGTTTTTTCTTTTACTGACTGTTTATAACACTCAATTGACAATAGATATGAACTGTATTTTAAATCATACTGTTAAATATTTTCCCTCTTTTGTTGGGAAGCTCACTTTAGGTTCGCGGTGTGTGTTTCTGTTGATAGCTCACCTGGAAGGCAGTGACCACTTTTTTATATTCCCTGAATGAAACCATTCAGCAGGTATACGCTGTTGAGGCTGGTTCTAGAGGTTTTCTATAATAAATGTTCAAGTATTTTTGTACATAACTGGTTAATTTTAATAAGAGATACCATTATGTGTAAAAAAAAAAAAACCAGTAAAAATAAAAGCAAACAGTTGTTGACGCAGTATGATTGTTATAATTATGCCAAATACTTTATGTATGGAAAAAGAATATTTGTACATATGTGCTTTTAACAATAATTCTGCCATATTGACTTTACAATTTTGAATGTCAGAAAAATTAATATATGTTAAAATATTTATGTTTAGCGAAGGTATTCATAATTGAGAAAAGGAACATATAAATTTTAGCTTTGTATCTTGCAAGTTTTGCAGTTGGAAATTTCTCGAACTAGCTTTTGCTTTGATAATAACACTTTGTATTTGTAATCACGCCCTTAAAAATGTATAGAGAGATATATAGGAAGCTCCATATTTCTGTTGCTTTAAAGAAGTAAAACCTTCCATTTAAATAAGGTGACATGCATAAGATAACAAAGCTGCTTTGTTTTCCTTTTCCTCTGTAATTTAATAGATTTGTTGACTAGTGCTTGGGCACAGTATAAATCAGTGTTAATTGCTCTTGAGGCCATTTTTTTAAAAAAGAAATTTTGCAAGGAAGTTGATCACGTGCGTGTATTTCCAAAGCAGCCATATAGCAGAACATTTCAAGAGAGTCTGTTAGCTCAGATGTTCATGTTGGTTGCTGCTGAATGGTAAATATTAAATAAAATTACTTGATTAATCTTGAGATTTCTGTCTTTATTCATGTCATCAGTGTGGCTTTGCCTGGAACAGAAATTGTGTAAATTTATTGGTTATATCATAGTGAAAATTTCAGACTTCTTTGCTGATAGATCCTGTTTTGTCGTGACGCTTTGGTTAATGCAATTCTCTACCTATGAAGCTTATTTACGCCATAAGAACCAATGTTGAAAAGGTAATGGTGGGTTAACATCAGTAGAAACAGCCACATTTACCGAGGTGGCTAACCATTAATCAGTCTAACCAGAACCAATTTAACAAGTCAAACCATCAGAGGTGGTTTGCATGAGAAAACTTGACACAAATAATGGCCAAGTGTAGGAAATATTTGACAAACACTACAAAACACACTGACGGACAAAATTTCTGTTAATGAGGCCTGGCTTTTAATTTTGTGAGACGCTTCTATGCTGTGCTGGCTTTCCGACATTGCTATAACTCAGTGCTCAGTAAGCCATTGTCTACAGCCTCTGTGCCCTCAAATATTAAACCCATTTAAAGGCCATTGCCAATGTCCTGATTGTTTCTCAGCATTAACTAAGTGATTTTAACATTTTTGGATCATTTTCATTACAACCGAGCCCATAAGTGTTTCGATTCTACAAGCGTAATTACAATATGAATAGCTCTGCTCGCTATCTGAGTCTTCTCTCTGGATTGTTATTGATTGTTCTACAAAAGAACAAGAAAAAGAGTAACAAGTTGCAGAGTTTTGCCTTTATTTGATCTTTACACATTAAAAGGTGGCTTGTACCAAAATGAATCTTAGTATTGATTGAAATAAACCTTGCCCTCATCACATAAGAATACCATACAAAGGGTTTTAAACACTGACAGAACACCAATTACTTGACACAACTAATATTATTTCTATATATCCCTTTTGTCTCTTTCCACATCTACATAGTGCATAATTTTTCTATAGTGTTGAGCGCTGGTTCCCAAAGTATCACAGCACAATCTGCTGATAATGCAGAGCTGAGAAAGCACCATCTCAACAGGGCTGGGTCGTGTCTCCGAGGGGGAAGGTCAAGGCCAGATTTCATTGACATTTGGGGGCTCATTTTCAATGAGCAGGCCTTGAGATGAGGTAAAGATCATGATGTAATTGTTTAGGGGTTCAAAGAGTCTTGGGGCAAGCTGTTAATTGGTTCTTCCCATTAGCGATTTGATGGGTCTGAATTCCTTGTATGAACAATAAAGTTATTTGCCTGGCCCAGAAACTCCTGGAAGAGTAAAGTTATGCTAATAAACATTGGAATAGTGAAGTCATGTTCATGTAGACGTAAGCTGTATGGAGTAGATGATGTCAGTTTTCAACGTACGATTTACAAAGTTGTAACAACAGTGGACAGACTACCCTTATTCTTTGTTAAATGTTACAGTAAGTATGTATTTTCACATTATCACATGCAAGTAAAAAACAGAGTATATATTCCATACTTTAGCCATTTCTCTATTAATGGACCTTATATTGTTTTGAGTGTTTCGTGAATACAAAAAATACATAGAGCTTTTTCCCTGGTTTGGATTATTTCCTTAAAATGGATCCCTAGGCGAAGGAATGATTTTTATAGTTCTCTCGCATATTGACAAATTATTTCCCGAAAGTGTTGTACTGATTCTAGCGCCGCCAACAATGTTTTTCCAAGATTGGATATTGATACAGTGTGTTTTTTGCCGTGTGGGAAGAAGATATTGCGGCCTTACCCCCAATTTAAGAAAACGTTAATAGCCAATTAAGTATTTTACAAAATCCTGTGCCAAGGAAATCGATATGCTCATAAAGGAAATGAAAAGGAAGGATGAGAAGACAGTGAAGTCGCCGGCGTTAGCACTTACTTCAGCGACTGTTGAAAGTACTTCATCTCCGGGGGGGGGGGGGGGGGCGGAGATAGCCAGGCCTTTGAAGTCCTCTGTACATAATACTAGGAAATCCCAACGTTCTTAGCACGAGAGCCACGTCGCTTGTTCAGAGTCTACCACTGTCACTCACATATAGTGAGGGAGACGAAAACCTTGAAATGCGGACCAAGGACCCGAACACCCACAGTGAAAGCCACGGTCTGCCGAGGGAACCGTCCCGGAGAAGCGGCTGGCGAAATGCCTGATGTGCCCCGACTTACGGGAGATTCTACTTTTGTAAGAGAGCTGAGGACCGGATGAGAGAGGGGCCTCGACAGCTATACGAGGGGAAAAAGTTAATTCCAGAGAACGAAACATGCTTACAGCGGAAAGTAAGTGTAATTATAGTATACTGTTGTGTACTATGGGTCGGCTATATGTCATATTTACATAGGCATGGAAATGTAAAATATATTGATCTAACCCTAAATTATATCAGAAGGACGAGGGTAAGGAAGAAATATGTGTGTATGGAAAATAAATTCTCATTTTCCACATAGGGATCATAATAATGCCCCAAATTTAGTGACAATCGAAAAGTAGCAATGTAAGATGCTTTTTATTTGCGGGGGGGGGGGGGTAAACGTTAATAACTTCTAAACAGAATAATTGCCTTTGGGGAGAGAGTACGGCTGGGGGACGGGAATGGTGGAAGCGACGCATTTTAAAGGATTCAAACTGCGATTTGTACGCTATTCGGACCCCTGACACCGGTTTCGCGTCTTAAGCTTGTTTTTTTCCCTCCGCTGTAGGGCGGAGCAGAGCCGGACCTGGGGCTTTCTGAGGAGCGCGGACAGAGCTGGCGAGCGGGCACCTGCGGCCGGCTGAGCGGCAGGTACGGAGTGAGGGGCGGGGTGCCTGGCGGGAACCGAGCAAACGGCGGCCTGGTCCGTCCGGACTTCGTCTACGGGGCAGACTCCTCCCTGTTCAGCAGCAGCAGCGCTAAGTGGCCATCGAAACGATTTTTAGACAGAGCGCTAGCAGGAACCCCTCGAGTATCACCGGCTTCCCAGTTCCTTTGGCGTCGGTACAGGGGATTTTCTCGTTCTGAAAAAAGCGCGCGCATGTCTTGGTGTGACGTGGGAACAAAAGTCAACAGCTCCAGGTTATTTCCTGCCCAGAGGGGAAAGCTCGGTGCCTGCGCGGTGAGCTGAGCGTTACACGGGCTTCGGGCCCGGCGCGCAGAGCTTGGCAGAGCGCCTCGCCAGCCCCGTTTACCCGAACCCTCGTTCCAAACCCAGAGGAAGAGCAGCCCCCGCGCTCTCCTCAGGAGCAAGCTTTCCATCCAAGGCTTGATCTCACCCCCCATCCCTGCTTTATCAGCGAGGGGGGGGAGCAGAGGGGGCGTGACTGTGACCTTTGACCTCATTCGCCCCACTGAGAGGATGACTGGGCCCAAAGGCCAAAACAAATATGACTGAGTAGCACCAGCTTCAGATACGTTTCCTTTTCTCGCTCTCTCTCCTTTTTAGTCCCTTTGTTGTGGCAAATTTCTAAGCTTAAGAATGTATAAGAAGTTGGCAGAATTCACTGTATTAAATTTTAAAATTTATGTAAGTCAAAAAATATATATAACCAAGATAAAAGAGCCAACAACAGACTGAAAAATCATTCCTATCAACTATGACAATACCTTTATAAAGAATTCATCTAAATTGCTTTAAAGTAAGGCTATTTACAAGGGATATGTATTGGAAAGGAAAGGAAGAAGTATGTTAATAGGCTCGAAGGATGTGGCCCATCAGAGACTTATGGGCAACAGAAACAAGACACCTCCGGGAGAGACGGGGGCGGGCGGAGATGTCCCCGAGGACAGGGATGGGATCCAAGGACAGAAAAGGGCTCCCTCTTTCCCTGGAGCTCACAGCTTTGGACAGGGACTTACACTTTTTAAGGGATATAGTGGGGATTTGAAGAATTCACCCTGTAGCAGGAGGAGAATCATTCTCTGAGAGCGGCAACGGTGAGTCGGCAGAGCAGGCCTGAGGAGGGGTGCGAAGCTGGGGCCAGCGTCGTCTGAGCCAGTGATGTCTACACACATGCAGGAACCGACGGGCAGCGGGAAGGGCCGCCCGCGGTGTCCGGGAAACAGACCCCGGGCGAGGGGTTTGGGGGCGGCGTTTATGTCGGGAGCAGCACGGCGAGGGGTCGGCGGGGGAGGAGTGGGGCTGAGCCCCGCCAAGCACCTCGGCAGGTGCCGCCGCGGGCTGCGGAGCACGGTCAGGGCCCGAGGCTCGGCGCCGTTCCTGGAGGAGGGGGCGGGGGGCACATCTGCAAGCCACTCGTGCCCACCCCCTGGCGGCTGGGGACAGGCGCACCGCAGCCCCGAGGGGGACCCGAGTCGGGCGCATCGGCCACCGCCCTGCCCAAGTCACTCGTATCACTGCCCTGCGACGCCAGGTCCCCACAGCTGCCAGCAGCCATCGGGGCCCAGCAAGCACCCGACGCTCCAGAATTCTCTGACGTGAAGCTATCCCCTGACTGGACAAAAGAGAAAGGGGCCTGGTCTGCTCCCTTTGGTTAGGGGCGGGGATGAAATTGCCTAGATCCCCACCTACTGGTTTTGGAAACTTGTCTTCAGGTCCTGGGGCTATAAATAGGTGGCGAGGTGCGTACCCACTGGCTAGCCTGACAGGTGACTGTGAGTTCTGCCCCGGACGGGGTTTAAAACCTCCTCTGCAACGGACGAGACATTCTGCCCAGGAAGAGAAATGACAGCAGATGGCGAGGTCAGCTTGTTAGCGCTGTTCGTCTAATTAAAGGCTTTACACATATTGCCAGGTAAAAATCAGCTGTCAGAAAACCCACCCGGTCGTAATGGCTGTCATCAACAAGTCTGTCCTCACGTCCGCGGCCCAAATCCTGGTTACGCGCACGTCCTCTCAATTAATGAGAAAACGGCTCAAATTCCTGAGCTCGGCTTCGCTTTCCCAGACTGGGGGACGGAGCAGGCCCGTCCTGGAAGTCTCCCTCGCCCCGGGAGCCAGGGGCCATCGCGGGCCAGAGGGTGCGTCCAGACTGCTCTGCTCATCCCAGATCTGATTACGACACGTGAAACGTGCGGCCAGCGAAATGCTGATGAAAACGAATGAGTCTGGAGTTCCTATTTGCCCTTTGAAGCCGAGTCCAGTTTGGGGCAGTATCTTGACCTTTCTTGAGACATCTTCATCCAGAATATCAGTTTGCATAAATCTGTTGAGTGAAATTAGCCTTGACTAGCCAAGGGAGAAAGCTCGATTTTTGCCCTCTTCAGAGAAGTAACGAAGACTGATGATGCTTTTCTCACTGGAAAGGAACTGGTAGAGCCAACGGGCTGTATTTTCAAAAGATGGCAGAGAACACTGGTACAGGTTCTCTACCTTCGTACATGGCCCATACATGTACTCCAAGGTGCTTTACCTGTGGGACAGAGCAAAACCAGAACACAGGCATCTGTTCGCCCCGCAAGGCTGTGGACAATGTATGTTCTTCTATAACGCATCCTTTGGAATTCTAAGTGCCTGTTGATATATTAAGTTACCATCACGACGTGTAATTTCTCAGGAAAATACCAACAGAATTTTTCTTAAAAACGACTTAAACAGTTTGAGGCAAAGGGGCGAGACATTAATGCAAACTAGCCTGGAAGGGCACCTGTGCATTCATATAGAGCCTGCCAGAATTTTCAGACATCAAGGAACTGAAAAAAAAAAAAAAAAAAAAGTAAAGGGAAAAGGAAGATCATGAAATATGCCTAGAAACATGATCCGGTTCCTAAGGTAGGCAGACCTCCCTTTGAAGTCAGAAAGAGTTTTACTTACTTAAGAAGAAAAGGGTTTAGTTCTCAAGCAATAACATGTGAAATGATGTTAGCTTAAATTAGCTCTCAGTAAGTAGAGAATGGATATGCCTATAATTGGCTTTGTCATATAAAAATCACATCAACTCAAACCCTGGAGCTCCGTGGATTGTATTTTTTCATAAAGCAAATTTCTCAGCCTCTGGGCCTGTTTCAACCCCACTGGAAGAATTTGGATATTCCCAGTGAAAGTTTTACTGAGAAGCGATGTGTGATTATAAGCAAAATATCAGTTTACCTAATGCTTTCCCCAAAAGAACTTCAGAAATGTAACATATCCAACAATTCTTCCTCTTGCTTTTACATGATTTCTTTGGTCACTATGTGGGAGCAAATTTGGAAGGTTTAAGTAAGTGGCTTAGTCACCCTTACTTGACCACAAATCAATGTTTTATCTTAGGAATTCTGTATTGAACTCTTGGCCTTTAAATTTCTTCTTTCTTATAAGAAAAATGTTAGAGAGAAACATATTATAATAGATCTCTGACATTACTAATTTGAAAAATCACAATCTTGACATTAATAGTGATCTTGGAAGTTTGAGATATTATAAATTAGAACTTTGCTAAGACACAAAGTTGAATTCTGTCAGCGTCAAGTCATCTAGTTAGTATATGAGCCTACAATTCACTCCCATGCAGAACCCATATCTCAGGTCGACTTTTTTGTCCTCAGTCATTGTAATCAATCTAAATCTAACATTTATTTAGCAATTGCTCTGTACTAAGTGCTTTGATAAAACTCGATCCCTTATGTATCTGCTCTGTTCCCTGAATGCTCCCTCTGTCCGAGGTCTAACCTTCTATTTCTAGAGACGAACACGAGACCCGCGTTTCTACCACGCACCCCTGACCACTGGCCGTCCAGAGCGGGTGTGGACACGTGACCCGAGCTCGGCCAATCAAGGCTCTGCCAGAAGCTTAGCCGTTTGGAAATTTCCCTCGGCCTGCGTAGGCCTGGGAGGCGCCGCGCACGTGAGCCGCCGAGGAAGCGCACCTGCGGAGAGGACGGTGCCGAGCCTGGACAATGTGAAGCCTGCGTGGCTCCGGGGACTGAGGGAGACGGACATGCGCATCGTGGTAAAAACGCACATCGTGAGAGCTACGCTCTCCGCCAGAGGGACAGAGAGGCTGGTGACGGCTTTCCCAGGCCGGAGTCCCTCGGAGGTGACCGTCATTTCTGCCTTGGGTTTTCCGAAATACTTGTTATCACGTAGGGAAAAAGCCACGCTTCCCCTCCGCTGGTTCGAAGTGGCCGTCCAGGGTTCACGGACCCCAGAGCTTGGGTCTCCAGGCAGGTGGTGCCAGGGCCCCAGCCGCCGAGGCCACAGAGCGAGCGAGGGTCACGGCTCCGTGTCAGTGCCCACGCCGAGGTCTCTGGAGAAGGTTGAACCCCCACGCTCTGCCCCATTCTGAGTTACAGCGGGCACTCATCCCTGAGCAGAGCATGAGTCCAGGGAGCCCTCGTGGAAACTTCAGCGCTTAACGCAGCAGAAACTGTTCCCTTAATTGGTAAGTGTTGTCTCTGAGTCGAGGAGTTTGGGCCGGAAGGGACTTTGCTGTGACTCCGGCAGCAGATGGCCACCTGGCCTCCCCCGCACTCACCTGCGCAGCCTGTGCGTCCTGCTGCAGACAGGGCCTGCTCCTGGGGCGACGCTGGTCCAGCGGACACTCGTTAAGGCACTTCTCACCTGTGCAGCTCGGCCTCACGGGATTCCGCCTGTTTGAAGGTCAGTAACTGGGGGACTCCGAGCACAGTGTGCCCAGGCCAGCGCGGTCAGTGCTCTGACGCAGGTACACAAAACGCTGTGAGTTACGGCGGGGCCGCGGGGAGGGGCAGCTCCATTTAGTCTCGGAGGACGATTTGGGACTAGGTGGGAGGACGAGGTGGGCCAAGAGCCCTGCCCCGTCCGGGCGGCCCGTAGAGAGGCAGAGAGCCCGGAGGACGCGGCGCCGACGGTCACACGCAGGCTTTGCCGGTCGAGCGGCGGGGGTCTAGCCCGAGACCACGGAGCCGTCAGACCGTGACGAGCCTTCTCCACCGTGCTAACGGCTTCGGACTCGAGAAAGACGACGTGAAGGGGGTGATTTTCTGCAGCCGATGCCGTAGGGAGGCCACGCGTTAATTAGAGCCATCCCCAAGAGAGGCCGGAAGATCCGTTTGATCGAACAGGCCCGTCGCCGAGGACAGGGGGAGGCGGGCCTTCCCCGGGAACACACGGGCCAGCTGGCTCTTCGAGGTGAGCCTTTGCTCAGAACACAGAGGGCCACACAGGGCGGAGGTGGCTCCCGAGGCACGGGACGCCGACGAAGGTCCCCGCCCTGAGACCTCGTCCAGTCCTACCGAAGAAAATGTCCGCGGCGCCAGGGTTCCAAGCAGGAGTGACACCTGACCCGATGTCACAACAGAGCCACGGAACCTGCAGCCAGCGCCTCCCCCCACCCCTCAGGAGGAGGAGGCGCCTCTGCCCCTCACGGTCCCCTGCCCCGGACTCGCCTTTGACACCACCTGGCTTGCCTGGGTCCCAGTCCCGGCTCCATGACTTAGTTTGGTTCCTCCCTCTTACCCCGAGGCTTGCACGCCCCTGAGACAACTCCTGACAAGACCGACTCCATATTTTGGCGAGCTTTTCCTGAAGAACCTTATCCCTTCGAGCTCACACCTGGCCACAGCCCCGGAGCCAGACTGGAAATGTCTTGGATGAGCAGCCTTTCCCAGGGAAGGGAAGTTCTTGGCCAGCCCTGGGTTACGGCTGTCAGGGCGCCGTCCCACGGCCTGAGCATGGGCGGGCCCTGGTGAGCTAGACTCTGGCTCCCGGGGGTCAGGCTTGTAGGCAGAAGCTGCTTTGGACCTATGAACAGGCTCAGTCTCAAGCCGGGCTCCTCAACGCCCGGGCTTCCAAGCCCTGAGCCACACAGTAATCGGGGTTTGCAAACCTTGGCTCCCATCAGTTAGAGCAATGGTTCTCTTTAATCTATTAGCCCTGAAATGAGAATTGATGGCTAAGATTAACACTGTACCACGAAGAGGACTGGGGGGAGGAAACCAGCACACGGGACGTGGTAATGAAATTGTGTTCTCAGATAAACAAATCCAACTCTGAGGCTCATTTTACAAGAAGTAACCCGACAGATGTGCCGCTCCCACGGGTCCCCAGAAACTGTGGGGTGACGGAAAGACCTCAGAGTGCATCCGGATGCCGGCCTGGTGGCCGCGGTGTGTTTTCTCGTCGACTTGCATAAAAAACTAAGGGTCTTTGTACACTAGGTTTTTTTTTGTTTTTGTTTTTTTTTTTTTGAGCAGACAGATACATAAACAGATTTTAATCTCTGTAACAAACGGCTTTAATGTGGGTGGTTAGGTTAGTGCTTTTGTTATGAATCTAAACAAAACTAAACTGAGCCATAAAACTTAATAATACCTTAGATTTATAGACCACTATTCTTAAGATAACTACCTCTATTCTTGGGTATTTATAAAATCAATTTGCTTCTCTCCAATATAATTTTCAAAGTAAGGCATGAGACTTACCAATTAAATCCTCCTCCTCCTCGCAGTAAACTTTTATTATTTTTTTTTTTTTTTTTGCGTTTCCCTTCCCAGTAATCTTTTGCAATTACACAGTAACTTCTATATCAGGTCCTCCAAGTGTTTTTGCAAACATTAATTAAGCTTTGCAATGGCCCGGCAAGGGAGAAGACCAGCATTATACCCAGGCGTTCTCATGCTGAGGCGGTGGTTGGAATGACATTTGTTCCTGTCACTCAGGATCAGCACATGGAGTTCTAACCCGGGGACGAGGTGCCGATTCTGCCAGAATCACAAATGACACCACCCAGCCTCTGCTCATGCTGACGAAGGGAGACGGGGCGACTTTCCCTGCGAAGTAATTCCTTCCTCACACGGCAGGTAAGGATGCTTGCTTTTATCTCTCATTCTGAATAATCCAATTTTTAAAATTAATGTTTAAAAAATGAGCTTAGCGCCGATGTCCTGTCCCGTTCTATTCATAAATAGTGTTGTGGTAGCACGTTTAACATAGCTCACCACTGGAAAATGAGAAAGGGCCCTGCAGAACACGGTCGGAGAGGCGTCCACTCCTGGACACACCTGGATCTCATCCCTCCTGGCAGACAAGGGCGTATAACCTTAGCTTCTTGTCTGCGTCGTATTTACTGACTGCTAAATGCGATGCCCCTCGGCTCTCCACCTTGACTGTACTTTATAACCACATGGGGAGCTGTTTAAAAATGCTTCTGCAGCTACCCCACATCAACTCAAACACAGTCTGCGGCCACGAGGCCAGCTGTGGGCATCCCGAAGGCCCTTGGTCAGCAGCCTGCTGGGAGTCGCACACTTATCTGGGGAATCTACACGTCTCACAGCGGTCTCCAAACCCACGTGGATCGCGCTGCTCGCCATGTTTGCTATGCTTTTTGCTCCGTGATGAGCGAGCCTCGTCGTGGACTTTCCGTCGGCCTTACGGCTTTCTGTCTGCTGCTTACCGCCTCCCTCTCCCCAAGCCCAGAGACGCTGATTTAACGTTGCCGTTCTCGTCCACGGCAGACCTCGGGGCGCTGGGCCCCCTCCAGGGGAGTTATCGATGCTGGAAGACTTTTAATACTCACCTCTTAGTTTGGTTTAAAGGGTATAAATAATTGATTATGACCTTGTTTAGAAAAGCAACTGACTGAGCAATTGAATTGATCAATGTGGAAGTTTATCAGATTCTTGATAATAGGAGTTTGAGCACAGTAGAAGAAACAAAAGCCTAATTAGAGTCTTTCGAGGTGACTTCGAGGACAGGAGGCAGCAGCAGGAGTATTAGCGGCTCTACAGGGTTTTGAGGTGAAAGGGAGAAAAAAGCCGAGTTCCGGCCATGTTCACTAGAGAGCGACCCGGGGAGGGTTTTTAAAGATGCGCTTTGGGTTTGGGGGTTTTCTGGGTCAGAGACTGCAGTCCACGCGTG
The DNA here is from genome assembly GCF_014176215.1 of Rousettus aegyptiacus. Classification (NCBI taxonomy): domain Eukaryota; kingdom Metazoa; phylum Chordata; class Mammalia; order Chiroptera; family Pteropodidae; genus Rousettus; species Rousettus aegyptiacus. Next base: position 43,218,616 of record NW_023416288.1, on the reverse strand, counting down.
GAGCCTGATGGGAGGGATCGCGGGAAGTGGGGGCAACGATCGGGCAGGGCGAGAGGGAACAGAACCCGCGCACGAAGCCGGGTCGGGTAGGAAAAAGGCCACGTGTGGGGCGTCGACGCCCACAGGCCGGGGGTCGGAGGTGGCTGCGCGAGGGAGCTCTCTTCTGGCGGGCCAATCTATTTCCATAAAATAAAGGCGATGAGCCACGTGCGGAGACCGGAGGAAACGTTGACTGCCGCCGGCTTGCTCTTCTGACAGCAGTTTTCTGTTTTCCTCAGTCGCATTTAAGGGGTCGGGAGCAGGGCCTCTCCATCTTGTCCTCTGCACACAGAGAGATTTACCACTGAGGACATCTGTGAGTTTATTCTTGAAGGAGGTGACCAAGGACACCCGCCGGCTTCCTCACTGCCTGACCTGCCACCGTCTCGGCCACTCCGGGGCCAAGGGCCCGTCCAGATACGTCGCGAACGGAAATTAGTCACTGCTAACAGGAGTACCGCTGAAGACTTAACTTTTCCTCTCTTGGTTTAGACGAGAGCTTCCTAGTAAACCCGCTCGCTGCCCTTCCTTGTGCTCAAAGCCCCCGAAGTGGTGAAGAACACCTGCTTTCGAGTTCGAAAAATCATTCCTTCCGACAATTTACAAGGCAGATTTAAAAAGCATCTATGAGTGCCCACCGTGGGCACGGAATTAATCTTCTGCGAGAGGCATGAAGTCAGAGGAGCAATCATTCTCTGACTCCCACAGCTGCCGAAGGTAAGTTTCGTAACATCCTTAAAACCACGAAGATACTTCTGAAACCTCCTTGCCAAAGTATCCTACTTGAGGGCTAAAATATTCTGAAGGGGAAATGTTTTGATATGCCGGAGGGGTGCTTTCAGGTTCAATGCCAATGTTTTTTGGTTTTGGAAGATTTATTTTCCTTTTGAATTTCTGCGTGGAGCTCAGGGGCCGTCCCACCCCATGCCGGCCCCGCTATAATCAGAGTGCGAGGCAGGGAGAGCAAGGGACGGTCGCATGCAGCACCTGCTGTCTGGCATTTTCCAGGGGTTATTTAAATTTTAAAAGAATATTGTGAGACGCAGCTTAGAGTCTTCATTTTGCAAATTAGGAAACTGGTATAATAAAAGCGGCTCTCAAGCCCTGGGTATCATGGAGAGTTGTTAATTAATTACAGTGCCTCAGAAAAGTTCGGAAATAAAACCCTGCTGAATTTCGCAACCACATGCCATGAGCCCTCCTGCATAGACAGTCTGCCCACTGCATCCTGGCCTGGCAGCTGGACTCTGAGATCGTCCTACTCTACCTGCCCGACTTCATCAAGGTCACTGGAAGCTATTCCCATCTCGCCAGGTGTAACGGGCCGCTCCAGGTCGGTGTTATCAGCAACTTTATTGAGCTTGCACCCGCTTCCATCACCCCGCGGATGGCGCTGGCCCACGACCAGCCCTTCTGGATGGACAGACACCACTCGATGAATGGCCTCGGGATAACGAGAAGTCACTGCTCGCTGCTCTTTGCAGCTCTCCCGCCACTCACGGCACTGCGCTCCAAGATACGTATTGCCCGCTTATTGAAGGGAAATGTCATGCGAGATGGCATCGAAAGCCTTGCCGAAGTCTGGGCATGTCGTATCTGTTGCTTCTCCTTTGTCGGCGTGTCAAAGAAAGAAGCAAAGCCAGCTCGGCTGGCGTCTTCCCGGAGAGCTCGGCTGGCGTCTTTCGGGAGAGGCGTCGCCGACCGCAGTGTCTCTCATTTCGTCGACTTGCCCACCAGTGGGTGGTTTGTATCCGCTCCACGTGCAGGTGCCTCCGTCCCTAACACCACCTTGTAAAGATCTTCAGGCGCTTTGAGGCTGCTTTTCTCAGACTCTGTTCCTTCTCCATGAGGTGCAGGAGTAAGCCCTGAGGATCTGGGGGGTGACGAAGATATTTCCTTCATCCGCTCGCCAGTGCTGCGTTGAAGCTCCCTTCAACCCGACGGCTGCTAGGTGAGGGTCGTCTCTCCCCTCGGTTCTGACGGCAGGATCGCAGGGCAAAGAAGAGTGGCCATCCCCCGGAAATCAGCCGGCTTCGAGGGGGCAGGACGGCGGGAGCGGACGTGCGTGGACGTGAGGGGAAAGGAGGAGGCTCTCTCAAAGACAGATGAACTCTTTCCTCCACGACGCCTCGTTTCCTTCCCTTAAATAAGCTCGGAGAATCTTCCTCCAAATGTCCTGCGTTGCCAGCAAGCAATTGAATCCATAGACTAGAAAACTAAACTTCGTATACTTAAGGTTTTTTTTTTTTTTTTTTATCATCCCCAGTGACAAGTCATCTCTTCCCCAACATCACTTCCTGCATCTTGTTTCTAACTCCTTTGCCTCCGCCACTCCTGGAGGAGGAAATTAGGCGCTGGGTCCGACGTGGACCCGCTCTTTGACATCTCACGCTTCTCATCCGCGAGTCTTACTTCTGGGAAAGGGCCAGGCCAGGCCCATGTATCTATGGCATCCCTCCTCCATGAACACAGGAGATATTTTTTTAAAAATCAGTCACAGCCTTCTTTCCTTCTGAGATTAGCTGAGGCGTCTGCAGCCTTCCCAAGGTGATAGTTGACATCAGGCATCAGCAAATGGTATTTTTGTAAAAGACCAGACAGTAAACAGTTTAAGCTTTGTGGACGTTATCATCTACTTTGTCGCAACTCCTCGGCTCTGCCCCTGCAGGGTGAAAACGGCCAAACGCAGCGATGGAATGAAGGAGCCTGGCTATGCATCAAAGTAACCTTCACAGAAACAGGTGGCTGGCTGGACTTGGCCCACTGGCTGTCTGTCCTCTGCTGGCTGCAGGTTGCAGGATCTTGCTCTAAATGTGTATCATCAATCAGAGCTGCCACCTAAAGATGGAGGCCACCTGGCGTCCCCGGGCTGGAGGACAAGATGCTGTGATGCTTCGGAGCCGACTCTTCTTACCTGTGATTTCTACCTGACGGGCTGATTTAACTTAGTTCGGGGCCCTCCGTTCAGGTGGCTTGAAGTTAAAAGTCACTTTGGGACCCAGGAGAACGCGTTTCAGGCCCTGCTCATTTTCATTCTACCTTTGTCAGTGGGATTAGCATGGAAATTTTACGTTTTTTTTTTTTTTCCTCAAACATATCAAAAGAAGTGACATGAAATAGCTCAAAAGTCATTGCCTTAGAATACATAGTTACTATTAAACATAGCTATTCAATCACCAGACGCTTTTCTCCGTAGGATTAAAAAGACACAAAAAAACAACCGCCAAACAAACCTAAATTACATTATAATGGGATAAGATGGAATTGGACAGCAGCCTAGCAACCATCAATTGCATCTCAATTATTTACTTGGTTTAAATGCGTGACAATAGTTTAAGCTGTCCTATTCCTGATACCTGTGGCTGACTCCTTGGCCAATTAGCCTATTATCCTTGCAAATAGACAATCGAGGAGCGGTAGATAAGGCTTTAAAAACCCTATGGGACATGTTGGACAAAACATTAAATAATAAAAGAAAAATGAATCAATAAAAAAGAGATTAATTTTTCTCAGAAGAATATTGCTTAAACAAAATTTACCTCTTGTCTTTTAGCAAGGGTAATCAACGGCCCTCTTAGGTCTGTTAAATACTGTCATGTAATACGTCTTGATATTTTAAAAAGAAAACTTCGGTGATTTACACACTATCCTGGTGACACGCACCCTCTCTTAGGAAGTCGTTTAATGGGGCCCACTCCTCTCAGGCTGGTGCCGATCATCGACATGCTCTTTGTTCTCCCGATGTCACTGCCAGCAACAGTCATAAATGTCCCCTTCTGAGATCATTATCCAGGAGAAAAAGCGCAAACTATTTCATGTGACCCTTTCGAGCCCAACATTATAGGGAAAGACAAGAACTCTGTCTTCCTCTCCCCTCGTGGTCCTCCAGCTCTCTTGCAGGCGGCTTTATCAGTTTGGACAATAAAATCGCATTCGTTTGTGCTTCGTCGCTTTGGAATTTGAGATGACTGGGGCAGGGCTAGCCTACAGACGATCTGTTCAATATTTATGGAGAAATAAAATTATTCACGCTGCTGATTAATGCAAATAACTTGCTAAAAGTTCCGCTGAGATTATTGAAGTCTAACCTCTTCGGGAGACGTTCGGGAGCCCCAGGGAACCAGCCGGAAGGCGCGTCTCCAGCTCCGGACACCAGCTCCACGTGGCTGCTGCCACCGCCAGTGCCGAGCGCCGCCCTGCGAAGCTTCCCGTTCTCTGCGCCTCGTTCGCGCTGCTCTTCGTTGCGAGAACGCCCCTCCCCCCCACCTCCAGTCCCCCCCTTTCAAAGTTCTGTTCCTCCTTGGAAAGCCAGGCCGAAAGGGCAGCAGCGCCGCGAAGCCCCCTTGGGCGCTGCAGCCGGGACCGGCTCCTTCTGACGCCGGGGGGCGTGGCGGTGCCGCCGGCGTGCTGGGTCAGTGACGGCGACGTCATCGCGCTTTTACGTAGCCGTGCCCGACGGCATCCACATCGAGACAGACACTTTGTCCCCGCCTTTACTTACGCTGCACCTTCCTGTCGAATCATCGTGTTAAACTTTTGAAATTCCGGACACGAGCAGGTTATATTATCTGTAAATTTGCGGGATAGTCAGGATATGTTATAAATTTTCTTTTAATATAAAAAGAATTTATTGGGTCTGATAAGGTTGAGAATGTCTGAAATAGATTCTAGAAAGATCTGTTCTCCTTTCATTAATTTCTATTTCAAAAAATGATAGTAACAGACACCCATTTGCCTAAGCTAGAAATTTTTGCAATATCATAAATTCCTTCTTTTATGTAAACTGTAAGGCATGTATTTAATGAAACATGATGCAGGAATTTAAAAGAATGAGGTAGAGTTCTAGATGCTGTATAGGGATGTTGAGTTGTATTAGGTTAAAAAGATGGAGAACAGTAAACAGTATAACTCGCTTTCTGTGTATAAGACAAAGTACATGCATATACATGCTAACATTTTTCTAGGGGGGTAACAAGACAGTGGTTATTTAGAGGAGGGAGGTTGTGTGTGTGCGTGTGTGTGTGTGTGCGCGTGCGTGCTGGTGATTGGCGGATTGTCAAGGAGGGGGTTTCACGTCTAGCTTTCTGTTTTGCTTGAATGACTTGATGCACATTTTAATTTTTATGACAAGAGTAGAATTAGGGGCTATTTTCACTTTCTTATACTTTTCTGTATTAAAAATATGTATAAAATTTAAACTTAAATTAAAAAATGAATAACTCTCAAGGGATTCTCAAACTTTATTTTATACCAGAATCACCTGACGTGCTTCTTCAAAAGCGAATTCCGGATTCCTACCTCAAACCTCTGAATGGGAATCCGAATGTTGGGGGCCCAGGAAGACGAATTTTTAACTAGGGACTCAAGTGATTCTGGCACAGGTAGGCGCAACAATGTGTTTGTGAGAAATACGGCAAAAAGCTCACTGAAATTCACACCTCTGTATGCCTGGGACATATTCGCCAGCGATGACGGTTGTCGTTGTGAAGGTAAGTTACATAATTCACGTCGATCTCTTAGCGCGAGGCTTCGTACAGAGCAAACTCTAAGGGAGGCTGGAGACCATCTGCTGTTCGGTTGGGTTTTGGACTTTTGTTGTTGGTGGTCAGCGTTACATTTAGTTTAAAGATTCCTGGAAGGAACCCAAGGATTTAAATAAACTGAGATGAGAAATTGTACACTGAGAAAAATGGTTTTTTGAGAACCTTTAAAAAATGCCTAGTGTTCTATCCCGTTCACTGACGATAGCCACTTTTTCATTTGGGAGAGCAATTGTATCTGAAATCAGAGAGAACTATTGGACGCTATTATTTTATTACAGTTTTCTTTTTCCGTTAAATATATGAATTTTAATGATGTTTCGAAGTCAAGAATTATATTGTGTGGGAACATATATCTTCAAAACTGAGTCGAGGGAAGAATATGATTTGATTTACAAGGACACAATTTTCTTCAGCTTTTCGTAATGTATTACTGTGTGAAGCAGGAAACCCAAGAAAACGAGAAGGACCTGGCGTTGATTCCCAGCGCTATGATTTATACCACGGTTGCCATTTCTCTGGCGGAGAGGATGTTTGTAAGTCCCGGGGTCAAAAGGAAGACCGCGAATATCCCGGCGCACGGAGCGGTCGGCCTGTCCCTCTGTCCGTCTGCCAGGAAGCTGACTTACTGAGAGGCGGCCGGCAGCACAGAGCGGAGCCAGCCGGGGCTGGAGCCATCAGCTGGCCCCCCGCCTCCGTCTCTGAAGACGAACTTCGGGGCCCGTGGGACAGGCAGAAAAATCTGCCCCACTTAATCCTTCAAGACATCGCGCAGATGTCACAGCTGTCAAGGAAAAAGGGGCACGAGCCACCCCTTTTTCAGGACTCCCCAACCTTCTTTGCACCGTTGCCTGGGACCACGTTCGGCGGTGCCTGCTCTGGGGGCCGTTGCCAAGCAGCACCCCGCCCCCCCGGGCCGTCTCTCCATTTCCTCACGGAGTTCACCGCATGAGGGTTTTGGACCCATCTGGTAAACCGCATTCATTAAAGTACCAGCAGCCGAAGGACATCCTAACAGCCTCCCTTCCTCGCCTCGCACTCCAGAGACGGAACTAAAGTCAGTTGGCAAAGACGTGCTTGTCTTTTGTCTTTTTATATGATGGTGGGGATTTTGGAGAAAAAAAAAAAAGACATTTTATATTCAACATTATAATTTTATATTTTAAAAAATACAAACGCATCATCTTCAAAACGTAAACTATAGAAAGTGCAGCCCACTAAAGTCCTCGTGTCTGGAAAGGATTGACAAAGAACATTTCATCTTCTTCATTTAGGACATTCCAGGTGAAGGAGGTGGGAGCATCCCCGCGTGCCAGAGTTTTCACGGGGGTGGAGAGAAGGCTTCGATGGTTTTCGAGGAGAGCGTGAACTGAAGAGGTTAGCTGCGTGTCACTGTTCTAATTAATTTGTGTGTTGAGCTAAGCGGCTGGGGCTGTCCATGGATATTCTCTCATCTTCTTCTCCTCTTCCTCCTACGAAAATTTTGATTTCTGGTCCCCGAAAATATGTGAGACAGAATTCTCCAACTGACGCACAAAGCCCCGCCTGGTTAGTATAAGTGGACACTACCTCTGTGTCCCAACCCCAATAACCTTAAAACTCGGGGGTAGAATATTGATATCAGTCTTTTTAATAAGAATCTTGCCTGATACAAATCACTCCTTCACGTTTTGAATGTTACTCAAATGAACTTCGGCTGAGGAGTCCTACTTTTTAAAATAAAGTAACTTAATAAACTATATCAAATTATTCTGGGGGGAAAAAAAAGTCCTACCTACGTCTCTCAAAAGACAGCAATCTCCTGGCTTCCTCCCGGCAAACTCAGGCTGAACTCAGACGCCTTTTGAACCTGACAACTCATAAGCGAGTGTTTTTTTTTTTTTTTTTTTTTGATTGATTTTAGACTTCTAACATTGCTTTTTCTTCAGCGTTCCCGTTCGCTCCCTGAAATGTTGCTAACCTCGATTCTCAGGTGCCGGGAAGTCTACCAAAAAAGGAACTGTATGAAACTGGATTCTCTTAGGCTGAAAGAGTTAACGCAATCCTGGAGAGAAGTTTGATCGCCTCTCATCTACGAGGCCTCGCCAACCAAACGAGGACAGCAACAGCCCAAACCACCTGAAGAGTGGAGACTGTGTTGTAGTAGCAAAGCAAGATGTATGTCTTAGGATGCGCGTTGCTAATTAAATATGAAAAGGTTTAGGAAAATATGAAAAATGGTAGATAGAACTAAAAGCAGTTTGCACTGACATGTCCAGCTTAGGATATGTACTTTATCTTAGACAACAAAATAAGTGAACACTCATTATTTAATTGCTTAGAAACAAATGGAAAGAAAACTGTCTTCTCGAACATTCTTGACAGTGTGAAACAGTCTTGCAGAGAATAAAAATTTTTTCTAGGCTTTCCAAAATGCACAGGTAAACAGAATTCAAAGTCGCTCTCTGATCACTAAGATATTTTGAACGTGTTTTGAGCTGTGTTGTTTACATTCCAATCTGAAACCAAACAGCTGGAAAGATGCAGAAAACAATGCTTACAGAGATCTGCAGCAGAGAACGAACCCAGAACGCCGTCGTGAGGTACCGAGGGCAGACGTGCCTCTCTTCCTTTATAATCAAGCACTTCAGACTAATCATCTCGCCGTTAACATCCTTCATTCAGGAAGAGGTGCGATCACGTACTGCTGTGAGCATAAATATTCGGGCATTTTCTCCCTTGGCTGATATGTTAAATAAGAAGAAACCGACATGACATTCCAAATGAGGGCTTCTCTGACTGCTTCCAGGAGCCTGGGCGGGCCAGCCGGCCGGAGAGTCCACATCGTTCTGCTGCCATTTACAGACGGCCCTTCCTGGGAGAAGATGAATCAAGGTTGGCGTTGAGCAGCCCGAGACAAATGGCAGCTGGCCTGCACACCCTCGTGTTTGCAATGGCTTCGTCTGGTCTTTTCCCTTTTTCTCTGGTATTCGGGAGACAAGCTGGGGGGTGCATTGGGAAAATATTTTTGTGCATTTGAAATGCACCGCAGACACTCCCGACGAGTCCTCCGCAGTGTCGGTTGCGGGGCTCTTGAGCTCAGCTGTGCCTTAGTCCGTGGTCAGTTCTCTCCAGGGAGCCCAGTCTCCCAGAGGCCTCGCAGACCGGCACAGATTGCAAGTGAGGACTGCGTCCAGGGACCATACCGAGACCCTCGAGGATGTAAAGTTTGCTCAAAGAGTACATTGGAAAAGTGTTTAGAGAGGAGGTCGATGAGAAAAAATGGCATCGGAAGAACAGAATAATGAGAAGATGGCTAAGATTCTGGTTCTTAAAGCTGCTTTTTGAGCACCGATCCCTTGGGCAGCCTGGCGAAGCCCGTGGACACCCCTTTTCAGTAAAACGCTCCAATGCAGGAAGAGGCCGATCGCGCTGCCACCCAGGTTCACAGGCCCGCACCCCCGGGGCTGACGGCCTCCGGGGAGCCGGCCCCGCTGGCTCTGGGCGGAGGGGTGCGGGGCGCCGCGTGCGGCTCGGGCTCCCCGTGCCCTAACCGCCTCCGCTCACCCGGGTCCCCGTGTCCACCAAGCCGCTTTGCTGTCCCGCCCTGAGCAGCACTCCGCCTTTAAGCCCGTCCCCCCTTTTCTCACCCCCTCCACCCCCAATTCAATCCACCCTTCTCTCTGGTCTGTCCTCATAGAGTAGAGTGGGGTTCATTGTCTAGCCAAGAGAATCAGGTTGGGGGGACAGCAGTTTTTAACTCACGTGTTGCATGTGCATGTGTGTACACACACACACACACACACACACACACACACACACACACAGCTACGTCCCCATGGGAGCAGGGGGCAAAGATGTCCTTGGTTCCACGCCTGGCCCCCCTTGAAAATTAGGGGGCGGAGTGAGAGTCGTGATGCCAGCCTGGTGTGTGGAGATCGTGGGGAGGCAGAATCGAAGCCCTCGAGAAAGTACGTGGGATTTGTTAATTAATCAGTGAATTTACGCTGAAGTGTGTCTAAGGCGAAATCCATTTTATTTGAAATGGGATTACCTTTTAAACGTAGAACTGGTTTTTGGTGCTGGGAATTAGGCCTTGGTGATCAGCCGCGGGCCACCGACAGCTCTGCCTCCGCCCGCGGGTCCTGGCCAGCGCCCCAGGGACAGCGTGAGGTGCGGGGGACCGAGGGCCAGGGGCCTGGCATCCACCCCGGACGTGGATTCGGACCTGGACAGTGTTCAGTGAGTGTCTGCTCTGTGCCAGGCACCAGTCAGAGCGAGTCCTTCCCTGGAGAGACAAATAATAATAATAATAATAATAAATCATGCGCGCGAACAGGAGGATGGGCCTAGGCGCTGGTGGGGCCCGCGGGAGAGGAACGAGGCGGCCGCGCCCGAGGGCGCTCGCCCAGCGGCCCCAGGCGGCGCTTAGGGCTCTGTCCCTGAGCGAGCAGCCACTAGCCGCACGGGGTGGCTGAGCACGTAAACGTGGCCGGTCCCGACCGGCATGGGGTGTGACACTCACCCTGGACTCAGAAAGGAAAGGCACACACTGGGGTTCGCAGATTTAGTATAAAAAAGAAAAAAAAAAGCATGTAAAATATCTCATTAATAATTTTCATCGTAATCATGTTAAACTGGTTATATTTTGGATCTATTTGGATAAAGAAAGTAAGCTGCTATAATTTCAAAAAAAGAAGAAAGTACAGTGCCTGCGGCGTGTCAAGCGCTCGCCAAGCCTTGGCCGTGAGCATAGCACAGGGTCCATCGCCACAGCCACTTCTGGGGCTTCTGCCGCCAGACATCACCGCATTTAAAAACAGCGTCCCGGGGCCACAGCGCTCCAGACAGGAGTGCTGACGCAGGCCCCGACGGGCAGGAGGGGCGCCTGTGCCCCGTGGCCTGTTGGTCGGCTGTCCCTCCCAGGGGTCCGGGCAGCTCTGGTCCTTTGTCTTTACATGTCCTATAGCTTAACTTTTGCTTGTGCGTTTTTTTAATGCAATGAAAACGTTTTTATTGTCACCGATCTTTGCAAACTCATCCAGGAGCTCAGTATTTTCTCTGGCTTTCCCTGGACCCAGACGACCACCCACAGTCACGTGCTGATTCCGCACTGGGCCGTTTCTGTTTCGGCTGCATTCTCAACATTTCACTCTTGGGTTTTAATAACTCTCGTTCCATTATGTTTCCATTCTAATTTCTTCTCAAATTTATTTATTTTTTTTAAAAATGTATTATTAAATAAGAGGCGAGGCGATGTGAAAGGGGACGCGAACTCTTTTCGTGCTAATACAATAATAATGACTTTGTCACAAGTTATCCCTGAGGGTTCCGTGATAAAGTCCAAAGCAATAAAGTGCGTTCGCTGCAAACGTTCGATCCAGCCAACACCAAGCGCCATGGCCGTGGCGCGGGAAGTCGTAGGTCAGCGTGGGGGCCGCGTTCAGGCGCCGGAGGCAATCCCTTAGCATCGCGGCTGAAATAGGGGCGCATCGCACAGGCCGTCGTGCGATCGCATTTTAGTGCCCGTTATGTCTTGATTAAGACTCCCCTGGATATTCCTTTTTAATGGAATTTGAGGAATTAAAAATGGCTTCGCAAATCACTTTTTAATCTGGCGAAGTAAGCAGGGAATGAAAAACAGCACACTGTCATCTCCCAGCGCAGGGAAAGTCGTAAATAAAGAAAACAAATTGGTGGCTGGTTCACACCTCATCAGCTCCCTAACAACCTGTTACCCGTTAATTACACACCTTTAAAACGCACGTACAGGCGAACTGACTCTGAAATTGGTTGTAAAGGGGAGGGGGGCAGACAAGCGCCACACCGGAAGAGGCTCTGTTCAACTATTTAGATCACCTACTAGGAGGGCGGAAACCATGCATTTTCTCAAGAATGATAGACTTGCAAGTGCCATCTCTGCGTGGTCCCGCCCCAGTGGCCTCCACCTCCATAATTCACGCTTGACAAATAAGGATTTGTTGAGGAGCCTCTGGGAAACAGCCTCCAACACCCCACTGTCACCTGCCCCCGGCTCGTCAGCCCAGCGGTGGCACCCACTGGTCCTTCGCTGTGGTCCTCAGCCACGCGGGGACTTTTAGGGCGCGGAGACAAGGCCACACGCCTCCACGGCCAAATTCGAACAGCTGCCCTGCGTCCCCTTTGTCCCCCCATATTTCTCTGTCTTCTCGTTTTAGCTTTAGTGCAAATAGAAAGCAGTTGGGAACAGTATATTAGGTAGCAAATAAATTTGGTGTGGGAACTGGTGAAGACCTTTACTTGATCTAGTCTATCCACACGGCCTTGTTGACGGATTTGTACGGGTGTGTGTATAGACTAGATCATATAATAGTCTCCACCAGTTTCCATACAAAATTTATTGCTCCAAAATTATTTTTAATGAGTAGAAGACTCCCAAGTGTGGCTTGGTGAATATTAAAAATGTTATGGAGTTGTTACGTCTTGATTAAGACTCCAGGGTATTAGTATGCATATTGACTTTGACACTGCGTTATGGGGAGTCAATCGTTTTCTGGTTCTGTGCCCCGAGTTACTCCCCATTAAACCAGGACAGTTATAATCCGCCTACCTGGGTTGCTTGGAGGTACAACCGACAGATGTGATTTCAGTGCACTAAGCTTGTAGTAAATGCTCATCACTACTATTTGCCATGGTATTTACAGATGGTGAACCATGACATCGGTTTGGTTGCCTGATAAAATCTATTTCCTCTAGCATTTCAGAGTAACGAATGATCTGAATTCTTAAACTGATAATATGCTATGCACCTGCTGAAGGCTCTACTTCAAATGAGCTGATTTTGACATTGAAAGTAGAGCGATTTGAAATCAATTAACTCCACAAATATATTAAAGTAAATTAATTCCCTCTGAATTACATTCATTCATAAGTGATTATTAACATGATGTGTATGTACTCAGATCGTTTAGTGTTAATTTATCATCCATCACCTGAATTCTTTAATGGGCACTATGGTCAAAAGACACCCAGTCATTTTCAATTTAAAATACACATGTGTATATAATACATATGTACATACACACACACACACACACACACTTACACACACATTCCATAGTCCATAAGTTGCCCAAAATCATTTAGGTAAAACTGTCATGGTTATTTGCCCAAACACCTCTGTTAGGTGAAGGATATGGCCAGTTTGGGAAGGGTACATGGATCTTTATTAAATCCTTATCTGGATATCATGCATGTCCACAGAAAATCTTCTTGGAGGACATTTACTTCTCTCCACCCTACATGGGTCAAATTCAGAATGCTTTTCTAAAACCTGCCCCCTTCCTGCCGATAAGCTTCCCTCAGTGCATCAAAAAGATGAGTTAAGTTGTATGACACAATTAATTATGGAATAGTGAAAAAGACACCGTAACAGGTTTAAAAGATTGGATTCTCTTAAAGTTATGTCTTCACTATATTACTTTTGCATGTTACAAAAAATAATACAAACACGTAAAACAAAAAACGTGTAGCGAACGTCCATCGTCCCCTCCCTCTAAGATGACCATTTTATGTACATGATTTTCAAACAAAAAATAATCATCCTATATACTCTGTTTTAAAGCAACCCCTTACCGATAGAAATTCAGGGCGTTCCCAAACTTTCTATTATAATAATACTAGAAATGAACATCCTTGAACAAATGCCACCACGTACGTGTACACGTCTTCCATGGGTTAAATATCTAAACACAGAGTGGCAGGGTGAAAGAGTACATGCATTTACTCTTAATAAATCTTACTAAACGGACTCCCGCAGAGTCTGTTATTGCACTTCTGTGACCCGCATGCACAGAGCTGAGCGGCGAGGGACTCCATGGCGTTGAGCAGGCAAAAGTGTTTACTGTCGGGCCCCGAAGAGAGAAGGTTTGCCACCCCTGAGGTGAACGGTGAAAATCGTGTATGTTAACTTGTTTTGCTTATTCTGATCACTAATTATATATGTCATATATTCGAAATGACTTAGGCACATGTTTGTGGCCGGCCTAGTGCAAATTTTCACACCTCGAAAGCTGGGCTGGTATAAGGCTCATGAAGATGACTATATTAACGCCATGTAAAGGACCGTCCAGATGAAATTAAGTCTTCTCAAAACCTTCCAAAAGGAGCAGAAAGATCTGGTTTTGTGCCATTGAGCTTAATTATTCTTTTGCTCAAAGAAAAATACTTGATATCGGACAAAATTTTAAATATTCTGAATGGCTTTTAGAACCTTGAATTTGAGAATGCCCAAGATGGAAAGCTTGAATTTGGGAGCTGAGTATGAAATAGTTACGGCTTTTCCTGAATTCCTGGCTTACTTCGGTCATTGACTCATGTGAGCAGCTTCTTCGAGTCTCCGTTCTGAATAAGATGGCCTTGGATCGCACCGAATTAACACCTGGCAGTGAGGACAGGCCTGGGAGAGTCCACACACAGGCGCTTTGCAGCTCATGTCTTTGGCTCCCATCACTGGGTCCCACAAGCTGCCTGCTCAGCCACGCTAAGCTAGGACACGCCGAGTATCTGAGGCCTTAGAGGAGAGAGGCAAACATCTGCGTCACGGTTAAACCTTCCGTAGTGTCTTCAGTACCCAGCTCAGGAGATGGACCGGGACTCGTGTATCAGTAGCGTTTTCTTACTAAGAAACTTGCTTGACAAATTCAAGGCCAGAAAATAGTGACATTAAACACACACACACACCCGCGCATTTCCGTGGGGAAAAGTCAATTTGCATAGCGGTGGGTGTTCCTTGTCCCAGCGTTAAGCCATCTTCCCCGAGCTGGGTTTTCGGATTCGTTCAGTTCATCAAGTCCCCTGCCTTTTCTAGACAGCTGCTTAATTGCTTGTGTCCTGCAGAAACCCCTCACTGAGTGAGAGATTTAATTTGTACCTTAATCCAATGTTTTCATGCGGTAAGGTAAACCACTCTTAACTCGTTACGGTATTTCGCCAGTTTCATCATTAGTCTCCTAACAGAATCGCTTCGTTTGGTCTTAATCTGACTTCTGGTGTTTACTTCCTCTCTCACAACTCCTGGTTTTATTTTATTTTATTTTATTTTGACCCAGAATATCCTTTTCTGCCCAGAAAAATCATTCTTATCACCACGAGAAATATCGATCGCTCGCCCGCGGGGTGCATTTCATCGTAACCAGCTTCTGTGGGGTTTTACTAGGTTTCATTAGCTTTCTTCCCTGATGCAGCAGAAAAATAAAAAATAAAAAATAATAAAACAAAAATACAAAAACAAAACATCCCCCTTGGTATCCTTCCTGATAGTTGGAGAAAATGAAAACCAGTATTCCAAGAGCGAACCAGCCAGTAACATGGATCTCGAAAGCAGGTGCTTTAATTAGAATTGTCTTAAAGCCCGCCCGCCCCCCCCCTCTGGTTTTCCATTTCACGTGAGAGTCTCTCTCTTCCTTCTATGCATTTCCTTTCTGCCCCCCTCTGGTCTCCTGACAGTAGCAGAACGAGCGTTGGCTGTGTACTATTATTCGACATCCTTCTTCTTATAGAATTGAATTCCTTTTGATAAATGTCGGCAGGGGACACACATTCTTCAGTAAAATGAGCTGAGCCCAGGGCAGATTCGTCAC
This sequence comes from Rousettus aegyptiacus, assembly GCF_014176215.1. Lineage (NCBI taxonomy): Eukaryota > Metazoa > Chordata > Mammalia > Chiroptera > Pteropodidae > Rousettus > Rousettus aegyptiacus. Next base: position 43,203,438 of record NW_023416288.1, on the reverse strand, counting down.
TGCCACCTCACCAGTCATCTCTTTGGCTCCTGACAAATACGATGTGTCCTGAGCTTGTCTGTCCTTGGTGACCTTAAAGAAATGGAAAAGGGATCCCATCCTTTATGATTTCGGCACCGCGAATTGTCACAGGTGGCAAGTTAGAGATGATTAAAGTGTTTACATATTTCTCCTTTGTCGCCGTCCTCTCTGAGAAAACATGTGGAAGGACGGCAGAGGGGGCGGGGTGCCGGGCTTTACGCCGAATGAGGCTGTTTCGCATTTCGGTTTGGAAACTTTTAATGCTGTAGAGATTCCATTGGTTCTGAATGAACAAATCCTTCCAGTCTCCCAATAGGGGGATCAATTTTTAAAATAGCTGATTCTTCATCACTGACTCTTCCTCTATGTGGATCATATTAAAAAGAGAAAGTTCACATAAAATAACATATAACTGTATTCCAGCATAGGGGAGGAAAAAAAAATACCCTTTTCCTCTACCTTTTTAAATTTCTCTGTTGGAACTACTATCACAAAACATAAGATTAACAAGAGAAAAGCACAGACATCTACTGAATGTAAGTTTTATGTGATACGGGGGCCTTCATGAGGAAATGAAGGCTCAAAAGAAATTGTTAAACCTGTGTTTTTATGTTTTATGTTTTTTGATGAAGAGCGGAAGGGTAGAACAGGGTAGTGCATGAGCTAAGTGTAGCGAAATGTGTGTGTGTGTTGGGGGGGGGTGACTTAGCAAGACCTGGTCACGGGGATCCCTCTCTGTGTCCCTTCACCTCTGGAGGCCCCTTTTTCTGGTACAGGGAGGGGAACTATGAGGGTTTCATGATCCAGTTCAGGGAAAGTCGGAGAGTACTCCCTCCACACACCTCTTCTCAGATTCTTTCAGCTTAAAGCATTCACTACGCCGAGGTGCCATACTTGGGGGCGGCCTGTCCTGAACCCGTCACTGCTGAGTACATCGGTCTTTTTCTAAGACTACAATGTTATCGTCAGTTATTCCAATGTCAAAACTGCCCCGAAGAGCAGACACAGGGCATTAAAGCGAGTGTACCAAAGTGGGGGTCCAGGGTGCTGTGCGATCCTACTCTCATGGAGCTAGTCTTGGAATGACAGGGCGGCCTTCTCCCCCACAACCACCTGAAAGTCCGGGCTGGAACCAGCAGCACGCTGTAACAGACTAGATAGATCATTATAAGTATTAAATTGGCCTTTGTCAGCGTCACCCCTGCCCTGGACCCGCTCTGGTGTCCCGGGTCCCGCAGGCCTGCCTGGTAAGCAAGTTCCTGAAGGAATCCTCTCCTCGAGATAACAGAAGAATGCAGCCTGTTTAGCATGAAATGCAGAGCTCTGTTCTTGTCTCTCTGTTCTCAAGATAATGTCACTGACTCACAATCTCAGTATGTCTTACAGGCCTCTCTTTCTGTTCCAGACCACCTGGCTCTAGTCACGTCGGCCTAGACAGGATGCTGCCAGGAGCCGAATAAACCGGGTTGCTGAAGCTCACGTAAGAACTGATCAGTCCACACGGCCCACCACCCTGACCCCTGACTCACGCTCACTCTATAAAACCCCTTGTCTGTAAACCATCGGGGAGCCGGGGCTTTCGAGCAATAATTTCCCCTTCTCCTTGCTTAGCGCTCTGCACATAAAGCAACTCTCATTTCTCCACTGCAATTCTCTGGGTTCAGTGTCTGGCTCTGAGGGGTTCAGCCACCTGCCCGGGATCACGGAGCTGATATCGGTACAGCCAGGGTGTACCCTAGCGGAGCCCATGCCTTTAACTGCCACTGTTACTGCGATTCATCCAACAATAACTACATAATTTACTTGTTAAGTGCTGAATCTCGTGCTAGGGAATCGAGACACGGATATGAATTAAAAGGGCGCACCGCCCTCAAGAAACTCACACGCTAGAGTGGGGGCAGACTGATGATTAAAAGGCAGCGGGGTAAATGCCACACCTGAAGTGTGAACGGACTACGTCAGGAGAACTGAGGCTGTCGCAACACGAAGCTCAGTGTCTCTGGGGGGGCAGAAGCCTCGCTTCGATAAGCGCCAGCAGTAAGCCCGGCCCTCTTTGACAAGGACCAATGCTCACCCCCCTTCCTGCTTTTTGTGAATTTCCACTTCTCCGACTCTGCTCGAACCCCCACCTTTCTCCCTTCCTAGTCCTTTATTCTTTCTTTAAAATGCCCAGTCCCCTCTGTACAAATTGGAGTTGGATTCAGTTCACGATACACCCTTTTCCCTATTGTGGTAGTTTACTGCTGATTAAAACCTGTCATATTCTGAGGTTCTGGGTGGATAGGAATTTTAGGAGGTCGCTATTCAGCCCACTACATCCCCTATAGACAATTAGTCACTGGGACGAATTCTATTAACTGTCTAGTTAATATCCAATGCCTGTTTATTCCGCGCTAATAACTGTTTTTCAATAGAAAAATATGATTGGCCCCTCGATGTGGACCATGGTCGGTCTCAGGCAATCAACACCCTCCTGTGCCCCACTTTGCCATGTGACCCAGCTCTGGCCAATGGCACCCAAGGTCAGCTGTGGAGAACAGCGTTGTTCTACAGCATGAGGCAAAAACTAAGAGAGGCACGAAATGTTCCCGATATCCTCAGGTGCAAACCCCGCAGACGCCAACCTGAACGCACCTGGATGAAATAAGCCCCCACATGTTAGGCCTCGTTTCGCAGAAATACTGTTTCTTGCCTCCAAATGCATTTCTAATCGATTTACTCACCAAGCTCAGTTCACTTCCTTTTTGAAATGTCTCTCGTATTTATTTCTTCCTTTCCACTCATTCGAATCTTCATCATTTTTCACCAAACAATTTAAATATCCTAATTAGCCTCCCAGCTCCCTCCCTCATTCCAGAATCATCTATTCCCTATGGACCCACTAGAGTAATTGTTCTGAAACACAGACCTTGCCCTCTGCTCAAAAACTTTCCTCAGCGCCCAATTACTGAGAGAGAAAAGTCTAAAATAGCACTAATGATTTGGCCTCAATCTGTTGTTTTCCAGTCTCATTTGCTTCCATATTTCCTGTGCCCTCTATACTGTTCACTACCAAATTCCTTCCTGGACACACTATGTGTTCTCACCTCCCAGCCTCTCTCCTCAGTCTGGAATAATTTGTGGGACCCCTATCTATCCCTCAGAACTCAGCCCAAATGTGTCCCCCTCCGTGAAGGCCTCCATAGCCATCCATAGGAAGTAATCCTTGAACACTCATAGCATGTTTGCTCTTCTACATTAGAAAGTCCTCGGCTTTAGAATGCTTGACTTTCAGATACCTCGCATGCCCATCCGGTGTACGTTTACACATCTGAATCATCCTCTTTCCCGTGCTGGGTGTGGATTTTCATCCATCACAAATAAACGTGCCACACCATCGCAGGGTACTTTCTGCCTGACAGCTGTGGGGCAGGAGAAAATTTCCCCTTTCCCTTTAGTTCTTCTGGCTTCTCAAGTAATCAAAACGACATGAGACAGATTCACGGGAGAAAGTAACCACATGTAATTACGTATCCATGTATGGGGGTGCCACAAGAATGTGGAGGGCTTGAGGACATATCAGGCAGTCAAGGCTTGTTGGCCATCTTCAGCCAGGGAGAAAGCGGGTTTCTCCTGTGGTCTGGGACTCCAAAGGGGAGGAAGGCAAGTCGCATGGAGAGGGAAAAGCAAATGTCTGGTGCACAAGCGTTTGCTGGGCCGACTTCAACAATGGGACACAGAGGCCTTAGACCAAACGGCCCTGTCGGTTCCTCCCCGCCCATCAGCCCTGGTCCATATTTCACTGTAGTTACCTGTGATGACAGCTTCCCTCTGAATCAGGTCCTGTAACTAAATTCCCTTAGGCTTTTAGGGGAAAGGTCAAAGGTTTTCCTGAGTCTCTCTTTTCTTAAAAATAACCAGCCTGAAAGGATCGATATTGCAAAGAGGCGTATTTTGGGCTGGCAGACTCTGCTCCCCTCACAGCCGGGTGTTTACTCTCAGCAGCTTCCTCATGTCCCTCCTTTGTCACGTGCATGGATTTATTTAAATATCCTAATGCATGTTGTTCGCTATTTTATAAACATGAGAGCGATAATACCGACGAAAATATTGTTGAGACCAATAGTAAAATCATGGAGGAGGCTCAGATTTGCTGTATCTTTAGTTCTAATCAGATGCTCATTGTATTTTAACTGGTCCACCGTGTTTAATTGTGAAGAAATAGTACAAAATTAGAGAATGTTTTGGGAGGAAATGTGGGAATCTATCGTCGAAGGTCCTGACTGGAAATCCAGGCTGAGTAATGAGAGAAACAGAGACCCATTTTGAATTGTGGATTAAGAATAGCCGCAAAATACATCGCAATGATCCAAAGGCAGAGACAGGCCCTCAGCCCCGCGGCTGCCGAGCGCAATGTAGCGGGAGGGAAGAATGTGGGCCGCCGCTCTATTCGTTAAAACGTACGTCTAGAGATTGCATACCGCAAAGTCGGCACTGCCATTTTCCGCGAAATCTCCGTTAGCGAGTTATTTGTTCCCAAAATGGAAATAAACTTTTTTTTTTTTTAAGACTATGAAATGACATCTGAAGGAGCTAGAACACTGTCGATGAGGTAAGACATTAACTTTAGAAAATCACCTTTATGGTCTCTGTTTAACGTTTAATCTACATGTCTTAATTGTAAAAATGCTAAAAATAATCACATGCACATTCTAGAACATGCAGGGATAAAATAAACCACACAGTCACACCCTAATGCGTTCGCCCTGCACGGAGATCGCCCCCCACGTAAGCCGAGCTTCTGGGGGCGCCGTCCACGTCCACTCCACGGGGAGATAGTCATTAATTGGGCTTCACGAGAACAAAGAATTCCTGATCAAATAAGTTTAGGAACGTCCCTTACCTGAGTCTTGTCTTGGACATTCGTGATGCACATTAGCATATGAAAGAGGTCCCACAGGTAAAGAAAAATCCACTTTGTTTAATTTATTCATAAAGAGGTCGAATTTCCACCCCCCCCCCCGCATCATATCTTTTAACAACACTTTCCCAAACATATAAAACCGCGTAAAAAAAAAATCAGACAGTTTTCCCTTAATCTCAATTCAGGAAGGACTAAACAAAGGATTTCAAGGAAAGAAAGATGCCTTACTTTAAATACTCTGCTGTCCCGAGCATAGTGTTTAGTAAAAAAGCTCTTGATAAATGCTTATTAATTAATTTATTTAATAGAGGAAAAAAAAGAGGAAAACAATTCAGAGTGTTCGCAGCTTTGAAAGAACTTTAAAACTCACTTGCAACCAATAATTATTTTTACTGCAGTGAAATGTACGTAGAATTTACCCCTTGAACCTTTCTCAAGGGCACAATTCGACGGCATTAACCACATTCGCAATGTCGTGGAAGTTTCACTGTCCGTCGCCAGAACTTCTCATCATCCCGAGCAGAAACAAATCTAATATTCTCACCCAGTGACCACCAAGCATTTTTCACTTTTGCTACTTTACTATGTGGGCGTTTCTCTCCAGTCTTGCATTTTGGATGTGCTGGGGGTGGTTAACTTTATGATTTAACTCATAAATGGTAAGAAGATGGGGAACTAAAAGAAACTGGAATCAGGGGAGGAAACGAACATTACCTAGAAATCTCATACGAGAAGAGCAATGACTCTAAGACATCACTGTTGGGTGTAATGAATTATCTGTCTATTTCTTTGGAAAGTCTTCCACTGCAGAGCATATGTGAGTGTGAGTGTGAGTGTGTGTGTGTGTGTGTGTGTGTGTGTGTAGTGTATCTGCATTTGGATGGGGTAGTTGCACCTTAATATCTTCATAACGTAGAGGTAGAAATGTGTTCTGAACGTACTTTTGGGGATATCTGCTTAGCCATCTTTTTCCAAGAATTGCCTGTCCTATCCAAAATGGTGAACCACTGGCAGCTTCGTTTTTCCTTTAAACGACTCTGCTAGAACCATAATTAAGTGGATCAAGGTGAACACTTCTTTCAAAGGGGCCAGTTAGTTTTCCTTTCTCTGGAAATCGAAATTGGTAATTGTGGGAAGACTATTCTTTTCCCTTCTCCACATTCCTGCCTTAGTCCACCATACACAATTCTTAGTCTCTTGGAAATATTACAGAGGAAGATTTTACCCTTCTCTCCACCCTTCGGCCTCTCATCCTGGCGGAAGTTGGTGGAGTGACTTACCCCACTGGGGACTCGGGGAGAAGAGTCATTGCACGTGCTCCCACTGGGCTCCTTTTTCTCGTCTTGTACGTGTGTAAGTGGAGTGTGCCGACCTTCAGGATGCCTCACCTGCAGCCTTTTCCACACGACGAGCTCGCCAGGTCAGGCCTGCTCCTGAGATGGAAGAGATGAGGTCGCTTGATCATGCGCTTGGAACCGAGTGAGTTCAACTCGAGGCGACGTCGTAGAAAACTTCTTTTTGGCCCCAAGTCCGTGTCACGTTCTCCAATCCAGTTTTACTATGGTTATTGACTAATCGGCTTAGGAATCAGAAGGGAGAACAGTATGATAAATTGGCATCGTGAAGCCCAAAATGACTGAGGCAGCTAATCCTTTAGGGCTGGTCTCTTACTCCAGGGAACTGTGGAGTAAGCTTCTACGTGTCCCGTGGCTGGGAAGTACAGCAGAGGTAGAGAACTACGCAGTTGTGCAGAGGGAGCGAGTCAGGCCACAGTGAGAGTTCTTATGGCTTCAGCCTCATCCTGGAGCCCATCCGTGTTATACTGGCCTTGGATTCTGTGACAGATCACTCAATTTCTACTGTCTTCCCTTCTTGCTTAGGCTAGCTCAAGTTGCTTTAATAACTTTCCAATAATCCTAACCAATGCACTCTGAATTCAGTTATTCTCATCCATAAATGGAAGTTTTAATACTTGTCCTAGGTATCTCACTAAGAGAATAAAACGAGGTACTAAAGACAGAAAGACTCATAAACTCTTAAGAGTCCCTTTGATAATAACCCCCAGTAAGTGCTTGTCCAAATTTTTTCCTTGGCAGGAAATCACTATTTCTTGAGGCAATCTGTTCTCTTTGCAGAGTTCTCTAGTTGCTAGAAGTAGATATCTTTATATGAAGTCAAAATTTTCTTCCCTGTAACTCCATCTCATTCATCCTAATTCTATCCTCTGGAGTCACAAAGAATAAATGCTCTCTTGTCAGGACAGCCCTTGAAGTTTATGAGGCTAGCTCTCCAACTCTCACCTAAGCCTTTTCTTTGATAGGTTGAATATCTTGAGATTGTTTAAGCATATGTCACGATTTTCCTGCATCAGAGTGTCTGGAATGACCAAGTAAGTTTAGACATACAAGTTGGAAAGAGAAAACATTTTGATTACGTCCTCATCATTAAAAAAAGAAAGGCTTAGTTAACAGGGCAATGGGTCAGAGCATCACATTTTTATGGTATTTCCAAATCCTCAACAGATATTTTCAGGATTCAAGGAAAAAGGAATTCCTGGGAATTCTCAAATCATAAGTAATTTCATATTTTTAATAGTACTTATGTGTTCTTAAATAACAATGAGTTGTGATAATAAGCAGTGTATCATTTTTTCTATGATAATTATATTAAAAGTTTCAAAGGTATTCTATAAAAGTAAAAACATAATAAATGCACTTTACAAGAACATATATTCCAATAATGTGTAAACACGATCTCTGATAATAGAAAAAATTAAGAGAAGAGAAAATTAACACTATACACCAAATAAAACTGATTTAAAAACTGAAGGGCATTAAAAATATTTAAAAGTTGTCTTTCTTAAAAAAAAAAAAATTAAATGCACAAAGCTTGAATTACACGAGCTGATAGTCTTGAGCTTTTATAACTCATATTTTAGGTGTGGAAACATTTCTTTCATTTTCCATTGACATTTGTTGAATTAAGTATGTCCAAAAGCATTTAACGTTAAGTATTATAGCTCACACAGCTTCATAGAGTGCATTTATTTATTTAATTTTATTTTGTGTACTTGCCTTGATTTCGGAAATTAACATTGCTTCTGATAGTTTCTGATTTCATGTGGGAACATCGCGCAATGATCCATATCTTCTTCGTGTTTATTCTGTTAACGTAAACTGACAAAGAGGACTTCTGGTTCTGGCTAAACTGAGGTGTTCTCATTCCTCCTGGGTCCTCCTTCTCATAACTAGGAAGCCTGAGCGTAACTTAACGAGCAACCGTAGGAATACTCCGAAAGCTGAAAAGGAGAAGGTGGGCTACTTAGGAATCTCGGGATACCAGGACTGGCATGGCACCAAGTTCCCTGGGTTTCCTGTTGCCTACTTTTAAGTTTTTTTTTTTAAGTAATCACCATTTGAAAAATGTTCTTTGTGGTTACATGCAATGGGTTTATTATTTTTAAACATGATTGAAACATATTTAAAATGTTTCCTTTAAAATTTTCAGTACAGTAAATAGGGATACATAACACACACAAACGGAAGTCCTTCATCATTTTTTTAAGACTGTAAAGATATCTTGAGACCCAAAAGTTGGAAAACTTCTGTGATATCTTGCACTATTTGCTCACTGATTGTTAAGTATCACGGATAGGCATAAATTTGAATGTAAATATATTCATAGAATTGGGATGACATGATGTCTAACCACAATTCAATTCTGTGCCTCGGGGATATATGGTTCATTTTCTCCCTAATGACATTACTCCCACGTGGAGAGCTGCTCTAACGTAAGGAGACAACTCATATTTCAGTTCCACATGTGAAGCCAAACACTCGGTTTAGAATTTAATTGATGGGTTTGAAGAAAACGGGATGTTCTGAGGCTTTACCACAGCTACTTCCATGTTTTAATAGACTATTTTTTAGAGCGGTTTTAGGTTTACGGAAAAATCAAGCGGCAAACTAGAGAGCTCTCATACATCCTCTGACCTCTCACGTGCACAGCCTCCATGACGGTCAACGTCCCAGCACCGGTGGAGTTTTGTTACAGTTGGTGAACCTCCCCTGCCAGGTGATCACCCCCCCCCACCCCCCACCTGTACTTCGCTTCGTCCCCACTAACCCCTGGCAACCGTAGATCTTTTTATTGTTTCCATTGTTTCGCCTTTTCTGGAATGTTATATAGTTGGAATCATTACAGTCTATAATGTTTTCAGGGGACCTCAGCTTCTTTTTAAGAACATTTGAGGAATTTTAGTGACAAAGTCAGGTCAAGACTTAGTAAATCTTTTTGTATGTTTATTTACTTTGCATTACAATAAAATTCACACATACTCATCTTTATGGTTATCCTCTCACAATCCAGAGTCAGCCACCAGTGGCCAGGAACTCTATCTCTTTAATGCGGGGTCACAGTGCCAATAGAGCCCAGTCCGATTTACAAACAGGTCCTCATTGCTATTGATGAAGCTCGTCCTCTCAGCCAAGTGCTCCTGGAACTGAATCCTGCCCTGGCAGAAAGGGGTTTACTTTACTCTAGAGTGATTATTTCCATGACGTATAAGAAAAACTACAAAACTGGCACGTACGCCCTTCACAGGGGAGCATCTGTTTTCAGGAGACTCTAAAAGTTCTATTTTTCAGGTCCTTTACGTTTCTGAGTAGGTTCTTAGAACTTCAGAATTACTGTAATTTTAAAAGGAAAGTAGCAGGGTGGCTGGTGTTTACATTTGTGTTAAATGGTTTGAAATGCACAGAGTAGTTCTTCAGCATCCGGGGCAATAAAGATACACATAATAAGGGATAGAAGTGGAGGAGGGCAAAAAAAAAGTAGAAAAACTATTTTATGATTGTTTGGCAGTTCTAGCTTCCACTTTCTTCGTGGGTCGTAATAAATAACCCAGTTAAGAGTTTGTACCATTTGAAGGCAAGGGGCGAGGTATGAGATTTCAGTTTCTCCAAAGTAAAGGACCTGTTCTAGAGTATTGCTTTTGGCTTGCTTGAGGCAACAAGATAGAATAGTTTCCCTTTGTCTACTTTAGTAGGAAAAAAAAACGCTATCAGGAGCCCAGAGCTGGTCGGCAGCTTTGTCCCTACAGCTGTGCGCTCAGAGCGACTGCCGGGGCCTCGGTTTCCTGACCTGAAATACAAGGGGAGGGCTGGAGACACCTGCCACAGATCTGCAGCTCTTCGTCGCCCTCTCAGCCACGAGCAGGGTGCAGAGTTTGGAGCCAGCGCTCGCCACTCCTGGCTGAAGGAGAGCTGTCTTCGGCCGGTCCTGATCCGCGGCGGATCCCGGCCGGGTTTTGGCCCCAGCCCGGGGGCGGGGCTCCGCGCGGCCGGAGGGGCGGGGCTGCCGCGGGCGGGGGCGGGGCCTGCGCCCGGGCCTCCCAGAGCTGCGCAGCGGGTGCGGAGGGCGGGGGGCAGGCGCCGGGCGGCGGGTGGGGGGCCGCGGCGCCGGGCGGGGGGGCGGGCGCCCCGCCGGCCCTTGGGGGGCCCCGGGGCGTGGAACCGGCGCGGGAGGCGGCCGCGGCCGGGCGGGCGCTGCCGGGCGGCGGGGGCCGGCTGGGCCGCGAGTCCTGCGGGGCGGGCGAGCACGTGTGCGCGCGTGTGCACCTCGGGGCGCGCGGCCGCCCCGCCGCCCCCCGCCCCCCACCCCGTGCGAACCGCTCCGGCCGCCAGCGGAGCCCCGGGCAGTGGTGGGGCTCGCTCAGGTTCCAACGTCAGGATTTTAAAGCACGTGTCTGTCTCTGTCATTTTTACTTTTAGGGCTTTGGCCAAATTGGGCGACTATCCCTAGATATCCACTTACCCCTTCTCACCGAGGAAGAGCGGGAGAAAGGGTAAGTAAGGAATGACCAGGGGTGGCCGCAGCTAGGACCGTCCGAGAGAGAGCCAGGGACGGCAGGTAGCTCCCAGGTAGATCCCACACGCCCCCCGGGGGGGCGGGGGCCTGGTGGCCGGACCCCAGCATCCCGTGGGGCACCCGCAGCCCCCCCACCGTCAAGGCTCACGCCCTCCGAGCCCGGGAGGAGGCCCGCAGCGGGGCACGGACGCGTGTTAGCCGCTTGACCTGACAGAAATCTGCCGTTAAGGTCGCCTCACCTCTGAGGAACGGTGGCCTTGTGCATCTCGGATTCCTGACAGCTGCGATTACTCCCTGCGACTGTGGCACTGAAGTCATGGTCCTCGATAGCGAACAGGAACCCCCTCCCATTTTAACAGGGGACCCCAAAGCGTGCAGCTAATGGCAGTATCACAAGTGTGGAAGTTCTTTTGGGTTTTGTCTCAAGCTTATAGGTGTTTTGGGGGTAGAATCGACTAGGCCGGGCCTCCTTCCCTGACTGCCCCTTGACTACACCCTCTCCAGCGTTCTTTGCACTTCTGAAAAGTTGCCAGACCAAACATGGACGCCCTTGGAAGTTCGCTGGGATTTTCAGGGTGGTCTCTTTCCTTGGTTCTTCAGTGGGGATTTTCCCTCATTCTCCAATACGCCACTCCCCTCGCCTCTCATCCCGGTGGGATGAAACCCACCTCCTCCCGGGAGTTTGGGAACGTGTTATGCGTCTCGTGTGTCACGTATAAACAAGCACTTCGAATGAGTTAAAATGCAGGCTAGCCACAAGCCAGAATGTAGAAAACCGCATTCTGGATGCACAGGAACGCTGGAATTTGCCCCTCCGGCATCTCGACGCGGGCCCACTGTGCCCTGAACCTGCTGCCTTATTTGTTATTTGTGCTCAAGTGGCAGGTGACCACATAACTTTTTACTTGATGAAAACCTAGAAAATAGTTGTTTATTGATGACGGGTCCATTCACTGATTCAATAACTATTTATTGACATAAGTAGGGTGGTAGAATAATGAGACCGTTGGAGGAGATGGCTGTTTGGGGTCAGGCCTTTAACCGATTTCCTCTGCGTTTCCTGAGTAGTTAAGTGTCACCAAGCAGGACCTTCTCTGTGCTGCCGGCCCCGGTGGCCCCAGTGGCCGAGGGTCTGTTCAGGGTTATGGGAGAACAAGTGTCATTTTTCTGCCGTTCTGTGGTGACCTTTCAAGGCTGACTGACCATGGCGATTTGTGTCCTGTAATGAATAGTATAGTCATTTTCCAGTGTAATCAAAGTACCGGTGTAATAATTAGATGAAGATAATTTTTTGAATTGTTCGATGCAAATGACCACAGAATAGAAGACATGGAGAGTGTTAGGGAGGACACACTTAGGAAAATAAACACTAAAGTTCACTTGCATGGGTTTCTGTACATCTGACTTCATTTTTTTATAGAAGTGAAAAAGGTGTCTTTTTTTGGTTACAAAGGTTATATAAGGTCAGAAAAACTTGTTTAAAATCAGATCTTGCAAGGACATGAAAGGCAGAAAGTGAGTCTCCTGTGTAGTCACTCAGATGACCCCTGTCAGCAATTCATGTTTATTTCTTCAACCTTTTGTTTTATAATTTGTTTCATAATTATTTGTTGCTATTTGGCAACATTGTACATTTCTGCCCTTCACCTCCATATTCCTGGCTAGTTCCCAGCATTCCTCGGCCCAGGAATCCTCAGGTAGAAGTAGCATGCCTTGTAAAGCCTTGTAGGTGCCAGTTTGATTCCTGGCTCTTTGTTAGTTCTGCCGCTTTGGGCCAATTAAAACCCTGTTCCTTAACTTCTCATCTGTCAAAACAGAACAAAGAGTATATTAAAAAGAATGTTAAAAAACGCACAGTGACCGGCGTCCAGATACGGTTAATTTCCCTCCTTGTTTGTCTGTCTGGTCGCCCATCACTTATGACCTTTCTTGTGATGGTGGAAAGCAGTCTAGTACTTAACTCTCCTGGGCGGTTGCCTTTTCACAGCGATCACCTGCTCCATCTGATCCTAGAATTTCTGGGACAAGGACTGACTCCCGAAGCGGCTCTGAGTCCCCCCATCAGGGCTGAAGAGCGCAGCTTGCACAGCGAGGGGGAAGGGTTCCTGTGATGTCTTTAAAAAGCTCTGGCACTATTCCCAAAACAGTGAGGAAGACACGACCGCCTTGAGCTGAGCGCTTGGAGTTAGGGTTTCTATTTCAGAAACGTCTATGGCTTATAAGAATTGCAATAAAAATGCTGATCCTTCATGTCCAGACTGTCACGATTTTGCCCGGTCGCGGGTTTAATAATACAGCTAAGCTGTGTACTTAGTGTCTCTAATACGGCTCTGGAAGCCAAGAGACAGGTCCACAGACGTCAGATTTCACACCGGCCATCCGGTCTCACTTTGCTAAGGAGTGCGTTTTGTCAGTAGATCGTAGGCGTATCAGTGGCACTGCCGTGGTGCGTGGCACTTCTGTGCGTGGCATTTAGTAGGATGCTTCATGCACATGGCAGCGCGCTGTGGATTAGCGTCTGGTCAGAGAAGCGCGTTTCCCACAGGTGTCTTCCGCTGTCACTGTTTTTACACGTTAACCAGGCGAATCAGTTTCTATTCCGGGCGATTTTCTTGTGGAAGGAAAATATTCCTCAAGAAAAGTCTCATTCCCAAAATTCGTTTTCAGCCCCTGGCCGCCACCGACCTTTTTACCGTCTCCATAGTTTTGGCATCTCCAGAATGTCACGTGGTTGGAGTCATGCAGCATGTAGCATTTTCCCTTAGTTTTTAGTTTGCCTGGGATAGCAGATTATTTACAAAGCATTTTGATATTTTTCCAAGAGCTTGTTTGCTTAATAAGAGTTTTATTAGTGTCAGATTTAAATACTAAATATAACTTAGCTTTATTAAATAATAATTAGTATTGTTTTTGTGTCAGGGTGATCTGAGGCACTTCATAGACTAACCAGCTTGTATTTTTTTTTTTTTTCACTATTTCTTGTGTAAGAGAACTGTAGTCTGAACACATACGTGGGTTATGACAGTTTAGAAGATTAATAGTTTGGGGCATATCTGGGGCATATGATTGTGTGAGGCTATTACTCTAAACATTGCATTGCAGCCTTCATTTTAAAGCTTTAAAAAATGGGCATTAATTATAAATTCCTAGACATTAAGGTGGTGCTGGATAGTGAAGAGAATGTGGGATGTGGGTACGAAGGTTTTACTCGCGTCCAGCTCCATTATCGGCTGTGTGACCGTGAACCTTGCGTCTCCGAGCTTCATTTTCCTTTTGGGAAAACTGAGATAATATGTATTCGAGAGGTACTTTTGAGGGCCATGTGAGCTGTTCGTAAGACTCCTGTGTAAATTAACTCATTACGAAGGCAGGTAAGGATATACTTGGTTCATGAGCTATATATATACTTGGTTACCAGCTTCACCTCTGTGATTGTATTTTGGGTTCGTGATAAAGGGAAATAATGATTTGGGGTTAAGAAGGCAATGCGGCGAGTCCTCACCATCACAGCTTCTTGGAACTGCATCAGAATGATGTATAAGAAAACCCTTTCTATCAAAGGCCAGCTCATACTAGCACAGCATCTCGGAGACGTTATGAGGAAATGATGTGGGATAAAATGTTGCTCGAGGACCTGCCGTGCTGCGGGAAGGATTATTTAGCTGTGTCTGGGAAGAAATGACTGGTTTTTATCTGAATACGTCTCATTGAATAAGCCTGCCCGTGTCTCCTCATGAAAGGTGTACCCTTGGGAACATTCTGCTTGTGTGCTTGGCTCCAAATCATATTTATTATCTGGTTGTCAGATTGAGATGTTAGCCCTCCTTCCAGAAGCATGAATTATACTGCCGAATTCAGTACAGAGTTAGAGACGAGGTAGAGTTAGGAAGATTCTGGGGGAAGAGAATAAAAGTAGTCTTATTGAAATCCTGTGGCAGGCGATATATTAAATATAATTTTAGTTTCAGTCAAAATGTCCCTATAGTTTAAAACAGTTAGAAAGAGGAATGGTCAGCGACATACTAATGAATTAAAATTACAGAAAACTTTACACCTCTGAGTTTGAGAATGCGTGACAGTGCTTTCTTCAAAATAACAGTGTAGTCGTCATTTTCTGTCAGTACAATTGACATCTTTATTAAATTGCAGGCTCAACTTTTTGTAGTCACTTCCCCCTATTACCTTCAAAATACGTCATGTTGCCAACGACAGAAAGTTGGACCGTTGTGTGGCCAGGATGTGGGTGTGGCTGTTCCAGCCCGAGCCCCTGCGGTAGCCATGGGGAGTCCAGAAGGAGATGTCCCCGCTGGACAGGAAGTCGCCTCCCTTTCGGTGTTATCTGACTTACGATGTTGGCAATGGGAAGAAGCACATTTACCGACCGTTCTAGAGAAGGCCGTCGTAGAACAGCTTTTGGACGTGTTTGTAACAGCCTCTCTGTTACAACCACAGAGAATGTCAGCCTGGAGAACCGAACTGGGTGATAGGGTGGATACCAGTCCCGTGGGGAAATTCCGTGACCCTTCTGTTTCATAAAATCTTCCTGGACATTTCACCCTAGATTTTGAAAAGGTAAAAAAAGAGATGGGAGAGTTTGTTTTCCACGCAATGGAGAGCAAAGTTGTTCAGTAAATGGCAACATTCAAGGGCAAGTTCATCTGTCTTGGATTTTATGTACATGAAAACTACCTGGGGAGCCTTAGCTCCGCCTTTTATCGTGGAGTTCTCATCTTTAACTCAGTCCGACTGCCTGCCTGGTTGGAGGTGACTGGAGACCACAACCATTTTCAGCCCTCAGGCAGAGAAGCAGAGTGGCACGTGACCTTGTCCCGTCTTTCTGAAGCGTTCTGTTCCATAACCTTTTAAAACTGATTTATTGGATAAGTAAAATTATGCTTGATATTTGAATCAGTTTTAGTTCTGGACACTTAGATGCTGGTGAAACTCTGGATTGTACTCAGTGATCGTTTTAAAATTCTCGTTAGACTAGCTCACTCCCCTGCCTACGGTGTTTGTGGATTGCATTTACCCTTGGGTTGCAGTAAAAACCTGCTTAAACAGGCCTAAAAGACCCTGTTTACCTCTCTAGCATTTTTCTATTTTTCCAGCTAACCGATAGACAGTGAGTTCTGTTTACCTTGGCCTCTGTTTTTTTTTTTTCAAGTCTGGGTCATATCTCCATAATTTCTAGTGCAGCTTTAAGGTTTAGAGGGCACGGTCCATTTTAGGTCGACTCGCACTGCTATGAGCTCCCCCAGCATGAAATTCATTAGATACACTGATTTGTCTATGTGTGCATTATGTAGTCGACTCTTACTATATAGTTGTTGAATCAGTATGATCTTGAGTGGTTGGGAGAGAGCAGAGAGATCAACTTGAACTGAAGAACTTTCAAAATATCAAATATAGTTTGAACAAAGATAGTGGAAGTAAGCTTGTTCCTAAATTTAGGAACAGTGAGAAACTCTGGCTACAGTAAGGGGCTATGGGACATAAAAATTGGGGTTAGATGGTGGATGAACTAAATATTAGACTTAGTAGTCTATAAATAGTGGAGAGGGGATAACTGAAGGATTTTTGAAGGATTTTGACTGGGGACTCATGGGCAAACTGTGTTTTAAGAAGATTAATCTGACAAGTGTATGGGATGAGTTAGAAGGTAGAGAGGTTGAGGAAGGAGACCAATTGGAAAATTGTAATTTTCTTGCCAGATAGTGAGGGTTTTCACTGTGATAATTGTGGGGATAGAAAGTAAGAGTTCAGGAACCATTAAATAAAAGAGTAATAAAACTTGACTATGTGAAAATTCTGTATTGTCAAAAGCCGAATCAAATAAAAAAAGTATATCGAAAGGCAAAGACAAAGTAGGGAAAAGATTTGCATTTTGTTTCATAGGAAATGGGCTGTTTTCATAAACATGTTAAGGACACCAACAACTCATTGGAAAAAGGCAAACAATACAAACAAATAGAACAGTGGACAACCATGTGCAGGATGTGAATGGACAGTTCATAGGGAGAGAGATTCAACATAAAAGTTTAATGAGATGGACTTTTTTTTTTTTAACCCATGGAAGTGGCGAAGAAACATTTTGAAGACAATGTGTCTTTGAGGGTACAGGGAAAAAGGCAGTATCATCACTGTTAATGGGAATGTGAAGTTTTGACATTTTCCTTGTGCCCAATTTGAAAATAGTTATCAAAACAAAATACACATATCATTTGACTCCTCTACTAGAAGTTTTCCTGCAGATCTGGTGCTTGTTTGAAATAATATATACTTAAGGATATTCTCGGTAGCCATTAGAAACAACTTAAATGCTCATCCTCAGGGGACTCCATAAATCACGGTATATATAGTGGAATATGACGTAGTTTAAAAGAATGAGGCAGTTTATATATACTGAAATGGAGATGCAGAATAGTGGGTATGCATAAGTTGTTACTTGGAGAAGAGTTAATAAAGATACATATTTTCTTGTATAGGCACGGAATATCTCTGGAGGGAATTATTTAAAAAAAAAATGGAAAATGCCTCTGGGGATTGGATCTTGGTGGCTGGAGAACAGAAAGGGGAGGCAGTCTTATTTTCCACTGTAAACCCCTTTTTAGATTTTTTGAATTTTTTATTACAAAAAAAAATTTAAAAAGGAAGAAACATTCAACTCAATATATTTCTCTATATTTTTATATATAGCCAACTCTGAAAGAATTAGGAAACAGAAAAACGTATTAAAAAAGAACTCTTTTATATATCTGATAAGGGGTTACTATCCAGAGTGTATCAGAACCTCTATTGCTCAACAATAAAAAGCAAACAATCCAGTCAAAAAACGAGGAAAGGACTTGAATGGACATTTCTCCAAAGAAGATAAGACAGATTGCAGATAAGCACTTGAAAATATGCTCAGCGTCACTGATCATTAGGGAACTGTGCAAATCAAAACCACTACTTTACACTCATTAGCATGGCTGTCACTAATCAGATAGAAAGTAGCAAGTGGTGACAAGGATGTGGGGAAATTGGAACCCTCGGTCACTCTCTGTGAGAATGTGAAATGGCACAGCCCCTCTGGAAAGGAGCTTTGCAGTTCCTCAAAAAATCGAGAGTAGAATTACCATATGATCCAGCAATTCAACTTCTGGGTGCATACCCCAAAGAGCTGAAAGCAGGGTCCCGGAGACCCATGTTCAAAGGAGCATCATTCACAATACCGGAAAGACGGGAGCAGCCCCAGCGTTCATGGACAGGTGATGGATTAACAAAATGTGGTGTATACATTGTATACATCCAATGGAATATTATTCAGCCTTGAAAAGGAAGGAAATTCTGACCCATGCCGTTAGATGAACACTGAAGACATTATGCCAAACAAAACTAACCAGTTACAGGAAGGCAGACACTGTGCGATTCCACTGACGTGTGGTACCTCAAGTACTCAGGTTCACGGGGACGGGGGAGGCGTGTCGTTTAATGGGTAAAAAGTTGCATTCGTGCAAGATGAATTCTGGATGTTGGTTGCACAATGATGCGAATATGCTAATCACTGCTGAACTGCATAGTTAAAAATGGTTAAGATGGTAAATTTTATTTTGTGTATTTTACAAAAAAAAAAAAGATACAATCCCCCTCACCCCGCACCCCCACCCCAAGAAAGAACCCTGTGGTAGAAATACGGGAGACGAATGTATACATACATGGCTACGAGCCATAATCTAAGGGTCCAAAACGAGGTATAAGCAAAGCTTTGGAGCGGCCGCAGACGGGCCGTGGACGGGGGACCAGAGGAGGAATCGCGAGCCGGTGTTGGAGCGCAGCGTCGCGGGGTGGGGAGGGGCGCGCACCCGAGGCCGAGGCCGAGCAGCAGCGGAGCAGGGGCGCGGGCGGCGGGGCGACGCCGGCAAGAACCGGCCCGGGCCCCTGCCTGGCCTTGAACGTCGGGCCACAGAAGCTGGACTGCGTCCCTGTCCAGCCTGCGACCGGAGTAGTGGCACGGCCTGCGTTCTGGACAGGACGCCGCGTGGCGTCGGAGGCGAGGAGATGACCCGGGGGCCGGCGGCGGTCCTGCGGGCCCGCAGCTCGTCGTTCCGCAGGGCCGAGCCTTTGCTCTGCTGCGGTGGCCTGAGCTGTCCAGCGCGACGACACGAATTCTGCCTGAACGTGCCGTCTTTGCCCTGTGTTCAGCCTGGGACATTAAGACGCCGTCCAAAGGGGTCCCACGGAGTTTGCCGCAAGCTTCTGTGGGTGGAGCTAACCAGCAGGCTCGGCTGTTTCCTTCTTGATTTCCCCCCCATGTCGTAAAATAACGTGCCCGTGCTCTGAGATCGTGTGTGCGTGTGTGTGTACGTGCATTTGTGTGCGTGTGTTTGTGTGCGTGTGTGTGTGCACGTGCATTTGTGTGCGCGTGTGTACACGTGTGTGTACGTGCGCGCGCGCGCGTGTGTAAGCGTGTGCGTGTGTGCATGTGTGTGCGTGTGTGTGCACGTGCATTTGTGTGCGTGTGTACGTGTGTGTGCACGCGCACCTGCGTGCACGCTCCTCTTCCTGAACTCGGTGAAGGCTCCATTGTTTCTGGTTTCGCATCCTCCCGTCTCCCTCAGAATAAGGGAGGAGGCTGGGGTTTTGCCCTTTCCCACTGGACTTTTTCTCGCTCCCGCCTCGTTTGGGGTGTGGACCCCCCTTGAGGCTCCTCCGACCCTCCTGCTGTTCCCCTCCCCCCCCCCCAAACGCCGGCACGCGTCATTTTTATGTACGCCGGATGGCAGCCTTCCTCCCCCGAGCGCTTTCTCATCCTGTCCGCTTCTCCGTGACCCTGACCGTGGTCCCGGCTGCTCTCTGCCCCAGGGCATCTTTTCCTAAGATTTCTCCCAGTCGGTGGAGCAGAATGTGTTTCATACCCAGAGACTACAGTCATTGCATCCCAAAGTTTTTCCCAAAAGAAGTCAGTGCGGTATAAATTCACTGGGCTCACTCGTTTTCCCTGAGCCCGGTGAGGGATCCGATTCGGTGGCCGTGTTGACGGTTCACCGTTTGGTGTCTGCAGGGCCGTAGGCTGCCAACTGCGTTCTTTTGTGCTTTGCCTTGAGGAGAGGGGAGCTGAATTCGGAGTTGACAGGGACCACGGCCTATTTTAAAGACAGAATTTGTCCAGCAGCCAGATGTCGGCTCGCTCAGTTTGTCTCCGCCCTCTCTTTCTCCTCCTCATCCTCAGGGCTGAAAGGCAGCAGGCTTGCACAAAGGAGCCAGGGTGTGTGTGTGTGGGATTGTGAAGCCATTTACCTTGCGAATTTTTTCTCTCCTGCTGGGAGAGGTGCAGGGAAGAAAAAGTCTGAGAAAACGTATTTTCCGATTTGCTTCTATCGAAAATACTTCGTCAAAGAAGTCGTAGGGAAAGATATAGTCTCAATGATTGCTACTAGATTATGGGATAAAAAAATCGGGAGTGGCGATTTATCTGAAGTGTGATTCTCTCTTGGGGAAAGTTTGCCATCTTCTTTGCACTGATTTGCATATCTTTTACTTTAAAATCATATTTAACATGTGATTGAATCTGAAAATAGAAGACTGCATTGCCCTCATTATCACAAAACTGAACTTTGTGATAATATCGGCCACCTAATTATTATCTTTGCTTGCAGTGTCTTGGACCGAGGGGTCTGGCTGGTTAGAAGGCACAGTGTTGAGAACAGCGCCTCGGGATCAATGGCGGGGGTGGGGTGGGGTGGGGGGCCCTTTCTCGCTCCTCTGTGGCACACTTATTTTTGTTCTCCAGCAAACCAATATGGGTAAGCGGGGGGGGGGGGGGGGGGGGGAGAATCAGCGATGCCAGTAGATTCGACCAAATAGCGGGAGGTGACGAGTAGGGTGACATCAGTTTGTATTTGAAGGGTAGAACACACTAGAACGGTTATGAACGTTTCATAGATGGCATAACTTCTGCAGAAAGAGTAGTAGTTTAAGATTCATTGCCATTTTTGTCTTTAAAATGTGGTTGATTTTTAAGTACTTCCGTCTTTTATATTTGCTGAAAATATTACATATGAAGCTTATGCTTATAATGCTGTAAAGCATTTTTCTAGTACTAACTAAACGACTGTGGAAAGTGTTACACCTGAAGGGCCACGCTGATTCGGCGGCATTTCCAGGTCTACACGTTGCACATGCAGTCGAGGTGGCTCAGCTCCCCCCTGCGTATTTGCGGGCCCGGGTGACCCACATGGAAGGGGAGTTGCAGAAGGGCCCAGGGTTCTGGAACGCACATGTCGTGTGGCTTCCTTTTGTTTTGGCCGTGAACCTTCCGATTCTAAGAGGCAGTCCAGAGGGCCGGGGACAGCAGGGTAGTACGTACAGGTATACGAAGACTACTCGGATCATATTTTTCTATCAATTGATCTCGTATGTAGATTTGTGTTTTTCTTCCTTTTATGCCCCTTGCCCGTTCGAAAATGTACGAGACATTGACGAGACTTGAGCTTCAGCTTATCTGTAGCGGGCGGAGTTAATTAACTGTGTGCTCCGAACACCCTCCGTGCGCCGCATCCGCGTGCCGTAGCAGCGGTTAGGAAAGCAGGACCTCTTCCTGCTGCTTGCTGGGAGTGGTGGGGTCGCGGGGAGGCCGTGGGGCGCAGTGCTCGCGTGCACAGGACACAGGCTCAGACCCCCTGGACTCAGCTCTGCTGCTACGATCCGTGCGAGATTGGGAGGATGACTCACGTACTCCTGTTTGTGCCATTTAAAATGGGATAGCAATAAGGTTAATGTAGGGGTTACTTAAGGTAATTAGGATAATAATTCTATTGTAATATCGAGATAGTGGTGTATAATTTTGACCATACAAAATGGACATTCTTTACTAGACTACCTTTATATTTTATTAGTTTCACAATACAATTGTTTTTTACACACGTTCTTTTTTTCCCAAATTCATGCTATTTTTAGGTTTATAGATTCGATAATTTGTGGAAGAGTACTTTTTTGATTGATTCTGTGCGTGGCCCATCAGTCTCTTTAAAAAGAGGCTGTTGTTGCCCATAAAATTTTATGTAACTTTAATATTTGTACTGAAGTTAACACCCCGAATGTAGCAAAGTCTGGCTGTGATTTTACATATTTCCTGGAAGATTGTTATGTACATGTCACTTCCAAAGCTGCCCTCTCCTCTGTGATTTTATGATGGTTCTTTTTGCTAGACGTGTATAAAAAGGTGCACTTGCTGCCTTTCTTTTTTAATTAATTGGATAAAATTAGTGAGGGAAAGGTCCTTGGGTGATATGCTTAGTCATTTTGCAGAATAAAACTACATTCGGTTCTAAAAAACTTCATTATTCAGAACTGATAGATATTAATTTAAGTTGCTTTGAACTTCTGTATGGCTCATATATTTTTATCTAGCTCATATATCCTAAAATCTATTGAAATTGTTACTGGATTTTCTTTCTAAGCCATTTACTGTAACTACCATTGTGAGGTTCCCTAATATCATTTGATGTTGATGAGACAATAAAAATAAGTTTCTTACAAAATTGAAAAGATCAGGGAATTATTCTCAGGGCCACTGAGCTGTTGATTCAGTCGAAAACCTTTTGGTGACCAGTATGAACATAATTTAGTTTTATTTATTATTACTGCTGTTTATTTCCAAACGGGGTTCTTGTTTTTGATGCTGAAAGCAGGAATGTATTAGAAGTTTTCCCGAGCATGTGTTTGTTAAATGCACACAGGTTTGAAGCAAAGATCAGACAAGAAATTGGAACGTGTCATCGAGTATGTTACCCTGGCAGCCGGAGTCAGGAGTGGTCTCAGAGCAGAGGCGACAAAGATGGCATGGGGCACGTCGTGGCAGGCGGGGGCGTCCAGTTGTGGGGAGAAGGTGCCATTCCGTGGGTTTCTGATGTGAACCATTAGGGCCCGAAGTTAGACTCAGAGCTGCGGCGAGGAACTTTAGGGGTCGTCTGCTCAGACATGAAATGAATTGCCTGTCACTGGCGGAGTAGGACTTGAGCCCAGGTTTTCCGATTCCTAGTTTCCACGCAGCGGCAGGGGGACACAGAGCACAGTGCTGAACGGCGCGGGCAGGGGGGTCTTCGGGAGTGACACCGGCATGGCCGAGCCATCCGGCACCGGCCCGGCCGCTCGGCTTCCCCCGTCCGGCCCTGGCTGGCGTCTAGCGGGACGGGGCGTCCGCCTCTCTCTCCGCGAACACGGCAAGCAGGTGTCAGTGCGAACCACGTCTGACGTGGATCAGGCCTGTCAAGAAGCAGTCCTCACCTGCACATGCGTAGCTGGATTCCAGGCCCTGGGGGACGCGGTTGGTCCCTGCAGGGGCCCGCGGTCTGGCCGGGCGAAGGGCCTCGGCCGGGACGAGGTCACCGACAGCTCCGGTGCCCCGCGCGGCTGCGGCCGGGCCACGCCAGAGGCGTTTGGAGCTGGACGATGCCGCCGCGGGTGCGGGCGTCACGCGGGTTCCCTGGAAGGCACGAGGGTGGGGGGCCGGGTGCTCCCCCGCTCTGCAGATCTGAGCAACAAGGGTGCCGTTTCGGCTTCACCTGGCTCGTTAGGTGCTGGAGCCAGGCGCGGTCGCAGGTGCGGCGCGGTTGCAGGTGCGGCGCGGTTGCAGGTGCGGCGCGGCCCAGCGCCGTCGTGCGTCGTGCGTTGTGCGTCGTGCGTCGTACGTCGGGCGGCTGCAGGGTTCTGTGGGGGGGCGGGGGGGGACCCCGTTTCTGCTCGTCCCTCCTCAGCGTGTTCGCCAGCAGGTGCAACTCTCTCCACGCGGCTCTGGACGCTGGGCACGAGCACCCCCTGGTTCGGTCACCCGCTCCCTTTGCGTTTCTTCACTGGCAGGCACCTGAGGTCGCTAGTTAAACGTGAGTTCGGTGAATTTTTCCATTTAAGGTGATTTTTTTTTTCTTTCTTTTTTTTTTTTTACTAAGAAAGGGTTGCGGTGAGATACTTGTTTACAGTACATAAAACGTAGCGGCAGCGGGCATTTACAGCGGGCTCCTCTGCGGTTCAATTAGCGTGTTTTGCTTTTCTGCGTTATGAGCCGTTAACTTGAAGATCGGCCCGTAAATGGTGCCATTAAACATTACAGGTAAGTTTAGAAACTGCTGCGTTGCAGAATCACTGTACTTCTCCGAACCCGGGTTGTTTCCTCTCTACCTGGATATTTCTGCATTCAAATGGCATTTCTCATTTTAGCACGAATAAGGGCTTATACACCTGACTGAGATGAATTTAATCTAAACAAGAAATATGAAAGACATCAGGGCTCGAGTCACACAGCGCGCGCCTCCATACTCCACTGATTCTTTAAGGCGGTGTTTTTTTATGACCTTTTTGTTTGTTCGTCTTATTTTAATATAGTGAACCCTGATTCAAGAAAAATCTTTTTAGAAATTCTATTATTAAGGAAAAAAGCAATAACAGATAACAGCGGGGCGGCTCTGACTGGAGCAGGGAGGCGGGGCCCAGGGCTCGCTGGCTCCTGGGGATCGGGGTGCGGGCTGAAAAGCATCGCTTTTAAGGAGAAACAAGCCGAACACTTCCAAAAAGTTAGCAGTTAATTAAAAAGTTCTAATGCCTTATAGTTGAACGGGTTATGAAAAATCACTTGATTCTTCCTATCCATCTTTACCGTCTTTAGACAGAGTGCTGCACTGTGATTTATTGAAGAAAAAAGCACCCCCCAAATCAACATCTTGAAGTTCAATATGAAGTTTAATCTCTCTCTCTCTCTCTCTCTCTCTATATATATATATATATATTTTTAAAAAACCACTTTCATCATAAAGGTCTTCGTCTGCCAAGTGCAAGTGTCGGGAGAGAGATGGGGGTAACTAGATGGAGGCGTGCCCCTGCTCACGCGTGCGCTGGGACAGCCACACGGTCTGCGGCGTGTGCTGGGCAGTGCCTCTCCCTGCCCGAGCTCCCACAGCATCCATTGCCTGCTGAATGTAATGTATGAAGTTCATATGGACAGGAAGATATGCAAAACAAACATTACTTTCAGTACTAAGCTTTTGGGAGCGATACAAGGATGAGAAAATCAGGTGTAATACCTGCTGTGCTAGAGGAAGCGTAGGATTTTACGGGACGTCGTGGGAGGGGCATCGAATCCAGACTGGGCGAATGAGGGTGGCCTTCCCTGTGGAGTGACCGCTAAGCAAACCCGACGCCTGAATGAGCTGGCCAGGACGAAGAAAGGTGGAAGAGTAGTGAAGACAAGAAGAGCGTGAATGGGGCCCAGAGACAAGGAGAAGCGTGGCGTGTTCCAGAACGCGAACGCAGCCGGGTTTGGCCGGAGCGGGGTGTGCTAACGTAAGAGCGAATATGATGTGACTGGGGACGTGACTGGACCTAAGTGTACTTAGCTGTGCGTGCTACATCTAAGAGCTCGGTATCCGCCGTGGGCAATGGCGAATTACTGACAGATTTCAAGCCGGAGGAAGTGGTGATTTGTATTTCCTCGGGAGAGGGCACTTTGGCTACCTACCGTCTGGACCTTGGGGCAGCTGTTTGGATGACAGAGTCTTTCTGTGACCAGACAATGTAGAATTCTGTGCACTTTGTCTTTCCATAACATCCCCAATGGCCTCTCTCGTCTGTAAAATCTGTCTTCACGTTATTTTTATGGCCTTCTTAACCTCAGCACAAGGCTAGAGCAATTCAGGACCATGTTTAATGTTCAGTATTTATATAGATACACAGATACGTCTTCATTCTTGCAGTATAGAAACTGCTATGATGCCCGGCATGTGGCAGGTACTCAATAAGTGTTTACTGACCTAAAAGGAATAAATACTGAAGGAAGAGATGCCAACTCAATTCTCTTTTTGGTAATCATTTGTCTGCTCCTCCCAGCATCCTTTAGACCAACCTGTATTCAACATGAGCTGTTTCCTGACAAACCCACAGGGGTCCCACCACTGTATGCTGCGACTAACGATAATTAAAATGCTGTGCATTTTAAATAGGTTGAATTCACAAACTTTCCATTTTGTTACTTGATCCCAAAGTTATTTAACAATTGAATATGCAGATATAATAATCAAAGAATAGTGGAGAGCTTTATTTACTCAGCTCAACAATTACGCTTTGGAAATTATGGGGAACGATACTTGACGAATTAAAAAAAAAAAAAAAAATGATTGCACCTGCAAGGGAGCTCCGTTTTTAACATATACCTGAGAATCCTCTCCAGAGACACGTATCTGAAAATAATATTTTACAGGTTACTAAACATCAGTTGATAAACCACTTTCATGGCATTCCACTAAATCAAATTAACATCACCTACCTTGCCTTTTGAGTATAAATACCCATTCTTTAATATCGCCCACTTTCAGAAACCGAGCACATCCTAAGATATTTTTCCATGCTTCATAATCATTACTGATGTTAATTATTTAGGCGCTCGAATTCGCACGTATTTAGCTGGGGGGAACACCTTCAAACGGGCTCGTGTCCTTTTCGTGTGCTTTCATCGTTCTTCTGAGAATTTCCTCACTTGGCAGCGTAGCGAGCGGCTCCGGGCTCATGGTCCACCCTCCGCGCCCCGGCCCTGGCCTGAAGCCTTTCTCCGCAGAGCCTGGGCCCTTGCGAGGAACAGCGCCAGGACCTGAGATCCAGGCTCTGGACGCCGTGGTCCCTGCTGGGGCGTCTGCTTTCAGGTCTCCGAGAGGCTCGCTCTTGGCTCCCTGCTTGGTGGTCTCCCCTTTTGCACTGCGGCTCCCAGCAGACACTTCTGCTCATTGGCTCAGTCCTACCATGTATCTAAAACAGAACTGCTTCCCCCTGCCCCCAGCTGAGGCTGTAGAATTAAATACTACTTTCAAAAGTTATAGGATTAAAGGAGGGCGGGAGGAAACTTTTGGAGGTGATGGGCAGCTCATGGCAGCTCATGGCTTTGATCGTGGTGATAGTTTCGTGCGTGTACACTTACTTTCCAACTCAGAAGCGGTGCACATTACCCGTTTGGCTTTTCATGTGTCGATCATACCACAGTCAAGCGGTTTAAATGAAAGGAAAGCTGACGCGTGAGTTGCAGTGGTGGGCAGTGTAGGCGCAGTGTGCACGGCCCGCGTCCGGATGTCTTACACCGGCAAGGAGGACGCGCCTGGCCGGCTCATTCCGTGGAGCGCGAGGCTCACCTAGGAAAGGAGCGAAGCTCGGCCCCGCCCCCATTCATTGGGTCCGCCCCTCCCCCACACAGTGCGGGGGGGGGGGGGGGGGGAATGCCGGCTCGATTCTCTGTCTTGTTTAGGTTTTAAGCATCAAATGGGGAAGGACCATTTCTTCTTAATGTATGTAGTATATAATAAAAATGTGTGGTGTAAATCAAGAATATTGAGATTGTTTTGTTCTGTTTCAAATCTTTCATTAGAAGCTATTGCCAAAGTGAAACAAAGTTTTATCGTTCATTTTCTTTTTTATCTTATGGAATATTTCTCTACCTCTTTACATTTTACTCAGAATAGCCTAGGTATGTCTCGACTAAGGCCATGTTTGGATTCCTGAAAAATCTTTTTTCCCCTCCAAATTATGGCTAGTTATTTCAAAATCATGTGTTAATTACCCCCCCACCCCCCCGAGTTAAGTCTTTATCATACAGCAGGGTTCGTTCCTTCTGTCTTTGGATCTTTTCTGGGTTTCCCATGTTATTACTTGTTTATGCAAAGTAAATTATCCCCAAAATTCGCTGTGTTAAAACATTTATTGTCTCTCAGTTCCCACGGGTCAGAAATGTGGGCGCAGCTCAGCCTCACGGTTCTGGTTTAGGGTCTCTCTTCGGGTTGGACTTAGGGTTTCAACCCAAGCCGCAGTCCTCTGCATGCGTCCCAGAGGTGGCCGGCTGTGCCTTGCAGGCGGCTCACTCACAAGGCGGCCCAGGGGGTGCTGGCTACGGGGGGCAGAGACGGAGGCCTCACTTCCTTTCCATGGCGGGGGGCCTCTGCCAGGGCTGGTCTGTGTCCGGACACGGTGCTGCCTCGCCTGGAAGTGGCGACCCAGGAGAGAGAGCGAGGAGGAAGCTGTCCGTTTAGCAGCTAGCCTCAGAGGTCACCTCGCACCACTCAACGCCACATCCCGTGGGCCGGCAGCGTGCCCCTGAGCCCTGCCCGCCCTTACCAAGGCGGGAATTCGGCTTCTCATTGCGAAGGGAGGCCTGCCACTGAACGTGCGGGAATAGTTAAAATAAGAATCGTTTTATTTCCCCTTCGTTCCATTCCTCTAGATGACTGCTTCTACGCTAAGATCACACCTGATCCAGCGATTCATTTAGAGAGCCCTGTCAAACTGACGGAATGTCACATAATGCTACGCTCTACTGGATTCGACGGCCATTGCCTCTTATTGGTCAAGTATCTAAAAAAGGATATGCAAAATAATAATGATCCGGGGACATTTTAAGTTGCTTTATTTCCCCAACTTCCGAGACGTCTTTGGAATTGTACTGTAGGGATCATTGCATTTCATTGCTGATGTCTGCTTACAGCATTAAAAAGAAATTTAAAAAAAATATGATTCCCTACTTCCACGAGTAATTGCAAATCTTTGATTGGCAGATGCTGCATAACTTCAGGGCGCCGTACGTGGATGAAATCTCACAGGTATCTGAAACAATCTTCTGATAGCAGCAAGGAGGCCAGCCAGGGTTTCTGGGGGAGCAGCCTGATGGTGGCGGCTCTGCACGCTGCAGAGCTCCCCGCGGGCACCTGGACTTTCTGCGCCCTGGACTCTCTGCTCCTCTCTCTGCACCTCGAGTCCTGGGCTCGGAGAGCACTCTGGGCCAGCCCCCCCCCCCCTTTGTCTCTGGGAGGAGCCACTCTGTACTCTGATCCCCTTGGCTGCCCTTTTTTTTCTTTTTTAAAAAAAACCACCAGTAATGATTATAACATGGACTTTGCTTCCATTTCCACAAGTGTGTGCGCCACGTGCCCTGGCGCCGTAGCCACTCACGCCAAGGTCACTGGTTACTGCGCTTTCACCTGCAGTCGGGCTCATCTTCTCATGCAACGTGCGTCTCTGCCACCCGAGCTCGCCGTGGACACGTGGCTGCCGGCGGCGGGCTGCGGGCAGCCTTCCAGAACTCCCCACCGTCGCCCGGACAGGGCTCGTTGTTGGCAGGCTCCTCAGAGCCTTCACGCGTTTGTTTCTCTGCTCTGAGAACCAGCGCTGCCGATCTTCACATTCGTCACTCCTTTAAGCGCAATCGTCTCTGGGCCGGCTGTGTGTTTGCTGGGTACATCGTACTTCCCAGTCGCACCGTGTTGGGACTTGGCTTTTCCATGTTTGTCCCCTTAAGGTCTGGTGGCTTTGGCAACTTTGAGAAACCTTTCCACTTCCTATTCCCAGCCTTGATCCAAGGAAAAACCAGGTTTTTGCTCTTGATCTCTTCGTCCAGTTTTGATCTGATGTCGTATTCACTCACAGGCGTTTGTCGTCTATGAAGGAAAACGTAGCTGAGGCGTGGAGAGCGGAGGGCAGCAGAGGGTCTTCATGAGACCCCGAGATCATGTTCTTTTAAAAAAGTAGCCCATTTTGCTGACCGTCGGGGCCCGATGAGACCCTGTAGCATTTATGAACCACACAGCGGTGGGGTCGAAGCAGTGAGTGTTGAAGCATGTTAGGCAGCCTGCCGACAGAGGAGGTAGCCAGGCAGGTAAGGAGCAGCAGAGCCAACGCCTCAGGTGGCTGGGTCACGTGGTCGTTCAGGGACCGTTTCCCTGGGTCACGTGGTCGTTCCAGGGACGGTTTCCCGTTGCTCAGGTATCGCCTGATGCTCACTTTCTAATATTCTCCTGGTGTATTTTTCACTCTTCTTATTTGTAGGTTATCATCTTTTTCTTATTTCCCCTGTCTCACTGCTATTTCTTAGTTTTGATTTTGGAAGGGGTTTGAGATTTATTTTTTAGGGGCGGCGGGGGGTGGGGGGAAGGATGCTTTTTTCGTATACAGGCTCTCATTATTTTTTTTAAAGCCAACTTTACACGCAGCCTAAATGCTAAATAAGCTATTCCATAAGTATTCTGGTACTAAAATATGTGTTCTTTTGCCAATTGAAAATATTATTGCTTTGGCTATAAATAGGTTTATGGAGAAATGGCCCAAAGTCCTCTAATTGCTTTGCTTGGGTTGTGGGTAAGTACCCGGTCGTCTCATTTACACGTATATTTACGTTACCACGTTGTTAGCGTAAGGTACACATTCCCTTTAGCATTTACTTAGTGAGCAGTTATGCTTTTCTATTAAATTGGAAAAAATATAGACTACAGTGTTGAAATCCAAATTTTGTGGTTATTACAGTCCAAAGCTTACCACGCTTCTCCTTGCCTAACGGTTATCATTTAATAGGATTTTTCTCATTCTACAAAAAGCTATTCACTGTCCTGTTAATTTTTATGGTAAACTATTTTTGCAGAATATATGGCATTTTAATAGCTGAAATTTGAGATCGGGCCTCAGTTGTAAATACAGTCAAATGGTGTCTCCGTGGAGTTATAAGGATAATTTAGAGGATTAGGGTGCTGTGGACCAGCTCGTAGAGAGGCCTCGGGTAGCGTCGTGCATCTGGTTTCACAAGGTTTCCGAAGATACCGGAAGTCGTGACGATCTCCGCATTGCTCAGGAATAAAAGCAAAATAAGAAGCCGCCAGGCGCAGCCTTTTCCCTCCCTTCTCCTCGCGTGTGCCCCGCGCCCCGGTCGCCCTCGCTGTTTTCCTCTCGTCTGAGAAATTTACCAAATGTGATTTATCTTTCTTTTATTTCCAACACGTTAATGAAAGCTTGTTCACATGTGGGAAACATAAGAATTCGGTAGTGCACGTTTTTAAACGCACCACCTACATTCTAAGTCATTTTCGCCAGCTTTTCTTATAAAACTGTTTCTTATAATTCCAGCTCTTTTTGTTTTTTTCCCCTCAATGATTTGTAATGATTTCCTTTGGTCAAATTCTGGTACTAAGTCATATTTTCCTTTTATTCTGCCTTAAAAAAAACCTCTCAAAACACCTAAGACAGTGCTGCTGTTGGTGCTCTGTAATTCTTGGTAATTGGCTAATATGTAGAAATATGATAGCCTCTCAGCAGTCGGGTCTTAAAACAAGGTTAGGTGCAAAGCAGAATAGAACTGTCACTATTTAATTAGGGGTCTCGTTACGTAGAAAATAGGCCGTATGTTTTATCGTATGTAACGGACACCCCGAAGTCTGTTAACCGGTTTTGATTCGCAATTGCTTGTCCTCTTCCTTAGGCGGTGGCTAATGCTTCTGCCTGCACAAACACTTTAACTGATGATCTGGCCGTCGTTCTCTAAAAATTACATGTAATGTATTCAGATGCGAGTTTTATGGGCGGTTTTGTTTTTTCCCTTCATACAAATGCTTAAGAACCACCACCACCACCACCACATATGGACATTTCGAACTTCTGAAACACCTGACGTTTTCCCAGGTGACGAAATTGTGGCTCCGCAAGGTGAAGCGATTTGTCCAGAGTGACACGATTGAGTCGTGACTCGAACGGGCTCCTTTAGCTTCAAAGCCCACCCCCTCTCCACGGACTCTCCCTCTTTGCTGACGCTGCTTCTGCACAGCACCCACGTGGATGGGGGGGGAGGGGGCGGGGGGGGGGAGGGAGGCCCTCGCCCACCGAGGCAGAGAAAAAGATGGGTGGAGATGCTCCAGGCCAACGAGCAGGAGGCCCCGTACCCAGCCCCCAGGAAGCCCTTGTGAGTCTGCACACACCCTCCTTGTTTTCCCGTGGTGGTTTCTGTCTACTCCAGCCGTAGCAGAATGTGGCCTTGGAATTTATTTGCTCTTAAATATTCCCGACTTCGAGTTAACATTCGTCAGTTCTAACCTCGCTTCTCAGCAGCCAGAGGTGCTCATCAGTTTACCAATAAAAAGTTGCATTTATCTCTGTCAAGGAAGCAGTTTCAGGTCCCGAGAGGGGGCCCCTGTCTCCAGACTGTCGGTGCTGCCTCTTTTCCTGGGATCTTTGCCCCGACGTGATTCTCTTTACGTGTGACCCCTTATATTTCTCTCCTCTACTATTTTTTGGCCCATTTTTCTTCATTCTTTATTTTCTTGCCCTTTTGGCCTCTTTGAGAATTTTTGCGTGACAATTGCTAAGCCAGATGTGTTCAAATATAAAGAATTTATACGTTGCAGTTCATATCCTAAAGTTTACCAATTGTCTGTTTTTGTACTACTGACTTATTATGAGAAAGGAGCAAGCCGGCCCTGAAAAATGGGTGTCGAGTTGGTTTTCATAGATTACTTGTCCAGATGCGCTCCCAGCAGACTCACGATTGTTCTGGTTCATCAGCCATCATTTCTCTCATGGCACTGTGGGCGTGCCCAGATGCCCCTGCTTTCCCGCGTGCCCAGGCTCCGCTGGCAGCCTGAAGCCGCTGGTGCTGGGAGCTCCCGGAGGAACCCACAGAGGGGGTGGCCTGGTCGTGTGCGGTCACCTGCTTGTTTCTCGGGGTCTTGTTGGTCTGTCTTTGTACCTTCGTTGCCTGTTTCAGCACTGCATCTAACACAAAGTAGGCACCTCAGGGAGAAAACGTGAAAATGCAAACTCCATGCGGCCGAGGACCACGGCCGGCTGGTCCTGCATCGTGTGTGTAGCTCACAGACTCATAGTAGGCGACCGATAACCGTGGATGGAGTGTCAGGAATTGGGTGTTGGGTTTGCTTGGGTCCCGGCCCTTAGATTCTTTGATATTCACAGTTTGATACATAGTTTGAATTTCTAAATAAAATCTTGATTCGCTTATCTAATTGTGCCATCTCATTATGTCATCAAAGGGTTACATTTTATATAAGACGCTACTTTGTAATTTATTATTTCCCTCTTTAAACCTCCCACACAATTTTTAAATAGTTTTTATCATGAAGATGACTTGGGGAGTATTTATCCAGCTGATTGCTGTGGATGAGTGATTTGTGACTTTATACAGGATGCAGCATGAACAAATTTAAGAGCGATTTGAGATGAGTTCACGCATGATCAGATCACAAGTCAAGAGCGGGAAGGGGGCGGTTACAGTGCAGATCAGTATCGGTACGTGGTGGAGGTCAGCGCCTCCAAGACGCGTTCACTCGAAGGTGCCGCCTGCCAGGTGGCAAATATGATTCCAACTAAATCTGAAAGCTTATTTAGAAATACTTTGAGTTTAAGCACTTCAGCCGTGGACTGGATGCGCCTACTACTTACGCAATAATTTTCTCACGCGTGATGTTTTGAACCTAAATGACTGGCGTGGTTACTGGAAGGATGGGATCACTGATAAAAATCATTCCCTTTATCCTAGGGGCGATTTTAGAACCACAGGGTACTTGCTTAAGGGAGATTTTTCTCAGAGGAAGCAGAGGCTAGGTGCTTATTAAGGTGACGGTTTTAAACATTCCAAGGGTGAACAAAAGACCAGATCATCCCAGCGATTCTTTGGCAATTTACATAGAAAAGGAAATGCATTGACTCTCCCAAAGTGGGCATGCCCTGAAACTTTAAGCATTCGTTTGTATGACTTGACCTAGAAACGGACCGTTTATGTCTTCATTTATGTGTGCTTTCTTTAGTATTTTGGTGATTGATAGAAGCTTTTGAGAGTGTTTTATTATCATGAGGCGCAGGAGTCCTTCACGACTGAGGCAGGACAGGACAGGACTGAGACTTCTGAGCCTCTCAGAGCAGAGACCACGTGTTTGCAAAGTGTCCCCTAGGCTTGGGGAAGAATCCGCACTCCTTCTGGCTGGCACCCCGGCCCCCGCCAACCCCCCCCTCCACATGCCCTTGGAGAATCCCAGTCGGAAACGCTTGTCCTGACTTTGTGGCGTGGCAGATGGCAGCAGTGCCCTGGTCGCCGTGGCTTGACGTCTTTCCCTGTGTTTAAAATGTTTTTTTTTTTTTTTTTTTTTTTTTTTACATGATCTGCACGGGTTCCAGGTTCTGGATTTCTCTTGGTTATTTCATGAAAGCAGTCTTTTTTTTTTATCTTTCAACACAAAGACTGAAACCTAACAGGTGACTTCATATCTCCTCTTAGTCTAAGTGTGGTTCTTTATTTTAGCATCTGCTAACGTCCTGGAGAAACAACCAAAAAGTTTGTAGAAATACAAAATGTTGGGCATAGAAAGGACCTTAGGAATGGACTCTAACACTTTTTTTTTTTTTACAGTTGAGGAGACTGAGGCCTGGAAGCGAGTTGATCAGCCACGCAGCTGGGTGTAGGCCGCCTTGGGGCCCCTGACTCTGTTACCACGCGCCTTCTTGGGGGAGCCCCCGCGGAGTTGCGGTATGTAGGAGCATGCTTACTGGAAAAGAAGGGGGGGCTTGAAATTCTGCGAATCTGAATTTAATGCACCTTACGTTAATGCCTTCCCCCCCTTGATTTACGCTGTAATCACGCATGCTCCCTTCTCACTGGCATAGCTGTGGTGTTACCAGGTTTGTCTGGTTTGTGGCCTGCAGGGGTCCCTGGCGAGGCAGTGAGGGGCCCGGCCCGCGGGTCCAGCGCAGCAGTGAGAACACTTGTTACGGTTCCTTCAGTCACGTGTTCACTGCTTTTATGCTGAGGGCCGCAGATGCAGAGAAGCCTGTGTTTCTGCCTGAATTTGTCCTGTTTTGAGTCTAAATCCTCTGGTGTGTGAACCTGTTTGACCTGATCATTGAAATATAGTTTAGCTTAATATTTAAGCGTAGATTTGTGTGTTTAAAGCCAGTTTATAGCTACCTAAAATAGTCGACTCGTCAGGTTGGTTGGAATGTGAATTGTCAGCATTTTTTTCCTCCCTGTTTGAACTAAAGTGGGTAAGTTAAAAGGTAAGAATTTTTAAGCTCAAACTTTTGAGTTTTCACAAGTGTGCAATGTTGCATTATAGCCTGCATTGACTACCTGAAAGATTGCAGTCAGTTAAATATACCGAGGGCTGCATAAATGGGGAAAATCTTCCTGTTTTTTTTTTTTGTTGTTGTTGTTGTTCTAGTTAGAGCAGCAGAGAGACTAGACTGAGAAAGTGTGGGTTATTTATTGTGGTGGTGAAGAGATCAAGACTAGATCATCCCAAAGTATCGACATGCCGGAGTGACTGCTTCATAGGGCTGAACAAAAGTCGAGGAATTGAATTACGAGCATATTTTAGAACTTCAAGGGAATGGCAGAACAGCAGCTTTTCGAGGGGTTGCGCCTGCCCCTCGACTCTCTCCTCTCCTCTCCCCCCACCCACCGTCGCCCGCCCTTTTCCAGTCCTGTCGGTTTGACTCCCAAGAGGCGTATCTCAAGTCCGCCCGTTTTACTCTGTCCCTACCACCACCACCGTCGCCCCGGGCCACCAGAATAATCCGCTCTTCCCGTATCCGCCTTGTCCCATTCAGTGACATAGAACAGACTCAAGTTACAGCCTGTTTAGAGTAAAGATAAGTGTCACCTTGTGAAACTTTTAAATTCTTTTTTTTTTGGGAAAACTTCCAATTCTTATTTTCTGCAGTGTGAGGGTATTTGTGTAAGCGCGTGCGCACGTGTGTGTGTGTGTGTGTGTGTGTGTGTGTGTGTATGAATGAGTGAGGACTCAAGTCCTTGGTTGCTATTTAGAATGTAGTTCTTAATGTGGGACATGGTCAAAAAAGTTTGAAGGCCACTGTCTGAGGCTGGGAACCCTGGAGAATCGCTTTGCTTTGTCAGGGTTGGAGGACGAAGTGGTGCTCAGGGCCGTGGGGCTCCTCGTGTGTGCGTCTTCAAAAGGAAAAATGCCTTCAAAATGCAGTCGGAAGTGGGGCCTTTGGGACGAAACCGTTTGGAAGGGGACCCATAAGTACAATCCCGTGTCACGTAGGGAGTGACAGTCTTTCATCACTTCTTCTTGTCTCGCATTTCAAGCTTACATCGTATAGTTCACTGGGTAAAATCTTCTGAAATTAACTATGATTTTCTGGCTTTTTGTATTTACTCATGTATTTATATTTTTGTATTTACTCATTTACTTATTTCCCCCCCCCCCACTCCCTATAGTCATGAATATGTATGTGGGTTTTTATACTTCTTTGATAAACAGCATTACATTTTTTTTCAATTTTTCAATTACAGTTGGCACACGGTACTATTAGTATTAGTTTCATGTGTAAAACATACTGATTAGACATTTATATACTTTAAGAAGTGATCACCCAGTAAGTCTAGTACACATCTGATACTATATACAGTTATTACAGTATTACTTTATTAATTTTTTAAACGCCAGTTTATTTATTTTTTTTTATACTATATATAACATACTTTTTTTTAGCATTTTATTTTTTTATTTTCTCCCTCCCCCAATTACAGTATTATTAACTCTATCCCCTATGCTGTACTTTACATCCCCATGACTATTATTATAACTGGAAATTTCTACTTCTTAATCCTTTTTACCTTTTACATTCTTCCCCTAGCAGGTGAGCACCAGTTTGTTCTCTGTATCTCTGAGTTTCTGTTTTGTCTTTCAGATTCCATGCGTAAGTGAAATCACCTCTTCCTCTAACTTACTTCACTTAGCATAATGCCCTCTCGGTCTATCTGTGTTGCCACAAATGGCAAGATTTCATTCTCTTTTTTTTTTATGGCTGGATAATATCCCATCGTTTATTTTTACCACTAATTTTTTCCCTGTGTTTCTCTCAGTGGGCACGTGAGTCGCTTCCACGTCTTGACTGTTGTAACTACTGCTGCAGTGAATGCAGGCGTGCATACAGCTTTTCGAAACACTGTTTTAGATTTCTTTGGAAAATTACCCAGAAGGGGAATGTCTGGATTATATGTAATTTTATTTTAATTTTTTGAGGAACTTCCGTACTGCACCAATTTATAATCCTGCCAGCAGTGCACGAGCATTCCCTTTTCTCTACGTCTTCGTCAATACTTGTTTCTTGTTGATTTATTGATGATAGCCATTATGACGGGTGTGCGGTGATCTCTCTCTGTGGTTTTCATTTGCATTTCTCTGATGCCCAGTGATATTGAGCATCTTTTCCTATGTCTATTGGCCATCTGTATGTCCCCTTTCAAGCCCTCTGACCCTTTTTGAATTGGATGTTTTTTTTTTTTGGTGTTAGGTTACATGAGTTCCTAATATATTTTGAATATTAACCCCTTCCCAGACGTATCATTGGCCAGTGTCTCCTTGCACCCAGTGGGCTGTCTTTTCGCTTTGTCGCTGGCTTCCTTTGCTGCACCAAACCTTTTAAGCTCGATATGGTCCCTTTCGTTTCCCTTGCTCAAGAGATACATCCAATGATACGCACACGGTGGTTTTCTTTCCTTGCTCTAGCACAGACCTCACTGCCGTGTTAGGGTCAGTGTGGCTGCCGTAACACAGGCCCACGGAGCAGTGGTTTTAACACAACGGAGAGTGACCTATGTCTCGCTGAGCAGTTTGAGCGTCAGCGATGTGGCTCGGTTACGGTCCTCCGTGGTGTTGGAGGCCTAGGACCCTTCCATGTGGCGGTTTTGCCATCTTTAAATCGAACTGGCTGCTCCTACTCTTCCCACCGCCTCATTATCACAGATACCACAAGGCGAGCCCCAGGAAGGGGAGGGCATGCTCCTTTTAAGGGCACAGTGGGGGAGGATATCATTTCTGCTCAGCATGCCATTTGTCAGACCTAGTCACGTGGTCCACTTAGCTGCAAGGGAGTCTGGACAGCCGAGTGCCTCACTAACATGTCTGGTGTTGCAGAAGAGAACAGGCATGGGGAGTATAAGGAGTATCTTCGCCGTAATTGTCGGCAACAGGAAAGGATTGATTTTCAGAATGCTCGTTTATTTATATTTCTAACTTATTGCTTTCTGAGGAGAAGTTTTCCACCGAAGTTATCAGGTGGACTTGAGCTAATGAAAGGAATTAACCTGAGTGAATGCATTTGCCCTTGGGGTTTTAAGTCAATTTTATTCCATTGGTTACAGGGATGAGTGTGAAATACGCTGAGAGATGCGGTTGCCTTTTCTTAACTCTTGTTTTTTCTTATGCTGCTTTTCGTGTCTTTCTTTTTACACTTCTTTTGGTATTTGTTTTATTCTTAATTTCGCACTCATTTTCTTTGTGTTCTTAGGTATGGCGCAGGCCCGAGGCTGGCTGAGAAGGTACCTCAAGGCCTTCTGTAAAGGCTTCTTCGTGGCGGTGCCAGTGGCGGTGACTTTCCTGGACAAGGTCGCCTGTGTGGCGAGAGTGGAAGGAGCCTCGATGCAGGTGACAGTAACGTGACTTCGCTTTTTAGAGCGTGCGCTTCTTTGCTTCTCAAGCACTGTGTGCCCTACTGGGAACCGAAAGGTTTTAAAAAGACCTTGAACTGAAATTCGACTTTACTGAATTTCTTTATAAGGTCTCATGCCTTCGTAATCAGAGGAGGGGTGAGTCAGAATAATCATCAGATTCGTTTCTGTATCTTTAGTTTATTTATCTGTTTATTTATTTTTAGGAAGCGTAAACGAGCTTCTCAAATAATTTTACTAAATGACGTCATTTTCTGTGGATATGGCCTGGGATTTTAAGATATTTTAATGATCCATATTTGAAGACATACTGAAATATCCTTTAAAGACCAAATTATTAGTACAGTTGCAGAATGGGTTTGGGTCAAATTCAGTATCCATACGTACGTGCATATATACATACGTGCATGTATAAATGTGCATATGTACATATGTGCATACGTACATATATGCATATGTACATACCTACTCTGGTAGGTGGAAAGTCTAGAGCACTGGGCCAGGTGTTCTAACCTGTTCTTCTAGCATGCTGTGACCGAAAAGGTTAAGTCCAGTTACCTCTGGAAGAACTTCGGGGATTTCCAAAAGTTACATGCAAATTGCCTTCTGGAATAACTTAGAGAACACATTCTTTTAAAGTCGATGTCTAGAGCCTAGCCATTTAAGTAAGTTTATGCAATTAAGAAGAATTTGCATCCTATAATATGGTTCGTTTTCTTCTGTTATTGGCACGTATTAAGTTCATGCATTGTGCTAAATAGCTATGTAAAACAAATAAGTAAAATGGATCTATAAGCTTCTAAGAACTTAAAAAGATCTAGAGAATAATGAGCCTTTTTTTTTTTCTTTTTATTTCAATTAGAGCTCATTAAGGGCATAGACATCAACTTCGAGCAGTTAGCATGAATTTGCTTCTTTTTTTAAATTGTGACTATTGTGTCGGAAGCCGGGCCTCTTCCTGAGTTTCGGCGGTCGGTCGGTGGGATCCTTGGTGAAGCTGAAGCTCTAACGCACGGCTGTCCGAGTGGTCGCTTCTCCTTCCATCACTCGAAGGTGTTCGGGGCCGTCTCTTGGGCAGGGGATTCTGAGCCCAACCCTGTGTCTGAGGTTCCCTTCGCAGTGGGTCGGCAGCCCGAGCCAAGCGGTCACTTACTTGGACAGCAAGGGGCTCGGTGAACATTAGGTGGTTACAGCTGTTCGGCTTTGTTCCTGGATGCAGTTCCCTACGTTTAATGCGGAGAGGAGTTTACTTCTCCGGCCTCTTTAATTTTGAATTCCTGGCAGCCTCGTCTTAGACCCAGTCCTTGGGGCACGCTAGGCTTTCTTGGCTGAGCTTTTGCGGTGGAGCCTTCATGTGGGGCTGACACCGCCTGCTCCGTAACCCACGCCCTCCCCCAAGTCCCCTTTGAGTCCTCGGATCTCTTTGAATCCATCGGCAAACAAGCGTGTGTCTTTGGTGCGTAGTCACGTGAGTGACGCTTTTCTCCGGTTTCGGTGGTGCTTGTTGCACAGCCATCACTGTCCTGAGATGGACTTTTCCAGAACACGAAGCCTCCGGCCTTGGCTCTCTTATTCCAGAGGATCATGTGACAGTCATAGTATCCAATCTTCACAGTTTTAGCCCAGTATTTACCCACTGGTCATCTGTGTTCATGGCTTGCGCTGAGAGGAAATTTATGAACTTCACTAAAAAACACAAGGAATTGACCGTCTCGTGAGACAATGAGGCTTAGCCCAGGCCAGAAGGCAGCGAATAAGGTGTTAGACTGTGTCATCTAAACAGCTGGTGACCAATAGTTTGCTGCAGACACGTGAGAATTTCTCACCGTATTCCTCAACCTTACCCCCAATAGGTTAAATCTGTTGTTTTATAGTTCGTTTGGAATATTATATAGAACTTCCTTGTCTGCTGGTTATAGGAAAACAGCTCGAATGGACTTAGCTGTACGAGGGGGTGTATTGGAAGGCTGCTTATGTCCCCAGGAGGAAGGCGGGAGGGCGGCGGCCATCAGGGACGGCTGGAGCCAGGGGCCTGCCCGGCTGCCCCGTCTCTGTTCCTGACGTCTGCTGCTGTCTGCGTCCTGGCTTGGTTCTCTCGTGCCAGCTTCCTTCACAACGCAGGGCACAAAGCCGCTGGCAGCCCTCACGCCTCATGGTGCCCAGTTTCCTCACCACCCGATGGAACTCTCTCCTCTTGCCTTAGTCTCACTCTGGAAAACCTTGGAGGAAGGTTTGCGGTCGAGTTTGCTTTGTACGTGTACCAAGATAGTTCGTCTCTGGCCAGCGGGCCAGGGTGCCGTGACCGGCCCAGCTCTTCCCTCGCCGGTGGCCTGGCTGAGAGAGGACGACAGCATGTGCTTGAGTCACATTGTTCCATGAGATTTCATGGCGAGATAGAGGTGACATTCCCAGAAGAAGGGCTGCGTGTGCTGTTTGCTGAATAAAGGGGGAAAGGCGAATCTGGGAAGAAAGGAGAACTGTGTATTTCTTACAGTCATGTCTGTGTTTTAGGAATTTTAGGATCCTTCTAAGTATAATAGATAATTTAGAATTTCATCAGCTATCACTAAATCACACTTAAAATTATTTAGGAACAGAAATAGCAAGAATGAGATATGGAGATTAATTAATTCAGCATATTTGGAGGCATCTTGCTACTGCAGACTTTTGGACAAAGAGTTGGAAAACATCCCCGTCTTCCAATTTACCTAATGAAGCGAGCGCTGGAAGCGCTGGCAGGTGCGTGGCGCTCTCTGGAAGTCTCCGAGCATCCTGCCGGGGACACACCTGCTTTACTGGCTCCGAGGCCCGAGATTTGTATCTGCTGTATGGCAGTGGGTGGATTGGTTGAAAAGGGAAGGAGCGTCCTGGACACCTTCAAGGTTTAAGAGCTATGAAAAAAAAAGGCAGAAAAAGCAAAAAAAAAAAAAAAAAAGTATACAGAAGGGAAGGAAAGAAAATAACAGATAACAGATCAGTTGAATGATAGAAGATGATGGCGAAAATTAGCTGGGCAGCAAGCAGGAGACAGAGTGGCCTTGGGGACCAGCCGGTAAAGGGACTCGGACAGGAACGGGCTCTGGTCAAGGGGCTGGCAGGCCCCGCGGCGGGGTCTCCCCCGGAACTGACCCTTGGCTGCCGACGCGTCTCTGCGGCGTGTTTGTGTGTCACGCCACAAGACATGTCATCTCACCATCCCTGCGACACCTCAGGGTTCATTGAGGGGGACTGTGTGCCAACCAGAAGGAATTTATGTTGGTCTAGGTTATCAGTCTTGAGCATCGTTCGCTGCCAAGTACTTTAGTTCACCTGTGTGTTTAGGTAGAAAGATCGTAGCTAGTCGTGCTTTCTGTCGTTTCAGATACATGAATAATTCTGCAACTCAGGAGGTCTTTTTGGGGTACGGACAATAACGAAAAGCACTGGCCAAGGTGGGGTGGGATAGGGAGTCATTTATCAAACGGCCAGGAAGTGCAGAACACTATTTGAGGGCCGTAGGGATGGTGAATCAGACATGGATTCTGCCTTCACGGGACTTTAGTAGAGGAGGTCTGCGAATTATTAATCCTGGATACAGGTACATCCTCAGGTGAGATTAATATAGAAGATGTCAAGTGGTCAGTACCTGGTGTATCCATAAATGAAAACTCATTTGGTCCCACGTACTGTTTTGGAGAACGGGCCTGGACATTTTAACTTGGAACGGAGCAGCGCCAGGAAATACCTTGAGCCCTTTCATCGTTGGCCACTGTGGCAGCAGACAGCCCTGGGATTTCAGTGGCCGACATCCAGATCTCTAGTTCTTATTTGTGAGTCTGTGGCTTGACTGTAGTCACTCTAGCCCGTAGGTTGGAGTCTTTTCGTGGGGCCTAGACGGAAGGCCCCTCACTGCCTGGGGCGTGTGCCCTTCTCATGGGTGGCAGCAGAGGACAAGGTGACCGGAAACACTCCGAACCTCTGAAAGCCTCAGTTCAGAGCTCAGTGGCTCTTCTGACCACATTCCATCAGTCGAAGCAAGTCCATCGCCGTTTGGCGAAGTCAGGAAGCGTGTTTCATCCAAGGGTAGACGTGGCAAAGGAGGCAGGGGAGGGAGACCGGCGGACCGGTAGGTGCGTCCACCACGGGTGCTGTGACTCCAAGGACAGACGGGTCATTTCAGAGGTAGTCTGAAGAGTGGTTTTTTCACCTTTGAGTCACCCAGGAATGACCCCGGTCTTTGCTGTGGAAGACTGACAAAATTGGAATGGATCGAAATTCTGAGTCGCTGAATTCTGAAATGGCTTGATCCATTTCAGATGCCTTTAGGTTAGAAATAGCCCAGGGCCAATGGATCATCTCTTTAGAATGGCTGTTCTTGAAGGTCACTCTGGAACTTGTAGAATGTTATTTAAGACAATCCAAGGGTTGGAAGATTGAATCTCGTTAAAGGGGCATGCAATACTAGTCTTTTCGAGTTTATTGAATAAACACTGTTCTAGGTGCCCTGGAAATATTGTATAAGAGCTGTTTTTGTGTCTTTTAAATTTCCGTTGGTTTGGGATTCAACAGAAGAAGCTTGTTTTCAGGAGTCCCTCTTATAAGAAATAATTCTTTATTTTTTAAATACTGCTCAGCGGTTCTTTCTGTAGGTTGGGCTCCAGGATTCGTTTACAGCTCATTAGGTATTTGGCTAGAACGATAGAGATGATCGAACATGGGGAGTCGCAGCTGGTCGAAGGTCGTCATAACCGAACATAACGTTTTTAATGACCTAATGATATAATTCGATGG
Source organism: Rousettus aegyptiacus (assembly GCF_014176215.1). NCBI lineage: Eukaryota > Metazoa > Chordata > Mammalia > Chiroptera > Pteropodidae > Rousettus > Rousettus aegyptiacus. The sequence goes on along the minus strand of NW_023416288.1, from coordinate 43,160,629 downwards.
AAAATAAGATTCAGGTTCCACAACACTTGATTTTTTAAATAAAGCTGTGTAGGTAAATCCGTTTGATCGGATGAGGGGCGCCCTTCGCAGTGCCCTGCGCACAGGGGTGCTGGCGGAAATCGGGGGCCGATGACGTTCAGACTGGCCCGCTCCCCTCTGGCACGCGCGAATCGCTTCCGCCGGTGGCTGAAAGGTTAGTGTCCGAGGACGTGCATTTTTTTTTTTTTTTTTTTTAAGAAGCACCGCATTCCTCAACCTTGATTTAACTCAGGAAATGCAGACCGATGCTACATATAGGGGAAACTACAGAGGGAATTTATGTCGGTGGAATGCAGTTACTCAGATCAGCAGTTCAGTCGCTTACAGAGGCTTTAGAGTAAAACGGTGCCCCAGGAATTGTTTAATGGCCTCACACCAAAGTTTCGGATTTGATTTGAGTGAGAATGCCTATGGGGGGGGGGGCGCGGTTGGCGTCACTGGTTCTTAAAAAAGGTGGATGCCGTCTACATTTAAGGTTACGATTTCAGACTTCACAAAGTAAGTGAACGAGATAACGAAATAATGGTGAGAGCTGCCACCCCATTGTTGTTGCCTTCGCCACACGACTTCCATGTGGCAAACCGTTTTCCTCTTTCCATTTTGCATAGCCAGAGGGGAAAAGACTTGAAAACACAGCTGTACAGTACTCTCTCTCCAGCTCAGACTTCAGAGAAAGATTTATGCGGCATGCGTTAGAGAATTAGAGAATGCGAGGGAAAATAGGGTTTAATCAGCGCCGAAGTCTCTATCCATCCATCACACATGTTCATTGGTTCAAAATTGCCTTGACTTTCTGTGACCTGCACATGATCCTGCGGAAACCGGTTTGCAGTAAACTTCTTAGACGCCTACCTGGCTCTTTGTAGTCATTATCTTACTCCCCGCTGCGTTTGAAATGAAAAGTTCTGTCAAAAAAAAAAAAAAAAAAAAAAGCAAGCAAGCAAAGAGGCTCTCTGTCTTTGTCTGTCACATTTATTTATTTTATTAAAAAAACTTTTTAAACCTGTGGTGCGCTTAATATTCAACAGTTACTGTAGGTTGCAATTGTTAAATTCCAAGAAGCTAGATACAAATAGACTCTCAAGAAAAGAGAGGTATCTTGTTTGATGCGCCAGAATTCAACGTAGGGTTAGGGTGATTTCTGTTACCTGCCGAGTTTGCACTGCCGGGACGTGGGGAACCACCAGGCACACAGTTCCTGCCGTACTTACTGCTCCGTGCTCTCCCCTTGCTGGGCTGCGCTGCCGTCGAAAGAAGCCGGGCATCAGTGCTGGACCGCTCAGTGGCTTCTGCGTGCGCGATCTTCCCAAATTACCTTCGGCTCAAAAATCTCACCTGAGGTTTTTACCCCCTTAGGATGGTCTCTGCCTTTTTATGTGGTTCTGCAGCCTGTCATTAGTGGGGAATTCAGATAGATTAGTTTGTATTTATAGCAACAAACGTATGCGATGCTGTAACAGGTGGTGAGCGATACCTTTACAACGTCCCTCCACGGATTTTCTGCACGTCCCGTGATGGAATCACGGTGTGCTTCTGTTTTATGTAGCCGGGGTTATATCTGTTATTTAAACACTGACTTTAAATGCCTTCGACAATATGTTGGAATGATTTTAGACTTACAGAAAAGTGTAAGAGCTGTACCGACAACTCCCGTGTGTTCTCGACTCAGATTCACCAGTTTTCAATATTTCGCCACGTTTATTTTATTCTCTTCTTCTTTGTCTTTCCTCCCTCTTCCCAATCTCCCTCTTCTCTCTCTCACTAAATATATATGTAGTACATGCACCTATGTTTCTGTGCACACACACACACACGCATGCACATGCACACATGCACACACACGCAGACACACATGCACACACACACATGCGCGCGCGCGCACACACACACACGTTGTGTTCAAGCCCTTTGAGCGAAGGCTGCACACATCATGACCTGTTAACCATGTTCCCCAGAGACTCTCCTGAATCATGATGCTCAATGACTGACTCTTTTTTTATAGATTTTTAAATTAATACCTTCTTCAGATTCACCTGCATAGAACTTTTGCTCCTTTAAGGCAGCAGTTCCCAACCCCTTTGGCCCCAGGGACCGGTGCTCCTATGAGAATCTAATGCCCCATGAACCGAGGCGGAGCCGAGGCGGTGACGCTGGCGCTGGGAGCGGCTGCAGATACAGATGCTCACTTCCTGCTGTGCCGTTCCTAACAGGCCACCGACTGGTACCATTCTGAGGCCTGCCTGGGGGTTGGGGAACCCCGCTTTAAGGGATGTTGACTCAAGTTTTAAACTTTACATTTGAAAAAACCGAGGTCAGACATTTGAGATAAGTTACCTAAGCTCACACGGCTGTTATGGTTTGGAACTGTCTTGAACCAACTCTGAGAATGTCTTTCATTTGCTAAATAGGAAGTAATAAAGATTGCTGCCATGCCTCTCGGTGGGACTCCTGCTCACAGAGCTATTTCGTTCCATTTCATTTTGGTTTATGGAATGGTGTAATTAGTAAGTTATTTAATTTGGGAATGGGTTTGTAGTACATTTTGAATTTAGACAAAGGTAGAAGTTAAGCTTATTTTATGGTGGGAGATTTTAAACCTAGACTGGTGGAAGGTTCCCTGTGTTTAAATTGAAGATTATAGACTTTACAAGAAAGAATTAGACTTCAGCTTCTGGAAATACGGCAGAGTGAACATCTTGGAAATATTCCCAGTGCAACACTCATAAACGAGACGTTGACCATCTTCATGAATGCCTGGTGGCCTTGCAGGGGTGAGGCATGCCACCGGAGGCCACAGCTCGGGGGACGTTCGTTTCCCGGGCAGCGAGGAGGCATCAAAACCAGGGCCGCCCCGCGGACATCGGGCAGGCCCTGGGAACTCAGAGCGTTTGGTTTTAGGCCACGCGGAGACCTGAAGACAAGGCCCTGGGCACAGACAAGGTAGGGATTTGGAACAGAAATTCCGAATAAATTCTGGACTATGGGACGAAGCACATCGCTAGAGAATGGATGAACTGAGACCAAAATCCATTCTGCAAGGAAATCGTCCAGGCTCCTAGCAGACAGGGAGGGCTTCACGTGGGACCGAGGTTTAAACTCGCTCTCGCTGCAGCCGAAAAGCCCCGAACTCAGCTGTCAGCGTACAGCGGGCCTGGGTGCAGAGCAGCCACCGGCACCCGCGGGACGCGCCCCGCCTCCCCGAGGGGTCACGCACGCGAGCCCCGCGCCGAGCGTCAGCAGCCCCTTTCGCAGAGGCACCCCTCAAGGACGAGGCATCGAGCTGCCCACTGTGAAGGGCGGTGGGTCTAAGGAGGTCGACGAGGGAACTGAGCACGTGAGAAGCAACGAAAGGGTCTTTAAAACGGTCACTTGAGCTTTACTGTGTTTTTAAGGTATAAAAATGGTATTACGCTGAGGTTAAAAAAATCCTTACCACATGTAGTGTGACTCTCACAGCGTTTAAAACGAAATCTGTGATAGCCGAGATTTACTTATATCAGGAAAAGGGAGCGGGTTATAGGTGAAGTGAGATGGGCCACGAGTTCATGGTCCTTGAATCCATATCCCGGGTAACTATTCCGTCTACTTTTTAAAAACAGGTTTATTGAGATATAACTTGTATACCCCAGAATGTACCAGTTGTGGGTGATTTAGTGATTTTAATTAAATATCTGGAGTTATACGATCATCACCTCTTAGATTATTTCTCCTGAAAGATCCGTCATGACTGTTTGATGTTCATTATCACTCTCGCCTTGGCCTTAGGCAACTGCTGATGTGCTTAAGAGATTTATGTTGTCTGGACATCTGCTGTAAACAGAACCGTGGAGTATGTGGTCGTTTGCGTCTGGCTTCTTTTGCTCCCATGACGAGCTTTGAGGTTTACCCACGCTGCACCCTGCAGCGGCATTTCGCTCCTTTTTTCTGCCGAGTAGTATTCCATTTCACGGGCGGACCACGTCTTGCTTCCCTGTTCATCGGCCGGTGAACACTTAGGCCGTTCCCGTCTTCTCGCTATGGTGGAGAAAGCTGCTGTGGGCATTTGTGTCCAGGTCTCTGTGGAGACACATTCTCGTTTCTCCTGGGCAGCTACGTAGGCGTGGAATTGCTGAGCCGCATGGTAGATTTATGTTTACATTAAAAAAAAAAGTCGCCCAGCCATCGCTGGGGTGGGAGGAGGTGGGCTGACCGCCACGGCCCGCTCCTCCTTCTGTCTCTGCTGCCGGGTCACGGGCCCCAGAGGGGCCACGGCCAGCCCCCCTGCTCCCCGCTCCGCGCGGCACTGTGGCGGTGGGCTGGGTTAGGACAGGTGTGAGAACGCCCTCAGCCCCGCGTGGCTGTCCTTCTCCTGGTCCTCTGGCTGGAGGCGGGCCTTTCTCCGGCTGGTCTCGTCCCAGCTGGTGGGGGGTCCTGGTCGCAGGCTTTTCCCGCGCCCATCTGGGGTGCATGGGAAGCAAAAAGAAAACCCAGGGGACTTGCCACTGAGTCTTCCTCAGGCCCCTGGCCCCCAGCCTCTAGTCTGCTTTCTGCCCGCATTTCAGAGTCTTCCTGTATTTGTTCTTTACATTACACGTGGGGGTTTTCATAGTGATAGACAGGACTAGCTAGGAATGGGTAATTTGGGCTCATTCTGGTCCTAGGCTACAGCTTTTACTTTCCCTAGTAGTAAAATGTGCCTAAGTCTGGCCGATGGAAGGAGGATGGAAAGTAAGGGGACATTTCCAGGTCTGGCCCCGTAAAAAAGAAAAAAGCCTTTTTTTCTTTTTTCTTTTTTTCTTTTATTTTTTCGTGAGCTGTGTACTCTCTTTACTCCTGTCTGCTGGCTGATGGCAGAGGTTCTAGTTGAGGACTCTGAGGCCAGAGGAGATGGCAAATCTACAAGCGAGAAAAAAACCTGGGTTCCTGAATGACCGGGTGAGGTTAGTCCACTCAACAATGCACTTTCAAGATTCTTTTAACAGGCCGTTCGCTGGTTTGGCTATAGAGCAGGCCGTTCCTAGACCTTCCCCCTCCCCCCTCTGTTTTTAATTTAATCTTATATTCCCTTTAACACTAAACTCAAGTCCTGTTTTTTTCACAATTCTTTACTTAATTCCATCGTTCATTTATCTGAAATCCTACGGCACTGTGAAGTTTCACTCATGATTATAAATTATTTTGTGCTGTCTCTAGTCCTGTAATTCACGGGTTAATACCAGCTCTACTTTATAAGATTTTTTTTAAAAAAGGGACAATGTACCTCTCACCTACCTGTTCAGAGAGATGCTGAATAAATGCATATTAAATTTTTTCTTTGAAACATTGACGTGCCTGAATAATTAAACCCCACAGAAATGTGATAAAATGAAATTGTCATCATTAAAATTTTTTTTCTTTGAATTTGAGGGGATTTCTGCCCTCTTTACCTGGAAACTTTCTAGCTCCTTGATGAATCTTTCATATTCTTGACGGTGGAGATTTTCAAACCTTCTTGCTCGTGACTCTTAGTAAGTCATACGGTTTTTCATTATCCACACACAGACACAACTGAAACCAGAGTTTCGTGTAGCAGCGCCTAAGCCTAATCACCACCATTATGCGCAGCGCCCTCTGACATTTCCTGTTCCGGTCTCTACCCGTTAAATCAATTCTGTGACTCACACCTTGGTCATGACCTATAATTTGAAAAACGCTGCTCTGTGGCTGGAGGGAGGGTCGACAGGGTGGAGCTGCCTGAACCGAGCGGACAGGAAGGCCGGGCAGCGTGGTGGCTCTTGACTTGCAGTTTTAGGCGCGGCCTTGTCCCAAAGGCTTTGGGCAGTGAGTGTAAGCGCAGCACAGAGACGAGGTCCCTGGTCTGGGACGATGCTTTTCCGGTCCCCGTGGTCCTTCCGCGCTTCCTGAGGCAGGTTCCTGAGCCCGGGGCCTGACCTGTGAAACCAGAGCCTCCGCTGGGAGCTGGGGTTCTGCTTGGCGACAAGCTCCGTGAACACAGAGTTGGAGACTGTTCCCTAACTCTTGGGGAGGGCACATTGTTGGGGCAGAGCAGGTTACCTGATGCGGGAACTGTTTTTGCTTGAAAAATTCTGACTGCCTTGCTTTGTTAGTTAAACTTTTGAATGCTAACTCTTGTAAACTTTTAGAAATATGTTTTTGCATTTCCCATCCTTTGCCTATTGAATTATTAATCATATGTTTGTGCTAGTTTCAGCTTATTTTATTATTTCTAATTGCTTAGACTAACGATATAATTTATTTTTATTCTTACAACTTTATAAACTTAGTTTTTAGTTCTTTAATTTTAATATTTAATTTTTATTTTTTCCTTTATTAAAACTTATTGTGGTGACATCAATCAACAAAATCCAACAAGTTTCAAGTGTACGGTTCAACAGTATGTCATATATATATATATTGCGTTGTGTTCCACCCCCCATAGTTAGGTTTCCTTCTGTCACTAAATACTTGACCTCTTCGACCCCGTCTACCTCCTCCCCATGTCCATGAGTCTCTGTTTACCATGTTTGTTTCTGGCTTTTAGATTGACATCCCCCACATGAATGATATCACGTGGTTTGCAACTTTTCCTGTGTGACTAATTTGACTCAGCATGATTATCTCAAGGTCCATCCAGGCCGTCGCAGATGGCAGCATTTCTCCTCCTCTCATGGCCGGGTCACATTCCGTCGTGTGTGCACCGCAGCTTCTTCCGCCAGTCACCTACCGTAGGGCACTCCGGCTGCTTCCGTGCCTTGGCCACGGCGGATAATGCTGCCGTGGACGTCGGGGTGCAGATATCTTTGTGGATAAGTGTTTGCAGGATTTTCGGGTCAACACCCAGAGGAGGGATTGCTGGATCGTACGATTAGATCGATTCTTAGTTTTGTGTTTTTGAGGACCTTCCTCGCTGTTCCCCGTGGTGGCCGCAGCTCTTCGCAGCCCCTCCGGCAGCGTGCGAGGCCCCTCTTCACCCGCCGCCGCGCTGGTACTCGTTATTCTTGTCCTGTTGCTTATTTCTTCCATTTTTAAATGCATGATTGGCACTTTATAGCTTTAAGAGCATTTATTTAGTTATCTTTTAAATTTTTGTTTAGTTCATTTTTTTTTTTTTTTTGGCCAGGTAATTATCTTTCTCTCTTATTTTACTGCATAAACCACTGTTTGTTTCTGCAGTGTTTAAAATGACCAGTAGGAAGCAGGTGCGTTAGCTGAGAGAATGGCCCATTCACTTAGCTTGGGAGACACGTCGATTTTTGCAGACGTGGCTCCTCAGTGACTCACACCTGCCTCCTCGGTTTGCGTGGTTTCCTCCCACGCGGACGCCGGCGGCATGACTTGCTTCCGTCAGTGGGGTGTTGGCACACCATGCAGGCTGTCCTGCCAGGGGGACAGACGAGGCGTCCCGGCCGGCAAGCCCCAGTTCAATGAAGGCCTGACGTGCGACTAGCGTCCTCTTGGACCTTCGGCCCCATGTGAGGCCCAGATATTTGCAGCCACGAGAGTGACCTCAGGCAACACCAGCAGAGGATCTGATGATACACTGAGTGGAGCCCAAACTGCAGGATCATGAGCCAGTGTTCTTTTAAGACACACAGGTTTGGGGTGCTTTGGTAGGAAGCCGCAGATATCCGGAAAGAAGTTGGTTTTGTCAGTGAGCTGCTGTCATAACAAAACCCTGGACTACGCGGCATTGGTTTTGGGGTCGGGTGGCAGTTGGGGGCTAGAAAAAAGATAAGGCGATTATTGGCAAAGGCTGGACAAGTGACTGCTGTTAATGGGTGCTGGAAGGTGATGAGGAAAGCGTTGTTGGAATTGGAATGATCGCGACCCATGGTTTATGGTGCTGAAACAATTTAAAAAAACTGTCACCTGCAGGAACTTGGAATATACAAGATACACCTAATGAATTTATAGATCTGGCTTAGGAGAATTTCAGGCAGACTATTGAAATTGTCTGCTGGCTTCTTACAGGTTTTCTGAGGTAGGAAAAGAGAGAAATAAACCAGAAATTAGAGGAAATACAAGATGTCCAGGAATTTCTGTGTTAGAAAATGAAAGTGTTGCTTTAGTAGTATCTGGCAGGCAAAAGAGTCTCAAAATGAGAAGTGGCCTGGCGTAAATATTAAATCTTCACTAGAAGACTTTTTGTTGAGACCTCAGAAAGATTTAAGGTGTGATTTAGCAGATCCTTTTAGCTAGACAAGAGAGATTATAAGATTATAAAAATCTTAAGGGTTCTGTGCCAGTCTAATACTTGAAAGTGGACAAAGATCTAGTTCAAAAAAGGTTATGGATGTTGTCTTAGGGGGAATGCAGTGAACCTCAGGAAGTCTGCAAAGTTTTAAGGAGGTTGGAATGGCTTATACTGAAAGAGATGGTCAGATTAAAAAAAAAGGCTCAAATTGCACACTAGGATTTTCATTCACATGCAGACCTGGTGCATATCAGGAGGTCAGTGGGCTTTGATCCTTTTGCAAAAGGAAGAGGGGACTTTGGTGTTCTTGGGAAAGGCTGCATGTGTTTTGCATGTGGGAGATGCATCGGGGTCCCGAGGGCAGGACTATAGTAGATTATTACATTAACATGCCCCTCCCCTGCCAGCTTGGTCCCCAAGCTGCTGTGTAGTCTCCTGACTCTTGCCTTGGCTATACAACTTCTATTGGCCAGTGGAGTTAAAGCAAACCTCCCGTAAACAGGGGCTTGTTAGATGCTTGCTCAGTGGAGCTTGTCCTTTGGGACAGCTGCTGTCTCTATGACTGCAGCTGCCTGAGTGACCTCAGATCAGAAGATCCACTAACTGCCTAGCTAAGCCTAGCTTGAACTGTAGAATCAAGAGCAAATAAATGATTTTTTTGTTTTAAGTTTTGGAGTTTTGTTTTGCTTTCAGTTGTTTTGTAGCAATAGATAAGTATAACCTAACACACACACAAACTTGCAGGTAGCTTAGCATAGACTAACTTTCATTTAGAATTCATAACTTCACTTAGATTAACCTGTGAACCACCGCTTAGAGCACCCTGGTTCTTAGAAGGTTCACGTGACCGTACTACACTGTACTGAGAGTTTAGCAGAAGGCCCGAGACTCGTCCGTTAGACTTTCTTCCATACTCATGCCACTCCTGACTTTGACGATTGCCAGAACTGTTTGTTTGTTTGTCTTTTCAGGGATAAGTCCAGATGGTTAGCAAGATCCGGGGTCCAGTGGGCTCAAACAGCCTGAGGGAGGCCAAAGAGGGCCGGAAGCCTCTATACTGACCTCTTCATGAACTATCCTCAGTATAATCTCATAATAATAATAATAAAATCTCCCGGGGCGGAGGTTTTCTGCCGTGTGCCGAGGCGTGTTCTCTCACCGCGCATGTGCAGGAATGTCCTTACCTGCACAGGTTGTGACGGAGCTCATTGCATGCCTGTGCATGGCTTCCCAGCCCATCCTGGGTTCAGGGTCATGCGGGTTCGGAAGGGGACCCCCACCCCCGTGTGCCTGCCTGCTGGCTCGCAATGAAGCACACGTTCCTTCTCATAAAATCTTCTTAGAGTTGACTTTTGGCGACTACTGAGGAACGGGGCCTGGGTCCGGTCCGGCTACATGACCATTTGCTTTGGTCTCTTGCACCTGCCTCAGTGCTGTCCTTTTGAGGGGTCGTTTCCTGCAGAGCCGAGCTGTAATTCTAATAGCTTTAATGCGTGTGCATTAGGGGTCCCGTGGACCACAGTTTCCTCTCATACGTATTTACACCACTAGGGTGGGGCGTTTGTTTGTTTGTTTGTTGTTTGTTTGCTGTTTTGGGTGATGCAGCACCAAACTCAAGGATGAAAAGGAGGAGCTAAAGGATGAAAAGACCCACGGTCGCATTTTCACGGTCGCGGTCACAGACATTGTCCGCGGGAGGGGCGCAGATCGCGGTGGTCCCAACCCCGCTGGGAGGCGTGGCCGCTGGGGTTCCGGGCGTCTGGGGGAACCAACCATCCAGCCTCCTGAAATCCTGTTTCGTTGCATGAGCCGCCTCCTTTCTGCGGCTGTGCACCTTGCTCTGAGCTTTTTCCCGGTCAGGCCAGGAGGGCACAGAGAGAGCGTGTTTCTTCTACGCGGTGGGTGGAGGAGGACGCGCCAGGGGCTCAGAAAGCCTTACTCGGCCTTCGGAGGAGTGAAAGCTTTGTCGGCAGGTAGATGTGTCCACGCCGACGGCTCGTCTCACAGAGAGCAGTCTGTCCCATCGTCACTATGTAGAAATGTTTGTTCACGTAACTTTAATATCTCATTAATTATATAGGATCTACTTCTTATCGTGATTCATTTGAACTTTTAACTTGCACAGCTATCCCATTACCTGTTTTATTAGCAAGGAAGCACCAGGCACGTATTTAATGGTAGTGTTTTATAGTTGTTTCATTACTGCAATGAACCAGAAAGTTCGTAGATTTTAGCTTGCAGTGGAGTAATCTGAATTAAGGGGAAGCTAAACACTAAAAAACTTGTTAAAGAAGAAAAGAAACTTTAAAAATATTTGTAATGAAAAGATATAAAAATAAAGTGCTTTTCCCTTTTAAAAAATTAATTGCTTTGCTCTTACTCTAAAGCACATATATTGATTGGAGAAAACTTGGAAAATATAGAAAAATACACAAAATAAAAATAACTTTTATCACCTTCCAGAATTAGTTATTCTAAGGTGTTATTATATAATACTAACAATGAAAAAGTATTCCGCGTACAGTCTAGCATTTACTTTAAATATAATCATCTATTTGAAATCTCCCACACGCAGTGATGAAGCTGCTCTTACTAAACCATTTCACAAATGAAGAAACAGGAGCAGACTGATTAATTTGTTGAAGATTATTCATATTTAAGCTCTGGCTTTTGACTTCAAAGTTTGCATTTTAAAACCATTACCTTCCTTTTCTGCATAAATTTTTTTCTTCCTCCCTCCAGCCCTCTCTTCCTTCTCCACATTGGATCACCAATTTGTTTTTGTCATTGATCACATTTTAACCTGATTCATTTTGCCTAACATATCCAAATACCCGTAAACGTTTTTCTGCAATGTGATTTTTAGTGGCATATAGTATCCATATATCATATGGTTTAACCATTGCTAATTGAATCGGTTTCATATTATTGGTATCTAGGTTAGCTCATTTACTCACCTAGTATAAATAATATATGATGAACATCATTTTACATATTTTTAAATTATGTCCTTAGGATAACTTTTTAAACATGACACTTAGAAAATGTGAGGTCTAAGGATAAGACCATTTTAAAGATTTTACATGCATTCTGGCTAATTACCCTTCAGATAGTTTGTAAAGATTTTTATTTATATAAACAATATATGAGAGTGCCTGTAAAACTTTGGTATGTCTCTCTATAATACACAGGAAATAAGGAAATACAGTTGAAGATTAGGAGAATGAAAAATCAGTAACTCACTGTACTTTCAAGTTAAATTAATATGGCCTATGTCTATTTTAAAATTTTATTAATATAGCTTTAAAGGCTTTTTAAAGAAAAATTAAGACATTTAGTATCTATAAAAAATGCGAGTCATTTTTATGTGATAAAATTTCTGCAGAAATATCAAAAGGAAAATAGGCATCCCGATTTTAAGTGGGGAATGCTTCAAGAACCGTAAGTCTGTAAATAAGAGGATGAGATTAGAGCAAAGTTTATTTCTTTAAAAAGCCCTTAATAAAAAAGCCTCTGGATGAAATGTGATTTGATCCACATTTGCATATCAAGGGGAAAGGAGCCCATTGCCTAGCCTAATACCTGGCGGAGTGGGAACTCAGTCGTTTTTCAGCGATGAAGGCATGGATGAGGGGAAAGAAAGCGTGAATGAAGCTTCACGGCTTCCCATCCTCCGCGGAGGCGCACCTCGTTTCTGCGGTTTGAGATGGACTCGTGGAGAACGCGTCTCTGCTCCAGCTCGCGTGGGACCTCTCCACGGCCTGCACGTGTGAGCAGCAGGAGGTCGTGGGACCGTCTGGTCAGGCGGGGTTCACCTCCCCTTCCTCGCCCCGCCCCTGCTGACCAGGCCAGGCCTCTAAAGTGACTCTGGGAAGAGGAGTCCCTAACGGGGACTCGATGGTACCACCAGGTGCTCCTGCGTGGAATCTGAGGAAGCCAGAGCAGGTGTGAAGAGCCCACTGTTCTCTACTTATTAATAAAGGGCCAGACGTCATGAGGACTTGACAGGTGCACATTTCCTGAGGCGCTTCATGATTGGGATTCCCTCCTCAAGCATAATGTTTGTGGGGCTCCAGGTTTTAATCACCTTGCCAGGCTAGGGGTCATAAGGTCAAAAGCGTGAGTAATTTTTGAATTGGATGGTCATTTTAAGGGGGTCAAGTATTAAGGGGTCTGGGTAATAAGGACCCCTTACCTGAAAGGAATGTTTTGACACTAACTTAAAGCTTTCACAGGCTTGGGGAGTTATTGTCTGTTTTATTTTGTTTACCTAATGAGACAAATTGAGAACTCCGGAAGCCGTGCAAACATAGGTACCCTGAATCACAAGGCAAAAGAGACAGTATTTTACATCACATTCTTTCAAAAGGGTGGCATCTAATAATAACAATTCTATCATCAGAATAGACAGTTATTTTAACTATACTTCATGCTTTCTGGCCAGTGATGCAATGTTAAAGTTTGAAACAAATAGTACTATTTCAGGTTCTTGCCTTACTTTTTACCTGATATCCCCCCCACCCCCATCACTTCCCTAAAATAGTGGTTTTTTCAAGAGAAGTGTGAGGGCCACTCCTGGCTCCTTATGTTTGCAACTGGGGACCGTGCAACCGAAAAGAACAAAATTTGACATTTAAACATTTCAGATTATATATAGCCAGGGTGGGTGGTGCGTTTTACGTATGAAAAGGTCGAAGGCATTGCTCCCAACGAAGTGAGGTTACAATTGGGCTTTGTTGAAAGACTGTAAGTAGTGAAGTGTAGGCTGCGAACTTCTTTTAAAATAATAAAATTGAATAAGAAAAAAGAAATTAGTAGAAACATCGAAACCAGAATAATATTATTTACTGAGTGATTGCTATGGATAAATCTTAAAAGGTAAGAAACATACTATGTCTCTGTTTAATTCTCTAGGAGAGTTGTTTTTTCCAAAACCAAGACATAAATTCCCCCCAAACTGTCATAGGATTTGAACTTAGACACAAGCTGAGAATGTAGGATAACTCGACAATAATGTTTGCGTGTAGGAGGAGTAAGAACCTGTCAGCATAGTCTTTGATCAGAGCTAGCATCAAAGCCCAGCTCTGTGCTGTGCTGCTTTTAAAAGCAGGTTTGATATCTGCGTTCTCACTTTAACATAATTTATTAATATCCATTGAAATCTGCTGATTTATATTGTTTTAGAGTGAACAAATATAGTACTTAGGTCAGAGCAAAGCATACAATATGTGCTATAGAATAGTTTCCCAATTCTAGAAAGTTCTTTATAATAAGCGGTGTTCATATTCATTTGTTCATATTCGAAATTAACAGTAAGGAAGAAATTATTCTTTTGTGATTGGCTTTATTATGTTACAGATAATAATGAAGCACCGTGCAGCGTTACGCCTCATGCCTAAATGCCTTAACTTGATGCAACACACAAAAATGTCGTACTACACTTACTCAGAACGTGTTTTCATTGAAAGGGATGTTGACAATGTTTAGATAATGTACATTGCTGAAGAAACATCTTATTTAAATATGCTTTAAAAAACCTTAAAAGTTTTAGACTTCAAAGGACAGAAATACAATTTTCCAGCATCTTCCAGGCCTGCAAAAATGGGTGAGACGTGATTTCTGCAGCCGAGAAGCTTACAGCCGAGTGACCCAGTCATACGTGTAGGCAGTTGCTCTGCCCTACCGGGTTTTAGGGACCACCGCAGAGTCCCCCGCGTCGCGGAGTGAGCACGGGTTGGGGGACGAGTCGTGTCGCCTCGCGGAGGAGAGGAAAGGTGGAGGAACGCCGTGTCGCCTTCCTTATAGAATCCACCTGGCCCTGCAGGTGGCGGATGGCTCTGACATTTTACTGTTTGGAGTTACACATGCTTCCTTCTGTTTTTTTTTTTTGTTTTCTGTTTTTTTTTTTTTTTTTAACCTACAAATCTTTTGTTTACAATACCTTCATTACCTTTGATTCTAACAGAATAAGAAAGGCTGGTAGCAGAGAGATTTTGTTGGGAAGGTGAAGCCAGCTGCCAAGGTTCGAGTCTCTGGTGACCCTTCTGTCCTCAATCTGGACCACCGGGATGGAGTTTCTCGATTTCTACAAGGAAACTGTAGGGTTTTTTTTTTTTTTTTTTTTTTTTTTTAAAGGCATCACAGAGAAGTCATCATGTGAGCTGTGCTTTGAAAGATAGGTTGAATTGTCCCAGAAGGGAAGAGGCATTGTGGGCAGAGGCACGGTCCGATAGTGGGAGACTCAACGGGAGACTGTGACATTGAGGATGACTCGAGAGTCTGTTTTTGGGGGGCAGTGTGAATGGCAATGCTGATAGCCAGGGAGGGACACAGAGAAGTGTGACTGGGGCCTGGGGCGGAATAAGATCCCTGTTTGGGGCATGTTCATGTTGGGAATGAATAAAAAAAAATTCATTGTTTTTTTTTATTCTTTCCACTTAAAGTTATTAATCACCTTATGTGCTCAGGTGTCAAGGACACAGACATGAGAAACTATTATCGAGATGCTTCTGGGCTCCTGGAGAGAGAAAAAAGGCAATGATTATAGTCTACATCTACATATGCCATGAGAGAAATAACCACAGGTCGTGACGAGGAACGGGGGAGTTCTGATCCCGTAGTAGGCTGTGGGGAGTGTGACGGAGGCGGCCCCGCGAGACTGCCTCGGGGGATTCGAGTGTTTCGAAGTGTGGGTTGACCAGATGGCAGAAATCTTTGCTTGAACGACGTCCTGGAAGGACGAGGAAACACCCCGAGCGGAGGGGGCCACGTGCGGTCGAGTGTAATGTGTAGGACCTGTGTGAGTGGCGGTGGCTACGGCCCTGCAGATCGCGTGTGTCCTCGTTTTTATCTGGAAGACGGTTATGTCGGTGGTGTTGGTAGTGAAGGATTTTAAGTAGGGGAACGGCTGCACGACATGAGAGTCCCATCAACCCCTTAGAGCTTTGGAAGTTCAGAAGAGCGGGGGGTGGGGGGGGGCATTGGAGTACAACTTTAAGTAGTGGTGACAACAGTGGATAAGAAGTGCATCCCGCTTAGTTACGGAGACGAAAATCACAGTGTGCCCAGTGTGGTCGTGCGAAGCGCTCCGCGTTGGGGTTAGAGCCAGTAGCATTGGGACTGTACCCTTAGGAGTTATCGGTAAGCGCGCGGCATTTGCAATTGAGAGTACTGATGGGATTTTGTAGGGGAAGAATCTAAAGACAGAAATGAATGAACTAAAGGCAGAATCCTGGAAGAGAAGAGCAGCCTTCATGGGATAACGGCTGAAGAAGAATCATCTAAAACTGTGATTTTAGCACTGTGGATTGCAGCTTATTAGTAGGTTCAAGATCAGTATAGTGGATGTGAAATGAATATGGTTTGTTGCTGACAGAATTTTAGAAACACGGATGATGCCATTCCTTGGCACCACGGCCCAATAGAACCCCGTGGATTTATGCTACCTTCTGGACTCCGCTCCTCATTAGGGATGGAGCCAGAGGGGGAACCCGGGAGAGGGTACAAAGTGAGTCATTAAATCATGATGTAGTAATATCAATAGTGGGAGTTACTGAGAGCTTAACCGTGGGTCAGAAAAGGGTCTGAACACGTTGAGTGATCTCACCAAGTACGTGAATGCTTGCAAAGCCCTCGGAAGTGTCTCGCACGTGGAGAGCGCTCTTTGCCGGGCTGTCGTCATTAGAACAGGGCACCTGGCGAGCTCTCGGTAGGTGTCGGCGATTATCGTTATTTAATTATTAATCAGGTAATAGTTATAATCATCACTATTTTACTAGTAAGGAAATTGAAGCATAGTAATATATGATCTTCCTCAAGATCCTATAGCTGGAAAGAAATGGAATCATTTCTGAGTCAGGGCAAGATACTGATTAATGGAGATTAACGGTGAGTTACCTGGGCGATTCGTGCTTGAAATATGATGATGGTAGAGAAGATGGGCCGTAGGTGAAAGATGTTATGAAGGAAAAAGCCTTTAGCTCGATGCCTGGTTGGCTATGAAGTAAAAAGATAACTAGGATTTTAAGCTGGTTGACTGGGAAAATGGCAAATAGAACGTGAGAAGATAAGAAAACTTACTTTTTGGTAGGAGATGACGGCAAATTTCATTTAATCACAGTGAATGTTCTGTCAGACAGTCAAGTGGAGGGACGGCAAGGAATTTAAAACTAGAGATAGAGACATTTGGGCATCATCACAGAAAGAAGTCGGGAGAAGCCGTGAGCGCCTGTGAGATCTCCGGGGATAACCAGCGGCTTTCGGCCACAGAAACCTGGGGTGTCAAAACTAAGGTCACGACGTGAAGCGTCTAAAGCGTCGCCCACATCCGCTCTGCAGAAAATCTGCAAATAACCTCGGGAGTCTTTAAACAAGGGCGTCCACGGGGTTCTCGCTCCCGCCCGGTTGCTGGGGCCGTGTCTGGTCCTGCTGCCACGGCCAGCGAAGGCGGAGAGCCTCAGGCGTTGCCTTCCCCCGCCCCCACCGCCCCGGAAGGCAGTGTGTCCCCTCCTGACGTTCTCAGAGTCCCTGTAGAGTCGAAGGTGAGAAAGCTCACCTGGCCCTTCCGGCTCGTCTCAGCACTTGTTCCCTCTGCTCCCTTCCCTCCGCGTGGCTGTTTCCTCGCGGATCTATTACCCTCCTCCCCGGGTGGAGCCATGGTGTTCACAGCCTATCTGAGTATTCTGCTGGGAGGTGTGAATCCTTTCTTCTTCACTTAGTGCTTTAATCGTTACAGCTTTCCACACCTCTTCCCTGGAGTTTAATACACATTTGACTATCGAGCACATTTTCCTTTCAAATAAGTATTGGTAATTTTTTTTTTTTTCCTGGTTCACGTGTGAAGAATCCCGATAAGCCTTTCTGAAAACTCATCATTTGCAGTTACTTTAGATCAGCAATTTATCGAAAGCGAGCACGTTGGGAACGTTTTATTGCCTTGAACGAGAGCCATGAAGGGCAAGGAACCGTGAAGATTGAAAAATACAAATGATAGATGTGTCCCTTTCTCTTTATTTTTTTAGCCTTCTTTGAATCCTGGGGGAAGCCCATCATCGGACGTGGTGCTTTTAAACCATTGGAAAGTAAGGAATTTTGAAGTCCAGCGTGGCGACATCGTGTCCCTGGTGTAAGTAAATTCGAAACATACTATGTTTGCATATGAATTATAATGATCTGATTGAACTGATAATCTGCCGTGAATACCGTACTGTTGATTATTAAATTAACAGGCATATTTAAAATAGAACGCGTTTAAAAAAAATCAATTTCGAAATGTAACGACGCAAAGATTTTTCTTTTATATTTAAAAATATTTCAGTTGATCGACACACTTGGATATGGTGAAATGCGTTGAATGAAATGTGGATTAGAAATTATTGATCTAGGGCACATGTATTTGGTATTAGTTTGGCTTATTTTGAAATTTTGCATCTTGGAAGCAATCTCTATTTCTCACGTTTTATTAGTTTGCGTAGGTACAAAATATTTCTAAAAGGTGATAGCTGTGACATGAAATATATATATTTGTGACATGAATATATAAAATGTGTGTGTGTGTGCGCGTGTGTGTGAATATAGATATATATCAGTAACTTAGCCAAAAAAAGAAAGTTTGGAAGACAGTATACCGGAGGCTTTTGTTTGGGACCAAAAGGTGGCACTGTTTCTCTGTTAAAGTGTTACGACTGGTCAGGAACATAAATTTTCTTCATCTTAATGTAGAAAGGGGCGTCAAAGTGTGCGTAATTGGCACAATGATATAATACGCAGGCCTCGCACTTGCTCGAATGGTTTAGATGTGAGGTTTTTGGTTTGTTTTGAAAGTAGATTCACACTGAGAAGCCCGCAGCAGAACTTGCCTCATTTCTTCTAGTTTCAGCCACTTATGAAACTGTTTTAATATGATTCCCTAGTATGCCAATTAGTGCATTGGGATAGCAGTTAATGTAGCATATATTGTCATTTATTTTAACAATGGTAAAATCCTACTGTTTGGTGACGACATCCAGTTTATGTATCTGATTCTTGAATTGGAATAATTGGCTCATGTTGGATATTTTCCAGTTGGTGAAAGCAAAAACATTGTCTGCTTGTTTATATCTACCTTTGGCTAGCGCTTCGTGGAAACAGATATTTTAGAAATGTGTCTCCGTCAAGCCTGTTCTCCCGGGATTCATCTGAAAATATGTTAACTGAAATCTGGTTAGTAACTAATGACATAAATTCGAGTGGAGTCCTGTGTGGCAGACATCCCGGGGTGCGGATTTAAATGAATCTCGCGTTCTCCAGTGCTGTCTTTAACGCTAACCCACTCTTTGGCGTATACGTTCCTTTCGCCATTCGGAGTGCTGTTCTTGGCGCCTCCCTAACACGCGTTTCCATGCTGGGCCAGCCCGTCGTGTGCTCATTATTCTTTTGCCTTTGGTTTGACAAGGCTACATCCTCACTTAGTCGATGATGGAGAGGATACCCACCCAAGTGAAAGAGGTCAGCCTAGAAGCAGACAATTGCACAATATTTCCCCCCCCACCCCGCCCCGTTAGGAACATGCTGACTATCTCTAAGCAAGTGAATTTGAACAGGTGATTGGGGGAAAAAAAAGCCTCCTTGAAAATCAGGGTTGCATGGTTTATAAAAATAACTTAGCATATCATATACTATATGTAAAAAGAGAACACTATTCTTTTATGTAACATTAATGTGATTGATATTTATTATATAAATTAATTTCCAGAAACAGATGTTGACAATAAATTATAACTACTTTGGCTGAACTGTATTTTTAATGAATTAATTATGTACCATATTCCTGTCTTGTACAAATAACACATTTTCTTCATAACGCTTGTTGCTAGCAGGAGCTACTTTATAAAAGAATGCTCAGCGATTGGTATATTATTTTAACAACAAGTAATTAAGCAGTAATTGTGGCTTTTTTTTGAGAAACAAAAAGTCTCATACTAAATTCTTCTTTAGCATGATGTAATACTATAAAAGGCACAATTTAAAGTATCTTTTTAGTTTAATGAGCAAAAATGCTTTCTAGACATATGCCCTTATATTTTTATACATTTTATAGACTGCTTCATTTGAAAAGATTGATGTTTCGACTAATGTGCAGAATATACACTTAGTTCATGACAAACTCCACTGAATATTTGCTTTTCTTACAAAATGCATCAGTCTGGTTTTAACCTAGATAATAATTGTTATTACTACATTGGATTAACCTATCTAGTTAAGAATGTTTGACTAATACAGATCACACAACTAAATTTTGAATTTATGGTTAAATATAGAATGTATAAAATACAAATCAGTAGTCATAACACATTTCATTGATACATAAGTAATCTCTGGAAACAAGGTAGTGTAGTGTGACAATATTTTAAATAATCCTGGGAGAGCATTTTATGTATTCAGAGTATGTGAAGATACAGCTTTTCTTCTATAATATTATACATACATTTCTCGAAAACTTTGTAATTTATAAATTTATACTTAAATTGGGGTTTATGCAACTTTAAAGAGTGCTAATGAAAAGAATAACAATTCCATCAATACCAGCACACTTTAAAAGACATGAAATTTCTAATAAGTAAACACTGCAGTAAATGTAGGATTTTACGTAAAGCAAAAGAGGTGTAGGTAGCTCGATGGGAAGTGGGGTGAGGACGGTTTGAAGCGTCTGGTGAGCGAGGGCGACGGGGACGTTGTCCGCCGAAGCTACGAGCAGAGAAAAGATAGCGGGCTTTGTGCAAAGCGCTCTGATGTCAGGGAAGTGTGGTCTGCTCAGCGACCTGTTACTCCACTGTGTGTCTGTGTCTGTCCGTATCCATGTCTACAGCTAAATCTGTCTGTCTGTCTGTCTACCAATCATCTACCGATCTACCAATCATCCATCCATCTATCCGTCCGTCCATCCGTCCGTCCATCCATCCATCTATCCATCCATCCATCTATCATTTTTTTTACATGTGTAGCACCCGGTCTTCCTAGGTGGTCTCCCATTCAAGTACTAACCAGGCTCGACCCTGCTTAGCTTCCGAGATCAGACGGGACCGGGTGTGTTCAGGGTGGCATGGCTGTGATATATCTATATTTTCAAACAAAGGTCAGGGTTAACTTTGCAGTAGGCACTTCTAAGAGAAGGATCGAACGTACAAGACAGCCAGCCCTTCCTGGCTCACTGTGTTACTGTGCTTAGCCTTCAGTTGCTGTTATTAAAGAGGCGAAACATTAATGATCTGGGGGAAAAAATCCCATGTGAGCCAATGTAGCCTCTGCTTTATGCTGAAACCCTTTCTCTGCTTCCCAGTTGCCTCTGAGTTTGATTCATGCTGCAGACACACGTGCCGGAGCTGCACGGCCCTTCGCTCTATGGCAGAGGATTTTGCTCGGAGGGTTTGATTGACAGCGGCTGCGGGTGCGGGCGGGGGCGGGGGCGGGGCAGAGCGGGATGTGCGCCTCCGCGACTCTTCCTTATCTTTTCCTGTCACTTTCTCTTGGCAAAACGTTGGTGTCAGTGGAGCTACTGTTTAAGCTTGTTTTTCAGTGATGTTAAATCAAAAGGTATATTTATTTAATAACATTGCTGGTCACACAAAACATTCCTGGCTGTCATCAAGTCCTCAGTATTACTAAGTACTCTTAGTGGATTTGCAAACTAATGGTGATTGAGGTGGATTTTCTATACCTTGGGATTGACTTTTCATTAACCTGCGTGGTGGCCTTGCTGTGACAGACTTAACGTAAGTAACACCATCTTCCAGTGACACATGGCTTAACAAATCTGTTGGGGGAGAGATTCCGCTACGATAAAGTTCCAAGTAATCACATTTAAAAGTGCTTTAACTTTTAATTTTGAAATAATATTAAAGAAAGGTTATAAAAATAGTATAGAGGATTTCCATTTACTCCCAATATATGTTTTAGTTTTATTGAGGAATAACTGACGAATAAAATCGTAAGATATTGAAAGTACGCCGCATGGCGATTGGCTATACGAGCACGCTGTGAAAGGGCTCCCCCCACTTGAGTTAAGTAACGCATCTCTCGCCTCAGATATGTACTTTTTTGGGGGTTGGGGAGCGAGAGCATATGTTTTACTCAGCAAATTCCAGTTACACAGTACGCGTTACCAACCGCAGTCACCATGTTATTCATTGGATCCTCAGAATTTATGCACCTTCTACCTGCTAATATTACGTTTTACACAACCGTAGTACAATTACCGAAACCAGGAAGTCGACATAAATACAGAACTAGTAACTAATCTGAGTTTATTCGAGTTTTGCCCCTTTTCCCAGTGTTCTTTTTGCAGCCAGTTCCTTGGTCATTTTTTTTCCTCCCCCACATTGACCTGTTTGAAAGATCCTGGCCAGTTCTTTTTGCCCAATAATCTTCACTTTTTTTAATTTTCAAGGTCAGTCTGCCATCAAATGGAGAGGCATTGCCGTCGATGGCAGTTGCCGAGGAAGCTGTGGC
This sequence comes from Rousettus aegyptiacus, assembly GCF_014176215.1. NCBI lineage: Eukaryota > Metazoa > Chordata > Mammalia > Chiroptera > Pteropodidae > Rousettus > Rousettus aegyptiacus. The sequence continues at coordinate 43,138,932 of NW_023416288.1, read as the reverse complement.
CGTGGTGACAGCTGGGGCCGTGGGTGACATGGGGCCAGAGGAGAAGGACGTTTGCAGGCACAGGTCTCCCTGGTTTCTGGGGACCACGTACTCGGTCCATGCCTTAGCGGGCCCACGGCTTCCACACGTCCACACGGGCATGTTTGTAGCCGCTGGCAAGCAAGGAAGGGGGGCTGTGCAGGTGGTGGAAGGCCATGGCATGTCTCGGAGGAATGAAGGCGGCTTCACAGGTCACACTGTCGAGCCAGTGCTATAGAAAGTTCCGGAGAAGACGGGTAGGGTGAGGGAATTCTCAGTAAGCGCCACTGAGAATCGGCTTTGTGCCGCGTGCTTCGCTATGCCATTTTTATTTAATTCTCACAGCACTCTCTGGGGAGAGTTATTTTTAACGTAATGCAACTGAGATTTGGCAAGTAGATGGCCCGTCAACAGCAGAGCCAGAATGTGAATCCAGGTGCGTTTGCCTCTAACCCGTGTCCATCCGATATGGTGGGCGTATGTGACCATCCAGCACTGAAAATGCGGTCTCTGCCATCTGTTAAAATGACGACATTTTGGATATATTCAGTCAAATAAAATATGTTATTAAAGTGAATTCCACCTGTGTTTTTTTTTTTTCCTTCCTGATGTGGCTGGTAGAAAATTCAGAATCACACACGTGACATGCATTCCATCTCTGTCGGACAACTCTGTCTAGACCTTTCTTCCCGGAGCGCGTCTCAGGTGGACTAAGGTGAGACACCAGCCCCCGAGGGGGATCAGCACTGAGGTGTTTGCTGCGAAGCGAACGCAGAGCCCCAGAAATGAGCGCGCACTCGGCGCTGGGGAGTGTCGGGCGCTCCGATCCAGACATACAAAGACATGCCACCTCCGCGGAGATCAACTGCTCGTTATTTCCTAGTCCTCGGGCTGAGAGTTTTGTGTTCATTTTCATTATTTTTATTTTTAAAGAACCCAATAAAGTAAATGCTATCGTTATTCCTGTTTTGTAGACGAGAACACAGGTGTAGAGAGGTTCAAGGACCCCTCAAGGCCACACAGCCAGCGAGTGGCAGAGTGAAGGTGTGACGTGCCTCACGCCAGCTCCTGTGCCCCTCACCGTCACACGGGGATCCTCTGTACATCGCGGTGATGGCTGGGCCGAGGACAGCTAATCGTTCTCAGTGAAGGAGTCGTGCAGGGCCTAGCATCCCTACGTCTGCGACACCGTCCCCATTCCTGTAGGGAAGTTCCTGAAACTAGTTCCTGAAATGCACACGTCGTGAATAGCGATAACACCTCACAGCGAGCGTGTAGGGTGCGTGCAGTGCCAGCAGCAGGCTGGGGACACGCTAAACTAATTGCCCCTTTCTGCCGGGTGGCCGCCGTGACAGCTGCGCCCTGCGCCGTGAACGTGAGCAAAGAGCTGTGAAGACTTGAGCCAGGGATGTCGGCGAAATAGAATAGAGCCTTTGAAAAAGAATTAGAGGTTCCGGTTCCTTTGTGTCTTGAGTGCTTATAAATCTTTAAGGTCCTTTGACCCGCCGGGGGAGAGTAATCAGAGCCTGCTAAAAAACAAAATTCATGTTTTGAAACAAATGGCAGAGCAGCGATAATAACGGACTAATAAATGACCCATAATTGTAGTAAAAGCCAGTTATCTGTTGACCTGGGACAATGTAATTGTGTATTCTTATCTATTCTATCTGCATTCATTCCTAATTTTTATTTTGGTTTATAGCCAAATACTTTTTTCTGTGTTCAAGGTTAATATTGTACATTTCAGGAACACAACTTTAGAAAGACCATGAGTTTCAAAAAAAAGGGACTATATGCAGGATGAACTACCTGGATTTTCTTTCTTTTTTCTTTTTTAAAATTAATTGTAAAAATGTTGAAGAGCGACATCCAGGTTGCTGTGTATTCCGATGAGAGGCTTAGTTTTTGGCATTTTGAATTACCCCTAGTCATTTGCATTCCCCACTAAGTATATTTACAAATGGTACTTTAAAAGAAAATGAGATAATTGGTGGTCTTTAATGGCAATTTGCCTTCTTGAGTAAAATAAACCTTTTTCACAGTTTTTATACACTTAGTTAGGCAATTAAACATTTTTTAAGTTCAGACACAAGCCCCAAAGTGCTTCAGTGATTGCAAAGTTCAGTTGTGGATGTTGAGATTTTATGGTGATACAGCCGTATAGGAGACACTGTAGCTTCTGCTCGACCCGTCCCGTGAGCCTCATGTTCGTTGAGAGGTAACTAGAAGTCGCTAGAGAACCGAGTTATGGGCGGCACTCTATGAAATAGTGGGTACTTACGTTTGCAACTGTTTGTGTTTTTACGTGAAAAATTCAGTCTCTGAGCACAGTTACTTTTATTAAAAAAAAAACCATGCAAGACAGCATTTGTAAAGGAGCTCCTCAATACATAATTTATATCATATGCGAGGAGTCAGATTGAGCTGTTGGGGAAAAGCATTTTGAATATAAGTTTAAATATAATTCTAATGGAGAAATTATGAAAATTTTAGAGAAGCAAACAGGTTTCAAGCAAGAAATATCACACAGAAAAATAAACTATTCCATAGGTATGTTAACCAATCTTCAATGCTTTTAGAACCAGTAATACATAGATGCATGCATAAAGGTAGGCCGCCCGGGTCAATCAATATCTGATTTCCACTTGCAGACTACTTTATTTCAAATTGAGGTCCATACTGAGGAAAATGAGAAAGCTGTGTTTAAAAAAAAAAAAAAAAAACCCAAAGGTGTTGCAGGTCTACCAAGGGCAGAGTTCCCAGAGGGAGAGAAACACATTGAGGAGAGCCCAGTATTCACCGCCACTTTCGACGTTAGGTTACCTGTCACTTTGTAAGCAGCTCAGGCCACGAGGCTGAGCAGCTAGGCCCTGGTGGCTAAGATGGCGACATGCCGAGCAGAAGTTTTGGCAGTTTGACGGGACAATGGAGTCACAAACTAGAATTCAAGGAGGTAGTGCCCGGACCGCGGTAACGCATTTGAAGTGTTTAATTGGGACCCGTGAAGGGCTACATCTCAGGGGTTAGGGAAACTGGATAGAGAGCAGAACTTACAAAAACCGAGATGTAGCTTCTGATAAATTAAGTCCTATTTTTAAGGTCATCTGCTTTGAACTGTCTGTCATCGCCAGAAGCAAAAGATATCATGCAGGTATTGATTACAATACCTGGCAATCAGTAAAAAATTACCATGTATACCAAGATAAAAACAAAATTAAGACAATAAATAACAGAAACAATCTCATAGTGACTAGCTATTAGAATTATTGGACATGGGCTATAAAATAATTATAATAAACATGAAAAAAATTGAAAAGATGGATAATTTCATCAGAGAATCAGATTCAATAAAAAGAATCGAAAAATTTCTAGAAATAAAAACAAGTGAAAAAACTTAGTAGATCACTTTAATAGCAAATTAGACGCAGCTGTAGAGAGGCTTAATGAGCTGGGAAACAGGTCACTCAGACTATCTAGACTGGAGCACACACACACGGGGCGCAGAGCAAGCCCGGCCGCCATGTAATTGGAGTCACAGAAGAGGAGGAGAGGATGGGCGTAAAGAGCATGGAGGAGCAATGTCTGAATAGATAAAGAATTTTCCAGAACTCACGAAGGACAACCTACAGATTGCAGAAGCACTACAAACGCTATCAGGATAGAAAAATAATAATAATAATAATAAAAAAAACCCACACATATTTGCGGGGCCCACGGTAGTGAAACCATCAAATGCCAAAGAAAAAGAGGAAAACCTTAAAAGGAAAGAGGTGTGTTACCTAAAATCAAAAATAGAGCTGGCTTTTCAGCCAGTGAGACACAGACAACAAGTGAATGGCATCGTTAAAGTGCTAAAGGAAGAAATTCTAACCTAGAATTTTGTGCCTGTTGGAACAGTTCTTCACGGTAGAAAGAGAAGTACTTTTCCGACAACCGCCAGCAACGCTCCATTGTGCCACCAGACTTCACTTACAAAGCCAACCTAAAGGTTGAGGCTTGCAGGAGGGCAGCTGCAGACTGTTAAGCCCCAGGTGTGGGGCCTTTCTGAGCTCAGGTGTGTGTGTGACGGGCACTGGTCACATTCCAGTGAAGCTGGCCTGGTGCCTGGTACAGGGGTGGGCGCTGGACGTCAGCAGGGCCAAGCTGAGCCGTTCCCAGAAATGGGTTCAAGATGTTAGGGTGACTGTGGTTAAGTGGTGAAGTCTGCATGATGTGATCTGTTCAAAAAAAAAGTCACATTTCCTTAAATAAAGTTGGTGCTAAGCGTAGTAGGCAGAATCTGGGACCCCAAGATGATTCTGTGCCCTGCTCCCCGGGACAATGAATATGACCATCTGTTACACTGAGGAATAAGTTTCCCTGCATCGCTGAAGGGACTTTACAGATGTAATTAAGGTTGTGATGGTTGACCTTTCATTGACCCGAAGATGGAGATGGTGCCTGGGTTCTCCAGGTGGGCCCGATGTCATCACGGGAGTCTTTAAAAGCAGAGGCGCACGCGCCGGCGAGGGGCTGCAGCCGGAAGGGCGCCGTTGCTGGTTGGAAGACGCGGGGCCCAGAGCTGAGGAAAGCAGGCTGCCTCGAGAAGCGAAGGTGACCCCTGACCAAAGGCCAGCGAAGACGTGAGGACCTCGGTCCTGCAGCCACACGGAACTTGAATTTTGCCGACGACCTGATGAGCCTGGACATGGATTCGCCCCAAGACTGCAAAGGAGGGCCAGGACCAGCTGACACCTTGATTTTGGCCTTCTGAGACCCTAAGTAGAGCACCCAGCTGAATCTGCCCGACTTCCGTCCTAGAGAACGGTGAGATAATATATAGGTTATGATTTTAAACCCTTAACATTTGTTTTAATTTGTTGGAGTAGCAATGGAAATTCATATTAGCTGATTAGAAAATGCAGACAGTTCTAATACTACTCGAAGGTGCATAAAAACACTTTTACAAAAGATTCTTATTAAGCATTTGAAAAACACTGATTTTATTTACGTGCACGACTAAAAATTATTTCCTTTTGCACAAATCTGTAGGCGTCTGCTTGCTGAGTCCTTGAGGAATCTAGCCGCTTTCAGCTGCGTCACTTACAAGTGGGCTGGCTGACTGGCCAGATGATCTTACATACTCTTTGGGTCAGTTTTAGCATTTGCAAAATAAGAGATGGAGACTAGTTGATCTCTGAGGTCTCTTCCATGGACACAACTGCATGCAAATTGTTTTAGGGATAAAGAGGGACTATTTAGGGAGCCGGAAATAAGAATCCCTCAGGATACCAGAAAAATATGTTGCATACTTGGGTAGCTGGAGTCAAAACTGATTTGGAATTTTTTAAAGTAGCCATGATGGTACAATAAACAGAAATTTGATAAGGAGACGTCGAAACCAGGCCTTTTTTTTTGGTCAAAGGCATCACATGAATATATGCTTATTAAGATTAAGTCTTGAAATTAGTGAAAATGCAAAATTAAGAGTTGTCAGGTAGTCAGATGTTTTATAGGAAGATAAGAGGAAAATCCTTTTCTATTTCTTTGAAATTATTCAAAATAGGAAAGCTGTAGAAATCTCGCATTGCTTTACTCTGTGCTTTATTCTTGGGGTTGGGATTTTGGGAGTGGCGGTTAGTCTCGTTCTGCTTATCTCCGTCTCTTTTGTCAACTTAAGATGCTTTTCCCACCCGTCCACCCTCTGTTCACTCGTTCTTCTACAAAACGGTGCTGGATTCCGTATTCTGTTTCACAGTTTAGGTCCCGGACATGTAGGGGAAGCCTCCAGACCGACTTAACATAACCTTATTTGATCCAAGGTCAGTAGCTACCCTCCCATTTTTCTTCTTTTACAAAAAATGTTTAAAAAGTCACTGTTTTCGGTGCGCGTAGGTGTCGGTTGCTGGGACATGTGTCTGTGGCTGATAAGAAATGGAATGGGCTTAAAGTGACAGTCACCGACCTTCATCAGTGCTTCGGAGTGCAGGAAAACATCTCTTTTCAAGAAGGGAACAGAAATTTTTTTTTTTTTAAATAATTGTTTATTTCCGTTAATGAGAAGCCTCAGTGACTGGTATTATGAAAGGTTACTCCTTGCATAAACTAGCGACAGGTTTACTCACATCCAGAGGTCACATTAATATTTACCGAAGGCACAAGTGTAGGTATCACTTTATTAAAAACAGTACACACGCCGAAATCACCGACGGAGAACCTGGCTCAGTCTTTTCTGGCTGTGGATATGATAACTTTCATATGGCTTAGTGTGTTTTGGGAGCTCACAGGCCACATTGGTAAGATTTGTGTACTTGCGTGGTTGGAAAGCTACCACAGGGTATCGTGACAATCCAGTAGAGAACATTTCAGTATGAGTAGTAGGTCTCAGATAAATTTCACTGTAGACTCAAATAAGAATCATTAAAATATTCCAGGTTTATTAAAAATTCATTATTCTGCTAGAAGATCTTTAAAGAGCAATAAGAACTTGAAGAAGGAATAGGGGAGCTTTAGTATCAGTGACAGAGTGTTAATTGAGTTGAAAGAAGGTAAAGAATATATCAGCAGAATGGATGCAAATTTGGCAAAAAAGATTTGTAATAAATCAAGGGAGAAAATTAGTTAATAAAGAGGGAGACCGATTATCAGTGAAAGAGGGGGCTATATTGAATTATTTTAAATGAGAGGTTAAACTGCTTAGGGGATCTGAGTTTAACAAAAAGGAAGAAAAGCAATATGGATAATTAGGCAGTAATAAGATCATACTGAAAAAAAAATCAAAACCACCTTCGATGTTAGGGGAATGTCGGCTAATGAACTTAACCTATTGCAGTATCTTTGCTGTAGAAATGGAGGGAGTGATATTTTTAGTTATCTTCAAGGTGGTATGACTGTTTAGTGAATTTATTGTATGTGGGTTTTTAAATGATAACCAACAATGAAGTAGAGAAAAAGATTTTCTCAGGAGTGTAGCTATCTTCTAATTTGTTAAAATGCCGGAGTTTCTGTTATAATTTTTGTTATTGGTTAGTTTTTTAAATTTACTCATCTATTTTATAATAGAAACACATTTAGAGCTATCATCATAATTGAACCATTCATAGAAATTCAGTATAAGATATTATGATTTCTATAAGCACATCCCAACTCAGGTCTTGTTAAAAATATATAGGTAAAAAAATCCCAAATATCGTCAAAAGAAAGATTTGTCTTCTCTCTAACCTAATAATTTGTATATGTGTCATTGTTAAAATGTCTTAAAGATAGTAATTCTTGGCCATTTTTATAGTGTTATATCTTACACATTTGAATTGTGGAAAGATCTTGGTAATCATTTCTGGGCTCAACATAAGATCTAACTTTACATGACCTCTGCACTGATGATTAGATATAGAGGAGACAGTAGCAAAGGTAATTAAGTTCATAGGCGATCCCAAATTTAAAGACAGTATGAATATGGAATTTGCTTTAATCTCTGCTCCTATGACGCTGTGTTGAGAAAAGGTCATCTGATGTGTCCCTTGTAATTATAGTCTTTCTTTTGTCACTGATATTCTCATAATTAGCTTGACTTTCCTCTTATCAGTTATTATATCAAATGTAGCTCTGCATCGTATGTTAATGTGGAAAACTAATGAAAGAGTCTGCTTTTCAAAACTCTAGCCGCTTCTCGCCAGGGAGGAACCCAGGGGGCAGCCTCAAATAGCTCATCAGAAAAGATTTGGACCAGATGCCTGGAGACCTGGACTCCAGGCTCACTCGGGCACCAAGGGACCATGTGTCAATTAACTTGTCAATTAACTTCTGTGGGTATGGGCACACATGCGCGTATACACACACACACATTTAATGAAGGGATTGCACTAGATCATTTGTAAGATACCCTGTAACTTGACAGTTCTTTTTCTCTCTGATTATTTTATTATATATAATATATACATATAAATATATATCTTGAACGAAGGGATTACACTAATTTGTAAGATGCCCTTTAACTTGACAGTTCTTTTTTTTCTCTCAGATTATTTTATTTTCCACATGTGTAGGTTAAATTTATTTTATGATCCTTATACAACATTTCATTATACTTAAAAACAGTGACAATTTATTCATTTGGCAAATATTTTCCAAATGCTTCCCCTGGGTACAGAACTAGCCGCTGTGATATAGCAGTCAGTATGGACAGGCAGAGCATCTTTCCTCATGGAACTTAGCGTATTATTGGACGGGTTTTGAATAAGACACAGTGGAAAGCAGACATCATTGCAGCTGATGAGAAGCGGGGCCGGTGGCCACATTTGAGGGCAACGTGCTGTTTGATGAATCGGCAACTGAGCCGGCGCGGCCAGCGGCTTGGACTGGCTCTCGGGTGGCACGTTTCTTCCCGGCCCTGCGTTTGGCTGCGTCATGTTGGCGTCAGCCAGGGTAGGGGGGGGGGTTTATGTCATGCAGGTTGGCAAGCACCACGCATTGGGGCTCTACGACTAATCGAAAATTAAGGCATCCGCTTTACTAGCGTGCCGTTGGCGGCAAACGTCAGATGGCCCAGCGGAAATGGCAGATCGCGTTTCTACCCATGTGTATCGTGTGATCGGTGTGGGGCAGAGACACATGGCGGGTGGCGAGTTTGCAAAGCCACACGAGCAGCTATTGATGTGATATGGAGACTAATGGCTTACTAAAGGGAGACAGAGGGGTTGAGCAGAAAACAGGTGTGAATTTGAGACTCGATCTTGATGGCGGGTTGGTACATACCTGCCCCAAGACAAAGCAGGAGTCTGAGAGATGGCGTGTGTGACAGGTTGGGGCAGCAGTGAACAGTCGTGTGGAAGAAGTGGTGAATAGGCTTGTCGATCTCGAACCAAGTGTCACATCTTAACCTCGTGTGAGCGTGATGTCCAAGTCACGTGCTCGCCTGTACCAGCAAAGTCCTAAACGGGCCAGGTTTTCATTGGCAGTGAAAAATTGAAGACTGTCATTGAATTTTGTGATTTTCATCTCTCAGCGATGCTTCGAGTGTTAAGGATATAACAAATCCTTTATACCAAATTATAGGCTTTGTACCAAATTGGAAGGCCATCAGAATGTTGCTGTGGTAAATATTTTATAGAAGATTGGTATCGAATCTACCCAAGACACTTAGGTAATTTCCTCCCCGTCAACCCTAAGTCACTTTTAGTCTGCAGCGGTTGGCGCAGACGCCCATGCTGTGGTTCACCCCGCCAGCGGTGAGGGAGCAGGGACCCTGGGTTGTGCTTTCCCGAGACGATGACAGTGGTGCCTCTAGATGTAATCAGCCGAAAGGGGCAAACACGGGAAGTGTGTGCTGCAGCTTAGCTTGAAACGGCGCCCGGCTCTGCCCTTCTGGGACGTCCCAGCGGCCGTGGACAGGCTGGCGTACCGCAGCCCAGGGGGGGCACAGGCAGCACGGCCAAGAAATGGGAACGCGCCGATCGAAGTGGACAGCTTCTTTTTGGGACTCAGTCGCCCTGCGCATGTGTACCTCCGTCAGCTTCGCATCAGCGTTTTCTCGCGTGATGCGTCGGGGCAGCAGCCGATACTCAGGAAGAAGAGGCTGGTATTCTTCATTTCTGTTCTCCATAGTGCCATCTTGTTTCATGTGTTAAAGTAAATATAGGGTAGGTATACAGAATGAAATAACACATGCTGTCTAATCAAATGATCTTTCATTTTTAGCACTATTTTGGAGCAAAATTATGATTTTGGCAGTTATTAGCTTATTAAACCGTCTCACAAAATTAAGTGCTATGGACAGTTTAAGGTGATCAGTTTATCTTTCAATTTCACGTGGAAAATTAGCATGAAAAGAAAATGTTTCTTTTCTTCCTCCCTTACTTCCTTTCTTGAACATGCCCTTTCTTTCAGGGGAAATACAAATAGATTTACAGGAATTTGGAGTATCAAAGAAATTACAGCCAGAGATTGTGATTGGTGTTAATTATTGGCGATCTGACACTGTGACCTGCAACACAGTGGTTGGATGAGCTTTGAAGGTTCCATTGGGCAATGTAGGATTTAAATTCTGCCAGAATTTGGAATATGGTACAGCATCATATGCCGTAGCCATACTTTAAGCTCTAATTTCCCCAGAGTATTGTACTAAGAGTGCCGTGATGTCTTAGTGAATTCCTACTCTCAAGTGATGGCTAGTTACGTGAAAGTTGAGATGTTAATTCTTTGAACTTTTTCTTACAACTTTTTAAAAAGAGGTAGTATGTACTTTAATGGATGAATTAGGTTGAATTAAGTTCGGAGTGTATGTATTACCAAAGTACAACAAAAGCAAAACAAATCATGGGTCGACATACCTTAAAAAATTAGAGGTTGGCTTGTGAACATAGGACACTCTATGTTTATTGAGGTCATGACTGTAATATGTTTGGAGGTTATAATTTTTGCTGTAAGCAAGTCATTTTATCGAGTGTTGCAACAGTCATGCCGCTATTACCTTTTTTTTTTATTCAAACTTTTAAGTTTTTACTGACATTTCAAGAGGTGGAACTTACTCATAGGTAAACCCATGAGTGGGTTCTAATCTGGGCTTTGCTCCTAACTAGGCAGATGACCGCAATAAGTCGCCCAATCAGTTAGGACCTTAGTTTCTTAAACTCTATCATCCTGAAGTTGTCCTGGGTGGCCTCTTTGTAAATGTCACTCCAACGTGACATGGAAGGACTGGCTCTGAAAGGACCTTTCTGAGTCCCGTATGTGTTCATTCTCCAGATCGGCGCTGTCTAGCAGAAATATAATGGGAGCTCGATAGGTAATGTTAAGTTGTCTAGCGGACACATTAGCAAAGTAAAAAGAAACAAGGGAAATTAAGTTTAATAATATGTTTTATTTAACTCGATATATCTAAAATCTTATTTGCACATGTAATTGATATTAAAAATATTAGTGAAGTATTTTACATTTTACGAAATACTAAATCTCAAAGTGCCAAGTCTTGAAAATCAGTGGGTTTCCCAGAGCACATTTCAGTTTGGACCACGAGGCTCTGGGCTACTGCACTGAGCCGCGTAGCTGAGGTCAGTGGATCCTCACGTCTCTGCCCTTGAGTCAGATTTAAGGACTCGAGAGTCCTTTTTAATTTCTTCTGTGTTCTCTCCTCATCTACCTAGTAGTGACAGAGACTTGCACTTCTTAGAAGCGTTAGGGTTTAGAGCCAAACCGGCATCTTCTCTTCATTTTCAAGCTTTTAGGAAGAGTAAGTAATCTGTGAATTCTCTTCAGTTTCTTAATTCATTTATTCTCTCAGTTTACTGAAATCAACTTCCATTTTTGGTACTCTACAGAAATTTTTTGAAAAAGTTTCCCAAACATTCCCATTCCTAATCGGTGACAGTCCGCCAGTCTGGTGCTATGATAATGAGCCGTAATTCGAATGCTTTCTGATTTCTCAGCAGAATCAGACACCATAAGTACTTCCTCCTCGAAACTTTCTCATCCCTTGTTGTGTATTCCTCTTTCTTGTCCTTTGAACTCTGTTTTTCTGGTGGTTTTCTTGGCCCTGTGTTCTTTTCCCTTTGCCCACTGCCTTTGACTTCCTTCCCAAGCATCATGCCTCTGTATTTTAGCCGTCTCCTGGATATATCTGTATGATGCTGTTTTGTGGATTTTTTTCCAGCCCAGCCCAGCCTTCTCTCCCGTTCCAGACTTGTTCTCTTCCTCCGGCTTTTATTTGGGTTTTTGCCATCACCATATGTAGTCAGGGCAAAGTCAGAGACTTCACCATCATCTCGAGCCTCTTCCGTTTGCCTACCATCTATGTGCAATTAGAATTTTTTTTTTTTAGGTCTCTTTGTGAAATATTTGTTGAATATTTCTCTCTGCTCTTTTTGCAGTGCTCCTCGCTAAGATCCCACACTCCCTCTCCACCTGTTTCTTCTCCTGCATTTTCCATATCGCTCTCAGTTCTTTTCAACACAATTTGCATACCGTTTTCCTGTTTTAGACTCTGATTCTATTTGTTTATGTGGCATATAAGTCCTAGATTACTATTGTTAACTCTAGAATTCCTTTCTATATTTTCTTCTCTGCAAGCCTTGAAGACCTAAAGTTATTATTTTCTCCGCCTACAGCACCTGGTAGGTGGTCTCCCATCCGAGTGCTAATCAGGACCAACCCCGCTTAGCTTCCGAGATCAGACGAGATCGGGCATGTTCGGGGAGGCATGGCCATGACCTAAAGTTATTTTAATGGTGAAATTTTTGGCTTCCTGATGGTTACTGGAAGAAATGAGGCATCAGGTGTGGATAGTATGGCTTGCCGGCAGTCCTGTACTCATAATAAATGGGCAAACATGCCATGTTTGTCTGGTACTCATTGCTAGGGTAACGAGCAGATTCCTTGGCTTCTCTGTAAGTGAATCCCTGTGTGGATTTTCAGTTCCTGAGCGGCAAGGGTTGATAACATCTGTTAACAACGAGTGATGTATCCTTTATTTACAGATGCACTTTCTATACTTGGAAACTAATGTAGAGAAACATCCTGGTTAAGTGGTGCAGCGTGACTGACTTTTACAGGAACACAGTAGGTCCCCTGAGGGAACACTAATGTAAGTAGAGAGTAACTCTGGCAGTTAGTAAACCCTCCTTGGGGTGAGAAAGAATGGCTTTTACTGTTAACTATTTCTTAATATTTTTACAATCGGTTGTCTCCTGGGCTCTTGATTCTTCTGGCATATTTCAGTTGGATGAGATATTCGTTCCTTGTAATGCGACATATTTCTTCACCCAGCCCAATCTCATTATTGATCTCATGTGGCTGAGCTGGCGACGGGCTTCCCTTAGGTGGTACAGTCACTGATGCTTTGAGGAGGGTGAATATTAACCGGGGGGGCGTCACTCCTGGGAGGAGACCTTTAAGAAGTATTAAATATGCTGAGGCAGGATTTTCGCCTCTGTCTCACAAGGGTTTGTTTCATATGTAATTGCTTGATTTTAAAGAAAACTACAGGTCACACATGGCAATGAGTAAATTGTCAACAAGAATATTTTTGTGTATGGTGAGAATGGTCCACCCTTTTCTCAAAAGGAAAATAATAGCCAATCATCTATTTAAAGTGGTAATTAATATTTTTATCTCTGTAATTCCGAGCAAGTCCAGACATGAACCCAGGATCCAGCATATTTTCTGTGTGTGAACAACACTCAACATTGAAAATGTATCCTCTGAAATCAACTGCATTGTGCTTGAGTAGGAGCAGTGTGACTCCTATAAGCAGGAGAAAAAAAACCCCAAACTGTAATTGCAACAAAATATTCCCTTTAAAATGAATACTATTTTTTTATAAAATTGAATATAGTTTTGGGTTATATATACAACTGAAAATTATAGAACTAAAAGTTTCCGAGGCCTTACTGTGTGCTGAGAATTATTCCGCATATATTCATTTTATCTTCCCACTATCTGGGCGAGATGAGAACGGTTATTACATTAGGAAGAAACAGACACACACAGAGGTTAGGTGAGTTGCCCGAGGTCACTCGATGAAATGCCGGCGTGAGGATTCAGACCGGGGCCTCTTCACCCGCGAGCTGTGCCCTTGGCCCCTCTGCCAGACAGTGACAGCCCGTCAGTCTCATTCTATGATAATGAACTCTGTGGCTATTGATCTTAACTCATAGCTTGTACTCTCATTTATAAGTTGGCCTTTCTTGAGATCTAGATATTTCTGATGTATTGGTAAGTAAGTGCTTATATAAATACATAAACATAGTACATTTAAATGTATCTCAAAGCCATTTTATATAGTAGCGATAATCGCTTTTTATTCATTATAATATCATAGTATTGCAGCTGAGACATGTTCTGCAAAGTTAAGTAAGCACATTTTTTATAAAGTTTTTTTTTTGTTTGTTAATTTCTTGCTTAGAAAGAAGGCTTATAGGTTGCAAAGATCAAGGGTTTCTTTTCTTCGGTTCTTTCCCAAACTTCTTACCTTTTTCCTGAAAAGGCTCTAAATGTGATGACTTTTCAGGTCATTTTTGGGCAATGTCTGGGTTCAAACACCATCTCTTACTTCCTGCCATTAAATGACACCAAGCATACACACCGTGGGACAAAGATCACTGTGAAGGGGAGTTCCTCCAGCTGAGGAGGGGTTCGGTAACTTTCTTCTCAAAGCCTGACTGGGGCGTGGGGTGGAGCGAGGAGCAGCCCGGTGGGCGACTGGCGAACGTGAGAGTCTTGTCTGGCAGCAAAGGCATCAAAAATGAGCTGAAAGAAAACAAAACTCCTGAAGATGTAACGTGCACTGCCGACTGGGGCAGAAGGGGCGGGGGCAGAGAACCAGGTGTAGCAGGAGTGACAGCTCTTACTGACTTTTCGACAACAGGTAATTTGGAGAGTTAAACGGTCGGCTGTGTGTTCCTGTACTCCGAGCATACATTTGATGGGAAAGGGAGGGTCCGCATCCAATGATTGGGGCCGGATTGCCTTAGAGCGTGGATCAAGGAAGAATTAGTTGTCACAGCTAATGCTCATAGAACACTTTCTGTTAGGTGGTGGTGTACGTTTAGATGTACTTACTGCTTCTCCAGACGAAGGCCTATGTGAGAGAGAGAAAAAGCAGAAGGGTAACATACATGATGGAGCGTGATTCGTTTGCTTCTAATGATTTCAAGTATGCCTTTGAGTCACGTAAACATAAATATATATAAAACTTTATTTTCCAGGATTCTGTCTGCATTTTATTTTTGTTTGAACATATTAATCTGGAAAACTTTAAATATATGCAATCTTGTTTCATTTGTAACTCAAATCTAATTCCCTACCCTATATTATTTTGTTACAAATTCCAGGCGTCATGTGGCCTTTAATTTTGATTATTTTTGAAAAATATGGTCAATTTTGAGGGATATATTCTAAGTAAAGTATTTGAAATACTGGAAAAACTTCATGCTCAATATTTTCATGCAGAATTATTTATAATGATTATAGAAGAAATTACAAATAAATACTCAGCACTAAGGCAAAATACGAATGGTGAAATTCTGCTCCATGGAATGCCGTCTTAAAGACTGTGGACGGTTTAAGGCAACGTGAAGAGCTTTTGTTGTTACATTAAATAATAAAAAAATAAAAAGTGTACAGAACCAAATGAACAAGCATAAAGTTGGCTTGGAAAGAATGAGAGTAGCGATTTATGAAGCAATATGAAATAATGGAAATAGGAAGTAATGACTTCCTCGGATCACGGTTTTGGGGTAATTCTTTTTCCTTTTGTCTGCTGTTCGGTATATTCCACATCTTCTGTATTGGCCATTAATACCTTTTATGATGAGAAGAATACAATGAACCTGAGCTGCGCTAGAATTATGGAACACTGTTTGGCTTTAGGTGACCATACTACCTGACTGTTGTGATTGCAAAAATAAATTGGGAACTAATTTTAAAAATAAATATCAAAGAAGGATATAGACAGGAATTTGCTGTATTGCAAAATTTGCAAATGACTGTTTTCATTTCATCCTCCTAGTTAATTTTTTTTTTCTTTTACTGTTGGAAACAAAAAAGAGAAGGCAACCAATTTTTTAAAACGTCCCCCACAAACCAAAAAAGTGCAGTACGTCACTCCTCTTTTTGACTTTCCGAAATGTTAATTGGCTTTAAACTTGCTACTCATTTCTAACTGGCTTCCTCTAATTTCTTTTAGGTTTTGGAATTTGCACTAAAACTCTTGAATGTCAATACGTTTAGTTGTATTTGTAGAAGAAATATCCCTTAACTAATAAGATTTAGTGCATAACAGTTAAAATTTTCTTAAACACTCAATGTATGTGCCCAGGTCTTTGTAAGTAGGTTCTGTTTGGTTTACTCATTGAAATTCAAACGTCTTGAGTTTGAGTTCCCTTTTATATCCCAAGCTCTGGCAACTGTCTCAAGGAAAGTGATGGAAAGAGCAGAGGGATCGGAGAGTCAAGAACATTTGCTCTTGTAGGCAACTTTTGAGAAAAGAATTGTTTGAGAGGAAGTAGAGCAGAGAGGTAAAGGAGGAGAGATGGGGAACTTTTTGGGGGTCCTTATCATAAGTTTTCTGTTCTTGTACAGGGTGGTGCTGTGCCAGGTTTCTCCTTTGTTCAAATAGAAAGTAGATTGTGAATATTACTGATGGTAATTGTAATTTCCTGTAAAAATTGATCAAAGATTTTTGATGGTTTTGAAACAGCTTTTATTAAAAGGCTCAACAGATAAAGTGGAAATAATTTACATTTTAATAGAAATCTACTCATACAAAGAACATGTTCTCATACAAGCAACATTTGCTCATATAAAGCTTAATGCTTACCAAATAGTCAAAAATACAAATTTTATGTATTCACTTATTGAAAAAGATAATTTACGTCTTGGAGACTAAGGCAGATAAAGTGTGCCGAAAGCTGCAAAAGAGGGAAAAAATGGGAAATATAACTTAATTCTTTTAGACAAAAATATCTAGGTAGTATGGTTCTAGTTAGAAACTCCATGACTTATGCTATTTCTTGAAACAACTAAAAGACGTAAACATTTTTCGTATGTGAGAGAATTTTATGTGTTTGCTTTCAGGGACAAATCAGTGACATTTGGAGACTTTAACTGTGGCCAGAACTAGGGCATTGGTAATGAGAAAAGTGTAGTTTTGCCATCTACGAGAAAAAGTGTGTTATAAGCTGGTAAAATGCGGCGGCATCGTGTCCAAGCGGAGTGGCTGTGGGGGCCATGCCCGCGTGGTCCTCGCTGCCCTCACGGCCTCCAGCAGTTCTGGTGAGTGCGGCCGGTGTCCTCGGTCAGGCGCCGTGGCCCAGGTACAGTTACGTTTCTGCCTAGTCATGCTCCGTTTTCGCCCCTCCGTAGCATGTCACAGCGAGGTTTCTACAATCTCCTCTTTGTTCAACACATTCTGGAAAACTAAACACGAAGAAGGAAACTTCAGCAGGAGGCCTCGATCGATATCACTGATAGGATTAGAATCACAGGTTCTCAATGAGGAAGCGACCTTGGCTTATCTGCATTTCGCCTTCTGCGAACGCCGAATGCGAGGCACAGGAACATGAAGTGTCCTGGCCCCACTGGAACCTGGGCACCTGACGGTCAATATCGTGTCTTTCCCGTAGTCTGTGCCGGACCGAATTGCGCAATATCCGTGCTCACGCGCAAGGGCGAGCAGGTGGGGACTCGCCTCGTTGATGATGGGTAACTTACCGCGGCTGCGGCGCCTGTAACTGAGCAGGCCAGAGCCTCGGGACAAGTGCCGTTTGTCACGCGAGGGGAGGAAAGCTCGCAGACGACGGCCTTTACGTCTGAGATTGTCATGATGTGCCGGATCCACGGTCCCTGTGTGACTCTGGGCAAAGTTCTAAACTCTCTAAACCCAAGTTTCTTCACGTATGAAGTGGGAATAGCGATGGTCGCCGTACCTGCCTCATAGGTGGACTGTCAGATCAAGGCCGTTGGGAGAGGACGTTCACGGTGAAGTTCACCAGCATTTGTGACACCGCCGTGTTCCAGGCAGTCCCGAGGAAGAGAGAGGCAGATGAAGCTTGTTTACCGTGCTGTGAGAGGCCAAAAATTAAGAAGTAAAATCTAGCAGGAAGTCTAGGCAGCTTCACTGTAAGTATCCGGAGGGCTAGGTTTCTAATTTGGAAAACGGTACCTGAGTGTTCTGGAGAGAACTTTGTCTCCTTTACCGTCAAGGTGCTGATAACGACGTGGAGAAACGGGGCCTTGGAGTAAACAGCCTCCTGACCCGTTGGCTGAGATCGTTGCTGTGATAGCAGCAGTTAATCACAGGCTGGTGACTAACACTGGATTGGAAATGGGGATGCGATGTCCGCGGCACGTCTTGGGGAAGGCGATCATTTCCTTGGGAAGGACGTGGTGCTGGGTCTTCCTCGCTGTTTTCCTTTTCCCCGGCTTCTTCGTGCTACGGCAGACGGTGGCCGCCGCCACACACGCAGTCAACAGGGGGTCGAATAACCTTGGTTCAGTCAAGGACCCGCCTTTTATCCTTAACTCTACAGGATTATTTGGCTTCACTGAGATTTTGGC
Organism: Rousettus aegyptiacus; assembly: GCF_014176215.1. Taxonomy (NCBI): domain Eukaryota; kingdom Metazoa; phylum Chordata; class Mammalia; order Chiroptera; family Pteropodidae; genus Rousettus; species Rousettus aegyptiacus. Next base: position 43,120,884 of record NW_023416288.1, on the reverse strand, counting down.
GCTCGGTTTTAAGATCCATGCATTTCTAGCAGTCTCTATCGACTGTACTAGCTCCAATAGTTAAGCAAATGATGACCATCTAGTGATAGTTTCTGGTTGCGAGTGATTTGCCCCTTATGATTGTGTTATAGATTTCTGCTTGTTTTTTTTTTTTATGGTTTATCAGTTGTGCATTTTTTTTTTTCATATTTGACATATCTGAAATCAGGTCGCATCTTTAAATCGATAGCTTCTTAAACTCCCTGTTGGCCAGGCGGTGGTTTTAATGTAGCTCTCAATGTCCGTGCATTGCCAAATCCTGTGATTTGGCCGTTGAAAGATAAATCGTATATACACGAAGGCATGAACGCAGGAATATCTGACAGAGGTACGATAAGAAAAATACAGAAAATCCTAAACGATAAAGAAAAGCATTGCGTTACAGCTTAGTTGGCAGCTCTTTCTCAGTGGCCTATGAACAATACAAGTACATCACATAATGATGGTGTTTAGGATTCACTGAAGCATGCTTTATTTTAGCTTGAGTAATTAGGAGTGATTTATGATTTATTTAGTGGAAATTTTAAGAAAGTGTAGAAAATGAATGTCATTTTCTAAACTAGTTTTGACTCTGTTAAAGATTACTTTACAAAAATCATGACTCTTACTCAAATATAAAAAGAACAGGTATCAAGAATTTTTTAATCTGTTCATTAATTAATGAGGGAGCCACTAGGATGTTAGTTTGTTCAGAGAAGCATTAAGAAAGCATTCCTGTGTAGACGATCAGGAATGGCAGATGTGCAGCCGATGCAACACTGGTCCATCTGATGGACCGTGGTCTTCGTTGATTTCTTTCCCACTGGACAGAATTTATTTGCCTTTCTACAGAAAAGAACCATTTCTATTATTTCTTTACCATTTAGAGAGTTTAAAATAGCTGACAGATATAAGATTTAAGCTCTTACAGAATCAGATAACCTGGAATGATGCACTAAACAGGTTACCCACCGATGTGTTTTTTAAAAAAATTTTTTTTTGCAAATTTCAAAGTCTGTCACATTATTTCCTGCCATATCTTAGCGTTTGGGTTTTCCAACAGGCCTTTTAGTGAACTTTAACTTTAAAAGAAGGATGACATTCAGACCAGGCTGATAAGATTATTACCTTAGCTTTTCTACCTTCTTCCTTCATAACTCCTTCCTTCACCTGTAGATCTGCTGCTTTCAATCTCTCATTCATATCTTTGGGTCAGTAAGGGGAATTTAGCCCAGGTAGTATTTTGGGGTAGAAGGCAAATTTAAAAAAAAAAATGCTCTAAAAATCAGGAGTCTGTGAGTACTTATAGGTCACTTGCCTTGTAAATGCCTTACTAATTGAAAAAATATATATTTTATCCCAATAGCTAATTCTTAATACTAAAACTGTACAGTTAAAGAATTCTAGCAATATTTTTAGCAATGCCATTTTGAAATGACATAAACAGCGCAAATTCTTAATGAACTCAGCTATATTTGAAAAAGTCTTCATATCTAATACCTTTTATACTTCCTTGGGTGTAAAGTAAGTTGAGAAGGAAATGTTTCTCATTATTTTATGCAATTACTCTTGCGTGTGGAAAAATTGAATATTAAACGTACTTGGTAGAGAGCAGAATCAAAACGATAACAAAATGCATATTACTTCAAAAATGAGAGTATATTAAAATAAATTTTCTTACTGTTTTAATATTGGAAACAGTATTTCCTCTCTGGTACCTGAGCATAAATTGTCACTTGAGACTTATTTGATTGAAATCAAGTTTTTCAATTTATTGTTATAAAGTCGTCTCGCAGTGGTTTGATGCTGTGTCAGACATGTGCATTGATGAGGTTCTTGTCGATCCTGCAGATGCACTTAATTATTACATTTATTAATTGGCAATAAACATTTTTGAGACATACCTTTTACATTTAAAAGTCTGGAATTGAACTTGGGCCACACTTCTCAAAGTACTCAGTGATGCATTAATTTATTTAGCACATGTTTATTGAGGGCATACTTTGTACTACTCACTTACAAATACATATTATTTTAAGGCGCTTTCTCTTTTCACACTTAGAAGGACAGACATGATTGTTTCGCTGTGTGACAGTTCTGCTGTGTGAAGGCGTGATGCTTGGGGTAGCTGGATACGTTGGTGGGAGGTAGCTGGTCAGTTCACACCTGCACCGCTCACAACCCTGCTGTGTACTCAGGACGGCCTGCACCAATCTTTTTTTTTTTTTTTTTTTTTTCTTTCCTTCCTCTTGCTGATACAAGGGCAGGTGGTTGAGCTCTCGAGCTGCTGCGCGGTATCAGTGGTCAAGATGATCTCTTTGTTTCATCCTGTGCTATAGTATCATCTACCTGTATATGTACTTACTTAAAGACAAGTTGTTGACATCAAATAAAGCTACAACTTGATACTCATACATTTACAATAATGCAGGTTAGCGTGTCTATTTATATTGTTACATAGATTCACAAATGTATATGTGAGTCTGTGACTAATGGATTTTTTTTTTTTTTTTAATGGGCTTTTAGAGAGGCTGTTGAGGAATGGCTCTGACCAGGGCATGTCAGGAGAAAATGCCGTGTAAAGGTGGGGAGAAGGCCCCGAGGGTGATGCAGGCGGACATGGAGGGAGGTATACATTCGTAGGGAAGACATTTGGGGCGGGAGACTGCGAAGACGCTGCTGAAGAGGCAGAGGAAACCAGCCAGAAAATGGGATGCTTCGGGTTCTCGTGACCGTGCAGTGAGGTCTGCCAAAAACAGACGTACAGTTATGGTTTTAATAAAGGCCAGACTGTGGGAGGTGAGCACACGATGCAGCATACAGGGGACGTATAGAATTGTGCACTTGGAAGGTACGTGATTAACCAGTGTCACCCCAATAACGTTAACAGGGTTCGTCCTAACAGGCTGAACTGTGCATATACCGTAGCGGTGGACATCGTGGGGAGAAAAACCACATGCAGATTAATCAGATCGGAAGCGACGTGTGGGTGGTTAGTGCAGGAGGCAAAGTGAGGGTTCGTCCCTTCCTTCCTTCAGTGCGTTTTTGAGCACCCGCTCGGTGTCGGGCACTGTCCCGGGTGCCCAGGATGGGGCAGCGGCGTGGGTCTCTGCCCTGGGGACGCTCGCTCGCTCTTCCTATGAAGAGACAGATAAGAGTAAATCACACAGCACGTCGGAAGGTAAGTGCTCGGGAACAGGCTGGCGTGGAGCCGGCCGGAGCGCTGGGGGAGGAGGAGCTGGCAGCTGCTCTGTCTGAACAGCAGTGAGCCGGCTTTGAACCGCGGAGTTGCGGCAACCCGCCATTCTGAGTTCTTTTTCGCTCCCTAAGAACGCCAGGGAGTTGAGGCGCCTGCCAAGAGAGAAGATGACTGGCAGGGGGACAGGAAGTCAACGGCCGCGTGCTTTTCAGAATTATGATACAATTTAATCACAAGTAAATCCTGGTGATGCAATTTTGTCCTATTCTCTTTGGCCGTAGAAGATAATAAAGTAAGTTGTAGGAAGATGGGGAGCAAATTATCTGAGTTCAAAATCAGGGATAATTGATTGGAAATAAATCTTACTTACGAAGGGTTTTGGTACGTTTGAGTCATTTGCTTCATAGGCAGTTTATGACAATTTTATGTATCTGGCTTGTTTCGGGAACTCTAAGTTTTATCTACTTTTCAAGAAACCAGTATAAACAGTGTTTATTGGGCAAACGGCATATCTCGGCAGCTTGTTGGAAGAATAGCTGGCTTCTGGCTTTCGATTTCAAATATGCCGAATGTATCGACTGCCTCACTCAACCGGATGGGGATGTGTCGTCATGGTAAATCATGCACAAGTGTCGCCGATAAGAACCTCATGGTGAGGCTCAGAATTAGACGATGACCCTGCATCTTGGCTAACATATAAATGTTACTAGTCCGTGTATCATAGCAGCAAGTCGCGTGACATTTCCTGGTGCCTCCCTCGGCCCCACTGCTCGCCGGTGGCTGGAACTATTTTAAGTCTGTACGGAAGATATTAATTTTCTATTTTCTGCGACCTACATATTTCATCTTCTGCTTAAGCTTTCCTTTTAAAAAAGTATCGATTTCTTTCTGACGCAGCTAGCGATTTGTCTAGAGAACACGTAGGATTTCTTCGTAGACTAAGTAGCATTCAGGTGTTTCGTTTTGATAATATGGCGCTTCAGTCACTGATTATGTGCTATGAATTTGTGGCGTTTGTTTATTCAGCTGACTCGTTTGGTAGGATTTCTTCCTTTAACGCTAAATCAGTTTGCCATGCCTCTTTCTTTCTTTCCTACTTCATTCTCTTATTCTTCCCTTTTCCCAAACCTATATACGTTTTCAGCGCTCCGCATGAAGGATCATCTCATCTGAGCTCTGCACTGTATCTGAAATGCTCACTAGTGTCTTAGAGAATGTGTTTGAACTCCCATTCTCTCTGCTTTAAAGTTTTATTATTCTTAGTCTTCAGATTTTTGCTGCGTTATCCACCATGGCCTCGTGTAGGCTGCGCCTTCTCAGGAGGAGCCAGCTTGCTCCAGTGTATGTATTTCTGTGTGTAGGTATGCAGCGTTTATTTTTCAGTTTTCTCCCAGGGAATTGGGGAATAAATTGGTGAGGACGAGGGCAGAGGGTGGGGTATTTCCTGGCTTGAGGAGGTAGGTGGTCCTCAGTTGAGTCGAGGGTGCCAGTCGGGGGGAGGCGGTTGTGTGAAGGTTCTCTTTGGGAGGCATTCTCGCATAGACCAGTTTTAAGAAAGAGTTTAAGTGGACTTTGAGGGTCTGGAAATTGATTTCTTTAAAAATACTGCGTGCCCAACCACCCCTTAGAAAAATCTCCATGCACTCGAGTTTGTAGACCGTTGAGTTAAACCCTGTGGGTTATGTCCGTCAGGATGTTCATGCTCACTTGTGTTAGGTGTGTGCATTTATCATTCGGTTAGCTCTGGCCTGTTGTTTCTTTACTAAGAGTGAGGAGGATGTATTATCTATAATGCTGGGTTTGATAGTTACATACTTGATGAAGATGTTGTAATGGAAACGACGATGATAAAGAACAGGAAAGAACAGGAAGAGGAAAAGAGGGAAAGGAAGGTAAAAATAAGTCTCAAAAGTTCAGCATTATTTACAGCTCCTTACTAGCGCCAGAAACTATTCTCATCGTTTTACAAATATTTACTGAGTCATATTTAGACCCTAAGAAGCAGGAACTGTTTTTATTCCCATTTTACAGATAAGTACGCTGCGCCACACACAGGCTGAATTACTTGTGTCTGAGCTTGTGTGTGATGGAGCCGGGATCGGAGCCAAGTCGTCTTGCTCTGGATCCTGAACCACTGAGTCGTCTTTCCTGTCGTGTGCGTGTGTGGACATGTCACACACGTGGACCGGTGCAGACCCGCCCGAGCATCGGCTGAGCTAGAATATAAGTGTGTGTAACACATATACGAATATGCAGATTATTTTAAAACATAAAAAAAAAGGACATTGTAGTGAATGGCGAAAAAGAAATTCCACAGATTATAGAGAAATGTAGAAAAATAGTAATGAACTTATTTCTTCCAAATGATAAGGGAACTGATTTTTTTTTAATTAAAAAGCTACATTTAAAGCTTAGTTTCATAGAACTTAAGCCTGTGTACATTTAATGTTGCATGATGTTTACAGAGAATTTAAAAGTTTATTTAAACATTTGTTACTTTTTGAAATTAGAGGCTTTCAAGATGCACACACTGTATTCTTTGTAATTCAGTTTTAACATCTATAATGTCATTTAAAAATTTCCTCTCTTTATAATGGATACAAAATTAAATTACTGCCCTTCTGACTTCCCACTCCTTTCCACCGTGGCTGTATGGAAAGAATTGAAAATATACTAAGTTTTAGAATATTTACAGTCATCCCCACATTTAAAAATAGAGGGGGAAATAGGGATAATTAATACATAAATATATGAGTTATTTAAATTAAATATAATTTAAATATTTGCATTAAATATAATAGCCGCGGACTCAAAATAACTTATTCTACCGAACTATTGGAAAATGAAGTTTTTTATGGGGCAGAGGTATCAATGAACAGGAGTTCTTGTCTAATGTATCGTGTGGTCTTTTGAGCATCTCTCTCTCTGGGTTTCATTTTCTCATCTTTAAAATGAAGGGGTCGAATGAAGTACTCCTTAAACCTTCATCTTAAGAAAAACCCAATCTGTGCTCTGATGTGTACGTATTTTTCCTAACTGACTTAAAAATTTCGTTGGATGCCCTGGAAAGAAAAAGTCAGGAACTCCTCCGTATCCCTGAGCGCAGAACCGGGGCGTTGCAGGTGGCTGCGTTGTACGGGCTTCGCAGGGGCTTTTGTCCCGTCGCAGGACTTACACTTTGATCGCGACCAAGTCCAGACCCGCTCCGTCTGGCTTTTCAACCCACAGGGCTGGCTCGGGCAGTGGCAATTAATTATACGGGGGAATTTAATGTTAGAAACACTATGGTTTACGGAAGACCTCCTGCATACAACTTGAGAAAATTCTCTTAGTGTTTGTGTTCCGCATTGGAGCCTTATGTGTTTTATTAGCTGCATCCAGTCCTAGTGTGGTGGTGCTGTTATTTTTTTTAGTAGTGGACAGTTATTTGAGGCAGCTACACACACACAGTGCAGTGAACGTCTGGGCCTTCGCGTGAGCACGGGCTGTCGCTGGAGGCCAGTGAGGCACCTCGTAGCCATCCTTGATCTGGCTGCTGGTTGCAGGGTTATTTCATCCAATATCCTGGCACTGATGAAAGCTTATATTGGGTCCCGAGGGTCATTAAAGCGGGGAACATCCAGTGTGTGGAAGCTCTAGAAAATCAGTCAGCTGAAAATGATGAAGGCCTCAACCCTCTCTCCAAAGCTGCTTCCCGTGATTGCAACTGGTTTTGAAAAGGCAGAAACCTGAAGTAGTTTTCACCTGTAACTTCCGATAGAAAAATGCTCCAAGGCTGTCTTGGGACGGGTTTGTGGCGTGCGGCAGCGGCTCCCCAGGGGGACCCATGCTCCGCGGTGGGCCCCGGAGCGCCTGTCTTCGGCCATCGCTGTGATGACCAGCCCGGAGCACAGACCCCACGGCGCGCTTCACGCTGCCTGCTTTTCTAGTTCCCCGACGTCACGGGCGGGCAGAAGCTTCCCCTTTCCAGGTCATCAGGACTGCGAGTGCGGCTGCGAGGCGGTGTGACAGTACTCGAGGTGGAGGAGGTGCCGAGCTGGGGACCCAGAAGTCACAGAGTGGGCAGCGGAGGGGGCGGCTGGGAAGAGCCGGTTCCGCAAAGCGGAGATGAGGCTGCTGACCAGCTGTGACAAGCGGGGGGCAGGGGGTGAGCTCCAGAGGAGCGAGGCTGCTGGCGGCGCACGGCGCGGTGTGGGGTCCGTCCATGTGGGGTGGACACAGAAGGGCCCATGCCACTGCTGGGCCCCAGCTCGACTTGACGTCGTTCCCGGGCCCCTCCGTTGCCAAGTCCTGTCCTCGTGCGAGCCCGAGTGCGCCTCCTCTCGGGGCCCCTGGGGTTTCCTGGTCACAGCGTGTCCCGTTGGTGCCTAGGACGTCGTAGGCAAATACAGATGTGTTGGATTTGGGTCACATTTGCCTAGCGGGGACTATGAGCTGTAATTTCTGTTTCATGGGTGTGTGTGTGGGGGGGAGGGCGTGGGGACAAGTGGCTCCTCGTGTGGTGGCTGGCAGCCCTGCCGGTCAGCGTCCGGCCCCTCGGAGGACGGTTGGCATCCCGCGTACGCCTCCTTGTCGCGCTGGCCCTCTCGTGCTTGCTCTCGGGTCTCGACTGCATCCAGTGTGTAAACGACAACCGAGGCGGGAGGGGTTTTGTGTTCCGCTGTCACCTCTCCTGGCCATAGGCTCGTGTGACTCGGACGATCTCAGGCATAAAAGAGGTTGCTTGCTTTGAGTTAGATTTCCTGGGAAATAGTTCTAGCCTTTGACTTCTATTACAGCGGGAATTTTCTTTCTCTAGGGACTCGTCAGAGGTAAAAAAACAAAAAACAAAAAACATGTTCGGGACCAGTGAGTATGGGACTCCCGAATATAACTTAAACTAGAACCCCTTATTCTTACGCAACGAAGGTGGCAGTCTCTTAAAAAAGGGTAGTTCCAGAATTTTTAATATTTAAGATCTCTTTCCATTTTTAATTGTAATGGATTAGGTTATGGTACACACACACACACACACACGATATAATATTTTTTGGAACCATTAGAAAATTATCTTAAGAAAAGTGATATACTCAGTAGTAAACGATATGGTATTTTTTTGGTTGAAAATACTTTAAAAAATGTACCGTGATCATAATTAATTCTGGTTGGCCTTTAATAGGTTACTTTGTTGAGTTGGTTTCTGCCTGAGGAATATTTCGCCTTTAAGAATTTCATGGAATACCAAGGAATATGTTCATTTGTGCTCATGTGAAGTAATGTTCGAGGAAATTTAGGAATCGAAAACTCTAGGAGGAGCAGCTTTTTGTGACCTGCGTGCTGAGCGTGGGGTCGCGTCACCGTCGAAACGCGGCTTCGTTAAGATCTCTAGCTCGCCGTGATGCACGTGATAATTAACCGTTTGTCGCCAGACCTGCCGTGTTCGGTTGCGTAACTGTAGTTAAGGACCGATCACACGTGCGAAACCCACACGACTGTGTGTGATGACTGCGGGCGAACTAGGTGGAGAACACCGTACGAGGAATTGACCTTAAAACGGGCTGGAGAATAAATGAAATAGAAATATATCAGGTAAAAATAAGTGCTAGACAAACGATTAAAACAGTGTGACATGATAATGGCCCGATGACTAGGTTAGAGTAGGTGGCAGGAAAAAATAATAAAATAAAAAAATGCTAATTACAAAGTAAAGTCTTTGATAAGTGGCGCCATTAAAATTATCTTATATACATCTTTCAAGACTGTTATTGCTATACTTTCACTGCTAAAGATACTGAGTCTGACACAGTTCTTTGTTTTCATTCAATTTTTTTAATGTTCTATTTTGGCTGATTTTCATAAAAAAGTGAGTGTAGTTTGTGTGATGATTTTATGTTAGGTTCTTTGAGTTTAACTCAGTGACAAGATTCCAAGTATAATAAAACAGGGTTTTGAAGATTTTGAGTGGCGTTATTTGGGTTTTTACAAAATGAGAAAATTTCTTTTTTTAGTATTCAGTGATAAGTATATTGAAACATAAGAAAAGATGTGGACGATAACTCAGAGATATCTTAGTTAAAAACTAAATAAATAACAACTTATTTAGTTTAACTTTTCTAGTTTCTTTATGAAATACCATGATGAGCGATTTTGTTTTTGTATTAACGTTGATTGGTTAAATGGTTCTTTTTTTAAGGATAGTGTATTTCTTTCCAGCTTATTGTCAGTACTTTTTTTTTTTTTTTTTAAAACAAAACATTTCCATGTTGCCAGTTGGGTTTATAGCTATCATTTTAATTGGCTTCAAAATAGAAGATCAAGTGGATATGCCACGATTTATGTAATCATTCTTATTTGAATAATTTTTAGTTATTTCTGGACTTGTGCTGTTATAAATAATTTGCGAGAGACATGTTGTGCTCACAGGTCTGTTTGTTTTTTTCCTGCATTTTGGAATCTTAGATTGTCCAAATGTGAATTTCTAAGTACTAATTTCTTTGTTGCCCAAAGAGCATAAACATTTTTTATTATAAATTTGGAAAGTTTTGATTTTATAACTATTTCAAATTATGATTAGACATTCTATGAACGTTTTAACTGGGGAAAAAAACAAAACTGAAAAAAATTACTTCTGAAAGAGAAACTACTCTGATTTTTCTATGAAGTTTTGAACTAGAGCTTTTGGAGCGTTTTGATAAAGTCTTGTGGGGGCAACTCTTAAATTAAGTGGGTAATCAAAAACTGCAACTCCATATGTTTATCATAAAGTACTTTTTAGATTTAAACCGCTCCGATTTATCTCCTCGCATCTTACTTCTGCCTTTGTGATCCTCTGCCGACTCATGCCCTCCCGTCGCTAAGGCGGATAGTCCTTTCGTTAATCTTCAGCTGCAGCCGATTTTTTCTCTTACGGTCTTTCATTCATTCCACCACATTTGTAGGGACCTCCCGCCCCCGTATTTGTTCTACCGTGTTCTATGAGCTCGTCCACCCGAAGATCAGACTGAAATTGTGCAATTGAAGATGAAACAGACTGGAAAGGGCCTTTGTCATCTAGCATTCTGCACACGATTTTTGAGCCACCTGTTATGGGTGGGCGTTAGCCTATCATGGTCTTTGCCCACACGTTTATAGGTTAACAAAACTCGTAAGTAAAACCCTTCGTTATGCACGAGAAGACCGAGGCGCAGCAGGCAGACCGGCCTGCTCGCGAGTGCACAGTTTCCTTGTCCTTTGACCAGTGACATCTTGAGAAAGTCCACAGGGCATCAGTGATGAATATTATTGTAGCTCGAGTTGCATTTCCTCTCTGGTTCATCTAGATTTCGTTATGTAACAAGAGCGCTACAAAGCCGGGCCATATAGCACGGAGATGCCGCGTGTGTAAAACTGTTCCTGAGATGGAGCTCTCTTGTCCTTAGGAAAAAAAGGGCACAGTAATATTTAATTTTAATAGTGTCTATTGCTGGCATAAAACGGAAAACAGTAGAAGTGTTCCCACCCTGGAGCTAGCTCAGTGACAATCCCAGATCCAGAGCTGCTACAGGCATTAAGTCAAAGGAGAAAAGGAGGATTCGTGTTTCGTCAGATCCTTGCTGTTTGTCAAAACACTTTGTTTTATTTTTCCCCTTTTCCTCTCTCTTCTTTTAAAATCAGGAACAATACCGCTTTCTAAGTATGTGTGGAAAATGAAAGAATGAATCACGGCAACCCTGAAGCTATTCAATGAGGGAATATATACACACTTGTTTGCGGTTCTGTAATGCTGTACTTTTAAGCATTTACAGATTTGGGAAGGTGGTGTAGTTATGTTGGCTGTGGCTTGGTTTGTCGTAGAAGCTTTTTGGTGTTTTAGAAAGTCTTCCTTTGAACCATTTGTACTGCTTTAGTTTTAAAATAAAGCACCCTGTCAGTAAAGCAGAATAGGATTTTCTTGGGTAAAAATAATTCTTAGGTACCTGGCCATTTTTTTAGGAAGGTACTAGATCAAAGTATTTTTGAAACAGTTTTTTAATGAGATTTTACTTCTTTTACCAAAACAAGTTTCTTTTTGAAATGACAAATTTATTTCTTTTACATATGAATTGCTTTGTAAAGTTTTTTGGGGGCATGATAGGGATTCGTTTAAGTATTTGTAAATACTCAAATTTTTATATCACATCGTTTTTTTTTTAGTTCTTATTAAAAAATTACTATTGAGATCTTTTGACATTTCCAGTGTTCATTTTTCTACTGCCTTACATCTTTCTCATTTAGATAAGAAACCAAACATTTATTTTTTATGTAGACAAGGAAGGCAGAGTTACTTACTGTTACATAAGGCCCTAATCGCCCTATCATTTTCTTTAAGACTGAAATACAAGATCAGGGAAGAGTGAAGAAAATCACTCTCTTAGCCCATTGCAAAGAAAAGAACGCCACACGGCGACCCGGACGCCTAGTCAGCGGGCGGGACTTAGCCGGTGGGGAACACAGCCTGAGTGCCGCGCTCACCGCCCACGCTCGTCCCACGATCCGGTCGTGAACGGTGAGAGCCGAGGTCGGGACCGCCAGCGCTCCGGGTCTTAAAGGAGCGTAATTAGCGTTCCAGCAAAATAAAATCCATACCGGGACCTTAAATCCAACACGTTTTGCAAGAGAAAATGTCAGTGCGATGGATGTGCCTAAAAGAACGAATCCTCAGGCTGTGTATTTGCTCTCGTGTGTTAAAGAAGATTTGACTGTTTTTAAATCTTGATGCTGTGTTGGGCAATATTTACACAATTTAATAGTAGATATGAAGAATATTTCTTTGCTTGGTAGAAACATAACATGGAGATTAATAAGCTGATCACTAGTAAAGATCATTTTTGCAAGGTTGTTCCCTAATTTACACACTGTTCTGGCATTCTGAGAAGAAATGTCCCTTTTTTTTCTTTAAGATTTATCGACTTGGATCTTCTAATTCCATCTCAAAGTTATGGCTTCAATCTCTCACTTCTTTCTATCTTAAAGTAATAATGTAGTGTTCTATTAGATAGTAGTAGTCATTATTATATGTACTAACAAATGAAATTAGGTTTTTTAACTTTTTTGTCATAGAAATCTCTTTTCCCAAGAATCTCTGGATCTTCTATTCAGTTTTAAGGACTCTCCTAATACTGTCTCTCCAACCTGACTTTTTCAAAGACCCTCAGAACAAAACATCTCATCAGCCTCGGGATCATTTGAAAATAGCCGTAGAAAATGGCTTGAAACGAATTACAGAGCATCTTGAGTCTGAACCTCTGGACCAACTCTGTCACTGGGAATTTTTTTAGAGGATTATTTGAGGTGAAGGTCCAGTGATATTTCTGTTCGCCGCCACTAACAGATAAATGATAAAAGAATTCTAAGGTCTCTGCTAGTGAACTCTTGACAGAGTGCCAGCCTTGGGTGAGCAGTGAAGTAAATTTAGACCCGAAAGGGAGCAAATAAGAAACCATGGTGACGCCGAAGCAGTCGGTGATGCTATGAGACAGAGTTAGGGCTTCGTAGCTAAACTCAAAAGGCAAGACGAACTTTGGCTCGCCTTAGCTTGGGGCCCAGGTTTAAAAACATGTCTATGTGATGGCATGAATTTGTATGTAGATAAACATTTTTATTATCAATTACTATTTATTGAACAGCAGTCACTACTTTTTATTGTTAAAGGATTTAATTTAATCCTCACATTAAACATGTGAGTATATAATGATATCTGTTCTGCAGATAAGATGTATTGACCATAAACCCACATGTACTAGAATTTTGCTTAAGCCTTTTAGAGAGGCAAACTGCTCATTAAAGGAAATGGGGCCGTCCACGTGCCTTAAAAGGGAGCCTGTCAAATATTTAAAACATCAAAGATTGTAGTTTAGACAGCACTCTGATATGCGTGCTGTGTGCCTTCCATGTCGCGCTGAGTCGCCGTGCGGCTGTGTGAGAAACGTGCATTTTTGTTTACCGTCTGGTCTAGGAAGGCTTCTAATCCCACAGGATTTGCTTTTGGGATTTCAAGGCTTTAGAGCAGTGTTTCACAAAGTACATTCCAGGTAAAACTTGTTATGGAAAAAAATTCCTAAGAAGTCATAAAATCAAAAGAACATACCTTTTAATTATTTAAAACGAAATACATGCTATTTGGGTTCAGTGGTAAATAAGATTATATTGGTGACTGAAAAGGTTACAGAATCTTCCAAAAGCAGCATATACGATAGGAAGGATCCCATGCATGTGCATTCATTTGAGTTATTTTACTGTATTCAAGAAGCAACCACCATAAGTATATAATTTACTTTTGCCTGTAAAATAAAGTTTCTGTATTATATGCTTAATTATATCGTTTCCCACAGTCACGAGTGAAGTCTCTCCTCCCTGTACTCCATCTGGAAGACATTTAACTCAGCTTTTATCATCCAGAAAATGCACGGCCAGCCGTATTCACGGAACACTTACTATATATCACATCGTATTACAATGACAGTGTCTTTCTCCTTTAATTTTGGGTTTTTCAATTATAGTTGACGTTCAGTACTATTTCGGATTGGTTTTAGGCGAACAGCATAGTGGTTAGACATTTATGTAATTTATGAAGTGATCCCCTATTAGTCTAGTGCCCACCTGGTGCTGTACACAGTTATTACAATATGATCGTCCGTATTTCCTGTGCTGTACTTTACATCCCTGTGACTATTTTATAACTACCTATTTGTGCTCCTTAATCCCTTCAGCTTTTTCATTCAGCCCGCCAACACCCCTCCCTTATGGCAACCGTCAGTTTGTTCTCTGTATCTGTGAGTCTCTTTTTTGTTTTTTGTTTATTTTCTTTAGGTTCTACATATAAGTGAAGTTATATGGTGTTTGTCTTTCTCTGTCTGACTTATTTCACTTAGCCTAATACCTTCTCGGTCCATCGATGTTGTTGCAAATGAGAAGATTGCATTATTTTTTATGGCCGAGTAATATTCCGTTGTATATATGTGCCATCACTTGTTTATCTAATTGTCTATTGGCGGGCATTTGGGTTGCTTCCACATCTTGGCTATTGTAAATAGGGCTGCAGTGAACATAGGGGTGCATATATCTTTTCGAATTAGTGTTTTGGATTTCTTTGGATACATATTCAGAAGTGCAATTGCCAGGTCATAATGTAGCTCGGTTTTTAATCTTTCGAGCAACCCCTGTACTGTTTTTTATAGTGGCTGCACCAGTTTGCAATCTCACCAACAGTGTGAGGGTTTCCTTTCTCCACACCTTCCAACAGTTGTTTGTTGATTTATTGATGATAGCCATTCTGACAGGTGTGAGGTGATATCTCATTGTGGTTTTAATTTGCATTTCTCTGATGATTAGTGACATTGAACATCTTTTCACATGTCTATTGGCCGTCTGTTATGTCGTCTTTGGAGAAATGTCTATTCAAGTCCACTGCCCATTTTTTAAATGGAATTGTTTTTTGTTTTATTATTATTATTATTATTATTTTTGGTGTTAAGTTGTAGGAGTTTGTTACATATTTTGGATATTAACCCCTTATTGGTTGTATCATTGGCGAATAACTTCTCCCATTCAGCAGGTTGTCTTTTCATTTTGTTGATGGTTTCCTATGCTGTGCAAAAACTTTTCAGTTTGATGAAGTTCAATTTATTTATTTTTTCTTTTGTTTCCCTTACCTGGGGAGATATATCAGAAAAAACATTCATAAGAGGACTGTCAGAGTTTATTGCCTATGTTTTCTTCTAGGAATTTTATAGTTCGGGTTCTTACATTTAAGTATTTTGAGTGTATTCTTGTGTATGATGTAAGAAGGTGATAGAGTTTAATTTTTTTGACTATATCTATTCAGTTTTTCCATTATCATTTGTTGACTAGACTGCCTTTACCCTATTGTATATTCTTGCTGCTTTTGTCATAGATTAATTGACCATGTAGGTGTGGGTTTGTTTCTGGGCTTTCTGTTCCGTTGCATTTACCCGATATGTATTTGCATGTCGGTACTGTGCTGTTTTGGTTACCGCGGCCTTGTGGTATAGATTGATATCAGGTACTGTGATACCTCCAACTTTGTTCTTCTTTCTCAAGATTGCTGTGCCCATTTGGGATATTTTGTGGTTCCATATACGTTTTAGAAATACTTGTTTTAGTTCTGTGAAAAATGCCATGAGTATTTTGATAGGAATTGCACTGGCTCTATAGATTGCTTTGGGTAGTATGGGCATTTTAACAATATTAATTTTTCTTATTCACGAGCACGGTATATGTTTCCATTTATTTGTATCTTCAATGTCTTTCTTCAGTGTCTTATAACTTTCTAAGTATAGGTCTTTTACCACCTTGGTTAAATTTAATGCTAGGTTTTTTTTTTTATATAATTGTTTTACTTTTTCTGATAGCTCATTATTGGTGTATAAAAATGCAAACAATTTCTGAATATTAATTTCATGTCCTGATACTTTACTGAATTCATTTATCAATTTTAATAAGTTTTTGGTGGAATCTTTAGGGTTCTCTTTATATAAGATCATGTCATCTGCAAATAATGACAGTTTTATGGAGTTGTCTTTATTAGTGCTTAGAGACATCTGGCACATAGAAGGTATTTGCAGAATTAATGAAGGAGTAGATGAATAAGTCATTCACTTAATTAATTTAACAAGATTTTTATTTAGTTTTAACTATTTGGATAGCTTTTTAAATACCTGAAATGATCAAACGAGGGAATAATTAAGATCATGGTTCAAAATATTTGGGAATGTGGCTGATTCCTCTTTCTATACGGGGCGATATTTAAAGAGAAAAGAATTATGAAGAAGTGGCTTCGTTCTATCTCTTCATTCCTCTATTCGTCTATGAATTTGTCCTATTTATTTATGATGCATTTCGAAGTAAATTGTAGGCATTTATTTCCCCCTGAGGACTTCAGCATGCATATCATTAACTAAGCTTTGTTTTCTCTCGAGGTAAAATTTAAATGCACTCGAACATATACATCTTGAGGGAAACGTCACTGAGTTTTGGCTGTGCTCACACCTGTTCAATCCAAACCTCTAGTGAGATGTAGAGCATCACCAGCACCCAGAAAGGTCCCTCATGTCCATTACCAGTCTACTCCTACACTCCATTTTTTTCTGATTTTTTTCCCCCTCTACCAAGTTTTGCCAAAACTTAACATACCCAAAGAATCAAAGTATCTAAATGTTTAAGTGCAAAACATAGAAAGGTGAACACAGGCTATGTGAAATGATCTTAAAAATGGCGTTTGGAAAACCCGAGAGGCAGTCGATGAAGGAAAGGTACAGTGCCTCACGAAACGACTAACGACATGATTCAGGGGGACGCCGGCAGCTCATGCAGCTGGCATCCATTACGCCTCGTAATTGCTCATAATGGCGCGAGAACGTGTAAACCCGAAAGTCACTTGACAGAGCTTTTAGCCTGGTGTTCAGCAAAAGCGACATGACTCTACGACCCAACAGAGCACGTATTTTACAAAAGTGATAAAAGGGAAATTTGGCAACTCTTCCAAATGTTTTGCCTTTGTGATCGAATTGCTTAATATTTGGCTTTTTAAATGATCTATCACAAAATGTTGATGAAAACACACAAGGAGTTTTAATTATTTCACAATGAGAAAAATACTTGGGAAGGCGTAAAATCACTTTGTATTAAGAGTCTCGGTGTTTAACACAGAGTTTTTAGTGGAGTGTAGTTATATATCGTGCGTGGGCATATGGATCTAAGGATTCCAGAGGTCGTTCCGGTACTTCGTGTATATCACTAATGTATCTCAATTCGGAATGTCAGGTGACAGAGGAAGAACTCACCAATAAACTAGGAGACAGCGCGACTTAGCCTGGGCGCTGGCCCTCACAGTCCATCAGACGCGGTCCTTCTGGGCTCCATGCTCCTTCCTGGTGCGGTGCAGCCCAGCGCCGGCTGGTGGCTGGCGGGCCATTGCACCCTGCGGAACCCGCCACGCGCCTTTGCTCCCCTCCTCGCCCTCCGCCATTCTCTCCTTCCCTCTCGCCTTCCTTCCTGGCCGCTTAACCAGGTATTTGTTGTGCGCCTCCTCCAGAACACTGGTAGATACTGAGATGCCGTGATGACTAGGCAGTGCCTCGCTGTGAGTCAGGGTCTACAGATGCGACTTAGATTTGTAAACATTAACTTCTAACAAATCAGAGCTCACGTTTTTTAAAAAAGCATGTGTCTTAGAATTAGTGAATGGGTTTTTGTTTGTTTCTTTTTCTTTTTTTTTTTTTTTTTGGAAGACAGGGCAGGGTGGGTTTGTGTACGTGGTAAGACAGATTCTTCTAAGTTACTAGACTGTCCCGCTGGCCTAATCCTTTCATTTCACTGCTGGAGCGCTGGCCCGCTCGACCACGGACCACCTGCCCGCCCTGTCGGCTGCTTACGGTCAGCGTTGTCAGAAACACTTTCAGCCAACTTTCTCTTTGAAAATGTATCGCTTGTACTTCTAGTTCTATAGGTAGCTTTTCATTTATTTTAAAAATACCTATTCTTGGCCAAAGAAGTTGGTCATTTCTAAGGCGAGCTCTCAGTTTGTGTGGTAGTAGAGAAAACAGCTCACAGACTGGGGGTCAGCAAGCTGAATTTCTTCTCTCCATTTTATTAGCTGTGATTTTGAATGGCCAACTTAAGTATTTAAGTACCTTTCAATTCAGGGTGAATCAAGGGGGGAAAAGTAAGTACAATTACTTTAGGACAATTAAAAATGTTCATAACAATTAAAAATGATTATACGCTACAGTGCACTACAAACATCAGAACAACACAAATGAATTATAATGGGAAATAACTTTCAGTGTAGTCACCTGAGGTCCTGACGTAAAACAAACAAAAAAAATCCATTCATTCATTTATTCAACACATATTACGTGGTTCCAGGTCCTATATTTGAGAAATTGCATACTTATCTATGTTGGAAATAAAGTAATTTATGTGCTGCAAAATTGTTCTTTAAAGACTATTAATTAAAACTTCTTTTCCCTCAATTTTCCTGTACGTTTTTGGGGCACACAGAGGTAATGTACAGCGTCTGCTGGCTGAGGAGCCTCTGGGCATCACTCCATTGAACTGGGGTGTTCAGATCTATTTGGCTTTATATTAGCAGAGGCGTATATAGATTCTGGAACAAGTTCAAGTCAAGATTTGTTTAAAGTGGTATAAATCCACACCAAGCGTATGCCTCTTATGTTCAGATAAAGCATTTTGTTTAAAAAAAAAAAAAACATTCTTTTGGATTGCAACTGGTGCATGAGTATTAGCAATATTTATAAACAATTCTGGGATTTCACTGCCTGGGGTCAAACCCAGCTCAGCCACTAGGTGTGAGGCCTCAGGGAAGTTACTTAACCTTTCTGCATCTTTGAAATTTGAATCATAATGGGTCACTTTCTCAGAGAATTGTTGAGAGGTATCAATTTAGAAATGCCTGTAAACAGCCCTGGTAGATAGCAGAGTAGAATAAATGTCAGTAAATATTTTCTTAAAAGTTCTATTATGAAATATGGCTAACATGAAATGCATCATTTTAACCATTTTTTTTAAATTAAAAATTATTGGGGTGACATTAATAAAATCCAGTAAGCGTCAAGCGTACTGCTCAACAGAATGTCGTCTATATATTGCGTTGTGCGTTTGCCACCCAAAGGTAGATTTCCCTCCATCACTGAATATCTGACCCCTTTTACCCCGTCTACTTCCCCCTCCCCCCTTCCCTCTGGTGACCCCCAATCCGCTGTCCATGTCCACGTGCAAGTACATAGCTCAGTGGCGGCGAGCATGCTCTCTGCTGTGCGTCCATCGCCTCCATCCGTCCCAGAACCTGTTTTATGTGAAGTGAAAGTCCGTCCTCCCTCCTCACAGCCCCTGGCTCGAGGAGTGGAGTAACTTTTGGGGGTGAGGGCAGTAAATTCTCTCTCCTGATCCTCTTAGTTAAGAAATTTTTTTTTTTCATCTTTAGTAAGTGCATCAGTCAGGGTTAACTCCTATAATATGTGTACTCCAAGTCTATATTCAATTTTTTAATTTTTTAACATCTCGTTTTTTTATGCAGCCAAAATCTTTTTGTCTTGATGGCCAGAATATTGTTCCTATACAAGAATAACATCATTCTGTAGTGATAGAAGGCAGCAACAAAAACACTGCTCAGTAAGTGTGCCTAGCCAATTATATAAATGCAATCCATTTAAGGCTTTAGCCATTTATGTGAAATTAGGCTTTTTATTTGATTCCCACCTATGGCTATGGCTTTCAGAAATTCGATTTACAATTTATTTGATGTAATTTCGGGCTAAGAATGTCTTTGCAATACAATAATGAGAATTTAGGTTATTCGAAGTATGCCTTAATAAAGTGTAAAGGATATGAAATAAGATATAAGTAAAATGTACCTTGAGGAACATGAGCCTAAGTAGTTTTTAACTTTGGACATTTTTATGTTGTAAATGCATTTTTATAATCCATAAAGGCAGTTTTTAAAAACGGTATCATTCAGAACCTTTCCTAGATATAATTAGGTGGCTGACATTTTTGTTTTGTTTTCTTCAGTGAATTGGTCTTGTCAGGCCAGCATTTGGTTCGTAGATGGTGTACTTCAGGAAGAGTCTCGGTTGTTTGAATCTCCGTAACCGTGTATTAAGGACTTTGCAGGCATTAGCGGCACAAAGCTGAAAGGCACTCTGTGTATCCTAGTTACCAGGAATGACTTTTGTGTTAATGAGATGTGAGCTTTTCTGTACTGAAGGTTGATACCAGATAAGGTCCATGGCGAGCAGAAGGGATAGATTTCAAATGAACCCTTTTGAATCCTGCGGTGACAGTGATGGGCCTGGGTTATTGGATGCTGTAATGTGAAGACACAAAAATGTAGAGAGTTAATTGGTAAATATGTGTTTTAATCCAGGCATAATTTTTCTAGCATCAGGGGAAGATGAAGGTTCTCTCAGGGGCCCAAAATGTAAACCTGAGGATGGGGAGTCTTCTTCAAGAAAAAAAAAAAATACAAAATTACAAACATAAATTTATGTGCTAAAGTCAATATTTATTTAGGATGAAAAAAATCATGACAAATTCGAGTTCAAGCAAGATAGCCAATGACGTAATCGCCGCCATGTGTAGCAAAGTGACATTTTAAAACTGCCGATCATACTTTGAAACTACTTTTTTCTACATCTACAGATGTATAGTCGTTGATTGACTCTCCCTATGAGAAGGCTTTTATAATACGGTTTCCAAGAGAGATTTGAAAGATAAATCAGTCGTTCCTGTAGCCTGGCTAATACCATTTTGTTTTTATTAACAGTCGAAGTGTACAGAACATGCAGCTCCACTCACCGACATGCCGAGTGGTTTGTAGAGCTGCTGTGGGTTGTGAGGTCATGTGAATCCCATCGAAAAGGGGAAGAGAAACGTACGGTGCATTTAGAATTCCGTACACATTTCAAACTATCTTCCTAATAAGAGAAAACTTCTGATTTGACGAGGCATTGATTAAAAGCTGAATTATCTCCTTGTCCTATTTCATGATTGGAAGGAGTGCTCACAGACCAGCTTCTAGCCGTCTACATTCAGACTTTGTTTCTTCTCCCCACTTCCATCCCTCTAATTCTGTTTGTCACGGGGTCCCCTCGTGTCCCCATAGACATGGTGCTCTGCACCTTCGTTTCACGTCCCGGAAGCCTGCAGTGGAGTAGACAGCGACAGTCAGGTAAACGTGCAAACGGTCGAGAGCCCCACACTCGCGTCCCACAAAACCCAGTTCACCTGCCTCTTCGCTGCCCCCCAAGTTGTCCACCGCGACTCCCACCGTCTGACAGAAGAAGAAGGGGAGGCGAGGGGGAGGTCAGAGTGGAAGGAGAAAGATATTTTTATGGCTAAAACATCTTTCTTTTGCAAATTTTATAAAAATAAACGTGATCACGAGAACACTTTGCTATGCCCCCGACGGAACCTCTTCACGTGAGGAAGCCCAGAGCCCTAGCCGCCTGGGGTATGTCTATGGTGAATCCAGGCCTGGGACAGGTGTTATTTCTGCAGTGACGGAAACCCGCCCTGGCCAGCGTGATGGCCGCCAGGCAACACGTGGCTCTTGAGTGCTTGACGTGTGGTCAGTGCCCTTGGGGGACGGAACCTTAAACTTTAGCCAGTTTTAATTACTTGAAATTTAAATGGGTATATGTGGGTGATGGTCGCTCTACTGGTCAGTGCCGGGCTAGCATCTGTTTTATTAAGATTTTTATGTAAAATTAGTGCTCGTTTAATTCTGTAAAAGATACTATCATATCATATATGATGCTTAACTTATGATGTCATTTAGTTGTTAAACTCTCAACTGTGACCTAAGTTTTAAATTACATACATTTATTGCTTACTGAGCAAAGTAGGCAGTTTTCATAATTATGCACAAAAGTGATGCTTGCAGATTTATCTATATTAAACCTTAAAAGTGTGTGTTCTGGTTAGAATATTTTGATTGTCTTGCTAGAAAATAATCTTGAATCAATCATATTGAAAAATCTTAAATTGTGGGTTAAAACCTTTTATATGAAATACTACTACTTTTTTTTTTTTTTAATCTTTGGAGATTTAATAGTCTCTTTAAGGACCAAAGAAAAGTGGATTATTTGGTTAACAGGCTTAATATTTTATTTGACGAGGACTTAGTTATTATCCCTAGTGGTTTAAATCAGATTCCAAAATTCAGGCTACATCTAGTCTTGTTATGACATGGCATTGGAAAATAACAGACAAATATTTGTCAGACGAAAGAGAAGGCATGTGTGTTGTTTAGTACGGTTGTGTGAACTGCCTTTAAGGCATATCATTAAATATAATTTTCTGAAAAACTGCAAATTAAACTCATGCCTAGAGGAGGAGAAAAATTTTATTAATAGTAATGCGATGAACAAGTACCTTTTCAAGCACCACATAGAACGTTTCAATGGGTACTTTAATGGGGTAGTTAATGATTTTCTGTTCACGTGCTGGTGATTTTTATTTGCACAGTTGAGTGTTGACAGAAATTGGGAATAGATGTTCTCTGTACATCCACATGTAATAATATCTATCTAGGCTGACTTGATTAACTTTTTAAAACTTGAGGTGAAATTCATGTAATATCAAACTAACCATTTTAAAGTATGTCATTAATTGGTGTTCACAATGTCATGTTGCCTCTGTTATGTTCCAGAACATTTTATTATCCCTAAAAAGTCCCTCATGTCCAGAAAGAATTTACCTATTCCAAATATTTTATAAATGGAAGAATACAGCATGTGGTCTTCTGTGTCTGGCTTCTTTAACAGCATAACATTTTTACGGTTCTTTCACATTGAGGCATGTATTAGTACTTCATCATTTTTAAGGCTGAATAGTATTCCCCTGTATGGATATACCACATTTTGTTTATCCATTCATTTCTTAGAAAACTTTCACATGCAATTGAAATTATGTCTTTTAGTAATTTTTCTTAACCAGTTCTAAGCCTTGATTGATCATAAACTTTTTTGTATGTAGTTATTCAATACTCCTCAGGTTTAGCTCACTGAAATATTACTAATATTTTATTTTCCCTTTCTCTCTCATTCTTATTCATTTGTTGTTTGTATCCTTTTTTGTGCTAAACTTCATATGAAATTTCCTTTAAGTATTTTTAATGGTAATGAGATAGTCTAATGCACATGCTCTAAATTTAGTCTGATGAATCATAGAATAAGCCTAGAAGAAAAGGAAAACTTGGTATCTCTGAGGCTGATATCATTAGTTTTTTAACTATTACTTGATAAGACAGAAAAATCAAATACTCTTTTTATTCACCTCTCAGAAAAAGTCATAATAATCTTCAGGTATTAGATTATCAATATACTCTTCCATATCAGTGAATATCCATCTTTTAAAAAATGATTAGCCTCACCAGAATTTAAACTTTGTAAGTTAAGATGTTACCTCATGGTATGAGGGACTTTTGTTTTTAATTCGTTTCACTTGGTTGGCCTTCACTTTTTTATATTCTAGAGATTTGCACATGGAGAGCAGCAAAGGGATTGACTGCTTTTGAAAATTATATAAAATCTCTCTCCAGAAATCCAAGGCTCATGACATTTTATTTGCATATTTTAAAAATTTTATTTCCTTTTTGTACTTTTTTTGTGGTCAGAACCTGTATATGTTCGTTTATTTTAAAACGATCACTTGGTAACAATTTAAAAAATCCTAGGTAGCGTTTTTAAAAGTTTCTTTTGATTTCATACATTTTATTTTTGTTTGTGTATTTAAAAAAAAATGGGCCACAGTTGTGTCATATGTGCTATTCGTAATTTGGCTTTTCAAAATGTCAAATGCCAGTTATATGCAAAATAAAGTAATTTCCATTTTTATGACTATGATATTCAGTCCATTTTTCAGAATAAACAAAAACCCCAAATGACTTCTTTTAGCTTAATTTGTTGACTTTGGTGGTTTGTCAGCTTAAAAGTAACAGACTATATTAGTTTTCTATCGCTATGTAACAAATTACCACAAACTTAGTGACTTCAAACAACGTAAATTAATTATCTCACAGTTTCATGGGTCAAACATTATGCTAATGGGCTTGGCACAGTGGATTCTGTATTCAGCAGCTCCCAGGCTAAAATGAAGATCTCGGCTGGGCTCTGATCTCCTGCGGTTTCTTTCATGCTCACGTGGTGGGCGGCATAATTCAGCTTCTCTGGGTCGTAGGGTTGAGGTCCCAATAATTTTGTTCGCCGTTGTCTGGAGACTGCGCTCAGTGTCTGGAGGCCCTCGTAGGGCCTTGCTGTGACGGCCCCCTCACACGGCCTGTCCTGCAAGGCCAACAGCAGAATCTCTTTCAGGCTTGGAGGCTCCTCCTTCTGGAAGGACCTAGCCCCTTTTTAAGGGTTCATCTAATTAGCCCAGAGTAATCAGTCTCTGATGAGCTCGGAGTCAGCGGCTTTGGGACCTTAATTGCATCTGTGAGACTCCTTCGCCTTGGTCGCGCGATGTAATCTAATAGAGGAAATAAATGCTGTTTATGGTCCTGCCCACACTCAGGGGGTCGAGACCACTGGGGCCCACGCCAGGGGGCGGGCATCTCAGAGGGCGTCTCGGAGCTCTGCCGCCCAGGAGAAGTTAGGTGAAGGTTTTAAAAAGCGTGCGTGTTTTCAAAATGAATAGACTAATTTTTAGAGCAGTTTTAGGTTTGCAAAGAAAGTTGAACAGGAGCAGGAAGAGAACAAAGCACACTGGAACCAGAAAGAGAAGTCCTTTCCTCCTGCAGAGTCCTCTGGTACCCTTTTCCCCATAAAACTTACTGCCTCGGCGGCTGGCAGGGGAGGACTGGTACCGGGGCCAGCTCCAGGACCAGCAGGCAGGGGAATGAGGGGTAGATTGGAATTGCATCGCAAGCAGTTGATGACTGGGACACCTTCTGTTTCTGCTTTGCTGGGAAGTTTTTCTAAAATCAGGAGCAAAGATCGAATATTATTGCTTGCTTTCCTGCAACCATCAAGATGGTTATGTGGCTTTGTGTTTTCAATCTGTTAATATGCTGAGTTACATTGATTGGCTATTTAAATGTTAAACCAATCTTGCCATATGGATAAGCCATACCTTGGTTATGATGTACTGTCCTTTTTTATATATTGCTAGATTAGATTCGGTAATATTTTGTTAAAGATACATACTTCTATATGAGGAATATTCATCTGTCATTTTCTGTAATGTCTATCTGGTTTGGGTGGCTTCATTAAATAAGTTGGCAAGTATTCCTTCTTTTTTCTTAACTTTGTGTAGGATTTGTCTCATTTCTTTTTTAAATATTCGATAGAATTTACCAGTGAAGCCATCTGGTTTTACAATTTCCTTCCTGAGGAGACTCATAGTTATAAATTCAATTTTTGAGATTGATGATGGGTTTCTTTTTGAGTCAGTTTTGTTATTTGTGTCTTTCAAGTAATTTATCCATTACTCTAAGTTATCAAGGATATTGGTATAGAATTGTTCATAATATCCCCTTATTGTTTTAATGCCTGAAACATCTGTAGAATATCCCATCTTTTATTTCTGGTATTTATAATTTATTTCTACTCTATCTCCTTTGTCATTTTAACTAGAGGTTCATCATTGAAAAATATATTTTCAAAAACTAGCTTTTGGTTTGTCTGTTTTCTCTCTTTATTATCTTTGCTTTGCCTTTTCTGCTTTCTTAAGTTAGAAATTTGTTATTTAATGATAAAACGTTCTTCTAAACAGTGGTTCCTAAATAGTTTTGCAAATTGAAATTACTGAAGAGTCTTTAAAAAGTACTAATGCCTGTTTCCCAGCCCTGGACATTTTGGTTTAATTGGTTAAACAGACGGTCCCGTGGGGTGTTTAGTAACCCCTGAGGGGACTCTGATGTGCAGCACAGTTTGTGACCTGCTGCTCTGAGGACCTCTTTGGCTTTTGCCCACAAATTTTGATATATTGTGTTTTAATGTTCATTCACTAGAGGTTATTTTAAAATTTCCTTCGTGATTTCCATCTTTTCTCCATTGTTTATCTAGAAGTAGAGTGCTTGATTTCCAAATACTTCGGGGCATCTCACTTCTTTTTTTTTTAAATTGATTTCCAGTTGAATCCCATTGTGATTGAAGATCGTATTCTGAGTGATTTTAATACTTTGAAATTTATTGAGCCTTTTTTTCTCCAAGGCTTGGCACATGATGTCTCTTGGTTGATTTTTATGTATTTTGCCCACTTTTCTAGTTACAGACAGGAATGGGAGGACCATCCTGTAGCATCCGGCATAGTTACTTTTTTCCATTTCAGTTTATTATTGTGAATGTCATTGCTCTAAACGTGAATATTAAATCCGGTGACTCTCAGAAGTACGCTTTGCTACTGTGTATTTTTTATTTTCAAGGATTTCAAAGAATTGTTTTATATTCAGACCAAAGGATTACTTAATCAATGTTATACCATACTGACATTAAAAAAAAAAAACACCCAAAAACCAAAAAACTAAAAACAAAACAAACAAACAAACCCCTAACAGATTTTTCACAGAGGTTAAGATACCCTTCTAGGTCATCTCTTTTTCTTTTCTTTTCTTTTTTTTTTCGTGCAATTCGAAGATTTCATCCATTACATTGACACATCTCTAGATTGTTTAAAAAATGGATTGGGACTCAAAATGAACAAATGCCTTTGCAATGATTCTTACTATAGTGTGTGGGATTATGAGTTGCTCATGGTCATGTTACCCAGGAGGCCTCTTTATGTGCTTGGTTATATAGATCTGCAAATTTTTAGCTATGGGCTGATATCCCTACAGAATCATAAATTTATTATCGGTGCATTGCTTTCTAGGCAGAGGCATTATATTCCAAGGGAATTAACTTTCTGTTACTGAATGCTTTCATCAACTTTACATGAATGCCTTTAATATACATATCCATTAATTGGATAACCCCCACCGAGAAAAGTTGTTTAATTGTTAGTTTAGAACATAAATGACGTAGGAAGTTCCCTAATAAAAATAATAAAGGAAACAGAGAAAAAATATTTCGGCATAAAAGCAATTTAACTGACAGAAGCTTGTCAGCATGTAGAAACATTTATTCTCAGTTATAAATGGCACGTATTTTAGCGCTGTTTTTATTCTAGCTTTGCATCGATATATCATTAAGACAGAAAGTGCTGATGCGGAGTTTTCAGTATTAGCCTGATATCAAAGGTGAATGTAGTTTAGTTACACATCCTGTTTCCTCCACAGTTTGGGTATTGTTTTATTAGACTGTTCAGAATGCCTTGTTGTCAAATATTATATAGTCTTGCTGATCATTTATATGAGGTGCCTTCTTTTTTTCTTTTTATTAACTATATACAAGGTGGTTCATTTATCAGCTCTTATCTAGAGATATCTCTAAATTTGAGAGTGTTTTACTGGAGATACATGAGAAGTTATTGTTCCCAAGTTTTCCATTTATATTGGTTTACTGCCATGTGAAATTTATAACTAAACTTTAATATGAAAAAGATAAAACACACTGTCATCTCATCTTGTCCCGTTCTGCTTCTCAGTTACAGGAGCAATGATATGCTTTCAGTTTTGCGACACTTTTGCCCTAGAAAAAGCTTTATCATCGAGTGTCTGTGACTCTGTGCGTTTGTGTGTGTGTATGCATGGCTTGCAGAATAGAGTTCTGTTTACACAGACCACAGTGATAATTTTGTAGTAAATGAAATATTGATTCAGTAGTTTAGATTATGGGCATTTTTTGTATTTTTTTTTTCCAAAAATTAAGTCTCCTAGTGAATATGTACCTGTTACTGATCAAGGTGTCTTGTAATGAACACATATTTGTGGCTGATTTCAATGGCTAGAATTTAGAAGTGTTGCAAAGTGGCCACTTACTGGACCATCTTAAATATGCTCATTACGGTAAACTTGCTATGTTTATACACATATGATACCTTTTGTTTTTGCTTATATACAGGTAAATACTGTTATTTAGCGTTTGAAGGTCAAGTGATTTTTTTTTTTTAAATTAATATAGTCAGTTATATTTACTTCTATGACCTTGAGCATGTTACTTAATTTTCCTGTCCCTCAGATTTACCTCATCTTCTGAAATAAAGATGAAATAGGCCCTGTTTTGTGGGATTATGGTGAAAATTAAGTGAATTACTATTCACTTAAGATCCAGCAGCAGGCTGTTGCGTCGACTCGATAGGCCTGACCCCTGGCTGGGCCCTTGACCGGGGAGCTGAGGCAGAGTGGCCCGTGTCACAAGAGGGACACTCAGTGACTGCTTTTAGGTTACAATTTATGTTCATCCTCGTTCCACTTACATTTGGGATTGGGCAAATAATTCACGCAGAAATCTAAATATGTAATATTCGAACCTCCTTGGGTCTCAGACCTGCCATTTATTTGGTATAATACTTTATTAACCATTCTCTAGAATTTATGTAACAGCACCATGTGGAATGCTCAGAACTCTAGACACTTGAGTGTGAAGTTCTAATCAAAATTCTTAGTGCATTGTTCTAAATATACTTGATTTTTTTTTTTTCTCTCCTGGTGTAATCTAATGCGTGGGTTGATTTGTTAATGTGCCATAGTTGAAACTCTTTGTTCCTGGAATTTTTGCTGGTCTCATATCGGGGCACCCATGTACTCAGAAACAGTGAAAGTAAATGAAGAAAACAGATAAATTCCTAAAATTAGAGCATTTTTATATCCTGAGACCTGTGAAATCTCAGCTGAAGAATGTTGTTGCGCAGTTTTTATTGTAGGTAACTAAGACATGAGCTGTGTGAGCCCATGTGAACTCACCGACCCACAGCTGGTGAAGGGAGTGTCACAGAGAGATGACTGATTAGACATTATCGGAAAGCTCCGTCACACTCGTTTGTAGAATTGTAGTTCAGCAAGCCATACCTGGTGTAATTTTTGGTTTTCTGATATTATAAGCAACAGATGAAAGGCGAAGTAGGAATTAAGGAACTGCCGTCGATATATATTTTCAGTTGTGCTTTGGAGTTCAGACACTAGAAGTGATTCTGAAATTTTTGTAATGCCCGCTGACAGACATTATGTATAAAGAACTCACATTATTGTAGGTCACTGAATTAATTGAAGAAATATCAATTGACATCGTTCCTTTAGGGAATCGTGGGCTGCTGTTGGATGTTATTGACTTTGTCAAATATGAAAATTTAGAATGAGTTTTATCTTGGGGGTGCAGGAACTTGAGGAATGAGGCGATGTGCTCTCCAAATTTATTTATTTATTTCAAATGGACCAGAAGTGGAGTTTATAGACTTATTTCTACTTCATTTCACTAAGATAAGTGCTCGAGATTTCCGCAAACCGTTGTATGTAGTTGATTATTCCCAAATGGAAAAAAAAGAGTTCCAAAAACCATTAAAAAACACTTGAGTTCTGCTCACAAGTCATTTTTTATTTTTGGGAGAGAATGGTCATAATTGAGATTCTTCTATGCCTGTTATATTTGAATGTATTTATATTCTGTCAAATATAATGTGTTCCAGATGAGATCCTTAAGAATTAAAAATTTTTCGTTGTCATTACAAGAGCAGTTGGGCAAATCCTTTTTTGCTCAAAGGCTTTCAGTGATTCCTA
Source organism: Rousettus aegyptiacus (assembly GCF_014176215.1). Lineage (NCBI taxonomy): Eukaryota > Metazoa > Chordata > Mammalia > Chiroptera > Pteropodidae > Rousettus > Rousettus aegyptiacus. The sequence continues at coordinate 43,091,536 of NW_023416288.1, read as the reverse complement.
ACTCTTCTTATATTTCAGCTCCTCATGGTGACCAGTTTTAATTGTATTACATTGAACCTGATTCCTGAGTATACTAGTTATTTCTCAGATGAATTTACGTCCTTTTTACTCCAAAATATTTTAGATTGACTAGTATGAATTTATGTGGCTCTTTTCTAACCAAGAAGATGAAGTGTTATGAGTCAGGTCAGTGTTAAATATGGCAAGATGGGCCACGTCTTCATGACAAAACTTCTTGTACGTTACACTGCCTTTTGGTATTAGTTAGTGTATGTGGTCGAGATTGTCCCGGGTATGGTCCGCACAGTACCATTCCAGTTAAAGGAGTGAGCTCACGTAAATGCTTCAAAGGGCTTTAAAATAGCATTGCTAATTTTGCCTAAATATACATTACATTTAACTATGACAGTAATTCCACATTGAGAATCCAAGCTACTTTTTAATTCCAAGGAGCCCAACTTCAACAGTATTAGCTGGGGAGACACCCTTGTCTCTGCCTTTCCAGACCCCCTGCCAGATTCTCTACAACTGGAAGAAGACAGAGTTCTGTGTTTTGGACTTGGCTCTCTAACTGTATGTAACTTTGGAATAGTCACTTAACATTTTTGTCCCCTCTTTCTTCATGTGTCAAAGGAAGTTCTTAGATTATTTTATAGACCATTTTTTAAAAATACATATATTTTAAATACCTATGAATTCACCAAGTGATATTTTGAACATCAGAGGAAGTACAAAATAAATGAAGTATTTTGAATTAGTTGGCGTGAAAACAGCTGATAGTCATTTAAGACGGCACGATTGCTTCCCCAAAGGAGCATTATATACAGTAAGGAAGAACGTAGTGTGGGTTTGGATGATCTGGGATGACTTTCCAGAGAGAAGGATGTTTGAGTGGGCTCGGACAAGACTTAGATAGGAGGGAGAGGATTTGCTGCACGAGGTTCGCCAGAGACGTCTGCAGACAGATGTACATAAATAGGGACACTGTGTGTGGAACTATGCGGGCCTTGCAGCTGGACCAGAAAATTCTTCTTGGGAAGGTCGTAGGAAACGGGCTGGATATTTTGAGATATGGACGATTTTGAGTGCCACCACGAGGACTTCCCATTTGATTTTGTGGTAAATGGAAGCTTTTACGTTTTTGAGCAAATAAAGTGATAAATGCAACATCTTAAGGAAAGGGGGGATTCCATTTTATTATGCAGATGATCTATAGATGTGAACAAGAGAATTCGATGGCAGGGGCCAAGAACAGCAGCCAAGGTATTTTATAGAAAGGGAGTTTCAGAACAGAAGGCCTTTGCCCTGTTTTGTTTTGAATACATAGGACATTTCCATGGTGAGTATATGAAGGGTTGGTTTCTGCATTTACTGCTATTTTTTTGAACCACGGATGTATAACGTGGGAAACGGTCTCCCAGAGTACATTTTTCCTAGCTCTTACTCACCTAGTTTCAGAGTAAGGCTCTAAATAAATTCTGATTTAATAACAAACCCGTAATCCACCCAATTCTATCACCGAAAAGCTTCCCAAGTGATTCCTTCCGCCTGACCTTGCGTGCCCGTGGTTTGGTTGTTTCGACCATGCCTTGTCTGACATTTTTCTCATCCAGCCTTGGTGGATATGAGAGGTATCTCTCATGCAAAGCTGCCATGTACCTTTGGAATGGACGTGGTTGGCTAACTCCACCCTGGTTTATTGCTCAGAGAAGTACATTAAAAATCAGAAGGGTGTTAGAGTTACAGTTTTAATCTTCTCTACTTATCTATATACTCTTTTAATGCTAAAACTCTCTTATGCCACTACAGAATTCATTTCTTTTCCTGTAAAGAATGATTTTATTTTGCCCTGTGTTGCGCTGTCTCACCAGACAGTCCACTCCTTAGAGGCAGAAAATTAGTTTTAATTGCTTTCGCTCGTCCAGAACACTTAGCACACATTGGTGGTCAGAGTTAAAATACTTTCCTTAATATTTATATGTTACTATTCACCAGTAAATAAGAATTGTATTTTATTTTACAGACTTCATCTTAAGTCATGTTATAATGTGGTAGATCACATGTAGAACAATAGGCGAAATTTTTAAGACATCTCAAAGAGATCATGGTTCTCACCACATGACCGCCTGGTCAGATAATGTGCTTCCTTGTTGGTAGTTCAGCCTTCTCAATCCAGGTTTGCATTTCCCTTTTATTTCTTACACCTGCTGGTAGAGATCTCTTTTCTTACCAAAGTGTATTTGAGGAGGGCTTATCAGTCTAATCTTTTTTTTTTCCAGTGCGACTCTCACACTCCTGTCACTTCTGTTAGTGATCATTATGGAAATGAGTTGTAAAATTATAAAATGACATAACTTGTATTACAGGGGTGTTTTATTTCAGAATAGCAATGCAGATCTGTCCAAAGCCATGCGCTATGCCAAGGATGTGGGCAGGAGAGGCCGAGGGCTCCTCCCAGCCTCTGTGCCGGAATGTCCTGCACGTCACTAGCATCCTTAATTGCAGGCAGTGCACCTGAATGTAAATTTAGCAAGAGGGAGGTACATTAAAAGGTATTGTCATTCCAACTACACATACGGTTATCGGTTATCACATAGGAAAGCCCAAAGGAGAGCAGGGTGGGATCATTTTAAATGGACAGTGGGGGCAAGGGACGATGACCCTGGAGGAGGTGCAGCAGCAGCAGCAGGAAGCGTTAAGATTGGGTTCTGGGAAAAGAGGTCTGTCATGATAGGAATTCGAACTTGAACAGTCTTAATAGATAATCTTGTTAAGAAATTACTGGTTTCTGAACTGAACACCATAGCTCACAGGGGTTAAGGGACTCGTTTGCTATTGCAATCTGTAGTAATGGCAGACTCAAAAGAGACTTAGATGTCTTGCCATCTTGCCCTCATTCATTCATTTAACAAACATTTACAGCCTGCTTCCTGTTGGGCAGGTGATAGGGACAAATCGATATCTGAGATACAGTTCTTACTTCTAATGGATTACAGGGGCGACTTCAGGTAAGTCAGAAAGTGAAACACAAGGTGATGAGTGTTATGATCATGGTTGTTTAGGTGGCTTAGAAAGGTACCGCACCTGCTAGAAAGGGGGGCCGAGGTCCCAGGAAAGGCTTCTGCGGGCAGAGCCCACCCCACGTCGCGCTGGTTCACTAGTGAGAGTGCAGGCATCTCAACGATAGTTTAAAATGGAACTTACGTAACCGCATCCTCTGCTTTTAATTTTGAATCTTTTTCAATAGCTAGAGGAATTGAGTCCACTTTTTAAAATAGCACATTATGGATGTACTTGGCGAGTTCTCCACTGAGCCAGAACATCAGACTTCACTCTGTAATGCAGGGTGTTGTGTTGGTTCACTTATTTCGCGGTGCTGCTAGCACGAGAAGCAAAGAATGAAGGAGAATGTTGGTTCTGTGCTCTGGAAAGAAAGCGAAATAGAAGCTACATTAGTACATATTATACCCTAGATGTAAAAAAGGAGAAACGACTTGCGTTTTGTAAGGTGTGAAGTGACCATTAATGATGTGTTTAATCTGAAAAGTGTTTATGGTTTGAACTTGGTGTGCGAGAATAATTTTGTCAAAAAAACATGATTTACTCTTTGCGGATCTTATATGTGAAATATATTTTGAATGGATTAAAAAATAAATACCAAAATATTGAGAAGAAAGTACAGATCAATCATGTGACATCAGGGCGTGGAAAACCTGCCTCAGGATAAAATCGAAGATATAATGAAGGAAAAGTTTGATAAATTTGATTGTGAAATGAAAATCTTAATTGTTAAGAACTTGAATGATATTTTAAAAGCAAATGAAAACCTTAAAAAGTATTTTCAGTTTCTAACATATCACTCACATATGAAGACTCTCCAGACTACAATACAAAAAAGCGATGGTTTTAAAGGAAAATGGGCAAAGATCATGAGCAGACAGTTCAAAACAAATAAAAAAAAGCAAATGGCAAATGAATTTCTTAAAATTATTACGCCTACTTATAATTGAAATAATCTCTAATTGGGGCACACTTTTTTCATCCGCCATCCTGGCAACACTCAGTGCCAGAGAGGTTTCTGATCAACCTGCCCCCAGGTGTAGCATTTGAGGGGGGCAGTTTGGCGGTGGGAATAAAAGGCCTTGAAAATGTTTACATGCTTTACCTTGACATTTTCAGCTTTTAGGAATTTTCCCTCAGATAGATCAGAGACCAAAGCAAAGATAAAGGGATGTTTATTATTGTATTTTTATGGTGGTTAATCTCTCTAAATGTCCGACAGAAGAGGGCCAGCTGAGTAAACTGTGAATATACAAATGACGGACCACATAGCTGCAGCCATTCGAAAATCATGTTTCTGAAGACTAAGGATATTGAAAGTGCTGTTATTGTCTTAAGTTAAAAAATCAAGTTTCAAAATAATGTACGCTATAATCCCAATAGTTGAAAAATGAAGTATATATGTATAAGCAAAAGATTAGAGAATCACACACTATACAGATATTGTGGATATGTCAATTAAATGTGATTTTGAAAAAAAATTTGCAGTATTTTCTATAGTTGCATACGTTTTAGTGAGAAAAAATTAAGAATTACAGACTATCAATATATATTGAATTATGATCATAGTGTGTTTATACAGATAATTAGCCAAATGTATTTCTCTATTCCTAGGGCAATATGATACATCAAAATTAAATAATTAGAATTGTAGTTTAAATAAGTTTCTTAAATTACTGAACATTGTTCAAATGACAGTTCAAATTAAATCAATATGTATTTTCACCTGAGGGTGCTACAGAATAACGCCACCATAGTCTTATATTTTTAGTATACCAGAGGCGAAAATATACTGAGCTTTTGCTTAAGTTATTTTAAATAGGAGAAAGGCAAAAACTTTCAGTGGGAGAATCAACATTTTTATATATAATACCAAAATACCAAAAAGTTATAGTGGTTTGCATTGTTTTTCACTTTTAGCAATATTGTAGCTATATTGTGTTTTTCAGTAAAATATGGATATTATAGCAGCACATTCATTGGTGAAAAGTAAAATAATTCTATCAAAACGACTGGTATAGCATAAAGTAAAACTGAGTGTAAGCAGTAATACATGGCTTGCAAACAAAATTGGGACACGGTTTTTAACTGATAGCATTCTAATCGAAACAGAAATACATTTCAGGTTACTGTTTGTGGCGATAGAAAGAAATGGTAGAAGAGTGATGTGGAAGAAAAATGGCTTATATCATTTGAGAATATGCCTTGGTACTTTTAGTTGGGGGGGGGCGGGGGGGAAGGTGATTGATTAGATCTATTTTCAAAGACTCCTAGCCGTGGATTTGTCTTATAGTCTGTCATCCAGTGAGATTCCTAGTTTTCCGGTTTGGTAGCTCGTGATAGGATCTGCTGTTTAAATGCTCTGATATGGAGTGCCCACCCCACTGAGCTTCCGTGCTCTGAGCTAAGTCATTCAGCGCAACCTTGAGCAGTTTCATCAGATTGTTTACTGTCCCTTCACACAGAGGCAAGTGGAAAGTTTACAGAATTAGGACAGAAACAAACAAGAGGCAGTCAGAGAAAACAAGAATAAGGAGAATGCATTGGAACTCCAGCTTTATCGATCTTTATTCCCGAAACTTCCGTTACTTGTTTAGAAACATGATGATGTTGACGGTGACGATGACGACGGTGATAATGATGTTGACAGAGGCGGCAAATAAACTTTATTGAGCACTTACTCTGAGCCGTACGCAGTGCTTTCCTTGGGTTATCTCTGCTGGTCAGCCAGAGAGTGTTGGGAGAGGTCGCGTGAGGGGAGCCGCCGCAGGCCGCAGCGCAGAGCTATTGCTTGCGTGGTTGTCCCTGGAAAAGTGGGAAAAACAGAGGAGTTACTGCATCGTGGTATCAGAGGGGGCTGTGTGGTCTTTGTCTCCAGTTGCTGGCGCAGAGCGTCTGACACCCTGGGAATGTTCCGAGTGCTATGAGCATCTTTCGGTCTAACGAGATGACTCTTGGGGCCCTAGATAGCTTTAGGATGGAGGCTGGTCACCAGAACACTGAGCCCTGCCCGGAAGGAACTTTCAGCCCCACCCGGCAGCTCTGGGGACAGGGGCGGGCTGAGAGCCCGTCAATCACCAAGGGCCCATGGTGTAATTAATCATGCCTATGTAACGAAACTCCACAAAACCACCTAAGTGCCGAGTTCAGAGAGCTTCAGAGTTGGCGACCGCACCCATGTGCACCCCAGTTCCATGGGGACATGACTCCTGTGTGGGGACCCTTCCGGACTGACTCTTTAACCTCTTCATCTGGCTCTTCATTTGAACCATGTTTTAGTAAACTGGTAATAGTAAATAAAGTGTTACCCAGAGTTTTATGAGATGTTCTGACAAATTATTGACTCTTATTGGAAAAGTTAATCTCGGGAACCTCCTGACTTTGTAGTCAAGCCGAGCAGAAGTGTAGGTAATCTGGGGACCTGTTACTTGTGACTGGCCTTGGAAGAGAGGCAAGTTCTGTGGGGCCGAGCCCTTAAACTTCTCGTCTGCCACCGACCCTGGGGACTTAGTGTCAGAACTGAATTGAACTGTGGGACATCCAGGTGGTGTTAGAATTTGGTTGGTGCGAGGAGGTAAAACACCTCTCATTTGGTATCAGAAGTGGTGTGAGTGAAAACAGCTCACGCGTAATTAGAAGCGCTGAATTAAAGGCTAAAAAATTCAACGAGGGAGGTAAGGTTGCGATAGGTCAAGGGCAGCGAGGTCAGTGAGAGCTAAGGAAATTAAGGCGATAGAGTAAAAGCAGCCAGATCTGGTGCTTAGGTCCAAATCTACGAATGCCACGCCCACGACAGAAAATGCTGTTTGTGGTAGTTTTTGTCCATTTCCAGCGAGCAAGGAACATTGGCCGTTAACGTGTCTGGAGGAGGAACGGGGGTCTCGGCTGTCCAGCTGAGCCTTTTCCTGGTTAGCCGACACATCTGCTGACGAGGGCGCTTCAGGGATTAGACGTGTGCGAGGTCATTGCCCGTGCGACTGTGGGGCCTGAGTTCCAGTCTGGCCAGCCTGGCCGGAGGGAGGAGGCAGCCTGCGGATGCGATGGGCTGGGCGTGAGTGAAATCAAGCCGGTGGCTCAAGATCCGGAATGTGACACGAGGGGAAGGAGAGAGCGAAGAGGCCAGCAGGGGCGGAACACCTCCTGAGCCCTCACCGCCAGCCTGGGAAATTAGCCCACGGACCGAGGCCCGGCCGGTCACAGGCCCAGGGTGAGGGGGCAGTGCTCAGTGCGGCCCCTCGTCGGTAGGGACAGAGGGCAGGGGTCCCCTGCAGGGTGGAGGCTGGTGCAGGAGAGGCGTGGTCGTGTTGCCAGGGATCGGAGGGCCCTACCCAGTCTCCCTGGGACTCAGCCTTACTTCGCTTACTTTTCGTGTGTTGGCCATTGTTTGTTGTAAGGCTGGAGCTTTTCCCTTTACAGCGTTTGGGGTTTCGCTTAATCGTCCTGGTGTAGAGCATGGGCACAATGCGTTATCTACAATTTATTAGTTTGGTTTATTAAAAAGAGGAAAGATCTAAGATACAAAGCCGTATGAATGTAGACCCCTTCTAGATTTGAATAGTTTCTTCCTTAATCGTCTACAGTCTGGCCTTGTTCATACCCAGTTTGTTCATGCGTTGAGTGAATCATCTTCATCGAGTCTTTGTAATGCATAGGACTTTTTTTTTTTAATTATTTAGATATAATACTTCTTCCCTTCTTTGTACTTATATTTCATCAGCTGGTGAACAATTAAATGGTACAGTTACAGCAAGAACAACTGATAATAAAAGGGTGGGAGCCAGGCAACCACCGTTGGTGAGTGCATGACTCGGCATGGGGAGCGCGTGCAGAGGAGGGGGTGCCCGCAGAGAGCGGCCCACGGGTGCCCACTGCGCGGGGGGCGGGGGCATCGGCTCTGCGTGTCAGACGAGGTCTGCAGGCCCTCCGTTCCCTGTCCCTGCGCTGTCTTAAGAGTCCGCGGTCCTTCAAGAATCTGTCGTGCACATGTGAACCGTACGCCATATTTTTAATTACTGGTAGACGGGAACAATGTGACGCATCGGTAATTGAAAATGATATCATTGTAGAGACCAGACTTTCAAATGAAAGTTGTAAGAAGGCTCAAATTTGTAACCAGAACTGGTTTTATGGCAGTTGAATTTATTTTGGTAGTAACGGTAAGAAGTGATGCTCCGCATTGCTACGGGAGATCTGTTTCTTAAACTTATCCTCTCATTAGAGTCTTCCTCCTCACAGCTCTGTGCACATGCATTTGTCTGAGTGTGTGTGTGTGTGTGTGTGTGTGTGTGTGTGTGTGTGTGTGTGTGTTTTGGTTTGTTTTAAGATGTGATCCTAAAAATACACACACGGAAATTAAAATTTAGTTCCACTGTACCCCATAATCTTCCCTTGTTTTGTTCTGTTGCTAAGTCAGAAATTCACGTTACTAGATTTTTCTCTATTGCTATCGAGATCATTTTGTTATATTTCAGTTTTACTGCAGAGCAAGCAGCAGGACCTAATGGGCCATAAGAGGGAAATTCGTTGTTTAAACAATGATCATCTTTTGTATTCCGCTAACCTGAAAAGAGGAAGGCACAATTCTTCTGTCACACGGCGAGAGAAGGTGAATGAGTGAGCGTCAGAGTCAGAGTTCACCTTAAAATCTACAACTGTCTCGTGAGTCAGCAGTAACGTTCCCAGCTCACAAGACAAGACTATACACTGCGCCCAGCTCAAGCCACGTTTTATTCACGGCCAAAGGGGGGCCATGGCCGAGCGGCTCTTCTCTCCCTGGGTGTGTCCCATGTTTCCTCGCGAACAGGTTTGGACGGTGCGTTCTGGGCAGAATGGCCACAGAAGCGATGCTGTCCATTTCGTCGTGCCGAACGATGGTCCGGGCTCATCTGGCACGTTTCTGCCCCTGCCCTGGAGCTACTAGGGACATCTGGTTCCTTTTAGAGGAGAAGGACATTTAGAAACTAAGATCTGGAGCCCAGGGGTGCCCATCGCTCTGGGGAGAGCTTCGCTTCTCGGTCGTCGTAGTGAACAAATCCAGGAAATACGGGCTTGTATGCACATACGTGTACACCACACACACACACACACACACGATTGGTACGTACGTGTGTATGTGCCTGCGATTGATCCTTCTGTCTGATACGTTCACACGGACATCCCAACTCCAGCCCCAAACAGCAGGCCATCGTGCTCCTCGCGGTCCCCAGCTCTGTCATCACCCCCTCAGGGCGGGCAGCGCCGTCGCGATCGAAAGTGTTTCCGCCGGGCAGGCAGCAGTGGGTACGGATTATAGAAAACGAGAAATTACCGAGTTAAAATTGACTTCTCTAGTATTTTAGTTTTTTAAAAATTATTATTCTAAGGTTTGACCGACAGGGTTTTGGTGCTCAGCTTGAGATCCCGTTCCAGGCGATGATAATAGCGCCGGGATGTGTGCCGGCCGTTTCTGATATTGAAGATAGTTTCTGAAGCAGCAGCCATCTGTATCGTTAAGGCAGCTCCTCCTTGGGTTTCTTCTGGATTTATTTCTTGGCAGCTCGATAAGCGTTAGCTATTAGCCAAAACAATTTTTGTTGAGCCTTGTTTATTGCTTTGCAATAATGAGAACAGTTTATTGAGTCCAGTAATTTTGTGCTTTTTATTGTCAAGCCACAAAGCGTTCTTGTTTTGTGATGATGCCACGGACAAGTCGTTTAAACAGCTCTCGTGAAAGGCTGCGTAGCTCCGAGAGGTTATCATTTGGAGTGGAGGCATGGCGGTCGGAGGAAATGAGCCAAAGTCAGAAAAGCCTTTTCTGAGCCATCGCGTCTGTAACTGGCCTCGGAGTGCTCTGCGCTTCATGTCATAAAGGAGCCTCCGGTCCTGTGGGTAAATGTTATCAGCAGGGACCTCATCATTTCTGAAAACAGCTCTTTCTTTTATTCCATAGTGTTTGAGCAAGAACTACGAATGACAGAGTGTTTTTTTTTTCTTTTTGCAGGACAACATATGGATGTAGGGATTCTTCTGCTATTTTCGAATGAGTGCTTTGTGATATAAAAAGCAAAGTCAAATTTAAAATGAATGGATGCTGAGACAAACTTAAGGTGTTACTTGGTTAAGTCTCTTTTTTTTTTTCTTTGAGTCCGGAGGATTAGTTTTCTTTTTTATGTGGTTGCCGTATGCCTAATTTTCTTTTGAAGGATAAAATATAATTACTTGTCAGCTAAAAGTTTATGGCAGACATGTTTTTGCCAATAGCTTCAAAGGTAGACCTCGATTGTAAATCACTTGTAAGTCACACAGAGCACACAGGGTGTGGGCAGACCAGTCGAAGAGCTGTGAATGACTGTGTGGGGAAGGGAATTGAGTGAGGGCCTGCTTTATTCTTTTCCTTTAAACATATTTTCTTTTTCTCGTGAGTCTTTTATTTCTCTGGTCCTCGTCTAATGTGACTTTAGTTGCTTCTTACCCCATTTCCCCTTCTTTCTGCCCCCCTCTCTCAGATCCAAACTCACACACAAATACACACGTGTTCACACTTGAATTTAAATAGTTGACATGCTTAGAAATATTCCCTAATGGCGATCACAGAGGACATTGTAATCAGTGTGTGTGTGTGTGTGTGTGTGTGTATGGGTATTCACACACGCGTCATTTTACATGCTGACTCGGTCAAGGTACTTGGCTCGTTGCGGAGATTCCGCTCACGTTTGGTAAGCGAGTGAGTACGTGAGTTTAAAGAGAGGAGCGGCAGACAGTGAGGGCCACAGCGAGCCAGGCGATGGGGAAGGCAGGTCGCACGGAGACGCCGTCCGCGCAGCGGAGATGCGTCGTCTGCAGAGCTGGTGACGTCGGTTACTCAGTGATCCCGTGGGACAGGTGCTCGCTCGCGCCCCCTTCTGTACCCCCCCTTTCCGCGCCACGTGGAGTGGAACGACCTGTATGGCAGAAGCCATTCCGAACCGCTCGGGACGTGTGCTTTCAAAAACGCCGCCGGGAACGTCCAGCTTCGCACGTCGCCACCTCGTCGTTCCAGCGCCTGGAGACGGGAGCCGATGCCGGGGATGCGGAGGGCCCCTGGGCCTCTTTCCCGAGCGTCGGGTGTTTCGGCCGGGTCCACTCAGGCCGGGGGTGGTGACCCACGCCCTGGTCAGGATGTTTTTTTGAACGACTTTTCTAATGAGCCTGAAGTGCCCGGGAGAAGGCGCCGCCTCCTCCGCCCCTTTCCAGAAGGTCAGCGTCGTCCTCTGTGAGACGCAGGAGCATGAACAGCGCAAACGCAAGCTCCGGGTTGCGGTTCAGATCAGGACCCCGGCCCCTGGGTTCTCTTCCTCCCCGTGCAGGTCTCTGCTTAAATGTCCCGTTGTCACCGAGGCCTCCTTTGGCCATCTGACTCGAAACCCCTGCCTCCCGCCCACCCGATCTTGCTTTCCCGTCAGCAACACTTGACATGTTCTACCTTTTCTTTCCCGATCCCAGGGCTCACACATAAGTCAGAACCTACGATCCGAGGACTCGGTCCACACTAGCAGCGTCTTGTACGTGCGGCTGTTATTGCATTGAGCAGGTTGCGGTAGGAAGTTTTTTTTCTGCACCAGACTCTAAACTCAAAAACGAACGAACGACCTTTCCGTTACTAGGGACACATTCAGGGCACTGTGCATGCTCACGCTGTACATTCCCTGAAGGACGCGCGTCCAGAAGAGCCGTCCACGGGTCAGGGGCCAAAGTCTCACCGTCCGAGTGTGTCGGCCACAGCCGTCTGCGTGGTGCTGCCGCTGCGCTGGCGGTGACGCCGGCCCCTGCCTGTGACGCCGGCCCCTGGCGGTGACGTGGCTTCCTTCCTCCCCGCATCTGTCTCTGCACGAGGAGCTCAGCTTGCTCTCGCCTTCCCGCAGCCTGGGAAGTGGGCAGCGGCGAGAACAACTTGATGATTTGGACTTAGGATCGACTCGTGTATTTTCGAGAAGCAGGCTTTCTGTTGCTTTTGGGGCTGAGTCGAGTTCGTACTCTAAGATCAGCAGTTTCTGCCTGATAATTTAAAGAAAAATTCTGATGACACGATCACCATCTCCGAGTGTCTCAGAGATAAGCCAGATGGCTCATTTCTAGACGAGTTTTACTGCTAATTAAAGAGAATATTTTTTCTCTCACATGCTCAAGAGTGAAGATATTTATTGCCAAAATATTCGCGAGCTGGGCAAGCTCCATCGGGTTAGGAAAACCTAATTGGGTGTTCTCCACGTCGCATAACTCTGGCACTTACATGAAGAGAGCCCGGGGAGTAGCCGGGACTCACGGTATCGATAATAAGGGCTGCTTTTTTAATAGCTGTGTATTAACTCAAGAAGTTAAAGTACAAGTCACTAAAATTTCAAAGAAAAACAGAAGCAACTGGTCCCTTTACTTCCACTTAGGCGAATAGTTTTGCTTTTATCATGTTCTGAGTGTTGCTGTTAGCCCGTGTGAGGTGGCCTGCATGACTGCATTGCCCTTATTTTGACAAAAGGTCATTATCTGGCTGAACATGTTCTAGCAGTCAATAAACACATAATGCACGATTGCAGATTCTTTGAAGATATTAAGTGCTATCTCATTCTGAATGTGGAAGGTGTTTCTTCATAAATGTTTAAAAATCTCTCTCGGCAGGGCTTTGATGTGACAACCAATAAATATACCATTGGATGAGTGTTAGCAAAAGACCGATCACTATGAAGTGCTTTCAAATTATTTAAGTGCAATAATAAAGTATTACTTTGTTTGGCAAATAAATTAGCATTGATTTAATTCTTTCTTGTTGATTTATATTGAATAATACAGAAAAGTTTTCGACGGGGCTGTTTTTACTGTCTTCTAGTGATTTACTTTTGATTTTTATTTAGATAATTCATAATACCTAATTATCTGTGGGGAACAGTTGCCACTTGCAATATAGATGGTTTTATATTTTTACCTAAACTTATGTGGAAGTACAAATCCTGTCATTTATGTTAGAAAAGATTTAACCACGTGCCGTTTAGAAAGTTGTTGATGAATGTCATTTTATCTAAAAATTCCAGACTTGAACTGACTTGCTATTTTTCTTACTCTCAAAATTAGTTTTTATTTATTTGATGAGCAAATACCCACGTTAAACATTTTAACAATTTTGTCATTCGGAGTTTGACAACACGTGCCATTTTGACATCTGCAGAAGGTTTTGTTCTGGAAGGCGAAAGCGTTCCGATATGTATTGTTGTTGTTAGCGTTATCGTTAGTTGAGAAAATGACTGGCGTTCGCCCTTGTCTTTCAGCACGGTTTCTCTCCAGTATATTCATTCACATGATAAGGGAACTGTTGTTATGCTCAGTGAAATACCAGCAACGTTTGTTCCCCGAGGTAGAGCAATCTCCTGTGAGGTCATTTTAAGGTGCGGTGTTATAAAATTTTCTTCATGTGTAAGCGTCACGACCTACCTTGCAATTTTAAACGTGATTTGTATTTAACTACCTATAACCACTGTAGTCCAGAAAAATGGATACATAATTTATATTCTCTCATTAGATAAGTTCTTGGAATGGAATATAAATTTTCCTTCACCCATCAGTTTGGGTGGGAAGCCGACATTGCACATGGTCTTCGTTATCTCAGTAGGACTTTTTTACTGTGAGGTTTACAAAAAGCTTTCAGTCATATTTTTAATTCCAGTCTCCTCTATTGTGTACAGATGCTACATATCTCGGTTTTCAGTTAATAAACAGCTCGTATTCTACTCTCAATTAGCCTTTCAGTAAATAGGATTCAGAATAGTCTCATTAGCCTTTAGATAAATATCATTTTAATTAAATATGCATAAATATGGAAAGATCTAGTGCAAAGCAAGGCAGTAATGATATGTTTCATATTTTTATTCTTATGGTATTGTGTACCTGTTTTCGATGGGGAGTAATTGCACCATTAGGAGTCTGTGCTCACTTGTTCTTCGTGTTTGTAACGATCCTGAATCCGTCATTTGACCTCGCCTTTATCACAGCGCTAATGGAATTGATATGGTAGCTTCTCGTGTGCCAAGAAGTAAAGAACTCGGCTTTAATAACTCTGCTGATTCAGAAAATTGATTTGTTGCTTGCAGGACTTTTGTAACTATAGATGTTTTAATGCAATTGGATGTCATAAAAACTCTTCCATTTTTCAGCTGGTCATTAAAATCGTTGTTACGAAGCTGCAGAGGCGGTTGGTTAAGAAAGGAGCTTTAGCGGTAGCCAGACCTGACTTCCGACCTCGGGTGTGCCACGTTTAACTGTAGGGGGCGCTGGCTCAGCGTTGCTTCGTTCAGCATGGTCTCGTTACGGCAGCGATGAGAACATCTGTGTATATGTACGTCCAGCGGGGTCCACCACGCGGAGTTTACTCATTCTCCCTGCATCTGTGGGGCTTCTCTCTGGGGACTCGGGTGTCCTCGCACACCCCGAAGGTGTGCTGGGCGCCCGCGACCCTGGGATGGCGGGGTGTCCTGTCCAGGATGGGTCCCTGCCTGGCGCCCTGAGCTGCAGGATGGGCTCTGGCCACCTGTGACACTCGACTGCAATAGCAGTTTTATTCATCTTTCTTAAATGTATGCGTAGCTCACGTTGACTTCAGCGTCGACCATCCAGAGTGTTCTGGGTCTTTACGCAGAAGTTTGGTGATGTTTTTGTGACCAGAACTACACTGTTTAATTATCCTGATCGGCTTGTCGTAAAGTTGGTTTCATTCAATGTTGTTTTGCTGAGAGTCGCAGCTTCTAAGAACCTGCTCCACGCCACCCCTGGGGGATCGTAACAACAAGTCCTGCCTCAAGGACGGTTTTGTGAAGTAACCGAGATAATAAGACTTAGTAAGTATTAAAAAGTGTAGGTTTTATTATCCTAAAAAAGTTCGAGAACTTTTATGTTCCAAATATATTTAATTTTCTGAAAATTTTTTAAATCAATTTTTGCCTTTGAGACAATTACAGAATGTTGACTAAGTGGATAAGTATGCAAAGCTTTAAACTTTTTTTGGGGGGGGGGTTGCCTTGAAGGCCAATATAATCAGCACATTGAAAAACATTACACAGTTGACATTTAATAAAATGGAATCGAATTTGCATGACTTCAATTGGTATTAGATGATCGTCATGCAATTTTGCTTATTTCCTGATATATAATTGTTCTATATTCTCTGCCAAACTAAATTGTAAACAAAAATTAATTAGAAATTATTTTTTGGCTTCCTCCCTAAAATATGGGGGAAATTTTTTTTTCTGATCACCAAGTCAGTAAAAGATCGTTGGATTTTAACCTCATATATTTTTGATGGATGCTTCCTTTTCCCCTTGATTTTTAAAGAAAAATGGATAAATAAAACAATTAACTATTCATGGAAGAACGTTAAATTAATTTATGGTGTAGTCATACCACATATTATATTATGCTATTAAGGCATATTTATATTTGTGTATATGTAACTATATATACATGGAAAAATGTGTTAGAATTCAGAGCAAATTGTTTATATTTTAAAGTAATAACATGATTTTGTTTTACTTTGATAATTTGTATTTTTAACTGAAAACACGTCAGATGTGTCCCTTCTTTCTTGCCGCTGCTCTTTATTCTTTATAATTTTAGGTTAGTTCACTTAATTTCTCTGTGAGCAGAGTATTGCGCCCACGAAACAGTTGGGGCTTGGAGAAGGTTAGTTGTTTGGGTCACGGAGCTAGTAAACGGTGCTGGATTCGAACCCAGGCCCTTTTAAACCCGCAGCCTGAGATTTTAAACATGACGCTCCATCTACTGCATTTCAAGTCACACATGTTCTCGAGCTTGTCGTGTGAGTCTTGCTGCCGCTGGTTTTATTGTGTTTGGCCTACCTTCCTAATCTCACGGGAATCACGTTCGCGAGGCCCCGCGCAGGTCATCCGTTGTCACGTTTACGGAATGCAGGAAGCCTGCCGCCAGGTTCGGGGGTCCCGGTGGTGAAGGCGGGGCTGCGTGCTGTTTTCCGTCGACGTCAGAATCCGCGGGGCCATTTGTTAGGGTCTCCTGTTTCCAGGCCTCACCCTCGATGGGGCGTGAATGAGCCGGTCGAGGACCAGCCCGGGAAGCAGCGTGGTAAGCGGTGCTGGTGGCTGTTGGTGGCAGACACCTCTCTGCCTCACAGGACGGTTCTTTCGTCTGAAGCTTTTTCCTCCGTCGCCCTTGTCCTTTGATCCGCTTCTGCTCTCCGCGGCCACACCCAGCGAGCCTGTTTTCTCTGGCGCTGGGCAGGTGTGTCTCCAGTGTGCAGACAGGACTTCAAGTCTGCAGTTTCGGTCCTGGGGGCCGGTTAACCATTCAGCCGAGAATCTCCAGCTCAGCCCCTCCGGGGGGGGGGGGGCTGGGTGGGGGAGGGGCAGCACCACCCCTGCTGACTTCTGTTAGCATCAAACTCATTGGAATTTTGAGCATTAACCAAAAATATTCAAGTCGCCTTGCTAGAGCACAGTGTCATCTTTAGGCACATCTGATGTAAAAGCCTCGGCTTAGTGACAGCAGCCGGACCTGATTTCACGTAAGAAGTTTCCTGAACCATCGACGGCTGCAGCTAACATCTGAGGCCGCGTCCACGTGCCCGCAGCCAGAACCCCTGCCCCCCGCTTCCCCGCTCGCCCGCCGGGCTCGGGGAGAGCGTTCCGGGGTCCGCCTGGTGCTCGGTCCCCGCGAGCCTGGAGTCACGACCACAGCCATCTAGCTGGTGCGGTGCTTGCTGGACGCTCGGGACCGGACCGTCCCCTGGTTTTGATGAGACCTGTACAGATGGCTTTCCTGCTTCATGCTGTGAAAGGTGCAAGGCGCCTGCTGCTCACTCGTGCGTCAGGCGGGTGGTGATTGTGATGAGGGCGGCGTGGGAGGGGCACGTCCGGCAGAGCTGCTAAGCTCTGTCCTTCCCCCCCAACGTCGCATCTGTTTTCTCCGAGAAGTAGCTTCCACCACCCAGTCCTATAGCTTTTTTCTCAAGCATTCCCCTAGGATGCTCTCCTTCCCTTTCCTTTCCTTTCCTTTCTTTCCCTTTTCTTGCCGCCCCCCCCCCCCTTCCGTCTTCAGCCTAGTCCAGGAACTTACCAGCTCCAGAATGATCAATACCAGGAAAGGTCGAAAAGGTCAGATGTGAATTTATTACATGGAGTGTTCCCTTGATTTATGCAAATGCCTTGTCAACAGGTTACCGATTTGCATTACTCAATATTCATTTATAGACCCTTGTGACTCGGTCAAACTCGAGCACGTGAGCAATTTTTAAAGACTCGGCTTCTGCCTGGATGTGCACAGCAGCTCGCGTGAGGCGGTTCGAAGTTCTTGCGGGAGTGTGTGTCTGCTTTCAGGAGCGGGTCTTCACCGAGGGCGGGAGGCCAGGGAGAGTCGGAGCACGCCTCAGCTCGGAAAGAGGCGTTTGGCCTATTTTTCTTTATGATTAAAAATTTAGGGGTGGGAGGGAAGATTTTTTTAAACTTTGATTTTACTCAATAGTGTTTCCTAACACATAAGCCATTCTTAAGTGAGTTCCTTAACTTAAAAATGGGTTCATTTAAATCCACGATGGATTCCTCCAGGGTCTCCACTCACGCCTGGGGGAGCAGGTGATTTATGAATGACCGTTCTCAGCGGAGGAGAAAGTAATTTCGCACAAAATATGTGGAATCGCATCTTGGCTTTTCGTCGTCGTCGTCTATTTTTGGTTTTACGATTCATTCTGCCCTCACCTCCCATCCTCGGAGGCTTTCCCCGTTTAGTTCATCTTCTTCACGAACAGATTTGTCTTCTCAGAACTGTGAGCATTGGCAAAACGTATAAGGAAAGTCGTTGAGGAGAATGGGAGAATTAAAGCGTCTGCCCCGGGTGGCTTTGCCAGCGGCGGCCCGAGCGTCCCAGAGTCAGGAAAGGGGTTCCCCCCCAACCGCCTCTTTTCTGCTCCCCCTTACTGTGCCGCTTTGAGAGGAGGTTTTCTTGCCTTTCCTTAGCATCTTTCTCAGTTTTAGTATTTTGACTACCCGACATTTGCCAAGTGTGTTTACAAACTTCTCATCCTTACTCCATACGCCACGCCCCCGTCCTTGTAATTTTTTTGACCATTTCTAATTTTTTTTTCCTTTTTATAGAAAATTTGTTTTCCTTTCCCTGATTTACATTTTTAGTTACATTTAAGACATGTTCACTTACCAACCGCTCTGTGGGAGGCGTGCGATCTCTCTTCCTCTCTCTATTTTTTTTCCCATCATTTATGCCACTTGTAAGTATTTCGGGATAAGTCACTTAATCCTCTGTGATGAGAAAACTGGATAATTTTGTAGGACCTTTTCCCCAATAGATGAAAAAACACAAATTGACGCTTGATTTTCACTTCAATCTTCACTAAGTTTTTCGCTTTAAGTGTCCCGGATTCTGGGTCTCTGTGAGAATAGGACGCGTGGCCTCACCGCACTTGACGGAGGAAGGTGAAGGCGAGGAGGGGTCTGGGCCGCTCATGCTGTCCCCGCCCCCCGTTTCGTCTTAGCCACGTGAGGCTGGTGCTCCCGGCGGTCCCCGCGTGCACCTGTGTTCATGGCGCGGGGTGGACTCGGGGTGGGGGGGCAGGGGGCGGGGGCGCTCTTGCAGCTCAGCCTTCCTGCTCCGGCCGCTGCTCTGCCCCTGCCGCCACCATTTTCTTCTTTATGAAACAGAATTTGCTCATATTAAAAAAAAAAAAAAAAGGAACACATCAGAAGAGATGCAAATATCAGTGATCATTCGAAAGCCCATAGGCTGTCTACACCTTTATGTTTTTTAATCAGTAGACCGTTTTTGAGAGCAGTTTTAGGCTTACAGAAAAATCGGGCAGAAAGTACAGAGATGCCCATACCCCCCCTGCACCCCCTCCCCCAAGGAGTTTCTCTCATTACTAAGAACTCACATTAGTGTGGGACATTCGTTGTAACCGGCGAGTAAATATTCACACGTGGTGACCGACTGCCGTCCACAGTGCACGCCAGGGCTCGCTCTCTGCGTTGAGCGGTTCTGTGGGTTTCGACGGCTGCATTCGTGCCCTGTACCCACTGTCACGGTCTCACGCCTCGTCACCCCAGAACCGTCCCTCCCTCCCGGCCCACAGCCCCACCCCTCTAACCCCTGGCAACCGCTGAGCTTTCCGCTGTCTCCATGGTTTCGCATTTTCCAGAACGTCATGTGGTTGGATCGTGTGGTGTGTAGCCTCTTTACACTGGCTTCTCTCACTTAGCAATGTGCGTTTAAGGCCCCTCCCTATCTTTTCATAGCCTGATAGGTCACTGTTGTGTCGTCGAATGAGATTCCGGTGTCTGGACGGGCCAGTCTGTTTACCCATCACCTGCGGAAGGACACCCGGGTTGCTTCCAAGGTTCAGCAATTACAGGAAACGTTGGTAAAAATATTTGCATAGAAGTTTTCATAGGGACATATGTTTTCACCTCATTTAGGTAGACACAATGAGTGTTTATACCTTTTTAACACTTCAGAAAATTAGAACGACAATATTTTAGAGATGTAAAATAAAATATAAAAGAATATACTAATTAAAATGATTATATGTGTTGGAGTCAAAAATATTGTGAACAATGGAAACCATTTTAGTAATAACTTGGAAAACAATTAGTTTCTGAAAATTATTATCGACTTGGGAATAAATGTTTGTATTTTGTATAAAAAGTTATAGAAATTAAGTGGCTCTGTCTAGAGCCGTGTGCCATGGTTGATGGATGTAGTTTTCGTTCGCGTTGTATGTGTCGAATATGTTCATTCCAAATGTTATGAATCCAAACCCACTCTCCCGAAAGACTAAATCCTCTCAAGTCTAGAAAAAACCTTTCTCTTGCCCCTGCTTTTTTTTTTTTTTTTTTTTTTTTTTAAAAAGTCTTTTGGGTGTTTCTTCCCTGAACACCTAGTGCTCCGTGTCAGGGACACAGCCGTTAAGAAAAGAGGCAAAAATCTCTGCATTCACGGAGCTTACACTTTAATGGAAAAAAACAAGCAGCCAAATAAAACTCATAGAGCGTCATGTACGAACAAGGAGTCGTGGAGAGAATGAAGTGAGGGCGGGGGACGTCGGCCCCTCCCCGGTGACCGTGGGGTGGCCTTGCTGCCACAGAGCCCCGTGGGAGCTAGAGGCGACCTGGAGGTGCCGGGCTTCCGAGAGCCCATGGAAAAGGGGGGTGAAGGACGGATCAGGTCCTCGCGGTCCCTAGGACGGTGGGCGTGGTGAGCCCGGCCGCTGTGGGGAAGGCTTCGCTGGCCGGGCGGGTGCCAGGGGAGGTGGCGTCTCGTCCGAAGAGGGACAGCCCCAAGGAGCCATGGCCGGCTGTCGGCGAGGCTTGGCCAGTGCCTCGACCCTGTCCCCCGAGTCCCACTGCGCCCCCCTCGGCGCCCCTTAGTGCTGGCTTCATTCCAGGGCGACTGGTTTCACAGACGTGCTTGCTCCTGCCTGTCCTTGGGAGGGACGGGAACAGGCCGTGGCGTCCTTGCCGTTCACGGGGCTCCGCCGTTTTAGGGACGTCTTCCCACGAAGCAGGTTGTGCTGCGGAGCGTTCCGTGTTGCTCCGTGTCGCGTGGTGCTTTGTCCCCGTTTTCACGCATGCGGCCAGGACAGAGCCCTCGGGCTGCCGGCCGTGCGGGGCCGGCTCCTGCTGCCTGTCCAGGTTCGGGCGCTGAAGCTTTGGAAAATTCCTCTGGGAGCCGTGGCGGCCATGAGCAGCGGGCGTGCCGAGCAGGGAGCGGGTGAGGCAGGAGAGAAGTGGCCTTTTCCCTGTCGCTTTCTCTGTGCCCCCACACAGAACTAATTGTGCCCCTGGGAGGTAGCCCTGGGTGCCAGCTCCCTTCCAGCACGCGCCACACTGCAGAGTCGGCGTCATGGCTCTGCATGTCCTCAGGCCAGGGACCAATTCTTACCCTTCTCTGCTGCCCCAGAGGTTAGTTAGCATAGCGACTCACACGATGGGTGGCCTTCCCTGCCTTGGGAATTGAGAGTCAGTCACAAATGGTGTGTGTATACAAGTTCAGGTCTAGCGAGACACAACTCTCAAGAGAGGAACAGATTCTCATAGCACTTAGATACAGTTAATGCTTGATTACTAAGTAGTTATTCTTGGAGATGCTTAATGATCGTCAGTCTTGGAGTGGATGAGTTTTTGAGGACGGCTTCACTTTTTAATTTTTAAAGAATGCATCGTAGTGTTCTTCTGTGGGTGTCTCGGTTTAGGTATTAAAACTTCGGACCTCACGATGTGGCCTCCCACAGGTGGTTTTGATTCTGGCCAATTTGTGGTTAATGCCTGTTTAAGAAGAGTTTCGGCCAACTTTGACAACTATCAGTTTTAGCTCTCTTAGGAAAATCGAACCCATAGTACCGTTATGGATATACTCCTTAGTAATTGTACCAATCAGCTTCATATATAGTTAGCAAAACATGTGTATCAGACTCTTCAATAAAATTTAAAAGGGAATATTCTCTGAACTTGAAACTTCTAGGCAAGGCTGGTCTTTATACACGTTTGAGAACATGAAGGAAGGAACATTTCAGGAGGATGTTGTGATATTAGAAAATATAAAAATCTGCTGAAGATGCATTGCTTTGCCTGTGGATCTTATGAATATCATGGTATTTACCGAGGAATAATATTTCAAACTTATTTATTTCTTATGGCTGTGCCTTCTGAGACGATGTTGTCATTCTCTTAGGGAAATGGTCTGAAAGCATTTGATTTCTGTTTATTTGACATGTTGGAAACAATGATACCACCTTATTTGTATGAAAAACAATATTAAGAAATAGGAAATGCTAAATTCAGCAATCATCCATGTGTTGTTTATCCCTTGAAGGAAGGTCTATATGATCGGTGTTGTCATTAAGAATCTTCTTTCTACAAAACATAATATTTTATGAATATAAGAAAACTTGCAGTTCAATCCACCTCCATCACAGACGAGGGAAAAAAATCAAGTGGAGTGAATTCACACTTCGGATTTAAAGCCAGCCGACAGAAAGAAAGCCAGGGCTAGATTTAAATCCTCAAATTCTGTGGCCAGGACTTTTTCCAAAACACCAAACCACTGGGAAAGAATAGAAGTCGTCCAAAGACATGCTAAATAAAGTTATGTAATTCCGTCCTCTTATGTCTTGATATTTTATTCCACACACTTACCCTTTTGTCGCAATTGCTAGCCAAGAAAATAGGCTCTGACTGAAAAGCGAGAAAGGGATTTATTGGAAGTGCATGCGATGGCAGCAGCTCCCGGGCGGGGGGCAGGTCGCAGAGCTGTGCTGGGGACGGGGCAGGCTCGAGGCAGGTCTGAGGGCGGCGAGGACGTCCTCGGCGGCGCCCAGGCCCTGTGCTGCCGTGTGTCGGCGCTAACCGTGACTTGGGCACGTGCGTGGGCCCTGCCGGTCTGTCACGTCCTGAGAGACTGTGTCTGAATGGCGAAGCCTGGCCGCGCGCTCGCCGTCCCGTGCCCAGGAGCGAGCCCGAGGGGTCTGGAAGCCGCCGCCGAGGGCTGCCTTGGGTTCCCACCGGTCGGAAAGCGCGAATTTGGTTTTATGCTGCTCGGTGGAGGAGATTCTCCCAAAGGGAGCCGAAGTGATGTTGGAACCGGGCTGGAGACTGGGCCGCCGCACGATGACGTATGTTCGCTGCTTCCCTCTGTCCGTGACCATGTCACCCGTGGAAAACCTTTCCGTAGCCGGTGAAGTCAGCCTTTTCTGAATCGCATATGCAGGATTTAAAAAACGTGCATTATCTAGTGTGTGGAGAGCGAGACTGTTTCAAACGTCTCTCTGTCGTTTAGCCATCCGGAAGCGCTCAGTGTCCGCCTGGTCAAGGGGTCGTCCAGACGTCGAGACCGTGTATATGTCCCGCTCCTACCCCGAGTTTCTCCTCCTGCCTGGGCCAGGCGGTGCCGTGACGGGTGCAGGATGATGGCGTTCCCGCACCGGCAGCAGCTGTCCGCGGTCAGCGCTCGGCGTCCCTACTCGACGCGTCTTCCCGTCTCCCCCGTGACTTCCTATCTTTACTATTTTCCTGCCCCTCCCTCCCCCCACCCCGCCTCGTTATTTATTATTCTGCGTCCTCGTGACATGTCTTACAGTTCCCTGAGCATTTCCTTACTTTCCGGTGGAACGAGATGCTCCGGGCTCTCCAGGTGCTGGCTCCGCCCAGCCATCGCTCCAAGGAGCCACGGCCCTCGTTAGCGAGGACCGCATGGCAAAGGACGGCGCGGGGCCCGGGCGTGCTGGCTTTGCGTGGAAGTCGATGACGTGTGGCTGTGAACCAGTTGCCGATTGTTTCCTCTGGCCATCCTCCCGCAAACCGGTTACGTGCTGAGTTTCTCTGACTTAAAGATGCATCCTTCGTAACCCATGACGTTTTAATTCTCTTCGCCTTGTGGATGGTCCTTCGTGAGTTTGCCGTGGGGTCCCACCTGAGCGTGCGGATTGGCTGCCGTGTGGCGGGACATCCAGGAGCTGCTGTAGTGCAAAGCGAAATGCGCCGTCGTGCGGGATCAGTGACAGTTTCCGTCACAGGCGGGTGACATGATGGGGATCATTGAAAAGGATAACCACGAGAACGTTTCCAATAAACCCAGTATTCGTGATAGCAGATCATGTTTCAGAAGCTTAACAATTTCAAATAATCACTTATTTTTCTACATTCTTCTTGAAGTACAGGAAACTAAGAATATAGAGACTCGTGCAAAGGCCACTCCAGCATATTAATATGACACTGAATTAAATATTTAAAGTTCAGCAGTAGAAAGGTTAAGACCTCATTTAAAGTTTATCTTATTTCTTAAGGCATTTCCTGTTGGTTTAAAGTTCTAGCTGCTGGAATTTTTGCTATATTGGATATATTTTAATAAAAAGAAATAATCAGTGTGTATATGTTTAGAGTTTAAAAAAAAACAGTTCATATGCATCTCTAATTTGATACCACCTACCTAACATGATTGTGTAATTACTACTTAATTAATATAAAGAAACTGTAACTCAGTGTGTGATTTTACCAAAGTCACATAGCCATGTTCTATATGGGTACTGATACCCCGCCTAATTGTAATAAAATCACTGAGGTAGATTATTAAAAAAAAAAAAAAAAAAGATAAAATTAAAACATAAAAACTATCAGATGACATAAAAACACCGAAAGTATAAGATGAGGGACGGAGCAAATATGCTAATTGCAAGAACTACTATAGTTCTTATGATTAAGAATTAAATTTTATTCACTATCACTCCGTATTCATCATCTGCATTATGCCGTTAATTTTGTTAGTCCCCAGAGGAGGTTTTTGTCTATTTTGGGAGACGTATGATTTGCATATAAAAATGACAAATTCTGTGGGGATACAAACAAAATAAACCGTGTCCATCGTTATGTGTGTGCGTGGCGGGGGTGGGGGTGGGGTGGCAGGCATGAGAACTTCCCGGAGGAGCAGGTACCTGAGTTGGGCCTTGAAGCACAAGTAAGAATCATCCAGACAGTGAACAGGGCAGGGTGTCCTAGGGGAAGACAGCGTGCCGGACGGCTTGTATGTGGGGAGATGAAACGATAATTACAGGGGGAAACGGAAGGCGGCTGCGAGGTGAGCCCGGAGCGGCAAACGGAGGCCAGGTAATCATGTTCTCATGCCCTCGAATTTTACTTTGAAGTTGGAGACGCCTTGAAGGGTTTTTAAGTAGGCGAGTGTCGTGGTCAGATCTGTTACATAAATTCTGCTCCTGCAGCTGTGGAGAGGCGAGTGAAGGGCGGAAGGGCACTCCAGAAGTCCAGGGCAGTGAGGAAGAAGCGCGTTTCTAATATATTTTTTAGTTTGAGCATTATGGTCTTAGGAAATAAAGTGTCAGGTGCTAGCAAGATGGACAAAAATGGAAACATGAGGGCTACCTAATTCCATGGTCAGAAAGGAGGAACTTTTCTTTTTTTCAGAGACGAATGTTTTCTACAGATTAAAATTTCAAATGCATTTTTCTTCTTCCTAGATTCAGCACTTGTGTGCTGATCTTCCTGTGACTCTCCAGCGAGTTTTTGCTAAATGATTCTGATTTAGTGGATTTGGGATGGGCCTCCAATTTTGCCTTTCTAACAAGGTCACAGATGACATATCCTGTGTTCTGAGGGTCATACTCTGAACAGAAAGGATTTAGAGCATATTGTTGTGGTGATTGTGCCACCATCAATAGTAATAAATGCAGCGGTGATCTTCATAGGATTGCTTTCTGTGAATGGGCTTCGGGTCAGTGTGTGTGTGTGTGTGTGTATGAGAGAGAGAGAGAAAGAGAGAGGAGAGAGAGCTGGGGGAGGGGAGAGAAAGGGAGCGCCCGAGCAAGAGAGTCGGTTCTCCAATGTGGAAAATGTCTCTTCCATAAGCAGATGATGGGTTAGAAGTATTAGTGTTGAATGACTTAAATACTAGATAACAAATCCTTTGTGACTCAGATGGTCTCCAGTTCTTTGGTTTCAAGAAACTCGTAGGAGCTGAAGTTGAGCTATTAGCTAACAAATTGTTAAAAATATTCGATGTATGGTGAACTGTGTGATGTTGGAGTTGAGTAACATGGCTGTAACAGAACTCTTTTCTTCCTTATCTGCTTATTTAAGTGAATAAGGTTTTTCAATCCTTTTATAAAAAGAGAAAATGAAGAATCTAAAAATTGATGAACCTTGTCTTGTATTGATAATAAGTAATCTTTAGAGGTCTAGGAAAAATTAAAAAAAGGAAAACTAGCCTCATCCATTTCATTGAGAAATGCGTTTCTAATATATATATTTTTAGTTTGAGCCTTTCAGTCTTAGGAAATAAAACAGAATTTCAAAGTTTGGTTATAAGCTTTGAAGATAAATATTTTCATTGTAGAGAAGTATGGTAGGGATATCAATGGAAGTTTTCAGAAGTAAAAAAAATGTGTTACATTAGGGTAAAATTCTGTGTGGAAGTGGATGTAAATGAGTTCAAGCAAAAACGTGGGCCATATAAAATGGCTTCCTCTTGAGGGATGTATTTCAGAAACGGACAATGGCGTCCATCGCATTGCTGTGGCCTTGACCTCCCTTCCGTCCCTTTCCAGAGTGACACAGCAGAGTTGCTTTAAAATGAGAATGTTTGCACCACACTGGAAATTAAGTCCTTTGCCACTGTTTAAACTTGTGATGAAAAATTTCAGGTGTCGACTGCACAAATGTATTGCAGAATTTTAGAGCGTCCTCCGGGGACTGCGGAAGAGAAGAGTGAAGGCCCCTCCTGGAGCGCCCTCCTCAGACCCCGAGTTTCCTCAGCAAGCCTTCTTGTAAAATTTAAGTGGCAAAAAGAATTGCGATCACACTCATTGAGAGCGTTATTAGATTGTTAGTTGTGGAGAGCTAGGTTGCGGATACTGACACAGTTATGATGAAATTGATTTTCTGCCATCAAAGATGAGTGTCCTAGACAGCTCTCTTAGAGGACCGCGTCTTCACTGACAGGTGCATGTATCCTAGGCAACACCAAGATTTTCCTGAACTCTTTGAATCGGTGCAGTCATTTGAACAGGCGAGTGTTTTGGTGAGACTCCACGAAACAGGCCAGATATTTCAGGACAGATTTCGCGATGGCTTCAGCCCCTCTGAGTTACGCTGTCCCTACCACCACAGAACGTAGAACTGCGAACAGCGAGTTGGCTGTGAGCTATACTCCCAGCATATTGAATTAGTTAATGTATGTAATTATATAAAGATCATGCCATATAATCTTAGGCAATTAAATGTTCAAGAATGCTCGTGACAGGCGGCGATCTCGGTTTTGCTTTGCTTACTGTTGAGCTCGTCATAGTGGTGTAAGTGAGAATAATAGGGACCAGATGCCCGCACAGCCAATGAAGTGTCACACTGGTATTTAAACCCATGCATTCAGTGCTGTGTTCTTTCTACTACAGCAGTTCGAAAGGCCGCCTAGTATGTTACACACAGAGAGCGAGTTAAATTTAGTTTATTGTTTATTAAAAGGAATTCTGACACTATTATAGGATTTTACTAATTTGTTTACAGTTTATAAAAACTCTTAAAAATTGAGGACCCTGTCAAGCTTTTGTTTACCTGGTTTGTTTTGTCAATATTAGCATATTAGAAATAATAATTGGGAAAACTAAAAATATATACTTAATAATTCATTTAAAATAAGAATAATAAACCCATTACATAATAATATAAATAAGGTATTTTTATGAAAAATGACTATTTCCAAAACAAAGTCATTGATGAGAAGAGTGTCTTACACTTTGTAAATCTCTTCAAAGTCCGGCTCGACAGAGCGGGATTCCCACATCTGCTTCAGCGTCTGGGCTGTCGCGACATGTTGTTACGGTTGAGGAAAGGACGAGGATGTGCTGTCACCCAGCATGCACCTGGAAAAGGGGGGCCTTCCAGAACCTCCGACAGGTGCTTGACCGTCAGAGGTCTTTGGGCCGGGCCGTGGGAACTGTCGCCAGCGTTCGGGCGCACCTCCGCGGTTTGCAGGCGCCCAGAGCCGCGGGAGAGCCGCTCTGCGCACGCGTCGTTCTGTTTTCGGCGTTTGGTTTTAGCTTCTTGCATTATGGAGGACTTTTCCCTTAACTTTTAGATGTGTAATTAAGTAAATGATGAAATTATAGCCCTGACCCCAAAACATTTAAATAAAATTACTGGGTATATTAGGATATAAGTTTCAATAGGACATGAATTGAGAACAAACGTTTTTCTCATTCAGAAAATTCAGTAAAAAAGAGATTCAAATATATTATTATTTACTGAAGTGGTTGTAATGATACCAAAGAATTCTAAACGTCAGGAAACTTTACCACATAAATCCTTTAAAGTGGTCTAGATTCCATGCATCTTTCCATCTTCCTCGATTCTTTCTAGTCTTCCTCTCTTCTCTTTCATTTGCATCCTCCTCTTCAACATTTCATTCAATAGGTCTTTGTCGGCTCTTTATCCGTTAAGTAAACACTAGTTCATGTAAGAAAAGGGGTGAAGATGTTCCTAGGTGTTAGCACAAGGCAGCTTTAGTTCTAGCTACACCGTGAGCACGTTTCTGGTTGGGGGCGGGGCTGCTCACGGGGTGGCCAGCCCAGGAAACCACAGTTTCCGCCTCGTTTAGGAACCTGGAGAGTGAGGAGGCCACCTCACAGCTGTCGACACTGGGGCCACACCCTCTCTGCTGCGATTCACCCTGGTAAAGTGGACGACTGCTCCTGGCTTGCGACATGTGTGGACGTGGAGGTTGGACATTGAGATCTACGCTGCAGAAATGTCAAATTTATGACTGACTGATTTTGCAAGTTAAAACAGCAGGGGAGGAGCAGCCTGGTCCCCGCCTCACGGCGTGGACTCGGACTCAGAACAGCGGTGCATCCGTTTGGCCAGAGCCAGGTCATGTGCCACAGTCTAGCTGTCAGAGAGTTCAGGAAGTGAACTTGAACTTGCTAGCTTAGCTTTCCAGCTACGCCTGCATTAGAGAAATCACGGAAATGGAGTGGAGGGAACCAATCTGTGCACATAGAGAAAAAGAATGAGAGGAAATGTATTAAATGTTGACAGCGAGCATCTCTGGGTAATTGAACCACAGCACCTTCTTCCTTCACTGTCTCGATTTCTGTCCTCACACGTGTTCATCACTTTGCGAGAGCTTTCACCTTTCTCCAAATTCCCCCTGTCTCCTGGGGATGCCATGAAAGCACAAGGCCAACAGTTAGAAATGCTAACTTCCTGCGGCCACAGGAAGACTGCATCTAGTGTGGAAGCGAGACATTCCACCCTCGCACCGTTCTCCTGTGGCTGGGCGTCACCTAGCGAACGGGCTACGTGAGCCTTTGGTGCGACTATAAGTATGTTGAAGTTCATCAGTCTACCATTCCCGCTTTGCTGTCTACTGTGGATGCTTTTGGTTTCTAACTCCTAACTGAACTTGAGCGTTATGGTGACCAGAGTGTTGGTAGGAAACCAAGGTGGTTTTCTGCTTCGTGATATTCTCATTCATTCTCATTCTCTCTCTCTCTCTCTCTCTCTCTCTCTCTCTCTCTCTCTCTCTCTCTCTGTCTCTCTCTCTCTCTCTGTCTCTCTCTCTCTCTCTCTCTGTCTCTCTCTCTCTCTCTGTCTCTCTCTCTCTCTCTGTCTCTCTCTCTCTCTGTCTCTCTCTCTCTCTCTCCCTCTCTCCACTGCCTGTGGAAGATTCTGTACAGTATATATAGTGGGAGGAGGTATTCTCTTTAATGCTTGGCGAGTAGCCGGTGGGGTAACTAATTTATCCCAAACTCTAGGCGATGTCCTGGTCTTTGAGCGACGGGGGCTAGAAGGTCGCCATGCGACGCCTCGGCAGCTGTGGTGCAGAGGAGGGAAGATGGAAGGGCCGTCCAGGAAGGAAGCCACACCCAGACGTGCGGCGTCTGCCCACCCAGTGGTCCTTTCTAGAGAGTGAGGCACCCAGAAGGGGCCACAGAAACGGGCCAGGTGGTTTTGCTCTGAAGCTACACGGCGAGTGACTGACAGCGCCTTAGTTGGCTTCTGGAGCCTGAGGTGGGGTGTCGGAAGGATTGGGCTGGCCGCAGGGTGAAGAGCCAGGGTCCTGTGGCCCGCAGACGTCCGTGGGTTGTGGCAGGTGGGCGGGCGTGACGTAGGAGTGGTGCAGCGATAATTCCAGCACCGGCTCCTGCCTTTCCTCTACCTTCAGTCTCCTAGTTCACGGGAAGGTGAGTATATTCTAGATGGCTGAAGGTACCAGATAGAAATGGACAATGCTGATGTATACTTTTTCCATACTTGCTTCACGATGACTCATGTTGCTGAAGGCTGAGTGTTTTCTAACACATTGCTCACCTCATAAAAATCAGTTTGATGGATTTAATTACATTAATTTGGCTAATAATACGTAGACATAATAGCCAGAACTGGTGAATGTTACCAGTAATAGAAATTAAAAAATCAAGTGCAACATTCAGATGAAAGAAGATAATTTAGTTGACACCATTCTGAGTTGTAAAAGCACAGCATCCGAAGGGAATGCATTTAGGATTTTTAATGTGCCCATTAAACATGGTTAGGGGGCTATGTAAATTAGCATGTTTTTAACCGCATTTATGGTCATCTTAATCTGATATGGCTGACTTCATTTCATAGGCATTTGAGGATAGTTAATTCTACTTTATAGTTGCGCACCAGGAAATTATACCTCATGCTGTGTGGTGAGGTTCTGTAAATGAATTTAAGGAAAATTGTTATTGTTGGGAAAAGAATTCGTTGTTTAAGCACCATCTAAAGCTGCTGCCTCTGAGGGATAGTTGCTGCATGGTATTTAAAAAAGATTTTAAATATGTTCTATATCTTGCCAGTTTTTGAGTAGAAAAACACAGATATGTGTATTTAGCAACAAAACAAAAACAAAAACAAAAACACCCCAAAACAAAACAAAACAATCCCGCCCCCCAATACCATGTTGGACCAGGCTCTGTCCGCATCCTTGACGTGGCCAGTGATTAATCCCAGGGCAAAAACAACTGCCGCTTGTGCAGTACTGTACCAGTTGATGATAATCTTCTGGTTTGTACATTTATACTTTAAAAACCTGACAAACGAAATATCTGTGAACATGTTTTCTGCAAACTTCGAACATGCCTCGTTCCTACTGATTCCACACAGTTTTACTGCTACCTCTCGAAAGACCCGCCCCGCCACCCACGAAACGCGCCACGATTATTTCTGTGTACAGGAAAAGTCACTCGTGCCGATCTTGATTCCGGCCACATCTCTGAGCATTCTTACTCCTTCCTCTGCCGGTTTGGCTCTGTCTGTCTTTCTAGGCAGCCATGAGCAGAGCCTGATACTTCTCACTTTTTCTTTGTTGCTTCGAATGGAGCCTCCATCCTGCTTCCCCTGACGTTCCTAGGGACCCGTCTGCTATTTGCCATTGTATATGGTATTTGCTGTAGGCGCCTCATATGGAATTAAACAAGTGTTCTTTCCTCTGTTCTCATTCAGCTAAAGGGCTTTGGTTTCTTTTTTTGAGGGGAGGTGGTGGTGGTGGTGGTGGTTAAACATTTAACTTAAAGTGGAAGTTATTCGATTTTAAATATTTTAGGCTTTGATACTGGGTATCCAGATAGCGGTAGGTATGCTTTGCATTTATCTGTTAATAGAGTGAATATATTACATAAATGAATATCTTTAAATTGACCCGTCTTGCGTTTCTGTGATAAGTTCCGGTTGATCATGAGGGGTTGTTTCTAACTATGCAAATGGATTTGTCAGGATTTTGGGGGAGTTTTTGCATTCATATTTAGTTATTTTTTGATATATTTATTTTGATATATATTTGATATATTTTTTGATATATTTATTTTTCATATCAGAGATAGCTTCATATCTCCATACTCATACATATGAAGCTCTATCGTTAATTAAATTTACGTTCTCCCCAATTAGCGCCTTTTTTCATCACTCCTGTTACACGTCCACCTGCACCAGCATCTTGCAGGCTAGGATCCCGCCAGGGGAAGCCATGTTGGCCATCGGTGTTTGATACTTTATATATTTCAGAAGAAGAAAGGGGAGGAGAAGCAATACTTACCAAATTTGTGGGTAAAAGCAATGTTTCCCTTTCATAATTAATGTAACATATATAACGGACTACATTCGTGTATGTGGAATCTATCGTTACACAAGCGAAAACGTTGTCTGTTGATGTATTAACTCATCTCTTCTTAGTAAATCCTTTCTGTTTACATATATGTATGTATGTGTGTGTGTGTGTACGTTTTTAATACAACAGCCCTTTTTTTCATTAAATCAGAATGAAGCTTTTTTACCATTATAATCTTATGTCTGAGAATAGAGTTAACTTTTTAAAGAAGAGTCAAATTCTTCTTTTCCAAGTTCTAAGTATGCTGGTGGAATTGACAGTTGTTGCAAATATCTTAAAGTCCAAGATGTTTGCTCTGAAGGAGTTGGGTTGTATGAGATAGAAGAAGGTCAGTTTTAAAATAAAGCTTTGAAGCTAGACCAGAACATATATTTTTTATTTTATTTTTTAAAAAAATAATCAGTCTTATTTTTTTAGTTTATTTTTTAATTACAGTTGACATATGATATTATATTAGTTTCAGGTGTACAATATAGTGATTAGACATATGTGTGTATATATGTATGTGTATATATGTGTATATACACACACACGCGCACACCTTACGACGTGATGTCTCTGATGAGTCTAGTAGCCTTCTGACGCCATACATTGTTACTACAGTCTTACCGACTATATTCCCTCTGCCATACTTTACCTCCCCCTGGTTTTATTCTGAGTTTTCTCCACTAACTTGCATGTTGAGATTATTGTCATCTGTATACTGTGCATGTAAGGTTTTCTTTAAACAACAACAACAACAACAGCAACAACCAGAACAAAACGCTTCTGCCGAACCCCGGCAAGCGTCAGCAGCCATGTGGGCTTAGCCGTCCATGATGACAAACCTTCAGTCGATTGACCGCATATCTACCTTTCACTGCGAAGTCCTGGTGTGACACATTTACCATCTGAATGAGAAATAGCCTGATATGGAATGCTGCTTTCAAAAAAACGAGGTGGGGAAAGGAACTCTTCAGTCAAGTGCCATACAGTCAAGTAGGTGAACATCGTTTCACTGAGAAATTGCAGCCTAATCGGATTCAGTTTTACATGAAGAAATCAAGCGAAGTATCCTGAGGCACAGCGCAGCAGCTGTCTTGAAGCACACAGGTCGGACAGCGTGGAAGAACACGGATGACGGACGTGAGCTTGAGATGGACGGGACGCACGCGTTTGCGCGTTTCAAAAGCACGGCCGGAAATTTAACGCAATCTAGAAATAATTAGATAGTGATAAAGGAGAGCGAGCGGATGCTTTTCCTCGTGCAGTCTCATGTTGCCGTGGCCGCTCGGTTAGCAGTTTCCATCTGTGGCACCCATTTGAATTTCACATGTGTCGAAAGGAATAGAGTTATTTTGTTTTCATTAGCGAAGGAAGCGGAATTGGTGATAAAAATGATTTTGGTAATGAATCGCTCACATAGCTGGTTATCTTCTTGAATTGGGAGTTATCTACAGTGCAGGGTAAGAAAAAAAAGATGCCACCCTCATTCGTTTTGATTTAATGGGTTGGTAGAGAATTCAAGGTATCATTTTTTCCCTACTGTACATGCGGTAGTGGATTGACCAAAAATGTATTAAGTAAGCTTTTTAGTTTTACATCAGAACCAGTACCAGACTGTTGTTGACAATTTTAAGATTATGATTTCTTCATCAATTTGTGTTGTACTTTGATCTCTTACAACGTAATGGTTGGCCATCTAACCCGGTAATATTGAATGTAACGATTGAAAACGCATAGCCAACTTTTCACCTAACTTAACATCTGCAATTACTGCTCATCATTCTGCTCCAAGTAAACAGAAACTCTGAGAGAATTAGCGTAATGTGGACTCCGATGCAATTAAGAATAGATCAAAAGTATAAGAGCTGAAATCCTCACAGTGGCTGTGAGTGAAGATTTACACGTCTAGGATTATTTTGGGGAAAATGTTCCGCGGAAGGGAGGCGACGGGGTGCCACAGCGAGGAGAAGCTCGAGTCTCTCCCCAGGCGGCCACTTCAGGAGGAACCTGCTGCTGCGAGGAGGCTGCTTACAGAGAGGCATCGCGTGCGATCCAGATGTTGGTAAACATCTAGCCCTCCTGTGACCGTGAGGGATGCTGTCCCACCGTGAGGTGCTGAACGCCTCCTGCGGGCTGCTCTAGGGTCTGGGGGTCCTCAGATGACCCCGCCCTCCCGGCGGTCCCTAGTCATTTATGACAACGTAATGCATTCGTAATTACGGAATAGTGATGAGTCTGACAATGTAACTGTACGTGCAGAGGTGGTGGTCTGCGTTGTATGTTGTTGTTTTAACACTGACGTCAGGATGGCTCTTAAGAAGGGAACACGTTTGAAGGAATGAATGACATCGCGAGTTTGCGTGGAGTAGATGAGTCCTGAGGAATGCAGACTCTTGTGTTTAAGACAAAGGGACATTCATTTTGGTTTGGATGGGGGGCGGGGGCTGCTGAGCCTCCAGAGCAGAGGAGAGGGGGCAGGGGGCTGGCAGGGGAGGGCGGGGACGCTGACCCTGCCTGGACAAGTCCACTTGTTTCTCGGGCCCGCCCCTCCGCCCGTCGCTCGCAGCGGCTCTTCGGGCCCTTCTCTCGTGAGCTGGGGCGCCCTCCACACCCCTCACTCACACCAGCACCCTTGTTTGGCTTCGTCTTCGGCAGACGTTCGGAGCCAAAGCCTGTCTGCAGGGCCGTCTCGTCGGTGCCTGCACGGTGAAGCCTCTCTGGGCTCTATGAAAGCCAAGACGAATTCGTTTGCTTTTTTATTAAAGTTTAGAGGAGAAAGCTGATTTTTATCATTTGAAATTTAGAACCAAAGACACCCGTTGCAAATGAGCCGGTTGCATTTGTTGAAGTTTTGCTCAGAACTGCAGACCATTTTGTTCTGCCGTGTGCCTTTTGTCTTGCTCGCCTGCACGTTTCCCGGAGGGCGGGAATCACCGGTTAAGCGTCCCTCGAGCTGACGTAGCCGCTGCCCAGCGAGGTGCTGGCTAGTATTTGTTAAACAATTTGTTATTGATACTAGCAATGAATCTTTCATGTATGTTTCCAAAATTTTAGAGAAAAATTTAGATCCTTTTATATCCTGGTTCCAGTATTTAGGGCTTTGGGATTCTCCCGTTTTGATAGTGTCGTCGTAGGTCACAAATCCTTTTTTCCCTCGTGGCGTGCTGCTGAAATTGCAGGAAAACTGTATCTGGAAAGAAGACAGCCTCTGACGTGTTCGGCATCAGGCCCGAGCTTGTAAAGTATTCACCGGCACACTCAGAACTCAGTCTGCTAGGGAAGAAGGTAAACACTGCAAACAACTTGTGATGAAGAAAACATTTCTCTGCTAGTTTAAATGTGTTCCAGGAAGGCAGAAGGATTCCTCGCTTTCAGGTGTCGGGCCTCTCGGATGGCAGAGGTTCACGTTCTACGAGTTGAACCCCGAAGCCTGTGGCCCAGAGTTCAACGCTATCTGCCTGGTCTTTGAAGACCGTGCCACAATTCGGGTCCTAGTCATGACATCTGGGCACAGCGAAAAACTCGTACAGTGACCTTATTCGTAGAGCAGATTCATGTGAACTGTCTGCTATTTAAAAAATGGCAGATTTTCTCTATTTTACTTATTTTGTTAAAAACGGCACTGTTTGTTAGGTTTCTGACACTAAAATGAAGCTTTGTATGGGGTTAGAGTGCAGTTAGGTGGACTGATTCTGGCTCGTTTCTTTTAAGAAATAATAGCATGTGTTTTAGAGAATGACGAGATTTAGCGTTGAACGCAACATCGTCTGGTGGGGAAGATAAACATAAGTGTTTTATCACAGTAAATCTTGTACCGAATTTCAAAATCAAATATCGTATGAGAGATAAAAGTTTCATTTATGAGAGGAAAATAGGGGGACCCATCGCAGGTGACCCCCGAGTTGGGCCCTGAGAGGTGGTGGACGCTCGTTGTAGGAACGCCATAACCGTGTAACTCGCACTCCCCATTTCTTTTCGAATGTCACCCCAAAGCTTTGCCCCCATATTCAGGCCCCACTCCCCACCCCCAGCAGCGCCCTTCACCCTTGAAACTGACTTCAGGGTATTAGGACACAGGAAGACTGGAGAGAAACCCCTTCAGTTTCTCGCTGTGAAGGCGTCAGGGCCGCACCCACCCTCTCCCACCCTCTCCCCTCTCCTGCCTCCCTCGGGGGAGGGTCTGGAGGAACCGGCTTGTCCTGTGCTCTGGGCCCGTTTCTTTTCTGAGGCTGGATTCACCCAGCTACCCTGTTAGTCGTTTATACCTTCCATCCCTCCCTGGCTCTGGCTTTTCCCTTTCAAACTCCAAGTGCTCATGTCGTCCATCAAAATAAGCCGCTTACCTGCCCGCGATCTTCCATGCTTTTCATTCATGGCCAAGTTCCCTCGAAAGGCTGGGCAGATGGCATTGACTCTCATCCCCCCGATGCACCGCTCGCCGGCGGCCTCAGACGCCCCAGGCTCACCGTGTTCCTCCTGGAGCCTGCCTCCTGCCTGCCTCCCGTCTCCGAGTTCATCTCGCCACCTGAGCAAGGACCTGGAGTCGCCCTAGGTTACCTCCTCCTCCTCCACTGTCCTCAGTAACATTCGGCGAGCATTCATTATGTCACAGGGACTTTGCCGTGTCCTCGCCCTCTGTTAGCATGTTCATGTCACCAGCATCTCCGTGACTTAGGCGCTCAGGTGCCTCCTTCACGGCCGCAGGCACTGGAGGCCGGCTTCAGTCACACGCATTCGAGGGACGGAGCAGGACTGAGCGCGGGAGCCAGCCCGCGGCCCACGTCTATACCGCTGGTGTGCTGCAGCGCGTGGTCCAGACCGTCTCCCGGCACCATCAGCTGCTTTGCAAACATCTCCTGAGTCCATGACCACGCCTCGTTCCGCCCCACGCCGCAGGCTCTTGCCTGAGGCTCCCTCGGACCATTGAGAGATTCTCACCGCTCTCAGCCTCCAGCGAGGCTTCCCTGTTATCCATCCATATCGGCGTTCAGAACCATTTTTTACAATAACTTTAGTCAGTGTATAATTTTATCACTTAAAATAATCAGTGTTCTCGTAACGCTAAGGAGAGGCCACACTTCCTGCAGTAGTTGGAAGCTCCGTCCTCAGCCTTGCCTTGTTTAGGCTTTTTTTTTTTTCAATTACTCAAAGAAAAATGTACTTGGTTTTTGTCTAACCACATGGAAGGCTGGAATATATGGGTGTGTATGTATTAAATAATAGAATCGGGATTTTAACAGACAGCCAGAAGCTTCTCTCACTCTCTTGTTGCCTTTCGCTCTGGGCAGGCCTCCTCTGATGCAGTCTAGGACAAATTCGGTTCTTGACCTTGTCACTAATTACATGGCCACTAGCAAGTGTTTCTATTTCTGTAATCCCCGGGATCTTCATTATAAAGCGGGGATCATCATTCCTTCCTGTTAGGATTTAATGAAATAAGACACACGGAGTACTCAGTGCACACGTTGGTTCTTATTGTTACGCTGTTGCGTTTGGCTTTGATGACTGAAATACAGCAGTTGCAGCCTGTTTAGAAGAGAGTAGCCGAGTAATCGAAATGACTCCACCGTGCCCTACAGTAACTGTTACGACTGAATAAGCCGCAGCGGTCCGGGGGCATGGAGCGTGGAGTTGCTGTTTCCAGCTCCTTGCGGGGGTGTGGACGGTGGACTTGATGGATTCATTTGGTCCTAGGGAGCAAATAACCTGATGAGTGTAACTTAAGGGCTTAAAGTAGATTCTCAGCTCCTATCAAGCATTCCGCAACAGCGCTGCCCTAAAGCGACCCGCTCCGCGTAGCAGATGTTTCGGGGGAGGCCAGGGTTGTCCAGCGGGACGCAAGTGCTCTGACTAGGGAGCCACTCCTGTCAGACCCTAGCCAGGAGCGCCCCGGTCCGAGTTTCTCTCCGTGGCGCCACCGTCTCCAGTGCGCGGAGTCGGCCGCGTTCGCGCTCAGCCTGTCGCCCTGCACCCGGCCCGCCCGGGCCATGCGTCGGTGATAGCTTTCGCAGGAGC
The DNA here is from genome assembly GCF_014176215.1 of Rousettus aegyptiacus. Classification (NCBI taxonomy): domain Eukaryota; kingdom Metazoa; phylum Chordata; class Mammalia; order Chiroptera; family Pteropodidae; genus Rousettus; species Rousettus aegyptiacus. The sequence continues at coordinate 43,053,811 of NW_023416288.1, read as the reverse complement.
CAACCCCCGTGATAAGTTGCAGCCCTCCGGGATCAAGCACCAGGCACCGCTGCTCCTTCAGCATTCGCTTGCTGCCTTTTTCGTTTCCCCAAAGTGTTCAGTCTGGCCGTTAGGCATCGACGTCCTGTAAACCCCAGGGGACAGTCTCGTGCCGTTTGCAGCACGGGGCTTGTTGCAAACAGCGGCTTGCTGCAAAGTGGCGGTTAGCACACTGGGCCTCAGGTGACGGACGTGACGCGAACCCGAGCGCATTGGTCCTCCGCGAAGCGCAACCACAGTAATCGGCCGTGCGAGGACATCTCCTTGGCATTTTTACCTGACCTCGCATCAGCAATGTTACATGTTTAGCGGTATTAAACTTGCCTAGGAGTTACAAAGGAGTTGATGGGCCCTTAAAGTCTGGATAACGTGCTCCGTGACTCTATGTGCAATGTCCACGTTTTATGCTTAACCTTTCTGTGTAGGGAACATTCTGGGGGGTGGGGGGGCATATGGGAACCGTGAGGTCAGGCTTTGCCTTCGCTGCCCCTTCTGTCCCCGTCGGCTTCACCGGTGTTTCCTGCCCCGGGCGGTCGGTGCTCGTCCAGGTGGGTTACGAGCCGTGGCCTTCGCAGTGGGAGGCGTTGGTCCAGCTCTGCCGAAGGCCGTCGGGCCGTGGGAACCGGCGCCGAGGGGGGCAGGGGGCCTGGGTTCACACCCCCACGGTCCGCACGTCCGTCCATGCACAGCTTCCCGCCGCCCCCGCCCTCCCTGCAGCTCGTTCGCCTATGCGCGCTGTGCCCGGGCCCCTGCGTCGGGCGTCTGTCTGCCGAAGAACAGCGAAGGGAGGGGAAGTGGGTTAGATACGCGCTCGGCGAGCGCCTCCCTGGGCACAGACAGCAGGGCCGCGGAGGGGGTGGAGGCAGCGGCCCCACAGAGCGCGAAGGGAAGAGCGCGACCAGCGCGTGTGCGGGCTCCGGGGCGGGATGGCGAAGGGGGGGAGCCGGCTGCCCGGGCTGCGTCAGGGCCGCGCCGGATGCGGCTGGCACGGCCGGCGGAGGCCACGACCTCGTCGTGGAGGCCACAGCTTCGCCAGGCTTGGCCACCCCATGAGCTCCACACGCACGCGGGCCCGTGGAAGGGTGTCGCCCAGCTCCTGAACTGGTGAGGTCAGGGCCAAGGGGCCACTCGGCCCCGTCGGCTCCACGGTCACCGTCCTCCGGGACGCCTCACCCCAAACAGGCTGCAGAGCGGCTGCACTTGAACGCTGCCTCCGGTTACAAACCAGGGAAGTGAACACGATTCTCACGGCTGCTTTCACTTCAGAGTGTCCCGTTTATTGAAGAGGGACTTTCTGAATGAGGAGCTACCGCCCGCTCAGTAAAACCAAGAGCACGTTTCCTGCCGCGCTCCGGACGGCAGGCGGGCAGCTGCTGGCAGTGCCCTCTCAGCGGCCGCTCCCCCTCCGCCGGCCTCCAGGCTGTCGTCTGTCTGCGAGTTTTCAGTCTGTCTTGCTTGTTCAGCCATTGCCTCTGCTTTCCGGCTCATGTGTGAGTGAGATCAGGGGCTCCGCACTTCTCTGTCCGACGAGTTGCATTTACCACGATGCTCTCAGGGGCCGTGCATGTTGTCACCCATGGCAGGATTTCGTCGTTTCTTATGGCCAAGTGGATGCCAGGCCCTGTGGTCTCCATCGACAGCACGTCGTTAATTCTAGTGCAGATTTACAGTCTTTAAAAAAAAAAAAAACAACTTTAGAAGATCTCCGTGAGATTATCGGGTATTAGAATTAACAGGGAGAGTTTCAATTATGCTAAAGATCACATAGCCGCTTAGTGGAAAAGTTATTACTGGAATCCCATCATTCCGAGTCCTGCCGCTAGGCCGAAGTTACTGCTCCGGGATGTAACTTTTGAAAAATTCCAAAATGTGCTTCACGTTTGGAGTGACGGGTGTATCGTGAAGGGTGGCGCGCAGATAGAAACGTGTGCGGGTCACAGGAGGACGCCCAGCGAGCTGCCCCGCATGCTCCCCCCGAAACCCCCGCGCCCGCGCCCTGCCCGGCCCGCGACACCCAGGTGAGTTATCTCCACAGGTCAGTTTTGCCAGTTTTAGAAGTGTCTGTAAGTTGAATTGTTCTCTGTGTGCTCTTTCATGTCTGACCCCCCTCTCTCGGCCTCGTGGGGGTGAGGTCCGCCCCTGCTGCGTGCCGAGGACGCTCGCCGTGATTGCTGTGTCGTGCTCCTTCCTCAGATCGGTCCTCAGTTTATGCTGCAGTCTAGCGGCGATGGACATTTGGGTCGTTCCTAATTTCTTGACTGCTTCAGAGATCACTTAAATTTTCCTATGCGTGTATGGATTTCTCCTGGATGTCATCGACCCAGGAGTGGAATTGTTGGAGTAGGTTGTGGGTATGTTCAGCTCTAGGAGATGCAGCTAAAGATTTTTCTAAAACGGTTGTATTAAATTTTATGTCTTAGATTATGGTCCACATTAAGGATGTGTTTTTGAAGAAATAGGGATTGTATGGGCTGAAAATATGCGGTTTTATTTTTTAAGAAATCTAAATAGCATGTAATTTATGTCTTTTATACTTTTATTTTGTACTTTTATGCTTTTATAAAATAATGTCTTTTATACTTTTATTTTTTCCCAGCTTTTCCATCAGTGTAGGGAGGAGCTGAGTGGACCCGTGTTTTGTCTTTCAGCTGTTATCTTGAAGTACGAAGAGATCTGTAGCAGAACTTAAAAAAAATTGAACGTTCAGGGAATAAAGTTAAATCACTATAAATGTACTTAATGCTCAATAGTAGTGATTTTTCTTGCCCTGTGTAGCCTACAAAAAAAAAAAATTCAGATTTTCGTTCATGTGGCATGTTTATGTTTAACGTGATGCCACAAGTCGAGCCGTGTCCACAGTATTCTGCAGACAGGATGGCGTATCAGCGATCGACATCAGCTTCATGGCATTGGCTTGATACCTCTTTGGTGACTACAAGTGCCTTGTAACCCCAGCACTTCGGGGGTGCAGGTCTCAGCATGTATTTTAAAACAGAGGCATCCTTATTGAATGTGGTTTTGAATGCTATATCTCCACCTCTGTTGCATTAGCTGTAGTATTAGAAAGCATTTCGATGTGTCGCAGGAGGCTAATTGCTCAGTTTTCACCAAGTTCCTTTACGGTGCAAATGCAGGTCCAGAAGACATCGAGGACTTGACGGTTTGAAATGAGGTCGGGGGGTGCACATGCCACGGGGTCTCACGGCTTTCTGTCACGTTCAGTCACGCCGAGTGGCTGTGCCCAGCTCAGAGCAGCAGTGGGAGTTTAATTTCCCCTCCTCTGATCTTTCGGCCGCTGTTTCTGCGACTGTGGATAGACCTGCCACTTCGCTGCTGGGTCTTAGTTTCCTCATCTGTTGAATGAGGGCATAGGACAAAGCCAGTGCCTTTGAGACCTAGTTCCTGGGCGTATGCTCCACACATCGGAACGTTAATGTCGGGCGCTGGACACAGGTGTCATAAACATCGGAATATTGAGGTGGAGTATCCGGCGTGTATTTATAGTCTCTGGTTTTCTTTCTTCTTCCTCGCAAGTGGAAAGAGATGGTTTGGAGAGAGAATGTTCTCCCCTTCCAGAGCTTTGTAACCGGTGCTAAATGAAACAGGGAGGAGAGAGTTTTGCTGAATCATGGCGTTGAACTTGGTGTTCTAAACATTACAATTTCTAATGAATGGTGTCTCAGGAGACTTCTGTAAAATGATACATTCTGACATCCAGTGACCTTTTAAACTAATATTTCTATTATATAATTCAGTTGCTTCTGTTTCCTGGAGGTAATAACATTAGTTTGTACCAAGGTAGATAATGATTTTGTTAGCAATTTCCTTTGTGGTAAGTGTTTTTACAGTAATTTAGTTTCAAGAAAGAGTCATTTGTACAAATAAAATCCAGAGAACCTCACCTGTAGTGTGCTGTGATCAAGAGAAAAAGGCAGTAATCGACTTCTGGAACAATGTTCTTGAGACTCGGTAAATACCACATTGATTTTATTTTGGGGAGCTCGTTGCCGGCTACAAATCATACACACACACACACACACACACACACACACACACTCTCTCTCTCTCTCACACACACACTCTCTCACACACACTCTCTCTCACACACACACACACACACTCTCTCTCACACACACACACACACACACACACACTCTCTCACACACACTACCCCCCCCCCCCCGTAAAAGGAAAGAATGTGGAATCAGAAGTACTGCTAGTTCTCTAATTAGAGAGTAAGAATATTGTAAACCTGGTCTTGTTTATTCATGAGCTCTCTAAGATCCTAAATGGCTTCTAAGTTATTAAAGACAATTTAAGTTCTCTTTTGTCAACTTTTACAGTTAAGTATATGTATTAAATTCCTGTTGTTCGATTTGTGTTCGATTCATTAACTCTTTTTACGAAAGCACTTGGTTTCTCAGACCTAGTCTGCGTTTCATGCCTGACGACAGTTTACGGGAGCTAGAATGGTGAAGATGGGGGTGGACAACGGAACTCCGGTCTTCCATGTTTATCTAAAGTATTTACAGTCGTAGCTCAACAAGACTGTGCTAAGGAGAAAGAAACAGCATTTGCTCACTCCCTCGGTCGCTTGTCCCAGCCGGTCGCCTCGCTTCCACACACGGTTCCCGCAGACTCTGCCGGGCCGGTCTGGGTGCCGCCCACGGGCCACCGGCTCTGCCACTCCGCCTTCGCCTGGGGCGCCTTCTCTTTACCACAGCCGAGGTCCCGCCTCCCGCACGATGCGCTTTTCCCGTGCTCGTCCCTTGGCTCCTTTCTTCATCTCACCTGTGCTCTGTCTCACCTGCTTGCCTCTTAGCCGCCTCGAGTTGCGGAGTATCCTTTTATGTGAGTGCACTCTCCGGCTGGGTTCTGTGCAGAGGCAGGCTTTTTCATTTCTTTGTTTCTCCAGTGGACTTTATAGAGTCCTCCGTGCGACAGATTTTTAGTGAGTGTTTCTGTTGCTGCTGCTACTCCTGCTGATGTTGGTAAAGGACGAAAGTCTGTCCCTATGCATAGGACACTCTGTGTGGCCATTTCTCTCATCACCTGGGGTAACTAACTCCCCAGACTTGGCTTTTTCTGATGAGTGGTTGATTCTTTTTCCCGTCCATTTGTCTGTCTGTCCGTCCATCTGCCCATCCGTCCATCTATCCATCCACCCATCCATCAGTCCAAATTACTTAATGCCTTCATTTAGATAGCGCAAAGCATGTGCTAGGAGCCCTGGAAAATAGAAGAAAAGAACAGGTAAATCATCGCTTATTCACATTTCTAAGTTAAAATAAGCTACTTGGTATAATGTGTTAGTTTTGTATGATTCTTTGCTTAAAAAAAAAATCACCATGACACTTTAATTAACTGACACTGCTGATCCTTTTTGTATTAGTTACAATTTTAATCCTAATATACAAATCTTACTGAACCAAGGAAGTACCGCAGAGTTCCCGAAGGCCGAATATTCACAGTTAAGTAATAGCAGAGTTGGCCCGCTTTTAAATGACTAAAATGTACAGATGGGGTTGAAAGAAGATGGGAACAACTAAGATAAAATGTACCTGAGGCTTACTGACCTCTTTCTGGCACCATAATCTATTTGGTTTACCTCATCAAAGCTAGTTCCTGTTAGCTACTTTATTTTATCCTCTATAAATGACACACACACAAAAAACATCAAAAGATCTACTTTTCTTTTTAAATGTGTGTGAAGCTCAGTAATGTCATACGTATAGTGCATCGTGTGTTCACTACCCAAGGTTAATCCTTTGGGTCACTGCATTTGACCCTCTTTATCGTGACCGACCTCCCCCCACCCCCCTTCCCTCTGGGAACCAGTAAAGCCTTGTCTGTGTCCATGAGTCTCTGTCTGTCATGTTCGCTTGTTGCTTTCAGTTTTATATCCCACTTCTAAGTGAAGTCATGTGTTTTTTTCCAACATTTTCTCTTATTTCTCTTAGCGTGATAATCTCAAGTCGCCCATGTTGTCAGAAATGGCAGGATTTCATTTTCTTATTAAGGCCGAGTATCATTCCGTCGAATGTACGTACCACATCTTCTTCATCCAGTCGGCCGACGAAGGTCACTTTGGTTGTCTCCATGTCTTGGCCGTCAGAAAAGCTACTTCTGAGAAAGACAACTTGATCAATCAATAATGCAAACATGAACTGGCTTTATGTAAAATGAGTTTAATGTAGATCTTAAAAGTTCTCATCACAGGGAAAAAAATTCTGGAGCTATGTACGATGACGGATGTCAGTCAGCTAGGCTTATTGTAATTGTTTCACAGTATATAAAAATGCTGAATCATTGCGCTGTGCACCTGAAACTAACATGATGTTATATGTCAATGTTACCTCAGTTAAAACAGAATTAGTTTAATGGAAAAGGGCAGTTGAGGCCATGTACCCCCAAGGACTTCACTTCCCAGGAACTCGCTCACACTATGGGGACCAGGTGGGAACAGCGGTGAGTACCTGCTCCACACCTGGCCACTGTCCTCCGTGGGCACTCCTGGACGCCGTGCTACAAGCTGAGATTTTGCTTTCAATTCATTGGTAGGAATGTCTCAGGCTATGGAATTTCCTGTGACTAGTGCTTTAACATTTGTAATATGTACTGTTTGCATTATTATCTTTTTAAAGATAATTTCCAGTTTTAGTTTGTATGTAACCTTTTACCTAAGTTGTTCATAAAGGTTTTTTAAGTTTCCAGGTAGAACATCCTTTTACAAAATTGCTTAAATACTTTCTAGCTTTACTCCACTGTGATCAGAGTGTCGCTTATAATATTTCTAGTTGATAAAATTTACTTTTATTTTCCTTGTGACCTAATATGTGATCGGTTTTCCTGTGATGCTCTGTATGCATTTGAGAGGAAGGTCTATTTGCTATTTTCAGGATGTAGAGTTTAAAAATAGTAAAAAAAAGAAAATCTATATTATATGTTTGGAATTTAAGGTTTTAGTTGTTAATTTGTTTCATTTACCTAATTGCTGGTTTGTGGATATTTAATTCCACTTTGAATGTTATGTTATAGTTTTCTTCTGTTTTGCCAATTTCGTGGAGGGAGAAAGAACTTTTCATGAGCTAAATTGCTTAGGTTCTCATTTTCGGTTTTCTTTATGGTAGTTATTTTGTGTTTTTGGTGTTTCAGAGAGTTGCTGTGACACGTTGAGGTCAGCCTCTTCTGCCTTCAAGGGGAAGGATCGGTTCCTTTCCTGGACAGTGCAGCTTTTGCGTGTTCGTGTGTCCTCTGACTTTTAAATGTTCTTTTGTCTTCTGGGTCTGAATGCCCCTCCTCGGTGTTTCACCTCTGTGTATCGTTTCCAAAGACGCCTCTTCTCTTCATTCGCTTCTCCCTCCAACGCGAGACCTTCCGCGGTCGCCTCGTCATGTCCCGTAAGCCTTCCAGAGCCCTTTGCACATCTGCCTGTTGAGTTTCTAGCGTCGTCAGACACAGGATTGACGTCCTTTCGCCAGAGGTGGTTTTAAATCACGTTTAGGACTGCCGTTAGCAACCTCTGCTTCCCTTCAGTCTAATTCATCCTGAGCTGCCCTTGGTCTCCAGGAAGCCTGGTGGCGGGGACACCAGAGAGAACTGGCTGGGATTTAATGTTTGTTCTTGTACTTATAAGTGATTTGAAGTTGACACGTTTCTGTCCTCTAGTTCTGTTAAGGTCTTGAGTTTCCATAGTTTTATTTGTCCTTCCTTTTCCTTTTTTGGGGGGAGGGTGTGATGGGACTTTGAGACTCACACCCTTGTTACTGCCCTGGCTCTCCAAAGTGTCCTCTCCCCACTGAGGTCACCCGACATCCCATAGCAACTTAAATGTTTCCTAATCTTGCTTATTACGAAATTCAAATCTTGAATATGCATGAAAGCGTTCCAAAAAGTGAGACACTCTTTTAAATTATTAAATTTACACACCATCGGCTTTATCAGACATAAAGTCTGGGCAGGTTAGAAAAAAAGTGAATTCTGAGTCTTACTAAGGTAAAAATCAATGTTTTTTTGACCCCATTATTAATGTTGAGACCCCAATATCTTTTGAGAGGTGAAATGATAAGAACAAACAAACAAACCTGATCTTTCTTCGTGTGCCGCGTTATCGGCCGCTGTCTTTCCGCTAAGACCGTCGACGGGCACGCCGAGTCCAAGGGCACGCCGAGCCTCAGGTGGAGCCGTCACGTGGGAGTTTGCTGAGTAATCACTCTGCTGTTTAACAACAAGCAGTTATCCACCTCACTGCCCAGGCTGCCCATCTCGCGCGTGCCCTTCAGCGTCACGAGCCTCCTCCGCGGGCACGTCCATTCATTCCGCCACACTGCGCAGCTGTCGCCCGCTCTGAGGCGGGGCGCACCCCCGGTCCATGGAACCAAGCCTGCGCCTTGCTCCGTTAGGGCTTGTAGGCCCGACACTTCACACCTAACTCTTTCAAGTGGCCATTTTTTGTGTGTGTGTATTTTTCAAACTTTGCAACGCTTTTCTAACCTACGGCTTCTGAAATAATTTTTGTACCAATAAGGGGCAGTAAAGCGGCTGCCACTGCCTCACTGGGGAGAACTGGGTAATGGTGGAGACGCGTTTCTAATCACCGTCCCGCGGGCTCCAGTCCCCGTCTGGCCGTCGTGCGTTTCGTTGTCACACGTCATAATTCCTCTAGTGTCGTTTCAGCTGTGTTTCCTGAATTATGTCGATTTTGGAAGCATCTTGGGTGTTTCTTTGTGATCTGCAGTGGAGTCGAAAAGAACCCCAGGCGTGCTGACGATTTTCCGAATAACTCTGCGGAGCCCGCGGGAGAGTCCTCTCCTGCAAGGACTGCGCGGCGGCCCTGAGAGAGGGCGGGCCATCAGCTTCCCCACCTCGAGGCCGCGCAGTGGCTTCCCGCGGTTCTGGGGTGCTCTCCAGCTTAACGACGAAAAGATGGAGAAACGTGGGCGGTTCTCACGCTTCGCACCCCTTTATTCCCGTCTCCATCTCCGTGTATCACGTGTCTTCTCTGTTTACCTCCCCGCCCCAGACAGGTGAGCGCTCATGGAGTTAACCCCCACTTTCCACACCAAAGTCGGGGGCGCTCCCACGGGTGACAGCAGCGCAGGTCAGCCTCTGCCGTGTTAGGGGGCCGGGCTCTTCTGCCTCCGTGTCTGGCCTTGAGTAGTTCGCGGTCTCTCTCTGCATTTATTTTGGTGAAACAGAGGATTTGATGATAGCATTTCAATGACCAAGATGCCAGCAGATCTGACTTTCCTGTGAAAATAGTTAAAAATATATATTTTTTCTTTTATTCAGAAACAGTACATCGGCGAGCTAAATTTTCCCATATTTATTTAGCTTTTGTTTATTCGAAAGCTGCGTATTTGTTCTGTACCAGATGCTGTGAAAGGTTTGGTTTAGTCTTCTGGGGTGAAACAAGGTAGATGGATAATTGCACAGTGGCTCACTGTGCCTTGCAAGAACAATTGCAATAACATGTGTGCAAGGTTGTCGAGAACATGCTGACGAAGTCACAGAAATCACTTCTGTACGGCGCCACATGATGGATAGGCGGTTAAATGAACAATTATATTTAGATAATATTTTCTCTTACACAAATGTTAAGAATTAGCATCTTTAGTTACACTTTTCTGTATATTTTTTTCTGACTTGAATTTAGGAGATATCTACTTTTTAAAAAACGAGATATACAAAGTGTTATAACAAAATCTAGAAGCCCAAGGGTATAAATTATTCTGTATCTTGTACAGATGCTCATTTGCCCTATAAATAGCTATACAAGGCTGTCATTTATATGATAATTATTTAAATTAAAGTGTTTGGATGACACATCTCTAATTTGAGCTAAATAATGAAATCACTCTCTGTGTATAACTTTGGGTTTGTGAAGGAGCACAAATTTATAGGTGACTCTTTTAAAATTTGATGCTGAGATTTCCCAATTCCTAAATTCCACAATGAGAGGGAATTTTTGCTACACGCTTTCGTATTCTATGTTGCTATGTGTGATACATTACATATTCATATACATTTTCTGAACACACATTATTTCTTTTCCAAGATTTATTTAAATTGATTTTGGAAGCTGAATTGAATGTACTGTCTGTCCCCACTGCCACCACGTTAAAGTCAGGTTTTCACCGGTTCGTACATATATATTATCTGAAATTTATCCATAATTTTAAATTTGAGATAGTAAAATGATGTTATGAATTATAGAAAGTTAAAAAATGCATTTAAAAACTATAAGCGGATAAGATTGGTTCATGAACAATTTAATGTTATAATCTTTATTTTCTAAATAACATTTGCATTGACGGGAAGGAGATCTGTCTTAAAAGGGAGAAGATTCTAAGGTACAAAAGAAATTAATAGGCAGAAAGCGATACCTGCCACAGTCACAAGTTGTGTGGCTTTTTTTGGAGTCGTCCTCAGGGGTACCTACGAATGCGAAACACCGGTCAACCTCAGAACCATTGGGCTTATTCAACAAAACAATTACGCTTGTGACTAGAACCATAACAGGTATCGGGTTTAAATAGATTATGTTAAACCACGTCCGGAGTACGTCCCAGAGCATCCTCTAAATAGAATAAGAAATACATCTCGAAAAGGTCAAGTTCAAACTCTAGTGTCATTGTAAACCCATAATATTTACAATTAGTCAGCTAATTTAGAAGGATTCAAGAATTGCAAATGTAACAATTCAGGTTTTTAAAAAATAAAAAGTAAGCTGGAGCGTTTCCCACAAAATCACGGTGGCAAATAGCGCTGAAGCCCTTGATTTGCCTCCATCACTGGAGGAAGCGATATCGTTCTGCTGCTTTCTTCCTCTCTCTCTGAATTTCACGCTCATCCACTTGCACTTGACCCTTTGACCTCTGCTGTTCCATACTCCCAAAGTAGGAAGCTTGATGGGGAACAGATGTGGCCAAGAGGATTTCTGAACCAGGCAGCATAAGAAAATTGAGTCATCTTGGAATTTCACTTTTGGGGTGAGATTACATGCTCACAATTTTGGAATTATTGTAACTTTGATGCCTAAGATGAAGAGATATTTTAATTCTGATCTTTGGTCTTCATTAAACATTTTTTCTATGCTTTTGAGAAAACTTTCCACAATTTAAATTTCTCAACTGTTTGCTAAACATTCTTAGTTTTTTATTTTTTTACAGTCTCACTTTATGTATGGATGATTTATGTTCTAAATTGAAGTATGATGATGGACTCTTTAGTTAAAAATACCTAACACGCAAAAAACTCTATTCAGCATAATTTTCTTCACATTTTATAAACTTGAAAGTAATAGGAAGTGAGAAGAGATGAAATTTACTCTGGTTTGATTTGGGAGATTTTATGAAATGTTAACTTAAAAATGCATAGTATTTTAAGCATAGTATTTTTTTTTTTTTTTTTTTTTTACCATATGTGACTTTAAGCAATCATAAATTATGAATGGCACCTGTGGTCACATCCAGGTGTAGGCAAAACTACATTTTAGTTTAAATTAAAATTCTAGTAGATTATTATGACAGTGAAATTTCGCAAGGGTTCAGCCTCGATAATAAAGAAATGCCGGTGAATCATCTGTGAAATGCCATTCTGATCCACCACGTTAACAAAACTGGAAAATAATAGCTCATATGGGCAGGAAACAGGCAAAGTTATGTCTCCATGGTGGGAAGGTGAAATTCTTCCATCTTTTTGGAAGGTTTTGGTAGATATGTATAAAACGCAAAAAGCAACTAATGAACAAACAAGCTCATAGACGCAGGCAATACGAGGATGGTTACCGGAGGAGAAGAGGGGTTGGGGTAGACGAAGAGGGTGGGGGGAGGGGGTCAAGTACATGGTGGTGGACTCTGGGTGCTGAGCACACAGTGGAGCGCACAGATGGGGTGCTGTAACATTGTACACTCGAAGCTCATATAGTGTTATTAGCCAGTGCCACCCCAATAGACTTAATTTAAAAGAGAAACAAATTTATATCCTTTGATTCAGTAATTCTGCCTCAAGTAATTTCTCTTAAGGAAATAATCAGAGCTACACAAATAATTACATGAAGTGTTTTATTAGAAAAGAATTTATAGTGCTAAAACAGTTTTAAAAAACACAAGAGTAATGGAATGATTAAAAATATTTTGATAGGTTCATATGATTATATGTATACGTTCACTTAGAATTACATTTTGGAACTTACTGATATGGTAAAATATCTATAATAATAGCAGTAAATTAAAAGAGCAAAATAGAAACTTGTATTTATTTTGCTAGCTTTCACATGCGTATTTTTTTTTAAAAAAATTGTATCTCTCTCCAAACAATGTTGAAACAAAATATGCCAAAGTAAATTGACTTACAATTTAAAGAAAAGTTTTTTAAAGGATCTCTTTTTGTATAGTTTTTCAATCTTCCAAAGTTTCTAGCATTAAAACAGCTGTTATTTAAAAGATTTAAAATATATTTGTTTAAAAAAGCTGTCACAATTAGCTCAAAGAATATTTATCTATAGAAATGTATATAAATTATTTTGTGACTGAAATTTCAGATTATCTTTTTTTCCCTGTGGATCAAACTATTGTTGGCTCTTAATGCTACTCAAATAATATTCACTTAATAGTGCATTCTCTATGGGATGGCATTTGAAAAACTCATAAATTTAGAGAACACTATTATGTCAGTGAGTTGAAATTAATGAAATGGCATCCCACGCAGGCACCACAATTTGCATATTAATTTCAGATAATGTTTTCATGGATGTGACAGACTCATCCTAGTCATTTGGTAAAAAAAAAAAAAAAAAAAAAGATTGTGAAGCAGCTAAATGTTGAGCGATTGTTCCAGTAGATTCACAGTGGGCCAGAAAATGTCCTTGATAGACTACTGCTTTGGTACTTTGAGTTTTGGTTTATTTACCTTTTATTGCTCTTTTAAAAAATAAAAAAAATTCTCAATAAATACGGAGAGTGTTGTTGATATTGAATATTTTTAACCATTGAATATTTTCTTTTGAGTTATTTCTTTTGAATTTTTCTTTTGAATTTCTCATTTAAGCAAATTACATTTACATTAAAAATTATATTACAGGTGATCTCACATGGATTTTATTATTTGAATCCTGCTACTATTAAGAGTATTCAGTAGTTCTCTTCTTTCCTTGCTTCCTTCCTTCCTTCTTTCCTTCCTTCCTTCCTTCCTTCCTTCCTGTTTCCCCCAGTGCCTTTCTTTTAAGTTGGCCTCGACTAATTTAAAGAAGCTCTTATGAACGTAGGTGACAAGCTGCTTTCCCTCTTTTCTAGGCATTTCCTCAGTAATAGTCTTTCTATTGTGGTTAGTTTTGCCAAATGAAATTTTATTTCATCCATATTTTAAATTTATTTCCATGCATAATAGACTTTTCTTCTGTCTTATTCTTCTTTTCATTTCTCTCTCTCATTTGATGATTATTTCTCACTTGTCATTTCTTACTCTGTTTTGGGGCTTTCTATATACCCTACTTCCCATCCCTTTTTAAAAATTAGGTTGACTACTATTTTGTCTATTTTGTTGACTGTTTCAAAGAACCACCTTTTTGATTCATTCTGTGGTTCTTTTTTATTTCTTCTTTTTCCTTTTGTTTTATTTCATTGATCATTTTTAAGCTTTTTGAATTGAATATTTAAATCACTTATTTTTTAAAAATTATGTAAATATTTAATGCTTGGGTTCTCTTCCGAGATTTGCTTTGGTTGTAACCTATAAATATTAGTTAATATTTTGTTTTTAATTTTCATGTGGAAAACTTCTCCATTTACATTATTATTAGGGTTTTTTTTTTTTTTTTGGTTGCATCGTGATCTGAGAATGCTATTGGTGTATCTGTGTATTAGTATTAATCTACTATAATGTAGAATCATATTAATTTACTAATATTAGTGTTAGTATATTTCTAATTTTTGGGATTCAGTTTCTGCTACCTACCAGGATTCAGGTTCCTTTTTCATTTTTGGCACTCGGAGACTTCTCTCCCTTACTTTAAAATCGGGCTATATAACCTAGTGTTCTTTCGTTATTTCTTTCTGCCTCAGCATTTAATAGATTTTGGAGCAGAAAGTGGCTGCACAATCTGTTTTCACATTATGCTGAAGTTACGTTTGTGTTTTGTTGTGTTTCAGGGTATCTTTATGATGTGAATTAAAATTCTGCACCTAACCAGTCATGGGGTCAATTTGACCTCAGTAAATGTTCACTGAGAATTTATTATCTGTCATATAGTGTTACAGAGGGTCAGGCATAAAGGAATTCCTGGGACAGCCTTTTTATCAGTAATCGCTCCATAGGTACCAAGTCCTGAAGTTGTGTGTCCGTGTTCGAGACTAGTTACGCAGGCAGAAAACTCCCAGTCGGGGGCCGTTCTCTCTCATTCCTACAAGGGTGTTCTCCTGGCATTGTTTTCTCTCACAGAAATTAGAAAGGTTCAGAGATGGAGGAGAGTACTTGAGGTACTGTGAATGAGGTCTACTGCTCATTACGCTTTGGGCTTTAAAATACTTTGGGTTTTAACATAGGCATTTTAGGTTTGAGGATTTGTATCATCACAATTTAAGATATTTTGGGGTCAGTTGCTTATTCCCCAAGGCAAAGAAGAAAGTCAAATTGTAGAAGTAGTTACAGAAGCTTTGAAAAGACATGACACTGAAATTACGCTACTCTCAGCATATAGTTTTACACCTTTTAATTAAGTAAACCTCCTTCCATGCTGTGTCCCTTCGTTCTTGGACTTTAAAGAGTGAGTCTGTGAAGAGGATACTTCAATTCAGCCGTTTATATTCAAGGATTTCTGAATTTAGAGATTTGGGACATATTTACATAGTCACCCCAAGCACTGGATTTAGGATGACATTTTTTATTTTCAGTGTTTTTAAGTACTTCTCTTTTATCACTCTCAGGATGTGTTGCAAATACCTGAGAAGCCTCCAAGATAAATAATTTAAGGAAAAAAAAATTTTTTTTGTGGTTTGTTTTCCCAGTTGAGAATATTTGCGTTTAATTTAGGACATGGAGTGCATTTTCTCAAATCAGAGATCCGAGCAGTCGTGAGCGTCTAAGGAGCATTTGGAGTGGATGGAAAACATTCTTTGTAATTACTGTCATCCATTTAATCAGTGTGAAATGATTAAATCATATAAGGATGCAGGATTCTGATTAAAATCCTTTTCTTTGAATAGGGGCTGTAATTTGCTGACACTGAGCCAATTGGGTGCAAACCTAAAATCTCAGTCTGGATGGGTGCTTTTTCGGAACAATGGCAGACAGGACACGTTGGGTCCAAAGGCCGGCGTGTCTCTAACTTCTCGATCAGTAAACTTTCAGGAGTGTCCTGGAATTTCTGGCAGACTCTTGGCCGTGTGTATGTGGTGGGGGGAGGTGTTGGCAGACTTGGAGAGTAGCTTACCAAAGTTCACGAACATTTTGGTGGCCATTTTTTCTTGAAAGAAGAACAGATTTGCATATCATCTCATTCCCTTTATTTATATATTCTTTTATTCAGCAAATATTTATTGAAAGTCTCACGTGTTCCAAATACACGTGCCGGACGCCATGAAAGACGTGCGAGTGAGGTTTCTTCTTTTACGGATCTCATCGTCAGGGGTGGAGGGAAGAAGGTAAAGACGTGAACAACACGATGCAGTGTGACAACTGTAGCCGCAGGGCAGTTTTGGAGCACACAGATGGGGCGTCTGGCCCAAAAGGAGAGCTCCGAGGAATGAGAAATCGTGGGGCTTCGGCAGCCAACTATGGCCAATAGAATCGCTGCGATCTGACCTTGCTAGTCACAAAGGGAAGCAGAGGTCAGAGACCAGGCTCGAGGAGTAAAGGGATTCAGATCATCAAGGGCCTCGTAAGTTATGGTAAGGAGTTTGAGCTTGATCTGAGTGTGGTGGGGAGCTACTTAGAGGTTTTAGGAAGATCACTCTGTTCGAGTTTGGAAGCATGAATGTATGGGCTGTAGAACCAGAGGCAGAGAAAGCAGTCAGGAAACAGATCTCAGACGCTGGGTCAGAAATGCGTGAGCACGGGCCGAGGTGGTTAGCTGGGGAGACATGAACGGATTCAAAAGCTAATGGCAATTTGGACCCATTGCCTGGGATGCAAGGAAGGAGACGGGGTGACCTGCTGCCTTGTGATGCGGGCTGTTTGGCGGATGGGCGACGATGCCGTTAACTGGGGTGGGTGAGACGAGGAGGCCATGTGGGGGCTTGCGGTGTTCCGGGTTGTGCTGCAGAATTAGCTTCTGTCCTGGGGCCACCACCTGAGCAGGTGTCCCCTACTTTCCAGCAGGAGGCAGGATGGATGCGATCGACCGTTGTGGAAGCGTCACATGAATTGTGACAGCAGATCAATGACTTGTCCTCTTTCTGAGTAGATGTCTTCCCTGGATGGAGGCTGGTGTGCCGATGAGGATATTTTTTAAAAGAGGCTTCTGTGCCCAGAAGGAGACAGTAACAAATAGCCCACGCGGGAGGAAAGAATTTCACTTAATAGAAATAGAGTTAAAAATATAATCAAGGGTTAAAACAGAAGCAATTTTCATGCAAAGTCATTGTCATCACCTCCTGTGGACGGTTTGGGTCACGCCTAAACCTTAACCGGGTTCCCTCATAAATCTTGGGCATTGCCTGGAGCTACGCCCTGAAGCTGTTTTTAGCCAATGTTCTGACCTTCTTTTAATCTGTTTCCTTTTTTAAATCATAGGCTATTTGAACATCCTAGGAAACCTTAGGTTTTAAATTACCAACATTGTCACCGAAGCTGTCTCTTTCCTAAAAAAGTACCTATCTCTGTAGAATATATCTTCCCCTATTGCAACAGATTGTGGGGGTTGTTCTTGAGGGCTGGTCTTTGGGACAAATCAGATATATAACATCGATGTCTTCTGAGAATCCCGGTTTCTCCGAGGACATTCCCTTCTGACTCGGCTTCGTCTGCCTCCTCCCTATCCCGTTCCTCCCATTTAACAGGCAAAATGCGTCCGGCTCGGATTTGCTGTTCTGTAAATTTTTTTTTACTGTTCCGGGAATAACATGTGGAACATATTGAAGGAGTCTGTACTGCGTCCACGATATACAGCGCCTCAGTGTAGGCGGACGTTCTTCTCGTGCGGAGCTGGCTCTCGGGGCCCGTGGGGACTTTCACCCCGGTCGTTCAGCCGTGAAACAGCAGGGTCACAACTCGGTGTTGCTGAACACTTCTCCGGATGCTCTCGGCACTCCGTCCAGTGTGACGTGGTTACAAACGACTTGTCGCCACGTCCCGAGAGGATAAGCGTGCCCTCGGCCTCGCCCCCCCCTCCCCCCCGCACACACGCCCTGGCGACCCCTCCTCTGACTGTCAAAGGCTGCAGTCTTCTTACCTCGAACCACGTGGTGATTTTCTGAGGGCTGCGATGGTGGCCGAGGGATTTTACCTTCTTCTGTTATCACAGCGAAATCTGGCTGGTGCCAAATCTTGCGAAGAACAGACAATACATTAGCTCATCAATTGATTTGAAAATAGTTATTTCCACACACGAAATGCAAATAACACTGACTCTTCAGTAGTCCTAATTTAGCAACTAAAATATTTCTAAAAGAATCTGTTAACTAAGAGAAATCTCTCTTAATTATGCTATAATTATACCCGCTAAAGAGTTTGCAGAGTTTCTGCTCTCGTCTATGGAGTCCTCCACAGGTGATACATTTAGATCACGACAAAGAATTTTACTTTGTTGGCTTTTCACACAGTACATACTGGTTTTCAGACTCTGGTTCCTGCTTACTTTTTTGGCCGTATCTTCTTTTTGTCTATGAATAAAATTATAGCACTCTCGTGGTTTTTATTATCGTTCTTTAGGACTCAGTTCTGAAGGGTTACCACTTAGAAGCCTCACGCTACCAAGGACTTCAGCACACATTCTTTCCACCTACTTATTTTCTAAAATTTCTCGTCTTCTCTACTCCTTCATACAGGAGCGTGGTAAGTCGAAGTCCTTGGTAGCTTGGGCTTCAAAGGAAGATGCTGAGGAGGCACTAGTGGCCCATCGTGCCCTCACTCGTCAAGGCCAGTTCTTTATTTCCTGCCCTGTTCCTTGGACCTTCCTCTGCCCAACTGCCCAAATCTTCCATGGAAATTAATAAAGGAAATTTTGTTAAAAAAAAAAAAAATCCCATCAATTGCAGTTGAAGAGGGCCTCTCTTTCAGTTGGCTGTATAAAATGGACTGAGTTATCACTGCGAAAGATTGCCTTTTATTATGACACAGAATCAGTACGATGTGGGGGGGGGAGGGGCGACCTTGAAGACAGGACTGATTCTTAATCGGCCTCAGGCCGAGATTTGCCACTGTGCTTTAAAAACGTTTTCCTCTTGGTTTGCTCGGGGCAAATTCTGTTTCTTCCAGTTAGTATGGGTAAGGGAACATGGCAGTTTACGTGAGAACCTGAACATTTGGAGGTAGTTTTTCTATAAGATAATCATAAACTAGGCCAGTAAGAAATGCAGCATTCCACAGCTTAATCCACATGACTTTTTTACTAGGTTCTCTTTTCAGTCACGTTCCACAGGTCTCCGGCTTTGCTTTAGAAAAAATCTATAGGACGATTTTATTTGCTTAATCTCCATAGAGATGTATGGCTATTAAAACGGGTGTCGAAAACATTAATAGTTTTCGCACTGAGCTTAACCGGCAGGTTGATTAGCAGCTTGGGACCTTACCTAAGAAAGGGGGAGGACAGCCGGCCTCCTAGACTACGAATGTAGGACAAGTGGGGATCAGTTCCGTGTATCGCACCCTTAGCTCCGTGTTCTCTCGTGAGAATAGCTGCCCGACCTTCGTCCCCCCGTTTTCAGCCGCTCTAATCCACCGTCCACTCCTCTCCGGCAGTTATCCTTCTAGAACGCAAATCGGATCTCACAGCGCTGCTGTAGAACATCAGCGAGCACCCCCAGGAGAAATACGGCATCACCCCGTGCTCACCCTCAGCCTTTCTGGCCTTTTCTCTAGGGTGCCGCCCCCCCCCCCCCGTCTCCTCACTTGCTGTGGCCCGACACGTAACTTTCTGCCGCCTTCCAGGACGTCCCTGGCTTCATCGTGTCTGTATGCCTGTCCCAGATGATGGCACTGGGGGCCGCCAAGCCGGAACACTAAGGGTGAAATGTAAACTATGACCATTCCATCCTTCCTTCGCCATTTGTAAAGTAAACGGTGTAAGGAGAACTGTAAAGAAAACCACATTTCACCGAAGCACTCAAGATGCCATTTTCCCTCCAATCTCAGCTTTCTTAACAAAGACTATTTCTTAGAACTAATAATGGGTGGAAGAAGGAGGTGTTAATTAGTGCTTAAAGTGAGATTTGATTGGCTTCGGCTCGGATGGCTGTTCTTCCAGAATTAAAAAAATGAAGCAAAGCTAAACAAAAACAAAATTCTAATGGGAAATGTAATGTTAAGCTCTGGAATTTCTTGTCTTTTTACCTTTTCCCTCGTATTTCTTGTTAGAGAACTCTGAGGTGCCCCGTAGGTTTCGCTGCCACGGACTCCTTCGCAACGTGGCGAAGTCTGTGGATCAACCGTAGAACGCTTTTAAATGCGCAAAATAGATTGTATAGGATTATACAGGAAATCAAGTAAGATGAAATATAGTTAACAGAGTATTTAAAAATCTTCAGCCTAGTAACACGTATAGTAATAATAAGATGTAACATCCGCGCTGTTCATACTGTCATTTATTTGCTGCATTCTTTAGGGAAATTTGAATATTTAGTTAGATGTTAATAAAAATAAGCATATGATCTCTTTTTTATTTAAATACATGGGCCATCCTCTGCTGAATTCTCTGTTGAACTCTTTGGTAGATGAGGGATTTGTGAACCCCACTTACAGAACCTCTGCTCTAAATAGATTTATTAATATCACACAATGACCCTGGAAAGCAAATGTTTATTGTCTTTTAAATATATTTTCTTAGCCACATATTTTACTACACTGTTTTATTTAGTTTATGGGGAAATAAAATCTAACATAATGGAAAGAGGAGACTAAGTGAGTTTATGTGAGTAAGTATTAATTCTTTGGTCAGAAGACACCATATAGTAAATTAACTATTCTAAATAGTTCCTCGTGGACCTTTTGGTATAAAATTATTTCGAACATTTACTCTGTTTTCTTCGATTTTGTTAACTGATTCATGCTCATTTAATTGTAATGCTCAACTAGACCGGCTGCAAAACATTTACATTTTTTTGTTTATTTCCAAAAAATCGAGTTTCTGCAATAATCTTCACTAATTGCCCGATGTAAAATTCTTGCTCGAGTATTTCCAAGTGTATTATTTGTTGCGCATTTGTCAGCTCACTCAAATAGAGCTGCAAATCATGAAAACAATTGCGTTGTGCCCACCCACTATAGCCACGAAATAATTTCTGCAGCTTTTCTTTCTCCTCCACATTTTCAGCCCCAAATTATGACAATTCCCATAGCATTCGAAAAATTATTATGTTTATTGGATTATTTGCAGGTGACGCTCTGCGCTTTTTAGTCCACAAATCAGTGGTTAATTTAATGATGCACTAGTTTATATTTAGCAAAACGAAGCATAACAAGCTCAGCGGACAAAAACGACTCTTGTTTTCACCAGTATCTCTCTCCTCACAGCTGTTTAAATACCATATTGTACTTGTTTTTTTTTTTCTCCCTCTTTCCTTATTTAAGATGGCACATGGCGCTTGTGTAATCTCTGCTTATTTTAAGCTGGCAAAAAAGAACGATTCTCAGTGAATTGGAGGCAATTTGCAAAACTAAAGGATATTCCTACGAATTCAGGCCAAGATAAATTATTATTGACGAATACATCTTCTCATCCCCCAAATTTCTCCTGAGATGTTTTTCGTCATAATGTTATGTTTCAAAGTTTATGACAGAAACACCCTTTTTTTCTTATTATTTGTTCTGTGTAATTCTCATTCTTTTTTATAGCATTAAAGTAAGATTAGCCAGGAAACGTCAGATGTTTCCAAACTGTAGTAGCTCACTCTTTGCCTTGTCAGCTTTATACAATTCTTCTCTATATGCAGATAAAAATGCTGACTCAGAACACAACACCGAGAGGGGACGCGCGAGTAACCTCCCATGCGTGTTTTCCCCCCGCCTCAGCCTCGCCGCCCCGTCTCCTCCATCCCCCGACGTCTCCACGAAGGTCCAGCCGCCTCTCCTGTTGCACGGGTTCCAAAAAGAGCTCTCTCGGATCTCGTCATTTTCTTTGCCCTCGCGCACTTACTTAACTCTCACATTTCCATGAAATGCACCGCGGTGTTTTCACAAGTCGCTTTGTCGCAACGCCTCTGCGAGAGAGGACACTGCGCCGTGTTGAGATCTTCCGCCTGCGTTCCGGTGCGGGGTTCTCTCCTCTCATCACCGACGTGAGCTTATCGTCTTACAGATCGCGAGCACAGCTGTGGGCGGGAAGCTAAGGAACAGAGACGCAGGGATTGTAGTTACAGTGATAACGTGAAAGACGGAGTTGTCTTTTGCCAAGTGCATTGTTCTGCTTTGTAAGACAATTCAGCCTGCATCTCTGTTTCCTCAAATGCTGAATTATAGTCTGCATATCAGTCCTGGATTCTCTGAGTGCCAGGCCCGATTTTGGTTGGTTTACCGATTTCTGTTTATTGAGCTATTTTTGTCTTATTTCTAGATTTACTTATAACCACTAGAACTATTCCAGGAACTATGATATCACTAAAAGTTGAACTGCTACGGGTTTTCTAAGGAAGTTAGAAGTTAGTGCAATGAAGAACATAAAGAAATGTTTATAAGAAAAAGAATTCTGTCAAGGAATGAAGATAAGCCATATAAATTATGAATATGGTTAAACATATGGGAAACGTAGGGATTTGAAATTCTTTTCTTGAATTAGTAAACATTGCATGTATAATTATATTTTATAATAATAAGTTTTCATACAAAGTTAAACTTTGTATATTATATATAGTGGGTATAATTTTGGGAAGTGAGGATTGCTCGGGGATCTTCTATATTTGACCTGCTGTGAGACATATAATTATAGATTTCCAAGTTGTATTTTTATAATAGAACATTGCATATATGAACATGTTTTATATAAAGTTCAGGACTAAAATACCCAAGTGAAATTAGAAAAAATATGGAACTAAAAAGCAAAGACTCAGTGACTTGACGTAATGATAAATGCTTTTAAAGTAAGATTTTAAAAATAGTAACGTTTATGATATAGTTCTGAGCTAGTTTAAAAATTAAAATCTTTAAATTATGAAGTATATCAATAAAAGACTTTTTAGGGTTAAAACATTAAAATGAAGTATTAAATTTTTATAACATAACTTAAGATCATGGATATATGCTTATTCCTTATTCTTTTTTGAGGTTTCCATCTTATTCATACATGGAAAATGGACTGAAATAATAAACTAAGAACTAGATGAAAAAAAATTTTTTCAAAATTAGTTCTTACAATTAACTAGTTCTTTAAACATCAGAGAAGTTCCTTTGATAACAATCAGTTCTGTAGCATAAATTAAGGAAGTAGAATGCAAATATATACTGATAATTAATATAGTTTTCACCTCCATTTTGCTGCGGGTAGCAGCCCATTAATTCTGTTAAAGTCTTTATTTTTCACTGATTTGGCCCAAGGGGTAAAAGTTAAGAGTCATCACCAATTAAAAGGATAACTCAGTTAAGAGCTTGATTATTGCTCCCTAAAATAATATAGAATGAACTCTGGAATGGATCTATCCTTTAATTCTTATATATTTATATTAAAAAAATGTATTTTAATTCAGAGATGAGGCTACCGACTGGGATGCTGTAATGATGAGCTCAACATCAATGTGGCTCTGTTGTTTAGAACACAGTTCAGAGAATTAGCTAGATGTTTTTAAGTTCTGCTTAACAGTGAAAGGCATGTAGCAACGGGGTGACAGGCTTTCTCTGGCCTGGCCTTTTCTGTCTAGACGCTGTCCTGACATTATAAATTCTGATCTTGCTAAAGCCCCCTTAAAACTAGCAATAAACTTTGGCAGGTTATTGTGTTTGGTCCAGCTCCCGAAAGTTCACATCAAAATCCCGCTACACGACTGAGAATAGTAGTTGGTTCTGTTTTTATCAAGCTCAGCGAAAAGCAGAAGCGCTGGGTGTTAGCTGTCACCTCTTTCCGCGATCACCCTCGGCGGCCCGTTCCGCGCTGGCCGCCGGCGGGAATACACAGATGAATAACCCTCGGTTTTTGCCCTCCTGGAGTAGATAGAGGGGCAAACACACAGGCATGCGATCACACGTGCCACAGGGCACGGTCCTGGGTGTCAGTGGATTCGCCTAAGTCCAGCATGTGGAAGGGAGGGGGCGGGGCCCTCCGGCTCCGTCCGAACAGTGGGGAGAAACACGAACGAAATTCGAGTGGAAGGGAAATGCTGTTTCGTGAACGCGCGTTCTGTAAAGCTGGCGTCATACGTTTGAAACTGAAATTGCCTCTGAAAATGCTAGATAAATTGTCCTGACCACGTCGCAGTTTCTGTGTGGGCGTGGCCACGGAGTCGAGCGAGGGGCCTTTCCACCTTCTCCCAGCTCACTGCCCAGTCGGCAGACGGGTGATACCAAGCCACAGACGCTGTGGTGAGGGCTGTGATCACATTACGAGCAAACTGCTTTGAGGACATTCTAAGTGATTGACTTTTTCTCTTTGGAAATTTGCGCCTCTCAATGGATATTTTTAATGTGTTTTTTTTTTCCCCCTTTGGAAATCTACTTTGTCGCGGTAAAATTAAATAAAATACAAGAGGTGGAAAAATATGTAAGACCATTTTTTGTGGTGAAGCCTGAAAGATGTAATCTCATCCTTTAGAAGAAAAAGGTTTGATTTTTTTGTTAAGGCCCAATTTAGCTTCCTGTATTCAGATTTTTTAAACGCTAAAATTTGGCCTATGTTTCAGAAACAGGCCTTTCGCTTAGAAGATGGTTCGGGGGCATCACATTGAAAGGTGTATCTTGTAGAAATAACAGCAGTTTCTGTACTTTTAATTGAGAGAAGGCAGAGAAAAAGCTCCATTTTTTTTTTTTTTATGCTAGGGTAAAAGGAAATATTTTTAAAACATATGCCTGTTTTGAAAATACGTTAGTTCTAAGAGTATGAAGGGACTCAACAACAGTAAACACTGTAAGAGTTTTCCGATTATTCAGTGAGGGTAAAGGGTAAATGTGTCATTTATCTGTTATATGCCTCTTTCTGTATGAGATCCCAGTCGTTGAGTTACACCCTGAAGACTGGCCACATCGTCATATCAGGGGAGCCCGTCATCACAGTAGCCTGTTTTCTGAATTAAGTGTGTGTGTGTGTGTGTATCAGCAAGCATCATATATATTTACCAGTGATAGAAAATGAGAAGCCTGTAAATATTTATGAAAATTTTTTGATGAGACCAGCTAAATAAGGTCAGATCTCTGCTAGAATTAAAAAAAAAAATTCTAATATTAAAATTATGCAGATGCACATTGGAAAATTTAGAAATATAGAGTAGAAGGAAGAAGAAAATGAAAAGGTAGTCATTACATTTTTATCTACATCACTTTTTTAGATTTAAATAGGGATATCCGAATAATCCCTAAAGGTTTGGGAAGTTTTATTTTAGATTTCATAATCTTTGTAGATCTGTACTTGCTTGAAATCGGTGCTGCTTTTGGAAGTCACCTGCCACCTCCTCCCACCACGTTCCTTCAGAAGCGGGTTCACCGGATTCCCAACCACTCTGTGTGTGAAGCGCGGCAGATAGAGCGAAGGACCGGAGCCCTTGTCCCGGGGGTGTGGGGTGGCCGTCCCGCAGCGGGGCCGCGCTCGGATTTGGGCCTCAGCTCCGCACGTTCTGAACGCCGACGCTTCAGTATCCGAGTCGGTCAGTCTTTCTGGGACAGACCCACCGAGCACGCTCATGCGCCTGTGCATCGTCGTGCACATCGCGGCCACGGAAGGCGGCGCGCTGCTTTCCTGACTCGCCACCCCAGTTCGGGCTTTCTTCTCCAAGCCCCGACGCCCACTGACTCCACTGAGCCGCACGGAGCCGCGGTTCTCAGTTGCGGCCAACATGCCAAGGCCTCTCCCGCGGTCCCGGGGCCTCTCCCGCGGTCCCGCCCTCTCTCTGCTCTGTCCTCACACTGTCTCTGAGTTTTTCCCCATACCCAGTTTGCAGCTCTTCTAAACCCTTGCACATACATGTGCACACATTTAAGCATGTCTATGCGTTGATGAATGAGATATGTATTTATATGTAGAATACATAGCCACGCACACATGTAAGTGTGTGTGAGTACACGTATGATGCGCGTATGTTTTGGCTCGCGCCGTTCCTGCTCACAGCCGCACGTCGCGTCCCGACTCTTCCCAGTTCGCTCTTAGGGCATTAAGCTCGTTTCCGTTCGTGGCACAGCGTCGACTGCCGTCCCCCTCCGCCCTGCCGCCACGGGGACGTGTCGGCTTTGGGGAAAGCCGTCTCCATGAATCCCGTGGCGTTTGTTTTCCGTGAGAGCTTCAGCCGCACGTCTTCCTCGGGCACCAGTGTCTCATCGTACGACAGAAATGGCGATGCCGGCGTTCTGGAGCGATGCCTTCTGTTAACGGCATCGTCGCCCGCGCGGTGGTTTCGCTCGTGACGGTCATCCAGACCGGCTCTGACCACTCGGTGCTCTAAGCAGCCGTTTCCCCAAGGCCGTTCTTCATTTTCGAATAATTAGTTCCTTCAATTCATTTTAGCGTATGAAGTTAATAGTATATGGGAATTCATTTTCTTTCTGATGCAATAAACTCTCCATTGACGTACGAGATTAACTTTTACGTATTTTTCTTTTCCTACGGAGCCAACTGTGAAGAGTATCCAATAGGGTATTTTGCTCTTTTGAAACTAAAACTCTTTTGAGGGGCTGAGGTGTGAACGATTGCTTCCTCAACTCTGCTGCATCTCACCTTTTTCTTCTGTTGCGCAGGAAATGGTGAAGTCTCTCCAAAAAAAGCATTTATGAAATCCCAGAAGATCCCTTGTAAAGAGAATGAGATTGATTTTTGTGTTTTCTTTTTTAAAATAGGTTCATAGAAATTTGAGAAGTTCATATCCTTGGGAAGCTTGATGTTCAAAACCGTCTGCTCAGTTCCGAAAAATTGCCTTGTTATGTCATGATTACTTCTGACAAATGGATCAGGTGTAGTTCTAAAGAACAAGAGAATCCACCATAAATTATTTCTTCCCCAAATGAGAAGGGAGTCCCTCAGAATAAAATATGAGATATCCTAATTTCACATAGTCACAATCATAGAATTGAAATCCCAAAGGATTTTTCCTGGAGATAAAGAAATGTAGCCTAGAAATAAATAATTGAGATTGGCTGCTTTAAGCAGTGTGTATATGTAAGTCACATAAAAAATTTTCTTTATGAAGCTATGTTTTTTAATTGAGCCAGAGATTCACTGCTTGGATTTTGAAGTAATTTTCTCTCGAAGGAAGGAGAACATATTCATATTCAAGAGTTGCTAATATTTACAAGTTGATATATTGATGAAATGATTTGTATAGTAAATGTTTTAATTTGTCAGATTTCTCTAGTCCCCTTGGGGGGAGGGGTGGGAAATGAAGCACTTTGCAGACAGAGTCAAGCAGAACGAGGCAATCGGAGGAGGATTTCCTGTGCTGAGACATGCATTTGGGTTTGTAAAAGTTCGCGTCCTAGGTATCCATGCAATTTCAAATTTGCAGATGGTATTTATACAGGATCATCTTTCGCTTTCTAAAACTTTAAGGGTGGGGGCAAAGAAGGCAGGGTTATGAGCTGTCCCAAGGCTGGTAGGGTACAATTAAGTGTGAGAAGAAAATTTAGTGAATGCTATTTTGGGGGTTGAGGTCCCTGGAGTTGAATGTAAAGCAAGGCGCATTGTAGCTCCAGTAATTACCCTGCAAATGAGTCATATCGAGAAAACTTTTCTTAAAATCTACTCTGTGTCACACCCTTTCCTGATATAGAAGTAGTTTTCCTTGGTGCTGAAACTGGAAGTAGTCACATAAAGGTGCTAAGTAGTAAGGATCTTGGCAGTCGTCACATTCTCCAAAGAGAAGCCAAGGAGAAAAAAAGGAAACGTTCTTTGTTTCACCACTTTCTGAGTGTGACGGCAAATAGCCTGGGCCTGAACTCTCGCTCTGCCACTTAGTCAGATGAATGACCTTGGTGAGGTATCTAACCTGCCCCGTGCTTCGGTTTCCTCATTTATAAGATGAGGACGGTAATAACGCCTCTTAGGGCTGAATGAGCGTATAACTGTGTGTGTGCGCGTGTGCGCGCGTGTGTGTAGAAAAGAGAGGGGGAGAGAGTTCTTAAGAGTGCTATATGTAGATATTAGTTGTTTCTGTTATTACTAAGTTATGATTATTCATGCTAGCTTTTATAAATAGAGACTAAATTTACTCAGCAAGTATTAATGAAGGCTGTCCTACGTGCCAGGCTCTTTCTAGGTGCGGGGCATACCATAATGAACAAGGCAGACAAGGACTCTATTCTCATGTAGCTTATTTTTTGTTTGGGAAGTCAAAGGAGAAAATTTAACACAAATCAGTGATAAAAATATCAGACCATGCTAACTGATCTGTAGAGGAAAAATGAGGAAAAACGGGCCAGATTAGGTAGTATGGGAACCACGAACACTCCCCAAGTCATTTCAGGAATGTTACACACACGGATTCGTTCAGCACGTGACCTGTGGGGACTGGTTTCTTTCAAGCTGTTTCGCGTGACACCGTTTGTCGTCTTGTTCGCCCTTCTCTGTGACGTGGGCCCAGGCCGGGCGATAGAATCCTTCGTGGGAACAGAACACATCCGTGTGTGTGATGGCTTCAGGGATCTAGTTAAACAAACAAACAAACAAACCTTGATTCACGCGTGAGATTCGTCTTTTGAGTGCATTCTCCTTCC
This sequence comes from Rousettus aegyptiacus, assembly GCF_014176215.1. Lineage (NCBI taxonomy): Eukaryota > Metazoa > Chordata > Mammalia > Chiroptera > Pteropodidae > Rousettus > Rousettus aegyptiacus. Next base: position 43,025,782 of record NW_023416288.1, on the reverse strand, counting down.
GATTAGAAACCACAGGAAACTGTTACCTTTCTGAATAACCGTAATACTTTATTTTCCACCAGACCGCTTGCCTGCTTTTTTAGAGAATCACACATTTCCCCCCTCTTCTTCAGCTACACGTTTAAAGAATATTCTGGCAAACCTCCTCTGATAATAGGATCGCACTTGTTCTCAAAAATGCCTAACTCTTGTTTGGTTTTCTAATGACCAGTTAGTTCCAGGCTGCCTTCTGAAGATTATTTCTTTGACGCGGGGCTCAGCGGAGCACCGGGCGCCGAGTCGGCGTCCAGCGATGTTTATTGAATCAGACGAACCGCCGTTTAGGCATCGCTGCTGCGCGCGAGCACCGTGGACCGTCCCCTCGCGCGTCGCTCTCGATTTTGCGGTGGGAGACGTAAATAAGGGAAACGAATCAGGGCTCGCTATGCTGTCCCGTCCAACATGATGGAAACTCGTGTGTGTCTGCGTGTGCGTGTCTGCGTGTGCGCCCGCGTGCCTGCACACGCTTCTACAGCGCACTAGCCTGTTGCCCTCTGCCTTCGCCTCGTCTCTTCCTCTTTCTTACGTCACAGCGGCACCGTCTTCCACCGTTACTCATGGCTCTGGTCCTTCAGGACGGAGACGGAGGTCTCTAGGTAGCTTCTCGAGTCAGGGGGCCCCCAGCGCTTTGCCCCGAGCATTTCCCCTTCATGACCCCAGGTGAGCGGAAGCTGTCTGCGCGGGCAGACCCTCGTCATCGATCGGCGTGTAGCCTCTCTTCTATTTTCCTGTCGTTCATTCCCTCTTTTCTCTAGTCTGCATTCCTCTCTCCATTGAGTATCCATGAGAAGTTTTTAACGGATACCCCTATAATTTATTCTCCATCAGAGTTGGAGGCATGTGTATCCTGGAAAAGAGATTGCTTTGTTTTATTGTTTATCCAACATATATGTAGCCCTTTTCACACCGCAGACACAGTTTTAAGCTTTTTACCAACGTTGATTTTTTACCTTCCGACAACCGTGCTGCCCTAGGGACTCATATCCCAGTTTTCATGCAGAGGTTGAGTGACTTGACTAAGGGTGCGACGGCACTCACGTGTGGAGGCGGGACTTCAGCCCGGGCAGGCTGTTCACACCCGTAATGAGGACATTAAGCCACCTCGCTGTCAATGCCAAGGTATTGTGCAATAGATCTCGGATCTTTCTCCTCTTAGCACGTGGCCTTGTGTATGTCAAATTAATGACCTCTGATGGCTACTTGATTTCTGGTGAGTGAGCCCGTACCCCATTTTACAAACGTCGCCTTTGTTAAGGTATAATATACCTGCAATAAAACAAACTCATTTTGCGTGTGTAGTTTACCAAGTCCTCGAGAGACCATCGGTCTTTCTGTCACAGTGGGTTGGTTGTCCTGTACGAGCCTTTTTTATAAATGGAGTCGTACAGCACGCATTCTTTCATTCCGGCTTCTTTTGATCAGCATGTTTTTGAGCTTCATTTATACCGTTGCTTGAGTCAGTAGTTCGGTTGTTTTTATTATGATGCGATTTTTCACTGACTGCACGAGCCATAATTTGTTTATCTGTTCATCTGTTGATGGACATCAGCGTTGTTTCCAGTTTCTGGCTAGGATGAATAAAGCCGATATGAATATTTATGCACAAGTCTTTGTATTGACAGATGTTTTTATTTCTCTTGGGTAAATAGGGATGGTTTTTATGATAAGTATGTATTTAATATCCTAAAAAAACTGGCAAAATGGTTTACAAAGTGGTTGTGGCGTTTCACGTTCTTGGCAGTGATAAATAAGAATTCGAGATCCTCCGCATTCTTTTATTATCAGTCTTTTTTTTTTTTCCTTAGCTTTTTGTTTTGAGGTAATTACAGAGCCATCGTTGAAAACTAACACAGGGGGTTTCTTTGTACTTTTCACCCAGGTTCCCACCAGAGGTGCCATCTCGTATAACTTTCGTACAATGTCAAGACCAGTGAACGGACGTGGGTGCGGTCCGCAGCATCGATTCAGATTTCTGTAGCTTCGTATACACTGGTTTCTGTGTACTCGAGCGTATGGTTCTTTGGAATTTCGTCACGGGAGTCGGTCCCTGGGACCACCACTGCCGTCAACACGCAGAAGGGTCCCCTCTTCACAAGGATTCTTCGCGTGAGCCTGTCACAGTCACACGCGGCCCCGCGGCTCCCTTTCCCCGCCTCCTCCTGCCCTTCTGTGAAACCCGGGAAACAACCGATCTGTTCTCCGTCTCTATAATTCTGTCTTTTCAAGAATGTTAGCCTTTTTTTTTTTTTTTTTTAACTTATCACGATGCCCTTAATATCCATCCATCGTGTGGGTTACATGTATGAAGGTTTCTCTGTCTTTTATTACTGGTCATATGGATGTCCCACGGTTGGTTTAACCATTTGCCTATTGAACAACATTTGAATTGTTTCCATTTTTTTTTTTTTTTTTTGCCTGTGAACAACAACAAAAAGCTGCTGTGAACTGCTGCATATACACTTCGTGCGGATATTACTTTTCATTTCTCCAGGATAAATGCCCAGTAACGTATGTACAGTTGTCTGCTTTTAAGAAACTGCCGCACTGTTTTCCTGCGTGGCTGGGCCGTTTTGCATTCTGACTTGCCGTGTGCGATTTGTCGGGTTTCCTCACATCCTCGTCAGCATTTGGCATTGCTGTTATTTTTAGTTTAGCTACTCTTATAGTTGCGTAACACTATCTCATTTGCGTTTAATTTGCATTTCCTTAGTGGCCACGGTGTTCAGCGTCTCTGTGGATTTGCCGTCCGTAAATCTTCTCTGGTGAAGTGCCTTCCCGCGTGGAGCATCTCAGCCATGCCAGGGGTCTGCGTCCATATCTCACTATGGTTTTAGTTTTTCTTTTCTTGATAAATTGAGATGGCGAGCATCTTTTCAAGGACATATCGATCATTCTTACGTCTTTGTGAAGTATCTGCTCAGATTTTTTTTTTTTTGGCCCATTTTTAAGTTGGTTTATTTTGTCTTATAGAGTTATAGCAGTTTTAAGAGTTCTTCATTTTGGGGGCACCAGTCCTTGTTCAGATATATGTACTGTAAATATTTTCTTTCACTGTGTGGCTATTTTTTTTCCATTTTGTATGTCATTTCTTTTGAGGAGTAGAAGTTTTCCTTTTGATGAATTTCAACTTGTCCATATATTTCTTCTATCGTTAGTGCTTTGTTATAGCCGTCCTAATGAATCCTTGGTACTCAGAAGTCATGAACATTTTCTCCCAGAAATTTTATAGTTGTAGGTTTTTACATTTAGGTGTAAGATCTATTGGGAGTTACTCTTTGTTTATGTGCCATAATTTTATTCTCCAACTCCTAGTGATTGTTACTAAGGTTCAGTAGCATAAATAACACTGATGAATAGGTGACCCCAGGGGACTATGCGGAAAAGGATCTCAGGGTGTTAAGGGGTGTGTGTGTGTGTGTGTGTGTGTGTGTGTGTGTCTGTCTGTGTATATATACAGATATATATGTGTTTGTAAATACATATATATATTTCACTAAATATATGCAAATTGCTATCTTCACTGGTTGTACACATTTACATATTAGCGTGGCACGAGAGTTCCAGTTTCTTTTAGTTTGACTTCGGAATAATTACATGAGTCATCTTTGCCAATTGCTTCCAAACTGAGATTTCACAGGGTGTGTTCTCAGCACGCCTCTCTGTGACAGCCTCGTGACTCTTGCCCAGTTTACTTACTCGAATCTTGCGTGGAAGGGAAACGGAGTTCAAACTGTGCCCACGTCGTGAGTGCGCAGCCTGAGGGCGGAGGCCTCGGGTCTGTGGCATCCGGTCCGCGGCCGGGCCCTGTGACGGGCGCCTCGCCGTCTTGACCGCGCTCTTGGCTCCTTCTTGGTTCTCAGGTTCGTTCCTTACTTTTCACGATGTTGAATCGGTGACCTCAGGTAAATGAGATATTAATACATATAATTAAGTGCCAAATTGTGTGAAGATAATTTCCTAATAAAGTTATGAATGCAATTTAGTTTTAGATGAAGATGTATATGAACAGATGGTAATATGAGCAATAACTTTAGTATCTCAATGTAGGTCATACCTTAAAAGTCTCTTAATCTAATAAAGGACAAAACCATCATGTTATAAATACACAGCAAAATACTGTGATCTGCAGTTTGAAACTTCATGTATTATGAGAAAAACTTGTACTGAACAGATGTTCCAAGTCATAAGGGCTTTATAGAAACCAGTTAGATTTACATAATGATTTTTTAGGTTCAAATATTAGGTATCTTTTCACTGATTGAAAAGTCCATTCATTGCTACATCACATTTACCTGAGGCAGGAAATACCTGTGTTAACATTCACTCCGAAATACTAAGAAAGTTACATGTGAAGATAAAAGATTTCCTTTTTAAGTTTTCTTTGCTAAGTTCTTTGAATATTAACATTAGGAATCGTATATATAGAAACTGTCAGTTGCATTAAACATCGCTCGCATCCAATGTACAGCCTTTCATAGCGTCAGCAGCTTAGTCTGAGTCTGTCCTTGCCGTCTTTGGCATCAAAGCTGGAAAGGACCGAGGCCTCTTGGTGACCCTTCGACAGGGTCCCTCCCGATGGGTTTCTTTGCTAAGTTTGCGCAAACTGCCTGTTTTTCCCTCCTGTTTCTCTGACAGCTTAGTGTTTAAATCATGTACACATCAATCGCCAAAAATAATAATGGCAAAGATAGAAGGGCTATTGCTTGCTTATAGCGTTATCTGTAAATACAAACTGTTCTGCCTTATTTAAAACAAAGACACTTCTGTTGAATCCAACTTCTTTCCCACTATATTTGCTCGATAGACACGACTCGGCTCGTTTCTCAGGCCACATGCTGTAAATTCTGCTTTGCTCGGGACAGTTCGGGTTTATGACCGTGTAATTATCGATAGCATTCCCTTTCACTTTCAAAGTGAAATGTGCCTTTTTAACAGAGCTCTCAAATCAGTGTACTTTCAACAGCTTTAGGCTTTGTTCTGATACTGCCCCCAGTAGTCATGTGATGACGGAGGAAGTCGCACAGGCTTGCTGTGTCTTCATTCGTGATGTGAAATGGAATAGTAGAAGTAAATGATCTCTGAATATTCTGGAAGGCTTTAAAGTTCTTCTCTAGATGCTTCATTACTTCTGGTGTAACATGGTTGAGATGGGTGGCTTTCAACAATTTTTGTTATTTCTATTTTACCGCTTATGGTCCTTTTCTGTTCTAACCTTATTTAGAGAAATGGTGGTCGGGCGATCATGACCTCCTCATGCGACTTCATGACCAGAACTGGGCCGGGGTGGGATTCATCTCGCGATTCAGGTCGTCCCGAGTGTCGTTCTCGGCCGCGTCGCCCTGAGCAGGGACTTACCTCCTGTAAGTTTCAGACTCCTCAAGCACCTGTGGAAAGAGCGGCTTGGGGCTCGAATGAGACGAGCTGCATGAGACGCTTCGCACGGTGCCCGGCGCGTGGAGGACCTCACTGCGCGTTAGCCGTTCTCCTCATCTGTCCGTACCGTAAACACGAGCTTTCTCGGCTACGATTACGTGGCATATGATTGATTAGACGTTTTTAACGCATCATTGAGAAGTCTCTTTAAGCCACAGATAAGAGTCTCGTGAATTAGCGGTTTCGAAGCACGCCCATCAGTGCCTTGTCCCCTGGTAGCCGTGTTTCTGTAGGACTCCTGCGAAGCAGATGACCGATTTTACAGCCGGGTTGAGTTCCCCACCCAGAGGTCAAATGTCAGGCAAGTCAATAGAGAAAATAAATACTTTGGTATTTCCTGCCCTGTTCTAGTTAGGATTTGTTTAAATCTTTTTAAAAATAGAAAAAAAATACTTAGTTTTTATTTAAATAATATATAGTCTCTTGACATTGAAACATGTCTTTTTGAAAAAAGGAGAATTAGAAATTGTTTTCATAGAAAGCAAATGGTAATATTTTGATTATCTTTGAAACAGTAAACTATTTTCGTCTCCTCTTCTAAAATGAAATGTTATATCTGAACAGTCTTCTGTTCTAAATTACTGGAGCAAGTCGTCCAACTCAGACGCGTCTAAGTGTGGTTCTCAGGCTCGGGCGACAGTCTTCTGAGCGGCTCGCGCTGCCGACCCCCGTTCTCCCGCCCCTGCTGTCGCCCCGCCTGAGAACCGCGGGCAGGTGAGCTGCAGCCCCTGAGAGTTAAGTCCTCCTGCTAATTCTCGTTATGGAGACCCGCCTTTCCTCCTTGGTGCTGAGTTTCATTCCGAAGTGGAAAGAACCTTCTTGCCCTTTGCCATTCGTAGCGCGTGGTGGCTAGGACGGGTGTTCCACGAAGGAGGTGGAATGAGAAATGTGTACCAGTTTCTCACAGCGCATGCCTCTCTGCCGTGTTCTTTCCGTCAATAAAGCAGCTAATTTCTTGCGACAGCCTTGCCAAGTAGAACTTATTGTCCTCGGAAAAGTTCACCGGTGGCCAAACAGTCCTGAAATGAATAGACGGCCGAGTTGAGATTTACACCCAGGCGTGTCTGACTTAGATTTTTCTCGACCCGCTCCCGGAAGTCCGCGGAAGTGGACTTTTACAGGACCCGCCAGATCAAGCCCTTAGCCCGGTGTGTTCATTGTCATCAGTGACATGCCATATGTCAATACCGGCCAACCAGGCTAGGATCCCAGCACTCGGGAAAATCAGCGGCAACAAAAAGGTTACAGTGCGAGCTGACTCGCTGCCGACCGGGAGGACCAGCCGATGTAAGCAGCGCGGCTGGGCGACTCTCACCGGGAGGAGAAACTGTGCAGAGGCCGGAACGCGACACGGGGAGACGGCCAGGCACGGCCCTCTCCCGCCGTCCCGGTCGCGCTCATTGTGCAGAATCCAGAGCGATTCCAGAGGAAGCGAACAGAATTTATTAAAAGGTCTGAGAAATCCGCTCTGTGATGAAAATCTAAAGACCTGGGTTTGTTGAGCCTAGAGGAGCAAAGGCTGAACAGGGACTTAATTACAGCCTTCGAGTTCGGTGAAATCAGACACAGGCCGTGAGCGGCTCCCAGGAGGACTGCCTTTTGACTGGCATTCGCAAACATGGTGGTTTTCTTGGTTGTCACTGCGCCCGAAAGGATGTCATGTGTGTGATGACAAACAGCTGTTCCTTTCGCACTGCAGGGGGACAAGCGAGAAAGAGCTTCAGTCGCCACGGGAGTGATGTAGGGAGAACGACATATTTAACCATCCCTGGAAGCCGGTGGAGATTCCTTCAGTGAGGACTTTTTCTCTTTTTTTAAAGAGGTTTAATTCTGTGCGTAGGCTGCCAGGATTCAGAGAATGGATTGTAGACTAAAAGGAAGAAAAAGTCACTTTGTCTTTTTTTTTTTTTTCCTGGTTAAAAGGTAAACACACATTTTTTTTTTTTTTTTTTATCCCTTCTCTCTGAGCTCTGGAAACCTGTCAGGAATAATGCTGGGCGAGGGGCATGCTCACGTGAGGGTTTTCAGCCTGGTTCAGTTGGGGAGAACCACGTAGGCGCTGTCTGAAATGCTCGTCGGTCAGGGCCCAGGAAGGACGGCCGTGGCCGTGAGGAGCAGGACGTGGAGATGACGTGGGCTTCCGGGGCCCCTGGTCGTCTGCAGAGGCCCCCGGTTCTCCCTCTCTGCCTTTTCCCTCTCCAAAGCTGTCTCCTGATGGAATCACCTCAGATTGCAAAAATATTACCTGTGCTTCTCCTTTGCCTCTTTTTACCAAGAAAAAAAAAAAAAGTTCCTTTCTGGTTAATGTCATCTAAGTTTTAAGAGGGAGGGGGTTTGTTTTCTAATGAAAGTAGCATAGGTATGAAATGCAGATGAACAGCTTCAATAAGATTTTTATTTGCATTTCCTCCCTCGTTCCCTCCCACGGAGAGTTACTGAAATTCCGCCAGGTGCCAGGTACTGTTCTAGGCGCTGGGGACGTAAAACAGACCTGGACAGGTGAATGAAAAATGACATGGGCAGCGTGTTAAGTAGTGAAAAGTGCGATCAGGAAAATGGGAGCGTAAGAGGGGGTTATACAGGGGCGAAGGCTCGATCTGAAACAGATTTGTCAGGAAGGCCCCAGGCATCCAGGCGGCGCGGGCATTTCGGGGGTCGCCCCTTCCGGGCGTCTGTCTCCCTCCCTCTCTCCCTCGCTTGCCAGAAACGGGAATCACAGCTCGGCACGTCGCTTCCACGGGGTTGTCGACCTCTGATAGACATAGAGCCTGCAAAATGGGAGTCATGTACGTCATTTTCCAAAAGCAGTCCAGCATGTTTTAATAAACACTAATTATATTTAGAAATTACCTCCGAAAGCATTTAAAACATTCCAAAGACTATACAAGTACAGACAGAATTTAACAATTAACATAAAGCAGCCTAGTTATCTCCTTCAATATATTAAGAGAAATATTTCTCCCCGTTTTATATTTTATCTCCTGTCGAGTGCTGCGTACGTGAGTGGTTTTTGTAAAGGGCATTCAGGGGGTGAAGGGGCGTAACAGCCCCAGGCCCAGCAAGCCCGCTGATGGTGGGTCAAGAGCATCCCCTCTGCGTTCAAAGACAAGCCCTTTCCAAACAAAATTACGAACGATGTGGAATTAGAGCTCGAGCGGCGTGGGAAGCGGTGGAACCCTACCCCTGTTTCCCTTGAACAGCAGCAAGCTGGGGAGGGGCAGGCGTCAAGGGGTACAAGTGAGTGAGAGGTTTGCAGGAATCTCGAACAGGGTTGGTTAGTGATGTGCAGCGGGTGTGTTTTGATGGGATATAGCCCAATTCCAGGCTCTGCCTTTGAGGCGGATGGTAAAAGAGGTTTTAACTGTGCGAATAGTTCCCATGTTCACTAATAAAATTCCAGTCCAAACAGCCTTGAACAGCCACGGAACCCGGAGCTGCGTCAGCACCAGCATTTTTGCCTGCATGTCTGGAACGCTGGCGTGCAGGCACAGCAATTAGGGGAAGGCGGGCGGGTTGCACTTTCAGTTTTTGAATAAAGCCCTTGGTGGATGCTCGGAGTTTCTTTCCGGAACCCTGACATAGTTTGGCTCTCTTCCCCAGAATTTCGAGAATTGGTCTTCCGATTCGTATATGCCTGTGAAATCACTGGAAAAACTCGCCGGGGTGCTTGTCCCGTGCTGTAGTGTCACGTCCAGGGTCAGTTCGAGACCAGCACCGTTGCCTGAACCATCTCAACAGTCAAGGCCGTTCGGAGTGCTCCACCAACATGTCTCTGCAGGCCTCTCCCCACCTCTTCACAAACACCCGGCAAGCAGGAGCTCCCTCTTTCAGCATGCTCTCTTCCTCGTGACAAAATCCGGTCTACCCCCTCCCCGACGACAGGCTTTCATTCCTGCTTAGGGCTGCTTATCTGGGGTTGGGCGCGATGTCCCCTGTCTCTGCGACTCCGGTAGCTCTCACATATATATATATACACATACATATGTCAGTGCCGCAGAAGCAATAAATAGCAAAAACAGCGAGCAAAAAATGTATGATAAATTACGGGAGAATCTTTATGTGACTTGGGAGTGTACGGTGGGCAATTTTTATTTTACGTTTACCCGTGGAATGAATTCGATTTACTGAACTCATGGTTGAAATTCGGATGATTTACATTTCTCAGCTTCATGGACCGAGATCAAATGCCACAGGATTTATAGACCCAGAGACCTTTTCCTCTTGCTTTCTTGTCACTGTCTCTCAGGGAAGTTCCAGTAAAGTCCCCTTGTCAGCAAAACTGCCGGAGGACCCTTTCGAAGGGCCGGCTCCCCTTCCTCACGCCTGCTGGCGCCTCATTTCTGGTTCGATCCTCCCCCCCCCCCCCCCACCCCACCCCCCAACTGTGGACCCAAATCAGAATGTGTGGCAGCCTCTAAGGTCGTGCCAGTTTCGAATGGAACTAGCCATCGGCTTTTGATGCGCAACACCTTGAGGGAAATATCTTCCTGACAGGGCAGATTTGGGTTTGTTTCCTGACGATTCGGGTGGTGGGGCCAGGGCCGGGGACCGGATGCTGTGGAACAGAAGACCGAGTTACGTCTTTCTGCATGGCACAGGTGCTCTCCGCTCTCCTCCACCAGGTCTGGTGACTTTACAGAACAGCGTTGTTCTTCGTACCGTAGTCAAAATCTGGGTCCGAACGTGTTGTTCCGACGGCTTCGTAGTACCTGTGAGCAGGTAAAGCAGGACTGCGGTTGTACTGCAGTGGCGTGGATCACTTATTAGAGAGTAGGACACACGCCCCTCCTCACTTTCCTTCCCACCTGGGCGAGAGAAAAGTGAGGTCCTTCCTTATGGCACTGTGAATTTATCACCACGAACCGGGATGGTCTTTAAAGTAAACCGTGATATCTAATTATGGCCGCTAACCACGGTTTCATAGAACTCCCCTAGAACCAACCGCTGACATCCTCTAATGTTTTATTAGTTTATATCTAACAAGCCCGCAGAGCAAATGCTCTTCCTTACCTAGAGAGAGTGCATTTGGCAGTCAGTTTATCTCAAAAGGTATCTTGAAACGTTGCCTAGTATGAATTATTCTAAAGATGTCCGGTCGAGTGTTTTAGAGCATGGCGATGGGGAGTGCCCACCTTAAAAATTGTGCATCCCGATATCTTTGTGACCCGTGACCAGGTCTTAAGCCTCTGGGATCTCCAGACCCGTTGACGAGTGTGCTGAAGATGACCCGTGACCGTTTTCGGAGAAAAATCACAGCCCCCCTCTGCTTGAGAGTGTGGTAACATCCACACGCAGCTGTTATGTTTCCATGAAATGATGCAGCCCTAGCTGCCGGGTCTGCCGACGAGCAAAGTGCCGCTTGCCCTTAATTAACTCCTGTATCTCAGTGGAGACCACGCTTTCCAACTGTCCTTATAAATACGCAGTCCTAATGAACAATACTAAATTCCACAATATTTCTTGTGGTACATTCCTGTGGAATATATAATCTCTCCATTCTGCTAGAGACGAGATCTTTTTCCTTAATTCAAGCCATGTTAGGGCTGCATTTTGCCTCTTCTCTCGGACTGAGTTGTGCTGTGGCCTCAGGAGAGTGATTGCGTTTGTCGGCGGGCTGGGTGAGGAGGTGGTCCACGTGACATACCGCGCTTGCTCCGTGACGGTCCCCAGAAGGACAGCCTCCGAGGCCTCGTTTTCAGGAAGAGCTGACCTCCCCCTGAACTCCCGTTGATGAGAATCCTTTAATTAATGATTTAGCTGCCCGTCCCTGACTACTGCTGAAAGTTTTGCGAACTACCTTGACTCCATCTTGTTTTTTATTACTTTTCATTTACCTCAATAACTAATCTTTTGTGCTTTGCTGTATTTCTGTTTTTTTTTTTTTTTTTTTTAAAAAAAACCTTTTTGAATGAGGTAGGTAATGAATGAGAAAAAAACACACACACACAAGCGCGTGCTTTGGTTGTATCTGCTTCCTTGAGTTTGAGTTATCGCGACCTCTCTCCTCATCAGATGCGAGGTTTCAGGGTAGAGACTGTGTCTCCCATTTCTTTATTGTGTAGAAAAATTAAGCACGGGGCTGTGCGTTTCATAGGCTCTCCATATAGTTGTGCATTCAATAAATATGCACGTATTGAATCTAAAAACTTCCGGGCGCACAGATATGCGTAAAGTGTGGTCCTGGGCCTTTGGAGGGGCGCGGGAGAGGGGGTCTTAAGAGGGACGCTGTGGAAGTCCGGGGAGGAGACGACGAGCTCTGCCTGGGCCGGAGGTGACAGTCGGTGGGCGCGGGGAGCCGAGGAGGGTCTCACCAGCGGGGGGCGGCCATGGGGAAATCCGTTCTCAGCATCGGAAGTTGAACGGCATGAACGTTTCGGTGATTCTTGGGGGACCCGGCCGTCTTTCTCCCTTGAGCTTCAGGGGTTCTCCTTTAAGCAAGTGTTCTGAAATTTAGGGACTGAGCCTTCATTAATGCCAGAATTTTAGAGACTTGCGTTCTTTCCAGTGTAAACTTTTGTACCTTAAACTTTGCCATTCGTCTTGATTCATGAACCCCTCCCCTTCCTTTTCGGATCATTTCGGTAGCTCTTCTCCGGACCCTCTCAAGTTCAGTGACATCTTTCCCAAGGAAACACCGTTGAAGCCGCGGTTTTGGAAATGACGCTTCCTGGTTATTCTGCGGTGTGTGTTTGTATCTTTAGTTTCCCCGCGGCGTGCCGGAAGGTCACAAGGCTCCGAGGGCACGCGTAGGCCGTGGCACTGCGTTTAAGGCCGTTCGTGGTCTGCGGCCTGGTGACCGCTCCGGCCCGTGTCCCTTCACCTCACCCCCGTGAGCCTCGTCGCTTTGGGTCTCAGGGTCGGCCACTGCCCATTGCGCAAGGCCCCGGTCGCACGGCGTTCCACGCAGGCTGCCGCCCCCCTCCCCGGCGAAGCCCGTCCCCACCCCCGATCGCCGCCCCTCCTCCTCGCCGCTCACGGCTCCCGGCTCAGGGCCCGTGGGTCCACGTGCTGCCGATGGCAGGTCCTAAGCCCCCGCCTCCCTCTCCGTGGACTCGGGCTCCTGCAGGCCACGCCGCGTTTTATTGCAGTTTCTCTGGAGCCGGGCCGGGTGAGCGCGTTTCTCCATTTCGCAGTACGTGTGTGAAAAGGAAAGCTCTTGACCTCCACCGCCTCGCAGGGCTCATCGTCGTGGTCAGGCCGGAGATGTCCCTCTGCTTTGTAAACACGTAAGCAAGCACCGCACCGGCGGCTCCGAGGGCCACTCGTTTAACTACTTCCGTCGGAAAAATGCCCACTCACGGCCGCCTTTCTCCCCTTCCTTCTACATCCATTATTTGTGACCCACGTAAAATTAGTCAATTGTCGTTAAATGAATTATTATTATTTTTTTAAACGCCAAACCTGTTTTGTTTTATCATGTTGACTTGAGGTGACGGGGGCACCATCTTGGCCACCCCGAGCAGTGTTGGGCGAGGCTGTCAGCTAGTTAGATGCTCTCAGAGACGGTGAATCCCACATTAACTTGATTTTAGAAATCTTCATGTGAAACATGGTCAGATGCTTCTCTGTCTGTGGACGCCCCCGGGGAAATTCAAATCGGTTAGTCGGATGCCCTGGTCCCTTGCAGAGGGCATTGGCCCGTCCCTCCACAGGTCACGGTCCCTTAGGGGTTTGTGCTCGTGTACAACATTTACTAATGGGAAAATGTGTTTCTAATTATTCTCTGTTTTGATTATGTACTTGTTCATGTTAAAACGGAGTACAGATTTATTCAATTTTTATTTCTTTTACTTTTATTTACTTTGCAAATAATAATGAAAAAATCTTGTCTAGCTGTGGGAATTTATAGTAAGCTGGAAATCAGGGACTGTTTGCAAATTCTTAAAATAAGTGCTACATTTAGTTTCCAGAAATGGTTCCGTGGCTTTGAGTCTCACGAGTAGTTAGACACCTGATGTTTTTCCGAAGGCGGGGAATGTCTGGGGCCCTGCAGTGAGGTTATTTGATGATACTGCCTTCCCAGGCAACATATAATTAACAGATGATTTTAGTTTTGGGATGACGTTATTATTTTCTTGCAAACATTTTGGTCTTTTGGAAATCATGTCAGGAGAAACCCTGAGTCCATAATGCTTTACCCAGTATTTTTTCGGATAATAGGAAATAGATCCTGCCACCGTGAATTACGTTTGGCCGAACTGTGGTTCAACCGTGTGCCCCGTAACTCCGTGGTGCTCACAGGGCAATGAGTGAACGAGCAGCATCTGCACCCCTGGGATATTCAGAAACGCGGGCTCTTTGGCCCCACTGTGAACCCACAAAACCGTGATCTGCATTTTAACACAGTTTCGAAGTGATTTACATGCACACTGGAGTTGGAGAAACAGCCCCCTAAGGCGCACGCACACATCACCTGTATGTCGAAGGCCCCGAAGGCCAGGTCCCCGTCACTCTGCTCCCCTCGGTGTCGGTGGCATCCACGGGCTCATCAGGTCCAAGTCCTGATCCGGTGAGTCTGAGTTCTCGTTTTAACAAGACCCCTCGGCGATTACCACAGACCCCGGAACCTGAAGGGCACTGGCCGAGGTGACGTTATCTTGCTGAAGCCAGCGCACGTGACCTGTAGTTTCAGCATAACATGTGGAATTCTCCTTTTTTCCAAATGCCTCTTTCGTCGTCTCAGCCAGAACCCGGCCGCCTCAGTAAATCCGGCGGGAGTCTCTGCGCACGTAGGCGGAGGAGGAGCCCGCCGCCGGCCCCCCGCCCCTCCCCCGATGCCTCTCGCTGTCCTCTCAGCGCCCCGCTCTGTGACTCCCGCTTTTTCTCAGGAACGTTGGGGAGGGGACTGTCACATGATTGCGTCCTGCCCGTCACGGTTTCCAGAGCATGGATCTGCAGACCGACTGCCCGGTGTGTCTCGCACTCACGCTTCTGCGTCTGCGTGGGTCCCCCACCGCCCACCCGGCCGCCCATGGGTCCCCCGCCCGGCCACCTGCTCCCCCGCGCTCCGTCCCCGGCCTGCGACGCCCGCTCCTCCACGTCCTGCGCCCGCGCGGTGCCGGCGAGGTTCCCCGTTTCCGCTGCCTCCGGCCCGCCCTCGTCCTCCGCCCCGCCGGCCTTGGTTTCTCCCTCCCTCTCGCTGCCTTGTCGAAGTCACGTCTGGTCACCCCGACCTTCCCGCCGGTGCCTCCCCAGCCGCGCCACCCCCAGGCATCTCGACCAGCCCTTCACGTTTCTGCTCCGCGACCTCCGGCCTCCCTGGCGGCCGCTCAGCGCCGTGCTCTGCGGGTGTCGCGAGGCCTCGGCCGGCATCGTCAGACGCGGTTTCCCTCTGGCGCGCCCCGTGTTCACGCGTTCGCCTGGGCGGCCGCGGCCACAGGCGTCACCTGCGCTTGTCGTCGAACTTCCCTTGGGGAAATGACACGACCAAGGTGACCGTGCCAGATGACAGTTTGGGCTTTACGACCTCGGCCCTTCCGCCAGCCGCCGATGCCCCTCCCGTGGTCCCCGGCCCCGGGGGCCTCGTCGCACAGAGTCTCTTGGCAGAGGGGCGAGCTAGTCTTTCAGGAGTGAACGGTGCTGAGGCTTTTGTGCTTTCCGATCGAATTTGCTGGTTATGCTTCTAAATCATTGCATTTTTATTTCATTACAGATGTTTCTAGAACAATTGCAATAAACAGTGCATTCGGCGCATTGCTGTGGTGCAGATTTTATTGTGGTCTTCAGCTGCAGGTGGCTCTGACCTCCTCGTGGGTATAAACGGCAGTGACAGAGACCTGGTTTCTTAATTGGCTTCATTCCCTGTTAAGCGTCGTGCTTTAGACATCGCTGCGTGTCAGAAAGAGGAGTCGCCGTGACGACTTCGTCCTTAGCAGCCTTAGAGAGTAAGGAAACACAATTCGGTTATAATACCGGATAGCCAGCAAAGCTCACAAAATTAAAAGATAAAAGAAATATTCTTCAGCGTGCCGGCACGATGTCTCTAGGAGTTTTACAGTTTGCAGTAAAAAAAAAAGTACCTTGTATGACGTCGCCGCCGAGTCCCGGCATCGCGGCAGGGCCGCCGGAGGACGTCCACCTGGCGTTCACCGGACTCAGAGGAACCCGAGGTAGGTCCCGAAGGGACAGCGCTAAGACACGCGAGCGCCCGGGGCGGGGTGCAGGGCGGGGTGCGGGGCAGGGCGCGTCACTCCCCTTGCGACCAGAGGTCGTGACGTCCAGTGCCCTGCAGCCAAGCCCGCACCCCGCAGCGCGTGCGCCCGGCCCGGCCGCCCCGTCCAGCAGTGTCACCCTCCACCGCACCCCGCGGCCCCTCGGCCGTGTTCCAGAATGGTCCGTCCGGTCTGATGCTTGTGAGTCAGAGTGGAGGCCGTTCCAGCTGGAGCCTAAGGAAGGGAGAGAGTGATGGATGAGGTGGCTGGAGAGGAAGCTGGACCATGTTGGGTCTTTGATTTTATTCTAAGAGCGCTGGGGAGTCATCGGCGATTTTCACATGAGCGAGATGACTTGTTTTTAAATGATGTGACGTCCATGGGAGGAATGGTTTGGACAGGCAAGAGTAGGACTGAGAGACTACTTCAAGGTTAGCCTTTGCTCCAGGTGAGTGGCACCCAGTAGCTTATCCGAGCATCGCAGGGGTTAGAGGTGGAGAAAAGCAGGTGGATCCAAGAAGCATGCTGGAGGCCGCGCCAGTGGACTTGGCAATGTGTTCAAAGCCTGAACTGTTTGACATTGATGTGCTGTGTTATGGACAGAAATCCTTTCTCCATTTTTGTTTTTTTCAAGGTCTCTATGACCTGGCCTCTTTCTACATACGTTTATTTTCCTTTATGCCACGAGGCACGCTTTGTTCTTCACGTGAAAGCGGGTCTGCCGAGGTAGCTAGGAGCACATGCCGCGGGGCCTGGCTTGGTCCCTGCTTGTCCTTCCTGCGTGACTGCAGGTCGGACCCCATGCGCATGGTCGTTTCCTCATCTGCCAAGCGGAGACAGTATTCCTGACTCACGGTGTTGTCATGACGACTACGTAAATCGACGTGCGTAAGTGCTTGGAAAACACTTGTCCACGGTAAGTGTTCGGTACGCAGTGTTTGTTCTCCAGGGCTGTCGTGACAATGACAGACTGTGTGGCCGAAAGCGATGGGAATTTAGCTTCGGTGTGCCGGAGGCCAGCGGTCGAAGTCGCTGGGTCGGTTCTCGCTGGCGGCTGCGAGGGACAGTTGGGCCATGCCTCCCCTGGTTTGTGTGGCCGTCAGCGGCCCTGGGCGTTCTCTGGCCTGTGTAAGGAGCACGTCACACCCGGTCTCCGTGGTCACATGCCCCCGTGTGCCCCCGTGTATCTCTCTCCTCTGAGGGCTCGTCTTTGGATTGAAGGCCCATGTCGATTCAAGATGCTCTAATTTCAGGATCCTTAACTTACTAGACCCTTCTTCCAAATAAGGTCAGATTTACAGATTTACAGTTTTTGGGGGGTTGGAATTGTGGGCATATCTTTCTTTTTCTTTCTTTATTTTATTTTATTTTTTTGCCAGGGCCCACCAACCCACTGCAGTTGCCTAAGACCTCACTGAGGGCCCACCTGAGTTCTTATTCTGCAGTTTTGTAAATCCTAGGCAATTAAAAAGGTTTGATTTAAGCCTTACCACCTGCATAAAATAGTTTTCTACTCTGTAGGATTTGTTCTCTTCCTCATGTAAAATCAAGTACAAAAATAGTTTTGAGCGTTTGATTGTAAAAAGAGCACAGGGGACTTGTTCCCAACAGACCACTTGGGCAGCTCGCCGTTGATTGATTACTCAGGTAGCTGGAGCTCTCTTCTCCATGTTTCGTTTCCTAACGATCAGGAAAAAACATTTCATTCTCTGTGAAATTTGTTTCAGTGACCCAGAAACTATTAAACGTGAATGCTGCTAATTCTCTTAAGGAGTGTAAAATATCTTGAAAGTTGGACTGGAGCTAGAGTTTTAGTCTAAGTGCTGGGTACGGATTAGGCATCGTTTCCAAGGAAATAGTTTCGGGCACAGAAAAATACCAAGTAATTGGGGTATGTGAGGAAAGTAGAGTTCGCACAGTGTGTATGAGCTGGAAAACGATAAGGCCTGTGAAGGGAAGGCCAGCTTCCGTCGGCTTTCCTTCCTTGTGTTCAGAGTCCTAGCTCGAAGGTTCGACCACACCCAGGTGGGGATTTCACACGCAGGTGTAAACGCGAATTCTTAGAGTCTCGTGCGCGGCGCGCGTGACTCGCCCGTGTGCGTCCCAGCCTGCGGCCGCGGCGAGCCGACGTCCACGCGATGTCCACCGTGGCGTTCTCAGGCCAGTTTTGGTGGTTAAAACGGTCAGTTCTGATGGAGTCTTGTACAAGGTAAAGGTGGCGTTTTATAAAAACAGCGGCCGTGGCCGGGGAGGTGGCGCGTTGGCGAGCGGCCGGCGCCCCGGTCCGGCCGCCTCCGGCTTCGCCAGCAGGTTCGTGCGTTGACCCACGTTCCATACAAAGAACACGTTTCTCTGTGTGGCCCGGGCGAGGTTTGGGAAGCACCGCGAAATGTGTGTGTTGAAACCTAATTGTGTTGTCTAAGGGATGATTTACGGACATACACACACACACACGTCCAAATAAGGTCTGATTCGTTAAAACTGGAATTTTTATTATTAACATTTCCATGTAATGACTTGCTCCTGTCTTTAATTCCCCACAACCGTGTGGGGAGTGAGGAGTAGTTAGGGAAGTGGCTCAGGTGGAGGAATGTGGGGGCAGAACAGTGGCTCTGGTCCGAGGCCACGAGCGGCTCAGTCCGGAACGTGATCTTCCTCTGGAGCAAGCCGGTTGCCCGCACTTGACTTTGCTGTGAGAACTGCCTGTGTGAGAGCGTCTCGCTGTTACTCGCAGAGAAAGAGGCATTCGGGCCCCGTCCACGTTTCCTTCGAGCACCTCCCCCCCGGCCCCCACACCCTTTAGTGGGCACCGGCCTGTGGCCCCTGCATCTCTCTGAGCGGATCCCCAAAGCCTCCAAGGGACTCCTGTGACTATGCTCCGTGCGATTGCATTTTTCCAAACATGAAAGGACTCGGATAGGCCGGAAACTTGCCGAGTTGCCTTCTGACCCACCTCGAGGTTGGAAGGTTTTGCCTTGGAGCTGCGGCCTCGGGACCGAGACCCGGGGAGCGTCCCGCAGACACCGGAGCGCGCGGTCCGCGGGACGGGGAGGCCGCCCTCTTCTCTGCCTGCACTCTGGATTTCCAGGGCCCTTGGCACGTGGTTCTTCCTGCTGGGAATAGGAGAAACGCCGTTCCCTCCGCATCCCTGTCCCCGGGACCTTCTCCTGTTTGCCTAAAACGCGCTCTTTGAATTTAGGGTTGCGAAACACTTGTTCGGAAAACAACCACAGCCGTCTACTCAGAACACCCTTTTGTCGTTGGAGATACAGCAGGATCGGTGACTCATGTCTTTTTGTTAATGGCAGTGAAGCCGCGATCGTCATTTAGAATGCTCGTTGGGAAGAGCCAAGCAGTCCTCTAAGGGACAATAGATAACCTGCTCTGTGTCTTGCTTTGGGAGCTGGTAATTATTTGACTGTAAATGAATCTAACAGTAGCTTATCGGAAACCCACAAGAGGAGCAAGCTTTGAGGGAGGAGTGTTAAAATCGGGGCTCTTCTTTATTGACTGCATTCATCAGCCTCAGTTGCCGGCAATAAGGTTTTCGAGAGGTTCAAGTAAAGTAAGTAAAATAATTAAGATTCTTTTCGGTTACTGTAAAAATATGCTTCGTATGAGCGTATCTTAAAGATTCATTTAACCTTTTGATGGAAGTTTTAACGTTTCATGTTGTGTAATGTTGATGTTTTGCTTTTTAAAGGCTGTCCTGCCGGATCAGAAACTTGTAAATTTGTCCTTTAAGAATTGCTTGGCTAGTCTTGCTAATTTTACATCTTGGAGTTACTTACGCGATTGCATTTTGACGTGTGCTAATTTTTTTCTGGGGAAAACAGATGTAGGTAAAAGCCAGGTGCAAGTAATTTGCGGTGGCCGCGGCAGAATGCAGAAAAAGTCAGAGAAGCTCATTTTCTTCCCATGAAAAGAGTTTCAAAATTACGTGTTGGCTGAAGAAACGCTAGGCAAGTTATTAATTTTCAAAAATTTCAGGAAATATATATATATATATATAGTACTCAAACCCAAATTGAGTGTTGTAACTCAGACTGATGACTCAGGTGTGCACCCTCTCAGCATCCGGGTCAGGCCTACTTTCAGTTCAGCCCTTCTCACTCCTTGTGCTCAGTGCACCTGTGCTCCAGCCGAGCGCATTCCGCGCACCTTACAGGATGCGGGCGGGACTCCCCCTCAGCCTTCCAGGTGGGGGCGGGACTCCCCCTCAGCCTTGAACGCTGCCGGCCCCGTGCAGAGCGCGGGCGCCTTCCGCTTCGGCTGCTGCAGGAAGTGCTCCCTGACTGGGTGGGGTGAAGGTGCCCCTCCCCGAAGCCTTACGACGGCATATATGCACCTCCCTGTAGCCTCAAAATGGAAAGCCCCTCGACCTGTTCACCGGGACCCCCGTCCATACCCAGGTAAGAGTGACCCCTGAGCTTTGCACTGGAGCAGTGTCTGGACAGTGGTACCATTTTTGCTGATGGAGGTTTCGGGTAGAGGTTCAGCGTAGGGCGTTTTACACTGAGGACCTTCCAAACGGGCAGTCGGCTAGATGGGCCGCATGGCGATGGGGCGTGGACTAAAGGACTCATCTGTGTGGATGCGGTTACGGGGCCAGTGGTTTTCCAAGTGCGGCCCCCAGACCAGCAGCACCAGTATCACCCGGGAACTCAGACATGCCGGTCCTCAGGCCCCATCGAAGACCCGCCATATCAGAAACTCTCCGTTTCTGAGAGTTTTAAGTATTAAGCAGCCTCCCTCGTCATTCTGGTGTGCGAGGAGGCTGGGGAACCCCTGGCTGAGGTACTGAAAGGGAGACCGAGGAGAAAGGGTCCAGGGCTTACGTGTAGCCGTGCGATTTTACTCCAGAAGCAGTCTCAGCTTGAGATGAATGCTGTGTTGTTCTGCACCTGGCCGGGCACACCAATGCCCATCGTAACACGAACCATACAGTCCAGAAACTGCACTTTGCACTAAGAATTTTAGAATTGTTCACGTAAGGTGAGAATTAAATGCTCTTTTTAGAGATGCCTTTTTTTTTTTTTGCATGCATAACATAAGCAAAATTCAATTGTTATATCATTCCAGAGGATGAAGTAAAAAAAAAAAAAAACGCTATGCATAAGATAATAGCAAATACTTGTGGTTTCATTATATGGCGGCCTTTTCAGGTCAGACTTACAGTCCGTGAGTTATTGAAATACAGGCGTCGTGTAGAAGTTACTTCGATTAAACTCTTCACCTTGGAAACTGCTTTCCAAGGGGTGGGATGTTCTCCTTTCAAAGTTACTTTCGACAGCTAATTTGCTCACATAATAGCATAAGGTTTCTTCCCTCACGATTCATATTTTTAAAAGAATGTTTTCCCTTTATAAAGAGCTCTGATAAATATATGAGATAATTGACGGACTACATCTGCATGAAAAGAAATTCAAGTTACTAGATACAATACTC
Source organism: Rousettus aegyptiacus (assembly GCF_014176215.1). Classification (NCBI taxonomy): domain Eukaryota; kingdom Metazoa; phylum Chordata; class Mammalia; order Chiroptera; family Pteropodidae; genus Rousettus; species Rousettus aegyptiacus. Next base: position 43,004,711 of record NW_023416288.1, on the reverse strand, counting down.
ATGACAAATGGAACGCGTTTAGACTCTTTGGGGCTGGGATGGCGTTCTGTCACCGTGCTCGAGAAGGATTTGGAACATCGTGGAAAAATGAGGAGCGGAGCCGTAGGAGAGGTGTCCGGGAGGCAGCGCTGGAGTTTGTTTATCATGACGGGAGGCAGGGGACGGTCCCTTTCACAGGATGGAATCTGTGCTGTAGTACGTTTGCCTGACACATTTTCTTTGAATGAAATAGTTTTTAAATTTTTTTTTTTCTTAAATAAAAGGCAAACTAGCTTCCTTTTGCCCCGTCTAATGGGCAGCTACATGGTAGGCACTAGAAAAGGAAAATTGGTGATTTTTAGATGGGTGTGGAAGACACACACACACGCGCACGCGCGGAGAATGATGCAGGAAGAGTACTAACTGCGCACAGGTTAAGGTGCGCACATACGCGCGAACGGTGCCCGAGCCGAATCTTCCAGGACGAGTCGCGTGGGCTGGTACGCGGCGGGGCGTCGTGGGCCCAGGACAGAGAGTGAGGAAGTGGCGGGCGGGACCCCGCACATTTAGGGGCGCGTAGGTGGTTCGAGGCAGCGTGATTGACACGTGGGGCTGCCGCGGTGACGCTGGGGACCTGGGCGCAAACACCGTTCCCGGCAAAGCTAAGGATTCGCCCTTCATCGTGGTGGGCGCGGGCCGCTTTGCGAGGATTCCGAACAGGGGACGCGTGTACCCCGGGTCGCGTTTTAGAGGGGTCCCCGCGTCGTGCTCGCTGCTGCATTGGGAGGGACAGGCCTGAGAGAGGCGTGGGTGGGTCCCAGCGGCTTCGAGCAGGATGCCTGTCTCTTTGCCCATTCCTTTTATTTTTCAGACAAAGTTTGATGCTTGCAACGGCTATAGGATTGGAGAAAGGCCCAGGAACAGCCACGGATGGGGGGAGGACGGGACCGCGGTCCCCGACGCGGGCGGGACTCAGAAGGGGAGGGGACAGGTCCTGAGAGAGGCCGGGGGCCCACGGTGCCAGCGGTCAGCGGCTGAACAAGGCCCGAAAGCCGCCCGCTGGTTCCGCCGAGCCGAGTGTCCCTGGCCGCTTTGAAGAGCGCAGTTTCGACAGGGTTTTCGGGGGGCAGCCAGACGTTGAGAGCCGGGCGCTCATTGAATCGAACGAGAGTTGGGGGGTCTGGTTGTTTCTTGAGCAAGCCGAGCAGCAGAGGAAGAGGGGGCGCAGGCCGCGAGGAAGCGGCGTCTGAGAGGAGGGGGTTCGGCTCCCCGGAGGCCCGAGCCGCTCTCTGGGCTTGGGTGGAAGCAGAGGGGTGTGCAGGCCTCACAGGCTCCCCGAGGGGAGCGGCGGGGGACAGTCCGCTGGTCCCCAGGGAGGCCGCGCGGACCCAGGGCGGGGGCTCGGTGGCCACGTGCGCGGACGGCGTTTCCCCGCGGCGAGTTGCGTGCCGGGGTCGCGGCGGGGCTGAGCTGCGTTCGAGCTCACGATTCCGTTTGGGCGATAGGACTCCACAGTTTGTTACCTCTTCCTTCGTGACGCGAGCATTGGTTATTGTTTCCTTAAGCCGTGATACATACGACCGGGAATTAAAATTTGTATTTACCACCTTATACATAGAAATAAAACACTGTATTCGTTATAAAATACTTATAATTTACAGCAATCATTTTAAATGCACATTCTTAAACTCTGAGATAAGCGACTCTCTTCCTGTAGAAAGAGGCCATAGTATGTAATTTTCGTATATGCTACTTTATTTTAAAAATATTTACCCATTTTCATTTTTTTTTCAAGATAATGTGCACTTGATTTGGCTTAAAAATCTTCTCATTTGTTCAACCTTCTGCTAGGAATAATTTTTTTTCTGCACAGATTGCATTTCTTAATACTTATTTATATATATTTTATCGTGGTGAGATAATACAAGAAAACAAGAAAGATTGATATTTGTTGTAACAAGGAAATGAATCAGATAAAGGTGTTTCTTAAATAGGCAGGTGCTGCTTCCGATATAAATTCTGCAGGGACGCTGCTCTCGTCCCATGATCTCTGTCCTGCCACACATCAAATCTGGCCTGAGTACGTGGCCTCAGACCCCAGCAGCCGTGGGGACAGGCACAGCCAGTCCTGATGCCCGTCTTTGGAGCCCGGGGTCCTCCCCCTCTCTCCGGGATCCTGGCTTTTGTGCCTCATGCAGTACTGGACCTTGTCCGACCTCCTTTCAGAAGCGACAAAGCACAGGCAAGGTTTGCAGATGCCTCCAGGTTACCGAGGACCAGCAAAGAGAGCAGCCTGTATCGAGATACGAAGCTTCATTCAGGTCTCCGCCCAAAGGGTACACTTTCCATTTTCTGTTTTCTGTCGAGGCTGAATTTTTGAAACCAGCAAGCGAGCTTTTCTGCCGTGTGTTTTTCCGTTGCTGCCGCCACAAAGCCGAAACCCATTACTGGCAGCCTGCTCGGGGCAGAAGCGTGAAATAGGCGAAGTCTGCCTTAGACGTCTGCCGCCTCCCTTCCTAGCTCTGCCGGCCCCTGACCGACCGCCTAACGCTCTCGAGCTCCTCCTGCCTGGGGGGCGGGGTGCACACAGCGTCCATGATGGATCGCATCCTAATATCCTGTGTCTTCCAGCTTTTTAAGAGACTGTTTGGGAGTGCGGGGTAATATAACACCTAGGAATAAATCTCGAATGGCAGAATTGAGAACCTCATTGTGTGTGAGGAAATGGGGGAGGGGCCTTCTCATTCTAAAGCAAAGGTGTGGGTGACCGCTTTCTCGGCTCTTTTTGTAAAGCTGAGGTTATTAATTATCAGTGCCAATTAAAAGTCCCTTGGATTATCATACTTAATTATCATACGTAAGTATGACGACATACAGGCGCGAATAGGCGAGCGTTTCCCTAATCTTCTGTAATAATATGAGAAACAGACCGGGGCTGTTTTTATAAAATGGCTCGTGAACTATTGACTTGAGGGGACAGACATTGTTTAGCATCTCAGTTTGTGGTCTGTCTTGGCATCTTGTTCTAATTAACCCCGCCAACACCTTTGCGTGTGATAAAGAATATCAACTCTGGAGCTTGGTATATAAGGGAAAAAAAAATGTAATGTGATTGGAAAACTTGAGAGGGGGGAAAATACTGCCCCCATCAAATCTGTTGAAGGTGGGGTTAAAGAGATAGCGCAAGGTCAAGTCTCCTGCTTCGAAGTCGCCCAGTGAATCAGTGGGAGAGGTGGGAGAACGTTGGGGCTTCTGGCCTCTTAGCGCTCGGAGTCACTGTAGCTTTTGAGGCTACGTTTGTAACCAGTTAGTGACCTCAGGAGACGACCGCTCAGAGCAGCAAGGCAGATGGCACGCTTCCCCCGTCCCCCGACAGCTCACACGCCTTGATGCCGGCCACGTGGAGTACACATGTCAGGTAGCAGCAGAGCGGACTACGTTGAAACCATAGCATCGAATGCAGCTCTGTCACTGTTTCCAAAGGACTTTGTAACCCATTCACACTACTTAAAATTTCTGTGTTTTAAAATCACTGTGCTGCTTTCTAATGCTTATAAAATAGCTATCTGGTAGGACCGCGTATACTCCCATGGTGCCTCTGTATTTAGAAGGCAGAAAGGTTATCAGCTCCGCAACTGGGTGAGGTCCTAGAAGTGTATGGAAATTCAGCAGATTATCACGAAAAGAAATCCTGGAGATTGGGAGGAAATTAACTTGTAATTGGGATCCTTAGACCAAAATCACTGTCAAAACCACCTGCGGAACAGGATGTCCAGTCGGGTCAGGGTGGCCTTTGGAGAAACAGGCTCTGTAGAGTATCGGAAAGCTGGAGAAGAGGTTGACGGAGGACGCCCGGGTCCCCTTTCTGCTTTCCCTGGCTGGAGGAGCCTGTGGCCCTGTCCACGCGGAGTCTGGGTCAAGGGCTGGGAGGGCCACCGCTTGCAGACCCTCCCTTCAGCGGGAGGCCGTCTCCAGCGCCCAGGTTCTTTCTGGGTAGGCGGTTTCGACCACACACAGGGGCAGTGGTGTGGCACGCATGTGCCCGTCTGGAAAATGGGGCAGGAGCGTCCGCGTCCCGGGCTCGTTACATCGGGACCTCGTCCGATCCCGCAGGGGGCACACGTAAGCTCAGCGAAGCCCCGGTTTTCCGGGCGAGGGTAATGCACTGTGTGGAAGAAGAGTGACTCGGCCGCACTGGCAGCTGTCGTCGGTGCCGGAGCTGGCGGCGGGACCGGGCCCCCTGCCCACGCCCTCCCCCGACGCTCTGCAGCCCCACGGAGGTCTCCGGCGCTCTGGGCGTCGGTCAGGTGGTCGTTCGGTTAGCAGGTGTTTAGTAGGCACCTGCCGTGGCAGAGACAGCAGCGAACAGAACAGGTCAAGGCCCTGCGCCCACGGCCCTCACTGCCGTGCGGGGGGCGGCGTGCGCGGCAGTCGGGGGGGGGCATGAGGCACGTGTGCTGAGGACAAAGGCAAAGCGGGAAAGAGGCGTGACGCCGTGAGCGTGAGGCCGCGTGAGTGTGAGGCCGTGTGAGCGTGAGGCCGCGTGCGCTCCGGCTTGAACGGCGGGGCGGGGGCGGGCCTCCCTGACGCAGAGCTCGTCCGTCCCTCGGTGCCCGGCACCCGCCTCTCCCGTCCGCCTCCCTGAGCGGAGGCAGGAGCTTCCACCGTCTCTCCACCACCGACCGTCTGGTTCGCTCTCTGTCCATCGTGCCGCCTCCAGCGGAGTTTTCAAGAAGTGAAGCCAGAATCCCCTCGCTCTGAAATCTCCAGTGTCTCCCCTGGGACGTTCAAGTCCTTTGTGAGGCTGCCGTACCCCTCTCCCTCCTGGGTTCCCTCCTTCCTCTCTGCTCGTCGAGTCTCCTTTCCTGGAGGTTTTTCTGATCCCTCGCTCATTGCTCTTCCTGTCACCATTCCAGTTTTCTCCTTGAAGGTAAGAAATGGCGCCCTCATCATCTTCTCATTCACACAGCTCTTGGCACATGCACCTGCTCCATAGGGTCTGATAAATCAAATAGAATATTTATCAGATTTTATTGGAATCAAAGTTTCAAACTTGGGTCCAGGAGGAGACGGTGGTGACGGGGCCGGGCAGGGCCCGCGGGACGCCACACGGCGCGTTTTCTGCAAAGCGCTGAATTTTGAGAAGGGAACTTTGAGGAGGGGACTTGTTCATCTTCCTTCCACATCTAAAGGCTCCGGAGAAATTCATCATAATTAAGTGCTTGTCATGTTATTAAATAGGTCAGCTTCAAGAAGTTAATGGAGATTTTTCGACCCATGATCATGTTATGTTATGCGGTAGTCAGGTGTTCACCACGGAGGGCACACTTGCCGCTGAGAGTCATAGAATTTTATCTAGAATTTCTTTCTGTATTCTAAATATCCAAATTTATATCTTCTAATACCACAATTTTTTTTATTCCCATGTGTATTCATGCTGAAATTAAGATGAATAAAAATAATGATTTAAAAATGATCATGCTCCCCCCCGCCAATTTATTAATTTAGGCTGGTATGTTTTTATTAAACTCACACCTATGGGAAACTGGATAGGGTAAATTGAAAAATTCTATATATCTGTCATGCATTTTAAAATGTAATTTACATTTTTATGATTTGTGATATTTGTTTCTATTGCATAGTCCTTTAGAGAAAATGGTTACTTTCCTCATATGGTTTGCATAGAAACAACTAATTGTTATACATTATAATCCATTATGATTAAATCGTTTTTGGAAAATATAAGATGTGGAAGAGTATTGTTATAAAATGATTCTCACAGGTAGAGACCATTGCAAAGCCTTATAGATGCCACCCCCGCAAGTATCCTTGACTTTTTTAGTTGACATGGTCTTTTTAGGTCAAGTTCAAAAACCTTTTACCTTGTTCTAGATTCTGTTGCATAATGAACTGGCCATGGGGCCAGTATAGCTTAATCTCAATATCGTAGAATTCAGATTACAATTCAGTTCATTAATGATGTTCTTTCCTCTGTTCTCTGCTAGTGACCATAAATATAAGTATAGAAAAATGTGATTTTTAACATGTCGATTTTTAAAATATACTCTTTATAAAGGCCATATGTTAAAGGGGACAGTTATAAACATGAGCCATTACACACAAACATGAGTGAATAAAATGCAAGGTATTTAGTGATTCATTGAAGCTCTTCCTGCTGTCCTGGGAACATGTTTTATGCTTTGTCTTCGACCTTCTTTTTAATTCGCTCACCTCTTTCCTTCTGAGGTATGCACATTATACTTTGCAATCACCCTGCATTTGAGGGATGATGTTAATTGATCTTTATTTCTCCAAATATGTGCTCCATTCAAATTTGTGATAGAAGGGAGGATATAGGAACAACTCCTAATTATCATTTTATTGACGTTCCAAGAATTTCTTCATTAGCTTTCATGCAAAGTTGGGTTCAGTAATTATACATCATTGTGCTAGGAAAACACGTCTTGTTTAATTATTGAATCAAATGTCCTTTGGAAAAAGGTGTTTTAAAGACGTATAGGCCATATATTTTGTGCCAATCCAGTCATTCACCGTGTTGTTTAAGCAAATAAGCTGGTTTAAATAAGCTCATAATGAGCTTTTAATTTATAGAGAAACGAATCAGCAGGGCAAAGGGAGGTGCAAAGTCTTAGAAGAATTTGCTTTGTATAATAATTGAAGAATCACTTGAGTAAGATCTCCACTGAACTAGCTTTTGTTGGACGAAAGAATGCAATTATATTAAACATTAATACTTTAGCGTAATATCAAACCAATGCTGCCTGAATTATAATGTGCCAAATTAGGTTGCTATAAACAATAACAAAGCGGGAGGCCGGGCAAACGAAGGCGCTGAGTTATTTAAACTTGCAGTAGCATGTTAATGAGAGGCAGCGAAAGCAGAAGAATGTTTAATTTAGTAACGAGTGACCTGAATCAGTCTGTCCTCCAGACCGATAGTGTTTTGGATGGATCTTCAGTTAAAACAAAACAACTGAATAACAACCTCTGTAAACATATAATATAGACTATTTCATATTGTTCTTTAGTTAGAGAAATGACAGCTTTTATTGGAATTTATTAGTTCCGCGTGAAACACTGCCAACCAAATTGTCTTTTTCTTTTTTTTTTTTTCCTTAGAGAATCTGAGAATGCTTTGTGTTTCTTTCTGATTGGCTTGTATTAAGATCACAATCTAATCTAATAAACACCTTTAAGGAAAAAACTTGATGTTTGTCTGGAATATAACTTCGTAATTCAGGTCTACTTTTATAAACTATAGGTCATTTAAGGAGATTACATTTAAAATATGTTAGACTCATCTCATATTTAAAAAGCTCTCTGGAGTTGATAATTTACCCAGATATTTTTTAGTGAAGCCCCTGAAACTGCTTCTTACCGTTGTGTTTTCCATATTGTGGACAGTTTGGGTGTTTCGAAAACTTCTTTCTCGGAGGGCATGCATTTACAGTATATGATAATCTAATGTGGCAACTCCAGGCAGGAAGTTGAATTATTGAAGAGCCAACTTGCATCTCTTTGGGGGCGACTCAGTCTTACGATTATCCTGTGATACGGAAACACATTTTACACTTTTACTCAATTAAAAATAAAAACTCACTCTCGGCAGCATGCTCCTCTGTGAACAGACATGAAGGGAACATCTGTGGTGAGCCTGAGAAGGCACAAGTATCAGTTACAAATGAAACTGCTTATTTGTAAGTGTGAGGGGCAGTTTCCTGTCTTAATCTCCTTCAGTGGGATGTTTCTTTGATAGATTTTATTCATTTGGAATTGTTTTCCAAATTGAATTAGAAGTAGAAAATAGGATTTACCATCTCATATGGTGACCCAAAATGTTCCCCTGGGCTATGGACTGGCACCAGCCCATGGCCTGTTAGGAACCGGGCCGCACAGCAGGAGGCGAGCAGTGGGCAGGCAGTGAAGCTTCATCTGTATCCGCAGCCGCTCCCCGGTGCCAGCATCACCGCCTCAGCTCCGCCCCAGATCCGCCCCAGATCCGCCCCAGATCGGCAGGCCTTAGGTTCTGACGGGAACACCGGTCCCTGGTGCCCACAAGGCACGGACCGCTCCCTGCCCTAGAGTCATATTCGTAACCACTTCAGTGTCAGGGATGTTACCGAATATCTTTTCCATGTCTGAGTTCTGCAGAGTAATGAAAGTGGTATTTTGAGAAAATTTTGAATATTGGAATCAAGCATTATTTTTCAAAGTAAACAGTTATTGGAGTCCATATGTGCATCAGTTACACACATGGTAACATAAATCTGTTTGGCTTTTAGGCAAAATGAACTTTAACAATTACATATGCTACTTTGTAACTCTAACTTTGGTCAATAAATGCTTTTTATTTAAGAAAACAGCACAGTCCTTTTAAACCATGCAACATATCAGAAGATTCTTTTTTTTTTTTTTTTGCAAACTTCCTAGATTGTTTTCTAAAGGAAGCAACTAATTCTTTTGTTTTAGATGAAAACAATTCCACTTGTGCATTACTTAATATAGTACTTTAAAGCAAGGAAAAATAGGGTTTGTTTTTTTTTACAATTTTTTAGAATATTTTTCGTCTCATGACTGATTTCGTTTTAAATAAAAACAACTCTACTTTTTCAAAAGAATATGCGATGTATCTTATACATTTCTATGCCTTAGTTTCATTTCGAAGAGGTGATTTTTCATGGTTTATTCGTTTAAATGACAAGACTTTATGATGGCACAGCTTTTGAATATCTTTGAAAAACATGAGAAAATCAAAAGCATTTACTATTCGCAGAACCATTCCTTGGTGATTGGGGCTTCGAAGAGCAGAATACGGATAAAGCTATTACATGGGAGTTATTTTCTGGTTAGAAACAGCATATAGATAGATTACCTTTTCTCAAAAGATAAATAATGTTCGGTCAAAGCTTGGGCAGTAATTAATGCAGGACGTCCTCTGACTGTTCTAAGAAAGGCTCGTGTTCACCAGAACACGAGATTCGGAATTGGGAGACTTCAGTTCAAGTTCTGGCTCATCTCCATGGCCCCTTTACTTTGTAGATGCCAGGCATACTGCCTACCTTTCCTGAGCTTCATCTTCCTCATTTATGAACCCGTGTTCATAATTCATAACTCACTGCGTTTTATCAGGGTAAAATGACATATATGTGAATGTTTTTGTTAATTATACACCGTATATGTGTATGTGTGTGTGTGTGTATATATACACATACATACATACATATATATATGTATATATGTATGTATGTATGTAGTTGTTTTAGACGGTCCTCTGTAAAGAAATCCTATGAATCATTTTACGTGGGGAATTTCTGCATTAAGTAAATGGTGACCACGTTCCTTTCTCCTCCTACCCCCACCCCCCTTTGTTCTACTAACTTTGTACCCTGGAATTTTCAAACACTATTTAAAATCGTGCCTGTCTACTGTGCTTGTGATGAATCTGAGAGTGCATTCTCGCCTCACGGAAAAGAGGGTGTTTAATTCATGGTTGAGGTTCACTTGTTTTCTTCGATTATGATATTTGCAATACTTTTTGGAAGAGAAATTAGTCTCTCAGTGTTGGTAACCATTGCGATTACTATTGGGAAGAAATGCTACAAATGTGCAGTTGAAATGCACTTAAGTTTTCTCCGTGTTTTTAGGGCTCGATAGCTCATTTACTTTTGGCACTGAGCACCGTTCCATTGTCTGGGTGGACTAGTTTATCCATTACCCACTGAAGGACGTCTTGGTTCCTTCCAAGTCTGGGCAATTTTGGATAAAGCTATTATAGACATCTGCGTGCAAGGTTTTGTGTGGAGATAGAGTTCAGCCCTTTTGCGTAAATACCAAAGAGCTCGATTGTGAGTATTTGCAATCAATTATGATGATTAGTAAAACAAACTTTGCATTCCAATTAAGCAAAATACTATTCCCCATTAAAGAATACAGGCGTTCTCATTAGTACACCGATATCACAAGAGAAGTCTGTCCAATTATTATCATCTCTATCTTTTGGCAATAAAAATAAAATAGAAAAAATCTGTGGTGGTGGTGGTTATACTAGAAGGGGGTGTCGCAGTGGAGGCGGAGTTGCTATAGAATTTGCGGTTTCATCCGTCCAGAACTACTTGCTGCATTAGTTTGAAATACAGATTAAAAATGTAAAGTTATTATTCTATATGGTGATGGGATCATGGGCAATTCATTTTTTTCTACATTGTGTTAACTGAATTACATTTGAGAGTTGGATATATGTTTGCTATGTAAAAATTAGCATTGATACGAAGCTGACAATCTTCTTCTCGAAACAAAATATACAGGCTAGATAAGCATTTATGTGTAGCTTCGTGCTTTTTTTTTCTTTTCACCTATAAAATGTTAATCCATGGGGCTCGTCAGTTATCCAGATACCTAGTATTAAGTATGCTGACAGGCCACGCCAAGGATTAAAAATTGCACCTTGAGTACAATATTACATATTGAGATGTCCTATTTCCCAGAAGTTTTTCATCCATGAAATAGTATTCCTGTGTTCAGGTTTCTCTTTTCCAGATCAGGTAAAAAAACAAAGCTGTTCCATATTTGTTACGGTCTGTGTTTGTTAGCTTTTCCTTGCAAGATTTGCATATATTAAAAGACTGGTGGGATCATTCCAGAATGTTTAGGAGCATCCACTCTACTCCGAGATGAGAAAAATGAAACCAAGCAAAGGTCAACAGATTTCTGCTCAAACGAGGCCTGGTTAACTTGTTTTTCTCTACCCTTTATAGCCACCAAAGCGAAGTTTTTAAAGCCTTTATTCCTCAGAAATCTCTTCCAATGAGAGCATTTGGGGAAAAAATGCTTAGCCCAAATCAAAGGCAATTCGATTCTGTGTCTCAGTGAATTTGTCCTAACTGCCCTGGTAATTTGTTGAGCGGAGTTAGATGATTTCCACAAATGTTTTTTGTGGTTCTTCAGTGTTTTCCGAAACATCAATGTAGTTTCTCTTATTTGGAAATCACAGTATTTCACCTAGGAACCATGATTCCTGGTTTCCTTTAAACGCTCGATGGGCCAGGCTGCTGCCACACTCCGACAGGCGGTGGTTCTCGGGGGTGAGTTTCACTGCGCTCCTCGGTTTGCGAGGGCCGTACAGGCCTGGTCGGTCACGGACATCGCTCGTCTGGCTTTCGTAAGCATCTGGCGTTGGGGACCTCGGCCTAGACACTTCTCTGACTTGAGATACAGCTGTTCACAGCAGGTTTCGGGAGCCTTTACACACACGGATGCCTTTGTGATTCTTCGGTAGTGAACTTCCACCCCACTTGCTTTGTATGACCCCTTTAAACACAAACTCGCGACACCCCGGAGGAAAGCTCTTGGGGGGATGCGCTCCCCAGATCTTCGATGTTGCCTTTCACGGCCTCGGTCTTGCCTCTCTCTCAAGGGCTTTATATTTCTGCGGTCCCCACAGCCAAGCAGAATCCCAGCGGCTTCCTCTCCCCTCCGAGCCCTGCACATTCTGTCGTCCGAAGTGCCCTCGCGCCCTGCTCTGTCTGGCATCCTCATCCTCGTCCGTCCCCTTCTCCCTGGACCACCCTCCCTCACGCCCGCCCTGCCCCGGGGCGTGCGCACCCCGCTGGGCCCCGGGAGACCCCGCAGGCGCCATCTTTGGTGCATCCTGAGGCCACCTGTGAGGGTTCGTTCAGTAAATGGCCCTTCAGGTTTTGGGGCGTCATTTTCATGTCGTGATTCTCTCTCGTAGTACTGAACCTCAGAGGGTTTACATTTCGGGAAACGTTTGATTTTAGTGCAGGGAGGATGGACACCCTCTCCCCATAAATAGTCTGGGTGAGATCATTTTTGCCTAAATTGTATTGGATTGCAGTGAGTTTGGTATGTTCCATATCCTCTTTCTTACCATACTTCCTACTTATGATAAAATTGGAAACATTTGTAGAAATCAGAAGAAGCCAAGATTAGGAAAATCTATGAAAGCTTTGTAACTCAGCATGTCATTTTTACTTTTAAAGAAAACATTTAATATAGACACGAGCGAAACCTTCGTATTTTAAATAGTGACATTGTCAATCCTAGAACATGGTAACTTTTAAAATGTAACTTCCAGTAGGACTTGAAGGTTTCAGAATAATACTCCATAGGAAACTCCATTTTCTAATGTTTGGGGCTGAAAAACAAGTTCCTGCATCCGGAACAGTGTCAGTAGACACCTCTGAATAATTATCTGCCAATTATGTCAGTGTTACTGATCTTACACAGACTCTTGCCGGGTTCCCTAAAACAGAGTTTTAATTAAATGCCCAGAAATCCCAGCTTAGTGTTGGCTTCAAACCTGGCAACCCTCAGATGGCCCGTCTGTCATCAGAGGGCGGGACTCCGCCCCCTCCCGCCTGCCGCCCCGATGCGCCCCTGTCCCCTTTTTTTCTCGCATGGCAGGGCCCACTGGCCTTTCTCTTCTCAAATCGTGCAACCGCTGTGTGAAACATACTTGCGAAACTTATTCAGCGTGCTTGCTTGCTCATCTGCCATGATAATTTACATCTCTGGGATTATTTGCCGGGTCTGAGTCGATACTGCCCAGATAAAATTCTCAAATTTTTCCCATCGGCATATTTCTGAGAGATTATCCCTTACCCAAATGTTCCTAACATTCCTGTGCAAACAGATGTGCGTGCACACACACACACACTTCAGTTTTCTTCCCTTGGTTGACGCCCGCCTTTGCCCTGCGTGCCCCCAGCTGCATACACTGTTGCCTCGTTCGAATTCGTCCCTCGGGGAGAGAATCCTGCCTGTGGGCTTCGCGTGGAGTTGACAGCGTGGCCTGGTGACCGGCCGGGAGAGGTGGTGGGCGGTGGCAGCCTGAGAACCGGCTTCTTATCACGAGGGTAAAGCAAATCCTGTTTCTCTTTCCTGGTCATGTCACAGTGTTTCTAGATGCGAGAACGTTTTGCTGGGTGAGCTTCAGACAAGTTCTCGTATTAGGGGGCAAAGCTCAAGAAGAGGTGACCGGAGTGGCATTTTGTGTTTAGCTGGAAGATGGCTGTTCACCGATAGAACTGTCCTCCCCGCCCCCAGGTGGATAGTTTCCCATCCTTAGAAGCAGTTTGTAAATATTTTGTATCAAGGAGCAGGATGTCTGGAGTGTGGAGCCTTTTACTCCTCCAAGGTTGAAAATTTTGCTTCTCTAAAGCATGTAACTTGTCATGTGGGACCGCAGCCCCTACACGAAGGACGTTGAGACCTGTTGCCGTGGAGATCGCTGATCCAGAAAGCAGGTCCCCTCTGACGACCCGGGAATTCACCAGCCCGGTCTGTGTTCCCGGGCTGTGCGCCGTTCAGATCTGCCGCAGCTCTCGCCTCTGTGGCGGGTTCAGTGGAGGAGCACGGTGGTCGTGAACATTTTAAGCATGCTAAGTATTTCACGACTCAACACATTCGTAAATGTTTCACGGTCAGAATAATAAATGCTCCCGGAACAATTGACTGGCCAGTGAACCAGGCAGCGTCGTGCCATGTTTTAAAAACTGCTAGAGTTTCTTTGGAAGACGGCTGCGGTTGACTTGGGGGAAAAAGAATATGGCAGTTCCTTTAATAACAGTACTTTTCACCTTTAGACATTTGAGTCATAAGAAAATTGCACAAAAAAAGATTCGTTATAGGACAGAAAAAAATATCTTGAGGCCTCCCTTTTCTTCTCTAGTGAAATACAGTTTACGAAATATAACGAACTGAGAAATAGTTGTAAGAGACCAGCTCACAGTGTCTCAGCAATGGAGTCATTACAGGAGAGACGAGGCCGAGGCCAAGTCCAGACCTCGTTAGTCGAGGACTGTTTATAAACGTATTTCTCTTTCCCGCTTTGGACACACTCTGACCGTTCCCGTCTTAAGCCTCCCCAGGTTGGTCCTCCTTCGGTCAGCAGCGACAAGGCGGTCGCGCCGCAGGCTTCGGTTGACTTAGAGGAACACTTAGATTTACCCTGTAATGCGTCTGGCAGGCGGGGGACACACGAAGCCTTCGGAACGGAGCGTGATGACAGCAGCCCCCAGCCAGCCGCTTTGTCCGACACGGACGGCTCGGTAGCTAAACGCAGCCGATGCGCAGGGCGCAGTGCGGGTCAGGCCGCCGCGCGATGCCTTGTGGCCCGCTAGGCCCCTCGCCACGCCTCGGCCGTGTCCCGCCGGGGCGGACGGGCTCGCGGTGGCGCGTCTCCTTTTGGCCTCCTGCTCCGGAGCGGGCGCTACGCACGGCCGACTGGTTTACGGGTCAGTTGAGTCCGACGACGGCAGTTCGCAGCGCCTCGTCCTAAATAATCGTGGACGAGGCCGGGGTCTCTCGTGGAGGATGCAGTGACGCGCTTCAGAATCAGGGTCTCAAAGGGACCGATTTACCGCAGAGCCGAGTGCGGGGTCGGTGTGCCGCAGACGCCTGCCCCTGGCCGCTCTCCGTGTTTCCCAAAAAGTGTATTCGGCAAACGTGTTTGTAAAGGAAATGAGTTCTGTTTTTGGAAATGTTCTTTTCATTTTAGCCTCCGTTAAAAAAAGTCAGTTCTGTGATGCACAGCGCTCTCCGTGGATAATTCTTTAGGATCTGGAGAAGAAACCTATTTCATGGGTCGGATAAGGGCATTTTCCATGGCTGGGTCAGCTGAATCATATTTTTCACATGTGATGTTAGGATGTTTTAACATTTAACAGCATGTTTTACTAGAGGCTTCAAATACCTTTGCAATACCTGCAAATGCCTCTTTTTATTGACTGTAAACATGTTATTTTTTTCCCCCCATTGAAGTATATTTATTTCATTTGTTTCAAGTTATCAGGTTCTATAAATCATCTGGAGACATAGAAAATATGGCATTTTCCTCCTTTGTGGAAAAAAAATATGTAATGTACTTTATACTTATATCTAAAGATAAAAGTTAAAGCAAAGTGTGCATTTGGCTAGGCCCTTGGTACTTCACTAAAAATGCCATAACAAGTAGCACTTTGCTTTTTTGATTCATAAATGCTGTTGTGGTTACTTATTCTTATCAGTAAGAATCATTTCACACAAGCAGGCTAGGTTGACATTAATTTTTTAAACATTTTTTGGTAGACTCTACACGTTAAATATTATGTCTGTTTTTACGCATGAAATTCTAGCACTTAGAACTGTTAAATGACTTTCCTCAAATCACAAAGCTAGCATGTCATACAGGCAGAATTCGCATCCATGTCTGTCTAGTTCCAAAGCTTATGAATTTAATCTTTGCCTACCGCTCACTTTCTTCTTGTATTGGAGTAAAGTTTATATGAAGCAAATCATATTTTCAATTTGATACATGGTAGAAAACAGCAATGAATGTGTTTTTAAAGCTGCATTTTTTTTTTTTTTTTTTTGGTTAAGATCTATTTGTAACTGAATTATTGTATGTCCTCCAAAGAGGCACACCCAGAGTGACTTGTCACGTACCAACAGGTGTTTTAGATGGATGCACTCTTATGGTAATATTCAAGTGCATATTAAATTAATAGCTTTTAGAGAATAAGATGCAAATGCAAATTAAATCATTGCCTAATTTGAACATAAACACTTAAGGTGTTTCAGGGAAGAACGTGCGTATAACTCTGTAGGATTTACCTGTGCTGGGTGTGTTCACTTACGGGACCACATGTATTTGAGGTGTTTATCGTTTGCATCTTAAAAGCATTTACCGTTTATGTCACCTCAGTCTTTCTAAGACGTGTGGTCTGCGCTGGTCTGGTGTCTAACGTGAAGCTGTTAAACAGTTCGTTGTGGCAGAAATTTATGGATGGTGTTAGAATGAGAATGTTTAATTTTTTCTGACATCAAACTGTGGTATGCCTCAGAGAAAATTTTAGCCAAGGTAATGGGACTGGCCACCAACTTAAATTAGGTCCGTAGCCTAGGCCTGTGAGTCCTAGCCTTTCTGACAGACTTGACAGCAACCCGGATCTGTTAAAATATAATGGAAGTGCCCCAACATGAAGCGATGTGCCATAGACACTCCACGTTGTACAGTTTTTCCTTTTAATTACTAGATAAGAACAAAATCATTTTTTTGCAGCTGGCCCTTCCTCATTTTCATTTGCCTTGACTAAATCTCACACCTAGGGGTTTGAAACATGACAGACAACAGGTGCGAATCTGTGTCTGATAATTGACTTCAGTTTCTGTCCTTCCTGTAAAAATCGGCTGTGTCGTAAACATCCGTAATGCTAATAGGACAGGCTTTTGTTTTCTTACCTGTAAAAGGATTTCCGAACCACGGTTGATTATATGTTTGAATCAAATCGCAGACTTAATAAGTCAAATGATTAAGCTACTCTTGCCGGGAGAATAGATTTTACAGGAACGATGACTTTCAGTTAGTGTAGGTGCAGCTGACAAGCGGCCATTCGTTATGGCCTAGTGTGACATTGATTTTTGACTAGAAGAGATGGAAACCTAGCCGTAACTGGGTATCCTTAAGGAAACATTCTATATTATCGATGTACTTTGTGTGCTTTTTTCTTTTTTTAAGCCACTACCAAAACTTTATTCAAATCGAATTTTGATTGTACTAATGAGGAAATCTATTCATTGTCAAAGTCAAAACATTCGTCATTGTGAAAATAGACTGCTAATCCCAAACTTTTACCTTAGCAACTCCTTCTTCCCTTCTTCCTTAAGGATACAAGGTGTTTTATTATCGACAAGACCTCTTTCTTTTTTTTCTTTTACACAAAAATTACAAAATACCACTTAATGGTGTTTACTGGGAATGGTTAGGCTTTCTCATTGTGCAGAGTAAGTGACTATTGAAACGAAATGAGTTGATTGGGCTCATTTTTTCTCCTACTTTATCTCTAGTGATTACTGCTCTCATCTACTTGCCAAATCATTGGGACTTGGCAGTGAACATAAGAGTTGGTCTTATCGGGTTGATATGCGTGTCGAGTTTCTTTTCAATCATAACCAACTAGAAATAATTTAAGAACTCTCGCCTTAACAGGCAGCCTGTTTTTGTTTTCTAGCTTTTGATAAATATGGTGGATTCAACCGAGGAGGTGTGTCTAATTCTTACACAATTTGTCTTTGTCTTGTCATTAAGTGCGAGAACATTAGATTCAAATCATATAAGTCCGTGATAATGAGCAGTGGAAAGTGGTGAAGAGTTTAATTAGCATCAATTAGGCCCTGTTGAAATTAGTGCCGAGGAGACCGAACGCCGGCTTCGAGGCCCGGTCTTAGCGAAGGCTGCACACGGCGAAGTCTGTGTGTATGAGGAGACGAGACGAGGGGGGCGGTGACATTCAGGGAGAAGAGGTGACATTGACTCCCAGCTGTCGCTTGGTCAGCAGACTGGCCGTTGGATCACGTTGACTGCAGTGTGGATTTGAGCCTGTCGCTCATGTTCCGACTGACAGACACCTGGACGGAGTCCAGGTTCGCATGTGTGGAACCCGTTCTGAGGCGGGGACATGATGACAACAAGCCCGAGCCATCTTCTTCCTCCCGGGGCGGGGCCTTCTCCACTTCAGTAATGAAGCTGCAATTATTGGAACTATGGCGAACTTCATTCCACGCATCCCCATTTAATTGTTAGGATAATTCTGAAACGTAGTTGTTATGCTTATTTTGGCAGGTGTGAAAAATTAAGGTTTGGAGAATTTAAGAAGCTTAATGCGGGTTATTCAGCTAAGTGACAAAATTTGGACTCAGACTAGGTCTATCTACCTGTAAAACCCTGACTTCCACGCACCACACACGATTACACATTATTAGAAAAATTAGAACTTTTTATGTAACATGTGTATATTGGGTCAGTTTTGGGTTCAGCTTTTGGATATTTTGCCTTCTAAGATGCCATCGTCTCTTGAAACCCCTTCTTCTAGGTCGCTCGGGGTGGGGGCTTAGAAGAGACACAACTGCTGGAATGTTCCGGGCCTGCCCCTGGAACCTGCTCCTGCCGCCTTTCCGCATTTCTATCTTTATAAGTTTGCATTTGATACTTTCCTTCCCCTTCCATCTTCTCGGGCTTGATCAGTAGTTCCTGAGTGTTTGCTATCAGTAAGGCTCTGACAGCCAGTAATACATCAAATCCCAGAAGGAAGAAGGAGGAGGAGGAAGAAAGAAGAAACAAAGTTGCTGTTTTCGAACATTTCGGAAACAGGTGGGGCTGGCCGGGACTTCTTCCCTCCGTCTCTGTCTGGCTCTGTGTGGCTCTCGGGCCTCTCTCCACCCTCTCCAAGTTCACAGAGGCTTAAGTGATTTTAACTTTTTTTTTAAGAGACCCCTTCCGATGTGAGTCAATATGATTATGGAAGAAAAGCTTTTCCGTGGGATTTGTTAGCTGTTTGTATGGGTGGTTGCGAAGTCTTGAAAGGGAAGGCGCTTTGTTTCTCCCACGCTGCACGGCCGCTAGGGCCACAGTGTACGTGTACTCGCAAAAACTCTGCGCCCTCACGTCTCTCCAAAGTTCAGGAGAAGGACAGTTACGTAGACGTGTCATACGTAAATTCACGTCAATTGTCTACACTTAAAATTTTGAAGAAAATAACTGTAGAAACAGTAGACATTTGTTCATCCCACATGTATTGAGCATTTCTTTTATATCATGTATAATGCTGACTCTTCGTGTGTGTGAAAGTAACTTCGTTTAGTGGGGATTTTTATTTCTGAGGGGCATTTTCCCCGTTTTTTCCATTTCGAATTGTCTCGAGATTCAGATTGGCTTCCTCGATAGCACTCTGAAATTTGGAGTATTCCTTACAGAAAAAACTATCGCGCTTGACACTTATATTACATGATACTCCCTGAGAAATTCTCAAAGGATTGGTTTGGTTATTTTCAAAGTGTCTACACTTAATAGAACTTTTTAATTTTTTAAAGAACATCATAAGGCACACTTTTTCATCATTCTCTTATTTTAGTTATGTACTCAGTCATCATTCATTCATTCATTCATTCATTTTCAGTTAGTAATATTGATTAAGCACCTGACATGTGCGTTGCTCTTGATAGATAAAACACATGTGAATATTTTCCTTCACGGGGCTTCTACTGTGTTCAGAAAGACAAATGAAGCAAACATACTAAATTGACCGCTGGTGCGAGGAAAAGTGCAGCATGTTATGAGAGGCGGCAACCCGCTTTCGAATGAGCAAGCAGGGAGGGCCTCACCGAGGAGGTGACATTCAGCCGCGACCTGACGGATGCTTAGGAGTTATGTAGCTGGGTGAAGATGTGCAAGAAAGCCTGCGTTAATACCTAGGATTTCTT
Organism: Rousettus aegyptiacus; assembly: GCF_014176215.1. Classification (NCBI taxonomy): domain Eukaryota; kingdom Metazoa; phylum Chordata; class Mammalia; order Chiroptera; family Pteropodidae; genus Rousettus; species Rousettus aegyptiacus. The sequence goes on along the minus strand of NW_023416288.1, from coordinate 42,985,454 downwards.
GTATCTGAGGGAAAGAGCTGGGCTTTTCCGAAGCATCAACTTGTTCTTTATTGAATTATCGTCTTGCAAAGTGAAAACCCGTCGTCTTTTTCGAGATTACTGTTCTAAACCACTGACGTAGAACAAAAGACCCCTTTACCTCCGGGCTTCTGTTGCTTCGAGTCTGACCGTCTTAGGCAACGGCGTGATCCTCGAACCAACAGTGCGACCTAGATATTTTAGTCTAAAGGAGCTGCTGGACGCGAGAATATTTTAAATTCGTGCCTTGCGTAGTTCCTTTTGTATTTCGTTGTCCAACACGGTCACCTACTTTCGATGCTGCTCGTCGTTGTCACAGCAGTTTCCAGCTGCGTCCGTCTGTCACGCGAACTCCCCCGCAGTCCTGCCCTGTCGCCCTAGGCGCTGTCTCGGGACCGCTTTCGCGCCTCGGCCCCGACGTCTTGGCTGCCGGGGTTCTTCATTCTCCCACCGCTCTCCTCCGCTTGTTTCGCAAGCAGCCCCGGCCGTCACGGGAGAAGTCAGGTTGCAGGGCAGCGCCGGGCCATCGGTCGCAGTGAGCGGCTCGCAGACGCCGGCTCCGGCCGCAGGGTCGCCCCGGGCAGGGCGCCGGCGCCGGGCAAAGCCGCGTTTCGTCCCCAGTGCGGCCTCTCTGTGTCCCTGCTCTCTGCCACTGCCCTGGTGTGGCCGGCCTCCCTGGCCGCTTCACCGTGGTGCACACTCAGCCTCCGCGTGCCCACGGTTGAGGTCAGCCTTATTCTTTTCCCAACACAGAATGTACCTGGGTCCTTTTGTCTTCCTCACAAATTCCAGTGTGTTGGGAGTGGACTAGTCTCACGAACTGGTCCGAGAGGACGTGTTTGATGGTTACCGCTAGGTCTTACACCTTAACGGATTCTTCTGTTGCTTTAGACAGGAATAAAGGATGTTTTACAGGAGTAAATAACACAATAGACCGTTGTCGTGAGTTGAACGTAAGAGATCCGAGATATACAAGTATTTCGTAACTTTTTCTTAATTCGTATTTCTTAAGTACCGCTTTAGGCTAGATATGTCACCTTCTGGCTCTCCGCTCCACCGCGCTCCCCGGTGCCCGGTTTCTCCTCCGCGCTCCGGCGTGTCGCGTCTCCGTCGCCCGCCCGGCGGCTTCCCCCGTGCATCTCACAGGCACCTGAACCTCGCGCGGCACTCTCCCCGCGGCCCGGGTTCTCGCCCTGTTCCTCCCGCAGCGACTCTCCCCACACGCCCAGCCGCCCGAGCGCCGCGTCCCAGGCCGGCCCTGGACGGCCGGTTCCTCGCCTTTCCGCTGCCACACAGCTCTGTCGCCCTGAGTCCTGTCCGCTCCTGTCCGTCTCCAGGGGCAGCCTCCGAGTTCAGGACTGCCGAGTCCTGGATTCGCCGGTCTCTCCTCATCTGCTCAGCTTCACGTAACCCTCTGCCCCGCTGCATCCGAAGTGATATTTTGAAAAATGCGAGTTCGCCACCATGCGGAAAGGCTTCGCTGAGCTTAAGACGGAGACCAGGTTGATCAGCGTGGCCTACGTGTCCCCGCAGGGCCTGCCCCCTGCCTCTCTGGTCTCACTCCCCCTCCCCCGATTTTCATGTACTATTTGCTAAAATAATAATTTAAAAAACTGTGAATTGTATAGAGCAGTAAGAAGTTGAACCACCGTGGATCTGCCCAACTCAGAATAGCATCATCAGCGGATGGGGAGGATTTCCTTCCATCCAGGCATTGTTTTCTGACCGACAGTGAAGCCGATCCTGGGCCAATACTGATTCTACTTGCGGGACCCCGAAGTCCTTGCGGGACCCCGAAGTCCTCCCCAAGCCTCTCAGTCCGCGGTGTGATCCGACGTGCGTGTCTTTTTCGGATTCACCTGCCCACGTCACAGTCTGCATTCCCGCTTTGTTGACTTTTTAATTTTGTATTTTGATGATCTCTTGCTTTTTTTAATCGCCAGCCTTCATCCCCCACGGGGCTTCGTCAGCCCCTGCCCCCTCCCCGCGGACGCCCAGTCATTCTCGAGCTCTTGCCTCAAGCCTTCCCTCTTCAAGGAAGACTTTTTAAAACTCCCCCTGTGCGATCTGGAACACATTGCTGCTGTGTGAGTGGATAACCCTGTCTTGGTGCAGATACTTGTGAAGTGAAGAAGATGGGTCATTTATAAGACGGTGTCCTTCGCCTGGATTGAATCGGCTGTAGAAGTGACTGAGCGATGGAGAATACCGAGCACGAGCCGCCTATTTTCATGATTAGAACGGATGACCGAGGCACACATCTCTTTCCCTGAGCCATCATAACAGATAAAGACCCTGTCGCTGCAGCGGCTCATTATCGTTGGCTCTCGATTTGGTGACGGCCAGAGAGATCTTCCGTGGGGATGGTGAGGGATTTACTCAAGCTCGCAAATCCCTTTTGTTCTGTAGAGCTCAGAACAAACCTCGTGCCAGCCCGTCCCGCATGGTCCAGGCTGCTTTCTGACATCACAGCTAAGAGCTCAGAATATGCAACAGATTTTTTACCAAAGCTTACATGATCTTCCGTTCTTTACACTTGGGCTTTTTTTTTTCCTGAGTATTTCTCCTCTGTATCATTTCTCACATATTTAGACATAGTGAATGAAAAATGCTTCCGCGTGAACCTTGTCAAACATTTGGCTTTGAAATCAAAAAGCCCGAGGTGCCCTAAATCCAATTTTCTCCATTGTTGAGGTCACTTCTGACCATAAGCTGAGGACTTAACTGACACGTATTAACCTTGAAAGACGGAAGAAGGCCGCAGGGGAGTGGGCCGGGGGCGGGGGGCGCTGGGGGCACATCTGGGACAGCCATGGCACGTTCCACAGTGCCCTTCGTGGCAGAAACCAGGGATAACTCGACCCTGAGAAGAAGCGGCCACCTTGGTCATCGATGATAATCGTCAGACCCGAAGCTGGAAAAATAACCGGGACATTCGTGTCGCCCTCCAAACCCGTGGTCCAGACGGCTGCGGTAATCTCCGTATTTCCTTTCAAATGGGAATTAAGGACGTTTAAACATAGTTTAAACATAACTGCGAAATGTAATTATTAAGAGTTAAATCGTCTTTCTGCCAGAATGCATTTTATCATCAATGAGAGGGAAATTACTTGGTGATAGAGGTGATCGAGTAGAAGAAGGTTTGGGAACTGATAGCTTGTTGGTAAATTGTTAGTATTTCAGATATGTGACAAATCAGGGTTAGAACGACGTGAATAACGGGTAGTTAAACAAACAACTAGCATTGCTAGTGTGTGCTGGTTTACCTTTTTGTACCATATTTTCTGTTATGTCTTCATCATTTTTGAAAGGGATAAAGTATTTTACCTTTTGTTTTTACATATATCAGTTAATATTTTTACAATATAATACAATACTGTTTCTCCGAAGTGGCCGAGGCCCTTTGTGAAATCTCTTCTTAAAAATTGATGCCCCAAAAAGCAAAGGCTACGTTTACTCACAGTCTTTCTTCTACAAATAACTATAGAATATTTGTGCATTTTGGACAAAGTTTCAGGGGCAGAAACACTGCCCTTGCTCAAGTTAGATCGTCTCATACAGAAATTCACCAAACTCGCTCAGTCCGTGGTCAGTTTCCAAGGACGGATCTAGTGGCGAACTTCACCTTGTTCCCCAGTCCTGTTAGCCTCCAGCACTTCCCGGGCGAGCCAACCTGTGCAGCCAGGCTGGCCTGAGCCACCTAGGCCTCAGTAGCATCAAGGAGACGCCGTGGGTGGCGTGCTTGGAGATAATTCCAGAATTGAGACCTTTTTGCTTTTTGCTTTTGTGGTAAGTTTTTCTTCAAAAGTCAGATTTAAAAAAAAAAAAAAAAGATAACCTCTTTGTTTTGTGGTGCAAATCCGTGCAAATAGGCTCGGCTGTATCACGTGACACTCTCCACCACCAGACACACTCGTCCCAAGTGCCGCCGCCCCTGCCTCCACAGCCTTTCAGGCCCCCGGCTTCTATTTATATGTGGGCATTGTGCTGCTGGTACTTTCTCTCAAATTTAGGGGAAGACGATTTGTTTGTATTTAGGAACTTTTTTTTTTTTAAATGCAAAGAAAAAAAATTTCAAGAGCAGGTGATCTCTTAATGGGAGGGTCTGGGGTTAACCCCTCCCAAGCCAGTCCTGACTTTACTTCGGATGGATCGCCAGCGGGCTGGGCGAGCTTCCAATGCCGGCAGTCCAGGAATCTACATGCTGTTGAAACCCAAACTTGTCCTGTGAGGCTTTTCAGCAATTATAACTAATGAGAAAACAGAGTAATAGTAGAAAGAAAATTTCAAATATCATTGCAAAGTATTGATTGACTTGAAATTGTGATATATACTAAGCTGGATTAACTTTAAAATAATCTTCATAGGAATGCTTTATTGGTAACGTTTTAAATGTAAAAAGATATTTATTGACAAATGTACATACCAAATGTCAGGCGTTGATGGCTGCTCGCAGTATTAGAAGTAGTCGTTGCTGGCTGTACAGATTTACGAGAGCAGCTTTGTTAAATGTTACTACGCAGGTTTTCTCTCTCCAAGCGCTTTTTGTAGATACCTGTATGCCTTAGGATTCCTATCTATCTTATCTATCCCATTTTTAAAACAAATATTATCCATTTATTTATTTTATGGTGATGGTTAACGAAAGCCAGCGTTTCATCTGTAGAGATTCCTTTTTGACGTTGTCCTTTCATGTGGGCAAAGGGAGTTTTAAGTAGATAACGGTTTTGTAGAGAATAGATTTCTATGATATGTTTCCTCTCGGATGCCGTCAAAATAACTGGCTTTTACGGTCTGAGCCTCACAGAAAACAGGTAGGATTTCTATAATCTGTTCTGCTTCCTCCTCCGCCTGTTGACTTTTGGGAACGTGCATGGACCGGCAGCAGAAGTCTGTGGCCCCCTAAAGCAAAGAGTTGGGGAGCGACTGAAATAGCGTCCGGAGGGGAGAGGACGCAGCCACGTGGCGGCGGGGACGATGCAGAAGAGCGTGGGGGGCGCGGGGCCGCCCACTGGGACGCGTCGGTCTGGGCCTGGTCGCCCGCGGGGGGCCCCGTCGCTCCCGTGCTGGAGGAAGACGCCGGGCCGCGGGCGCCGCCTGCTCTCCGGCCTCCTCTCCGCCTTGTCCCTGCGCCCTGCGCTTCCCCCGGGTTCATGTCCCCTCTCACCCCGTTCCCTTCTGTCCCCATCCCGTCCCCTCCCGGCTCCTCGGGGAAAGGGGCCCGTTCGCACCTCCGTTCTTGTCCTCTCCTCTGATCGTCACGCTGACTTGCGAGCTCGCTCCTGTGCACGCCTGAGGCTCCGCCCCTCCCGTCCCTGCGCAGTACTGCTATATGTTCATTTTTTTAACAGCTATTTTTTTCTAGAAGAACGTTCCAATGTTGTGGACTCAAAAATTTCGTGCCTGATAATACCCTTTCTGAAAAATAACCAAAGATCATAACCAATTTTTCTTGTTGTTGGCAGAGTTAAGATTTCTTATTTCACTTCACATTTAGCTATTGCTATGTCAATGCGAAGTGAAATGTACGTGAACCTGTGATACTCAAATTGGCCATCATTTACTAGAGATTCAGAGAGCGCGCTGGACCGAAGAGCGAGTGGCTCTTTACTTAGCTGCTTCACGCTGAATTTTTCTAGCAGCAGGGGCTAAGCTTAGGACTCATTTGCAAACAACTTATTAAGAAAGTGAGAAGCCAGTTAGGGAGTGGGAACGGGCGGGCAGGGGAGGGTTTTAGGCAAAGCCCACCTGAAGTTTAGTTTACGCTTGCGCGGGAGTGTGAATCACGCCTCCGTCACCATCCAGGTTGGACCAGCTGGACATTCCTTCTTGCAGGGCTGACTAGGGACCGCAGGATGGGCGGGGGCGAGGGGGGCGCGGTGGGGGTGGCAGTCCGAGGACAGAACACAAGTGCTGTGTTTGGGAAGCCAAGTCACCCTGAAGCATGAGAGACACGATATATTGTAACAACTGAATAGCTACAGGGAATCATGGCATCGGGCATTGATGCGGCGAGTGGCGGCGTCTCCATCCCGACCTGATACCTCGTTTCCTTGTCTTTTCCCAACTTCCTTAACCATTTCCTTAGTTTCAGAGGCTTGGCATGGATGCGTTTTTATCTGGTAGAGACACTCGAAATCGTGGAGGCCCCGGTCACTTCAGCTCTGAAGCAGAACCCGGGGCGGTGTGTTCGGTGATGCTCATTATTCTGTGTCGGTAGAGGCCACCAGCCGCCCAGACTTATTACTCGTTCCCAATAACCGGCTCCCGCCGGAGGCGCAGACTTCAGCACTGTTCCTGGGAAAGCAATTTCCACCGGTGTCGCTGCTGCCCGAGCGAGGGACGCCTACAATGCCCAGCCCTGGCCTGCCACTGCTCAGCCCAAAATAATCACTCAGAAACAATCACTGTGTTTGCAATGGATTGCATTCAGACCTTACACTGAGAAAGCAGGTTAATCGGATGCGTCCCCACGGGAGGGACTGTCCAGCTCCTCTTGGGTTAATGAGGACATTCTGGATCTAGCTGAATGGGTGAACCGTGGGCCCTTCTGTGATTTCTTGTGCACCTCTGGGGGTGGGGGGGGGGGACAAATTCTCTTTCACTTGGTAACAGAAACGACTGATGGAATTTATGAAAATCCACCGAAAGTGTACAATGCTTTGGTTTTCTAGAATGTAGCAAATAGAGCACGTGATAGCCCGCGCACCTGCTTACCTGACTTGCAACTTGTTCAGGAGAAAGACATTTCTTTTCATAAGAAGCGTGACATTTCTAAGGCGTGAACGGCATTAAGGAGGGTCCGTAGAAACAGGGCCCGTAAGACGTTGTTTTCCCAGGCTTGACTTTAGAAGGGGCGGAGGACACTTAGTTCCCAGTCTGAAACTTTGCTTATTATTTTGATGTTTGTTTATAAGCCCATAGATGCTAGGCTAAAACAATTTCACATAGGAAGAAGACGAAGAGATAAATTCTTGTTATACTGTTTATGGTTCAAATTTTCTGTCCACCACGGAGTTTTTTGAATGTTGTTGCCTGTTAAAGTATAAAAATGTGATCACGTTTTCTGTAGCTCATTATTTTTGAAACGAAAAGTAAAGAAAATGAATAATATTGTTGCTTCTGAGCATTCTAAGCTCCCCTCCCTCATCCCAAGAGAGACACTGAATACCTTCCATTCACAGTAGAGAGCTAAACATTCCCCCAATACTAAGTTTTATATTAAAATTATGATTTCCAGCATACATAGGGAAGGTTGGTAGTTATTTCATCTCTAAAGCATTTTTCTGCCTTATATTAGAATTCATTCATAGTGATTATTCTTGAGTTTCCTGATCTGAAGTTAAGGGTTTCCTAAAATTACTGTAATTTGCTCCTAATCAGAATATAGCTAGTCTTGCTGCTGTTTGAAGAGCAAAGGAGGAAGGATCATTGAGTTAGGACTTTCGTTCTGGTCGACGGGCCCGGCGAGGTCGTCTCCCCCATGTCCGTTCCCCTCACTCCTGTCCTCACAGACCCGGCCATCCTCACGCAGCTCGCTCCTCCCCGCTGTGGGCCAAGGGCTCCCCGAGAAGCTGCTTCCGGTCCTGGCTTCAGGAGAGGCGGCTTTGTCCATGGGACTCGATCTTCCCTGCCGCCATGGTTTCGTAAGAAAAGGGTCAGGTGGCCCCTTCAGCAGGCCGATGTGAGGAGTGGCCCCTGGTGCCTTTGGGCAGGCCTTTCTTCCCCTGCTGACCAGCAGAGCCCAGAACAAGTCCTCTGCCTCGCCGCCCGGGCTGCTGGCTGCTGCTGATAGTGAAGGGGGAGCTTCAGGATAAAAGTTCTCTGTGAATCGCAGAGTAGAGAGGAACAGTCCGACTAGGGACCTTATAACTTCATTGTGTGTATGTGTGTGTGTGTGTGTGTGTGTGTGAGAGAGAGAGAGAGAGAGAGAGACAGACAGACAGACAGACAGACATAGGGGCGGGGGAGAATCAGTATATGGGGAGCATCCTGGATGAGAATGCGCCTCTGTATTTTTCCCCTAGTAATTTACGAAGGGAAAAATCGAAATGTGCCATTCGGGATTCTACTTCCAGTATCTGTGTGAACCAGACGATCTGCCTGTCTTTGATAAAACTGTCCTTTCTTCTGTTCCTCTTTCCCTCAAAAATGCTTGTTTTCCTCAACTATTTCAAAATGCTTATGTGGCTGACTGGATATAAAGTCATAAAGCTAAGCCTTTTGAAATTGAAAGGCTTATGGCCTAGATTGATATTCTTTTGATGATAGAGTTAGTTTTCTAATTGCATTTTTTTTTAGTGCCTCATATGGTAGAATTTGACTTCTCATATTTTGCCAAAAAGATGTTAGAATCTAAGAAACCATTTACTTGCAAAGTCTAATTTATTTGAAATTATATCCCCAGAATTAAATTTTAAAACAAACCTAAAATGTAGGTACGCTTTGAACCACTCCCTCTTTTTTTTTTTTTTTTAGGAAAGAAAGAAAATATAGATACAGTTAGTACTTCTCATGTTTTTCTGCTCTTCTTCTATCTTCAGAAGTAGCATTTTAAATAATGCCTTTGAGAAGAGAAGATCTCAAAGAATATCTGCTTGTGACCTCATGGAAGAGAGCGAAATTGGTGATGTGTGACTCTATAGTCTAGTGACAGAGAAGACAATGTCAGCAAGGTGTCTGGAGTAACTGAGAGGCGAATAGAATTTCCCCAGAGAGAGCGAAGATCCATCTGTAGAAAAGACAGTTGGGGAAAATGTTATTTTAGCCACATATTCCGGCCATGTATGACTTTAAAGAGGATGAATTTCAAGAGGACAATAAAAAAGGAATTATAGTAATCAAGACAGGAAATGATTAAGGGATGGGAGAAGACTTCAGCTGAGAGGGAATGTGGAGATTGCGTGTAAATTCCGACAGTCTGGTTGACAAGCTAATGAGCACATTTACAGATGAAAAATGTAGAAGGAGCAAAAGGATGATTTCAACCGTTTTGTCTAAGAGCCGACGTTAGGTTTCGTATTAGAAAGAACGAAAGTAGATTTGAGCAGAGAAGTTTCCGAAAGGGAAAAGTAATGTTTTGCCAAAGTTTTCTTCTAAGGTTTCCCTAAAGATCGACGCACTTTGCTTTTATTTTGTTTTATTTTATTTTATTTTATTTTTTCATGTGTGTGCTTATTAATGGGCAGTCTCGTGCTTTCTGTAGCTCGCTTTCTTTGATTATTAAGGGCAATGAGATGAGCTTGCAGGGAGGAGAGGACGTGTATGGGTTTCGAAGTTGACTGGACGGACGCCTTCCTTATTTTGCCTGTTACAGTAAATTCAATCTTGTGATGCAAAAACGGTTATATTTAAATAGACTGGAATGTCTTCATCATTCCTGTTTGGGAGACGCGATCGTTACGCATTCGCTCGCTGGATCAACTGTGCCAAAAGCCGGGAAAGTACTGAGCTGAGGGTCTGAAGGTTCGGACGGAAGTCGAGGTCTGTTACGCTTGACGCCGAGCAGAGGCAACTCCGAACGGCGCGTGGGGGACGCCCCGGGGACGGGAGCGGCTCACGCAGAGCGCGGGGGGCCCAGCAGCTGAGGAACTCGCTCCCTCTGCCGCTCGGTGTCCCCGTTACACGAGGACGTCTGTGTGGAGGCAGCCGTGGACTTCCGGCCAGCGGCGAGCCCCGAGGAGTGGCAGGGACGGCGGCAAACTAAGGTCCGAACGCTCAGACGAAGGCGTAGTTTTTTACTCAGTGACCTTTGACGTTCGGAGGTGCAGGCCTAATTTTGCCAGAACTCCCAGTTTGTTTTGTTTCGTTGTGTTGTCTGTCTGTTTTTTAAGAGAAGACCGAAACTTGGATATTTTCAGTGATGTTTCCCGTTTATGTATGTAGATAATTTTCGGCAAAAAGAAACTTTGCCACAATAGTGTGGGCCGAACAAGATGCGTCTCCGAGCCCGGTCTGGCCCGCGGCTAAGGTTCGGCCCTGCTACTGTGACCTCATTTTCTTAGGGGTTTACTGTGACCCCGGTCAGGTACCCCAACGCTGTATAAGGCCTCTTCAGATGCTGATCGATGTGCTGGGAATTCATAATACCCTAAACCTTACTTAGGTAAGGTTTCAACCATTACATAAATTTGAAAAAAAAAAATTTTATTGGGCTGGAAATAGAGTTTGTAATAGCATGCATGCTAACGATGCATAGGAAGGACTGCAAAGGACGGTTGGTTTTATTTCTTTAATTTTATTGTGTTATTAGCATAAACTTTGTCTTTAATGTTCCTTCCAGAATTTTATAAATAAGCAAGAAAAGATATCTTTGGAAAGTCCTGTGGATACTCAAAGGTGAAGGATGGTGAAGTTTTGTAAAAACTATCTCTCCAAAAAAAAAAAAATAATTATCCAACTTACTGTGTATTTTTGAAATTTGCCGGTACCCTCGTGGATACCAAAGTTAGATATATTTTACACTGAAAAAAGATAAATACTCAAAACTCTTTATTATCATATGTATTTTTGTGATAGCAGAAATAACACATAATTATTGAGCAAAAGCTTTTTAAAAGAAAATCCGGGATTGTATTCTTTTATAAGGTGAAATTAACTTTCCAGATGAAGGTCCGCAGGTCTGACTCACCATTATGATCCCCTGGAAGTTAAGAGACAGAGAGAGTGGGGGGCAGGGGGAAGGGGCAGGGAGACCTGGTTCCCCGGATCGGGGTGAGGGTGATGTAACAGTTAGCCCCGTTCTGTTCGCTGTGTGGAAAGACAGCAGCATCAAGCGGGGTTCCTGTCCCCCGATCTGGAGTTTTGGACCTTGCAACCTCTGCACGGTCCTCTGCCCACGTTCGCGTCCGCCCCAGGCGACGAGGGCCTCGCGGCTGCCGTCTTCCTGTGAAGCAGGTGACTGTTTTTGCTCTCGGCTTTTCCTTTCCTGCTTCAGACTTACCTGTCTGGTCTTCTCGTCCCTCCCAACACCTCGTTGGAGGCCAAATCTGTCAGAACATTCCCGAAGACCAAAACCCTTTGAGTACTCGTTTCTACAGCACGGTCGCATAGCGGGCTGGGGTTCTAGGTCTCTCTGTACTGATGGCTGCTCCTGCGTGGCAGGTGCAGCCCATCGAGAGAGACACGAGGCCACAGAGGAATTCGTCCAGGGAGGCTGTGACGAGTCTAGTTAGTTCTCACTGCTCGGAGTGAGTCGTCCTGATCCATCATGCTCGGCGTCTCACCAAGGCTGCTCCCAACTCTTTCCATGTTCTCTAATCTCCGCCCCCCCACCCCCTCCTAGCAGACCACCTCGCCTCTCCAACTGTCAGAAAACCAGCTAAGCTTTTTGGTATAACCACCATCACCGTCCTCTTTCTGCCTCGAAGATTGTCTCTGGAACTTTTAGCCTATTCTTTTACTTTTCTCTACGATCTTGCTTAAGAAGTGACCCCTTGTCACCTACACACACACACACGCAGACACACACGCACACACGTGTCTTCCTGGTTCCTTTCCCCCCACTCGGCCGGCGTGCAGAGCTTCTCTTCGTCGTACCGCGAGCTTCCTGGCTCCCGCGCCTCGGCCTTGGCGGTCACCGCCAGCTTTTCAGGGTCGGGGGCGCTGTGGCCTCCTCTCACATCCCCGTCCACGTCTTCCTCCCCTGTCGTCTGCCTGCTACAGTGGCTGCTCCGTGGCCACGGCCGCTTTCGAAGGCCACTGCTTACCGGCTCCGGTGGCTTCTCACGGCTTCTCTCCCGGGGACGCCGCGGCGTCCGTGACGGGCCAGCGTTCCCTTCCTTTGCCTGCAGGTTCTGGGTCCGTTTCCTTCACCTCCTCCCCCCCGCCCCCCCGCCTGCTCGTCTTCCTTCTAGGGTCCTGTTTGGGACTTCCTGCGTATTTATTTTCACAGGTTCTCTTCCAAGTTTTCTACTCTCTATTTTCTCCTTTTCGATTTCATCTATTCTAAAAAATTGATTCCATACTAATAGTCTGAACATTGCTAAATCTGTATTTTCTCCCCCTCGCTCTTTCTCGCGCGTTCTTTTGTCCTTCTTTTGGGCTGCCTGTGTCTGCTGTAGCTTCCCTACTTTTAGCTTCCGGTCGGCTTCTTAAACTGCATTAATTCCATGTCATTGATGCTTCACCAAACCTCTCCTATTTTGTTTTAATCAACGTGTGTGACCTCCTCGGTACAGAGATAATACCTTGGAATCATCATCCTTCTCTTTTTTTCCCTTTTAGGTTCATTTATTTTCCCAATTATGTCAATTCTGAAATGCATTTAAAATACCACCATATATAATCCTATTTTAAGCACACAAATAATCCATGCAACAAGATAAATTGTGTGTGGTGGGGGCAGAGTGACAGGAAGCGACTCCGAGGCCCCAGACCGCCGTGTGCCCGACCCTTCCTTTCTGTTCTCATTTCAGTTGAGGATTCGTGTCTCAATAACCCTTCAGTTTTCCCTCTTGTTTCATATTATGCTTTAAAGCCATAATTTCTTTCTCTGCCAAGCTTCCAATTCTGTTCCCCGATTCCTTTCCCCTCAGCCCCTGTAGGCCTCGCTCGCGCCGCCTCAAAATATTTATAATTTTCTCGTATCTCTTCATATCCTTCATGGGTTACACAGTCTTGTATACAGAATGAATCTAATAAATATTTGTCGAATGAACTGTCGGATAGAACAGCCGAACTAAATATATTCTTTTTGGGGGGAGAAGCAGATCATTCCTCCCCAACTCAAAGTTCTTACCCTGTTTCCTTGCTCCTTTTCATCCAAGGCAGGTCCAGGCAAGGCCAGGGGCCCCGCCCACGTCCACACCGCGGACGACGAGTCATAGGGCTCTCCAGCTCTTGGTTGTTTCCCATTCTGACAAATGTTCCATTTCTTATTCTTAGAGAAATGTTACTCTGTGTAAAGTGGAAGATTTTTAAATCGGGATTCTCACTTCAGCAAACACAGTACCTTCATGGTACAAATTTTTGTTTTCTTTAAAACCTGCCCTTAAAAGGCAGGGTGTGAGTAAGAATGTCATGATAAGCAACGCCACGTTTCTTACCCTTCGACCAGTTAGTGAACCTAGAAAAGGACGTACACTTCCAAAGCGCGTGATATGTGAACACACATCAGGCGTAGAGAAAGGGACAAGTTCCTGTCCGTGGCAGTGAGAGGGCATTTTAATGGGGTGACAGAAGGAGTTTGCAGACAGCCCGTAGAGATTTTTTTTCAAGAATAATAAGGCACCCATCGGCCTGGTTCAAGAGACCTCTGCCTAGAAATAGAGTAGATTCGATGAGATTTTTAAGTGTTTCTGGCTTTCTAGTTACGTGTGAAATAAACCCAGCTTGAAAACTTCAAACCGAAGGATAAAGATTGCCGCATAGTTGGAAGTGTGTCCTCCCTCTGCAAAGAACTTTCTAATATTGAAGACAAATATACCCACTAAGTCTAGAGTAATCTTCCTGTCAGAGGTCTCTTGCTGTGGAGATGCCCAGGAGGCTGAGGTCATTTTAATTCAGAGGAGGCAGGGGGTCAGGAATGTACAAAACTGGAGTCTCAGCCAAAAGGAGCTCAGTGGAAGGGTGTGGAGGGGAAGGGAGGGGCTGCTGGCCGCAGGAAGGAATGCCCCGCGTGGGATCCCAGAGGACCGGGGCACACTAGACCCCCCTCCGCGGGTGCAGCAGGCCCGTAGCGTGGGCCCCGGAGGCCGGTACGAGGGGCCCAGGGATGAAGAACGCCAGACCCAGACCTCAGGTCCACTGTGGGTGTCCAACCCACCTGTTTCTGGGCGGGTTCGTGATGTCGTACTCGTGTGTACAACAAACAAAAACGGAGAATGGTAATTTTATAGTTCAAATACCCTTCCGTAGTCTCACTAGAGTAACCAGTTATGTTCTTTTGAGTCTCATTTAATACAACTATGTCTTCTAAAGCGTCACCTGCTCTTACAGGCTGGCCGAACTATGCATTGTGTTGTTACAGGAGAGGACATTGTATTCTGACGAAGGTGATAACTGTGTATCTAGCTTAGCAATCCTGTTGACTGAATAAAGCTAAATGTTGACATTTAGGCTAAGAGATAACTTTAGGCTTTATTGGTATGCGAATACATTGGATATGAATATTTTACACTTTTTTTTTTAACCAGAAGTACATATTAATTTTTGAACTTAAATATAATTAGTGACTGCTTACTTTCTGAAAATTACTTTAGAATTTCTGAAGAAATAAAAGAATTGTGCTCTTTAGGTTCCCATCACTGTATTTTCATACATGTTATTAGTTTTAAACTATAAATGCGGAACCAGCACCCATCGTGGTAAGGTAGCGCGTGTTTGAAGCCCTTTTGCATTAACTGCCTCAGAGGATAATTAGATGATTCTAATGGCGCTTGCTTCGAGATAGCTAATTAGAAAAATCTATTGCTCCCACGTCTAATTATTTGAGTAACGATAACGTGTTAGCCCCCCTGGAACTTCGGTCGCAGCCAGCTCCATCGCAGAAGAGAAAGTGGGCGCCTTAGCGGCGTCTTCCACAAAGGCCAGGGCGGTGACGTCACACCCGCCTGGCCGCTTTCTGCTCCGCGTTCCTTGCGCAGCGGCCCGGACCCGTGTCCTGTAAACCGCCCGCCCCGGGTCGCGTTCATCTGATTTCACTCTCTCTGGTTTTCGTTTGTTTCATGGCCCGCCTTTTGGCACCTGAGAGATGATTTTCTCCCTCTTTCCACCCTCCGTGAGCCTCCGAAAGAAGGCTTTCGTAATTAGGCATCAGAGCTTTAACAAACACTTCCTAACCTGCCAGTGAAAATGTCAGTTGCCTGGGTCAGGGCGTCATTCAATGAGCACGCATCCATGTGGTGATCCATTCGGAGGATGAAATAATGTAAAGGGATTATTAAGTAAAGGCTTGTTTTCGCGTTTGAATTCTAATCAATAATGAGCTATGATATGGGGGGAAAAAATCTTTTTTGCTTTCAACATTCTCATTACTTGGACCTTTAAAAATACCAAATAGAACCATACCAGTGAAAATTTTACCTTACTGTTCTTTTTCTGAAAGGATGATTCAATCACCTGAAAGAATCCTGATAAAATATCAACAAATTGGACATGTTCAAAACAAATGTTTTGCTGTGAGCCTTTAAAACCAACGCTGAGTGACACAGCAATATATAAAACTTTGTAGTGGACTCTGTTTCGAGGCCATTACTTCCTGACCGAGGCCTGAGAAACAAGCAAGAATTGAATTTTGGAGGCTAATAATCAGTTTGTTTGGTGGGGGCGGGGAGGTTCCTCTGAGCTGGGAGCAGCAGGAGGAAGGCGGGTGTGTAAAGTGGCAGGTAAGGGGTGAGAGGTAGGGTAAGGATGTGTCGATTGACCGGCTGTTGGCTCTTGGAATACCTAAGAATGAAAAGTTCATTTTGAGAACAAACCATAAGGCTGATGGAGTAAAATTAATCTTTCAAAACAGAAAGACTCTGTCCTTCGCTAAGCATTACTTGGTTGGTTTTGTGTGTTTTTAAAGATATATTTGAAGTCTGGGAACGATCAGGATGAGAGTGACTTTGAACTCAGCGTAGTAACGACTAACATCAATTGAGCTCTTTGTTCTGGGAGCTGAAGTTAAGTGTTTTATGTCTGCAAACTCAGTTCTCTTTATGACCCTGTGAAATAGGTCAGTCTCCCATGGAGAAACTGAGGCATCGAGCTTACCCTGTTAGTGCCTGAGCTGAGGTGTTTCACCCGGCATCTCCATTTCAGAGCCCGAGGGCTTGGGGACCCTTCTCTGTCCCCTCAGGGGTAAGTTTTATCAGCCCAGGCTTGTGTCCTTATGATGGTTTTCAAATGGCCGTTACTAAATGGAGGGGCGAGGACTCTAGAAAGTTCTATTTATATATCTCAAAGCAGAGAGACCCCCCCCCCGAGGAATATCATGGGATAGATGTCCTGGAAAATCTTTAAAATATTTTGTGTAAAAATTATTTTTATCCAGAAATGGTCGAAGAGTGGTAAATGGCAATTGCTGGTCTTCTTTTCCATACGTCCTCGAAACGTTTACTTGGCGCCTCCGGACCCCAAGAGCAACACCTCACGGGGGTCTCCCCTGATGGGCCTTGTTGTTTGTTCTGTTCTGTGTTCTGTGGCACTGTCCCTCTGACTAGAGAGATGCGAAGAAGCTCCTCAGCCCACACTCTCACTTTAAAAACGTGAAGATGGGAGCCACTGACTGGGTTACCACATGTCAAAAGGGACGTGGACACAGCCCTCACCTTTACTGCCCTTCGAGATGCTGGTTTGGGGGAATAAAAAGACTGGAAGATCGGCCAGCAAGTCGGGGCTTACGCAGCGTAGAGCCGGAAAGCTCAGTGGGGCTGACTTGCACGAAGCGTTGTCAACAGACATGTTTTTGTTTCCCCCGGATGGGCAGAGGGGAAATAGGCTTAAGCTAAAGCAAACAGGGTCTCGTGTTCCGTGATAGATGCGACGAAAAACCTCGGGACGTCGCGGGTAGTGAGATCTGAAGGCGTTCACAGATTTTTTTTTTAAACACGGCCGTGTAAGATACGGCGGTATGCGAGGCAGCTTCGAAGCAGTCTGGCGTGTCATTAGAACAGCCGGCCTGGCGTCGTCGGGCCGTGCTTGCAGACGCGGCACTGCGCACTGCGGCTCGCCGTCCCTCTGGCCGGCACGTGGCTTGGGGGCCGCGCCGCCCGGCGGCTCCCCGCAGGAGTCCCAGCCGCTCTCGCCCGTGCGATCGTGTTATGTCACTCGGTGCACGAACGAGCTCGCCACAGCTCATCTGATTCCTGTTGTGAATCAGATGAGTCGCCCTCAGCAACGGCCTCAGCTTGTCCCCGTGGGATCTCGCGGGGCTGCGGGATTAGACCCAACAGCCAGGGCGGAGCAGAGTGCCGTATGGCCAGTGCGTCCCCGTCTGCTCTGCCAATGAGCGTCCGAAGCTGAGTGTTTGTTTCGTCGTTGTCGTGGTTTATTGTTTTTTGTTATTTTTGTGTGTGTGGAAATGGTCGCTTTGTAAGTTTCATTCATGAAATCATATCAAAGAGGAAGGAGAGCGTGAGTCCGGCTAGCAGAAGCCTCCTCTTTGACCTGTCACGTCCCGTGACAGTCGAGGAGCGGGTCACTTGGCTCTGCGACCGCCCCCGCAGAGGAGTCCTGCAAGTAGCACCGACGATGCCCTTGAAAGAAATATTTAGCCCGTTCAGTGAAAGTGCTTTGAAGGGCTGGCCTTGCTTCACGTGGGAGGTCTTGAGGTAGTTATCGTGTGTATGTATTATATTTGATGTGTTTATGAAAAATAGTTCCGTCTCGGTGCCGCGGAGTCGCTCCCTACATCCCAGTCTCTCCTGCAAATAAAAATACCGGCAGCCCTCCCAGGAGGAAAGGCGACGCCGATGAATGGAATTGTCAGCGCGGATACCAAGACTCGATTGTGTCAGTCTTGGACCTCTGATATCGGCCATTATTCAGGTCAAAGCTTTATAGCTTTTTCGTGGCGTTTTTTTTTTTTGGACTGTGAAGAAATCACATAATGAGAGAGATCAAAGCAAGGGCGATCTGGTGCCATCGAGCGCTGGCCGACACCTGAGGCGCCTGCCTGTCAGTCAGCACAGGTGAGCCGACACCTGAGGCGCCTGCACGTCCGCGCGGGTGAGCTGCCCGTGCAGGTGCTGCCGGCATGGCAGCGTGCTCGGCTCATCCCGGGGAATTCACCTTGACGACGCCAGAGTGGCACAACCAGATTGTTTCTTAAAGGCCGTTGTCTCGAAAAGCCGTCAGGCGTAAGTGAGTTCCACCCAGGATCCCCCCGAGAGCCTCCTGTCCTTGCAGCCTCAGACAGGCGGCACTCCACATTGTACGTTACGATTATTCGTTTTTATGGTCTTTTGTTCCCCCTGTCAAATAGGAGCGTCCGCAGAGATGAGAGCCCTGCTTCCGTCTCTTGCTTTTCTCGCCTTGCATTGTGCCTGGTACAGAGGCGCGCAGAATGTTTCCTGTTTGGGAAATATCTGACCCTCGGAGTTTCTCTGCAAGTGCCTTTCTACATTCTGTGTCCTTGAGGTTTTTTTTAGTCTGTTTGATTGTTTTATCCTTTTCTTTTGCTCACTTCTATAAAAAAGAAAACTTAATTACCCTCTTAGAAGGCAGTTATTGCTAGGCGGGAGCTCTGAAAGGAAACGGAATTGAGTCTAGATTGGTTTTTCGCTTTCATATTTTTAAATTTAATTTTTTATGTTACCAACATGTAACAGAGATTATTATTTTTTAGGTTAATTTATAGATGTCTCAGAATTATATCACTTTTAGTTTATAAAATAATTAAGCATGTATTATTTTTACAGATTCTTTTAGCTTTTGGACTTTGGTAAGGTTTATAATCTCATAGTATAATTTTATTTCTATGAGAAAATGGCATCAGTTTACATAATTCTGATCATATATATATATTTATATATATGATTTATATATTCTGATCATATATATATTTATATATATGATCAGAATTATGTATGTATGTGTGTGTGAAAAATTGTGGTTTGAATCCTAGGCTCTTACTCTGTGGTCATGGGTAGGTCAGTTAACTTCTCTGAGCCTCAGTTTCTTTATCTTTGAAATGGGGACAGCAGACCATGCCTCACAGGCTACTTTGCAGACTGAATAGCTTATCACATGAATGTATTCAGCATGATACCTATGCGTAGGTGGTGGCCAAGAAGTCGTGTGTGTGGACTTTAATAATTGGTTATTTGTAATCTAAATAGAGAAATGCAGTATTTTAGGCTTTTCAAACGAAGAGAGCTTATAGGTAATTGTAATATTATCAGATATCACTACCTTGTGTTGATGTGCTAATACACATAATATACGTTGGTCAGCATTATTGAACAGTTAGTATGCCTAGGAAATTATGCAGAATATTATAGTTTAATCAAAGATTTTTATTTTATGTGTGTCGTAACGCAGAGGTGACTGTATGCTCTGGAGTTTATTATAGACTAAAATGAGATTTTTGTTTTATACCTTGCAGCTCATATTGTAATTTATTTAAGCAGAAGGGAATTGTAAATTGTGTTTTAAAGGTAGAAACCTCTCACGAGACGTTTGCATCAGTGAGCACTGCGGACTTGTGAAAGTGTTTTTAGAACTACTCGCGGCAGGATTTGTCTCAGTCGTTGAAAAATCCTCGGACAGCACATAATAATTTCTCATCCGCTAGAGAAATATTATTTTAGAATGCTATTTTAAAATGCAGATCCTATAAAAGATGATAGATGACTGTTCTAAAGTGAGATTTATTTCCTTGTCGAGCGTGGATCGGGGCGGTTAGACTTTCAGAGCATGACGGATCAGGGAATCTCGTCGGTTCCACACATCTGTTGTGGGTAGACTGTTTGCATTATTAAAGGAACTGTTTTAAATTCACCCCTAACAAAGTTCTGGCAAGCGTCACTCACGTAATGTCATTTCCAAGAGATACAAGATTTCAGTGATTTTTAAAAATAATTGGGAGGTTGGAGGGGGAGGTAGATGGGAAAATTTCCAATCATTTCTTTAATCAAAAAATTAATTAATTAAACAATATTAGCATAGAAGAACAAAATAAATAAATAGAAACAATTAGGAGCTGTCATCTGGAGATCGCATGATTCTGCTAGCGCGAGTCATCCTGAGGACCCGCTGTGTGCTCATGGTTCTTCGTACCAAGCACGTGTCCCTTTTTCCGGAGAATGTGAACGAGGAAGCCAGTGGCGAACATTTTCCTCATGTCGACAGTGATGAGGCAGAGCGAGTAGCTCCATTAATCTCATTCTGCGGGTATCTTTGGCACTCCGGTTTTAATTAAAAAAAAAAAAAAAAAAAAACTACTGATTTTTTTAAAAGATTGTAATGTAACCCTAGCCTGTTCTTTCCCAAACATTATTACTTCTTTTCCTTTTCTTTAAAAATGCATGTCTTGCATACCCCGACCGCCTTATTGAAAACAGCGCCCTCCCCAGAATCCCCTGTCCCCTGGCCGCCTTTAGTTTTCTTCACAGCACTATTGTCATCTGACATACTATGATCTTTTTCTTGTTTCCTCATCCCCTGACCTCTCTATTAGAGTAAAAACTCCACAAGAGCAGGGGTGTGTATCTTTCTTTACTGCTGTTTTCCCAGTGCCAGGAATAATAGTGCCCGACACGCAGCAAACGTTGGTTGCCCGAGTGTGGTCAAAACCACTCAGTTAATAAAGCAAACAAAACGAAAGATGATTGAGTCATTCTTCTCATGAAAGCTTTTCTTTCAAAAATCGACTTATTGCAGTGAAATATCCCTTTAAATATCCCTTTAAACGTTAGCCATTTCCCGTACCCGGAATCTGTATAGGATGGATGGATGGATAGATAGATAGATACATAAATAGGTAGATATAGATAGTTCTAGTTTGGGAGATTTTAATTTTTACTTCCGGCTTTCTAGAGGGCAAAAGGCCTTTTCGCAAAGGGCTGGATTACTTCCCTGTGATCATCAGTGCTTGGGTTTGGGCAGGAGACTGCCTCTCAAGTCATGCATGCTTTTTTCGGTCTTGCAATACGGTGAGAGCCTGTGAATTTAGTTGCTTGCTTATTTGCTTGCTTGTTTCTAGTCCCCATTTCCAAGACGGGGTTCAGGAGGCCAGCTGTCTGCAAATCCACACGTCCAGTGCACCCTCATTGCCATGTCTACTCTAGTGATCAATCAGTGTTGGGTCCACTAGAGTTCGTTGAGTAAAATTGCTTATTATCTCTTACCTCGTTCCTAAAGAGTAGTTCATTTCCCCAAACCCCTCTCCTGCTCGGATACTGTTTTCCTTTCATGCTATTTTTTGGCACTGTTCAGCCAGTCTCTGTGGAGAGTCGACTCTACATATCCTCTTCACTGTCAATCATTAGAGTGCAGCAACCTAGAACAAAGTCGGGACAATTGAATCGCTGGCTGGGTTCATGAGTGAAACTGGCTGTGAGCGCGCTCATCCCTGCCCCGGTGGGTGTATTTGGAGAAGATCATTTTCAGTGATGAGCCTCCATGGGAGAAAGGACGTCGCTCCTCTAACAGTGAATTCTACATGACAGGAAGCTCTGAGTGCATGACAAGTGCAGTTATTTTTTGATTCTTGAAACTTGTCATCAGAGAATTGTTAGCCAGGTGGCTTCAGGAGGCAGTGTTTCAGTTAATAGTTCCCCTTTCCAGACAGATTTAACCACCATTAATGGATTTTAATGGCACTGACTCTTTGCTGTCAAGAGTGGGGATCATGGAACTTAATGACTGGACTTTAAAGGAAACGAGGATCCTTCATTTGGCTTCTGGTTGTTTCTCAGTGACAATTCTGCTTTATCCTGGGACCGATATGTTTATCACAACATTTGAACCATTTTATTAAGAAGCTACCACTTGAAAGATGTGCTTTGAGATTAGTATCAAGTTTTCTTGTAGATTGGATAGAGTATAATTTTCCAAAAATTGCAAAAAATGCAAAAAGATTGAACTCCTGCAATGGAGGCCATTGCCTGTGGGTCTGACGTGATAAATGCCGGTTGGGACAGCACATTGATTTTCATTCTCTAGCCACAAGATGCTGGCATGCTCCGCATATCCATCTCATGAATTGTGTTTAAAAGATATCTTTGGACCCCCCAAGCGTATGTGTGTGACACTGGATTTTTCATATGAACTTCTTAGACGACTAGATAAGATAGGCGTCTAAATATCCGGACAGGCTAGGAAGGGAATCAAGGCTGTGTGAGCAGGATCTGCTTTTGCCTTTGTGGAAGACTTAATTCAAAAATATATAGGGAAAAGTTCTTTTGTTTTTCACTACATTACTTATATGTTCGTTGAGATTACTGTTGAATAAAGTAACTAAGAAATAAAATATTATTTGGTACTAAATTCGATCAGGGGTCGTGTTAGTGGTTCTTCCTGTTGTGTGCAGGGCCTTTGTATCTGTCATCTGTTTGGTGAACTCCTTCAGTCTTTTAATTTCCAGGCGAAACATCAGCTCTATGAAATCTTTCCTCTGACAGTGGTTGGTTGCTCTTCCTCACTGGTGCTGTTACTGCTGTGCATCATTGATTATGGCTATAGGTGCCTAGTATATCTATCCTGTAGCCATACCACATGGTATTATAATTGTTTACATGTTCATCTCTTTTCTCCAGCAGAGAGAGAGTTTTTCATGGGCAGAGAGAATGCCTCAGTCACTGTTTTAATATCATCTCCTTAATTAGGACCCAGAATGTGGTAGTTGGGAACATAAACAAAATTTCCCGTATCTCCCTTTAATTCATGCGTGCTCATCTGTGCTGCCGAGCTTGAATTAGACTTTGGCTGGGTAAATAAATCCACATATCCGAAAATTTTATATGGATGTGCTAGGTATAATAAAGAGACTGATTAAAAATCTACCAAGTTAAATTAAAGTGTTATACTCTCCACCACACCAATAAGTCAGTTTAAAAGGATTTTTTTTATTATACTTTATTCTGAAAAGGCAATATTGTATATCGTTTTTTATTTACAACTAAATATGTTATATGCCTTGATATAACCACTGATTGCTTTTGAGAGGTTTTATATGGTGGAAAGGATACAGAAAGAATCCGACCAGAAAGAGATTTTAATCTTCTGTACTTTTAGCTGTAATTTTGTAAACTTTCATCCCATACATTTTAGTAAAAATAACTCTGTCCCTTTATTAAAACTTCAATATCTTCATTTATATTTAGAGTGGTAGCAACATAAAATTGAAACCTGAGAGTTGTGAAGGATATAAAGTCATGTTTTAATAGAGAAACTAAATTGCTCCTTCAGAGAGCCTATAAAACTGAAAAGCATTCATTATAAATGTAATAAAAACTTATGCGTCCCATTTTATTAAAACTACACCCAGTTTCCTGAAGGGGTCCAGATCACTCAGCGGTAGACCAGTGACACTTTTTGTCAAGCAACACATTTTGCGTGCGATAACGCAGCTTACTGACCTGGGATTGGCAGGTTCAGCATGATCCCTGATGGACAGCCATTCGTATTGTGAGAGCAGAACTTTTTTACTTTAGCAGAGTTTCTATCTTCCGATAGCAATGCATCCATAACAGGATAATGACAGTGGTAAATTACCTATTACCCTGAGTTTCTTCAAGAAACAGAATGATAGCGAAAGAGAAAGCTTATGGCTTCTGCCGACTGGTGTGCTACATCAGCCTGTCATTCTGTAAAAGTCTACTCACGTCAAACTGTTAGATGATGACACGGTTAAGGATAGCAGCTTATACCGATTACCACTGGCCTTTTCTTCCTTTCAGGTACAGTAATATTTTTAATATCTTGAAGGAGAATTGTTCTCTCGCAGTCTTTGGCTGCTTTGTAGTGTTTTTAGCTTTTATGTATTCCATGTTTGACTCTATTTTACATATTTCATACACGCATTTCCATATTTTAATTGATTATGGTTCTATTTGCGATAGTGTTTTTAAAGAGCAAAAGGGACAATGGCGAAGTGCCGGCTAGGTTGTCCCGTTGTGCTTAGTTTCAGAGTCAAATAGCTTTAATAGAGATCCTTGCGTGTTTAAATGAGAAAATTGAAGTATCTGTGTTACTAAACATAGGTCATATTGATTTACTCAGAAAGCAGGACAGGGTTTCTGGTAAACGGTGGCAGACTAAAAATATGTTTATTCCAACCCCTTTCCTGAAACATACCACACATATAAATGAATGCAACATAATGACGAAAAGGGCAAACATTATTATAGCAGTAGCAAAACTAGTGAACAGTTTTAGCTCCAGGACAGACTCAGTGGAATTTGGACCACATTGGAAGAGGACGCGGAGCAGCGAGGCCGAGCTTCCCAGCGCCGCACGAGGTGTACGTCAGTGTGATAACACACGTGTTCTCACGTGCCAGAGGCAGCGCCACGGGCCCCGCGGTGCACCCTGCAGCGGTTGCGAACATAAGCACGGGTGTTCCTTCTGGGAGTTTCCGGTCTAAAGAGAAAAATGTGACAAGGACGTGCTGCTCGCAAGGTGCGATCTAAGTTCTGTGGGCGCGCAAAGCCGCACGGTGTAGGGGTTCCACTAACAGACGAGGACTGGGAAAGAGGTTAAACGAAGGCGCATCTGCAAAGATGTCTAAAGAGGGATGCCATTTCAGCAGCTAATAATGCGGGGAGAAGACGTCGGCCGCGGAGGACGAGGCCGGGGGCGGGAGTCTGCAGGGCGCGTGGGGGGACCGCCCGCGGGGCCCGCGCCGGATCCTGAGCGTCGCTGCTCCGTGCTGAGCTCCGCCTGACCAGACGGGACCTGGCGCCGTCGCGGGGGTCGCCCTTTGAGCACCCCCAGGAGCTCCGTGCGCGCGCACAGCGCAGCTCAGGGCGCCCGGACTCCGGCAGCTCGGCTCCGCCGTCTGTGCTGCTGGGCGGCCGAGCCCGGGCGGGACCCAGGCGCCCCTGCCTCGCGTCCCGGACCCGGTTCTGCGTGGCTCGAAGGCCGGGTGTGCAGTCACACTTGGGGGAATCGTCATGCCAGGTCAAACCTTCGGCCAGCCTACGCAGACTAGGGAGAACAGTGTTCTTGTTTTGAAAAAATGAGTAGAAGCAAGGCTTTGTTTATGCTGCTATTAGTAGTCAAATTCTCGGGGTCCTGGAGAACAGCAAAGGAATACTCACCCTAGAATGCACTGGAATTCTGGGAGAAGAACGAAAACCTGGTATTCCTGAACTTATCTACGTGGCCTCCACCACTCTGTGCTTTGTCAGCTGTGAACTGACTTCTAAGTTAGAGTAAATCAATGTTTTTCTCATTCTTACTGGTTACTGTTGTTACTGTAAAGCAGACATTTGCCTCTAAATCCCTACCAATGTGTGAAAATTGCAACGTATGAAAACTCTTTTAATTTGAAAGTAATGGCTCGGCATCAACGGAGATTTTTAGGGGAACAAAATTATTTAAAACTTTTGACCTCAATTTCAGCATTAGAATTAGGCCCAATTTTCATCTGATAGGATGAAATAGTGCTGACTAAACACATTAAACCCTCATATGGTATGCTAGTTCTGGTGTTTTTTTTTAACATGATTATTTTTCTCCTAGTCGATATTTTCTTTAAGATTTCTGGCAGTTGGTTTATAGTTAAGAATATTTCTTCGTTTTTACTTGACGACATATTTCACTTTGGTTTGTGGAGACCCAATTCTACATTTTTTATATTTGTTTACCTTTTAGAAGATGTATGGAGATTTCGTCAGATAATTAACTATATGGCTCCAAGAATTATTTTCCTATAACTACTTCGTTCATTTATAATTGACCGGCTAATGGGAACTTTATGATGACCGCAGTATTTCCTGAACATCCTCAGTATTCTCAGAGCATGTAAATGTACAGCTCATTATTTCAAGAAGTCTTCATGAATTCCAGAGAATTCATGGAAGTTTAAGGCAGCGTTGTGTATAATAGGAGACTGTTGGGTGTCCTCTCTAACCTTTTTTGGGTGAAAATTCATAATTTTCTAATTTATGATGATTGTAAGAAAGTTTTAGGAAAAATATCATATTTTAGTTTAAAACTTCTAGCGCCAAATGGGTCATTTTGCCGAACTATTTTTATTTTCTACTCTGATTTTATGGTTCGATTCTGGTGCTGTACGGAGAGTCACTGCCTGAAAAACGCTTTGTTCTTGTGAACCAACGGGGTCGCCTCTTACTTCCCCCTAAACGGATACCGCCCTTGATCATTTAGTTCTCATCAGGCCAGAATTAAACTTGGTTTAAAAGAATTAAATTCGATTACACTTTGCAGCACTTTATTTATATTGCTAACGTAAATTTATGGATTTGGAGACACCTCAGGTAAGCTTTTTCGAGTGCGTTGATATTAACGCATTTCATATTTTTCTGATAACATAACATTAAATCTATAGTGTTCGGGAACAGACATCAATTTTGAAACCACACATACTTGTGAAAACGTTCTCATAGGGCACTTAAAATAACTGAGATGGACTGCGTAGGGCAAGCATCCCAAGGAAGGACTTGGCCACATAATAAAACTTCAGTAAAAATATTTGTGTCTGTCTGCTTTTAAAAGTAAAAATCCGTTTATAATAAGAAGCGTAATAGAATATGAAAGGTCATGGGTCACCCGAACGTGACGCCGAACTTCGACCCCTTCCTCCGAACGAACAGCGACTTCTCCCACCGGCAAGCCTCGTGTGTTCGTCCATCCTGAATCGTTCTTATTTCTTGAAACTTTAGGCATTTATGAAATTAATCTTCAGAAGCAGCCAATAATGTCAGTTCAGTCTGTGATGAGATCACAGACACGGGCATCACTTAAAACAGAACTGATAAGTTATTTAAACATTGATTCTAGCCTCTTATTTCTGCTTCCGAAGTTATTAGTGGGCTTAGGTTTCTACCGTTCTTATTACTTTAGAGTAAATGGTGTTAATTCAACAGATTCAATAACATCTTTGTGATTCTACATAAGTATAAATGGAAGCCAAAAATTTATTACTTGGTTCATCTTTCATATACTTAACGGTGTAAGTTTTATGTAGTGCCTATTACATCTTTAAAAACTAGCATATTAAATAATATAGCAAACATTGGCAGTTCTGTGTTATTTTAAAATAATTTATTCCTTTTCAACAACTCAGAAATGCATTATTCAAAGCTTGTTATGCCTACCAAAATATA
The DNA here is from genome assembly GCF_014176215.1 of Rousettus aegyptiacus. NCBI lineage: Eukaryota > Metazoa > Chordata > Mammalia > Chiroptera > Pteropodidae > Rousettus > Rousettus aegyptiacus. Next base: position 42,958,713 of record NW_023416288.1, on the reverse strand, counting down.
AAGAATATATTTCTGCATATGGAATATCACCCCTGAAAATAATAAGTTAAAATTTTGTTTTATTGCAGTTTTTTGGATAGTATAAATATACAGCAGAATATGCTGGAAATTTAGTGTCTGCTTGCTAAATATAATTATAGAAGTTGATACTGACTAGAGCTCGGCAGATAGGTTCTGTGTAAGAGATTTTGTGATTTGGAACATAAGGTTGGAAATAATGGTAAACCTGCCTGTCTCACAGAGCTGGTGAGAATAATTTAAAAAAAAGATTTCGTAAAAGAAATGCCGTATGTTTTCGGCGTTACACTTTTATTTAGAAATGCTGGTTAATATTTTATCGGCTACGTATAGATTTACTGGACGTGAAGAGATGAGCACTGTTCATTTGCGAACATTTATTGAGCGCTTGCTGTGTACCGGATATTGTGCCGGGCGACAAATAGAGTGATACGCGAGATAGGATTCTGCATCGAAGGGGCTCGTGATCATTATTACAACGCTGGGCGTGCGGAAAGCGGTGGCTGTAACCCCGCGAGTGGTGCAGGAGGGGTCGACCCTGCTGGCGTCTCCGGAGCCCTCACGAGGCTGTGCCTGGAGCAGGGCGAGAAAGCGCAGGCTACAGGAGAGTGGCCGACAGCAAAGCGGGCGACGCTCATCCTCTGGACCAACAGTGGGCGAACGTTTATTCCGATGTCAAAAGCACTCTCGACGCAGGAGGACGAGGCGCAGTTCATCACACGTTCACGGGGCGGCCAGTTCCCGCGCTAGCCGCCCAGGGCCGAGGATGCTGAAAGGTGTGGGGCCCGGTCTCCCCGAGCTCACGCCCCGAGGCAGTGGCCCAGGGAAGGTTCCGTGGGGACTCCGTGCTGTCCGACCAGGTCAGGGTCTCTCTGCGAATCCCAAAGAGGCAGCCGTGACTTTATAAGCAACTTGGTCTCCTGACTACTGAGTGAAAAGCGGGCTGACGTGAAAGAAGAAATTTTAAGAAACCGGTGAGTTTAAAACACGTGTGTGACGTAGTCTGGAGGACTTAAAGTCAGCTCCTGGGTAGGACGCTGCGTAAGCGATGGGAAGCTGTGGGGCCGTCGGTGTCGCCGGGTAACGTCCCCAGGGAGGGACGAGGCGGCGTCCGCGGAGGGCGTGGGCCGGCCATTGGGCCCGTGTGCCCGCGGCTCCCTCTCGAGCTCTCGGTCGTTGCCGCTCAAGCGAGGTGACTTTTTCCATTCTGGCCCCAACACTCTGATCATGGTCTCGGGATCCTCTTGCCGTGGAAACCGGCTTGTGCTGTGACCTGGAATACTTCTCCGTCAGCGGGATGGAAGGGCCGGCCGCCTCGAGGGGGGTCGCTGTAGGAGGGCGTTAGGGGTCAGTCAGTTTAAAAGTAAAAGCATCGGGGCGGGGGATGCGTGTGGTGTGTGGCATGTGTGAACAACAACATTTCACCTAGTCGTAGGTTTTTTCTGGGTTTCTGGAAGTATTCTGTTAGCACATGTGACCGATGGACAGGTGCATCTCTCACGCACTCGTGGAAGTTCCGTTGCTCAATGAGACGGAGAGAAACAGTTCACCTCGTTTCGCCCTGGTTTTCTCACCTGCACTTTGGGGGAGAAACAGTTCAAAGAATTAAAAGTATATATCATTCGAAGTGCAAAATGATGTCCGTATTAAGTCACTTAACTCCGCGAAGCTGAAGACGTGCCAGCCAGCCCGGCCGCCGGAGAAGGCGGAGCCGGGCAGCGAGTGGCCGCTGCCCCTCACGTCACCACCCGCGAGAGGCTCTTCCCTCTCCGGCTTCAGCCCTGCCCCGCTCGGTCGTTTCTGGTCTTCGCAGCCCGCTCGAAGGACAAAGCAGCAGCGCGGCCGACGTGCTCTCAGACTCCGTATCAGTTGTACGTGTTCCCGTTCAGTTAACTCGGAGGACTGTCACGCTCGAGACCCCAGCGCTCGTGCCCGAACTCAGATTCCAGTTCGTCCAGCCATCTAGCCACGGTTGTTAGGAGATTTAGTCACGTCACATCATGATACTCGCAGGTGCCTGCGAACCTGCCTGCGCAGATTAATAATCCTGTTTTACATACGAAAGCGCGATGCCCACAGTGGTCAAATGAGCCAGATTATTTGCGGGCACCAAGGCTCCAGAGATGGCCACCTGGCCAAGGTCGCGTACCCTTAGTGGCGTATCTGGATTTGGATTTGAGTGTGCTCATTCTTCCCGCCACTATTGGTTTCCCAGCTTTTAATTCTATCAGTGCATAAAAGAGCAAAATACATCCTGCAATCCCACCTTTCTTTATTATATATATCTTGCATCTTTTGTGCAAAACAGAGATAATTTTCACTCTCGGTGAGTCTAAAAGTATATTTGATGATAAATGAAGGAGCTCTGTCATTGGAATTCGGTGATATAGTAGTGCTAGATTTAATTTTATACCGAAGCCTGAAGGACTGGAATGAATAAGAGAAAACTTGTTTCTTCTTAGATGTCATTGTTTACCTTGAATGTGAAAAATAGAGCGAGTAGTTAGAAAGCTTAGAGGAATAAAAAATAATCACCATCGTGCTTTGTTGGAAAGAGGAGGGCATGATGGAGCGCGCACCTGCCAGCCCAGCGCTCAGCGATTTTAGCTGTTGGCCAGACATTTAATTTAGTGTAAAAAATGGTGTGAGACGATGCTTTAAAGTGTATCTCTGCAGACAGCTTTTGTATCATTATTTATTCTGATACACTGACAACTGGCTACTTCAATTTGCACTGAAAATACATGAACACACACGTCAGCAGCCCCCACAGCCGTGGAGATTTGTCCTGTAAACCCGAATGGGTATACGAAGGTTAATCTATAATTGCGATTTGTTGGACTAGCATTCGGATGAGGAAAGGCGTCCTTTTCGTAAAAGGCAGGCTAAGTCTTGTCTTCCCATGCCCACCCTTCTGCTCCCCACCCCTGGGGTCAGCGGAACTAGAGCAGTAACGTCCGGCCAAGTCTGTCTGAGATCTCCAAAGCTATGGCGGAGGGCAAGGCCCTGACAGTGGAGTGTATGACAAACGTCATCCTTCTCGTACCTTCCTCTTCGTCCTGGTGTTCGCGCCGAAGGCTGCCACCCCTTCTTTGGAGGGGTTTCGGAGAACAGGGACAGGCGCATCTTTCTTGTTCTGATTACTTTCTGTACGCGAGTCATCAGTGAGAGGAACATTACGGGAGAGAGTGAGGAGTGCGAAAGCATTAACAAGCTCCCGAGAAAACGCGTGCCACGTTCCGTAGACGTCGGCGCAGCTTGCCTGGGCATTGACGTGGAGCTGGCTTCCTTTCCGGCCCTTGCGATATTTTTTTTCTTTTTCTTTTTTTTTTTTTTTTCATTAAAAAAGTGGGTTCCATGAATGCACTGATGTCATTCAGTAGTTACCATTGATCCAGGGGCCTCTCCGGCCGCTAGACCGTGGAGGCCAGGCCAGGTTTCCGCTGTGGGGACCGTTTCCTCTGGTCCTTTAATCCCCCCTAGTCGTTTTTGTCATTTTGATGGAAACCACTGATTTCAAGGAGCGGCGTCCCACAGAGCCTTGATTAGAGGATGGCCACAGGAAAGTGCGAACTTTCTCTTGTGTTTCCGAGTGGCGCTCCTCAGCCCGGGGCGCTCACAGGCCACTGTCCGAGCTCTGTCCTGTCCGCGTGAGGGTGGTGTCTGTCCACTGCAGTCCTCGCCGGGGCGCTCAGCACAGCTGCCCAGTGCTCACGAGGGGTGCTGCCCGGCAGTTCACTGACCGAGGGCTTCCGCCAGGCGTCCCCCCCTGCACCCCCCCACCCCAATCCTCGCGGGCAGAGCTGCTGATCGTGTCTCCGTCTGGTGCAGGCACCCCTCCCCCAGCTAGAATCTCGGGGGCGTTGTCACCAGCAGGGCATCATGCAAATGTGAAGCTGGACTGGCGCCTGACCAGGAGAAGCTTGATCGTGAGCCTTTTTGATAGGGCTGGACTTCAGTGGGGTGAGCCACTTGGAGTAAGTTCCTCAGCTTAGAAATACCTTATTAGGCAGGAGACCTTTCTGTTGAGTGAGAAGAGGTCTTCGGCAGGGTTAATAACTAAAGAGCAGGCGGGCATGAGGAGGAACAGAGACTCTGTTTGGGGGACCTCAGGAGTGCCAGGTTCGTCAGGTGGCCACCCCCTGGGCCTGTCCCCGTCAAGCACACGCACCTGACTCACCTGACAATCTGCTCTCGTGGAAGCTAGACGCCTTGCTCCTCCCAGGACAAAACCACTCTTCCGTTTATCCACAGAGCCCGCGAGTGAGCACGGGGAACCCACCTGCAACGCAACCTTCATTAAAGCCTTCACTGAGAGAGTGGCAGAATTTTAGTCATGCGTGTCCGAGGCCGACAAGAGCCGGGGAGCAGGGCAAGCACCCACGGCCGCTCTGTCCCGCCTCCTCTGCCACGCTCGGACCCGCCCGCTCCCCTCCGTCTCCTACCCTCTTAAAAAACACTGCAATTTTCCACTTTCAGAGTCATTTTATCCATAGAGACAGACATCTGTTCCCTTCCACGACCCTAGTGGACGTGAGAAACTTTGAATGGGCCTGAGCCTTGCATGCTGCGTTCCGTTCCGATTCACACAGGCAGTAGGGCCGGTGGCCCTACAGCCTTAAACAGCAGAATCTCCACCCCTGTCTATGCGGTTAATCGGCTTCACTAATCCTACTTTTGGTACTCCGTGAATTTGTTTATACTGTACGGGGGAGACAGGCATTAAAACCGAAGAGAAGGCAAAAGTTGCAGACAATCGTAGGGAGAGAGTTTCAAAAAATAAATGTAGCCTCTCTTCAGTGCCGTGTTGGTCTGACCTTCACCTCGATGCTTGACTCCCAGAGGTTCTGGAAGAACAGGGCAGTAAGAACCTATATTGAAATGGATTTCCTCATCCACCTGCCTGACAAGGTTCGGTTGTGGCCCTGGATGCTTAAAACTCTCGAGCAGAATGGTACTCAGAGTTCCGCGCGATACCGGGCCAGAGAAGAGGATCGAGGAGGGCGTGAGGAGGCAGGAGGGAGCACGTGGTCCCACCGTGGTGACCCCAGGCGTCCAGACAGCGCCATGCTGGAAGCGCGTGCCCGGGCAGCGCTGTCAGTCTGTCTGGTGCATCGTGGGCTCCTTTGGCAGGAACCTGCCGTGGCATGCGCAGCTCTTGCCAGAGCAGTTTTCACATGTGCCAAATCAGATACATAGAGTCACTAGGGGAAAAGTTCTATTGAATACATTTATCAGAATATTTTAAAAATCGACGCACTATATTTGCGCTTATTCAAAACGTATTAAAGGTTGTCCCCCCCCCCCACCCCATATTCATAATAGAAAGAAATGCTTTCAGGAAAATACAGATCTACTTTTTTCCTATCTGTTTCATAGATACCTCTGAATTCTGTATGTGGTTCCCTGGGTCTGTGCACCCCTGTACAGATGCACCACAAAAGGCAGTAGCCCCAGAGTTGGAGTGTTAACGATAGATGCAATGAAGACTGGACAATTCTGCATCTAGACAGGCTTTATGAGAAGAAAATGTCCTCCACTTGGGATCATTATTATTATTTTTTTGAATTCCAAAGGGATGTGTATGTATATATCTGTATATGCTTTTTTAATAAGATCTTCTTCAAACTTCGAAGGCCTTTTCATTTTCCGCATTAGTGCCTTGATTTTCCTATAAAATTCCTAGAACTCTATGATCCTTTTTTTGCTCGAACATGGGAGATTTGCTATCTTGATTGGAGATGATTTAGGATTATATTTTTCTGTTCTGATTTATATTTATGTAGTTCTCACCACAGGATTCAGAATGAAGTATGTTTTCCTCCTTTTTGAAAAGCTACGCAAGCTAATCACTTGTTTCTGATGGTACGTCTCTTATTTAATCTAAAATTCTTAGAACCACTGAAATCAAGATTCGAACGAGCAAAGTGATTGGAAAATGCAGAGGGATGTGACGTCTGGTTGGCTCTGCTCTCCATGCTAAGTGTTTCCTTTACATTATGGAAATTATCATTTCCTGTTATTCTAACGTACAAGAATACACTTCAGCTGAGGTTTCAGTTTGGGTGATTGTCATACACACACATGCACACACACACACATATATATATATTTACATATATATATTTGTATTTAATTGCTTAGTCCTTCTAGAAGTAAATTCTCCTAGAATTTACTAGAATATCCCTAGAACCCGTAGATTTTTCTTATTTTGTTGTCGTGTTTAGATCTTCCATCCTCGCGTCTTCTGACAGCCCGACTTATTTCTCTCAGTGTGTTGTATTTTCAGTTGCTGAATGCGGGGAACGCAGTCAGGACCATCAGGAGAAGGGCCCGTGAGTTGGGGGTGATGGCTTTTACGCATTAGCGGTGCCTACGGAGGCTCTCGTTATCAATCTCAGCACGGGCAATTTTTGCGGGTACCACACAAAGCTCGAAAAATCTCAGGGCAAAGCCAGCTTGATTGTTTATGTCTTAGCACTTTATTCTGGAGATTTAAAGGACATGGAGAAAACTTCTCGGGGCAGGCGGAATGCCATATGGCTCGGCGACTGGACCACTGCCACCGCTCCAGAGAGTCACCGAAGCGTCTCCGTCCCGTGGGAGGGACGTGTGTCCTTGGCCCGCTTCCCTGTGGTGATGATGTGCATGTGCAGCGAGGCAAGGAGACGACTTAGAAACAAAGCAAAACAGCGCCTGTTTAGAAAGAGACTTCTTCTAGCGTGCACTTGTCAATAGAGCCTGAAAGAGAGGCTCTGGGAACAGAGCCTTTACTGGACTCCAGACTTTTTCACTTTTATTCACTCGTTATACATATTTCATACAGATACTCTTGTGGGGTGACTTGGGGCGAGGGGTAGATTTATAGTGGGTTTCTGCATGCTAACTGAGCCGTCCTACATTCAGATCTGATGTCTTATGCACACACACACGCATGCACACGCACGCGCACACTTTCCATCTGCTGAAGGTAGTTCTGAACGGTGGCATAGCCATTAAGTGGTGACATCTGGGGTCTGGTGGAAGGAACGCCGGGAGCCACGCCACCGTTCAGTCTGCCATGCGCACAGTGGCCTTCCCCAGCGCGGTGCTCTGCGGCGACCTCGGGCCAGGCTGGAGAGAACCGCCTTCCTGGTACTCCTTGCCGCGAGGGCTCCTCGTGGTCTCCATAGTGGCAGTGAGACCAGGAGCTCTAGAGAAGGAGGAGCCTGGGGCAGTTACGATGCTGGAGAGGTCGCATGTCCTTGTTGAATAGAATGCGGAGAATCAAGCGCTTGTAATTATGCCACTGATTTCACATTATCTCTATCTATCATCTGTCATCTATCTATCATTTATCATCTTTCTATTTATCCATCACCTATCAGCTATCTATCGTCTATCTATTATTATTATCTATCTGTATGTATATATTTTGGAATGCTAAACATTCATTCTATACAATACCTTTTTTAAAAAATAATGGCATTTGAGGATATTTTATGTGGGAATCGACACTGCAAATAATTTCAAGATTAAAGAACACGGAAGAACATTTTCTTATTGACTCAGTTTTCCCTCTTTTTCCCCCTGTTTCTTTTTGATTCCTACCGCAGAATCCTCTTTTCTCTCGAGGAGACCTTAAAGTATTCATTGATTCTTTGTGGCCCCTCAAACACCTGGAATAAATAGTGAACTATGATATGAAAAAAAAAAAAGTCATTGATTATCAAATATAATAACTACCATTTATGGGCTCTTTCCATTTTCATAAGTAAGCTACACGCCTTCTGTTTCCCCTATTATTGTGACCGCAGTGCAAACTAGGTCCTATTGTTGTTTCTGTTTTATGAAGAAAATGAGACCAAGAGAAATTAAGTAACGTCCTCAAGTTCTCACAGATGTGCTTATTAAGGGTCAGAACTGAGTTTTAAAAGACCATTATCCATCAGCTCCGAGTGCATGTTCTTTTTCCTGTATGCCTAAACGTCTTTTCTTTCATGGCCGATATTTCACAGGGATCTGTAATTTTGTGATTCGGGCATTTTGCGCTCTTGAATTAGGAGAACTGATATGACCTACAAACACACTCCATGAAAGGGATTGCTTTTTTAACAGCGACGACAAAAAAAAAAAATCTTGCAAATGAGAAACGATGGGCCGCAGAGCTGTCTAGAAAGCGTCCACCCAGCTTCCGGCCGTAAGCCTGAGAATAAGGCTTCTACTTATCCCAGCGAAGCTTCGGATGGATGTTTGTGGTCCTGTCCCTTTATAACTGTCTGTGGACAGAACCCGCAGCATCAGATGTGAAATGCAAGACGTGTCTCCCAGGAAAGCGAAGCCAAGGAACCTATGGCCTAAAATATATACTCTTTTTAAAAATCTTGTTCCCTTACCGAGCTTGCCAATTTCCATAATTAGTCAGGGGCAATTAAGTACTTTAATTAGTTTGATCTTTATGGAATTTCCAGCATGTTTTTGTTTTGTAATCAGAACTAAATTTGAGTATATGACTAATACCCCTTATAAAGGCTTACATTAGCATACCTCAAAATGACTTACTTCCATTCCAGGATGGAGATCTTTTATTGGCATAATTTTAACATGCATTTCATAAAAACACAGTGTTTATACATTATTACTTGTTTGAAATATCACATCATCCATCTGCAGTAGAATATAATGGATTTTCTTCATTTTTTGGTTTAGATGTAGGCACAAAATATACATTCAAGATGTAATTATTAATACTTAATACATTTTAACATTTAATATAAATGATACTTAAAATTTTTGGTATAAGATAATTGCTAATATAAAAGTTTATGCAATCTAGCAAGGCACCGATTTAAGAAAAAATTGCCAATCTATGTGCGTATGGTTTGGCATTGAAGTCATAGTACAGATTAAGGGTTGATTCGATTAGTGAATTGCTGACTTCCAAAATTTAATGTGTGTATGTGACCACTTGAGAAAATCCAAGCTCGAGACTCTAGCTTGAGTTTCATTGGATATATCCATAGGATGGGGGGGATTTTTTTTTTTTTTTCAACTAAGTCTGTGCTTAAAACCATGACTGCCCTGGGTTCATACCACAGTAACCTCTGTCCTCCAGCCCAGAGGTCTGTTCTCTGAGGACCACAATTGATTTTTTTAAAATATTTTTTTAACCCCACTTTTTTTTTTTTTTTTTTTATCCCTGGAGAAACTTCATGCTCTGTTTTCTAGTTTTCATTTTCAAACTCATTATCTCTCTTTTTCCTTTTTTCAGTTGATGCAGAAACTGACAACCTATCTTGACTTGTTGAGTTTTCCCAGAGTCTGAGGAACCCTTTGAATGGAGGGCATTACAGAGGGTGGGGGCTGGGCCCCCTGAAACTGATTCCTGTTGGGGTGCTGGGACAGCCTCGAGATTCCTTAGATCTCATGGGGCCAGGGCGCTAAATACCTGGACGTCCTAGAAACTGGGAAACAAACCAGGGGCTCAGGCCTGTTAGTGCCCTTAGCCTGGGAGGTGGGAATTCGCTCTGTCCCAGAGTTCCTTTGAGACAACTGAATAATCGAGTCCTGAAAACATGCAAGTGATGGGCACTTAAACAGACTAGACTGAGGACGAGCCTGGGAGGAGAAGGAAAGTGGAATTCTGCATTTTTATGTCTCCATTCCACACTCATTCCCTCCTCTCCCACGCAGGGGAGAGAGGTTTAAAAATCTCTTTTTTAATGCCTTTTATTTATTTTTATGCTTATTTTTTTTATTGAAGTACAGAATGGCTGTGTGTATTGAAATGTTTATCCTCAAAGCTTTTGAACCCAAAGAATTTTATTCAGTACCTGTTTCATAGGTAAGCAAGTTTCTAGCGTATCTGAAGTGACAGGTTAGCTGGCTACAAAACTTACAGCTGTTGGCTCTAGCTAAAGAGTAATCAGAAACGTGTGAGCAGCAACAAGGAGCCCACTCTGTCCTTCATTCCCGCGTTAGCTTTCATCGTGCTATTGAAAATGAGTTACAGGCCATTTTCTGTTACCGTTTGTGGCATACAATGAGGTTAGATAATGCTGGTCATTTGTTTAGAATTATGTCAAACCTTCGCCTACATCCCAGTATCCACATTCAAAACTGTAAAGTCCAATAGTGTGTTTAGGGCAACAGAGCCTCCCCCACCCCCCCCCCCCCACACACACACTTTATTCTTCTTGCTGGCTTTGGGCTCGCCGCTGCGCTGGGCAGCAGTGGACGTGTGGCCGGAGCCTGTGGATCGCGCTCGGGGCGCCGCCGAGGGCAGGCGTGCTCAGCCTCTCAAACCCCCTTCTCAAACCATTAACCTCCTTTAGCATCTCGGGGTGCTTAAATGCAGGAGGCGCTCACTCGCCAGAACTGTTTATCGAGCACTTCCGATCTCTCAGGCAGCACTCAGAGCGTCGCGTATACAACGCTGAGCAAGACAGACGCGTTCACAGAGTTTACGGTCTCTTCACATAAAGAAGAAGACACCTGAAGAGTGAGAAGAGCAGCAGTGGTATCTAAATAGTCGTCAGCAGCATGTTCCCGGGATGTGCTCGGGGGGAATAGCATCTCCTCCTAGTTTGGAAAACCCTGTGAAGATAGCTCTTCCTTTATTCTCCAGCCAGTCACAGCAGGGGACCGGGTGGGGGTGGGGGCGGTGTTGGGCTCGGTGATCTTAAGACATTCTCATTACGCGAATCGAATCTTAAACATCTGTGCAGATCGTCTACTAGCAATAAAAATAATACGGCAATAAGGACACCAGGTAATGTATACTCCTAATTATATTTAAATAGTTCTACATGTAGTGATAATAATGGTAAGGTAATGTAGTCATAATGGTATAATAAATAGTATGGAAATAATGGTATAATGTTTGGCGGTTGTAAAAGCTAAATATCCTTTACTTTTTGCAGTAGCATCAGCCAAGCACCGTAATATATGTTATTTTAATATGCTGGATTTAACTTTAAAAAATAACATTTTTCTATCCTGGAAATATCATAGGCACCTCATTCACAGTATGTTAACATTTTTCTTAGTTTATGAAATGAAACACATATCCCATATGAAGCAGCCAAAAGGAAGGAAAAAAAAAAAAAAGAGGCTTTGTCAATATGTGTGCATAACTGAATCAAAAATAATTAGTACATTTCATTTCAGCACAATTTTGTCATGTGGTTTTATGATTCATGGGGCAGACGCCTGGTTCTTGTGGGTCTAAAGCTGTCCTCTGGCTAGTTGGAAATGGTAACATGACAGGGAATTAGCAGATTCAGGCGCACACGTGGTCGCACTCACGGCATTAGGTGATTTCTTATCGCATTTGATTGTCAACGTAAAAGGAAGTGAACCCAGGCAGACGCACGCAGGGAGCTTGGGAGTGGGCGGTCACCTTCCTGCTGTGCAGCCCTTGGTGCCAGGCAGGCCCTTCCCACCCACTGAGGCACGACGCCTCCAACCCCGTCTTCTGCCATGTGTGATGCACCTGAATGTGGATAACAGAAATCTTTATTTAGGAAACATCATAGGTCAGAGGCTAGTCTAGGCCAATGAAGTTTGTGGGCTCTCTTCAATGGTCGTTGTAACAATGATTTTAGTTAATTTATGGGCTAACGACCTATGAATAGTACATAGCAACATTGACTGGCCTTTAGTTTTATATTCTCTACATTACTCTATTCGACAGCTACGCCTTTTATGTTTTGAGATGTGTAAAGAACAGAAAACAATAATTAACAGTGAAGGGCAAAGAAAAAAGGAAGCCTTTTCCAAAATTAGGGCAGTTTGAAACTCAGTCATTAAATGAAGTTTTTGATGTGGTGACAAACTTTCCATAACAATCTTCGCATGAAATTTTTACATAGTACTTTCAAGATTCAGCATTTTTCCTATTTTTTGCATCCGCAGTCACCAATGAACTTGAGTATTGCCAGTCATCAAGTGAAGTGTATATTCAGGAAGAAAAGTATTGTATGAGTAAGGGAAATGCTATTAAGTGGACACAGATTCTTCTTTAATTTCTAATTTTTAATGTGTTTAGAAAATAAACTAGATTAAGGAAACAGTGTTCAACAACAGAGCCCACAGGATGGACTGTTCATTTTTCTTTATGGTATAAACAAATTTAAATGATTTTACATTATTTTAAACAGCACATTTTAATTTTCATGAGTTAGCAAAAGGTGGTAGTTTGATGCCTTTTTGTCAGTCGACATTCATGAGTAGATCTAGAGTATGCTTCAGACTGAACAAGGGACGTCTATATACCAAAACTAAAATTTTCCATCCTTTATTTTTGAAGAGTCATTTATGGGTTTTATTTCTAACTCATAGATGATTCTTATAAAATGAAAGATACTTTTAGATCATAATGAGGCAAATACATTTCTCTTTCTGACTTGTTTAGAAATATATTTCCCAATATAAAAAATATTCTGCTTATCATAAAAGGAAAACATAGTTCTTAAACTTAAAAAAAAAATCCCTTATTTAAGTTATTTCATGCACTCTTGTTTTCAAAGCAATATGTTGCAGATCCGTTTTGTGTTTCTTCAGATAATTTCTGATTATGTGATCTTTGTGATTTCTAATGGCTCAAGTGCTTTGGCATAAACCAAGCATAGATTCCTTTTGAGAGCAGCAAACCTTGGCCTATATGTGTTTCACTCCTACCCACCCCCTGTGATTACTTAAAAATCTATGGTTTCACAACTTAGAAATCAAAAGAACAATTTAAACTTTAGTGGGTTTACAATCTGTGTATCAGGGGAAGAGCCCTATGAAAGGATTTCGAAGTGCCATTTAGAATTCATTTTAAGAGATGTTTAAAGTGATGAGTAAACATCGTGACATTAATATAGTTGACCTCATGACAAGGTACGTATTTTTGGAGTCATTTGAAATTTTAGATTCATGCCTATTTTATGGAGAGGAGAAGGTTGTGAAATGAGCTAACAGAGAAAAGCAGATAATTACTTGTGGTTCACTTAAATGGTATAGCAATCTTATAAGGTCCTTTTTTCATATTTGATCTAAAATTTTTTGATAGATTTGTTCTGTGATCAACAACTTCAGCTCTTCTTATTCCCACGTAATGTATGGATTACATGTCCCTCCCAGCTTGTTCTTATAATAAGGTAAACATCCCCAGAGGCGCATTGTATCTGCTGTTCCCTTAGGGAAGGGGGGAATCCCCCCCCCATTACTCCACAAAGGAATTCACTCCCCCTCCCTGAGAGCAGGCGTACAGATAATAGCTCACTGCTCACCAGCTCTAGGAGAAAGAATGAGAGCCCCCAAACCACGGCAGGGGTCGCCAGCAATACATAAAAATCACACATTTTCTCTGCAGCGGTTTTCACCTGTTATGCAGACACAGACTGAACTTTCTCAGCATCTTCCAAAAGTTGGCTCAGTAGCTCCCAGCAGGGTGTGACAGAACGGGTGAGAGGTGCGAAGTGTGGGCACCCAGGTCACCGATTCGGGCTGCTTCAGTTTACTTCCTCCAACAGCAGTGAGTTCTCCCGTGTGAGCGCTTGTGCTCGGTTCTCCTTACATTATCGTGGGCGGGTCTTCAAACTCTCCCAGAGGGATTCTTAATGCGAGCCCTGCCAGGGCACCCGGATGATGCTGCGCGGTGCTGTAGCTCGCAGCGTGTACCGGGCACTCCGTCGTGTTTACGTGGCGGGCTCGTCCCGTGCACTGCGCAAACGTCAGCTCATTTAATCTGGAGTCCGCCGTTATTCTGCAGGTGAGAAAGTGTGGCAAAGAGAAGTCATGGAACTGGACACCTGGGTAGTAAGCACGGGGGCCACACGCTCCACTCTCCACGGTCCAAGCTCTTAACTACACCCTGCTGCTCGCTGGTCGTGTAATTAAACCATTGGTTGTATGAAACGACATGTCTCTTGGAAAGCATAGGCGCGGCCCCCCGTGCGTCCAGTTGGGAAATGACAGCGGGAGGCGCAGCAGTTACCGCGAGGACTGTTTGCGGTCAGCAGAGCGTCCGGTCTCGCAGAAGAGGGAAGTGACCGTGCCTTTGCAGCTTTTTCATTAAATATATATATATTTTGGAATATTGCCTGTCAGTGGAGGGAAATCTTAATCCGTCCACTATTTCTATGATAAAATAGCCTGAAGCGTGAGAGGTTTTGGCTGAACCGTGCATTGATTCTACCGGCTGCCAGGTGCTCTTCTGAACCTGGGACCCATCATGGACATTAAGACAATGTCAGTTTCAGCAAGCAGCTTGGAGCCCAGCGGCCAGCAGTGTGGCCTGTGGCAAGTCGGTTGACGTGGGCACGAGACTCTGGGTCTCTAAAGCGAAGGAATTTTTTTTTTGCTCACATCTTGTAACAGACAGTGCTTCTTAATTATGAATTACCTATAACACGATTAAGTGGAATATAATAAAGATGAAATGAGCATACTCCTTCCTGACGTAACCCTTGCGCTTCTCAATTAGATAGTGAATCTTTTTTTTTTTTGCTTTCTTTTTTTGCATCAGTTATTAATTTTATAGGTCGTTAATACTAAAATTTTTATTCATGTAGAAAGTCATTTCTAAAAAGCCTTTCAAAGAGTCATTTTGTAAAAAAACGAGCTTATTGGGATAGTACAATATTCGACAGATAAGCTTGTGTTTTTTCTCAAGAGACTAAGTTTTTAGATGCCATCATTTAATTAAGTTAACTTCTGAAAAGGAAAACTCACGTTATTAAGAACCCTTCTCTGACTGCGGACCCTTCGTAGCGAAGCGAGTGCTTGCGGAGAAAGCCATGGTAGTGCTGGACCCCCGGGGCTTTCGTGACCCCAAGTCCCAGCGACTCTCGGCTGTGATTCTTACTGACTGTGCGTTCCGTTCCTTTGTCTATGGCACAGGCTACAAAAATTGTCCCTCCGCAGCTTCCGTGTTCCTCTTTGCCACATAGAAATCAGCAGTTCCATTGCTCACGTGGGTTACCAACGCAGTGGTTTGTCCAACAAATCACTACCGTTCTCTGCCGTTTTGTCATTTTCAAGTTGATTCGAATTAACATAATGGTGTGTTGGCTTTTAAAAATACTGTTATAATAGAACAGATACAACTCCACATCAAAGAAATGTTGACAGAGATAAGAAATCGCATCCTAGAGTGTTTCAATTTGTAGAGTAAATTCAATGTGGAATCCAATATCGGTAATTAACAAAGATTTGCTGCTAAGATTTCTTCTTTTTCTGAAGAACTTGATGTTCAATGGGTTCTGCTTAGGAACATGGTACATCCTTGCATTATAAAAGTCCCTTACGTTTCATACCATTTAGCAAATGAATTTAGCAAGTGCCTTAAGGTGATTTCTATATCTTCAAAATATGGTCTGAACATCACTTGTGTCCATAATATTAAAGAGATTCTTGTGGGCATATATTCTGGGCAGGTATGACTTCCTTGATTGAGGTTCATGGTGTTCCTGTTCAACCAAAACAGAAATTACTAAATGCCTGTGCCCATTTTTCACCAAGTCCACAATATTTAACTCATTCTTTTCTTAAATTACTGATTTCTGGTTCCATATCCCACTCCTAACATTACTTTGTGACTTGGCCTTTATCTTTTAATTCTTGATTTAATATATAGATATTTTTATACACACACACATATATTTACATTTACATCCGGTTTTAGTATAAGTTTCCTGATATATATGTTTGGAAGCAGCAGGACTGTCATCGAAGATAAAAATTGTCCATGTTGCTTCCTGTCTCAGGACCATCCGAAGACCCACCCTAAGCGCAATGTGGCCTGGTTAGGATGTCAGTAAGCTTCCTTCAGGATTTTAGGCATTTTTCTCCACAGGTTCTTTTATTATAAACATTATGACTATAATCTTTGAACATCGGGTTTTAATGCGATGTATTTTTCATAAGAATTAGATTGACTTTGTTCTCTTTTGAGGCAGAACGATCCTGAACATTGGAAGTGGACGTGAGGAAGCCTTGAGTGATTAATGCTCTATAGTTTTTCCTTGACTGGTTCTCTCTCTTCTCTGGGCTTTAAAGACAAAAATTTAAATGGTGGTAGTGATATTTATGAAATTAGGAGACTCAAGCGTCATTTCCCTTGAGGTCAGTGATTGGTTTTATGCTGTCTTAGTGATCATCTAATAATTGTAATGTGGTGCAATCTCGAAAATGCCCCGTGGGACAATGTAATACAAGGTGATTTAAAACGAAACTATATGCCATATGGTTCTCTCTCTTTTGCTATCTCCCTGTGTGTTTTAAAGGCATATTTTTCTTCTAAGAAAAGGGTTGTCAAAGTGCTCACGAAAGACGTTTATTGCATTCACCGCCATACACTCAGAAAAATTTTGGATTTTTATACTGATTCCGAGAGACAAAAATGGGAGAATGAAGTACAGCCAGACACACAGTCAGGACTTTTCTCGTGCTCTCTGAGCGACCCAAGCTCTTCGGAGTGACCCGCTTACGAGATAAAGTCACCGTCCTTTCACCTACTGGCCTCGTGTGTCTCAAGCGTCATGTTAGTGTTCTAAGAACTCTCGCAGGTGTGAGGACACAGATGCGGTCACATGATGCCACCGGCGCACCGGGACCTGCGAAGAGAGTCGGAAGCCTCAGACCTTGTTATTCAGACATGACAGGAAGTGGCTAGGTTTGGGGGACTGTCACGGTCCCGTCCGCGTTGTCCGCCTCCGCGTCGGCTTCCGGCGCCCTCAGTCTCTTCTGGAGATGCTCGCCTCAGCCTTTGGTCCTGAAACGCATTCGCCTGAACTCTTCCGGCCCGAGCTCTCTCCAACAGCTGTGTTTCTGGCCTTTTCATTCGCGCTGGTTGCTCTGGACTCGCGTCCAGCGTGATCGTCTGGGGTAACTGCAGGAGCAGACGACTCTGAGTTTAAACTGGCCTTTATCTGCTTGCCAGTCCGTCTGTCTGCTGCAAGTCCAAATCCCCTGGCTTGAGGGGTTGCCTTGGTTTCTCAGCTGAGCAACTGGGGCTTCCAGGGGTTGAACTCATGCAAATTAACAGAGAAAGAAGCCTTATTTTATGTTTTAGGAAATGATTCCTAGAATTAGATTTTTTTTTAACTTCCAAGTGCTAATCCATAATATGTGCCAGAATTCAGTGACTCAGCTTCAGCAGTTTTACCTGTTAAACCCGGGGTTGCTTGTTGAAACAAAACCTAAATGTGTGTTATGTGTGTACGCACATAAAGAACAAAATAGCATGTGAATACGTTTCATCGGGATTCTGTATGTGTTATTACTGATCATTTTTTTAAATTGATATGCATCTTTTCTCTGAACCTAAATTTAGGTGCTTAAAAAATCTCAGATGAAATATTAAAATAATGATAATAATAAAGAGATGACAAGGAGTAAAACCGCTGGATCTGATAGATATATAAACATACCAGTTGCCAAGGTAGCCTGTGGCCCTTCTTCATGAATTAATTCTGTTACGGGTTGAATTGTGCCTGTCACCCCCCCCCCCCCCAATGATGCTAAAATTCTCGCTCATCCCCACTTATCTGTGGATGTGACCTGACTTGGAAAAAAATGGTCTTCGTACATGATCAAGTTAAGATGAGGTCACTCAGGTGGGCCCTCATCCAGTGTGACTGTGTCTGTATAAAAAAGGAAATTTGGACACAGAGATGGAGAGACAGAGAGAGAGAGAAGGCCACGGAAGGTCGGAGGGAGCTGCTGAAAAGCCCAGGGGAGCCGAAGGCCGCCATCGCTGGCCAAGCGGGGGTAGGGAGAGCAGCCTTTGAAGACACCTTGACCTTGGACTTGCAGCCTCCACACTGTGAGAGGGAAATTTCCCATCATTTAAGCCATTCAGTTTGTAGGACCTCATTATGGCAGCCATGGCGAACTAATGCTGATTTAATTTAGTAACACACAAGTGAGTGTCCATTTAGAAAGCCTCAGCAGCTTCATTTTCAGGCTCAGTTGCAGAGTCCAGATAAATTCCCTGTGACCAATCACTTCCTATGGAAACGCTGGGCAGGGCTCGACTGCTCACAGCCTTGCTCGAAGGGTGCACAGGTGGGTGGCTAAGATGATCTCTGGGTCTGTTTTTCAAACGAAGGAGCCCTTGTTAGATCTGAACAGCAGTACGGAAGATGTTTCAAAGGCAGGGGTAGAAAAAGCAAAATGGATTCAGCGTAGGTCAGTAAGCGTGTGTTTGCCCAGAAAGAGAGGTCAGCTGCTCTAGCCATAAGACTCTTTTTTAATAACGTGCTGGTTTAAAATGCACTGACCCGTTCACAACCTCTGGGGCCGGCTCACGCCCACTGCGCCTGTTAGAGACGCGGCGAGGTGGTCGGCTTAGCAAGATGCTTAATGGGGCCACGGGAGTTTAGTTTTGCAGCTAAATGAGGTCAGAATGCTCAAATACAAGCAAAGCTTCAGATTAGAAAAAACTTAAAAAGCCCACAAGTCGAAAACCAATCACAGATAGTTAGGTCATATGCAAATTTTTTTTTTTCAAAAATTTTCTTTTGGTAAATCTGTATTCATAAATAATTTTGACACTCAAATACATTTTTGTAGAAAACATTTCTAACGGAAAATCAGTTTTCAGATTTTACCAGAGAGGTTTAAGCATTCTTTAAACACACCTAAATGGATTGACAAAGAAGAAAGGTTTATTTTCACAAACAGTATGTGTGTGTGTGTATATATATATATATATATATATATATATATATTTATTTATTTATTTATTTATTTACTAATGGTAAATTCACCTGGTGGTTCTGAGCATTTTCAGGCAGATACTTTAAGGGGGGCCTGGGATCACCCTAAGAGTGTGACTTCGCGCTATTAGAAACAGTGAGCGTGTGTGGGTGGTTGTGGGCGTGTGGCGTGTGCGGGGAAGGGAGTGGGGTGGACAAAAACGTTTGTGCTGGAAATGTGAAGTTTTTGTAGGCCAAGGTCACGGCCGGTTAAGAGGTCTCAGAGAAGCCCTACTTGGTCCAGGGGAGACTCTTTGTCAAGAGCATGTCTAACGATGGGGCTTGGAGAGCACCCACGATGAGTAAGAAAAGAACTGGTAACTCAAGATCTAGAATCTTCTATGCTTCACAGACATGACTGCTGTGAAAAAAAAAAATCAGCTTAAAAGCAGATAGTAGGTGAATCCCCATGGAGATTGTACCTCCCTTAGCTAAGCACATTCGGTGACTTTAACAGATATGTTTAAAAAGTTTAGTAATTTGTGTTGTACTCCCTCACGTTTTAAAATGCCACATTGTTACCTTTTTAATCATTCCAAACTTTTTATCCCATATGACTTTATGAAGAGTGCAAGGTTACTTGAGGTCATTGCTGCTTGAGATGATTTTAGGGACAAATCCCAGTGCAGATATAATAAAATCAAGGTTTATTAAATTTCTTCAAATTTTTTTTTTCTTCAGGTCAGGGACGTTTGTAAAACCCTTGGAACCATGCACATATATGCTTGTAGGGAGATGTAGAAGACGTAATATTTAACTAAAAGTTAGTAATCAACAATTTGTTTACTAATAAGTGTAAAAATACCAGTGTCAATTCACTTTCAGTTTCTGATTATTGATTTCACCACCTTGATTAAACAGTTTTAGTGTCTGATGCAGAGCCACAGGTTAAATATCTAATGACTGTTGAACACAGACTCATGTGCTGCGGAAACGCATCTCAGAATGTTTACTTAAGGCAATATCCTAATATCAAATTTAAGAAAAAGGGGTCCTATGCTTGAAGTAGAAACATTTTATTTTGTCGAATTGTCTTAAATATAGACCTGTCTGTGAAAATATTTACAACTAAACTGCATAAATTGCTTCTTTGCTACCAAAAGATAGTAAACATTTTAATCGTTAAAAAGAAAAGCTTTGTAGCCAATGAATAACCTGACATCTGTCTATCACTGTGTGAAGCAAATGGGAATTAATCTTAATCCTTACTGTTTGTTAGATTACTAATTGCTCAGATTTTTTAATTCCTGAGGACTAATGACTTGAAGTGTTTGTGAAATCTGAATATGTAGTGATAGGCTAGGTAGCGATCCATCATTAGTAATTAATGAAGCATCTCGTATAGGTGCCTTTTTCCGGTTTTCTGAGTTTTCGTCTTGACTGAGTGTGGATTTTATCAGGTGCTTTTCTGCACTTATTGAAATTATAATGATGTTTTTCTTTTAACTTGCTAATGTGATGAATGACATTTATAGATATTTTAATGGTAATCCCCTATGCGTACCTAAGAGTTGCAAGTAGTCAAACAGTGAAACGTTTTTCTGTGTCATTGGATTCGTTTTTAAAATATTTTGTTCAGTATACCTATATACGCACGAGCGAGATGGGAGT
This sequence comes from Rousettus aegyptiacus, assembly GCF_014176215.1. Taxonomy (NCBI): domain Eukaryota; kingdom Metazoa; phylum Chordata; class Mammalia; order Chiroptera; family Pteropodidae; genus Rousettus; species Rousettus aegyptiacus. The sequence goes on along the minus strand of NW_023416288.1, from coordinate 42,938,356 downwards.
ATTATTAGTCCCTGTTCTCTTGTCATTTTCTGGTTTTGTTGTCAAGGTTATATTGGCTTCATGGCGCTGGGAAATAAATCACTTCATCTTTTCTCTCTCCCTTTTTTTTCTCCCTCCTCTGGGAAAGTATGTTTGAAAGGAATTGTTTTTTGAAAGTCTGATAAAACTTGTGTTTAAAGATTTCTGATTCTGGTATACTTACCGTGGAAAGATTTTTTAAGTGAGTAATTCCATTTCTTCAATAGCTGGAGATATACTGGATTTTTATTTTTATTCCTTCTTAATATTGAATATTTTCATTTCATAAAAGTTTCCAATATGTTGGCATAAAGTTATTTGTGGAATTCTCTTAATATCTTTAAATTCTGCTATTGCTCTGATTATGTTCTATTTTAATTTTAAATATTTATTCGGCCTCGCTCACTGTCTTTTTCATTTTTCAAACTCACTAGGAGTTTGTCTGAGTTATTAGTTTTTTCAAAGAATTAACTTCAGGCTTAGTGATTCCCCATTTAATCTTTTTTTTTTCTATTTAACTTGTTTTTGTCTTTATTATTACCTTTCTTAAACTACCTTTATTTTATTTTTTTTAAAATTTTCATTGTCTAACTTCCTAAGTATAATACTTAGCTCATGAATTTATAGCCTTTCTTCTCTCTTAATTTTTTAAAAAAAGTTAAGTCTTTACACTGTTAACACAATGTTCTCTTGATAAATGTGATGAGTAAAGAGCTAGTTGGTTCTAGATATTCACTAGTTCATTCGGCTTATTAATAAAGCAAAGCAACTCACTCACCAAATGAGTCTTAAAATACATATGATTTAAATTTGAATACTAGCAGAAACTTCTTGTAAACCCCACTGTAAATATAGAAGTGAACTACTCTGACATGTATAATCCAGACTATCCTGAAAAAAGATTTGTTAGCGGGATTTATCATTTTTCCAAGATATAGCAAGTCTATTGAACATTCTGTATCTAAGTTTTAAAATTTTTTCAAGTAACTTTATAGTAATATAAACACAGTTATGACCTAATTTCACGAATGTGAGTGAAATTTGCCTTTAGTTAATTGGCCATTTTTTTTTTTTTTGGTGCTATTGAACAGTAATTTTTTCTGTTTGTGCATATTTATGAGATGAGAAAGAACTTTGCATCATAGCATCATTGGTCAGTTTGAGCAAGAATTGGAATTTTGTGAACGAAGCGCGGAAACACCCGTTACAAGTCACATCATTCGGTGAGCGAGGGACGAAGCGTGTGGCGCCCCGTCGCCGGACACACCGCCCGTCCCGACTGGGACGTGCCCTCGGTGTGACACACACGCTGGGTTCCGAAAAATCCGTAGGAACACAAGCGTGTTCAGACCTCTCATTAGTAAGTTTTATATCGGTTGCATGTTGAAGTGATCATATTTGGGTTATGTTGGATTAGATAAAATATGTGATCAAAATTAATGTCAGCCGTTTCTTTTGACTTCTTTTTTTTAAATGTGGTTATTAGAAAACCGGAAATCACATGTTTGGTTCACCTTGTATTTCTACTAGACGTTGCTGGTGTAAGAGTTTTTTGCGTGTCGGCTTTTATGGCAAATTGGTGAGAAACTTAAAAAGAAAACACAGGCCTATTGGTTCCCTATCTCAGGCATTTTGCCTGTTTCAAAAATTAATTTGTTTTCCTTTGTTCCCTTTTGTTTAGTGATTTTATTTTGACTGGCTGTGTGTTCACTTGATTTGGAGACATTATAAAACATTACAGGAAAGACTGTCGTTTCCTCAAATAAAACACATGAATCAGATAAAAGTTTTAAATTATAAACATCATGAGCAACAATCCCAACAGAAAATACTTTCTTGGTAGAATGCTTCCAGGATATTTTAAATTTCAAAACAGGTATAATTTTAAGTAACTGAGTTTAGAATTTTCTAAAGGTACATTATGACACTCCACGGAGTGAATATCCAGATATTAAGCATCTGCTTATTGAAACACATAGGAGTCTCAATTTAATTTCGTCCATGCTTATTTCATCGATAGTGTAAATTTAGGTAAATCTGCAAACAATCTATTGGAGAAAGGTTAGAACAACCTCTGATTTCGAATTAGCTTTTGTGTATCAGTAGGTTGAATAGTTTGCAATGGAAGATTAGATTCTACTCTACCAAACAACTTCTTTGTTCTTCAGTTTGTTGATTCTAGAAAACTAGAATCAACAATCCTATCTTTTATCCCATTATCCAAAAGAATATGTGTTTGTGGGCCTTTGAGGAAATGTGTACACAACACAGCTTCTTACCTGTTTAGAAACAATCTCATAGTGTTATATAGCATCTATGGATATGGCAATGTCCTAAAATAACTGAAAGCAGTATAATTTGAAAAATTAGCATTTTAGATAGAAGTTAAATTTGCATTTCATAAGTTTTTCATTCTAAAATTACACTTAGCGATTGTAAAAGCACATAATTACCTGCAAGCTTAATTGCCACTACTTTCTATGTGAAGTGAATAGTGTTTAGTTTGTAAGTGCTATAATGGATTATGTCATACAATTAAAAACCCTCACCCTTATAAATTGCGTATTGACTGTCTGTCATTGGCGTCGGGTTTATTTTGGACGCAGCACTGTTTGGAGATTGTCTGCATGTGTGTGTGAGTATCCGTGTCTACACATTTATACCCATCCGTCAGTCATCAGACTATTTCAAGGAGTTGGGAATACAGGAATGAGTTTTCTTTGATGTGAAAACAATGCGGTAATCTTATATTCTAGTTCTGTGCCAAAACACATGTTTGCTTCTTGAATAGTAAGAGCTAAAATCAAATGTTCATTTTGCAAATAGGATGCGGAGCCAGAGAGCACTCGGATGCTAGAAAACTGCAGTAACATCCTGACAAGCAGAGCTGATGGTCTTGGCTTTTAAGATTTTCACCACTGAGGCTGGATTCTCCCGGCTTGTTCTACTGAAGAGCAGATACGCGAATGTAGCCAGTAGCCTCCAGAAGTGTGTTTGTGTTTAATCATGTTTTTCTTCTTTTCCTGGGTCTTACAATTCTATCATACAATGCTGTTTTCAAAGTTGGGGATGGATTTCTGTCATTTTATAAACTTTTACCTTTTCCTCCCTTTGAAAAGGGTGTTCTGCCCTGTAGGAAAAATCGATTTTCATTAACGAGCACTTGAGATTATTCATAACAGAGAGACATTAGACCAATTTTCCTCTGGAGATGGTTCTAGACAATTATAGGTTCTTTGGGCAGAATTCAAGAACACAGGTGCCTCTGAGTAATTGTTCAGAGCCCCAGCCTGAGTGGAGAATTCACCTACGAGGCAGACTATGTTCTGTCCATTTCTAATTATTTGTAAGGACAGCAGTTTTATACTTCTTATTAATAATCAGTTTTTGCATTCAAAACTTACTATTTTGGCATTCAAAATCCATGCAGACATTACAGTATGCTGCAGGAGAGTAAATCTGTTTGAGGATATAAGTCTTATCATACTCACGCCTGTAGTTAAAAGGAGGAAATATCTCCTTTATTATGTATTGTGAAAAATAAGAGGTTTCACATCCTTCAATGATACGTTGTTATGTAAATAATTATAAAACAGTCGACCACTTCTGCATGTGAGTTTTTTGGTTTTTTAAAAATATTCTTAGCACTGCGGGACTGGATTAGTAGAGTACAATGAGTTTGGTTATTTTGTGCCCTAATCCACCCGGGGCCTGTGAGAGTGAACCCTTCCAAAGGCTAGAAAACATTTTTTGTTCTTTATTAGAATATGCTCTATGTGCAGAATATTTGATTTTGTCTTCTAAACTTTGATTGCAAATCTGCTGCTTTTCTTAGCATGAAATGTTCTCCAGCTGGTTACACTTAATCGGGACAGTTTTTCTAGACATTGTTTAGCAATAGCATTAGGATGAATATTGACTTCTAGAAACTTATTTTATAGAAATAAAGATGTATACAAAGATCGCAGCAAATAATGTTTATATTGCATTTATTTCTAAATGGCAAAACATTGAGATAACAATTTCCCAAAAAATTTTAAGATATATAATGGATTGCTATGCAGGTATTTAATAATGTCATTTTGAAGATTGTCTGATATTTTTAAAAATGGTCCAATATAACCATCAATATGTCCTGAATGGTGTCAATTTTATATGAGAAAAAGAAAACTGCAACGAATAGATCTTAATTAGTTAATCTTAATGTCGGATATATTGTCTCTAGACACTAGGAGTATGCTTAATATTTTTCCTGTTTGGATTTATAAGCATTTTCCAAAGTTCGTTTAGAAGGGCTGTGAGTGACTTCTGTCATCGGAGAAAATTGCCATATTATGTCCCACATTTCAGCCCCCTTGACGGTGAGAGCGAGGTTCCAGTCCGTGCCGCTGTGGATTTCTCGAAGGTTAAGACCTCGAATTGCAAGCCTCTGCTCCCTCTTTCTTATCCACAAAACACACTCATGCGCCGCCGTCTTTAGGAGTTACTGTCTTCTTGCTCTGCGCCGTGTCCCAGGAAGATACGACGATGAGTCAGATAGAAGCTTTTCTTTCTTTATCAAAACGAACAAGGAGCGAATAGTCCGCCTATATGTTTTTCCAGGTAAATTAATTATAGCTCTACCACAAAAAATTACTCCTTTCTCTTACGGTTCCCTTCGTAGGTGATACAAAAGAAAATAGTGACGCATATAATTTTCGGATGTGGAAACTGTTTATGATTGTGTACGTCTAGACAGGGCGTAAGTGCAAGGCTTGCGCGTGAAGCGACTCTTACTGACCACGTCGGTCTATCGGTGGGATTGGGGACTGGTCGGGAGAGACCCCAGTTTACTTTTTAAGAAATACCAGTTTATTCAGTCCAAGCTACGGAACCTCACAAGGGAATAATGCCGGCCTAGAGCAGGTGCGAGGACTCTTTCGGTGGGCGTGGACACGCTCGGCCCCCTGGTTCTCTGGGGGGCGAGCGGTCGCCGTGGACGTCACGGGCACAACCCAGCCAGAGCGGTGTCTGCCCTGGAGTCTGACCCCACGGCGGGGGGGGGGGGGGGGGGCACGTACCGACGGCCGCGCCTCTGCGTGCGGAGTGCTGCAGACGTGGGGCTCTCCTGCTTCTTGGGCAGACTCGGGGACGGAAAGGCCCCGCTGGTCCAGACGGCGGAGGAGAAAGCAGCCTCGGCGCTCAGGGCCTCTGCAGACGCGCCCCCCCCACCCCGCCCCCCGCACGGTCTAATGATGAGGTGACTAACTTAGAGCGGATTTTGCATAACAGCGGTCTCCCGTGTGAAACGCAAACCGAAATTACTACCGGGAAGTCTATTGATTATCCCTAGTCCACAGCAATTAAGACTTCGAGCACTGAGGCTTTGTGCTCCAATTAAAAGCCCTTTTCGTAGATATCGTCGTCTCTATGGTCCACGGCCACCATGTTTTTCCTAATTAACTTGAAAGTCAGATCCAACAACTTTAGTGGTAAAGAGGTGTTTTTTTTAGTTATTTGTTTATTTTTTAATGTTAAACTGTTTTTTTATTTTTCTCAGTGTTCTTTGTCTTATCGTACTTTGAAAGTAATATTCTGTCTGCTGACGTGATGCTTATAATTCTTAGTGGACAAACCTTAAACAATGCATACATGGTGGATAATAATGCCTACCTACCATGATTTATGTTGCTAACAGAACTTTAAAACCCAATGGACACATGAGTAGCCAGTCAGTACAGAATAAATCAGAAAGGATAAGAAGTTGGAGCTTAGAAATTTGCATTAGAGGTATTTTAGAGCAGTTTTAATTTCATTTTTAACACATTTTTGTTAGCCAACTGTGGAATATAATTGTGTGTCACAACAGGGCATATGCATCTTTAATTTTAAGAGACCAGATTAAGTAATGAATGAATCAGTGTACTGTGAAATTAGTGGGGAACCTTCTCTTTTTCCAGAAGAAGCCAAAAGCAGTGATACACGAGGACCTTGTTAGTATGACCGACGGGGAGAAGGAGTCGGTGAAATGTGAAGACTCTCCACAGTGTAGTTTCTAGTCCGAAGAATTTGAATAAGTGTTAGGAAATATGAATTCGTTTCTGCTTCATCTAACTAGATTGGATACAATGGGGTGAGCAGTTAGGGAGAAAAAGTCCCCGGTACTCAAAAGGCAATAATTCGTGCTAAATGGATATGAGCAGTCACTCAGTGAAAAATTGATTTTTATAGTGTCCTAGACTTGGTAACTTTCAGAGAGTCGTGTGCTTATTGTGCAAGTACCGTAAAGAAAATGTATAGTTCTCATTAAAAGGTGACTGCATTTTTTTCCTCTGTACTTGGTCTATGTTTGTTAATAGTTTAAGCATTTCTTTTCTATCTGCAGTTTTAGATGCTTTGGCTGTGTTTCTGGGAGGAGTGTAGATGAAAAGAAACAAACAGCTCCAAAGTTCACTGATTCTCTTCGTCAAATTGGGTTTATACATAAACTGTATAAAATGATCCATGATTCCCATATTCAGCAAGAGAGGCTGGGCTTAGTTTAGCTTACATTGCAAATCAAGATATCCGTTAGCAGCTCAGGAAGTTCGGCTGTTTATTGAGTATGTTGTAAATCGAGCTACAGCACTAATTCTGCGTAGTAGCACAGTGCTTATCGTTGGAGCTTGTCTCGGTCTGTAATGAAGAATCCTCCTCTAGTAGGTGTAACGCCTCGAGTGGACGTTTCAGTGACAGAGAAGTCCGAGTGTCTACGAATTCATTTGCTTTAGAATCTCCCAAGTCATGATGCCTTTCCGATATTGCTTTGGTAAAGGCTTTCTTTTAAAAGTTGAATAACTTGGTATTTGCCACAAGACAGCACTCCCAAACATAAAAATTCCTCCTTTAAAGAGGTACCATTCTTTTCCTCTCCTTGGTAATAAATTCTTTTTTTTTTAACATAAGGAAAGGCTTTAGAATTCTTTACAGTAAAACTGCAGGTTTTTGCATTTATATTTAACTCCAAAATACATACACAAAATATTGCTTTAGAGTTCGATATCCATCCATCCAAATTAAAAAAAAAAAAATGTCTTCATCGCCGTTGCCACCCAGCATTTACATGGTATGGTGCTCAGCCCTGGGGAGCCGGGAATAACAACTCTTGGTTCCTGCCTTGTTAGCTCACAATCCCGCAGAGGTAGGTAGTAATTTAAAAAAAGAAATTGAAGAGGTGAAATTAGGAGCAAGTAAAATCAGGATAGATGATTCTTGGAGTAAAACTCAGCGAAGATGAAATAATGACCTTTCCGTCAGAAGCTGAGTTGTGGATAATGGATGCAGAATGTCATGGTTTCCTAGGTTTGCTAGTCAATCAATCAGTCTCTCTGTCTCTTCTCTGTCTCTCTCTGTCTCTCTGTCTCTCTGTCTGTCTCTCTCTCACACACACACACACACACACACACACACACACAAGTTTATTCGTTGAATAATCCAAGTTAGTTTTCCTATAGAAAGTTTCTCGCTTGTTGGATTTTGCTGATTAAACCCCTGTATGGTCATTGAACTGTTTCTCTGTGCTCTGTATTTTCTGATGCTGGTAGTTAGATTTTTCTAGACATTTTAAAGGTCTAGGAAAAAGACTGAAAACATCAGCTGGATTATCCCCGATGGGCTCAGCAGAGCGCAGGCCTGCCCTCTCTCAACTGCCGTTTAAGTCTGACGCCGATGGGGCCTTCTGTCTGCGAGGGGCTCTGAGCGCGGCCTAGGCGTTTTGCGGGTCAATGCAGTTAAGTTCTATTTTCAAGTGCTTATAAGTTCCCTGTCACATTGACCAGCTTGCTCCAGGCTCCCGGGGGCGAGTTTCTCTGTGACATATTGACCCCGACACAGGCGGGCAGAGCCGCGCTCTGTGGAGAACAGCTTTTCCTAAGGAGTAAAAGCCATCAGTGTTTACAATCTCTCCAGGCATAAGGGACAGACGGTGGCTAATGAAATGGCACAGTTGGTCACACGGAAGCCATGCAGAAGAGCAGGCATCCTCAGAGGAATCTGCTGGAAGACCAAGGAGAAATCTGAGCTCGAGAAAGACTCGCAGAGTGATTGAAACACATCCGATGCTTTCTCTGCGCAAGGAGGGGCCGCAAGGCTTGCATTTCGGCTTTGTTAGGCATTGTTTTTTTTTTCTTGAAGAATGGAGAATTATCGAGCGACGCGTATTTTGAGTGCTCGGTGGAGAAACAGTGCCCAGAAGACAGTCAAACCTCGCTCCTCCTGGGCCGGCCGGCCTTGCTTCGTGTTTGAAATGCGAAGCCAGCTCAGTGGCCCGGCCGAGGACAGCAAAGGTCTGCCGGTTGCAGTGACAAGAGCGTGTGCCGCGCCGTGGGCGCTGTGGGACACGATCTTCGGGGTGCTCGCTCGCGGGCAGCGCCGTCTGTGGCGCGGGGACGAGGTGGACAGGGCGCAGCTGCACGATGGCGGCAGGTGGGGGGCTGGGAGGCGGCCGGGAGACGAAGGCCCTGTCTGAAGACGCGATGGGCGGCCTTCCGGAACGTTCCAAACAGAGAGCCTGTGTCTATGTGGTGGTTTGCGTCGTCGCCTTTCTCAAACTGAAGGCAGCGTTTTCTTGAAAGTCACCACGTATGAAAGGCAGGCATGGCAAAGTTAGATACAACAGAGTCGTGCCGGAAATAAAATAAAAAGTAAAATAAAATTCTGCGAAGGTTTGGCTTTCTCACGGTTTCCAGATTTACCGGGAACAGCAGTGTATGACTTCACGGAGCATGAGAGTAGCAGGCGTCGTCATCTGGGTGGTTTAAATGAAAAAGTGACTCGTTACCTGTGCCATCTCATCTAGTCTTCTGAAGGAAAATGCCCCGGAACGTAACGTGACCCCTGTGTTTTCACAGGCATGGTCGTAGGTTACTCAAACGTCCATTTCATATTTTACTTTATTAACTTTGTTATGTTACTTAAAATCACATATAACATTAATTTATAGATTTTATTTTTGCTGTTACATTTCATGACGAAAGTTTCAATTTTTTTACGTGTACCTTCAACACCGAGACGTTTTCTTTGAGTCATTTAATAGCATTTCAGAGCACATTTTATTTTCCGTCTAAGCTGAAATTATATTCCAAGCTCTAAGTACCTATTTACAAAACATTAGTAAATTGACTTTGTTTCTGTTTTTTTTTTTTTATTCTCCCTGTGGTATGTGTTTATGATGTCTTCATCATAACTATTGATTGTATTTGCTATTAATGTGCCCTTTAAAAGTTTTTATCACAGAAGCAGCCAGTCACGTGGTCAGATGCTGCGGCTCTGGCGCCTGTCAGCCCGAGTGCAGATTTCAACGCCATCACCTGCCACGCCCGTGACCTTGACCTACTTCCCGGTTTTAGTTTTCCTCTGGAGTTCATAACAGTGCCAACCTGCCAGAGTAGCTTGAGAATTCAGTGAGTTATTCCACGAGAAACACTTAGAACAACTACGTAGGTGTTCGATAGCTAAGAATAAGCGTTTGATAACGAACTAACGTAAGCGTTTGGCGACATACCTCTCTACATTCATTTATATTCTCCCCTTCCCCCGTATCTACTACCTGTGATTGTGAGATCCTATTCCCAGAAGCAATTTCTAGAAAAATCGCACACTGTGTGGCCCGTGTGTCTGGCTTCGTCTCCAAGGTTTCGATGGCGCGGCGTGTGCCGGAACCGCGCTCCTTTCATTGCCAAGCCAAATGCGATCACGCAGACGTGCCCATCTCATCCACCCCTCAGTGTGTCCTGGGTCGCCCGTCCTTCTTGCCCCTCATACGGCTGTGGTGAACGCCGGGGCGAGAGGCTTCCGTGGGGTGCCGTGTCTGCGAGTCTCTCGGATCCCCCGGAGCCGGATCGCTGGGGCAGGGGCGTTTCCCAGGGTGCCGGCCTCCCAGGCCGCAGAGCCCGCCGCGGGCAGCGCGCTGCATCTGCCTGTGTTCAGTGATTGCCGCCCACGTTGTCGCAGGCCTGTTGCTGATTGCCGGACCCCCGAAAGGGTTTGTTTGTTGTGACAGTCGTTGGTGTTTGGTCGCGTTTGGGGAACAGCAGATTTGCGGAGGTCCTGACCTCGCCCTTCCAGACATGCTTCCCCATCCGCCGAAACGGGACCGGGCTCAGGCCCCTCGTGGGGTTCCGGGTCCCCGAGGGAAAGGCCAGACTCCGACTGAGGTGTCTCGGGACCCCCGCAGTGAAGGGAGAAAGGGAAGGACCCCGAGCCGTGGCTACGCGCCCCGCGGATGGGGCCCTTCGTGTGCGGGCAGTCACTTCACCTGAGTTTAGTGGGTGAAGCGACCGACGCCAGGCCCCTGGGTGGCATCCTGGTGCAGGCTGGTCGAGCTGGGAAGACCGGGCCCGTGATTAGAGAGGTGTGCCTTTGATGCCCGTGACAGCAGCCCGACCTCCAAGGATGGTGGGCGTGCTGGAATTGAGTCCAGTCACATGACCAAATTCCTGCGAGCGTTCTGGACCCTGAGTTCAGTGGGACCTCCTGGCTGGTGAACACGCTGGTGTCCCTGGGATGGGGGTGGGGGTGTGATGGGCCTGGATTTTAGTGGGAAAAGAGGACCACAGCTCTGTCCGGAACCTTCCAAGCCCTCGCCTCTGTGTCTTTTCATTTGGATCGTTTGTTTGTATTTCTTATCATACAGCTGCACTTTGCTGAGTTCTGTGAGTCATTCTCAAGTGTCATCAACCCTGACGGTGGTCATCAGAACCCCCATATCTGTAGTGATTTGGTCAGATATGCAGGTGACGAGGTCACCCCTCTCCTGACTGGCTTCTGAGGAGAAGGCGGGCTTGGCAAGGACTGAGCCCTGAATTTGCGGGCTAACTCTGTGTTAAGTGCGAGTGGTTAGCGTCAGACTGAACTATGTCGCAAAACACTTGGGGTCCAAGTCAGAATGGAAGCGTCCGGACACACGGGCAGTGCAATGACCAGTGGCCCATGTGACTTTGTGTATTGACGGAGATTTGGTGCAGAGGAACCGGTCAAGTGTGAGTATTCTCACGCTGACCGTGGATTGTTTGTGGGGCACTGAGTTGGAATGTCTGTTTCTCGTTTGGGTGGTATTTTGCTTTCTCTATTAAGAACTTCTCCACAACAACATGGATTAGAAAACCAGAAGTGAACACACTAAGGCTGTTTTCCACGTTCGAGCAGGTTTCCCCCAGTGTCTACGCTTCTTATAACAAGGTTAAGTGATATTTTCTAAAGCCTTGCTACCCAAAGTGTAGTTCTTAGACAAAAATCATTGCCATCATCTGGGGGCTTGTTAGACATGAAGACTCAATCATAATCTGTGGTTTAATAAGCTCCCCAGATGAGTCATAGGCTCATTAAAGTTTGAAAATCTTCAATCTAAAATTTGGAGATAATGAGAGAGATTTATATTAAACTAAATCCAAGCCCTTCAAACAATGAAGACAAAAAACCTGGCTTATTTTTCTCAACAATCGGAGCCTATTTGTGATCCACAGATTCTCCCACGCCTGCTCGTCATGACGATCCTCTGTTTTGTGACTTTTGGCATTCAGTGGCATCTGTTAATGTTTCCAAATTGCATACAGGTATTAAAATCAGTCTTTGGCTCCTTGTTAACTGTGGCTGATTGGGCAAATGTGTTTCTCTTCTCTCCTTGAAATGTCACTAAAATACCAATAAGGAATGAAAAGAAAACTCAACCCACAACGATCAAGAGAATGGGAGGGACACTAATGTTAAATAAGAGATGTTAGCATGTTTATAGTTCTGTAGCGAATCCAGGAATGAATTGTTCTAGGTACATAGAACATTGAGCAAGTAAAAACTAAAAGAAAACAAGACGATGATCATCTGTAGAGAATACAGAGTATATACTTTGTGGTTCAAGTCTAATAAATCGTAATGTAGACATGAATGTTGATTTAACAAAAAGTCGTAAAATTACATTTGAGGACAGATTGCATAAGAAAACCGAGGTTTTGTTCTTCATGGCGTTATTTCTAGCAGGTAGGTTACGCGTAAGCCTTTAACGTGAGTGCTAGCCCTGCAGGTGTGGAGCGTGGCTGAGTGGATGTCCGTTGCCTCTCTCTTGCTCTCCTCGCCCCCCCCCCCCAGCGCCAGCCGTGCCGGGGGGTGCGGGTGCTGAGGCGTCGCGTGGGGACCGTTGGATCGACAGTCGGGAGATCTGAGCGCTAGTCCCATTCTGCCACCAGCTTGCCCTGCGTCTTTCAGTGAAAAAAAGGCGTGACGTTCCATGATCCTCACCCCGTTTCATCCTCCCAGTGTATTTCCTCTGTGTGGGGCAGAGCAGACAAGAGGAGATTATTTCTAGTGGCTCTATGGGCAGCGTTAATTTTTGCATCACTTCGTCCCTCAGCCATTTACCCAAGAGGCTCGACAATTTCCCTTTCAGGGGAAGAATGGCCATTTTTTTCTTCTTAAGAAGCCAAATAGCCGGACTCACTCGGAGAACAGCATGGAATTATCATCAGAGTCAAGAAGGAACAATAGTTCCTTTAGTTTAGGCAGATGGAAATGTTTTCAGTTCTCACACCCCGTGACATTTGTGAGAAGTTCAGATATTTCCAAAATTGCCAAAAGCCATCTGGTCAAAATGTCTTGGCCGTGTTAACTTGTTTAACCCGTGCCCATTTATATTTCTTAGTCTTCTTATCATTTCTGTTTCAAATTTTTATGAGGTCTGTTCAACAGCAAATATATGACGTTCAGTGAAGTGCGGTATCTTTGAAAAGCTGTTACTCCGAATTTCATTTAGATGGGAGCCCTACAGACCGAATGCGCCAGCAGGAAATGCCCAGTCTTGGCTCACCTGGACTCAGGAACACGCGATTCCGTCCAAAAGGTTCATGTTAGCCAGGTCATCGCCACTTCGTGTCATACCTGCCTTCGCCAACCAATTTTTAAAGGGCAGTGGACAGCAGGTGATGATAATAGACACAAGCCAACATTTTATGAGGGCAAATCAGCTTACACCTCGAGTGGACAGAAGGCTCTGTCCTCCCAAGTCCCCGGGTCTCAGTCCGCCTCTCCTCTCTCTTGCCCAAACTCTCGGTGGCCTGTTCCCTTTTTCTTACCTTGCCCTTTAGTCTCTTGAATCTCACTTTTTGGGGGGAACCAATGCTCTCTATTTGTGTCTCTCCTCTTTCTTTTCTGCTCTTTTCTTTTCTTTTTTTTTCATTCCTCTTCATTGTGTTCAAGAAAATAACAAGTCAGAGATTAACCCCAGTTACAATTATCATAGAAAGCCAGGAGGCAACTGTTGACATAAAATTGGCATTTCACCTTTAGAAGAAGTAGTCATGCCAACAGCCCAAGGCCGCCGTGTCGGAGAAAGAACGATCCCAGTTTTCCCTGTTGCCGGGACGTTGTGCGGTGGACCAAACTTTCAGCAGATGGAATATGTCTTAATAACTGTTCTCGCCTAACTCAAAATAGGATTTTTAATTCAGAGGAAAAATGTGTGTGTGTGTGTGTGTTTTCTGTTTTAGAAATTCAACATTTATTGCTGTTTTTTGTAAAGAGATAGGTACTATTTTATGTGTTAAAAAAAGAACAACTTTTTCTAATAGGAAAGTTGATTAACTTGCATATCAAGGTCACCAAAATTACCATTATCTGGAGTTTTCACAGAATGTATCTGGAAGCTACATAATTGCTCTAGCTTTCCTTATTATCTCTGTTCCTCCTGTTAAGTTTTCTCTCTGTCCGTAATTCTTTGAACTCTCAAAGGTGCGGTCCCCTCTGGTCCATTTTCGTATTCCCTGAGGCTGCTAACATTTTAATTTCTTAGTAAATACTGTCGAACAAGGAAATAGCAGCCTGGTCCTGTCTGGCCATTGTTCTAGTTTATTAGAACCATTTAGGATTTTGCTCTCTGGGTAATGGTGCCACTGAGATTCCCAGAGCAGTAAAATCGTGTCTTAATTTGGTCTTTCATTAGCTCAGTTCCAAAAACTTTTCTTCAACATAACAGCATAAATAGGGTAAAGATAAAAGTTCAAAGTTTATCCCTTTTGTTGGTGAATAATGGACATTACACAGACATCGTATTCGACTAGAATTTGAAATAAAGGCTTCAGTGGAGGTAATTTTTTAATATCATGTTAACTAAAAAATATTTAGCAATATGATATTTTCAGCTGTATTTGTGGTAGTTGATGCATGTTAATTTTCAATGTATTTTCTTCCTAGAATATAGATGCAGGCAATTCTCTTTTGCCTTCAAGAGTTTTACAAGGTTTTATTATTTGAAGGTTCACAAATGCTAAGCAAGCTGTTTTAGGCAAGTGACCACATAATTTCTGGCATTCTTCATTGGCAAAGCAACTAATTGTACTTGTAGATTAGTAAGAACTGAATATCATTTCAGATGAATTAAAAAATGAATGTAAGTTGGCGGAACCTTATCTCTAATCTTTATATATATGTTCTGCTTTTCTTACATGACTATTTGAGTTTGTTGTAAGTAATTTGCAGGCTTTTATCTATAAGTTAAACCTAATTTGGAACAAATGATGTCAGTTGTTTGTTTGTGGATGGCTATTAAAATTTAAGATGGGGTAAGCAGTTATATCAGAAGCAATGAATTATAGTGCCCATTTACTGAGAAGTAGCTATCACAGCCAAACGCAAAGGCACGCCCATTCCTTCTTTATGTGGTCCTGTGGCCCCAGGAGTTAATGGAGGGCACACAGTGTCAGTATTGGAAGAAGGCCAAGTCATTAGACTGAGTGGCTGCCTTTGGTGATCTTTGTGAGACTGTCACCCTCGCTGTGCTGGTGCTGAACAGACAAGAGCAGAAGAAAACCTTTAGCTAAAGGGATCTCGTTGCCTCCAATAGAACAAAGTCATCCGATTACCGCAGGTAATGTGACATTATCCTCATTCAGCAAATATAGTGAAAAGAATAAAAGCAACACCTTTTTGTATTTTAAAACACATTTATAAAAAGGAATAGTGAATCCATCTGTATTCCAACTGTACTTTGGCAGTGAGATATTTAAAGTATAATTTTTTAACTTATTCATATTAAAACTCTCACAAAAATTCAACACTGATTTCTGCTTTTCGATAAAGCTGTGCAAATACCGCTTGGTTTTTAGAAACTGAGCTGCTTTTGACTCTGCTAGGAGACATTCACAGCACCGAGGTGGTGATTTAATATCTTTACCCCTCAAATCGAATTATTTTTTTTTCTACCATTTGCTCGGCTTCTTGGCTTATCAAGCTTAATTACCTTCGCCTTTCCTTACTTTGAGAAATGTGGTCTGAAAGTGTGAAATAGAAAAATTGATCTTCCTAAAGCCATATGCCAGTGTTTTGTAGAACTTTTTGTTTTGCATGATGGAAAATCATAATTTTGGCTTAGCATCTTTTTTTTTTTTTTATTTCCCATGATTAGGCACTGGTGAAATGAATCATCAGCAACTAAATAAACACTGATTAAAAATATTCTTCAAAGGAAAAAAATATTTTTTTACAATGCATCTGAATGGTCCTTCCAGCATGATAATTAGTATAAATTGAAGATCGAGTGACGCCTTTTTGGAAGTCCATTTTAGTTTATCTTCGCTTGCGTTCTCATTGTCCCGTCGTAAACGCTGTCGGAGAGCCGAGATGGAGGGGGCCTCACCACCCCTCGCACTCCGTCACTGTCACCGGCGGAGCTGGCCCGAGCCACCGCGGTTTTGCGGCATTCCAACCTGGCGAGAGCTGTGTCGTCCACATCCTGGATTGACACATCTCTCTCTGCTCGTAGCGAGCGGAACTGTGTCCCCAGAAAGGGCGGAGTCCAGTTCTACCTCCAGTACCTGTGAATGTGACCTCGCTTTGAAATGGGGTCTTTACAGAGGCCGTCGAATTAAGATGAGGCCAGGTTGGAATTAGTTCAACGCCTGGTGCCTTTGTAAGAGAAGGGAGAGGGAGATGTCACACGGAGACCCCGGGGCGCAGGGACGGGCTCCACTGCTTCCTCATGGCAGCCCTAGGAAACGCATACACTTCTGCTCTTTTCATTTATTTTTAATTTTTTTATTTTTTAAATTATTTTTTTAACGGTGACTTTGTTAATGAAATCTGATGTTGCAGCTATACATTTTAACAGTAAGGCATATATATATATATACACACATATATATATGTATGTGTGTGTACACACACACACACACACACACACACATTATATTTACACTGCTTGTTCGCCTCCCATAGTTAGAGCTCTTTCTGTCACCACATATTTGACCCGTTTTACCCCGTTTTCCTCCCCTCTCACTTTTTCTTTTTCTAAATGAGACTCCAGGAGACATTCCCAGCCGAAAGGCACTGAATCTGCCAGTGGGCATTCTTGCTTAGACATCTATAAGGAATTTGTCTGAAAATCTCCTAATTTAATAATTTTTTCTACCTCTTGAGAAGTTTTTAGTTACAGTATCTTGACAGATGCATTTTAGGGATATTAATTATATTCCTCGAGGCCGTTCTCTAACCCGCGGGAATGTTGTGAACGTCGGAGCCCTACACAGTGAGGTTTTGACCCCGGCCTTTCCTTCTGAGCAGGTTATTAGGCTCTGAGGGGCTAACTCTCAGTCCCGCAGCCGCTGCCTAACTTGCGCTTTGTTGCTGATGATGGTCGTGCTCAGGGTTTTTCAAGTTGCAGGTCATGACTCATTAGGAATTAGAAATCAACTAATAGATCATTCAGCATTAAAAACAAAAACGCAACTAGAATAGAACAGAAAATACCAGTTTGCATTGCACAGAGTAACAATAATTTCGTGTGTGCGTGAAATTAAAAAAAATTTCTGCGTGTGTGCGTTGCAGTGCAGTACGTTTATTTTAACGTGAAATGCCATTAAAAGCAAGTTTAGAAGCCAACAAGCTCTCGTGATTCTAATCTGTACTCTCCTTCCCCGTGTCCTGTTCGTTGACGACAAGGGTTGACTGCCGCTACTAAGTTAAGCAGTTCAAACAGCCACGTGTCCGGGAATCGCTTTCCTGAGTTTTCTTTTTTGAGAAGCCGGGGTTGTCTTCTAGGTTGTGACCAAAAGCCTTGTAGCCGTATCGCTTTCTAACGAGCAGGGTGGCGATGGGGAACAATGCTCTGCGTCTCTTTTCCAGTCCTTAGTTTGTATCAGGCTTTACTTCTAAAAATATGCGGTCGCTGAACTCTGGTTTCTAACTATGGAGATTCTCAATTCTCTGCTTTTGTAATAATTGCCAACGTTAGCAAGACTCACCCTAGTACCTGTTGAACGCCACTTGTCTAAGAGGTCATATCCGTTCACGTGAGACATGCTAAGGTTTGCAGCAGGTGTGAGCAAGCCGTCAAATTGTTTTTACATGGAGACCGAATCCCCCTCGCCACTACCCATGAAAACTTAGGAGCGAAGCCTTGGTAAGTTATTTATACCATCTAAACCTAAATTTTCTCACTTGTACTATAAAACATGGCTACAGATAGACTCTTCCTCATAGAGGATGAGTGACTTCATACGTATCGTAGGGATTAGCATCGACTAACTTCGTTATACGAATATACTTTTCTAAACTCTGTATGACATATATGTGAAATTTCTGAAGGAGAAACACAATTGACAGCAAAAATAGAGCTAGATCCGTCTCAAATCAAAGACCCCAATTTTACATCGCATTTGGGTTTTTATGTTCAAAACCGCCTAGAATACCGAGGGCCTCTTTCATTTTTTTGCCCTTTGAGGATTCAGGGGAGAACAGGAATAACATTTTGACCCTCCGTTAATTTCCTGGGAGGTGTATTTTTAAAATATCTGAAATTAGGTTGTCTTGCAAATAATGAGGACTCCGAAACCTTGAACCTATAGGGTGTGTGTCTGAGCGAATGTTTGTGAGGGGTGTGTGTGTGTGTGTGTGTGTGTGTGTGTGAGAGAGAGAGAGAGAGAGAGAGAGAGAGGAGGCCTGACGGAGTAGAGTAGAGAGTGCGCCTATGTCTATTTCCTTTTTTCTTTTATTTCTAACTTCTCAGAAAGTATATAAATTTATACATTTCATATGTAAATGTGTTTTTAAGCTCTGATAACACAGTGATTTAATATGAAAATGCATATAATAATGTTGTTTTATTGATGGACTGACTAGGCAACAGGGATGGAGATGCCTGAAGCCTTAAAGCTATTTCGGAGACATGGTTTCCTGTTTCTTATGGACCGTGTGACACCTCCCGATGTGAAACTCGTATTAAAGGGACGTTTACCAGAGGCCCCTGATGTTAATCCCTGTTCTGATAATGAAGCTCAATTTTATATAGTACCCTTTTGAATAATCCTTTCGGCGTGTTTGACCATATTGCTTTAACAGTAGCACCTCTGATGGTTTAAGAATGCTTTTTGTCTTTACCAGCCTTGAATCTGGTACCACAAATGATACGGAGGTCATTTTGTTACACTGCGATTCTCTCAATGCCAGGATTAGGTTGGTCGGTTTATGTTCTAACCTTACCCCGTTGCGTAGTCCAGAGGCTGATACACATTATAATGGATATCACAATTAGATTTCGAATCAGTAACTTCGGACACTGAACTATGCGTTTTAATGAGGAGCTGGATTTTCCTTACAATGGTCACATAAAACCCTATTAGTTTCTTGAAGATATATTAGACTTAGAGAAGATAAATATAAACACACAAAGTACTGCGAGGTCCTCAAATGCCAATCATAGTTTATTCTTCCCAAAGGCCTGCCAAGGGCAACCACAATCCTTTTTGCTACGCTCTGTTACTCTGGGCCACTCCACAACAATTTTGAAATCATATACGATATTTGCTCTGAATTTAATACCTGGATTTGCTTTTAAGAGGAAGTTGTATTAATGTATCTGTGATATATCTAACCCCTTATTGATTACATGGCTTATTTCAAAGAAAGCTAAGAGCCCTCTGACCTGTGCGTAAAGTGGACTAGAACAGGTAAATTCACATCTCTGTGGCTTTGTGTACTCAATAGGAATAAAAAGGAAGGATGTTTTGTTTTATATGTCATCTTTTCACGTGAGAAGACTGAGTGCTCACTAGTCAATTGTAGAGCACCTTTGTTATACCGTCAATGAAATATTTAGGCTACATTTTGGAAATAATCTGTATTTCAGTAGAATAGCCTCCCATAACATTTATCTTTTAATAGCTTTTTCTAAGGATTGGATATATGGGTTATGACTATTAGAATTAACTCTGATTTAGTCACTTACTCCTGTACAAATAGTATTTTTATTTTCCCCTTGCTTCAGAGGTATAAATCAGGTCAGTGGTTGCCCTTACCAGCAGATAAGTTCCTCACCTTTCAGGTGGACACATGAAAACAACCACAATTGTGCTGAAACTGGAGTCAGTTCCTTTTTTTTCCCAGATCTCCGTGATACTGATGATGGCATTTTGATTCTAGGCATGGCTTTTTCTTTCCGGTACAATCCTGCCATGGTCTCAAGAAAGGACCTGCTTAGTAATGTGTTAGTCGGGGTAAAACGGTATGGTAGAAGTCGGGGCTGTAGAGCTAAGGATGAAAACAGTGCCATCTGATAGAGAAGATCCCTGAAGTTGTTCTATTTAGATGTATCGCCAAATGGCCATTTGTGATTTTTGATGTAAACATGTCTACAACTACCATTTTCTTCAAAACAACTTTTACTTATTTGTTATCATTTGTTCTTTGATTGGATCACAGAAAATGCCATCACAATATAATCACTATTCATTATTTTCAACCTCCTAGAATGTCCCAGATGCCACTTAATGGGGACACATATAATAGGAATTTTTTTTTCCTGATACTTGTGATAGCTGTGGGGATGTTTTATCAGAATTACCTTTTATTTAGCAAATACATCCTTTCAAACTTTTAGTCATTCTTATTTGCTTTATTGATTATTGACATATCACTCTGGTTTTTCATGAAAAAGGCTAATCTCTGGAACATTAAAGTTTTCCTTCATAGTTCTTGGAAGATCTTATGAGTTGATAGAGCTGGTTGTCCCCATAGAATATATAAACACTTTGCGAGTGCTAAATTGTCTTCTCGAATTTAACTTCTTTTATTTCTTGGGTGACCAATCTCTCTGTGCTTAAAGTAGGGGAAACTTACAGTTACTGCTGTTTCTACGCCTGGAAATAGTTTATGGTCAGCAGACACGCATCCTGATTTACAAGCAGTCTAAGGATGGTTTTAGGCTATTTTCTATATATGTAGTACATAATAAGCAATATATTTCAATGACAGATTTAAATTAAATTCCTGTATTGGCATGTGTAGTAAGTAAAACATAGGGACCAAGAAAAAAATCTATGATTTTCTGAGTATTGTCATTCTTCCAAAGTATGGATTGAAACTGGCACTCTACTAGGTAACGTAGTCGACATATTTGTGGAAAGGGTGCTGCACAACCAGAACGAAATTCAGTAGCATCTAATCCCTTTAGTGCAATCCCTTTAATTCGGTGGAATATAATCTCTTTAATAGTGAGGAGTTTGTCCTGTTTGCTTCTGTTTTTCCAGTGACTAATAGCCATGCAATACATATTTATCGAATGTAAACAAAAGATAGTTAAATGAATAGACTAAGAAATCACAATTTTAAGTTTGTTTGCTGATGTGTAGTTTTGCTTAACACTTTTTATCTAATTAGAATAAAAATTTAAGAATTGAAATCAGTATTAAAAGACTGAGGTATGCACCAAAAATATATTCCATTCTTTTCTATACAAAAGGCCTACATATGATTGACATCATATTATTGTTTGGCTTTATTGATAGTTACTCATTTCGCTCCACATTATCTGTATACATTTTTTTTGTGTGTGTGTGTTCAGTTGGACATACTTATTTTCAGAAAATTTGAATTTTATTTTGCAGTGTAAATTTAAAAATATGTAATTGTTTAAAAATTATTTCTGTGGCAAAAAAATGTTTTCTTCCATGCAAGATGAGGGGATTGTTTAGCATTTATGGAGAAACAAACTCTAGAATTTTATTTGTTAGAGGTAAATTTTGTCATTGCATCCATATGGTATTACCAAATCAAGTTACATGCTTTGAGTACTTCGACCCATGCTTAGTTGATTTTATGTGAGATTCACGGGGAAACAGGAAGTGTGAAATGCCATCCGCGTTATTGAAGCAAATGCCTTTTCTCTCTTACTGGCAATTTAGATTAAAATCTAACCAAGTAAATATGATCACGTCTTACTTTGAACATTTGTATTTATTTGGCCGTAACAAGAATACTTCACTTCATTGCTCACTATTAGGTGTGTCTATTCAGAGAGCTTGTTTGCCACAACTTTTCTAAGAAAAATGTAGCTTGAAATGGATTCTCAGCTTTACAATATGTTTGCTGTAGTTCTTCATGCAGATAGGTTTAAAAGATACATATGAGATACCTGAGAAAGTTCTTGCTGACTTGTACAATACCTGCATCCTAATAGGTCACATTTCAACTTCTATACTTTTGACAAATAGCCTGGTTCTAAAAGGCTCTGTCCATGGTTCTGAAACCTCTCATGATGTATGAGCATGTCTTGCTGATAAATTCTAATGTCAGCCGCTGTGTGATAGTGATTCATCAGGTTGTAACAATTTGTGTTTGGGAAACACATTGAATTAGCAAGTCGTGTAGTCGGGTTGTATTAAATTAACACAGTTTGTCCTTTCATTTTAAAGAGTTCATAGCCATTACCTTCCACATGGTCAAAAATAGCTAGAATTTAATTAGAAACCGTCGATTCTATCACAAAAGCAAATGTCTAGTATTAACAAATAAGGTGATATGACTACAGTGCTAGAAATGTTTACAGGCCAGTGACATGTCGATACTATGCAGCAAGCTAGCGTAAGAAAGTTAAACACTTGGTTATGACCAGGCAGAGCGACAATTAACGCATAAGCCTTGTAGCTTTGCAGCAATGAGTGATTTGCCTATAAAGTTATGGCTTTTATCTTAGATATATGTGTATATATTTACTGTTTCAAGATCTTTCCTTTGTACACAAGTACATTTATTTTGCAGGACTATGGGTTTTTTGTTTATAAATACGATTGATCCCTAAAAAATCTTGGCTGTTTTTCCAAGTAAAATTCTCACATTTAGTGTATGAGATTCTTAAATAATTAGTAATGTTCTTGGCATTTCAATTTAATGATTCTCATTTTTTTAAAGCCATGTTCTTTAGGTGCCTTAAATCTAGTCATAGAGAACTACACGTAATGTTTTTATTTTTTTATTTTTCACTTGAAATTTGTCTGAGAAGTTTTTTCTTTTCATGAGCCAAACTGTCTTCTCAAATTTCTGTTGAAGTCTGGAATTATCTGGTGCATGCCATTTTTATGTTGGGGCGAAGTAAATAAAAGGGAGAATTTCATAAAATTGAACCTATAAAGTTTGTCTACTGACCCAATAAATTTTAAAGTAAAATGCTAAAATTTTAGTCTCGGAAAATTCTAGTCTTCTAACATTCTAGATTCCACTGTTATTTTGGGGGAAAGGACCATCCTCTTTCATCTAAACAGAATTCAAGTCAGCACCAATTAGTTGCCGTAAAAGTATATAAACTGCCTTCGTTTTGGTCTTGTTGAACATGTTCCATTGCTGTGTTTGCAACACAAGAAATAATTAGATTATTTGCTTGTTACTGCAGTGAAGCTCATTAAGTATTTTAGACTCACAGATTTGAAAATTACACCTCGATCATAAGTCCTGCCAAATTTTGGCAACATTTTTTGCAAAGCAAGTGTCTCGAAGTTGAGTTACTACTAATTATTAAAATAAGACTTTCAGTTCTTATATATTGGATTTACATTATGTGAGCTTAATAATTAAATTCACTTTAAGAGCTTCTTGTTAAGAAAATCTATAAGTGAATATATAATTTCCTAGAGGACTTGTTTCTGTCACTTAAGGGTTAAATACAATGTTACGATTGCCTTTCAATATTGATAAAGCACCTTCTCAAATAATTCATTTTTGTGCACAATAAAAATGTAGTTACAGAACCCAGTAAAGGTGTCTTACTCCTAGCACTCCAAATTTCATCAGAGAAAAACATTGTGTTTGTTAATGTTGTCATTTAAATGACATCTGGTCAGGTGACATTTCCCAGAAATTATTCTTTATTTAGAAACAAAAACAAGACAAAAGCAATTGATTTTAATCCAAAATGTATTTTTCCTTATAAAAGAGGCCCACATACTCACTCACTGCATCTACTCTACAGAGTTCGTCCGTTTTATTACACCACGTGTCGATTCAAGTTTATCCGGTCACCGCAAAAACTCGTGGCTAATATGTGTGATACAACACAGTAGGAGGTATTGCTCAGTTCAACTACTCTTATATACTTAAAAAAAATACAGAAATGCTTCTGTCCACTGGAACTATAGATCAGACATAAAAGTTACATGAAAGTTCTAGAAAATGGAATCATTTTATTTGGTTGCCACAGTACCCTTCGAAGCCGGTTAATCAAAATGCTGAACTTGCCCGTATTTCCATCGATCAGAAGCAGCGCTGGTGAAGCTTACGCCTCTCTCCGGAAAGGAACGCTCCTCTGCCTTTTCCTACAGTCTTGCGCGCTCCCGTGGAGCGGGTCGAGTTGGGCGGTTAGGTCATGTTCGTCGGCACGCCTATGACAGTGGCTCTCACGTCCAGTGCTGTACTTTTCTCTTTGCCTGCTTCCCAGAGGTGGATCAGGGGAGGATACAGCTCGCCGAATGCAAAGACTGGTTTCTGTAAGTAATTCCTCACGTGGCCCCGTCTGCCACCACCGTCCATCCTTCGAGAGAGGCAGCCGAAAAGACACATCGCACCGATAATCCCCAGGAAGCCTCCCAGGCAGGCCAGAAATGCTGTGGCGTGACTCTTTCCATATTCTTCTCGATCCGGGTCCAAACCTTTCGTAGTGACGTTGACACATCTCTTTCTGTTTTTCTGGTAGATGGTGGGGATATCAATGCAAATGTTATACTCAGTGGATGGGTTCAGACGAGTGAGATTATACACCTTGACGTCCGATGGTATCCGGGCACTTTGGGCGGCTCGGGCATTTTCCGACTTGACGAAGGCCGTCCACTTCACACTGGATTTGAGAATCTTGGAACTCGCTTTCCAAGACACCAGGACTGAATTGGCCTGAATGTCTTTTATCTTAATATTTAAGGCGCCATCATTGTCCTGGGGGAACGAACCGTCCACGGTGATCAGGACAGACTTCAGGTCGGCGCCCACCAGGTTCGCGGCGATGCAGGTGTACAGACCCGCTTCTGCCGGGGTGACGCCGCTTATGTCCAGCGTGCCTTCAGGATGCACGTAGAACTTGTCGGTCCGGGTCCCAGGCAGGAGCTTCTGGCCGGAGGGCGAGGTCCAGTAGATTTCGGGCTGGGGCTCCGCGGTGGCCCTGCAGTGCACCGAGGCCTGGCTCCCGGCCCCCAGGTCCAGGCGGGGAGGGAAGCTCTCGGGCGCGATGAGAGGGAGGCAGATGTCCATCATGTCCCGGAAGTGCACCTGGCGAACGTTCTGGCCTTGGAACTCGGGCGGGTCCACGCAGAACAGCGACTCGGGCTCCATGAAGCGCACGTCGGTCTTGTTCATGTTCATCCAGCGGACGACGCAGTCGCAGCGGATGGGGTTGCTGTGCAGGCTGATCTCCTTGAGGCCGGGCAGCGCGTCCACCGTGCCGCGGTACAGGGCGCGCAGCGCGTTGCTGTTGAGCATGAGCGATTCCAGCCTGGGCAGCCGCGAAAACGCGTTGGGGTGGACGAATGACAGCCTCGGGTTGTTGGTCGCCTCGATCTTTCTCAGGTCCGGCAGGTTGTCCACGGCAAGGCTGTCGATGGAAATCAGCTCGGGCATGTTGTTGATCCCCAACTCTTTCAAGTGCAGCATGTTGCTGAAGTCACCCCGCCGTATTCTGTTAATGGGATTTTTATTGAGATCCAAAAATTTGAGGTTTACGACTTTTTGAAGAGCGACGCGGGGCACTTTCCTGAGCCTGTTGTCATAGAAGGAGATGCTCTCCAGGTTTTCAAGGCCAACCAGGGCGTTGTCCGGCATTTCCGTGAGGTTTATCCCGGCCACCACCAGGCTGCGGAGGTTGGAAAGTGGCTTGAAGTTCATGTCTTTGATTCTCGTGATCGGATTCTCCCCAATCATCAGAACCTCCAGACTGGGCAGAGCGTCAAACCACTGGCTGTTGATCACCTGCAGTCTGTTCGAATTGAGATGAAGCCGAAGAAGATTATGTAGGCCAATGAAGGCTCCCGGAGAAATTGCAGAAAGCAAGTTGTGATTAATGTAGAGTTCTTGTAAGTTGCTCAGTGCAGACAGACATTTTTCAGGCAGCTCCGTGAGTTTGTTTTCCTCTAGGTACACAGAAAGAAGCTGAGGCATCTTTTTTACATTAATATTGGTGACTGAAGATAAATTGTTTTGAGATAAGTCCAGGCCAGTGAGGTTGACTGGAAAGTCTACAGTGTGTTCAATTTTGGCAATATTGTTAGTCTGTAGGAGCAGAATCTGTGTGTCAGCGGGCAGTCTGGCTGGGAAATTTAAAAGACCTAAGTCATTGCAGTCCACTGTAGATGCTTCCATATACGCGGATCGGGGTGTAAACCAGGGTCTGATTTCACACGTACATAACTGTGGGCACTCCGCCCTTTTATCTACAGCCTGTACTAGTGTAGTGATAGCCAGGCCAAGTAGCACGTGGATCCGGAGTGGCATGTCCTTCATCTTAGCTTTCGTCCTCAGAAACTGAACGGGCCCTTGAGGGTTCCACAGCCCCTGCTAGTGAGTGCAGCGGGAGCTGATTGATAAGGAAACTCGTTGCATTTGTCACACGATAAATGTCGTAGAAATGCTGAGGTTTTCTTCAAGGAGATAAGAGCCAGTGCCACGATCGCCTTGTCCAGAAACGTCATGCATACTGGAGAAAAGGAGGTCACTGTCTTCTTTATGACTGAGTACCGATACGCATTCTGAAGATGGAGGATGTATAGATGGCCACCAGAAGTTGAGCACTTCATTTATTTAGGAGCATAATATTCAAATCCCATGCGAGTTCAGTACTTGCAGGAACGGCCACATGGTGCTAACTATAATAAAATGAAATGTAAAAGAGAAGAGGAATTAGTCTAAAGGCAAAAACAAAAACAAAAAATGCCACAGTTACTATCCATTAACTAATGATGGTTTCATAATATTATTAGCATTTACAGTTAATTTAATATGTTTTGGTGACTTTAGCCTTGTTAAGACTGTCCTTAATAGTTTTTGGACCACACATCGGAAAGGCTGAGAAATGGAAACTGTAGGAGACCAAAGTTACGTTAAGCATACTGAGCACGCCTCCAGAATTTTTATGTCGAAGTTTTCCTTCCATGTACCTTGTAATTGTTTATTATATTTGTCATTCTCTTTGACAGTTGCAGGGCAAAACAGAAAACCTTTTGACGGTGATGGCTTTGTTTTCCTCTTGGGGAGGTAAAATTAAAAGGTTCTAAATAAATAATACCGTTTAGTTAGAATTAGATGCGTGGTTGGCCTGTGGTTTCTCCGGCTTCCCAGAGAGGACAGGGAAATGACGGACGAGTGGTGTCCAGCCGGGTCTCCCGGCTTCGTTCACACTCGTCTCCACAGTCTCTTCTGTGTAAAGCGACTTGGGTTTTACAGTATTTGGAAGAGATTAAGTCTGACTTGCCATAAATGTACCTGTATGTTGTCGTTCTTAACTGAAATTCAGATTAATGTTCGACTGTGTTAGTTTTCCCTGAAAATAACCTACATTCCATTAGTCACTACTGGTGAAAATGTAAATTTGTTACATCCCGTAAAACAGGCACTTAGACATTCCTTCTTTTAAATGCAGGCCGAGGTCTTCATCCCATAAAAATAAGCAGTCCAAAATCAAGTCGCGGTTTTAATACGTGCCGCATCCTTACGGTACCTGAGTCCTTTAATACACTCCCAAAGCTGGAGTGCGGCTGCGCACTGCCCACCAGCGGCGGGGGCGGTGAGGGGTGGGGGATAGGGATGGGGGGATGGGGAGATGGGGGGAGGGGGCGGGGCAGGAGCGCAGGTGACCGGTCCCTCTGGGGCTTTGTGCTCCCAGCGGTTGTGGGCTGCAGAGCCAGCCGTCAGCGGTCTTCACCTCTGCCCGCTAGTGACATGTCTCATGGCCCCGTTAACTGACTCTGGGTTGGACGGGCACGTTAGTGATGGAGAAGTCCTTGTTTTTCAAAACTGTAAAGTATTTATAATTGAGTCACACCTAATTTGCCTCTTATCCTTTATTGTAAGAGATGCGATTTTGCCTAAAAACCAGATCACAGAGTTCAGGTAACTACTGAGCTGCTTTGAATTACAAGTGCCTTTGCTTCGCTTTTTTCATTGCTTCATCTATTTGCTTATCTTTTTTTTTTTTTTTTAATAACTGGACCTTTCGGCTATTACTCCTACTCCGTTTTAAGTAGACTGAGTCCCTTGAGGAGAGAATCCGGTAGCTCTCCTCCTTCAGTGAAGATGCCTGACCCCTCCTCACCCCCAAGCCCCCGCCTCGGGGGCCCTGGCTCTTCCTCTCACGCCCTCCCCTGCGCGCAGCCTCCTCTCTGCTGTGGAGCGCTGGGCGCCTCATCTTCCCCGCTCTGCTGCAATGCCCGTTTGTTTGTTTTAAGTTAACTTGCGGTCTTTTCAGACCTCAGGTCGCCTCTCTGAGAAGCCTTCTGTGTACCACCTCCCCAGCGGCAGTTAGCGGCCCCCCAGAGCGGCTGCGTGGCCCGCGCACACAGCTCCGCCAGAATGTTGACTAGTTTTCCACCTCGCCAGGCACTCACCCCCTTGAGTGCACGAAGCCTGCCTGACTTTGCATGGCTGGCTTCTGGGCATGGGAACTATGACACAGTAGGTACTCATGAAATGTTTTGAATGAAGCAATAAGTGAATTTTGTTAATTAGTGTGTCTAGTCATCTTTCCCACATATAATTTAGGCAACGCAATCTCTTCAATTTCCTAATTTCGACATTGAGCTACTTTAACTCGCATGAACCTACTACTTACACAGAATGTGATACCTGACTTACGAAAATCTAAAGAGGAAATTTGAGTGTAACACAAAAGAACATTAGACTTTAAAGAAAAGTCAATCTAACATTGTATCTGTAGTTTATTCCTTAATTCATTCAGTCAACTTTTTTTCCTTTTTTTTTCCTTTTTATATTTTTTTTAGACGAGGCAAGCCTTGGTTGACCTCACAGATTGCAAGGACCGTGTCAGCTTACAATCCCTTATTTTTTATTTTTTTACACCTACAGCACCTGATCTTCCTAGGTGGTCTCCCATCTAAGTACTAACCAGGCCTGACTCTGCTTAGCTTCCGAGATCAGATGGGATCGGGCATGTTCAGGGTGGCGTGGCCATAGACTTATTCAGTCAACTCTGTCCCAGTTATTGGGTTAATAGCTGGTGGGTGCAAAGCCGCCGTTGAGGTGGGCTCTTGCCTCAGTCCCTTTCCAGTCAAGAGGGGATCACACACGGGTGGCTGCAGTCGGAGCCGCCGTGGGGGCCCGTGGGAGGGGCACCCGAAAAACACTGCCCCGAAGTTTGACGCCTGTTTCCCAGCGTGAAGGGAAAGCCTACGTGCTAAGCGCAAAACACATTTCTGCACGTCAGTCACACTCAGCTGAGAACCCAGAAGTCGCAGCTTCTGCCTGAATCAGTTAGAGGTTGGGCCCGCTTCGTCCTCCTCAGTGTCATCGAAAGGATTAGAAACGTTCATGGTGAAACTTTCTGGGGGGCGTTAACCTAACGAGGCCATGTTTTAATTTGAAATTATTCTTGTGTTTTAAAAAGTTCCTATCTACATCTAATTAGAAACTTTTTTTTCTGATTTTCATCAGGGATACAGCCATATGCTAGAAACAACCACATTGAAACTAGATTTATTCCGGAAGCTTTTGAAAATAAGGAGAGTTCTTATGGGGTGAAAAACTCAAATTCCATTTCCTCAGGTCCGGAGGAAGACAAGTTGGTACAGAATCACAAAAGAGGGCACGGAATTTGTGCCTTTCTTTATTGTAATATTGATTTCTTTTTCGTGTCTTTGGAACTGATTACTGTGCTTTCACTAATGGACTATTTGGCATGGATTGTCTGCAGGATAGTAAGGCAATGATAATATCTTAAATCTTAGCACTTTATGGGTTTCAAAGCTCTTTCTGAGGCACTGTTTATGTTAATAATGGCTCCGTGACATGGGCGGGGAAGTACTTTAACTCCCATTTTTTAGGTAGGGCCCTTAAGACCCGTCTGCCTGCGATCCCACCGTTAATAATGAAGGGGCGGGGTGAGAACCAGCCTTGGTCCTCACGGCTGCAGCTCTTTCTGGTCATCCACATTGCACTGCATAGGTAGAGAACAGGCGAAATAATTTTAACAACAACAAAAAGACGGTAGCTTGATTTTACTTCTCAGCAGGGCTGGTGTTTCCTTGGTCCTCAGTGTTTCAACTTTAGAAAAATTAATTTTTTCAACTTAATAGTGACTAATAGTGACTAGTGTGTGATTCACATTAACCAAACACAGAAGGGACGAAACCAAAATGCTGGTGGAGAATCCAAATGCATCAATGTGCCGGGCGTTGCTTTTCCTCCATGTTACAAAAACGTACTTGGAAGTGTGAATTACGAATTTGCAGTTTGGTTTTGAACACAGAGTCTGAGGCAGGGAGGTCAGGCTAGAGTTCTCAGTTATCGTCATCATCAGAAATGGTAGCCTGGCACATCTGCTCAGGTAACATGTATATTGTCACAGGGACTGGATCTCTCGAGTGTCGTGGCCCTTGGTGTGACCTTGGTCCCCAGACCTCCCCTGTAATGGGGAGTTCTTCCTGAATTTATTCTCGGTCACCCCTCATCTGTGTCGTCATTTGTTTACGTTTTGTTTTCCCTTACTGGACGTAAACTATTAGACATTAGATTGTTAGATTATTACTGGACATTAGATTATTACATTATTGCTTTACTAGACATGTGGTTATTAGATTATTATTCCCTTACTAGATTATGAGATCTTTCTAATTAGGGACTATGTTCAATTCCACTTTTGGTTTAATTAGTACATTTGCTTGGTTGATTGGTACCTAGCCCAGTACCTCCATTCATCAAACAAGTGTTTGCTCAATGATAACTCACAAATGTGTCTTTTTATACTTTGCGTTGCATATGGAATAGTGATTAAAATGACTTTTCCTTTTCCTTCTTAAGTAACTGGTAATTAAGAACAGTTGGGGAAAAAGGAAAACACTTGCCCCCAGATTTCTACAGAATTTTTTTCTTACTGTCTGATGGTTAAAATGTAGAAATATCACAGTCGTACTGCAAAGTGCCCACCGGCGCAAAGCAGAAGACAGCTCACTTTCCAGGCACCAGTTTAAAAACATAGCCGTTCTATCGAGCTGCATTTTAGCTTCATCACTGAGAAAGCGGTGTCTGCTGCGGGCCATTTTGGAATTTGGGCTAAATCATTATGATGGTGGTACTGATTTTAGGATAGATTTCCACTTGTTTTTTATATGCATCTGTATAATATTTTTTACATTTAAAAATAATCATATCACTGAAAAATAAAAATTGACCAGCTTAATCCCATTCTCCACTTCCATTCTCTCTCTCCTCATGGCCCTCCCACTTCTCCGTTTTGAATACATTAAGAAAAAATAATAAACTCTTTGAAATATAAAATTAAAAATTTCTTAGAAAACTTGAATTACATAATTATTGATCGACTTATGTAATTTCCCATACTCCATCAATTTGCTGGAGTTTTTTCCTCCTAAAATAAGAGTAGGGAGAATATACTTAAAAAAAAAAAATCTATATTTCAACTTGTGATTTACAGGTTTTAGGGCTGTCGTTTGGGACGGTGCTTGGGAGGCTAGCCTAGGGCCTGGAGCATAATAAGCCTTCAATAAATATTGTGTTTGGATGGAGGGGTAAGTGGATGGATGGGTGCAAAGCAGACAACATGCAGGTAAAAAAAATCTTGCTTATTTTCTTCCTTAAAATATGGCGGATAAGCCGTACAGAAGCCGATGTTGGTGACAGATAAGGCTTCATTAAATGATTTCCTGTTGTGAGGATGAGTGCTCATGTCTGTGCCTGCACCCTTAGGAGCCGGGAACCAACTCATCATTAACCACTGTTCTTTTTAGTCGTTTTCTCACGTAAAAGTATTTTAGAAGGTATTTTTGTACCTTTTAGTTTTAAAGGCAATAGAATCTTTCATATAGTAAAGCAAAATAAATTATCATTGAATATTATTAAAGTTCAGATGGCGATGTTAATGAAATGGCACCAGGAATGAAAACCGACATGTCTCCGAAATGCATTAGAGAAAGGCTCTTTTAAATGATTTGAATGAATGGCTCATACGAGTTCCAAGTCAGTCCTTATTAGAGCTCAGCTTTGGTTTGTTCTTCCATTCTGTCTTTCAGTAAATATTTGCTGACGGGCATTGTGCTCTCATTTCTAATCTGTTTATTTCATGAGATTTTTGAAAACTGAAAGATTTAAACTTTTTACTGGCAGAGTATAATTTGGCAATTAACTTAAGGCTTTTTTTTTTTTTTGATGGGTTGATTCATAAGATTAAAAAAAGAAATGTAAAAAGCATTTCAAGGTGTGGAATTTTCCTAATACATATGTCCTTCTGGGCTTCCTGAATTTGTTTTCATGGTATCTTTAATTTTCCTTATTGACTCCTCCATCTAGATTTTTCCCTGAGGGAGAGTCAAAGATCTAAAACATTTCATATGTTTAAATTATACATATAATTTACATATAATTAGACTCTGGCCAACAGCAGAAAACTTGCAGATTAGGCCATTAAAAGAAAGAGATTTTAAGAATTTTCATATCTTCATGATATTTTTCATACTTGTGAACACTTGTAACTTGAGATCTCTTTAATCTAAAACAGAAATTGTTTCTGGATATAATTATAGGTAGAAACTTAGGGCAACAGCTACATTTCTTTGGTGAAGAGATCTTCATTCTTTAGCATCATCATTTATGAAGCATCCGTTTTTCACTTATGAGGCATTGATTGGACACCTACTTTTTGGCAAGGCAAATCATACTCACTGGAAAGTGAGCAGTAAATAAGATGAAGTATCCACTTGCCAAGTTCACAGTGACCAAAGGAGCAGAGCACGCGGCATCGTAGGGTTGCCTGACAATGAAAGGCCTGTACATGGTCTGCTCTGTGGATGTACAAAGGAAGGATCGCTTAGTTTGTCCCTCCATCAGAAGCAACCTGCATGTTCTGTGTTCTTTTGTGACGCTTACAGAAAATCACCTGCAGTATACTGGGAAACACGTGGGTAAGAAGATTTAAAATCTGCTCTCTCTCAGATGGGTTTTTACAGTCCTACAGCTTAAGAACAAAGTGTGGCTTCTTCCCCGTACCTCATTATGTGTATTAGAAAAACCACAGAGTCTGAAGAAGAGAAACATTTGATACTCGACTTAAGTTCAAAAATTGGTGAGGATAGGAAGTTGCCATGGTTACATTAAAGCCCAGTTTTTTCCTTTTCTTCTATAGCAAATTGCTAGCTAGGTTCATTTGTCTAAAGAACTTAAATTCTGTTTCCCCATTATCTGACTTTATATTCCTTTATTGTAAGATTCAGTCTTTCTTTAATTCTAATTGAAGGTTCCATATCCCAAAGGTATTTTCAAATTATACTAATTGCATTTCTATAAAAAGCTATTCTTTTTTCCTTGGGAAATATTTATTTTCCAGTTATTCAAAATGAATTAACTTTTTGAATTCGCATGTCAGCTTTCAGGAAATGGATAATGGTGACGATGTAGACTAGTTTAATGAATGCTATCTTAAAATGTTCATCTGTCAATAAAGGATTGATAAAGGGGAAGCCATCTTGCTTTTCATTATGAAACGTAGATCAGGTGTACCAGATGCTTTTGTGAGGATGGACAGGGCATTTTGTGATGATGGACGGGGTACTTCACGTTCCTGCGCCTCAGGTAAACGAACATTAAGCTAAAGAAATTGGTTATGTGACCGTTAAGGTGTATGACACTATTCTGTGAATGCGAAAGGTCTTTTAAAAAGGTGTCTAAAGAATAGCTGTGGGGAAACTGATTTCTCTGATGTTAACCTTTGCATTTAATTGGTTACAAGCTGATATTCAGGATTCTAGTCGCACGGCATTAACTCATTAGGATCAGTGGATTTTAGTCATTGTGGGGCTTCTGAATGCTATCAGATTCACTAGATGCTGTTATTCCTATTTCATTTTATATTTATATCTACACCATAGTAAGTGAAAAGTAGAATTACTTTAGTTATCAAATTAAGGCAAACTAACCACTGGGTAAGTAAATTGCTTGGATTAGGTCCCTTGATCAAGTAAATGAAGCAAAAATGAGTTGTCAGTAACTGTTAATATTGATATGTGAACAATACATCTATTATGACTTTTTTTTGCTAAATTTAAAGATATGGATTTTTTATAATCTTCAAGTTTGAGCCTACCTGAATAAATCTGGCATCATAAAGCTTAGCATATTTTTGGTGTCATAGTTTTTATCTGTAAATGAGCATCGAGATCCATTGGCTCTCACCATTTCAGCTGTGACACCGTTTGTTCAAATCAAGTCTCACCGAGATTCACAATAAATCAAACATAGGAGAGATCTTTGCTGGCTAGCACAGGAGGTGGGGTGACGGAGGAGGGTGTGGTGAGGCGGGGAGCCGGAAAGATCTAGCTGGTACCCAGGTCTGCCGTCCTGCCCACAGCATCTGACCCCGACTGGGCCCCAAAGAGCTGTTTCTGAATCATCCATCTGCCCCCCATTTTCTTTTAGATTTGAGGTCACGGAGGCCCTTGGAGGTGAAATGGCTCATGCACACTGGTCCATTCTGGAGGGGAATTGACAATTCGGAGAAACCTTAGGCATTCTTTCTAAGGCAAATTCCACCCCCTCCCCCCCTCCACCATCTCGATCTATAGGCCTGTCCCGGTTAGGTCTGTTTCCTTTGGCCTCGCCTGAATTTGGCCCAGCCTGTCCCCTCGCATGGCCTGTCCCCTCGCACGGTGCGGTGCCACAGCACTTGGCCTCCACGCGGGGCATTCGCCGCGGAAGGCGCGGGGCGGGGGAGAAGGAAGTGCCCCGATGCGGCGGCGGCGAGCATGTCCCACGCGCCCCGGCCGCAGGCCCCACGCGCATTCTCGCAGGGAACGCTCATGTCAGCTGTCTTTTGTGGACACTGTTCTTATCCTCGCTTTTCGTATGAAGCCAAAGAGGTTAAATGACTGTCCAGTTCACCCTCCCTCGGTTGTGGATTCGGATCCTTTCATTTCATCTCTAGAGTCCGGGCTTCGCCACGGTTGAATTGATTTAACAAGGGGGTCATTACATCGAGGTGGCCGCACGCCATGGCGGCCTTCACAGGCGAAGCAAGATCTGAGCCTGGAAATGCCTCACGCTTTCAGAATTGAAACCAAACGGCGACCAGTCACGAGCAGCCCCTCCAGGCTGTAAGCTACAGCCAGTCAGTACCTCCCTTCCTCTGCTTCCACGCTTTCTCTGTCACTCTCGCCCTGAGCGCCTGTCATGGAGCCCCCTAATCACGCCTGGTTCGGTGCTGCCCTGTTCAAACCCATTTTTACTCAAATAAACGCTTAAATTTTTAGTTACCTCTCAGTTTGTCTTTCACTACTACAAAGCTGTACTTCCTCTCAAGTATCTGTTAACATGGCGCTTCTCATCTTGGTATCTTCTCAGAAAGGTGTTTTCTTCCCACTGCCTGAGTACGCTGGCTCCCGGCATCCGTCTCTCTCTCTGATAGAAGAGTTTTGCTCAGATGACATTTGGAAGATAGTTGAGTGTTGCAGAAGGCGACCCAGACTAAGGCAGCCTGATTTCTAGGCCTAGTTTTTGCCGTGTGGTCCACATAAATCATATTCTCAGTCTTAGAGACCCACAAAATATGGGGGTTGGACAAAATTTTTACTACTATTTTCAAATTGGTTGTTAGTGCCTCAGAAAATCCCACGGAGATTTCTTATTGAGTCACGGTTATAAATCTGTGTACTAGAGCAAAGTTATTTTTGTTGTGCAGTATTTATGCACTAAAGTGTGTGTAATATGTACCCGTGTGTTGAGAATGATTTCTTTGATTCTGATTTTTCAGATTCTCAGATCAGATATTTTGAGATTCTAAACCTAGAGAAGTCTTATCATTATGATAGAAATAGTTATATATAAAAATAAAATAAAAAAGGAACATTTGGTATGATTCCGTGTCCTTGTCATGGCCAAGACCTTACATTCGAACACAAAGAACGTTCGCAAAGATCATTAATAAGTCATGTACCATTTCCATCTCTCATGAAACTAAGCTCAGCCACCGTCCTTAGATTAAAATATAGGCCTCCAGTGAATTTCTTGTAGAGAAACTTGGAGTAACTTAAATAGCACAATTCTTTTTTTTTCTCCTGAATCTTAAAATATCATTTGGGCAGATTTCGAAGGAGTCTCAAGCTTTTTATCTCTCTTCTTCTGCTGTTTTCAGAATTGGAGTCTTGTGCTACATGGGGAGATCCAAAGGGCTAAAGTCAAATAGGATCAGGATTATTATTATTATTTTCTTTTAATAATTGTAAATGTGGCACCTTCAAACCATCAAATTTGTGGAAGCTAGTTAGTTGTAACACACAGCTATATTCAGGAAGGGCAATTGTGGGGCAGAAAGTCCTCGTTTGTAATTTGCTTGTGGAGATTGGGGAATGAACTCAGTCTCAGGAGTGTGTCATATTGGTGCAGCGATTCCTGTGTACTCATAAATCACCAGCTTGTGATAGTGTCATGTCTCATTATGAATTCTGATTTGTACTTATTTTTCATTATTTTTTTTTTTTTTTTTGCTCAACTGAACACTTCATTAATAGCATTATCTGCAAGGAAGATATTTGTACATAATTAGCCAAATGAGTGCTATTTCTAAGCTGGAATTTGTTTTGCTTGTATTTCTTCTAGGAGAATCACTCCATGTATTGGAGAACTTGAAATTATACTCCAGCGTAACAGTATTTCATTCAGTATTGTGTGAGAGCCAGCCAGTTTTGATTGCCTGGTTCGTTTTTCTTAACTTCTTTACCATTTCCTTGTTATTGAGCATTTATGTGGTCCCATGTGTAGGCATCGGTGGGTGGGAGTGCTCATCATTTATGTGTTTTCCTGAACATTCACTCATCTTAGACTGAAGGAGGATCATCTTCTTTTCCAAATTAAGAGACAGAATAATGGAAAACTTGCTTCAGGTTTAACAGCGCTATATAGGTCTCTATCGGGATGATTACGGCACTTTGGCACAGGGTGCTGGGGATGCATGCAGACCCTAGAGTGAGAAGATGCCTTATGACCTCCAGTAACTTTGTTTCTAAAACAAGAGGTCCCCTTCAAGCTCTAT
Organism: Rousettus aegyptiacus; assembly: GCF_014176215.1. Lineage (NCBI taxonomy): Eukaryota > Metazoa > Chordata > Mammalia > Chiroptera > Pteropodidae > Rousettus > Rousettus aegyptiacus. Next base: position 42,901,827 of record NW_023416288.1, on the reverse strand, counting down.
AATTACAGAATTTTTACGATGCCCTTAAATTAACAGGCTCAAAACTGCTTCAGTATGCTTCCTTATACAAACAGAATATTACTGACACATACTGGTAGAATTTACACAGATCTTGATATTTTCATCACGTTTATTCACATGTTTATGTTGGATAGGGTGCTAATTTTACTAGGATCAGAAGTAGTCTATAGAAGGGTTCTTAGAACCCATACACATTCATAGACAGTTTGAGATTTTTTAAAAATTAGATGTCAGGAACAATTTATGTGTGTTTATAAGAAAAATAATTCTTCTTTTGATAAAAAGTTTGTGCATTCATACATGTGCCTGTGAATACTGAGATCCTTTAGTCTGTTCAGAAAATCTGCATGATTGCCTAAACTTATGTTTAAACTTTCCCATTTTGCTCTAATTTTTATATCTGTTTGTAGATGTTTAGAGGTAATTCATTTAGTTAACATCGATTTCTAGTTTAAAAAATTCATGTGGGCGAATAAGCAGTCTTCCTAAGCATGCTTTCCTTTTTCCCTTGATCCTTTTGATTTCTAAAAGCTCACCCTTATTGTCCACTTTTGGTTTATTTGGAAGGCTAGTGCAGTGGAATGATTTGTAAATCCTTTTATCTTCAAAAGCATTCCAACTACATTTGGAGATAGTTTCTTTAGCATACTCCCCCGACTGAATGCCAGCAGAGATACCTGTACGATGCCTTGCAGTACGGTGGTTTGCAAATGACCGTCTCACGTAGACCCTTGTTCAATTATCCTACATTTCAGATGAAAGCATTTGAGGGTAATTATCCAGATAATTCAAGCAATTTTAAAAGCCTTTTCTTCTGCACTGGATGACAGCCAGGTCCCCTCACCTCAGTCTTTGAAGTTTCCATTCTTTGAGTCACCTGAGGATCGTCCGTCTCCCTGGTATAGATAAAAGGCAGGACAGCAACAGCGCTTCCAGCCGGAGTCGATTCGAGGCACACGTGGCCACCTTGTGCTTTGTGCCCTCACCAGCAGTGTTCCCTGTAGGGTCTCACCCGTGGGAGGGCGTGATGGCATCTATGTGCAAGAGCCCCCAACGTTTCGCTCTGTGCTAGCTGCAAAAATAAACGCTTCTGTACGCATCGCGAGCGGGGCGGTTTTCGTTCGCAGAGGTTCGCCGTGGGAGGATGCCGGCGCGAAGGTTCTCATCCCGTTGGCTCTCCCGGTGAACGCGGGCGGTCTGGCCGAACAGAAAGTCATCGGTTGAGAAGGAAAATAAGGAAGCCTGTGAACAGGAGTTCAGTGATGTGTACACCACAGAGCAAATGAAGACCATTTCAAGAGCAGGGTTATTACAGAAAACGCCAGTTCACATTCAGAGGAGAACACTCCTCCGATGGAAGTCAGAGGCGACGGGCTCAGGGGAGGGCCGTTTCTCTTATGCATATAATAGAATATTGATTTTCATGCCACTTAACGGCAGCACGGGCATCATTGTTTTGTATTTTTACTAAGAATTGCAAAAATAAAAGGTGCTTTGAAAGGCATCGAAATCAGATTTCCGAAGGTCGAGGAACAGACGAGAGAGCCACAGCAGCAGGTTCCAGGCGCGCCCCGGGCCAGCATGCCGCTGTGACTTCAGCCGTGGGCGACGCTCTTCTGTTACTGTCACCGAGGGAGCTGATGATACAGACGTGGCCTGGCCTTTTGGTTCCGTAAAATGGGTGCGGAGCTGTTTGCCATTTCTGTTTGAAAAGTGTGCCGACCTCCTTCGTGCTCTGCGGTGTCCTCCTGTACTCCTGACCATCCGCTTAAAACGACGCGGCTATATATTTGTTTCAGGGGAGCATTAGAAAGATTTTCAAAACAGGACAACAGCATACACTCCATCGAAAGCTTGGGGAAAAAAACAAACCTGAATTCTTGAAAGTCTGATGGTTCTTAATATGCCGAAGGTCAGCAAGGCTTTATTAATTTATTTCATGCGTGGAAATGAAAGGTACTATAGTCACGATAAAACTTTGAGTTTTCTTCCTGTTGCCTAACTTACAGCCACTGAACATCACAGGCGCTTTGAGGGAGCTCTTTATTTGGGGGGTTAATTATGTAGGACAGTCTTATGTACACAACCTCATGAAGTTTATGCCTAAAACCCGTCGAAATCATTTTAAAATTATTGTCTACACAGAGGACATGACTCGACTCACATTACCCTCGCTTGTGGTTGGCTTTACAACGAATTCTGCTTTAATATGTTTTCTGTGGTATTTGACTTATTCTACCAGGTGAGGCTTAGGCTACATCTGGATAACAACCAATTTAAAAAAAAAAATGAGATTCCTCAAAACAGTGACATAAAAATAAACCTGTATTGCCTTTAAGCGGTGAATAGAAAGGACTGAAGTTAAAGGAGGAAGTAAAAAAAAAAAAAAAGACTAAATGCCATATTTTTGAAATGGAAAGTGGTATAATTTGTGAGCCCACACAATTTTAATTTTGTGTTAATGGGCAGGAGAGGCCCTCGCTAACTCTTGACGCGGGCATTAGGCCCCCGTAAGCATCTCTTTTTGAGGTCGCACATGGAGGACCAGTCAAGGTAAGGTAGTTCTAATATCTTAATGCGGAGAAGGGATTCTTTAAAAAAAAAAAAAAAGTTGGTGAATTTATACCCACTTTACATCTAGAAGCCTGTGATTCATTTCACATATGAACTGAGTGAAAATTAGGTGACAAATCACCTCTCTGGAAGATTTTTTTTCAGTAGATAAACTCTGTACAAATAATTTAGGAACAGGTTCTACACTATCAGTGTAAGCTAAGGAAAGCAAGGTGTTTTACATTACAGATTTGAGTTATGAGAAGGAATTTTTTCTTCACACAGTTGCATGATTCAAAATCTAGGATCCTTTAAATTTGACCTGGGACATTCACCTAAATTTACTCTTCAATGTACCTGAAACAAAGTTATGTTGCAAAGTTATTTAATTTACCATTAATTTCTGTGGTAGGAATGTTTCATACTGCTCAGTCAAGAAGTACTCAACAAGTTTCACATTATAGAGAAACTTTCTTTGAAGCTTGAGAGCTGTTTGTATTTTAACCTTATAATTTTTTATATTTAATTCAAGTAGGGCCATGTAGTAGAGTTTCAGTTAAACCACTATGGAGTTGGAGTTCAGGATCTAAATTGCAGATATAATACAATTTTTTCCTGATCTCCGTTAATGGCAATTCACGATGCTGGTGAGTAAGATATTCCTCCGTGGTTATTCCTGGTGCCGTGTAGGGTTTCTTGGGAGGTTTAGTTTTGTTTCAGTGAATGAAATCTGTCCTTACTGTGTGAGAAGAGTAACTAAGCTGTAAGAATAATGAAAAATATGGAGAAGAAAAATTCTGGTGTTGAGGTTTTCTTTAAAGGCTAAGTCCTTGCAGCTGTACGGAGCAGCACAGATTAGAAAAAGAACATCATCTGCTCGAATGTAGACTTAGTCCCACTATCTCCGGGGTTTTCGAGGCTTTACCTATCTTGCGTGTTTTGCAGTCGTCCCAAGGCCGAACATTCTCTAAGGTCCATGTCATTTCCATTAATTTCCTGTTTTTTGTTCACATAACAATTCAATCAGATGATGAAAGTGACCAAAGTAGCAGCGGTCATGTGCTGTGTTGCAAAAATTTTGTTAAATTTTCGTATATGTCCTTATTTGGTTCGCACGGTAACCTTCAGGTGTGCGCCGAGGTTCCCACCTGACAGGTGAGGCTAGAGAGGGTCCGTGATTGGTCAGAGAGAAAGGGCTGGGAAGTGAGGCCCACGAGCATGGTTCCACCGGTGGCTCCGTCCTCAGTCATCTCGGTCAGGCAGGCCGCCGAAAGCCGTATGTCGCAATGTATGGACGAAAGTGCCGTCTTCAGTAGTCACACCAGGGACTCACTTCCTAATCATGTTCAACACTGCATATTCTTATTTATTTATTTGTTTATTTATTTATTTATTTTTACGCAGTAAAATTAAATGATACTTTAATGTCTTAATTAGGTTTTTTTTTTTAAAGTTAATGTCTCATCGCTTAGATGGCAAAGAACATGTTAAATTGGATTTAAATTATTTTCGACATTTGTTCTTTAATTTGGCTTTTACTTTTGCTACTTGGTGATACTTTATTTATAGATCACCTTACCATAGGCACTACTTCGAAGCACTGTCCCTGTCTAGTTTTTCTTATTAGCATTCAAGGCTACCAGGAATTATTTATCTACTTTTTTTTGTTTGTTTTTCGCTTCCTCCCACCACCTTTACTGGAATGTTAACTGTATTAAAGCAGTTTCCTGTTTGGTCCTCTGCTGTGTCTCCAATGCCTGGCTAGACTAGTGCCTGGCGGGTTAAATAAGTAGCAACGGAATGAGTGAATATCAATTATTTTTCATTATAAATTCCCAAAATGCCATCATAAAAAATATTTACTGTACAAGATAATCATTTGTGACTTCGGTTTTGCTGATGAATGCTGAGTTCCCGACAAAAGTGTGTATGCGTGGAATGTTGAATGATAATATAAAATTGGCAAACCGAGAAGGGTGTGTGTGTGTGTGTGCGTGTGTGTGGGCGTGTATGCATGCGTGTGTTTCACTTGAGAGACTACAAAACTGTAACAAAAGCCAGTGGTAAATGCCAGCATGTTTAAAAGGTTTAGTTAAATACGGATTGCTTATATCAAATCTTAAAAGTACATCTAATCCCGTCTCTACCTTCATAATAATATCTCAAGTAAGTCTATCATGAGGCAACTAATGAAGATAGTGTTTGGTTAAGATACCCTTTTTCATTCGAGGTGGTTTTTTAAGTTGATTTTTATAGGTTACGTCCACAGTAGCGGCATAGCTCAGTGAGGGTAGAAGGTATACAGGTTATTTTCTTAGGCTTACGGTATTTCTACTTGGAAAACACAAAACTGTGTACGTTTGGTCATAGTATGTTCTTAATATCTGGGATTGCCACTAACACTAGAAAATAATGTAAAATGCTATAATGACAACAAAGAGGAATGATGAGAAACACTAAGGCCATTGACATAAGTGTTGGGAAAAGGCCTCTGGGAACTGGTGTGATGCTCGCTGCCCGGCGATAGTGACCGGATGGGAAACAGTCCGTACGTCCACCGTCTGCGATGCTGGGGACTTTGATGAAGCCTGAATTGGACGAAAGAATCTGTGCTAGAAAATTATACTTACAGAAGACTGTGTTTCCCTAAATAGCCTTTCCCTAAATACTTCAGGGCATAAAAGCACTCTCGTTATAAAGAAATTTTTAGACACTCCAAAAAGGCCAAAAAAAATCTGATGCGAACCAAGACAATACCTCTTGTCAGCCAAGACTGGGCAGATCTCGTCTGCCCCAAGTTTCAGCAGAAACACCCAGAATCCATGCGGCACATGTGATACGAGTCGAATTTCCTTAAACACTGAAGCTATATATACTAGAGTCTATAATGTGATCAGCGGAATTAAAAATATTTAGTATGACTCAGAGCTTCGAAGCCAGCAGTATTGCAGATAAATCTTTGGGAGTTCATTATTATCCAACAAAATTATTGTTCACTATATCTGAAATAGCAAATCCGCGGCCCTGATATTAATCAGAGCATGAAACACATTTATTGAATCTCCTATTTGAGATTATGACTGCAGTAGCACCCCAATTAAAACGTGAGGACTTAGAATATTTTTTTCAGATGAAGTAAAATACAAAGTGCTCGTTATACACGCATGGAATCCTTTTTGTTCATTGCTTCACGTTCAGTTGCCTTTTCTTGAACATGCTTATTTTGAGTTTTTAATGAACAAATGGCTTTAATGTGCGTACACCAAGAAGAAACCAAGCTTTTTTTTTTTTTTTTTTTTTTTTTGCATATGACGAAGGGCGTAGGAATGTTGAGACTGCCCATATCCCCCTGTGACCCGTCGGTCAAATGCAAAACTATTTATGAATGAAAAGAAGTGTCTCCCTTCTCCAGGACTGGTATTATAACATAAGACAGTTTTACATGCCTGCCTAATTTGAATGATTACACTTTAAATAAAAACTTCCCTTGTTCTGAGTCCAAGGAGAAAAGAAAGAAGGTATGGAGGGAGGAGGGGGAAAGGTAGGAGAAAGAAAGGAGGGAGGGCGGGCAAGACTCTTCGCGCTTCCTTCTCACTGACCAGTGAGAGAAACTCTAGGAACTGTCTCCCCATGAGCACCCGCGAATCACACTGCAGCTCTACTGTCTCCTCCCTAATTTAATAGAAACTTTGATTGTTTTCTGGGATTTACATCCACAGTAATTGTTTTTGCATTTTAATATAGTAAGAAGTAGATTGAATAAATACATAACATATTAGAACTGCTATTAAGCAAGTGATTCTATGTGGTACTATTGAATGAGTGTTTTCCTTTTATCTTCTGAACAAAACACAAATTTCTCCAATTGTTTTTAAATTGATCTCTATTGTTGCCCAAGGAAAAGTGAAAAAAAAAAAAAAAACTATTCGAATGTGCGTTCATTCCATTTCCTTAGCGTGATGAAATGGGGAGCAGAAGACTAAGAGAGCAACAGGTGGGCACCTTTCCCTCTGCCATCCGCAAGGGACACTGTTATCTGCATCCTGGATACATAGTATGTCCACACACTGACGCTTCAGTTCCTGTTATCTTGTCGTTGACATTGTATATCCCCGGCATCTTTTAGCAGGCCCTGCCACACCAGTCTTTGCCCTGACTGTCACTGCCTGCAAACAGTCAGCCCTCGACTCGGCACAGGGCGGCGAGAGCTCCAGAGAGGGTCTCCCTGTGGCAGTCACCATTGTGGTGGAAGACATGTCCGTCCGTCTGTTTTCTCAGTGCATCATTTTTCTTAGCTTTCTCCAAATCAGCGAGCTTCTAGACTTCTGCTCTTTCAAGCACTGAACTGAGCTCTTTCAAGAAGAGTCGACCTCCCCACCTCCGGCCAATATCTGGGGGATTTAAGAAGTGACCAGACTTGCCATTGAACGAGAACCGCGGGAGCTCACATCGCTCCCTCTTTCTGGGCCCCGCGTGCCCCACGCGTCTGCCCGCATCCTCTCCGGTCCCGGTGGAGAAGCCAGGAGGTGCGCGGTGGGCGCCCCTCCCTTTTTATTCAGTGCAGAATCATTAATTCACTCGCTCCGTCATGCACAGGTATCGGCGACAAGATGTGTCCCAAGGTCCTGTCCAGCATCCTTGTGAACAGATTGTCACGTTCCTGAGAGATTTAGAATAGGCTTCCAAGAAAACGAACAATCTCCCATTCGCACCTCGCTCCGGGTGTCCGTCCAGAGAAATAAATAACCTTGCTGCTCCTGCCTCTGTGAGAACTGAGCGCTCGACGAGTTCCTGGCACGGTCACGCATGGGCGCGACCCGTCCCTCAGCAGTGCCGAGTCGGCTGAAAGGGCTGTGGATCGTGAAAGTGGGGGTGCTGTGAAGACAACGGCCCTACTGGCGCCGCGTGACCCAGGCGGTCTGTATCCGTCTCCTTCACGTTCCTATGATCGTTTTTCCTTTCCGTTTGCATAAGTTGGTAGTATCCATAATAAAAAATGCAAATGACAGAAAGCAAGCCCATTTTTAAAGCTACGAAAAAACCAGACCCACTGTCAGGAGATTCGTTCTCGTGGGGCCGGAGGGACAATTAAGATGCACGCCATTTTGCTGTATTGGTGCCTCAGAAGGTACTTCGAGGGTTTTTTATTTTATTTTTCTTTCCGCAAGCTAAACCGCACGCGGCAGTTGCCACAGCAACCCATTTTTGTGATTTGCAGAATCAGGGCGCAAACCAGATGTAACTTGTCAGTCAGGACGTTTCTGTCGTCATGGAAAATGGCAACATGGGCCTTCGTGGTCCGTTCGCATCCGCTCTCCCTCCCATGGCTGCCGTGGCTCAGCATCCCGTTCTTTCGGCTGCATGATTCCTGCGTTCTGCACATAATGGTGACTGAAATAACGGGATGTCAGATTCACAGAAGGTGGTTGTTGCGAAATGACGGCTATTTGACGTCTGCTTTGTCATTTTTCCAGCGAGTGGACACATGGATTCTTTGGTTTATCGTGTGGAAAAGAACCAAATTAATTTTTAAAGGGCACTTTAAAAGGTTTTATAATGTTGCATTCATACTTGTATTGAGTGAGCATTGGAATAGACTTACAGAAGTATGTTAATTGGAAATATACAAAAATGCTAATACAGCATTTTTGAGATGATGGTATAGGACAGTTGTCATTTCTTGAGATGTTACATTTCGGGGGGTGGGGACAAAGTCTGACATTTAACGTTATTCATTTGTGTTCCCAAGAAGAATGTTCAAATGAGAGAAAAAGGAACACAATTTCTGTTAAGTCATTAGGATAAATGGACTCTCTTTGGTCTTAAATAGGACCTCGTTATCGTCAGCAATTTTAAATTGTTATTTTATCAACTCAGGGCCTTGAGTGCTTATTGTTCTATACTCTGTGTTCTTTGGGGAGGGAACTTATACGAGGCTTATTCTAAAAGTTAAAAAGTTTGCAATGAGATCTATCATTTCAAAGATTCTAATTATTTTGTATGCGCTGTAAAACTTCTTAGGTCCCCAGCAAAGAGAATTAGGGCAAGATGGGCTCGAAGTCTTTTAAATTTGGGGAGGAATGCCCAAGGGGAGAAGAGATTTCCAGGGGAATAAATAGCATAAAGAACTGGATCGTTCTATTTCTATTCTGGATAAGTTCGAAACTTGCTTTCTGTGCGGTTGCCATTGTTTAAATTTGTGCTGTTCTGTTAGATAGTTTCTCCCCATCCCTTATTTGCCTTCTTGAAAAATGAAACAAAACAACCCTCAGCCAAAGTCACTGTCTGACACGAATCCAGAGCCCCAGTCCCAGGAAATTAACATGCTTGACACAGCAGAAGCAACACGTCACTGTCAGTAACACGCCAGTCTGAAGAGGCCTCTTGAAGATTGACCGCGTGGTATGAGCTGGGTCTCTGCCAGACCAGCAGCCAGGAGGCCGCGTAAGTGCGCACCTTCCACACAGAAGGCAGTGCGGAGTTTCTCTTACGGCGGGTTTGGGGGCTTTTGGTCATAACTGTCCGTAAGAAACGAAACGATTTGTTAGGAGCACGCCGTCTAAGCTCTTCTGAAGCCCCGCCACCCCAGTCGAAGTTCCGTGAATTAAGCCCCGGGCAAGTGTTGGGTCGCCTGGTTTCTGGTTCCAATTATGTGTTTCAGCAGCGAGTCACTTAGAGCAAGTGACTTACTATCTGTGAAATCTCTCTCAGTCGCGTGGCTCTGGCATACCAGTTCTGATTCCTTCAACAACATTCGAAGGGAGATCAACGCTTCATGTAGAATTCATTCACTAATTACGCCAGTGGGAGTTTCGGGGTGACCGTCAGTTGAGTCCCACATGGAATGTGGTATAACATTTGAAAATATGAGTTCATGAACATGTGGGAAAGAAGAGTCTTGTCCATCTCTGGTGGACGCTCAGCCTAAGGACGGGTGATATCGTCTGGGAGCCAAGAAATGTCTACGATGGTGGCTCTCTTTAGGCTGGGGGCACCACAGATGGGGGCCGTTGCTGCGAGTCTCACTAGCGTATTGATGAAGAACACCCGCTGAACGTCCCCGTCGGATCCTTTGCAAACACTCAACTTCTCTAACCACGTCCCATTCCAGTCTTCTCTCGGTAGAAGTGCAACACAGTGCACCTACTGTGTGCATTTGCTGTATGAACTCCAGCAATTAACTTTTTATCACAGATAAACAATTTTTACTCAAGCTATAACAAAAATGGCAGGAAATAGGGGAAAAAGGACTCAAATCTTTAATTGCTAGTTCTGAAACTCTGTGCAAAAAATTATTAGGGCTTTTTAGGTGTCACTGTGAGAGATTCTGTGTTAAAAATAAGCACCCAAGCGAATTTAATGTAGACCTCATAGGTGCCGCTTAACCGACTTTGCTCTTATGTTAAAATGAAGACATATGCACACATAAGCCACACACATATACCCCCTCTCTCTCTATATATAATATGTAGATTATATATGCATGTGAAGATACATATATATAGATTATAAGTGGGGTTAAAAGCTCAGTGTACCTTTGCCTTCAGCTGGTGTGGGAGGGAGAACAGGCTGGACAAGGTGATTGAGGAAGACTTACTGGTCCAGGTAGAAGAAAGTCTTGGCGGGGGGCATACCTGAACTTAGACGTGTTCATCATCTTTCTTTCCTAAATATACAGAATTTAGAAAAATTTGTTTCCCAAATCTGGTGAGCAACATTCAGGGGTGAAGGATGGGGCTGAAACCTTGATCTCTATGTTCCATTCACAAGATACTTATGGTAAAACAAAACAAAACAAATTTCCCTTCTTTCCTGATATTTATTCTGTAAGAAATGTTGAAGATCTTAGTGTACGTGCTATCGAAGTGAGCACATGATGATCTCAGGTGTTCTTAAATCCTTCTGGATTTAACACATTGTACTTCTGAAGTTACACACATTAATTGAGAAGGTTTAAGTAGAAAATCCACGTGTAATGCTTTTATTTTAGATGAGTCGAATTATATTAAGCGTTCATCATATTATTCACAAAATATAATCAGGGTGTACCATGTGTTAAACTGTAAAGTTTGATTAATTACCACATAAACTTTTTGATCTTTACCGAAGAGCTAAAAAGTATAGTAAGGGTCTGGTGTTGGATATTTCTGTATAAAAAGTACAATGCTTCCCAGAGGAGAAATGCATCATGCTTCTTCTAAGCAGAGTATGATGCAGGAGGCTCAGTAGCGTGGTTTTAACAGGACGGGCTTTGGGGTCAGACATGCTGGGCTCCAGTTAGGACCTGTCATGGTGGGAAGCTGGGGGAATTCTTTGCACTTGAAGCCTCTGTTCCTGCCTGGAGCCGTGAAGTTAGGTGGGCTGAGGTGTGTAAGGGCTGAACCCCCATCTGGGCTGAGATGCGTGTTGAATAACTGGCCAGCATTGTCCTCCTCCCCCGACCCCCACTGTTGTATGTGAATGTGACGAGTAGCAGGGAAAAACAATTCGAGAATCTAATGAAAAACTGTGCATGTTCTTTATTTCCTACATGTGTTGAGTCAGGTTCTTACCTTCTGCTTGAATTTTATTTTTCAGTTACCTAATTACTTACGATTTTCTGAAATAGCTGCATTCCGAAAAGAAAATACTTGTGGACACGAACTCTCTAAACTCCATTCCTAATCACTGGAAGGATCCTCAGTAACATTTTGGCCTTAATTTTACGTTTACCTTTTTCTATGTGGGACAGGCAAATTGGGTGAGTCCCGTGATAGCATTTTGAGGTCATTCAGCGAGAAATGCTGAAGTTTTGCAAACTTCAAGAGTGGAGAACTCTTCTGCTAAAGTTTTAGGTTCGGCTCAGCGTGCTCAGTCTGAAAAACGGGTTACAGCTTTCATCATATAGCTTTGCAGAGCTAGAAGCTCATTAATACTGAGGTGAGTTGATGGGTTTCATTGAAAATTGATGATCATACTAGCAGTGAAATATTCAGACTCTTTGTAACTTCCCTGTTTAAAAGAGGATGCACAAAGAAAGGCTCCACAAACTGAAACTGGATCCACAGAAGGATTGATCTAAATAATGAAAATAGAGACCTATGAGCTAAGCTTTGCATTTAGTTTGAGCCAGTTACTGCACTGCGTGACCTCGGGGAAGGAAGTATATTAAATTCCACTCGACAGAAAAATGGGGAAAGAAGACAGTAAGTTTGCAGTGTACAGGTCTAGCTTGTGAACCAGACCGCAAAAATCATTTTACTTAATCTACTGGATGCTGATACTGAAATACAAATAAGTAAATGATCTCTCTTCTCTCAGAAACCACAAAGGAATCCTACAGAGAAGTAACAACCTAGTATGGGCAGAACGCAGGGCGGGGAATGATAATGGAGCGATGGCGTTTTGGTAGAGAACCTGATCCGCCGAGGGCGGCGTAGACCAGCTGTGTGTCCTCTGGCTGCACCAGTAAGAGGCACTATTGCCTCTTGCACAAGCCTTATCCTGTAGAGCCAAACCGATGGAGGTTCCTTCTGCCTTGCACTGGTCGAGGCAGATGCTTTCCATCTCTAAGCCTCCTTTTCCTCATTGCTTGCTTCTATGGGGATTACGAGGATTAAATGCACGCGAAGCGCCCGGCACGGTGTTTGGCACAGAAAGTGCTAGCACGTAATTAACAACGGAAACCTGCTCGTGTTGTGATCACGCCTTTAGCCAGTAAAGGACCGGCCGAGGGAAATAATGTGGTTCGAACTCTCAAGGTCTCGGCTTGCACTATTTTATGTCACGAAACGTTGAATTCTTCCTCCCTCGACCACTCTGTCCAGCAGCCTCTCATGACCCATTTTATAGTACAAACGGAAAATGAGACTGTGCTATTTATATGGAGTTTGCTTGTTCATTACAGGAAATAGTAGTTTGGCAAATGCCTTGCCGATTTTTAAAAGTCAGCCGAACATCACCTCATGACACTGAACAGCTCAAGTGTTTGCGTTGAAAAACGTGTGGGCGACAAACGACAGTACGAGGAACACACATGAATTGTGCGTCTGGTAAACGAATCAGTTCAGCTATTCACACGAGAAATCGACGTCCTGGCTGAACACAGTCTGAGCTCATACCCTGTAAGGGCATTTCGTATGGTTTTCGTGCGAGAGGCACTAGGAAGACAGCGTCCCAGTGCCGCACGTGCCGGGAAGGAATTTCTCTTCGGCGCGCGGCGGCCGCGTTGGTTTTCCGGAGCCCACCTTGCCTCGCCTGCCGTCCTGTGCTCAGTGCCTCAAGCGCGTGCCGTGCAAGGCCATTCGCCGACCCCTTGGCCTTTGCAGACGTCAAAATACGATCTGTCTAGGTGTATAGTGGAATAACCCCTACGCCGATTAATAGTTCAGTAAAGGCCGTCGTGGTCTCGTGTACTCTTTGTAGAACGTATTCAGTATTTGGTATTTCTGAGTGACAGATTTTTGATGAAAACAGAATTAAACGTAGAGGCCAAAGACACTGCTAGCCAACAGCGAGGGGGCCATGATGTCTTGGGTGTACGAACACAGCGGTGAGGAAAACAGCCCGATGGCATAAAGGCCAGTGTGAGTTGTATCTCTGAAAATGCGTGTCTGCTGTTCACATTTTTTGAGTTTTTACCCCTTCCTTAAAAGCAAGCTGAAAATTAGTTGACAATATAATTGCAATGGCTCGACCTATCGGCGTCACGAGACTGTAAGGTATTAGGGAGCGAACTTTACTCCAGCGGAATGCCTCTCCTAAGATGTTTGCCTTTGTTTCTTTATAGTCACTTTATGACTTGAATTCTGTAATCTTAGCGGGAATTTGTAATGAGCACAAACCAGGCCTCTCCACCACAGTGAACATGAGGCCTCTTTAAGTCTCTTCTGCGGGCAGAACACCCGGCCTTATCCGTGTGCCTGGTAAGTGTTCTGAGCCCTGGGCCTCCCCGAAGGCCGTCACGGGCAGGCACAGGCCCTGGGGAACCCACGTCCCATCCCCACGTCCCTCGCTTTGTGCACGTCGGGAACCACTGCCCCCCTCTCTCCCCAGAGAATCAAAGCCCAGGGGTTTCCGGCCTGTGGCGACAGAATGTCACCCTCGACGCTCAGCCTGGGTCTGGTCTGGGGGCGGGGGGCGGGGGTAGGGGGTCTGCGGGCCTTTTCAGTGCCGCCCGGCGGAGATGGTGCTGCGCTCACCGCTCGCTGCCCGGGGCAGCCGTTGCCCGTGGGACGCGTGTCTGAGGGATTTTTATTTATTTCGAGGATGATCTTACTTTTGAAAGACAACATCTCCCCCAGGAAGAGCTCTCAGAATAATGCGAATAAGGTCACTGGCATTTTGAGGTCTCTGGGTGTCACTGTCTCCCCAAGACAAACTAACCAGGAAGGAGATGCAAAGAAGTCGCTGTTGCCTTAGCACTTCGGCCGCTGGCGGGGCATCCGGGGACGCTGAGGGGCCCGCTCCTAATTCTCCAGCAGCCTGGACTGTGCCCGAGCACTCAGCCCAATGGAGCCAGTTTTTAAAAATCTGTTCCTTAAAGCACGAATGCTGTCAGACACACGTATGGACGAGCAGGTAGAACAATGGGCATTGTTCTTCTCTGAGAATAGCTGTTGGTCGTGTCTTTCTTGTTTAACTCAGGCATGTGGTATCATTAGCTATGATGTAAATTAAGAAGCAGAGATTTTTCTTTGCAAGAACCTACCCACGTGTAGTGTGGTGTGGGGCAAAGGGCATGGAACTGGGAAACGAAAGAGTCTGGAGAGGGGGTTCAGGAACAAGGGGACGGCTCTCCGGCACACGCGCGCAGTGCCGGGTGGTGGTGATCGGTGCCGCGCCCATCTCTGGGGTCAAAGGACCCGCGTCCCTTCACACACCGGCTCCCCACGTGGCACATCTCCAACTCCAGGAGAGTCCCTCTCCAGGCCCCAAAGAAGGACGCGTGTTCTCACACCTGCCTCACCAGGTTGTTGAGAACGTGCCCTGCCAACAGGACCGCTCTAGACCGAGGCTCACGATCAGGATGTTGAGTTTTTTGGATCCTTCGTTACTTCTCCAAAGGTTTTGTGTCGGTTAATTATGGCTATCTTAAGCAATATTTGGACAGTGTATTTAGAAACAGAGAGAAATTTGCCGAAAAGAAAAAGTGAAATTAGGGACATACGTCATTGCCTACAAGATCGGCACTGTGACCTGGGAGACAAGTGGGGGCGGCGGGGAGGGGGAGGGGCGCGGCAGCCACAGGAGGGAGGCAGGGGCCTGGGACGGGCTCACCTCAGTGCCTTAAAATATTCCAGTGGGAGCCGGTGTGTGGAGGAGGGTCTTCAGGATCCCTGGGAAAAATTTACAGTGGATGATCAATAGCTGAATGGGTAGGTGAACGATGGCAGTATTACTATTAAGGTGTTTTAAAAACAGGGCAAAGCTCGAGTTTTTATGATTCCTTACGGAATAGAGTGGACCATATAAAATAGACGAATTATGGGTTTGTAGTATTTGGGTGTTTTAACGCTCAGCAGATCATTGCCGATTCTGTTGCCGAATGTCTGCAACAGAATGTGGATAAACATTTCCTACGTTCGTTATTTTATTGTATTTTGACATACGCCTATGAACTTTTCCCCCTTGTTTTTAAAAAATACTATATCTGAAAGACTGAAGAGGAGCAGTCTGAGGCCCTAGCCCCCGAGAGCTGGGTGATTCGGGGGAAAGACGTTCAACCCTTTGGGCCTCAGTCTTTTCACCTGCGAAATGAGCATATTAGACTCTGAAAAGTCATTTTCAATCTAAAATTTGATTCTTACGAGAAAACATGTTCCCCTCCTTCACTCTCCCATGGTGAAGCTGTATAATGTGCTTTTATTAACTGTACCTCCCTCATCACAGCCTAAAAATAAATTAACATAATAGCAAGCGGTTATGTACAAACTTGACGATTATGCAAATATAGTAGATGCGCCCTGGGTCCTGTCTCTCTCCACAAAGACCTGAGATGAGCATTTCGTGTCTTCTTTACTAACCCTGTTTTTAATAAGCTCTTTATCACATCTGTCGAGATCTCGTTCTGCTCCTCCCCTCGAGTTAAAGAAACCATTTTTATTTCTCCTCGTGCCTTTTTTCTGCCCTCTGGTACCACCTACTTTCTCTGAGTTAGAATTTGATTTCCCTTTCTAGGGTGGCAAAGGGATACTTGTTATTCTGCGCGACGCCCTGGGTGTCTAACCGGATGCCCCTTTACCAGAAGCGAGGCAGGGAGGGGTCGGTGGAGCTCGGTGCGGGCCGCGGGGTCAGCGGGGTCAGCGGCCGCGGCGAGGCTCTTCCCCGTGCTCACTGCACAGCCAGCGTCAGCTTCGTCTGACAGCCCGCTGACAAGAAGTCCTAATGTGCTGCCTCGCGTTTACCTGCTCTTTTTAGTTCCCTGCCACCAACGCGTGACATGTAACTGGTTAAAGCCTGAGAACCAGGTCCACACGGGACATTTAAATGGCTGCAGACGTGGCCCGTGTTCCTCCTGAGCGGCTGTAGCTGCTTTGCTTTGAATCATTCTCTGAGGGCACCCTTCCTGAGGCTGCACAGAGGGACTTGCTTTTTAGCATGCTGTTAGCTCCTTTTAATGATCTCTGTCAGAATCCCCGACAGATACCTCATCTATGACCCTCTTTGGGGCCTGCTACTTAAATAATAACATTTGACTTGCATAAGTGTTATTTTTTTAAACTCAGGTTTCAAATCTTTCTGATCAGCTTAGTTTGCAATAAATATCACGATGTTACATTGCATAGGAATTTTACACCAGAAAAAATTCATTGAAGGGGGAGGGAGAGTAAAACATCACACCCATTCCATGGCTAAGAAGAAAAAAAAAAGCAGTAAATGTAAAAAAGAACAGAGAAATAATAAAATGCAGTTAGTGAATCCTAAGTCAATCACCTTTTTATAGGTCCCTAAGTTATTGGCCTGAAAAGCTAATCGCACTGCCTCTTAAGCCATTACAGCAACAACAACATCTGAAGGAAAAAAAAAAAAGAAAGATCCCACCTCTTCATTGGCATTCTAACTCGGCGCGCTGCCTGTGACAAGGGGCATCCTGGAGAGATGGCCCTTCGCAGCCCGTGGAGCCCCACGCCCGGGGCAAGGCTGCGTTCCTCTCCTCGGCACGCTCGCATGTCCGTGCCCTGGCGTCGGTCCGTGTGGATCACGTCAGCACACTCACTGGCACACGCCGAGTGGCAGACGACACCGGGGGGCCTGGAGCGATTGGGTTTCTCAGACTCGAGTGGGCGCCTTATCGGTCTCCGCAACCCACAGACCCCGCGCGCGGGCTTTCCCCACGGTTCAGGAGCCTGTCGGCTGCCCTGCGAGCCCCCTGCCTGCCGGGGAGGGCGTAAAACCGTGTGTGTCTCGTAGGAAAAGTTTCCCCGGCAGAGGCCGGAGGGAGCCATGCTGAAGTGGGTGCTGCAGGGCTGCGTGGGACAGGCAGGGCGTCAGCCTGGGAGCTGGGGTGCCGGTCTGCTGCAGGCTTTTCTCAGCCCCCCGAACATCGCTCCCTTCTGTGGCAAACAGCAGCACTAACGGCGAGTAGAAGGAAAGCAAAGAAAATGCCGTTGCCTCTGTGCTGGAAATCGTTCTGGTTTTTGGATGGATAGATGGCAGGTGGCGCGTGAGGCGGAGCGCACGAGCCTTGCGGGGCTGGGAGCCTCAGCCGCTCTCCTGTTCCAGCCGAGCGGCCACCTCTTCCTGAACTTGTCCATCACACGGCCAGCACCGAAGCCCGTGGCAGGTTGTCAGGGCTGCCTTATTGTCATTTCTCCAAAGGTCACTGGAATTAATTGACTTCTTACATTACACATTGTAAAGCGGCTCATTTTTGTGTGTGTGTGTGTGACACATTTATGGGAAAGCGGAAGGATCTAAGTGGCTGCTTATTGTCTTTTGGTTCTGGCCCATCTCATAAACTAGGGGACCAGTGATAACTCTGAAACCACAGTCGCAGGAAAAAAAAAATCGCATGCGGTTTGAAAGGAGCAGACTCCATTAACTGTTTGGTTAGTTGAGCTAAAGGAAGAGAGGGGAGAGCTCCAGGCGATGAGCTGTGAACACTGGGTTTGTTTTAGTGCCTTTTTTCCACGGCCGCTGAAGGGGGCAGTGAATATTTCCGTGCACTGGATGCTTGCTGTCTGTTTGAAAGCGTATTCTAAGTAGCTGCTTCCTTTCACAAGCCTGCAAGTGTAAATTAGCCCGCACTGGATTCCATGAATCATCGCTACAGGGGTGCCCGGGCCGCCGAGAGTAACCCAGTCTCCAGGCATCGCCTCTGTCACTACGGAGGAGACATGTCGGTTGTGAGGCCGTTCGGAGCGCCAGGGCACACTGGTTTTTTTTTTTTTTTTTTCTGCGTGGATATTTTGAACCCTCACTCTTCCCATCTTATTTTTCACAGTATCCCCTTTTCACTAAAATTAGGAAGGGTCTACTCATATTCATAACTCTGCTTTTCGCGCAATTTAAAGGCAGGCAAACAAGGACATGTTGTTAAACAGGAATAAATTAGAGGCGAATGAAGCCGTTTGGCTCCGCGAGGGCTAAGGGAACGCGGCAGGGGGCGCGGGCAGCTTCTTCCGCGGGAGGCGTGCGGCGCGGCCGGTGACGACCGGGGCAGGTGGGGAGTCCCCGCTTCCCGGGGTCCGTGCGCCCCGCGCGTGTCGGCCCCAGCCGCGTGAGCTCGGAGCCCTTCGCGCCGTCCCCTGAGAGCGGCGCGGGGTGGGGGGCGGGCCAAGGGGGGTCATTGCCCCGGTCCAGGCGCTGGGGGGCCCGTCTGCGCCATGCCCGCTGCCCGCTCCGCGCCCTGCCCTGGCTCGCGACGCGGCCGCCTCGGTCCCCGTGCACCGGGCGAGCGCGAGGAAAATGCCCCGTTTGGGGGGGGCGGGGGGGGCGGCGGTTTCCCAGCGCAGATGCTGTGTGGTCTTTTCAAATGTGAAGGAAAAGCAGGAGAGAAACCGACACCCCCCACTGTCCCCCTCCCCCCTCGGTCCCCTAATCCTCGCCCCGCTCACTACTCCCTCCCTCCTCTCCCCCCTCCGTCCCCTGCCGCGGCCCCCCCCGGCCCCCTCCGTCCCCGGCCCCCTCCCGTGGCCCCCCCCGGCCCCGGCCCCCCCCGGCCCCCCGGCCCCTCCGCCCGCGGCGCCTCTGCCCCGCTCGCTTCGCCTCCTCCGCCCCGCGCCGGAGCCGGCGACCGGCCGCAGGGGAACCGCGCGCAGCCGACACGCACCGAGCGGGGCTCCTGCACCCGGCTGCTCGTCCCGAGTGCGCGGGGGAGAGGCGCTCCCCGCATTCGGCCGGGAAGCGGACCCCGCCGGGGAAGTCGGGCGTGAAGGCGCAGCCCGGCATCCGCCCGACGGGAGACGGAGCCCGGGGCCGCGCGAACGCGGGTTTCAAACTTACCTGGCGAGGCGGTCGCGGCGACACGCCAGCTCCGAGTCCGTGCGCGCGGGTCCGCCGGCTCCGGAGCCGCCACCGTCACATGGTCGCGCTGCTGCCGGGGCGGCCGCCGGCGCCCGCGCGCGTGGGATCGAGCGTGCACGGCCGGGCACGGGGGCCGAGGCGCCGCGCGCGCGAGCCCGCAGCGGGCGCGGGGTCCCCCGGCCGCGCGCCCCGCCTCACTGCGCCCGCCGCGGCGGCTGCGGGGCGCCCGCTCTGCCGCGGCCCGAGTGCATGGCGCCCGGCGCCGCGTCCGCGCTCGCTGGTCGCACTGGCGCGGCGCTGCCCGCTCGGCGGGCGTTAATACGCGGCCCCCGCCGCTCCCCGCAGAGCAGCCAATCGCTTCGGGCCGCCGGCCGGGCGCCCGCAGCTGCTCGCGTCTGGTTGGCTGAAGCCACCTGTCTGTCCGCCGACGCTGCTGCTCAGGGCGCGGATAAGTGGAACAGGTTCGCATGTTTCCTTAGGTATCGCTCCCTCCCTCTCCGCCGCCCGCCCGCCCTCCTTTCCTTTCATCCTTCCTTCTCGCCTTCCTTTTTTTTTTTTTTTTTTTTTTTGAGGGGGAGGAATTTTTGGACAAGTTTATCCATTTTTAGGTTATCAGCCTTCCAGAGAAACTGTGTTTTCTCTCTCTGAAAATAGTGGGGTGCGCTACTAATGAGACTTTCTCCCCAAACGCTGGGAGCACCTAGGTGGACGCAGAGCCTCGACCCCCTCCGTGGCGCTCGAGGGGGGCCCGGGACCGTTCCGGTGGCGTGCGGTCCCTCCACAGGTCCTGCCGAATTTGGCGTGTGTGCCTGCTGGCCACTAACACCTTTTAAAAAAAGCAATGCCATTTTTTTTTTATCTGGATTGAACAGATTTTTAAAATAAAGCTTATAATTGCTCCTCTATAATTCACAACATTGGCATATGAGGGGGTATTTTTTAAAGATATGTATTTCCAATTACATTCACTCACTTCTCCTTATGTGATACAATTAATCTGCCAGCCATATACGAGTGAGTACATGTGTCGGCGTGTGCGTGTGCGCGCGCGTGTGTTTAGGGTATATGTTTTACTATTCTGGGAGAATATTTCAACTGAAATGAATTAAATCCTCAAGAAAATGATCGTTATTCATTCTTAGACCTATTAATCCTAAATGTATATTTACAAGGAAAATGTACTATATCCATCACATAGGTTAGAAACACACTGAATTACCGGAAATTGAGGGGGGGAAACACAGCAAAGCATAGCAGCGAATATTTCTGAAAGAAGACTCATAAGTAAATAGACAGCGATTTAAAAAATGCATGTTTTACAGCCTTAATTAGTATAGTAGAGAAACATCTTGTTGACGAGAATGGAACATGAGGATTAATTTATCAGCAGGTCAAAAACAGGCTAAATTCACTCCAGCCCTAGTTTTGAGAGACTACCCTCTAGTGGAGTAAAAAGAAATGACAAATTCTTGTTACTGGAGTATTCGGAGGGGAAAAACAGCTTCACATCTAACTGCTCCTTTAAGTGTTCATTGAAATGACATAGACCAGGAGTTTGCAGTTGCTATGATCGTAATATCAGGAAATTAAAACAAATGCTTTTGTTTCTAACCACAAAATATTGTCACTCTGTAGTTTTCTTTTAAAAATTCCCAAAATGCTTTATATGTTCCTTCTAGAAAAGTTTGCTCAAATGTTTCCTAAACGTTCCAATAAAATAAATTCGAGGCAAAAGTTGTTTCTCGTTTAATGTAATAATGCTTATTTAAGAATGTTATTGTAAGGTTTTATTCTTTACTGGACTCTCTAGATTTACTCCGTAAATATTAGGGATTTTTAGCCGAATGATGGGGGTGTTGAGATGAGTGCGACTACATATCATTTAATGTCTTTGTGATAATGGAAGTAATCATCCTCATCGCGCCTCCTCCTACTTTTTCCAGCTTCCGTTTCTTGCATACTTCAAATTACTTCAACACTTGTGGGGTTTTATTTCCACATATGAAATAATTATATTAAAATTGTGATAATTACTTGAAAAAGAAATTTTAGTTTTATGCCATTGATTCCTTAAGCATTTCATTTTGGTTGATTGGTATCGACTACATAATTGACAAACTCCGTAATCAAAGCAATTATAATGCACTCACATAATGAAAGTAAGTGGCGATAATCAAACAGGTATGTGATTAAACTACTTTCTCGGTTTATAAATGAAACCAGCAATTATACCTAACATTTTGAGTGTCACACTCTTTCAGGAAGCACAGAAAAATCTAAGTTTTAACTTCGCGAGAGTTGACTATTTTAAATGCTCCCTTATGCTACAAAAATAGGAAGTTATTTTACCTAAATGATTTTTTTGGGGGGGAGGGAGTACATATGGGGGATGAGATTGTTTCTCTTGTAGTCTTTTTGGTATGGACGTGATAGATTTAAAAGATTTTATACTCATTTTTGTAAATATGATGTCAGGGAACATCAAAAGAGAGATCGCAGTGTGAGAGAGAAACTGACTCTGGCTTTGGGTGGAAAGGGTGAGGATTTCGTTCTTTGGCTGTCATCTTCTTGCTCCAACATCAGTAGCTTAGCAGAATCAGTGTTTGTTTCAGGTGATTTTTGTTCATCGATCAGGTCCATCATTGATCAGAAATAAGAAAAGGTGGCTCCCCTAAAAGATATGGTAAAAACTTATTTAATTGTCACGTCTTATCGAAGTACCATATGAAGACATCCAATTGTGACTGAGTAAGGATTTCAGAGCTTTTGGATTAATTCAATTGGGAATGATCGTCAAATTAAAACATACAATCTTAAAACTCTAGTACCTGGAATCCTAAAAGGTCAAGAGACTTGTCTAAGAGGCCACAGCCAGGCGACAACGAGACCCCCCCCCCCCACACACACACAGATCTTCCATAATATAGCTCTGCTTTTTCTTTTATTTCCTCCCATTTTCTTAAGTTATTTTTTTTTCTTTAGAATCTACTAAAACGTCAGAGATATGCCACCTTGCAAATGCACTCTACGACATGGATGTGCGCGTCAGCTAGCTACTTCGTAGCAACTGTCTGCAGGGCTTCCTGCATGAGTGTTCGGTTTTAATGAAAATGTATTGAAATAATTTTAAAACATAAATGAATAATTAGTCCTTAAATTATGTTGAAGAGTTCATTATCAAACAAATTATAAGAGTACAATAAATATTTATTTGTTAAGGTTGAAATTATTAATTCGTGAAGGTTGGTTGCTATTTCATGGAATCCTAGGCAATGCTTTTTTTGGGATTTTATTCTGCTGTTAGAGAAGTCGTAAGCTTTGTTTAGTGAGAGAAATGTTCCGGGTTGTGGGGCAGGGCGCAGGTTCTGACGACAGACTGTCCGGGTTTGAATGCCCACTGTGCCGCTTGCTAGCTCTGTGACCCTGAGCGAGGACCTAACATCTCTACACCGTGGTTTCCTCCCAGGTTCGTTAAGAGGGTTAACGGAGTTCATGTGTGTCAAAGCTTAGAAAACACTCTGGAATGCAGTAAGCGTGAATGAACGAGCGTTCGACATCTTCTTTGCCATTACCGTCATCGTCATCGCCGTCATTGTCATCGCCAGGTCATTCGTTCTGGCTCCCCCCCCCCCGCTATTCGGAATGCCTTTTCTCCCTTCTCCACCGAACCCCCGCCCCTCGCATGTCTACCCCGTCCTGGATGGATGCTACTTCCTCTGTAGGGGCTTCTCTCACCCTCTCACGAGGTGTAATCTCTTATTTGACCTAAAACAGCATTCTGTATTCCAATGATCGCTTATCTCGCTTTTAGGTTTTATAATTATATCTCTAACTCACATCATTTTCCTTTTTAGCTGATAAGATTCCTCTGGAGAGGGTCTATGTCTTACTCGTCTTTCAGCTCCATAGCACAGAAAAACATGGAGAAAATATTAGTTGAATACTAAACTGTGTATGTTTTAAAAGTTCTTTAGTCTTCGTCTTTATGTGGCAGATCATTTTATTCTTGTTTGACTGTGTAGAAACTGTGGCTCAGAGAAGTTAGGTGACTTGCCCAAAGTCCCCAAACTATTAAATAATAGGGTTAAAATATGAACTCAGTTCTGTCCGCCTACAGAGCCAAGGCTCTTTTCCCTGCACAAGGCGCTTGAAATTTGTTTGTAAAATAAATGAATGCTTGATTGATGACTGAGCCAACCAGTTCCATGTAGTAAGCAAGAGGATGTTAAAAATAAAATACTGTTTTAAAAAAAGGAAGGCGTGCTATGCAGCGGACAGCAGGCACTCCTCTGCAGCTGTGATTTTTGCTGTCAACAGCTTTTATTGCCGGCACGATTTGAGAAACGGAGCTCTGAAGAAATGCAGCACCTAGTGGTAAAGGTGACTTGATATCCAAAAAAAAAAAAAAAAAACCTAAATAAGTATGAATGAGCCACTGGTGGGGAGGGGCCAGCGTCGTGCTAGGAAGATCTGCGGTGACATTGTCCTTTGTCGTCTAATTCCGACAGCAGAGTAGCTCTTAATTATGTGGCAAAATGTGATGTAAGGTGCGTGGCATTGGCTGTTTGTTAGAACGCTGGACTAAAGCAAGTTGGAGCAGAGTTCTCAAGTTCTCTTTCAAAGGAATTTTGAAAAGTAGAATTGGAGGGAAAAAAATGAGATCCTGATTTAACTGCAGGTCTTATATATATATATATATTTTTAATTTGCTTTTTTATTTTAATACGTTGTGGAAGTCTTTACATGTATACATAGCACCCCACAGTGATTTTAATGAGTACACATGGCTGAATAATAATTTACATGGCTGAATAATAACTGGTTTCTATTGAACACATTTGGGTTATTCCTAATTTTTTTGCAATTTTAAATAATATTGCAGCGAACATCTCTACATGCACATTTTTTCCCCCATCTATGACTATTTCCTTAGAGCAACTCCTAGGAGAGGGAATTTGGGTAAAAAAAAAAAAAAAGTGCACTTTTTCAAAGCCAAGCCTGTTTTGTTTTGTGCATTTTCAAATAACAGCTTTATTGAAATAGCTCACATATCATAAAAGTCACCGTTTAAAGTGTACAATTCAGTGGATCTTAGACTATTCAGAGTCGTGCGACCAACACCACCATCTAATTCCAGAACGTTTTCATCGCCCCGGAAGGACACCTCGCCCGCCTTGGCAGCCGCGCCCCTTCTCCCCAGGGCCCCAGCCTCGGGCAACCACCAATCCACTTCCCGTCCCCATGGATTTGCCTGTTACGCACATTTCATGTAAACGGGATCATATCATGTGTGGTCTTTTGTGTCTGGCCTCTGCCCCTTAGCACAGTCTTTTCAGGGCTCATCTGTCTGGGCAGGAGGTGTCGGTACTGCACCCCTTTCTGTAGCTGAAGAATATCCCACTCTGCGGGTGTGCCACGTGTTGGTTATCTCCTGATCAGTTGTGGGCGTTTGGTGATTTCTACATTTTGGGTATTATGATTAATGCTGCTACGAATACTTGTATACAAGTTCTTGTGCGGGGATTTGTTTTCGGTCCTCTCGAGTGTATGCGTAGCAGTGGAAGTGCTGGGTTCCCAGCCAGATGGGAGCTGCCTGGAATCAGAAGACACATCCTGTCCCTCTGTCCGCCTGTCTGTCTCTTCCTCAGACTCTTTTCTCCTCCTCTTTCCTCCTACTCGTCGTTCTCCGTAGATTCAAACGGTCTCTCATCCTGGTTTCTCCCTGTGCATCGCTTCATTCTTTCATTTATTTCAGAGGATGGACTTGTATTTCTTCCCTAGACACATAATTAACTAAATAGCAACATCCTGTTTATTTAAAAAAAAATGTAGCTGGTAGATAGGTAGGTAGCCAGATAGATACGTCATTTGTAGATGCAAGAAATAACTGAAAAGACATATCAAAAAAGTAAATATACCAAACCATTGGCAGTAGCTAACTTTAATGGGGTAAAGGGAGGTTTTCTTTTCTTTTTTTTACTTCTCACACTTTCTGTAGTCGATAAATATTACTAGTTTTATAAATAGAATAGCTATTGTTTTCAAAATAAGATATGGAAATCTTTGGGTAGAATTTTACTGCTATAACTGGTGCAGTTTTGTTTCGTAAAGTAGCTCACCTTCTTAGCTTAGCATTCAGTTCCATCCCCGATGTAATTAAAATAGCAACAACAGGACCCGTAGTAGACAGTGTCTGTTGAGCTCTGGTCTTGCGCCAAGTGGTCTATTAAGAGTTTTTCATGAACCGTCTCGTTCTGTTCTCCCTAGTAAAATACCAGGTAACACACAGCCTCGTTCCATAGGTCAGGAAGCTGAGGCGTGAGCGCACAGAAGCTCACGCAGCCGCTGGCCAGGCTCAGCGGTCACACGGGGGCGTCTGGCCCCCAGGCCGGCGCTCGCTGCTGCTCCGCGAGACTGATGGATGCGTTTCCCAAACCGCGGTCGGGTCGTGCTCACGAACCTCTGAGAAAAATCGGCCTTGGACTCAAATACTGCTAGAAGATTCTTTCTCTCTTCGCCCTTGTGTGCTTTCTGTGGAGTTTGGGGTATCTCCTCTCTCGCGGCAGACCTGCTCTCTTTACGTGTCCAGCCGCATGGCGACCAGCTGCGCTCAGGTCCTTTGCCTCTCAATTTTGCCACCAGAGGCTGTTCCTTTCTCTCGGTTCCAGTTTGAAAAATGTAGGAGGAAGGGTTCTGACCAGCCTTACTTGGGCTAGATGCTCATCTCTAGACAGAGTTCTCCGTGGCTCTTATCCCTCTTCCTCCGGAATGCGAGGGCGGGGGACAGGGAGAAGCGCCCCAGGAAACGGAAGGGGCGCTCGGCACTTAACGTTAGACGCCGTGGACGCGTGCATGCCAGGCCCCGAGCTGAATGAGCACTTCACTTACAGCATCGCTTTAATTTCTTACGGTGCGCTTGCAAGCAGGTGCTGTTTCCTGCTTTTACAGATCAGAAGGAAGCAGGCGACTTCACTTCCTGTGGTTAGCACAGGTTGCGGGTGGCTGAGCCGGGGCGGGCCGGAGGCCGCATTTGTCCCGAGCTTGGGTTTTGAAGCGCTCACTGTGCTAAGTGTCCTGTCTTCCAGCGAGGCCGGCGCAGTGTCCCCGGGCCGGCCCGAGCCGTGTCCTCGCTGCCGTCCTCTGAGCTGTGGGTCCGCTTCAGCGGAGCTTGAAGCCTTGTGACCGCCACCATCGGCCGCAGGCAATCACACCTCCCTCTCGGAGGCTCGGCCGTTTTCGGTCCTTTCCTTTCGGGTACTTGCGGGTATCGGAGGCGGGCGTCTTCCCATGGGCTCCTCCCTGGGGTGGGCGTCTCTGCCCCGGGTCCCCGGCCTCTGGCGTCCTCTGGCCTACGGTGGTCGGTGGTCGTGGGGCTGCTCTCCGCTTCATCTGCAGGAAACCTCCCATTTCCTGTCGGTTTCCTGCTCTTCGTTTGTAAGCAGATGTGGCCTCCTCCCTCCTCTCCCCAGACCTCCTCTTCCACTCCCTTCTGTGGCTGAAATCTGCTCCCCGCCCTGGACCCGACAGTATTCACGGCCCCGTCTGCTTGGAGACCCCCTACCTCTCCCCGCTTAGGGCTGGGGGCGCGTGTGCACGCACGTGCGTGCGTGTGAGTGTCCACGGGGGGTCGCCTTCTTGCGCCTCCTGGCTTCCCGATACCACTCATCTTGTAGAATCCCATGAGGCACATCCCCCCACCCCCACCTTCCCACCTCACTATCACCTGCCTCCTCCTCGGTGGAGCTGAGGCTTGATTATCTGGTGTATAACACCCTTTTCCTCCCTAACTGCTGCTAACCTTTTCGGAGATTTCAACTTATAAGTATAAAACTCACCCCGAATTACTACATCTCCTTAAACGAAAACCACTTTCACTTCCGGTCGCTTTCGGAAGCCCGGTTCTGGGGCCGCTCGCTTGATCCTGCTGGTCCCGGCGGCTGTTCTGCCCTGGAAACCGTGAGCTTCGGTCCCGGGCCTCGTGCGCGACGCGCGTCCGCCCGGCGGTCGGGGAATGGCGTTCGGATCTCTGCAGCCGGCTCTCCCCGGCTGGCCCGCATCTCTCTCCCTTTCCTCCCCACCGGGCGGGCCCTCTGCCCGTCAGTCACCCTGACGCTCTGGCTCGCGTCTTCCAGCGTCGCCGTGCGCTCAGCACCCTGGACAGCGCCGCGGTCTCCCCTCTGGGCCCATGTCTGCAGGAGGCGGTGGTCCCGGGGAAGTCACGCGCGGTGATGCTGGTACCCGCAGTGCACGCAGAGCGGCCGTCACGCCTCCGCTGGGGCTTGGGCACTGCCCTTCCATCCTTCTGTTTGTCCCAAGTCAGCTCCTTATCCCATCATTTTCAGGAATGATTTCAAAGGTTAGTGCTCACTTCAACGTCCCCTCTCAGTTGCTGAATAGTCTGAGGAAAATGTCATAGCTTCTTCGAACCTTTAACCATGAACTCCCACGATTTCCCAACCTCCCAACCTTCTAACGTGTCTTGGTCCACATTCATCAGTCACTCTCTCGCTCTCTAGTTTTAAAAGATGACATGTTTCTTTTCCCCAATCCCTTTCTTCAAATTCGTCCACGTCTGTATTCTGAGGAAACGTGTCACTAGAAGCCTCTCCTCCCATTCCATCCTGCAAGTGACACGTGTCCACAGAATTCGTAGACGTGCTCAGTTCTTTCCCATCCGGAGGCAGTGGGAACCACAGACCTCCCTTTATGTGTACTCGGCCGTTCCCTCTCTCTGCCCCCCATGTACGTTCCTCAGAAGAGCTGCCCACCCCCAGCCGCAGCCACACCGTCACTTCTGCGTTCTTCGCCAGCTCACCTCTCTGCAGCCTCTGCCGTAGCCATGCTGCCGAAGCTCGCCCTGTAGTAATCGGTCCGCTCCCGTCGGGCTCTCACACGCCAAGGGCTCCTGGCCGCGCTCCTCCCCTCCTGCCTGCTCTCACCGTGAGCTAGTGCACCTCTCAACTGTCTACCCCGGGTCAGTTCTTTTGCTTACTGTTCTCCTGCTCTCTTAGATGATATAACCTCCTCCACTTGTACACTGGTTACTCTCAAATGCACACCACTGCTCCTGCAAGTAACTGTTTCCCTCTGTATCTGTCGTTACCTAGTCACCACGCGTTCTGATACGTATCTCGGCACACACGAGCCCTGGCACCTCATACTCTCTATGTATAAATCTGATCTCTTAAGCTCGTCCCTGAACCGGTTCTTCTTCCTTTGTTTGTTTGTTCGTTTGTTTGTTTGTTTCAGTTGTAGTAGCACTATCCATTTACCCAGAGACAATAAGGGTCTTTTCTTCTCTTTCTGTCTGCATCCTGCGTTCACGCTGTCACTAAATCCTGCCGATTTTGCCCCCCAATTTTCTTCAATTATGTTTTCCGTTGGGTCTCCCTCGTCTTGTGCCGTGGTTGCTGCAGTCATGTCTGACTTCCTCGTTCCAAATTTTATCTCTTCTACTTCATCTTCTAGATCATCTCATGTAAAAAAAAAAATTCTTAATTTGTTTCTTACCGTAAGTAGAAACATATCCTGAGCTCCTCTGAGTTCAGGTCCTCCCATGACCTGGCTCTTATGTCCGAGGGGACTCCTTACAAGGCACATTTTGCTCCAGCCATGTAAAAATCTTGTTCCGCAAGCCCCATCCTGGTTTTTCTCTCTTCTGCGTCTTTGCTGATGCCATTTGGACAGTCGGAGAGCTGGCCTCCTACAACACACCATCAGACACACGCTTTTCTGCGGCACGGCTGCCCCCGCCATTCACCCTGTGATCCTCGGTTCTCACATTCCCTCTTGGAGGAAATCCATTCCCTGCCAAGAGAAGCTGGGATGGACGCCCTGCCCCGGGGCCCTGATACAGAATAATAGATCAAAATGTGTTGCCGCATAGACAGATGAATAGATTTTGAGTAGAGGTTTGATGGCTAAGAAAGTAAAACTGCAGAATGTTTAAACGCAGTAGCATTGTCTGTACCGTTGTGGATGCACAGACTTGTGCAGATGAGCAAGGTTATGCTTTGGTTCTTGGTTGAGACAATTAGCCGTAATCCACGGCCAACTGGGTCACAGATATCTGCTCTTGTTTATGTAGAGGCCGATGCGCGAGTATGAGCCGCGAGGAGAAATCCATCACCATTTCTGGAAAGCAGAGCTCACTGCTTGTCAACGGTGGGAGCGCTTTATATTTTTGTTCTTGGTGGCATATTTATCACTGCTGTTGATCAGAAAAACACAAATGATTTCCCTTGAGCTACTCACAAATCACAATGGAATAAATCAGAATTCGAAACATATATTGCTCTGGAAATGCAGAAATTAGGCACGCTGAAATTATAAAAGTACCTAGAATCATTAAGTAGCATTTGTTGTGTGTTGGCTGCGTGCAAAGAACTGAGATGTGGTCAGCTCACACGCAGCTTCATTCCCACAATACTGCGAGACGGCGGGGATTCTTTCTGTTTTCACAGAAGAGGAAACTGAGGTTCAGAGAAGCTGGTTAACGTTTGTAGTCCCAGAGGGAGTGAGGAGCTAGGGATGGAATACAAGTCAGACCCCAAAGTCAACTCTCTTACAATCATATTTTCTTCCCTTCAAATAGCATCTGATGCCCTCATTCTTTTTTTCATCACATGATCTACAGCGTAAATTTTTTCCTCCTGTGTTCGCTTATTTGTAACCAAATTCACACAACACATTTACAGGAGAATGCTAACGGTAATTTGACTGTACCTCACTATTCTCACTATTCAGAATCTTTGACTACATTCCTGTCTTCCTAATTGGAGGATTTTGACATAGCGTGAAAATATCTATAAACTATTATCCTCCAAGACCAGCATTGTATCACTTCAAATAATTTTTTTTTTATTTTCATGTTGGTTTTCATTCTGAGATAGTCATCTGTATTAGACTGCCTTGTAGAGTCAATATTTAAGATGGATAACAATCATATTACTCTATTAGAGAAGCCAGCTGTCTGTTTGTTGTCCTGAAAATAAATACATAAATGGATAACTAGATGACATACATAAAACTTCAACATTGTTATACAGAAAACTATCTTACTATTTTTTAAAATATATTTGAGACTATAAAAAGGCAAAATGTGCCTACTTTCCTAACAGCAGAATTTCAAAGCTTTATCTAAAATGATTTGTCTCCAGAAAACTGGGAATAGGCATAAACAGAAAAAGAATAACACGAGCTTAGGTTTTTAAGGTAAGGAACTATTTTAAAATACATTCGAATAAAAAAAAATAATGCGTCTTTCTTGTGAAATCTCATATCTTTCTATTCCATAGACATTATGCAGAAAACGAGTGAATTAGCCCTCGCCATAAACAGTACTCCTCACATCCTTAACCTTTTTTGAAGGGTACGTTTTACTGCAACAATGCAATGACTATTCAGTGCTTTAGCCATTTCAGACTTTGGGGGTGCTCCCCAGCTGGACCGTGCTCACCACAGCCTAGGGGTGAGGTGCAGGGTGGGGAGAAGCCGGGCTGGCCAGAGGGGCTGTGCCGAAGGCTTCCACATAGTTCCCATTACTAAGGAAACCGCTCGTTTGTCTGAACACGCTCTGAATAGACGTCTCATTTGAAGTCTGGTGCTCAAACCATGAGGACTGCATTATGGAGCTGAGAACGAAATGAGGAACAAAAAAAAAAAAAAAAAAAAAATGCTTGAAAATGACACCAAGCATCCACAAAGCGTGCTACTGTAATAACATTCCATGAGACAGAAGGCACATTTATTTTTGCCGCGCTCCAAGTTATTTTGGTGTTATAAAAGCAAATTCCTTTGCCTGCCCACGTAATCAAAATCAGCAAAGCAGATGTTGTCCTGACCTGTTCTTAATTCCTGCTCTTGTTGGGGTCTCCCTCCGAAGTGTGGCATGCAGCAGGGGGAGAACGAAATATTGGATCCTCGTATTAATC
The DNA here is from genome assembly GCF_014176215.1 of Rousettus aegyptiacus. NCBI lineage: Eukaryota > Metazoa > Chordata > Mammalia > Chiroptera > Pteropodidae > Rousettus > Rousettus aegyptiacus. The sequence goes on along the minus strand of NW_023416288.1, from coordinate 42,870,874 downwards.
TGGATTAGCTTCTCTGTGCTTTATAACTACATGGCATGGTGCTATCTCTGTGCTAATAAAAAAAGGCACATGTTCAGAACTAGACCTGATTTGCAGGCTCCAAATTGTCAATTCCGACTCAGAGTGAGAAGACACTGCTTCTGGAAGGTTCCCGCTCTGTTCTCTAGCTCCTGCCAGACTACAGCAAAGAAAGTAACTCCGGATGAAAAACCCGGTGAGCTTTCTTTTTTCCTTACCGTGGAAAGCAGGTTCTATGGGACTTTGATTGATGACAATATAGTCTTTATCATTGCTCTCCCTAGTCTTCCATATGAGCAATTGACATTTTCTTAATGCGCACACAGAGCTGTGCAGATGCTCAGTCAGAGGCTGCCACCGCCATGTCCATAAAGTCAGGAGCTGCCACTGCCGGGGACGGAGGGGTTATTACCTCCATTGTGAGCACCTGAAATCCTTCCAGCAAACAAGACATGTGCCAATACCTCAATTCAATTACACAAAAGAAATTAATGTGCACGTATAGATTCCTCGCTGTCTTACGATTTTGCTGACACTTGTAGCAGTTGGATGACTTGTCTACACGAGGGTCAGTGACTGAGCATTGTCATTGGACTCCGGGCCTGGGACTTGAGCTCCGCCCTGTGTATAGTCGCGGCGTGCAGAGGCCACTCGGGTGTCTCCTTGGACCCACCCATCTTACCAAGGTCTAAAACCTAGAAACAAGCGTAATGAGCAAGCACACACTTATTTCCTTCATGGATTCTTAAAGATCAGTAGCATGAAATTAATAGTAAGCATACAAAACCAAAAGAGTTGTCAGAAAGTCTTGTTTCTCAAAATGTTTTCCTTTTTCCTGGCGTTCTCCTACGTGTATTGCTGGCTGTGCATTTTTGATACACATGTGTATCAGGTGGCTGTCTTTTTCAGGTTTCCTGCCTGACCGCATTTAAAAAATGCCAGTAAACTAAGTCGTTCTCTGGAATTTATTGCATCCCAATGCCACTTGAAAAGCATATACTGCTGGTGGGGCTGCCGAGTGGTACAGCCGCTGTGGGAAACAGTGTGGAGGTTCCTCAGAAGACTAAGAATCGATCTACCATACGATCCAGCAATCCCTCTACGGGGTACTTACCCCAAAGACTTGAAAACTCATATCCAAAAAGGTATTTGCACACTGATGTTTACAGCAGCATTCTTCATGGTGGCCAGGACATGGAAGAAACCGAAGTGCCCTACGATAGATGATTGGCTAAAGAAGCTGTGGCACATACATACAATGGAATATTACTCAGCCATAAGAAGAGATGAAATACTGCCATTTGCAACAAGATGGATGGACCTCGAGATAATCACGCTAAGAGAAATAACACATACAGAAAAAAACTGAAAATCACATGATATCACTTATATGTGGGATATTAACCTAAAAGCAACAAATGAGCAGGACAAACAAACAGAGACTCGTGGACATGGACTATAGACTTAGTGGTTACTGGATGGTAGGGGGTGAGGGGAGGGGGGAGGTAGACAGGGTAAAGGGGTCAAATATGTGGCGACAGAAAGAAATCTAACTATGGGAGGTGAACACACTGTAAATATATATACACACACACACACACACATACACACACATATATATGTATGTGTGTGTGTATATATATAGACACTCTCTCTCTCTCTCTCTCTCTCTATATATATATATATATATATACACCTTACTGTTAAAAAAAAAAAAGTACTTCTTGGTGGTACAAATTAGTAGTTGATAGATGGTCACGGGGGCGGAGAACATGGCGGGGAACACAGTCAGCAGCAATGTAGGGGCCGTGTGCAGAGCCAGAGGGAAGACAGAGTAATCGGGGGGATTATTTCATTAACTATATAAATGTCTAACCAATGTACTGCATACTTGAAACTAATAAAATAAAATGCTAAAAAATAAAGTGGAAGAAAAAAGGCCCTAGATTTGAAAGAAAGGTAGTGGAAGTCGTGCGTACTCAGCCTGCGGGTGACATCCTCACTAGCTCAGGTGACGAGCCTTCCGTTCCTGTTGAGATGAGCAGCCCGGGGCTGCCCGCGGCTTCCGATCCGATGCGCCTTCCGAGTATTTACTTAGCGTGTGTGTTTAGCGTTTTAGCGATTGCGGCTGCTGACTAAAGAATCCTAATACCGAGACTTACCACGAAGTTTCTGTTTTCAGAATGGGCATCCGTTAGGTCCCTTACTGGTTATCCCGCCACGGTTTGGCAGGGGTCAGGATGTGTGCATGTCCGTATCCTTGGTGCTCAGCACGATGCCGGGTGTACAGTAGACATTCCAGGGAGGAGACCGAACCGCATCGTCTGATATGAGAAAAATGGAGCAAACTCAGCATTTATAAATGACCCTTAGCCAGGCTTAATTGAGAGTTAAATGATGGAAATATCAAATGTTTAATTTGATTTAACATTTAGCTAGTAAGGTCTAATTTTCCACATTCCTTCGATCACCTATAGCTCATTTTAAAATATTCTTTGCATGTATCTGAGAGTGATAAAATTGCATTGAAAGGATTGAGGCAAATGTGTCAAACAGCCTTTGCTTTGTTTTAAGCCTATGCGGTTATATTTGTATTTCGTTCTTTTAACGGGAGAATTCTCAAAATGTCTCCAGGTACCATGAATCATCAGATACTCATTATAATTCTGTTTCTGCCTACAGCAACAGTATCTGCAGTCTGTTGTAACAATCATACATTTCATTTAACACCAGGCCTCATCTGATTTGGCGAAATAAGTCCTGTTTAGAAGACCTAAATTTGTTAGTCGACCAAAGAGATTATAGTTTGAACAAGAATGGAGAATTTACAGTTGTTAGTCAATTTATTAGTAAAGATGTATGAGTCTATAAAGTTAGAAGCTCATTTAGTATTTTTTCAGGGTGGGGGAAGTTTATGGCCTTCAATATGTATTCTCAAGCATACATGTATTTCGAACTATGAAGTATCTCATATATGGTTTAGAACATTGTTTTAAGGCCCAAGTCAAAATTTACTTTTCCAGGACAGATGGAATTATAAAAATGATGAGAATTTAGCAAAGGTAAATATGTGTACATATCCATCCATACAGTATTGTATTTAGAAAGAGTGGTTTAGAAAAACATGTCAGATTTAACTCGACGAAACTTATATTGATTCTTTATTCCTTTAATATTATTGTACTAAATAAATATGGACTTAAAATGTCTGTTAACAAAATAGCTCTAGTTTATTGCAGAAAATGTGAAAATTCAGAAAGGATCGAGAAGGGAGGAGGGAGCAGATGGCCACCATGGGAAGCATGGTGTACAATTCGGTGCACCTTTTCATGGTACATTTTCCATCCTTACATAAAGTATTCCAAATTTTAAACATTACATCATAAAAATAAAAGAATCTTCATTATGTTTAGCCCATATATTAATATCATATGGATGACCCATTCCCCAAATATCGAACATTAAAAAAAAAACTTTCTTCAGTTTTTGTATTGTAAATAATGCTACGGTAAACATCATAGAGTATGATTGCTGGTAAGTGGCTTTTTAGACCGAAGGAGTTGGGCATTTTCTAACTCCTGGTAAGTTTTACGGCCAGTTTTACTAAAACCTCATACCGAATTCACAGAGCAGTGTATGAATCTCTTTCTTGTTATACCTGTGCCAACATTCATTCATTCATTCATTCATTCATTCGATCGATAAATGTGTTCAAACTCCAAGGGCTTGTTCTAGGTGCTGGAAATATAAAGACGAATTGTAAAGTCACTGGTTTTTTAGAAAGTTTATTTGTCGAGATATAGGAGACAGGGGATAAATAGGCAATCGATAAACTTGCAGGTAGATAATAAGAGATTGGCATATAGCAATTCGGGAATTTTAAACAAGGTAACAGCATTGTGAGTACCAGCGAGGGATCATCAACACGCAGTATTAAAGAGGTTCCCTCTGCGAGGGTGACATTTGATCCCAGACATTGATGTTGAAAGAAGACTCAGGCCATGATCCAAGGGCAGAGTGTTCCAGGTGGGTCAGCAGTGCATGCGAAGGTCCTAAGGCAAGATGGAGATTAGCATGTCCTAGGGACAGAAGGCCCGTGTGGTGGGACATGGGGCCCGCATGGTGACCAGGACCAAGGTCATCCACGGTCTTGCAAACCACGCAGAGGAATTGAATGGTAATTGTCATGGGCAGCTATCGAAAGGTTTCTTAAGTAGAGGAGAGATGTTACATCGTTTTTGTTCACAATTTTAAAAACCGCCCTATTGAGAACCGGTTGGAGGACTATGGAGTCACGGAGAGAAACAGATGCTCGTGGCTGAACGTCCATGGTATCCGAATGGACGGCTGAGGGATGGTACGATTCCAGAGATGCTTTAAACGGAGATCTAAGAGGACTGAGTGCCGGGGGATGGTCTGGAAGGGACGCGGGGAGAGATGAGGTCAGCGAGACCCGTACGCTGTGCTGTAGCCGTCACGCGTGGCCGGCGGCGCTACTGAGGTGTGGGATGCTGAGAACAAAACAGGCTCCCGCCCAGCGCGCCCCAGACTTGCGAGCCACCCAAGGATCTTGTTAAAATGCAAATTCTCAGTCACTTGGGCTGGAGTTTCGCCTGGGCTTCTGCGTCTCCACCAGCTCCCACGTGGTGCTGACGCTGCTGGTGGTCCCCAGACCACGTTTTGAGTAGCGAAAGGCAGTGCGTGGAGGGTACACGTGGGGTCATCGTGGAGCCAAGGACCCCTCCCACCGATGTCTCAGTGGGGAGAGCTATTGCAAGAATCAAGTGTCTTTTGTGCTAGAGAGAAATTAAATATTAATGGAAGGATGTCTCAAATGATCAGAGGTAAAGTGAAAACTAGATAGGATATTTCTTTCATATGATTTTCTTATAGCTGGCAAGTAAATGGCCGGGGAGAACAATTAGATTGACTGTAAATAAAAGTAAAACATTACTTTTTTTTTTCCCTCCATGCATTCCACAATAGTGAGTGAAGCTCGGTTTGCCTTTTAGTCGATGATGGCCACATGACATTACGGATGTGCGAGCATGGAGCCCGGAGGAGAGATCGGAGCCGAAACATAAATTTAGAAGTCATCAGACACCTTTAGATGAAACCTCCTGGGGGAAGAGTGTACAGGGGGACAAAGAGGTCTGGAGGTCTGACCTGAGGTGCCCCCTCATTTAATGTAACCCCAAGTGGTAAAGCTGCCGGAGTCAGAGGAGCAGCACCCAGCAGGAAGGGAGCCCCAGTGATCCGTGCCACGTAGGGCCTGAGATGAGGGATGTTGACCAGCAAATTTGGCAACTGCCAGTGTGGATTTATGACGCATGTTAGTAAAACCATTAGAGTTCGAAAACTAACTAGATTCTCCTGCTCCCATTACCGTCACCCCTCTTGGGACTGTTGCCCGAATGCCATCGTGTCTACTTTCCGGCTTCCCGGGATGTCGTCCACTCTGCGTGGGCCCTGGTCTCCGTCGCTCCGCCGGATGGTTCTCATCCGTCTCCGGCGTGGCGCCGAACTCCCCACGATTTCTTTGTTTAAAGATTCTATACAAATCAATTTTCTCTCAAGATTTGCAGCATTTCGGTGTTTTCAATTTACAGCACAAAGTGCTGCAAAACTATCCTCGTTGCTGAGATTTGATATGTGATTACGGTCACGGCCACAACCAGAAGTAGAAGGAGAAACAGGCATTCAGATGTTTCCAGAAGTAAAAAAAAAAAAAAAAAAAAAATTAAGAAAAACTGGGACTCTGTCACCCTCTCCTTTTGTGATCAAGCCACATCAGCAAGGACTTCGGAGTGTTGTCTTCCAGACACCCAGGAGTCAGCGTGGGTGACATCTCTGTGAGCCGACACCCCGTTCTGTTAGTTGGCAGAGGAGCAGGCAGAACTACGTCGAACAATGAGAGGAATGAAAATAGGGTTCACGTGCCCCTGTATTTAGCGGGGTCTCGCTCCAAACCTCAGGGAATAAAAAGCTCTTGCAGCTTTGCTAGAATTAAACCGTGTCTGAAAGATTATTGCAAGTGTAGTGTTTATGAAAGGCAAATCAGTGTTCTGTAAATTCCCTCAGACGCTTTAAGTGGTGATCGGCTAAAAAGAAAGACCCTAAACTATGTGGAGGGGCATGATGGTGAGTGGAAAGGTCATAGGTCAGGGAGTGAACAGACCAGGTTTATCTCAGTTTAATGTATTAGTTCTGGTAGGTCATTTAATCTTCCTGGAGCTTGCTTCTTTATCTGCCCAGCGAGGGGATTAAACCTGTTTGTCTCTGAGGTCCCTTCTAACTCTGATGTTTTAGGAGACCATAGTTTCAACAGTCAAAATCACCAGTTAGAATCCAGGAAACGTTTTCTGCACACAGGTGATTTCCATTTGATGAATGTTCAGAGCTTTGACATTGGCCCAGGTCCTAAGACAGGCCAGGGGATGGAGAGGAAGACATTACTGGCCAGGCCAGTAAAACACAGAAATCCTTAACGCATAGCAACAGTTCTCAAGAGGTTAGTAATTAAAGGAGTTCGGTGTCCGGGCTGTTAGAAATAAGTATTACCTTTCCGAGGGACAGTCGGTGGCACAGCTCAGGAAACATGTCAGGGAGGCCCCTATCTGAGCAAAAGACACTTCGCAGAAGATGCCTCTCAAGGGAGGGGGGAATCCCAGGCATCCGAGATTCCTAACAATGGACCCAAAATAAAAAAGTGAGGCCCCAGGGAAGAATCTGGCACCGGGCAGGCAATTCCACTTGATAAGCAAGTGGGATTTCTCATTTCTGTTTGCCATGTTTTTAAGAGGAAAAAAGCAATTAAGAGAGAATGTTGGCTGAGGACACAGTCTCGGATCTGTACACACATATAGGCTTGACTGAAAATAAACTCTCAGAAACACAATTTTTAAAAATTTAGATTTTAATTTTGAAAAAAAAAAAAAGAAAAAGAAAGAAAACCACCCAAACTTGTAGTAGAGTTGCAGAAATAGTGCAGGGAATTCCTGAACACCCTCAGCAATTGATAACATTTTGGCACATTTTTTTTTTCCTTTCTCTCTCCAGCTCTTTGTTCCAACTAATCTGCTTTCCGTCTCTGTGGATGCGTCTGTTCTAGATACTCTGTGTAAAGGAGTCATAAAATATGGCATTCGGGGCCTCGATTCTTTTACTTGGCGAAACGTTTGCTAGATCCATCCACGTTGGAGCCCGTATTCGCGCTCATTCCTTTTTATGACCGAGTAACATTCCACTGTATGCATCTACCCCATTTTGTTTAAATCCGTTCATCTGCTCCCAGACGTTCGGGTTCTTCCTGCCTTTTGGCTGTTGTGAATGATGCTGCCGTGAACATTCGGGCACAAATATTTGTTCGAATACTTAGTTTCAATTCTGGGGGCCGTATACCTGGGAAGTGAATTGCTGGGTTACATGGTAATTCTTCGTTTAACTTTTCGAGTGACGACCAAACTGTTTGTCACAGCAGTTGTCCTAGTTTACAGTCCTGCCAGCTCTATGTGAGGGTTACAGTTTCTCTATATTGTTGAGGGTAGAAAATTTTCAAATGGCCAACTTCTGCTTCCATTGTTTAATGTTAAACAGGGTGTAGTTCTAGGCGATATTCTGTGCAAAGATATGCAAATATTAAGGGTGTAGTTATTCTGTGTAAAGATATGTTAATGGGCAGCCTCTGCTTCGGTAAACCTGCCTGCTTGCTGGAGGGGGTTTTGGGGCTTTTTAAGCTATTCCTTCTTGAGGCTCGGGCTGATTCTCTCGTGGGGAGAAACAGTACCCTGCCAGCTAATAAAGGCTCATAATTAATCTCAGTTGGCTCCGTGGGTCTTAAATTTGATCGCACCACAAGAATATCCTTGTCAATACTTGTTATTTCCCGTGTTTTCTGATTATCACCATTCTACTGGTTATGCAGTGGTATCTTATAATTTTAATTTGCATTTCTTTAATGTCTGACTATGTTAAACATCTTTTCATATGCTTGCTGACCATTTGTATATCTTCTTTGGAGAAAAAATCTACATATTCAAGTTCTTTGCCCATTTTTGGAGAGAATTATTTGTTTTTGTGTTGTTAGGCGGTAAGAATTATCTGTTACACATTTTTAGTAATACATAACATCATGTTACTTAAAAATTAAAAAGTACATGTTTTTAAAGTCATGCTTTTTTTCTGATCTGGAATTTAAGTCGAGAGACTTAACAGTTGTGTCAATAAAAATATTAAGTAATCATTTAAATCGCTTAACTGGTTTGAAGATACGCCTGTTTACATGTACTAAAACAAGAGCTGTAGGTTTGTTCTGTCTGTAAGTGCATCAGGCTCAGTTAAAATTCCACGTGCTGTATCTGTGTCCAGGCGCTTCTGGCATGGTCGTCACGGTGCAACAGAGTTTTGGGGTACCCTGGTGAGTCAGCGGTCCACACTTAACGGGGAAAACTCGGTATTTCTCGGCCAAGGCTCAATCTGGCAGACTTGTAAAGTCTGATTTGCAAAAACTTCACCTGCCTAGGTTTCTACCAATCCTCCCTATCTTCATAATCAAAGATTGTCCAATCACCAGCTCCTTTCTACACACATTACATTTTTATGTAACCAAAACAAAATGCAGAAAATCTCTCTCCAACCATTACCTTCTTATATAACTACTTCTCCTTTATCCCTCAGCTGAATGCTAATTGCTCTTTGCTCTGCGGCTCTCAAAGGTCCAGCCCTGGGGCTGGGGCTGCCAGCTTTGGGGGAATGCTTCACAGCTGTTGGGTTGTGACGTTTTCGGATGCAAACGCTTCCTTGCCAGGGGGGTTCTGCAGCCCTTTACAGTTTTATGGCTCTCAGTATTTTTTCCAGTGCGGTTCACAGCTTTCTTTTCATTAAACCTCTTTGGACTTTACGCATTGGAAGGTGTATTTCTCACTATGGTTTTACATCTAGTCCTGTATTTCTTGACAAAAATGTGAACTACTTTTGCTAAAAGCTGTTTTCCTTTCCACCTATAAATCTGTGTTGTGAGGTTCTGTGTAACATTTCCCACCTCTGTTGTGTTATATATGGACTATTTTTTGGAGAAGGGCAAGGTTAGCAGAGATCCTGGCTGTAAAACTTCGGGATGGCCACACTGGACACAGAAATGTGACTCGTTTCATAGTGTATTTGCAAATAGTGGAAGAACCTCTGCCCCCAGAAACTGATTCACTAGCACATTCTGGACGGATAGAGCCTGGGGGGCTAATTCTTTGAAATTAGTGCAGTAGCCTGTCCACTTTAGTGGTCCTCCCAGGAAGGAGATCAGCTCAGATGACCCTGTCTCCCCTGGGCATCTGGGCCCTGGACAGAAATCGTGTGAGGGTGAGAAGCGCGGCAGAAGTCCCGAGGGAATCATCACCTTGTGTATCTATACATTTGGAATCCAAATGCCACGTGACATTGATCAATATACTCATCCGTGTTCATTATAGTTAAACATCTGACTAATTAAGACATTTAAAAAGTTTCTATCTAGAAACACAGAATATTCTAGTTTTAAGAGACCCCCAGATATTATCCATTATAAGTTTCTAATTTTATAGATGAAAAAAATCAGGTCCAGAGCTCACTATGGTCTGTCATTATAGACTTGCTTATTAGAATTCCTCATTGTAGCCGGCATTTGAGTCCAAAGGACGGGTAACAATCACCGCGCACATAAACGTCCCATCCTCTGCGCTTGCCCCCGGCAGTCACTGCTGATTGGTCCAAGTGCTCCTTCCTGCCAAGCACAGAGGTGCCTTCTTCCTGCCCTGCGGTCATCACCCACGGAAAGGGGTTGGTACAAGAGAAGGAATCCATTCTCCTTACCAGATCCAGTTCAGTCTCCTCAATTTAAAGATGAAAAGATCGAAGGAAAATAGCAGTGACTCGGTTTGCTTCGATGACAAAAGGAGTCTCTCCCTGAGCAGACCGCTTGACTCTTGGTGGGGCATCACTTGGTTTGCTGGCAGGTAGCCGGCTTCCTCCCCTCGATCAGCCCCTTAATTCAGCGAATCAAGGAGCACACGGGAGTCTAGTTAGACTTCCGAGACGTCTTTTCTAAAATTAGAATGACCTCATGGTTTGTTCTTGGGAGTTTAAGATTTGGAGGACAGACAGGGTGTCTTTCACATTGCTGTTCTCCATACTAAATTTTAGTTGGTTAAAGGGGCTTTCTAATTGCTTTGGACAGCTTCACTGAAAGTTTTTTTCTATTGCTTAAAGTTGCTATACGTGCTATTATAAATGTAAAAACAACTTTGAAAGATAATCATGCATTGATGTTTTTTTCCCAGAAGCATTTTTTGCTTAACGAAAGAATCTAGATTTTAGAGCCTACACCTCGTGCATTTTGCCACCCCTCCCCCACCCTGGAACTAGAAGGCAGCACTGTTTTTCAAAATAGTCATAAAATGAAAAAAACTGCATATTGATTTCACGAAAATATGAAGATCGGTTTTTTTTTCCTTAGCGCTTTTTGCACATTAATTTTGATCAGCTTGGAAATGTGAGAAATTATTTCATGCAGAATACATTTTTCTCTGCCAAAGTTGATTGTGGAATGTTCCTTTTACACAATGAGAAAATGCTGCCCATCAGTCAGAAACATATTTGCGAAGTTATCAGTGATAACGCGAAGTGAATTCAGCCGTCTGTCCTCTCACACCCTTTCCGTCTCTTATTCCGCACACGTGTACGCGTGTGTATCCGGGCCACCGTGGCCCGGTGCACACGGCGGCGTCTGCGCCACCGTTGGCCGACCCGCCTGTAACGCGTGCGCGATTTCGTTTACTTCCATTCCACGTGTTGGTGGCGTCATGCTTCGGATGCCGTGTTGTCACGCGGGCCCGGCACCCTTGGTAAGACTTCGCCTCCCACGCCACGCCTGCAGTCTCTCAGAGACCGCGACGACGCCCGTTCCTGCCCCGCCGCTGGCTTCTCTGGCCCTTCCCACCCTGTCCCTTTGTCGATTTTTCTTCCGCCTGTGGGAATAGAAAAAAGAGCACGTGCCCAGCCCTTGGACAGACCCGGATTGAGATCGCGCTTCTCCCCGCGCCGCGTGACTCGTAGCCAGCGAGTCTTACGTCCTGGGGCCCGTCTTCTCATCTGTACAGTGACACAGTGCTCCCCCGTGTCGGCCACTTTCAGGTCCGACCGCTCGCTAGAGGGACTCACGTAACTTGCTGAAATGTGTCATCTTCACAGCTGTGATTCATTATAGCAGAAGGACGCAGATTAAAATCGATCAACGAAAGGCGCGCGGGGGCCCGGGGTGGAGAAGGCAGCAAGCGCGGAGCCTCCGCCGCCCCATCCTGGCTCTGGCGGTGGCATCGGACTGTGTGACGGCGGGCGGGTCGTGTGGCCGGCCAGGGAAGCGCGCCTGGGCCTTGGCGTTCGGAGTTACTATTGGAGCCCTGTGACAGAGGCAGGACTGACTCATCGATTGATCGACGGCCCGTAGAGTGGACCTCAGTCTCTAGGTTGACTGAGACTATGTGACCCAAAGTCCTCATCCTAAGTCACATTGTTGCTTTTTCTGGTGTGGCCAACCCCTACCCTACGTCATAGAGCTGGACCGTCTGTCATAACTCAAGGCTCCCAGGCCATCGAGGACGCCCCTCACATTTCGGGGGCAGAGGGATCACTTCCCAGAGGCGGAGGGCGGGGACCAGACCTTATTCCTGGCAACGTTAGGGTTACAGTTTTCCAAAGAATGGAGAGCGGATCTGGGCGGACCAGCGTTAGCGCTTCGGCCCATTTCCTGTGTGAAATGCTTCAGAGGTCCAAGGGGGTTGCCCGTGTGACATGCCTCCATTGGCCCAGGGGGCCCGGACCCTGTCCACCTGAAACGTTACCTTCCCACGCACTTTCTTCCACCCTTCTCTCCTTTTACCGCAAAAACAGCGTACATTCTTATGACTTCTTCGGGTTTTTTTGTTTTTTTTTTAGTTAATGATTCTCATATTTTACAATCTCCTTCATTTGTTTTTTAACTTATTCATTAAGTACTTTTGAGAGCTCACTTTATCTCAATACAGATTTCAGCTCCGTTCTCACAGAATCTCCAGCCTACCACAGAAGACAAACAGAAACCAGATCCACCGATCACACACGCATGTGCAGAAATACAAGTAAACAAAACATAGAAGAGCCCCAAATTCTGGAAAATACTGTGAGGGAGAGAAAGGGCGCCGAGTCGGGGCATAACGAGGGTCCCCGTGGAATGGGGCTGGAGGCGGCTTCACGGCCGAAACGGCGGCCTGGCACAGCCCTGCGGAGCCCAGGGAGCGTCCCCAAGGAAGGAAGAGCATTCCCTGAGGCGGGAGGGAGTTTCACGTGACGCGTAGGTGCCAGAAAGTGTGTGTGGCTCGAGTGTGCTGTGAGCGGAGGTTATGGAGAGGAACGTGGATTTTAATGGAAGTATCTCAAGAAAATCATTAAAGGGCCTTTCTGCAAATAAATGAAATAACTGAACTTTTAACTGTGATGCTGGCGGTGCTGTGGGGAATCCCTGTTTTGGGACCCGGGGTGGCACAGGGCACGCTGGGAGCCGAAGTCCGCTAGGGCATCCATCCGGCGAGGCCCGGGAGGGTCCGGGATGTGAGATCTACCGGGACGTCATTGTGATGGGATTTGCAGGTGAGGAAGGTGGGGAGCGGGTGACTCGCAGCCACCGCCCCGCCGCCCACCCGCCGGTCCTCGCTCCGGCGCCGTCTTTGACCTGGAGAGAGGCTCCGCGGTGTGTGGCTGCCACATTCCTGCCCGGGTCCCAGCGATCCACGGCCAGCGCCTCCCTGGCCCGGATGATGAATTCCAGGCTCAGCCAGTCGGCCAGAGCCCTCCGCAGCTCGGCCCTGGCCTTGCCCGCCTCATCGACCGCCACCTCGCTGGGGTGTCCAGGTCACTAGTCAGTCCGGTCGCTGCTTTCTCTCTGAATGGCATGCCTGCTTCTCTCCGCTCTGTGAGACCGACTAGCCCAGACCATCTGCCATGTTCACCACTCAAATCTTGTTTGTTTCCGTAAATTAACTGATGATGTGCCATCTTCAGCATGAAACGCCTCCCCTGTCCCCCGCTCCTGACCCCTCCCCCCTGTAATTAAAGAGGACGTTTAAAAATATTTATGTAAACACTCAGAGACATGCTTTTGAGGAATGCAGCCAGACACAGGATGACGAGCGCCATTCTATTCCAAGCCTGTTTTATCTTTTCTTTTTTTTTAATGCATAGAAATTAAGAAATTCTGGGATGATTTTTAAAGGATATTGGGTCCTAACTTGGTCTAAGTCCCAGAAACCGAGTGTCATGGGTTTCTTATGGTTTGTGAGAGTGAAATTCATCTAAGTAAAGTAAAACTTTTAAGAAAGTATCTGAATCAGAACAGAGACAGGAAGCTCTGGACACATACACAGTATCCATTTTCCCAAGCAGCTCAATTTTACAATCAGCATCCATATTGATGCATGATAACAATTACTTTTATTGAGTTCTTAACGTGTGGCAGGCATTGCCCTAGCACTTTACGTGAATTCATTCCTTTAGTCTTCTGAAGAAAACGATCAATTGGATACTAAAGGATCTCCATTTCGTAGATGTAAGACCGAGGCTTAGAGCATTGAGATAACTTGCCTCAAAGCCTCGGGCGCTGTAAGTGCTGGACCAGGCCTCAGACAGCTTGACACCGAGCGTGTCCGGCTCCGAACCCCCTACGGTAGAACCCCCGTGCAATACCGTGAACGTAAAGGTTATGCGCAAGAACGCAGAGGGAGAAATGTGGACGACTGGACTATTACTGCATTTCGTAGATTTATATTATCAGATTTCCTGGAAAGGTCAGAAAATAATAAGGTACGTGGGGAAAATAATGTGACTTCTTCTTACGAAAGCTGCAGGAATACACAGTTGAGAGCATTTTTAAACTCGAGTTTGTGGGATCACCTGCAAATGCAGTTAGGGGAAATGGACGGCTAGTTTACATAGTCTGAACTGTCGGCAGTCGGCTTGGGTGAAAAGGTCATCGTCATCTTGATAGCAAATGAATATTTATTTTTTAAAAATTTGCTTTTTTGGCTTCCTTGGGTTTATTACACCGCTGTTTACAAAAATAAATCAGCGAAGACTTGGCACGTTGCAGACTGTTTTCTAGACGCTGAAAGAAATGCTGGCGGCGTTTCCATTTGCTCGGTAACTAACGAGGCAGCGTTGGCTCCTTCCACGGGAGTGTGTTCTGGCAAGACCGCCTCTTTTCTTCGCAATTAGGAACTTAATCTTAAAATTACTACCGTATGCTGTAGGGTCAGAAATACGTTGACGTGGACGTACCCCGAGCGAGAGGGCTCTGCCTGCCAATGGCACTTCCGTGGCTCTCCCAGTTTCAGACATTCGAAGTCCCGCATGCGGCCAGCGAGGACGCAGAGCTTACCCTCGGGGAGAATGCGCTCTGTGGTCGCCTGCGGAAATTGTGAGCAGTAAGTAGCTCAATGCCTGTCCCACTCGGTCAGCGAAATGCATAAAAGACAAATTTCTTACATAAATGACAGATTTCTGTGCCAACCATGTAAAAATCGACTCATCGAACTTCGATTGAATGCCTTGGCCACGGTTTTATTCTAGCCACTACTTTAGACACCGGGAGAACACAGACCACGATGAGACAGGGCCTCGCCCCCAGGAAGCGCCTGGTCTAGCAGGGGAGACGGGTCTGCAAATAACCACACACTTCAGGGAGCTTAAGTCTGGGCACTATGGACTGTTCTAGTGGGCAAAATGCTTAATTTTTTCTGGAACGTCTAGAGAAGGCTATGAGTCTTTCATAATCTTCTATATGAATATATATATGTACACACATACATACATATATTACACGCATGTGTATGTATGTGTGGATGTATATGTATATGCATGTGCCAATACTTTAAACACTATGCTCAATTCCATTTCAGTTCATGGTCTGTATTTTACATGGCTAAGGTACTGCCTGTTTAACAACCGCTGAGAGGCTGCGAGAAAGGGGATGTAAGGAAGGATCGTGGTTAGGAAGCATCAAGGTGAGAAAATGTAATGAATGTTTTTAAAGAGAAATCAAGATAATGATTTCAGTTATCCAGTTCTGCTTTCAAGGATTGAGTTTTTTTTTTTTTTAAAGCAGAAATTTGTTGAAGATGAATGTCTGCTTAAGGCTTTAATTTCTCTTAAGGACAGGGAAGATGGCGATAATTTGGATAACTGTTCTTTGGCTTCCATATGCCAATGTGTTTGGGGGGATTCTTAAATCTTCATTCTTCATATTTAAGAAAGATGTGTTAGAAGGTAGCGTGGCAAACCAAACTATGTAGATTTATTCTTTTGCCCAGGGATGTCTAATTTTCATAGATCCTAAGAACTTAATTCAGAAAAATACATAATGACAAGAACCATGTTCTCTTTAATTGTAATGTTATTTGTGATTCCATTCTGAGTTCATACTCAATGGGAACAGACTGTGTCTAAAAACACCAAGAACATTTATTAGTTTAAACTCGATTAGTACAAAAAAATGCTTGTTTGTTTATGTCTGAAGTTCGAATTGTTTCATGTGGACCAGCCCATGTGTTTCAGAATTGAGTCACAACTACACATTATAATTGTGCATAGTCACGGTGTAAATTTTTAAAGATACGTTTCTGTTGTCTAATATTTGAACTTATAATTGGAAATGATCTGTAACCGAGGTGACAGCTTAAGTTAGAAAGCGTGAGGCCTTGCTGTCCCTTTGGGGAGCCTGCGTCTACTTTTATATGGCTTTTACATGGCTTTCTTATGGCTTTGTAGAACAAGAAAGGAGACAAGTGCATGTGTTTATGGAAATTCAAGCTATGATAATTTTTAGAATGGAAATGATAGTTGCCGTGGGCCTGTGTATTGAGGTATCTGCTGAAGAGCCAGTAGAACAGAATTCGAATGATCTTTCCTTTAGAATAAGTATAATGTACACACATATGCTCTACATCTGTGCCTGGGTGTGTATGTATATTATGTACGTAACTGAAGAAATTTCTGTGGATAAGAATGTTTTATAATGACCACATGTTTTATAGCAAGGAGGAAGTTTTTACAGTATTCTTTTTATTGCTGAATAATTAAAGATGTCTTTTCATATGACCTGAAAGCACCAAGTCATACTTGAGAGTTTTGACTGAAGGATTAAGCCTAATGTTCATGACCCCCAAAGATCCATTTATTAGACTTAAGGGTAATAGAGCCACTGACAGGTGTCATTTCACTGGAAATCTTGACTTCCGGGTCACCGTTTATTTAGTTCCGCTTAATACCTATGTGGATTCCTACACATGGTAAATATTGTTAAACCCTCTTTAGAATAAATGTCCATAGGCTACTAACCGAGAATAGCCAAGGGGTCACTTTTATTAGTCGCATTATTTTACGAATTCTTACATCTCTCTTCAGCAAGACTTGTTTTGGTGGTGGGCTGAGATGGATAAGAGTTATAATCAGAAAAGATGATTATTTTAAAACCAAATTGGCATCACCTCTTCTCCTCCAATCTTCTGGAGATGCCCACCTCTCAGACGCCCTCAGGCCGTGCTGGGTGACAGTGCCTTGGCCAATGGATCAACCAGAGGGCGCGGGCTCTGAGAAGTGCTGACTTGGGGACGTCACGTCTGATACATGGGAGGACGTTCTCAAATTAGCGAGCGTCACCGCCAGCCCAAATGCCACGTCCTCTGTGAGCTCAAACAAGAATATCTATTTACAACTTGGAAAAATTATATCTGTGAGCAAGAAAGAATTCAAGGTAATTGCATCTAGATGTGACATCCAGCTGAATATGATTAACCGTTAAGTAGATTTGGGTTTCTGGCATAGTTATTACGGAAGGGCTTCACACTACACATTGTTAGATACTTACAGTGTATAGCTATTTGGAACAGATGTTGATCTGTCAGCACGTTTAGAGGTATGGAAGTAACGCTGTGAGTGACCGCCCCAGGATGTACGGCGTGCAAGTGTAAGAGCTTCCGTTTCTTATACTTGGGCATCTCAGGCTTCATCTTGGCTCTGGGCTCAAAGGTCGGAAGACGGGATCGCCGAGCAAACTTGTCGCCACCGTCGCCCAGGCCCACGCGGTCACGGGATGCGTTAGTGTGGTGGTGTATCACCGAACATGCTGTAGGCGATACAGCCTGCGTTAGTGCTGTTCACTCTGTTTTTCTTAAAAGACCTGCATTAATAACATTAATTCTGTAAAATGCTAATCTCCAGACATTAAAAAAAAAAAATCAGCAGCTTACTCTGACATTCATCTTTAAATGTAAAATCAGAGATGGATTTAAAATAACAGCTTTTTGATAAATTAGGCTTTGATTGATAAAAGAGAGATTACACCAAATATTTTAAAAACTGTTAAATGCCACGAGATTTTGTTGAAAGTACCAATTCCCAAAGCACTGGCCTAAGTATATTTCGCCACACGTACATCGTCTAATAATTTTCTATATTAGCATGTAGCGGGTGCCGTACATCACACGCCTGTCCCGAGATTTATCAGTGGGCGTGTTTAAATATTTATCCGCTCATCAGGCCGGTGTTTACAGGCTCATCGCGCTGTTTGCCCTAAATTCCCTCATTTCTCTGCCCAGTCTCTCTTTTGAAGCCTCATGGATCTTTTTTCAATCAGCCATTATTGTACATTCTTAGCCATGAGCAGTCCAGCCTGTGCAGAGGACCGAGCCGTTGAGTGCCGGGAGTCTGGTCGAGAAAAAGACAGGCAGGGGTCAGGACAGACCGGACCAGCACCCAGCAGAACGACAGATCACAGAGCAGAGGACAGAGGCCCCGGCCAGGGCTTGCGGACCAGTGAGGTGGGGAAGCCCAGAACCTTCCACAGAGGGAGTGAGTGCAGTGGAGGACTGGAGCCCCTGCCTTCTGCGGTGTGGGCTTCCAGGCCCAGAACCACCTCCTGAGAGCACCCAACTCAGGGCCCGGACAAAGGAGCGAGGGCGGGGTCGGCGCCGCCCCTGGTGGCCTCTTGAGAGCCCCGCTGCTGTGTTTCTCGTGAGTTTGTTGCTCTCTGTCATTTTTCAAGTGGAGAAGCTATACCTTGAGCCCGTAATTTTACTAATAGTTCTTTCGTATCCTTTATTATTTTCTCCTTTAAATGTATCCCATTGAGAAGATTTTTTCCAAACTGTTGAAGAATCATTCATTGAAGAAAAGGAAGAAATGTAGGGAGGGGGCTTGCTCCTGTGTTGTTTTCGGAGCCCAATGTGGGGAGCCCCGCTCCCCAACACAGGCAGGTGCTGGCACCTTCTTTTTCCTCTGGCCTCCCCACCTGTCCTGAAGGAGGCACCTCCCCTCACTGTGAGCAGCTTGAGACATCGCCTCTCTTCTGTGGTGATAACCGACACCCTGCTGAACACGTCCCAGACAAACCTCTGCAGGGACTTGTGTGCTCGGTCCCCAAGGCATAGCTCGTGGGTGAAGCTAATTCTGCACTAGGAACCCTGGACGATTCTTGGGTACACTTAAATCGTGTATCACAGAGACTGCAGATGGCTTAATTGGGCCATTTGGTGTGGCCTGATGTCAAGCACACTGCCAGTTGCTGTTTCTCCGATAGTTTCTTCAAAATGAAGTATTTTTAAATGTCTTCAAGACAAAGAAGCTCATATCATGGTTGAAAAATAGCCGAAGAAAAGAAAAGGACTTTTAAAAAGTCAAAACAATAGAACGATGAAAAGATCTGTCTCTGAGGCATAGATTTTTTTTTTTTAAATTGAGATATCTATATATAAATGAATTTTTAAATGCCTATGTATTAAAATGTATCAAATAGAATTCTTTTTAAGTACTACCCTAAAAATATGTTTTCACAAAGAAGATTGTAGTTTTAAGGATTTTAGTGCACTGATTTGCTTCTTTCTCTAGTGACCCATTTTTTTCTTCTCCTTTTATTACAAATTACCACTTCACTGATTCTTCTCTTAGTAATGATTCATATAAATCTAATTTCTCTTTGAAAATGATTTGTTGTTTTTTTCTTGGATCACCTTACTTCGCTACCCTGAAGACCTTGATTAATTTAAATTAAAATACTAAACACAGAATGATTAATTTGTTTAGCAATCAGGGTTTTAATATTCCGTAATCTGATATAGTTCCCTCTTGCTAAGTCTTGTGAAATTGATTCGGCAGAGACACACTTACTTATCGGAGGATCATTTGATGTGTCTGACAGTGACTAGAGCTTCCCGTCCGCGATGGATTTCTCGGGATGCTGTCTCAGCCATGTTTTATTGTCTGTCCTCAGATATGGAGCTAAGCTTCTGTGGTGCTGAATTTGGGTGGAGACAGAAGCTCATCGGGAGGGGAGAGCAGGGGGATGTGTGAACCTCGAAGCTGGCTGTGAGCTCCAGCCCTCGCTCTGGCGAAACACCCGCTCAGAGGGGGAGTGGGCAGTAAAGTCTCTCTCCCTCAGGCTCCTGATGCTCACCGGTCCTTTCTGACCTAGTCTAAGAAAGAGGCTGCTTAGGCTATAATCAATCATGATTCTCTTTAAAATAGTACAATCTAAGCTTTCTTTTTAAAAAAGGTGTTTGAATATAATTGCTTCAGTATTTTTTTTATAGTGCCTTCTGTCGGTCACAATTAGAGTAAATTCACTTTGTCTTCTTATAGCCAAGAAAACTTGTATCTCGAAAGGTTGGCACTTCCCTGATATTTTCCCCCAGGAGATTGTTAGGTATAAAAGCATGAGCTCCAGTGAATCTGAGAATTTCTATACTGACGTAGACATCCTTACATTTATAGAGACATTTTTTCTTGAAGGGATTCAGAACCCTTTAGAAATGTTTTTCGACGACGATGCGAACGGTCGTGGCCTTCCGCGCGCACGGAACCAGGGCTCCTCCCCGCTTTCTTTGTCCCCTGTCCCGTTCGCTAGGTGTAGTTACCCAGGAAAGTGTCCCGGGGACTGTCCCAGGCTCCCCAGGGGAAATCTGCGGTGGTCTCAGAAACAGAATAAAGCGATGACATACACACAAACAAAGCGTGGCTTCGTTAAAAGTACCGGCAAGATAGGAAAAAGTGGCCGTGCGCCGGCCTCTCGGCTTTTGATTTTTGAGAGGGGGAAATGCGACACATGGCCAGGCCCTTAGAGACGTGTCCGCGCGGCGTCCCGCGGCCTCCGCGTGCCGGGCGCTGCGCGTTCCCCTTCCATCCCTGGTCTCCCAGCTGCACCCGCCTCAGCTTCCTCAGTTCTCACCTCCTTTTCCTGTAATCAGAGCTCCTGGCCGCCGCTGAGGTCTTCGGGAAAAGAGGCTGATGACTAAAGCAACTTGCGTGTGTCCTGTGCTTGTCAAGGAACCCAATCCGATAACTTTTAGAGATGTTCCCTGGCCACCACAGATGCACAGATGTGCGTTTTTAGCGACAAAAAAAAAAAAAAAAACTTTTGAAAGGATACGGTACACATTTGGCGCAAATACGGTTGGACCCAAAAGGATGTGTTTTCTAGGTTTGCATCGGTGGTTAGGCAGCATTTAGGTTCGACGCTGAGTCATCTATAAAACTGAGACTTGAGCTCCTGAAAACTGCACACGGTAGAAAAATCACGTATCTGGCAAAACCACTTCAAGAAGACTGGCAGTCTGCCAGGGAGAATTTAGAGCTTTTAACTTTAAACCATCCCTAAAAAAAAATACAAAAGAAAAGAAAAGAAAATGTACAATAGGAAGGAGTGAGAAAGGGGAGACGAACATTGTCGCTGCCTTTAGGTACGATAGGGGCACTGCACACTGGTTGTTCTTTTCGGAAAATTAGTCACAACCGCCTTTCAGTGAGGCTTTATGACCCCGATTTTAAAGACGGGAGAACCGAGCTCTGGGAGATTAATTTCCCCCAAAGTCAAAGAAGGCGCAAGTGGTGGAGTCACGATTCGAAACACGGTGCGTTTGGCTTCGCCACGCGGAAGGTTCTTTGCGGCCTCAGCAGCGTTAATTTCCATGTGGTCCAGCTTTTTTGGGGGAGGAGAAAAGGCTTTGGAGTCTGGGGAGTCCAGGAGCGTCCAGCACGTGCTTCCCGGACGCTTAGCGCACGCCCCGTTCCTAGAAGTGTCACCGTGGGAGCACCGTCGTGTCTGGGACACTCGGCAAGACATCGTCGGCGTGGGATGTTGAGAGGCAGCCAAAGCCGTGGATGTTCCACGAGTCTGGGGAAGTGAAACCGTGGCTCAGTTTCCTCTCTGGGTGAACATTGCATGGCGCCGTTAGCGTTTCCATTTATGGGGCGTCTTTCCCGTGAATCGACGTGGAGAACGGCAGTGAGGTTTGTGGTGGGAGAGGCTGTGTCGTTGTGCAGCGATGAATAGGCGTGTGCGTCCGGGGCGATCACAGCTACACGCCGGGGCAGGCGAGGGGCGCAGGTGCGCCCCACGCCCCGAGGCTCCGGTCCTGGGCCTCCCGCCTCTCCCTTTAACGGCCCTGCGCTGGCTCCACTGGACGGTCTCCCTGTTCGGAGGTCCGTTTATCATCCCCTTCACTTCTGTTTGCAACGCGATTCTCCTTGGCTGTGTTGTCCGGCACGTTCATGGGTCCCGGAGGTTAGGACGTGCATGTCCTGGGAGGCCGCGATTCTGCCCCCTACACGGCCCCCGCCATTTTTTGCCGTCTGTCTAGTAATTTCCACTCGCCTCCAGCCGTCTCCTGGCTGCTGCTTTTAGCTCCCAGATGCCTTCGCACGCTCCTGCATCTGGAGGCCACAGAGCACAGCTCCGGGCTCTTTGGCTGCTTGGCGTTTCTGTTCCCGGTAGCGTTTTTGAAAAACTCAGGAGGGGAATGATTTACACTTATGCTGTGATTACTTTTTGGCAATAGAGATGTTCGTATAGGTAGAAGGGCTGGGGCGAGGGGGGGAGCGGGGTCGACTTATGCCGAGATGGTTTTTTTTAACACAGCAATTTCTGTTTAATTTTTTTCCCCTCATATTTACTTTGAGTTTGTCACAGAGTCATGGCCTCAAAACATGAAATCAGTGTCATCTTGCTTTGCCTTACAGCTGCCGTGATCTTTGCAAGCTAAGAATGAAGTTCATGGGTTGCTTTTAGTAATTTCTTCCCTCAGGGTTTCACTACTGTAATTTGTATGTTAGGCTCACTCTTATCTCCTTATTATTTTCCTAGATTTCTCTCTACCTCATCTTTCTCACTTAAAATATATATGTATATTTCCTCATTATATTGTTCACATCTCTGTAAGCTGCCTTAATCTACCTTGATAGTTGACGATATTCAAAAGTATCACTTTCGATCAATTGTTGGGTTTTTGTCAATAATGTCCCTTTCGTAGCTGCATTATCTGAGCTTTTTGGTATTCTGCCACGCATCTGCTAATTTCGAGTTGTTGAGAAACGAGACACGGAGAGGTCAATGAATGGTCGGTCCGGTTCGTTCGTGAGGGTATCCAGAATTACAGAGTGCGTGCGACGTCAGAGCCCCATCCCTCGGGGCGGAGTTGGCGTTGGTTTAATTTTCTCCCTTTGCTCCATTCTGTGCCGTATGGCGAGGGAATGGCCATGTTGCTCTCAAGGATCGGGGTGAGGAGATTTCGCAGTGGGAAGGCGTCTTGGGAGCGGTCCGCTCGCGCTCCTGAAAATGGCTCAGAGCACACGATTGCTTGACGTGCCTCCCCTTGATTGATGCCGAAATGCAAGCATGAGCCTGCCGAACGCTTCAATGTTTCATCGTCTTTATTCAAGGCTCAGTACCTCTTAGAGTATGAACTTTCTTACACGTCTCCATCAAGCCCCTTCCCTGACAAGAGAGCCGACAAATAAGAAGCCATTTTCTTATATCCGAAGGTACAGTGCCGAGCTCTCCTGAACATCCCTGCCCACAACCGTTGGTGGCTCGTGCTTCGTAACGGGAAGCATTGTCCTCTAGGCCGCTTCCTGTCCGGGGCATGTTAACCTACGCCTCCCCATCGCGCTGCCGCAGAGACAGCGTGAAGGCCGCGGATGCGGTCACTTCTGCCTCATATTAAAAAACAAACAAGCAAGCAAACAAACAAACTTTTATCTAGGTCACACAGTAACACTGGCATTTTCTGGTATTGAAACACTAAATTTTTACTGTTCTTTGTGTTTTTTTTCCTTTCTTTTCTTTTTTATATCTAATTTTTAACCTTTAGTACTTAGAAGGGCATGCATTCATACCTAAAGAAAAATCACAAATTTAGCTGAGATGAAGACTATAAAGCTCCTCAAGACCGAAGTGGCAGATGTCACATTGCATCTCCTTTAAGGTTTGCGCAGAAATAAACGGTTGGGATGTTCGTGTTGGGGGCGGGGCGGGGAGCGAGGGCCAGGGGGACGGCACACCACGTCGCCGTGTGGTCCTAGGCTTCTCTGATTATCATTCCACGTCACTGTGCTGTGTTAAGGCTTTTCATCAATTTCTTGCTGCTTTTTAAAAATCAACTTGTTGAGTATGTTTACTTCAAGAGAGGCCTTTCAGAAGGAATCTTCCAGATGTGTTTGTTATTCATTACACGTTTCGAAAAGTAAAGGAGGACATACTAGAACGTTCTGGGCACTTACTGCATACAGGTGGGAACTCTGCAGCTGCTGTTAAGAATGGCACGAAGGTTGTGAGGGGGCGGGGTGGGTGGGAGGTTGTTTCTGAGATGAGCCGAGCCAGTGGAATCAGCCATAGAAACCGGACTTTGACTTCTTTGGCCCCATTGACTTTTGACTTTATTTTATTTTTATATTCGAGAATGTTCATTGCACTTCGGACATACGCCAGGCGCTCCGCCAGGTCCTGGTGTGTGGTGAACAGGACGTGGCTGTCGCCCATGCAAAACGCATGGCCGTCTTTCACCTCCGTACTGTTCTTCCTACCCTGGGAATGCCGGAGGACGGGAAGAGGCAGGATTATCATGGATTAGAGGGAATGGAGCAAAATGGAGATTTGTAAGCTTCTTTAAAATCCTGAACCCCGATTTAGATGTCAGCCATGTGCCGGTTTGGGGGCAGTGGCCCTCACTAAGATACTAGGCAGAGCGTTAAGTAGACCAAGCCTTACCTGGCCTGCTTTACCTCCACGCTTCGTGTTTAACCGAGGGCATCCAGCTTCCTGCCTGAACTTATCGCTTCCCCAAACGCCTCGAGCTTAGAGAGTGCCAGTGGGTTAGCCTTTACAGGAGAGGAACTATTTAAATGTTATACGTGATGGCCAGATTAATAACCAAGGCATGTAGCTTTATAAAAGCTAGTATACATGAGGGAATGGTAAGAGATATTTTAAGAATCTTAAAAGTATAGTATATCTTATTTTATTTAGCAAATACTTTATTTAGCAGTTGGGTGCCAGGCCCCATGCTAAGCTCATTTCACCCTGATGGCAGCCCCATAAGTAGGTTATTATCTCTTGTTTACAGATAAGGCAACTAAGGCACAGAAGGTTGCATGACTCGCTCGAGCTCATACAGCTAGTGGACCTGGGATTCCAACTCGAGCATTCTGGCCCCAGCACCCGCACTCTTAACATTAACTCTGCTCTCTCGCCTCGCATCTCTGTGACCACGTGTGGGACATCCAGGCACCGATGCCCAGGAGCGGGTGGGGGTGGGAAATTCAAAGCAGCCTGAACAGAGAACAGATCAGAACTCCCAGCGATGGCGGTCGAAGCCAGGAGTAGATGAAGTCCCCTCAGGGTGGTGCAGATGGCGTGAGGAAAGAGGTTCTCAAGCGTAGGGCCCTTGGATGTGAACAGCACTTCAGGGACTGGTGACCCGCGTGGCTGGCGGACGGAAGCAGTCAGAAGTGCACACTGAGAGCGAAGAGAGTCAGGAAAATGGCCCCTCGGAAGCCAAGGGAAGGCAGAGTTTCAGCAAGAGTTTGACTCTATCACATGCCCCCGAGAGGTGAGAAGCGTAGAGACCAGAAAAAGCCACTGTGTCTGTCAGCTGAGATCATTGCTGCCTTTTGCCAGGGTCGGGTGTTTGTGGTGAAGAAGGTGGAATGAATGACCACAAAGTCACATTCCAAAGGCACACATGCTTAGACTTTTCACTTAAACATACGGATTACCCATTTTTAAAATAAATTCAGTAGATAGCGAGGCTTCTTTCTCTATAAACTTTTTATATAAAGTTATTCTTTGACCACAACCCAGGTTAGTCGAATATGTTTTCCTTCGTAGGCACTTACATACTTCATTAATAAAGGGAAACGATTTAAATTTCCTTCGGTGGTTCATGGCCATCAGAATTGGCCACTAATCCCTAAGCAGGATTATCTTCTGGAAGAGTTATCATAGCAAATACCAGCTGTGAATCATAATTCGGAACAACTAGAATTATACAATGACATTACACGTTTGTAAACAAATGCATGCTAAAGTGACGATTTGAGTTTTCCCCTTAGTGCAATATATGAGCCAAGTAATGGCATCGATATTAATTTATGATATTTTCTGAGGTAAATAAAACTCGATTTATCATACAGTGCTTTATTGCTATAGTTAAAGTCTTATAAATATTTTTTATGTGTATTCTTAAAGAATATGTTCTAAAATTTGGAAGCAGTCATAGATTCTTTAAAGAGCATTTTATTTTTTATTATTTTTAAAATTTTTATTTTTTAATTAAGAATTGATATTCAGTATTATATCAGCTTAAAGCGTACAGCATAGTGGTTAGACATTTGTATGATTTATGAAGTGTTTCCCCCGAATTAGTCTAGTTCCCACCAGGCTAAATAAGTGTTTTACATTAATAGGGATTTCAGGATATCTAAGCAAATGTTAGATAAATTTGGCTACATACTCTCTCGTTATAATTGTTTGGTGAAATACATTTCATTCAACTCAGGGGAGGAAAATCCCCAAGCTGGTTGTCGGCCTCGGTTAGAATGAAACCCTCGCTGTCGGGATGAGGTTCTCACGGGCACCGTGGTTGTCCCAACTGTGTCCCGATGTGTCCCACCTTGTGGAATGTTGTTGGTCGTTTCGGTAACTGCCACAGCTACGTGCAGAATTTAGTCATTTAACGGGATCTCAAACTCTTTTCTAACAAATCACTTTAGGAAATCAGGTGTAAATTCTCGTTAGTGGGAATAGCTGCCCAGTGTGATGGCCATGCTCGTTCCAGACAGGCCCGGGCTGAGCACGGCTGGTATGAAACGCAGCCAACAACACACATGGCCCAAAGGACGTCATCCCTTAGGTGAGGTCGGATTACGGGAGGAGACAGGCGACGGGACTCCTTCCCGGCTTCCATATTTTTGTGAACGTTTATTGATGGATGCGGTGACAGGTTTGTTGCCATTTTCAATGTTACCATGTTAACACTTTATTATGCAGGCCGATAAATACATAGAAACTACCGAGAGGGACGCTCACCGGCCCGCATTTACATGAATTTCTTTTCACTTGAGCTCGCTGTACTTTATGCTAAACATGTTTTACTTTCCAAGTAACCCCTCCCTACTAGTGAGCCTTACCAAAGGGAGCATCGGAAAATATCTTTTAGAAAGTACCATAGATACAACATTTGTGTTAACCATAAGAGTTAATGGATTTTTTTTTTTATGATATGTTTTCATTAAAAATAAACTAGCTGTTCTGAATTTTTTTTTTTTGTGGTTCCCTAAGTGGAACACTACTACATATTTTTTATTTCAGTTGTCATTTGAATAACTGAGATTTTATATTTTCTGAAATTAAGTGAAATACGTGTTCTGAATTAATGCAGTGACTATATATATATATATATATATATATAAATAAAATCACGGAATGTACAAGATCAAAGTGATCGTGATGTTACTAATATAGGCATTCTGTGCTGTGCATTGTGGTCATCGGAGTTTGGGATAGAGATCACATTCACAAGGAAATGATACCTGTTCCTCAAATATTTTAAGTCAGAGATGGAAAAGAAAAAAAGATCTGAATTCCGAGGCTTAGAAATGTATTTCTGTTTCCTTGTTATTTCTATTGGGTCATAAGTGGGAACCTCACTTTCGGTTAGCGAGTTATAGCTCCCAGGTCTGACCTTAGCTGCCGCTTACGCCTCGACCAGGTTGTCCGTATCCCGTTGCCCAGATTCTTAAAACCGTTCTCTAGTCGTAGCATGACCTGCGAAGATGATCTCCTCCTCAGATAAAACAGTGGTTCCAGAAAGGTATTGGGGACGGCGCGCTCCCTCACGCATACTCGAGAACCAGCGCGCGCTTCTACTGCTCGCGGCATTTCCGTCGAGCGCGAGGAGCAGCAGAGCTGTCACCCAGACGGCTCCGTTTACGCGACACACCGGACCATCTCTTCACCTCTTTCCATTTTTGTTCGATCCGGGGCCTCGGTCGTGGGGGCCGCTCTGTGCACGCCATTCAGGGTCACGATTAGATGCAGTGAGCGCCCTAGCCCAGGTCACGTGTTTGGACCGTCCCCTGGGCTCCAGCCGACAGGTGGCTTTAGCAGGTTGGATAAAGGAGGTGCCTTTCTGTTCCCCCTTCCCTGCCTCCCTTTTATTGCTAGTCATCGATGTGGGTAGGATTTGTTCTTCCAAATTACTGTCTACTAATCTGTCGCTCACCTTTCATTTTTGCCACCCAGAAATTCTGAATAATTTACACATAGGTTTTGTAAAAGGAAGAATCTTTGGATCCTCTCTCTTTCTCTTTGCCTTTTAAATTCTCTGCCTTTTAAAGTCTTTTTGGATGGACGCAAGCCCTTCTCTTAAGTTAAGATACGGTGCTATACCTGCTGCTAATTATGAGAAAAATATTTTAACTTCGAATTAGGGTTCTTCATTGGAACATTTGCTAGCCGTGGTGTGGTCGATGTTTTACCAGTATTTTAGCAATCTCATACCTACCTACGGGAGTTTTTCTGTGATGGATAGATTTTTTTCTTAAGGCATAGGGATTAGGTAGAGCAAGCAGATCAACACAACTTTTTTACTTTTTAATAAAATACAGTGCATTTTAAACTGTCATCTGGAAAGAGAGATGTGAATTTAACACCTCCCTCATTTTCTGTATTTTTGCCAATGACTAGTCTCTTTTCATTATCCCGTCATTAGCTTATTTAAAATTATACTTAATTCCTTTAAGTTGTTTTACTAAAGATTACGTCTTGTCTGATATTGAAAAGGCCAAGATTCTGTTATGTAAATATCAATGCATGAGAAAACCCAGAATGTAAATACTTGAACAATAACTACCTATTAAAGACAACTGAATTTATTTATATCGTAAATGTGATTTCACAATTCAGCCAGTTACCTGGCTGGGTAATAAAGACCCTGAAATTAAAATGACCCCTTTTCACAAGCTATAGTTGTAGGATTCATTTGCTACAAGCAGCCTCGGTGTGATATTTACTCCTCCTGAAATAGAAAATGCTATCCTACTAATGCATCTGAAGTGGGCTTTAAAACTATCCAAGGCACTCTGGTGAAATTAATGACTTCTGCTTTGGCCTCGATTATGTCTTGTGAGTCTCCTGTACTCTGTTTGCTTTTCCTGTTTCTCCACTGACTTTACAATATATGTTATTGATTGCATTCCAGATCTTTTAGAAACCTTCACTCAGGAGGAATATGTGCTTATGACTAGCTGCCCTCAAAACCTTTCGCCCTCTGCAGATGTGAACACATAATTCTGAAGATTGCTGTTCCATCCTAGATACGGTGGTTGACGTTCATCTCTGCCTTTTACCTAGATAACAGCTTGATGAAAGAAATACACTTTCAACAGAACAATGTAATGACGACAAAACTACAGTGCTTAAATTTCTCCTTGTGAAATATTTCATTTCAGTCTGAGGGAGCTTACACAACAGTGTTACTAGCTGAGAGTGAGATCCTGACTGCTTGTTGCTGGTTCTTGACATTTAGTTTCCATATGTACTTACTCCGTTGCAAAACATTATATCACTTGAAAACATTAATAAACAAAAATGTTTTTTTTAATTTGCAAATCTCCCAAGCAATAATTTTTTATGATATTAGGGAGAAGTTGATGATCTTAATAGGTGCATTAGGAAGATAAGTGGTCCCTTATTCATCTGTCCAAAACTATAAGATTTTTTGGTTTGTAAAATACCTCTAATAATACCCTTTTACATGGGTGTAATGTCTTAGAAAATACCCTTTTGCAAGATAGAATTGAACAACTTTTTAATCAAGTAGTAGTATTAATAAAAGATAAGTATAACATCAATAAAATTCCAGATTGCCTCTGGAAGTACCAATGGCTTTATTAATCCTTAATTTTTCACTCACTGGACATTTTTTGGCTAATCATTTAATTTCCGAAGGAGCAAAGTGCTGAGGAGGGAAGGAAAAAGGAAAATAAAGAGCCCGCCCTAGGGGATCCTGACGCTCATAATCCAGTTAAGTGTCCAGAGATAAATCCTAAAGTGTCAAAAAGCCAAATTTATAATGTCATGTAAATACAGGGAAGCGTGCTGAGGGATTTATCAAATCAGAAAATTAGAATTAAAAGGGACCTAGGAGTCCTCAAGTGCAAACACCGTTTTGGAAATGAGTGAGCTGAGGCCCCCTCAGGGAAGGCGACTTACCTGGGACTCCCTGGCTGGCTTTGGTGGAGCCGAGGCCAGAGCGTGGCGCACGGTGTTTTCTAACCGTCCTTAGGGGGTCTGCTTCATGCAAGAGCGGTTTCTGGGAAATGGCACATCTCGAGATGAAAGGACACAGCACCATAAACGATAGGGCACCAGAGCTAGGGCTTAGGGCTCTCGTGTTAGCTCTCAGGTTGTTCTAGAAGCGGAAGTCCATATTTCTTGATTTAGATTGGCGCAAAAGAGGGAGTCACATGAGCAAACAATAATGAAAAGGGCAGTACCGACAATGACCGACGGTCATAGAACTTCCTATGCGCCAGGCTCAGCTTTAAGCGCTTCACGGCCGTTAGCTCACCGGATCTTTAGGAGGCGAGTGCCGTTGTCATTCCCACTTTACAGATGAGGAAACCGAGGCCCAGAGAGGCCCCTCGCCCGATGTCAGATCTGGAACGTTGTAAGAGGACGCGTATGTGGAGCTCCAGGCCGGCCAGTGTCCGGCGGCTCCATTTAGGAGAGGAAGTTCGACATGGGGCACGGAAATAGCTGAGAAGCGCTCCCCCAGCGAGGAGAAATGGGGCGGGGAGAACAACCGCGTCGTTCCCTGTGTCGCATAACGCGCCGGCGTCCAGCATCGCTGTAGCCGCCCCCTCGTATTTAAGGGCAGTGACCGATGATTCGAAAATGTCCAGCCACAGCTCGTGTCCACAGCTACAGAAGGTACTGTCACCAGCCTTCACGTACGTCAGCATGTGTGTGACTGATGTCAGAGGCGTGGGCACGTGATCACACGCGCGCGTGACTCTCTTCGCTTGCCATCCTTCATACATGTAGAAGCAGCCACTGCAGTCGCCGTTGTCCTTGGTTCACAGTCTCCTTTTAACTAAGAAACCCCGTCTCTAGTAGCCAACTACTAATTCACGCCACTCTACCATTTTGCTTACAGCGGTGTGCGATTCTGTCTCTCGCTCACTTCGGAAGTTTTTATTTAGATTTTCGACTTCGGCTTACTGGGTCCCAGTTGTTTATGTGAGACGATGTGGAACAGGGTTAGGTGCCGATGGCTTTTTATTCCTCTCCTTGTCTTTCCTGTTTAGGCATCGGCCACTATTATTTGTCCAAGTGGTGGAGAAGACAGAGAATAAGGTAGTGGTAATAGTTCTAGAAAAGCTGTCCGTTTTTGTAAGCTTTGAGAAGCTGGTGGCTCTTTGATGAGGGACTTTATTTTATCCAAAGGAGTATTGGAGTCTTCAATGTTCTCTGGATTCCTTTGGCATCTTTTTATTGACTCAACTAATAAAATAGCAACAAAATAAATACTATAACTTCACATGGCCTGTGATGGGAGTAGAGTTCACTCATTTTTGGAGCTTTCCTCTGTGTAGCTCAATAAGCTTTAATTAACGATCTGCCCGTTTTGTTTGCACTGAACAATATTTACTCTGCTCCTCAAAGTGCTGGGTGCTGTCGTCCGTGCGGGGCCCGTGTCTGCCACTGTGGTCATTCGCCTGTTTGTTATTACTCTAGATTTCACGATGAAGTAGATACATTTCACATAGGATCAGATTTAAGTTTTTTTTTTTTTTTTCAGCCAAGAGAAAGCAAATATGCAGTGCTTTACAGCCTAAATTTATTCTGGCTGTTCTGCAGAAATTATTAGACATACAACACAAAATAATAAATTCTTATGCCACAAGCTAAGGCTGGAGTATTGCCGTTCTTCAGTACGGAATGCTGTCTGGATCCTTCTTTTCCTGCCTCGCTCTCTCCCTCCTTCTTTTTTTTTCTTCCTTTTTGATATGAAATCATTAGAAAAGTCTTCAATTAGGTCTATATAAATTAGACACATTTATCAGTTCTAGCTAGTGAAAAATAGCTGTTATTTGGGCCATTTGGTAATATCTAAAGAACATAATGAGTTGGCTCTAAAAAGCTGCTACAATCAAAGTATACGTATAGAATAACATTTTATACACTAACATCAAAACAAATGAAAGTTCGATAACCAGGTATGTAGAGGTTATAGTCATAAAATTTGTATCTATCATTAAAACTGTGTTCTTGATATGCCTGGGTTGAGCGAATTCTTCCCTGCTTGCCTGCACCTTTACAAGTTTTAGCACCGAGATTTCATATCCCAGGAAACTCTTCAGTCCTGAGCAACCAGGATAGTTGTTCATCCTAATTATATCTAAATCTGCAGATTGAATTTTCTCAATTTCATGGATGAAGTAGTTAATGAACAAATATTATGCATGAACCTTTTTAGCTCCTGGATACATATTACTATTTACCTCACTACAGTGGTAGATAATTGAAAGATGAGGGGGTAGGTGGGTGGGCGAATGAATGGATGGATGGATGGATGGATGAATATATAGGAAAATGACTATGTCATACACCTTCCGATTTGTTAGGGAACATCACCTCTTAAATCCCACTTCTCCCTAAGTCCCAACATAAACTGTCTTTTTGTCAAGATTTCTCTGAATCTCGTGGAAGTAATCGCTTTCCTCTACGCCTACAGAATTATATTCATACCTCCATGATTAGACTTTCTGTAGTTATAATAATAGTCTTAGTTGTATACAGACCTGTCTTCCTCACCAGATGACGAATTCCTGGCAGAGCGAGAATCGTGCCTAAGTGCATCTTTGAACTTCAGCTGCCGCATAGCGCCTCGCGGCGAGCAGGAGTGAGCTGATCGTTCATTTCCCCCAATTTTGTCGCTCCTTAATTTTTAATTATCTTTATCGATATACAATTTACTTACAATAAAATTCACCAATTTTAAACGTAGAGTTCAAGAAGTCGTAATAAAATCGAGATAAAGAACATTCTAATCACCTCAAAAACTCCTCCCGTTCCCCGTTTTAGTTACTGCTCCCCCCGGGCACCGTGGCAACTCCCGATGGACCCGTCTTGTTTACTCATTAAACTGTTGATGGGCGCTTAGTTAGTTCCTGTTTTTGGCTGTTGTAAATAACACCGCCGTAAATATTAACATACACTTTTTATATTGACATTTGCTTTCATTTCTCATGGGCGAATATCTAGGATGCCGTTATTGAATCTCACGGTTAAGTGTATGTTTAAGTTTATAAGGAATTGTCGTCTACCAGCAATACATGCTCTACATCCTTGTCGACACTCGATGTTGGTCGGTCTTCACAATTTTAGCCGTTCTAATATGCGCGTAGTGGTATCCTACTGTGGTTTTATTTGCATTCTCCTAACGACTCATGCTTTTGATGCGTTTATTTGTCATTTGTATAGCTTCTTTGCTGATACATCTGTTCAAATCTTTTACCCATTTTTAAAATTCAGGGTTTTTTTTCTTGTTATTGAATTGTACGAATTCTTATTTTCCGGATACATGTCTTTATCAGATTTATGTCTTACGATCATTTTATTAATTTTAATTTTTTATTTTCATAACGGTCTTTCAAAGAGTGGAACTTTCAATTTTGATGAACTACAATTATCCAATTGTTTCCTTTATTTTATGGTTTATATATTTGGTATCCTATTTCACAAATAGACTAACCATAGTTATATTCCCCTTACATTTTCTTCTAGACGTGTTATAATTTTATGCTTAAATCTAGATCCATGATCTGTATTGAGTTAATTTCTGCCTAAGGTCGGCATAAGGGTGATGGTTCTTTTCTTTCCGTGGGTCTACCCAATCGTTCTAGTGCTGTTTGGTGAAAAGATCATTATCCTTTCCCCATTTAATTACCTCGGCACCTTTGTAAAAAAGATAAACTGACCATATTAATGTGGCCTTTTTTTTGGACTGTTTTGTTCTGTTAATCTTTATGTTTATCTGTAATGCCACTAACACACCGTCTGTATTAAAATAACTGTACAGTAAGTCTTAAAGTCAGGTAACGTAAATTAGTCAATTTTGTCTTTTTAAAAAGTGTTTTGATTATTCTAAGTTCTGTGCACATCTGTATAAATGTCAAAATCAACTTGTCAATTTCTGTTAGGATTTTTTTTTTCTGGCATTTTTCACTTTTTTAATTGATCTACATTTCCATCTGCTGCCATTTTCCCTTCTGCCTGAAGAATTTCTTTAAACATTTATTATAGTGCGGGTCTGGAGATGAAAAGGAAGTTATAAGAAAAGAAATTAAGACCAATGTCCTTCATAAACACAGGCGTAAAAATCCTTAACAAATTTTAGCAAGTCAAATCCATTATTACATAAAAAGGATAATATGTTCTGGCTGAGTAGGGTTTATTGCAGGAATGCAAGGGTAGTGAAGCATTAACACCATGTAACGTAATCTACCAAATTAATGGACTAATAAAGAACAAACATATGATCGTCTCTGTAGATGCACATAAAGCATTTGACAAAATGTAACACCCATTCATGATGAAAGCTGTCTGCAAACTATAAATAGAAAAGAGATCTTACAGACTAGATTTCAAAGAGATCCTGTGAAACAACATCTACAAGTATCCTCGTACTTAGTGGCAAAACTTTGAACACTTCCCTTTTAAGATTGGGAAAAGGATGCCCACCCTCTGCTGTTAACCATTGAACTTCTGTTCAGCACCACACTGGAGACCTCAGCCAAAGCCAACTTCAGAAATAAATTCTGGGGTAAAGAAATCTTAACTCACTCTTTTTTTTTCAATATATTTAAAAATAATGCACATTTATTGGGAACTCCGCTAAGCTTTATAGAAGGTTACACTTGTTTGGTGAATACTCCATTAATTTCCCCTGTCTTCTCTTGGGTAAGGTCAACTTTGTCAGTTAGCATCTCTTACTATTATGTGTCTTGCTAGATAATGCACAGAAAATCTAATGAAATTGATATGTTATAGGAATTAATGTCTAAGATAATGCACTAGTTAAATATATAGACTGCATGGTTTTACTTTGCAACTGAGGAAAAATATAACTAGTTCTAAGGCTATACACAAACTTTTGTATAACCTCATGAAAAAATGCCTCATTCTTAGTCACTTCTGTAATAAAATGCAAATTGTTGTATCAAGATTGAACAGCTTCCCATTTATGAAAAATAGTAGTAGTGTAGCAACGTGAAATGATTCACATCTATCAAAATAACATTTTACAAATGACTTCAAAGCACATTGGA
Organism: Rousettus aegyptiacus; assembly: GCF_014176215.1. Classification (NCBI taxonomy): domain Eukaryota; kingdom Metazoa; phylum Chordata; class Mammalia; order Chiroptera; family Pteropodidae; genus Rousettus; species Rousettus aegyptiacus. The sequence continues at coordinate 42,836,134 of NW_023416288.1, read as the reverse complement.
GCCATATTGAGAAAATTTTAATTTTCTTTCAGGCAGATTGCATGTTAATAATTAATAATTAGTGTGTTCTTTTTCTTTCCAAATACCACCTATCCAGAAAACAGCTCAAAATTCAGCTCTTTGAAGTTCTTCCTAATCGGCTTCATTGCAAACATTGTCTACCTCCTCTACGTTTTCTTGAGTTATAATCTACCTCTTAGCACATTAGAGTTTACATTGTATCGTCATTTAGTTTCCACTTTCACATACATAATAATTTTAATCTAATAAACTTTATTTTTTAGAGGAGTTTCAGATTTATGGAAGAGTTAAGCAGAAAGTACGGTTTCCATATCCTTTTTACACTCCACCCTCAGATAGAGTTTCTCTTATTATCATCTTATTAACATGCTACATTTGTTACAATGGATGAGTGGAGGTTGATGTGTTATTATTAACTGAAGTCCATAGTTTTCATTAGATTTCACTCTTCGTGTTATACGTTCTATGGATTTTTGCCAAATGTATACTGACATGTATCCACCATGACAGTATCATACAGACTAGTTTTACTGCCCTAAAAATGTCCTGCGCTCCTTCTGCCTTGCTCCCAACTCCGAGAACCACAGGTATTTTTCCTCCCCTCATAGTTTTGCTTTATTTAAGAATGTCGTACAGTTGGACTCATCCAGCATGTAGCCTTTTCAGACGGCCTTCTTTCACTCGGTCACGTGCCTTGAAGATTCCTCCATGTCTTTCAATGAGTTGATAGCTCATTTCTTTTTCGCACCAAATAATATTCCACAGTTTATTATTGGTTTATGTAATCAAAGCCATCTGGGCTGATTCCAAGTTTTGGCAGTATGAACAAAGCTGCTATAAACATCCATGTATACAATTTTGTGTGGACATAAGTGGTCAGCTCTTCTGAGTAAATTCTAAGGAGCATGATTGTTGGATTGTACAGTAAAAGTATGCTTAATTTAGTAAGAAACTGCCAAACCGCCTTCCAAAGTCGCTGTACCATTTAGCATTTCTACTAGCGGTGAGTGAGAGCTCCTGTTCTCCCACATCCTCACCAGCATTTAGTGTTGTCAGTGTTTTGGATTTTAGCCCTTCGGTCAGGCGCGTACTGGCATCTCATTGTTTTAACTTGCGGACCTCTGGTAACGTGTCGTGATGACATGTTTATTTACCATCTATACATTTTCCTTGGTGAGGTGTCTGTTCAGATTTTTGGCCCTTTCTTTAATCAAGTTGTCTCATTTTCTTTTTTGAGTTCTAGGAATTCTTTGTGTATTTTGAATGTAAGTCATTTGTGACATGTGAGTTTTGCAAATGTTTTCTTTCAGTCTGTGCATTATCTTTTTACTTTCTTAACAGTGTTTTTCATAGAGCCGAAGTTTTTAATTTTAATAAATTACAACTTATCCATTTTTTCTTTCATGGATTGTACTTTCGGTATTATATCTAAAAAGTCCTCTCAAACCCAAGGTTGCTTAGCTTTTCTCCCACATTATCTTCTAGGAATTTTATAGTTTTGTGTTTTACATTTAGGTCTTTGATCCATTTTGAGTTAATTTTTGGGAAGCGTGTAAAGCCTGTGTCTAGATTCATTTTTTTGCAAGTGCATAGCCAGTTGTCAAACACCAATTTTTGAAAAGAATATCCTTTCTCCACTGAATTGCCTTTGGTCCTTTGTCAAAGATCAGCTGACTATATGTATGTAGGTCTATTTCTGGGGTCTCTATTCTGTTCTGCTGATCTATTTGTTCTCTTGTCAATACCGCGCTGTCTTGATTACTATTGGTTTATAGTAGGTTTTGAAGTCAAGTGTTGTCAGCCGCCCGACTTTGTTCTCCTTCCGTATTGTGTTGGCTCTTCTGCGTCTTTCACCTCCCCATATAAACTTCAGAATCTGTTTGTTGATAGCCACAATATAACTTGCTGGGATTTTGAATGGGATTGCACTGAATCTATGGATCAAGGGGAAAAAAAAACTGACATCTTGGAAATACTGAGCCTTCTTATCCGTGTACACAGCGTGGGTTGCCATTCATTTGCTCCTCTTTGATTTTTTTTTTCATGTGAGTCTAGCAGTTTTTCTCATATAGATCCTGAATATACTTTGTTAGATTTATACCTCAGGGTTATACCTCGGCATTTGTGTGCACGTGTGTGTGTGTGTGTGTGTGTGTGTATGCACGTGAGCATGCATTCGTATTAGTCAGGGTTCCCCAGAGAAATACCAGAAACCAAGATCTGGGCACCAGGTACGTTTGTTGCCACTGGGGGCTGGTTGCTTCTAGGTTTTCTCACCTGACCGAGCAAAAGAGTGTGTCTCTGTATCACTCATTTCAGTATATACCACAAATGGAAACATTTCTATGTGTAAGTATCTGTGTCTGCATTCAGCTAAACGTGAATTCAGTCCATTACCATACGGGTCGTTCTAGTCACCCTTCCACCCCAGCTCTGCTCACCTCTGACCTCCCACTTCAACAGGGAGAAATCTGGCTCCTCCCACCCACCATCCATTTCCTTGTTTCCTTTATATGTGTGTCTAGGGGTGTACAGCTGTGCGTGTACAGTTTTGTTTTCGTCTTGATGCTTTTTTTCATTTTAATGCTTTTTTTCCTCTGTGAAGTTCTTTGGCCTTTTATAAGTTCATGTACTTCATTTATCAGCCTCACTTGAGGGTCATCTATACAAATTAACCAGTGAAGAGTAGCAATTTATGTAGCACAAATGAGAAAATGTGTAAGAAAATGCTTTTTTAATTGGGAAGTATTCTGAAAATATAAGGTAGTTATCACTATCAATATTTCTATGTTGCCATTTTTTTTAATCAAGTTAGTATTTCATTGTGGAGGTCGTTCTATAAAATTAAAATTGTGTCACCGAAGACTTTCTTTGACTTTCATCTTTTGTTTTCAACATTTGGAGTTGTGCTTGACAGTATGGTAACTATAATGGGTACGTATTTAAGTAATGTCGATATGATTCCTATCGGTCACTCAGAGTTGATAACATAAGTAGCCCACACCCACTCCCGAGGAGTGTCTGGACTTGAGTATCCGTGACAGCAGCTCAGTGAGATTTCTTTAGGAGCCGCAAACCTAAGTCTTCCATCCACGTCAAAAGGAACGTCTTCTCTGACTGACCCATGTTTGTTCTGGAGAGTCTTCCAGCTATACCAAGTCCAGGCTAAAGAAAAGAAGGAGAAAGGTATTTCATAATAACAAAACTAATCATACCATCTGCTGACATTCATGACATGATCCTCTGTTTTCGCCTTCAATGGGACAATAGGGAAATCAGAATTCGTCTGATGAAAGGAAAAGGGCTTTACTTTAAAGCGGCGTCAGTTTTCAGGACATCCGCCGTATTTTGTTGTTGTTCGTGTACTTTCTTCGTTTTAGATGATGGGAAACTGTAGAAGGATGATTTTTCTTTTGCTTTTTTTAAGCGTAGTTGCCCTTAGCTCTTTCATTTACTTTTGGTCATTAGATGCGACAGTTTCAGTACCAAACTCCACATCTCCTTGTCACTGTCATTTGGCTCTTGGGGCAGAACCTTACCTGGCAGGATCCAGGCTTCCTTCTGTAGGAATGAGCTGGAATGAGCTAGATTCTGGCTTCCTGAAAGAAACCAGGAACTTGAGAGAAAGACCAGTTCTGGCAGCCTCGGCTTTGGAATTCTGTGACTGTGACTCCATGCCTTTGAGGGACTGCCTTTCTGTCCTCTTCTTACATTGCCTGTGAAACATGATCTGGAATCTTGCCAGAAATCACTCTTCTACTGTCAGTATTTTTTTTAAAAGCCGGTCTTCTCTTCGACTAACAATAATTTCCTTAAAAATCAGAAACATAGCTTTACTCTTTCGAGCCCTTTAGAAATGTGTTGCTGGATTGAAGTGGCTAAAATTACAGCCAGCGTGGAAAGTGATGAACAATAATTTGGAATATCCACATACCTTATTTTCGAAGTATAACAGCCATTTTAGTTTCTTCTAACACAGCAGGTTCACATTTATATATGTTTTTAGATTCATGGTGAAACAGTCATAAGGCGTTTGACCCATGGTGCGTGGACTAGGTGAGTTTCAGTAGAAACTAGGGAAAAAAGAAGCATTTGAAAGGAGTTCATTCCTGCCCGGGCTGAGCCACCTGAATCAGGACAGGAAGCTCTGTCTCTTCGGCCGCTTATTGGTAGTTTGAGCTAAGTATGTCACTGGACCTCTCTGTATTTCCACTTTTCCACCTCTGAAACAAAGAGAATACCTCCCCGGAGGACCCCACTGCTCAGGGGAGCACAAAGTGTTCAGATGTCATCCACCCTCAGCCCCGACCCCGAGGGAGCAGTGAGCCCAAACCGCTCACTTTTTCCCTCACATGATCCTCTGCTCGGCCTTGAACTCTGTCCCATGAAGTTGTTAAACTCCATTTATGCATCCAGGTTCTGCCCCTGGCTAATGGAAATTGGATCAACGTCCATGAGTTTTAAATCTGTTGAAAGCGCACGTGATAAGTAGTGACTACAGTACAATGACATCTGATCGACCGTAACTACACAGAAGCATATTTATTCCCTTAAATATAACTCCATCGGAATGGTTTTTTCAGTCTCTTTTAAATAGTGATTTTTCAGAAGACTGTTTTAATGAAAGCTCCTTTTATATCAGCTACTTTAAAAATTTATTTAAACATTGCCCTTGACTACTAAAGAGTAGTAGTTCCTTTATGTAAAGATTATACAATTTTAATCGATGCATTGTGTATCCTGATCCATTAGGTATATCTCATATTTTCTTAAGAGGAAGTTTTAGATTCCAGTGACATTTAAAGAAAATCTTATTTTACAGCTCAGTTTTTATAATACTGCTTATAAGATTTGTTCCCTATCCCAATCCCAATAATTTTAGATTGCAAATATATGTCATTTATTCTTTTTTAATACATAGCTCTTTTCTCAGAAAATATTATGATATTAAAAGGAAAGAAAAGCGAGCGAAGAAAACCACGAAGCGAAGACTAAGAGCTTAGTGTGTCAGCGGCATCCGATACTTGTTACAGAGACGAGGTCTCGAGTAATAAGGCCCGTATTGAAATACAACACAGTTTATAGTTTTTTTTCTCTCACAGAAGCTCTTTTTGGTGTTACATTTAGTAAGCGGTTTCACAGACAGTTGTATCATATTCATGACAAGTAAATTACATAGTTTTTCCATTGCATGAAAATTTCATCACAGCCTCTTGCTATACCTTTGTTTAGAGAGAAGATGGGTGTTAAGTGTACTCAGCAATAGTGGCAGACATAGAGATTTCCCTGTGCCGACTGCAGACTCAAATTTGCATGCTTCGTAGAGAGAGGAAGGGCGAGAAGTCGGCAGTGCCCGAGGGAGAAGGCCCGGGCCCGGTCTGGGCAGTTTGTCTGTGGCCCACGTGTTCAGCGAGAGTGTTTGACGTGGAAGCTAATGGCCAAGCTGCTGGGTTTATGGTTCCTGGACTTGACAGTGCAAATCTGTTTTGCTGAGCTTTGGCTACTGTTACCAAAAAGTCTCTTTTTCAGGGCTGAATTTGGTGACTCATTTGCAGACATTCATGGAGAATTAGTTTTACCCGCTAGGGTCGGTCAGTTGTCTGCAAAAGGAAAGAGAGCAGAGGATGGTTAATAACAGTTGTCCTCTTATCTTTTTTAAAATTTATATCTGCGTTTCTTTTTTGAGCTTCTTAAAATGTGAAGGAGCTCAAAACCTTTAAATTATAAACTATAAACTATGAACCTTTAAACTATAAACATTAGGAAATTCATTCTCTGTAATATACAAGACTTATTTATGTCTTATGCATTCAAATCTCGTAGCCAAATGTTTCATTTGCTTTTTTGCCTTTTATTTTTTTAAAAAATCATTTCTCCTGATGTTTCTAAGTTGAGCCTCTGTGATTAAGCATAATGATAATACTGTGTAGTCTATGAATATAGATTTCTTCCTATTCTGAATTTCTGCTCCATGCAATATGAAGTTGGGATTTTTTCTTCCTTCCTATACATATATATGAAAGCGGCGTCTGACTACTGTGTAACTCGTGGAGAAACAGCGTCAGAGTTCCCCACACGTGGTAGATAGTCGGTAATGGGTTTGGTTTATCAGCTGAAGACGAAGCTTCCCTAATAGTCATTTTGGCAAACACTTCAGCTGTGTCTGTGGATGAGTCATGTTTCTGCTGGGTGTGCTGGCCAGGACCTCCCACAGGACCGTGGGCTTCCCAGTGACAGACACAGGTCTGCAGGCTTTCTGTGCCCCGCCCACCCCGCCTCAATCCCTGTTCCTTCCCCTCCCCTTACACACACACACACACACACACACACACACACACACACACACACTCTCTCTCTCTCCCTCCCTTCCTCCCTCCCTCCCCCCGCCCTTTTCTTCCCCTTCCCTCTCTCTCTCTCCACTAGAAGGGAACGTTTTAGCCATTTCAATTCTGGAAGTTTCCCTGCAAAGTTCAGTGAACTAAATATCTTCAGATATTTACACAGAACAAGACAAATCGTTCTGATATATTTTGTGAGATAGAAAACACCACCAATATCATCTCGGTGCATGGACAGCCAGCGAGGGTAGCCTCCTTTCCTCTGGATCTGTGTGGCCCCACAGGTGAAGGGAGAAAAGCAGGAGTCAGCACGTGCTGGTCACCGACGGCACGGCTCGTTCCCCGCCGCATGGCGCCGTCGGCGCCGTCTGCCAGGCCCGGCCCCGGAGCTGTCCAAGCGGCTCTTTACACGCAGTAGATCGGTACGTGGAGTGGTGGCCCCGTGCTGAGCTGGTGGTTAGACGCTGCTCATCACACACAATCTCCGAGTGTGGGAGAACCTGGCAGGGACTGGAAATTTAAACCAGGTTATACAGAAAGATAAAAGCAAGTTGCGTTGGGAAAACATACCTCGTTTCATTGTATCTTTATCAGGCGCTAGCTGCTAGCTTAAGGACCATCTCTGATGTAGACAGACAAAACCCAAGAGAGAAAAAAAAAAACAACAAAAAACACAGCATTATATATCCCAGACATCACACCACAACTCTATATAACTACTTATTCCTTTTTTTTTTTCCTTTCTGAAAAAAGACTAACAGCATGCTAAAAGAAACCTTGACTGAAGGGTTTAACAGCAGTGTGGGAATAATTTCAATAATTTAAAAAGATGTCGCTCTCTGTAATGAAAATTGACTCTATTTCTTTTATTTACTTGAATACATGCTTCTTGTAAACACCTTAAAATTAAATTGAAATGCATCTAATCCATGTTTTTCTGAACTACTCGATTCAGTGTCTTCAAGTGTATTTGTGTTGAAATTTTAGAGCTATTTATATGTAAATGGAAAGTCTTCTGTAATTGGCACGGGGAGAGCCCGCTAGAAGCCCCGTAATCTAATCTAAGTTGCACATTTTCTCCCCTCCGCTGTACATTCATAATGGCGTCTGGGGGCAAACAGTTTGATCCTTCTGTCCACATCACTCTCCTTTGCAATAAAGGGAGGAACAGGGAAACTTTGTTTTAAGGATTAAGTGGTGACGTTTCTCCGTGACACACCGTCTTAGAGCTACCAGGTTTCATAGGGAGAAAAAAGGTATTAACTTCTAACTACTCGGAATAGGAATTTAAATTACTTGCATCAGGGTAGTAGAATGAAAGTAAAATTGTACAATTGTTCTTTCTGTGATGGAGTATTAAGTTTTATTTTTAAAAATATGTGCTGCTTGAGACTAGCAATAATGTCACCGAAACAATTTTTCTGTTTTTACGTTTTTCCTAAATTGCGTTTTTTTAGGGGGAGGGGGCAGGGGGCGTATTAGCCAAAGGACCTATCAGGTTAGCAAGGACAATTAACTATGTTAAATATTTGAGGAACTTGTTATATGCTTATTACAAATCATGGAATACTTAAATTTTAAGAGATAGAGAAAAAGATACCTGAATCTTAAATTCCATTCTGGAGCAAGTGATGTTTTAAAAAAAAATCGGTGTCATACTAAATCAGTTAAAATGAGATTAATTATCCCTACAGCCATCCGGCCATCCGTTCACGTTTATTTATCCACTCGTCCATCCATCCCTTCAGCAGGTAGCAAGCCCAGCTCTGGGCTGGGTGCCAGGGGTGCCTCGTGAGCAGGAGACTCCCATCACCCTCGTGGTGAGTTCCGTCTGTAATCAGATCCGTAAGCCAGAGGACAAAGCCAGATAAGAGTTACATGAAAAATTTAGCTATTTTCCATTTTCGAGAACAGCCCGATTCTGAATGTTTGCCCTTTCTCAATAGTTAAGAGTTAACCATCGAAACAGAGGTCATTTTAGATGGTAATCTTTTCTAATGTATGTCCCGGAATAGATAGTATTGGATGTAATCTTTATGTTTTCAGGATCATGGTTTTAGATGTCATGCTGCCCTGTAATTCACTACCTAAATAAGCTGGTGACAGAATTACTATACTTGATTTTAATTTGTATTTCTTTTCTGACTGACAGATAGTGTCTTCCTGCTAGTCATGTCTCCTTCTGTAGAGCTCTCCCACCCTCATTCTTTCTGGTAGGCCCTTTCTAATCTCTCCCGGATGTGAATGCAGCGTCACCAGGATTATGAAAATTGTTGCAACTATTTTTTTTTTAAATAATGGGTCTTTTATAAAATCAGATGGTTTCTCCTGTGAATAAAATGCATCTTCTTTGCTAAATTTATTTTTGCTGCCTAGGAGACTTCTTCGATTATATTCTTGGTCCTGTTTTTAATAGATGAAACATCATTTTAACCATATTTTTACCAGTTCAGGAAATCAAGTCAAAAGGATGGCAATACCAACAATGCAAATCAGAAAACATGTTTTTTAGTATTTGTGGCAATACAGCTTGAATTTTGTAGATAACGAATAGTATGCACAACACTAGTTTTCTAGGGACTACCATGAACAATAGCTGATTTGATTCTCATAATTCTTATTGGTAAAAATAGCCGATATTGGCATACAACTTTAAGATTTGCCAAAGGGAACCTTTTTTTTTTTTTCTTCTCATTTTCTCTTCACAACAACTAAGAGGCAGGCAGCGTTGCCAACCACAGCTTACGGTAGACGGAACTCATTCTCAGAGGCTGGCGACGGCCACTGCCTCATGTACGCGGCTCGCCTGATCCGTCACACACTCGGAAAGTGGGGTCGTTCACAAGTGACGCGGAGGGTGGATGTGGCGAGACGAAGGGGGTGGCGATGGGAGGCGCTAGAGCAGGCTGGCAGGGGGGCCTGGCAGTGAGGCTCAGGCGGTTCTTCACTCCTGGGTGGAGCCTGATACTTTGGTAAGGATGGTATCGAGGCAACTAAAACTTCGGTCGTTCTGCCCTCCCCGAAATGTGCTGATTCTGATATCCGCTTAATGAAACCTCTCCAATAGTCACTTTCTGTTTTCCAAAGACAAACAAACAAACAACAACAACAAAAAAAAAACAGGCTTTCATTCTGATAATGTCTGATAGACGAGGAAAATGTGAAAGATAATTAAAAATAGGCGAGTTAAAGTCAGAGAGGTATGTTCTCTTTGTTGTCCTTTTTTTTTTTTCTCTACAGAGAATTATTCTGTAGTTTTTTGAATCTAATGTGTTCTAGTTATTTGGTAGTTATTAAAGAGAAGAGGGAGCTTATGCTTTAGAATAGGATGGAGTAAATAAATTTAACCACTCATCTGAAAAAAAAAATGTGTTAGAAATAGTGCGGGGTCCCACCATCGAGACTGGAAAACCCAAGGTTCGGAAGGGTCTGACTTAACAGTGGGGAATAGTTCGACCCGGGCTGGATGCTGCTCTGATCTCACCTAAGAAATCTGAAAAGCGAGACCCGAATAATCAAACTGTTTTCCAGAAATTTAACTGCACCTCAGAACAAAGGTCAAGGCTCTTTGTAGAAATACAAAAATATCCAGTACTCAACAAGGGAAAATTATACTGTTTTTCAATAAAAATGTTTTAGGCATGCAAAAAAGCAGTAAAATATGACCCGTAACAAGAAGATTATAAGTGAAAGTAACCCCAAACCATGAGAAGTAGGAGATGAGAGCGTTCAAACAGGCTCTATAACTATGTTCCACATGTTTGAAAACTGGAACTTCCGTTCATTGCGGGTGGGAATGTAAAATGATACACTTTGGAAGATGGGAAGATGGCAGCTTCTTAGAAGGTAAACACACGAGTGCTGTATGATCCAGCTGTTTCCCAACGAGGTATTTACCCAAGAGAAAGGAGCGTGCGTGTCCGCAGAAAGACACACACAAACCTTCATAGCAGCTTGGTTTGGAAGAGTCCCAAACTGGAAACAGCTGAGATCCTGTTCATTAACAGGTAAATGGGTAAACAGACCCTGGTCCATCCATACGATAAAATGGTACTCCTCAATAAAAAAGAATACACTATAGATACCACTGCATGAATAAATCATAAAATAATTACACAGAGTGAAATAAGCCAGACAAATAGGACTCTGTTTTAATTTCCTGTGGTTGCCCATAATGAATTACGATGAACTTGATGGCTTAAAACAACAAATTTATTCCCTTGATTCTGGAGGCCGGAAGTTAAAACTCGAGGTGTTGCCAAGGCTTCTCTCTCTACAGAGGCTCTGGGGGCATTCTTATTTTTTTTTCTTTTTCCTTTTTCAGCTTCGCATGCCCTGTCTTAGGGCTTGGGGCTGCTGCACTCCGCTCTGCCCCCAGCTTCACATCGCCTTCTCTCTGTTTTTCGCTCTGTGCGACATCACACATCATTGGACTTAGTCCAGAGAAATCAGGATGATGTCATCTCAAGATCTTTAACTCGTTTACAACTGCAAAGACTCTTTTTCCAAGTATAGTCATGGTCACGGGTTCCAGGGGTTGGCTGGAGACGTATCTTTAAGAGTAACTGGTCCACGCTACCCTGAATGGTCCCACTTATATGAAATTCTGAGAAATGCAAGCTAGTGTATAATGAAAGGACGGGACTTGAGGGAGGGATTACTAAGTGATTTCAAGGAAACTTCTGGGGACGCTGGGCGTGTTCATTATCTTGATTGCGGGGATTGTTTCACAGGTGTATCCTTATGTCGAAACGTATCCGAGCACATGCTTCCCGTATGTTTATTGCAAACCACTTACAGCTTAAAGAGGCTCCTCTGGCAGGTGTGAGAGGTACCTTACTGAAATTTTGACCCGGAATTTTCCTCGTCTTTGGTTCCCACTGCGTTCTTCGTTTCAGTTCTCGCAAATAGTAAATTCCTAATTCACAATCTAATGCAAGATCTCACCATGGTCCGGTGCTTTTGGACCTGTTCAGGCGTCTCTCTGACCCAGCCACCCCCAAGTGACCACTGTGTGCTGATGTCGCAACCGAAAGTAGCCTTGACGATTCACCCATCTCTCTCCATTAGTGATTTTAAACATTTCTGGAGTCATTTATTTACCCGCTTGGAAATTTGATGAGAGTCGAGGTTTCTTGGCCCATAAAAATGCACCTGTGATTTTCTGGATGGTTCTATGACCCTCTGAGGCCCATAGGTGAGCCACCCCACCCCCAATGCTCATGAAGGTGAACAACCTGTGATTCGGTTAGTTACAAATTTCTATTTGTTTGAAAGGGCTTTTAGAGTTATAAAAATCTAGATGATTTGTTTACATGGTTTCTGGCAGGGCCTTGAACACTTGGATATTTAAAAATCAGTTTTACAAGGAAATGATATCATTGCGTTGCCCTGTTTAGCAGATACAGAAAATGTGGGAAGGCAAAAGTTTGCTTTCGATAAGCCTTTGTCACTGCAGATGCTACGCGAACAGCAGGGCCTGCCTCCAGGACACAGTTCAGGGAGATGCGACATCTCAGCAGGCCCACTTCACGCACCGCGTCCTCCTGTTCACAGCGGGCGGCACGTTTGCAGGGTCTTCCGAGACCAGGTAGCCCCGTGAGCAGTTTCACCTTCACAGCAGGTGCGACTCTTCTCCTGAGGGCACGGGCGGTTGGCACGAAGCCACAGGGTGATTTCGTGCAGCGTCTGGTTCATAGCTCCGAAATGAGTTGCATCTGCTTTGGGTATTTGCTGTCTCTCTCGTTCAGTTTCTCAACATTTAATCATAAGAAAAAGAAGAAGAAAAAGAAAGGTCAGCATTAAAAATGAATGACCATCCGAGGTTTGTTACGCAGGGAGTTGGGGAAAGGGTCAGCCGATCGGGTGACTCAGCAGTTAGATGTCATGTCATGGGTTGGTGACCTCTCCGCTTCTGTTTTTAGCCCTGCAGCTGTAAGATGCAAAGACCATCCTTGAGGAGAGCCACGGTTTCTAATAAGAGCAGAGCAGTGGTTTTTTTTTCCCTTGCTTTTTCTTCAACACTTGGAAGGAGCATTATTGTGTGTTTCCATCGATGGCAGCTGATCCCTAAGATTCTGAAGGGAGCAGGTGTCTCGGAACATCCAGGTGGGAGGAGAGTTTAAAAAGCCCCGCCCCCTCCCAGCACCTGTGGGGGGCCCGTTCACACCACACTCCACGGCCGAAAGCCGCTCGCGGGAGGTCGACTGGTGGCGCTGAATCTGTCGGAACATGACGGTCACGTAAACCAAGCTTTAAGCGTGGGCGTCGTTGCCTTTGGTTGATGGAATGCCTCCCTCCTAAGGACGCCGCTGAGATCCAGCAATTTCGCTGCCGGAGAGGTACATTTCTGCTGTGCCCAACCTACCTACTAGTTCCCTTTCACCCTAGGCCCCTTAGGAGTTTTTAAAGCTAAGCCCGCCTCTACTTAGGTGGGCGACATGAGACTCAGGAGAAGTGGCCCTGTCTTCCGACGAGGGTCTGTTGGCCGGACGGGGCCAGTTTGGGTTCGTTTGGGAAGAGAGCAGCGTCATTTCTCATTCGTTCTCCCTCAGAAACACTGTCGATTGAAGAATATTTATTATTTATACCCTGCTTGTTTTTGGATAGAATTTTCCGAGGCTTGTGCAAAAAAAATATATATATATATTTGCGAAATAAAAAAGGAAATGAGAAGAGGGGTAAGAGAGGGAAGGAAGACGGGCCGGATCGTGGAAAGAGCTTTATCTCCCCCGAGGAAGTAGCTAACCTCTGATTTGAGTGTCTTCTGTGGTTTCCTGGTATTAATAATAGTGTACAGTAGACTTGCTATCTGTAATGAGCAGTATTTTTCTCAATAGCCTGGTCACTATGAAGTGATTTATTAGTGACTCGAATTTATGAGATTTATTAATTATGTCGTGGTTTTCATCAATGCACTTGACTGCTTTCGAGCTTAAAGTCAGATGAGAAAGTACCTGATCTAGTTATTACAGATTGTCATACTTTCTCAGAATGATCAGGAATTGAAGAAACACCTCATGACCCAATTTTTTAGGTTCCTTTGAAAATAATTTGAGTTATGCCAGTCATCGATTTTAAAACTGCTTCTTCTCTCTTTCTCCCTTGTTTTAGTAAACAGCCCTTTGGGAAATAGAAACTTAACGTTGTCTTTTTAAATTTTAGTTATGTCATTTTTAGTACATTGGAAATAAAAAAAAAATGAATTTCCCTTCTCCTTTAACCAAGTATATGTGTGTCTCCTTTTTCGTGTCTAGAATATGTGGTAAAGCGTGAGAATTTATGCCGAACACGAAGGTGGAATTTTCTCCTGAAAGTCCATCCCAGGCAGTGTGTTCCCAAACCGTATAGAAATAGAGCTTTCCTACTGATTTCAAAAGGTCGAACTGATTTTTTTGAAGCATCGCCTGCTTCACGCACGATATTCTGCGAGGCAAGATGAGAATTCAGACGTGCAAGTAAGCAACAGGAAGGCCGCCCATTACATGTTCGTTGTCCAGTAGCAGGCTTATAAAATACGTAAGCGAATAATTCAGTGTACAGTGTGCTGTAGTGGAAAACGAGTTCTCTGGATGCAGGAATTTGGGTCTGTTTCATTCCTCACTGTATCTCAGGCGTCTAGAAAGATACGCCTCACGTGACAGACGTGCAACAGATAGATATGCGTCGAATTAGTGACTAGAAGGCACAGGTGACAGCTAGATAAAGTATCACTCTGGAGATCGGGAAAAGCCTCATGGAGAGATGGCAATTGGGTGCAACGCGGAGGCGTATGGCCATGTTCTAGAAAAGGTGTATGACTAAGGAGAGCGAGGGAGGCAGGTCGCCGAGTTGCCTTCGGTCTCCGCCCTTGCTGCCAATGAGTTTTTTGGGGGAGTAGGAGGGATGTAATTAACAGCGCCAGCAGGCCGGGCTCCGGCCCCGTGCCAGCACGCCCCCCCCCCCCCTTGAAGGCCGCGCTGCTGACTTACGCTGGCTCTCGACACAGGTTTTAACTCTCTAGGCGTGAATCTGGCTTTCTTCCGCGTTGCCTTCCAACCCTGCCTTTTCTTCTCTAACGTCATTTTCAAAGGGATTCTGAAGACCTGAGTAAGAGGAGGTGGGATCCGTTTTTCATTCAGTTTGACTTCTTTTTTTTTTTCCCCCAAAAAGGAGGTGGGGACCCTTGCTGCTGGCCTCCCCACCCCCCACGACGCCCTCCCCGGAGGCCTCTCTCCTGCCAGCACCCCTGGGTGGGCGGGGGGGAAGGGGCTTACCCACTGGTTGCTGACTCCGCTCTTCCCTGCCGGCCCCTCGTCCCGCGGTCTGAACTCCCCTCAAGCACAGTGGGGCCGCGGGCCCTGGCGCCCTGCAGAGGACAGAGCCACACAGCAGAGACGGCGAGGCGGGGCTCGGTCGCCTGGCGTCCCCCAGCCTCAGCGCTGCGCCTCCTCCTCGGTGCCGATTCGTTTACCTGCCGTCCGCGCCGAGCGTTCACTCTCTGCTGGGTGTGCTGCGAAGGCGAGGGCCGTGCTCTCTGTTCACAAAGGGCAGGGCCACTGCCCTGCGCAGTAGGACAGGGCTGGTCCGCCCCCAGGCGGACTCTGCGGTTCAGATGTGGCTTACAGCCAGCAGGTCTGCGCTGCTCCCCGACCCAGGTGACTGTGTGTCTCTGTTAACCAAGCATGCTTCCTGGGAAGATTGGACCGCGTAACGTGTAGGTGCAGCCTATGCAATTTTTAATTAATGCCACTGTGAACATCGATTCTTGTAAAAAAAAAAAAGCGCACTATTTTCTACTGGTTAAGAGAGAGCGGGCTCTGCAATTCGAGCCTTGGTTCCTCAGTCGACTGGCTGTGTGGTAGCAGCAAGTCGCCTCATGTCTCTGAGCCTCGGTTTCTTTTTGCGTGGAATGGGAGCAGGAATGTGTCCTATCTCTGGGGGTCGCTGGGATGCTGGTGGCTAAAACAGCTCGTGTGAAGCACTCAGGGTGGTGGCCGGTGTGTACAGGGGGCTCTGTGTCAGTACTGGAGGCGTTTCGACTCTTCTAGGTCTCAACCATAGAATAGCCTTAAATTCCTTGTTTGAACACAAGAGAAGACGTTCCTCGTCTGTCTGATGCCCTGTCTTTCCTGCACGCCGTTCCGTGCTCCGTCAGTGCGGGAC
The DNA here is from genome assembly GCF_014176215.1 of Rousettus aegyptiacus. Taxonomy (NCBI): domain Eukaryota; kingdom Metazoa; phylum Chordata; class Mammalia; order Chiroptera; family Pteropodidae; genus Rousettus; species Rousettus aegyptiacus. The sequence goes on along the minus strand of NW_023416288.1, from coordinate 42,820,631 downwards.
ATAGACATGGTTCGTGCATCCTCATGCGCGTCCTGCGGTCGGCGCCGACACCTGCTGCAGGTGGAGGCGCCCCGTCCCGTCCACGCTGGGCTCCCGCGCTCTTCCTGGGCGCCCAGGCTGGCTCTGCGGCTGTGGAGATGGTCCCGCGTCCTTACAGAATGATGTGCTTGTAGGAAATTATTCGATTTTTCTCTTTCTGAGAAATAACTTGAGTTCCGAGTAATGATGCGGCGTTAGAATTGAAAAATGGAAAAGCAAACAAAGACAGTTTAAGAACAGCTGTAACTTCACGCGGTCGGGACTGCGTATCGGAGTCTAAATGCACTAAATGCGTCAAATGCACCCATCTCTTTCACGTCCCAAGGCCACTAGCAGTTTGTTCAGAATATCTTGTGAAGTGGGTTTGTCGCTTTGGAAAAATAAGCCTTGGCGTAATTCAGAATGACATGTTTTTGTGAAGTCAGGAGCCTTTCTTTCTGCTCGATGGGTGTTTTCTCTGACGCTGCTTCTGCACGGCCTCTCCTCCTGCTGGTCCCTGCTGCATCTGTCCACCTTCTAGGCCACTTGTCCGAAGCTGCCTGAGCCCTGGGTGGAGGCCTCAGATGGGGGTGCTGAGCTGGGTCTCCGAGCGGGGAGAGAATGTGAACACAGCACCGAAGGTCCAAGTCACGGAGACTTCCACCTGTCTGTGTGATGGAGAAGAAGGGACCGTATCAAACGGAAAGGCTAGTTTAAAGTAAATTGAAAGGGACGTTGAAAGAAAGGCAAATCGAAGGAAGAGTATCTGAGACGATTTCTGTAACCAGGACCGGGGTGTGTAAGCCTCCTGTTTCTGCTCAGTAACCCGCGGTCTTTGGGTTGATAGGCACAAGATTGAAATACCCATAACCCTCCTTCCAGCTGGCCCACGTGATAATTTCTGTTAAAAGTAAGAAGCGTTATATTTTCTGGACTTTTGAGATTACTGGAAAATAAGTAATAGCAATAGAGTGAAAAAAAACAAGCAAATACATTTAGAAAATACAATTTGAAGTTCTCTTGCTTATAATGAAATATCTATTGAGATGAAGTCATTGGTGTCTTAGTGAATTTTCAGCTTTATTTTTCTGCTCAAAATGTTATTCAAGTGTAAACATAATATATCTTCAAAACAGTTATATTATTGAAAGGTACTTACAAATTACTGAGCTTTTTTTTTTTTTTTCCAAATTTGAGAGGTAAAAGAAGACAGATAAGCATTCTTGTAACTAATCTTCTTCATACTAAATTCGTATCTGAGTTTAACCTAGATGAAACACAGGGCTTTTAGTGCAAATCGAAGATGTGGTTTTAATTTTAGATGTTGAGATAAGATGTCAAAACATCTTATTCAAGCTGACTGATTCATATAGCCGGTTTAGCACTATATACCGAATCTCAGGCAAGGGAATTTCATATTTTTATCCTTGAAATTCTTAGATGTCATGCCATTGTTTCTGGTTATTAATACTGCATTCTGTGTATTGCCTTAGAATTCCTGGGGAGTCGAACGCAATGGCTCAAAGAAAATCATGAAGCTATCTGAAAGGACTATTTTATAATATTTCTTAGTGTTCGAAGAGGGTGCTCAGTAGTTTGAAGTTGCTTGACTGTCTTTGGCAGTGAAGAGGCTGTAGACGAGAGAGCACAGTGTGTCCATCACAGACAGCAGAGGGTCTATTTTAACAAACCGGGCAGGTCAGCAGCTCTGAACAGAGCCGTAGAGTTGTCCAGCCATCGCCGACATATTGCACCAAAACAGTTCCATCGCCCCGCAGCGAAACCCCATCGATACCCATTCCTCACGACTCTTCACTTACCTCTGGTCTCCCCGGCCCCAGGCAGCTGTTAACCTGATGTCTGTCTTTGTAGATTTCCCTGTTCCGGACATTCCATGGAAATAAAACCACGCATCATGTGGGGTGTTCGTGTGTGTGTGTGTGTGTGTGCGCGCGCGCGCGCGCATGCAAGGTTAAAAGCACAAACCATGAAACTGACCATTTAAAAAAATCGTGACCGCTTTTAAGCGTGCAGCTAGTTCAGGAGTGCGGCGTGTACGCACACCGCGGGTCACGGATCTGCAGAACTTGCTCATCTCGCAGAACTGAAGCCCCGAACTCCCTTCTCCGCTCCCGCCCTCCGCGCCCCCAGCAACCAGCTTTCCGCTTTTCCGTTTCCATTATACCGGCTACTCTGGAGACTTCATCTAAGTGGAATCCCTCAGGATTTGTCCTTTTCTGAATGGTTTATTTCACGTAGCGTCGTGTCCACAAGCTTCGTTCATGTTATAGCATGTGACAGGATTTCCTTCCTTTTTAAGGCTCAATAATATATCGTTGTATGTATAGAACACATTTTGTTTATCCGTTCACCAGTAATTGGATATTCGGGCTACTTCTAGCTCTTGTCCAGGGTGAATAGCGCTGTTTTGAACATGAGTGTGCAACTATCTCTTCCAGACCCTGTTTTCATTTTTTTTTTTTTTTTTGGATATATACCCAGAAGTGGGATAGCTGGATCATATAGTGGCTCTATTTCTCATTGTTTGAGGAAACTCTGTATTGTTTATCATAGCAATTGCACCGTATTACAGCTCCGCCCATAGCACGCAAGGATTCCATTTTCCCCATGTCCTCACCAACGCTTGTCTTTCTCCGTTCGCTTTCGCTGTAGCCACCCTAACAGGTGGGAGGCGGTACGGTTTTTATGGTCTGCATTCTTCTGCTGTCCAGTCCTGCCGAGCATCTTTTTATATACTTGTCGGCCATTCGTGCATAATCTTTGGAGAAATGTGTATTCAAGTCCTTTGGATTACTTGATTTTGTTGTCGTTGTTCAATTGTGGAGATTCTTTTTTAAATTCCGGATATTAGCCACTTCTGAGCTACATGAGGAGTAAATATTTTCTCCCATTCTGTAGATGGCCTTTCTCACTGTTACTTGTGTCCTTTGATGCACACGTTTTTAAGTGCGATGTGATCCCATTTGTCTGTTTTTGCCCTCGTTGCCTTTGCTTTCACCGTCATAGTCAAGCCTTTTACAAATGCATATGCATAGTCAACTTCTGATTAGAAGAACTAACAGAGGTCAACAATTCAAACAAAGATTAATCCAGAAGTCATTTATATTTACATTTAAAATGCAATTTATATTTATATCTGATTATGAGTGTGCCTACAGTTCTGAAAAGTAATTGCTAGCAAAATAACGAAGGCTTGCTATGAATATATGACTCAGGAAAAGCCGGAAACATGTCAGCTTTTCCCAGTTGACCCCCCAGTCAAGACCTCCTTGAGGGAACATTTTCATGTCGGTCTTCCAGTCATTTTTCTTGGTAGGATACAGACTATACAAGGAAGTAAACACAATTTGTTTATTTAAAAAAACAAAAAGGTAGGCAGACTATGTTTAATCTATTAAGGTATGCCGTAGATTAAGTAAACCTGAATAAAAGATATGCTTTGTAAGATTTAAGTCTATAACAATGCCCAAGTTATAGGGGCTTCGGCTGCTTTGCTACGAAGTGCCCTGACCTTTCCCCCACTTGTCGGCGGGGGGGCAGGGGGGTGTGTGAGTTCCAGTGCAAGGCCGGTTCGCGGAAGTGATGTCCGCGGGAGTGATGATGCTTGCATGGGTGATGCTCACTGCACCCCAAGCCCTTGCACCCCAGTACCAACTCGTACAAGGCATCATTCCGTTTTCTCCTTCATCTCCCTCACATTGAACAGTAGGCCAGTCACCAGATTCTTTAGATTGTACCTGTGAGGTCTGCGGCCGCTCCCCCGCGCCCATTGTGACCTGCCCGGTGCGGGCGCTGGGTCTCCGCTCGCAGCACTGGGTGGGGGGCTGCCTGCCCTACACCCTCAGGGGGTCGGAAGGCGTCCTTCCCAAACGCGGGTGCTCGTTCGTGTGTCTCACCAAACCCTTCGACACTCACCTGCCCTGAGGACTAACAACGCTCAGCTGCCCAGCGTGGCTGTCGTGGCTGTCGGGGACCCTCCTTCCTGCGACCTAGCTATCCTCATCTGCCCACCCTCGCTCAGCCTTTACCTCGGAGCATCCTACCTGCCCCTCTACCTGTCTGCATCCCTCAGGAGCAGCGAGGTTCTGAGGTCGGGAATCCGGCCCACCTGGCTCGCTGCTACCGGCCTGGCGCCCCCGGCACAGCGCGCTAGGTGGGCGACAAGAACGTGCCAGACGGGTGACGGCTGCAGAGTGTGCGAACCGCGGACCCCCGTCCTCTTCCCGATGGCAGGTGTTCTCACGGGAGCTCGGCACATTCGCTTGTTTCTTTCTCCCTTCCAAGGAGGCCGACTAAGTTCTGGAGGCCAAAGTGAGACACAGGGCCGGCCGTCAGCCTCCGTTTCCTCTCCCTGAGATAAAGGCGAACGCTTCCACAGATCAACCTGTGATCGGAGCAGGTGGGACCAGGTCAGCTCTGAAGTTCAGCCCTGTGGTCCTGTGTACACGTAGCCACCCTAACACACCTGAAACTCCAGAGCCCGATATGAAGAGATCTGTCCATTCTAAATCTGTCTAATCGGTATTTATTTACCTTCTAAAGCTTCATTTCTATCAAGATTTGCTTAAACTTTTTTACTGTCAAATGCGTCTTTTTCAACTGACGTTTGAGGGGCCTCAGTGTCCGTATCCTGTGCAAATATTACTGTGTGCGAATACCTTCCCTGTACACGGAGACACTGTGGAAGTGGAGGCAATGACTCCATTCATGTTTATGTTCCTACACGAAATATTCGTTTGCTTTTATTCAACTAGCTGCGTTTTTATGAAGTACGTTAGCAATGTAGTGAGGTATTTTGGGCAGCAGTTCCCATGTTGTATGAGATGCTGAAGGTCCTTAAAGGAAGAACATAATATAAATTCAAAATAATGATGGAAATAACCATTTTTTTAACTCAAAAACTCAAGCGTGTACATCTTATGTTGCATATCAAATATTAACTGAGATAGATAACTGAGAACATTTAAAAAAATTCATTTACCTTTGATCTACATCACATTTCAGCTTTTCTGCTAATAGAATTCTATTCTTTTTAAATCTTTCCTCAGTCTAACTCACTAAATACCTATGTCACCCCATGTAGGCAGTGGGCTAAGGGTTGACGTTCTTGCTCTCTCGCCATCCCACACACGAGGCAGAAGTGACTCTGGACAAGTGAGGTCTGGTTTTAAGCTTCCCAGATTTTAAAGTCTTGGAGGGAAATATGGCCTGAGGGGGAACAGAGATCAGGAGATTTCTGCTCTACTGCCAGAGGCCAGAAGTTCCACGCTCACGGCATACCCTTCCCCATGCAAGGCGCGGGTCCTTCCTCCTGAGAAGTGATCTATGACCTACCAAAATCTCACAAGCAAATGAGTAGTTTCCTCTTGCATTCATTTGCTTAGTCACTCATTTGTTCTCCGCGGAGGAGAGAACCATTTGACTCTCTTGGTCAGCTCTTTCACTCTTCAGCCTGACACAGTGCCACAGCCCGTGCCTTGTCCGGTGGCCGAGGTGCAGACTCTCAGATCACGCCGGAGGGATGTCTTGGCTAGAAGTCCGATGACCCGGGTTCAGGAAACAGTCTCAGTCCACAAAAGAGACAGCTCTGGTGTCCTGGTCAGTCGCCATTTATGGCCCGCCTCCCCTCAGCTTTCATTTCAGAGGGAGGACATTTCAGAGCCCTCTTTTCTTCATTGAACTGTCATGCAAATGTCTTGCACCTCTGCAAAAAAATGTCCCCTGAGCGTGCGTTTTTAGGTGTATTTTATTCTTTAACGATAACGCGCATGTCTTCCTTTTTGCTCACTGAGTCTACCTGGTGCACCAGACGTCGGGGACCCGATGGCTCGCGGTGCGCCTGGGCTGACGACCCAGCTCTGGACCTTGAGGAATCCGCTTGCTGTCCACAAGCACAGGCACACATTCCTTCTGTGTAAAATCGTAGGCTGGCCTGGATGTGCAGCTCCCTTCCAGCTGTGAGATTTTATAAACTGTGACCAGCCGTAAGAGCCTTTTTGCAGTAAGAATGCCAATGAGTCGAGTTATAAATTCTCTGTGGTTCTGATGCAGAGTGCGCATTTTCGCTCCCTCGTGCCTGTGAGGGGTTCTCCGTGTTTTATTTGTGGTTTCCCAGTCCACAGGCATCTCATCTACTGCCGTGCGGATGGAGGAACTCGTTAAAATGATTAAACGTGATTCTTGGCACGAGAAGAGAAAAGAACCAGGGTAAGAGGAAAGAAGTTAAGACCTGTCTCCATACGAATAATAGTAAAACTAAAATATCTGTTAGTTTACTAAAGCCATAAAGCTAGGTGATTTCTCTAAATTCTTGTTTTTGCTGTTAACGAAAGCATTTATATTTTAAATAGCAGGTCTTTGAAAACACGTGTCAGAAATGAGATATAACTAAGAAAAATAAGCAGAGGGATGTGCGAAGTACTCCTCGGACTCTTGCCTGGTCTCTCACGCTCTGTGCTTCCCTGTAAAATCTATGGGGAGAGCTCGAGTATCTACCCGAGGAACCTGCAGATATGCTGATACCGTTAAAACCACAACTGTTCAATTAGGGCTTCGTTGTAAATCAGCCGGTGGTGAGGTTGTTTTAGCGGCGGGGACTGTGACACAGAGAGTTCATTTCGTAATTTCCCGAGTAAATGAGGGCATGCGTTTAAAAATAAAAACGCTGCCTCGAAGCCATGTTCCAGAACGCAAGTCAGGCTCAGAGCTGTCGCTTAATTCCTCTCTGGCGTTTTTGCAGAACTCTCAAAACCCCTGCGCTTATTTTTTAGCTTCCAGTCAGGGCGCCCCAGGAACCCCAGACCCTGCTCCTGGAATGTTCGTGAATGTGACCGTGAGCAGCTCTGTGGGCCCTGGGCTGTGTTTTCCACGTCACCAAAACTTGACACTCTGTTTCTCTCTCACCCCCCTCCCCCTCTCTCTCTTTCACTTTGGGGACAGGCCAAAAAGAAAACAAAAAATAAATGTGGTGAAAGCCATAGATAACATGTAAATTTTCAGTCGTTATCACATAATGACATAAATTGGGAAATAGTTCACCTGAAAGATACTCTTATATATTTGTGCTTCATACTATAGCTCCTAGTTACTGGCAATGTTTTAGTGCCTCTCAACGTGTGAAGTCGTTTGTCAGGTGTCCTAAGGAATTCATAATCTTCGCCCTCGTGAAATGTACAGTTTTAGGGGAATTGTTAAGATCAAAACTGAAATGAAAAAAAAATAGGCTGAGAGATACATGTTCTGTATTAAATTTGCAATTAATTTGACTTGCTCATGTAGTATTAATAAAATCATTGCAATTAGAGCTTTTTACCCAATAATTAGGTTACCCATTTTGGCTAACCTAAAGAAATGGTTTGCAACAGTGAAGTTACTTATGGACAAAATCGTCCGCTGTAGATCAACCCGATAAGGCCAGATGACCAAGGTTTTTATTGTTTTTAGAGAGAAGATGCGCTAGTGAATTATTTTAGCAGGCATATAGTAGATAAACAAGAAATACTGACTGATTATGTGAAAAGAACAGCCAGAAAATTTATACAATGACATTGAAGCAGGTGCTGGGTTACATCTATGGATGCCATGTGATGATGACATTTAGAAATGCAAACAGTCCATGTAACTGAGGCTGGCTGGCGGGGGAGGGGCGGTCTTCGTGAGCGAGTGACCGCCGAGGTGACCCAGCGCGACACAAAACCAGCGCATGTTCCTGCGTTCGCTGAGCACATTCTGCTGCGTTTCTAGACACCTCTAGCTCGTTTCTGGCAACTCCGGCGAGGCCCACGCTGCGTCTGTATAACTCTGCTCGGTCTTCCCTCGCGGTCACTCCCTCCTCGCCGCTCATAGGACAGGTCGTTTTGAGTCCTGACTCGGCGTCAGCCGTGCCCCGAGGCTGTGAGGATGCAGCAGTAAAGCCCCCTGACCAAAGTCCCCGTCAGCGTGCAAGGTGCACTGCTTCGAGTGTGTGTGTGTGGGGGGGGGCACGAAAACAAGCAACAGCGGCAGCACTGCGTGTGCGTGTGCATGCGCGTGCACGTGTGTGCGCAGGGCCGTGTATACAAGTGCCGTGGAGAGCAGTGAGGTTTAACAGGGGCAGGAAGTGCCTCGCAGCCTGGAAGGGGTGTCCGTCGTCGTTGGCTTTTCAAGGAAGTCTTTTGACAATATGGTGCCACAGGCCCAGAGACTTGAAGGAAACGAGACGGAGGCCATGCAGACGCCTGGGGGAAGCGTGGCCAAGGCCTCTCGAGGGATCCTCAGTGCAGCGTCCTGAGACAGTGGCGCTTCCGCTGCGCTCAGAGCACAGCCGGACAGTCAGTGCCATGCAGAGCAGAGCCGGAGAGGACAGAAGGGAGGACACGGCGTCGGGGTGAGGGCCCGGTCAGGCCGTGCAGGGCGGGCGTGGCGGAGGAAGGTGCCCGTCCGGCCCGGGGGAAGATTCACGCTGGCGGTGTGGCCAGCCTGGAGACTAGGGACAGGCAAGAGAAGAATTAGGAAAAACGGGTTGGGAAGTTACTGCGCTGGTCCCAAACAGAGGTGACCGGGGCTTGGACCGACGGAAGTAGACGTGGCAAGAAGTACTTGGACTCCGGATGTATTTTGACAGGCGAGCAAACAGATTGCTCATAAGTTGGAGAGAGAAAGGGAAGAGCAAATCCCGCCATGAGATTTTCCAGGCTGTAAGGACGGAGTTGTTGGTGAGTGCAACGTGGAAGGCTGTTCAAGACACAGGGTGGGAAGTGGGAGTCACACTTTTCGTTAGGGAGATGTTACGTTTTAGATGCGTAAGAGACGCAAACATCCGAGTGGAGATAACAGACAGACCGTTGGGTATGTGAACTTGAAACTCAGAGAAGTGTGGAATGACTGTGTATACGTACGTGCATATGTGTGTGTGTGCACGCACGTGCACTTACATGCATATATGTGTACACACGCTTATGAATCATGTTTAAGCACAAGAGCCCGGATGAGGTGAACTGGAGAGTGAGTATAGATGAAGAGATGTGTGAGGTCTGACCCTAGGGAATGCTAATATTTAGGAGGAACAGTTAATGGAGATTGAAAGGTACGGCCGATGGAGCGGCAAGACGATTAAGAAAGCTCCGTATTTCAGAAACTCAAGGAGAGAGTCATCTGTGTCAAATGGTGCTGACTCTGGCAAGAGCTATTTTGATGAAATGGTAGGGACCAAAGTCCAAGTTGACATAGGTTCACAAGAAAATGGAAAGAAAGTGGAGAAATCGAAAACACGGCAGAGATGCGGGGTCACGAGAGTGTTACTTGTGTGTCGACAAAAACAATCCAGCAGAGAGAAGCCGATGAGGCGGGCGCGAGAGGGGAGGATCCGAGCGCGGTCTCCTTGCCTTGGCGCGAGGGGATGAATCTCAACGAGCTCACACGACTGCAGGGGGGTTTCAGAAGGGAGAGCTGTCGACTGCAAAGGTGAGAGCCAGGTAGCGCAGGTTCAAACGAGGAGGCATCTGCAACAGTCAGACGCTCAGATGCTGGGAGGAGCAGGGAACAGTCCCCGGATGACAGCGAGGACTCAGGACTCTGGGACCCTGGAGGAAACAGTGGCTCTGGAAGGAAGCAGAAAACAGGGAAATGCGCTTTCTCCAGGACGGCACCTGTCAAAGCATCGCGCGTAACCGATGTCTCAGGAATGAATGAATATTAAAGTAAATAGCTGTTGTGCGAAATGTTCTTTTGCTCGCGGGGATTAAACTGGTTGCTTTTCAAAATCACTTTTAGTGTTTACAGTCTGTGAGCCCATGAAAAAAAATTCCATTATATAATGCAGAGGCCAAATAATATGACACAAATGCCATCCTTGCCTATACCGTTGTCAGTCATTGCAAATCAATCCCTTTCTCTCTTTTTCCCCCCTATTAAGTCAAGAGTTGTTCCCAGAATCTTTTTCAAGTCAGTTACTACTCCTTTTTGATTGGATTTAGCATTCAAAAGCAAATCTACATGTCGTCATTAATACGTATTTATGAGTGTGACCATTAAGTCTCTCCTAAACCACGTGTGAGGTACAGGCATAACGCACCCTAATTCACTCCAAAGTGGGCGCGTGCCTCCCAGGCCCGGACCTGGATGGGCCCCTAGCGAGTTGCCGGAGGGACAGGGTGAGGATGAGAAGATGAGAGCAGCCTGGTGTTCATCGGTTACGCGTGGCCATGGGGTCTGTGGCTTCGAAGCCCTGGACGAAAACAAAGACAAAAAGGAAAAAAAAAACAACCAGTGAAAACACTGGCCTCGCTGAAAACAGCTTCTGCTGCCTGCGCTGTCATAGGGTGTTGTTTAGTAAGAAGTGCTCCAGCTCCTAGGTCAGTTTCTGTGCGTCCCAAAGCTAGAAGGGGTCATCCTGGAGGACAGTCTTTGAGCATTTAGTGACTAGAAAGGAAGACCTTCTTCCTGAAGGACGCACTTGCATTCTGTATTTTCTCCTGAATGGTTGTCTTCAAGACCAAACCCGAAGACAGGAATCAGAGTCCTTTGGTAGCCGTTTAGTTCCAGGAGACTAGACTTTCCCCGAACAGAAGGTAAACTGGCCATTCCCAATTGTGACTCTTCACTGGGACACCAGGAAGTGATGGACTATGTAGACTAAATAGCTGTTTGATTGAGGCAACTGCGAAATCAGGACCGAGTGTGCGTGATCAACAGATGTTGGATTAGTCATTATGTAGATGGGCGACGTAGATACTGCATTTAAGAGTTTCCCAAAACTATATCACAGCAAGGTATGCATGTGTTTGCATCTGTTTGCGCTCTCTGTGTGATTTAGGTCTTACTTAGCTTCACATTTAGGTCAAAACGAACTACTCGTTAATTACCAAGAGCTGCCTCATGAAACAGTAGGAGTCGTATTATTGCAAATGAGAAACACCATGTCCGATCTTCTTCTTCTTTAGCCTAGAGGCCAGACAGCGCAGTGGTGAAACCGTTTTGACCGGACGTAGGCCGTCCGTCCATTCTGGGCCGGCCTCCGGTCCGGCGAGCGGGATTCCGGATGTAACCGCCAGCGCAGGAAGCGGCAAGGCGAAGCGCGGGAGTGGCCGCCGTGCGCGTCGGAGCGCGGCGCAGGCGCTCTGAGTCTGGAGCGCCTACGTTCGCGTGGTCCAGCCCTTCTGCTGTCAGCAGCAACCGCGCCCAGGGCGGCCTCCCGAGTCGCCTGGGACTTAGTAGCCGCGCCGTGTACCGGGTCGTCTTCCGGCCGCCTGGAGGAGTCCGGGTTCGATGGAGCGGCATCGATTTAATAGCTTCGGTGTGATGAGTGAGAGTAGTTTTGGTTTCCTTTGCATATCTCCCCCGAGATGTTCAAAATCCAACTTTTACTCGGATTCCCAAAAGGCCATTTGTTTTGTTAATGGGTTTATTTCTAGACGGTAAGGAAATAAGCCGCCCGTATAGCATAGAGCGAAGGAAAAACCGTGCCCACACCTGGGGCTCGCTGAGCACAGGTCCGGAAGGAAGCACCTGCTCTGCGCCCTCGACAGGGGCAGGTGGCCGTGAATGCCCTGGCTTTTATCCAGCTCTGATCTGATTTTGGGGCCACGGTTATTGCTTTTATTCTGGGGATAATGATTTGTCTCTCGGCAAATCTTACAACCCCTCCTTTGAAGGGAGGTCGGAGTGGGAAACAAGACTCTTCACAACAGTCATAGTAACAGGTATCCGATCCGTGCTCAGTGACAAGCACTGACCTGCGTGCTTTATAAGAATTATTTAAGTCTCGTCACAGCAGTGCGAACCTGGGGTAGCGTTTCCTCTTGATAGAAGCTTAGACAACTCGCATTAGGTCACCAGGCAAATACACGGTAAAAGCAGGCATTTAGACCTCAGCGCTGTGCCCCTAGAATTCAGTGTCCGCTGTGCCGGCTCGGGGCGCACTGTTCTCACTGTGTCTTGCCTTTTCATCCAGGGAGCCTATGACGTTGGGCAATGACGCATCACTTTCTAAAACTTATCAGTCTGTACTCGTTGAGAATATACAAAGCGGTATCTCTCAGTTTCTTAAATAGCTGTCTGAAGTAAAATTTCCAATTATAAAATGAGAGGTACAGTCAGTGAAGTGGGGGAAGTGCTCGATTTGCAATAAATGACACCGAATCATTCAAACATCTTTTTCTGGTTTTACAAAATTTAGAGTTATTTTGTTATTTTGTATTCAACTATAATCTGAGATTTACAAAATTAAAAGGACTAACATTTTAATAGCAAAAACAATTTTTTATTTGCCTGGTACTTTGTAATTTATAAAAGTAAAAGATTTTGGCATGACATCTGGCTTTAAGCACTATTTTGATGATATGATCAAGTGAGCGAGTGACTAGGGAAGAAATCAGCGGCTTTACAGTTTTCATACTGTTTCATAACTCCTAACTTTTCAGAAAACTTAGGCCAGATTATCAACGATAAAAGTTTTAGAGCCAGACGGGGCCCAGGTTGTCCTGATTCAGTGTATGATAAAATGCTAGCGTGAAGTAAGAATGATAACAAATAGTTAGAATAATTATTTGGTCATGGGAAAATCCTTTCAAAGTGCATTTATGATTTGAGGGTTCCAGTGGCAATGTCTTTGTCACCAAGAGAATGTTCTGGACTCTGAGGACAACATATAGAGAGGCCATGACCAGCATGGTGCCGCGGTCCAGGGATGTGTGGTTTGGAAATCTCGGTTTTACCCATGTAAAACTTGGCCTGATACTTAAATATTACATTTATCGTGTTTTAGCAATGAAGGATTTTTTTGACAGATTATTAATTGTAAGATTCTAATAAGTGTTTCTTTAATCGGGTTATGTAAGGTGTAATTAACTACCTTCCAAATTTCATAATAGGAGTTATTTAAATACTTAGTTTTAATGAAACAAGATCTTCTTTTTGATATAAAAGCAACTGATTTTAACCTGCCCCCTCAAGTTTTCTTTAACATCTTTAAAACTAATCTGTCAAAGCATTATTTAAGAAGTACTATTTTCTTGATAGTTTTATATTTTATCACACTTTCATACATGATTGAATGCAATAATATAAGGTATGAAAAATATGTAACTTGAAGTTATGCTTCAGTGGATTTTAATTATATTGAGACCCTCATAGAAAATTGGCTCAAAAAGATATTTGAAATAATTAAACATTACATTATTTCATTTTATAGGAACTAAGAAATGTTTTGTGCAATAACAATCAGGTAGTTTGGCACCTGTGTTATAGATTTAAAAATGATGTTTTTGCAAATCCTCTGGGACACTGGCATCCTCATAATCCGATTCTGCGGGGATTTACTTGTGTCTCGTTGATAATCCGCACATTGTCACCAACCTGTGACGTGCTGATGGAATGGCCAATGAACGTCGCTGTCCACATAGAACATCCATGAGCAGTTTCTGTTCCGTGCCCTTGACCCTTTGGCCTTTTTAGACCTTTTATTATCTTTTTATTTATTTATTTATTTGCAAAACAAACAAGAGGGTGTCAAAATCATGATGATGAGAAGTTTCAGATTTTCAGCCTACCGCATGGGCATAACCCATCTGTTTTTTAATGGGTATTTGTTAATAACGAATACAGTGTAAACGGTTTATAATAATAAAACGCATTTACAAAGTGAAGCCCCTTTCATCCAAACGTATTATTAACCAGTACCTTTGCGTTAAGTCACGTCATCTTCTGGTGATCCTGTGAAATTTATATCTGTCAAGGCAAGAGCTGTTACGATGGTTAAGCTGAGACTAAACGTAAGAGGTTTCAAAGAACTTTTAGTCGGAGGCAGGGGACCAGGAATTTTGTGCTTTCCTTCCATCCCTCATGAAAAATTTTAAACGGAATAAAGCTGTAGCAGAGGAGAGGAATTCTGGGCAGACGGCAAGGTCCCCAGGGCCGTCGGTGAGAGGAGCAGCTGAGGACAGGCACCAGGAGCACCCCTTTCCTGCTCCCCAGCTTCTGTTCTGAGGACGGAGTCGTGCGGCCAGTTTTCAGTTAACAACAAAAGAGCTGGTCCTTCTGGAAAGCGACTGAGTGATTGTATGTGGGGAACCCAGAGCGTCCACGTGGATGCTGACGTTCCAGAATGAAGCAGGTGCGAAGCCCCTCCCGTCAGCTGAGAGGGTCGGGTTCCACCTGTCAGGTGGCTCCCTGCTCTTCCACCTTAACCTGCAAGTTGCCGAGTTTACCCTTTGCCTTTGATGCTCTTCCCTTAAGATGCCGTACACCATGTATATGACCCCTTAGAATTCCCACCAAAGGAAACGTTTTAGGGAGGAAAAAGCTCTTCTTTTACAAGAACAGGTGAGACCCACATCGACAATTTCATTGTCCAGCTCAACATCACGAAGGGAAACAATCAAAAAAAGCACAGAAGAAAGCCGATCCCAGATGAAAGTTCAGGGAACGTGAGCATCTTAGTTTTTATTCGTCTGCTGTATTTGAGAGCATAGTATGTCTATAAAATAAGAGTTAGGGGTACTCTGACGAAGGAGCCACTAGAGGACCAGGGAGCACTCTCAGAGAATAAACAACGATTGTCAAAATTACCCCAATAAGGTTAGAAAACATTGAGAAAGATCATGCGGAACACAGAGCAAAAGAAGAAACGGAGAAGTATGAAAAAGAAACCTATGAGGCGCGGATGCCGGTAAAGGAGATACAGTAAAGAAATCTCAGGAAAAAATGTGGAAAATAAAAAAATAGTAAGGAATTAATGAAAAAAATAATAGAAGACAATAACTCAGACCCGAAGAAGGAAATTTGTCCCTCAATTGCTTCTGCACAGTGATCCACGCCAAGATAGTGAATTGTGGAGCACCAAGGATAACACCGAGATCATAGAAGCTTTGCGAGAAGAAAAAGTGTCTTAGAAAAGAACGTGCAACCCATTTACATCGGACTGGGACCAGGAGACAGAGCCGCGCCCTCAACGCTGTGAGGGGACAGCTGTTCTTCAGCTTGAAACGCTGTTCGCTTTGTGTTCTTTGTTGGGGACTGAAGACGTTTTCAGATGGCTAAGAACTCAGAACACTTCTCTCTGAATCCAGCGCTGGATCCTGCAGTGGCTTAAAGACTGCCGTAAGCCCTCCACCATCTTCCCGTGGAGAGGTGCGATCCTCACCCTGCGCCCCTCGAGTCCAGCGGGGCTTGGCGTCTGCCGGGACCAGCCGGACTCAGGGGCCGTGATGCTCTCACTCTGCCGTTGGGGAGACTCCCCGTGGGTCCCCTCACCAGCGCCTGGGGGCCAGCGACCCCGCGCGGCCCCCTGCAGTGGCCCTGCTGAGGCGCCCCCGTTGACGGTCCCTGCTGAGACTCGCCTTCCGGTCACCCCCGCCCAGGGGAGATGCCAGTGTGCCCTCCGTGAAGTAAAGCAGCCACCGTGAGAAACGGTTTAGACACGTGGAATTCGGGAGTGGATGTTGCCAGTTAAGTGAACTTAAAAAGTACAACAGAGCATCCTTTTTCCATTTCTGGGACATGCTGCAAACTACAGCTGTATGGACAGGGTCCAGTATTTACAGAATTTTGCAAATTCTAAGTGTTAATTCTTTGCTTCTGCCCGGTCGGCGCGGGCGCCGCAGCTCCCGATCCGCACCCCCGAGCTGGAAGCTTTCGTACGGGCGAATGCCCGGCGCGCGCGTCACCTTTGCTGCTTCCGTGCTCTTCGGAGTGCGCCCCGGCCTTCCTTCCTAATCGGAACGGCTCCCTCATTTTCTGTCCGCCGGACGTGCAGTGTGGCTGTGGGCCTTTTCCAAGATGATTTATCTTCTTATTAAGTCCCAAACCGAAACTACATTCCTCAGGTCTCGCACCATGCTGCTTTCTGCGTAGTACCAATTAGACCCCTCTCCCGGCCTTGGCGGCTGGGGAGGGTGGCGTCTTTGCTCCTCCTGGCTACACTGTACCTCGTGAGCCACACGTGTCATTGCCGTTCACGAGTCGCAGAGGCGTTGAAGGGATTGTGTTTGTTTATCAACTAGCCTGTTGCTTTGGCTACTTGAACAGAAATAAAAACCGCGAAGCCTTAAACGACGTAGAAACGCGTTTCTCTCATACACGAGCATCCAAATTATAGGTGGCCAGGAGAAAGCCAGGTGTGTGGTTTCTCTATTAAAAAATGACAAAAGGATAATCGGAAATATTTAAGAAACGAGGGAGCGATCAGAGCCCTTCCCCAGTGTATTTGAGGTAGAATCAATAGGGACAAAGTGAATTTTTCTTTTCCTTCCAGGTCCGAGCCAGTGACAGCCAGCTCTGGGGTGTGGACAGTGAGGAGGACAAAGACAGGACAGACAGGAGAGATGCCCGAGAGGCAAATGGCCCTGAAATGGGCAGAGAGGGGCAGGGAAAAGCCACACATGACGCTCAGGTGTCGAGCATGTCTCCAGAAGGAGCGTGTCTTCAGTAGGAGAAACGGGGAATCAGGAGGCGTGTGTTTGTGATGTGGCTTGTTCTGTTTTTTGTTTTGTTCTGTTTTTCGTTTGTTTGTTTGTTTGTTTGTTTGTTTGTTTTTTGCGGCTCGTGGCAGCAGAGTAGACGGAAGAGGGGTGTACCGTTTTTCGATCATTTGAGTCTGAGGTGTTAATGCAGCGTCCGGGTGCCTCTGCTCAAGAAAAAGACCGTCGAACGTGAAGTATGGAGAGCTTTAGAAACTTAGGGGGAAAAGATTTCAGACCCTCATGTCATTTTTATGGCTCTGACATTTGAAGGCACGAGAATTCCAAGGCAAAGAGAGAAAAAGGGCAGCTTGGCGGGAAGCGGGAAGAGGGAAGAATCTGATTTTTGGGGAATAGAAGCAGAGCTAGAAAAAGAACAACAGAAGAGTCTTCATCCACGTCGACACGCTTTTCCTGGAGGAGGGAACGTCCACCCGGGCGGAATCTCTAGAGAAAAGAAAGGCAAAGAAATGAGCGCAACCGATTGACTCATCGAGGAGTCGTTTAGCTTCGAGAGAGAGAGCAGTTTGGGGAGCGGGGCGGGGCGGGGTGCGAGCCGCACCCACGCGGCAGCCGCCGTGACGCCTCCTTCCTGATGCTTCCTCCTCCGCTCCGTGTCAGCCCTTGAAATGGCACACGCGTGTGCGCCTGTTTCGAGCTGCGAGGGACTGGCAAAGGTTCAGATATCAAGAGGCAGGGACATCTTCGGGAATCCCGGCCTCCTCTCTCTACGTTTTTTGATGCGATGCTGTAATAATACTACTTCTTACTCAATGAGTGGCATTCCTCTCCTTGTGATTTTAAGATGAATGTACACTTTTGTTCTCATATAACAAGATTCGGTTGAGAATTCAAGAAGTAGAAGTTGGTTATCATTTTCTCTGTTATGTATCTCTCTCGATGCAGTAAAATGATCTTTTTCCCTCCTAAGTGATTTGTCGTTGGAGTCCAGCCAAGTTATTTTAACTCCAGAGACTGAAGACAAGCGGCCTACAGGACAACATTAATTTATTTGCCAAGAAGTTGGCAATTTGAATAAGCATTAATTATGGCATTATTTCTGAACATATTCTTAATTATAGTTATATCGATATTGGCTAAGAGTTTTGATCCATTTGGATGAACTTTGCATATGAACAAATGCTTGAGTGATCTGATTAGGCTCCTAATAGATCTGCTGTATATTATAAGGCTCTTGCCAAGACATTTACGAATTCAGCTAAGTTAAAAAAAAAAAAAGTAATACATCTTTATTAGAATTTCAAATATGGCTTCGCGTCTGTTTGGAAAATTAAACTAGATTGTGATTATGATTTATCTTACTTTTGAGAGCTGATAGCATTATTGATGCATTATCATCATTATACTGCTTTGTTTAATATTTATGAATTCCATACTTCGTGCCTAGTATGCTTGAAATGGGTAACAAATCTATGATTACTATATACGTAATTTAATGATTCAGCTGTTATATACATGGGTGGGCATTTAAGTTACTGAAACCACCAGAAATACTTCAGTAAGCACATTGCCAAAATTTGTGGTTGGTGTAATATCTAATTAACATGTATTATCAAACGTTTACCATGTATAATACATCATGTTGCGGGGTACAGGTAATGTCAAGGTCAATGCAAGATTTTACTTGCTCTCAGTAGTCTTATAATCCGTTGGGGAAATAAAAGAAATGCACATATACACGTATTATATATTATAATTTACGTAATGAAAAATAAATGCGATCAAGGTTAAAAAAATGAAAGGTCGGGAATAGTGACAGTTTCACTTGAGAGGTTGTTTAAAAGGAGGCTTGGCCAATGGGTAGAATCTCGATGGCAGAAACGGGAAGGAAGCGTTTCCTGGGCGAGTGAGTGAACGGCTTCGGCGAGAGCACAGGGCAGGCCAGCATGGTCTCGGTGGGCGCTGACCAGGTGAGCGGGTGGCAGAGGTGTGCCGGCGGCGATCGGGAGGGAGCGACGCGGAAGCCCGTCGTCAGGAGGCGGCGTTCTCCTAGGCGGCCGGCAGCGTCACGGTGGTTATGGATGTGTTTCCTGTGCGATCAGCAGACTGGCAGGAGTTTGCCTTTCAAAAGTTTTTTGTTTTTTTTTTTTTGAATTAGTCACTTGGTCTGTGTCTGAGGACAGAACCAGAACCATTGCAGGGAGGATATCCTCAGGATGACCTCGTGGGGTCCCATTCAGAAAGGCCTGAAACGAGTGATTTTGATGGTACCCTGTGTAGTGACGAAGACATACTGACAAGACTGAAAAAGGATGGTCATCAAAAACTTTAAGCTTTGCTCTTATTACTGGACTATTCCACCTTTAATAGACTGTAAAAAAATATATCGTGATGATGAAAGTCTTAAATTATCTTGTGGATAGCACAATTCCATCGTGTTGCATTTTTAAATGTCAACCTTGTTAATCTTTGCACATAAACATGTAGACGCAGGCGTGATACGGTTCTTCTCCACTTTTTAATATGTTGAGAAGCTTATAAGCTGGAGGTGCCTTGAGCCTTTCGCCACCTCGGAGGGGCTTTGTCAGGACCCTAACATTTACATAATGATATGTACAGAGCTTTATCGCTTATTAATCCTCCGCGAACTTTGCATCGATCATCCTAAATGATGTAGTTTGGAATACCAGAGCCATGTAAACAAGCTGTAAGGATTTGTGCTAATCCAGTGTAACTCATGAAATTTACTTTTAATTATACAACAACACAATTTCTTTCTTTCTTTTTTTTTTTTTTTTTTTGCATGAAAAATAGAAAAATTTCCCTTCTGAGAGAGAAAAGAAAGAACATTAATAAAAAGGTGCCACATACGAATGAGTCCATTCTTGCCCAGAATCCGTCGGAATTTTTGCTGGGTGAGAATGTATAACCCAGGACTGTAGGGTCAGATCTCATCGGCCTAATTTTCTATATGTCACACCACCGGGGAACCGATGGAGGTTTTTAAGTAGGAAACGATGTCACCGGGCTTGTTTTTAAAAGCCGGCCTGGGAAGTAGGGTAGCTAAGAGCAGATCAGCTCTGGCTGTAGGGAGCTTGGTCAGGAGGTTTATGCAGTGACCCAGCTGCGAGATCGTAACGGCTTGTGTTTGGAACGAGACACACAAAAAAGATGCTTTTCCAGGGCAAAAATCAAAAGTCGTCAGTCTGACCCCAATGCCTATGACCTTTGTGCTGTTCCAGGTTGCTCATGAAAACTGTGGATCGATCGAAATATCTGAAGATGAACTATTTAGAGAAATAGCGCTCGCTATGAGTACATCAGGGGTGATAAATTGGGAGTATAAAAAATACATTCTTCTGCGGTTTTAAATATGGCCTCATTCAGGTTTTTCTACCAACCTCCTGTATCACAATATTTAAATATGAATTTTTGGCTAGGATTATTTCTAGAGGTCGCGACTATGAGTTTTAAGGTATTATTGAAGAGGTTCACCAACGTAGTTACTTAAAAGTTCCTTAATGTTTTCATGATTATGGGAGATAATTATGAATTAATTTATAGTTACAAAGCATTAGGGATGTCGTCAGAGTATACCTATACTCCGCCGTATGAGCATTTGCTTTATACACTCTTATTTGCTACTCGTTACTGTATACTTCTTATTAGGCTCAATAAACAGAAAATAACGTAACAGTTTTCCTTGAGCCAGGCTCTTGATGTAGAGTAAATGCTGGTGCATTGGTCGACGCATAGTTAGTGGCACAAAAAAACTTTGGCTTTTGTCTGCAAAGGTTTGTAGTGAATGCTCAGAAATATGTGTTTGTTGAAATCATAAAATAGAAAAATAGATTCCAATAAAAGTTGACGTTATTAACTTTTTCACTACTAGCAATTCACTTTCGCACTTTTTTTGCTCATGTCTTAAAAGAATTCATCCATGTTTGTGGCAAAAGAGATAATTTTTTTTATATTGTTTTTACTTTTTACTATGAAACAGCTTCAGAATGTTGCCATTGGTATATGTTTAGTTGTATATTAATATTTTTATTGAGACATATTATTTATTGTAAATATACTACATATTTATTCTCAAAAGTGAGAAGTTGTAGGTAAAAATAAAATAAATTCTATAATCCCAATAGTCAAATATAAATACTCGGAAATAATATCTTAGTGTCTGTCCTTTCAGACCCTTTGTCCACATGCTCATAACCACATACGTTTTTTAAAAAATTAGATCAGATCGAACATACTCTATTTCTGCATCTTAATATATTGTGAAAACCCTTCCAAATTTTCAGACATTATTCTGCAACATCATATTTATTGAATACATACTACTTTATTTTAGGAGCACTATAATTCGTTTAATTGCTCCCTTATTTTTGATGTTCAGATTAATTTTAATCTTTTCAAAAGTAGCTCTCTTTTTCCTGTGGTACAGATAATTCTAACAGGGCCTTCCTCAGCTGACAGGAACAACTACAGTTTTTAATTAATATCTTTAAAAGAACGTAATGCTTCTTTACTAAATTATAGAGCAGCGTGCTTCATACCATCTGTGAGATGTTAACACATTTTTGGCAAAAGAGAGAGTCTATTCTTAAAAGACGTTTTGGACACCTGCATACTATACCCATCTGTTAGTAGTGTGCAGTTCATGTTAGCGTATGAAAGGCTCTGAGACACCCCACCGTCAGGGACCACACCTCCCTCCTCTAACCTAGTGTTTCCAGCGCTTAATTTCCCGGAGAACTCTTGCTTTAAGTTTCTGCCATTAACATCTTGGGAAGCTAGTGTTCCCCGGAGCTAATGTTCCGTGAAACACAGTATGGGAAATATACTATTCCACAATATTAGAGTCAGAGAAACCTTCAAAATGATTGACAAGAACGCCAATGGGGGGAACAAAATTAAACATTTTTTAATGTAGTTTTTAAAAGATGACTGTTTCGGTTCAAACAGAGTTGTCATTGTGTTTTCTAAAACAGGATCACTGAGCGGAATGTAGGGCGGCGTCAATACCTGTCAACTCTCATTATCCTCTCCTCTGCCAAGCGTTTAGAAATAACGAGAACACTTGTTTCCGTGGGAATTCAGCTATTATTTTCTTCCTTGACATCTTTATAAATATTACAGATTATTCAACTCAGTTAAATAAGTCGTTCAGCATCTTTCTAGAATCTTAACTTGTTATCTGCTCATTCACTATAGGTAAATATAAAAGTAATGGAGTGCTCTTGGAAAGGTACATTTTTGGTGCTTTTAAGCTTTCGTACCCCTTTTCCATCAGTTCGATGTATATTCTTCTTTGCTATTGTCATTTGGGGTAAGAAGTTTTTACTATTTCACTGGGGGTTAAATGGAGGTCATAATCATTAACATTAAATAGCACTGTGTCTTCCCTTGGGAAAAGAGGTACTCCAAGAAGAAAAAATATTTAGTAGATAAGCTATGTGGAGCATTATGGAGAGTCCTAGGGTGTTTTTTTGAAGGGGATAATGCTATTGTTTGACTTTTGCACCATCTGGGAAGATGTAGTTCAACCTATCGTGGTCTTAGCATCACAGGCCTGGGGTGGGGGTGGGGATAAGGGTCTTGTTTTACAAATTAGCCAGCGGAGGCCCAGAGAGGCCTTGAGATTTGACTAGGAATCAAAACTAAGTTTCCTAACTCTGAAGTTTGTTCTCTTCTCTATATTATTTTGTTTCTACGTTTTCTTTTAAAAATTCTCTTAGTTGGGGACGGGCTTCACACTGCAGGTAGTAGGTGGCGATTTACATGGTAAGGTTTTCAAGAGGCCTGGGAAGCCTCCAAGCCCAGATCACCCCCCGCCCCACAACCTGTTCTCTTTGAGGTGGTAGAGATGGGTTCCTCCATAACTTAGAGGCTTTTTGATCTTTAAAGACTTTTGATTAAAATGTAAATGTACCATGAGGAATCTCTCCTAAACTCATCCTGAGGCTCAAATTGTATCTTGGAGATTAATTGATTAGGTCGGGTTCTAATCAAAAGGCTGAGAGGCTCACCTTAGGGTGGAGAGTCACCACAGCCAGAGAGGGGGCTGGGGGTCCAGGTAACAGGGTTCTAACATGTGGCCCACCTTACGAGTACGAAAGCTGAATACTGAGTGGGTGGATTGAATCGCCGATATCACAAGGTGGGAATTGGAGCCACGTGGCAATTGGTTTTGCCAAGGCACAGCCTCTGATGGAAGCTTAAGTTTCCCTCAGGGAATTAGCAAATTACTTTGTTTGGTATATTTTTAACTTTTCAAAGTTCTGCTTTTCACCTAACATGATAACTGGTTATGTTGGTAATAACTTCGGTTTTATCGTTGAAGGAAATATCTCAGTGAATTCCATGTATTCCTTAAGTTTATATAACCTGTATTATTAAACCACCATTAGGTGTGACTGGTTGTTTTTGGTTATCTCTTGTAAAAATTGTATCTTATTATCCTGTTAGGGATGGGGACAGTTTCAGTTTTATTAGTGGTGTTTAATTTCGGCCTATGAATAGCGAATAAAATTTAGAGTTGTTGAGCTTGAGAGAAATTGCATTCATCTTATTTTGATTCTGAAGCTCTCACTTACTTGAGAGGAAAAAAAAAATTTTGTTAAACACCGTGATATTTTATGCTCTTAATGGTTTTGTTCTTTCATTGCTAAGAAGTGTGGAGGAGATACTATTAATTCTGTTCCTTAGGTGTTTTTGCTACCGTGGGGTCAAGCCCCGACTAATTAGGTTATCGTAAGTGAGATAAACAGAAGTAGTCTTTGTTTTTGAACACAAATATTTTTATTAAGCTAGTCAAGCACAAACATCAACTATAACCATTAATTTTAGAAAAGATAAAATATCAGTAAAAGATTTAAAGAGACATTGAACAAAGAAGCATTGAACATTTAAGTAAAATCTCTGCTGATTTCTTCAAGTTTAGTCACCATTACAACTCTGGGGACAGTCACACTTGTGATGTTTTGAGATCGAGTCCGAAACACCATATTGAGACATTCATTGAGTTTGGTAAACCTAAATCTTCTTTCGAATTCGATCTAGAGGAGGACAGGTCTTTGCTTTTACTGATTCTCCGTCTTTAGCAATCCAGGCCATTTTGCTGGAATGCACGACAGATGTCTAAGCGAGCTTTAGCAGAACGTGAATATTTAAAATTTGCCTGATATCTCGTATACCCATGTATCCGTGTCCTCACAAACGAGGCTTCACTGTGTCGGGGCAGATGCTGCTTACTCGACCAGCCAGCAGGGCTGTGTTTACCTGTCCAGTGTTAAACAGCTTGGGGGGCAGAATTGCATCTGCGTGCTCCGTTAAACGATCTAAGAGACTGCATGACATCTGAATTCCTGTGTGAGGGGGTGGGGGGTGGGGCATCTGCTTATTACAGTTCGTGTCAGGTGACCATTGCTCAGTCCTAAAGTGACTGGCAGGGAGGAAGTTACAGAGCCTATGTGTGGCTGGCATCCGGGGTCCATACCTGTTTTACTTTTTGTGGTGGGTGAGTGGTCATGAACTTGGAAGATGAAAACCTGAGAAGTTTAAATTCTAAAATCTTAGTAACTAAGTAAATAACAAGGAAGACGTAGCTCTCTCCCCCATTTTCTTCCCTGGAAGCTGCCTGACGCGTGCGGGCATAGGTCCTTAGAAGGGCTGACCTTCAGCCAGTAGGCAGTGACCTCAGTCTTGGCAGCTGACCTTTCTTCTCGTTGGTCAGTGCTTGATCATAATACTTGTTAACAACTTTGAATTTCACTTCTAGTCCTTTGTACAGGTAGAATCCAATAAACATTTAATTATACGAGTAGGAACTAAGAGAGATTGTAATGGTACATATTAAAAGCATTTCTTACCTGACTCTAGGTGATGGTTTTGCATTTCTAGATTCTGGTAATTTAATTTCTAAATGATGATGAGAAGAAGGGAAATTGGAGGCTGTAATTTGTAAAATGAACTTTGAGAAGACTTTTTTTTTTAAAATTCACTGTAAAGAAGCAGTGTTTATTGTCAGTCTACCAAATTAATAGCATAAGACTGTACCAACTATTATTTTTAGAAAGGAGGACAAATCTTTTGTCGTATTTCTATGTGCTTGCCTTGGCAGTTAGGCCGTTAGGTTCCCTTGAAATCTGGGCCAGATAATTTGCTAATTCTACTACTTTTCAGTGTTTAGTTGTGTTTTGTTTCGTGTACAATAACTGCCCAAAACTTCTATTTAATGGCAGAATTGACCAATGTATTTATATTTTCTAATAAAACTTCTGTGGAATTCATTAGATGTTTTTACTTCACAGAGGATGTATTGGCTGATAATTACATGAGTATAAACAGAATCAAAATTATGTACGTGTGATGCTTACTGATGGTAAGAATAATTTTAAAGATATCATTCTAAATCGGGGGTAGGGGGTGTTAAGAGGTTACAGTTAATGATCTTTAATCTGCAGCTTTTTGTTTTGGGGGACGTAGGGATCATCATCAGTAGTTCTATCATATGAATTGAAATAAGATGAGAAAAATTATGTGTTTTAAGGAAATTCACAAACTACCATTTTTACAGAAGTCTTGAATTACAAAACTTCTACATAAAAAAAAATACCTTTATCTACTTGGTGAAGTTGAAACTGGGTTATTTAATTTATGATAATTAAGAAAATTTTAACTAGAGAGACTCCAGTGTGGTCGGTATCTACCATTCCTGTCTTTTCAAACATCATTAGTTCTCACCAAGCGTGCCCATACAGTCGAAGTGGTCTTTTTGGGTAGGTCACGGACTTGTCCCATTGTATCAACTTCTTCATAGTACCCACAAATTGCTTCATTTTGACTCCATCCGGTCACGTCCAGCGGTCAGAGTTGCTAGATCTTACATGTCTGTTCAGACTTCTCTCCAGAGACTTCCAACAGAGGTGCACATTTGTATGTTGTATCTTTCCCTCCGTCATGTGAGCTCATATGCAGTAAGAACTGAGCTAAAACGACTTGACTTTGAGTAACTAGTGATCAACGTAGGGCCAAAATGTCACCTTAAATAGGGGGTTGCGAATCAGTGGCTTCTTCATGAAGTTGTGTACGTGGGCAGAGGACCCGATTCAGGCTTCTGGCTTTGCCTCCGTGATACAGCAGGAATCTAGCTTTTGGAGGACCGTAGATCAAACGTATCCATATTGTTTTTGAAAACGTAATTACACAGAGGAAGTCACTGTGTTGTTTCAGGTTTTCTAATAGAACCCGAAATCAGATCCACGTATTAATAAACTTGCACAGTTACTCTATGGCCAGTCATCACTGGAACACTAAAAAAAAGGCTTTGAAAAAGTTCTTGCTATATGTGTTTGACCATAAACGTGCCTCCCTATCAGTTTTTTTTTTTAATTTATCCCTTTATATTTAGTTCTCCATTCTTTTTTCTAAGAAATGCGACTGCAAAAGCCAACGAGCAGAAGGTGCTCACCGTTCCAGGCACTGAGCCACGGTCGTTTCGACCCTCCTCACTGACAAAGTGGCAGGTCTGGCTTCTGGGTGGTGCCCGTCTCCACGGGGCCAACATGGGAGAGGCGACAGCAGCGAGAGAGGACCAGACGCGAGGAAAGAAACCTGGGTGAAAAGTTAGTAAGACAGCCCTCCAATTTTATTTTAGACATTTTGTCCTGGCAGGAGAGTATTTGTAATTGTTTATTTTGTCAGCCTGAGTGTTCATAGTAAGTTTAGCAAGGTTTTCCTAAATGGTGTTTAAGCATGACGAATTGGTTTGATCTGCCAGATATAGACCTAACTGTAGGCAAGAACTGTTAATTACCCACATAATTTTAACAGTGTGACTTCTGCCAAACCCAATAATTCAATTCTCTCAAAGCCCTAATTTGGGTTAGAATCTCATTGACCACCAGTATTCCTAGAATTAATGAGATAATCACAAATCTTTCACTTTTCATTTGCATTAGTCCACCTGAAACTTCTCATTCTTTTGGGAGTAAAGAAGTGGAAAAACTTGTCACGACAAACTATTAAATTTTGAAAAAAAGGTTACAAAACGTTATATACTATTCCATTAAAAAAAAGTATATATAGTATTTTAAAAAATAAGAAAAGGTAAATATCACAATGTGACTAGCAGTTATTTCCGGATCATAGGAATAAGGGTGATTTCAGAAAACAATAAAAAGTAAGAAACCAACAGTACTAGGAAAGTCTTTAGAGAAATTTATAGTGATGGCTAGGAAACATAGTATATTCTCCTACAGAAAAAAATTAGCATACCCTATGTTGATTTATATTGGTATTTAGGTAGCGTGTCTGTGTGTGTGTGTGTGTGTGTGTGTGTATGCATATATGCATATATTCTGGAAAAGTTATATATAAATCTTATGAGGTTCAAGAACATCTTATTGGACCAAACAGCTGGTCCAACTCATGGTCATCTCTAAGTGAATTACCGAGCATTGACCTTTAAAATGTTAGTAACACCAAACCACCTTAATTTTCTTTATAGATCCTCTCATCAGTTAATTTAAATTTCTATTATCATTTAAAATTATATTTACATATTTCTAATAATTTTTTTAAGTAAGTCACACAAATTTTAAAACAAGATGTTTTGGATTTAGCAAAATTATGGATTGTTCATTTTTTAAAAGGGGGCTTTGTGTTTGATATGCACCATAGAAGAATTTTTTTCAGAGAATTTAGAGATCAAGGAGTCAGGAGGAGAGCTCCACAGGGACTTTGTGCCAATCATTAATCTGTTCAAACTGGGACAAAATACGTTTTCTTTCTCACATGAAAACATGGACCATTTACTGCAGACGATAATCTCTGTTCTAAGTAGGATGTGATTCTTTTAATAATCAATAGTTTCATCTGTTTATCCGATATCAAAATTTGTGGCTACATAACTTTTAGCAAGAAGAAAAATAATTTTAGGCTGGCACCATTAATTTCTCTTTGTGTTACAGGATACTTTTCTATTGAGTTTTTTGTTTGTTTGTTTCAGTGAGGTAACCCTTGGTTGACCTCACAGATTGCAAGGACCTTGTCAGTTTACAATCCCTTATTTTTTTTTATTTTTTTATGCCTACAGCACCTGGTCTTCTTGGGTGGTCTCCCATCCAAGTACTAACCAGGCCCGACCCTGCTTAGCTTTCGAGATCAGACAGAATTGGGCTTGTTCAGGGTGGCGTGGTCGTAGA
The DNA here is from genome assembly GCF_014176215.1 of Rousettus aegyptiacus. Classification (NCBI taxonomy): domain Eukaryota; kingdom Metazoa; phylum Chordata; class Mammalia; order Chiroptera; family Pteropodidae; genus Rousettus; species Rousettus aegyptiacus. The sequence goes on along the minus strand of NW_023416288.1, from coordinate 42,792,988 downwards.
CTATATTGATGATTTTTTTTTTTAAATTGAAACCTCATTACAAATAATAATGGCCACTATGAGAAATAGTTTTCTGAATAGATGGAGGGTCTCATGCCCACAGTCTTAGTTTTGGTTCTAACAATCTGATTTGTGCTTTTGAGAAAACATTCATTGGCATTCCTTTCTGATTATAAAATATATCGCTCTTTTAAAACATCCTATTTAAATCAGAGCAGTTAAAAATATTCAGAATAAAAGCCTAGAAGACATTGTAATAAACGGCATTGTCAAACATACTAGAAAGAAAATACCGACACAATGAATATGAGACTAAAAAATGGACAAATAACTGGCACTTACTGATTCACTACTTGCGTATTCAGAATATCACTTAAGGCTTAGGTTTCTCTAGTTGTGATTCAGGGATGTCCTATGAGCTATTGGCTGTACTTCCTGAGTGTTTTTAATACAATGTCATTGTTTTCATTCTGTTACCTAGTTTTTAAATGAACAATTAATTAAAATACACAACAAAAAAGACTATTAGATTCCCTTCACTTTCCACACAGAATTGGTTGATTGAATTTTTGCAGTTCACTGCAGTGATTAAATTGTCCAGTAAGAAGACATTTAACTACAAGTTTAACAGCTCATGAACTAATGAAAAGAAACAAAAGTCAACAAATTACTGGGCCTTCCAATGGCTTAATCTATATAGACCATCTTCAATTATTATAAAGGTCTTACGAAGAAGGTTCCATCGGAGAAGGGAGGAAAGCATAAAGAAGAAGAAAGAGGGAAGGAGGATGAGGGGAAAGAAGAAAGGAAGGAGAGAGAGAGAAAAGCTATTTAACGTTTATTTGAAAGTAAAGTCGAGATTCCTACTTGGTGGCAGAATTGCTATCTGGGTTTAACAGGCCACAACATAGACATCACAGAGTAGTACACAGTGATCTTTGTAGTGAGAAGTTCATTTGGCGGTTTTCATTTCAGATATTATAGCTCTGTTTCCTACTGAAAGTAGGAATTAGCCCCCTGGAGCTCACCCGCAGAAGCGACTAGCTCATTCTGAGACTCAATCTACCAAAAAAAGCAGGCGCTCACCAGCTTCTGTGTAGTAGCTCGTTTGATCTCCGCAGCAACTGGTCATCGCTTGGACTATGGTTAGGATGAATAGTCATGGACCCTCTGCCCATCACAGATGAGTTGGCACATGGACTTGGCAGTAGTCCAAAAAGCCACTCCTCGTCCCCTTCTCCCTGCCCGTAGATCCTGATGTGGTTACCCCTCTTCTGGTCTCGGGCTCAGAAAAAAGGACCTCCCCAGCCCTGGAAGACAAATCTTGATGAGTCAAAGGTTAGACTCTCTGTTCATAATGGAAACTGCATTTCCTTGGCCCAGAGCTTCTGTAGCTTGGCTTATCGTGGGCCGATAAGACAGTCGGCAGTATCACTGGTCATCGCTTGGATGGATGCTAAGAGAGGGCAGTACCTTGCTCAAGGTACTGCCGCCAGCATGGGCCCGAACCCTCAAAACAGCACGAGGGCTGCGAATTGTCAGGAGGTCTGTTCTGTAAGCGAGCGCTGTACGGACTGCCTGGTACCTGGTTGCCATTTCCGCTAACGTGTGTCGAGTGAATGAACGACCGTAAGAACCAGTTCTTGTTGTGTCATAAGAAATAAATTCTTCTTCACCCCAGCCTTCTGTCATGTTATAGGGTCTCATCACTGTGCCTGTTCTGAGGGAGCTTTTTCTGTTCTAACAACCTTGGCAATGGGATGTTCTGCTCTTTCGTATGGGTTATGCTGTTCCATACTCTCGTAGATCCAATTCCAGGTTGAAGTTAAATGTGGAATTTTCAGAATGTTGGGCTTTTTCCCTCGTAGGAAATTTTGTTTTACCACTAGTTTAGAATCTTGTTCACGTTTTAAAATCAGTGTTATTTGTCATGTTCATTTTGGAAATATATGATGGCTTTTTTAAGGGTTGTGTCTTTATTGAATGTGTGGGGAACAAATTTCCCCATTGGGGTTCCCAGCTGTGTCTGTCAGAGATATGGCAGGACCACCTACAGCCTCCTCACCCAGGTGCCTTTAACATGTGGATTCCAGGTTCCCAGGCTCAATCCTAGACTTTAAAATTTCAGCAATGCTTCTCTACAGACTCAAAATTACTTATTTTTGTGTCAGTATAAATCTCTTGGAAAGAATTGAGGAGTTCCAGGTTTTTTTCCCCCCCCAAAAAATTTCAGTTGCCATTTTAATTAGATCATAAGATATATACCAAATAATTGCTACTGGATCGATAAATGATTTGGGATCTTTATAAAGCAATGACTCACATCAGTCACAAAAATGATGATTAGGGAAATGGAATTCAGATACATACCAAGAACATGGAACAAGCTGGGAGGCGCGATGCTAGGTGATACGAGCCAGACTCAAAAGGACAAACATCCCGTGATTCTACTTATGTGAGATACCTGGTAGCGATATATTGGTACGTTTCATGATCTCATTATCATCAGATGCTTACTGCTTGTGTTTTTATTCATAGTGTTGTGTTTTTATTTTTTTTTTAAGCACCAGTAACCGATGTAGGCCTGGATGCAGTGGAGAGGGTAGGGTGATCACTGCTTTCATTCTCATCTACTTGTGGCGACAGGAATAATCTATAAATAAACGAATATGACACAAGTGGGAACTTCTTAAGTGGTATGTGGTATTAGTATTAGGAGATGGATCGAAACGGTTTATAGTTTGGCATTTAAGAAATTCTGCGTGCCTCCCCAAAGCTAAGGTTAAGGCGATAAAGCAATTGAGCCTCTTAGCACTTGAAGAAAGGTAGAGGTGAGATGAAATGGCTGTCCAAAACAGCAGATAATTAATTGAGTCTCGTTGTTCACAGGCGGGAGGTCAAGTCCACATCGCCACAGCTGTGATACAGTCTGCATGCGAAACAGCTGCATCTTTGATTGGAAAGTGATTAGAAGGGATTGCTGGGAACTAATTAAAAAGTGATTTTAATTGGAAGGGTGGTGATATACTGTAAGAGATTCAAATGTGATCATTTACCTTTTCATTTTGTAGAGTTAAAACCTTTAGACTCCATTCCCTTGCCTTTTCTTTTATTAAATCATGTTACATGTTTATTTTAAATCTGTTGAATTATTTGTAATAATTCTGCAGTACAATAGCGATCATGTGATTAGATTAGTGTAGCTATGAGTAGATAGACTTCTGAGTATTAAAAGTTAATAAAGGAAACATGACTTTTCTAGAAACATTTGAATTAGCTTCGTCATAGGGCTTCTCTGAATATTGCATGTAAATCTTTGAAGCCTGGGATTATAAGGATTTGGGGGATCGTAATTGTGAAAGATGAGACGTTGGGAACACAGACCACGTGGCAGGAATAATTGTGTTTTAGGACACAGCGTCAGAAGCAAACTTGCCTAGATTCTGATCGAAAAGCGACATCGGAGAAGGATGGATGTCCAAACTATGCAGGGGGCAGCGGGAAAGAAAATCTTCGGTGGGAACAAGTGGAAAAGACCGAGACGTGTCTCGGACCGCGTGCCGTGAGGAATTCGAGGGAGGCCTCTGAGCGCCAGTGAGCGGCCTGGAGCGGAGGGCGAGCTGATGGGCCGGTGGCCGGGAGGGGCCGACCCCCGGCAGGGGTGGTGCGGGGTGCGGCAGCAGGGCCCTGGGGCTGGGCAGCTGAGCGCCAGGCTGCGTCAGAGGATTTCCGTGGGAAGTGCTTGGGTGATGTGTGTCTCTTTCCCAGAAAGGCATTTTATTTTAAGGGAGCAGACTCAGGTTATTGAAAAGAGCCAAAACCAAGTTTAATGCTGTTCCATAAGTCAAAGCATGTCTCCTCCACCTGGCCCGCCCAGAACACGAGGCCGTCTCCCCATGAACTCACTCCGAAGCGGGCAGGGCCCCGGCAGCGCGTGCCGGGGCTGAGAGCTCTCTGCCGACGTTTGTGCTCCTGTCTCTTGGCAACGCTCTCCTGCTGCAGTGAAATGAGGCTTAAGTTCCTCCCATTCAGATGAAGAATGCTGGGCGGGAGCATATGCTCCCGAAGTTCTGCTTTCATTGGAATCAAAGCCTCCTTTGTGCATCTCACCCACTGGCACTTAAGACCGGTTGGAGATTATTTCCCCTTAACCCTAGTTGGCATCGTTCTACTCCATTTTAGAGGAATTTGAGGGTTCCAAGTGGGCATACATACACGTACCTGTGTCTGGGGGATGCTCATTAAGTTTCGGCTGCAGGAACCATATGGAAACTCGTCCCCTGTGAATTGTCGGTGCCCGCGGAGGGGAGGCTGCGCTCGCGTTTTGACCCCATGACCTCTCACTGCTGCTCTGCTTGCGAGGGAGGCTGTCGATCGCGTTCGAGCGGCGAGTGGCTTCCGCGCCTGTGGAATGTACGGCTCGTGAAGAGCGTGGACGTGACAGCCGCGGAGAGTAGGGTCCATTTCGTGTGCGCGCGGAATCAGAAGAGCGATGCCCGGAGGAGCAGGGGAGCCTCGCACGGTGATCGGTGTCTTTGGTCCGGGAATCAGAGCGGCTTCCCGCGGGGGGCGCACGGGGGCAGACGCCGCGCGCTCCGCTCCCCGTTATTCAAAATAAAAATTTAAGGCCTAGGAAAAAAATGTTTGCCATATGTGTATACTACAGAGTGACAAATGGGAAAATCATCTAACAAATCGTATCCTCAGCACACTCAGTTTTTATTTTTTAAAAAAAGGGCATACCCGAGCACGCGCGACAGTGATTGCTGACTCCGCACCGTCAACCAAAAATGGCAAGGCCGTCTTTAGCCTTGTGAAAGGGAACGTCGCCGGCTGGGCCGTGGCCGTGGTTTGTGGAAAGGGGCGTCTTCGGTGTTGCATATCTAGAGCACTTGCCCCCCGGGAACGGTCGACGTCTGAATTTTCTTAGAAAGAATGAGGCTTTTCCAGGACAGCCTAACACGGGAGAGGGCGACCTAAGTCGTAGCCCTTCCAGCTGCTCAGAAATCGTACAGAGACATGGCATGCTCTCGACTGCCCCCGGCAGCGGGGAGGAGCGTAAAGCAGGTGACCCGCAAGCAGGTGCATCCCATTCAGAATGGGAGTTCGACATTTCATTTAATCTTCGTGGTGGTTTTTAGTTTGAAGCATTGATAAATAAACGATCATAGTAACGAGTTATTGCCGTGAAAATAGCAGAAAATGAAACATATGAAGAACGTTTCTGATAACTTAGCAACTAGAGCCGTATAAATGGCTGTCAAGCTGAGCAAGTAAATGGGAATGTTGTTTTCAGAAGTGACCAGTTGCAGGTGATTTTGTAAAAACCCAAACCTCATCTATTTTTTAAAGAAGACAATTTGCAAAGACAACTCAGTCTGCTATTGGGGGTGTGACATTGACATTTTCAAGGAAGCAAGTCGTGTGTCGTTATTGGAGCCTGACTGAGAACTCTCTCGCAAAACACTGGTGGGGTATTTTAAAAAATTAATAAGTTCGACAGGGTTAGAACAGAAGCGAGCCGGGATGCTTCATGTCGTACGTGGACTCTAATCTGTGCATTGTCAACACTGTCCAGGAGCGTGAGCATCATAGACAAATAAAGGCAGCGTCAGGGACCATGCGGAGTGTTACCTCCCCCGACTCCTACCTTCCTCAGTTTTACCAGGACTCTGTGAATCCAGCCGCAGGGTTGCAAGTCAGCATGTCGCCGCGGCCACCGTCTGTCCGTGCTGGCCTCCATGGCGGGGTGTGTGGACCTGTCCGGTTCTCAGATGTTGAGGTCCCTCCCCCCGCACACCCCCATGCTGGCAGCCACCAATGCCCCCATTCCCATCCTCGCTTTCTTATCTACTGCCTGGTCCTGAAAAGTGTCAGGCGACAGAAAGGCCGGGGGTCGGTAGGCCAGTGTCTTCCTCACGTTTTTATCTGACCACACAACGGGACGCGTTTGGTAGTCCCAGCCTCTGACGGCACAGTCGGGCCGGCTCCCAAAGCTCCAATCACCACAGATAAAATATTCACTTTCATAGTTATAAGGGCCAGGTCAGCCCTGAATTCTTGGTGGGAAAAGTGGGCGGGGCTAAATGCTGGCTCCAGGTCAAAAAGGGTCAGGACCGCCCTTGCTGCCACCCCCACCGAGACACCTGCCGCCCGAGCCTGGCATCTCACACGGCACAGTGTGACAACATCCTGGCAAACTGGCGACGGAACCGTGGGAGGGACCGACCGGCCCTCGTGCCGTTTTTCTGGAAGCATTTTTCATGTGGACCCCCGCGTGGCCGTCCCCGTGCGCGCCCCGAGTCCAGCTTTGGTCGCTCTGCTCTGTGCCGAGCTGACGGACACATGCACGGCCAGGTGCGGGGAGCCTCGGTGGCTCACGCTTCGGGGCGGCCGTGCCCGGCGCATTCTTCCAGCCTCGCACGAGCACCTGCGCTCTGTCCCCGAGCACCTGCGCTCTGTCCCCGAGCACCTGCGCTCTGTCCCCGCCCGCTTTACGCGGGAGGCGTAGAGCTGGCTAGTTTGACTGCAGGATGGCGGTGATGAGGCCGGACTGCCGGTTTTAGCTCCTTTGAAGACTGCTTGAGTTCGTTTTGTTTCGTGGCCTTGAATGGCAGTAGATCGCACGGGCGTACTCAGGGAGTGTGGGTAGCGGCCAAAGCCGACCCCGACCCCAGCAAAAACCGTCGGACGCTCCTGAGTGTGTGTCCTGCTTTGATCGGCAGCACAGCCGCAGCTTGCCTGGAGGAAGTCTGAATGTCGGGAGTCTATTAAAAATAATAGTATTTATATTTACAAGATCCATCTCCTCCAGTTCTGCAGATATGCTCAACTTTGAGCACATTCAAGGTGTGAAAACCAAGATGTATAAAGTAAGTAAGTGGAGGAAAACATATTTTCAGCCTGGAAATTTATAGGCCAAAGGAGTTTCTTTAAACAGCGTGATTCCATAGCGCATGGTAGACTATACCGCGTGTATATGTGTAATACAAATGTTCTGTGTATTTCATATACGTGCTATTCATTTACATACAACCCTTTCTCGACTGCGAGGTATAATTGTGATTTTGTTCATCCCATAGAACATAGCAATGTTCTGTTTTGAAATGCTCAGAATAATAAACATTGCTAGAAATTAGCTCATTGTTATGATTTACACTATCTTAGGTTTTTCATAGTTAAGTGAAGACATTTCTTTTCCAGAATCAAAACAGTCAAGTACGAAATGACTCCAGCTCTTTTCAATTACAGGAGTTAGAGTCGTGATAATGCATTTAATTGATTTAACATAAGCAAGGCCGATTTACTAATAGGACCAGTTGTCACTATTTGCGTATTAAATTTCCCCTAATTGTAGTTAGCGACAGTGCAACAATTGTTAAATTTAACCAAGAAAAAGTTTATCCATAAAAAGCAGTTTAATTTTTTTTTTTTAGGAAGACTAGGTGGATTTTAAAAAAATTAATTAATTTATTTTAATTAGTTTCAAGTATACAGCGCATCGGTTAGACATCTATATTGCTGATAAAACACTCCCCCCAGTTGCTCCCTCCCTCCCCTGGCCCTCCGCCGAGCCGTCGTATTAATACTGACTGCGTTCCCTGTGCCGTGCTCCCCATCCCCGTGACCATTTGTTGACTATTAATTTGTACTTCTTTAACCCTTCACCCCATTCTCCCAGCCCCCTAATCCCTCTCCCGTCTATCCGTCACCAAATCATCCACTATGTTTGTGAGTCTTTTTTGAATATTTTGTTCTTTTTGTTCCTTAGATTCCACATAAAACTGAAATCATGTGGTAAATCTTTCTCTGTCTGACTTATTTCACTCAGCATAATAAGCTCTAGGTCCATCCATGTTGTTTCAAATGGTAGGATTTAATTTCTTTTAATGGCTGAGTAATATTCCATTGCATATGTGAACCATAATTTTTTTCATCCCATCGTCTGTCGATGGGCGTTTAGGTTGCTTCCACATCTTGGCTACTGTAAATTGTGTTGCCACGAATATCGGGGTGCATAGATCTTCACAAATTATTATTTTGGTTTTCTTTGGAAAAAGCAGGTTAATTCTTTAAAGTTCATGCTTTCGTTGTTCATTGGCACTAGAAGGAATTCTAGAAGATGACTCTGAAAGCTGCTTGTTGCTGCCGCTTCATTCTTAGGAGACGAGAACCCTGCCTGGGGTCCCCTGGGTTCCTGGAGCCTGATTCATGTAGGGTGCGCATTGCAATAAAAGCCAAAATCGATAAACCGCCCGTCCCCCGTTTATCCCCAGCCCGCAGAATGAGTGTGACACGGGCCCTTGTGCTCTGAAGGTCTCCTCATCGCTCGGTAGGGATTTCTGCACACGTAATGTCCAATAAACTGGTGCTTTTGAAGGATCGACGTCTATATTAGGCATAGCTAATAGAAACTCAGGGGTAGCTAAAGTGCCTTCTGCCCCTGAGATTAATCCTGTGATAATCTGGGCCGTTCCCGAACCATGTAAATACAAAAACGTAAAAATCTGTACGATCCAGAGGTTTTAGGATTTTACTGTAAACGAGAGAAGAATGAGGGTCCTTCAACCAGGCCTGGGGTAAAGGTGTGACGTCGGAGCAGGGCGCTCACTAATCTCCCCGTCCCCACACAGCACAGACGGCACCTGAGTGTTCCAAAGCACCTTCCCCGGGCCCCGGACGTCCCCGAAAGGGGACGTCCACAGACGTGAAGGTCATCTAAGAGCAAAGGCGTAGCTCCGCCTGCCCTGTCACAGGGCAAAGATGGCAACGTTCCTGTTAAGATAGGAAGTGGCATTCAAGAAGAAGAATGTTAAGTATCATAAAAATCTCCTTCTGACTGCTGGACCCCGTCCCCTCCCCACAGCCATTCTGGGCAGAGACAGATTCTATGATGTTCTGAGACACTTCTAAGACTCTGGAGAAATCTTGCCTAGTTAAATCATCAGCATTAAAAAAAAAAAAAATAGATTAAAATCCAGGCTCCAGAAATAAATGTTGTAAAACAATGCTTGTTCTGAAAACTCTAAAATGACAAATTCAAATGTAAATTTTAGCGTTCAGTGGGCCAGAATGCGTCCTGTCCCTGGAGTGAGGCCCGATCCTTCACTGTGTCGGGGGCGGGCGAGTGGCCGGGAGGTTCAAAGGGGGTTTCAAGGCTGACAGCTCCTGGACCACTTCCGCTTACTTCGAAGCGATGCCTTCAGACGGCCTCGCGATTAGAATACAGATTCTGAGCAGTAATGGGGGAATGTTAGCAATAGCTTTTTTTTTTTTTCCCATTTTGAATAATTTGATTCGATTTGAGTTTAATATTACATTAAAATTTATAGATGCATTTAAGTCGTAATTCATGACTTTAATGATATAGATAGCACACTTTGCATATTCTGTTTTGCTCCATGGTCTCAAAATATAGATTATTGTCAAATGGAAAACAGCTCGCAAGTATTTCAAAAGCTTAAAGGTCGCCGGCCCAAAATACCGTTCCGTAGCGGCAAGGGTCGCTTTCCACACCGTTTCATCAGCATCGGTGTTGGGTCAGTATCCGGTGGGGGAACCTGGTAATTAGTTCCCACCTCAGCCTCACCTGGGAGCATTTCTTCCCGGGTAATGTCACCGGACACGAACAGTGGTCATCTGCTAACGGCCTTCCCAGTAATCTGGACCAAAAATGCAGATACACGTTCTGTCACGCCCAGAAACCCTCCTTCCCCCGCGCCGGCCGCCTTTCCTTTCCTATCCTTCCTGGCTTCTCCCGGTACCACCGCGTGCATGTTTCCTCTCGAATTATGGATGCGAAGTCATGGGACACAGAACATTTTCTAACTGGAATTTTCGATCTATGCTTTCTGTTGGTATTTTCACATCATTAAACATTATTTTATAACATCACTTTTAATAACTAGAAAATAGTTGGTTTTGTGGATGGATATAACTTATTTAATGAATCTATTCTTGTTGAATTTTTTTCTTTTAAAAAGATAGCGCTCACGTAGGTGAAATTTTGCATACCTCCGCAATCATTTGATTAGGATAAATACTTTGTTATGGCGAAGAGAATATAAGGTCTTGACGTTTACAGAAAGATGTGTTCCATGGTGACACACTTTATATTCCGTGTCCATGTTCCTAAAGCCTCAACAACAAACTGTATTGTTGTTGTTGTTGTTGTTATTGTTATTATTATTATTTCTTAGTGTAATAGGAAAGTGGCGCTCCATTGTTTTAATATGCTATTCTTTGGTGATCACTGAGGCCGAATATTATTTGATATGTTTCTAGTTATCTAAACAGAGACATGGGAGAAAATTTTTTAAAGGTCTATAGGTAGCCCTGAACAGAGGATGTGAATTCCATTAATCAGAAGTGCCCTCAACCTAGCTGTACACAGATGACATCGAATTTATAGAAATAAAATGGTCAATTCAGTGAACAGGACAGTTCAGTCAACCATTTTGATCAAATTTTCTTTTAAAATAAAGAATATTCATAACTTTAGTGAAAAAGTGTTATTCTAATCATTACAACTAGATGTAAATGGTTCGAATGATTTCATTTTCTCCACAAGGTATAATGTGAAATACTAATCTAATTGAGACTCCATATTTCTTTTGATGGAGTATTATATTTTGAATATATTTAATCTTTTCGGTTTTCATACATTTACCTTTCTTTTTAAAAGTAATTCAATTCCAATATGGCTCGAAATATTTTTATCTATCCCTGGTTTTCAAGTACATATCCAATGATCATTTATATGATACACGAGATGCTCTTCGAAATAGGTCTGTTAAATCCAAAGACTTTAAACGTTATTGGCAGGAAATTGGACGGATGAAGAGTGAGTCACCTACCCATCGCTGTGTGACAAAGCACCCCGACCGCTAGCACATTTCCTCTTACTATCTAAGGACCAGGAAGGCAGAGGTGGCTTTAGCGGCTGGTCTGGGCCAGGGTCTCAGGAGGTGGCAGCGAAGCTGCTGGCCTCTCTGAAGACACTAGGCCGAAGGACGTGCTGCTGAGTTCCTCACCCAATGAGTCTCTCAGCAGAGCTGCTGGGGACGGACGTGGCTTCCCGCAGAGTGGGGGATCCAGGAATAGAGGGAAGTGGGGAGGCAGAGAGGAGGCAGGAAGAGAGGGGGAGGAGGAGATTCATTTAGTTGACTTTACGTAGATATTTGCCACGTGCCACCAATCGCAGCTTAAAGTAAACGATGCCTGTGTGAAGTAGATCACAACCTATCAATTTCTTTTAACTGTCAATAGCCCCGTTTTGGCACTCTGAATTACATAACCTGTGAGTGGCTAAACCTAAATATAGTGTAAAGAATTTCCTAATTCTTCTATTCCACTCCCTTCCCACCCCCGCCCTGCAAAATACGTCTCATCTTCAGTGTTTTCCTGAGGATTTAAATCAAACTCTTCTGTTAATTTTAAATGAAATAAATGATTTAAGTATGTTATCATTTTAAAGAAACGCCTAATCATTTTTTATATGTGAATCCTCTTTCCTATAGTACTTAGCTTTAATAATAAAATTAGTTATCCCTCTCTCTGCCCCTCTCTCTCTCTCTCTCTCTCTCTCTCTCTCTCGTAAAGTTTCAGTATGACTTCTCCTCTTCCAGAGGTTTAAAATGAGAATTACTCTACTAGTGGCTCCATCCCGGTTAGGCCCTAAGGAGGACCAATGTCATCTATTCATGATGCTGTGATGCTTTTAATGTGGCCGATGTCGTTGCAGATTTTTTTTCTTTTCTTTTCTGAAAACAACAGAGACGTAACTGATTCTGTAACCTTCTCTCTCTCCAGGTCCCCTAAAAACCCTGCACAGAAGATCATTAAGCGAGTGATTGCCCTTGAAGGAGACATCGTACAGTGAGTACTTTACACTGTCGTTTTTGGGCTAAAGATCTAAATACCTAGATTTTTTGTTGCTTTAAATCACATTATGGGGGAAGTACATTTCAACAAGACCGAAGCTGTGAAGACGTTTCCAATGAGATGGGACATCTAGGCTTCAGAGTCACCAGCCATTTCAGGATGTAAAGCGTGCGTAAACTTACTGGTCACATTACTGTCCTTTAACTGGGAGGCACCGGAGGAACAAATGGTAATTGATCTGAAATGGACCATGTTTTCTAAAATGACCATTAAATCATTATTTTTTTTCAGATATTAAAGTTAGCATACTTACTTGTTTTACATATGCTATCAAGGTTCCTTTTAGGAAACTTCCAGAACATTTTATTATTTGAGATACAGAAACTAAGGAGGATCTTTCATTACAATAGAGATGGGGAAAATGGCAAAAGGTGTGAAGCAGAAACTTCTGAATCAGTGACGCAATGGTAGCTTTAGAAAATAACACTGTAGCAATCAGGCGTTTTCATGTGTAGTGACGTTATTTATTCTATCATTGATACATCTAGAACAGAGTTTGATATTCGGCAAGTAAGTAGTGATGCATCTCATCCCGTTTCTTTCTTTAAATAAGTTGTAGCCAGGTCTATAGAATGAACGAGTCCAAGTGCTCTGAAACCTATATTCAGAAAGTCTTCTGATCCGGTTTTTTGAAAGAGCTGGATCGTAAATTATCTATATTAACGACAGTACAGATTGAGCAGTCTCGTTATCGTGAACCTCAGTGGGTTTTGCAGCAGAATCTAGGCCAGCGGTTCTCCCATGATGGACCGCGGACAGCTGAGAGTTCCCAGCATCCTTCCGGGGGGGTCTGTGAGTTCAAAACTGCTTTCCTGATACTGATGAGATGTTATTTGCCCTTTTCACTCCCATTTCCCCTGTGTAAGGTGCAGTTTTTGTGATGAGTAAGATTGCAGGAGCAGGTGTGGGAAGACGGCTGTTTTCTGTTCAGCTACATGCTAAAGAGACTGGCAAAAATTGTGTAAAACGCCACTCTTCTCACCGTTTTTCCTTTTGCTTTGAAAAATAACTCTACTTGCCATTAGACGTTATGTTCTTCTTGTTAACATAGAGGTTTATTGTTATTTTAGATTGGATCACTAAAGTCACTAAAGATGTTTTTTAGTTGTCCATTTTAATTACTAATATGGTAAAGATCAACAGATAGTATTCACATAAACAAAAGCTCCCCGAGACCTCAGTGATTTTCAAGAGCGTAAAGGAGTCCTCTGACCAAACAGTTTGAGGACTCGCTGATGTAGGGATGAATGGCCAGACTTTCACGTCGCCGTTAGTAACCTGCTTGCTGTCAACGAAGCTACTGACGTGTGTGGCTCGTGTGGTTTGTATTTGTGAATATTTATTCGCCTGGTCTTTGTCTCCTTTAAAAGCTTCATTGAGATACACCGTATGTACTATGCAGTTCACCCCATGTTGAAGGCAGAGTTCAATGACTTTGAGTGTACATGTATACAGTTGTGCAGCAGCCCACCCCCCCACCTGCTGTTTGAACACGCATCCCCTCCTCCCGCCCGCGCGCAGCTCCCAGCTGCCAGGGGCGAGCGACCACGTACCTGCTTCCGTCGCCAGCGCGTGGCCTTTCCCAGCGAGTTTATTAGGACGGTATCATCACACGTGGAGCCTTCTAGGTCTTGTTTCCTGCACTTGGCATGGCGTGTTTGGGTTCCTCCGAGTTGTGTCTGCATCTGTGGTTTTGTTTGTTTGTTTGTTTGTTTGTTTTATCACTGATCATATTCCATGGCGTGGACCGGCCGCGTTTTATTTCTCCATCCACAAGTTAATAGATTTTGGATTGTTAACAGTTTGGGGACATTATCAGTAATGACGGGGACAGTCGTATACATGTTACGGGACATTTCCGTCTTTGGCGAACATAGGTTTTCACTTCTGGGAATACACGTAGGGATGCTGAGCGTTATGGTTAAGTACGCTTTTAGCTTTTTTAAGAGACCGCCGGGCTGTTTTCAGGAGCGGCTTTGCCATTTTATGTTCCCCGGCTGTGTACAAGAGTTCCGGCTTCCTTACGCCCTGGCCCACACTTGCCTTCATGAATATTTTTTACGATAGCCGTGCTAATTGGCGTGAAGCGGAACCTCACTGTGGTTTTGACTTGCGTTTCCCTGACGGCTCGTGACTCTGAGCATCTGTCCACCACGTGTGTCATCTTGGGCGAAGTGTCCGTGTGATGTGTCTGTCCGTTTTTGTACCGGGTCGTTTATCTTTTGACTTATAAGCAATTTTGGCTTTTTAAATAGAGTAAGGATTTCGGGGAGGACGGATGTGTGTGGGGATGTGATTTTAGCCAGACCTAAGTGCATTGGGATGGAGAACTTAATTTGCATTTCCTGTAGGATAGGCATTACATATTCACCAAACTTGACGGCTCTGTAAAAGTTATTATTTTTTATTTTCAAGAACCTACTTAGCCTTGTGATTTCAGTGGGAAACCGAAGAGCCGTGCATTTGGAAAGACATATCATATCTACCCATGAATACCCAAAATATGCTTTTACTATTTGGAAATATTAACGCGTGGGTGTGATTCAAATCCCATTCAGGGACTGAGTCAGCAGAGCTTGAAAACTTGATGCTGAATGAAAGCAGCCAGTCACGGAACACCGCCTGTCGCGTGATTCTGTTCGCATGAAATGCTCGGGACGGGCAAGTTCGCGGAGGCAGGGGGGCGACCCTATGCACGGGGGAGGGAGGCGGGAGGTACGGCTCACGGTGCGGCCGTCTCTTGGGGGGCAATAAAAATGTTCCAAGATAGATTGTAGCAATGCTCGCTCAACTCTGTGACTATATTAAAAACGATGAGTCGTCTATTTTAAATGGGTAAATATGTTATACGAATTACATCTCAGCAAAGCTTTTTAAAAACAGAAACAAAAACCAGTCAACAAAGCAGGCAAAAATTTCATCTATATCAAGTAACCTCACAGAGTCAGGAAGGCCGAGGGGTCCATTTTGCATTATAATCCGCGGAGAACGCGGCTTTAATTCAGGCGTAGCGTTGTCTACGCTCACTAGCAAAGTGAGGTGGCCAGACGTGGTCCAGCATCGAACTCTCTGTGCCGTCAGAAACCCGGCGGGAGACGTCCCTGCGTCCAAGGCCAGGTCGTTGCTTTTCTCAGTAAATGTGAACACTGGGTTCGCAGAGGAGAGGCCGAGGAGACGGCGGGGCGGGGCGCGGTCTCGACCCTCTCCTCCCCTCGCTGCCGCGCGCGCCACGTCTAGCTCCTTGGTTCCAGTCTCGCCAACTGGCTCTCCGGCCGGGCGTCCCTTTCTGCCCGCCTCACTGCACCTCGGTCACGCGGCAGCGAGGAACACGAGGACGGCAGCGTCGAGGCTCGGGACCTGCCCACCATGCAGCTTCTAACAGCGATTTGAGACTGGATCAGAGAAAGAATCTTGTATCCGGTGTTTTAAAAGAAGATTTAAAGTGCATTCCTTGGTACCTGGCGGCGCTAGACTTCCTGAGCTTTAATTTAGTAATTGAATACATTCCATAATAATTTTCTAAGAGGCTTGAAACACATTAAGGTATATTTAGGTAATAAGATATCATTCACTGACGTGCCTCTTTTTCCTGTGATCCGGTTTAAAAAATGCCAGAACGTATAAAAAGTAAAGTAAAAAACATGCTGTCCATCTATCACTAGAGGTCACTAGTCTCTGGAGGCCTTTGATGTAGCAAGAGGCTTTGGTCTGGGATGTGGGCGGTCCGGCCCCACTGCACCGTGGGTAATGCTGGGTCGCCTGGCAGGCGAGCCAAGCACACATGTAGGTAACTAGAGTGTTTTCATCATTGTTGGGGAAACGTTAATACTTCATAATACGACTACAGGAGAAAAAAATATCTGACATAAGAACTGGGTTACACTTACTGTGGTTTCGCTAGTATTTTTATTTTGAATTATACAGCCTTAGAGGGTAGAGGGAACCATAATCTTTTCAGAGGTTAAACTGTTTAAAGACTTAATCCAAGCTTTAATGTTTTGCTGCTTAAACTTCAGCTTTACTAAACACACTAGGTATGTAGAGAGCTTACTTTAGAGGTCTCTGGGGAGGGCGGGGTGCTGGGGGCCGGGGCCGGTGGACGCGGGACTTCCAGTTTCCGCTCACCTGTGCCCACCTGTGCACGACACACGGCTTTCTCCCGTCTTGCCTGTGTCTCCGTGGGTTTCCGCCCCGTCGCCAGCTGCCGACTTCCTCGGGCCTGCTCATGTTTGACCCGCCCGAGAGGCATCCGAGTGTGCCCTGGTCAACCGGTTGAGGAGCGGCCTTTGGAGCAGGTGCCTTCCGTGGTCCAGTCAGCCGTAGCCGGGTCGGCCGTTCACCTGGTCCAGAGCATGTGGTCATAAGGCCGGGTGGGCTGGATGGGGCTCGTGGGTATGGCTGGTACCGCGAGGCCCCTCAGATCGTGGTGGTGCCATAAGCTGTCGCGTTGCTCCGCGTCACCCTTCAGAACCTCACGTTCATACAACTACAACCTGCCCTTTTGGCTGGTCACTTTGACCTTACTCTTTAAGAAAGATAAACTCTGTTCCTTTCTTTACAGAAATAACACGAGCTTGACAAAATCAGCGTTACAGAGAACATCCTTGCACACATACCTTTGTGCACTGGTGTGTTTATTCTCGTAGACGAAATATCTAGGAGTGTAAACATCGAGTCAACGTTTGCTGTTGCTGTTATTTTAGTTCCTATAGATACAGCCGTATTTCCTTCCCAAGAGGTTTGTGTATATGTGTGCTCTTACCAACACGCCATGAAATACCCTTTTCAGGGGAAGTCGATTTAAAGATCATGTGCAGTGGGGAAGTTGTAGACTCCAGATTCAGAGGTCAAAACATTTCGACACAAATTTTCAAATTAGTTTTAGACGGTCATGGTAGAGTTCCCTTAATCAGTTCACCGAGAGTATAAGTCTTAGGACTGTCCGTTTTATGAGCATTGGTCTGGATACTCCAGACATAAGTGAACAGAAGAGCCTGCCTACCCTCGTGGGGCTTACATTCCGGTAGTCGAAAGCAGATGATAAACAGACAGATAACCTAAAATGTAATGCAATGTCATGAGCTGGAATTGCTAAGGAGAAAAATAGAGCAGGAAAGGGTGTAGAGAGAGATAGCGAGTGTCTGGACCGCTAACTGAGGGAGGATGCTCACTGCGAACCTCTCCGATGAGAAGATATCTGAGCAGGATCGTCAAGGAGGGGCGGGAGGTGGAGAGCCTTGCTAGTGAGTGAGGGGCGGGCCATTCAATCCAAAGGAACCACAAAGGCAAAGGTGATATGGATCTACCTTAAGCGAGTTTCAGGAATTACAAGAAGCTTGCATGGCGGGACCTCACTGAAGGACAACTGTGGTAGGAGATGACATCTGAGGTTTGCAGAGCCCCTTGGGCCCTAGTGAGGACCTTGGATTTTATTTTAGCGGGTGGCAAGCCAGTGGAGGGTTTTGAGCCACGGGTTGGTATGTTTCAGGTGACATTGTTAAAAGATTGTTCCGTCTGCTGTGTGGAGAACAGACCAAAGGGCATCAATCTGACCTGGGGAACCGGTCGAAGTATTTTCCTCTCTGAAAATCATATCTAGCTTCTTCTAGAACTAGTTTTCTTGCTTATATACTCATATAAGTAGTTGCATTATTTGTAATCACAGTCATTAGGATTATATTGACAAGGTAAAAGGTAGACTTGAAGTATCTTTTCAGATCATTCAGCCAAATCTTCCTCTGACTGTACATGAGGGGGCTCCTGGAGGCCCCAACTTTCTCTTCTTATGTCAACATCAGCTAGAATCACAAGGTGACTGACTGCTTGATTCTCTGGGGAGCTAAGCTAGGAACGTAGTCATTTTCATAATGTTAACCCAAATGTATGCGCTTATCTATAACACAAACAGTACAAAGCGAATGCAAGTAATATTTAGACAGATGCATTAGTTCCATCAAAATATTTTTCATAGTTTTTTTTCTACTCTGTTATGACTCATACGGAAGCACTGTTTTAGAAAAGGCTTAAAAGAATAGAAAGTCCTAAACTACAGCAAGTCAATATGAATCAACCCACGATCGAAATTTCCAAGGCATCAGTGTTTTTTTTTTTAAGGGGACATTTGCACTTTTCCAATTCACAGATTTTGTCAGCCTGATCAGAGGGCAGCCTAGCCTCGTTTCTCCTCTCTTGGTGAGATACACTTTATAGCCATGTGGAATCTGGGGTGTCATGTGGTTAGCAGGCTCAATGAGGAGAATAGGTAGTCTTTTTGGTCCCCAGTGGAGAGGGTAGCCATATAGTTTATCACGTAGGGTAGGACACTTTTGAGAGTGAAAGGGGATATACCAGTGATTATTACCTTGGAATAATCAACATAAACTGGGCTGCCGAGATGAACTGCAACAAACTTTATAATTTATTTCACTCGGTTTGTTTTCATTTAGAATCTGGCCCTCCTTTTTCAGAATTCTAGGAGGTGGCCACAGAAAACAGAATCACTTCCCGGTCCTGGCAGGGGGACTTAGGCCAGGTGGGGTCAGAGGTGTGGAGAAGCGTGTCCTGTTCACAGCAGCCATTTCTTTGCCAGAAGGACGGCGCAAGGCTGTAACGAGTATGGGTATTGCAGAGTAGTCCGAGGAAGAGAATCACGAGGCTTCTCTCGCTCTTAAATATTTAAATGATAATTCTTCCAGTCTAGAGACTATATTTTTAAATGTCGAAGCACCCTAATTTATTAAAAATGACTTTCTGGTATTAGCAAAAAAAAAAAAAAAAAAACCTATTGAATCACTGGAAATTAGACATTTGAAAGCTGGTTGATTTTAAATGTGCTTTCGAAGATACAAAAATCAATATTAGCCTATCACAGATGTTTGAATCATAGTATATTCCAGCAACTGTGGAAGTCTTATAGGAAAAAAAAACAGAACTAAATTGAGTTTTTCCCTTTTTTTTTTTTTTTTTGACGCTGATGGGAGCCTGGAGGGTGGTTGCTTTCAAGGACCAGAGGGTGTTTTATACC
The DNA here is from genome assembly GCF_014176215.1 of Rousettus aegyptiacus. Lineage (NCBI taxonomy): Eukaryota > Metazoa > Chordata > Mammalia > Chiroptera > Pteropodidae > Rousettus > Rousettus aegyptiacus. Next base: position 42,774,021 of record NW_023416288.1, on the reverse strand, counting down.
CTGGGTCTTGCTTACCCTGTGGGTACTGGAACAGTAGGTTTTCAGAAAGGTCCGAGGCCCTTGAGCCTAGTTTAATTTGAACCCTGAATTTTTCCAAATCAAATTAGCATGGCGCCTCCTCGTTTTGTCATTAAGATCTGACCAATGCCATCGTTTAGTGAATAAGGGCTTGAAAGGTGACATTGACTGTCCTGAGGTCTGTCCAGCAGTCTCGTTACCCCTAAGTAAGAAGCTTTGGGAAAATTTATGAGTTCCCCTCCGAGGTCACTCAGAGAAATTATTAACACAATCTGGACTTTCTTACCTTCTTCCTGCTAAAGAATAATCATTCTTTTTGACTAAGGAGTTATAGATTGGTAGGCAACTCATGCCTTTTTGGAACCATCCCCTTACGTACTTATAGGTGATTATTTATCACACTTCTGCTGTATCCGCGTATAAAAATGGAATTGCTAACGAAAGCGTTATGCCTTAGCAGTAGGTATTTCTAGCCACTGGAGAGAGTCACCTTAAAGTTACACGGAGAAATGTGCGTCTCGAATTTTTTTTTTTTTAAGTCCGCATTATTTCTCTAATAAGTTTAGCAGGGTGGGGAGGTTTCCAGAAGCGCCGCAACAAGATGACGTTTCCGCTTTACTGCGAGAGATGCCGCAGCTGCTGGAAGGCACCAGGCGGTGCAGAGCGCGTTGCTTTTTCTAATCGTGGTGGCACCTGGCATGATGGTTCTCCTCCTACCCCCGGCAGTGGCTTCTCCGGCTCATTTTCTACCGGAGTCCACATGTCTATAGAATTGGATTCAATACATATGTCAGTCTTCCACATTTATTCATTCATGCACAGTCATTCATTCATTCATTCATTCAGCACGGCGTAAAGGTCGTGTGCACAAACTTTCAGACCGCCTCGACCAAATCCCAGCTTCGCCATTTAGTGTGTTACTGTCCTGAATTAAACTCTGTAAACTTAATTTTCCTCACCTGTAACGTGGAAATTATGGTAGTACATATGCCCTAGAGTTTCCTGGAGAATTATATGAAAAACGGATATAATTTGGCTACGTGGTGCCTTGCATATGTTTTCGGTAAATATCAGACATTTTTAGAAGTAGTCGTCATGCTTTAATCATTTTTCATTTGAGTGCCTCTCGGATTTACTGTGTGCTCGACACTGTGCTGGGTTCTGGGGTTATACGCGTTAAAAGCCATCGTTAGGTCTTGCCTTCCAAAGTTTATCATCTGGTGGAGAAACAGCAAAGGCAATAGAGAAATATGATGCCACAGAATAGCCCCCGTGGGGACATGCCAAAGGTCCCTGGAGCTTAGGAAGAGGAGCATCTGGTCAACCTGGGGAGCTGGACTACGTTGGAGATAACTTTCGGGTTGAAGTTCGAGGTGAGATCTGCAGCCCCCTCTTTAACCGCAGAAGTGTCACAGGCTGAGTTTAGGATTCAAACTAAACCGGAGCATGTGAAGTGAGGAGGGAAGGTCCGCTGCTCTCTGACCCCGAATCACTGTCCCGGGGGTGTATCTGGTGGGTGTCTTCTTATGTCTGTCTCGCAGCAAGACAGCAAAAGGATTAGAACAAATATTTCTTATGATAATTTTTTACCCTGAATAATCCATAAGGAAAAAAAAAATTAGATTTGAGAAATATCTATAAGGAGTTATGTTTCCGAGCGTGTCTGTTACACAAGAATATCTATACTGAGACACTTCCATACCTTTACAAGGCAGGTATTTGAAGACGTGGCAATTCCAGGATTGCTTCTGTAGTTCCCAAATGATAAGTAATCGTCCTGGGGGTAGCAAAGGTGCCATGGGCAAATATCGGGTTACAATATGCATGACCTGGACAGAAGGAAAATTAAAGGCAAGAACATGACAATGAATATTAAATAATGACTCATTACTTAATATATTTTACATTAAACTCACCTTATTGAAAAGCAAGTGTTAGGACCATTACGTCCTCTCTAGGAAATCTACAGACCGAAATGCCCAGGTGCGGCAGGTAGGGAATCGACGGCTTCGCTCACTTAGGGAGAAACTGCCGCAGGGAGCGTGGCAGGGTGCCCCAGCCTGTGCCCTGTCCTCCCTGTCTCCTTGTTCAGCGCTAAGGGCTTAGAACTTTGATGCCTTCGCCTGAGCTGCTTTTCCTCTCTCCTCCATCTGCTTTGGGCCTTCACCCTCCAGTTCCACCTGGACCCTCGGCACAGGTAAATTGTGCGAAGTGCTGTTCTGGAGGCTGGTATTTCCTAGCGGGAAACACGTCGCGCCTAGGGCCGGCTCGTGTATTAGTGTGTTCGCCTTCTCTGCTGCCGCCTGAACTATATTTCTTAGTGTATAACTTTCTTAAGTTTCGAACCCCAAGTAAAAATACAGAGAAATGCTAACTTTTGTACATCCTTTGAACTAAATATTGATTTTTATTTTTTTTCCCTCTGTTCACAGTAAGTCTGTCAAATATTTTGAAAAGACATATAAGTATAATTATCTCAGCAGGAAGCTAAAAAGATTGTCTTAAAATACCTTTTTAACTAAGCTTAAGAAGTATGCCAGGAAGATTCAAGAATATTTCAGCCCGAATAATTACTTAATAATTAAGGAACAGATAGCTCTTCTATTTTTGTGCGATTTAAGTTGACCTTATTTAAACTTAAAATTGGCCGCTGTTTCTCTTTTAAAATGTTTGGAGGAAGAATCTTTTGCAGGGAGCAGATGTGTTTAAAGTACCAATTTAATTAGTTGTGGATGCTCTTGCATTTTTGTAAAAAGTTTTTGTATTAAGTTTTTATTTTTAAGATGTCTAAGGAAGTGAGGCGTAGCCAGACATGGTAAAAGGGGTATTACGCTAGGAGTCAATGACAGGAGATGTAGTCTCAGCCCTGGTCTTTAGAAGCTTTGTGACCTGGGGAAAGTTATTGACCACTCTGAGTTTTTATTTTATTATTATTTTTAAAAATCTCTCTATTTTCAGGGTTATTTTGAAGACCAGATAAGGAAAAATAATCCATGCACCAATCTTTTGTAAATTTTAACAGATGATCAAAGTTCAATGTATTATTAACTAATTTCCGGAGTGAAATAATAGATAAAATTTGGTTAGCGTCAAGCTACCCAAGAGCTTAGCAGAATGCCTTGCCCACGTTAGATCATCAGTGTCTTTTGGTTATTGTTGAAATAATTTGGTTGTACTGCTATGTTAAGATAGAGGTCCGTATTTTGTGAACCCTAAAGTTGGGAGAAACGCACTTCTACAGCTGTCCACGCAAGTACTCATATGCTGGCTTCTGTGTCTTCACGATCTTACCCTGCCTCCTCCTGCACGCTGTTCTCTGTGGCAAGATCTTCTGCTCTCGGCTCTTTCTGATGCTTGTTCCTTCTTACATCTGTAGCAGGGATCAGTTTTACTTTTTCTGTAAAAGGCTGATGATAAATAGTTTTGGCTTTGCAAGTCATGCTGTCTCTGTCAGAAGCACTCAACACTGATATTGTAGCATGAAAGCAACTATAAAATAAATGCTCCAATAAAACTTTTATTTTAAAAATAGGTGTTGGACTAGATTTAGCTCCGGGGCCATAGTTTGCCATCCTTGGTCTGTATATCTACTTTTGTTCCCTCAACTTGGAAATCAGTAGAAAATACGAAACTTATTTCTTGTCTCGGCCAGTAGTTTAAGGAGAAGAGAAGAATTAGCCTAAATGCCATGAGTTCTTTGGTTATATATTACTTGAGGCAGAGGGCAGTGGAAGAGAGTATATTGAGATGTTACTCTAAGTGAAATCTTCGCTGAGTTGCTAGAAGCCACATGAGTATATCTGGACAGCGAAGATATTTGTCTTGAGCTGGATGGGGAAGAGCTATTTTAGTAAAAGACTCCTGCAGAACACCTTCACTGGGGAGCAGCCACAACGCTCATAAAAGAGCAGAATAAATTTCATTGCCCAAATAGTTTCTTCTTAATACAAAAGGCATAGCTCCGAAGTCGGGAAAATTCTATATCAGAATTCTACCCCATGCTATTTATAGCTCCTCTTATAAGCCTGACATTAGAACTCTAATTATCTTTTGGCTATTATTTTTATCTCAATCTGCCTGTGTGCAGAAAGAAGAGATAATAACCTAGGGGATCTATTTTTTTCCTAAGTAATTTAGTTTCTCAATTTATTATGTTATGGAAAATATTCAAATGTTATCTAACTTATCATGACGGATACCTATGTATATAACAGCACTGTAGGCACAAGCAGTAATTATTCCCATATTTAAAATGTCGAATTTGAAACTAAAGTCTGCATTGGCAGTTTTGCAAAACTGGAAAATGTGTGTTGACAACAATGTTAATTGTGAACTGTTCATTTAAAAAAAAAAGTGTCCTCGTCTTTTTCTGCGAAGTGATCCTGCATGAGAATCTAAATGGTGCATGCCAGCAGAACTAATAAGATTTTGAAATTGATCATCCTTGTAGTTGTGATTCAAATGAGAATTGGAGTGAAAATAATTAAATTTTTTTTTTCACTATTAGGGACTGACAGTTGTTGATATTTTCTTTTCAAGAGAGAACATTGTGTGACGGAAGCTGTATATTTGGGGTGGGATGAGCAGGCAGTCATTAACTTCAGGCTTCTGCAAGGAGACACCTGGGGACCAAGGAGACGTTCCACTCTGCCTATTACACAAATCAATCCTACCCCCGACCATTGTGAGGCACCCGGTTTTAACATGCAGCCAGCGCGGGCAGCGATCCCCACCTCCGCGCCTCTGGCCCTGTTGGTATTTCCAAGGAATATTTCTGGAGGCTGGATTTCAATTTTACACACATCAAAAAGTAAATGACTGTTTAATCTCTTACTATAACATGAAGAGGAGCGAGTAATACATACGGGAATGGAGTTTAGTAGGATAGAAAGCCAAACGGAAAGATTTTCCATTTGAAATGAAAGCCCAGTAAGCAGTGGGTTTTACAAAAGCCTGGGACAGGATAATAGAAGAGGAAAGGGGTGAATGGATTAGAATTTCGCATATGTAGGGGAAGTGAGTGACCTTTAATGTGTTTCGGGCTGTCTTTGGGGGATTATGTAAATCAGACCTGATTGTAAATTTAATACAACTATCATTGAAATCAAGAAAAAGCTTACCGCATGATGGAAGTTGAAATGACTCCAAACTTTATAATGTTCCTGAGCTCTAGTAATCTCCCGTGCCTTTCAGAAAATAATGCTGGTTTTTATTGAAACTTGCTACATCCTTAGCAATAAAGTGGATGAAATCAAGGAAGATATGCTAATGAAACTTGTCAGGAAGTTTGATTTTCCACACTTCCAGCAATGTATGAAACTTTCACTGTGTTGAGCCAGCGATAAGTATTAGAATCGTTTCAGTCTTTGTTAATATGAAAGGTAAAAAAAAAAAAGTTTCTCATTGTTTTAATTTATATTATTTCCATTGCTAATATGAATAATCTTGTATCCATTTATGAACCTTTTATTTCCCCTTATAAGGACTGATAATTCCAGAATACCATTTTAAAATAGTATTAAATGTTCTCAGTTTGAATGTATTATGTATGTCGTATTCAGAACAAATATGTTTCCAGTTTTGTGATTTGCCTTTTCGTTTAATTCATTCTCATAGATTATTTCAGGAAATAAGGGTTTTTGTTTTTTGTTTTTTGTTTTTTTAGTCATGGTTAAAGGTCCATGAAGCGGCATTTCTGGAACCGAATTCTTTGACACACCTTTTTCACCTGTCTCTCTCGAGTTAATGAGATTAGCATACGGATGCCGATCTGGGTTTTACAAACACAGAGACATGAGAGCGCGGAGCCTGTAGCGTGATTTTCTCAGCATTTTAAGGCTGCAGACATCTGGAAACGTGTTCTCGGAGGAGGCCACGCATGTGTTCAGGCGCGTTCTGTAGGCGCGTCCTCCAAGCGGAGGGGAGCGCTGTCCGCGCCGGACGCTGCTCGGAGTGTGATCGCTGGGCCGCAGCATCGGTATTGCTGGGGAACTTGCTAGAAATGCCGATTCTCGATGCCCACGCCCGCCACGCTGCACCGGACACTCGGGGGCCGGGCCCGGCCGTCTGCGCTCTCGCAGGGCCTCCGGGCGGTGCTGGTGGATGCTGACATCCGAGAGAACCTCTCGGAGTTGGGTCTCTCGCCAGGTCACGGAGCTGGAGCCGAGGGGCGCACGTACCCGCGGGGGCCTGGTCTCGCCAGGTAGAACCGGGTGCTCCCTTCCCACGGGGCGGGTTGTCACATCTTTGCCCACAGACGCCAAAGCCCCTTCGCGCCGGCGGCCACGGCCTCCTGCCCCAGCCCGGACTCCGAGCTGGGATGCGCTCGGGGGGCCTGGGAAACGGGGGCCACCGCGTCTCCCTGCGCCCCCGTCCGCGCCCCCGCCGCTGTCCTCGTCGTCTCGGGGTCCAAGGCTGGCCGCGGCCCGGGGGTGCGGGCGGCTGCCGGGGCAGAGGCGGCTCGGGCCCGGGCCCTGGGGGTCCCGCAGCGGACCAGGCGCAGGGGCAGGCGGAGGAGGCGCGGCCCTCACACCCCCGCGTCGCCCCTCCCTGCCTTGCCGGCCGCAGCCCAGGTTGACTTCACACTTAGCACCCCATCCTCCGCGCACCCGCAAAACCGGCTTGGTTTAAACGTCAGTCCTCCGAGGCCGCTCCCCGCAGGCACGGCCCCTGGGCGCCCCTCCGGCCACCCTCGCTCCCGCAGGTCCAGCCGCAGCGCTAGTTTGCGGTGCCCTGGCGCTCGCGCACCCTTCCCGTCCCGTGGGCTTTGCGGGAAGCGCCTCCCTCTCCCTCGTGTCGTGTCGGGTCCCTTCCGTTTTGTTCGCTGGGCTCCACCCCCCCCCCACCACCACCCCGTCAGCAGTTCCGTTTCCAGAAATTTCTCCGGCAGCCGGACTTGCGCACGAGGCAAAGGAGCCGCACGCGGCACCGTTTGCAGCAGCGAGAGCCCGAAGCCTCCTGATGGCACGTCGCTGTCTGTGGTTAGGGACATTGCGGCACCTTCATAAAACTCGATGCAATTAAGAAGATAAGGATAGATCTGTGTGTACACACACCCACACGCACCACACCCACACACACGCACGCGCGCACACACACGCACACACACGCGAGCAAGCTGCCAGACGCGAGATCCTGGCCGCGCCTGCGCCCCGGCATCCTCCAGTCACCCCACCCCCCTTTCTTTGCAGTCTGAGCTGGCGGGCAGGGACAAGTGAATGGTACCTTTGCTTTTAGAGAGCGGGACCGGCGGGTTTGCGGGTCAGGAGCGAGAGGTTTTCCACTGTCTGCTCATGACTGTTGTTGGATTTTACCTTGAGGACGGAATGACCCCGCCCCTTCTCCTTCTGTCCGTTTCACACGCACGATATGCACACACGTGTATTACATGTACATGTACTACATGCACCGCCTGCACATGCACATGCACATGCACACGGCCGTGTAAGGGCGTGAGCGTAAACCAAACAGGCACCTCTTTTTCAAACCCTCCGTGGGGGGACCCGACCCCTGCAGGGTTCCCATTGTGCGGTGCACCTGCTGCCCCTGGCGTGACACGTGCGCCCGCAGCGGGCGGTCCCCCCCTGTCGCCTCCTCCCCTGCCTCCCCCCTGTGCCCACGCCCAGGCACAGCGCCCACCGTGGGCGACAGGAACCTCGCTCCAGGGGAAAACGCGCTTCCTGCTTCTCGTACCCGCTCGTGCTTTACCCGGTGCGTGGCAGACCCTTCTCCCCCGCCGCCCACTTCACACGCTCCTGCTTCCTCACCGACAGAAATCACTGTCCTCCGAACCCACGGAACCGTACCGATCCTGCAGGTGTCAGGTGCATCTAAGTGTACTAGAGCATCGTACAGAACCCCCCCCCCCCCACCTGCGAGTTCCCCGAAGTCGAGGGCAGCGGCCACAGCCGGAGCGGTGTTTACAAAACTTCACCCCTGAACTCTGAACGTCGCTCTGCGAAACGATGCTGTTTATTCTGGAAGTGGTTCAGCTTAGACCCACGAGAATCAATCCCAGCTCGTTATCGTTAAAGATGTGAGCTCTGTAATCGGCCGAGCATTCGTTTTCTCGCGTTGCTGAAGGTCGTGGCGAGCACGTGCTAAAGAGCCCCGGCCTTGCGCTCTCCTGCGCGCTCCCCCGCGGCAGAGAGGGGGCTGGGACTGTCCCCCTCAGCAGAGGGGATGAGGACGGGCTTGTCTGTTGTTGCAAAGGCGTCAGTGCGCCCCGTGTCAGTCAGCTCAGGCTAACAACGCTCTGTGATGACAAACTGCCCCCGAGCCTGGAAGGTTTACTGTAACAGAGGCTTGCTCCTCCCCCTGCTGGGTTTGCCATGGGTTACAGGAGCCTCTGCTCCATGTCGTCGTCCCTCAGGGACTGGCGCTGGCAGGGCATTGGTGGTCACAGGGGAGAAGGAAGAACAAGTATGGCGGAACCAGGGGATGGATCTCAAGGCTTTGATTTGGAAGAGGCACATGTAACCTTCACCCATGTGTCATTGGCCAAAACAACTCATATGGCCAAGCCCGGTGCAGAGGGGTGGATAGGAACACCCCTCACCCAGGGGTGGGAGGCTCGTACTTTGAACAATAATACACTCTACTGAAGTCTCTTTTAGAGCTCTTCTCTTGAAAATGCATCGATTTGCTCTTACGTTGATGTGCATATTCCGTCCACATTAGTGGAGTGTGTTCCACAAACAGAAAATGCTGGGTCGGAGGGGCGAGGTTCAGCTGGAGGCTGTTTCCAGGGAACTGTGGAAAGGGCCTGAAATCCCTGCACAGCAGCCCGGTTGGTACGCCCGAGAGGGCACTTGGAGGAGAGAGAGCCGGAGCTGGGATAACGTGAAATGAAACGCATCAGCTGATATCTGAGTGTCGTGTTATTACTTTTGAATCTCCCATGTAAAGGGGCCCCACTTGAGAGTTCATTACCTCCGCTTGCCCTTTCAATGTTGTCGTCATTTCAGACATTTTATGGTGTCTGTCTATGTATCCATGTATGTAACTGTTTAATAAACGGGTATTTGCGTGTGTGGTGATAACATGGTAACATCGATCAGAGTAGCTGACCGCTCACACTTCTCAGGTGCTGGGTGTGTGTGTAGTAGTGTCCAGAAGTCTTACCAAACCCGCTACATACTATACGTTGATAGTAGTATTTTTTAGCTTTTTGCCTATTTTTTATTATTTTTCGTTTACTATTTGTTCTTTTATGCAGCTATCATTTTTTTTGTGTGTTCAGAGAACAGAAATCCGCTTATGCCCCACGTGGGTCTTAGATTTCCCAGCCTGGAGATCGGTTTCTTGTCTGCCCACCGAGCACACAGTCCTTGTGCCCTGAGCTGTCAGTACTCTTTTGTTGGTAGATTACTTCTTGTCCATTGCCTTTTAAATATATAGTCGGGAGTATCATATTTTAAGAAAGGATTAAGTATTTCGAGGGAGAAAAAATCGTTCTGCTGTTGAACTTTAATTAAACAGGTTTGTAGGAAAGGGAACTAGAGACCAAGTTCATAAAACCAGACAGATATGCTTTGTAAATGAAGAAGAAAGCTAATTAAGCCAAGCATAGCAGCTTAATATTAATTTTTAAAACACTTCTAGGGTGTGTGTTGTAAATCTTGACACTGCTATTGTGTATTTTTTAATGAGTCTACAAGTTAAGATCAACATTTGGATGTTAAGGAGTCCTAGTCAGTTGGAAAATTGTAAGATCTGTCCACATCGTGTTAATATTTATTGCAAGAAACTTAACTCTTAAATAAGATGTAATTCACTGATGAAAATAAACAGCGAATTTATACTTTGGAAATAGAATTTGTTATATACGCCATAAAAATAATCCAGAGCAACACACAATTTTTTAATTATTTGATTTCCAGTGGATTCTGTACACTAAAACAAGTCTGATAATATGGATTTAATTTTCATTTGTGGTATTCGTGAGTTAGTCTTAAGTCTTTGAACAAAATTAAGGTTTTTCATTACTAAAGGATATCTATGTCATTTTAACAAAAAAAGCGCTTTTAATTATTCACCCATAATTTTATGAAGGAAGAGGAATAATAATAATAATAAAAGCTTAATAAATTAGAATTTGTTGCCACACCATCAGAGCCTGAGAAATTTGCAGATGCATTCAGTGATTGACTTGAGTTCAGGATCTTCCTCTGTATTCTATTGTGCGTTGACTCTCAGAAGGATCACCTTTAAGCATTAGACTTCACCTTCTTGATGGAAAAGACCTTATGGGAGAACTTTAAAAGCATAAAGGTGTTTAAGCCGGCTGGGAATGAATGCAGTAAATAAAATCAAGTCGTGATTTATTAAGTGGTTCACAAATTTAAACCTCTTGTTTCTCATTCAACAGTAAGTGTCCTGTTTTATACTCTAAACAGAATTATAATCCATAAATTAAGCACTGACTGCATGCTTAAATGCATTAACGTCCTTATAAAAGTTTCACGCCATAATCATAACTGAAAGGCTCTCTTCTCCTTCTGTTAAGAAAAAAGGGTCACAGGCACCGTTCATTCAAAAGACCACCAAAGAATAAGAAGGTGTTTCAGATCAGTAATAATTTTTTCCAGACCGTCACAATAGCTGCAAACAAATGAAGATTTAGAAACAAATTACGCTGAGCAATGGAAATTGTCTGGCGTCTTTTCCTGCGGTGCTTCGGTCGCTACATCGTGCAGCCGTGATACTGTCATTGTCAAGATGTCTCTGAAGATAGGATGTTCCTCCCAGCAGGGTACTAGGTGCAGTGATGGAGATGAGAAACGCTGGAAGTTCTCTTATGAGCGATGCATTCAGCCTAAAACGTCGCCCGTGCTCTGGTTTCTGATTTCCATTTTAAAGACGGTCTCATCGCCACGTCCACAGAACGTCGCGCTGGACAGATGTCGGATGTCGCCAGCGCTGACCGGTCCCCTGACTCTTCTCCCAGGCTGGCTTCCTTCCTGCAGCACACAGTCAACGCCCGATGTCGCGATGATCAAAATACCACTTATAAGCATATTCGTCACAGAGACTGTCTGAGTTTTCGGTTTTTTTTTCTCTTTAAAAAATGTTTTTTCCCTATCATCTACATTTAATGTGGTTATTCTTTCTCAAGACAGCTGAGCATTTTTCTGGAGCGAGTAACTCCAGGAAGTTAGGCTTCTACCGTGAGCCTGCTGAGTCGGCCAGCACATCCAAAGACGTTTGTCATCTTCATTTCATTACTAATTTACTAAAATGGCTTTATGATTTTGAACCGACCGACTCTACTTTGTGGAAGTTTGCATGGGTGATTTTGAAACCCTGGCCAAACACGGGAGTGCTCAGGACACTGTTAAAAGCTGGGATTCCTGGAAGTCACCTCAAATCTACTGATTTGGAAACACAGGAATGGAGTCTGGAAATCTATAGCTTTTTTAAGTCTTACCTGGGACGCTTAAAAAAACTGGTCGTGTCCCATTCTAGAGCAATTAAATCCTAATGGATGGAGGGGACATCCCAAGATCCAGCATTTTAAAAGTTGACCAGATGATTCTCATTTGTAGCCAGGGTTGGCTCTAAACTTCCTTCAGTCTCTAGAATTCAGGATTTTTCGCTCAGAGCAGGGGTCCCCGACCCTGGATTTCACTGACCAGTACCTTCCGTGACCTCTTAGGAGCCGGGCCGCCCAGCAGGTGGGCAGCAGGTGGGCAGCGAAGCTTCATCTGTATCTGCAGCCGCTCCCCAGCACCAGCATCACCGCCTCAGCTCCGCCTCAGATTGTCAGGCTTTAGATTCTCCTAGGAGCCCCCGTCCGTAGTGCCAAAAGGTTGGGGACCGCTGGCTTACAGGATCTAGCAGTATGAGCTTTGTTCTTCAGGAGCCAGTGAGAGAATTACTGCCTGTCATTGTGTGTTTGTGAGGGAAGTGGTCTGGGAACCCCTGTGTCGCTTGCAGAGTCTGTTCTGTTGAAAGCTTAAATTTAGTGGTTATATTTAGATATCCTGATAGATTCCAGGAGGGTGATTTGCATATAAAACGATGTAGCATTCAGATCCCCCCTCTATCTTACTCCGTGCCATCTCATCTTCCGGTAGGAACTGTATTATTATATTTTAAGGACATTCTTCTTCTTAGGTGATCATTAGAAAAAAATCAATTTTCTTTTTAATCAAAACTCTATCAATGCTTCCCTTATCGAAATGTGTAAGGCGTAATTGGCATGCATATGTGAATTGGTTTTGGAGGGACTGTTTGGATTTCTTGTTTCCTTGAGAGGAGGGTGTTTATTGGAAGTGTATTTTCAGTAAAGAGGTGTGTTGTTATTGCCAAGTCAGTGCGTCTCAGAAAACACTGTCGCAGAGTGCTTATCCGTGATCCTTTACCTGCATTACTTTTATTAGGAAATGTCTAGACTGGATCCCCTCGCCGAGAAGTGTTTGGGGTCACCCTTTCACACCTCTCCCTCCCTGCGAGCCCCTAGCATAATGCCCACCGCAGATTAGTAGATCGGTTTGCCATAAATGTGTGGTAAGCCAGGCCTTGATGACCCAGACTAGATTTTGAAGAGGATAAGTCCTGTTGAATTGTTTTGCCTTCTACCTAGTGTGGGCTAGGGAGATCAGAAGCCAGAAAGAACTGAACCCGAACCCGTATGCATGAGAGAAGGGGGTGGGGAGGAGGCCTGGGGTGGGGTGGAGGGAGCACGAGGAGCCAAGAGAGGGAGGAGGAAAGGTCAAGGGCACCGAGGAGGTAAAGAGGGCCGGTGACAGGAGGCCACCCCATGTGACTCCCAGACTTTTCGGTAAGCCTTTTAAATTCACAAGTTCGGTGTATGTGGATTTTTCCTGTCGTGTAAGAAACATTCGTACCTGTAGAGATTTTTTTATAAGACTATATTTGAGCCAAACGGACAACTTTGCCAGGAAGCAAGAGCTCAGACGCTCCGGAGAATGGACAGTTTGGCGTTTCTTTTATACATTTGCAATTAAGGAGGGAGCTAAGGAAGAGATCAGGGTGGAGAATCTCCGTGATGGGATTGCAGGAGCAGGAACTGGGTTTTGGGCTTCCTCCGTAGTGGTTATGCCTTGAGGGGTCTGTAAAGGAGGACTATTTCTGGCATTTCAAAGGTATCGGAACCTAGATGCACAAAGACAAGGGACAGGGCTTGCTTAAGGCGAAGATAAACCTTTTACTAAAAAGTTATGGACCCGGGGTGTGACTTCACGCCAGGACCTGCCCAGGTAGGAATTTAGGATCAGATCACCCGGTGAGGTGACTTCCGGTTAGATTTGTGACAGCATTCCCTTTCCATCCACACTGTGGAAGCCATCAGGGGCTCCATGCGAATCCTGGTGGCACAGTGGAAACTTAGACAAGGTTCACCAAACGAGGATCGAGAGGCCAAACTTCAATGAGAGCATAAAACGTCACTCTGCCAGGACACGAGATAAACGACAAAGTGGGTGTCACTTCTGCAAATGAGGAATCGATGGTGTGAGCGAAGCTGCACTGGCCTCAAAGTGTGAGGCGTCTGAACGCGACCTGCCCATCTCCACTCTTACCCCGGCCAGGCGGAGTCGAGCCATCTTGGAAGTCACATGGTCAAGGGTGACGGATTGCGTGCCATCTGGGATATTTCAGCTGGAGTCCTTTACTCCGTGAATCTCATCCTTCCCACGCCCCCAGACTGCAGACTGGGTGGGCAGGGGCCCCTCGGCTCACTCCTCCCAACAGCATTCATAGCCGAGAGCTGTCATACAAGCCGTTTCCTATAACTTTCTGTCTTTGATTTTTGTGTTTTTCATCATTAATTAGGAATAGGAATCTGAAGAGGGAGAATCTGTACTTTCTCCTTATCCTAAAAGAGCTTTTAGGGTGGGGATGACCTGAGAAATCGTCAGGGCCCCAGGGCCCTTATCCACACAGTGGAATCGGAGGAAAGACTTAAAGCACCTCTTAAACTAACAGTCATGCAGCCTAGAATTTTCGCATCAAAGAGGAAAAGCTCAGAGCGAGTCTGAAGACTTGTAACAAGTCTTTGAGAGTCCTGTGCTAAGGGAGCACCTGCTTTTTAGAAACGCTTCGTGTAATTTCTCTCTGCATGACGAGGCGGGATTCAACAAATTCTCTGTGTATTGACTATATTCAAATATCCGATCCTGGGAAGAAAATGATAAGTCGGCGGGGAGTCTCCTTAAAGGAGGTGGAGGCTCTTCACAGACTCGCCTCCCGGACTTCAGCATACTTCCCCTTGGGTCGTCTGTCTGGGGCACCAACAGGTACTTTACCTCTGTTCCCCTCCCCGCCTCCGTGTGAGCCCCGGACCCTACTGTTCGATGAAGGCCTCATTGCCCCCGTCCACCCTGGGGGCGTCCTACTGGACCTTTCAGGCCCAGTGCAGCTCTGTCTTGGCCAAGCCGCTCTTCCAAGTGTGTCGGCTGCTTAAGTGTCCATGACGAAGTTGACGTGGCCGTCATCTCCACACGCTTCTTGCTGGCGGTTCTGTTTCAAGTCAGTGCCAAGGCGGCAGTCTTAGAAACCTCACGGCAGAGCTGACGAGCCAGAGCTCTGCCCTGATGTAATATGCTGAACTCATGTTTTCGCAGGCGATTACTGAGGGCGTGGATAGTGATGTATCGGGCCAGAAGCTTCCATTGCCTTCTCCAGAAAGGCAACATGAAATGCTTTTACACCATTCTTCCAATGATCTCTTTATCCCCATGAATTTCTGAGCTCAGGTTCCCATAGGGAGGACTGCACTATTAAACCGTGTGTCTATAAGGAAAATGTAGGTGACGTATCCTTCTCTTTTTGCTAAGGCAAAAAATATCAAACATTTTTTTCAAATATCATCCGAGAATGCGAAAGCTGTTCCACACGCTCCGGAAGTCAGCTCTTAAGCACCCTCGTCACAAAGGGCTTTAAGCCCATAAGCCTTTCAGTGTGACTCGTTCGTGCGTTCGCTCATTCTGGAAGCAGTCGCTGAGCCTCGCCGTGTAACCGGTGCTGTTCCAGGCAGTGTGGGTAAATCAGGAGTGTGGACGTGGCGGCACGGTGAGGAGGCCAGAAACGCCACCCGGCCGGCCAGAGCACCGGCACTGAGCAGTGGCGGTAGGCGCTGCGCAGCGGACAGAGGACGGTGTGGGGACGTCCACTGACTGGGTCTGTGACTTCCAGGGAGAGGGGACGGCGGGGCCTGCAGGTGCCGAGGAACTTGGCACGTGCGAGGATGGGAACGAGGGTCCTCTGCGGAGTGTGGCGAGGTCAGGCCAGAGAAGGAGGAGGGTCGGAGCACGCGGAGCCCGAGGGCCAGGGCAGGGCTCAGGAAGCCATTCGAGGGCGTTAAGCAAGGCAGGAGGGGATGTGATTAACGTGTTTCAGTGGCCACGAGGCTGGTGTGTATCTGACCGTAGCAGGAGGGGCCGGGACGGCAGCAGGGGGCCAGGTCGTGGGGGTCGGGGTTATGATAATCCAGACGAGAGGTGACGGCGACCCCCACCAGCTGGCACAATTGGAATGGAGGAAGTCGCTGCAGTGGACGGAGCCGGGTGTTTTGAAGATCAGGTCAGAAGACTTGCTGAGGACGAGATAGGAAGGCGGGTGAGGGAGAATCGAGGGTGAGTCCTCGGGTTCTGGTCTGAACGGCCAGGTCCACGGCCATGAGGACAAGGGAGAAACTTACCTGAACGCTGCGCTCCGTCAAAAAGGGTGACTTCTGCGGCTGCGAATGACGCTCCTTTTTAGGAGACAGTGACATCCCTTCATGTTCGTGAGATCCCTGTTCATTTCAGGCCACAGAAATCCATGATACTTTTCTCCGTCCCCATGGAAACATCTGGAACATTCCTGTAAAACGCAGAATGAAGCAAAGTGTGTCTCGAATGCCTCTCCACCCCCGGGCGCTCATCCCGGTCCTGATGCTCGGTTCCCCGTCACCTGCTCGCCTGCCCGGGCTCTCCCTCAGGACAGCGCCCGCCTCTCGGCCTCCCCCAAGTCACCGCAACCCTCACTCCTGTCTCTCACTCCCTAGAAAAACTGCATTTGCACGCATTACATTTCAAGTACCGTGTAAGGCTCGAAGAGGGTATTTTTGAGATCACAAAATTTGAATTCGATTCGACCATTATATAGTGATCATTTTTACAAATAGCGCTGGGGTTGCAACTGAAGCCGAAATTTTCCCTGGTCTGAGCATAGCTGAGGCTCTTCGTGAACTTGCATGTAATGGAAGATAGAAAACACGTTCATATGAAATCACTGGATAATAATACCCTGGACAATTAAGCTTGATGGAAACCGTAGGATCGAGTTTAGCATCCACGGGCTTTAGTGTGGTTGTGCTGTGTGATGGTAATTCTGACCTTCTCTGATGACTTCTGGTTATTAGTGTGACGGTCAAGGGCATTGGGTTTGACATCATTGGTTAAGCCCTTATTGTGGCACTTGCTGTGACCCTGGGCAAGTTTCTCACATTTTCCAAACTTCGCCATTCTCCTCTGTAATAATACAGTGAAGTGATTGAAATCAGTGTGCTCACTCGCTACAGAACCGATTCCTTTTCCTCTGCTAAGACTAAATCTACCACTGAGATGCATAAATTTGTCTCCTGACAACTTCCCCCATCTACCCTCTCCTTTTCTGGTCATTGTCTTATTACTGGGAACTAGAAGGAATTCACGATTCAATCATTTTGTGACATTCCTCTTTGTGAACGGCACCTCCTCTGTCACTTCTTGATCTGTGAAGAATCGGAAAGTAAGTGACTCATTCCCTATCTGTTAATGCAAAACCTTTTTGTTACTTAATCATTTTGAGACAGTCATGGGTAGTTATGTAGCTTCGCCGGTTGTCGTAAGTCAACAAGTCTGCTTAGGCAGAAGAGGTTGATGAGCTGGTTGAATTATGCAGAGTTAGGTTCAAAAAGTCAATCTTGATTTACAGCTGTCGCGTGAACAATTCAGTGCAGGCTCAGTGAAGCGCATCATCTGCAAATAATAGTCTGTGCTTGTAGAGAAACGGCCTCGACAGAACGAGACTGCATTCCATGTGATTCACGCACAAGTGCTTTCTGCACCGGGAAGCAACCTCCCGATGTAAAGTGAAATCCGCGTGTAACATTTATGAGACCATGGGTGGACCAGGGCAGGAAGGAGGAGCTCCCCGTGATGCCCGGGATGAAAGGGGGCCTTCCTTTCCCAAACGGGGGTAAACGTCCGAGAGCTACCCCGTGAACATCTGAGCGTTAGTTACTCCTGAGCACTGCCTCCCAGGTTCTCACGTTGTGTTGATTGTGATGACGAAGGCGATTTTGGTCGACTGTAAATCCTGTGAGCATTAAATGCCCACCACTGCCGAGACACAGAACAGCGGCGTAGGAAGTACGGGCCTTAAGAACCCGCCAGATTTCGTTCTCCCGCACTGATTCCCAACAGACAAATCGCTTTGCCAAGTCAGGATGGCTGTAGCGATCGACTGTGTGTGCGCTGGCACATCCTTCCTGTCTCTCTTTATTTTCTGACTCGTTGTTGACAGGCAGAGTAACTTGACTTCTGCCCCCATGGGAGGGGACTCTTCTGCCATTATTTATTTATTTTTTTACAAGCAAAATTAGAGCGACAGAGCTGGGCTGGGGATCGCAGCAAGGTTTCCGAAAGGACACGTCGCACTGTTGTGAGAAGCTGCGGCCAGGCGAACAGCCGCGGGCGTCCCAGGCACGCGTGGGGGCCTCGCTGCACACGCAGGTGCCGGAGCAGGACCCCGGGCAGTGGTGCGAGGTTCACAGCAGGCCTTCCCGCCCACGGCGTACGCGGAGCAAGGGCCAGCGAGGGGAGCTGAGGCAGAAGCCTGGTGATGTGGGCGTGATCCACAGAGGTGGTTGTAGCTGGGCGGCAGGTAGGGGGACAGACAAGGACGGGAGAGTCACCTGGAGCAACAGGAGGGAAGCCCGCTCTCAGTCTGATTCTCCGTTTCCCGTGTCATGTAAGGATCCAGCGAGCTCACGCTCTCACGCTCTGTCTCCCGAGCTTGTATCATCTTTTTCCTTCTGTTTCTGTGTGTCTGTCTGTCCACTCCTGGTTTTCACTTGTGTCTTCCTTGATACTCTCTTCCTTAAGCAGACAATACAAAGCTGAAATATCACACACGTATATGTGTGTGTGTGTGTGTACATACATAGTTAATGTATTTTTATTGTATTTTGGATAAAATACAATATTTTTAATTGTATTTTGGATAAGAAGTTTTTTTATTTCTTCTTAAATTGAAAAACATAAGAGTCAATTTATTTCCCTGTTTTTAGAAAATATTAAACTAAATCAAATGTTTGCTTCTGTCTTCGGTTGATGCCCTCCAAAGCTATTGATCCGTTTTCTAGGTTTGGTTTTATTTTTAATAGAGACAAGGAAAACGATGCTTTTCGTTCTGTCTACTTCATTACTTCTGGTATGTCATGGTAAATCCGTGGTTTTAGTCAGTCTTACTTATCGATTTCTGGTTGTGTTCTAAAAGGATTTGAGGTAATATAAAAATAAGCATAACACTGGGGAGAACAGATTTCAAGAAAAAGGGAAAATTGGGTTGGGGTTATGAAACCCTGCAAAGTTGTCAAAGGTGGCTCGTTGATTTGGTTCGAGCTTCCCGTAGGCCTTGTGGGCTTGAGAATTAAGCCCGGTCACTATTCCGGTGACAGAGTAGTAGATAAGAAAGCGCCCCGAACTGAGAGGCTTAAAACAAGAATATGCAGTTTTCTGTCGGAGGCGTAATGAAGTAGCACAAACTTAGTGACTTAAACAACACACAGGTATAGTTTTAGGGTTCTGGGGTCAGATAAAATCCTCAGCTGCCCCAGTTCCTGGAGGCTCGTGGTCATCCCTTCTGGTCCCTTTCCCCCACCTTCGAGGCTAGCGATGTTGACCATTCTCCTGTACTCACATCTGCCTCTGCCTCTCTCCTCCCTCCTTAAGGACCCCCGTGATGACACTGGCCCACCTGGAGAGTCCAGGATAAACTCCCTATCTTGAGGTCAGCTACTTAGCACACTGCATTCCGTCCACAACCTTCATTTCCCTTTGCCATGTAACCTAACACATTCGTAGACTCCGAGGATCAGGCCATGGACATCTTTGGTGGTGGTGGTGGGGGTGCATTATTCGGCCTGTCATACAGAAGTAACAACATCGATTCTCTCCATAAATCTGCAATCGGGGCAGAGCTTCATGGGGACAGCTCGTTTCTATACCACCAGGCAGCAGCCGGCTTGGGTAGAAAACTGGTTCTGGAAGGTTCCGGAATCATCTGGAGGTTTCCCTACTCAAATATTTGGCGGACAGTGCTGGGAACGCCCTGAGGGCCAAGGCGCAGCACTTGCCGTTCCTCGAGCGCCGTTTTGTTTCTGTCTCTGTGGTTTCCCGTGTGGTCTCCCCAGCACAGCACGGCAGGCAGCAGGGCTTCTCACACGCCTCGCTAAGGCCCCCAAGGCGTGGGGGGTGGGGGCGGGTGGAGGTAGGTGGGTAGGTAGAGAGAAAGGAAGAAGAGAGGGAAGGAAAGAAGAAAAGAGGGAGGAAGGGAAGGAGGGAGGGAAGGAAGGAAGGAAGGAAAGAAAGGGAGAGAGAGACAGAGGGACGGAGGGATGGAGGGAAGGAGGGAGGGAGCCGGGTGGTAGCTGTGTGGCCTTTTCTGTCTTGGCCGTCCAAATCGTGCAGTGCCATTTCTGTCACTTTCTGACCCCTGGAACTGAGTCCGCGAAGCAAGGCGTCGTCAGGGAGGGAGAATCACATTGAAGGGGTGTCAGACGTGTTTTAAAACCATCGCAGTCACCGAAAAGATTTGCAGTGTCCCTCGAACAGCTCTTCTTGGGGATAACGAGTAAATAAAATGTTTTTCACGGGTCTCATAAAAGGACCCTGCGTGATGTAAAAGACGATGTCCTCACCAGTATGTGTACCAAAAAGGCAATGATAACATTCATAGAGGTGTTGGCTACAGCATTTCTAAGCGCTAGCACCAAAGTGCATTTCAGGAAAAAAATAAAAACAATTCTCAAGTTGCTAAAGCCTTTATTCTAAACATGCAGGTCTCTAACGGATTAAAGAGAATCCAGGCAAAATCTTAAAGACTATAGAAAAATTAATGAGCTGTACATCCTTCAGCTGATCCTCCATGAATATTACATCTTTTGATAAAACATTTTAAACGATTTAGACATCAAGGAAATCAGGATTATATTCCTCGACAGGGAATCAGGAGTAAAAATCATCTTTGCTAGTTTGGGGCAAGTCTTTAGGTTTTGATAAACTCGTTTGGTATTTAGTTCTTAGATGAAATAAATAAGCTGTGCTCCTCTTCACGTAGTCTCCAGTTTCTGACAGAAACAAACACAGGCCATTTTTTTATGTGTGGAGGATGAAAACATCCACTTAAAAATAGTCGTTTTCACGTTTCAGTGTGAGCCTTTTAGCAAGTGTACACTTGCCACTCGTAAGCTCCCATCCTGGCACATAAAATAGTTCCAGTAATTGATTTTCATCATTAATACTTTTTTGCAGATGTTTAAATCTGATGTGGACCTTTCTTTTTTCTTTTTTTTTTAAATTTGGTGTATGAATAAAATGAGTAAGACCAAATGTGGCTTTTAACTAACTTCGTTCTTATACTATACTATCTGTTCTTAAATCGTATTTTTCTAAGAGGGCGGTATGTGCTTTTACTGATGATATCCTTCTATTTTTGCCTCTTTCGTATTGTCTTCATTAAGATTTTTTTCTCTCATGGACTGAGGACAGGAACATTCACTCTCATACCATTAACAATAAATTGCACATATTAATTTATATATATAGTATAGTAGCCTATGCTTCTCTTTGCGGTTAAGTATTATGGGACACAGACTGTGAAATGAATGAATAAAAGATAATTACATGCCATATTGATATTGATTACCGTTGTACTTTTTCCTCGGACCACTACCTAATCAAACAGATGGTCGCCAAGAACTTCCGAGTGCTCGTCCGGTAGCCTCACCCCGTTTCACAGCAGACATAACGCCAGTGGATCCGCGTGCAAGTTGAATGCGGCGTCTCCTCAAAAGTGTGCGGCCGAGCAGAGCTGTGAAAATCTGGGGGCATGAGACCCTTCGAGGGATTCGTTTTCATTTTGAAAGATAGGTCTTCACATACTCGTTGCCTAGGAAGACCAGCGACCTTGGGTGAGGCCATGCCCTCGCACGTAGAACTAGCTCACTGAGACTAACCATCCCAAAGCATATACACCTGTTTATTTTCTGTTCACTCACCCCACTCAAAAGGAGCTTGGCTTACATGTGTGACCAAACCCAGACCACGTGTGACGTGTGGAGGACGAAAGAGTTTTGGGAGACCACGTTTCCCCTGCCGGCTGCCGGCGTCTTTCCCTTCATTATCACGCATCGCCGTGAGTGGTTAGGTGGCGTTGCAATTTTTCAGTCGTTCCTTTTTTCTCTTACAGAAAACATGCCTTTTCTCCAATGATGTGTATGAAAGGCCCTAGGGCAGGGGCAGAGGCACAAACGAGGGCGTTTCTACAAATTAGTTAACCAGCTGCGCGGCGATAATCAAAACACAGCGGTGCGATGAAATGGGAACCGCCAACAACTGTCTATGCGTTTTTTCCTAACTGGAGACTTCTGTTCTTGAAGTGAGGACCTTATGGCTTGGTTTATCCGCATTAAGAAAATATTCAACATTTGAAATAAAACGAGGCTGTCCAGTTCCCCACAGTGACAGAAACATCAGGTAGATCCGACACCTGCAGCCCAGAGGTCCCCATGACTGACGGGGAGGACAGGGTCCCTGTATCTTTTGCAGGGCTCCTTGGCACAGATGCCGCTGAATTGGGCCTTCCAGGAGGAGCCGTCTGATGTCCAGGAGAGCCTTTCCCCGGGGACGAACATTGAGTGTAAGCTATTACGAGAGACATTAAAATAAATACGTCCCCATCCCCGTCCACACCATTTTATCTGCCTGCGAACAACACACGGGTTCAGCAGAAACTGCCTCTTCATTTTGCTTTAATAAAGCAGGTTGAAGAAACACTGGGTGGAGAAACCGTTCCATCCACGTCCTCTTGGGCCAAAACCTGGCTTCATGCTGCTGAAGACTGACCGTTCAAATAGTTCGATCTGGTTTTAGATAGAGGACAGAATTTGATATACTCCTGTGAACTGTCACTTTGTCACACATTAGACTCACTTAGCTAAACTTGCCGTGGGTGACAAAGTGAGCTTCATGCTGCCTTACAGCCAACGGGGTGGGGGCAGGTGTTTAATGCCCCCACATGTCCACAGAGGGCTGTTGCTGGCAAGTGTGAGACTAGGCTTTGTTGTCAATCAGTACACCGAAGCTGCAGTGTGACATGATCTATGGGACACCGGGAGGTGGCACCCCATTACCCAAAGTTCTCTGCAATCAGTTTCAGTCTGCCTCAGAGGAATGCTTCCCTAAAGCCTGTGACGTCATGTGATAGAAGTAATACTCTAAAAAACCAGATCTTCAGAGTCACAATTCAGATCTGATTAACAACATGTTGATGACATATTTCCATTATGAACCAATAATTAACTGTAACAAGATATTTATGTAAAAAGTTTACTCGATAGACTTTATAAAAACATAATGCTTTGATATAATAGGCTTAGTGAATTATTTTTAAACATCCCAGTAATAAAAGGGTAGAATCTCCCTTAAAAGTAAAATGATAGGAAAGCGTCCTTTCAGGTAAAACCCATGATATTTGAGAGTTCACTTTTTATGAGTTCGCTTCCTGTTTTTCTTTTAAGAGTTCACCTTCTGTTTCTTTTTTCGTGATACTGACACCCAGGGCATGTACTTTCTTTATATAGAAGGTGATTTTCTGGATAGATGACCTTATCAAATGTTCGATTTTAATTAATTCTCGAAATAGTGGTTTTTAATAGGAAATGATCTGTTTCCTGTATTTCTGGTCAAGAGACAGAAGTTTAACCGTACTAGAATTACTTATTCTTGGGGAAAAACATCCAGGGTAGTTATGTTCATTATTTGTCACTAAAAGATGATTGATGAGCAATGAATGACTTACCTCGTGTGTGTTCTTTTCCCTTATCGTAGTCACAAAAATAAAATTTGAAGGAGATGATTACGTATGGGGTAGTGTCTTCATGCTTGGTGGCCCACCCATGGGCACAGTGGGTGGCGAGAGAGTTTTTCATAATGCCGAGTCCTGCTCGAAATTTAAAAAAACAGGAAACCGTGTTAGACCAAGGTCTTTCTCACGTCCGTGGTTGCTTTAGCCCGTCCTAACCGAGAGGGTACGTGAAGAGGAGAAAAATAACGTTTTAAAGCTTTAAACATTTATTATGGGTTTTGAGTCATTTAATTTTTAAAGTCTTCTTCTAGGGATAGGAATATGTCAAATGAATTGAGACGGTTTAAGTAAATTATCTATAAAACCTTCTAAAATATATCAAATTATAGCAAACTCCAAATTGATTGGAGGTTTTATGTCATGTATATATGTTTCTACTATGTTTATTTAAGCACAATTAATAAATTTAGCATCTCTTTTCACTACCAAGGTCCTTTGGACCAAATGTATTAGACAGTTGACAAATGTTTTAGGATTTTTATACGCAAGGATTTGTGGAAGACGGAGTGGACCCGTATTTAAGCCTGACGTTTGTGTATTTCTTTAGTTTACAAACATCAGCACATACGTTCTCTCTTGAGCACTAGCCTCCCAAAAGCCTCTTAAATAAACAATAAGTATTTCCACGATTTTACAAATGCTTCTCTTTTCAAAGCAGAGTGGAATCACTCCATTCGTAGTGTTGGGCACCGCGAATATCGTAGGCGAGTGGTTGAAAACACAGGCTAGAGGTTTATTTACATTTAATCTAGGGAGAAACTGTGGTTGTTAACGTTATTTTTCCAGCTCATGGACCACATCTGTAATACGTCTGCGAGTTCAGCAGGGGTACACACACTCTTCGGTACCCTGAGAAGTGCCGCTGCCAGGGAAGGCCGTTTCCGGCCGACGCCCATGACTTTGGGGTTTTTCAAAGGCAGGTTGTTGACTAGTGGTGCCGAAGGCGCCTATGCGCACTCCTGGGAGAGATGGGACGGCCCCCTGGTGCCGGGCGAGTTCACACCGCGGGTTTCGCGTCCACGTCCCGGTCCTTGTGTGCCGCGCGTGGGGCAGCGGATGCGCGGTTCCGAGATGCACGCTTTCGTGTTCCTGAACGAGTGAAGGCCGAATGGGATCTCAGCGGTGCTGCCGGTGTGGAGCGGGGTGTGAAGGAGAAGCAAGCGGGGGGCCTGTCACTGCAGAGGCCTCCCTCCCTGGCCCGGCTCCCCAGCCTCCTGTATGTGCAGTTGGCAGCGAAAGCCACCCGAGGGAGAGGAACTTGAAACAAAGCCCCTTGGCCTCTGTCGCGTAATTGGATCAGAAATAATGCAGAGGGAAATCGAGGGGTGCGCAGAGGTGCTGGGGACAGGCGCCTCGCGCTCGGATGTCAGACAGTGCAGGAGCTCATGTTGTGGGCAGCTGAGTGTCTCACGGTGGGAGTCTGCAGCCACCACCCGCCCCCTGGAGCAGGGCCCTTCCGGAGGCCTCTGCGGAACCTTCCCAAAGGGAACGAGTGGAGCCTTCTTTCCCCAGTGCAGGGAACCACCTCCGGTTTTAAATAAGAGGGGAGAGTAGAGAATAGAATTGTGAAGACTGTATTTTTTGTCTCTTATGCGTCAGAGTTCAGCCAAGTTTTTACCATGAGCAGCACATAAAATATCATTGAACAAAGCTTATGCTTCAAGCGTAAAACAAAACAAAACAAAAATATTCTGAGGCATGAATGTCTCATTTAAGAAGCTGGCAGTTTTAGTTCCTAGTACTTTTTCTCTCTCAGATAACTGGTCGTTCACTAACTTTTTTTTTTTTTTTTTCCCCAGACAGGATGTCAGGAGAGAAAAAAGACAGTGAAATAACTGTTGAAATCTGAAGTTTATAGTTTAGGTACTAGTATTAAACCAATGTTAATGTTTTAGTTTTGATACTTTAACATGGTTATATGGGATGGTAACACTGGGGAAATCTGGGCGAAATATTTATGGGTACTCTTTGCTATTATTATAACGGTCTGTATGTTTATAATTATTTCAAAATACTTAATTTTTAAGAAAAACAGACCACTGACTGGGAGCAAGGAGTAACATGAGTGAGAACTATGATCATTAGTGTGACATACCCCATAATGATAATTTTTTTTCACCTAAAAGTATAATGAGAGCCAGAATCTTAGGAAAAGCATGTTAAGTATTAAAGTGCTATTTCAAAATGTAGGAACACATATGATCAGTTCCCAGCCTTAGGACTTTCAAATTTACCTGACACCTGGCAGTTACCTCAGTAAAGCAGGGTAAATTATGGGAAGCTCTGCCAAAAAAGGAGCAAAAAGTCAAATTATTTCCAAAACCTTTAGAGGAGTAGCTTTTCAATAGCCTTTCTATCTCAAAGACATCTGCGAAATATTTCTGAACTCTCCAAAATAAGTCCGCCACCCTCTCTCTCCTCTTTAGGCCACTGGTACTCACACAGCACGGCCGCCCGTGACGGCCTCGCGCAGCACGGCCGCCTGTGACAGCATTTAGCACATCCCGCTGCGCCCCTAGCAAGGATACCTTTCCCTCGAGGCAGAAAACTAATTTTTTCTTTAACTTTCCTAACACCTTAGTTCACAATAGGTATTCATAGAATTCTTCTCCCCCCCACCCCAAAGCAATCATTGAATCTGATTGTGGGGAAAAAATATGTACATTGTAAAAAAAAAAAAAATCTTTTTTTTTTTGTAAGAGTACCTCTGGTTTACTGTCTTCTCCAGAGTTCAAGTAAGAAATAAGCCATGAGATGAGCACTTCTGCGAAGCCCTTGCCATCGTGAGGATGCTTGAAAATGTGCCCTCACTGCTTCGTGAAACTAAGTGTAAATCATCCAGAAAAACACAGGGAATCTGCGAGAAAAGCCTCGGGCAGCAGAGGCTCTATGCATTTGATGATGCTGCTCTAAGTTCCGTTTGTGATTTCTACTATTGAAATCCTGGTTCCTTGAATAGTTTAGGTTTATTCAGTATACCTTACGCCACAAGTTTCTACCCCGGTCAGTTTCTGACTCTTAACGGTTCGTTTCGGTGAGTCGTTAATAGGGTAAATCAATCAAAAAATAATTACCAGTCATCAGTTTGTCATTTTAAACCCTCTACTGAAAGTAATGAAATGCAAGTTGCATTTGAAAGTCAATATCTCAAAAGACAATGTCATGCAAAGCCCTGCCAGTGGCAGTGGAGCATTCTGGAAGGGCACTCAGTCTGGGCGTCATCCAAACATTTTGTTCGTGGTTGGAGTATTTAGCATGCCCCGCGCTGCCGCTTGAAGGTTATTACGTCTGACCTAGATTTGATGGGTGTTCACTCTAACCTGCTCAGTTAGCTTTGGGGGTTTCTGTGTATCTTTGGGAAAGATGAAGCATCACCCTCAATTGGCATATTGAGTGGTTGGAACGATTTGCTAATATGCTAATTGATAATAATGACATACTGAGTCACTATATTGATAAAAAATTATTTTCTTGTTCTTTTGGAAATTATTAGAGAAATTTTTTTTTTTTAAATGAAAAGAGGAGTGGCTTAATAAAGAATCCGAGGAAGAGGATATAACGAGAATCTTATTTCTTTGGTATTTTTGTAGCTTGCACGTTTTAGACAGGATTATGGTAAATGACACTAAAATTTCAGAATTTGAGGTTTAGGGATAGCGATCAGAGGTCATAAATATTTCCTTCTCTTAATCCTAAGTCGAAGTGCAAATCACTCACGAGAGAAAGCTTTCTCCATTTTCTTAAATAACATCCCAAGAAGTCTCTGGCCATGCCTCCCTGAATGAGCCCGATCCCTTCTGATCTCAGAAGCTAAGCAGGGTTGGGCCCAGTTAGTACTTGGATGGGAGACCACCTAGGAAGACCAGGTGCTGTGTAGGCATAATAAATGAATGAATGAATGAATGAATGAATGAATGAGGGATTGTAGGCTAACAAGGTCCTTGCAATCTGCGAAGTCAACCAAAGGTTGCCTTGCCTTAAAAAAAAAAAAAAAAAGCCCAAGAATATGGAATAATTTCATAATCTGTTTCTTGAGACACCTAATTCATACACCCTCTTAGGCTGCATCGCTAAACTTTTCAGAACTACGACAAATAGGAAAGGAGAGAAAAGCCTGAGGGAGAGGCACGCGCCCTGCACGCTGGGGTTTTCCCCAGGCCTGATGGAGGCTCGTGCGTGGAGCTGAGGCGAGGGTGCAGGTGAGGGCCCGTGCACGTAGGGGAGAGTCGGCTGCTACTTAAATAACAACAAAAAGGTCAGTACCGCTCGAGTCGTTACCTAGCAATTTTTTGACCTGTTTCCCTGTTTTCTAAGTCTGATATGATTTTATTTATTTTCTTCAAACTGTTCCTTCTGCTCATAAACTTACATTTTCCTTAATTTCTCATTAGTCATTTGGGGTTTACATTTTTCTTTCACAAGCCTTGCTATTTATTTTTACATATATGATACGTTAACATGATTCACAAAAAAAAAAATTTAAATGCAGCGGAATGAACGCCGGCCTCCCACCTTGCTTCCATCACTCCCCTCTGCGCCGTCTTCCTAAGACTTGAAGTGCAAATGCAGCAAAGAAGTATTTGTTTGCTTTGTACTCTTCCTTTTCCACTCACATTTTTAGATGAAGGAGCATAGACTGGAATCAGACTGACGTAGGTCTGAATTCTAAGTCTCAGTTTCTTTACCTATAACATGAGTTAATAACAATGTCACCTTCACAGCATTGTTAGGAAAGTTAAATAAGAAAAAAAAGTCTATAGAAAACTTATCGCTGGTTCCGACATGCAGAAATTGAGTGTGATTATCATTATTTATAAACTTTGAATGGAAAAAGGAGCATGGAAAGAAAAAAAAAATTGTCATATTAGGCTATCAGAACAGATTACCACAAACTTGGTGGCTTTAAACAGCGGAAATGACTTCTTTCACAAACCTGGAGGTCGGAAGTCTGAAATCCAGGCGTTTACATGGCTGTGCTTTCTCCAGGGGTCTAGGGGGCTCTGTTCATTGCCTCGCGCAGCCTCCGGTGGCTGTAGGCGTTCCAGGGTGGTGGCTGAGTCACCGTAGTCTCCGCCCCCATTTTCACATGCCGGTCCCTCTTTTCTCCGTGCTGTTCCTCTGTGTGTATTTTATGAAGACTCGTGGTTGGATTTAGGGCCCACCCACATGATGGAGGATGATCTCATCATGAGCTCCTTACCTTCATCACATGCAAAGACCCCTTTACCAAATGAGGTCCCATTCACAGGTTCTGGGGCGGAGGGTGTAGACATATCTTTTTTGGGTGGTTGGTGGCGGGGGTGGGGGGACACCAATCAACCCACCGCGCATGTCTTTTTGTAATTTATTTTATAATAATCAATTTATTAAGACTGAATGTCTTCTTGAGGACCATTAATGTATTGCAAACTATACTATTGCAAATATGTGTGAATATATCAAATCGATGGTAATAAAACAGACACAAAGTAAGAAAAAAATACATTGTTTTCACTAGTACAGTGTTTCGGTTTTCCGACCATTCCTCTGGTTCTGTGTGTGTATTTGGGGAAGAAGGAAGGAAATAGAGCCAAGGTTAAAACACACACACACACACACACACACACACACAGATGGATTTTAATCCCACTTGAGAACAGAAATGAATCGGCTTGACACATCTTCAAGATTCACCTTTACTCTCTGTGTAAATTTTCTATCCCAATGGAGGTTCCTCTCCTTTGTATAACAGTAGAATTACACAAAAAAAGGTAAAAGGCATCAGATATATTTCCTCTATGTCTTTTGGAACAGAAAGAGTAGAGAAAATGTTAATTTTTTTTTGTTTGAAATCCATACGACTGTGTTTCAAAGAATCACCATTTCTAAGAAAGAACGCTCTTGTGTGCCTCAAAAGCGTTCAAACAGAAAAAGTGTCACTTCATCTGCCAGCGTCGTCATAGTCCCTGCAATGTCCTATAATTTGCGCATGACCAAATCATATGACAAACGGACCGATTCCTAATTCTGATTTAAAATTTTTTTTACAGTCGCTTGACTTATACCAGCTCCACATATCCATAAAGGCAGTAGAGAGCTGGAGATATCGCATATGATGTTAGACTTTTAATTAACATTTTTTTTTTTAGTTGGCAGAATTTCAGATGTATTGACCATGTTAAAAACAATTAACCTCACACTGGCTAACAAATGCCTTACTAGTATTTTTAATTCACCACTCAGCCTATATGCTGGGAATGCTGTAGTAGGTGATATTCTTCACACTAGCGAATAGCCTCCAGTGTGTTATTAGACTTTTCATCCTTAAAGCTTGTCTAAGTTCTATTCAGAGGTATGCTTTCTTCTCTTCCATAATAGGGTATCTTCACTGATGTGAATTTGTTTTCGTGGTTTTTGAAGAAGACGAATCTGAGCTTTCTCTGGTGTTTGCTAAGCAGCAAGGTATATGGTTTGTTCTTGGCCCTTGAGGGCTCCTTGGATCTCACGGTTGGATCTTAAACTGAAGGTCAAGGCGTATGAGCAGCGTCTCACCTGTGGTCCAATGCTCTGTGATTTTTGGTTTGTCTGGTGCTTCTTGGGCAGAACTGAGATACCCTCTCTTGCTTCCTTCTATCTGCCTATGAGAAAGGCTGGACGTAGCCTCACAATCCTACATCAGGCTTCTGAGTTTCTTTGAAAATAGAACATGAAAAACCACAACTTTCGATACCGCCCCGAGGGTTCTTCTCGATGACTCCTTACTTATATATCTCCATCACGAGAGGACCTCAGCCTTCTCACGCGTCGTTGGCCACTGCCCTTCCCCTCTCTAGCCATGTCCACCCTCCCTCCCCTTGCTGCATGCTGGGATATGTAGTCAGGGAACGGATGCTCAGAGTCGGCTGGGAAGGGCTCCGGCTTGGATGTCTCAGGATATCAGGGCAGCAGGGGAGGCGGCGGCCAGCTCAGCTTTCAAGTGGCTGTAGACCTTGGTTATGAATCTGGGAGTAAATAGTAAACTCTTCCCAGGAAGTCTCTGGCATTTACTCAAGCTTTTTGTTTGCTTTTTTTTTGTTTTTTTACATGACATTTAAAAAACCCAAACACTGAATTGTGTAAGATAGAGGTAAGAGTTTCGCCTCTTAAATATGTGTCCCGTTTTTCTATTCCCATGAGAGGAAAAGTCTTAACCTTTGAGTGTGTCTCCTATAAGTATTTTTAATATTCAAAGAAGCATATATGTTCGCACTTGGATGCATTCTATTGCTGTTTTTTAAATCCAGCTCCATTACGAACATTATATATGTTGTCAGAAATCAAGCTCATTATTTATCTTCTATGCCTGTCATTCCACAGTTTAAACACGTCATAATTTTAGGGCTTTTATTTATTGTCGGACACTTGCATTGTCAGTTTATTTTGCGCTCACAAATCATGTCACAGCAGTCACGCGTGTGCTTACATCCTTATGCAGCTCGCAATTGCCTCTCCTGGATAAGACTATTCAATTTACTGGTCCAGGAGAGTCACACATTTTAAAATCTAATAGGTGCAGCCAAATTGCCTATTTTAAAAAAAGAAAAAAAACAAGAACGGCAGGGATACATGATTCAACTTCTTTCATTGACTGTGGGCTTGAGAGTTTTCGTCTTTGGTTCGTTTGTATAATGGTTTCTTCTTTTGCATCGTAACTGGATACCGGAAAGGAATGCGCTGGTAAAGGCTAGTTTTGGGGTGTGGATGGTGAACCAATATCTTTGACAATGCACGTGCTATAGAACAGAACTCCCAGAACCCCTTTTACCTTCTGGGAGGAGAAATCTCTCAGTGCATTTACCGTGATTTCAGGAGAGGAAATTATTTTGATACATATTTGCTATTCCATCAAATGCCTGACATAAATACACGAATTTCCCAGGGACTCTTGAATGGAAATTGAAGGATTAGACAGGTCAAAGCAGATAGCAATAATAGTTGTCTCTTCCTTCTGTGATAAGTGTGGGTGAAGCCAGAGAAAATATTCTGTTTGTGTTGGAAGAGCGGAGGGTAGGGACATCATTGTCAAGATTGGAGAAGTAAAAACATGCACTTTGGTTCGGCGGCATGCTTTTAATACCTGATCCCCGGAGGGCTTTGCAAAACTCCCCTTGGAGCCTCTTTCAGCCAACTCGGTTTTTCAGGGGTATTTAGCATTTATACCATATGAGTCTCTTTATTTGTACAGTTTCTGGTGTACTGTGTGAACAGGGACAAGTCATTTATTCTTTA
Organism: Rousettus aegyptiacus; assembly: GCF_014176215.1. NCBI lineage: Eukaryota > Metazoa > Chordata > Mammalia > Chiroptera > Pteropodidae > Rousettus > Rousettus aegyptiacus. The sequence goes on along the minus strand of NW_023416288.1, from coordinate 42,742,617 downwards.
TTCTTCTGTTTTCATGCCCATGAAGACAGAGTAATTCCCACATAATTGAAATTAGAGCGTAACTGCTACAATCAAGTCCGCCGAGGGCTTTAAAACCCTTGGAGAGAAAGGCAACGTTGGCATAAATTAATGCCTTTTGATTTACATTTTGTAATGTATTTTTAATTTTACTTTTAAGGCTGAATTTTGAATTTATGTATTTTTTTAAAATAACTTCTATCTTTTAGATTTAAGCTTCTTACCATACAAGATAACTTAGGTAAATGGTGGTGAAAAAGCATGCGATTCTTAGTTGAGTAATTTCCTTTTCTGTGGCTGTGTATGTATCCTTATTTTAATTTCTAATTACTCATAATTATGACTCATCCTAAATAGTAAAAGGTATCTAAGAATACTTTTTTTTTTTTTAGCGGTGACATCAGTTAATGAAATCCAATAAGTTTCAGCTATACACTTTAATATTTACACTGTGTGTTCACCTCCCATAGTTAGATTTTTTTCTGATCCCCTTTACATAAACACACTTCATGTATATTTAAGAGTAAATTGCAATGTTCTCTCCTAAATATCTTTGATTTTGGTACGTCCTGGAATTCTCCATGAGGTGCCTTCTGCTATATTAAATCTCATTAACGTGAACATGCAGCAAGATATTAAAATAAAGACTTCCCCTGAATCGTAAATATCTTCCCTAATGACCAGGTATAATAACATGATGTGTCCTAACTGCCAGAATTATGTATTGTCAACCAGAAATAATGAGTAAGAACAAGTTATCAGGTCCTACACGTGAACCCCATCTGTTGATGGGACCCCCCCAATTGAAGTCACTCATCACCCGAAACTCGGATTTCATAGATGAGATTCATCGCCTTTGCCCGGACATGGCCCAGTTAGTTCCCTACTTGACACAACAGGCTCCCCATGGGGCAGGCTGCGGACGATGGAGTCAGCTTTGCCGCCCCTCCCGCAGCTCCATGATTAACCCATGATACAAATTTCAAAGTTCCTTGCATGCTTATTTTCCTCTTGTAACGCCGTCATCCGAAATAAAACTTTTCAGCATGTCAGTCAGTGCGCGCCTGCCTGCTGATTCATGGCATGCTCTCCTAGGACCCAGCACTGTGTCTGGGGCAGTGTGGGAAAGGAATAAATACGTGTCCAATGCGTGGATCAACACGAGATTTACCGTAATGATTTGTTAAAACACAGCTCTCATGAAGTTACTTTGCCGAGAGCAGATTCCCAGCGGGTCTCAGATGCCCGCGGGAAAGGCCAGACTCTCCTCACCGGAGCTCCTTAACATCCCGCTGCCCTTATTTTTGTCACTACGAACCTTCTGAGTACTCGGTCGCAGTCTGGTTTTTACCCTCCTATTTTATGCTTCACACTGGGTCTAGCATGCATCATTTTGTTATTTTGTGTTTTCATGCCCGGGATGCTCACTCAAGAGTGACCTAACCTGTCCTCTAAACCCAAGGCTTAACTGAAGTTCTTGAACTTCAAATTCCCTCTATTCAGCGTTGGCCCACGCTGGTATCTTTGTCCTTGGCATTGCTGGTGATTCAATGGCAACATTGTTGTTGGTTTTTGTTTTTGTTTTTTTTAACACTGCTGCTTTTCTTGAATGTAGAGTTTCTCCCAGATCATGCGAGTAAGAATCCACCCTTCCTTTTCCTTCAAGAATATAGACGAGGGTAGGCCAGGTGTAATCTCTATGCCCTGGGTGTCTGTAGGCGGAGGGGCAGGAGGGAGCCACAGCTGCATGGGGGGGGGGGCGCGGTCGGAGGTCTGCAGCAGGACAGAGAGCACCCGAGGGGGCCTGGAGGTGGGACAGCTCATGCTAGTCCCCAAGAGTGGCCTCTTTCGGAAAAGCGAGTTCACAGACAAGGCCCTGGAGATGAATGGTCCCCCTTCAAAATACGGCCCTGACGTAGCCTGGCCCGGTGCCTCCCAAGCCGCAGAAGTGTGGGAGTCCCACGCCCTGTTCTCTGGCTGTCAGCGGGTTAGAGGTCCTGTCAAGTTCCTTTAGGTAAAATCATGTGACCTCATTATGTCCTATTATGCTATGTAGACCTGTCTCACAAGGTACTTCATTTGAGGCCATCGATAACCGAATTTCTATGACAATGAACTCACTTTTCTCATGACCGAGTATGTACTGAATTCGTCTGCTTCGACTGCCCCGGTTTTCTAGGCCCCCGACCGCGTCCCCGGACTGGCGTCCGAAACTCTCCCAGCAGGGCGCGGCCCGGTTCCGTCCCCGCGCACCCCTCCGTCCGCGCTCCGTCTTTGCCGCCCGGGCCCCTCCATTTTCTCAAATGCCCTAGATGCCCTCTGGACACAGGACTTTTGCATTTGTCCCCAATCCGCCTGAAACGTCCCTTTCCTTGTCCACAGACCACCCCCATCACTCTCTCAGATGAGCTCAGACTCCCCTAGAACAAGTCCACGTGGCTCTCGGGTATCTGTCTTTCACACATAGTCCTTGGCAGAGCTAAGATGCCACACTTCTGAGTGATTACCTGATTCCTGTCCATCCTTCCCACTAGATTTGAAGGTCCCCGAAAAGACGGACTGTGCCTTGTTTATGTCATTTCCGTATCCTGGTGCACAGCGCCTACAAGGCACTCAGTGTATTTCTATTAATTAAGCGAACTGGGGACTTAAATTTCCCTTGTGATTCTAGTTATTTTACTACAGAGGCATACGTAGCATTTGTGAAACATTGTTACCCCTGGTAAATAAACACTATAAAATGCAGAAGAGACCAAATACACACGAAAAGATTTCTAAGCATCAGTAGTTGAAAACAGGACTTCTCTAGGTAGGTAAGTATACATTTAGCCAAATAGTATTATTTGTCTTTTATACAAAAAGAGGGCATATTGACAGGTTTTTTTTTTTTTTTTTTTGATATGGTACCTGTTCTCCCTCGGCATGGTTTTTAGAAACCTTGAATTTATCTTAAACATCAGTATTTGCCCAATTCCAGGGAAGATTGTACACAGAAATTATCTGAAGCCTCCTCGAAGCCTTTTTAATTCCAGTGGAGGGAGGATAATGATTTTACTGCTCAATTTGGTTGTGCAGAGTTTTCTCAGTAGAATGAGCACCGAACCGGTTATCCAGAAAGTTTGTGTTAAAGGACAGATGTTCAAAGAATCATTCCACGAGACTTCTCATGCCTGGATCTTCAGAGAATGCCCGCATGGTTTTGTGATCCAAAACTATAAATAATTTTGAAAGGGAGAGAGAAGTTTGATGGCTTAATAGGAAAAGGGTCAGTTTATCCTGAACACCGAGGTTGCTGGATACAGAGATATTGTTTATAAAGAAAAGGCTTTTCTCTCTCTGTGTCTCTCTCTCTCTCTCTCTCTCTCTCTCTCTCTCTCTCTCTCTCTCTCTCTCTCTCTCTCTGTAGTGAATTGTGTGCATTAGAAATACCTGCTTTGACTTTCTACTTTCCCAAGTTTACCAATAAAGCAGGTGACATGTAATGTTCGAATGCAGCTGCCGAGGAAAAAGCACCATGACAAATGTCTTCAGCTCCTCATTCTCACCCATGAGACGCTTCCAGCCAAGCAGGAAGCTCGCTCGGCTAGCTCTGTCACATGAGCAAGTCCTGGCCCCTGCTTGTCCTTCCCGGGCGTGTCCTCAGCATCACATTCCCTGACTTCGGCTTTGGGGTTTGGTCCCCACCCCGCTCCAAAGGTCTCCCTTTCACTGTTGGCGTGGTTCCTTCTGAAGTGCACATCTGATCACTCTCTCATTTCAAACCTTTAAATGGCTCATAACAACAGGTTAATAAAGTTTTATGACATGCCAGGGACTATTCAAAGGACTTTTCGTATATTGGGTCATGATTATGCCCTGAGACGTGGATCAAGAGCTGATGATATCAGTCATCACTTTGGTGCAATATTAATCGAGTGCCTATTTTGACCAGGCGCTGTTCTAAGGTGTATTACAATGTTAATTCATCTACTTCTAGCAACGCCATATGAATGAGGGACTATATATGTATATGGAACTGAATCACTGAATAAGGGTTAAGTAACTCGCCCAAGGTCAAGGCCAGTACGTAGACAGCACTCAAACCCAGGCACGCTGGCCCGGAGTCCGCATTCTGAGGTACCGCTCCTGCCCCCTGTCCAGAAGAGCTTCCTGCTGTCAGAGCCCGGCTCCCAGGGCTCACCTTGGTCTTCTCTCCAAGGTCAGTGTTGGTTGGCGTTGCATTCTCCTGTCTTTCTCCTCATTCTGCCACACTGGACAAAACAGATGCTCTGGTAGGTGAATCCTTCCTCTGGACTAGCTTGATTCACCCGAGCTCCCCCTGTCTCTCCTTTAAACCATCTGTGGTCTGTGACCTGGGATACTCACAGCTACAAGGTTGCAATCTAGCGGTACTATCTGCTTTCCCCTCCACCAGCTGAAATGTATGCCTAAAAGAATCAGCCATGGTTATTCTCAACCATGCTTATACTAATTTTACCTATTATTGCACCCATCTAATTTAACTAAATATTATACACATTGATGAGACATGAGTAAGAGAAACAGTAAAGTGTTTTGAAAAACTAACCTATGATGCGTTTGCTCTTTTAAATGGCTGTCAAATGTGGCGAGACAACTGTGAAAGCCTGGGAAAGATCTGTAAATGTCTAGAAAATTCCATGTTCAGATTTTGTCACGGATATCTTAAATTTTCACTCCAATGTAAAGAAACTAAAACTGAGAATTATAAACAGTGTAGCATGAGTGTGGTTTGGAAAAGATCCTCAGGACTTTCATGCGTTGATTTATGTACTGAGAGGATGGCTTCGTATCTCAAAAGATTGATGAATTGATTGTGCATTATATGTTTTATAATATGATGACATCATCAAGAATTGAAAGCACAAGTTTTGGTATAATTCTATGAGTTACCGATTTAAAAAAAAAATAGCCAACAGCTACTGATCCGGATGATGCTGGATTAGAGGATTTCTCACCTCTGAAATATGGTGCCATGCGGTGGCGTCACACTCGAGATCGTAGTTGGGGTTTCCTGATACTAACTTGGGAGGCGCTTTATGATCCGTCGTTTTCACTTTGGAACAGTCTTGCCTTTTTCCTGATACGCGTTTTCGCAATCTTCTTTTTACTCACTTTGATTCATCTTTTTTAGTTTTAGCTATTACCTGCAATTTTTTCCCTAGATGTCCCAAGACTGACTATATGCTCCGCTAAGTGTCTATCGCAAACAACCCAGAACAAAATATATTATAATGAAAAATTTTGAGGACATGATGAGTGTATTCATCCTTTTCACTTTTTTATTTTGCGTTCATGAGGAAGACATTGTAAGACAGTTTAAAAAATATATGATTATAAGGATAAATAACAAATTAAACTTTCCTAATGCTATTATTCTATCCAAAATAAATGACCATGACCCAAAGATTAAAAATATCATGGTCCCGAGGACAGAACCCACATGACAAAGGGAATCATGCAAAATTTTGATTGGGGAATGATCGGCTCCCGAAACTTGTCAATTTTTTTTTCCCTTTGGTGTTATGGTCAAGCTGATCATTTGTCGGAGGGAAAGCTGGTAATAACAGATACGTGGGTGCAAGGCAGGCTACTAAATACGAAACACAACGAGACAGTGAGTAGTGAAGTCAGGCTTCGGTGGAAGCGGAGGTTTCCACGGTCAGCCTGTTTCATCTAAGCAAAGCCGTATTTTGTAATCCTGAAGAGACTATGGTTATATAGATGCTTCTTAGATGGATATTTGACGTTCTCTGCAGATTGTCCACCTCCAACCTGCAAAGCTGCCTTTGCTGGCTTCCATTCAAGCACGGGCCGGCCAAACCGGAAGAAGTCAGGGTTTTACTAACACAACCCTCGATGTACTTGATTATCATCTACACACCTTTTGTCACAGTTTGTACTGCTCATGACAATATCTGTATTTTTCAAATTTTTCAGATCAGGGTCAGCGCCATCAGAATTGACTTTTTTCTTAAAGGGGTATAGAATAGTGAAGTGCATAGGCTTTTGTTTATCTGGATTCAAATCCTTTCCTATTTTTCTTGTTTGACAAAGCCTAAATTACTGTCATTTAGTACACTACGCGGCCCGTAATAAGTAGCCAGTAGATAGTAGGTTATTATCATCACCGTATCGCAGATCTAGAATTTATCACATTCCGCTTTGTGTTGCAGTTTCTGTGTACTTACTTCATCACTTGTTCTATACAATAAGGTCTTTGAGGTCATTTGTTGCTAGACTTTTTAATCCTCCAAAGATCCTCCCAAATGTATATTTTAGATACTCATTTAATAAATGCACATTGAGTTGAATTGATAGAAATGTATTTCACTAATCATGTTACAAATTACCGTCAGATGCGGTGTAATCAAGCACTGTATGTCTCAATGGTACCTACTCTCCACGTAATCTTACAGCTTTGGTGCAAACCAGCCTATAAAGTTCATAAAATGAATCCATGCAGGTAGAGCTGATGGCAGGTATCTAAACTTTATAGACTTTGAATTATTTGAGTTTATAATCAAGAATTATGACTATTTCTATAAACTATAAGCCATCGATTTTCTTTCAGTGATTCATTTTATTATCTGATATGTTACTGAGTGAATTTACTATCTAAAATCTAAATCAAAATGGTCTTCGCTGATCAAGATGGCAACTAATAGCCTTCATAAACAGTTATCTTCACTGAATACCTGTACCCACATTCAATTCCAGTTTTTCTAAGAATTTCATAAATGAGGCTTCTATCAACATAGGTAAAATGCCCACAAGGAAGACTTTAAAAAAGAAAACCTTGAAATTCGGTTTTCACCATTTTGATTTTTAAAGGTCAATTAATACAAAGTCTATCACTGTTGACAAACTATTTAGCCTTTCCAGGTCTCTAGTTTCTTATCTGTAAATAGAGTGTGTTGCTTGAAGATTTCTAAAATCCTTATCAACTTCAAATATTATGTAATGCTGTTATCAAAATGTAACAGCAACCTCTAATTGTTTATAGTAGTCTATGAAGGACTATTCCCAGAATTCACAGTCCTCTGTCCATTTAGTCAGTATGTATTTGTTGAGCACTGATGGAGAATACAGGCAAGCTCTGTTTTAGGGATTCGGAAGACAGTGTTGAACAAAAAAGTCAGAGTCTCTGCTTTGTGGAATTTACAGTCAAGTGTGTAGGGGGTGACAAAACTCAAGTAAGCAGTGAGAGGGATTATTAAGCCAGGAAGCAGATAAGTGCCCTGAAGAAAAGGACGCTGAGGAGTAGAGGGTGACTGGAGGAGCCGATTTAGATAAAAAGAAGACATTTAAGCAGGGCACACAAACCAGGTTAGACGAGGAGCCTGGAGGAGGAGCATTCCATGCAGAGCCCGGCAAGGGGAGGAAAGGGCTCGAGTCGGCGGGGGCAGGGGCGCCCCCGCCCGAGGCTGCACCCGGCGGAGGAGGTGAGAGGAGATGAGGCTGAGCGTGTAGGGAGGGGCTGGACCACACAGGAGGGTGACTCCAGGTGGCGCTCTTCTGCCCCACAGGGGACACTGGGCAGTGCCTGGCGGCATATTTGGTTGTCAGAACCATGAAGGGTGTGTTACTGGCATCTATCATATGGAACGGGGGTGCTACCGAACGTCCCAAACTGGACATCCCTCATGACCGAGAATCATCTGGCTCAAAATTCCCACAGCGCCAAGGCTGGGGATCGCAAACGTAAGGGCACATAGGTTCATGGTGAGAAATCCGGGTCTCATTCTAAGTGCGATGGGAAGCTCTCAGAAGATTTTCAGCAGCGCAGGGGGGTGACAGGACTGGACTTGCTGTGGGGAGAAGGACTCGAGATGGAGGAGAAGAGAGACGTGGAAGCCAGTGAGGAGGTGACCACAGGGGTTCAGGAGTGGGGTGCCAGTGGCTTGGACCAGCTAAGGAGGAAGGAAGTCGTTGCTGGGTCCTGGGTGTACATAAAAGTGAATCCTGATTTTTTTGTTTTATTTCCTTTTAGCTATGGTTTTTCTCTTTGGTTTCAAAGTTTCACAGGTGACATATTATATCATTTAAAGTTTACTAGGAGGACAGCAACTTGGCCCGCGTGGCAGAACATCAAGAGGATGTTTCCATGGAGCACTGACTCTTTAATTTATGTCTTCATAGCAATATGAGAAATTACCTATTTTTAAGATTCGCTTTATCTACTTGAATCCAATTTCTAACAGGTCAGACGTTCACTGTGCAAACTCAGTGGATATAGAAGTCAATTTTATGCTGTTAAATATTATTCCAGGTTACATCAGAGGTTTAGTAAAACCTCATTAAAAGTGATTTTCTGTTCATCCTATCTGAATGGGACATTATCTGAATTTTCTCTTTTATAATGGAAAAGTCAGGCTTACACTCAAGAGCACATTTCTTGGACCCTAAGAGATTTGCTCTCTCCTTACTTGAATCTTAGGTCATTGATGGCAAATATTCAGAGATAAGGATGAAACAAAACATCCCGGGAAGCTTTAAGTATTCTTTATGTTTATGGCAAAGCCATTTGGCATCTGGGCAGTCTGATCCCTAACCTCATTCACGCTTCATATCCAGGGAATTCATAGTAAGGGCCCTGCCACCATGCAGAGAGAAGAAAAAACATCTTTTCTGACTTTCAAGCAGTTCACTTACTTGTTTATATATGAATTCTGGTATCGCAGACATTATAATATGGATTTATAATACATGTTTATGAAGGCTGAAGCAATTTGGGATTGAATTAGCAAGATCCCTTGTTTGGTACTCTATAAAACCTAATTTATTCTTATTTATATTTTATGAAGAATAATGTGTAGTTGTCAAATATGTAATCTAATATGGTAACTCTTTTAAGAAGTCATTATATTCTCTATAATATTAATTTTTTGAATGAAACTGTTAGACAAATTAAGGAAGATTTGGTTGGAAAAATGATTGATGATTAAACTACTTCCTGCTGGCTTTGATTAGGTAGTTCTACTATTTTGCAATACTGAGCATATAAAAAAAAGGCTCTCCGTGCAAATTTAACCAGTTCGCAACTGCTTCTTGTGGCTTCGTTGTATATAGAAATGTCATTGGTAGGTAATTAAAACTTAAAAAAAATTAAAAACAGTAAATGAAAGTTCCGTTCCAAAGATGGTGCATCGTGCTACACTTTGAAGATCAAATAGCCTAGACACCATTGTACGCGATAATGAGTAGAGTTGACAGAGAAACAAATTCTCAAAAAATAAAATTGCAGGCCTCCATAAAGAACAAAAGAAAACAAAGCAAATCAGTCAGTTCATCTGCATTGATTAAAGAGTTGTCTTCGTGTCCTAGAAATTCTAGCCTAAAAAAAAAAAAAGAAAATTTAAATCATCAACTCCAAAACAGGAGTACCAAAAGCAGATGGTTTCCAGATCTTTCCACCCATACGAGCATAGCAAGTTTCATTCCGAGGACTGTGGAGAATGGTGGCAAAGTTCTTTCACTATCATGAACCCAGAAAGAAGAAGTGATTTTGCAGCTGGAGGGTATCTTCTGATCCTCTATGAATTATGTCAGGAAGGACCAGAGCAGCCTCGGCCCATCAGCAGGCACCTTCCCCCTCACAGCTTTCTGTCTTACGTTTAATAACAGGTGGGGCGCAACCCCTCAGGACGCTGAGAACGTTTCGATGTTGTTGCTCTGTTGTTATCGGTTTCGTGTTTCTGTTGTTGCTGTTTTTGTGTGTGTGCGTTGTTTCGTTTTGTTGCTTTTGCCTTTGCAGGGTGGCTGATGTGCCACCCCATAATATGTCATCGTGACATAAAGATTCTTTTGACTTACAGGGACTGGAAAAACAGCAAACGCTGTTTCTTTCTTTTTCTTAAAAGGAGACACGAAATTCTCCTGGGAAAGATATCCTCCCTATACTAAGCACAGTAACATCCTTATCATCAAGGACAAGAAGTAGAGATGGAGAATATTCTATACAAACAGATCTTGTCAAATAATTCTTATCTTCCTTTATCCCCGCCCCTGCATAATTCAGTTGTTTTTCCATCATTGCATATCTTCGTTCAACCTACTGTAGAAACATGTCGGTTCTGCCCTTTCTTTGGCTCTTCACTTCTCAGGAGGGCTCCCAGCTCATATCAGATTCATATAAATTTGTGTACAGTAAGTCCTCATTTAACGTGATGGATAGATTCTAAAACTTTAAGCAAAACGATGTTTAACAAAATCAATTTTGCCATTTGCTACTTGATATAAACAAAAGTTACTTTCCCATGCCATCTCATCAGTGTTATAATGAAACGACATGAAAAAGCAACATTATTCAAGGGCCCGCTGTACTTTTCTCCAGGTAAAATGTTTCATGTTTTAAAACCTTTAGAGGGTAAAGGTTTAATGTTGCCTCCCATGTGCCTTTTTTTTAGTCTATGGAATCAATACTCAACTTCTTGGATACTGAAGGCATCGCAATATCATAACTTAAACAGAAATGTTTGCTAATAGACATCCTGCTGGAACTAACATTTGACAAATCCTTTGCATAGTACAGCTCCCTGAACCACCAAATTTAAACCAAGGAAAGGTCTATAATATCACCACTCATAAAAGAAAAAAAAAATCAGTATTTTAAATAATAGTAAAAGAATCTGGCAGCTACATGTACAAACCTGGATTGAGGGAAGACTTTTTAAGCAAGAACGAAACTGAAAGGAAATAAAAAGAGAAAAATCAATAATAATGTCTTTAGAATGAAATAATTTAAATATATTTAATTTTTCTGTACAATTATAATGACTGGGTATCTTCATTAGAAAGTGACTTAAAAAATACTTTCCTTAATTTATGATTGTCTATCTCAAGGAAATAATGCGCTAAGGAAAAATAGATCTTTCTCTCTATCGGTGAATGTGATTTGAATTCCATACTATCTTATTTACCTTCCCTGACTATTCCAGCCTAAAATCATACCTTGGACACCTATGTGGATAGCAAAATCTGACATTTATTCGTTTGTTTGTTCATTCATCAACTATTTTCTTTGAGATGCTTGTTAAGTTTTATCTATGGTGATTTAGACTGCCGTTTATGGATTTTATAGACCACTTTTGTTGCTTATGTTTTGAGTTACGGCGTAAGTTATAATGTCAGTAGAAGGACAGCATTTTATTCTTTTCTGGGCCCTCACCCATACTGTTTTTACTATTTCACATAATAGCCATTCCTTAAATGTTTATTTATAAGAAAGAAAGTCAGAGTTCCTGCTGTCACAGAGTTCATAAGCTCATCTTCACGAAGTGACCGTGTAACACATGACGTAACGCAGCATAAACTGCCGCCCACCGCTGGGTTGATCAACATAGCCAAAGTCCGTGTTATATCCACGGCCTATTCCAGCATGAATGAAACCTCATATTTGGTAAATGTTGACATCTTTCTTCAATTCTCACTATAATCGAAGTGATTTTCGTTGTCAGCCATAGATATTTTCAAGATGTATGTTTAACAGGAGAGAACATTCGGTATATTAAGGAAATTGTTACATTTATGCTCCTATAATCCAAATTTAGAAAAATAATACATCAAGAATATTCATCACTAAAAAAAAAATTCACAGCTGTACTGAGCATTCACATTAAATTGATAAATTTAATTCTGCGACTGTATTGTAAAGATGTACAAATCTAGCTTTTAATTTAAATGAACTAAATAGATTTGTTCTGATCACCTAGCAACAGTCTACAGTCTATTTAGAAAATGACATTTCATTTTTTTTGTCTAGTAAAAAGATGTTAAGACCTATTCTTCAGAATCTCAGGTAGTTATGATCCATGCTCAATGGAAAGGAAATGATGGCACCTCATTTCTCTAGTCTTTGTCTTGGCACTAGCTCACTAGGTGACTTCATCTAAATATTTTTGTTGTTGTTTTGGGTTTTTTTGTTTATTGTTTTTGCTTCTATCTGTATGAAGAGGAGCTATATTAGATCATTGCTGGGGTCTTTCCAATAGCGATCCTCAGAAACATAATCACTTACCAGTAGCTATGAGTGATCTGACTTCCTAGAAATGTTATCACCAACTTACCTTAAACTCACTGTCTATTAATTCCATACACTTTGTATGGAATTTCTAATTCAATACAAACTACAAGGAAAGCAGTATCGAGTCTCCATACTTCAGCATTTAGTTACTAAGTGAGCGTAACAGTTGGCAGCCTTTAGTTAGGAAAGAGAATGGGTATGTTGAGTAGCAAAAAAAGCATGCCATGTTGTGAGAGCAAAGAGGTCTTTGGAGGTTTTAGAATACTGATTCTGACCGTGGGTTTTAAGAAAGAACATTTATCTTTATTTATTAAAGCATTTCTGGCTCACTTCCCTGCTTAAAATCCTTCTATCGGATAAAATAGGCATCAATGGTGTTTCGTGATCAGGTCCCACAGAAACTTCAATCTCATTTCACAGAGCTGATCTCAGTGTCTGGTATTAAGATAGCTATTATTTTCCTGATTTATTTTATTATTATCAAATTCTCTGTGTCCTTTTGTTTTATGTATCTCATAAATAGAATGTAGCTAGAACATTTCCCCAATTGGACAATCATGTTTTCCAATTAGCTAGATTAGTCCATTTATTTTTATTACGATTATTGATATATCTGGATGCCATCTTATTTCTCATTTTCTATTGCTCCTCCTCTTTCAGTTTTTTTTTTTTTTTTTTTTTTTTGTATTTCCCTGCATTCTTTTTCATTAGCGGAGTTTTTAAATTGTTTCCTGCTCTCCCGTGGATTAGGACATTATAAACTATACATTTTCATTATTATTAAATTGTTTTAAATGCATACTGAACAAAATCTAAAGATATTATATCCCGACTCTTCACTAGAAAAGTTTAAAAACCATAGAAAAATGTATTTTTCATCACTTCCCTCCTATCTGGTCTCTTCTTACGTGAGAGCACTGATCCCTTCATGAGGCCCCGTCTTTATGCCTCATCTAACCCTAATTCTCTCCTAAAGGCCTGTCTCCGAAAACCATCATCCTGGGGAAACGGGCTGCAGCATATGAATCTTGAGACATAACTCAGTTTATAGCACAAGGTAATTCAATTAAAAATAATAGTCTTTTCAAAAAATAATGCTAGAAAATTTGGATTTCCATAGGCCAAAAAAAAAAAAAAAAAGAGAGAAACTTGAACTTTTTTTTTCTTACCATATTAAAAAAATGCTAAAATAATAAAAATAGAAGAAAAAATAGGGGGAAATCTTTGCAACTTCGGCTTATGCAAAGATTTCTTATGGTGTAAAAAGTGCATACCATAATAAAGGGGAAAAATGGCTAGATGGACTTCATGAAAATTAAAATACTTGTTTGAAGAAAAACAACTTAAGAAAATGAAAAAAAGACATGCCACAGATTAGGAGAAAATATTTGCAAAAACCTGATAAGAGTTACATCTAGGCTATATAAAGAAATCATAAAATTCAATAATAATAAGAAAAAACCACCTAATTTAATTTTTAGAAACCAATAGCTCACCAAAAAAAAAAAGCAAATGATAAATAAGTACTAAACACATATTAAAATAACTACATGCCCCTAAAATGGCTAAAATTTAAAAGAACAGTAATTATCCAGTGTCAGCGAGATGTGGAATGTCTGGGCTCATACGTTGCTGCTGTGGCTGCTTTGGAAAACAATTTGACCATTCAACAAAAGATTAAACATTTAGTTACACGACCCAGCCATTTCTCTGACAGATGCCCAAGAGAAACGAAAATGTGTGTCCAAGCAAATACTTACTCTCAAATGTTCATAGCTGCTTTACTGACAATAGACCAAAACTGGAAATAACTCACGTCCGTCAATTAATGCTGAGAAACAAATTGTAGTATATCAATCCAACAGTAAACTATTAAGAAAAAAATGGTAACAGATTACTAATACCTGCAACAACATGGGTTGATCTCAGTCAGGCATTAGACTATTAAGCCAGAAGTAAAAGAATACCCATTGAATGATTCCATTTATATCTGTCCCTCTATTTATGCAGTATTTTTTTAACACAAGCTTTTTTTTTTTATATATAGTGACTTTGTGCCTTTTAAGAAGAGAAGATAGACTGCTTTAGATTACAGTACAGACCCTGACAGTGAATAAAACTTATTTTGGTTATTCTGACTTTTCATTAGTGTTTTTTGTGAAATAACTATTTTTATGACTTATATCAGCCTTTTTGGGGGGCGTTATTTTCATATCAGTGGGCACTTTTTATGTCGTTTTCTTTCATGTTAAAAAAAGACACATGGATTGGAAAATCCGCATAAATTGATGGACGGGTGTACGTGGAGGTGTGGAAAACGCCGGTCTGTGGTGACAGAGGGCAGCTTAGCCATGGCCACATGGAGCTCAGGATGGAGGTGGTGGCAGGTTTGCCTGCAGAGAGGCACAGGGAAACTTCTGGATCATTCAAGTATTTTATGTCTTCATCTAGTGGTTATGTGATTGTGTAGACTTTTGATATTCTTTGAATTGTTTCCTTAAAATGTCTGAATTATAGTTAATGTAAATTATACTCTCACAAGGGGACTCTGCTGTTAATTTAGTTGTTACACTTTTGAGGATAATCTACCTTTTCTTCCTCTGGCAGCTTCTCAAAAATTTTTTGGGGGGAGGAGGTCTGTAGTGTTCTGTGATTTCATTGCAATGTATCGAGGTGTGATTTCTGTCTACTCATTAACTTGTGATTCATTCCGACTCCAGAATCTTTGAATTCATGCTGTCGTCAATTCTGAAAAATTCTCTTCCACTATCTCTTCAAATATTACCTCTGTCTTGTTTCTTTTTATTCCCTTTCTTTGGGACTCTGATTATACTTGTTATATTTTCTAGTAATGTTCTGTATGTCCCTTTAACATCTTTTGTATTTTTCATTTCTTTACCTCTCTGTGCTAAATTCCAAGTAACTTTTTAGATATACATTATAGTTTAATACTCTTTCTTTTAGTTTATACCACTCTGCTTTGTTGTTCTCCAATTTAATTATATATTTTAAATTTTAGAAGTACTGTCTGATTCTTTTTCAAATGTCTATCCTTTGAAAATAGGGTAGTGCTTTCACTCATGTTTTTAACTTCCTTTTAAATTCTAAAAATATTTAAAATATATATATATATAATTTATATTCTATGTTTGATAAATCCAGTATTTTAAATCCTTGGGGGACTAATTCTGCTGTTTATTGTTTGTCTCGACTCATTAATACTGGCTGGATTCTTGTCAGTTCTGTTCTTTTGGATTCTGAGTTCCTATGGGCTGGGACTTACCTGTAGAAAACCTGACAACTCTGAAATAGGGTATTGTTCTTGAAGAACCTTATGTTTCCTTCTGCCAGATTTCTAGGGCCAATGGAAATTAATTCTCAACGTTCCCAGATCACTCCTGTCTCACCCCGTGTGCATTCTCTAAGGAGATTTTCTCTTTTTCTCTTCCAGAGACTAACCCTAAATAGGCAGGTGTCTTTCTCGTTTTCCTTTTCTGTTGGTAGGTTACTTTCTTCCTAGTCCAATCTGCAGGCGATGATAAAAAAGATCCAGTTTCAACTTCCAATCTTCCTGAGTCCTGAACTCTTCCTTGGCTGCTGGTCCCTTCATGAACATGAAAACCCAAAGATCTAGGATGCAGGGGGCAGTAAACATCCTCCGGGCAGCCACTACTTTGTACAGTGAGAAAATCAATGGAATGTTTTGAATAATAAAGAAAAAAATACTCCAATCAATCATGAATTATTAACACTAATTACCTAAGTTAAGAATATGATTATGTGTGTGAGTTTGGGAAATACTTTGAATATGAATGTGTTTTTTTTTTTTTTTTTTTGCTGTGCCAAGGATTAAATGGACAATTCTGTATTTAATTGATGACACTCAAAAGGTTTAGAGACTTAAAAAAATAACCATTGTTTTCAAGGTCGAACAAATTGGAGGCAATCATTCTTCATTCCATTTATAAGACCCAGGTAACTTGTCTTGGCAAAGCTAGTACTAAAAATGCCTTTTTGTAGACAGGTAGTTAGAATATCACACAGAACTCATTTCTGAATGTCGAAACCAAAATTATTTGCAAGCCATAGATATATACAACCTTGTGGGTTGACACCTCACTTAACTGTTAAATCACCTAAAAGATTATCTTGTCTTTCTTTTATGTGAATTTAAGAGTACAAAGCTATTTAAAATT
This sequence comes from Rousettus aegyptiacus, assembly GCF_014176215.1. Taxonomy (NCBI): domain Eukaryota; kingdom Metazoa; phylum Chordata; class Mammalia; order Chiroptera; family Pteropodidae; genus Rousettus; species Rousettus aegyptiacus. Next base: position 42,726,360 of record NW_023416288.1, on the reverse strand, counting down.
TCTTCTCTAGAGGAATTCTATTAGGAGTATTATATTTCTTTGGCAGTCCTAAAAGGAACCAGCTCGATATTTTATCATTATATTTTTTTAAAGCTACTTTGAGTTATTTTTTTAAAATTCGTATTGAAACCTGAGAAATAGAATATGCCCTATGTATATGGCATGAACTTTACGGGGGTTCTACAGCCCAAAAAGCACTTTTACGCCCGTCTGGTATCTAGATGAACCACCGTCTGCTAGTATTGCGACATTTCAAATGTGTGAGTGGTTAGCAGGTGAGAACACAGGTAGCTGGCTTGTGCTTTTACCTGCGATTCTGCATGTTTGAATACACACAAACGGTGCTTCCCCACGTAAGGGTTAGAGTATCCCCGAAGGGCACGAGAATAAAAGGAAAGAAATCAAGATTCATTGTACCATTAAAAATGGCCTAGAGTCACCATGCAACTGTGCGGGGAGAGAAATTATTGAAGCATAGCTCGGGTAATTTTATGCCGATAGACAGTAAAGGCTGAACACATTCCGAATTATGAAATGAAAGAAAATAGTGGAGAAGAGAAGACTCTAGTAATAATAACTGCCACTGATCGGGTTCTTACCTATATCAGAACTATATTGAGTGCTTTACTTAAAAACAGTCTCGACTGTAAGAGAATCCGTTTTATTAAGGGTTTAGCACAAGCTAGGACAACTTTTCACCGTAGGTGCTATTATTTGCTCCATTTCGCAAACGGGGAAACTGATGGTTAGAGTTTCATCATCTTGCCCAAGATCACATGCACTTGAAAGTGAAGTGTTAGTCAGATATAAAAGCCCAAATAGGCTGACGGCGAGCCTATGTTTGAAAGCGGCTTTCCCATTATATTTTCATTTAACTGCTAATGTTCGTCTTTTATGCTGGTTTTATTTCATAATTCTGCTTGAGTGATTATTTGAAGAGACAGGATGGGTAATTGTTTTCTTTCTAAGTCTTTATCCAAAATGGCTCGTTTAATAAGGTGAACAAATGTTTGGACTTACTGGGAGGGTGCGCCTTGCCGGAAGTTAAGTGAAAGGAAAGGTCTCTTCCGTCACTAATACTTGATGTGGGATTTTAGTCCTTGGAGGAAATCCCACGGAAAAAGCAGTAGTGATGTCGAGAACTGATCTTCATTTTAATTGAAGAACACTTCTGTTACAGAACGGAGCATGGGAAGATGCTTTCAGCTTGTTTTTGCTTTTCTTTAAAAAGCTGAAAGTCTCCTTCCCAGGAGTAATTAAAAATTCACAGCAGTCGTGAACTGACTGTTGGCTTCCAGTGACCATGATGAGTGGATGATCTGCTGATCTAAGGCGAAGTAATTCAGTGCTGAAATTATCTCGAAAATTCAAAACCATTCTAGATAATGAATAGTTTCCATTTCTACAGCACCAATTTATGTGCAGTTTTTACTATTTATGTATTCTCCTGGACATATACAACTTGCTAACGAACAAAAATGGTCTGATAGGGACTCCCCCTCAAAGAACAGTGTGCAATGCTCATTTTCTAGTCTTAACTCTATAGACTGGGGACTGGCATTCATTCATTCATTCATTCATTCAATCAAACATTTATTGAGCAGCTTCTTTAGGCATTTTCCTGATGGCATTGGGAAATAAAAGAAAAAAAAAAACAGCCTCTGCTCCTTAAAGGATTTATTATTGTAGAATTGGGGTAATATTTTATTCTAATTCTATCCCTTTTATTTGACTGATTGTATCTTTATTTAACCAATCCTGTGCCGTTAGATATTTAGAAAGATGATTTTTTTTTTTTTTTTTTGCTATAAAGGCCTATTTGAAAACTCCTGGTATAATAACTATTTGTTCAAGTTTCTGATTATTTCTTTGGTATGGATTTCTACCAGTAGAATACCTAGGCCAAAAGGCATGAACGTTTTAGCCTTTAAGAAATTTGTGGAAAAAAAATAGGTATATCTGGCAAAATAGGAAAAACAGTTGTATCATTTAAATTGCCTCCAATACTGTGTGAGAGAGCTTCCTACTTTTGTATACCTAGCTCTTTGGTCTCTCTTCTGTTCTTATCTCATTGGTTACACTCTTTCTTTCTAGAACCATTGGACACCGAAAACGCTTTGTCAGAGTCCCCCGTGGCCACATGTGGGTTGAAGGCGATCATCACGGACACAGTTTCGACAGCAATTCTTTTGGGCCGGTAAGTCATCGCGTTGCTGGGACCACTGGATTTCAAAGGTAGGAACAAAAGTATGTCAATCAAATCATTTGCTCAAGTGATCCAGCCAAGAATTACAATGAGCTTCACAGTGGGACTGTGCATGTTTGAAAATTTCCTTTTAAATGTCATCAGAGATAATTTAAGCCATCCAGGTTTGCGCGTGTGTCTGTGTGTCATAGAAAAGAACGTAGACGATTCGGTAAAGTGTGAAAAGATGCCTTCAGCTGACGGCTGATCCCAGTGAGAAGGTCTGCTTTCTTCCCACCAGAGTGCTTTGTACCTTATGTTTTCAGCTAGTGTTTAACTGAAGTGATGTGTAAAAGACCTATAGCCAAGGATTTTTTATACTGTTCGTTAAATATGCAAGCATCGCGGAAATCATACTGGTAAGTAACATTTCGTCAGCATTTAATTTTAGTTGAAATGCGGATATTCCTGATGCCATGCTTATACTGTATATAAAATAAGTGGTGAAGCTGATATTTTATATATATTGTTGCTTTGAATGCATACAGAAATTCTCTACTTATGAACCCCTGCAGTAAGTCATTATCTGAAGTGAAGAAGCTTTTAGTTGATGAAAAGTACACCTGATTTCTAGTTGCCTGTCCACTTTAAAATTTGACTCTTCATTCATTAGATTTTCCTAAAGCTAGACATTATCTGTACTTGATATGTATGTATTAGGTGATATTGAACATCTTCAGGTACATTTGCAAGAGAAGTGTATCCAGAGTTTTGTCTAAAACTGAATGTTGGTGGTCTCAATAGTGTAATAGAGATGAGATCGGATAAGTGTTATGGATAAGTGGAAGAAAACTTTAAGAGACGACTCCTACCTTTTCTTCCTAATCGTAATGATGATACCACTTTCTAGGGTCTTCCTTGCTTTTGAATAGTAATTATGACAAAACACAATTTCATCCTTATAGGGTATACAAAGATGAGGTGGACAGATTGGAAATGGTGTAGGTTACTTGCAATACGGTAGGAGTGATCGTTATGAACAAATTTAGCAACAACTTGAAAGTGGAAGTAAATCACCTGAAAGCAGTTTTTATTTCTCTCATTAATAATATCAAATCCATTTAATGCGTCATGTTTTTGGCCAAGTCCCCATGTAAAATGTTACTTTACTTTAGTTTGGATTTTAATTGGTTAGGGTAGTGAATCTGAACTGAGGTGTTAAAAAGTGTTTTGTTATCAGTTGTGGTGTGTGTGGCGAATGATAATTAGTTTGAGATTGGTCTGCTTTTTCTTTATTAATAAGTTAGAGCCAATGCAAGATTAGCGACATCATTAATATTCTCAGCGAGCTGTGTTCCACCTGTTCCTTGTCTGGGAGGGAGGAGGGCAGAGGTGAGTTGCACCCTGCCCTCAGCACATCAACTCCGCCGTGCAGCGACCCCGGCTCCCTGTCCTGCTCTGGGCCTCACAGTAGCGTTTGGAACCTTTAAACTGTGAGTTTACCCGTGAAAGTGTATCAGGTAGGGAAATATCCTGTCACTTACATCTGTAAAAAAAGAAAATGTGAGAACCAGGTGTGAAGGACAATGTGATTGTGTTTATTACCATAAGAAACTACAGTTTGCAAAATGTTGACAGATATATCACAGGTAACGCTCTTATGCCCTTTGGTTTACATCATGTTTGTAAACGAACCTACTTGTTAATTATAACTTGAACCAGTAATATGAGTCTGAGATACAAAACTACTTTGAAATTTAGTGATTTTTTGCGTTGTGTGTATGTGTGGGTGTATGTATTCGTATTCAGAGTGGCTTTTGATTCAGGGGTTGGACTAAGCTATAGATTTTCATTTATTTAACTAGTTTTTTTTTGTTTTTGTTTTTTGGTCAAAATTAGATGAAATTTTTCTAGGATTAAAGAAAACATTTGTTACATCATGTGTTTGATGAGTTATAGTATACAAATTTTTACTTTTACAGTCAGCTCTCTTGTTCTGTGTTCAATAGCATTTACGAGTAGGAAAAATAATAAAAATGATTAATGCTAACACTCTCAAACATGTTTTAGAAGGACAGAGGGGGAAAAAAAGTAAAGTAAAGCCCTGCAGTACTTATTTAAAGCTAATCTGTGACGTTAAGTATACTGAATTCTTATTGCATTTTCAATTTATAAAAAGTTATTTGAATGATATGTTAATTATTTTAAAGTTTTTATAAATCTAAAAATTAAAAACTAAAGTTTTTTTAATTCTAAAAAACTAAAATTATCTGAAATTTTAAAGTGCATATAGACTTGAAAATTATTATAAGTTTTCAATAATTTTCCATCGAATACTTTTTGGCTTATCGATAACACACTCGGACATGATACGTGTTTCACATGTCGGTAACCTCCAGGCTTGCTAGATGTTTGATTACATCTCCCCTTGAAAGCAGAGAATGTACTTTTCTTGGATATAAACAGCCTATCTAAAGACAGCCAGGATTATCTCTAGGGTGCTTATCTTGACTTTGTGGATATCGATCGAAGGCTTTACCCTTTATTTTCCTCCAAAATAACTTCAGTGACGTATCCAAATACATTTAACATGCTTTAACTCTTTGAACAGTAATTATCATAGAATCTACCCAGTTCATTTTAAATCATTGCCTACTGGTCATTCTAATGGAGTTGCCTATTTCCTTATTGAAGCAGACTTAGGTATAATCTAAAGAAGAATTTTTTAAAAAAGAATGTCTGATTCTGTGTTTCCTTTTCTGGTTTGTTTTATCATTTCCTATTTATTTCTTAATATTTAAATTTCATTTTCCTATCTGGCTTATTGCCATTATACGAAGGCTCTAGAGGGAATTAAATAGTTGTATGAGTGAAAGGTGAATCATAGAATACATTGCTCTTTTAAGAGCAATATGAAGTTATAGTCACAGACTACACTGCAACAGAACGAGTTCCAACACCTGTTTTTTTAACTTGTCAGATTGCCTTCATGGAAGGCAACTAGTTGACTGTCTGATGAACACAGACGATATGTTATAACAAAACAGAAAATCAGATGACCTTGGTTATGGTCCCTCTCAATCACTCAACTTGAATGGGTATACGTTTCTTCATGTATAAAAGTGAGAGTTTCTTCTTCTCTGACTCCAACTTAAATAGACAGTTGATAAAACGGGCAAATGCGTTTATGTGTGACTGTGTAGGAAATGTTTCAATTATGAATATGTCTCTATGGAGTGTCTCAGTTCTAAACCTTTTGAATACATCTTCATCACTTGATGATAGAAAACGTCCTCTCTTCTCATAATAAGAATTCAATATTTATGACTTTCACTTAGGTTTGTAATGTGAGATATAGCTTTTGTAAGTTTTCATTAAAATCATGATAATTGTCTGGAAGTGTTTTTCAGTGCATAGTACTACTCAATTTTACTGGATTACGTATTAAAGATTATCTGTTGGTTCGGATATGTAGGTTTATGATTGCTTAGAACACTTCTCCTCGTAATTTTTTTTCCTCTGTGAAAGAAATGGCATCTTTCCCTTTACTATCCATTCTTCCATGTAGGCGAGATCAATATATTTTCTGTTGTAGCCATGTTGTTGTTCTTTGCCAGCAGCCAGAGTAACTGATTACACTAGATACTAATGAATCTCCTGCTTGCTTTAAACTGAAAGCCCAGAAAAAGCAAAGTTTTTATTTGTATGTGTACATACATAGCTGTGAATTTTCAAATAGTAATTTTTAACTATTTCAAATTGACACTCATCAATTAAAAATGCATGTCATAGTTCTTTGTTCTGCTTGTTATAAATATTCATTTCAGTACTTAAATTTGAAATGTTCTCATAGATATGCATTTTTATTGATAAAAAATTCACTAATGTGACTTCATGGCCTCTGTTTAGCTTGCACATTTTCTGTCTTTGAAGCTTTTTCTATCATTTTTATCTAGTTTTAAGTCATGAGCCACTCAGACACGTTCACCATTTGGAGTATACAAACAGCGATTTGTTGTAAGGAATATGTATTATCATAGAAATTCTAGTTATTTAGTATCTAAAATTAAAAATTTGTTTTAACTTCACTGACCAAAGGACATTAGGAAAAATTTTGCCTTAAATATTTTGAGGCAAAGATAACCTTTCCAAGATGTATAAAAGTATTTTGATTCTTAGTTTTGTGATCATAGTGTCACCTTGCGAACAATTTGTGTGCAGGGACCATGAAGCAGAACTGAACAATTTGTGTGCGGAAACTATGCATGATATGCTGTTTCTGTCTAAGAATAGAAGCTGCAAGTTACACTAAGCATGAATTCTTTTCCGTTCTAAGTCCTTTGGAAAAGGTCTAATCATTTATTTCATGATACCTAATTAAATAAAATATTAGCCCCCTGGAATGTTTTCTTGAAGGAGATATGCCTAAAAGGAGATGATAGTTTTAGAATAAACAAGTCTTAGAAATATTATTTATAATTAAATAAGCCGATGATCTGAAAGTGATGATATATAAGAAAACATTGAAAGGAAGATTAAAATTCCGCAGTATTCCTTTTGAACTTAATGAAGTTCAGAAAGTTTTTTACTTTAAAAAAAGTGGGAAAGTAAAGGAGAGGAAAAGTTAAGTTCATGTTTTCATACCATGCAACCTTTCATTTATGTCTTTGAGACATTTTTTAGCACTTACTGTTTTTCCAGATTGATTTTGGCCTGGATTCTCGCAGGTGGAATGGGTCAGGAGAGACGGGGATTGTATTGACTAGAGAGAGGTTGCTCGATGAGGTGAGGCAGGTAGGAAATGAGCATTTTAGGAGATTTACTATCTAGTCATACCTGTTGTTAAGTTTTTTTCCTACTTTATGTGTTTTCTTGTTAAAAAGAAATACAGTATGTAATGAGCCAGGGCAGCAAAACAAGATTCTCGGAGAGATGTAAGTGGCTGGAAGAAAGAGAAAGGAGAGGGAAGTTGTGATATTTTCGAGACCTCATAACAGCGGAGGAAATGGGATGGCGTTTGGGGAGGTGCTGAAAAGATTCAGAAATTCTAAGGGTCGAGATAAAAGTCTCGGCCATTAAGGAGTGCGCTGAACCTGGGTGTCTTCCCAATCCTTCTGTCATTATCATTGAGATATGTCCTGATAGACAAGTAAGAGGGTCAGTAGATATGACTGAGGTGTAACTCCTACCTGCGAGGGGAGAGACAGATAACTAAGCACTCCCAACGCAGAACAGAGTATATCGAGTTCTCTAAGTTGTGGGGGTGTGGGGAGCCGACGGGGAGCAGAGTGTCTTAGAGTAGACGTGTGTACACTAAAAAACCCATGAGAGGAAAAAAAACCCCACACAACTATGAAATCTCCTAGGAGGATTTGGTAAAAGAGAGTATTCTGCAAGCGGTGAAGATGATAATTGGTGAAATCTCGTATTGCATGAAAGCACTGTAGATACTGCGTGTTTCGTGAATGAAGTGGCTTATGCCTGGAGTGGCCAATGGGTTTCAACGGCGCCGAAAACACCCTGCTTATGCAATACAGGATAATCTTGTGGACGTGCGGGATGAATTGACATTTCATTTCCCTCAGTGTTGAAGTGTTGCATTTTCCTTGTGTAAATTCTCTTGAGCAGCTAGAGTAACTTTTATTTAAAATCAGCCATTTTCAAATAAAGAGAAAGGTCAGTAGACTGTTGACAGGATCCAGGGAAAGTGTCCTATTCATACTTTCTTTGAAAAGGGATGCTTAGACTTTAATTGGTTACATTTTCTTGTGTTCTTGTAGGACATACTTTTGTTCATTAGAGCATTTTGTTAGGAACTGCCATTATAATTAAAATATCTGTATAACCAAAGATAAGTAATTCTCAGGAAAAAAGAAAAAAAGCCCATTCTCTGGAACATTATTCAAAACAGAGAGACTGCAAGGAGAAACAAAAAATCAGTTAAGATAGTCAACATTTTTAGTTGGATGCATTATCATACAGTTAGGACATTAAAAAATACAATTTTTTAAAAAGGAGTATGGAACAATAATGCCAATTAGAAATAGCAGTGAAGTAAATAATATTATCCCCCCACACACACTGTGAGAGCAGAGACAATATCAGTTTCCATTTCTACCAAATCAAATTTCGTCTTCCGTCTTAATTATTCTGCTAGCGTGGAAATCATTTTCCACATGATTTCATTTTCAGATAGGAGAAATGTCAGCAGAATTGTCATTAGACTTCATTACTTTGGCAGATACTGTTCCTTTGGGCCGTTCAGTTACAGAATTAAACATATTCATTTTTTAGAAGTGTATATTTACTGACAAGAGGTCAGGAGCCAAGATTTTAGTGAAATAGATGCAGTGTTATTAATTTAGCAATTTTTATAAAATCTTAGGATTTTGTTGAAAGTGAGATCGAAACCTTTGTCTTATTATTTGTAAGGTATAACTGGTGACTACGTAACTATTGCCTTCATACAAAAATAAAATGGAACATACGAGGGGCCTAAACGAGGAGAAAAATTGGCTATCGCCTCGCCTGGGTAATAAGGACCGGGAAAACCTGTGGTCGGGTGTACTGAGATTCCAGGCATAAGGTTGAATTGCCTCATTTAAATGGACGTCTACATATAAAACACTTGCTGGGTAATTAACTACTCTCTACTTTTCTTCATATGCCAACACCAAACTGTGTAAATGACTTTGTCTTTTGACTGAACTTCTGGGAAGTAACTTTCTTTGGAAATTTTTAATTTTCCTAAAGCTTATTGGGTGATCTTAAAAATGACTTTGCTTCGTGTCCATATCTTATTGGTTATATTGACTGAAATGACTTGTAAGAGAATTAGAGGTCAATTTGATTGTCAGTGACTTTGGTGATTATTTTCCATGTAGTGGAGTCCTAAGGAATCACTATAGCTACGGTTTTAGATAGTGCCCTTAGCTAGACCCATGTGGACTTGTAATATATTAATAGTGGTCTAACTTGGTGAGCCAAACAGGTGCAAATGCAGTTCTTTATTATAGTGGTGAGAATCAGAGCTCAAAATGTGTTCCGTGGATGGAGCCTCGCAGACTTCAAACAACAGCAACTCGTGTAATATGACATCTGCTAATTCTGCTCCAACCCATCCTCCCGTCACTAGGATAATTTCGAAAAAAAAAAAAAAAAAACAACTCCGATCACATTAGGCCACTTCTTAAAACGATACCATCAGCCCACAGCACCCATCACCCTTAACGAGGATATGTGAGAAGCTTACCTTTCAAATCAGAAACACGACAAAAAGATCCATTCTTACCACTTCTATCCAACATTGTGCTAAAAAGGTCATTGACAGTGAGGGTTAAGGCCAGAAAGGGGAATAAGAGATGTAGAGATTGAAAAGAAAGGTTCCAGATTGTTTTTTTTTTTCTCTCTCTCTCAAGTATGTCATTGTCCGCTTAGAAAACCCAGGAGAATCTGCAGAATTGTCACGATGGTTCTTCACATTTGCCAGCGGCACAAGAGCTATCACGCATAATAACCACGCTTGTCTAGACATCAACAGATAGGAAAAGTCAGTTTTGCAGAATTCGCCATTCAAAACAGCGATAAACACCAGGGTAGTGATTACTGTGGAAGGGAAGGGGCCGGGCGTGGTTGGGGGGTAGGGCGAACAGTGACGCCCGCTTGCGGGTGCTCCTCTATCTCAAGCCGGGTGACGAGCAGATAGGCGCGTGTGCCTTATGTTATGATTTATGCCTTTTGCGTGTGAAGTATAATGGAATATTTTTAATAACTGCATAAACAAAAATATTAAAAATTGACATCGGCAGCTACGTGTTGCTCATAGCAGGTCTTCGCCTAATATTTGTGAGGGGGCCTAGGGACTGGGGGTCCGCGTAGCACATATCTAAGTATTTAATAGCTATAAATCAAGTTAACACACTGTCAGATGAAATATGTTCCTTTTTCTTAACATGATAAATATACTTTCATATGGCTAAAACCAGTAAACGTATCGGAAATGACTGAATTTAATTATTATGATCGTATCTGAATACACTGCCAAAAGGCCTGTGATGTTTGGAGTAATTCAGTAAAAACACATATAATTTGTAAATTATTATATGTTTACTCATAACATTTTTCTGACCTCCATTTCTGCAAAATCACTATGTTGTTATAATAAAGGTTTTAACATAATTTGCATTCAATTTACAATAACTATATAAATGATTAAAATAATTATTTTACATTTAGAGTATAGAAAATGTAAATATATTTATCAAAATGTAAATAATAAGTAAATGTAATGTCTTCAAAATTTTCTAAATTTTTTTGTAAAATGTCAAAGTACCTTTTAAAAATTTCAAGGCAAAATAAAATTACTACTAATGAGCATAAAAGTTATATCAAAACGATTTAAATAAGTATTTAAAGAATTAATTAAACCGTATTACATATTTTTATAAAAATAAATCGATGAACCGATTGAGAGTTAATTTTCCATGTGACCATATGTAAAGAGTCAGTATTATGCTTCATTAATTTTACATCCCAAACTACACACATACCAATTTAAGAGGCACTGAAAAGTCATTTAAATTTGGGGGCTCAGAGGGTAACGAGAAGAGGCATGTCAACAAGACTGATTTGGGAAAATTATGAATGAAAGACTAGATTGCCAACAGACTGCACGTAGAGAATGCAATTACTTGATGGTAGTATTGGTTCAAGTAGGAGAGGATTAGTCCCTGGACAAAGGTGACAGTAATAAAAATATGAAGTGGATTGATTCGAGAGTCCTCGGGAACCAGAAATTGATCCGCTTTGTATTAGATTCGGCTCATCACATCCGGTAGAGGGATCTTCCGGCTGAAAGACTGAACTGACTTCGTACTTACCTATGCTGGATCAGAATTTAAAATTAAGTGTGGGGAATTTAAATCATAGTGATATTTTTGTGATCATTTTTATGTGGAAGACCCACAGACGGAGGTGACAAAATGCTATCTTCGGGCTTCTTTAGTTTGCACAGTGCAGGGAGAGACCTTTGAGCTGGTGGTGTTGCCTGCCTGATGCGGCCTCACGATGGCTGTCCAGACCGTGGAAGGGACAGTAGAGTCTTGCTTGTGACCCGTGAAGACTTACAGGCTCGCTTTAATCCACCGGAATTCTCTTCTGTTATGCTTAGCATGCGTGACCGCTGACCTACTGCCCACCTATTTTGCAAGACTTCTCTGCTCTTTGTTCAAAGTCCTCACATGTCACAAAGGTAAAGGTGATTCCTAGAATGTGGAGGTTAATGAGAAGAAAATGTATCTGGGAAAAGGACATACTTCAGCTGTGAAACTGGCCGAATGGAAAGCAGGTTTAAAATTTTTCCTTTTCGTTATCATTGTTTCTGAAAGTTATCATTTAAAATGCAAATCTATGCGATATATTTTCAAATTAAAATATTTTTGAAGAAAAAAATGATTAGTTCCACAGACAGAATGATGTAGAATGTTTACTCTAATTTCAACTCGCATTAACTAATCCCCTCTTTAAATAAAATTGCTGTCCTAAAATAAATATATTGGTATTGCGGATTAGGTTAGGCTGTGATCAGGGCAAAGGAAGAATAAGCCTTCATCAAGTTATAGAATATCGGGCTTAGTTTTTGATCGCAAAACCTGATTTTAATAAAGATAATAGTTATGAACTAGAATCTACTTTAGACTAAAAACTACGTTAGGCCGAAGTTTTACTTAGATTTTCAGTAATTTTATTTATAGTCGAAAAGTTTTAACCAAACAGTTTTCCAAAGCTACTTAAATCTCGCCTGTCGTGACACATATTTGCCTGTCCCCTGCAAAGGCTTTAAACTTCATCTGCCTAATATTTGCTCGGAGGCCGCAGGCAAACGAAACATCCCTCTCAAATGAGCCATGATGATATTTAGGTTGTTCATAGAAATTAAGTTTAACTTCAAAAAAAAAAAAAACTAATAAGATTATGAATGATGTCATTTGTATAAGTCACTCGAATTACGTAGACTCTGGTCAAGGAAAACCGCTAATCCTAAAATAATGGTCCAGAGTTGCAGACTTAATTGTGTGCGTCTTCTGGTCTTCTGACATGAAAAAAATAAAACACCTTCCCCCCACTCCCCCGCCCCCCCCCAAAAAAAAACTTAGATGTTTGCTCAGTCTTTCAAACAAAGGAAATTCATGGACTGAATAGAGGATAGTAATGCCAGGAGTGAGTGAATTCTTTAGATGTAAAGGCGTGGTTTCTCTGAGCTTTTTTCCCCAGACTTAGCGCATTGCACTGAACTGACTGGAAACTAATAGTATAAAATGCAGAAGGCCAGTTAAAAGGTCATTCATCAAAGTGCATGGTATTTAGATAACCTTTTTTGCGCAGATGGACGTTGCTGGTTAAACCGCTACATCTTTTCAAATAGCATTATACTGTCGAGTCACAAAAGTTTACCACATGAGACCTTACATAAATTTTCCAGAGTAAGTTCTTGTTTGTTTTGATTATAATATTTCTCTTTATTTTAGTTGGAAAAAAAAAACAAAGCTAAACTGCTTCAGCCGAAGTATTTTTCCCTTTTGATGAAACTACTCTCTGATCGAAGGGAAGTCCCTCTGTAGCCTTTACATATTTCGTACAGCAGTATTATATTAATGTGAAATTTTGTGCTTTTCTACTCTTTTGTTACCCCTGTCTCGCTGTTCGTTCTTTCGGCGTTCATGATCTACAATACCTTTGCTTTGTCCCATTCAAAGAAATTTAGTGTTTCGTTTTTTAAAAAAATATGAATAAGATGCCCTTTTATGGAAGGGATTTACATAGCATGTCCCGGTGTAGAGGACATTTCCCTAATTAACATGCCATGATCTTTTACGTTCAGAAAGACCGCCCTCCTTATAATATATATATTCTTTGTTTTTAATTTCCGAAAGGTTCTGACGTGGCCATGGGGACCATCACCGTGAACCTTTGATTAGTATATGTATTCAAATGTGCCTTTCTATAACTTCACTGTGGTTTAAAAATAGACCAACCAAAAACATCATGAATCATGCAAAGCAGAGTCATTTACAGATGCATGAAAAATGTACCCTATATATTCTCCCTGCTCGATTGAAAGTAAACTGGCCTAGAATAAATTATAGTGTCTTCAAAGCTCATCACACATCCTGTGTTCTGAGCCCCTGGCTTCCTCCACCCCCGCTTCTCCCTCGCAGTCTAGATTTCTCGGGCTCTCAAAGTTCTTTCCCTCCACCCCACCCCAAGGAGGACATCTCCTTACAATAACCTTGCGGAGAGAGAAAGACGAATACCATCTCTCGCAAACGTTACTTTCAACTTTTTATAAATGTCGCGTGAACCTTTCTCTTCCACTCAGCATCACCATAAAAATAATAATAATAAAAAAATAGTGAAATCATAGACATCAGCTAGCAGGCGGAGGAATTCTAAGCAGCTCAGGGTCCCCTCTCCTGTCGCCGGAGGCAGCGGTGAACAGTGCTTTGAGCGTGTTTTAAGCCCTGGGTGCCCGGGGAGTGGCTCCTGCCTCTCCGCAGCCAGGTGCCTGTCGCCCGGACGCCCAGCCCCGAGGCCGGCGGAGCTGTGGGGGAGCCGCGGCTCCTCGCCAGGCGCGGCAGCTTCTCGGTGTCCCGCCTCCCACTCCGAGCCAGAGGAGGGGAACAGTCTGGCCTCCGGCGCCCAGTCCAGGGAGTCAGTTGGGGTCGCGTGGCGATCCCAGAGCAGGGGAGCAAGACCGGGGACGGAAAGGGCACAGGGGGGGCGCAGCCTCCGGCCCGCGCGCGTCCTGGACCCCGCGGCCACCCTCGCCGGGCGGCGCCCGCCACAGCCCTGCCTCCATCCGCCCCTGGACACCCGGCCTAGCCAGGGCCCAGGGTGACGTCGCCGCCGTGGCAGCTCCGTGGGAACCTTATTATTTTTCCGACGCCAACACGGAGGAAGTGGCGGTGGTTCCCAGCTGTCCGGGGCGCTGGTCACACCAGAGACCACACTGTTATGTGATAGAAGGCAGGTAGCGCGAGTGCCACAGCAAGACAGCAACAGACCACGCGGTGGGGCCTCACAGCAGGAGGGAGTGGGCAAGGCCGCCAGGAGGTCAGTGTAGGGGCAGAGACAGGATTTGGGCCTGCAGGCCAGCGGGCCAGTAGCCTGGAAACAGCGAATGAGGAGAAGCCCGCGAGGTGGGCGCGCTCGGGCCGTGGGTGGCTTCACACGATTTGTCGGGGATGGGAAAGGGGACATCTCCGTCTCGCCTGAGGGCCTTGACTGGCGCGCAGAGCCGTCTGGGCATCACCCAGATGGCTTTAGAGCCTGGGAGAGGCGTGCTGGAGCAGCAGTGTGGGAGCAGTTACCTGTCACTGTCCTGTGAAATGAGCCGAGGAATGAAGAAACGAGGCGAAAAAACCCTAAACTGACAAAAGGCCACAGTGCAACCCACAGTGGACAAACTAGGGCCCGGGCTGGGTTCTCAGAGAAGTCGGTGTGCCCAGCAGACAGGGGGGTCACTTATTAAAAACCCAGATGCCTGAGCCTGCCCCTCAGAGATTTAGGGGCACAGCTAAGTGTGAACTGGGGCTTTGGGATTTGCTTTTTTTTTTTGACGGTACCAGTATCCAGGTGAATGTGGTAGAACCACCACCGCCACCAACAGCAAAAACAGAATTTGAGAAGCGCTGACCTTGGGAAGTGATGCAGAGAATCGGATTGAGACTCGCTTGAGGGCGAAAGGCCCCTTGCTCACCCCCGAGACTTGCCCGGCTTTCTGCGTGCTGGGCGTCAGCCCTGGTCTCGCTGCGAGGTATCAGCAGTCAGAGCCGAGCCCACCGCTGAAGGCAGGAAGGCTCGTTTCTCTCCGGTTGACGTGGCTCTGGCTCGTGTGCTGTCCTCCCTCTGTGGACGAGTCAACTGGCGGTTGCAGCGTGGCTCACCCGAAACAAAGCGTTGGGTTCTGTGGTTTCAGTGGGCGAGCAGTGCCCGAAGAGATTGATATCGCCTGGTTTCAGACTAAGTGTGATGATTTTACGTGGCTTCAAGATTCTGTTCTCTGCCTGCAACCTATGCAAATTCAAATTCAGTGGAATTTAAAAGACAAAGGGTGGCTTGGTCTATTTAACAAACAGGAGGTTGGTGTTTGTCATCATGTTTTTGGAAGTTTTGCCCCGCAGCGGGGACATAGTGAGCATTCCTGGGGGAACTTACACAGAAGCCCTGTGTTGGGAGACTTTGCTTGGCTCTTCTTGTTTAATTATAAGTCTTTTTTAAAGTTGCCTTATGGCTCCCCAGTTAGGAGTAATAACATGGCAATGCGCTCTAAGACTCGAATTCAAATCGATGTAACGTGTGAGGCAGCACGTTATGTTTCTCTCTTAAAACGTCCTGCTAGGAGTCGTCCTTGTGTGACGGGCATGTCTCGCTGTCCTTTATCTCAGATCGACAGTTGGTAGAGTTCTGACGCTGTGGTAAGATATTCTTGGCATCGTCTCTTTTTTCCTTTTCGCCTTTCTTCTACGATTTTCGTCTGCAGCTCGGCTAGATAGTTAGTTGCCCGGGCTTTCAAGAGGTGATTCATTCGCTTGGCTCGGGGTTTGGCAGGGTTACTTTCACGTTGCCAAAACCAGCGAGCATTTCCGAGTATTCGTCTCATTCAGCCTTTCAGCAGTATTCGATATGGTTGACCACTTCCTCTTTAAAACATTTCGAGGATTTTCTTTCCTCAGCTTCTTTGAACCCACACAAACAGCCATTTTTTTTTTTTCTTCCCCTGGGCCTCTTTTGCATTCTCATCTTTCTCTGCCAGACCTCTAAAATTGGCATGCCCCTGGCTTTATGTCGAACTTCCTGTTTCAAGCTCTCCCTAAGAAAATGGTCCCATGGCCATCAGTGATGTTTTCTGCACATTGGTGCTCAGATTTATGCCTCCAGGTCTCATCGCGCGTGGGTGCCCAGTAGCATGTCTGCAGTGACACTCTCCTGTTCCTGTCTTCCCACACCTGTCTTATTTTCTCAGATTTCTTCCATCAGTAGACGGCATCGCCATCCACGCAGTTACGCAAGCCAACACCATTAGACACCCCGACATCACTCCCCCCGCGGCCCGCCGCCAAGGCCCCTGAGCCCCGCCGCCATCACACACCCCGATCGGACCCGCTTCCTCCGCCTCCACTGCTGCCTCCCTAATTCGAGTCGTCGTCACACCTCACCACGGTAGGGAGAGGCCGGTAAAAGGACACAGACTTTAAGCCATGAGATGAAAGAGGTCTGAGGATCTAGTGCTTAGCACGGCGACTGTAGTTGAATAAAACGTGGGTAATACCTGAGGTGGTAGAGGCATTAACCAGTCAGATAGGAGAAACGCTTCTCAATGTGTGTGTATACTAAGTCATCACAATGTACACTTTAAATGCCTTGCAATGTCATTCGTCAGTTATACCCCCAAAAGGTGAAAAGAATCGAAATAGGAAAAAGAATGGGGAAAAATATAATAAAGCTCAGTGGAGGTCTTTGCTTTAAAAAACTCATGCTCTAAACTAACAATAAAATAAGCTATTCAAAGAAAAGGAAAAGATGATGATTCAATCAAAGCAAACAGGACAAGGGGAAACAGGGCCAAGAAAAGGCCGTCTTTTAAGAGGAGCACAAGGCTTTTGTAATAGGTCGATGGACCAGGCTGGCTGAAACCCAGAAGAGGGCCGAGCGGAAATGGGGTGGTCGCGGTCTTAGGGACGCCAAAAGCACTCCTTCGTATCTTGGGCGCCAGTAGTATGGCTTACACTGGTGCCAGCGGGTGTCACTGGGACATTGCGAAGGCAAAGTCAGCTTAGCGCAGGGCGCCCTGAAGCCTCGGGGTCGGTAAACGCTCCCTGAGAGGCAGAAAGAAGGGCAAAGCCCTAGCTCCCCGACCCCAGTCTGAAGCTCCCCGGACAGAATCCTCGTCGTCCATGACTGAAATCATAGCGGTGATTTTCCAAGTTAATATGCATCAACGTCACCAGCGCTGCGTGTTAAAAACAGAGATTTCCCCGCCTCCTTGACATCCTGCCTCAGTGGGCCTTGCTCGGGTTTGGGGAAGCTGCGTCACACCAAGTATCCCCCAAGTCAAGCCAGCGCCACCTGACGCGAGGTCAGGCCAGGCCTGGCTAAACTGAACGCTGGGTCACGGGAGCCCGCCGTTCGATCTGTTCTGACACAGCATTTAAACAGTTCAGTAATGCTGGGAATGCGTGAAGTTTTGTTTTGTTTTGTTTTGTTTTGTTTTGTTTTTTAACCGTTGGTCATGCAGATATAGGAGAAATCTGGACACATCTCATTCTAAGGATCAGACATGCGTTCTCATATTTATTACAATTATGCATACTCTGCCTTTTCTTCTTTTGGTGGAGTTTTGAAATTTTTAATCAGTTTCAGGTAATTTACAAGTTATTTGAATTTACAGAATCAGGCATTAAGTTAGGAAATTAGATGGCAGAAAGGAGAGGGTGTGTTAATTAAATATGTGTTTTCTCTTATTAGAAGTTTTAATGGCCCCACAGACAATTGCTCTACCCACATAATTTTCTTGAACTCTGGGAACAGAAATTCCACTATTTATTTACTTAAGCAGTTCATGCATGAGCAAGTAAAAACTGAAGAAACTATTTAAATTATAAAAATGGTCAAAGTGATTGCATTTCCTAGAGAAGGATGTTCTTGTCTTAGAGAAACTTAGAACTTCCTTTTCCAAGAGAATATCAAAATAATTGGAGCCTTCCTTACTCTTTTGTTTCCCTTTTTTTTTTTTTCTGGAAATTTTGTTCCTTTTTCAGAAGTTTATCTTTGCATTCAGTTCAGGAACTATTAAAACTTGGCTCTTTTCTGAAACAAGAAATTGCTTTGATCGTAGAAAGAGTAATGGAAATAGGCTAGTCGATTCAAGGAAAATCATCCATGTAAAAAGCACCAAATGCAGTGCTTAGTATGGCATTCTCTGCCTTGCTATTCATTTAAAGACAGTGGCCGTCTAACTGCTCGTGTAAACAGCAGTACCTGCCCTACGCCCCTTCACGGATTCTACTGTTAGAGATTTTCCGAAGATAGAAAACGTCTTAGTAATCTTTGAGTCTGTCCTCTTTGCCTAGTGCAAAGCCCGACTCCCAGAAGTTTAATGAATGTCTTTGATTAGTTTGGAATACAACATGCAGTGATTGTCCTATGATTTCGACCCCCTAGCCCCTGGGCCCGGATTTGATTATAAAAGTTATAACTATATAAGGTCCCAGGCTACTGTTATACTACTGTGATCTACTTTGGTTCTTATGGCTGAACTAGCTCAGAGGGTTGTCTTGATTCAGCATAGCTGCTGTTGCTATAATTACCGAATCTACAGATTTCATGCCTCTTTTGTTTCAACAAAACAAATGGACTGAGGGAATACGAGAAACAAAGAAATCCTTAGCCAAAATAACACACACCAGGTGTTCTTCTCGGCTTGATTTAGTTAGTCTTGCTCATCCAATGCCTCATGCTTGTCTCTATCACTGAATTTTAAAGTCGGTTGCACTTTTTTTTTTTTTTTTTAACTCACAAGAACCTAATATTCAAATTAAAAGAACTTCTGATAGAAACTTCAGTTTGAGTCTGTGTCCCTTTCAAGGTCAGCTGCCTTCGGTTAATTGCTATGTTTTGCTGCTCTGTCTGCTGATTGTTTTCATCTGGAGCCCTAAACACCCACGGGGCGCTCCTCGGGACACGGAGCCTCCTCCGAGCAGTGCATTGAGGGGCCACGGATGTCAGCCTCAGAAACCTCAGCGTGAGGATAACGAGTTCAGTCATTTCAGAAAACAACCGGCTTCCGAACATGGCACTTGAGTGAAGTCGGGCTTATTTCTGAAATAGAAGAGCTCGAGGCTCACGTACGGAAATCAAGAGCTTCCGCGCAAAGGCCTGGAGGAACCGGGGCTGGTGGTCCCTTCGTGGTGCAAGGGAAAAGCATCACATCAGCTCGATCCAAAGTGGCACGTAGAGACCAGGGCAAAGGGAAGATACTCGAGGGTAGTTAAAGTCACAGAAACCTCATTCAAATAGAAACACAGGATAAGATTTTTTTGGGTAATAATCGTGTTCTCATTTCTCACCTTTCCTCTCCCCACATACACACGCATACAGTGTGTTCTTTGTTTTTTTGTTTTTGTGTTGTTTTGTTTTTGCTCCGACATCTTCTCGTAGAAACGTTTCAGCGATGGTCTCTCACTGCTGTGGACCAGACTGTGTCTCCCCCAGACTCCCACGCGGGGTCCTCGACCCCCGTGTGGTTCCGTTTGGAGCCGGGATCGTCGGTAGGTAGTTAGGTTTGGATGCGGTCGTGGGAGCAGAGCCCACGTGCGCGGACCGGCGCCCTCACTGGGGGAAGCGACGGGGAGAGGCTCTGCCAAGCGGGGACACAGCGAGAAAGCAGCCCTGCCAGCCAGGCGGGGGACGGCACCAGGGCCCGCCGTGCCGGCCCCCGACCTCCCACTCCCAGCCTCCGCGACTCCGAGAACGTAAGTTTCTGTCGTCGAAGCCACCAGCCCGTGGCCTGGCGTCACCGCGTCCTGAGCGGGCCGGCACCCTCACGCCCTCCTCAGCAGTGGCCATGCAAATGGGCTACTGGTTGAGGACGAGGAGCGTAAAAATGTCTTGTTAATTAAAATCTCCTCTGCCCGGTAATGTGCGTGGAAGCGCACGTCGTTTTGGTGTACACAGAGTTCTCATGGTGGTCGCCGCTGGGGGCCGAAGCTCGAGGTCCTTTTCGTTCATCGCGGGCGCTCCGAACATCCTTTAGGCTGTGCTCGCGGCTGGCAGGAGGCCGAGCGGTGGCCACGTGTCTGTGGTTTGATTTAGGGAACGCAGAAGCTCCCGAGAGCTGATGGAGGGACGTGGAGTGGCCCCGATTTGGGATTCTTTCCTCGCGGTTTAAGGCTTTGAGTCTCTGAGAAGCCCTTGGTAAAATGTGCACACCCCTCGAGGATTATCCTATTGAAACTTTCCCTTTACTTTTCTCGCACAGAGTCATCGTTAAGATTGGCATATTGTGATTTCAGAAAGGAGTTGAGACCGAGGAAGGAGAGGATAGAATAGGGGAGTTTCACAGTGGGAGAATGGGTCATGGCGTGCCCCTGGGGGTCGGTGCTGGATGGAAGAATGCCCCACGGGAGAGCTCTGGTGGTGGAGAGGGGCCCGCTGGCCCCCGGTGTCCAGAGTATGCCAAGGAGTGGGCTCTGTGCTCTTCGCTCTGCGGCTCAGTCTCCCTCTTCTCTGCCTGTACCCCAGAATCTGGATATTCTCAAGCCACAGCCTTTGTATTGTAACCCTTGCTCCCACTTTTATAATTAATTACCAGATAGTTATGTGATCCTTACTCTGTATTCATCTCCAAGTCCCTTTCTGTCACTTAGACATATCTTGCTGAAAATAAGGGTTTCCTCCCCCTCTTCACCCCAGGGAGAAACTTCTCAAAGCACAGTAACAGCAAAGAGGCTGGAATCTGGATCAAAACCTCAAATGTAGTAGATGCTCATAGGTAAGGGTTTGCAATCAGGTTTTGCTATAGAAAAATAAATTCTTAAACATATCAATTTTGTCCTTAAAATATTAGTCAAAAGCCATAGAAATCTCTTTGCTGGAAAGAATTCTTTAATTTTTCTCAGATACTTTTGCCGTTTCTCTCTTTATTCCTGTAGCACCTTGATATGCCTAGATGATTTTTGAAGTAATTCTTCGCCTTACTTGTTAATCTATACTTAAGTGTGCTGATGCCCAAATACTCCTTAATGACAAATAATTGGAGGAATACAAAATTCTTAACTTTATTTCTCTCATTAGAAATGGAGCTGAAATGAGGTTAAATGCTATAAACAGAAAGGTGCCTTAACTGTTAACCTGCTTAATTAATGAAAAGAGAAAAATTCAGAAACGTTGGTATCTAAGACAACTTCTTTCTTTGGGTTCATCAGAGCTGCCTCGCTGATTATTTTTTGAAGAAGAGTGTCTTTTGTGATTAAGTCACTTGTCAGATTTGCATTGATATGCAAAGTCGTGTTTTATATCTCAAGAAGCTCCGCCATCTGTTACTAAGTTTCTTCTAGCAGGAAGTCCAAGAGAATAGCGTTCGTGAGGTTAAAAACACATCAGCCGTGGCGAGGGCGTCAAAAGGTTTTTCATAATTAAGAAATAGAACTCAGAGTAAATGCCGATTGAATGTAGTCGATAAGAATGAAATTGGAGGATGATACTGCAGAGTTGAGACAAGGTGTGAAAAGGCCGAAGGAAAGGAAGTATATTTTCAGTTCTTTTTGAAAAATTAAAAAAGTCTCAATCTTGATTTTTACTTTCAGGGGATGGTTAAGATTTAATGTTGGTCCGAATTTGTCTTTTTACTCATGCAGTTAACACTTATTAGACTCAACAATGAATGACGAAGCATGTGCATGCACACACACACAGACCTATGCACGTCTTGATACTTGAAGTCTCATATTAGAAATGCAGGAAATAGCTAAAATTTATTTGAAAATGTATAAATTTCAAATACTAAAGTGAAAACACTTATGTTAAATATGGATGAGAAAAATTAATTGACTATTCTAGATAAGAAATAGCATGATAATACACACACACATATTTAGATATTTAAACACATTGAGGTAATTTAGAAAATATCCCTTGAATGGAACGTACCCACTTTAAAAAGGATGGATTTGGTCCATGAATCAAGGCACATGGGATTATTAAATAGAAAATAGTTTAAGGGTAGAAAGACTTAATAGAATGAATTGATTGACATAGTTCTTAGAATTCCAAAATTATGGCTTCTGATTCGAAGTTTAGGCATATAGAATGAGTAGATAATTTTTAATTGGTTCATTAGTTTATAGCCAACACAGGGCATGAGACATTCGTAACTAACCACACAGGTAAATGTCAGTGATGACTATGATAAATGCCCTGAAATTAAACCCACATCATGCCAAGAGAACTCACTTACAAGAAGGAAATGAACAAGTCTCTGTAGGGAAGGTAATCATATTTTAATTTAAAAAATTATTGTCTACAGGTAAAAGAGGATTAGATACAGCAAATGTGCCATAGATAAATAACTTTTTTTTCACGGAAATTTGTATTCCAGAAAATTGTCAATCTGAGTGAACATTATCACAATTTCTATGCAATGGATAGCAGGAATTTTTTTTTTCTTCTGGCACTTAAGTTGTCCAAATAATTTGAACCTATAAACTTGAATGTCGGGAATCATATTCTCTTGGATAGTGTTGGGTCAACACATGTGTGTTGAGTGTTCCAGCCCTGAAGGAGCTTCCATTCTAATGGGAAGACAGGGACAATGGCGTAGGCACACAGGAAGAATAGACAAAAGCGAAGTGAGCGGTAAGCAAGTTTTCGCTGTCCCTTTCCAGGGGGCCACAAGGACTGTCTTCTCTTTTCAATTTCAAAGGCCAACATCAAATCGCATTTCCCCCTTCCCGTTCTCCATAGTCCGTCCAGCCTGAATGTCGTCTTACTTTCATACGTATTTCTCACTTGATGCAAAGCGCAATGATGTGGGACAGACTGTGACTTCAGTCAATCGAGGAAGAATATGTCCCATTTCTTATGACAGCAAGTAGGTATTTGCCTTATTTTGCATTATTAATGCATTCGTAAAGTAGAATCGTTGCTATTTGCTTAAAAAGAGACTGTTTTATCTAAAATAAATTAACGTGTTCAGAACACAGATCTTGATAGGCACTGGAACAGCGAGAAAGGTTTAGCTATTTTGAGAATCCAGTGTAAAGTTTTTCGTTTTCTATTGATTTCACTTTAAAAGGCCACTTTTCTAGAGAAATTTTTGTTACTTCCTGGGAAGTGTGAGTGCAGAGAACCCCACACATGTCAATGTCTGAGTGTGTAATGTGTTGTTTACACATCCTCATGCATTTTGTTTAGGAAGACACAGGATACACTGGAGAAATAAATCATTTTCAAAATATAAGTTCATGTACATATTTATCACATTAAAATATGTTTTATCTGATAAATATTTTCGTAATAAATTATGCAGCCCATGTGGACATAACTTACGATTTTTGTAATATAATAATATCGATTTGAATTAATTACTTTGTTTTCTTTGTCCTCTGAATCCACTATAGGCATTTGGATATTATAATAAATCCTCACATTTCACATTACATTACTTCACTCTGGTCATTATGTTAATTGTTTAAAATTCGAAATACACTTACAACTGGTCAACCTCTTCAGAATTAGTTGAGAAATAAAAAATGTGTATTTCTGAATTTTTTTTTCTGGCCCAAGTTTAATTCACAGGCTTTTGGGGACTTTTGAATTTTCAGATTATCAAACTCAGGCTCTTAATAATGAGAGCAAGAAACCCACTTCTTCAAAATTTTGCCAAGGTCTTGGTATATAAAGCCTTGCCAATTAAAAAATGAAAACCACCGAAGAGTTTTTACTAGTAGAGGTATATTTGACTTCTTCTTTTTGATGGAAACTAAATGATTTTAGCCAAAATGATTTTAGCTCATTTGTCTTCTCCTATGGTAGATCCTGTTCTCACCCACAATAAATTCATCAATGGCAAAACCTAAGACAGTATCTTCTAATGTTAGATATTCTTTTTCCTCTTGGCTTCAAGATAGAAAAAAAAAGAAAACTCTTCAAATCGAGCATAAACTTATTGTAATCAGAAAGTATTTATATCAGTAGTAGTTTTGCACAGCTGCTCAGATCCATCGCACAATTTTATCCTTTAATATTATTTGACGAATTCCATGTAAGTGGGACTATTTAAGCTTTCCACAGGAAAGCACTGCTTTGATTTCTTTTTAACAAACCAGGAAACTTGTCAAACCTCCGTTTTAGTTTTCTTAGGTTTTCTTTCTCTCCAGAGCGGCTTTGAGAGATGCAAAGGAAGTAGGTGAGTTCTCTCGCAGAGTGGGTTTGAGGACAGCACGCTCTAATTTTGGAACTTTTGATGACAGATGTAAAGGCAGCTGCTACACATCTAATCTCTACATTAGTGAACTGTCAGTACAATTATAGCACCCAAGATGAAAGGGTAAATTATATATCTGCACTCGTACAGAAAATGATACTAGCACTGATCCAATTACAGAATCCCACAGCCAAGCTTCTGATAATGCCTTTATTATGCTAACGGTGCAGTAGTGAAGACATGCTTTCAGGGAATAAGACATCGTTTTCTTTGGTTTCCAAGACGTATATTCTTCAATTCTGTAAGCGTGTCTGTCAACATTAAGTTGGACATAAAAAATATTACCCTCAACTTGGCATTGCTTTTTAACTAAATATCGGGAATCCAGGGATACTCTGTAGGAGATACTGTTTACTGTCAAGTTATTGCACTAGTCACAGCATATGAAAATGGCTGGAATATTTTAGAAATGTGAGGGAAAGTGGAAAATGTGTCATTAATAAGTTAAGTGGTTCAGTCCTCTTTCATCTTCCTTTTTGTCCCAATCCAGTTTGTTTACTTTGCCCATTCTACAAAACAGAACGTAGCGCTTCCCAGCAGTTGGTTTGTTTGTTCTAACTATCCGAAACATTGACGTTGATCTCTACTTAATCAAGCCAGAAGAGACTAAGTGTTGATTATTACAATGGCAAAAATAAATGACGCATGTTGCAGATTCATGAATTCCTAACATTAATATTTTAGGCTAAAAATATAACAGCCATTTAGGTCCATAGTAGATAAGATCCAGTAATAAATTTATAATTCAGGATGCTATCTAAATATGACTATGAAGGATAGTCTCTAATAACTTGGATACTTTGCTTCTTCTAAGCTTAGAACTGTAAACCTATACCACTGACCAAAGAGAAAGCCTTTAAGATTTTATTTGCATGATATTTACTCCCAAAAGACTTTACTTTTCAGAGCAGTTTTAGGTTTACAGACAAATGGAGCAGAAGGCACAGAAATGTCCTGCATGACCCCTGCCCCAACGTAGCCACACAGCCTGCCCCTCTGCTGACGTCCGCGCCGGAGTGCTCCATTTGTTACTGGTGATGAACTCGCTCTGAGCAAGTTCACCCGAAGTCTGTAGTTTACCAGGGGATTCACTCTGGGTGTTGCACATGCACCCTGTGGGTTTTGACAGATACATAGCAATATGTATCCGCTGTGATCGTATCCCACAGAATAGTTTCACTACCCTAAAAACCTTTCGTGCTCGCCTTCGCCTCTCACTCCCCCAATCCCTGACAACTACAGATTCTTTTACTATCACAGTAATTTTGCCTTTTCCAGAATGTCGTGTAGTCGAAATGCTATACTATGGAGACTCTTAAGATTGGCTTCTTCCACTTAGTATTACACACGAAAGTTCTTTCATGTCTTTTTATGGTTTCATAGCTCATTTCTTTTTAGCACCGCGTAACATCCCCTTGCCCGGGTGTACTGCGGTTTATTTATCCATTCACTAAGTGAAAGATATCTTATTTTTTCTGAGTTTTGGCAATAACAAGTAAAACTGCTCTAAACATCTATCCGCGGGCTTTTATGTGGGACACAAGTTTTAACTCATTTGAGTGGCTGTCATGTTACGTGATTGTTTGGTAAGAGCATGTTTAGTTTTATAAGAAACTGCCAAGCTTCTTCCAAAGTGGCTGCAACCACTTTGGACCCAGTGACAAAAAACGAGAGTTCCCGTTACTTCACGCCCTCGCCAGCATTTGGTGTTACCTCTGTTCCCGGATTTTGGCCATTCGAACACGTGTGTCGTGTGTCGTGGCATCTCGTTGTTGTTTTGTTTGAAATCCCCTAATGTCAAATGACGTGGAACGGCTTTTCATGTACTTATTTGCCATCTGTGTATCTTCACTGGAAAGTGTCTGTTGAGGCCTTTTGCCCATTTTTAGATCAGGTTATTTGTTTTCTTACTGTTGAGTTTTAAGAGTTGTTTGCATATTTTGGATAACAGTCCTGTATAAGTTATGTGTTTTCCAAATATTTTCTCCCAATTTGTGGTTTGTCTTCTTATTCTCTTGACAGTTTCTTTAACAGAGCACGAGTTTTAATTTTAATGAAATTCAGCGTATCAGTTATTTCTTTTCTGGATTATGGCTTTAGTGTTATATTTGAAAGTCTTTGCTGTACCAGAGGCCATGTAGATTTTTTTCTTTTGTTATACTCTAGGAGTTATCCAGTTTCATGTTTTACATTTAGGTCTATGATTCATTTTTAGTTAACTTTTGTAAGGAGTGAAATGTCAGGATCCAGCCTTTCGCATGTGGGCGCTTAGTCCTGCCTGTACCACTCATTGGTATCAAATATTTATCAGCAAAAACCAGTATGTGGATAAACATTTTAATGCCATATTTTGCCCTGAAATATTTTCTAAGAACTTTCTTTGAATTTCTGATACTTTTTACACTTAAGTTTTTCTGTGTAGCAAAGTGTCAGACTGCCAAAAAGTCTAAAAAATTAGTTTGGAAATCTCTAAATTCTCTAGTAATCCAGTTCCCTTAGTCAAAAGACTTTAAAGAGACTTTGAAATCCTCAGAATTTTAATGAGCACTCAGTTTTATCATGAAAATGTCATTTCAGCCTATAGAATTCTAAATTCACCTTTTACATAAATCACAGGAGCTAATCAACTAGTCATTTGCAGTGAAAGAGCAAAGAAACAATAAAGACAGAATATCAACTATTGTTTGTTGTGGGCTGGATGAATACCAGAATGGTTGATCTGACGATCTCAGAGAGATTTGATCAGAAAGCAGAAAGAAGTAATTTGAGAGTTCTTTCAAATTGAGCGAACCTCCAGCAGGTCTGCCCCAGGGTGTTTTTAATACACAGTGCGGAATTCCGAGTTGTGCGCTTGGATTGCTTGTGGGCCATAGGTTTCAAACTGGTTAATGGTTAGTTTTAATTCTCTCCATCTTTGCTACTTCCAGGAATTTTATTTATTTTAGAAAGTTCCCCAAACTTTAAAGTTCTTAGAGGATGCCTTATGACTAAACTAGACACATTACATTTCCATCTAGGTAAGTGTATGGAGAAAAATAGGACAACTCCATCCCCAAATGGATTCCAATGAGTATTCTAAATCAAAGAGGATACAAATTTTAAAAACAGTGTAATTTTTATTTGAGATTTTTTTTTCACGCCTTGACTCATCCCAAGAGAACTTGGGGAATTTTTTCTAAGTTAACAAAAAAAAAATATTAATACAAATGTCATTGAAAGGGAAAAGAGATCAAAGAGAAGGGAGAAAATGCATACGCTCACTGTGAGGTTTACTGTGATTACTGTAGTTAGGCATCAGTTTGTTTCTGAGCTTCCTAGCAGCCCAGAAGAAAAGGGAGATATTATCAATAACATAGTTTTTATAAGAAAATGAATTCACACCATTTCTAAGAAAGAGAATTAACACTGAGTAATGTACTGGGCCCTGCTTAATATTTTTATGGCAAAGCAGAAGCAAAAATTACATAGATGTTTGTGACAGCAATCAAAATAAACTATGATGTTTTAACATTGAAACATTTTTAACTCAAGTTAATATTTCTTATGGCGAAGTTGTTCTTAATCTCTGAAGAGTTTTAATACAATTCCAAAAAGAGAACAGCTTCAGGTACTCAGGACTGACTGGATTCTGATTCCCTTACGCTGGTGGTTTTCAATTTGAGTGTTCATAAGAATCAAATAAAGTCCTTGTTTAAAAATACAGATTCTTGGGCTCTATTCCTGGAATGTCTCATTTAGTCAGTTTGAGATGAGATTCAGGCATCTATCTCTTTTAACAGATCCTTGATATGATGCTAATGCAACCAGCCTAGCATTTGAGAACTACTGTCTTGGGCTCTAGTTTTCAAATTTCTTTTGTGTTTGTCAATTTTTTTGTAGGAATTTAGTAAATAGGCCAGTGTTATCCAATCCGAAGACAGTCTGGGTGGCAGGTTTTCCCTAATGCTGATTTGGGACAGACCTACAAGGGATCACACAGAGAGTTGGACTTTCATTTTATTATGAAAATTGGAGAGCCATAGCAGTGCCCTGGGCTAGACAAAAGGCCAGTCGCCTGTAGGCTTATTCTGGTTGAGGCCAGATTTTCCTCAACAAACGGTTTTGAGTTTGCTCCAGGCTTTGGGCCACCAACGAATCCAAATGTCAAGTTAGAATAAGTCAGAGGCGATTTCTGTTTGGAAATCTTTGGAGAGAGCATCAGCCGTATCACACGATAGCTACCCAGAAAGCCTGAATGCTGACCCGGGCAGTCTCCCGGGACATCTGCCGAGGTGGGCGAGCCGCTAACTGCTCCCCAGACAACTGCACACGTGACCTGTTGTATATCGATCAGATGAATGTCAGGGAATGTCTGCCAGAGAGGCAGGAGTTTTCGTTCCATCAAAGTTAATGATGAGTCGTTTTTCCAAACAGCTGGTGGATCTCAGAAGCTCCCGTCTCTTAAGACTACTCCTGTTTAATGAGCATCAAGCCATGTCACCAGAATTTAGGGGTGCCGAAATGCTGAGTTTTTATTTCTCATTAATTAGAGGCCCCTGGTCTCAGCCTCCTTTGGTTAATGGCAGCATTCCAAAGAATATCTCGATATAAATGTTCATTAAACACAACTATTGTTTTTTTGTTTTTTTTTTTTTTGCACCAGGAAGAAAGATAAAATGGACATTCTGTCTTTTCCAAATCAATTTCTCTTAAGTGGAAGATTGATTTGACATGTCAGGTCTTGCCAGCTGCTCAAGACACTTATATAATTTTTGATCTTTTATAGGAAAATAGCCTGATTTTCCCTTTTCATGAATTTGTATCAGATAAAGTAATGTCACTTTCACTTTCTGTCACCAGGCTTATGGATGGCTGCCTTTGTCTTGCCTTAATTTCTAGGTGGCATGTTCTAGGTGATTGGTTTCCCATCTAGAAATCAACATCGTTTTTCTACCCATATCGCCAAAAGCATCACTCTGCCCTTAACCAAGTGTACTTACAACCTTTCAAAATCCATACATGCTTTTTAGCTGAGGACTTTTTTTAAAAAAAGCTTGACACAAAAAGAACCCTTTGCCTTAAAAAGATAGATAAAGTACCTTAATCTCAGTTCAACAGACTTGATGACAAGTGCAGTTCTTTTACTGAAAAGTTTTGTTTACTGTTTTTTTTTTAACCAAAAGTTCTATAAATTCGGTAGTTTTGGAAGAAAGTACATTAGTTCAGAGGAATGGTTGCTGTAGAGGATAAACAGCTCAAACCTTATGAGAGGTCTATAGAAAAAGCGAATCAGAACCACATATTTTGAAAACTGGACGCATAACTGTCTTCCATTGTTGGATCTATCTCATTATTTCTCAGCACCGAGTTGATTGATCAGTTAATGCTCTGATAAAATTTGTAAAGAGGTTACCCAGATCGGTGCCCATATATAAGTTAAGATATAGATTGACAAGTGCATGTCTAATTTTAACTGTAAGGAGAGGCATATCTAACTGAACTATTGTGGGACTGGTTATAGTGATCCAACGAAGGTGAGATGTTTGGCAAAGAACCTCGGAGAAGATGAGTTTTGGCAGAGTTTCGAAAGAAAGGGGAG
Source organism: Rousettus aegyptiacus (assembly GCF_014176215.1). Classification (NCBI taxonomy): domain Eukaryota; kingdom Metazoa; phylum Chordata; class Mammalia; order Chiroptera; family Pteropodidae; genus Rousettus; species Rousettus aegyptiacus. The sequence goes on along the minus strand of NW_023416288.1, from coordinate 42,696,555 downwards.
GAACAAATTTGAACCGAGAAAAATAGAAATATTCAAGTCGAATGAATTGAAAGATGGCTAAGGGAACCAGAGGTCTTAAATGTTCTCTTTAAGGTCGTGAAGAATCACGCCCCTTCTTCTGCAGAGTCCGCCTCTGCTCAGGAGAGTTCTTAGCATAGAGTCAGAGTCAGCACAGAATTGGGAAGGTTCTCTCATTCATCCTGCGCATCGCGCCTTGTGAAACGAAGCCCCGAGAAGTGAGCTGACTGTCCCTGGGCCAAACCGGTGGTGGTGGAGGGGGAGCAGGAATGCCCCGGCTCCAGGGTGGAGTTCATGACTCTGTGTGGTGCTGCTCCTTCACCCCATTAGATTAGCCACCGTTTTAGGTTTACAGAGACGGAAACGTCCACTGTAACTGACTTTGGGTTATGTAACTTCAGTTACTCATTGTGTGTGTGTGTGTGTGTGTGTGTGTGTGTGTGTGTGTGTTTTCTGTTATAAGCTATTTCTTCTTGGGCAGAAACTTTAGTCATCATTTAAGATAAGATTTCTTTCTAAATTATGATGGACCTTGATTCTCTGCCACACTGGTATATTTTGCCTATTATTATTATTCTTGTTTTCGTTGTTGTTGTTGTTATTATTATTATTATTATTATTATTATTAGTGTGTATTCTTTAACCGACTAAATATTTTTGACTGATCTCATCTTGGTGTGTTTTCTTAAATTGTGATAGAACTGGCCTTAAAAAACGTGTAAAACTGTCCCTTCTGAGGGTTCCTTGTTAACATGAGTTTGGGAATATGTCACATGTATTCTTCAGGCAAAAAACACAACCCTAGAAGCCTCACTTCTTTTCTCTTTATTCAAGAGCAAATATTTGTTTCACATCAGGCACAGTGGAAGTGCTAGGAGCTCAAAGCTGTTCGTGGACAGCCACGGACTCCCAGAGCACTACAGTTTGCCGGCGACAGACAGGAGTCTGCAGACAATTAGTAGAGACGCAGGCAAACCGCTTTATTCCAGGTGTGTACAGGCCAGCTGAGGTCTGTTCACGCGATAAAAATTTTAACCGACTTTTAAGTATTTGTCTTCAGAGTCTGTGTGAGTCAGATGTTTTTAAATGTGATATTAATCCCGGAATGTCAGCATGTGCATGTATCAATTGATCGTCCATTGTTATTTCATTTGGCTGGGTTAACTGTTTGTCATGGGATTCAGGTAAATGGCGTTCTGTTCAGTAACGTTTTAAGTATATGTTTCAAATGACAATATTACTGAGATGGAGGAGCAAAAAGCACATTTGTATGATTTTGACAGAATAGACCTCTATATAGAGGATTTTGAAAGACCAGTATTTTATATTAATAATAAAAAACAGCATAGTTCTCTCCGGCGAGTTTTCCAGAAGCACTAAGTGTGTGTTCACTGTTACTGTTCCGCTAGATTCACTCCAGAGGGGGTTAGTAAAGCATAGTAGGTTTAATACTTAATATTGAATTTATCCTTTATGTTTCGCACTGATACATTACAATTACTATTTTTTTTAAAGGGAAAATATAAATATGCCAAGTCGAAAAGTACTTAGTATCATTTCTCTCTAAATTTATGGTAGTATTACACACTCATACAGTATTAGAATGCATATATTTAAAATGATTATGTCCCTACCTGAGTAACAGGAATTAGTTTAAATATTTTGGATTTTTTATCGATGACTATAAGAAATATGCTCTTTTGTTTCCCTTTTGATTTAATATTCTTAGTAAATACTGAGTCCACATTTTTAAACAAGAAAACAACTCTGCCTAATGTGAGAACAGCATTTATAACATATATTCCATAGACTTTTGTGGTTATTGTTTACTATGTGGAAGCTGTAGTTTCTTTGGTTATTTCATGTTAAAGTACATAGTCCAATGAACTACAGGTCTGCCAGTTAACCTTCATAAATAATAGTTATTGACTATTTTGCCTTGAAATTCTCTTTAACCAAATTTTTATTTCATAGAAAATGTTACATAAAATTTCTATATGTCTGCCACCTTCTCTTAATTTGAAATTGTTAATTTCAAATTATGTATTTTTAGAATTTTCTTAAATCCGTTCTCAACAGGTGCTTCTAAAGAGAAAGTAGGAGCACGATGGTCAAGATCAAATTTCAAAATGATACTAGGATGGGCACTATCTGTCTCCATGTGTAAGGGGAGCACCTTTTTCTTTAAAAGGCCTCTCAAGGCTGTCGGAAAAGGGTCGACATTTCTACTGTAAAAGAAACCAGCCCTCGCTGTCTGAAAGCCTTCCCACTGCTGCCCTAATTACCTTATATCATCGTGTATGGGCCCATCGCCTGCTGCTGATGGAAACTTAGGGGAAAAGACAATATAAGGAAGAATAGAAACTCATGAGCACATAATCCAGAGATTGAGGTATATACACGGTATTTTATAAAAGCGAAAATTATTTTTTCTGATAAAAGTAATAAATGCCTTTATTTTTGAAAAGCATCCATTAGTACAGTTATGTGTAAAGTAGAGTGTCAAGTCCCACCAGAATGAACCATTTGGCTGTATCATCGTATTTGTGTGTGTGTGTGTGTGTGTGTGTGTGTGTGTGTGTGTGTATTTCTGTTTGTCGTCTTCCAGTCCCTATGCCTGTCTGTCTGCGTGTACTCAGACACGACACTTTCAATGAACCTAAGTTACACGTTTTGTTCCGCAGCTGCTTGTAATAGCGTAATTCGTCATGGACAGTACTCCATGTCACTTCAGTCGTCTGTCGATGCCTAACAAACCACCTCAAAATGATGCAGGGACTTAAAACAGCAGCAGCATCTTCAGTCTTGGGTAGGGCTCACCAGGGACACCCGTCCCGCTCTACGCAGCGTCACCTGGGATGGCTCAAAGTCTGGGGCCGGAGCCACGTGGAAACCTGTTCACTCGTGTCTCTGGCAGTTAACACCAGCTCTTGGCCCGGCCTGTCTATTGGAATAGCTCCACCTGGGCTCTCCACGTGGCCTGGGTTTCTGTTGGGAGATGATTCTACATGAATATTTCATATTTCTACATGGTTCAGGTCCTCTGAACAAGGCGATGACTGCCAATTTGAGAACGTTTTTGTTAAGGAGACATTCCGGGATAGTGAAGCTTTGAGATGTCACCCCCGCTGGGGACAGTCCAGGGTAGCGAATATGAAAACCTGCCCCTCTCCCCCTTCCCAGGTCGTATACATTCCAGAACAAAGATGTGGCCTCTGTCTCTCCTGCAGGCAGGACCGGCGCATCACGAGCAGCCTCGTGTAAGGTCAGAGAGGCCTAATTCGGGGGGCCCTCTCCTATAGTGAACCCCATAACTGTAGAGGATCGTGTAATCACAGAGGATAAGTGTGAGGGGAAAGGCGTGTGAGACAAGATAGCATGGGAGCCGAAACGAGGGTGGTCTGCTGAGCTGACCTCGGCTCGGCAGCCAGCACAGTCGACTGCCCGGGCTTACGGAGCCGTGTTCTGAGAGGTGATGTAAACCTCCTCTCAGGGCAAGGTAGGGGGAGTGATTCATCGGCCAACCTCTCTTTTATTGGCCAGTTTCCTCATGGGGCATTTATTCCTCTGTGTATCCTGCATCTGCTTGAATGGCGCCACTTCTATATTAGACTTAATAAATCTGAAGTGACTTACTAGTGGTATTGAATTACACACACACACACACACACATATATGTATATATATATTTTTACTGTCTTGAATTTTGGTGTAAAGATCATTCATCTACATAAATCTATGTGTACCTACCCGATTAACTAAGTTATAGAATTGAAATCTCAAGATTGTTGAATATATGTACTTTAAATTTTATTGTCTATTGACAAATGTTACTAATTTTCCTCTATAAAATATATACACATTTATACTCTACCAAGAAATCATAAACAAAGCTTTATCTCATACTCTAGACATAATCAATGTCCTAATTACTGCCAATCTAATAGGCAAAAGAAAAAAAATTATTTTTTCCTAGTTTCTGTTTGATTTTTTTTGTGAGGATAGACATCTTTTCACATGCTTATTGATCATCTTTTTTTTCCTTTAGTAAATTATTTTTCATATCGTTTTCTGTTTTTTCTCATGGAGGGCATTCCCTTTTTCTTAGTGATGTTTTGACTTGCTGTGCAGTTTATCAATAAGTGTTTTTGAAATTTGCAAATATGTTTTTCACTTTTCATTTATCTTTTATTTGTCATCCCTTTTGTCAGAGGATGAAAATCTGTCAGTCTTTTAATTTATATTTCTCACTTTTGAGCATGAATTCCATGTTTTATTTTCATTATATTTTCTAATTTGTCGTAGCTGGTATAGATGTATTTTTTTTTTCCTGAATTTGTGTCCTGGTTATACTATCTGGTGCTAGTAGTTTTTCCCATTGATGCTCTTTGAACTTCTAGGTAGACAATCACATCATCTTTAAATACCATTATGCTATCTCCTACATACACAGTCACGTGTATATGTTGAATTTTTCTCCAAAATGAAAACTTGTCTACATATTACATTGTGAATATTTTCTAAGACAAATATGAATTAAAAATACTGAATTATTTTCCACCCGTGTAGCAGAATCTCATTTTGGACTCTCAGGTGGCATTTTTTAACATTTATAAATAACCCTGTAATCATCTTTATAAATGAATCTTTTCTCTGTTTCTCGGATAATTGCCTTGGCACAGCCTGTGAGAGGTAGATTAATGGGTTAAAAACTGGACCACGTTTAAGCCCCTTCATCCATGGGGTTCTGTCGTCCAGCTGCTTTTCAGAAAATATTTATTGCGACGTAACCTCAGTGGCGGTGTCTGGGAACGACCATCTTGCTTGCACGTTATTAGCTCCGAGTTGTCTCACCGATTCTATTTTTTATTAATTTGATAAGTGGTAGATATCGTTATAATTTGCATTTTGTTTTGATTACTAGCATGGTAGAACATTGTCTCATATGTTCATTAGTGATTTGTGTTCCATTCGTGATTTTTTTTATTCATGAACTCAGTTCATTTCTTAATTCGAATCTCTTCATATCGATTTGGATAATAAGAACAGTCCTATCTCATGATTTATATTTGGGGCAAGTATTTTTCCTATATCATAGTTTGTATTTTAATTTCATCACACAAACTTTTTGTTTTAGTATGGTAAAATCTCTTGATTATTTTACCTTTCTGAATTCTTTCATTTCTTGCATGTCCTTCTTTATCATGAGATAAGATAGATAAAATCACTGAATTTCTTAATTAATAAATTGTATTCTTTAGAGAAGTTTTAGATTTAAGACAAAAATCAAAGAAAAAATACAGAGAGTGCTCAGATACTCTCTGTGCCCACAGGCGCCAGCCTCCCTCAGCATCCTGAAATGCAGTGATGTATTTGTTGCAATTCATGAGCCCTAATGTATAATAAAATGTAGCCTCTGTTGTGGGATCATAGAGAACAGTTTTCACTGCTCCAAACATCTTCTGTGCTCTGCCCACTCATCCCTCCTGACCCCTGGCAATCTAATCTTTTCACTCTCTCCGTACTTTTGCCTTGTCCCAAATGTCATATAGTTGGAATTACATAGTGGGCAGCCTCTTCACGTGGACTTCATTCACGTGGTAACGTGCGTCGAGGATCTCCCCATCGCACTCCGTTAGCCACGCACTTCAGTTTTTTCCTTGACTGTTGGTCTCTTCTTTGCCGTAGAGTTGATATGCCCATGAGAACTTAGCATCTCCTTAACCTCGGCTTTTGGCCCCAGTCATTGATTCTGGATCAAGACTCATTCATTGCCTTATTAAGGGGACATGGGAAGGAGCTGGGGGAGCATTTTGTCCGTTTCTGCCATGCGCATACTCTCCTTTAGGTTATGCTTTTGCTAACTTAGCTCAGGCTGAGCTAACAAAACGACATGGACTGGGCGACCTACGAATAACGTAAATGTATTTCTCACAGTCTGGAGGCCGAAAACCCAAAACCAAGGGTGCCAGGGTGGTTAGGGTCTGGAGTGGACCCTCTGGAGGTGCAGATCACTCACTCACTTGTCGTGTCCTCACAGAGAGGCGGGATCTAGTCAACTCCCTGACATCTGCTTACAAGGGCACTGGTGCCAGTCATTGGGGCCCCGTCCTCGTGACCTGATCACCTCCCAAAGGCCCGGCCCTCTAACATCATCACGCTGGGGATTAGACGTCAACATGTGAATTTGGGGTGGGGTGGGGCACATATACACCCACCCGTAAAGGCATCTCTGCTCTGGACCGTTCAGAAACTTAACTCCTCTCGGCGGGGCACATATACACCCACCCGTAAAGGCATCTCTGCTCTGGACCGTTTAGAAATTTAACTCCTCTCCGCCACTCTTGCCTTCCTCTCTCGTCAGCCTGCCACATGGGTCTAGAATTATCTTTCTAAAGCACGGTGCCTCTCTGGGCTCGAATGTACCTGATAGTTCCCTCACGGACCAAATTTCTTAGCATGTGTACCCAGATCCCTGTGTCACGAGGTTACCTTCCCCGGCCTCCTCTTCCCACACGTGTCGCTGGGGCCCGCACCCCTGAACCCCTTTTGTCCATTCTGTGCTCTCTTAAGCCTCCGTTATGCTGCAATTGCTGCCATCCGGACTGCCGCCCAGGCCCCACCCTGACCCCCTTTCTTTTCAATCACCTTACAAGTCCCAAGTTCAGTGTTCATCACCTTTGTGAAGCTTTCCCTTCATCTTCCTTAGCATTTCGTATTTACCGCTAAATACACATTTACCTCTAATATCTCATATTTATTTCATAATTTAATAATTTGTCATATTTCTCAAAAGCCAAATCTAAGCCTTATTAATCTCTACATTTTCTCTCCTCCTCCGTGGAACTGGCAAATAATAGATGTTGAAAACTGTTTCTCGAATGAATATTAGATGAATGCTCTCGCCAGTGCGCTCTGGGAATCTGAGAGCTCTTTGCAACTGCGCTGGCTCAGTCACGACAGAAGTGTTTTAAAAATGCAAATCTAATCATGTCACTCTTCTGCTTAAACCCACGCGAAGGCTCCGTGCTTCGCTTAGGTCATAGTCTGGATACGAGATCCACAGTTTTTTATTGTCCTGTAGCTCAGTTCCTCTTCTCGAGGCTCGTCTCTCCTCGCTTCCCCCGCCCCCCAATGCCGCCTGCCTCAGCCACCTGCTCACCCCTCCTGCCAGAGTGCTCGGGGCCCCCTCCATCTGGGACAGTCTTCCTTTGACACTGGTCATCTGCTCTTTCCTCCACCTTCCGCTCTCACCTTTCTTCTTCAGCAGGGTCCTTGTCCAAATCACATGTCCCTAGCGTCAGCTCGCATAGGTGGCTTTCTACACTTGACGGTGCTTATTTAAGTGTGTAATTCGCATTGATCTGGGTTTCGTCGCTGCTGCTGCTGCCTAGTGCCTCACCTGCTTACCAGCCTTTATGTTCCATTATGTATATTCGGTTCTGAGGTATATTCCCATCATGGTGCCTGAGACTTATTTGCCCAATGAATATGAATGAGCGACAGGCTTTAGGATTTTAGTTACTGTAGATGCTTTTTTCTTTTTCTACTTTTTCTTTATTTTTAATGAGAATGTCTCGTACTCACCTAGTAAATGTCATATTCTCTTGACTGCCTGCCCCCGCCACACCTGTGCCGTTGTCACCTCTGATATCACCTTTAAACCGCAGCAGTTCTATGTAAAGTTCAAGGTCTCAAATGAATAATAAATTGGAATTTTGGGTTTATTTCTTCTTCTTTTTCTTTTCCTCCAACAAAGTTAAAACTAAGCTTTTCTTTGCTGATTTGTTTTGGATTTCTTTAAAATATTTTGACAGGGGGAGGTTATTAAAACATCTTCTTAAAACCTTTCCTCTAGGGTTAGGAATAAATGTGATACCATTGAAGGTTCAGGCTCACTATCTTCTTTGTCTTCTCGTTGTACTCGTCCCTCATAAGGCTGACTTTTACAATCACCAGCACGATGCTATATAGACTATCTTGAGTAATCCAGTAATACCCATGCATTTTATCTTAGATTTTTTTTTTTTTAAATCTGATTCGATAGAGCTAATTCGGTTTTTCTAAGCCCTGGTTTTAAATCTAATTAAGACATCTTAAATTGCTCAATTTCCATTTGGGTAGCCTGCTTCGCCCATAATTTTCAGGTTTCGAGACTTCTGTAATGAATTTCTTCTCCTGCTTTTCTGCAAAGCAGCTTCACTTCCATTAAGCTCTGTCAGACCTAGTCATGAGGCAGATCGGTGACCAGCCAGTCTCATTAAGAGCAGCGGAAGATCTCTAAGAAAACGCCTTAGTCTCAAGGTAGTCTACAGGAATGGCTTCTTTTTTCTGCGAATGCCCAATATATCGTTTTCTTGGCATAGCAGTTTACGGGTATTTCGGAGACTGGTTTCTCTTCCCTTCTTCCTCGCTTCTTTTGTGCCTTTGACCTCTTGAAATCAGCCCCTTCCCCACCCAAGGTTAAAGGCACAAGAGGCAGCCACATGCTCAGACAGAGCCAGGGGCACGAGGGGACTGCATTTGGTTTGGGCTTTGGCGGGAGAGCACAGCAAAACTTGCCAGCCCCAGGCCCTCCGAGCTGAATTGATCACTTCCACTTGCAATCTGCCTCCGTGGTCCTGTGGACCTGAGCTCAAGCCCCCACTTCAAAGCCATCGTGGTGAGGTGGACCATCTGGTCAGAGAGGTTCAGAATCACAGTGCAGAGAAACTAATTATGTTCAGTAAGTGTTTCATGATCTGCTATTCTGGCCAAATAAACAGAAATAAATTATCGACATATTTTCTTCCTCTTCTCTCTGTTCATCAGATTCAAAAGTACGAGGAAAAAATAAATCCCCAAATAGTGAGAAAATTCTTGGGGAAGCTATTGAGTCCGTTTTGCATAACCGATCCTGCATGTTTTCGAAACAGTAATCCTTTTGCATCTGAGATTGATAAGCTTATGTAATGTGTTCTTGCCCCATTTTACAGCGGACAGTCTTCATGCCAAGTGCTTTGCTGTCCGTCTGCCCTGCTGACGAATCCCTTGAGGTTTTGAGTGCACATTACGAAGCTGAGATTTATTGACCTAGCCTTTATCTTAAGTGGGATGTATTTAGGTTTGTACCCTTTTGAAAACCAGGCCATTGGGACAGAAGGAAATGTTTAAATCTTAGATCTGTTCTCAGGCAATTTGATAATGTACTCATTGTTTTTTTACAGTTACTTCTGCAAATGCTTAAGCACCTTTTGTTTGCCAGTGCAGATGTAGTCCAGCTTGTACTCAGTAGCTCTTACCTAAAAAAACAGTTTTTCCCTCCAAGGCAGTTCTTAAAAGAAGACTTCGAGCAATAGTGCTTCAATATTTGTTAATTCCATAATACGTCTATTGAAGTCATGTAAAATTTGATTTGCAATGCAGTGTGGATGACAAATCTATTACAATAAAAAGAAAGCCAGGAAGCAGGAAGCAAGCATGAACATATGCATGTGGGAATATTTGTCTAATTTCTAATTAGGCTAAATGATTCTAGATTAGCTTTACTAGTTATCTGAAAGTAAATACCTATGGAGAAAATGGTCTTACTTGGTAATTAACTATCATTAATTTTCATGCACAGATTTGCCATTATACATTTTAAGGATAAGAGTCATCTCCTTTTTGTATGTGATCGGTTGTTCACATATTGACAAAATATAAATGTCAATTAAATTTTTTTGGAGTAAGTGTTCTGTTAAGTGTGTATTATACACTTGTTAACTCATCTGCTCTACCCCCAGGGCTCACTATAAATATAAAAGTGCTATGTTTTTTTCCAGTTTATCAAATGGATCTTTGAATTAAATAAACATTGTTAGATAGTTTTAGCATACGGGCTGATATGAAGAAGTTTTTTTAGAGAACAATAGTATATAGAAAATAAGCAAGAAGTTTTTCATAGAATGAGTATTTATATGAAATATTCATCTGAGGCCAGAGCGCATAACTTTAATTGCCCTTCCAAATATCATATCGCATATATACAAATGATGCTAAGACAGACATTTTCAAGTCTTATTAAAATGTTTCTAAATATAATTTTATTCTATTGCATGTAAATTTAAATTATTTCAAGGCAGTATATCAATAACAAGTTACCCCATGGAATTTTCACCTTCCCCCGCCCACCATATCACTGTGACAATGCTACCACCTTCTCGATTTTATCGAGACAGACCTTAACCAGTGATATCAGATGAAGCACAGTTATCTCCTATACCAGAGTGTAAACTGTTCGAAAGTGAATCCATTTCTGATTTATTTGTATGTGTTACAGAGCCCTTAATAGATTCTTTGCGTTCGTATGTACGGGTCAGGACCCCATAAGGGAATAATAGATGGAGCACTGAACCGACGTTCACTGCGGAGGGTTTAATGAGGGGCCGTTAAGGTATGAGTGGGGATCGGGGGGCACAGAAAGGCTGGTGAAGCCCTCTGGGGCTGGCAGTCGCAGGGAGCTATCACCCACTCCTCAGTCTGAGGGGCAGGGCTGGGGAAGGCTCACCCACCTGAAGGAGCCTCGCCTGAGGTTGCAGCTGGAGGTGAGAACTGCTGTCAAGAGATGGGGCATTCGGGGGAGTCGGGGTACTGCGAGGAGCCCAGCAGAAAGGGAGCCTCGTTCTCTGATGCCTTCTCATTGCTTTCCATTGGTCTGCTGTTGGCTAAGTCCAAACAAAAGCAGAGACATTATACTCCATCGAAGAATCTAATGCGTCCATGAGCACAGAGGAAAATGGAGCGTTGCTGGAGGCAGGGGAGGCAGGAACGCATGCGGGCAGAGGGATGTATGTATATGTGCGAGCAGCAGATACTAAGCTTAGTAGATGTTCCGTCGATGAGGGAGACAATGAGGAAGTCTTTAAATGTTGCAACAGCTTTTCAGCGCAGCCTGGATTTGTGTAATAAATTTCTTTTTCTCGATTAGCAAGTATCGTTTACAATTCTAATGAATATCAGTTCGTTCATTTGATGTTTCATTTGATGTCTGTGTATAGCTAATGTGCGTAAACAGCATAATTTTGCAAGTTAACTAACGGAATTAGTTATCTAAAGATATCCCAAGATCTGTCCTTCACTGAACAAAAGAATCCTTTTATCATGTGACTCATCATCTCCTAATTTACTTTTAAGTCTCGATTTTCATATACTGAGATGGCTTAAGTCAGAGTCAAACAGCAGCACTGACATGGATTGTGGAGCTAAAGTGGACCCGACGTCTGAGGAATGCGGTGGTCGTGGTGGTGGCGTTATGTCAGTTACATGAACAAGGACATCTAATAGCTCTCAAGGATTGAGGGTTCATGGGAAATCAAATCACCAGTTCCTCAAACATTTAAGGCTATGTGAAGACCAACAGTTGAATGGCAGTCAGAGATTTATTCTTGTGATAAACTAACTGCTCAATGTTTCTAATGGAACATATAAGTAGCTTCAATAAATAAATCATTAGGACCTGTAAAACCATAGATCTCATGCATACTTCACAGTAAACACAAAGAACAAGTCATTGAGGGTGCATTAGGAAAAAGTAATGAAGTATCTGCTATTTATTTTCATCAACTATTAACTCAAAATATTGATCGACAGTGGAACATATATATTGATTAGAAATAAAGTTACATTTATTTGGAGTTCATGCCCAACACTCTTTTTTAGGGATATATAATGAAGGCCTAGATAACTGCTGCCTGAACCTGAATATTTAGGGGAATAAGATCTAACTAGTCCATTAAAAATTCTAACTACAATTTTTACTTAAGACAGTAAGTATATATCTTAAGCCAAGGCTTTTCCCGGAAGGATGGTAGCATTTAATTATTCCAGGGATTTATTAAGCAAAAAACTAGTTGGGCGGCCCTAGTCTATGCCCAGAGTGGCATGTTCTTACATGGCCTATTGGTTTGTCAACATCTGTCTTCCCCAACCTACCAAGTGGAATTTGAAGACTCAATTGCTAGATGTTCCAGACATGAAAAAAAAAAAAAAAAAGTCCTGCTGAGAATCCACCCTCAGCTCCACCCTAGTCATCTTAAAGCTTCATCGGACTAAAAACTGGTTCCTTCCCACCCAGTCTTCGGAGGTCCCGACATGGTCTGCATCACCTTATCTTCTTCAAATTGTGACTCTTGTTTTTAAATAAAGGCGGACAACAAAGGTCATCCATGTTCTCTGCACCGAATAAAACCCTACGAAACTAGAGAGAGAGAAATTCATAACTTCGCCTCCCCCCCCGCAGCCTCATCCCTCTGAATAACCAGCGCGCGTTTTCTGCAGCACTGCGTTCTTCTCTGCTCATACGAAGACACACGCACAGAAACCTCTTTCCTTTTTTTCTCTCTCTACGCTCCCCTGTTCTCCCCCTATTTCCTCCCTCGCTCCCTCCATTTCCCATCCCTTTCCTAAACTAGAGTCATATCGTAAATATATCCTGTATTGCCTCATTTTGTACAATGCATCACATACATTCGCCCTGATGTCAATACCTATAGATCTAATTTATTCTTTTTAATAGGTGTATAATATTCCACAGTGTAGATATATTCTGTTCTATTCACTCATCCCTCTGTTGATGAACATTCAGGTTTTTTCCAGTTTGGTGCCACTGTTGACACGAATGCAACTGACAACTTCGTGCATGATCTTTGTGTACGCTCCCTTCAATACATATAAAAACATTCCCTAACCCGAGATCGCTGATTCAAAAGGTATCTTTACCTTTAAATTGTGATATACGTTACCATATTGCTTTCCAGAAAGGCGGTGACATTAAACATGGCCATTAGTGGTGAACAAGAGTTTCCCTACATCCCTAGACATCTTTACCAGCACTAGATGTTATCAATCTCTTCCATTTTTTCCAATTTGATGGCTGAAAGTAAAATAGGATTTCATTAACGCTGTGTTTCATTCTACCACATCAGCCCCATGGAGCACAAAAGCAATAAACAGAAAACCTGGGGTCGCAGAGGTTCTTAAAGGGATTCTTTAATAACTTATGACGCATGAGAGGATTTTGCCATGTGTATTAATACATGTACCCTTACACTCCCTAAACTACAGTAATACTCGCAAATTCAGGTCTTACCCTCAGAGAAATTCTGAGACACAGCCAGCTGGAACCCATGACTTGAGTACTTTGACAGAACAATGAGAACGCAGGGACCTCTAGTAATTCACCCTTATCATTTCTTAACTGCTTCTAGAGGAATCCCAGCCCACTGGGTCATACGTTTACAAAGAGCTAGCTTCTCCCCACCCCAATTTATGCGATGTTGACGGGGATTTGTTATCCTATTAACTCACCACAGGATCTGTAATTCATTAGTATGTCATCTGTAGGTGCTCCCAGCTATAAATGAGAGTGAACCATTGGCTGTTGCCCTGGGTGCAAGTGTAATTACGATGTTCAGTTCGGCAAACACCACGCTCTACAAGCTCAGTGACCCATCAGGGTGAATGGTAACCCCCTAGCGTGATGCATTTGAAGAAAGATTTGTTAAATGAGAAGAACATGAGAAAAAAAGACAATGAGAATAATAACCAGGATTATTACAAGATTTCTAATCTATTATTTAGCATTTATCGAATATGTAAAAATAATGGATCTCATTTCTACCCACTTAAATTCACAAAGAAAAAAATAACAGCTACCAAGTTTAACACAAAACTGTCTTTAAGGAACAAAGGCAAGTCTGTTAGGAGAAATAATTTGAAGTTCATAACCAAATAGCTTAATTTTGCCAGCTCTGCTACGCCTGGTCGTTGTCTCTGGTTTCCGATTGTCCTCGTTCCCAGGACTCTCTGGATGATTGGGCATAGCAGATTGATGATGATCCAGGGACACTTACATCCTAACAGCTTTCTAAGAGTCTTTGAGCATCGTGAGCATCGAAGATTTTTGAGGACAAACATTTCAGAGTCTACAGAAAGCTCTGCCATCCCGCGTATTAGGTGGGCGAATCAGACCTCTGGTCTCAGGAGGAAACTGCTTCATTCCTCTGCACACGATGACAGAGAGTCATCCTGCCTCCCACCCAGGCATGCGCCTTCACATCGTCCCCTCAAGTGGGTCCCTGAGCCGTATCTTGCTTGAGCCTTTTGCAACAAGGGTTTGTTCCGTTTTGTTTCTACTCCGAGCACCAGGAGAGATTTTGTTAACCTGTTTCACACACCTGTTTCTTCTGGAGGTGCTCTTATGGTGACACTGTGAGCCCAGGTGGCACAGATGACAAGTGCATGTTCAGAAGGAAGTTTCCAGGTGAATGGTCCACCTGAGGCCCAGCCCTACAGGTGGCTCTCAATGTTTGTCTCTACCCTGTGCTTCCGAGACTGACTGGTGAACACGTGACCCTCTGGTAAGGCACAAAGGCACCCATCTCGTGAAACCAGATTTTGGTTTGCTGCATGAAGTCAGGATCTCTGAGAAGATCCCGCTGCTGACCGCGGTCCATCGTTCTAGTGCTTTCTGTTGAGTTTTTCTCAATCCCTCCAGTTTCTCTTTGCAGCAAGAGGCAACCAACTCCAGTCAACTTTCATACCCTGTATTGTCACAGGCTATAATTGTCTCTTCTTCAGCCTGGCTGGAGCTCAGAGCTAAGTGTTCAATTTTATAAGAAATACTAAACTAAAAAAGCTATAAACATAAAAATGTAGTTAGTTGTTCTAAGATGGTACATGGCGAGACAGGTGGAGGAAGGAAGACAAAGCCTTCTTCCTCCAGGTGGTTGGCCGTCCCGCATTCTGTTATCAGTCTCTCTTGTGATCAGTTGCTAGAACAATGATTAGACACTTTCTGATTTGAGCAGATTTGTCTGTGTATTGCAGAAGAGGAAAATCTACCTTCTACCCTCTTAGGTTCTATGTGTGGGCCTGAAAATTAAACAGACATAAGACAAATTAATGAGAAAAGCGTACGTAATCTTTTACGGGCATGTGAGAGTCCTCATAAGAAAAATGAAGACCCAAAGAAACAGAACCGAGAGCTTATATACATTTTTAACAAAGAATGATGAACTTGTATAGAAGTGACTTGGCCAACGGGTTGAGTTCAGGGGCTGTAAATTGCTGGAAATCGGCTAGTATATTTATGGGGAAACTAATGGACGATAAGGGTTATTTTAGTAGCTTTATTTGTGAGACACCATTTGCTGACCGTTTCCGGTGTCCAGTGATGAGAATGTTCTTCTGTTCCTATTGAAAGGAGAGCACCTCTCTCATGGAAAATTTTATGACCTGCTTTTAGGTAGAAAGCCAGAGGTCAGAGAGACCTCCCCACACCTGTTCTCTTAAGTGCCATCAGCTCAAAGAAATCAATGTGCTAAAGTAGCGTATTTTTGATGTGGTATGTTCTGAGCACCTGCAGTATGTAACGTGCGTGTAGGCTGAAGCCCCTCTTAACGTCTTTGGATTAAAGCGGTGGCTAAGTCCTGAGCTACGCCTCGTGGCCATTTCTTAAATGACAGACTGTGGTGCTAGGATGGGGAGGGGCTGCAGTAAATTGCGTGTGCCGCACAGGTGACCGCGTCTGGCACGTTTCCGTGGACGCCCCGAGGTTAAAGATACAATTAAGATTTATCTATTATTTATAAAGCAGATTTGAAGAAGTTTTAAAAGTAAATTATCGTAAAAAAAAAAAAAACTAGAAAATTTGAAATAAACTCAGAAGAGTAAAAAATTTATAAGGAGAAAGAAGAATCTACTTCAAATGGATTCGTTAATGTACATGAGCACTAAACTTAATTCTGGAGTTACTGGTAACTATACAGCAAAGGAGAAAAATTGTTTTAGTTCGTCTAATTCTTATTGTTTGGTTGAAGCGAGCATTCCTATTCATCTCGAGGTCCCTCAGAGCCCAAGCTGGTAATAAATGAGCAAAGAGGCTGGGTGAGAAGCAGAGAGCGTGGCATAGCTTTTGTTTGTCCGTCCAAAGAATTCAGACCAAAACCAACCTGAAATAAAATCTTTGCTGGCCAAGTGAAACCAGAGCTCTGGGTGGCAAAACACACCAAGTAGCAGCAACTCCTGAGCTGGAAGTGAAATCCAGAAGTTTCTTCTCGTGAGTCTCTATTTGGCATTCTGTAGCATAAAGTACGGTAGATGATGTATACATCATTTGATTGAAAAAGCACAAAAATGGCAATTGCTTTAAAAAGTCTTTCCAACATTGAAATTCTGGAAAAAAAAAAAAAACCTGAAGATTTAATGTTATTGTTTTGCCTTAGTGAATACACTATGAAGTCTCTCGAAATCAGACACACCCCAAGTGGTCTAAGAATGCTCTAGGTTAAGGGTGATTTCGAGAGTTCCACTTTTTCTTGTTTTGGAGGAAATATCTTTTATGATTGGGAGCCAGCAATGCAAAGAACTTGCTCACGTCCTTGAGTTCAACAGGCAGCAGTGCCATTCAGGGTTGTGTGTGAGGTGGGGGGTGGTGGGAGGGGCTGGGCACGCACGCCATATGCAGAGTCCCTGAGGAAAACAGGACGTGAGCTTGAAGGAACAGAGAGAAGTCGTCTCCTTTCTCCTACTGGCCTGTTTCCCTGAAGTCAGCTTCGCAGGTCCAGAACAAATGAACACGCAAACAAAAAGTCATCTCCAGGTCATTTAAATGTTCAGGATAAACTGAATTCTTCCCCACCCCCGTTTCCTACTGTTCAGTAATTTCTGGGCTCTATAATTACGGCGAAGAATTCAAAGTCATTTGGTGGTACTTGTGGCAAAACAAATTTTTTGCCATTATCACTGTCCTGTGCCAGGCCACATGATATAAATTCAGTCTTGGGTGACTTCGAGGGAGGTACAAAGCACAGGGCTTGGGTTTCGCAGTGTTCCAAGCTGACCAACGGCCTCCAGACCAAATGACGCTACAAAGCATGTCACCAGCCGGCTCCTCTTAGTCTGTGAAACAATTCCGAGAGGCCAGCTTATCTGCTGAAGAGAGTGGTAAAACCTCTGACCACTAGTGACAGGAAAAGGATGTGTCAGCCACTGGGGATCCCTGGATTCAGTGATGGCTTACTTTGCTCGGACGTTATTTAACAAGACCCATGAATATGCCAGGATAAAGTATGGTGCACATGCCGGCTAAAATCAGAAGGACGGGGGGGTTTTGAAGTCAGTCTGTTAGGAAGCAAGTTTCTCAAAACCCAGCTGGGATCTTTAGATTCAATTAAGGGCCTTCGCGATGGCCTCGAACAGTCTCAGAGCGCTGTCTGTTTCAAAGCACGAAGTTCTTTAGACTTCGCCTGGCACGAATAACACCTGGGCACCTCTCAATACACCAGTGACCCCAAATGTCTGGAGAACAAATGAGGCTTCTGCAGGCTCTTCTGCTCTAGTATTTTGGTCAGGTCAGAGCGTTCCTCCTCTAGTGCGTGCTTATTTTTATACTCGGCTATTGATTCATTTGATTCAGATATTTCTAATGTCTCATAGTAGAAGTCCTCGCTGATGTGTTTTCCTGTGATTCCTACCAACGAGGCCACCTGTGACTTGGCTGGATGTGCAGTGTATTTTAGGGGACCCGGGAAGTAGATTTCAGAGGCCAAGAATGTAATGTGAGTTTGGAGCGGTCGGCAGAGCACCGCAGGGGGCTTCCCACGGTTCCATCCCCGTGTCAATCAACCGTCACCTACGAAAGGACTTTGAAGACAGAATTAAGAGTAATTACCGGCCAGCCTTACAATAGGGCAAGGAGCCTGGGTGATCACAAGTCTTTCAAAACAGAGGAGGGGGGCTTGCGGGTCAGCCAGAGAGAGGTCCAGTGACGAAGGGGACAGAGAGAGTTTTCAAGCATGAGAAGGGCTCTGCCCCCTGCCACTGGCTCTAGGTGATGGAGAAAGGGGGTCCGGAGCCCCAGAAGGTAGGTGGCTTCTAGAAGCCACGGAGGACCCCTGGCCCATAGCCAGCAAGGGTGTGGGACCTAAACCCTCCTGGGGCATGGAATGAATCCAGCCCACACCTGAGCGAGCCTGCTGGTGGGTTCCACAAGGGAGCCCTCTCTATCCCGAACTCCGTGCTACTGAGCGCAGTGTTTTAACGTGGAATGACAGGGTCGTATACAGAAACCACGCGTGCTGTGCTTTAGGGGCAGCGTAAGGGATCTTCAGGGTCCCGGCCAGTTTGCCTGATAGGCGGGTTTAGACATGAACCGCCCGGGAAGAGTCACCTTTGACCTGCATGCTGCCTCTCCGGCCGCCACCTTTGGACAACTTGAGCTCCGCCGAAAAGGAGGTCCACGGAAAGCGAGGCCGCTCACTCTGTTTCTAGAAAAGTTGTGAGACCCAGCGCACACTGGCAGCGCCCAAATTCCCCCACCTTGGTCTGCACGAGTGGGGTGTACCTTTGTCCTGTCCGAGGGCACCGCCAGTTGTTCCTTTTCCACCTTTTCCCCCGCACAAGGCAACCTGGGATGTGAGTGATGATCTGACTCATTCCGTGACAACCCGGGGGCGAGGGAGCGGGAAGGACGGGCTCACCCGGGGGCTGCGCCAGCGCATGCGCAGGAGAACGGCTGGCGGAGGCGGGTTTCCCCAGCCCTCACCCACAGCGTCTTTCTCTCGGGATAATTTACCGGCTTCTACGTTGCTGCTTTTTCAATTCTCTTTGTAGTTTTCTGTGGCGGCCTCCCACTGCTAGAGTCATTTGAATAAAAATACAGTTCTTCTGCCCTGAACAACCTTCAGGATCCTTCAAAGATGAATTTAATTATACATTTAAAAAAAAAAAAAACTCAGAATTTTGAGGATTTTAGTTCTAAAACCAAATTTATTATGTTCAAAGTTGTATCTGGATAAAAGGCAAGTATAATATTAACATATTAATCCATTCGTGCCATTTAGCGATTTGAATTATTCACAGCTGCTTGTATTTTATTTTTATAAGAATACGACTTTTATCTATGAGGCTAATCGAATAGAAAGGAATATCTTTTGCTTTTCGAATCCTCCCAGTTGAGGTTATTTTCACAGAGTCTGCCCCCTGTCCCCTAGTGCATTTGAAGAGCCGTATCCATAAAGCATTTGCATTCGCTTGAAGCACTTAGCAGAAAAACGAGGTAAGTTGAACACTTAACAGTGGAAGCAAAACGCCGGGCAGCCATTTCCAAGTTTAGGGCGCTTCGAAGCTGTCAAGCCGCTAAATCCCGCTCCCCAAGCGCCCCTCCCCCCGGAGAACGAAGGAGGTGATGCTCTGCGAAACGTTTGGCAGCATCTGTTCTGTTCTCGGAGTTCAGGCTCCAGTTTTCTAAGCCGATTTGTGCGCGCTTGGCTTTAGCTCCTCCCACTTTTTATGATTTTAAGTCAAGAAGCTTCTAGGTAGAGAATAATCCTCTCGAATGTCTGCTTTTTTATTTGTGGAAAAGGCTATACTATATATTTGTTGCCAGTCTCATCAGGCTAGAAAGCTCCGACGATGTAATCCGCAAGGATACAGCCTCTAAATAGCTAGACGAACATGTTTCTTTGCCATTGCCGTTAACAATCAGTTTGCAGAATTAAGATAGCACGGGGATTCAGCAGGCATGGTGTTTGTAACTAACTGGTCAGGACCCGGGACTCAGAAATGTCATTTTAACCTGGAATGTTTTGTTTAGGTTCTAGTCTTTTGTCTGATTCCAAACACTTAAAAAGTAATGTTATGCCCACTAGATTTCAGCTTTCCACTCTTCGCCTAGTTCTTCGAAGCATATCTCATTTGCCAGGGTTTTCCAGAACTTTTTAGGAACCTGATTGCTTCCCCCTGGACAGTCTTCTTAGTGTTTTACTCAGACTTGAAGTTCGTTTTTGCTGAGTGGAGCAGGTTTGAGATATATTTATTTGAGATGGACATTTCTGTCGGCATCATCTAAAGTCGCATTTATTTTTGTCAGTCTCTGTTTATTCCCCGATGGAATGAATCAAGAGTACTGGGAGCAGCAACAGAGTTACTTTGCAGTGATTCTTTGGATTTTAAGGGACACTATTGATTATAAAATCTAAAGGCACTTGATTTGATATAAGAAACAGATGCCAGGTTGGCGAAGCGGTTTGTCTAAGGTCATGCAGCTGGTTATTAGCAAGGCAGAATGAAGAGCCAGTTCTCCTGATTCCAAGTCTAATGTTCTTTCCACCATGCAGTGAAGAGGAGGAAGGCTCAGAAAGAAAGACAGCTTTGAGTGGGGGTCAGCAGACCATGGCCTGTGGGTCGCAGGTGCCCACGCCCGTTTTGTAAATAAAGTTTTATTGTAACTCTACCATGCTCAGGCATTTACATATTGTCTACATCTGTTTTCACACTATAAGGGTGGAGCTGAGTAGTTGGTCCAGAGACCAAATGGCCTAAAAGTATAAAATATTTACTATCCAGTATTTTACAGGAAAAAAACAAAAAAACTTCTGACCTCTGGCCCCCAGGAAAGATGACGAAACAACCCATTTGGGGCACTTGGTGGAGAGTCGCGTTAGCTTGCACATTTGTTCCTAATTGTAATGTAGACAAAGTTTCGTTGATAGTTCAAAAGCGGTAGTGGGCAAGCCACTGGTGTCTGAGGACAAAGCAAGGCGCTGAGCCGAACTAGTAGCAATTGTTTTGTTTTCTGTGGCACACGGGCAGAAGGAAAAATACATTCCGGTTTCACTTAAGAATGTCCCCGACGATGGAGTAAAATTGCTAATTTGAGGAAATTTCAACCTTTAGGTGCTGTGTCTTTTTAATACTTTGTGATGAACTGGGAGGTGAGTGTAAATCAGCTTTGCTGCATTTCGAGGTACAGTCGCTGTCTTCAGGAAAAGTCCTTGTTTTTGAGTTTCTAGCTGAACTAGCCACTTTCACTTGCAATACAATTTTTACTTGAAAGAGTCACTGACCAAGTATAGTTATTTAGGCATTGGTTTTTGGCAGATGTCTTTAAAATTACTGAAGTGAGCCCCTCACTTCAAGGAAAACAACTAATAGTGTTTGTTCCCAAGGATAGAATTAAGCTTTTTAGCAATATTTGGAATTTTAGAAAACTCATGTCTTTTACCATGAGCTCAATACCTTCTCAGTACTTAGACTTTTCTGAACAGATTGGTGGTGAGATAAATGGGATTTTCAAATATCATATAATGAAAAAGACCATGTTTGGAATATCCGCATAACTTAATATTTTCAGAATGGCCAGTGCATGATGTTGCAAAATCCTGCACAGGTAAAGATCCATTCAAAGCATAATATGGATGTACCTCAGAGTAATAGATTTTGATATAAGAGTAATTATGATGGATGTGATGGGCGCCCGTCACCCTGTCAACGTACTGAACCCTTTGTGTGCTGTCTTTTCCTGCACGTGTACACCTCTGAGAAAGTTGAATTTATAGGTTAGGCATAGTAAGAGATCAACGACAAAAACTAAAAATAAAATAGAACAACTAGAAAATATACTTTAATAAAAATTACATGTGCGGTCCCTCTCTCGAAATGTCGTGTTATATCGTACTCACCTTCTCAGACAAAGGAGGCACTTCACGCCTTCTCGGTGGCACACCCGAGTTGCCGGCATCGCTGCTCTCGCACTTCGGGGCCGTCGTTCAATAAAAGAAGGGCGACTTGAACACGAGAACTCGGTTACCACCGCAGTCTGTCCGATAACGCAGGCGGCTGCTAAGTGAGTAAGGGGCGGGGAGCACATGCAGAGCGGAGATGCTGGGCAGAGGGAGGAGTCACGTCCTGGGCAGGATGGCATGAGAGTTCATCACGCTGCTTGGAACAGCGTGCAGTTTAAAACTTAAGAATCACTTATTTCTGGAATTGTTTATTTCATATTTTTTGATCATGGTTGACCACAGGGAGTTGAAAACCATGGAAAGCAAGAGCATGGATAAGTTATGCAGATATTCCAAATATGGTTTTTTTCAGTATATGATATTTGAAAATCCCATTTATCTAGCCAATTTTCTTAGTCTCCTTCAAGCAAAACAACATATTATAAAACAATGAATGCAGAAACAGATAGGAAAATTTAACTGTCTTCTATTAAGGCAGACATTTCAATAATTTGCAAAAAAATATAAAGCAAAGATGTTCTCATGAATTTTTGTTTATTTTGGATAGATTACTTAATCTATGAACCTCAGTCGAGAGTTCAGATTATAGTTTTTTGTTATAAAAATGTTATTTATAGTAATCTATATTAGGGTTATCATTTTCATTTAAATAAATAAAACTTTAATTTCTCAATTTTAATTTTTAATAAGGTAATGGTCGTTAATACAAGTTGCATAATATAAACTCTTAGAGCTCCTTCATATTTAAGAGAGGGAAGGGTCCTGAGAAGATGGAGGGAATCAGGCATTCTCTTCTAACTCTGGCGAGAGTACAATTCGGTACTAACTCTTTGGAAATACTTTGACAATATCTATCAAAACTCAAACTCATGTTCATTGATTCAGCAAAACACCACAATGGCTGTAATAGCAAAACAAGAAACTGGGTCTAAAAGTACAAGGTAATGGAGGCTGGTTAAATAAGTGCACCTACACTATATAGTGAAGTTGTGTATATTTTGCAGACATTAGAAGTATAGTTGACCCTTGAATAGTATGGGTTTGAAGTGTGTGGTCTACTTACAAGCAGGTACTTCTCAGTTAACCGTGGGACTGGAAATCCGCATTTTCTGACAAGTCGTATTTGGATTTTTGACTGTGTGGGTAGTGGTGCCCCATGGACCGTTCAAGAGTCAATCGTATTTAGATATTTATGTGGAACTGTGGAAATACTTCCATAATACTAAAGTATTAAAGTATTTCTTTAAAGATACAAAAAAAATATTTTAGTAAGATTTCATTGTGTAAATAATTTATAGAAAAAAATGCTTAAAAACTAGGAACTAGAATTATATTGGGGGAAAATGATAATGGATTAGGAAAGGATGGTAGGAGACATTCATTTTTCACTTTGTACTTTTCTATATTATTTTCTTTATCACATTCACTTTTTTAAAAAAAATTAACTGAGGTGATAATACTTGTAACCATAATGAAAACTAGTTGAGATAATGTTAAATCTCTGGGCTCAGTAAGTGTTGGACAAGTGAGTGCCCATTCACATATTTGTGTGCCATCAGTAGGGCATTTGCCACGAAATTAATGAATGGCAGCTTGACAAAAATGTCATAGATAGAAATTATGCTTCAGAGTATATATCTAACTGATCGCTAGGGTGGAATTCTGCTATTCTTTGATTCTGATATTTATGAAAGAGTAGCCAAATATCATCCACTGAGAGGTTCTCTCTGAGCCACCTTAAAAATCTTCAGAATTTTTTTTCCATTCATTAGTTTTTAATAGCATTCATTTTTCCCTTCAATTATGTTCTCAAAATATGGAGCAGCTACTGGGACAAATAGACCAATACTTACTTAGTTTGGTACTATCACAATTGCTAGTTCCAAACCTGGAATTTATTTAGTGGAATGCTTCTGTTCTTAGGGCAAGCTTATCTTCAGGGCAAGTTTAGGCTAAGAAACAAATGCCACAATTTTGCTTCTTAAAATAAAGGATGTTTCAGAATTTATTGTATTCTTTAAAAATCATTTTGTGATTGCCAGTACTGTGTTTTGGAAAGTCCAAATATGATTGCACAAACATACACAGGCTGTATATGCAAATATATTTTTATAAAACAGGGCTTAGGTCATTGTATGAAAAATGGATGGACCTTTTCTGGGAGAACAGAAATTATTAACTTATCCCAAGCATCTTATTGAAAGAAAAAAGCCAATTTGAAAAATGTTGGGAGATAAAGCATTCCAGTATTATTCTTCATTTCTTTTATTAATGAATTAGAATACAAAACTCAATAAAAATTACATTAAAAACTCATAAACATTGTTCAAATCTTCTTTCCCCATCAGCCACATTCATGAAACTGACGTTTCTATTTAAATGGAAGTTAATAATAATCAGAATTTATTAGCGAGTCAGACAATATGTTGGGCACAGCCATTTACTCAGCAGACATTTGTTGAGCTCCAGACAGTGTACCAGGTACTGAGGCGTTAGTGTTGAATAAGGTACATTTCTTGCATTTTAAGGGTTCAGTGGCCAATGGAGTAGATGTAACTGTGAACTACTTAAGAAAGGACTATGGTAAAATGGGCAGAGCGTGGGGTTTTGGAGGTCAACATATTTTAAACCTACGTTTCAACACTTCTGAATTATATAGCCTTCTAACGTTTCTATGATTCGGGAATTTCATCTGTAAAATGGGGATACTATTTTCACTGCAGGCTTTTTTTATGGATTAAAGAAAACATAGTCAAAGCATACAGCCAAGAACTAAATCTCTTCAGGTGGAATATATTTATTACCCTTAAACTACAATAAAAAAGGTACTGTGATATGGGCATGGACAAGAAAGAAGGAGCAATTAATTTGGAGATGGGGCAGGTAAGGAAAGACTCTTAGAAGAGGAAGTATTTGGAGTGAGGTGGTGTTCGGAACAGAGGGAATTCCAGGCAGAGGGGTTTTCTTACTTGGAGGCATGGAACTTATGCTAAAGTATGAGGAACTGTGAGTTGTTTGGTGAGGCCTCAGCCTTGTGGTACGTAAGAGTTGTTCTGGAGATGTGAGTTAATGGTCCTTAATCATGGAGGATTTTTTATATCCTGCAAATGATTCAAGATTTTTAGCAACAGCAATGGGAATGAGATAAATAGATTAGAACAATATTTTGAAGCTAGAATTTGTAGAATTGAGAGAAAAGATAAGGCTTCCAGGTTCCTAATTCAGGTTAAGTCATCGTTAGTATCGTTACTCAGGAGAAGAGATGTAGGAGGAAAAGTAGGTTTGGAAGAAAATGATAAACTCTATGCGGCTAAACCTGATTTGTCAAGACCTCAGGCAGCAGAGAGAGCTTGGCTGGAGAAAGGATTTGAGAACGCTCACCGTGCACACGGAGCAAAGTCAGCCATCTCGAGTTCAGATCGGCCGCGTCGTCCATTGGCTTTGTGTCTGTGAGTTTTACTTTTCCTTATTCTCTACGGGATGGAAAGCAGCTCAACTTTGTCATGAGGAAGTCTCATAAATTTCTGGGTCTCAGCTCTAAATTTTCTCATCACCGAAATTTAAATGAAAAACAACTCCTCAATAGCCTTTGCAGGGTTGTTTTAAGGATCACGTTTTTCTAAGACCAAAATCCCTTTCTGCTGTTACATATACAAGCAGAGAATGACAGAGACAGCAATTAAAGACAGACTAGGTTCATGTCAGCAGCAGTGGAATGATTAGTAACTTCACTGGCAAAGACTCTGTTTACAGCTACCTTTGAAAGCGCGATCATTTACTGTGCAGGAGTGTAATAAACAGGTGTGTGGGCTCTGAGTCAAACTGTCTGGACTGAAATATCAACCACTTATCTCCTGGACTTTGGGCAAGATATTTAACCTCTTTTCTAAAATCGAAATCATCAGAGTATTTACCAAATAGGTGGTTGTGAAGATTAAATGAGTGTGCATAAATTATATAGGACAGCGGCTGACTCATAATTAAGGCCTCTGTGTGTCATAGATATTTTTACCGTTATCATCAGAGGAAGCATCATCATCATCATCATCATCATCACTATCTTCAAATGGCAGGACTTTAGTGCAGCGGGGGGATGTCAGAGATAATGACATCAGTTTTATAGGTGAAGAAAGGGAAGTCTAGAATCATTAATTCAGTCAAGCACAGACACCCAGGGAAGAACAAGACTGTGGCTCTAGTACTGCTCAGCCCGATGCCCTTGTCGCCATCCTTTGTCAGAGTAAGACCTTGTGCCCTCGTGAGTAGGTTCGGCAAAAATACAATTTTAGTTGATAATTAGCATGCCTTGCATGCGATAGAACTGGAAATGTTGTGCTTTATCAATGAATTTGCCAATGGTCAGAAGTTCCTTTTTACATATATTACTTTAACTTGAGCATGAACTGTTACGGGTGCGAGTGTGTATATATGTATTCGATAATATTCATAATGTCGTCCATGTATGTTTAGATAACATTTAATAGTTACTCAGTACTAGTTTGCAGGTCGCCCAGTGCTCAGTGGGAAACAAAACACCAAGGTACCGTAACTTTGATTTTATAATATATTCTGATTTATTAGATTAATGAAACTCATACTTTAAGAAGAGATTTTCTTGTTTTGTAAGTTTAAAAACTGAAAATATTAGACCTCGGGCTAAAGTTATTGAACACTCGCATGTATGCACACAAAATACTGATAGCATCACAGAATATTAATAACACTTGAGTTTCATATAAAATATTTTCACCTGCATAGCCGAGAACATTTCATAAATATAGGTGCTGTTAATCACAGATTTGTATTATACCCTGAAGAAAAGTAGATTTGGATTCTTATTGGATTTTTATAGTCTACTTTAAGAGTTAGGTAGAATTGATAAAAATGAGCACAGATTTTCATCATCTGCCCATAATAAGTGGTGCCAAATAAAATATTTGCAAGCATTACCAGAAACAAACAGTAGTTGAATCGTCAGATCCTAAATGTGAAAAACTAAGCTAAACATGGCAAATTAAATAAAGGAAAATGAAGAAGTTATATATTAGTTAAATGGTATAGAGAAATTAAAAGAAAAAATGGAGTTGATCGAAGTAACACATCTATACAGTCTTAATTTAAGCACACCATGAAAATGAATAGTTGCAATTTTGCTTGGAAGATATAGTTTATAATTATTTAATTGGGAGTTTCATACTCTTTTTCATTTTACATTATCATTTTTACCATTCTGAGTTCCTTTAGCTCTAAATTTTTTTTTTTTTTTTTGGGCGGCGAGCACACTTTATTTAGTAAAATTGTTAGGACCTAGCACGCTACAAGCCAACAAACCAACAAACGAAAAATTCAGAACCTCGTACTGTGTAGTTGAAGTTCGAGGTGAGTGCCCAGCTGCCCCCTGCCGCGGTTGCCACTGCTTCTGTTACTCTGTGGCCCTGGTGCCTCGGGTTTGCCCAAGTGGGTGACAACGTGGGAAATGGTGGACAAGAGCAACCCTTCCTCAACCCGTGCGCGGAGGCCTTTTCCTTTCAGCGACCATGTTTTCGTCAAAGCTGCTGAGCGCTCATCCCTCGTCCCTCGGTGGGCATCGCCTTCTCGTGCGGACTGGCATCCGTGTCCCATGAACAGCTTGGGCTCAAAGGCCTTTCCCAGCCCCATCTCAGCCTCGTTCCCCCATAGAAAACCATTGCACACCATTTCCATTTCCGTGACGTAGGATTAATTCCCCATCGTGGAAAAACGGGAATGGAGCTTAGAATGTTCCTCGACTATTCATCTAGAGCTGGTCCTGCAAAGAATAATGTGAAATGGAATTGGGAAATTTCCTGGCTAATTTCCAGCAGAGAGCCCAGGCCTGCCAATCAAATCACGAGCACTATTTACTTTTATGAGGGATTGATGTCTTTAGTTAATCTGTACTCAAAAACATTAAAAAAATGGTTTATGTTCTGAAACAAGTATAGAAAATAGTTTTCTGTGTAGGAAGTTAATTGATATGAAATTATTTTATCTGAGGAAACAGCACAGTTAAATGACTTTCCTTTGGGTATAATTTCGAAGTGTTCTTTTCTTTTCTTTTTTTTTTATCTTAAACTCGGATTTAAAAAAAGCACTAAAAATGTACTTTGGCAGAGATTTAATGAAATTGCATTAGCCTACGGCAGTATCTATCTGGAAATGAAGACATACTTAAGTATTTACTTGAAATTTCTGATCTTTTCATATAGAATTAGAATCGTTAGCTTCTTTATCTACAATTAACTACGGTAATACATCCTTCTCCCATTCCCCCTGGTAACTCCCTTTGATCCAAAAATGTTTTAACTTGATGTTTTTAATAATCCAAAATCTACAGACAAGTACAATTATATAGAGTGCAGACCCAAAGGAATGCTGCAAAATTTTTTTTCCTGTTAAAATGACCCAATCATAAAAGAAAAATAGTTTGACCTCATTTTTGGCTCAAATATGAGAGGAACTTTGAGTTTAAAATGGGAATTAGTTATTGAATAAAGTGCCAAAATCAGGTGGTTTAGACAGTCAGAAACACTCTTCAGGCATCTCTTTTTCACTCGATATCCTTTGATTTTTATGACAACTTTTCCACAATGTACTTAACCCTGAAAAGAGAGAGGATAGTGTTAGAATCGAGGGAGAAACACTTTACTGCAGAGTGATGTCTCTTAACTCTTACTTGGTTTCGTACTGCTTGGGGTCTGCTAGGGCGATTTATTAAGCAAACCATAAGTAAAAGACACCACCATCCAAAAACACCAGTCATGTGCGTATACTCATATTTTGCTATAATAAAAACAGGCTTGACACTTCCTCGACTTGCCTTTTTTAAGGAAGGAGAAATGTGGAAGGAAGCACAATCTGTGTGCAGGATTTAAGGTGGCGATGGAAGAAAAACAAGGTGGAGCCATTATGATCTCATTCTTTCCAAATCATGTCTTCTTCCTAGTTACTTTGCAAAGACGATCTCGTCTTCATGGAACACTGGTGCAGAGCAATGTCCATCGTTTCGAAACGGGATTTTTCTTTTCTGTTTTAGGCTCTTTCTCTTCCATCACTTCACTCCTTTATTTCTTTCCCCCCTTTTCCTCTCTTCTCCTTTCTCCCATTCATCACTCGTGCGCTGAACAAAACGTGACCGGCCAGGCCAAGCACAGGGCGTATGCGCCAGACATACCCCGCACACACTTCCCTGACCCTAAGGAACTTAGAACGTAGTAAACACAAGACTTTAAGTAAAGCATTCCAGTTAATTAAATCTTCAAACATTGTGAAGAGGGAAATGGTGAAGGATATCAGTTTTCAGTAATTACCCTGTAAACACTACAGTACGTGCATATAAAAAAATATAATTTGTTTTTGCATGAAATATTGAGTAAATATGGTTCCTCACTAAGGACTTGATACTTGAAGACATACTGGTTGCTACGTTTCGCATGTCGAAGTTTTCCGTGCGCCTAACAATCAGGTGAACACGTGCAGTGTGGGGCTTCGATGGGGCCAACTTGTGCCCAAGTTCCGCGTGAGCCTGTGAACACCCAGCGGTCCTCTAGGTCTCAGTCTTCATCCACTTGTAACTTCCTTGTAAGGGAGGATGCTGCCTCCGTTTGTCCCCAGCCTCCATCTCCTGGGAGTCTGTTGAAATGTCAGTCCCATATTCTCAGTCCTGATCCAGGAGTGGTGGGTCGGTGCCAAAGCTAACCAGAGCCTGATTTTACTAGAACCCGTGTATGATTCTTGCCCTCCTGCTAGGTAAAGAAAAGCCTTGTGACGCCCCATCCTGCTCTCCCAGACGAGAATCCGAGGAAGACGGCAGTGAGACTTCATTCAGATTGCTTTTTGCTCTTCTGGGCGGTTCTCGGTGTCCTTTTCATTTTTCTCAAGCCCACCTTCTTCCACGGGGCTGTCTCCCTCCAGCAAGGGCGCTTTCCGAGTCACAGCACTCCAGGGGGGCCAAATAATGATGCAGGGGTGTTCCAGAAGTGAGCGATTGCTTCTAGCCAGCGTTTTACTAGTGCAGCTCACTGTAAGGTAGACTGTCAGACTCATAATGTCATAATTTACGTTTTCTCTTTGTAGAATACTACGTGGCGATTAAGCAAATTAGGGTACCTCCGTTGCCCTAAAATGGAAAGATGCAAATCATCCAAGTGTGAGTGAAAAAGACAAATTAGTTTCATAGACCCTGCCACTCCGTGTAGGAACTGCAGGAACTACACGAGTACATACATATTTACACATAAGTACATATGTGTACGTAAATATCTCTGGGCAGGTATATAGTTAGGCTTATTTTATTGACATATATGACAGAGAAATATGTCCGGAAAGAAGCACACCCACCTGGTGTCAGGGATTATCCCCGAAGAAAGGGAGTAGAGGCAGGAGTAGAAGCAGAGTCCTAAACTTGAATCTCAGTAGACGACTTACGTCTCTGGCTTATCTCTACGGCCGAAGGGTTAGAATGCTATTACTCTACGGGCTTGCCTTCAAGCCAGGCGGTGGTGTCAGGTGCACATGCAGCATGTGTCTGAACAGCTGGGGAAGGGTGGCTTTTCCCAGAGGAAAACCAGGATGCTCTTTCCAGCAGGGGCGCTGGATGCTGGGCAGGAAATACAGCAGCTGTCCGTGAAAATACTTGGAAGGCTTCTTGCTTTGCTTACAACATTTGTGTATCGCTTTAGTAATCAAAAATAAAACCAAAAATACAGATTTTCAATTTCAATTAAATTGCTACAGAACTTGAATTAATACTTATGCCAGAAGTCATATGTATAAAAATAAACACTAAAGAAAATGGAAAGCTGTTTTACCCCCACCGTTCACCCATGCAGACGGCTCGATGAACAAGCCCAGTGTACTATTTATAACAAATTGCCACCTTTTATTTGTTTATGAATATATTACCCTTTGTCGTATTTCTCACTAAACTAAGCCTTGCCATTAAGGCCTTGTAGGTGTGAGTTTCAGGATTTTCTGTGACATCGTCTTTATTAGTTGCTAAGGTTATTTTAGAATTGGCAACGTAAAAATTTTTGCTCATTAAACTTTATGGTGCTTTTGGATCCCATGCAAAAATTAAAGTATTTTACCAAGTTGCAGGAATAGAGAAAATTGCTAAAAAAGTAATCATGTTCATTAAAGGACCAGCAATCCAAGAGAGAGCTAATCAATTTTATTGGTCTCATTACCTGCCAAACAAATCAAAAAGCATATGGGGCCTGGCATCATCAGAAACCAGGCTGTGGAGCCTCGTCGAACTCAGTCTCCATCTCCTGTGCCCCCACCTCAGCATCTCCTGTCAGCCCAGGAAGGTCCACGGTCTTCCGAGTTGCAGGCCTGACTGAACTACGGGTGGTTTCGGCCTTACTGACCTCCGTACATTTCCAGGGAAAAGTAAGCGTTGAATGACGAGTCATGGGACCCAGAAGTGAAGTGTGAGCGGGAGTAGTTGGACGTTTGCTTTGAAGAAAACCACGTGTTCAAGACCCGAAGAACTTCTCAATTCTGTATAACGAATCTGGGCATCTCTCCTGGTGACTTCCTCACTCTCGAGATGCGTGAGGCTGTAGCTTCTGGTTCTTCCAGCTCTGCTGCTGTTCGAGACCCTCCGAAGGCTGTTTGCGGCCCATCAAAACCTGCATCACGGCTGAAGTGCTGACCAGCAGCTGCGTGTGTCAGACTCGAACATTCAAACCCGTGTCAATTTGTTTGGTAACAGGTGTAGCCAGAAGGGGTCCCATGCCTCTTGGTACGTTAAGACTTTTTGGAGGGGGAATGAGTTCCTCTGAAAACATCCCCTATCAAATTTTTGCCAGTCATTTCCTCAGTGTGCTGTGGCACTGGATTCTGGCTAAAGATTTCAGCTAGGAAGAACCTGCACTCATTGGGCTGGAAATGAAATCAGCTGCCATATGTGAATTCTGTATGGTTCTTTTCAGCTGAACACTGAAGTTGTTGTGTTCTACCCAGTGACATGAATGGCAAGCAAGTGAGAAGAAAGAAATTACGAGGACCAAACAAGGGATAAGCAAGACATTTTCAGCTGAAAGTTGGGGAAGAGATGGGTGCTGGCAAAGCAGAGCGGTGAGGACGCCCACTCCAGATGGAGGCGTGTAGGAAAAAGACGTCGCCCAGCACCCAGCCGCTGGGACCCGGCATTGGGGTGGCTCCTCTTTGCCTTTTTCATAATGCGAGGCCATTGCTGTTCTCGAAAGTGTGTGGAACTGAAATGGAGAAGAGTTTTTCCTTCCATTTAGGTCATTTCAGGTGTGATGCCGTTGGGTAGCTGGGCTTCAGGACATATTTTGACTGAGTTGTTTTGGTGTCTACAACTCAAAAACCGTCCACCTGATAAAAGCACCGGGTTGCCCCGTTAGAGCAACGCGGTGATTGTTTACTTCAGGTTTTGAACGTCTTTAACACCTGGCTTTCTAGGAGGTTTGAGAACACAAAGAAAACGTGTTTACCTACTGCAAAACCTACTTTACGCAAAGTAACAACAGCTTTTGGGTGAGACCTCGCTATTAATAAAGTATATAACATAGCCTTCTAAGTAGCTGAATAACTTTTTTATCTCAAAAGTGTAATCTATGTTTATTTTAGAAAATTCAGATAGCATCTGACCAAAAACAAGTTAGTTAAGAAAAATTACCCATAAAGACTAGCTATAATCCTACCGTTGACTTTATCCATAATCTCAAACTGAAAGCGGCAATATTTTGGTGTTCTCCTTGCTAATTACGTCTGAAATAGTATGTATGTATGTCTATTGATATGCATGACCGTATTTTGTGACTGATGCAACCTCGGTGTCTAGAAAAGTGTCAAACATATGTGGTCAGCGTCACCTGATCTATTCTAGATATTAGCATTTTAGTGTTTCCGGCGGGCTTAATATACCATTAGTACTTGCTAGAGTTTTAACAAGCCAAACAGGTCATCGATATGACTTCTTTCTCCACCTACTAGTCAGTCTTCAAGTTAAACGTTTTCTTGCTGCCAGGGTAGGTGTGAAGATGAAAGGGTAACTGTGCGTTTTTATTGAAAAGGAAGACAGCGTGTTGGGTTTCTGCCGCGGGGAGGAAGATTGGAGAATAACAGATGTCTCTGTGATTTGCAAGCAATTCCTTTAGGGAGGAGTGATTTCGGCTTACCCATCTCGGCACATTGTCAGGGAACCCTAAACCTTATAATGCCGAGGATTATGAATCATGACACCCATAATTGAAGATTCGGAGAGGTTTAATTAGTATATTGTTACTTTGAGCAAAACCACACAGAAACCGTGTTTAGGAACAATTTCGGAATCATTTCATTCAGTTTTCACATCTCTGGTTTTCCTTTCAACTCCCTGGTAAACATCCGGAGATGCTGAATTCTTCCCCCTGATAGAGGCAAAGAGCACTCACGCTAATGCTCAGCTGTTTGTTTATTATGTTTCCAAACTTTTCCCAGTTTCTGTTTCGTATTCAGCGAAACGGTGTAAGGAAAACCATCTGCTCTGCAGCTGCAAAGGGATCACCTTTGCTGCTTCTTCGCAGCGAGAAGCCAGATGCCCCCCGCGCACAGCCTGGACAGGGGCTCGGGTCTCACGCCATATGTTTTAGACAGTCATCCTGGAGCTAAGTCAATTAATGGCTCAGAAGATGCAATTAGCCTTTTAGTGACTGTGTTTATTCGTAAAGGGGCTGCCTAAGATAAAGAAACTCTTGGTTCCCTGCCCCTATTATAATTGCAGACTAAAGATTGGAAATATTGGATGGCAGCAAATGTACTGAGATCATTAGCCCGCGGGGGATGCTCTCTGCCTTCTATAGCCGGCTGCTACCACACCAAGTTCCTAGGCATGTGCTAGGATACGGGCACAAAGGAAAGATGAAGTTATTCTCAACAGAATGTATTTAAACAGAATTTTACAGTCCTTACCATGTCTTGAGATAGCTTTTGTCCCTATCCAAATATATATTTTAAGTATAAGTAGACACTGAGTGACGAATATGTACTGAAATGTAATTATTATGGTGAAAATTCTTTATTTTGCAACTCACTGTTCAAATTTGGGCAATCTTTTTTTTTTTTTTTAAGTAAAATTAAAATCCTTTGAAAATATTTCAGCACACTTACTCGTAACTTTTAAGTAAAAACCTCTAGGCTGTGTGTACCTCTGGAAGACACTGTAATCATAACAAATAAATATTAAGCCAGTGTGTGTCTTCAACTAGGGCGGAAGTTACACTGATTTCTTCTGACTTGTATCTGGTTTGAAGGAAGGTCCATAATGAGTCAGTGGTTTAGCTGGAGGTCAGTTTCACGAGGATGAGCAGACTTGCATATGGAATTAAAAATGTGCTTTTTCCTAGGTAGGATGACACCTTAAAACACTATATAAAATTAACGTATAAAAAGGATAAATTTAAAGATTTCTATACATAGCTTTTTAATCATTATATATATACATTTATATATGTATGTATGTATTTAAATGACTTTCCCAAATGACTTTTAGAAATACCATAGCTTTCATGAGAGTCCTAAGTAATTTATTTCAAACTATCAAACACTTACTTGGCAGAAATTAGACTTTGTGTCTGGATGACTATAAGGAAGAAGGTGTCACCAACAAAGGGACGTCTTTAGGAAGGGGGAGGTGTTTATTCCCTTTGTCTTGTTTGGGATGGTAAAAGAAAGGCAGACAGTTTTTCTAATGCACATTAGAAAATTCAGACCCACCTTCAAATTGGATTTTCCATGGCCAAACAGAAATTTATCCTCCCGGGTTGAGACTAAGAAAGAGGACGTTCTATCAGATGGGATGCCGCTAACTGCGTCAGCGTGGAAACGGGGCAGAGCGCCAAGAGGACTAGAAGAATCCGCTCCAAGAACGAGCCTACTTAGAACAGGGAAACCAGGGCGAGCGTCCACAGGGAGTGTAAGAATAAAGTCAGAACACGTTTTGGCTTTAATAGACCATACACACCAGCAGAAGTTTAAAACTAAAAGCCAGAACGAGCTTTGTCAACGGCGACCGAGAAACGATGCAGAAGTTCACGATTGACACTCACCTCATTATTGGAGCCATGCGTCTTAAGAAAATGTTTGACTTTTTTTAAAGCTTTTTTTTTGGGGGGGGGATGTCTAAGATATCCTTGTACTTCCCTGGCAAGATTAAAATTTTCTCATCTTTTGCATCACCATTCTGTGAATATGCCAGAAAATTTGAGAGTGGTTATGGAAAAAAAAAAAAAGAAGCATTTGAATTGGACCATGTTTCTGTATTGCCGAATTAATTTGGCAATCAGAGATCTGATCACAGAAATATTTCATTAATTTCTGTTTTAGTGTATAGTAACTCTTTAATTAGACATGTTTTTTGAGGCCACCTGTTTTTTCTTTAAGATTTGTTAAAAATTATTCATGCTTAACATAGAATGAACAGGATTATCTTCTCACACACACAGATAATAAGGGCCAAATCATGGAATACGTTTGAAACGTTGGATAGATCTTCTCTGGTAATAAAGAGATTTAATGCTATCTTGGAGCCATATCATATCTTCCTTCTAAATCCCTATTCTATTTTAATACATTTGATCACTTTCATCTGTTAATGTTTCCATGAGTTAAATGGATGGAAAATACTCTCTGCATAAAACATACTGAAAAAAGATGGGATAGTGAAGCCTAAAGCAAGTCAGCCAGAGTGATGAACACGAATCAGCTTCCTCAAACTTACACTGGCGTTTGACCTTACGGCCTTAAACATGCTCAGTGGGTTTGTACTGTTTTCCTAGTGATTTTGTAGGTTTACTTATCCATCTTGTCACCAGGACCTCTTGCGATCAGTACCAAACATTCCTCCTTAAAGGAAGCCATCCTTAGCCTCAGAATGGAACAAAAATAACTGGTCTCCTAATCGATTTATTGAATTAATGGTTTTGACCACTTTAGCAAGGTTGATTCAAATGGAGTAGTTGTTGAAAACAGCCTAGGTGATGCCAAATATAAATTCTGTTTGATCTTTTTACCTGCTATAAAGTATGTGCTTTGGGTTGAACATTATACGGCTTCATTAATTTATAGATTTAAGAAAAACTTCAAAATATTATCTCTAGAACATAACTATAGTAAAAGCCATGTTTAAGCAAGTCAGGATTGTAGGGCCAGTGTTATTCCATTGTTATAAGGAACTCACTCTTTATTTGTTTATTTGGTTGTGATAAAATACAATTTCTCATTATACTATATTTTTCTTAATAGTTCTAGGAGTTTATATTTTTCCCTTGATGCAACCGCTCATAAGTCTTGAATTTAATCAGTAAGTTCAATAGCAAAAGTTTTGTTAATTACAGAATCAGGAGATTTTTCTTCATTTCTTTATAATTTAAAAAAAACTTGATTCTAGTTTATTTTGAGAAGGCTTAATGTATTTCAGGACAAGTGAAAATCTTTCAATATTCTCTTTGTGTATGTCTGTTCTGACTATTCACAGATGTTAGCCCAACAAGAAAATCACGTTCATTCATTCTGCAATCTTCCAGAGTGCCTATTACATGCCAGGAAGTTTTCTAGGTTCTGTCGATTTAGCGAAAAAAAAAAAAACAACAACAAAAAAACATTCACTACCCTCATGACACTTACCTCTAGTAGCGATTTGTCCCACTGACTGAAAGTGACCAGAAACTGGGCTGGTCAGGTTTGGTCTTAAAATCTTAAGTTTTCTATTAAACTTCAGTCTACACCATATGAGTCATAGATGAAGCACTTCCTGGGTCCTGTTGTCATTTATTCCGTAGGACCTCTGAATTACTCACCTACCTTTAAAAACTGGTGTGACTTATTTGCATTCTATTCGAGAATAGGAAATACTTCAATATGGCATCTGTGATCAGATTTACAATTAAATTTCTTTTCAGGCAGTTCAGGGACATAAAGGACATCAGTCCCTTTATTTCCTTATCTAATTACAGGTGTTTTCTTGTGACACAGCTGGCTGTAAATGTACAAGTTAGGAGAGATGTTAAGCGGTCAAACGAAAATGATAAGAGTTTTGTTTCTCTGTCACTTAACATTTCTGTCCTAGACTGGTGAGGTTGCTCCTAAATGACATCACATCATCTGGAGACTCAGGTCCCTCACATGCTGGACTTACACCCTCTAACTTGTCTTCCTCTGGAAAGTCAAAGCTAGATTACTGCCACACCTGCCCCCCAGCCCCTGCAGACAGCGGATCAAAGAGTAAATTTGGGGAAAGCCAACTGTCGTTAAGTTGACGATCACCGGAAATTGCATGCTTGACTCTTCTCACGACCTGCTGACCCAGAAGTATGTGGCCACACACACTTTAAGGAAGGCCAGGAGGCGTAGTCTCTAGCTGGGTCACCACGTGCCCTGGACGAATAGGAAAATACATCTGGAGGACACCTGTGCCGCAGGAGTCAGTGTCCATTAGAAACCAGAGTCCCAGTGCGCCCTGGCTTCTTCATGGGTTTGGTCAATACTCTGAGTGATAGGTGCATAATTACTCTTCTTACTCGTCAAGACATCAGACTCCAGGAAGTCAGGTCTCACCAGACCCCAGAACAGCCTGTGACCGAAGAGTTCATTGTGATGTGAACCTTTGCTCTGCAAATATTCAGTGTTGAGTGGATTCTTTTAGGAGTGCAACACAGAGGTGTTTTTTGTTTTGTTTTGTTTTGTTTTTATCTGAAAATAGTAGCTGGGATGAAAGAAGGATCAAGCATATTAAATCTCCAACAGCATGATCCTAAAGGAGCATTTACCACCCAAATCCCAGACGTTCCCATCTACCAGCATATGGATGACAAAACGGGGAGGGGCACCCTATTTCATTAATTTTAAGAGTTGTTGATGCGTAGTTCAAAGCAGTACACCTAAGACGTTGCATGTAGAGCTCTAGGAAGTGGGACATCTTCCTTAGTCTACTCACTGACCTTCTCATCTTTCAAGTACCCATTTCACCCCTTGTTTTAAACTTTAGCTTGTACCCTATCCATTTGGGGACTAGGTAACCATGTTCTGGATGGGACTAGCCTGTTCCCAGAGTTCCTTTCACTAAGTCTTGGGTAGGGCCAGGCATTTTGCATGTCTAACGAGGCCTCAGCTGATATGGCCTTGCTGTTTCTGGTCCACATTTTGAGGACCACTGCATTACACTGTGACCTGAAACTAGTAGCAGTAACCCCTTGGACCCTCTTTCAAGGAATGATTTGTCCCAGCTTCTGGGATCGCTACAAGTGGACAGCTTGTCAGCCGCTCCAGGGATCGCCCTGCTGGCGGAGAGCTGCCTGGCCCCAGCTCACACCTGTACCTGGAATGGCCCACGGGCAGTGACAGCTTGCAGTGGATAGATAAAGACCCTCCTGGCTTCCTGGCCATTTCGGCTCCGGTGCTCCGTAGAGTTAGTTTAGTGGGGCCTCGGGCTTTTCCTCCTCCCTTCCTATCCCGATGCGGATCCCCGCGGCTCGCTCTGATGAACATCCTGAACACCAAGCTTTGCTTCAGAGGCCGCCTCGCTAGAGACCTCACTCCACAACAGCAGCACTCTGG
Organism: Rousettus aegyptiacus; assembly: GCF_014176215.1. Classification (NCBI taxonomy): domain Eukaryota; kingdom Metazoa; phylum Chordata; class Mammalia; order Chiroptera; family Pteropodidae; genus Rousettus; species Rousettus aegyptiacus. Next base: position 42,658,408 of record NW_023416288.1, on the reverse strand, counting down.
TCCCGGAGTCTCCGCGGCCGCATCTGGTGGAGTCCGGGCTCTGCACCTGATGTTTCAGGTGGACCTCGACGGGCCGCCATGAGGCTCTGCGGCCGCTTTCTCACCAGTCACCTCGCCTCTGTCTGTCTCGTCCTCGCCGCGCCCCACACAGCTCCTGACCCGGGGATTTTGTTCCCACCACCCAAAATGCCTCTGCAGTGCCGTCATTTCACCTGTCCTAAGCCTACATGTCCTTCAAGACTCAGATTCGCACTTCCCTGTGTATTTTAGAAGCCTTCTCTGTGAAAACACGGCTGAGCTAATCTGTTCTTGCGCATATTTCTGTCACATCACGTCGTATTGAAAAGCGAACGTTTGGTGCTCATTTGTGTCTGTCCTTCTCAATGGTGAGCTCCCTGAGGACAAGGACCATACCTCCAGTCATCCTTGGATGGATAACTGGCCCAGAAACCTGTACGGGGCTGGGCGATTGCCCGTGTGGCCTTCCGTAGACGTCTGTGCACTTTCTTTTCTTTATAAGTTCTTCAGGGACAGGCTTTGTGTTTCGGCTTTACGTTTCATGTGCTGTGCTTGGAAGAAAGCAGGTGTTCCCTAAATACCTGCTGAATAAAGAAACATTGTATAGTTAGTTGTTTTTATGGCCCATAACAAAGAACTTACTAGTAATATGTCTTCCGAATAGGAGACTATATCTCACATTTTTATTATACATTTCTCAGTATTCGAATGTTCATAGTATCCAAAGATAATAAGCTCTTCATAATCTAAATATGTTGTAATGCATTTATAACTAATATTAGAAAATAATGCTAGAAGATACTAATTTGAGATAAATTTAAGCATTTTACCTAACAATGTGGGAAAGCATAATATAAAAATGTGGCGTTAAACCTACCAAGCCACACACACACATCGTCTTTACACTTAAAAGGTGTTTTTACTTTAATCATACTGCCAAGTTCACCTTGAGTCTTCCTGAATTTTCATGAAAATTCAGAAAATAATTTTAGTAATGTGAGCTTCTTTTAAGTTTAATTCTAAATCATCATACTTTCTATCTGTGCTGGGTTAGACCAAGGAGTCTTACCTAGATTCAAAGATGAGCAAGATCGTTAACTTCAAGTTGTTCAAATTTCCTTTCACTCTGGTTCACGCCCAGTCCAGCAAAGACCACATAGCATAATGCTGTGGGTCGAAGCCCAGGGCTTCATGTATTTCACAGAAACACCGGATGTTTGCTGATCTTGACAATGAGACATCTCTGCCAAGTGACAGGATCCTAAAGCTATGGGCTTGCTGCCTTTTATCCTACCCAGCCTGCCAGCCGCAAAGCCAGGCAATAATTCTACTGGTCAATGAGCCACGTCACCCAACCCAGGCCTTGACACTCCGCTCTGCCGGCCCTAGGGAGCTGTTCCTTACGAGTGTGTGTGTAAGGGCTTAGGTATTTTCCGCGTATGTCCATTGTGGGACTTCTTTGGATGTGACGAGCCATGACCTACCTTCTTTGTTAGTTTCAGTGGATTCAAAGCTGAAATAATCGAAGGGTGAAATTGTTTTTATACTCTACATTCCTATTCTATTTCTAATTCTAGCTAGAGTTTTAAGTAGTGTAAATAAACAAAAATGTCAATTCTTTGCTTACCCATCCTCTAGGATCTTATTAAAGGACATCATTGTTTGTTTGTCTGGTACTTCTTCTTCAGAATCTCAGTCAACCAGGTTATTCATCATAAGGACAACAACAGAAAGTATAAGTCAAGTGCCTAGCTGGAAAGTTCAGTTTTGAGATGGAAGTCTATGGAACCTACACTCACTTCTAACTTGGGCAGTTTGAATAAAGTTCATATGAGCCATATATGGGAAGCCTCGATGTGAGCCAAGTGATAGATTTGAACAGCGGCACACCCCTGCAGAGGCAAACCACATCTGCTGTGTAAACAGCACGCGTGGGCTCAGTGTCTGACGATAGCATGGTTTGGATTTTCTAGGCAGACCTAGAAAACTGGTAGAAGCTTTGGACTGGCTTCATTTTCAGCCATGAACAGCAGAGTCCGTGAGCTACAAGGAAATGCAGACCGCGTGCTGCCATCCACATATAAAAATTACAGGCTGTAAGCCATGTGCTTTGATATTATTTGCTTAGGGTTTTTTTTAAAATACTTGATTCTCATTCCCTATGAAGGTATCTCTCATGGCAGGTGGCCTCCGCGTGTGAGGTAGTTGGCCAGAGAGCAGCCCGGGCCCCTCCTAGAGCCCCTTCTTCGCTCTACATCGTTGGCATTGTGCCCTTACCAACTGCACCATGTAAAGAAGTTATGATTGGCTATTGGAGTCTTTTTAAATTAAGTTTATTGGGGTAACATTAGTTAATACAATTATATAATTTTCAGGTGTACATTATCATTTGACATCGGTATATTCTATTGTGTCTTTACCACTCAAAGTCCAGTTTCCTTTGGCTACCATATATTTGATCCCCTTTACCCACATCACCATCCCCCTACCCCCCTATATTTGACCCCCTTTACCCCACCTACCTCCTCCCTTCTCCCCCATCCCACTAGCCTATAGTCCATGTCCACGAGTCTCTGTTTGTTTGTCCTGTTCATTTGTTGCTTTTAGGTTTCTATCCCACATCTAAGTGATATCATGTGGTTTTCAACTTTTCTGTCTGGCTTGTTTCACTTAGCATGATTATCTTGAGGTCCATCCATGTTGTCACAAATGGCAGTGTTTCATCTCTTCTTATGACTGAGTGATTTTCTGTAGTATATTTGTGCCATAGCTTCTTTAGCCAGTCATCTATCATAGGACACTTCAGTTGCTTCCATGTCCTGGCCTCTGTGAATAATGCTGCTGTGGAGAGTCCTTGACTTCATCTGCAGATACTAGTAGCGAACATTTTTGTCTCTAGATTGGATAAGTAAAATAATTGATGGTTTAAAAAAAAGGGTAAGTTATCATCTATCATCTTTTTTGGTAAAATATGTATACCCTAGTTCTTTGAGCCAATGTGACTCTAGTATGTTCTCCTTCACTACAGTATTTGGGTAGTTCTGTAGTAGATGATGCAAAATGGGTGATAATCTGTACTTTACAAGAAGCACTTCCAAGAACAAGTTCAAGGATATAAAAATAAAATAAATGAGTAACTTTTAACCTTTTACAAAAACATAACCTTACAATCTAAACTGGTTTTGTAATATCTTCAATAAATTAGTCTTAAAAATGTATTCTGACTTGAATTTCAGAAATCAAGTTGTTCACTTAATTTTTAATGGATTTTCTTTAAAATCCCTTTTTTACTTGGTTTTAGTGAAAAAAAAGTCTCTCTTTTAAAAACTGGTTTGAACAACCTCAAATCTAGGCTTTTATTTCCTACTTCTAAGCTAGGCATACCTGTGGTAGGTGCTGAGTTAACTAACACCGGAGTCTATGCTCTGAGCAGTTCTTGGCAGAGACCTCAACCTTGAGCCGATGGCCACCCAGCTCCTGCCCAAGCATCAGAGTGAAGCAGCTGGCGTTGACATTGGCGGCGTCCGCCACCCATCCCTCTACGTGCTTCCAAACTGTGTTAAAAAAAAAATACTCCCCAGAGAACAACAAACTCAACTGCCAATGAAAATGCCTCATTCGAGTTACAGTTTATTATTACCATTCTTTTCATTTTTACCAAAAGTCAGTTGAAACAAAGGACCCCAGAAAGAGCCTTTCCGCCTTCCTGCCAGGAACGTTTCAGTCATAGCACACCGAGTCACCCGGAGTTCCTTGTGTAAAAAACTTCCTTACATGTAAGATTCCACCAGGAAAATTTACCTCATAAAAGAATTCTCTTTCTCTGAAGACTATTCTCGTTTTGTTAGACAATGGAAATAGCAAATTAATTGTTTTCCTTTTTTCTTGACTTCAAAGGAACTCAGCTGTAGATAGGGTGTCCAGTTGACGTAACCATTTTCCCTCAGCTCTTAGGTTTGTTTTCCTCTCCCTTTTTATTTGGTGTCTAATGTTTTTTTGTTTTGTTTTTCATTTGTTTGTTTTTAGCATGAATTATAGTTTCCCTATTGCAAATTGGTACAGTTTTTTTTCCCCCTAGGGATAGGTTGAAATTAACGTAAAATTTAAAAGTTAGGGATTTTATCATTCATTCTTTTCAATTTATTTTTATCTAAGTTTATTTCTTAAAAATATTAACTGATTATGCCCTTTGGGCCCAGGAGTGTACTGGTCACTGTGGTTAGAATCCTGAGTGAGTAAGATTCCCCGCCTTCTGGTTCCTTTTTAGACCCATAATAACGCTGGGCACAGAGTGAAGTTCGGTGTGTATGCGTTATCCGATTGCCTCTCAGTTAATTATTCTTCAGGCTGAATGTATTTGAATGTTTCAAAATAAGGTGAATTTTATCTGTCTGTGTTAGTTAATTTTGGGAAGGGCAAGCAAGGTAAGATGATATGAAAAGCATGTTTTAATTCCTTTTAAAACTTCACATTTTTTTCATCCTTATGTAAAGGCAGTTCCTTAAAACCAACACAATTTTCCCCTCAAGCTGATCGTGGTGTTTCACGTCAGGCATCTCAGGTCATTTTGGTGAGGATTTAAAGTAGGCGAGTCGCTCCATTTAGAGGCCTGTTTTTTTTTTTTTCCCCAGTTTGTTAAAATAAGATAATGATAATTTAAGTTACAGCAAAATTCTTTTGTATGTGCCCAGTCAGAAGCAATGACAGAACTTATTTCCTGATCAAAAGGATCATGGAAGACAACCTCCCTCTCTATCTTTTAAATTGGATCCCTGCATTTTAATACTGAGTAGGAGTTGTTTACTTGCAGGGATTTTTGTGGGTGGGTCTGGCAGTGAATTAACTAGTTATTTGCTCACCTCCCACTTCTCAAGGGAATTTCTAACTTGGGTTAAGGTGTAGCTCTGCTGTGTGTGAATTGTAGATGTAGTGTTTCTGGAGGTCTCAGGAAACACCCTATAAATAGATAATCTTAGTTAAATGTCAGAAGAGGAATGCACATCTTTTCACCTGTGACCTCCACAGGGCTCGCTCACCTGGTAAGGAGCTGTGGATTTGGACACCATGATTCCTGCTGGAACACAGAATCTGATCATGGGCTTCCTTCTCTAGCTTGAACGGTTTCCTCTTCTTTGTAAATATGTTCTGTGATATAACATAACATAGTGTATATTTTTGGGATCTTGGGGAAATCTCTCCTATTGAGATTGTGTTTAAAGCTATCAGAGGTTGAGAACATGGTTGAAGGACAATCAATTAGAAAGTTCTGGCTAGAAAACCCTCTAAAAATCAGAAACAAAGATTTTGGAACCCCGAAGAGAAGGAAAGGTGGTTAAGTAGAGCGTGTTTGTGTTTCGAGCGGGTGTCAGTGGAAACAGCACTGAGCCGGGAGTCGGGAGACGCATTGTTGCTGCCTTGACCTTGATCTCGTGACCAAGGGGTGCGTAGGATGAGCTCCGAGGGCATCTGTGTCTGTCTCACCAGCAGGCTAAGCCTCGCTTTGGAGCGCTGCTCTCAAGGGTACGAAGGGAGCCTGACTGAGCCTCTGTATCTCAGAGCCTGGGCTTTAGCAGCTGCATCCTGCAGATCTGGCTGATGCCGTTGAATTCCCAGACCTAGGACCGCGCAGAGCATCAGCCTGAGGCTAATGAGCAGGATACAAACTCGAATCTCAGAGAGATCTCATTGCCGGTGCTGTCTTCTCTTTGGGTCACAAACGCCATGTGTCTCTCTATTTCCGGTTTGGCAGAGTTGGTCGTCAGGGCTGGCGGGTAAACATCACTGTCAGCACAGTCTTGCCCTCGAGAGAGAATTTTACGACCAAGTTCATCATCACGGAGACAAGAACGTCCCATGTCTGTTTCTGACCCACCTGTTCAGTATCTCACATTTAAATCATGATACGGTACCGATTTTTACGACTCGTGTGCCTGTTCTAGATTTTAAATTATAACTAAGCAGGAGAATGTGGACTCGCGTGGCAGCCACGGAAACTGTACCAGCTTCCGTCTGTGATCAGGGCCAGAAGCAAGGCTGGACCACAGCGTGTTCACGAAGCACATTTTGTTCGGTTTCGCTTTGCAAAGTTAGCGATGTCTGTCTTCAGAATGTTCCAGCCACTCCGTGGTCATCCCTTTTCTCACCTTCTTCATTCTCAGAGCACTTGCCTTCAGACACCCCGAGTCCCCACAGCGTCTCTCCCTCTGTGGGTCCCCCATGCGCCTGGATGGGAGGGAGGAGCACTGAGCCGGGAGTCAGAACACTGGGCCGGGCCCTGTTACCAACAAACTGTGCAACTTCAAGTCATTTAAATTTTCTTTATCTTGGTTTCTCTGTCATCTGTCTGTCTATCATCTATATTTCAATATTTTTAATTAACAGTTTGGAACTACAGTGAAGTTATTTTTAACTCTTAATATAGCTAAGATTTTATGAGCTTCATCTTATGATCAAAACATTCTTATGCTTTTCATATGTTTGACTAAGTAAACCTGGAAAGTACTTTGCCCTAAGGTGACAGCTGCCATGGTCACGTACTGGAGCAGAGTCACCAGGGTGCTGGGGATATTTGCTTTGTGGTGGTGGTTTTGCTTTTTTGTTTTGTTTTGTTTTGTTTTGTTTTTAAAGATTCATGCCCTAAATGTCTTTTAAGAAAGAAAAAAAGAAAAGAACTATCCGATAATAGAATTTAAGCACTGGGTGAGGACAATGGAAGCTATATATATATTTTTTAAAGAATCTTTCATCAGCACTGAAAACAAGACCAAATATGCCTGAGGTTTAGTCCCAATGACTAGCAAGACCAACCAAGCGGCAGGACCTAAAATAAAGCCGGGAGTTTGATTTAGTATGAACAGTGGTGGCTCTGGCAGCCTCGAATCAGACTTAGAAGAGAACGACACGAAGCGAGTAGCACCCGCATGCCGAACCCGTCCGGTTTCTCCTCCCCTGAACCTTTGAAAAACCCCAGAGAGGAAAGCCCTAAACGTATTGCAAGATTCTTAGAAAAATACCTGTCCATCCTCTAACTCATCTCACCTGTTAGGAAAGTGTGCATGAGCACATATTGTTGCTTCATGGGATGGGGGGTGAGGGGGGAGTGAGTGGGGTGGGAGGGTGGGGGTGGGGGTGTTGGGACACTGGGAGGTAATGCCAGCGAAGCAGTCACTTCACACGAAGACCCTGTAAGGTTGTGGTACCGTTATAACGGTAACTATGACAAATGCGAACACCCGCTTGACTTTCCTCTCTTTTAAGTCCTTGTCAATTTGTCATGTCAAATAATATTGTGTTTTCACACACATTTTTTTTCCCGTTGCTGCTTTAGAGTAGGAAGGCAACTTCACAGCAAGGAAAGGGTACTATCGCGGCGGGATATTATGCTACGTAGCCTAAGTTTCTCTCATTTGCTGAGCATTCCAGATTCAGCTATCGACTCACAAAGCGGTGTTATTTTTCACTACGTAATGGTTTTGGCCTTGGGTGTTGGGGAGAAAAGGCTGATTAAAAGGAAGCCTGCATGCTAATTCCCAGCATGCCTTTTGGCAGCTTCTTCCTTTCACTTAGAGGTGGGAGCAGGTGGTGTCATTTAGAATTAAATGCATCATGTGTCAGTTGGCAGGAAAATAGCAGTCCGCGATGAACTATCTCTGCGATGAATCTCATTAATTGTTCGCCGGTTTGTGGTAACTTTGTTTATATCTGCGTACTGTCATATGAGTACAGCGAGGCGTCAAACATTTGGATCATACTCGGTGTTAAGTTTAACTTTGAGCCGTACAGGGCCCTTCACAGAGCGGCGTGGGAGGGCTGGCGTGCGTGTGCGTGCCTTCCACCTCCTACGTTTCATTTCCCTCATTTTCCAACGAAGAAAGAGCATTTTCTCAAAACTCTGGGTCAGCTCAAGCCCGCCCTATTTTTAGCATTTCCTATTTGAACTCTCTTGCATTTCCAGAGGCACGATACTCCTGCAGATTATAATGCTTTCCTAGCATTTAAATGTCTTTAAATGTCAAAGGGCAACTGAAAAATCCATCTCATGTTTTTTTAATTGAAAGACATATATTTAGATTCAAGTCACCACGCATGATATTTGATATAGTTTATTAGAAAAATAACTCTAGAAGGATTAGCCTAAATTTCTTCTTTGTACATCACTGTTTCTCTCATGGAATGTTTAAGCAAATATAAAAACTTACGTTAGCAAAGACATATTTATAGTTACTATGCAAATATATGGCAATATTTCTAATAAATATCCTCTTTCCGAATTCATCCTTTTTACCTACGGAAGGACTTACGGAGCATCTGTTCTATGGCAAGTCCCGCTCTGCCTTAAGACAGCTTGTCTCTTTCCAGGAACCTGAAGTATCTTTGAAAAAGTAGATATAAACATGGGGAAAAAAGAAATATCAGTGTGCAGTTGACAAATTACATGGAACAAGCAAGTGCTATTTTAGATCAAAGAAGTTTTGTTGGAATATTTTCCATATTAAAGGTTTTTACTGATGATAAGTGTATAGTGATGTAGCATACAGGGCAGATAAACGAGCGCCACCATGAAATTCCTGATTGGTTTACAATTACTTTGTGTCGAGAAATATGCATTCCTGTGATCGGGGACCAAGGCGCCATCTTGAACAGGTGACTGTAATAGAGGGTGGCAGGCATCGATCCTGTCTTTACTCCACCTCTTCCACACCGTGCGGCCTTAAAGAAGTCACTCGTTTTCTGATTACATTTCTAATAATAAGATGGGAAGCCACGTGGAGAATTTCACGCCCGAGAGCCTGTTTTTGCTTTTCCAACTCATGGTATAGTCCCAATGCTAAAAACGATTCCTGGGTTTTTAACCAACGTAGAGGCCAAGGACATCTGATTTCAGTCTCTTGGAACCATTTCTAAGCCCAGTCACGTTGACACTAAGTCATCACCAACAGAATTAGAAACATTTAATAAGAATTTGTACTATTAAAAACAATAATTATAAAATGATGATAAGTGGGAGATGATATTGATACACATTTTTAAAATATCAAAAGCCTTTTATCAAGGATATGGTATTTTACTGGTCAAAACAACGTTTTCATTTTTAATCTATTTTTACTAATACATTTTGGTAAAAGGAATGTCAGACATGACCGAACATTCTGACTTCTTACTACCTGCTGTTATTTTAACCCCAGCATTAACTTATCATCTCTGAATCGAATCCTCTAAAAAGAACATACATGAAATTAATGACCAATTATAACTGACTTTATTTCCGATTAAATATAACTCAGTTTCATGTTTTAGAAAACATATTACAGATGTTTCTGTGTCTTATATAGAAAGTATTATGATTTTATGTAGCTCGGACATATAATTACAATTTTAAAACTCCCATCAGTGACTTCCAGTAGGGAAATAGACACATGTGGGCACGCACGCTGAGCCCGAGGTTAGAGGGTTTGGCTTCCGGCTTTGCTTTTTATACCTTTTTATGGCCTACGGAGAATAATTTTGTTTGGCCAGCCTCAGTTTGGGAAATGGTAAGAGCCGCCTCGCAGGGCTCTTGGAAGAAGTCATCAGGTGGCACACATGTGACCATGTCAACAGCAAAGCGACATTTAATTATAAAAAAAATATCGGCCTCTGCGAATCCTAGTATCGCAATAACATTTCAGCTGGGGATTTTTTCGTTTGTTTGTTTGTATAGTTTCCTTTTGTCGAGCCCATGGTTGATTGTTTTTTTGAGCTGTTTACTTTTCTTCATCTAAATGTGGAGTTGGCCAATAACAGCCCACAAGCCGAATCCAGCCTGCCGCCTCTTTCGTCGTGAAGTGAACTTGAAACACAGCCATGCTCGTTCGCAGGTTGGCTATGATTTCTTTCCTGCCATTATGACAGGCGAATACTTGCAACAAAGATGATGTGGTCCTCAAAATCTAAAATATTTATATCTGGCTCTTTGTTGGAAAAATTTACTGGTGTAAAGATTGTTGTTATAGCTGTATGAGGATTAATAAAGAATAGTGAAAATTTTTATTTTCCGTTATAACAAAAGTTGAATTCCGTTATCCGAGATTACATGGGACAGAGAATCATTGAGCAAAGTCAGCTGGCCGTGTACTTTAGTTCGATGCCTTTGCCTTGATCCCTCTCTCGGGACTTTGAGACGGACGTGTGACCCAGTACGTCTTCAGAGGAGACCCGAAGAATGAATTGGAGTTAACTAGAAAAAAAGAAGGGAAAAAATACAGCCTGGGCAGAGAACGTTCTAAGGAGCAAAATGAATATCAGAAACAGAGAGAAAACGGGAAAAAGCAGAAGGATGGGGCTGGGCGAGGGTTGGCTCTGCAGCAGAGCAGCGCGTCCGCGGAAACGGGACACGCGCCAGCAGGTAGTGTACGTTTGCGTCAGCCACGTGGACGAGTTAAAGGACGTGGAATTGGTTTTCATAATGTTTCATTTAACTAAAAAAAAAAAAAATCATTTCAACATGTAATCAGTCTCACAAATTACTGAGATATTTTACTCCGTGTTTCATACTGTCTTTAAAATCCGGTGCATACGTTATAGTCAGGGCCGGACTGTATGCAGATAGCATTTCAGGTGTCCGATGGCCACGTGGCAAGTGGCCACCATGTCGGGTGATGCGGCTCTAGAGCACTGGTCCTGCACCCCGGTGGGACAGGAGAGCCCTCGGTCAGGGGGACTCAGAGCAGTCTGGCTGCCCGGCCCCACCCGGGGCTGATGGGGGCGGAATCTGAGGGCGGGGCCCAGGAGCCGGGTTTCTGCTGCTGCGTCAGCTTCGAGCTCATTGCAACCTGCAGCCACGTGTGAGGACCACTCTGTGGCCTGGGCATCTTGTCGAGTTTTGCTTTAATCCTAGAACGCTAATACACATTTAAAGAGTTTTAAACAGGGATATGGCATGGATTTAGAAAGGATTTACATTTTTTTTTTTTTTTTTTTAAAGATCACACTGGTGAAATCACAAGAACAGATTAGAGGGAAATGAAGCAGGTATAAAAGCTGCCTGATTCTTCAGGTCAGGGGTCGCCCACTGCTGGGCGGCGGACTGGTGTAAGTCTGTGGCTTTTTGGGAACCGGACCGCATGGCAGGAGGTGAGCGGCGGGCGAGTGAAGCTGCACCTGTACCTGCAGCCGCCCCCCAGCGCCGGCATCACCACCTCGGCTCCGCCTCAGCTCATCAGTAATCAGAGTCTCATAGGGGCTGGTGCCGGTGGCGGCGAAAAGGTTGGGGACGGCTTTTTTAGGTGGTTTTTGGCAGTAGCCCAGTTCCGAGGTGATGGAATCAAGAGTTATTTAGAGGATGAAAAGTCTTGATTACAGATCGAATGTGGAGCAGGAGGGGAGAGATGCTGTTCAGTGTGAGGGTGCGGAAGATACAGAATTCACGTGATTGTTAAAAAGAGAAACATGCAAGTGTTCACGTTTCGTGCGCTTTGAACCTGTGCATCCAGATACTTAGAACTGTAAATAAGATCTTTCCGTTGCTGAAAAAGCCCACAGATTTTGCTGATGAGTACTTCTTCCGTGAACTGTAACCCTGAAGTAATTTAAGAATCGTGCCACTGAAGAGGTGTATTTCCTGTTTTTTTTCTGGTTCCCTGAAGTCATCCAAGGGAAAGGCAATTTGGGCAGTGATTCTTTTGTCCTTGGACTCATGACTTATTAAGGGACTTGTCAGGTAGATATTTACCTGTTCTAGAGTTAGAGCAGGTTACAGTTCTCCATGGCCCCAATGTCTCCAACTCTTCCCAATCTAGCCAGTGTCAGCCTCGGAGGAAAAAGCACGATTATCCCTTATTTATTCCTCTTTCATTACTTGAACCTACACACTGAGATTCAGTTATTTAATTACCTTCACTGGGGCTTCTGGGTGTGGTCTTTTCTGAAGCTTTATTTTCAGGGTCTTCTCTGTTTTTTCTATACCTCTTTCATTTGATCCTCTTTATTTTCCTGAAAATACCACCTGGCTGGGTTTTTTTTTTTTTTTTTTCTATCCAGAGCAAGTGATCGTTTTGTATAAGGCTGAAGATTTAATGCAAATGCAACTCTAAACCAAGAATTTGCAGAGGATGTAGAAATTGCTCTGAAGCAAATTCATATAGAGATATCTACCCTAGTGCCTAGCACATTGTTTAAGTACCTGTTAGCTTAAGTTTTGGGTTTACATGAATGTACACAGAACGTTCACATATATATGAAAGTCATACACACACACACACATACACACACATTTTTTTTATTGAAGGGTCCAAATATGTACCAATAAACATATGTATCTTAAAGGGAATACTGTGTCAAAACCATGTTTAAAGAAATAGTTTTTCACAGGATTTGTATAGTTCACACAGGTGCTTTCCATCTGTACCCCCCTACCCTTCCCCCCACACACCCCCAGTTGCATTAACACATCTAAGCAAACAGCATATTGTCAGAAAAGGAAGCTGTCAAATTCTAAATGCTAACGTGGCTCCTGAAACTGCCAGTCACGTGGGTTAGACTCTCATCCCGCTTGATTTTTTTTCTCTCCTGTTAATTCTAATGTAAACCAGTCACGTGTATGGTCTGTCTTTGAAAATATAATCTTCCCGAAGGTTGGAATTGTACTCTGTCCAACCTTAGGCTTACATATATTTTCAGTCATGAATTATAAGTCCAGTGTATGTCTCAGAATCTCCCTTTTGTGTATGTTTGGATTCAAAGGCTGGATATGGCCCAAGAGTCAAGTTGAAGGTCAAGGTTGCTGAACCCTCCCTGCCCTGGGTCAGATCAGACCTATCCTGGGGGCTCGTGAGGCTGACTGGCTAAGTTCATCATCTCATCCTGTCCACGCGCAACTACATTAGATAGAAACCAGGGTGACAAGCTAATCTTTGCCCGCTTCACATTCAAAGGAAAAGATTATAAATGAATCGAATAAAATGATTACTCTTTTTCATTAGAAAAGAGAATTTGATTTCTAGTGCCTATTAATTTCCCAAAGAAGTTGAAGGGCTACATAGCATATCACCTTGGGTGTATAATTATAATGAAACTTTATATGTGCTTTTGTTATTAAAATAAGTATAATTAGGTAGGCCGACTTCCCTTATAATTATCTCTCTCAAATTTTATTTCAGGCACAGGCTATTGTTAATATTTTATATGGGTCTGTTTTATTTTGGATGAAGATTTTTGACAATTCATAACATGTTGTCAGATAAGTTCCATTTATATCTTGCCTAAATTATATCTGAATGTGGAAAATGAATATTTTAGTTTATGTTAGGAACATATTCTGCACATAGGTTTCTTGGAATAAATTATAAAATATCTTTATCTTAGAAATAATATGTCGAATCAATATTTGGTATTATTGATAACTAATAATGCCATAATGACAAATTAAAATTCTGTAATTTATCATTTGCCATTTTGAATTTGGGATTAAGGGAAAACAATGTATTTAATTCATTTTAAAATAATCTGAAACACCTAATAATGTACAGAGCTTAAAATTACAATATGTAGAATAAGATATGTTCTGCCATGCTGAGAATTTTTACTCAGCACGGTGAATATACATGTTCTACATTATTAGAGAAAAGAAAGTAGCACATTTCTTCAACTGCTAATTTAATAAGTGGATGATCCTTGAAGCACAAGGTCAAATACATTACTGAGGAAAATGTACATACTTTTCGGTTTGCCCTGTATTAACGTCAAATACGGCGTGTATAATAAAAGCCTCTTCAGTGATCCATGAGTGCTTATGAAATGATGACCAACAATTATCTTTACGTTTTGCAAGGTTAACAAGGGGTACACATATATAAAGTTCCAACTCCGAACATCTTAGTCTCCTAATGAAAAGTCTGCGTTAGCAGGTGATAAGCCCGTACTGGTGGAGCTACTGTCTCCTGCTGCTTCTAACTCAGGGGACGGAGAATGCCCACCGCGAGCGAGGCTGGGACTCGCAGGGAGGAGGGTGACCCTCTGACCTTAGGCTGCAAGGAAACAGAGTGTTTGGTGAAAGTACCTATCTTCTATGTACATGCCTGAGTTTGGTATGTTAAAAGCCTCATTTAAATGCAGATAAGATTGAAGGTGAGACTTCTAGATTTTGGAATCAGCTGATTCTTTCCCAGGAATTAATTGACCCCTAATTAAGGACAAAGCACAGTGGGAATGGAACACAGAGCCGGAAGCCCAGGACTGGACGATGGCAGTGAGGAGGGAGACTGGGAGGGGGAGGCAGGCCGAGCGCTGGCAGACGAGATGAGGTGTGGGAGGGGTCCACAATGGTAGAGTTGCAGGGAGTCTGCAAGGTTAGCCTTGACTGCGCTCTTGATGTCCATGTGGTAGCTGGTTCTACAACATTTGCATTGATGAGGACTCTGGGAATTTCTTTTCTTTTCTTTTTTTTTAAGGACTTTTCTTTTGCTGATGGTGGATTCTCAATTTTCTTTTCAGCACTGGCATAAACCACGGCATTTGAATGTTAAAAACACAATAAATACCCTTTTTCCATCCACTAGCTAGAGAAATAATCCAGAGAGCCAGCTTCTAATTCAATTACAGGAATTGAACAGGGCGCTTCATTTCATGAATACCAATGTGGATCAGCCTTGTTTCTGAGCTTGGGTGGGAGGCACTCGAACTATAATGAAGTAGAAAAGCGAACAAGGAGATCTCAGCACGCCCTCGAGAGAGTCTTACCTAGGCCAGCCAGGTAAATAACTCGTGCGTCAAAGACGACTTTAGAGATGGTGCAAAAACTCGAAAAATATGATCTGACTTTAATTAGCATTAGCGGATGTGTTCTCGATAATAGTCATGCTCAAAAGCTTGTAGGAAATGTCATGTCATGTCTTTTCTGTGTAGCCAACCTGCAGTTAAAAACAGACCGTCCCCGACGCTTCTTTCAACGTGCAGCATAGATACTAAGTAGATGTTTCTCGAATACATTATGAATTGTACAATGCCTATTTGCTATATAAATTTTTCAAATGCTGTTTTCTTTACGATCCACACTTACATGTATGAAAACACCCACCGAATATCAAATCTATTTTTCTTTTTTACCCAAAAAACCTTCCAGACTCTGTCTATTAGGTTTCTCCACTGGAAAACTTTTGTATGACAAAATATTTTTTAAATCGTACATTTTTGCCTTCATTTGGTAGTTCTGAAGCCAGATGTTCATCTTGGGAAAGCTGACATAGTCTCATCTTCTTCTTCTTACCCCAGCACTGTCTTGAAACTGCCAAGAAATTTTAAGCGTGGGCGTTTCAGTAAAAAGGAACGCACTGCTGTCCATCAGTTAGAAAATGTTAGGTTTCCTTTTTTTGGACAAACAACAATAAATGACAAACAAGCCCATCTTAGAATAGGAGAGACTTTTGTTCAGCATCTTAAAATTAAAATAATAGTTTTAAAATAAAAGGCTATATCTATAACCCTCAAACTATATCTTTTTTGACACTTTATTTGGTATTAAGATTATTTTTTCTCACGGGACTGTCAATATGGATGTTTTAATATACTGGATCTGTAAGCCACCACTATAACAGATCCTGAGAATAAAATATTGTAGCAAAAAATAATGCAGAATGACATTTCTGCCAAACATATTTATAGAATGAAGCTTATATAACAGGAGACATCCCATTCTAGAAGCAGCGTTCATTCTTTATCTCTGCAGCTTTCTCAGCAGTATTCTTCAATATTATTTTGGGGATAGAATGTTCATATGAAATTAATAATCTAAAAAAACTTCAATTTATCGGATCTTATTGGAGCATCAAATTTAAAATGCTTTTTTTTTTTTTTTTTCCTCCGAGGAGGAAAATGTAGTATGGGAAATGTGTTTGAGTGGCAGGTTTGATTGCTCCCAAATTCCCCCAAATAACTGCCTCTTGCTTATGAATATCGCCACAAACACATTTGCCCCCCGCAGGTCATCAGAGCTCAGAAGAATTCCATTTATATATTTATTGCCTGTATCTTCCCAGTGTGGCCCGACCTGGTGATGATCAGGTACATCTCCTGAGATGGACCCCTCTGACCGTCGCACAGGGTGTAGAGTCCCATCCGAGAAGCCGGAATGATGGGCCGATGCAAAGAGGGCGTGTGGAAAAGGGTGCGAGATGTTCGCACAGCTCTCCAGCCGTGCCAAGCCCTCACCGCTTTCTTTTGCTTTTTATAACCCAAGTTTGACATAGAGCTACTGTCGGATCGATGGCTACAGATATTAAGTTACGCCCGTTCATACTGTAAACTTCAAAGTGGAAAGAAACACACGGTCAGTGGGGAAGACACACATTCAAAACAAAACAAAACACGAGAGTCAGCGCTTTGCGGGATGGTAGCGTAAATGCAGCGCCGCCTGCAGTGGGCAGCGGAGAGGGAGGAGCGGGGACGCTTGGCCGAGAAGACGGCCCCTGAGCCGAGTCACAGTTCCCAGGCTTTTTGTCAAATAGTGGAAACTTCTAGAAATTGAGCGTAAGATAAAGGTCTTTCCTTCCGTATTAAGAGGAAAGCGAGTCGTAATCTGAATCCTGCCTTAATTTTATTAGCACACAGGCACAAAACCAGTCTGTTTTGGGCCCGTGTAGGAACGGCCGGCGGTGAGCTTTAATGACAGCTTACCTCCAAGGGGCGACGCTGTCACGGTGGCTGGATGAGGAAGCCCGCTGGCGTTCTCAGGCGACAGTGCCCTCCCTTAGACGGGCACAGAGCCAAGAACAGCTCTTGACCTTGAGCGCTGTTTGGCTGTTGGGCCTGTTGGGTTCTTCCATTCTGTACATGGAGGCGCAGAGGTACCTGTACTATCTTTCCAGGAAGGCGCCTCTCTCAAATACCACTCATTTTTAACATTTCTTAAGCCAATTAATTCACCCTGCGGCATAGATATACTGGTGATATTTGAAGTGTGATTCAGCCATCCCTCTAGAGTGTGGGGCCCTGATAATCACCTGCAGATGCTAACTACCCAGGAGGGCAAATTACTGACTGGAGTACTTAGGTGTGCATTGAATTTACACGGGGTGTTGGTGAAAGGTAATTTGCATATGCACACTCACTGTCTATTATGAAATGTTTTTCGTAAATTACAGACAGTTTATTGGCCAGACTATGACTCTCTTATCTCTGTTTCGAGGTTTATAAGCTCTTTTCTCCAGAAGCTATTTTTTCGCAGGTGGGGGGGGAGGCGGTGGTGGTGGTGGGGTGTGTGTGTGTGTGTGTTGTGTTTTGTTTTGTTTTGTTTTTCTAACGGCGCATCGACTTCCTCCCCGGGCTGAGCGGAACCAGAGTGGCGTGTGAATAGGACAGTTTTCCATTCGTGGAGCAGCTGTCGTGTCTTTTTTCTGCAGGAGGAAGTTGGGCCCCCTTCGTCTCTGCTGGCTTCTTTACTTTTACTCTACCTTTAGTGAACACTGACTATTCTGTTTCCAAGAGAGGATGAGCGACGCGAGTTAGACGTAGTGAACGCAAAACCTCTCGTTCTTACTCAGGGCTTTCAGTTAGGAAAGAGCAGCGCTTGGCAATATGAAAAGTACCTGAAGGTCCCTCTAAGAATGGCTTTGGGCTGAAGACAAAGGTGTCTGTCTGAAACTGTAGAACATTCCACACGCATCTCCCCGACTCCAGAGGGAGACGCGCGTGGCCTTCTCTGCCGTCACGGGTCACAGGTGTCTCTGCCCGGTCGGGTCCAGTGGCCCCCTCCTCCGGCTTTCCAGTTGCTCTCAGGCATTTCCGTGGAATCTAAATAGAATGTTTCTGCTTCAGGTGACATTACTCCCCAACGAACTCAACCCGCTGTCAATTCTGTCTTTGAAGCAGTTCACACGTTAAGCTGCAGATACAGGCTCGTGCTAGGTCAGAACCGCACGCCTGCTCACACATGCAGTTGACTTCAGCGTTACATGCTCATTATAAAAAATTGGAAAATTTCAGAAAAGTATTAAGGAAACCTACATAATCTCACTATCAAAAGATAGTTAATGTTTGAGATAGCAATGTTTCCCGTTAGTATTTTCTGTGTGTGCACATTAGCATTTCTAAATTGCATATAAAATTAGGTATCTTGCATTTTACTTATTATGAGCACTTTCCTGTATCACTAAGTAATCATCGAAGGTGTGATTTTTTCTTGGCTGCATAATATTCTAGCCTACGAATTTGCCATAATTTAACCAGTTTGCTTTTCCTCTTGACCCTTAGGATTTTTTATTCACAATTTAAAACCCTATTTGCTAAAGATGCATGTGTATAGATGTATTTATATACACACATATATGCAAATTGATTGTAATAAGGTTTTAAAACATTCAAATTATTTTATGATGCACTGACGTATATTGCGTGCTTGCATGTGAAGTTTGCCCGTCTCCTCCTGGCGTGCTGAGATTTGCAGCTCGCAAGAGTGGTTTCAGCTCCCAGCTGATCACTGAGCATGCTCACAGTTTGGGTAACTGGGAGTTTACCAATCCTCAATTCCATTTTCTTTTTCTTAATAAAATGTTGCTCACTGTCCTGTAGACCAGTTGTTTTAATATCTGGTGAAACTACAAAACGCTAGACAGTATTTTTATGTGGCACACATACAATTTTTTAGTCTGCCTCCCGACATATCATCAGATATAAATAATTTCAAACAGCGACAGTTGATTATCAAAGACAAAAAGAAGTCATTTCATGTTTAAAGATACATGAAAAGTAAACATGTCCATTTCCAATACCTATCTTTTTGAAATGGCTTCTCATACTGATTTTAAGATTTATTTCCCTAATGTTATGATTTGAAACTATAGTGAAAAATAGTTTAAAAAATACAAGTGCAGAAACATAATGTTTGTTGTTGTTGTTGTTGTTGTTGTTTTTAAGAGCAAGTTGTTCAGCTGCCATCAGCACTTGCCTGATAACTAGAACTCTCCCTGTGGGCAGCCGACTGACTAGATCTGTCTCAGGACACCCAGGCTGAGTGTTGTAGGAACAAGCCGAGCCGTTTTGTTGTGGTGGCCGTTTTTGTGTTTACAACTCTTTGGAAATGTAGTCTACGGGAGATTGTTCTTACAGCTGTTTGTCGCAAGGCAGCCCTTGCTCAGAGTTCTACATTCACAGCAGTTTCTCCCTCATCCATGGTTTCGTTTCCACCGTCTCGGTCACCCACAGTTGACCGAGGTCAGAAAACGTTACAGGGGGAAGTCCAGCAGTGAACACTTCGCACATTTGCCATCGTGCGCCATTGCGAGCGCGGTGATGAAAGCTCACGCTGCCCACTCCGTCCTGCACGGGACACGCATCGTCCACACTGGACGTAGAGCACAGTACGGCATTTGGAGAGGGAGGCCGCATTCACGTGACTTTTATGACGGGAGATTGTTCTAACTGATCTATTTTATTATTAGTGTCGCCGTTCATCTCTTCCTGTGCCTAATTTATAAATTCAACTTCATTGTAGGTTCGAACGTGCAGGAAAAATGGTACAGGCGGGTTTAGGTGCTGTCTGTGGGACACCCACTGAGGGTCTTGGGACACCTTCCCCATGGATCAGGGAAGGCTCTAATCTGTTTCTGCACCTGACACTTTGATGATTCATTTTTCTAACCTTCTACATAGGACCCTGGAAGTAAAGCATTCTATAATATTAGCTGGAGATGCTGGTTCAGAATGTCTTCAGATAAGAGTGATCTCATGAATCATTTTTACTGTTCTCTGAAACACCCGAATTCTCTGTGTGTCTCAGTCAATTAGGAGGTAGATTTAGTTCTCTCTGCTTAAAGCAGTTGCAATGTTATAGCCCCAGGCAGGCTGTGAACATTTTATCAGTATAGAGACCTTGAAATATTGAAAGGTTCAACATTTCATTTGTTTGAACAGCTGAAAATCTTTGGTTTTCTGGCATATACTGACTAAACTAAAAATACTACATTTTCTGCCTGATGGTCTCTTATGATACTTTGCTCCAAGATGACAAGGAACCTTTTTCGGGTCTTGTCATTTGGAATGTATGCATTGCCTGGGGACTATATATACATATATGTCTCTACATATGTGTACATGTATATATATGTGTATAGATGTGTGCGCACGCGTGTATTCACATGTGTGTATGTGTGCACACACATGGTGGACTGCTTTCTAAACGTCTCTGTAATCGTGTTAACGGTAGCACATATTCGAAAGGACAGAGTTAAAAAGACGCAAGGATGGCAGGTGGCACTTCCAGCTGTAACTGGAGCTTCCGTCCACGCAGTCCAGAGAGCGAGTCGTCTGCAGTCGGTCCCTGGGATGTGGCGCCCGAGGCTCCACCCAGTGACGGCGCGAGGCGGGGAAGTCAGGGCTCTCCCCTCCCAGGCGGCGCGTAGGCTTTGCAGGTGACTCTAGCAGAGACGTCAGGGCCAGTTCGGTTCTGCCTCAAGGGGTGCTGACTGTGGAGTGCAAACCGGCCTTGGCGAGCTTTGTCCAAAGCTGGGAACGCCGAAGGGAACGTGCCTCCAGCAGCGCCCACGGGTGTCACGGCAGCGTCTTTCCTTCCACGAGGGAAGTCGCCGACCCCGCGAGTCGCACTCAGTGAAGGGACTCTCAGTGGAAGTGTGAGCGGCCGAGGCTCGGTGGCTGCCCGTCGTAGTGAAGCTGTCTTCGGAGGTCCCGCAGGCAGGAGCCGGTCCCTTGAGCGGACATCGGAGCAGAGCGTTTAGGATGAGAAGAGAGAAGGCTGTGCCCTGCACTCTGTGCCCCCCGTGCCCTTGAGACTGCGCCGAGCTCCTGCAGCTCCGGCGGTCAACCTTGTCACCCTTCTTAATTGATAGACGCAGCCAGTCCCAGGGCAAGGTAACTCGGGAGCAGCGGGCGGGCTCTGCGTCCTTTCCTGTCACCTCAGTGATCCAGAAGCCCCGCCTCCCCCTGGACTCCGGTGACTGAAGCCTTGTCACCTACAAAGGACCACAGGGTATAACTGGTGTCCCGCCAGATGTCCTCAGCCCTCTGAGTGTTGGATGCCACAGGAGCCCCTGTCTACAAAGGTCATGACTAAGGTCTCTGCAACACACAGGACGCCTCGCAGGCTGGCAGAGAACACAGATTTCTGAGTGAGTGTCAAGGTCAGAGCTCAGCTCTCCAGGTTGCTGAGCCTTCACGTCTCACCTACTGTAAGGTGAGACTCTACGTGTACCTGCCTCATGAGGCCATTACAAGGGTCAGATCAGTAATACGCGTGGAGCTATTAGAATAGTGCTTGTCGTGCCAGAAATATGCCATCGGAGTCTCGGACGTTGGGTTTTGCGGTTATTACTGCCGTTTTAATCCTTCTGGCTAACTCTACCCTCATATAGTTATACATCGTTTAATACGTATCAGACACCATTCTGAGTGTGGACGTATTCCAGCTAGTGCAAACATTCATGACAAGCCTAAGAGGCAGGTGCAGCTGTTATCCTTGTTTTCAGGTGAGGAAACTGAGCCCTCGTAAGTTCTGTGGCTTCGCCGAAGGCACACGATAAGTGACAGCCCGTGGGTCCCTGCTCGGAACCATCGCTGGACTAACTCCATTTCCAAGATCTTTTCCATTCATGCAGCAGCAACTTTTTCCTGGTCAGACGAGCCTCGTTTTTCCTCATTACTTCTCAGAGCCCCAGGTTGGGGCTGTCGCCACCCAGCAGGGTGGCCTCAGGCAGCTCCCTGGTCCTCCCTGCTGAGCAGCATCGCCCTCTGTGCTCCGCCTGACCCTCAGTGAGGTCCTTCTCCGGTACCTCAGTCCCACAGTGCAACGCGTCCCACACAGGAGCCCCAGAGCCTCCTGGAATGTCTTCTGTGGGGTCGCAGATGTCACAGGCATGCCGCATGGACCCGGTCACACAGTGCCTCCAGGTAAACCTCTTTTACCCAACAGCCACCGCCTTCTGCACATCCCTAGTGCGATAATCCCCCAAATAAGATTATTAGTACAACCTTCAGTACCTTCCTGTGATGATGCAGACCAGCTCAGAAGGAACATTTCCCATATGGTGTGTACAAAAATAACTCCAGAAACATCTACTTCCACCAGACACATCGACAGAATTTGACAAGGACAGGACAGCGCGTGACTACGTAAGGCTTTGCACCTCTACGAAGACGTTTGACTGGGAGGCGGGAGGGGAGGGTACTTCATTGTTAATTGTAATGTATTCAGAAACGTCCATGAAATAAAATACATTTCACTGATGTGTTCTAATTATAAACAAAGGCTAATTTCTCTTAAACCTTTTAGTATATTCACAGAAATGTTTGTACATTCGCTAATGAGCGCCATCATATTGAGGGGCACACAGCACGCGGGGGATCGCGTGGGGGCGGGAGTGACCCCGCATAAATGCAGAAGGCTCCACGGTAGCTACGAGGAAATTAAAGCTGCGAACCTCCATCCCCTGGGTTCTTCACGGGAAGTAGTTAGCCGTCGCTTGACTTAAGTGCCTGAGGTTTCATAGCACTATTAGTTTTTTTTTTTTTTTCTTAACAGATTTTCTTAAGACAGGATATGATTCTCTAGGTCCCACTGGGGTTGGGAAAGCGCTAACGGTACGCCCTCTAAGTCGCGTGTGCCCGTGGGCGGGTCTGTTTGTGTGGCATATTGAGAATGCGGCCTCGTCAGTGGCTCGGAGCCGCCTGGACAAAGAAGCCCGTTATAAAACGGCGCCATTCAGATCGCGTGCTGGTGTTTTAATCTTTGCGTGCCAAGTGAGTCAGATGGATGTTTATCTGTCCTTAAAGGTGCCCTTTTTCCCCATCAGGAGGCACAGTGGAAATGGCTCCAAATCCAGGGCAGCCTCCCCTCAGCCTTTGGCTGCGCCATATTGTGTTACGGCTTCTCTCTCACCTCTAGCTCTCTCTTTTCTTACTTTTCATTTCCATCTAATTTCTGGGTTTTTTTTTTTTTCAAACTTCTGCTCATTTTGTTTCCAATTACCCATGTTAATTGGTGACCAGAAATAGCATGGATAAATGACATCTATGGACAGTCTATAATTCTCCATCGAGCCAGGATTTTCAACCTTGTCTTCCATCGAACCTTTTGATGACAGCTGCTCAAAATGATCAAACTTGATTAATTTGCATTTCGCTTCCTCTCTTCACCTCTGCGTCTTACCTAACAAAAATCCAAAAACGCTGCGGCCGAAAGGACAGTAGAAGAATGAAGGAGGAGACCAAGGTAAGCTATCAATGGGCTAATCATTCCAGAATAATTAGGAATCAGCCGAATACTAAATTACAAGCCTATGTGCAGGTGGGGGGTGGTATGGAGCAGCGTGAGTGTTCTCTGTACAAGACACCAGCCCCGTGCGGCTGCCTGCACACAGAATGGCCCAGAAGTGAATGTGGAAGTCGACGAGCTGAAGAGACTGGACACGAAGGGCAATAAGCAGCAAGGAAAGAGCAAACACTTGTCTAGGAAAGTAAGAAAATATCAAGGAAAGAGCACCGGCAATCAAGAAAATAATGTAGGAAAATAGCAGAAAGGAGTGAGAGAATACAGGCGCACTTGAGGAGCGGATGCTGAGAGAACGAAAACACAGTGAAGATCAAGGTTCTTAGGGAACCGTGCCGTCAGACAAAGGCCTGCCGAGACGTGGACAGGGGTGCTGGGCGCGCGCTCTGTTTATTTTCTTTAGGGGGGAAAATCGTAAGCATGCCTACTTCTGTGCTCGTTTCCATACGGTCAGCTCTACCCCGTCCACACTCAGTAGTCACTCTCACTAAAACAGCCTCCTTCCTTCATTCGGAAAGTATCGAATGCCCGCTCTACACCTGGGCTCCGCGCTAGTGCTGGATAAACAATGATCACCAAGGCAATGCGTGTTTTCAAGAAGCCGATGGTCCAGTGAGGGAGATGGGCAGCTGGGCGGTCACAGCATGGGGTAGCAAGTAAAGCTTGAAGCAGAAAGGAGGGACGCCCGTCTCCGTCTGGCGGGGAGAGAAGGCTTCTCCCTGGCAATGAGGTCGATTGAGGGGTCCCAAGGGTAAGTGGAAGCTGGCAGGGAGGGCGGGAGGGAAAGAGAGAAAGAGAGAGAGGTTGATAAAGACATCCCAGACGTCGCAGGCAGGAGGGACGGCAGGCCCGCAGGCCCGCCTGGAGAGGGCGTGGAACGGCGTGGGCCACCAGGAGCGCAGGATGGCCACAGCGGAGCGTGGGAGGGGAGGGAGTGAAGAAGGCCGACGGAAACTTTTATTTTAGTCCGTCCCGCCCCAGCTTTATTGAGATACAGTCACTACAGAACACTGTGTAGGTTCAAGATGTGTAGCGTGGTGATCTGCTGCTCCAAAACGCTTGTGAGAAGGAAGTTGGTTAACTTGGGCATCATGTCACACAGCGGCCATTTTCTTGACTTTGTTACGGCGGTAACGTGAAGGCTCTACTTCCACAGCCACGTTCCAGTGTACAGTGCGGTAGTGTCAGCTGCGCACCGTGCCGCACGTCACACCCCTGGAACCGATCTTTCTTGTGACCGAAGACCCACGCCCTCGGACGATCTCCGCATCTCCTCCCCGCTCAGCCCCTGGCAGCCGCCGTGCGACTGTTTCTGTTAGCCCAGCGTTTTTAGATTTCACACGTAAATGAGAGCAGGCAGTACGTATCTTTCTCCGTCTGGCTTATTTCACTTGGCACAGTGCCCTCCAGGTCCATCCGTGTCGTCGTCACAAAGGGCGAGATTTCTCTCTCTCTCTTGTGGCTGAATAATCAGTTGGACGCATGTACCACATTCGTCATCCATTCATCCCTCGGCGGATGCTTAAGTCGTCTTGGCTATCGTGAATAATATCACAGTAAACGCAGTGGGAGGCGGGGGCACATGTCTCCTTGGTGTAGTGATTTCATCTCCTTCAGATGTAGAATTGCTGGATCATAACGTAGTTCTGTTTTTAATTTTTCAAAGAATCTCCATACCATTTTTCACAGTGGCTATGCTAACTTACCTTTTCACCAATGCTATTCCAGAGTTCCCTTTTCTCTATACCCTCATCAACACTTATCTCTTGTCTGTTTGTTTTCTTCTTTCTTTCTTTTCTTTTCTTTTTTCTTTTCTTTTCTTTTCTTTTCTTTTCTTTTCTTTTCTTTTCTTTTCTTTTCTTTTCTTTCTTTTCTTTTCTCTTTCTCTTTCTTTCTTTCTTTCTTTCTTTCTTTCTTTCTTTCTTTCTTTCTTTTTTAAATTTCTTAATAATAAATAGCCATTCTAACAGATAGGAGGTGCTATCTCATTGTGGTTTGATTTGCATTTCCCTGATGGCTAATGATATTGAGTACATTTTCATGTATTTGTTGACGATTTGTGTGTGTCTTCTTTGGAAAAATGTCAATTCAATTCCTCTGCCCATTTTTAAAGCAGATTGTTTTTGTGCTCTTGAGTTGCATAAGTTCCTTATATGTTTTGAATATTAGCCCCTTTTCTACTATTCCATAGGTTTCTTTTTCATTTTGTTTGTTTGTTTGTTTGCTATGCAGAAGGTTTTTAGACTGATGTAGTAACGCATATTTATTTTTGTTTTTATTGCTTATGCTTTAGGTGTCATTTCCAAAAAATTCTCACCAATACCGCTGTCAAGGAGATTTTCCCCTATGTTTTTCTTTAATGGTTTCAAGTCTTACATTTAAGTTTTTAATTAATCTTGAGTTAATTTTTGTCAGTGGCATAAGATGGGGGTCTAGTTTCATTCTTCTGCATGGAAATATCCGATATTTCCAGCACCATTTACTGAAAAGACTGTCTTTTCTCCGCTGAGTATTACTGGCTGCCTTGTCAAATATTAGTTTACCGTATATGTGTGGGTTTGTCTGGGCTCTTGATTCTATGTCTGTCTGTTTTTATGCCAGTACCATACCATTTTGATTACTATAGTTTTGTAATGTAGTTTGGAATCAGGAAGTGTGATACCTCCAGCTCTGTTCTTCTTTCTCAAGATTTCTTTGACAGTTCGGTCTCTTTTGTGGTTACACAAGAATTTAAGGATTGTTTGTTCTATTTCTGTAAAAAACGGCATTGGAATTTTGATAGAGATCGCCTTGAATCTGTAGATGGCATTGATTGATATGGACATTTTAACAGTATTAGCTCTTATGATCCATTAATACGGGGTTTCTTTCCATTTATTTGTGTCTTCAATTTATTTCATCAATGTCCCAGAGATTTTGGATGGGGGAGAGTTTAATGTTATAAATCATGTCCTTCCTCTCTGTACTTAGACACTCCAGTGGCTTCCCACTGTAAGCACAATAGAATCACGACCGCATCATAGATAGCAAAGCACCGTGCACCTAGCCCCTTGTTAATGCTCTGGCCTCGCATTCTTTGCTCTGGCCTCTTGGTATTTTTGTTGCTCTTTCTGTCTCGTAAACATATCAAGGACCTTATCAGAAGTGTGCACTTTAGAAAAATCATTCTGGCTGGAGCATAACACAAATTGGGGCTTGACAGAAGTAGAAAGACTAGTGGAGAGACCGTTGAGATTGTTCTGGGCTTTTTGTCCACCCCAAATGCTGACCCGAAGCAAGAGAATAACAGTGCAAATCGAGTGAGCTCGAGACAAAATGCATTGTACTTGATTAGCTACGCGCAGGAGGGAGGAGGAGGAGCCAAGGTAAGATCTGGCTATTTTTCTTGTATAACTGGGTAGAGAAAGAAATGCGCAAAGGAGATCTGGATTTGAGAATCATCATAGATGGTAAAGGAAGCTGTGAACGTGGATAAAACGTTGAGGCAAGGAGAGGGTTAAAGCTGAAATCCCGGGGTACACACATAAATTCAAACTCAAGTTAAAAGAAAAAGATATGTATAAACCCACATGGAAAGTAAAATATGTTTTATGTTTATATTTGAGAACAGTTTCTTTCTCATGTGAAATCTCCTCCTGATTCCATTTGCTTGAGCACTGGATCAACTGTTTTTGTAGTAAGTAAGGTTATATTTAGGCAAGTCTTCCTGACTCATAAATAACATCAATAAGGCTTAATAGGATAAATAAATTATATGACAGATTAAAAGGTCAGTTTTGCATCTTGCAAAATAAATAGCACAAGAAAAATCAGGAAACACTGATAACATTATAATGACTCCAAAGTTAATGGTTCCGGGTGATCATTAATCAAGTCGTTTTAAATGTCAAACAAGCAAGACCTACCTTGTTTTCCACCCCTCACACAGACAGGATCCCATGGCCCAGGTAAGCCTGAAAACACCTCATTGCCAGACATTTCTTCAAAAGCACCAGGAACTCAAAACACCAGGTCCTACCCCCCGAGTACTTACTGCTGAAGCCTCTGATGACAGCATCTCCTAGTTCATCAGAATTTCTAATTAGTTACGGTTCCATCTTCTTTATAGGAGACTGGAAAGCAAGATGTCAAGCATGTTGTTATTATGAAAAAAATAAAAAATTTGAACACATGTAAATTCTCACTTTTCATAAAGGAAACATAGTTCAAAAGGTATTAAAAAAATAATAATAATGTGACTCTATTATCCCCTTCCCCGCCATGATATTATCCTACCCCTAAATAAGAAATGATAAAGCTATTCTTCTTAGCCTTATTTTTCTAGGTCATATACATTTATATTGTTTCACTAATATTTGGCAAATTAATGTTCTTTAGCATTGGAGTCGGCTATGGTTTTATTAAGAGCCAGAAAATAGTTGGAAGTAGCCTATCTCAGCTTATATTTTACCAATTAATTCATTTAAATAATCTCTATGTGATTTGGAAATGTTTCATTTGTTTTATTTCTACATAATTTAATAGCCAGTACAGTTACAACGAAGTCTAGTATTTAACAAAATCATTAGAACTGTTTCCAGATTCTAAAAAAAAAAAAGGGCTTCAAAGTAGTTGTTGAATGTATTCTGATTAACGTGTAAGAATAATTAGGGATTGGATTAAATCAATAATGATGAAAGTGGATCTGAATATTTGGATTTCTTTAAAAAATGTTCTTTAGGACTATGGAATTTGCTGTCTTAATAAAGCTTAGTTGTCATGTAAGGAAGCTTTAAGTAAATAATGTGTTTAGTAGGTACTTTAAAGATTTCTTGAATGAATGGATTTTATCCTGTGATTATGACCTAACCATCAATGCCATTTAGTGGCATTATACCTTAATTATAGACACAGTACTGAGTACTGAATTTATAATCTTAAATACATATGGTAGCATCATATTGGGGAAACTCATTTCAAAAATATTGGGCATTCTCTTCTCTCTATATCACCCTCTCTCACATTATTTTTAATGGGCTTATGTGGAAAGTTATGATAACAATTTTTGCAAGTTTGGTCATTAGCAATCTTGTCTTCTCTGATAGGATATAAATATATCACTTTTCTCTATAGCTATTTAATTTCATATGGTAATATTTATGTTTAGAAACTTTTATGCACCATTAACCTTAGCAATTTGACTTATATAGGCATATGCTATTTTTCGAAGGCAAAAGAAAACTTCTTATTCCGCCCAGCTTTGCATAGTAGTTCTTTATCTTTCAAATGTATAGAATGCCTCACACCTTGACTTTGCATTACATTACACACACTAAGCTTTTCCTTGAAGACTGCTGACTACGAATATACCAGTAGAATGTCTAGGTCGGTAGTGTCTCTTCATTTTCACAGGTGAAAAAATCAAGGTTGATTGGAGTGGCACAGGTTTTAGTGGCTCTTCCCTTTGTCACCTCGAATCATTACAAGGAACCGCAAAGATAATAAGTCGTTTTTAATGTATTTAGTCACATCTTGGTTGACTAGAAGATCAGAAGGAAAACAGTAGTATCGTTTACTTTGAGTTTGATGGATTTGTGAGTATTGCATTCAAGGGAAGTGATGCTACATTTAAATACTAACATTTTCTCAAGTAATTTAGTAACATAGAAGAGAAGTTAGATATTTTTTTCTCCCTCTTTGGGGTCAAAACTCTTTCACTGACATACTCGTTTTTCCTATATTTGATTTTTTTTTTGTTATTGTAATTAAGTGCTAGTTTATGAGCAATCATTTCAAAATGGATGTTGATTTGGTAAGTTCACAAATTTTTTTACAGGTTTTGTTGAAATGAAATTAATTGTGCCTTATACAGAGAAGGCTCAATAGCACTGTCATTAAAAGCCTAAACATGATCTATGGGTGTTGTAGAAAATATTTTGTGTAACTGTGTGGTTTCGACTACTCATTTTCTTTGGGGTGAAATAAATAGGGGTGGGGAGGCTCTCGTGCTGTCATATGATTAAATGAACTAATGACCTGAAAATTGAAATCCCTCCTTCATTTTTGTTAAAATGCAGCAAGGTCATAGGTACTTGTGTGAGATTGTGAGCCTGACTGCCACTAAGGAGTGAGTTTCCATGACTTCTCGTTCATGGAAACTATCAGTGGGTGGGCGAGACCTCTCATTTCGGCAGGGAGGTACTTCGAAGGTGACTTCACTGTTGGCAGGTACTTACCCACTTCTGTTGCCCTGTGCTCAGGTCGGATCCACATTTCCTGATTGCTGTTTTCATTAAATGGAAACGGGATGCCTTGCTTCATTTAAGGCTCTTGCGAATTCAGGGCTTTGAGTGAAACCTCATTAATCTGCACCCCATTTGTTCAGAGGATGCAATAATTTCGAAAAGTGCTGGGCTGCAAATTACTTTCTTGCTATCAGTAAAGAAAGGATTACTAACCCATTAACCAAATTAATAGTGCAAACAAGACTGGAAGAGGAAATGGTGTTAAACACCCATATACCGAAAGACTCATCTTGAAGGACAAAATACTCTCAGTCTTTTAAAGCGGGACCTCTGTCTAGTAACAATGATGAGAGTTTAAAAATGACCCTTGTTTGAAATACTCCCCTAACTCATTACTACCCGCTTTCAGCCCCCTTCCTCCAAATGATGAAGTTTTTGTAAAGACTGGCTAGGTTGCCTGTAGATGTTATGTGGTAATTACTCTGAAAGTGAAGAAAATCCTTTCTAATAGGGAGCGTTCAGGCGGAACTTTGGTGTTCAGCTCATAGAAGAGCCAGCTGTTTGGGATTTAATCCAGTGTATGTATGCTACTTATTTTAAAAAAATGTGTTAGTTTTTTCCTCTTAGCCTTTTCTAGAGCAGTTTTGAGTGCATGCCAGAACTGAGAGGGAGGTACAGAGTGGCCCCATGCACCCCGTTCTCCCACGCGTGGATAGCCACCCTGGGATCGATGTTGTTAATCAGAATGGCTTGTGTGTTTCTTTCTTAAAAAAAAAAAAAAAAGGATGAGCCTACATTGATACACGGTAATCACCCAAACTCCGTGATTTAAGTTAGGGTTCACTCTTGGTACTGTACGTTTTCTGGGTTTGGAGAAATGCATGACGGCGTGCAGCCATCATTATAAAATCACACAGAGTTATTTGCCCCGCCCTAGGAATCCTCTGTGCTCCGCCTGCTCACCGCCGCCCCCCGCCCCGGCCACCACTGCCCTTTTCACGGTCTTCACAGTGTCGCCTCTTCCAGAACGTCACATAGTCGGAATCACGCAGCATGTAGCCTTCTCAGGTTGGCCTCTGTCACTTAGTCACGTGCGTTTCAAGTTCCTCCAGGTCTTTTCATGGCTTGATAGCTCATTTCTTTTTAGCGTTGAATACCATTCCGTTATCTGGAAGTCTCACACAGACTCGTTATGTGAATGCTACTAGCACGCTGCCCAGCACAGGGCTTTGCTTGCAAATAGTAGGCACCCAATGAATTTTGAGTGAGTCTGTTTCAGTACACGGTATCGTAGAGAGTTCTCTTCTGCTCTGGTGAATAAGAAATGCATCTCTCATCTATTTGGGGAGCTAAAATAAAGGATTTGTTTCAAATCTTGAAACCCCGTAACTAGCTTCTTCGCATTTTAAGCTTGGCCTGTCACTTGACTCCATTTCCCTTCCCCCAACCCCCTCCAGGTACCTCACGAGACTGTGGAATCCTTTCTCAGGATGTTAGCCCAAGGAAGGAAAGACCCAATGTGGAATTTTTTTCATTTTCTTCTCCCACTTTTCTGAACTGTGATCACACACAGCTTCAGCCTGTGCTGATGTTTGAGAATCTGTCACCCTGGAGCATTTCCCCAGCTCAGAGGATGGTTCCATCACATGCAGTGTTACAGGAAAAAAAGAATGATTAAAATTAAACTTTAAAAAAAATCCTGATTAGCAGTAGAAATGGGAGAAATGTTTTCTAAATTAAATATAAGGCAGAGTACAATCCATTTTTATGGGTGTCCTTGCTCTACAAACGTTTCTTTTTATTTTTTCGCTTTCCGTTTTTGGGAATTGTATTGCTTTCAAAATACCCTGCTGTCCACTGGCTTCTGGGCATATGTCCAAAATACAAGTGGACATTAACTCAATTCAGCAGATAAGATTTCCTTAGAGACTTCTAGAAGACTTTACCAGTCCATTTCTACCAACCTGCCTCTGACCTGCGCCCTACCCAGACAAAGCTACTTAAAGACAAAAAAAATAATAATAAGATTTGGTGCTTGTGTGGAGGTCAAGAAGGATACAGAAAAGTGAAGGATTAATATAAGATTTTGAAACAAAGGTGACTTAGCGAATGAAGGTAACTTTGACACTAACACAGGTCTGGAAGGAAGTTGATGTTGAGGCAATGTGAAGAGCCGTTCAGATGAAGGTCTCTATCCCACACAGAATGCCCTTTGCAACCAGGAATGATCTCACCATGAGGTCGGTAACCTTTATTTCTTATATAGATTGAGTAATCAAGGGCTAAAGTTTTTGTGGACCCACAATTACAGCAACTTATAGTTTACTTGTACTACAGCTCACATGTATTTTGTATATTTTATCGAACTTCAAAGCAGTATGTGGTATGTTTACCAAAAGTCTCTTTTCCTGATAAAAAATTCCATAAAGTTATTATTTTTTTACAACTTTTATGAGAAATAAAGCAGAAATACATTAGAAGGCAAGTAAAATGAGTCACAGTTAAATATTTGTAAACACCTTAAATACTTCCACGATTCTTTGGAAGGTAAAGGACAGTGACTTCATTGGAGGAAGAATTGGAAGCATTCTCCGTGAACAGGAACTCGGCCTAGATAGAAGTTCAAGGGCATGTTGGGATGTGGACCCATGGTGGCCAGAAGGGCTGTGTTGGCAGTATTTAGCTTTGGCACAAACAGAACACTGGAGATATGTTACAGAATCCTAACCATGGTCATTGTGACACTAGGTGTCAGAGACGAACAGATTTTGACTTTTAGTCAGCATGGAATTAAAGATCAAGAGCTAAGGCTTCCAATCCACAACTAAGTGTCTGTTTAGACTCTTTAAGCCTTAGGGTCCTCATCTGTGGAATCGGATTCATTAGCATACTCACCTCCTAAGGTATCCGTGATGTACATTAGACAGTACACGTAAATTAGGTTCCCCTTTACGTACAGTAAGTTTCCTGCCTAGAGTAAGCATCTGATAAATATTTTTATGCAAACTTAACGTCTCTTGAGAGGTACTTGATGGAAACACATCTACTTGAACTTTCCTGGCATTGTAGAATTCCTGTAGACTGTCGCATTTTGGAGCTTATTGGAAAGGACTCCGGTGTGTTTTTTCTTGATGTTGTATAACCAGTGAGGAAGGCTCTAACTCTACACCAGCAATAGATCTCAGTCCAGGGGAGGAATTGAAGGGTGTTCTGTCGTGGAAATAACGTCGCCGATCCTTTGCACGCTTCATTCTCTCTTTCGTCAGCAGCCTCGATGTGAGGTGGCCAAAGAGGCATGGCTTTATTTTTTTTCCCTTCACGTCGATTCTCCAGATGTGGTGATTGGTGTTAAGCTGTCCGTTGTTTCGCTGGTGGAGTGTTAGTGTTCCATGGACTGACAAAGCACTTAGACCCGTGTGGAACACCATCGTGTGAGAGGCGGCTCCAGAGACTAGAAGTTCACGGTTTGGGTGGCTGAATGCTGGGCTGCCGTGGAGTCCTCACTGTCCAGGGAGACAGCGACTGTGACACAACCCACAGCTGCCCTTCTCCCTCACCAGCCAGCAGGTCCTGTATCTGGCAGCAAGTACCCTGAACCCATTGCCTTTCCTCGCCATTTTTGCCTTGCAATATTCGTTCTCTCTGTTTTTCTCCACCCCGGAAGGCTTGTTTATGGAACTTAGAAATCTAGTTTGACTTACGTGCGGTTCCTGTGGCTTTTTGGGTCCTAATTTTCTGTGGGGTCTGCATGATGCCCGCATGGTGCTGATGTAATTGTTATCTGCGGGATTTGGGGAAGCAGGGGGTCGGGGGTGGTCCTCCATCTACTGTAAGGAATGAGTCTTTGATCAGAGCTGCTACCACAGTCCACAAACCTTTTGAGATTTTCTGGGTTTTGAAGTGCTACAAGAGATTTTCAGGTGAATATACCATAGGAAAAAAAATACATAAATAAAGCATGCGCAACAATCCAATTTTGTGGTGTGTTTGGAGGAAAACAAAACCAGCACTTTCTTTCCTCCCCTTTCTCGGCGGGCCGGTGTCTTCTAGGCACTTCGTTCTTCCGGGCAGTTGCCCCCGGGAGTTGCGGACAATAAAACTGTTTCTTTTTTTTTTTTTTTAATTTTTTCATTTTTTTATAATTTAAGCCTGCAGCACTTGGGCTTCCTAGGTGGTCTCCCATCCAAGTACTAACCCAGCCCAACCCTGCTTAGCTTCCGAGCTCAGACATTGGGCTTGTTCAGGGTGGCATGGCCATAGACCATGGACCATGGCTCCACTGGGGCATGAACCCAAGACCTTCTGCATGTAAAGCAGACATGCTAACTGCTATGTGGTGGCCGGCATGAGCTTTTCATTCCTGGACGTCAATGTGTGTACATACATGAGCCACTGACCCCGGGAAACATTGGCTCCGGAGCCTGTCACAGCTCTGAAGCATCTCTTTGACCACTGAATTATTGCGGTTGCCCGAAGACAAATGGCATAATCTGTATCCCACTTTATTAGAAAAAAAGAGTTTCCAGTTTATACTTAAAATAAAGGGTGGTCCAATATGGGATATAAATAACTCCTCTGAGGCAGATATAGTTAAATCCTAGCAGAAAGGGAATGATTCTCAGGCCTGGACGTGGGGAATTAAGATTGAATTTTCAAGGTAGCACAAAGGCAAGTGAATTCTTAACCCAAGGCTGAGATAAAGTAGATAATGATTAGAAAAATAAAACTGTGTTCTTTTTTGATGACAAAGCGCAGATGTCTTCACTTGATTTCATATTAAATGGGAGGCTTAACTGCCATTGTGGAAAAAGAAGCTATTTTTTTTTTTTGTATTCTCAGAAAATACTGAGGCAGATTGTCTATTAAAAAGCTTAATAAAGAATTCCAAGACAAAGATCTCACAGCAGGAGAAAGAGTGTAACTGGGCTAGGGAAGAGTGAATATAATAGTGATAAGCAACTTTACTTCTGCCAGGAAGCTTAAACCGAAATAATGCGAACTCAGGCCACGTGCATGCTTGCCTATTTAAACGTATGAACACTGTGGCTTCCATAGTTCGTTGCAGTCGACATTTCCCTAAAACAAGAGGAGGTCAAGGGCGTTTGTGTTCTTTCTTAAGAAGACACGTAAACCCCCACGTCTAACATACGTGTCACCAAGAGAGGAAGCAGAACAGCGCAGAATCCGGTTTTTGATACTGAAAAGCCCAGTCGAGAAAATGTTCCCTGACTCTGCTTACAAAAGGAATCCTTGGAAACTAGATCTTTTCATAAAATACTCGGAATTGATAAGTCTGTACACTGCGGGCCTCCCTTCCTCATGAGCACGTGTCGACCTTCTATCTTATAGCCCGTTCGCTCCATGCCTTTCCTTATAGCTCATGCCAGTTTATTTGATCAGCCTCCATTCCAAAATTTATATGTTTAAATTAATCCATTCAGCAAATAGTAATCACATATCTATTTTGTGCAACTCACCAAGGACTTGGGAGAATAACATGAAGTGTTTCTTGTCTGGTAGAAGAGGCAGGCTGATCAGTGTCATAGCACAGGAATGAACAGAGTATGATGGGGACACAGAGGGACATCCTCCCCAGGGAGACCCAGGAATGCCTCCCAGTGTAGTGATTTTTGAGCTGTGTCTCCAAGGATGAACAGAGCATCTTTAGAATCTGTTGCCAAGCTTAATATGCAAGATTCTTGTAGAAATAATGGCAGCTAGAAGATTAAATGTGTGTTGTTTATGTAAACGATAAGTCTTCTCAGAAATGAAACTTAATTATAGAGAGTGCTAAGACACAGCAAGTAAATGTCTTTCATTTGGAGGAAATTTAAGATCTACAAAATAGGAAAAATGCACCATGAAAAGACCTCCACAGGGCTGTTGCTGGGTAGACATGTAAGCCTACAAATATCTTTCATTTTGTTATTTTTTTTTTGTTTGGAGCACTATAGCAGCACATGTCAGAAAGATCCGGTGCCTGGGAGGGCTCCCTTACGTGACTTACTAATTCGCCAGGCACTACAATCACCAGCAGGTGCCGTATCTCATAGCCACAGGCAAACGCAGTCATAGGAAGGTCGGTTGTCTCGTTTAGGGGTCTGGACGCTCCTCCGTGACAGACAGTGGGTTGAACTTCAAGATCTCGATCCTATACTGATGTCCTGACTGTTCACAAAGTATTAGGAGGTTTTATTGTAGGGAGACTGAAAGTCAATAGGATCGATTCATTATTTACTAAATAGCTCAGTGTCACATGCCCCGAGAACTCTCCCGCTGGTGGCTGAGGCTGCTACTCACTTATTAGAGCCCATCCCCTTTCACCCTCGAGGACGTCACTCCAGTAATTCTCATCCTCTCTCTTGCATCAATATTTCCCTGTCTATGTGATGTTTCCTAACCGCTAATGGCTAACATGCTGTTTTTATTCTATCATTAAAACATACAAACAAACGACGACGACGACGAAACTCTGCTCGGCCTCTGCCTCCGACAGCCTCCCGTTTCTTCGCTGCCACACTCTTTTAGAGAGTTACCTGCCCTCATGCCGTGTATTCCCCTCCCCTGTTCTCTGTCCTGCCCACCGCCGCCAGGCTTTCTCCCGTGCCAGTGCCCAGAGCTGTCCTCGTGAAGGTCGTCGGTGGCCCGGGTTGCTGGCCTCAGTGGTCCGTTTTTCACCCTCTTAGTGACTTTCAGCTCCACCGACACAGCAGACCCGCCCTCCCCACTTCCTCCCTTGAAACGCATTCCTCCCTGGCTCCCGTGGTAACACAGTGTCCTGCTATCTCTAACTACTTGGATGTTTCATCCAAATTTAAAGCCCATAACATCAGAAACTGAGCTCACGAGCTGCGCCCCCCACTCCAGCCCCGCGTCCCCATCCCCCCCGCCCCAGCTTCCCCAGTCCGTCGCGGCAGCTTTACCCTTCCGGCTGCTCGTGTAGGGGACGGCGACCCAGTGTCTCTCGCACGTCCTCCCTCCGATCCATCGATCTGTCGATCCGCTGGCAGGTCATGCTGGCTCGGCCATCACACTGCACCCGCCTGAGCACGTCTCGCCAGCCCCTCCCCGTCCCCCTTCCCGTTCCCCTGATTCAGGGTTAGCATACTTTTTCCGTAAAGGAAAGGACAGTACGTGGCTTCGACTTTGTGGGTGGATGGTTTCTGTCACAACTGCTGAACTGAACTGACATTGTAGCACGGAAATGGCCGTAGAGCATACGCGCATGGATGGGTGTGGCTGTGGTCCACTCAGACCCCACTCACGGTGACAGGCAGCAGACCGGGGCGGTGCCAGGGATGGGGGTTTGTGGACTCTGTGTGACTCAAGCCCCTACCGTAGACCCTGGCTATGTCCAGCGCCTGGAATTTTCTTCCTCCCGAGGGCTGCATGGCTTCCCCTCGCCTCTTTCACAAACCTGCTCACGTGTCATTATTAGTGAGGTCCTTTCAGTCAAAGTAGCAGAGCGACAGATTACATACTTGGATGAGGAAAATTTCCGAAAGGCTTAACAAACGTCCGGGCAGGGAGTGCAGACGTCAGGAGGCCCGTGTGCGTGCCAGGCCTGGGGAAGCCGGCCTCGGACGGGCCTTAGGCGGACAAGGAGTGGAAGCAGCTGTAGCTGAGATCCAGAGAGGAGGGCGGGCGTGGGCGCCCGAGGGGAGCGGCCACCTCTCCCATTCCCCACTGGGCTCCCCGCCATTGGGACCAGATCTGAAGCCAGAGGGCAGAGGAGGTCACTGACAGTCTACATGGCCACCCCCCCAGGACAGAAGGGTTCAGAGAATGGTGGGGAGTGTGTCTGGCGAGCTCGTCCGTCCTACGGAGAGTTATAACCAGGGCCAATTCCATCACTGAGGATCCACTTGTTAACGCATTAAATTCAGGACGGCGGCAGCGGAGCGTTGCAGCCGGCACGAGCCCTTCCACGCGGGCTCTCTGCCGCCGCACAGGCCGCGCACCCACAGAGCCGGCGTGATCCCCACCCTCGCCCCACGCTCAGTTCCCTGCTCCCTGACCCTGCTTTCCTTTCCTCCATTACACCTGCCTCAATCTCACATGCCGCATAATTTATTTAGTTTATTATCCCTCCGCCCAACTCAAATTTCTGCTCCCTGGGGCAAAAATCTTAGTGTCTCTTGCTGCATATTGTCTGCAATGCCTCAAACACTCCCCGGCACCTAGTAAATGCAGTAAATATGTGTAAATAAACGCAATGTAAATGAATGAACCGTTCTCCTGAATAATGGACGAACAAAGGCATTGAGCTCTCTTTGAATTAGCTGCCTCCCTGTCCGCAGCCCTCTCTTCTTTAGCTAGAACTCAAAGCCGACTGCAGGCCATTATCTCCCATAGGGAGGGGTAATTTTTTTAATTCTCAGTTTTAAGATCATCTATCATAATAATTTCTTATACAGACAAAGTAATAAAAAAAACACGACCTCTAAATTAAATTAACAGTTGGCTTTTAGGAAAGAAATGCATGCACAGATGTGATTTCTAAGTTCTAAAGCTGACGTCCTCCATGTGAACGGAGCTAACGCTCTTTGCGGTCGGCCATCGCATAACGATCGTTTCCCAGAGTTCCACGCGTGGCCTTCGCGCTGTGCGGCCCACGCACCTGCAGGCCTGGCGTGGAAGCGGCGCTTTCAGCCCGCGAGGCACCAGCACTGCTTCCCGCCTGCGCCTCTTCCCCCGGGCTGCACTCTGCGTGCTGCAGAGCATTCCCTGTGCATCTCGCAGGCATGTCAGACCCCCTCAGGAGGGAGGCGGCTGCACCTTCCTCCTTCGCCTCCAGCCACCAGCCTACTCTTCCTCCTCGGTCTCCAGGATGGTGCCTTCATCCCCTGGGAACCGCGCCAGAAACCTAGGGGTCGCTGGTGACTGCTCCCTCTTCCTCATCCACTTTGGATTGGTCCCCAGCCTCTTATTTTTCATCTCCTAAATATATCTGAGTGCGCTCTCTCCTCTCCACATCTGTTGCCCTGATTCATTTTGATGCTCGTCTCTAGGTCTTCTTCTTGCCTTTAATGGTGCTGTTAAATCTGTCGTTCTGATGCTGCTGCCCACGCGGTCCTCTCACATACGAAATCTGACCGTGTCTTTTATGTAAAGTTTGTTCCGTGGCGTCTCTTCACCTCTAGCATAAAACCTGGCCTCCTTCAGATGCCAAGCGAAATCCTTCAAGGAATTATCTCCCTCTCTGCCTTGTCAGTTTATAACACTTCCACGAGACTCACACTCATTCAGCCACATCTTTTCCATGACCTCTAGTGCCTCCCTCTGCCTTAGCACCTAGGGAAGGCTTTCCCCAGTCTTGTCAACCCAACAATCTTCTGATTCACGTCTAAACCCACCTCCCTCCCCTCGGTTCCCACCGGGCCTTGCAATGACACTGCTGTAGCCTCTGGGAGCACGTGGTACCAACTCTTCCATAGCCTCGCAGAGCACTTCGTGATAATCCAGTGAGCTCTCTTGCTCTCCACTGGCCTCCAAGCTCCCTTGGAGAAGAGACATCTTTTTATCCTTGTATCCCCATGCCTAGCCCAGTGACTGCCACATAGTAAGTGCTCAATAAATTAGATGTCCGGATTTAGATTGGAGCTGTTACACAATATTCATATATGTTCATAAATTTAAGCCACATTTCTAGAACTATACATAATTTGAAGTACTTAAGTTCCAAAGTCTTTTAAACAATATTCTGAACTAACCTATTTTACTTTAATTATTTTTGTCCAGTAAGTACTAAAGGAAGCTAGCTTTATGTTTTCCTAATTATTGTGAGAACATTACCCTTAAAATAAAAAGATAGTAGCTTATAATTGTTACGCTTATTTAAAAGCTTTAGAGAGAAAACTAAATGTACCTCTCTAAAGGGATATACAGAGGTACACAATAATCACATTTATTGAACAAAGTATTTCAAGAATTTTGAAAAAGTTATAGTTGTATAGTCTACACTGAATATTAACCTTATTTATTTAAAAGTTAGTATTTTAGACACATAATTTATGTTGCAATTATTTTTTATGTCCTAGACCCCATACCTGTGTAATTCTGTATCAAACAATAACCCCTTTTGATTCAAATAAATATATACTAATTTTAGAATGCATTATCAGAGCCTGATAGAGTACAATGTGGTTCTAACGTTAAAAAGAGCATGCGTGGTAACTACACCATTTTGCTTGGTTTTCCGAGGGACACATTAAAAGGATAATGTTCTTGTTGGGGGAATATATAAGTCAATAAACAGTTTTGTGGGTGATTAAACCGTAAAGTGGAGCTGGAACTTCCAATTACTAGCAAAAGGCTCTTATTGCAAATATGTTATGGTACCATGAAAATTTCCTTTTACATATTGGTTTTTATAATATATTATTTTATGAGCTCAAATATTATTAACTTTATACTAAGCAGTAAGCAAACGTGTACACTTAAACAATTCTAAATTGAATTTCTAAAATTCAAAATCCAAGTTAACTTCACTGGACCCAAAAATAACTTTTTAACTTTCTATAAACTATTTCTATGTCTATAGAAAAGCAGAAGAAAAGAAGACTGTTATTTAATCCAGAACAGATATGACTTTGGGTAGAGATAGCTGAAGGGTAAAGCTGACAGATTCCTACAAAGGAGTACAGTTCCTAGACAGAAAAATCTACAGGTTTTTAAATCTGGACTTTTTGACCCAAAACAACCCGGTAACCCTAGTCATCTCTGAAATAAGGTTTTATTTATCTTGGAGCAGCATCAATATTCACTTATTACATTAACTGGAATATGATTATTTAAAATAAAATATAGAAAAATAACTGGAAATCATTACATTATTTATCTTGTTGAGTGCTATGAATTGAATGTCGATACTTTTTACTCTTTGACCCCATTGTTAGAAATAGGCTTCAAAAAGAGATACATTATTTGCTGGGGGGATGTGTAAATTTGGAGAGAGGACTGGAAAAATGCTAGCCAGGAGAATTTCCTTGATACTGAAACGCATGTAATGGTGCTTTTATTCTATGTACCAAATTTTGTAAAAAGAAATTCAAGATTGGTCTACTGGGAAACTTGAGTGGCACCCTGAAACCTTTTCAACAGGAAGTAAAAGAGAGCTGGGCCTCCATTTTTCCATCCACATTCTTTGTAAAGTGACTCAAGATCTCCTGGCTATAAGTAAGAACAGTTCATTATAGTGAGATTCAGACACAATTTTCTTCTGTTTCCTGTGTTCTAATACTATTTCGTCTCTCTTTTCTCTTTTACTACCTACCTACCTACCTACCTACACACACGCGTGCGCACACACACACACACACACACACACACACACTTTCACACAGGAGCCTCTCACCTCTACAGCTGGTTTCCTTGGAAAAACCAGTCATGACACGCTATCACGTGTCCTTGGTACGTGCCAGTGTGATGCCCATTTAAGGCCCGTCGTTCATAACGGGTGGCGGTTCCTGTGTGCGGTTCTTAGAAAATCGTGGTGTCTTGATGTTGCTCTGATAGTTTAGGATTCATCATTTCACTGCGACGCGGGCTCCTTTCTATAATTCCACGTAACATGGTTTGGGATTTCGTCATGAGAGGTAAAAGTCAGCTGGCTTGTGCCCCTTTCCAGCGGTCAGCGATGAGAACACACTGAATCTCAGCTTCTTGGTCACGAATTAGCAGGCGAAAAGAAGCGTTCTGATCAGAGAGGCCTCCGTGGGTTGCGCACACTCCCCTGTCCCCTTTCCTATCAGCTGAGACCTTTCTGAGTAGAGTCTTTTGTTTTGAGTAGGTGGTCTGAAAGCTAAGTGAACCCCTTACCTAGACTATTTGCTTTGCGTTAGAAGCACTGGAGATTTAAAGAGTGCCTGTAATGGATGGTAATGATTTAGGGAATATTTGGCATCTTTTCTTCCATTCCTTTTACCATCAACATCCCCAAGCCCAATCAAGCATTTCCCATAGAGGAAAAGCTGGTGTGTTCCATCACGGATCGAAGAAGCTCCATGGAAACCATAATAAACAGCGCTACCTTGGTGATCCGTGAGAGCTTTTAAGGGACCTGGCAGTTCGCTTGACCTCTTCCTGCTTTTACGCTCTCATTGGTAACACGAGGGGTTTTATTTATTCGTTCCCTCCGCTGCACTCTAGCGTCAGCATTCTATAATCTACGATGTCTGATTCCCTTCTGTCGTCCCACCCCGGCCTCTTCTTAGTTTCGTCTCTCCCCACATCCCTTCGCAGTGTGGAGGTTTCCGCCTTGACGTTCTAGGACCAAGACGATGAGACATCAGGATACACCTCTTAGTTTTTTGTTTTTTGGGGGTTTTTTCCCCCTGCAGTAATAGGCAACCATAAGCCCTACACAAGCCGTTGTAATTACCATCAGTCAGCCTGAGTTCGACCGAATCAGGGGAAGAGAGTGTGTTTACTAGAAATGCTTTGTGAGTGACCATTTCTGTAGCACTGAACTTCAGAATCTATCCCCTGATCTAGTTCTGTCATGCCTGATTTTAAAAATTCGAATTAAAAAAAAAAACCCTCTATACTCAGCAGTGGTTCTCAAACTTGGACATATAAGCATTGCCAGGCGTCCTTCTTAAAAATACGGTTTCTGGGGTTCTAACTCTAGAGATATTGATTGAATAGATTTAATGTGGGACTTTAGGAATCAACGGTTTCTACAATCTCCCACCAAGTGGATGAGACTTTACCAGACGAGACTCTAGAGTGAAATACCGCCTCTCTGAAGTTATCATTTTGGGGGCGGGGGGGGGGGATGGGGGGAGATACAAATAATCTAAAGTCATATTCATCTATTCATTGATTTTTAAATGGTGTTAATGTGCTCCTTAAAAATTTAAAACCGTTCCTATTTTAATGTTACATGTATTCCCTGAATTATTAATTTGTAAGTAACTAGAATATAGCACAGGTTTAAACAAACTAGGCTTTAAGTTCATTAACGATCAGCGTTTCCTGGTTATGAATTCGGCGTGTCACAGCTGCGAGGTTCTTACTGCATCGTGTTGCGGCGGGATCTCGTTTCAGTATTCCAAAGAACGTTTCCTGGTGCTTGGACTGGTTATCAGGGCTCTTCTTCTTCTCCCTTCAATGCTCTTGCTTTCGTTTCTTGTGGATGTTTCATCTTTTTTCCTCCAGGCTGCTGAGAATTGCTTGAATGTTGGCTTTGGAAAAGATTGTTTGTAAAAGCCTTGTAGAAACAAGTTGAAATGTCTAGACAGTGAAAAAAAAAAAAAAAAAAGATGTTAGCCCAATAGTAAATACATGTTTCTAAAGGAGCATCATAATGGTTTTTTAAATGTTTTCCTGTTTCAGCCATCTATCATATACTGAGATTTGCTTTGTAAATACCAATGCGTTGTTTTTCCAGGATGGCTTTTTCTATGAAGAGCCATGATTTCCATTCGGACTCTTTTGTTTTGTTTTGTTTTGTTTGTTTTTATTAGAGCACCTGGTCGTCCTAGGTGGTCTCCCATCCAAGTACTAACCAGGTCTGACTCTGCTTAGCTTTTGAGCTCAGACTTCGGGTTTGTTCAGGGTGGCATGGCCATAGACCATGGACTGTGGCTCCACTGGGGCGCGAACCCAGGACCTTCCGTGTGTAAAGCAGACGTGCTGACCGCTACACTTTCAGTCTTTTTGCGAGGGACAAAGTGAAACTACCCTAGATGGTGTTTTATCCTGATGTTCTCAAGCAAAAATTTCGTAAAGATCCTAAAATATTAAAAACAAAGACATTCCACAAATCACATTTTTGTAGATTGAGGTAAAATTGACATATAATATTGTATTAGTTTCAGTCATATACATAATGATTCGATATTTGTATATGTTGAGAAATTATTACAATAGGTCTAGTTAATTTCCATCACCATACATAGATACAAATTTTTTTCTTATAATGAGAACCGTTAAGATGTACTCTCTTATTAACTTTCAGATATGCAAAACAATATTATCAATTGTAGTCACCATACTGTACATTACACACCCATGATATATTTTAGAACTGAAAGTTTATACCTACAAACATTTTTAACTTGAATTTTGTTTTGATCATTTTCCCTAGAACAAAGTCATATTTGATAGTTTTCTGACAAATCTTGTCTATATTAAAATCTGCATTAGTTTTATTTTTGAAATATTTTATTAAAATGTTATTTATCTTGATTAATGAGGG
The DNA here is from genome assembly GCF_014176215.1 of Rousettus aegyptiacus. Lineage (NCBI taxonomy): Eukaryota > Metazoa > Chordata > Mammalia > Chiroptera > Pteropodidae > Rousettus > Rousettus aegyptiacus. The sequence goes on along the minus strand of NW_023416288.1, from coordinate 42,614,715 downwards.
ATTTTTTCGTGCTCCCCCTTAATTGGTGCCCATGATAAATAAATGCCTTAGTGGCCTCACCCTGGACTGGCCCTATTCCCCATTATTAATTTGCTGTGTAGAGAGAGGACGGTATTTAGGAAGCAGTAATAATCTCAGCACCCAGCACAGTGTCCAGCATGGGTAAGGCCCACATAAAATTACATTAAAATTTGGCTAGCATTTAGTTGTTGCAAGTTTTTCTTATTTGTTATCTTAAATTTTCCGGAGTGAATCACTGTAATTACCATTGATTTATTATTTTCTTGGTATTTATGTTCCTCTCCATTGCTGTAAAAGAAGAAGTTCATTTAGTTAAAAATATATAAACAGGCAAATTATATATCATTTTAAATACGCACTTTGCCTCTGTTTGCAAATATATCCAGAATATATGATCCAAAAATATCTCAATAGAGATTCCGAGTTTTTACAAAGTCGCCTTTTTCGCACGGGCTGCAGTGCTCCTGTGGATCATTCTTTTAGAATTTGCCCTTGAACAATCCCTTTAAGAAGAGAAATAAACAGTACCGAGTCTTCCTATAATGCAGTCACCTTGCTTTGTATTGACAAAAAAAATCTCTCACCGCTGGTTCTTAGGTACCGCGTGTATTGATGTTTCCGAAGGCCCCAGATCAGTGAGGAGAAGCTATAACTGTACACTCTCTTTGTAGATGTTAAAAAAAAAAAAAAATCCGTTAGACAACAGAGATTTTTGGCAATATCATTTCAGATGGAATTTGCACTTGGAAAACTTAAACCAGCTAATCCTTATAGTGTTGGCCTATTGGAAAGTTTTATATTATACTGTTGTAGTTTGGTCTTGGCGGCTTTTCTAAGGAAAACTATTGCCTTTTGGGAGTTGAACAAGCTGCCAGAGGTTTGCTCTGATCTGAAGTTGAATATAACGGTAGTTGTTTAATATAATGGTTTATATGTGTAGCATACCTTACTTTGTTTAACTTTTGTTTAACACAGGAAGTTCTCTCTAATATAGATGATTTGCAGATATTGGATTCAAATGCATTATTTGATAACTTGTAGTTACTAGACTATGAATAATTACTAACCTAAATTATAATGAGACGTTTCCTGTCACATGAATAAAACTGAGCATCTGGATGTCCTTCAGAATGCCCTGCCCCCGACCCAGGGACCATGCGTTTCTCTCCTTCCTAGCACTATAAACCTATAGACATCTTTTAGTGTTTATTAACTTTGAAAAGTCACCTACTTCTATTTTCTGTCAAGATAACTTTCAATAAGATTGATTTCCAATAACACAGAGTTCTGATTATGGAACTGTTTTTTAAAATTTTTCAATCACAGTGGATGCCCAACATTTTTTTGTATATGGATGTAACACATTCATGCTAGGAAATTTGGGAACTACATAAAACTATAAAAATAATACAAACCATCACTGATGTAACTCCCTAGACAGTAGTGAAATTTGGGAGTGCTTCCTTTTCAACTTTTTCCTGTGCAATCTAGGAACATGTGTGTGCCTGAGCGTGAAAGAGCAGAAAAAGCCGTGTGTGTGAATTAATTTATTAATTGTTAATATATTAATTTATTATATCATGGGCATTTTTTCATGTCATAAAATAGTCTTCGAAAGTATTATTTTTAGTAGTTGTTTAATGTTTCACTGTATAACCATATCGTAATTTACTTAACCATTTTTGCCTAAATTTGGATCTATAAGCTGTTACTAATAATTATATGGTATTTTAAAATTATTTTACAGTGAATACCTTTATTTATAAATTTATTTACAACATATACCACCATATCTCAGATTCTTTCCCTAGGATGAATTCTTAATTTACTCATGAAGTATAAACATTTGTAAGGCTTTTGAATACAGAACCACCATTATAAGTTTCAGAAACATCGTTAAAACTATATTTTTAGGAAATCCCCATTTAGAGGAAATAAACCAAAATAACCTCAAAGTCTGTATGTAGTAGCACCTGATAATTGGCATCGTTTTTACTTTCCAGGGTGTTTTGTTCTGTAACGCCGATCCTAAGCCTTCTGGCTCTGCGGCCACGTCTAGTGTCCCCAGTGCTCAGAATTAGCCCAGCTGCCTGAGCCGAAACTTTTCTCCGTGGACACAGACTTTTCCTTGGTAAAATAGGGCATAACTCGCATCCATGCAGACTTTCCCGATTCTGTGACTATTTCCTGCCGGTCAGAAGAAGTAGAACCTAAGGGATTTTACTGACAGCTCCTAGAGCAGCGGTCTTTAAAGCGATGTATACGTCACAATCCCATGAGGTTCGAAGGACAATACAGGCAATTTTTTGTTATATTGTATTACTTAACAAAATTATTTGGCCATATTTCATAACTTGCATAAAAGAATAGACTAATAGAGTATGTATGCAGTTTATAAACAAACAGTCATATGTTAGGGTGACGTGCTCCCATTTTTAAACTCATGAGTGTGTGCTTATGGCAGAGATCGAGAACTTCCTTCCCAAAACCTGTCATTCTGCATTCTTCCCTCCCTCCCTTCTTTCCTCCTTTCCCTTCTTCCTTCTTTCTTACTTTTTCAGTAACTGGGAAGCTTGACAACAATCTAAAAAATTGCACTCCCTGGCCTTGACCTCTCTTTGCAGTTAGGTGGAGTCTCATGACGAAAATTTGGCCAGTAAAATTTAAGTAAAACTCCCCAGAGGGTGCCTTGAAAGGGAGAAGGCATGCCATTCCTCACCTTCTTCTCCTATCTTACGTCTTAAACTGCAGATGTGGTGGCTGGTGCTTTGGCAGCTAGTTCGGACTATGAGGTGACTATGGTAGAACGGCAATCACCAAGGTACAAAGTTAAGATAGAAGGAGACTAGTCCTGATACCCCAGCACCGCTGTCATACTGGCACTGGACCACATAACTATAACTTGTATCTTATTTAAACCACTGTTTTGTGGGGAGGTCTCTATTTCCTACAGCCAAATCCAGTCTTAACTGATAAGGCATCGAAGGAGTTGGAGTCCATCGTGCGTGAGCATGCATCCTCTCTCCATGTAGCAGTTCTCAAAGCAGGCGCGTGGGTCATTTGTTAGGCAAGGAGTATCCAGTGAACGTGAAACTGTGGACGTGTTCCTAAAAGTCAGGGGACATTCATCTTCCCATGAGCTCCTGATGCTCAGGGACAGAATGTAAAACCCTTATCAAAGCAGCATCAAAGGAGGAGTCTCCTTCCTGCTCTCTGCCTCCACTTCCTCCGAGGCGGTGAGTTCGGGACCACGTGCCGAGCTCTCCAGCCATGATGTGCGTCGCCGGAAGTAGGGAGAGGCCGTTCTCACGGTCCTTTTATTGTTAATTAGAAAAGTATTTAGAGTGTCTTCTTTCAGGCCTTGGCGCGCTTCCTTTTTTGGTTAAATGTTGAAGCTTCTTTAAAAGCAACTAGCAGGTCTACAGCCATGCCACCTTGAACAAGCCCCATCCTGTCCAATCTTGGAAGCTAAGCAGGGTTGGGCCTGGTTAGTACTTGGATGGGAGACCACCGAGGAAGACCAGGTGCTGTAGGCAATAAAAACTAAACAGATAAAATAAAAGCAACTTGCTATTTTTGATAATAATAGCGGGAAATAAGTGAATATGCTCAACATACAGGGAAATATTTTTTATTCAGTATTATAACTCTTAAACTTTATCCCAAGGGCTCATAGTGTCTGAGGCTTTTTGTGGTCTGTCCCTGGGTACCTCTGCCTCTCTGCCCACTTGCACTCTCCCGGGTCACTTAGCCCTCCATGCTGTCCAGCCCCCGAGTGTCACCATCGTACACGTCCTTCCAGCGCGGTGCCCCACGCCCCTAAGGACCATCTGGAACCTCACTGCACATGGGGGACTCTTCCGAGGAGCCCCTCTCGTGTGCTCCCGTAGCTGCTACAGCTTCCTCACTCCCAGCAAACCTCACAACGCTTTCCTTAGTGCCTCTAATTGCACGAGTCCCTGACTCGTCTAAAAACGCCTCCAGGGGGCCACTTTTAAATCTATCTCCCAAGTCAGTACCTGGCACGTAGTGGGTACTTCATAACATTGGAATGATGACTAAGTGACATATAATTAGCGGTGGCTCTGTTATCCGGTGTCAGATGAGAAAGCAGATTACTGGATCTCACACACGTGACGTAAACACCGTAATATTTGAGCGTGTTGGGAATTCGTCATCTAATTATCGCAGGGCGTTATTTTTAATGTCACTTTTCACGGTAGTGTTTGTATGTTTGCCCATGCACTTGGTGGGAGTGGGGGGGCTATGAAAACAGTAAGTTTTCCAGATTCGGGACCTCCGCGTGCATCGTGTGTCTCTGTGAGCTCCCGCTCTGTGTCCCCCAGAAACTACAGAGGCTCCAGGCGGCGTTCATTATCCTCCTGGAAAACGTTTGTGGTCATTTTCCACCTCATTTCTGAATGCTAGATATGTTGCTGCTGAGAGTAAGGACCTCTGAGCATCTGCATGTATTTACCTGAGATTTTTGAACCCTTCTCTTTGTAAAGCACTATACACACTTGGGCAACTAAATATTTATATTTAAATTTTTATTCTGTATATTAAAATACAGTAAGATCTCATAATAAGCATGTGCTAACTTTTTTAGCCTTTTACAAATAAAAAGTTTTTAAATATATAAACATATGTATATAAATTGACATAAGTTATGCATGTATGTATATATATATGTGTATATATATATACATATGTAATTTCTTTTTAGTTCTGATCACAAATCCTCATTTCAGATATCAGGGACCAGAGGCTAAGAGAAGTTAAAAAAAAAAAAAAAAAAAGAAGGGTATGAAGTAAAATGACTGCTCAGAAAGGCTCACTTGGTTAGATGTTACATTTTAAATTCACTTAAATTTCTGTCTTCTTTCTGTTCACACCCATTAAATAGTGAACCCATCAGTGGCAATATGTGTTTAATTACTACTTGATTTGGCACGTGTTGCAACATGAAAATCTATCACTTGAAATTAGAGGGCAATCTGTTTGATTTGCTTCACAGCATTCAATATATTCTAAAAACACATAGATAATAAAGGATCGCTTCTCCCTAAAAGTTACATCACTTTAATTTGAGTCGCTGGTAGTCTTTAGTGAAATCTCTATGATTTGTAACATCTTAAATATCTGACCCCAAAACGAAACAAATGTTTGCTAACCCAATGACTTTCGGTGATCAGAAGCTGGGGAAAATGTTGGCATCAACCGTTTTTTCCGGTCCTACCACGTGCTGGTTGTTACCATGGGCAGGGGCCCTAACTTTTCAAAGTCCTAGTTTCCCTTCAATAAAATGGGAACCGTTAGAGCAGCCACCTCCCAGGAAAGGGCGCGTGGGGAGAGCAAGCCCTCGGTAAACACTGGTTTTATTTTCATTTTTGAGGCCAGACTTTTACTGCTTGGTGGGTGGGAGTTGCCACAGTGGCAGGGTTGGGGTCTGTCAAATCGGAAGTAGTCGGGTGACCAGATAAAACACAGCAGTGGGGGCCTTCCCGTTACGGTGGCTGGCGGCTCTCTGCACGTAAGGTAAGGCAAAAAGAGCCTTTTAGTCGTATTATTAAGAACGACAACAACTAGCATGGCAAATACCATTTATGGGGCTCTTCCTGTAGGCGGGGTACTGAGCGAGTGCGGAAATGCTGTATATCCCTTCATTTAATCCTCCCAGCAGCCCTGTGGGGTACAGACTGTTATTACCCCTGCTTCCTGGATGAGGAAACTGAGGCATGCTCAGAGCCCAGACCCTGCAGCTCCTTGAGCTGCCTTTAATTGTGAGCAGAGGCGCACGTGTGTGCTGCGGAAATTGTCACCCATGTAGCTGCGATGTCGACGAAGGACAGTTTGTCGAGTGTAGACACAGAGCCGATTTTCCTTTAAGTCTCTTTAAATCCAGTCTGATGCAAGGGGTTCCCTCGCCCCTTGATACCAGTCGAGACAGGCTACCGTGACTTTTCTGGAAACTTGGATAATAATATATGCCCTATAGTACTTTTTGGGCAAAAGCATAGAATCCGTTTAATAATTCAAATATGCAGGTCATGTCATCGTTCGTATCACAAGCTTCCTTAGAGTGTCCGTCCTCGTGTTCCGAGCTCAGGCCCCCTGGAGGCCGGAGCCCGCTGTGGGGGAGGGGGCACTCGGGCTCCTGTCCCCTTCCCCACCTGGCCACATGCTCTAGCCTTGCTGCTCCCGAGATTTGGGATGTTAAAGCTGACTTTCTGTGAATGCTGTCATTGGTTCTTTGTGCTCTCCCCCCTGAAGTTGTTTTAATGGAGCAAAATACCCTTGTTTTGGTAAAGAAAGCCAGTGGTCCGTCCAGTTTGGGGGATCCGTTGGCCCTATCCAGATGGCTTTCTTGGGTGTGACCATAGGTGACCTCGTGCGATTCCTTCTTATGAAACGCTCACGTCTGGTCCAGAGAAAACCTCGCACGTCGGGCCCCGCGCACTCTGGGATGAGGCAATCCCCAGCCCAGCAGTCTCCCCTTCGCTCCGCCATCGGTGGGACCAACCGGTCACTTGGCATTTGGGTTCCTGGAGCATGAGTCAAAAACCAGTCAGCATGCCCGTCATTTGCAGTGGACACTAACTGAGGTCCCCAGGAGGTCCCGCTGAAGTCCCTTTTCCCCGGATGAGGTGAGGGGCAGACATCTCCCATCCTTCAGAATCCAGTTCACAGCTCACCAATAACTTTCGCCGAATAAATTCTCCTCCCTGATTTCCAGCTTTATAGAACCTCGATGCGGACGCGGCATTTGAGAATCACGTAGCCGGTTCCCAGCACCCTCGCCTGGGAATTCCGGTCTGACACCTCCTGTGGGGCGTGTCGGTCATTGTCCTGGTGCTTTGGCCAGAACTCCCGTTTTCATATCCTACTACGCATGTGACCATTTCTCGCAGATAAAGGAGAGTTCCGTGCTTCGCTTCTTCCCCCGTCCCGTCTTCCCTCCGAGTGGAGGCGCCCGATGTGAGGGCTAAGGGGTGCTGTACATGTCGTGTATCTACTCAGATGGCGAGGGAGGCGTCCGAGTAGCACCGTCACTTGTAACTCATGCTGCGTCACTGTTCCCAGTGTCCGGGCTGACCTGTTCCTTGTGGGATTTCCATGTGAGGGGCCGTTCGGTGTCGTCATTGTGAGCTACACACTCTGGGGCTAGATCCTCTGGATCAAATCTCAGCCCACCACTGAGTAGTCATGTGTCCTTGGGCAAGTCGTTTAGTATTTGTGAACCTCAGCTTCCTCATCCGTAGAATGGGGATAACAGCACTTGCCTTGTAGAGTTATTATGAGAATTAAGTGAGTTAATATTTACAGGACTCTCAGGACAATGCCCAGCACACAGCAAGTGCTGCGCGAGTTGTAGCAGTGAGGCAGTCACTGTAATTACTGTTATTACTGCTACTACACTATTATTACTGAAAAACAACTACTACTACAGTGACCGACCCATAAGGTTCTGTTTCGATATCACCTACTTTGGGGACCATCCCAGTCAGAATAAGCTTGTTTTGAATCTGTGGTCTCACAGCACCTCATTTCTCTACTGCCACGCTCGTCACAAGTACCAGGTTTAGTGTTAGCTCATCGCCTTCTCCACTGGCCAGTGACCACTGCGGGGCCATCGTATGTACCTTGCCGGGCACGGCGCTCAAACATAGTACGCGTGGTCAGCCAATGTTAGCTTCTTCCCCTCTCATTGTTGTCGAGTGGCAGACTCTGACTCTTAAGATCTAAAACTGAATTTGTAATAAGGAATATTGTATAATATTCTTTTAATAATTTGTGTTGTGTGTAGAAGGCAAATACCATGTAAATGGAAAGAAAACGATTTTTATTATGAAGTCTGCTATATCTTTGCAATTGATATTAGATCAAGAAAACATATTCTGTTTTGTACAGACAGTGAGAAAACCCCCAAATCTGCCAAAATTCTGACTTAAAAAAGTAGAAAGGCAAAGGTATTTAGAACAAGAATGTCTTTAGCAACTGGGCACGCGTTAACGATCAACGTGAGATGGGTTCGGTTGCTCACAGATGTTGCTCCCTCTGGTCCCCTCTGGTCCCCTCTGTGTACAATGGAGATGAGGACGTCTGATCTGTGCGAAATGCTCCAAGGGCAGCAGCGATAAGGCCAACTCCGGCATGATCGGCACGGCTCTCCACAGCAAAGCCTTAGAAAACACAGCGAGTTGTAACAAATGTGTTGTTTCACTGGCTTCTGCCTCATTCTGTCCGTCTACCCCAAGGGGATCGGAGCTCTCCTGTCCTGAGACTCCCTCCGTCTCAGACCTGCCATGCAGTATCGGGGCGTGGTGAAACGAACTGTACTTGGAAATGCTTGTACTTTAGTCAAGGTCGTGAAGGTGTTAACGTCGCAGTCACTCCCGGGTATATATGCCCTTGAGGTTAGTGATGTTCGGGTGGAGAGGAGGGGTCAGATAATTGCTGATGGGAAAAGGCTTCGTTCAGTAACTATGAATTTTGACAGTCATTAAGAAAGACTGAGGGCTAAGAACCATATTTAGGGAAACACGTACCCCAAATTATTGGAATTACTGTAACGCTTTTTTCTTTTCTGGTTCTAATTTTTAAAATGTCTCTTTTCTGATGCACAAAAAGAGGCTGAGGACATTTCCTCTCATCCTTAGCAACCTTGAAGAGTCCGCTCAGGACACATGCGACGTTACTTTAGAAGAAACCATAGCATTGTGCCTGATTACTGCCTTCCTCCACTGTAGTGGTAGCAAACGACACTCTGGGTCCTACACTGCAGCGACCACCACCACAATGCTCCCGAGTGCCACAAGTTTGTCCCGGTTTACGCTAAGTCTGGGGGACTGGACAAGGACCAGGGTCTAGCTAATAGTTCCCTTAACTCGACTGAAGCATAACTCTATTTAAGATGGAAAGCTACACCAACTAAACATTCAAACCAAATAAACAGGGACCCTTTAAAATCTGTTTTGGAATTATATATCTCAAAATCTTATTTATGCTTAAACTATGAAATATTTTGACAGCCACAAATCAGATCAAATATAAGTGTTCTACAATATTTTGAGGGGTTGCTGATAAGAATTACATAAAGAACAGAAAATAACTAGGAAAGATAGTAGTCTAAGATCCCAAAATTTAACATAAATCCTTTAGTAAGTGTTATAATCCACATAAATTATTTATAAGCTCTTTTAAGCATTTGTAAATGTTTCTGCTACATATTTCCTAAATAGTAGTTCCCTCTTAAATTTCTTTTGTGCTATTTTAAAATATCTATACTTGGGTGTAAGAATAATTTGAGGTTATAGCTGAGAATTAAATGGCATATCTTTATAATTACCTCTGTTTTGTAATTCATTCGTCTCCATGGTCATAACCAGAGGCTATAACATAAAAGATTCCAGTTAGTATCTCTCAATACACTAATTGGGTATTTTAATTTTTTTTTGTTTGTTTACAAAAAGTGTTTTATTAAAACATATTGCCAGACATATGGACTGTGTCTCTTACTTCATCAGTCACTTTTGAAAACTGCTTTCAATTGCTAATTAGCAGAGATTCATTAAGAGGATCAAAAAAAAAAAAAAATACGACCCCAAAGAATGAGTCACTGCCAGTCACCTTTAACTCCCTCTGGCGAGTGAGAATATGGATCTCGCGATCGAAACCACACGTGGACTTAAATTCGCTCGTGGGCAGGATCGCCCCGTGGCAAACGTACCCTCGCTCTGGGATAAAGTACTCAGGTCAGAGTTTCGCCTCCGACTGGAGGTAGGTTGTCCCGTTAGCTGGCGCGACGACGACTTCCAGTGTCTTCCGGAAGCTTCCCGGCTTGGAGGGGACAGTTTATGCACACGCGTGACTTCTGCCCCTGTCGGCGAACACCTCAGCATCCTCGCCATGGCGCAGTCCGGCTTCCTCATCTGTGGTCCAGTGCCCCAAATTTCAGACTATCTGTATTGGCCATTTTATATTCTCTATTCCTTATAAAAGGACATTTTTTCACCTTATAGTTGATATGTATGTTTTAGCAAACGCACTGCAATATCCTGCGTCCAAGTGAATCTTTCTTTTAAGGAGTTGGAATAGCTAAAGAGAGCTTTGACATATTTGTCAAGGCCGCCTGCTCCCCCACTGGAGCTATTTTCCTACCCAGGTTATTTCAAATTCCAGATTTCTGTGGCCTGAGTTGCGTGATGGTGAGGAAGGACGAGGGTTTATTTTCGGAAACTTGCTTTGCTCATGCATCTCTCTGACCCACAGCATATTACGCCTTATCCTCTTGGTATCTGTATGCTAAACCATCCCAGTTGGTTAGAGAGGAAAAGCCAGCTGAGTAAGGACCTCCTCCTTGGTATTGTAGGAAGGGCCTAGAAGATAGGATTTGATTTCCTCACCAGAAAAAAACAATATATACTTTAATCTGCCTTTTTAAACTCTTAATAACATTTACCATAGAACCAAAAGTTGGAATTTATATTTACATCGATTATAATATATAGCATCCATTTGCAAAAAAAAAAAAAGAACCTACTATGTAGAGAAGATGGATGGCATGATTTTCTAGTTTTCATATTAAAGAGAAAACATTCATTTGAATTAAGTAAATGGATTTAGGAGTCAGTGTGATCTGTCTGAATCCTGACTACGCTTTTTACCTGTATGACTTCCGGCAAGTTTCTTTAACTTCCTTGCACCTGGCTTCTCATTTTTTTAAAAAAATCAAAGATGGTGCACACTTAAAAGAGTGTTTTTTGAGGATTACGTGAGACCGCGAGAACAAAGTGCTTGTTGAGTGCCCGGCGCACAGTGGGTACTAAGCAGCATCAGCCGCCTAACTAGTTCTGCTGTTATCAGCGCAACTCCTGCTGCTGCTCCGGCTGCCACGCCTGCTACAGTATTTGTTATTGGCCATCCCCACCACCCTGCAGCTCCTCAGGCTTCCCATTGCTCCATCCTCGCCCGGGTCTGCTTATTCGACTTGGTTCCCCTGCCCAGGTTTTCCGGACATCCCCACGTATTTTTATCCCGTCTTTCATCTCGGAATGTTCTCTTCTTTCTCACCTATCAAAATCCTATGTAGGCGCCAGTTCAAAGGCGCCTCTCACTAAGTTTTCATCAGGGTACCCAGTTAAAATCAATGCTCTGCGCCGCTGTGCTCTCAAATCCCTAGGTTATCACCTTTATTATAGCACTTTAATTTGTTCTTATCTTAGGGATGTTTACAGCTCTCTCTCGCGCTTATCGTAGGATATTGGAAATATTTTCTTACTTATCCTTATCCTCTCCCTCTACCTACAGTCCTCACCAGTGAGGGCGAGGCTTTTCCACGTGGTCACAATTCAATCAATATTTGTTGGATTAAATTGTTATTCAGAATTCTCTAATAGCAATGATTTCCATTCTTTGCCAGCACAATGAAAATTGATGGTCATACAGATAACTCTGAGGCCATGTAAGTGGCAGAATTGTTCTCCAAATAACCAAATCACATTCGATATGTTTTAGTGTTGCGTGTTTGTCGTATTCTGTCCTGTTGCTGGTCAGCCACCTGTGGATGGGATGTTAGTTCGCTACGGCTGCCAAACAGATACCACAGACTGGCCACAGCAACAGAAATTTATGTTCCCACGTTTCTGGAGGACAGAAGTCCAAGACCAAGGTGCCGGCAGGGTCGGCTTCCTCCGAAGCATCTCTCGTTGGCTTGCAGGTGGCCGCCGTCTTGCTGCTTCTTCATATGGGCGTCTCTCCCTCGGGCCTAGTCTCCTTTTTTTAGAGGGACACTAGTCAGATTGGATTAGAACCCACCCAACAGGCCTCATTTTAATGTGATCACCCCTTTATCCAATGCAGGCACCTTCTGAAGCGCTGGGTGTTAGGCCATCATCATATGGATTTCAAGAGAACTCAGTTCAGTCCTTAACAGATGACAGTTTATTTCTTAACTAGAACTTTTGATTAACCAGAACAGCCTCACTTCCTGATCATTAGTACGTCTTAAAATAATGTAACTTGTGGTTCTATGGTTCCTCACAAATGATATCTTCAAAGCCAGTCCCTGTAGGTACTCTGTATTGCTTACCAGCAAGAAATAAAACCTTATTAAGATATATTTATTTCCTATAACTCTTCACGGCTATAATTGTGGATTTTTGTTTCCACTGGATACACTATTTGCAAGGGAAAATTGCAATAAATAGTAATAATACCAGTAACAATAATATTAAAAATGACCGGCCTTAATCCAGCACTTAATACTTGCCCGAGCACTTCACAACACTTTATTTCATAAGTCCTTGTAACCACCGAAGGAATCTGAGACTTTGGGAAGTAAAGAGATTTCTAAGGTTACACTCATAGAAAGAGTGTGGGTCCCTGTCAGCTTGTGTCAGCTTGTCTTTGGTGAGTCTGTCTGATGCCCAGGGTTTGACCAGGATACTAAACTGCCACTCAGTGTGACACTAGGCACGGGAAGGGTGTAGGGCGGTCATTCCACGGGAGTGGAAGCAGGAGAAATCTTCCTGAAGCTGATTTTGTGTACCAAACACCATTTTTACACGCTGGGTATTAATCCTGTTGGCAACTGGGGGGTGGGCAGCCGAGGGTTAGGCCCTCCCACAGTACCACTTGGTCCTACAGTTGCCACCAATCCAGAGTCACACAGGAGAGGTCTGTGTTTCTAGGAATCAGTGAATGAAAATTCACTTTTGCATTTCACCTCGTCTGGAAAAACAGAGTGGCAGAAATCCAAAAACGTGTCTTCGCTATTTTAAAGCTGCCGTCGTAACCATTAAGAAAAACACACTTGAAATATTTCATGAATATTCAGCATAAATACCGAGTTTTCAAGAGTTGTATTTCCGTGAGCACAAGACAGCTCACGTAAGAACACGAGGGCCGCAGGCCGGGCTCCTCGCTTCCCGTGGCCGCCGGCGTCACATTCTTCAGCCGCAAGTGGTAGAGCAAAAGCTAGATTATGTCTTATTTTCAACATGTAAATTATTTCATGACATGCAAATGAGCCATCCTGTGGCTTCATTAAACTATTTTAAGATAATAATACTAACATAGCCGGTTTTACTTCTAAAATCCCAAACAATTATGACAGTATTCCCCTGTGACGGTGAATTGTTCAGTTGTTTATGTTTTAGCTTCAGCTCATTTCTTTAGTCCCCTTTTGTATCTTTTACTAATTGTTATAACAGCCTGGAAGAAGAACCATTATTTTCTCCATAAATGTTTTTTTAGAATATTTACCAGACACAACTGAGTTCTAACTCTGTATCCTTAGCTGACTTTCTAGAATAAAACAGAATATCTCTGTTTTATCCGCCTGTGAACAGTCACACCTTAACTCCAACTTGGGTAGCTCTTAAATTTTTGTTCCCATCTCTTGCTTCCGGCTTCTTAGCGAATGGCACCTTGCTGCGATTCGCCTGTGAGTTACATCCGATGACAGTGATCTGCTCACGCCTCTCTCAGCAGATTTCCCAGATATCACGAGATTTCCAGGATTGTAGTTGGCATGAATTTGGTCGTCCAAAATTGTGAATTTTAGACTTCAAACACTGAGATGTAAAATAACTCTCAAGTTTTACAGCTGTCAGAGGCAAGAACATATTGAATTGGCGTAAGCCAAAAATACTTCATCTCCAATTTGATTTACTTGATATTTTGGCTAGAAGTACAGAAATGGTGTAAAATGGTGGATAGTGATTTACAGTGTAGCTGCATAAAAGAGTGCAGTAATTCAGAACCACGGGATATATCGTGTGACGGACACTCATTATTGTAATGTGGCCAGATCGATGGCTTCTTCTCGTTTAAAACTGTTCGTTTTCTATGAAGATCACAGACCAAGGTCATTTGACAATGCAAATGACATTCTGCTTCTTTGATCATCCCTTTGGAGATGTTCAAGCAGAATTAAGCATCTTATATTTTACTGACACACACACAAGTATATTCTTATGAACATCCCAGACTTAAAAGAACTTCCTATTAGTTTGTGCCATTGCTAAACAAATAAACAAACAAAAATGCTAAGGTACGTTTTGAGAAACTAGATTTTTTTTTTGTCAGAACACTTTCTTCATTTGTAAAAATTCCAAAGCTTTAAATTACCTATTTAAAAAAGTTCCTGATTGCCTGTGATACTTGATTGTGTATCATATGTGTAATTAAAATTAGTGGAAGAAAACTTTACTTCTCCTCACCTTAAAATACCTATTCCTGAAACTGTGGACTCTAAGTGTCACCTTTGTGTTTTGCTTCACGTCTGTGTTGGCTCATCCGTGCCCCGTAAGGTCCACGTCAGATGGGTCTCGAGGCCAGTTTGTGACAACAGTCACAGACTCTTCCTTTTCTCCCGTGTCCAGTCCAGTGTTTGCCCGGATTCAGACCCCGTCATCTCTATTTCGAACCTCTCATTCTTAACTTTTTGAGCTATGTCACAGTCATTCTTTCCCAGATTTTGACCTTCAGTTTTTAAGGCGTTTTCCTACATCGGTCTGTCCTGCTGTACAGGCAGCAGATAGATTGGAAGGGGCGACAGGCGTGTCTGGGATGTACGTCATCCTTCTCCGCCAACCCCCAGCCTTGGGTTAAACCTGCCGTTCACCTTTCAGTTTCTATACTGAGACTGCTGAATGCCACAGGAGAAAACCAAACTATTGAAGCGGATTGGTACAGCCAACCAAAAAGAGTATCATCTTCTCTCTGTTGGAGAGTGGCAGCTCTCTTCCCGTGTCCCTCTAAAATTCCCTCCCTGGGGCCAGAGTTTGCCCCAAATACTCACCACTCTCTTCAAAAGTCTGACTTTAACCCTCACTCTTGTAAAAAGATGGTTCCATTGCCAACTCTGCTGAGTAGCTACTGATGCTACTTAGGCTGAGAAATGAGAAGGTCGAGTGCCTTCAAACGTACAATGTCAGTAAGCACACCTGTACTCGCTCTTATGCTTACCTGTTCCTGGAGGTGAGAGGTGGAGATCAGCAGCCCCCAGGGGCTGGAGGTTACCTTGGGCTCTTCGTCCCCGTCACTTCCATGTTGAATCACTCCATGGACAGAGAGCTCTTCCTCTCACACCGATTCCTCCATCTCTGCCTTAGGACCTGTCTCCTCTGTGTCTCAGGAACCGTCCTTTATCAGTTATGTCCTTTTTTGCCTTCTCAACATCGTCCTCCTTTTGGCTTCTTTCCCAACACACAAACCTGCTCAATCCCAGCATACCAGAAGGCTCCCCACTGTTATTTCCCCCTCGTTTTATCCTTCATTCCTGCCCTTCTCTGCGAGACAGAGCAGCCTCTGTCATCTCCACTGCTCACGACTCCTGCGCTCCTCGGTGTGTTCCAGCGTGGGTCTACCAGTAACACTCCACAGAACTTGTTCTTGTTAAGGATTTTTAATGACTTTCGAATTGCCCAGTCCAAATATCACATCTCAATACGACTTTGTAAAGGGCGCTGTGCTGGAAACGCTCTGGGCATCTGTTTTCTGTACGTGGCTCTTATGGTACCGTCGTTCATTTACTTAACCAATGCTTAGCTGCCGTGTTCCGGGTAGTGTAATAGGTGCCGTAGATACACACAATGCCCACCTGCCTTTGAGAGCTTCACTCTGTATATCTTATATTTTATACAGTATATATTTTTTTCTTGTCTCTGAAGATGCCTCCTCATCTTTCAAATAAACCCTCACGTGTTGTCGGGCAGTAAGACCCCATCCTCTGCCTTCTTTTCCATCCCAAGTGGTCTCTCTCATTAAACTTACCCAGATCTTCAACAGCTTGGATTCCTCGTGTTCCTGTGACCCTCACATATTTCTTTATTCAAAACATCTATTGTGAAGTTTTTAAAATTCTGTATTTCTAAATGCGTGCTTCTTATGCTAGGTTTCCCATTTCAAAAACTATCACCCTCGTCTTGTATTAGAAATCTTGGAGAGTTGTCTTTGACTCTTCCCCAACTTCATTTTTAATCACATTTAATCAGTCAAAAAATTCTGCAGATTATATTTTATCCCTAACATGTCTAACAACCATTTATTCTTTGCAGAGTTGATCATTCCTTCCTTTGATAATATTTATTCCAGAGCTATTGGGATTTAAAAAAATGACTACGTAAGTGAAAACTTATGAAAGAAAGTATTTCAACCGTCTTCAGCCCTTTGCATTTTTTTCCCAAGCTAGTTTGTAACCTGGTATCAGGTTGGCCACATTAATTACCTGACGGAATGTCTTTTAGTACTTGGATAAAGCTAAAATGATGTCACATATCACAACAATGAAAATGATATTTTTTGGTAAATAATAAAAGTACCATGTTTAAAATTATGCTTTTTTTTTCAGTCTGAGATATTATCAGACATTTACTTTATGTTCACCTGAAGCATTACCAGAAATCATTTAACAGTCTCATTCTTTTAATCCAACCAACTGCCGAAAATAATGTTTGATGAGGAGATAAAGGTGTTTAGCCAACTCCTGATTATCCCTTAAAATGGATCAATATAGATGAAATACACTGGTCATTTTAAACTCTTTTCAGCCAGTAGCTATGAATTCCTGGTCATTTTAAACTCTTTTCAGCCAGTAGCTATGAATTCCTCCGTCATTAACTCCCTCATGGTACCTGCTAATAAACAGCAGAAAGTATGTGTCTAATTCAATCTCTTTTTAGTCCTCTGTCAATTTCTGATGGAAATTATAATAATGAGCTAATTATACATAGAAATGATTACTAACTTTTTATCATTAGATTATAAAATAAGCTGACCTTTTTTTTACCCTGAAAAAAGAAGAGATTTGATCTGGCCTAAGCAGATGCTTTACTGGAAAGCTCCCTCAGATTTGGCACATGCTGTGGAATCAGGATAGACGGTGGGAAGTAGTCGCGTGCAAAACGCAGGGCAGAGAACAGCGTCAGGCAAACAGGATGAAGGAGGAATCTCAGTAACCTCCCAGATGGGTTAATTAACTTAAAGATGATATTCACCAGTATTTTTTCCCCCTCCCGAAGAGACTTCCAAATTTGCTTTTCCCGATAGTCTTTGCTTCCTTTTCTTTTCCTTGGAAAAGGCAATTTATTCATAGTCCAGCAAAACCAAGTGAAAAGAAATCAAGTGAAACAGAAATTGACATTTCCAACACAGATACTTGACAAACTGGGTCAGACAAAGTTAATAGTCTAACGAACAGCTTGCCATGGCGTCTAATGTTCCATGCTGTCGTCTGAGTTCCAGTAGGGACAGTTCGAGGACGCACTGCCACCGTAGTGACCCCATGGTGTTTCGGTAACCATGTAGCAGCGCGGTTGGACGAGACAACTATGACTACTACTGAGCAGGGTTTAGTTACACAGGGCACTGAGAAGGGCACGGCTTAATAGGTGCGATCATATCGCACGAGAAAATTGGGACTGTGAGGCAGGAGCGATATTCCTAAGGGTAATTATTCAACCCGAAATAACTTAGGCTTGGTTTTTCATATTCAGCAATCCGAAGGTTGTTATTAACACATTAAATTGGTGATTTCCCGGTACACAAATTTAACTAATATAGTTACCTTAACTCTTTTCTTTAGAAATTATAAACCCAGCCAATAATATTAGGAATTTGAGGTAGTTACTCTTAAAACCTTAAAAAAAAAAAAGCATTTAAGAGCTATTAGTAATTACCCATTTCTCCATAATTAAATTTCAAAAAGACTTTGACCATATTACACATTTTATTTTGAAATCTAGTGATTATATGAGCAGTGGTCTTCATCACACAAAGACTTATTTGAAAACATAAGGGTTTTATTTTCTGAACACGGTATTCCATTTCTGATGCATTTCTTTGCTTCCCATTGCTTCCTCATAGCTCATACTTCCACTGAATTATTTCTACAAGGCAAACTGATTTTGTATATTGATCTGTTTTTAAAATATGAATGAGTTACACACCGAGGTTGTGGAACACATAAGTAAAAGGAATTATCTCTGGGGGATGGACGTGTGCAGGAAGTGAATCAGAAATTATGCAGGTAAAACTACCAAATTCCAGACCTTTATTTTATTTATAAATACAATATATGAAGAGAAGGAGGAGGAATACTTCCTAGCTCATTTGAGAAAGCAATAATTACTTGATACAAAAACTAGACAAAAATACTACAAGGAAAGAATACTGCAGAACTAATATTTCTAAAAACATGGACACAAAAATTCTTATCAAAATATTAGCAGATTAAATCCAATAATATAGAAAAAAAGAATAATATAGCATGACCAAGTGAGGATTATCTCAGGAATGCAATGTTGTTTAACCTTTAAAAGTCAATATAAATTTTCATATTAACATAATGAAGGAACAGAATGAAATGATTATTTTAATTGATGCAGAAAAAGCATTTGACAAAATTCAACATCCATTCATGAACATTTTGTGGAACCTAGGAATATGTAGAACTTCCTCATTCTGATAAAAGGTATTTGTAAAAACCTACAGCAACATCATAGTTAATAATGATACTTTTATAAAGCATAAAGAAATTCATTGTAGTGCTTTTACTCTAAGATGGGAAACAAGACATGGGTGTATAATGTCGCCATTTTTATTCAGGTTGTACTGGAGGTCTTAATAAAATAAAATAAGGTACATACAGATTATTAAGTAAAAGGTAAAAATCTTGAAGCATGATTGTGTAGAAAAACTAAGGAATATGCAAAAATACTACTAAAACTAATAGGAGAGTTTAATAAAATCGAAGAATACCATTCAATACACAAAAAGTTAATTGTTTCATGTGCTAAGAATGAGATTGGAAATTAGATTTTAAAATAATATTATTTACAATAGTATCAAAACCATGAAATGCTCAGGGATAAATTTAGTGAAGTGGGTAGAACACTTTTACTCCGAAAACTACAAAACAATGCTGAAATAAATTAAGGAAGTCCTAACTGGAAAAAATATACTATGTTCTTGAATTGGAGGATTCGATATTAAGATGTCAATTAGACATGATTTAGTTTACAGATTTGATGTAATCTCAGTCACTTAGATTTTAATATTCATGATTAGCATTAGACGTTTTCCCGAAAGTATCGCCTTTGATATATTTATCTTTTTTGCTTGTAAGTAATGCCTGAATCAAAAATGTATGTGAAAATAGTTACACACACACATATATATATATACACACACACACATATATATACATATATATATATGCCAAAAGAATTCAAATCCGCGTCCTAAATTAATCACGTCTGCTGCCTTTCAGTTAAACTTTTGAAATCTTTCAGCAACACATTTTATTTGCGTAAATACAGGGATAGAAGCAGAGTTAGTGCACCGTAACAGATGAAATCTGGCATCATCAAAACCTGGGCTTAACTCCTGGTTCGCAGTTGCATTGTCTTTTGAAATTTATCTATCGTCTTTAATCTACTTTCTCATCTATAAAATGGGATTAACTTTTGCACGTTTTCTCCAAATTTAATGAAAGAATATATACAAAGCATTTAAATTAATCCTTGGCACTTAATAACCACTAAATAATTGGTAGTTTTGGTTACTGCTGGTAAACACTATATACTACGTTAAATACTACAATATAGAAAAAGTCCAGTGTTTACTATAATTGATTTGTCAAAATCAATTGATAGGTTAAAGTGGATGATAACTTTCTCGTATGAATTTTATCATGAATGGTCATTACATTTCTGTTTAACATGATCTCAAAATGGCCTCAGGTGTATTAGAAGTGGATCATGCCCTATGTCATAAAACAGAAGACAGATTCCTTAACTATACTTCATTATAATTTAGACCTGTTAAAAATAAATCTGTTAAGTAAAAAACTTTACTAAGCTTGTAAAATGGATGCAGATATTTTGCAGATCCTCATTCAATAAGTTATTTCATTCCAATTTCCCCAAAATGAACTTACACAAAATTATACATACCATTTCAGTACATAGAAGTACTAATATGCTGGCTGCACTAAACAGACATTCAGTACTGGATTTGCTTCATACCTAGAAATAAGGGGTGGGCTTTTGTGTTGTTTTGGAAATGTAGAAGGAAGGAGAGAGTGAAATAAATGACCAGGTAAAAAAGTCCAGATGACCTAATCTCAAGTCAGAGTTCAAGTAGACGCGTCTACACCGATAGCCTGCAGGAGGCGAAGATGACCTAGGGGTTAGAGGCGCAGTGGCCCTTACAAAGGCGACCGAAGCCAAAGCTTCAGCGCTGTGATTAAGAAGCGCTTCACTTATGAGAACAGCAAGAAAGCCCACTTTGGGGTCCTGGGGCCAGGTCAGTGAAAGCAAAAGCGGCTTAGGGAGAGTATTAGTTTTCTGCGGCACACAGCGAGCCACCCCACGCTTAGCGGCTTATTCCCTCACAGGTCTGTGGGGCAGGAGGCATGACTGAGCTGGGTCCTCTGCCCACAGTGTCTTAAGCCTGTAATCAAAGTGCTGTCTGGGTTGTGTTGTAATCCGGAGGCTCGCCTGGGGAGGAATGTGTTTCTGACCTCATCTGGCTGCTGTTGGAATTCGTTTCTTTGTGGATGTAGAGCCGATGCCTCTGGATTCTTACTGGCTATGAACTAGAGGCCACCATTAGGTCACAGAGGCAGTGGTCAGGTCCCTACTGTGTGGTCCTCTCTGTTGGCACAGTACAACCTGGCTTGTTGCATCTTCAAGGCTAGCAGGAGACCCCTCGGTGCTGAGACGGTTTTATACACTACGCCGTGACGTGACCACGGAAGGGACATAGCATCACTGTGCCATGTCCCCTGGGGCGGAATAACATCGTAGGTTCTGCCTGCAGTCATGGGGCGTGGAGCCATGCTCAGTGGGTGGAGACCACAGGGCCATCTCGGGATCAGCCCCTCCACGGGGAGTGAGCCTGGGTACATCCGGGGTGCAACACGCTCCGGGCCTGAGATGCGACTTAATGTTCCATTAATCACTGTATCGGAGAAGGCCAGTGCTTCAGGCCCCAGGTGGGACCGGCACCGGGTCTGGGGAAGAGTCGTTTCTGCAGCCGGGGCCACTTCTCAGTACAACTCAGAGGCGTGGGCGGCTGAGGCAGCGAGAATGAACAGGAAGGGGGGGAGTTATGGAAAAGGGGAGATACGATTTCTTCAGGGGATGCCAATTTTTAGCATCCTGGAATCAAACCAAATTAAGGCCACGACAAGTAAGGGCTTTCAGATCCCCTCGCTTTCACTAACGCGGTCGATCTGACATCTCGCTGACAGCTGTCAAAGCATCTCAACCTTCACCGGAAATCTGTAAAAAACAATTATCTTGTCATTAGCATTAACTTAAAATAGGAATTCAAAATATTTCCCGAAGTAGCTCAGATGAGCACAAGGCCATAGGCGATTTGGGCACGTGCTGGTCTCTGTGTGCTTCCGTATTTGTGAAAACCTTTGGACAAATGGCAACTATCGTAGATTTGAATTAGGCAGCATCTTATGAGCAGCATGGCGTGCTGGAAAGACGAGACGGGGAATGCTGGTTACACAGTGCGTCTTAGTTGTGATTAACGGTAACTGTATGTAACAGAAGGTGTCTCCCACCCTTCAGAGTCCCGGAGCGCCCTCTGCCTTCCCAGCCTTACAGCGCTGCTTCTAGTCCTCAGAGCAGCCGAAGCTTCTTGCCGGCTGAGCTCCCGAAGCCACCCATCATCTCGGAATTCTAGAAAGGATGGAAGGGGAAGGCAGTCAGGGTTAAGGGGAGGGCGTCCTCGGTGCCCCTCTAGAGGGCCTTTTGCAGAAGTTTCACACATTACCTTCATTTTCATCTCCTCGGCCAACCTTGGTAACAAGGGAGGCTGGGAAATATAGTCTTTCCTGGTATATTGATTGCCACAGGAAGAAAACCAGGGTCATCGTAATAAAGAGAGAATGAATGCTGGTTATGCGGGTAGCGCCTCTGCACCTACCTCAGCCTCTAAGCTTGCAGTTCTGTCTCACCTGGGGAAAGGCTTACTCATCCACTCACACCCCCGAACCGTCTACCCCTTCACCCATCCACCCACCCACCCATCTGTCCATCTGAATATACTTCCGGATTCTAAAAGTAGAGTTACAGTGAAATAAGTCTCCTATAGTTAGCACGACTCCTTGGTAAGAATTGTTAACAAGGAATAATGTCAGCTCATGTTTTATATTGAGACATAATGTTAATGTCCCAATAATGACGAAGCCTAGTTATTCCGTTAGGCAGCAGTTGTAGTTATGGATTCGGGTTCTCTTTGGAGAGAACATGTTGTCTCTGTTAGGCACTTTTCTAACACGTTATTTTTAGTGTCGTTTGCATGTCATATGCATTGGTTCTCTTTGCCAGCAGAGAGGAACTCCATGGCGGAACATTTGAGTAGGGGCGAAATCTCTGCCTTCCCTTGTGTTTAATTCTCAGGTTCTGCTGCTTCATGGAATTTTAACGATAACTTCTAAAAAATGGAAATGGCTGATGATCTGAAATGTTGAAAGGGAAATTTTTATAATGAGTTCTTTGACAAAGATTAGCCTATAGTGGCATGTACAATTGGACATATTTTGGCATAAAACTTTTAAGCTTCCCAAATTATTAAACAAGAAAGCTTACATGTATATACAGTACAAAGATAGCATGCTGTGTTTAGCAGTTTTCTTGCAAATGTCATTCATAAGTAACTGTCTTATTCTTTTGAAATAATTTCTTAAGAATCCTTTCTGTTCTAATCGGTTTTAGTCGAAGTTCTAAACCATGGAATAGCACTTGAAGCCAACAAAATATCTCGTGGTTCTATTGGACGTTCTTCCAGCATTTCCAATGTAACACATGCAAAAGTGGAAGATGAATCAGCCACTCCTTGAAGATAATGAACATGTAGTGAGAAGTTTGTTCTTTATCGGGCTCGCCTGTGTTTACGGTCATGTCACGATCAGTGTGCTTCAGGCATAATTATTCGATGCACTGTAGATCCATCTACATCTGCTCTTACCCCAGCCCACTTCCATTGTAGCCACTAGGCTGTGAAATCCTTGTCGAATATCCAGTCGAACCCAGATACACCACGTCCCGAACACCTCTCGGGTTCACAGTCAAGATACCGTGTCACAAAGGAGGTGAGGTTACGCTGGCATAACAGGCTGGCAGCGAACTCACAGTCGTTGCTTCCGGTTGATTTGATTTCCCCAAGTGCCCGCCAGCCATGTGCAGAACAGACCTCGGGCAGAGTTCAGCCCTGGCGCCTTCGTGGACCTCTCCGGGGCTTCGCATCTCCTCGCTCAGGCCGACTGCTGTCTGCTGGCCATTTCCACCTGCATGTTCCCCCAGCGTCTCAGTTGTCATACACACAAGAAGGGAGCTCAAGTCTGTGCCGCGTCCACCGTCTAATTACCCAACAGCGCTACCTCTTCTAGCTAATGAGCCAGTCACCCTCGCAGTCTCCCCAGATCGAATTCCTGGCATATCCCCTGCGTCCCATACTTCCCATCAGCTGTCCAGTACCTGCTTTGTCTGTCCCCTTTCTCCTCTCCCATGACCCTTATCTCAGCGCAGGCGCAATTTCCTCTCGCCGTGACGCTCAAAGCTGACTTCTTACCGCTGTCCCCGTTTCCAGTCCTTCGCTCCTCTTATCAACCCACACAGAGCTGCCAGATTAGCTTTCCTGAAATTCAGCTCGTGGCACTGACTACTTAGCAACCTCCACGGCTCCCCGGTCGCTAACGAATGCGATCCGGACTCGTCGGCCAGGCACTGGGGCCCTGGTCCCCTGGTCCCCGCGCAGCCTGCTCGCTGCTCGCGGAGCCTTTCGTGCACGCCCGGCGCCTCAGTCTCCATGCGCTTGCTCACTGCTCTTCCTGCCTCCCCGCTTCCCGGTCACCGGCCATTCATTAAGAGACAGGACACAAGTTTATGAAGCTTTTGCTGTTCCCGCTTTTGAACAATAATTTCTTCTTCCTCCAAATGACCCTGACACTTGCATTTACCTGCGACGTGACACCAGGCCCTCTTCCGAAGGCCACAGTTATATTAGAGTGTTAGCTTTGGAGACAGAGGGTTCACTTGATTAACCTTTGCCGTGCCCTCAGGATATGTCACCTGCAGAATACATCATTCATCTTTTGTCTCTGTTTTGCATCCATAATTAGAAAGCGCCGCTCTTAATGGTCTGACTTGGTCTCGTGCGTCTCCCTTTCATGATTCCGTTGCTTCTCGTGCGTCGACACCATTCGCCTTGGGAATGTCCCTGCATTGTGCCCCTCCTCTCAGGTCTGGGCCACCTCTAGAAACAGCTCCCTTTCCATCACGTGCCGCTGTGCCCTCCCTGCCCCTTCCCTCCCCATTTTTAAAAAAAAGTATTTAAGAATTTTTTTTGTCTAACCTTCAAGGTCATATTTATCCTTTTCTTCATTGAGATGAAATTTGTATAACTTCACTACTTTAAAGGGACCAATTCCATGGCAAGCAGTACACCCCAAAAGGGCAAGCCCATACCCGTTAAGTGGCTGCTCCCTCTCTCCCCGCCTCTCGGCCCTGGCAATGACCTTTCTATCTCCACGAGTTTACCTATTCTGAACATTTCATATAAATGGGTCATGGAACATATGACATTTATGTCTTTTTTTTTGTCACTTACACAATGTTTTTGAGCTTCGTGGTCATGTATCAGTACTTCATTTCTTTTATAGCTGAGTGACATTCTGTTTTATGTATCTATCAGCATCTATCACATTTTGGTTAGCCATTTATCCATGAAGGGATTTGGGGTTCTTTCCACTTTTGGCTCTTGTGAATAGTGCTGCTGCGCGCTTACGAACAAGTATTTGTTTTCGGTTCTTTTGGATGTACACCTAGGAGGAGAATTGCGGGGTT
The DNA here is from genome assembly GCF_014176215.1 of Rousettus aegyptiacus. Classification (NCBI taxonomy): domain Eukaryota; kingdom Metazoa; phylum Chordata; class Mammalia; order Chiroptera; family Pteropodidae; genus Rousettus; species Rousettus aegyptiacus. The sequence goes on along the minus strand of NW_023416288.1, from coordinate 42,589,822 downwards.
TGTCGTCGCTGTTGCTGCTGCTGTTTTAGGAACCGCCACTATTCTCTCTCGGGTATTTCATCTGGAATACCATCTCATGCAGCCCGAATAATACCCAAGAGATCATATTCGCTCCTCTGTGTCAGAACTTATGCTCCGATCCCCAGGCAGTTAAGGACCTAAGCGTAAGACTTAATTTCTCTTCCCCCTGAGACTTAGTGGCCTCTCCTCCCGCGTGTGTGTGTGTGTGTGTGTGTGTGTGTGTGTGTGTGTGTGTTCCCTGCATCACATCCATTCTCCTTTGCGTCTGATGTTATCTGGGTTTACAATATCTTCATCCTGTGGGCAAGGCTGCCAAACACTTTCCTCCTTGTCTCTTTGAGAGCATGTGCTGTCCTTATCAGGAGCCCATGGTTCTAAAATGATAAGTCACCATATCTCTTTTCATGCGGCATTTCATTAGCGTGGCTTGGGCTTCTCACAGCATTGCGATCTCACAGAGTCACAATGCTGATACGATGGCTGGTTTCCAAGAGGCAGGAAGCAAAAGCCGCTGTGCTGGTTAGGTACTGTGCCCAGAACCGATCAACGCAGCCACAGGCACCCACCCCAACCAGATCCAAGCAGATGAAGAGACAGACTCCATTTTTTGAAGGCGGAGTATGATGGAAAGATGACATAGCAGAAGAGTATTAGGGTTGGGACATATTTTTGTGGTCGTCTATGAAAGCTATAATCTGCCATCGGTAGTCTGCTTACTTCCAAGAAATAAGTAGAATTGGCTATGTATACATGCTTTGACGACGTCATCAAAAAGCGTAAATTTTTAAAATGATTTATTAAAGATCTATGATCGATGAAAATACGTAAATTTTAAAATAATGTTACAGAATATATTTCGTGCTAAAATTACTATGTCCTGCTGTCGGTCATTGTATTTAGTGGTCCCCCTGTCTGGGGGAAAGCCATTATTTTTGACGCTCTATTATTTCTTTATGAAGAAGATATTTGGTTAGCGCTACTATGGATAAAATGTTACACTGAGTACTTTAAGAAGTAAAAAAATGAATGAGACCTGGGTTCTGCTTTAGAGGACCTTACAGTCATCTAGGGAAAACAGAGCACAATGTATCACTATAAATAAGGTGACAAGAGAGACATCGAATTGAGGGCGGAAGGGAGCCATTCTGTAAAAGCTTTCTGGAACGTGTTGCTGAAAGTCGGGATGGGGAGAATGAGGGTACGGAGGTGGTGAGGAAGGGTGCTTAAGAGGGACGGCGGGACGGAGGCGCGGAGAGAAGGTGAGCAGGCCACAACTGTAACTGTTGCCGGGTGGGTACGGTGCGGTGCGGTACGGTATAGTATAGTTAGTAGTTTTCTAGCTTTGGTAGGTGCTGAAGTCACCATAAAAAATGTGTATGGAGCTTGTACAGGGTACATGGTAAGGGGATAGTCAGGGAAAAGAATGGAAAGGTAGGTAGGTGGGTTCTTGACCGCCACGCTGCGCAGTGAAGAACCGTGAGGTGTGGCGGTCACGGGAACGACTGGGTGAAGCCCAGCTTTAGGAAATCAGCCTGGAACCAGCGCGCACAGCAGTTGGAACAAAACACGTGGGCACTGGGGAGGTCGCCGTGGAGCAACCCAGAGCCTGTCTCTGGATGACGGGCGGAGGGCTTCACGCACGGGGGACCCTGGCAACGAATGCGGGAGGGGAGAGGCGAGGTGGAGACAGGGGTCTGATAGTGGCTCTGAGGCCGCAGCTAAAGCTGCACAGAGGGGGGCCCCCGAATCAGATGAGTGTCTTATACTCATTTAGGGGAACCGAGGATGAGCTGGCGTGCTGCCCTCGTCGAGCTGGTTTGATGAGGACGCCCCGCGGGGGTGTCCTCCAGGGCACCGAGAATCTGGTGTGGACTCAGCAGGCAGGCTAAGGCCGAAATGTGGATTCGAGGGGTCTCAGTGGAATGGCGGGAGGTCAAGATAGGGCAGCAGATGAGTTCACTGAGGGAAAGCATCTGACGAGATGAGGACCATGGGGAAGACATAAGATCAGGGAATACCTGTATTCAGGAAGCAGGTGGGTAACCATGAAGCGGCACACCTTTAACCTGCGTTCAGAGCTCTAGGAAGAGAAGCAAGGTAGTCAACGGGGTGACTTCCCAGCAGGAAGGGACCAGCACAGTTGACTATTGCAGAGGACGGACTGATAGAGACTACAGACGGGCCACTCAGTGTGTCGATCTTTAAGAGCAAAAGTCTTTTTAGTAAAAATAGAAGCCAGCAGGAGTTAAGTTAATGAGTCAGTGGTCAGGAATGGCGGGCGCCATTTATAATGCACGGCTATTTTGCTAAGAAAATTTATTCTTCCGATGGACCTTTTAACTGGTATTGAAGAGCTCGGAGAAATTAAGAGAATATTGCCATTTACCTAAAAGCGGTTTCTTAGTGACATGTCATGTGATGAAGTCCCCTCTTCTACTGTCGTTCCTTTCTGCAAACGCCTTCACCAGAGACAGGTCTCTTAGGGACCTTACTTTAATCCAAAGGATTCTGTTTTTATTGAGCTCGTCGGGTACCCAGAAAAGCTCCTGCAAACTTCAGCTCTGTATGAAAAAAACGAAACATAACAGCAGCCGTGTTTTATTGCTATTGTGGACAGAGTTCCTGAGAAGGAAATTTATTAGAACATGTTTTCTTGCAATTCTTTCTTTTTTTTTTTTTTTAACTTATCACGAACCAACCAAATACAATTTCCCTCAAAGGCGTCACTGCTAATTGGGCAGTTAACAGTTCACCTTTAACGACAGATGCGATCTCCTGTAGGTATTTTCGACACCTCGTTTTCTTCTCTCTCGCTGGCACCGCATCAACCTCAGGCTCCGTCCGCCCCTGACTTGCCGTCGGCTGTCACAGCAGTCAGTGTGTAGCTGGGCTCCGTGCCAGAGCTTCGCTCAGGTCACACCTTTCCATTCGCGGGATGACCTTTGCTGAGTTGATATTGCTGCTCCCATTGTCACCACGAGAAAGAAGCGCAGTCGCTTACCAAAGATGATCAGCTATTGATTTTCAGAGTCTGGGTCCCAACACGGGTTTTTTTTGTTTGTTTGTTTTACTCCAAACACGTGCTCTGTGTGCTCTGCCACCGATGGTCACGGTCATGGCTCCCCCTCGGCTCCTGGGTACACCGTGCCACTTCAGGGACAGGGCAGTGTGCTGCTGGTGCCGAATTTTCAGGACCGTCGATGATTAGAGAGGAGATGCTCGCTTTGTGCTTAGTGTAAGTTATTTCCTCCATCCCCTGAGTTAAAAATATCTCTTAACGTAATGAAACAGTTGTCCTAAAGAAGACATAGTAAATCTAACTAGGAAAAATAGAAGCCACTTAAAGGAAAAGAAAGCTAACTGGGACCGTCCTTTCAAAAGCCAGTTAGTACTGGATGTGGTGGGCTGCCCGCTTACGGCCGGGCCTGAGTGAAAAGACCTCACGCAAAGGCTTCTGCTGCTGGTGACCTGTGAACATGTCCTCCCGCTGCACTCTGGTAGGGGACGTGATTAATGACAGTTTCCTAACACGAGGAGTGGGGCACAGAGCCCGCGTGAGGACAGAGGCACAGTCGGCGGACACCTCCATCACCTCGGGGGGAGCTCCTCCGTTATGAGGGTGACGCAGGGCGCCGGCTGGGACACGGAGCAGAGGCGCGTTTACGGAGGGTCGTACACACCACGCGAGGAAGCCCGAGTTTCACTCTCAGAGTCGCCTCTCTGTTCCCTTCCCCAGCACACCGCCATCTTCCTGTCAGCGCCGTTGTGAAACACCCGAGGGCTCTTTTGCCTTTTCTGTCCTTCGATGGCAGTCGGGGGTGGCATGTCCTGTTCGTCTAGCACCTCTCTCTTTGTAACCCTTCAATGGCCCCCACTACTCGCCTGCTTACTCCGTCTGCAACCTCCCCTTCCGACAAGCACGTCCCGGGATCGAGCCCGTGACAGCTGTCCCCGCCCCGTGAGTCGTAAGCCACTCAAGGCCAGAGTCTACGGCTCAAGCATCTTGGTGGATGCAGGACGTATGCGCTGTGCTTTGCGCACAGTAGGCTTTTACATGTCTGTTGTGCAGAGTAAAAGAAGTGCATTTCACGGTCTTCCAGCGTTTCGTGCCCCGGGATCATGAGCACCGTGCCGTGCTGAGCGCCGGCCTCCTCGTCGCTGCCAGCGAGCAGTGCTCACAGCCCGGTGGCTTGGAACACGCCCCCACCACCCCCCACCCCTGCCCCCGGCTCCCCCGGCTTCAGCAGCGACGCCTCCCAGAGTGGCATGGGCGCGCGCAGACCTTAAGGTGCAGCGTTCGCTTTTTCTGCAGAGAGTGAAAAGCCTCAGACTTCCCCGGGGCAGACGCGGGTTCACAGAGCGCTGGCGCAGGGCCCCCGCCAAACGTGACAGTGTCCAGGGCGCGGGAGTCCCTGGCAGGGGTGGTGACAAGGGCTTCGTACGGGGAGCCGCGGCGTGGCTGAGTCCCAGCCCCAACGGGGTGACAGTGGGCGGCATTTCTGAGCCTCCGTCTCCTCAGCCGTGGGAATGGGAATAAGACTTAACTTCTAGGTTGCTTTGGTTGGTTCATGACAGCGCCCCTTTCTGTCCACAGCAGTAAGCCCTTCAGATACTTACTGTTTTGTTCACATTGTAGATATTCAGAAACTGAGGCTCAGAGATATTAAATACCTTATCCAGTGCCACCTGGCTGGGCCCAGGGGACTCAGTCTTTGAGATTCCAAAGTCCATGTTCTTAATATCCCTAGATATTTATATAAGAACCTACTGACGTTCTTGAAGTTCGTGTTTGTTTATGACTGTAATTTTAACTTATATTAACATAACAAAAAGGAAGTTTCATTAAGAGAGGTTTCCATCTTTAATCTTTAATCATCTCTAATCTCTACATTTAAAATCTTTGATTTTATTCGACATGCGGCTCACGCTCTTCGCAGAACCCGCACAGCATGGGCTGTGAAAGCTGTTTCTCAACAGGGACGTGGAGCCGGATGCCGTGGCCATTCACGTGCCTTTGCTAGTGCTTTCGACCCAGCTTGTCCCGTAATGCCCACTCCGTTGCATTTTCGAGTAGGTTGTACATCTGTTAAAACCAATAATTTTAGAATGTTAAACATGTTAAAAAAAAAAAAAAACCCGGCGGTACCCACGCGCACCATGCGCCCTGCGCGCCCCATGCCCGTAACGCTCCGAGTCACCGCTGAGGTCCTGCTTCGCCATGTGACCCTCTCACACTTCAGACACCTGCAGAAAGTTCTTTGCGAGAAGCCGGTATTGCCAGGGTCTTCGCCATGCATTCAGTAATCTTTCATTATACCACGTGCTGTGTTTTTTTCCTCATCCACACAACTCCTTGGCCTGCGGTAAGCTCCCGGGAGGCCCCTGGGAACAGCAGTTCCGGCTCTGACCGCCGAGACGCTCTTCCCAGAAGGAAGGGCCGCGTATGGGGTCACTAATCCCCACTCACCATTCGCTCGCAGGTGCAGAGCGAGAGTTTGGGGTCAAGAATTAAGTCCAACCACAGGCAGCGCAGAGCAGATGTTGTCAATCAGAAACTTGGGTGAAAGAAATGATGTTTCCTAAAGGTCGTTTAGAGGACATCCTATCCATCCATGCCTACAGGTAATCCAAGTACTTACCTGGGCCTAAGCTGGGTCTTTAGGTTACCTGTAAGACTCCATTGCCTTAATCTCTTGCAGAACCATGTTTGTCTAATTGCCAGCGAGGTGGATTGTGCTTCTGCCTTTTGGGGGAGCCTGCCGCAGTGGACGTAGTCTATTTTGATACTTATACTACCCCGTGGTGGACCCCAGGTATATCGCTTGTAGAAATAGCTTGCAGAAATTTAATTGGATAAAAACGTAGCTTCCCTAAAAACTGGGACATTTCCTCCGGCCTGTGAGCGTTGTAATTGCACTTTCTTCCTCGCTTTGGCTCTCAGATAGCTAAGTTCCGAGTGTGGCAGTCTCCACAGCAACTCTCTTGGTCCCTGTAGTTGTCACTTTATTTATCTTCTTTTGTTCCTGGTTGGTTGTTTTGTAAACCACCTAAATTTCTTTTTGAAAGACGGAATAAAAGGGCTGGGAGTGGGAAGAGATGGTTAGGTAGGGACTCAATGACGGATGACCGCCCATATGGACAAAGGTGACCGTGACCGGGGCAGAAAGTTGCCTCCACCTAGCAGCAGGGCTGGCAATGGATACGGGCTATCTTGTTGTCCCAAGTCCTCACTTGCCAATGGCAGCCCAGTCCTTCTTAGTGGCTGCCTGCCCAGGTGGCAAAAATACGGTTTCAGACGATGTCAGCAACAATCAAGGCTTTTCCGCCTCTGTCCCCTTGAATTTATACGAACCACTTATCGCCTGCATAAAAATAGCAGTTGGAACATCAGAAACCAGAGAGAAAATAAGTAAAACAATGAGGCATCGGTCAGAATAGCGTCTGTCCACCGTGGTTTATCGTGGATACTGTGGGTTGCTAACTGTCCAGATTACGTTCAAGTATTTCATCACCTGCATAATCGAGCTGCAAAACGAGGAGTTGAGACCACTTCGACGCCAGTGATCTGATTGTGCGGTAAAAAGACTGGTGCATAAACCTCAATCCTGGGAAATTAATCCATGAGAATTAGCTACAGATACCCCTGGAGGCCTGTCTTGCGTCTATTTTTGCATAGAATGTTGAACTAGCTCCTTACGGAAGGTGTCTTGTGAGGACTAGAATGATGAGGCCTGAGTCCGCCGTCATCTAGCGAAGCGTGGGGAGGCCGTGAAGTGACCCGAAAATGCCTTCCGATTAAAGCTCAGTCTCGAACAGGAAAATTGCTTTGAAAGGATTCAAGATAAAATTGTTGGTAATGAAGGAAAACACTTGTCCTAGCATGAGGCCTTTAAAAGCAAGAGTCTCGTCCTGAGTCTTTTGTAAAGCACACGGTTTTTGTTTTCGATTGCAAAATATTGGGTCGCATCAACCTATCCCGTCTCGATTTCAAAATGCAGTGGAGGGCAACAAGGCTTGGGAGGATGTTCTCGGTGAAAGGCTGGCAGAGGATGTCCCCAGCCCCCTCTGGAGCCAGCTTAGAGGCATCCGCTCAGCGGAGCCTTCCCGAGGCTTGAGGACGCAGGCCCTGCTCCCAGGGCCCTTGGCTCCTCCGTCTGTCTAGCGTGGCAGGTTGTCGTTGATGCTCTGAACAGCTGTCCTTCCCGCCAGATCGCGAGGCCCTGGGGGACAGAGACCTTTATTATTATCTCGTGTTTGTTTCTGCCTCCAGCAGGCTGCCCCTCTCCCCTCAAAGATGGAGCCCAAACTCCGATTACATTTATCTTCTTTGGTAAACATTTACCTTTGCAGGTATTTAAAAATATTAATACTGTTTCTAAAACTTTGGAGGGCGAACGTGTTTCAGAACTCCGCCTTCGGGATGTTGGAGAGGTGGCATCGTGTCCGTAAACAGCGTCTGTAAACAGTGTCTTTACCATGTGTGACACACACTCCCAGCAGAAGCTGGGGCAGCGCCCACATCAAGCACCTTAACGTCCCTATGGCAAAAATTATCAGTAGACACAGGGCGCGGGCTAAATAAAGACTGGACTTTCTTATGCCCTGACGTCAGGTGTGGTACCGGGGTCTGCGTTACACCTGCGGGAAGGAAGGTGTTCTCACGGAGGGGGGCACTCACAGGGAGCAGGACTCGGACCCTCCTCAGCTCAGGAGAAAGGCCACGGTGCCAGGGCGTCCGGCACAGCGACGTGTTCCCCCTACTGGCGCTGGTAGCGGGGCCCACAGGAGGGGGCGATGGGAGAGGTGCTCTCCCACCTGAGAGCCGTCCCACAGGCCGCCACTGCCCGAGTCGCCGACCTTGCCCGCCCGCCCCTCCCCCTGGAGCCTCCCTTCTCCCCTCCTCTACTCATATATATATATTTGTGTGTGTGTGTGTGTGTGTAATTTTTTGGCGAGGCCACCCTTGGTTGACCTCACAGATTGCAAGGACCTTGTCAGTTTACAATCCCTTATTTTTTACGCCTACAGCACCTGGTCTTCCTAGGTGGTCTCCCATCCAAGTACTAACCAGGCCCGACCCTGCTTAGCTTCCGAGATCAGATGGGATCGGGCGTGTTCAGGGTGGCGTGGCCATAGACCTATATGTATGTTTTTGCTTAGAGCTCAGATCTTGCACGTTTTGCTGCCTTCCTGCCTGCCTTCGCGTGGTTCTCTGCCATGTGACCCTCACGCCTCCCGACGAACCGGAGCTTTGCTCTCTCGAGTAAATCGCAGCCAGAGTTCGCTCAAAACGAAGCAGGCTCTGGCCCTGCTTCGTTTATCTGCTCAGTGTGCACAGACAGGCGCCTCGGGAATGTGTACGCGGATGGCAGATAAGCCGCCGCTGTTTCCTTCACAGCCCTCGCCTGCCGTGTCAAAATGCGCCGACGCGGATCCAAACCGGTGTTATTTTTTAAAATAAAGTAGGTAGCATCGTTTCTGTTCTTCAGCCTTGTTAGGAACATTTTTCATTTTTTTAGAAACAGTACAGGGGCTGGCTTTCCGATACATTTGTTTTGCCTGCCTTTATTCCTAATTGTTTGATTTACTCAGACCGCGCGTCTGTTTGTGCGAATATTCGCGAGAAAGCTCACTTCGATGCTGTTCCCGAAGGCGTTACCCTGCTCCCCTCCCTCGTTCTCCCCGTCTCTCAGGTCGTTTCTGCGCCTTGTGTGGTGTCGTTATGGAGACGTGAGATGCCGACATTAGCGACCGACGGCGACCCGGGAGGCGGGGTCAGAAAGCTCAGGGCTCCCCTCTGGAGAGCAGAGTGCCATCGGTCCCCGCTCGTGAGGCTCTTCTTGCTCTGTCCCTACCCGTGCCCGTGTTGTGTTTTCCTTGGCGACTCTGACGCCAAGATGCTGTGGGCTTCTAGTCCTGGTGGCCGGCACTGTGCTGACCTTTGCTGTTTGCCATGTAGTCGGAGCCCCGCCTCTCTAATCCCTGTCCCCTGCCCGGGACTGGTGACCAGTGCGCAGGGCCCGAGTCCCTCAGGGCTGATACCCGGGGCTCGGCACTGCCCACTCGCAGCAGCACGTTGGAGGCGTGATGCCAAAGCGGAGGCCGTGCGTGGAGTCCGGGTCCCTCCTCCGTGGCCCGCTCCCACCCCTGGTCTCAGGGTGGCTGCGAGGACACGTGCCCGAGTCCAGAAAGAGCTGCGGCACCGTCGCAAGGCAGCACTGGGATGTGCGCCCTGGCCACCGCCGTCAGCGGACTGATGTCGCGTTCTGGAAAATTTTAGTGTGGGAAGAGGACAAATAGCCAGAACAGTGAGCAGTTAGTTACCCAGTAACCAGTGGGACACACCCCAGGAGACTGGCGATTAGTGGTAATAAGTTCTTCTCCTTCTTACTGTTGTTTATTTGTGTTGGTGGTAAGTGGCTGTCACCAGAGGTGACCCAAACCCATTGACTTGGCCAGGGTAACGTATTTTAAAAATGCTTAAGAAGACGCAGGAAATATGTTGTGAATATTTTAAATCTCTGCATGTGTGCTTCACATTCCAAATGGCGCCTTTAAAAACCTCTTTGTGACTGCGGCCACATGGAGCCCCTCGGCGGGACCGGTTGGCTGTCCGTCCCTCGCAGCCCGTCACCCATGACTTCAGAATTTCTCACGTCCCTTCATCTCGTTTTCCATGGTGCATCCTAGGGCCGTGGGGAAGGGGGTTACGATCTGGGAGGACAGCCGCCATCCGGAGCAGGGAGCCGGGTGTCGAGGGCCAGGCCCCTAGCGTAGAACGTCGCTCATTCTGAGACACCATGACGACAAGCTTGGAAAGAAGCGACTCTGAAGGGCCTTGGGGTCGGACTGGAAGGCTCACGTCCTCCAGGCTGCGGGAAGCCAGTACTTCTTTTAAATAGCGCTCTTCAGAGTTTGGATAGTGTTCCAATTCGATCTAACTTTCAAAAATAGTTGTGGGTAATTTAATGTTGTAGAATAAATGGAGCTGACTGCTGCTTTGTGTATGTGGAAATTTCTCTCTCACGATGCTAAGTCAAGTCATCAAAGACAGATTTTATTTGCTAATAGTGCACATTAAATTTGTATTTCATTTTCAGAAAATATTTTAATCAAATGTACTTGGAAGGTTTGCGCTCCGTCTAAAACCGTGAGGATCTGCTAAGTGCGTGTAATGGTTTATTCAATGCTTTTGTTGAAGTATTTGGTGCATTCCTTATGCTTGAAAACACTATGCATCTTTTGAAGGCGACAGTTAGGCATGAGACGCAAAGAGGGGAGCCAAGTCCCAGCGAAAGATTAGGTTAGTTGGTCACAGCGTTTAACCTGTTAGAAAAAAATACATATGTGTTTAAGCATCTCTCTCCTTTTTGTAGCAGAAATGCTTCTCATTTTTCCTCAACATGTCCTTTTTGTTTCTCTCTCTGCGTATTGGGACCACGTAGAACCGGCTTCTCACGCAGGATTCCGTTTCATTCATGTCTGCATTAGTTTGCTAGGGCTGCGTGTCAAAATGCCACAGACTACCTACAGTAATCAACAGAAATTCCCTCACAGGTCTGGAGGCTCGACATCCAGGATCAAAGTGTCAGCAAGCAGGTCTTCTTCTGAAGCCTCTCTCGGGCCTCACGGCGGCCACCGTGTGTCCCTACATGCTCACTCCTCTGGGCAGGTGCGCCGTGGTCTCTTCGCGTACCTTAATCTCCTCTTCTTACAAAGGGTCCCAGTCAGGTGGGGTTAGGGCCCATTCTCACGGCCTCATTTTAACTTAGGGCCCGAGATGTGCTTCTGTGGTGTGGGGATTGTTCTGAGCTCAGGGCAACTTTGGCTGGGGGCTCAGGAGAAACTTCCGCCCTTCCCTCGACTACCTGGAAGGAACCGAATGAGGGGCCTTGCCCCACATGGGAGATTAGCAGACAGGACCTCTCTTGACCTGTCTGTAGGGCAGGACAAACTTCTATGAACTAAATATCTGCTCCTGTCATCCTGCAGTGACCCTCTGAAGCCCCCAAGGCACCTTACCTCAGCCCCAGCTCAGGATGTCTTATGTATACACCCATGTCCCCTTTCTGTCCCTGATTGTGCGTGTGGGATCCCCACACATATGTCTGGATTAGGTTTGGTCCTTTCCTCTCGCTAATCTGTCTCATGTCTATTTGATTACGAGGCCAGCCGAGACAACCTTGGGGAGATCGCTTCAGTCTTTTTAGTGTGTGCCTCCGTTTTGATGGCAGACACCCTATGTCGGGACATCTCAGGTTTCCAGGAATTTCTGGAACACTTCTATCACATACAACTGTTACAGAAGGAAGGCTCAGTGTTATTATTTGGCAATACCTCCCGTATAATTTCAGCACACCCAAAATAAGCCGAATTAGTTTAATGCCTCTTTTGTAAGGAGAGAAAATCTTTTGAGGTATTCCAAAGTCCCTGCTGGACTACATGCCTCAAAGTTATTTTCTGGTCAAAACTCTGTAGTTTAAATTTTGAGAATTTTGCCAAAATATATTTTGGACATTTCACTAAATAGGATCATAAGTCATTTTGAAGTAATTCTTAATTATCTGTTTAGCCGAAGTGACAAGAAAAGATTTCAAAGACGAATATAAAAATTTACATGATGGTTAGCAAAACTTAGTTCTTACAAATGAGTAGATTCAGTTTCTTTTAAGTAATCAAGGACCTGATTAAGACAACATAAAACTTTTCTCTTTTTGGTCAACACTTATCTTGTATATACGGTCGTTTTCTTATTATCAATTTTGAAGCTTTAAATATGTGTTAGAATTCTTAACCTTAAAAAAAAATCTTAGTGAAAAGTAAGCAAGCAATTTTGAATTGTCTGTTATACCTGTATTTAGAATGATAGGTTTATGAACATATAATTTCTAGAATTTTTTTTAAATGTGGCACAAGACATGTTTATTAATGGACCTGGAGGACACTACGAAAGCTGGGTTCGTTTCTGCCGACATAGGAAAGACTTACAGACCAGCGAGATTTAGGAACGGTGAGATTTATTAACGTGTGTTTCACCAGAGATGGTCTCAGCTTCACAGGCTTTGGGAACTGTACCTTATACTGACCCTTGACGGTGGTCACGGGGGCAGTGCCGAGCGGATGATGGCATGTGAGGTCAGCTGAGTGACACTTAGCTGTTACAGAGCCCTTTGTCTGTTGTGCCTGTGGTCACCCCGAATCCAGTCTGTTATAATTAGATTCGTGGACTTCCAGGCATTCGTATGATATTACTAAGATGGTATACTGAGGCCGAGGTTAAAGGAGGTCAGTATACGTACTAACTGCTAAGCGCTCTGGCCAGACAGACTAAACCAGCGGTTATTTTTATGCCTTTTACTTCCTTATATTCCAAGATGTTAATGGTAATTTTTAACTGTAAAATGGGTGTTTTGGGGCTGTCCTAAGGGAGGTCTCTGGGTGGGGCCTTTACTTCCCTATTGCTCATATCTGTCTATCTGGCTAACAGGCCCAAATACCTTTCTTTTCTCTGTAGTCAAAAAGCAGATAAGCCTGTGATTAGTAATTCATGTTTCATTTAGCATACTTAGAAATGGTCTAGATGTTCAATGACTTCTCATCATTTACTTTAGCAATAATTATACTCTATGTGTAATTAAAGTTTTGCTTGCTAAAGAGTTAACCTACAAAGAAACTTTTTATTCTACTTACATTATCTTACTTGCTCCTAACAATTAACTTTGGATTACTTATGAAAATTTCATCATACTAAGTTATTTTTCTTGCTGACAAATCTTGCAACTATTGACGTAAGTTATGTCTGAACTGGTATTGACTTTTATAAGAGCTTATTTGAACCAAAACTTACAAGATCTCAAATACAGTGGAGAAAACCAGTTTTGCATTTTCTTTTTTGCATTTGAGATAAAGCAAGGGGGGGATCAGATTTCCCCTTGAAGGCTGGGGGAGGCAGGCTCTGAAAGCCTGATTAGGTAGTAGAAGGAGGAGTCAGAAAAGGGCGTGTTGAGGTAGATGCACAGAGACAATGGCCAGGGCTTGCTAAAGGCAAAGATGACCTTTTGATAAAGAAGTGACAGGCTTGGGCATGACTGCCCCCAACCTGCCCAGTTAGGGATTAATGACCAGCCCTCCCTGTGAAGTTTCTGTCCACAGAAACTTTTTCATCCACACAACAGAGATAACATGAGTCTAATAAACCCACGTAGGATAAAAGTATTATTTAATGCTGATGATTCTAAAGAAATGCCTATTTATCCAAACCAAACTCAAACCAGCTTTAATATCAACTATTTCCCCAGATCATGTGATTCTGAAAAGCTGTTGGGTTGGTTTCTGTTATATTTTTGAGAACTGAGAATACCACACAACACACACATGAACATACAGAGATTTTTCAGAAATTTTCTAGCCACAAGACAGGCACCATAATGCAAAACTCACTAGTTTATAAAAGAACAATCATTAAGTTGATCAGTTTAGATGGCAAATTTTTTTTTTAAATAAGAATTACCTTCCTGAAATTTACATTTCGAAAGATGGTTCCAGTGACGGTTCTTAGGGAAGACCAGGTGTTTACATTTCAAAGTTACCTGGAGAGAAATGCAGGCCCCTCCTGGAAGGACATGGTCTCCCAAAGCCAGTATTTATAAGCGTCCGGAGGACCAGGGGAGGCCTTGGGTTGGTATGATGAACGGGTGGGCTTCGAACTCTTTCCAGAGCCACACCTCTGGTCCTACAAAGACCTCCTTTATAAAACAGCACAGTTGCCTTCATTAGGTTGGCCCCTAAATGGGGCAAAGTACTCACAGATCCATCCGCCCATCGTTGGAACGTTTCTTTCCTTTGGGGTACAGTCCTTCTCAGGCTCTGACGTTAGCTTCCACTTCAGCCAATTCCTGATAAAAAAAAATAAGTAAATTATGAAATTTTTCCCAATATCTTGTTAGGTGACAGCTGTGAAAACAGTAAGCATTTCTGGTGGTATTGCACAACCCCACGGACCCAAGAAGGTGCAAAGATTATGTCCTTCTCACACTGGCCTCGGGATGTAATCCATTGAGAAAGAAACTTTCCAGGACCCTCCCTGGGCTGAAAACATTTTAGTTATGGCTCTTAGGTCAGCCTTTGACCTAGGAGTAAAAATGACCCAAGCAGGGATTGGGTCTGTAGCCTGAGGTGGTTTTATTTTAAAAAAGTAACTGTTCAATCCTCTCTTCTGAGTACAAAGGCAGCTCTGACAGAGGATGTCAGCGGGGGTGGCGGTGGGGGCAGCAGTTACCTTAATAGTCAAATCTGTCTTAGGTACCTCTTACCTTTTCTTTTTTCATTAGTCCTCTTAAATAAATGTTTCAGTGGAGCTTGGAAATTTTGAAACCTTTGTAGGCTTCTGCATGCCGATAAAAAATAGCCATCTCATGCCCTTGTTCGGTTTGGGAACCCTTGCTTTCTGCACTTTAAACGTTTTTATCTAACTGGAACATTCCTCAGAACAGCCACTGTGATTTTATAGTTTCCTTGTGGGTGTTATGGGTGGACAATTTTCCAGTAAGCCAGTATTAAATATTTACTTTTGATTCTGTTAACCAGGGTGTGGTAATCTGATCAAGGATAAGCTCATGGCCAACTGTTAACCAAGGTGTAGTGATCTGCTCAGGGATGTGCTGGTGGCTATATAAACTGCCTCTTCTGGGAGCTCGGGGCTGATCTCTTCTAACCCTGCGTGGTGGAGAGTCAGTTGCCGGCCGGCTAATAAAGGCTCTCAATTCCTCTCAATTGGCTCCGTGGGTCTTGGATTTGATCGCACCACAACATTTGGAGGCCCCAGAGAGATATCTCCAAGGGGGGAGGATCTTCTAAGACCCACAACCCCGGCCACCTTGGGCGAGGACCTGCCCTGTCTAGGGGACAGCCGCTGAGAGACATTCCTCAGCCCCAGATGCCAGGCAGACTCGCCCAGGAGGGCAGGTGGACAAAAGGTAAAATTTTGTAACCATTGGGCACGAGCCATCTGGAGCAGCTTCACCGGTGAGTCAGACTGCACTACAGGTATCCAGGTTCCCTACAGGTATCCAGGTTCCTGGGTATCTGTCGGGGAACGAGTGGAAGGCTGGACGCAGCAACACTTCCCTAGTTCGGTCAAGGTCTGAGACGTCAGACTTGACTTCTGGTGTTACAGGTATTCAGGGTTCTGAGTATCTGTCTGTCTGTGAGCTCTAGGGTACACCTAAGTTTCAGCTTAGACCTGTCTGCCGGTAAGCCCTGGAGTTCGTCTAAGCCTTGGCTTAGACCTGTTCCTGTCTGTGGGCCCTAAGAACTAGTGGAAGGCTGGACCCGGCACAACTTCCCTAGTACGGTCAGGTCTGAGATGTCAGATCCTGACCCAGTACCTGCCTGATATGCTAGCGTTTTGTGTTACTTGCAGTCTGCTTTGTCTGTCTGTATTGTGTCTGTCTGTCTGGACTGATCAAAATATACTGTTACCCTCTTATTGCCTTGGTTTTCATGAGCTTACTCCATATATCGATGTGTGGTATTTTAATTCTTTCCTTAGATCTGGCCTCCGTGGCCCCGTCCGATTAGACGCTAGGTCAGAAGCTGATCCTAGCCCTGGCTTTTGTGGGGGTCCTGCCTGTTTTTATTAACATGAGTCAAGCTTCTTCCTCGAACCATCCTACCCCCCTTCAGTGCCTCCTTAATCATTTTAAGGATTTCAGGAGACGAGCCCATGCCTACGGAGCCAGTGTCCCTCCCTTTGACCTTCAGAGGTTCTGCCAGTTAGATTGGCCCACATTTGGAACAGGGTGGCCATCAGAGGGGTCACTCAACCTGCAAACAGCCTTTCAGGTGCGGAATATTATCTACGGAAATCCTTGCCACCCTGATCAGGCTCCATATATCGATGTGTGGATCGATATTGTTTCTGATGCCCCCACGTATCTGAAGGACCTCCGCAGCGGAAAAGAATCAAGTCTGTCCTTCTCTCTACACCAAAGGAGCAAAAAGAGAAACCGTCCGGACAAAGGCCTAACCCTCTTTACCCTGTCTTGCAGGCACCCCGTGAGGACCCCGAGATCACTAATCCTCCCCCTTACTCCCCTCGTAACCCGTTCCTGTCTCCTTCTAACAGGGAGGCAGAACCCCTCCAGAGTCCTCCCCACACCCGCACTGGGGTTGTGTGCCGACCCCCACAATACTCTGGTACTGTCCCTGACTCGTCGAACCGGACAGCAGTCCTGGCCCCACTCCGGCAATTGGCTCCCCTAGTTGGGGGAGAAACTCAGTGGCCATTCATGGTCTATGTCCCTTTCTCCACCAGGGATCTGTGCAATTGGAAACACCAGAACCCCTCATTCTCAGAGAAACCTCAGGGATTAACCTGTCTCCTAGGGACTATTTTCTTTACCCACCAGCCGACTGGGACGACTGTCAGCAACTCCTCCAGGTCCTGCTTACCGCAGAGGAGCGGGAGCGGATCCAGAGGGAGGCTGCAAAGGCGGTATTAGAGCCCAACGGGCAGCCTTCCACTGACCCGACCCGCATCCAACATGTTCTCCCGAACACCCGTCCGCCTTGGGACCCCAACACCGACCAAGGTAAGGAGGCTCTCCAACAGTATCGCCAGCTTCTGCTCCAGGGCGTCCGGTCTGCCGGCCGACGACCCATTAACTTATCTAAGGTAAGCGAGGTCATGCAACCTAAGGATGAGTCACCGGCGGCGTTCCTGGAACGACTCTTAGAGTCGCCCTGGTTACATACCCCTATTGACCTGGAGGACCCTAATCATAGGAGGGCTGTGAATTTAGCCTTTGCCAGTCAGCCCCAGATGTTAGAAAGAAATTGCAGAGGATGGAAGGGTTTGAAGGAAAGAACCTGTCTGAGCTGGTCGAGATAGCCCAACGAGTATTCAACAATAGAGATGAGGTAGATATAGCACAGACTAAGAGGATGACCAAAGTCCTGCTTGCAACCATGTAAGAAGCCCAGCCAAAGGGACCGCCAGGAAAAGGCAGAGGCCGAGAACAGGCACCCAGGGCGAACAATGGACCCGGAAGAGTCGGGTTAGAAGAGGACCAGTGCGCATATTGCGAGAAAAAGGGACATTGGAAGAATGAGTGCCGTGAAAAAGGACAAGGCCCCCGAAAGAAGGCCCCCCTCGTCCTTTACGAGGACGCAGAATGAGGAGGTCAGGGCTCTTCCATTATGAGCCCCCGGGAGCCCAGGATAACTTCAAAGGGGTCCTGACACAGACCCTAGGGCCCCGGAAGCGACCAGTTGCTTACCTCTCCGAAAGACTGGCCTGTGCGGCAGCAGGAAGGCCCGACTGCTCGAGGGCCATCGCTGCAGTCCTCTCTACGGAAGCCCTAGAGTTGGCGCTAGGGCAGACTCTCCAGATCATCGCCCCACACGCAGTTTAGCCAATGCTTCGCAGCCCACTGGACCGGTGGATTTCCAACACTCGGATCACCCAGTATCAGGTCATGCTTCTCAACCCAGCTACCCTACCGGCCGACGATGCCAACCCTTGCATGACTGCGTTGAGGTCCTAGAGAACGTCACCTGCACCAGACTGGACCTGACAGACAGCCCTTGGCCGAATCCAGATGCTGCTCTATTTACAGATGAGAGTAGCTTCGTCTCAGGTATGCCGGGGCTGCAGCGGTTACCACTGAGACTGTCACCTGGGCGCAAGCCCTAAGCCATGGCACTGACTCAAGCTCCGCGGTGGGGTAGAAACAAGACCGTTGACATCTACATGGACAGCAGGCGTGCCTTTGCCGCGGCACACACATGGGGCGTTATATAAAGAAAGGGGGCTACTGACCTCGGGAGGAAAAGAAATTAAGAATAAAGAGGGAATACTGGCCCTTCTTGAGGCAATTTGGCTGCCAAAGAAAGTGGCAATCATCCATTGCCAGGGCACCAGAACTCGGGCTCTGAGACACCACAGGGCAGCTCCTTCACTGATCAGACAGCTGCCCGAAAACCAGTGGGGCCTATTGACATTCTGCAAGCCCTACCACCCAGAGTGCTAACGAACACCCTTACCTACACTCCAGGAGAAATTGAACTATGCAACAAGCTGGGAGGCAAAGAATCATCTGCTGGGTGGGTTAGGCTCCCGGACGGCCGCATTGTAGTACCTGAGGCCTTGAGCTGAGACCTTATAACCCAGGTTCACCAGAGAACTCACTTGGGAGGAACCAAGTTAACAGAACTGTTAAAAAGAGACTATTACATTCCGGGGCTGCAACGAATGGCCAAGCAGATATCAGCCCGGTGCCACATCTGCGCACGAGTGAATCCAGAGCCCTTCAAGGAAATACAACAAGGGGCAAGACTTCGTGGACAGGCACCGGGGGAACATTGGGAGTTGGATTTCACTGAGGTCAGCCCAGGAACTTTCGTATTCAAATACTTGCTTGTGTTTATCGACACGTTTTCAGGATGGACTGAAGCCTTCCCCACCAAGCAGGAGACCGCTCAGGTAGTAGCAAAGAAATTAGTCTCAGAAATAGTGCCTCGATTTGGCCTGCCCATAACACGGGGGTCCGACAATGGCCTGGCGTTCATCGCCCAGACTAGCCAATCTCTAGCAAAGACGTTAGGGATCCATTGGAAATTGCATTGCATTTATAGGCCTCAGAGTTCAGGACAGATAGAAAGAATGAATAGGACCTTGAAAGAAACCTTAACTAAGTTCAAGCTGGAAACTGGCGAAAACTGGGTGAGTCTCCTCCCCTTTGCCCTTTTAAGGGCACGGTGCATATGCCTTGTGAAATAATGTTTGGAAGACCCCTACTTCTCCCCAAGTTAGGGGAGGAAAAGCTAACAAAAATTCATAATTTTTCACTGCTTAAATCTTTGCAAGCTCTCTCTCACATGACAGGAAACCCACCAACTGGTCTCTGCCACCAGAACAGCTGCTCAGCATCCAGTCCAGCCACACAACCACGCTCCAGGCGATTGGATCTGGGTGAGAAAGGTACAGCCTGCTTCTCTCGAGCCCTGCTGGGACGGACCTTTCCCTGTCATCCTCACAACACCCACCGCGGTCAAGGTAGCCAGATGCCGTCATTGGATTCACCGTACCAGAATCAAGGCTATGCATCCACCACAGACATCAAAACAATGGACTCTGAGTTGGACAGAGGACCCACTAAAATAAGACTGTCAAGGGTCCAGTGTGGGCTGTCTTGATTCTCTCCATCCTAAAATGAGGGGGTCTTTGTATGGCTTTAGATGAGGCCTAGACCTACCGTTCAATGATTTGAATTCCCCTAGAAAACCAGTGGGGAATGTTATGGGTGGACAATTTTCCAGTAAGCCAGTAGTAAATATTTACTTCTGATTCTGTTAACCAGGGTGTGGTGATCTGCTCAGGGATGTGCTGGTGGCTATATAAACTGCCTCTTCTGGGAGCTCGGGGCTGATCTCTTCTAAGCCTGTGTGGTGGAGAGAGTCAGTCGCCGGCTGGCTAATAAAGGCTCACAATTCATCTCAATTGGCTCAATGGGACTTGGATTTGATCGCACCACAACAGCGGGCAGTTTGCTGGGACCCTGGTCGTAAATGGGGTTTAACCCACGAGCCTGTCTGGCCATATTTGGAGCTTCTAACCTGACAGCTACCAAGCCAGATGCTTAGGACATATAAATTTTTAGGTTGGTAAGATTTGTGACATTTTTTTAAATGTTATTTTTCTTCTTAAGTGCAGAATGATTGCGCTTTCCAATGTCATAATTTTTTTCCCCCAATGTCTGCAAATGTCTGAAGGTCAATAGGAAGGACTTGGATTTTTGTCCTAATTTCTGTCCTTCCATCTCACTAAGGGACTCTTCGTGACTAGCTGTTATAACAATATGAGAGCTCTCTACCAAAAAAAAAAAAACTTCTTTTCAATTTAGAAGTTTTTCCAATTAAAAGGATTCATCATCTGGCCTTTACAGCAGAATCTGTAGCAACCCAAACTAATAAGCCTTTAATGGATTAACCGAGGAAGAAAATAAAGGAGGCAGCCTTCCAGTCCACAGGCGTCGAGGCTGGTGCAGCTCCAGCCCCCCACAAAAATGGGAGACACCTCCAGCCACAAACCCGCCGACTCGCGGTCCCAGGCAGGCGCCGCTGGAATAGGATGTTTCTAGTACTAACGAGCAGTGACGGTTGAGGTGACAACGACCCCTGATGGGCTGAGGCCCCTTCTGACAAACTCCCCTGGGAGTTGGCAGAGCCAGACAAAGAGGACCAGGAAGCTTTCTGTGGCTTGACCAAGGCTTGGGACGCCCGTCTATGAGACTGGCCCCCAGATGCGCCCCAGCAAGCGCACGTTCCAGGGAGGAAATACACTCGTCCTAAGGCCAGGCTCTCAGGTCGCGTAACAAGATGAAAGGCGAGACAGAGGAAAACACAATCAACCAACCTCGTGAGTCCTCATTCGAAATAACCAAGAGTCACTAGCCTGAGAAACTAGTTTCACAGGTATTTTCGCCTGCGAAAGACTCACCACTTCCGCTGTTCCGGATCCCGGGTCTGGGGTGGGGAGAGGACCCTTGCCCGCTGCCTGCCGGGTCGGACGCCCCGGGATCTCCACGCTGCGCAGCGGCCTCATGATGTCCCAGCCAGTGACATTATCCCGCTCACGGCGCCACCTATGGGGAGGAAGAAACAGTCCCTTACTCAGAGGTCTTTTCGGCTGATCTCGCAATCAAATAGACATGAGACAGATTAGCAAGAGAAAATAACCGAACCTAATGCGGACATATGTGTGGGGACCCCACACGCACAATCAGGGACAGAAAGGGGACATGGGTGTGTACCTAAGACACTTAGGGGTGACTAGCTCTAAACCCCCACATGTGGAAACCAAAGCTGTACCTGAAGTGCAACTTTCAAAAATACAAAGTTCAAATAATTCTACATTTTGATGCCTTTCTCCGTTTGCTCACTGTGTTTTTTGCATATCTGTATACATACCAATAAAAAATACCTATGACAAGCTAGCCCACAGTGATGGGTACTCTCTGAATATGTTCATCTCCGTCTTAAAAAAAAAAACACTTTTGCATCCCATGCCATGCTTTTAAACAATATTGATATTATTCATTGTTGAGAATTTTAACCGTTATTATTCATAATTATGAGGGTGAATTATTTTTCCAGAAGCGAGAGTAGTATCCCTCCTAATAAATGTTTGGAATAAAAGAAACATAGGTTCTAGTAAAATGAATATTAAAAAATAATAATAATCGCTACGTCAAAAGTAAGCTCCAGACCTAAAAAAAGCAAGCAAGCAAACATATTGGTAAGAGTTAAGGCAGGTTAAAAGATGGCCGCGTGAACCTGAGGAAGAAGTTAGACAGCTTGGAAAAGCGAATAAAGGACCTAGGAACAACAGCAGCAGCTGTGAAAACTAAACAGGGTCACTTTGGGGTGGAAACCACCTGCTGTAGCCCGGCTGACGCCAGACAGGAAGAAAAATGGGTACAGAGTGCAGTATGACCGACCACTTAGATCTAGGCTCCTGGCAATTAACATGGTTGGAAATGGTAACCTAGGACATTCAGAAAATATTCAAATGGTTCTTTTTTTTAAATTGGTTAAGTTCACTTTTTCTGAGTGTGAAGCTAAGTGGAAAGTTCAGCCACTGATTCCAACGGAGCGAATCAGAATCTCTCAGGGTAGGAGTGAGGGGTCTTTCATAAAAACTACAGGCTCCATTTCTATGACGTGGTTTCCAGGATATACTGTTGAGAATAAAAGCAAGGCATAAAAGGGAATATATAATTTTCTACCTTTGGTAAGAGAGAAAAAGGGGACAGAAGAATGCATACGTATGTATATTCTTTTTTCCAAAAGAAGAAACCGGAAACCAATGAAAATAGTAACCTATTAAAGGTCAGGGGGCAAATGAGAATGAACTTCTCTGTATTTTTTTGGTATTAGTTTCCTACTGCTGCTGTAATACGTTACCAGAAGTTACGTGGTTTAAAACAACAAATTTATAGTTCTGGATGTTGGAAGTCCACCATAGGTGTCACTGAGCTAAAATTAAGGTGTCAGTAGGGGGATAACTGTTTCTTTACCAGCTTCTAGAGACCACCTGCATTCCTTGGCTCATGGTCCTTTTCTCCATCTTCAAAGCCAGAAGCATAGTATCTGCAAATCTCTCTTTGAATCAGGCCCTTCTGCCTAGCTCATCTACATTTAAGTATCCACGTGATTTACATTTGGGTCTATGGGATAATACAGTCTTGTCATCTTAAGATCTAGTGGTCAGTAACTTTCAATCCATCTGCAACCTGAACCTCCCCTTGCCCTGTAATGTGCATATTCGTACCTTCTAGGGATTAGTATCTGTACATCTTTGGTGATGGAGTGGGGAGCATTATTTTGCCAACTGTACCTTTTAAGAATAATCTTGACAGTTGAACCATATAAATGCTTATATATTCAAATATGAAATTTAATGAAAAATAACCAAAGCCGACTCTAAAATTGCATACAAATTGAAATAAATGAACCTAACTGCATATCAAACAGTAACGTAACTAAGAAAAAAAGAATGAATTCAAATAAAGTTTGAGCACAGGACTCTACCAATTCATCCTTAAAATGAGATGTATTTTAAGGACCAAAATAACTGCAAAGAAATCTTGATTTTTACTCAGTAAACTTGTTGCTAGTATACTGACCTCAAAACTATTTTGTGTGTATCTTAGGATAGTGTAAATGTCCTATTCTGGGGAGCCACAATGGTCATTCTGGAAGAAGGGAGAGAGAAACGTGGTTTGGATTTTTTATGTTATAACTTGAAATGGCACAGACAGTTAACAGTCCCAGGACCAATGAGTGCATCTAGTACAGGATATTGGTTTCTAAATAAGATTCCTCAGTAAAAGAAACCAAAGCTCTTTAAAGAGATGTCTGATTTCAGGTGGAATCAGGTATACAGTACAAGGTAAGCCCACAACATCTAGTGGTACCAAGAGGTAAAGACGTGCTCAAAGACAGATGGGGACATGTCCAAAGCTAACAAAGAACTTCCCTTTGGCCCAACGTAGAATACCTGAGCATCAAATGCACCAAAAAATAATATCAGATTCTAAATTCTGAATTAAGAATCTTTGATATAAGAGGCATTTGGGATTAGGAGGAAAAACATTCTTTTTAGAGAAATTGAAAGCTAATAAATGTAAAAGAAATAATACATTTGGAAAATCACTATTTCGTAATCCTCAGTGTAATAATTAAGGCGAGATCAATGAGATTGAAACTATACAGTGGTTTGGAGAACAGCTTCCTTCAGAGGGCAGTGAGATGATTAGATAAAATGTTGGCATATAGGATATTTACATACTTTAAAATATCCACAGATTTATTCCTGTGCTTCAAGTTTGGCTCGATATCTGTAAATCAACTCACATGATACACCACATAAACAAAAGGAAGGATAAAAATCATATCAATAGAGTAGAAAAACCATTTGACAGAACTCATCATCAATTTATGGTAAAAACTCTCAGCAAAGTGTGGATAGAGGAAACATATGTACCTCAACATAATAAAGACAATATATGAACGCTCACAGCTAACAGCATAATGGTGAAAAGCTACAAATTTTTTCTCTAAGATGAGGAACAAGGCAAGGATGTCCACTTTCACCATTTCTAGTCAACATAGTACTGGAAGTCCTGGCCATAGCAATCGGAAAAAGGAAAGGAATAAAAGGCATCTAAATTGGAAAGAAAGAAGTAGAACTATCAGTATTTGCAGATGACGTGATATTACATACAGAGAACCCTAAAGAATCTATCAGAAAACTATTAGAACCAATAAATGAAATCAGTGAAGTAATGTGATACAAAATTAATATTGAGAAATTAAATTCATTTATATATTGCCAATAAACTATCAGAAAAATAAAAAGAAAAAACAATATCATTTATGATCGCATCAAAAAGAATAAAATACCTAGCAATAATTTAACGAAGGAAGTAAAAGACCTGTACTCGGAAAACTACAAGATATTGAAGAAAATACAAATAAATGGAAGGCCGTACTGTGCTCATGGAGAGGAAGAATTAACACCATTAGAATGTCCACACTCCCTAAATCAATCTACAGATTCAATGCAATCTGCATAAAAAATGCCGTTGGCGTTTCTCACAAAACTAAAACGAACAATCCTAAAATTTATATGGTAGCACAAAAAAACCCAAATATCCACAGCAATCTTGAGAAAAAAGAAAAAAGTTGGAGGCGTCATGCTATCTGATCTCAAATTATACTACAAGGCTATGGTAATCAAAACAACGTGGTACTGGCATAAAAACAGACAAATAGATCAAGGGAACAGAATCCAGAACCCAGAAACAGACTCATGCCTGTATGGTAAGTTAATTAATGACAAAGGGCGAGGGGATGTACAATGGGCTAAAGACGGTCTCTTCAATCAATGGTGGGGGAAAACTGGACAGATGCATGTCAAAATATGAAACCGGACCACTTTCTTACACCATGTACAAAAGTAAACTCAAAAGACTTAAATGTAGGACCTGAAATCATAAAACTCCTGGAAGAAAACATGTGCAGTAAACTCTGACTTTACCCTTAGCAGTATCTTTGTGGATATTTCTCCTCAGGCCAGAGAAACAAACAAAAGGAACCACATCAAACTAAAAAGTTTTTTCATAGCAAAGGAAACCATCAACAAAACCAAAAGACAACCTACTGAATAGGAGAAAATATTTGCCAATGATGCATCCGATAAGGGGTTATTATCTACACAATATGAGGAATGCATAAAAGTTAGCACCAAAAAAGGAATAATCCAGTTAAAAATGGGTGGAGTACCTGAACAGACATTTTTCCAAGGAGGTCGTAGAGATGGCCAATAGACATATGGAAAGACACTCAACATCACTAATCGGTAGGGAAATGAAAATTAAAACCACAATGAGATATCGCCTCACACCTGTCAGAATAGCTATAATCAATAAATCAACAAACAAGCGTTGATGAGGATGCGGAAAAAAGGGAGCCCTCGTGCACTGTTGGTGGGATTATAAATTGGTGCAGCCACTATGGAAAACAGTACAGAGGTTCCTCAAAAAATAAAAATAGAACTACGTTATTACTCAGTAATTCCACTTCTGGAATTAAGAAAAGAAATCCAAAATGCTCATTCAAAAGCTGTATGCACCCATATGTTCATTGCAGCATTATTTACAGTAGCCAAGATACGGAAGCAACCGAAGTGCCCACTGATAGACAACTGGATAAAGGAGTGGTGGTACATGTACATAACAGAATATCACCCATAAGAAAGAATGAAATCTTGCCATTTGTGATGACATGAATGGACCTAGAGGGTATTACGCTGAATGAAATAATTCAGACAGAGAAGGACAAATACCATTTGCTCTCACTTACAGGTGGAATCTAAAAAAATTAAATGAACAAAACTCAAGAGATACAGAGAGCAAACTGATGGTCAACAGATGGAAGGGGGGTTTGGGGGATGGGTGAAAAGGGGGAAGGGATTAAGAACCACAGATTGCCAGTTGTAAAGACAGTCACAGGATGTAAAATACAGCACAGGGAATACAGTCGATATTATTGTAATCCCTATGTATGGCATGAGGTGGGTACTAGACTTATCGAGGTAATCCCTTTGTAAGTCATATCAATACCTAATTACCATGTCGTATACCTGAAACTAATATAATAATATTGTATGTCAACTGTAACTGAAAAAGTATAACCCCAGCGGTTACTTATTATTTAAAGGAAAATGATTCGTTTACACTGGAGAAATCGAGTCAACATCACCTTTATCAAGCGATCAAACTTCCTATCACAACAATGGGTCAAAATGATATTCTGTGTCTCCTGATCTACTAGAACGGGAAGAATACGTTATCAACTATATAGTATTCTTGTCAAGAACGTTTAACTTGAGTCCATTCGGGAGGGGGAAAAAATTAGGCAATTACAGATTTGGACATTTTACAAGGCAGCCGGCCTGGGCTCCAGATTAAAATGAACTAATTTTAAACTGAAACGAAATAATGACAGTTATGATGCAATCTATGATCCTTAAGAATTTTAAAAACAAAAGAAGTATAAAAGACAGTATTGGGACGATACGAAAAATCTGAATATGGGCTTATATTAAGTAATGTATTAATATTAAGTATTCCATATATAATATTACTGCAGGAAAAAGTCTCACGTTTTAGGAGGTACACGTCGAAGTACTCATTTAGGGGTAAATTCAGCATGCGGCCAACAACTTTAAACGGTTCAGAAGTAAGTTCGAGTACACAAATGCACATGCGATCACACGAGAGAGGGAGAAGGGCGCAACAATACGCGAATAACTGGTGAATTCTGGCGAACAGAGCTATTTTTTGTACCGCATTTTCATGTTGTCTATGTGTTTGATTTTCAAAGTAACAAGCTGAAGAAAATTTCTTTATTGGGCCCATGGGCTTCTTGGTACCCTTTGGGTTTGTTTGTATTTCAAGTTGTGAAGGTTTTCTTCTCTCTCTTTTTAAATGTATCTCTGCTTGTCTTTTTTTGGAATCTCTCCCTTGACAGTCAGCTCTCTCCTTTCAGTCTCTGGGCAATGAGTTTTTTTTTTGGTTTTTGTTTTGTTTTTTTTTTTTGATGTATGTGCTGGTAAATAGAATAACTTCAATGAAAGCGATGTGGTTTGTTGATCTCTATGGCGCTCCGCTGTATAGAAAAAACATTTGAAAGTAAAATGACAAGTAACATGGACGCGTAGTATGAAGTATGCTTTATTGCTGGCACTCGATATAATGTGTTTAAACATGAGTGTGTTTTGTAAGTTTCCAAATGTCATCGATATAGCTGAGGGCACCGCCAACAAAAGACGCAGGTTTTCGGGCCCCGCCTCGGGCCCGCTGACCGAAGGCTAAGCTGGCAGGAGAGGGCCTGGGTCTGCGTTGAAACAGGTTTGCAGGAAACAGGTTCTGCTCTTCCCTGCGGGGCCTGAGACGCCCGCCCAGGGCGCAGCCATTGGGCCCCTCCTGAGAGCTGCCTCCGCGCCCGCCTCCTCGTCCCTGGGGCATCTCTGCTGGTGGCGGTGCTCCGCCGACTGCCGTCCTCCTCGTGCTCCTTTTCCGTGGCTTCCCGGGGCTTGCCACCCGTCTCCACGGGCACTGCCTCCCTGTGGCGCAGCGTCCTTCCCGTGGGGCCGCCCCACGCCATCTCACATCTAACTCTTGCCGCTCATCCGGTTGGGGGGACGGTGTTTTGTGCAAAACATATCGTCTTCGTGTCTCTCTGGGATCCCGGGGCCTCTGCTGGGGATTCTGAGACTCGACCAGCTTGACACTCACTTCCAGGGTCGATGCGCGCGAGCTGTTGAGGGTGGTGGCGAAGGCAGCCGGCCCCGGGTTTGAACAGCTTGTCCCTGTGGCCAGCGCCCCCCGCCTGGTGGCCACAGGACTGCTGGCAAGCCCCGTAACTCCCGCGACTTAGTGTGCTCAGGTGCAGAGTGAAGTGACATCAGGTGTGAGGACGAAAGGCAGACGTGCACAAAGTGTCTTCTGGGAAAGGGCCACGGGAGCGCGCCCTGCTTCTAACCTTCATCAGCGTCTTCCCGTGGCGTGTCAGTCCTGGGTCGAATGCTGCTTGCAAGACATTTAAGTGGCGATGCTCACAGAATAATTTCTCTTTGGCTTTCTCTGTGTCTCTCCTGGCGCCAGGTTTCGCTGGGACTCCTGCACGCCCACGCCACGCACATCCTGTGGCCCCCGGGACGCTGGCAGAGACTGGAGTCGGTTCTTCCCCCGGAGCGCACGCCAGTTCAGACTGAAGTGCAGTGACCACGCGCGCGGGACTCCCCGGACGCCCGGCCTGGGGCGACGGCGCCACCAATCACCGGAGAGGGGAGGAGACCCGTCCCAAAGCGCGAGGCTTCCCGCAGGACAAGGCTGGGCGAGAGACATTTCCCTTGCATTGAGATCGTTTGTATTATTAAAGAGAGCGGTTTAAAATAGTAAACAGTATTAAATGGCTCCTGATTTGTGGTGAATTATAATACTCTGTTGTTTAATTCCCCAAAAAAAAAAAAACAACAAAAAACAATGCCGACCTTTGGGAATATGAAAATTTTATTCCCACATGTCTTATGGGAGTAAATTTGTGATTTTGTTATGCATATTTATTCTACTCATTGTTGGGTTTTGATTTTGGTGCTTGCTGCTGAAAGAATATGAAAATTAATATTTGATGAAAGTAATTGCTTGAGTAATGTCATTTGCTCTTAAGATAGAAATGAAGAAACATATTATACACATAGTGGCAGGAATTATATTGTAATTCGCAGCATCTGCAATGTAGTGACTGCCACTTAGGGAGAACAGTGAACTGTGATGTTAAAATAAAACACTGATTTGCTCAGGTACTGTTTTCGCGTGTTTGTCATTTACCCTGTACATCCATGATGAGGACTATCTTGTCTCTCTTGGAATTAAAGTAATGGAAAACCAATTCTATCTATACTTCCATACACTCGAACCTTTCTTATTAGCCCTTCTTCATCAAAAAGCTGAGTGATCTCAAACCTATTCACATGGATGAATAAACTCATTTATCAGTGTCTGGTCACTATTTGGTGAAATGTCCTAAGTGAAGTGGAAGAAAAAAAATCATACTAGATCAACTAAGCTTGATCCCCCTGGCCCCCAATGATTTTTCAGTGGTCACCTTGTCGTACCGAAATCACCGACTGCAAAGTGGGATAATGTCAGCATAATCGATTCTGTAATTGTATAGATGAGGAGCTAAATTGCCAGCATGCAAGTCCGTATTTCTGAAGCGTCTCTCTTCTGCTCTTCCCACTGATGAGAAGCTTGTGCTGATGGAAACCAAGTCTCTGGACCAGTCTCCTCTGTGTGCCCAGTCTCGCCTTCCTCTGTTTCGTCAGCAGATGTAATCCTAAACGAGGACCAGCCAACTTGCGGATGTGGATGCAAACCGATCACTAGCTGGCTGGGGCAGAGGGAGCGCCAGCAAAAACATGTGCATATTAAGAGCATATGTTACGAATAATAACTCGTTAGCACCGTAAGAGCTTGCTCAGCACACGCCAGTGAATACTCACGTGCTAAGGTAGATCAAAGTTATCGTTTTAAAAGGTGATGTGCTTAACGACTTTTGATGGATCTTCGTTACCCTTATCCATTCTTTAGTTCCGTTTCCCTGTCTCCCCCAACTTGAACTTCATGCTCCGGCTTTTAACTGCACTTTACCAAATAGTTACTGCTATTTCAAGGCTTGTGATTTTTCCCTTGGCACGGTGCTGAGATTACGTGTTACATATTGAGTGCATACAGGTACTGACCCTTCAGTTGCTGGAACAAAGGAAAGTCTGGGGACAGCGGATGAGGATGCAGGGCTAGTAATGAGGAAGGACCGGCGGGAGTGAACAGAGGGTTCCCTGGAGTAGCTGCTATGTGCCATTGTTATGGAAGAACTTGATAATTTAACAGGCGACGTTACCAGCCTTGCTACCTCATGACTACCTGTGTCATGTCTAAATATTAATTTAAGATTGTAAATCCTCAAAGAGAAGATAAATGTTGTCTTGAATTTGGTATTCTTTAGCCGTCTAGCATATCACCAGCAGCGTTCGTGCTTGATTCATAAGTTACATCCTCAGAAATGCAGCTCCCTGCAGAACTCACCACTGACGCACCCAACAATCACTTTCAGTATCATCGATGGAGAGAGTGTTCAAACCGGCCGCCCCGCCTCTGCCCAGGGCGCAGCAAAAAGTGACAGATCCCGGGGGGAGCCCAGTCTTTATGTGAAAGAGGCCTGTTAGCTTCACAGCTGTGACCTGAGGGGCAGGCTTCCAGTTAAATGCACACTGTCACCCCTTCCAGACACCTCGGAGGGTGGGCACTAACTCTGCCTTCCTCTCCTGCATCCGAGGGCACCACCGCCTCCCAAAGAGGAGTTCATGGCGCCCTGGTTTTCGTGGCTGCCAGCCAGGGGGACACCCCTTGATCTCCCGGCTCTGGTGGCCAGTGCGGCTGGAGTTCCTGGGTCCCAAGGGACTGTAGTAATTGGAGAAACAGTTCTTGGCTGGCTTCTACCTCGGGGCATAGACAGAAGACTGAGACATACCCCCAGTCTTCCTGTAAGAGAGACCTATTTTCTCGTCCTGTGGGGCAGGCATCTGGTTTGGCGTCTCTCTAGGGGTGTGCTGAAGCAGGGGTGGCAGGGGTGGGGACCCCTGGATGCAACCTTTGCACTCCCCCTCTGCCTCACTGCAGGCCATCAGCATCTCCCAGAATGGAGTGTTCACACTTAAGTGGTGCCTGACTTGAATGACTGCCACCTGGGGACACCTCTAGGTCACCTCGTTATATACAAGGGAACCTCCATAAGACCTTCAGCAGAGATCAGCAGAAACTGCAGGCCAGAAGGGCGTGACATGATGTATTCAAACTGAAATCTTCCAATGAAGAATACTCTCTCCGGCAAAGTTATCATTCAGAATTGAAGGAGAGAGAGTTTTCCAGACAAGCGACAGCTAAAGGAGTTTATCATCGCTACACTGGCCTTATAAGAAATACTAAAGGAATTGAAGCAGAAATAAGAGGGGCTAATTAGTAAAAGAAAAAAATATATGAAAGTATAATTCTCACCAGTAAAAAATATATAGCGAAATTTCAAATATCTAATATAAAGGTGGTGGATTAGTTACTTACAAAGGTAGTATGAAGGCTGAAAGATGATAGTTAATGTAACCACAGCTATAATAATTAGTTAAGGAATGTACAAGATGAAAAGATGTAAAATGTGACATCAAAACCAAAAAACAAAGACAGAGGAAAAATGTAGAGCCTTAGAATTCATTCAGACTTGTTCTCAAAGTAGATTGTTATAAATATTAGTTTCTATATGTAAGCCTCGTGGTAACCACGAACCAAAAACCTACAGTAGATACACAAAATATAAAGAAAACTAATCATGCCACTATAGAAAATCATCATCAAATCACAAAGGAAGAGGAAAAAAAAAGAAATAGAGAAACTATGAAATATATAGGAAACAATGAACAAAGTGGCATTAAGTAGCTACCTATCAATAATTACTTTAAATGTAAATGGACTAAATTCTACAATCAAAAGACAGATTGGCTGAATGGATTAAAAAAAAAAGACCCATCTCTAGGCTACTTACAAGACACTCGCTTCAGATGTAAGAATACTCACGGACTGCAAGTGCAGGGATGAAACGAGTTATTCCACGCAAATGGAAACCAGAACAATGAAGGCTAGAGTCCTTACACATACATAAAAAATAGCAGACTTTAAAGCGAAGATGTAATAAGAGGCAAAGAAGGGCATTACATAACAAATAAAGTCAAGTGAAAGATATTTCGACTGATACTACAGAAATACAAAGGGTCATAGAGATTTTGAACAATTATATAACCTATAAGAAATGGATAAGTTATTGAACACATAGTGTATATATATTTATATGCCTCACTGTTAAAGTGTACAGCTGAAACTTACTGGATTTTGTTAACCAATGTCACCATAAAAAATTAATTAAAAAATAGATAAGTTTTTAGAAACATACAACCTACCAAGATTGAATTATAAAGAAAGAGAAAATCTGATTAATGATTCAAGGACATTGAATCATTAATCAAAACTTCCAACAAATAAAATTCCAGGACCAGACAGCCTCACTGGTCTACCAAATATTTAAAGAAGAATTAATATCAATCCTTCTCAAACCCTTCCAAACTGATTTTACAAGGCCAGTGTTATCCTGATACTAAAACCAGACAGGACACCACAAGAAGAGAATATTATAGGCCACCATCATTCATAAACATGCAAAAAGCCTCAAAAAATACTAGCAAATTGTGTACAATACATTAAAAGGATCATACCATGATCAAGTGGGATTTCAGGGATGCAACGATGGTTTAACCACCACAAATCAATCAATGTGGACACCGCTTGACAAAATAAATGGTAAAAAATCACAGAATCATCTCTATAGAGACAGAAAAAAGCATTTGACAAAATCCAACATCCATTTATGATAAAAACTTCCAACAAAGTGGGTATAAGAGAACATATCTCAACATAATAAAGGCCATCTGTGACAAGCCCACATATAACATCCTACTTAACAATGAAAAGATGAAAGCTTTTCATCCAATGTCAGGAACACGACAAGGAGGACCACTCTCACTTTTATTCTGTATAGCACTGGAAATCCTAGCCAGAGCAACTAGGCAAGAAAAATAAATAAAGGCATCCGAATTGGAAAGGAAGACGTAAACTATCATTATTTGCAAATGACATGCTATAATATGTAGAAAACTCTAAACACTCCACAAAAAAAAAAAAAAAAAAACTATTAGAACCAGTCAACATTCAGTAATGCTTCAGGACACAAAATCATTATACAAAAATTTGCTGCATTTTTATACACTAATAAACTACCAGAAAGGACAATCCCATTTATAACCACATCAATAAAGAATGAAATATCTAGGAATAAATTTAACCAAGGATGTGATAGACCTCTACACTGAAAATCAGAAGTCATTAATAATAGAAATTGAAGAAGACACGAATAAATGGAAAGATCCACCTTGCTCATGGACTGCAAGTATTGATATTGTTAAAATTTCCATAATACCCAAAGCAATCTACTATCAAAATTCACAGAATTAGAACAAAGGACCCTAAATTTGTTATGGAACCACAAAAGACCTCAGTTAGCCAAAAGGAATCTTGAGAAAGAACAACAAAGCTGGGGAGACCATGCTCTTTGATTTCAAACTATATCACAAAGCTATAGTAATTAAAGCAGTATGATATTAGCATAAAAACATACATAGGTCAATGGAGCAGAATAGAGAGCCCAGAAATAAATCCATGTGTCTATGGTCAATTAAACAATGGAGCCATGAATGTCCAATGATAAAAGGATAGTTTCTTCAATAAATGGCGCTGGTAAACCTGGGCAGCCACATGCAAAAGAATGAAACTGAAGTACCATCTTACATGACACACAAAAATGAACTCAAAATGCATTCAAGACGCAAACCATAAAACTAGAAGAAAACATAGGCGATAAGCTTCTTGACATTGGTCTTGATCATGACATTTTTGGATTTGACATCAAAGGAAAAGGCAATAAAAACAAAAATAAACAAGTAGGACTATATCAACCTAAAAAGCTTCTGCACAGCAAAGAAAATCATCAACAAAACTAAAAGATAACCTACCGAATGGGAGAAGGTATTTGCAAATTATATATCTGATAAGGGATTAATATCCAAAAATATATAAAGAACTCATATAGCTCAACAGCAAAAAAACCAATTTGACTAAAAAAATGGGCAGAGAGTCTGAACAGATACATTTCCCCCCATAAAGATATACAGATGATCAAAAGGCATATGAAAAAGGTGCTCAATATCACTTAGCACCAGGAAAATGCAAATCAAAACCACAATGAGATTCCACCTCGGCCCTGTTAGAATGGCTATTATAAAAAGACAAGGGGTAAGAAGTTTTGGTGAAAACGTGGAGAAAAGGGAGCCTTCGTACACTGCTGGTGGAAATGCAAATTGGTGCAGCCACTACAGAAACAGTATGCGGCTCCTCAAAAGATTAAAAATAGAATTACCGTATGATACAGCAATTCCATTTCTGAGTTCTTATCTGAAGAAAATAAAAGCGATAACTCAAAAAGATGTATGCACCTCCATGTCTGTGGCAGTGATGTCTGCCGCAGCCGAGACGTGGAGATGGCCAAGTGTGCATCGATAGATGAACGGATAAAGAAAAGAGGGTGCGTGTATAGCTAGTGACTGCAGTTAATCATACCGTATTGCCTATTTGAAATTTACTTCAGAGAATGGGTCTTAAAAGTTCCCATCACAAGAAAAAAGTTAGTAGCCGTACGGTGATGGGTGTTAAGTAGACCTATTGTGGTGATCGCTTCACAATATGTACACATAATGAGTCTTTATGCTGTGCAACTGAAACCAACGTATGGTCATACGACAGTAACACCCTCATTATGAAACGAAGAAGAATTTGGAGATGCTGTGTGTCCGGATTGGGTCTAGATTCTTGATATCTTATAAATTCTCTCTTTTCTCATCAATCCAAGAAGCACAATTTGGCCAAGCAACAAATTTCTTACCAAGAGCCACCCTCCCCTACCACCAGTTTTCCTCCTTAAATACATGAGCGCACACTTCCCTTAAACATTTCTACTTTAGAAGTCGGGATCTCTTGAGAATCCGTCTCAAAACCGACTTCTAATCAAATCTTCACCAATGTCCTGCTCTCGCCGTCGTCACTCTCCCCTTCATCCGCAGGGCAGGGACGTCGGCACAACTACTTTTCCCTTCTTCCTAGAAATACGTCTAAGTTGTGTTTCCCGGGTTCCCTTGTGTTAGTTACGACTGTGTTTCTGAGGTTTTGCCAACTCAGATTAGGACTGAAAGTGATTGATGTGCCTGGCACATGAAACCTCTCACGGGCTCCTCCAGGCTCTTTCTATGTCTTCCAGTGGGAGGCTCATGATTATGAGGCCCTGCAACTAACACACTCTGGGAAACACATGGGGCCTTGAATGGCCACCCAAGAAAGAGCCAACCCAACTTGAACATCCTCCCGGGATTGTTATGTGACCAAGAAACAGATTTCTGTTGGGCAGGGTCACCAAGTCTTCCCTAATTAATGGGGGTTCATTAACTAGAGGTTCATTTAGAGAAGGGGTCCAGCATAGCTTAGGGGGTCTTTGGGTCAGCTCCGCTTTGCCCCAACACTATCATGTCTGTCTTTAAGAAAGTAAGATTTCTACTTGCCAAATTTCATAATAAAACTTATACGCATTTTAGTCTCAAAATCAGCTGATTACTCAATGTTTCGACTTCTTATATGCAAGGCACCGTTTTGAACCATTTTGATATATGAATCGGAAAGACTACAGAGCAGAAACATTTACTTGGCAGAGCAAAACAGGAAGGATCTCAGATCCACCTGGGAAAACATATCACACTCAGGAGCAGCAGGGTCTATGACAGTTTACATGACAACAGATTCAGTCGGGGGTTTTACGTTAATTTGATCTCATTGACATTTATGTTGAAGCTATAATAATTTTATCATTGCTTCATATACCTTACTCACGAGATTAGTACGTCTTTATTCATTCCTATCATAAACCCCAAGGGATGGCGTAGCCAGTTCCTACTGGCATAGAAGCTAAATTCACTCACTCGAGAGCTGAAAAGCACACAAAGAACCTCAGGACCCAACAGGCCCCACTGACATTGTGCAACACACGTCTCTAGTGTTATTTCACTGTTCAGTCTCCTTACAGAACGTACGTCCTCTGTTTTTTGGTGACACGTGACTGCTCTAAGGTCAAAGGGAAGAGTGGGAGCCCCAAGCATACATATTTTCCCTTCGGATCATCATGACTCCACCCCTTTCTGTGGGAACAAAATTCTATTGGCCAATATTCTCTGATTGATGCAGTTTCCGCTTAATACAGAGATTACTCAATCTGGAGAGATGGCACAGATAAAAAGTGCTGCCCACATTCGAGGCCATGGCACATCCCTGTCCCTCTCCACTATATCTATCTAATTCGCCCTGTTAGAAGATGGACTTGAGCCTTCTCCTCTCACACATGTTTTATACCTTCTACTAACGCTCACCCTCAACTAAGGACTTTGCTTCCAATTTACCGAGAACATATAAGGAAGAAGAAGAGGACTTCGGCAGTCTGCCATGATGACCATGGGCAATAGCATAGCTGTGCTTGTAGCCACAACCTCCACTTCCTGCCGGTGCTGGTCGATAAACCAATTAAAATGCACCTTTTCATTTTGGAAAATTAGATTCACGAGCGAGAAGATAACTTTGAAAATACATTCAGACTGCAGTACAAATTATTTGGGAAAAAGGGACGTGTAGGAACTCTCTTCTGTCCTCTGCGTGCTAGATCCGAGCCCTCTCGCCTGGTCAAGCGAGTCACCCAGTAACGACCCCTTCTCCCACAGCATCAGCTTTCGCTTTGCCACTCCAGGCAGCACACACTTATGCTGCAGTGTGCCCGCCTGACGACGCCCCCTTGACATGCCCCTCGTGCTCTGGTTACTGTCTTGGGTCCCTTCTCCCTTCGTAAAATGTCTCCAAAGAGCAGCCCACATGCTCTGTCTCTAGTTCCTCTGTTATAATTCCCTTTGAGACCCAATCCATTCAAGCTTTGGCCCCCATCAGTCAACCGGAAGGTCAGCGAAGACCTCCGCTAAGCCACAGTCGCTTCTCAGCCCTCATTTTACTTGACCCTTCAGCAACTTTCAGCGCTGCTTCCCAGTCCCTCCCCCATGTGCTGTATTCTTTTCCTTCCTGGGAAGTGACTGTTTCTTACTGTCCCTATACGTCACTAACGACTACTACTCGGGAGCCTGGGTAGCTTCCTTTTCATCTTCTCGGCTCCTCTTAGCATCATCTAGGGATCATCCGGCCTCTTCTCTTTTCTACCCACAGTCATTCTATTTGTGATCCCTGAGCCATGGGAGAGGAAAATTTCTGGCCAAGACGGTCTGAGCCCTGGAGCCAGATGAGAATCACGACCAGAAAAATAATGCACTGCAAGTCCTTCCTGGCCGTCCGTCGGTCGCCTTTTCATTTTGTCAACTGCCTCCTTTGCTGCGCGGAAAATTTTTAGTTTGATGCGGTCCTACAAGACTTTATCTCTATCTCGATTGTGGTTTCACCATGTTCTCGTTCTCTCTCTCTGTCTCTCTCTCTCTCTCTCTCTCTCTCTATATATATATATATGTATGTGTCAAGTCATCACATCGAACACCTTAAAAACATACAATTTTTGCTTGTCAATTCTATCTTAATGAAGCTGGGAGAGGAGAAGAGAATGGAAAGGAAAAAATAGCTTTCACTTTTCAAAACTAGGTATGATTATCCAAAATCACCTAGAAAATATTCTCAAACCTTATTTCCAGAGGTGGGGAGGGCATGGCCGTTTCAAAATAGTCTTTGAGTAAAGAAACCTGAAATTCCCATTAATTTTTATTTAAATTGAATGTAAAGCATCATTTCTTTAGTATTTTATGTGCAGAAAAGAGAAATGAGCTTAATTCTACACCCACCCCACCCCCACCCATCATAATATAATGACAATGGTGACAGATGTATTGTGACTATGAAGGATGTAATTATTTTCAGGAATTATGTGCTGAGGTATCTAGAGTTCAAGTATCTGACAAAAAAATGTTTAAATTGTTGAATATACGTAATGGGCATATGAGCGTCCATTGTGTCATTTTTTTTTTCAATTTTTTTTAACAGATTTGAAAGTTTTCAAAATTTTAAGAATGGGAGTGGGATGGAGTATATCAGGGTAATAAGGATGAAACAATTGCTCATCGTTTTTCCCCTAAACCTTTGCGAAAAATGTGCAAATCAAACCATGACAATGAGACTGCAGTGTGTCCCAGTATGATCTCGGTGCTGCTCTTTCAAGGATTAGTTTATATTTTGGCT
The DNA here is from genome assembly GCF_014176215.1 of Rousettus aegyptiacus. Taxonomy (NCBI): domain Eukaryota; kingdom Metazoa; phylum Chordata; class Mammalia; order Chiroptera; family Pteropodidae; genus Rousettus; species Rousettus aegyptiacus. The sequence goes on along the minus strand of NW_023416288.1, from coordinate 42,552,197 downwards.
TTTTCTTCCCTTCTTATAACAAGAAGTCATCCTAATTACTTTCATATATCACCTCCATAAAAAACAAAACAAAACAAAAAAACAAACAAAAAAAAACAAGACATAAAATGAGGAAACAGCCATCCATTATGATAAAAGCTTTTTATAATAAGCTTCCAAGGACACTTACTATTCCTGACACTATTTAGAGTAAATGTTTTATTATTGCCTCTTGCCTGGTTCCACGCGTTTGTCTGTGGGTGGTGTGGGGCAGGTGGAGTGTACTGAGGTGAAATGCACATCTAAAGAATATAGTAATGAATGGAAGTCAAGAAGGAGGGAAACGAGGGTGTGTGAGAAGGCTAACGTCAGAGGGAAAGGGAGCGGTTATGGCCACTGGTACACCTATTAGGAAGTTTCACTTTTTGAGACGAGATCCCGTCCCCTCAATCATCAGGGCTCTTTCTGTCCTAAATTGCTTCAGGGTTCCTGTGGGTAAAGGGACATTAAAGTCTGTGATGAGAAAGAGGAGTCGAAAAGATCCCGAGAGGGAAATAAGATGAGCGGTTGTTAGCGGATAAGAAGGAGATGCGGGTAATGGAAAGCTGGTGATGGTGGCCTTGTAACTAGTGAACGGTGAGGACTCAGATCGGCACAGTGCCCTGTTCCTGGGTCAAACGATACTGGGACGAAGCAAAAATCACCTCGCCACGTCAACTGTTTCGGAAGTTCAGACTGTGAACCGACCAGACAGCTCACTCGGGAAGACGAACTTGGAGACTCGCCTTGCTTGTCCGCCACCCCAAAGCTGTTATGCCACTTTGTCTAGACCCAAGAAGTTTTCTTTCTCCTCAAGTCCACCTTAAAGTGATGCATCCCAGGTCCTAAGTCCCTATAACTACCCTTTCCTAATTTTCCCATTTTGAGGTATTATTACTAAAAATTGGGCAAAGTGGTACTCTCCCTTATGCGGCCCATTTGCAGGTCTAGCTTTGGTGAATCAGGTTTTCCTGGTGGTCTTTTGAGAAGTTGACAGTCAATGCACTGAAGAGGAATAATAGAATTTTAGATGTAGAGGAGGCTTGGAGTTCTAGCAAAAAAAGAGGAATTTGGACAGTTGTGAGATTAAAAAGAAAATAGGGGAAAATGACAGAGAAGAAAATGGAGAGTCTTTAAAAAATATATTTAGTCCTAACGGTGAAGAAAGCTTTAAGGTACTTTCAGCAGAGAATTGCAAGAGATAAAATGTTTGGATTACTTTTTTTTTTTTTGCTGCAGGCATTTGAGAAAATATTATTATTTTTAAGATTCTCCATTAAAAGTCCATCAAAAGACACGTCACGAGCATACCAGTGGCCTAATTCCCCCTTATTACCTCATGAGGCTTCTCATTTCTAGATAAAGAGCCAATTCGGCACCTTTTTGAAAAGCAGAGCGCTCTCTGGGGGGCTCGCCCCCATCTTCCCCTCACCCTTCCTCTCCTGCCCGCACGCCTGCATTGTGCTCACAGCGCCTCCTCCATCCGACTCAGCAGCGAAACCCCCCCGCCCCGAGAGCCTCATCTTTACACAAGGTGCGAGTCAGGATGCCAAGACATTAAATGCTTCACAGGTATTCTGCATTAACAGGAAGCACACCCTAGTGAACAGCTGGTAGTTCTAAGTCTTTATTTGTCAAGAACTGGAATACTGAAAAACATACAAATAAAAACTCTGACTTTTTCCTTTCAAGAAGTATAATTCATAGGCCACACACTGATCCCTACCAGTCAAGAATAGAAATTATCTATGAATGTTTAAGATGATAACTTTTAAAAGTTACTTACGCCATGGATTATAAAGCAAAATCAACAACTTCTCGAATTGGCAATTATGATAATTACAGATAAGAATTTAATAAAATTAGCAATTAATAGAATCGTGTATGTGCGCGCGTGTGCACACACACGCATGTGAAGCGAAGTGGTAACCTAAAAATCTAACCTTAAAAAAAGAGAAAAAAATCTAAACTCTTGAGCTAGGAAAATAAATATTTTATACTTAATATTTCTATGATGGGGAAAAATGTACACTCGCTAGCATTTTTTACCTTTTAAAAATATTTAGTGGCTTTGGAAAAAGACCACAATAAAGCTTTAAGCAGGGAAAAAAAATGAGAATGCTATACCATATATACGCATGATCACAGAAGTCTGTGGGAGAGTCCACACAGAAATCTGGATATGTATCCACCTGCAAACTAATTATCTCTGTTATGCAACTATTTACTTTTTTCTTTCTAAATTTTAATATTTTGACACAAAATATATGAATGTTCTAAGCATATACAAGGAATTCATATTATAAAGAATGAAAAAATTGACATTGACAACTATGAGTAATTATCATATACTATATATCATTTTTTACATCTAGTTTGTCACGATTACAAATGACCATCTATTTTTAATATTTCTGTTAATCTGGATATCAGTTTGATCTGTAGCCAAAGATTACCATGTCCTTTAACTATTTCTATATTTATCTCTATATAAATCTATCTATCTTCTTAGGACCTCATTTTATTTGTATACAGAAGGTTAACTATGAAGTTAATGAGGCCGAAGATTTATAGCCCTGCACGTGTATGAAATTCAAGGGCTCAGAAGGTGACATAGAGTAGTAAGATTTTCTAAAGGAACGCACTCTGTCCACTATAAGTTTAGACTTGTTATCTCTTTCCACTCAGACTTCTCTCCCATCACACTTAGAATGAATACAGGCATTTCTGGGACTTGCTGGGGGGCAGTTAATTTGGAGATGTATCTGATTTGGCTTTAGAGGAATATGTTTAAGTGGCATGTAGCTGCTCCCCGTATAACCTCGTTACTGGCGGCTGTCTGCTGGAGGAAGAGTCTTCGGGGTTGAGAGACTATGGTGCAGGGACAGAAGTCACCCCGTGACATGACCTGTTTCATGACATCTATGCTGGAAGTATGGATAAGTATGGAGAGACAAAATTCAGGATTTATGGAACCCAAATCTAGCACATAAATATAATAAACACAATAAAGATCTTCCCTAATTTGACAGCAGTGCTAAATTTGCATGTGAGGTTTGTAAAGCTGAAATAAACGTTTTAAAACTCTCGAATGATCAAAATTTTTAAAAATTTCAATTGAATCTACTAGAAATTGAATTATCTTTCATTGTCTCCTTAGAAAATAATTTTAGTAATTTTTGCCGTAAATGGAAGCAATTAAAGAGTTTATAAGATACAGAAATAAGTATTACAGACTTTTGTCAGGCAGTTAATAAGAAGCATTAGTTTTTTTTCCTGGATTTTCTGATGTTTGTGGCATTTGTTAGATTTAATTTTTTAAATTTGCCATAATTCTTTTTCTCATTCTAAAAGATATTTATCATTGTATCTAATTTTGTGTTTATTATAATTTTGTGTTCTTTTTCTTAAAGAGGGCCCTCAAATTTATACAAGCTTTAGACTAAAACATGGATCCGCCTGTGTGTTTGTGTATGCATGTATGTATGTGCATATGGTGTGCATATGCATGAAAAATAATTAAAAATGATCGAAAGATATGTGTCAAATTTTTATTACTGACTACCTTTTTAAGAATTGCAGTCAGCTGAGGTTTTATGGCATGTGATGAAACGTTTTCAACTTTGTAGTTCATCTACTTTTTTTTTTTTTAAATCAAGTCCAAAAATGTATTCCTCATTGTAAATTAAGTTTTAGTACATGAAACATAACATATAGCCTTTCAATGACTGGCTTTGTTTTATACCAAGTATGAAATTTTTTCCTGTTCACTTTCTTCTCATCAACAGAATCCTCACATTAGCTGAATAAGTATATATGCCATTTCATTTGCCATTCTTTTTTTCTTACTCTCTTACTGCTGTGCATTTCAGTTCCAATACAGATTGTTTTGTTATTTTAAAATCCTTTCAGTACTTTGATATTATTTCTTACAAGAAAAAACTGATTTGGAACTTAGAGTAGTCCACAGAAGAGAAGCCCAGCATTATAACACAATGGTAAGAAATAAAACTCTCAGCCCAGACAGCTGAAGGAAGAGCTAACATACTTTGTGTCTACACAGTATAGATACACTGGGACCACAGGGACCCTTTTCCCCCTGGTGTCCTTGGTGGGGCCACTTCAAGGGCATTAGTCTGTTACATAGAGGTCTCTACGTAACCTCATTTGGCAATACAGCTTGGATCTATAAATTATGAAGGTTTTCGATGGCACACCCTACAACCGAACACACACACCCCATGAGGAAATCATAGAGATTCGGCCCAAGTTTGTCTTAAAATGAAACTCTGCTTACACAAATCTCTCCTGAGTTGAACTCGGGCACTGAGAGTTCACAGACACCACACACTCCCCACTGGAGCTCAAGGACCCTAGACAGCCCGTAGACAGCCTCCCACCTCCAGATGGCTCTGAGCTGATTTCAATCTAAGTTAGACTGAGGATTTCAGGATTTTGAGAGAAATCTGTCCAAATTATAAGTATCCAGATACTCATTCAAAAAATTCTGAATAGATTAAGTTCCTGAAACTGTCACCACAACTCAAAGATTATGCTAAATGGAAACGTGCAGCGACGTGAAGTCTCCCTCACACGTCTCTGCTTTTGGGGTGTGAGGTTTCGCGAAGTCATTTACACCATTTCTTGGAGCAAAATCTTGCTAATTATTAGATCTAGGTGACAAGTTTATGGGGGTTCATGGTAATAGTCTCGTCGCTTTCATGTATGTTTGAGATTCTGTCATAATAAACACTTCTGTGTGTTTTGGCAAGACTCAGGACAACAAGGCTCCGGAGCATCAGTAAATTAACGTAAGGGGGCGGGCAGAGTGGTGGCCGAGTGTCTGCAGAGGAATAAGGCCAGCATGTGCTCTCACAGGCACGGAGTTCTGTGGGCGTGGAGTGATGACCCTCCTGTTTCTCCTCCTGTTTCTGACCGCTCCCTTCAGGAGTCAAATGGCTGGACAGCCCCTCCCAGCCAGTTCCATATAATTTGCAGGGAGCTGTTAGAAAGAAAGGCATTATTCATTCTGTCTTTGTGTCAGGAGGTCCTTAGGTCCTGGATTCCAGAAAGCAAGAGCTCAGGGTTAGGCTCATTTGTTAATGCATTTATTTCCTCATTCATTTAGCAAGCATTTATTGAATACCTACTGTTTTCCAGGCATTGTGTAAATGCAGAATAATAGTCCTGCTTAGGACCTAGTCCCTAGCCTTGAGGACGTACCACCCAATGAGGACAAATGGACAACCACAGTAAAACAGCCTATTCTGTAACAGAGAAAGGCGAGGAATGCTAGGAGAGCACACAGGAGGCGACTACTGTGTAGGAGACATTCCCTAAGCGCGGAGGGCAGCAGCGCGGTTTCTTTATTTGCTGATATCCAGAGAGGGGAATTAAAAAGGGGGCTTAAGTAACACTTACCCAGTCATCTGCCCTGAGGTAGAAATGGCTGGAGTGTTGATGAGTAGGTCAGTAAAGATGGAGCCTGTAGTTAGAGTGATGACTGTGTGCACAACGCAACATTAAGCAGCGAGCGGTAGATGGAAAAAATGGGTGGGGGTGGGGGGCAGGAGGCTGTCTCCCCACACTGATGCCAGACCACAGAGGGTCCATTTTGATACCGTTACCTCTTCATTTAGATGCTTACTCTCTCTCACTCCTCTGAGCCCTACTCCTTTCACAGCCCGTTTCTGTTTAAGCCTGAAATAAGCCACCCCCGGCTAGGCTTCCTGAAGTTCTGTGCCTCGTTTTCTAAAACCCTCTACCAGAGCCTTGCATAAGAAGCGCTCACTACGTATCGATGGAATGAATGACAGATCATCCTGGAATTTGTGAATAATGTGATTCACTTAGATGGATGGTCCTTCCTCTCGGAGTGGAGAGGTTGACTGAAGAAGGAGCAGCAGAGTGAAAAATGAGACATCCACGAGGCGATGGGAGGAGCACAGGGGAACAGGGAGCCACGCTGGAGACACCGACAGTCACGGGGAGGAAGGTCCCATTTCGCTTCCGCGGTTCTCTTGGGGCAACTCCAAGGTCACCAAGATTTCTGTTTTAAGTCTCATTCGCAATTTATTGTGATGTGTGTGTGCACAGCTATTGCAAGGATCCTTCAGAGAGCAGGGTTTTTGTCACTTGTCCCCCGGCACCATGGCATACGGAATATTAAAAAGACTCAAACTGGCCAAAATCCAGGGAAGAGTAGACAGACCGAAGAGATAAGGCAGGCAGTTAATCTTCTGGAAGGTACTGCAAGTGAAGACAGGTTTGTTCACCCAGCTAGCTGTTGCAAGTCTAGTTTTGTATGATTTGTTATCTTACCCAGTGAGAAATCTATGTCTTGACATTGAATCACAAAGCAAGGAATGCTTGGGTCACTAAATAAGGTTAGTCAATGAAAGAGAAAAGCCTTTTAGTCAAACTTTGTCAGAACCAAAATCCAGGCGAGATTTGGCCCCACGTATAAATGTCTCTAAGCACATTTATTATGACTTGACGAAAAGAGAAACCAATGAATTGGCAATGAGCCTTATTATTACAAAGCAATCTTTTTTATCATCATTCAATAATGACTCTAGATGGATATCTCAGCCAGAAAATTGCACTTACTGCAGAAAATTATATTATATATTACCATAAAGATGACATCTCAATTGTCAAAATCATTAAGCGCTTCCTAGGTGAATAGCACAGGCACTAAGGAATTCTCAAATGGGTGAATGTTTTACATTCATTCTCTAATGTGTCTTTTCTTGGCTTGACATAAGCAAATGTATCTTAATAGAACTAATATCAGCTTGAAGGACAAGCTTAAATATTTTTGTCATCTTCTAAAACGTAGGATACATGATTGGGATAATGGCTTTCTTTCCTCCCCAAACCGCACAAGATGTCCCCATCGTACAGCCGACACTGTGGCTTCCTTCTCTACATCGATTGCAGCTTTGCCTACTGTCGGTAAATCTGCAGCCCGAGGGACGGACCCCCAGCTCCAGAGGCAAACTCTGATTAATCTAAGGCAGTCGGGATAATCGCATGGGCCTTGATAAAATGTTTGGCTGAAGGATGCAGACTTGGAATTTTCCTGTACACAGGCATTGACTGAGAAATGGATATCTGGAGGCCCGAGGAGGGGTTTCCTGGGTTTTTCTAGAAAGGATGTTTTCTCAGTCTTATGAGAGTTTATTTAAGCAACTCTTTCTCTTCCTCAGCATCACGGTGCGTGTTTGTAAAGCCAGAGCAAACAGCTGAGGCACAAGCGAAGGACCACACGGAAATGGAGCTGAAGCCATTGGATTTTTGCTGATCTCAAATCTTGTCTGTCACTGAGACTTATGCTTCCATGTGTAAATAATTCTGTTACTTGAAGCCACCATCTTTTTTTCTTACATGCTAAATAGATACCTATTTAAAATAACGTTGATATTAGAGTTGCTGAGGAATTTTTCATTCTTTTTGCCCTTTTACCTTCTAGATTTGCAGAGCAATAGTTTTTTCTTAACTTTATGAATTCCAATTTATTTAAAAATTTTTTTATAGATACGCAGTTGGTATCATGTCTAAGAAATCTATGCCTCATCCTAGGTCATGAAGAATGAACATTTGTTATGATTTTCTCTCATTTTATTATATACTTAGCATTTCTACTTCTTTGTCACCTACTTTTCCTTTTTCTCATCCCCGTCATCCATGTCCTCGTCACCTGGTCCTATCTCAGCCCTTGTATCAGACTCCAGAGGAAGCGTATCAACCTGGGCAAAGTACTCGCCCTCACGCAGGTCCAATGCATAGAGGCCTCTGGATGGGTCAGTGAGAGTTGCTACTCTGAGCTTTGGTCCTTTCATTTGGGTGACCTGTCCAGCCCCATTTCTTGGTCAGTATTTCCTTCCCTAGCTGAAGACCAAGGAAAACATAGGCCCATCTGCATACCCAGGGTTGGATAACAGACCGAAAGGCCGGGTACCTCGGACAAATTATTTATAGAAGTTAGTAAATTACTGATGTTAGTTTCAAAGGGAAACAAATGTGCATTCAAGAATAGTTCAGAAAGCAAGGCTCTGATTTTGAAAAGCTAGACTGAAGAGGAGAGCCGAGAAAAGAAGCTAAATTTGAGAAACCAGAGAAGTAAAAAAAATATGAGATTCAATATAGGCAGGGGTACTGAAAATGTGAACTAATAGAAACTAAGTATTTCCTAGTAATTGTAGAAATAAAGTCAAGAGCAATAACTAATTCTTATAGTTAAATTGACTCTGACAGGTACTGTGTTAAACATTCTCTATCGGCAGTTCTCAAAGGGGAATCCAGGGAAACTTGCTGGATCCCCAAGACCTTTTTAGGGATCTGCAAGTTCCAATCTATTTCCATAATGAGAGCAACACGTTATTTGACATGTTCACTCTTCATTCTCTCGTGAGTGTACAGTGGAGTTTTCCAGAGGCGAGAAGATGCACGATATTTCAATAGGTTGAAAGCAGAAGTATACAGGAGAATGTGGCTGTCTTCTATTAAGCCAGACAAAAGAATATATGTATATTTTTTAAAATGTAAACCAGTATGTGTGTGTGTGTGTGTGTGTGTATAATTTGTTTGTTTGTTTGTTTTGGCATAGAGAGCTAGGTAGGGAGGGAGCTAGGTGGACCTGGAGAGAGACACATACAAAGCCTCCAGTAAGGGAACCAACCCTTTGATCAATTAAATTCATCCCCTTTAGACTGGATGAAGATTTATATTTAGTGTCCATTCTGAAGAGCATTCTTTTCACTACTCCAGGAGTTTCCACAGCTTCATTATAATTTGTTACCCTCTCTGTACCTCTGTGTTAGCTGTATTGTGAGGATACTGCAGTAAAAGATAAAGCAACCTGGGCAGTACCCACTGAGAGCATCGTGATGCTCTAACAGCGGTCCCCAACCCTTGTAGTACCAGAGACCGGTGCTCCTATGAGAATCTAATGCCTGATGATCTGAGGCGGAGCTGAGGCGGTGATGCTAGCTAAGATATGGAATAGTCTAATTAGAGCAACAGTTGAATTCCACTCTTTAAATTGTCTGAATGCATTGCCTTAATAAGAAAACCACAATCTTAGAACTTGTCTCTTTCTCTTCGCTTCCATTATCAAATTAACATTTGACTTCTATTTATTTAATTATTCATTCTTTGGAGTGAAGTTGGAAAAGGGATAATTAAAATGTTTTTTTTTTTTTCAATAACTAGACTGTTTCTAGAGAAGATTTTGGTTTATAGAAAAATTGAGTGGAAAGTACTGAGAGTAGACACAGAGCCCCTCACGCGGCCACACACGAGTCCCCTAATAGTATTTTACTCACAAAAGTCATTTTCTGAAGAAAGACATTACCCTTGACATCCTATTTGCTAACCACCATTCACACTCATCCACACTCACATTACGTGCCCAGTGGAAGGCTCTACTCCACACAGTCACTCAGGGGCCATAGCTAGAAGAGGTTCTATCACCTCAAAGGCATTTCGTGTAGGGTCCTGCTGCTTCAGGTGTGGTCTGTAGATGGGAGCCACTGATCTCCTCGGATGCTTTGTTAGGAATGAGGAGTCTCAGGCCCCACCTCGGACCCCGGTCAGGATCTGCCTTTTAACCAGACAGCCAGGTGATCCATATGTACATTCGAGTTTGGGAAGAATGGGGCTGGAAGATACGCCGAGATCCCTATGCCAGGGGAAGGGAGATGCAAAACCCGATGCGGGCATTTTATCACCTCAGCCCAGAAGTGACAAAATACCTTCCCCTCCAAGCCCATTGACTGGAATCAGATATACGCGGTCTCATCTAACTACGAGGAGGCTGGAGAACGGAGGTGAACACATGAGGTACGTGATGAGCATCACCCCCACCACACGCCTTCGCTATCTTAAATCAATAAAGGTTTTCTGAGGAATTATGAGCAAAAACTTTCAGAATCCAGAATGTGAAGGCTATTCACTTTAACATCAATTATAAATTTATCTGTTCCATTTTTGTTAATATGAATAAGTAATGTAACTGCCTCATACCAAATGATGCAGTAAATCTGATTAATCCATGAGCTTGACTCGGATGTTCCAGGAAAAACTCCGATTGCGCTTAGCTGCCTTTTTATCATAATTATTGACAATCAGGATCAAAACTGATGTAGACATGACACGATATTTACATACCCCAAGAAGTTCCTGGATCGTTTATAAACTTCACATTCTTTGAACAAACTGTGGTAAAATCGATTACAGTCCTCGGGCAATACACTTGATATTGATTATCATTTTTATTCAAAGCCAACGTTATAGTTCAATAATTTTTTTTGAGGTTAATGGAGTCCTTATTGGTCACACATTGGACACAACACAGGTAAACTTTAAATAACACGGTACCAGAGGTGAACAGGTAAACTTTAAAAAAGGGGCAAGAGTAGAGTCTAAGAATGAAAGTTCAGTTATTACTCAGGAGAATGTAGCAATCTAAAGTCCTTCATAATGTGTGTCATTGTCAGAAAATGAAGCGAAGGCCACACTAATGACATAACAAAAAATGGAGATCTGAGCAAAAATCATAGGTCAGTACAACTCTATTTAGAATATGAAACCATAACAAACGTTTGGGAATATTTTTAAAGAGCTAGCTCAAAATATCAAATTCATTCATTCGCTCAACAATATTCATTCTCATTTGTGCCATGAAGAATTTTAAAGCCACTGCCTAGTTTCTCTTACATCATTATCCTTGGTTAATTTTTTTCTTATCCTTTACATCTTTTGAAATGAGGCAATATCAACCATACTTAGTATGTCAAATATTTAGATTTCTTGTAACAGAGCAGGATATTATATAGTGAAGATAAAAATACATAGAAAATGAATGTAAAAACTTAGTGTAGGGTCTGACACCTGGTTAACTTCAAGAAATGATAATCATTATTTTAAAAAATAACTTTTTGTTTGATCTCATCCAACATCTCTAACATTGTAGGTATCACTGCTGTGATGTTTCTGACTGAGATTTATCCAGTCTGCATTAGAGCACTTCTATTGGCAAGGAGCTCACTAACTTACAAGGCTGGCCAATCCATTCATGGACAATTCTCATTTTGAAAATAATTTTTTTGCTATGCAGATCCCTTCTTATGTAGATCTGCCCTTTTATTACTTACCTATAGTTGGTCTTATTAACACCTTCTAGAGTAATTTGATATAAATGTGCATATTTTAATTTGAAGTCAAAAGTACTGGTGTAAGAAATTTTTTTGAGAAAGGTTAGAAGCTTTTTAATTCCAGATGTTCCTTATTACATAGCCACCCTGTAAAGTACGTCTAGGCTTAGTCCACCTATTGAAACGAATGCTTACGCCACTGATGGCTGCATAAAAAAGTAGCTGTAGCTCATGTACACAACAAACCTCAGATATCTAATGAAGAAAGGAAAATGATGCACTTTTGAAAAACATTTAGTGTTTTTGCTTTAACTCAGTTCAGATAACACAAACTGGCCATGAACGATCTCATATCCGCAAAATCGAGAACTGAAAGCAACAGGACTCATAGAAACACAGAACTGGGACTGTATGGGGCTCCGTGACCAGAACGCTAGCAAAAATAATAATAAACCTAACGACGGGTTCCGGTAAAGCTAAATTTCTAATAGCATCACTGTCAGAAAACCCTTTGCAACGTTCTCCCTGTGCTTCCTGCTTCCAGCAAGTAAACGGCCACCTCTTGCTCCAAAGACACCTTAGAGATTTCCTGCATTCTTTTTTTGTAGCTCTTCATGTATCATAAAGATGACCTTTTTAATTTTTGAGAAGTTCGCCCCTCATTTCTTCAAAACATTAACAGGATGGGAATAACCGTGCATGAATCGATATAAACTCCACGTTAAGCTCATGCCATTACATAATCTACCAATAACACAGGAGGCGGTTTAAATTGAACAAATAGATGGTAGCAGAACAGACTGCGGCGCCAGGTATTTCTGTCCTGGGAGTCTTAATTCTCCAGGTGCTTTTCAACTGTCACAGGATAGAGACCCTCGAGGACGTGCAGCATGTCGGTCCTCGAGCAGGGAGGGGCTCATGGGCTAATGGCACTTGCCCCTGCAACAAAGACTTAAGAAGTCTTTGAGGTGAGCAGAGGCATGTCAAAATTTTATTTATTTGAATATACACACCACTCACTCCCAAGAGTGACCTTAGGCAACCGTGAAGAGAAAGGGCTGCGTGCCAAAGAGAATGTCATGCCCCTTTTCTTTGTCATACCATGTAAATCGGACATCATTTCTTCCTCAATTTTAGTGGCTCCAAATGGATCGAGAGCTTAGTGATTAAGAACATAGATTTTTGGACTTAAGCAAACCTAGGTCTGAATCTTGGCATGTCACTCATTAGCTGTGTGGCACCTTCCCCAAGCCTCGGTTCCTTCCTCTTTGAAACGAGGTTAATATCTTACCAAGATTTCAGGAGAGCTGGGTTAGATAACGTATGCAAAGCAATGCAACAAATAACTATTTTTTTTCATTATTCTTATTCTATTCTTTGTCAATTTTCGATCTCATTCAGTACAATCATATGCATGCAATATCTATCTGTATATTATGTGGCTTCAAAAATTTTAATTTACAGAGGGAATTTATTTTTAAGCTTCTATAGGTCCTACTTTGTGTTTTAAAATGATAGCTCGAACTCACAATATATCCTGGTGTCCTTCAGTGGTGCTGAAGGTCACTGGAAACACGCCACGTATTGTCAAACCAGACAAGTCAAAGTGAAATGGGAAGTACTAAGTGAGCAGGGGACTTTCTTTGTTTAGTCAATGAAAGCGATCGGACCTGGTTCTTTCCTGCCTCTTTCATTAGCCCAGAAGACGTGTGGAGGTTATAACTCAAGCTGTTTCTGCATGAGATAAAAAAAAAAAAAAAAGAACCTCTTTTTGAGTATTAATATTTTAACAACCAGTTGATGAAACCTAGCTTCCTAAGTGCGTGTGTGAAAAAAAACCAGAACGGATATTGATATTGGGAAAACTTTTTCTTTATATTTTTGATTAGCTTTGAATTGAAGTTTTTAGTAATGATTCTGGTTTGTGAGTTAAGAAAACACATTGTAGTCTGAAAAAAAAAAACAAAAACCGCTCCATACTAGCCTGGTCCTGGATGGCGTCTCTTAAAACTGCTACTTGTCCTTCAGGCTCTTGCTTCTGAAAGAGTCACCCCTAGAACAGCGGCACCACCCAGAACTCGTTAGAGAGGCAGGGTCTTGGATCTCGCCCAGGCACACTGACTCAGAATCAGCAGAGAGAGACTGGGCGCATTCCGACACACTTACATTTTGAGGAGCCCTGCCTTCTGTGTACTTCGAACTTCAGCTCCTTTTCATTACTTTTACTCTCCCCAGACGACATCCCACACTCCCCTACTAAAATCCTGATAACTCGTAGTATAATTTCTACTATCTCCTAATATATGTATTCTCCCAAAATGCACGTTCTTCGAAATCATACTAAAGTAACGGGGTTGCTGTAAAACATAGGGCTGGGAAAGACAAATCCTTGGCTACTTGGCAACCGGAGGTACTAACTAAAGACATAATGGTGCCTTCGGAGATAACGTGGACAGGAGGCAGGCACTCAGCGTGGCTGGAGGCTGCTTCAAGGACATTAAAAATTCACGCGCAAGGAAACAGTGAAGTGGGAATGCAGAGACCATGCAAACGAAGTGGCGGTCCGGACATCAGAGGGTGAACGAGCCACCGGAAGTGGGAAGCAGAGGGATTCAGCTCCCTGGAGAGGAATCCCCACGCGTAAGAGTTCATTTTTACATTGTCTTAAGAGAGAGACAGAAGGACGCTTATCTGTGTAGCACCCAAGCTAATGGATTTTCCTTTTCCCACAGAAGTCTCTAATTATTGCTGCACCAGCTCTATTTGCTTAAAATTAGGCACATGAGTCAACATCGCCTCCCCTTTCTGTTGACATCATGCCCATGTTTATAAATGACATCAAGATGATACTTTTATAGAAACAGGTATTCTGAAAGTAATATAGTCTTTTCTGTAAGAGGAAATACAAAATGCCCCCATGAACTAATTCTCACTAAGGTGTTAAGGACTCATTTTAGGTGTGTTTGAAAAAAGCAATGTGTAATATTCAGAAACGCATTTTAGTGGTTTCAGATATTTCAGAGATGTATTTCAGAAGAGGTCCCTCTCCGAACCCTTTAAACCACACCGCACGAGCAAACACTTACACCCTGCTGCCTCCTTTATTCCATCCCTCCTTTATTCTTTTCTGCCTACCTTCCTTCAACTATTATTTATGGAGCATCCACTATGTGCACGGCATCGCGTTGGATGCTATAGATCAAAGGCATCTCATAATGGGAAAACCATTTTTAAGAAAACTATTTAAAGATCAAGAAAGAAGCACAAAAATTGACCCAAGTTACATTTTATAAAAATAAAATCTATACAGAAATATTAGAGGGGAATGAGTTATTTATCCTGAATAGATTGTCAAGGGGTCACCTCACAAGTGACTGCAAGTATTGAAAATGCTATTTGATCAAGTAGATTGTCTGGCAATTCTCAGGGGCTCTCCAGAGAAAATAAAGTGACTTAAAACTGAGAAAAGGGGATTTGATTTGGTGTTTAAAGGACTATCCAAAAATGAGAAATATTAAATGTTGTAATGGCGTATCATTCTTGACATGTGGAAAGGTCAGATCCTGCAAACTTAAAAGGAGGATTATTACCCAACAGAAAACCTCATCCCGTTTCTCAGAAATACATCTTATCTTGCCCTTCTGGGGCATGTGCTAATAACTCACTCACATGAAGGTGGGAAATAATCATTTAGGTTGCACTCAAATTACACAAAGCTTTGGTCCTTGCAGAATCTGTCTGGGTTATAAAGCAGAGATAAGGATGCAATTCATTAGCACAATAGCCCAGGCTGGCAGGACCTCCCCTTGTGCATGATGGGTCACTGTTCTCTCCCTCGTCACGGGCACCGCCCGTCCATGGCAACGGTTATCAAGGCATTTTCTATGTGCCTGACATTCCCTGCACGGAAGAGATTCACTGGCATCCTCAGATCTAATTCTCGCAAGTTAAGACAACCTTATGCCCATGCCCACGGGAACTGGGAGGTCACCGTGTGTGTGAGGGACACTGCCTCGGGTCTCACGAAAATCAGTTAGCCTGAAATCCTTCGCTTTAGCTACTCTCAAGTCTGGACTGTTGGCAAAGTTTCAGTTACACGAGGTGATCTGGAGGTGTGATGTACAGCATCGTGACTATAGGTTACGTGGTACTGCACCCTTGAAATTTGCTAAGGAGGGAGATCTTATGTGTTTGAGCACCAAGAAGAAAAGAGAGAAAAAAAGCAAAAAGGAAGGAAGGAGGGAGGGAGGGAGGGAAGGAGGGAGGTAGCTATGTCAGGTGATGGATATGTTAATTAGCTTGATTGTGGTTATTATTTCACAATGTATATGTATATCAAAACATCAAAGTTATTATGAAAAACATAAACATAAGGTTTTTATCTTTACTTATCACTCATACCTCCATACAGCTAGGTGTAGGGAGAGGAAAGAAAAAAGATTGCTGTAGGCCAGGGCCTTTGTAAAAATGAGTATTAACCCCTGACTTGCCTGTGTCCTCCTCTGCCTCGCTGAAATTTCTCTACCTGGATATCTTGCAGAAAAGCAGACCCACTGCTAATCCCAATAGTTTATGTTTCAGGTCTTTGAAGGAGACTGTTTTATGTGAAGGGAACCTGTTCTATATACCTTAAATATCAATAACTAGATCGTCCCTGACTTTACCTATTTGTCAATAGATATTTTATGCAAAAACAAACAGCTTATGTAATTAACCTGAAAACTATTGATTGATCATAAGACCATGATTGTTGATAATATACTCCAGAAATCTGAAATACTTATAATAATTAACATGACAGTATACAATTTTAAAACATAAAACTTTGATGCCATGTAAACTTTTGATTTGGTTCCAACTGAAAATAAACATGTTAGGTTTCTCCTAGGCTGAATCTACCTTGGGGTCAAAATATATAGGTAAAGAATAATTTTCCTTGATTTTTAAAGACCTGAAGAATATGAAAGTACCAAATGAGACAGAAATTTGGCTTTGGTTTAATAATAGTTTGAGGGACAAATGTTTCACTACTTGAAGACTGGGTGACGATGGAATTCTAGAAGGTCGATTAGTGCTTCTTGTTAAAAAGGGCTCTAGGTGTGAAACCCAGATCATGCCTCCGACCTTGCCATCTCTTTGTATTATGCTCCTCTTTTCATGGTTGGGAAAATTATGTTGTTTGGGAAAATTTACATGAAAGAGAAGGCAGAGGAGGTACATATGCCATTGAAAACATTTATCAGTTAACCTGGAGTGAAATTTAACTAAAGCAAAGATTTATAAATGCATATGTAACAATTAGCTGAGCTGTTGTTAACAGCTTACCAAAAATATCATAGGGAAAAGGCTTTTAAACAATAATTCATCACTACAGAATTGGCCTGTCAGTGAACACAATAATCTCTTTCAACAGAACAATGCACTTCTTAAAAAGTATAATTTGCTGTTTCATCATAGCTTTATCCACCTTGGATCTGAAATGCTAATCATTCATGGGTTGCTGTTGTTTGTGACGCCTTTAAAATTCATTACCAACTACACCGAGATTGTAAACACCTGTGCGTTTCTGCGTGCATATGTATAGAAAATCAATATGGCTACGCTACAGTGTTTGAAAAAAATATTAAAACTATCTCAGCAGTTCTACAGATCCATTACTACTTTGATTTCCCTTTATGGCATTTTTTATGTTTTTGCAATATGAGAAAATATATGGTCCCAGTTTATTTATCCTTCTTGGGAGAAAGATATTTCACCAAGTCTATTAAAGTTCCTTTTGGATATGTATCTTACAAAGTGTAAAAAGTCTTTATCCAGATGTTAAAATGAACAAATGAATATTTAACGTAATTTAGCAGGCCTTTTCACAGGATCCCTCCTACACAATAATTCTCAGGCTACAGAAAAAGAGAGAGGGAGAGAGATTCCTTGGAGATAAGACAGAATACACCAACCAACAATCCGAAGCCTTTGTTTGGGTATTTTTCAGATGATTTAGAAACTTATCACAGGAGTCTATACAGCCTTCCTATGAGAGCAAAACACTGGCTAGCTCTCAAATAATTCTGGCAATTTGTGGTAGCCTAAACGAGGGGGCCTTCATTCATTCATTCATTCATTCATTCGTGTTAATCTAAGAACTCTCGATTTAAAAGGAGATAGTATGTAAATCAGGTGAAAATAGGTACATTTTTTGTGGACAAGAGCAAAACCCGAACTGCTCTGAAGGCGTCCTCCACAAGACACCGACCACAGGCCTTTCAGCACATCTCTAAGAAAATGAAGCGCGAGTCGTATTATAAATGTCTACTTGGTTTAAGAGAAAGAGGACGTTGTATCAAATGACTTCGTTTCTCATTCCTGGACTATGTGTCCCCAATGTGCTTTGGGGTAAATCGCCTTCTCTCTGTTAGTTTCCTCATGTGTGACCCAAGGACAGCTTTGCCCACACTGAGCAGCTCCTGCCATAGAGCTGATTCTCACGAATATTATTTTATTCTAAATTCAGGGAAGATGACGTCTGCATGTGTCTGCGGCGCACTTCCACGCAAACCTCACTGCTGGGCGTCCGGCCGCACAGTCGTTTCTGTCCGGGTTTATCAGAGGAGCCCAGATGTCAGGAACGTGAGTCGCACAGGGTCACGCAGGACGCACGGTAAATAGCGATGCCTGAACTTGACCCCGTTTGGCTGAGATAAACCCGGAACGCACGTGGCTCTCTTTCCCCGTTAAATGGCTGCGTGATGCTGCTGAGGAGGTTCTGCCAATCACACTAAATCTAAATCATTTGCCTCGTTCTTTATTTTTGTCCGTATAAAGCAAGCGGCCCATTCGCTGCTTCGGTGCAGAGCCGCGTGCCGTAGACTCTTCTAGACTCCTCCAGCCTCTTCGCAGTTGGGTAAATGTCTGTGTGTGTGCTTAGGGGAGCCCAGGCAGGTGACGCCGTCTGAACCAAATGCAAATCCAGTCGTGACGTAGTCCCTTCATGGGTGACAGAGGAGAGAGCCTGGGGAACACGGGTGCTGGAAAGTGAGGGGGGACGTGGCCAGGCGCTGCCTTCCGGCACACGCCTGCCCAGGAGGCGGTGTTTGTGCAGCTCTGCTCGTCGCTACGTAGGAAACACTGTCACCGTCCCAGGGAATTTGGGAGCAGCCTGGCGAGGCTCAGCGGTAGGCGAGGACAGTGTGACAGAGGGCTCGCGAAGGGCCGTGTCGCGGTTGCTCTCGCTCACAGTGTCCTGTTAATGTCTTTCGACACTGACTACTCTCCTTTCTTTGCTTTATATCACCTGTATGAATCCCTTTCCCAGGTGCCACCTGTGAACCCCCCAAAAAGGCCGAGACCAGTACTATGTTCGTGGACTTTGTACCATCAGGGAGGGACGGAGAGAGGGAAGGAAAGGAAGGAAGGAAGGAAGGGAGGGAGGGAGGGAGGAACGAACGAACGAGAGAGACTGCCAGGAGCGCCGCGCACCAGCTGGGCGAGGGCACAGCTGGAGGATTTGCAGCTGTAACGGGGCTGCGAGCCTGTATTTTGTCGACTGGGAACATTCACCCACATGAGAAACATGGAAAAATGATAGTTTTTTTTTTTAAGATGAAAATAAGATTTTCATTTTACCATAATGAGTTTCCTAACCTGACTACATAGACGGGAAAGCAGTCTCTTAACTGATTCGTGATTTTGTTCACCAACGATCCATAATCTGGCATGTACATTCTTCCTACTTCGTCAGAGGAAGAAAAGGTTACCAGGTGTCTTTACTTATGCAGGTGGATATTGTGAAGACTGTGTGGGAGGAAGAAATTTTTTTCTCCCCTTCTATGCTCTCCCTGCTGCTCTAATAATAAAATCGACCTAAGAGAGAGTAATGAGGGAAAATAACCGAGTTGAATTACATGCATACATGTGAGAACCCCGCACACGTGAGAGGTTCAGAGACAGAAAGGTAAACTGAGGGGTATGTGACGTCCTGAGCTCAGGATGAGGTGAGGCGCCATAGGCGGGAGGCGGGTCACCCACGAGATGGTAAGCAGAGCAGATGTTCAGTAATTAGAAGTTTGTCCTGCTCTACGCACAGGTCATAAAATGTTATTTCTGGTAATAACTCCTATTATAAGCAAGGCGCCCAATTTAGATTTTTAGGTAGTTAAGGGAGGGCCAGATGTTTCTCTTGAACCCACCTGTCAAAATAATCCATATGCGAAAGTAGCCTGTCATGGGGACGCCCATTCTGAACCCCCGCAGAAGACTTAAGCAATCTTAATTAATTCAGATTTTAAAAGCCAATTATACTCGATTTACCAGGTATTGTCGGCAGCAGACACGACCACCAAATTTTCACTCGTATCACAATTTTATGTTTCCCCTGTGACAACAGTGATATACAAAACCTAAAATGATTGCCAAAAATCACATGTAAAGGACGATGAATAACCAATTATTTTATCAGTATGCTGCAATTCTAAAACATCTCCATTCTGAATCCAACATTTCAAGAAACTCTTCCACCCACCCGAATCCATATGGCCTTGACTGAGCACACAAGACAGGATGATCAGAGGGGTAAAAGTTACCAGAGAAACCGACCTGCCCATCCTTTTAATTTGGCTGTATCCTTTGAGAACATTTGGTAGTAAAGTGTTCCCTTCGCCCCAAAACAGAGCCTAGCAGAAAGCCCTCTTTGCAGTTAAGGTAATGAGCTCTCATCAGACAAGAAAGAAAGGCGGAATTTGATGGTGATCCGTAGGCCCGATATTCATGAAAGCTACATACGAGAGTGGATGAGATGGCTACTCCGTTTGAATTACAGAACAATTAGGTTTCTCCTTTAGGGAATATTTTCATATACATGTTTAGAAATCGTTATTTTGATGCAAAGTCTAAGTGGCCATATGAAGCCTCTCACAGGCTTCATTTATTCGTGTACTGAATACCTACTATGTGTCAAATCTTAACTTGGGGCTAGGGTTACTGATTTAAAACAAAACAAAAAGTTTCTGTCCACAAGGGTCCTGCTGCATGATAAAGAACTAAAACCAATCCCCTTAATTTTGGAATTCATGATGTAACAACTATTAAATGTTGGCCAGAGTTGTCACATCATGAACTCCAAAATTTAAGAGATGAGATCCAACAAGCCATTGGCTGTCAGGCATATTATTAATTTCACGTGATTTTAAGTCTGCTAATCCCACAGTGACCACACCACAAGCTTAGCTTCCTCTACTTCCAGCTTTATTCTCTTCTCTGTTATTTCGTATCTGTCCTATAACGACCGAAGTTCTAAATGTACTAAAATAAGGTTTAGCTGCCATGTCTTTGACCATCGGCACTTCTAAGGTCACTTTTCTGACAAGTCAGGAGGAACTGTAAGCAATGCAAGGAGGTGTAAACATAGGAGTAAAACTACGAGCATATAAGGTCACGAGAGCCCCGGGGAGAAGGGCTTGGTTAGCTGTGTTCGGGACAACGGAACTGAATGCCCGGGTCGGGGGAGACAGAAGGACAGAAGAGCCCTCTCGGGAGTGGGCGGTTCGGAGATCCATGGTGAGAAAAGCAGTTTGGGCAGAGTGTGTGGGCCGGGAAGTCGGCCTTGAAGGGGACAAAGAGAGCGACAGCTGGACTAAACAACTGCGAGAATATTTTTGCTTGTTTTAGTTTCCACCTGCCTTTAAAGGAGAGATCGCTGAGTGTAATTAAATGCCACAAAAACACATCTTAAGAACCAGTCCTTATGTCCAGTACAGTCGGGGAATGACCACACTAGTTATTTGACATTTATATGCCAGCTGACTAAAAAAAACAAAAAACAAAAAACAAAGCAGCGCTCAGAGCCCTGGTGCTTGAAATAGCCAGTGAGCCTCCACGCACGGGCTGCTGTGAAGACCTGGCGCTTAACGGCACGCTACAGAGACCCCATCAGTGTGTCACGGGAACGTACGCGAGAAATGCTGGGTTGTTACAAATAAAAGAGGAAATGGATTTTTTTCGCTAGTGATTGCAATAAATTAAGGAAGTCTTAAGTTTGTGCTGAAATTCATAGAACGTGAAATAGTTTTTAAGAGACACAATCGTGGGTCATTACGAACGAAAGAGAGAGCAAGAGAAGGGGAGGAGAGGGACCTCCAGAGGGACCATTTAGAGCAGTTAAAGGATGATAAGGATGATAGAAATTCATCTATTTTAGATTTTAGTGTATAATGAACAATTCATACATTCACCGTGGTTTGCAGAGAAGCCTAGAGTCCGACGCTGTGCACATCGGCTTCACATTCCTGGAGAGTTAACAAGACAGCGGGATATGGTCACCTCATGGATTATTTTAAAGTTCCATGTGTAGTTATTTTTTATAGAAGCCCCTAATTCTAGTGTCATATGAAGGATCCCTGTCAACGAGAGTCTATCTCAACTGCTCGGGTTTAAATTTCAGGTGCGAGAAGCTCCTGAATTATTCTATCAACATGCATATTTTTTGAAATGTGGCCTATAGGTAAATTTTAAATCCCCGAACCCATTGGGAGGGTTTGGTGTGAATCAGATATAATTTGGGGGTAGGGTTTTGACTAAGGTCTCCAGGAGAAAAAACTAAATTTTGGAGAAAAGAAAATGGAATTCGAACAAACCAAATGTGTTTTATGGAATGATGAGACAAACAGCCAGTTTTAACTTGAGGACATTTATGGGTCCCATCTGGAGACGTAGCCAATAACTCTTACTTTAAAATGTGATATACCGTTAAGAAACTTCAGGATATTAAAAAGTAATAAATGTGGGGGGAGAGGACTTACGGCAGTGGCACGTCGGCAAATGACGACAGGAATAACTTACATATTTTTCAGCTTTTACAGTTCAGTTTTGTAGCTATCACCATTTCGTATAGTTCATCTCGTTTAGACAAATTAATGGTTGATAAGAAAAAGATTTAAATCCCGTGTAAAACTATTCCTAATAAATATTCTTAAAATCACATATAAGCCCCACCGTGATGGAATAGCAGAAGTATTTACCCTAAACATCTAGAGCTAAGTGAATGGATGAGGAAATCAGGGCGGGAATCGGAGCCGGAGGGCGAGGGCGAGGGCGAGGGAGGCGGTCGGATCGGTGCCCAGGTCACCAGTGGGTCTCCTCACTGGGCTGGATGAGGCTGGAGGAAGGGTGAGGTTGGGGACACGGGATGAAGCTCACTTGTTTTGTTCAGCGCATTTCATTATCGCCCTGGTCCTCTTACTCCCCAGCGCAGGCAGGCACATGCTCATAAGCTTCGGGGTTACATAGGTTTGCAAACCGCTCGCTGTGTCGGGCCTTAACCCAAGCCGCCAATTATATTTCCTAAGCTGCCTCCCAGTCATCTGGTATTGAGATCGGAAAACGAGGCTGGCGTTCTGATGCCTCAACGACGGGCAGGGGCCACCTGGATACGGCGAACGTCTCAGGCACATGTGGTCACGCTTTAAACCTGACCCTTGGTCGGATGCCACGGAGCCTCTGCCTTATTAGTCTTTTGCTCATAAGGTACAGATTTCAAAATGCCGTTTACAATTGCATTCCACCCTTGTCTTTTCTCTTCTCCTTTTCTTTCTCTAAGGATGGAGAGAAGGGAAATGAGCTCCCGTGGAGAAAAGACAGAAAGATGTCAGCACTCCTTTCCCGGATAAAAGCACGCTGCAGGGAGCTGTTCCTTTCTGTACCTACGGCTGGCCGGTCCACGACACTGCCCTTGATGGATACAATTGGAACTCATTATTCCCTCTTCCGAACACTGGGCTTTTTATTCACACTGAAGGGCTCGTGATGGACAAGGGTTAGAAAACAGGAAGAGTAATAGTAATTGAACGCTCTGTTTAGGACGCAGGGAGGCCACAGGGGCAGGATGGCGGAAATCAGTTTCCATGCTGAGCCAACTTCCACGACCCAGGCGACGCTGCCACGAGGTATTTCTGATCTAATAAAAACAATCGGAGCTTTTAGCTTTTGAAAGATGCTTATTCACGTGACAGTGATGCGGAATGCCTGAGAGGATGATGTTGGCACAGAGCAGAAGGATCAAACGGCGACAGAAGTCACTCAGGCACTGCGGGGGCTTAGTGACAGGTCGGGTGGCTGGGCCGGGAAGTTCCGACTCCAGCACAACCACTGGACAAGCAAAGGGCGTCCAGCGAAAGCTCACTCTGTGCCTCCCCATTTTCACACTCAGAAAATAGTATAAGTTCATTCCAAGGATGAACAGAAGAGAAAAAGGAATAGAAAATATTAGTCTATGTAGAATCTCTGGAATTGAGTAGACATTTCTGAGTTGTTAAAATTTCCAAATGTCTCGTTCCCATTTATTCTAGGATTTAAATCACAGTAACAGGACCGTGGCTACTCTTGCTGCTGCTAGATAAAAAAGATGTGCAAATTTCATGGGAAAAAAATCGTTTTAGTTACAGTACTGGAACAGTTCAAAAGTCCCAATAAAAAACATCGAATTTTGCTCATTTCATGCCAGCTTACAATGGTTTCTTGTACTAGTTCTCCTCAAAAAAATACGAGAGAGAAAGACAAATTCTGGTCTCACTGAATGAATTCCTATACATTTTTAATCTTTATTTGCCAATTGACCTTGACTAATATCAAGAAACTATTTAAGGGAGTCCAACAGTGAAGCTGAGGTCATTGCACAAATTCAGAAAAACTAAGTACCGTTCAGCAAAATAGTGCGTACATGTCTTCTGCTATCTGACAATTCTGTTCTCTGATGAACCGTCCCACTCACGTCCGACATGGCCCCTCCTGCCAGGGCCGCCAAAGCCGCTGGCGAGTTCCCCTCGCAGCGTCGCCCCCATAATTAAATAAATGTAGGTCATCGCCATCGTCACTGGAGCCTCGGAACCCCGGCGCGTCCTCCTCTCCTTCCAATCTGCTGATTTTGCTCCAGATTCAGTTTGTTTTGAGCACACAGAAATCCGCTTTATTTTCCAGGTTATGTATCTCAGGGTAGGCAGGATAAAGAAGTCAGAATTCTCTGCTCTCTAAAGTCAACTGGTGATTACATCTCATACTCAGCTTGTGTTCAGAGTACGGAAATTCACCTAATTCTCCAGGACAGGAATCTGGGGGCGAACAAGTTAGAAGTCCAAGTTCTCGTCCTAGTGACCACAGCTACTTCACTCGAGCTAATTCTCTGTATATAAAGGTCCAGTTCTTAAGAAAATCCTGGCTATTCTGATTGCTTAGTCCAGACCGAGGCTAAAACTATTCTCCTTAGCAACTGACCACTCACCAATTCTCCCCTCCGCTTTCCCGATGTACACACAGACACACACGTGTGTAGCTGTCTACACTCTTTATATCATTTCTCTCTATGGGCTCCAGGGCAAATTACTCAAATGCCTTCTCCAGCTCTTACTTTTGAATAAAGAATACTTGCCCTCAACAATGGCTTGCTTCTTCATTCAGGGTCATTCCTCTCTATGCCACGGTAATTTCCCACCCCCACTCTCTGGCCTGGTTTTATTGAGGTATAATTGCCAAATAAAAATTGTATATGCTTAAGACGTACAAACTGATTTCAAACACCTCCACACTGTGAAATGACCATCACAGGCAAGCTAAGTGACACCGACATAGTTATGCTTGAGCATGAGAACAATTAAGATCTACTGTCTTAGCAATTTTTAACTATATTGTACAGTATTATTAACCATGGTCACCATGCTGTACATTAGATCTGCAGAGCATATTCAGGTCACAGCCGAAGTGTGTACCCTCTTACCAAAGTCTCCGCTGGTGAATCAGAGACTTCAGAGACTTCGGAGACTTCATACCCTTTATGACATCCATATCTACATAGACCAACATGGCGAATGCTTCTCTGTTCATAAAAGCTGAGATGACAGAAACGGACGTGCCTCTGAGATGGGGCCATGCACCACAGTGAGCATTCTACAAAATTAAGCCAATCGATCATTTCCCAGGGAAGGGATTTTCAACAAACGAACTCTATCAGTGTTTAGCTTCATTTAGCCACCGTGGGCAAAATTATGCAGCCTGTTAATTTTGAGTGAATTATGTTGCTATTTCTAGTTTATTGGAATTCAGAAAATACAGTCCATTTGTATAGTTTTAGTTTTGAGAATGTTGAAAATGAAAATTCAGTTTTGAGGAAAACATCTTGGTAAAAAAAAAAGGATGAATGAATGGAATAAAAAAGAGCTAAGGGAAAAAAAGGAGGGACAGAGGAAGGGAGGGAGAGGGGTAGGAAAGGAGGAATAAATAAAAGAATAGAGGGCGGGAACAAGAGATGGAAGAGAAAGAGATAAATGAAGGAAGAAAATATGTTTAACCTTGAAAAGGAGAAGGAGAGTTAAGTTGAAGGAGAGTTAAGAAAATGTGTGAAAGGAGGGAAAATCTTCCAAAGTGATTTAGTACATTTAGACAGAGCATCAGATACACGGTTAGAGGAATCAAGACCCGTGAGGTGTGAGTGTAAATAGTTTTGCAGGAAAAAAACTATAGCAAGATGAGTTTCTGTTTCATAAAGATGAATCATCTGGCCAACTTGGAAGTGAAACAGAAACACACACGGAGTAAGAATTTTACCAATGAGTTCAGTACCATTGATGCATGTTCAGTAATGAGTCTGTATATTAGTAAACTATTCTCTGTATTGTTTGGACATTTGGGGGTGATATAATCTGTACTTTGCACTTGGATATTTGGACATGTTGACATTAGTTCCGACTGAAGTCATTCCCCTCCCATCACTTCTCAAAAGGACAATGTGAGGTTAAAGCTTTGAAATCAGGTAAGTGGAGAGGAGCTACAAGATAGGAAATCATTAAGTGAAAGAGAATGAATAACATTTGTTTTGAAGAATATAGGTTATATCTAAATTATATCTCAATTTGGAATACTAAAAGAAAATAAGTTTTGAGAGTATAAACGACCAGATAAATGATCACAAAAGAAAACACAACTCATAAAAGTTTTAAGTTCCTTAAAATGTATTAACTTATGGAGATGCCGTCTGATATTCAATGTTCTAATACACAGTACTATTTCTGTTAGCATTTTATTAACATTCAAGATGAAGAAAACAAATTGTCTTTAGAATATATCCCCATCATGTACTCCTTTAAACATAACTAAATATAAAGTGTTTCTTAATGTATCCTTTTGAAATAATTTTTTTTCAATGAAAAATTATACTCTTAATTAATTTGTAAAAAGTAATTTTAACTAGATTATTTTAAAGGCCCTAACACTTTAATATAAAAGTACCATAGTATGTGGCTATGGTCATACCCTGAAATTTTTATATTATACTATATGCTGACCATTAGATACTCTTCTACTAGAAGTCTACTGAGTTTTCATATTTTTCGTGACTTTGGAAGACCAAAGATTTCCTC
The DNA here is from genome assembly GCF_014176215.1 of Rousettus aegyptiacus. Classification (NCBI taxonomy): domain Eukaryota; kingdom Metazoa; phylum Chordata; class Mammalia; order Chiroptera; family Pteropodidae; genus Rousettus; species Rousettus aegyptiacus. The sequence goes on along the minus strand of NW_023416288.1, from coordinate 42,525,625 downwards.
AGAGAGAGAGCATGTTTGCTCTCTGCCTAAAGCTCAGCCTGGCTGTATTTCTGGAAACTTCTCATGTCTTGCATAGAATTTGAATCTGGTTGCCCATGAAATCTGTGATTGATATGAAGCTAACCAGTGTCAAGCTCTAGAACTAATCTATCACATACAGTTGTCATAGCACAGAGAATGTCAATTATCTCTCGCAAAGTAACCGAGATGGCAAAATTGATCCAAGAAGGTGCAGCAAATTATCTTCTATATATAGCATGAAAAGCTAGAGTCTGAGGTATTCTCAAAACTTACCTCCCTAAAGAAAAGCTAAATGATGGTCTGTTAGACAACATGCCAGACACGAAGATTTGGGGACCTAAATAAAAAGCCTTAAGAATGGGAAAATTCCAATGTGTCTCAAATGAAAGAATCCAGGTATAATACAGAGGTGAACAAAAGCAATAGCTCCCAGCTATGAGCTCGACCCTTCTTCTCATTGGTCTGTGGAAATAGGATTTACTGTAGATTTCCAACAGAAGAGGGAGGAAGAGATGGCATCCCCCCAGCAGGGTGTTCTTTTATTCCCAACTTGTGTCAAAAGTCCAATCTCTCACATGTGGGATTTATGTGGATGAATTATGGCAGTATCTAAAAACATAGTTTTGTGTGATGCTTCGTATCAAAGATGAAGGTCAGGGTATAAAAGAATGAGAATATAGTTGTTTGCATAAACCACAAGAGGCCAGACCTTGATGGAATTTATTTTAGAATTCAGATAATTGGATCTAAGTAGAAACACAATATACACCTGTTGCAGGACTTCTCCCTCTTCGCAGGGGCTATTATATGCCTGCTTCCTTTTGCTGAGATGCCTACCTGACTATATTAATGGCTCAAGGGCCTCGTGCTGATACGGTATGATCAAAAACTAAACATATTATAATTATTTTGCAATGCCAAAATGAGAAGTGAGGGAGCCGAATGAAGACTTTCTTTGATCAAAGAGGACTAACAGATTTTATTCACAGTTTAAATGGAAAGCAGACTTCTGTTTAATTCTACTTGGGGTTTAATAATCTCCATAGGAACCTTGACAATTAGGGGTGAGACCTTCAGAGGTCTATTGTGGGTTATCAAAATGTATAAATTAGAAGTCCAATGAATATGTACAGTAGAAAATGTAGAAATTGCATTGCAAAATATATGTTTATTTTGACAGGTGCAAATTAGCCTCATTTCATTGATTTTGGTAATATTATGTCACTGATCTTATGGCACACTTCAGAAAATGGGTTAATTCTTTCCTAAGAAACAGGTAGCATTGATGAACAATTTTATGGGAATAATTGCATCTGCAGATAAAAAAATAATTATTTAGTTTTTATCCAATATCTATTTTATTTCTTAATCTGCCACTAAATGACTGAAAAGCACTGAACAGATTGATTTTTCCAGGAGGTGCGGTTTTCTGTGAAGGCAAGAAAGTAGATAATCGGTAATGGTTATTTCACACGAATGAACCACCAATCAGTCAAAAAAAAGTCATGACATCATAAATCATGTGATGGATAAAGGCATGGGGCGGAAGGGGAAGGAGTCCTTGGACCTCACTGTCTGAGCAACGAAGCAACTGCACTGGTGTCCCAAGGGAGACCCAGATGTATTAATCTTTCAGGCCAAGATTAATATTCTTAAGAACTCTGTTTAATGAATAAACAGGATATTATGGTTTCCCAGTGTCCATTTGAGAAATTAACATGTGACCTCTTGACTCGATGCTGCTGGGCCCTTGCTGTAGACTCCAAAATGACGCTTCTGTGAAGTCCTCTCACCGAACGTGCCATCCCATCAAGAAGCAGAGTCACAGAATGGACATGTTTGACCTTGGTGTTCTGAACACCATCAAGAGCAATATTCTCTTAAATTTTCCCCTCCTAATTAGTGCAAGCTGTCTCTCGCTTTTTATCGCTCTATATTTAAGCGGAAATATGAGTCAAAAAAAGACAAATTGTTCTTTGCTCCTTTCCTAGCTGCCACAAGACAAATGATGCTCCCGTAGGTTATGGGAACACTTCGAGTAGCTAAGAGCCCTTTATTACTTTTCGCTAGTGCCATGTGTAATAAAGGAATGAAGAATTAGCAGTGTGGCACATCACTTAGATAATGAGCACCTACGGAATTTGAAACATTACACGTTCCTTAGTCAACCATTCCATTGTTCTTTTATTTTTATATATCTGGAGTAGGAGAAGTGAACAGAGGGAAAAAAATGTGTGTGGGTAGGTGTGGAGGGGGTTGTGAGAATGTGTGCATATGTGGGCATGTGTGCATTCTGCTGGGCAATTTGCAGGTGCAGACACTTAAAGACAAGGCAAAAGTGACAAAAGGTAGTGACAATCTCAGAAGCATATTTATATTTAATTTATACTATACACACACACACACATATATGTGTGTGTGTTGTGTGTGTGTGTGTGAGAGAGAAACTTACATGGCTCATGGCATAAAAAGAATTTCCAAATACACTGGCACGAGGGTCTGACTACCAGGGAGCATCGTGGGCAGGTGGCACTAGATCCGAGCCTTAAAGGATGGGGACAGAATTCTCCGTCCACACGACAGGCGAGTTCACGCAGAGATTGGCCCTGGGGCCTTGCGCCCTTCGCTTCTGTTCCAGAGGCGGGTGGAGAAGGCGTTTGTATATTCCTTATACGTGGAAATCAAGAGAGTAGACTGGAGAGTACAGACACACACCGCTAATGGCGGGGCCTGGGGTGGGGAAGCTAGGGAGGAATGCGGCCAGAGCTGGTGGCTAAGGACCCTTTCACTCTCTCTACAATGCTGTTTTTCTTTTCCTTTTGACAAAGTAAAAGTTTGTAGTAAAAGATGATGAATTATTAACTGGATTTCACTCTGAGCAGCAAGAATGTGGATGTTTACTTGATTACTATTTATAATTATTTTATTTTACTCTTAAACAGGATCAATGAAATCTTTAGTTATATAGAAAGGAAACTGAGGGAGCCCACAGGACGTACTGAGGAAGGGTTGATAATTCAGCGATGCCATCAAGATGTATAAATCAGAAAGTATCACTGCGGACCTCTAGTACCAGAGCAGAAAATCCTGGTTTTCTTCAATAAGTAGAGAGTAGCCTTATGAAGTTTTTGAAAACATATGATATAATAGAAGTTATTCTTTAGGCTACTAAACCTAAAAAAGGAATTCATAAACTTTTCAATTCTTGAAATTTGCATATATTCATCACGTGTTGATTTAACTCAATGCTCTTGCCCGAGCTAGAGAACTAAGGAAGAGAAAGATAATGAGTCTATTCAGATTATTCAGTCGGATGGTAATAAGGGGCTGAACTAAGTGGCGGCAGGAAACGGCTGATGAAAGAGGCGACAGTGATTGACTGGACGTAGCGAATGGCCAGCGAGGTGCCAAGGGTAGCCCTCGGGTAAGTGGTAATGTTGAGAGAAACAGAAAATTGGGTCATTTATTAAAGACGAGCGCTACTACAGCTTCTTCATCTACTGATGGGAATGAGCAAGGTAAGTGAGGAGAACAGGTGGCAGTCTCTTCCGGGGGTCACGCCCCATGCCAGGCAGAAAGGACGGAAACGAGTTCTTCCGTCGGGGACCCGGACAGGGTCATGGCAAGTTCCTCTAAACACATAGATGGGTACATCTGGTGTTTGGAAGTGCGTGGCTATTCTCTTCTGATTATTTCTACACTCTCAGTGAACTAGAAAGCAAGTTTGTTAGCTTAAAGAGAAGAGGATGCTAGAGATGGAGGTTTGAGCATGGAGAAGAAGACATGAAATAGTCATCTCGGTGATTACGAGAACATTTAAGAAAGAAATGAAAAGGGTTCCTGGACAGAACGAGGCTCCTGCTTCAGGGTCACGCTCATTCATTTAAGACAAGATCAGGCAGTATTGGTGAATGATATTCTGCAGATACATGCAGAGTTGGCTGAGTTGAATATGACCAGCATTGGGTTTTCTGAGCATATAAGAAGATACAGTGGAAGGGGCCAGTAGTAAACCTGGGTAGCAGGTAATCCATCAGTTTCAACTTCAAAAGAAACCAGGGGTTTTGGAAGAGAGCAGGCATGAAGGTCTGCAAGTGACAAGAAAAATCAAGAAAGACAGCCATCCTAACTCCAGATGCAGGAGTATGAAGGACACGGGAGGAAAAGCCACCACTACTCGAGAACTCTAAGTGTCCCCTCAAGGGAGAGCCAGGTTTTAGTTAGAGACAGAACAAGGGACAAGTCTGAGAAGACTTTAAGTGGAAAGCGTTTTATTCTGATGACTGTGTATTCTAGAGGGTGGAGAAGGCGGCGTTGGGGGTTGGGGAGGGTGGGAGATGGAGGCTAATTACAGGACATTCCAAGCTACGTGAGAATGCGCATCCGTGCGGTGGGACAACTTGGGCGTCCTGGGCTTCTCGTGTGACTGACAGACATTCAGGTACAGGGCATGGCGGGTTAATGCTGGTGCTTTGTGAGGGGTGGTCAAGTCCGTGTTGTTGCGTGAGGGAGGAAATCGTCTCGTGAGGAGTATGTGCGTCACCTCTGCAGCTGCATGGGGACATTCCGAGGTTTTAGAGGAGTGGCAGAAGGGCCAGGGCACCACGTGCATTGTTCGAATGCTCGTTCCCGGTTAGGTTCCTCGTGATGACGGGCTGAAGAGGCTCAGCTTCCCAGAGCTCACGAGCCTCTGTTAGAAACTTCTGGTACTGCCTCCCTCTCAAGAGCTTTGGCTTCCTGTGAGAGCCAACTCACATCTTGTGGCAGCAAAATGTACTGAACAGCTATTAGTTTTTCTCCCAAACACATTTCCACCAACTTCTGTCCCTCAGCCACTGGGCAAAGCTGCCCCGGGAGTTATGTATATAGAGTGAGCTCATCAAACTTGGACCAAAGGGTAAAAGAAAAGCCAAGCCCTGGAGGGAAAGTTTTGGATCTATAAACAGAAACAGCGAGAAGAGAACAGACTCCAAGCAATATTTAAGGTCTAAAATAAGATAAATGGACCAGGGAACTAACAGAAGTCAGGAGGAAGGGAAATAAACAATGGCCGGACGTGGGCATGGGAGCTGCACGCCTCGGCGGCTCGCGGGAGGGAAGGCGGCCACGTTACAGATAGCAATGTCTAAGTCTCTTTGGAATCCTCTGGTTTGGATCATTTACCCAGGGCTCTTATCTTTTCTACCTGCACACAGTGCACCTGGCCTTATCCGTGGGGAGGTGTTCCCAGACCCCCATGGATGCTCGAAACCACAGGTAGCAGCAAACCATGTATATCCTATATGATCCCTATTCGCACGTTACTTTTTATTTTTTTAAGGAAGAACTGTAGTGCTTCTCTGTAGCATGCCTGGATTTTCAGCATCGCTACTCTTGCATTTTGGGGTTGGGGGACATTATTAAGTAAAATCGGGGTTACGTGCACGCACCATGATACTGTGACAATGGACCTGATAACCCAGACGCCTACTAAGTGACTGGAGGGTGGGCAGTGTATGCAGAGCGGATGCACTGGACAAAGCGACGATCCGCGTTCCCGATGGGACAGAATGGGATAACATATCTCATCGCATTACTCAGGACACCGTGTGATTTAAAACCCATGAATCGTCTATTTCTGGAATTTTGCATTTAAGAGTTTCAGAGGGTGGTTGACCGAGGGCAGCTGAAACCACAGGAAACGGAGCCCGTGACGAGGGCTGTGACCGCACTCAGACGGGAGCGACAGTGAGTAGTGGCCAGGAGAACTCTGACTGTGAAACGTCGAGTCCTTGCGCAAAGCGAAACCACACAGTGACTCCCGAGCCGAAGCCAGATGGCCGGACGAGGCCTTCGAAAACACAGGAACGCAAAAACGGACGGTCTCTCTTTTTCCTCCGATCAAGGCATTCATCAGATACACTGACGTTACTTGAATCTAAGCTTCTTTACGGAGCACGCCGACTCAACGAGAGAGCGTTAAACGGTCATTCGTCATAGGACAGGAAGTTCAGGCTAGTATTCAGGGAAAGGAAGACGGTCGTTTCGCATTCTTGAGATGTCCAAGCATTGCGAGAGGACCTGCTACACCCCCCAGGCCCGATGACTCGCACCAACCATACCCGTCGCTTCTGAGATGCCCCCCGTGTTCCCGCCCCCGATCGCAGAGGCCTGTACCCAGCGACAGTCACCTCAGGAAAGCTCCTTCTGCAACACTGTGGATGTCAAGGTTGAAACGATGTTAACATTTGCAGTTCTTAACGCTCGAATTTACATTTTCAGTGTAAACATCTGGACGCTGTGGGCGGTTCATTTCTGTTTTCACGTACATTTACATATAAAAATGCAGCACCTCACACGACTAGCTGCTGCTTTGAGGCTCATGAGTACACATTTCCCACAGACAGGTATTTCAACTCTCCAATGTTACAAATACTCTGAATAGTTGTTATTCTGGAAATACATTATTATATCATCATCAAAAGCAGCAAGGAGAACATAGATAGGACTCTGATATGCTTAATTTATTATATTTCTTAGCAATTTTCTGGGAGGTATTCTTCATTTGAAGTAAATTTCTATTAGGTAGAGATTATTTTCCAGGTATCAATTCAGCTAAACCATTAGTTCCTGAACTGTTCTTTTATAAAATTGCATAATTAATTTTAAAGGACTTTTTTGAACGTTCCCTCAAAACGTGTCCATATTCATTTTACTCAAAGAAGAAAATCCTTAATAGTTACTTTTGTAACCCTGCCAAATTACTAGCACATAAGACATTGGTCTTTCATTGCACCAAATCATGAATCATTTTTCTTTTTTAAGGTTTTCAGGGAACTTGGTGTATAAATATTTTAAAATTATTTCCTAGAAGTTTCCTTGGCCTTCCGGCGATAATTAATTGCTCTTTTGGGTCAAGCTCATCCCACCCATAGGTCCTAGATGACATAAAAAAAATACGGTCTACTCGATCCTCTCGTATCATTAAAAGAATCACCGTCCTATGCTCAACACGATATGACACTTCCTCCTTAAAACACACACAGCAGTAGCAACACGCTGTATTTTCACACTGAAACCAACATAAACGCACCTGTTCTCCGCCCTGTTTCATTATCAAGGAAAAAGTATCAAAGCATATGTTCTGAGAAGCAAGCCATTGAAGGAAGAGATGTTATTCTTACGTGTAAAATTCCAAGTCATTGAATAGGAATAGATAAAAGTATATAAATCTGTAACTTGATTGGATCCATATACTTGGGTCACTTTTTATACAGTTGGAAGAAACCAAAAGATCACAGGCTGGAATCAGGAGGCTGAGGTTCTGAACAATGTTCTGACCCACATGCTCTGTGATGTTGGAAAGCCTTGTCACCGTTTCCTCGTCTGTAGGATGGGACAAAAGCCACTCACCACATAACATTGCAAAAATTTCTGTAGATTCCTAGATACATGCTTTATTAACAAATCTTTTTTCAATTGTGAAGCTAAATATGAGTGGGAAACCATTATGGTTCTAAAGTTATTATGTATATAAGGCACAGGATGGGATCTAGAAGATGAACTGTTATTATTTTTTCCTGTAACATTTATTCTAACAGTTAAAGGAGTATTTATTCATGCGTGAGTTTACAACATGTTGCTTTGAAAAGAGAGAGAACATAGCAACATCCATACGATTTGGCACAAAGATTCGTCGCCCTCCTCCGACATTCCCAGCCCTTTCTCTCGCTCTTTTCTACCTACCAAAGTCTAAGAGGTTTTGAAATTGGAAGCGAGTGAGTAATACGTCATTCCATCCTCACTTGCAGAATCTGACAATTAGCATCCGATAGGGTACGTACGGGAACCTGTGGTCTTTTATTTATCGTCCTGGCTGTAAAATTTTAAAAGTCTTTTGCAACACTTAAAACGACTTCTATTTAATTGTTGCCAAGCTGGCAAGATTCAATGCCTGTGAGGCTTTCTTGCAGTTATCATGCCGTGTAAGTTGTTCACAGAAACACTTGAGAGGAGAGAGGAGGGCGGTGTATTCCCTCGGAATATTCGAGGTTGGCATTGTGTGCCTGGGACTGCATCAGCAGTGCCCAGCGCCTGAGCTCCGGGGAGAAAGATCCCTGCATTTGCAACGGCAGAACCAGAGAGTACAGCAGGTCCTCAGACAACGCCATTTCTTTCCAATTCATTTCATCGTAACGTTGATGGCATGCCGAAGGAACTTAGCTCTTGTTTATATCAATTAACCTTTGGTAAAATTGGTTTGGGCCTACGTCATTTCGCGTAAAGTCGCAGAATCTGTCAATAACGCTGAGTGAGGACTTACTGTAAGAGATGATGTATCACTTTCCTAGAGCAGCCATAACAAATTAGCGCCAGCGTGATGGCCTGAAACAGCACAGATTCATTGCCTCACAGTTTTGGAGACCGGAAGTTTGCAACCGAGGTGCCAGCAGGGTCGTGCCCCTGCTGAGGGCTCCGGGAACTTCCCTGGCTTCCTCAAGCTGCAGATGGCTCTTGGTGTTCCTTGGCTGCAGTAATGGAACCCAGCCTCCGCCTTCATCGTCGCATAGCCTCCTTCTCTAATTCCCTGTGACCCTTACGCCCAGGCGGGCAGTGTTTCTGCTGATACAGTGTGGTCTCACGCTGCACGGGTCTGCCATCCCTGTCAAGGGGATGCGCACCGTGAGACCCCTTTCCTGGATGGCCCCGTCTCTAATCCTGGTGTCTGCTGAAATGACCAATCGGATTCACGAGTCACGCGCCTAATCTCTCCGACAAAGGTTTCCCAGCCGTATCCTCGGCTTCTGTCCACAGCATGCTTTCCCGACAATAAATTTCTCAATGTTAGCATCCTTCGCAATCTGAGTACTCCGGGCACTTCGCACACCATCAAGCGCTACCTCCTTTTCACTGAGCATTTCCCTCACGTACACCGCAGTCCTCCCTGCGTCTCCGAACTGCCAGCCCACACTGCAGGTCTTAGACTTGCCAGACTCCATAATCGCGCGAGGCAATTTCTCATGATGCGCCTCTCTCTATACACACATATACACACGTACCATTGATTCTCTTTCTCCGAAGAACCCTCAGTACTACAGGGGCCTATGTAAATACTTCACACATATCTGCTTCCACTGAACAGGTTAGTAAACTGCTAATAGTATAGGCACGCACGCATATGTATTTATAATCTTTTCTAAATAATCCTGTCTATTATTGAGACTGTTTGCTCTGTATCGTTGAGCATAAATACTTTAACAAATTGGGTCTCGATCACAACTGCTACTACGGTTCTGCTTCCCGGAGTTTGTAACATACAACTGTGTTTCCCTAATCGTTACACACCCCTCTCCTTCCCGACAATGACCTGATTTCAAACCATCAATCACTTTTGAGGTTTTGGAAGTTCATACCAGTGGAATTACAATATCCATTCTTTCACTCCATATTGTGTATGTAAGATCACTCAGATTGTTGTACATAACTGTAGTTGGTATGTTTTCTTTGCTATAGTATTTTATTACATAAATATATCACGATTAACTTATCTATTGTACTGTTAACTTGTCTATTGGCATTTAGATTGTCTTCATTTTTTTTTATTATTAATACTAGAGACTCTACGAATATTCTCACAGAATATTCAAGATCTCTTGAAGCACATGTATGTGCACTTCTGTTGGGCACAAACCTAGGAATGAAATTGTTGGGTTATAGAATCGACTTACAGTCAACTTGAGCAGATAGTCCCACAAGTTTTTTCAAGTGTTTGAACAGATTTTACTCCTCACAGCACTGCATGAGAGTTTTGAAGTTTTACCTTCTTAATGACTATTTTCTAACTATCAACTTATCACCTTAGGGCAATTCAGCAAAGTCTTCTTTAGTATGGCCATGGCTTGGCACTAAAATGGGCTCCAACTGCGATGCCAGATTGGGACATTTCTTAACCAACTGTGATGTATTTTATCATTGGGAAGTTTTCTTGTGATGAACAGTAAATTATTCAGAAGCTAGGGAAAACTTAGAAACCAATAATTCGACTTTACTTAACATGATGCAAATTATTAAGATTTTATTCCCTAACAATCCACAATGTCCTATTTGATTGTTAATATGAAATCCCGCCCCTTCCTATATACTCTTGGGGATCGATTTGATCTTTCTTTTATTAAAGATTCCTATCCTTTAATTTTCTCTTTCATTCCCAAAGGGCTCCTATACTTCTCACTTAAAAATGTTGCTCGATATATTATTTTTGCTTGCAATGTTTAATTTAATTGTTGTTATATAGAGATAGCACTTCTATGTTACTGTATGTTTAAAAGGAAATTTAAATTATCATTGCTTGAGGGTCGTGACCTTCCTACAATACAAGGGGGTGACATAGTAGGCATGGCGCTACTGTTGGTTGAAATCACATGTGCCTGGCACCGTACAGGCCTTTACACACCTGGATTAACTCTTACAACACCTGTGAGATGTGTAGACATAGAAATCAGAGGTTAGTTTTTGCTGCGTATCTTTGTTTTCCTTCCTCACGAATCTTATGGTAGAACTTAGCTCTGCTTAAAATTTTCCAAAAAAAACAAACAAACAAAAAAACACTTACACTGAAAGAATTATCAAGCAGGCTGTTCCCATCTTCCACCTTCGTCCGTCACTTTCCCCATTCCCTGTTTCTGATTTTAGTAAAAGTGTCACTGAAAAAAATAGAGGAGGGTTGGGCTCCTCACACAGCAGCCTCGTTCGACTCGCCTGTTCTCCCCATTAGTTTCAGCCCATACATTATCATCATCATCTCCTCCTCCTCCTCCTCCTCCTCCTCCTCCTCCTCCTCCTCCCCCTCCTCCTCCTCCTCCTCCCCCACCCCCACCCCTCGGTCTCCTGATTATGCCGAGTAATGTCCTTCTCACTGGAAACCCAGGCCTCATTGGTCTCTCTTCAATTCACAGTATCTAAAAATCTCGCTGGCGACTAAAAAAAAAAAAAAAACTGTACAATTTATTAAACGACGCTCCTCAAAGTTAAGTTTTTACTTGGAAAAGAAAGGCTAAACAAGTCAAATCATTTTTTTTTTTTTAAATCTAGACATCTCAATAACTCCAGTGTGCTAAAGCAAGTGACTCTTTTAAGAGGAGAATTGAAGGCACAGCGTTTCTCAGTTTTATCAGCCCATGGAATCCTATTTTCATAAAGCATCTCATGAAATTTATGTTCTAAATAATGCTCTTTAGATGACACTGGCACACATACTTTGATTTTATCCATGTATTCACAGGACTTCAATAAATATTTCTGCAGGTCTGAGGGTCAGCTAAGCGGGGAGAAAAGAAAAGCTGACCCGCGTGGCCCTTCCGTGGGCTTCCCAAATCGAACAATCCTCCCTGGAGCCGGCCGCTCTGCGCCCACGTTTAAACTGCAGGCAGGTCCCCATCTTCCACCCTCATCCATTACTTCCCCCATTCCCCGTTTCAGAGCCCCAAACGTTTCATTTTTAGCAACTTTCCTTCCTCTACCACATTCATCAATTTACACCTCAACACTGTCTTGATCCTTCATGGCCAAACTGTGGCCAAAGTATTTATTATCTGATAGAGTGACTTATTATAATTATTTCTAGATGTTCAACGTCTCTTTCTAGTTGTTCTTATGTAAACAGTCCAGGCCCAGAAGGAACATCTACACTGAAATCAGGAGATTGAGAAAGAATTATGAAAGCAGAGAGCAGGTCTCATTGGGTAAGAGTTCAGGAGTACTGATAAACAACCCAAGGATGCTGGAAAAACTTTCCAGTGTGGCTGGTTGTAGGGTATAGGGAGGACCTGTCCCCAGGACACATGCATTTTGGTGGAGACTTTAGCAAAACTCGAAGGAGGCAGACATGTTGCCATATAAGTCAAGAGAGTCACATGAAATAATGAGAAAGGATGCTGGAGAATCAAGCCTGCAGAGTAGGGTAAGGTCATTTCAAATCCTAGTAAAGAGACAGCGTCTCATCCAGTCTGTTTGCATGGCTGGCTCTGGCTTTTTACTCTAGTTCACTGCCACCTGGATCACGTGGTCCATTTGTTTAAAAAGAATTCTCTATTCGTAACGGGCTGTAAGCCAGGCAGGTCGGTCAGGGGCGGTGACTCAGTGGTACCTTTCTTAAGTGAGATGCCTGGTTGGAAAACCCCGGGCCACAGTTCTAGAACACTTCACAAAACCTCATGGTTCTAGAAACCCAGAAAGGCTGTGCCATTTGATATCCTAGCAAAGGAAGAAGTTTAACACCAACAGGACTAGTGAGTCATCTCCTAACTAGTCCATTGTCAATTGTTCATCATATGAAATACGAGATTGCTAAAAGTCAAAATATGTGTTGAAGGCAGGCAGAAAATAATCACGGTCTGGTTATGGATGCTGTTAAACGCTTACAGGTGAAATTTCAAAACAGCACAAGGGGATTCGGCTGCCCAGTTCCCATAAAAGCTTTGAAAACGTACTCCTTGCTGAATAATTTCATAACGGGAAACAAACGACAGCCCTGTGTCTGTAGGCCCCACTACTTTTTGCCGTCACCTTTCTTCTGCTTTCTCAGCTGCTGGGGAACACGCTTGGCATGCAACATTTCGCACTGTGCCCTGTAGGGTGCTTTGATTTTAGGAGCTTGGAATTTCACAGCTTTGGGGTCCTTTTTTGGCTTCAAACTGAAGATTTCTTTGAAAGATGCTTTCATTGGATAAATTTAAAATAACACCTGGGCAAAATGGTATCAATTTAAAACCTGAGAATTTCTCATGCTGTTTGAGGAGGGGGCGGGGGGAAGGACAAACATGACATTTGCTTAAATTTGTCCTTAATTATAAAAGAATCCTGATTTCGGAAAGATTGATTCTTTCGTAAATGGCACCTTAGAATTGATAAAACCTTTAAAGACAACGGGCTACAGATCGAAAGTGACTTATAAGCGATCTTCATAGTTCATGATTGAAAACTACCATGTGTCGTAGCGGGATCACAATGCTCACCCCTTTTTATATCAACGCCAAACGGCGTGTGTGCTCGCGCCCCCTACACGCTGCACCTCCCGTCTCAGGGCCGTCTGCCTCTCTGCTCGCCCGCCGCTTCCGCCCAGCCCCGGCCACTGCCCACTGCCCACGACCGTCTCCAGCCGGGGCTGCCAGGATGGCTTCCTAACCGGCCGCCCTGCTTTCATGTTTGCTCCATTTGCCATAAGGCAGGTGACCTTTCAACAAACCCCACTGCCCTGACAACAGAATCCAAACTCCTCACTGTAGCCATGAAAGCCCTGAACACGCTTACACTGGCCCGTTCTCCCGCCTCCAACCTGACCCCGAGTCGCTCGCTTCCTCCATCGCCGCCCCATCGTTTTAGCCGGATAGATCGAGTCTGGACGTTCCCTTCCTCAGGCCGTCGAGCTATGGGACGCCTTCCGCCCAGACATCTTCTACCCTCCATCCCATTACGTGTTTTCATCTTCGATGTTTCAGCTCAGATGCTACTTGCTCAATAAAATTGTCTCTGATACGCGATTCAAAATCGGCCCCCTTCCGTTCCCCTCTCAGCCCTCTAACCTTCCTTCAGATACTGTAGCTATACAACTATTATTATTGTCATTACCTTTTATGGTCTATCTCCTTCCCTAGATTTTAAGCTCACTATAAGTAAGGCTCGGATTGACTTTGTTTAGAGCTCTGTACTGGGCACCCATCAGAGTAGATTCTCGATAAGTATTTATTGAATAAATGAACGGTTTTCTGCCCGATTACCGCCCGCATCTGCTGCGGACATCCCTCTCTCTGTGTCATCGTGGTTGCTGAGCGCATCTTTATCACAGCCAGGTGCTGCGTTAAGAACTGTCTATGCTTCGCTTTACTCAACATGGCCACTGTGACTTTGTACGCGGTGCCACCCTGCAGCGCAGACAGAGCGGCTGGATGACGTGCAAGTTCTCGCATCTGCAAGTGATGGCTGCGGTTTCAGCTGAGTCCATTTTCTTAATCGCCAGACTGTGACGCATCCCCTGGCATAGTCATTTTACCCTTATTCGTTCTGTGCCAAGGGTCCTCCCAGGAGGCTCAGAAGTGGCCCGCAGGCTTACTGATGACCGGCAGACTCAGAAGCATCAATTAAACACGTGTTTATCTTGTGGCGTCTCCGCAGAGCCTCAGTAAAGGGAGCCTAATGCCACTTACGTCTCCTCTGCCTGGTCTCCGCAGTGGTCGGTTTATGGATAAACTAGGTCACGTCTGCCTGGAGGACCTGCCAGGAGGATCTGGTCAACCCCAGCTGTTTCTCAGATGTCTTTATTGATTTTTGTATTGCTTCTGGCTTGTTTTCAGCTCATCACTTTAGTGTCTTACTTGACAGTCCTCTGACCTAGTCGCTATTGAACCGTTGTTCAGGAATGTACTCGCTCGCCCTGCCTGCACAAGAGAGCTGGGTTTCCATAGTATTCTCGTCAGCTTGACACTGTGAAAAGGTGACCGTTTAGATGCGGCGGGAGCTTCTATGGTCATGATTCAGATACTTAGCAAAATGGATCTCAGATTGCAGTATTTTTCCATTTTTATCATTTTATTGCATCTATATTAACTGGCTTATTTATTCCAATGACTAGGTATAACTGAGTATGTGCCATCCGGTCTTTACAGTACCGGAAATACAGTAATACAGTGGCAGGTTAAAATGTGTGTGTGTGTGTGGTGGTCTTAAAATGTGTAATCTCATGGAATAAAGTTTTACTCAGTAAACAGCTCAGATAATTACCTAGCAGAGTATGAGATCCAGTGTTGGAATGCACATCAATGATGTGTGTGACTGGAATTAAAAGATCGCACATGGCTATGGGCAAATCGATGGTGAAGGCTTCATGGAGGGTGAGCTCTCTGGTCTACGACGGGACGCTGTATGGCATGGTGGGTATGAGCATGGGCAGGTGTGGTTGGAGAGCCGAGATTCAGATTTGGATCTCTCCCTTCACTAACTGGATGATTATGGGGTTTCTGTGGCACCGATTTGTGAAAATACTACTACTATTTACCTTACAGAGCTATGATCAGGATTGACGTGAATCATATGTATAAACATTTAACTTAGTATTGGGACATGGCGAGTCCTGTGTAACTGCCATCGTCTCATACTAAAAAGGATGCATGATACCTGCACGGGAGGACGGGCTGGGAGAGAATCTCAGGAGAGGAAGCAGCATGGACAAAGCCCAGGAGCCGGGAGTCAGCGTGGCGTGTGCCCCGGAAGGAGAGGGGACTTGCCTCAGGGGAGCCTACGATAGTCCAGTGCCACCTACCAGATACTCTGCATTACCATTTGGTTTTGGACAAATAGCAAAACTGATGCAATCGCAATTTACCAAGACTATCCTCGCTGTCTCCAAGGAGATTTCGATACCGTCCTCGCTTGGAACTGTTGATTTCCATCCGCCCGGCACATCGCCCCATTATCATTCCTACTCGTCTTGCAGGAGATGCTCTCACTTTCTCAGTGCAGGTTGTTATCTCCTTGTCAAACGACGCCTCCATGCCAGGGACATCCCCAAGTCACACGAGTACAGAGACAACTGTTAGCTTTGAACCTCTGATAGTCTAGGAAGCCAACGGCAGGGCACAGCGTGATACACGCCTCTGCCTTTTGCCTGGTCTACGGCGCTCAGAATAGTTTTCGTTTTTGAGAGATTGTCTTTCCGTCCTTTACAGTGGATGTCATCGGCAGCTACAGTGAGATGTTCGACAGCGTGGCCCGGTCGTGTCTGGGCCCTTCCACGGCGGCAGGGATGGCACACACCGGGCTTGCTGCCGAAGGGCGGGCAGGGGACGGAACTGCGGCGGGCCGGTGTCATTGCATGAGAGAAATGACTCCTTATGTCTTTCTGCAAACAAAAGGAAAATTCTGCCGCCATTTCCACAGAGTCCGGGATACGGAAAGCAGAGTTCGAACGGCCGATGGGACAGACGACAGCTGTTCGCAGCTCCCGCGAGCGCCTGGCCCTCGCGTCCGCGACGTTCCGAGTCGCGGCGGCTCGCGGACCCCGCCGGCACCTTCCCTGGTCAGTGGTCTTCTCGCCCCTTGGTGCGAAGCACGCAGAATGTGGAGAACCTTCTGTGCAGTCTGCGTTGCCAGGTGTCCCCTGCCTCGCTGTCCTGTGGCACTAGGCTATTTAATTACTCCAGTCATTGTCACCGTGCTTGAGGGATCGTGGCCAAGGGGAAACGGCGGATGCTACAAACCGCTCTGTGACCCAGGCTGGAGAGAGAGGGGCCTCAGGGCTTCGTGGGTCCCACTCACGGTCTGGGGCTTCCCGCAGGAGATGCAGGTGGCCTGAAGAGGGGCGGAGGACATTCTGCCGCCTCTGGCTTAGTGTCCAAACGCCTTGGACTGCCACATTTCGCCACATCGGACTCTGTCTCTCCGATGACAAAATTTCATTCGGACAAGCAGAAGAATGTAAACAAGTCATCTCCAACTCTAGGGATTTGGAGCTATGTCGACAAAGAGCCCCAGGACTGGGCGAATGTTCACTTGCCTTCGCTCGCTGGCATCCCAGAGAGGCTGTCACTCCCGGCAGCTGAGCCGAGGGAAAGCGAGCACCCCCAGCCGTTCGCTTCCGAGTGGCAAATGTCACCTGCAGCGCTTCGAGGCTTCACGGGCCAGTGCCCGTGCATGGCGGGCCACACGCCCCCTTCGGTCACTGACCTCAGCCCCCGCAGGCTGTCAGGAGGCCACTGCAGTGCCCGAGACCAGGACCTGATCCCAGACGATGCCAGAGACACGGGGGGCCACACCCTGGGTGCCACCTTTCGACCCTGACATCCCATTTTTCATAAAGCTTTTGATAATTTGTCTCTGTTTGTTTGCTTTAAAATAAAACAACTTCCTTATTAGCCTTCTCGTGTACCCTTCCTGCATGAAAAGGAAGGGATGGCCACGCAACTAAATATCTAGGGTCACCTGAATACCGTGTCAGAGTCTGTGCTCATCCAACCCAACTTCTGCTGAGCCCTCAAATGTCAGAATTCTGCAGTTGAAGAAGACGAGAAAATGTATAAATCATGATTTTGCTCCGGGGTCCTTAGCCACGGCGATGAGGTGCTTAGCGTCTGACAGCACCTGCATCCTGATGGGCCACACACGCTTCTGGGTGTTCTGAGGTTCTGCTGAAAGCAGAGGGGATGAGCGGCGTGCTCCGTGTTTAGTATTCGGTCCGAGGAGAGCCATGCTGTCTGTCAGCCATCGTGTATGCTCTGCTGTCAGGACGGACCTGCGACACCGTACTGGATGGCTTTCGAACGGCCTCCGAAGTGCTGGTGAAGCGAGAGGCCCCAGCCGGCTTAATGCCTGCGGCACTCGCGACAGCTGTCTCAGAGCCCCTCGCTGCTCGGTGTCCTGAGGCGCCTGACTGTGGTGGTCACGGATAACACGCGGGGAAGGCGGAGCTCACGCGTGCCTCAGACGGTCGCCAGCCGCGTTCTTTATTCTCGGTTTTCCACTGTGACCCCAGGTGGCCGACCAGCAGCTGGACGTAACGGTACCGACGTCGTGCTGGTCCTAGAAGCATGGCGGGAGGGGAGCTGACATCTGGCAGCACCGATCCCGTGGAATTCACAGAACTGACAGATGTCACATGTGAGGAGCATGCTTTACATGTTGCCTCTCAATGGTGTTACGGAAAAGCGACTTCGAACACACACCGGAAACCAAATTTCAACCTCCTTTTCAAAAACAGGTTGACATTCCAAAGCAACTTCCTCACAATCGCCGTAGGAATTTTTGCTATGTTGTAAACGACACTGAAACGCTTGCTGGAGATCGAATCCAGAGACTAAGTTCACAGAAAGCGGACTTTGGCTTTGACCCGGAGCTAATCTCTGTTAAATTGACTGCAGAGATTCTTGTCCCGTTTTAAACAGAAACCTGGGCATGGTTAGTTTGTTAAAAAAAAAAAAAAAAAAAAAAGGCATATTCATAATAGCTAGTATGACATTTTTATTGTTCTCACAAGCCCTAAATTTCTTCTTCTTGACACCCATGGCACCGCAGTGTTGGCCCACAAATTCACACTGGGCACAAACGAGCCTCCGTGATTCTCGAAAGCCAGCTCTGCTTTAAGATTTCCTATCATCTCAGGCAGGATGGCAGGAGCATAGCTAAGTTAGCACTAATTAAAGGTCTCTTACTGTTCTGAAAATGCTTAATCTCTGGGGAAAGCCGAAGAGGCGGGCCCCAGAGAAATTCTTCCCTTCTTTTTTCTTGTGTGAATTCTGTCTTGCAGCAATCCGAAACTTGGAATCGGTGGTGTAAAAGCGCCTACCCACGCACGTTTGTCATCTAAATCCACTTTCATTCGGCACAAATTTACTGAGCGTCTATTACACGCCAAGCATTAGCCTGAGCGCTACGGCTAGGGGACCAAATGAAAAAGACGGAAATCTCAGCCCTCCTGGAATTCTTATTCCAGCAGGAGAGAGAGACAAGAAGCAAGAAAAATGAGTCAAACAGGTACCTTGCTAAATAATGAGTGTTACAGAGAAAAAAAGAAAAGAGCTAGGCATGTTGGGTAGGAAAAGATTGTTGAACCCATAGGTAGGATATGTGGGAAGAACCCCCGAGAAAACAACTTTTGAGTAAATAGTTGAAAGGCTCGAGAAAGCAAGTCGTGCCATCATCCGGAGAAGGAACACGCCAGACAGAAAATAGTGCGTGCAAACCCCCTGAGGCAGAGCACGCTCGGCAGAGAGCACGGAGCGGGGCAGAGCCGGCAGGGCAGGACAGGCCGGTGTCAGGACACAGAGGCCCGCGCGGGCCCTTGCGCGGACTTTCGTGTTTGCTCTGCGTGAGCGAGAAGCAGGAGAGGCTTCTAAGCAAAGCAGTCGCGTCATCTTGCTTGTGTTTTAATAGCACCTCACAGGCTGATGCGCAGACTATGTGAGGACCAAGTATGGGGGGCAAATAAGAGGCTTCTGCAATGAGGGATGTTGGGTCCTGTCCCAGAGTGCGGAGGCCACGGACTTGATGAGGCAGGGTTGGAATCTGGACGTCTGCTGTGTTAATCAACTTAATTCTGGGTCCAACTAACGACTACTGGCAAGCCCTTTTGACGGTCACGGGGTGCACAGAATCTGGGGTGTCCTCTGCCAACATGCAGCGAGAAGTTCTGCATAATGTCACATTCATCTCCTGCACGCGCTTATGCTCCCTGCGCAGGCTGCATGTTCGTTCCCAGGTATTCCATTACAGAAACAGCTCGAATCAAACAAAAGTGGGACTTAAACACTGAGTTCCTTAGGAAAAGTATATTCTATATACACATAATTTTAGGAGACACTTCCAGACTTAAGTGTAATTACGAAATGGAAATTGACCGTTGCCAGTGAATACTTGTGCTCTCCATAACATTTCTCCAATGACTGTTATGGTTTGTAGAAAATGTAAAATGCTGGTTCCCCTATGCCATACTCATTTCAGAATATTAGAATTGAGTCCGAACCAAAACATCCCCAGCTCTTCATTTGGAGGTCACCTTCTGCAGAAGTGAGCTGGCTCCTATAAGCTTGTGTCAGTCCCCAGGGGTTAGCCCAGATCTAATGGCTGGTCCATGCAGAGAACAAAGACAGGGCCCCCTTGCGCTGATTCACAGCTCTGAAGGGCCGCGCCAGCCCCAGCACCCTGCAGGCTCGGCCAAGGCCCCGCTCACAGCCGCATCGCAGTTCGGCTCCTCCCTGCGCGCATCCCGCTGTCCTCACTCCCTCACAGGTGCTCCTGCGCATGCTCGCCCAGTAAGCGCACCGCATGGAAATCTGGCTCAGAGTCTCTTTACCGGGGACCCAAACTAAGACATCACGACCTTATTTCTACAACTGCTGTTTAATGAACTTGAATATTGGAGCCACAGCTACAGCCAAAGTTTCTGCCACTAATAATAATAATAATAATAATAATAATAATAATAGTTACAGTAATAATAATGAATCCTCAGCAAAGGGAATGAATGTTAATTGCTACTATTTTAAATTTGGGGGGCATCTAATCCCCAAATTGTTTAACTATATATCAGTTCATTATTTACCTTCAGGAAAAGGCTTGCATAAGGAGCAACTAACTTTCAAGAGAAAATGCTTTGCCATTTTACAAAATGCGTTCCCTACTCTGCAGTAAACACACACACAGAATTAAATGTAATAGTTGTCATTAGAAGTTGGAAGCACCTGACATATCTACCTGAGCACCCATGTGTCGTGGAAGATCAAGACACTGTATTTGGAATTGCTTGCTATGTTCCCCATCAGCTTAGCCACTAATGAAATGACATTGTATACACACACACACATGCACGTCATAAAACACATCTGTTTCAGTTCATATTCGCGAGGTGTATCTATCTATTCATAGGTGAATATGCTTATAAGCGCTCTCTTGACTGGGTATCTTTCATATAGCACTTTACACACAAGGACACATTGCCTGCCACTGGAGACATCTCTCTGCCACTATTAGTTCATCTCCCTGGAAGCAGAAGAGAGGTTTATAATATAATGTATTATGGTAATAGCAGTAACCCTCATAATATATGACGTAGATATAGCAATTTTAACTGTGCCCCACAAACACTTCATATATGTATTAATACATTTCGGTAAAATTGAAATACATTGAGTTCAAATTATTTCTTTTCTCACTTGACTAACAACATCTTGAGATCAGAGATTCTCTATTGTTCCTATTTTGGTTTTGGTTTGGGAGTGATTTCTATTCTTTCTAATGTTTTCATAAAAACCAGGCAAATGGATTGTTCTTTTGGGAGTTGAGACATTATTGCATGATCACAATAAATCACTGTAATGAGACATATAAATAATCTGAGAATAATGATGTGGGAACAGCTCTTTGTTGCTACAAGATTTCACTTGTCATACTTGGAACTCTACCATTCCACTTTATAGAGTCAGAATTAGAAATAATTTTTAAATCACCCATTCCGAATGATGAATTTTGCAGAAGAAAAAAATCAAGCCCAGTAAGATGCAGTGATTTATCCCAAGGTCATAGAGCTGTTTGTTGTAGAATTACAGCTACCAATGCAAACCTCCTTCCTTTCAGAATAACACAAGTTTAACTTTGTTCCCAACATATAATAAGGTGATGGCAAAGTTAAAAGAAATAGAACTTTGTAATTATTTTAAGAATCTAGAGGAGATAATATCAGTAGAGTAGAAGTGCTGAGAAGACTCTGGGGGATACAGATGGGCTTCTCCGTCTCTTAAATCCACCCGTGTTCGTGCTAAATGTACTTGTGTCTTTCCGGCCCCTTTTAGTGAACCACCAAGGAGGATGGCCCTGCTTAGAATCAAGGAGGTGGTTTTCCAGCTTATCTGCCTGCCACCCAGTGAGAAAATTTACACAAGAGTGAGAGAGAGATCATTTTGCTGGTTCACTCTGACAGTGAATCCAGGTATGTCCTAGGACAATGTGGTGTACCCACCTGGAGTCACTCTGCCAGGGCATGTAACTGAGACTCATAACCATGCAGCCTGTGAAGTCCTGAATATATGATTTGCTTCCTTGGAGACTCATGCAACTATAATTATTTGTTGTTTAAATGATCATCATTTTTTTTTTCCAAGTCTCGAATGTAAATAATAGGCATTAAAAAAAAAAAAAAAAAAAACGATGGACTCAGATTGATTGCTGAAACCAGAGCGAAGCATTACGCATTCTAAAACAGGTAATGAAAGGCTTGAGCTGTTCCTCCAAATAAAGTAGCTGAGAAACTGCATTTAGAAGCAGGAACTATAAAGAAAAGGAGTAAACGATGCGAAGATGTGCAGAATAACTACTTAGAAAACCATCTTCCAGAAAGCTGAGAGCATCAGGCCACTTCCTGTTCGCACATATAAAGAGAGCTGACTGGGGACCTGGTCTTCAGCATGAAGCTAAGGAAGCATCATCTAAACTGGAAGCTGATTTAATTGACCTGGGATAGGACTCAGACTTCCAGGTCTTTGAACAGTTTCCAGGTGAATGGAGGTAAGGGCCCTTTCACCAGGGGTTCTCAAAGAATGGCCCCTGGATCATCGGCAGCACCATCATTTGAGATCTTATTAGAAACTCAGATTATCTGAGGCTACACTATGCCTGCTAAATCAGAATCACTGGGTATGGAGCCCAGAGATTTGTGTTTTAAAAAGAATTTTGGATAATTACGATGGATGTTGGTTTGAGAACCACTGCTCTTGCCGAAGTGGAGCGTCAAACAGGAAGACCCTTATGGACCTGGGGGCTTGGACAAGAGCCTAAAGTTCAAGAAGAGTATGATGGAACCCCAGACTTCTATGATGGAAAAGAGTTTGGGGACAGAAGCAGAAGAAAGATGAAAACTTAACTCCGTTCAGGAGAAGTAATGATTTACTTTGATAGCACCAAGCCCTGTTAGACAAAGGCTGCTTTCTCATTTATAAGAAAGAAACGATACCAACATGATCAGCTATCTGACCAAAAAAACCCCTTAACAACACACACACACACACACACGCACACAGACATACCCTCAATGTCATCCACAAAGAGTGACTGATTTATTACAAAAAAAATCATAAAGGGGCAAAGGACATCAAACAGGCAAATTACAGAAGAAGAAAGCCAAATCATTTCTATGAAATGATGCCCAATCCTATAAGTAGTCAGGGAAATACCAGTTGAAACCATAATTTCACTTACAAGATAGCCAAAAATTTAAAAAACTATAATAATAATACCCAGTAATGAGAAGGTGCAGAAAAACTTAGAGTATCATATGTTGTTAAAGGAGATATAAATTTTACAGAAAAAAATGAAAACAAAGACCAAAAGTCTATACATCTATTAACATAAAATATATTTTGTTATATATTTATATATTATGTAATGAAGCAATTATGTATAATATATTATGTATAATATATTATACATAATTATTGCATTATGTAATATATAAATATGTGGTATTTATATATTAATGTTTGATACTTTATTGATATTCAGTACATTATGAGAATAACAAAATACGTATTTTAGATTAATCAAGGAGCAAGAGAATCATTAATGGTTAAATGAAAAAATACATCATCTGATGTCTTTTTTGTTCAAATTAAAGGCAAAGAAACACTCCTGTGTATTTGCGTATATGAGGTTCATTTAGCAGAATCGACTCGCTGGAAATTATCATTGTCTTCCTTACGCACACACACACGGAGTCACGTTGAAAGTCAAGGTGAAGTATAGCGAAACACGAGTCCCAGCGTTGGGAGTCCACACTGATCGTCCACACCCGGTGCGGGAGCACCTGGCTGCATACTGCTGAGGACACAGAAGACTGGAAAGGAGACTTGACCTGGGACCTAAAAAATTCCACCAAGAGGCGCTGAGAAGACACTAAGAAGCTTAGAATTCACACAGAGCCCTGGATTAAAAAAAAATAATCGAGCACAAGAAACTGGAATTCCACACTAAAATAATTAACCAAGACCGAAAGCCAGGAAGTTAACATTGAAACAGGTCAGAAATGGCGGAACCCACCGGGCTGGATTGAGGAAAACGGGAAACCACCAGACAACTTGCAAAGGAAAACAAAATCGTGACAAAAATTCGCCAAAGGTAAGCATGCAATGTATATAATGACATAAATGATATAGAAAGAAGATACAGAAATCCTGATCTATGCAACTAACATCACTATGCAAAACGCGTACGACTAAAACTGACAAAATTACAGGGAGTAATTCAGTAGACCACCATCCAAGCAGAACATTTTGAATTACCTTTCAGAAACTGATAGTTTGAACACTCGTAAAGCTAGTTTGGCTGTAGACAATTTGAACAACACGCATTATCCTGCAATACCTATTATGCCTGTTTTGAATATCACGTTCTACTATTTCCAAGTGCACATGTAAATTTTCAAAATCTGACCACTCACCAGTCCATAAAAGAAGTCTCAACAAAGCCCCCAAATATGTATTGTACAGACTATACCCTATTATCACATAATAATTAAATTAGAAATAGCCAATATCAGAAGTATTTAAAAATATGTGTACAACTAAAAGTCATACTATTAAATAGTACATAGGCTGAAGAATAAATCATGAAGTTATAAAAAATTATATATTCAGAACAAAATAACATATCAAAATAAATCCCCAAATATATAGAAACCTAGTTTATGTAATAGAACTTAAACTAAATATTATGGGGAAATACTAGACAGTTAGTAAATGGCAAATATAAATTGGCTTCCCAAACAAAAAAAATTAGATCCTTTGAAATAAAATCTAGAGAGTTTGGAGATCGAAGTGAAAATAAAAAGAATAAAAAAAAAAAAGAATGAAAAGTCCTTGAACTTGTCAGAAGAAATTCCAGAAGACTATCTTTATGATCTCGAAATAGTAAAGAATTTCTTAAACAGAACATGAACGACATAATCAGTTAAGGAAATAGGTTGATAAAATTGACAATACCAAAATTAAGAAATTCTACCTGACTCCATAAACAAAGTTAAATGGCATTTTTAAGACAGCAAGAACTGTTGGCAATATACACAATCATCAAAAGATTTTCACTCCGAATATCAAGGAACTACAAATCAATAAGAAAAGGTCAAATCAATGGAGAAAGTATATGAAGCTACAACTCACAGAAGAGGAAACCAAATGGCCCAGGAACTCAGCAGATGCGACACATCGTCAGTGATGAGAACAATGCAAATAAAACAATAAAAGAAATAGCGCCAACTGCCAAAATAAAAAAAGAAAAGTCTGAATTTACCAAACGCCGAGGAAGCGTGGTCTGCGGGCAGGAGCGTCAGACTGGACCAACACCTTGCCCGGCAATCCAGCCGGAGCTGACGACGGAGCTGGGGTCTGTTGGAGGGGTGCTCCGTCATGACTGTACCAGCTGAGCCATCACTGTGATGCCATGGGCTGCCTCTTCAGCATTTTAAAATTAAATTGAGGTCTCAGTGGCCCCTCTATTTCTGGATATTTCAGTCGCTGGCTCCAACAAGATACACAAAACTAGGTGGTTTTGTCAAATGTAATACAACAGAACAAACAATCAACAATTTATCATACTCTGTGACTCATAAGAGAATTTACACACACACACACACACACACACCACGAATTCCAGCATCTATACCCACTTTTCAAGGTCTCGTCACAATGTGGTTTCCAGTCCAGAACTGGTTAGGTTGGCTACACACTTTTCTTTTAAAAATTTCAAGTGGCCCTTTAATCAAATCAGTGAGAATGTGACTCTCCACTATGTGAATAAGCAATTTTTCATTACTGCTTTAAGAAGGTAAAGGAGATAAAAATGTATGATGTGGCTAATAATAGGACATGATCAACCACTCTCAAAGAGTTTTTCTGAATTTCACTTGGGCAAAAGAAAACAGTCTAAGAAAATAGAGCAATCTAGGAAGACTAGACTGTTAATATTTGTCTTTGGACTTGGCAAATTTAAACACTCTACTACTGTATGTGTATCATTTGTAAGATTAACAGACATGAAACCTAAGTGCTGTTGATTAAGTTACTCTTAAGTGACTAAGAACCCAGGGTGGATTTCTTCTCTTTTTCAAAAAAATTATATGAGAAGAAATCAATATTTATATACTTTTGACGGAGAATCGGTTAATGCTAATGTTGCCATTTTGTTAAAGATTAATAATGAGTAAATAAAAACATAATAAAGTAGAACTCCTGTTCGTATCACCTCCAACCTCCCCTTCCCACCCTCCCAGCGTCATTAATTGGGTAAATGCAGCTCCAATAACTTTATTTTTACCATTTAATAACATACATATTTTTAAAATAATGAATAGTGTGTTACTTTCCGAAACTTCCTTTTTTATTCTCTACTATGTTTTTGAAATCTATTTCACGCTATTCCAGAGTACTTGATTTTTTTTATACAGAAACCATCGTCTGAATGTATCAGCCTCTATCCATTACTACTGGCGGATGTTTGGTTTATGTCTGATTTTTCACATTACAGAGCATTTCACATTTTAGAAACTGCGGTGGATATTTCTATGCATGTCTTCTGGTAAACACAGGAATAATTTCTCAGTCAGAGATCTAAAAAGTCAGGGATGAGTTCTGAGTTCTGAGCATTTGCTACCTTACTGAATATTGCCAGAAAGACTGCGTGAATGGAGGTCTTCTCATCCAGTGTTGTGAGTGGTGAAAATTACAGTCTTCGTGATAAGTAATTTGGCAAAATGCACCAGAGTTGAGAATGCATGTAACCTTTCGCCGAGGAATTCTATATATAAAAAAGATCTTAACAACCTACTCGCTCATGGGTACACAGATGTCTTTTCAGAGAACACTGTTAAACATAGCATTTTTAATAGTGAATAATTAGAATAAAATTTGATGTTCTTTTTACAACATTTTAATAGGAAATACTATAAATAATTTTAGAGTCTACAATCCCAACCTTTCTCTACACACAAACACACACAAACACACACACACACAGAAAAAAATACTAGGTTTTATGTCCTAAATGCAGCTGACTCTAGTTAGCTCAGGCTTAGCTAAATGTCCAGGGTTTGAAATCCTCTTTCTTCTAGTTTCCTTGCTCATTATGCTGTTGGTATCTGTGGCTTACTGTGTCCTCTTGGTGGCTGAGGATACGGTGGGGAGGCGTTCTGGATACGCGCAGTGGCTTTTGGCACCATTCCCCCTCATAGTCAGGACCCTATTGCGCACTCTGCTGGGAGAATCCAAGGTTTTGTCTCTTCATTTGATTGAGATCAGTTTTCTCTCTGGCCATGGCCATCATCCATCATGGCCCCCTGGTCCTGGGCGAAGAGTAGAGGCCTCCTGCTCTCGTCTCTCCTCCCTCTGTCTTCTTCATCCTGGATGGTGCATGTCATAGAATCTACTCCAAATTGATTTGCCTCTCAGCTTCAAAGAAGCTCCATCATGTCAGGCAGCTACTCGTAGCCATTGTTAAGAGGCTGTGGGAAAGTCTGACCTACATACCTGACCTAGGAGACCCTGGGACGACTCCAGGATTGTAAGCTCGCCCTTGGCCCCTGTCTAACAGGAATGCACTGTCCCATTTATGTTGATGTGGTCACGCCTAGGTTGTCACTGAAGGCCCCGTTTGAGAGGACCTTCTAAACAGGAACTGGGATGAAGATGCTCAGTATTTCTCACTTTATCTAAAACTCCTCTGACGCTCTAGGTCAAAGTTCAGGAAAAGGTAGCCACACACTTTATCTCCTTCTGCTTCTCTCCCCAGTCTGGGTCCTGAAAGGGCTAGATTTGCTCTTAATTTTCCTACTCCCCAGTGCCACCTTCTCCACGCCCTGGCTCTCAGAGGCAGAGGGGGTATTCTGGCTACACTACACAAGACGCCCCGTAACTTGAGTCCTTGTAACTGGATCCTTAATGCAATGTGTTTAGGGCATTTCCTCTATAACGCCTGGCTTTCAAACTTGCTGTTTTGTTGTAAAATTCTCTTTTGGAAATCGAAAGCTAAAAAGCTTCTCATTGATTTTTCTGCTGTAACACTTTGTTCCACTCCACTCCCCACCCCCAAACGTCCCCAGACACACACACAGCCAGAAGGACGGGCAGCTGACTGGGGGGCAGTGTGTGTGAACCAAAGCAGAAGAGGGAAGTATATTAAGATGTTTCGAAACGTGACATCCACTCCCTATGTGTACACAGAACGGGATGTTAGGGAGGCCTTCTTCTGTAGTCAGAGCATTGCCGCTGGGATCGAACACTGTGGATGACGTGTCTCTGGGGACCTCACTTCCCAAAGAGACACACCAGCGGGCGGTATCAGGACGCCCCCTTGGGGTTCGTCAGCGGATGGCCGAGCAAACTCTGCTGCTCCAACCGCTTTGCGAGCGCCCCACCTCGAGCCCTCGACACCTGTCTACGGAAGTGGAAAAATAAAAAAGGAAAGACAATAAATAATCATTGGAGCTGAACGAGGTGTCAGGAGCGCAGCTCCGTGGGCAGCAGGGAGTGTTCGTGCCCTGAGTGAAGTCGTCCATTTCTCTTCCCTCTTTCTGGCCCAGACGCAGACGACACTTCCACATCCAATTCCAGATGCAAGAATGAAAAGGAAGGGGATTTGAGCAAACTGCACACCTCTCACCCTGTGGCGAAGGAGTAGAAAGAACGAGAAGAGAAGCCGAGCGTACCCTCCCCTCGAGCTCTCTGTCTGACAGCTGGCTGGGGATCAAGGCACGACAGCCCTTCAAACGCGGTGTGAGACGGAGTTTCCGGCTAGAGAGGGGACAGCGGTCTTTTTGTTTGTTTGTTTTAGCTTCTTGTTGTTTATTTGCTTTAGTAATTGGAGGTGACCAGAAAGTTCTGGAATCTACAGGAGTTTTTGTTAAGGGATTAAGCAACATAGTCCAGAAGATAGGTAATAATAAAGAAAAACAGAAGTTTTCATGTTCATGCTCTACCAAGTTTGGGCTACTTAATAAATGGCTATATGAGCATAAAACTTTAGAGCTAGAAGCCTACACACCAATATATTAACTGCTATTATTTCTTGCTGGTAATATCATAGGTAATTATTTTTATTTATGCTTGTATGAATCTTTCATAAGTTGCAGAAGAAACTTAAAAAGTGAGAAGAAGCCTCCACTCTTTCAAAATGAACAAATGGGCAAAAGTGTTACGAGTGTATCAAGAATTAAGGTGTATTCCTAATGAGTTAGTTTTCTACTTAATTCTCATGAAAATGAGCAGTGGTGACCACAATTGTCCGTTTATCTAGAAATTCATATTTTAAACCTTAAAGTAAAATGAGAAACCCTAAGATGGATTAGAAGGCCAAGCCGTAAGAGCAGAGGAGCAGAACGGGCTACCTGCTTCCCCTCCATGTCTTCCAAACATGTGTGATTCCTGACGCCTCCAGGTCACGCCCCTGGAGGGGACCCTGGGGCCCAGCAGAGCTCCAGCTCCTCTGCACCAGGCTTTCCTCTCACTCCTGTCATTTTCAAATGCTTCCTTATTTGGGGCAGCCAGGTACCTCTGAATTAATGACGCATGCCATCCCGGGGAAACCAGAGGCTCCCAGCACCCCCTGCAGGAAGAAGGTCATTATGGCGATGCTTTCATGGATGTTGATCAACCCTGTACATCACAGTGCATTTCTTAGTTCCCGACCCCAGGGATTCTCCTTGACATTGCAGACCAGAAAGTATTTAGGGAGGCCGAGCACAATTCGACCATCTTAATTCCAAGATCATTTCATCATCATCATCACCATCATCATCACCATCATCATTGCCATCACCATCACCATCATCATCATCACCACCATCATCACCATCATCATCGCCATCACCATCACCATCACCACCACCATCATCATCAGCAGCAGCAGCAGCATCACCATCGTTATAATTATTTTTGATACTACAGATCTACAGATGGATTATTTGTTATCAAATATTTAAATGTTTAATGTAGCAACTCTATCACTAAACCTTATGCCACCACACAGGGAAAATAAGGTGGAAAGTGAAACTTGCTTAGTGACTAAATTACTGTTTTACCTGAAGCTCAAACATCCTTCCTGCGAAACTACTGAAAGCAAAGGGCCAAATTCACATGCAATCTACTCTTTTCTTCTCCATTTGGTATTACTATCTCTTTCTTTTAGTTACCCTTATTCTGTAATAGCAGATTTGGGGTCACTAAATAAAACAAGAGATTTGCTCTCAAGAACCTATGGAAAATAATTAGATGTTTGAAAAAATTCTCATATTATTCTTTTAAAAATATAAAGAAAGAAAACACAATTTCACCTGCACTGTTTTCTGTATTCGTTGAATTAACCTCTTTTTACTGATCACAATAATTTTCAGCTGGATTGTTAAGAGTTTTGCTTTATATTAAATAGTCCCTTTGTCAATCAAGATGAAATAGAAAGAATTTTTTTTTTTTTTTTTGGTGCAGCCCAATCCTGGCCCCAGGGTGGGTAAGAGCTGGTGAGCAGAAGCTCCCCTCCCCTCCCCCTGACACTCTTCCGCTGCATAGACATCCACGTGAAGGCGCGTGACTGGCAGAATCGGGCTGACCCCCGACATCCATCCAGGCTGCTCGGGCAGAGCCAGACTTCAAGCAAGGCCTGTGGGCACCAGGGTTAGCAACTTCGCATTTAAGGGAAGACACCTGCCTGGCAGTTCATCGGAACTGGGTTCGACAATGTCATGACACATGCCCCAGGTCCAGGGGCCCAGGAGCAGGAATGGCACCTCCTTCTCCCGGCCTCTTGGTCACTCAAAGCACTAAAGTGATCCAGCTTAAAAGGAGCATACGACGACCACAGTCCTGCCTAGGGAGGATGTTCCTGGTTCCTGTGACAGGCCCTCCTCCCATCCAGCCAGGTTTAATTGCGATCCCGAGCTCAGTGTAAGGACAGGAGCTTCTGCATTTTTCTGATAAGGTACAGTTTTTCATTTCCCTCGGGTTTTATGACCCAAGAGACGGGAAAATGCTGACAGAGCACATTAACGACCTGGGTTGCTGACTCTCAAAGGGTGGATTTTTTTCAAAAGGAAGAAAAACGGAGATTGAGGAATTAAAATTATAAGGAGGAAGTAAGTGTAGCCATGGCAACTGATTTGGATACGAGAGAAGGATGAAAGGCTTCAAGACGAACAAGTCTATCTCTATCGAACTAAGTGAAAATTAAGGAGGAAGGTAAAAATGTGTTGTCACTACGCTTACCTGGCCAGGAACGGCTTGGTGTTTCTATCCACCATGAAGATGGAGCGTTGGCATTGCCCCTGCTGCTGCGTCCAGGGACAGTAAACGTAATGTTAGCCACCACTTCCAGTGCTGCCCATGTTCCAGGACCTCGGCATGGAACATCTCAGGCATCCTCACACATCCCTCTCATGTGAGCACTATCACCACCACTATCTTCGAGAAACTGAGGCTCAGAAAGATTCAGTCACTTCCCCGAACGCCGATAAGCAGGTGGCAGATCTAGGAGCCAGTGCAGTAACTACCTAAGTCCTCCGTGCCACACCACCTCAGCGCCACTGAACATCTGTCCCGCCTGGTCCCTTAGTCTTGTGCAAGGCGAACGAGAATGGCGCACACCTGCCGCCTGTTCCAAACCTGCCCCTGTCGAATGAGTGTCAGTGCCTTGTGCGTTTGCTGGTGTCCGACCCTGGCCCCTAACACGAGGCCTGCTTACAACACTGCTCATGACGGTATAATTAAACATTTGGTGAAGACTAACACATTTTATTGAACACAAAGCCTTTTTTGCTATGCCTCTTTCATGAAGAACTCCCAGGCTGCTCCCTGATTTCTAACAACTCAACGGGTCCTCCGAAGGCTGTGTGAACCTGACTGCAAAACTCTCTCCCAAGGTTTTCACAGTGACATTGAAATTACAACCCCGAGTACAGTTCTCGCCAAGACGTCAAGGCCTGCTCCTCTTTCCCTCATGCTCTCTTCAACGAAGGTGACGAACAGAAGCAAAAACAAAATATTCTACCGAACCATGGAGAGTAAGCCAATTAAAGTCTGTCCTTTTCAGAGAGCACAGTTATGGTAAGGGGTGGACACAATATTTACAGGAAATAATTTCCAAGTTCCAAGTTCCGGGTTATGTCCATTTTTTAGAAGCATATATTTCAATTTAAAAGTAGCAAATATTTTGAACACTCATTATGTTAAATTCATACCTTGTGCTAGCTCCAGGAAACAATACAACACAGAAAATTCTTCCTCTCCCTTTAAATATTTATTTAGTTTTGAACTCCCACAACTCAGTAAACAATACAAACCACTCTATAAAAAAGTGGGAAAAGTATTTGAACAGATATTTCCGAAAAGATTATGAAAATACTTCAGGAGGTGCTCAACACCATTAATCATCGTGGAAATGCGAACGACTACCACAAGGAGGTATGACTGCACATTCATTAATGTGACAACATCTGCCAAGACCAGGTGATGGTACAGACCACCTGGAACTCCCATGTATTTGGGGGTGTAAAATGATACAACCGAAGTGGGAATGTGAAATGGTACAACTATTTTGGAAAGGGGTGATCTAGAGTTTTCTTCCAAAGTAAGCATCCGTACATACTCTATGACCCAGCAATCCCACTCCGAAGTCTTCACCCAAGAGAAATGAAGACATAATGACGACCACGAAACTTACGCAGCAATAGTCATCACAGCTTAATCATAGCAGCCTGACCCTGGAAACAGCCAGAAAAGTCCTCCCGTAGCAGAATGGATAAACAAGCTATGGCCCATTCATATCGTGAAATATTATTCGGCAATAATAAAGAACAAAATATTAATAATGGAACAAATAAATCTCAAAACATGCTGTGAAAGAATCCTTACGTAAACAGATACTTCTGTTCCCATTTATGATAAGATCAGAAGAGGTAAAACAATTCTGCAGTGGAAGCAAGTCAGAAGGGCATTTTCCTCCAGGACAGCAGCAGAAGGGGCTGGTCGGAAAGGATGACGGCAGCGTTCCGTGTTTTGGAGGGAGTTTGGGTTACACGGCTGTACACACGCATCAAAAAGCAGCAGGTGTCCACTGAAGTGTTTTTTGCCGTATGTAGGTTATAACTTATTAAGACTACTAAATTTTTCAGATTCTAGTGAAAAGATGTTGATGCTGAAGTACTTAATAGGAACTGAATTTCTTCAGTTTACTTGAAGTATACCAAGAAATAAGATGGATTGAGGATGAATAAATAGATGGATAAAAAGGTAATAAACAAATATAATAAAACAATGTGAAAATAGTAAGAACCTACTGAACGGTGGCCAGACGTGTGGTCACTGTAAAATTCTTTTAATTTTACTATATGTCTAAAGATGCAAGAATAAAATGTTGGAAAAACATGATTCGCCCATTTAGTCTTCACTGATGTGAGAAGAGAACAACATGGCCCTGGTATAAAAACTAGACCAAGATGTTCCGCAAAAATTTATAATCCAAAATTTCTCATGAACATAGATGCAAACATTAAATGTTTTAGCAAATCGAATTCAATAATACACTAAAAGTCTAATGCAACATGATTGAGTGTATCCTGGAAGTATAAGGCTGGCCTGACATTTGAAAATCAATGTATTTTATCATATCGATAAACTGAAGGAGGAAAAGAATGGCTATTTCAATAGGTGCAGAAGAAAACAGCTGACAGAACTTACTATCTATTTCTCATAAAAACTCCCAGGCGACCAAAAGAAACAAAGAAAACTTCCTTGACCTGTAAAAAGTACCTTACATAAAAATTAACTCAAAATCATTTATTATCTAAGTATTAAACCAAGATATCTAAAACTTCCTAAAGAACCATGGCAGAAAGTTTTTGTGATCTTGGTTTAGGCAAAGACTTGTAAGATACAATACCAAAAGCATAATCCATAAAATAAAATATTGATAAATCGAACTCAAAAAGAAGAAATTCTGTTCTTTAAAATACACTAATAACTAAATGAAAAGATTAGCCAGAAGCTGGTAAAAAAGATTTGCAAATCACATTTCTGATAAAAGACTTGTATCCAGAATATATAAAGAACTCTCTAAAATCAATATTAAGAAAAAGAAAAGCAAATGAGCAAGAGACCTGAACAGCAACTTTACCAAAAATGGTATGTCAACAGCCAATAGGGAAGGGAAGTACGTTCCACATCATTAGTCATCAGGGGAATGCAGCTCTCGCGGCTCTAACTCCCGTCTATTTTCAACGCCTTTCACCACATACTCTCCATTCTACTTTCCATGATCTCAAAGCTTGTTGTCCACAGTGATTCCTGCAACTCCTGTCTTTCTTTCAACAGTAAGTGTTGGCTGTCCTGTCCCCGAGACCCTGCTCGCTCGCAGGCTGAGTTAGCAGCTCCTGCCGGGCTCCGGATCGACAGCTCACAGCTCTAAGGAGCATTATTCACTCTGTTTGGTAACTATTGACTCATTTGTTGGTGACTTTCTTTCTTTCTTTCTTTCTTTTTTTTTTGAGAAATCCCTAAGAAAGAAATCCTCTTGCCCACCTCTGTTCTATTTCACACAATGCCTAGCACACAATTTGTTGTGCAAAGAAATGGATCTAATTATGTTAATATATATTTCATGCCACTGGCATCCTCTCTCCAGTACCACAGAATATTAGCACAACGTCCCAAAGGTGGTCACAGCCATTAGCCAAGCATTCGTTTCTACTATGGGAAAAACCAGGAAACATTAAAATAAATCCCAGATGCTCGAGACCATAAAAGTATTCACGACGTCACAGAAAAACATGTCACCTCTAAGGTTCGTAACGGGACACACAGCCTCACTGCACAACGCTTTGCCAAACAAGTAGATGTCGAGGCGGCTTTTAAAAATGTGTATCTGGTTGACTTTCGGTTTTCAACAAGCGCAGCACCCACAATGCCGACTCAGTGGAGGAACCTGCAGGAGAAAGAGCTGACCAAGCGCTTCTTTATTTTGAGCTCAGGGAACTGACTTACGAACTCCAGAAATCTAGACTTGAGTCTGGCTCGCGTCTTGCTGTGAGAAATAATCTAATTCTCAGAATAACCCCCAGTGGGAATTCTCTTGAATGAACACATGTTTTTTCATCAGACTGCTTTCTTTGTCTGTCTACTTTGACAGTGTTTATGAAGTGGCCACAAAATGGACATTCACCATAAACAGGTATTTTGTTGCCCATTTATGCTTCAGAGCCACACTTTCTGGAAGAGGCCGGACGGAGCCCAGCTGCACTCTTCCTGCGTGATCCAAAATTGAAGATCGAGATGAAAGAAGCTCTGAAATGTCATGGGACTGGAAGCTAAATGCAGTCCATTGTGAGAGGTGGACGGTCACTTAAAACGCTGTCCCGTGTCATTTAGGCCAAACGACAGAAGTAGAAAAGAAAACACACGGGTGTTTTTGGTTTTTGGTTTGTTTGTTTGTTTAAGCCAGGACTTTAAAACACAGCTAAGAAGACTTGGGTGAGGATGTATGAATTTCCAGGCATTCTGAGAATAGGTAAAAATTAAAATTATCTTGGAATCCCCTTCAGAATAGATTGTTTCTTCCTCTTCAAAAACACAAAGGAAAAATCATGCAGAAAAAAAAAAAAAAGGTGAAATCTCTTTAAAGCTCCTGTTAGTGATAGGCTTATTTATTTTTTCCTTGAGCAAGCAACATTGGATCCAAATGAAAGGCTCAGGACCTGCTTGGTAGATGATCATAAATGAGGAAGACTCTATCTAGGAAAGTCACCATGGAAAATCAGAATGGTAAAGTTATTTTTACAAACATTTTTTAAATAAAGACATGCACAAAAACCTGAAGGCAAAAAGAGGTTGATGGAAAACAATTATGATATACCTAGGGGGCATCTGTCAACATCTATTTCAAACTGATGGGAACCAGAGAAAAAAGTAACAGCAGATGAAATCCTCACCAGTCAATCGTAAGAAACATAGAAAAGGAGGAACGGGAAACTCTCACTGATCTTCTCCATTCACGGAGATAAGGGAGAGTCTCCTCTGTAGAATTTGCGGTCGTGATGATAAATTTAGAATTGCTGGAAAAAAAATACAACTATTCTAGTCTGAAACACAGCCCATTATATCAACCTGTTATCTATTTCTGAATGGTTTCTTTAAAATTTTTTTGATGGCAATTTAACTGTTTTTCTATTTAACACATGATTAAAATATATAAAGAATTACAAGTGCCCATCACAGAAATGTCCGTGTTCACAGTTGAATCACATTAAACAATAATGGTGTGTGTGTGTGCTCTTAATTGCCACTTCCTTTTTCCATGGATCACCTTTGTTCCTGAATTCATGTGCCTCTCAGATTACGGGAGAAAATGTTGCAGAAATGACTCATGACATCAGGCTTATTCATCAACCACCGAGTTTAGAGGGTCGGCAAAAAAATCCTGAATGCTAAAAAGCTTTTCCGCACTGTCAGTAGCAATTCTAGAAGCCTGCGCTTTTTGAAGCATTTATCCTCGACCCGAAGGGCATGAAGTGGGAAATTCTGAAATAGCAGCACCTTAAAGATATTTTTTCGAAAGCACAGTCTGCTCTTTCATGGCACTGTGCCTAGAAACTAGCCTTGCTTTCATCCAGCATCATGGGCTTGAGGCAGGAGGGTCATAAAGGATCGAAGAATCTTCAAATAGCTACCAGGCTCTGGGCGTGAGATTCGATGTGTGTACACAACAACTACCTACTTTAATATTTGGAGCACCCAGAGTCAAGAATGGTCACCACTTTACACTGAGGTTCCTCTGGGCACTAAGGTTAAGTCTCTCTAGCCCGAGCTGACCCACTTGGCAAACAGCAAGCCTGACCCCAAAGCTGACGTTTGTAACTACACCAGCCAGCTAGCTTCTGAGTCCTGTCCATGTTTCCGGTGTGGTTTTATTCCAACAACTCAACCATCCCATCAGGTCACCTCCTACAGGAAGCCCTTCCTCGCAGCTCCCAGAGTGCACCTCTCCGCAGTCCCACACGCCCTGAGTAAACTTCAGTCGCATTGTGAAATAAATCCATTGGAGGCTGGATCCGCAGCCACTTCTGCATCCTAAGCACCTAGCAGCATGTCGGCAATGCAGCAACTCCCTGGTAAATTAAAATCAAACTGAGAGAACTGGTTAGAGTGAGAATATCCAGACTGTGTCCCACAGAACTCTAGGAGTTCTTTAGAGGTCGCTTGGTGGGAAGAGGGGCAGGCGTTGCAGAGAGAGGGTGTGGGCTGGCCGGAGAGCCATAGCCACCCCGCTTCTTTTTAATCCTTTTTCTCCTGAACTTCCACGTGATACATTTCATTTGAAGGCAGGGATGTCTGGCTAAAAATGTTTAAAATTATTGGATTGGCCGATCACACTTCCACTTCTGAATTTATATCACTTTCTCCTTTCCTTTTAAAAGCCCGCGGCTGGACCCCGAGGAATGAGCTCTAGGCCACGCAGGTCTGCAGCCGGCGGTGCTGTGGGGGTTCATCTTGGCAGGCGTGGGGTACTTCATTTGTCTACTGTGTTCCAGAATCTCATGGAAGAAATTATAGAATTGCCTGACATGTCAACTCATAAAGTCCTAGAACGTGGTCCTTTGGGAAACCTGTCATCTGACTTTCAAAAATGTTAACATCATGACAGAGGAGGCATGAGTCGCCCCGAGTTTGGGGTTAATGATCATGTTTGCCCTCCAATCACGGATGACGATAAATTCTATTATGGATTATTCTCTGAAGAGACATTCCCTGGGGTCCTTTGTTGCCTTTGGATGCTGAAATCGACCCCAATGGGAGGGTCTTCAGAAGCAGCTGCCCCCGCGTGGGAGAGGGAAAAAGCTAGCGACACTTGCCTGCTTTAATGTTAGTAACGTGTAAGCATGGAGGGGTGACCGGTCACACAGGCCCAGACACAGCTGGCATCGGGCAGAGCTTCAGGCTGCAGTGGCAGCAGGACCCCCTACACGTCCCCTCGGCCCCCATGGCTGTGGCATCCGGACATAAGCGTCAAGCCAACAAAGTGATGGCAACGAGAGGCAAAGCCAGTCCGGCCGCGGCCACCGCACGAGATCGGAGGAGGCAGTTTATTAAAAGGGGTTTCACACTGAAACGGAAGGCAGTCGTGGAGGAGACTTCCTGAGTCAGCGTTCTCAGGACAGACTGTCCCCGAGTCCTGGGACCCGCCCGCCGAGTCGAGTCAGTGCAGGTCGGTCAACAAGCACCGACGCTTCGCACCCCTGGTTCTCACTCTGCCACAGGGAGGGGCAGAGCGAGCAGCCATCGACGACATCGTCTGTACTGATCTAGGCCAGAGGAGTCACCGCCATCCACGTTTCACAGAGTAACCACACACGGGTCGCCCAACCCGCCAAGTTCCAAGACAGGTCAAGCGATGAGCCAGAATGTGCATTTTGTTTGTCTGACTCCAGGACACGATCCCTAGTGACTTCGAAACAGTTTCTTCAGACGGCACGCCGCCTCTCCACCGGTGAAGTCCTGGGCCTTGGGATGGCTCCAGAGGGTGTGGGAAGCCACAGGGCCAGAAGGTCCCTCGGCCCACTTCAAGGAGTGGGCGGCTTCGGGGAAACGCTTTGTGCTAACGAAGCCCGGGCGAGCGCGCACGCAGAGGCCGAGTGTCCGGCACGGAGAGCGGTTGGGAGCATGGCCCACGCCACCGTGCGGATCTGGGCTCCGGTCCTGGTTCCGCTATTTACTCAGCGACCTTGAGGAAGTTACTCTCATGTCTTCATCTATGAGAACATCAAGATGTTTCTACACAAATGGCCAAATCAGTGTAAAACCTTGTCGAAGTGCGTAAAACATAAAAAGAACTTCATAAATGCTGGCCATTATTATCGATGCTGCTATTATAGTATTTGCAACCATGTTTCGATATTATTTTTTCCTTTTCTAGCAAAAACGAGTTTCGCCTACTCAATCCTTTCTCATTATTTCATAGGATGCAACAGAGATCGGAAATATATTTACGAATGATTACTTCCACTAGAGAACTCTGAAGAGAACATCAGTCATTTAGTAAATTAGCGACCATCACATACACTTGCCTGTCCCAGACATGAATATTCTAGCATAAGAGGAAAGTGAACAAAAATCAAAGAGAAAGAAAATTACTGATGGTCATGTTTTAGGAGTGACAGTGGCGACGTGGCTGTGTGGGAGAATGTCCTCACAGGGCTACACAGTGAGGTATTCAGGGGTGAAGTGTGACGGGGCCTGCGCCCTCCTCCGTGACACAGCTCTCAAGGGGACGTGCATTTCAGCATGTCTCGTGAGCTTGGGCGCCAACAGGCACTTTTCTGTACTATCTTTTCTGCAGAGTGTCTCTCTCTTCAGCAAATGTTAAACAGATTTGCTTGCAACCCCCTAATAAAAGTTCGAGATTACTCAGGTGTGACATGAACCTACTAAGTGCACAGTAGCTACCTGGACTTGGCTCTGAATCACTCCCGCAGGACGTGGGGACAAGGGGACCTACGTGAACACGAATCACACTGTGCCCACGGTGCCATGAGTCATAACATTTTGGTTTCTAACCCAGGAGTTGTATGTTTTATACCAACATCCATGAAGCTGAGCACACTATCTTGCTGATTTTCAACTGGGGGAAAAGTCTCAGACCCTTGACCCCTGACAGTACCTGACCCCTGCTTCCATATGTTTGAGCCTGTGACCTAAATGTGTGTGTGTGTGTGTGTGTGTGTGTGTGTGTGTGTGCTGAGACTGTAAAAGTAAAGGGATTAATGAGCTGTCTTAAGCACATAGATCAATTGACGTCAGCTATACATCACACAGCTCTTGAGCACGTGGTCCTGAGTGAAAACTGAAAAAAACAGGCGCTCCCCGAGCCACGTGGGCAGGCAGGCATGGGGTGGCTCTTGCTGGGCTCTCCAGCTGCTGCTTCAAATATGAAATTGAGAGAAAATACTCCTAAGGGCCTCAGGGGATCTGAAGTAGCACATTCATCTGACTCAACGTTTAAAAAACACTCAGGCAAATATTTGGATAGACAGACATCATTTGCATACTGCTTTACTCATTCACCCTTATACACATGTTCAGCAATGTCCCTCAGGCATTTAGGGACCTACTTTGTGCCAAGTATTGCAGTAAGTCATAAAATAACCCTGTGATAGGTGGGTAGGAATTATTATTAAACAGGAAAGTAGGACAAAGTTTAAAATTATGCCTGACATTTAGAATGACATGCCTAGAATGTGAATTATAACCAAACCTTGACGTATTCCAGTAGTTCATAAATTTTATATTCCGATCCACATATCAGCAAGGTTATTAGGGTCAACCTTATACTCTCTTTTTGAGTTAGAATAATTTAACATGAAAAAGCTCTTTTAATATTGATATCTTCCTACTGATATAAAATCTACAATCCACTATATTGTAAAAATATATTGCTTCATTTAATACACATATATTTGAAGGCTTGTTTAATAATGATTTCCCACCTGATTTGAACAATCTAAGTATAAGCTCATTATTTAATAATTATTTTGAAGACCTTTATAAAAGTATTAGTCTTCATTTACTAGCATATTAAGCTTGAGGGAGTTAGCCCACAATTTTGAATCTATAATGATTCAGGTTTGTCTTTAATATATGAATTTAAAAAAAACTTTCAGTCATGAAATGACTATCTACTATTACAATCTTTCAGTCAGTTCACCTGGGGAACTCCCAAAGGAGACAAATTGAAAATACAGCCAAATCATTGTGTTGGCCATCTGCCATCTTTATGGTGTACATATATAAACCTTTAGTCAATACAATCTTTTGAGCATATCCAAGTAAAACCTCTCACTGAATACTATTTTTCACAATCAGATTTTTATCTGTGTGTGAAACGTGGCTGTTGGGTTATGAAGTAAGGCCAGGCTGATCCTGATCTAGATTTATTCACAGATTTCCTTGGACTAGAAAATGTGTGGTTAGTGATTGAGCCAGTTTGAACCATCTGAATCCTTCGCATCTATCATGTAGGGTAAACCATATTAAAAAGATAGACTTTATTGTATAATTCCTGGTCTTTTTTTTTTTCATTAAAAGGCAAGAAAACAATCTCAATAGTTTTTCTTAGGACATTTCATTATATCTAAAGCAGAGAGTGTAAATTGTCAAAAAGAATATGGGGTAAGAAGAAAGCCAATAAGTGCCAATGAAATATACACAATAGTTGTGTTCATCTAAAAAAGACAGAGAAGGGGGGTGGGTGAAGGGGAGGGCAAAGGGAGAGGGAGAGCAGGAGGGAGGTGGAGAGAAAGAAAATCTCTAGAATTAATCTACTATTTAGATGACATGATCAGTGTCTAAGCCGGAATATAAAAAGCAGAGTGCTTGCTCCATGCTTATGAAACTACTGATTGAAGAGCTGTGGGCCCTGTGCATCTCGGGATTTTTTTAATTCTTTTTAGTTTATGCTCCAGAAATATTCACTGAGAGGCAGGGTTTTCAACCATTTTTAACATATAATTGCTTCAAATAAGCATACAAATTCCATTAACTCTTGGAGCGTCATACGAACATTTTAAGAGGTCACCTGTTCAGTTGAAAAGTCAATCTTTTCTATGTACCCCCACCAAGTTAAAGAGATTTTTGCCCAGTTTTACTGTTAATGACTTCCATTATGAAATCAATAGATATGTATTCCTTCTTAACACAAAAGTGATAAAATGTTAATTGTGTTTTCCAAACTGTACTGAAACTCTCTCTTGATAGATGTCTTGATTAGCTCTTATATAATGGTGTGAATGGAATAGTATTTGCTATTTAACAACTGCCTGACACACAGAGAAAGCATTTCTGGAAATTATTACTTTTTGAAGTACTTTTTAGTGGGTATTTTTATAATTGGTCTGGTGTATATTATGTAACTGTCAATAAACTGTCATTATATCTGGAGAAATAAACTTTCAAGTAGCTTCACAAATGGTATGATATCAGTTGCCAAACATCTACTGGGCATCTGAGGTAGTAATTGCCACAAAGGAAAAAAAAAAAAAAAAAAACATGAGAAGAATTAACCTCTAATGTGAAAACCCCACGTTTAACTGACAACGCCACATAGTCCGTGCCATATTAATATGCATACAAAACACATGAGAGAAATACAGATATCATGCTCTGGGTGCAAAACTAGAGATGATGATACGCAAGACGGCATAAACCGTGTGAGCGAGGCAACCTAACAGAATGACTAAGGAACCACATTAACGGTACTGTTCCGCTGGGAAAAGTTACAAAAGCGTTCTCTAAATTTTATGCCAAAATGTGTAACAGTCAATACATTAATATGGGTATATGGAAAAAGTGGTTAAAAAAATGAACAAAAAAAAAAAAAACCAAACAAACCGTTTTCCTCTCACAAAACCAATGGACAGAAAATAGAGTCTCCTATTTCTCCTGAACACAGACGGACACACACAGTGTTCATCATGAACACTCTCGTCTTGTTTATGGGGTTAACGGTGAGTAAGTCCTCATCCACTGAACTGCAGACATGTTGCCTGAGGAATTAAACTAGCTGATATTTTCTCAGGGTTCCTTCTGGTCCTGATATTATTCTGTAGTTCCATTAAGGTCCCCAGTATTCGACCTCTTTATGTGCCAGGAATCTTGAAAGCTATGAGGAAAAAGGTCCTCTAAACATTATCCATGCTCCTTGTCTAACTTGAAATGCTGACTCAAAATTTTACAAGTGTTCCTTTCACTTTGTAAATCAGCCTGAGTCTACAGATGCGATTAAACTTTTTTTCTCTGTTTTTATTTTAATCTGAGAATTGTGTTATTTGCTACTACTCCAACTTGGGATATACTATATACATAAACATACTAGATAAACATTTACTCAAATGCTAGTTTACAAATGTTAATTCTGTCACATTGAACAGCTTTCTTTGGGTCTGTCAGTGAGTTATGGTCTGCCTTCTCTTATCTAAATATTTATAGAAATAAAAAATAAATGGAGAGAAAGATCTTTTAGAGATCGTTCTCGTTAAATAATACAACAGTGGAATATAGTTTAGGAAATGGTTTCCTCATTTTTACAAAATATTACAGAGTATCAGAATAGG
This sequence comes from Rousettus aegyptiacus, assembly GCF_014176215.1. Classification (NCBI taxonomy): domain Eukaryota; kingdom Metazoa; phylum Chordata; class Mammalia; order Chiroptera; family Pteropodidae; genus Rousettus; species Rousettus aegyptiacus. The sequence continues at coordinate 42,482,961 of NW_023416288.1, read as the reverse complement.
AAATGGTACTTACAAAAATTTAACAGAGATACAGGTAGCACGTAGCACATATCAACGTATTTGCCTTCTCTAATCCCAGCATCTGCTACATATTAAAGCTCGATGAACCTCTGCTGAATAAGTAATGCTCTTTCTCATTTCATAGATATGGCTCTCAAAGTAAAGAGATTACGTCATTTGCTAGTCTATGGGAAATCTGAAATTAGAATCTAGGCCTTTTGACCCATAGTCCAGTTGTCCTTTTTACATTAGACAGATATAAGAATTTTGATGTTGGTTACATACATAATAAAAAAGAATTTAGATATATGATAATTTCCACTCAGAGACTGATAACTCATAAAAGTCATCAATCCAAACGGAAAGGCGACCGTGAGTTGCTCGCTGTGCCTTTGCAGAGTGCAGCCACGCGGTCAGGAATGAAACGAGCTGAACGACTAGTTCTCAGTAAGTGCTGCTCCCCACTCCGTGCTCTGTGGGGGTGCAGCCGATGGGTTTTGGTCGAGAGTCCCAGGTTTGTTCAGGCTCTAAAATCCAGTCGTATTCTAGAATTCTTGGTGACCTAGTTAGTCGTTTCTAGAACCTCAGAGATTGGAAAAGACTTAGCAGTCATCTCATCTAACACCTAGCAAGCTGGTAGAAACAGATGTGGCTGGACCTCCTCCTGCTAACAGTGTGTATACTATTTCACAGGGCAGCTTGAAGTAAAGGAGGGAACTCATGGCCTCGAGAGGAAAAGATATGAGTGACTACGGTACACATTCTTAACTTTTTTGAGCCTCCGTTTCCTTAGATTTCAGTATTTGCCTTGCAGGTTATAATGAAGATTCGACAAAATACGTTATGTAAAGCCATTCATGCATAGGCAGTCAAAAATCGTAATTGTCCCCACAGATGCTTTATTAATAAACTAGGGTAAAATTTGTTTCTTCCTAGATATATTTGTTACCCAGGGCTGCCAAACAAAGTACCACACATTATGGATATCTTAAGGCAACAGAAGTTCATTCTCTCTCAGTTCTGAAGCCTAGAAATCCCAGGTCAAGCTGTCAGCAGCACCATGCCCTCTCTGAAGGTTCTAGGGTAGATGTCTTCCTTGCCTCTCTCTAGTTTCTGATGGTTGCGGACAATCCTCCATCATCACATGGCATTATCCCTGTATGTCTCCGTGTTCAAATTTCTCTTTTCTTATAAAGACACCAGCCATATTGGATTCAGGGCTCACTCTAACCTGGTACGAACTAAGCTTACCTTGATTACATCTGCAAAGACCCTACTTCCAAATGATGTCTCATTCACAAGTTCTGGGGAGACGTTAATTTGGGGGAGGACACTATTTAATCCAGCACAGTAGATGTATTATGGCAATAAAATATTATGCAAACTGTAAAGTACAAGTTGATTCCCTTTCTCACATTTTCAATTGTTACATGATTTTTATTTTTATGTATATCTAGGGAAACAAACTACCCATTCAAGAAATAATTACTTTCAAACACAATAAAAAAAATTACCAGTTAGATAGAGGAGAAATGAGATAATTCCTACTCCAAATTAACAAAAGTTCTAAAAGAATACAAAAGTTTTTATGGCCAGTATGACGTTTCATTATATAGAATTAATCCATTTTAGAAAATCTATAGTCATGAGCTATCTGAGGCAGGAATTACGACACATTGAACACAATTAATTTCCCATCATCTTATGTAGAGGATTAAATTAATTTGATGAGGGTTTTGTGCCCTTGAGCCAAAGCTTAACAGTCCACTTGTAGTTTTTTGATAAAAAAATTTCTGATTAATGATGGTTCTGTCACATAACAACACGAGGGATATACTTAGCTCAAGAATTATCCACAATCAAATACTGAAATGAAAATCGTATGGCATCAGCCTTCTTTTATAACCCTTAGGTGGGGTTCCATAATGAACCTGGGACGTTTCACTTATGCTTAAATGGTGACAGCGTACGTATCAGCATTTAAATTGGTATTAGCAGAACAATTGAGTTAGTTGTAATATTTTCTTCATAGTAACATGTGCCAGATCAATCAGTGTCACATGAATTGCTGCTGTTGGAATCCTAATAGCATATGATTCTTGCTGTGGGTAACAGTGTAAAATATGCCTCAAATACTATGATCACCGAGAGAGAGAGAGAGAGAGAGAGACAGAGAGACAGAGACACAGAGACTGACTTTCTTTGTAAAGACAAGATATAATCACAGGAGGACTTCATGCTTCCTGTATAGTAATAGAGAAATCCATATAAACAGTGAAAGACCTACATTTTTATCATGATCTATGATACTTATGTTTTGAATACTTAAAGACGCATTGTGGTTATATGTCTGATATAACTAGCCTATCAGAAAATGAGAATTTTTTTTCAATTATCTAAAAGGAGAGCGAAGAAGACATCTAAATTTTTTTAGACCTTGTAAATTTATCCTCTGGGATAAAAAATATAACCCCTGAAGATTCACAGTTTCCTTTCTAGAATCAGGTTGTCAGGCTCATATGCTGACACTAACTTCAACAGCTATGTACCGTACTCTGCACATGGCCTTCGCCCCCGGCTTAACGTTCTCATTACTGTCACCCAAAATGGCTTTATTTTCTTTCTCATTGGTCTCCCTGCCACAGTCTGTTCCCTTCCTCAGCCTCCCCTGTTCCAAGTTTCAGATTAACCTTATGACGTAGCTTTGCTCATGCCGTTCCTCTGAAGGATACTCTGCACGCCCTACCCCTGCAGTTCCAGCATCCTGGCCTCATTCCGACTCACCTGACACGTGACCCAGAGCATGTCGACTGCTGGATGACAGATCTGCCCACATCAGGTACCTCAGACCATCCAGCTTCTTCTTCATTGTGTAGAGTTAGTCGACACTTTTCAATTTTAATCTCTCAGTTTATTCTACGTTCCCCACCCAGATCCTTTGAGACCCACTCACAGGCCCTTTCCTTCACGGAGCTTCTCTGATTGACCTTCCATCTCACAATCGGTCCCAATTACCGGAGGTGCCTATTACAGTATTTGGCTCATTTTGATTTATCTTTAACTTAAATGCTTATTTTTCCCCCTTACTGATCTTATTTGCACAGTCCATGAGAAGTGGAATCATGTTTTCATCGTAGATATATGATCCCAGAAGCAAGCATAACATCCTTTATGGATTAAGTCAAACGAGCTGTTCGCATGAGTTTTTCTGCAAATTCCATGTGGGATTATCATCTCAGAGAGAAAACTGATTTAGAACTCCTTCGTGGATTACCAGACGAGAACAGCAGAATTAAAAGAGGAATTTGGAATTGTTACAAATGTATCAGCTCTCAGAAGACAGATGAAGGGGAATTACTTATGGTGACTTCTTAAGTAAATAATGTGGGACTTCCTCAAAATAAAGTCTACACTTTCTGTCTTCACTGAGTAATCACAGCCCGTGATCCTGCATCTTCTTTCTATTCAGGGTTTTCTTTGGCAGATGTTACTATAATCCTAAAATACAAAATGAAAGTGAGATTTGGAAAGTTTTAGGATTTTAAAATTTATTTGGTGATTTTTTGGGGGGGAGGCAGAATCTACTTTAGATAGCATTCCTAAGAACATATAAATAACAGTAACCAATCTCTCTACCATTGCTTACTTGTGAGGCAGAAGAGAAGACTCTAAAATAAAGCCAGTTACTGAAATGCCTTTAAAGGCTGTCGGGGTACTTGAAAATGGCCCCTATAAAATAGAAGTTGCATTTCTTTTCACCTGGCCTTCATTCACATACTTTGCATTTTGTTGAGCTGTTTTTAGCAGATCCTCCTGATGATAGAAAACATAACTTCCCATTCTGCCAGTGGGTTTTCTTGGCATCAGAATTCTGGCTGGATGTTCCCCTATGAGAATTCCACTTGAAGTGTGCACTGTTGAGCATCTTACTGTGTATCAAGATAAAGCTTTAATTTCATGATTAGTTTTTCTTCTTCATGACATCCAGGTAGTGTAAATCAGCTCTTTTGACTTGTACGTATTAATTAGAGCAGTTGTTCAGAAAGGATGTTAAGGAAACTCTTCCCTCCATTAAAACGGAGGTCAAGAGTGGCGTATTACTTCACAGGGAGTTTAACCAAATTTAAAGGAGTAGTGAATTGTTTGGCAGCTATTAGGCTCTGGAGAATAATTAAACTCCTCTAAACTTTGTTAAAAAGAAGGAAAAAAAAAGCTCACCATCTAATAGAAAATGCAGAATGAAAAAGCTTTCTTAGATTTCAAACTATCATAATTGATGTCTGCCACTATTACTCATAAAAAAGGTTACTCATAAAAAAAAATGAATTGCTCTTCTACTGCATCTTAGACTACCCATTTGTTTTGAGAATTTAAAAAAAAATTGTGCTATATCTTGTGTTGGTATTTAGGCACATTGATTTTCCCCATTAGACATGGGTATCTGCCTGTTTTAATTTCATACATGCTTAATCATACTACAAAGAATTGTGAAATGCAATATTCTCTGTTACATAGGTTTCGCCCCCAGGATCAAAATATAGAATTCCTAGGTCCTGTGTCTATCAATACCTTGGACAGGGACATTCAGGCCATTTGATGAGATTTTTAGGTATAATGGAGCTAAGAGGATAACAAACCACGTAGTATCAGAAGAAAGACCCAAAACACCAAAAATGACTCAACATGCCCAAGTCTAACAAGGTAAAGCTTAACTGGGTTAAACACCTTCGGTTAAGTCTTAAAAAAAAAAAAAATACTGCACAAGTATAGAAGAGGAGGCATACATTAAAAGTACCCCACAGAAACACTAAATAACCACAAAGAAAATTAAAAAAAACAAAACAATCTCCAAATTACCCCAAGCCCTTTAAATGTAAATAAGGAAGCCGCTTTCAGGAAATGCCGCTCTGTGGTCCTTGGCACAGCACAACGGCTTCGGCCACTCTCCCGTTGCCTCTGCTGCGTGTGCCCCTCAAGCTCGCCTCGAGACGCCTCGGTCCCTCTCCAGCTCTCGGAGTCAGCCTCCTGCCCTCCGTGAAAGCTCACCCATGGCCCATCCAAGTGGGTGCTCTGTGCTGCGCATTCTTGGGTCTGCGCCCGGAGCGCCCGCTTGTCGTGAGTCAGGCCACAGTGTGCCTGGGGGACTGGGTCCTCCGTCTGCACTGCCAGGTGTGAGTTCCATGACAGCAGTGACCTTCTTGCTCGCTGTCTCTTTGGTGCCGAGGACAGTGTCTCTCTTGAACCTTTTCGCCACCGCCCTCCGAGTCTGACACACTGGCTGCTGAGTGGGACATTTTTGAAGCTGCTGTGTTCTGTCCTTCCTCGCCAGACGTTAGAAATTATTTTCTGCCAAACATGGTTTGTCCCACAGGGCCTTTAATGCTGTGGTCTTTAATTTATTTATTTATTTTTAAATTTTTATATGTCTATTTTCATGCTTTGAGTAAAACACACTATAAATAATACAGCTTTAATGACAGTTTTAATCTGTGGCATCATTTACAGCACGGACGTCACCACCAACTCACAGCTTTAGGATGGGTGGGCCCTTCTATTGTGCTCACGGCCACCCCAGGGGTCTTCTGTAAACGTGACTGTGATCAGGTCACACTTGCTTGGCTACTTCCCCTCACAGCCTTCGCCACTGCAATTCCCTTCACCGAAATGCTTTTCCTTCCCCTGCCCCTGCTCACGGCTCATGTCTACTCATCTTTCCATCTCGCAGATGCCCCTATGCTCTGTGGCCATTGCAGACATTTCTAATACGAACACCTCTCTGTCCAGAGTCTTTCATATTTGCTATTTACCTTTGATCTTAGGATTACTGTCAGTTTCTCCCCCAGAGAATGGGCTACAAGAGGAAAGAGGCTACAGTTTGTATTCACCTGGTAGGGTGCTGAGCACATAGTAGGCGGTCGATAAATATTCTTAGGGTAAGCAAACAAATGCAGGCACCAAAAGGCATAGAATCTAACCAAGTTTCCTATAGAAAATAAAAGGGCTGCTATGGAAAAAAAGAACACTTTTCAGTTGTCTCGAGAGGATTTTGGTTTCTAAAGGAGCCTTAAATTCTTACAGAGTTGAAAAAGGAATAGCTTTTGGAACCTGGTCATTTTTAGAATGCTAGCCTAGGCTCCAAGTCAAAGGGAGAACGCTTTCTGTTCACAAACCCCAAGGGGTTAAGGGCAGGATCCAGGGAACCTGGAAGAAAAGTCTACCACTGAAGCACAAAAAACCAGGTATAAAAGGACTTTCGATCTCGGTCCACTTGTTAGGAATTCTAACTTTTTACAGTCCTTGATCCCCTCCATATCAGATTACTTTGTAACTCAATTGTTTCCTCAGCTCAAAAGAACATGATTTTACTTTTTTGATTCAAGTGTCGAGTGAATAAAGAGATTAATTAAAGTTAAGATAGCAATGGTCAGGTTTGCTCTCTGCTGAGTGTATCGCCCTCATCTTAAATCTTCTTAAACCACAGGCAATTAATTCAAAAGCCTGAGGGCTCTTGCATGGAAGGGATAATGGGGTGAGACTTTAAATGGCACCCAGTTCTTAATCTGAAATCTCTGCGCTTTATTGGTTTATGTTAACACCTTACTGATTAATCCTGTAATGATTAAAGCTGTTTCTATTCACAGATATATCAGATTGACTGAATCTATTCTATTTTTGGTCATTTAAAAAATCTCAGTCACCACACAACTGATTGATTGTACTATAATCTAAATCTTAAAACTGTAGAAAGTGCCAGATGGGTCATTGCTTAATCCAATGGATCTTTACACACACATACACGTATGCGCGCGCGCGCACACACACACACACACAGAGCTATCTAGGTGATAGGATAAGAAAAAGGACTAGAAGGCAGGAGAGGAAGAGGGGAATGGGAAGAAGGAAGAAAGAGACAAAATGAAAATATACCAAAATATTAACACTAGCTAACCGTATGACGAAGTTATAGGCAATTTTTTTTAATCTTCATATTTTTTCCTATGTATGCCAAAGTAGCCTATATATCCTTTTATAATCAGGAGAAAGCAATATTTTAAAAGTTAGAATATATATTCTATGACCTTCAAATGAAGAAAACAATCTTCAGAAATGTCTCGTTTGGGGAGGCTAGCTGTAAAAAAGTGAAGAAGAAGGACCCACAGTCTTCCGCCACTGCTAAGACATGCTCGCGCGCTCTCTCTCTCTCTCTCTCTCTCTTTCTCTCTCTCTCTCCACCCCGCCCCCCACCCCACACACTCCATGATGCTGCTATAGACTCAGCGCCTTGGCATCTACATGCTGTGCGGTACCACAGTCAGTAGCCATAAGACTCCAACCCCGCATTCTTAGCTGTCGCTAAGCCAGAGCCGACGCCTCATTCCAAAGGAGCACAGAGTCCTCTCCACTTTCAACCCCACGGGGCTCCTGGCAACCAAGGTGCTGGGGGCCACCTGAAGGAGGAAAAAGGTAAGGCAAGGAAGGCATAAAAGACTCACGACGCAGCCTGGCTCTGAGAAGCCTTTCGCTCGCCTCTTCCCGGAGCCACAAACACTTTTGCGGGGATCGATAATAAAGAAAAAAAAAATGGAAGTGCTTCTGAGAACGTTCGGCAGGGAGGGCTAGGAGATTCGCAGGGCCCGGGGTGCAAGGGAAGCGTGAGGCTTCCTGCGCAGAGGGCAGGCGTGGCGACCCGGTGGCGTTAAAGGCGCTGAAGCAAAGCTCGGGCCTCCACCCCGGGTCTCCCCTGACCTGCCGCGGGGTTTTTAAATTTGCATTGAATACCATTCTAAGAAAAATTTAAATTTTTGATTATTAGCATGAATTTTGCCCTCTCTGTTCATATTGTGCAATGTCTGTCTTAAAGGCAAATATAAGAGCATTTATCCCAACTGCGGAAACCACAGAATTACACAATTCTCATTTTGTAGCTTGTAAATGAGTCTTTTTGTCATTCTTAGGAGAACAGCAGGGAAGCTGCACATTCTACCAATGCTCGATGCTCGACTTTAAGGAACGAAAGGAAAAGGAACGAGGTTTTCCCTACTGCACTGTCTGTCCTTGTCATCGTTTTCAGCCTAAGTAGCTTGTAGTTCAAAAAGTGACCCGAGAAAGAAAGAGAGGCCATGATGTGACTCCGTGGTCACTGTGCAGGAAAAATGCTCTCGGTGTTTCTCCTCGACCACTCACATGTCACGCTTCACCTCTGACACGTCTTGCCGTCGAATGTGTGTGTATAAGGGTGGGGATGGGGTGGGGGGCCAGAGGGTTAGAACTGTCTCCCTACCCATAATTCCCCAATACCAGCTGGATGTCCTGCCATTTAACTCAAGTCTGATACTATTTATCGGGAGCTCCCACAGGTTCGGGTCTCAGTCTCGCAAGACGCCAGCTGAAGGTCTCAGGTTGTCACCTGGGCTTCTGACAGATTGGCTATAAACCGGGGTGTCCGCAACCCCCTCTAGAGTTTGATAATTCGCTAGAATGGCTCACAGAACTCAGGAAAACCCCTACTTAATGTTCACCAGTTAATTATAAAAGAGGACAATGAAGGACGAACAAGCGGATGGAAGAGATGCGCTGGGCAAAGTCTGGAAGCATCTCAGGCAGAGGGGTTTCTGTCTCCATGGAGTCGGGGTGGGCACCCCCTGCCCCCAGCACAGGGGTGCGTTCGCTACCCTGGAAGTTCTCCAAGCCTCACCCTCAGGATTTTCATGGAGATGTCACCCCATGGGATGCTCGATCATCAACCCCATCTCCAGCCCCTCCGCTCTTCCCTTCTCGGAGGACGAGGGTGGACCTGGGCGTCCAAGCTTCTGGGGATCAGCCCCATCCGGGAGCCCCCCACGAGACAGACACCCCTGCCACCCAGGGAGCTGTGAGGGGTTCAGCAGCTCTGCGTTAGAGACAGGCGTCACAGGCTGAAGAGTAGAATGAAAGATGCTCTCAGAGCTCTTCCCACGCAGGGAGTTACGAGGGTTTGAGGGTCCCCGTGTCGGAAGCTGGGAGCGGGAACCACACACGTATTTGCTATTACTTCACGGTCACCAATATTTCCTAGAACCCCGCTGGCCCTTCTCTGCGTGTGGAGCAAATGCGGTTCCGACGGAAGGCACGGCGGTCCGCCAGCAGCTGACCTCGCACTGCGCGCCCCCAGCCTTAGATGTCACCTGCTCGCCTGCGCTCGCCGTCTGCTGAACGCCCACCTGAGCTTTGTGCTGACGGCACAACACGAACCCCATGTGCAGATGGGGGTCCCCGCAAGCTGGGCGCACGTTTTGCGTTATTCTGAACTCAGACACGTACGTGCTCCACTGTCCCGTCAGACGCCACTTACACAGTGCGAGTCAAAGGATTTCTAAATGCCAACGCCAGAGCAGCCAGCCAAAGGCGGGCCCTTGTCGTCGCAGGCCCTCGGTGGCCATCCCAGTTGTACGCCCACGAAGCCGGCCCTGATGCCCTGCCTTGCTTGGTTCTTTGGCCTGTTACACCTTTTTATCCAATTAATGAAATTAAAATCTGCCAGAAGTTCTACACCAGCAGAGGACGGGGCAGACTACCGAGACCAAGAACTGACCGAAAGGATCTGATGTCCGCGTGATGTCTTATGACTAGATATTTCACCAAAATCTTGCTTTACGAATTACGGATAAAACTAGGAGTGAAAGAGAGATTAGAGAACAGAAGAAGAGCAGAATTTGCTCGCCGGTCATTTTCGGTGTGGTTCCTGAGATGGACTGGGATGCTAACTGGAGAATCATTAAGCGAGAAGGCGCAGTCTTACATATATTGAAGGTCTGTTCTCTTTCTGGTTGATAAAACGAACAATTTCAGGACTCACGCGGAACGCGTAATCTGATAATTACGGAAGGGCTCAGAGGGGTAAGGAAAGGAAACGGGAAAATTAAATTTAGAAAGAAGCTGGTGAAGAGTCGGGCTCCAGCTGACACAAAACCGCCCACTGAAGATGTTCTTAAAGAGACACTAAAAATGCTCTTCATTATTTATGCCCCTAAAACGCATTCGGGGGCATAAAGAAAAAAAAAGGAGCTTTTCCGTAAAGTGATACTAAGGCTGCTGAGGCAATGCATTTCTTAACCCGACAAGTTAGCACTGCTTCTGTCTATTACTACTTGCTTCCCGTGGGCGAGGTCAGCCTTGTAACATGATCAATCGAGGGCAGTTTAATTGTTTATGCACGTTCGGCAGCTGCCCACATACATAAAGTGCCTCCCACATCATTACACCGGGGAAGCACCATTAACCAGAAGTCCCGTGCTGGGCACGCATGTGGCAGAATTTCTGTCTTGATCTGCCTGGTTTTCTAGTTCCCCAGTCCCCTTCTAAACCTGAGGTCCTGACACAAGTCACAGTTTATGTCCTCCTTCCTAACGAACCATTTTCACCTGAGCTGGAGTCTGTTACCCACGCCTTCCGGTGTGGTTCGGTCTCCGACATGCCGTGCAGAACAATGTCCACTGGCCACAGGGCACCTGCCTGAGTTACGAATCGGACGCCACCAGATCTCCCTCACTGTATTTTCTTTCCCATCCCCATCGGATTAGAGCTCTGCATTCCGATGACCCGAAGCCCCAACGTTTCCTAACATTGCGTCTTGGGCCACCTGGCTAACCATTCTCGACTCATGCATTTTCTTTAGCTCATCAAGCCACAAACTAAGGAAGTTCTCTCCACTTTATAACAGCTCATTCAACTGCTGTTGGCTCGAAGGTGTCAGGAAATCCAAATATCTTTAGTCTGAGTTCATCTGAGGTACTAGATGAGTCTCAATGTCACTCAAATGTGGCATTCCAGCATCTGTGATAGAACCCTGTCGCCAAGCCAAATGCTGACCGTAGAGTCGGGGAGCGCTGTTCTCCCCCATAAGTGGTGCTTGCATAGGCAAATTCTGTGCCCTCGTACCCCATCGTAACTTCGGAGGAGGAAAAAGTGTAAGTGGAAGAATTTAGAAACAGCAAAAAGGTTCTTTATATCAAAAACTGCCCTGATCCAGGTGCCGCAATATTTACAATGTCATCATTATAATTCAACTCAATTCAACAAATTCTTTTAGCACCAACTGAAGAAGACACATTGGCTAACTATATACACAATAAGAGTAAATAAGGCACATTCCCTGCCCTTGAGAAGCTCACAGTCCAATTAGAAGGAAATATTATACTTATTTTATATATGCACATAATAGAAACATTTATGAAGTGTTCAGAGGATATAGATTGAAGATCATCTGTTTTGGGTTCATCATTGCTCTCTTTCAGGTCTTATTTGATTCAAATTATTCCAAGAGGCAATACATCAGTTATTAGAACTGTCAGGATCTTGTTCTTCCCCAAGCTGTGAGGTAAAAGGTGATAAGCATGCTGGGCAAAAATACAGCAAGGTAAGAGGCGTCGGGAAAATATTCATGAGCGCTTTTATTTGTGCATTCATTCGTGCAGTCGGCACTTATAAATCAACTCCGTCACACAAACACTAGGCGGGATGTGGAGTTCTACCGGGCACGATGACTGTCTTCAAACGAGCAGGTATTACCACCTACTGTCTGATGGTGAGAAATCGGTTTGGGACTTTGTAACTTAAAGTTTAAGAGCTGGATTTTCAGGATGTAATCCATATTCCACGGCATAACAAATTTTTTTAGGAGCAGAAATGCCTTATACCTTTTATTCCATTGAGTTGTCTAAATGTCTACTTATTCCTCTTGTAGTCTCTCAGCTTTATTTTTAAAGAAAAAGATTAACCACTTAGACTTATATTTCATAGAATGGAGTCGCAGCTACTTATATCAGAAAGAATCACTTGGGCACTGATCAAAATGCAGAGAATATGATTCAATCTCTGCAGTGAGGGCCATAACTATGCATTTTTAATAAGCACACAAATTATTCTGCTTAACTCTAAAGTTTGAAAACTATTATTCTAGCACATCTTTTCCTTTGCCTTAAACTCTTGAGGCTTTAGGTCACTCCCTTTTTAAAGTAATATTCTGCCTTATTTTCATTCAAAATATGATTATTAAGCAACTTGCATAGATGAGAACACGACTGACTCCATCGTGTGGGTACAAAGCCCCACAGATCTGAGCTCTGCCTTCCTTTCCAAACCCGTTCCTCCCTGACGTCAGCCGTGTTGAAGTCACAACCTGTCTCCTACTTTCCTCATCATGTCAAGCTCCTTCCCAGCCCACTGTTTTATTCATGCCACAACTAACGCCTAGAGTGTTCTTCCCTGTACTCATGCTAACTACTTTTTACTCTTCATATTTAGCTTAAATATCTTTTCTTAGAGAGACTTTCCTTAACCACTCAAAGTTAATTAGGTTTCACCTAATATTGTTTTATTGGGCTGTTCCTTGGAACCAAGGAACCCATCACAATTTATTATTACGCATTTGCATATATTTTGCTTGGTGCATATTTCTGCTGCTACCTCAAGCTACATGGGGGGGGGCATATCTGTTTACCTCACCAATGTACATCATCTGGTACTGTGCCTGGCACAGATTAGATATCTGATGAATACCTAGATGAATGAGCAAACAAGTAAATAGTAATTACCTTCACACACAGGAAGATAGGAACAAAAACAATGCATGAATTAAAAACTATGTAAAATATATAACAAGGTAATATATGATCAATTATACGCAAGTCATAAAATGGCTTATTAAGAATTCAGAGGGCAAAGAGATCCATGTGCATCCCAGTAGTCAGGAAACCCTGAGCAGGTGAAAGAGAATTCTAGCCAGGCCCTAGATAGTAATTAAAACAGGCAAAGGAGAGGAGAAAGACAGGTCTCATAGACAAAAGTTCAGAGGCCAGAATCAGAGAATGTCCAAGTTAAATTATCCCAAGATTTATTCCAATTCAGCACATTCTGTTCATAGATAAAGGTGGTGAGGATTTTTTTTTTTTAATTTTGATTGATTCCACTGTCCCTGGAGGAATGTCCACAGAAAAGCAATATTCTAAATTTCTTACTGGTTTTATTGATCCCACCCCCACAACCCTCAGAAATAATAACTCTGTGGGATTCGAAGTATAAAGGGAGGTTAAAAGGGCATCAAAATGTGACCAGACATCCAAGGAGACATTACAAAACCTGGCAAAGTGATGTAATCATTGAAGGGAACCGCATCCAGCTTATCAGAGAATTAAATCAGAACACGAAGGACCTGATTTCTCCAATACGAATCAGAATGTATGCATCCAGTCTCTCCCAAGTTTGAAAAACATCGGAGTGGCTGTTCTACTTTTATTTCTGCTCAAATTGTTTTCTCTTATAAATGCGAATTATAAAAGAACTTCTAAAAAGCATTCTCACCTAAATTCCTAGTCTACTAAACAGTTCGGACTTGGAGATGCAAATCTGAAATGACTTTATTATTTTTTTCTCTTCTGTTTGTTGCTAAACATTTTTTGAAAGCTGCCCCATCACATAGCACTGGTGCCACTTCCAGACATTAAAAGAAGCCTCTTGACTTCTTACTGTATGTCTTCTTCTAAGGCTTCTGCCATATTGAAGTAATTGATTTGGTTTTGTCCAATCGTTGTAAACAATCAGAACTCTAGAAAAAAATATGTGAAATAACTGCTTTCAAACTGCTGTGATTTGTAAGAGAAGGAAAACAAATGAGGTGCCCCCGCCCCCATCTCTGGCTTTCGGTCTGAAGAAATGCTATGTACTGAAGCACGTGGTGGGGAACCTGAGCTCTGCACGGAAGTCTCCCCGAGCTATCGAGCTACAGAGATCAAAGGTTGGGGTTTGCTGAGGTAGCTGCCATTTTCCGAAAAGAATACAAATAGGAGTGAATATGCAGGGGAAGAACTCCAGAACCCTTCGAGGTAGGTTTTCTAAAGTCTGTTTTTACATATAAGTGTAGGGAGAAATTCTAAAGATCAAAGGAAAAGATAAGGGAGAGCTGTAAGGTGAATGGTTCTGAGATCAAACAGGGCTGGGGTACCAATTAGCCAGGGTGGAGGGTCGCTGAAGATCATCCGGGCAGACAGCAGAGCCTTCAAAAGGTTTGTGCCCCAGAAGTAAGCTATGCTAGGTGCAAAGAATACTGTAGATATACATGAAAAATTCACTGAATGGACTTAATAGAAAATGCTCACTGATGAAAAAAGACTGTAAATATGACAACATCACGATAAAAAATATCCAAACTGAAACGCAGAAAGCGACTAAAAGAAAAATGAACAAAGCTACAGTAACTTGTGGGACACTTTAAAGTGGTTTAACATATGTGTAATTTTGAATGACACAAGAAGAATTAGCAGAAAAATTATGTGAAGAAATAATGTCCAAAGATTTTCCATATTTGATGCAACTATAGACCTAAGATCTAAGAAATTCAGTGACTCAAAAGTAAGAAAATGAAATGTGAATTAAACCACACCAAGGCACCATAATCAAGAAGTCTTAAAAGCAATCATAAAAAAAAGATATTAAATACAAATGAAAAAGACAACAATGGCTAGAGACACCTTCAAAAACAATGCTGACTATAAAAAAAAACCAGGGAATTTCTTTAAGGTGCTAAAACAATTGTTACCTGAAAAAAAGAAAGTCATTTTCAGACAAATAAAAGCTGAAAAATGTGTTAACAGATATGTACTTTAAGAAATAGTAAAAAAAACTTCTTCAAGCAGAAGAAAAATAGTACCAAATGGAAATTTAGATCTGCATAAAGGATCGAGAGCTTCTGAAATGGTAATTACATGTGTAAATACAAATGACATTTACATTTTTAATTTTAATTTATAATTTTAATTTTATTTTTATTTTCTGAATTTATTTTTACACCTACAGCACCTGGTCTTCCATATTTTTAACTTTTTAAAAAGATAAATGATGAAGGAATAACATATGTAGATTATAACATATATAGAAACAAAATGTATTACAACAGTATGAAGAATGTTAAGGGGTTGAGAAGCAAACTCCCTCCAGTTCTCACGGCCCTTATGAACTGCCACCATATTATTTTGAAGTAGACTCTGATACGCTAAAGAAACTTACTGCAAACTCTGCAACCACCAATAAACAAATAACAAACAAATAAATAAAAGAGCTGTAACTTATACTTCAATAATGCCTAGAAAATCAAAGACAAAAAAATACTCGATCCAAGAAAGGCGGGAAACAAAGGACAACGAAAATAGTACAATTAGAAACAAATATTATTTTGCTTTTAAATTCAACTATATAAAATTTTCTATTAACTATAAATGGACCAAACACACCATTGAAAAGAAGACATTAGTAGACTGGATCAAAAGAACAAAATAAATCCTCATCAATAAGAAATGCTCTTTAAATGTAAAGACATACATAGATTAAAAGTAAAAGGATAAATAAAGATACAGTACAAAAGCACCAATCATAAGGAAGCAAGAGCGGAGATGTTAATGTCGGACGAAGCAGATTTTAGAACAAGAAATTTACCAGCGATAGAGAAAGAAATTTCTTAATAATAAAAGGCACAATTCATTTAAGAAGACCTAATAATATAAATGTGTTTGCACCATATTTCAATGGTGACTTCGACACTGTTGTCTCAGTAATGTTAGAAATAGTGATTTAAAAATTAAGTACAAAGAAGAATTGAGTCAGGCTAGCAACTAGCTTGATCTTATTAGCATTCATTAGAACAACTCTTTCCAACACATTTCAAGTGCAAATGAAACATTTATCACAATAAATCATCCACTGGGCCATAAAAGCAGTGTCAATAAATATAAAAGACTGCTCTCAAACAGATTAGGTTCTCTAACTACAGCATAATTAAATTAGAAATCTTTTTTTTTTAAGTTTCATCAGATATTGCCAAAATATTTTGAAAATTAACAACACTCTCCTAAATAGTCCATGAGTTGAAGAAGTCAGAAAGGGTATTAGAAAATATTTTGAACAAGTGATAATAAAAGAATGCATGTAAAAAATTGTGAGATACAAATAAAGCAGTACTTAGAGGGAAATGTATAACTGTAAATGTTTATATTAAAAAATAAGAAAGGCCTAAAATAAATTATCTAAACTTCAATCAAAAAGCTCACAAATGGTTTAAGAATACATAAATCAAATAAATAGAAGGAAAAAGTCAAGAAAATTAATGAAATCAAAGGTGATTCTTTAGAAAAATCATTTAAATTAATAAACTTCTAACTAGATTAATCAAGAAAAAAGAGAGAAAGCACAAATGACCTACAGCAGGAATAAAAGGTGACCTATCATTAGAGATCCTACAGAAATTAAAAAGATAATTTGAACAACTTTACGTCAGTTTAGACAAAATTAATTCCTTGAAGGATGTAATCACCAAAATTAAAATGAGAAGACATAGAAAGTAAAAATATTAATGTATCTATGAAAACACTGAAAGTATAGTTCATATCTTTCCACAGATTAACTTCATTGTTGTAGTCTATAAAATATTACGGAAAAAAGTAATGTCAATCATACAGAAATTATTTCAGAAAACGGAAGAGGATGGAACAATTCCCGAACCATTCCATGAAGTCAGAGCACTCTAGTATCAAAACCAAACCAGAGCTCTGCAAGAAACAAAACCTAAAAATCAGCATCTGTCATGAACGACAATGCAAAATGCCTTAACCAAATATCAGATTGAGTCCACAATACATAAAAAATAATATACAATGGCCAAACACACTTATTCTTGGAATTCGAAATTATTTTAGTAATGGAAAATCAGTCATTATTCCCTATCTTAACAGAATGAAAAGGGAAGCTATGATTATTTCAGTAGATATGTTTGTCCATACTGAACACCATTTATATATATTTCTTAGCAAACCAAGAATGAAAAGAAACTCAATTTGACAAAAGCCATCAATAAAATCCTGCAGTTCACACCATACTTAAACAGTGAAAGACTGGATGTCTCTCCCTAGATTTGGAAGAAAGTAAAAGTCAGCTCCGCCAAAGGGTAGGAACTTCCAGTTATAAGATGAATAAATTCTGGGAATCTAATATGCAACATGATGATTATAGTTAATTACTGTGTTTTATACTTGAAAGATGCTAAGGGAATAGGTCTTAAATATTCCTGCTGGAAAAAAAAAGGTAATTATGTGTTACGATGGACACGATGGATGTGTTACTAATACTAAGGTAGTGAACATTTTGTGATATGTAAGTATTGAATCAACAGGTTGTACACCTTAAACTTAGATGATGTTATATTTTAATTATATAAGAAAATTATACAGTGTTCCAATATTATATGTAAATAAAGCTGGGGAAAAATACAAGTCTGCTCTTAGCACTGTAGTTAGTAAGTATTCTACTGTAGGTTCTAGCAACTAGAAGTCCACAAGAAGCAAACAAAAAATAAAGCATGTATAATAAAAAGGAAAAAATAAATAAAATTCACTATTCTCAGGAACCAGGAGTGTTGTAAAAAGAAAAGACGAACAAGTACTTTAAGTGAATTTACCAAGGTCTCAATACAGAAGGTTAAAATACAGAATCAATTTTAATTCCATATACTGGCAAATAAAACTTTATAATGATATAATTTCAATAGCATCATCCAAAAATAAGAGAAATACTAATCAATTTTTAAATGTCTAAAACCTATACACTGAAAACTATAAACACTGCTGAGAAGTATTTTAAAAGACCTAAATAAATGGAAAGACATACCAATTTATTGGATCGATACTTTTAAGACTCAATTTTGTTAGGATGTCAATTTTCCTACTTAAAATGCCCATAGTTTTATAGAAATTAATAAGACAACTACATAATTTATATGGAAGTTAAAAGGACTTAGAATAATAAACACATTTTTTGAAAATAAGAACAAAGAGGATTTATGCCACCTGATTTCAAGGCTTATCAAAAAAAAAATGTGGCATCGGCCAGGGATTTTTATATTGATCATTGCAAAAATATAGTCTGGCAATATATTCATACAATAACCCATCAACAAAGGTTCCAAGGTAACTCAATGGGAAACATGTAGTCTTATAATTTGATTAAATGATTTTGGAATAAGCCATTCCAAGAATTCAAAATAAGTCACAGAACTCGAATTGCAAGGTAAAGATATAAAATTTCTGGAAGACGATCTAGTTCACAGGTTCCTTTCTAGAATCAGGGTGTCAGGCTTAGAAAACGACACTAACTTCAACAGATACGTATCGTATTCTTCGTGCCGCCTTCATCCCCAGCCTAACGTTCTCATTACTGTCCCTGAAATGGCTTCATTTTCTTTCTAATTGTTCTCCCTGCCACAGTCTTTTTCCCTTCCTCAGCCTCCCCTGTTCCAAGTTTCAGATTAACCTCATAACGTAGCTTAAAGTGTAGTTCAAGTATAAGATGCTATAACCTTATAACACCTGAAAGGGCATAATGAAGGTATTTGAATTAGTTAATAAAGTCCTCACTCCTGGTAGCTTTAGGAGGAGAGAATGCCAGAGCCATATGGCTGGCTGGAATGGGAAATTTGTTCAGCACGATTCTTTTCAAACATTCTTACAGAAAAATTAAAAGAGAGCTCAAGGCAATCCTGCATAAACATGAAAGACTCAAGATTTATTTTTAAAGTGAATGTGAATTAATGCAAAAGTTATTATTTGAATTACTCATTATAAATTCAAAGTGATACTCCAAGATGTGCCACATTGATCCTGATCCTGCATGCTTCCTGGTGCAGCACCTGATCTGTCACGAGCATGAACCCCGGGCTCACGAGTTTCCCCAAATCTGGATATAACGACATAATAAGAGATGAGGTGCAAAGACTTAACCCACAGGTGATGAAAAACTATGAAGGTTTTGATAAAAAAAAAAAAATTAAGGTTTTAAAAAGCTTGAGAAAAAATATATTTAGTAGTAAGGTGGATTGAAAAGGAAAAAACTAGGAAGCCATGGCAATCCTTTAAGCGAAGAAGGCGAGTCTGTTGACCAGCACTACCCCTGAAAATTTGAAAAAGTCTCCCACAGAACCATCTAGGTACCAAGTGAAGACATTTTATCGTCAGCTACAGGCAAGAGTTGCACCCTAGGTGATGCTAAAGGCTCACTCTGCATTCCATCTTGAAAAGGCACCTTCACAGGGATCCCGAAGACAGGCAGACACACCCGGGCATCTCTGAGAAGCTAAAAACTAGACTTTTTTCACTAGTATTTAAAAATCTATGTTTAGCGTTCATTTAACGGTAGCAGTGAGAAACAGGCTGCCTATTAATAAAGTGTGCACATTTAAATTTGAAATAAGGAATTGATTACATGCATCTAATGTATTGCAGCATTTTTAATATTTGAATTGTCATCAAATTGCAGTTTTCCAAACCAGAAAACTTCTTAAAGGGCATAATAAAGGTGTTCGAACTAGTTCATAAAATAAAGTCCTCATGTCTAGTAAACACCCTACGCCAGGCATTATCCAGTTTCAGATTTTAAGCTGGCCTGGGGGCCTGGGGCTGTGCTGTGGGTGCACAGTGTGACCTGCACGGGAAGCCACACAAGCCCCCACCCCCAAAAGATAAATCGGCTACGGTGAGGTTCGTGCTTGCTCACTCGTCGTTCACGCAAAGGTGCTAATTTTGCTAGGAGTGGGACCCACCACCTGCAGAAACCCGTGTTAACTGTTTTCTATCTTTTCTTTCTGGTGTTTAGTGCGTGTCACCAAACAGGGCTTGGTCACACTAAATGTCCCGCTGGCCCAGCTTCGAGGGCCCTTTTGGTCTATTACGTTGGGGAATGGAGTTTTCGGTGTGAAAAGAAGTGAAAAGTGCTTCTGTCTATGAGGCCTTTCTTACTAGTGATTTCTTTTTATAGTTTATGCTTATTTTCTTTATTTATTTTGCTTGTTCTGTGGCTATTTCTCTGCCCCGGAAAGTCACCCCATTCTGAAGGATAACAGAGAGCGGGGTACAGGCCACAGAAGAGGAAGCATTGTTAACAATTGCTTGCATGAGACCCTCATCTTCCTGGGCACTCCAATGGCTCCATCAGAATGACTGGGAGCGATGGTTGAAACACTGGTCCCTCAGCCTCTTCCTCAGAGCTTCTGAGTCAGCAAATCTGAGGCAGAGGGGGACATTTCACGTTTTTAACAAGCTCCTCAGTGATACGTTGTTGGCATGAGGACATGCTTTGAAAACCTCTAATTACTCAACTCATTGGGGCCAAAGCATCCACAGAGATATTTGGGATCCAAATTCCAGGTATTTCTGAATGTTCCATTTGTTTGTTTTCTCTGTAATTCTCCTTCTCTTACAAACCTTCAGTGGTTGTAGGTTGCGGATGGAAGAGTTCTGTAAGAGTTCTAAACACTATCTGTCTCTCAGCCTTGGAGGCATCGCCAACAGTAAGCAGGGGGGGTCACGTGCGCCTCCCGCCCCTCCCGCAGTATTCACGATAATTATGATTATCAGCATTGTTCCATAGCTTCTCAGGATGACCTCTGCAAATGGTCCTTTTTCTGTTTTGTTTCTTGTTAGTTTTCTTCCTGAGTGTCAGGAAGCTGGAACCAGTAACCCCTCTAAACTCTGTGGAGGAAGATTTGAGTGAAGATGGACAAGCCATAAATAATACCCTGCCCTGAGTGCAAGGAGCAGTCGCCAAAATGCACTTCAAACTACCTTGTGTATAATTTATACTGAGACGGTTGCCATCATAAGATATTATCCAAATGAAAATCAGGAGTTGCATGATATTAATATTAAAAAGGACAGAGAATATGAGAAATGAGTGTAAGAAAAATTATTTCAGTCCACAATTGTACCCAATATCAACCTGGGGAGTGGGGGATGGGGGTGGTAAGAAACGACTTAGGAAAAGTATAGAGAGTTGATTAATCAGATCCAGAAGGCAAATGCTGAGCAGGTAAAAGGGCAAACTCTCGAAGGGTTAACAATGCAGAGATTTAAAAAAAGTAGCGGAAGTAAAGGAAAAATCCCTGCATAGACAAGTTTACCGGAAATACAGAATACCTGATATATTTGAAATAAATATGGCTTTATTGTTCTCAGATAAATATGCTACAGATTATATTTTTCAAATTAATAAGGGAGTAAAAGCGGGCACGATAGATCCAGATAGAGAACGAAAAGAGGAAATCTTTAATCAAAATATTCAGTCTTGGATAATGAAAATCTAAATCATATAAAACTTGATTAAGTGACATTTTGTCTTATTGAGCTGGGACAAGAAAAAGATAATTAAGGTTTGAGACTGAGTTATACCTTACAGTCAAAGTCAACCCAGGCCCGGTATTTGTTACCCTCCATTTCTACCCACAAAAAAAATTAGTGGGTTTAATTATAATCTTGAGGTACTCTAAGACACTCACTTATAAAAGAAGGACTAAATTATTATATTTTGCTCATTTTAAGTGAATATTAACTTTAGAAAATCTTTTGGAAAGATGGCTGGAATGGAACCCAAAGAAGGTTCTGTTTAATCCATCAGTACCCAGACAGGAAGGATGCAAAACGCGGTTCAGAGAGAAGTTGCTGCGGTCAGACTTCCTGGATGCTCACGCACTCACTACCTGTTTACCTGCATCTTAACTGAGGCCTCAATTTTCACATCTCTCAAATGGAGCTGATAATAGAATCGAGCCCATAAATTCGTTGTGAGATTTAACTTAGCTTGGGCAACATTCTTCTGCTGCAGGCAGATGATAAGAGGTGAATAAACGTCAGCTGTTTTATTATTACTACTAGCTGTTGTCATAATATTGTAGTCGTGGTTAATGTGTGTTAGTTCTCTGTTGCTACTAAAACAAATTACCATAAATTTGATGGCTTAAAACAATGCCGACTTATTATCACACGGTTTATCTCGCTAAGTAGGAAAACAGATGCAAGTAGTTGAGAAGTCTAACATGGGTCTCACTGGGCTGAGCTCAAGGTGTTGGCAGCACTGTATTCCTTTTTGGAGGTTCTAGGGGTGAACCTATTTTCTGGCATTTTCCAGCATCTAGGAAGTGCCTGCTTTCCTCTGTCCCTAAGCATCTTCAAAGCCAATCACACGTCTCTCTCGGCTGGTCTTCCCTAGTCACAGCTCTCTGACTCTCTTCTTCTGCCTCTCTCTCTATAAAGATCTTTGAGATTTCATTGGGCCCACTGTGAAAATTCAGGATCATCTCATCTCAAACTGCCTAAACTTAATCACATCTGCAAAGTCCCTTCTACCTAGCAGCACACAGCACAGTCACAGGTACAAAGGATTAGGATCTGGACATCTCTGGACCCATTATTCTGCCTGCCACAGTAAGTTACTCAGTACTTGCTACTCACCTAGCACTCCAGTTAAGGTTTCATCAAAACAGAGACGCAGTACACTTATCTAGGGCAGTTATATTGCAAACACAGCCAAAGCAGGTAGTCCTAGACCCATCCTCTTTTTAATTGGCCTCGGGACATTAATCATTTTCAGTAAATATTTACACAGCCCAAACTTAATTACAGTCCTACTTACATCTACTTATATTTTGTAATGTGTGGATTTTTTTAAACCAATGTATTCTGTCAAAAATGCAAATTAAACCATAAATAGTGAGAAAGATATTGCAAGAAGTTACTGAACATCTTTCCCTTGCTTATAAATCTCAATAAAGAGATTCTGGTTTTGGAAATATTATTTCATTAATCCTATTCTACTGGATCTATAGAAAGACAAAGAAAGAGCATTTCGAAGGCCTTGTATTTTGATGACAGTTTCATCAATATAGAGAAAGAAACGAAAACTTCTGCTTCATATTTTTCCTATTTACATATTATTTTTCTAAACAGAAATTTATCTATGAGATACAACAAAACCACTAAGTAGAAAACTTTTTGTAAGTTCATTAAGCATTCAAGAGAACTAGTCAAAGATGGTCAGGTACTATTGCATTAAAAAGTATAATTTGTTCTCTAAGCTGATTATATAAACATATTCTTCTCACTAGGGTAGATGGACATGATCCCAGGATTTAGAATGAAAACACAGGAAAAAAAATTGGTACTCAATTAATGCAACTCACAACAGCGTCTACAGTTCCCTGTACTACTGATTATCCTTTATGTGAAAAATTACTCATGAATAACTCATATAAAATACAGCAGCATTCAAAATTTGATGGCAGGACATATACGATAAAAATATTCAGCAATTTACTCAAAGGAAAGCTATTTTATTCCTCCTTATTTCATAGTAATTCTTGGTACTGGACAAAAACAAAACATAAAAGCACACTCTTCTTGCTCTTGAGAAATGCTTATTTTTATCCTAAGGTTCACAAAAAAAAAATAGACAAATGAGTATTTGAAATTATCTATAATTAAATGATAATCTATAATCACTCACCATTAAGTAAAACATATGTTAATTAGAGAGTCTAAACTAATTGCAGGCTGTCAAATGCCTATGTGTAAAAAAAAAAAGTCTTATTTTCATAATAGTCTATAATTATATATTTCACAACAGACTAATGGATTTTCAGAAGCCATCACTGCAGAACCCTCACTCTTGTTAAACAATAAGATGCATAATTTAGAAAGGCTGTTTTCTGTCTTTATGTTATCAAAAATTAAAGCCAAATAAAATCCAGATTCAGGAAACCATAATCAATAAATAAATATTAATAATCTAAAGGAAAAAATCAAAGGGATTCTTTGACAGAATGATTTTTAATTTTTTCAGTAAGTACATACTTTCAAGTAAGATTAAATTTTGGTACGAAGCACATTCTTATTGGAACCCATTCAAGGGGTTTGTTGGTGGAAGTGATAAGTAAATAACAAATCGATCGCTTTTAGTCAATTCCAAAAGACTATGAAAACTAATTCTCGGCTACTTACTTCTTTACAGCATATTTTGTCTCCGAACAGAATTAATTCAGGTGAGAAGGGGAATCATGTAGACGAACAAAACTAACATTTGCATACGTGTATTATAAATCTCTGGGTTTCTCTAGGCTCACATCAGAATCTGAACGACTTCACACTCTGTGAGCCTCGTCTACACTGACTCGGCCCAGCAGGCATGGGATGCAAAGGTGATTGGGATGAGCTCAGTCTCCTGAGCCTGTATTCACAGCCGACGCGGAGGCCGCAGATCGACTGACGACGCCGTCAGTGAACCACGTTCCTCTACCTACACACCCACGATGGCAATGAAAACCATCTCGGGTTCTCAATATCCTTGTCATTTTTGTAAGAATAATAAAATACATATCTGGCAGTTCACACATCATACGTTTTTTTTCTGGATTTCATCTTTAGCCAGAATAGCAGAAATCACAGGCTAGCATTCTTATATCAACATTTATTTAGCACTTACTAAGTTCCAGAACCTGGGCAAGATGCTTTCATTTACTATTCCATCTTATCACATTACTATTCCATTTAGTAATCAAAATGGAAAATCTAGGCTGTTTTGCAAGTTAAAAGTACCAACATCTCCGTTTCACTGGGAAAGAGTTCAAATAATTATATAACTTTTTGATTCTTTAATTATTCTAGTAATCCCTCTGTATTCTGCCTTTTATTTTGTTTAAGTAAACATAGTCTGTGATTCACCTGAAATTCTCTTCCATTTCTTCTGGTTAATAGTTATACTTCTTTTATGGGTTTTAATCGCTAATTATTAAATTAACTTCTTTAAGAATAAAACTTCAGACTTAAGAATAAAACAATCAGTTCCATAGCTCCAACATGTTTGTTATGAAGATTAGGTCTGTGAAACTACATCAGCATTTCTTTAATGTAATGATGGATATAAAATATTAGATATTTCCTGACACCAGAAGGGGAGAAGCGAGTTAAGAAAATGGAAAGAGAATAATACTTGTTTTTCAACCAGTCTCAGAGTTCTTATGCAGGGTTATTGCGTGAGACTTAGGCCATGAGCTGGGCTTCTTCAGTATTGGTAAAGGCCGAGATCACTCCGGATATATTTATAGTTAATTATGTGGTATTTATTGTAATTCTATCCCCCCTGAGCTGTTTAAGTTTTTCAGTATCTGTAGTAAAAATCACCACTCTTTCTCAGCTTCTCCAATGAACCAGCAGCCCTTTCTCCAAATCAAATCTGGGAGCCATGGAATCTGCTTGCTGTTCCTACCCCACAGAAAGAGTCGCTTCAAAATAGGAGGCAGGTCCTGAAAACACAAGTATGAAAATAGCTCACAGTACCTTACTGGGTGGAGAAGCCCCGTGGGATCCTCGTTGGCAGGTCTGAGAGTTACAGTCAGGCAATCAGCAAGGACTTCGGAGGCGGGCAGGGGTCAGCTATTGTCTGGCTCCCCCTGTTGGGCAATAGCATCCATTACAACAGGGCAGTTGAGTTTCCATTAGACCTTGACAGGCTGGCTGGCTGGCTGTCCTCCAATACCAATGCGAGATTCTCTCTTGTTCATCGTTATCGGCAAAAGAATCTGATAGTTTTCTCTCCTTGAGCAGATGTGTAAACTAACAAGAGAGTTAGGCCTGTCAAAATGACAACATACATTGATTCATCTCATCTTGATGTCTTTGGGAGGACAGCTTATCTCAACTGTACAAAAGAAGGAACTCAGTATCAGTGTTTCCTCATCGATAAATGACAATGGCAAGCCTGGTTTATAAGTAATTGCCTGTTTCCAGAGCAACATTTAAAATGTACATGCAAATCATCCACCCACTATAAACTGATGGGAAACTACCTTTGCCGTTGAATAAACAAAGGCACATTATTTAGAAAGAATAAAAAAACAAAAACATCATTGCTATTATAAAACTATAAAAAATATATATAATTTTCAGTAATGACAATAACAAAGACCATGACCCTAAGTACTTTCAACACAAATAAGGTTTGAAGATCTGTGATATTGTAATCCCAGCATCACTTTTCCTTGGGTGGGAAATATGAAATTAACCAGAAAGGGAGCATTAGAACAAACATAAAGAACATGGTTCCTGGACTTGAACAATAAGAGACGCTGCCTGGACACCGTAAAGAATCGCCATGTACCCTGATCTGAACACAAGCTAAGTGCAACTTCTGCTCCTTACTCTAAACTGTCATCAATATATCACCATACCCCACACGCAGTCATTAGTTTATAATACACTCATTAAATCGTTTATAGACACCGGGTCCCCACACTCCCATTGCCAGCACACAGGTGCTCAGTCCTTCTCGTGCCCTAGAGGGAGCCCCAAAAAGAGGAGTCTTTTAGGGTTGCCAGACAGATAAGGTCTTATCCTCTTTGGTGATATTGTTACTCTGCATATCCTAGGTGCCAGTTGACAAGGAGATTTGATGGGCCACCTGGCTTCTTTTTTCTCCTTCAGAGTATCAACCCTGGATGGAGGTGAATAAATCACCGGCCAGCTGTTTTAACTTCTGTAGTTGTGTAAAACTAAACCGTGCTGGAATTCCAGCTGCCCTTTCTCCCAGCCACAGGACCTCACACAGTTTCAAACGACTTTGTGCTTCAACTTAGTTATCATGAGGAAGTGTTCATTCATTCCACACTTACTGAACATCTTCTGCATGGCTGAGGTCCGTCAGTGACAAAGATTCCTGTCCTCCTGAAAGTGCGCAAGAACTCCCTCTCCCCATCCTAGCTTTTTTTCTGTAGATTTTGAAAAGTTTTTCAACTTCATATATTAAAAAAAAAAAAAAAAAGTTTGTTTTAAAATATGAATATCCTGAGATGGAAAGTACAGTTGAACATGTGTCATCCAGAGTCTAATCATTAGGCAAAAATTCAAGCAGAGAACAAATGCCAACTGAAGTCCACGGTGATGCCCTGGTCGGATGTCTGGGGTTGGAGCGGTGTGCCGGTAAGCTTGCTCGGAAGAAAAGTGTAGATCTGGATGGCTTGCTGGTTTCTGTGGCGTAAATACTCTCTTCGTGGGCATTTTTAAGCCACTAGCAGTAGCTTTCAATAATCTTGGAAAATTCCTGAAAATTAACAAGCAGCTGAACCGTGGGGCCGAGTGGGCCGCGGTGCACCCCGGGAGAACGGGCGAGAGGGTGAGAGGCGGGCAGGATAACGCACAGGATGCAGGGAGGTGGGGAGACCCCGTCCCTCGCGCGGGGACGCACAGGAGGTCCTAGTCCTCTTCCTACTTTCGCATTTTGCACATCGATGAGCTTTTATGTTTACTAACACCGGCATTCAGTGTTATTTCTAAAACATAATACCTGAAGGTATCAGGTAACCTTAGCCTTCACGAGAGCAAAGACTAACCCAGCTACTAAAGCAATATCATGCTGCTGTGAGAGAAATATTCGTCTAATTTTAAGATGGAAATAATCCTGATGCATTCAGCACTAGGAAGATGATGTCACATATACATTGACTACTATGGACATCTTCACGCACAGACAGATGTAAACATATGCACGCGTAACTAACATCATTTAGCCTGTACTGTGTGCCAGGAACCATCCTAAGAATGAATATAATTTCCATGAGGGAAGGAACTTTGTTTTTGTCACTGATGTTTCTCAACACCTAGAAGACAGTGTGGTTCCTGGCAGGTGCTCGGTGAATATCTGTGAAATAAAATAATGCTTTACATGCAATCACTATACTGAGGCACAGAGGTGAAGTCACTCGGCTAGTAAGGAGTGAAGCTGCAATTCAAATATAGGCCGCCTTCTAAAGGGTTCTTTGCAAAACTAAAAACTGGCAAGCAGAAGAGGAACAAGAGTGTGGATCTCAAGGAAATTAGACGGCATACAGAATGGCTGGAAGACCTAGAACTCATTAATCTGGAATAAGCAAAACTCACAATAGAACTGTTTGGAACGAGAAAATACTATTAATTGACTTGAGAATATTGCCCAGTGCCTCAGGTTAGAAAAAGAGAAATCTAAGGTGATAGATCCTCAGCGAGGCAGAATTTTGGTTCAAAATAAGAATGAGTTTCTGGGAATTATAGCTGTCCAACGATGCGGCAGAACAGATAGGAGACAAGTGACCTCATCTCTTCCCGCTCCATTAGTGGAAAGTGTTCAAGAAAAAGACAAAAAAGAGATCTCCGTATAAGGCAGGGAGTCAGATTCGTGGTCACTGATTTTCCCAGTTCAAATACTCCTTACTTTTAAAAGGAACAGAATTTAGTAAATAAGTTTTAAAGCACTTTTACCATCTCATCTACCACCAAATCACAAATTGGCTTAAACATCTGAGAACATTAGGATAATTTGCCTGGTTCAAAACTATCCTAATTTTTTAAAATCAAAATGGAAGACTGAGAAAACGAGATACAGGTGAGAAACCCAAGAGAACAATGCCTGCAAATCAACCCCACCTGTAAAGTCTCTAAAACATATTACATGGCATCTAAAATTTCACCTTAGTTATTCAGAAAGTACATGAATTCAATATGAAATATTTTAATCAGTCACTTATTCATTCAGTCTCTAAGGTATGGAAATTAGAAGAAAGTTTTCTTACGAAGATCAAGGGGTAATATCCCACGGTAGCAGGTCAGTGCATACATATGAATTTCTTATTTCCCTGCGGATCTTTCCAGAAGAATGCCTTTGGTACTAAGTTATAGTGTAGGGCTATGCATAACGTCCCTGGAAATGATTCGTTATCCTCTCCAGCATTACTCTGTGGAGTTTGCCATATGATAAATAATAAAAACATTATCTAAAGAAACCTGGAACACTTTACACAGTCAGAATACACACTGGTGATTGGTTATTGATCTGTGGGTACACCTTTGGTATCATTAGGGCCAGGACATACGCACCCTTATGCAAATTAGAACAAAGTTCCTAGTGTGCAGATCAACTAGAAATCACAGGCCTTCCTGACTCTACCTTTAAGTATCTACCATCTACTTGATACTGGATTAATTGTTGGGAATACAAACATGATCGGGATACATTGCTCACTCTATCCTTTACTCTCACTCTGCATTTAAATACGTTACAGTAGAGTCATACAAGTACAAAAGTAGAAGTCATCAATCACTCAGATGATGTAACTGAGGCTATAAGAGAATTAGGTCACTTGCCACAGTGACAGAACTAGGTCCGAGACCCAGGTCTTCTGACTCTGATCTATTGCTGTAATTATTACTTTGTGATAGTACAGTTGTTTTCATTTGATCGAGTTGTTAATTAAATGGTTATTTTATTTATTCAGACAGTGTACATAAAAATAGAACTATATGAGTTATTGTGGCAAGAAAACTAAGATGAAGATGTAGACTGTGAACTCAGAATTTACAAATTAAATGAAGAGGGGAGAGAGGGAGAGAGAATGAAGAATATAACATGCCTTGACTTGTATAAACTGAGTGGCTCAGATTAAATTTTATAAATTTCCTAAATCTTTGCCTACATTTTCTGACATTCGCAACATACTATTTACAAGGGCTTCCAATTGACAGATACGAAAGGTCATATTAAACATCTAAATTTGCACATTCTATGATTTCTTATTTTGACATTGCTAAAGTATGTTCTTTTTATGTACTGTAGAGATATAGGAACATTTTGTACATTTTTAATTTTAAAAATAGTTTCAGTTCAAAGTTACCAAATGGATCAAGATAGTTCTCCATAGTTTAGCTCCTACAGAGGAAGAACACACAAGTTTGAACTTCTGTTTTAGCTAATGGCCTTTACCTATCTATCTGGTCGACCAAGCCAGAAGCAGATAGGTTATGCCGGGTCATCTCTCCCTATACAACTCCAGATCCCATCAATGAATCACCAAGTTAAGTGGAACAGACAAGTGAGCTGGGTTCGAATTTGCCTTCCATGCTCACAAGTTTTCTGCTGGTTAAGAAACCTTAGTTTCCAAAAGCACGACGAGTCCATAGAGAGAATACAATGGTTCTATGAAACTGATTGGGTTGCTAATACACCACGGCGGCAGTGGTGTGGTGAGCAGACGTCTACGACCACCCCAGCAATCCTCACCCTTTGACGTCTATGTGTCTGTACAATCCTCTCCTTCTGAGTGTGGGCTGAACCTGGCTCCGGGTTTGCAACCAGCAGAGCACAGCAATGGAGTCCGTTCCTCATAAGACGTGATGATGCTTCAAGATTAAGTTACAAAATGTCATGACTTCCATCTCCAACTCCATTGCCTCATTGGCTCGCATGATTTGAGAACATGAGCTGCTATCTTTGCTTGGCAAGGAACTGAGGAGAACCCCCAGTCAACAGCCAATGAGGAATTGAGGTCCTCGGTCCAATAGCCCACAAAGGACTGAATCTTGATGTGGACCACATGGGCTTGGAGATGGACCCTTCCCTACTGAGCCCGGAGATGGCTGTGCTGCAGTTGGCCCTTCTGCTACAGCCTGTGAGAAACCCTGTCACAAATCGCCCGGCTATGCCGTTCCCAGATTCCTAATCTACACAAACTGCAGGACAACAAATACGTGCTGTTTTGAACTGCTAGATGTTGTAACGATTTGTTATGCAGCAAGAGATAAGCAATATACCCAGATTTCCGGAAGGTCACGTCTGAATATATCTGTGACAAAACGGAATAGAAAACGATAACATAAAGCAGGACTGCTGGTGGCACAGAATGTCTCTGCAATTAAAGGTGAGGTCACCAACTAATCAAAGAACCACAAACGATTGAGGCACTCGCTGAGAACAGTGGGGATATGGCACGGTGAAGAGGCCAAGGGAGATAAAATATGTTTATGGCCACGTGACCACACGCAGAGATGAGGACCAAGGACTATCATAGTGACGCGTGCTTTCTTCGGCGTGCGAGTGTGTGTGTGAGTGTCTGCATTAAGTTAGTGACTCTACATGATTTGTATTATGTTAGTGAGAAGCACAGTGTGGTGATTATCGCGGTTTGAAAGTTGAAAAGGATTCTATCAGTGCCAGGTTGATGACTGGGAGGACTGTGCTGGGCTGTGCTACGTCGGCTTGGTTAAGCCGCAGCCATGACTCACCAGGTTTGTGCCGGAAAGCACGAGGCATTAGGGCAGAAGTGAAAGTAAGTGGCATTTTTCTAGGGCGATCACGGGGGATCTCACTCGGCGGCTTTGCTCGAGCGGCCAGTGTGTGTCTGTGATCGTCCAGACACAGCCTTCCAGGGCGTTATCCCTTCCCTCCCCGCACAGTTCTGTGACGCTTAATTCTAACAGTAAATCCCTTATTCCTGCAACGCTTGTGACCGCTGTCCTCACCAAACCCAGGTGACACACTCGGTAAAATCTGTACCGTAGCATATTGGCATCCTTTTTTTCTTCAGAGCTTATGTATTTTGATTTTTTCAAATTACTACTTTAGCATAAGCTTGAAAGGACTGAAGAAAAACAAAAATGTATAAAGAGTTGATGATCGTCTGCTCCATGCCCCTCCCCCATCCCATTTTCTGAGTTGACCCACATTAACAATCTTGTGTCTTCCTGAACATCTTGACTTGCTTATTCAAGTTTCTACGAGCATCTCCGTGCACATTCGGAGAATTTTTATTTCATTTCCTTTGCTCAGCTGTTTATTTTGCCACAATAAAATCATACTATCAAAATAATACGCAAGTTTGGTAAAATCTTTAAGTAGATATAAGTATGTATGTTTTCTTCATTCCTCCTCCCCCAAATTAGAATATTATATACATCCATACTTTTCTACAGTCTACTTTTCTTACTCATAAATATTTCACGGCAATCCCTCCAAGTCAACAGGCATACCTCTAATTCGTCTATTCATTTAAATGAGTGCAAAATATTGCATAGTTTGGCTAGTTCATGATTTATTTAAGCATTTCCTAGCACCGAGAATTTACTTAACGTTATGTACCATCGACATCCATGTGAGCACCCTGATTTGCTTTATTAGTATGGGATAGATATGCAGCAGTGAGTTGCCTAGGCCTAAGGGTTTGTGGACTTTTTATTTTAATGAGTGCTGCCAGGTTGTTTTCAAAAAAGGTTTTGACAATTCAAATTTCTACCAGAATATATATAAGTACCTAAGTTTTTTAATGTTGATTTTTGTTATTTTTGTTTGTATTCCTTAACTGTTAGTTAATGTAATAATTTTTCATGAGTTTATTGGCTACCTGATTTGTTTTCTGTGACCACATCCCTGTTGGTGTATTTTATCTTGTCTATTGGTAAGACTTCAATGCACTGTATAGAAAAGCATCCTTTAGATGTCATCTAAGTTGCAAATAGATATTTTCAAAATCTTAATACTTTAAGGATTCCAATGGAATAAGGAGAAAATACACAAAAACAGATTGGTATTGTAAACAGTGAAATGGAAACTCTAAGAAATAAGTGAACAGAAATGCTAGAAATTAAAACCATTGTAACGAAAATGAGGAATGCCTTCTTTGGGCTCATCAATAGACTAGACATGGATTCTGAGGAAAGAATTCATGATCTTAAAGACCGATCAAACTTCCCAAACTAAAATTTATAAAGTCAAAAAAAAAAAAAATTCAAGGACTGGAGGACAATGTCAAAAGATATACACATTACTAGAATATCAGGAGATGAGAAAACAGACCAGAAAAACATATTTAAAGCAGTAATGGCTGAGAACTTTCTAAAATCAATCCCAAACACCAAACTGCAGATTCGGAAAGCTCAGAGAACACAACACAAGATAAACACCAAACAAAAAGAAACAAACAAAAACAAAAAATACCTAGGTGTCTTATATTACTACTTTAGAAAACCTAAGACAAAGAGAAAATTTTGAAAGCACCTGGGGGCATAGAGGGGCCATCCTTCTTATCCGCAGAGGAACAATGGTAAGGGTACAGTGAAATTCTCACTGGACACCACGAAGCAAGACGATAGCGGAGTGAAATATTCCGTGTTGAAGGAAATGTTATATCAGAGATTTGCATTGCAAACACACACACACAAAGCAAAGCATCCAGAGAAAACAGAGGTAAATACCTTTTGTACTTCTTCTTAATTAATCTAAGATACCTGTTTGTTTATAGCAAAATTAAGAATAGTGATATAGCATGTGGGTAAGTAAAATGGATAACAACCAAGTGGCAAGGCATGGGCATTATCTATACTTCACCGGGATCAGCATAATGCTATTTGAAGGTAGACTTAGATTCGTTAAAAATGTATATTGTAAACTCTAGAGCAACCACTAAAAAAATATTTAAAAAAATAAAATATACTAAAAGAGGAAATAAAGTAGAATCATATAAAATGTTCAATTAAAACCAGAGAAAGCAGAAAAAGAGAGCTGGGGAGGGCAAAAAAACAAATATAACAAATACAAACATAGTGGATATTAATCCAACTAGATCAACAATTATTTCAAATGTAAATAGCCTAAATATACCAATTAAAAGACAGATTTTCAAAATGAATAAAAAACAAGACTCAACTAAATGTTCATAAAAAAAAACACTTTAAATATAAATACTTGGGTGTTAGAAGTAAAGGGATAGAGAAAGATATGCCATGCTAACATTAATCTAAAGAAAGCTGAAATAGCTATATTACTTTCACACAATGCTGACTTCAGAAACAGGGAGATTATCAGAGAGAGAAAGTACGTAATGATAAACACATCAATTCTGCAAGAAAATAGCAAAAACCCTAATTGTGTGTGCACCTAAAAAATATGATTGCTGTTTCTCCTTTATCATCCCACTCTCTCCTGATGTCTCCCTCGGGATTTGTGTCACTTGGTTAGAATACGTTCCCAAGTATTTTTCTCATTTCAGGTTACGTGGTTGCTGTAATTTTTGAATACTGTATATTAATGAGTCTCTTTCTTTTCCTTAACTGGTGAATGCTATCTTAACTAGATTAGTGGGTTCCTGTGTTTCAGAACTTCTCACGCAAGAATGTACTAGTTTTTATTATGTGATCGTCTAAGTTCTAAGGTATAAGTGGGTTTGATTCCAATCTAATTTTTTTGTTGTTAAAGAACCTACTTTTTACATCTAGAAGTCATTTTCTTTTTATTCTGAACTTTTACCAGGATATACCTAGTAAATTCCTCAATAACCCTACCTACAACTAAAACTTATACAGAGAGTTCTTTAGCAAAGAAGATTTTTCTTTAATTATCTGTAGTTACTGCCTTCCTTCCCTTCTCTCCTTTTCGAACCTGCTATTGGGCACATGGAAAAGTTTTGTTTTTTCAAATTTTACCTCACAATTTCTTAGGAATAGTCTGCTATAAGACATATCCTCATCACATCTTTGGGGCTCCTTTCTTTCTTCAGCATCCCCTCAACAGAATAGGGTAGAAATGGAGGGAAAGGAAAGATGGGAAGAAATGACGCTCACTAAAAAAAACAAAATGGCTTTCGGACATTGTGAGGAACATTCAGGCATTTTTGTCAGGCCCCTTGCATGGCCCTCGGCCCATGGGGCTATGGCAAGAGGTCCTGAGCAGCCTATTACCTGGCTGTCCACTGCTAGTCTAATTAGCCGTGAAAGGAACTGGGGAAGGCACCATACTGCAGAGAGCATAACCCCACGACACTGAGCATCCACATGGCTCCAATTGGATTCCTCCTTAGATGGGGCTGTACACTTCTTAGATACTTTGAACTAACCAGCCCGTGGCTGAAAGAAATTACATTTATTACATTTCTTCCAGGCTGCCTGATCAATATTTGCTTACTGTCTGCTCTATAGGAGTTTATGAAAGAAATGATACCTAGGTCCTGTCCACAGAAAACTTGCAATACCGATTCATTTGTCCCTAAATTTATAGGATTTTATGTCATATTTCTCTCGATGGCTATCTTCATTTTCTTATTTCTTTGAAATTAAAAATTAGCATCTTCCCTAAACTTCTTTCCATTCAAGTAAGGGCTAATTAGGCTTCCCTTCCTATCTTTTCTAAATCCTATATTCCTATTTAAAAAATGCAGAAATGGTCCTCGGTTTCTGATTCCACATGTAAGGACTTTAGAGATTTCCACTCCGTCTTAATACCAAGTAAAAAGCTGAACAACTGGAAAATGGCAACTCTTCATGGACCCAATCTGTGGGGAAGACATTGCCCCACAAGTTGGAGAGGCCAGCCCATACAAGGAGTATGGTTTACTGGAGTGAACACCGACCAGTGGAAACTGCCTCAAAACAAGGGTCGGGGTAGGAAAGCATGGAAGTATCCGATGAATTGTGGCAGGCTTAGGACAGATCTGAGAGAGAAACTCCAGGAGTCCACTCGTGAGGGAACCCTCGCAGAAAGGCGTACCTCATTTTATTGTGCTTCACTGTACTGTGCTTTTCAGATGCTGTTTTTTATTTGTTTGTTTGTTTTGTTTTGTTTTAACAAATTGAAGGTTTGTGGCAACCCTGTGTCAGGCAAGTCTATTGGTACCATTTTCCCAACTGCATTTGCTCGCTTCCTGTCTCTGTGTCACATTTTGGCGATTCTTGCAATATTTCAAACCTTTTTGTTATTATTATACTTGTTATGAAGTTCTGTGATCAGTAACCTTTGATGTTACTATGGTAATTATTTGGGGACCTCGTGAACTGTACCCATATAAGATGATGAACTTAATCAATGGATATTGTTTGTCTGACCGCTCTGCTGGCCGGCCATTCCTTGACCTTTCTCCCTTTCCTTGAGCCTCCCTCTTCCCTGAGACATAACAATATTGAAATCACACCAAGTAGTAACTCTACAATGGCCTCCAAGAGCTCAAGTGAAAGGAAGAGTCACACACCTCTCACTTTAAATCAAAAGCTAGAAATAATTAAGGTTAGTGAGGAAGGCCTGGCAAAAGCCAAGATAGGCTGAAAGCTAGGCCTCTCATGACAAACAGTTAACCAAGTTATGAATGCAAAGGAAAATTTCTTGAGGAGACTAAAAATGCTACTCCTGTGAACACATGAATGATAAGAAAGAGAAAATGCCTTATTGCTCACGTGGAGAAAGTTTTAACGGTCTGGGTAGAGTATCAACCCAACCCTAACATTCCCTCTAGCCAGCCGAGTCCAGAGGAACGCTGAATTCTCTTCAGTTCTCTGAGGGCTGGAGAGGTGAGGAAGCTGCAGAAGGAAAGCGTGAATGAAGCTGGCAGAGGTTGGTTCGTGAGGTTTAGGAAAGAAGCTCTCTCTATGACATCAAAATGCAAGGTGAAGCAGCAAGTGCTGCTGACGTAGAAGCCACAGCAAGTTACCCAGAAGACCTAGCTACGATAATGAATGAAGGGGGCTACACTGAACGACAGACTTTTGATGTACACAAAACAGCATTCTATTGGAAGAAGATGCCACCTAGGACTTGTGTAGCTAAAGAGAAGTCAATGCCTGGCTTTAAACCTGCAAAGGGCAAGCTGACGCTCTTGTGAGGGGGACAGGCTGACGCTCTTGTCAGGGGCTAACGCAGCTGGTGACTTTAAGTGGAAGCCAGTGCTCATTTACCATTCTGAAACTCACAGTGCCCTTAAGAATTATGCTAAATCTACTCTGTAAATGCAACCGCGAAGCCTGGATGACAGCACATCTGTTTATAACAAAGTTTACTGAATATTTTAAGCCCACTGTTGAGATCTACTGCTCAAAAAACAATATTCCTTTCAATATATTACTGCCCATTGTCAAAGCACCTGGTCACCCAAGAGCTCTGACAGAAATGGACGAGATTAATGTTGTTTATATGCTGCTAACACAACATCCATTCTGCAGCCCATGGATCACAGAGTGATTTAGACTTTCAAGCCTTATTATTTAAAAAAACAACAACAACACACATTTCTTAAGGCCATAGCTGCCATAGACAGTGATTCCTCTGACAGATCTGGGCAAAGTAAATTGAGAACCTTCGGGAAAGGATTCGCCATTGTAGATGCCATTAAGAACATTCATGGTTCATAGTAAGAGGTGGAAATATCAACATAAACATGAGTTTGGAAGAAGTCGATTCCAACCCTCACAGATGACTTTTTAGAGGAAGTCACTGCGGTTGTGGTGGAAATAGCAAGAGAACTAGAATTAGAAGTGGAGCCACAACATGGGAATTGCCGCGATCTCACGACAGAACAGGCATGAATGAGGAGTTACTCTCATGGATGAACAAAGAAAGCGGTTTCCAGAGAGGAAATCTACTGCAGCTGAAGATGCTGTGAAGACAGTCAACGTTTAACTAGATCACCCGACATCTCTATCCAAAGAGTCCGAACATCAGTTCTTAGATCCCCTAACTCTCTAGGTGGATAAAAACGATAATCACAATAATAATCTTAGATCCTTTGCTTCTCCTCTGTTACCACTGCTGCTCCCATATCTGTGAAAGCGCCTGTGGCTAGACAGATTGATTCATACACATCACATAAGGCTGAAAAAATTGAGAAACCCTAACAAGATGATCAACCTCACGTTTAGTTTATTATTAGAGCTCCTGGGAAAAACATACAACTATTTTTTATATTCACCTTCGATTGCTGGGCATGTACAGTACCTATACAAGGATTAATTGCATGATAGTCACGACATATTAGCAGAGCGGAGCTCATACGAGCATGAGTGGAGCCCCAAGCTGGAGCAGGACCCGATGCCTACACAGAGTACTTAGAACTGTTTTTCACTGAGGTCGACTGGTCAGTTTGCATCCTGGATTGCTGATTCCAATTATAGGCCACTGGTCACTACGGGATGCAATTAAGAAGATGCAAGCTATCGCCATTATGAGGAAAAATCGAGCTGAAGACAATAATGAAACAACAACAATGAATGCTGTTCACATTGTTGAGCAGTTACGGAGCACGGCTCAGGCTGGGCAGCTAGCCAGCATCTCCCCTGAGTTTTGGATGGTTGATCCGCAGCCCCCAGCAATGTGCGGGAGGCATGGCGCAGTGTTCCCGCAGTACAGCAAAGAACAACCATCCCCTTTGACCCGATGTATTCTCCTTTCTTTGGGGTTTTCGTCCCTTTATTTAGTATTTGCCTCCAAATCCCCAGCATCCGCCCTCACTGATTGATTGATTCAGCCTTTGAACATCCAGCTCCAGTTAAAATTCTTTGTGGGCAATAGAAACGGGCCCCAACTTTGTTTATCCCTGGCACAAGAGCAGAAGCACTTGCAGCTCTTGCTTCGACACCCTGGGAGTCACAACCCACTACTATACTTCTCATCCTCGGAGAGAGCTCCAGATGTGGAAATAAAAATAGAGCTGGAGAAAGGAGCCCCAGGGGACTTGCTGGCAGAAGCATTAATGCCAGCCGTGCTGTGTGATTGATTGCAAAGGTTATACCCTACCCGCAGAGAATAAATAAGGGCCAGATCATTGGGTTTCCAATGTCTCTTGTGGATGAGAATTGTAGTCAATAATGTCACTCGCTTCTGGGAATTAGAAAACTCTTTGCTATCATTAAAACCAGAAACAGATCCTACTGGAAAGACTTCTGTTCCACCCTCCATGGACACAGGAAACTAGAAAAGACGAAGGGGGAATTTGTGTCATATGAAGGAATTTTCTGAAATGCATGCAAACACTAACAGAGTCCCAGAATGACTGATTTATTTTGAATACTTAACACCTTTATTTACCTTGATAGAGACTTAGGCAATAATTACAGGCACCTTTATCGTAGGTCACCACTCAACAACGACAGCATTATTATGCAATTCAGTGTTTCCTAATGGAAATACAAATGAACTGGCTTGTAGTTCACTGTGATTTTTGCAGTCTCTCTGCATTTGATCCGTTTTGTGGCCAGCTGTTTCTTATGTGGCTTCACAACTATACATGCAAGTACGACGTGCATGTAAATAAATGGTCACTTAAAGCATAGAATTGAAACGTTGCTGACATTTTTTTCAAAATGGCTCTTTAAAAATAAATTTTTTGCTACAAAGAGGCCAACTATGTAATGATTACATAAAGAGAACAAAAGTTTAATTTAAATAGGACGTAGATTTCTAGAATCAGCTTTAATACACAAAAAATGGAAGATGTAAGAAGCCATGTAGAGAAGTAAAAATGCCTGCAAAAAATATTCAACAAAAAATTTCTCCTAAAACTTAAAGTTATCTAAAAGTTAAGTTAAAAAGTAAATTAAATATATCAATAGCAAACATT
Source organism: Rousettus aegyptiacus (assembly GCF_014176215.1). Taxonomy (NCBI): domain Eukaryota; kingdom Metazoa; phylum Chordata; class Mammalia; order Chiroptera; family Pteropodidae; genus Rousettus; species Rousettus aegyptiacus. The sequence continues at coordinate 42,443,948 of NW_023416288.1, read as the reverse complement.
CAATACAGCACAACAAAATGAAATTGTCACGGGGAAATAGGTGATTCTATAGAACATTCTCTCTCTCAGATCATTACTATGTAGGAAAATGTTTGAACTTTATGGGTAATTTGTTTCTTACAACAATATGAAGAACATTCCCTAAGTTTATTTGAATATTCGTCTCCAATAAATAAACTATATAAAAGAGTTTACAGAATAAAAAAATGTGACCATTTTGTTTTCTCTTCCAAATAAAATATTATTCCCTTAGGACCAACAAAAATAATGAAGTCAGTTTTTTCTCCCTTTCGAATTAGAATGTACACCCAGACTCACATGCAGACACATACACACACACACACACACACGGCTGCTTTCCTTTCTCTGAGGTCAAACATCCATCGGGCCAGCTAGTAAGTTCTAAGTGCTGACTCCAAAATACATCCCAAGTCCGGCCACTTCTTTACGCCCTTCACAGCTTTCGTCTGGGTCCCAGCCACAACCATTCCTCGCTCCTACTCCTGCCTGGGCCTCCGAGTTGTTCTCCCGGTTTCCATCCCATAGTTCTCATCCTGCATGGGCAGCAGAGTGAAGTTTGTAATACCCATCACTGTCCAGAAGCTTCCAGTGACTTTCCATCAGCTCCACAGCCCTATGTATATCTCGGCCCTCGCCTACTTTTTAACCTCATCTCCCATGACTCTGTTGTGTTCACGCCATCTGAGCCGGAGATTCTTGCTGCTCCTCAGTCACATCGAGTATGTTCCTGCCTCGTGGCTTTTGTATTTGTTATCCCCTTTGCATAAGGTCTTAAAAAAAATAGCTTAGTTGAGATGGACTTCACATACTGTATATTTCACCCATGTATATATGATATAACCTACCTAAAGTAGATTATATCTACCTCAAGTAGATTATATCATGGTTTTTTAAAATATATTCAAAGGGTTGTGTAATCACCACCACAATGGCTTTCAGGATATTTAATCCCTCCAAAAGCAGAAAATCCCATTGCCGTTAGTAGTCACTCCTCATTTCTCCTATCTCCCAAAGCCCTAGACAACCATACATTTATTTTCTGTCTCTAGATTTTCCTGCTCTGGACATTTTATATAAATGGAATCGCACAATACCTACTCTTTGTGACTGGCTTCTTCCACTTCGCTTATTTTTTCAAGGTTCATTCATGTTGTAATATGTATTAATGCCTCATGCTTTTTTAATGCTAACAGTCCACTGTATGAATATATCACATGTATGTTTTATCAGTTTACTAGGTAAATTGCATTGGATTGTTTTCTTTTTTAGTTATTATAATGCCATAACTGTGCATGTACAAGTTTCTGTGAGGATGCATGTTTTCATTTTCCTTTGGTAAAATCCTAAGAATAGAATTGTTGGGTTGGATGGTAACTCCTTGTTTAACATTTTGATGAACCACCAAACTGTTTTACGAAGTGTCTGTGCCACTGTACTTTCCCGAGAGGAAAAAATTTAAAAGACTGATGACACTCGGTGTCGACAAGGATTTGGAGGAATTGGAACGCTCATGCCTTGCTAGTGAGAGTATAAAACAATACAACTATTTTGGAAATGAGCCTAGCAGTTTCTCATAAAGTTAAACATATGCCTACCTCTATGACCTTGCAACTCTACTTCTGGGTATTTATCTAAGGAAAATAAACATAGGTACACACACATACATACACGCATACACACGTACACGAATGACTTGTACAGGAATGCTCACAGCAGCTTAATCTATAATAACTAAAAACTATAAATGATGCTGTCTCAAATTAATACTAATTCTCTAACAACAGAGGAATGAGTTTAAAATTCTGTTATATTCAGTACTCATTTATATTAAAAAACAAACTACTGGTGGATGAGCAATAAGGATAAATCTTAAATACTGGTAAAATCTACCAGACACAGGAATACATATTGTTTGAAGTTCTATAACAGGGACTCTAGTGTATACTAAAAACATATATATAATTAGAAGTGTGGGTGCTTTTTGCATGGATGTTTTGACTTGGAGGAGACAGGAGAAAAGTTTCTGAGGTGATGAAATGTTATTTTGATAGGATGTGGTTATACGTGTATATGCATTTGTCAAAATTCATCCAACTCTACACTTAATATCTGTTCATTTCACTGAAAATAAATTATACATCAAGGAAGAAAATGTAATAATAAACATGTTTGCGTGAATAATATACAGATGGAGAGAGAGGGAGAGGGAGAGGGAGAGAGGGAGAGAGGGAGAGAGGGAGAGAGGGAGAGAGAGAGGGAGAGAGACAGACAGACAGACAGACAGACGGACACAGAACGAACCAGCGAATACGTTCCAAGCGCAGTGGTCTCCTGCTCATGAAGCTTATGGTCTGTGGGAAATATAACTGGATAACAACCCTCTCCTTTATCACTCTACATCATTACAAATAAACATGGGTATGGCTAAAAACCATCTACAAAATAATATAAAGACTATGCATGGTTCTTTTGACTATTTACTTGTCAACATATATAATAAGACGGTCCTAAGAGTGAGGATTCTGTCAATAATCCTGTGAACCTCAGCAAACCCACTAAAACAAAAAATAAAAACAAAAGTAAAAAGAAATCTATGAACTTAGAATATCATCAATTAATAGGGAATGAGCAGTCTGTGTTTACTCTTAGCAAATCACGACAGTTCATTTTTATATCAGTACATTGAGATGTGAATGAAACATTAGTGCCATAAAATATTTACTTCGAAAATATACTTAAGAAATATTAATGAAGAACACAGCTACGCAGGTGTTTAAAAAAAAAGTCTCAAGGGCTAAAATCAATGATAAATGATTAAAAAAATGTCTCAAGGACTGAAATCAATGATAATAAAGACTCCTATTTGGGGGATGTGTTACGATCAGGTGCTGCAATGATGCCTTGAGTTCAATAGTTTGAGATGCTTGTAAAGGAAATAGAAGAGGGGTAAACAACATGTTAATTAAATGTACCATTAACACTAAAGCAGGAAGTATTAAAAACGTCAGTAGAAACAGACTACCACAACTGACTGAGGAGGTGATGAGGAGGCTAGAGAAAACATACCAAAGAGACCACTACTCACGTATTTGCGTGTGCCTTTTCAATGAAGAATGATGCATATTGAAAATTTAAGAGCAATCGTAAGTAATCTGCTGCAGGAACCTAGAAATACTACTACTACACATATGTAAACAACGATCAGCCTTGCTCCAAGAGAACTCTGTCATAGGTTCTTCCCGGTCCAGTGTTCTCTGCATGTAAAATAGAGAGAAGCACTTTGGTTTATCCTCGAAAATTACCTGTGGATGGAATCATTGCCCTGAGCTCGGCACTATGTATGTGGTCACATCTCTTAGGGATAAGAGACAGAAAGTGACTGATACTGCACCCTGAAAGAAACTGGTGAGGACTTCTACAAATCATCCCAATCTACCTATTCAAGATTCTGCCTCTCATCTAAGGGGACCAGCCTTACCCAAACACAGTGAGTGAGGTGCTGGTAAGGTCAAATTTTTAAAAATCATGCCAAATCCATCCATGTCTAGGAATGCTTGATAGAGGCTGCCCAGATAGCATACTAAGATAAATTTAGAGTGTCCCTGAGGATTTACTGATATTAAAGAGTTACATGTATCCACAAAAACTATAGAATCCCATGATTTTCTAGGTAGAAAGGAACTAAGAGTTGATCCAACCCAAACTTCCAGTTTCATAAGGAATTAAGCCCTGGCAAAGGAGAGGGACAGACCTAGAGGCAAGACCACAATTGGGATATAGATCACCTCACACTCAGAACTTCTCCAGTATCACCCTTACTGCCCTCCAATCAGCATCACTACCTGGAGTGGGAACTGAGTACCATGTTATCAAGCTACACAACTCATTAGCTCCACTTCTTTCAAAGCTGGTCTTAGCATTCAACTGTAAACATGACAAATGTGATGGTCTTTAAAAGCTTAAGTGAAAATAGAACTAATAGCACAAAGAGAAGATTACTTCTACAACAGAAAAATAAGAGAAAACTTGGTTTAATGATCAGTTAAATAGAAACACAGGACTGAACATACAATTTGAAAATAAAATTCCAAAGGTGAAATGGTTTGGAACTAAAAGTAAAAGAATGAGTTTTGGGATATAGTGCATTAATCTACTATTAGATTGTGCAATAAAATAATAAAAAAAATGATAGGACCAACCTCACCTAACCTTTGCAAAATAATTGAAAAAATATGGCAATTAACTCTTTGATTTTACTAAAAATATATATATATGTCCTTGGAATTAAAGATGCAATAAAATATGCTGTTAATATTCAACCAAGTTGTTCTTAAGCTAAAAGTCCTCTCAGTAAAATGTTCAATATTCAAGTCTTGAAAATTCCCTTGAAAATTAGCAATTGAATTGAGAGAATGTGTTTCTACAGAATATCCAGGAATAACAGAAGTGACTTAAATTAATAGCTGCATAATCAGAACTACAGAATCTTTTTTCTTACTATTATTAATCTGTCTTTATAATAGATGATAGTGTCTTGGGTTTGACTGTTTCGGCCAGATCATTCTAAGGCAGCTGTTTAGGGTTGGGGGTGGTTCATTTCTCCTACTTCCGTGGACCTATTCTATCGCTACCATTCTTTGATTCTAGATTGAAGGAAGGGGAAGACAACATAAACATCCACTATTGAGGTAGATCATTTTATACTCATCTTACAGCTGGAGGAATTGAATTGCAAAAGATAAATATCTTCTCCTAAGTTGCACAAAGAATAAGGAGGAAATATGTTTTCCAAGCTCATCATGGTCTTTCCATTACATAGTCATGACTCTCCATCATGCCGGGATGGAGATAGCGAGGGGTGAGAACCATGAATGCTATGATTTCCCCGTTATCTAGAAACAGCATAAATAAGAAAAGCAATCGGCTCAACGAGAAAGATCATGGGCTGCAAATCAAGCAAAGTCAGAGTCTTGTCCTGCCACTTTCTGGTCACGTTAAACTGGGCGAGTAGCCCGCCATTCCCTGAGCTCCGCATTCTCATCTGTGAGCCGAGGTGGTGACACTCCTCTCGTAGCTCCGTTGAAAGTGTTAACTATGAAGCACTACTGTAGCGCCTAGTACTACTAACTGTTCACCCATCGTGAGCTACTTCTACTTCGCTTTTTGGTTAATTGCATTTAAATCAATGTTGCTATGATTCTTAATAAATTCTTTACATTCACAGAAAGCTTGCTGCTTCTAAGCAGCATTAAAGATGAAGTGAAAATTAGTCGATATATTGCCATAGCAAAACATTACCTTTTCTAGATTTTTTCCTAAAACATATATATTCTCTTAAAATAAATTTGAGGTTCAGCCATATTCTTTTATAACAACAAGCCAAAGCCTCTGATGTGGCTGAATTTTTAATAATATCAGTCAAGCGGACTATGGCAGAGACCTTCATTAGGTGGAAGATTGACAGAGGCGTCTTCAAATTTCTTGCTAACTTTGAGTCTATTAGATCTCAGATATGCACTGGTTCATGTTGGTGATATTCTACCTCAGGAAAAAAAAAAAAATGTCCTCACCTGTTACTGGAATGCGTTTTGGAGTGTGACATCCTAATCACATGTGCATCAACCATGTAACAATCTGCAAAGTGTAAATGATGCTAAATAGGTTTTATGAAAAAAAAGGTCTGGTTTTCTGACAACACAGAGGCTATATCTCAAAGATCTGAAACCTTTGATCCAAACAGAAAAGCTCTTGGTCTGGCTTCTTATTTTGCCTTTGAACTTAATGTGTTATGAGAACATCATAAATATTTTGACACTGTAGCATTAAAAACAAGCAAACAGAAGAATTGGTAGCCCTTTGATGTTTATACCGACAGGAGTTGTAAGGAGATTCGCTACCCGTGAATCAGTTCCGTCCACTGATTTATTACTAGTTCTGGATTAGGCAGAGGGTGATTAGATGCCTTCAGGTAGAAAGCCAGTGGCTGTGTGCTAAGCAGCTCAGTTTAAAGCTGAAGTCAATTTAATGACAGAATAGAAGATTTATGAAAGCATCAATGTAACATCTTCCTCTATGATTTCTAAAGAATGAATTATGCAAAGATTTGTGGGAAGATTATCCCATGGCCTTAAAATTCTTTGTCTTTTTTTTCATAGAATTAAATTTACAGATTTTTTTTAAACCTAATCCAGAGATATCACTGTTTCTTTTGGATCTACTAAATTAGTATAATAGATTTCCCTTAAGGATATCAAACCTCGCTGAAAATGTATGAATTATAATACTCTTTGATCGGTGATAGTTTTCTATTTTCTTTAATCACAGAAAGTATATACCATGTATATATGCATATAATTATATGCATTAAATCTTTCTGGGGGGCTCAGTTCACATCCATCCAAATAAGGACAAGCTGGACTAGACTGAGCTTTTGAGTCATTTCAGCTTAATGCAACAGATTTAACTAGGTATTTGTACAGAACTAAGAGGCTGTCGATATGTTATTTTCTAATAAAACTGAATTATATCTGGCTTTTCTATTAAAATCCCCCATGCGATTGGAGAGAGACGTTTCACAAAATATGATCTGCTGAGCATCTACAATGGCATCACCTGGGGAGCGGCTGTTAAAAATGTAGATTCTGGAGCCTGTCACCAGATTCAGAGAACCAGTATGGGAGGCGAGGGGCATCCCCAAGTCTGCATTTTAAACATGCTTAACCAGGTAATTCCTACACACAGTAAAGATTGAACTATCACGCAGGTGTTGTACCCAGGGATGAAACGACAGCTACTATATCGGACTCTAAAGATGGTCAAGTCATAAGTGCAAAAATTGCCTTTCCTGCACGTCTCCAAGATGGAAACGGTAATAACTGTTACGAACCTTGGCATGACTCAACCACTCCTTTGCATAAACTTTTAGAAGGTAGTTAATCTTCCAAAATCTTTGTCTCCTCATATGTTAATAATATCTACGTTGCAAGGGGATTCTCCTTGCTTACCTTAACATAACTCTTTAACCACATGTGTCTCAACGAAAAAGACAGATGGTGACACAGTTCTATCTTTTACATTTTACAAATGAGAAAACTGAAAACTAGTAAATGTGAGTTATTTGTTTAAGGTCCTTCAACCAAAAAATCATGCATTCTGACTATATAGTACGTGATTCAGACGCCATGCTGTGGCTACCTTTTACAAAATCTACCACTATTTTTCTTTAAAAATGATAGCCATCTCTTCTGCTGGTTTATTTTTTAATAGCAAGATGTGCAAAACAAACTATAGCTTGTTCCATAGTTGACTTTAGTCATGTTGCAGAAGGGGGTTTGTGACATAAAACAAGAAAACACAGTGTTAAGCTTAATATTAGTCCCGTAATCTCAGCAATGCCTGATCTTCACTAACCTGCAGACTCACAGAGTTTGCTCTACAGGCTTGAATGACAGCACTTTGCAGTGTTCGATAATAGTTTATACAGAATAAATGGATTTTTATTTTGCGTCTTTTTATATCTTCATGTCTGTTTTATTCTGGTGTTCCTTCCATAGTTACTTGGACCATTTGATCGTTCAAATAGCTCATATGTGTATAAATTGCAAAGGTTTACAAGAAATTTAGTGGAAATGATTACTCAACAATCTATTTAATAAGCAGATAATAAGGACTCCCAATCGTTCAAGAGCTTTTGAGAATTACTAAAGTATTTCAGGAAACACACAAGAGTATAGTAATAATGCAGCCTACCACTCATTGGGCGCTTATTATATAATTAGACTCTGTGAGCTACATATTAAGTGCTCCACTTTCCTAAGTCTCATTTTGCTTTTGAGTCTCAAAAAGAGTAAATGACTTGAAGTCCAATCTGTCTAATGCTTTCTGCATAAATGTGGACATCCTTAGGAAGGTGTCATGGGCAGGCCTAGTGCCCTAAATTAGAAAGGAACTTCAGAGACGAGCTAACCTATTCACTGATTGCTCTTTATAGATTACTTTCCCTAAAGCCTGAGATAGAATCATGGGCTCTCTTCACCTTCTGATGGTTCTGATAGTTAACCGTCTCTCTGAAAGTAACGTCTGGGACTTGTAGGCCGTTTTGCAGGCTAGTGACCATGCAATTAGGCTTCACGGTGGTGACCTCTGGCTATAGAACCAATGGACTTTCAACATCTCCAGGCCATGCCCTTTGCTTGTGGAGCATGGGTAGCTTTCCAACTTTGGGAGATCTTGTGCTGACAAAGTTTAGATACAATGGTGCCTACCTTTTTTCTTCTATAAGCTCTGCTTTCATAATGACCACTGATGTCTTAAATGACCTCTAGTGTCCTAGACACCAGGGCCCAAGCTAAACATTAATCTTTCCTATGTGTATGAGATGATGAAGGTATCATCTTGAAGTAAACTGGAGTCATAGCATGGAGCTTAATGACGCTCGTCCTGCTATATCCCAATCATTTTTTAATGGGATTCATTCTTAAGGGATGTAAGTTGATTCTGTTACAGTGGCAGAAAAGAGTTAACCCAAAGAGTCAATGCTTCTTAAGAAGGTTGAAAGAATTCTGGACATGGAGGTCCTTTCATCAGTCAAATAATATATAATTGGAGAGAAGTACCAAAAATAGGTCCACTATTGAAGTTTTGGTGATTCCATCTTTAGTACATTGTTTCACTCCATCCTGTAAACCAGATACTGATAACACTAATCCATGGTCATGAAAAGACATGAAATAAACAACAGATCTCACCAATCTCTTTGGTCACATCTGATTCAATCACATGAACTAAAGCCACTGAGGCTCAATTCACACCCAAAGAAGTTCTAGAAACCTAGAAAAAGCCATGCCTACATTTACCTAGAGGTATTCCTTTGAGCTTTTGTAAAAGACCTTCCAGAGACTCATTTTTAGGATTTATTGCTTTCATGCTTGTTGTTTTATGAACTCTTAACTCTTGTGGTATAAAATGCCCTAGGTGGTTCTGGTACCGCATGAGGTCTGACTGATTATAAATCTACAGAAAATACATGGAAAATAACTCTTAACCAGAGTGGGGACGCTTTTTCAATGCCACTGCCATACCTGGCAGAAATGGATCTCCTAAAAACTTAAAATAATTTTCATATTTAATGAGTCAGAAGATATCTAAAAATAGCTAAGATCTTGAAGGCTCTAGAAAGTTCAGATATTATAGGCAGAGAAGCCTGCCTGGCAGGAAAGTATACATTTTTAAAGACAAACATTTAAAGAAAGATTTACTCTCTTACTCGATGTCTTACTGATTATAAACTGTGCAGTCATTTAAAAATGTGTATTGGACACTTATTGAAAGCTGAAAACTGAGACTAGAAAGTAAATATTGACTAATTTGTCAATATACCATAATTACATAATAATTTGTCAATATACTATAAATAGATGTCATTCTCAAATGATATAGGAATAGGGGAAAGTCATTAATACAGCTACTATTATCCACTTATTCAAGAATCTTTTTAAAGATTGTTTTCGGTGTAAGATGAACAGACTCGCACATCCACACGAATCCAGAGGTCCTGCCTTCGGGCTGGTTAATGCAGGTGTAGAGATAAATAAATAAACGTGAAACCATGGGATAAATGCTGTGGAAGACACACAAGATGGAAAAGCATCTAAGCTGTGCAGGGTTCAGGCAAAGCTTCCTGGAGGTTATTACACATGAGCTGAGTCTTAAAAGAGAGCACAAGTTAGCTAAGCAAAGAACGTGGGCGATAGCATCCCGGACAGAACAGCACATCTAGAAGAGAGAGCAGCTGGCGCGTGTGGTCACCTAGTTAGGCTGGAAACATATGATTAAGCAATGGGACGAGGAAGGAGGAGGGACGGAGGGTAAAACTAGAGCTAACGGCATTTGCGAGGCATACTAAGGAGTTGTCTTTTACCTTAAAGATGATGTGAATTTGTTTAAAAGGGGAGGGTGGACCTCTTCGTATTTACACTTTGAAAGATCATTTTTGAGGTGGGAGAGAAAAATGATCGGAGAGTAAAGGATAAGCAGGGAAACGGGGCAGGTTGCAGTCATCAGCAGGACGGATGAGATGGTGCATTAAGAGACGGACAGTCTGGGAGGAAGGGGAGGGGCCTGGATAACAGGACAGTCAGAAAACCAGCATTGGCCATAAATTGCAAAAATAAAGAGAAAAAACAGACAAGGTTGAGGACAGTGTTCATGTCTCCGATTTAAACACCCCTCAGGGTAAGGAACGCAGGACCGAGAACAAGTCCCAGACTGCAGCCCAGTTTCGACGGCCTGTGTCCCAGGCGTCTGTGAGACGTCCAAGTGGAGAGGTCTCGTAGGCACCTGCATACATAGACCTGGATGACAGGCAAGAACTCGGAGATGGAAGTAATTATGATAATTATCATCTTCTAACATTTATGTACAGCTAACACTTTTGAGCACTTAATACATGCCAAGAACAACTCTAGGCATTTTATATGTATTTAAATCTTGACCTCAACTGTATTATTTCCCCATGTAACGGATTACCACAATGGACTGAGGCACAAGCAAGCAAGCTTCTCAGATCGTACAGAACTAGGTGGCACAAGCTTGGTCAAACAAGACTTTACCAGAGTCCTTGGTCAGTAGATCTTGTGAGGCTCTGTGAATATCGCATTCATAAAGTAGAAAAAGAAAAAGAAAAAAAAAATTTACAGTATGTTAAAAAGAAGGAGAGATTAAAAATTAGGAGCAGTAGGTATAGCTTATGATTTTCTAATATAAATGTCCAAGCCTTATGAGTCATTGAGGATAAGACAGGATGACATTAACATGTTTTGTTTTACTGGTCGATTCCTACATAACCACAAAGCCACCACCCAAATCAGGAAACTGGCATTGATAAAATATTCCCATCTCTTGATCGAACCCCATTCAAGCTTCAACAAATGTCCCAACAATGTCATCTATAACAGACAGCCAGTCCACAGTCACACATATTTAGCTGTCAATTCCCTCGAGTCTCCTTCGACCTGAGAGGATTTGTCTTCTTTTGGTTTTCAAGGCCATATTTCGGAAGATCGCAAGCCAATTACTTTGTAGAACGTGCCTCAGTTGGAGTTTATCTGCTGTTTTCCCATGATTAGGTCTAGGTTATGCACCTCGAGCGTGAATATCACAGCAATGACCCTGTGTCCTCACTGCATCTGTCAGGTGGTGTCACTGTTATGTCCAACTTGACCTCTCGACTGAGGTGGTGTCGGCCTGCACAGGAACTGTGAAGTTACTGTTATCTCTTTGTAATCAATCAGTATTGTATGAGGAGGTATTGAGGCTATGTGAATGTCCATCTTATGGATGATCAAATATTCAACTTATTTGCTTATATCAACATGAACTCATGGATTGTTATTTTATTCAGTTGGTTATGATTTATACTATTATTTTTTGATGTTCAAATAATGCCAAATTTGACCAATGGGAGCCACATGAAGCTGGCTTCTCCAGCCTTTGACACATCCCCATCCTTCTTTTACCAAGTTCTTACACTCTCACAAATTCCCAGGCTCATCTCGTACTTCCTCTGTCCCAGTCCTGAAAGGAGACTTTTCTCAAGAAGCCCTAGGTCCTTCTAGTGAACGGCTGTGTGGAAGATGACACCCCTGGTACTGGGGCATGCTGCTCAGGCCCTTAATTAAACCCCCGCTCCCTGTGCCAGGTAATAACCTCATTCTTGAGTAATGGATGGAGGAATGCTTCCCAACGTCGGAGAAGGCATTCTCACCACTCCCAGGAGCATAGCCTTTCCTTACGGACAACTTCTCCAACATCAGTGCTTTCCGCATCCATCGGGCTTTGAGAGCACTGGGCATGGCAACCAGTCTGGTTCCTTCTGTCAGCCTCTCTTTGAGGCCAAGTGCAGGGAATGTCTACATGTGTGGGAAAGACCAATGACATTGATCATGATTCCCTATCCTTTCTGCAGGCATGTAACTGCCTTGATGATCTCCTTCCTTAACCTCTTGGATGAGAATGCCAACAACTCCCCCAAGAATAAGCAATACTTGGCAATACTGGGCAATACTGGGCATTCTAAATTTATTCAGGGCCAAAAGATAGTTCTCATCTCCTCATACACATAGATAGCCACCAAGAACATCTCACAGTTGTTCATCTGCTCCAGGAACACAGAACAATTTATATCACCGACAGGATGCTTACCCTCTCTGTCTAAAAAAAGCATCGCACTTGGTTAACAGTGTTCTGTTCTCCACAAGAATAACAGGTGAGTACTTGCTTTATATTTACCTCATTACAGGATCTAATTAATTATCTTTCCAGAACAAAAGAACATTTTCTTCTACCCTTAAAGAAAAAAAAAAAATAGCCTGCTTGCAGTTTTGAAGTAACTGGGTTTCTAGTCTCTACTGTTTAGGTTTTCAAAACTGTCAGTGCCAAGTTCTCAGCCAGGGTACCCTCCCCCACACACATCATTTTTTAAGGATTTTAGTCAGTGAAAGAAAGGCAATGCAGGGACCGGCCAGGAGGGAATGTGCACTAAGGATGGGGTGAATCTTTTCAATGTGGGAGAGAACTAAGTATGTCTACATGTGTGGGAAAGACCGATGACATTGAGAAAGAGTGCCCGGGTGTTGAAGCAGGCTCCTGCACGTCGGGGAGGCGGGGATCCAAGGATCAGGCGGAGGGTTTGGACTGACCGATAGGAAAGAATCTTCTGCTAAAAGCGGAATAGAGAAAGTAAGGGAGATGAGGGTGGATGCAGAAAAGGCTGTGTGTATGACAACGAGGAAGAAGTGAAACTGTTCCTGATTGATGGCCTCCGACTTCTTGAGACAGTTAGAGGCAGGGCTGGAGTCCTGCAGAAGAGCAGTGAAGGTTTCGAGTTGGTACGTGAAATAGAGAGAGGTAGCCTGGGCCACATGCAGGCCAACGGTGAAGCTCAAGTCCATCCACGCTCAGAGACCACACGTTTGCAGAGTGCAAATCTGCTTCGGCTGTCGTTTCCTTGGGCTGCAGCACAGGTGTCAAAGACACTTAAAGCAGACAGTTCACTCCAGAGCTTACACGTTGCAGGAAAGATACAGTCTTAAATGAGGGAGGCTGAAAGATCGGACTTGGGTAGATGGGAAAGCAAATGAATTTCTAAATGGGATGACAGAGTGTATAAAAATATACTGAGTGATTTAGGGCCCTTAAATACTAGTGAAGGAAGGCAAGCGCAGTGGGAATAAGGGGCAGGAGAGCAGGAAGCAGCAGGACGTGAGACGTTAAGATTTCAGAGGCATGGAGGCGACGGCTGGCAAGCCGGGCCGCAGAGGGAGCAGCAGAAATGCACTGGGGACGACAGGAGTGTTGCGGCCGAGAAACTCCCAGGTACAGGTGCTGGATGAACGGTTCACACAGGCCTGGAGAAAGGTGGGACTCAGCGTGAGGTGGATGGCTGCCAGCCAGTTGTAAACCCTTGACACGTTTGAGGAAGGGGTGACCAAGAGGCAGAGATACACAAAGTAAATATATATGCACAGCGAGTAAAAGACGTCATAACCAAATGGCACTGACTTCAAAGACACAGCGCTTTTCCCAAGAGTGTTGAAGAGAAACGACTTAGGATTGTGAGGTTAGGAGGATGATAAAGATGTGGCTTCAGAAAAATGACAAGCTTTCGATGCAGACATTCGGGAGAAGCTGTACTATTCAGGGAGATGTGGGTTCCTGGTAGAGCTAGAAGCCAACTGCAGAGATTATGGCTATGTAGGAGAATCTTCATCACCAAGTTTTCCAGAAGGGCATGATATGGAAGCTTGTGAGGGACGAACTCAGCAACAGAAGTATTCCCAGGGGTGGGGATCACAGGAAATGAAGATGAGAGTCTCAAAAAAGGATAGATGAGCAAAGAGAGCCATAGTTTGGATAGTGTTCAGTGATGACGGAATTCCAGGGCATGAAACCGAGTGAGAGGCCCTAGTCTGAAGGTATCGTTTGTAACTTAGGCATAAGATTTTTCTTCGGTGGTGATGTAAGTGGAGGCTCCAGGTAATATCTAAGCTTTCATCAGACAGGTGCACAGACTCACAGAGCCACCTCTAGAATTCTGAAATGGGTCCAACTCTGGAGCCTCCGAACGTTACAGCACATGGGATTGTACGTGGTGCACGACCAGCCACAACTCCCCCAGCCTCATCCTCAGGCCACTAGAAACCTCTTGTAGACTATGTGTAAGTAGCAGGGCTAGGAGTCCCTTCCAACACGATTGGATAATTAGATAATACCTCTGGCAGTAGTTGTAAGGTGCTCAGTCAAGGAATTCTTTTCCGTGAAGCTTATTTTATTCCATTTTCAAGTTAACGTTCCCGTCTTACATAGCACCTTAACCAGAAATGAGGGCTTAACGTTTGGCCTGGCTACAGGACAATTTACCAAATCAACAAGGTGACTAACTTTGCCCTGATTATATATTTAGAAGGAGTTTATTACAAGATTTCAAATGATTTACAGAATTATTGACAGAGTTGAAGACTCAAGTTTGAGCTTCTAGGAATGACTCCCAAACCACACTGCAGAATAGAACCCCCATGGGAGCTTCTGCCCCTGCTTCAATTGGTAGCTCCCTGTGCACCTGGGGTGTTACCATGACAACCAGCTGGCTCTAGAACCACACTTTTCTGCTAAATTCATCCCAGTCTCTCCATAGTTCCAAATTCAAGTCTCATGAAAGTGCATCCAACTGAGAGCCTCCACGTTACAGCCTGATTCCTAGTGTTAGGGAATTCTTACTGTCCAGACTCATGTACAAAAGGCACAGAGGCTAGAAGTAGATTAAATTGGATATTGAATGGGCGGATACCTACCACACTGTCTGACCTCGATTCCTTGACCAGTGGTTGTCATGGTCAGTTATCAGTCCCCATTCTTCACGGGTTATTTCCTGAGCTCTAATGTACCTTCCAAACTGGAACGGGGAAGGAAGAATTGAAAGTTCTGATTTCTAACTCTAGCTCCACCGTTTTCATTCTCTGCAAGGAAGAGGCATAAGAGGGAAATCCATCATTTATCTATGACTCTAGACCTGGGTCATAGTAAGTGGTCTTTGAGAGCTGAATGTTGAATATCAAGGATCGACTACATCTCAATGTATGACCATGCTACTCTGAACAAGCCGGATCTTGTCTGATCTTGGAAGCTAAAGAGGGTCGGGCCTGGTTAGTACTTGGATGGGAGACCACTCAGGAAGAACGGGTGCTATAGGTGTAAAAAATAAAAAAAAATAAGGAATTGTAAGATGACAAGGTCCTTGCAATCTGTGAGGGTTGCCTTGCCTAAAAAAAAAAAAAAAAAAAAAAGAACCAACTGAACTAACTACATCTCTAAAGTCTGAAAACTGACAGTCCTAAGTCTTAGTTCCAAGAGACAATGTTGTCGCATTTGCTTAGAAACACGTAGGAAAAAACAAGCCACAGGCCTCGAAGTGTTCATGCGTTCCGAAACTCTCTCTCCTCCGTAAAATCCTGGTTTGAGTTTGAGTGTGCTTGTTGTCAAGCACGAAGTACAAATGACTGAGACTAAAGCTAGAAATACTGAGGAATATAGGAGAAAAAAAAAACAACAACTGCAAAGCATGTCATGTGAAGAGGCTATGGATTATGCTTCGAGGTGCTAAAGAACAGTTTTGTAAACACTGTGATGCAGATATTATGGAGAAGCTGCCATTATTATATTTTAAGCTATTGTCCTAATGAGACAAAGAATAAGGCCGGGCCTGGTTAGCAGCTGGAGCCTGATATGAACGTCCTCATTATCAGTCGCCTAGGGAATTATAAGGAATGCTTAAGAATGTACCCTGGAGATAGTTATTCGGTAGTACATGGAACGGTGATCTTTCACCGTGTATACAAATATCAGAATGTTAGGTTGTGCTCCAGAACGAATATAATGTTATACACCAAAGAAAGGCATAGTAATGGAGAACAGGTATTTAAAGTGAGCTTTAATTTATATCTGCAGGAGGAAAAGACAAGCTAGCAAATAACCCTGGTTGAACTGCGGCCTAGTTCAAAGTGAGCTTGGGCCTGGAGGCACTGCCGACCCAGAGAACAGGAATTTTTCCCTGAATCTTGCATTTCACTGTGAAATGTCCTATTTCACAACAAATCACAGAATGCTCGAAAAACATTATCAAGGACAGGCTTAAAAATGCCCAGAAAATATGATCATCGATACCTCTCCTTGGACAGTTCAGAGATTTGGAAATTAATCCTTTCGACCCAAAGAGATATCTAAGGCGTATGGTATTTGCTTTTACCTTCTTAACTATGTACTGCTGGGCTTGTACGGAAAACTCAGATATATCTGTCATTCATAGAAAATTTTTTGAGCCACTAAAATATCCCAAGACTGAATCTCTGGCTGAGACTTTTCTTTAGGGAGAAAATAGAAAGAGTTGTGGAGACGTAACTGTAATTCATTCTAATAAGTGCTAATACGTAGGAACAGGCACTGTTGAGAAATTGCATGAAATAGCACTGAGCTGCCAAGGGGAGTTTGACAAAATCATAGAGACTATTTAAACTAAATCCTGACAAATGAATCGACTTAAAAAGAAATGAGGTACGCCTATATATATTATCTAGTAACATTTTCCAACGCATATGGAAAAGCATAAATTTATAGAACAAAATGTGTATTATGATCTCACATAAGAAAAAACCATACTTTGTGTGCACACTTATATGTGTAAGTAAATACATTCAAGGATCTAAAATACTATAACCCATAGATAGCAGTGGTTACGCTTGGAAAGGGGAAGGGTGAGGAATATACAGGCAATTAAAGAGGTTAGAATGATGCTCTCTGCTCTCTGTATCTGCATACGATTTGAACATCTTTGGGCATAGGCCTTCCGGAGTCATGACCACCCAGAGTCAGAAACGCCACAGGCTGTCATTCAGGTGGAAGTGTAAATGAGGAGCTTGCACCGAGGGGCCTGGGTGTGGGACTCCTCCACCGAAACTGCAGTGTGAGCAGAGGCCCCCTGAGTTCTGAAGCTTGGCCATGATCAGCGGTGTAATTCTTCTTTAAGCTTCAGCAGCCCTTAGAAAGGAAAGCTCATCAGATGGTGAGGATGCAGAAGGGAGCAGGCAGTGGGAACAGCAGGCCCCAAACAGACTGAGGGAGGAACGCGAGGTGCTTTTGAACATGACTGTTCCGTACGAGCAGACAGCCAGAGGAAACGAATCTAGAAATATGGATCGGGGTCGGATTATGAAGGCATTTTACTTTGTTTTGGGATATTTCATCGGCAGAGTGACAGGATGGGATTCGACTTTTAGGGAGATCACTGGCGACAGTGTGGGGGGGCCAGGCCGGAAGAAGCGAGTGGGAAGCCTACTGCAGTAGTCGGAGGAGGATGAGACAGGCACTGAGGCAAATGGCATGGCAATGATTGAGAGAAGCGAATTTCATTAATCTTTAATGGACAATGAACACAAGACGCGGCAGGGATGTTAAGAACGACTCCACGATTTCAAGCAAGATGTCTGGGAGAACAAGGTGTCACGCTGAGGTGCACGCTAAGCCACTGAATGCCTGATCTTAATCTTGAACCTGGTCAGATATGGTCTCAGAGCCTCAGGTAGGGTTGAGCCTGCCAGTGGGCACTCATTAATTGGTCCCACGTTAGATACACTGAGTCAGATAGGTCACTGCCTTGTCTTATGAACCAGCTTACATTTCTCCATCTTATTCCTAAGGATGTTACAACTTTGTCAAATTCCTTGCTGAAGCATGTCTATAGCATTCCCTTAATCTGATGATCATATACCCCTCCTTTAAAAAGAAACAGCACATTTCCCTTGGCTGAACTTGTCCTCTGTAAACTACTGCTGCCTTTTGCTAATAACATTCTTCCTTTCCAACCTCTCAAGCTCATTTAAAATCTCCATCGAACAGTATTGCTAGATATTTATTTTAAAACTTTCACGTACACATCCTCGTTTTCCAAACCCACATTTCCTTTTTTTTTTTTTTTTTTTTAATCAGGATAGCATGTGCTAATCTTTCATCTTCTGGAACATCTCATCTTCTTTACAATTTATCAAACACCAACAACAGGCTTTTCTAGGATTATTGGGTATACATCGACCACATCTTGAACTTCAGATGCAGAAGCGAGATCCCCAGGACGCTCAGTATTTTGCGTCCATCCCGAGGCAGATATAAATGCAGCATGTTTGAGAAACAGCATTAGAAGGCCAGTGTTTCTGGAGCCCAGTAAGCAAAGTGCAGATTATGGAGGTAGAAAAAGGGCCTGATCCTCTGAGGCAAATGAGCTTAGCTGAAACCTGGCACTTCTAGAAGTCCACACATCACTGCGTGATTTCAGTTCTACCTGAATAGACAGTGTTAAGGAATAAATGTTTGCGCCCCGCCAATTCATATGTTAAAGTCCTACCCCCAGTGTGATTATATTAGAAAGTGGGAGCTTTGGGAGATGATTAGCTTTGGACGAGGTCATGAGGGCCCATGTAAGAGTTATGGGAGAGCTTGCTCTTACCTGCCATATGAGGATATCACAAAAAAACAGCAACCCGCAAGCCACAAAAGGGGTCCTTGCCAAACACTGAATCGGCTAGCACCTTGATCTTGGACTTCTGGTTTTCAGAACTGTGAGAAGCATTTATTGTTTAAGCCACCCAGTCTATGGTAATTTGTTTAAGCTACCAAACTAAGACAATGAGTAAGAACTCCACGGTCAATTTGATACCCCATGCTGGTTTGCTCACTATGTGTTTATCCAGCATTAGATGACAATAATAATATTGATTTTCCTTACTAAGTACCAGGCACTATTAAGTGTTTTACATACCTAATTCATTTACTGTTTATAATATGCCTACGAGGCAGTAGAACAGAAGCATTTAAAGAACGAGATCCATTCTAACTAGATTAAATGAAGTATGTTTCCTTCCGGGATATTCCATAGCTTATCGAATCATTAACAAGGCTGAAGACTGTAGGTTGAGTTTCCAGAGAACAATTCCAAAAGCCATACCACAACATTAGTGCCGCCTCGTCTAGGATCAGAAAACCACGGGTCTCGAAACTAACACTGGTCAGGCAGCCACCACAGCCAGGTGGCTGTCACAGCCAGAGAAGTGCTTTAGCATCCCACTCGGGGAGAGTCCATGCTAGCTGCAATCTGCACCAGCAGGATGGATGTCCCACGCCTGCCTCTTGGCACCTACAAAGCAAATGACTGGACACGGTGAACTGGGCAGGCATGTTCCTGCCACAGAAAGAATTACACGCCTCCACCGCCTCTTCGCCAGCAGACAAAGCAGAAGCTGCAAAAGCCCATTATCTGCTGCACTTCAGCCTTTGCAATGTTAAGAACTAGATCTTACTGGTTAACTCCTATCGTACCCGGAACCCAGGCTGCAGGTAAGAACGGAAGCCATCATGTTCCCCGTTGGCTTTGTTGCCACGTAATTTATGTAAAATAGAATATTTCCATTATAAGTGTAGACTTCGAGGAATTTTGAGAAATTAGACAGCTATGCAACTCCCACTATGATTGATATACAGATCATTCTCACCACCCCCAAAATGTTCTCTGGCGGCCCGACCCCAGCAATCATCGCCTGCTACTCCAGGCCCCAGGCAACCCACGTATCTGCTGTGTATCATTACAGTGCAGATCCCTTTCTAAGAATTTCATAGAAGTAAAATCATACATTACTTTGTCTCTTGTGCTTGGCTTTTTCACTTAGCATATGGGTTTTGAGTTTATATGTTTGTTTTTGTTTGTTTGTTTTGATTGCTGAGTAATATTCCATTGCATGGATATAACAATGTTTATCCATAAACCTAAGTGGACATTTAGGTTGTTTCTAGCTTGAGGCTACTATGAATAAAGTGCTATGAGTATTCACCCACAAATCTATTTGTGAATATGTTTTCATTTATCATAAGTATATTTCTAAAGTGGGATTGTTAAGTCATATGAGATCTACATATTTGTATGTTTAACTTTATTAAAAATTTCAAGCCATTTTCCAAAGCAGTCACATCCCTTCGCATTCTCACCGGCTAGATGTGAGAGTTGCATATTTACATGCTCACCAACATCTGGTATTGTAATTATTTTTCTATTCCTTCTAGCCTGTGTGTTGTGTTATATTGTAGTTTAATTTGCATGGTCCTAATGTCTAATCATAATGGACATTTCTTCTGTTGTTCACATAACTTTTTGTGTGAAGTATCTGTTCAAATGTTATGCTCATTTTTAAAGCTATGTCGTCTTCTTAATGTCAGACCACAAGAATTAATTCTATATTCTAGATAAAAGGTTCTTATTATAGAAATGATGGGCAAATATTTCCCTCCAGTGGGTGGCTTATCTCTTCAATTTCTTTCAATAGGCAAAAGTTCTGATGATGTCTTTTTTTTTCTTTTATGGTTTATGCTTTTTTTCTGAGTCCTACCTAAAAGTTCTTAGCCCAATCCAAGATCACAAAGACTTGTATCTAGAAGGTTTACCATCTTAGCTCCTGTGTTTAAGCCTGTGATTCGTTCTGAGTTACTTCGTTGCATGTGGTGTGAGGGAAGGACTCGGTTTGTGTTTGTAAGTATTCCTGCCCACTTGTTCCACACCATTGATTAAAAAGACCATCCTTTTCCCCCCAATGAATTGCCTTAGTACTTCTGCTCAAAATCGATTTGATATATATTCATGGGTCTATTTCCTGATTTCATGGATCTATATTGGTGGTTCTCAAAATGTGGTCTGGGTCCCAGAGGTTCTTTCCAAGATCCCTGGAGTCAAAATTACTTTCATGGTAACAAATATTAAGTTATTTATCTTTTCACTTTCAGTTACTCATAAGTTTTTGATGGCGTTTTCTAGAGGCTCCGCTGTGTGATATTGTAACAAATTGAATGCAGAAACGGAAATGAGAATCTAGCTCATTTTGAATAAGCCAGACATTAACAGTATTTGCAAAATAAAAGATAATTTTGCTCTTGTAATTGTTGAGGGTCTTGAGAACTTAGTTATTTTTCACCAAAATTATATTGTTCAGTAATGAGATCATTATAATTATTTCAAAATATTTATAGTGAATAGTTCAAATACATATTTTTTAAATTTCTTAATTTGACTTTTTTGCTAAATAGAACTAAAATATATGGTAGATATCAACGGATGTAACCCACTTAACGTACGTAAGCAAAAAGCATTTTAGGATCCTCAATTTTTAAGAGTGTAAAGGAATCCTGACACCAAAACTTTTGAGAATCACTTATCTAGATATTATCCCTAGGCCAATACCATCTTACACTGATTACTCCAGTTTCATAGTAAAAGTCAAAATCAGATTGTATCAGTCTTCCAAATATGTTCTTCTTTTAAAATATTAGTATATTCTTTTTCTTTATTACTTATTATAGTAGCTTAAAACAACACATTCATGATTTTATAGTTCTATAGATCATAAATCTGACCTGGGTCTCACTGGGTCAAAACCAAGATGCTTCCTTATGGAAGTCCTAAGGGAGAAATCCTTTCCTGCTGACGGGTTGCTGAAAGAATTCAAATCTTTGTGGCTGTAGGATTCGAGATCCCATTTCTTGCCTGGTTTTCAGTTGAGGGCTAGCTAAGGACATCGGAACAAAGCAAATTCCAGCCTCAGATCACTTCACTAATGATTTCTACTAAACATATAAGGAAGAAATAATGCCAGTGCTATACAGGAAATACTTCACAAAGAGTTTTGATAAACCAGTATATATCTCAATATATGGGCATCATTCAATGAATATATCCATTATCCTGATACCAAAGCCACACAAAAACATGACAAAAAGACAACCAATAACTCTCATTCACATACATGTAAAAGTCATTAACAAAGTATTAACCTAGAAATTTATAAAATGTAGACAATATACAATATACATGTCCAGATTGGGAGAACCCCAGGAATAAAAGGTCGGTTCAAAGAAATCAATGCAAATCACCATAATGACTGACTAGAAAAGAAAAACTATATGAACATCTTTGTAGATGAAGAAAAAATATTTTACAAATTCACTTGTTCATAATAAAAACACTCAAAAAAACTGAGAATGCAAGAAAGGTTTCTCAATCTGATAATAAAAATTATGAAAAACCTATTCCTAACAATGTTAATGATGAAATACTACAGGATTTTCCCCTAAAATTCTAAGATTGGACATGAGGCAAAGGCATCTCCTGAGAGCACTTCTCCTCAGTTCTGTGCTGACGGTGTAGACAGGCCAGTGAGCAGAGAAAAAGAAGTACGGGACAAAGAAACTGCTAAGAAAGAAATGTAACTGATTTCAATAGAAGATAAACAATTGACTAAAAATAAAATGTAATGAATTTCCAAAAGAAGCTACCAGAATAAGCAAGTTTAGTAAAATCAAAGGCTGCAAAACAAACATAAAAAATTAATAGTACTTTTATAGATATCTTGGTAATGAACAATTTAAAAGTGTTTAAGCTGATATCTAAAAATATGAAAGAGAAAATTTAACAAAATATGTGCAAACTGGTATACTCTTTATACTGACAAGTATAAAACATTGCTAAGAAAAACCAAAGAACATGTAAAAAAAAGAAAAAGAAAAAGAAAAAATAGAGGCCTCCATCATCAGCTCATGGACCAGAAGTCTAACATTATCGTCTCGGTTGGCTTGGGCTGCTACAACAGAACACCACAGACTGGGTGGCTTACACAACCCATGTTTATTTCTCATAGTTCTGGAGGGTGGAAGTCCAAGGTCGAGATGCCGGCAGGTTTGGTTCTTGGTGAGGACCCTCTTCCTGGCTTGCGGACGGCCACTATCTGGCTGAGGGCTTGCATGGCCTTCGTTTGGTGGTGCAAGTGTAGAGAGAGCTCTTGCGCCCGCTCTTTTAGAAAGGGCATTAATTCCACCATCAGGACTCCTCCCCAACCTAATCGCATCCTAATCGCCTCCCAAAGACCCCACCTCCAAACACCATCACCTTGGAGATTAGGGCTACTACGGATGGACGGAGGGGAGACCCAAGCATTCAGGTCCCAGTGCTATCCTATCTTATTTTTGTTTACTTCTCCTATGGACTTCTGAAATATTGAAATATTCCATACGGGTATAGATCTCTTTTTCAGTTTTTATGATTCTATCTCCATTAGTGGCTTATTTTTGATATATATTTCTGTTTATTTTGATATATATTTCTGTTTGTTGTTCTGTAGCTTAAAAGTCATCTTTATCACAATTTACCTTCAAAAAATCACTTCAGTATAGCTCGTTCTGTTACAGCAGTATGCCTCTGCTTCTTCTCGCCCATCCTTTGTGATGCTTTTATGTGTTTTACTTTTGCATGTGTTGTAAACCTCATAACATACTATTTTGCTTTTAACAGTGATTTTTTTTATCTTTTAAGCGATCTTCAAAATGAGATAATAAAACGTAGTTTGCATTTTCTCACATGTTTACAATTTCTAGCAACCTTCATCTATTCTTATACACGTTTTATCTGGTAGCAATTTTCTTCTACCTGAAAAAAATTTTTTAACATTCATTTGAGTGTAGGTCTACTAGTAAACAATTCCTTTACCTTCCATTTGTTTAAAAAGTTTCTTAATTTTGCCTTTTTTTAAAAAAGAATCTTGACTTTTCTTTGGCAGATTTTTAAGATTTTCTCATTATGACAATTTGATTGTGTCGTGCTTTGGTGTAGCTGTCTGTATTTTTATTTGGCTTGGGGTTCTTCGAGCTTTTTGGATCCATGAGTTTAAGTTTTTGTTAATTCAGAAAAATTTTGGCCAACATTTTTTTCAAATGCTTCTGTCCTCTGTCCTCGCCCTACTCCACCATTTTCCATTCCTTCTAGGACTCAAATTAAATATGTTAGTCATACCAATATTGTCACACAGGTCACTGATGCTCTTTTAAATCATATTCGAATGATTTAAATCTCTTCTTTCTCCGTGCGTTATTTTTAATAACTCTAGTGCTGTTTTCAAACTTACTGATTATTCTTTCAGATCTGGCTAATTTGGGATTAGTTCTCTCCAGTTTATTTTTCATTTCTACTTGGGCCTTTTTCATATTTTCCATTTACCTTTTCTTAATGTTCATTTTTTTATGTCCTCGACCAAATTTATAAGATTCGTAGTAGCTGTTTGGGGGCTCTTTTCTGTCAATTTCATTGTCTCTATCTCTATGTATATTTTTCTATTGATTTTTCTCTTGGTCATGGGTGATGTTTCCTTACCTTC
This sequence comes from Rousettus aegyptiacus, assembly GCF_014176215.1. Lineage (NCBI taxonomy): Eukaryota > Metazoa > Chordata > Mammalia > Chiroptera > Pteropodidae > Rousettus > Rousettus aegyptiacus. Next base: position 42,419,640 of record NW_023416288.1, on the reverse strand, counting down.
TTGGCATACAAGATAATTTTTTCATTGATGCCAGACATTGTGAATTTATAGATAATGAATGCTGGGTTTTATTGTAGTCTTTTAAAAATACTCAGCTTTGTTCTGGCCTGCAACCGAGCGACTTTCAGTTCAGTTTGATGCTTTAGGGCTCTAAGTTATTCTTTCCCCTTTTTCTTTCTAGCATATACATAACAGTCTTCCCCCTGGGATATTCATCTTCATTACTAACATCTTACCTTCCTGAGGACTCTACCCAGTGTTATGTGTTATGAAGTTTAGCCGCTCCGGCTGGAAGTAATGAGATGTGCTCTTAGCTCGATGTGACGTTAGAATTATTTGGCCTCCTGGGTTCCAGCAGTTTTTCTTTTCCCCAGCCATGAAATTTCACCTGCTGCACAAATCAGCACTCACACACTAAATGAGATCCCTCTGCAAACCTCCGGAGCTCACTCTCTCCACCGCTTTCTCCTTGATGACACCTGGTCTTGCAAACTACAGCCACCTAGACTTTCTTGAATCCTAATCTCGACCTCCTTAAATCAGCCAGGCACCAGGATTTCTTAGGTTTCCCTTCCCTGCACTGTGACCTGGGGAGTGTTCTTGGCAGTAAACAGGGGAAATTGTAGGTGTCTTCATGGATTTTCCATCTCTCAGGGATCATAGTCATAGTACCAATTTTGAAAATATTTGTTTTTATAACTTGTGTGTCTCTTTCTGGTTCTTAAAACAGAAAAACAATTCCTCTAAAATAATCTTTATGGGGAGAAGTGAACAGGCTCAGAAATACAGCTTTTACTTTTCTACACCACAGAAAGAAAGGCAGACTAGGAAGAGGGAAGAGTGAGTTTTGAGTACCGATCTCCCATACCCGCCCACATCATCCCCATGCTGTGGGTAAAGAACACCTGGGTATAACAACTCATGAAGAAAACAAGCGACAGAATTAGGATTAGAAACACGATCTGATATCCGAGATTATGCCTACCTTTCCCTATCTCCTCCTTCATTTTAAATATTCATACCCAAATGGGCCTGACTCTAATTCTTTTCCATTTTGGATCTACTCTATGTATATCTAAACCCAGTCTGACAGAGCAGAGGGAAGGCCCTGGTATACTAGATAACTCAGATAAACGAGAGAGGAAAAATGTACATCCACGGTCCTGTATTATAGGTCAACCTGACACTTGGGAGAAATAAACTTATTAATGCTCAAGATACATCCCTTCTAAATGAAGCTCTCAGCATCTTATTCTCCTCTTCTCTAACACTTTCTCCTCAGTCTCCTTTTATTTGTAATTCTTCTTTACTTAAAATAACCACACAGTAAGGCTTACATTTTTAGTATTAGTATTAATGGGAAATTAGAAACAAAAAGTTATGTAATTTAATGTCTGGGCCAAGGAACTCTAGCCTAGAAAGATTTTTATGTAGCTGGTGTATAAAAGTAGCATTCTGTTGTCATTATAGTTTCTCCCTTTCAGACAACAAACATTTTTCAATCTCTGGGATCACGGCTTTATAAATCATGTGTGGCAACACAGGTCCTATTTATAAACAACTCTCAGGGCCATATTGTGTCCCCAATTCACATGCCAGACTCCCACTGAGATCTAGTCATGTGCTGATCAAGGTCATGCCACGGATAATGTGCTCACTTTCATCACCAGGTGAGAAACTAGGGTGAAGCCACAGTATTGTCATCAGGAAAGTTCCAGCTTCGGTGTAATTAAATGGGGTCTAAGGTCAAGCACAAAGGCTGATTTTTAACAGAACTGTTGCCACGGCTTAGTCGCCTCACCGATGTGCATGCAGGTCAAAGCGACTGACACAAAGCATTTGCAACTGCTCAGATCAGAGCTAACCAGAAGACTGTCGCTCAGAATCCGGCAAAATCGCCGCCTTGGAATCGGCAAACAATGAGACTATTGATCATCCAGAATCGATAGCTATACTTCTGACTCCCTCATTCACCCACTCAGCTTCAAGCTGAGATGATACAGGCAAAATAATACAGTTTAAGAAAAATGGGAGCCTGTGAAATTGCTACTCTTAAACCTGCTTCCAGCACAGGTAATTCTCCACGATGATTATCTTTCTGTGTCTTGAGTAATGACATGATTTAGAAACTTTATCCCGATTTGTCCCTTGTTTGTATCTAGCTGTATATTATTATCTTTTCGAGCTACGGGGATCATGATTTCCATGTCACTGCTGTTTTGAAGATGAAATATATTGTTTATTACTTCAAGCAGCACTTGATGCATTATGTTTAGCAAGTCTCCAAACGGGCCGAGTGGGGGAGATCCTGGAATGATGTGAGCATTTCTGCGCGTTACTCACTCAGGTGAAAAGGTGAAGTCAAGTGGGCAGCGGCTGGGAATTTATGAAAAGATTCAGCCTCTTCCACTGGAGAACTTATCACATGGTCATATTTTCCTGTCTTTCAGAGCCAATATTAAAGGTGATGGCCCATTTGGGGTCATAACAACAACAAAACAGTTACGCTGGCTTTAAACAGGTTTGCTAAAGATTAGAAGTCAATGTTGCATTGTCCTCGTTTTTTTTTTCTTTTCATTTCAATAGATTTTCCCTCGCTCCTGCTGTTTAATGCAGGCTTTATGCCAAAACCATCTGAGAAAGTCTGTTATGCCAGATGCCACCCTTTGCCCTTTCGCTCTATCTGCAGATTTTCTTTTGACAGCTGAAACCTAAGTTAGCAAGCGTGCGTTTTCCACCGTGAAAGAGGCATTATGAAGAACACCTTTCGCATCTCGAATAACCACCACAAAGAGCAGCGCTTGATTCATACGCTACGTCTGTCAGCAATGACCACGTGTGGCTCCTTTAGATTTAAAGGGAGAACTTCAAGGTTTCAGCAATTTAAGATCAGTGTCGTTCCCCACGGTAGAAGCGGATGGGTAAGGTTTAATATACTGATTGTTTGGTTTTCGACTTATCTTACTGGTTCTGGGGTAAAAAAAAAAAAAAAGACACTGCTCTCTCAGTTGAGCGCTTCATGTCTACACAGGGTAGACAGGGCAACTACCTCCTCCCACCCTGCAGGAGCCGGCTACCTGATGGAACGGACCCACCCAACAAAGCACTTCATTCAAGCAAAGCATCGAGTGGGCGGGGTGGGTGGAATGCCCTGCATTAAGGGTTCATTAAGGCCTCCCACACTTTCGTCAGCTCCCAGCTTTGGAAGTATGTCTGGAAGCTGAACGTAACAGAAGACGTGTCCGTGCAGTCGGAGCGCAGGACATTAGATATTCAGGGCTTTAGAAAACTGCAAAGGTCTGAGAAAAAGGGAGGATCGGGGCAAAAGAATTCCACATCTCACAGAGAACTTGTTCTAAGTGTCTGATTCTGAGTTTCCCATAAATTCATTTCTACCCATCTCCAAACTGGTTTCGTACTATAGAAGCCTAAGCTATGAGGTCACAGCAACGGCCGGTACGTGAGGTCGCAGATGGTGTTCTTTTGAAACTGAAACAGATCTTAGAGGTGGTCTAGTGTGGAAGCGAGGAAGTGAGAGCCTGCGTGGAACGAGCTGGCTTATGTTTGAACAGTAGCCGTTGATACGGCCCCCGACGACCGGGACGGCAAAGCCACACGCCCGGGAGAGCTCGGCAAAGAGCCTCGTTCCACGTGTGAGGGGCAGGAGGGCCCCCAGACGCCGTGGGCTGCTCAGAGTCAGACACGGGGCTCCCCCCTTCTCCCCCCTCGCCCCCCATTTTCCACTCCAGCGCACTGTGGAGTGCTTTGCGAGGCAGTCCTGGTCAGCGGGGTGTGCTGCCTGCCTCCAGTGACACTTCAGAGGGACTCGGAGGCCACGCCAAGGCCCAGTGTAGAGAATTCCATTACTGAGGGGCCATGTTGTCTGTCACAGGCTCCCAGGGGGGTGGCGGCGGCACACATGCCATGTGAATACTATCCCTAGGCCGGCTGGCAGAACTGGGTCCATCAAATTACCAGATGTCATCACACGGTCAAGCCCTGAGCTAAGGTGCAGAAATAAGTTGCTGTCTGTCTGCCATGAGGATGTCCTTCCTCTATAGAACATTCTAGAGCTAATTTTATGGTCATGCATCCAATTCAGTTGTGCTTTATAGACCCAGACACAGGAGAACTAAAAGAAGGAATCCAGCTGATTTTTAATCTGAACAGAAACATTTTCTTTACAGCATAATTCTGCCTACACCTATTAAGAATCAAATCCCAAACAGACCAACTAAAAACTTGCAGAAAGAAAGCAAACAAATAAAAAAAAAACAAAAGAAAAGAAAACCAGCGAGGGTAAAAAGGAAGTTAAAGTCAACTGAAGCAGTTACGGTCACGTGGGCACTGCAAACACTTTGCCAAGCGCCGCCCTGTCTTCAGCTTCCAAGATCTTGGTCATCCATTAAAGCCAGATGGTTGGACACACAGTTTGAGATGTGTTTTCAACCCTGTGCTCATCTGAGCGCCTGTCTAGAGAACGGGGTGCTGCGTTTATCTGGGACTGTCCCACACCCCAGAACCCAACTTCCTCTCAGATCATTCATTTCTTAGCTGTCATGCTTTCTGGTAATCGTGCCCATCAGAGAAAGAACTAGGCCTTGAAGGGGAGGCAGAAGAGAACTGGGAACAAACCACCAAACCAACCAACAGACCAGGAAAAGCTTGAAGTGTCGAACCCGTCCTGAGCGCCACACCGTGTTCCACAGTGGAGTACGGGCCGTCGCATGACAACTGGTTCCTGGCAAAGCAGAGGACGTGGTCCCCGTGTAAGACAGAGGTTTGGGTGCAAGAAACGGAATCCACTCCCTCACCCATGAAGTGGGTGGAGGAAGAGCAGCGGCCCGCAGAAAATGGCTCATCCTGGCAGGACCCGTGCGGAGCAGGACTCCGGGGAAAGGGTGGACAAGCGAGCAGGCTTACGAGACAGAAACGGAATGGCATTTAAAAAGTGAAAATCATCGTTGTTTTTCAAAACAGCAGAACGGAGTCATAAGACGGTCCGTTCCGTCAATGAGCCATGCCGTTTTTGTCACAGAAGCAAGCACTCTGACCCCGAAACGGAAAGATACGTATGAGATTTAGACTGGGCCAATGTGGGGCATGTGGCTTTTTAAACACGGATGGAAGTTTTTTTTAACTGCCGCAATACAAATTCAGATTTTAGATTCAGAACCTATTGGTCCATAGGTCCTGATGTGGTGTCTTGGGCCAAATCATTACAGCAAACATTTGTCACGGAGTCTTCCTCCTGAAGACTGACCTACCATTTTGGTCAGTAAATTCTAGGTCTGAAAATGGTGTAGGTTAGGAGACTAGGCAGAGGGTAACTTTTTATTTTGAGGGAAGGTTGCTTGCAGTCTCCTCGCCACCCGCTCTTACTTCCTGCCCAGCCGTTATTTCCATCGTTTCCTTGTCATTGTGTGCATGCAGCCGCTAACCTCGTTGGCTGTCCGTCTGTTTTTCTCCTGAGATCGCCATGTCTATTAAACATCTGTACAACTCTCTGCAGGTCAGGCCCACTTGGCCGCCCCTTCGTGATCTGAAAGTTCAATGACACCTCTTGGCGTCTGTCACTTCATGGCCCCGCTGTCTCCATGGATTGCCCAGCCGACCCCTAACACTTGGGCCCACCCTCACGGCCCCACTTTCCAGAGGAAAGCCACCGCCGACTTTCCTTCCGTCACGTTCCCGCCAGGCCCGGTGAGGCGCGTCTCCCCCGAGAATCCCCCGGTGGCCTCCGGCCTCGCGCGCTGGGGCCACCTCAGCACAGCCACGTTCATGGCCATGTTAAGCCCTTTGCTCCGCCTTCTGTCGTGGTGATTCTGCCATCTCGATGCCTCTCGGCTTGGGCGGTCCCCTTCTCCAGGTGTCCAGGAGACGCCCAAGTGTTTGCACCATCCGCTGAGGCGTGTGTCTCAGGCACTGCATCCCACATTCCACGAGCTTCCTCAGGTCAGTGAAATCTCCCTCATTCGATCTTACATTGCGGCCCCCCTGGCCTGGTACCTTTCAAATCCAGTCCCGTGGGAACTCCGCCAGCTTCTCCTCGCACATGCCGACCGACTCTCGCGGCCCCTTTGGGGTGTAGCTGCCTTCCCTCACCAGGCCCAGCGTGTCCCGAGCTGGGTGAAGCGGCAACTTAATCCTAGTTATTCACCTGGCAGCCAGAAGTGGAAGTGGGGGGCGGGGAGGTGTCACGAGGGGCATTCTGGTGGCCTTGAGAGAAAGGGTTTGGTTTTCATCTTTCTTTCTTCTTATACGAAGTATAAAGAGGCCTATTAAGTTCGACCAAAGAAAGCTTCTGGTCTGACATACCTGCTGTCTAACTGCTTGTTAACTGTCCTCAGCCTTTCATTAGTCCTTTGCAGGTGATCAGTAAAACTCAGTGACAATCAGCTGAGTCCATTGTCGTCGTGTACCCCGTTCTCCCCATACGGATTCAAGGCCTGAATCGTCTCGCCTTCAAGTCTCCACCACGTCACCACCGGGGAAGGCTTTGGCGAGTGGTCGTCACCTTGTGCGGGGGTCTCTCCCGCACCCCCCCCCCCCCCCCCCGCCTTACTGCCTTTCCCAGAACCGTCTGGGCCTGGCCGCGTCCGCAGCGTCCTCGCAGAAGCAGACGCTGACTCGCTGCGGAATGCAAACGCGTGACATTCGGAAAGGAAAGGAGAGGAAGCGAGAAAAGCGCGCACCACCGCGTGGACCTGCCGTCTGACTGTGCGCGGGCTTCCCGGCAGAAGGGGTGGACCGTGCGTCACAGCCTCGCTCAGGCATCGGCCGGGTCGTTCCCGGAAGGATGCGACAGCGAGGTGAAGAAGGGCTGAAGCGAGTGGCCGGCTGGCCACGCTCCCGCCGCCAGCGGCTGGAAGGGGCCGCAGCGGGGGAGGTCGCGTCTGCGTCTGTCCACACCGCTTCTCCACGCCCCGCCACACCCCTGCCCGCCGCACGTGGCTTTCGTGACCCCGGGTGGCCGGTCCCCACCTGCTTGTCCCGTACTGTTCTCAGAGTCATGGTGACACTTGCTATTCTGTAAGTGTCAAGGACGGCTTCTTGCTTTTGCCTTCTAGTCGCTGTATGCGGGGACTCAGCCCTCAAAATGCAGCTGCCGATGGGTCCATCTTCCCGGAATTGGTGTGTGTGGGGGGGCGGGTCTTTTTTCAATTTACATTTTTAAAGTCAAATGAGAAATTCAATATCTGCTTTGCCATTTACATAGAATCGAGTAGCTAAAGGAATGTCATCGGGAAAGAAGACATTTAAAACAGAAGATTAAATGACAAGTTACCAGGTCTTTTTCTTAAAACCAAGAAAGTGATGCGTCTGAGACAGATTCAAAGAATAACGCGGTGGCCGCCTGCCTTCCTTCCACCTGTCACATTCCACGGCTAATAACATGAAGTCTGAAAAACACTGATCACCTAGAGATGGAAGGCTCGAGTGAATGATAAATAAAAGGGGGAAGAAAAGACGATCTGCGTTTGCAAATGTTCACTTCTGAAAATGGAAAAAAGTTTATGCTTGTTATTTCACACAAATGGATTCACCTAACCATAATTAAAGGCTCAAGGCAATTAAAGGTGGAGTAAAACCAGAGACGCCACCTGTAAAACGAGCAGCAGAAGAAAAACAGTCCTCTGGAGTCTGGAAACTGAAGGTGACTTTCCTCTCTGTTGTAGATCCTGAGACTTTGAGAAAATAATGACTCTCGGGGCTTTTTTACGGTGTTGTGCAAATTTTTTCCTTTTCACAGCATTTTCTTCTGTTTAAGAATTTTGTCTTTCTTGCGAGTGCGGCAGGTGCTATCTGATGTGCAGCCTGTGATAAACATGGTCGCCTTCGGTACACCTCTCCTCTGCCAGGACCAGACAGCCTTTCAATCCAGGTGGGAGCCAGGATGCTTCAGTGCAAGGGGAAAGACTAGGCAGACCTGGATCCAAACCACAGCTCTACCTGTCAATAGAGAGGCACTGGGGAAGTGGCTTAAAATCCCTGAGCCTCAGTTTCCTCTTCCATAAAATAGGATTATACAAACCATCTCTTAGGGGGATGAAAACAGAGATAACAATCTAACCACCTGACAGATAATACAAGTTTAATAAATGATTATTGTTATTTTTAATCATTGTATCTCCTATTAATTTGGAAAAAATATTATGTGCAGTACCCTAAATTATTTCTATCTATACGTCAGGGAAAAACATTCTCTATTTCTATTGAAGAGGTCACATCGGCTCTCTCTTTGACTGTCACATAGACACAGACCTCTCTGTGGAATAATAAAGAAAGACCAGAACCACACCGGGGTCTGTAGGTGGGAAGTGTCTGCAGTGTATGAGAAGAGAGCACCAAAACAGAAAAAAACAAAACAAACTAAAGCCCTTTCACCCATATTCTCGCTTTAAAATATTTAACGAGCGGGCTTTCTGTCTATATAAAGGAGGGAAAAAAGCGCAGCAGTAAAAATGTCTATTGGCGTCTTTTGTTTTCCATTTCTAGGAGGAACTAACAATTTTATCAAAATGAAACTGATAATCCAGAATGAAGATGTTTGTCCTCAACTTTCCCTCCAAAATGTTCAGACCCACCTTCACTGAAGTTTTGGTTTTGGGTTTTGGCTTTCAGGGTTTTGCTTTGTTTCAAGTAGTAATCAGATCTCATAATTAAATTAGAAATTCATATTTATGATCGAGAAAGTACGCCAGCTGAAAAAATATTTTTTAAGAGTTTGGGTCATTTCTTTACTGCTGCCACTTTTGTATGTGCATCAATATTATAAAAAAGAAAGCATTAGGACAGTATTTATCTTGCCAAGAACAAATGTCAAAGTCCTATCTGCAAGAAGAGCATTGAACTTTTTATTGCAGGCCAGCTGCCAAACGAAAATTAACATCTACAAAGAAATATCTGAAAACTTCCTTGAATATAAGTATGAACATAAAGGCTGATAAACATTTATGAGATTAATATATATTTGTGCACATGATATGGTAGTAAAACCAGATTTGTTTTCTGAGATTTTGAGATTTTTATTTTGTATTCGATAAATTGATCAGTAGATATTGATTCCCCACCAAAACTGTGTAGTAATAAGGGGTATCTAATAACGAAATGGATGACTTTTGGGACCAATAAGCTCATTGACAGTGAAAGGTTTATTAAAAAGCTGGAAGTTCATCTGTTAGTGGTCTGTGAGGGAAATGTATATATTTGAATGAAGATTTCCAATGGATTTCTAGCCCCAATCAATCGGTAGGGACTGCCTAGGCCTCCGGATGGAGAACATTCTGAAGCCACATCTAGGATTGTTAGGGAAGAATGCCATGTTCTCCCAGCAAAGGCTGCCGAGGACACAGGAGAGGCGGCCTGTTATTCATCAGTTGCTTTCGCTACCACGTGGCACTCACAAGTCTTACTAGTTCCCTCCGTCCAGCAGCTGATCTAGGTACCAACAGTTCACGCCGTTATGGATGACTCTTAATGTTAATAAATACATAGCATCAACTATGTGTTCTAAGCACTTTACGAGTATTAGCTACTTTACTCTTCTCATCAGCCCTGAAATACATGCTGTCATTATCCCTCCTTCATGCACAGAGGAAACTGAGGGGCGGATGTGTTAAATAACTTGCCAAGTGAACGTTACATGGTAAAGGTAAGATATGAGTACAGTTCTACCCGGAATCGAGGTCCTGCTCATTTGCCCTCTAAAAAGACAAACAGGAAATGGAGCCTACTGACTATTCCCTGCTTCCCTGTTGACAAGCAATGGGCGGGAACCCAAGGAGCAAACCCAGCACTCAGCGTCGGCCACGTGGCTGCTTTCCCAGCCTCGGCCTGCGGGACTCTCCCCAGACGCCCATCTTTCAAAAACCCCATCTGTATCCTAGAATTGGTACTCGGATCCCTGTCTTGTTCCATGTCCTGGAGTCCCCTGGTAAATTGTCTACTATCCCAGGGTCCTCGGCCTGGGCCCACTTTCTTGGTGGACTCTCCCTGGACTGAAAAGCCCTGAATCCAGCCTAGTGTCTGTGGACACTGCAGCCAGATGTGTGACCTCGCTGTGTGCGCCACCGCGGAGGGCGATGAGATGAGGGCGCCCTCCCCACCCCGCCCCCAGGCTGCCCGGCCCACAGCAGACAACTCAGCACCCCGGGCTACGGTCCAAGGCGCGATGAGATCACCTCTAAGGGCAATTCCAATTCTAAGGTTCTACCCTGTGAGCCTGAATAGTCATAAGGTGGGGTTTTTTTTTTTTTTTTTTTTTTTTTTACTTTTTAAAGAAAGAAAAGGGTTCATCTTACAGCCCTAGGCTGTAGCGAGTCAAGGCAAGGGTACTGGAAGAAGAGCCCTGCTGGCAGTTCAATGAGCACTGAGAACAGCACAGGGAGCCGTCGCCGCTGTCCCCTGGGGCCTGGGCAGGGTCGGGAAGGAGAGGCGACAGAGGCAGCTTCATGCCAGCTTGCCAGGCTGGAGCAAGGAGGCAGTCTCTTAGCACCAGCCCCGTCCTCACTAGGGAAGAGAAGTCCTCAGAATCCTCGTTCCCTCCCACATTTCTGTACCTTGTGGTGGTTTCATTCCCGAAACTGCCCACCTCACTGACTAGCCCTCATGAGACTGTGGCACTGGGTCATCCCACTGTGTTATCCTTCTTCCTTGACAGTGCCTCCTGAACCCCATGGTGATGACATTCGGGACTAAGTCCCCCACCCCCACCCCACTGTGTGCCTGAGTCATTAGCCACCCTGATTCCAGGTGCCACCAGGTCCTTAACTAGCAACCCCTCAGCAGGTGACTCCCAAACGCACCTCACTAACTTCCGCCTCTCCCCTCAGCTTCTGACCTGCATTTCTGCCTTTTGAAAATATCTAAATGACTTAAACCACAAACTCAACGTGTCTCAAATCTCGCTCATCTACTCCATAAGAAGAACCTACATAGCTTTCTAATTTTACCCTCTAAACTAGGATCAAATTTTGGAGTTACCTTTGACTCTCTCCCTTTTACGACGTGTAAAATCCTGTTGCTGAATCCCGTAAATTCTATTTTCTCCTTGTTTCTCTCTGCCTAGCTTCCTAACTGGTCTCTCTACCCTCAGAATGCAAATCTGCCACACACGCACTGCCGTGAGATAAATCTCTCTAATCACAGCACCAATAACAATGCCAATCATAAACATTTAATGATCATCTACTTTATACAATGAGCAGCATCATTATCTTATTAGATTCTCGTAACTCCTGGAGGTAGGCAGTAAAAATCATTTTTATTGTGGAAAGGGAGATAAACGTTCACAAAATTTAATCTTGCTCTAAGAAATACATTACATAAAGGGCAGAATATGAATTTACATCAAGGTCTATCAGACACTTGTACCCATGAGCTGAATTTTCTGCCTGTCAAAAGCCACCAAGGGCCCCTCTGCTCGCTCTCTGCACTGGGCTCTCCACTGCCCCATCAGCAAAGCCCAGGTGTCCCTTCCCAGTCTTGCCTCTCCCTAATCTCCTCCAAATAACCTACAATTCAGTCAGACTCCACATTCAGCATTCCCAGCCCTTCCAATCCACTTATCCTTCAACTAGAATGCACAGTCCTCGAGAGCATGGACTGACCTTGACCTATGTGTAGTGCTTATAGCAGAGGCCCTGGAATTCTACGCTAGACGGTTGGTACCAGTTCTATTCGACTGAATTAAATCCTGGGGACTCCAGGAGTTGAAGCAGATGGGCGATGTGACTTGTTTCTGGTTTTGGTTTAACCTTTTAATTTTTAATAAAGTAATTCTTTAACCTCTTTAAAATCTCAATAGTAATTCTATTATTTTTCAGCATTTTTATTTTTTACTTTCCCAGGAGACCCTTTCTCAATAAGCCACTTCAGTCGCAGAGTAAAGGACTGGCGCTTTTATTCCAAGGCACTGATGTCTCTTTACGTAAAGCCACAAATAACCTTGAACTCTCTTTCTGCCATTTCTTGTCACGCTCCTTTCCAACGCAAATACAAAATCAGAGGAGAGCCATTTTTAAAGGGCTCATCTTTTAGGCTGTTCTCACTTTGATGAAAAAAGACACCATGATTTTTTTTTTCAACTAGTCATTTTCTTGTTGTAAGCCAGAGCCCCCACTGAATTCTACTAAATATAGTTTAGTTATGTCTTTTTGCAATTTAACTTCATTTATGATCTCTATAAATAATTCTGAATTAAGTATGCAAAGTACATTAAAAATATCTCTTTCATCTTTCTCTTATATCACGTTAAAGTGTTTTTTTCTAAACAGTGCGATGCATCTTTTACTAGAGCAGTTCTTTGCCTAAATATAAACGTGGGATTTAAGGAGAGTCCTACATGAAACTTTTTAGGTGAAGTCATTCTTGGGTAAGCAAGAACACATGCATCATTCCACTGGTGACATTTTTATGTAAACCTACTGTGGTGAATTCTGACCACCTGTTCAAAATGGTACTCTTCTCTTAGGATAGTGCTGCTTGTACGGATTGATGGGCCATTTGGCTAAGCTCTCTTATTATGAATATCCAACAGTAAATGGGGTATTAGGATGACATTGGCTTGTTAGTAAATAAACAAAACGGTCAAATAAATGTTACACAATTTTTCCTTTTGTAACTTCTTTTGGAGTATTACTCTCCAATAAGTGACTTTTCCTAAAGCATTGAATTATATATTTTCATTTCCTAATCCTATTGTATTTATGAATACGATTCATCATTTCTCATCAACAAATTAAGTTGCAGTTTGGCTAAACAGCAACTAAAGTTTAATGAAGTTTTCAGTCTCCGTGAAGGGGAAAATCATCTTTCTATAAAGAAAAGGAAAATTGATCACTTGGGAGATTTTAGGAGATTAAAACTTACATGACAAGTTGGCTGGGTATTATTTCTTTGATAAGCTACTGTAACACATCAACATAACAGCTTATATTTTTCAATGTCAGAGTCGTGTTGATATAAAAAGAGGGGAAATAACCATTCGACATGCCTGTGGCACAGTCTCTTAAACTATAAAATGAGAATACCTGTTTCACTAGCCTATTCTGAGAATCGTGAGTGATGTTGTAGAACATTTTGTAACACATAGAGTGCTATAAAAATAATTATACCCTCTACCATTCTGCAGAAATGGAAGTTGATTATATTTAAAATTATAGATATCAGGGTTTTTTTTTTTTTTTAAATTGCGACTTCCAAAGAGATCTTTACCTGTATGTCTGGACAGAATGAAGAAATACATAATTCGTCATGGAACTTTGCCTAATGTTTACTGGTATCCTAATATTTAGAATTTTTGGAGGACCAGTTCCATCAAATGTAGATGTCAAGCTGCCTAGTAGAGAAATAATTTGTATTATCTAGAGAGATATGTCCACAGTCACAGGAAGCCGTGGTCCACAGTGCAGGCTTCATTCAGACTCTGGTTCAAGTTCTTGCTTAAGCATTTACAAGTGCTGTGCCATTGAACAGTGAGCAACTATGATTTCATGCTTATTAATAAGCCAATGGTGTTTTAGCTCTGTACTGTGATGCAAGAGTGAATTCTTTCCTAAGGTTTTGGTTGGTTCGCAACATAACAGAAAGTAGTTTATCCTAATAAATGTTACTTCAGTTTCTCTGGTAGGTTTGTAAGATACAGCAGAACTTGTGAAATGACTAGGGTTTCTTTGGGAAAGAAAATCTTCCTTTTCAACCAAGAATAAAATTTTGGGAGCGGTCTACCAGCTAGGTCACTGAGATCAATGCCGCTTTCCCAGATGTGGGAAACACCATGGCAACATTCTCATCACACCCAACAGGAACATGAAATAAAGAGCTTGCCAATCAGAGGAATAATAGCTCTGGGGGGTGTACACACACACACACACACACACACACACACACACACACACACACACACTCAGCTTTTGACAGTTGAAAAGAGCCAACGGCATGAAAATCTGGTAGAAATCCCGGTCCTTCTGACAGCTGTGATCCTAGTCAAAAAGGAATCGAAATCATCTCAGATCCATAGTTCAGGGAGAAGTCAAGGAAGCTGTCATCTACCCCAGAAATTAGTAACAGTGACAAAAAGAAAAAAGAAAAAGAAAAGAAGCCCCAAAATGGGGCTCCCCCGAGCCAGCTTGTGCAGAAGCACATGCAAAGCTGCTATAAAGGATCCTTTACATGCCCAGGCCTTGTTGTGTCTCCACAGAGAAAAACTAATTTTCCCTCATTGAAAATTCAAATCCACATTCAAAATGTTCAAAAGCCAAAAGGAAGCAGTCTACTCAGCTGACATGAAGACCAAATGATGACCACCCCAAGATCTCGGTGTCTAGAGCATAATTTAAATAAGACTGCTGTGGGTTGAACCGTGTACCCTTCTGAACCCTACCCAACTCCCAGTACCTCAGGACGTGAGCTCATTTGGAAATAGAGTTATTCAGAAGAGCTCTTAGGGGAGAAGGTATCTCCTAATTCAATGTCACTGGTGTCCTTGGAAAGGGGATATTCGGACACAGAAGAGATATGTACACAGAGAAAATGCCATGTGGATGGGAATGCAGAGGTGTAGGTGATGCTTCTATGAGCCGAGACACGAAAGTTGCCAGTGGACCACGAACAGTAAGAGAGTCCTGGAAGGGAACGCCCCCCTCCCACCACAGCCCTCTGGAGGAACCTGCCCTGCTGACACCTTGACCTTGGAATTGCAAGACACTACATTCCTGATCTTTAAGCCATCCAACTGATAGTACTTTATTATGACAACCCTAAGAAAGTAATAGAGATGTAAATGAAGTATGCTTAAATTAACTAAAGAGATAAAAGAAGGTAAAGAAGTCACAAGACTAAAGACATTATGAAAAAATATGTTTTAAAAAGAGAAACACAGGTATCACCTATTAAAATCTTCACGAGCACCTTAAACGTAATGACCAAATAAATAATAAACATCAATATATAATTGAGGATACAACCCAGAATGCAGCACAGAGAGATAAAGAGATTATAACTGTAAATAAAGATTAAAAGACGAAGGACAGAATAAGGCCTAATATCTATCCAAATAGAAGACACAGAAGGAGAAAATGGAGGATATCATTTGAAGCGACAATGAACAAGAATTTCTCGGATGTGAACGAAAATCTGTGTTCTCCAATTCAGGAAGCTCAACAGATCTCAAGCAGAATAAACACATGTGAATGCACAACACGATCACAGTGAAACCACAGATCTGAGAGCATCTAAAGAGAAAGATACATGACTTAAAAGGATTAACAATTAGACGGGCAGCTGACTTGACGGTGACAATGGAGGACAGCAGAAAAAGTTACTCTTGATGTGTTGAGCGAAAATGCTCAACAGTAGAGTTGCATATACAATAGACTAAAGATTGTATTTCTGAAAAAAAATTGAACACAGAATCAATGAGTAGAAAGAAAGTAAAAGGACTAAAAGTATCATAAATAAATTTAAATTCAAGTATAATAAAAATTAGGTTGAACCCCGTCGTTAAAGATATATGACTTGACTTTACAATAATAACTAACTGAGGATGCTAAAAACCAAATGGGTAGATGTCCATGTTTGCCCAAACTCTCCCAATTATATACTTACTGTGTGAATTTACTTGATGTAGATTATAGCCCAGAAGTTGATTTTTTAAAATAAATCGAACTAAAATACTACACAAGAACAAGTTAAAGACCACTTATTGCATTTAAAGCATTCTATTATATTTATAGTTTTGGAGGAGGAGGGGGATAACTTTAGACTGTATCATGGCAAGAATGAAAGTTGAACTTGTAAAGATGAGGCTAAAAGAACGGAAATGGATGTAAACCCCAGGGAACGGTGACCGTGCGCTCTTCATCCTTCCTTTGGTGCAACTTTAAAAATCTAACACGGACATAGAAATCAAGCAGCAGTCCTCACTTATGAGAATTCACCTAGATAATCCAGAAAGCTTTTACTAGAAGGTGATTTAAATGAAAACAACAACAAAATAATAAACGGCAAGAAAAAAATAGAAGCCACACAGAACTGGAAGAATAGGTCTACAGGTTAGAATTTGAGAAATTTTTTTCAAGATAATAAAATTGAATCTCCAGGTGATTAGCCACTTCATGGAACACAGAAAACAAGGAGATGTACTGAGGCTGGAACAGAGGGCAGAAGAAGGTGCAAAAGAGGTCACGCTTGCGGGTGATGTACAGCATCTCATAGCCAAAATGAGTTACAGATCACAGCTCACAGATAGAGGACTGCCAAGAATTTAGAGAAGTGGAAAACCTTTGTAAATTTCTGGGTTAGGCGCTTACTTTAATAGATGAAGACAACAGAGTCGAGAGTGGCTAGTAACTCACGCTACCCTTGTAATCAATGGTTCTCATATCCTTCCTTCCAAGAGTACTTACATTTTTCACACTAGAGACAAAGATTTATGTAACATCTTGAAAAACGCCTTAAAAAATCTGCTATTCGGGACAATTATTTCAGTTAAGGGAGCTAACTGGGTACTTAAAGTAGTTTGTGTGTTTGCATGCATAATTAACTATAATTTATTTAAAAATACTCCAATAGCAAATAACTGTGGGATGCATTTGAGGCTAAATTATTCTTTTAAAAAGTTTTCTTCCTATTCATTTCTTTTGCGGTACAAAGTTGAACTAAAATTTTATTCCATTAAAGGAAAATCAAGTCAAATTAAAAACACACAATGAATAATCAAATAAAAAAAAAGGAATAGCGATAAAATACTGAAACTAAAGAAAAACATCATTAAAGACCCATTCAAGAATTACAAGAAAAACAATTTAACCCCAGTGAGGATAATTTTCAGATGAAACGGTAGCAGTGCTGTGTGGTAGGAAGTATTACAAACTAAGTGCACTAAATCACTGACAACTCCTTAACTACGCTTGACCTTGGTACCCTCATCTGCCCAATGGGTTTATGTGGCTGCCTTCAAATGCTGAAGTGCTAAGGTTCTAACAGACTGGATTTGATTAAGTGAAAGCACTTTTCTTTAGGGACAGTTTGACCATCTCGTAGGTCTGGATCTTCATCTAATCAACGCAAATAGCCTAGGTACCCATCCTTGGTTTACGGTAGCAGGTACTTATCGCTAAATGTCTAAAATCTTATGGAGAGAGAGAAAACAGTTGGAAGATCTATGCAGCTGCAATTGAAATACATGCATGTGAATGTAATCACTCTACCGGGTCGGGGGCTAGGGGATGCTGAAGCATCATTGCCGTCCTGTTTAGTAAAGCAAATCCTGAAAGAAGCACCTTGTACATAATAATTGTTGCTCCAGATCCTTGATATGTCTGGAACCCTCCCTTTCTCCCCATTCTTACTGACCGTGTCTTAAGTCTGGCCCCATTAGTTCTCACCTGGAAGGAATCCCTCCTCATTCATCTTGCCCTCTTCACCAGCCCACTTCCCACAAAGCTGTTAGAAGGACCAAGAGCATGTGCGAATAAGACTCTGTTGAAAATCTTCAATGGCTGCCCCAATGCGTTGAAATAAAGTCTACAATCCTTAGAGCAACATCCAAGGTCCCTGAAGACCTAAATCCATCTCATGACTCCCGTCTTAACGACTCAGTGCTCTATCCATTCCAAACTATTTTGCTGCCAAGCCCTGTAACATGCACCCGAAGCTCTCTCTGCTCTCCTAGTGACTTCTCGCTTCCCCAGATTCCCTGTCGTTTGGGTGAGAGGTCCGGAAGACTCTGGGGACAAACATCGGAGCCCAGCATGCTGCACTGTGGTCAGTTACTTCCTGAAAGATCTCTGCTGGACTGCAAACTCTTTGCAGACAAGAATAATAATGTTTTAATCATCGGGGTATTCCCTGTGCCTACAAGTTTTTTGTTTTTTAGTGGGGAGTAGATGGTCTATAATGTTTCGAGACTGAACAAATATCTACTTCTGCCCTCTGATTTGTCACAAGATTCAATTTTGAAATCACCTCTCCTCAAACACAAAAATCTTCATGCAAGATTTAAATCTTTATACCTTTTCTGCATCTTTGGGAGTTCCAAATTATATATTTATGAGTAAAGGTCCACCTGAGTTAGAGAAATACAAAGAAAAATCTGACACTTGAATAAAGAGCATATTTTCTGAAAATATTACTTTTCATGCAAATGTAATGACATTTCCTGAAAATTATTTCTGATGGTAAATGGAAATTAATTTGTCAGTAACCATTATTGTTAAATTAATGCATAGTCTTTACGAACAGAGCTACATTTTTTGTTTTATTATAAAATGTAACAATGCCTATAAGAATGTCTTCGAATGATTGTTTAATGGAAAAGAAAAGCAAGTTGTGAACAGCAGGTGGAGGACAGTATCGGAGATTCTAAAATCAGGAGAGAGTGTAGAGGTGACTTAGGGGACCAGTCATTTTATGCGCCAGTGTTGACGCCCAGTTACGTGTCGGCACGACTACAGTCAGACTGTCCAGGGATGTTCGCAATCACCTTGGAAGCAAAGAAAAATCAAATCTGGTTATCATTTATGATGTGTCGAATGGTATTTTAAACATCCTACACCTAAACTCACTTATTCCGCATGACAACCTGCAGGCCAAGCTAAATTATTTTCTCCATTTTAATATAAGGAAACTGAGGTACAAAAACGTGAAGTAAATGCTGAAATTCACAGAGTAGGTGGCAGAGCCAGCAACAGGCTCCGAACAGTCTGGCTTCAGGCGGCCTCCATCGCACAGCTCTTAAATCATAACAGGTACAAACAGTATCTACCGCGTGTTAATTTTTGTTAAGTTAATGGCTTTATTAGGCTGCATTACTGACCCTTACTCCTCGGCCCTCCCATTCATCCTGCTCGTTGCCATGTGACATTTCAACTCCTTCCTCTGGCAGGCACATTATTTCTTTACCCAGTGATTTGCTTGGGTTTGGCCCTACGACCTGCTTGGGCCAGCAGAATTGAGTAACAGTGAGGGTGTGCCCGGCGGTGTGCGCGTACTCTGCCACAGCGCGGAGAGGACACGCCTGGGCTAGCCGCCGGCCCCGGGGGAAAGGGGAGAGACGGGTGGCGCGGAGCCGGGCAGGTGGGCCAGCCGAGTGCGCGAGCCGCAGCCCCCTCGGCTGTGTGGGCGGGGCGCGCGCCCGCTTCCGCAGCCCCCACGATGCTCACGTGCGCTGCACCCCAGGCGGATGACACCCACCCACGCGCTCGGGCCACCTGCGGGGCCCTGGAAGCCATCCGCAGAGGTGAGGCATCGTCACACCCTGCTGTCTCGCGTCTTCACGGTGCCGTTTCACATAATTCTGACGTATAACTATTTTCTTTTTAATTATGGGGAACGCGCACGGAGGTAGAGCTTCTTTTCACTAGTCTGTAAGCCACTCAAGGGCGAGAAGCACGGATCTTTCATCTTTTTACGCTCGGCGCCTCAAACAGTTTTTGAAATACGGGTTCAATAAATATTTGATGGAAGGACTATTTTTCCCCCCCGTCTCTTGAGTCGTATTGTTCCAGGGCTGTGCAACTATCTGGTAGGAACGAGATAGGATATGTACTTCGGAAACTGTTTAGCCTCAAACTGCATCACCCTCTGTAGCTTCTACAAGAAAACCTTCTTTGTTAAATCTATTACAACAAGTATGTTTTATAACTAACGCTCTCCCTTCAATAACGAAATGCCTAAAGACAAATGAACTCCAGGCTTTTGTTAGTGAAATAATAACTGGTTGCAAAACAAAACAAAACAAAACAAACAAACAAAAATGAAAAAAAACCTCCAAAAACAAAAAACTTAAAGAACTAAAAAAAAAAAAAACTAAAAAAATAGCACTATAGGATGAATCCATGAGACCACCGCCAGTTACAAAGAAAGCAGACCGCGGCCTAGCCTGCGCAGAATCTCAAACTCTTCCCACCTATCCCTTTACGCCTCCAAACGCTAAGGCAAGTCCAGACTGTATCTACTGTGATTGCATCAAGTAGGAACTCTGAAGGTAATGGCTGAACGCTGCCTGTCCCCTGCGTCACCATCCCTTTGTAGAGCAGCTGAGGAAATCACTCCACGTGGCCCCTGCGGGCCCCGGGAAGTCCGGCCCTGCCAGGCCCTGCTCTGAGTCTCCCTGCGCCTTGTGTGGATGTGCCCAGCCTCCTGCCCCGCGACCCGCTCTCAGGGATGCCGGTCAGGCCCTGGGCCTCTGGCTCTCGTGACTACCGAATCCCACAGAACACCCACGGTTTAGTAAAGCGAAATGGTAATGCTTCTTGTTTCCTTTTCTTCAGTGTTCAAACCTTTCTTGTTTCTTTTTTCTTCCAGAAAAAGGGATGCTAAGTAATAAAATGACCTCAAACACTGCAGCGCATGTCCTAAGTGCAGTTCTCTGTTCAAATACTGAATGACCACTCCCCATACACACACACACAGGCCCGTGAAACTCTGCACCTACCCCGTGTTACAAAGTGGTGTGAGGTGCCCCGGCAGAGAGACGAGAGAGCGGATACTGTTCTGGGACACCTTTCCTTCCTTCCCTAAACCTGTTACGGTGTTACGTGCGAGTCGGGCAACACTTCGGAAGGGTTACTCATGTCACGTGTCTGTTGCTGACCTCGTCTCTTCCTAAGCGGAACTTTGCCTTAAAAAGGTGACTTACATGAAAGGTATAGATTCGAGAGCTACTGCCGGGTGCTGCTATTATGAAGCTTATAAAACCACCAAGGAATTAGCGTTACTCAAATCTCTTCTAAATAGCGGCATTTTCATCACTACTCAAGTCTTTAACTCATTTCCCGTTTGCCCCGAGAACAGTGGCCGGTGGCGCTTGTGGCTGCGGCATTTACCCCGAGATCACTCATGGATCACAGTCCTGACCTCACCCCCCAAAGTTTGCTACAAAATACCTCACTTTAATTCTTTTCACGTCACTCTAGTATATCGATAGTCTTCAGAAACAAACGACACCATTCTGTTTGTAGCATTCTGTTTTTAGTAGTGGTATTTTCATTTACAAAATATTTTATTTTCACTTCGCGAGCCAGTCAGATTGGCTTCAGCCTCAAACGGAGCGTTTATATAAAATTAACAGTGGCAGCGAGCGGAACTTTTTTTTCTAAATGGGAAATGGGTTAATGAAAAGGTGAAACTTGAGAGATAATCAGCATAAGGTAATCCATTTAATTTCAATGATTTAAGAATCAAGTATAAGATCTGTTTCTTCCTAGATCACTGTTTCTCATGGTTTCTTCTCCCTCCAATTTCAGATATGTTTACTTCTGTATAACTACTTACATTATACACATTTGTAAAGTGCCTGAATATTTTAAAAATAAATGTTAAGTTACTTAAGGAACTATCAAGGGGAATTTTAAAAGATGCTTAAAAATATTCTTTGAGGCAAAAAAAGAGGCAGGAACTGTAAGCGTTTAGTTTTCTTTAAAACTTTCGATAGGCAACCATAATTAAGGTTAGTTCCCGATTTCTATGCTGAAGGAGACTATCCTTTCGATGAGGAGAACTTGTAGGATTGAACTACCAGTTGTCAAGTGAGAACCAGCGTCGTGACTGGTTACATAAAAACGATTTCCTACAAACACTAACGAGAAACACCAAACACCTCGCCTCATGTTTTCAGCCTTAGATTTCTGTTGCTTTTAAAGTAAATCATTTGCAGGTTGTATGGTTTCCACGTGAGGATATTGAAGCAACCGATGCTTCTCCAAAATGGGAAAGTGAGTTCGAGTCACATTTTTATTGGCCGAGACATGTTTTTATACCTGAGAAAATTGATATCAACATAGACATTTTAAAATGGAGCCAGAGCTGCCGTCACAAGGGGCCGCTTTGCACGGCTGGTTCCTCGAACCTTTGAAATGTGAGAACTGGGCCAAAGAACCCCTGGACCGGGCCACGCCAGCACTGCGCTCCAAACAACTGTTAGGAAGCTAACAGAAAAGCAGGCGGCCTGACCACGGGCACTGAAAATTAAGGCCATTCTTTAGAATCAGCGACACCATGTGTGGCTGAAGAATAACTTAGCTAAATTAGCACCGACGGAAATGCCTTCCCTCCGTTCAGGTAATTATTTCCCTTCCCTCTCTCATAAAAGCCCCTGGCTTCACCATATAATCAGAGCACTATGAGGATTTCTGCTTGAATCGGTGCTTCCCAAATTGCATATTTTTATATTTCAGATAAATGCTTATTGTCTCTCATTTTGGCTTCATATTTTTAGGTTAACACGCCATATCTACATTATCGGAGACAGGCCAACAGAGCTATCTACTTGTCTGTGAATATTTAGTACTGAGCAACTATCAGTAAGGTTTATCCATTAAGCAAAGAAACACCATCGACCAGCCTAAAGGAGGAAGTGTGGCAGACGGAATTCTAAGGTGGCCCCCAAGTTCCTGCCTCCCGTTGTGGCTGACTCTATCCTTTCCTGCGGAGTGTGGGTGGCGCTGTGAATATGGAGTTCACACCTGTCATTAGCTCACACTGCCTGACAAGGCTAAGGGCATTCTGAAGGTGTACGTAACTTCCAGAAGCCACTGACTGGTTCACCAAAGGGTGGACCTGACCTCACTTAGCCTTTAAGAAGGAAACCCAGCTACATGTGACACAGTGAGCCCCGAATGCAGTATGCTGAGGGAAATAAGCCAGTCGTGGACGGGCAAATGCTGCATCTGTCAGGTATATGAAGCATCTAGGACAGCCGGACTCATGGAGACAGAGTGGACCAGTGGCTGTGGGGGTCCGGGGGGCTGGGGAAGAGAGGCGAGATGCTAATCAAGGGGTGTACAGTTTCAGTCTCGCAAGATGAATACATTCCAGAGAGATGCTGTTCAACTGTGTGTCTATCCTTAACAATGCTGTATTGTACACTTACAAATTCATTAAGAGGGTACATCAAGTTAAGTGTTACCACATTTGAATTAAAAAATTTAAAAGGTGGCAGTCCTGAAGTCACAGGTCGATAGAGAAGGCAAGTGTGGGTAGAGAAAATGCCCCTCTAAGCGCAGGCAAAATGGCTTCGGATGGGCGTGGAAGGAGGTGGGCTGGGTTGTACACTCGCTTGGTATTAACTACGTGTTTAAAGGGAAGGTGACATCTTCATCTGAACAGTCACATATGAATGGGACAGCAGAATATGAAGTCCTAGGACACTTACACACTGAGTATAAAAAGCATAAATAAGAGGAAACTAGAGCTAAAAGGGCTATTTATCAACACCAGTTTTTCCTAAAATATGTCTGCAGATCCTTTGCCTCAGACCTACTCTGCTGCTTGATTTAAGACGTAGATTCCCAGATCTAGTTCCACGGTGAGGAACCAGGATCTCTGGAGACCCATGCGATTTTCCTCGGGATCCCAAATACCACATGAGACCTGTGGAGACGCCGAGTCTGAGACCCACTCAGCTGCCCACTTCTCGACGTAAGAACACTGAGGTGAGCAGATGGTCTGCAGGAACAAGGCAGGGACGAGGGCTAGAGCTTTTCGAAGAGCCCGGACCAGAAGGAAACACACACTTTTTGGTAGGTCTTCTTTCCCTGGGGATTTGAGGTCTGGAAAGAAATGAGTATGGACACCCAGACTCTACCTTAGAAAGGTCTTGCTCTTTGGGAAGCATGTGTCCTTTACTCTCTGTAAGGAATATAAATAACACTGAACCTCATATTTTGCAGGGAAAAGACCCACATCCTCGACACAACAAAAGCCTTCTCCTTCCCTGACCAGATGTTTTTTCATTCCAGTGGAGCAGAGTGAGGAAGAGGAGAAAGGTTAGGGAGACGTATTTTGTGACAATTTGTGGATTTATAAGACTGGATTTTGGTTCTTTTACTACGAGTGGCTTATGCTTTCATCTTTAACCTGTCATAGATTTCTAAACCCACGTCTCCCAAATTCTTCCCCTGAAATCCAGTGCCCTAACTCCAACTAATACTCCCCAAACTACATTCTTCAGCTCTCCCCTTTTCTCCTCCTATATTTATCTATCTCTCTGAATGAACTCCCAATCTTCCCCCACCTATGTCAGAGTGGGCACAGAGGAGGCGGCCCAGATTCATGAGTCATCTGAGAAAGGCAAATTAAAACTGTCAGAATGTAAAAACACAAACTAGAACGGCTAATTCTACTACAGCGAGGAGTCCGTGGAGCAGATGAAACCCTCGCACACTACTGACAGGAATGTTAAATGGTACAGTCACTTCGGAAAGTTTCTTACAAAGTTAAGCATACACTTACTCTGACTCAAGAATCAAACTCCTTGGGATTCATCTAGGCATAAGAAAAATATAGATACATAGACTGTCACAGGAATATTTAAGCAGCTTTAAACATAACAGCTAAACCTAGCAATAACCCACATGACCATCCACAGAATAGATTTTTAAAAATAAAAATATGCTATATTCACGCAATAAAATACTGCTTGGTAATAAAAATGAACAAAATACAAGCACACAACATGACATGAATGAATCTCAAAAATATTATGTTGAGCAAAGAGGGTCAGATATAAATCACTGCCTAACAATGATTCTACTTATATGAAGTTCAAGAATAAACGAACTTATCTACAGTGATAGAAATCAGAAAAAGCATTTGCCTTTTGAGAGTGGGAGCTTAGAAAGAGGCATGCTGGCATGCTTCCTGAATGGTTGAAAACAGTCTCCATCTTGATAGCGACATGGGTTTCATGGATATTGACATTTATCAAAACTCGCAGAAGTCTTCATTTAGATATCTGCATTTCACTGCATACTGATTTTACCTCAAAAATACTATATGAAAGTTAATAGCAGAAATTATTTTCTTTGTTCTTGTGAAATACACGAGAGTAGGAAAGAAGAAAGTGTTCTTTCTGTTTCATTCAGAAGGCAATTTTTTCCATCAGTGAGATCGTCTTCTCAAATATGCTCAGAACTCACGAATTCTGCCTACATGTTTCTAGATGAAGCACTTTATTCTCACTTCTTTAGGACAGATAACCTAGAGTCATTTCCCTTCTTTGTCCTTGAAAGCATCTATTTTTAACTGCTGGTTTCTAAGTTCACCAGGGTCCATTAGAGACAGACTGAAGAAGCAGAAAAAAGAAAAAAAGCACTAGGTATAGAAAAGAAAAAAAACACACACACTGACAGTCTATTTTTTTTTTCTCTTGGAACTAGCATTGCTTACAATAGTACTGGATGTCAAATAATTTACCGGCCATCAAACATGTCGCCCTGAGCCCTTAGAAACAAGAAATACCAAACATGGGATTGACTAATTGTGGTGGCAGCACCCGAGGACATAAATATCCCTCAGGAGAATTTGAAACGAGGTTGGTTCCCCCATGTCCCCCCTCCGGATAGGGACTGAGCTGCAGTGTGACATGAGTCAGAGTCAACGAAGAGTTGTCAGTGCTGGAAAATGTGGAGTTTGAGTTTGCAGCTGACTGCATCTGGCATGTGGCAAGCCAGTCTGTACGAAAGCCAAACAGAAACAAACTACCTGGTAATTAGCGATGGCCGCTGCAGCCTGGACCGCACTCCGAACCTTGTCACCGCTTGTCGTTCGTCTGAAAAGCCATTAAGGCTGTGAGATGCGTTTTATCACCGACTCTGTTAGTTCATCCCACGTGCTACCGGCCATCTCTTGCAATCCCCTCTGTAGTACTGGATGTCACCTACTGAAAAGAAACTTATTCTCCTGCTCTACATAAGGTACAGGCAGGAGCTTACAAGTTTTAATTTCCTGGGCAGCAGCATGGCCCCGTTATCTTACCGGGTGCTACTTATATAATAAGTGATCAAAGCAGGGCGCGTTCTGAATCCAATAATACGATGTCACCATAAAAGAATGACTCAGAGCGAGGCCAGCTTTGTGGACTGTCAATATGAAAGCCCCTCAAAGCACTCGAGAGCGCTGGCTCTTATGCACGTGAATTTGTGTCATGCTGACTGAAAACAGGAGCATTTCTCCAAGGCACAATATGACTATTTTGATAAATAAAAACTTGAATTTGCCTCATGTAAGTTCAGATCAGGGCTTGTTATAAAAAGAGTTTGCCAAAAACTTGGAACAAAACTTTTCACTTTTCAGAGCGCTTTGGATTTTGGATGTTTCACACAGCCTGGGCTAGGAGCTTGTGTCTGGCCTTCACGCAGGTCGACTTGTCCTGTTCATGCGTCGTTCGCTCTGACTGCTTTCTTGCACCTGAATCCCTACCTATCTGGAAGTGACGCGTGAAAAACTAGCTTTGTTTCAGGTTCTACTCAGCCACGAGTTTGTTTCCATGTTTGTGGTCTGAGGCAATAGAAGAAGCATGTTAAAACCAGATGTAGAACAAGATGAACAAGAAACTCCTTTTACGGAGGTGCCCAAATAATTCGGATTACAACCCATTTCAGCATGACGAAGCGCTCCACAGGCCCCTGCCTTCTGCTGATGCGAAGGTTCTTAATCCCCACTCCTTCTGAGAAAACGCGTTTTACTCAAATGAATGAAAGACTGGACTGTCACCTCTTAGACGCCAGGCGTGGCTATACATAACTTCCTACGCATTCATTCGTCAAGATTTTATTGAGCACCTCCCATGTGCCAGAGACCGCTAGTCCCTAGGGACAGTGCTGTGAGCAAGACAAGCGCCCCCTGCCCACAGAGTTTGCTCTCTGGAGAGGCGGCGCACTGGGGACGAATGGGTAGAAAACACACAGCAAGTAGCTAACTCCGGAGAGTGAGACGTATGAAGGCTCCTCAGAGGCTGGTCACAGAATGGAACGCAACTGGGGCGAGGGGACCAGACTTCGGATAAACTGGGCGAAGCTGAAGGATGACAGCAAGACACCGGCGCACCAAGCCGACCCCAGCTTTCCAGAGAGAGGGGACTGCGAGTGCCGAGGCTGAAGACTGAAACGTCTAGTGGATTTAGAGGCCGAAAGGAAGGCGGTACACCTAGATAGCCGTGAGCTAAAGGGACAGCCACTGGAGGAGGTCACGGAGAAGACACGACCGCCAGTGGACCCGAGAGGTGGCCCGGGCAATCAGAGCCCCCTCAGCTCCTCGTCCCTCCTTGGAATGCATGCCCCGCCCACCGTCCTCACAGGGGGAGCCGTCTGAAGGATGCGGCCTTGAGAGGGGATGGAGTTGAGACCATCTGGACAGTATATATGGCTGGAGCCAGTGAAGGCCTCTACATACACTTTACGATTCTGGTGGGTTCGTGTGGAGACCTACTGGTCTTGTAATGGCCCAAGACAAGCCTAGTAAGTAAGTTCTCCTGCTTGCTCGCCCTGCCACTTAACATTCTGGAATGGTCTGTCTCCGTCTTTCGTCTCCCCTGGCTCCGTGTATGGAGGCCCGTTTGTGGACCGAAAACTGTACTACAAGAGGTAACCAATGAGGTAGGCAGGAGTCAGGTCACGGCCTGTGATCCACGTGTCTTGCTTGAGGGACAGTAAGCCAGTAAAATGTTTCAAGCTGGAGAGTCCCGTCAGTCTACATATGTATCGATCACGCTGATTTCTGTCCGGATACTGGATTACTAGCGGTCATGGGAAGACGAAGGAAGAGAACGTTGGACGTGCAGCAGCTCAAGGGAAAGACGATGGAGTTTACGGGCACGGTGGGACAGCAGAGCGGGGACGTGCAGCGAAACGGCAAGGCCTGCTCACGGAGCAGGTGTGTCTGGGAAAGCGAAGAGAAGGCCGCTCTGCTCAGGGGAGCCGTCTGGTGCAGCCATGACTTTGTGAGCCGTGAGCGCACAGAAAGGATGCAAAGCCACAGGACGGGGGGAGACGACACAGGGAGAAAGAACTCAGAGGACCGTGCCCAGGACAACGCCCCGGGGCTCTACGACAAAGCTTCAGTGGAGGAAGATGGGCTAATAAGACACTTAATGAGGAGATACCAGCGAGACGGGAGAAAACAGGAGAGTATTGTCACGAAAGCCAAGAGAAAAGGACCTAAGGAAGGGAAAAGGAAGTTAACTAAGAAACGGGCCACGGGGAATCCATAGGATGTGGCGATGCCATAGATTATTAGCTAATTTCATAAATTATATTCTTACGTAGCATTAACATTGACACTAGAGCCTACCAGAAATTGCTATAGTAAAGACAGCAGACATCACAATTTCTGAAAAACTTATTTCTCTCGCTCTGTCTCTTGCTGTCTCTCCAGGTGAGTTGAGGAAGAGAACAGCACCTGAGTGCTCACAGCACAGGCGGCGAAAACACAAGCAATGCCGGTCTCCAGCTGACCAGGAGGACGGCTGGACACCCGCCCTGACTTTGCCTCCCAACGTCACACGCCCTTCTTGGGGAGGGACAGAGAGCGCCCCTGCGGGCTGACCTAGGGCTTAAGGTAGGTCAAGTTTGGGGTCCACAGAATGGAGGAAGGGAAATCTTGCTGCCGTAGACACTAGCGAAGTCACATAAAGCCACCCACGCCTGAAGACTGCTGGGAGGAGAGAGCGAGAAGCACGCCGGGCCAGCACGGGAGACGGCAGCGAACTGGGCACCTGCATCAGGGAGACCGGACGGAGTGAAGGGACGAGCAATTAGGTTCGTAGGCTCGTGCCGGCTGCCCTGAGCAGCAGAGCCCATGCCCGCCGCTGGGGGCTGGCACATAGACAGGAATGTTGTAGCCAAGATGCCACCTCGCTGGTGGCCCCTTCCTCGCCCTGTACCCGGAGTCACTGCAACTCTGGCCTTGACCTCCCTCCTCTTTCCTTCCCCAGGGAAGTGGAAAAGCCTCGGTAAGATGGCCGTCCCCATCCAGCCACCAAGGTGCTCCTGCATGAGGTGACTGGTGACTGTTCTCAGATCACCGTCCACACAGAGGCATTTTAAGCATTAAAACATTCAGCAAAACTGTGGCCTCAGGATGGCCAATCATGCTTGTCAGATAGGTAAAAAGCTGACCAGATTTTTTTTTTTTTTTCAAACAAACTCTGAGATGGAAAGAAAAGCTCACCATCATAAAGACAACACCTAAGAGAAAAAGATGGCTTCTAGGTCCAGAGTTTTCACATACACAAATCACATATTGGCTCCTCTAGTAGAATTTATTGCCCTAGACTAAGAAAGATGTCTGACACAGTGGAACTCAGCTCTTCAGAATAATCTCTTCTTCTTCACTCACTGGCCCATCGACAGGTGCTTCACCTTGGGCCCACAGAGTGGACAGCCAGCGTCAGGTGAGCCGAAGAATTGATTTCATCCATCACCACCTCTAGAGGCAGGGGGAGGGGGAGAGAGATCATTCTTGAGGTGCCAGCTTAATTTCGGTAAAATTTGTATAAATATCACCATTCAAGTCTCTCATACTGAACTCTCTCTATTACATTAGGAGTCATTAAAAATTCCATCCCTTCAAAGCTGACTTTGCTCTAAGGTACAGTAACCCTGTTCAAAGTGAAGGCAAAACCATTAAGCACAGACGACCTGGGATGGGCTTCAAAAAGCTCGTTTCAATTTGGCTGAGCACTGCAAGGACTCTGCGCAGCATGATGAGATAATTTATGATAAGATGAAGATGGACGAATGAACGGCACACTGTTACAGGATCCCAGATGGGCTTGGTGTTAACTCTTCAGGGAGCAAAGCGCACAGCTTGGCGAGGTGGAATTGCTGGAGGAGAAAAAAGGGCCGTGGAAAATCATGGGGGCTGTGTTCCCGGGGGTGGGGGGGGTGCGGATAAGGGACAAAGGGAGCCTGCATGTCTTCATGAGAAAGAAAGAGACAAATAAGGAGAGTCAAAGGAGCAGACCTCGCCAGGGGAGTCTGTCAGGAAACTATAAAGAGCATCATGAGATGTGAGCTACCAAACAGAACTGGACTCCATGTTTGGGAAAACAAGCCCAGACCGTCTGCACGAGTCTCTAAAATGACTTTGAAAAACTTACATATCGTGATTGCAAACAGGAGAAGCTGTGTGCTTTAGAAAACTACAATGTGATTCTAAAGCGATTTTTAAGTATCTGCTATAAACAAAGTTCAAAAAGAATATTTACAAATACCCACGTCGTAGAAGAGCTAGTAGATGTCAAATTTAGACATGCGGTTAATATTTTACTTGTTAATTGGATATAGCATTTGTACGCACTCGAAACACCAATAATTAATATATTTGACAGAGCGGTATCATTTTTTATTACTACAATTCAGTAGCAAAAGGAATATTAGCTACTATTTATCAAGTGCCCTGTTTCAAGGCATGGCCTCGCGTCAGGCATTATATCAAATAATTTATATGTTATGTCATTTCACCTTAAAATCTTCCTGACATGTATGATTAGCTTCATTTTAAATGTTACAGAAATTAGACACAGAATTTCGGGAACGTGCTCAAGGTCGCACAAGTGTCTAAATCTAAAGCCTACATTCACCCCGTTTACTACCCTACTTTCTACCTGTCGAATATTTTAGGCACGATAAAGTAAGCTCCTTAAAATCTCTAATTCACTTTATTTTAATTTAGGATTTTTGATCATATAGGGCCAGTGCAAAATTCTAATGTAAGCAGACATATTCAGATATTTATTTTTTTCACATTTAGTCAAACTTGTTTAGTTTTGGAGTCACATACCATTTTGAAGGAATTACGCTAGGTTCTGAAGTTTCCCTGCTCTAAAAAAATATTGATAACATTTACATACACTGAAACTCTAGCTGTATCAGTTTTAGGCTAAGGCACCAATGGCTAAAGACCGGAAATAGGTGCCAAAGTGCCCACCATCTAAAGACTAGATTAGTGATGGCAGAAAAAAATGAAAATCATTTGCACCTCCTTAATCATCAACACAGACAAGAATGATTAGCGAAAGCTGACACACTTAGGGGAAGGTAACTGGGGACCGGGATATTCACACTGTCTAAAGTATAAACTACCAGACTGCCTATTAATTAGAAAAGAAAATTAACTGTACAAGAAAGAGATCTGGTAGGTACCACTTTAATAATATAATAGAGCATCCCCTAATAGTGAGAAGGACAGAAGTTATATTTTTTCCTAGTGTGGTGTTACAGCAGGTACACTTAATTATCTACATAGCGCCCATGTTAAAAAGGTTTGCTTGAAGCTTAACATGAAAAAATAAGACAAGTCCAGACCACTGGCCTTCAAAAATCCAGACAACTGGCCTTCAAAAATGCAAATGACTTAAAAGAAAAAGGTTAGGGGTGGGAAACTGTTCTCAAGTGAAAAAGACCAAAAGAGATCTGACAACGAAATAAGTGATTTTTAAAATTATATTCTTATTCTTTAAAAGCGCAGTTACAGAGAACATTATTGGGTTGTAAGAAACGTGACTTTAAGATGCATATTACCTGAGAGTATGAGATCAACGTGAAATTTCTTACGTGTGAAATTGATTTGTAGTTCCGTAGCTGAGCATCTTTACAGACAGGAGGGATGTGAAGAATTTAGGATAAAGTGTCATGAGGTCTGTAAATTACTCTCAAGAAGTTAATCAAGATAAAAATATAAATAGGTAAATTATTTAATAAAGATGATGTAATCTATATAGAATATGACATAATCTACCTAAAAAGATTACATAATCTATATACTTATGTATGTTATATGTAATATATGTAACTTACAGTACGTAAATATATTAGTATATGTTAGTTTGATAGATACTAAGCATATAACATACTAATTAGAATGTAGCGTATTATATAAAGATTATAGATTATATAAATATATAACTAATACATAAAGCTTTTAAATAAGTTAAAATATCACATCTAAATATATGTCTACATAGAAGATATTATATATAAATCTAAATATATTCTATATTACATACAAGACTTTTACATATATTCAGAGATTACATAGAGCTATAGTAGAGATTATGTATTAAGAGATTTATATACTATAGATAGAAATATAGAGATTTTTGTAAGCATAAGCATAGACACGAACATAGCTTTAAGAGCGCTGGTAACGCAGTCGGCTGTTTCCTCCACTTCAAAGGGAGCATCCCAGCCCTCGCCGTAAGCCTAATGCAGGAACCCTGAGAAGCAGAGATGGACACCAGGGGATTCGCGGCAACCCAAGTCTTCTCCAGGAGACTATAAAACACGATGCGTAATTGAAGCGGCGATGAGAATGTGCTGGCTTAAGCACACATGGCACAAATTTCGTGGTCCCTTGGACCAAATGTGGACTCCATGAAAGGACCAGGGAAGGGCAAAGAAGCCCCAGCAGAGAACGGACCTCGCTGCGCCCGAAGGGCCAAGGTGGGTGACTGTTCTGACACGGAGGCCAGAGGAAGCGCTGCCCGAGTCAGATGAAAACGGACAAGGTTCCCGTCCTCGCAAGGCTTACGGTCTAGAAGGGGAGGTGATCATTTATCCTACAGTTACACAACGGAAGATAGCATCGCAATTGTGAATTTTGGTAACAGGGACTATGTATTCTATTACCCATTTCCCTTAGTACTCGCCACAAAACAACACAGAATGAACAGCGGAGAGGAAAATCCTTTCTCAAATGGCACAGGAACGCCGCCATAATTCTGAACTGCAATTTATAACATGCTGGTCATAGAAGGCAAAATCTGGATGAGTGAAAAAAGGGCTAATCACCAACACAGGCCTCCTGGATCAGTCCTAGGAGATGCTTACAGTGGTCTTTGGAGGTGGGGACGTCTTTGCACAGGCTTGATACTGCTGAACAGCAAGAGAGAAGATGAAGGAAAAAGAAAAACTCGTCGAAGGACATTCTATTTCTACAACCTTGCGCCTTCCCACGAAGGACTAGTGGAAATGACAGAGAAAAGGAAACAGGTTCTAAGCGGTCACCAAATGCAATTTAGAGACCCTGTTATCTACGAGGCTGTGCTGTGACCCGCAAGTGAAAATTAAACCTAAATGCGTCCCCAAGTTGAAAGAAACAACAGATTTTGTGACAGGTGGAAGAGACAATAAACCCAGTAAAGAGTGCAAACAGCCTCTGGCTGACTCCTCCTTCCCACTCTCTGCCCACTGCTAGTTTTCAAAGAGTAGGCTTCTCTGTTTAAAGCAATAGTCATTGAGGAATAATTGCACATAAGTTATTC
Source organism: Rousettus aegyptiacus (assembly GCF_014176215.1). NCBI lineage: Eukaryota > Metazoa > Chordata > Mammalia > Chiroptera > Pteropodidae > Rousettus > Rousettus aegyptiacus. The sequence goes on along the minus strand of NW_023416288.1, from coordinate 42,386,591 downwards.
CTAAAAAGACCTACACACAAAATCCTGGAGAAAGTTACAAAACTTAAAGCAGTAAATACCTGGCCACCCAGGCAAGTCATGTGGGAGGGACAGAGACACACACACACACACACACACACACACACACACACACACACACAATCAGTCTGGCTTCGGACCTCGCCACAGTAAAACAATGCCGGGAGAATAGGACAAAAGCCTACGAAACCCAGGAGTGAATGCACCACCAAATAGAAAGCCAACAGAGAAACTTTTAAACATCCGAGAACCAGGGGCACTTTTGTAATGGGCTGGGCTTAGATATAAATCTCCCCTTTGATTTTTAAATCAACATAGTCAGTCTTCTAAATCTACCACTTGGATTTTATTGAACTCCCCAACCGTATTCAGCAAAGTACTTTCCAATGATATTTGTTAGTAGTTTTCACTCTAATGGCTAATTCAGAAAACACTTGTTAATTGCTAGATTGAATCTTTGTTCTCTATTATTATTGCCTCCATCATGATATTAATCTCATGTTTTTCCTTTATATTCATGGAGAACTCTACATTTCTTCTTACTGATTTTGTTTTCCACAATGTCATTCTACTAGGCACTATCTTCGATGTAGGTTATATTTCTGCTGTTGCATTTTTTTTGCCTGTTTGTTTCTTTACAACTATCTCACCATCCCTTTTTTTTTTGCCTTATTTCCTTTAACTGTTCACCAAAATCTCTCATCTTCCAATATGCTCTTAAAGAAACAGAACACCTCGATGCATTTCCAGTTCCTGTGTAAATCCTGAAAATAAACCACTTTCGGTAGTATGTTTTTTAACATAGATGAGATTACATCGCCCTTCTCTTATTCTGCAGGTTGTTTTTGCTATCGTTACCAACACATATTTTTTTATTTACTTTTTATTTCCCTATTTACTTACCTATATGTAAAAAAAAAAAAAACAGCTCTGGGATACACAGTTTACCATAACCATACCCATTCCCCTCCTGCTAGTGGTTTCTTTCTCTCTTAAAGTCAGAGGCACATTTACTGGCCCGGTGTTCAGCACGTGGTCATGCGTGCATACATGCTAAGCAGAATCTTCTCCATGTCTATTTTCTGGATCTCTAAAACCTTAATATGGTGAAATGCATAAAAACACACCTGTAGCACCGTGCACGCGGCGTTTAAGCTGCCTCGATGCTTAAGCACCATTAATCTTCCCGGCTCCCCGCCCAGTTCGTCCGCTACGATTAATCTCCAAACGGGTATGAAAAGCAGAGACACACGAAGCTGAGGACAGTGATCTGCTGCCTTAAAGAGCATCACGTCTACCACCGACGGCAGTTTGCCCAGCTTTCTGCTTGATCTGGACCTGGTCCTGGAATCCAGAGACTAATGCCGAGACGGGATGCTGCTGCTTTCTATTAAGGAAGTGCACTGTCCTCTTTAGGAGGCGAAGCCCGGGCACTTACCAGTTGTTTTTCTCCATCCGGTTTTATTGCCCTTGTGGTTAGTGAAAGTGAAGTAAAGCCTGTCAGTCTTTTTTTTTTTTTTTTTTTTTGTTATTGTTAGTGATCTTTTCTAAAAATTGGTATTTTTTTTCCTCTGCTTGTTCCAAATTACCATCTTATTGCTCCAGCTACACCTGTACCGAAAGCCTCAGCTAGGTGTCTTTGCTGTTCCCGAGACCTGCTGATGTCGCCTGAGATTCTAAGGTCAAATCATAATCTACTAACCAGGACCCTCCATGACAGAGCCTGAGACTGTCAGCAACTTCGAAAGTAATTCAGTCATCAAAACTTCTCTCTAACCCTTTTAAAAACTAGAATTCACTCAAATATTACCATGTAAGACTATGATGAACCTAGGCCACCAGTACTGGGGTTAAGGGTGCTGTGCACATGCACGCATGTGCCCTCACACGTGAACACGCATGCCCTCTCACATGAACACACATGCCCTCACACATAAACACGCATGCCCTCATACACGAACATGCTCGTTTGTCATTAGGCAGCCTAAGGAGAATGCTAAAGGTGAGGAGAATGATTACATGTAGCCTTTGTTACTCTCATAAATTCAGTGATTCATTCATGAAATTTTTAGGCACCTCCTACGAGCTCAGCACTGAAAGGGAGGCTCAGAAAAGTAATCCCCAGTAAACTACTCGGTGACATCGGTGAGCGTCAAGCCCAAGTGTAACGACATTGTGTGTGTGTGTTTTCTACCACTCCCTGCTAAAACGAAGGACTGATTCGTTTTTATGTTATATTTCCCTAGAATTCTACTTTCACGGAAGTGGTTTTTTTTCTTCTTTCTAGCATTCGAATAGAAATATTACTTTACCTAATAAAACTCTGGGTTAGATATTTTTGACTGAAAGTTTCCACATAGATTTTCTACCTCAGAAATGTTGAGAACTCAGGTTTAAGCTCCTGGCTTGGGAAAATGATGACGGCAGTCAAGTTCTGAAATCATCTGTCTGAAATCCCAGCCCCTCCATAATAACTGACAGAGCACCTAGGATAGTGAAATCGAAAGCTTACAAAGTATTTGTGCAAAAAAAAAAAAAAAGGTGGCTTCAAGGTGTCCCCAAACCTGAATATACGAACAGGGAGATATAAAGCACTAATTGCAACAAGGTCCATGAGGGATCTGCAACTGGAAAAGACAAAACACGAAAAATAAGGGAACGTTAGGTGGCCCTAAGACCCAGAAAACCAACAATCAGAAGACTCAACGGGCCGAGCTGAAAGCAGGGCCCAAAACGGCAGGGAAGTCTGTGGGCTCCGATTTTCAGCGTAGTGGAACAGGAACGCAGTGAGGGCGGGTGGTGCTGGAGTGTTCTCGGCGGTGAAACTGTGGGAACCAGCCAGCGGGAGCGCTAGTCTAGAATGAGGGTCCACACTGAGGAGACGCTGCTGGGAGTAGAATCCAGACTGAAGAAGAGAGGGACAGGGAGGGCCTCCGGATTACAGAAAGCACGAGGCCATATTTCTAACACTTCGTGAAAAATAACAGGAGAATTCTGAAGCGATGAGGCGAGGAAAGCTATCTTGGCCCATCTTCTCATAAGAACAGAAGAAAAATGATCAGAAGTAAACATGAGTGACAGAAAAGGACTCCGATAAAACACCATTCGAGATTTATGTTTAAAAAATAGAACAAGGTACAGAATAATGATCATATAAACGCATGAATGCGCATCATAAAAATATGCCCGGAAAGATGAAAATCATCTAATACTTCAAAATAAGCTATAAGAAATTAATAAAATGATGGAAGAATGACAAACCTGATGTAAAAAACTCAGAATTTAGGTGACTGGAGAAAATAAAGACTTGAATAAAGTAGCTGAAAATATAGGAAAGATTTAGAAATAAATGGAAAGAGAACTAGAAAGAACTAGAAAAAAACACAAGAGTGAATAAACACTGAGGATACTATATAAGGAGAAATAGCATAGGGAAGAAGAAAATTATAAAAATTAAAAGAAACGAAAATATACAAAATATTTGAGAGAGAGTAATAAAAACAGAGGAAGTAAAAGTAAAGAAGACCCAATATATATACACTAAAAAACCCACAATGGAATAGAATGCTAAAAAATTTAATTTGATAAACTATGAAATAAACAAAAACTCGAAATTACAACCAGAATAGCCAACAGACAAAAATACACTAACATGACGAAACTTACAGGAAAAAAAAAAAAAGACAAAATCCATGGGCCAACCAGGCCAAAAAGACTGAGTCACTAATAAAAAAGAAAAGACTGTCACCAATTTGCCTAGAGTGACATTTCACGACAGAAGATAATGTAGTAACAAGGAAACAAGGGTGGGAAATGAGAGACAATAAGTTAGTACTTAGCAAAAATGACTTTGAGTATAAAAGCCAGAACGAAATGTTATAAAAATTCGAGAATTCCAAGATTATGCCTATAAACCCTTCTTCGGGCATTTGCCAAAAATAGGCTTCTGATAACCAAAATGACTAGTGACAATGACATTTACACTAGTGATGAACATTAAATGAATAGTTACCTGAAAAAGCTAAATGGTATTGACAATGCAGGAATTATAGTATATAATGGCTATATAGTCTTATGTACAGCCATCAAAGAGAGTGAAGTATGGAGAGAGTATATGAAAAGTAGACCAAAATTAATAGTTATGTTTTAAATTAAATGCTGGACGAGAATATGGAGGGTGAAATAGGTTATTAGCTACTTACAGTGACACTTGTGGTAGGAAACCAAAAGACAACAATATCCAGAAGGAAAAAAATTGTGGTATAAGAATATTAGTATGAAATCATTAGAACAAAAATGCAAACCTTCCTAAGGGCCAACCCCCACCCCATCAACCCCCCGCTGCGCAAGCCAAATAGTTTCGATGGGGGGATAAATTTAAATTTCTTTCAAAGTGTTTACCTACAGGGCGGTAAGGGATGGGGCCCAGAAGACAGAGACAGAGGCTGGACACCTCTGAACACGCCTTGTTTACAGGTTTGACTTTGGAACAATACTAATGCTGTGCATAATTTTAATATTTTTTAAAAGGCAAATTCTAAAAAGTTAAAGGAAAGCAAAGCACACGAACCCAGCTATGTACTGAGTTTGTAGCAAAATAGAGAAACTATTTTAAGTGACTTCAAAATGCAGCAACTTTTACTACGTATGCCAAGTTAGATTAGCTGAGTGTGAAATGAACTGCAAAAAGAAAAAAAAAAAAGAAACTTAAACTGTATTAATCACTTTGCTGGTGGCAGTGTTTATATTTCATCCTGAGTCCACTGTGTGTCTATCATGGGGTAAATGAATGATGATACTAATTTCTCTGGGAACTGAGATTTTCATCATGATACAAGCAAGATATATATGTAAGATCAATGCAGCTAAATAAAAATCCTATCGAAAAAGCCTAGAGACAATGACCAAACCAATAGCGATAAGCAACCTTTACAATGAGCAAATAGTTACCACCTCCCCCCGCCCCCCGCCCTGCCCCACCCAAAGCCCAAACTGTTACTTGTAATACCATTCCCTGGAATTCTAGAGAAATGGCTGGTTCCACGTCTGTGACATAAAATGTGTAAAATGAACCTGGTACTTACTGTCACACCAGAAAATTAGGAAGCTGCTGAAGAGTATTACAGAAGAGTCAAGAGGACATACAAAGCCTCCTAAAGAGGCTTTCACTGGATAAAGACGAGACAACTGAACACCAGAATATTTTATAGCTGCAGTGGATTGACGCATGGTAGAATAATTTTAAAATTCACTGGTTATATCAAGAGGATGCTGCAAACAAATTTGTTATTTTGAAAACCGGTCGATAAAGGGAACAAATCAAGCAGACTGAAGCTGTATGAACACTGTACCTTAGGATTCCTAAATTGATAAGGAAAAGTATTTCTTTCTTTATAGATGTATCCCAGCTAATAAAGTAGAGGTGATCACATTTTAGTATTTTAACACAATAACAGATCTAGGCGATAATCATTAATGGCTATTAACATCATTTAAAAAAGTTAACCAGATATAATATGCTTCCTGATGAATGGAAGTATGACACATTATCCAGAGTATTTGTCAAAAAAAAAAAAAATTAAAGCTAAATCTGATCAATTCTTAAGATCTTACCAGAAATCGAGGGGGCAGTAGAACACGGTAATTGACAATGCGATCAGCAAAATCCAGACAGTGGGAAACGACACAGAAGAAACGATCCGGTTTCTTCGACAAAGAAACTGTAGGAAAAAAAAAAATTACAGATGGAGAGGAAAGCTGTGTAGCAAAAGAGACTTCACACTTACACAACCAGTTGTAATCTCTGAGTCTTATTAAAATATGGATTTGAAATAAATAAAGTCATGTGACATACTTAGAGAACTTAAACACTTGTGGTATATATCTGACGCTCTTAGAAAATTGTTGTTAATTTTTAAATATAATAATAGGTATGTGGTTCTGTGTTAAAAAAAGAAAGTCCTTATAAAGATACATATAAAAATTTACAGATTAAATGATGAAACATTCAAATAATCTGGGTGGGGGTAGGGAATGGTGGTAAGACCGGACGTGAGTTGATAGTTAATGCAGTTGAGTGGTGGCTACATAAAGGTTTTATCATCTTACCCTTTCCTTTACACTCTATACACACTTAACATTTTTCCTAAGTTTTTTTTAAGTACATAAAAGAAGTGATCAAAAATAACACAATAGTTAGGGAAGAGGAGTAGAAATCCCCACTGATTAAAAGAAATGTTTTGTTTTCCAACTGGCATTATAGCATTTGAATAAAAATATTCTGAATCTTTTAAAAGTTTCAAAACAGCAGCTTTATGTTCAATTACAGAAAATAAGAACTGGAGGGTCTTTAATCTGTAAGTGATCGTTAACCTGTTTTGTTTGGGGAATCTTTTTTCCTGGTAATTTCAAACAAAACACTTCCTTTAATGCACAAGGGCATAAATGTCTTAAGTACATCTATTTTCTCCCCCAAAGCATGAAGAATCTCATATAATACACTTCACTAGCATAGAAATGGATTTTTTATGTGTAACTTACATTCCACACACCCGCCCCCATGTATTACCTCATAATACTTTTACTTTTAAAAAGCATAAACACATTAAAGAACCTATTTTTAAACAATATAAGATTTCAACATCTCTGTATTGGGATTAAAATATATCAGCTATATGGTAACAAATTAAATTAATTTAAAAGCAAGAAAATAATCATAAACTCAGAAGGCCCTGTGTTTTATGCATTCCTGAGAGATTTAACCCACAATTACAGAAAATTGGATAAGCCTTCGTTTGTGGGTTTATTACACTATTTTGAGGAGTCATTTTAGCTTAGCTCAGTACTGCAGCGTATTATGATGATATGACTGAACCAGTGATCACGGTGCTTGATGAAAATAAAAGCATCTTTAGGTCTCTGAGAACTATTCACTGCTAATGTAAACAAGATTAAGAAGAATACGCATGCAATAGGGAAGGCAGTAAATAATAGGTAACGACCTAATTTAACTGTAACAGTTTTCATGACAGAATGCTGACTTGGGCGGGACCCAAGGAAGACCTCACGAAAGAAAGCAAGAGTTTCAGCCACATAACGTATCAACAAATATGAGAAAGATTAGTTGTAAAGATGGACCAGTCATCTGGGTGACTTCCAGTCTCCTAACCCCGATACCCATACGCCTCAGAAAACCCAAGTCACACTATCACGCCAAGTTTCTGTTGTGACGGAAGCTTTTGGGGGACCTGAGACTATCTGAATACCGATTCCGAAACTATTTTATGCAGGCATCAGCGATCTCATGGTAGAATATAAAAATGACAAACAGACCACCTTGGATTCGACCCTAAGTTTACCTTTTAGAAGAGTACGTGTGTCTTGAAGGCTGTGTCGCGGACCCTCCATCAGGAGGAAGGGACTTGTTCTGCCGGCTCTCTTAGGGAGTTAGTCACCTTGGCTGAAGAGAGCCACCCACCCACGGCCATGCCCAACTCCTGAGACAGACCTCGTCCAGTGATTAATCAGCGTGGGGACATAAAGGTCTGGTGACCCTGCCTCAACTCGAGACGACCCTGATGGGATCTCTCAGGTCAGACTCCCACGGGCTGGCTGAGGACCTCAGTGAGAACACCCCACAACCCACCTCCTCCTCCGGCCCGGTCCTGCTTGCTTCCTTCCCTTCTCTATCTCAGGTAGGATCCCAACATTCTCCCCACTAAACCCTCTGCTTGCTAGTCTCTGAATCAGACTCTGACTATTGCTTCTCAAGAGTCGGTGAGAGTAGGCATCAAAAACTTGTAGGGAAAGGGGACAAAATACATAAAGGATGACAAAACTGTATAAGACTAAGTAGACATTGGTTCGAGTCATGTCCCCAAGGGCGGTGTATCTTGAGTGCCAAGACGTGGATGGCTGGATAAAGTTTATTCACAGCGAAGATCAAGAAAGGTATAGTCCTAACGCTTTACTGTATAACGGGTCAGTTTATCTCCACGGTCTCTACTGGGAAGCTTTTCAGGAGGCTTAATGACTCAATACAGAATATTAAATTTGCATCATACCACGCCGGCTGATGTAACTGTGTTGGCTGAAAGATTTGAGTGTATTTCTTCCATTTTCCCTGTCCCCACTTGGGTTACTAGGATGATTGAAAACAGCAGCCGGTATGCACCAGTAAACACTGAAGACTCGCTACGCATCGGGAAGTGTGCAAAGTATTTTATATAATTGTTCTGTCCTCATTGCCGGACTCTAAGCTTATTGAGGACGAAGATATATCTGATACGGTGACCTCTATGCCTCCCAGGGCTAGCGGAGGATCTAGAATTAAGTGCTCAAACACATGTACTGAGTGAATGAAGAGTATCATAAGGCGTCTTCGGAGAGACTCAGGTGAGTGCTATCATCATCCTCACTGTACAGACGGCAGACCTGAGACAGGTGCAGGTACCAACAAACAACGATGCAAACCAGCGCCATGAAGATACCGACACACGAAGCTCCCCACGCTGCCTCACTGACTGGCCTGTTGGCCCAGTTTCACAGAAGAGGAGGCGGCGATTCAAGACACAAGACAAAAACGGCCCGTGCGTGAGACTCTCTTCTTTCTCACTCACTTGTTGTATTCTTTAGGGCTCATTTCTAGCCCCCAATCCTTCAAGAAATCTTCCTTGGCTGCACAGCCCTTTGTCTTTCCTCAGACCCCCAGCAGCCTTCAATATCCATTAAAAAAAAAAAATTCCCCCCACTCTCCTGCAGAGCTTGTTCTGGTTACGTGTGTGGGATCCTCTAAACTTTTCCATGGTTCTTATAAACACCTAGGGGCAAGGCACCATGTCATGGTCCCCGTCTGTAGAACAGCAAAAAGCCGAACGAACACATGGGTTAGTTTCTCTGGGACAGGCAGCTGCTTGTCCAGTCAGGCAGAGGGACAAACCCACGACGTAGCGCCGTGGGGGACCGGCCACAACCTTCCTCCTCTCCTCTGCGAAATTCTTTCCACTGTCACACCTTAGAAGTGTGGCCTTGTTGTGGTGCGGTTAAATTTGAGACCCACGGAGCCAATTGAGATTAATTATGAGCCTTTATTAGCCGGCCAGCAACTGATTCTCCACACTAGAGAATCAGCCCGAGCCTCTAGAAGGATAACTTAAAAAGCTCCAAAACCCCCTCTAGCAAGCAAGCAGGTTTACCTAAGCAGAGGCTGGCCATTAACATATCTTAACACAGGATAATGACACCCTTAACATTAGCATATCTTTGCACAGAATATCTCCTAGACCTACACCCTGTTTAACATTAAACAATGGAAGCAGAAGTTGGTCATTTGAAAATTTTCTACCCTTAACAGCCTCACTCACCTTTTTGCAGGAACTGATCTAACATGCAGAAATGAACCGAAAAAATGCCCTGGTCCATAAAAATTAGAAGAAAAGCTGGTGAAGCTTTTGCTCCCTGCAATGTACACTTTACTTATTTCAAAGAGCATTTTTTTTTTTTTAATGACACCAAGGAGTCCCAGTTCAAAAACAACACAGAGATTAAGGTCAGCAAAGTTCCTGTAAAAGAGAATATAAAGACCCTTCAGAGATATTTAATGGCTCTGAAACAAGAATGGAAGAATGAGGAAGAGCTATAGTTAAAACAATCTATCTCCTTACAGGAATAGTCCGAGGCTGTCTTTATGCCAGAGCAATTATGTAGTTAATTGCTCTAGAATGAGTACAATCCAGTTTCCAGATACACAGCACATTTTGCCAAATGTTGAGTCGCTGTACGCCAGTAGTCCACAACTGTTTTAACTGCGGAAGCTACAGGGAGCTGAAAACCAGTCACAGGGGCCTCTGGCCGACCCAGGGCTGCAGACAAGGAAGCGGGAAAGGAGGGATGGACGTCAGCCACTAGCACCAAAGGGTCCGGGAGAGGAAAGTGAAGAAAGGCGCTTGGACAGAGACGGAGAAAGGGAAATGAATAGAAGAAAGGAAAAAAAATAAGTGCGGTGGAGAACAACGCCTTCCTTTTGGCATTCAAGGAAAACGTTTTTTGGCACCATTGATGTTACTGCCTTTTTTTGTTTTTAAGAATTAAATGAAATAAAATATATGATGAGCGAGGCAAAGTGCCAGACACGGGAACAGTGTGAGGTGTTTTCCTTCCCCCAAATGGGCTGTTTGTCTGTGCTCTGTAAGTATACAATTTGGCTAATTAGAATGACAATAGTGATAATGGCTCTCTAATGACTGAGGGAGCCTCCACTCGTCTAAGCTTCCCAGGAAAGCCTTGTCCTGGTAGAGCTATAACATATTCCGTCTGCTACCATAAGCCACAAGGCATGCTGGCACTTCACGAATGGTGATGTTTAGTCTTGTACGAAATAAGTTCGGAAGTCAAGGTCACGCACACGGCCTCTCAATGTAAGGCTTGTGCATCTCTCAGTTTTAAATGAACTCTTCTCCACATTATAGCTATTATCTGCTTATGGGTTACAATAGAACACATAAATGGAAAAACACACTCCCAACCCTCATCGGAATTTGAAATAAATTCTCAAATCTCATTGTCAAACGTTTCGGCCTTTCCCCCTGAACCACTTTCTTCAGGTTCACTGCTGAGCAGTTAGATGGACTTCCTTAGGTCCCTATCTTTATTGCCCTAGGCTGGGGACATCCGTGAGGGCTGTCCTGATACAAAAGTGAGCAGCACAAGGAAACGAAAACAATCAGAAAACCCCCAAGGCCTCGGCAACTAGCTAACCAGCCGCTAAGTAATTGAGGATGAAAATGTGACGGGTCTGAACTTGGAGCTAAAATGGCGCCAGAGTATGTCAAACTTGTGACCTTCAGGGTAAAATTTACAAACCCAACCCTTTCATTTGGCAAACAAAGGGACCGTGAGGGGACACTATGCCACACTCCCGAATTCTCGGAGGCCGAACCAGCGTCAGCCGAGGCCTCCCGAGCTCCCGGGGCGGTTTTTCCTCTGTGTTCCATCGCAGCTGTTCCGGAGGTCAGTAACCACTCATAACTGACCTTTTACGGATATAAACGTCTATGACAGCTCCCGGAATGTGAATGACAGTCAATGCCTGTTAGGTCCCCAGCTACCTTTCTCTATTCATGACGATGGCGTCCGTGACCTAGGAGAGACTGTGCTGCCGTGGGGGATTGTCCAGCATCTTAATGAGTCCCCCATGTCCACCCCCAGGCCAGATCCAGGCCAGCGCAAGCTGTGTTCCCACCCCACTCAGAGCCAGGGACGGATCAGAAAAGGGATTTGCCTTAGAGATGTGGGTGGTCTGTTTCTCCGTGTCAGTTTCTGCACATTTTCTCTTTTCCTAGGTGCTCGTTTAATGCCAAGTGGAGGCAAATTACAAATAAACAAAACCAGGAGGAAAAATGTCAGCTGTTGGCTGATGACATCGCTTAGAGGACATAAAGCGAGGGTCACCTCTACGGGAGGCTGTGCTCCAGACTTCGATTTAATTCACTTTCCGCCCACAACGAGAGTGAGAATAATTCGCTCAGTGTAAGGAAATCAGAGAAGAGAAGCCTCGCCGCCTTTCAAGACAGAAAGGGCTGGACGTGGCAGGCGCTGTCCGTCACAGGATGTGCGAAGGCCGGAGGACAAAGTCGAAAGCGGTTTTCTGTGAGGCCGGCTGCACAGTGAACCGTCTCCCTGTGAACGTCACACTCCGAAGCTGGCCCTCCACAGAGCCGGACGGGGACATTCTGGAGTCTCTGGACCCTGAGAAATAAGCTTCTTACAGACAGAATCGGGGGACAGTCTGCCAGGAGTGGGGATACGTGGACTCGAAAATAAAGACCAAAGCCCAACGTTCGCTGTCTCGCATCCGCTCACTCTGCTCATCAGGGGGAGAACATACAGGTCGTGAATGCGACTGCCCCCGCCCCCCAATAAATGTGTAAAGTATCACCATGCAACTATGATTCCCCATTTCCTGAAGCCCTACTATGGTGGGCCACCTTGGCCACTGCCTTATCCATTGTAGAATTCACTCTCCATAACTATTAGAAGTGAGAACTGTTATTTTCACTATTTTTTTTTTTTAGGTAGGAAAACTGAGGCCTAGCTAGAAAAGAGCTTCCTTACCAAGTAATCATTTTTATAAAGAGCATTATACTAACAAAATGTACTTCCCCCTTTGCAACCAAGCTAAACTTCAAAAACTCTCTACCTATGTATTTTTATACCCACCTATGTGTTTTCAACTTAAGAATAAAGTTTTCTAAAGGGAAAAAAAAGAACCTTATTTCGGAAGAAAATATTTTATCTCTTCCTCTGTGAATGAAATATATATATTTTATCAGAAGTGAGTAAAACCATTTATGAAAAGTTAACTTGGGTTTTACAAGCAATTTGGCAAGGTTCATTCAGATGTTCTCAGCACAGTTTACAACTGCAGCAAATTCTGTACCTGGAAAAAGAATAAAATGAGTTGTTTTCCTTTTATTGCTTTAGGAAAAAAAAAATCAAAATGGCTGAGGTTAAATGAAATTGCTCATCCCCTCGGACCTAATCCGAGCTTGAAAAATATTCAGCGAAAAAGTCTACTTCCTTCATCTCCCCATTTGCGCCACCTGCGGTGTCGAGATCATCCCTGGAAACTTCAGGAACACAGGTGTGCACCCCCTCAGGCGCAGTGTCTGCAGAAGCCGCTCAGCTGCTGACTCCTGACTTTGCTGGTCTTAGCAAGATAAGGCTCCTCGTCCAGGAATGTCACTCCCCAGAGAGGAAGCCGCTCGAACGCCAGCAAGGGTGACCGCGGTGTCAGGCGGGAGGGGACCGTGTGTGTGGCTGCTGTGACAGTGGCCCCGGGAAGACTCGCCACCTCGTGCGAAGGCCAAGCTAAGGCCAAGTGCTGACTCCACGCCTCACACTACTCAGAAACCCAGGGGCAGCTCTCGTATGGGGGTGCCTAACTCTGGTAAAAGGCTTATTTCCCTTTACAAACTACGGTGATTTTTTTTTAAATTGGCCTCTCCTTTATATAAGTAGCTTCAAAGGAACTAAATAAGTTATCAATTGTAAAATGCACCACTAGATAATAGCTTTTTAGAGGAAGAAACCACGGCAAATATACAGATCGGTGTAAAAAAGCATGCTAGTATCAGAAAATATTTTAAGGTGTAAAAAAATGTACACATTGGAATTGAGGTGTGTGTGTATATCTGCATTCTGTCACAGATACACAAACCCACACTTACTTATAAATATACTAAAAACATAATAGAAAGAAGCAGCAAAAAAAAAAATGGAAAGGGAAAAGTTTCATGTCTACATCTATGCGAACATGCACAATCCACTTAATGTTCACTCATCTCGGATTGATGTCACATAGAGACCGTGGTGTCTGGGGAACTGAAGTGTGAAGTAGGAAGGAGATGGAAAGCCATCTGTTCACGACACTAATTAGTGCTACTAATGATTAAGAGAACGGTACTATTTGGTGGTTTTACATAAAGGGTGACAGCACTAGGAACAGATTTTTTGTTTTTGTTTTTTTTTGGCCTGGTATGTCAGACAGCGAGGGAGACGCAGAACAAGGGACGCTGAGGAAGACCCGGGACGTCTCCGACCAGCCAGGAAGCGGGAGGAAGCTGCCCTCGAGGGCCCCGCAGGAAACGCGGGATTCGGGAAGCAGGCGGAGAGGAAGGGGCGCGCCAGGCCAAGGCAGGGAGCCAGCGGTCTGCACGCTGCAGGGGGACCCGGCCAGGACGCGCTGCGACAGCCCTCTCCGCTCTGCGCCCCACGTCCCCTCGCCGGCTCCCCTCTGAAGCGTGAGTGCTCAGGCCACCCCGCGATTCGCTACGTCAGGCATCACATAAGCACCATAACAACACGCAAAGATGGGCAGACACCCGCTCCTGCCCAAGGAACGTCCACGATGACGCCCGGAGCACGTGCGCAAGCACGGTGATCGCGAGAAGGGAGACTGGAGTCTAAGGGCCTTCGCCCGAGGAGGAGGGGCCAGTCCAGGGCGGGGCATCAGGCACGCCCTCACGGGCTGAGACTGGGAGATGATGACATGCTAGCGAAGGAGAGCATCGGGGACAAAGAGGCCTAAACGCTACCACGGACGACAAACACACAGCGCCGGGCCTAGGGACGGCACGCAAAAAGGGGACGCACACAGGGGGACAGCGGAGACCTCGAACGGTCTCTCAATGACATTCCACGCTGCTCGGGGGTCGGGGACACAGACCACGCTTCGTAGCTCGTGAGTCAAGACGATCCATGCCGCCAGTTTCTTCAGGGTCCCAGAGAGTCAAAGTAATGAACCAAGTAAAAATAGGACAATATTGACCAGAGAACTACTTATCTAACAACAAAATTAGTACAACATGCAGCAAACTGGAGGCTTAAGTCAAAGGTTCTTAATTCCGGCTAGTATTGTTTGTTCATTTGTTTTTTATCAATTCTTTTTTTAAAAAAAATGAATTTAGTCCTAGAGTGTGTCCACAAAGAAGTATTATTGATTAGTTTAACGGACTGCTATGTAAGATCACCTTCTGCGTGAGGACCTTTAAGTTAGATTCCTGCCCCCGTGGGCTCCCTAAGGTCCTCGATGGAGCCCGTATGGAAAGGTGAAACAGGCTGATCTTGGAACGGGAGTTTGCAGCACTCGCAAGCATGGGGGTTGGGATGGGGGATGCCTGGGCGAAATCCCTTCAACAGCATTCATCGTTTCTGAGCAAGAAACTTTACAAGTCTCAGACTCCCGGTCTGTAGAATAGAAATGACAACATGTCTTCCATGGGGTCACGTTGGGGAGTAGGCGAGGACGTTTGTAAGCGCACTCCACAGCACCTAGGACATCGTTTGGTGTGTAACAGGAGATTGCTTGTGGAAAAGCGACTCAGGAGACTGAGTGTCAGGAGACAGCTTGCCATGGGCGTCGAGCGTCTCTGAGTGACTTCAATGCGCAGGAGCTAATGCCCTTCTGCCCTGGGCTATCTTCCAAGGATGCTGATATAGCAAAGAGCTTGGAGGGCATAGTTTCAGAGCAGAGGCTGGTTTGCGTCCTATCTAGTCTCAAAGAGAATGTCTTCCCTTGGGACAAAGTTCTGGCAGGTTTT
The DNA here is from genome assembly GCF_014176215.1 of Rousettus aegyptiacus. Taxonomy (NCBI): domain Eukaryota; kingdom Metazoa; phylum Chordata; class Mammalia; order Chiroptera; family Pteropodidae; genus Rousettus; species Rousettus aegyptiacus. The sequence goes on along the minus strand of NW_023416288.1, from coordinate 42,371,475 downwards.
CTTGATTCCATGATAAAAGATGTGGGTTCCCTGAGCTCGGGGTACCTCTGCTGTCACACGACCCATCAGCGTGCAGGCACCATTACCCTGGGGGAGGTGGACCCCAGAAAGTGGCAGGAGAAAACCATGACGCTGGCTATGGCTGTGGCTGTATCGTCACTGTGAGGCCGATCACATGGTCTCGTGCTTTGTGTCCTACCCAGGAACCCCGTGTTTCCTGCCAGCTTCTGCCCGGTCGTGGTGGGCTAACCTCTGAGTCAGCAAGGATAAGATCCCGGGATGTCACAGTTCTTCCCACAGAGCACTCAAACCCCAGTCTATCTAAAAACATTTCTCCCAGTAATTTGCCGTGTGGACACTAATTACGACCACTGCAGCCAATCTTCGCTTAAAGAAAGCTCCTATAAATTTGAAAATATATTATCTCCAAGAGCTACCACAGTGAGCCATTAATGCCTAATTGCTAAGTGGCTTATTGTTTAGTTTGCGAAACGCTTAGCAAATGCCAGCTGTAATGAAAAATCTGAGTTTCCGTTTGGATAGGACTCAGCTTATAAACCCGTTCTAGAAGCTGAAGGGATTTCGTCCTTGAAAACAGCACCTCTTGATGGAGGACAGCAGAAGGAGGGAAATGGACCGGAAGACGCACCTTGCCTTTCCTCATTCTCCACCGCGTTCCTTAGAAGTAAAATGCAAAATCGATTCTAACTTTTAAATGTAGAATGATATCGAAATGCTCGTGTTTTCAGCACCTCCGTTCACTGGCAATTACTTCACATGAGTTAAATGCATCATAATAACCTGTATTATCCCTTCCTCCCCTACAAGTGTATCAGCTCCACTAGTAGGAAACATATCTTGCTGGGTTTCGCATCCTTCCCACCCATCCCTGGACCCTGACCCTCAGCTTCTTCCCTTCTGAGGTCGATCACACAACCTTGAATATATGTCAGAGTTGCTTGCCAAATACTGTGTGAATTCTATAGCGCTCTGTTAGAATCAAAACACAACGAATCTGCACCATCCTGTCAAACAACTCCAGGAAATCAGAACCGCATCAGTGGTGTGAAAAAACGAGCCAAGTAATTCCGGGCTATGTGCAACATCTAAAATACCTAAGTGTAGTATTCGTAATGTTGAATTAATTCATAGGACAAACATTTTATTAATGGCTATTTAGCACTTCGAAACAATCTTACATTATCTTTCTAAACCATTTCCTGTGAAGATAAACATTGTCTCATTTCCCTCTTTGCTTTACTTGGATAGCAATTATTTAGTTTCTTTTTTTTTGGCTTAAGCATGTGGTAAATTGTGAGAAATTAAAAAAAAAAAACTGCTAATTCTCTCATTATGAAAGAACTAAGAATCAACACACAGAAGTCTAAACTGACAAAATAGTGAGATTAGATGGTGACTGGATAAATAAGACAAGGCATGCAACCCCCTGAGCATGTGGTAGGGACTCTGTATACAGGAACTATTATTATGTTGCCATAAAGTTAAGCCCAAGGCCCTCTTTCTGTTGAGAGTTCTAACCCATGTTAAAAAATCTGTTTATAAAATTAAAAAGCCTAAGAAGTTTTTCATTAGCTTAACCTACCAAATATTTAAAGTAGGTTCTACTTAAAAGTTGAAGGCATGTGAGCTCGTGAAGGTAAGGATTTCATGAATTAAACACAGTGAAGATTTTCAGAAGATACCGGTAACTATGTCCTACGAAAAAATACAGAATTAAATGTGTATGCTGCTTAAAATCATAATGAATTGAAATATGGCCTATGGAAAGTTACGTCACCCAAAGAATTGAGATAAGATGACAAAGACACTGACTTCCTGTCCTGACGTAGGTCCCAGGCTGCACTGGGGACTGCAGTCATAATTGTGTACCGTTTGATTTCTACCAAAACTGACCTTCCGGAGCTCAACTCTTGCCAAGCGTTATCTGCACATCTCCGACCTCACTGCAGTAAAAGCTCCACAATAAGCAGAGCCACAAAGTATAGTTGCTTGCTTTAATTGCAGTAATAACTACTCAAACCAAACATCCTAGCAAAAACTCATATTTTTCCATATGAGTTTTTTTTTTTTTTTTTTTTTAAATTCTATCACAAACGCCTGTGTGCTTCTTACTCGCTTCCCTATACTGAGCTGCAGAACATAACTGCTCCCCTGGGCCTCATATACTCATATAAAAGTCACAACCAATAGATCCATAAGTTGGACTAAGATGAGGCAATGCCCATCCCGACATGACAAAATTCAAAAGGCAAATGAGAAAGAGAGCGCCTGTGCTATCTGTGAAATGTAAAGGGCGCGTTCACTAAGGAAGTCAGGAAAAGAGTTATGAAGTTACTCGATACTCCCCCTTCTAAACATAACTGTATCTTCAGCCGGGATTTCATTAGTCCCTCTGGACTGGGCAGCAGGTCCCTTCGACCCCAGGCCGAACTCTCCAACTGTGCTTCCTGCCCCCTTCTCCTTCCTCCACACACTAGTCCCTTGATTAGAGTTCCTCTTTTCTATGCATTCAAATCCTTCATTCCTAGCAGCTTCCTCCCTTCTATCTAATTACAAACTCTCGGTGGACCACACAACTCCCCACCCCGCCCACCCTTACACCACTTTCAAGTCCAAATTTAGTCATCTACATAAAGCATCCACAGTTCCTCGGCTTCGTCTCACTCTAGAATTTATGACGATTTGTTTTTACGCACCCTCCCCCCATGATACTGAAATTTCTTTGAAGCGATTTCCTGTGCATCAATGGTCGTATGTTCAGCTCTAAAACGCAATAGACTTTTAACTCTTTTCTCCTTAAAATTCTGTCCACCCCGGCTTCTGTGCGTGTCCCCTTTCTGACGCCTCCTGAACTGCAGTTACACATCGCCCTTTCTTAGGGGGCCGTGCTCACGCTATGCCCTTTTATCCAGATCTTCCACTGCGTGTGTTTAACGGTTCTGCCCATAACTGACTCTTTCCAGACTCTCTCTTGATCCAAGATGTCACCACCTACCCAGTCTCTTAAATCTGTCATCACAGTGGCACCTTCAACGTCTCCATTGCTATCAACCTCGCATCCAATATGATACCTAACAAAATGGCCTTTCGAGTCAGAAAGACCTAAATCGGAATTCCACTCCTGCTCCCAGAGAGTGTTCAAACCCTATATCTCCTGTGAAAGAAAAACATGCAGACACAAACGAATCACGACACGTGTTAATATGTGCGGATCTACGAAAGGACATAGGAGCCCAGGAAGAACTGTGCTTCAGTCTGCCGCAGGGGGAAGTTATCAGGAAAAGCTCACTGGAAGGTAGAATTTGGATTTTAATTTGCAAATTGCTTAAGAGTTGGACAAGTGGAGGGAAGAAGAAAACAGCAGAGAGAAAAGGCCTGAGGTCAGGGAGGGAGGGATTAGGACGAAGGCGAGTAAAAAAGGGATCTGCAGATGGCAGAGATCGCAGTGGCGAGACCAACAGCCTGAGGGTGGGGGCACTATTGTGGATGCTGGGGCCCCGTTAACTACTTCTGCGAAGTCCAGCTGTGTGCCTGAGAAGTCTTCGTGGCAGCATGCGGGGTAGGCTGGAGGCGATAAAGACCAGTGAGAGTCCACAAAGGGGGCTCAACTCGATGGTCAAATAATATTAATTTATTCAGCAGTATTTCTGGGCACTCCTGGAGACGCACTCAGTAGGCACGAGAGACTTGGAGTAAAGACAAAGTCTTCTCATTGGCTCTGCTTTTATGCAAATACCGAAGACCCTGAGATCTCGTCAACGCTTTGATTAGACATAATTTGGTGCCTGTTTCTATTCTTAGAAGAATGCCACGTTAGTAGAACATGGAAGAAGAGAGAGCAGGAGAGAGGAAGGAAAGAAGAGAGACGATAGGAGGGGAGAAATAATGAACAAAAGTACTGTGAGCAAACACGGGATGCAAAGAGAGGAAAATGATGGATGGGAGAAGGTATTCCTCTATCAAGGGCCGAATAAGCTATTTCTTTTCCTCAAGGTTTTAGAAAACAAGAGAGACTTAATACCATTCCCGAGTTTGATATGGCTGTGTCCATGAGCCCACGTATTACTGATACTGTGAATGTGTTCTCGTCTTACTAGATAGGAAAGCAAACTCAGGGGTCTGCCAAGGGGGATGATGTATCCCTCAGGGCCGTCGATCAAGACACAATTGCTTGTTTAACCGACAGTTAAAAGGCTGTTAGAGAAAAATGTTCCTTGTGCAAAAAAATTTTTCTATCTCCTAAAATAATATTCAAATGACAAGTGAGAGTGGAAGCTTTCTATGAGAAGCTGAAGGGCCGCATTAAGTATTAATGTCCTGGATGTGCCAGACGCGAAGGCGCGTTCCTGTCCTCAGTTAACCCGAATGCTTCACTCCACTCCTCTAACCTGGACACCGACAGACTTAACGTACTCAGCTTGTGTTTCCGACAAACTGTTACGTCCTGCAATGTGTTTGCCGGAGACACTGCAAAAACGATTATGGCCCCTCAAAGACGTAAGGCAATTTTCTTCTCACGAGGAGATTTTGAACAAATTATTCTCAGTATTAACATGAACAAGGCTGTGAGTTTTAGTTCCCTGGATCTGAAATCTGGAATCCAGTGATAGTTTCAATTACAATGATCATATCGCGTCAGTGAGTTGAGATTTAAAATCCTACAGAAGGTGAAAGCTTTGTCTTTGCATGACTTTACTTTTTTTTTTTTTTTTCTCTTTCTGTCCCAGGCCGAGGGAGCACTGTGAAGTGTAATTATTCTGTAGGGTACCTGAAATAGTTCTACAGAAATAGTTCTGTTTGAAAAGACAGTGGCTCAGCCTCTCATCGCTGTTAGCATCACGAAGCGTTGCTACTGCTTCCTGTAATTAAAGGCTGTTCACACCTAAGAATTTTATGATTATCCCTGTTACAGCTCGTTGAGCTTAAGTTTTGAAATTTTGTACGGAGTCCAGGACTAAAATGTTTCTTAGTCATACAATGCACTTTACAGACTAATTTGGACATTTTTCAGAGCCCCCTTTTTTTCTCCATCCTTGGGTTACCGAGATGGCCTTTCATGGCGTGATGGCCAGTCAGGGGTGAGCAAGTCAGCCTCTCTGTTCTGACGCAGAGGCCCCGTCAGCCTCAAAGGATTCCCAGGCGAGGACCATCTTATAAAATACTCTTTGACTCTGCTCAGGTACCAAAGCAACGACCACAGATAGAGTGAGTCAGATGCTAGAAGTCTAGTTCTAGAAGGTACAAAAGTCTTCTGACTTAAAGAGAGGTGACCAAGCATTTTCCCCCTTCCTGAAGTCCCTTTACTGCAGTCATAGAGAGTATGTATTTAAACTTTGACAATAATTTTTACGTGATACAACCAAATTTGCCTTGCTTTTTAATATATTGTAGGTATAAAATTAGGCCTCAAACAGTACTAAGGACAGGAATTGCTCCACCAAACAAGTTTTTTGTTTGTTTGTTTTAATTAATGGAACAGGTAACATCCTTCCTGTTCTTTCTCCCCCTCTGCCCCCTCCCACCAGACCTATTTAAGGGGTGATGGGATGAGGACAGTGAAGGATCCATAATCAATGGCAAAACCCTGTGACAAGTACAGCGAATGAGTGGGGTGGGAAGTGGAGAGTGCAGGATGGTTAGGGGCTCTCAGGACGTCCCAGAAGACCAGCATCCCGGGACGGGGCTGCTGGCGGGGGTGGGGAGGACACAAGCAAACTGTCATAACTTTTAACGAATAAAGAGGAAAAAGGGTCTAAAATGAAAACCAAAGCGAGAGTGAGCGGCTCTTCGGCCGCCTGCACCCCGGCCCCTCAGTACCAGACAGCCGGTCGTCCCCCCAATAGCCAGTTGTCCCCGAGCAGCAAGGGAGGGTGAAGAATACGCTACGACATGGGTGGAATTGGAAGACATTATGCTAAGTGAAATACGCCAATTATGAAAAGCTGACTATTGTAGGACTCCGACTGGGAGGCATGTAGAGAAGTTGGTCACAAAGACACAGAGTGTGAAGGCGGTTGCCAGGGGAGGAGGAATTGGGGTGTTATTGTTTGATAGATATAGAGTTTCCGTTTCATGAGATGTGTTACGGAGATGAATGGTAGTGACGGTTGCAGAATAATGTAAATGTGTCCAATACCACTGAACTCTCCGCTTAAAAGTGGTCGAGTGTAAATTTTGTTATGTGCATTTTGCCGTAATTTTTTTTAAAGGCGATACAGAAACATTAAAACAAGCAAAAGAAATCTGCTAAATGATCTAACAGCAAAAATTCAGCAGTGAAAGAAAACAGTCTAAAGCAACAGCATAAAGGCAAAAGGGAAGAACCTCAGGCAGATAAGAGATTCCCACACGTTTCTAAAAGGTGAAACAAGACATCAAGGCGGCACCTGATAACAGCCTGAAGCATTAACCAAATTACCTCATCAGGCCTGAGGGCCCACCGGTGCTTGAGAATAGGAGCTTTGCAAAAACAGGATAATGCAAACAGGGGTAAAAAGCAAGACGAATACAATGCTTTCTAAGGGCTATTTCTCAGCTCTTTCAGAAGATGTCCCTAATGGGAATTCTGAACGCTGCATCCATCACCATAGCACCATGCCAACCATAGTAAGTCTCAAAGTTTAGTAAGTACTAAAAAGAAGTTTGCTATTCAGACCTTGGTAGCTGTCGCACTGCGTCCTGTCCTCAGGGTTTAGCTGCAGAAGCTCACACCGCTGACGCTGGGTCCTCTGCCTCACGGACAGCCAGGGACAAGACGCTGCCCTGCTGTGCCCTTGTGCACAGAAGCCGAGCCTTCCAGGAGGCCGGGGCTCTGTGGATGCCAGTGTGAGCCAGACTTCTGGCCGGGCTGGGAGGCGGAGCCCCGGGCTTCAGGTGTTTCTCATTGTGGGAGGTCCCTGCTGCCTGTTAGAACGCCCGAGGCCCCTCCCTGGGTGTCCTCTGTGAAGATGGTCAGGGTGTTTTGAAAGTGGCGTTTGACCCGTTCAGGCCTACGAGATGTTTGTACTGAGCAAAGAATAGTGTTGCCATGTCTTTTTATAGCGTTTATAAAATTTGAAATCCCCGCTAAAAGTCGGCATTAGCCTGAGTTTATATTTGCTTTACGTAAGAGAGAGAGAGGGAGAGATTAAAACAGAAAGAAAAGAAAGAGAAAAGACTGAGGCGTGGGTGGGGGTGGCGCCCATCCCAGGCCCTCTGGCCACTCAGGCAGCTCCTCCGGCATGGCCAGTCCCCGGGAACAGGTGAGCGGCCGGCTGCCCTCACCCTGACCCTGCGTGGGAAGCAGACTCACCTGACTACAGGTGGGTGTAGCTTGATGGGATTAGACCCTTTCTCTCCACCAGCAGCCCTGTAACTCATACCAATCAAATGTCCAATTCAAGAATCCTAATTCAAACCAGCTGACAGTCAAAATCCAAATCACCTTATTGTGGTTCACAGATGATGCCGTTTTTACCAATCAAAAGCAAAACCCTCCACCAGCAAAAAGATCACACTCCATTTTATTGTGAGGTTTGCCTTACTGTAGTGGTCTGGGACCAAACCCACAATACCTCAGAGATCTGCCTGTTTCATAGAAAGTTCTTTCTTCTGCCTTCAAGACCAACACTGACTAGGGCTCAGTATGTTTTAATCTCAATTTAAATATCATTTTTAGTTATATAGAAGAGTGGTCATTCTTAGAGTGGCCAGCGTGCACCAAGCCAGGTTATATTCCAGGACATTCTATATAAATCGTGACAAGAAAGGAAGATGACACTCAAATATTGTTAAAAACATCCAAATAATAAAATCAAAAAATAGGAAAGAAAAGAAATTTTCTTCCCTCACATATAAAGGCAGACCCACCACACCAGTTAGGAGGTTCATGCTAGATCATAAGAGGTCAAGGGCTCTACTCTGTACGTGACGGCATATTTAACTGAGGGTCCCAGGGGCTTTCCACAGTCACTCACACACAGTGGAGCTAGAACAGGCTTCGCCAAATAAATCTTCTGGAACCTCCTTGTGTCAATCAGGTGTGAAACTTTCTAGAACTTTCCATCCTATCAAGATGGTGGTGTCATGTTTTCCAAGACCAACTGTCTAGAAATCCTACAAATAAGTGTTTGAATGTTTAACGTAAAAAGCCCAGAAATAAATGGACTTCTTAAACATTCTAGAAGATCTGATCTGCAAAATCAACTGTTGAACTCTTGAATAGACGAGGGCCACGTAGGATAAAATATGAGAAGGAGAAAACAGTATATACATTGAGACCCAGAAGGTCAGAGTAGGTCTCCCCTATATAGATATATAAATACATAAACAATTATAGTCAAGTCTTCAAAAGAGTCATACACACAATGGGTTCACTCAGCATAAATGGTCAAAAAAAAGAATAATTTTGTTCCTGTTATCTATATTTAAAAAACGAGATAACTATATCCCGGGATTAAAAAATTTAAAAACAAACAAACAAAAAAAACAGCCTAAACAAAGAAGCCAAAGAGACATATACACTAGTAGCCAAGGGCAGCTTGGTCAGATTCAAGGGGAAGAAACTTGGCATTTATGTACAGGGATAATGGTGGCTAAGGTATTAGGACCACGTGATAGTTTTAGAGCTGGAATCACAATGCTCAGCCTGACGCCTGGCATCGTCAGCGAGTTCATGCTCGCATTACTTGTGGTGACGCTGGGCGTTTAACATGCACCCAGAATCAAGCAACGGCTTTGCAGGCATCTGGAGAGCTGAGAGCTTGCTCAGAGTCTCAGAACAGGGACAAGACGCAAGCCGAATGTCAGACAGTAAAGATCATAGTCCCCCTCTTTGGGACGCTTACAAGTCATTTTCAAAAGCCATTTCTCTTTTAAATATTTACAAATCTTCATGCATTTAAAAAATATCAACTTCTATATGTTTTTCTACATGCATAAATCAACTACAGACATGAAAATGTCTGAAAATCCAAGGATTTAAGGTCTCGGTCTCCTTTAAAAAAAAATTCTGGTAAGACAACAGAAGCCCTTAAGATTTAAATGAGTGGCAGCTCATTTATAATGAGATTTGCTCTCTTGGTCTCCAAATTGGCCCTCATTCGTCTGCAAAAACACTGTTCTCTGTGGGCGTTGATCAGCTATACACCTGCCCCAGTAGAAATCCCTCTTTCTCTCTGGCACCATTACAAACTGTCCCTCCCGATTTTATGGCGGAAGCCACACCCATTGGCAGGCAGGGCCAGTCTTTTGCCTGTCTGATGCCCAGACCCAAACTCTGCCCTTCTCCTGCCCCGTCCTGCCTCCTAGGAGCACTCCAGCTCCTCCCTCTCTTATCAACGGGCTTCCAGGTAGGTTCAGGCCATGGAAGATGGCGAATGGCTGGACAGTGGGAGGAGGGGGGAAGCGAATTGGCTTTAGGATAAGATGGTGGTCCCTCACGATTTCGTGTTTGGGCTCCCAGCTCTTCCAACACCCATGTAAATAGTTTTCTTCCTTAAATTCCCTCTGAAACACCTAGAACGGTTTCTGATTTTGTGACTATATCCTGTCTGATATTCAGGGGTGCATTTCCCTTCTTGGCCATGAATTCCCCAAGTCCAAGAGCTTTTATAATGTCACTAGTCTGACATTCTGGCTCCATCTAGGACTCCCTCTAATCTATCTTGACAGAGCTACCTGTACTATCTTTCTAAACTACAAATACAGTCCATTCATCACTCTCTTTAGAAATCTTCAAAGGCTTCTCATTACCCATGATTTTTTTAAAAAATGTGCTTTTCCTTTGTTTCTCAATCTGTTTTTCAATGAATTAGAAGCTGATGTGATATATTTAATAAAAGAGAAAATATGAATGTAAATTTATATTACACTATGGAAACAGTAAATAAACGGATTATATCAGAAGAAGAGCTAGAATGGAGACATATCATATAGTTGCAAAATCTGACTCCAAACACTTTGGCAACCATAAAAAACACCTGATTCCAGGACTCTCTTTCAGAGGGTTAGAGAAGCATTCTTGGCATTTCCATCTGGTGGAAATTGCTCACCTTATTAGGTGTAAGAGGAAGTCAAACAAATGGGACCTAACATTTCATGTAAAGGAAGGGTTCAGCAGTTGAAAAAGTATTTGAAAATCACAGTTCGTGAGAGGTGGATGAATCGCCTGTCATTCAAACAATCTTTCATAATTACTGGTTGTCTCTGAGATTTTAATAAATGTGAACAGAAGAGAATTAACTCTGTGTGCTGGCATTTTCTAATGCTATTAAGAACAGCTCTATATTCTTAAAAGACCAAATAAACAGCACACAAGGCTAAGATGACTGGATGAAACTTGGAAGCAGCCAACTACGACTCTTTCCTGAAGAGAAACCTTTCGCTTTCTTCACTGACATGGACAAAAGAATTTCTTCAGGCAAGCCGAGATATTTCCCTCAAATTAACAAACACAGAAGAGTCTCAGCCATGAACAAATGCTTCATCAAATTCCCCCCACAGAAAATTATCTGAGTAGGATTTATAAATTTTCTACCTATTCCAGAGGAAAAAAAGTTTCATTTTTCCCTCAGTGAACATCTAATAGAGCAAGAGCATTCCCTATTGAAATTGCCAGGGAGAATCAGTAGGAATGAACACTTATAAACAACCAACCAAAATGATATGGTTTTTTTTTTTTTAATATAAATTGATTAAAATTTAGATACTTCTGCCAAGCATAATATATTCAGTTTTAGGATAATGGATTTTAAACCATTCTTCCTAATAACTACATTATAGCAAAACCAATTATGTTGAGTCCATTTCTGGTTTAAAAAAATTTTTTTTTTTAAACTGAAAGTATAAGGGGTTTTAATGCTAATGCTCAATGTTGATGAGTGTGTGGGGAAAAGAACACTCTCATAAGCAGCTGAAAGACATGGAACCAATAAAGCCTCCCTCTGGGTTATCTATATATGTATCAAAAGTCTTAATGTATGTATATATGTTTTGATTGAATAACAACAGTTCTAGGAATTTATTCTAGGGAAATCCTTGTGGGAATGTACTAAATTTCCTACACAGATGTTCATCACAGCATTGCTTCTGAACCTAAAAAACTAAAGTTATTAAATAAATGATCCTATATTCCCACAATAGAGCATAATTCGGCAATTAAAAATCACGTAGTAGAAGAATTTAATCATATTGAAAGTTCTCAATACATTTCACAAAGACTCTGTTGCTAAGGAGACTTCCAGAGGAATAGGGCAGTGGCAGATGGACACATAACGTGTAGGCCCGCCCCTTCCCGAAACCCTAAAAATGACAGTAAAGAGTTTTGTTTCGTTTTGTTTTGTTTTGTTTTTTAAGGAATAAACCCACAGAGACAAACGTAACAGAGGAAGCAGCAGCGATGACGGTTTGGGAACCGGACAGGGATGTGGTCACTGACTTAGCTGACCCAAGGGAACGGAGCCGAAGTCAACGGCGCAGAGAGCCAGTGGGCGGCCTGGCTGCCCACTTAGTTCTGGAACATGAAAGGCTCGAACACCGATGGCATCGGGTACTTATGAAAATGGTCTGAAAGGTACTAAATATATAGAGATTGATTGAAATTTGGGTGAAAAGGCCGCCGGGAAAAGTTATTTTAATGACAAAAGTGAAAAAAAGAAAACAATCAGAGGGTGGACCTCTCAGTCTCTGGGCTCTGGTGTTTTTCTCAGGATTTATTTTCTTTCTTTCAATTTTCTTCTACTGACAGTTACACTACTTGTTTTTTGCCGATGAGTCCCAATTTTGTTTAGTGTAAGGGACAGAATACGCGGAGTCGGTAACCACAGCCCTTGGGTTGATGTGAGAGGGAAGGCTGGCTCCGGTCAATGAGATATAAAAGAAGTTGAGAGATGTGTGAGTGGAAAGAGCTTTTAGGAAGATGTTTCCTTCTCGGATAAGAAACGAAGCAAATGAGGAAGAAGAAGCTCTATCTCTTGCCACCCCACTGGTTCCTGCTCTGAACGCAGTTTTGTGAGGATGTAACATAAGGTAGCAACCGTGACCGTCCAGAGCCCTAATATTTCTGTGTCAAACTATTGCCAGCTATTCAGTTTCTTATTATATCATAGAAGACGCCCCATCGTTTTAGGCTAGTTTTAGCCAAGCACTGTTTGTTTGACTGGGAGCACTGCAAGTCAAAAGGGAGAACAGTTGCCTCAGATGTAGCCAGATTTATTTGTTAATGATATGACTATTCATGCTTTTATGTAAACCAACCGCTCATTAAGTACACATTCCAGCTGATAAAAAATTATGACCCATATGTTCAAAAGTAGGCCTCTACCAAGTAATAACATGTCATTGCCATTTCTAAAATTCAAACTCGTAAATAGACATAAAAGATGTAAATCTAATGGCATTGTTCATCATCCTGCATTAAGGCGAGTTCAGTCCTGATGAGTTGGTTAAAGATGTCTCTGATATTTGCCCATAATTTTTAATAACTGTGGAGTGAGCACCTGTTCTCCAGCAGCCAACACAATGGACACTAGAGACATCGAGATAAATTAGACTGGGTTGGTTGTCACCCACGAGGGACCTGTAGCTCCTCTCCAGATGAAGAATATTTAGGTATCTGCAATCAAATCTGGAATCGATGGCTGGTCATGATTACAAAATTGTCCCTCCCTGTAGGAAGAGCAGCCACAATGTTCCCGGGGACGTAGGAGAAGAGGGATCTGGGTAATGGATCTCTCTGACTCTGATCTCCCTGCAGACTTAACGACGAGGCGGTTTTCAAGGTACTTCAGGCAGGACATGCTTCTGGTTTTAAAAAGAGAATATCTTTCTCCTCTGAGATGTGAAAACAACGTCATACAATGCTGAGAACATATTACTTTTTATTCGCCATGGAAACCCTGAAACAAAGCCTCCTGATTATGCAGACGAAACTGAAATGAGCCATGCCTCACTTTCCAATGAGGAATAATGGATGACCAAAAACCAAGGTCTTAGTCAATGATCCCTTCCCAAATAAAAAGTTGACATATGATGGATCTTAGGATCAGTATGTTAATGATCATCATATTACCAACAATATAATTAACCTCATTATAATAATAATAATTAACAATGATAAGGAAATCTATCATAAGGTAGTTTTAAATGTTATTCTTCTCTGAATTAATTTCTTTTTTTAAATTAGGATTTAAACCAAATCCTCATGAATCAAACCCTGTACCACTGTCACAGCAGCAAATTTAACTTACACTGAAAATTATACTAATAGCTTTGGATCAGATGGAGCATTACGTTCTCCCATTTATATATTCTCCTTTGACTTCTCTGACAGTGATGATCTCGACGAGTTTTTCCATATATAATGATAGTACTTCCTCAGCTGAGGTCGCAATGTCTCCAGGATCTGTCTGCCTGACAGATGAACGTTTGGCATCTGCTTCAGAGGAAATAGACACTTTAATTAGCACAGTCACTCACAAGCACCTTGGACACTGTGCCCCAAAGTTTGTCATTATAATAAAAGTTGACAGGAGAACGCTGGTCTTTGACTAAAGAGATTCTTATGAAATGGAGAAATCATTTAAAAGCTTTACGTCCTTCAACCCAAGGGCCTCAAATCGTAGATGTTTAAGCTTTCCTTCCCTACTCTGGGCCAGAGAACAATTAAACTGTCTATGCTGCAAAGCTAATTTAATGGAGAAGGGATATTCTTCTAAATAAATGGTGCTGGGACCATTGAAAATCCAGCAGAGGGAAAAAACTTCAACCCATTCCTCACATCATATAAAAATTATGAACTCAAAAGCAGATGATAGATCAAAATGCAATACATAAAACTTCCAGGAGAAAACATAACTTGGGAAAAGTTTCTTAGATACAACATGAAAAGCTCGATCCATAAAGAAATAAATTGATAAAGTGAACTTAAAATTTAAAACTTCAGTGTTTAAAAAATTACTGTTGCCTTATTGTTAAAGTGTACAGGTGAAACTTATTGGATTTTGTTAACCAATGCCACCAAAAATAAATAAATAATTAAAAAATAAAATAAATAAAAAATAAATAAAATTATCTAAATAAGTAAGAAAAGGCAAATACAAGCCACGGACTGGGAGAAAATCATTATGAGACATATATCTATCAAAGGACTCGTATGTACAAAATGAAGAATTTTTACAACTCAATAATAACATGATCAAAACCTAATTTACATATATAGGCAAAAGATTTCAACAGACATTTCAATAAAGGTGATATGTGAATGGCAGATAAGCACATGAAAAAATGCTCAACATACAACTACACGTGGGCTAGAATGGCTACAGGTGAAAAGATTGACTATGAGAAGCTCGGGCAAGAACATGGAAGAATCGGCAGTGTCGTACACCACTAATGGAAATACGCAATATTACAAACACTTTAGAAAATGGTTTGATAGTTTCTTAAAATTTCCACATACCCTTATCATTCAGCCATCCCACTCCTAGGTATTTTCCTGAGAGAAAGAAAAGTGTATGTTCCTATGCAGACTTACACAGGAATGTCCACAGCAGATCAATCTGGAAGACGCCCAAGCTGGAAACCACCACAATGTCCCCAGGTGAGTAGGCAGTAGATCCATGAGATGAAACACAGCTCAGCAATTAAACAACTGAAGTACTGGTTTTCACTACAACTTGCAGGAATTTCAAAATAATTGCACTGACTAGGGACAGACAAAAGAGAACATGTACCACGTGATTCCGTTTATGTAAAATTCTAGGAAATGCAAACTCATGGGAGATGGAGAAATGCGGTGACAGAAAGCAGATCAGTGGTTGCCTGGAGATGGGGGTTCGGGGTGATGCAGGAGGGGCAAGCAGGAGAGAGAGAAAAAGTGGAACAAGGACACTTTTGGGGGTGTTGGATAGATATAGTCATATTCTTAAACACACACACACACACACACACACACACACACACAAAGTAGTGACTGTTCACTGTGTGCTCAGTTCTGCCCTACGCCATTTTCAAAACTCATCTCAATTAATTCTCAAAATGATCTTATGGGGATCCTTACTATCACTGCTCAGTGTATAAGGAAGAAAGTGAAGAGTTAAGAAACTTGCCTAGGGCAACACAGCTGGTAAAAGGCAGAGCTGAGAGTCAAACCCAAGTCTGTCTGACTCCAGACCCTGAAACCTGAGTTCAAGACCAGAGAGTGCTGCTGAATGCCCAGAATTCTTCATGTAAGATGTGAGCTCTTCTCAGACAGCTTCAATCTTTTGTTTGTTTGTTTGCTTGTTTGTTTTTCAAAATAACTTACTTTGACAAACCAAATTAATTCTCTCTACTATAAGTAACTTTAAAGCAAAGAGGGCTAATAATTTTTGAATCCAGAAAAAAATGAAGCCAGAATCCCCAAATATAATTGTGACAGTTCAGTGACAGAACCTGTAAGAGTGAGGCCTTCGAGAATCTTCTATCAAAAGAGCAATACTCAGAAAAGAGCTGACAGGTAGGGAACTGTCGCTCTTAATATCGGTAATTCTATTTAAAATTAGTTTGCATGGGTAAAGTTCTCAGGATTTCAAATGGAGGGGCAAGCTTATTGAAGTTTCATTTAATATATATTTGAAATAAAACTAACTCAGGTTTGGGTGATAACTCTATGCCGCCAAAGAACAAAACATCTTTTTACATGTGAACCTCGTTAAACGAGATTCATGAACTGCATTCTCTTTGGTGACCGCCAGCACATCTAGATAACTGATCATGTGTGCTGGCGCTGGGCTCCCAGTGGCTGTCAGTTAGGTTTGTTCTTAATGTTGTCGCATAGAAATCACTATAAGCAAAGACAGATGACAGTGCCGCTTGGGGGGCGATAGGATTTGAAAAACATCATGACAAATGCTGCTGGCGACTCACAGCAGAACATGCAGATGCAGATTCCGCTTTACATCCACAGCGTCATATTTATCTTTGACAGACCTGACTGTCTGCTAGGGAGGACCGCTTTAGAGAGTAGGTGGAATAAAACGCTATTTCAAAATGCTGTCTTTTTAAAAAGATTTAAAATACTCATAATTAGAAACAACAATTATTTGATCGCTTGCTGGAAGCCTCATGGAAAGTTTTTGGTTTGTTTTTTGCTTGGGTGCTTTAGAAAGTTAATTCATTTGAAAGAAGCAGAATGAGGGCGAAAGCCATGTTATATGTGTTTAGATTTAAGGGTACCTGAAGGTGGTGGCGCTTATTCTGTTACTGAATTGTTGCCTTATTAATGGATGTATCAGTCATGGCGCTTCCTGTTTCAAATGACCAAATCCCCAAGTGAAGCAGCTAAAGTGGACAACGGGAAATTTATCGGCTCATATAACCCACCTGATGAAAGGCGGAAGTGGCCCCACCCTCTGGGCCTGAGGCCAAGGGCTCAGACCTCTTTGGTTCAATGTTTTACCTCTTGAATCTTCCTGTCAGTTTCCTTCCCTCAGATCATTTTCTCCACGTGGCAAAAGTCCTAGGGGATGTGACTCATCCCTAGAGCTTATGCCTAGAGAAGGAAAGAGGTTCTCTCATTAAAACTTGAACTTGAAAACCCCACATGGAAACTGAACTGCCCCAATGTGGATCACTTGTCCATTGCTTGGATTGGTCACATGGGCAAGAGTTGGGAAACCCCGACAGAGAAATCCCATCCCCGACAGCGATGTCCAGAGGATTCATTCTGCTGTCAGAAGAGGAAGAGGTCTGGATGGATAAAAGCCAGAGAGAGTCCCCGGAACAAAAATGATCTGGGTGGTGTCAGAAAGAAAAGGAAAATACTATCTTCCTCTATTATCGTGTATAATAGTAAACCGTCATTAATGTAGTATATTTTTTTCTTTTCTGGAACCATGTTGAATTGGGTTGAGTCACCCACAAATTCACTCTGTCCCACCTTCAAGGAGCACTGCTTTTAGGTGAGCTAAAAGGAATATAGATCTCCAGAGTTTCTTCTTTGTGTGTGGATAATTTGTACTAATTGGCGTAATTAGAATTGTTTTCCAACCACCGGGAGAAAACTACAATCTTAACATTATAATGGTTAGTTTTCCATCCATGGGATGCCACATTAAATTTTTAAAGATATTCTTTGTACAGATTGCAGCCAGGTTGCATGTGTTAAACTACTGCTCAAGCAAGTACACGTGTTTGGGATAATTATGCAGCATTCTCTATTTATTTATGAAGTGTCACATTAAAGTTTAAACCAAGATTTATCGTTGAGTATAGATATCCCATGCATAGCAAATAGCAGTTGCCTCTTCAGTCTGGTTGTTGAGTGTTAAACAAATTCAGCTTTGAAAACTAGCTCTTTAGTATTTAAAGACAAAGCTACCAAATTAAACATGGCAGAGCTTGAAATGAATATGACTTACTTTAAGAGTCAGCTTGAGGCATGAATATTCACCGAATAGTTAATAGAAGAATCACCTAAGATATTCATGATAAAATGTGGGGTCTACCTTCACTGTATTTTTACATTCTAGCATTTCTAATGCTGATTCCTCTAATGTGGCTGGATTCTCCAATAATCCTTGAATCCGCCAACATATCAGTTTGTGAAATTATGTGAAAATGAAAAAGAAAAACAGTACAAAACTGCGATCCTTAAGATACCCAAATATTCCATTTCATCCTTCACTAAATCTGCTAAATCACCTGTTTTTCTTGCTCAAAACACATAAAGTGTGCAAAACTCAGATTGGCTCATTAGAAAATCAGGCTGAAAAGACAGAGGTTTCTGGGCAGGGCTGCAGGAAGGGTGGTTCTGCTACTCCCACCCCACTGGAGGAACGAATGTTTTGGACGCACAGGTAATCACGCAGGCTTCGAGATGCACGGAGCACAGGGCGACCAGGTCTGGCCCAGGAAGATGCCACCCAGTGTGATCTGAACTTCCAGCTGCGACCTGCCTCCCAATCGCTTTCTCCTTTCACTGAGTTGTTGCTGAGTGAGTGTCTACGATGTGCCGAGAGGATATGGTGGTAAGGAAATCAGACACGCCTTATGCTGAGAGCCGCACCGCAGATAAATCAAATGGTTATGCACGCGAAAACGCTGAAGGAAAACGGAGCAGGAGAAAATGGGATCCTGGAGAATCACGGCACAGAATCAGCTGGGGGCGGGCAGTGTGCAGGAGCCAAAGGACAAGGAACGATGCCAGGCCTGCAGTGGACAGGACGAGACCCTAAGATCTTATTTCTTTTGAATTTTCTAGTAACCACATTTAAAAAAAAAGGCAGAATTAATTTAATAATACATATCCAAAATAACGCAATTTTAATGTGATCAGTATTAAACATTATCGAGGTGGCGTGCGTTCTCTGTTCGCGTACTGGGCTGTCAGAGGGTACTTTGCACATCTCAGTTCAGACGATCTGCAGGCCCAGCGCTCAGGAGCCTCATGCGGCCCAGAGCCTGACCGACTGGACAGCACAGCTCCAGAAAAACGAACACATAATTACAACCCGCGCTAGGAGTGGGGGAGAGCAAGGCCGGAGCGTACAAAGGTGAGGGAAGCCAAGCTGAACTGGGGAGACAGGGAACGCCTCTTGGGAAAATGAACATTTAAGCTGAACCCCGAAGCACTGCTGGGCATGAGGCTGGCAGAGCAGATGCTGAGTTTTCCCCCCAAAGGGAGAGGCGCGTGCAAAATTCCCGAGAAAGTAAAGAGCCAGCGCGTTAGGGAGACCGAGAGGGCTGATCTGGAGGGATGCGCCAGATGCGGGAAGACTGTGGGGCCTCAGAGGCCACCCAGGAGACACGGATCGTGCAGCACATTCAGCCGCAGGCCGGAGAAGGGACTGTAGCAAGCTGACGTCACTATCGGCCGCCCCGTCTCCACCCGCCTCTGCCGCTCCACCTCCACAATCCGAAGCAGGCGTCTCGCCCCTGGCCTCCCACGCCGCAGGGCAGATCAGGGGACTGGCGTTGGCTCGGCGACAGTTTAAGGTCTGTCCTCATCGGTAACTCGCGAGAGATAGGACAGGCAGCACTTGGTCTGGGGGATTTCGTTTTCTCTACACGTGAGGCAACTTCGATGAAAATAATAAAATATGGCGGGCCCAGCCCAAAAGACCTAGAGTCAGCCTACTATTTTGAAACATGGTCTTCTTATGCAAGCAAAATTAATTTTTTTCCAGAATATATGCAATAAAGCATCATACTATATGTCACAAATAAATGGTGTCATGACAGCATTAACTACAGTAGAACTTATAATTCGAGCCTCATTTTAATAACGAAGTTCAGAGACTGCAGAAACTATATGTTAAACGATTTGAGTTTTAAAGTTAAAGAATGAATTTTTAGAGACTATGATGACCTCATTTCTATACCGTCCCTTCAGAGTGTACCTTGCCGGACTGCACTGTGTAAGCAGCGTTTTCCCCACTGTACATAATAATTTGTTTACTTCTTTTATGCATCTCATTTTTTATTACTGTGCCAGCCTCACTTTCTAAATTTAATATGTGATTTCAAAGCAGAAAATCAACTTTAGTTTCTAAATTAATTATGGGAATTATTCAACTCTTTTTTAAGTATTAGCAGTGCCTGCAATATATTAAACCTTTGGATGAACCCCCATAAGCTTTGATTATAATGAAAGGCCGTGGTTTTCCCCCGGTAGCTAATTAGTTGTATTCATATAGCCACCTTTTGTCCATGAAACTAATAAAAAAAAGAGCGAGAGAGATGTGTTTGAACCAATGTAAGGGCAGAGTGACAGCGTCCGGTAAGTACACTACATTCTGGGTTTGGTTAATGGAGTATTAGATGAGGGTTAGAAGCGAGTCCCTCTGCAAGTTTATTTCCTCCATCTCTTTAAAAATGTTTGAATCTAAATTCCGACATGAACCAGATTTAGCTGAATTACACTCCCTTCTTGTCACTTTCCATTTCTATTTCTTAAGAATATCATTACTGGAAAAAAGAACACGTGCCGCCTGAAAACAGAGCGAGATCGCCCAAGTCACCAGGAGCGTGTCTGCCCGCTCGCTGCTGCCCAACGTGGACCGGCATTGATTTTTTCACTGACACTGCCCCAATGTCTATGTGGTCCAACAGAGGAACACGCGCGCACACGCACACACACACGCACGCGCGCACGCACACTCTGGTGCTTCTGCGACGCATCGGGATACTGGAGGAGAGAGGTAAACAGAAGTGCGTGGCAAACGCATGCCGTCCCATGTACGTGTGAGTGCGAGCAACCCAGCGACGCCTAGGGCCTGCTTCCCAGCAGCCGCCGCTCACACGTCACAGTGCTCGTCACCGACGCAAACCCAAGCACGAGCCTTTCCCCCAAGGAGCTTCGGAGCAGCTGAGCATTATTTTAAAGGACAAGCGAGGAGCTTGACATATCACCTGACCCAAACTTTGGGAACCGCACTGGAACAACGGAGAGACTATTCTTTGGTGGGCGCCGGCAAAGAAACAGGGCACAGCCGCCACTAGCAACTTCTTTTGGTTTGCAAACACACGAGGGCTCGCTAAATTCTCCTTCGGGACTTTTTTCAAACCCTCACGCTGGGGATTTTCCCGGTGCTTATCAAAAGTCCAAAACATTATCGTAAACGTTGATTTCCACAGGCCGATTTTTCAACGGAGACCAAACACGTGTTTGCTAGGGGCAAACTGTGCGTGTGAATGTCATTCGGGCTGGAGTAAAAGCGGAGAAGGGGTCCCCACACGGTCCTGCCCACGTGGCCACAGTCGGCCTGCCACTCGCGCTCTCTTTCCCAAGCTCCTGCTGGCCTCCGGCCCATTTAACGACTGCCAGGCGGCGTTCTGAGCAGTCCCCACGTATGAGCACGAAGACCTGTAACCCTTACGGCACTTAGACTTTAAATCAATTATTCAATTATTAATTAATAATTACTAGCGTCATCACTATCTCATAGATGATGAGGAAACGAAGGCTCGAAACGGCAGGTAAGAGCTGGAGGAGCAGGACGGCGGCAGAGCTGGGGTTGGCGCGGTGGGCCGGGCTCGGGGGCCCACGCGCTGACTGCCGCCCCGTGGGGACCCTCTGCCTCCGTCACCGACCACCGCCCCGTGGGGACCCTCTGCCTCGATCGCTGCTGAATCCCCAGCAATTAGCTACCCAGTCTTCGCGGAATGAATTCCTAAGAGCTGTTTTTATGAGGTGAATGCAAAAATCAGTGACATAAACTTACTGTCCAGTAATGACAGTATCCAAGAAACGGGACTCGAATCCTGTCACGCGGGAGGCGGGAGGAAGGGAGGAATGAGTGACACCTGCAGACGGGAAGCCGCAGTGGGGGCGGGGAGAGGGAGCAGCGCTCGCGCCTGCGGTTTGGCGTGATTTTCCACGAGATCGATCCACGCGTACTGCCCCTGGTATTTTATTAAAGTGTCAGGATTTGTTTTTTGTAAAGATCGGAGTATCCATGTTCTTACAGCATTTCGGATAGGAAATGCATAAACACTGTCAAACACCCCATGGGGTCACCCCGGGCTCCTGTGAAATCGGCGCCAGGTTCCCAGGGCCCTCAGAGCAGCAGGCTCAGGTGTGGCTGGTGTCCCGGGGGATTCCAGCACCTTCCTGCCCCGATCAGCTCCCGCCAGGTCCTTGTGGCGGCACTGCCCCTGGGAAACTCCACTGCTCTGGCTGGTGGCCACGGGTCGCAACAGCTTTAATGTCACTCTGACCTAGAAGGCGCCGGTCCCAGGCCTGACTTCTACTTGTCCCTGGGAGCTATCTGCCCATGTAGGAGGAGCCAGGCCCAGGCTTTTGTCTGCTCGTTAACAGGGGAGGAGGAGGGCTGACCAGGGCAAAGGCGGGAGTTCTGGGAAGGAGAGAAGGTCTGGGAGAATGAACGGTCATGACCGGAGTGAGGGAAGAGAAGGGAAAAAGGATGAGTGAGAGAGGGAGGGAACCAGAGAGGGAAAGAGGGGGGGGGGATGCACGGATAAGGTTAAACGAAACTGCTGGCCCGTGCCCGGTGCGATGGAATCACCGTAATAAACGTGTCACACTCAGTAATTACAAACACCTGTCGCGAAGGAACGTGCAGGAAACTCACTACGAAGGGAAGGAACTTGGAGCACACGCATAGAAGTTGTTGTCACCTCTCAGGAGAGAACGAAGATTTTTTCTAACTCCACAAGGCAGAAGAAACAGCCAAGAAGGAAACTTTAGGCTACTGTGAGGGGAATGTAACAAGTGCCCCATCTGGAAATGAACGGGCTGCCTGTACGACAGCCACGTTTCCATAACTCGAAGCATCTAAACGACACTGAAGTGACAGTTTCTCAGGGACCCTATACCGAGAAAGACCAAATTTCCTTCCATAGGTGTCCAGCGGTCCTCCCGCCATCCCGACGACAGACAGCTGTAAAGACTACACTCCTGAAATCCCCCAGAGCGGAGAATCCCAAGCTGAAGAACTGCAAACCTAACTGGGATAAATAATGCTGGAATAACGGCGGTCGTGAGAGGGAGTCTTAAAATATTTTAAACGTTTGCTAAAACTAAGGCAGTAAAGACCCCCGCACGCGGCCTACGCACACAACATCAGTGGCTCCTGCGCAACCTGGACAGGTGATGTAGTAACACAGTTCTTTGCTCAGGATCTCCCTTTTAGTCATAATAAGAGAAATGCTTGAAATCAGCTGCTCTTTGTTGTAGAAACGGTGCATTGTGAGAAGCATTTTCTGCTGGTCTCTTCTTTCCTCCGAGAGCGCGATCTCTTAATTTTATGAATCAAGAGTTATCAGCATCTGTCTCCCAAGCCTAGCTCTACCGCATGGCAGCAGAACAAGCGCGTGCTTTAGATAACATGCCTGTGTTATCTAACTTAACCCACCTGTCCGAGCAGTAATTGGGCTGTATTTCAAGTCCCTGAACACAGATTATTCACCGGAGGACCCTGGAATGCAGCAGAATTCTCATATGTGGTTCCTCCAGCCCCTTCAGCAGGACTCAAGGCTTCTGCTCGTCTCTTCACACAGGAAGAAGGTCCTGAGGCCCCAGGCGCCCCGTCTGTCTGTCCGTACCCTCTCTGAAAGCTACTGCAATAACATCTCCTCCTGTTTACTCACGTGCTCAAGCCCCATTTTCATTTCCCAAATCCCAGTTCCTGCCTTTTTCTAATTATCTTCCATGGTGGGCAGTCAATATTTGTTCATTCTCTAAATGAAATTCTCTTGATTACTGAACAAGTAGAGGAAAGTAAATTTGGCTCTGCTAGAATTTCACTTTAGGGAAATTCATAGTCCTAAAGAATCAATGTATATGCTTTTTCAACAAGACACATTTCAATTATGTTCTTTATCATGTTTAAAAGAAAGATCATTAACTGTGGATTATAATAACTTTAGAACAAGACAGTTGCTTTTCTTCAAGAAAACAAAAACTTTAGTATGAGTTAAATATTAAGGGAAAACAGTTATTTATGTAAAGTGATTAAGAATAAGCTACTGGTAGAAAAAACAGAAGTCAAAAAAATATATTTTTTAGAATTCAGAACGATGATACACAGCTCGTAGTGTAGACTGCAGGATCCCCTACCCACGTCCAGGAAATGCCAGGCAGTTATTTAGAAGTAAACATTTTAAGGGGCTGCCATGAAATGTACTAATATTCGCACCAGTTTGGAGAAATAGTCTCTCAATGGCCTCTCACCAGTTCAGCCAGGTTTTGCCCCCAAGTAAGTGCAGATCAGGAGAGTTTCGCAGGTGTGCCTGAGACCAAAGAGTAGCTGGTGGGGCCCAAGGTACTGAAGGCGAAGGTGGGGGAGACTGGAGACGAAGGGGCTGAAGGTCCAGGGTAGGGGACTGGCGTCAGGAGGAAGCTGATCCGGGAATGTCCCCGTTACTTCAACCTTCAGGGGCAAAGCAAGTCCCATCTCAGTGACAAGAGGTGCTGCTGTTGCACATCTGCGTCTCCCCAAAATCCTTAAGTTGAAGCCTAACTCCCAAAAGATGGTGTGAGGAGGTGGGGTCATGGGGAGGTGATTAGGTCGTAAGGGTGGGGCCTTCACGAGTGGGATTAGTGCCCTCGTAACAGCTGGCAGAGAAGCTCCTTTGCCCCTTCCACCTTGTGAGGTCACAGTAAGGAGGCAGCCATTAACAAGGAAGCAGGTTTTTACCAGACACCAAATCCGCCACTTGATCTTGACCTGCCTAGCCTCCAGAACCGTGAGAAATATGTTTGTTGTTTCTAAGCCACCCAGACTGTGAAGTTTGGTTATGGCAGCCTGAATGTATTAAGTAAGACAGGAGGAATTCCAGTTTCCATACTTGACCTGTTAATTTAGACTTCCTTCTATGCTAGTAAACATTCATCTTCTCATCTCTATAAAGGATTTCTGGGTCACAGACAGATTTCTTATAATTTCACGGTAAATGTAAGTGCTCCGGAACCTCTTTCCCTAGTCTGCAGGCCCAGGGCAATGCGATGAGGGTGAGGTCCACCGTCCTGCATGAGCAGCTGGGTGCTCCATAGGTGAGGGATGAGGAAAACTGATTTTTCTCTGATTATAAAGGAAAAGAAGTCTCAGGAGGCAAGAACTTTTCAATAAGCGCGCTGAGAAATTCAGGGAAGTCTCGTTTCTCCACTCACTCACATGGTTTTAATGAGGATTAAGTGAGAATTATGGAAAACATTCCTGCAAAGGCTGGAATTTTATTCTATATAACATCCTAATTATATGTTGAACTAAGAGCAAGTTCGACAAATATTTTCTATCCTGTATAACGGGTATTCCCATAAGTGCAAGGACAAGGATGTAACAGTCTTTGAGGCTACTTTAAAAATGTAGAAGGTACAGTGACCTAAACATTGTACTGGATTTCTCTAAGAATTTATGTTGAAGCTTAATGAAATGAATTGTGCTGGAAATGCTCTGTCTCTGCCTGAATGTCGAAGTGGCCACAAGTGCCTTTCATTCACTCTTTGAAATGGGGTCCCTGGTGACCTGAGCCCAGGCCACACGTTGCCAAATAGAAATTAAATAATTTCTATTAAGAGCGATCTCAATTTTACATCTCAATCTAGTTTGTTTTATTTTTAGGAATCAGATCTAAGGAAAACATGCAACTCTAAGATAAATATCATTTAGGAAAAAAACTGCAGAATGGCAGAGAGACAAAGCACTTTTGCATAAATGTCCCTACTAATTAGTGTATACTTATCTCACAGCGGAATATTTAACTAAATTTTATAAAAAATGTTAGAAGTGCTAATTATTTTGCCATTATTTTGTTTTACATATTTAGAGTAGTTTCTCATAAAAACACAATACTATCCAGAAAAAAAACACATGCATTATTCATTTTATGTTGGGGTTATTAAAAACAAAAACCTTCTTTGGGAGATTGAAGAGATGCTGCTGGGTACAGGATGCAAGTTA
The DNA here is from genome assembly GCF_014176215.1 of Rousettus aegyptiacus. NCBI lineage: Eukaryota > Metazoa > Chordata > Mammalia > Chiroptera > Pteropodidae > Rousettus > Rousettus aegyptiacus. The sequence continues at coordinate 42,346,072 of NW_023416288.1, read as the reverse complement.
TAAATGAGGCTTGCGTTGGTCTGTTTCTCTTGACCCTCCAAACACACGTGGGCCGCGGCAGGAAAGAGAGGCACAGGGGACTGAATCGGGTCACCATGTCTGGTGCTATCTCTGCTTTGCCCATGTTACGGCCTTGGGCCCCAGGTGCTCTGACACTAAGCCAAATCACATATCTTTGCCCAGCATGACAGAAGTTGATCCAAAAAAAAAAAAAAATCAGGATGAATCATATAGTATTTATCTTTAAAATCCCCATTGTTGGTGTGGAGATGGTTCTTAAAACCTATTTGCTTAATAAATAAAGTATACAAGGAAGGAAGGAAGAAGGAAAAAAGAAAGAAGAAAGGAGGAAGAGAGGAAGGTAGAGGAAAAAGGGAAGAAGGGAGGGAGGGAATGAGGAAGGGAGGAAAAAGGCAAGGGAGGAAGGGAGGGGACCGCGCCTGTGCGAGGAGCCCTACGGCCATACGGGGAACTTGAGAGTGGTCTGACTTCTTTGTCTCTCATGCTGGGGTCTATCTACATCCAGGAGCTCACCACCTGTTTTTATAAATAAAGATTTATTGGAACACAGCTCTGCCCATTCGTTCACATACTGCCTAAGGCTGCTTTCATACTACTATGAGTTGAGTGGCTGCAAAAGAGACCACATGCCACCAAATACAGAATATTAACTCTCTGGTTCTCTATGGAAAACATTTGCCAACCTGATCTAAAAACTCCTCATAGCCCTGGCCCACCCTAAAGGGCGTGTTTCGGGCATTGTCACATCAGAAGATGCCACCACCAGCCTGGACACAGAGCCTTGGGTGATGAAGGACAGCCCTCAAAAGGCAGCTGTATCTGGGACTTTTGAAACTGTTACTGACTTTTCAAAACCCAGTTCCTGGTGATGATGGAAACGGTGATTTTTTGAAAGAAGCCAGGATATATCGTCCAGAGCAAGACTGTCATCACCACTGATGTCAAACAATTAACACTGAAATAGAACGCACTCTTCCAAAAAGCTAGGCCAACCGTACATCTGTGTTCACTCAGAACAGTTCCCGTTTCTACTCAAGTTCCCAGCGGAATCACTGAGCATGCCCCTCCTCACAGTCCACATGTCCAGGTTTGGAGAACCTGTCACCGTAAGTGGTCTCACTTTTACGGTTGGCCCTGAACTTACTGCCTTTGCTTTTATCAAACCAAAATCTTATCATCTTTTGAGTTTCTTGCTGGGCCTCGGGGTATTTGATCCATCTTTGCTTGTTTGTTGTTTTTAATCACGGCTTTTGTTTTATATTCAGAAGCAGCCTTAGCTACAAAGACCATGGCTTTTAAACTTGGACTATTTTTGAGAGAAAGGAGGCAGTCACAAAGACGAACATCTGAATGCTCCCCGCGTGCGACTTTCTCCCAAAGAAGATAAAAGTGAAATTCTCTTGGAAATACTGTTTGATTACCAGGCTCAAATATTTCTTCCTTAGTTCCTATAAGAACACTGACCCTGTGGTATCACTGGAAAATCATTTAACTCCTCTTCACTTATGGCTGTGTCTAGAAATCCATCTCAAAGTAGGTTTTGAAGTCATATCTGAGAACTGGTGGTCATTAAAATGCTGAAAATGTTGCCCCTGAAAATGGAAGCCCTAGCTATAGGAAGACATCTCACCTCTGGAACTCTGGAACGTTGTCTTTGCTAACACCCAACAAGAAAGTATTTGAAACCAATAAGCAGGTGTGCTCATCTGCTGTGTGCATTTAAAAAGGAAATTGATGGCTATAGACAGAATTTAGCCTGAAGCCGATTTCACAACTTATAAAGCTGGGAGGTTCCCTGTCTAAAGTGTTTTCCTGGCCAAGTGGCCACAAAAACTTTCTCCTGTCTCTAGAAAATATTTTTGTGGCTTCAGTATAGATCTGCACTGTCTAATACAAGAACAATCACTTGTGTAGCTAAATTTTAATGAATTAAAATGAAATAAAATAAAAAAATTAGTTTCTCAGTTGCACCAGCCACTTTCAGGGGCTCTGTATCACAAGAGGCTAGTGCTCCCAGCATTAGACAGCACGGATTAGAACATTTATATCACTGAAGAAAGTTTTATCAGCCAGCGATAGATAGATGAATGGAAAAAAAAGATTATTAGGATAGTTCGGCTAATAGATCTATAGAAATATGTCATCTTTCTTCTAATTGGCAAATGCTAGACTGTAAAGTGGAATTATTCAATCACTGATACACTGGAGTCAACATATGTATTAAGCAACTATTACTGACAGCTGACGTGCCAATTGCCATGGAGAATTATAGAAAGAAAAATCTTGCGGGTTGGGGTTGCTGACCTGAATTACTGGCTGTGGACAAGCACACTCCAGGTCATGGCGTGAGCAGAAATAGCTAAGAATAAAAGAATGGTTCAAGTACACACAAGATTCCAGAGAGAAAGAATGTACTGTATGCAAGTGACCAGCAGGCTCAGAGAGGGCTCAGAAAAGGAAAATATTCATTTATACATTCACAATGACCCTTGAGGAGGGCAGAGAAAATCAGTTTTATAGGATGCAGTGAGTGTCTTGCCCCGAATTTCCTGAAGGCAGCCCACCAGTAAGTGACTATTCCAGGATCAGAGTGAGGCGCCCCGTGGGGTGCCTCTCTACCAGAGAGTAATCTCGCAGCCTAGAAGTTTGAGATTCAGAGAATTGGGGAAAGAACTATAAATGGTAATAGGAAATCATTAGTTTTCTGGAGCATTTTTTCATTAAGGGGAGAGAGTTTTAGTAAGGACACAACTTGAAGTTTCAATTTTCTTTTAAAATATTCTAAAATCTCCATTAAGTCTAAAGGTTTAAGGAAAAGATCATTTCCAGAAATGTTTATGATGCTTCCGCGGGTGATGCTGTTAGGTAAATGAGTGCTTTTCTAGACTAGTGTTATGTTCCAAAATAAGAATCCAGAAGGCTTACAGAGTGCTTGTTCCTGTCCTCGCCTGAGAAGGGGTCACATTTAATGGCACCATCATTTGAGGACTGTCCTGCTCATCATGTGGCTGCACTGCCCTTCTGATCATAAAGGCAGCCAAAGGTTTAGCATCACTATGCACGTTTTTACAAGGCTCTGGATGGAGCTGACTTTTAAGACATCACTTAATCCCATAGAGAACAGGAGGGGAAAACACACTTTGTAAATGCGCATTTATGGTAATACGATTCCTTTTGAAGAACATTAGTCTGTTTCTGTCTCAAAGGTTAAAGTAATTTTAAATCATAAGTGTTTGAGGACCAAGTACAGAAGCAGAATAATAGTTCCTTATCCAAATATCTAGCAACGGGTGCAAACCGAAATGACTTTCTTCACCATAAAGGACTCCGCAGTTGGCTTTCTGGAGAACGCTCTGTAGTGACAGTTCTATTGTTCTGGTTTAGGGCTTCGGGGTATCATTTTTTTTTTTTTCCTTTTCTTTTAGTGCTCTATCTTTTCCCTTTAAGCTGAGATATTTCCACCCTGGGCATAAAGCAGATAGATAAGGGTGGCCTTGGTCACAAAGAGGCCATAGATCTCTACAAAAAGGAGAAAGAGCCTGCTCCATGGAGGAGAATCAGTATGCACCGCCACCCTACCCCCGCCTGTCTGTCCACTCCTGGTTCACCGCCCCCCCTCACTGCTCCCCCCAACCCTCCAAGCTCAGCTCCAGGCACAGGGACCTTCTCTCTGCTTCCTGAGCATGACGGCCTCGTTCCCCTTCAGAATCTTCGCACTTGCTCAGCCCTCATCCTAAAGCACTTTTCCCCGTGGTCTTTCCGATTGAAACGCACCTCTTCGGAGACCACCCCATCACCACGGCACCCTCTCTGCTTCTTCTCCCTGCACTGTTTCCTCTCAAAGCACTTAGCTCACAGGACTGTCATTTTGTTCTCTCTCTCACTAGACCGAGCGGCCCGAAGCCAGGGGTGTGCTTCCCAGCTATGTCCTAAGTCACAGCGAGAGCTGTAGCTGGGGCCCGTGGTAAGCACGTAACAAATATCTGTGACATGAATAGATGGAATGAATACCTTTTATCATAATCATTTTATGTTTTAAGGTTAACGTTTATCTTTCCCATCTTGTATTACAAAACGGTACCTCGGAGATCAAGTTTAAGGCGGGAATTGGGAAACGTGAAGGAGGCTATGCAGTTCTGTCTTTGATCTAGTTAATTCAGGCTGATGGGGAGAACTCCAGCCGACCTGATACGCTGAGGACTATGTAGAAATGGACCGAGGGGGAAAGTTCTGGGCTAAGAGGAAAGATTATTCGTGCATGATGATCCATTTGAAGACAGAATGAGTCTCTAATTGGGAGGTTTAACAAACACCTCGGCTTCTCCAGAAAGATTAAAGGAAGCATTTGAGAGTCTTATTTATTTATTTATTTTTGCTCCTCTCAGGCACCTTTTCGAGGCAGGAACTAAGGAATTAAAAGTCACAGATTCATCGGGGATCAGAACAAGGTGGTAGGTTTGCCCACAGATATGGGTTCCAGGGCCCGGATTATGAAGATTTCTGGCTCTCTTTTCTATTGGCCCTCAGACTCTCAAGGATAAGGAACTCCTGTTATCTTTTGAAACAGTCCTTGTCTTTCAATGTATCCAAACTCTTTCAGCGCTGCCGATCCCGATTTATTCTCCAGGAGCATTTTTATTTTTAGGCTTCGCTTCTGTGACTAAAAAGTTTAGTTCCTTCCCCAAGGAAATGTAACCGCCTTTTCCCCGGGAATGAAACCTAGAAACACGTGATCTGAGTGATGTGCCTCCTGCTTCAGCTTCGCGCGCAGATTCCGCCGGACGTTCCCAGGGCTTTGTCTGACATTCAGCGGTAACAGGTAAAATGGGGTATATGGTACCTTTGTCACACATTAAAGTGATATGAGCCATGGTTGAGCTAAGAGACACAAAATTTTTTGATTTCTCCCCTAGCAAGAAATTGTATCCTCTAACATGTGCTTGGTAATTACCAATCTTTGCGTGGGCATCGGTGCCATATGCACAATACACCCCGGCGGCACCATTTCAAGGTCGCAGAGTCACATATTGTAGATGAGTCATCTCTAATCACCACCGCTACTGCAGCCCTGTCTGTCACACTCTGCATGGGTGTTTCTTTAACACATTTCGAAGTCGCTAAGTGATTTTTCTTGTTAAATGTAAGTTAATGCTAGTGTATTTGAGACGTTTCTTAAGAACTATCACAGAATGTCACCGTGTGCCTTAGAAAGGAGTTGGATAAGAGAGCAAAAAGAATGTTAACCAAACCTCTTTCATGAGTTATATTATTGATCTTTCATCCTGACGGCAGAACGGTCTTGTAAAAGTCATAAAGACATGCGGACATTTTTGTACTTCTCTACCAGAGCCATTTACCTTTGAATTATGGAGAATCTGATGAGCTGACAGAGCTCAGATGTTTTTATTCCTTTAATCCTATGTGTTCACATTATAAGACAAGTGAGGATTCATTCACTTACTCATTTGTTCATTCATTCATTCATTCATTTACATTTTTCTTTATTTTTAAATTTAACCCTCTCTGTAACCCTGCAAAGTATGTGTTATACTAAAAATCAAATAGCAAAGTGGTTAAGAGCACGGATTCCAAGAGTTTGAAGTTTGGCATATCTAGGTTAAAATCCTGGCTCTACTACTCACTCTCTAGCTATGTGTTCCCCAAAGTCACTTAACTTTTCTGAACCTCAGTTTCCTCATCTGTGGAATGGAGACAATGATCGGTTTAGACAGGTAATGTCATCCACCCAAGATTCCACTGTTAGCAAGTGGGCAAAGTGGGATTTGAACTCAGGTACCTCCAAGCACAGAGGTCCTGTGCTTAAATTTGCATTACAGCTCAGAGAAGATGAGAAGAGCAGAAGACGAGTTCACTCACATAGTGTGAGGGTCACTACAGTACAAAACGTGAATCGTTTCGTCAAGCATATAAAACTTTATGCAAAGGAGAGCTGTTTTGATGGTGCAGATTTCAAAACTTTGGGACTCTCTGCTTACCCTAAGATAAGGCTGAGCAAAGCCATGGGAGAAATTGAACGGCTACTGACCAAATCCATTTCCTCTTCCTCGTGGGTACACAGCCGAACCGGAGCCGCCACCCGTGCTTGCGTTAGGCGTGCTCTGTAACTGAGGTCTGGCTGACGGGACGTGGTGAGGGCCGTTGGGCATCGCTTCCAGGCACGGCTGGCACAGAAAGACTTCCAGGAGCCATTCCCCCTGCCTCCTCTCCACCTCCTCTTGGCTGGAAAGGAGACAGCCTCCAGGGCAACCTCCGGACTATACAGAGGTGATGGGAAGTCACGTGAAGGCAGGAAGCTAAGGCCCTGAATCACTGCTAAGGAAAGGGCCACCATTCGGCAACCCCCTTTTTGAAAGTCATCTAGAGATATATACTTCTGTTGTTTGAAAGCTAGTATTGAAGATTTACCTGTTATAACAGCCAATGTTATCTTCAGTGGTATCATCACCCAGCACCAACCTCCTAGGCCAAATTCATAGGGTGTCACAACCGCCCGGGGAAACGTGAGGTGTCAGCGTAACTCCTTTTACCTCTGTATTCAGCAGCAGCACACACAATCCTTTCGGGGCCTGAATGGGACACACATTTCACCGTGGCCACTCTATACTTTATCGATACTTGAAACATAGCTTTAAAAAATTACTCATAGGATTTCAGAGTCAGGAAAGATTTTAAAAGTCACCTAGTTCAATTCCTTCCAAGTCTGGGTTTTAGCTACAGTGTCCCTCTGTGGTTCGACGGCAACCTCACGTGTAGATTGTTCTGCTGTGGAGTGACAGCCACCGTTCATTCCAGGCAGCACATGGGAGAGAACAGAGGTGCAAAGCGGGCGGTATGCTCGCGCTGCGAGGCTCACGTGTCTTGGCCCATCGCTGCTTCTGGTTTAAGTTAAATGCGAACCGACGCAGGTATTCTCCAACAGCCCACCCACCTCTCCCTATTGTCACTCCCTGCTCTTCCGCACATTTGTGTTACTGATCTGGTCCCTGAAGGCTCTGAGTTTGTGTCCCCTGGTCGGCCCTGAGATCAAAGGATGGGCCTCAATCCCCAACTCTCCGCCTTTCTTACTTTCATGACCACAGTCAAGCTCTGCAATCTTTTTGAATTTTCTCATCTTTTTTATAGGTTTAAGAATCTTGGCCTCCCTCATCGACCATAGCTATGAGAAATAAATGGGATAAGGGACCCTAGAGACTTAAGGTATCAGAATTATTACTGGGGTAATACAGAATATTTTTTTTGATTGCATTTTCCATGGCACAACCTTTGAATATTTGAAGAAAATGATCATGTCATTCCTGACTATTCTAAAATGCCCCATCTCTCTCTATCATTCTTAGAATGGCATTATTTCAGTTGCCCGTGATTCTAAGCCCAGCTGGTAGTATAAGCATTTGAAGTAGGCTGAGCGTGGACCTCAGTAGACAGGAAATGCCATGCCTTGTGTGAACAGAGAAGCCAACATTCAGCTGATCGTTACCAGGTGGCCAAGGCTTGGTTGGCTGGATCTTCCAATTTTTCAAATGAAGGAGGCAATCAGGATTTATATTTAAATCTCCCAATTTTTAAATGTTAAAAATTAATTCATTTTTTTTTAACATTGACCTAGAGGCTTCTAGTTTATAAAACTCTGTCTCAAATGTTTAGGCCTTGATTCAAACATATTTTAGAGTTGATGTGCAGAAATCAACCTTGATACAGATGGTCCAAATTTGAACAACCTTTTATCAATTCTTGGCATGATCAAAATTTCTTGAAAGATAAATTCTAGTAATTCAAATGAATGATCTCTATTTGATTTACATGAGGCAGTTTCTATAGATGAATCAAAATGCATAAGCGTATATTATGTGTATTAATTATAGGGTAATTAATTACCCTAAGTGATCGATTGCTGAAAGGACTCACTAGGCTCAGTTTACAGTCACAGAACAGCTTTGTCACAAGTAAAGTTACAGTGCGGTATGGTGAGAGGATGTGCATTGGAAAAGGCTCTGGAGATCTCAGGTTCAGTCTTGTCTGTCTTCTCATTCCCGAGTCACCAGGGTGTGCTTCACCTTCAGGCCTGAGAGCACACGAAGCTCCTCTGTACTAGCAAGCATGGAACGCGGCGGGATCTCTTCCAGTGAGCCGGTCACATGGGCACGCTACAGCGGATCATCTGGTTCACCCCACGCAAGGCAATGTATAGACACTTGGTTACTGAATGGTGCTCTTCTTCAGTTAAAATACTCTGTTGTATTGGCCAAGGGTTACTGCCCCACTTCAGAGCACCGCTGTCCCATAGATACAAGCATACACTCGACCCAACTGAGGCTAACCCTTACTCTACTCGCAATGAGATTTCAATTTTCTTTAAATTTTCTAAGAATGAGAGAATTTTTGTTGGATTCTTTTCAATAACCCGAATTGCATTTGTTAGGCCTGACCAAGACGTCGTAAGGTCCCCTCAGCTTGATTAAACCAAGACAAGTGTCTCTCCGATTACAGCCCCCAACCTTCCTTTTCTTAGTACATTTATTTTAGAAAACTTACAGTTGTAAATTCTTTTCCTGTCCCTCTCTACATAAATCATTTTCCTGCCTCTTGCCAGCTTTGCAACCCAGGACTGTCTTTCTCAAGGACCTGGGAGCCATCCCTTTGAAGCGCAAACATCAAGAAAGACTCTGTTTCCATCTCTCTGTCTCTGTGGGGGTGTAAAAGCCTCGTTTCCATAAGCGCCGACATTCAGACACAGATGGCCTCATCGCGTTGCTCTGCCTCCCCTCTAACATCATGTGGTGCTTTTTAAATTAAATTTATTGGGGTGACATTGGTTAAGACAATTATATAGGTTTCAGGTGTACAATATAATAATACGTCATCTGCATATTGCATTGTTTGCTCACCACCCGAAGTCAAATCTCTTTTCCTCAGCAATTTTTCTACGGGTATGCAATCGAATTACATAATATTTTTCAAACGTTCATAATCATTAAATTTCAAAAGTAAAATTCTTTGGAAATGCATCTTTTAATGAGCTATTCAAGGCTTTATTTTCATGTATCTATGGACAAATAATATTGTCAGAATGAGACCTTTATACACCATGAATTCCATTTCTATTTTTAATTTTCATATATGCAGAGATTAAAAAACTTTTCTCAAGGAAATAAATAGATGGGAATGAAAGATTTCTTTTTTACCGAAAGAAGTTCAATTATTTAAACATCTAAGTTGCAGGAAAAAAAAAATGACATTATGACCAATTGCTATAAAATAACTGACAACTCCAGCTGGTCTTCCTTCAATTTTGATGAAATCAAAGAATTAGAAATGACTATACTTTCAAAGAGCTTCGTAACTAATTATTAGTCATTCAGTTTCTCAACACCTGACATTTTTCCACTTTAAAGAATTATTTGGCCTATAGATTTGACAGTTTGTGTGAATGTTCCATACTAAGATTAGAGACTGGTAAAGGATGCTTTCTTTTGTGAGAGAGAATAACGCAAACAGATCAATTTTGGAAGACCTAGAGTGGAAAACGACACCCTTAAAACTACATATGCCTCGCACCTCCTGGAAGATCGTCACGTATTACCAGGCATAACCCCAAAATAAAGGGAGCAGCCCCTAAAGTCTCCGAGAGAGAGAACCCCTCGCTTCACCTGCCTGACGCATCCTCTAACCAGAGCCCTGTTGAATTAGAACCCATCATTATTTGTTAAAAAAAAAAAATCTCCAGCAGATTGTGACAATGATTCGAGTTGGAAAACCACTGGAAAAAAAGAAGAGACAATGAACTTTAGGGACAGATGTACACTTGTTTCTACTGTACCCCAGCCATGTGACCCTAGGTGAATCTTCACTTCTCTGAGTCTCAGCCTTCTTAGCTATATAATAAGGAGAGCAACCTGTGTTTAAGTGGGTCTTGCTGGGAAGATTAAATCATATACTATACATAAGTCACGTAACACAGTGACTGACACATGGGAGGCAGTCAATAAATAAGGGCTGTAGTCACTGTCATTATTGTCGTCATCGCCATCATTTTATTGGCCAGAGTTACTCCCTGGAAGTTGCCATGGAGAATGAGAGGGAAAGGGGGTGGTGTTAGGGACCCAACTCATCTTCACTGTGCTCCACCACGGAAGTAATTTGGGAAAAAAATCAGACTGATTGCCTGAGTATGAGAGAATCACATAGGAGAAAAGGCAACGGTGTTGCGAACCTCAATTCCTTTCTCTCAAAGAAAAAATGAGAAGTAACGAGAAACCAAAAATTCAGATATAAAAAGCCCCAAATATTCAAATTATCTCACCCATATGTCAGACCATCATATAACTTCAACAATTTGATCCCATTTAGGAGATTTAATGACCTACTTTTAAAATCATATAAAAATTAAATTCAATAAAAATTAATGTATACTCGTATCTACCTAACTTAATGAGAAAAATTGGGTTTAGCTATAAAGGTCTCTGAATTTGATTTAAAGTATATGTGGCTGCCACAGGAAAAGAGAGAAAATGTAAAAAATCTCTTGGTCTTGGGAAGAGCTAGGCACTTAAATTTCGTTGCTAAATGAGAGCTAAGGGAAATCCATTTCTTTAATTAGAATCTCATCAAAAGTATATTAATCAGATGATAGCAGCACATGAAGGATTTAGATCTTTAAATGCCAAAATACAGGATTAATAAAACCATAGGATTGTTCAGTAACAATTTATGTGAAGATGATATCCACCAGAGATCAAACAATAGCCGGGAATAACTTTTCGAAGGAAAAAAAGTAAAATTCATTTGTCATTAGTTCCACTTATTATTAATACAAGGCTATTGAACACCCAGATGAGAATGCAAAGTTATTCCCTAAAATGTAAATTTCAATTAGGTCAGAAACATTTAAATGTCATCCAGTCAGAAGCCAAACGGTCAGAGGTTCAGAAGAGAAACTGCAGACAGACGTGGCAGTGATGACTGCGCAGGACGCGCTCACGACAAAACCTATCAGCGGTTCAAGCTTGAGGATCAAAAAGGGGGTCTCTGAAGCATCTGTGTCTCGTAACTTGGAAGTGAGCGTACAAGGACAGGAGAGCAAGCACAGCCTATCGGCTAAAGTCTGAATATTCCGAAATATAAAGACTAAATGACTTTCAAATTTATTCTGTCAAAACACAGAGTAAGTGTACACACTTTATTAGTTCAAACTTCAGCCAGTTACTTTAAATTTTTTTTTTTTTTTTTTTTGCCATATACCTTCATGGAAAACTGACTTATTAAGAAAGAATACTTAGGAAGTCTCTCTAAAAAAATCTAACTTTGATGGTAGAAGAACGATATTAAAACCGCTTTATTCAGTGCATTTAGTTGAAATACTATTTCTAGACAAATGAAGCACACACACGACGTTAGGCATATGAGACTGCATTGTAAGTATGAGCGCAGGCTTTGACGTGAACTTCCTGAAAGTACTTTATTGATATTAAAGCTATACGGAAAACAAAAGTCCACATCATCTCCTTTAGGTTCCAACCAAAATAATGACGAGAAGCCTATCAATTGGCATGAAGCCTTCTAACATGGCGAGAATGAGGCTGATAAATGAGGAGTCTCTGACAAGAAACGAAATCTGACTACGTGAATAAAAAGAGGAATGGATAAAGAGAGGATAAGGTAAGATGATGCAAGCGCCATGATTCATCACGGAATGCACACGGGGAGGGTGAAATAAGCTCATTTTTATAAAAGTTCTCGTGAACCTCCAGGCCCTGAGATAAATTACATTTGCAAGGACTTCTGGGAAGACGCTGAGGTGACAGTGCCAGGAATGCTGTCCAATGCTCCTCCGCACTATTTTTCTAAAAATCAATAGATTCAACAACGCGCTCCCTCCCTGTTAACAGATTTCCTGTGATTTCTCCCCATTGAAGTTAGGTTCACTTATTTAAATTTAATTTATAAGAAGTTTAATGTTCAACTTATAAAAGAAAATACATTTTTATCATTTTAAAATACAATAAAAACTTAAAAATACTATTTGATATCTGTTAAGGAGAATTAGAAATCCATAAACTATTATTTAATATAATACTTATATTTTTCTGTTGAACACGATATAAAAGCATTGCTTCCACATGCCTCCTTCACCTAAAACCCAGAAAACTCTACATTTGAAATTTTTCTTACAGTAAGTGGTACCCTTGATTTTCTCTCTTTTTTTAAAATCATTATTATCTAAGTATTACTGTTATTATTAGAGTCAGACATGCCTGAGTTTATTTATTTTTCCTGGAAATTTTTTTTATGACTTTATTTTTAATTATAATTGACCTACAGTGTTATGTTAGTTTCAGGCATACGACACAGTGATTAGATGTTTACATGCCTTACAATAAGCCTAGTGACCACCTGCCATGATTCATAGCTACTACAATCTCAATTCCCTCTTTACTATTAGAAAAGAACCAGTGAATTAGAATATGCAGGATATTATGGTAGTTCTATTTTTAATTTTTTGAGGAACCTCCAAACTTGCCCATAGTGGCTGCGCCAATTTACACTCCCACCAACAGTGCACGAGGCTTCCCTTTTCTCCACATTTCTACCAACACTTGCTGTTTCTTGTCTTTTTGATAGCAGCCATGCTAACAGGTGCGCGGTGACATCTCATTTGTGGTTTTGATTTGCATTGCCCCCTCCCCGATGGTCACGGGAATAGACGATGGGTGAGCAGCCATACTCGTGGGAGTGGTTAAGGATTTTCTCACTCCAAATGTGATTCGTTACTTCTGCATGAGAAAAATGACCATCTTTTTAGTGGCACTGCCCATTGTCATGAAACCTAAGGACAAGAGTTTGCCAAGTATGCAATCGACTGCCAGCAATACAGATTTTATTTTAGGATCAGCTGAAAAGGCATTTTAGAAAGCCGTGGGAATTTCACAGCCTGATTATGAACTAGAGATTGCATGAGGAAATTGTTTTTATCTGGATGGAAGGCTCGGTCTTCAAGACCATCTGACCTTTGCAAACCACTGCATTTCCTGGCAAAGGTACATCTTGACGAAAGTAGAAAATATACTGAAATAAGTTTCCCTGAAATATTTTCTGAAAAACAATTTAAATTACATCTACTGAGACAGAATCCGAGATGTTCGGATACAGAATTGAAGGCATTGTGAGAGCATCGGTTACCTCCACTTAACATTTTCTTGGTCTTTCTGGCCTCGGTACATGACTGCAGCCTTGAAGTCGGCTCCCCCTCCCTCCCTGAGCAGGCAGAATAAACTACCACTTCATGAAAGCCAATATTTCCTATGTATTATAGGTTATCCCAAGTTATCCTGCAGAATGTGTGCGTAGCTTAGATACATGGAAAGGCTTCTAAGGAGGGTATCATCAGGCCTACTGAATTTCATGCTGCCTCATCCAAGGCTTTTAATAATGCTTTCTGGCTTCATGAATAAATTCAGATATGCTGAGAGAGAACCAGCATCTCTTAGTGGTCACATGAACAATTGGCTGCTTGTTGAAAGCCGTAACCTTGAACCCTTTCACGATGGAATGGAAAAATAAATGACTTAACTCATCTCTCGATCTCATTAATCTCTCTGGGAGAGGCTTTCACCAAGTGCGCTGCAGGGGAGATTATTTGGAAAAGAGAGAAACAAGAGACAGTAGGAATCTAATATTTCCTAGGTCTTTCCACACCACACAGATAACTCGGGACTTCAAGCTGATACCCGAGGATGCATTGCAGCTCATGAAGACACCCTGCTTCATGAGTGCCTCATAGCTACGAAAAGGTATATGGTGATGAGCATGATGTTTTATGTACAAATTTCCCTAAATGCTTGTCTTTCCTCCTAAATTCAAATAATCTGAGACAGTGCGGGACAATTTTAGTAACATATGGTCAATTGCCCTCCCTACTTAACCACAGTTGTCATGATGGAGTAAATAACATTTTGTTCATTCCAATTTCCTAGTAGCACTGTGGGAAAGGTTTATGCATTTTTCACACAGACAATGAACTGCATGCAGGCGGCAATCATAAATGTCTGATACCAGCATTTCCCAGGCATTCCTGGGTGTCATCACACGTCCTGATCTTGAAACTCCCAATATATTGGGAAAATAATAAAAATTGTATGGCTCATTGCAAGGTCTTCTGGCACCTTATCTCTGTAGGTGTGAGGGCAAAGGGAACCTTCACGTAACAGATGTCACCTGTAACCCACACTAAGAGCCTGTGGTACCATTGCCATGCCTCGGGGAATTTTTCCTGGCTCCTCTTCCCATTTTCCATCAGAAATTGCTTCGCATTTTCTGGATTTCATACTAAAACTCCTATCTCGATTCTATCTCCCTACTTGACTTCATGCTTTGATGGGTTGTCATGCCCATTTCATTTTGCCTTTAGAGGCTTTATCAAATCTTAATGTTTTGATTTGCTTCAGAATTCTCGTACAGACTAAAGCACTATAGATAGTGCTAAAGTTCCCTCATGCACACTTCCTGATCCTGATTCCTTCCTCCCACACAGTGGCTGCTTTCTCGGATTTGATATTTGCCATTCTAGCCATGTTTTATATCAATACTAAATTCAAATGTATCCATCGACAGTTCCATGACTTGGTTTTACAGGTTTACTGAGTTCATTGCTAGGTAATTTGCTGTTTAAATTTAGCATTATGTTTTCGAGATTTATCTATCTTAATTTATGTAACTTTAATTGCTTTAATTTATTTGTTCATTCCTCTGTTAATGGACATTTTAAAAACATTTTTTTGTCATCATGAAATAATATGGCAATGCAAATTCTTATAATAGGTTTCCCTGTACATATGTGCAAGAATGATCTGCATTACATGCTCAAAGGTAGAATTGCTCGATTGATGGGTAATTACATTAATACACATTCACTTTTCTAGCTGCTGTCAAATGCCCTACACACAAACACACAAGCACAAAGAGGATTTCCATTTCTCCATAGTTTCTCTAAAATGTTGTTTTCCTAGACTTAGAGATTTGTGTTAATCTGTGGCCTAAAATAAGTTCTATGTATATGTAAAACACATATATAGTACATCTCAGATTTCTCATGAAGTTTAATTTTTTTCTTTTTGAATTCACTCTTGTGTAAATGTCCTGCTCTTATAATTTTCAAATTTTCTAATGGATTATTCTTCCTTGTTCTCTCACTGATTTTAGTTCTTTTTAAATTCTAAATACTAACCCTTTGACAGTTATATATAACAAATATCTTCTCCCAGACCAAAGCTTTGTCTTCAAAATTTTTTTTGTGATGTATTTTTTTAAATATAACTTTAAGCTTTGAGGCAGTTAAATCTACTAATCATTTTTCCTTACGTAAAATTTAGTATAATCTTTGCATCTTGCTTAAGAAGTTTTTTTTTTCCTACCCCCAGGTCATAAATATATGCTCTTATATTTTCTTCCAAAAATTGTAAAGTTTTGCTTTTTACATTTAACTTTTTGATTTACTACCATTTATTTTTACCTACAGTGTGAGGCTGGAATAGAGGCCTATTTGTTTTCCATACATTTGCCACTTCGGTTTTTTCTATTTCTGGGTTCCAGAAGTGTGTTTGATCCTGTCTACATATTCGTTCCTGGACTGTCCTTTCTTAATTAACAAAGTTGATAGTAAGTAAGCATTGATGTCTGATTGGATAGCTGTCCCCACGCTGCTCCTCAGCTTCAGGTCATTTTGACTGTTCTCTGTCCTTTGCTCTTCTGTATTAATTTAAGTTATGATTAAAATATCACTCACTTGCACTTATAGGATATTTTGGGGGAAATTATCAACTTTTACATGTATTTCTCCATTTCTTCAAGCTTCTTTTCTTCAGTCATCTTTACAGTGTTTCTGTGAAAGGGCTTCTGTGGTTTTGTTAGACTCATCCCTAGGGGCTTTAGAGTTTTTGTTCATTCTTTTGGCAAGTGGTGTCATTTCCACATGATTTTCTATTTGCTGATTACAAGGGTATAGAAATGCTCCACATCATTGTAGTTGATTTTGTACCCATTGAGCTTGCTGAAACTTCTTATTAATTCTTATATGTTTTCTCCAATATTTACTTGTATTTTCAACACAAATACTCTCATCGTATAAGGGCAAGTTTCTATTTTTTTTCCTAATATTTTGCATTAGCTAAGATTTTTAGTACAAGATTGAGTATATATTAAAACAGCTAGCATCCTTGTCTCATCCTTCATTTAAAACAGAATGATACTAATACAATTTTGATTAAGAAAAATAAAGTAGGAGGAAGCACTTTACCTCATGTTAACTAAGACATACCGTGATCTGCAGTGATCAAGACTGTGTGGTATTAACTAAGTGAAAGACCCATAGATCGATGGAATGGGATTAAGAACCAGAAGTAGACCCACACGAATATGTCCGACAGATTCTTGACAATTGTGCACAACTATTTCAGTGTGGAAAGGGCAGCTTTTCCTAAAATAAGCTGGAGCAATTAGACATTCATGAGGTGGGGGAGAAATAAACTTTAGCCTAAACGTCACACCTTACACAACATTAACTGAAAATGGCTTATAAACTTAAATGTAAAATGTAAACCTATTAAAATTTTTAGGAAAAAATACTAGAAAATCCTTGGAAAATAGAGCAACATGAAGAGTTCATTGACTTGACACCTAATCATAATCCATACACTTAAAAATTGATAAATTGGACCTCATTGATATAAAGTAGATTAAAAAAATAAAGTTACTTGATAAGAATGTATTAGAACATCAATTTATCCAGATAAGGATATATTAGAACATTAATTTATCCAAGAATAATAAAATACTTTAGGTTTTAAGAGTGTTAGAAGACCATTTAAAGAAAGTAATGAATATATACAGCCACATAAAAAGTTAAAGTATTTTATCAAAACAAAATATAGGTAGCCAAATGTTCTGTTTTAGGCTTTCAGCACCATTAGTCATCCAAAATGTCAACAATATTTTGGAAAAACATGATAATTTAGATATATACTTCACCATATTCTTATATCAATTTTACTTCCCTTGAGCTTTGTGGGTAAGTGGGTTGAAAAAAGTGATTATTTAAATCGATACATACCAATGCGTGGAGTAACTCTAAACCTTTAACTAATACGTATCTTATTCACAGTTAACTAAAATGAAGATTATATTATAAAGATGTATTATTGCATTTTATTTTCTCATTAGAAAATAGTTATTGCATATGCCATTTCTTTACATGGAATTCCCTCTCTTAAGACAGACTTTTATAAAAGAACCCACCTCGAATTGAATTATTCCAACACAGATGATAAAAATTCAACCTATGGCTTTGAGAGACTTCTCAGGAAGTTATGAAATTTTCATGCCTATGTATGCTCCTTCAGAAGAATTAATCGCTTTTAAAATAAACTTTTTCAACATAATTTAACATTCATATAACAAGATTATGTAAAATTGAAAAAAAAAATACTTCTGATGTAGTAAAATGAAAACAGCCCGAAGAAATAGTTTTTCAGGTGACAAGAAAGCAGAACTAGAGAAAGCAAGATAACGGAGAAAATCAAAAGCACCTGTACAAAAAGATTTAAGAAGGAGCCAGGCAAGTGATAACAGTAAAGACAAGAAATCGGCAATGACAGCGAAGAGTGAAAGAAGGTGTTATATCGCTAGCCTGACATTCTCGCCAGCCCAAAAAAGCTAAAAGAAAATTTACGGAGTAGGTTTTAAACATATGTGTTGTAATAGCCAAAGTTTTCTGTAATCGCCAGGGCAGGGCTGGGAGGTTGTTGCAAACATTTTCGGAGTGACACAGGTGTTGCCAGGTGGGAGGGAAGCGGCGAGGTGACAAATTGCGTAGGTGGACATACTGGAAACGGACAATATAGAAACATAAAGTCAGACATAAAGACAACTCTAGTTTCTAAGAGAAAAACAGGGCTATTTCAATGAAATATTCTGAAGTTACTTTTTAGGAGAAGGACAATTCTTCAGCAGACTGGTAGAATGAGAGATGAAAAGAGGCTTAGTTTGAGGAAAAAAAAGATAGACTCAGCTTCAAAGGAACATACTATTATTTCTGCTGCTCATTTTATAGGACTTCTGACATGTGCTCATATTATCTGGGATTGTTATGACCTACCTAATACAATGGATGCTAGATTCAAAGTCCTTTTTTAGTTTTGAGGATTTATTTAAGGATTGTATGCTTTCTAATCTCTCATAAACATAATCTCAATCTAGCTATAATTATGTGTTCTTTTATAAACTGAAAAATTTTGCTCTGGGTAGGGTGAGTTGAAAGAACACCTACCTCTATGCCCCACTTTTAAGGAATACATATAATCGGAATAAGTTAAATGTCGCTCCATGAACGCTCCGGTAAAATGAAAATCAGCCCTAAGGCTCTAGACTCTATTTGGACAGTGGTTTCAAGAGTCCTTGTTACAATATTACAAATAACTAACTGGATAACTAAATAGATGAGGCTGCATGGATCGATGATGGGTTACTAACCCAAAGATTATTGATGTAGTGAAAGTCCAAACTGATTAAACATACACATATATAGGAGAAAAGAGAAAAGACTTAAAGTTTAGGCTGAAGCATGCTGAAAACAAATCCGCCACATCATAGTGCTTGCCTCCGGAAATGCGGAATAGCAGACAGGAAGAAACGTGTCCCTTCATGATTTCGCATAGAGGAAAATGTACAGTCCTTCCCGCTTCGGGGCTGAGTGGTACCTCCTGAAAAATACTAGAGTGGATTTGGATGCATAGAGCAAAGCATCCATAGCAACAGACTGATCAGAACTACGTCACTTTACTGCTTCTCTCTTTGCCCTGGTTCTCCGGAAATGCAGATCTTAATGTGAGGATCAATCATCGGAGATGTTTAAGATTTCCTGTTTCTTAAAGCTGCCACGTTCTTTTTATGAACGTAATTTTATATTCTGTTAAATTATTTGAGTGTTTTATATATCATAAATATTTTAAATTATGTTTTTATGAAGTGAGCTATAAGTAACAAAATAAAAAATGCATGCCACGAATGGCTAAAGTCTTCAGTTTGGAAATAGGGGACTAACTGCAAAGGCTGGCAGAAAACACTGGAATAGTGAGAGAAATGCTTCGCTTTGGCAGCAGTGTGTTAGCTATTTAGCTTCAACAAATAAGGATTTTTAGAAAATGACGTTTACAACACACTGAGTAAGTAACATTTAGCTAAAATACTAAAATAAGATGATTGACTTCACCTTTGCCTACATATTTCAAAACCATTTGTTCCAATCCTACAATCATCTTGAGGAGCTTCTTACATTTTTTTGTTTGTTTGTTTGTTTCTAGATACCATTGCAAAAATATTATGTGGCTTCTGGTTTCAAGGTGGCAGCAAGAACAAATTTCTGTTCCTTTCTGATTTCTAAAATGACCCCCAAAATAATAAAGAAGGCAAAAAAATAAAATAATACAAAGCCGATATTCAATAAACCTTGGAGGCATCAGTTTCTCTACCCACAGAAGGGAGAGCAAAGGGCTTATTGAGCAGCTCCAAGCAGAAGACCCAGCTCAGCGTCTCTGCAGGTGGTTACGCACGAAGTCTCAGAAAGACTTGAAGCTGTCAGAGACTTGGGTGTCTGGTCTTTGTTTCTGTTTGTTGGTCTGTTTGTGAAAGCCTGGAACTGTCAGAAAACCCTGCTCTCCATTCTCCCTTGTCTGCCACCTCCAGAACAAGACGGGCAACTGCTGACCTTGAGTCCCCGCAGAGGTCAGGAGACAGGCTTTGTAGACACTGAAACAGAGCCCAGGACGGCCACATGGTCTGTGGGACCCACTGCACAATGAAAGTATGGGACTCTCATTCAAAAATTAAGAATTTCAAGATGGCCCAGTAGAGAACTAAACAAAGCACAGGGACCTTCTAAGTGCCCTGTACAACTGTACAGGTACCAAACCCATAAACTGGCTCTTCAGAAAGCTTCCAACTGGGGAATACCAAGCTCTCCAAAATTACATTAATATCTATAAACTCGATGTGGCGGTACTAATCCCACCATCCTTAATGACAGCCTTACTGTCATCAGGCCACATACTCCCTTGAGAAGTCTGGAAGACCTACCTACAGAGAACTTGAACTGACTTAGAGGAAGATACTGGCATCTGGCGGTTCCCAGCACAAAATCCACCTGGCTACCCAGATGCACACACGGTCAGACCACCTGGAAATAACTTCCATCCACCTGGTGACAAGCCCCACCCATATACACAGAGCTTCTGGAAGCTTGTAGTGTTTCACTACGAGAGAATAACCAGGCATTTGAGGAAATAATCAAACAACAACAGTGATACCAAAAGAGCAACATACAGAGAAAAAAGGACAGAGGAAACAGAGACGAGATAGGGAGCAGAATGACATTCCAAAGGGAAAATATTAATATTTAAAACAGTCATAATCATAGTAGCATCAGATTGCCTTTAGGCAACACTTCTTCCCTCATACTTTCTCCTGTAACACAGGAGCTGGAGGCTGGGGGAGCTCATTTCTCAAAATCTTTGCCTGCAGGTCTAATGCCAAAGAGAGGCACTTCCATGATTCAGATTCAGAAAGCACAACAACTAAAGCTGTTATGGATGCTTGAGGATCGGAAAGCGAGCCTGTGATTTTAACAGACAGCAGGTGTGCCATTTACCAGGGCCTCGGAGCATTCTCTTGTGAAAACTGCTTTGGCATTGCAGACATTAATCATGGTTTTCTGAGGTTTCCATATCTTCCTTATTTCCCAAAAACTAGAGGTGGCTTTATATAATCCATGTTTCATAGTCCTTAATTTCAGGAACCCATGTTCTTGATTTAAATATGTTCCTGCTTGAAATATCTAGTGGAGTTTGTTTTCCTGGTCAGTCTATCTCCTAATAGGTAACATTTACATAGCGTTTGTTATATAGTGAGAACTGTTCTTTATTGTATTTTATTGTTTGAAATACGTTTTATCTGTTTGAACTACAATTTTTGATATTATTCAAATGTCAAAGCGTTGGAAAAATACATGCATGACAGATATAATGATATATGTTTTGTCTTCAAATACTCTCTATTCCCATCTCAATAATATGCAATAATTTTAAATATAATTTTTTATCCTTATCGTAGTTTTTCTAATTGAAAATATCAACATTTTAATAAAAATAGAAAAAATATATTTATGGTACATGCTCAGAGGATCAAAACTCAATAAAGAGAAGACTAAGAAAACCTTCCCCATAAGTTTCAGGAACTAAATGATACAGTTATACATTCTAAAAGGTCAGCACAAAGACCTACCCGAAGGCATGGTGAGAACACCAGGAATACAGAGAACATCTCAGAAATTTTAGAAAGAAAAAAAAAAATCACGTACAAAACAACAACAACGACAACAACGACAACAAAAAACCAGGAATCATAATGTCATCAAACTTAAAGGTAATACTGGAAACTAGAAGACAACTGGAATGCCTTCTATATTCTGAATTATATGGTTTTAACCCCAAGATAATAATATCAGGACATTTTATTGATATTAAATTGTCGAAAATATTAAGCTTTTCTGTACTCCTTCTTACTAAGCCACTGGATGAGGAAGAAAACAAAAATAGAGTGAAAGACAGGGTCCAGGAAACAAGAGATCCAACAAAGGAAAGAGAAGAAGGCATTCCAAGGGCCATACAAATTATGCATTTGTTTTTCTTCTGTAAATAATTCAGAAGAACATAAATGTTGGCTCAGAATCGATTGCAGATTCTAGGCTTTCAAGATCCATTTAGGGAGGATATCTCATGATGATAATGCCTGAGAAAATGAGGGCCATATTAGACCTTCTGGAAATACGACTCTCACCTTCTAGAACTACCCTTTAAAGGTGAATTCTGCACTTGCACATTCTGGTTATGTGTTAGAACATACCTCAGGCCTGGTGTTTCTTTTTAATATTGGAGTTTCTTAAAATAATACAATGCATTTAGGATTGAATATATATCTCGCACATTGCCTTCAGATTCCACAGCCTACTTCTTCCTAAAGGTCAAATACTCCAAATTCTGTAAGAATCTCTAGGATTAAGATTTTAGATAATAATGATTCAATAAAGCCTTTTGTCATTATTTTCCTTTTTAAACTATGTTCATGGATTGCGTTGACTAGTAAAAATGAAAAAAAAATGCTAATAAACTTATTTTTATTTAAAAATAAACAAACCCTGATATTTCAAAATTAAGTGTAAGACTCTTAATGCTTTTCATGCCTGCGGCACATTGGAACACAGTTTCAGGTGGAGGATCAATACGATATTACTCTTTTGTCAAGATTTCTCACTAACAACCTCCTGTAACCTTCGTCGGTCTCTTGACAAATGACATGTACGTGCCTCTGGTTACTCTGCTAAGTCCTCTCATTCAATCGCAGAAAAAAAAAAAGACAGGGATTTGAAGGAGATGCTCACATAAACCTGATTTGTGCATGGAAAGCAAAAGTTAACCTTTTTCTGTTTTCCTCCTTGCATCTGAATTGTGGATGGGACCTCAAAGAATAGGACCTGGTTAATGTATCACTGCATTTATTTCTAGTCTCCTAAATAATGCCTCACATACACATCCGTGAGATAAACTTTTCAGTGTAACGCCCCTGCAATATGGGAATAGTGGTTTGGAACTGAAATGTTCTTACTACTTTCCCAAACAACGATTTGGTTGGAATGTAACTGGCTCAGTGGGAACCATTTCATCATTCAGAAAGACTATAAATGAATCATCTGAGCTGTTTGCTTAGGTCTCTGGCCTCTCTCTGAGCTTGGGGATAATGAAGCTTGATAGCGAAGCACTAAAATCATTTCTCTCTATGAAAGCTTTTAAATCTTATCCTAAAAACTACATTTAATGACCTTTAAGGAGTACTTCAAAAATTTTGCATTGAACCAGCTATATCTTTAATTTTTCCTGTGGTTCCTCTCAGACAGTTAAGATGTTCCCCAACCCCCCCCACCCCCCACCAACCTTGTAGATTAAAGTAAATATTTTTTCAGAAGCTGTGAACAGTTTGATGCAATTCAAGGATAAAGACCATGGTTTTTCAAACAGCTTTTAATATTAGTGTTGGCTTATGACTAAATATTAGCTTGTAAATTATCTATTTATTATGAGGTAAAATAGATAACTTTTGAATCTTTTCCCATATTTTTTCATTTTCCTTATGTGATCCCAACTGTTTAAAATCACTTTCGCTTACCCCAGAATAGCATAATTTTACACTTCTCCTAAGTGATTCTTTCAATAAACACAAATCCCCTTCCTTGTTTTGAAATGCAAACGTAAACCAGCCTCACATTTGTCAAAGCTCCGGTACCAGACAGGGGAGCAGAGTGAGTCATCTGGTTCATTCCTCAATTTTCAGGCAGGAACATACTGCTGATTATATTATCCGATGCAGCCAGCTGTAGTTTGAGATAGCCTATTAGCAAGAGAGGTTGATATAACCAATGAACAAATAAACAGCTAAAAACCTTCTCATTTCATTTGATGTGATTCTGACAAATGAGAGGAACGTGACCCTATTAGCATTGAGAACAATAAAGCAGAAAAACCACTCGCAGAAAACTCAGCGAAGTAAAATTAGATCACGGTCAAATGCCTTCCTCCCCTAATAGGCCTTTTACTCTGAAATCACCCGTCCTCCTGGAGTGCCTAAATTCTGCATCCGGCTACCGTAGCTAATGCTGGAGTATTTTCACTTCCTCAGGTAAGTGTGCCTTCGGACGCCAAAGGGCTGTTCTGTAGGTGGCAGGAACCTCAAGCAGTGATGACTGTTCACAGAGGCTCGTCAACCAGTTGCCTTCGCTCATTAGAGCACCAGTCACTATCCTCCTGAGGTCGGAATCCTAATAGATGTTTACACCTCCGCCTGCAGCGGGACAATCGTACAGATGTGCGACAATCCACAGAGTTATTGTAAGCAAATCGGACCTGTTGTTTCATTTCCTGGAAAACTTTTGCAAACAATTGCAAAACTGTTACAAAACAGAAACTATTGAAATCTTGCAATTGTTACAAAGACATCTTGCTTTTAAACTGTAAATAGGGAAGCAACATATCTTAAGTAAAATAAATATTGAGAAGAGGGCACGACCAATTCTTCCTGGATGGATATGACTATCACTGGGAAGCTGGACAAAACTTGAAAGTTTGGAACAGGTCCAAGCAGTGGTAAGCAGACCCAGAAAAAGGCAAGCCATGGCTCTGAGATTGTGTGCGCTCTGAGATTTATAGACCCTTCGGCAGATTTTGATCTTTGGTCAAATGGTCAACAGACAGTTGATGATTTATGAGCACCTGGACTGTTAGAAGCAACGTACACGCACCACAGATGACATACGCATGAATGGGTGACCCGCGGGCTTAGAAAAGGGGCATAAACCTGCAGGACGGCAGCCCCTGCAGACAGGCACCGTGGCCCAGGGCGGTCGTCACCTGCATGCATCGCCGCTCCTTGGGGACCGACAGTCCTTTTCTGCCTGTTAATTTCTGCTCTGTTGTCAAGATTCGACGGGGTCTGTCGCGGCTGAGCAGCACCCCTGCTCAGGCGTCTCCTCTCCCCCTCAGTTTTCCACTTGGCGTGGGCACAGTGAGCTGGTTTGACAAAGCGACACTTCCCAAACTCACCGGCTCACGGTACTCATCGAGGCGCTAGTCAAATTCAGATCCCCAGGGCCCGCCTCTGTGAACACTGAATCAATAGGACAGGAACGATGTTATTTAAAATCCCTCACGTGACTCCTCTGCCAGACCGAGGTGGCAACATTATGGTGAATGGAGAGAGTAGGCTTATGTCACCCCAGATAAAATATATTTATTTCCGGGAGTGAGTATTTTCAGTACCAGTCCCCTGGGGTCAAGCAGCAGGGACTGTATGAAAGAGTTTGCATTCTCTAAGTTATCCGACAGTTTTAACTGCTAGAAGATCCTTAGCCATTGGAGATGTGTCTGTGGAAAAAGCCACAACCTACTCCTTGGCCTCAAAAAACCTGTGAGGTATATTAATGGTTACACGTGGCTGTATTATCATTGGTAGCCTAAGTCAGAAAAACGTACAGGCTGATACAAGCTTACTTCACGCATACTCTATGTGATGCTTCTATTGGCAATATTACGATGCCCATTCAATCAGATAATGTTGGCAAATAGAGACTATTTGAGGTGAGACAGGAACAAATTTTATCCGGCCAAGATAAGAAAGCTGGAGTGCAGGGTTTGGGGGCCATGCGGAGGAAGTCACCTCCAGGCAAAGCTGCGGCCCCCTGAGCAGTTCAGAATGGGCCAGATGAAGTCACAATACACAGCAGGAGTCACGATTGATAGGTAACATATTTTATAATTGGTGGATATTCCTTCCTTTTAGATTGTTGAGTCAAAGCATCCATTTTGATCCCCCAAATTACTTAACTTATATAACTAATCCATTCATTAAACAATTCTTCCTATTCATTGGATGATTTATTTCTGTGCCAACTGTAAATTTTATATATCTACAGAGCCAGATCATTCTTCACTCTCTATCCAATATGGCGAAACTCTGTGCAGGAAACAGCTTCTACCTGCTTCTTCTGGGAGCAGAGAAAAACATGCCGCGTGTCATGAAAGGCCCGGGAGGGCTGTGGAGATCAGCGTAAGCTAGAAAGAGATTATGTCCTCCTCTCCTTTATCTTCCCTTATCTGTCTGGTGAAGATTAAAGTTTTCCTTCCCTAAGATTAAGTCAAAGATGCCAGGGGAAAAAAAAAAAGTCTGCTGTTAAGTAGAAAGAAAATTAAGATGCATTTAGTTAGGGCCAAGGAGGGCGACTCATGAGCCGGTGAGAGGCTGAAGGTCTCAGAGGAGGCCCCGGTGACGGGACGGGGGTGCGGGAAGGACTCTTTAGTGACCTTCTTCTTGGAAAGCTGATGGCCCCGATGAGACGGACGGTGGAGGCACGCTGCCAGTGCTCCATTTAGCTTCATCCCAGACGTGCCCCCAGCCTCACGCATCCACAGGGACGAAGATGCCTATGAATTTCTACTTGGCCCCTAGGAAGGTGGAATTCTGTTTTTCATGGTTTGCTGCTCTACACCAGCCCTGAAGAAATGGCTTGAGCGCTTGTAATTATGTTTCTAACGGTTTTCAATGGCTTTGCTTTAACCCGTCCCGGGCCGTGTGTTAGTCGAGGAGGACCTGTGCGACGATCCTAGGTCAGTTTTTCTTTCAGCTGCGCAGCATCCAGAGCCCCAAAGCCTCCGGCTCGTGGAGAGACGGAGGGGAGGGCGGCAGCAGGCACCCGCGTGCGCGCATCTTCCCAGGGCTGGGTACCGCGCGGTCCCGTCGGCAGCATGGCCTCTGCGGAGGTGGGAGTATTTATGTCGCAGGAAAAAAATGCAACAAATCAGGGATTTTTTTTTTTTCTGGAAAGCTTGCTGTTAAATGTTTATTTAGCAGCCTGCCACTGTCAGAGCAGTTTCCTCACCTCCTGCACACGACCGCCACCCACCCAGCTTCCCTCACGGCATCGGCGGGTGTCTCCGCGCGGCTGTAGCCGCAGGAGCTGGCGTGAGCCGGTTGTTTTCCTTTCTTTCTTTTTTTTTTTTATTGTTTTTCTTTCTTGTTTCTTTTAGCTGGAAGAAAACAGCAGTCGTGGCTGTGAAAATTCTGAGCATCGCCAAAGCATCCAGCTCCAGGCCGTGCCCTGGGCCGAGCTGCAAACAGGGTGCAACATACTTTTCTGTCCAGCTACATTTCAGGGGCCCCTGACTGGACCGTTGCCAAGCCAGGCTCTCAGGACACAAATGAGACAAACAAGAAGGCAATACCTGTCCCTGGGAGAGAAAGGAGAAATAACCCGTGTGTACCTAGAAGCAAATCTACCGGTCATAATTCAAAGATCTAATTCCTACAAATGTTTTCTCCTGCCAAGCTGAATTTAGAAAGAGAGGAAAAACATGAAATTTTACCTTCCTCTCTCGACCAGGCATCATGGACAAAATTTCTAAGCTTTGAGTGAATTATAAAATTCAATTTAAAATTAAATTATATTACTATTATCCCTGCTGGTTTCTCATGGATAGAATTGTTTTGCAGTTTCGACACTTTTATAAATATTTCTGTCCATTTCTGTACAATGAACTATTTATTACTCCTTTTGACTCTAAGTGGTCATGTTTTTACTCTAACGCATTGCCCAGTTTTGTGTTAACGTATTTTCACAGGTAGCCGCACACGCTTGTTTTTTGTGTGTTGTAAGTAATTAAAAGGTCTTCAAGTCCTGTGTACATCCTCTTACGCAGACTTAACTCTTTCTTTAGAGACAATGCCAACATAATGGTGTCCTCCGGCACAGGGGAAAACATCACAGGAGCGTGTTTCGAAAAGACTCTCAATGCTAATTACAAGTTTTACCATCTGACCAAAGCCAAAAATTTCCAACTTTGTCAGAAAACTTATCTCAAATATTGGCTCACATTGTAGGGAAGAATAGGTAATTGGTCCATGGAGTGTTGAAATCAAGTTTGCATCTTCTAAAAATTTCCCTTTTGCTTTGTGCTTTTGAATATGAGTCTCTGGTCATCAGGAGAATCCTACATCTCACCGAGTGCTCACTTGGCTCCTGCAACACCCGTTTGTGGAGAAGCACAAAGCTTGAAGTCTCATCTGTCAGAACTCCTTCCTAGAGCTCTAGCTTTGTAGTATTAAAGAGGAAATTTGCATTCGCATCAATTAGCTGTTCTCCTAGTGGGCATCCAGCCTAGCGCAAAATTTCTTTTTCTTTATTGTTATTTTCTAATGTTTGAAACCATTTTAATTGTTATTCACTACCTTCTCCTGAAGACACAAAAATAAAATGATGGCAATTTTTTTTTATATTAAACTTGTTTTATATACTTCCTGTTTGAAAACTCTCCGAGGCTACTTTTGTCTTCTTTCAGGTCATACGCACCTTGCACACAGATAAAACCGGGTATTACCGATGATTTTCCAGAACTCACATGACATAGCTCCTATATGCCCGCAGCACGCGGATGGAAGAAGGGAACTCTGTAAAGTAGCTGCAGGTCTATTATTCTTTTATTCCTCTCTCCTTCTCCTGCCCTCTTCTTAAATTTGTGGCCATCGAGCATGACACACTTGATCAATTTTTGAAGGGAAAGACAAAAAAAAAATTGACATCAAGTATGTATGAAGGATTGATAATTTATGAGCTGCCAAAGATAAGCTTTTCCCACGGTCAAAAGTAGAGCGAGTCTCTCCCAGGTTTTGCCTGTAGAGATGATGGCTGGGAGGGAGGCTGACAGGCAAGAACTCCCCCGGGACGGTGGTCACCTGGCTCTGTAATTTTCTTTCTTTCTCTCTTTTCCTTTCTGAAATGAATGTCAGTCATTTTCTCCCCTAGAAAAATGTGCCCGCTGGGAAGAATATTCCCTTAAGTGGCCTGATATAAAGAAGCGAAGCCCACTGGTCAACCTTACTTCTGTTCTCTTCACTTACTGTTTAACACAAGAAAAGGCTCTAAGATCCCCGCGTTCAGGGAGTGACTAAAGGGACGCGTAAGAAATACGTTGCAAGGCAGGGACAACTCAGTCCTGTGTTCACCTGTCATTTTTATAAACACTTGATGTCATATTTAAAACCAAAAACTTGACACGCACTGCGGGGGACCTGTCAAGACCTCTTGCCATTTTCACTGGAGTGAAGCTCAGTCAAGTGCATCCTCGCTCACGCCAGTTCTCTGCACATGGACCTGAAATTGTCCGTGTCTGGAAAAGCAGCGTTATTTCCAGTCTCCTTGCTCTTGGCGAGTCCCAGCATTGCTTACAAAATGTGGAGATTCTTTAGCTTTGTACTCCGTCCATGCAGCCTGCAAGTTACTGCCCTCCAGCGACCGTTCTTAGAGCCCAGACTCTAATTAGACAATCCGTCTTCTTGGTGGGGATAATAGGAAACCAAACATAGTTGTGTTTTAACATGTAGCGCTAGGAGCTCTTTTGTTTGTTTGTTTGTTTAACTCACTGTGCTTGTTATTTTCATATAACCGGACGTCACCGTCTGAGCGTCGCTGGCAACACGGAGTGAGGCATGTCAGAAGGCTCAAATACCAACAGGTCCGTTTTGTGGCTGCCAAGAGTGTGGCGATTTTAACCATTCTATAAAAAGGACGAGTGACACAATCGTGATTTCGTGGGTTTTACATCTATGTCCATCGTAAGTGCTGCAAGTTGTTTGTTTACATCCATCAAGCCGCCTAGAATAGAAGGTTCTCAGCGCGGCGGCCAGCACAAGTCATCGCATCGAAAACAGCGGCTTCTTCTACAAGTGATGATTTATGACGTCATAACTTGTACTATTATTTATGAGGATTCACAGAATTTTTCTGAGGAGCCCACGGGATATACCTTGTTTAACAGTTATTAAATGCCATAACACATACAATTAAAATACAAGGCTGCTTCTTTATGAGGCCAATTTCCAGCAAGTCATTTCTATGTACACATACTGAAAAGGCCTGATGGACCTTTCTTATCGCTGTATTAACCTCCTGAATCACACAGAGTCTATTCATTCCAGCTGGTGCCGCCTGACATGGAATACACTACATGGAGGTTTAATTCAAAGGCCAAATATAGACATGCATGGCGGCCTGAGGTAAGTGTCTAGAAGGGACTTCCCAAAACATTAACTTTCTCATTGGCCAGTTAACTGGCTTTGAATTATTTTTAATGGATAAAACATTTTAGCAGCATTCTCCAGAGACTGCTCCGATTTCAAATGGAGCATTTCCAATTAATCCAAGGAAGACATTATATAAACAAAGTTAACAATCTCATGACAATAGATAATAACAATATCACTGCAAATTTTTATAGCTTTTTCCACTAAGCAATTCAAAGAGTTTTCCACTAAGCAATCAAACCCATCCTTGCATCTCCACAGACTCTCTGGATGTAGGTATTATTGCCCCATAATTAACCCCTAGGGAAGATGTTTAGGATGGATTATCATTTAGCCTTTTTTAAACCCCGAATTACGGAAATCCACTGACTACTTGGTGGACTCACTGATCAGTGCCGTGGCTGCCTGTGTGTGAAGAGGGGTAGGCTTATGAAAATGACTTCTGGAGAGAGACTTCACAAAACCCAAAGAAGAATAAATATTATTTTTTTATGTATCATTTGATATTGAGTATTTCCTACCCTTGTAACTGCCTCTATATTAGATTCATGAGTGTGAAAGTCTAATAAACTCTTAATTCGATAACCTCTCCCAAATAACATTTGAATGGGTTTCTATCATATACAAGTTTACCTTAAAAATGGGCTTTGTTTTATTGAGTGATCTCAATATACAAAGTCAAGGTACAGGGTACAGTCTCGATGCAGGGTACAGTGCCTTGCATTTAGTATGTATCCCAATAAATATTTTTGAACTGAATATCTAAATGCGTATAAGGGTAGAGTAGAATGGAACGGAGTTGGCAAGACATGGAATGGCTTGTTTTCAGATTTTCTGTAGACTGGTGCACCGAGCTTCTTTTCTATTTCCTCAGATGCCATTTGCAAACAAGGTCGCTAGTATGAGCCCCAGTTACGAGCGTTTAAGTCGTGCTTCCTTAATGAGTGCTGATGGGGCTTTTCTATTCCAAGCAACACTCAATTTTGCTTCCCACAAAGCGAGATAATGCGCACCAAGTGCAGAGACAGCCACAAAAACAACTGTAGATCTAGGCAGACTCGCAGCTAGAAAGGAGAGCACAATCAGATAGCGGCCGAGTGCCAAAATCTACTTGTATATGCTGATAAGCAAGCCACACAGCAATAGGCCATCAAAGACCATTTGAACGTACTCCATATTTTTGCTTCATTATCTGAGAAATGGAAGCTATTGACAACACAATACCTCTTAGGTCATTTTTTTTTTTCCTTTTAAGAAAATCTAAATATAAGTAATGCTTTGGTTTACGAGAATTACCGAGCATTTTCTTTCCTAGGAGGGTTACTCAGCTTGGCTGAAATGATGTGGCGATGACAGAGACAAGTGAGAAGTGTTAGGACGTGTCCTGAAACCCACTGTGCTCACAGGCTCTTGAGCGCAACGGGGGACCGAACTCCAAACGCCTGCGCAGGGATGTCCTTAAGAGAGATAGAAAGTATTTAAGATGCCTAATGTTCTACAAGAAAAGCTATTATGCATGAGGAATCTTATTTACATTACTTTCGCCTGCTACACAATAGATGGAGCCTGAGGTTCCAACTTCCTCTTCTTATAGGGAAAATAAATACCAAAGACGATACCGAAACAATATGTTGAGGGTTAGGCTAGTGTAAATTAGTCGATGACTCATTTATTGAGCTTTCATTGAGAATTAACTCTACACTAAACTCCACGACGTATATTCTAAAACTGTGGTCAATTTTAGTGTACCTTAGGTGACTACGTAATATCGACAAAGCATGATAAATATCACAGAATTTTGAGGCAACTTATTTACTTTTTTTCTGCCAATCAGGACAAGCACAAAGGCAAAGTTGGGTATCGTAATTCAGAGTTATGAGCCCTGACACTGTGATTTTGATACTTTTGAGCCCGAGTGTTTCCCAGTCGCTTCCTGTTCCAGCATCAGCATGAGAATGAACCCAAACACATGCGCAGAGCCTCTTCCGAGTGCAGTTCTAGGTGATACAAAGTAAGATGAATAAGAGATGCTTTATTTCCGGGAGTCTATGACCTACAACTTGATTGAACTGGATGCGATGAAAGGAATTCAGTTCCTATTTGCTTTATTTCTAGTTTATTATGGTGGTCCCACAAATAACAAAAAGAGTAATATATATTAAACTAAAAAGAAAAAAAACTTTCTTAAACCATGGCAAATCAGATAGATGAAATGTCGAGTGATAACCAATTTGCCTCTCATCTAGCTATATCTTATAATGGGTGGAATAGTATTCAGCTGAGCACTTATTTATTAAGAACCGCAAGGGCTACAAAGATCTGTAAGACACAGTGAGTACTCTCCTAAGCAACTACTTTCTAACAGCTAAAGAATGAAAGTAGCTCTTATGAGTGGTAAATGACGGTAAATTTGACAAGAGAACTATGGCGGAAAGACTATACATTTTTATAGGAAATAAATACTACCAAGAACTGAGTAGCTCCAAATTTGGAACAGTTAATAGAGAACATGAATAGAAAAGAAAACATACGGAAGAAACCGCTGGAGGGAGGAGAAGTAATTGGGAGGTGGAAGGGTGCCAAGGAGCAGTGGGTGCTGAGGAGGTCCAGTCTGACCCGCTTCACTGGAAGGATGACTGTGGAATCAGAACCAGAAAGCTGTGATTTGGGAAATTTGGAACTAGTTCTGGTCCTACCTGTGTGACCTTAGGCAAGTTACTACTTGAGTTAATTGGTTAATGAGCCTAATCTGATTCAAAAACAAAACAAAACAAAACAAAAATTATGGACGGGGCCTGCACACTCATCTCTAAGGTCATTTGTAGCTCAGACACGCTTTGAGACTCTGGGCACTGGCGCGCACGACTGTCGGGATGCTGTGTTGCTGTGTTACCCTTCCATAATTAGGACGATGGCTAGTCAAAGCAGGCAAATGCAAAGACTTCGTGCCTGTACTTCATTTCACAGACATGCTTAAGGCACGTTAGAATCATGAAAGCTGCTACAGACTTGGCGTCGGGCGAGCTGTGGGGTGGCACGTCCGAAGGGCTTTTTCAGAACTAGGTGAGTGAGACCACGGTGCACGTGACCAAGAATTAACGTGGTGACAAAGGGGAATGAAAATCAGCACTGACTACGGGGCGTTCAGGAAGCAGATGTGATTCAGGTCGTGCTTGGGGGCGGGAAAGAATTCGGGACTAGAGACTGGAAGACGGATGGGAAGGCGGGAGTTGGGGGCTGGGTCGCGAGGTAGTCAGTGTGGTGCTGTGGCTTGCAGTGGAGATTAAACATGTCACACTACAGAGGATCATCAGCAGGCAGGCCCTTTTGCACCAACTCTTCAGTGTGGTATTGGAGAAGGTGAGCAAGAGGTAGTGTGCTGCTTTTCAGAACGGGCGGGAAAGGCACGTCGTTTGGGAGAGAGTGAGAGGAGGCTGGACAGGGCCAGCAGCGTGGTGTTCTTAGTAATTAGGTTCGTTTGGGCCCAGCAAATAGTAGTGTTACGTAACTTTAATTCTTAAATTTTACTTCGGTTTTCATCACCTATTTTTATTAACTGACTTTATAGCATATTTATTATTTCCAGTTTTACTCCCCCCCCTTAGTTTTTTTCTTTTTTGATGAATAATTTGGAAACAATACAAAAAAGTACTCACAACAGTTAAGGAGACATTCTTGGCTTGGTGAGACTAAAAGAGGCTAATAATGACTGTTTTTCGAGTTTCTCTATTACTAATCTGACAGATGTCTCAACAAGCGAGATATCTAGATAAATGTAAAATTAATGAGCAGCACAAAACTTCAAAGCTTTGGTTTGTACATAAAAAAGAAAAGCTATTCATACTTATAAATGAATTTGGGAGAAATCAAGATTTTATCGTTTAGATGTTTTTGAAAAATAATAGGAAGCTTTATACAGAAAAATTCATATGTTATTTTGACTACTTGCATCATGCTTTTTTGGTTGTTTTTGTCAGGCTTAAATTTTATCCCATTTCAGAAACAAAATAAAATGACATCTGGCAACCTTTTGACCTATGATAGCTGACCTGCTAGTTACACTTTAACCTCCTAAAAATCATACGTCACAATTTATGAATACATATGAACCTAGTACTTGTACACAGAGGTGCTCAATATAAATTGGAATTGAACTATACGTGCGTGTGTCTGTGTGTGCACACACCAAATATGTACCTCCACATGCCTATTTTTTCATAACACTGTGAAACAAGTATATTTTATCTTTTATATGAAACGCCTTTGAAGTCACAGCAACTTGTAATCGACCTGAGACCCAGGCTTCCAGAACTCCTCCGGCCTTAGCCTGTCTGTCTGCCCCACCAAGAAGTGTGAGCCGTCGCTCCGGGTGTTTAGACAGAACAGGCCAAAAGCCCACCGTCACTGCTGGAAACCACTCTCTCCCACGTCGGCTTGGGGGGTGTTGGGGGTGTTTTTGACGGCAGCAGGTGCAGGATGTGGAAGATGGCCGTGGAGATGCAGAAACACAAACTGACCATGAGAGCATAAAAATGGGCTGGCATGCTATTTGGAAGAACCAGCAAAGGATCTGCTTAGAGAAAATGCGAAATACTGTACTCATCATAGTGTCGGAACAAAAAGAATATTGACCTTCGATTTTATTTTTAAGGGATTATTTTTCATTAAGGTTTTCTCTCAAAGAAAAGATCACCTGACCTGGGTTCTATGCCTCCCATCACATGAGGGGTATTCACATTTGGGTGAATATTGTCTCTTTCATTTTCTATCATTAAAAAAGAAAGGGTTTAGTGGTAATATTTACTTTGTTTCCTCATAATTAGTAAATAAGAAATGAAGGCTATGGTGTGCTAGAATGACAGCTAATTCTAACATATTTAGATATTACTTCCATTTTTTGGGGGGGGGGCAGAAAATAGGTATATGGTGGATATAATGTAACATACATATATATATTATTACACATAATATGTATTATTCATGTTCTCTAATATATGTGATATATAATGATATGATATATAATTTCTATTACACATAATTATACCTATTACTGATATAGAAGTAGGTAGGCGTAGAGATGCAATAGATATAAATTACTTTCAGCACTTCTGAAATAATAACAGAATATGTAATAGAATAGTTCAACTAAATTTAACTATGTAATACAACATTTGTACTGCATTCTTAGCCTGTCTTGTTTCTTTGGAAAAAATAAACATTAGAACTCTCTATAAAACAAGCAACCGAAATCCAAGTGCTTCTACAGCTGACAGAGTTAGGGAATGTTCAAGCTTTTCAGTTTATCAATAAATAAACCGTTTCAGTTTGATAAATAAGCAGCTCGTTTATGAAGAATATGCTTCTATGAGTGTCTCATCTTTTCATTTCCAGGATTAAAACAAAATAATCTCTTTAAAAATATAATTTCCACAACTTGAATAGAAGTGCGGCAAACTGGAAACCATCTGACACCATTTTGTAATTTAGCTCAGAATATCGCTGGATTTTTCCGGTATACGCATTAATTTTGCTTTCATCCTGAACTCTGACCTGCATTACTTTGGCTTCAGAAGCCACATCATGTTCATTGCCCCAGACAAGTCTGACAAGACTCGGGCGCTAAAACCTCCGTGGCAGCATGCATCGCAGGGTTCGTGACAGGGCAGCTTGGGAGCAAGAAGACGATGCTTCCAACCCTGTTTGAGGTTTGCCCCCCCCCCCCCAAATGCCAAGCAGTGGGACTGGCGCGGGGACCCTGGAAGAATGAAGTCACTGGCAGTGAACTCTGCGGGTACAGGTCGGTGTCCAGTGAGGCCCCCCAGTCCGGGCTGCCCTTCTATTGGCTCACAAGATAGTGACGAGGGAGAGAGACTTTCTTCTCTATCTTCTGCCCAAATCTTCATGTATAATACGTGATCTGTGTCATTTCATGTCTTTGAGTGTTTATTTTTTTTTCCCATAAAAGTAATAATAATAAAGTAAGTTCAGTGTCATGGAGCATCGAATAATTTTCTTATTAAATATAAATGTTTTAATATTAAATACGAGTAAGTATCTGACAAATTAGAGTTTATATTCTAACAGGAAACATTTTCTCTCTGCCCGTTCCCTCCTTTTCATCCCCACAACGGCTACCAGATTTAGTCTTTGATAATTTGTTTTTCAATTTTCACAAGTGGTACATGAGTACTTTCTGGTTGCAAAAGAATAAAAAATATAGAGACGCACTAAGTAAAATCAAAAGTTCTCTCTCTTTAAAATACTCTCCCTTCGTCTAATCTTATTTTCCTCCCCAAAGAAAGTGGCTCTTGTCCAAAGTTAGGTATGCGATGCTGTCACAGAACGTTTCTGGGTGGTGGGCATGTCCTACATCTGTGTGATAACCGTATTCGAGACATAGTTCGTGTGGATAAGGTATCGAATTTTTTTATTTTCTTTCAATATAATTAATTCCAACTCGCACGGGACCAGTGGCTTCCGTATTAGACAGTGCATATTTTCCAACTGTCCCCTGGGTGATTACGATGGATTCATCAGCGTCTCTGGACACGGGCTCATTTTTCTTATGTCCAGCCCGAGCCTTATACAGATTGGATCACATGTCCCTGCTATGAATCCTTCAATGCGTCCCCTTTTCGCCACATCATTCTAAACTCATCTGCATGACACGCAAGGCTCCCTGCGACCTGCTCTGTGCACACCTCCACCTCCTACCACGCGTCACGTTCACAGGACACATCGCGCTGCCCATGCCTCAGAGCCTTTTCACATGCCGCTTATCCTTCTAGGTTTCTCCGTCCTCATCTGTTTCCCTAACAAATGTCATCAAGTCGCAAGTAACCTCACTTAACCACTATTTTTTTTTTGGTCTCTAGCTACTTCCCAAGTAGCTGTAGGTGCCTTTTATCTCTGTAGCCTGCAAGACGCAACAGAGACAAGCACCGGGTACTGCGTTAACGCTGACTCCTTCCTCCCACTGCCCCGTCCGGACGAGGGAAGACACACGACATCCGCTATGCTTTCCGGTCAAACCTCGTACAGTGTCACCGACAGGAAAAGAAATCCAAGAGGAGATGAAAACTGAAAATTTCATAAGGGTAATGATTAATCTCTTTAGTTCACAGATACTGTAAACTCTTGGAGCCATGCTTGGCACAGAGCAAGCGTGCAGTAATCATGTGTAGAAGGAGCACATTATCACATTATGTTTTCATATTTTCCATCATTATCCATTTTGACCATTTTCCAGTACCCAAAGTCTGTCAAGCAACGTCCAGGTTAAGACAATTTTTGTAAATTTATAAAATATAGAGTTAAAAACAGCCACGAGTCTCCCGATCTGCCAACACTTTTGTGGGTGCTACTTTCCTCAAGGACAAGAAAGTGACTACTTTAGGTGAAAAATGCATAAATAGACATAAAACACAAATACCAACTCACTGAGATGGAATCTCAAGCAATACTTGTCTCAAGTACCTGTCCCCGCTCTGAGGACTCCATTCTTGCTGAAGCCCAGCACAATCCCATTTGTCATTTTCCCCTTCTCTTCCATTTTAATATAATCAGCAAATGTAATTAAAGCTCATATTTTTTTACCTATTAGTAAATATTCAGTTAAATGCTTTGTTTAACATTAAACCCAATGTCTTCCGATGCATAAAGTCACTACTATGCAAGCTGATTGGAGCCTTATCCAATGGGCTCCATTAATAGCGACCTGTGGGTAACTTTTGCTTCATCTAAAAGAGTTCCCTATCTACAGGATTGTGCTCATATCCAAACCAATTGGAGTTAATTGTGGAAGTCAAATATCAGGGGGCATCATGTCAAAATCGTTAATGAAACCTTAATATAAAACGTTTATTGTATTCTGTTCCTTGTCACATCCTTTAAT
Source organism: Rousettus aegyptiacus (assembly GCF_014176215.1). Classification (NCBI taxonomy): domain Eukaryota; kingdom Metazoa; phylum Chordata; class Mammalia; order Chiroptera; family Pteropodidae; genus Rousettus; species Rousettus aegyptiacus. The sequence goes on along the minus strand of NW_023416288.1, from coordinate 42,308,415 downwards.
TGGGTAATGCTATTAAGTAAAAGAAAATCTATTAAGTATAGCTTTGTCACATTACTGGCATATCACTCTTGATTTCATTACCTACTCTCCAGATACCTGGATATATAATCTCAATAATTTTTGTTCTAGTTTGATTGAACGACCATTGATATCACTAGGTGTTTTACCTCTTTAAGGTAGATGTGGTTTTTCTAATGGACTCTGTATTTTAGTCCGCCATGTTCTTTAAGATACAAATCAAATAGTTGTGCTAACATAAATTTTATTCAAAATTCCATATCAGTTCTGTCATTAATATCTAGTTTTAAGTTTGAAGTTCTTTCTAGTTGTTCGTTTGTATTTTCCTCACCTACAGGACAGTTAAAAAATGAACTCACTGACTGAGATGAAGAATACTAGTTGAAAGTTTTTCATTTTTGTATTCTTTATTTGGGATATTATTTTTCTTAAAACTGTTATAACCTATAACATAAAATGCTTTTGTTTCAATATGGTTTTTAGTCCCTGAAAATTTCTCATTCTAGTATGTGAAGAAAGCGTATTCTTTTTTATTCACTACCCATATGTAGTATAGATTTTTCTTCACAGACATACTCAGATTGAACTTTTATAAACCTGTCGTCAAGCTTCCTTAGTTTGTTTATGCTTGTCATTTCAAAAAGAAACCACAGACATTTTAATTATAACATCATAACACAGTCTCATTCATTAGGGAAGATTAACATCCTTTCTCAATACTAAATGCCCATTATTTTTTAATTACCTCGAATGTGGCTTGTACTCAGTTTCTCATTTGGACAAATTCATATTTTCTTTATCGCTGTTTTGCAGTTCTTTCAGAGACCATGAGTGATGAATAATACAGGACAGCGTTTGGTTTCTAAGATCCATTCTGAAGGTTGAGATTGAGTAGGAATCTTACTATTTTATAATCAAATGTTATCCATGGGACTTTCTTTTAACTCGATCCTGCTACTTTGAGTTAAAAATCCTGTGATTTACTAGGGGAAATTCCTCCTACTTCTATATTTCTGCAGACGGACTTACTATCAACCAAAGAGACAAAACAAAACAAAACAGAACCCTTATAAAATACAAAACTAGGGGAATCTGGGCTGTTCCGTTTGATTCCAAGAGAGTGTAAAAGGCCAAACTGTAGACTCATTACATAATTTCTCTATTCAGGGATATAATAGAAAACCTGCTTCCAAAACTCAATCCTCTTGCATGTGACCTTTAAGTTTGTATTTTCTCTTTGAAAAGTAAAATAAAAATTGGTTTCTAAAAGCAACATAGGTAGAAAATGAAGCAATATATAAAACTGTAAGTAAGAAAGTGAAAATCCTTTGAAATTGTACAACCCAAGCATGACCGATATTAGCATTTTGGGATAGTTCCAGGTATCTCTCTATGCATTTAAATCCATTCTTTTAGTCATTTATTCAACAAATATTTACTGTGTACTTAGTATGACCTCGTCATAAAATTCTAGACCTAGAGACATTGTGGGGAAAAGAGCAAACCTCTACTTTATGGGGCTATTTTTGGTGAGAGAAATCATAGATAAATATACTGCAAAATTTTAGGTGGGCTGAAGTTCTGTGCGGGAACTTTCACAGGTAAAAGGCTGAGCAGAGCTTCAGATCCCCAGAGGCTAAACAGATGAGGACTAGGGCAGCATCCTCCAGCCCCGAGGCAGGGATATCCTTGGCCAGTTTGAAAGACAGCACAGGTCCTGTGAGGGTAGACAAGAGAGACCGCAGTGCTGCTGGACAGGTAGGGCAGGTGGGCCGGTGACTCACAGGGGCAGAACAGAGCTTTTACTATAAGTATGATCGAAGCCCTTTGAAAGTCTGAACAGGGAATGATGTGATTCGCTGCATGTTTTTCAAAAAGGTCACTCTGGCTACCGTGAGACGAATAGACTACAGGTGTGAGCAGGCGCCGGGAGATGAACATGATCTTGAAATGTCGTATACAGGTGATGAGGGTAACCCCGCTGAGAGCTGGGATAGGCAACGTTGGGATAGAAACCTCCATGTTTCTGTAGTCAACGCATGTACTCATTTCTTACTCACTCGACATCTGCAGTGAGTCCAGCGGTCCTCAAGGGTGGCTTCCTTCTACCTTGTGGGACCCAGGTGGCTTGGCATCTGGCTTTCAGGCGACCACGACGGGAAAGAGACAACTAGATGTTCATGTTTCTGCCAGAGGGACTCACATCGCTTTGCTCAGCCTGTTGGCTGCAACTCAGCACAACTTCTTCTAACTGCGGACAGGCTGGGGACCGGAGGGGAACATGTGGGTGTTTGGTGACCGATGACTGTCGCTGCTTCGCTTCTGGGCACCACGTACCCCCAGTCTGTCGTTCTGTGGGCAGGCGTGGGGGAGGGCTGTGATGAGGCGCTCGGCCTCCACTCGCCATGAGGCTTTTTCTTTCCATCTCTGGGCTCGGCTGAGGTGGGTACGAGCCTTGTTCTCTCTTTGGTGGCTGCACGGCGCTGTCAGTCTGGAGAGGTGTGGAGTGCTGAATCATCACAGACTTTTTAAGGCAAAATTTATGGAGTTCTTCGGCACTATGACTCTCTCATAATCTCGAAAGGCTTCCTGCCCTTCAGATCACTCTCACTTCCACGTTCCGGCAGCCTCGTCTATAATTCTTCCCCAGGTACAGTCCTTCCATCTGTTTTTATTTGTTTTTTTTTGTTTTTGTTTCTGTTTTTGACTCCGAGGGTCTTTCTGTGACAATTTAAAGGTAAGTGATGTAAAGCTATCTGCAACGGGAGGTAGAAAGGTCATGCCCATTGAGTTTTTAACACCTGTATTTATGTTATTCCGAAAATAAGACAAGGTTTCCTTCGATATTAATTATCACTTATAGTAATACTTGCGCTGGTTCTCTTCGCCTCAGTTTCGCCCCTACCTGGGCGATGTGAGGAAGGCCAGACGGACGTCCTCGTCCGTGTACCTAGATCACTTCCCTCAGCGAGAGACACTGAAAATGTCAAGCTGACAGTTTATGTGGGCGATGACCGTTTCTCTTCTCCTGAAAGACAGAGCGGAATCTATACTCCCTCATGTAAACAGATTCGCCTCAGAAAGAGAGGCCAAAACACCCTTGGTTCTCGTCTTCTAGAATATGAACCACCACCTGGAGGCGTGGGAGTTGGATTCAGCAAACCTCTCCCGGTTTATGGCCCCTGGAATATCTCCGTGGCCCCAGGCCTCACGGCCTTTGAGAGCACACACAGCTCCAAGGAGGCAAATCTCTAATCCTCCCCGAGGTAACTGTTTGCTCATTTATCTTTTTACTTCCAAGTCTTTCCCTTAACCCAGGTTTTTAAAAAATGCTTTTCAAAAAAGTTTAATATGAAAATATTCACTTCCTGACAATGCCCTTAATTTTATCCCTGAAACTTTTCAATCTGTTGATATGTTCTGAGTATTTTTCCCACAAAGTCCACTTTTTCATAATTGACCCAAAATAAGTTTATTATTATTATTATTGATAGGAAAATTCAATTACAAATATCAGAGCTAATTATATTTTCCAAGAACTAATAGGAGAAAGTTTGTGGAATGACGGCTTACACTTCTGAAGTGCCATTTTATTTCCAGTGTATATCATATCACACTGGTGCTATTAGTATAGAAAATCTTAGTAAATGTATACTATTATTTACTATAATAAATAATAAGAAGGTCCAATATCTCTACATTTCTAGTTACATGAGCCCTTTCTATGCCAGGGAGAGTTTGTATGTATGCTGATGTCTATTGTCTGATTTATTATTCAATAGTTTTTGAACATCTTCATATTCCACAGTGACTGAATTTATTGATAAAAAAGTCTGTAATCTTTTCTATAAAATATTTGGTATCACATCTGAAGTGATTTACAACCTAAGATTATATCTCAGAGAAAAGCTTTATTCCCCCATAATACCGTATGTGATAAGATTTTCCCCGAGTACGCATTCTTGATACGTTTTGAGTTATTGCTCAACACTCTCGCACTTTCGAACATTCCTAGTGTTTTACTCCCATTTGAAGTCGCCCACGTTCCCAGTGCTCGCACTTCCGTCCTGGCAACATTCACAGGGGTGAGTGAAGTCCTCGGGGCCTGAGGCTCACCACTTCCTCTCTTCCCGCATCCAGCGCCATCCTGCCCTGCGATCCTTGTATTGTGTGAAGGTGTGTGACATCCCATTGTGTCCAACCATGCTCGTTCCTCAAGGCACTTCTTGGGCTCCCTACAGGCTAAGGGCCTGCACACTGCTGTTCTCCATCACTGGAGGAAGGACCTGAGGACAGACGTGAGGAACAGGCTCTCGCGACCCCTAGGACTGGCCCTGAGGCCAGGTGGACAGGAAGTCATGAGGTCTGGAGTCCAAGGAGCATGCTTTAGAAGGGATGTCATAGGCTTTGGGTGAGCCCTTCTTTTGATTCTATGGACTCAGTGCCCCGTGATGAGACATGGCTTGAAGAGGGCCCAAACGGGTCCTTCAAAGTGTAGCCTTGAGAAGGAGGTACGAGTTTCCTAGATCTAAAGATGTGTATCGTGTGACTGTTCTGATAAATAGTGACATGGAAGTTTTGGCTGAAGCCAGCCCCACATTTAGGACTTGAATCACATTTCTTCCTAGCTGTGTGTTCACTCATGTAAAGAGACGCATATGAAAGTTTTTATCACAATTACTACATTCATATCGTTTCTCTGTTTGTAATAAAATTTGAAGACCGATAATTGGTAGGTTTTGCCATATGTGTTACATTCATAGGGTTTCTCCCTAGTGGGTGTTTGATAATTTTTAGTGAGACAGGTTTCAAATGAAATGTTTTCACCACTTTTATTGCATTCTTAGTGCTTCTCCCCTCTGTATTTTTATGTTCTCTGATGATCAGTGAGAGCTGACTTCTGGTAAAAGAGTTTCCCACATTTATTACATTCACAGAGTTTCCCCATTATCTGAATTCTCTTAGGTGAAATAAAAACTATGTTATTTTCAAAGGCTTTTTCATGTTTATAGTCAAGGTGGTACTTCAAATTTTCAATTTTACGATGCTGAATAAGGTTATAATTATGTAGTTTCTCATAGGTTCTAGTCAGAAAAACAGAAATAGTATTAGTTATTTCTCTATAAAGAATTTTAATATAGAGAACGGGCTTAAAAGGTAATGAGGGGGCCTAAAAACCAAGAGGGAACAGGAACAGGAAGAAGCGACCACTTCCAGGGCCGGGGAACAGTGAGAAGCTGCTGAGAACATCAGAAGCGAGAAGGAGTCAGACTTCTAAGGTCGTCACCTGGCTATTGTCGGCAAGATCTCAAAGGGGGAGTCCTAAGAAGCCGGGGCTCAAAGCCAGGGCTCAGACCTGTGAGAAGGAGATGCTTTGGCTGTCAGTGGTACATCTGATGGTCTGTGACCAGTCTGGTCCTAAAGAACATCAAAGATATCAGGGATTGGAAACTTAATTCCTGCTTCTAGAACAAAAGAGCATGGCTAGGATGATGCTGGCAGTAATGGGAAGCAACCAGACGGCGCACGTCCCTTTTCTACCCGCTTCCCTTGGTCTCCTTCTGGCTCCCCCTGTTGGTGGAAATCTTAGCTTCAGCACCACGTAGCAGAGTCCAAAGTGAACAACGTGTCAAAGGCATCTGGCCGGTCTTCTAGACCACCCCAAGGAATGATGGTCAGCTTGGGTCTCTGATGTTGGCAGAGTAAGCATCCAATAGTAGCTATAAAAGGACTGGATGAGGGGAAGTTCATTTGTTGACCCACACAGAGTAGTCTTATGGACACTTCGCAGGTAGATGAACTGGGCAAGTAAGTGCTGGGTAGCTGAGGGAAGAGACCGGCTGACAAGAAGAGAACACATCACCCCACGCCATGTTCTCATCTGAAATGCAAAGATCTCCTCTACGGTGGGTGCCCTTTGGCGAACATTGACCTGGGACACGAGGATCTCCATGCGCTGTGCACATCGCAAAAGTTTATCCACACATCTTTCTTCCTGACCTTCTTCTTACCCATAGGCCAATCTGTTCCCATATCCCTGACAATCCAAACCATTAGCCACCGCCCGCGCATTTCAACTTGTGGCACTTTGGGTTTCCAGAGATGAACACCAAGTCTGAGCCTGTATTCAGTCCATTTTAAAGGTGTGTGCATCTTACTTTTCCCATGTAGCCACCACCAAGGTAAATGGTGGCAAATACCTACGGGCCAACTAGGCGTGTGGTAGGGGGTTCTCTTGGCTCTTTTTTTTATAAGCTTATCATGTCATCCACGAGGGCTTACCAGAAAATAATGTAAGGCGGTGATTACACAAGTTCAAATTCTTCCTACTGTTTTTAAAATACAAAAAAGAAAGCACCCTAAATGGAACATTTAACAACAGAGAACCAGGCTATGAAAAGGACATTATAAGTATAATTAATCCTGAAAAACTGAAAAGTGGAGGAAGGCAGAAAATTATTACCTGGAAAAATATAAAATATGCCTGTGCTTATAAATAAGAAAATTAGTTTTATAAATGAAGTTATTAAATATATTTAGGAGGCAATGGTGATAATAAATCAGTAGCTACTATGCACTGAGGAACTACTGTGCCAGACATTAATATTTTTATATGTGCTATTTTCCTTACCCTTCGCAGTACCCCTTCTAGGCAGGTGCTTTTAGGGGCACAAACGTAAAGCGAAGGCGGCATGTGTTGCCTCACGCTCTGAGCAGCGGGTACGGGGAACAGAAGTTTTGGGTTGAGAGGACAGCCTCAGCCTAGACGAAGGACACGGAGAGATGACATCATGACATTTAGTATCTGGCTGTGCTGCTGCAAAAGGCTTTTAAAGGCTTTTAAAGCCAACTATTTAAGATCATGGCGAAAAATGTGTAAATTACGGTTATGGAAAAATTCCTTTGATTTTATGAAAAGGAAAAGGTGAGAATGAAGAACTAATGCTTTCAAGCTTCGGGATCTTTCTAGTAGCAAAAATACATAAACCTTATAAATATGCAATGAACCATAGAACAGTTCAGAGAAAGTAGGAGACATATAATAAAGGAAGATGAAATAGATTATGGCAAAGCAATAAAAACAGGTCCGTGTTGAGTTAATTAGAAACCACTGTGCAATGTTTGAAGAATTTGTATTGGTCTTTGTAGAATCATTAATATGTATTAGATGTAAATTTAATAATAATGCGAGGATCAAACAAATGATGGACATGGAAGGAATCTGAAAGGCTGTGAAAGCACTAAACAGATGTAGAGTGAAATCAGTTATTTGATCAGACATTGTAACATTTTTTTAATCAGTTCTAATTTACCTTTAAAGGGACCAAGCGGTTTCCAGCAGAATGTGTGTGTGTGGTTGTGTGTGTGCGTGTATGTGTGAGAAAGAGACAAAGAAAGAATGCGATGTAGTATGTAGTGAAAGAAAGCAGATTATTGGTTGCCTGGTTACGGGCAGGTGGGATGAAGAGAGAAGGGGCATCAAGTATCTTTTGGGGGAGGTGGTGGATATGTTCGTTAGCTTGATTGTGGTGATGTACGCAAACATTAAACCTTACCAAAGGGCAGATTTTAAATTGATTTTTTGTCAATTACACCTCAATGAAGCTATTAAAAATATACTAGGGAAATTATTGAAAAAATAAAAACCTGAAGCAAAGAATCTTTTCCTAATGCCAATTATCCCTCCGCTGCCAGCCTCTAGGGTAGTGTGTGGATCTGGGGTCATTGGTCGGGTACAGTTCTCGTCGGTGGGGTGCTCGTCCCGGCACCTGAGACCCCTCTGCCACCCGGGCCTTTGAAAGGCGTGTGATTCTGTGTGATGCTTGTGCCTCTGCTGCTGCACCGCTCCCCTCGCCGGCACTTTCTGAAGCCCTCATCGACCTGGATGGACCCCTTGGTCCTAAAACTGTCCATGCAAACCCCCCACGTCTGTCTGCCCCTCCTTCAGGAAGCTTCGCCTGGCCAGCCGACAAGGGACACCTCTGCATTTATTCTGTGAGAGCTCCTTCAGAGGGTTCCGGTTTCTTTAACTACACACCAGGGCGCTTTTTGTTTTTAACCGGGTTTGCGTTTGCCCCGAGAATACTCGCTGGTGGTGCTTGTGGCCACAGCGTCTACCCCGCAACAACGTGCAGATCACAGTCCTAACCTCGCCCCCAAAGTGTGCCAGGAAACGGCTCGCTTTTATTGTTATTTCCGCATCGCCCTAGTATATCGATAGTCTTTGGAAACCAATGGCATTCTATTTATAGCATTCTGTTTACAAAGTATAGTCATTCTCAATTGCTGGAAATGTCAAACCCTAGAAAACGTAGCGTTCCCACACGTGACGTTAGCATGGTCCTCGAAAAGTTGTTAGCCAAAGATACATTCGATGAAGCCGATTTATGGATAGATTTCTGTTACATTAGAATTAGACAAAGCTCTACTTAGAAATAACTCCCAGAACAGTTTTCACATTTTATTTTCACAGTGAAAGCCAGTCAGATTTGCTTCAGCCTCAAACAACGTGTTGACATAAAATTAACGCTGGCAGCGAGCCGTACTTTTTTTTTTTTTCTAAATGGGAAATGGGTTAATTCATTTAGGCATTTGTTTCAATTATCCTACCAAATATTTAATTGATGATTTAGTCTTGATTCTAACCTGCTTTTGTCAGACGGCAGACCAAACTTGTATTATGTTTAACTAGTAACAGATATTTCATACCCTCTTTGCTACTCATTATTTGTAATTAAATATTCACAGCCAAAGGCAATTTATTTTAATAAAGATCCCTTCTGAGGAATAGATCTGAGATATCCTAGGGGAAAGCAGAATAGGAAGCCAGCACTTGGGTGGGACCCGAGGGTGCCACAAGGCCCTCGTGTAAAAATACTGGAAATGTTTTCCCTGCAGATTTTGCCGCTGGGGCTGAATTTCCCACAACTGGCATTTTTTTCTTTCAGATCTTACCTAGAATCTATGTGTGTTTTTACCCAGCTAAAGCATGATGTTTTCTGGAAAATGAAGTACACCAGGTACCATTAAATGCAGGGATATTTATATGAGTAAATGAAATTCGTGTAGGTTTTAGAATGAAAAATGATAACCCACTTATTGCCCAAATTTTAGTGGAAAAATACCTATTAAACATGCTTGACGCCCGATAAACATATTTGCAAAGCCGTTAATTTTAATTCTTTTAAATTTGTTTTGGGAAATCTCGAAATCACGTAGTACTTGATCATGGTTAGGGACAGTATTTGTACATGTTATGCAACCGAGTATGTTCATTTGAACTCTATCAAGATGGAAGAAACATTCAAAATCATAGAAGAATGACCATGTAGCTTAACATTTTTATACTATACATATGTTTATGTATCACACACAGTGCACACACATATATATGATGAAAGGCAAATAAATATGAGTTTTATATTTATATTAAAAAACTCAAATTTTTTATTTTGAAATCAGTAATGACTTCAGAAATACGCTTTGTATCAAAGAAAGAATTTCCTATTAAGCTATGGAATGTACTCGCATTTATTTCAAAAGCGGTTCTGATTTCATTACTGTGCCGTCACTGAGTTTTTGGGTTTCCTTCACGGAAATACAATGATGCAAATTGGAAAGTAAAGTCTGAATAGAGAGAGAAGAAACCCATGGTATGTATTACTAACTGCTGCTTGCTTTGGTAGGTTTGTTGGCTGGTGAGACAAGAAAGGCCAAGTTTGGACACAGTGACTACGCCAGGAGCCAGGCCCTCGTCAGTATTCTCTAGCTTCGAGGGTCATGTAGAGAGACTCCTTTGGGAGACAGACTCTTGGGCTTTTTTAATCAGTTACTGTTGTACGTATTCATTACAAGTACAATATCTTATTGGCATCTTCAGACAACCAGATGCCTCTCTTTCTCGCTCACACCTCTCTTCTTCCTGTCTAAAGGAAGAGAAGGCACTTAGGGAGTTATCGATTTTCCATATCGGTTCTTATTAGCTATAAGAGTGCTCTCAGCTTCTGTAAGTACCACTTACGGCCAAAATTGGAAGGAAGACTGAAGATTCTTTTATGTTAAGATGGACAAGCTTTCTCACTGAAAATAGGAGGGGAAAAAGTAAGAATTCACAGGTATAAATATTTGCAGACATTTAAACTTATGATTGATAATAAGTTACTGTGCAATAATAACTCATGGGAAGTACAACCATGACTAGAATATCTTCTTATTTCACACTAGAATCGTGAGTGTAATAAAGGAAGTATTTTAACATTTTGTAATTTTTTAGAAAAATACTGTCATTGCTCCTGGTTTAAAGATTTTTTATGTTAAAAATAAAGATAAAAGCATCAGCTAAGTAAATACAACACAGCGGTCGATATGTAAGTTATACGATGGCCTTAAAATTGGCATTAACTTTAGTAGAAATATGTTGAAATAAAGCTAGAAGAAAAAGTTGTGACATTTTATGATTTGTGCTCTGGGTACCTTTAGAGCAGGTCCCTGCTTATTAATCAGTAGCTAGATAGGTCTTAAGTTATGACCATGTACTAACAAAACAAAGTTAGTTTGCTGCAACTGTTATTTACTGAAGAAAAGCGTAAGGACTCATGTCTGCTTAGGGTTAAAACTGATAGAGACTAAAATTATTCAGCCGTCCACCTGGGATGACTGTGGTGAGTAAGGTGGTAGCCATAATTTATCTGTGCTCTGAAAATGTTCTGACTTATTCGGTTTCCAAGCTGTGAATGACTGATTTGTAAATGGGTCAGCATTCAGGATGGGCGTCGGCTAGCAAGTCCCACAACACGGGAGGAATAAGGTGAGGGCGGAAGTTTACAGCCCAGGTCCACAGCAGGGACTCTAAATAAGAAATGGCCCTTTTCGTAGCATTCACACCTACATCTCTTTCCTTCCCTCCCTCTCTTCCTTCTGTCCTCCTACCTTCCATCCCCCTCCCCTTCTCTTTTTCCTTCCCTCCCTCCCCGACTCTCTCTTTCTTTCTAGAACCAACCAGCCTGTATCCTAGAATTGATTTATATTTGTAAACATTAAGCACACATGATTTACATTTTAAAGAAACCCACGTTTTCAGAATAAGTGGAGCAAGAGAATCAGTTGTAGACACGATACGAAAAAGAACTTGCATTTTATTTTTCATATGGTTAGTTTGACTTCTTTCCTGTACATTAAATCACATAGCCATCTACAAACAAAATCGTGAAACAGATCAAGTTTGCCTTTCTTCTCCCTGCCTTTCAGTACCTCTCAATTTCTATGTTTCCCACCTGACACCAGGTACCCAGAGGCCCCTTTCTTCCCTTCCTTATCTCAGTATTTCCAATAACGTTTTTGTGTGTAGAATATGAACCTATCCCCTTCCACCCAAGAAAAACCTGAGCTTGCGTGTTGAGCGGGCAGGTAGCGTTAAGAAGGCATTAACGTGCATCATCACCTGGGAGTTTCTGCAGCAGGGCTGCGGTGCAGCTGGAAAGGCATTGTAACCTGCATGACAGGTAGACATTCAGCTTGGAAAGATCCAGTGACATGACCAGAGCCGGTCGGTCAGTATGTGGCTCAGGCAGGAGCAGAGCCCGGTCCTGTGACGCACACTGCAGCCTTCTGTTCACGGCGCAGCTGGGGAAAGGCGCTGGCTAGTTCAACGCAGGCAATGATAAAAACTTCCTTTGGTTTTCATCCCAGAATGCGTTGTTTTGGGGTCAGTTTCCAAGCCCAATTGGAAGGCTATCAAATGACAGCGTTTCGGCACTAGTAGGAGAGGATTGGCTGTGGAAATTCTTCAGGAAAGGTCTTTTTGATATTTATGTGGCCAGCCGACAAGGTCTACTGACTTCACCGGTACATAAGGTGGACTCTTGTAAATCTGACAATTCACTTTTTAATATAAAATTGTATAATTCTTTTTATAATTCAAATGTTGGCAACAGACATAAACAAGGAAATTCATATGTAGCACAATTATATAGAAGATAGGCTTTGGTATGAGACAGGATCGGGGCGAAGTTCTGATTCCTTAGTTCTTTAACCAAAGTTTGATTAATTAACCTCTCACTGTTTCATTTGCCTCAGTGGAAAGTGGGAATGATTACGTCTAATATTCAGCTTGTATATCCCATATGGATGTATTCATTGTTAAGTCTTCAATTATTTACGAGTCGTAACGACTGAAAAAGTCATAGCACTTTTCAGATAACGCCTTTATTTCTGTATGACACTATTTCTACCCCAGAACTTACTAAATACTCTATCTTAAACAACGTAGTAACACTTTCATTCCAGACAAAGATGTTTGCTAATTTTTCCAGAACATCAGCTTTTGATTAGAGAATATTATACAAAACAATCTCCAATCACCGTTCGCATGTTTGCTTTGTACTTCAACAAGTGAGAAGTGTGATGAGGTAGATGTTTCTTTGACATTTCCATCTGTCGCGAGCTCTCAGGTTTTATCTTTATTTTGAAGTGCTCTCAGGTTTTGTCTTTATTTTGTGTTTTAAGTTCTTTTCTTTTTTCTTTTTCCTGTGCTGTAACTATTTTTAAGTGCAATTTGAGTGCAAAATAGCCATGTACCTCCCGAAAGGCTTACCAGTCTGAAAAGTCAACTGAACAATAAAATAATACTAATTACCACTAAACAATTTAAAATATGCTGAGCCTTTCTGAGTCACAGGTTATTCATTTTGGTGAAAATAAAAATACCAGGATTAGAAACACATGTAGTCAAGTTACTCTTCAATGTCCAAACTGACACCAATTAATTCCTCTCAGTAGGCTGTGAAATGGCAATAGTTATTTTCAAAAACAGCTGACTTAAGAGAACACTTGCTCTTTGCCAGGTGGAAGCTATATGGGAACAGTAATTATAACAAAAGACATTGATAAAGCACAGAGGTGAGCCTAAGGTATAAATGAGTATTTTCAGAACAAAATAATAACTCAAGGAAGAAAACAAAGAGGAAAATATAAGGAAACAAAAGATGATAAATCAATGCCATATGGAAGGCTAGCTGTTAACTGTTTGCCAGTTTCAATCAAAAGCTTAGATTCCTTTAATATTTTAATATTTACTACTTGTTCTGTAAAACTACGACATGTATTGTTATCATTGTCCACCAGTTTTCTAGTTTGAGAAATATTTTTCCTAGGTTAATCTATTGTTTATTTGTTCAATCACTACACTAATCATCAAGCAATTATTCTTTTATTCTAAATATCTATGTTAATCGCTTCCTAAGGTCACCTTTTCAGAATATTACTAGGAGTGATTACAAGATTAAAGAATGAAAAGAAATAAAGACAAGAATGTGCAATTGGAAATTTACATTAATTACTTTGCCACGACAAGGATAAATTATCTTGTTTTCAAATCAGAAATCATTCCTGAACTACTAGCAATCCACTATTGACACTCATTGTCATGGTACTTCTAAATGACATTTGAAAACATCACTCTTATAATGTATGCATATGCTTTAAACACAGATATAGTATTAGCTCAACCTTCCAAAAGAATATTCACACTTATCAAGTGATATATATATACATATATACGTATGTGTGTATATATATATACACCACACACACACACACACACACACACACACACACACACGAGGAGAGGAGAGAGAAAGGGAGGAAGAGTGTTAATTTTGTTGTTCAGGCACTAGTCAAAGATTTAAGAATACAAAGAAAATAAGACTAGGTCACTAAATCTCAAAGCTTCTGGTTTAATGAGACAAATATCTAAAACAACTCTAATAAAATGCAGGCATGTGCTATGACAGCTTGATGAAGGTGAGTCAAGGAAGATGAAAAAGAGAATTAATAAGACTCCTTGAAGTAGGTGTTCTTCAACAGGATCTCAAAGTGCAAAAATGGGAAGGCTAAGTTATCCCTCACAAGGGAAAGGCAAGCAGGGGGCACTGCCAGCAGGAAAAACTAACAACGAACAGCTACCAAGATACTACACATGTAACGAGTGTGTTGGCTGATGACAATGGAATTCTTATTTTGGAGGTGAATTTTCAGGATCCCAAGGTTGTCCTGGGCGTCCCAAGGACTGGTAACATCAAGTTGCTAGCAGAACGTAACATACTTAATTAATCCTGAAGCACAACGTAATTTTCTGCATCTCTTAAACATACACTGGTACCTTCACATAGTGACAGTGGCTACATCTGGCCAAGACCTATGAACATGGTGCTTAGGGGAAATGAGCAGTTTTAGAATTATTTGAAAGAAAAAGTTTAAACATGTTTATGTTCAATTACATCTAAGTGTAATTGAATCAATTTATAATTACATCTAATTGTATAATTCAGTGGTCAGATTGACAGCTAACATACAGATCATCTCATATACAAAATTTTTCAGCCTAAATGGAAAAAAGAACCTCTCCAAAAATAGTTTCGTTCAACACAGAGCTATTGAATATCAAGTATATGTGCTCACCAGTGACAGATGCCGAAAGATAGGCATGAACTTGGATAAAATGCTGTCCCTTTATATTCTTCAAAGGAAAGAGTACACAGAAAACTACATTAGAAACAGATGTGTATGTATGACGGGGACGAGAATAATCAAGTTGGAAAGGGAGCATCACTAGTTGTTTCTAGAAGCTGCATTTACATAGTGTAACCGTCATCTATACTTATAGTGTATACTTGTTTTGGAAGAGGGAACTTTGGAGAGTCAAAATGGAGGTTTATGAGGTTTAAGTCATCTCTTGGCAACATCATTAAATGTAATCAAAACATTTACTCAAGGGGAAAAAAAATCAAAGATATATCACATTGGGAAGTCATTTGACAAGCCTGGGACAAATGCAGTTAAAAGGATCCCATGGTTAAATGTTGGCTAGTGAAAGTCAAACACTTGGAACAACTCTGCTTAAGACTCTGGTCTGGACAAGGAAACACAAACGTGCAGTAAAATTATTGCAAGAAGAGACAATAACATCTAGGAATTCATAGGAGCAGAGAGGCTACAGTAAATAAATGAGTGATACCCTGAAATATCGTTTAAGAATCATACAGAAGATATCTCACAGCGAAAGCCCTTGAACACAGAAACCACAAATACATTTCCCTGTGGACAGTTCAAAAGTATTATTCAAAATATTCGAGAACGATAAATTACTCTAATAAGTCAGAGAGGGAGCTGGATAAGGAAGTGAAATATTGAGTAAAAAGATCGGAATGAGCAGAATGAACTTTGCAGAGATCAAGCCATATTGAACTATTAATCCTAAAAGCTAACAGAGTACTCCAGCAGACTCCAGCATACATGTCAACGGTGCTTTATAGAGGAACTGAGCAACTGTCTGGAGGTAAGCAGGAGTTTTTTGCCTATTCTCATGTGCAATGATAGCTACTAACACTTTAATATTTTGACGAGTCTTAGCATTTTGGTGCAGAGGTGCTGTAGTACCTCCGTAGCCTTTGTTAGCGATGGGTTCCGGTCCGCATCTAGCACAGGATCTCTCCCCTTAGAGTATCTGAATAGTAAGCATATGTGATTTAGAGTTTACAAGACTAGCAGAAACTAAGGAATTACAACCTATATTTTGTAGTTTGCATTTGTATCGCCCCTCTCTGCAGAAGGTCATATAATGATTAGCAATTCAACAGAGTTCAACAACTATTGTATTTAGGGGAAGGAAATAGAATGGTTAAATTAATGATAGTTTTGTTTGCTGAGAAACAGATTGTTGTTACCAAGAGTAAGGTTTTAACACAGAGCTAGAGCCCTCTAGGTCTACAGTGAATTCTTACTGAATGATTGGATGTTTTTCTGTTTGTTTTTTTTTTTCTTAAAACTTAATGTATCATTTGAGTCTCCCACGTGGGACATGAATGCAGTCTCTCTCTGTCTCTGTCTCTGTCTCTGTCTCTCTCTTCTTCCTAAGAATGAATTGGTTTAGCAACGTTCTAATGCCTAGAAAAGTTTTCCTCTCTTGTAGAAATGTTTATGACAATACATGACATACTTTCTGGAAAGAATTAGAAGTGCTTCCTGCCTTTAATTATCCTTTAGAATCCTATTTGCTGTTCAGCAAACATTTATCAAGTGTGACTGTGTTCCTTGTACTGACCTCAGCATCGTAGGGGAATCGTTTCTGCTTTCAGCTGAATTTGGGAGATAAGACTTGCCACAGCAGGGAGTCAGAGGAAGAGCGATGGGAGGTAACAGGAGGGAGAGATTATACTTTCAGCAGAGAGATCAGGAAAAACTTCAGGGAGGATATTGCATTGGCGTAGGGGCTTGAGGGATGAGTAATTTTGAGTATATGGAAACGTGGGGTGGGGCAGAGTATGTACAATCATAAATAGAAAGTGTAATACAAAAAAGCTTAGAGATAGGAAACACAATGTATATTCTTGAATTTACATCTTTGATCGCCTGTCTAGTTTAAGACTCCTCTGAACATGGTACCTACCTAGAGTTGCACTATTGGTTGGCCAGCTGCCAGTAAGAGTCTGTCTTTCAAAATTTATATCTAAGAAACAAAAGCGCTGAGATAGGATTGTGGAGATGAGTTCATAGAAATATCACATCAGAGTCAGGCAGTGGAAGCTGTATTTGGTAGACTTGCTACAGAGAGACAAAGACAGTTACAAGAGATTGCCTTAATCTCTAATAGTTTCTCGAGTCTTATCTTCAGGTTTCATGTGATTTAACTTGGTTTTAGTTCTACTTAAAGATCCTGTGCCCTTTCAATAGACTCTCCTTTATTTTAACTAGCTGAACGGGCTTCCGTTCCTTCAAGTCTCAACTAAGGTATTAAAATCATATGTATGGTGAGTCTACACTGGTTGGTACCCAGAGTGTCTAAAGTGAATCAGTACAAACTATAAGGTTAAATGGGGCTCAGATGATAGAATTCCCTGATGCCAATCAGTTTTTCTACTCTGGGAACCACAAAAGGAAGTTTCTGAGTAGGATGGTGGTGACATGATCAGAGCTACATTTTTTGAAAAGTTAACTCAGCCTGGATGTGCAGAGTGGATTGAGGGAAGAGAATCAAGTGGACAAATGAAGAGATTAATTAGGTGATTCGAGGGTGAAGTAAAGTGGTGATGATTAGACTGAAAAATATTTCGTGTTGAGTCGAATCATTTCAGCGGGGCAACTGCTGGGAGGCAAGGATAAAAGACGAAGGAATCAAGACGGTCTTAGGCGGTTTCTGCTTAAATGACTGCAAAAATTGACAGGCTTCAGGCTATGAATTTGGGACTTAATTGCATGGAGGTAATATTCTGAACGACGGGATGGTAAGAGATCACTAAGTGACGTAGCGTAGAGAGTTATAGGGATTGGGGCTTGACAACAAAATCTGGGACCTTGAGGAATGCCTACGTTTTTAGGTAATGACAAGAATGGGAAACCAGATTAGTAAGGGGATTTCAAAAGGTAGAACAGTTAATGCCACTCACAGAGAGGTTAAGGAGATGAGATAAAAGGGCGAAGGACTTGAATGGCATGAATCATTGGTAAAATGGTGTCAAAACAATTTCAAATAAAGTGGGTGAGATGAAGGGAAGACTGCGCTCTCAAAATGTTTGATAGCACAGGAAGGGGAATGTATTGCTTAAAAGAGGGTCAATTCAAAGGACAGTTCAAAGAGTGAAGGCCGTATTGTACAGCAAGGTAGCATGAAAAGACTGAATATTCAAAAACATGTTGAAAGTGGTCTGTAAAGCGTAATGGTTATGAAGATGATAGGCAGGATGAAAGCGGGGCACAGGTGTCAAAATTAGTTTCGTAGACCAAAGGTAAAGAAAGAAGAATGAAAATACGTGTATTTCGAGGTAGGAAATGGGAAGAATAAACAATTAATATTGGATGGACTTAGAAAATAGACGACATGACCTGCTGAAAGGGCTTGGGAACTTAGAGTTGAAAAGGCAATCAATTCGGTATGAAAAAAATCACTGATGAGTCAGCAAGAATTTGGACTAAGACCAATTTGCCTAGTTTCATGACGCTTTCTTTTAATTTAAAGGGGATGAGGAAGATACTAAGTTGAGAGAGCAGGCAGAGACTTGTGGGTTCTTTAGTTTTAGAATTTCTACCCATGTGGTGGGCTAGATATTCTGAAAAACAGTATCATTATAAAACATCTAGGTAGAGAAAAATTAAACCAATTAGGTTATAACATTCATAGCTTAGTTTTAAAAAATTGAGGAACATGACTGAAGGAGTCAGCAAACCCAGAATTGTGGCTGCTTCGGGACACTCACTTTGGGAACTAGACTTGAATTCTGAAGGCTCTCCAGTGAAGTGAATACAGCACCTAGGGCTTTTCTTACAGTGAGAGACAAGTGGGAAATCATAACCCACGTGTAAAGCTCAAAGGGCTGTGATATCAATAAGTGGGTGATAGAGAATTCGACCTGCCACCAAAGGAAGATGACAAGATAACTTGTCTCTTTTAGGCAGATCCAGAATGGGAAAACAATAACTCTAAGAATTTGTAACCATAGGCCTTTCTTACACTGATTATAATTTAAACTTCCTCTAATTTCAAGGTCCAGAAAATTCTAAGCAGAAAATTGGAGAGGCCTTGAGTTTAAAGAATTGGAAGATATAAGACAGAGAAACAAATTCAAACAACGTCTCTTTTAAAAGCCTTGTATGAGCACATCGTAAAGTTTACCAAATATAAACAGAGTAAGGACCCCATGAGTGAGACTGAACAAACAACATATTTAAATTTCCAAGAACTCTTGATATTGGTATTACTTAATACATAATATAAAATTATTGTTTTAAATTGCATAAGGAAATAAAATATAGATTTAAAAATCCTAAATTATCAACATAAAAAAGGAATGAAGAACTGTCAACAATTACCAGACCCATTATAAAAGAATAACAAGAACAACAAGAAAGGAAGTAACAAAAGATTTGGAGATGAAATATGTTGTCCTTAAATTTTAGAATGAAATTGATGGGTTAGATGCGGATTGCGTTAAAAGGGCACTTATGGACTGCTGTTACATTTGGCAGGCAAAGCTCTACTATTCTGATCATCTCAAATAAAATACGAGTAAATTCTAGACAAATGAAAACAAACAATGAAATAACACCCAACTACCTGAGGGCTCCGGAGAGGGAGAGTGAACAGAAACAAGTAGATTTGGGAGAGAAGATGAAACTCGAAGAAACGTCCTGGCATAGATGAGTTTTATTCTTTTGGATTGGGTATGTTTACAGTGCAGGGCAGGACAAGCCTGGAATGCAAAGCCCATCACCTGTGCTGGAGAAGAAGTCTTCAGGACAGAACATAGGAGGAGGAGCCTCTGTTCTGTGTACGATCATTACCTAGAGCGCTACCTGATCTGTAAACAGCGCATGCAGGCATCCTGGCTAAAAAGCCAAAATTGTTATTCATCTTGAGAACTGGGTGGTTACCAATTTGAGTGACACAGATATTGCAGTTTGAGCCTAATTAAGGTAATTTCTTGCTAAAAAATAGATTAACGCTTTTGACAGGAATACAACAGAATCCATACATCATAAAATGTATTTTTTAAATCTCTATTAGTACATTTTAGAGTATTTTTCACTAATATTAATATAGCTATACCAGCTTTCATTTAGTTTATACATTTTTTTTTCTTAAATTTTAAATCCCTATATTTCATGTCTCATGAAAATTTATTTATTAATTGTTAATAAATTATCATGAACATGTTTGCATCTTAATTAGAATATATAGAATTTTATATTTAATAAAATAACTGATATCTTAAAATCTAAATTTGCCATTGCACAATTAAAACGAAATTTCCACCTACGCTTTGTTTCTTTTTTTCACCTTTAACTTATTTTCAATTCATGTAAAGTTTGAAAATAGGCAAACTCTTTAGTTAAAGTCACTGAAAGAAATTTTTTTCTTTAAGTAGGACAGAGTATAATCAGTTTTGTTGAGCCACCTTAAACCATGGAGAAAGTCAACCTTCTTTCTAGTGGTTTCTATTTTCAGAGAGTCTGGGGAATGTCGTTTGCAGAGTCTCAAGCTGAAGTCACAGAGCAAAGTACAGAAAAGTTGCCTTGCAGTAAATAATCAGTTCACCAGGAAAGGTTTTTTTTTTTTTAAATTTAATTTTTTCCCAATGATTCTGTTTCCCAGTCACATAGATAGGCAATCTACAAAAACTCTTCATCTCTGACCATTTATAATAAATGAACTTCTCTTACTCCCTAAACATATTTTAATTTAAAAAAACTTAGAAGTAGCAACTATGAGGAAAAACACACACACACACACAAAGAAACTGCGCAAAAAGGATTATAAAGATAAATAAGATATTGATGAAAATGACATTTTAAATTTTAATTCATTCCGTAGCCTAATCCAAATAGCATAACCTAGTTGCTATGAAAAACAGCAACATGGTAACAAATATGTTATTTTAAACTTTTTTTTATTCTAAATAAAAGTTTTATAAAATACTTTGGAAACCATCGTTTTAAGGCCAAAATATGAACACTTTTAATCAAACATACTTTGATACCAGGCAACGTATCTTTAAGTGTTTTCTTAATAGTAAGATAATTTCCAAACAAAGTGATAAACGCAGGGAGATTCTGACACTCTCTTAGTTTCGTTTCTCAGATGTGGGCTCTAGTTCCCGACCCCTCTGTTCTTAGCACTGCTGCTTTTCAGGAGTATATAACAGGAAATATAATTGTGAATTTACTTGGCATGATGTCTCAAAGTCCTACACGTAAACACATTCACTTAGTGACAACACTTGTGATTTTTTATTAATCAGAACTTAAAGTCAATTAGAAATGCTAATTAGTCAAGTGTCACTCAGTTAAATTCATTGTTCTTGTCAGTAGGGCATACAGAGGGATGAGATAGGTGATAGATACGTAAAAAATTAAAATGGCATGTAAACTATGTTGGAAGGGTATTCATAAGTGGCTGTCTTGGTTCGGTAGAGATCCATTGGTGAGATCAGAGGTGACCGTGGACTTGGATGGAGCCTGCCAGCAGTTTTTAACTTAGGAATTGATAAATGTGAACCTAGGAAAAATGCTCAGAGAGTTCTAATTTTATCAAAGTCATACAGCAGACAAAAGAAAAACAAACAAACAAAAAGAATCCCCGAGCCGATTTACCACAATAGATTTTTTCTTCCTATTTGCCAGTGTGGAAATTTATTTTACTCATTAGTATTTATCTTTGAAGCAAATGTGTAAGATACTCCTTTAGCTTTTAAAATTTTACTTAGCATGTTATGAATAAAGTACTTGTCCTACATTCAATTTTATCCTGCACTGTATCTCTAATAGGGTAACTAATTTGAATTTTTTTTTCCTAACTCAAGGCTCCTCTGTAGTATGATATAAAACTCTTTACGAGTCACTGTAATTTTTAACTCTCTCATGTTATAAGGAGACTTTGTCCTGCTCCTCTTTCTGCTTGCTCCTTAGACTTACTGAGAACATGAGTTATCTCATATTTTAATAATCTCTTTTAAGCAATGTTATGTAAAAGAGTAACTTTAATTTAGTAACAGAAATGATACTACCAAGTAGAAAAATAAGAAACGATTTAGAGTGAATAATATCTAGTTATACATGAAAATAATTAAGCTTTAATGGAATATCTGATTTTTTAAGTCTAAAAGTTTTAATCATGAAACTATTGTAGCTAAGCTCAGGTTTGCTAAATGCTCTTTCTGATGACAATTAAGAAAACAGAAGTTCCAGTGATTACGCACCCCTGCAGTGTTATTGCAGCATTATTTTCAATAGCCAAGAAATAAAAATAACCTAAGTACCCATCAGCGGATGGCTGGATAAAGAAAATGTCACACACGCACACGCGCGCACACACACACACGGTGAAATACTATTCAGCCATAAAAAAAGAATTAAATCTTGCCATTTGCAAAAACACACGTGAACACTGAGGGCATTGTGCTAAGTAAAAAAGGTAAGAGAGAAAAGCAAATATAATATGATCTCACGTGCGGAATCTGAAACGAAAAGACAAAAACAAACAAAGAAAACACCAGGCTCATAGATATATAAATCAGAGGGGTGCTTGTCAGAGGTGGAGTGCAGGTGGGAGGGTGGGGGGACAAAATGGGGGAAGGGGTCAAAGCTGCAAGCTTCCCATTATAAAACAAATAAATTAGGATGTAATGTATCAAGAAAGTAGCTAAGCTCAGGTTTGTTAAATGACCTTTCGGTGACAATGGGGGAACAGAAGTCCCAGTGATTAGTTCACAGTATTCTCTCTTCTTTTTGAAAGGGATTAGGAGAAGATCTTTGCTAGAATGACCTTAGATGTCTGCTCTTCTTGCAAAAGGCGGTGCTGAAATTTATGAGGTCTTTTATCTGACTCCGGAGTTATCCTTCGTGTCTACGGCAAATATGAATAAACCTGAGAATATACTGGTCCTAAAAGGGGGGAGAAAACGAGAAGTGGGCGAGGACCCAGGAATGGAGGGAGACTGTGCCACACCTGTGAGCGAGGACAGGGAGATGTGCTGCGCAGGACTTGGCTCCGAGGTCAACTAAGGCGCTGTTGGAGAAGGAAGGGAGTAATGAGCCAGCTTCATCTATGAACCTTACTATTTGCAGTGACTGTACATATATTTTTTAATGTCCAATCTTGAATGTTCTTCTCTAGTGACTATAATAGAAACCCACAGAAAACATCGAACATTTTGTGAAGATGAGACAGGGCAGAGCTTGCCGAGAGATGTAGGGAATGGTGTGGAATCACGGTTACTCATTCAAAGATCCTGCCAAAAGGTGAGGATGTTTAAGGTGTATGGAAAGGCAGAGGAAGGGGCATAGATTTTTTGTGGAAGATAATGTTATGAGTGGAAGCATTGTGAGTTCAGTTGGTAAATAAAAAGACACTAGTTTGTCACGCTCAAATTAGATTTCTTCAATCAATTCTAACTGTAAAACCTCAGTTCACCACCCATATTATCAGGAATAATTTCAACCAGCAATGACAATACCTAATATCCATTTTTTCCGACTTCAAAATCTTATGCTAACTGGATAAAATTCACTCAGCCTACCATTAGAAAGCACTTTTGTGAAGTATATACAGCTGGACCTTTTCTTAGGAGAACTTAGGAGTTTACATAAGAAAACTCACCCTGATAATTTGGACTAGAACATTTTTTATGCTTCTCCAAATACATTTCACCTCCTTTTAAAAAAATTTTTATTAGTGAGTCATCTCTTAAATTCTTTAATTCTTCCATAAAATGTCACAGGAGCCCGTAGAAACTCTATGAAGAGAGGTGAATTACTTTGTAATAAAAATGATGAGTTCATGATAGATCTGTCTTTGTCAACCAACGAGGAAGCTCTTTGATATGCTGCGCTGTGGCATATGACACCTCAGGCTGCACGTGTGTCGTGTATATGGGGGCACGGGGGGCTCGGGAGAAAGTTGAGAGTAACCACTTCAGCATCCGGTTCTGTGTAACCACTGAGAAATTTTCAGAAGCTTCAGCGTTTCATCAGTTTCCTTCAAGAAGCTCCATAATATTTTGTTTCCCAGAGTTCTGGGGGTAGACTCATCAGTAGTATCTTCTACCATGATTTCAAAATGATAAAACATATTAGTTTCAATGATACCATTTTCTTTATAAATGACATCCACATCCCTTTTTCTTCCTAGAGTCTCTTTCTAGTTCTCTATTTTGTATTAATTTTCATTTTAAATTTGAAAGTATTTAATGAAGCTCCTTTTTTAATAGAAATTTTTATTAGCTGGATCAATATTGCATGACTAAGCAGAACTGTTAATCAAAATAATACAGGAAATCTGCTTAACAAGTGCTTACTAATATTTTCTTGTGCTGAATACTAGTTCAATCATTTCACACATTTTATATATGTATTAATGCATATAAGCAAGGTAGTTATAGTAATTAGTAAGCCGAAAATTATTTTAGAATGTTTCTAAATCAAGTCATTTAAAGAGGCTATTTTCATTCATTTATTTATTTTCTAACACCACTGTATTGAAATTTCCCTTCGAACACAGTTGCTCTAGACTGAACTGCTAAGGGAGGCAGAAGAATAAGAAACATGGAATTCAGGAGAAATGGGAAGTCAGGGAACTGAAAACGTAAGAATTCTAGAGAGAATGGAGCAAAGAAACGTTCCCTGGGGAAAATGTGAAAGACATGACAATCATCAATTACAATTATGTTCCTCTGAGAATCTGCAAAGCACACATGCCATCTGTCACCCTGCCCCAGCCATCTCATCAGTGGCCCGACAGGCACTGCTGTTTCCCCGGAGGACTTTCTTTTAATAATTCACTATGAAAGAATATAGTGGGATATGCCCAGGAAAAGACTAGATATTTGGGAGAAAATCCTATCTATTGGTGGAACATATGGTCTCGGGCACCTCAGTTACATAATTTACCACTCTGCAAGAGGCAAGTAGAATTTGGTTGTGTCTCAGGCACTAGCTGCTAGTTTGAGTCCAGGCATATAATGTCATCGAAGGAGTGTGTATGTGTATGTGTATGTGTGTGTGTGTGTGTGTGTCTGTATGTGCGCACGCACGTGTATGTGTGTATTTCAAAATAAAAATTTATGATTTTGCAATACTTTTATAAGAAAGCAATTACCATAATAACTTTGCTAAGCCTGATTTCTGAATATGTGACAGTGAATTTTATTTGTATTATAAATTAGACCTGATAATAATTGATAGGCGGCACACAGTGTCTTCATAATGAAAGATTTTAATGAGTGAACTAGTTTCTCATGTTGATTAATATGCTCTTGAAAAGAGTCTTCCTGTTGAAAGTACTATTAATTAAAAAAAACATTTGACTTATAAAATGTTCATGAAAGGTATGAAAGAATGCTCTCTTATTTTTCGCACTCTCGTCTTAGTAGATTTTGTTTCCGGTCATCGAGATTACTTTTTAATAAGATGTTCCTATTCCTTCTCTTACTTTCTCAGTGAAATTTGCCTCGATAAGTTTTTAAAAGAACAACTTGCAGAGCAGGTCCTCTTATGAAAAAACAAGGGAAAAGAAAGGCTTTCGCTAGAAATGTCGGGCCCCTCACACTGCACCTCAACTGCTACCAAAGACAGTTTAACCACTAAGTCCACGGTGATAAAGGTTTTCTGAACACCCTACAGTCAGAAAGTTTTGGTCCTTAATTTTTTTTTTAACTGCTTGGTGAGCATATCTCTGATCTCCTTCTGGGAAGTTTTAGCATCCTGAGGGCGGGGACCATGACGCACTCATTGATCCATATCCTGTTTTCTTCCCGCACTTCCTCACTCACCACTAAGACATAAATGCATCCCGAGCGACCTCCCATGGTCAGGCCCATGTGCCATTTAATAGTCCATGTTCGCTGTCGCTTATCTGGTCTGTGTGTGCACGTACTTGTCTCTACGTAGGTGACATAAGTACACGCATACATTCTAAAACTCTAAATTATTTTTGTGGGAGATACTATTTGAAGATGCTGAGTTTCTTTCCTCCATATTTCCTATGCTCATTACTCTCCCCCTACTACTCATTCAGCAGTGATAGCTTTCCATAAGCTCTGTTATGATTCTGAAGCTGATATAGTTTAAGACACATAATTCAATTGTGAAATTTATGATAAAAAGCCCGGTAGTAATGAAAGTTCAACACAACTCTGTAATTCCAAGATCTGAATACCTCTAAAAACTGATGTTTTTGTTGTTGTTGTTGTTGTTGTTGTTGTTGATGTGTTTGGGGGCAGGGGCAGCGAAACATGACTCGATGGAACTCCTTGGCTTCAAAATCGGAGAGAATGACATTTGCTTATAGTCTTTCTCTCTCTCACTCTGATCAACCATACAGTTTCCTATTGGTGTGTTGGATTTTGGGGCGCTGGGGTGCTGTTTAATATGTAGTAAATACTAAAAAATTACCTTTTTTGTATTTGGAAAATCCTAACACTTAAATACCCATCTGACCCTAACATGTTCACATAAAGGAGCACGGATGGAAGCCATCCGGTGGGGAAATCGGTGCCATGTTTTTGAATCGAGGGTTTGAGTGCAGTCGCTTCAGTGCCTCAGCGGCGTCAGGCCAGGGCTGGTAATTAATTACTCCAGCGCTTTGCCTTCCTTCTCGCCCCGTAATCGGCAGCATCTCAACACAGCGCAGAGAAATCTCTTGCTTAGTGGAGAAGAAAGAGAAGGGGTAGAACGTTTCCTGGCAAGCAGATGATTTCCTCGTTGCTTTTCTTTCCCTTCTCTTACCCCAACCTTTTCTATTTTATTATGGAAAAAATCAGATTTGATGCTGTATTGTATGGCACTCTGTATTGCAAAAATTAAAATATAATAAAACAAAAATATATTCAGTATAGAGTTTGATCCAATTAAATTTAACAAACACATGCAAAACACCTATGGACCTTTCCTTCAAAGAGAGGCATGTGTCTACATGTAGTTTTCTATGCACGAGAACAAATTAGTCTCATTAAATCTTTCCACGTGATCTGTGAAGAACCTTAGTCCTAAAATGTGTCCGAGATCACGCGAAGTGTGGGTACAGGCCCTGCACCATGGCTCTGACTGCGTGCAATGCAGTACTTCTTATAATTAACGTAAGTGTGAAACGACATTGAACCACAGGGGAGACGGCAACTGGCACTTTACGAGGAAGTTTTCCTGGAGATGACATTTTGGTAAACGATCACAGGAGATATAGTACCAGCAGACACGAGGAAGGAAGTCTGGAGGGGGCTGGAAAATCGCTGAACTGAATAACATTGTGTGCTCTCTGCAAACACAATGTTCTAAATTCCGTGATTGTATTTTCAGAAACAAAACAGAACAAAATTTTAGTTTCTCAGTCTGGTTCTCTGGAATCATTTCATTTGCTCGGTAAATATTTGTTGAATATCTTGTTCTCTGCTAGGTCTTAGAACATGGAGCAAAGTGACACAGTGTTTTATCATTAAGCTCATGGTCCCATCAGGGGGACAGGAAAAGAAACAATCAGTTGCAGCATTACTGCAGGGACTGGGCACTGGGCCGACATTCTGGCTAATGGGCAGTGCTAGGGCATCTTCTAATATTCCACTGACACAGCCCTGAAGGTGGACACGCAAACCCGGGTAACGGTGCTCCGCTTTGTGACCTAAAATGTCTCAAATAGCTGTCCCTAAATCTGAGACTCAAGGACGCTGTCATGCAGAATTGTATTGAGTTGGTCAGTACCAGGCTCATCCTCTTCCTCTCTCTGCTTCCCCATCTCTCTCTCTCTCTCTCTCTCTCTCTCTCTCTCTCTCTCTCTCTCTTTCCCTCTCTCTCTCTCTCTGCTTCTCTCTTGCTCTCTTTCTCTCTCCTCTTCTAAATTGATCTCAAGACCATAACTGCTAGGATACAAGGTGGATCAGTCAGCATTCTTAGTGACAAGCAAGAGAAATGAATTCTCCTGGGCAAAGAGTTTGTTGAAAGTGTAGCGTATGTAATTTTCTAGAAGGCTGAGAAACTCAGCGAGGAGGTAACAGTGCTCCAAACCGCATGTCCAGGCTGCTGCTGCTCCCATTAAACACCCGACATTGCAGCGAGCACCCCCGACGGTAACGAGATGGGGTAACGGACACCCTCAACAGTACTGCCATCCACCTGAGAGCCGCATAACTGTGCATTTCTCTCTTTGCCATGGTGGCAGCAGGCTTTCCAAAGTCCACTGTTAGTGCAGATGATTGGTGGGTCCTGAGACACAGACCTGCGCCCCAGCTGCAAAAGAGGCCGAGTGAGGCAGTCGAGGCCTAGACTAGTTCGTGAGACCGGGAAACCATTGGGTGTCCCAGACACAGTGGGTTGGTAACGCAGGTGACGGGAGAGCCGGACAGCCGGACGGGGGACAGGAAGACCACCCAGAGGCGAGCAACGAGGGGGAGCTATTAATCCTCCTGGGGCTAGGGGAAAAGTGGGTGCTCCCAGAACCCAGAGAGAGGGAGATTTGGTTAGAACTAAAAATAAGAGGAATACCCGGAAAACGTTGTGAGCGTGAGGGGCAGACTGTCCCAGGAGACGAAGTCATAGAGGAGCTGCACCAGGGATGCGGCCTGAACAGAAGGAACGACGCATGCCTTGTCTAGCTTCTCACTTCCTCCCACGCCCCGACCACCCATCACGGCCTTTCACTGAACGTCCCACCCAGAGGTCCGCCCGGTTTCCCGTGATACAGAGCTGAGCAGGGAGAGGGCAGCAACGGATCTGAGAGACGACGGGCAAATCATCTGAATATCGGGAGAGCAAGGGGCTGGAACTGTCAGCTTCCCCAGAAGTTACGGCTCTGCTTCTCATGGGATTCAAATGACAGGGACTTGCCTGTCTCAAAGAGGGGTTCGGATGCTAGACAAAAAAAAAAAAAAAAAAAGAATAGTGTGTACTCACTACACGAACCATCGGGAATGGAAATAGGTTAATGCAATGGCGCCCCCCACCCCATTAGGAGGACGGGTCGGCACAGGGAGAACCTTGTCCACAAGCAAAGCCTAGAACGGGACTTGGAGCCTGCGTTTTGGGGTGTGCAGTCCTCAGTTCATACAGAGATGAATTACAGTATCTTCTCCCTGGCTCGGTTTCTGAATGTCACAGTCAGAGGTGGCTTAGCGTTCGACTGCCACTCGAGGGTTCGAACCGAGAGCCAGGACTCAAGGGGACAGTGAGGAAGCTAGGGGACCCGCTTCTCCCTGTCGTCATTTCCTGCACCTCACTGCAGAATGAATTAAGCAAGAAAAACTGTTATGATTCTGCGGTACTAGTGAAATGAAATGTTTTCTCAGAGGACTTAAAGAACAAACCTCCGAAGGTGATTTTTGGGACAACCACCAAAAAAGCATCACCATTGCCGAATCCTACAGTCGCTTCTATCTACCGAACCTAATTCTTCACTGAAGCTGCTGACCACTCCTTTCTTCTTTGAACTCCATTCTCGTTGCCTTGCTGTTTATCCCTGTTATTTTCTGATCTTTTTCTGCTCTGATCCTTAACTCCTAATATTCTTGAGATTTCTTTTTTCTGCTCGTTGCCCTTTTCACACGACGTGCATTTCTTGAAAGGTATAACTTACTCTCCTTTTTAAGTTTTACAGATATGCAGATGACTTCCAAATCTACACACTCAGTTCTTCGCTTGCTATCCTGCAAGTTTATATTCACAAGAACTTGTGGAACATCACTAATTTGATCCTCAATGAAACACCTAAAACTGGCTTTCCGTGAATTCCTTCATGGATTCCAACGTCCTCCACTCAGTCTGTCGGCCTTGACTCCTCCGTGTCTCTCGTCCCTAAGTCCAGTCATTCGTGAATGCCTACTCAGTTATTCAAACATACCTTTCCTTGTCCTGCCCTGTTCCCGTCATCCTAGTTCAGGCCTTTATCATGTCTCATCGGGCCATTGGATATATCAGGATGATACTTTGGAAAGAATCTTTCTGTCTCATTCCTGCAAACTTTACCTGGCAAACTTCTATGCAGTCTTCAAGACAGTTCAGGATGATAGTTTTCAGTCATCCTTTCCAAACTAGGTCACACTGACCTATGATTTGTTCCCACGCACAGAACACTAAGTGCAATTCTGATGGTAGATGGTGAGTTTCTGGAGGGCAGGAAATATCCCCTTCATCTTTATATCTCTGGGTCCTATCAGACTGGTGCATACTGAAATGTTGAGTCTGAATACTTGTATTTGTGTTCCTCTGATATCTATCAGCTAAATGGTCTTAAGAAAAATAACACCACCAACAAAGTATAACAAAAAAAAAGAAAAAAAGAAAAATAACATTTACCTCTTATAACTTCAATTTTCTTATCCATAAAATGGTATAATAATAATATCTACTAGCTTATTTTGTATGGTTATGAGGATCAAATGAAATGTCTATAGATATCTGCTATCTACTACATATGAAATATTCACATTTTTGTTTATTTTAATAGTATTGTTTTAACTAATAATAAGTTATTAAGAACTTGAGGTTAAGCACAGCTTTTTAGAAAAATAGCATAGGTCGACATTTAACTTGGTAAAAAAAAAGAAGGGATTTTATTTTTGCTATAGTAAAGAGAATTACCAAAAAAAAAAAGTTAATATATGTAACTAAAAAAAAAATGGATATATGAAAACACACTTACTTTCAAATCTATATAAAGTCCCGGAAAACTCACGACAAAATACAATTTATAACTTAGTTAAGTTAGATTCTAGGGAACGATTAATTTTTCTTCTAATAAGATGACACAGAACTTATAAGAAAGATGCCGACATGTGAGAAGAAATGGAGCAAACAGAATTTTGTTTACTTGACCTAAAGCCTTCGAATAAGAACATAATTTATCATTGTGATGGTCAGAAACTAATGCGGCCATCTATTTACATGTCCTAGAAGTCACTTGGAGCCTTCTCAATATGCTTTCTGTCCTCCGTTCTGTTTCCTTTTCTGTATAGACATGCATGAACAATTTAGGAATGATAAAATATCCAGAAATCATTGTAAGGAATTAAATGGTCAAAAATGATCAATGAAAAAGCCAAATAAATTAAACATGCTATTTTAAATAAAATGTACGTTTGTCCGATTCGCAACAGTCTTAATGGGATAAAGAAGTATGATTTCAGAGTGAGTGCTATGAGATGGATGGGGAATTTTTGTTTTCAGAGCTCTAGTGGACGTATTATAACCGCAGTGTCCTCAGTAAGCCTAAGCCATTTTTCTGAGGCCGTTTGCACCAAAACAGATTAGGAAAGAAAATAAATTTTGTAATTTACCTGTTTTATCTGAAAAAAAAAAAACATACTGAAAAGCCTGATAAAACGTTTCATTTGTATTTTTAAAAGAATATGGACTCGGGGGAGCAAAGTCTTTCTTAATAAGCTCTACTATTAATGAATTGGTTTCAGAAAATGTTCCAAAGCAATTTTCTTAGAAAACTAGGACAAGGTATTCCTGTTTGTCTACTAAGCCACTCCGAAGTCATGATTCAGCCTGCGGAAGGAAAAAAAAAAAAATCCTATTTTCGCTCTCACCAACACCACTTTTCATTTTACAATCTATTCTCCCAGTAATAAGACTTT
The DNA here is from genome assembly GCF_014176215.1 of Rousettus aegyptiacus. Taxonomy (NCBI): domain Eukaryota; kingdom Metazoa; phylum Chordata; class Mammalia; order Chiroptera; family Pteropodidae; genus Rousettus; species Rousettus aegyptiacus. Next base: position 42,277,288 of record NW_023416288.1, on the reverse strand, counting down.
ACAGTGAAATAGATAGGAAAACAGGAAGAAAAGGAGAAAAGGAAGGCAGAGGGGAAGAAACGAAGAACCGGAGCGACAGAGCCAGTGGTACAAAGCATGATCATCAACACATGAAGACGACACGTCTTTCTTTATGCACAAGAGTCAATAAACATAATCACTATTCGAGCTGCAGCCTTAGAATTATGCTACCAGTGTATGGCGTATATCTGCTTCCATTATCAATTGTCTTAAGGGCTCACTTTTCTTCACGTACATAACTAAATATGCAGGATCGAACTCATTCTCTGGCTTTGTTTGTTACAAAACATGACATTTTTGTTCCAATGAACTCATTCTCCTGGTCCCATTTAGAGAACCCGAAAGGCTCAAAAAAAGAGGCAGGGAAACACACGTGCGCTTGCCACAGGGACAGCAGTGCTGTTTGACACAAAGTTGCCACCCTGCAGGAGTCCCCGCGGCCCCGGAGTTCAGCATGGATTAAGAGTCGATTGCTCACGATAGATGATGTTGTCACTATGCGGGGAGACAAGGAATTTCAATGAGCGGGGGGCATCCACTCTTTTTCCATATAATTGAAATTGTGAATAAACCGATGGAGCCTTAAAACGATGCTGGGAAACAAGGGGACTGGGTTGAGAAGGACATTTTATACGTCCTCGCTTCTCTGAAGATCGCAGGGTACTCTCCACGTAGTACCAGGTATCGGCTTGTTCTTCTGAAAAATTAAATTGCTCGGAACCATCCTTCAAGCCGTTCTCTTATTGACGTGGCCCCAGGAAGTGGTGTTCTCACCACGGCACGGTCAGAGCTTCCAAGGAGCCCCCGGTGACTTTTCAATTATTTCTGTTAAAAATAAGGCTCCGTCTGTTCCGGGGAACGGTTTTTAAATTTGACTGAGGGGCACATGGCGGCTGATAAATAATTGCATGTGAAAACAAACCATATAGAAACTGTGGCTTAGAAATCAAACAGCCTTTTGAAAATGAGTTCAGTAAAGAACCACCAAAAAAAAAAAAAAATCTAATCCTTCAGAAGAGTTGACTTTGTCAAAGGACTATGGATTCTTAAATAAAAAAAATAAAATGCAATGAAGATGAAATAGAGCCTTCCTATAAAGTCAAGGGTAATCTTTCCAATTTGATTACCGCCGGTGTACTTTCTGTGGCATCTTCGAAGGACATCAGGTAACCTTTGAGGATTAAAGGCATTGTGGCCCGCAACCCTACCTCTGTCCTACAGAACTGTCATTCCATAAAATTCAATCAAATCGCTACCAGCGAAATTATTTCATCAGGGAACTCTTCACTGCCCAACTCCTGCGGCATGGCCCCGAGCGTCTGAGGACCCCCTCCCACACCCCCCGCCACTCTGCTGGGCCAGACTTCCCAAGATCAGACCCACACAGCATTTGAAATCATAACTCTTATAGAATAAAATGAAACCAATGTTTTTGAAGATAGTTTATTGATTTTTAAATAATTTATTGTATCTTAAGTTTACTTTCTCCAGATGATTAAGATGTGGATCATTTCTATATATGTGCACTGATTTTATCTCAGCGCTTTCATTTGAAGAGCTTACCGTTATTTGAATTTTAAATTTCCTTTTAGCAAAGGAGATATTTGAAGTAGATTATTTGTAATGATTCCAAACAGTATTTCTCTTTCTGTAATGTGTGATGTAAACAATAGATTACTCTATTATCCATCTATTAATTTTTGTACAGGATATTTGTAAACAAAAATGAGATTAGTAATTCAAATACTACAATTGCTCTCTAAAAGGGGATTTATAAGATGATAGAAAAAAAATAGTTACTTTTTTTCTCTCCAAAGGAAATGATTGAAGGGTTTTAATTTAAACAAGATTTATTTATAAACCTTAGTTCTCTCTCAAGTTAAGCCCTAATAATACATTTATATATTGGCATCCTATGTTTCATTTATTTACTTAGATAGTTAAAAGAGCTAATTGGATCTTGGCTTGTTTAAGGGCTAATTTCATAGGCTTAGTATGAAAATAAATCTTTCTAAATTTAAATCCATAAAACATTGATATAGACACGTAAAATAAGAGTATTTTAGACTGGATGCTAATAAGCGATCATTGACATTTACCTGTTCGATCTTAGCATCACAAACCAGCACACGCCTGGGTCAAAATGGGCCATCGCTCCTGGGCCTCCCTTTGCCAGAGTAATCGCACAAGTGAAGGCAAGGAAACTGGTGATGGAGTTAAGACATAACATGCTGAGGTCCTTAGAATTAACTGTGGCGGAGGTGATAGAGGACAGTTCTTAGGCCGAGAAAGACGAATGTGTTACAGTCATCAGTCCTGCCCGTCCTGTTGGAGCCCTGAGTCATGGAGAGTCTGTGACCTGTGCCTGGGATGCCTCTCTCGCTGTGTACTTGAGCTCTATTACCTTCTATTGGCCCCCAAATGTTCTCGAGGATTCTCCCTTATGTACCAAACCATATTTCATAATGGATACCACTACTGAGTCTTCCTACTTATTTCAAATGCAGTGAATCCGAGACTAACCCTTCCCGAAACATTGTCTCACCTGCCCTGCACCCCAAGGTAGTCGTGGTAGACAGAATTCCGAGGTGGGCTCAGGATCTCACCCGACGCTGTACACACCCTATAAAATTGTCCCCCCTTGGGCGTGGGCAACACCTATGACTATGACGAGAGAGCACGCCTGCGGCTGGGTTACCAGTTGACTCTGAGTTAATCACAAGTGAGATTAAGTTGGGCGAGACTGATGAATGGGGCAAGCCCTCTAAAGAGGTGAAGCATCAGAGACATACTCTCCTGCTGACCTAGAAGAATGGGGCGGCCATGGTGTGAGCTTCTGTGAACTTCCCGTAGAGAAAGTTGGAGAGATCTAGGATAGGAGAGCGGCGACATGAAGAAGCTTGGAGAAAATCAAAGGCTTCAAAACAAGTTGGTAGCAAGTTGTTACACAGCAATGGAAAATAATACAGTTGACCCTCAAAAAACATGGCTCTGAACTGCACAGGTCCACTTATGTGCAGATTTTTTCCAATTAATATATTAGAAAAATTTTTTGAGGTTTCCTCACTACTGGGTATCATATTAATCACACAAGGTGACCGGAAAGCAATTTACTACTGCTTCTTTGTTATCAGTGTGTGAATTGTTATACCTGTAAATAAACATGAATTTCTTTTTCATGTTTTTTTTTTTTCATTTTTGATGTCTAGTGTTAGTAACACATATAACATCTACAGCATTTTGTATCATGTAAGAGAATATTGACGTAGGTACTGACAGACTATTCATCTCATAAAAAGGCAACATAACCTAATGGTTTCGAAAAATATCATACAGTACTGTAAATGTATTTTCTCTCTTATGATTTTAATAACATTTTCTTTTCTCTAGTCTTATTGTAAGAATATACAATACATAGTACATAGAAAATGTGTGTCAGTTGACTGTTTATGTTGTAAGACTTCTGGTTAACTTCTAGTTAAGTTTTGGGGGGGAGTCAAAGTTAAATGTGGGTTATCAAGGGGGGCTGTTCCTCCTGCCCCCACATTGTTCGGGCATCAGCTGTACAATACTCCAACTGTTTGAAAAACGAGTGGACCGTCTTCTCAGCTTTCCCCTAATATTTTAGTGACTTCAGTGAGAATTTGAAACGACTGAGGACTGGAAGCAGGTGAGTTGATCCCTTATAGTCTTTCTTGTAGTTTTAAACCTCATTTTATAGCATAAATTTCATGACAAGGCCTGGGTTTTGTGATGGAAAAATATTTAGAGTTTTAAATAGATGCTTAGAGTGGTTTCCAGACAAATTACTCTGCATTGCTGACATAGCCTAACCAGAGTGACAACTAAAAAATCGGTCTTATGAATTTTCCTAACAAAAATGTGCTGCAGTATTCTACATTAATTCTTCTCCCAATGTTCCTTGGAACTATGCTTTGAGGAATGTAGATGGCATATGGTTTGTCATATGGTGAGCATTAACATGTTGTACTGTTTGCTTTTCCCCCATAATTTTCAATGTTTGTGATAAAACCACTGATCTTCTAGGAAGCCAACTGCTCCTGACCTTGACATAAAGGTAGTGTCTGCAATCATAGGATGTGCTGGTGTTGTTAGTTGGCTTCTTTTCATATCACAAAGATCCCTCATTTTAAACAAGCCTTTCATTTTAAAAGCACCTGCTGAAGGCTGTCATATCTCTAATGCATTCTGCAGAATCCTGTAATGTATCTTGTTTAAATTCTCCAGAGAGTTAATCCAAGTCTTCTCATATATTATCTTTGAATTGGCTGTTATATCTGCATCTGGGCCAATTTCTAGTTTGACTTAATAATTTTTCTTGAACAAAAGTTGCAAAGTGGCCAATTTGTGTAGAGCTTGGAAGGTACTTCAGTAGGCATGAATGTTGCTGTTTTCTGATTATGTGACTGTGTGATCATGCATGCACATACATGTAATAATCATGTTAGTATTCATAAAATCTAGGTAATTTGGCAGCCCTAAATTGTGAGTTTCTGGAGTCTTAATGGGGGCTAAAAAATGTAATATGGAAACTATGAAAGCTGTTGATTGAATATTTTCAATCGTGGCTTCTTTTGTTTTTTTCTCTATTGTCATTTTGTGTCATGACATTTTGCATATGGATAAAGCTACATATGGCATATCTTTTGTCTCTGGAAATTTTTATATAGACAGTGGGGATCGAGGGAAAGCTTAACTGTCCTTTTATGATGAGCTATACTACTGATAAGTTCTAAGTACTCAGAATGATGTTAAACATTGATATTCTTCTGTGTTTCCTACAGTACCAATCTGAGGTTCTATTGCAGACTGATACTACTCTTGTAATTTTCAAGAGAAGTCTTTTCTTACGTACCTGCCCGGATACCTTTGCCTTTTTCCTCAAACCAAACACACTTAAATTTTCCCCTGTGCATTTTCTTTATGGGTCTAGGATTACTGTAGCTTTTGAGATATTTGGTCATATAGTAATTATCATTACTCCTAATAACTCACTTTTAGTTATTTTTTGAAAATAATAACAACTTTAATATATGTTCATATAAAATTCTGAGGTGAAATTCATAACATAAAATGAACCATTTTAAAGTGAACAATTCTGCGTGATTAATTTCCCAGTGTGACGCAACCATCACATATATCTAGTTCTAAACATTTTCATCACCTCTCAATTAAATCTATACCCATTAGGCACTTATTCTCCATTTCATCCTCCCCTCAGAACTTGGCAGCCACCATTCTTTCTCTTCTGAATTTAAAACAAATGAAATCGTACAATATGTGACCTTTTTTGAAATAGATATGTTAGATTGGTAAAAATCAGGTCACTTTTATTTCTACACCCCTCCCACAAATCAGAGGCATCCAACTACTTTAGATGCAAGGGAACACTATAAGAAAATAGACAGAAAGGAACTAGTATGTACATGAAAATATATAATGAATTTAAATAAGATTACAATATTAGTAATATCTAGTTTGAGTTTCAGGAACCTTCAAAGTATAGGACTCTTGCTAAATACCTTACAATTTTAGCTAAGACCACAAAGAACCTGCCTCAAAGAATAACTACTAAGTCTTAGTAAGAGTGAACATTTTTACATATAGATTTGAAACTCAGAAAAGACATTATATTGTTATTTTTTTAAGCAGCCAATACCCATTCTGAATTAACCTTATATTTACCTTCCCTGTTTCTATTTATTCCTTTCTAGAGTTCTCAAACACATGCATTTTCTCCATAAGGCACACCACAGCCTTTTTGTGCTCGGCAGCACTACGTGGCAGGTCAGCAATAGGCCATTTAACAGTGAAATCATCAATAAAATGCACAAAAAGTGAGAAAACTGTGTCACTAAGTAGTTTGTGAGAAGGACACTTGCACACAATATGAGAGCTATAAAAAGAAGGCAGAGTGTTGCCTCGTTCAACCTCAGCTGGCAACATACAAATCGCACAAATTTTCAGCCCTCTGTGTGTCCGTGAATGACTATGAACGCACCCTGAATATCGACTTGGGGTTATAAATAAATTTTAGCAAGCAGGTGAATTCACAAATGTGGACTCTGTGAATAGCGAGGCTCTACTATACGTTAGAGCCCCTGGTGATATATTGTATACTTTCTGAGCATTCTTTTCCCTGCCTCCAGAATATTCTAATAAGATTATAAATATATGCTCCAAAAGCACTTATTATTTTAGCTTAGTATAGGCACCAGTCAAATGAAGGTTCTTATACAATTTTCTATTTCTAAGTTCATCTCTGAGAAAATATACAACTAGAGAAAACAAAATCAACTCACTTTATATGTGGAAGTAAAATCCCAACACAGTGCTAAAACTAAAAAGAATTCTGTGAGGTATTTAACCTGGCGGGTTTTTATTTCAACACATTTTTGTTGAATGATGAAAGTGAAAGAATTTTTATAACAGAGGTTTTCTCTGGTGACCATCCACTTTTCATTTTCACTATCTGCTATCAGGTAGACACCGGTTGAGCTGTAGCTGAATTACTTACAACTATCATTTTCCACGAGGTGATGGTCGCCCTCTCTCTTTTCTCATGATCCCTTACATTAAACATTTCCATCAAATCCTGTGCTTTGAGAGATAAAACAAATATAATATCCCAAACCAGTCGCCCCCTACAAATCAAAACGAAAGTTAGCAAATCACTTTCCGTTTTCCTTGCCGATTCAGAAAGCATTTCTCCACGCGTCTGTTTGCTGATCATTTATTCAGCACGTCCTGAAGGAGCAGCAATACCCTACCGGGTTCTGTTTTCACTTTTTACCCATCTGATACGAATCCTTCCTCGTTACTAGCAGTGACTGTTTTGTGTTTATAATTTCTCGGTCTTTGCGTCAGAGTCCATTTTTACGTACTCTTTGGGGCCCCTTGGCGTCTCCTCAGACACTCGCTGTGCCTCACGTGCCTGACCGACCGCTCTGGGCCCCCAGCTCCCGCCATCTGGGACCGACTTGTCCTTTCCCCAGTGCCTGGCTGTTCTCCTCGGCCCTCCCCATTATAGCCACAATGGCCGGCCACATGCCCTGTGGGTCTGATGCCTGTCACTACTTCTAGATTTGGGTAAAACAATGAGTGACAGACAAAGCCTGAGATCGGACACCTGGAACAGCGGCAGAAAGGGCCACCAACGCCACACAGTGCGAGGGCATCGCTTCCCAAAGGCGCAAACTTCGACCCGCGGAAATGAGAGAATGAGAGAATCAGGACGACGCAGTATATGTTTTTCTTTGCCCCAAGGCGACGCAGAGGCCTGGTGAATGTCTCTGCTGGGAGACCTGCGACGCCCGCCCTCACGGCTCGTTGTAAAGCCGTAGGCGACATCGTAGCACATGACTGCACATGGCTTTCTGTCTTGCCCTTTTACACGCCTGCCAAATCACGTGTCAGGGGACCCGTGCTCCCTTCCCGCTCTGTTTCTCGGGGAATCCAAACCAAGACAGGTCTTCAGATCTTATCTTTTCCTTACCAAGGGATCAGACTAACGCGGGGTTCTGATTTTTCTGTCTACTATTTCTCTTACAAATAGAAATCCAAGTCATCCAGTCAGCTGAGAAAACTTCTACTATTAAGGAGGAAATAATCTCTACAGAATTGATCGTATGGCGTATGTATCACACTGACACATATTCCGACTTGTATGTTTTCTGCCTGAGAATAAAAAAAAAGAGGGCGGGTTAAATTAGCCGGGAACGCGGCCGGCACGGACGCGGAGTGAGGGCCTTTCTTAAGAGTCTTAGTGCTTATTATACTCCATTCGTGTATTATTCAGCACAGCTAATTCATAAAACACAACTCAGGTGACAACCAGTGATAGTCACGCACCCTTCCACCCTCTTCTGTATCACCCTGTGAAATGCTTTTCTCCAGGCTCTGCTCACAGCAGCAAAGCCGCTGGGGGAGGGGGCCACAGGGAGAAGTCGTGCGACACACTTCTCATTAAGAAATAAGGGATTTGGAGTAAGTCCATGGAAGTGAAAATCCATTAGGTAATTACTGCTAAATGTCTGGAGTTTTCATTTGAGGATTTCTGGTGTCACGTTGCTCTTGAAATGACAATGCTGTCCGCAGAGCTCTGTCTGACTCTTGACGGATATATGCATTCGGAAGTCACCACTGCTATTCACGCTGCCACGCAAGTGTTTTTCAAGTGTGTACCATCGTGTGCCATTACGACCCCTTTGTCAAGGTACCTGGAGGTTCATTATGAATTGAAAGAAGAATATTTAGCAGCGATTTGTAGTTGTTTTATAATTAGTTTCCACGGGACTGAGAGAGTTCGTAGTGGACTTTTTCCTGCTAAAACTTCAGAAGTGCATGTGGCTTCCTTCTAGCGTTCCCCCGAACTCGGCTGCCATTGCTCCCATCGCACGGTAGCGATTCCACTCGTCTCTGTCCGTCGTTCGTGGGCTTCTCTCATTCTGTACTGTTTCCATTTCTTGCCACACAAGGTATCGTCCCTCTGTCCAAGAGAGAGCCGTTCTATATTTCTAACTATTGAAAGATACCTTTTCATTTTCTTCACATTCTGCAATAACCACTCCCAATCTCATTCAAATACCTAGTTTCCTCCAGCGTCCCCCATCTCATTTGAAATTGCCACTGTCCTCTTTCTCATTCAAGTCACATAAACGGAACATTCTCCTTGTCCGCTTTTTAGCCTCTCTTTGGTCTCAGATAGTACATTCTCTGCCATTTATTCACTTCCGACACTTTAAAAAAAATGAGTCTATATTTTTTGGGCAGTCACTTCTGATAGATTATGGAGGTTTCATTGTATTAAACAATGTGATTACAGAGTTAGAGACACTTGTGCTTTTTTTAACAATAGAAATTTTCCTATGAGTCTGTTACCTTTTTTCAGTTTTTGAGAGTTCGCTTTGGAAATCTCGGATCTGCAACGTGGTTCTTGTCTCTGTCCTATACTGTGTTGCCGTGAATTGGTTATTCAGCTTTTTGGAATACTTAATTTATCATCTATCTAAAGAAGACAAATATTACATATTACCTGTCATTTAGGGTGATTAGGTGTTTCATGAAAATTACCCGGATAATGAGTAGGGTCTGGTATTCGCTCGAGGAATAGTGATCGCCATCCCTAGATGGTGTGACCTGGTGGCACAATTATATGTTCACTCAGAAAGCTGTCTCAGCCACCACACCTAGCATCAGAAGGGACGAGGAATTTGGAGATAAAGATAAAAGTGTCTAAGAGAAGTAGTATATGGCTCTACCCCATGGCCATTTGAAATGACCAAACGTGTCTTACTCTTTTTTATTGGAGTAGACATCGAGAAGCTTTGAAAGTACAAAATATTTTGTCCTAAGAAGTTTAGTAGGTTCGCTAAAGAACAAAAGACATATATTATAGGAAGTCGTGAAGCCAGACAGAGGCATTTTACTGGAAGATCTTTCAAGTCTCTGCTCGCCTTCATTTATCTCAGCTCTGTTTGGCATAGCCTTGATAACAATGCTAAAAGACTGTTAATTAACTCCTAGAACACATAAGAGTTAACACTCTGTGTGTGTGTGTGTGTGTGTGTGTGTGTGTGTGTATAAAGTGTCTTATTTTGGATCATTAGTCCTATTTCAAAAAGACCTAATAAAAATTTTAGTATCAGTAGTTTTCTGAAAAACAATCTTTACCGTTAAACCAAAACAAACTTTTGTTTTATCATTAATTTCCTTTGTAAGTTTTAATCAGTTTTTTTTTTTTTTTAACTGAGCTGCCTTATAAATAGTACACTTGTATCTAGGCTGCAGTGAAGAGTGATTTATCTAAAATTACTAACTGAGAGACTCATTTTATTTAACTTTACTTCTTTGTTGGCAAACTGGAAGAATGCCAGATGGTAATTTTTTGCTACTTATTTCCAAGAGTATAATAAATCATTTTTCACTTTTATAAATGATAATCTTAATAAGACTTATGACATGTACTGGATCCAGGAAAATATTTCCATCTACTCCTTCATAAACAACTCATGAGTTGGGAAAATAGAAACAAAGCCTCCCTAAGTGACGGAAGATGTCGCGGCTGGCATCACGCCCTGCCTCCTGCTGTCAGTCTGACGGACGGGGGCGAAGGAGATGTCTTTTCTCTCTCTTCCTCTTCAGTAGACTTAACCTTTCTAGCTACATGCTCTGAAATTATCTTTCACCATTCTTTTGCTAGACTCATGACTATTGTAATTAAATAATTGTGTGGTTATCTGTTTAATGAAGAAATCTTAAAACCATAAGCACAGGAATCTTATTGTCTTAGTCAAAACCCTGTTACCAACCCCAAGCAAAAATGCCATGTGTCTGGGAGAAGCACAGAAAACAATTAATTAGGCTGATGAGGAACGTGACATTTTGTGAAGCTGTCTGTGTGTATTTTGTCATAATGCTATGACCTGACAGATTTGGGAATGCCTCTTACTTTCTGGAACAGATTATATCTGAGTATTTTTAAATTGTGATACAGAAATTTTAGGATATTTGGAGTTACATGCCAAGGGTTTTATATCTCTGTTTTGTTGTTTGGTGTTGTTGTTGTTGTTGTTAAGTAATTACTCATGCAGGACCTAGATAGTGCATTTTCTGCTGTCGGTCCTTTGCATGATGGTAGAAATCTTCAATTTTCTGATACTTCATGGCATGATGCTAGGGGCTGTGCTTCAGCTGAGGTTTTCCAATGCTGATTCGAAAAGAAGAAGGGTGTCCTTGTTGTGTATTGAAATTACTTACAGATTCTGCTCAGAGTGAAATCAAATCATCTTGGTAAAATTATAACAATTAACTTTTGCCTCATTAGGCATACAAATGGGCACAACTATTTAGGGATGAGTGTATATATATTCACACCCACATACACATATATGTCACTAAGTATATGCACATATAGCCCTGTGTGTGTATGTATGTATATATGTATATGTGCACACATATGTTCTTATGTATATGTATGTAAAAATATATATGTATTTATATAGGAACGTTTGTAAGTAGGACTGCTTAAAAGTTGATTGATTCATGCCTTAATGATATCATCAAGGATCCAGTATTTTTCCATTTTTTATTTAATCAGTGTCATTGCTGGCTTTAATTTTAGGTGCATGGCAAGATGTTGCATAAATTCCCAGCATTAGATTCAGATAAAATAATTTTTAGGGGAATAAAAGTGATTATTATTTCCTTGATTTTCACTTAGGAACTGTAAAACTTTTTTGAAAACTCATTAGATTTCCTTTCACATCTCATTGGTCAGAACTGGGTCAGATTTTCATTTCATTAAACTTAGGCCTATTTAGTTCCACTTCTCGAGATGCATAAGAGTACAGACTCCTGTGGGACAATGTAGAAGTGGGGTAAGTATCTGAAAAAACCAGATTTTTAGGGAGGAAAAGAAAAATAGATTCAGCATAAAAGAACAATAATATTTTACATATGTATATTGTTCCATATTTTGGGACTTCACTCGGCCTAATTTGAGATGAGGCATTTTCATTTCGCTGAATTTGCTCAACTCTCTTCTCCCTCTGTTATCTTTCCTGACTTCGGGTTACTCACTCTTTCCTCTACGAGCAGCCAGAATTTAGTGAATCCCTATAAAACTTGGGAATATTTAAATGATGTTATTCTTCTGTCCTCTCATATAGAAGCTCTCAGAAAGTGTCACCTGCATCAGTCACTTTACTTGGTGCAAGCACAGTTCCCACCTTAAGGAAAGAGACAAAAACATTGAACCAGATTTTCTACACGATTCCGAGCCCTTGCTGTAATATGTCTGTTTTAAGTATGAAAATCTATTGGTTCTGCATGTAATTTTTATACTATTTGTATGATTGGCTTTAACATAGAAGATAATTTACTCAGCATGTAATAATTCAGCACTTGGAAATAATCAGAGGGCCATATAGGTATAAAATATCTCAGTTATTTGGCATGTATGGTAACTTGACAGAAAATGTCAGACAAAATTACCCTTAAATGATTCTGAGTCCCCTATGGAAATCATGTAACTCCATTGCACCCCTTTTAAAAATTCCATGCCCGGCTCTGATGAAATATTTATTACTAAACATCTTATGTAGAATATCACTGAGAGTCACTGAATATATCATCCAGATTCAGTATGAATATAGATGGCCTTTTCAGATGACAGTTCCAATAAAAATCTTTAGATTTTCAAATTTATTCTGAATAAAAATGCCTAAAAGCGGTAATTGTTAATTGTACATACTCTACATTCACAAAGACTTTGACAGTCCCCTGAGTTAATATCTAACTGAGAGACGAATATTTGACTTCAAAGATTACGATCCATCCATTATTTTAATGGATAAAGAGTTACAAGTGGTAGCATCAGTGAAAATGGCAAAGTAAAGACTTCGGAAAGTTTACTCCTTTATCCAATAAAAAAATAAACCTGGAAAAATGGTCAGAATCAATGCTGAGAGAACTCTAGAAATTAACTACAGGCTTGCAGCAACCTGGGGAGCATTTAATAATAATTTTGAAAAACTGGTTGAACTGTGGTAAAAAACAGAGCTTCGTGGTGGTTTAACTGCCCTCCCTCATCCAATGCCTTGGTGCTCGGGTCTGCAGCGGCCTTGAATGGCACTCGCCCATATTCCCAGTCCTGGAAGGAACAGAGCACAGTTGGAGCTTTCTCAGAGCCTTCTTCTGAGGACAGGGTCACCTTTTACCTATCTTGTGATTTCCTGAACATTTCTATGTGTCAGAACTGCCTTTATTTGACTTCACTCAACTTCTCCTACAAGACCTCTGTTGGATGTTTTGGTTTTGAGACCTCATGACGCTTTGGGGCAAACAGCAGACTAATTAAAACTTAAAAGGAAAGGCTGAGTTTGAGCTAATCATCTTTGGGCTTTGGGAAGCTCTAAAATTTCAGGGAATCTAGAAAGTCATGTAAATGTGCTCAGGAAAAAGCTGAGAAGGTTTTAAACTCTTACTTCTGACTGATCTAGGTGCTCTTTACAAGCAGGAAGTAGAGACTAAGAAAGAGTTGAGTGTGGACAGCATATTCTGACACCCACCCAGAGACTCCTGGCAAAGATTCAGAGACTCACTGGTTCTGGATATTTAAGGAGATCTCTGTCCAATTAACATCTGACCACCAAGCCAGCTGAGTACACACATTAGTGGCCACATTTGACAAACATACAGTCTTTGCAGGATTGGTTCAGAAATGTTACCACACATACAACAACATTTACAACAAGTAACAACACAAATCAACCTTAGGATCAGAGAGAATCTGATTTTTCTGAGCTGCCACATGATGTTATTTAAAATATCCACTTTTCAACAAATTATGAGACATGCGAAGAAGTAAGAAAGTGACCCGTAAAGAGGATAGCCGAAATCATCTTGAAAATATAAAGTTGGAGAACTCACACTTTCCAATTTTAAAACCCGCTGCAAATCTACAGTAACCGATACACTGTGGTAATGGAATAGACATATAGGTCAATGGAATATAATTGAGAGTCCAGAAATAAACCCATCTCTAGTCAGTTGGTGCAGGCGCTAATACCATTCAGTAGGGAGAGAATAGTATTTTCATCCAGTGACCCTGGGATAGCCACGTGCATATGAATGAATTTCAACCACTACTTCACATCATATGCAAAAATTAATTTAAAACAGATTAAAGACTTAACTACAAAAGCCAAAATTATAAATATGTTACATGAAAAATAGGGGTGAATCTTCATGACGCTGGAGTAGCCAAAGCTTTCTTATATTTGGCACTAAAAACAAAAGCAAACTCCTCCAAAAATACATAGATAAATTAGACCTCAAGAAAATTAAAAACTATTTCACTTTAAAGGACATTATCCAGAAAGTAAAAAGACGGTCCTCAGAATGGGAGAAAATATTTGCAAATCTTACATCTTGTGAGGGGCTAATAGCCAGGTTAAATAAAGACCACTTACAACTTCACAGAAAGACAAATAATCCAAGTATAAAATAGGCGAAGGGAAAAAAAATGGGCAAAGGATTTAAACAGACATTTGCCCAAGGTACACACATGACCAATAAGCACAGGAAAAGACACTCAACATCAATAGACACTAGGGGAATGGAAATCAAAACAATGATGAGATATCACTTTACAGCCACCAGGATGGCAATAATAATAATAATAATAATAATGTAAAATAAGTATCGGTGAGGGGCTGCAGGAACTGGAACACTCATTATTGCTGGTAGAATGTGCAATGGGGGAAAACAATTGGGAAGTTCCTTATGACCCAGCAATTCCATTCTTGGCTATATACCCACATGGATTGGAAATGGCTGTTTAAACAAAAAGTTATACATAAATGTTCATAGCAGCACTATTCATGATAACCAAAAAGTGAAAGCACTCCAATCCAAATATCTATCAACTGACTAATAGCTAAACATATGTGACATATCCATACAGAATATTATTCAGCCATAAAAAGAAATGGTACATTCATATACGACAAAATAAACCTTATAAGCCTTGTAAGTGAAAGAAGTCAGTCCTAAAGGACCACATATCACACATTTTCCTTTACAGAAAATGTACAGAGAGCAAATCTATAGAGACGGAATGTACATCCGTGGTTGCCAGGGGTTAGAGGAGGAATGGGAAGTAACTAGTAATGGGCACAGCGTTTCTTTCTAGAGTGATGAAAATGTTCAGGAATTACATAGTGGTGATGTTTCACCTTGTGACTGTACTAAAAAACCCTGAATTATACATTTTCAAACAGTGAGTTTTATGGTATGTGTATCCTACCAATTTATTTTAAGTTATAAAGGCTTTTGTCTACATATATATGTAAAATATTCTTGCTTCCTTGATCTGGCTCTTTGACAATTTAATATAAAAATTTAGTATAAGTCCTTAATAATAGCACCAAATGTCTTTCTCTAGGTCAGTTTGCTGAAAACGTATTTGTTCAATGATGTCCAGATCTCACACGTGAGTGCGCGCGCACGCACACACCACACACACACACACACACACACACACACTGTAGACAGACACCTGCACTCAGATTGAAGATTGTTAGCCACGGTGCTTTGCCACCAGAGGGTGGATTTAGACACAGGTGTATGAAATAGAGAAGATGGTGACATGCTTCCCATGAAGATGGTGACATGCTTCCCTTGTCCGTCCCCATGAAGGCAGACTCAGAGTCTATGAGGAAGATCTAGTCTAAAATGTAAAATGTGCATGAAGTTACAGTCGAACCAAGCTAGACTGAAAAATCCCCAGCTAAGTTTTTTTGTTTTGTTTTGTTTTGTTTTTTTGAAAAATGAGTTTTTAGAGTTATTCAGATCTTCTAGATTCTTTCTTGCTGCATTAAGATACATTCTGGCCCAGGTTTAATATATGAGGTCACTAAGTTATACATGAAGGATGGCATTTACACAAAAGGGAACAAATCTGGAATAAAACATCCCACTTTAGTCAACGTTGTTTACAAAACTTAGGAAACATTATTCCAAGAAGTCATTCATCTCCCATAAGTCCATAGATTTCAGGACTGTTTTCCATGAGACTTCTTTGTACATTCCCGGTAAGTTCTGCTAAATGCACCCCATAGAGAGGGACTGCCCCGTCCCCTGTGTTCCAGGAGATAATATTAAGAGCATGTTTGCAAGAGGATTTCACCAGCTCATCTTTCTTTCTCTGCTGCAATGTCTTGTGATCAAGAACAAGCGTGCTTCGATCCGCACACTGGGACCGCAGCATCGCCCATCACTGTGCGACCTCCACTGTGTTCTCGAGCTGATCACTGCTTCTTTCTCAAAGTCCTTGTGGCTGCATTTTCCTGTGGAAAAAGTACGTGGAGTATTTCTTTTTAGTCTCCACATTTGTTTTCTTCCATTCCTAGGACTTTTTCTTTAGTTAAAACTACACATTTTTTTTTTATCATCAACCTGAGTATCTCATAATAATAATTGGAAGGACATTGAATTTTCTTGATATCTTTGACGTGTCATCATTATTCTTCACATAGTTCCAAATTACTTATGTGATTTAACTTTTCTTCCTTTTTCTTTCATTTTTATGAACTATTGACTGCAGTTTTCTGCAGTTTGGTCTCTGTAGCGCTGCTTCCCATTTCACTTTCATTTCTATGGTGGTTTTACGTTTTCCTCCACTTCTTTCTTTAGCTGTCAGTTTGTTCATTAATGATCTTTCCCACAAATACAATAATGTGTGAATTATTAGTATGCATTCTGCAGGATTAATTTTTATAACAAACTTAAAACAGCTTTCAAAACTAGGAATACTATGTGTTTGGCTTCTATAAAGACAATAGGAATTGAAAAAGGCACTTAAATAAATCTTTAACATAATTTTTACTTTCCTTCGCAGAAAACTAAAGGTAAAAGTTATAATAGATTTTTCGCTCAGAGGAGTTTTTTGAGCTGACATAAGGCAAGATTATATTATGTTGAATTTAATTACAAATTCTGTATAGGATTAATTGATACATTTTATTCAGCAATCTTAAAACATATTAACCCACATTTATTCAATGTATTTAAGGAGTTTCCTTTGGAAGTAAGATAAAATGCACAGAGTTTAAGTGATTTAATAGAAACGGTTCAGTAAGTCCACAAAAGAGAAAGTAGTATAAATGTCGAGCACTGGATATAATTTTTAAAGCTGGTAATTAGTAATTAGTATCTGCCAGTGTCAAAAAAGAGTAAGAGAAATTCTGTATTATATAATAGCCTGGCAAGTACAATTTATTTATAAAACTATTCAATTCCTGCACTGCATTTGAAGCTGCTATTTACATATTTGAATACTAGTGTATGGTTTGGATATGTTCGAATAAATACCAGGCCATAAAGGTCTGAATTTCTAAACATACTGTGGAATGCCTATTATAAACTCTAATTGCAGCAATATAAAATGTCTTTAACTTAAATGCAAAATCTAAACAAAGGTGTGTATTTCTTTCTCTTTAAAAAAAAAACACTAAGAGAGAATTGGATAACTAACATTCTGAAGAAACTGGGAGACACACTTTTAGGGAAAAGAAATGCTGAAAAGCAATTAACTTAAGGAGAAACTTAGAATGAAGAGATTGATGAAAGTGAAACAAATTATTTGGTAAAATAATAAGGTATTATAATGTTGGTATATTGTATATTTTCTACTACCTAAAAATATCTTAAGAATATTTTTATGGGATTCTACTGATATCATATGCTGTTTATATTAGTGTTTGAAAACTAGTTGGATTTTCATAAAACTGAAGCAAAGAAAAATTTTATTGAAAAGGCCACTGGGAAGAGATAAGGTTCAATATTGTATTTTGATACAGATTTATTTGAAAATAGCACTGTTAAATTATAACAAAAATTCCCTGTGAATGCAGATGTATTCAATAGTAAAAAGCTCAAAGTCATTAAAAAAGTTTTCATTAAATATATTTTATATAATTTGATTTTAGAACTATATCCTGTAAGAGAGAGAGAGAGAGAGCGCGTGCGAGCGAGAGCGTGCGTGCACGTGTGTGAGGTGTGAGATAATCTTACACCCAGGGCCATTTCATTAAATAATCTTCCTATGAAAATTTGGAAAGAACAAACAATTCAATTAAAAAATGGGCAGAAGACCTGAACAGATAACTTCTCCAAAGAGGAAATACAGATGGCTAATAGATATATGAAAAGATGCTCAAGGTCCCCAACCATCAGAGAAATGCAAATCAAAACCGCAATGAGATATTACCTCACACCTATTAGAATGGCTATCATCAATAAATCAAAGACAAATGTTGGCAAGACTGCAGAGAAAGGGAACCCTCTTTGTTGTTGGAATTGCAAATTGGTATAGCAGCTATGGAAACCAGCATGGAGGTTTCTCAAAAAAATTAAAAATGGATATACCTTTTGCACCAGCAATTGCACTTTTGGGTATTTATTCAAAGAAAACCAAAACAATAATTCATAAAAGTCTATGGACCCCAATATTCATGGGAGCACAATTTACAATAGCCAAGATACGGAAACAACCTAAATACCAGTCAACAGATGATTGGATAAAGAAATTACGGTTCATCTATACAATGGAATATTACTCAGCCATTAAAAAAAATGAAATCCTACTATTTGCAATGACATAGATGAAGCTGGAGGTTATTATGCTGAGTAAAATAAGTCAGACAGAGAAAGATAAATACCATACGATTTCACTTATATGTGGAATCTAAGGAACAAAAAGAACAAACTAATCAAAAACAGACAAATATAGTGGACAATTTGATGATGGACAGAGGCGGGGAGGCTTGGGGTCTGGAAGAATGAGGTGAAGGGTTAAAGAGTACGAATTAGTAGTTGATAGTCGGGCACGGGGATGGGGAGCACGGCAGAGGGAACGCGATTAGCATTAATATGATGGCTAAGTGGAGGGCCAGGGGAGGGAGGGAGCAAATGGGGGGATCATTTTATGAACTATATAGATGTCTAACCAATGTACTATATACTTGAAGCTAATTTAAATAATTTTTTTTAATTGGAAAGGTGTTATCGTTTAAGTGTGCTCAACAAATGAGCAACTTCTATAGTCCATCTGAGGCTTTTAAATGTTTCATAACATTTTATAAATCTTAGTAGGACTATCATACTGGGAAAATAAAATGTATTCTGACATCAGGAGGACTTTCAAAAAAGGGATTCAAATATTTACTGCTTCATCTTAAAGGGAAGGGGACTACCTGCCCTAGAACTGACGGAACAATCCCTCAGATGGCAGATCATAAAGACCAGGCCATTCTTTATGGTTTTCTCAGGAGCCTAGGCTACCTCCCTGTTTAACTGCAAGACCACACTCTGGAAGAGAAGTTGATGAAGGCTGCATGCAGTCTGTGCTTAACCTTTTTGGAATGTTCCTTGATGTTTAATTTTAAAACCATATGCTTTAAAATATTGTGTCTCTCAGATAAGTGGCATGTTTAAAAGTCCTCAGCTCTACTAATTTACTAATGGATCCGTTAATCCACTAGTCTATTCCTAATTTACTAATGGATCGAATCAATTATGGACTTCTCTTGCTGATAAATTTGGTATGCAGCTCTGTGATACGGGTCAGGGAATAGTTGTGCTGTCATCCAAAATGAGTGTGGGCCCTGCGATGGTGTTCTAGGGCCATCATTGCAAAGTGCCACACAGTGAGCGGCTCAAACAACCGGAATCTGTCTGAAGGCCAGAAGTCAGATCTAGGTGTCGGCAGGGTGGGCTTCTTCTGAGGCCTCTCTCTCTGGCTTACAGACGGCCTTCTCCTTGCGTCTTCCTGTGGTCTTTGTGTGTGTGGGCGTTCTGATCTTCACTTACGAGGACACCAGTCATTGTATTCGGGCCCACACACATGACCTCGTTTTATGTTAGCTATCTCATTAAAAGTCCTGTCTCCAAAGACAGCCACGTTCTGAGGTACCTGGGGTTGGAGCTTCAACATATGGATTTGGGGGAAACACAACTTAGTCTAAAAAAGGTGTCAATTTTAATTCAGTGTTGTTTAAGTGTCTTCGATTCCACTTGAATTCTGTTTTTAAAAATACATGATATCGCTGGATCAATATCTTCTAATAGGTAGTAGAGGATTTCATCATTGACTCTTGCATTAGTCAGGTTTATCCAGAGAAACAGAGCCAATAGAGTGTGTGTGTGTGTGTGTGTGTGTACGCGCGCGCTAAATACCTTTGTTCTTTCCTATTCTTCATCATCTTAAAGCTCCAGGGTGTTGCCAAACTCAGAGAAGCTTCTTGTTCATGCCTCTGTGCCTACAACCCATACTGCTGTCGACTCTCTCTTTCATGTCAAAGTTTTGCATAGTGTGCTTCCTATAATGCTTTCATTCTTCACTGCGAAGCTCCCCAAGTGAGCGTATGGCATCCCAATTCTTTTGTTCTGATTGCTGTTCACGTAGAATACTCCTCATAGGTTCTGATCTTTTATTCTTAGTAGAGCATGAGGGGTGATAATCAGAGAATGGGAAAAGGGGAAGACAGAAGCTGAGAACTCTCATGCATTAATATTTCATCCTTCGACACTGATGTAAAATTTACAACTTCAAATAAATTTTGTATTTTGAATTCCTTTTTAGTTCTCTTCTCATAGGTCCATCTGCATTTACTCTCCTTTGTCTTTGGAGTACCACGGTGTAAAAGTTGGCAACCTCAGATAATTTGTTTTTCTCAGGTGTCAGAAGAGGAAGTCATATGTATTCTCACTTCATGCAGGTGAACACTGAGTTTCTAAGTGGTTTCAAAACGTATCCAACTGAATGTCATTGATGATACAACCAAAGTTGAACCCAAACCAGATTTTTCAGACCGTAGTTTTGTTTTGTTTTGCCAAAACACACTTCATACTGGGGGAAGCACAGGGCCTCAGGGGAAGAGAAAATAAGCTTAAGTCTAGTCTTAATTTCTTTCGTGTTTCAAACGGGAAGAAGTATTTGTTTCTGTTTTTGAGTGTGTGTTTGTGCTTGTGTTATGGGTCAGTGTGTGTGGTGTGTGTGTGTATATAGAGAGATAAGTGGAAAGAAAGAATGAAATTGAAAAATTCATGAAAACATCTCAGTAGTTTTCTAAAAATAAGGGTATGTACTGGGGATGTCAAAGGAAAGACAAACTAGTTTCTGACTTGAGAGCCAATAAAATCATAGAGTGTAGAATAGAGGGAATAACTCAGCGCTTCATTTTTCATAGGCAAATGGGGACTATCTGAAAATAAATTTTATTGCAAACTAAAATTTATCACTCATTTTTTGTTGCCTTAAGAGTATTTTATAAATTCATACCATGTAATTAATTCAATAACATCATGATTTTTTTTTAATGAATTGAAACTAATGTTTTGTTTTCTGTCACTAGAGTCTTGAGGCTGAATATTTAAAATTGCAGAAGACGAAGCATAAGTGTGGCTGAGAGGACTAGAGATACCCGAGATAGAGAAGTGAAAAGACTCATCTCGTCTTATAACTTATGTATTAAGCTTTTAGTTTGCTTGGTCAGAAATGGTTTTTGTTAGCACATAAATATTTAGGAAGATTGGGCGATCAATAATAATGATTTTAAAAATCCATCTGCTTCAAAAATCCTATATGAGACTAAACACAAATAAAGGCTGAAAGTTTTGAGCAAAATGATTGTCAGGACCTTGGCACAATTATTATAAATATTTCAAAGTTGTTAGTTTAACTGAATAGTAAATTATATGGCATCTTACAATGGCCAAGTTTGAGTGAAAGCTTTTAGCTTCCAATTAAAAAATATTTTTTTATGATATAAGGAAATACTTGCCAAACTACCTATCCATAATTCAAAGAATTGGCAAAGCAAAAACGTTGCTTGGGATATTTTTGTGTTTCTTCACCCACTCATGAACTCATGAAACTCTTGAGCAACACGGCATTCTAAACACGCACATGCTGAGTGATTATAGGAAGATGTGTCTATATAGATCTTTTACACTGTCTATCGTCATATGAACAATTATCACCACACCAAGTTGTGCACCCCCTAAACCAGCCCGGTCTTACGCCGCCTCTCTGCCCTCGCCTCCACATTTCTTCACGGTGCTCTTTGGAACCCAGGGTTTCTAACCACCAAACGCCCCTGTTTCCATTACTATTTCCTTCCCCTATTCCTCTAGTTAAAATATTGCTGTGCCCCCAAGATGTTGCCCCCTGTAGTACTCTGAAGGATATTTATGTTTGTTCATTCGCAGCACAGCTACTGCAAAGCATGATTGTGCGAATAAACGAGGAAGCTGTGGCTGGCGTACCACAGACCTGTGCCCTCCGATCAGCGCCTCATGCTAAGACTTCCATCCAACAGGCAGACCTCACTTACTAACAAGTAGTGAGATTTCCAGCGGCACAATGCCAGACCTCCAGGATGTGCATTTGCTTTCTCATCTGTGGCCCGGGCATCAACCTCTTTGTGTGACTTTCAATGCATCAGAGCGCACCTCGAAGTAGATTTCAGCTTTGTCTCCCAGGTGTCTAGTCATAGCAACGCTTTCTGTTCCCCAAGACGTGGTCCACGCTTTTGGGTCTTTGTGCCTGTGTCTGGGCTGTTTCCTCTGCCTTGGATTCCGTTTTTTCATTCCACTTCATACTGACTTTTTCCCCAAATGTCATCTTCTCAACAGACTTCCAAGTAAAATAGTTTGCTTTGTTGTGCTCAGCACTTCTAAACAGACGTCTGCTTTGGGTGTTTTTCACACCATTTTGTAATTATACGACTACTGTATCTAATTTTCTAGCGAGAGCATGAATTTCTTGAGGTAGAAACACTATTTTATGCATGTGTTTTTCTTTATAGCAGAGCTCATTGTCAGATACTTTTCATTTCACAATGAGAAGCTGAAGGATTAAAGTGAAAGTCTTTATTGATTTAAGGCCTAAAACCTGTATGAGAGAGAACGTTGATTGGAACTAATTTATAGAGAAAAGTGCTCACTCGGTCCCCGGCATGTCCGATGTGTCCTCATCACGAGAGCTGGTGGCTTCTGGGAACAGAAGGGCATCGAGGACCAGGAAGTGGGGACAGGGCACAGAGGATGAACCACCGCTATGCTGAGTGGGAGGTGACTTTCAGAAATGTGGTTATTCCCGCCAAAATGACAGCCATTCCTAGAAGCTCTATTATACTTCATGTTTAATAAATTTATGAATTCGTGTTTTGAACTCTTGGAAACCACAGAAAAGCAGCCGGTGGAGATAAAAAGTCTCATAATTTCATCTCTAAGTTTGCCACTGTATTGGTATTCTTGTTTCTTCTAACAGTTCATATTCAATATGTGAGAATTCCCATTGGTTTAACATTGTGAATTAACTTTTTATTTAATTGTATCGATTTGTTAAGTAAAATGGTATCGCATAATTATTTTAATTGATAGTTATAGAATTTAAATTTCCAGTGTATTTTTTAAGTTATTCCCCATACATTGTTTTAAATTATCCCAGTGTTTCAAAATTGTAAATAAATGGCTACAAAATGTTCGGGTAATAAAACTTTAATTAAAATTCATCTTAAATTAGAGTGTTATATAAAATAAAAAGACAATTGCTTAGGTTCTAGAAAGTAATCTAAAGTTGAGCTTCACAGAGCTAAAAGTGAATCCTAAGTAGCATGTATTATGTTTGCAAAACAAAAATAAATTAGAAAGTCAATTATGCACTTCAATAAAGAAAACACAATCTTTAAAAAAATTCCAGGAGTGTTGTATCTCCCACTTTTCTCCACTATTCCAAAGGCTCAGTCAGAACCTCCCAAATCATGTGCTGATTATAGGGACTGCCAAATCCCACTGAAGGTCAGAGAACACCCTTTGATTAAAAAAAATAAAATAAAAATTGAAAGATTCACAATTACTTATAGGGCCATAAAGGTAAGAAGTGAGTTTAAAGCAAGAACACTCTGTAGTCCCAGAGTCACAGCCATAGTCTGCTATTGAGGCCTTGTAGATGTTTTCACTTCAGGACGGGTAGTCTGGGATTTCTATGAACTTGTTTAGAAAGGAAGCACTGTCCCCTAATTCCCAATATAATGCATGTAAATCCATTAGATGAGGTCTTTGCAGACCCTCAGGGAACTAAAAACAAATATCAAGCCTTTAAGATTGAATTCTGAATAGTTTCAAAAAGCAAGCTGGTTTTGTTATGTTCAAGTAAAAGAGTAAAAGCTTTGCAAAGCATAAAATTTAAATTCTTCTATGCCTCGATATCAGAGCCAGAACTAAGGGTGAGATAAATCTCAGTTTAATCTTCTGATTTTCTAGTTAATAGGGGCTACATGAAAAGCAATATTTAATTTCTCGCATAAAAATAAATACACAAATAACTGATTCCATTGATAGTGCAGTGATAATTCCTGTAATGTTTTTGATGATGATAATTTTTCTGTGCTATAATTTTTCTTTTCCCAAGGGAAAAGGATCTATGACCAGAGTTACATGTCCATTGATTAACAGGTCAAATGTGGAAGTACCTATTAAATTTTTACAAATTAAAATCAATCAATAGTATGACTAACTGGCATATATAATTCGTTTAATCTATTTTTTTTAAATCTGGATCCTGAGAATCCAAGATTTTGCTTTTGATGCTGATGTTGTATGCAGTGCTCAACTCATCTGGCAATATGCCATTTTCCTAGTACGAATCACATTCTGGGGAAATTATAGATAAAAGGACTAAAGATCCATTAGTCACTTATGAGGAAGACATATATATATATATGTATGTATACACACACACACACACACACACACACACACATTTATGTTTTTATTTGAATGGAGAACAGTCTAGGGACTGAGACATTTTTGAGGACATTCCAGGACAATACATCATAACATGTTTCTAACATAAAATAGTGTCGAAAGGGGTATGAGCCTGTGGCATGGCAGGTGGGTCGGGGGGCGGGGGAGGACATGTGAGCCTTTCCCATCTTGCTCTGCCTGTCACCCTGTGGCTCCCTGAGTATCAGGCCAAACAAAGGGATGTCATTGAAAAGCAAATGTGAGCGCTGTGCACCTTAATTGTGGGGAGACCCCACAGAACAGACTGAGGAAGACGTCCCCAGGGGTGCCACTGTGGGGCCCGCCTGCATCTCCCTTTCTATGGCTCATCCCTGTCACAGTTATTGTTCATGGAGAGTTACAGTGCGTTTTCGATAATTCTGTCTCAATATTGTTTTGTAACCGTTGTGTGATTTTAGAAGGCAAAAGTTGTAAAAGTCGACTTACGTTCTTCATTCATCTGTTGGAAATTTTGCCTATTGATTAAGATAGCAGTGTTTTCCTTCTGAACTACCTCGATTTCTTTAGAAATAGAAATTTCTTTAGAAATTTTTGATACAGTCTCTGTGATGCATAACAAATGCATTCAATAGTTTCCTTTCATAATCTTTTCTGTTGATAGTTTCTAGTTGAAAAAATATGTTTTTCTTTAATTTTTCACAGGCAGGCCAATAACAAAACATGTGACTTCCCACACGAAAGCCATGAATCTCACTGGAATACAAAGAAGGAATTAAAGCAGACATTAAAATTATATCAAACTAATCATCGCAGTGAAAAAGTTTTGCAGAACTGTGCATTTGTGTTTCCTCGAAATTGTTTTGCATGCAAGAAATCAATCAATCCGCTAAAGATGCCTTATTTGCCTCATTTTTAGTAAGAGAGCTCTCACAATTATAGTTATAAAATCTTAGAAGTATAATTTGTAATATAATGAAGGCCTCCCAGAACTGCTTCATTTGACAAGTGTTGAGATTCTTGTTGATCAGGAGGAGAAGTTACCTTTTTACCAGTTTTCTCTCTGATAAAGTCTCCTCTGTAAATACATGCATCTTTGCTTTGTCATACATTTTTCTTTATTTCAGTGTGTCAGAGACTCCTTTTTTATAGCACAGGCAATGATTATAAACAATGAAAACCTGATTCTTGAAAATATAGAAATAACCCAAATCAGTGTAATACTTAAGAATGTTGTATATGTGTGTGTGAGTACATGTATATTTGTATCTATGCACATATATGTGTACATATGTATTATATATATTTATTTATATTTTTATTTTATATATTTTATTATTAATTTAAATATTCATTTATTTATTTTATTTTATATATTTTATTTTATTGGAACCACTCTCAAAATAAAATAATGAGAAAGAAATCATTTTCATTATTTTTTAGTGAGAGCAAATTTATTTGTTAAAATCAACCTTGTTTCCCAAGGTGGACTTCAAGTGGTTTTTTATTGTTAAAAGAAATAAAATTTACTTTTAAGTTATAAACTGATATCATTTCATAGTCTAAGAAACATGCCGTCGGTGAGTTAATGGAAAGACTAGTTCAGACTAAGGAACGGGATGCCAGAGTTTGGTCCTGATGTTGCATTATCTCTCTTTGTGACTTTGAGTAAGAACATTTTCCTTCTCTATCCTTGGATTCCTCATCAATCAAAATAAAAGAAAGCTGAATTAAGTTAATGCATCCACTGACTTTTAAATGGTGTTTCTAGGATTCCAAGAATTTCCCGAAAAGAATATCAGAATCACATCTTGTTGTTTGCATCCTAAAATCATGTCGTTGATTTACATATTGCCCCCAGAAGTTTAAAAGTAATCCTCTGAGGTATTTGTATTCAGTGCAATGCATCATTTGCCAATGGGGGTGCCTAAAAATTTCCATGAAGGGGTCGTGCATAAAAGGACCTTCCCATGGTCACAGTTAAATTTTTGTAAATACAATGCTGTATTGTCATAAAACGCAATATGCTTCCCTTCTTTTTTTTTCTGGTTAACTTTGCATTGTAGGTGTTAAAATGCACTTTTAAATCAATATTTCTTTTTTGCTAAAATACTTCACTTTGCCAGGTTAAATTGAATATTTCAGTAAGCATATAGACCTTGTAATAGTCTATCACTCACTGGAAAGATCCTGGCCTCTCAGAAGACATGTGATCTGTACTGAGTCATTGATCTACTATATCATGAAAAAGCAGCACTATTAACATGAAACCCTGACACAGGACACCGAGTTGAAAATCAGGGAATATTTTAAATGACACCCATTTTCATCATTCCACCATTTGTTAGGAATGCAAAGTTAAGGAAAATTTTAATGCCAACATAGCTGCCCCTACGACTCCTTATTCTGGTAAGTTAGATTTTAATAATTTGGATTTTTAAACTTATTTCTAAGTAGATGTACTTCTACAATAACTCAACTGTATAGCATGACTTTTTGTTCTAATTGCTAAGTGGAAATAGGTCTCACTGACCACTGCTACCCATATTACTTTTGCATATTGAACTATAATGACCGAAACCAACAGTAAAACCACTTAAATGGCAAAACTTAGATAATCACTTTCCACACATGAATGCTAAATATACCAGAACCAGAGTTCAACTTGATGATATATCCTGTGTTCATTTTTTAGAACGAATAAATCAATCGTTTTATTAAAAAGTTGGTACAGTAAAATATAAGCTAGACTGTGTAGAATACCCCATAATTATGCTGGACTTAAGATTAATTGTTTTGCTCTGGAATATGAGCTACGGGTGAGACACTTGTTTTTATAACTAGGCAATAAATGTTGTATTATGTGGAAATGACATTAAAGATTCATAAGGTTCATTAAACGTGAAAATTACTTAATGAAAACCTGATTCTGTAGGAAACTATCAGAAAAGCACTTGTAGTTTTCTGTATTCCGTAGATACATATTCTATTCAATTATTTGCAGTGTCTCACAAAGAAACATAGGTTTTTAAATGACGATCTCCCACATAATGCGCGCACACCTCAGGGAGTGAGCTAGATGAGCCACAAAGCGCAGAAAGAAAATATCAGAATTTTCTTTTGCTGGTGTTTAGCACATTTGTTTAAAATTTCTACTTTTGGAAATATTAATATATTTCATAATCTACACGAGACAAGTACATTTTATTATTTATAAATAACAGAGTAACAAGACCAAAAACATTTTATTATTTATAAATAATAATCAAAGAACTTTTACTAATGGGGTGTAGGGTCAACCCATTTGGAAATGGCTCTTGTAGCAAATGGGAGATTAATGGCGTCCCATTTATAAAAGGCTAGCCAGTGAGAAAGAGGCTGTCAATAAGAAGTTCATTTATCTGCTTTTCCATGTCTGCAGTAAAGCACTTTTACCTGAAATGTCATACTCTGGAAAGAGTGCCAATGCTAAACATACATAAATGCCCACCTTGCACTAAGTAGCTGTATTGATTTCAGAGGCTACACCTAGGTAGTTGCCTATGCGTAATTATTGTCTTTCTTCCAAATTGTCTAACCGAGCACAACACGAAGTTTAAAGACTTGGTGTGTGTGCTTTTTATTAAATATGTTCAATATTGTTGAGCTTTTCTTTCTGTGTTTGATCTATAAACAAATGAATAGAAAATGAGCTTAATAAATCATTGGTGGCAGGTTCAAGAGAGGCCTGCTGTTCCTTTTGGCTGAATGCTAAGTGAATATGGCTTAAAATATAAAAGAAGGAGGAGAAGAAAGTGAAGAAAGTGGGTAATGAAGGAACATTAAAGCCACGAACTGTCTGTAACCTTTCCAGTTCTTTTACAAATTTTAATGAAAAGCCATTGCCATGTGTGTCATAGTGAGATCGGTATAATCAATTAAATAGCGCCCAGTTTGTATTTCTCCTGTGGGTGTTTATATGTGTGGTGCATGATTCATTTTCCAAATACACATCTGTGAGAGGGCTTTGTTTCGCATTCCTTTGAAGGGTGATTTATTGGGTTTCGCTTTCCTATGTTGACATCCATCTCTGGTGTACTTCTATCAGAACTGCTAATTCGTGTTTTTTTAAATCTATTACTAAAATGTAATTTTTGCGCTTTCAAAGTATTGTACATCTCAGAGCCATAGTTAAGGAACATTGCACCCAGTCTCATTTCTTTGTTATTTCAAAATTGCATTCTTTAAAACAAAACAAAACAAAACTGCTCCCCAAATGCGCGCCCTGAGATTTTTAAAGGTTCATAGCTATTACTTCAAGTCATTCTTCATCCATTCCCTTTTTGTATCATTAGTCATTTTTCATTCTTTGAAATAAAGATTCTGTTTACTTTATATACAGTATTTTGAGTTCTGAACTCTCTCATCTCTGAAGAAACAGATTATTCCATGTTATTTTAACAGTATAACCAAGAAGGTAAATGTTTCCCTAATCAGATTTTTAACTGTGGATTTGACACCGAAATGAGGATGAATAACTTCTATTGATGTTCAAAATATAAGGGTAAAATAAATACCCCTTGGCAGTGTGGATGATTGTGGGGGCAGTGAGGGAGGGCTTCGTGAATGTCGCGTTTCACAAGGACGTTGAGGTGGTCATAGCTTTCGCCATGTGGGACTAGGTGGAGGATGGGGTTAGGACAGTATTCCAGACTGAGGGAAGGGGATGAAGTGAAAGATGAGTATGAGGTTGACATTTAGGAAATGTCACTTAACTTTCTAATCTAGAAAAAATCATATACATATATATTTTTTACACACACACACACACACACTATGTGATGAGATGAGCTTAAAATCCTTTGTGACTTTAATTTTTTGACCCATTAACATTAGCACAAACTGCTAATAAGAAAGTTGGATACAAAGTTAAGCAGAACACAAAGTCAGACACAATCATTGTAAGAAAACTAGACATTGCTGGAAATTTTGAACTCTTTTACAATTACAGTGTGGCTGGATGAACTGTGTACACAGAGACATGCGTTACATTTGTGTGTGGTTGCGTCGTTGTTAACCTCCGCTGGTCACAAGGGAAAGGAAGCCCTGTGCACAAGGCGCATACCCGCCAGCCCCTTCTAGTGGACTGTTTGCCTACTCTGGCATTGAATCTAATTGAAAGCAGTCAAAAGAAAAGTATCCCTGGAAAATTCTTAACTACTGAGCTATATTTATGCTCCTTGGGGGAAGAATCCTTTGAGGTGTCTCATCTGAAAACCTAAAGAAAAACTATAAAGCGCTCTTGCATCAATATTCTTTCTATGTACCGGAAGAGGCAAATTAACATTTTAAACCTAGGACTAAAGAAAAAATATCCCTCCGATAAAATTCAAGAAACATGAAATCAAAATGAAAGAGCACTAAATATGTGCGTGAACAAGCCACCACGGCCTGGAGTGGCAGTGCCAAAAGTCTTCACACTTGCTCTCACCACAACTGCGGATATAGGACGAATTAGATGCTGAATATAACATAAGTATGTTCAATGTAATTAAAATAATAAAATGTGACATAAGACCCAGAGAATATCACTATGTCCAATTAGATCTGAACAAGACCTAAACACAACTTCCAGAAATTAAAAATGTGTAATTAAATTAAGGCTTAGTGGGTTAAATAGTAACCAAACAGACAAAAAGTTATTGAGCTGTAATATGTCTATTTATAAAAAAATTACCCCAAAATAGAATAAGAGAAATAAATTAGGAGAGAAAGATGGGAAGACCTGGAAAATAGCATAATGATATCCTATTAGGATTTAGTCGGAATTCTATGATAGTTATATATGTATATAATTTATATAATTATACATATATCCATAATTTATAAATGATTTCATCACATTATTTAGATATAAGATCCATGCACATGTCACTTGCATTTCAATAAGGCATGTAGAATTAGAAGATGAAATTAGGAATTCCACTTACTATAAATATAATCAAAAGATATCTAGGAAAAAATCCAAGGCTTAGAAGATATAAGCAATATAAAATTGTTTTGAAATACAATTCTATTTCAAGTTGAAATACAATAGATGAGACATATATATGTGTGTGTGTGTGTGTGTGTGTGTGTGTGTATAAAACATTTATGGATATAAAATTAAAAGATGGCATGCATAAGGTCATGTTATACTGTTCTCATGAAATCAATTATTTATCTTAATTAAAAAAACTCAAAGAGAATTTTAAAAAGAACTTTATGAGTAGTTTTAAAATGTATATATAGCTATATAAAGGGATGAAAATACTTCAATCAGCACTGAAGAACTAAATGAGCATAAAATGCTCACCAGATTGAAAGACTTATGTAGACCATTTACAGATAATGTAATTACTGACATGCTACCGCTTAAGTCTGCCATTTTATCTTCTGTTTTCTACTTTTATTTGAAAATTGCTTGATTATTACTTCATTATTAAAGGATATTTCACTGGATACGGAATTCTGGATTGACAGTTTGGTATTTTTGCACTTAAAAATGTTGTACCATTGCCTTCTGGCTTCCATGGTTTCTTATAAGAAATCTTCTGTCATTTGAATTGCTTTTTTTCTCTGTAGATAAGGTGTCCCTTTTCCCTCATGGCTTTTAAGATTTTGTCTTTCACTTTCAAAACTGTGACTATGCGTGCTGGTGTGGACTTCTTTGGATTTACTCCATTCTATTTATTTCTTAAAACTGTATATTGATATAAAGCTATCTCAAAAAGTAAATCTTAATTTAAAATATCTTAATAATGAGAGCACCTGTTGATCAAAATATACTATAAAGCAAGTAACAAGACAAAGCCCAGTGTATAAGAAGATATCTGCGATGCTAGTAACTAACCATATATTGTACCCAGAATACATAAAGTATTTCTACTAACCTATTAAAAAAATAGTTTGATAGAAAATTGACAAGAGGTACAAACAGGCAATTCACAAAAGAAGCTCTAAAGTCTAATAAACAGAGGAATAGATGCTTAGGCTCATTAATATTAATGGTGCCAATTAATAATGAAAAGACAATCTCACCTCACTGGACTGTCAAAATTTAAACTTTTCTCATTAAGTACTGGTGAGAATGTGAAGAAAGAGGAAGATGCATACCCCGTAGGTAGAGATATAAGCAGTTTGTTCACAATGCTTTGGAAAACAAATTGGTATTACCCAATAAAGTTAAACATGCACATATCCTATGCCCCTAAAATTCCAGTCATAGGTATATACCTAAAGGAACTCTTGTTCATGATACCAGAAGATGATAGATAGATATAGATAGGTATATGTAGATATATCACATTCTTAGCAGCATTAAAAAGGGGAAAAAAACAACTTCAAAATAATCAAAACATCCATTGACAAAACTAACAAATAAATTACAATATATTCATACAATAAATGCTATCCAACACTGAAAATGAATGAACCACATACAAAACCCATTGCTGGATCTCAAAAACATAATGTTTGTTGAAATAAAAGTCCCAGAAGAACACATGTTATATGATTCTCTCTTTAAAATATAGTGAAATTAAATGACATATTATTTAGGAGCACTTAGAGATATGGTAAATTAAGAGAATCAAGATAATCATTACGCAAAATCCCAAAAGAAGAACGCACTTATGAGAAAAGAAATTGGTACTTTTAATACTTATTTTAAACAGTCATAATTATTAAAGATTTAAAATGTTTGTAAAACATAAATTGTCATTCATATTCTGAATATTAAGTGCAGACTAATTGTTAAAACTGAACTTTTCTTGAATCTTTTAAGTATCTTTTAGTCATATTTAGATGTCCCTACAAATCATTATTTCTGTAAATATGTGTGCATTTCTATTAATCAAAAGTTCATCCTCTTTAGCAATCTGTCATTTTTTTTTCAACTACAATAAATGAAATATCCTTTGACTGAATCACATTAACGGAATAATTTCCATGTGAAAATCTAATATATTTTCTATGAAGCTGTAATTCATCATTTCAAAAACAACTTTATGACACATGAAGTGGAGAGGTAGAATAAAAGCCAATTTCATCTTGGACGATTTGAAACATAAATTAGTATACTCCTTTAACTTTTCAAACTCAGATTTCTTTATATTTATACCAAATCATATCATAAAATAAAAATTTCATAAAGGACCAATGGATAATTACAGCTTGGAAGAGTTCATGCAGAGAGGTATCAAATATCTAAGGGGTGAATTGAGGGGTGAATTTTTCTGTTGTATAAGTGTGTGCATGTGCATGTATATCTGTTTATTTGCCTGTCTGTTTTGTCAATTTCTTGTTCACTTGTGTACAGACTTCTCAGGAAATCCATTACTTGGTTTATTTTGTTGGTTTGTTTCTTGAATTGCTCCAAAATGTTTCCTTTGCAAACAATATCAACAGTGGATTGGGAGAGTTGAACATTTTTTACTTGTTTTTAATCAGGAAATTGCATATTGTCATTCAAATCCTTCTAACGTCTTCCAAACCTCTCTCAATAGGAACTGCAAATCAGCATCAACAGTTAAGTCCAGGGCCCATGCTTGCCTCCTTCGGGTTATGAGAAATTAGTCCCAGTTCACGCAGGGTTGATACACAGTCATGCTGGAGAGAAGCATGGGCCTTGTTTAATGTGCATTTTCCCTCTGAGAACAGAAAGGTCATGCGGATTTGAGGCGCAAAGTCTCCTTCACTCCTGTAAATATACATTTTTTTACTCTTTGTATTGAGATTTCTTAGACCTTGGTAAACA
Source organism: Rousettus aegyptiacus (assembly GCF_014176215.1). Lineage (NCBI taxonomy): Eukaryota > Metazoa > Chordata > Mammalia > Chiroptera > Pteropodidae > Rousettus > Rousettus aegyptiacus. The sequence continues at coordinate 42,244,158 of NW_023416288.1, read as the reverse complement.
TTTTAACAGATATTCAAGCTCACTCTATTTTAAAATAAAAGGTTCCACAGTCAGCAAACCTGCATTCCCGCAGAAAGCGTTCAGCTTTCTCATACCTCATAAAGCATGCCCCCTAATTTCTTACACTATTTCTGACTTAAATCTAAAATATACATCATTTAAAGTAGAACTTTTTAAGAATCTTTACCCTCCTGCCAGTCCCTCGGGGTGACATTTCTAAAGGCCCCTCTTTTCTCTTCAAATATAAAATCGATTATATAACTTTAAGCAGAACTTTTAACCTTCTTTCTGACTATCTAAGTGTTGGATTACTGAGTGTTTCTGAAGCTTCCGAAAGTGGCCGTGCCTCCATGAGCCCCCACGTCGACCTCGGCAGGATGAGGAGGTGCTGAGACTCCCGCCCGCTCTGGCATGGCCCCCGGTCCTGCCCTGTCGCCCGCGTCACAGCTTCACCAGCGCCACCCACGGGGGCCTGAGAACTAACATGGCTTCGTCCGTTATGTCATTCACCGTGGCTCACATCAGTCATCGCAAGAAGTCGGGGCTCCCGGGTTGCCTTGCTTTTCCAGAAGCCCCTCTCCACGTGGCTGTGCGTACCAGGTGACAGTCCCCACGCCCATCACTCCCCTTCGCCCTTGTGTTATTTTTCTCTGTAACATGCATCGCCCTCTGACATTCACTTGATCTTCCCGCTCCACCCTCTACTGGGATGTGAGCTCCAGTAGTGCAGAGATCTCTGGCTGTCGCCAGCCCCCAGGGGAGCTCCAGACACACCGCAAGTGCTGCACGTGAGGGAATGAGGGTGTGAAATATGGAGAAGAAACACTTGCTTCTTTAGCGCGGATCTGAAATTTGTGTACCTTTTCTTTTAGGCTAGTGTTTTACATCGAGGAGCGAGAAGGCAGCTTTCCTGTCTTCCTTGTTAGGGTCTTGGATGCTATTATTTGCCCCCCAGTTATGAGACTCTCTAGTTATTTATTTTACTGGGTCAGAAGACTGTCTTTGTTGCTTAGACTGAAGGACTTGGGATAATAATTTAATGTAACAGAGCCAATGAAGATAGTTAAATGCCTATGTGCGTGCCAGTTGGTTGAAATAAAGGTTTCTTCCTCTCAGATACTGATACATATAGACCATGATCTCAGGTAATTTATTTCTATCTATTCAGTACGTGAGGTGACAGTATTATACAGCATGCAATGAGAAAGTGTGTGAATAATCCCTTTGCTAATAAGCATTTATTATTAATGTCCTTAAAAGTGTGCTGTGGCTTACTTATTCAAGTAAAAACTAAAATGAGTTTTTGAACGTAAGATTTATTCAGTATGAAAATTCAAGGCCTTTTTCTTTTTGTTAAAAGAAAAAGGAGAATAACCAAAAATATTGCTGTCCTAGTAAGCACTGGAGAGTAGCTTAAATTTGACTCAAATTTTGTCATACTTGGTAGCAACTGTGTAGTGGGTTCAATAATTAGGGAGCTTCGTTAATTTTCCCTAAGGTGCAGGCATCATTTTATTGTTTGTGAGTGCTAACCTGGTGCTTAATTTTATTTGAGGATGAGAAAGACCATCCTTGCTTGTTTCTAGCCGAAGGAGCTGAGAAATAATTAAGATAAATGTCCCTCAGGATTCCCGTGGCATTTTCATCTGTTTATTTTTTCTATTAGAAAACTACAAGGATGAGACATTCCAAAAGAACTCTGGGAAAATAAGCACACTGTACATATGGCCGGGGACGTTTTCTCCAACCTGCTAGTTCCAGGAGAGGAAGTGGATGGATGATTTAGGACGCCTGGTGTAACACTGAGAGGTCAAGTGAGAGAATGAGGGAGAGCCGGACGTGAGTCTTATCCCGCTCGCTTATTAGTTATGTGGCATTTGGGGCGTTTATTTATTTACTTTCTCCTATCGTTATTTTCTTTTTATAAGAAATGGGGCTAAATAGTCCAAATATTTAGGATATTTTAAAGGATAGTGACTATATCTTATTACTAGTCCTTATAAACCAAAAGATTGTTATTAGTAGTATTACAGAGTTAGATTTTTATTTACTTTGTTTATCAGTCTTGTTTATTGCTAATACAGTTTTAAATGGTTTAGTAATTTTTCTCTATTGTGTCCCGTATATCCCACACATTTTGATGACAATAAATAGAAGTATTAGAGGCTGAATAACAAAGAAAGTTTTATCTGATAATTAATAGACGTGCCTCAAATCAACAAGTCATTTTAAAGTGACTGAATTTAAAGTGGTCATTACCAAGTCACTATATTGAAATGAGTCTGAATCACACTATTGTATTCATTTTTAACTTCCGTATAAGGGACATTTCATGACAAGCTTGACTTCTAACTAATAGCTCCCTAAATGAAGCTCAATAAATCAATCCCTTACTTTCTGCTTAACAGACAGTAGGATAAATGTTTCAGATACTTTATCTCACTTAATTCTCAAGAAAAACCTCGTGAGCTAGAAGTAGCAAGTTAAGATCTTGACATATTTATCTTCATGCTTTCCTTGTTTCCAGGACGTCTAGCCCCTCCCAGCACTGTTTTGAGAGGAATGCAATTAAAAAGAAACTACTGCTGTTTGTGTGTTTAAAAAAGTCTAATTAGGCCCTTGAGAATCCAAGAGGTTGGCCACAAAGGAAGCTGGCAGAGAAGACTGAAAACAAAATCCCAGAGGATACGCTGATGGCACTGCCTTTCCGTTCCTTTGCTCGAGCTGTAGAAAATGACGGCTGACGAATCAGAACGGGGGAGAAGCGGGCGCAGGTAACCCTGAACGCTCAGTGCCTCTCCCTTCCAGAATCCCCGTGCGAACCTGACCCTGCGGCTTTGCCTCAGCTCCAGGACGCGCTGGCGGATGGATCCCCATCGCCTTTCAAACAAAGCTGGTCCCTCGAGCAAGAACATTTATAGTCTCGCAGGTGTTCCCTGCCACCTGTTCCTGCAAATATGCGGAACATCGAAATGGTCTCATCCTGAGAAGACCTTCCCTCTATGCCCCTTACAAGCGAACCGCACGGAGCCATGCCTCTCTGTTTGCAAATAAGAACGAGGCAGCTTTTGTGCTTGCACATATTTTCCAAATAAATTCTATTTTACGGTACGCGACATGACCACGAAGGTTTCCTTGCACCCCCTTTGCTCAGCAGAGAGGGAAAGAGGAAGAGGTTCACTTTGGAGATGATGCCTTATTGGGATCTAAAAACCGGTGGCGGTGCCGAATGCAAGAGGGAATGGCTTACAAGAGGCCTCAGGTAGGTGCTAGAAAGCCAGCCACCCGTCCACCTAGATGCCAGCCTTTGCTCTCTGGGTCGGATCAGCGGTCCTCCTCATTCTCAGGCTAGGTCCTTCCAGAGACAGCAGTGCCTCGCGGCTGCCTGTGTCTCAGGACATCATCGCGCCTATGTTGAGTGCCTTACTTTATCATAACCTCTAAAAATATAGCTTCGGAAAAATTCTTGCTGACTAAATATTAACATCCAGTAGTCTCATCTGAAATAAATTAGTTAAAGTGAAAAACATGACAGCAAAAATATACAGATAGCAGGAAGCTGAAAAATATTTTTGTAGGAGAAATCAGTTTCAGGTTTACCTCCTTCGAGCTGCTGTCATGATGAAGGGGAAGATGAGAATGGCAATAAATCATTTTTATATGTACTAAACCTTAGATTCCTCATCTGTAATACACACTTGGGTGTAACTTATTTTCTTTAGGGAGTTCCAATAATTCTTTCAATCCATTTTTGAGTGTAATAAAACAATAATTTATTAAGCGGCAGCTTATTTAATATACCCAAATTATATTTTATTTCTGATAATGTTTTAGAAGCAACTTTAATTCTTCATAAAAACGTCATTGTCATTCCAAATGATGTAAACACATTAATTATTTTAAAATGAATGTTTTAATCTATGATCTTTTTAAAATTTTGAACTAAATATTTAAGGTTGCTCGAGACAGTATTTAAAATTAGGATGTGTTTGATTTTAAAACAGGGCTTACAGATGAAATATTTTTAATATTTTCCTATAGCTGAGGAAATTTAGCGTTGTTTAAATAGACACTGTTATTATTTTTACGCATTTTAAGACATATTTTAATTACACTTGTGCCCTAAAAAGTATCAAAGAGGGTACTCCTGGAAAAAAACAAAAAAACGAACGAGAAATAAAATTATGGAAACATTTCTAGTAGCATTCTCATATTAAAAAGAGTTATAAGATGTTTGCATGAACAATAGTTAAACCAAAGTGCTGAGGACTGACAATAAAGGAGTTGGAAAGAGTTTCTAAGCACATTTAAACAGGAAGAAGGCGGAAGTTGTAGCATTAATCCCAGACAAGGTGGTTTTCAAGGTTAATAGAACTAAACAGGATAAGAGGAAACATTTGATTTTGATAAAGGATGTAAAGATGTGACCCTTTGAATTCTGTAAGCCACAAACAACTTAGCAGGAAAATATCGAGACAAATAGTAGGAAAATATTAGTAATGCAGGGAAAATAGTTATAATGGAAGCTTTCAATACATTTCTTTCAAATTTGGACACGACTAATAGATATAAAATGTAAATGAAAGGCTAAAGGAATTGAATAACACAATAAAGTTAACATTTAGCACCTCCTATAACTGACAGAAAGTAGGTATGTTCGTTATATCTAAGAAACTGTTCAAAATTGCTCAAATACATGGCAACCTTCGTAATACTTTTAAAGTAGTTTTCCAAGTATATATGATTAGCATAATAAAAAGTAAATAGATAAAAGTGATAAAAAGTTAACCCACATCTTTGATTACTTGGAAATTAAGAAACACATGTAGATAAACTTTGGATCAAAAAGAAAATAAAAATAAAAATCATAGTTGTCTGGAAAGTAATGAAAGGGCATCACCTCAAAGCCTGTGAGGCACAGTGAAAGCTACATTAAGCCGAGATTTTATAGCCACAAATGCCTTTACTATTAAATAGCAAAGAGGAAAAAAACAAAAGTAGTTTATATTCAAACAACAGTGAAACCGAAATATATTAAGGGAGACATGATTAAGATAAAAGCTAAAACAAATGGAATGCAAACAACCCAAAATAGTAGAGAGCTGTTACCTTGAAAAGCGCAATAAAACATATAAACCTTTTCACACCAAAATAAAGAAAAAAGAAACAGAACAAAATTAGACGGTATTAGGAAAAGAAAAGGAGAAAGAACCACAGAGACGTATGAGAAAATGAAATAATCAAAAGTGGGTACTGGGATTACTCTATGGCAAAACACTGAAAACATCAAGAATGGATGTTTTCCTTGCCAGTTGACCCAAGAAGTAGAAAATAAAATAAAATAAAATAGACCAATTGCCAAGAAAAGACCATTGATACCAAAATAAAAGGAGTTCATAGCGGAACTTCAACTTTTAAAATCAATTCCAAGTAGCTGAAAATTTTGGGAAAGCATATATATATTAATTTTATGAATCCAGTATATTTTAATGACAAAGTCTGATGTAGTTAAGAAAAAAAAAAAAAACCAGCCTCACTTAAACTGCAAAATTTTAACTGAAATTAATATAAACCAGTATATTCTAGTAACATATCAAAAAGGCATATGCTATGACCAAATAGGGTTTATTCCAGGAATGTAAGAGTACTTCAATAGCAGGAAATAAAGTTCTATAAAATATTAAAAAATACATAAAAAGTTTGTAAGAACGTATAAGAAAATTCCATATACAATACGAATACAAAGATAAGAGATGTTTGCTTGTTTGTTTTTACTAAGACTGAAAGTTTAGACTCTAAGTGGGAAAAGAGATATATATATAGTTGATTATATCTTTAGAAAGTCGTACCTAGCTCTTATAGGACGTGTCAAGCGCTAGGCTAAGCACTTTCCATACGCACCTTAGTTCTCTTAAGTATATGAAGTAATTGTTCTTATCATCTCTATCCCTGTTTTACATATGAGGACACCTAGGTATAGGTCACACAGCTAGGAACATATATAGTTAAAGAAATCACTAACAAAGTCAATAGACTAACAATAGAGTTGGGGGAAGTAACTCAGCACAAAGAACAGAGAGAGAGAGTTTTTATCTGTGTAGTACAAAGAGCTTGTACTACACAGAAATTGTTAAGAAAAAAAAAAGAAGATGAAGGAGAACAAGTAGCCTAATAGGGTGTAAAGGACATAAATAGGCACTACACAGAATAACACATCCAGATATCAACAAAGATAACATGCTGGTAATTGGGGATTTGCCAGTTAATGCAACAATGAGATACCAAGTACATCTATCCAAGCATTAAATATTAAGAAGACCCATAATACCGGTCGCTTTTACTTGTTATTGTTTTGAATACTTCTTCCCAGAACTGAGTTGTCCAGAAGTCGGATCTCATGTTTACTTGCCCTTAATCAATTTCTACATGGAGATACAAATGGACAACACTTTCTAATAGAAAACCACTAGGTAAGCGCGGTCAGTGTGTGTTTACACAGATGTGAGCATGCCACCTGACCCATCGGTGCAGGCAGCGACTGGACAACCTTCGCAGCCTCTCCTCCGAGCACGTGCCTCTGCCAGGTGCTACCCAGGCACTTTCTAGGCATGCTCCCATTGCATCTTCCCGCAAGCGTTTTAGGAAGGGACTGGTAGAGCTCCCGTTTTACCTGTGATGCACACAAAGCCAAACGCTGTCGGGGGGCTGGTCCTGTGTGTCACGCAGCCAGGTGGCAGCGTCAGGACCTGACCCCTGCTTCCCCTGACTCCTAGACCCAAAGTATATTTCTTGCGTGAGACAAACTGCCAAAAGATGAACGTATTTCTTTTTGAAATACTGTACACTTGTACGAATTAAATTTTTCTGTATTATCAGTACATTTTAGGTCATATGTTTGCTGTCAGAAATTACTGTCTACTTGAATAAAAAGAATCATCGCTGTCTTTAAAATAGGCGTTTCTACAGTGTGAGGAATCTCAACTCCCAAGAGAGATTTCCCAAGGATGTCTATTATCTTACTATATGGAAAAAAAAAAAAAATCCTACTCTTTCCAAACAGGAAGCAGAGCATCAATAATAAAACTAGGTTTCACGTCCTTAGAAAGAATTCAAGATTATATAGAGAAAATGAGCAGGGTAAAATGCCGTGGCAATTTCTTTAATAAAACCAGAGTACATTTTTAAAGGTCATTGGCTTTGACAAAATTTCGAGGTTAACTAGATAAGAGTCAGAAAGAATGTTTTCATTATACACTGCATGGTTTGCCCCGGAAAGTATCTCGGGTGATCACTACAATTTTGGAAAGCCTGACTTTCCAAACAACTCAAAAAGTAATAATTTTAAATTTGGGCTGGATCATGTGCTTGAATAGAAGTTTTCTTAGGTTAATGGGGGGAAAAAAAACACAGTGAATAGAATGAGGACAAAGAATGCCAGAGTGGAGCCACTGTCACCAAGCAATTATTTAAGAGAGACATGTTTATTAGTTGTTTTTAAAATGCAGATCGAGCAATAATTTCAAGCTGTCGCCAATAAAAGTTAAACTCGATGAAAATACATTTTAGTTTTCAAATGCTGTGCTTTAAATAAATGCAAAAGTCAAAAAGAAGAGCCCCAGGCTAAGCGTGAAAGTTACAGCTGTAGAAATTAATTTACATGAAAGACCCATCATGCCTCCTTCTGAAATGGCTTGCGACTAGAAAACAGGCAGCCCAAATATTCATAAAGAAAGTCGGGAGCTCAGGCAGTAGGCACTGACAGCTGCAATCATTTATTTTTCAAACTCCTGGTCATGTTGTGGCATGCCTGCTAGATATGAGATAGGATGGTAACAGGTAAAAAAAAATTCATAAAAGAAACAGCCAGAAGGCTTTTAACACCTTTTCACAAACCTACTGTTCAAATGTCCTTGAATTTAAAATCAGAATCATATCCATGGAAGTAATTTCCTATTACTAAACTTCCAAAATAAATATTCTTTTTGGTATAGCCACATCACCTAAAAAAACAATGCAAAGATAACTTTAAAGTTTTAATTATAGAAAAGACTCTAATTTCATGACACATTTAAAAAAAACCTGTAATACTAAAGTGTGACTAGCTTACAGCCCAGGCCTGTAATTTTGTTTACCAGTCATCAGCTGAGATCCAGTCATGTTTTTGGCGACAATGGATACGTAAGTTGAGTAAGCTATAGTCCAAACCCTCAAATTGATTGTTTTTACTTTGATTCTTTTATGTTGATATAACATGACCTCTGCCAAGGTCCTGACAGCCACCCCTTTCTCTGCAGGAGTGTGTCAGGCTTGGGCAGGTCTACCTGGGAAGTCCTGGGCTCCCACGTCAAGAGGACATTTTAGGTCTAATGAGTCACAGCTCTTTATTTCAGAAGTATCTTTTAAAAATTCTGATATCACATGACTTTTATTCTTCTTAGACTCATCTGGTGCTAGACTTAGGTCTATTTTTTAGTAATTTTTCATGACTCTCTTAAAAAGCTCTAAAAGTATTGATATATACATAAACATGTAGATTTACATGTACATATCTGTAGATATATACACACACATATAATTTTTTAGATGTGTGTCTCTATGTTTAAAGGGTTTCAATGTTAAATTATTTTTCCTGGTGTTTCGCCATTCTTAACTCCTGGATTTCAGGTAATCTTCACCTGATACATTCAGCAGAGTATCTGTAGTCTATGTATATTCTAAGACCTTGCATATGTGAGAATGAATTTGCTTTGTCTTCGCTCATGAATAATAACTTCGCTGAATATAGTGTACTTAAAAAATAGAATGTCTCTGCTTACTCATGTTTTAAATTATTTCTTCTCTTCCTTGCTAAGCTGTTTAAACACGAATGGCCTCCTTGCGTTTAAAGCTTCCTCCCTTTCTCCTTGCCCCCAGTATGCTCATCTCTCACCTCACCGCAGAGCCTGTAATATTGATCTCTCACCAGCAAACCCCCTTCCTTTTTATTCACATATCATTATCCTTGTAAATCCACCGTTCTGATGTCCGGTTCTGTATCTTTCTTTGTTCATAATCATATCTCTTTGGATGATCCATTATGACCCCAAACTCAGCTTTTATAAGGCAGATGTTCTTCCCTCTCAAAGAAAACATTCTTTTATTTATGAACGATAGAAGCATTTTTCAATTACCCAGGATTAAAAGCTGAATTATTCTATGGTTTTCTCCCCTACCATTCTAAATCCTGTCAATTCTTTGAAAAGCATTTCTTCTTTCCTTTCTAACTCTTCCACACAAGGGAGAGTTAGTTCCGGCTCTGATCACACTTGGTACAGGGTTTTGAAATGGTCCCTGTGCTATTTTTTTCACCTCTAATTTCTTTTTCTCTGATACTAATTTTTGTATGACTATTCTTCATAAAATGTTTTCCAGTATAATTTATTTGAGAAAAAATCTGCCATGGTTTCTTATTTTGTATACAATAATGCAGCCAAATATTCCTTAGCTTGGAACACAAAATGCCCCCAAATGTGACTCTAATAACTTTTCCTCCTAGTGGATCTTTCAATTCTTCCCCTTTTTCTGACAAATGTAATCTATTCTTATCACTTCTGAATGTCTTGGACATACTATATTCTAATCCCCTTTTTAAAGCCATTTTCCCTGCAGTTCTGAGCATATTTGCAGTTTATTTACTTTTAAGGCACAATCTAATTTCCATTTGTTTCAGAAGTGTTTCCTAACCATTTTATTTCATGGTGAAATCTGTGTAATCTGACATATTACTGCATTAGTGAGACTAATCCACTTATTTGGCCCTCGAAATCTTTTTTTGTGTGTAATTTTGTGTCATATATGTATATGTATCAACGTGTTTATAATATATACATTGCACATTATTGAATTATTTATATATAATTAACATATAATTTAACCTTGCAAATCAGTTTTCAAGCTCTTTGAGCAAAGTACTGTATGTCAAATTTCTGCTAGGTTTCATGTTAGTTAGAATGAGCTTTGCATACAGTTGGTACTCAATGTATGCCTGTTAATGAAAAGACACTTTAAAATGCAAGTGAAAACTACAGGCCCTTAGACAGCAATGTTGATAAATTTGAAGGAAGAATGGTTCACTGACAGGCTCTTTAAGATAATACAAGAACATGTAAGAAGAAAACTTCCTTGAATTTCCAATAACATAAATCCTAATCTTACAGGAAATAGTTCTACAGCAGAAAGCTTAGTTGCTGTTGTTGTTATTTCCTATTGACCAATTCTAGAAGGAGGAAAACTTCCTGAATTCTCTCATATGTGTTTGAAAAAGTAAATTAAGGTAACTTTTTTACATGCATTGTTCTAGTGATGATTCTTATTGCCATTGTCATTCCAAGTCCTTAGAGTGACCTCTTTGACCATCTCTGAAGAGAATTGCCACTATTGCCTGAATTCCTCCCTCTCTCTCTCTCTCTCTCACACACACACACACATACACGCACGCACGCATGCACGCACGAAGACCTTTGATTTTTGCAGACAGTTCTTGTGTTTTGTTTCTGTGCTCACTCAATGTTTATTCCGAGTTCTGAAACTTTACCGACCATTCCGCACATAGTGCTTCCTTACTTCCAATGATAGCAAAATTTTGGTTCTCTGTTTGGCTTATTATTACTCTAGGGCGACTTTTCTCTCTATTTTGGAGAAGCCAACATTTCTGGCTGTCTTTCATCTTAGAGTTCTGTGTCATAATCTGTAAACTCCATTCTGCATTCTCCAATCTATCTCGAATCTTCCGTGGAGGAAGCTAGCTTCCCGATTACGATCTAAGGTAAAAACTGATCTCCTTTACTTCTATCTCCCTGGCAGAATATTGGCTTCTGTGACATAGCAGAATGTCATTAAGCATCGCTTTTAGCTGGAGCCTTATACTATTAGCTATAAAACTCTACCATTGTTGTCCCTAAGATCATGAAAGTTACAGGTAGACAATCATTAAACTGTGGTCTAAACTCTCCAGACTTTAAAGGACTTTTAAAAGACATGGTGCTTTCAAGATGGGGTTAGAGCTTATGGGTCTGCAGATATGATTTTTATGGCCACCAAGTTCTGATTTGTGTATAGATAGATGAATAAATATATTCTAACCAAATACAAACAAGTAGTATGTGTTTAATTAACCTCGATGAAAAGTCTAATGTGCAAAGAGGGCACAGGACAGGTGGCTGACAGGGTGCTGTGTTGAAACGGTGGGACTCATCTGACAGGCCGCTTCTGGTGGACACGGGTGCTGGGAGGCTTTGTTTGAATACGGATCAACCACGACTTGGCCTCTCTGCATTCCCGCTGACCCGAGCTGTGGGTTTTAGTACTAGCTCTGGCTGCTCCAGCACCGGGTTGCCCCCCGTGATACGTGGTGGTTGTTTTTGTCAGTATGAGAAGATGAAACCATTCCTATTGGTAAGACTAAGGTCTATACATGCCGTAAGTCACAGCCAAGTGCACAGAAAACTTTGGTGTTCTAGGCATCAGAGATATAAAGATGAATGACACCAGGCCTTGGCCTCAGAGGACCTTGGAGGCTCCTGGAGAAGAATGATGTGGAATAGGAAAGGTAAAAGCCAAATGCTAAACACCACCAACTAGATAAAAACTAAGCACTGAAAGACAACAGAGGAAAAAACCACCATCTTTGCCTGACTAATCGAGTCCCGAAATTTTCTTCTGACCAGACACAGGCAACTCAGTCACATTACACAAAACCAGTATTCACTATTGTGGCTGTAAGAAAGGTGTAGGGGACTGTGAACGAAGCTTGTCTGGGGACCCCTCCCAGAACTTGTGTCTTGAGAGTGTTGGGAACATGCACTGGGTGGATGATTCGGATGAAAGCTCCACGCGGGATTCCACTGCTCACACTGCATAAACCACGTCACGCTAGCTTGTGTGAGCGTCGGAGCTAGCTGGGGATACGGTCTTTGCAAAGCGTTTTCATGTACGAATTCATTTTCTCTATGGTTTTTATCTTCCACCAATTTTAATTTCCAGCCACTTCCAAGTTAAAATCCTATAATTCTCCCAAACTTCGTTCTTGGGGACTCATTTCTCTATAAAATCTGAGCTGCTTCCAGCAGCAATGGTCATCGGGAAATAAGAGCATGGACGTTGAAACAGTGGAATTGGAAGATGAGAATGCAGGGGGCATGCTGAGGAGGAAGAAAAATGACTTAGGCCTTTGCAATCTCTCCAGGGTAAAAATGAAGGTATTTCATTTACATGTACTTAGGTAATTTTTACGTTCTTAAAGCACATATTTAAATTTGGATTTGAAAAAATATTACCTACAGTACAAGATTAAATTTGGATCTGAAAAAAAAATTACCTGCATCATCTAAAAGAATATTTTAATTGGTCCATCTGGCATTTGAAATAAGACTCTACTTATTATAAAGCAGGTACTGACATTTCTGAAAATTTTATCCTTAATTAAAGCTTTAAGGAAGGTAAAATTACATTCTCTATTTTAAAATTTAAAGTCTAAATTTATTAGAAATGAATAACAAAATGTATGGAATTGTATGTTTTTAAAGTTCAGGTAACTAATGATTAGTTATTATTTCTAGAACTGTAATTCTTGACATTTTTTTTTTCAAATTTGACACATGCTAGATCAGAGTCAGTATTTGGAGACTGTTTAAATGTAAACTTTACTGGGTAAAATCAAGTATATTCTTTAGCATTATATAGTTCAGTAAGCACACACTTTTGAAATGAGAGTTCACTTTAGATTGAACTCTGTTTTTAGGTACTTTTTTTTTTTAACAGAAAATGAATCTATCATTTGATACCTTGAAGCAAAAATACATTAAAAATGTATAGCCTGTATTAATAAATAGATGTTTTTAAAAAGATTCTCTTGGGTATCATTAAGCTTAGATTTTTGTCACAGTTTGCCAAGATTTTGAAAAGAATTTAGTGGTCATTTGAAGAATCTATACTTTCCCTATAAAAATGGAAGTTAACTTTGTTTGACTCTTCTTTATAATCTATATGGAGATCATAAAGACTGAAAAAGAAGATAGGACTATTATTTGGATATACAAAAGGTTATACAATACATAGAGAGTGTCTGTGAATCAAATCTAGAAATACTGAAATCTCTAGTGGAAGGCTCTAGGGTTATTTTTGGCTAAATCCATTCAAAACATCTATTGATGTTTAGCTGAATAAATGGAAAAGTTTAACAAGGACCCAGTTCCTATGTTGAAGAACAATGTAAGCTCTCCAGCTCCACTCGTATGTGTGAATTCTCTCTACAACAGGCTCTGCAATTGGCAATGAGCATCAAAATAAAGCAGTTATTAAGCAAAATTCTATGCAAGGAAATAGGCACATGTAATTACATAGCCATGGTATCTAGTCCCTAGAAGGTTATCTGTCTGAAAAAGAACTGGAAACTTAATATTGGTGTATTTGAATGCCAGGAGACACATTTTTTAAAAAAAATAACAAATTGTTCTCCAAGAAATAAAATAACCCATGTATCTAATCTGTCTATAATATAAAAATGCCATTATTAAGTGAGACTAGGTGATAAAATTCAAAATAATTTCAATAGGCTTTCAAAATTTAACAGATAAGATTGTAAATCGTAAATGATGACAACATAAAAAAATATCGAATTAGGAAAGATATGGTTCGAAAGAAGCTTATATAAATAATATCTAGAGGGGTTTAGGTCGGTTTGACTAGCTCATTAAGAATTAAACCAGTATTTGTTGATCAATAAGGAACCGTGCCATGTCTTAAAGATATACAAAGATGGGAATGCTCTAATCCTGTCTCTAAGTGACCTACCAACGTGTGAATGGTTTTTATATACAAATATTCACAAGTAAAATACATAGTACCTGTCATTATTCAATTAGTTGAATAAATTAAAGTGAAATGAATGAAGGGACATGGCACAATTAATTCTGCTTTGAGGGAATTTCCCACAGAAAGTTAGCTTTGAGCTGGAACTTAAAGAAAAAAAAATAGTATTTCAAAAACTGGATGTAAAAGAATACTGTGCTCCACAGCTCTGTTTAACAGACCTTTCTGTAAAGACAGAAATGCTTCATATCTGTACTGCCTAGTGGGGTAGCTACCACTATGTACGGCTACTGGGAACTTGACATTTTTAACTTTAAAATTTAAGGTTATTTATTTTTTATTAATTTAGATCTAATGGCTACCATACTGAAAAATACAACTCTTGGCAGAGAAACCAGCTTGGGAAGATGCACCGCAGAGCGAGGCATCATGGGAGCTTGGGGGCTGCCACTACTCTGGGCCAGCAGGAATCAAGTTGGGTGATAAAGTGTGGGAAGATTTTTCATGTTTCACCAATAGAGGGAAGGCAGTGAAATTTATGAGCAGGTTTGAGTCAAGCCCAACCGTGTGTGATAGGACGGTGTGACTAACAGCCAAAGGGACCAGAAAAGTGGTCACCATATAAGTTTACAATTCAAAATGTAAGACGAAAGATGAAAAAATTATACAACAAGGACGATTCACAGATACATGTACCATATTGTCTTACTAAGGAGGAAACGTACGAGTAAAAATTACAAACGCAAGTGGCCATTGTTGAGAGCGGCTGCAGGAGGAAGGTGATCAGGGAAAGGATGTCGGCAGGTGCTGGGAGAGCGGCTGGGCCAGCTACCCACGTGGGTGACCGGAAGTCCTTCTCCCAAGGAGACTCCAGGGCAGGGTAAAAAGTGCATGCCTCAAAGTCATCCCATGAAAGAGCAAGAAAACGAAGACATTTATACACAATTCCCATCAACCACGGGGTGAAAGCCCTTTCCGGGGGATGTTAATTCCCCAGGTTCTTTGCTTGGCCAGAAGAGTCCTCCACAGTTTCATAAAAAAGATCCCTCCGGGGCAGAGATGTGGATAACGGAGTTGGGAAGCCCTCGGGAGCATCCTGCAATGGCAGCACCCGGAAGAATTTAGTCAGGGCTCTGCCCGCCTCCGCTGTACATGTCCAGGATCATGGATCTGCCACACGCATAAAGTGCTGTTAAAATATCCATAAGAACACTAGTGTGTACTTCTTGAACATGAAGATAGATGATATTTAAGTAAAAGCATCTAAGAACAATAAAAAACACATTAGTGTTGGAAATTGAACCTGTCTAGGGAGTCGTAATGCTTGTTAATTTAGCCAAGAGAACACAGGTCAGGTTACAGGCCATTCACGGCGGGAGCAAACTGGGTAGTTTTTGGTGCCAGGGGGTCTCAGAAAGTTTCCCATGACTCTTTGGTGCCCTGCCCAGTCTTCACAGTGCCCACTAGTTTTGATAAACATGTGAAGCCGATTGCTGCTAAAACTGTACAAATATTCTATTATGACAATACCTGGTGAGCTGAAAAGTGAAAGATGACACATGGCCTACTAGGAAGCCAGACACTTGAAACTGTCCTTATTGAAGCACGTGAGCATTCTGCCCCATGAGCGTACGCAAGAATTCGGTCAGTGAAATCAAGATTTTAACTTAAACGCTGAAGTGATGAAAGACAATTAAGCTTAATAATTAGGCAACCAGAGATGCTCTCACAGACACCAGGAGTTATTGTCCTACTGCAGCAATGACAATGTTTTAATTATTCCTGACATTTTTGTGTGGTTTGAATCCCCTCATCAACTTAAGTTTGCCACCAGAACTATAATAAAGGGAAAAAATAAATACGCAAAACAGTTTGAGAGACAGGCGAGTGCTGGGAACGGGCGCGAGTGTGGCACTGATGTACCGAGTTGTTATAAATTTTTTAATGAGCACAAATGACTAAAAACATTTTTATTATTACTGAGTGTGTGCTAAGTAACCGGAAATTTTCTTAACTCGGTTACTACTGATTTTACCAATGAACACAGCAATTTTAGTAAGATATATTCATTACAAGTCAATTGTGGCGTGCTGGTCAATACGGGGCTAAAGCATCCGTAACAGCCTGAGCATGCCTCTTGCGAGCAGTTTATTTTTTTAGTGAGTCAAAGATGTTATCTTGCTAAAAGTTAGATGATAAATACTTTATTATAATTCATGAATCATGATTCATAATTGGCTATGAATGCTGGCTTTGACATAAATTTTTCTCAGCTAAAATAATCGAGACAGAGCAGGGACAGATTTCTGCCATTAGTAACCCATTGTAACAAGCACCAGATAACGTCTGGAGGAAATTTACATGGTGCTATGGCACTTTCTTTACCAACTCTGTGTGGAGATCGTGTGTTTCTATTAGGTGCTTCGTTTTTCATTGTAAACCTCTTCACAAATCATTGGCTAGTAACATGTTTCTGCCTTTAGCACGAAACATCAATATGATCACATGATTTTTCTGTAACTGGAAGTGATAGATTGCATTATTTTTATTACTTTGCTTATGTTTCATTTGCTTTTTCTTGACTAGCAGGTATTTTGATACACGTAAAATCTCCATTTAAAATTATTGATTCGTCTACTTTTATATTTCTGTTAGTGTGTTTAAATAGTCAAGGCCACAATGTTAGTCGCATATATATTAAATTTTTTTGAATTGCCGTCCCCTTTTTCTAGCAAATGGTCTATTTTTTATCTGTTACATTTTTTATTTTACAATATATTTTTACTGATATTAAAACTTCTCCTTTACACTATTATATTCCTCCCGCATGGCACAACACGTCTTTGTTCTGTTAGTTTTTTCTTTCTTTTTTTTTTTTTTTTAATAGGTTTTAGGTTCAATCTAGGACTTATCAAATTCTGTCTAGTTTTCTTTTTTTTACAAGATTGGACTTAGAAAATTTAGAAAGAAACTCAATAAATGTTATCAACCTAATAGGTATTGGAAGAAAATAACTCAATAATTCAATAATTCACTTTTCACTTATATAATACATTTTACAACTGACCATGCCTTTTGCCTCCTGAAAATTTCAGTGGCACTAAATGCATTAGTTAGGGTTCTCCAGAGTAACAGAACCAATTACATATACTTATACATGTGTATGTATACATAAATATACACACATGTATATGTATACAGGTACATATATATACATATACGTATATGTGTATATATGTATGTGTATACATATATATCTTTCATCTATATAAGCTATATATATTATGTTACATATTTTTTCATATACAAAATATGTGTATATATAAAGAGAGATGCATAAAGGTAAACATATATATTATGAGATATTTGGTTTATTTATTATAAGGCATCATAAAGAGACTTATTATAAGGTATTAGCACATGTAATCACGGAGGCTGAGAAGTCCCGTTATCTGCCATCTGCAAGCTGGAGACTCAGGAAGGCCGGTGATATAATTTATCTACTAGGAAATACTGGAAAGGTAGACAGATCATCCAGACAAAGCGCTGGCTTTCTCTGCAGCTCCAGACCCATCTCACATTCTCGGTTCCCACACCGCCCCTGGGGCGGGCGCTGAGGCTCCCTGACCACGACAGAGAGGCAGTTTGGCCCTTCTGAGGCTGGATCAGATGGCCAAACTCATGCCAGGTGCGTTGTCCATCTTTCTCATTTAACCGTGACGACAAGTTTGCAAACCACGTGTTATGGGCCCTGTATATTTGCAGAGGAGGCTGGGCGCTTAGGAACTGTATGTAAGGACTTGCTCCAGTTCGGGGATCCAGGTTTGCTCCCAGCATCTTTTCTTTCTGCTCTGCCTCCCCCTGTGCATTTGTAAGCACTTTAAGAATGAATAGGTTTCACTTTTACCTAACGCACAAATGAAAACATAACGTAGTCGTGTGATAATTCATATTGACAATTCTTTGGTAAAATAGAGTCGTCTTTCGTACCGAAGGCGCGCTTATTCGTTATCCCTATGTCTTTGCTCCTGCAAACTCCCCATTTTATGCAATTCACATCTAAACTCCTGAGGCAAGCGATCTATACTTGTCACAAACCGTTTCTTCGCCACTCTCTTCCTGATCCTGAAATTTGATTTCCAGCACCAATGATTTTTCTCAGTGATCTTTTCTTTATCCTTGTTCCGCTTGACTTTTTGTGACATTAAACTTATTGATCTTCCACTCCCTTGTTAGCTCCCTTTATTTGCATGACCCCGAAGAGTTTCTGTAATTGTCATATGTCCTTTTGATCGCTGGCCATCTATGCATTTCCGAGTTGCCACCTTGTTTGACCGGGTTTCGCTCATCCCACTTTGTCTCGTCAGCTTCTCATTTTCAGTAAGATTCTCAGAGCTTAATCTTAAGCCGGAACCTCTTCTCTCCTTTCTGTGGGCTTCAGTTACATCATCACTTAAGTGAAGTTCATTGAACCACTTCTGCGTTAGCAACTCTATTGCTGTTATAATAAATTGCTACAGATTTCGGTGCTTAAAACAGCACACATTTATCATCTAAGAGTTCCATAGATCAGAAGTCTAGGCAGAGTGAGGCTGCTGCTCTTTGCTCTTCACTTCATGGGATGCTGTGTTGGCGGGGCTACGTTTCTTCCCAGAAGCTCTGGGATACACCTTCTTCCAGCTCACTCAGTTCTTTATTTCAAGCCCTTGTGGGACGGAACGTCTTATTCTCTTGCTAGCTGTTGACCAGGGGTCATTTTCAGCTTTTAGAGACTTCTTTCATTCCCTGGAGCGGGGCCTCCATCCTCCACATACAAAGGCAGCAGCAGCAGGGGATTGAGTCGGTCTCAGGCTTCAGGTCCCCGACCTTCCCGTCTGCTCATCTCCCCTCTGCCTCTTGCTTCAGCGTCATCTCCCCGACTGACTCTTCCACCTTCTCCTCTGCCTTTGTGGTCCAAGCGATTACCTGGGGCACACTCAAGTGATCCGGAGCCACCTTTTTTAATTTTTCAATTACAGTTGACATTCAGTATTATTTTATATTAGTTTCCAGTGTCCAGTATGGTGATTAGACATTTATGTAATTTACAAAGTGACTCCTCCCTCCCCCCGCAAGTAGGTCCAGTACCCACCTGGTACCGTACATAATTATTATAATATTATCGACTATATTCCTATGCCAGGATATTTTTTTCATCTTAAACTGAATTGATTAATAATCTTAATCCATCTGCAAAATCTCTTCATTACGGTACCTAGACTACTACTTCATCGAATACCCAGGGAACAGTCATCTCTGGGTGAAGGGCAGAAATCTGACTGCATCGCTGTGTATGTCTTTAGCTCACCACTCGTCAGATATTTTCAGTCATTAACAGAATATTTCCATTTGAGTTTTCCCTCCAAAGTCAATACTTCCAAACCAAGCTAATTATCTTTCACATAAAACAGGCTTTTTCTTAACTGGTTTTCCCATTCTGCAGATATAACCACTCTAAGAGACAGTCTCTTGGACTCTTGAATTAGAATTCATTTTTTTACATTTTCGTTTTTTTGTTTTTCTGACCTCTCAATCTCATGTACCAGAGCTAGCTAATTCTTTTTTGTGATAGCACTCGGCTTAGCCCCATCTTCTCTATGAGTGACATTCCACTATTTTCTCATGCTAACATTGATAACTTACATGGACTTAATGCAAATTCTGGCATCGAAGCTCAAGCTATTACCCTATACTGACAAATAGAAATGTCCTTAAATGGTTACTGTTTAATACTTGGGGACATTAGCACAAGGTCAATTTTTTTTTTAAGAGATATAAGTGACATACAATATTATATTATTTTCATGTGTAAAAGACGATTTGGTATTTGTATATACTGCTAAACGATCACAGTAAGTCTGATTAACATCTGTCACATACATTGTTACAGAATTTTTTTCCTTGTGATGAAAACTCTTAAGATTTACTCTCTGAGCAACTGTCACACATGCAATACCGTATTATCAACTAGAGTCTCCATGTTGTATATTACATCCCCAGGACTTGTTTATTTTTTAACTGGAAGTTTGTATGTTTTTACTCCCTTTGTGCATTTTGCCCACCTCTTACCTTCCACCTCTGGCTACCACCAATCCGTTCTCTGTACTCAATGTAAACAATAAGCATTTAATTATTTCTATAAAACAAGTACTGATTTAGGACTAGGGATAGGATGGTGAACAAATCTGGAATGTTCCGGTTCTTCTGGATAGTACACTCAATTGAGGAAAACAAATGGTAAAACTCTATTTAAAGATTAACAAAACAAAACAAAACAAAACACATGGTTTTTTTTTAGGCTATGTTAGCAGAGACTGGTTTTATTCTATGTGTGAGGAGAACTTGGGAGTTACTAAAGAAAAAGAAAGAATATGTGACGATGAGTAAACCACATGAGGAGTGTCTAAGTAAAATTCATATTTCCAAAGATTGGAACATGGTTCTGCTTTGGTACAGCAGTTGGGCTGCTGATGTATAGAGATGAAAAAGCAAAGAAATCCATTGCTTGAGGCAAGATGTCAGTAGGGTGCTAGCGTCACCTCAGAGCCCAGGGTCTCATTCTCTGCTCACCCAAAGTGATTGCAAACTAAAAGTGTGACTTAGGTCAATGCCACTAACTTGTGACTGACTTTAATTAGAATTCTGGCTTATTAATTCACCATGATGAATGTGTTTCACCTGAGAACCAAAGAATATTAAAGGCCACTTCCACACAGGGGCAAAAATCCAACCCAGATTTTGTGCACACTGGACAAACTAAGCAAATAAAAGATGTAAATCGAATTAAATGTATTCCAGGGACAGTCTGACATTTTTAAATGGCCAAAGGTGCTATGCTGTTTACTTTTCTACTTATATGGTGACAGCTGCATCTTCTACATTGATCTTGGGGATATTCACACGGGAGCCCTGTGTCACTGTGCGAGAAGGCGTACTACTCTGAGGCTGCGAGGCAGCCAAGCCACATAAAAATGCTACAGGCAGGTCTTCCGAACAGTGGTCCTGGTGTCTGCCACCCCAGCCCGTGCCAGACACATTAGCGAATGACAGTGCCAGCCTCAACCATCGAGTGAGTCTTCAGCTTTCTTGCTGAAATCTCAGCAATCACAGAGTAAAAAATCATATGCTCCACTACGCCCTACCAGAGCCCCTGACCCACAGGGCCTGTGAATGTAATGTAATGGGTCATTTCAAGCCACTAAGTTGTAGAGTAATTTGGAATACAATAAAAGTAAGGGGGAAATCTGTAAAATAGATTGTTTCAATTTTTTTTTTCATAAATCACTGTGACTGTATTATGGCAATATGGAGTGATTTTTTATACTAACTTGCCTTTATAAAGACATCCACCAAATAAAGAAAATAAAAGTAAAATGCATGTGTAAGACAATTCATTAGAAATCTCTTTATCAAAAATATTTTATTATAAGTGTTGTTGCCTTCGATAGCCCACATAATTATCTCATATTTCTCCTTTATTTTAAGAGTATCTAGTGGAGTGCACGGCGCATGGTAGCAGCTCAGTACATATTCGGTTATTCTTTTTTCTTTTGAATCTTCTATTCACACGGTGAATACCACGAAATAAAGCTAGAAACTGAAGGGCGAGGATTATAGAAAAGTGCTTTCTACATTTGGAAAGAGTTGGGAAACCTCTTTCATGGAATTGAGAATTAATTTTTTTAGGTCTTAACTTAAGTATTATCTATATCTCTCCACAATACAAAAGCGTCACTGAACTCTAATTACACTGATTTCCTACCTTTATTTGAAAACGAAGAGAAAAGCTTTATATGGTCTGAAAGGAAATCAATTATGAACATACTGATCTAATTTGCAATCAGAATAAAGACAAAACATTTCTGAGTACTTAACATTAGGACAAAGCACATTATACTTTTAAGTTCAATTCAATTCATATGCCAGGTTATAGGGAAGAGATGGTTCAGTCCCTTTAAATACTGTACGTGACACACCTTTGATTGTGTTCTTTATACTGTATCATGCTCGTTCACTGGAGTATATTAGCTGAACTCAAAGTATTGTAGACAGGCTTATTTTAGGACAACAGCAACCATAATTAAGAAACTCTTGATCAGACTCCTAAGTTCATATTTTAATCATCTTGAAACTCTTTAAGGTGGTTCCCTTTTTCTTTTTCATTAATAACTGTTCCTATGTTATAGAAGACGTGAATGAATATGTTAAAAATGGGGAAGATGTAGTTATAATTGGATTTATGGATAAGTTAAAATTGCGATATTCAATTAATTCGTCAATTATCCCTGTCCACTCACTTCCGAGCTGAATGTCTGCGGGTACTGACGCCTTCCTTGTGTCTAACAGGGTTAGTCAGGGTTGTAAATAGAGTGAAGCTGGAGATGTGCAGAAAACCTTCATGTAGCCTGTTGTCTACTCTAACAGAACCGGTAGAGATGAATCAACAAGCTGGTGTACAACTGCCATCATAACCCCCGGAGAGGGGACCTGTGATTGTCGGCGTGACAGCATGTTGAATCGCAGGATGAAATGTCAGTCACACCTCATTACTTTATCTCATTCTTCTGTCCAGCTTTTGGAAGGCAATCTTTCTTCTGGATGCTTTTGCTGATTTGACAGCTTATATCCATGCCAGCCTTCGAGGACTGCCCCTCTTCCCTCTCCTCTCCGAAATAGCATGTGTGTCGTAAGACACTTTCTTGGAATGCTGGTACTATCTCATTTAAATGAGTGTCTTTATCAGACCCCAGGACCTTTCAAGAAATTTTGAATTTTGGAAACTTTCTCTCTCTCTCTCGCATGCACACACGTATGAACATTCATTCACATACACTTAAACAATACCGTACTAGAAAAGCAAACTGGATTTCCCTGTTGATAAGACATACTTAAATGAATTCTACAGTACTGGTAAAAAAAAAAAAAAAAAAAAAAAAAAAAAAGACAAAGAAAAAGAAAAGTAAAAGCACAGAACCAAAGGCTTGAACTTAGCATATTCTTCTAGTGCTGAAGAATAATTTGCAATTAAGCATCTTAAAAGAAACTGCTTGCTAATTGTACTAAGCACCATTATCAAGAATGAGACTCATTAATTGCCAAAAAGCACCCTGGACTTAAACCTTTCCTTTTAGAATGAACAGAAGACAGTAGAGTGTAAAAAAAAAAAAGAAAAAAAAAAAAAAAAAAGAAAGTATGCATGCAATCTATTACCGAAATATCTTTCACTTGTTTACATGAATTTTAAAAAAGCTAAGGAAATGGCAGGAGAGTTTAATAAAAAGGCTGCAAGGTTGCATCACCCTGCTGGTAATAACTACATTTATTGCAACGGTAATACAAGCTGTGCTTGCTTTAAAAATTCGTCATTCCCTGTGGATCTCGTGTGAGCTCCCTGTACCATGCTTGAGCTCCTGGACATAGAAGAGTCATTGGGATGCACAGTATCTCATGAAACGATCACAACCAAAAATGCTCCCTTGCTCAAAACCCTATTTTCTTTTCACAATCTCTCCTTGTACTTTATTAATCCATAGATCTATAATGAAAATAGAGAAATGGTTTTACTTAAAATATCAGCTTTTGGCATATTAAAAAAAAGAATCTTCAATAAGCAAAGTCCCCAATTAATGATCCGGAGATCCATTCAGCTCTGTTCTTCTCGAGGAGATGGCAGCGGGAACAAAGGGGAGACAGAGAGCAGCCGCTAAGTTTACAATTTTTACTTGGTAGAAATGACGAGGAAAATATGTTGATTCTCTAACTATGAGGATTTTATTATTATTTTTAATTATTATTATTATTATTATTATTATTATTATTGGAAATAAAGGATAATATTACTAGATGGCCTCAAATTAAATAATAAGTATTTTTAAGGGGAAAAAAGAAACATTACTCGCATACACGCGATTGAGAAATGTAAGAAAGATAATTGCCCTGTG
This sequence comes from Rousettus aegyptiacus, assembly GCF_014176215.1. Taxonomy (NCBI): domain Eukaryota; kingdom Metazoa; phylum Chordata; class Mammalia; order Chiroptera; family Pteropodidae; genus Rousettus; species Rousettus aegyptiacus. Next base: position 42,220,330 of record NW_023416288.1, on the reverse strand, counting down.
TAATTCAGACTTTATAAACTTGGTAGTGTCAATTAGTTTAGTTACAAGAAGACGTCTCAATTGTGTTGAGCTCTTAAAAACAACTTTAAGGTCACAGTGTCATGTTTCATGATATTTTTTTTCTGGTTGTAGAAATATGATGGGTTTACGGTAAGTAATATAAATGCCATCGGAGGCTCAGAATAGTTTTAAACAGGCTCATGCGCTGGTGCTCAATGAGTTAAGCAGCAGTAGAATGTAACTCCACTCTGGGCACTAAGCTCGCCGTGAGCTTTTACGTATTATCCGCGTTAACTGGTGCAGATCACGCTGCACACAGGAGCTCGAGCGCGCGGGCCCTTCTCCAGCTCGCCTGTGTGTCTTCACCCGGGTTCGAGCGCTCGTAATGCCTGATGGGAGCACAGAGCTGGGATCAGTTGCCCCCGCCCGCCTGGCATCAACAGGACCTGCTCGGGGGCCGGGGAAGAAACGCCTCTTGTCAGGCTGAGGCCAGCTGAGCGCCTCGGAACTGCTCGAAGCACGGTGGACGCGCTGGGGGCTGCGTCGGCCACTGCGCTGTTCTAACTATTCCCGGTTGACATCCCTTCGTCACTTTGGTAAGGATGGGCCCCTGGGGAAACGCAGACCCGCCTTTATAAGGCAGGGGGAAGTTATGTGTTTACTTAAGTGATGAAAACTGAGCCTCTTTAATTCACAATGATGTATTTCTTTATTGAGGAAAAATCTAAAGCAAACTTAATATATGACCAAGCCACTCCCTCAATAAATTGAACAGACGGTGTGATAAAACACACTAACTCTGTTAGTTGTGGGGTATATAAATTGTCATTGGTGAGTTCCAGGATGCTGTGAAGTGAGCAGATACTCATTATGATTTAATTACACTGAGATTGATTTATTTGGAAAATTAATAAAATCTAATGATAGCTTTGTCCCAAAACTTTGAATATGAAATACCTTTTATGCTCTTTAATAAAATGAGTCAGGCTAATAAAATCTGTGCATAAATATTCTCATGCTACAATTACAGAAAAGTGCTTGGAATTTCCACGGTGTGCTTTCAGCTTTATGTGCACAGAAGGCATTGGGGAGTCAGGCAAAGCACAAGCCCATTCTTGGCAATTTGGTGTGTGGGGCTACTTTTACAGCTGCCTCAGACTGCCTCACAGCAGAGTCCATCAGTTATGTACAAAATGACCATTAACGGACTTAAAAATCATCATTGTGCTGCAACTAATTTGGTCATTTCTTAAAAATAGGGCCTAAGTTAACTGATTGTCACTTGAGGTTGGGAGTGAGGACAGCTACTGGCGTATAGTGGACAGAGCCCAGTGCTATGTGCAGTGGACAGCCCATGACAAGCACAGAATTTTCGTGTCACTGTTGAGAAACCCTGGCCCACAGCGAGCACAGTGATTTTGTGGTAGGAAACCTATCTGGAATTTCTCAGGTCACTTTTCTGAAACTCCATTTCCTTCTTTGCCAGGAGGAATTGCTTATAGGGTGCCTGAAAATTTTTAAATAATAATTATAATAATCAACCACGTGTTTTTTGCTGTTTCTCAAACATTCCAGGCACGAGCTCATGCCATGACCTTGCACTCGTTTTTTCTCTCTGCCTGGGATGCTCTTTCCGTGGATTTTATCCTGGTTCCCCTCGCCAGCTGCTCCACGTTCTGGTGCAAACGTCACTGTTTCAAGTGGCCTCCCCTGATGTGCCCTCTGGCAGTTCTGATCTACCCCTCTTGTCTTCTGTGCCCCCTGTCCTTTTCCTCAGCTAAAATTTTCTCCATACCACTCGCTGTCACCTGATGTGCCACATAAATGTCCTGCTCCGTTCAAACTCCAGCACATAGCAACTCAGCACAGGATGTGGAATATAGCGGTGCTTAAAATTCACTAAATGCAAGCATCGTTGAATGAGCCCTCTGCCGGCACGGCAACAGGAACTAGACAGCACTAAGAAGAGGGCCACCCCCTCGCCGTTACATCCTAACGCTGTGTCATGAAATACACAGTCCAGTGTGGCTTCCAGCCCATCCACCCCCTGCCCGAGACAGCTCTTGAAATTACCGCTGGCCTTCGTGGTGTAGAATCTATTGTAATCATGTCAGTACTATTCAACAGTCGATTAATTCTTCTTTCTAGAAAGCCTCTCTGAAGGTGAAGGGATTAAGAAGTACAGACTGGTAATTAGAAAACAGTCACAGGCACGTGAGGTACAGCGGAGGGAACGTAGTCAGTCATATCGTAACAACCATGTAACAGGTGGATCATTTCGTAAGCTAGGAAAATGTCTCACCACTATGCTGTTCACCTGAAACTGATGTCAACGATCTCACACGTCAATTGTCATTGAAAATTAAAAAAGAACAAAAAAGTTAAGTCAGATAGCGTCAGCATATCTCACTGAGATAGAAATCAAAAATTATTTAAAATGAACAAAATATATCTGTCTTCTGTAAAACTAGACTTCTTCAGGGACACCCTGACTTTTCTGGCCATTCCTTAGACTTACGAATTTCTGAAATCTGGCACCTGTTATTAATTCTCACTATTGCATTTCATTTAATAATATCCAAGGTCAGGTTGGCATTGGAAGTCCATTGTATAAATGTGTCTTTCTTGGCACAAATATAAAAACCGTTACCTACTACATATTTTGTTTTTAAGGTAAAAATGCTTTGCAAGTAAAGTCCTAAGAAAACATAAATGAGAATATGGCTATTGCACTTATTCATGCTGTAGGTATTTTTTACATTCAAATTTTTCTTCAGAGATCAGAAAAATATCAGCAGATGAACAGCATCTGAAAGCCTGTTGTGTATAAGATTCTCTAATAGGTTTTTGAGGACCCATAAACAGTAATTATGAGTGTAGGACATATAATTTCTCTCTACAAAATGCTTAAGAAAATTATTTACATACATGCATGCATGACTACATACATACATAGCACATGTAAAGACAAAAGCAGTATTATACATCGGCATGGTTTGTAGCACTGCATTTTATGTGTGCAACATAGATATATATGTGTGTCAGCATGCCAGCTCAGCATGCTTTATTAGAAAAAGCATAGACTTGAGAATATAGATTCGAATAACAATTCACTTGTTAGTTGTATGATCTAAGGCAAGTCATTTAGCTTCTCTGAGTGTTGATTTTCTCCTCTGTAAAATAATGATAACTCTTTCGAAGGGTTCAGAGATCAGAGACAAAGTATGCTTGACATCTAGAAGACTCTGAAAAATCATAGCTGCTATTTTTAGTATATAACATAAAAACACGATACCTTATCACTCTGCACAGCATCGAAAGTATCAGTTCATAATTGCTTTATTTTTATAACTTGCTTGCTTTTTAATTAGCTATCGCTAGTTCATCCTCAAGCTGAGCTGCGAAGAAAATCTGTAAAAGTCCCTTTTAATAGGGCCAAAATGTCATTTACTTTATTATTTCCACTTTTATCATTGGGGAGCCCTCTGCTTAAAGCTCTTTGTACCCCTACTTCAGTCTGCACTCCTTGTTCTTCACAAGGACTATCCTATGTTTTTATTTTGCCATCGCCCCAAGAATCGCCTTCGCCTTTCTTCCGGGACGGAGATTCGTGTTTTCCTGACCCCATGCTGTCTTGCTTAGTTTACTTCCTTGTTTTGGTGGAACATACTGGTACATTTGTCAAAACAGTGTGGTGGAAATATGCTTTTGGAGAATTTGCAGGTCTGAAAATGCTTTTGAAAATTCACACTCGAAACAGAAAGAGAATATTGGGTGTTGAATTGAAGATGAGAAAATATTTTCATTCAGGATTTTTATGACATTATTCAGTGTCTTCTGACTCCCACTGTTGCTGGGATGTGTGATGAAGCCCAGTCCTTATTTCTTTATATATAATATTTGCTCCTCTCTGAAAACCGATAGGATCCTCGTTTGATACTTGGAGACCTACAATCACGTGAAAATTGCATCAGTGAACAGCTTTATTATTGCTGGTATTCTTTTCTTTCATAGTTTTTTTCCCCTTCAAATTCTTTGTTCTTGGAAATTTCATTAGAATAGTTGACCCCCTGGGTTTATCCTCTGCCATCCCTAACTCTTCTCTCTTATTTTCCATTTCTTTGTTTAATCTTATTTTCTGAATCATATCATCAAGTGTACCTTTCAAAAACCTATTGATTTTTTTTTAATTAGGTAATTTTCTGTTTAATTACCAAGATGTCCTTTTTTTTTATAGTTGCATTTTAAACCTTCCCCTCTGATCTCACGTGCTTACTATCTCCTCTCATCTCTTTGACAATATCAATTATAGTTTGTTTCTGTTTTTGCTTTTTGCTTTTTGAGGTTGTTCTTCTCCCCGTATGGCTATTTTTCCCTGAGTTCATTTTCTTTTTCAGTTTCTATCGATCTCCATCTTTCCTATTGGAACCTCCATCAAAGTCTGGTGACCCTCAGCTCTCGTTATATTGAAGAGTGGAGTGCGAAGGGCACCCTTAATATTAGGTGACTTTATCAGCTGTTCAGCCTTCCTGGTCATTGATTCAATCTTTCATCATCCAAGTACTGTTGGCAGCCATTTTCTTGGAAACAGCAAATGCCAGCATCTGAAGGTCTTTGTCCTTGGATCAGTTTCTTCTCAAAAGGTCATCTAATCTCCCGCAGATGTGCCTGGCTGCTAGAACCCCGATAACTCCTGGGGTAAGATGACCTCCCCAGTGCATTCAAAATGTAGACTGTCACTTAAGTCCAGGTTTTAGAATGGGACATCACCAGCTGTGGCTGATGTCTTTCATAGCAGAGACTGGAGTCCATAGTTCGGTTTCTTCCAAGAATAAGCCCCCTGGTACGGGGCAGAGGTCACAGCACACTGTGCGAATGGGGGTAGTAATGACATTCAGATGATAACCGGGTGGATTTCGTTGCTTTCCTAAGCCACTGTGTTTAAAAAATACTCCCTTAAAGCATACTGTTTAAAGAAACATTAAATAAAAGCAAGAGGAGGAAAAAGTGTATAGGCAATACTCTCAGGAAATGGGGCGTGGAAGATTCTGGCTGGAAGCCCAACACCGAAGGCTAAGCTGACTCTTCTAATCGCTAGTGCTACATAACTATCGCATAAGGATGCACTGATCTATGGACCATTGATTACAATTTTCCTCTTGGCTGGATTGAACTGAAAATAGATATAATACAATAGCAACTCAATGATGTTATTAAATAAATAAATAAATAACCCTGTGCCAATGGGGAAAACAAACACAACCTTTGAGTAGTGAGCAAAATGCAAGAATAAGCTCCCCAAATTTCTACGTATATATGCATGCATGCATGTATGTATGTATGTATGTACATATGTATGTATATGTATATTTTTAAAGAAAGCATTTCTGTCACCAAACCAATCGTATAATCAGTCACTGAGCTAAAGTTCTTTTGGAAGACCGAGTTCCCAACTGTATTAGGAGGCTTGATTTCTTTTCTATTGTGAGGGAAAGGTGAACTGGAAATCTACACAGCCTCTTACCACAAGAGCACAGAGAAGAGCTAAGGTCGAGTCTCGGGTCCCAAAGGAGGACTTTTCCATTGCGATGATGGTCATGGATTTGAAAATGTATTGTCCTCTTTTATTGCACTTAAAATTGTCAGCATAGTTGGGTTTTGGGGTCTTTTGCTTGTTTGTTTTGTTCTTTACTGAGAACATGAATTTAGCACTTAAACCTTTTTATTCATGTTAATTAATATATGCCCCTTAGCAAGTCTTTAAATTATTATTTTTTTTTGAATGACAGAGGAGATTAAGATTGCATAAATAAACTCAAGGTAGAGCTAGAAAAGAACCCTGGACATGTTTAACATATTTGTTAAGTATTTTATGTGGTTGAATTCAGAATGACATTGGGTATGAAAATGATGGAATTTGCAGTGAAAATACAAAATAGGTTCCACTCCTTATTTTTTCCAATATATCTCCAGGTACCTTCCTAGGGAGATTGACTTCCGTATGCCCAAAAGATGGCAAAGCCTTGCTGATAGGATATTAGAAAACAGTATTTAAGAGAAAGAAGCTTTTCCTACCTAGAGGTAAAAACACTGGATCATAAATGGCCCTGAGATAAAACACTCATGAGGTCTCAACAAGAGGAACTGTCACTGGATTACATTTATGCTTGGCACAAAGTATGCCCGGTTTAATAATACTGTAATAATACCGTTAGAATTATGCCTGAAAAGAAGCTACTCTAGGAGAACATTCAGCTGTAAGAAACCAAAGATTCTCCGTGGAGAGAAACTCTGGTGATGTGGCAGCCACAGAAGCGACCTGGAAATCGAGGGAAGTGGCCTTTAGCTTCCTTAACGGGATCACAGGTATTGCCACATTTTCCTAAAACATTTTCTCTGCATTTGATTTCAAATGCAAATGCAATTAATGTTTATCTATTTCTGCCTTTTTTTTTATTCGCCTGCTAAATAGAGCCTACTTTTGATCATCTCTATAATGTTTACGTGACCAGCAATCAAAAGTAATGTGGGAATTTGTTTCTTCTCATCCTGGTTCTGTTCATTAGTGCTCCTATCAGCTTTTAATTCGACATCTCATACAGAAATGAAAGGAAATTTTCAGTTTCATTTACATGGCCTAACAATGGAATTTTCCCCAACTCCCATATTCTTTATCCTATTAAATCGATGATGTGGAAAAGAATGTATTTGTTCGATGATTGGGTGTAGGTACACTATTGCCTGAGATTTTTATGTGTGACAAGCAATATTTTACATCAAAGCTGTAGTTCTCTGTGGTTGAAGGATGCGATCTGCAGATCGCTTCTCCCGTCATTTGCTTCGTTTTTCTAGATTTGCAACAGTGTCATTGAATTTTGGGGGGAAGGGTCACAGGCTGGGTTTCTCAGAAAACAGACCACAGCAGAGATGTGCAGGACGTTTGGGTACAGAATAAAGGAATAACAGCAGCACGATTGAGCAGGGGCAGAAAGGCCTCACCGGTGGCTCCGCCGAGAGCCCGGGATGCTCCTTTGCCGGGATGTCCCTTCAGAGTCATCCGAAGCCAAGGAAATGAGGCGAGGTTTGTTTCCTACAGCGATGAGTCATTAGATTCCGGGGCCGCAGAGTGAGAAGGTGACCTTGGTGCAGTGTTCTCTTCAGCTGAGGCTGGGCTCAGGTGAGCGCTGTCCGCTTCAGCACCCCCAGGAACTGGGGGAATCGGGGTTTCAGTCTAGGGGCCGGGAGGCGTGGTCTGCAGGGCTCTCCCAAGCAACCGCTACCATCGCTACCATGGAGTCCTGGCGCTGTGCAGCTCCACGTGCGCCCTGTAAGTCCTCGGAGAGTTCCTGCAGGATTTCCATGTGCCGCTTCTCTTGGAGAAGCACACAGAAGGAAAGCTCGGTGGGACAAACCGGACATTGTGCCTCTGTCCCACTGTACCTGCTGCGGAGCTGCAAACGATATCGTCTCCCTCTTCTGTCATCTATTACGGAGTCCCCTCGCTCCTGTCAGCTCTGCTGATCTAGACGCCTTGTCCAGCAGGATGACCCGGAATTTGACATCTGTGGGAGCTGAGCCGCTAGTTGGCGTGACCTGCTTAGGCCACGCCTGCTGCCTCTGTTTACTGTCAGTATTGGGCACGTGTCATCACAGGGGATCACTTAGGGCCACGCACGTTCTCCTCTGCCCCTTCTTCCTCAAGGTCAGGGTCAGTTTTCCCTCCCCAAATGGTGACTCCTTTCCTCACCTTGTGGTCTCCTGGCAGGCGGATCTTGAGAAAAATGGGCTGTAGTCTTAGCTGAGATTATAATGGGAAACTCAGTGTCCTCCTGTGGATGTATCTGTGTCTGGGAACCTGGACCTCCAAGCAGCTGACAGAACTCAGTTTCGGGGGTGATGAGCAAAAGCACCTGCGGTGGCTCACCGGAAGTGCAGGTGAGAGGAGCCATTGTATTTCCACCCTTTTGTGTCTGGACCCACGTATTCTGCCTCGGAGGGACACGCCGCCATGCGGCAGGGCATCGATTCAGCATGCGTGGTACAGTCGCGGGCAGGGTACTGTGTCCTCCAAGGGCATCGTCTAAGGTGATGCTTCAGCTGCATCTTCCTCAGAATGACGGATTCTATCGTCCAGCACGTCAGGCGGGCGCAGCAGGTGCTGGGAGCGGTGGGAGCCGCCGCTCATCCTTTCCTACCATGTTTATTTTTCTCTTTTATTCCAAAATACCTTTCAAATGCTGAGCGATCAGTTTTCTTTCATCTGATATCTACCATAATTATGTGTATTTTAAAACTGCATAAAAAGTAATGGAATTAATGACCAATGTGATTTTATAATTATTTAGAAAACATGTCCTATAGTATCACTCCTAAAAAAAAAAAAAAAAGGAATATGCAATTAAATTAGTCTGCAAATGTCGCCCTCACTGGGAATGTGTCATGCGCTAAAGGTGAAGGCATGATAAATGAGCTTAGATGAAGCATTTAATTTCCTGCCAAACTTTTCTGAGAAGTTCTCCTAAGTGTCTTCCTTCTCATCATTTGCTTTTACCATGTGAGGTCTTATGCTTTATTCTAAATGAAACTACTCCTTGACCCTTTTAACCCGAAGTCTTTAATCCAAACATAAACAGACCTCACCCTTTGAGAAGATGGTTTCCAAATCTTGGTTCGAGAGGGTTTAGAAAGAAAAGCTTCATTCATGTCAGAGAGAGGATCTCGCCCACCTGCCCTTATTTCTTGTTGCAAATCACACACATTCCACTCATCTGCATAGACAAAATGAGTGGTGTGCCCTTTGGAATTTTCCCCGCAGTCTCTGGTATGGGGGGCATCATTGATCGCATGTAGAAGACACAGTAGTAGATAGACCAGGTCAATCGCAAAGAAACTACGGCATGAAACACACAGTCGTACCGAGTTTAGCCACTGAACCAGCACACGGCTGAGGGCCCTGCCCGCAGTGTCGGGGTGGCTGGCTCTGTGCCAATGCCACTGCAGTCCCTTCTCAATGGCCCGATGCCTCTCACCAACACCCCGGAGCGCCCGCGGCCTTCGCGTTTCCTGCTCACTGTCCAGGCAGACTGACCGCGCATCCTCTATCGGCAGTAGCACCCCAAGCTATGGACTCCCTAATACTCTGATATTGCCTTAACGCGATATAATATACTGTAAATTTTTGTTTAGTGTTTATTGTGTGAAGGAGCCGGAGGATATGTGGAGGGGAGGCGGAGAAGGAAAGTCTCCGTTGGTGGAGTCTGGCTATTTTCTGTTATGGGCTCAGAGACTGTTGATCTTGGCCCAATGCTTTTGTCGCCGTGAGAGGACACAAAAGCACTTCGGGTTAACGGAGTCACCTGCAGTGAGTTTGAGGATTCCGGGGTTGGCAGGGAAGAGACAGGACAGTAAGAGGTGGTGACGCGCAAGCTTTACTGGGCAGGATTCAGACAGGATCTCCAGACAGGGAAAATGCCTCCCGGCAAGACACCTTCCCGAGACAGTAAGGCCACCGCCGGAAGGGGATGAGGGCGAGGAGGCCCTTGGGGGAGAAGGGGGACTTGGAGAGGGGCTTATGTGTCTAAGTGAGGTCAGCCACATGGTGGGGCGTCTCTGGTCGGAGCTCCAAAGGGCCACAGCAGTTCGGGGTCGTTTATAGCTACAGTGTGTGTCTTACTTATGGGCAGCAGGGGCGGGTGCAGTTTCACGGGCAGGTGAAGTAGGCAGGCTCTGGCTAAACATTGTTTGTTTGGACTGTCTGAAGCAACTGGATTGTAAGAATCTGAGTTTGGCATCAGCGGACTTGGGTTAATGTTTCTAGCCATTACTCAGGGACCATCTTTAGTCTATTTACATAAGATCAGCCTCCTAAGAATTCAGTTAAGCATCCTCCCTGAAGGAGTGTTTTTTCCCCTGCCCCCACCCTCCACCCTAAGGAGCCGACAGCTTTTCAAAATATTCCTTCCAAGAATACGCAGTGTTTTTTTGCAAAGAGTTCTGGTAAATGCCTTTCTCCCACAGTGACGTTTTGTGATCTTTTAGTTATGTTCTGGGCAGCATCTTCTCTGTCTCACTGCTCACTCCAGCCCTGATGGGATTCCCTGTCCCCATGACGTTCTCCACAAGGTCTGTCTGGTCACCACTAGTAGAGTGTATTATGTGTCATTGCTGGGATGAGGGAGATGTAGTTTGTTATGTGTCCGATGCTCACAACAGGGCAGTTTTAGAGGGGAGTAAAAAGAAAAAAGCAGGGTTCATAGATCAACCTACTAAGTGAGCGAAGACCAGGACTTTGCAGATGGAGCTACGACTGAGTTAGCACATCAAGAAAGATGTTAACCTAGAAACAAAAAGCCAAAGTGAGATGCGATGTTTTTTTGTTTTTTTTTAAGCTCAAAAAGAATTGCAATATCAGGCACATAGATTCAGGTCGAAACCCAAATTATGTCCTAATGGGGGGGGGTGGGGAGAAAGGGATTTTTATGAGAAAATAAAATAATTACATGAATAGAAGGAAGGAATTTCTACTGGTGCTAATAAACTGAGTTATCTTTTAGCCATTCATGGCTGTTTACTGATTCTAAGGGTAGAAAACCCTATATTATGTTATTTTTCGTGAAAATATTATGTAGTGTAGAAATATGTTCAAGGACAATTTTACATACTATGTAATACAGGGGTTAAGAAAATATACTATTTAGTGTAAAGATTATGGGATATCCTATCAGATATTAATATGTTAAAGTAATTATTGAAGATTTTTTGCCTAATAAAAATTGTTAACATTGATTTTTAAGAAGGCAGTGCAACCTGTTTTCATAGCTTGCCTCCGCTCTTAGCGAACAACAACAAAAAAGGTTCGCGACGCCGTTTGCGCATTTAAACGGATGTTTGCTGCGTGAAAGTGGACCATCTTTTGAAGTGGGGAAGTTACAGCAGAAAAGTTACGAATGGTTCGCGCCATCATGTTAGCATCCTGGCATCGGAATCCTGCTGTCTGGAGAAGCCATCCCTCCTCCAGCTGCATGACTTCCCAGAAATTATCCATCTGTGATTTGGGACCTGTCACTGAATTGTCTCCGAGGCTCAGATAAAAAGAAGACAGTGTGGATTAACAGAGGACCTACCTTCAGAGGGTTATTTAGGGTTAAACGAGATCACGCACGAGAAAGATTTAGCTTGTTTCCTGGCACAGAATAAGTGCTGTAAACATTTGCTACTATATTGGAATAAATAAGAGCATGTGCCGAGCAAACCCGGCTAATGCCTCTCTCTCGAAGCCATGCCGAGTTGCCTCACAGTGACATTCGTGGAAGTGGCGTGTGGCAGTCCTGTGAGGACGTGCTGCCCGCCGGCCTGTAGCCACCACCCTCACACCGCCCAAGAGTCATTTTGTGTTCTCGTTTCTTTGATGATGGAGATTCACGATGAAAGAGACCCAGAACTTTTCATTTAAACTACTCCTACAAAAATCAGAGCACCCACACCACATCTGACTGCTTCCGAAAGAAAAGTCGCCATGGAAGACTGATAAATTTAATGCCAGCAACACGGCTATTTTTTCTAGTTATTATCTGGTCATTTGCTATCAACATATCTTCAGGAAAAACAGATTTTTTTCTATTCTGAATACCAAGCCTTGTTTTCATTTTCTGTTCTATAGTCAATATTTTAAGCAAAACAGGCAATAATTACATTTTCACATGTCACTAAGCAAAGAAGTAGGCTTAGTATTTTCTAGAATGGACAATTAAATTGATGGACTGAATTTTCAGTAAAACTGATAGAAAAGAAAGAGTAAATTTTGTTATTTGCCACTAAAAAGCATAAATATAATTATTCTATTGAAAAAAATTTTTGTTGTTCATTAAGGCTCACTGAAAGCCTAAGACCTAATATATAAATTTTTTTTAATAAACAGGTTTATGTGTGTTTGTGTGTGCTTGTGGGTTTAGAACTTTGTAATTATTTTAATGTGGTTCAGTATGATTTGTAACTTGTGTCAAAACTAAAGAGAATTAAACAGTCGGTGGTCTATCTTAATTCTTTATGAAATACAGCAGTGTGGTTCACTGAGTAACTATTAATTAAGATAATCGCTCAATTGGCAACTTTCAGCTACCAGTAAGATATGCAAATTAAGCATAATGCTCTATTTTATTAATTAATATTGCAGGCAAGAAACTTGCAATTAATTCACTTCATCACGGGTAGTATAATATAGTAATATTTTCAAATAGATTGTGGATGAATACTTACACATGCATGCATATGTGTATTTTTATAGAATATAACATAATACTTTATGTAATTCTCCGAGGAGTCAAATTCACAATTACATGGATAAGGAGCATTTGTTGAGAACAGAAACAAAAGAGGCTGATGAGCTTGGGATAGTCAGGCGAGCAAAAAAGTATCACCCCATAAAAATAAGAATTCCAGCTAGTGTAGAGCTAAAAAAAAAAAAAAAGCCCACAGAAGAGCAAACATTGTATGATACCACTTATATGAAATATCTACAATGGGCGACTTCAGGGAGACAGAAGATTAACGGTCACCAGGGGCTGGGGGAAAGGGGGGAAGAGGCGGTTTTTGTTTAATGGTTGCAGAGTTTTTGTTTGGCGTTGTGAAAATAGATAATGTCACTGTTTGTCTAACATGTGAATGGAGTCTGTGCTACTGAGGTATACGTTTAAAAAGTGGTTAAAATGGCAAATTGTATTACATACACACACAAATTCAAAAGAATCACCCATTGTTATGGCCCCAGGAGATTATAAGAGTGGTAAGGCCCCTCAGAGCTTTGTCTGTGACATTATTTGATGATTATATTAATCTTTAGAGTGAGGCTAGCTGGAGGAAAATGGATGTCAGGGGAAACCCCACTGCTTCCTCCCCTCGAAACCAGAGAGGTAAGTAGTGGGTGGGGTGGGGAGGGGATTTCACTTTGCATCTAAGTACTTTCCCTTTTCTGAAGTTTTGAAAAATTCGTGAGACCAGGACCCCTTTCCCACAAACCGAGTATCTGTGGGGAGGAAACGTAACTGGAGCAATAAATGAGCATTGGACACGCTTCGTGGTAAAACCAGAGGTTGTAACGGGGATGATACTGTTTTTTGCACATATTAAATTTCAGTATTTTGGGTTTGCCCTCTAAGTCAGGGCTCTCCACCTTGTCTGCACAAATGGATGCACCATGAGAGCTTTGATTAAATCCTGATGCCCACCCAGGCTGGACCACAGCCACTGGAATCCAGGTTTCAGGATTTTTAAAAGCTCCCCAGGTAATCCCATTATGCAGGAAAGGTGAAAAAGCACTTCTAAAATCATGTTTTATTGCAGGCTTTTAATCTTAAGGGGTACTTAAGGAAATATAAATATTGACTAGATTTTCTGCCCCCCAAAAATGCGTTGAAAGCAAACATTATGGAGAAGATTTGCTAAATTATTTTCTCTCTCTACTACATCGAGTTCCAGACCTGAAGGACTCAGCTCACAGAGTGAGTCTCTGGTGCAGATTCTGATGACGTCCTTGCCCAGCCACCTGGTCTAGCCGAAAGTGGGAAGAAAGAGAACACGGGAAAGTTCTGGGGACGTATCTTCCCACCGCCCCACTCCCCAGAATCCCTCTGCCCATGACGGGTCAAAGCGGGATTACCAAAACCAGGACGCACTCCCGGTGCATAATTTCCACTGCAGGGTATCTCTGCAGGGTCAGACTTAAGCTGTACTCCGAGACTGTCAGAAACTGCACTTGTGCTCGTCTTTGTCTTCTGCTCTGTTCTGCTTCCCCATTCTGTTATCATTTTTCTCCCTTGAGTGCATTTTCTTAACAAGTCATTTGCATGTGAATCTCAACATGGCTTTTATTTGGTAGAGTACCAGATCAAAAATGTTTAGAGACTGTTGCTGTAGAAGAGAGAAATCAGTAACTATTAAGGCTTAGATGAGACAGGAACAATAGTCAAAACACAAAATAAATAAAATAAAGCGAAACCCACTGCCAACAACAATCCCCTATGTCAATCATCAGTACCGGCATGGCCAAACCGCACACATATTTATATAGCCCACAGAGATACGAAAAAGAGAGAGAAAGGGGAGGGGAGGGGAGGGGAGGGGAGGGGAGAGAGGGAGAGGTCAAAGTGTGAGAAGAGCAAACTTGTATCACAACTTTCCTCTTTTGCCTTTTAAACTGGAGAATACATTCTGCTCATCTGTTGCTACAGGACACACACCTCCCAAAAGCGTACTGGCTTAGAATAATGAGCAAAGATCATTCCGCTCGGGTTATAGAGCTGTTGCTCTCAGCTTGATGGCTCCTCCTTGAGGATGCAGCTGGATGAGGGCGGAGCCTAGAGTATGAAAGAATCTTCCCCTACCTGCCTGCCGCCTGGTCCAGGCGGCCCGGAGGGTGGAAGCTGCTCGAGCATGTCTTTCCACGTGACTGCTGAGCACGGGGATTCACATTTCTCCGGTGGCCTGATTTTCCCTGAGAAGGCACTCCCAAGGGCTCGGGAGGAAGCGGCCATGCTTCTCCTGGCCTAGACTCAGAAGTCTTGCAATGTCACTTCTTTCACTGAGAAGGGAGTCACGAGGCCAGCCTACGGGGAATACTCGGAGGAGGACGTAGCTCATTGGGGGCCACCCTTGGATATGTGTTTAATAAAATGAAGGGAGCACAGAGAGCATGGGGCCCTCGCCATGCTCCAAAGTGGGCTGGGACGCCAGGAGGAGCCCGTGGCCGAGGCCCCCGCACCAAGCAGGTGCTGCAGACGAGGTACGAGGATGGAGCACAGTGCCAGGCCCTCGGTGACACATCTGAGTTTCCCTCATTCCCCCGAGATGTGGATTCCGAACCGAGGGCCTGCGAGTCCGTCGGGGGCTCTGCTGAGGTACAGCTCAGGGAGTCAGATGGAGGATGTACCAGCCCTTAGATGTCTGCAGATGAGCAGAAGGCAAAGGGAAGTGAATTAAGCAAAGAGAGACGACCTGTGCTCCCCACGATCATGGCAGGAGGCAAACGAACGGGGCGCACAAGAGGCAAGGAGGGAGCACGGGGGCCGAGCAGCAGAGGGACAGCACGCGGGCCATCAGGACTAGCCGGCCAGTGTGGCTCGTGCACACACAGACCCCTTAGGGGCCGAGGGACCTCGCTTTTCCAGGTAATGAGACCTTGCAAGCCATGTATCCCTCCTCTCTGTACTCACCTGACCCTCCACCTCCTGCCCCCAAGTACTTGGGAATGACGTCCTAATGTCCATGCTCAGCAAACTATTTTGCTTCTTACCGAATTGTTGCCCTGGAGAGCCTGGACTGAGTGAGAAGAGACTGTATTTTATAGATAGAAAACCTGAGGCTCAGGGCCACGACCGTTGCATCGAGTTCCCGGAACCGGTATCGGGAAGAATCCGGGATGCCAGGCTGAGCCTGCTGCCTCGCCCCGGGTCCGTTCCACTTTGCCATCTCTGATCCTCACTTCACCAAAAGGTGCAGTGGAAATGCAATTCTCAGAAATTCATCATTTTTTGCTCTTCACTTTTCACTAATAAATATGTTTTCTGGTTGTGATGACCGTAACCCGAGAACCACTACATATTAATGAAAACTGACACGGATTTGTTTTTAGGTGTTCATTTATGCACTGTGAAGGAAGTCAGCTGTGTAAAAGTGACAAGAGAGAGAATTTCTTACGGCTCATTAGTAGAACACACAACAGAAATCAATTGTTGCATTTAATAGTCGCCACGCACACAAGATAAAGATTTATTGTAAGGGAATTACATTTGAAAAAGAAACGGGCAAGAAACAAAGGTCGGACGTGGTCAGAGAAGAGACTACAAAGAATCGAGTTTTCGTCATGTCCCCTGGATTCTTCCCATTTTAAACTTATAACTATGTCTAAGTTGAACCGGAAGTTTTTGCCACAATCTTCCTGGATGTTTCCTCCACTTTCTAAATCCTTCTGATTTACTATTATTTTAGTACTATAAGGTGGCAAAGATAATAATCACAAAATTTATTTTAGGGGTATCCTCACAATACAACAACAACAAAATAATAATCGACTCACACTGATTGCATAGTTTCTATGTGCCGTACGTCACGCAGACCTCTTTACACTAATTAATTCATTTAACTGTAACGACGTTTTTATGAAGCTGGTTACTATAGCTACTAACACGTCCATGATGAGACAATGAGGCAGGGGAGAGCGGTTAAACTGTGTAAGAGGACGCACGCCCGCCGCGCGGTGGAGCTGGGGAGGGAACTTCGCGGGTCTGGCTGCAGAGCTGGTCCTGCGCCCCCCCTGGGATGCGCTTCCTCTTCCTCTCGGGGCAGACTGCAGGACTGGAGCAACACGGCTGTTTCCTCCCTAAATCTGATCAACATACTCACATGCTCCAACGTGGAGAAATTTTAAGTAAAAATCTTTTTGTGTTGTTATTTAAAATAACTACGATGATAAAACGTTAAAGCCTTAGGTGATGGGACAGGAGGATGTGCTGGTCCAGGGGCCGACAGGAGGAGCGCACAGACGTGACAGTGCAGAACCCGCATGTCCGGTGACACCTGCAAAGCCCGGTGAGCACGGCTGTCACCGAGTTTGGACAAGAAGCCTGTGCGCACATAGGAATTTTGACAGGCTTCGGGCAAGTGTTCTTCTCTGACCGTCTGAAAGCTGCTTTCTAGAAACGGTCGCACCTGCTCTTTGAAAGTCCCTTTCAAGAAGGACATTGCGATGTGCAAGACGCACACAGGTTGGGTGGGGAATTTCCAGGGAGATGAGCTCCGCCTGCTGTGTCTCAGGAACTGTTCGTGACGCAGAGCAGAGTGGGGTCTACGTGGTAACTACCCATGTTGCCTGGTGTAGACATTGCCACCGAACTGCACATTCGCAAACTGGCTCTCATATAGGATCTCAGGCCTGCCGACGCGGACCGTTCCTCATTCCGCTCGTGTTAAGGGCCACTGCTACTGTATAAATCATTAAGAGAATGTCTGACGACAAAAATCCTCAGTCTTCAAACCATTCATTCATTCATTCATTCATCCATTCAACATATACTCATTGAAAACCTACTTAAGCCACGCAATGTTCTCTGTCCTGGCAAAATATCGATGAACAAAGAAGATGAAAAAATTCTGCCCTCATCAAGTTTGTATTCTAGCGGGAAGAAAAAAACCATCGTCGGTGAAAGTGTACTTCAGAATAGGACGAGTGTATGAAAAACCGTAAAGGCGTTCCGAAGCAGGGAGAAGGGATTTAAAACAGCATGGTCGAAGTGAGTCTCCCTCATCAGAAGATGCGGAGGCAGGTGTGGTCGGACCGGAGTGAGAACGTGGGAGCAGCAGGGGGGACGATGGAGAGGGACCGGGAAGCCAGATCGCAACCTATCTTGGGGACATTGTAGGACCCTGGATTTCCCTCCAAGTGAAAAGTGGAGTCATGTGCACGGGCCACACGCACGGAAGAACGGAAGAGCTACTTAAAACTGTAAAAAGTGACTTAAAACTGTAAAACTCCTAGAAGAAAACACAGGAAAAACTTCGCAGTGACTTTTTTGGATGTGACAGCAAAACAGACAACAACGGAAAAAGGAGACAAGTGGAATTGCATCAAACTGAAAAGCTTTGCGCAGCAGAGGAAACTGTCATCAAGACGAAAAGGCAGCGAGTGTGTGGATGGGGGAAGTATCTGCACAGCATGTATCTGATAAAGAGTTAATGGCCAAAATATATAGGAAACAGCTTCAATTCAATAGATAAACAAACAAATAGCGCAATTAAAAAACGGGCAAAGAAATCCAATAGACATTTCTCTCAAGGAGACATACAAATGACCAACGGGTATATCTAAAGGTGCTCAACATCACTAATTATCAGGGAAATGCAAATCAAAACCACAGTGCGACATCACCGCACACCATTTAGGATGGCTATTATAAAACAAAACAAAGCAAAACAGAAAAACAGATAACAAGTGCTGGTGAAGACGTGGAGAAAAGGGAAGGAACCCTGATTCACTGTTGGTGGGAATGTACATTGGCACATGCTCTTTGAAAAATTAAAAATAAAACTATTATATGATATAGCAATCCCATCTCCGCTTATATATCCAAAGGAATTTAAATCTCGATCCTAAAGTGATAATTGTACTGTCACGCTCAGTGCAGCATTGTTCATTTTGGCCAAGCTGTGGAAGAAACCGAAATGTCCGCTGATGGATTAATGAATAAAAAAATGTGGTGTGTACATACCATGGAATTCTGGTCAGCCTTTGGTAAGAAGGAAATCCTGCCATTTGCAACAGCATGGATAAACCCAGGAGACATTATGCTACGTAAATATGCCAGACATAGAAGGAAAATACTACATGACACCACTCCTATGAGGAACCTAAAATAGCCAGATTAGAAGCAGACAATGACGGTTGCCAGGGGCTGGGGGAGGGGGACAGGGAGGTACCAGTGAAGAATACAAAGTTTCGGCCATATAAGATGACTAAATCTCAGCGATCTACCATAAGGCATAGTCTTATACTATATCGTATACTTCAAAACTAAGAGCGTAAATCTTATATTAAGCAGTTTTATCACAAAAGTAACAATAATAAATGAGGGAAGGAGGCTACATTCGGAGGTGATGGATATGGATATGTAGGTGGCATAGATTATGGTGAGGGTTTCATGGATGTGTACTTATCTCCAGACTTATCAGATTTATCAAATACATGAAGCCCTTTGTGTATCACTCATGTCTCAAAAATGGGTTAAGAAAAATGACACCATCTTGCCATATTTTAAAAAGAAGATTGTTCTGTGTTTTGAGAATCAACCAAAGTTCCCAAGATCAGAAACAGAACACTAAAAAGTCCAGTTTCATAATCACAGATGAAGGTGATATTGCTTGCTTGGATGATAGGAGTGAACAAATTAAGAAATGGTTGTTGCATATATTCTGGAAGTGGAGGCAGAATTTTCAGAATTATTGAATTAAGCCAGTTCTTGTCTCGCAGAACAATGATTCTGTGGTTGGTTAGACATCTTGTTCTTCAGAACATATACCTCACTTCTCACCTGGCATTTGACAAGGGCACCTAATAGTCGCATCTGACTTAACAAAGCTAAAATAGAAATGCAACTCGCATGCAGAATCGGAAATAAGTCTCACCCTGTTCATGGACACAGACTTCACATACATGTTCTCAAAATAAACAATAACTAGTCCTCAAGGAGGAGGACTCGATAGCACCATTTGTCACAAAAGTTCATCCTAAATGGACCTGATCTTGAGGGTCATGGTCTGTGTTAATCGGTGTTATACAAAGGAACGATCAAGTTCTCCTGTCTCTGTCACGCAAACCCGGACTCGGGCACCATCTGCCTTCATTGCATCTCGGAAATCGCTGAAGGTCCTTGAGGAAGACACGCCTGGGTCAGAAAGCTGGCAAGAGGCTTACGTAGCTCTTCAAAAGATTTACATACATTTCGGAAACAGAAAAATAATTTACGATGATAAATTTCTAAACTAAATACTCTGAGAAAAGGGAGGGGAAGCACTAAGTCTTATTTTTCTCTTGGTATTCGCCCCTGCAGTAACCGAGTGGAGGATACCCCCAGCGACCTGGCGGAGAAGCCAGAGAACTCGCTGCCTTGACCTCGTGCCCCTTGTAACTTCTACGTGTCCTCTCAGTGCCAGTGTCTCAGCCTGGGTTTTCTTAAAAGCGAAGACTGAAACGACCACTCGTAGGCAGGTTGATCATTTAGCAGGTGGCACAGGGAGCGTAAGGGAGGAACGGGAAAGACTGCGATCAGACCAGACGGGAGGTCAGCGCAGGCGTGCATTCCGGGCTGTGCCGCCTTTCAGAAGCGGCCGGGGAACTAACTGATCCTTGGAACTGATGCTCAGGAATACAAGAGTGACTTTTGGGTGTGTCAGCCACAGGCTAAGGGGGAAAATCATTTATCTATCTCCTCCTATTCCCTGTTATTTGAGGTTTAGTCCAGGGGCATTAAAGTGAGTCAAAGCCTAGAGTAGGTTAAGTGTTTAGCTGCGGCTCAAAAAGAGAATGTGGGGTTAGACTCAGAAGGTATCTGAAGCACCTGTATGGGTCAAATCCAACTAGAAACTGGAAGGAAGGAAGTTAGCTGACACCATTCACAGGGGGTGATCTCCAGGGCTGAGCTCCTGGGGCACAGAGCAGGGTGGAGAAGGATGGATTAAATATGGAGGTGCAAACGCAGGCTATTCAGTACACATCCTTTAAACGCTGTTCTCAGAATGGGAGCCAGAATGATCATTTTAAAACTTGAACGAGACCATCTTATTTCTCTAGTCAGAACCCTCCTCATCCCTCTTACTCCATTTAATGTTTTTCTCATGTCACAAATTGAAACGAAATTTGTTAAGGAAGCTGATAGGTTTCCAGTGGGTAGTACACAAAGAATAATTGTGCTGTGCTAAACGAAAATGCTGTATCAGTATTTGAGGCATAAATTTTGCACCGAAAAGCATATTTGAGCATAGAATTAAGTTACTTACTGTTACTATGTATTTTTATATCTTTGAAAGGACAAAAATATTAATCAGCTTTGGAATGTCAGATTAAGCAGATATTAAATAGTAAAAAAGACAGTATAATTCTTAGATGAAAACTAATAGAATCTGTGATGTCTTCTTATTGGTAACATTTACTCTGACTGTGAATGACCTGTTTTTTTAATTGACTTGTTTAAAGACCATTTCTAACCCTTCAATTTAGAATCTTTGTTTAATACAGCATTCTCACTACACATGGCTAAATTATTTTCAAATCTTGTTGGAAATGTCTGCTGTATAAGAAGCAGGTCCTTTATTCATTCCACAGATATTTGTTTGACACCGGGACAGATAACAGGATCTCAAAAATACAAAGATGGAACATAATTCTGTTTCTAAGTGAACCGTCAGTATGACACACGTTAAATATTCTGATAAATGTTCAAATACAGCTATAAACAGAGATAATATAAATATACATGCAGAGAGCCTAATTCATTCTTCTACTTCCAAAAAGGGGTGGTCAGTAGCATGGATCTTGAAAGTTTAACAGGATACAGCAGAGGGAAAGGTGAATACAGGAACACAGAGATTTTAGAGATAATGGTTTATTCTGGAAGCTACTGTTAGTAGCAAACTATTGAAATTTAAAAAGCATTTATAATGGAAGTGAGGCCAGACAGTAGAAGTCAGATGACATGAGCCTTAGTGGTCTCCTGAGAGTTCACTCTTTATCCTGAAGATGATGACTAGCTACAGAAGGATTTTCAGCAGGAAGCTAATAATGCCTGATGTATCCTTAAAAGAAAAGAAAAAAAAGATCTCCTGCCATAAAGTACTAGCCTGACTGCAGGGGCGGCTGGGGCTAAGCAGATTATTAGAGGGTTGTTGCCATCTCTGGGGAGAGAGAAGCTAAGTGCCTGAATTAAATTTCTGGTTACGAAAACTGAAAACAGGGAAGCACGTCATGAGTGACCTCGGAGGTCAAATCCAGCCAACTTGGTAAATCCAGGAAACTAGGGTGGGGGACTTGGCGAAATCTGGGAAATGCATGTAGGTGAGGAGTTCAGAAAGGGCACAGCAGGATGGCCTGTGACTGCTCCGTGCTGACCGTGGCCTCAGCTGGGAACATTAGGATGGCTGGCAACCTGGAACTATGTCTGGAATCATTAGGACAGGTTTTTGTTTTGTTGTTGTTGTTGTTTTGGTCTTGGAACACTTTCACACATTTAACAATTATTCCGGCCTCAAAGGGTCTTTGTTTATGTGAATTATAAACATCACTAACTCACCATACTAAAAATTAAGATGGAAATTTTAAATTCATTTTAAATTTATTGAAAATAGCTATGACAAGCTCTTTAGTTGATATCATTATAACTTTTTAAATGAAAAAGCTGTATTTTCCAAAACAAAAAAGTGAAAAGAGTAACATTATTTTTTATATTTTTTTTTGCAAAAACCCTTAATTTCCGACTTAATAGAAAACATTGTTTTTCATATCTGTTTCTGTGCCCAGTGTTATGATATCTCATTTTGATCAAAGTGTATGAAGAACACCTGATTTTATACAGAGGTAAAGTTGGAAAAAGAGGCACATTTTAGTAGCCTCTTCAGATAAATGTAAATATTCTCTTCTAGTACCATACGAAATTTTACAAGAGGTGTTTTCTTAAGGTTCTATTGCAGTGCGGAGTCTGAGCCTGCATTAGGGAGCATTTTGCAACCTCTCGCATTACAACCCATTGATGTATCTTTCACTTTGAATGGATCGTTTGCTCATGAATAATTTTTATAATGTGCACAGGTCATTAGGAAAATATTGTTTCATTGAGCTAGGCAGATCTTGCAAATGTTGGTATATTTCATCATAAAAATTAAAGAATGACATTAATTAAAATCATCACCCATCTCATCAGAAAAGTCTTGGGGAGCTATTAAGCTAATAGTGGCAGATATAAACTAAAAATTTATCATTGACGATCAATAGTCATGTTTTTCTTTGAAGTAGTTCTTTCTTTTAGGAGAAAATAATTTGCAAGTGTCTAGTGAGGATTAACCATAGTTTTTCAGTCATTCCTTCATGTAAATATTGGTGTTTAATGAAAGAAGTGCTTCGTTCAGTCCACTACACAATTGGATAAGTGCTTTTTCTTGAGACAAGCAGCAGCCTTTGAATGCAGCAATATTCTTTATGTATATTTATGCATCTCTTGTCACATAGAATATTAAAAGGATGAGTACTAAAGGATTTTGGTTTAACAAAATTAATATTTTTTCCCGTATCACCAAGGATATTCTTAAGTGACAATGACCTTATTTTTTTCTTTTACTGCAACTGTATGGTAGCAAAGAATTTAGAGTGTTAGGATGAGGTGGTGCCTCTGCCTTGGTTCGTGCTAAGGCATCAGCGGTTTTTGCAGAACTTCAAACATCAACACAGTGCAAAAGGCAAATAACGTGTTAGCATTATTAAATAGTTTTAAACACACTTTGACCTCGCAGACTCCTTGAAAGAAGCTCACTCGCCCTGAGAGGTCTAGGGACTAACTTTGTGAATCGCTGATCTTCATTTATTATTGAGCTGGGATGATTTGAAGATGGGCTCCACCGACATGATTGACAGGCATGTCTCAACTTGGCTTCTTCATATAGCTGGGTTTTCATATAGCATGACAGCTTCAGAGTAGTTAGACATCTTAAATGGTACCTTCGTGAATGTCACAGCAGGCCAGGCAGATGCTGAATGGCCTTTTATGATTTAGCCTCTGCAGTGGAATAGCCTAATTTTTATCATATTCTATTGTTTAAGTAGTCACAAGCTCAAGGGGGTGAGGCACTTACTCCCCCCTCTCCGTGGGAAGAGTACTAAAGAATTTGTGGCCAGGTTTTAAAATTTCTATAGACTGATTTTGGCCATGAATTATTTATAGTCCTCTACTCTTCAGAATACACTCGCCCTGCCAAAGACCTTTCTCCAAATCGCAACCCCTTAGAGAATCAGGCTCAAGATTCAGAATCGCATTATCTAAATCGGGTCTAGGTGTGGATGGGGTTCCTGGTAGGGTTCCTTGGTATGATCCTTCTAGATCTGAGGACTTACGGCCTGAAGAGACCAGTTATCTGCCCTATAAATCACCCGGCGTACAGTAATTGTCAGGCATAACATAGCATAACTGATATTTCAGTTTACGAAGAGGGACAAGGGCAAGTGCGCAGCAGTCACTCATCTTCAGTAATTCTAAAGTTCCGCAGCGTTCCTCTCGCCAGTGTTGTGATTAGAGTCCAGCCCTACTCCCTGATCTACAGCCACCACGAGGCTGTCTACCGTACTCTTAATTGTGCCAACTCAGCTTTCCTGTTCCACAGAAATGCCTTGTATTTGCAGCTGGATAGTTTATTTTTCAGCCTCTTCCTGTCCACAGAAATGTGAGTGTTGAAAGGTCTCATTTTATTTTATCCTTAGTCTGGCTTTTCAGCTATTTAGGTTCATACTTGTAAATGCAGTCCCACATCCTCTATTTATTAAATTGTGAAGGCAATGTTTGCCAGTGGAATATAGAATTTAATTGGTTAGGCGTGGTCCCTGCCCTCATGGAGAATAGAACCTAATTGGCAGTTTTCATTGTTGAGATTCGGGCTGGGTAAGAAAAATACAAGTCTCTGCAGAACATAGGTCAGAAGAAACAGACTTGTTCTTGGTGGTCAAAGAAGCTTTCTTAAAGAAATGGCATGTAAGCTAAGCTCTGTCAGATGAGCAAAAATTAACTTATTAATGTGTATGCTAAACCTGTATTGGCGCGATATATACTTGGGCATTAAATCGACACCTTCTAAAACAACCCAAAAGGTCTGCACCTTTATCCTAATATCACACATCTCACAAATGTAGAAGGGAGAGATTGTCTTCTCTTTCTGTTGCAGAAGTCGTCATTATTATAATATCATCCTTACACAACTAAATCGATATGCAGCAATATTACCAGTAGGTAAGCACGCACATGCTCACACGAGTGATTATTCCTCATCATTTGATCTCTTCCATCAAAAGGATAAAAGTTACTGTTGAAATAAATAAGAATAAGGAGCGTGGCTTATGGTTATGGGCCTAGTGCCTGTGATTAAATATTTAACAAGGTTCCATTGGAAGCCTGCATTTTCAGGGATTTATTGTCCTGATATAAAATTTGCTGGGATTAAACTAGGCCGACAGCAACTTTTTATTTTCTAAACCTAGTTTAAATTGGTCTGCTTGTTTTATGTTATGGGACTTAAAAGAAAAAAAAAACGACATGGTATTTCTAGTCTTCAATTACATCTGCGCTTCTTTTACTCAGTGCCTGCCTGAATTTAAAAAGTAATAATAATAATAAAATAAAAAGATAGGTTTATAGACGTGTATTTCATGATAGAAAACAAGAGGACAAGCTAGGTTTCTGGTAATTGGATGGTTTTCAACTAATCGTATTTTCTTCTTTTCACGAAGGGTTGTATAGCGCGTGTAAACGGGGCTTTTTGCCTGGTGTATTTAGCACTGTTTCTGCTTCTCCATCGATCGATTTTATCTCCACAAGTAGGGTGATTGATCTTTCTTTTTTTGGGTATTTGCAACCCCTGGCTTTTAATTTGCCTTAGCATTAGAATAGACATTTGTAATAGTATAGATTTTGTTTTGTTTTGCCTAGAAATTTAACACTTTTTATGCAGTGTCTTTTGTAAGTAACTAATTCCAATAGCTTGAACTTAAAAAGCACACCTCCTCTCTCCGTTTTTAATAAAAAGTATAAATTAGACAATGAAAGAGCACTATTTTGTTATTGCCTATAAAACAAGAGATTGGATACAAGAAAAAAAAGACAATATGATTAGAGTAGGTATAGGCATGTCACAATTCTTGCTTACCAGAGCTAAGATGCTCACTATGTTTGAAACTGAAAGTTTAGTATATTATAATTCCTCACAGAGTAACAATTGTATGAAGCTCAACATGACTAGAAATTTTATTACTAAAAGAAATTAGAAAACCAAAATAGATTAAATAAAGTTGGATCTTGAGGGGGTTAAGGAAGAAAAAGACAGTGAGTGAGAGCTCAAGCCCACTTTGAAAGTTTGAACTCGAATGTCCATTGAGATAATAATGAAGGACAAGACACGTAGAAAAAGGAAGGAAGCAGACATCGGAGGGGCAGGAGGAGTCGGATGGCATCGGACTGCCAGAAAGACACGTGCGGCCAACATACAGCTGGGAAACCGACGCTTAAGCTTGGTAGGCATCAAGACTGGGGACACAGAAGTCGCTTGCAGAGAGGTGGCATTAGATAAGCTGGCCCAGGATCGGAGGGATTAAAGACAGAGCAGAGCAGACCCATAAACTTGTCAACGGTGCCATGTCCCTATTAACAAGGAGGCAGGAGGAACGGGAGCCGGAAAAGTTACAACGTAAGTTGACCGAAGAAAGAGGGGACTTGAGGGGACTTGCCCGAGCGCGTCCCGAGGCAGAGTTGGTCTGGCGGATTGCCGCTGAGGACTCCAAAGCAGTCTGTCGCTCAGCGTTAAATCCGAGCCGCACTCGAAACCAGCGGGCTTCCTTCGGAATGGGCAGAAGGGCTGCATGTCGACGCCACCGGTGTCGGCTGCCCTGTGGGAAGTGGCGGTGCTGATCCCGAGGCCCCCCGCAGGCCATCTCTGGGGCCCGCTGGGCCTTGGACATGGCAGCGGAGGTTGGTGGCGGCTTTTCTGGCAGAGATCGCCAGGGTAGTCGACCCAGCACTGGACGAGTGTTTTCCTCCAGGCTCAGGAGTGACGCTCAGAGCAGGGCCAGGCAGATGTTACGTGGCATCAGCGTTCATGCTTGCAGAAAAAAAAAAAAAATCGTATTAAAAGAACAAACAGGCTCTGATAACGGCGAGTCGAGCGAAAAAGCCTGTATGTGTTATGTGAATGAGGGAGTACGCGGACCATTTAATTGCATCCTCTCCTCTATGATCCTGCGCACGTGAAGCCCACTCTGCAGAAGAGGCCCTCGCCGGATGAGAAGCATTACTCATCCAGCATGTGGGGACCGACACGTGCCGGCCTGGAGCGCTGTGGCTTGTCTGCGATGCATGTGGGTGACCGGATGCTCTTTGAAAAAACACAGGTGCTTAAACCGTTGCTGCCGGTTCTGCCTCCAGTGGGTTCCAGGGGCCGACATGGCAGTGATGCAGCGAATTCAGAACCGGGACTTCGCACGCGAAGTGGAGGAGCAGGATGTCAGCACTTGCCCGGGACAGTGGGTGAAACGCCACCCGGCAGCCTGCGCTTCTGCTGGTACCCGTGTGTAGACAGATGCCATTCCGGTCGCTGCTGCTGCGAGTGTAGCTTGAATTAAGGGATTTCAGGGCATTTCACTTAATTACTGCTAGTTTTTAAATGTCTTTGTAAGTTGGGTTGGCACAGATGGAACAATATGGAAGACAAGGAGATGGGGTCCCACTTATCTGTGTTCCTGTGGCTACTATTTGAATTTGTGTTTTATATGGATTTGTATTCAGTCTTCAGACATGCTGCTAAAGAGGGCCCCTCGGCTGCTGAGCAAGCGTTTGTAGCTTGGACATTGGCAGATCAGGCCAGAAGCTTAGTGTCGTGACCAGTTTTAAAAATAAAGTATCTTGAAATTAAAACAAAACCAAACAAAACACATGCCCCCTGTACATCTCTAAGTAGGCTGGCATAGATGTGTGGACATCTGTAGAAAGCAGACTCTGCTGGAGGTATTCACTACAGAGAGATGAAAAGAATTCAATCCCTTATTTAAGGAAGCTTGTAATTATAGAATCATAAACTAGAGATTTTCTAGATATGATCTTTGTAGAAATTGTTTGATGAAGATAAGACAGAACAGATAGTGGGACAGTATTAGATTTGGGAATGAGTAAGGGTTTTTCTCTTTTTAAATGGACACAGTTTGTAAACTTATTTTTCTTATAGCAGATGCGGATTTCATATACAATTTCCTGAGTCAAAGCATTTCTCCATTTGGCTTTGTGGGAGATAATTGAATGCAAAGATCAGCTGAACTCTGGAGGCAATTAACATCTGATTTAAATTTAGTCTTCCATGGAGCTTGGGTGATTAGACTACCACTTAGCAGGAATATATCCGTCAAATATCCAGGGGGCATGCACACCTGTTATCACTACAGCTGGTTTGCAAATTTCACTGCTGCTTCATATAAATAAAGCAATAAAATGAATAAACAGCGTTTCGGAAACATATTATGATATCATTGTAGGGTGTTTTGATGATTTGTGCATTTCTTCATAAATTAATACAGTATATTTGTTAAAATGATATAGTAACATTTAAAGAAAACA
Organism: Rousettus aegyptiacus; assembly: GCF_014176215.1. Lineage (NCBI taxonomy): Eukaryota > Metazoa > Chordata > Mammalia > Chiroptera > Pteropodidae > Rousettus > Rousettus aegyptiacus. Next base: position 42,192,437 of record NW_023416288.1, on the reverse strand, counting down.
TATGCTCAGCAAGTAATTGACTCATTATGGGATGTAAAATTCATCTACAAATTAAAATGTTTTTCCTTACTATGGATATAAAACCTCTGTCTTACAGAAAATGAATGAACGGGCTGGAAAATGAACAGTGCGAATGAATATTTCGGTGCTATCTATGAGTATGATGCCAAAAATATAGCAAATTGATTCCTCTTGAAAACAAATAACAGTAAATTCCAAAGGCGAAGCGTCAAATCATATATTTTCATCTTTTTATGTCCTGGCTGAATTATGAAAGGGTAGAGTCTGTGTAGTAAATGTTTCCAGTGAGGGCCAAAGGAAATGTTTGCGTAAACAATAATTTTTGTAAAATATAGAGGAAAGCTATTGATAAACTACATTGATGATAAGATTATCATTGAATAGGCATATAAGAATATACACATCCAGCAATAGTTGTCGTCGACCATTGTGTATGTACTGTGCTATCTCATAAAAATCTATTTTAGGACAATAAATTATGGTTATAGGATAAAGTAGAAATAAAGAAAAAAGCATGTAAAACTTTTTTCCCTAAAACGATGATAGGAATAAGCCAGATACAATAATATATTACATGAGGTCCCTTACCTTTCCGCCTCATTACACATGATCAACAGAAAATGAGGTATCAGTGTTTATAATGTGGAATTGCGAATTCAATGCCACAGCAAAAATCTGACTGGACTGTGTTAAATGGGCAAGAAAGGCTTTATTTAAAGCTATCGCTATCGCCACAAGGGAGCGAGAAGAGAACTCTGTCTGAACTCAACTCCACTGAAACAAAAGTCTGAAAAGGTTTTTAAGGGTTTGGATGTGAGGGAGATCACCGTCTACCTGTGTATGCTAACTGAGTTTATCCAAAGGAAAAGTAAACTTTATCCTATCTTTCTGACAGAATGTAATTTAATAACTTGAAACAAGAAGCCCCTGCAGAAGTTGGGCTCCTGTCCTCCCGCAAATGGAGAAATAGGGGAGTTATTTATCTTTCTTCACGACTTACATTTCTAGTAGATGGTTCCCAGGTCCTTAAGAAAGACATCCCTGGGCTGTAAACCTGGCGAGGGGCCTTAACATAATTTATATTCTAAATGGGCAGAGACAGGACTTATAATTACAATTTTTCTAAAGTAAAGGGTCTAAAGAAAGGAGGTCAAGGTCCCAGAGTCGGGAAGAAGCCTGTCCACAGGTCCGTGAAACTGAGGAGACGTTTCAAGGCCTTGGCCATCAGGAACCACAGGTTTATAAGGCTCCCTCACCTCAGATGTCTGTAAAGGGAACATTTCTTGAACGCATGAATAAAATTCGGGATATTGATTCAATATTGCTGCTGTTAGAGAAAACAGTGTTTCTCATCCTTTTTCCATCTTACGGCTCACACAAGAAATGTTAATATTTGAATGACTCTTTGGACTAAGCTCAGGGTCAGATCAGACTTGCCCAGCCTCCAGAAGCCCCAGCCAGCTGCCCTGAGGCATAACATCTCAACATCCCAACAGTCTCTTCTAGAAAGGTCTATAGAGAACTAACTTTAGAGGAGTAGATAGTGGAAGTGCAAGTTAACTGAAATAACAGAGTTTTCCTTATCCCCGTTTCTCCTTCGCAGGTCAGAATGCTGCCCTGACTTTGCATCCCATTGTTCCGCCTCCTCCTTCCAGTCCCCCGCCTGGCTTCTTCCTGTCTATCTCAAGGTCTGTTCTCTCCTGGTACACACTCTCCCAGCGAGAAACAGACCCTCAGTTGGTGCTTTCACAGTCATGATCCCATTTCCTTCAGCCTATGCAGACACCAACCATAACCCCACACCCATCTCCCTTCCTCCGCTAGCCTTTCTTTAATTGTTACACTTCATTGATTTCTTCCCTTGGAATGTTTGTTGGTTGTTACTGACTGTAGAATTTGTTTTAGCACTTCATTCATTATTGATAGGAGGCAGATGACGATTGTTCCATGGGTTTATCCCATGTCTACAGAACGAGATGGTTTTCTTCTCATCATAGTAGGATTCTGATTCATTGAATTAAAAACAGAGAAGAAAAGTAAATGATATCATTTCGGGTTTACTTTAAGAAAATTTAGCGATAACAGTACTATAACAAATAGTCTTGACAATATAAAATGATCTTTCTATCCAGCACAGGGCCAGATTAATACACCAGATACAGCTGAAAAACACAACTGATGTGTGATTTACTTACATATTCAGATTAATAACACAATCTAGATGGCCAAATCAAATGCTACTACAAAATATCAATTCAGCGAGTCTTATAACATTCTGAGGAGATGGAGGCAAAATTTCCTCTTCACTATTTACTTGTTAAGTGACGCACTTATTTTTTTCCCTATTAATGCAAAGTATGTTCTTTCCTTTGTTTGCAGGGGTGTAAGATTCCTGGCTATAGATTTAAGGATGGCACCTCTGACTGCTCTCTATTTGGAGATGCTCCAAATAAAAAGATATAAAGAGACAGCCAAGTCTGCCTATTTCTTCACCTCTCTCAATGACTGGGTAAAGCTAAATTTTTCTCCCTGATACCAGTGACCTATAATATGCTTGAGGATGGCAAATGAAAGCATATCTAATATCTTACTATCAATTTTCCATCCATATTAAACCCACTATGATTTGGTATATCTGTTATGCTCTTTTAAAAATTAATTTCAAATTGTGTTATCTATCCACACTGTAGCTTTTAAAGGAAATCATTTTTTAATTATGCTAGATTAATGATTGCAATATTTCCTGGTTAAGAATTTCATTTACTCAGAATGGAAATTAAATTATATGTTAAAATGAACAGCTTGTGTTTTATAGAGAAAAGGAATAAGTTTGGTAACATTACTTTCTGGAATATATGGAAAGACCTTATGACACACACTATTCTTAAAATGTGCTCTTCTTATTATGTTAATATCACTGTTATTACTGGTTTTACTATTAATATTAGAGAACCTCTTTAATAAATTTGCATATGTTCTGATCTATCAAAATTGGAAATTTCCATGATAATATTAAACGTGCTCTTAAAGATTCTTGAATTTTACTGTTTTCAATTGGAATAGAAATACTATAAAAGAAATATCACCCTGATTATTCTTGCTCGAACTGAGCCTACATCTTAATATGTTGAGATCAAGGTCTATAGAAATGGTCACTTGAGGATAAGTTAACAATTTCCAGTGGTAAGATACAAAGATATATCATAACCCATTTCCATAAACTTGTATCTTAATGACTTATAACTGTTCCTGGAAGATTTGGATCCATGTGCTCTTTAAGGAGTGACTGTTATGTATTTTTTTTTAAACCGATGACATGATTTTATTCACTTTAATAGATGTAGCTTCAAAGTGTCTTGCTACAAAACACTGTTGGAACAAAATTAAAGAAAATTCTAAAATCCAATCATCTTGTGTGTACAACTGTAATATCTCACCAGCTTGTTACCAGTTCCTCTTTACAGAAATTGCTTGTAATTAATTAACATGAAAGCACGATCCAAGAATCCATATTAATGAACAGCAAATGTGGGTGAGGTGCTGTACTGAGATTTTTAAATGTTAATTTGGATTTAGTAATGTTGACTTTGACATTTTTCTGGACAGAAAAATAATGGGGATCGGTCTACGGGCAGACACTTGGCCATTTTATCTCTGTGTTGGTGTAGACTTGGCCGTTTTCTGAAGAAAACGCCTGTGGTGCCTGAGGTTTCGCGCAGAGGTGGTGCAGACTGTCTCATCAGACAGCAAGTCGCCTTATGTGTGTGCAAGGACGTCCCTGGTGTCTTCCCTCACAGGGTGGGTTTGCCACCAGTCGGCAGCAGCGTTCAGCTCCACTTCCGGCGTTAGCTCAAAACGGAAACTCGGACTCAGTGTTTTTGAAGTGACTTTCACCGACGACGTCCACTTGTTTCCCTAGATCACCTTATAATTGTTTAGTTACTTAGTTAATTGTTTTTGTTTTCCCAAACCATCAGAGAGGCTTGGGGAAAATTTCTACGGCTGAAATGTCATCGCATTTTGTTGAAGAGAATGTTCTCTGCACATAGGAGTCTTTTTTTTTCTGACACATGGATGATATTTTAGGTCTCAGTACTAGGAAAAATATTACTTTATTGGAACAATTGTAAAAATATGGGAAAGAGAGTAAAAGCTCATAACTGAACTTGTTCACCTTTTTACTTTGGCTTCTGGGAAATGAAGAGAAAGTGACTTAGCTATTTCTAGCAACTTGTGGGGTGGACTACTTACTATACATCCTCTGAATGGTGCTCGATTTAATTTAGTTCCCACTCCCTCAGGCTCACTTCGACCTGAGTTCCACATCTATTTGTTTTCTCCAGATTGCTTAGGCATTAGGCTTCATCCAATAAAATAATTATTTCAAATACTTCAGAAACTCCAAAGTGGATCAAAACTCATCTCTTAGAAAAAAAGGAAAGAATCAATGCCAATTAACAGGAAGAAAGAAGTCACAAAGACATCTTTGGAGTTCAGACTACATCAGGCATACTTCTAAACATTTCATAAATAGTCTCACTCGATCATCGTAACAACCATGGAAACTATTATAATACTACCTATCATTACTGAAAACTTCATTTTTCCAAGTATTTATTGAAGTCTTTTGCATATACTTAAAATTTTAACCCCATGGTCTTCTAAGGTAGATACTAGGATTATCCATGAGGCTCAAATAGGGTAAATGTCTTGACTGAGCTCACACAGCTGGGGTGTGGAGGAGAATCCAAACCCAGATATTCTAACTCCACGCCCAGTCACCTGAACATGCCGTGTTTTTTTTAGTATCCCCATTTAACCAGTAAAGAAAGAAACTGCGGGCTTCTAAACATGAAAATAAAATGATAAAGGCGGGTTGTGATGAAGCCTAGATTTAGACAGTCGACTAGCAACAGGACCTGTGCCTTTGTCCTCCTGATCACTGTCTTCCAAGCGAATTTTAGGTTCCAGGAATTACTCTGTGACAGTGCTTCAAAAATACCTTTCCATGAAACCTTAGTTAATGCAGTTATTTGGGTAAAAGCTTCTCAAGGTAAAAGAAGTTTGGGAAATACTGAATTAAAGTTAAACAGTTACCAATTCTTAGGACTATATGAGAACCTTTAGTGTATTAATGCGTTTTCTAAATTTACTTGACAATGAGCCATTTTCATTTCTTTAAAAACTAAGTATTTCCCAAGATGGGTAACCTATGGACTCTAATTTTGAAAACACTAAGCTGTGCTGTATTTCAGATTATTTTGTGTTTGTGTTTAACTTGGTAGACCCTCAGTGGCTTCATGCTCATCATACAATGGAGACCGAGGTAATCAAAACTATCACACAACACAGATTTAGAATGTGTGAAGATTAATTAGCTGTCACGATTAAGCCAATTTAATTATCTTCTCTGTTGATTTATGGTCATTTTCTGGTATTGGTTTATTCCTTAAAATGACCAGACTGGAATACATTTTAGAGGTTATTTAGATTAATTTGCTTGTATATTCAAGGGGTAAAAAAACCAAACAAACAAACAAAAAAAACTCACTAGTGAAGCAGTTCTCAAATCAGACAGTAGGAACTCTCTACAGAAACACACTGTCATGTTACATGGAAAATGTGGATTAGGTAAACCAAATGCTACCTAGATTAGGTAAGCCAAATACTCCTTCTCTTGCAGCACATGGGTGTATTTGCCCTGAATCATCTAAAATTGTCTTTGATTTCTTCCCTAATTTTAAATTACTATCTCCTGCCTAGCCTTATGATGCTAAACTGATTATCTCCACTCTTTAAAAATCTTCTTTGCTAAGAACTCATTGACTTAGAAATATTACGTGCACATAAAAGATATCATTTAAATTTCACATCATAATACTTCATTCTCAATAAAGAGCCAAAGAAAGAGGAAAAAGCAGATTGCTGACTGAATTTAAATGATCAGGTATTTTAGAAGGAAGTTTATGACTTTCTGGCTTACTACTTGCAGCAACTATAGACTAAAATGTACGTTAGTGTTAGTTTTAATAAAAACTAACTTGTACCAGTGGCTAGCATCATAGAATTACATTTCCTTGTATCAAATTTTCAGGTTATTTCATTAATTTTAAACTCCACACACAATGAGACATATGAAAACAACATCTAACTTGTCATAGAGTCTGAATCAACAGGGTTCAAATTAATATCCTCTAGAAATGTTTCAGCTCTAATTATTTTCTAAGTAAAATCTTTTGTGAGTAAACTAAATAGATGTCCTATCTGATGCGTTAGCAGCTCTCAGGAGTAGGGCATGCTACTTCTTCTACTCGACTGCTCTAGGAATTTGAATATAACTTCCCTGGGCCTCCGCTTCCTCAATTATGAAACCGTAAAAATGGTTCCTGTTTTGACAATTGTATCAGCTACATGGTGGTTCTATTTTTATCACTTTTGCTTCGAATAATTATGTTACTCAATTTCTCTCTCTCCTTCTAGAAGCGTCATTACACACATGATAACTATTTGATATTTTCCAAGAGATCTCAGCTATTTTTTTCCAATTTTTCAGCCTTTTGTTCCTTAGTTTGGTTTGGATAACGTCTGTTTATCTTTACATTCACAGTCTTTGTTTTTCCCAGTGTTCTGAGAGACCATACCAATAGTTTCTGATATATTTTTATTTTAACATTTACAATATTTATTACCGTCTCTACGTGGATTTATACTCATCTGTTTAAGTAATTTTCTATCTTTTCTGTTAGAGCTTTTAATAGTTCAGTCACAGTTATTTTAAATGCCATGCTTAATAATTTTAACTTCTGGACCATATTTGTATTTTATCTCTTGACTAATGCTTACATTTTCCTGCATTCTTAGACATGTTGTAATTTTTGGCTGCACGTCAGATGTGGTCTTCAGAAGAATACCAGAGAGAAAATGCGATAATATTTACCACTAAATATTTATGCATTCTTCTGTTAAACGGTTGGTGTACGAAACTGAGTAAATCTAACCTAAGGCTGATTTGGGTCTCAGTTTCAGTGCAGCTTGACTTGCATTTACTTTACCACCATCTTCAAAATTGTATGAGCGTGATTATCCTTTCTCTGCAGTAGGGCTTGATGTCTGAATGTCAGCCAGAATCCATGTTTCTCTGTATAGCTGAGCTGTCACATTTCCAAGCTATGGAAGAGTTCTACCTGCTCTACAGGTTGACTGCCAACTTGGGGGGCAGTCTCTTTGCTCCCCAGTTCTACCCTCCAGGTTTCTGCCCTTCGGGAGATTTCTGTTCTCCTGCTACTCAGATATCAGCCTTTGGAAATCATCGGTTGTGACTAAGAGGTGCCCGGATACTCTTGGAGGCTTTGTACCAGTTGTCCTCAGTCTTGCCCTCGCCTTTAGAAGGCCCCTAGCGCAGAGACGCTGAATGCCGCTGGGCCAGTGTGGGTGGAGGACTCAGCTCTCCCGACCGGTCCCCAGCACTGGTGGCCAGTGCCTTGCCATTGGAGATAAGGCAGAGTTCGCTGGAGTGATTCTTCTCTGTTCTTCTGTGTTGACCACAGCCTTTAACTGATTGATGCTTTGTCCTGGGGGGAGGCCCCAGGTCCCTTAGGGAGCTCTCAGCTCTTCTCATTTAGTCTTAGTCTTCAAGGTCCTACCCTGGTACAAACCCTGAAGTTCCATGGGAAAGAGGTGATGGGTGGAAGAGGATGCATTTTGAGTTTGAGGTTCACTGGGGATCATATCCGTTATGATGACCATGCCACATGTTGTCCAAAATTATGTCCCCACCGTGTGTGGCTACTTGACTGAGAAAGTTTGCATATCGGTAGGGACTCATGACAAGGAAAAAGTATACAACTCTGTGGAGAACCAACTCCAACAAGAGCGAGAGTTAAACAGCACCTTGAGCCAGTCACTGTAAGAGCATTTTGTTCGATTCCTGTATGTCACAATTGCATGATCTCTGAAGGATGTTTGTTCAGGGCCGATCCACAGTGAACAGGTTTCGCTTCCTTATTTTTTACCCACTATTCAATACAACCCATTTGCTTGTCTGCATGGAGAAACATATCTTCAAGGTAAAACATTCCCCTCTTTAAAAATTAGCTCAAAAATTAGTCACTCTTCAACATCGATATGTTTTCTCATTATTCTCAAAAGACTGCAGTGAAGTTTGGCAGCGCCGAGGAGTTGGGCAGGTCATGTTTCAAGCGAGCACAACATTTGGTTGCTTATTGGAATGACCTGGCGAGGTTTTCAAAAAAGCACAAATTTCCTGTTCATACTACGTCACCACCCGCCCCCCCACCCAAGTCCAATCTTCCAAATCATGCCATGAGGTAGAGCACAGCATCATCATTTGTAAAAAATCTCAATTCATTCTGACCGAGCAGGTGTTTGAGAACCACTGCACTAAGATTGTTATTATTATTTTATTATCATTATTTAATGTCGACAGGAAGGATTCAGAAAAAGCAATTAGTTACACAAAATATAACCTTATTCTTCTTTAGCTGTCTGACCTAAGGAATCATTTACATCTAATTTGACCCCCGTGGCATTGAAATCATGGAATTTTATTTTAAACGATTTGAATTACATGATTTTTTATTTCTCATATTAATACCTTTATTATTTAATACTCGAGAAACCATGTAAAATATTTAAAGGCATTATCTCCTTTGCTGCCCAGTATTCCTATGAAAAGGGTGGCCGGATATTTTCACGTTTGTTTTAACAGAGCTGCACTGCTAATGACTGCAACGTCTCGGCACTGAGAAATCTCTTCTCCCTTTAAATGGGAAAAAAAGTTCAGGGACTAAACATCCATTCCGAAATATGAAAAATAAATGTCAAGTTCTAAAAACCTTGGGGAAAGTAGCACTTAGGAATGCATTGAAAGCATCATGCTTTTTCCCAGTAATAGAAGCCTGACCTGAGAACCAATTTAAGTGCAAGGTGAACTTTAAAATGATCTGTCATATCGTCCTCGCTTTAATAGGAACTAGAGACAGAGATAACTATGCCCAGGACAAAACACTGGAAACCTAATTTAATCCAAGTCACACTCAATATCGGATACATTTGAGGACATTGTTTAGACTGAATTATAATGGTTAGTAACCTAGTACACGGAGAGTATAGTATGAGGGCAGCATGCTGAATTGGATCAACTTTATCTTCAAATATGTATGAGTTCCAAACTCTAGACACACAGACTCTCGTTCCCTAATCAGTGTGTGTCGCGTTGGACAAAATGTTCTAATTGCGCGATGGTGGATACGCACTAACATCATGATCGCAATGTATTACAAATGTTCAACTTCCTAGGTCATCACGGACTTCATCTGTGAGAAACAGTATAAAGTAAAGAATGAATTAGCCATGAAAAGGGTAGATGTTAGGAACTGATAGGCAGTTTGAATTGTACGTCGTAGTCCCGGAATATTTAAGAGTTGGCTGTTTCACTTGAGTCGTCAGAGTTGATCTTTAAGTTAAATCACAATACACCGTGTAGGTTAATGAAGGTCACAGACAGTAACAAGTACTAACCCCTGGAACTCACACGTGTGACCTTATTTGGGAAAAACGGCATTTGCAGATATAAATTAAGAATCTTGCCACAAGGATATTCTCCTTGATTCTTTTGATGGACAATAAATGCAATAATAAACAAATGTTAACTTCATGTGTTATTACTATTAATTTTTATTTAAAAGACTTGCATATTATTTACATACATAAATAGTAAATGTTTTCATGTGACAGAAATGTTTTTATGTGACAGGAGCATTCACACAGACAAAGAAGGAGGAGGCAATGTGCTCATGGGGACAGAGATTGCAGTGAAATGGCCTAAAGTCAAATGACGACAGTCATCTAAAGTGACAAAATACAGACTCTTCCCTACAGTGTAAAGGGCGCGTGGCTTGCTGGTGCTTTGCTTTTGAACTAGTGGCCTCCAGAACTATGAAACAAGAGCTTCTGTCATTTTTTAGCCACTCAGTTTTTCGCATTTTATTACAATAGCCAAAACAAATGAACACAGCCCTTTTGAAGATACATATTTGAAATTGTCAGGAACAAAAGAAATCACTACCTGTATTTGCTAGGCACATGAAAATGCAAGAGACTCATGGAGAATTTTCTTACAACAACACCCACCTCCCATTTTTACACTGCCTTGGCTTCTAGAGAATTCTCCCATAAGTATGACACCCTGTCACTAGGTTACATGACCAGTAGAGGCTAGGACCAAACCCATTCAACCTGCTTCATGTGGCATTTAATTAAAGATAGGGCTGAAGCCGCACATGTTTATTGTCCCTGAAAAAGGAGAATATGTCTTCTTACGTGCCCAAAAAATAGTTGCAAAAAAAATAAATAAATAAAATAAAAAGATAGAGGCCCAAAATTCAATAAAGGTTTTGCAAACCATTGCAATGCGGTAAAAACTAGAAATCAATAGCAAAATCAAGACACAGAAAATTCTATTGAGAAAAATTTTTTAAAACTTAATAATATAATTTGTTAGCAGAAGAAAAGCTGAAATCTTCAGAGTGATTGAACACAATAATCATAAGAATGCTTCATAAAAGAACACGTGGAACACAGAGCTGTGCTGAGAGACAGTGTCATAAGCATAAGTACTTAAAGAGTGAAAGTGCATGAAACAGAAAAAATACAAGGAGGGAATTAATAATGGTGAAACCACAAGTTAATCATTTAGCAGAAAAAAACGCATGACATGCATGTCCAAATATGAGAGTTGCAAGTCCTGCACGCTTTGCTGGCAAGTTGTTTGACTACTATTATTGTCTATTTTGGTCTAAAACTGCCTTTGAAGTAACATTTCATCCAGTGGGAATGCATTCCCGACTGTCCCTTGCAGTAAGTACACGTGCAGCTCTCCACGAGGGTCCACATTCCCTACGGTGACAGCAGTGATCGCTTAAGTAGTGTGATTGAAAAGGTGCCATTTGGGCTGCTGAGCCCAAGCTTCTCCTTTGCTGGCTGGAATTCTGCTTTTAATAATTTATTCCAGTGGATGCTTGGGAGAGCATGTGGAAGGAAGGGGAGGCGCTAATATGAAGAGTCTGGAAATGAAAGTGAATTCCAGTTGCTTGACAAAATTTGCTTGCCACGGCTGCAAGTATGTGAGACCTATAGACATCTATTGAGTTAAAGAATAAAATTGGCTCGCTTATCCATTTCAAAGATAGTAGGCGAAAACTAGTCTGAATTCCCCAGCCTGACACCTTCAATCTAGTTGGTCAAGTCACTGAATCTCATCTCGTTAGAATTTTAGGGAGCTAGAAGTACTTTTATCTATAATTAAATGCCAGGGTAGAGTTGGCAACACTCTGAAAGAAGCCATTTGAATATTAAACTTCTAACTTCCTCAGAAGGTAGCCTCGATTTGTCCTTTTAGTCACAAGTTTTTCTTACATTTTTACAGAAAAGTATAGCAGCTAAAGCATGCCTCAGAAGATATTCATGAAGAGGTGGAAGTTTATAGAAAGATAGATCTCTTCATTTATGATATAATTGCTCTTGAAAAGTAATGAGGGGTATCATAAATTGCCTTGAAGAAGCAAAAGCTATTATTGGTTTTTTTAAAAAACTTATTTGTAAGAGAAAAATTGAAGATTAATCTCCACTGTACTAACCGTTACTAACAGATTTGAGGATAAATTCTCCCATCTTAAAAAACACTCCTGTTTCTAAAATTCTATATCTAGGTTGATAATTTAATAATATAGATTCTCTGAAATATGTTTATGTGATAATACTGAATAAAAAGAAATTAGGAATTGTTTTTGTCATAACCCAAGTGAGTACTGCATAGGGTAATATAACATATTTCAATTTTTTTCAGGTTGTGTAATAATTCTATTTATTATAATGGCTGAGCTATAGAGAAACTGCATTGTTCAAATGATTGATTATTTTAACTACTATGATATCGGGTTATCTCAATTGGATCTTGATTACTTATTTTGATTACTGTTTTAAAAATTAAACTGCACAGAATCAAGTCTGTTAGGATATAAAAATAAAAATACTCTATATTAAGTAAACCACAGAAATTAAGAAGTGAGATTTTTTTTTAAGCCTTAACTACTCTCTGGTGAAAAATAATGACCTAGAGGAATAGACAGGGAGTTTAATTATATGTTATAAAATTTTATATCAGATTCCCATTGAAATAAGGCATAATATGTAAATAACAAACAAAATATCTCCTGAAAAGTCTAATGGCATATTCCCTTCCATTTAATATTGTCGTTTTTTTCTTGAAAAATTTGGATTATGCTCAAAATAAACAGTGCATCCTTGTTACATTCTGTGTCTCTACACTGTATCCAGCATTGCTTCGAGATAATTCAACCAAGGAAAACTCTTTCAACAGAAACTTTATCGAGATGTGTAACCTATGAAGAGCCTCTTACCTTCCTTGCATTTACAATAATTATTCCTTTACTATTGCCAAAATCATTAAAAAGGACAGAGACATTGTTTAATTCTCTCCTTCCTTTAGTTCTGGTTAACTTCAGCCATACCTATCCAGTGTGTACAACCTTTAGACCATCCAATTACGCCTTGAGTTGTTTTAGTTTATTGGCCATCAGATATCTGTCAGTTTCTTGAATGTTTAATATAATACTATAAACTGCAAAGCAATACGGTATCAAAGCTACTTGAAGTCGGAGCCTGCTTATGTGGTAGAGCTTAAGGCATGCCCGATGGTACTCTAAGTAATAATAACAATAATAATAAACATCTCTGGAGCATCAGGTTCCACTCTTTAAGCTTTACCTCGTGTGTATTAAACATCTGCCTCCCAGACCCCCGCTGCCCAACCCACATACAGTGGGACTGTAGTTTTCAGAATCTAGGCTCAGAGAATCTTAAAGGATTGTTACTATGTGACTTTGAAAAAGTTATTTATGTCTAAGAAACAGCACATGAAGATTACTGGGAAGATTTTCACGAGGGTCCAATAAAATACAGTCATGTAGTAAAATTTGTTTTCATAAAAAAAGATAAATGCTTATTTTTAGGGTGAATTATTTTGCTACTTAGTTTCTTAGGACGCCTGAAACACTAAGTAAAGGAGAGGAAAATCAGGAGAAGAGCAGGAGGATGGAAATGGAGCAAAGCTGGAAGGAGGAATGAAAAAATCTATCCTGGTGGAGGCACGTAAGGAAGGTAAAAACTCTACTTAATTCGCAGTTTTGACGGGAGTTAGCTTTATGTAGCGTTCCATCAAAAAATAAGATAAAGCGGATGAGTGTGAAGATGGTCAAATGAGTGTTTACGAAGCACGCCCAGTTCCGAGGAAATGACCACGTTTCGCTGAGCAACAGTGCGGTGGGGGGACTGGGCTGACGGCGCCTGACCGTCCCGCAGCACGAGTGCGGCCCTGTTTGTCCATTTAGGTGCGTTTCATCTGCTGGGAATAGAAAATAGTTCAGGTTCAGTGACGCCAAAATCCCGACTCCCGTAAGCAGAATGGCGGGATTTTTAAAGGCGAGGTATAAAGCTATTTGTTTACCTAGAACCAGCAGATACTGGAAAACAGAACATTTCAATATTAATGGGAAGATCATGAGAAATTTGTTCTTAGGAAAAAGCCTCATAGACCGGTGGAGCTATTGTTCATTCATGGACTCTTCCCAGTGACCTCAGGATGGCCCGTCGGCTTCCTTATTTCAAAGGTCCTTGCTCTTTTCAAGCCGTTAGAAACTACCAGAAACTCGGCAGAGCCGTGTCCAGCCCTGTGTGTGGTCTGAAGAGAGCATTAGCAGTGATCCACTTGGAGCGTGGGGTCTTTCAAAATTAAATTTCGGTCCATGTCAGAAAGGAAAGGACTGGTGAGAAAGGTCAAGGCGGAAAGTGGCTGTCCCTTAGGGACAACGATTTTGAAAGGGCAATGATGCAAAAACAGTGAATATAAAATGACTGTGATATAACTAAATCATTCGAAGTGAATTCATCTCTACCAAGGAAAGGGCTAGCATTGTGTCAAAATAAACGAGGAAATAACATTGGCCTTTTTACCCCTAAATCAGGTCACTGTATTTAAGAACTGACACTATTGTAGGATATTTACTGTTTTAATAAATTTTTATTAATAATTAGGCAGACATACTCTTTCTTTAGTAAAAAATGCTATACATTCTAACAAAGGTTATATTATTTTAAGTGGAAAGGTAAAGAAGTAGTTTTTGAAATTTCTATCTTTCCTTTAATGAAAATATTTATTTTAAAAAATCTGTAGTAAAAGTTTAGAATTCAAAAATTTCAGTTCCTAAAAGCAGCACTGTTTAAAAATGCATGTTATTTATCCAAAAGTTTTAAAAAGTTGTTATGAGTGATTACAAATATGCATTTTCCATGAGTGTGGAATTAAAAGAGACATTTCTATCTCTTTTCAAATGGAAGATTCTAGTCTCATGTGTTTGTGTGTTAGACTTGAAGGCCTATATCTATCTTCAGTGAAGATTTTAGTTCCACGTGCAAAATTTCTCATCCTTTTGAGGTATTAGGGACTGCACCGTTCAGTATTAAAATAAGGTTTCATTTGTATCATCACAGAGAGGCTCTAAGTTAATCTTAGTATCACATCCTCATACAGGGTGGTGGGGGGTGGGCTCAGGGAAGCCTTTGTAGGTGGCCCAGCTAGATCGGCTGTGGGACCACCATCCAGGCCATCCAAACACAAGAGCGTCTGATCAGCATGCATGATGCTGAAGCCACGTTCCTAGGTAGCGTGGCAGTCATATTTGTCAGGCAGAAAGGAGAAACTACGTAAAGCAGAACATTATAAACGCTACTGGTAGTCTAGAGTACATAGTCTTTACATTTGGCCCTTTATGTCCATGATGCATTTTTGCCATTTTAAGGCAAATAGTGTTTTCTTCATTCGTTGGATTTCTACTGACACTTAACTGTTTTCATTACCTTAATTTAACTTTTCACTTAGTAAAAAAAAAATGAAAAGTGTACATACAGCATGATTAAAACCATATCATAGTTAAATTTTTTCAGTTGAGATTCTTTCTCCTCCTATTCTAGTTAAAGAAACTATGAATAAAATAAAAAGTTTTGTTTGAGTCTTGGGTAAATATCAACATATAAATTATTAGTTTTGAATTCATATAAATATATACAAATGAATATTTTTAAGGTCCCTAAAAGAGTTACCATATATGCCTGCAAGTATTATTTGATATACTTATAAAAAAATCTCTTGGTAAATTTCAGCCTGTAACTTTTTCAGCGATCACAAACACCGGGCAAATAGAGGCCATACTGATTCTTTTTAATGGTACTATTAATATGATATTATTCTTGACTACTAAGTGCTGACAGGAAAAAAAAGAAAGAAAAAAAGAACACCATATAGTAGTTTCTTGCAAGTTTGCTATGGCCAGATATATTTTAAGAAAATAATATCAAGACTGTCAAATTGTTGGTTGAGTCCATTATTTTGACCATAATTATTACAAGACTTGAAGTCACATAAACTGTAGCAACAAAAAGGAAACTGAGGTAGAGAATATGTTTTTACATGTCCGAATGGATATAACGTGAGGCAGACGTTATTTATTTTACTGGATGAACAACTTGATTGTGTTTAGGTATCACATAAAGTTTTATAAAATGGGAAATATTAAGGTTCCATTCCAAAACTAATGAATAAGAGTTGAGTGGCCTTTGAGAATCTATACTAAACAAAAAAAAAAAAAAAGAAAAAAGAAAAAAAAATCTCCAAGGTTGGGAACCCCAGTTTATGTGATGCATGATAAAATCAGCATTTATCAATAAGTCCACAGACTGTTAGCTCCATGGGAGCAGAAACAGAAATCAAATTAATTTCCATCCTCTTTGTCCTATATAATGCCTGTCACACACTAGCTGCTCAAATATTTGTCAGATAAATGAATGAAGATAGTGAGAGGCATGTTTCATTTCAGTGCAGTGAAAACATTTTTTTTATCAATTAGAACTGTCAACTCCCATGACTGCAGACGATCACCTATCATGGGTTGCTGGGGGCAGAAAACTATGGGGACTGGTGTACGGTACGCACTCAATAGATGCTTCACAAATTGACACACGAATGAATTTGTTTCACAAATAAATGTGTTTCTTATATCATAAATTTGTTAATCAAATTAGATTGGCTGTGAAACAGATCCATGGTGGAATTAGAGTCAGATTAATAAGAACAAATGAATTCACTAAAAACTTATTCCGTAGGAGAATATAGACATAACCAAATGACTTCTTGGCATTTCACATATGGAGCAAATCTTTAATTTTAGTGATATACAAAGTCCTCTAAGATCTGAAAAGTCCAAAGGCCAAATCCTCTCTGATGATTCCTCAGCGACATTCCTTGGCAAAATTACTCATCACGCATTGTACTAGCAAAACACTTTGCGTTTCCTTTCCTTGTGTTATTTATCATTTATTTGGGAATATATCTGCTTGTCTCTTGTAAACCTGAACTCTCTTGAGGACAAAGACCCCGTTACCGTTACCATTTTGTCCCCGCTAAGCCCCCCAATGCTGAGTGCAGGCTGTTGAACTTGATAGCTGCCGACTGCCACTCCCTGTTTAGTACAGACCTGGTCCTTCCCTCGCTGCCCCAGTGGCGCCTTAATTGTGCCCGTGCATGGAGCACGTTCAGTGACCTTGTAATTCTCTTCACTATCAATCAACGCTAAGCTTCTGTTATCATATATTCAGGCAAAAAAAATTATAAGCTGATCTAGAGACAGGCGTCCAATTATTCCTGAATATTTTACGTCTGACTCTTTACCTCATTACAGCACATGGATCTTATTCCCTTTTTCTTCTGCTTTGGGCATGGAGGAGTATCGAGTCTCCTTTCGCTTCCTACTTGGAAGAAAAACAAAAGTCTGGTTCATTTTAGGGAGCCAGGGATGGCACGTTTGAGATAAGAACTGACCCCTGTGGCTGTGGAGAAGTCGACCCTGTGTCCAGTTTGTACTTTGTCCTTTTTCCTCAGGATTTGCTTCGAAGAAAAAATCTAATTGGGCAGAGACTGCTGCCATTTCGCACAAGCTGCTTACATGGTCTTCAGATTTTTTGACGGATTAACTGTTCTTTCAGGTAATGAGCTTGGAGCAAGTTACACGGCATGCATTTTGACAGTGACTGTTTTATGTAATTTCAGGAATGACTGATTTGTATATTTTTTCCACGAGTGAGGCACAGTTCATTTTAGGCAGCCCGTTCTCACCACTGCCCAGGTTAGTTTCTTGATATTCTTATGGACAATTGAACCATCTTTTTGATTTTTCGGCTCCATTAGTCTCCTTGTTCTCTGTCTTTATAAGGTAGGTGGAAAAAAAAGATTTGACAAATTCCTGTAAAGACACATTACCATTGTTTTAAGATTTAAGGTCCCATGGGCTCTGAGATAAATCTGTGTTTGGGGACAACGTTCGGCTGGGGCTACTGACGGCCCACAGAGCGCCTGCGGGATCTTTATGGCTAAAGGAATGGTACACGTGGCGGCGGCGCTCGCGAGCGGCGAGGGCTCCTCCGCGCATCGCGTCTTTCCTCCCCGCAGCTGACTACTCACAGTATGTGCCTTGCATGTGTGATTTAGGTTTCGTACAGACTCGGGTAGGAAATGCACACAATTTGGGGTGTTTCCATCCATTATTTTGTTTCCTGGATTTCCTCACATTACAGTTAACATGGTTTGGCACAAAATCCGCCAGTTAAAGCTGAAAAAAAAAAATTGGAAACTCACTCCATGTAAATCCCTTCTTCAAGTTTTTAGAGTTCCCTGTAGAGTCTGCTAGTCCTGCTGCTGCTGACACTGGAACCTTCCAGTAGTTGTTTATTATACTTTGTCCAGAGTTTGTAGCTTTTAACTGCAGGGAGGTTGGCCTGGTAGGAGCTTATTTGGCTATTCTAGAAGAATGTCCCTGACATTTTTGAAATGCTATTCAATAAATTTTAAAGTTAGAATAGTAGTTTATCAATCCTATGTTTTATTCTTTGCTATTGCTTTCAAAAGAACTTTTTGGCCTATTTTGTATAAATAACTCAACTCTATCGTACCTCATAAATTATAAACTTCGTAATTTAGGTCAACAGTGAGTTATTAAATTGGTAAGGTCAAAGGTGAGGGAGATGGTTAAGGGAAGTCCTCAAATCTGATATAATATTGAGTAATCTGCTAAAGGGTCAGACAATTAAGGACTGAGGATGATGAAAATAATTAGGATTTGTGGTCACCAAATCCTACTATTAAGTAGCACCTTGGAATCATCTTATTAAGCTCAGACCTAAAACTGGAATTATTCCTGTGGCCTCTACTTGCAATATAGTCACTATGAACTAGTAAAGTGTGCTGAGCAAAATGTGAGATGTGACAATGAATTAAATGGGAACAGCTGGCTAAAAATGGTGAAATATCACACAAGTTTTCTCACTAAGGCACTCCACAATATTTTCTATTTTATTTTTGAATTTCGAGTTTTTAGGCTTGCTTTGTCATTGTACAGTTTTTTTTTACTGTAGAATGTTCATACTTACAGAGCTAAAAAATCAGGGCATTTCTGGGTGAATAATGTCTTATTATGTCAGAAATTAGTTTTATCCCTTTTCTTGGTGGGGGCATGGTAAGGCACAAGAGAGTCAATTACATCGGTCTCTAATGATAAAAAAAAAAAAAAGGAACTTTGGATCACTTTGGTTTGTTTTGCAATATATACAAAGTCAAGTTCAAAGAATTTCCAAAACATAAAAAGAATTTTTAAAAATGTATTGCTATAATGTGAAAAGCAAGTCTAATGAAAAAGAATTATAATGTTTTTGACCATATATCAAAATTAGTGTTGAGAAAGCATGAGAATCTTCATTTTTGGATAGTGAACGCCAACATAAAAGAAGGCTTAAAATTAAATTTGAAATTTTCTAGTCTTTGCCCAAAAGTCATTAATTCTTATCTAAAAGAATTATAAACATTGGATCAGCACAATAATCATTAAAACACTAAATTCGAATAAACATGCACAAAGTATGTTTTTTTTTTCTAGCATCCTTACTATTTATGCAGTACATCACTCCCAGGAACAAGTATGCATGGTAAATAACTCCTCTAGGGAACAGCGCAGTATACTGAAGACAAGAACCGAACCTAATCAGATTCATAATATGATAATTTTCTAAAAAGAAATGTAATGTTGCATCCATATATTCCCTTAGGATCAGTGAGGCACAGATATTTTATATCAGCAAGAACTTAAAAAATAATCTGCCTACTTAGTGCACAGTCTTAAAGAAAATACCAGTGACACGGACCACAGCCACCACCCCAAACACGGAAGGCAGGAGCGTGGCAGAAATGCAGTTAATCTCAAAACAAACCTACGTTCTTTCCATACTTTTATAAGGTGAATATTGAGTAACTACTATTTTTAAAATGCCCATGTAGGGAATAATGGCTTTTCATCTTTTTTATTTTTAATGTAGATGGCATTCTTGTATATTTAGATCTATTGCAGTGTCTAAGTCACAGAGTAAACTCAGTGCAGGAATGTTTAGTGAATGGATTGAAAAATAGCCAGGTCCCCTGAAGCACTGTCTTTCACGAGCACTGACGTACACACTCCTTCCCTTTACTGAGTAATCCAGTGTTTTAGTTCCTCCTAACATGTAAGAGGTCATTCATGCTTTCGTTTTTGACTTTAACCTCTCCTCTACTCTTTCCTTTCTGCTTATAAATATTCTCTAGTACCGCCCATCTATGAACAACAACAACAACAAATAAAAACAAATTATTTTCCAAGTCTTTTCTCTCCTGTAATGATATAATACTTCTCTCTCTCCTTTCAGAGAGAGTTAAGCTACTCAAAAGTACAAAGTACAATTTAGATATCTTTTTCACCTTTCTTCAATCCTCAACACAATCCTCAGAGCGTGAAGTTCTGCCTCACGCTCTGTCTAAATGACTCTTGCCAAAGTCACCAATTAGTGCCCACAATGTCCACTCTTCCTTCCCACTGATGGAAACGACAAATCCATTTCTGTTTTCAATTCATCTTTTCCGGTCTCCCATTCTTACTGTTGGCTTACGATCCAGACATTAGCCACAGCTCAGTAGAGGTGAGACCTGTGCTCTGCCACTTCCATTTCATTCACCGAAAAAGACTGTCGAGGTCTGAGTAGAAAACTAAAAGAGGTGGCTGTGCTCCTGGAGAAAGACAAGAGCAGCACTCTCTGAATTCAGGCTAGGAAGGTGTGTCCAATCCTGACACTTAGGACGTTTATCCTTTGATGAAAAGCTGTAGATGGTACTAAGATCATCATGTGAACAGAGAGAAAATGTCTCAGCTACATGTTCGTGCCCAACAGAGCGGCCATGTTGTGCACTGGGGCAGGCCCTTCCAGAGCATGGGGAGGACATGGTTTAGGAACCTGGAGCAGGAGTCAAGTGGAAATGTTCGGCGGATAGGATTGGCATTCTCTGGTATTATTTGAATACATAAATGCTACAGATTGAAGACCAGGGAAAAAGGAAGAAAATCAGAAAAATTGTCTTCTTGGAATTAAGAAAAAGAAGAACAAAGACGATAAATCTATCTATTTACATCTAAACCATCCTTGCTACTGGATCTTAAACAAGGAGGCGAGGTTTTTGTAGCAGTCACCATTTTTGTTGTTTTTTTTCTTTACTTCTTTGTCCCTTTATCTACACCCATCTTTTTATCTTATGCAGTTTAAAGAAAGAAAAACGCAATTCCTGTAGCAATCTGCAGTCTTTTAGAGTGTGTCTTTTGTTTCTGACTAAGGGGAAATCAAAGGCAAAGAGGGAAGTTTCCCCAGTTACCAGTTCAACCTAAGTGACTAAAACAATAGATGCTTTTCCTTCAAATGCCTAACATTCATAAGCAGAAGGATGAATTAACAGAATGGCAGGTGTTGGGAAATGACAAAAGAAAACAGATTACTGATGGGAATCATATTACTTAGTCCTCAGTTACATTCCAAGCACAAATAAAGTAAAACGATTAATCTTTTGTTTCTGCCACCTATAAATCCGCCAGGCATTGCATCCTCAATAGCATTAATGAACTGCAACGGACAGACAGGGCCTCATTTTTCTCTACTCTGGGACTTCAAAGCCACCATGTTGGATAGCTGGAGGCAATTTCCACAGCGTCCGGATGCCAGTATGTGAAGGAGAATGGCTTACATCCCCCCAAAAAAGCCCTCATGAGTTCACTGAAAGAGAACACTTTAACATTTGCCAGACCGGAAGTGGAAGAGCACAGGTCTCACCCCTGCTGGGAGGTGGCGAATTTCTGGATCGTAAGCCGAGGGTAAGAATGGGAGACTGGAAAAGGATGAATTGAAAAAAAAGACACGGATCTGCCGTTTTTGTTTGGTGAGAGGTAAGTGTAATGATTGGAAAAAATAAATAAAATGAAAAGAAACAAACACAGCCATTATTTATGGTATACATTCCTAAATTTTCACATTTTTTTCTTGGATCCCTTAACCATAATTGGCAATTATACTTTTAGAACATAAGTCTTCACACTGACAGACTGAAAAATCTGAGTCGCCACCAGATTGCGAAAGAAATCTTAAGACTATGACACTTGTGTCCCCATAAGTTAGCCTGGGAGAGTCTGGTTGCAGACCCGGGGCTCAGCTCCCACCCCCGGGCTGTGACACATCTAAGCACGCTCAGCCTATTTCTAAGCCTGTGATCATTCATTATTTCCTAACACCTGACCCGAATCCCAGCTTCACTAACTGTGACGTTATGCAAAAATGCACCAGTAGAAGACTTCATGGAAATTCTGATAAATAGCAGATTTCCTCTCATTTTATTACAGAAATTATTTCTAACCCAAGCACTGTTCTTTTGCAATGTCTCTAACTCAAAAGAAAAAAGACGCTGCTTGTTTATTTACTTGGTGTGTTCTTCCCCTAGATTATCATTCAGCGTGTTTATTTCTCTTTAGATCATTCCTTCTTTTGAGTGATTTACCAGTTAATCATAAGTCGTGTCTTGATTATGGTGAACAACTGGATTTTGTTTGATTTTTAATGAAGCCTTGCATTGTGATGTTTCAGTTCCATTTTTGGCTTGTGGTGATAAGTTATTTGCAATGCACAATGAAGGAAAAAGTGGGAAAAGAGAGAGAGAAGTCTCTGGGGTCACTCTAGCTTATTCCAATTTTTAAATATATTCTCAGCAGTGTAACCCGACATTCCCATAAAATAACTGAAAGCTGAATAATGCCTAGATACAAGAGAATATGAATTGATTCTCGCCTCTTAGAAATTCCATACCCTGTGGAGCTCTCAGTAGTGTTTTCATCTCTTTAAAAATGTTTCTACTTTGATTTCTTTTTATTTTCTCTTTAGAATCAAGCTTTGTAGTTAATTGCTGATAACATTCTTTTTTTAACTTAGTTTTATATTGAGCAATCAAGTCTTCTCTCTTTTCCGTCTAGCTTCCAAAACTCTTGGCTATTTTAAGGCTCTTTCCCCCTGAGGTTAGCTCGTTTCCTAGAGCTAACGACAAATGCATTAAATACCCATCCCAAGAAAAACTGTCATCTGATTTTTTTTTTTAATATTTCAAAAATATGTCCTCAAAACGAGTTTTGTAATTATGACTCTGGAGAATAAGTCCACCTTGTTTAAATCACTCTGGACACTTTCCCCAAGCATCGACACACTTTTAAGGTGCCGAATAAGAGTCTGAATGTAGAAGCCATGGGCAGTGGTAGCTTCTTGCTTGACCCCAGATAGCTCTGTTCAAATTCATATCTTTTTAACACTTCCTCTCTCTCTGCCTATCTTTTTTTATTATTAAATTTATTGGGGTGACATTAATAAAATTATACAGATTTCAAGTGTGCAATTCAAAAGCATGTCATCTGTGTACAGCATTCTGTGTTCGCCACCCGAAGCCGAGTCTCCTTCCGTCGCCATGTATTTGACCCCCTTTACTCTTATCTACCTCCCCCTCTGCCTCACCCCCTTCCCCTCTGATAACCACCACTGTCATCTGTGTCTATGAGTTTTTGTTTGTTTGTTTCGTTCATCTGTTGCTTTCAGTTTTATATCCCACATATGAGCGAAATCATATGATTCTTCACTTGTTCTGTCTGACATTTCTCTTAGCATAATTACCTCAAGATCCATCCATGTGGCGAAAAAGGAACCCTCCAACATTGCTGGTGGGAATGTAAATTTGTGTAGCCACTATGGAAAACAGTATGGAGGTGCCTCAAAAAATTAAGACTAGAACTATCATATGACCCAGCAATCCCTCCTCTGGGTATCTACTCCAAAAATTTGAAAACATTTAACTGTAAAGCTATATGCACCCTGATATTTGCTGCAGTATTATTCACTGTGGCCAGCACTGGAAACAACCAAAGTGTCCTTCGCTAGATGATTGGATAAGGAAGATGTGGTACATATATACAATGCAACCTTACTCAGCCTTTAGATGAAATCCTGCCATTTTTTTAAATCACAGCAAAAACTGAGTATTAATTCTAGAGGTTATTTAAAATATACAGACCTAGGACCAGAAAAAAAGGCATAGGTATCTTTTGGACTAGCCCAATAATCGACTTGTTTGTTGTGACCTTGGGGCTCTGGAGGAATTAAAAAAAAAAAAGTAAGGAAATGCTGGAGAGAGGACGCAGGGTCTGGCGACAGGCCAGTGGCCAAGAGCACTGATGAGTAAACTGGCCTACGCGTTGGCATGAAAATGGCTGAACCCTAAAGAACACGGCAGAACCAGCCGGCCAAGAGTCAGCCTCGCATGACATTTATGCTTCCCTTTCCATTTCTGTACCTTCTCTTTAATCTGCAACTCTCCACTTCTAGCTTTTCTCCCCATGTCTCCCCAAAATGACTAAATTAAAATAACAAAAGAAAAAGTTATACATAAAGGGAGTATTTCATTCTTCAGGAGAATTAAGCAAACATACAAAAAGTTCCATATTTCTCCCAAAGAAATCTGAAAATACTCATTTCTAGTGTTTCTAGCTCTTTAAAGTAAAAGCAGCATAACTTCCAAGGGATGGGAGCATTATGACAGTGAATAAAACAAGAGATCTTTTGCACTCTTCAGCAATCTTAGGGGAAAAAAATCAGCATATACATTTTTCTACGGTGCTCATTTCTCTAACTTTGTAAACATTTTTAAGTTTGAGGTAGATGTTACTTGTCATTATTTTTACAACTGCTACCAAAAGGGCATTCTATTCTGGAAAGGAAGCCCAAGCGTCGATAAACTTTGTCGAGTTGCTGCCGGTCTTTGGGTCCCTGCTTCCTCTGACTTTTAAAGCATCTATTTACCCGCTGCGCAGTGGCCATTTGCTGGCCCTCAACACTAGTGCCATGTGCTCATCTTTTCTCCTTCTTTTCCCTTTCATGAAAATATCTGAACCACATTTATACAAAAAAATGGAAAGGAAAGATGACTTTCTTAGCTTTTCTGGTCCCTAGATGTTTACATTTTTAAAAAGGTCCAAATCCATGAGCTAAATGAAAAATACAGAGTAGACTTAAGGACCAATGAAAAGATGACACACAGATTCCTCTGGAAACCAGCCACTGCAGGCATGCAGTATACCTGACTATCGGGCAGACAGCTCCTGAGGTTCTCATGTGAGATGAGATTGCTTGAAGTTTAGTGATTTTTAATTACAGTATATTTTCTCATTTTTAGGTGGCAGGGTATTAGATATTCTCTCTTATCCTTCACGATCAAAGGGTACTCATTTCCAGATTTGTCCTCTTGAAAATGGACCCTAGAATACTCTTAAGAAAAAGTTGTAGATGCCAAAGGTGTTTTATAAAGAAACATATATCACTTCTTTTACTTAGGAATGATAATGCATTCAGCAATCAAAAGTGAAATTCATTCCAGTTCTCGATCTACTGTCCAGAATTCATTTAAAAAAATAGGACAATCAATATACATATTCCTTTTGGTTTTGAAAACCGGGCTGCTGAACACTCCAGCATAGAAAACTAACTTAAATGAGTTAAAACAAAACCCACAGAAACAAACGCAGCCACTTTTTTTTTTTTTTTTTTTAAATACAATGATACAGCAAGCTAAGCATCTTTAAATTAGAGGCTTAAAGTTTGGAGTCTATCTCATTGTTAAAGTTACTCATGCTTCAAGAAATTTAATTGTTACTGTTCATTGAGGAGATTTGCTAAATTTAGAATAAAATCACTTTTACTAACAAATCTTACAAAACCGTATTATGATCATTTAATATAAAAGGAGACTCAGATAAAAACAATCTTGCTATGCTATCAACATATTTATATGTATTTTCAAGTTGGTTGCACAGTTTGTGGAGTTTTTCAACAGACTGGGGATACTGGAGCCACGCCCCGCAGGCATTTCTATTTTGCCAGCTGGTGCAGTGCTGGACTTTGTCAACTGAGGATGCTGGGGAGACACTGCAGTGCGCTAGCCACCCCCAAATCACTCGGTTCTTACCTCCCTTCTTTATACTCAGCACAGGGGCCCGGTGACCTGCACAAACCACTTCTAGCCATACTCTCAGTTTGGGAGACCAGTCTGTCTAGTTCCAGCATGTTCTCAGGCAGCTGCCTCCCCGGCTGGTGGGCCAGTTCTGTGTAGTACTCCGTCCTGCACCATCTGACAACTGGCTTGGTCGCAGGCGTACTGCGTGCTCTCTGGTGCCATTCCCTCTTTGAAGAGATCTGAATTCATCCTTAGGGAGGAACTTCTAAGTCCTCTGGTCTTTCACTGTCTACTCTTCCCCAGCGTAGTGGTAACAGCTGCTTTTGTTTTATTTTGTTTTGTTTTGTTTTGTTTTCCTGATAATTCTTGATTCTTTAGGGTCCGCTTGAACACTTTTAATAGTTAAGTGCTTTTTAATAGTTAATAATTTTAAACGGAATTTTCTTGTTCAACTTCCTGGTATGTCTTTTAACTGGACCCTGACGATACACTAATTTTATTCTTGAAATCACTGATTACTATGTTGTAGAAAAAGTAAAACTGCCTTCATTCTATTTTTAAAAAATTATGTGATCATTAATTATCTTAAATAGGAAATACACTGGCAAGTAAGTCACTGAAAACTGCTTAGAAAGACATTGCTTTATGATAGACCAATGATATTACTAAACAAATTATATATATTTGAAATTACTATATTTTATTACTAAGGTTCAGAGATGAATATGACTTTAAAAAAGTGACTTCCTATGAGATATTCTCTATTCTAAAATGACTATAAATTATACAGGTTACTGTATAAAATGGTTACAGAGTATTATAGTTTATAATGGGGTAAAATAAAAATGCATGAGAGTGTGGGAGACTCAGTTTTACTCTATGGTAAGAAGCATAATATTTAGCTCTCGGGCTATTTCTAAGCGATGATGATCGTGGGTATTAAGACATCTAGTACAATACCTAGACTATAATAGACAATAAAAGGACCAAGCGATGCGGGTGAGAGGAGGTCCTTTAAAATCTCAGGTCACCTCATTAGTGAGTATTAGAACCAAGACCGCGATTCGGGTGTCCCACAGCCCCAAGCCGATACTCCTGGTAACACAGTGTGATTCGGAAATGAAGAGCAGAAGAGAAAGAGACACCTGGGAGGCCAGCGATGCAGTGCGTTGATGACAGCGTCCTCTGCTCCCCACATCGGAGCTATTTTGATGTGCTCCGATGTGTATCTTGGGTAACTGTAAACTGTAACGCATCTCTGGGCAGTGATTTAAAAACACCTGACACAGCCCTCCTCTGCGAGGCACTGCAGGCCCCCTCCTTCTCAGTACAGAAGCAACTCGAGTCCTCTCCAGTACGCTGCTGGGAGCCAGGACCTTCAGATCAGAACTGACTTCTAGGATGAGACACATGCGCCATCCCTGCTCGAGAGCGACGAGATCAGTAAAAATCTATGTAACCAGAAAAGCTGGATGCTCGGGAGGAAGGTAAAGTCACAGGAAAAGAACATGGATTGTCACCTTTTTGCAAAGTGTTTTACTAAATAAAAAAGAGAAGAAAGAGATCGGGGCAGAGACTGTGAGGTAAAGGGATGCAATCCAGCCAACATTTCAATCGTGGGATGCCTTACTTAGCATCACTGGAGTTAGAAAAATACTCTACACTATCACAGGTAGGGGGTGCTGGGTTAGAAAGCTCTATCGTAAATAGCGAGGCAACTAAGTATAAAACCAGAAGAGTCGGCGTTTGATGCCAGCAATATGGTAAGAGGAAGAATTGAAACCCAATTGCAACAGACACATAAAAAGAAAAATTAACATGCACTAAACATCATCTCAAATGTGCAGCCACCAGGTGTATCTCAAGGAGCCAGTAATGAAGACTGAACTAAAAACCACAGCCATGCACACTGGGAGGGATTACGTGGTTATGCGTTATCTGTCAGGGATATCTAGGTCTTTCAGGTAAGAGTCACACATGTCTGAGTCAAGAAGAATGCACTGGGATTCTTAAAAGGAGACATGCT
This sequence comes from Rousettus aegyptiacus, assembly GCF_014176215.1. Classification (NCBI taxonomy): domain Eukaryota; kingdom Metazoa; phylum Chordata; class Mammalia; order Chiroptera; family Pteropodidae; genus Rousettus; species Rousettus aegyptiacus. The sequence continues at coordinate 42,164,862 of NW_023416288.1, read as the reverse complement.
TGGTGAAAGGCTGCACTAGGGCAGGGGAAAAAAAAAAAAACAAAACAAGTGCCCACTGCCATAGGGAGGTACAGGAATTTTTAAGATTAAACATGGGTGTATGAGTTGGAACACGATTTCCTCACGTAGTTCATGCCTCATTCATGCCTTTTGAAGTGTAACTTTTTATCACTTAACTTCCCAAAGTTAAAGAAAAAGACCATCTATTTAAAAATACGATGACGACAATGTTCTAGGTAACTTAGAGTTAAAAAATTTCAGAAATACATAAAATAATTAGAAATAGTTTAGTACTAATAATGAAAACATTATGTGTAAAAATTTATGGGATATGAGTACCACTGAGAAGGAGAAGTATAACTTTTAATGTTTATATTACAAAAGAAGAAAGTTGGAGAATTGTTAAGTATCGGAGTCACGAAGTCAGATGAAAGGTGAATAGCAAACACTGCATCCTAACGTTGATATTTATAACCATTTCCTCCAGAGTCTATTCAGCATCGTACTGCATATATTAATACGCATGGCAAAATGAGAATAAATGTAAAACTTTTGAAAGAAAAGCACATACATGTCATTTTGACTTGTGATTGTCTATGTAGAAAATCCAAGAGACTCTCACTCAATACTAATTAGCATTAGTAGTTTATAGCAAACATTATGATATGTTTGCTATAGAAATTATACAATGAATTTGACCTTATACATAATCTATAAAAAATTTTTTTAAATGATTTCTCAAAATAGCATTTAACAAATTAGCAAAATGTACATGGAACAAAAATGTGGAAGATTTTCCTGGAGAAAAAGTATAAATCTTTAATGGAAGTCATGATAAAAAGACTCAGAGAAAGTAACAAAAAATGGAGACCTCCAAATTTTCTATAAATCCAATGAATTTCCCATAAAATTACTAATTTTTTTTCACAGAATTTCAACTGTTAAACAAAATCTTATAGGGGGAAACAAAGGACCTAGTGTAATTTGGCAGATTTTGAAGAAAAAGTAGGTGAGGGAAACTATACCCACACCTGAATATACTCATTCCACAAATAGTTATTGAGGACAAGGACGCACCAGATATCCTGTTAAGTGTTTATAATAAATCAGTGGACGAAGCGATGGAGACTTCTGACCGCACAGAGACTGACTGCATTCTTCTTGGGGAAACTGTACGGTAAGTTAATTTAGCGAGTGTGGGATTTGTCGAGATTAGACATTTGAACAAGGGCTAAGAATAGAGCCCAGACACAAAACAATACATGCATGGAAAGTTGCTGAGTGACAGGGGAAATACTACAAATTAAAAGTTAAACATTTAATAAGTAAGGCAAAAGCAATAACTTATTCACACGAGAAAACAAAATAAGATCCTTACTTCGCATTATAAATAAATAAATTCCAGGTAGGTTAAAGACCTAAATGAGAAAGGCAACATTCTATGATTTTTCAAAAAAAAAAAAAATGCCATAGATAATTTTTACATATTGGCTTAGAGAAGGATGTATTAAATAATATAAATAAGTTCAAACCAAAGAAGGAAAATGTTGATTTGTTTAAACATACGAAAACAAACAAAACGCTCAGGACATCAATGCGTACCATTAACAAATGACAGCATAAAGCACAGACAGTACAGACGTTTGCTATATCTATCATAAACACAGAATAAGTATCCGGAATATATAAAGAACCACAGAAAAGCAATAAGAAAAAAAGGAAACACTTCGATTGAAAAAGAAATAGGACATTAGCAAACATGTCGCAGAAGTGAAAACCCAAATGACTGAGAAACATGTGAACAGATGTTCATTTTAATAGCAAATCCTTAAAATGCAAATTGAAACAATAAGGCACTATTTTACATCCATCAGATTGGTAAAAAAATAAAAAACGTTGACAATAACAAATGTGGCTCAGAGTGTCTAGGAAAAGAAAGTTCTCAAATGCTTGCTGGTCTGTAAATTATTGCAATCATTTTGAAGAGCAATCTGGCAAGATCTGGTTAGTAGAAGTAGAGATTACTTTGTGAGAGGGCTCGCTTTCTAGAAACTCTTATGCAAGTACACCATGAGACACTAACAAAAGAATTTATTAAAAAAATTTATTAACAAAAGAATTTATTAACAAAAAAATTTATTAAAATATTCTTAATCGAAGTAAATTATAATCAACCATAAGCATCTATGAGTAGAAGAAAAATAAATGAATTGTGATATGTTTATATAAAATACTGCATACGTAGTAGGAGGAAACTATTGACATTGATGACCTGTTAAACGTTAAATAATTCAATGACACAATGTTTCAAAGTTTAAACATGCACAGAATATACCTTTCATTTATATGTACAGGTATAATAATAATATAAATGCATGCAGAGAAGATATGAAACGTCGTAGTCAGATTTTCTCTGCACTGCTACAGGCATCTAAAAGGGCTTTACTTCTTTAAAAATTAGAAAGCAAATATGGCAAAATAAAATTTGATCAATGGAGAGCCATACCAGGCATTTACTCATATTCTTTTTAATGGAATACATTAAAATTTTAATGATACCCTTTTAAAAAAATTAAAGAAGACCAGTAATAGGCTAGGGTAGATTGCAATTCTTAGAGACTCGGGCTAAGAGTTAAAAATTGGCCCCAATGGCCCAGCCATGCAACATTTAAGAAGAAATTAGATAATGTATTTTAGAGGGAAAATAGACAAGCCTTCAACATCTCCTTAGATCTTTTCCCTGAATGATGAGAAATTACTTTAAATACATGAATGGCTTCTAAGTGTTATCCATGATTAAAAGGGAAAAGCTTCCTTTGAAGAAGTCAGAGCCATTCTTGCAATGCTAGCGAAGGGCAGAGAGAAGGTGACAATTACTGAAAAGGTGACCATGTGCCACTCAGGGCAGCGAAGAGCCTGTTCCGCTACCGATCCTGACCTGGCTAAGCCAGGGAGTTGGTTTTTCCCTATTGAACATCCAGAGACAGCAAAAAGGATGGTCCCAAAGGCTGGGACCCAGCGTGGATAGTAGAAAAAACTGATGTGTAATTTCTTATACGTGCCAAAGCCCAGAAAACGTGGTTGCTTCAAATAATAGAGACAGGATGGATGCAAAGGGATGGGTAAGAGCTGGCACAAGAACGAGGAAGTTCTCACCCTTCACCTGGGAGACTGAGCTCCTGGAATCTCGTCCGGGCTGTTCCATTAAACTGTTGTTTTTCTTAAGCAAATAACTTACTTTTGGAGGGGTTTCAGGTTCATCAAATATGAGAGTATTTCACATCAACTCCCTTTCATTTAAGGTCCCTCTGCTCGAAAATTCTGAATCTCTACTTGCAGTGAGTCATCTTTCTGGCACAAGGTTGGAGGGGAACAGGTAACTATCATTCCTAGCCGACGTCCCCAAAATAAGTAATGTCCTTGTCAGTCCAAGCCTAGTACTCCTTCAGTCAACACAGTGGTACCGCACCGCCCTTGATACTGGGTACGACAGAGGTATCCCAATTCCGTGGCCTTCCCATGCGGCAGAATCCCCTGAGATTCACGTTAAAATAGAGAAGCGTTTGGATATTTGAGTGGATGTGCAGGAGTACCTGCCCTGTCTGCTGCTGCTAGTGAGGTCACTAATTACACTAGAATTTGGTATTTGAATTAGACACTCTGATCGCTGGAAACGGCGGCCCAGGCATTTCTGCCATGCTAACACCGTGCTGACCGCTGCTGGAATGTGACAGGCTCAGGAAGGTTCCGCTCGGTGCATCTTTCACAAGAACCGGTTCTGTTTCTATAAATTACTGCCTCAATCTTGGGCCGGTGCTTGTTCAGGGAGGGGCTCCGAACACCAATTTCACACCCTCTGCTTCCCGATATAATGAATCGAATTGACCATCTGTGTTGGATTGTTTCGATGGTATCACAACCTTTGAATCTGATGGTTCTCAAATTACAAATTTCAGAGTTCCCCCCAGATAAACCACATCGGACTGCTATCTGTGAAGCCGCTTCAAGGATAACGTTTCAAATCTAATTATATGCACGTCTGTCATCCCGGTGTGTCAGATCGCTAACAGAAACATACAGGGCTGTTCCCAGGTGTGGCTGGCACCTTGGTTTTGTGCGTCAGTGATATCTATGATTTACCGAAGCTAAACGCTCCTTCCTCACTAAGCTGCACAATAACGATTGCGAACTGGGGAGCAACAACTTTAGGGAATGAAAGCATGCTAACGGAGTCCCAAAGCGCTGTGTTAACAGTTCCCTGATCATTTTATGGGAATCACATCTTTTAAATGGCTTCACACGGTGACAGGGAATCTTTTCTTACTGAAAATAAACCTAAACTCATCAGTAAGGAGGGAGGGAAGAAGGTCTACCAAGACAGCATAACCGACACTTGGGACGCAGCTGGCATGTAATCTGGTTGTCCACTGTGATGACAGCAACATTGATTAACTCGGCGCTGATTATTATTTTCCAGGCTATCGTCTCATTGCTCGAAACATGCGTTCTCACTGAACGCTCGCAGCACCCAGCAAGACAACGTTGTCATCCCTGTTCTATTGATGAAGTGACCCGGAATGCTCGGGGACTTTGACCACGGTCACGCAGATGGTAAGTAACAACACAAGGACACGGCCCCTGACGATCTGGGTTGCCGGGCAGCACCATTAATACAGTTCCTAGACACTCGTGTTGTTCAGCAACAAACACTGCTGGCCACGTGAGTGGAAAGGAAGAAGCCCTTGAAAATAAAATCAGGTTGTGTTTGGCTCTTCGTTTACGTCCAGTGAAATTCTGTTGGGAAGATGCTGGCACCGCGAAACGCGGGGAAAGGCCTTTATTTCTGGTGTGTCTGTTAGAGTGACATCCAGTTTCAGATGACACAGCCCATCGATCAGTTTTTGCCGCTTCCTACCTGACTGGCACTGAATCTGCAAGTTCACGGATTAAGCATCTGAAAAACACTGGGCAAAAGAATACGCTATGGTGTCAAATATTCTTAAGCCAGAAGCTCCCCAGCTCTGGGAGACTTCCCGGCACTGCTCCCTCTCCACGTGTTCGGCGTTCCCTTCCATCCTTTTCAGTGGAATGCACGTCCACGCAAATATCTAAACGTTTCTCTATTTTAACATGAATCTCAGAGTGTCAATGTTGCACGTAGGTTGTTACACGAAAGTTGTTAGTTTATAATAGGAATAGCTTTCCTCATAGAAATAATTTTATAAACGATAATAATGTTCTCAGGCCAGGCCGTCCACGACTATTCAAGCGCTAATCCCTTTTGAGGTTTCTCGCTAATGGCACAACTTGTTCACAAAACTGCCTTTTGGAGCATGTCATGGAGACTGCGTCCTCTGTGTGCAGAAGACGCGTCCTCCCTTCCCTGGCGATGTCAGGGGCAGAATGAGATAAGCTTCACTAATGTGTGAAGGATCTTCTTCCACTTAGCAAAATCATCTATTTAGATATAAAACAAAACAAACGATAATAATAGCAAACGGTAGGTGCTGAGCATGTCTGTGTGTCTGTCTCTCTGTCTGTATTTCCATCTATATATACCAGGCACTAAGTGCTCTAAGTGCTTTAAATAATTTAAGTCATTGGAACATCACAACGACCTGATGAACTAGTTTCTTTCGTTGCCCGCATTTTACAGAAGAGGTAGCATGAGATACGGCTAGGCTACACGATTTGCTCAGACTCACGCAGTTCTGAGTGGGGGAGCTGGAGCCCACGCTGTCTGCCCCCAGATCTGTGCTCTGACCACTAGGCTCTCTTTGCTGTCTTTAGGATACACCCGCCACCCCATCCATTCTGCCGTGGGGGAGCCTGAGAGCTCTGACTTGGCACTCCTGGTGTCTGACTCAGTGAATGGAATGCTGGTATGCTGAGCCAATGTTCAAAGGCTGGGGTCTCAGTCATGAATTCATAGTCGTCATTCCCTTTCTCTTTTCCCTAACACTTCTTCTTTTCACGTTTCTTCTGGCCCCTGAGAAAGAGTCCCAAGTCCAGCTCTTGGTTTTAGATTTGAATGGTTCTCAAAATTACCCAGGTTTTCATTTTATAACCCATAGACTTTCCGCCCCCCCCCCTCAAAGAATGTGACCATTTTCTATGTCTGCTATCTGAGAATGTTGAAGGGGTCTGGAGACCCCTTAAATTATATACATGTTTCTGAGAAAATGGTCAATGACCTTAAAATTAGTACAGTGACTTCTGGGCCTTACCCCCTGAAGACTGCATGAGCAATATGACTTGAGAAATCATCAATATGCTTTAGTCATGCAGACTGTTTGATTAAAACATTTCCATTTGTCAGGTGTCTATGCACTGCGTAGCATTAATGAGCAACGGGAATCCACAGAACACTCTGGATTCCTTTCACAAATTATACTCTGTGGAACACCTGTGTTCAAGATAATGGACATATTCTTTATATCACAGTCCCTGCACACACGCATGTGTGCATACACACACACACACACAAATTCTATGATAAAATTAACAGGCGAATTTTCTACTAGAGTCTCTCCTCAGAGATTCACAACCGAAAGCTCTAAAAAACCTTATGTAGTGCCCATCCTTTAGCTAATTTAGCCTTCTCCAGAAGTATTTGATCTATAGAGTACTTTTTTTGTGACATATTTTGAAAATTTCTTTTATAGCCTGAAAAATTATATATAAGGTATCATAACATATTTACTCTAAGATACATATCTTATGTTAGGCTATTTCAAAAATGTGTTGACTGTTGTCACATGATGGTAAAATTTGAGTCAGGCAACAGAAACACAGATTTCTACTTAAAAGGCACCTGTGAATATCTGATCAGCTGAGGAAACTGGCTCTTCCCTTTACCTATGTTTAATTGCTGATCAGGGAAAAGTGAGCACTTTTCTATGCAACAGCTGTGCCATCATTCATTTTAATTAAATCACTTCTTAAAAGGGACCTTAGACAAGTCACATAACGCCCACTGGAGTATTTTCTATAGATCAGGCCCGCTGTGATGAATGGCGTGCTCATACACGCTCACTCCTTATCTAGTTTATAGGACAACGAAATTCATCCATCAGCACGAAAATTATGTAGGAGAGCAAACCAGGGCTGGAAAAAAAAAAATGAAGCTTTATTTTTTATTTCTGGATGTTGGAGGGTTTCTCCCCACTCCTCAGTGTCTTTTCATCGCTACTTTTTTTTTTTTTTTTTTTTTTTTTTGGATCTCAGAAGGATCTAAGCAAAGCTAAGCAGCATCATAAAACCTGAGTCACTGTGGGGAAGTCGCCGTTCATCCCCTCCCTGGAACCTGTTCCGTTTGACTACACGATCACTCGGCTGTGGCCAGCAGCTGCTGCCTAACGCGGCCCCTGCACCTAGTGCAGACCTCAGGGACTCACGGAGTCACTGAAGACTCTGTCTTGGTGGAGCACGGGGAGCTGCTCAGAAGGCCGGAGTGTGGACGAGGTGACACATCCCCTCTCCCTTATGCCGGTGTCCCACAGCACTGCGAGTATGTCAGGATCCAGATGAAGCTGGCCTCGGTTATCCTCACTCTCAGCATCAGTTCACGGACTGTGAAAGCAGGTCACAGACGTCTCCCCCCACCCCACCTCCCCATTCTCTCTTGTGGGCCATAAAGTATCTAGCACAATGGTATTCTATCTTTTGACATCTCCATCATTTTTCTCAAAGACTTTGGTGGGATATAAAGCTGACTGTAAACAGAAGGGTCTGGACACTGGGGCCAGCCTGCTCACCCTCCCCTGTGGGCCCATGCCTAAGGCATCTCCGTGGAACGCCGAACATCTGAGAGAAAAACGGTAGAAGGTGGGCACCTGTTACACCTACTACCTAAAAACAAAACAAAATTATTTTACTAGTAAAATTGTATTCTCAGAGTCTGATCAGACAGAAATTTATATGAAACATGTTGACTATGTTATTGTTATCATTTAAAATTTTGTGACACTTCTTTTACGGAAATAAGCAGAATCTTCCATGGATCTTGAACCCAGAAACTATGTGAATATAGGTTAAATGAGTAACCTTTAGATGATCATTTTTTCACTCAGTTCCAAGACCCTATCGGTTAATAGCAAGACCTTGTTCACTTCTACGTTACGTGCTTCTCCTTTGCTTGTCCATCAAAGACTTGTCCCTGAAACCCAACATTAAGTCTCTGCTGGATGACATACTCCCACTTATACACTAGGCGGCTGGATGACCGAGCACCGTCCTCACTGTTATTATCCCTACGATAATAATGAGTGATGAGAACGTGATGAAATGTTGAAAACCCTAACAGGACGGCCGACACTAACTAGCTTGCTATGCCTCTGGTATTGTTCTGAACGGTACGTGCAAAAAGCATGTAATCTTTTAAGATGGTTACAGTTATTACCCCCAATTGACGGATGAAGAAATCAAGGCATAGACAAGTAGCAACTCTCACCAGTAAAGAAGCAGGAAGTGCAGAGCCAGCGTTTGAAACGAGCCTATCCTGGGACCCACGGCTCTAGCCATCGTGATACGCTGCCTACATATACTGCTTCTCACTTAGATCAACTTAAGAAGCTCTACAGTTACTATTTATTTGAAGGTCCTTCTTGATTAAAAGGGGAATTCCTAGGGAGTAGAAAACATGTATGTCTGTTTTTAAAACTTAGCATAATGTTCATCAGAAAATTAGTATTCGATATAAATATTCAGTAAATGCATATTAAATAATGAATAGATGAAAAATAAACAGATTTTTTGTGATAAATCACAAATGTATTTAAATTTAGAGATGTTGATAAGAATAGTGTTCACTAAAATAAAATTTTTAGGAAATTTTAGAAATGTAAAGCCAATACATGTTCTATGACTCCTTGGAATTTATATCTTGATGTCTTAAAAGACATGTTTAATATTTTTAAAAACTTCTTTAAAGCACTTTGTTTTATAAAATCAAAATAAGTTTACTAACCTATGTGTGTTTCTCCCCTAACATCTGGAGTCTAAAAAGCTTGTGGACCTCAGGATCTGCTCTGGTATTTGTAGAGAGACCTAACCTTATAAATTTTAAACATCTGAGGAATATTATCCCTGATCCATTTGCTGAATTTTATTATTTAAGTGAGGATGTTGAACCCAATTTACCAAATAGCTTATACATGATAAAGGTGAAAGACATCTGAATTATTAGACTCAGTGCAAAAAGACAACTGCTATTAATGTCTATCCTATTGGTCATTTTATCAGTTTAACTAATAACTTTTGCATTTCACAGTTTACTATGAATGATTAACTTTGCATATTTGTTTAGTACTTTGCATAATAGCATCGAGTAGCATAATAGCATAACGTGATTCACATGAAGTAATAGAATGCCAAAATGAACAGAGAGCCTGTGGTTTTACAAGAGGAAAGAACTGCAACTGACTATATAAAAGCATACCTGTCTATATACTTGTTTTCCAAGTGAAGACATGCCTGTGTATCAGATACTAAAAAGCCACAACTATGGAAAAGAAATCCATGATGGAAATAAAATCATTTTTAATTACTATAAATTAGATCACTTATAATTAAGTGGGAAATGTTACTACTTTTGTTATATGAACTTATCTATCATTTTAATGTCATTATATGAGATGTTGAGTCCACACACTAGATGAAGGGTCTCCTGTCACAGAGAGTTAAGAAACATTCTGCATTAAATGCCCGTACATTTCTCTTAATTATTCATATGAAAACAATCATAAAATCCTCTCTGATTCCTCTCTGAAAATCCTCTGAAGGATAGATTTCCTAATTTCAGTCCAAATGACATCCTTGATTAAGATCAAAGAATGAACTCAAAGACCACAAAGTACATAAGAACCAAGCATCTATGAGTAGGATGAATTTTTAAACTGTTTGCAAATATTCATATCCTCACTGTTGTCTCTACTCCACTGATGTTGGGCTTAGCCACATGACTTGCACTGGCTAAAGGAATGCGTATAATGTGACAGGCTTCTCCTTCCAAGCCAAGACTTTGAAGAGGCATGGCAAGTGTCTGCCACGTCCTCCACCGCCCACAACGAGAAGTCGTTTGGAGAAGAGTGACAGGCAGCATCCTATGGCAGAGCCTTAGCTAGCACACGACCTCAGCCACCGACAAGCCCTGCAAAAGAGACATGACTAGGTGTTGCTTTAAAGCCACTGAGGTTTCGAATTATTTTTACAACGTGTTATCACAATAAAAGTTAAACTGTAAGAGTTTCGAAAGGAAGGAAGGAAGGAAGGAAGGAAGGAAGGAAGGAAGGAAGGAAGGAAGGAAGGAAGGAAATTAGATCCCCGAAGGAACTGCAATGCTACAAATACTACAGCTGTCAAAGACAGAAAACATAACTATGTGTGAAAAGTAAACATAAGGAAGGATAAACTCATTGAAATGCACACAGAGCCTGTAAGGTAAAATAGGGAAAATTGAAAAAATTATACCTATAGAAAAGAAAAATATAGTTGTTAAAAAACAAGCAGTCGGAAGTGTCAAATAGTGGATTAGACACAGCTGAGTAGAAAATTAGTGAAAAGAGAGTTTTACTCAAGGATATTTAGAGAAAGCTGCAGAAAGATAAAGGAATTTGATTCTATAAAAGAGAAGTTAAGAGATGAACAGGTGTGAATGAGATGCTTCGCATACATTTAATCAGAGTTCCAGAAAAAAGAAAGAGAGATTAGTGAAAGGCTGTATGCTAAAAAATAATGGCTGTCAGTTTTCCAGAACTGGTGAAAATCATGAATCCACAAATCTGGAAGCATGATGTATTCTAACAGGTAAGTTAAAAAAAAACCCTAGATGTATTATCGCAAACCAACGTGGCAACCAAGAAAAAACTCTTCAGAGCGAGCACACCACCTATAATGAAACAGAGTGACAACAGAATTCTTACAGGCAGCAAGGGAAGCCAGAGGACCATGGAGTAATATCTTCAAGGTTAAAAAAAAATAATAATTGTTGACTAAAAATTTGAATCCAGTCTATTTTCTAAAAATGTAAAATAAATACATTAATAAGCACAGAAAACTAAGTATTTTACATAAGCGATATCGATTAATGGGATACTTCAGGAAGTGGAAAAATCATGAGAACAATCTAAGATGTTAGCGCATGAATACATGCAAAAGGATGAACACACACTTAAATAAAAAAAAAAAAACATGATGAAAAATAATGTTGACTTGTGCTCTGGAGATTTAAGATATACATGGACATAGATGTATATATTTTTATTCTATAATAATAAATCAGTCAAATATTAATATATAGGAATTAATATGAAAATTATATTCATGCATATATTCTTAACTAGTAAAGAGTAAAACAATTAGGAAAAATATAAAGTGAATTTAAGAACTCATCAATTTTTAAAGGCTCAAAGGGGGACATACTGAATTTCAAAAAATGTATAATATAAAATAATACTACTCATAAATTGACTAAAATCTTCAATTAAAAGACTCTCAGGTTAGATGTTTTTAAAAATCTACCTATATGTTAGTATTAAGGCACATACTTAAAAATAGTGAAGAATTATTCAAAGTAAAAAGATTAAAAAAAAAACAGATAAATATTTGCCGAGAAAAAAAAAACTTCATTAACTATGTCAATATTAGACAAAACTTAAGACATAAGACAATACAGGAAGGATAGATGAAAATAGTAAAAGCTTCATTCCTTGAGACACACATACACACACGTAAATAGATATCTAGTAAGGTTAGAACTATCTGCTTAGTAGAATGGCTAACTAAGAACTCAAGAAGCTTAAGTTACTATTATAACTATTTAAATGAGAAATAATCCAGATGTCTTAAGAAGAGACAACACATAATATAAACTATATCATACAGTATGGATTAATGTGACAGAATAGAAAATCCAGAATTAGACCTTATTATAAAGAAGACTTAAGTATTTAATGAATGCAGTATAACAAATCAGAAGTATTTAAAAGACTATACATTGAAACAACAAAGTCAATATTTTTTACTATAAATCCAGCAAAATGTAAAAACAAAACCAAAGAAGGTAATATTTCGAGGAGTATATTTTAAGCTAGTACTTTCATGCACATTTAATATGGGTAGAAAATTGGTGAGAACTATAAGAAAAGTAATTTGTTGATATGGATCAGCAGTCTGGTCATTCCATTATGTTTATGATATGAATAACGTCCATGCAGTTTTAAAAAGGGAAGGATTTATTTTAATAACAAAACTTGTAACCAAAAAAAATTGTCTAAAATAGGACCATGTTTCAGTAAATCTGTTCATCAGCAATTATTATGAGATTAATACATTTTCTAAAATATCTAAGAAATAGAAATCACTCATGATGACAAAATAAATCCAAAATGTGAAGCCGACTCTAGCATAATTGCAAAGCCTCAGGTACATACAGCCGTGAATGTGATATAGGCTGTGACGCCTAACGCAAAGTTGGAAGGCGATTAATAACTTTTGAGTAGTGAAGTTCATTATTGTTTATGTAATACAAAAAAAATCATTAAATTAAAAAATAATCATATGTTTTATCAGTACTAGATATATATTTGCATCAAAAGAGGTGCTGTGAAGATATTAGGGAGAAAAGCTTTAGTGACTTTTAGTAAATATTTTTACCTCAAATTACAATTTCAACTTTACATGTATCTAATTGGAAGTTGTAGCATTCTTCTGTTTTTGTCTCTGATCTCTTATTCAGCAACTGCTTAGTATTCAAAATCTTATAGTTTTTCATGACACAGATATTTACACATTGATAAAAAAGAAAATGCAGTTCAAATTTAGTTAGAATATTTGAATCGTACTCTGTCTTATTGGATAATGTGCCATGGGTACTTTCTATGCTAAGCCATTCTTGACAAAAAAATATCTTGCAGTTCCTTTTTTTCCAATAAACAACAAATTATTTCTCAAGAATTTCAAGATGATTAAAGATTACTGAACATTTCCTCCATCGTGAGAACGTCATCTGAAAATCATCGCAGTCTCCTGCCCCCGGTCACAGGAGATGCGAGAGAACAGTCAGTAAAGACACACCGAACAGCCTGGGCCGTGACCAGGAACGCCCTCTACATAACTTGAAGAAAACTTACTTCGTTGACCTAAAATCCATTCCATTTTTCCCTACCATCTATCCTACATACACCCCTTAATCTCAGTGATTTGCAGTAACAAAGGGCACTTCTATTTTTAACATCTCCAAAACGGGTCTCCTCAGTCAGGTCTTAACGTCAGACCTCGAGATGGTGAAGCAGAACATGGGGGTCACAGAGTAGAGGGAAAAGAAGTTGGTAAACTGAGAGCTGCCTCCTGTAGTTTCTGCTTTAGAATTGGCATCTAGTATTTCTATCCGCTTTCACTCTTCAGATCTCGTGAAATATCCATTCTGAAATCAAAAGCACTAGCAATCAACAGTGGGTCTAAACTTTCCTCAGGGGAGTGTACCCTAAGTCACAAGGCCAGGCACAGTTTTGGTGAAGTAGGGATTTCTTCTCCCCTAGAAAGAAGCGGCCAGTATTTTTAATGAAACAGTAATCTACCAATCCTCTGAAAATCTTAACCTTTCCTAATATCGTTCATTCGAGATTCAAACAATACTTATTTAAACCCTGCTCTGTTCATGGAAATGTCCACGATGCTGGAGATTACGATGTGAATAAGACAGCTAGGGCTCTACTCTCATGGAGCCCACAGACAGTCGATGGACAAACACGCATGGGCGTAACACATGGGCAGATCGCGTCAGGCTCATGCCACCGAGCACTGGTCGGTACATGGTTTCTTAAAGGGCCCAGCAGTAAATATTTCAGGTTTTGTGGCCTATCTGGTCTCTGTCACAACTATTCTATTCTGATGTTGTAAAAGCAGTCATATGTACACAAACAGCATAGCTGTGTTTTGACAAACATATATTTACTAAAACAGTGTAGCCGACAAGGAGGGAGGGTACTGAGAGCCTTGTCATGTCAGACACACCAACTGGCAGCTTCCTGGTCTCTATTTTTTGGCCTTAAGACACTCAGAAAAACCCCTAGGGTTCCTTTAAACACAGTTTGCAAACCACTAGTAAGAGAGAGAAGAGCACTGACCAGAGGTAAAGAGATTCAAGCTCTTGACCAAACTTGACCACTGATTTGATTTGCTGTGTGACTCAGCTTCTTTCAACTTCTGTTAGCCTCAGGGATTGAACTATATTATCCCCCAATTTATGTGGTATAATGCTTCCTAAATTTCCAATTCGAAAATAGTTATGCCTACATATTGCAAGCAAGTCAGCTGAGAGTTAGAACTAACCACTGGATTTCATTTGGAATCTGTGTTTTAAAACCTAGACAACAATATAGTCATTTTAACCTAATGCAGATCTGATGAAATCTTATCACATTTTAATAGCAGTTATAATAACAGCTTTTATTGTTATAATTATCATAACTAAATGCAAACACTTAAGATGTATTTTCATTAAACCCCATCACTAGTTCAGAGAAAGGTGCAATTCTTACTTTCATTATACAAATGAGGAAATTAAAGCTCACGGATGTTAATTACTTGGTCCAAAACTAGTTACAGACATGGCTGGGATTTGAATCCAGGTTTATTTGTCTCCATATTTGTTACACTTAGCCAATTGCTTCAATCTCAAGAATGGTCAAGAATAAATTTTCCTAAGAAAAAAATATTAAGAAAAAAGTTTGCCTTAAATATCTCAGTTCGCTTTAGGAATCTATTAGGAATAGCACATATAAAATAAAAAATGTGAATGTAATTAAACACTTCAGTTATTTCTATTTAAGAAGTTGGAAGATTTTAAGGCGGCATTTGAGTTGAGTGATTTGAATTCCAATCTGAATTTCATTGCTGATTATTTGTATCATTTTAGATAAATCACTTAACTTAAACAGGTCTCAATTTCCTAATTTATAAAATTAATATGTTTTTCTGGGATATCTCCAAGGATGTTTCTAGCTCTCAAATTATAACATCTCTAGAAATATTTATTGGTTAATTTATGTTAAGCATGAGAAAAAAAATCATGTAATTGCCATTGCTGGTTATCTAATTTAACATTTATTTTTACATAATTTATTTTAAATTCCTCTTAAAAAAGAGGACTTCCCAGTTACTGAATCTATATGAAATTATATTAGTTAGAAAGAGTAACTGAAACATTTAAGATCTAACATCTTAAAACTATTCACAACATATGTCACCTTGTAGCCACTGACAAGTAGATTCCCTCCCGCTTTAGCAGGTATTGCAAAGGTAGAATGAATTTCAATGTAATTATTTTTAAATATTGAATAGATTTTAATTTGAAGAATTTCAGACAGAACACTCTAAAAACCAGTAAGTTGAAATGGCTTTCAATTCAACAGAGGTTGTCTTTCGAAAACGTGGACCCACCTATCCATTTTCTTTCCAGATGGAGCTGCATAAAACTTCAGCCACAGTCACATAAAGCTGAGCCTTGTCCGTCACAAGGGATTTTGATGTGACTAGAATTCCTCAAACAGGACAAACTCCATCATGGAGCTGAGGGACCCTAATTTTGGGCGTTGTCCATTTGAACTTAATTTTAACATGTTTCATAAAATGTTCTAATATAAACTCAATAAAATTAAACATGCAAAAAACAATAGTTGCTAAACAGATCGGCCTGGATTATGATTGTGTCATTTTCTAGATTAGCTGTCGTGATGGATCATTATCTTTAGAGTAAAGAAAAGCCACCTCTTCCTAATACGTGGAGGTGGACTAGCTACAGAAGAAAGGTTTCCCACGTCAAATAAATATTTTTCAATTCAGTCTTCTAAGAACCCCAGCAATTCTCAGATCATGTAGTAGGTGGGTCCCTTTCTTTTTGTTTTCCAAAGGTTTTGTGTGGTTAACATGTAAAGGGCCACATCTTAGTTTAACCCCAGTCCTTACGGAAAAAGGTATTTCCTCTGCTTCCCAAATACTATTGCATAGTTCCTCCACAGGTAAAGACAGTTCTTTCTCCACTGACTCCAAATAAAGGAAAAGACTATGTCCAAGGTTTTGGAGATATTCCCAAAATACCTTCTTCTCAGTCTGTCTAGAGTATTTGAGGATGATATAACACTAAACTCAGAGAGAGGAAAAAAAAACATAAACGTTACACATTTTCGGTTTTGTCCTACATGCACAAGTTGACATTGGATCAGATGACATTACCTGTATCTCTAAATTTCCATCTGCAAAAAAGAAGAATCTGGACATACTTTAAATACATAATAACTCCTGGGTATCTGAAACCAAATGTTGAAATTGGTTCTTTTGTCCCAGTTAAACTGCTGAATGGACATTGTGCAAATACAAAAGAACTGAGAGAGTGGAATCGTAATGTAGACCGAAAACTTGTCTCAGATGGCATAATGACAGCTGGAGAAGTTTAGATAAGGAAAAATGAAATGTCAGAATTCTTGTCGTAGAGGATTTTTTTATATATACACTCTTCTGGCATAAGCTTCTGTGGAAGCTGTGGGAATCCCCACCTTAATCCAATTGTTGAAAGCGCTGGTTACCAAAATAAATAAATACATAATTCATTTCCTACTATAATGTAGAAAATGTCCTACTATAATGTAGAAAAGACAACAAAGAGCTGTGAAGGTTGCATATATTCAGTTTTTCTAGCTTGGGAAATTAGAGAAGGGAACTAGCTACATAGAACTCACTGCAAAAAAACAATTTAAGAAATGCATGCAAGTGTGTTTTAATGCTGGCAGGGAATAACCGCAAAACATTTAAACCCCACACTTCTACCTGTGCTATGTGAGAACATCATTGCAATGTCACTTTTTTAAAGGCTTGGCGAAGACAGATATGGATGAGTGCTACTGCACTGCCACCTGGTGATTAGGCAGCTAGGAGGGACTTGAATTAAAATGCCTGCCAAAATGTCAGGGTCTGTCAATGGGTATTTAATATGCTGGGTTTCTCTAACATTCAAATTTGCTAATAACATGACGATGATTTGTATCTCATTTTATTTTATTTAAGACTATGTTCCTGGTAACTTGTAAATTGATTTCTCTTAAATATGTGTGTTCTTCATTTTATATCTACATGCATCTAAATCCTTTATTATTATAATTATTTTCCTTTTGGATAAGGTGGATGAGCAAACTCTTTGCAGAGAGGTTCGGGAGTGGGTGACCTATTCCTGGAAATGAGAAGGAGAAAGAATGACATGACCTAAATTTCCTCTGTTTCAAATGGTGCGTTTTATGTTAGCGATCTCAACTCACACTGTCAAACTACTCCTTCGGTTTAGAGTTACTTATTGATTTTATGGTACTGCCTTTTCCTCTGAAAAATGATGTGGCCTAGAAAAGAACGGCTTCAGCAATTTGGTGTCAAAGACAACAAATGCAAAAACATGGAGGGAACAAAAGAAGTGAGCATTCCACGAAGTAAAATTTTGGTAATGTTATGTTTTTTAAACTATTGGGAATTATAAATGTTTTTGATAAACAATTATAGGTGTTGAGACAACAAAATTGTTGAACAACTCGTGTTTTGGACAAACTTGTTTGGTGTATCTCTTTATAGGTTTGGAGATAAACTTGAATATGCATTCATTTCTCCATGTCCACGCTCAGACTTATTGAACAAACAGAGAAGCCAGAAAAAATGAGAGATGAGGCAAACTATGGGAGAACCCGGGCAGCAGAGACACCGAGGTGAGTTAACTTCTCGACGTCCTAAGATACCTTCAGAAATTCAAGAACTGCAAAATGGGGAGAGTTCTCCTCAGTATTATTACATACATAGTATATTCTTAGCGATCATGATAAATCATGAGAAAATAGTCAACCGCCATCATGGATTTCCAGGCGATTTAGACCATTCTCCTTTCAGACCACGATTCAAATTGTCGAGCTTTTTCCTAAGAGATAAATTAACCTTTTACTTATAACCACCTTCGAGTATACATGGTCACAAAAAGCCCACACTGATGAGGCTCTACACAGTGACAAGTACAGACATGTCAAACAGGGTGTCTGTTCTACGCACAGTTGGTGGCTTCACTATATCCGTAAGAGAGTATAAACATGGACCTTTGTTTACTACAGGGAATGAGAGCTTGCCATCATGTCGCCACAAAGACTCTACGATGTCGAGTGGCAAACAGTGAAAACAGTCCCGGGGCAGGGCGGGAGAGGGGTTGTGATATTCACAATGCTTTACTCCAAAAGTACATGCATTTTCCTATTCGCCCAATTTTTAACCACTCATGACATTTTTATTCCCCATGTTTTCACATTAGGGTATTAACTTATGGGCTTGACTAGGCTAAGAGTCAAAATTGGAAAGTCAATTTCTTTGAGCAGAGATTCATTCACTGTACTTCAGGAAGAAAAAAAAGAGAGAGAGAGAGAGATACCTTAATAATATGTAAAAGCCCAAAGGAAGACTGTTGGACACAATATTTAGAAATAGGATCTCTTATAACAGACAATCACACTTAAAACACTGCAGGAAGTTGCATTCCTTGCTCTTTTGAAGAACAAGAGAGCTGGACTGTTTATTTTCTCCCCAAAATGGGGCAGACCTGTCCCAAGGGTTTCTCCCCCAGGCCCATATTCACATACTCATCCAAGAGTGAAATTTCAGCTGAACTACTTTAGAATCACTGAACAAGAGACCCAGAGGTTAGAAAGGAAGTCAAGAGGAGAACTCTGCTAGCTTTATCCGTGTGTTATAAACAGCCAGTGACGTGCTCAGTGGAGAGTGGGCACTAATAAATACTGGTTGGACTGAAATTTCTGAAAGGGCAATCTAAAAATATAGAGTTTTTCAATTTGGAAATATGAAGGCTAGAAGAATGTGATTTATTTCTATAAAACCACAAAGAGCTAGATGTGTTCGGTAAATTTCAGAATCTCCCGTAAGCTGATGTCCACGAGCAGAGTGCTTTATAGCATACAAAGCACTTTAATATTCTTTATCTGATATTCTTTTCCCGACAATACTGAAAGATACATTGTATTCTCATTGTAGATTTGAGGAAGCAGGATCTTGGGAGATCTCAAATTAAAATCAGTTGTTTTCAAGCATTGCAATTATCTGAACAGAGATTTTTTATTTAAGACAAATTTTAAAAAAGTCCTGCTTTACAAATCATAATTTAAACTTGCTACTATGAAAAATTATTTAGGTATGAAAAGGAATTAATTTCACAAGGTTTTGTAGATAATAGAGCTCTATGATATTTAGAGCTATTAGAATTGGTTAGTGAAAATTCCTATTTTGAGATTCGAAATATGGAGGGCAGACTCCCATATTAAAACATATGTTTCTTGATAAAACTGATAGCACACATAGCTTTTACTCTCTATTTCTAAGTCATGGAAAATTTGTAATACATTATTACCTGATTTAAAAAAAAAAAAAAAACAGAGCATGATTCCAATCAGAGCCATAACCATAATAAAGACACTTTTCAGAGCATCATGACTCAACAAACATTTAAAATATTTTGAGGAGGTCAGAGTATAACACTGACTCCTATAGTAAAAACATGGTGCATAGTTAAACAGTTACTGTCTAATGTTCTTTAGCATTTCATGTTGGGCGCATCTACTAGTAATGACACAACTAAAGTGGCAACGTTACTCTCAACCTTACAGGAATACGAAAGATTAAAAGACAATCCTATGAACAATTATTAGCCAACTAATAATAATCGAGATAAAATGGACAAATGTCCAGAAACACAAAACTGACTCAAGGGAAAATAGAAAAATAGAAAATCTCAACAGATATAATAGGTAAAGAAGTTGAATCACTAATCAAAAACCTCCCAATGGAAAAAAAAGTCCTGGACCAGATGGCTTCATCGGTAAAATGTACCAACTGTTTAAGGAAGAGCTGCCACCAATCCTTCTGAAACTCTTCAAAAAAAAAAAAAAACAGGAGAAAATACTTTCCAACTAATTATCTGAGGCCAGCAATACCCTGATGCCAAAAGATTATTTAATGGGGAAAAGAATAGTATTTTCAGCATATGATGCTGAGACTAGACATCTATATGAGAAAAAAAAATTAAAAAGAATAAGAATTTGGTTGGTTACCACTCATTGGATTAAAAAATTTAACTTGAAATGCTCAGTGACTTAAATGTAAGAGCTAAGACCCTAAAATTCTTACAAGAAAACACAGGGGACAATCTTCATGACCCTGGGTTTAGTAATGGATTCTTAAGATATTCTTAGACCTCAAAAGCATAAACAAAAGAAAAAATAGACTTCATGAAAAAAAAGTACATTAAAGGACATCATCAAGAAAGTAGAAAGACCACTAAAAAGTGGGAGAAAATATATGGAAATCACACAACTGAAAAAAGTCTAGTCCTTCAGAATACATGCAGAACTCTAACTATAATGCAGCAATTAAAAGACAGAAAGACAACTCAGTTAAAAAATGGGCAAAGGTCTTGAATAGACATTTCTCCAGAAAAGATATACAAACAGCCGACAAGGTCATTAAAAAAGTGTTCAACATCATGAGTAATTAGAGAGATAAAAATCAAAACCACAACCAGATACTACTTTACACATACTAGAGTGACTATAATACCAAAAAAAACAAAATGAAAAAACGGAAATAAATGTTGATACGGGGATGCAGAGAAACTTGAAGGCTTGTCTATTGCTCATGGTAATGGAAAAAGGTTTAGTTATTATGGAAAATAGTTTGTAGGTACTTCAAAAAGTTAAGCATAGAATTACAAAATGATTCCACAATTTCATTTTTAGATATATATCCAAAACAACTAAAAATGAACATTCAAATCAGTACAAGTACATTTGTAGCTTCTCAAAAGCCAAAAGGTTGAAACGGCCCAAATTTCCAGCAACAGAGGAATGGATAAACAAATCGTGACTATATAGATATGAGTATTATTCATCCATAGAAACAAAGTAGTGATATGTCCTGTAATATCAATGAACCTCAAAAGCATTTTGCTAAATGAAGCAAACCAGACACAAAAACTCACATATTGTATAATTCTGTTTATAAGAAATATCCAAAATAGATAAATCCATAGAGACAAAACGCTTATTGGTGGTTGCTAGGAGATGGTGGTGGAGCGAGAGTATTGGGGAGAAACTGCTTAATGGTTAAGGAGTTTTGCTTTGAAGTGATGAAAATGTTTAATTAAGAAACATGTTTTGCATCTCTAAAGCAGCAAGATAACTCTGAGAAGAGTTAGAAGGCTACAGCTCCATTCTTCTCTCAAACCGAAAGAATTTTTGGAGTTTTGGTTGACATCTGGAATTAGCCACTTTCAGAAGAAGATGAAGGAATTGGTTGAGAACTATGCGATATGGTTGGCTGTTTTAAGTAATTAGTCTTCTCAGTAGAGCAACAGAGCCTGGCAACTAAATTATCAATTTTCTTCCTTCCCGTTATTTATCTACACTGTAAGGGAAAACCACATTTATTATATTACATATTTGATTTTTTTTTGGTTAGGAATATATATATATATATATATATATATATATATATATAGTCTAAATGTGGCATAGTTATTTAAATAAAGAGTTACAAATGTAAAGAGCCTATTAAAAATAAAAAAACAAAATCAAACAAGAAGTTACAAAGATTCTTAAGTCCAGGTAGAAACTGAAAAGAATATAATGACAGAATATAGTATAGTTACATTGATTTTTAGTTATTCTTCACATTTGGTATCCTCATTCCTTTATCTTTAAAAGTGTGATTTTCAATGTTTTACCACAGTGCACAGTATCTACCATTTAAGTGGGGCTTTTTTGTGTGAAACCCCAGGTGTTCTCTGCCTTCCTTCCATTAAATGAGAAGCATGTAGCAGATAGCTTAGTGAGAATGGTAATAAGACATATATCATAGAGTAAATTGTCACATTCTCAAGTCGTTAAAATAATGGCGATTCCTGCCGAGTCCTATTAAGTAAAAGCTATACCTGAATTGGAAGAAGTTTCCAAAATGAGTATTTTCATGGTAGAATTCAGCATTCAACAATTACAGTGCACTTTAATTCACAAATCAACTGTGACATTTAAAAACTGTACCCAATCAGCAAAGGGCTTCGCGGGGGCGGAGTACGCAGGGAACAAGAAGCACTGCTTCCTGTCTCAACAACTAACGGTATCATCTGGCCGATAAGCCAACCGCAAATGGCAAAAAATTCAGCCACGTTTTATATTTTTTTACAATCTATTCGCATTCTTTTGCTTCATAATTTCATATATTTCATGATAGGTATAAATGTAGACATTTATACTTAAACCGCCTATTTGAACTTTTTGAAGACTGCATATAAATGAAAGCTCTAAGCTCTTCTCTCAAAGTGTTTTAATTTTGTGATTAAAAAAAAAATGAAGCACATGAAAAGTTGTTCCACATTACGCGTCATCAGGGAAATGCAAATTAAAGCGACAATGAGATACCATTGAACACCTATGAGAATGACCCAAATCCAGAACCCCGATGACACCAATCGCTGGTGAGGACGTGGAGCACCAGGAACTCTCACTCACTGCCGGTGGGAACGCACAATGGTCCAGTCACTTTAGAAAGGGAAGGGGTAGACCCTCGGAAGAAGAAAGTCACAGAAGGAGAAAACTCCAAAATCTACGTATGAATTTCTCCCAAATCTTCGGATGATCACAGAACTGTGAATGTGTAAATAATCAATCCAAGGTACCCAGCGAAAAACAACAGATGGATGTTGGAAAGAAGAGAGAGGTTTTGGCCGCTAAAGATGACACTGGCGTTTAGAGCTAAGCCAACAGAATTGCCAGCTAAAATAAAAACTCATGTTCTTCAGAAGAAAGCGTTAGCTAGCAGATTCCACATCATCGGTGCTACCTTCAGGTTCACGGGCAACTTGTGAAACATTTTGGATCCCAAACCTTACTATGAGTGATGCCACTGCCAGCCTTGACCTGCTGGAAATCTAAACTAGACAGACAGATGAAGGTATGCCAGCTCTCCCATGCCCATGACTTTGAGAGAGGACTACAAGCAAGACGGAGAATCCTGTCCAGGAATTCTACTCCGCCCTTCTTCCGGGACAGCATCTAGGTCCCAGGAATTTCCTGGTATAGGAGGGAAGGACTTCATATTGACTCACATATCTGTTAAATGTCTAGAACCAGAAAACAATCCTTTTTGACCTAAGAATAAAAAAACTTGGGGTTTGGGAGTTGCTTTTCTGTGGAAACTATGTCATGCCCCAGAAAGTTGTTTTAAAAAATACAGTATCATTGAAATGATCTCATATTAAGACAATAAACCTCCGAATGTAGAGGGTGAGTAAAATAAACTCTGTGAAACCAAGAGCAAAATATATTATGGCCACTGAATTATAAATTTCAGCACATCTAAGGTTATATTTACCAAACAAGTGTGAGCCTTTAAATTCAATGATTTTTCCAAGGTGAGAAGGTTTATTTTTTATTTTTTAAAAAGGGCATATAAATAATGTTGTTTCTTTGGAGAAAAACAATAAAATACTCTGAAAGTGAATTTAAAACAATAAAAAATTGTCCAAGTAATGGAGAACTAAATTAAGTATTCCTATTCTATCTGTTTTGTTGGTGTATTAGGGACAGAGTCTTGGTGATTAACCAATGTCAACAATTTTGATCCAAATACTCATTCTTTATTTTTTTCCTATAATATTTTATAGTATTTTCATGCATGTGGTAAATCCACATTTATTTTTTATTTTTTATTTTGGAAGAACAACGGGACCTGAAATGACTATCTTAAAAGATCTCAGATATGATGAGGGAAAGAACAAAATATATTCTAATAGGAGAATAAATGGAGATGACGACTTGGTCAGCCCATAAGTATTTTTTGGAGTGCCTGAAGGTATCTGCTAAAACACAGGAGGGTCATTTAGAAAATGCAATAACCACAAAGAATGATACCGATCCATATACCCACATCGATAATTTGCTACAATGGTATCTGCGCACATCATGTAGGTCCACAGAAACTAATATTTATTTTGAGGTAATTTTTCTTCTATTTGATCTTATTAGAGCTATATATATCTTTAATAAATGATAATAATACCAACAATAAAATAACAAAAAAACCATTATACTACTTTCATGAAAATACAGAGTAACAACCTATATACGCAGACACGATGACAGTATCTACATACTTACTGACATCTCCCTCACTGTTTAATAGTGTGTAAATGTCCATATTTTGTCAGATGACTACAATTGACCCTGAATAATTTTGTGGAGCCCAGGGGCACCAACCCCTGCATAGTCAAAAATTCACATATGACTTCTGACTCCCCCAAAACTAAGCTACTCATAGTCTACTATTGGCCAGAAGCCATTCCTATCACATGGTCTATTAACACATATTTTGTGTTTTATATTTATTATATACTGTAAGCTAGAGAAATGTAAGCTAGAGAAAAGAAAATGTTTTAAGAAAATCATAAGGAAAATGCATTTATAGTAGTGTATGTATGTACTGAAAAAAAATCTGTCTATAAATGGATGCACACATTCAGACCTGGTTGTTCAAGGGTCAACTGTAGTTGACTCATATACTTTTTGCCACAGTAGGTCAAATACTGCACTGAAATTAAAAGGTTGAACTACATTTTTAAAAAGAATGTAAGTTATTTCCTGAAAAATATGCTGTCCTATATTAATAACTGCGATATCTTACTCAGAATAATATGATGAACTTTTTTGGTAACACTGTTTATTATGAAGGCTTCATGGTGTACAAATAGTTAAATGTTTTATTGTACACATGTTTTATGATACACATAAGCAAGTTCTTTTTACTTACATTTTCTATTTTTAAAAAGTTCCCTATTTAATCAACTTTACGAGTAAGTATTGCCGTGTGTTAAAAGTCTGTAACTGTAAATGTAGATTTATCTATTTCTTCTCTTGGCTCCAATAATTTTTACCTCATGTCTTTTGAAACTTTGTTGCTTGATATGTACACACGAATACAACCTAGGAGAGTAGAGTATTCCGCCATTAAAAATGACTGAGTAGAATGATATTTTCCAACTTTAGTCACTTGCTGTTTCACAGTCAAGAATTCTGCCACATGCATGGCCAACTGAATTAATATTGTCTTAATAGAGTTCCCTAAATCCATCTATCTCTCTTATCACAAATAGAAAACAAATTACTTAAAGTGAATGAAGAGTAGTGATAAAAAATATTCAAATATTAATTTTGAGCTAGTTAAGCCTGTTCAGGCATCTATAAAAGGCTAATTAGCAAAAATTAGGCGATTAGTCAAAGGCCTTCTTTGTATTACCAGAATGATCAGGATAGTTGAAATAAAACCAAGTGGAATAAAGCTTTTGCTATAGGATTCATTTTTCCATAGTGCCTTTCTAAACAACGTGAAATTAGAGTTTGTAATCATAACATCAGTCATGTGTATCTTATATTTAAGGAAAAATAAAAGACATATTTGAGGTATATTAGAAATAAAAGACACATTTGTCTTCAAGTAACGGACAATAATCAGAGTGGCTTTCATGATTTATGTTTATTTTTCTCTTGATAGACATACAATAAAGGACTCTAGAGGTAGTCAGTGCTGGCCTGGTTCAGGGACGTTTTCTCTGCGATTCTCTGCCTTTCTGTCACGCTCTGAGGTGGCTACTGTGGCATCAGCCTTCACATCCTTATGCAGATCAGAAGGTGGGGGAGGGGAAGAGAAAGTACTGAGTCCCTTGCATCTGCCTTGTTTAATCGGAAAATCAAAAGTTTCCTGGAACGCCTCCAGCTTTCTTCTCTTAGACTCCGTGGTCTGGACCGTGTGCTCACCAGGCACACCGAGGAGGCTGGCGGACCACGGAACGGGATCACTGCGAGCGAGCGGCTTGCCCCGATCCCCACCCGGCCGCGCTCACCCTATACCCTTTTTAGCCGGAATTAATGGAGTGAAGGTTAGGCAGGCAGGCTGTAGGCGACTAACAATTTCTACTGTAATCTGCAAGGTGTTCGTGATATATTTTACAGTTAAAAAAGCAGTTAATTAAGATTTTGTCTTCTGAATGATTTAGTGTGTCTATATATGTGTGGATATACACACGTGTGTATAAATGAAAATGTGTTCTATGTGTTAAAAAAAATGATGGGTGGCAATTTCTTTTCAATTTAACTCTATTTTAAGTACGGTAGTTATACTATTTTTAAAAACCAGGATCGCCATATTTTGTTCCTTCAGACTTTGTTAGGTTTTGGCAGACAGTCCCGGTCTCCTGAAAGGCTTGGTCTGCTCACCTAGTAGCTCAGCGTCCCAAACACCCGCATCTCTGTCGCCTGCAACGGCCTGAGAGTCTCTTAAGTGGGGTCCGACGCGGTACACGCTTGCTGCTCAGCAAACACATCATTTCGCTAGGGGAAGTTTAAACTGTTGATACAGATCTGACTTTCGCCTTCTGTTTGTCCCCTCTAGCAGTGGAAGGGGCGGGGAAGTCAGAGCCGACTCTGTTTTGACATGAGCTTTCTCTCTTATCTAATCCCTCCAGAATCCAGGTTTGGTGGCCTTTAGACACAACGTAAGCTACATCTGTTTTACTGAACAATTGCATGTATAAATTTTATTACTGTTGAGACAGAAAATACCCTTCAAGTAAAATAACAGATCCTCGGCATCGCATTTGTGTGTATTTATATGTATTGCGTGGTTCTGTCTTTTTGTTCAGCTGAGTGGCTGTCAGGCTCATGATGCTCTGGGATTTTAGTGCTTTTTAAACATTCTAGCACAAAGCAAGGTTTTATATTAGCTATTACATTAAAAAAAATACACGTAACATTTTTTTTTTTAATTAATGATTAACTACAATGATGATTCAACTTAAACTCAGTCACATATTGAATGAAAATGTCTGGACATCCAAGAGATAACGTTCACGCATACGTGGTGTTAAAACAAAGCCACGCGGGTCCTCGTCAGCAGTCACAGCTCACTCCAGAGTGAGCAAGTGCGGGCCTGCCGTAGGGTGGCTGCTGTTTACTTAATGCCACTCGGTTTTCTCATGAAGTGGTGGGGGCAGATGCTTCGCAAGCTTTTCTGAAATTTTAGACAGGTGTAAGGCCAACTTCCAAATAATGACTATATTAACGACTGTGATGACTAGACCTTTTTATTACTTGTATAACAAGGGGCACAAAAGCAGGTATGTAAATATAAATATAAATGTAAATAAAATATAAATGTGAATGTGAATGTAAACAGAAACAGAAAAATAGAAATATAGAGTCACTGCAAGTGGAAAGGGGTTGTTTACACCACTGCACTAAAGGAGTGAGAACAGTCTGACTAGAAGCCATAACTACGATTACTTTAAATCAAAAATGCAAAGCAAAACTTTGTCTTTTCACACATCTGCATTCTCTCTGCCCTGCTTATCCCAGGAGGACATCTGGACATGGTATTTAGAAATCATTATGTTAGCGAACTGAGAGCCCAGACAGCCGGCACGAGGGAGATAAGATCCAGGGAATCATTCATTCCCGGAGCCGAGCGGACTCATCTCGGAGCCACTGAAGTGGACACGCGGCTTTGCCGAGAGTGCAGCATAAAGTCCCCGGCACTTGTCAAGCCAGACTAAGCGCCGGGGCAAATCGTTTCGAGCATCGTTTCAGAAAATGTCAAAAAAAAAAAAAAAAATACCAATGAAGTGGCAGCAGAGATTTTTCAGATTCTAAACTTCATGATTTGCCGTAACGTGATTTTAACCATTTTACTTTTTCATAAGGTATTGCAAAGATCAAATCATTACAAGCATTTCATATGCTGACATTTAAGTGGTATTTATGTGTAAATACGTGCTTCCATCCGTTATGCAGAATAATGAACTCCAAAAACTCACTTCTGAAAATGAGGCTTAAAGTTCTCATGGAAGGAAACTGCGGTGACAGGCAGCAATCTGCACGGGTGATCTCTGGTGGCCTAGAAGAATGGAGGACGTTCGGGGAGGGTCCCACTTTCCACTCCCCACGCGCACACCGTGCGGGCCCCTGCCTCCGAGTGTGGGCTGCGCCTGGCGACCTGCTTCTAAGCAAAATGCCAATAGCGGCAGAGGAGACAGCACTTCTGTGACTGGGCCACCGGAGGCGTCGACACCATCTTTCCAGTGTGCTCTATGCTGGAGCGCCTCTCACTCCCTTTTGCTTTCTGGTCTGTCCTCCCTCGGCTGGCATGAGCTGCCGTGTTGAACAGAACCGAGGGAGGCGTCAACAGCGCACAGAGGACTGAAGCCTGCCCGCCACGCTGGGAGACACTGGCCGGGGACCCTCTCTTGTGACCCTGGCTTGCGGGGCGCACTGAGGGGCAAGGCTCAGCTCAGCTGCGCCAGAAACTGAAGATTATAAATGTGTCCTGTTTAAAATGTGAAACTTCGGGGCCTTTGTTCCAGGAATAGGTAACTCGTACCTCCATGGGACCTCCCATGGGTCGCCAAGCTGACACCAGGCCGAGGTAGCCCAGTGCCCAGGAAATCTGTGGGTATAAGGCAGTTTTCACACTTAAAATTATCATGAACACAACGCATCTGTGGTCTAGTTGTCTAGGACCAGATCCTAACCTGGGTTGAGGATCATCTTGAGCAAGTGATTTACTCAATAGTCCTCCCAGGGAGCACGGAGAGGGGTGGGGAAAGCTCCTGGGAACAGGACGAGCCAGATGGGATTCCAGGCTCCGTCTGGAGAGGAAGGAGTTCAGCCCGGTCCCCGGGGACCTCGGGAGTATAATGACTCCCCGGATTTCTCTTGTGCTAGGTCGAGAGGGGCGGCCTTCCATGCTGTCACAGCTGTGGGTCACTGGCTAACGGCGGCCTGGCCGAGGGGGCGGCGGCGGCGAGTGAAGCCTCCCAGGCCCCCTTTGCTCCTCGTGCTCATGGGGACATGATCTAGAAGCCGGAGGGCTGGGTGAGGAGGGGTCTCTGGGGCTCACTGAAGCTGGAGACACCGAGCAGTGAGGTGGCGAGGCACGACCGAGGGGACTGGATGGAGCACCGCGGGGTCCCCGCGACGCCCTGTGGAGACCGTGCTGAGGCGCGGGCACCCAGCTCCACCCCAGGGCTCACGCCTGTCCGCAGGGCGCCGAGAGCTGGGGCTACCTGTGCACCCACTGCTCTCCTTGGGCTTCCCGGCCTGGGCTGTCTCCATGCTTTAACATGGGCCTCGAAGAAGCCACCCGCGCCGATGACAGAAGTGAGACAAGCAGCAAGCCGCGGGAGCAGAGCTGAGGGCGCGGGCGCGGGTGGCGTCTCCGGCCCGCGCCCTCCGTCCGGAGGTGCGTTCCCACCCTCGACAGGATCAGCCTCTGCCCGTCCCTCTGCCGCAGGCCCCTCTGAGTGCTGACAATGGCTGCGCGGTGTGGGCCAGACAACTGATGTCACTGAGGACAAGCAAAATGTTTACCAGATCAAAACTGACAACCACCCACCACTCACGCGCTGGCTGTGAAGGAGGAACAGTCAGCCTGACAGAGGTGACGAAGGCGGCGGGGGGGTCCCTGACAGAGGATTAGCCCCGGGAACCAAAAGATAATGAAGTCGCTAAGTGAGGCTTGGGGACTGCTCACCTGCTGATTTGGCACCTGAAGTCTACGGAATGGTCTGACGGATCATTTTAACATCACCTCTCAATACACTGGCAAAGTCTGACTTTTTCATTTTCTCTTTTGCTGCGTATCCCCCCAGTAAAGATAAAAGTTGTGACTTTCATTTGCTCGCAGAGGACAAAAGCCGGAAGCATCCCCAGAAGGCCCATGTACCAGGTGGCGGCTTCGGAATCCCAGGACAAAGGAGAGAAAGTGCAGCCAGGTCTGCATTCGGAATGTGACGAATGCAAACATTGTGGGAATGGCCGAAGCAGCAGCAAGATTTCAAAAAGGGCACCTCTGGAAACCTGCTTCTATATAGTAAAAAAAAAAAAAAAAAAAGGATCTTTTCTTTTTCTTTTTTTGTAATCTCAAATTGAAAAACCCGCAGCTGTTTCTCAGGAGGCAGTTTATTTTGTTTTGTTTTGTTTTTTTACTCCTTTATTTTCTTTTATTTTTAAAATAACTATATAAACTTTTCCAAGACTTATGACTACCTTATATTCCATCACTCCTAACATTTTTGTCTCTACTTGTTTTTTTATTGTGGTTTTTTTTAAAATTACATTTATTGGGGTAACATGAGTTAATACAATTATATAATTTTCAAGTGTACACTATAGTTTGACATCTATATATTCTATTGTGTGATTACCACCCAAAGTCCAGTTTCCTTCAGCTACCATATACCTGATGCCCTTTACCCACTTCGCCCTCTCCCTACTCCCCTATATTTGACCCTCTTTACTCTGTCTACCTCTCCCCTCCTCCCCTACCTCCTACCCTCTGGTAATCACTAGGCCACGGTCCATGTCCCTGAGTCTCTGTTTGTCCTGTTCATTTGTTGCTTTTATGTTCATATCCCACATATAAGTGATATCATGTGGTTTTCAACTTTTTCAGTTTGGTTTATTTCGCTTAGCATGATTATCTCGAGGTCCATCTATGGTGTCACAAATGGCAGTGTTTCATCTCTTCTTATGGCTGAGTAACATTCCATTGTGTATATGCGCCACAGCTTCTTCAGCCAGTCATCTATCGTAGGACACTTCAGTTGTTTCCATGTGCTGGCCACTGTAAACAATGCTGCTATGAACACTGATGCACAAATATCTTTTCGGATATGGGTTTTCAAGACTTTGGGGGTAAATACCCAGCAGCGGGATTGCTGGATCAGATGGCGGATGAATTCTTAGTTTTCTGAGGAACCTCCGTACTGTTTTCCACAGCGGCTGTACCAATTTCCAGTCCCACCAGCAGTGTATGGGGGTTCCTTTTACTCAGGAGGCAGATTTGTGGGTAAAAGGCCAATATGCATTGATTTCTAATGGGGCTTCTCACAGGGATTTTTGTACCTGGATAATGAATCAGGTGAAGACTAGTTTACTGCCATCAGAGGCGTTTCACGTCCTCATTATCAGCATCTCTGGGCAGGCTTGACCTCCGTTTTCCCCTGGCTTTCTGGGAAAGGCTTGGCTCATTATTTTGGAGCAGCTGGTCAATTGTTATCTTATTGCAATCATTTGCCTGCCATCACACTGCCACAGATCTTTAGAACACACACCTGACATTCTGAATGTTAATACTGGCTCAGAGATGTATTCTTTATTATCTGTAGCCGCACATGGCATTTTCGGTTTTTAATGGGCACTTCAGATTGGGTATTTTTTTGTTGTTTTGGTAGATTTTATAATCAGGTTCTTCAGGTTGTCAAGTCCTTGGACTAATGCACCAAACGGAAAGAACAGTGTAGTAAATATAATAGAAAGGGTTAGTTTCTTGTCAATGCAGTGGTGTACCCTGGGAAACAGCTATCGATTTTACCTGCAACTAGTTACCTGAGAAACCGAGAGGGAATGAATGATATGGCAGTTCTAGGGTGTGTGTGCAATGAGTGTGGGAGAGTCGGTGGCTCCAGGATTGCATCCTGTTCTCACAAAAACAGCCATCAGTGACTTTCGTACCCCATCGTTATTTTTCCGTTGTGTTGCTTTGACAACAGTCCAGAAATATTATCTCAAAAACTTATTATGCAATTGAAAAAAAAAATGAATGAATCATTTTTCTTGAAATTGTACACTCTACACCACAAGATATCTGTATTAATAGCTTATATACAGGACACTTTCCAAAACTTAGTAGTCCTTATTTGATTTGGAAACTGAAATTCTGCATTTTGCATCCAAGGAAAAAATTAAAATATCTTTATATTCTTATTTTCCACCTTTTAAACAATTTACCTGGTTATTTCTGCAAAAAAGTTCTGAAGAAAATATATTTTTCCTTATATAAACAAACTTTTCATATTTCATCTTTTCTGTATCATTATAGACTTTTTGGTTCATTCATGAAATTCAAATCCTAATATTTTCAGCCTGAAAAGATCTATGCAACTTTTCATCTTTAGCCATTGGTATGAATAAAATTATCATCCGTATATCAAAGACTAGCTGGTTAATATACAGTTTTTTAAGATTTGTTAAGATTTCAAATTAAGAGCACAATTTTACATATCAGGTATAAGCCACTGCCTTAGGCAAAATGGAGGAGGAGGTGGAGGAGGAGGAGGAGGAGGAGAATGACGACTGTTTCTATCCTCAAAGGGTGTAGAGCAGTAGAGCAGCCTCGCCAACAAAATTTGCAATAAATTATTAAGTACGACAGTGAAGATATGTCTGGTCTGCTATATCGTGAGGAAAAGTCAACTTGGCAAGGCTGGAGACATTTGTGGATAGACATGAAACATGAGCAAATATCCTGCAGAAAGTTAAGTGTTCAAATATATTCCAGGTAGAGGAACCAGTAGGTTACAAACATGGCACGATCTAAACGACTTGTAAGGTATCGCAGAGAGGATCTGAGCATTAAATGGGGGCTTTAAGCCACTTTAATGTATCAAGTACCCACCAATCCCAGGATCCTTGGCTCAGTACATCTAATTTATCTCTATAAAACTAATCTTTTTTGGACATGTAGTACATCAGTGAAATCTAAATAAATGTTCTTATTCATACAATTTGGAGATGATCATAGTAGACCATATGATTACAAACATGATCCTAATTTTGATTATGAGAAGAGATAGTTTTCATTTGTTTCAATGGTAAAATTTATTATGCCAAAAAATCACCTGAATATTCTTCATACAATACCATAGCTATTGAATAGACGTTTAGGGGCATAATAAATTATGTTATTGGTAAACATGCTGGTTGATTTTGATCATGTGATCCTTGGAACACACTTTGAGAAACACAGGTCTAAGGAAAATTGACCCTCCCCCCAAAATTAAAAAAAAAACAAACAAAAAACTACAAACACAAATCAAAGCTACAATGAGATACTCCCTCATAGCCACTAGGGTAAGCACCCAAAACAAAAATCAGAAAATGTGTTGGTGAGGATACGGAGAAATCAGAACCCTGGTGCGCCATTGGTGAGAATGTAAAACAGTACAGTTGCTATTGAAAACAACAGAGCAGTTCCTCAAAAACTTAAACATAGAATTACTATATGATCTAGCAATTCCACTTTTCGGTAGATACTCTAAAGAACTAAAAACAAGATTTCAAAGAGATGTTTGTATATCTATGTTCATAGCAGTATTATTTATCACAGCTAAAATGTGGGTGCAACCCAGCTGCCCGCGGATGGATGAATGAATAAGCAAAATCTGGCATATATATACAATGAAATATTATTCAGCCTTAAAAAAGAAAGAAAATTCTGACTGTGCTACGACATGGATGAATCTTCAGGAAATAAGTGAAATAGGCCAGTCACAAAAAGACAAATACTGTATGACACCACTTATTGGAGGTCCTTAGTCAAAAATCACAGAGACAGAATGGTGGTTGCCAGAGGCTGGGGGACGGGGAGAGCAGAATGAGGGGTTATTGTTTAATGGCTATAGAGTTACAGTTTTACAAGATAAAAATAGTTATGGAGATGGTGTGGTGATGATGGTCATACAATGTTCTGATACATTTAATACCACTGAACAGTACACACAAAATGGTTAATATGGTAAACTTTGTTATGTATATTTACCACGATAAAGACATTGAGAAAAAACAAACAAAAAAGCAACAATTTGTTGTTTATATGGCCAGAACCAGTTTAAAATCATCTCCACAAAGCCTTCTGAAAAAGCTCTACCCAGGATAATTACTCAATCCCTGGTCCGCACTCCCTTATCATTCTATTTGTGCTGTAATTATTGCTTTTATCGCACTGTAGTAATAATAACCTTCTACTTGAATATCTGCCCATCTACATAAGTCCTTGAATCTTGGCTTATCTTTGTGAATCCAGTCCCTAGATTAATGCATGATGCATAGCTGCTACACAATAAACATCTATTGAATTGATTGCTGATAACTGTACATTACGATATACAGACTAATGAAGAAAAATGGAAAAAAATTTGAATGAAAAGAATGAGTCTATAAATAAGCCTCAGAGAGATGCAAATGGTTTTTATCTCTGTTCTGATTGAAAAAAAAAATGCCAAAACTAATGTTTAGAACACCACTGCTCTGTTCTCATACATGATGTAACATTCAACTTCGATGTGGTCAACAAGAGTTTAGAATCAAATTCTAGCTATCTTTAGGAAATTAAATGTAAATATCAGGGGAACCATCGATTTTGTAAAATTACATCCTTGGAGCTTCATCAATACGATTACGTGTAAATGAATGAATGATTATCTACTTTTAGATAAACCACTTGCTGGATTTGTAGGAGATAATTCCCTGAGAAAGTGTGAAAATAATGCTTTGCCATAAAATAATACTTTAAACTCAACAGTGTGGCAGGATACACAAAGAAATTGTCCAAATTAATCTCCGAAGTACAAAAGAGGGGAAAAAAAAAAAAAACCTTTTCATTACATCAAAAATTTCACCTATTTTGCTTAACGCTAGATGCACCTTTACAGAAAGGTGTGGGCAGAAGCCAGGCCTGAACTTACGGCTGCTTCACCAGCACGGGTATTGAGGGCAAAGAAAGTTCAGAAGCTAAAATATAAAACAAGGAAGAACAAAGATAGCCTCTTAATATAAAACAGCAAACTATTTTCTAAAGGTTAGCAATAACTACACGAAGAGGGGAAATTCAAAAAATCAATTTTCATGTATAATGCTGCTATAAGGATCCTCACTTGTCCTTGAATATAAAACAGTCATTCCTACAAACTACATTAACACATAATCAAAGATCTTAAAATCAAATTCCCTAAGGACTACTGATGACCCTCGTTTTCCTAGATACTTTTTAAAGTATCTCTGTACACTTGTGGATTCAAAGATTGATGATCGTCTTTATCGGTGGCAAGATATGGTATCGAAAAGTTACCAGTGCAGTTGCTTGGGGCCTGAGCGTACAAAGACGCGGTCTCCCCACGATGCGGCCACCAGTGTGGTAATGACTGACCGGCAAGACACCAGGTCTCAGGACGCTGCTAAGGGTTTCTGTTACTAGTACATAATGATGATCTACAATGAGGTGTCGAGAAGTAAAGGTTTGAGCTTGAAATATGAAGTAAATTTTATCCTTTTCTTTCTGCTACGGTGAAACGTGGACAGTTTAAGAATTTCATCTTAATAGGAAAGACTGAAAACTTGAAGTTAAATTCCACAAAAAGTTATCTCCTTCCAGATTCTTACTATCTTTTAACTGTATTAATGTGCCTATCTTTAATTTATAATTGTGATAATTAATTTGAATATTACTAAAACCCACTTCAAAGGATATTTGTTCAGATTCTATTAAATGGATGTTTAGTTTCCTTAATTACTAACATTACTGCTTGTGTAAAAAATTCTTATAAGCCAATATTAAACACAAATATACAGATATACGTATGTACACACACCCGCACATACAAAAACCTGAATGCATACATAAAAGGAGGCATAGTAATTTATACCATGATTGTTTTCCACTGAGAGCAAATTCCTTTAAAACATCTAGCGTTCTTCACGCATTTTAAATATACTAACAGCAAAACCTGTAACTGACACTTTGCCGTCATGCATTTCTTTGTTAAATTGGTGTCACTGAGACTGAGACCTTTGGCCCCTTATTTTGGACCATCTGGGAATGGGTGGGTTCAGATGCCACTGTCGATGCTTCCGGAACCTGCCTGCTCTTGGGACAGCTCCAGATGGCATGGGATATGGTCCTCGTACTTGCTGCTGCCATGCTGGGGGAGGGAAGAACCCTGAGGAAGTTTATGTTTTGCTTTGTTTTTTTTTTCAATTAAACACTATATCTTTTTTTTTTTTTTTTTTATGCCCATAGCACCTGGTCTTCCTAGGTGGTCCCCCATCCAAGTACTAACCACGCCCAACCGTGCTTAGCAACCGAGATCAGATGGGATGGGGCTAGTTCAGGGTGGCTTAGCCATAGACTAAACGTTATATCTTTATAAAGGTTTTAGGAGGAAATGTAGATAGACGTTTTTACTCATCTTTTTCCTTTGAACTTGGACTTGCAGTTGTTTTAGAAAGAAAGATCTTAGATCTGGTATGTAAACTACGTCCTCTAACTGAATACATTTCGTGAAGTGTGCTCTCTTCCTGTCCTCATTTTTCATATGTATTCTTCCCTTCTCACTTGAAATTCCATTATGAACATGTTCCACATCCCAAAAGAGCACTAATTTTCATAAAATATCGATGGTGTCACACCCAAGAAAATGGTTAAGGTAAGCAAGGAAGCTACTGCGGGTATTCTACAACCAAAGACCTGTGAGGACTTCATGAAAAGGAAAAATATGTATACAGTTGACCCTTGAACAACATGGGTCTGAACCGCATGGGCCGATTATAGACGGATTTCTTTTATTAAGTCCCTGTGCTATTTTCAGTTGGCAGTTGGGGACCTACCTATGCCGAGGGCCGACTGTGCTGATCGACACCGTTTTATACAGGGACTTGAGCATCCCTGGGTTTTGGCATCAGCGGAGGGTCCCTGAGCCCGTCCCCTGTGGATGCTGAGGGGCAATGTCAGGTGCAAGGGAGTCAAAAGTTATATACAGATTCTCGACTGGATGAAAATTGGCACCTCTAACCCCCGCGTCGTTCAAGAGTCAACTGCACTATGTAACTTTTAAGAAAAAAAATGTTAATCCAATGCGACCAAATTGGTAGCAAACTTTGGTGTGATTCTGGTAAGTGTAAAAGAATGAAAGAGCTAGCCAGAATAACTCCATATTCCCTGCTAAGAGTTTGGACTTGATTCTGAGATGAACCACATCACAACACCTCTGTATATGGAAAGGTCATTTGTAATTAGTGTGTTAATGATTGATTATGGTCTGGATGGCTACAGGCAGGAATTCAATGAGGAAGATATTGCTGGAATTAAGGTGAAAGGTGACAACGGCGAGCACAGGGAGAAGTGAGAATGTATACAAGAAGAAACGGCTGGGAGGACCGGGAACTTACTTAGATCTAAGGATCTGGAGATTTTACAGCACCATGAGGGTAAAACTCAAGATGAAACACTGATACGAGGATCATCGCACCACGCTATAGATATCAGATCTGGGGCACAGACAGTGATAAACACGGGGAGCGAGGATCTTTAAAATGGAGATAATGGGGAACAGATGACAGAAAAACGTCTTTTTCTTTCATGTTAAATGCACACATCTATTTCGCTTTTACAGATAACCTACAGATCACATCAATTTACCTTTTAAATCTCAGTATTTTTATTTGTCACTAAACATCTGGAGAAAAAGCAAATTTTTTCCTAATACCTTGGTTAAATCAAAAGGCAGGAGGAAAGATGAATTTTGTATGTTTCCAGCATAAAACTGAAGCGATCGATTGCCATCTTAATACATTTTCTCAAAGGTTTCCATGTACAATGTCTTTTTTCCCCCAAGAACCCACCTGAATTACCTCCATTAGTGTCATTCATTTAAGCTAAATGATTGTTTTCAAAAGGCTCTTATATATGCAAATGTCTTATCTCTTTAGCTTGTAAACTGTAATGAACAATCCTGTGTTAATAGAAAAAAAAATTGTTTTAATTGTGAGAAAATGTAGCATATGACAGACATTTTTAGAGGAGGGGTCAAGAAAAACAGGTTAGAGCTCTGATCTGCTTCTTGGAGAGAGGCCTGTTGACTTAGGCAGGTAACTGGTAAGGCCTGGACCGCACTGCAAGGCAGGATGTCGGGGCAGCAAAGTGGCGTAGTGGGTCGAGAACCTGATGGCCATGGTTCAAAATCCTGGTTTTATCGCTTGCTCGCTATGTGACCTTAGACAAGTGACTTAACCTTTCTGCGTCTAATCCATGACACAGGGACAAGAGTGACACCCACACCCCTGAACTATTAGAGAAATGAAAGAAATTTGGGGTGTGGAGCACTTGAAGTGTCTCAGTAAATAACAGCTATTATTATTAGAGAAGCTGAAAACAAGGGATTAGGATAGTTAAAACAAAATGGAAACACGTTGAAAAAAATTCACAGTATATGTTACATCAAAATATTGAGGAATTATAAAGTGATTGAGAACAGTGTAAGTCGGAGAAACTAACAAATAATACATATCGAAGAAGAGAATTTCACAATGCCTCCTTATGAGCGATCAATGCTAATAAATGAATGACTAAAAAGGGAACATTTTTATGTCTGGCCATACATTTGAAAATAAGGGAGTAAAATAAAAAAACGAGAAATAAAAAAATTAACCAGGAAAAGAAGGCAAATATGTATATTTGTTTTTTAATTACCCTTACTGTTTTATGAATCATTAACAAAGAAAACCATTTATGTTGACTCCTAAGAACTGAGTCAGGTGAAATTACCATGGAAAATGTTAGGGGGCGTGGTGAGTCTCTAGCCATTGACGCCGCATCCTTTGAACTGTCTTCCCAGATAACTTAATCACCTCCAGCGAGGGTTCTGAGATTTCTCACATGAACTGATAATGGCCTTCTCTGTTCAAAATGTGAATTTAGACACTAGTGCTATAACTATAATGATCTGTTCTATTCTTCAACAAAAGAGCTAGGAGAATTTCGAACAAAAAAAAAAAAAGAGAGAGATGTCAAGTTCTTCATATTAGCTTATCCACAAAACTCAAGTATTTAATGTCAGCAAACCAAATACCGAATATAGTTTCCATGCTTGAATTTCAGCATGAATGTCATTCTACCCAAACCATTTTTAAGTAAGGAAGGCTATTAAGGGAAACCTG
Organism: Rousettus aegyptiacus; assembly: GCF_014176215.1. Taxonomy (NCBI): domain Eukaryota; kingdom Metazoa; phylum Chordata; class Mammalia; order Chiroptera; family Pteropodidae; genus Rousettus; species Rousettus aegyptiacus. Next base: position 42,125,962 of record NW_023416288.1, on the reverse strand, counting down.
AATTTGACATGTTTACACATGTGTTTAGATTTATTACTACTCTGCAGTATGATATAGAAAAAAACCTGGATCTAGAATACATTTGAAATCTCTGCAGCTCATCACTCCACAGTCCTTGAGGCAGTTATTAATTGCAATAAACTGATGATTTTGCCCTGCCGTCGCAAACCTAAGATGACATAAACCAGATTATATTTGATTTGATTCTGCAGTGTTCATACAGCAGTTCCAATTAACAATCAAAGAGTTGAGATTCAACTCTCCTCAGGCAAATCAACAAAATCTTTGAGGGAAGAGAAATTTGTTAGCTGTCACTGCATTTCGCGTTTTACTTTTTTTTTTCCCTTTGCTCTGTCAAACGTCAAAGTAATAAATCGGGAGCTTGAAGAACCATAGCAACGGAAGGCGAGCACTCGGGGTGGCGGGCGAGCGCCAACGCCAGGTGAGACTCCCCCTCGCCCAGGCTCCTTGGCCAAGGTGCCGGGCGACCTACCATTGAGAGGCAAGGCACTTCTGTCACTTTCAGTCACTTATTCAGGTTCAGCAGGGACCCACCAGAGGTAAAGATCCAATGACAAAATCAGCCCGCATCATGAGTTGCCACAGCAAAGGCACGTCGCTGTGTCCGCTGGATGTCATTTTGACAGGGCTCGCCACACGAAGGCAAAGCCTCATTTTAGTAGACGTGTCAATTAATTATTTTTAAAAGGTTATTCCCTGTGTAGTTTCACAGAAGGGCACCGAGGACAAAACAAAGGGAAATCGTGTTAAACTGACAGTGGCAGAAAATAACTGAGTGGAAAACAAAAGTGAGACTTTCTTAAAAATTTGCGGGAGTGATGCCCGCCCTCCCGCTCGAGCCCTCGCACCCTCCTCGGTGCTGACAACGGATGCACCGCAGGTGGATTTGCGGGCGGGGCCCCGCCTGGACCGAAGCCACGCAGGCTTTGGTCTGCGCGTTGGCCCCGTGCGTCACCGGCTACTCGGTGTCCAGATTCATCTGCCTGCCCCTCCTCCGCATCCACAGAGCTTCAGAGGGATAAAGGGAAACAAAACTGGATCCCAAGGCAGCTCCTTTCCAAGCCAGGTCAGGGGCATAAAACCTCAGTTCATGTGAGAAACCAGCTGCAGTCTTAACACGGGATTTGACTATTCTGAGAAAAAAACAAAAAACAAAAAAACAAAACTGCCCATAAACTCGGAAGCAGCAGCTTGCGTCTGCATGGGTGTGTCATGGTCACCACCACTTATACCCGCAGGACCAGGTCGGAGCTTTGGCGGGTATGGGCAGCCGGGACGTGTTCGGTAGTGGGCTGTCACTCTTGTATTGTGTGCGAGACCGTCAAGAATAGAAAACCCGGGTCATTAAGAATGATGTAACGATAACGACAAATATGATGATTTGAATACATTATCTATTGTTACGGAAAAAAGTTGTCTTTTAAGTAAAAAACAGTATCATAAAACGGTGTGACTACCTACACAATGACGAAAAGATTTTTAAAAGTACAGAATATTGCGGTTGTGCTATATGAAGTTGCTGGTATCTGGTTTTTACCTAAAGAAATGCGTTTCATGTGGTTTGATCTAATATTAGATTGTTATTTATATGAAGAATGTCTTCAAAGATCTCGTTTGTATCACTTATGCCATAAACAGGATCATTCATTTTAAGCACTAAACATCCAGGTTAATCTTTATCTTCCAAAACTCTTCCGAAGTGGGGAACCTTATCAAAGTCCCTGAAAAATGGCCATGCTTGTGCTTTGTGCACTCTGCTCCCCTCTCGCACGCACGTGTCTACGGAAAAGCTTGGTGGCATTTTAGAAAGCGTGTCTGGTTCACGAAGTATATCACTTGTGGGAAAGAAAAATCTAGTTTATGCAATTGGAAAAACGCAGTACCTCAGTGTGGGAATTCAAACGTCGTTACTGGAGGTTGATTTGCCAGAGAGCAGGTAAACCTTCCTCAGCAATCAAAGCTGCAGCAGTTACAACTGGGAAATAATTAGGGCTCTGGACTCCAATAACCGGCTCAAAGGTGAGAAGTCGGTCTTGCAAAGACGCCTCTATGACATCTCAATCTTTTATTACTTCGCAAATAGATGTCAAGCCTCTGACAGGAGGGGCAGATGGGGGATAACTTCTATTTAATGTGGTCACTGTATAATTGACAGGAATAGAAGGTTACCTCGGTTCACACCACACTAATTCAGTTAGCAAGTCACCACGACAACATGAAAAATTATCCAGTGGATGTGTGAAATGGGGTTCGCGGACACTGGGCTCCTCTGGTCCCATGATGGCCGAACAAGCAGTGTTAAGGATGTTACACGCATACATATCTTTAGAGATAAATGCCATGTTATCAGACGTGTTTAGAAGTGAATTAAAGATATCCCCCACACACACACCTTGTTTTGTGTGCATTTTCAAGCTCTGATGAAGCTGCTTCTGACTCTGGTAAATTTTACCACACAGACTCGTTAATTACTCATCTAGATAGTTATTGTTAAAAATATATATATTCCTAAGTTTTTAATTTTCACATTTATTCTCTAAAAATAATAACGTGGACTTCCACTCACTGAGGGTCACCTATCCATGGCCATCGCGGAGCACTCAGCCCACCAGCAGCACAGAGGAGCCCTGAGGTCCTGATGCCGCTCCATCACCTGGGGTGACCAGGCGGCCACCAGGCGTCAGGTCGATTACACTGGACGCTTCCTCCCCGGAGGGCAGCGTTTTGCTCTCGCTGGAAGAGACGCTGGCCCAGGGTGTGTGCCTGTCATCCCCGCTGGCGGTGCTCCAGCTAGACGGCCCTCAGTCCCCGGCGCGGTCCCCGCCGCAGCGTGTGACCTGCAGCCCCGGGCCGTGTTCACAACATGACAGGGCACAGGGCATGAGGTAGTGTCCTGATTCCGTTATCCCTGGTTAAAAGGTGTTAAATGTTTGTTTTTGTTTGCTTGCTTGCTTTTCCTGGCAGGTATTATTGTATTTTGGTATCAGTTTGATTTTTCAATTCCTTTACTTCTGCATCCTCTTGATGATGTTGACCGTGATGACAACAACTATCCCCTAAAGGAGCTTTTCTCCAGGGAAAGGTAGTCCTTCCCTTTAATGGGGGACAGGCAGCACTGTGGGGTCCCCGGTGGTGGCAATGTCCCGACATCTCCCAGTCCCCTGTGCGTTCCAGGAAACGCTGTGTTCGCAGATGACACACAGTTGCTCTTTTCCTGGCAGTTGTCCTGCTTCTGACCACGCAGAGCCCCCGTCGCACGCCCTGTGGGGTCAGAGGAGCGCGCGGAGGGCCCCACGCCGCTGCGGGAACTGCGCGTCCCCGACTCTGGGCTGGCGCGGGGCCTGGTCTCGTGGTCGCAGGTTGCAGCCATGTGTCATCCCCCCCCCACCCCACCCCCCAGCCCCTCTGCTGCGTGGCCTGCGCTTCGCTGGGTAAAACCTTCCCACAGGAAGGCGAGGCTGCGGCTGTCTTCCCTCGTCTGTTCTCCACTCTCGGGTCCTACGTTGCCGCTTGTCCAGTGTCTGGACCAGGGTTTGTTTGTTTGTTTTCATTTATTTTGTTCCGTTTTCGAGTGGTTTACGAGGGAGTGCTGGTGCCAGTCTAGTGAATCCTTGTAGACAAGCGAGGAAGTCCCACGGAGTCATCTTTAGATGACAGATTCGTTTGCTCTGGATAGAGCTTTATAAAGAAGTACGATCCAAAAGTAGGCTTAGGGTAGCAAAAAATAAGATGCGAGAAGCTGTACCGGGTGGGATTTGGAGAAAGGTAAACGGCCGGCAATGAGAAGACACTGAGTGAATGAAGTCACTCCAGACTGCTTTGACTGACACGATAAATTAAACAGACCTGAAGTGTCTGGCTTGTCCCCTTTACCGTGTATTAGATATACTCGTCCTTACAGGTATTAGGAGATCATTTAACGAAACTAGGAGGTGGCATAGCTATTTTCGTCAGCATTAATAACAGCAGAGATAGTTCCTGCTGTATGATCGGTATTTTACTCCCGAAAACAAGTAGTGAATTAAGGACCATTAATAATAATGCTTCCGGTGTCAGCAATCTCAGTAATAAAAGCGATGACATTTGGAAAACAAGTCTCACTCTTCAAAGTGATTTCATATATGATATTTTATCAGTCTGCCTGGGCTACCACAGCGAAATGCCACAGTCTGTGTGGCTTAAACAACGGACACGCATTTCCTCACAGTTCCGGAGACTGGACGTCTACGGTGACGGTGCCGGCGCCGTTGGTTTCTGGAAAGACCGCTCGACCTGGCCCGCGCACTGCCGCCTTCTCGGTGTCCTCGCGTGGCCTTTACCTGCCCGGAGGTGAAGAGACAGCGCTCTGGTGTCTCTCCCTCTTCGTATCAGAACGTCAGTCCCAGTGGACCAGGGCCCGCCCTGGCGACCCCGGCTCACACTAAAGGCCCAATCTCCAAACGCTGTCACGCTGGGGGTTAGGACTTCAGCATTTGAATTCTGAGGGGCCACAATCCACTCCGTAACAAATATCTCATTTGACAGTCACAGTTGAATTCTTTAAGAAACGGGTCGGAATTTCGTATAGTTACATAGTTTTCTGCATTCCCAAGCACATGTAAACAACCCACTTTCGAAAATATTACACTGACTGCATTTATTTTCATTTTTTAAAAGACTGCTGGTGAAATATGTAGCAAATGCTCAATCATGTACTAGTGTCAGGCGTGCACCGTAATCATTCAACATTTCTGCGCCTGAAGAGGTGATCGCCGTGGTGAGTCCAGCGACCACGTGACGGCATCCGCTCCACCTCAGTATTACTGGCCATCCTCCCATGCTGTACACCGCCTCATCGTGGCTTATTGGTTTTATACCTAGAAGTCTGAATCTCTTACTTCCCTTCACCTTCCCCCCTTGTGATTTTTCAATTACGGCTGACAGTCAATATTATTTTATATCAGTTCCAGGTGTACAGCTTAGTGGGTTAGACCTTTATGCAATTTACAAAGTGACCCCCTGGTCGGTCCAGTCCCCGCTGGCACCACACGTAGGCATTGCCATATTACTATGTTCCCTATGCTGTACTCCACATCCCCGTGACTATCTTGTGACTACCGACGTGTATCCTTAATCCTTTCACCTTTCGCCCTGTCTCCCAACCCCCCTCCCACCTGGCCATCATCAGCTTGTTCCTGTCTGTGGGTCTGTTTCTGTTTTACCTGTTTATTTTGTTCTTTAGATCCCACATGTGAGTGAGATCACATGGCATTTGTCTCTGTCTGTCTGTCCGACTTAGCATAACACCTTCCAGGCCCATCCATGTTGTCACAAATGGTAAGATTTCATTCTTTTTTTATGGCCAAGAAATATTCCATTGTATATGTGAACCACCTCTTCTTTACCCAGTCATCTACTGATAGGCACATAGATTGCTTCCATATCTCGACTATCGTAAATGGCGTTCTCTTCAAATTAGTGTTTTGGAGTTCTTCAGATAAATACCCACAAGTGGAACCGCTGGGTCACTTGGTAGTTCTGTTTTTGATATTTCTTATTTTCAAACTTTCTGATAGTGAAATATATCATGCATAAAAAGCACATGAAGACTCTTCACAGTGTTTAAGCAAAAACACTGTGAACAAGGCTCTCATCTTGCTGGTTCTGGAACAGAATATTCGTGTTCCACGTCGTCCAATCCCAGTCGCTGTATCCTCTCCCCACCTGTCACATCTCCTCTGTCCCCGAAGACAGCAAACAGGATCGCCACATGAACGCACAGACGAAAACCACGCGTCGCTTAATGTCTGTACCCAAGTTCTATAAATGGTATAATACCGTGCACATTTTTCTGAGGCTTTCTTCTTTGGCTGAGTATGTTTTCGAAATTCATTCTTTTAATCTCACGAGGCTGCAGTCATTCATTCCCTATGCTATATAATAGTCCATTGACCGTGTGGACCATCATTTATCATTTACACTGCTGATGAAGATTTGGCTTGTTCCTGCTGTTGCTTTGGTGATGAATCTGCTCCCGTGAGTCCCTCGATGCATACGGAATGATTCTCGTTGATTACGTACCTAATAGTTGGAATCCTGGAAACCGGCGATACACATATATAAATTTATAATGAATGCCAGATTGTTTTTGAGACGGTTACCAATTTACACATTCAGCAGCAGTATGTGAAATCCGATGTATCAAACCAAGTCTTTTTGAAACTCCAGTCACAGCTGCGTTGGAACTTCTGCTTCCGTGTATGTGGCTGATTTTCACGTGTCCGTGACTGGCTGCATGCCGGGTCAGTTATTACTACCTGTCATTGAATGTATTTGTACTTTCTCAACTTGAGTTGAACACGCTAAGTAATCGTATCTGCTGAATGTCTATTACCATTTAAAAGCACATATAAAGGTACTTTACCTTTGAAGCTCTATTTGGTTTATTTGGTTCTATTTGATATCAGCCTCCTTTCATTTTTCATGATTGATATACTTCAATTTTATTATCAAGGGCCTTCTCCTCTTTTATATACCCTAATTGGCTTTTCTCCCTCCAAATTGATTATTAATTCCAAACAATTTGCCTTTTATTTCCTTTTTAAAATTGTCTTTTGTCTTTTTTTTTTTGTTTTCAGCAGGACTCCGTGAAAATAATTTTATACTATTTGCCCTATGCTAACAGTCTTCCTTAATTGCCTTTAAATATTTTGTCAAATACCTCTGTTTCCACATTTTCTCTTTAGAATTTCCTATTATTTTTACCTAGTTTATTATATAAAACATCAGTCCCTACATTTGCTCTAAAATTTTAAAGCTTTTAAAAAAGTCATCTCGTTTAAGCTGTCAGTTTCAATTTGGTTAATATAAAAATTTAAAATAATCAGCCTTCTGTATAGATTAAATTTTTAAATTTAGAATCTGTTAACCATTTTTTTCATTCCTGATGTAGAACTAAAGAGTTTATAGGCATAACCTCATTAAAAAAAAATCTTTCTGAAGTGTGTCATTCATTTCCTTTTCTTTGGTTCATCTAGAAACAATGTTATACTTTCTTAACAGTATCCAGAACCCGTTAGGCTTTGAAAGATTTGTCATATCGCATTAAATAAATCTGACATATTGTTAGACAGCCATATGCCCAGCTATCACGCTATTCTGAGTAACCAAATATGACGTAATGTGATACTGAATTATGTATACTCCTTTTTTGAGATAAAAAATATATTGCCAATGAAGATAACAATAATGAGTATGTTGTGTCTGTCCTAGATTTTTATTAAGAGACTAAATGTCAATAGACTGGGGAAGAAAATTTGGAAATTCAAAGTGACATACTTCCAGTATTAATAATATGGTTATTTGGTTTTGTTCTTTGGAAACCATGAAACAATCCATTGCTTTGTCTTTTATTGTGTCTCTTTTTTAAAGTACACATTGAAAGCTGAATAAACTGGTATTATTATGATAGGCTAATTAATGAAATTTGCGTTAAAAATGAACCTCAACTGCATTAAATCAGTACTTAATGTATTGTTGCAACTTAACATATGTAGCATGTTGTTAATTCAAAAGTTCCCTGATTTGCGGCAAACTTTCATATAGAATTGGATGGCGGGCATTTGCTTTGTAAAGTTCACCACTTTTGGTGAGGGTAATTTTAATCTATGTTGGGAATCACTCAGCATCCAAGGGTAAAGTAAACATGAGCACTGTAATAGCAGCGGAAATTCAAAATGTTGTGGTTTAATCAAGCTGTAAACTCATCTGCTAGATAAGTTTGTTTCTTTACTCATTCATTTACTCTTTCATTCATTATGTATCCCCTCTATAAAAGTAGCAAATCTCATTCAGACAGAATAATGGAAGATATCCTGGAATACATATTTCAATTTCCACAGCATCTTATACTACTGGTTCTATTAAAGACTCACGTGGTATTCTTCCTTGCATACTTGTACTGCATTTTCTTTGATTAATGGGATATTCAGTATGACAAGTAACTTACAATATCAGCCATGCTCAAATGCATAACTTAGCATCTTCATGCTCACCTTATATTTTAATATGGTGAGGCTGAAATGACATACTTTTCTCCTGAACTAAAAACATCATTAAAATCACAATTACATTTATTTCTCTAAGTGAAGGCGATAAGAAACAGTCAGTCTTCCCTGTCGAGGTATGCGTGTTGGGTGCTGCTAAAGCCGTCCTATCCTACGATGAGGCAAACAAACTACTTATTTAAACTCTTGAAATTCCTCTTCATGATTCTCAAATGTATGTTAATTTCAAATATTAATATTTCTGTCCAGAAACTTACCACCTTTTACCCTTTGAACAAATTACTTCTGACAAATGGAGATGAGTTGGCTCATTAAAGCTCCAAGGTTTCCAATAGGCTGATCAGATTTAATTTAGATAACATAAATTCTAAGATGATTATAAAATACTATTCAAGTAAATATTTTATACATGGTAACTAGCTAGTTTAATAAAAGTCTGAAAATTAAAATATGAGAATAAATTCCATCCACATAGTTAAGCTTAAAATATTAAGCAATTTCTACAGAGAAAACTCATATATAAGAGTGTTTTTATTTGCACATGTAGGCTCATATTATTAGAAATTGTCTCATGTTTGGACACGTCGGTACAAGACTGAGCCACCAACCCCCACTGAGATGTCAAGGGCTGAAACAGGAGGCACTCCGCATGTCACCACTGGACCACTGTGTCATGGCCGTGGACGTGTTTGTACATTGCCAACCCATGTCATCTATTCTTGGCACCACAGAATACGATATATCTTCACCTTCGGGGAATCCAAAATACATTATATAGCTTCTCTTTAAAAAATACTACCGCCGCTTTGCATAAAACAGGCCTGCTAGTAAAACCTAAATGATGCAGCAACAGTAGACTCCGGCCAAATAATGTGCGACCCAGAAAAAAGTAATTGACTTTACTAGCAATGCAATGAGTTTAGGTGAGTTGTATTTGTAATTTATGTGTGTGTGTGTGTGTGTGTGTGTGTGTATACATATACACATGTATGTATTTGTGTATATATATATGAATATTATTCTTATAAATATATTTTACCAAGTAAAGTTTGTTGAAGAAATACTTTGATTTTGATAACTTGAAAAAGACTATTTTGATATTCAGTGATCCAATATTTAGAAATATATTAAATCCATTCTGAACTTTTATTATTATTTTTTTATTAAGTTTACTGGGGTAATATTGGTTAATACAATTATATAATTTTCAGGTGTACATTATCATTTGACATCTATAGATTCTATTGTGTGATTACTGCCCAAAGTTCAGTTTCCATTCTGAACTTCTAAAAATGCCTCCATTTTTGGCACCATCTGACTGCACGATTATGGAAGGGTGGGACTGGATCTGTCATGCTTCCCTTCTCTAAGGTCAGAGTTGTCGTGAACAGTACGCTGATTAATAATAGAACCCGCCTCCCCAGCCTGGAGATCACTGGCCTCCTCGCCCGGTCTCGTAGCCATGGTCGTCACCAGGTTCACTCAGAAGGGCAGGCTTTCACATTAGTGTGCTTTTTCTTTAACTCGTACCTTTATTTTGTGCTATTGTTACCACTGTCCAAACTTGCCTTTCGAGGCTAACATGTAACTGGCTTAAAAATAGATGTGTAACTTTTGAAATATACTGTTCAGTTTCTAAAAACCAATACAATATTCTGTACCTAATAAAAAATGCATTCTTCAAAAAGGCAAGCATCCATCACTAATCAGCTAGCTGTACCATTAACTGTAGATGGCATGCCCTTTATGCCGAAGCCCCATTACAATGATATTCTTCAGGTTTTAGTCGAGGTTGCTCATCACAGATAAAAATATCAAATAATAGAGAAAGTAGTAACGATGTTTTTAAAATTCTCTGACCCATGGATACATAGCAAACTTAAGCATACCTTTCTGGTATGGAAAGAGAGAATAAATAAGCTTCTTGAGACATTTTCCAATTATAAGAGAAGTTTACATCTTATGCCAAATACGTAAATACTGGAAATGGCCGGAAGTAACTGAAGAATTGTTTTCCCCTTTGAGGGCTAGAACTATAACTATCTTGAGACCCAGAGACCTTTTCAGGTACACAGAAGGGACATATATTTGAGGTACTGAAACTAATGTATTCGATTACATTAATCGGTGTATTCAGTTACGGAACTGTTAGGGTGGCTTATATTTCTTTCCCCAACAAATGCTAGATTTACAGTTGCTAATACTCTCTAATACATATTCAAGGGCAAAGTGCGGGGTGATGGTTGGCACCTGTAACACGCAAGATTTCCTGTTCGGGTCAGAATGATTGGTAAGGTTTTTGGTCGTCAGTGTTGATTTGAGCTTTGAGAATACCTCGTTATCAAAATGGAGGCCAAGTCTAACACCTCTTAATAGAAGGAACTGTGAGAGCTTGCAACATAACAAATATTCTTGGCAGTTCACACACTCATTTTCGTTTATTACAGCCAAGAGCATCATTTTAGTCAAAAAATATTTTATCACTTTTCTTGGTTTAAATAATTTAGACTTTTTTAAAATAAAGGTGATGATAAGTGCTAATTTTCCTGATGAATTAGGAAATAATTTGCTACTGAGAATTATCAGTCACAAGTGATAATTTCACTCCAGAAGATCTGCTGACACTGAATCCACTGCCATTTCACTAATATTGTGACAAAAGCTGGAAGAGTGACCTAAACTAATTACAAAAAAAGAATGGTGCAAAACAGAAAGATATTAAGGTTTTATGAAGGAAATACATGCTTTTACCATCCAGTGATTATTAAAGAAATACAAACTGGGACTATTTTTGATGAGACCTAAACACAAAGGTCTTCTACAAAGTTTTTCAGACCCAACAATAATGTAGAGATGAACAAAGAGAAACTAATACGTCATTGACTGTGTTCAATCACTTTTGACATTTAGGTAGAGGTTAGGTAGAAAGTGTAAATATTAGAATCATTGTATCTAATTTTGGCCCAGCTGCACCTTCCGAAGTATTTTCACTCTTGGCAAGTCACCTTGCCCATGTTACTCCGAAGGTCAGTTTCCTGAGCCATAGACAGGACATCGTAATGCCTACCTCATTATATGAAAATTTAAATTTAATATATTTCAGAAGTGCTTTTTCAGTAGGTTATCATCATTTGAATTATTAGTATTATTAGTTGATTTCATACAAGAATTAAAACCATACTACTACTCACAAATTCTAAAGTGCACCTAAATTTGTATCTTAATTATAAACAGTTGAAATTATAACATTACTTAAATATTGACACCCATGGAGCATAAATGCCATAATCAACTGATGACATCATCATTCATTTTCAAACACACAAGCTATTATTTATAAGTAGAAAATTTATCCTTATTAATTTTGTCTCCGTGGACTTTTATTGTCATTCCAAGTCTGCAACACTGATTCAATCCTAGCGTTATATGATTTTATACTTAGAGGCCTTCTCTTGAATGTTTCTCACATCCTACTTCCTTACGGATGGGTATTTTCAAATGTAAGTTCCTATAGCCATGAAACTCTACAGATCCTTTATATTACCATTATTAGTAGTACTTAATTTCCTTAAAACTGCAAGATATATTATCAGTTCCAATAAATGCTATATTTATAAAGTAAAATTCTATTGAAAAAATTTGTTATGAGCTGACTGTGGATGTCTCGGCTGAAACGATCGTGGGAGCGTTCTTTTAGTTGCTATCCTGCAGATTTTCACACAGCAGGCCCAGCACCTGTGTGAGCCCTGCGCTGTTGTATCTTTCTTTAAGGAACATTGTTAAGGACCAGATGGGGAAGGCGAACCTACAGGGCGGACAACTTTTCAGGTGGATCAATTCCATAAGACTACAAGCAAAACTTAACAATATGCTATCTGAGTTCTTGAAAACTATTAATACTTTTAATGGCCCCTTTGATAAAACTTGGGGGACCAAGGGCACAACTTAGAAAACCATTATCCTGACACTCTGCTGCGCCATCAAAACATAAAACCTCTTAAGCTCTTTATTGATTCAGAATAGTCAATCATCTTTCCAGTCTGTTTTCATTCATGGCTGAAACTGTCTCAACTGCCACCGAAATGGAATAATATAATTCGAGAAAAGTCAAGTGGACTTAAATGAGTCCAACCTAAGTAGAACCCAGTCAGATCAACCATGGAGAGAACATTTTGATTCCCAAACCCTGCTCATTCTCAGAGGTTCTAAAATCTTTGAAATACAGAGATGGGGAGAGCCGCCATTATAAAGAACAGAAAATAGTATTTATTGAACAACCAACTATGTAGGTGGCTTGACGAGAAGCTGTAGACGCCCTGAGGTTTTTGTTAGTTTGTTTATCATATTCTTTAGATTCCATGTGTAAGTAAAATAATATGGTACGTGTCTTTCTGCCTGACTTATTTCACTGAGGATGAGCTTTAAATCAACATAGAGCACTGATGAACGGGATTCTAAGGCATCAGGCTGAAAACAGCCTGAGGCAGAGAACGCTCCAACTCCATTGCGGGGGCCTCGTGATAGCTCTGTCATGTGATAAAAGCAGGACTGCATGCAGAATCATAATCTCATTAGAGAACATTTTTAGTTCCATTCGCTCCTGTTTGTATGGTCCAAGCACAGACATTCTGAGCTCGAGGTCAGTCACCTCTGCAGAGGGCACAGGGGACAGGAGGGCAGGGTGCCTGTGTGATGTGAAAACTCTTTTCAGAGCTCTGTCTCCTTTAAGACCTTCGATCACCCTCATTAAAGGGACTGTACACTCTTTTTTGTGGCTCTTGATTTATATTCATAGATTTTGGGGTGAAACACAAGGACGTGAGTAAATCACCAGGACCAACAATACTCTTATTTGAAGAAAGATAAAATTGTAAACATTCGATAGTAAATGCCATTTTTAAGATCGCACAGCTAATGGCAAAACTGAGATTAGAATGAGGTATCTCAGGTCCCTGCTTTTTTCCCTTTGTCGAAGGCTAAAGCAGTCTTTCTTGAAAGACCGGCCACATCAAAACCAACTGGGAACTTTTGAAAAATGCAAATTTTCTGGTTCCACACCAAACTTCCCTGATTGAAAACTCTGGGTCTGGGACCCAGCAATCTTGGTTTGAACCAGCCTTCCAAGTAATTCTGATCTACTATAATGTTTAAGAACCAGTGTTTAGAGAATAGAGAGCAAGCCTTTAGAAGAATGCCCAATAGTGATGCCCCACATGGCCTTGGGTTTGGTATGCTGAGGCAGCGCCTGTTTCTTGCCTCTGGAAGTCCACTGGGTGCCACCTTCTCACTAAACAGAAGTTATACCAGGTAGTGTTCAAATTCTAACCTGTAAACATTAGTTTTTAGGTCTACCTCTCATTGATTTCAATTTCTGTGTTGTTTTGGCAAAAAGATTACAATGTTTTTTATATTTATTCTAGGTCTATATGAGGAAGAAATATGGGTACGAACAATAGCCAGAAGGCAGGGGAGACGGTACCTTAATTCTTAACACATAAATGTGACAGATTATCATCTATACGTGATGAGGGCAGAGATAACTTCCGCCATCAGTCCTTCAGGAAGGGGCGCCCGCATGCTCACAAGTGAGAAATGTTTCAAAAGGCTATGTGAAGGAGAAATCTGAGCATGTACATTTTCAAATAGGACTAAGTTACATCTTTTTACACTTAAATGCACATTTGAAAGAGAAGACAGTTATAGTAACTGTTTAAAAGAAAGGTGAGAATGATATTGACGTTCCACGAGGGCATCCTAATTTTACAATTAAACTTTTCTTTTTTAGAATATGTGAAATAAAGTATCTTTGATTATGGAAGGGCTGATTTCCTCACTCATATCCAAGGGATATGTATACACTATTGAGGAAACAGGATAAAACATTTTAAGCCATAGACAATTATTTACATAAAGTGTAATATTCTCTGCTACCTTGCTACGATAATTATAATTATTTAAAATCAAATAGAATAATAAAATTCTTGTGTTCAAATGCTTATTTGATTTGTTGAATTATTCCAGTTAAAACACTGTTATATCATCATTTCACAAAATAAGCATATAATTAGTATCCAAAGCAGACTATCACTACATTCGAAAAATGATATTCTTTAAAATGTTAACGTGTGACATTTAAATGTTTTCCTTATAGTCGAAATTTTTAAATCATACGGCATTTTTAATTGAATGAGCAAATTACCTAAAAATGTCTTTAAGAATTATTATTTTTTTCCTAAGGAACAAACACATCCATACACCTTTCTCATTCCTATTTATTTTTACTACTCAACAAATTTAAGACCACATAAAGAAAAAAATGAATACTGGCTCTTTAGACTTTCCCATATGCTTCCAATATACAATTTGGAAGGAAAAAGAGTGGTTGGTAGCTAAATTACTGAATATATTTCCTTGCAGTAAAAAGAAAAGTGCCTTTGTAGAAATGCTGGGGAATTTTCCTATTAAACATGGTAGAATAATTTCTTACCATCTGTAGCATTCATTTAAAAAATGTAAACAGTGGTATATTTGCCATCTGTTTGAGAGACTTTTTATAATACTTTTGAATCTGTCATCCAATGATATTACCAATTTTATCATCTCAGGCTGATGCTTAAAACGATGATCAATGACATTTTTTGGTAGTCAGACAGGCACACTGCGGAAGAGAAACAGCAAAGGGCTATAGAGATGGCCAGTGACCGTCATCAGAGTTCGGGTACACCCATAAAACAGTACGGAAGAGCGATGTGAAAGCATTTAACGTCTTGCTGAAGGTGCAGAGAAGATGAGGCACAGCGTGACTGCAGCGTGTCGGCTTACCCCGGTAGCTTTTAAGCAGGTACGTTAGCAGCCCGCATTCTTAGAAACGTGCTGAAAAATGATTCTGCCTACAGAAATGTTCACTGGGTTTTCTACACACACTAATGTTCCAAGATGACAAATAGGTTTCTTTACATATTTGAGAAAAAAAAAAAAAAAGGACTAATTAAAAGTTTACTGAGTAGATAAAACCAAAGTACATACAGACATTTATCTTCGAGAAAACGCCAGTGGACCCAGGAGGGTTTCCTACACTGAGGTGGCATAAACGCTGAGTTGGAGAGAATGTTTCCAGAGACAAATTAACAGTTAGTGCTCATGGAATTATGGGACCTACCAGGCTATGGGACTTGGAGATTTAGACAAGAGCAAAGCAAAGCCACTCTCTATAACAGCACAATATCCAAAAAGAAAAATATATATATTTTAAGGCAAACTACAAAAATTATAAAAATCTATATAATTCTTGGGAAATGCTTCATCACTTACTGTTTTGGGGCTGGCACAAAGCAATGAGGCAAACACAGAGGAAAGTCAGTAGGACTTAGAACAGGGCCGAGAGGAGGAAGGTTACACCGTTAGTGAACCTCGCAGCATGGCAAACAGAGCTTCGGCCTACAAGGGTTGATGTTCAAGTTAATGTCTGAAGAGGTATTTTTGTCATTCCAGGTTCAGATGTTACACAGCTTTATAAAACTCTCTGTTAAAGATGCAATTTAGAGATTCCTGTTCCAGCTACCTGGACTTTTCCCAGAGTTGAGGGGTTTCCTAAAGCATTTACTACATCATGGTGGTTGTATATCTACATAACACAGAATGACTTTGAAATGCAATTCATTACTAAGGAATCAATTCAAGAATGGCCTACACACAAACACAGAGAAGGAAAAAACTCTCATTAAGACCATTTTTAATTAAAATAAATTATGTCATATTGTGGCTATGCATTAATTGTAGTAATAAAATGTTTATTTATATAGTTATTTATAGCTCCTTTTAGAAACACGTGCTTTATAGTAGTCCTAATTACCTGAATCTCAAACAGACAGTATGCTTTCCAGCCATATATCACTAATGTAAATTTGCAGGTGTCTGAAAATTGCTTGTTGGTGT
The DNA here is from genome assembly GCF_014176215.1 of Rousettus aegyptiacus. Classification (NCBI taxonomy): domain Eukaryota; kingdom Metazoa; phylum Chordata; class Mammalia; order Chiroptera; family Pteropodidae; genus Rousettus; species Rousettus aegyptiacus. The sequence continues at coordinate 42,109,961 of NW_023416288.1, read as the reverse complement.
GGGACCAACCCCCCGCCCACACTTCATATTAGAATTATGTCCAGTACTCTTTTAACGGGGTGTGGAAAGAATCTATTTGGTCTATTGGCTATTTAGACATATAATAATTAAACCATTGTGATTTGATATATGACCTAAGAAGTGGACAAAATAAATTGCCCCTAAATGGATATTAATATATATAACTTAATATTTTAAAAAGAAAAAATATTTGACTGAATTTTGGGGAAATTGTACTGCATTTGGGAAAAAGATAATTAAAATCTCAACCAGAAATCATATAAAATAAAACTTTGAGGGATATACTAAAGAGCTAAATATGAAAGATAAAACCCATAAAAGCCCTAGGAGAAAGCTATAGAGAAACAGTTAAATTACTATTGAGACGGAATTTTCTAAGTATGCCGAAGAAACTATTCAATAATATTAAAATATTTTAAATTATGGTACATTAAAAATATATCATAAAAGTTAAATGTAAAACATATTTGCAATAAGAATGACAAAGTATTACTTTGCTTAATATAAACAGCTTTTTAAAAATAATCAGGAAAGCATTATAAAAATAGTGTCAGTTAACATGAAAAAATAATTCACCGGGAAACATGGGAGATAAACAAGAAAAACATGCAATTTTACCGGTAATTAGGAAAAGGGGATTAAAACAACAAGGGCTTTTTTCCTTGTTACATTATAAAAATTTAGGGATTTTACATGTTGCAATCTAGTAATTCCACTTGTAGCTATCTTCTTTAAGAAAATAGGCTGAGGTTCCAAAAATCGTTATGGTATTACAGAGAAAAATTCAAGATTGTCAAGACATCCAAGACCAGAGGGATGAACTTAAAAAAACATTGGCAAAAGAAAAGAATGCAGCCATAAAAACCAATTTTTTCTCTTCTTCCTCTTCCTATTTCTGAACAATTTAGACTCAAAATCACTCGGTAGGGCAGACGAAGGTAGGCATTTTAACATGTATATACTGAAAACCACGAATTAATTCCAATACCTTCAACTGGAATCCAGCGCCACACAGTTCTACTTCCATCCTTTTGCAAATTTGCCAATGGGTCACTCCCTTCTCCTTCCGCGAGAAACCAGCATTGCCATGCTGCACACATACTTTCTGTGTTTAAACCATGTTCCCTGGAGAGCTGTGGATTTCCTGATTGGGACACCAGTGATTCAGGAGGGCAGGAAGGGTGTCTGCGTTTGGTGTCAGAGCCTGGGGCAGAGCGTTGGAGCAGAGCAGGGTAAGGAGAGCCCCGGCACATAGGGGAGGGGCGGTCACACGTGACGCGTTGGAGCAGGGGTGGAGTGAGAAGGAAGCCCACACGGCACACGGCCCAGGCCGGGCTGTCAGAGCCCAGGACGGGTGTGCAGGGAGGTGGCTGGGGGGGCGGCGTGCTGAGCCGGGTGGGCACCCAGTCAGGGGAGGTGCATGGGACACGACACCTGTTCCGCGTGAAGGAGAAAGCCGGCTTCGCACTGCAGAGCAGGGACTGGCCGGGCCAGGGAGGGGTGACGCGCGGTACCGAGGCAGAAGGCATGGGTGCGAGCTTGTGGCTTTCAACAGAGAGGCAGCTGTAAGGCAAAAGATGGATGTCGAATGAGTGTGCGCGTCGTGTGTGTGGAGGAGAGGAAAGAAGAGGAATGCGACTTTGCGTGACGTGGAAGAACATCCGAGTTAGCAGATGCACGTGGAGAAATGAGGGGGCGACGGCGTATCGAGTCAAAACGGACTTTAAACAAACATATAAGAGATATTGTAAAACTTAATTTGTATAACCTTGAGATAGCTTCAAATTTTTAAAAATGTAATTTCAAATAATCTTTCCTAGCATCGGTAAAATAGCATACACATAGAAACACTCATATTTGCACACGGGGGAAGATTAGAAGTTACAGTGGTAGAAGGGATTTTTCATGTAAATTGTCAGAGCTTCAGTTCTCTATAAGCTTAGAGCAATGATGAACGTTAACCAGAAACGCCACATGCATTATTAATAAAACTCTTCGTTTATGAAGATGCTTCACATTTTCTTGCAGCTGCACTGTAATTATGAACTATTATTCTACTGACCAAATATTCATGAGAGTTACGGTTAGAGATCTTCACAGCTTGGGTTGATAGACTTACCCAAGACTAACGACAGGGTTTTTTTTTTGAGCGGAAGTACATCAAGAAATTAACTGCAGGCATGACAGAGAACAGGTTAAGAACACAAACTATGGTTAGAACTAGTATGAAGTCCTAACTCCCCTACTTAGCAGCAGGTGACAAGTTTGCTGAGGCAAGTTGATCTTTTAAAAGGAGCTTAACGAAACCTGTATCATAGGCTTGCAAGAGAATTAAATCCAGTAATATATGGTATCTATCATATGATAAGTACCCAATAAAATGTAGTATAAATCATTATGTTCTATCAGCCAGTAACAAGCAACTCACATATTTCAGTGGTTTAACAAGAAAAGAACAACACATATTTCAAAGTCTAATGAAAGAGAGAAGGGAGGCTCTGCTCTGTTCAGTCATTCCAGGACCTGGACACTGTTCTCCATGTGCCTTTGTCATTTTCTGAGGTCTTGGATCCTTTGCATCTCACTGTCCTGTGCACACACGCACGTACACACACGCACGCACACACACCACATGGAAGGTACGTCCCTTCTCGATCACTTTGGCAAGGGTTAGCACACACCATTTCAACCGGTAGGCCACTGATGACGGTAACCAGTCGCTCAGCTCGCAGCTGCACGGGGTTTGGAAAATGTGGCAAACCCCGGAGGGAGAGCAGCAGTGGGCGTCGCCGAGCACAGGGGTCTTTGTTCCCATCAGCCTTTCCCACCAAATGTTCGCTCACTCCCTTTATCGCAGACAATTCCCAGTCCCGCCGAGTGGCTACGCCAGCTTGGAGTCTGGGGTTGTCGAGAGACACTTTCCTGAGTCTCTTGGGCTGCCTCACATCATGTTTCAGCTTTTGTTCCGGACTGTCAAGGATGTTCGTACTGAAAACAAGTTGGGAGGAGGGAGACAGTGTCTCCCTCCAAGGCAAAGGATGGGAAAAAGATACAGGGAAAGTGTTGTTGTTGTTGTTGTTGTGTGTTTGTTTGTTTGTTTACAAAATCTTGACTATTATTTATTTCTGAGTAACCTTTGGGTGGGTGATTGATGGTTTTCTATCTCTTGAGCTGGACAAAGCAAGTGGATGTTGGTTTTATAAAAATTATTTTGCGCCATGCCTACATACTTATTCACTTTTATGTGAGCAGGTTATCTATTTTCTAAATATGAAACATGCAAAATACTGGGAATATATATATATATGTGTGTGTATATATATATATATATATAAATGTATTTCTTGACATAAGCCTATAGATATACTTACTACACTATAATCCACTAGTTAAAGGAGAAAATCCACATGTTCCTATCAATATGTACAGAAAAATCTATTAATAATAGTCAATGTTCATTTATGATCAAATAAAGCCTATTTGCAAACTAGGATTAAAAAAGATCATTCCTTAATCTATTAAGGTTATTGATCAAAACCTCCAGTAAATATTGTACTTTAATAATGAAATTTTAGAAATCTTTCCTTTAAAATCAATAATCGAATAAAACAAAGATGTCACCATCACCGTGCATACAAATACCATGCTAGATGATCTAGTTTAAAAAATAAAGTTAATAGATAAAAGATAAATTTAAGTGAATTATCTGCACTTTTTTATATTAATGAAACAGAAGTGTAATTTAAAAAATAGATTTATTTCGCAATAACAGACTAAAATAAAAATACGTGCCTAAAATAAAAATCTGTGAGTCACAAATCATATACGTGAATTCATGGAGAAAATAATAAAATTTTAATGAATATTAAAGAATATGATAATTTGAGAGCTATAAGGGAATCCTAAACACTAAAAGATTTTATGAAATACTTTTTAAAAATATGAATGTAAAAAAGACATTACTTTTACCCTACCAAAAATTACTATAAAATTATAATAATAACTAAAGAGTAGCACTGGTATGTGGAGAGACGAACAGTCGATGGGACAGTGTTAAGAGTCCAGAATCAGGCCCCCCGGTTTTGCCAATTTTGATAAAAATAACTGCTTCTGGAGATCGGCTGGGAGAAGAATGGCCCGTTCGACGAAGGAGGGCTGGACCACAGAACATCTGGCATGAGGTCCCCTGCGTCCCATCTCACGCAGTGTGCAAAAGTCACGTCCCGATAACAAAAATGTAAACATGCAGAAAAGAGAACTTTAAAGATTTTAGAAGTAAATATAGGAGGGGATGTTGTGACATTAAGGTAGGCAAGAATTTATTAAACAAGATATAAAAAGTGCAGCTCATAAGAAAAAGATTCATACATTGAAAGCCTTCTATTCATCAAAGTTACCATTTTAAAAGTATAATTAAAAGCCACAGATTTTTAACGTATAAAACTGGCAAGGGGTTTGTATACAGAATCAATCAATTACGAATGAGGGGAAAAAAAATTCAACCAAATTAAAAACTGGGTGAAAATCAAGGCCATGCATTTCAGTTAAGAGAGGCCCAAATGACATATGAAACTATGAAAACATGCTCAATTTTATCTATGGGAAATACAAATCAAAACAATGCTGAATTACCATTTCACACTAATCAGATTGACAAAAATCTAAACGTTTTGCCTATTTCAGGGGCTGTTTTTGGATGTGGTGCAGTGGGAACTATCACATAGAGCTGGCAGAAATGTAAATTGGGAATCACTCTGTAGATAAATTTAAACTCAACCAGCGAAGTTGACGACATGAGCCTTATGGCCCTTCAAGTTTATTCTGAGGCACAAACCCTAGAGAAATTCTCACCCAGATGCCCGAGGAGTTACATAAAGAAATGTTCATAGCACCATTATTTATAAAGTCCAAAAAACTAGAAATGGTCCAATTGTCCATCGTCAACAGTACTTTTCACATAAAGTTAAAAAACCATGCGAAACTAAATAATGTATGTTCTAAGGATGCACACGTGAAAAAAGTCTTTAAAAAAGCAATTGTACAGTAAGTGCGAAAGTGGGGGTCATGATCATCACAGAGAAAAGGAGTGAGGGGCCAGGGTTGGGGAGCCGTCCACAGGTTCCTTAGTACAGACAGTTCAATTTCTTGGATGATGTTATTATCTATGTTTTATGAAGGTACCAAAACCTTCCTATATATGAGTAGAAATGTTTCACAATATATTCTAAGACAGAATGAATTACTACCTCGAAACCAAAAATGGGTTAGGAGACCACAGTCCCAGATCATTTTAAATCAAGTCAACTTTCTTGGATCTGATAAATCCAGCCATCTCTAAGCAAGACCTGAAATCCAGGCCATCTGTGTCCCTGGCGGGACACATGCTTAGAGACCTTTTGCTCTATAACTGCTACACTTGCAGGACTCCTGGAGTATAATCTTAAAGTACGTTTGCCCCCCTTTGTCTCTCTAAAACTAATTTAGTTAGCTATGTGCTGGCTGAGATTTGATTCAATAAAGGCAGTGGTCGGTATAGGCAAAACAAGCTGGTCCTGAGTCAGGGACTATTCTAACTGGTGACAGGCCCATGGGAGTTTGTTGCACTATGATCTCTACTTTTGTATCTATCTGAAATTTTCCATGATAAAAAGTTTAAAAAATTTAGTGGCCAACATTTTTCTTTTCATAAATATAAAAACTAAGGCCACGGATGTCTCTGACCACTGTAAGTAACATAAATCATATGATCGCTTTAAATCAGGAAATACTGTCTCAATTGAGAAATTATTAAGACCTATATAATGATCAAAGTCTTATAAATTAAATCTTCCTTTTCCTAGTTAGACATTCTACAGGCAAGAGGCCAGCAAACATGGTAGGGTGCTATGGTGGTTCATTTTTCTTTGTGCATTTGCAAATAGAGGATTTTTATCTCCTTTGGGTTTGAGTCTAGTCAGGAGAGAGAGTAAGAGGGAACAGGGAAATTCTCACTTGACTGGTGCTACATTTAGATGGTGCTGCAGTCCCTAGGCATTGCTGGTGTTTCGAGCTTACCTTTATAGGGCACTTTTTATGGGTTTTTCAGAGGCCCCCCCTGGGAAAGTCTACTGCACTGCCTGTGAAGCGGACAGAGAGATGCATGGCCTCTCACTTCCACGCCTGTCATCATTTTGTTTTTTGCTGATCACTCTACTCTACACAGACGCCTTCAGATTAAAATGCTACCAGGCCGGCCCACGCCTTCTTGTAGCCCATCACTCATTCTGGGGAAGCCTCAGGTAGCTTTTGCTCCAATGAACTCTTAGAAGTGCACATGTCTCTTGTTCAGCTCACCTATCAGGCTAGGTGAGGTATAACCCTTACATTTGTCAGGTGGATGCCAGACAGACATCTTCTATTCGATATTGTAAGTCACATTGTTAAACCTTTTCAACAGTTTTGCTGATGGTCTCACCAGGCTTGGGCAATTCCCAGCCTTGCTCTATGGGTCTGAGTATAGCCGTCTCCAAAGAAATCCTCTTAATAAGCCTGTCCTTAATCACAGTGACATGAATGATGACTGCAGGGTTGCAAAACTCAACTTTTAATTATTTATTTTGAAAATTTCTATCTTGGGGGGACCTCACACTGATATTTGGTCTCTTTCAATTTACTGTTCTGTTAAAAATTATCTCAAGGGGCTGAAGAGACATGTTGAAACAATCTCAAGGCTCAGCTGGATGGTCTTTGAAAGATAACGGTGAATAGAAAAGAGCCAAAAGAATTAAGTTTAGTAAGTATCATGATTAAGGAAAAATAAACTTTCTGGAAACTAGAGCTCAATGGTAAGTTTCTGTTGATGTCTGGAATTGTTAGGATTAACAAACATATTGTGATTAACTTTTAGGTAATGAAATAATGAGAATGAGGAGCCGAAGTGGTTTATTACTAACAAATACGGATGTGTTCATACATTTTGATCTAAAAACATCACTGTCAATTAATTAAATAAATTAAATATTTTTAGCATGAGTTTAGTAAATCATTTAGCAACTTCTTTGCCATCCTCGATTTTCAGATTAGGCTTAACACACAGGCTTGAAGACAATGGTATGAGATATTGAGTTGAACATTATTATAAAAATGTTAATTATTAATTATGTTGATATAGGAGGAAGTCATCCATGGAATACTTTAATGATCTCTCCCACTAACCATTTTAACTGATGATTTAGGTAAAAATAGATCAAATGTGCAGATAATACATTAATATGTTTTTATTTTTATGTAATATATAACTTGCTTCATAACTAAATTACTGATTAAACTTCATTTTTCATCATTCATTATTTTGTCCTTGACTCTTCAAACTTACAATTTAAAATAGCCAATTAACTTAAACAGCAAGTCTTGACTAATTATTTTACACATATTATTATTTGATTTGTCTACATTAATAGACAGCCTATATTTCTCAAACATTCTGGAAACCAACATTTTGCTCAATTATACGATAAGTCTGAATGTCTGGTGGTATTGCAATCAAGGTTCATAAAAATGAGACCTCGAAAACGAGCCATTTTTTTTTTTTTTTAATGAAGTGTGCTCCTTCAGGAATGTGGGGCACGTGGTACGTTAGAATGCCATGTGACAGATTCTGAGAAGGAGCCTCAATAGTAACAGATGATACCTCTCCCTTTTTGTCAGCAAGGCACTTTTTTCAAAGGTAATCGTACTCTAATAAGTTGAAGACCATATGGCATGTAGACCCCCAAAGCTAGTTAATTTATCTTTATTGCTCTGTTGTGAGCAAGATGAAGTGCTTCCTCTGACTCTTTGCCAAGTATGATTTCAGACAACTCTTAGGACTTTTTGAAAATTAGATAACAGAAGTCTATATTAACTATATTTTTAGGTGGAGAAAAAAGACTCGCCTGTATTTCTTCTTATCTAATCAACACTGTTCCGTAAGCCCGTCTATAACTTCTGATTCTCTAGCATCTAAGAAACTAGATAAGAACAGACAGGAAAAAGAAGCAAGGAGAGGAGCAGAGTAATAGAAAGATAATTTTAAAAGGCAAAAGCGACAAAAGAAAAAGCATAGAAAGAAAAACATGAGAAGAAAGATGCTCAATTTATTGATAAAAATCTTTAGAAGTGCCAAGGGCAGAAATAACAAAATAGACATATGTTCTAGCTCTCGCTCCCTGTTCACCTGCCTGCCTCACGCAACCGAGACACTGCTTCTAGATAAATGCCACGAGACACTCACGTGTCACACCCAGCAACTTCGAGAGCAGCAACTGTGCTTTTTAAGGCAGCACGCTGTACGTTCGATCGTGTTCTAATCTAAGATGCAGTGCCCCAAAACACCTCGCATCGCAGAGTTTTTGAAAATGGAAACTTATTATACATTGAAATCACAGTCCAATTAACATTGAAAAGTGGCATGATTTTAATGAACGTTTCCCATCTGTCTATCAAAGGGATATGGCTGTGTATGTGTGTGTGGGGTGGGGGGAGGTATGGAAAACTGAGATAACAGAACTCTTAAAAGAAATTAATACTAATGAATACGCACACATATATGTTTGTATGGTAAGCATCATCTCATCACATTGCTTAAATAGAAAAATTTTTTTAAAAAAGGCCAAAATCACATACATTTCAAAAGTCCACTTAGCTCAAGAATAAAAAGTATTTAAATAATTATTGTTTATGTCAGAATGGTGGAATATATCTGGAAATCCTAGTCATGTGACCATAACAGGTACTACTCTAGGAAAAGGGAAAGAATTAGATAATTAGATAAAAGCCAATATGCCCTAACGCATAGGAGCGTCATATAAGGTTAAAATCAAGGTCAGGTTTGGGAAAAGGGGTCAGCAGGAGGAGCCCTGAGGCAAAACACATGCTAAATAACACATTCAGGATGACCGAATAAAATATTTTATTATTTTTATTATTATTATTATTAAATTCTGCTTGATAATAAAATATATTGTAGAAATTTTATCACCATCTGGTAAACTGGGTAATAGTAAGAACCTCTGCTGAATAGACAAAGGATATTTTGAAATGCTGTTTTGGTGGATTATGAAAGTTCAAAATATCTACCCTAAATGTGCAGAACAACAGACAAGAATGAAATCTCAAAGATGACTAGAATGAATAAGAGATTCAAGTATTTATAGCATCGGGCCGTCCGAAATCGCAATCTGTGCCGGGATCGGAGCGCAGGGTCTCACTGTCAAGGTCAGATTAAACGAAACCGCTCCGGTAACACAGTGCAGGTGAGCCACGTGCCATGGCGGACAGCAAGCGCGTTAGTGAATGGACTTCGAACGCCCCAGTCCTTACATTTAAGGAATAAAAGAAAAGGAAGACAGTGAGAGCCGGGTAAACCCATTAAAATTCATTTCTGCACTTAACTGGGTGGTGAACTTGGGGGAAAAATATCTGGATCCGTGTTCCATAAGCTGAGCCATAATTTACACTGTTCAGCAACCTCTGGGTCTCCGGCTTTCACACATGCAAACCGCGGTGATCCGCCGTGCGGGGCGCAGGCCACGCACCCGCGGGGCGCCGGCCGGAGGGGCGCGTGACCGCCGGGCGCCTCCGCGCCTCGTCGCGCCCCCTCTGTGCATCGCGCGCCGCCTCGGCAAACCGCGAAGAGGGACGTGGGGTTCCCGGCCCGTACGGGGCCCCGCGCCCCTCCCCGTGGCGACACGCTCAGGCGTCCCGCTGTCCCCGGAGAGCCCGCGGCGCGGTCCTGGGCGGTCTGTCTCGCTCTCTCAGAGCCGACGTGGCACCGTGAGTTTCCGCATCGGAACCAGACTGGGGGCCCGGCCGCCTCCTCGGGGTGACCGCGGCGCCCCCGCAATCGCGCGGGAGGACTTTCCGTATTTCCTGCTCCTCACTGTCACCAGTCATCACCGCACCGGGTCACGCGGCGGACGCCCGAGAAAGGGACGGCGCCGCGAGGCCGAAGCCACGAGCACGCCCGAACGCCTTCGGCGGGGTCACATCAGCTGCTTCTTCGATGAGAAAGCAGCAGCTCCGGATTTAACTTAAAAGGTAAGAAACTCTCCCTATCGGATACCTCGAAGTGGCCATTGCCGATAGGAAAAGCACGTAAAAGTAACGGGAACGGGTGTTCTCTCCTCATCGTCACGGGCTGGACTGGCCTGCAGAGCCTCCTCGGTCTCCCCTCCGGCAGCTCCGGTAGAACGGCCACACGGCTGCCACATCTGCTTGGCTGTAGTAGCTTAAGATATTCGAAAACTGAGTTATCAGAGGCATTTCGGCCCGCAGCTGCATTGTTCTTCTTCTTAATGTCCGATCGCTAATGTAATACTTCATCTCTCAGAAGCAAAGCTCAGGTTATCTGATTAAGTGTGGCACCGAGAAGAATAATGACCCGCATTAACTGCAGATGTGAGTGATACATTTGTGCATAGACAGAAACCACGACTGATTATGTACTTATTAAGTCGAGCAGCACTAGATAAGAAACTCTTTTTTTTTTCTGTATACAAAGAGATTTTTAAAGATTGGGAATACTCACTGTGGATAATGATCCCAGGTCCCTACTGGACAAAGACCAGAAATGAGTATTTTGATATGTACTGGAGTGAACAAAAGAATGTATTTCAAGAAAAATCTGGTGAAGATACAGATAATATTTCAACGTTAAAATGCAAACGCATCCATAGAAACCTCCTTAGACACAGAGAGCCCACCTGTGTGAAAGGTAAGCACGTCGCCTGTCTTGGTAACTGCTGAGGGCGCTGCTGCCAGGCAGGAACCTGTTCATGGTGACAATACAGACTTAGGGACAAGAGCAGCACAACACTTCCCTGCTACTCAAGGAAGCACAGGCTGTTGTGGTATGTCAGGAATTTCCTTCAAAACATTCTAAAAACCTTGAAAGGGAATTCGCTGCTCAAAGAGTAAGCATCTAGAAACTGGAAACAATCATTTTTTCCCAAAAAAGAGAATAATTAAGTATATCATTTCTAAAAAAAAAAAAAAAAAAATTACAGCAAAATATCAAAAGAGCTTGTTTATGGATCTTGCTGTTTTGTCTTTCATTTCTTTTTCACTTTTCTATAATTTCTCAGTTTCGGGAATGACCTGACTATAAAGAGCTTCCGCAACTCGTACCTTTGATCATCTGAACAGCTGGTTTCTGTATAGAAAACTCTTCCAGAAAACCCTCCGGCGAGAGGTCTGGCAGACTGACCCACAGAACAGCAGCATATTGCTTTGGGGAAATGATAAAATACTATTAAATAACTGCGAGCGGGTACCGCGTTTAAAAATCCACGTAGCATTTATGGGTTAAACATTTACAACAAGCACACCTGATCGTATGCCACTGACTATTAAAACTCATCGCGCCGCCCTGTTTTGTAGGCCCCTCCATGTTCCTCGCCTCTGGGAGGCTTCCGGTATTTCAGCATTTTAATAGCCACTCAAAATACATAACCTACAAACACTGCCACATTTGTGATTTACAGAAACCATGTAAGTCAATGCTACTTTATCAGCATTACAAACCAGGCAGGTTTCAAATCTTGCCCATGAAAGTTCCATGATTCAACTCATAAGACCCTCAGGACTCAACTCCAGAACCTCTAACTTCAGATTCAAAATCGTTTTCTCTAAAACCACGATTACTTTTGTGAACTATAATGTCCTGATTCTCCTGGGACAACATTCTAGCAAGGCAAACAAACAGGACTCCCACGCATAACTTTTCAGACTCGGGTATAAGACTCTACATAAATTTTAACTAAACCTCAGAATAACCATTATTTTCACATTAGTATAGAGAGTGATAAAACAGAAATTGAAATCATCGAGTTTGCCTCAGGCCAACAGAACGTGGAACACAGTTTATAATAAAGTCAACCGAGTCATCGAGTTCCACAGTCATGCATTTTATGACAGAGGAAGTATGACTGGTCCACAGAGGGGACCCAGCGAAGCCCATTCTCTGGGTTACGCAGCGTGTTAACTTTCCTAACGAGCCCTGCCGGAGAGGGAGCTAGCTGCCTTCCTCGGTGAATGACAGTGTCTGTTGCACTTTATGGTCCAACACAAAAACTAGAACAAAATTTAACATGTTTATAAGAAGTAACACCTGTAATACAACATAATTCCTAGTGGCTTCAAAATAAAATGGGTTTTTCAAAGATCGATGAATATTTAAAGGAGAAATTATTCTCCACGATCTAGCTATACACAGTTCTAAAATTAATAGAAATTCCTTCATTAGACAAATGTTCCCCTCTCAGTTCCTGTGACCTGTCTTGGGGTCTCTAATGTCTATGAGAGAACGCACAGAAAGGAAGAGAGAGAATTAAAGGCAGAGAGCTGGAATAAACTCGGTCATGCTGTACTCAATTATGATGGAGAAATGAGGTCTCAGGGAGATGTTCCCACAGCGTGTCTCAGGTACTTTTGATATGTTATCAAGCCAACGATTTGAAGCGCGGTCAGTGGTCATGTAACAGTATCACGGATGGTTATTTTTACTGGTTCTTACACTGTCACCTCAGCGGCTCAATGCGGAGAGTTCCTCTACTGACCATAGAAAACCTCAGTGACCGACTTCCCCAACCGTCATTCACATTGTCAGAAGCTCACTGTCTGGGACTTCGTCCTTTCAAACAATGAGAAAATATCAGTTTCCCACGCCTTGGTACAGTAGCCTCCAAGTACTTCTGTATACAGTGTTAATATTAGTTAATATTAGTACCTTCGGCGATTTTGTTTTACCTTTACGGTGAACTCGCTAAATCTGGAAACTGGAAACACGGAAACTCATCTGAGACAGCAAAATAAAGAAGGCTGTATGACATAATATCCGTCGCAATCTTGGCTCTATGAGAAAGGGTAGTGATCTGGGCACCCCCGAAAAGCTGCAAAGGGGAAGGGGCGCGCGCGCTCTATCTGGAGAACGGGCGCGTGCTGCATCCGGGATTCTCATCCGCTTTCCCCTTTCTTTATCCTTTTTTATTTTTGCTTTCATTTTACTCATTTTACATTTGTTTTATACTGATTTTTCTATTATGTCACAACAAACTTTCTGTTTGAAAATTTTAAAAACGTGTATCCTCACAGTTCTGTTACATCGTGTAATTCAAACAAATTGCTTAATTAAATTAAGGCTGCTTTATTCTCTGAAAGACTTAGTCAAACATAAGAACGTTAACCCAGCAGAACTGTACTTTACTCATGGTTTAAACACAATTGAGACACATTAACATTATCAAGCCCATGGAAAGGATAATGAATTTTGCTTTGTTATGATGCATTTCACTTCCGACTTTTCAAGGACAATTACTGTGGACTTTTGTTTATGATGTGGAGTATTGTCTGTGACACTTGGCCATTGAAAAAAACTAGATTAAATTTAGTATTATAAATTATTGTCTTTTATTCAGAGGAAAGAGACATTGAAAATAAAATGTAGAGCTTTCTATACATAAAATGAGACTATGAATTTGTTTCCTGTGTTCTGAACTTCTATACTTTTCTACTATTTTATTTTGAAAGAACTCTTCAGTTGAAAAAAACCCATTCCATTTTGAAAATGGGGCTCTGGATCCATTAAAAACCAAAAAAAAAAAAAAAAAAATCTTCATTACCTGAAGTCTGGCAAAAACTAAATAGTTGCAAAGTATAATTATATAAATGTACTGTAGAACATGTTTCTAAATTCTAACTAGAGTAAAATAAAATCTCCTAGACACATTTGCTATTGTATTTCATAGACTTTTTAATATGCTCCTCAATTTTCTATTTGAAAGATGTTTGTTAGTTTGAATTGAATCCATGTAAATAAACTTAATTTCCAATGTCATTAAATTATGTATCAATATGTATTAATACTAAAAGAATTCAAAAACTTGGTATGAGAAATAAGTAAATGCAACGTGACTGTGTATCTACAAACAGCTACCTTCTTCCTAAAGAAATTACAAATAAAAATATTAGTTTGTGCTAAGATTATTTACTATTACAAGTAAAAATAGTTTGTGCTAAGATTCTTATCTAAATGACTCTCTGAAAATCTCAGACGACATCAGTATGGATTATGCCTCCAATAAATGAGAGCTTGCTTCTAAATTGTTGGTTTCGTTGCATGAACCGTACTCATAAACCATTACCTAGCAAAGCAAGGTAGAGGCCTTCCTAGCTTTAAACGGTGTAGATGGTCAGCTTTCTCATGCCAGGCCCCAGAGCAACTTGGGGAAAATTTTCCCTTTTCTGTAAAATTCCATACAATTTTTTTTTTTTTCCTGTGAATACCGGCCGGGTCTACACATGCAATTTGAAAACCAGTTTTAGCACCAATTCCAGTTTTCTCAAGCAAGGAGAGATGGGTTAGTTACAGTCTCAACTTTCTAATAAATTCATGTGAAACAAATATTAAAAAAGAAATCCAGAATGAAAGCACGGACATTGTCTTGACTACTGGAGGAATTTGCACTAATATCTATGGGTCTGCATGGAGAGCATAATCTTCAAAATACAACCATAATGTTTTTCTTGATGTATCCAGTTTCCTGAAAACAAAAACAAAAACAAAAGGAAACAAAAAAATGGTTCTTTGGGAAAAAACATCTAAGTGGACATTCTGATCTTCCTCCTTTGTCTTTCTTTCTGCTCTGACTCACAGAACAAAAATATCTAACAACAAACCAAACAGAGAAACTCTTGCTATAACTTCTGCAGCTGACTTCTGAGGCGGCTGGAGCGCACGCCCAGAACTTCGGTTTTTATCATCCGAAGTATCAACCGTATGAAATCGCCGATTTGTAAATGCTTTTCCCCAATAATGACAAATTAATTTACTTTAATCTATGTCCATTTGGAGCCAGCAACTACCAACAGTGGAGGAAGAACACGTGCTCCTGACGATTCTCCCTGAGCGAGGCCATGTGCTTGAGTTTTACTGAGAGTAGGGTTGCCCTACCCAGAAACTTTATTAAATTCATGAGGTAGGAAATAGAAAAGTATAAATATAATTACGCAAAAGTCCGTTTAATTTTTTCACAAAAAATGAGAGAATTTTCTTATAAACTATGTAGCTAACTAATCAATAAAAAAAGGGATAAGACAAAAATATTCATGGGTGATGTAATTTTTAAAACGTGGTGAATTGAATAAATTATGACCTCGCTTTGGAGACCTCTCTGCAGTAAAACTGAGAAATCTATAAATAAAAAAAGATTTCCAAGAAAGGTGTATACTGTTTATTGAAATCTACTCCATTAGAGATAGAAAGTTTAAATAGATCAGTTTATACTGAATAGAAACGTTATTAAAGAACTACCTACAAAAAGGCATCAGGGCCTTTTTATTTCTGAAGGAAATTATCACTCTACCAAAACCAGATATTGCTATGCTACATAAACTGTTCCAGAGAACAAAAAAATAAAAGGGATCTTAGAAACGTCTTTATAGCATCAAAACAATTAATAGGCAAGTATCACTCATTGATATCGATTTTAAAATTATATACACTATCACAGCAAGAGAGCAATGCACTACAACAATGTAAAATTTATTTCAGGAATTTAAAGTTTGTTCTTGACAGAACATCCATTAATATAATACGCCAGAAATCAAAGGCTTCCTTATATACAAACAAAAATATACATATAATTTTTAAAAGTACTATTTATAATATCGCCAAAAAAAAGATAAAATATTTAGAAACAAATTGAATAGGAAATGTTCAAAACCTATGTAAGGAAAACTTTAAAGCATCCATGGAAGGTATAAAAATTGATTTGACAAATGGGAAAACATCCCTTTTCTTAAATAAGATGACTCTGGATCATAAAGAGGTCAGTTACCTCCTAGCTATTTTATACTTTTTACCCAGTCTCAATAGAAATAGCAATTTTTTTGAGAAAGCAGACAAACTGATGCTGAAGTTCATACAGATAGCAAAACACACAAGAATGTCTAGAAAAACAATTAAAATAAAAGCTAAGGGGAGCTGTAGCCCTGCTAAATATTAAGCTTTAATAAAAATACAGTCTGGTACTGATACATGGCTAGACAGGCAGACCAGTGAAATAGAATAGGGAGTCCATGTTGTGACTTGTATATGCCAACTTAGTGAATGATAGAGAAGCCAGCTCAGACCACTAGGGAAAAGGTGGGCGCTCTGCAAAGTGGGACTGAAGCAACTGAATATCCACTAGGAAAGAGAGCCAATTAAATCCCAAATATGTCAGAGATCTCGATGTCACAACCGAAACCACGCAGTTCCTAGAATAAAACATGTGAATTCCTCTATAATCTGGTACTCAGAAAGGCTTTCAACTATGACTCAAAGTCCAGATGGACTAACAAAAAAAAAAAATTGACTAAATTAAAAAAATATCTTTGCATTAGAAAGAAAAATAAACACAGGCCAAAATAACCCTGCAAAAAATATTTATAACACAAACCACAGAAAATCATGATATATGATTTTTTTTTAATCCTATAGAAGGAATTCTAGCACGTGAAATCAACACATAATTTTTAAGGTAGTGATATTACCATTAGGTGTAAACATATGAAAGTATAGTCACCCTCGCTCGTAGTAAGAGAAATGCAAATTAAAATCACACTGAGCTTTCGGTGTCTTCCCAGCAAAACTGACATAAAATAAAAACAGTATCAAAAAAAACAAAAAACAAAAAAAAAAACCTTGAAAATTTCTTCCTCTGGTGAGACTGTGAGGAGAAAAGACCTCTCAGAAATTGTTGGTGAGAATAAAACATGGTACGGCCTTTATGGAGGGGAATTTGAAAAGATCTTTTGATCCAGCAATTTCTTTTCCAAGGATTTTCTCTAAAGAGTCACGTGATAGTAAGAAAGTAACAATTCTGAACATGTCCCATCTTGTCTGCTCTTGAAAGCTAAGCAGGGTCAGGTCTGGTTAGTACTTGGGATGGGAGGCCATCTAGGAAAACCAGGTGCTGTAGGCATTTGTTTTTTTTAAAATAACAATTAACGCATCATTTGCATTTGCAAAATATTGGAAATGACCTAAAAGCCCATACTTGAAAGGTTGCTTGAATGACCCAAGGCACAATGGGGTAGTTACTTAAAAGAATGAGGAAGATCTCTATGAGCTGACGCAGAGAGTTTCCAGATTAACCTTCAGCGGGAAAAAAGTTCATTCGGCAGTATGGTACACATCACGCTGACTTTTGTGTAAAAAATAAAAAATAAAAAGAGGAATTAATAAAAAAATCCACGTATCTGCTGCAAAAAGAAACACAGGCATGAAGCAGGGCCAGCGGGGCTGGGGAAGGGCAGAGGCGGGGAGAAGGCGGAGCACAGCGTTTCCTGGCGACCTGGCACCTTTCGCACAGGTTTGATGTTGGGACCACAGTCCATACTGCGTCCTCGAAAAGGTGGAAAAGCAACAAAATAAGGGACTAAATAACAACAACAAAATCCGAAATGCAATGCCAAGAGAAACATATGAACCTAAAGAAATTCTAAGTCTATAATGTAACCTTAGTGAAGAGAGGAAAAAAAAGAAAACTAGCCCAAGTAACTTCTAAATTCACTATTTTGAGTCTATATACTCAATCTTAAAATGGAGAAGCATGTAAACATATACTGAACTCAAGTTAGATAATTTTTCTCCTCGATGGTATGGGTTAGCAATTCTGAAAACACACTGGTGTATTGTTGGTAAAAGAAATCACTAAATACATTGAGGATAACCTGAGCTAGGAGAAAAGAGTCACTAGTAGAGACAGAGGACTCTCCCGAGTGAACTTTAGGGCATTAAATGGAAATTAGAGAGATCGGTAGGAGCGCGTGGTTTAAACTTTATGGTTTTGCGATGACAGACAGATAAGATACACTAATAGATGTATGTGTGTCATTGCTCTAGCTCATGAGTCGCCACAGAAACAAAGCACCGTGGTAGCAATGAGCACACGAGCTCTCAGATGCATTTCTAAATGGAACCAGGGCCCTTTGAAAAGACTGGTCCTTCCTAAAGGGGACATGAAAGGAGTGACTTAGGGGTAAGCTGGAAGGACAGTGGTCGCTTAAGCACGCCAGGAATTGCCAGGTAATGAATAAAAAAATAAATAAATAAAGCAGTCATTATAGGAGAATCTTTGAATTAGTGATTTAGGAAAGTATATATCACGTATCCTAGAATGTGATTTTATTTTTTAAAAAATGAAAAAAAAAGGGCAAGAAATCCTTTCTCCTTAACAACAGATACTAAGAGATATCATGACAACATCTACATACCCCAGGAATTACGGTGAATAAAACGCCTGGCCAATATTCACAAAAACAGACAAATAAACCAAACCTATGGAATTTTACATAAAAGGGAAAACTACCCCTAAGTAGTTCTGAGGTAGTCATTTGTAGACTTCCAGTCATGTTGCATTTACTTGTTTCTTACACCAAGTTTCTGAATTCTCTTAATATTAATACATATTGACATGCAACGGAATGACACTGGAAATTAAGTTGGATTACGTGCATGAGCCTCGGATCCAGCTATTTGTGTGATCTCATCCTTAGCCACTAGGTCTGGGGTCCTTCGATTTCCGTCAGTCTCCATACGCTGACGCTGTTATTAATGATGACAATATATTGCATGGATCGTCAAAAAGAAAAAAAAAAGATGAGATAAAAGCTGAACAAAGGTGACAGTTTTAACAGCCTGCAACTCTCTGACCAGTGAACAAAGTCTATATCAACTCAAATTGCACAGAGGAAAGTTAATCACCAGAAAATGGAAGTCCAGCCTGCTCATCTGCTGTTTTTGCCGCGGCTGCACTACTCACGGGGGCACGCAACGATCAATACGCAAAGTAAACAGGTAAGCCTGAATGGATTCAGGACAAATCTCAAATACCTCTCCTGTCAGGTTAGCAATGGGTCAGTGAGACAAGTGAAGTGTGTGTGTGTGTGTGTGTGTGTGCGTGTGTGTGTGTGTGTTCATGCACGTGTGTATGCCACTTAACAAGTTGCCATTAAGGGGCAAGGTATTGCTAATTATTGAGACTTATTTTTAAAAGATGGATAGGCCCTATTAGATACAGGACATTTTTTTTTTCACTCAATCCTCCATTCCGTCATCCTTTATAAAGATTTACCAAAAACCTACTATGTGCTATTTCTGAAAGTAAAAAAAATAACAGTATGAATTCAACAGACATGAATGAAGCCAATCTGATGCCCAGGCAAAGTTCCTGCCCCTCTGGGTGGTACCAGGTACTCAGTGCCTCGAAGAGACATAATCGGGGTGTCCTGGGGACACGGGAGAGGACCTGAGCTCCTGCAGGGCCACGCCCTCACATCTACACGCCCTGCGGTATTACCGTTATGTAACGCGAGCGCACTTTCTCAAGATGGATTAACACGATCAGGGCTTCTTTTGCAAAAACATCAACAGAAGCATGTGCGGTGTTTCTCATAAAGCAGGCAGAAAGCCTGGTGTAATTCTCATTAGTAAAATCTAAACAAAATAGTAAAATAAAACACTATTTTCATTAGATAGACATCTCCGAGTAAATGCGAGTGTGTTCAGTCTTCCACGTGCGTGTGCACGGCGCATGTTTGTGTGAAAAGGCAAGAAGAGAACAGAACCAACACACACTGGGCGAGGCACCTGTCCCCAGCACAACAGATGTGCTCAGAACAATTCCGACATTAGACGCGTTACCTGCATTTTACAGATGAAGAAACGCTTAGAGAGGTGCTGAAGATACTGGTAGTTTTCCATTTCTAAAATTTTCTGCTTGAAAATGACTTTGAAAATATGCTTGTCGGCTTATACAATCTGTTAATTGTAATACTGAAGTCATAGAGTCGCCTGGATTGGAAAGAAAAGAACACATTTCTGCCATGCTCCCCTGAGCGCTCTATTTCTTAAAACTTTCACAAGTGAAAGAGGCCTGACTAGCCACACTGACTGAGTGATGGGAGCAATCACTGTCAGAAGAATTGGTAAAAACAGTGTTCTCACTTTCGAAAAGCATCTACATTCTAGCAAAACAGGAAGTCATGTCCATAGTGATCTGATGGTGCTTTCAAAGATTGCCTGACTGAAACCATAAGTCCCAGTGTTTTCCAGCGCCCCAATCAGATCACTCAGAAAGTTCTGAAAGCACCTGCTTGTAGCTGACGTTACGTATCTGGTTGTCTAAGCGAGGTAAACGTCAGGCTAAGATGTCAGGTGGGCACCCTTGTCCATGTCTGCCCAGCAGAAAGGGTGGGCGCTGGGAACCGAGTCTCTGGCTTTGGCAGGGATGGAGACTCAAACGTGTTGTCTCGTGAATCGCTGCGTGGGCATCAGCCCAGAATAATGTCAACTAGCCAGCAGCAGGAAGTGTAGAACACGAAGGATAAAGAGATGGAGAGAGCAAGGACGGGTTAAAAGAGGCCAAAGGGTCCTCTCTAGGAGAGCTCTGGGAGGGGGGAAGGCTAGGAAAGGCATTGGGAGGCTAACTGAGAAATAAAAAATTTAAGTGGAGGATGAATACGGTAAATAAATAAATAGATAGATAGATAAATAAACAAATGAAAAAACCTTTACAAAGCATCTTTGAAGAAAAGCCACTTGGATTTTTAAAAATAGCTGAATGTTAGGATATTTGCATTTATTGTAAATGAAGTATCTGAAATCAGGTAAACCAAACATTTGGAAAAACGTCCTGGAGAAATTTTTAAAATGCAGATCTAGGAATGATTTCTCATTAACATGATTACTTTTGCAAAAAAGTGGATGATTGCAGATTATTTGCTAGTGATTGAAAAGTTCTATCTGTGAAGTATTTTAAGAAAGCCTCCTAGTAACCTTTGTTTGCCATTAATTTTCTTACTGAATCTTTCTCTATAGATACTCTAAGGGAAATGCCATATAACCTCTTTCAAAATTATAAAAAAATATATAAACCATTGACATCCAAATTAATGAGCTTCCGCTATACTACATTTGTGACTCAGAATAAAAAGCTACTTAGCCGCTGGAAAGAACAGAGAACTGAATAAGCATAGCCAGGCTCTGGGTACTCTGCTGTGTGAGACGTGATAAAGCAGCATTTCCATCTTTGCTCTCTGGGCCACTCCTGCACTGGCATTCGCCAGTGAACTCTAGCGGCTGGATTAGTGAATTGAGATCTCCAAGACCTCTGAGTTTTCAGCAAGGCACACGATTTTTAAATCCTTTCATCTGTGCGTGGTGGGTTTCTGAGCTCTGTGGGTTTATTAGACATTTTTCTGTGAGGATTTTACATTTTCTCAGAAAAAGCTACTGCACAGTTTAGTGGGATCATTACTTATGTGATAAACCCATTACCAATTTTCTTTTTCTCTAAAACTTCGTGGAGGAGTAAAGAAGTACAGCTGCCAGCTGCACCCCTAAGCGACAGTCGCCCAAGCGAAGCGAAGCTCTTAACAGGGTCTGCTTTGGTGACGGTCGCGTGTTGGCCCCTCTTCATCTGACTTCTCTCCGAACTTTATTGGTGAATGTGTACAGAGGCGCAGCTTCATCAGCGGGACATCGGTGGGACTTTAGGTGACAAATGTGTTGTGTTCTGATGCCATTTTCGAAATTTAAATAAAGGCACAGGGGAGAAGCCTGGACGTCCCTGGAGAGAGAAGCGTCGCTGAACTGCAGTTCTATTTCGCACGTGAGAGGGAAAAATATTAATTACTGTTATGGTAGCGATTTTCCAGATTATAAACTCTACTCTGCTTTCATTAGAGGTTTATTTACTGTGAAGCTAATAAAGCTGAAGCTTCCAAACTCCTCTTCTAAGGCTCGCTACCTAAATTTGCTTTTTGTAATTTTGATGGGTTTTTTTTTTTTTTTTAAGAAAACACCCACAATTATCTAAGCGTCAGGCCCCACGAACCCTCGAGCTGCCCTAAACAAAATCGATGGTGCTCTTCCTGGAAAAGATTTCGGAAGCTGCTTTGCTGAAAATAACGATGATAATTGTTTTTGATAGTAACGTTACCATTATTGCCCATCGTCTGCTTCCGGGGGCCTTTGTTTCTGATAATTGCTGCGTAGATAGTTTGCAAACATCATGCCTGGTCCTCAGCATAATCGTGCAGTGTGGAGAAGCAAGGGGCATGCACAGGGGAACTCAGTCCGAGGAGCTGCTCTGCCCTCCTCCAAACTACGCCTAAGTTTATCCGCACAACTGTCAGTCCTCGGTGCGGTAAAAGTGGCCACTTAAAAAATAAAACACACAAACAAAAAAACCCTTTTACGCATCACTAGGCACTAACTAAAAATCAATAGAATAGCAAAGTGAGTGGCCTTAAGGCTTTTAAATTGTTTATTTGGTTATAGGTCATGTTATATCAAATCGCATCAAATAATCCATTTAGAAATAGGGTAATAGTCTGTCAAGTCTGAATGCTGGAAACATTAGTAGAAGATGAATTAACCAATCAACAAGGCAGTTAAATGCTAGTAGCTATAAGATCTGGAAGGGTGAGTGTTAATTCAAATAATGTTAAATGGTATTCACGGGATAAATGAACTATGCCGAACATTTTAAATAACTCAGGTATGGAATGATTCAACGTGCCTCCTTGAGGATATTTATGGAGATACTACAGTTTTATTTCTCAGTTGCGGTGGTTTTCTATTTAAGACATTACACTTTCTGTGAATCTGGCCAACAGAAAGGATTTTTCCATAAATTTGCGAGTGAAGACGAACCCTGAGCATACACCAACCTCAGCCTTGCAGGCTCAGAGAGCCCGGCAGGCTGTTTGCCTCCTCAGAGTGGACTCGTACACCTGGATTACACTCATATTTTCTAAGCTGAGGATACTGATGTAGGAAGTGAAAAACGCGACTTAATTACTTGGCGATGGAAGTCCAAATGCCAAAATGGTTCCTGCAAACCCGTGGCCTTCGGCAAGTCCACTTTTCCCCTGTAGGAAAGCTACATAAAATCCAAATTATGAATTAAGGAAAGAGTGAGTAAGCGTGGTATCAGAAAACAGGTAGCAGAAGGCTAATTCTAAAATTTAGCCTTAACTTCCTGCACATGGTGCTCAAAAATCTTCTTTATTGAATGAATAAAAGAATGAGGACATTGTTAAAAAAACAAAATTCCACTGAGTAAATGTGAAGATCTAATTGGCTCTATCAAGCAGTTTGTGAACGTGGGGGCCTCCCCCAGCAAGCAGAAAGACCTTCGGTGGTGCGGCACAAGATGGAAGGTTTCCATGGAGACGACGGTGGGCAAGAGAGCTACTAAGCAAAGAAAAGAAAGGACTATTTCTAGGGGAAAGGCAACGGCAAGGGCTTTTACGGTACAGGTGGCCACTTCTTCCTGTGGACGATGAAGAGGGCCCACGTGACAGGGGCCTCTGCTTTTCTCCGTAACAGGGCTCAGACACTGTTTTCTGTTGTTTGTTTTTGATTGCTTGGCTTCGCCACGTGGATTCCACTACCATTTAGGTTCCTGGTCAGTGATGGCAAAGCCATTACCCATCCATGACGCTCTGATTCTCTTCTTCTTACACTTGCAGGATTTACTGGCTCCCACTTGACTGCTGCACTCTTTCTTCGTATACGTTTCTCCCAAGTCGGCCCTTCCTCCAGCCCATCACCAGTCCTGCCGCACATTCTGCTTCTCCGTGAGCGACAGCTGTATTCGTTTGCAATTGCAAACCTTCAACTGAGAGTCATCTCTGTTCTTTCTCTCTCATCTCCTCCATTTAATTTACACTAAAGTTTTCATAAATACTTGAAATATATGTTCACTCCTCTTCATCTCTACTGCCATCTGACTGGGGACAAGAATTCTATGGTATAATAGAGCCCACTGAGTGCGATCATGGTACAACCCCATGAGGAAGTGGTACTCAGATTCCATATCTTAAGTATCTTGCCAGGTATATTAGGGAATGAAAGCATCTCTAACCTTCAGTGGCATCTCCTCCCCTTGGAATCAGAACATGGTTTGTGAATATAGGTTCTAGCATTTAACATCTGATATACTTCTCACTGATGGCATAAGTAAAATAGGTCATCTTCTGGTTCAAAAAAGTACTACATTTATCAACACATCTGTTATCAACATGTTCTTGTTATATAAATACCTTGCATCTATTAGAAATTTGAACTGAGAATAAAAGCTTAGGTGACAAGAGACAATCAAATAATTTGAACATAATCATTCACCCAACAAATCAAAGCCTGATTTAATGTATGGAAGACTAATTTTTCTGACTCCTTTCCAAATATTATACCAAGCATAGCAGACTGTATGTTTAATTTTTCAAAAGGTCTATTGCTTTCCTGGTCATTTTTGGAGTGAACTGATTTCAACAGAAAGTACAGCATAAAATACAATGAAGACTGATCACCGAGAATGTTGGGTTTCTGCTGTGATTTTTCTATTAATTACCCAGAGAAGACTTTTCTATAGAGAACTGTTAAGTAAAAATAGAAAATCCAGGTCAGCTTAATACCTACAACTATTAAATATGATTAGGTAATACTTAGGATAAGTATTCTCGACATTTCCTGGATTATTCAAAGAGGAAAAAGGATAGTGTGGACCACTATACGAACTGGTGCCATTATGTGTTTCCATGATACAGCCAAAAACAGAGCAGACGAATCATCCCTCTGCCTTGTGAAAATCAAATGCAAATGGAGACAAAACTTGAAAATCCCCTGAGCAGATAAAACCAGTTCAGTCATACAAACAAAGCTCCATTTAGCTTACTTTGCAAGAAGCGAGGCTAACTTGACCCCAGTAACTTTGCCTCTGAAAATCACGAGTGAAGCTCGCCTCCGCACCGTGTGAGCTGCGCTACGACAGCATGCCCCTCAGCCTCGTTCCGTCTTCCAGTGTGGATGCTGCCTGTTTGCAAACTGTCTTTTTGATGTGTGTGTAATAAACTCTGACTAATTACTACTTCAGTGATTCATTGATCTTCTGTCTTTTTCTGATCTTTTGGCAGACTTTGATTTTAGACAGCCTATCCAAACACCATGAAAACAGAACAAAAACACATTTGCTTCTCACGGAGTTCAAGGATTGACTAGGATTGATTGTACGTTTCACTTCATGTTAAGTTTTTTCCTAAAAAGAAGATATGGATTCAACTCAAGGCTATGCGTGATGAAGAACTTGCAAGGAAGTATAGTGAGGTCAGCAGCTTACCTTGAATGAATCGAAAAAGTGAGCTATGTTAAAAGATGAATAGAGAGATGACGAGATGGTTAGTAATGTCATAGAGCAACCACAATGAAAAGTTAATAGTAGGATCTAGGTGATAGTTATGGAAGTGTCCACAGCAAACTTTTTCAAACTTGCTATATGTTTGAAAATTTTCATGATAAAATGTTGAAAAGATGAAAACTGGCATTAGAGTTACTCTTAGAAAGATGGGGCATAGGGAGTTCAGGGGATGCTGGGAGCATCCTGTTTCTCGATCTGGGAGCTGGGTAATGGAAGTGTTTCCTTCGTGAGAACCTAACAAACTGAATGTTTATGTTTGTTTCTGCATGTATGCTCTACTTCAATTAAAAGTTCAAAAATAAAACCAAAACAATAATTCATAAAGATCTATGCATCCCCATGTTCGTAGCAGCACAAATTATAATAGCCAAGATATGGAAGCGACCTAAATGCCCATCAACAGATGACCGGATAAAGAAGTTATGGTTCATGTATACAATGGAATATTACTCAGCTATAAAAAAAAAATAAAAGAAAATCCTACCATTCGCAGCAACATGGATGGAACTAAAGGTTACTTTGACGAGTGAAATAAGTCAGACAGAGAAAGATAAATACCATACAATTTCACTTATATGTGGAATGTAAGGAACAGAAAAACAAACTAATCAAACGGACTCATATAGAGGACAATCTGGTGACGGCAAGAGGAGAAGGGGTGTTGAGGAGAGAGGGGTGAAGGGTTAAAGAAGTACAAGTTAGTAGCTGATAGATGGTCACAGGGATGGGGAACACGGCAGAGGGAATGCAGTCAGCACTAACATAATGGCTGGGTGGAGAGAAAGAGAAACCGGGGGGATCGTTTTATAAACTATATAGATGTCTAACTGATGTACTGTATGCTTGAAACTTAGTAATACATTTCTTTTAGAAGTTCAGAAATAAAACAAAAAATTGTTACCAGTATTGTTTTGAACCCTTTGATAATGAGTGACAGACTCCTAATCCCATGTAGGATCCTTCCTGTAGGTGGGAAGTTCAGCATCGTGGGAGAAGATTTTTGGCAAAAAAAAAAAAAAAAAAAAAAAAAAAACCATTTATGTGCTTTATATGAGCTATTCACAGAACATTGTTTGCCAACAGATAATCTGGGGTGGGGAAGGTGGGATCTCAAGTGCTTATCACTGGAGCACTGGTTAAACAAATTCTCTCCAACAATCACAAATTGAGAGCTATAAAAACAGTAGTATATGCACTATTTGTTATCTTATTTATGTAAAAGGAAACATATGTATGTTTGTGCAAACAGTAAAACCCAAAGCCCTCGGTTCTTTAATTCGAACATGACTGGAAAAACAAAGGCAAACACAGGGCCTCGGGTCTCAGTTAGCAGTCTAATGGAGAATACTGAGCAAACACGAAACTGTCAATGTCAGTGCTGGAGGATGTTAAGCATTCATCCGCCTCTTACAGGTCTCTTACTGAATATGGGAACAAAAGCAGCAACTAATGCATCACACTGTACACATGGCTAAATGGCTAAGTATATGTTAAAGCGCCGATAACATTACCTTAATATATGTAGACAAGAAAAGGTTTAATGAATATTTATAAAAGACACTGTCCACATTAGGTTGAATCTATACAGATTTTGTACGAAAGTAGATTTCTATCAATGTCTGAATACTAAGAAGGACTGAGATCTTTCTAATGTACTTAAAAGTTTGTTTTCATTCTTCTAACTATTCCTGACTTTTAACTGTGAGATTGTCAGCCTTTAAAAGTTTATTGTTATTTCCTGTGGAATACGACTATTAATAAAGGAGGTTGTTATACATGCTTCATTTTTAGGGAAAACTTTTATCTGCTTATAAATGTTTATAATAGGAAACAATGTTTGTTTAAAATGTTTTGTAAAGCTGATCCCTTTAAGTCACAAATTATGTGGTTATAGAAAGCTGATACTTACCGATAAATCCTGTGATAATTAACTATTATTTCATTGTCTTTAAACCAGAAGGCCAGCATCATGTTAGTAACGTAATGTGCCTGAGCGTCAGCATGGCACAGCCAAATACTGCTAGGTGACTATAATTGTGCTTTCAAATATATCCCAGCCCCATTTGCAGTAAGGCGCAGTGCTGTAGCCAGTTCTGACCAACGTGCTATAAAGGGAAGTGAAGTGTGTCACTTCCAGATTGAAGCTTTAAAAAGAGGCTGCATGTTCCAGATGGTACGACACGAAATTCGAGACTTTGTCAACTGGGGTCCTTGAGAAACTTTATGGGGTAGAGTCTCCACTGACTTGAATTATGCATGTAGCCCAAGTGGGAAATAAACCTCGGTAGTCACGTTTGTCACAAACCCAGTGATTTGATTTAATCATTTCTAAGAGGAAATGCAGATGTAAATTTCCCATGTTATGATGTATGTGTCATATGCATAAAACACACATGTACACACCCTCATAGACATACAGGAAAATTTTAACAATGCGGTTAGTCTTGGGGAGGATGCCAGGGTAGGATAAGTACAGGGGATGTTCTAAGGGCGTTTTCCTTTTATAAATACATCTATCCTTTCTATATAATTTTTGTTTTAAAATCCAGGATCATGTATGCTTTTATAAGAAAATATATAAAGAAATAAATAATATTCCTTAGAATTCCTATATCCTCAGCTCAAATTGTCTTTTTTGCTTTAAAAAAATTTGCTTTATTCTTTGCACCTGCCCAGGAGAAGATCTCTCTCTTTTTAAACCAAAATTAAAACACAGCACTCCTTCACCCAATCTCCTTTTCAACTCTCTCTTCTCTCACGTGCAAACTCTGTATCATACTCTATCGTTCTTACTCTGTTTCTCAATCTAACAAATATTTCCCGTTTCTCCTTTAACACTGAAATCTATCTTACTGTTTTGCAACTCTTACCTGCCATTGATTTAAAAAAAAAAATTGTCGTGAGTATGCTCATCTCCAATTCTCGTTAAACTTTCACTGCTTAACCTCCAAAAGAGAATACAGGTTTGCTTGTGCCGCTAGGCAATCCATGAATTCAGCTTCAAGAACTTTATCTTCATCGATGGCCTCAATTTTATTCCTCTGTCCAAATTCACTGTCACTTCTTAGTGAGTAATTCTACTTGCTGGGCTTTAACTTAAATTACTCTTGCTTTAAATAAAATCCCCCCCGTTTCCCACACATGCACTTTTCCTTTGATGTTTTTGTTCAAGTTTGCACTGATCTGTCTTTCCAGTTTGAACGCTCAGGGTTAACCTCACGTTCTCCTTCTTTCGTCCCACAGCGCTTCGGAAGGACCCACAAAACGTGGCCCTGTGTGTCCCTCTCGTTGCTCGCTGACCGTGTTCCAAGCACGCTGGCCTCCTTGCCGTTCCCTGAGCCTGCCAGGCATGCTTTTCAACCAGGGCCTTCTCTACTTTTCCATTGCCTGCAAGTCTTCGCCTCAGGTTTCCAAGTCTGTGTTCTCACCTACTCTTTCGGAGAGGCATTGAGTTTCCTATCTTATAGTAAAGTTCCTTACTGGCATTCATATCAAGAGTGGAATCCGGGAATTTCAAAGACGATCCCCAGCTAACGCACCGTCTCTTAATAGGACCAATAGATACTAACACAGCATACCATCTTGCCTCCTTTGCATCTCTTTAAGTCTAAATTCGACCCTATTATCACTCACCTAAACTGAAGCAATACTCTAACCATCTCTCGTTGGTATTATCCTATCCTAACTTATCCTCTGATTAATCTTCCTTAAACTCTGGATAAATTATATCTAATACCAAGACAACCTGTCAATAGAATGGGATGAGTAGGGGAAGATTAGAGTAGCTTTTGATTACTAAACACATGTAAAAATACTTAATTATTTCCATGTCTTGGCCAATGTGAATAACGTTGCATTGAAAGGCCCTTCGATAGATGACTGGATAAAGAAGATGTGGTACATGTATACAATGGAATATTACTCAGCCATAAGACAAGATGAAATCCCGCCTTTTGCAACAACATGGATGGACCTTAAGAGCATCATGCTAAGCGAAGTAAGTCAGATGGAAAAAGTTGAGAACCATATGATTTTACTCATATGTGGAATATAAAACTAAAAGCAACAAACAAATAAGACAAACAAAAGCTCATGGACACAGACAATAGTATGGAGGCTGCCAGGGGGGAAGAGGAGGGGAAAAATGGGTAATGGGGTCAAACACACGGTCATGGAAGGACATTTAACTTCCGGTGACGAGCACACCATGCGATATACAGATGATGTGTTACAGAACTGCACACCTGAAGCCTATAGAATTTAATTAACCAACACCACCCCAATAAACTCAATAAAAAATAAAAATACTTATTTCATTTGTTTACATTTCTACTGGCTTTATCTGAGTAAGGTAAACACAACTAAAAAGCTTTCAAATAAATATCAGAATTTTTTTTTTTTTGGTTAGAAAAACAGAATAAGAGAAACCTCCTTAGTACCTCCTTAGCACCCATTTCTAGATATATACCTAAAATTTTATTGCTTATTCCCCCAATGTCCTAATGCTCAGCATCTCAGAATGTGGATGTAGTTAGTTAAAATGAGATCATGTTGGAGTAGGGTGTCCTTATAAGAAGATGGCCACGTAGAGACAGACACACAGAGAGTATGACATGTGATGACCAAGGCAGACATTGGAGTTAAGTGGTAGTGAGCTGAGGAACACCACAGGTGACTTGGAAAACACCAGATTTCGGAGAAAGGGCAGCCCTGAAGATACCTCGATTTTGGACTTTAAGCCTCTAGAACCAGGAGAGTAGAAGCTGCTGCTGTTTGCAGCTGCCGAGTTTGTGGAACTTTATTATGGCAGCCCCAGGACACTAAGACACTGTCTGTGTGGGTGGAAAGGGTTTCTTGGTAGGATGTTTCCAAACGACTTGAGTGAAAAAAGACGACCACTGCATTTGTAGTGCAGTCACACATGGTAAAATACAGTAAACAGGAGCATAATATTTAAACTTTTTTTTCTGGAAATTGCCTCTATTGTTGGATGTAATTTTGACATTGACTCTCATAAACAAATCCCACAGAGCGATTCTATACTGGCATGTGGTAGCATACATTACTGATGCGTTTGCCATTTATTTTCCTGTGTTTACAGGAACAAATTCTAAAGCGATTTATGTCTATGACATTTGTTCACATAAATCAGCATTATGAGTAGATTAAATTTTTTTGGACCGGTGAGCAGAAATTACTAAATTCTAGCCTTCCTATTTCTAGATGAACATTGTTCTTCCATCAGAAAAAAAAATTACGACACCGAGGTGTGAAGAAAACTGATTTCACAGCTGTGTGTGCGGACTGTGCTGCAGTCGACCCTGACAGGTAAATATTTAACACAGTGTCATAGTCCGCACTAATGACAAATTCCTCACCTTGCACGATAAGCCTATTCCTTATTCTGTCCTTAATGGTGGAGAGTATTCAATCATCCCAGATCAGGCTTTGCACATAGGAGTCAAACAGTAAATATTTAGTAAACTGAAAATGGTGTGTCTTGTATTTGAGGATCACATATACCTACTTCAACGTGTTGATGCAGTTACAAATATTATACCTTTTAATATAAAACAAAGCATAACAGAATTAGATAGTGAGATAGAGAAATGCACAGCTCTATCAGTGATTCGTATTTTCTCTCTCTCATTTTTACAGGTAAAATGCTTCCTCCTCCGCTGGTTGTGACCTATCTGGCACCAGATCATCTGCTTTCTGCCTGGCTCTGCCCTGCTCTGGGCCTTCGGTGGCTGACCCCTGCGGACTGCATCGCCTGAGTCCCCTACTGAGACTTGTTTACAGAGTGACTGGGCCAATAGGAAGCAGTACAGGACAACAGACGGCAAGGGAAAAGGGAAATTATGAGTGTTCCTACTCTATTTCCCCCTTGCTTTGGCGCCTTCCTTTGGTAGCTGCTGAATTTGTAACTGACTACCAATCTCACAGGGACACTCCTCCTCCATGGCAAGCGGGTCTTCACAGTAACGATGTTTGATGGCTACTCCCGACTGACGGTGTTAGGGACTGCCCAGTTCAGACGGTCATGCACTCACTAGTTCCTGCCAGGCTTGTCTCATGCTGGCATATTATGAATCTGGTCCTTGTTCACATTTACGTATGCAACCCCTGATTTAGAGGATGCAAGCTCTCTAATTCCAGCTCATATAAATTAATTTTGTCAATCCATCTGACAGAAGAGTTCCATAATAAAAACCCCCTTCTTTTTCTGTTTATTTGTTTAGGCTGTGGAGGCCATCAGAAGGGTTCATACCAATGAATATTTAGGCAACAAATATTTTTGATGACCAGGTGAATTCTATGACTTGGGGCCTGCAGGACTTTCTAAATTGAATAAGACACTATTTGTGGTTCTGGAGTTCAGAGTCTCTGTAGGGGAGATACTTTACATTCCTATATATTCAGCATTCAGTTCAAACAAACCTCTTGTTCCTCCCAGTATGTACCTTTGTCTTCTGTGGCAAGGAGCGTCTCTGGAGCTGGAGGGCTTCTGGGATGAAGGTCCTTAGTTAATTGTATAAGCTCATTACTATTCATGTCACTTTTGCAAAAACAGATCTCGTTTTGATTTTAATCGGCAGGTATTTTTAATGGAATCAAATTGAAAATGACGTGTTCCTTTCCTCTTCTAATCCAACACTGAATCTTTTGTTCTATCTCAAATAATTCTGCCTTTTAATTTAGAGGGTCTTCATTGGGATAACATCTCGTAAAAAATGTATTTACCCTAGTTTTTGTTCTACTATGAGACATTTTTTAAAAAGGTATCTCTTAGTTAATCCACGAGCCTATCGATCAGGATAGTGGTAGCCACCAGGATGGGTCAGACAGATTGGCCGGAAAGGGTGTGACGGAACTTTCTGGAATAGTTTAGAGAGCCAAGAATGCTGGTCATCCAGGAATATGCATTTGTCTGGACTCAACAATTTACATTTGGGATTTGTATACTTTGCTATAACTATTTTTACTACAATAAAATAACAAAAAAATATTTCTTATACTCTACACAGTATAGATAAATACCATGTTTTTAAAGTGAGTGCATGGAAATAATTGTATCGTCAATGCCAATATGTGGGTCTTGCATGAGTACTTTCATATAGAATCTCTAACAATTTTTCATTATTATAGGTTTATCTACTTACTTATTTTCTTAATGAAAATCTAAGTTAAAAAACAAAACACTAATATTGAAATACATAAAGTCAAGTCAGGCCTAAGGTGAAACATGTGTCTTTAACCAACCACAATTAAGAAGTGGCTCCCACTCACCTATTTAAGAAATCAGTATAAACGGCTCCACAATCTATCAAACTTTTCAGATGGATTTTCATAACCAGCCTGAGTAAGAAAAGCTAGGACCTTTATAGATGAAAACTTTTACTCTACTTTGACAGAATCCCTTTTATGAGTAACAGGCTAGTCAGATGAGCCACAGGCAGTTTTTCTAGGAATGCAAAATGTTCGAAATTTACTGATTAGTTTGCTGTGGTTGTTGTTAACGGAGTTTTATATTGTCCTCGTTTAAGGACTTTAGATCTAAAATATTCTCTTTAAGACTGATGACATTTGATTGGCATACTCTACTGGCCCATCAAATTCAAACATTTTATTCCCTGACTGCTGTAGATAAAGACTTTTGCTGCACGTACAGATTTCTGCTCACACTAAAATGATGATGGACACGTCTTCCTCTGGCGGAGAGTAATTTTCTCTCTGACATCTCTATCAGGCCTTGGAGGCGGCAGTAAGCCTCCGAGTTGTGGTAGATTTCACTCCCGACGTGTCGGCGCTCCAGACAGTGCCCACTAGCTGCTGCCTGCCTCGCCCACGCCACGAGGTACAAACACATCGCCCCTCCCCAGCGCTGTTGGGAGGAAGAACTCAGGAGAAGGTTCGTTCCTTCCTTTCCCTCTCTCCCGCTTCACATCTCCAGTCTTCCCAGAGGCTGTTGGCACCGTTTCATATCCCTAAGGCCACTCTCACAGCAAATGGTCATGAAATCTTTCTGTTTCTGATTCACCGTTGCATTAAAATTGTATACTCAGGTCTCAGCACAGTATTTTTTTTTTTTTTACATATTCTTCTATTACATGCATAAATGTTAGACAAAGGAAATAATGAAGAAGCAATATACGGAGTTCTGCATCATGTCCATTTTAGTCTATCGATAATCAGGAAGTTAAAAAAATTTTCAAGTAACCAAAGAGACCATGCCACTTTATTATCAGAGGGGTCGATGTAATGCTTATGAAAAGGTGCTTTGTTTAATGACTCTCAACATTTCATAAACATAAAAGAAATATAGCAAAGCAATATAAATGGCATTAAATACATTATTTCTAGGTTTTTATTTTTTAAGGCACACAAATAGCTTAAAATGCATCCAGTTCAGAAAGCTACTTTGGATAATTAGATATAATTATTTTTAATGTAAGTTCTTTGTATGCAGTTGTTATTTCTTATTTATCTTTATTTATTACCTCTACATAATACAGTGTCTTGTAGAAAGTATGCAATTATCAGTTGAATGAAATAAAATTAAACATAATTAGTAGATTTGGTACTCTTATTATAAACAATGCCTCACAGTTATGGACAATTATCATTCTCAAAGCACTTTTACATTTAGCATCTCGTATGACGCATCTATTAATCGATTTGTTCAAAAAAATAATTATGGAATCGCAATTACACACAGTTACATGAAGCATATAGAACAAAGAAGAAAATGGACACACAGATGACTATTTTGCCGCACGCTGTAGGGCATACGGCAGAGAGAGAAAATCAAGCCTCGAGGGTAAGAGAAATTCTCGTGACTGAAGAAACAACTAAGGGATAAGCAGAGTTAGCTTGAGAAAGAGGACGAGGATAGTGGAGGTTCCAGGAAGGAGAAGTAGCACGTGCGAGATATGCAAAGTAAGACAATAACTCCAAGAAGCGGGGTTACAGGGCAAGGGGGCCGGGGGGATGGGCTCGGAAGGACAATTCTGCTGGCCGGTTTGCTCAATTTAAAGACTGAGTGGCACATGTAATTATATTATTGCTAGCTAGACTTCTCAAACTATAAAAGTAGCATTAAATTTGCACTTAAGCATTATATTTAATAACTTGGAGAAGAGTCTGATAACCAAAGAGCTCCAGTGAGTTGTATTACGATGTGGCATTTGCCAAGACTTAGCCCGAAAGGGAGCCTGACAGTGACGTAGATGAAAACCTACACTGAAAAGTCTCCTAAAATCTTTATTAAATATTACATATTCCGAAATTTCTCTTCAAAAAACACTAATGAATATCAAACAATAATCAAAAAAATAAACGAAGCTGGGTTTTCAATGGTTAATCACCTCAGGAAACACTGAGTTAAACGGAATTAAGCTTCGGGCTTGCTCGGACTCTTCGGCAGTTGAAAATAATGTGCGAATTACCGAGAAAGGAGTGTAACGCGACGGCATGCAATATTTCTCAAACTTATTTCCCCTCGTAATATTTTTCCCGGCGGAACAGCATAGAGGACCAGGTCTCTGAGGGCTGAATTGTGAAAAATGCTGCCAGTGCACTCATTTTTTCCTTTCTTGATAAAAAAAGCCTTTGCTGTGCTTCCTGTTTCAATAAGAACAAATGAGATGTAACAGAAACATGAGACTATGCTTGCCTTTAGAGAAAACATAATCATCAGTTCTGGTGAGTGTGCACAGAGCTAGCAGTAGCAGAAATTCAGGTCCCAGGGGACCCTTCCCAGGGTCGCAGGCAAACCTGCTCCCCCCGTCACCAGTCTGAGCAGTCCCTGCCTGCCGTTCCAGCATTTCCACGTCTCTTAGAGTTCTTCGGACGTCGCCGAAAAATCTCCCCTCTTTCCTACTACAGTTCCAGCTCCCACGACTCCTCCTGTGCCCTTGACATTCTAAAAGCATCAGTGGTCACAGTGATAGAGGCAGCGGTAGTCATTAACGATCCTTATTAACAATTTCACACATATTGGCACAATTAATCCTCTCAAAAAGCCTCAGAGGTCGGTACTGTTATTATTTTCTTGTTTTCAGATAAGAGAATTGGAGCAGCTAGAGTCTCAGTGACTCAAGGACCTTCACTCTTAACCATCATTCTATGAGACTCCGCCCCTAAGGTCAGGGCAGGCTTCACAAAGGGGCATCTGACAGTCCTGAAGGCGGGGAATCAGAAGGTAGTCACGAAAACAGAAGCGGCTCCCATAAACAAGCAGAAGCGAGAGCCTGGGTGGATGCAGACGACAAGTGTGGTCAGTGTGACAGCCTAGAAGGCTGTGGGCTTTCAGAGACTCACGGGGGGCCACTGACGAGGCGCAAGGCTGGAGAAGTATGAGAGATGAGTGAGGAAGAGCCCTCCACGTCAGCGTAAGGACCTGAAATTTATTCCGTGGCCTGCTGCATCTTTCTTTCTTTACCACTGAAGTAAACAGAATGGCATAATTGGCCATTTATTAGACTCTGTTAATATTTTAAGCTCGATGTTTCTCTTTTTCTCTAGAAGATGTGTATTATTTTACTGAAGCCTAGATCTCACGAAATGAGATCTAAAATTCTAGTCTAAATATTCTTAAAGAAGCACAGTGACATTTTCTCATTTCATCTCAAAGAATTTATTATTCTGGAATTATTTGTCTCTTGTGTTTAGTAAGCTACTTTAGTCATCTTGCTATTATTATTATTCATATTACATAAAAATAGACAGGCTCTAGCTGAAATATTGTCTCTCTCTAGCATTTTGGCTTGTTTACTGCAAAACATGCTCCATATATTATAAATGAGGGGAACGTCAAATGCTTCTAATTGAAAACAACTTATACACTTCCATTTAGGTTATTGATTTGTAATTTCATTTCTCACTGGAGAATATCCTAGATTGTAATCTCATATACCCATATCCGATGTCAGGATAAAGTGGTTCATGAATCCATTTGCTTTGTGTGTGATATCCTTCAGGTCAAGAAAGTGTTTGTTTAAAGTATCAAACTACACGTGTTCTTGAGCATGTTCACAATATTCAGAAAATTGATTTAGATTCAGTTGAACTTGGCTTTTGTTGTTGTTTTGTTTTGTTTTGACAATGTAATTTTACTATATATATTTTCTAAATCCATTTTTTTCATTCTATATTAGGATTTGGAGATAATCATATTTGAGTCATATATAGCTAATATTTAAAGTTCTTAAACAGTTCGTTCAAGTTCGCGCCCACTCTACTCCACCCCGATCTAGACTCTGCAAGCCTGCCTTTCCTGAAAGACACCAACAGGACCCGCAGCTGCCTGGCTTCCTACTGCATTCAGCGGAGACAGGAGGTTCTTTCTATGACTCTGACAGGGTGACGTGGCCCCCCACTGGGACTAGGCTCCTGGCAGGGCAACTGTCCCCAAACAGACACGCTGTCCAGATCTGGGCACCTCCCTTCCACAAGCCCATTCAAGCTTGGGGAGTGAATGACAAGCTTCCCACTTTTGTTGGTCCTGGGATACTTCATCATCCTTTGGAGTTTTCCTAAACCCTGCTCATATGCTTATAAAACTTTACCAAACTCTGTCCAAATGACTCAATTTGAGCACATGTTCTGTTTTCTGCTGCTAGCTTAATACACTGGAAAAGGAAGAATAAAATGTTTTGGTTTAGTTTGGTTTGATTTTCTATCATCTGGGTAAATATTAGGGCTATTTCCTAACATACAGAAGATAGATTGGAAGAGAAATAGTGGGAGGATGTGGGTAGGAAAACAAAATCAAGGCTTCCGCTGGGGAATACCCATATTTGAGAAGTCCGTGATATATCAGAACGGAGATGTCAACAGGCTCTTATGGTGGGAATCTGGAGCTCAGAGAACAGGCTCGATGCATAAATTAGGGAGTTATCAGGGTAAAGGTGACAATTCAGTGATGAGAATAGGTAAGGTCGCCAGGAAGGTCATGTAGAAAAAAAGACCCGAGGATCAAGACTGAAATTTTATGGTCAACAGTAAAAGTATGGAAAGATTATAAAAAAAAAAAAAGCAAGTGTCATAGTAATATCATAAAATATAATGAATGATAAAATCTATAACTCTTAAATTTTTTAAATGTAAGCCTTGGTTCAAAGCATAGAAATGTTAATAGACATTATATTATATTAGGAGAATTTAGCTTATGATTTTTATTCTTTGACATTAGGTAGGCATAAAAAGGAATCTATGTTTACCGTAAAATGAGATTATAATTTTTTCTGAATCTTATGTAATATTTAAAATGTATAATATAGAAATATATAGGACATATTTGAGGACTGAGACAAACTAGAAATCAATATAAAAAAATGTTTAAATTTGATTCCGAAACTTAAATACTCTCAAAGGTTTTCTTTGGGTGGTGGAGTAAGGACAATTTTTAAAACTTTATCTGCAATTTACAAACTTTCTAGCTTTTCTACAATGAACATGGATTACTTCTGTAATTTAAATATAACCAGACATTTTTTTTTTAAGAAAACGTCAAAAACGTTGTTGCCATCAGCACCACCTTTCATGACATTTTTGTGTGATGGGCCACACCATCGCCCTCCACTCGGGGCTTTTCATTCTGTCTCCCTCCCGCTGTTCCTTCCACGTGCGTCCCTGGCGACTCATGTTCCCATGGGAGCTGCGACTCTCGCCCGGCACGGCATCGCCAAGAGTCTCCTCCTTCTCCCACCTTTGCTGACATTTTTTAATTTGTCTGCAGCAGGGGTTTGAGATCTCTGTCTGCACGGAAATGATTTCAGGGTGAAGGACAGAAGAGTGAAGAACAGGATGCTCTATTCTACCCACTACACACTGATAAAGTCGGAGAATACGCTATTGCTGGTCTCTGGATTTCTGAACCAAGATTCCAATGATAATGGCACAGGTAGGGGCTTGTGACATAGTATCCTTCTTCTCTTCCCGTCTTTGTCTAGGCATCTCTATTCCATAAAGTGAAGTCAGGTATGCCTGTGACAGGAGTCCATCACATACCTTCCCCAGTGACTCCCCTAAACCATATTTTTCATTTGTCTTATAATCAGAGGAAGTTCTGCGTGTTTTCTAGAACTTGGGTTTTACTTTGCCTGTCTTCATTCGTGAGCTTTAAAAATCTTGTTCTGTATATTTATCTTATGTTATTGAGGACCTGGGACGGGCTCCCTGAGTGACGCCATTTTGATCTTTCTTGAGTTGTAAAAAAATGTAGGATGTACAGTGAAGGGCATTCTAAGAGAGGTACGAGTAAAAAGGTTTTGTAGCAGCAGAGACCGTGAAATGTCCAGATAACTCTGAGAAACAGGATTTGGCTTAGTGCGTCATGTAGAGGTTGATCAAGGGGGGGGAGACGTGCCTGCAGACAGGCAGTCCACCTGCTGGTTCTCTGTAAACTTGCGACAGCATATTATTCTCTGCTTTCAGGTGGAATCCGGCTAGTTAGCAGGGCTGCGCTCGCACTGCTGCATAACCATCCTGGGTATCACGTAATTTCAGCCACAACCGCACTCAGGCCGATCTACCTAAGTCAAGCCCAGATCGTACGTTCCGATGTGGGCAGACTAGCACCAGGACTGTTCTGCCTGAACGATTTCTGAGGATGACGGATCCTCCTCGATTCTACTGATATGAAGTGACTTGTGAATGGCTCCGAATAAGCCAAGCTGCTGAGAAGGCAGTCAAATACCATACTGTGCTCCAAAGTTTGCTTGAAAAGAGCCTGAAGCTGGACTTTGGAGCCCTGTGCGAAACAGGCATCATGACGGCCTCCCAAGCACCGAGCTGTCTGACCTCGGAACACACCAGACGGAGTGCAAAGGCTACAATGGAACCCACACACTGCCGCCTGCTTTAGTTTAAAGTGGGAGGGCATGACAGGAATTGATTTCTCAAATTCTGCACTGGACCCCTCTCTGACCAAGTTCCATGCCTGTGACTTTACTTCCCCCAACTCACTCCTTAAGGAAATCCAGAAGCATCAAAGTACATTTTATACTACACATACATTTCTTTTCTTTTCTTTTCTTTTTTTTTACTTCAATTTCCCATTAGGAATTGTAGCTGTTTCCTCTTATGGCTTGGTGCCAAAAGTGATTTTATTAGTCAAATGAAGTTAACACATTTTCATTTTTAACTAAGGGCAATTTACTTCCTGCTGGTCATTTACAGTTTCCTCTCTTAATGGCTGACTTAGTAAAAGTGAAAAATCGCCTGAGGCTGCTGCTCAGCAGGCCATTAACAAGTCGTAAATGAGAAGCACATTCAGACCATCACTTTTATCATCTGTGTGTATGCTAAAAACAAAAATCCAAAAAAAAAAAAAAATTAAATTGCATTGGATCATGAGAATGCTCACCTGAATACCCGGTCCACCCACTGCCATACACTGCAGAAGAGTATTTTGGTAAGAAGTAGGCTTCAGAGTGTCTAGTTTTGTTCTGTTTTGTTTTCTTGGATGCTTTCTCACG
Source organism: Rousettus aegyptiacus (assembly GCF_014176215.1). Classification (NCBI taxonomy): domain Eukaryota; kingdom Metazoa; phylum Chordata; class Mammalia; order Chiroptera; family Pteropodidae; genus Rousettus; species Rousettus aegyptiacus. Next base: position 42,070,192 of record NW_023416288.1, on the reverse strand, counting down.
GAATGAATTCCACGTACTGGCTACCCCTCATCTAGGAAAATAACAGCAAACGCCACCCCTGAAGGCTCGGCCCTCCTGTCGCACTATGGAAACCGCTGAAGCCCCTCCCACGATCCGCGACCCGGCCTGACTTCTGCGGAACTGCTGGCTGGCGGGTCTTCAGAAGGTCGGCTGCCGCTCCAGATCCAGGCAGCAACTACGCGTGTGTCCAAACGCCATAATAAGTCTCGTCGCATTTCAATTTTCGGTCTGGCTTCTTTTGAGCAACACTGGTTTTATGAGATTTAACTGCATCGCTGCACGTGGCAGTGCTTGTTTATTCATTTTTATTGCCAAATAGTTTTCCATTTTACTAAAAAATAATGTTTACCCCTTGTAATATTGATGGGCAATTCAATTTAGGTCGAAAATACACATTGCTGCCATTGGATAATTTTTTACACATCTCTTGGGGCCTCTGTGCGTGAATTACTGTTGGCTGTGTATCTAGGTGTATGGTTTTGGGTCTTAGATGAGCAGCTTCAGCTGTAGTAAGGAAAGCTAAACTTTCCTCCCATATCAGTAGCTTACGTGAGCTCCCGATGCTACACGTCCTCATTAACCTTTGGCATTCATCAGACTTTTACATTTTATCCAGGCTGGCCAGTGTTTTACAGGTATCTCATTATAGTTTTAGCTGTCATTTCACTACTTAATGAAGTTGAGCATATTTTCATATGCTCAGTGACCATTTGGCTACCCTCTTTTGTAAAGTAACCATTATGTCTCCAAACCATTTTTCTATTTTTTTTAATGGAAATGTATAGTAGTAATTTGTATATCATGAAAACATACATGACGAAAATATTTTCCTGTTTCTTGGCTCAGCTTTCCATTCCTTTAGTAGAGTCCTTTAAAGTAAATAAATTCTTAATTTCCGTATAGTCCAACTTATTTACCTTTACATTTCTCTTCAGAGTTTGCTGGATCTTACTTAAGAAGTCCTTTCATATGCAGAGGTCTTGAAAATAATCCCCAATGTTATTTTATAGAATCTTTTGCATTTGGTTAAACTTGCCCGTCCTCCAATCTGACATGATTTTGTATTTGGTATCTACTATCGTCTTTTTTTTTTCCCCCATTGATATCTCATGGTCTGGCACTATATACTGACAATAGTGTTCTCGCCCTGTTGTCTGCAGTAATCCTTGGTCATAAATCAAGTGCCCATATGCATGCAGAACTATTTCATAGCTCTCTCTTCTGCTAAACTAATCTTTAAAACTTCTACTACTACCCTTTTTTCTTCTTCGAGCGTGTCCTTGGTACACTTGACCCTTTGAGTTTCTATGCATATTTTAGAATTAGCTTCTCAAGTTATACACGTACCTTCACATAAATCCTACAGAGATTTTTATTGGGATTTTATCATTGAATCCATCAATAGATTTACAGAGACCAACGTCTTTTTGATATCATCTTCTAGTCCATGCACGAGGAATCTCCTTTCATTTAGTCTTTTCACTTTCTTTTAGTGATATTTCATAGTCTGCTGGAAGATGTCTCAAGTATTATTCGTTCGATCTGTTCATAGATATTTGATTTTGGTGAAATCATTTTAGATGGCACATGTGTTTATTGCATGTTTGTTGATTGTGTACGGAAATGTAAGTGAATTTTATAAATTAATCTGATATCTAGAAACTTTCTTTTAGCCATTTTAATCTTTTTCATCAACTTTGATTTTCTTTTTAAAAAATTATAAATATAATCATATCCTCTGAAAATAATGACTTTTTGTTTCTTGCATGAAAATCTTTATACGATTTATTTCTCTACTTTGCATGCCTCAGAGGCAGAAAGTAACATGTTATAAAGAATTAGTAATTGCAGGCATATTTCATTTTATTTTTATTCCAGAATGGATAACAAAATTCATATACGGATATGATTATTCATCTATTGATATGATTCAATTATTTTCCTTATTTTGCTAAAATGTGAATTACTTTGGCTTTTACAAAATAAGGCAATCTTGTATTCCTAGAATCAATCTAAATTTTTCATAATATTTTATCCTAATTATATACCAACAGATACGGTTTCCTAATTATTTTCTTTAGGTTTTTGTATTTAGTTATTCAATGAGTTTGGCTTGCAATTTTACTTTCTTGTTTAATCTTTCTAATTTTTCAGCATATAGGTAATGCTGAGATAAAAAAATAGTTGGAGATAAATTGTGGTTCATGTATAAATAGATATCTTTATAGCAGTTTTAAAGGAATAAACGAAGAGGTAGACAAGTCTCTAAAATATAAAGAGTAAAATGAAAAAGCTAAGCTGTAAAAGGGTCAACATAATATGATACAATTTCACAGTGTTTAAAAATATAACTATCCAACTATGGAAAACTTATTACACATAAATATATGATATGTAAATATGTGATTTTTATTACATAAAAATATATGTAAATATATACCTACATGGAATTGGTCAACACCGATGGGGATGCTTACCTCTGGGTAGAGATAAACAGGAGTGAGATGAAAGAGCCATTAATTTTAATTGTGATGTTTTTGTTTGTGTTTAAAATACATCTGAAGCAACTATGGCATAAACCTAAATTATGGCCACAGGATTTTCAGTACAGTTTTACATCTTTTTTTTTATAACTACATTTGAAATATTTTAAAGTAAAAAAAAATGAGAAACATTAAAAAAAATAAAGAACTTCATTGTATACAAGAAATTAAGTTAAATGACATATAAAAGGCACTGCCTTCAGAGACCATTGTATGTTACCCACATGATGGTACCCAATTAAAATATTATTATTCTCATATGAATCATATGATAATGAGGACCAGTAAATTCATACAAAAATCTTTTCACATTTCCTCCTAAACTCCTTATATAACTAACTTTCTATGAATGATTTGTGTAGAAGGCTTGAATACTTTGCTTCTAAACTGATGAGCCCTTATTTAATCTAGGATTAATGAGAGCCTCATGGAGCCTCAAGGCGTTTCCAGAATTCCTCGGAACATGCTTGCTGTCTTCGTTCCAACTGCTGTAACAAGGTACTGTAAACTGGATAGCTTATAAGCGATGGGAACTTATTTGTCACAGTCTGGACCCCGGAATTCTGAGTCCAGGGTGCCAGCGTGCTCGAATTCTTTTCCACGCTGCAGACTGCTGACTCCTCCCTGTACCTTCATGTGGCAGACAGCGGAGAGGGGCTGCAACCTCTCTCCTGGCTCCTGTAAGGGCACTAACCCCACTCATAAGAGCTCCACCCTCGTGACTTCATCTAACCCTAATCACCTCCCTAGAGCCCTACCTCCTAATAAAACCTGATGGATTCCCCTTGAAATATAATAGTTTGTAAATTTACTGATATGGTTTCTTAGGTAATCAGAATTTAAACATGTTAAATATTATTTTAAAATACTCAATAATTCTATAATTTCTTCATTTAATCATTAATCTAATGGTTAGTAACACAGACTTTTAAGGTCTATACACTGATAGGAATCGTCTCTTTGGAAACTGCATATTTGCTTTCTATTACCTATTTGCGTATTTTCTTAAGTTGTGTCAAAATATTGAAAAATGTATAACAGATGCATCATTGAAACTTCTTTAAATAAAAAACAAACAAATGCATTTAAATCACATCTAACTTTTTTATGATGCAATTGTGAATTAGGTCCTTCTTTTATTGGTAATTAGAATGTGGAACAGATGGTGTAGACTTTGGCAAAAAGTGATAATCTCTCCAAACTAACACATTGTCAACTTATTATTCACAAAATAAGAATCTATTCCCTTGATCAAGAGTTTGTTTTAAAGGTTAGGAAATAAGAAATGTACTTCAAGTGCAAAGAGATGACATTTCACAAGCAGAGAACAGCTTCCTGATGCCATGAGTCTGGCACTTTCTGTTAGTCACCATTAATCTGAGAACAGGTACGTCAAGTCCTTGACATGATCACCTGAAGGAACGCCTCCACTAGCATCAACAGCCCTCACAGCCACCCACACACTCACTCTAATCAATTATCAGTGAGCATGGAAGAAACGTCCCCGTCCTCACCATGCATTTCCCCAACAGTGCTCTTTCTTCTAAGTCCTCCAGAGGGGTCTATGTAGGAACCTGAGGAATTCTGGGGGCCCCAAAGAGCTTTTCAGGAGCCGGAGCACCTTGCCTTGACTGCGACTTGACTCTGTTCCAGATACAAAGCTAGGAGATGATCCAGGCAATCAGGGGGCCCCAGTCCAGCCCCCAACACAGGGACCCAGACTAGAGACGCTCCAGGTGATGCCCAGAACCCATCTCCTCATAGGCTGGAAAAATGAATAACCAGGTAAAAGAATAAAGGGAACAAACTGCCTTGGTTACTGAGTCTGCTGATTCTCATGACTGACCCCATCGATCTAATACTCTAGGACTTCCCGTGGCCTGAGCCCCACTTCACCACTCCCATGGCCATGTCATATTGTCACCCGTGGCCTACATGCTCCTGGTTATTAGAAGACCAAGCCACTGTAACCGCAATGATATCCTGGTCTCTCTGACTCGCTCAGACTTCTCCACTGTAAAGAAAGACAGAGCAAGGGTGTTGAGGCATGTATGTAATAGTGCTTGGAAAGTATAGGCTGATGAGCAAATGCACAAGTATCAGATGGAGGGCCGGAATGTGTTAGTCATCACATTTAGGATTGAACACTGCTTTGCAAAAAAAAAAAAAAAAAGCAATAAGAATCATCTTTATATTTCAAGCAACTAATATCTCCGTATCTAGAGAACTGCTGGAGAAAATGGAAAGTTCTAACCTTTAAGAGATACACAAATTAAGTGAAGAAGATCAAAGGTACATTGAAGAAAATAAATCCCTTTTCTTAAATAGCCATGGCTGTACTGTTATAATTTATCTACCATCTGACAAAATGCTTATAAATCTTTTGTGCATACAGATCGCGCTGTACATCTCAATGTGTCAGAACCACGTGTTCCTATTTGAAAAGCCTCTTCCAATTTCAGAGGAAAGGTGCTAGCTGGGTGGTGTGGTCCAGCGTACCATTCTCCAGCTTCTCATGAAACTATCACCAAACCTCGAAACACACACACACACACACACACACACACACACACACACACACGAAAACACGTAAAACTGTGTGAGAGAAACTAAAATATTAATCAATAAACTGCTAGATATTAGGAGGAAATCTCACTAATAAAAGAGCAAATTAAATTCTATAGCAGAATGCCAAGGCCAGTTGGAGAACTGAAGACATTTTCGCTCATACTCACTGAGCCCGCCTACTTCAGAGACCTAGGAAGATGGGGAAGCCATTCCTGTGGCACACAAAAAGGCCTTCCACAGGTGATCAGGACAATCCCTCCCCATCGCAATCCTGCTGTGAAAATCTGTCCTCTACTGTTATTTATGACATTATGATTCTCAATAATATAATAGGACTTTGGTTCGAACTGAACGGTTATTGCCATATTGAATCACTGAAAATGAAATAGCTGTAAAAATGGAGGAAAAGCCTTGGAAGCAGGGAATTTTAGCGTTCTATACTTATTTGATCTTTCTGCCATAATAAAATCTATAGGCTTTAAAGTGCTTATATTTATAAACTTGTTAAGTTCCTAAATATTTTTATAAATATCCTTGTTGATAAAGTTCCAATGCGTTTTTAAGGACATTTATTAAAACTCTAGAACACAGTAATTGCTAATGCCATTTGTTGATGATGGAAAGAACTTCTGTTCTTGCCCTTTTACAACATTTATGAGTATTTGGAGGTTGATGGAAAAAAAGATCTTCAGGTTAATCTGTAATAAATTATTCCATAATTAATCAGAATATCAGGCAGAGAAAATAGTCAATGTAAGGGGAAAACTGTAATTACTTTAGGCAGTGAATATTGACTCAACTTATGATAATGTTGTGCACCTTAAACTTACATATGTCAGTTATAGCTCAATAAATCTGGGAAAGAAGACACAGGAGATAGATGACTGCTTGACACTGCAGTTTTTGTTTGAAGAGTTTTTTATGTCACTAAACACTGAGAACTGAGTCTGAGAGGAGCATATGAATAGCAATTTGATCACGAGTAAGAGAGAACAAGGGAAAAAGGTTATCTTGACTGTATAGACCGCTGCTCACTTAATGAGGAGTTCAGAAACGATACTTACATGTGTCCACTAATTATATGAAAACACAATAGACTACAAGAGTCCTTTTGAGATGCACAGGCAAGAGATATTTTTGATAAAGGTTTACTACTGGAAAGAGAATTAAATTTTAAAAATAAATCTACTCCATGTTCCTATTAAAGAAAAAAATGAATGACAAAACGGAAGTGTGAAAAGTGATGAGATTAAAGTAAGAAAGATCTCAAGTAACATAATTTTTAACAGTTGATTATATAAGGATAGACTCATAAAATCATAAAGAAAATATTCAGATGTCATAAGTTTTACAAATGTAAAGGAATATATCATAAGCTTATTCTTTCTGAAGACACAACTAAGAAAAACTATAGTTGATAAAGTCATAAACCAAATTGATTAACCTCATAAATGTAATTTTTGAGAATAAAAAAGAGAGATTTAATGTCCACGACCCATTAAAAAATATTCCTAAGTTATTTTTTATAAGTATTAAAAATATACAAGTAGAAATAATTTCTAAAATCAAAATACATAACATTTATGATGAGATGCTAACGTAGGTCTAAATAGGTATAAAATAAAAAACTTTTTTATTCCTAGATAATTATATAATCTATTTTGAATTTAAAGGTAATTACTGGTAAAATTAAACAAACATTTATGCCTTTAAAATTTCTCAAAAAAGGCCTATAAAATATATTTCATATCAATGAAAGGAGTAACAATAGAAAACGTAAAGTAGGCGATGGATAACCAAAACAAGTTACAACAACCATTATAAATTGATGAAATATCCCTACTAAAAATCATCAGACTGTCTGATTGAATTAAGAATACAATCCACCTTTATGGCTTTTTAAATAGAAGTTGTAAACCTAAATCTGTGTGAACAGAATGTATTTAAAACATATATACGAAATGCCAGTCACATGTGTTTATTGAATGTGTATTTAATTTTATATTGAATGTATATTTAATTTTATATCCTACAAACCCCACAACTTTTCAAGTTACTATTATATTTTTTAAAAATCACATCATCTTCCTTGGTATTATTATTAATAATTTCCCTAGTGCAGAAACCATTACTTCTATGTACTCCAACAACAAAAGAATAAAAGTAGACAATGTCCATAAATAGTTATCAATAAAAGAACATGGTTTACATGTAAACACTGATGCCATATATTTATCTCCTTTCCCTTATAAATATTCACTAAAATACAGTTATAAGAAAAAAAATGATTTGTATAAAAAGATAAGTGGCCAGGAAAAAAAAATCATAATCGATTTCCACCAAATTTTTAAATGCTAAAATCGCCATAATAATCAAAGAAGAAAAATCTGAATGCAAGGCCACCAAGATAGGCGCGGACAAAGCGAGGCAGAAGACTTCAGACAGATGGTTCACCGAAAGTCTCTTTTCTGCACGAAGGACTTTCAGCGACCTCCTCTGTTCCCTTCCAGAGTGGCACCAGCCAGACCCCACATAACTAACTGCTCTGACACTCGTCCCATGTCCTGGACACCATCCCTTCCCCAGGCCGGGTGGCCCTGTATGCTTCCAAATCCACGCACACGAAGATCCCTTCAAACTGACTGATCCGAAGCACCCACTACCCGCATAAGCGGAAGATTCAATCGAATGTTCAAAGCTTTACTCATAATTTTGAAAAGCTATTAAAGGTAAGCAGACATAAAATAAAAAACAGGAGACAAACTGAAATAAAATCAGAACTCAGGAAGAAACAAAAAACAGAGATGGTAGAGAGCGCCAAAGGCAGATTCGATAACGGGTAATTTATACTGTAGAAAGTCACGAAAATAAATTATACACTCATAATTGAAATGAAAATCTAATAAAGAGGAAAAGTTAGAAAATAAGAAAATTTATAAAAATTAAAAACTGAGAACTCTCATAGAAAGTAGAAAATAATGGAAGAAAATAGATAAAAATATGTAGAGATAATGAATCCACGATGTGCTCTACCCAGGTAACTGAAATTTTAAAAAAGTGAAGAGAAAATGATAAAAAGAAAAATTACTATAAAAATTTAAGAAATCGACCCACAGAGGTAAGGGCTAACGATTCTGAAAGCACTGTATTTGACTACTGTGACTTGAACAATGAAGTAAGGGAGTGGTGGGCGGCAAGGGCCAGGCTCCTGACTGTTGGAGTGGCTGCAGATAAACAAGGCGAGGAGGTTAGATAGGTCTGGACATGGATTAGCGACAGAACCATGAGGAGAAACTTCTATCTAACATAATACAGATACAGATGGTGGCATGTAGAGATATTCACATACATTTATATTAGTACACGCACGTCTTCCCTTCGTCTGCCATCCGAAAGGGCCTAGAAACAAGGACACACCAGCAGCAAGGAAAACACCTAGGGTTCAGATCTCGGCTCCTCATTCCACTCAGCAAAAGGAACCAGAGCTCGTTGAAGAAGTAGCTGATTCTGGGACAGGGACAGAAAGTATCTGAGATGTGCCTGAAGCACCTTATGGTGGCGGAAAGTGAAGACGAATTAAAAAAAAAACAAAAAACTTTACAATGATGGCGAGTTGTCCAAGGGACATAGGACCCCAAATAAAAAAGCCCCCTATTGCCAAAGTGGTCAAATTTGAACAACATATTAAATAAAGCATCATTAGATTAAAATCTCAAGTATAAAATAAGTAGCCATGAGTCCATACTGATACAAAAAAATTTTTTAAAATGAATAAATAAACAGGCAGAATAAGCAAATGGCTCATGAAGAAGAATTTCAAATAATTCATACAGGTCCTCTCCTCTCACAGAGGTGGGGTGTCGCTCCCCACTCTTTAAGTGTGTTCTACCTGTATTGATGATCTTTCAAAGAGTATGACATTTCACTTCACAGTGACAACCATTACCTCAGTCTGATGATCAAGATTAACATCCACAGTACTGTCATGTTGATATGATGTGATGAAAATGATCAAAATTCACCTCTATGTTCTTCATCCAAGAAAATCACAATAACCCCAGGATATTCATATGAAAAACATCAGGACAATCCAACCGAGGGGCATTCTTGTAAGTACCTGACCAGTACTGCTGGTCAAGATCATCTAAAACAAGGAAAGTTAGAGAAACGTTTATAGCCAAGAGGAACCTAAAGAGACATGATAGCTAAACTTTATGTTGTATCTTGTATGGACTCTTGGAACAGAAAAGGGGCATTGGGTAAAATGAGGGAAATCTGAATACAGAATATCCTTCCACTAATAATAATTTATTAATATTGGTTCAATGACAGCAACGAGATCAGACAGAATCAACTTCTTGACAGTAATATTGGACTATGGAAGACTATGGAGAAATGTCTTTAAAATTTGAAAGGAAATTATTTTCAACCTAGTATTCTATACCATCTTTATTATCAATTATGTCAGAACTTAGAACATCAAAATAAATAAAGGATTAGACAGACAGGCAGACAGAACCCAAATAATCTACCTAACACATATAACTTATTGGTTAGCTACTGGATGACCTGTTGTAACAAGGTAGTAAATCCAATAAGAACATAAAATCTGACGAGGGCTCTGATGTGACCAGAACAGCAATCCATTTTACTGCATTTTTGAAACTATTTTAAGAGAATATACTGACAATTTTTACCAGCATCCTGAATCTAAGTAGAAAACAAAACTTAATCATTTCTTTTTCTTGGTGCTCTTATAAGCTTTAAGTAATTTTTTTTTAAAGAAAATGTTGATTGTGTGGTGTTTACTATAGGCAGTGTTGGTGTTTTCAAATAATAAGGATAAATAGATTCATTAAATCCAGATGAATCAGTATTAGAAGGGAATATAATTTATTAGATTTACATAAGTATTTTTCTATTAGAGTTAGGATCATTACTATTGTAAAAAGGATGCCAAAAATTAATACAATATCATATATAAATTCATATTGATTAAAACATCTTACTGGTATTTTAATACAATTTAGAAAGATAATTTGAGCCATTTTTAAAACTCGCTTCTGAGTAAAGAACTGAAAGTTTCTCAGTAAGCCCCTCTTGACCTGAGGCTGCCTGTCCATTTATATTTGAAGCAATATCTTCAATAACAGGGGAACACCCTTCTTCCTCCCTACCAAAGATTTATGTAATAACTTTTTTTTTCATTTTCTTCTCTGCCAAAACTGTGCCTTCTCCTCCAAATACCCGACAGTACATTGTATTACTTTTGAAGACCAATTAAACGCAAGCTGGAAGTTCTGCTTTGTCTCAAACTTTATACAGGAAAACTAAAATTGTTTCAGAATAAATATTTTATGTTCTCATCCTAAGGAAAAATGGTGGGAGCTGAGGCAATGGAACTAAAATAAACAGAGAGCACTAAGAAAGGGGGCCTCTGAGGCTGTTACCCTTTGTGCCAGAGTTGAGGAGGGAAAAAGTAAACAGGCAGAGGGAAATTTGGTCCAAGTTCTTAAAAGAGGTTTAAAGGAAGAACAGAGATGATGATAATAGGGAGCATTATTTGCAAGTCCCAAAACAGTCAGCTGTAGAGGATTTTCAAAGTGACCGCATATTAATTTGATAATGTTTTCAGAATATTTAAATTGCATGCAAATATGATAAAGGAAACATTTTGCTTTCTTTATAAAAATACCTTTATCACCTTCAAATTACTTCCATCATTTCATTAAAAAATACTTTTAAAAGTTCTCCCACACTCCCGCACACAGTGAATTCTAGGATATTCATTCTACTAATCATTGCTTGAGATATGACTAGGACAATATGTTTATTACTTCTCATTCATTATCTTAATTATTTTTTTGAAATTATTAATTTTATATCTCTAGCTCTAGTTTAAAATTATCTTTTTTTTTTCCTGAGAGAAAATTTTACCTGGGATGGCACGAAAAGGAACACATTTTATTATTATTATTATCACAACACTTTTCTTCTACACTCATTAAATGACAATAGAGCAATTATGTCTCCATTATTTTGTTGAAATTAGATGGTAGAAGAGGATGTGTTGCTATATAAAAACACTTGTAATGTACACCATAAATTATCTTTTATTAAGGCCCAGGTATAAAATAATATTTTCCGATTACAATACAGATTTAGAAATGATTCAAAATTTAATTAGTAGAAAGGATAAGATGATGTAGTAGTAAATTTGTACAATTAGTGTATAGACCATTGTTCACTCTAGATAAACATAGTTCGCTAATAATATTTTTGTATACAGTCACTAACACATCATTTGTTCATTAAATTTACACACCAATTTGTGAAAGGTTCTGCTACGGGACTTCTGTCTAAGTTAGTTAATGGCAGCCACTGCACATGAGTTAAGATCTAACATACTATTGTCCATGACATCTTGAAAATAGTTAGCGGTCTAATTAACTCATATATTGGTCTGTTCCAGAAAAATATGTAGAGTGAAAATGAGATGAACAGGAATAAATATTCACACATATAAAAAGAAAATTTCTTGGCAAAGACCGTTGGACAGATTATATAAAGGGAACAAATAAAACTCAGATTTTTTGAATAGGATTAACCCTTTTCTCATTAGAATTTAGAAAGCATTGTAAGCTAATGTTTTGTTTCATTATCATTTTATTACCTCTCTTTTCTGTGCTTTATTCCCTCAGTAAAGTTTTTAAAAATTTTTTGGATAATCTCTCCCTATTTTCTCTAAGTTAAGGCGCTGGGGTGGGGAAGGAAAGGAGACATTTTTATTCATGCCCAAGCCTGTGAAGTAAAGGGACAAATTAGCTCTACATATCAGAGGTCTGAGTTATGAGGGTCCCAGTATTTAGAGAATCTTAAGAGGATGGTAGAACCACAAGGACCTGGTGACGGGGACCACTGTGTCTCCGGAAGCTCTTTTGCCAGTCCACTGAGGGCATCTGAGGTATGTGAGTGGGAAAACCTGGGATTTCCTTCCTTTCTCAGGAGTTAGTGAGTGGTCTGGACTGTGGTCCTGGTCATCAAATGTACTACATCCAGGCAAAATCTTAAATTTTATACATTCAAAATTTCATTCTTACCTCACAAGTACTTGAATTATAGTATGGGCATTATCCTCATTTTACATCTTAAAAATCCCAGCTTAGATGCATAAGTAAATTTGTTCAAAATAATCAAGCATGCCAAGGCAATATGTAGGTCTATTTCCAGTTATTACATCAATTGAAAAATGTCTCACGGTTCATATTTCTTTAATTCCAACTGCTGTTTTAATCAAGTACTTTATGTAAGTATATGTTTACTATCTCCAAAATGCCCGAAAAAGCAACATTTAATATACGTTATTCAGAGTAACTCTGTATGTGGGCTTAAAATTAACTGTAAAGTAATTTTAGTTTAAGGATTATTTTAAATAAATGTCAAAATAACTCACCTATTAAAGTATGTGTCAAAACTTCCAGAGTATTGGTTTCCAACAGAATTTAGTGTTGTAAATTAACTCAAAAAGAGATTTGCATCCTCAAAATTCTTCTCAACAGATCAATGAGATCATTTTGTGGATAAAAAGTAAGTATTCCTATTATTTATTCCAAATAAATGTTGCTTTTGGTGATTTGGTCAATGATTTAAGAAAAATGTAAAGATTACATTTCTAAAAGTAGATTAAGTTTCTGCACTAGTTTATAAAACACTCTGAAGAGTTTGGCATTGCCAATTTTTCCATTTATATATAACTAGAAATGTGTTTATTTATTTATTTGTTTTATAAACTAGTTGCCATTGAAAACAAAGCGAAATTGAGAGTTTGGAAGACTAACATGGAGTATTTTAACACTCGACTCTTCCTAGAGCATATAAAAAGGCCACGCTCCTTTATTGAGTTTTTCTTTACAAATCTCAGCCAACTAACATTTTTTCAACTCTTCAGTAAGGTTTTGGTTCTCCTCACTTCAACCAAATGTCATTTTAAAAGATGAGACTCTCTTGTCAGGATTAACTCAAATGCCTTATCCTTAGATATTAATGGAATTAAAATTTAAATGATTGATTTTCTCTTATTTCTTTTGCTGTTTCAAAAACTCTCAACCCCAACCTGATAATCTGCAAACTCCCTGCTCTATCCAAGCTCTTTAGGCTTTAAAACAGAGCAAGTTACCTCAATGAAAGCATTGATAGTTAAGTAATACATCTTACTTCTCCATCAATAACAAAGTAAAGTATTCTGACAAAACATGCTTTCTAGGAGAAGTCATCTCTCACAGCTATCATTCTTTCTGAATTTTGTTTTGGTTTATTGCTAATGACCTTTCTTCATCACCTGACGTGTATGAAGAACACAAGCGAGAACATTCCAATAGCTTATTTTGTCTAGATAAAAATTGTGTAGCCAACATGTTGAGAAAGAACATCCTGTAGATATAAAGAAAAGGTGATTTTATTTTAAACTTTATTCAGTAAGGAAGCTTGTTCTCCTCCCATTGGATAAAAGGTGTCTAGCTCTATGACATTCCTGTTGAATATTGCATGATAGATGGTTCTAGATTTATCTCAAGTTAGAAAACATGGTCTCAGTTTAGAGGTTAGAAGTGTTCAGTGTAAGATATAAATTAATATTTCAACATTCATTCAAAGCATAAGTTTTTTTTAACACACGCACATACACATATACACACAATAACACATAGAAAAAGCAACTCTCACAAATTTTTCTGCCTCTCCAAATCTGATATGATTTTTATGCTCTTGCCTGAGGAGTTTCTGAGAATCTTGGGTCCAAATCTTTTTTCATTCCCTTTGAAATACTGACCTGGTTCTTCCTGTGGCAATTATTACTTCTTGGTGCCTAAGTTGACACCCTCTTACACTGACATTTTTAAAGGCTCAGAAAAATTCCATTAGCTGGTGAGTGTGCAATTTCAAATCTCAAACATCAAGAGAAACTTTCTATAATACATAAAGATATAAATCATGTAAACTTAGCAGATAAGGTAAGTGGCTTATATAAGAAAATCTAAATACTAATTCAGATATGACAAATCTTTCACAGATTGTTCAGAGTTAGCCTCACATTCAAAGATTAAAGCTACATATTTGACATGAGAACAGGATGTCCCCTATTCAAATGTTGGGACAAATAAATCCAGGTATGTGGTTTCTGATGTCTCAAATACTAAATGAAAACTGCTTAGGAAAATTAATAGGGAGCACGAGTGTATAAATTGGGCAAAACATACTCAAAACAATCACAAATTCTAGGTGGACTGCACTGATTATTATAATGGTACAAAAATAAACCAGCCTTCTGAACCTGAAATTCAGAGATAAGACAAATAATGCACCCCCAAAGTCAAAATAAAAATTAAAGTTGATCAGTTGAAGATTCAAAAAGGCTTGCCTTATAACAAAGATTTAACAATGGAAAAATTCAGAAGTTTAGTAACGAAAGACTTCTTATCTAAAACTACCTAGATCGCTCCAATCGAACCCCAATACCTATTTGGAGACATAAAATGAAGAGAGTAACTATTTGTTACTGAAGCTTTGTAATGTTAGACAATTGAGCATTTGATTTGTTAAAGAACCAATACAAGACTGAAAGATTTCTTTCATGAATAAGTTTGTTTTAGCAAGGTCCTTTTGGGGTTGAAGAACAAAGAAATCGCATTCAAAAAGGGGCAGGATGGTGTGTTTTCTTGAAGATGAAGAGAATCTCATTGAACCCAAGGGGAGAACAATACATGATCAGGCTCGGCAAGTTTCACACCAAAGAACTGCACGCTCGCTCCCGTGTTCACTTGTCCCTTGTGGTGTGTACCGTTCTCCTTGCTCATCTGATTGACGGCCCTCTTCTCCTCTGCGCATGGACCACTATAACTACCGGAGCTGACATGTAACAGTCGTGCCTCTGCTGAGCGCTGATTAGCGGGTCATTCATCCCTCTCGTAAACCACCTGCTAGGTTCAGTCCAGTCCCTCTGACAAGGAGACCGAGAGTTTTGTTATACTTATAGTTTCCCTTCTAGGAATTCATCTATTATGGGTTTGGTTTTGAGCCAAGGAATATAGTAGTGTTCTACAAAGGGGGAAAAAAAAACCCTTGAAATGTATCTCCCCTAGACCTGCCTGGTACTGCAACAGTCCAAGGGGACCAGTTTCACTAATGCACTTTAAGGCGTAGAATCCAAAAGACTAAGAAGCCACATGTTTTACCAATATGCCTCTCTGTTCTCTTCTGGGACAGCTGTGGTTTTAAACAGTGCATCGTCCCTGGCTCAGCTAGAGTTGTGCTGGCTGGACAACAGGAGACTTCCCCTCATTCCGGAAATGTCGTGCATGTGAAAATGTTTATCCAGAACCAATTCAAGGCATGAAAGAATAGTTCCAATAAGGAGTTACTTCTTTGCCCAACTCTAATATCTAAAATTCTCCTCTCAGAGTTAAACTGATATGGAACTGAGAAAATGAATGAGAGCCTTTACCACAATACAGGTGTTCGGAAGATATAACTTAAATTAATAATAAACCTCCATGGCTTTAGACATTCCTCACCATCTCAACGAACCTCAGTTTCTTAAGTTATTTCTCCACATTCCCAAACCTAGCATGTCCTTTCTTTTTTTGCTATCAATATCTGCTTTTCCCTACAGGGTGTGTTGAAATTTGCATACACAATTCAATTTAGCTTCAAACAATCTCCTTCTCTGGCATGCATTAGAAAAAGCTCGGCTATTGGGAGAATGAACAGGGAGCCTGCGAGGGCTGAGTCGTGGACCAGACCCCTCCCTTCCCCCCTTGTGTCTACTTTCCCCGTGCCAGGAGGCTTCGCACGGCGAGAGCCATCTGTTTTCTAGGTTCATGGTTTTATCCTCTGGCTCTCCTCTTCACTCGGTTATTAATCATTCATTCCTCAAGTTTTGCAACTCCCCCATAATATCCCAATCATAAATTTGTGGCACTCGTAAAATTCATATTTAAAGGAATTTGATCCACTTAAGTTTCGTTAGATTTATTTGTGTCGTATGCAGGCTGTGAGTGCTAACTGCTTACCCCCTCTCAAAGCAATCGTGTATTGTTGTAAACAAAACACATCGGGCTGTTAGGACTTCCGGACTGATGGATCAGTATTAATTTACACCACTGCCCTATTTTTTTGGAGGGGGAGATAAATTTTCCATTATCCAGAAAGTCTCCAAGAAAACATATTTATCCACCTCTGCACTGATTCTGCCTAAAACAAAACAAAAACAAACAAAAACTATACAATTAGTTCATTAATTCAATAAACATTTGAATTAATGAAAAACTAAAGAAAGGGATAAGTATGAATTAGATACTATCTCTGCATTCAAAGAGTGCAGAAGACATGTAAACAAATAATAACGAAACAAAATGCGCTAGAAGGGAGTTTGCACTTGACAGTAATCGGAGGTGTCATGGACAGAGAAGGGTTCTATCCAAAAGCTTCTGATGTGAATGTGTAACAAGCAATTAGATCCTTTAGAGTAGTGTGAGCGAAGTCCTCTTTGAACTTGTTTGAAATCCTTGAGTAATAGTCTATCATCAATTAAGTATTTATTTTCTCCAACGTGCCTAGCATGGTTTTAGAAGCTAGAGAAGACACAAAATAGTAATAAAGCATGATCGCTGTTAAAAAAAAAAAAAAGAGTTGATATAGTCCAGCTCATTTAGTAAATTATAGTTATCTCACTGAGAACAGGTGTTTCTAAATTAGGCCTAGTTATAAATACTTGTTCTCAGTAATATAACTACAGAGCAGTTTATTAAGTGAGCTGGGCTCTATAGATTTCTTTGCTTAGGAAATGAGTACAATAGGGCCATAGTTTGATGACTGTGATTTAAATATACTAGTAAGATGAAGATCATTGCCAGATATCTTGGCCACGTCCCAGCTGTGAAATTGCCCTTTTAACCTCACGAACGCTTTTAAGCCAAACAAACACTAAAAGAGGGACAATGATTCGACTAACCATCCTCTGGGGACCCAGCACAACCAGTTGCTTTGTCTGGAAAGGACTCAAAGGGTCTTGATTTGCTCAGCTCAGCAACATTTACAGACATTCTAGGGAAAAAAGCTTTGAATTTAAACTTGAGATGAGATACTGTATATCTTAGTAATTTATACTAAAATGTTTCTTAGTTAATACTAACACATATTATTAATGCCGATGTGCCTAAGTGCTGATAATGAGCAAACACTGTTATAAGCATTTTACATGCGTTCATTTAATCCTCATACCTATACTATAAGTTCAGTACGATCTATATTATTATCCCCAATGCAGAGATGGGATTTCTTAGTCATAGGAAAGTTAAGTAACTTACCAGATACCGCACTACAGTAGGTGTTGGAGCTGAAGGTTATAACTCAGGGCTGACTGGAAGCTTGCAACCCCACATTACCCTGCAGACCTAGCCGGATTCAGATACATAGTTCTGGACCCAGCCTCTGGGGATTTCTAAGTCAATAGGTCTGAGTGTGGGGTCCAGAAATCTCTTTCTGTAAAAATCAACAGGGGTGATTCTCAGGTAGTTGGGTTTAGGGATGCTTTGTGGACCTAGTAAATTGCCATTACAAAATTCACCTCTGACACAGTTGGTAGAGAAATGAGCCGTCGCCACACCCACTTTACCTGCAGAAGAGTGAGGAAAGGACACGTCGCTGCACATACTGAGCACTAATCACGTGAAGGCCGAGTACTGAATGGTTTAGCAACGATAAATCCCGAGGCTCTTACGCAACGTGTAATATGAGCCTTGATATAGGACTACAACATCCAGCACCAGCCAGTAACGAAAGAAGAACAGAAGAACACAGGAAAATATCAGCAGAACTTAGAGAAAGGTAAATGAGAATTGCAGAACAAGTCAGAAGAAACACATTTCTACATTTTACCTAGGCAAGGCGTTTCCACTAATCCTAGGGTACGGAGATTGGAAATTTATACTAGAGATACACGGCATTTTATCTATAGTAATAATAGCAGTCATAGCAATGTGAGCTGCCAACTTTCAAGTGCTTACTATGCTCCTAACTCTGGGGACTAGGAGGTAGCTAAAACAATTCAGAACTGTGCTTTTTGAAAGTCCTAGATTACGGAAAGACCAAAGTGGGGCATGGAAAACATAAAGGAGTTTTCATCATTAGGAGCAGCATGCACGTGGCGTGGGGTAGGAAATGCCCGTGAGGTAGGTAGCCAGGTGCAGTAGCTCATTTCACAGTTGACAGCCTGAAGCTCGGATGAAGTTCAATGAGTTACCAAGTGATTAGTCTGTGACCAACCCTGCAATATATGTGATTTCAAAGCCTACACGGTCAACCATAAACCAGACTATAATTGAGTGGTTGTATTTATGATGGTTAACTTACACAGCATAACATACATACAGTTCTTATGCTATAGTTGGCAGTCAGTTACACTTAATTTCTTTTCATCACAAAGTCTTGAATAAAAAATCCTGAGAAGTTCTGCCTATTTCAATTACAGTGCTAGTGCCAAGAAAGATATAACTACCATTTACTTTAAAAGTATTTATTGCATTTCTGTGTGCTGCACTATATATATTAGGCAGAAAATACAACCAAGTCTGCTTAGATTAAAAAGAAAGAAAAGACTCTTTTGGAGCTCATCACATAACTGGAAGATGTAGGTAACTCTTACAAAGTAATAGTGAACAGACTATAAAAATTGGCCAAGACGTCCTATTGTTCCCTACAGCTTGACCAAACTTTAGCTCAGTTTCTTCCTGACTGTAACTTGCTGATCTCTCTTTTCTTAGAGCACTTACTTATAAAACTCGCCACTGCAAATTCTTTCTCTGCCCCTTTGAAATACACGCCAATCTTCTCCCAGTCTTTTGTGAGTTTTACAACCCAGAAAATACCTTTTTCGGAAACCTGGGGACCAACTCTTTGAGATCCAAACACTGAAGGAGAGAGCGCCCTACCTCCTTCTCCCTGCAGAAGGGCAGGAGCCTAACTTCAGGGGGTACAGGTTAGGTAACGGATGGCCCATCACAAGGAAAACATTTGCAAATTCAGGAGCCCTAATGAAGAAGAGAGAGTTACTGCAGTCCTGGAACCCCAGGTGAGACTTAGCTACGCAAACGAAAATGGCAAGCAACTTCTGAAATGAACGAAAAAGATCTAAGTGAGGGTGAACACGAGCCAGCCAAGCCACGGAACGACGGCGCTCTGTCCCGGGAACGAACCGTCCTGCGCCTCGCAGGATGTTCGGCGGCGCGCAGTTTACCGGGTGGGTGCATGCAGACTCCTTCAGCTACAGAAACCAGAACTGTGTGCAGACACTGCCCAGCGCCCCGGGAGGGGAATCGCCCTGTTTGAGAACGACCACACAGCCATCGTGCTCCCTGGGATGGCTCTGATTTCCATACTGAACTGTCCGCACCCCACAGAGCCTAACAGTCCTTCAAACGATCTGTTTTTGTAAGGAACGCACGGACCCGTGGCGCACGCACATGTGAAGTGAAACCACCACTGCACTGAGGCTTGTTAAGCAGCCAGCACAGCTCAGAGAGACGCCCGGCGTGGGCGCCGGCGCCAGGCGGGCGGACGGCACGCAGCAGCGCCCGCGAGCTGCCCACGGCGCGGGGCCCACGCGCGTGTCTCCACGCCGCGAACCTGTGAGATCGTCCATACGCGCTTTTAGAAGTGAGTTTATAGCCGTCGAAGCTCTTAAAAACATTTTTTTTTTCATGGATATTTGCAATTACTTTTTCTGAGTCACGAAGTTTTACTTTTAAGATATTCAGGCTCAACCCCTTTATGGTGTAGACTTACCTTTTTTCCCAAGGATGAGTTTTTTGTTGTTGTTGTTGATGTTGTTCTTTCAAATTAGAAAGTCAGTCCAGCACAAACCGTTTCTTAACAGAGCTTTAACTTTGCCTACCATCTTTATTTACCAGGATGCCTTAGAAAAATCTCAATGCGAAAAATGTTTTCTCTGTTAATACTTAATATTCCTGTCCCGAGATGCTGGTTTAAAATTCAGTTACTTGTTACTAGATGAGCAAAACTTTATATATCGATAAAATTGTTCAGTATCACTTTTAACGAACTCATATAAACTTCTGAATGATGACAACATTTCAGTCAAATCAAGATAATAACACCTCAAATATCTGTTATTAAAATTTTGCTACAATGACTTTTAAAATACCCCTTTTGCTAAGTGTAGTTTACAGTAATATTTCACTGTCTAAACAGCAGCCTGACCTTCACCTGAAATTACTGTCAATGTCAATACATTGGCTGTGAAACAGAATTGCTATTACAAAAAAGGGGAATGCAAAAGCAAATGATATAAAAATGCTTGATTTTTAGCTAGCAGAACTAAAAATAATCCAACAACAAATACTCTCAGGTCAGCAGCTCTTGGGGTGGAGGCTTCTGACTTCCACCGCAAATGTATTTGCAAGTTTTTCATATGTAGTTTATGGGAGGATAGAGTTGCGGGACCAGTAGGTCCTTTACACTTAGGGGAGTTATAAGCTCTTTACTTTTGTATTTTTCCATTGTTTTGAAATAAAAATTGCATTTCCTGCTGGTTCTTTAAAAGTGGTTTGCTATACTTTATTTTTTGAAACAGAACAGTTCAGCTATACATGAGAAGCATTTGGCAAGAAAGAGTAGTGTGAGAACCGTACATTATTTTTCTGGACAAATAAAATCTCACATCTGCTACACTAGCTCTTTAAATCTCCATGTACCCAAGGAAGAACTATTAGTCCTCTCCTGCGTGATGGAAAATGAAGTCTCTTTACAACAAAATCAGATAGAGAGAGCAGGTTCCCTGTGCATGTTTTGACATGACTAACCTTGACTCCTTTTCGTGAAGATGACCGTAAAGATGTGGTGCACATTTTTGATTATTGGGGATATGATAGAAAATGGATCAGAGAGCACATATAATTATCACAATTATGTTTCCCAACAATTCATGAAAGAAAACATTTCATATGGCCAAAAAAAGGAAAAACCATTTCATTTCTAAGTAAGGGCAGATTAGAATTCCTCACCTGTCACCGTGGAAAACATTTTTGAAATCATACTAAATGATATGGAGGATGTGGGTAGATGGGCATTTTGTTCTCCATCACTCCAATAATCTATACAAACTCACTAACCCAGAGACACTATTTCAAACACACTTCTAGGAACTACCAGAGATTTAGGCAACAATTTTGATAAAAGTCGATCAGCATCGCATTATTAGTCATAGAATACTGAAATGCATTTTGGTTTATTTTTTGAAAGCACATTATTGTTATTATTTGAATACATTCATGCATTCAAAGTATATTAACACATGAAAATGTTAATGATTTAAATTTAAGTGAAAAAGTTGAGTAAAGGCCTATGATTCCAAATTTGTAAAGGAAATTCCCCAATATTTTATAAACAATAACATAAGGAATACAAAGAAATGCTTTTGAATGCCAGCAATGTTTATACGTAGTAAATGAAAAGTGGTGTTTAGATTCCTGTACATTTTTAAAATTTCCTAAAATGTAGAAAATGGCAAGAAAATAAACTGGACCTTTAAGTGAAAGTGTATTTCGTACCAAGGAAAGTTATATAGTTTCCAGGAGGGGTTTAAACCTGGGCCTGGAAAAACTGATTTCGAAGTCTTTTAAAAACTGAAGGCTGGACTCCAACAGGAGTAAATCAAATCCTTTCCAAAGATAACCAAACAAAAACAGTAACTGCCAGCTTGAATATGAACCAATTTTTGTTTGTTTGTTTGTTTGTTTGTACCTTCAACATGTACCTGAGGAGGAGTTATGGGGTCTCATCGCCTGTGGCATTTTCACATCTAAAGTTAATATAATGCTTTTATTTCCGCATATATAAATGCCACAGGACACAGCTCATGCAAATAAGCAGTGGAAAATGGAAGTGACCTCACAGTACTGTCACTCACTTTTGTGAACAACTTCTGAGATGCACGCCCAAATTCAAAAGTTCCTTTTAATGATCAATCAGCTGATAATGTGATTAGCTCTTTTCTCAATGGTGTTAAACAAACAATTGGCAACCAACTAAGAATTTGATTGTAAAATCAGACTTACCTGAATCACAGGTCGTAGCTGTATCGAGCTTACCTGAATAACAGGTTGTAGCCGTATGGAGCTTACCTGAATCAGAGGTCTTGCCCAGCACGGAGTTTTCTAATCATTTCAAGAACAGTTCTCATGCACAAAGCACGGGTGCGTCCTGAAGCCCTGGGGCCTCTCCTCGGACTCCTGTATCTGACATTGTCTGAAACAGATGAAAGCATGAGGTTCATAAGAGAGAATTATGATCACTTGGCTTCCATAGAAATAACCATTTAGCTCAAGCAACATCTCCATTTTATATTCGTAGAGTATAAACAATTAATGCGACATTGCTTTCAGAGAGCCTTGCCCCAGACGTCCATGGAGGGCTGGTTTGTTCGTCGTAGGCAATAAATTCTATGTAACCAGAAATATTCTGGTCAAAGCATTACACGGTCAAGAGTTCTGCTAATGACATCTGTTTAATTTGTATGTCACACGATCTGTTGTTAGTATGTTCACAAAGAAATGAGATCAGTTTCCTGTTTTTTGCATTAACAAGGCGCATACAGCCCAGTCCTATGAAAGAAGTGACCAGACTGCATATTTTGCCGCAAAAGTGAAAAAAAAAAAAAATATCTGGCATGTCACATAATGGGAAAGGCTAGTTCTTAAAAGAATCAAATTATACTTCCTCTCAGAAAAAGAAATTTTATTTCTAACCTCAGATAGAGCAAACATGCTAATAGCATTTACTTTGTCACCGCCTCATTTTTAAATGCATGTTGTAAAGATGAGAGTTTAAAGTCTTACATTTAATCATATTTACCGTGTCGGGGCAATGTCCAAAACTCATGTTAATTGGGACTCAAACCTTTTTTCTGCAACAGTTTACAAAGTATAACTTTTGATGTCATGGTAGCATTCACATGTTTAGAGATAAAATATCCAAAATTTTAAAAATTTTCTCATGCATCATTTCCCTAGGTCTTTGAAAGCAAATAATGATTACATTTGTTGTTCTCTTTGCTGGAATAGTGTATGAAAATGACTGACTGACTGTGATAGAAAATACCCATGAAATAATCAAACTAAGAGATCTATATTTGATGTACCTCCAAATTCGCCACCATCTGCGATTCAACTTCTAAATTTTTATGCACTACATGAACAGCAGTGCCCCTAGGGGATACGCAATACGATGAGGAAAGACATAAAACTCTAACCTGGCTCAGCTGACATACACATTTGGAGTTATCTTTCTGTTGTATACTACAGAACGTTATACAGCCCTGGGAAATGCATCACAGTAATTTTAAAGACAGAATAGAGTGTGACTTTTCTGAGGGCTAAAATGGGAGAAAGGGGATTATAAAAAGGAAGACAGACGGGCAAATCCTCTCCATCACAGCCCTCTTCAGGCAAAGGAGTTTTAGAAAAGGAGATGTCCGGAAGCTGATTTACAAACCTATCCTCAAACTCATGCTCTGAGGAATGACTTGCTACAACTCCAATGATGCTATTTAAAGACCGCTGTGTTAAAGCATTAGCGAACCTAATGAAATACGTTAAGATGAACAGATAATGCATGACTATTCGCATCGAAACGAATATCACTCTATTATTATTCCTCCAGCAGAGGACAGAGCTCTGAGGAGGTTCTGATCTGATTCTGACCACAGTGCAGGAGAAGGACTAATGATGAGGAAAAGCGCCTGAAATGAAGGTGTGTGGCTTACGTGACGAATTCCATTCTTTTTCGTAGGACCTTAAAGCTAGTTGAGACTCCAATTTTTTTTTACTAAAAAGCTAAGTCTTGGAGCTCTTTCTATCAGTGTCCAATATTACACAACATGAAAACGCCAGTGTTAAAACTTTTGATGACTGTCTAGAGTTTAATTAAACAATACTCAATAGAAATGTACAGAAACTCTTTTATGTATTCTATACACCATTTCTAGATATCATGGTATCTTTTCTTTATGAATATGACTATTTGGTAATTACTCTCAGTTATGATTTTTGGCCAGTTCCCTCATTTTCCTTAAAAAAAGAGCTTTTATTGTTGGATGCATAAAAATAATTAACAGGCATCATTTTCAAGATCAAAATATATGCCTAGGTATCTCTAATTTGGGAAGCAATTAAATATTAAATTAAGTGATCTAGATTGTTGTCCACTTTAAACAATTTATATTTATCCTGTTACAAAGAATTAATAACAAATTGTCGAAAAATGGCAAATTCTCATTTTTTCATGTTCCCATTCATTATTTTATTTCAGATAAAATGAAAGAAAATATTTGCTTTCCACAATTTCAAAGAATTCCTCTGTTTTCTCTACACATAAAAAGGATGTGTGTGTTTAGATTCATTTCTTGAAAGGCACTGGCTTCTCTTCTCTTTGGATTGATCTCACAATAGTTATTTCCTTGAGCAGCCATCAAACACATAATATTAGCATAAAGTCATAACTTTGCTTTCCACGTCTGCCAATATCAAGATTATGCTGACATTTGACTGGCAGGCAAGTTTATCGGCATCTATCTTCTTAAATAGATTTTAGACTCTAAAAAAATTACTCATCAGCTCTCTATTAACTCTTATGTCATGTATATTCAGACACATAGACATGTGGTCAAAACAGTTACTGCTCTATCTTACAGGAACATGGGAGATCGAAATAGAATTTGTGTAAGATTTACAACAGTTTAGAAATTGGCTATAGGAGCAAACACAATCTTGGAAAGAAAAGAAAAATATGGTTGGGGATAAAGATTTAAACATTTGTGCCTTTTGGGATTAAAAGCTGATACGTGATTGAATTTGAGGGTAAACTAATTTATGATAAGAATGGATGCATACATATATATATATGTACATATATATAATCATAAAATGCACAAAAAGAGCTTGAAATTCATTTAGCAAAGCTCTTCTAAAATCTGAGCATATCTTAAACCTTTCCTAAAGCTATGAGGTTTTTTTTTTTTTCCTTTCACACTTATTTAAATAATGATAAAAGTATAGCGGTAATTTTCAATTTTGAATAACAGCATTATTATTGTTAAATGTATTAGTTATGATGAGAATTTTTGTAAGCAGGTTCTAACTTTTAAAATAGTAATATTTTAAGTGCGTTAGAAGATACATCACATAGCCAGGAGAGTTACCTGATTTAAACTGTGCCTACTTTTTTTCCTCGTCTGAGAAGGCAAATGATAACAGATGCAGGAATTACGCCACTGGTTAATTTAATAACGTGTTTGTGGTGTCCGCCAGGCAGCCTTCGGGACCCTGGAGACACACTCGAGTAAGAAACAGATCACGCCCCTTGGTACTTATATTCCACTGGCCGAGAGGGAAAATACACGTGTAAGTAAATAAACAGACAATTAAATTTCAAGCAAGGATAAGTGCGATAAAGAAAATAAAGCAAAGGAAACGAGAATAAAAAGTGCAATTTCAATAAGGGGCCCCCGGAGGCCTCTCCGAGCGTGTGAGCAGAGATCTAAAAGGTGTGCCCTGGGAAGTCACGCTGCTATCTGGAAAGACTTCCAGAGAAGACAACGGCAGATGCTTTGTCTTTTGCTTTCTTTTCCCCGCCGTGAGGAGAAGCGTGCCCGAGGAGCAGCAAGGAGGCCAGTGTAACTGAGGCACTCAGGACGAGAAACAGGAAGGTGACCGGAGAGGAGCACGGCTTACGGTGAGGACTGGGGGAGCATCATAAGCCACAGCCCAGGCCTTGCGCTTGCAGAGCGCTCGGGATGAGCGTACGATGCAAAGGTCTAAGGTCATCCCCGAATTAAGAACTCACAAAATAAAGTAGAATGTCTGCTTTAAAATAATTTTCACTTAATCGCCTACTCATTCACATGATGTTGACTGGATTCTGATTTTAGGACCAGAGCCGTAACTCTTTAATACGTGGAGATAGCGGATGAACAGAGAAGAGGGCCACCAGAGTCGTTAAACGAAACAGGAGTTAAAGAAAGGTCAGATCAAAATTAACTTGTCAAAAGCTGACAGGATTTTATGAAGATTCATCAGTTGTTTTAAACTGACTCAGTTAAGGGGAGAGCTAAACGCCGTTGAAAGATAAAGGCAGATAATAAGTTTCAGGAGGAGAAGAAGCTATTCTAAAAGACCTGCCCAACGTTCTAAAAATCACTGAGACGTTTAGAGAGAGAATCAAGTGGAATTAGGTAGATGCAAATGCAACTCACCATCAGTAAAGAAAGGCACCATACTGTTCTGAATAAATCGTCATTTTAAAAAGTGCCAAAAATTCTTAATAAATATTCAAAAATAAATGTGTTTTGGAAACAATTAAAATGTAAATTTGACATAAAATTTATGGTGTTAGACGCTGTTAAGTGCAATACCAGAAAGCTAGTGACAAATAGCAAATCTCCTGCCCCCGAAGCTAGCATCTCTGAAATGACTCCACTCCATAAAAATGTGAAAGAAAAACTGACATCAATATTGTATTTTGTTTCTAGAATACAAAATGTAATGCTATTTGTATGGCAAGTCCAACTATAACATATATAAATTGTTTAGAAAAAAATGTTTCATTTTACACCTTGAAAAATTGAAATGAAAACACATTGATGACCCAATTCATAGTGCAGATACGGAATCCAAAATGTCATGTTTACGACACGTGTGGAGGAGTCATGAACTTGACTGCTGTCTGTAGTATCTCTTACTGTTATGATTATATCTCAGCAATTAGCCCAGATTACATGACATTACTATCCTAACATGATGTTAGAAAATACTTTGTGTAAATGCTCTTCTAGACTACGATTTCTACCTTCAATTTATTCCCAACATTGCTTTAGTAACCAAGAAACTTAAAGTCAAATCAATTGCCTGATTATCGTAATGAAATTTAATGAAAGTTACTTATTTTTTATTTTTACACCAGCTTGTTTCTTTTGTGCATTTGGTTCAGACCAGCGAACACCCAAATCTATTAGAAGACAACTGTAAAGAACAGGTCATCCTAACCCACATTTACTAAGAAGCCAGACGTGCGCCAGTGAACTGTCCACACACCGCCAGGATCCTTATTACACCTCACGACTACGATGCGAGCGGGCATATTATCATCGTCTCAACACAACGCAGGATAAAACTGAAACTGAGGAGGAAAAGCAGCTTGCCGATGGCCAGAGCAACCGGTGAGCGCAGACACCAGAACCCCAACACGGGTATCCTGGACGGCAGAGCCAAAGCTTCCAACTGCCACGCTAAGCTGCCTGTCCAGGAAACAGGACAGAGAGACCGCGTGGCAAGGCTGGTGGGCGTCGGGGCCGCCATGACCCAGTGCGGAGGTCACTCCCAGAGGGGCACATACAGTTTGTCTGAGCAATGAACTAAGTGCTTCGATGATGAACTAGCTGAGTCCTAAGCTCGTTACCACATAATCATATTAAATTAAAATAAAAATGAGTGTAGTTGTAGCAAACTGCCTATATTTTATTTGGTCAAAAATATCAGGGATCTTATTTTCATACATGAAGATTAATAAATGAACATTAAATGATTATGAGAATAACTGAGATTAATACATAAAGATTAGATGCATTTTTCACTGCTTAAGTAGTTTGTTACCTGAGTAACAAATATTGGGACCCCAAGCTATTAGAGACAATGGTTTCTCAGTGATGACCAGGGTTCTTTTTACTAATCCATCCACGATTAGAGGTTAAAACATCTCTTGGTTTAAAAAAAAAAAAAAAAAATCTTTCTTGAAAGTATTCTATAGAAAATATGAAAGAACATCTTCAAAAGATTAATATCATTGAGAAATCCAAAAGAGGCAATCACATGTTTAATGCTTAACTCACGTTCAGTGGAAGTACTTCTCACCCCACCACCGGATGCTATCAAGAAGAGCTCTCATTTCTGAATACAGTGGTAAAGAACACCAGTCGTACAATGCTTCGAAGAATGAGGAATTTTTAAAAAATTAAAGCATGCTGATTTTAACATCATCAAATGCAAGAATGTTTTAGGTTTTATGCAAAAAAAAAAAAAAAAAAAAACCTACTCCAATGTTTAGACAACTTAACGTGCCAATACGACCAACTGCTGCATCGATATGCTATAAATGAATAGGTAAAACGTGGCCAGATCATAAAGCATCTGAGCGAGATTCAAATACATATCAAGTATTTGGCACACAGTAGGAACACAGTAAATATTTGCTAAATGAATAAAGATATAAACGCGGAAGGTGAAAACAGATCTAATTATTTTTCTCCGAGTCACTGGACAATATCGAGGTGTCACTCCAGGGAGTGGGGACTAGGTTGACTCTTAAGAAGTGTCACAGGGGCCTTTTCTTTCCTTATCTAATTTTTTTGTGATAGAGGACCTAACGTCAACTTTGAAGAGTCTATAATAAAAATATTTCAAGACACTAAGTCCACCAACCTCTCAGAGACCAATTCTCATTAACCAAGACGACGGGATTTCTTTGCAAGAAACGGAAAGCTGTAAGAAACGAGGTATTTCGCCCCATAATCTTTGCCTTCTCTCCCTAGAGTTAGATCTAAACAGAAAGCCAAGTTACAAACTGAAGGTTGATTGATGGTTCTTGGGTATTACTACTAGATTTTGCTACGACAGAGGGTTTTTGTTTTTTTTTTTAAGATTCAAATTACCACTCCCTTTCTGATCAAGGCATCTTTCATTAAATGTCTATTGAATAAGATTAAGCATGTTTGTCTGATTACCCAACAAGAGATTTGTTCTGATCTATTATCTCTTGCACCTACAACTTGAATTTAAAGTATTTTCATTGACTTTAAAATATAGTTATCAGTTCTTAATGCCACTGTGTTGGAGTCACTGACACAGTCCTATCGGTGATTATGGCTCATTAACACAGTGATTCCTGAGTGGGTAATGGGTAGGTTAAACACACACCAAGAAAAGTGAGAAATGCATCAGATTCTCAGAGCAGGAAGAGGAAGCACATATAGTCTTGAACAGCCCCTAATTGAAGAAGACCGGAACAGATTTCCTTCCAACTTTTCTCAAATGCTGGAACTCTCTTAAGTCACAGATTTCATGAGGTCTTCTATATTTGAGAGCTAAAGAATAATTTATACAAGTGGAGAATAAGAATTGGAAATAACTGTGTGGTAGGCTTTGGTCTCTCCATTTTCCCCATATATTATAGTGTTGCTAAAGATTGCTGAATACAATTACTTGAATACAGAAATGATTGCTTGATATGGGATTATCACTTCTTGCTTTCTTTGGATTTCAATAGCACAAATAGCTAAAAAGTTTATAGCCAAAATACTCTCAATTCCCAAGGATTTGAATTTATTGAGATGTTTATATTCTACCTACTTTTAAAACCGTTTGAGGTGGATCACAAAAAAGGGACATATACGATACATTTTCAAAAAAATAATAAATTAGATACAGGATGGAAAAATCCGATTAGCATCAACAGAGTAATTATTGCACGCATCTCTCTCTTGAACTACGCCATGAACATCAGAGGTCAAAGCCTCTGTCTTGTTCAATTTTTATTTCTAGGAGCCCAACACATAGTAGATGGCCCATTACTGAGTCACATACACAAGTGCATACAATAATTACAAGGTAGAATATCGGCACATGCATTAAGTTTAACTACACAAGAAACAATTTTAGAATCTCACTGGCTTAAGATACGAGAAACCGCTCCTTGCACTTAGCTTCAGCTGGTCCAGCCTCAGGCTGCGGCATCAGAGCGCCTGAGCCTTTCTCCCAACCATCGTTGAAATGCAATTCATTCTGCGTCTCCCATCATCTGTTTCCTAGTGGCTACCTGGGGCATACCTGGGGCATGTTCTTTTCACGAAGAATGATAGTAGGGCAATAGAACAAGCCAAATTACGCACGCACATTTAAAACCTTTGTTTACTTCAAATTTGCTCATATCCCATTGTCCAGAGCAAGTCATGTGGCCGAGCTCATGCGGTGCTGGGCTGCATACAAGCCCCAAGAAAGAGAGATGAGTAAATTACCTGTCAGACAGTAACTCAATTTATCACATCACTACAGAGAAATGAAACTCCTGCCAGTCTAAGGTTGGACTTTATTGGACAGTCAAATGAGAAACTCTTAAAGGTACCTGCCTTTCTTTCTCCCAAACCACTGCTCTTACCTTGGTTTCTGCTTTAAATGACAAGAAGTCACAGTAATCAGACAGGGTCCATTCTAGAGCACTGATGCGGCTCCATTCATCGGCGTGTATTTGGGCAGATGTTTGATGTGGCGCCTTGCCCAGCCCAGCCCAGCCCAGCCATCAGGTTGCCTCTGATGCTCTTCTACTTTCTGTTCTGTGGTAAGCTGACCCGGCAGAGCTGGCCAATAGCAGAATAGGTCACTGTATTCATCCCCTACCTTATCATTCGCTGATATGCCCATGGTTGGTTCTCAACAAATGGCTGATGTCAAGATTATAGAATCTGATCTTAGAAGAGCTTTCTTTCCTCCATAGGCATAAGCCTATGAAAGTGTGAAATTGCACCAAAGGTAAAGAGGTAGGGGAGATTTTATTAAAGATTATTGCAATAGGGAAGAGAAAATGACCTTAACTCCACTTAAAAAGGGGGTTCTGGGATTTTTAAGACCCAGGGTCTTAGGCAATCTCTGTTTGCTAATCGGGTTTGTACAAAGGAAAAGCAAAATTTATCTTTCACGACTAGAGGCCATTTTACAACTTGGAGCAAGGGCCCACTAACTTAAGCTCCTGCCCTCCCACAGAGACTGTGGGACACGTTCTCTCTGCTCTGATGATTACATTTCAATGGGATGGCTCCCAGGTCCTTGAAAAAGTCATTCACTGGAATTCCCTGTTTTAAAACTGGATGAAGACTTTTAAAGAGATTATATACATTTCAAAGGAGTGGAGAAAAAATTTGCAATTACAAGCTTTCTAAAGTAAATGCTCTAAGAAAAGGGAGGTTATTATAAAGGAAGAAACCTGTTTAAAGGTTAGTCAAACTGAGGGGAACAGAGATATCTTGGTCAAGCCACAAGCTCAAATCTAGAGTTTCGGGAAGAAGTCCAAGCCACAAAGCAATGCCTTTTTGTCATTGGCTGATTTTCCTCTTGCTTGCATCTCCTTCAAGGAGCTAAAAAGGAAGAAGGTGACTGTTAAGAAATGTGATTTAGTTATTTCTAGGTGTGGCAGCTCCGTAATCATCTTAATACAAAAACAAAACTCAACCTTGCCTTGAATATTTTTAAGTACATGGGAAACGTGAGCTGATTTTTATTTTACATTTTCTACAGAAACAATCATGGGACAGTGTGGAGAATGGAGGCCCTGGACACAGGGTCACTGGGGGGAAAGACAACTTTCACTGAAACAGGAAGGGTGATAGACGGAAATGAAAGGGCACATTTTAAAAAGTGTGAGACTGATACTGTTTAGAAAAAGGCTCGATTAACACATTACTAGGGCTTCCAAGTTTTTAACGTAGGTTGCTAGGTGAACGGCTGTTAACGCCTTTATATTTTGTAGCAATAAAATATTTTGTGAAGATTCATTAATATTTGCTACCGAAAATGATAACATCTTAAGGATGAGAGAGACCATAGAAATCACCAACCGAATATGTCACCAAGGCAAAAATTCCTCCTGTGGCATCACAAAGATGGTCACCCTTTCTCTGAGAATTCCTTTTTTTCCAGTGATGAAAGATTATTTCCTCTTATACTATTGCTTTCTATTAAGAGGTGGTTGTAATTATTAGAAAGTGAAATGTGGTATTATAAAATGTTCTGCTCTTCATGTGATATAATTTCTAGACCCCCTACCACCAGCCTAGCCATTCTCATGCATATATTACAGTTGTTTTGTTTTTAAAGGGGTTCTGAAACCAAATTGCTGAAACATAATACATTACTTTACCAGCTGAGGGTACCTTCCGCCCCAAATTAAACTGCTGACCTTTGCTTTAAGTTAACTATAAATGTTATACAAAACTTCACATAAAATAGTTGTCTTTTCTCTAAAAACCTATAACAGAATTTATTTTATTAGAGTCAGTGAACATTCCTTCTTCTCTGGGTTTGAAATGAGTTAGCTGTTGCTTCGGAAGATCCAGTTTTATGTTCTAGATATGGAAGTTCAGATTTGTTTTTAATTTAAGTGTTTGGTTTGTCTGCTCATCTCCCTTTGGGGTATCTTGTTAATGTAACTGGCATCTTTGATTGCCTAAAGTCTGCTCAAAATATCTTTATTCCAGATTGTGTTGTTTTGTCCATCTTATTTACTACATTTTCATCCTCTCCAGTAAGCCAAATGTAAAATGCCATCTCTCGAATTCCTACACTTTTTTCTTAAGATAATTGATGGCTGTATTTATGACACTTGTGCTTATTTACTAAACACCACAGATCCCACAGGCTGTTCACGGAGTAGATATTTCCTGAGATTTTAGACGCACTTATTTTTACCTCTTCCCTCTCTAAATCACTACAGAACTTTTAATTATTTGGAAGGTTCTGAGAAAGCTGGCTTTCATTAATTTACTCATCTTTTCATTTGTATATTGCATATTTTGTCCTAAACACAAAATCGTAGACATTGGCGCAAAAAGAGTGAGAAACAGACTTTGCACCACGGGGGTGCATGACTCAGCAGGACACAGGGACTTAAACTCAGGACAGTACGGCAGGGCGGTCAGCGTCAGGACAGAGATACACCCGGGAGTCAAACGAACGGAGGGGGCCTGTGTCTGTGAACAACGGGGAGTTTGTCACGCAGTAGAAGAAAGAGCTTTTCAGGCGAGCTAACCTGCATTTGCTAAGTGTTAGCCTTTCTCACGCAGCATATTGCAAAGTTTTAAAGTCATATCCTAAATGTCTTGGTTTCCGGTTTCCTGTTTTCTCAGAACGGCTCTGGCCCACTTCCCCGGTTCCGCCTCTTCTTATATGGTTAAATAAATGGTAAGGAGTTTATGTTTTGTTGAATTCGTTCACTTTATTTCATATCACCTATCTCAGAATAAAAAAATGCCTGTTGTACCAAAGAGACTCAGTAAAGATGTTCTATTTGTTTTAATAAAAAAAGGAATCAACTTTAGTTTGCCCGTGGGAATCTAGACTTTGACCACAACCCGCAGCCGAGCGCGCCATTCCGGGCGCTGGGGAGCTGCACAGAGGCCACAGCACACTGTTGGGGCAAAAATCTGAGACTAGCTGCGACCAGCTATGCCTGAAAGAGAGTAGGAACGGCCCCCCTTTCCCATCCCCACCCCTCCTCCTGGGTGGCTCAGCTCTGCGGGAAGGGAGACGCCCTCAACCCCAGATTTCTCCCTGGGGGCCAGTCGGGGCCTGGTGAGCGGCCAGACGCCCCCGCTATATGGGACGCTGCCCAAGAGGCCCACTCCCTTCTGCCTGACCCGAGCGCTGAGGAGGTTGGCCTGGCTGGGGAGTTGGGGAGAAGCTAGGGCACAGGGTGGGGGCTCACGGCACATGGCTCCCCAACCCCACAAAAAGCTTTGGCTCCTACTAGGAGCCTGGCGGACTCCACCAAGAGGCCTTCCCGTGAGCCTAGGAGGACACGTGACTTGCAGGCCCCCAACCCCAAGCCCCCAGGTCTCCGGCACTCCGCGAGCCCCTCCCCGCCGCGGTCGGTACCCCAGCAGATGGCACGTGCAAACCTCACAGGCAGATGGCAGCTCAGCTCTGCTGGATTCAGGAGCAAAACCTCAAACGCATCACGGCGGTGGCTGAGGCCAAGTCCATGGGAGACGCTCAGCGCCCAGACTGGCTTTGAGGGGTGGAGAGAAGGCACGTGATCCTACAGCCCCCACATCTGGGTGTCCGTCCGAAGGAAATGAAACCAGCACCTCAAAACCTATCTGCTGCCCCAGGTTCACTGTAGCCTCATTCGCAAAAGCCAAGACATAAAAACGACCCAGGCATCCCTTACGGATGAACAGATAAAGGAAATGTGATATAGATATAAATACAGATAATGAAATAGTAACCTTCACAAAGAAGAACATTCTGCCATATTCAACCACATCGATGAACTTGGAGGATATTACACTAGATGAAATTAGTCGCGAAAGTCGCAAGCACTGCTTGAGCTCGGTCTTAGGTGTGGTCTAAAGATGCCGCCGTCGCAGAAGCAGAAGCAGATCTGGTCGCTTCTGGGAGCTGCGGGCCGTGGGGCATGGGGAGGTGCGGATGACATGGGAAGGCCCGGGGAGACGTCAGGCACGGGGCTTCGGTTACGAAGGACGGATTGCTCCTGGGGACCCACTGTAAGGCCTCGCAACTCCAGTTAAAACACTGCACCATACACTTAGAATTTGCTGAGAGTCGATCTTAAGATCTCTTAACCACACACACAATGATAACTATGTGAGGTGATTAATATGCTAATTTGCATGACGGTTGTAATCATTTTACAATGCATATGTATGTCGAAACATCGCATTGTACATCGTACATATGTACACTTTTAATTTGTCAATTACACCTCAATTAAGCTGGGGGTGGGGAAGCTAAGGTAAGAGAAAAAGACATTACAAAAGTTTATTAACTATTTTTTAAATAAATATTTCCAAAGAACCTGATTGTCCTCTTGCAAGTCTATATGAGGTACACATTTGCCTTTAATATAGTTGTTTCTTTGTGGACTTATTATGTCTATGAAGCTGAGTTGACTTCTCTTACTTATTCACAAACCATAATGAAAGAGAGGGAAGCCAGTCTGCTAGAACTAAAAAGCCTTCCTCTGAATGTTCATGACGAAACAAAAGCCACAGGAAAGCAATATCAGCAGAACATACAAAAATAGCAAAAAAGAATTGCCAATCATTCCATAACCTTAAGAAAATTTACTCATTGAAAACAAAATGAAAATTTATGCTTTGTGCTTGCAGAAAGGAACAGTGCTCAAATTGGCTCCCCCATTGGAGTGAAAGCTTTCTCTACAAGGTAACAAATGAAAATTGAATCAGGGACACATTTTCAATGAAAAAGACACACTGCCAGATGGCTTTTTGGCAGAGGAAAGGGAAGAGTTGATTAAACTGTCATGTGATAACTTCAAATTCAGCAAAGTACGGCTTAGCAACTTCCGCCGAGAAGGATAAGGGACATTCAGGTACCAGGCATGGTTTGACATTATTAAGGTTTAAGATTACTTTGCAGTTTCATTGGTTTTCTGCCAATGCTTTCAATAAAGGAAGAGACAAGATTAATCTCAACCAAGAACAAAATTTTCTGCTGAATGGAACTTGAGTTTTTCCGGAACTAATTCTTTGAACTCTTGAGTGCCAAACGCACTCTTCATAAAGCACATCTCTCTTTTCTTCATTTACAGACACTGCTATTTTAGGTCACATTAGGATTTTTTAACCTTTATCATATCAGATAAGAAAAAGGGGTACTATAAAACTTGTACCAAAATGCAAACCTGTCCCCTAAGAATCCATTATCATTGTTTGTGTAGGAGAGAAAAAGTAATCGCCCTCTACCCTCCTAGGTTCTTGGCTGAGGTACATCCTGTACCAAAAGATAAATTAACGAGAGAATAACAGAGTAGTTGAATGACACATACACCTGCTTTACACCTGGGAGATACCCAGCAAAACCACTGAACTCGTGGAAGTGGCCCCGGCTCTGAGCGCGGTGCTGGCCGTGTGCGCAGGTAGCGCCGCCAGGTGCGCGGCAATGCTGGGGGGCGGGGGGCGCTGCGCACGCGACGGGAACGGACGCGACAGCCGCCGAGGCCGCCGTCCTGCCGCCGCGGTCCCACGGGCGCCGTCAGGGCACCGGTGGAGGAGCCCCAGAGCGAGACGGCGCCCAGGTGTCCGCCGGCTGCTCGCGGGCCGCGTGCACACGCACGGGCAGCCGAGAGGCCGGCCGCAGGGCCACGGCCCGGAGCGGGGGAGCCGCCAGCCTCTCGCGCCCCCGAAACACAGACCTCTCCGCGGGCCGCGCGGATCTCACGGGGCGCGGGGTTCCAGCACAGTCGCCATCTAGTCACTGGCCGATGGCTGAGGTAGGTATGTGAACACAGGAGCAAGCCCAGGGAACCAGGCCAAGAAGCCAGAACTAAGAAATGAAACAAAACTGAGCGGCGACATCCGCTACTGTATAATGCAGAGGAGGTACAATACATTATCTAAGAAGTTCAATTTTCAACAAAAGCTATGGGACGTACAAAGAAATAAAACAAAGCAGTCAGTGGAAGCGGTTCCTGAGTGGGTGTAGATGTGAACATAATAAATATTTTAAGGAGAAATTATAAATCTGTTCGGAAATTAAAAGAAGCCATGTTTAAAGATTAGACATATATGTTCAATGAACTGGCTTGTAAGGACTCTCAATAAGGAAATAGAAACTCTTTAAAAGGAACCAAATGGACATTCCAAACTTTAAAGTATTATAACCGAAATGAAAACAGACTGGCCCAACAGCATATTTTTATAGCAGAAGAAAAAATGATCAAAGTGAAAGATGGATCAATTTAATTTATAGAATCTGAAGACAGAAAGAAAACAATATTTTTAAGAGGATTAAAGCCTCAAACACCTAGGGAGTAACATGAAACCTATCAATATACATGTAATAGGATTCCCAGAAGGAAAGAAGAAAAACTATTCTAACGATGACCAAAAGTTTCCTAAATTTGATGATAAACATTAATTTACAGAGTCAAGAAGCTCAAAAAACTTCATGCGGGACAGAGAGATCTGTATCTGGAGACAACATAGTCAAAATGCTTAAAAAGAAAAAGATTTAAAAAAATGAAAGCAGCAAGAGAAAAATGACTACACGCGTACAAAGAAACAACAGTAAGATTAATGACTAACTTCTCATCAGAAACAATAAAATCCAGAAGGCTGTGAGATGCCTTTTTCAAAGTGCTGAAAGAATAAATTAAAACCTGTCAACCCAGAATGTATATCTGATAAAGTTACCATCACAAGTGAAGGAAAATAAACACATCCACAAAAACACAAAGACTAAGTGAATTTATTGCTGGCAGATATGCCTTAAAATATACTAAAGGAAATCTTTCAGTCTTAAAGTACATGGCTTCAGATGGTGACTCAAAACGACAGGAAAAACAAAGAATGCTGTAAATAAAGAGCATTGCAAAAATGTAGATAATTATAAATGACTACAGACATATTTTTATTTCTCTTCTTAAAGAAAATATTACCACAAAAGTCAATAATCACACAAAATTATTTGATTACATATATAAATATACATATAAATAAAAGTACAAAGAAATAAAAATGTAACCATACTGGAAAAAAGTTGCTATATCCAGAATTAACTAAGTATTAACCTGAAACTGATTAGGGTAGGTTAAAATTTATATTGTAATCTCTAATAACAACAACTAAGAATAAAACTGAAAAAAAATGCTAAAAAAAGAGGAATCAAAATG
This sequence comes from Rousettus aegyptiacus, assembly GCF_014176215.1. Lineage (NCBI taxonomy): Eukaryota > Metazoa > Chordata > Mammalia > Chiroptera > Pteropodidae > Rousettus > Rousettus aegyptiacus. The sequence continues at coordinate 42,032,516 of NW_023416288.1, read as the reverse complement.
TCGCAATACCATTTTAAAAATTTTAATCACAAAACAAGATAGTAAAGAAATAAAAAAGAAAAAAGAATATGAAAAGTGACATACAGAAAACAATGGCAAAAATGCAGAGGTTAATCCAATCAATAATAACATTAGGTGTGGCTAGATTAGACAGAGGTTGTTAGACTCCACTAAAGAACAATATCCAGCGATAATCTGTCTACAAATGTACACTGTAGATTTGTAAACACAGATTGAAAGTAGGATCAAAAAGGTGCATCATACAAATAGTAATCATAAAAGAGCTGGATTGGCTATATTAACATCAGACAGTAAAACAAAAGCTATTACTAGAGACAAAGAGATATTTCATGATGGCAAAAGGATCACTATAGCAGGAAAATGTGCCACTAGTATCTATGAACCTAACGAGTGAGCCGCAAAGGACATGGAGAAAAATCTAAGAGAACTGAAAGTGTAAATATGCAAATTAAAAATTATAGGTAGCATTGCCAGCACCATTCTTTAAAAAACTCCTGAATATTTCCACTCAAAGCTCAGGCCTCTGAATAACATGTGCATCAAAGAATAACTAACGAAAAAACAAAATATTTTAACAGAATAAAAATAAACTATGACATATGTATTGAAAACACAATGTATGTATGAACATTTGTGTGTGTAGATAAATCAACTCCTAGAGGAAAATGTATAGTTCTGAATGCCTATGTTGAGAAAGAAAAAAAGGTCTCTAACAAACATTCTAATGTCCACCTTAAAAAACCAGAAAAAAATTAAGCCAAAACTATGCAGAAGAATGGAGATAATAAAAAATGGACAGAAATCAATTAAATGGAAACAGGAAAACAATAGAGAAAAATCAATAAAATCAGAAACATGATTTTTTGATATGATCAACGAAATTAGCAAAACTGGCTATTGCGACCCCATCTATCTGCCTGACTCTGTCCTTGACCAAACCTCAGTCAAGCTCTTCTAAGCCAGGCTCCAAACGGCAGCCAATCTGTCACAGCCACTTCAGGTGCCACTGGATCTGCTGGGTCGCACGGCCCGAGAGGCAGACAGCTGGCACGGCGGTCTGCTTAGGTCGCCCTGTTCAGGGCCCCACACAAAACTGGCAGCTTTCTGGGTGATTCAGCAAATGAACCCAAGGAGTAGCACAGCCAAGTGAGGGATATGCTGCTCCCAAATCTGGAGGACACCGGGCACTGTGTCACCTTTGGGCTGTAGCAGGGGCCAGATGTAACGACTCACCCTTCTAGACAGACATGTCCACATGGCCCATGCACTCAGGCATTTACTGAGTAAGAAATCATCACAGCAGGCTAATTCAGGTACATTTCTAACATAAGACAAGAGAGAGCTCTTAAATTTAATGAGCAGTGGTGACTTAAGTTCATATCCTGAAGAAGTATAGTTCAGGTCAGCAAGATGGTGGGAAGAGAGAACCTCCCCCCCCCCCGGCCCCGCCCCCCCCAAAAAGCGGGACAAAATGCAAAACTTTAAATACCTGGTATTCGTCTTGTTGTTACATATTGGAATTTTTACATTTTTCTTTTAGGTGCAAATGACAAACGTTAATAAAACTAGAGCTTTAAAAAAGCCTTCCTGTTTTTGTTGATAATGTCAAACACGTTTATTAAATTTAAAGTAAAAGAAAGACATACATTAATTAGAAACTATTACAAATGGTAAATTAGCATAGTTTTCACCTTCCTAGAGCAATGGCATTTTTAGAAACGATTACTGGTTTTTGAAGACTCTTTTCTCTCCTTGGCATTATAAGTGCTTTGTTCGAACCCATGTTACGAGACCGGCTTAACCACACTCCTGTTGTAATTTCTTATTTTCTCATTTTTTTTTCCCCCTTTTGACTAGGGAATTAATCTGATCTGCATTCCTGCTTCCTGCCAGCCCGTGAGTTCCATGATGGCAGAAAGTATAATTACTCATTTCTTATACTTGAGAACCTATCGTACAGCCTGGAATAAAGCAGGTGCTCAATCAATATTTTTCAATAAAGTTGAAACCCACAGAGGACATTTTTCCTTTCCTCATAAAAATAAAGCTGGTAATTTTGCAGACATATTTTCAAAATGTCTTATTTTTCAGGAGTGTGACAGTTGCTGCATATGTCCTACAATTTTTTTTTTTTTCTCCACAGAGGAGGAAATAGCTAACAGTTCTTATTATACACAGTAAAAGACTTTGCCATAAAACTTGAAAATAGACTGATTTTATTCCATTCTTGGGGCTTGCTCCAGGCATAAGAGCACGTATTTTAAAATAAAAAAAACACAATTAGTGATTTTCATAAAGGAAGAAGCCATTGACTTCGTTTTACTCTGCCGTGTGACCTGATGCTGGGTGACAGTTCCTACCCTCTGTGGACATGTCTGACAATTCTACAGGCAACGCTATATTGGAACAGGGCAGGGATATAATTGAGCTCTTGTTAAAACACGCTGTAATGTCAGGCACACTGAATTTTAATTCCCATGGTGGGTCCAGATAATCAGGAAATTCTCCAGCTGCAGGAAGACTTTAAAATAGCATGTGACATTTTTACAGCTGGCCATAATTTCATTCCTTGCCACCTCTGATCAAAGTGTCACCTCAAATGAAGGCGAAAAGACAGAAAAATGCTACCGTGAAATCTACAAGGTAACAGAGTCACCTGAAACGAAACGTAAAACCTTCACACGGACAGTGCTCCCCCAAAAACTCACATACTGAGAGAACCTGATTCGGTTAGAAAATTTCTACCGCTAACAATACATTTTAAATGATCTCTAATATTATTTTATAATTGGAACTTATCACGAGCAACTTCAAAGCATGCCAAATGCAGAGGAAGCATCAAATTAACAGGCAGATAGGAGTTATTTATACACTGGCTGGCTCACATGACCCATAAGGAAACACAGCTTCTGTAATAAATAACATACAGGTATTCTCCACATCATGGCTGTGACCTGCCCATCCAACACCTGAGACTCAAGCAATACATACAGACTCCTTCCTGCACAAAAGTAGTTCTCACGGGGAGAGTATCCAGAGTTAGTTTAGGAGGATGAAATGTTGAGGGAAATCCGGCCCGTGCCTCCCAGGGCTGGGAACCGGGAGCCCGCGATCGGGAGCCGGCATGGGCGGCCGAACGTGCTCCGCCAGGCCGCGGCTTCTCGCTGCATCCTCGCGTGGCGGAAGGAAGCTTTCTGGGGTCTTTTATTAAGATCGCACTCCCATTTTTCAGGGCTTCACCCTTATGACCTGTGCATGTCCCAAAGGCCCACCTCCTGACACCATCACACCGGACACCAGAACCGCCCCATAGGAATTTCAGGGGACACAGATGTTCAGACCACAGCAGGACCTGATGGCTGTACTGCGAATTTTAAAATTTCTTTTCCTGCTGCCTCCACGGCCCCCCCAAACGGGCTGTGAACACCCCTCCCGGGTGCTCGGGTGCACCAGTGTGACGAGGCTGGTCCCGGCCACAAGTTTCCCATTTCGCATTCCCCTGACTGTGACTCAGTGACATCTGAACACACCAGTGGAACCCCCCCAGGCCTTGCTCTCGGGTCCCCGCCTGCTCGGGTGAACACGCCCCACGCCCCACCCCGTGGGGGGACTTTGCGACTCCCTCTCTCGGAACTGTGACTACAATGAACTTTGTCTCCGTGTGCCGCTCCTGTGTCCCCTCTGGGGCGGCACCTGACGGACCATCTCATGAAAAAACGCAGAACAATGACCCGGCAGGAACTTAGAGATTCCTCAGACAGAGCTGGAGGCGACCTGTGAAGAGGCGCCCTGGCGGGATAATTTTACAGAAGAAGAATCTGAAATCCGGAAAGAGGGGGACTTGATCATAGTCACCGAGGTGTGGCAGAGTAAATCTCTTGTCTCAGATTTTTCGCTAGAGAACCTCGTTTTTCCTATAAACACATATGTTGCCTCCCTACATATCTGATTTTCCTGTGTCCTCTCATGATTTTTATAAAAACGGTAAAGAGCAATAATGATTGCTAAGATTATCCACACATACTAAAAGTCTCTGGGCCAGTTAATCTTCTCAAACAATAGGATTACTCTTTTAACAGTTAATACATGCAAAACCAATGACCACCTGTGTATGTAATTGCAACCGGCAAGAAATTATTTTCCTTTACCTCTCTATATTTTTTGTTATCTATTGTAGTAGAACCAGCTACCCTATTGCTTAGTGTTCCAAAACAGAAATCATGACGTGTTCACGACTCTGTGGGTCAGGAACTGGAGCAGGACTCAGCCGGGTGACTCTTCTGCTCTACGTGGCATTTACTGAGGCCATTCTACGGTATTCAGCTGGTGGATTTAGGTAAATCTAGAGGGTCCAAGTTACCTTCACCCAGATTCCTGTTTCTTTGGCATGGATGGCTGAAAGGCTGGGTCAACTGGGTCACTTTCTTTCTTCATGTAGCCTCAGAGCCTCTCCGTGTGGGCCACTGGGCTTCTTCCACGCACCCTAAGGCTCCGAGAGACCAAGGAGGAAGCTGCATGTCCCGCTAAAGGCGAAGCCCAGCCGGCGTGATGTCCCTACTTGCCGTGCTCTATTTGTTAGGGTGCTAGAGAAAGAACCCCTTGTCTTTGACGGGCCGAGTTGATACTTAATCTTCCACAATACATCAACAAAAAGGTTAGATTCAAAGAGCTTTAATAATTGCTTCCTTTCCCTTATCCTTCTGATTTAGAATTTCTTTTTCTTAATCAGTGTTTAGGAACTTTTATTCATCTTAGGACATTTAAGCTTAGCCATACTGAAATATTACTAAAGTGCTCCTTTTCATTTTATGTTTGTAAACTATCTGACACTAATTTTATTTAAACTTCCTGCTGAATGAGATTCACATTTTTTGGTTTTTCTGTCTATTGTTACTCTGTAGAGCTTTGAAAAGTCTTTTTTCCACTGCTTGGGATTACCGCATAGTTTTTAAGTGACTGTGTGAGTGAACTATAGGCGGTATAACTGCCTCTTAGCAGAGTGAAATCGAGAGAAAAGGGAAATGAAAGCATTACTCGTAAGCGACCATCCAATGCTGAGTATATATATATCGATAGACCTTTGGTAACCACATCTTATTTACTGTTGCAACAGTAACAATTAGTATTAAGTATAACTAGTTCCATTTTTACAGATTAAAAAAAAAAAAATCCACAACTAATTCATCCCTATGTTCACTGCAGCATTATCTACAATACCCAAGATGTAGAAGCAACCTACGTGGCCATCACCAGGTGACTGGGTAAAGAAGCGGTGGTGCACGTATATACAGGGAAGTATTACTTGGCCATAAAAAAAAAAATGAATGAAATTTTACCATTTGCAACAACATGGGTAGACCCAGAGGGTATTCTGCTAAGTGAAATAGGTCAGACAAAGACAAATACCACGTGATCTCACTCACATGTGCACGCTAAAGAACAATATGAATGAGCAAACGAAACACAAACAGACTCACGGATACAGAGAACGCGCTGGTGACTGCCACACAGGAGAGGGGCCAGGAGGCCAGGTGACAAAGGGCAGTTAAGAAGAACAGTCAGCAGCGACTAAATAGCCATGGGAATATGGAGCGCGGCAGAGGAAATGTAGTCAATAACAGGTGACAGCTACGTGTGGTGCCCGGTGGGTACTAGACTTATTGGGGGGATGACTAGGTGAATCATATACGTGTCTCACCACTATGCTGTATACGCGAAACAGATATAAAATAATGTCAACTGTAATGGAAATGAATAAAAATAAAATTAAAAAAAGAAAGAAAGAAAGAAATGTAGCCTAGGTTGGGAAAATGAGCGCCAAACCCAGGGAGGTATGCCTCCAAACCCATGTTTTTTACTCTTTTATGGCACTGAGGAATCATCGGAGACGCGAATGCATGCTTCAGTCCCCGATTCGCTTTAAACAGTATTAAATGCATATGAGCACTTGAAAAGTTCACATGACTCATTACGTCTATCTAAAACTGGGGTCAAAACTGTAATAAATGTATGTTTATTTCGTGGAGTGATTTAGATGGTGAATGTAACAATATAGATCAGATATTGCAAACGATTAAGTTTCTATGTGGATTCACTTTTCAAATGGATAGAAATTTTTTTAACTTAATAGCTATGTAGCAAAACATCTATCTAGATATTTTATTACTAAAACTCAAATTCAGAAGTAAAAGAAATTATGCTGTGATATTCCTTTGACAGAAGAGAACCCTGGAAGCAGCTGTAGACGAAATCTTATTTTCTCACTTGGAAGGATGTAAAACCACCAGAGATACTAATAAGAAAGGCTAATCAGGATTTCTAAGGAGGGAGATAAATTTGAGACTGTAATAGGATTACATTCTCTGCCACTCAAGCCCTTGAAATTTGCATATTAAACTGGAAGGGTCTGGAAATTGGAATGGCTCCACCAAATCCAGATTTGTGCCACTAACAGCTAACTAGAAGCTAGAACTTTTCTTGACTTTTCTTTCTGCAAAGGAAAAAGAAAAATAGGAGGAAAAAAATAAGCCTTCTCCTAAGTGGCTGCTTTGAAAGCTCATAATTAGATGGGACTTCGCCTTGATATCAAATGAGAGAGAGAGAGAGAGAGAGCGAGAGAGAGAAAAAATCACTTCAAGTGCTGATTACAGGAAATTCAAAAATCAGGATGCATAGCGGATTATTTGCATGAACTTTGCTTTTTCAAAAAGTCCAGCATCAACAAAAGTCCAAAGAAGCAGAATTTTGGTAAAAGAAAATGTTATTTTTCTCCTGAAAGACAGAAAAGAAGACTGTTTTAAGACAGTACATAAAAATACATACTATTGAACAAAGAATGTGGATCTTGTGAAAAATATATCAACACTTAATAGTGACAAAATAAAACGACATGACACTCAACATTATGGAGTCATTTCCTCATAAATGTCAGTAGAACAGAATCATTGACCATCATTTTACAATTTAAAAAATATATAATTCAAAAACAATTTATTATGCATTTCCCATAAATCGTCCCACTAAGGAAATGAGAGAAACAGCAATAAATGTTAACAGATTAGACTCAGACAGTACTTCACAATTTATAAAGCTGTTTCATACACATGTAAGTCTTAGAAGGACCTTGGCAGGACAGCTAGGCAGAATACGCCGTTCTCTTTGGAAAGTACATCCAGTTAACAAATGGTGGAGCCATGATTAGCACACAGGTGTTCTGAATGCGACAGGTCCCCGAAGAACGCGCCCAAAGAACAAATTTTCTAGACGGAGAAAGGAAGTCCTGAGGAAGCGCTATGACGAGTCTTCCCTATTCTACTATTTCAGCCCTTGTCTTCAGCATCGCCCTCCCTTCTCCGATTAAAATCCTTTTTAAACATTTCTACACAAGGATAAGCTTGCAATTAGGATCCAAAGCATTTGTGTGAAGAATCATAACCCGTTTATCTGAAAGATGTATTTTTACATATAAAATAATGTTTAGATGCTGCGGAATTATTTTTACGTGAAGTAAAATCAATGTTCCTTATTTTATCCATTGGCATCTAACGGTAGCCCCTTTTGAAGAGATGGAACACAGATCGATTTCTGTGCGTTAAGCTGGAGATATCCTCAGACATCAAGTGTTTGAGCAAAGCACAACATCTCTTCCAAATAATAGAAACAAGAAAGGACATGCTAAGCACTATGGAAGCCAGAAAGGCAAAGGCACGTGAGGAAGTGGGTGTTTTCATTTTTCCCAGGTGAGGAAAATGCGTCCAGGAGAAGTGAATAAAGTGGTATAAGTGCAGGAGGCACTGTTTTAATGAGTCCCCCGAGGGATGTATACGTAACGCAGAGGGAATAAACTAACATTTAAAAACAGCAATGAGTGAACAGGAACAGAGGCATATGTATAACCTCTCGATTCGAACGTCACGAAACTTCCACTGCGCGTCATGCTAAGCTGTACAGGGTCAGCTGATGGCTACTTTCAGTATTTACGGAGGACGCCGCCCAGGACCTGCTCAGCACTTCGGCTGGAGCAGGCCGCGGAGCCGCCCTGCATTCCAGGCCGGTTCGGCCTCTGCCAGTTCATCAGCTCGGGTTCCCACTGGCTTTTAGTCTCCACAGTAACTGTGCGAATTAGGGAGCTCACACGCTTATAAATAACATAAGCCAGATGCTCTCTTACCCATCGGATTTTTTGAAAAACTTCCAATGGGAAATATGGGCTGGAATCCAGGGCCAAAATCTCCAAGTCTGTATTGACAGAAATAGCAGAAAATAAGAGAGCAGGGAGGGAAAGTAAAAGAGGGCATTTCATTAAGAACTCTCAGTGATTATTAAATCTAACATCTGTGATTTTTTTTTTCAGGTAATTGGCACCATTCAACACTCATTATAAGGGTTTTGGTATCAACTTTTGTTTGGGTTATTTTGTTTATATATCTGTTTTCACAGATGGAAATAACTCATATAGAACATTTTAAAAGAAATACATCTGTTGGAGCTGAACATATAATGCCTCTTGAAAAATAAAGAGAGAGAAAGGGTGACCTCATGAATAAAAAAGAAAGTAATTTGCCAAAAGGAACGTTTCATTAAGCTCCAAAGAGTGGGAGAAGAATTGAGATTTTCATATGTTTATAGAAAAACTAATGTGGGCTCTTTAACTGTAAGAAGAACACATTTGGAGAGATGGTTCAGCTCCAGTTCCCAGGAGCCCAATGTCATGTCCCTGGAGACATATGACAACTCGCGACAGATTTCTGAGCTCAGGTGGGAGCTCCGCAGGTGCCAAGAGACCAGGGGACAGGCCTAGAAGCTGTCCTATTGATTTTACGAAAAATGATTGACAGATGTCATTTAAAATGCAAGAGTTAAAGGTAAATTTTAATTTCTTATTTCTATAAGCATGAAAGAGAAGTTGTAATTTAAAAAAGTTATACTGATATTATGCTAAAAGTTTGGTGTCTGCAGTATTATCAGTTAATACTGTGCATGCGGCAGGATATTTGATATTATTAAACCTATGGCAAAGTGTATGTTATCAGCATCTTCGGTTTTAACAGTCAGAGGCGAAACACTTCACAGCATAAACATTCAATGCAATTCTACAATAACTTATTAGAGCTTATTGTGACCGAGGGTCCATTCTCCCTATTTCATCTTTTATTGAGTCCTGGCTGTAGTTTGTCATCATATGATGGAATTTGTCCCCAGGTTAAATATTCCAGGAAGATTCTGTGGCTAGATAGGCTTTTGTGGACTTTGGTTGCAAAATTAAGAATCCTCCGGCTGGTGAGGTCCTTGGCCTCGGAGGACACTGGAGACACAGGGATCTACCCTCTGCCTTCTGCTTTCTACTCCCTGAGACTGACTTGTTGGTCAAGTCTCTGGCAGGAAGCGAGCCTCGCTTTCTCCTCCAAGTCATTCCTACTCTTACTCATCCTCAAGGACAAGAGAAGAATGCCCATCTTACCTGTTGAAAACAGGGTAGAAGGAAAACAGTGTCAATCTAGGTAACAGGTATTTGTGTCATTGTGAGATGTGAATGTGTTTACACATCTGGCAATTGCAAGTCATCATGTGACAAAGCAGTGAAGTGTGAATTGCTCTGTTTCGTAATGTGCTGCTAATTCTACCGCAGATATGAATTCACTGTCTCTGATTTGATGCTTTAATTATGGAGCAAGCTGTATACATATGCATTAAATAACAATCCAATGCATAATATTTATATGTACCATGGATTGGAATTGACAGTTATTAATACAATCTATTATGCTATTCTGATTACTTTGATTCCCCTTAGCATGATTATCAATATGTAAAAATATTTTTTAAAGTTATGTTTATTATTTGATTATTTCCTCTACCCTTTATTGTTCCATGATGATGGCGGCTTTTGTTTGTCTTATTCACTTGCCTGGTAATAATATGTCCTCAAGAAATGCTTATTGAATGAATACATCACAAGGAAATACGAGAGTGTTATAGAATGGGAGAAGAGGATATTGTCATAAAGGCAACATGAGAAAAAAGGAGAGAATGAAATTTATTCTAGCAGGAGGGATGCTTGAAGAGCAAAGGGTTGCTCATGGTGTGTTCAGACAACCGTGATGAGATCAATCTGACTTGAGCAGAGGTTTTCAGGAGAGACCATAGAGAGAGAGAGAGCTAAAGAATTAATATGAAGCCAGATCACCAAGGGCTTTGAAAGTCAATTTAAATAACTCTAATGGAATCCTATAGGATTAAGAATAGAAGTAACATGGGGCTAGCAGAAATATATCTCCCAGTTTTGGTAAAATGATTACTAAATACATGTAAAATAAAATGTCTAAGTGATACTGAGTATTGTGTCATAGTTTAATTCCTTTCCTTCCCCCTGTAAATGAAATAATCATTTATTTTTAAATCAATTGCACCCTGGATTTGATGAAATATCGTATGTTTTGGTAACTGTGGTAAGAGACTATAGGTAATACTTTATATCACCACGGCCCATACCATACTTCAGATGCTCAGTCCATTTTCTTTACCCTACATACAGTAAATAAAGAGTAATTTCATTAGAATCCACCACTGTCTAATTCTAAGGCTGGCTCTGAATTATGGTGGCCTTGGATCTCAAATTTCAGTGTGTATACTCATCACCCAGTGAGTCTGGTAAATATTTAGATTTCTGAACTAATTCCCAAGATACTCTGCTTTAAGAAATATAGTATAGAGTCTGGAAAATACATTAATAAATATCAATAATAAACATACCTCACTAATGCTCTTCTTTATTGGCTGATGGTAAAACATAAATAAGAAACATAGCCTATTTGGGGCACACAATTAATAGTAGACAGAAGGTAAATCGGAATCTAGTTCTCCAAGTTCTCTTGGTGATTATACGAGCAAGGCCCCAGAGTCTGGGCAGAAATAGTAAAGGAACAAGTGAAAACTGAATGGCACAGCCCCAGAGGTCAGAAAAATTCAAGGGCAGATCACCCCGTACGTAGCTGTTCCAGCAGATGTAGGAAGAAAGTATCAGTTAATCAGTCCCTGTGCATCTGAATTGCAAAGATAGCAAGAGCAGTAAATCTTAGAATGTTCAGAAATTTTAGAAAGAACACCAATTTGTTTCGTTTATATTTACTTTAGTGTATATAAATAATGCTATATGACTATACATGTGTATATACGTGCATGTTTTAAAAGGGTCTTTCGACAAGTATGAAATGATTGAGGTGGTAGAGATGGAACTGAACAAATCTAATTTCCTTCAAAAAGCAACATCCTTGTCACTTCGATATGTTAAATCTCCAGGTTAAACCAAAACAATGCTTCCAAAAAATACTGAATACTTTCAGGTGAGCTATAACACCTAAGTGCATTTAGCTAATTTCACTGTCTCTACTTCTAAAAAAAAAATAATAATAATAATTAAAATTAGATTTTAATAAATTCCTAAGAATATCAGAGTATTATCCATGCAACAGGAATTTTGATTAACTTCTCCCAGAATTAGTGCAGACATAACCAGCAGGGGGACGGAGACGCTGCTTGCTCCTGATTACGCACGGGCACATGCCGCATGAAAGTCGGCGGTAGGAAATCTGAAAGAGCTTTCCTAAGAAACCCATGAGTTAATGAAAGCGGGAATCACGACAAGTTACGGGTCACATGCGACATGAAAATCTCCCTCCATCAGCTTGGAGAAGCACAAAAGTGGTCACACTCAGTTTGGATCTGTGCTCACGCTTGGCGTGAATGGGAACACCAATTCCTTGCTACCACATGAAACATGAAATACAAAATTAATCGACACAGGAGCCAAGCTAACATTGGCCTCTACTCTCTATAAGCTTTTGTAGGTCTAAATTAGCAATGTATAGTTATGCCCAAGCTAAACATTTCTATGTTGCTTTGTTAGGACTGAATTATTTGAACATATTGAAACAAGAATACAAGCAATTGAACAGAAATTATTTTACTGAAAAAGAAAACTCTTTTTTAAAAAAATAATTATAAAAGCCTCACTAAACATAAGAAAACACACTCCAATTAAATAGAAATGTACCTTTTCATAAACTTTCTGAAGTTATCTTCTTATGAAATTGAATGAAAAGGACAAAAATAATTTGAGAATATTTGTAATTCTATTCTCATTGACATTCAAGAAGAAACTTCATCTATGCAAGCAGATAAAGAAGTACTGCTTAGGAGCCATTTAAAAAAGGAAAAACAGTGAATTTTAAAGAGAAGTTAAAACCAAAATGGAGAATTTTAAAGAGATGTTTAAACCAAATTAGAGAAAATAGATTTGAAATTACAAACAAACAAAAAATCTGTAAATAGCAGTCAAACTTGAATTTTCCATAATTAAAAGGGAAAACATGCAAAACAAGAGACTGGATTTAAGAAGCATTTTTTTCCCCATTAATATAACATGAATATTGGTGTAGGAGTAAGAAAAGATCTTCAAAACACTGAAAAAATGACAAGCTAGTTAGAGTTTATTTGACCAAAAATCTTGTGAAGACTGGAGCTCAGACAGATAAGGAGAAAAATGAAGCCAATTTTTCCCTGATGGTATTTGCCAAACCTGGTGAACTGGATCACATAATTTCTTATCTTTATGGAGTAAGAGGTTTAAAAATAAACAAAGGTAGAGCCCAAAGGCATAGACTCCAATAGTGGAAGCATCCATCCACTCATAAATTCAGAAGCCCAAAGATCTATATCCTTAGTATAAGAGTACGGTTTGTTAAGAAACAAAATTCAATTGAATACATTTTAAAGATCTCATTGGCTTCGCTCAATGATTCACAAACAGGCAGCATCCCACAAATGTAGCAGACAGGAAGGAGCTCCATGGAACTGTACACAATGGAAGACTTTACAGGCGGAAGTGAGCCGGAACCGGAAGTTACGCGAGGTAAAATCAGGTGGGTTGGTTATTACAAGATCATTCTCCCTTAAGGGATTGTCAGGGCCCATCAGGTAGACCCCGAGCTAGTGTGGATCAGACAACTCCCAGTTGAATAAAGTTCCATTTCCTGGAGAGCTAAAACTGTAACTAAGTTAAGCTTTGCTTTGGTGACATAAGTGACTCCATTTTGGGTCTGCTGTCTTGTTTTTAACAGATTCTGGAAGAAGAAAAGTCATTCCATTTACCCTTGGGCGAAATACATGGTGACTAAAGGAAGTTTTACTTTGCGTGGTGATTGTACAATGCGATGCGCATATGTTGCATTTTGAACTATACATTTGAAACCTATATGATGTTTTTAACCAAGGTCACCCCAAGAAATTTAATCAAAAAAAGAGTCATTTCAGATGTAAGGGTAAAGATACAGGAAGGACTGGGAAATCAGTGCTTTCTATTCCAGGAATGGGGAAATGTGTCATGCCCAGTAACCTGCTGGGACAACTAGAAAAACAGGACGAAACATTTAAACACCATCTCACTGAAGCCATCTAAGAGTTACTTAAGCAATAGGAATTTTTGAGGCAACATTTAGGAGTAATTGGAAGTCGAAAGATGTAAAAATGACATTGGTGTCATAAAAAGCTGTGACTGAGAGGTTGACCACTTGAGCAGAACTTTCTGGGGTCTCGTGGGGCTCAGGGAGTGGGGAACAGAAATCAGGACCTGCCAATGAGGAAGAGTTCCTGTAAATAACTGAGGTTTGGGAACCTAAAGGGCTACAAAAATAATTAAAGTGGAACTGAAAATAAACCCAAGAGTAAAGACCAGCTGTGATCATTTCAAGTGGTGGCTATTAATTAGATTTGTCATCTGCCTGCCACAGAGCAAAAGTAAAACCTCTCTGGAGGAAGATCACATTATCCAGAAACTCAAATGATCTCTAAAGCATGCCATATGCATTGTTAACTTACGAACAAAAATCACTAGGTATATAACAAGATAAAATGTAAATAAAAACAATAGAAACAACAACGAACAGAAAATAAAAGAAGAACCACGGGAGAAGCATTAAATAGATTATCTTATAAAACATAAAACTATGATTGGTATAGTCAGGATATAAAAAGAGAAGATAAAGAATTTTGGTACAGAAATGGAAAATATACATAGAAATGATATAAATGTATTATAACTGCATGAAATAATACCACTGAAGAGGTGGACGGAGAGGTACTGACATAAGTTACTTTGGAAATGAGTGGAGTCTGAGACTAAAGGCAGCAACACTTTGCATAGAACTGTGCTCTACTTGACAAACTGTTCAGTATGAGGCACAGGTTAATAAATCTAAATAACACTATTTCTACTGAAATTGGACAATTAAGTAAATGCATGGTGGATAGTGAAAGCCAGGCTTATCAAGGTTGAAGTGACCAGTTACAGATGAGCAAAGGAATGTTTGTATGTGAGTGGCTAAGAGCTGAAGACATCAGTATAAACTCAGGATTAAGCTTATTACCGACACAGACGGTTACATGTAGAAATATTTATACGCCACGTGTGTATACACTGGTTAGTGGCCACGCATGTACTTCCTTGTCCTGTCAGCAGGGAGCACATCTACTGGCCAGATGTTGGTTTCTAATGACATTCTCCAAAAAAAAAAAGGAATCAGGACTTCCTGAAAAATGGCTGATTCTTAAACTGGGGCAGAAAATGTATAAGATGAACCTGAAGTATCTTATAGAGCCAGAAAGTATGGATAGGCTTCTTTCCCCTTCAAAATAACACACTTTGTTGTACGATCTCGTTGCTGGGTATATGGCAAAGGGACACAGGAACCAGCTGAAAGATTTACCAACAGCCAAAGCTGGAATAATTTGAATAAAAAATAAAATAAATAAAGCAGGGTTGAATTACATACCAGAGTATGAAATAGAAGACTGATAAAAATAAATAGTTGAATTAAACAAATAAGTGAGGGGGAACAGACACATTTCCCAAGTAGAAGTCTAAATAATTTTTATTACTGTTCTGTTCTCAAGGGGGCGGAATGTCACTTCCTGCTCATACTCGTTACCTGCGGGCCGTACCTAGTGACCTTCCAAAGAGAACAACAGGAAAAGCGGGGAAAGCAAGTTTACCACAGAAACACAGGACAGACATTGCTTCGGCCTCACGGTCACCATCACAGGCAACCATCTGAGTTGATAGTACGAATCCGCGATAGGATGTGACGAGACGGCACCTTTCCCTTCTGGTCTCCTTCTCCACACACACACGGCACAGCCTAATCCTGTAAAAAGCACCTGACAAATCCCACCGGAGAGCTCCTCTACAACATGAGCGACTCTCGCATGAGCTTATCTTAGAGAAGGCATTTCCGCAACGCAACTCTGCTGCCCCAGACGAGAAGGGTACATTGTGCATTCCTGGTTCCTGTCATAATTGAACGCGATCGTATGTCTTCTTTTTCATGTATAAGTTTGAACAAAGTCCAAACTCGTGTGGTTTCAGAATCAACTGTACATCTTCACTTTACACAAAGCTTCTAGGAAAACTATAATGCCTTGTTCTACATCATTTTGTATAAGGGACCTGAGCATCTTCGGATTTGGGAATCCTCGGGGTGGAGGTGGGGTTCCTGGAACCAGTGCCGAGGGGCCACTGGGAACTCAAAGGTTACGTGTGGGTTTTACGCTGAGCAGGTGTTGGCTCCCCCGAGTCCTCACTGTTTAAGGGTCAAGCACTAAACTGGAGAACTGCATTCTTAACAGCATTTTGTTTAAAAGGAGGCCATCGATCTCTAGCACTAGCGGAATTTCAGGAGGGCTGCGAAGCTACTTGAAGCATGCGAGATGCGCCACACTGGCCGATGCGCCCCGCCATCTCTCGGTGAAGAAGCTACCTTGGCATTCTCATAACAGGCAACCAGGGAAGAACCCCGCACAGTGCCGACGACACATTCTTAATGGAGAATCTGGGATGGCAAAGAATTAATGAACGGAGAAGCAGAGCAGATAAGTAGCAAAAACAAAAACAAAAACAAAAAACAACGCTTATATTCTGACGATACTAGAGAGGGACTTTTAAAGTCCGAGGCTGGTCGGAGCAGCTACGTGTATTTGTTGGCAGGGCCGGCGAGTCCTTACGTGAAAACTCAGGCTTGAACACGTCGCTCAGATGCAAGGCACGGGCGCGTGAAGTCCACGCACACCATCGCTGCCATCGCCCTGTGCTAAGGCCGCGTGTGTGTGTCAGCACTGGCAGGAGAGGCGTCTGCTCCCCGTTCGCCTCTTCAAAAAGTCCCAGGCTGTTGCTGCACATTTTCCCTTCCAGATACTTTTTAAGATGGTTTGACAAGTTTCATAAAAGTCCTGTAGAGATTTATAGAGTAATTGAAGGCAAAACGGCATTTTTACACTGGCGAGTTCTCCCTGACAGGAACGCGTTCCCTCTCAGGTCGCTGGGGTCCACTTTTATGACTTTCAGAAAAGTGTGTGAGTTTTTTTCTTTTCTTTTTTGGCTTGAGGTAACTGAATTTTAAATAAATGAGTGGATCATATTTAGACATTGTAAGACACCGACTCATACCCAGATTTCTGAAATGACACAGCCACTGGAAAGGAAGAAAAGAGGAGACTTTCTCCCCGCCTCACTTCTACCGCGCCGAAGGCCAACGCCTGTGCCACCAGCGCTCCCGGGTCGCCCTCCTCCTGCGGGAGGCTCCGTGTGTGGCTACGGAACCGCTTCCCACCCCTCGGTCTCAGGACTCACATTATTAGATCAGACAAACCTCTGTACGGCGACACGGTCTGAGACAGAAGGGGATCTGTGACGGTGCATTGTATTCTGAGCTAAGCCAAATCAGGTAAAAACAAGGTAAGCACAGAGAGCTGCACACTCCAGGGAGGACCGTGTTTGCAGGAGAGAGACGACATACAAATCGCTTTCCATTATGACAGGAACCGGGAGTGCGAAATGTGCCCGTCTCGTCTGAGGCAGCAGAGTTGCGTTGCGGCGATGCCTACTACAAGATACGCTCATGCGAGAGTCGGCTCAGCAGTTTCCTCAAAACTTTAGAAATAAAGATCTGTGGAAATACAGCACGCAGCCACACTCCCGGTCGGCAGCCTCCTGGTCTGAACAGGTGTCTACTGCTTCGAGACTGTAGCACGGGTGGGGTGGAGGAGTAAGGAAATGGAAAGAATTAATACAGAAGCCTAGAAAATATTTCATAATATGAAAATACAGAATCATTTTTTTAAATAAGCAGAAAAGAAGTAAACCTATAAAATGAATTTACTACAGGAAGCAATAGGACATGTAAAACTATATTCATTTTGAGTTTTCAGAAATACTTAAACAGTCTATGTGAAAGTATTAAAAATTAGATGAAAAAAGAACTGTGATATATAAGTAACAAATGCTAAGAAATTAAAGATGAAAGCAGAAAACACATTTGCATGAGTTATGAAAAAACAGAATCAACCACATACGAAGTCATATCTGCAATTTGGGAACCAGACTGCAAATATCCTTAAAATCTGATAGCTGTGAAAGACACGATGAAAATCGAACGCAGAGGATATGTAGAAAAGATACAGAGAGAACAGTTTAAGTCATGGATGAGCTGCATTTATAAGATAAATAAATAAAGTAGAATGAAAACAACAGAAAATAAAGAAAAAACTAAAAATAGCATCTGAAAATATTCCCAGTGTGTATGGGTTATTTTTTAACTAACCTATTGACTGTGAGAATTCATTATATTCCAGGTTCAAATAATGCAAAAAGAACCACAGTTTGAGATATTCTGAGAAGTTTTAAGATTTGATGATAAATAAAATCACAAACACTCATGCATAAAAAATTAAGTAACCATTATTTTTAGGGAAAGTATCGTAGTTTTGGTTTATTATTACACTTGTGTTAGCTGTCAAGGAGGTGTAAAGACAGTCTAAAGGGATTTTCAGATCTGCAAAATCAGAACACAAAATAAAAAGATGTTGTTACCTGTCCCAGAAATATACCAATTGAAAAAATGAATTCTAAAAGAGAGAAGGGTAGATTTAAAGGATGGCATAGCCTGATTCCATCACGTATCATCTCCGTGAAAGCCATTATATACATTTATAATTAAGTTTCGATTACTCGCTAACTCAACATATATTTTTGAGCACCAATATGCCAAGGACTATGCCAGGGGCCAGAATGACCAAAAAAAAAAAAAAAAAAAAAATGGTGAACAATATGACAACCAAACTGCACCAAGAAAAGGCAGTACATACACATCCTTAAAGAAGGATGACATACAAAATAATAATAACCACACGAGGGTAAAATGCAGATCTTACTGCATTGAGAGAAAGTGGGGAGCAAGAGAGTATTATGCGGAATTCTTTATTGTACATTACCAGAGTGTCTTAAGTAGTAAACACAGTTTTGAAGACGGAAATTTTAAGTGTTTTCGCATGTGATGTGTACGAGAATGGGTATAGGTAAGTAATATACCCAAATATCTATACCTGTTGGTATTATAGGTGATTTTTCAATTTGGAATTTCTAAATTTCCATTTTTTTTTCTTAAAAGCTATGTACTTTAAGATTAGAAAGAAGTAAAAATTTTTATGAAAGTCAAACAAATATTTCTGGCAGAATATCTCTTATCTTCCTTGCCTAAATTACTAGTCAGGTCAGTACTTCGTTATTTTAGTAAAGATGAATAAAGCTGGGAATTAATGGCTATGAACAGGGAAGATTCTTCGACATCATGACCTTGATTTCAGTGTGTCTCCATAAATGTGGGATATTAAATGAGCTGGAAATTGTTTATCTCTCACCACTTGAAGGAATATTTATTTTTACCTGACACACTTGCCCCCAAAGCTCCTGAGATTTATTGTTGTACTTTCCTATCAATTGACAGCTTTGAAGTGTTTATTGCATCTGTTAAGTGGTGCGTACATTGCCAGAGTTTAAATACAACAGAGAAAAAGCATCTTGATTCCAGCTTGAGATACAAGTGTGGGACTTCGATGAGGCGGCCTGAGCCAGCCATCGTCGCCCTCACCCTTTGCTTCCGGTGCCCAGACAGCAGTGTTCCCCACTCCCGCAGAGGGCTGTCTTGTCCCAAAGCATTTCTGATCATTCGAGACTCACATACCCAGAGCCGATTTCTTAAACACCCCTCAAACATCTCGCTTTCGCTAAGTCTCGCCTTAAGCTTACCATCGCTAGAGATTCCTTCTTGCTTTTCTGTCCCTCTCCTCTTCGTCTTTATGGACCCCTCCCTTTAGTTTATTCCTGAGATCCTCTAATTCTTCTTCTTTTTAATGCTGAAAGATTAAACTGTGCTCTGGTCTTTCTCCACAGACATGCATATCCCAACTCACGCCAAAGCTCAGACGAGCGAAGAGGCTTGTAGGGAACTCTCCTGAACCTGAAGGCCTTTCAATGAGCATTTATTCCGGGGTCCCGGTCCTTTCCCCAAACACGAGTATTTCTTCCTGATATGTAACATCCTCTCCAAAGGGATTTCAGTGAATGAGGATTTCTCTGTCCTTTTCCACTAGAATATAGTCCAGTGGTACTAAGGCTGTGGCTCCTGGACCAGTATCAGCATCACTGAGGCTATGACCATGTTAAGAATGCAGATTCCTGGGCCTTAATCCATCGCTACTGAATCAGAAATTCTAGGAGTTTCTCTGGCGAGTCTGATGCATGCAAAAGTTACTAATCAATGCCTATAATCTGCAGCAACATAGGGAAAAATACTATGTATGCTCTCAAAATGCATTTCTACGTGATTGGGTCATATTAAGAATGGTAGAATAGGGATGAAAACGGGAGGCGGCGGTGTGAAGAGATAGCAGCACACGCAGACAGAGTCCTGCCTGTGCCACGCTGACCTGGCCCCAGCTGCGACAGTCGGCAGCTCTCTTGAGGCAGTTTATTCTGCCCCCGCCTTCCTCCTCCGTTACATGGATCACTTGGCCTCATCGCTGGATGCCCACATCCGCGGCCTGGATTCAAATCCACCTCATCCGTTATCTCCCACCCCGAGCTGTCCACAGGCGGGACTCGCCCCCTTCCCACGTGAGACCTGCCGACCGCTCAACGTTTCCTTACAGTGTTTACCTCATTTGCTGCTTTTACAGCACAGAGTGCTGATGTGCTAAAGAGTAAACGCGCCTAGTCTCACAGGAGGAAGCCTAATCATGGAGGTGAATGGCTTGGACGAAATCACACAGTTAACGAGTGGCAGACATCAATCCTGAGTGTTCGGACTCTAGACATTTGCACATTTGCCTCCTTGCCCCGCCTTCCAATTGAGAATCCACGCACACACATTACCCATCTTTGTCAGTCTAACTCTCTTAAATACTCGGGTCTGCTTGTCTATGAAATGTATTTTTCCTAAGGATTGCTAGTCTCCAGTATCCCTCCCCAAAACAAAGAAAGGAACAAAACAACAACAAAAAAGATCCACTACAGTCTCAGAAACCAAATAAATTACTTTTGAATATAGTCAGTAAAAACAGATTCCAAATAAAGGCAACATTAGGACTTACTGTTAGCTCTGTTTTTTTAAGAAGTCTTTTCAGATCTAGGCTTATTCTATGCTTAGAGTTTGTTGGTAAAAGTATATACCTTTTCTATCTTGCAAAATATATTTTTACAGTTTGCTATATCTCTAGTTAGTCTGACTTCTAAATTATTCAAGTAAAACTAAATATTTTATTGAAATATCTAAAATCTCTAGCATTTAATGCCAGTTACTTTTTTAAATATTAGGGAGAGTTTTATACGTCTATTTAAATTGAATAAAGTTTGAATTTATATAATTTCCAATTCTGAAGTGAAAATATCTCTGAAAGAAACTGATAACTCTGATACTTTAAAACTTGTGATTCAGACGTTACAAGGATGATAGAATAATTTTCTTTATATATAAACCTGCCACCCCTGAATTGCCTGAAGTTTCAGTCCCAAATCTAGACCAAACTATTGTCCCTCAGGCTAATCTAATTCCAAGGCTTCTCTACATTAATTGCCCACCCCCCATGCCAGCCTCCAACTGCTTGTAAAAATCTCTAACCATTTCCTTTGTGTGTAGGATAAAATATAATAGGAAATGATCTCCAGAGAAGATCGTTAAGTCATTGTGTGTCTTCCTACAAAAGGTAGTAACTTCCTTCCTGTTTGTTTTGCCAATGCAATTAGCGTTGATGTTGGTGATATTTGCAATCATCTCCTTAACTTGTTTTCATGTACTTAGAATGCTTACGAATGAAAGTCTTTTTAAATACAACTTAGTAAAAAAAATAAATAATTCGAAAAATCTCTATTTTACATTTTTATCCTTAACATAATAATTGAAAATATTTATTTAAAACGGGCTTATTCCACTTGATGTCTACTTGAACATTCACCATGGTGCATGCAATGCTTTTTTCTGTTTTTTTTCCCCACTTCCCCAAAGAAATGGAAATCATTTTATTCAGCTTCAGTCAGCACAGAAGAATGCTCACCAAAGCCCTGTGAATTTATGCACACTTACAATCTTCTGAGGATGATCTATAACACCTGTTTTCAATTAAAGTGCAGGAAATGCCCTGTATAATGCATGTTCCGTCAGAAAAGCAATATGGGAAATGAACATAACGCTTCATGCGGCCGCTACATCACTTCATAGTGAAAAGGCAAGTCAATCCATCAATCTTTGAAAAAAAATTACTGGGACTCATTTTGTGTGAAATACTGCACCGCGTATTCAAAGGGAAATACAATGGGGAAACCTACTTCCTCAAGTTTTTGCATTGTAAGTGGTGACATCCTAGTATAATACGAGCCAAAAGGAAGGGAGAAAATGCTTCTCTGGGATCCTCGAGTGGGAAGAAATGGTACTGACGGAAAATGAAACAAATGACACGAAGTATAAGACAGAACGCCTAAAACGGAAGAGAGGGTTGCCTTCCTTATGATGCGTTAGGATGTAAGTAGAGGGGGGATGTTTTACAGAGTGAAAAATGGCATCCATCTATTAAGTAACGAGAGAGGAGAAACCACCTTAAAATAAGTTCTGTAAAATAAGGAAATCTTCACACTCCTCCAGCCTTGAACATGTAACTTCAGGACAGAATATCACAGACCCGAGAGGATGCGTGTTAGCCCTGAAGGCTCGGGGACTTACCACGAGAGGCTTCTGTGAACATCAATCCACTTCCCCATGAGTAGTCTTGACAAACTGAAGAATAAAAATCAAGGACTGGTCAATTGTCATTCTCGCCCTTTCTTGGCAATTCGTCTGGCTTTGTGCAGAACTATACATAGAGCATACACAGCATAGAAAGGAAGAAAGACACTGTGAAGAGCACTTGAAATTGAAATGTTTGAACTTTCAAAGGACTTAAATGAAGTTGGCTTAGCCTGGCCTCATTTTCCTGGTCAGTAAAAGCTTTTCAGAGAGTGAATGCCTGCATTTGAGCAGTGTATTCTATATAAATAAAAGAATCTTCACATAAGACATCTGTTTTAATTAAAACTGGAAAATGAAATGCTTCGTTTAAAAAAAACAAAGCTATCTCTTTTCTCAGCTTTCTAGTCTGTAGGTACTTTCCTGAATTTAAAATCAGAAATGCCTGAGTGGTAAGAGCAATGCCTGGGCAGGCTTCCCCAGCCTTCTAAAATATCGAGAGTCATTTACATCTGAGTATATTCACATGGTGTGTTCAATCCACCTTCTAAGAAGCTAGAGCATCTTTCTATGAATTCTTCCAGAAATCAAAAACTCCATCGTCTATTAGTCATACTATGTTTTTAGAGAGCTATCAACTGAAACTCTGTCGTCACCGAGTGATCTGGAGCAGACCCTGCCAGGAGGCCAATAACAGATCAAGAGAATGAGTTAGAGCTATGTGTCTCCTTGCAGAATGGGAGGAGGGAGGGAAAGAAGGATGGTGCTGAGTCAGCATCCTTGGAGCATCCTAGTACCAAGCCTGGAAAACAACACCGATGTACAAATCCAAAGGCTGAGAGAGAGCGAGAAAAATACAGATACAGCCTGGGCCGGGAGCCCTGAAGTAGGAGAGGAGTGTGAAGCAAGGCTGACCTCTGACAGCCACGCGAGCACAGCTGGAGTGTCCCGGCTCGGTGTTCTCTGCCGCCGAGACATGCGGGTTTCAAAGGGGCAGCTGAGACCCAAGGCGTGAAGTAAGGACCAAAGGTGTAAATACAGCTAATAGGCAAGACTGAAATCTAATAAAATCAGATAAGGCAATGAGAGTTTCAACTATGGCACATTATGTATCCTAGTGAGAAAATTCAGAATTACTATAGTGCTTGGTATAGAAAGAGATTTCGGAGCATTTGTCATTGCGAAAATTCTTGCTAGTCGAACTCTGATCATTATATATATCAACCTCTTTTTGTTAGTTGAGCTACATTTTTAGTTTAAAAATAAACAGTATTCTTGAACACACCCTACGCTAATGCTAGTTTCCATGACTTTCCACAATATCCATTGCCAACCAGTGGCTATCTGCTGTAGCAGGACGGACTGGTCACCTGGATGTGGTGCTCACACTGCCATCTACCGGAGACTACTTCACATGACAGGCAGACGCGCAAGGTGAGAGAGGATGCTGCTAGAAAAGTTCAATTCTGCATAAGTAACATCATGGTACAATTTCTGGTGGACGAAAGAAGTAAAAATAAGCACTGTGGGATACCTCCGCTTTCGTTTCTAGGTGAGTACAAACAGACTGTGAATTTCTTCATTCAACGTGTGTCTCGTGATTCTGCTGGCGAGATGAACGCCTCAGCGCCCGATGGCTCTAAATGTTCCATTTTTGACACACAGAAATGTTTCACGAGTTTGGAACATTATTAATAAAAAACGAGTTTGAATTTATTCAATGTAGGATGGCAATTATCAGTACTTCTTAAATTCACACTTCATTCGAAATACTGATATTCTGATGTTGCAATTTCTCATTGTTTTCATGTTTATTTACTGGAAGGAAATGCCATGTGTCATGAAAAGTGTGATTTAAGGCAAATAGCACAGATATTTGAAAACTATGGGAAATGTAATATAATGCATCACAATGCAGACCTCAGAGTTCATTTCACTGTAGTGCTAACGAATTGGGTCCAGAAAGTTGTGGTGACGAAGCAACAGCTACGTGGAGGTAACGGGATAAAAACACCAGCCTAGGAGAGGGTATGACCTAATTCGGTCTTCACCACATGAAGCATCTTTAGAAGGTCGAGTTTTCATTAACATTTTTAAAAACAGACCTTGAGGATCTGGATGCCATTTAAACAAACTGCCACGTTCGGGGAGGACACTGACAACCTGTGCTGCACGGACATGTGGTGATGTCGACCTTCATCCACAGAAGTGGTGAGATTCCTCGCTATGAAGGCGTGTGCTGATTCCAAATGAAATGTATCGAAATTACGTTATTATTATATCTGACTCGTTGCATAATAAAATGAAACCATCGGAAAGGTTCATATATTGGGGATTTTATATTCTTATTGATCATAGCTGACAAATGTTAAGAAAACAAAAAGCTCACTATCTACCATCTATCCACATTTGTAAATATTGCAGATGTGATTTGTATTCACAAAGCTACATATGCTTTTGCCTTCTGATCTTTGAATTATGCTTAAAATATACTGTGCCAATCTTGAAGAATTATGTGATGATAAAGGTTCTTGAAAGTGTTGGCTTCAGCTAGAAATACTTACAAGCTAAGCTAGACAGGGGAGTCTTATTATTCAATAACTACATGCAACTTGAGTCTACAAATTCTCTTCTGAATAAGTCTATTTTTGAATTCAATGACCTTTGCTATCAAAACAGTCCTCATATGTGACTGGATTTATGCTGCTGTAGGTTAAATTTATACCCTTGATGAAAATGAAGAACAATATGACATTGTACCTTTAGGATTTTATCACCGACTTGCATGGAATGAAAACTAATCAGAAGAACCCTCACAAAAATTCTCTTTCGTGTCAAAATTAATGTTCAAGTATTAGGTTTACATTAAATGCTAGTCTCAGCTTTCTCTTTAAGGAATAAATGTGGTCACTTACCCAGAGAGACCCCGTCCTCCATTACAGGATTACTGTCTTTAAGCTTAAGCGGGGAGTTCTGGTATCCTCTTGTAGATTTGACATTCCAAAGAACAAATTATGACTTCTTTACCTGGATTTCAGTGTATTGATTTTTTTGTTTTTTTTTTTTTGTTTTTTGTTGTTGTTGTTGTTGTTGTTTTTTACTACTTTGGATTCTATTCTTTCCGTACCAAGAAAACAACAGACTCACTGCCCCAGAAGATTTACCCTGGGCCACACACTGGTTTGCACAACAGAGAAACACTATTGAGTAACATCTAGCCCAAAAATTTAACTTAGAAAGAAAAAGGCTGCAATGCCTTTCCAAAGTCTCTAGTCACCTTCCCCAAAGTCGTGAAGCAAGGAAGTGACTACGTCTCTTAAACACGCACCGCCCTGCCCCCCACCCCCGTCACAGAGTGCGGCTCCCGCACAGGGGTCTGGGTTTAAAATTGCGATGACTATGTTCTAGGAGGGAGAACCGAGCGTAATGACATAGTTCGATTGAACTGAATCATCATCAGGGTTTGTGACAATATCTTCTAGGCACAGCCAATCGAATCTATCACTGGTACTTGTGTTCGCACCATCTTCTGGATTCTTTTTTTCTGATTTAATGATTGCGGTCTAAGAAAAACAATTTACCTTCGCTAACCAAATCAAGACTTTGAGCTGGCCTGGCAGATAAAAAACTCATTCTAAATGGTGATCTCGTTCAAGAGACCAATAATGTTACACGGTTTGCAACAGGTTCTTTTTGGTTTGATTCTCTCCTCTTCTGTTACCTTTGGTTCAACCACATCTACTCTGAGATGCAAAAGTGCTTTAAAAGAATAAATTTAGATTACATGGCAGATCATCCAATTAAAATAATAAAAAAACCTCAATAAAACATCCAACCAATGGATTCATTCTATCAGCAAGCCTTTCGACAGCATGTTACTCAGAGTGCACTTTGCTAGATGTTACTCATTTACAAGCAAATGTGTCCTGTTAAGAGAGCTACACATTTGGGGAAATGGTTTCACCATAAACGGGTGGAGTCTGAAGGGCGCAGATGTTACATGTCATTCGGCATTTGCCGTTGACTCAGCAGTGCTCCTGAACATTTTTCTGCTATCTGGATTCACTCATTTCATTGCCTTACAGATACTGAGAAAGGAAGCAAGCATGGGCCAAGGCTCGTTCTGCCTTGCCCTGAAGAAATAATGTGATGGATTTATGTCTTTTAGAATTTGGGTGGGAATAAACAGAAAATACCACAAGAACGTAAGCACATGAGTGTGTACACACACACACACACACACACACACACACACTCTCACACATACACATATACATATACACATAAAACTAACTTTTTTTGAAAGTCGGTATGCCTTTTTTGTTCCTGACTTTCCAAAGAATGTATTATTACAATGTACTTATTCTTTTTCTGTGTATTTCATTACCCTATGTACATCTGCATAATGCTTAAATAATATTTGTTCAGAACAACTAATACATACATTTAGAAAGGCAATTTGAGAAATTTTACATGTAAATTTATATGTAACAGTTCTCTAAGACCTGTGAGTCCACATTTTTCTTCACATTGCCTCGCTAAAGCAGTGTTTAAAAATATACATGATTTGGAACACACAACTCCTAATTTTCCTGAAAATTCGAACCTCGCACGACGGTGAAAAAGCTTTCCACTTTATCAATGCAATCATTTAACTTCTACTCTTGAGAAACCCACTGTGTAATTTTATGTAGTATAAAGTTGACTTTTATATAAGATACAGTGAAGCTACATTGAAGGGAAGTTGGCCTGCTGAATCGGATCCGCCTCATTTCCATCACTGCATGAATGACGGCCTTCTTTCTCCCTACAAAACGCATGCGACATTTTCATCGACCATAAAAATACATTAAAAACTCATAATGACGGCAGTTACGATGCCTTTTAAACAGTGCTAAAAAGTTTAAAAGTGTAAAACCCCTCAAAAGACTAATACACCCGTATGCAAAATAAATCATTATGCCACTTCATTTAGTGAATATTAAGTAAGCTTCTTTAGCTACTTACATCAGTTTATTTCACTCAGCTGAATCGTCGTCTAATAATATTTTCATTAAATATTTATCTGAACAATCACACACTGCAGATGAAGAGCACGTCCCCTGACATTCAGGATGGCTCCCCGGCTGACGGCGGCAGCTCGTGACGTGGGTCCGGCTCATTTGCTCTGGCTAACAATGGTGTTTTCCATTAGCTTGGCGTGCCTTCTGCCTGACCTCAGAATGAAGGCCATCCGTCATGTCTTCTAATTTCTAAACTCTATTTCTTCATTGAGAAAGTACTGACGATAGAAAATTGAGTGCATTTAAAAGTTGGGGCCATGTTATACTAATTCGGCCAAGGAAACTGATTAACACAGCTCATTTTTTAAAGCAATAGAAAATATACTCTTTGGCCTTCTATGTTTAATGTCGTCTTGTTCATGTGGCTTGACTTATATTTCCATTAAGTAAAGGTGAGTCAAGTATTTTGCTTCAGCTTTATATGTGATCTTTTTGATTTATCAGTGCATGACAGCACGGTGTCTGTAATTTAATGGTAATATTTGCTTTGAAATTCCACAAATGTAGTCACATGCTAAGCCTGTGTATTTCTCACCCTGAAATGTGTCTCACTATCATGGCTCCTGGTTTGGATCACTGAAAGTTCACGTTAAAATGGTCCTGAATATGGTTCAGATTCTAAATCTGGAAATTAGACTCATATCACAAGTTTCAAATAAACATACAATTTCTTGGGTGGCCATTTTGAGTACTTAAGGTAATAAATAATTAGTATCTTTATAATTCTATAAAACACGGTGTTATAAATTTACAGCCATAAACTTAGATGTACACACACACAAAATGTTGCTTTCTTTTACTTAAACCAAATCAAATGTGATTTACATTTCTCCCTTGGGGTTGCTGAAAAATGGAATCTTGATCATCGTTAGGGCTGATCTATACTCAGCTCGGGGCCCTGGGAAAGTCTCAGGTGTCCATCACAACTTCAGTTTTAGTATTTTCTGCCAATCTGAAATATTGTCCAAAGCTGAGTCGCCCTGTAGTCTGAGTGTCCACAATTTCTATGGTATGTTCGGGCAAAGGGAAGTCCGATGAGGCCAGGATCCCTAACGTCTCGCATCAAGCCTTACAGTCACAGGAAACAGGCAACAGCGTTTGAGCTCTGCAGGGTACTACAACCAAACTCATCATCCCCACTCGTCCTGAAAACCACAGACTCTGACCAGGCCCACCTGCTGCGAAACCTCTTCCCTCTCATACTGCTTCTAATGTCCCACCTGAGTCACCACATAGTTCGCCACATTCCACACAGTTCTTGAAAACGTAACACGATGCCCTCAATAAGTTGCACCTTTTTTTTTTTTTTATATAATAGCTTGAGTAACCACGTAATTTGTCACTCACAGGCACAATGGGGAGAAGGTATAATGACAAGGAAACAGAGACGGCTGGCCATCTTGGATCAGGCTCCCTCAGAAGCAGACTCTGACTTGCACTGATTTCTCAGGATGAATTTCCAGGCCCCATCTGGGGAAGTCCCATGGAGGTGCAGTTAACGGACGAAGAACAAGATACCGGTGTAACTGAATCTTATGTTAAACAATAATTAATTTTTTATTTAATATAAGTAAGTTTAAAATATTACATGGGATATGCTTATACTAAAAAAATAATAATGCCTTCCTGGATGTCCTGTATTTTTATGTGCTAGATCTGGAACCCTGCTCAAGAGGTCTCTGGAGAGAGAAAGTAGGTCACAGCTAAGAGGGCCAGGGGACAGGGAGCTAGAGTTTTTAAATCTCTGCCCTCGCCAGTCATTGGTTAAGGGCGGCTCTGGGTCGGCACGTGCCCCCCAGGCCCTTCTGCTCTCTGTGTGCTTGGAACGGCGGCTCGGAGGGGCCCGAGGGGAGCCCGCTCACAGAGGGACACAAGTGCCAGCTGTTATGGGGGAGCCACGCTGGAACTTCCACGCACAAAGACGACGAAGGTCTGAGAGGCGGCTAGAAGGGCAACAACGGTGTCTGCCGCCCGCCCACAACCCCAGGAAGACTGAAAAGCACCGTCCCCATCACGGCCTGGCCGTCCACACTTACGGCTGGACAGGGTGCCTGGGACAGAGAAAGACGTTTTGTGGAGTTACTTCTGTGGAATTAAAGGGTAATGAGGTCATTCCAGAACATGAGAAAAAACAGCATGCCCTCCCACACACTCACAATTTTACATCCCGATAAATTACCTTGCCACGAAAATTAACTAAGACATATACGCTCCATTTTCCAGATATGGAAATGAATTTATTCCCTGAAGACTGCCTTAACTTGACAGAAATTAAAAGGTCATGAAATGAAGTTTCTAGCTTTATTTCCAGACAAATGCAGCCGTTTATGATATATTATCATCCCATAAGTAGAACTAGCACGCACATTACTTACACACTACCTGAATATTAATCAAACTGTCACGTAATACAGAAGGCAACAGCGCCCCCAATTAAGAATGGGGAAAAACACTCAGTGTGAAACAAAACTTGAAATAAGGTTCCACTTAGTTCTGGGTTTTTCTGGTAATTCCGTATCCTTAACATAACGTATGGGCATCCTAGATAATCAGGATGCTAATTACTACTGGAGTTGTCCTCTAACCCCATGGACTTGTGCGGGTAAATTACTCTAAAAGTTAACTACAGCCTCCTGGCTTCTTGGGGTGAGTCGGGAAGAAGCATAATGGAAACGGGCCTCAAGTTCGAAGGCGGCCTTGTCCTGTCCCCGGCAACGTCCAGTCATTCGCGATAAAAACACCGCTTTTGCACAGCCCATTTACGGTTTCTGTCCCAGCACGGAGCGTGGCCGGAGGGCGCAGCCTGCGGACACGCGTGTGCAGCGCGCCGCCCACGGCAGGCTGCCCCGGAGACGCCGCCCGACAGCGCTGCGCGCCTCGTCACGATGTACCCGACGCTCAGTAACTATGAAAACTAACTGCGCGGCCACGGCCCCAAGGCGACGTGCCCGTCCCCGTGAGGCCGACCCCCCTCTCCCCGTAGCCACGGCCCCGAAGCCTGTCTGTCGCTGTCCAGTGTCAAGTGCTCCCTACGGAGAACACGCGGACCGAGGTCCACCTTGAACAGAAGGAAACCTTGGCGCTTCCCGGCCTGTTCCGTCACATCCACAAGCCTTCGCTCCGCGTGCAAGGGCCACCCCGACGGGCCCCTGCCTCCCTCCCTCCGAACCTCACCTCCTCGGCACCCCCTTTTCAGACACGGCCATTACACCGCGCCCCACGTTAACGCTGCGCCTTCCCTTTGCCAAAGCTGCCCCCGCACCGGAACGTGGCCACTGCGTCCTCCCCTCCCTGGCCCACGGCTGCTCACTCTCCAACGCTCGATCCCGGGATTGCGCCCCAGGAAGCCTCCCCTGCTCCCTCCCGGCCTCGGCGAGGCACCGGCTGGCCTCCCATAAAGGGCAGTGCGTGCGGCACCTTCACAACGCGAGGCATCGCTGTACTTCGCCTACTCCTGTGTTTCATTCCCTGGGGAGGAAATGTTTTTGAGAAGATGAGACTCAACTTTCTATGCATTCTCTAAATTTAGCAGAATATATGGGACTCATAGGAGGGTTTCAATGACTGTTGGAAGAATGAATAGCAAAGACTCTTGCCGACAACTAAAGTGAGAAGAACCACAAACTGAGAAGAAATGTCAAGCCTGCAGTTTAAATATAAGTGTATTTTTGTTCCTAGGCCGATTCTTAAATAAAGCTGTAATACAGGTAATCATGAGCCGGTATATTCAGGATATAATGTGTTAATACCATAGTTAAATAAAACATAAAGTTCATTGTAGAGATTTTTATAGGTCTACCTTTGACCAAAAAAAAAAAAGTTATAATACGCACAACTTTTTACATCCTATTTTAAATCATTTCTCATATTTGCATATGCACTCATATAAGCAGATAAATGATTATAGTAATTTTTCTACGAGGACAAAATAGTAATTATTCACTTATATATGTGAACACCAGCTTATGCCTTAGCATTAAAGAAGGATTAACAACTTCTTTAATAATAAGTTAAAGAATACAATTAATTATCTCTATCAAAATCAATTAACAATGATATTTAGAATGCCAGACCAAATCCAAACACTCTGATTTTATTGTTTTAATTCCCATGAAAAGAAAATTTCATTTGGTCTGATCAGAAAAAAAATTGAGTTGCATAAGGTCAACGAACTAGAACTGGATTCTAGTAATTAAGGACTGTGCCTGCCCTCGAAGCCTTAGACCCTAATTCTCTCTTATTATTTAATTAGACTCTGGTTATTGTTGTTTTGTACATAAATTAAATTCCACAGGGTATGTTAGATGATACTTTAACATTTAAATAATTTTTTTAAATACAATTTATGAATATGAATTAAGCAATCTTCCAAAGTGGCTATGTGAAAATTTTCTTTCTCTTGAAAGCGATTATGCCAAAAATGTCTACTTAATGGCACAGTACTTAATTTTGCAAACCTTACACTTTACGACTAAGCTAATCCATCACTTTCTTCCCAATTAACCTTCACTCTGATCCTGAACAATATGATGTAAGCATTAGATGCTTACGCAGTGATTTTATCAGGGACTTGGACCAGTTGACAGTTCTAACCTCCATATTATAATTCCCCAAAGAAAGGAATGTAGATGTCCCTTTGTGCTGTTGGTATAACCTTAGACTAAGCTGTAGGTGACCAGCTCTTGGTTCAGTCAACTGGTCACAGACCAACCAAATGCTGGCAATCTTTATAGAAAGACTTCCTTAGCAGAGGCCAGACTAACCATCATATCATTAGTAAGTGTCCAAAGAGGGCAATAAGTAGTAGGTATCTGAGACTTATCAAGAGGAAGGCAATGAACTATCAGTAATGATGAAGCTTCAGGATTTTTCCTGTATGAAAATAATCCTTTATGGAGCACTATCTACGTGTAATCACATTACATACATGAATATTTTATTTAACCAGTATAATGACACAGGAAGGCAGATATCACTAACCTCACGTTACAGACAAGGCCTAGAAATGTACAGAGTTTGATTGAGTTTAACCAACTAGTAAGTATTAGAATTAGATTATCAACTGAGGGTTGGCTGATACTAGAGTTCTCTTTTCAATGACACTACAATATCTTTCACAGTACGTATCATAAAGTCAATTGACGGTTATAGGTTAAATTTCATGCAGATTAGTCATATGCACACATACCAATCTCTCCTTCCTGCTAACTTGGAGTACATTAAAACAGAATACATTTCTCTCCTATTATTTGGGAGATAGAGGAACGAAAATGTTCCATGTTCTTGGATATGGAAGAAATAATGATTTTTCCTTGGCTCAGAACAAACGGGAGGGAAAATTCAGGTATGCTCGGTAAAACCACGATCATTAGGAAGAGAATTAAGAATACCTTATCCGCTGTCCCCCATCTCCTAATCTGGGGCTTCCTGAATGGCCACATGCGGCCCCGTCGCCTGCTGGCCGTTCTGCTGGGTGGTCACTGTTCTTTTATAAGACAATCCTGTGATTTATAAACATGAAGACTTTTAAACCAACCCCCCTATCCCCAAAAGATGCCTTGTTTGGTACATGTATTATCTAATAGGTCAAATCATGGCTAAGTCAAGTACACTGGCACGCTGCAGATAGCATTTTGTTCTCTGTGGAACAAATTCTGATTCATAAACATGTCTTAGAAAACCGTATAAAGCACCCACAGATTGACTCCAAGAAGAATGTAAACCTTGGATCATAGGTCAGAATATGTTGAATACTAAAATAAGCTCCTCACTAGAATTCGGCACAATAGTAGCAAAATAATAATTTTAAAAACCTGATTGACATTGTTTATTGAGAAAAATCCATGAATTTTCCACATTGCAATCAGATTTTTATGCTATGGAAACCAATGGAGATGACTAGAAAAAAAAAAAAAAGAACTACTAAATTATAACAAAGCAAATTTTATTCCTGAAGCATATCATGTTCTTTTAGTGAAACAAATTTTGAAAAGTGTCTTTGAACCTATAAATTTAGCTATGTAGTTTAAAAAAAAAAAGCCACAAAAATATAAGACAATCCTGTGATTTATAAACATGAAGACTTTTAAACCAACCCCCCTATCCCCAAAAGATGCCATGTTTGGTACATGTATTATCTAAAAAGGAAGAAGCACTTTTAAAAGTGTTATCTCTCACTTCTATTTTTTAAAATATATATATTTTAAAAACCTTTTCTGAAGGCTGAGAAAACATCCATCAAATTCAAAAGACTGCAGGAAGCCTTGCTTTTACATAAGCCCAGAGGCTGCAGCAAATCTAGTTCTTTTTTAAAAACCTTGCCTTCCTGGTCTATGGAATTCTATTTAAAATGTGTTTTGCCTTATGAGTAATGTTGTTTTACCTACTACTTACATCTATATAAGGCACTTTACTTCTACAATACTACAAAGCAGTATTAGTCACTCTAGACTTTCAAGCTATCACCTCTTTGTAGGATTCCTCTGGCTTATAACAATTTATATATTCCATTCCCTGAACCTCCTTTCCTTCTTTCTTCCCCCAGAAAATAGTTTCTAAAACCATAAAATGGTAAAAAAAAATAATGTATTCATCTTCAAGAAGGAAGTTAAATGCAATATGGTCTCTTTTGCACAAGATAAGGGGTCGAATAAGATACTCTTGCAACGTCTCAACTAGGGGCGGGTCTCGAGGGTCCAGTCAACCGGCTCGGCGATGCTACTGACAAGAAGGCGGACGTGGACGCCCCCGCCTCCACGCCACGCAGGGACAGGGGCACGGGTCCAGCCGCAGGCCTGGCCCACGTGGCGGCAGAACCGCACGTCCGCTTCAGATCTAGATGCCATCAGGATTCTGTCCTCTCTCTCCTGGGAACTTTGGGCCACGCTTTTAATCTTCCGACTTCCCTTTCATTCTCCTCTCTCTTTCAATCCAGACAGGGCAGAAATTTTAACCTCAGGGGTAGAAAAACTTACATTGACTTCGCAAGAAAATCAAATCCTTCCACCATGTGGAAGAGCTGGAAGTATCAAGAAAAGAAGCTTCCATCTGTTTACATCTCAAAATATTGTCCTCACATACTTATTCAAATTGATGTCTTTTCAGCAGACATCTTTGCCTGCTGAAGACAACACTGTCACGGAAACTGGGAACACTTGACATGTCCTTGTACTGTAGATGCTTTTTAAAATCATGGCTCAAATCTCTTAAAGCACTATCTAAAATACAGAGTACAGTTCTTGACACGCAGTAAACATTCCATTAATAATACTTATTTCTTATATTAT
Source organism: Rousettus aegyptiacus (assembly GCF_014176215.1). Taxonomy (NCBI): domain Eukaryota; kingdom Metazoa; phylum Chordata; class Mammalia; order Chiroptera; family Pteropodidae; genus Rousettus; species Rousettus aegyptiacus. Next base: position 41,998,043 of record NW_023416288.1, on the reverse strand, counting down.
TATAAGGCTATACAACTATTTTGAGTAGGATCTGCCACCCAGGGGAACGTGAGCCAACTTAGGATGACCCACACCCCAAGGCACGCTGCCCCCAAAAGTAGGTTCTCATTGTTTCCAACCTCTGAAACAGAACTTACGTTTTTCTCACTCATTTATTAATGCAGTTACTCATTCGACAAATATTCAGTGAGGTGGCAAGCACTGTACTAAATATAGAGAATAAAATATTATTGTACTACGAATAATTAACATAACTTGCCCTCACTGAACTAGTCTAGTGACAGAGATAGGTATTAACCGAGTAATCACCCAAATGTGAAATTGCTACTTTAGGTAGTTAGGAAGGGAAATTACAAGGGAAGCTATTTGTCAGGGAGGTCAGGGGAGGCTGTGCTGTTGGATCTGAGATCTGGAAAACGTCCACATCCTTATTCAGGTATCGTCCAGATGAGCAGGGAGGAACTATGGCCCGGGCAGTAAGAACGGCACACGCAAGGCCCGGGTGGAGGCGAGCGAGACGGGGTTGTGAATCCTAGCACGGCTGGAGAGCGCGCACAGGAGCGGAGCGCCGCGCTCCGGGGGCGGGGGAGGCGCACGTGGGAGGCGCACGTGGGAGGCGCACGGCCGAAGTCACGTGGACTCGGGAGTGACCGCGGGCCGAGCCTGAGCCCCGGGCACGACGAGGGATGAAAGCATGGGGGTGACGTGGGCGCGACGGAAAATAAACTGGGACGGGATCGAGCGGGAGTGCGTGGACCTGCGAAGTGGCACTTTTTACTTTTGAATGAGTGAGAAAAATGCAAGTTCTGTGTAGGAGCTTGGAGACGATGAGAAACAACGAAGGGACACAGAGAGCGGGCGGCCGTCCGGGAAGCGAAGCTCGCGTCACTGCCAGGGACTGAACTCGGGCGAGGGCGGGGCGGGCGTCGGGGGCCACGAAGGAGCTCGGGCCTTGGTCTAAATCGCGCGCAACAGGCTGGGAAGCGTGTTTTTAAACAAGATAATGACGGAGTCGGTGCCTTTCCATCCAGGGCCTGTTTTACCCATGTGTGTAAACTCTGATGGCGCCCATGATTCTCTAAATATTTATAACTACTTCGCTACTCGAAAAACAAAGCTTAGTGTGACAGTTCCTATTCCCCAGCCCATATGATTCTTTTATTATAGTGGGGAAATCCAATCCATTTAACAGAATCATATAATGTTTACAACTTAAAGGATCTTAAGAGACTTCTCAATACATTTTGAAAGAGAAAAAAATTAAAATAATTCTACAAATATTAGTAAATCCTTAATATATAACTGATATTGTCTCTTGGACTAACACACACACACGCACGCACACACACACGTGGTCTGTCAGTGTGTTGGAAGATAGGAACATACTGGAATGTGTGCCGGGAGTACAAATTCGTCCTTTATTCCTGAAAACCAACTGCTTGAAAATCAACAAGCACGTGATCATCCCCAAGCCTCTTACGGCATTTTTATGGACTGGATTTCTATTAGCATTTTACTCTGATGCGATCCCACACGCTGTAAAGGAGCACAGCTCATTTTAAGTCAGTTGCTTACATTCGATATCGTGGCACACCCTGCAGAATGCTTGATTGTGGCCCCACATCCAATACCATAATCTCATAAAACATATGTAGTTTATTTAAAAGAAATACAGAAATAAAGATTTTTTTTTTACTAAGGTGCACATAAGTCATTTCTTCCGAAATATTTTAATAATTAAATAATGTCTTCACGATCGAAAAACACACATTCCATATATATTTGTAACTTTGCAAATGTAGCAAGTTAAGCCCAATTCTGTTTCCCCGACCACACGTTCTTGCTTTATGAGCATATATAGGACACTTACGTTCTGTGTTGATCATTTTCACTGTGAATATTCAATGTTAACACATTGTGGTAAAAACAAATTGGGTAATTTTGCTGCCTTAAAAAAGACAAAGTCATTATAAAAACCGATGCTCTCTGCTTTCTAAGGAGACTAGTTTCTGTTTCCGCAGGTGTGGAGTTTTTACACCATTTCACTTATGTGTGAAAACAAAGGGAATTGCAGACATTGACTGCTTTGTGAACCACATTTTTGTAAGTAGGGTGCATTAGTTCTTGACCAATGGCATTTGAGAGACAAGTCATTCAGTGGCATAAATGAAATGAAAATAACAAACAGTTCTTTTTCTGGCAAGATCTGTGTTGTTATTCCTGGGCTGTTCAACTAAAGCAGACTTATTGTATATCATGTTAGAGGTGTTCTCCGAACGTGCAAATTTAACCACGGCTGTCACTCAAACAGGGTTCTTCTCACCTTTTTAAGGCGTTACAATAGAGTTGTATGTGAACGTGATTGCCATTGGAGAGCTCTAGATTTGCTCTTTAAATGACAGGCCAAAAAGGACAGCTTGACTTTCAGGTCTCCACTTTCTCTTTAGAAAAAGGAGGTGTAAATTAGATCCCACAGAACCTTCTAGTAACCACATTTGAGCTAACGCACAGCACAAAGCTGCCTAGAGAGAGATTCAGGCTCTGAATTGCAAGACAGAGATCATTGTAGAGAAAGTGCTTCTGTGCATTCCAATTAAAAAAAAAACAAGTTTACAAGGGAGAGAAGAGTTCTCAGTTATAAATGAGATGTTTGGAATTTCAATTTTTTAAATATCTATATATTGGAGAAGTCCTTAACAATACCCTCTCTTTAATAGATCACTAGCACAATATATTTCAACAGTATTAATCAAATTTTATCCCATCATGACCTAAAGATGATTAATTGAGGAAACAAAAACCAAATGGTAATTAGTCAGATGACATGGTTTGTGACTCAGGGCAAGAAAATCTGAAAAAGCATCGACACACTGAAGGCAGCAGGGGTCCCTATGAACGGTGTCCCCAAGACCCCGCATTGCCATTGTTCCTCTTACTCCACTCAAGGGCACATTCCACCAGAAGTGTGCTTTATGCTGCTTTTGCTAGTACCTGAGACCCTTATGTCTTATTAATCGCTCTCCTTCATGTACTCAAGAAACACATTAATTCTTCTTATATATGCCTGAAAAAAAATACCATTTGACACCTACAAGAAGGAGGCTTAATTTTAGTTTTCACTGTTATTTTTCCATGATATAGCCTGCTACATACTGTATAGAGTCCCTTTGCATTGCACAAAATCAAATAAAGATGTCTACTTCTCATGTTTAGTATAAAAACGAAAGGTACCGTGGGCTATACTGTGGAGTGTCCACAATAATATAAATCTGAAAAACAAAAAAAGTGGGGCTTCTCCTATCCATAGCAAAACTTTAAAATATAAAAACTCTCAAGTAATCTTTTTGGTTTAAAACCAATACAGACTGCTTAGAAATCAATAATAATAAAATATTACATTTAATAGTCTATATGATATGCTTAAAGCTGTTTTAAGAGAAATATTTAATAGCATAGCAATTCACATTAATAAACAGAAAAAAAATAATGAATATTCAACCTAAAAAGTTAAAGAATAAGGCAAGAAAGATAAATATACTGAAAAAATAGAAAATATTAAAATAATGAATAGAATTTAAATTTCTTACAAATGAGTCTATAGGAAAATAAGAATAAAACAGATAAATCATTATCTAACTTAAAAAGAGGGAAAAGACAAATATAATACACCAAAAAAATAAATAAAAGATGCAAATTTTCATAGAAAATGACATTAAGGAATAAATTACTCATTTCTGTGAAAATTACTCTGAAAATGTAGATAAAATAATCGAAGGCAACTCATTCAAGATAGTAAAAAAAGTGGAAAGCTACAATTACCAAAGAAGAAACAGAGAGACTTCTCCCAGAATGACCCCTGACCTCCCACCTCCAGACATACACATACCAGACAAGGCACTAAATGCAAAGTAATGGAAATTCATGGAATTCAACCAATTATTTCAGTAACATAAAACTATGCTATTTAAATTGGTCAAGAACATCTTTAACAAATTTAAACATTAGTAAAAGACAAGCAAAGAAAAGTCATAAAGCAATTTCACTTACTGAACATAAACTCTAAATTAAATATTAGCAAATAAAATACAGAAGCATAATAAAATAATTCTATATTAATTAGAGTTCTACTGGATTCAGGTATGATTCAATATTGAAGAAATCTACTCTTATCATTTCAATAATAACAGATTCAAATATAAAATGTGTATCATCACTTAAATGTTAAAAAGATATTTTATTAAAATGTCACATCCGTGTTTGGTTATTTTAAATAGTACACGATAAGTTTAAAGTCACAGATATTTCTTTGACATTAGAAAATGGATATAAATTTGAACATATATTTAAACATCGATCTAGAACTCACAGTATTACAGTATTAACAAGAACACTGCTTTGCATAAATGAGCGGCTCCTGTTAAATTTAGAAATGGTGCAAAGATGGTCACTATTACAACTCTCGTTTGCCATCATTTTGGACAGAGCAGCTCATGTGATCAGACAAGAAAGAGAAATTAGGTAAGAAACAGGCAAAACTATTATTATTTACCAAAAACAATATCATCCCTGGAACACTAAAGTAAATCAATTGAGAAACTATTTTGAAAAATAAAGGCTATCTCTTGAAAGTGGAAATTTAAACTACCTTCCTCTATCAGAAACAAAACCACCTTGACAAGACTCCATATATAAAAGCAACAAGAAAGGATTAAGCATGAAGTAATGTATTTCGAAAGTAATGTTTTTTAAAAAGTAAATTTAAATAAAATTTAAAACTCTCTGGTGGGACTTAAATATAAAATTTGAATCAATTAGAAGGCAATATGCTGTTCCTGGCTAGAAAGGCTCAACGAGATAAAATGTCAAATTTTCTAAATTAATATTTAAAACTTAATCTGCTACCATAAAAATGGCAATGTAATTTTTTTAAAACAAGTAAATTTTAAAGTTCCTACACAGAGACATTAAAAGTAAGAAAAAAATAGAAGAAGAAAAAGACCACTAAACTTCCAGAAATCCTACTAGTCTGCTACTGATACCAGATTAGAGAAATCACAAGGGAGGAGACAAAGTCTCAGATTACACTCTCCTACACATAGGCCTTTAGCATAAAACATCAGTGACCTTTTTATTATTAGTGGAAATGATGTATTGGTCAATGAATGGTGCTGGGAAAATTCATACATCTTGAGAATATATAAAGTTACAACCTTAGAGTTTACACTGGAATTATTCCTGATGGGTTCAACATTGAAAAATTAAAAATAAGCTGCAACAATCTAAGAATTTCGGAGTGAAGAAGGCCTTATTAAGTTTCATACTCAACATGTGAACCCATCAAAAAGAGGTAAATTAGGAATAAAGTAGTCTTTTTGGTAGTATATACCATATAAAGAGTCAAAATCAAATGTCGATGAGAAAGAAAAAGAAAAAAAAAAAAAAACAAGAAGACACCATCACCAAACAACATCTGGTAACAAGAGGATCTTTTCTTCGGAGTTCCTTCAAGTCCACACGAAAATACCAGCACTTAACTGATAATTGCTAAAAGGCAATATACTAACAGTTCACAGGAGGAGGAAAAATATATGAATAATAAGAATTAAGTTAATCTTATCTTTTCTTCCAACACAATAGTAGTCTACTGTCATCTGAAAACTCATGGATGCTAAATAAATTAAAATAATTATATTTTAAAATACATTTCTAAGTTTGTAATAAATTAGGGAAAATCCCAAAGAACCAATTACATGAATAGATATTAACTTGAAGAAATAAGCAAGGGACAAATGTCCAAATCAGGAAACCAGAGCATCGACAATGAGGATGTTTAACTCCCAAAGCTCTAGTTAAAGGACCACGTGGGGAAAAGGACACTAATCGTGGACAGTGGGAGGTGGAGAACGTTGGGGCCCCCAGCAGTGCCGTTCCCCAGGGCTCCTGGAGAAGACCCACAGCTGTGCTGTCCCATCCAACAGCCACCAGCCGCATGCAGCGATCGAGCACTTGAAATCTGCCTATGTAACTGAGGACTTAACTTGAAGGACTTTAATGAAGTTATACCAGGCTAGCGCCAAAGACAGAGTAACAAACACATTTAGTAACATCATCATCCATGGAACACATGGGAGGACGGAAGATGAGAACTCAAAGGTTTGGCTAGAACTTGGGCTTTTACAGCATTTTGGCAAAGGAACAAAATATTTTTAGAGATGTAACCAGACAAAGAAAAAGGACCTTGAGCCTCTAGGACTAGCAAACTGTGAGAAGGCACATACATGATTAACTAAAGGCAGATAAAATCTACTTATTATAGTTCCCGATGTAAATCCGTCTGGTGTCTCTAAGCTGATTAAGGCCGAAAGATGTCTCCGGGGATTAGCCTGCCATTCCTGGTAGAGAGGGGAAGAAGACACCTTTGTAAGTCTGGGTCCCGCTTTTAAACAAATAGCTCTTCTTGCATCTGCTTCTTCTCGACTGCCATCAACTCAAAATAATCCTTCTGCCAAAAGAGCACATTTGAGGTGGCATATTTTGCCACCCTACACAATACAAAAATATTCAGCACCCAACAAGGAGGGAGCTTGCCAACAATAGAGGGAAGTCCAGTCTCGAGATTTCTGCTTAAGCTGCTGTTTCCAAGTTATGGACTGAACCACGTCCCTCAAAAAAGATGATGTACTGAAATCCAAACTCCTAAACCTATTCATTCATCTGTTGTTGGACACTTAGGGGATTTCCATGTCTCGGTTATTGTAAATGATGCTGCAGTGAACATGGTGGTGTATCTTCTTTTCGAGGTAGAGTTTTCATTTTCTTGAGATAAATACTCAAAAGTGGAATTGCTGGATCATACGCAGTTCTATTTTCAAATACGTGAGAAGCCTCCACACCTCCGTACTCTGTTCGGTGCAGCTGCGCCAGTTTACGCTCCCAAGCGCTGCTTCACGTTTCATCCACAAGCCAACGTGTGTTTACGGCATGTTATGGTTCATTAATACGTCTACGGACATACTTTTAAAATTCTTTACAAAAACATGCATTTTTAATTATATTAATGTCCTCCTCTGAGATTAAAAAGGCAGAGGGGAGGAGAGGGGGAGAGAGAGGTTAAACTCTGAGAGTTATTTGCTATTCTCACAATGCCAGAATGCGTCAAAATTCAAATTCAAATTTATGTTTACTGCTCCAATTTCCATGGTGTTTCAATATAATATACATCACCTTTTGCAAAACTTACTTATGATTTTCACTTACTAAACTATGGTTAAAATGGCTAGTCAATGATTTTAAACCCTAAAATTTGCTTGCAAGATTAAAAGAAAAAAATTTTTTTTTTACTTGAAATTAGGCAATTACTAATCTCAAAATAACGGTATTAGGGAAAGTAAGTGGTAGCGCTAATCCAAAGAATGCCCCACACAGACAATTTAAATTTGCGTTCAATGAAAAAGAATAAAAACTTGAATTTCAAGGATCCACTAATCCCGAAGTTATGACTGTGATATGTCTATGTTTGTATACATTTCGACAGGCATCTCACTGATGATGAGAATATACATCAGTTGTACAATTTTACATGAAAGAGTAAATAGCAGAAGGAAATGTCTGTGTTGGAAACGCAGAAGTAAATGCAAATCTTTTCTAATCTTTCATTAATTTCTTATTAAAATTCTAGCTTACACGCCTGAATGTCTGATTTCACAGACAGTACAATTATTTTGAATTATAAAGTCTACAGCGTCTTGATTAAATCAAGATGTTTCCTCACGTAGGACAGTGTGTCTCTGATTTCTGACCTTCTAATGTTCTGAACTGTCAGAAATTTTACAAATGACCTTTTATGCTGTATTTCATTTGCCATTTTGTGGCAATTTTATATTTTCTTAGCTCATGAGGGTCATAACCCAAATGTAAATTTCTATGAGGACAGTCATTTTTTAAAAATCTCATCATTTTTCAGGCTGAATGAAGGAAAATGTTTACATTGAACTATATACCAAAAGGTTATATGAACCTTGTCAGCACTGTTTTTTTTTTTTTTAAAAAAGAGTTATTTGAAATATATGGACATTTAAAAAATATTTAATAATAAAGAGAAGCATTTCAAATCTTCCACATTCACTGTAAAAATGAACATATGGTGGTTACTACATTACTTTTTCACAAGCAAAACGATACTTTTATTATTTTAGATAATACTACTACACAAATTTATCAGAGAAAAACCAAATGAAGTAGTAAAAGTGAGGCTGCATTCTGGGTATGTTGATTTTTCAGTGGTAAACAAAGTCGATTTGGGGAGACACCATATATGTTAACCACCTTCATGGTCCATAAACAACTCAAAGAACAGAACACACGCCTTAAAAATGCAGGGAGGCATTTCATTTATGTGGCAACAAATCTAACAGAAAGGCACTAGTCATTACTTTCCTTTTATAAAATAATGTAGGAAATAATCATCGGTATTTGCCTAAGAAATTCAGCATTACCTTAGCAACATAATCAAGGGGGCGAAGTGGCCTTCTGGGCAATTGAGATGTGAAGTCTTGATTTAGTCTTCCATAAATAAGAAAACATAAGCTTTGTAAAACTACGCCCTTAAAATCACCTGAAAGATGAGCCTGTTTAGAAAGTAATAAAATCGAGAAAGTGAGAAACCAGGCATGCAAGCTATGAAGTCCTCTGGGTTTGTTTGTTTGTTTTCCACACTGAGGTTGTATTCAAAATTTTGAAGCGAAAGTGAAAACATTACAGACTAAAACATGTGGCCTAATGCTAGATATCATTTCTTCCATCTCTGTCCATCTTTCTTTCTATGTTACCTGTGTTCGAAATCTGACAGATAAACTAGGCAAAAAAATATTAAGAAGGAAGGAAGGAAGGAAGGAAGGAAGGAAGGAAGGAAGGAAGGAAGGAGGGAGGGAGGGAGGGAGGGAGGGAGGGAGGGAGGGAGGGAGGGAGGGAAGGAGGGAAGAGGGGTTAAGGGAGGGGGAAAAGGGGGGGAAAGGCAGGAAGGGAGAGAAGAAAAAGGCGGGGGGGGAGGTCCCAAATGCCAAGGCCAAATGCAAATGTCCATGGCATCTTCTGGGACATTTTGCATACACGTAGCTAGCTTAGAAGAGGGACTTTATAATCAAATTTAATAGATTTTCATTTTATGTAACTCTAACTATTCTTAGTATTCTAGCTGTTTCTCAACCAGAAGAATACTAAAATGGCTTCCCTCTGCTCATCTGTTCTCTCCTCTTTAGTGGTTTTTGAAAATTATGATACTTGGGTCACCTACGGAGAGTCTGGGGCCCAGGTCTGCTGATGGGCCTGTACCTACCTGCAAATGGGAAAGAAACCCGAGATTTCAGAAAGTTGCTCTAGCACAGGCACCGACAGCTGCCACCCAATGAAGTGCTGCCTTGACCCACCCTGACTCAGCCCCTTAACACCCCGCCTGCCCGCATTCGTTGGCTTTGAATAGAGAGAGAGTTCCGCAGCACTTCGGGGCCTCTACCGTTTCCTCCATTGGAACTCAGCGTCTTTCGTTGCTATACGGTAATGTGTCACTTCTAAAAACATTTTTTTTTTTAAAAAAAAAAAAAAAAGGCTTCTGTGTCTTGACCCGTCTTCGCTCTCTGTCTCATGTGCGCTCTGGGTGCACTGCTCTTTTCAGGCCCAGTGCCGTCCAGCTTGGTGAAGCCCTCCGAGCACAGAACCCTCACAAATTCGCGGCCCGAGTCCACGCAGCGGGAATGGGGTGGGCGACGCCAAAATGTGCGTGTGCTGGGTGGTCACTTCTTCCTACTGATTTTCTCCCCGCCGTGGTCTTCATTTGCTACCTGGCTTCGGAGGGAGATTTTTTCCTAGACATTTCCTTTATCCTTCTTTATGAAAGTTTGTTCTCAGTTGGCTATTTGTCATTTTAGAAGGTAACTGACAAATAACTTAATCCTCAAAAGTCTGACTTTGCTTAATTAAAAGACTCCCTACCACGACCAACAATGCAATGACTAGCTGCATTACAGGAGTCGCTAGTCCTGTTACGTAAAGATTTAATTCTTTAGTGGTTATAACTCAGCCGTCAACTCCGGATAGTGACTATGCAGAAGACCAGACCACCACACGCGTCATGGAAGCACTTGATCTACTATCCTGGTGGCAGGACTTTCTATTCTTGCTTTTAACAGACTTTCACCAACTTTCCAGACTTTTACCACACAGAGGTGTGGACCAGCCACACTTACATACGTATTGGGCACTGGCTGGAAGTCAGAGTTATGCTTAGATGCAAATTCCTAAATTTCGGTCTTAGTTTGCATCTCTTAAAATCAGGGGAAGATGATAACATTTTCTTCTTCAGCCTTGAATTCCACATTCCTTTGAAAGAGAAAATGCTCAGTATCATTGACAGTGATGGAAGAAATCCTGATTAAGTCTGTAAACTCCCTTAGGTTCAAAGCCCCACCAACATAGTTGGGTGCTGCAGACCCAAACATGGCTGGGTGATGCACATGAGGAAGATGGTTTGCGTGTACTTGCTGAGTTCATTGTCAAGTTTAACACCAAATAATGACGGCATGGCTGAAAATACATTATTCACTTAGAATAAATAGGCCTAAAAAAGGACTCCAGAATGTACAGTATACTTCCTAAGAAGAATCACAGACTGGGGATCGACAAAAACTCACCTCAGTAACTAGTAATTAAACAGCTAGTTAGACAGGTTAGAGAGTACGGTACTATCACGAGGTCAGACAAATTCAACAATGGAACTGAACAGAGGTTTCATCCACGATCCACATGTTTAGAAACTGGACGTATGTACAGGTGGCATTATGTAACAATGGGGAAGCCTGGCCTCTGGAAATAACAGAGCAGCCTATTGGTCTTCCTAGTTCTGTCTTTGCCACCATAATCTACACTCAGAACAGTGCCAGAGTAACCCTTAAAATAGAATTGCTATTCTCTCATTCAAAACAAACCCGGGGCCTTTACAGTGGTCTGCGAGGCCTTACACATAGTGTGCTCCCCCAAAGCCCCTCTTCTTTTCCCTTTAAATTCTCTTCAAGCCACAACAGCACCTACCGCTCTTGAAACACGCCGGGAGACCTTCGGTGCAGTATCTGCACTCACTCCCACGTCAGCAAAATTAAATTTAACCTATTCCACAAACAGAAGCAAAACTTAGGTTATTTCTTATACACGCCTCCGCTATTCATAAAAGAATCTTAAATCATCTCCCGAAAAACGTGTAAGATAACCACTTTGACCACTCCTCTGCCATCTAGAAGCCCCACTGTAATAACCAAGCACTGAAAAGGTTAGCCTCCCCATCCTCACTTTGTAAGCCGTCCTGCGACATCACGCTCCGAAGCTTCGCATCAGTCTCAAACCTGAAAGTTCTCGGTTCACAAACTATTCTGGTAGGCACAAACTCTTACGAAATACTATTTACCGATTTGGTGGTTTTAATTTTGCTATTGCTGGGTTTTGGACCCTTCCTACTGTCCTGAACTCCACAATTACGTTCTTAGCAGGACTTGACTGGGCACCTGTCTAAGACTGCACCGTGCACAACCCCACCCGACCTCCGGTTCTTACTCTCACCTGCACTGTATTCTTCTCCCTGCCACGTTTCGATACCTTTCTAACTACACATTTTTTTAACCTATCCCTTTTCATGACTTACACCCACACCAGAATGCAAGCTCCATGAGGGCAGGGGTTTTCTTTTGTTTTATATATTGTATCACCTGTATTGTCTAGGAACATAACCAACACAGATTAAAAGCTCGATCAATCAATAAATGTCTGTTTTACTATTACTGACCTCTAACATAAATGTTTTGATGGCAAAGAGTATTCTGTATGATATTCTGTGAAATGACAGAATAAATATATGTTGGTCTCTGCCCTGATTCCTGGCATGGAGTTCTTAAAATCCTTGGATTGCCTAGGTGATAAGAGCACTAAGGGCATCTTTTATTCTAATGTTTGTTCTCTGACCCCAGCACCTGATTCAGAGCTCCTAAATCCCATGGGATTTCCTGGGTGATAGGAGCACCTTTTGTTCTAATGAGACAATGTGTGGTGGGCTCCTGGGTGGGAGCTGCTCACTGGAAAGACCAAGTTGGGACTAAAAGCTTGAGACTTGCAGGCCCATCCTTTATCTTCCAGGAAGGGCAGAGGTGCTGGAAACTGAGTTAATTATGGATCGTGCCTACGTGATGAAGCCTCCATAAAAATCCCAAAGTTACCGAGTTTGGGGAGCTTCTGAGTTGGTGAACCCATGAGGGAGCTAAAAGAGGGGTGCACTTGGAGACAGAATGGAAGTTTCAGGCCCCTTCCTACAGACTTTGCCAGGTGTAACACTTTTATTTTCTGCTCCTGCGTCATAGTCTTTTCTAATAAACCAGTAATATGGTAAGTAAACTGTTTTTCTGAGTTATGTCAGCCACCTCAGCAAATTAAACAAATCTGATGAGGGAGTTGCAGCAGCCTTCGATTTATATCCAGTGGGTCAGATGACCAGGTAATGGGTACTTGCAACTGGCATCTGAAGGTAGCGGGGGGCAGTCTTGTGGGACTGAACCCTTAACCTGTGGAATCTGATACTAGCTCCAGGTTGATAGTGTTAGAATTAAGTTAAATTGTAGGAAACTTAACTGGTATTGCAGAGAATTACTTGGTGTAGGGAAAAATCCACACATGTTTGGTGATCAGAAATGTCACAAGTGAAGTATTTGTGTTAAGTAGTAAAGAAGAAACACATAAGGGCACAGTTTATCCTTGGAATTTGTTTAAGCTCTTTATGATCTATTATATAAATAATTGGATAAACCACATATGCATTCAATGTTATAAATTTTTCCGCAAGTACTGCTTTTGCTGCATTCCATAAATTTTAAAAATTTGAAACTGATGGTAATTTGATAATTTGGTAATTTTTAAATTTCATTTTTTCACTTTCATTTAGTTCGAAAGATTTCTTAAATTTTATTAATATTTCTTTATTACATATGTTATTTAGAAATGTGTTGACAACCTAGAAGAATGAGAAATTCCTAGAAGCACAAAACCTACCAAGACTGAATCATGATGAAATAGAAAATAGAAACCTATTACTAGTAAGGAAATTGAATCAATAAGCAAAAACTTTCTAATAAATAAAAGTCCAAGACCAGATGGCTTCACTGGTGAATTTTATAAAACATTCAAATAAGAATGAATACAAGTCCTTCTCAAACTTTTTCAAAAAAATAGGATAAGAGGAACTCTTCCAAACCCGTTTCATGAGGCCAGCATTTCCCTGATTCTAAAACCAGATAAGGATAACACACAAAAAAGAAAACTACAAGCCAAAATCCCTGATGAGCTTAACAGCAAAAATCCTCAATAAAATATTAGTAAATGGAATTCAACAATATATTAAAGGACCACACACCATGATCAAGTAGGATTTATTCTAGGAATGCAAGAATGGTTCAACATCTTCAAATCATCCAAGAGATGCAGAAAAGAGCATTTGACAAACTTCGACATTAGTTTATGACAGAAACTCTCAACAGGGTGAGCATAGAAGGAAAGTACTACAACATGACATAGGTCATATATAACAAGCCACAGGTAATACCATACTCAATGGTAAAAAGCTGAAATCCTTTCCTCAAAGATCAGGACCAAGACAAGAGTGCCAACTCCCAACTCCTGTCATTTTCATTCACCATAGTATCTGAAGCCCAAGGCAAAGCGATTAGGCTAGCAAAAATAATAAACGGCATCTAAATTGTGTAGGAAGAAGTAAAACTGTCACTATTCACAGGTAACAGGATATTATAGAAAACTCTAAATACTCCATCAAAAATCTGTTACAACTAATAAATAAATTCAGTAAAGTTGCAGGATACGAAATCAACATAAAAGATCTGTTGTTTCTATACACTAATAAAAAAACCATCAGAAAGATTTTTTTAAAAAAATCCATCTATTGTTGCATCAAAAAGAATAAAAGAGTTAGGAATAAATTTAACCAAGAAGGTGAAAGACCTGTATGCTGAAAACTATAAGACATTATGAAAGAAATTAAAGATGATACAAATAAACAGAAGATATTTTATGCTCATGAATCAGAAGAACTGATATTGTGAAAAAGTTCATACTACTCAAAGAAATCTACAGATTTGATGCAATCCCTATATAAATTTCAAAGGCATTTTTCAAAGAAATAGAATAATCCAAATAATCCATAATATTCTCTCTCTCTCTCTTTCTCTCTCTCTCTCTCTCTCTCTCTCACACACACACACACACACACACACACACACACACACAGATAAATAATCAAAGTAATCTAGAGAAAGAACAACAAAGCTGTAGGCATTAATGCTCCCTGATTTCAAACTACATTACAAAGCCATAGCAATTGAAACGGTATGGATTGGCATATAAACAAACAGATATGTAGATCAGAGAAACAGAAGAGAGATCCCAGAAATAAACCCACACATATATGGTATATTAATTCATAACAAAGCAGCCAAAATCTACAATAGGGAAAAAGACGACGTCTTTAATAAATCTTTTCGGGAAAACTGACAGCCACAGCAAAAGAATGAAACTTGACCCCTATCTTACACCATACAGAAAAGTGAACTCAAAATGGATTAAACACTTGAACATAAGACCTGAAACCATGAAAATTCTCAAAGAAAACATAAGCCGTAAACTCCATGACATAGGTTTTGTCTTGGCAATAATTTTTTTGCATCTGACACAAAAAGCAGAAGCAACAAAAGCAAAATTAAATAACTGAGACTATAGCATATTTAAAAGCTTCTGCACAGCAAAAAAAAAAAAAAAAAAAAAAACCACTGACAAAATGAAAAGGCAACCTAACGAATGGAGGGAAAATCTGCAAACCATGTATCTGATAAAGGGCTAATATCCCAACTAAATAGAGATTGTACTACTCAACAGTAAAAACAATCAATCTAATTAAAGAATGAGTAGAGGATCTGAACAGACATTTTTCCGAAAAAAACATACAGATGGCCAACAGGTACATGAAAAGATGCTCAGCATTATTAACCATCAGAGAAATGCAAACCAAAACCACAATGAGGTATCACCTCACACCTCACACCTGCTGAAATTGCTATTACGATTTACTCTCATAATACTGTTTAATCCCGGAGGTGGCATGGGTAGTTAGACCTTGGACAGGCTCGGCTTTTAGGTTAACTTATTCTTCACTGCTTCCTGCTCACGTTCCAGCTTAGAGCTTTGCCATTCGCTTGTTTGGGCCCTTGAGCTTTCCCTGCATTTCTTGAAAATCAACGATGTGTTTTAATGCATGATCTCGTTGCTTTTAGGAGGAAGGCTCTGGTGAGTCTGACACCACTCTGCTGGCAGCAGACACACTTCGAAAAAAAATTTTTTTTAATTCTATGAAATTTCAAATGTTAATCTGTTCAGCCAAAAAGACGGCATGCATCTCACTCAAAAATTCTTTAGACTTGGTGAGAATACACTACTGTCAGCATTTTCAATTCGCAACTTCAAAATTAGGTTAAATCCTCATGACTGAGAATGTATTATTTAAAACGTGTCATACTGGTGACTTAAGTCACTCCTTAATGACAAAAATGGGATTAAAAAAGAGCAAGATAAGTATAAACTGCTTAATAATGGCTTTAAACATATAGCCAGCCAGTCTAGAATTAAAAAAAAATAATAATTGCAATCAGATATCTATGCTTTTCCAATTGGACAGCATCCCCTGACTATCTGCATTTCCTATGTCAGGTGTTTGGCACCATAAATATGTAACCAATGTTGCTACAACAATAGTATCTCCTTCGAAAAATAAGACTTCTTATGAACGCGCATGGTCTAATATTTGCTTAGCCATTTCTCGTCCATTCTGCCGCCCTCCTCCTGCGTATTAACAGAATTTGCAAACATCGGAGTCTGAGCATCACTATCAGTCTGCATTAGCATAAAACTCTTCTTCATACGGCCTGCAATTATTTCATGCCTCATAAATCCAGCTTGGCCCCTATTTATTAATTTACCCATAATTCTTTCTACTCTTGTCACCAAAATCTTGGCATATATCTTTAGAGAACATTTAAATGAGCCTATAATTTTTTTCAGACGGTTCTCCCTCCCTTTACTAAATTGCTAATAGGTACTTTGCTCGCGGCTGGGGAAAACTCACCTTGTCCTGTTTGTCCCACAAAAAAACTCATCACACAGGTGGTCAATTTCATCCTGAAATTATAAAATGACTCACTGGATAACTGCATTCTCCTAGTCTTTGCCCTTAGCAAGCTTTCACATGTCATTTGGAGAGAATCTGTCTCCAAAGGGCGTTCTAATCAGTGACATTGGGGATATATTTTCAAGCATTTCTTAGCTTTTAAAGTTAGCAGGAAATAAATCCACTGGAGTTATGATACCATTTTTCCCCCTTCTATAAGACTAATGCAAATGAGAAAATATCCTCTGCCATCACGGCATGGTGAGCCGGCCTTCCCTGCGGCAAGACGTACCGGGACACAGGACAGACACCAGTGTGAAACACGACGTCTGCGTGCGGAGGAAATTGTTCCTTGGAGGCCTGAAAAGTTACTGTGTCTCGTTAAATTACAACCATAGAGCAGTACCTGATCGCAGAGAAAGGCAGAACTAGAAGACGCCGGAGAAAATATCTAACACTACAAAATCACTGTAGAGTTAAGAAACTGAGAAACTATGTGATTTGGTGAAAGTTACACAACTAATTAATCAGAAACTCCAAGATGAGAGCTCAGGTGCCTAGTTCTTTGATAGAGATATTATTCTACATAACATCGAGTGGGAATTAATCCTATTTTTACTTTGATTAAGAGTGATCATCTATCTTTTAATTAATAATTAACATAACTAACATCTTTTGGACATATTTTAGACATGGGACACTTTTCTAGGATTTGGCGCTCCGAAGACATTTTATACACCCCATCACCGAGGGACTCACAGTCTGAAGGAAAAAACATGTAGGTGTGAATATCTGCAGCCTGCTATGTAGCAGGGTAATGAGAATGGATGAGCAGGAGCCAAATCGGGAGGGTTTTTTATTCTATGTTAAGTAATTCTGACTTTATCTTAGAGGACAAGAAAAGACACTAAAGAATTCCAAGCAGAAAAAGACTTACAAATTCGTTTCGGAAAGCTCAAGCTATGCCAACATTTTAGACAGCAGTCAGAGTAGAAAACAAGAGACTTGTCAACGGTCTACTGTATCATTAACATATAGATAAAAAGAATAGGTAAGCCCAAGTCATTATAGTGGGTATAAAGAGAATACTTGGAGTTTTTTTTTTTTTTTTTTTAAGTAGACAAAGTTAATATAATATTTAGAGATTCAGGCTACTAAATAACTAGTACCATATGCAACCGTAACGGACACCTCAGGAGGAATACAATTGAGTTTGTAGAGTTAATTTGGTCTTTATTACGTTTGTTGAACTTGAAGTATCTGCTGTATATTCATATGAATGTTTGTTGTATATGTGTTAAAACATAACCTAAAAAAATTTAGTCTAGTCATAGAGATTTATGAACATAAGAATAAGTGGAAATTGAACTTCTGGATATGGATAAAATTGAGACAGCATTAGTAGAAAAAGGGTTGAACATGGATATGTGGAATAGCAATATTAAAAAAGAAGGTAGAGAAAGAAAAAATTCAGAGGGTAGAGATGTAAAAAGTAAAAAAAAAAAATCACTAAGACCATTATGATTAAGAGAACTTCAAAACAGAGAAAGTACCCCAAAAGATCATGTCCCGCCAAGAGCTCATGTGAGTTAAGAAATCATACACTTACCTCCTGAGTTAGTATCAAAAAGGTCTTTGGTGACTTAAAAAAAATAACAACAACTTCGGTTAAATGGTAAGAAAAGAATCATATTATAGCTGAGTGTTAGTGGATGAGAGTTTTTGATGTGGAAAAATACATGAAATTTATCCTTTCAGAAGCTTCTCTATGAAAACAAAGAAAAATTAGAAAACTAGAGACAAAAAACATTCAGAGACAAAATAATAAAAGTGAGAAGCTGAGAAATTCTCTTACAATATTAAAGTGATTCACCAGATGTTTGAGTCCGGAGTTGCTACAGAGGCTCATTGCAACCTCTTTACACACAAAATTAAGGTCCAACGGGGCAAAGTTATTTAGATAAGAAACCACTGTCAATCTGTGACTAATCCAGGACTGTAACTGAGGTCTCCACAAAAACACACAGTACTGCTGTGCGTTAAACAGCTTGTAGAGTTTTTTTTTTTTTTTAAGAAAATTCTATTACTGAGGTAAGAGCAATATTTCTTATCAAATACACAAGGAGGGTTTGAATAGATAATGTTTGTTGCCATTGGTAAATGCAGATTTGGAGAATGATTGTTCCCCGTCATTTAAGAGTAGAAAGCAGGAGCTGTGAGGAATATTATATGAAGAGATTCTGGGGAGGAAAAGGAGCGGTATTCCAAAAACCTTTTCCAAACGATTTTTCGGAACTCTAACTGTAATGATGTTATTGTTTTGGTTTTCTAGTTTCTGTCTCTCATGTTCCCATCACTGTCCAGTTATATTTTTTCTTTAATTTCTTATGATAAACATTTTCTCTTTTGAGGATATTCTCACAGATTCAGATCTCTATCTATTCCTTCTTTCTTTAAAGAGGTAGCTATACTTTATTAGTTCTCTGAAGATAAGCTCCAAAAAGAACTAGTTGAAAAGCAACAGACATTTTCGAAGCATAGATTTTTCTTTTAAATTTTGGTCTGTTTAAAATCGGTTTTTACTACACATTTTCTATCCAAATAGGACAACTTAGTTATGGATTTACATGTGCTACCTCCTAAAACACTGGCCATGTCATGAAGCGTTAATATCCTTATTAAAAGGAAAAGCTTAAGATGTCTATGAAGTAGACATGGGATCTGCTTTCTTCAGTGCTGGACCCCAAAACGGAGCTCCCATCTCAGAACTCAATAAATGTAACCGAATGAAAGGATAATAAAGTGTTCCCAATAAGTGAAAATATATGCATCAGAATGTAGGACATTTTAGCTAGTGCATTTTGCAATAAATTTACAGGATCTGTGTGTGCTTGCAGTGAATTATTTATCACTGGTATAAATATGTCTCAGTTTGCCCAGGAAAGCTCCCATTTTTTATACCAAGTTGTCCTTCTGTCTGGCCTGGTTAGCACCTCTTTCAGTTTAAAAAATATCTGTGTTTTGACAGTAATTTATATAGTCATCATATTCATTAGCTGTGTTTTCCATCTTACTCATTAACTAAATTGTTTCTTCCAATACTTATATCTCAGATAATGTTATGAAAATTAAAAATAGCTAGCATGAAGTAGGATTGGACGAATTTGGTCTAAAAGGTATATGACAAGGCTAGGTATATACAAAATATACAAATTGGAATAATTATTTAAATTAGTCTGAATATATGTACTTTTGCTTTATCTGAATAGCTCAGGAAAATGTCTTGATTGAGGTTAAGTGTTGTGGAAATGAATTTTTATTTTGCTATCTTCTTTAAATCATTTCGAGTCTTAAGGAAAAAACACAAACCAAAAAACACAGACAAGATTAAGTATGGAGAACATGAAATTTGAAATTTCCTTCTAGCACTAAGGGCATTTAAACTTTTGAATCTGATCTTAGGAATGCAGAAGAGATATGAGTTTCACACTCCAAATAAGATAAAGTTTCCAGAAATGTAAATGGCAGTTACTGTAGTTGAGAAGTTTTACATGGCCTATTCTAACAATCAATCTTCTCCTGGATGACAATATAATCAAGGGGGATTATATGGCAACTATTCGAGATTTAAATTACAAATAAATAGAATTCTCTGGCTATACATTTTTAAGATAATAAATGAATTATAAAACATTTGAATCTCATTCAAAAATTAACCAAGGCCCAAGAGAGGTGGTATTAGCTATCAAAACCTAGATGCATTCTTTCTAAGAGCGATTGCCAGAAATCCATGTTTGAATGACGATGAAAGATGCCGGCTACTCTCCCAAAGTCAGACACCATTAGGGCTTTTAAAAAGATGACAACAGTAGTCCTAAGGAAGCGAAGGAGTAAACAAGAATTATTCTCATTCTCGATCACATAAAATCTTTTCCCATTTGGTCTCATTTTTAAAGATGAGTGTCAATGATTGTAATCAATATCTTACTGTGTTCTAGGTCCTGATTAAATATCGCATTCCAGATGACACCAGGAGTTAAATAAATCACAGTTCTCCAGATGAGGAAACTAAAGGAATGTTAAGGTAACCAGAATCGGACATGTTTTATGCGGCACTAAATTCGGTGACTTCGGTTTTCCCTGTTACAAGTAACACTCTGATAAATACTTCGTGTACACACTGCCTCTACAAAGTCTACAAAAATTTCTCTGGAATAAATACTTAGCAAAATTTCTGAGTGATTCTTACTTTCAGTTTTACTGGACACTAAAAGATATATCTAAAAGGTTTTGTCATTTTGAAAAGTTGCCCTGTCATATAAGAATAAATCTTCCTCTAGTACTTTTTCCTCCCCATTTGCAGGAACCTCTTATTATCTGATTACTCCAGCAAGGAAAAAAAAAAAATCACTGCTTGTTGTATTTTCTAATACTCAGATTAGAAGTGTAGCTGGGCATAGTTTTATTTGTTTACTGGCCATGCCGATTCTCATTTTTGTAAATTTTCTCTTGACATCACTGACAGTTTTAACTGATGGGATTTTTGGTTGCTTGTGCTTATCGATCTATAGCCATTTGCATTTTCTGAATGCTATTACATTATACACTTGGCAAACATCTTGCTTTTACTTGCATGTTAATAATGTAATGTCAGAGTTAGGTTGTTTGTTTTGTTTTGTTTGTTTACTTGTTTAGAATTTTGGGGTTCCCCCCACCCCCAGTTATAACTTCCACACTGTGAAATTCACACTTTATAGTGTGGTCACTCCCACAGTCAAGGTAGAGAGTGTTTGAAAAAAAATTTCCCTTCTCAGTCAACCCCCTCCACCAGCCCTTGCCTCTGACAACCACTGACTAATCTGCTGTCACTTAGTTTTGCCATTTCTAGTATATCAATGACACTACTAGAATGTCATATTAATAGATCAATATAAATGAAATCATATTATATATAGCTTTTAGGATTTAGCATCTGTCACTTAGAATAATTCATCAGATTCATTCATGATAAGGGCATCAGTAGTTCCTTTTTAATTGTTGTCAAGTATTTCATTGTATGGATGCACTCAAATTTATTTATTCTCCAGCTAAAGGACATTTGGGTTACATTAAACTCAAATGTAAGTGGAGCACTCCCTGAATTTGCCAGCTGTATAAATTACAAGATGCCCTTTGGTCCACCTATCTACCATCAACAGTAGAATATGGGGTTTATAAACTTTCTGCATAATTTGGGCAGATACAGAAACTACATGTGTGCCATCTTATCCATCTATCTATCTATCTATTTTTTTTTTCTTTATGTTCTAACAGGACCTGGAATTGGACATATTTTAGGCCCTAAGGGAATAATTCTAAGCATAACGGGATTTCATATAAATAAATTACTTTTTCTTAAATGCATGGCTTCGGTTAAGAAAAAAACACTGATCTTAACTAAAATCTCAGGGTACTGCTTATAAAAGGGTTAAAAATATCACAATACTCAGCAGAGGCTGGGGTTATTCTGAGAGGAAATGATACATATTTGTGGAGGGAAAGGCTAACTGTTTTCCTGTAAACATATTTCTATAATGACTATGTTAAGTCAATAAGCTAAGGCAACTTATTTTATAAACCATTTATTTATTACTTTATAATCATATATCTCTTTGAGTAAGAGTAAAGTTGTTTTTAAAAATAACCCACATTGTTAATCTACAACTGACTTAACTTTTAGTTCTGTAGTAATAGGAAACTTTAATAACAATCCATTTACAGTCCTTTCAGGATCCTTACAGCCTGTTCATTTACTCCACTTCTCTGTCTACCTGTCTATGTACCTACCTGTCTCTCTATACCTATATAGATAGGTAGATAAATATATCCCTAGATATTGAATTATTATAAGTTTTACTCTCTTCTTGTAGAAATTATAAGTTCCATATAATAGAAACCACAATGTTATCATGTAAAAAGTGAGTAATCTTTCTTTTCTTCAATCTCTTTTCTCCAGCCCCAAGACGTATGAATAAAGAATTTATCCCTGTCTCCGCACATTCTCTCTCCAATTTAAAATTTAAAAACTATATAAAAATAAATGCTACAATCATATTATCATTGTTAATGATATATAGCAAACTCTGTATTAAATTATACCCAGAAAGAATCTTTTAAAGAGTTCATTCCATCATATGCTGCTCACTAAAAAGAGCCAAATGCATCCAAGTGTGACTTTTGGCTAAGTCGTTAACAAAGAGGCCATTTAGTCTAAGTTAATTATAGTTATGATGACTTTATAAATAATAATGATAACTTTGGAGCTCCATCGTCATTAAAATGTAAATGGTTCTTGTAGATTGGCTTGAATTATAATTATATCAAGTCAATGGATTCAGTGATGAGCTGATCACAAATTCTTCCAGGAGGTTAAGAAAATAGAGGATCTTTCTGCCTTCCTGCCAGCTCTGTGCCTGCTACTTGCACATTTGGGAGAGCATCTGGGTGTGGTCGCAGGGACCCATCATCCCACCCTCCATTTCCACAGACAGGAAAGAAAAGTGACTGAAGTGCCCACATTATTTACCCTATGAACTAACATAAGGTGCAAAGGAAGAGGAATTTCTTAGCTTTTGTAGCTGCTGACTAAGCTCACCAGATAGACGGACCCCACATGGGCCGCAAGAGGAGTCTACTGAAGCAATTCACTAGGTAGGGTCTATTTGTCTCACATCTTAAATGTTTATGCATCTAGTAACAAACAATAAATGCTTACTGAAAAGATACATTATTTAAACAATATAAAGTTGATAATAAGATGTAAGAAACATACTCTACATTAGCCTAATCTTCTAGATTCAAAATAGGAATGTGAAGAGAGGTTGCCTCAAAGAATCAAATCCAATATTCATGATATTGAACTGAGTTAATAAAATGTCTTAAGAATGCTAGATTTCATTTTACAGGTCTTTCACAGAAATGTATTTTTCACCTATCAAAAGCATCCTCTCCACCAGTCTGTCAAATCTTTGCCTACTATGACCCTGTTTCTTCTTGACTGTCATTCATGTTTGCCCTATAGATGCCAAATATTCATAACCAAGGGAAATTTTGATGGCTATTTCTTAAAATTCAGGTGGTAACACATGATAAAAGCTGTGATTTTTATATTTCCTTTCAGGCCTGACCTAATAAGACGCAGTGTTGTACAGACTTAGATGAAGGTATACATCCTTTATTGTGGAAAATTAAAGATTTTAGATAAGAGGAGAGCATTTCTGACCTGAATAGCACAGTGAAAATATACACCGAAATCGTGAGCAGCTGTTTCTAGGCACCAGGAGATTTATAAACTTGATATCTGTCTCACAAGACGTGGAGAACTCTGCCGAATGGGCTTAGTCCCGTGTCGTATTTGTCTGCTTGGATCTTGCTCAAAATCTACCTGACATCAGACACATTTATAATAAGCAGAAGTTTGTAAGCATAGTACCTATTGGTAAAGAGGAGTTGGACCTGGAAAACATAGAGATTATAAATTAGGAAAGCAGATAAGAAATGTGGGTACAAATGCATTGCTACCTTTGAATGGCAAAATCTTCAGGACACACGTCCTTATACTCAAGAAAAATCAAGAAGAAGGAACAGTTCCCGCAATAAACAAGATCGCAGATTAAAGCAGCACTGCACGGCGCTGACTAACCGGCGTCCCCCACGCGCTCCGCCACAGGTCTTTGCAGCGCTGAACACACATCCCCGCTGCTTCGCACGGCATCACTGATGACGTCGCGACAGCAGCAACCTTCTTTAATGAGAAAAACCTGTTAACCTGGTACGCGAGAAAACCAGAATTACTGCGTCTACTTTTATCTTTAAAGATGCAAACTTCTACCTGTTTTACCTTTTTGCAAGCATTTCCCTCCTCCCTTCCTCCCTTGCTCTCTCTCAGTCTTTATATTAACACCATCAAACACCTTCTAAATGCTGTATATTGCGCTACACACTAAACAATTAAACATGCCCTTGTCTGCACAGAACTTAATTCTAGTGAAGGCAGATTGATAATGAACAAATGAACATATTTTCTTTTAGATGATGAAAAGGAATTCAATAAAACAATACAATAAAAAAAAATAAGACAATAAGACAAGAAAAAGAAATTAAAGGTGTACCAAATGGAAAATAAGAAATAAATTGTCTCTATTTATAGACAATACGATTGTCTATATAGAAACTCCCACAGAATTGAATCCCCCCAAAAAATCCTCCCAAAACTGAAAGAGCATGTATATCAAAGCTACAGTTTACAAGATAATAGACAAAAAGTCAGTTGCTTTTCTAGATAGCAGCAATGAACTGAAATTTGAAATTAAAAAAATACCATTTCCAAAGCAACTCAAAAATTAAAATACTTAGGTATACTTCTAACAAAAATACATGTTGAATCTACATGCAGTAAACTTCAAAACACTGAAAAAAAAACAAAGAATAAACGAAGAAATATTCTGTGGTCATGGATTGAAGATTCAACATCTTTAACACATCAATACTACTCAAATTGATATATACCTTTAACACAATCCCAATTCAAATCTAAGGAAGCTATTTTATAGATATTAACAAGTGAATTCTAAAGCTTATATGGAAAGACAAAGTATCTACATAGCATCACAGAAAGTGTATGAAGCTGGAGGACTCATAATGCTCAATTTTAAGAGTTACTACAAGATCAATCAAGATAGCATGGTATTGGCAAAAGAAGAAACATGCAGATTAATGGATTTGTAGGGCTGTTAATAAAAGATGTATGGTTTAAGCCTGTTGAATTTCAGGAGGCTAGATCACAGTAATGAAATGGCTGTACTTCCTTTGTAAATTGACCAAAATCAATTTCTGAAGTAGAAATAAGTGAATAACAAATAATAAATAATGAATGAATGGAAAGAAGAGCAGTAGTAATTGACCGACACTCTGCTTCTGTTAGCACCTGCCAAAATACAGATCTTTCTATAACTTTGCCAATGCTTCCTTACGGCGCTGAGGAAGGTCTATCTCTTCAGGACTGAGACTTGCACCTGAGCTGGCCACCTGACTGACACCCGACTGCTCTGCAGCTGCCACTCAGGTCTGCCTCTCTTCTCTCCCCTCACCAGCCCACCATGGGCGCATGCAGGTGCGTGGGGGTTGGATTACCATGCAATGCCCTTGGCATCAAAGGGAAGTGGGCTTAAACCCCTGTTTTGCCTCCAGCTAGATATCAAATATCAGGCAGGTGTTTAACCTATGTGGAGCAATCAGTAATATTTCTCTTCTTCCCGTTAGCCTAAAAACACATTCACGTGCATCCTAATCTCGCCCTCCTTGTCTGTTTGCCCTTCCTGAGGCTACGACCGCGAACGTTTTACAGAGATGGCCCCTGCATGTTTTCTCTCTACTTCTCCATCCCCGAGTCCCTGTGGACAGTGTTCACTCCTGCTGGTCTCACGCATTACTACCAAAAAAAAAGAAAATCTATTTTCAAATACAAAGGACATTTTTTCTGTTTCGGTTGTATTTATTCTGAGGCATTTTTGCTATTTTTGTTTTAATGAACAAACAACTTTATTCCCTAAACCCCTGAGTGAAAGATGCCATCAGTCCTTGTTGAATAAAACATACACTAAAATTGATTCAATCAATCCTTATGACTCAAGTTGATTACTCAATGGAATGCAGAATCACCTTGACGTGAAGTACGATTCCTTTGGAAAAATATAAAAGTCTTGACTTTAAAAAAGGTCTTAGTTTATATACAATTAGTTATTCTAGTAAAACATTGATTTGATGAAAGT
Organism: Rousettus aegyptiacus; assembly: GCF_014176215.1. Taxonomy (NCBI): domain Eukaryota; kingdom Metazoa; phylum Chordata; class Mammalia; order Chiroptera; family Pteropodidae; genus Rousettus; species Rousettus aegyptiacus. The sequence continues at coordinate 41,971,976 of NW_023416288.1, read as the reverse complement.
AAATTCTTCAGTTTGGTAAAAAGACTTTCAAAGACTGAAGATTCCTTCTCTTCTTTGGATTGAAATCAAGAGAAATAAATAAATATTATTCTAAACTTTAGAAATGTAACTATTGATGACTTCATGGTACATCATCTCACTTGGCCACAATGAACCTAACTATTTCACACAAAAAAATTCCTTTTCTGCTCACTGACTCAGCAGGTGGCTGTTTTATTTTCAGATATAAACATGTTAATGCAAAGTACACTGGGACTGCTCTCGTTGAGGAACAGGTTGACGTGAAAATTACCTGACCGCTTCCTTTGATCACTAATATTTTGAAATAATCTGAATGATAATTTCACACTTATGAGGATTACTTTTTAAAATTAACTACAAAAAGAGGCAAAGGCAAGTGAAAGTCAATAGGGATCGAGGTAATGTTTAATTTTAGAAGGTGAGAATATTAAATTGCATCCAAAGTGAGAGTTTAGCATTGATCGTGTCCAAACGTTTTTGTCAAGGCAAATAATTGTGGTGATGTAACGCCTCCTTAAAACATCCAGCCTCACATAAGGTAAGCAATTTACCAATGATCATGTTAAAATCAATTTTCTCCACATTTTTTCAGTATTTGAATATTAAACCTTTTAAAGTTATTTACACCATGAGCATTATGAAATTCGAGGTCAAATGTAAAACTGACCAATGTCTTTGGACAAATTATAAACTTGCCTTATGTACCCAGTTATGTGTGTTGAAATTAATCATCATCATCGTTACTGTGTATAACTGTTCTCGCTCACAGAGCCCCATTCCAAGGGCACTAGCTCCTGCTGCAAGCTCACCACGTGCCGTTCATTCACGGCAGACCCCGTTCCGGTAGTACCCGTGTAATCTTTCAACATTCCTAAGTGGTAGCTATGAATACCTTCAAGAAGAGAAAACCGTCTGACTCGCCCAAAGTCAAATATCCAGTATTAACAGCTTTGAATTCAGATGAGGCTGGTACAACCTAGAGTCACTAGGTATACAGTATACTTATTTACTGAAGAAGCGAGAAATCTGGGAGTTAGCTTGTGTGACAAGAAAATAAAGAATTCACACATCGTCTCTCTTCTAAGGAGAATTCTGACTCCCTGCTCAATTTCTGTCTCTTCATTGTTTAGAATCTGGGTGATAACTGGGAAAAGAGACAGGCACAAAATCAAAATATTTCGTTTTGGTTTTTTTTTGAAAGTACATAAAGCCACTGGTGGAACTGATGCCCCAATGCGGACTGGGAGAAGGAGATGAGATTAACTCAGGCTCAGCAGGTGAAGAGTGTTCTGGGACTTTCGCAAGAGGAAAGAGAAGGTTCAGAGAAGTTTCTGTTAGATCCAAGAGGAAGGCTTGGGGAAATAGAATTTTTAATCTGCATTAGAAAAATAATGCCTTTTGTTGTTTTCTTAAGGGATTGCATTTGAGATCTAAACTTTTTTTATGATTACTTCCAGTACAAGCCCAAAATCTCTCAGAATACCACACTGGGTGAAGAATAGGTCGTGTGGAGACTTCTTTATTTTGATTACAGCAGACACCTAACTTACACTGAGAAGAAACACTCCTGGCATGAGTTTAGGGCCCTGAGCCTAAAACGACCTTCTCTCCAACGGCTGCCTCCCCTGGGCTTTCTGCTGAGAGCCAGACGACCACTTTTTTTCCTTTGGGAAAGAGAGTTTCTAGTCATTGACTTGTCTCCCAAGCCTTGGAAACCTTACGTAAGAGGACAGATGTCTGCAATGGATGACAGTCGTCGAGGGGAAAACATGCACGCTTCCCAGCGGCCGAGCGGGAGACAGAGGAGCGGCCCTTTTTAGAGGACTTTTACGGATTCACTTCTTATGTCTCGGGCAAAAAAAAAAAAAAAAAAAAAGCAGCAAGGTATCAAAACCTAAGCAAGTCTGAAGTGAATGGGGCTCGGCCCCCAGAATTATTTTTCGTGGGGAGGTCCGCGGCGATGCAGTCTAGTCTCAAACACATGGAAACAAGCGCTGACGAGGCCTGGGCTGCGGATGCGGGCGGTTTATCCGCGCGGCCGCGGTCCGTCACCACCTGCATCTGCTAACGGAACCCGCTCAAAGCGACACACGGACGCTCAAGAGCTGCACGTGTGATCCATGTATGTGTGGCCCATGAGTACGTGTGACCCATGAGTACGAGACCTATGAGCACACGTGAGCCATGAGTATGCGTGACCTATGAGGACAGGTGACCCATGAGCACAGGCTCCACCTGCAGCAAACGGCCCGCGGGGCTCACGGCCCTTACTCTGAGCATCGCCCGCCCTCCTGCCAGGCTCCGCTGTGGCGCGCTCACCCAGGGCCACTTTGCACCCTGCACAGAAGCAGGTCCGCGCGGTGACCCGCAGGCAAAGGCAGACGTCCTCCGGAGAGCGCCGCTCTTCCTCTTCCTCCCCGGTGCAGGTCTCCTTTCCGTCCGAGCCGCTGCCACCTGAGTGTCCACAAACGCTGCGTCTCCGTGGAGCGCACACAGACATCCCAAAGGAATGTCCTGTCCCCACGGAAACCTGTCCCCGCCCCGCGAGGGACGGCGGGGCCTGGACGAGGGCAGGTGTCAAGGTGGGCCGCCGCCCCTGGGAACAGAGAGAGGCCTGTGAAGAGCATCCTGGACCGACGTCCTTCGGCACAGAGCGTCACGCAACTGCCCCGTCCTGGGTACTGGCTCTCCCGGGCATTATCCACTCAGTCCCTCGAGGGCACCCGGACTTTGCTCAGTCCTCCGCTCTGCCGGGCGCTGAATCCGGCTTCTCTCCAGGAAGCCGCCTCCCTTCGCTTCCTCGACTGGCGTGGCCCCGGCCCGAAGCCCCTTCTGCGGCGCGCCGCCTCCGGGGCCCGGGCGCCACGGCTCCAGGCAGGGACCAAGCACATGCCGCCTCTCCCCACGAGCGCTTCCCAGACTGCAGCCACCGTGGCGTAACCTTTCTAATAAAGGGCTCAGGTAAAATCCAAGAAATAATGGAGGTTCGAGCGAAAATATGAGGCAGGGTAGAAGTGGGCAAAGATGTTAAAGCCCCAAAAGGCTTGTCACACACCAGGGTGGAAAGGAAGCACTTGTGCAGCCAGCGGGGACCTGGCTCTTGTAGAACTTCCAACCTACGAGAACACAACGTGCAAAGCCACGAGCCAGACTGCACAGAGATGGAGGAGGAATCGGAGGACAACTGTCCCTTGAGGAAGTGGCCTGTCCAAAGGAGCCGAGGCACAGCGAAGGGCCGCCCTGAGGGCGGCGGCTCGGGTGGCCGGCGCTAATTCGCCACGCGGCATGCTCCCCGGGACGGGAAGGGGCCGCGGCTCCTCGGAGGACACGCGCGTTTATCAAAACGTCCGAACGGGCCAAGCGCCTTCCGCCCCCGCTCCTCGTCAGTCACCCTCGCCTTCCCGTCACCGTGTGGCCAACGGGCACCGATCCCACATCACACACGTTCATGAGAGCGGCACACTGTGCCTCCTCGGATGATGAAGATGCCATCACGTTTATAAGATAAATATTCCTTCAGGAGACACAAGAAAACTGACTAACTCCTTTGGTAACTGTTACCTGATCATTTAGGTTCTGTTTCTTAACATTGAAAAAGCTCTAACTTCTATTACTCAATGTTCTATTTCTCTATAGTAATACCCGGTCCACGGAAATAAGATTCTGTATGAGGGAAGAGTAATGTTTTTGCCTGATGGGTAAAGTGCACGGGGCACTTTTGTATTAATTCAGTTTTTATTCTATTATTTCTATACTCTATAATTGGACAACTGTCAACATTGTTTCAGATTATTCGAGTCTCAAGGGCAAGGAGACTGCCGGTATCACTATGTTTGGAATAAATTGTGAAGGGCCCAGAACCAACAGCCGATTTATGGAACTAGATCCCGAAATGGATTCTTGAAGCCAGACAGACAAACCGAATCATGCCGTTCGACAGGCTCGTCGCTCTCTCTGGCCCTCCGCACCGCGAGTCACCTCCCTGCCATGTGCTTTGGTTTCTTATGCTTGGACTGTGACAAAAGCTGATTAAACATCATCACAAACTCACCTGTCTCCTGCTCGGGACTTCGGTTTAGCTATATGGTCATCCTATATTCGGACTTTTTTTGAGCTTGAAGTCCAGCTCTTCACAGAATTAAAGGTTAGAAAATTGAGAACAAAATACGAGTTTTACTCTTCTAGGTCGTGTGTGTGTGTGTGTAGGCGGGTGCTCAGGTAGGGTAGGAAAAGAAACTTAAAAGTTGAGGCTATTTTATATTGGAATTTTGGAAATTGATTACTGACTATGAGAGAGTTTTTCAGACTACTCCAACAGCCCAAACCACTAGAACGGGGCTGCGCCTCACAGTGCGGACCAAAGGGAAGTCCGTGGCTTGCTGCTTGCATCATCTAATCTAGAGAACTCACTAATCCGAGGATTTTTTAAATGCTATCTCATAATATATGTCGGCCCCAAATACATATTTCTAACCTGTAACTATGCAATGCTTTGATGTGTGAGAATGTAACCATTTCTAGAGCACAAGCATTCCATGATTTAGAAACCAAAGCTAAATGTCATAATCTCATCACCACATCCCTTTAGATGATCTATATGTCAATGTGAGTCAAAATGACTGAAACATAATTCTTCTGTCGACCTACTGTGTGGTAAAAAAATTAATTAACACACATGCTTATTTGTGAAAAATGTCTGAAGTGACTGGAGAAAAAGTGTTATTTGGCTCATTTACTTGCTTTTTTCCCCCACTATTGCAAATGAACATGAACTGTGACCTAGTAGTTACTCATAAGGGCAAGTGTGCCCCCAAACTATTAAGTCAACTGTATGTAGTGTCTTCCCAAACTTGGAACCAACAGCACTTCGTTCAGATAGCTGGGTTTGAAACAGGCTAAACCTTACTGAAATGTTTTAGCAGTATGTTATCCTCTCTAGAAACTGGCTTTAAAATTATTGTTAGTTTTTTCATATAATTGCAACTGCCATTCTTAAATGACTCATTGTAGCTGCTGTCTTGAATGGATTCATGATAATGGCTGGTTGCCTGGGCATTGGCCATTGTTTCAGGTAACTCTGCATGTAAATAAAAGTCCCACCTGTGGGGACACCTTAGGAGGCAAAGCCTCTTCCCACAGAGAAGTCAAATATTCCAGACCCTCATGTGCCTCCCTGGCTGGAAGCCTGGTTTCAGGTACCCGCTGGAGAGCGTTAACCGGAAGCCAGTGACATGCGGTGCCAGCCACACAGCATTCGCTCTGGGAGAGACAGCGACAGCGGCAGGTGCGTCCACCCTGCTTCCTGTAAGGGCAGAGCAGTTCTAGACACAGCGTCCCACATCCAGAGGCAAACGGCACTGCTGGCATCGTAGGCATTGTTGCCACGGGCTTCGGGGTCTGAATCCAGCTATAAGATCAGCCCGAGGACATCATCAGATTGGAAATCATTTCTTGCTAAATGGCTTTCAATCCAGGTCACCTGATCCCCAGGGGATCACTATGACTGTCCACAGAATTTTTTTGTAACTTCTTTTTACTCAGCTTTTCTGCCCATATTAACCACAGCTAATTTCTGTTCTTAAAATTAAAAGCCCTGCCCAGTATATGTGTGACTGAATGTGTGTGGGGGGGGGGGGGGCGGGGGGGGGGAGAGGGGTAGTGGAGGGAGAGAGACTATGAGGGAATGCGAACAAAGGCGCATTATTACACGTAGGACTAAACTGCCACCTGCATGTTTGTTTTTTTCTGGGGGGGCAGGGGAGGGATCCCACAAAATGTTAAAATTTATATTGCAAACTGGGACTTTGAGCAAGGCTGGTCACAGGTGGCGGTGATGTCCCCGGGGCATCCACTCACCTAGCAGCAGGGTTAAGGGGAAAAACAATTTGGTGCCTCTGAAACCTGCAACGGAAAACATCATTGCGATGCTGTCCTCTGTTCTTGCTCTTATTTTTGCTTGTTGAGTAATGAAGAATAAACTCGACAAAACATAGGCACTTATACCACATTTAAACAGGCTTTACTTTGAAAGCATTGGAAAGAAAACTAGAAAGAGCAGCTGGTTTCGAAGGCGACACACACACACACACACACACACACTCACTCGCACGCACACGCACACGCTCGAACTCCAGGGAGGCCATTCTATTGACATTTATGTGACTACAGAGATTAGCACTAAGCATCCCCTGTGACCCCTAAGTACTTCAGGCTACTTCCATCAGAATCCCCATCGAAAATGCACAATGTGAAGAATTCAAGGGACTCCGGATCCAGTTAAAATAATATGAACTAGTATAGTTCCAACAAGGGATTTTTAAAAATCTATGAAATCTGGGAAATGTTCCAGAGTCCAGACTAGTAAGTCTGGGTTTGGAACATTTATTGAAAGTCTCACATTCTCAGCTAGCACGCAAATGTGACCTGCAACAGATTAGCTGAAATGTTTTGGTCTGCGTGTTCTCAGAATACAGTCCCTGAAAATCTTTGTTTGCGGGTCTTCTTTGTCGTAAGTAAAAGACATTCTAGGGGATGACAACAACACAAAAATGCCTACGTGAGTCAGAAAGGGCACTAATTGGCAGGAATTAGTATACGTACCGTGAATGTTTAAACCAAAGAATGTCTCAGCAAGTGGGCCGGAAACTTACTTTGTTTCTTCACTTACAGCGCGCTTACCTATGTCAGTTATCTATTGGGGAGTAACAAATTACCCCAAAACTGAATGGCTTCAGACAGCATTGACCTCACAGCCTCTGTGGCTAAGCAATCTGGGTGTGGCTTAGCTGGATCCTCTGTCCTCTGGCTCGCAGCCTGCCTCTCGCCCCTCCTCTCCCCTCCTCCCCTATTCTTTCCTCTCCCATCCCCCCCCTCCCCTTCTCTACTTCCCTCTTCCTTCCTCTCCCTTCCCTTCCCTTCCCCTCCCCTCCACTTCTCTCCCCACATCCCCTCTCAGCTGCTTTCATGAGGTTGGCTAAAGTTACAGTCACCTCAAGGGTTACCTGCAGAAGGATCGATCTGCTTCTGAGGCCACTCACTCATGGGACTGTTGATAGAACTCAAGAACTCAGCATCTCAGGGATTCACAGACTGAGAGCCTCGGTGCCTCTCTGCTGGAAGGCCAGAGGCTGCCCTCGCTTTCCGGCCGCATAACTAGGTCTGTGCTCAGAGCAGCTCACACCACAGCAGCTGGCTTCTGCCGAACCAGTGAGTGGAAGAGAACGAGAAAGAGGCCACAGTCTTAGGTACCTGAACCTTAGAACAATGTCCCACCATTTTTGCTGTATTCTATCTGCTATGATTGAGTCACTCGGTCCAGCCTGCTCTCAAGGGTCAAGGATTTCACGAGAGAGAATGAGGGGGTGGAGATGACCGGGGGATGTCTTAGAGACCTTCTGCCATACTACTGCTTGCAGCACTCATTGGAAATTCACTGAGTAAACATATGTAAAGTGTTTATAACAGTACATGGGTATAGTGGCTCTATGTATTAGATTTTAGTATTATCTGTGATTAAAGTTAACTCTTAGGCAATAGGGAAAGATAGATCTTGTTGAATCTAGAGAATGCATGTATCGCTTAAAATATTTAAGTCCATATATTACTTACAAACACTCTTTGCAGTGAAATATATATATGAAAGAGACAGTCTAAAACAGTCTTCAGGTTATTAATATTTACATGATCTTAACACCTTCAATTTTCTTAAGGAACCCCTTCAAAATTAATGTTCTGAAGAGAACAATAAAACCAGATGTATCCTTCAGTAAAATATATCAGGGCCAAATGGGAAGAATGCAAAATGACTCTTGATCATGCAACTCAACAGCAAAACTTTTTTTAAACATCTGATTAAAAAGGGCCAAAGCATTTGAATTGACATTTTTCCAGAGAAGACCTACAGGTAGCCAACAGAAATATGAAAAGGTGTTCAACATCACCAATCATCAGGAAAACACAAATCCAAACCGCAGTGAAATACCACCTCACACCTGTTAAGAGTGGCTGTTACCAAAATGACAAGAAACAGCACGTGCCGGCAGGTCAGCGAGATCTTTGTGCACTGCTACTGGGAATGTAAATACGTATAGCGACTACGGAAAATGATGTGGAGCTTCCTCAAAAAATTAACACTAGAAGTACCATATGATCCGGTATTTCCACTTCTGCATATTTAACCAAAACAAAAAAAACAACTAACTCAAAAATACACATCCTCGTGTTCATTGAAGCATTATTTATAATAGTCAAGACACGAAAACAGCCTCGGTGTCCATCAAAAGATGAAATATATACATATGTATATATTTCAGACATAAAAGAATTAGGGAATCCTGCCATTTGTGACATGGATGGAACTTGAGAGCATCATGCTAAGTGACATAAGTCAGAGAAAGACAGACATCGTATGATCTCCCTTTTCTGTGGAACATAAAACAAATGATCTCACAGATGCAGAGTACAGATTGATGGCTGCCAGAGGCAGGGAGTGGGAGGCGGGCGAAATGGATGAAAGTGGTCAAAAGGCACAAACTCCCAGTTATAAAATAATTAAGGTCCTGGGTACGTGATATGCAAGCATGTTGACTCTAGTTAATAGTTCTGTGTTGCACATTTGAAAGTTGCTAAGAGAATAAATCTGAACAGTTCTCATCACAAGAAAAAAACCTGTAGCTATGTCTGGTGATGAACGTTAACTAAACTTATTGTGGTGACCATTTCAGAATGTATAAGTAAATCGAATCATTGTGTTGTACACCTGAAACTAATATAATGCCATAGGTCAGTTATATCTCAGTTAAGAAATGACCTGCCTATTTATAATGAAGCAAATGTTTACTAAGCCTTTATTTTATGCCAGTCACTGAACTAAGCCCTATTTTATACCATTTATTTTATTTGATCCCAATACAGTCCAATAAGTCCATTATTGTTATATTCTCCATTTTATAAGTGGGAAAATGAGGCCTAAGAAAATTAACTCCTATCCTCAGTTACCCAACAGGAAGGGGTAGAGAAAGCAAGGCAGTTTGAGTCCAAATACTGAGCATATAAGCATTAGATAACACTGCCTCGCTTGTTTGAATTAAATATAGCCATATTCTTTTATAGCCCAATACTTATCTGTTCTGTCTCATTCATATTCTTCAATCTCTATTTAACTCTGGGAATATGAGCTACTCCACAAGACAAGTTATGAGAGTAAAAAACATTTCTCATCATCTATATTTTTTCCAGAGAATAAGCAGTCACAATATTATAAGTATCCTCATATTATATTAAACATAGAGAAATATTTCAAGAATACTAATAGCAAACAGGAATAGTAAATTTAACCTTGAACTGCCATTTGTCAATAGTTAGCCATTTCCTTCAATGAATATTTCTAACAGAAGTAATTGTATTTTATAAGTAAAGTGTTTTAAATTCATTTGGTAAACGTAACAATCAAAAGTCATGGTTTTAGTTTGCTTACCACATTTTTCTACAATGCAATTTACTTCCTTTTAAATCCTTCCCGATTTCTAATTCCCCACGTGATTTTGGAAAGTGAGATTATGTCATGTTGTTTGGGTTTCAGAATTTAGAATGTAGCAAAAATACGGCTGAAGTTGCTAAGGAGTGAATTAAAGAACTCTTTAGGAGGAGACTATAAGAAACTTAAAAGATCAGTTATGTCTGCAGGGGGTAAATTGTCCTTGAAAGAAATAAAGGAAGCATAAAGAGGAATTTATAATATACCTCTTGGGTTCAACAATATTAATTTGTCTTAACCATCTTTTAAGTCCTGGCCATAGTGACACTTTCATAGGTGCATTTTAATTAGTGTGATACTGTCTCAACGAGCTATCCAGAATTCATCGGAGAACAAACTATTATCTCAAAAGCATTTGTCATGGAATACATTAAAATCCGAAATTAATAAATTAATGCCCACCTGAGAACAAGAAGTCTATTATTTGAAAAAAAGTTCGAAAATTATTTCAATGTGGTTCATAATGCCGTCGATGACTTTTAATATATACCATATTTGGGAGAAAAAGGAGCATTTTGTGAAAAGAGGTAGAGGAAATATTTTCCCATTAGTGTCTCCACTGTTGAGATTTTATTTCAATAAAAGGTTTCCAACAAGCTGGGTGCTGTAAGTGTCTTTGGCCTCCCAAAGTCCCATCTTTTTCATCATTTTCAGTATTGAATAATCCTTGCTTGTGAATAAGCCATCTGCTAGAAGCAATAATTTTAGGAACAATGTCCCCAAACAGCTCCACACAGCTAGCTGCTGGCAGCTCTGGCATTTGGGAGCATAATCCTTTTAAATTGAAATCTGCCCTCACAGGTACAGGTCTCCAGATCCTTGGAGCGTCATGAGTTCCATATATTTATGATGAAGGTCAAATTAGAGAAAAAGGCATTTAAACTAAAATTCGGCTGATTTTCATTCTCGATTGTGTCATTAGATTTCAAAGTCCAAATAATCAAGAAAATGCTGTGATTCTTAATGAAAACTTAACATTAATCTTTCAGAAACTATTAACATCCATGATGTCATGAGATACTGAATGAGCACATACTCCCTAAATCAGGGGCTCCCAACCCCCGGGCCCCGGACTGGTGCGGGTCTGCGACCTGTCAGGAACCCGGCTGCACAGCAGGAGACGGGCGGAGGGCGAGGTAGCCAAGCTGCGTCTGCACCTGCAGCCGCTCCCCAGCTCCAGCATCTCCGCCTCGGCTCCGCCTCAGATCCTGAGGGGTTAAGAGTCTCACAGGAGCACCGGTCCCTGGTGCCGGAAAGGTTGGGACCAGGCCCTGAAGCACAGAGGAGTGTTCTGTCTTCCCTATGCTGCCATTTCACCTTTGACCCTGACCTTCACATCGCCACACTGTGCATGTGTGGTCAGCCTTCCCTGTTTCCTTTAGATAATCTATACCCAGGGCACAGACCTCTGTCATGCTCTGCTCCTCCATTTGATGAGCTTACTGTGAGAGGCCCTTCATCCGTCAGGTGAAAGACACGTACGCGTGGGTGGGTAATTTCAATTGACACATGAAGAGTAAAAAGAAACTGTGGTCTAATAAAGCAGATATGTTGTTTTCCATTTACATTATATCAGCACCTAATTTCTTAGTTCATTTGGAACTCAGAAAAGAAAGGCTTACAAATCACCAACTTTCATTAAAAAAAAAAAAAAAAAAAAAAAAAAAAAACTGTAAACTTTCTAAGAAGCTATGAATAAGACTGACCTTGATACTATTAAGACCAGAATTACCTTTTTGGAAGAAAGTATAATTGGCTAAATTTAGGCACAATTAATCAGTTACCTCAAAAAAGGTCTATTCCCTTTGAAAATAATCATTACGCCATTACCATCATTTAGCTCACATTTCTTTGAGAATTTAAAGATGCCCTCCACATGCCTGCTAATTAAGTTATTAATCTTTACAACATAGTTACAAGGTAATAGTGAATGTTGGAGAAAAATAGGAAAAGAATTTAAAACATTTAGAAAACAGAAGAAAAGATCATTTTCTTAAGCTAAAAATTATTGTCTCTTACTCTATCCTAACCATGCTATATATATGTTTTCATATAGTATGTGATTTCATTTTCATATTTTCTGTTTAACAAGACAAAACTATAAGTATTATCTGGGAGAATTTTAAGAATACTGATAATATTGTTTTAAGGAGGTTCTGAAACCAATAATAGCACATAATTTTTAAAGCTACAGTTGAAAATAAAAAGGCAAAGTTAAAATAAATTTCCAATAACAATATTCACATGAAAATTATTATAAAATTTGTTATTTCTGGAAAACTTAACACCACTCAATGGAATTAATCAAAATGTGAACATCTATATTTTAGATCACTTAATAAAGCACGTGTGTGATAAATAACATTAAGATACTAAATAATTTTCATGTGGTAGTTAGTCTTCTAACACTGTCCTCCCATTGACCATACCTCCTAGTGGTCATGTCTGCATGTAGTATTCTTTACTATAATCAGGGCTGGCCCCGTGTTCGCATTTGACTAATAGATGACAATAAAGCTAGGGCCTAAGAAAACTGTCAGTCTCTAAGTGGGTCTCTCAGAACACTTGCTGTTGTGATGCAGCCTCTCAGACCCCAGTCACAATTCTGTGCAAAGCCCAGGACACACAGAGAAGTCACACAGTCTATAGTCCATGTGGAGTCATGACAGCTTACAGCACAGGCTGAGCCAACAATATTTGTTGCCAGGAATGTGAGTGATACACCTTGAACATGCTGCTTAATTAAGACGTTACTGTCCCCAGCTGTCATCTGATAGCAACTGCATAAAAGAACCCAACCACTCCATTGAACCTCGTTAAGCCACACAATCACGACTGCTAATTTTTTTTTCTTAATTTTGTTTCCAGCTACTAGGGTTGCAGAATAGGGTGATACAACTGAAGAAAATGTAAACTATATGACATAAGCTTTAGGATACGGTGGCTACTGAAGGATGAAAAGCACTGAGATTGCTAATGGAAGCTACAAGGCCAGGAAGGACATCTTTCATGGGTGCTGGAGGAAAGATGACCTGTATTTTATAATCGTGGAAAGTTTAGTAAAACTGCTACCTGGGATAACATGGAAAATAAAAAACATACTAAATAAACCGGTACATTTGGCCAAGATTTCCATTCTTCCAAGTGCCAACTGGTGTTCTATAGCTGTATGTAATACAGAGCCAATAATCAGAAAATTAAGGTATAAAAATTGTTCCATATTCAAGAGAAACTTAGAGGAAATAAAAAGAAGTCAGGAAGGTCTCTTAAGTTTAGGGGGGAAAAAAGGCATCATATTCTCGGCCCCTCTAGATGGAAAAAGAGTCACAGAGACGGAAATGTCCATGTGATAAAGACCGTCTCAACAGTGTGGCTGTAGAAATCCTTGTTAAAACTTCAGAAAAGTTTAAGGACCACCTCATGGACTCTCTCAAGTAGTCAGAAACTACTTCTAAGAATTTTAAAAGCATTGCTCCAACACATTCTTTCAATGAAACACCCTGTCTTAAAGAGATTTGTAGCCATGGCTTTGGTCGAAAGAGTGAATTCTCTGATATTCATAGGGAAACCACAAGGGTTTTTAAGAATACAGTATTTGAGGAAAAACTGTTAGCTTGCGCCAAAATAGATGGACGGCTCAAAATGAAACAAATCCTCTGGGCCCTGACCCATTTATAAGTAGGAATCAGACTGAGGAAGCCACAAAGCCTCAAATTTCTTGTAAAAATGGAAGGTGGATTCGGAAAGCAGAATCAGGAGGGCGGATGGTGGAATTAAGAGCCTAGACAGTGATAACAACCAGCTGAGGCCCACGGAGAAGGTCTTCCGGGCAACGGCACTGAGACCGAATCAAGGAAACGGCGACAAGCGTCCAGCTGGGTCTGCCACGTGCATGCTGCTGCTGTGGGCTCACTCCTGCCACTCCCGGATGTGACGACTGCGACTATGGGTTTCATCCTGTTCCTGTATACCACTGCCTACTGTGGCCTGAATTCAGACTGAGACAAACAACACACCAGAAAACACTTGCGTAAGGCTGAATAATGTCCCTCTCACAGAGCGATACCCTAATTCTCAGAACCTGTGAATACGTTACTTCACATAGCAAAAGAGACATTACAGATGAGCACCGGGATCTTGACACCGGGGAATTCTCCTGGATTGCCAGGGTGGTCCGAGGTAATCACAGAGGTTCTTACAGGAAGGAGGCTGGAAGTCAGAGGGAGAAAACATGATGTTGCTAGCTTTGAGGATGGAGTCAGGAACCCCAGCCAAGGGATGTGGGTGGTCTCCGGAAGCTAGAAAAGGCAAGGGGACACATTCTCCCCTGAAGCCTCAAGAAGGCATTCAGCCCTTCCAACACCTCGATTATAGATTCCTGACCATGATACCATAGGAAAATAAATCTGTATTGTTTTAAACCACGCAATGTGTAGTAGGTTGGTACCGCAGCGACAGGCAGCCCTGTGCTCCTCCCCTGCCCCACCCCGCCGACTGCCACCTGCTCCAGCAATGGGGAGGCCCCTGCCCCGCCCCTGCGTCCCCCACTCAGCGGGTAGCTTCGTCTGCCAGGGCTCCAGCCTGCTCTTCCATGGCCAAAATACTGACCAATGAGCTCTGGTCACTGCGGGGCTCACTAACCTAAGCCCCGCATCCATGGGCTCTCTGTGCTCAAAACCTGAAAAGTTGGGCCTCATATGTATTATCCAGTTTTATGACTTTGTACATTGAAATGGCTAGTTTGGTACCAGTTACCATTAGTCTAGTAATTACTCTGCCATTACTAGAAACAAAGGCATTTATACTTCTAAATGAACACTAAATCCATTGTTTTAAACTTAAATTTCACTTAAGTACTGTGCCTCAATATAGGAGATAATTAAGAGCTATCACATAATAAATCTTCCTATCCAGGAGAACACCATGTTTTAACACATACGTTAATAACAACTGGAGTTACCATTTAATGTACTTTATATATATATCAGGCGGCATGCTAACAGCAATATACGCAATCGGTGTAACAGTGCAATAATTATTCCCATTTTACAGATGAGAAACCTGAAGATATTAGACATCCAAGATTTCTAAAAGCATGGGCTTTGCCACCATGTTTTTTTTTCCTTTGCATCTAACCTTCATAAGTTATTAGCTAGCCGTGATCTTAGTATATTATTTTTTAGTATTTCTGTACTTCAGTTTCCTCATTTGTAAATTGAGCGTTATGTTACCCAACTCGCAGCTGTTGAGAAGATTAAGTAATTTACATGATAAGTGCTTATAGTAGCATCTGCCTCAAGAAAGTATAAGTAAATGTTAGCCGGGAGTGGCACATTTGAGATTGATCCATATCTGCACTATGTCAAATTCTTGTATTTAACCATTTGACATTACATTTTGTCGTCTATATGCTTTTGTTCCTTGACAGTTTCAATTCTTGCTGCCACTGTGAAAAGTATCTGACTTCTTAAAATTCTATTTCTGAACTGCTTATTTCTGATACATAGAAAATGTATTTATGTTACAATTAGCAAACCTTTCTGAGCTCTATTATTTCTAATAGTTTTCTTGTTGAATTCCTTAAGTTTCCTGAGAAGCAGTAACATATATATAAGAAATAATAACCTCTTTTTTACAATTCTTATTTCTTTCTCCTAGATAGTAAAATAATTAAAACTTTAGAACGTTAATACATGTGATAATTAAGAGTATATTTGCTTTGCTCCTGATTTTAATTAAGATGACTCTAATTTTTCACTGTTAGGTTTGATGCTCATTCTTATTCTGAAACAGATATTTTAATCCCAATCTTTTGCCTTGATTTTAAAGAGTGTTTAACATTTTCTTTTGCGCACATCAAATGGGATGTTGAAATCTGCCTTATTCCTTACATATTTTGAGCATTAAGGTAATTCATGGGTCTGACCTGTAGAAAGTGAATAGTTTTTCAGTTTTATCTTACTGATCGTCCTTACGCTCCATATATACTGACATCACCGGCAAGCAAACATACTGAACATACGTTAATGACGACAATAATCGCTCGTAACCATTCAACCCTTTAGCTGAGTAAACCGAAGCTCAAGTGGCTAAGAATCCCACCCGGCTTCACGCACGTGACAAACAGCATGATGAAATATGAGCTAATCACATGATTTTAGAACCCGAGTCCTTTAAAACTTTCTACTTAATTTTTATTGCCCAAGTTGCAGTAAGCTAAGCCAGCACTCGTTCTAGCTATTTTTGCAAAATGCTTCCCAGTTATATCTGCATCTTCAAGAAGGCACTTCACATGTACTCTCCAATGACGCTGGCATGGTCAGTTACTGTGAAATGTCTGCTCTACTCTTGTTTTTCCCTGCCTCATTTCTGCCTCTTGTTAACAAAGCTATTAGAAAACAAAACAAAACAAAACAGATTTTGGTTAAACCCAGCAGATTGAACATATGTGTATACCTGTATCCTCTCTGCATGGGAGATGTCAACATATTCGGGAAGCCAAAATGAAAAAGTGGTAATTGATTAAGCAAACCAGAAAAAAATAGAAATCTATGTCACTTGCAGGTGGCAGTTTGTGTGTGTGTGTGTGTGCGCGCGCGCGCACGCATGCACGTGCGTGCACGGGAACACACAGAAAAGGAAGTAGAACAAGCCAAAAGCCAAAGCTGATGCAATAAACTCCAGAAAGGCTTAAAAGCTCAAGGACTGTAAAGCTTTCTTGGATTTAGGACCCTAGAAGAATCTCAGTAAACCAAACACTGAAGTAATGGTTTTTGCTTCGGACTTTCTTCTCTTGAGCTTGCAAACGGAAAACATTTTTTTGCCTCTCAAGCCATTTTTCCTGTACTTACTTCTTCTTGTTGCCTGATGCGCAATCCCTGCGTTGGCCTTTTCTCCGTGTCGTGACGGTTAACATAAACCGAGGTGCAGTGTCTTAGTGGCTGCATGGCTTGTTGTGTCGCAACAGCATTGTCTTGCTCATTGCCTAGGCAAAACAATACAAAACAATAATACCAATAAGAACGTTTCGTATGCATGCCTTCATTAACCGATGATATTCATGGGAAAATCCCATCACAAAAATCTCACAGATTATTCCTTTGATCGTTTTGCCTTCCCGGCAGGCGATGCCCTCTGAAAGTCTTGAAAAGTGACAGTAAGAAGGCCAAAGACTAGATTCAAAAATTCAAATTCTGTCATCTGCTTTCCCTTATTCTATCCTCAGAAACACAGACTTGTACAAAGCATAGGTATGATTTTCTCCATTTTTTCCCCGAATCTGTGGTTATGCCACTTTTCTCATATAACTAATTTTATGTTCGGTTGTTTATCTTTTGGCTCTATTGGATTAGCTAGAAGTTTCTATTTTTATTCTCTTGTGTTTGAAGAACAGCAGATGGCATTTTTAATCATTTCTATTCAACTACTTGCCTGTTTCATAATACATTACTTAGTGCCTTAATTTTTATTAATGAATTAATTTGTCTCATTATTCCCTAATGTTTAAAGTTACATGATTAGTCCATTTAATTGCCTGCTGCCTTTTTTAGTAATGAACATATTTGGTGCTAAGATTTAGCTCTGATTGTTCTTACTCTGTGATCACTGCTAAACGTGTCCTTATATTAAAGTCAAGGAAAACATGTTTCACCATCAATTTCTTTTCAATCATTTCAGAAATGTAGTCCCAATATCTATCTTATTAGTAACAGTTGGAAAATTACCTTATTCAACGTGACTAGATATTTGAGACAACATGGTAATCAGTCCATTCTATCTTTTAGCATATCAATCCACATACAATTGATAGTCATAAATAAACGGTCCTATAGGTTCTAAACATTTCTAAAAATGTCATTTATACTAGGACATTGCTTTGGTACTTTACTATCTAAGGCTTGGCTCAATGTAACCAATTTTCAGAGGTACATATAATACACTACATTAAAAAAAAGGCATAAAACAAATATAAATTTTAATTCAATATGTACTATTTGAAAACAAAATCTCTAATCAGAGTAATAAAAAAAGAACAGGGTAATAAATCAATAAAATATATTTGGAGTCAGAATGACCTCAGTATATTTCAGAGCCTTTCTTACCTCGACCTAACTCAACACCGTCACAGCGAACCTTAGTTCTTTACCTAGATGAGGCATTCCCTTCCTGCGTGATGGACAGGATTCTCAACTCTGCTTGTACCTGTGGATCTTTTCGATGGTTTTAACAGGAAATGTTTAATGACACAAGTCCTAGGCCTAACTTGGGCCAATCAAATGACAATTAATATTTGATTTCCGAGAAGATTCTAACATAGAGCCAGGGCTAAGTATCACTGTTACTACACCTTCAAGGTTGCAGGCTTCAAACTGGGAACTGTAGTCTCTCGTACAAAATAACTAACCGGCATTCAAACTGACAACGTTCACGTACAGAAGCGCATATCCATGTCCGGTATGTCCGTGTGCATGATGTGATTTTATAAGGAAACAGAAGTTGGAAAGAGCAGTCTGGGTTCATTATGACCTAAACGGTGAAGAAGTGAAAGGAGGCGACCTTCATGAGGTGAAGAGTCCCTGTGAAGGACACAATATTTCAGGAAAACCAGAGTATTTCAATTGGAAAGTAGCTACAAGGAACGTATAACTTAGACTGAGTTACCATCATGTGGGGAAAATCGTTACAAAATTAAATTCTGACTGAATGGTACCAAGCAAGGCTGAAAAATAATTCCGGAGTTAGCTCGGGACCCTGCCAAGGGGCCTGTGGAAGAAGAGGCGGCATTGCTGGGCCCGGAGGGCCACTCGGGCTGAAGCAGACGCAGGGAAGCGAGCGCTGCGAGCGAGCAGGCGGCGGGAGCCGCGTGCGACCCTGCGACCGAACACGCCGCTGCTCGAGGGCGTGCGGGAAGGACCGGGAGTCACGGCGGGTCTCGGAGACAAGGGGAAACTAGAACTCGAATCACGTCTGGTGTTTATCATGCGTTTTTTTTTTTTTTTTTTTTTACTAGTTTATTCAATCGTTCTGAGTCCTGAGTCGGTCTAAGGATTTTATACAAGGGCAAAAACACCTATTGTATGGGACAGTAATTCACCTAACATACATGAAAAGTGAAGTTACAGTTAATAATAATTATTAATAATGCATTTAACACTTTTATAGATACTATTCCAGTTATATATAATTACACGACACTTACTATATCACTAAAATGCAGAAATTATAAATAACGACAATGACAGAAATTACACTGTAGTCAGACTGCCTTCCTTTCCACAACGAAAACATTTCTTGCCTCCGAAGGTAATTGATTGATATATTTTGCTGTTCCTCCCCCCAGCCTTACTACTCTTTTCCGCGTTATTGTCATGGATAACTCCCTTTTACGCTATCTCAGCGACCTCCATGGCAGCTCTGGCGCGCGGGGTGCCCGCGGGGCGCTCCCCCAGGGCCGTGGCTGCGTCACCGTGGTCGGCATGGGGGCCGCGTGTCCCTGCCCACGCCCGTGGTTGCCCAGGCTCAGGACGAGAGTGTAAATACCAGGAATGCGGGGACCAGGCAGGCCTGGCACACCCATGAGCTCAGAGCCCAGCACAGTCATCGGCTCAGAGAGATGCCAATAAAAAGTAGGCAAGTGGAGGAATAAAATCTGTAATCACTTATCTATCTTGACTTGCAGAATGTGCTTAAACCATATTGTTTTAGGCCTCCCTTCGATTCCCCTGAATTAATGATTTAAGAACGTGTATTGGGGATGACCTAAGTAAATTACCTATACTCCACACTACTCTGTGACAGTAAAGGGACATGTTACCTTCCAATTTAAAGTTGAACATGATTGAGTTAAAACAGAATTTAATTGAAACATCAGTTACGATGACTACTTTAACTATGCGCGCCTCTTATTTCAACAGAGACGGCCCGTTTGAGACTTGAGGGGGACGGTGGAGGCAAAGGGCCTTGCGACACACAAATGCCGAGATCGGGAATATAGATTTTTACCGGGATCTCGTGCTACACAACAATGCTACCGTTTTATTGTTTTACATTTTACTTTAAATGATCCTTGAAGTCCGTAAGTGCCACACTAAGAACTTTCTGCCTTGAAAGGCTGTTACGGAAGGAGAAATAAATTTCTTAAGAAATTCCGGAACTCCCTCCAGCTTTTACACTAATCTTGTTATTAATATGGTAAGAATAATTTTACTACTCACTTGGGACTATACGGAAATTGGAAATAATATGCGTGCCTTATGTGCTGAGTGAACCGCAATAAACCATACGAATCCTGACCACCCTAGTAAATCAGATGTTAATGGGTTTTCACATGTATTAACACTGTAAAATGGCCTTAGGCAGGCCTCTCAATTTGGGGAATTAAAAATGACTTTTGTTCCCTTTTTCCATCATAGAAAAATGTAATCGAAAAAATATATTTTTCAAATATAAAAATTTAACATTTCCAGGACAAATAAATGCGCTTTTAAAAAACCATATTGTCTCTATTTTTTTTTATCAGATGTAACAAATTATTTTGAAATGATACGTATGTACACCTCAGAGCTGGTTGGTAGGGATGTATTAAATACCTAGTCACATGGATACTGAAACGCGAGACATTTGTTGATTTTGTCCTTTTTTGTGCTACTTGTTGTCATTTTTCCTGATGGCCTACTTAGGCTCACACAGAGAAAAGCCAGGATCAGTAGCACTGATTTTAAACATCGCTCTAGACAGTTATCAGATAGAATAACTTTGTTAATTACAAGGGGATATACTAAGTAGAGATTTTTTTCAAAGAATCAGTTATGAAAAAAAATATTTCAAAATTAAAGTTCCTATATCTACTGGCCCGCAACTACATAGAGAGAGCTCGAAATAAAATTTTAAAATAACTTCCGAGATTTAAAAATCTAAACTAAGTTGTGGCATGTCTCAGGGCGTATATGCACAAGTATGTTTTCATCAAATTGAGAAGTTGTTTTTTTTTTTTTAATATAGCTATTTTCTACTCCTAAGGAGATGATGTTTTAATAAAATTAAAAGTCATTGTCAACATTGGTGGGAAATTCTACACAGACATTTTTGTAAGTTTTAGACATTTATTTTCACATCTTTTCTCCTTTGTACAAACACTGTTAACAATTTACAAAAATCTAAAATTCTCACATCCCGCAAACTGACTACAACTCTCCGTTGTCCCCATTCTCTACTTCTTTTCCTCTGCTCAGACTGTCACGTGACCTCTTCGACTCTTCCCACGCGTCAGGCTCTGACGCTTCCCTCCCGACGGCCCCGGCGCCAGCACAGCTCTGTCCCCACCCCCACACGTCGCTGCGCCTGTCTCTCTGAGGGTTCCTGCTGCTCTTCCTTTCCTTGCTGCTCCGGACACGGCCATGACCGTCTGTCTGCCCTCTTGGTGACGGAGCCGTGCTGGAGAAAAGAACGTGGCCCGCAGCATTAGTGACATAAAGACCCACAGTCTCCAGGATCAGGCAGACGCTCGACATTTCATCCAAAGGTGTGTTCATTCATTCATTCACTCATCATTCATTCATGGTTCAGTCTTTTGGCCAATCATGGAGCTGGACACTGGTCATATTATGGTGAACATATTTACGTCCCTGCTCCTAGGTAGGTAGTAGGTAGGTAAGCAGATAGAGAGATATCAGACAAATATACAATAATTTCAGGAACTGGCAAATTGCCAGAAGAAAAGTTAAGTGGGACCAAGAGACAGAGCGATCGAGCTGAATGTCAGGGCGAGGATCTCTGAGGAGGTCACATTGTGCAGAGATCTTAAGAAGTCTGAGAGAGACGTGTACACATATTGCGGAGGGGGTTCCCAGAGAAGGGGCCGTCAGGCCCTCCACTGCACATGTGTGACTGCTTTCCACCCCCATGAGCACAGTCATTAAGAGCAGAGGCTCCCAAGTCTGAATCCACCTGCACCACTCACAGACTGACTGTGCACCCTTGAACAAGCTAATTAATTTCTACCTTTATCTGTAAAGTTTGAGTAGTAGTCATCCTCATCTCTGCGGAAGGATAGTAACCGTGAAGATGAAACTAGTTAAAACATGTAAAGTGCTTAGGTAGGTCCCTGAAACACAGCAGGCATTCAACGTACTCTAGTTTTTAACCCTACTGCAGATCATCCGTCCGTATCGAATTTAGCTTTTCTGCAGGATTTATCTCCTTTGTTCACTTCTATAATAACACTGTTTATTGGCTTTCTTCTTGTTGTGTTTTATATTACTACAAAGATTTTTTTACATTCAATTGTCAACAACTTATCCCCCAATCCAACACTGTTTCAGAGGCAACTACTTTAGTTTTCATATCTGTCCGAGAAGCATCCATGTCCTCGGGACCCTTCTCCACCGGCCCTCTCGGGACAGGTCATTTTTGACAGTCTCAAACCCATAGTCACGTGCATACGTTTCATATGCTAATGACCCTCAAATCCGTACCTGTAGTTCAGACTATTCACCAGAGCCACAGACTCCTGAATCCAACTTGACAACACCATTTGGCCTTACGTCTAAGAGACACTACAGCACGATGTGGCTAAAACTATTAGGGACCCCCCATTCCTTCCTTAAATCTGTCCCAGACTTAAAGCCTTCCTTCTATACAAGATAACACCACCATGCTTAGGACAAAATTCTCGGAATCAACTTGAGTGTTCTCTTTCCTCAGACCTCACATCCAAAACATCCGCGGAGCTCCTTAGCTTCCCCTCCAAAAATAGGCAAAATTTAATTCCAATGCCTGTTGCTGGGATCGTAGACCTGGACTATTGCAAGGGCCTCTTAGTGGCTCCTTTGCGTCCAGTGCCAGTCCCCCCCTCCCCCAACGGAACATAACACGACAAACACAGCTTCTTGATGCAGCAGGAAAAATAATTTCTCCAAGTCAGAAAGGGTACCATTATGCCTGTCTGCTTAAAACAGCCTTCAAATGGCTCTTCAAGGACACTGAAATAAAATCCAAACCCCTTACCGTGGCCTGCGACGGCCACTACGCCGCCCTCACTCAGATTTCTAATCTGACAGCCTCCCATCCGCTGCATCCAGACACGCCGATGATTTTATTTTGTCTCCTGAACACATCGAGCTTCTTTTGATCCCAAGGTCTTTGTACTCATTGTTTTGTCTACTTGGAACGTTCTTTCTCTGGACACTTCTCATTGTATAAGTATCAAATCAAATGAAGATGCATCATCTTATGCCAAGTACACACTTCACAGAATGTTATATAGAAAAGTATTTATTAAGGGCCCGGGCTCTGACAATACATCCTGGACTCATGTCTTAATTATTTACTTATGTAAAGACACACAAAAATTAAAAATAAGAGGTTTACTTCCTCCTGTTGAATATAAGGGAAGTCACTTCTCCCTTTTCTTGGAGCACTTACTTTAGAAAATGTGTAATTGTGACTTTTTTTCTGTCTCTTTAAAATACATGTAAATTATCCTAAAAGCTAAAGAAGGCTTTTGCTAGCTTTGCAACCCAGGTACTCTTTCCCTAGGACCTGGGAACCACCTCTTTGATATGTAATAATCGAGGATGATAGTATCCCTATCTTTGGAAGGTTAGAACCCTAACTTTGGCAGGCGCCACACCCCACATTACAAAACTACTTCTCATCACAAAGATATGGGAAGTTTATTTTCCCTTTGAAAAAGGCCCATCAGCTAACACAGATAGTCACCCCAATTACCAGATGAATCTAGGGGGAAGTATGTGTGACAAATGGTGCTGTCAAGTCTTCTCACTCAAGCACTAGTCACCGTTCATCTTAAAAACACGAAGGTAACAGGCTGTATCTGCTCGTCTCCGTGTCTGGTGAGACTGCGTTCTGTCTTCGTGGCCTCTCGACAGCTTGCCTGCGGTGCACGACACACTCTGCCTCACCGCTTATGCAACCATAAACCCGTTTTCTCTCTCTTCTGCTTCTGCGGAGAGTTCTTCTGCATGAACGGGAGGATTTGTTTTTAATATTTTCTCCACACTCACTAGCTGTGAACTAGCAGGTTACCCACTGAATGTGTCTGCCTCATTTTCTTCATATGAACAACCAGGTATAATAAGACCTCATAAGTTCCTTTCGGAAGACAAAAGAATTAAACTCCGTAAAGAAGAGGCTCTTTACAAGGGAAGTGTCTGATAATTAGTGAGTGTTTTTATTGCTCTAACAGCATAATGCGATCTCTAGGAAGACCACGACTCATCTTTATTCACTTCGATGTTCACCCATTTATCAGACGTCGCCTTCCCCAAAGCTGCGCCTATTGTTCCTTCTCTGTATTGCAACCGCCTGCTTAACAACATCAATAAATATTCATCTACTGACTGACTACTCTGAAGGAACAAACCAGAATACAAATGCTATTAAAAGAGAGTCACTTTGTCTACTTTTTTTCACAGCTATTAGTAAGAGTACATGAAAATGTCTTCAATATTTTATAAGTATTTATAACATTATTTTATATATTTTATAAATTTATATATAAATATCTATTAAAAATATATACGTAAATATATATATGAAACTCCCAAAGCATGACTTGGTAGCCACTGAATTTTAGGGGAAAAAAAAAGTTTTAATACCTTACAAAAATTATGCCTTTGGATCACCGATAATAGAATAATGCAATCAGTATACTTGGTTTAAAAAAAAGAAACACTGTAATACACTCCAAACATAACTTTTTAAAAGTTTCAGTGCACAAGGAAATGTTTCATCTATTTGGAAGAGTTGCTTACATGGGAAATTATTTTATTTCAAATAAAAACAAATACACTGGGTATTAGATATTCTATTTGGGTGCTCTTTCTCCTTAATTAAGACATTATACATATATGTGATATTAAATATGAATGTATGCACATATGTATAGATGTCCATTAGTAAATACTTTGAATTTTTAAACACAAAAAATTTGGGATTGCATGTACAAAGCAGAATTGAGTTAAAATTTTACTCACATTGCAGGGATATAGTCTTCACAGTTTAATGAAAATGCAAATGAGCTAACAGCTTACATGAATAATGCATATTTTTATACATTGTATGTACTAAAAAAAAATCCCTCAGATAAATGAGTTATAAATTTCAGCTCAATTTCAGCATTTGGTAGTACAGTACACCCTTTATGGGACATAAAAATTGGTTATTGTTTCATACCAGTTAAAAGGTCCCATTTATAAACAAAATATTAACATAAAATAATTATTGTTCGCGGTTGTTTCAGAATCCCTACACGACCACTGTCATTGTTCACATCGGAGAACTTGGCACCGTCATCACTACTAGCATATGAACAAGTACACCTCCTATTCCTCCTCAAATCTGTCTTTTCTCCTCTGTCAAACTCAGGTCATTTTCAATTTTTGAACTTGGACTCTTACTATGGAGAGAAAAAAGAAGAAAAGGAGGTAGTCAATGAGTAGATAAATGGTTTTGAAAAACATTCTTTGAAAATTTCTTGACTTAAATATTATAAGTCTTTGCTTTCACAATAAGCCTTTGAGATTTTACGCTATGACGACTGGCAGAGAGATGTAGGAATTTTTAATTTACTGCCATTTCCTTTACATTAGCAGCTATAATTAAGGAAAGTCAATGTCCAAGTTCTTTTGGATTGAAGACATATTAAGTCTCCTCAAACGTCCCTTGCTTGGCATCACGTATCAACTTCCTATGAGATGACCTCCCCAGACAGCAGGGCGCACGGGGGCCGGGCAGGCGCGCCTGTGGCCAACCACAGCTGTCCTTGCTGTCCGTAATCCTGTGGCCCGACCGCTGTGTGCTAGACAGGGTTCACGGTACCCACATCGCCACACTTGCTTCAAGGAGGAAAACGAAACCCATGTACCTTGCGGAAAGGCGTAACCTTGATGGTCATTATGTTTTATCGCATAGACCTACCTGCTGGCCCTAATACCGCTAAGTGAGCCAAGGTTTGGTCCCTTCCAAAAAGCTTTGCTTAAAAAAATGAACTAGAGTTATAAGATGTTCTCTCATTCATCTGAACTAGGAGAAAAGATATAGCTCATTAGCAATGGCTATCAGAGATGAAAGAGTGACTTGAAAGCACACTAAATAAAGGTCTTGGTAAGCCAGAGTCATGTGTACGCTGAAGGCGTGAGAGAACAGAAACTATCGGCAAGCAGAGGAAGAAAATAAATCTCCTGGTACGTGAGCCACGTCCCGGGTCGGGACTATGGCAGGGTACCCAAGTGGAGACTGCTATGGCTGCGTCCTCGGCATAGCCCAGGATCCGGAATTAATATCTAGGCTATACTTCATGATAAGTGGCTTCAATAGTCTCTTCTTTGTGGATTTCTATTATATTTCTATCTGTCCTCACAATAAATAGCACCTGAATAAACTGAGTTTCATTCGTCTTTTCTTCCCTGGGACAAAAAAATTATCTAGGCAATACACACGGTTAATGTGACATTTCATTTCAAAATATAATGTATCTTTACGAGCAAATGTAGAACTTTCAAAAGTCTTCATCTAAAACTTACCATTACCCATGTTTTGTAACCCCGGGTGATGTTTCATTATGTCTTTGAATACAGAATTTGAGGTCTAAAGGTAGCACTCGATATCACCTATTTTTATGTTATCATTTTAAATGAAAGAAATTTAGAATCCCAAGTACATTTTGTGAATTGCCCAAGGTTATACTGCTCTAAATCAATTGAGCAGAGACTAGAATTGAAGTATTCTACTTCTCGAATAGAGAAGTAGGAGGTGAGCTGAGAAAGAGAAAGGAAATACAGGAACACAAAGGGAGACGGGAGGCTAGAGAGAGATCATAAACGTATGATGTTAAAAAAAAAAACATGTGCATAATTTATCTTAGCGTCTGCCCAGAAGTTAATTTTGGTAGTTCTTTGTTACCATAGGTACCTATTTAGAGAATACCATTCTGATATATTCTATTCTGATACATGAAACAACCAGGACTTAGACACAGGTTCTCAATACCATCATGATAGAAGTGGTAGTCTTGTCAGAAGAAAAAATAAAATAAAATGAAAAGAATATTGTATTTGATACCTACGGTGGAAAGCAAGTCTTGAAAACTAGACATTAGGAAGATTGTAAGAATCTTTGTGGACCTTATAAGAAACACAAGAATAAATCAAGTATTTTTATACTGAATTATTTATATTATCGTGCATATATAATTAAAGTAGATGCTTTTGAAGATTAAAACAATTTAAAGCACTTAGCGTTGTCCCTACTTTAGAGTAAGAGCTCCATACACGGGAAGCTATTTTTTAAAGAATATATGTGTAGGGAGAGAGACAATGTATGTATATGTATACAATATACATTACATACACACATGAAGAGGGAATGTTATGTGTAATTTTACTTTTTATTGCAGTACAATGTTACAACGGTTCTCCTTTCTCTAACTGTCCATTAATCTTTCACCAGAGGACAGGATCCCGTGGTCAGCTTCCCAGTGTGGTAAAGCAGAGTTTAAAAAATAATGAAAACAGAAGCAGGAGAAAATTCTTTAACAATGTATGAGTGAAGTGACTGGGCAGAGGAAATGCCTTATTTTAGATAAGTGAAAGTATTAAACCAGCCTTCTCAGAAATCTTTTCCTGTCATATAGAAATTTGCCACTACCTATTTCCCCTTACTATACGATATGATTTTAGAGGCACAGGCTAGAGAAGCCAGCAACCATGCTTTGAAAAGATAAAAATTCAACAATTTTTTTCATTCACAGTCTATATTCACATGAAAATCATCTATTTATATACTATTAATACTAGATTTATCCAGCATAGCTAGAGTGAAGTAATTTGTAATTAAAGTTGAAATTTTGATTAAACAGGCATCCTTTGCATGAATGGTCCTATATCAAAACATATATTGTTAATATCAGTAAAAGAAAATGAAATATTTGAGTTCCAAAGAACAACCGCTGATGACTTTTTATATACTAAGTAAACGAGAAATATATGTCTCTCTGTCATCCCACCATTTATTCATTTGATCTTAATAGATTACTTAGTTCAATATTTTGAAAGAACTTTTGCACCCATGGATAAAAATAAAAAAAGAAAATCCTCAGATTAATCACTAAGAAAATATCTAAAACATAATACAGCAAAGGAAATAAAAAGGAATCAAAAAATATTTTCAATGAGAAAAGTATACAAAATAAGTCAATTAAATAAAAATAAGATAGTAATGGAGGACCAAAAAGATAAAATATATTTAAAGAACAAATACAAAAATGGCAGGAGCTAGTCCTCCCTTATTAGAAATAATTTTAAATGTAAATGGATTAAACTCTCCACTTTAAAGGCAGAGATTGGCAGAAAGGATGAAAGTATCATGATCCTAGTACATGCTATTTAGAGGAAACTCGCTTTACATCCAAAGACACAAATAGTTTGAGAATTAAAAAATGGAAAATAGATACTTCTTGCAAAAGATAAGCAAAAGAGAGCTGCAGGACTATAATATACTAATGAAGGTTAGCTATGCTAATATCAGAAAAAGAGACTTCAAGCAAAATGTTGTTCTAAGATTCAAAGAAATTCATATATTGATAAAAAGGTCAATTTATCAAGAAAATGTAACAATTATACACACACATACACACACAGCCCCCCCCCAACAACAGAGTTTCGAAATATAGAACAAAGAATTGACAGAAATTAATGGAGAAATGTATGTTTCTACAATAACAGTTAGAGACTGCAACACCCAACTTTCAACAATGGAGTTAACAACTAGACACAGGATCAATAGAAAATAGAGGACTTACACCCCAAAAAAGTAAAACACATTTTTCTCAAGTGCACATGGAACATTCTCCAGGACAGACCATGTGTTAAGATCATAAAACAAGTCTAATAAATAAATTTTAAAAGAATGGCATCACCCAGGATATCTTCTCTAACTACAAATGGACTAAAACTAGAAATTAAATACAAAAGGAAAACTGGAAAATCACAAATATGTAAAAATTGGGCAACACGTTCATAAACAACCAAGGGGTCAAAGAAATCAAAGTAAAATTGGTAAATACTTTGATATGAAATAAACAGCAACAACATATACACACATACCAAAATTTCTAAAATGAGGTCAAATGACTTCATAGAAAAAAATTTAGAGCTGCAAATGCTTACATTAAAAAAGACAGATTTCAAATCATTAACCTAACTTACAACTTAGGAACTGGAAAAAGAACAAACTAAATTCGAAGCTGGCAAAAGGATGGAAATAATCAAGATTAGAGTAAATATAAACATAACAAAAACAGAAAAACCATAGAAAAAAATGAGTAGAACCCAAAGTAATGCAGAGAGAGCTACACGAGAACACGATATTCTATAATGACACCGGGAGTGAGTGGCACACCCCACTAGACATGATGCTTTGGGAAGCAGATATTCTTAAATTGAATCCAAATTCTAGAATGATTTCACATAAGGAAGATAGCTATGATTTACACTACACGATTCGAGAAAAGTAAAGGGAATTCAGAGCAGTAACACCATGAGGAAACGTAAGAAGTCGGCTGGCGGTGTTCACAGGAGGGAGGAGGAGAGCGGTGTGGCAAAAGGAAGTTCACACTAAGAAGGGGCAGAATTAAAAAAACCCTTGAATTGAGTCAGGTAGGTATCCTAGTCACGGAATTAAGTATTCTGTGACTGATATTCTCTAGGTACGAAAAATTACTGGCCACCAGAAGAGTCAAACAGACATACAAACACTTCAAATGTGAACATACTGAAAATTTTTAATTTAAAAATTAGTCTTAACATTATACACCTACTAAGTATAATTTTCTGCTGGCCATGCCAAATTCAGAAATGTGCTGTTAATTCCTGTCATGAGAGTATGTGTGATACCAAATACACAGTGTTTGGTTCTGTTTTGTTTTGTTTTCCCCCATTTGTGCTAAGGAGGGTTTTCCTAAAGGGTCTTCTGGGGAAGGGGGGGTAGGTGGGGGGGAAGGGTGCACACCAGAAAAGATTTTTAGCAGAAGTTGTTTAATAAACGGTGGCTTTTTTATTTATTACGTTATTGTCAGAGGAGGATTTATACTTCAGGGGAAAGCCAAGGTACTTTAACACAGAATGTTAGGGGAAAATAGCAATGGATTCAAAGGCTCAAACGGAGGGTAGCATTCATAAATAAGGGGTTGGGCCCAGGAAAGTTTAGGTGATCTGGCATGTAAATCTCGTCGTGAAGTCAATTTATCTAGCTTCTCAGTCCATTCCCATTTGTTATTTATGCTTTTAATTTTGGCTTAGACAGCAGCCATAAGTTTACCAAAAGAAATAAATATAAGATCCTCTCTGGGTTTACCTTAGGGAATAAAACTAATTTCATACATCTTTTCCTTGAACTGGATTAGACATTTTGAAGATATAACTGAAATGGAAAAGAGATTGTTGAAGACCTAATGTGATTAGTCTTATCTTCAAAACAGTTCTCTTTCCTTCTGGGGTAAAAATAATTTATATTTGAAATTTAGTGAGAAAAAAACATTTTTTGATAAGTGCTACTAAAAGCTATGATGTAACATTTTTTAAGGATTATGTGAAAATTCTGGAGAGCAAGAATCAGGAGAGGATAAGTAGAACACTAGCTACTATGATTTCGGCTTAAAAATTAAACTGTAGAGTTATTTTCTCAATTCATGAAGTCATACACATGTCCTAAGACCACACTGTCAAAGACGTTTACAATGGCTGACCAATGGGCTACAAAAACAGGTCTTACTATTTTAAGGCTCCAACTAGATTTCATGGAAATAATGTAAATATGTTTTTAACCAAAGAAATAAGGTTGTAAAACTATTTTCAAAAGCTATATTTGATAAGTTTCTAACTTAGAATTTATTTTGTAAATTGCTTTCTGGATGCTAGATATTTTTATATTGTATTGGAAAACCATCCTCAAAAACTAGAAAACTGATAGAAGCTATTAAGTATGTGAGTCATAAAAATAAAAATGTGGACTACAGCACACTATTAAAACTATTAATATGAAATGAAGTGTATTTGGTACAAAGTGTACAAACTTCCAGTTATAGAGTCAATAACTTCTGAGGATGTGATGTGCTGAATGGTGACTCTAATTAATACTGTATTGTTATCTGAAAGTTGCTAAGAGAGTAGATCTTTAAAAAAATAAGTATATTTGATATTTCAATGGAATTTTTTAAATTCGTTGTTTAATTTTAAGTCACGTGACTAGGTCAGTTCTTGGTAACATCCATTGGTCCAACTCTGATGAACAGAATTACAGAGACTCTCAAAATAGCTTTAAAATTCCTTTGGCCATCTTCACTTTTTTATTAGATTATTTTATTTGTGAGTGAAAGGAAGTGCCATGCTTTATTTGTGGAATTTTATACATAATTTTGCCTATTTTTACTTTAACGCTTTTGGGTAACTATATAATCCTTTCTTCGTATGTTAGAAACAGAAACATAGAACTAAATCACCGTATCAGGACAAAATTGGATAATATCACAATTCAGATGATACTCACCAAAAGTCCATAACCTTGACATTAGAGGGCTTTCTGAATAGTCTTCCCTCCTGGTTTTAGAAGAAAATTGGGACTTTCAGTGATTGGGTGTAAAATGACATGGCTTTCAAAATATTTTCCAAAATAAGAGAACTAATCTGTGTGTGTGTGTGTGTGTGTGTGTGTGTGTGTGTGTGTGTGTGTGTGTGTGTGAGAGAGTGTGTGTTCTCCTAAGAAAGATGACAGTTTCTATTTATTGAGCTGTGGCTGGAAAAAAGAAGACCCGGTGCAGGAAACGGCCTCAGACGTTTCTGTGACGTAGTCCCCAACCTCATTCTCGTCGTACTGCTAGAGTTTTCAAATAGAAGCCTAACCAAGAACAAAAGCACAGCCTAGCTTTCTTAAAAAAAATCATGTTGCTTAATTTTCATTCTCTCTCATATTTATATATTTCCATCTACATACTTACATATATAATATATTCCTAAAATATATGCATATATACTTATATACACACATATACATGGATACATGCACATAACCCTAAGCATACACGCGCGCACACACACACACACATATATATACAGCCCCTCAAATGATATTTCTCCACATCTCTAAATTCTTTCATTATGCTTAGAAAAGGAAGAATAATGTTTCTACCAGAGTATGCTTAGTTAATCTCATAAAGTTTAACCATTTGCATGAGAGGATTTCTAATATTAGTATAAGTAAATATAATTTATATATTAATAATTAAATTTGATTCTACTAAAATCCTGTCTCAGAAAATAGTCCCATAAGTCTTTACAAAGAAATGACACAATAAAACTAAAAAGGAAGAGGAAAGCTAAAGACAAGGCCCTGGACATAGTGGGCAACCTCAGAGAAATTTCCAGAAAGTTATCTCTAGACAGAATAGTATTAGTTACTTTTTACTTACAAATAAGAACCTCTGTTTAGCTAGAGTAATACAACAGACAAAAACAAACCACACTTCTAAGAAAAGTTGTGACAAGTTAATTAGAGAATATGTGTTCTTTTACCTGGAATCAAATCCCAACATCAAAAATAAAAAAATAATTATTAGAGTCACAGATAGCTTCAGCAATTTCTACTGTAGATATTTGTAATTAAAAGTGTCAAGTCAGCTATAACACAGTGATAACATGACGAAGATTGTTAATTCCTTCTGCTCTGAGTCACTAGCCAGGTATAATTTCCAATTAATAACTGTGATAGTAATGGCAAAAACAAATCATAGAACTTTAGAATGCACAATGTAATAGACAAAAGAAGTAGAAAAATATATACAAATATGTATATGTGCTGTTTAGGGCGGTGATGAATGCTATGAAGAAAAATAAAGCAAAAAAGTGAGATAGCCTATGTCAACAAGTGTGTGTTTGGAGTGTTTGCTATTACAGGTGGGATAATCAAAACAATTCATTCTGGTGATGTAACGTTTTAGCAAAAAGCTGAAGAAACTGAGGAAGAGAGCCATGTGGATATCTGAGAAATGCATTTTAGGCAGAGCCAGGTAGAAGAATAAACCTGAAGGCCCAGACGTGGGAGGACTCTCGTGTTTCAGAAACGTCGGGAAGGGTGGTGTGGGCGACCCTAGGTGAGCAAGGGGAAGAGGCAGAACAGGATGCCGGGGACGCTGTGGCCAACCGGCCATGCAGTGCTGGTCAGCCGGGGTAAGGGCAGGGCTTCTACGGACTGAGCAGGAATGCCGTGGGACACGTTTAAGCAGGCAGATGACATGGGATGACTTAAACTTAAAAACTAAAAAGATAAAAAATGAAAACATTGGTCCAGCCTCTCACCAAGAATGACTGTGTAGGATGCAGGGGACCATAGTGGAAGCAGGGAGCATAATTAGAAGCTGTTCTGAACATTGCTGGATCGGACCAGAGTGTTACAAATCGAGACGTTTAAATTGGGAGGATTCTGACTATATTCAGTGGCACTGATGGCAGGTTTTAGGAACGGTTTATGAAAGAAAGCAGGAGTTAAAAGTGACTTCGGTTTTGGCCTCGATACCTGGAAGAATGCAGCTGCCAATTACTGGGCGAGGAAAACACGGACGCGCATTCGGGAGTGAGTCAGTCAAGAATGAGAAATTCCGATTTGCAGTCCCTAAGTTAGGTGCCTCCGAGATGTCCAGGTAGAGAAATCGTGTGGGGACCTGGATCTCGAATCTGGACTTTGGGAGGGAGATGCAACCTGAAGGCACGCATCGGGGCCATCACCATGTAGAGGAAGTCCCCGGAGAAGAAAAGACAAAAGGGCGCGAAATCGGTGAGCGAGTCCTGAGGCTGTCCAGTGTCCAGAGGCTGAAAATTTGAGAGGAAACGAGCAAAGGAGCAGCCAGCGAGGGCGACTCAAGAGTGACGTGAAACACGCAGGTGAAGGGAGCGTCTCACGGCCGTGGCCACCCTGGCGGATGCAGAACCAGAAGGATTATCTCCAGGAACAAAGTTAGCCTTACTGCTCCACGCTGAGACCGTGGATGCGAAGAGGACTTCAAAGACCGTACGTCCACCTCTTAAATACTCTGACTCAACTGCCCAGTGACGGAACGTGTACTCAAGCAAGGGTCGTCAACCCTGGATACACATTACGAAGCCTGGGACCTTAAAAACGAGGACGACGACGACTAAAACGAAACAAACAAAAAACACCAGCTCTCAACCACAGAGATTCTAATTTAGTTTTCCCAGATGGGATTAAGCTTTGGTATTCTTTTCAACCTTTCATATTAACCTAATGTGCAGCCCAGAGAAAAACCACTGATTTTGATCAACTCGATAATGAGAATTCATTAACTCTTGAGATCGTTTATTATATTCTCAGACTTCTATGATATGCTGCAATGAATCTTTCCAAAAGCTTCTCTCCTTTGTATTAATATCCCAAATTCTATGAGACATCGATGACTTGACATGGAGCAGACGGTCCTTTTACTCCTGATTGCTCTTTTCTGAAACCACCTCAGATTATCAACGTCTGTCACAGAGTAAAATCCACCAGGAAGCTCTCGTAACAAAGGCAGAACAGAGCAGCGTCCAGAGCCGGCCCCCGGCCCCTGGCATGGCCGGAACGAGGCTTCCGCCATGAACACGGAGGTCTCTGGAGACGACCTGTCTGTGGTTCGCTTGCTTGCGTTTGTGTTTAATTTTGGAGACAACACCACGCTGGCCATATTTTTAAACTACCCAACCATAATCCCGAGAGATGTGTCACACCTAATGAAGCCCTGTCCCCTCTGCAGCTGTGGCTTGTTGCTGTATGTCTCACTTAGAGGCTTACAAGGGCCAGATGGGTGGCACCACTGACTTAAGGACAAAACAACCATCATGAAAGCATGCTGCCTCGTGAATATTTAATATTTGTTCATTCCCTCCCTTCCTAACGCACAGCCTGCTTACTTCATCTACGTCTAACATGTTTCAGAACTTCTCATTTACCATCTATACATCATTTTATTACCCTCCATTGTTCATTTCTCTTCTCTGCACTACAATGGACTATTCTTCAATAAAATAACAAACACACAGTAAAGTCACCTGCTCTGGGGACAATAAAATTAAGCTAAAGCTCTGCAATAAAAATTAACTAAAATGACAAAAATTGCAACCATTTTAACAAATTAAAAATATTTAAACCTGAGTTTTAAATGATAAAAACAAATACCCATAAAAAACCTCCCGTCACCTTTGGAGGAAGTGAGTGAACTAACGCAGTATTTAAAAACTGGTAAATAAAACTATGAAGTCTAGGATTTATTCTGTCATTCACATAGAAACAGTTCCTCATAACTTAATTACTGATGAGGAAAGTATTTTTGTAGAAGCGTTGCTTCTAATGAGGCTTATGAAATTAGACTGCCTACTTTTCATAACCTCTAATGGAGTGAAAGACATTGCCAATGGTCATCAAATGGCTACTAACATCAGAGACAGAGAGAGAGGGAGAGAGAGAAGGATTGAGATTATAAATTTCTAGATATGAATATGAAACACTATCTATGAAGTAGTTTCATCAAAACCTTGGACCTGATTTTGATCAAACTTCTAAGTCTACCTCTCAATTTACAGGAAAAAAAAGGAGACAACAGAGAGAAACATGTAAATGACACATGGGAAAATAACAAGCAAAATCTATTTTGAAAATTTCGAAGGACATGGCACCTGATTTTTTAAAAAAAAAAAAAAACGCAAAAGAAAATAGGTAAAAAGGAAGAACATCTTTTAAGACTTAAGAAACATTCTCGATTTATAAATGAAATTAGGTAATTTCCAAAACATGCTTCAAAGTAATTTTGGGGAAGTAGAGGGTGAGAGTAACAATAAAATAAGGCTGGCTATGACTGGATAAGTTTTGAAGCTGAAGACACAGGGATAGCATATATTATATTATATTATATTATATTATATTATATTATATTATAATGTTATGTTACATTCTATATTTATTGTATTATTCTTCTCTACTTTTACATATCATTAACCTTTCCTAAATAAAAAATAAAAGAATAAAACCATATTGGATTTTTTTTCTACATATTAAGCAAATGTTAATTATGTGAGAAATAAGAATAGACAATTTTAACTGCTTAGAAAATAATGACAAAATAATCGTGGGACAAATGCATAAATTTAAGTCAGAGTGAAGTCATATATTAATACTTTAAATTTTTATATAACAGAAAGAAAACACATGAGCTACTTATTTTCAGAATATAAAAAAGAAAAAATGGTAAAAAGGCAGAAAAAAATGATATAACAAAAGGTCAAAGCAGAAACATTTGAGTTAGATTACAGAAAGCTAATGTGATCAAGAAAAGAAATAATTAGATAAACTTCGGGGAAGTCTACTAAAAACTAAAAAAAAATAGGAATAATGATAATTAGAATGAGAAATGACATAGAATGACAAGAAACACAGGGATTAAAAAGTTATAAGAAAAACATTTTAACTACTTATTAAAACTTTTATTAAAATATTAACAAGAGAATATATTTAGCGCTTCTAAAACAAATAATCTGTAATCTCATCTTCTAACTTATGCCAGGGATGAAATTCCAGATCAACTTTAAGAAGTTTATTGATATTTTACGTTTGCATACCAATAACAGCCATAAAGGAATATGAGGTTTCTTAGAAGATCTTCTATAAAGTAGGAAGAGAGGGCTGTACTCCCCGGATACGTTCTGACTTCGTATCCCAGATCGACAGCTAGAGTCTGCCTCCTTTACAGATGCTGGTTTTCCAGCTCACTCTCACTCCCCAGTGCCATAGTAACACTTGCATTTATTTCTTCTCTGAAAAAATTACTTTAATAATTACTTCTTTCCAGCTTCATTCTCTCTATATTTATTATTGACTTTATACAACAAAGAAAATATATTAAAGTTGCTTTCAATTTCCTTTAGAATAAAGTTCATATTCCTTCGAATGACTGATTCATTAATTTTTAATTTATTCATGAAACATTTGAGTATCTGTTATCTCGCTGGTTCCATTTCTCGATTCTTGTTTATAATAGAATAGAAAGGAAAAAGGAAACACAGAAAAATAACTTTCTCAATGCCACCAGCAGGTGCATTGTGTACTCTACCCTTCCAGCCTGTATGTCATTGTGTTCTTTATACCCTGAAAATAACCCTTTATACCCTTATAATAATGATGCCTCTTACATCATTCTTATTTCATTGGCACCTTTACTTATAGAAAGTAAGCCCTGTCAGGATAGGGCATTTGCAGCATTTACTGCTGAATTCCTGGAGCCCAGAAAAATGCAGGTCACATATATGTGCTCAGTTAATTAGTTGAAGATTTCAATCAATAAGTTATAAGTAAACCATGATATATCCAAAATCAATACAATATTACCATGCTAATAAAAATAGTGGTTGCATTTATGTCAAGATGTAGTTTTAATTTAATATTTTCTTAGAAAATTCACGTGAAGTGTTTAAGTGTTTATATTACTACATAAAAATTTTTCAATGACAACAGAGAATAATGCAAACATAAAACATCCTTATATCAGTGTGAACAGCATCTTTATCTCGGTGATGAAATAATGAGTGATGTTCCCTCTGCTTTCCCTATTTTTTAAATTTCCTTTGAGATTTATAAACTGTTCATAATATGAAAAAATCATGACATATTATACATTTTAAATCATCATAATGTAACTTTTTTCCAATTAATTTCATTTTCTTCCAGTCAAACTCTTTCTAGTTCTTTGCCATTACATAAGGTCTATAGATAATGCAGGTTTTACAGAACATGCGCACAATAAAAGAAATCAAAGAACATAAACATGGTAAATATTTACCATGAAGCCCAAACAACTTGGTGTCTCGAGTAAATAAACATTAACTAATGCCCAAAAACCTGGGAAGTGTTCTATTCCTTTGTATAACATGATGTCTGCTCTATTAAAAATCATGAAGAGAACATTCACTTAAACCATAAGTTATATGATTCTCTTTTAGTAAAAATAACTCTCTAAAGATAACAATGCTTTAAAACTATCAAGTCATAGTGATGGCATACCTATGTAAATCTCTTATGTTGATTTTTGTATCAATCTAAAATTAGCCTTGTTCGAAGTCTGAATTACCTAAAAATTATCCATATTTGGTCTATTTGAACATAGATTTTTAGGGGCAGCATTGTTGCAAATCCTAACCATTCTGAATGTAACTCTCTAAGGGAAAATAAGAATCTACAATTGTGACAAAAATATATGTAACCATATATATTCTACTCACTATAGGTAATCTGACCCTTTTTATCTTTACTTAAATACACTTTTATTGGCAGGCACATATGAAACCAGTGACCTTTTGAGTTATTCATTCCTTTCTCAAGATTTTCTGAACACTGTCCCTCTGCCTGGCACGTGGGTATTTTAGGACGAAGGGACTGAATAGGGCCCTTCGAGGGGGTTGTATCTGAGGAGAGACCTGAAAGCAGCCCTATATCATGCAGTTATTTTAAACGAATTATTCAATTTGCTTTGAATTCACAATAATGATAAATTTGTAGAACTGATTGATCATAAATATCATCGAGTGCTATTCCTTCACCTAATACACTGAAATTAAACCCAAGACGCTATACAAATAAACAAGACAGCTGAAAGATAATCAAAAAAGCTGGCAATTAAAAAAAAAGCCAATAATGAAAAAATTTCAATAATTAAATTCTCAACTATACTAAATGTCCTTGAAAGAACACTGCAATTTTCATACTGTTTCACATCTTACACACAGCACAGCATGGGGTCATATAGTGCTGTAATTAAAGTCATACATTTTAAAGTAAAGAAAACTTGGGTTTAAATCCAACTTTTGCCCCTTTCTAGACAAAGGTTATTTCACTAAGTCTAATTCTCAGTTTCTTCATCTGAAAGTTAGGGATTAAAACTCCTAGTAGTCTGTTGTGTGGTTTAATTTTGATAATGTTTTCAAAAGTAAGTACTATTGTTTAATAGATAAAATCTATTAATAATTTGGCAAACATGCAATATAAGCTTAATAAGACATCACAAATACTACATTGACATTATGTTTTATGTAAATTATTTTAAAATAATATATAAACCTTAGTCATATTTATAAATATTTATAATCTTATTTATGATTACAAAACTTATTTCCAATATAATACTAGGTTTTGCATTATGATAATAGCATTAACATTTATTAAATGTTAATAGAATTAATATTTGTCAAAAAATAAGATCAGGATATAAATATATGGTATATAGAAGACTCTGTAAGTGGATTTCAACATGAAATACAATACCTACAAATGCATGGGTTAAAAGAAAGAAAAAGGCAATTTTTGATGTGATAGATGGATGATGAGGGACATAAAATAAGATACAAATCTTAAATGTGATTTTCCTACAAAATAGCCTGGTGTCCTTCTCAATACAACCGTTATCTGTGCTGCTGCTTCCACTGGCATCTGAAAATCCCTCCACAATGAAACTCAAAGATGCGCCTCACCAGCAGGGATCCCAAATAGCGAGAGCTATTTATTCTGAGCAGCAGCTCAGAACTGTTATAACAAATCATATTTCTATCACATTGTACTTGAGGTCTACGTCTCTCTTCAATAAAAGGAAAAATCTTAAATATTTCTTTGCTGAACAGTAAACGCAACAGATATATGACTTAAAATTGAGAAACAATATCTATCTTAATGTTTTTCTCTACCAGGAAATTACAACAGGTCAGGAGTATCTGTACGTTCTGTAAATGAATAAGGCACTGGAATTCAAAGATGGAGCAACGGCAGCCGTTTCTCGGGGCAGAGACCGGTGCCGTTCTCGCAGTGCGAGGCCACTTTGGCTTTCCGGTCCCTTCTCACATCCCTGTTCCAGGATATGTTCATTCTTATTGTCTCTGCCATTCACCTGTTCTCAGAAGTTCAAAGAGCAGTGATAAGAATATAACTGATCCTTTCCCAGATTTATCTGGAAACCAAGAAGTTATATAAAGAATCATCATCTATATATGCATATATCACTACATTCTTCATTACCATTCCTAATTAAGAGAACTCCTCCAGGGTTATTCAAGATAAATCATTTTCTCTCTCTTACTCATCTAAAATTTAGATTCTGGTTTCCAAAAATAACTTCCGTCTTCAGGAAAATCATGCCTTCCCATGGGGCGAGGCCACAGGATCCTCGGCATAGAAACCTAGACACTTTCGTAAGTGCTAAAACACATAGTAGGGATGACAAAGGGATGGATGATTTCCTAATCATCCTCCTTTGCTGCACTTGGGGAATGAACGTACTTATGGTCCTTTTTGTAAGGGATGCATATGTGGCAGATGCTGAGAGAACCAATTCTGAAGCTGACGGTTACTCAAGTGCC
Source organism: Rousettus aegyptiacus (assembly GCF_014176215.1). Classification (NCBI taxonomy): domain Eukaryota; kingdom Metazoa; phylum Chordata; class Mammalia; order Chiroptera; family Pteropodidae; genus Rousettus; species Rousettus aegyptiacus. The sequence goes on along the minus strand of NW_023416288.1, from coordinate 41,931,965 downwards.
CTTCCCTGTGCAGCTTCCTTGTGTCATATGACGCCTGCCACTCTGCAGTCAAGGAAACCTGGAGAATAACATACCCCAGAGGCTGCTTGGCTCTGTGTTCACTTATTTGCCCAGTGGTTCTCAGCTCTGGCTTCACATTAGAATCATCTTGGAGAACTTTTAAATTACTGAAGACACTTGGGTCCTAGACTGAGAGATTCAGCTCAGTTTTTCTGGGATGAGACCCAAACTCCAGTGTTTTGAAAAGCTTCTTAACTTAGTTAAAAAAAAAAAAAAAATCAACTGAGTAAATGTGAAGATCTAACTGGCTTTATTCGATGATTCACGAATCAGGCAGCATCCCATCCAGCTAGTAGTCAGGAGCTTAGAGGAGCCTCACAGAATGGAAGGATTTCACAGACAGAAGCGGCCAGAAAAAAGGAAGTTCCTAGCAATAAAGTACATTTTCAAATTCAACAAGATAGAACATTTGTTTTCTAGTTCTATCTAGTTCTCTCTGTATCTTATGCTTTACCAACATGTCTTAATATTCGAGACATTTCTTGATATTACTGATATTACTGATTGCGTTTTTAGAAGATTAAAGTGAGCGTCAGGAGGTTAAATCGCCGTCCTGCAGTACTTCCTGTGATCCTGAAGGCGGAGCCTGTCCCGTGTGCTCTGGCCTCGTCTCTCCCTCCCTGCCCCGCGAGTCCCCCACCTCCTAATAACTTCTTCCCTAAAGCAGTTCCGCATTTTCTCCCCCCTCCCCTCTTCGGTGCGCTCCTAAATCATGCGTGCAAGCTCTAATTTTCCAGCTCTGAAGAAGCCTTTTGAGGAAGTTATTTCTTGACAGGGTTTATTCTTGTATTATGTTCCCCAATTTTATCTAAACCTAGAGTACCCATTTAGCTTATTTAGCTTGATATCTGTGAGATTGCTAAGTATAATTCAATGTTTTTCAAAATACTTAAATTTGTCTCAGTTAACTTACAGTCTGTTATTTGCAAAAGTAGGCCTATGTCTGTCTATGTGTGTGTATATTTTCTATTTTTTGTCATATTGGTCTTAGCTTCATGTATACCTTTAAAAAATCATTTCTCATGATTACCAGTGCTACGAAGATGATAAGCTTACGAAATATGATTTAATTAGCTACTAAGATCAGTGAAGTGATAAATTAGTCAGCCATAGTTGACATATTTGACACCAATCCTCGAAAGAAGAAAAGTTATTTTCTATAAGGCATGTCAGCTTTAACACTGTCACGGTCTCATGACAGAATTCTCAAGCGCAGAAGTACCTCAGAGATGGTGGGCCTGAGGCCTGTCATTCACGGGCTGCAAATCACTCTCCGGGCTTAAGAACGTCGAGTACCACTCGGTGCTGCTTTGACGTGTGGAAAATGTGCACAAAGTCTAAACCGCGACTTTTCAGGTTCTCAGACAAAGCACAGTGTGTCTCAACAATCACTGTGGAACACGCAGCGGTTCATTAAATACTAAGCAATGAAATAAACTTAGCACGTTTTTATAGTTTTACAAGCAGAGATGTCGTTATTTGCCTGAGACAATCTTCAAATGGACCGAGGAAAGAGGAGGACGGCCCCAGGCATGTTCTCCCAAGGCCTGGGGAAATCTTACTTCTCTTTCGCTCATTCTCTCTCTCCTCTCTTTCTCCCCTGCCTCTGCCCCCTGGTCCTTTGTGTGTGTTATCTCTGTCTCCCCTCTTTCCGTCTTCCGTCTGTCTGTCTCTGTCGCTGTCTCTCTCTCCCCTCATTGCAAACAACCAACACATTCTGTTAAAATTAAGTCAGTATTTCACTGAAGTTATACCACTCAGAGTTTATTTTTTACAAACTCTCGACTCAAATGTCATTCATTATTTTAATTAAATCAGCATGTATTGAAATCTTTCCAATTTCTGCAAGCACGCGAGGTACTGGAAGATCGCATAGAAACAATAAGATGAAACTCAACTCTAAATGAGGGAGAGAAGATAATGTATATTTATCATTGTAATATATCAAAATACAACAACTGATTTAAAAGTGATTCAAAGTACTATGAAAACAAGTTGGGAAATTATCGGCATTGAGTTTTCAATTTATTTTTCAGATATTTTAATTTTTGTGTACTTTTCTTACTATATGCTTATAATTCAGGCAAAGATGAGTCTCTATGTTTTATTTATACCTTGTTCTTTTTATGCCATTTATAAACGGACTTATTAAAAATATTCAAAACACGCAGTGGTCAAATTATATAATATGCCCCAACCAGAAGAAAAAGAAGGCACTGTCGCCAACCGATGACATATTTCGAGTCACAGAAATTAAGAAAACAAAACAGAAAACAAGAAATGATGTCTGAGGCCCCGAGCAGCAGGCACGAGCTTCTCCCCTGCCATTCCGGGAGAGCGGCGTGGCTGCACACACCAAACGAAGAGCCCGGCGCGTCTTACCTTTGCCGTGCTAGGTTCGTGGGGCACCTGCCCCGCCGCTTACCTTCCAACTCACCTGCTGGGCTCAAACAGTCCTTTGGCCTAATTTATTAGCACTCTTCTACCATCCCAGAAGTGGGCTGTCTTATTTGCGCAGAACTGAACTCCAAGTAAATAATCCAAATGTTTCATCTAGTCCAGTTCGGGTGAGATAGCATAAAAATAACCCCCAAAATTAAAGTACTGCAGAAAAGTATCTGCAGAAAATAGACTTATTTTAAGCTAATTATAAGCTAATTTTAAGAGGGAAAGTATACGTATAAATCCATTTTCTTGTATTCACTTCAAAGGACATTGAGTTGGCTGGGATTTTAAAATACGATTATGCAAAGTAAATAGTCTAAGATCTTTCCTAAGCAAATTTGCTTTTGCTAAATTTGAAAATATTTTAAATGTTGCCTGTTTTGTTCCTGTTGATTAAAAACTAAAGATTAATATTGAATCCTAATATCTCAATGTTGAATTCCATTATTAACTTGATTTCCACATAAAAACTAATTTAAATAAAAGAAATTGATACCTGACATTTATATTTACTTTTTGATACTAAAAATCTTCTTAAATTTATCTTATAATGGGTGTTATAAGCTAAATATGGAAATAAAAAGCTTTAGATGAAAGTGAAGTGCTAAATTAAAAACCTCTATTATTTCCTTTTAAAGTTTTGGGGGTTCTAAGAGACTTCAGGCTTTCTTATAGCATTTTCTTTACAAGTAGAATTATTATTTTTACTCACACAAGGTGAAGTTATGTTACTCTAGTCTTTTTTATTAATTTTATTAATTCAAATGTAATTGCTGTACATAGAAGACAGAAAACTGGTATATAATAATAAAGGCAAAGCATACCTATTTTTTATAAAATCTAAAAAAACTGAAATAATAAAACAAAATTATTGCAGTACCATATTTAAAGCTAAATTCTAAGAAAAATGTATATTACAATCAGCATGAGAGATACATGCATTGGGTTTCAATGTACATCAAAAGTAAAATATATCCAAACTTGTAGCAATATATTTCTTAAATATAGACAATCCTTGTTCTGGTGATTATTGTAAAACAAAAGAGAAGGAGGAGAAGAATGAGAATGGTAGAATCAGAAATGTTCTTAAATTCTCTACTTGGATTACATCTGGAGTTGCCTGATGTTCTTAAATATGTATACTTAACATTCCTATGCGGTGCTTTGTGAAATGCAATGAACAATTTATTTCTCGCTGTGAGGAATATTTAACTAAACATAATAACGATTATATACTGAAATTTAAATTATTTGTTGTATTACAAAAAAATATGGTTCAGTATTAAGGCAATCCTCTTGATTCGTAATTAAAGCCCTTGCTTCAACATTTGATTAAAATTAATTCTGAGTCCAGTAACACTATAATAACATTTAGTGTCGATCATTTAAAAATTGTTCTGTGTCACGAGGGAGAAAAGCTATTATCAGGCCTAAAAATTAGGAAAAGTGTCAGGCAAGTAAATAACCTGTCATGCGGCTGTTAATACTGATTAATTAATTTCTGAAGCGCCATCCCGTATCCGAGTGAAGGAATGAGAGGCCACCGAGGCCGTCCCCGAATTTCACTGATCTCGCTCTATGAACAAGTTTGAAATATTACTTCTAAAAATGTTTATTATCTATTATTTTACAATAAGTGGGCCATCTATTCATTGCAGAACAGTTACAAAGGGGTAGATTATTGAAGAAAGAAGGAAGGAAGGAAGGTAAGGAGGGAGGAAGGAAGAAACAAGGGGAAAAAAAGAAAGAACTTTCCTGCTAGTAGAGGTATTGGTTTTTATTTAAAACAGAGAAAGATTAAATAGAAGAGAGAGAAAGGAAGGAAGGAAGGAAGGAAGGAAGGAAGGAAGGAAGGAAGGAAGGAAGGAAGGAAGGAAGGAAGGAAGGAAGGAAGGAAATTTTAAAGAAAATAATCTATTTTTCACTTGCCAATTTTACATGATTATCTTTTCCTGTTGATAAAGTTTAATCTGTAAAATCATATTTAGTCTGTGAATGGTGTTCCATCGTACAGATACACCTGAATTCTTCAACTATTAAAGTGTATACTTAAGTTTACGGAGAATGAAAAAATTCCCCCCTTCCCCTCTTGGTTCTTAGGGATGGATGGTCGAATAGATAAGATGACATAAGACAGATTAACAGAAGGAAATCAAGTTTTAATAAGTCAGCGTAGCAATTCAAATAAGCACAAATATTCTAAAGACAGGCAGAACGAGGCGTCTGTCAATGTGGACTAAGGAGAAGGAGGTGGGGTCTGGGCCCTAGAAAGGGGCAAGGCAATCCCCAGGAAATGGAAAGAACTTCTGCTTAGTAAACATATCTTTGCTGGGCCATCTAGAGAAAAAGGGACCAGGAGGACTTTGAGCAGAGGGCCCGGCTAGGCCCCTCCCTGTCTGCCACACCTAAGCACAGGTTATACTGTGGTTACTCATGGTGAGAGTGGTTCTGGGAACTGGACTTCCACCTTCAGTTCTTTTAGGCAATCTGAGGAAAGGCCACAGGTTCTTCCTGAGCTGTCTGGGCCTTAAAAATAACGAGTTCAAAATAATCAATACCTTAAAGAGATAATTTTGGGGTGGCAAACTCTGCTCCGCTTCAAGTTCAAGGCAGTGTTGGGGAAGCCCAAATGTCATGGTTAGAGCAACTTTTTCAAAGTGGCCTTTGATTCCAAAGTTTGATCGCAAACCCCTGGCATGTTAATTATAACTAACAAAAATAAAACCATATCTAAATCCTTGTGTTGTAAGCCTTCTTGGTAAATATAAAATGCACAAAAACATAAGCAAATAGGGGAGAGAGCTGCCATTTGTTTCCCATACTCATATGGTGACCACTTCGGACTTCCAGTGATTGCTGTTTATGCTTTGAAACCTCAACTCTGTGATTGTAATTACAAAAATAATACCCTCCTATCAAAAATACGTCAACATAAGAATGTCCAAACCTGTAGAGAATTTTTATAAAAGTATCTTTGATCCCCAAAGGGGATACACCTGGAAGCAGGATCTCAACAGACCGAGATGAGGCTTGGGGGGTTACGGTTCGTAGTTTCCTGACTGCGTCTGAAGTTACGGAGGGCAAGTAAGGGAAATGATGGGCAGATGAGAGAAGGCAAGGAAGGGGTCAGATCACAGGGCACTTAGGAATGTTACGTGCTGTCTTTGGGGCCATTAAGGTCTATTTCAAAGGCCTGTCGACCTATATGCACAGGAACACGGGACAGGGCTGGGTTAAGGCCGAGAGGAACCCTTCACTAAGGAAGTTTCCCGCCTGGGCTGACTACCCGCCATGACCTGCCCAGGTGGGGACTTGTGGACAGCGCCCTGAGGGTACTTTCCACAGAACCCCTGTTCTTGTCCACAAATATCACAAACCATTCACTCAGAAATGATGTTGTGACATTTTGGCAATACTCTTGTTAAGTATGAATTACATCATTTTGGTTTTAAGAGAGAATTTTAGAGATAGATTGAAAATAAACTACAAACAGAAAAAATACACCACCTAACATATCAATGGTTTTACTTAACCTCATGCTATTATAAACACCAAGGACGGGACAGTGGAGACGTGAGGAAGGGGGAGGGGGGGACTGGTTTTCAGGGGTTCTGTTCTAAGAGGAAAATTATTCGTATGTTTTATAACAGCAAAATGTCAGGCTGATTTTTAGCCAGTCCTGTAGACCAGTGTTTCATAAGCCTCCTCCCGAAGGGGTCCCTTAGAGTACCCCTTCCCCCCGGGATGCGTGGGAGCAAGAGGGACTCAGAGCCAGCTCTGACCAGGGCAGCGGACTCTGCCCGGCTGGGCGTGCTCGCCTGCTCAATGCGCTCTTGCTGGGGCAAAGATTTCCCAGGCGTAAAGGCATTTAAAACCGTCATTTTTCGACAGGCACATTAGAATTTTACTCCATGGTGATGGTTTGGAGAAAATTTAGGAGGCCGTTCCAACTAGCTGCAAGCCATGCCGATGTCACCGGGCACGGACCCACCCACGTCGTTCTTCATCCGCAGGTAGGGCAGGAATCTCACGTCAAGGGAAGAGGATGCGCGTACTCTGCACGTGGGGAGCACACGACTTACCGGAAGCGCCCATTAGGATCATGTGGACACGTGCTGTTTAAGAGTTTTAAAGGGATCATCTACTGACTTCCTATCCATTTCGATCTAATATTCTCAAGTCACAATGTCTGTTTCTCACCAGAGAATTCCCAGACGTAGACTTTGTGCTTCGAGAACTGCATCCCGCAGAAACCGCTCAGTACTGGAAACGCAGCTCCTAAATGCCCTTCCCAAACGGCTCCCCCACCTTGAAACCATGAACCAAGTCTTCCCGCCTGCAACCCTGACGGATGAGTACCTCCTATTTCTCAGTTCCGATTCTCTGACAGTCTGAATGAAGGTGAGGGGAAGCAGAGTTTGCCATGCCGAAAATATGCCTACTGGAATATTATTTTAAGCTGACTGTTTTCAAGAAACAGAAGACTCAGAAACAACCTGTGACTCTCCCACTTACCTGCCTAAAGGAATTCAGGTAGGAAAACCTTCTTAAAGGAAGGAGCTGTCACTTTAACATAATATAAATGAAGTGCTGCAGACAGGGAAGAACCTGGCCATGTCTGTTAGATGCAGCCGAGTCCTGTTGTTTCCCGGTGACCGGCGTTTACCAAGGATTTGCTCATTCTCAGTTACCTATGAACCGATGTCTCTTTGAATTCCCAGATTCAGGCATCCCTCAAACAGCACATAAGCCTTAACTGCCTAATTTGTCCTGGGTCTCGTAGGTACATAAGTAATAAATTTGGTTATTTTCTCCTTTTAATCTATCTCATGTCAATTTGATTATTAGACCAGTCAGAAGAACTCAGAAGGGTAGAAAATTATTTTTTACACTCTCACAAGTGCATTAGAGAAGCCAATTTTTTCAAAAGCATAGATGAAAGAAAAATCATATTAGTATAATGTTGCCTCTCTGAGAATTTAATTAAAAGTATCACAATTACTTTACTATATGATGTTAATAAAAAATTTGCTAGAGGATTTACAGCAAACTTAAGCTTTAAGTAAATAATGACTTGAATCAACATTTTTATTAAATTAAGTCATTTATAATTATAAATTTGACTTCTCAGCAATTCCTCATTAGAACATTAACATACTCATAAATTTCGTAAGAATAAAAAGCCCGTTAGCAAGTCTGTTATCTATGGAACTCTTCGATTCATAGCTCTAATGTAGTTATAATTTTTAACACAAAGTTCCTTTTCAAGAGTCAAAAGCAATCATAGAGAAAAATAACAATAATGTTTCCAGGCTCCTTAGTCACTTGAAGGACTAATATTAGAGTCAAACTTATAAACACTTATAAGCCATTGGGTACTATATACAGTGTGATGTTTGAAACAAACAAATAAACCAAACGGAGCACCACTCCGGGCCTGGAGCCGCGACCGCACGAGTCTGCTCACGCGCCGCCCGGTCACTGCCCCCCCCCCCCAGCTCCCTGGCTCATTCTGGCAACTGCGGTCCCAAGTTCTTGGACGACTACATGCTCTCCTTTCTAGACTATACATATCTGAACACATTCCACATAGGTCAAAGGATAAACGATAAATTAAAATGATTTAGATAGCAAGCGAATAATGAATATTGACATAGATTAAAAAAAATGCATACTGTCAAATTATCTCTATACAACCATTGTTTTGAATACTGGGTATGTAAACAGGAGGAAGAAAGAAAGAAAGAAAAAGAGGGAAGAAAAAATTAAGGAACACAGGAAAAAAATCATATTTATTTCAATTATATATACATAAGAGACCATCAGCATCTACAGAGGAAAGATTATAGAGATACATGCCTGCGAGTAGGGAATCAAATATCCATGAGGTTGGCAGAACAGATGGCGGGAATTAAATCAACAAATCATAAGATAATTTAAATGTACAAATACTTGCCTTATGCAGCTGTTACTAGGAAATAATCTATGTGTCAAAAAAAATAGCTATTTGCTCTACTTTCCCCTCATACTTTATGGGGGAGCAGGGTGGGGAGGGAGAGGGAGAGCAGGAGAGACAGAGGGGGGTGCTGGAGAGAGAGACGGAAGGAGTGGGGGAGAGACAGCAGTGGAGGTGAGGGGTGATGGAAGGGAGGAGACGGAGGGGCAAGGAAACGGTGCCCAGAAGTGGTAGATGCTAAACAAACCTGAAAACAAAAGAATGCAATGAGCCAAAGGAAACAGTGCTGCCATCACAGAAACACAGACCGCCTAACGCCAGTGATCATAACTATGCCACACATCCTTTTTTTCCCCAAAGTCATACCCGGGCTTAGGCAAGTCCTTCCTCAGGCTCCTCTAACTCCTTCCCTCTCCTTGTGCCCAAAAGCTTTCCATTATCGCAGGTCACAGATTCAACTTTGCAAAGTGCACCTCATTCCAAAATTTCCATTCCTTGCAAATTTCCTTTAAACAAAATAAAAAGTAAAAAGAAGAAACAAACAAAACACTTCCATTCACTGAAGCCAGATTCCATAAGGTGCAAATCGACTTTCAGAATCCCCAGGGGAACTGGTTACCCCTGAAGACCGCGCCGTGTCTGATGTCTAGTGAGCCTTTCCTTTTCCACTCAAAGTTGGACATTTCAGCAGAAAACCTCACCTACCACAGACAAATTTCCTCACTTAGAAAATCTGGAAATAAAACAGCTAACCTACAAATTACCTTCCATGGTGTTAGGACTATTGAAGAATTTGCGTTTAACTGCATGCACAGATAGTTGTCTCTTAAGAAATGACACTGACTTACAATGACAGTATGGAAGATACTACCTGGAGACTCGTTAAAGTGTTCTTGGGATGCTAGTGGCTGACTCAGAAGCGTGCAGAAATTATAGATCAGATCTACAGTCAACAAAGAAAACAGAAAATGAGTGGTGAGAAAACCAGAGGAATTACCTAATTTGATGGACTATTACTTACAAAGACAGTTAAAAAGTAATTCCTTTCTCCTATTAGGGGTTAATTTATCAGATGCTATACTAAACATACTCAGATTTTACCACCTTCACTTTCAACTTAAAAATCAGGATTATCCCAAAACATGAAGATGAACACGTAAGTCCATATATATCCACTGATGGTAGAATTTCACATTTCCCAACCCATTCATCTATCTTATCTATAGAGTTATCTTCTTTCTTTTTGTCTGTCGGTCCATCTACCTACCTACTTTCCGATCACCTATATTTATCTATCCATCTAGTCTCACCACGCTTGGCCTGGTCATGACTTCATTCGGATCCCTCGCTGGAAGTTACTGTAGAGTGATCGCTGCAGTGGAAGACCATGCCGATGTCCCAAGATGACCTGACAGCCAATTCAGGGCTTCTCTGAAGCCCACCAACGGGCTGCTCAATGTGCAATGAAAGGCTGGTACCCAGAAGTCTTTGATAAATGGACATTGATGCCAGGGCCAAACGACCCCTTCTCTGACAGCTCTGGGTCCAAACACATGGAAAAGCCTAGAAATAAGACTGGTCTGCATATATGTGTGAAAGCCCCCGAAACAAAACACCCCTATGCTTTGATAATTCCTTAAAAGTAACCATCCCGGATGGGCTGACTGATTTTTACTCAAAACAGAACATGCAGCTTAGACACACGGCACCTGAGAACAGTATGCCCACTGAGCTTCCCATCAGCCTCGCGCCTGTGCACAGGGAGAGAGTGGGCCAGCCTCAAAGTTTTTTTCATTTCTTTTAATATGGAGAAAAAGTGTTTTTAAGAGTGTGTGCATGTGACTTTGAAAGACATCATTTAAAAAAAAAATCCCCTTCCTCTTTGGAAACTAGTCTTTATTTTGAAGAAAATTATAAGTTGATTTCCCAATAACTTGATTATTATGCCAATGTGTCACATGTGAGATGAATAAAACCACAATTTCTTCAAAATAAAATATATATCAATGAATGTATAAAATTATTTCATATTTTATTAGTAACCATTAGATTTTTCAAAGCAGCAGGCGCACGCGTGGCCCGGACTGTCCCCATCCGAGGCGCCCTGTCTCCGCCCTCACTGTCCGAATCTCCTTCCCCGCCCTGGACCTCCATCCTTCCCGCAGCGTGGATGTGCCCACGCTGACTCTCAGGTGGGAAACGCCAGTCATCACAACTGAAATCGGCGTCCTGCTTACACAAATCCTGATGATCTAACGCACCAAGAAACAATTTTGAGTTTTGGCACTCCTTAATTCAAATGTTTTTTTTAGAAGGATGTACACAAAGAGTGAGTGACTGCACAGTTAATGGTAAGATGCATGTTTCGATGTCCTATTCTCACAAGTTTTTGTTTTCATGATTAACGGTGATTTTTACAATCAGACTTTCACAGTAAACATGGACTTCAGCAGTTGGATACCTTACGCCTTTAAAAACTAGACTGCTTTGAAAATAACACAGTGTACATTACACATTTAATAATGAATAAAACCACCAAAAAACTATCCCTTAAGTAGATTTTCTCTATTTTCAGTATGTTCGGCTTTGTGTCAACCTGTCCTCAAAAATTAATCTAAAGAAATATGAATATCGGCACTTCTGGACATGGGAGGAACGTAGATGTCACCGTGTCCTTCCAATTTAGGCCTATGTGTGACTTATGCAAAAATTCTGCATGTATATGAGGAGAAGAAACATGTTGTCTTTGAGATCTGCTTGGTTCACCTAAAGCTTCGCTGTGCTCTCCCCCCACTGTGCAGCTACATGGGGAGAGACGTGTTCATTCCATAAAAAAGGACATGCGGGAAACTTTATTTTTTAAAATATTATCTTTCCACTTAGTAATTTAGTGTGTTTTCCTAGTCGAATAAACTAAGTTCCAAAAGCTAGTAAAAAATTTTGAGTACCAACACTTAACCTGGAAATGGTTTTCTAACTGTGTTGCCTCTACACACTAGAGGGAACAAATGATTCTCAGTAATCCATTGTGAGCTCTTCAAAGGAAAATGATCACTGTGTGTGGCCTAGGCCCAGATTTATGCTCTCCTAATTCGATACATGTTTCAACAAAACATCATAACAAGTTTTATTTCTAATCGATTCTCACTTAATTAAGCTTTGACTCCTTTACAGCTCGGAATGATCACCAGCTCACTGGCCAGCTGCCACTTCCACGGTATGCCTCTTTTCCAAATATTTTCTTTGTATCCTTGAATTTATCTATATCCAATATAATTCAAAAATCAGGCAAAGGATCTCATGCATCTATATGACATCTTATTGATGGCCCCCTGACTTTTCTCCTCAGATGAACTAGATCGAAGAGTTTGTAAATGTTGCCTGATAAGAATCCATAATTCCTGCCACTCCCAGGCCTGACAGATTAGACTTCCCAACAGTGAACACAGACTCAGCAGCTATGAATGTAGGTCCAAACTGATGCAGCCGTTAATCCTCTGAAAATATTGAGGAAATTATATCTCAATAATGAAAAAAAAATACTCAGAATAAAAGACAAACGATGTATATACATAACATTAAAAGTAGGGATTCTTATTTGTTTAAGAGTCTTCTTAGGATAGACATGATTTGCTTACTAGAAACCAGGTTTTAGAGAATGAAATCTACCTTTCTAAGTTTTCTCACATTGATATATTTTTTCCACTAGATCACTCCTTAATTATGATTCTTTAGTGATTCTTTAAGGCCCCAAAGAAGACTTCATTTGTCAAAACAACAAAATCATGAATTAACCCAATGCGCGACAGTTGAAAAGACACGCAAATTTTTAAAGAAATCCCATGTCTCGGAGAGTGTGACTAATAACTAACGTGAGGCCTCCATTCCTCCAGGAATGACGCCATCTACAGCTAGCAGTTACCAGAACGCAGCGTGTACACACACTGGCACACAGCAGCTGCGGGGCTGGTCAGCCGAGGGCCCCTCGCTCGGCTGTCCCCCGGTTCCCTGCTCTCGTGATACTGCCCCCTGCCAGCAGAGCATCCCTGCGCCAGGCCAGGCAGCTTCCGTGGCCCACTGACACCTGCTCTCCACGTGCACCATCGGGACAGACGCACGAGAGAACAAACGCCACCCAGAAACACAGCTCGGCGGCTACGTCGCATGAGCTGCTGTGCTGTCTCGAGGTTGCCTCTCGGGTCCTCCAGTGATGTCACGCTCGGTCCGCTCACGGAGGGAACTCGCATGGTAACGAATCTCTTTACGGGTCTCCTTTACTTCGCTGTCACACTGCCTTACTTCTCTACTGACGTTTCCAGGGATTATCTTTCCATTACATTTCTTGGACTCAAATAATTTTCTCTGGATCTATGCCTACGGAAATGCAAACTAAGACACCGACTTCTCCCACATTTTAACATCTTTGATACTGAGATGTAACATTATATTTGGCTCCGATACCTGAGTTTCTATGAGGCTGACAATAACTCCCTCAATGGCCTTATCTGTGCTAGTATGATTCTTCTCTCCCCACCATAAACCTCCCTTCCAGAACTTTCCTGTTGCCCAAAGTACCTCTCTTATCTCTCTCCTCACCACAAAAGAAAAAAAAAAATTAAGGTTCAAAAGCCACAAAATTGGCACAAAATTCCTGATCCATTTATGTCCCTCCTACGGCCAAGAGGTTTGCTAACACTTTTAATGTGTTTGTTTGTTTGTTTGTTATTCTCTTAATTAAGACACAGTTTTAGTAGCAACCAACCACTTTGAGTCCTTACTGGACATAGGATACACATTTTTGATAATTACAATCATCAAAGAGTGAAAACAAGGTTTGAAATCTGTCAAACTCGATTTAATTATCAGCTAGGGAACAGAAGATTGATTTAAAAGGTTTTTACTGAGTCCCCATCTGATGACGGCCACTGAGCTGAGTAAATGTGACAGAGAAGAATGGCTTGCTTCATTCTACTCTTGTTCTGCAAAATGATGTTTTTGGTTTCTGAACATATACTTACAATGTTCGAGCTAAATCTTCTCCTTTAAAGTTAACGGGCAGACTAAACTCTAATGTTTTCGCTCCAATTCTAAGTCTTAGGAGAAGCGCTCATGCAGACCCAGCTTGGTCTAAGTGTTTACCCCTCAAGCACCCAAATGAGGCTAGGGCAGAAGAATAATGTCTTACGAGACGAGGAGAAAGCAGGAAGTTCCCAGGACATGCAACTGGGAAGAACGTCCAGTGTCTATCTGGTTTAGGGAGGCTGTTCATCTAGTTTAGTTTTCATGGTTTATGTCTGGGTTTCAGGTATAATTATTAATACCGCCTCTTTTTTTGCTCTCAAAAGAGTTCTCCCTTGGATGATATCTGTCACCCTAATTATAGTGATCGCTGAGGTCAACTCTATCCTTTCACTTGAGAGGGCACTTGAGGCCTAGAAAGGTGAAAGGACTATTTCAAGGTCGTCCTAGTAGCAGTGGCCCTAACAGTCACTTAAAGTGTGCAGCACGCCACTTTACTTTATACAGTCGAATCTGCTCTCGTTCAGCAGTCCGTCTGGTGATTGACAACAGCACAGCATTACGATATAGCCAAGTTTGGATGCAAGAAGCAGAGCAACCCTGACTCCACACGGTGACTTCATGATCAGAATTAGTATCATCCCACGCAAGGAGCCAGAGAAAGGGAAGAGAATATTCTTCTGCAGAACTTTCCCTAGAACACAAAATGCTATCATAAAAAGTGTGTAATTCGGGGTCGTCGTTTTTTGTTTGTTTCAGGAACACTGGCTGAATGGGACCCAGCCTCAACTCCATCATTGAGGGTCTGTGTGCTCTTCCTAAGAAAACATCTGCCCAAAAAGTTCAGAAGCTAAGGATGCATCCCTTCCCACTGGCTGATTAAATCAGAGAATAGCATCTTAAAACAAACCCTGTCTCAAAACAGACATCTGTATAGGGAGCATACCCCACTTCTGGAGAACAGTTGTCTTCTGAGGTCAGTGTAAAGAACTTGGTGAAGTAGGCACGTTTAATAGCACTTTAATATTCTAACACCATGCCTCCTCTATATCACTAGCAAACTGCAATACTGTCTAGGGTAGATGGGACTGAGAACTCCTCAGAGCATGCCAAGTGTGTGCCCCCAGTCCTCCCACTTCATCTAGAAGGCTGGCCCTGGCTTCCTGTGTATGTCCTATGTGCATTAAGCAAAGCTGAATGAAGACCACTTTCAAAATATTTCAAATTGGAAAACTAAGTTCACAGATTCCCAGTTGCAAAAGCACCCTAAAATATAGCAGAATGATCAATAGTTACTACATATTTCAATGCCAAGGACTGAGGAGAAAATCACAAGCAAGAAATAGAATTCAGATGAGTTCCCCAAGGGGAAGCTTTAGACTTTTGCATCTTGATGGGTGATTTTCAGAGGAAGCTAAATCACAACTTTTCTCAATCAACTCACACTTACACACACGAGCACCACCACACTCTGAACAAGCTCAGTGAAATATGTGCCTGCTGAAATTGCAAAATGGGTGAGCTGATGAGCAGGGACTTCCTGACATTAAAAATAAGAAAAGTGAAAGAAACATTAAGACCCTCATCTCATTTATTTATCATTAATTACTATCACGGAAACTCAAACACGTTTTGGTTTCTGACAGTTAATCATTGTTGTTTGTTTTGCTGCACTTTGAATAGCAGAATGCTCTAAAGAATTAATGAAATGCTTACCTGTCCAATTTCAGGGCTGACTTTTTAACTCGTCGGTCTTCATTTTTCATTTACTGTGTCTAATTATAACCAGAACCTACTTATTTCATGGGAAGACTATAAGAAATAATTTGATGTTAGCGATATACCCATTAGGAATTTTAATAGAAGCATAAGATGGAAAGGTATATTTATTATAGAGTCTGATATGTGGAAACTGCTCAAAAGCAGTAGCTTCAGGGGTAACTAAATTAAGCACCCATGAATCAGTCTGGAATTTTCAGCAGTATAAATCAGAAGAAAGATTACCAGTGACTAAAAAAAGGATATCCATGAAAGTTACTTTGGGACACCTAGCTGAGTTTACTCTTCTATCACCAATATATTTGCACATTTCTAATTAATTTGTACAATTACAATTCAAAATATTAACAATTTGCTGCTTTAATTTTCAAAATAAAGAAGGGGTGGGCTACATATGGATGATTTCCCTTCATTCCTCTCTTCTTGTGTCTTGTTTGAAGAATAATAGATAAGGGCACTCTATCACTAATAGAAATTATAAAACTTGATTCAGTTTTCAAATTAAATATTTTTTTTCTAGCTGTCTGAGCCCCTGAACTGGAGAGCTGTTCACTCTCTCTCTGAAAATTGGGTTATATTCCTTTTAAGTCTACCTTAAGAACTACATCCTTGAAGAAATATGTTTTAACTAAGGAGCTTAGGAAAATATTCTCCAGATTTTTAAATGGTTCCAAGTAATTTATTTATTTAGGTCTAGTAATTCAGAGGGGAAGAGGCTAATTCCACCCCATTCAACTGGTTTTAGAATGGGCAGCGCACTCCCGTGAGGTGGTGAATGGCAGAGAAAAGCATCCTTTATAGGGAACCCAGACACTTTGCTTCCCATCTAAATTCTGACATTGTGTGGCCGAGAACAAGTTATTTCCCCCACTAAATGGGCTTCGATTTCATCAGTAGTTAAGAGAAATCAGAACTTAGGAGTATTTCTATAGTCCCTTCTATATATATATTCTATATATATATATGTATATATATGTGTGTGTATATATATACACATATATATATAAATCTACTTCGTTACGCATAGAGCAGCGAGAACACCTGGCTGACTCTCGAGGGAGGTTCTGCAGCGGAGCGCCATCCCGTCGGTAAGTACCAGCACGTGCATCTACCTGATCCATTAGCATTTGTTGTGTAAGCTTCGTTTCTTTTATTTTAGTACACATTTATTTCATTTGGTTACATATAGAGCATCCTTATTGATATTATCTCTTAGCAGTTTGCATCTTCTCTTAGAAAGTGCACTGCTGAAGGCACAACTTGAATCTCTGAGGACTGTTCAAAATCCAGCATTCTTAATCCTCAAACGATTGAAGTACCTTATTGTTTTAACTATTTTCTCCACTTTCCATTACTGTATTTCAATTTAAACTCAGTAACTTAACTTTGTTTCTTCTTTGCCTTTTTTTTTTTATTTCACATTCATATGCCTTTTCTCCTTTATTCAAAGCATCAAGAACTTGGGAACTATTGGAGGAAAAGAAGGATGTACTGCCCATTGTGGAGGAAAAATTCCATACCTCTGTTTCTCTGTTTTTTTAAACATGTCAGAAAAAAATATGTATCAGATAAATAATGTATTAATCAAAATTTACAAACCTTTGTCTACCAATTCAATTCTCCAGTGTACTTTTCTAAATGACAAAGTTTTGTTCATATTTATTTCAAAAACTATAATACTCTTTGATTGCAATAGCCATTTTTTTTTTTATTTCTTTACTATTTCTCCTATCAAATAACGTGCTTCCTTTTGATCTGGTTTTGTTTCCTATGTATTAATGCGTATGTACAGAAAGATGTATTTTTGAAGAAAATTATGTTGATAAACAGCCTAGAATTTGCTTAGTTTTTTAATATAAAACTAAGCCCTTGAGAGCAGAAATTATCAAATAAATAATTCACTATATCATTTATTAAACCTGAAATATTTATTGAATATTTGCTATTTCTGGGAATTGTGTTAAATGTTTGTTTAGAAAAAGTTCAAAAAGAGTTACCATATATACTTATAAAAAATTACATCATTAGCATCTCTAAACACAGCGTCTGATGGACATTTGGCAATTAATAAGATTTCTTAAGTGGATCAACTAAATACACATCATTCAGCTATATGCCCTTGTACTAAAATATTGAATCAAAACAAACAAAAAAAAGAACTATCATAAGTACAACAAACAACTCTATACTCATGAATTTGATAATGTAGATGAAGTTAAACAATTTCTTAAGAGATACAAATTTTAAAAACTCACACAAGGTAAACTGTACAATCTGAATAGACTTATACCTATTAAAAATATAATTAATAATTAACATCTTTGCCAAAAAAAAAAAATCACTAAAAGAAAAAAAGAAAACAGAAAAGAAGAAAAAAGAAATCTTTAAAAAGTCACTGGATTTACATGGTTTCACAAATGAATTCTACCAAACAAATATATGGAAAAAAGGATATAATTCATCAAAATCTCTTCCAGAAAACAGAAGCAATGGAAACACTTCCTCTAACAGCAAAATCAGAAAGAAAAAAAAAATACAAGAAAGGGAAACTACAGATCAATAGACACATGAACTGCAAAAGTCCTCAATAAATTACTATCAAGTCAACTCCAACAGTATATGAAAAGAATTATATGCAATGACCAAGTAGGATTCATTTCAAGTATACAAAGCTGGTTTAACATTCAAAAATCAATCAATATAAGACATCACATCATCAAATTAAAGAAGGAAAACCATATGATTCTATCAATTGTCGCAGAAAAGCATTTGACAAAATGATATGTCCATGCATAATAATAAAAAAAAAACTTTCTGCAACTAAGAATAAAGATGAACTTCCTTAATTTGATTAAGAACATCTATAAACAATGCACTCCTAATACTCTACGTGATGTCAAAAACTGGACACTTCCCACCTATGACTGGGAACAAGGTCCCCTCTCTCCACTTCCTGATTCAATATCATATAGGAAGTCCTGGCTAGTAGAGTAAGGCAAGAAAAAGAAAGAAAAGTTACACAAATTAGAAACAAAGAAATAAAACCATCTCTACTCAGAGATGGCATGGTCTGTGTAGAAAATCCCAAAGAACTGTAACAAAAAAAAAGTCCTAAAACTAATGAACAACTGAAATGTAAATTTTCAAAAACAAAATAATGTTTAAAATAGCACTCGAAAAGTGAAATATGCATAAATCTAAAAATACATGTAGAGGGTCCCATAAGCACAAATAGAAAACACCTGTGGAAAGCATCAAAGAAGCTCTCAATAAACAGGGAGACATTCTGTGCTCATGGCCGAAGGCTCAAGATTGCTGAGATGTCAATTCTTCCCACTTGATCCACTGAGGCAGTGTAATCTCAAATCAAAATCCCAGAAAGCCAGTTTGTACATATTGATTCCAAATTTTATATGGAAAGGAAAAAGTCCTAGAAGAGCCAACAAAATACTTAGGAAAAATAAAGATGGAAGACTCAACTGACCTGATTTTAAGTTTTATTATAAGGCTCTAGTAATTGAGTGTGGTATTGACGAAGGAACAGTCACATTCACCAGTGAAACAGAATAAAAAATCCAAATACAGACTGACAGAAATATAATGAGCTTACTTTTCATATAAGAGCCAAGGAAATCTAATTCATGTTTTTCCAGCAGATCGTGCTGGAACAATTGGATGTTCACATGCGAGAAAATAAAAGAAGATGAACCCTGACAGACATTACATTACACCTTACATAAAAAATTAACTCAAAATGGATCTTACACCTAAAATACAAAACACAAAACTTCTTGAGGAAGACACGTTAGAAAATTTACATGACCTTGGGTTTGGTAATGACTTTCATAAAACACCAATAGCCCGATTCATAAAAAAAAGGTAAGCTGGACTTCATTAAGATAAAAAGTTCTTCTCTGTCAAAGTCACTGTTAAAAGTATAGAAAAACAAGCCACAGACTTAAAAAATAAAAAGCTTGCTTGTGAAGATGATTTATATCCAAAATACACTAAGAATTCTTAAAACTCAACTAAAAGAAAACAAAACACATTTTGAAAATGGGCAAAAGATGTGAACAGACACTTTTCCAAAGAAATATACAGATGGCAGATAAAAATATGAAAGTATGCTCAAAAGTATTTGTCATTAGTGAATTGCAAATTAAAACAATAATGAAATGGTACTTGACACCTATGAAAACAGCTAAAATGCAAAAATAATGGCAATATCAATTTCTGGTGAGTATGTGGAGAAACAGCATATCTCAGTCATTGCTGGTAGAATTGCAAAATAAAATAGCCACTAAACTAAGAGAGATTGTCATAACTTAAACATAAGCTTAAAATACAATATAGCAATCGTGTTCCTAGGTATTTATTCAATTTAAAAAATAACGTCCACATAAAACTTACATTTTTAAGGAGCTTCTAGTTTTTAGTGATTATGCTAAAGCTGTTATAAACATTCAAATATAGCCTGCAGTGGCTAAAAAAAGGCAAGGGAATGGATTCTCGTGTAAAACATCCATAAAAGATGCAAAAACGCAGCAGCCTTGCGGACACCTTGATTTTAGTTAAGACTGTATCATACTGACCTGCAAAACTGTTAGATAATAAATTAGTGCTGCTTAAGTCATATGGATGTTTGTGGTAATCTGTCACAGCAGCAATAGGAAACCAATACAGCAGTGGCTGGATGGATCTGATTTTTACTATTAGAGTGGAAAGTCACAAACAAATAGGAGAGAAAACTAAAATGATCCGCGTGATAATAGGTTAGAGTTTGAGCCATCATTGTGAATGCATGTTCAGCTTAACATACAGATGGCTACTTGAAGAAATACTTATAGATATGCGAACATACACATATTCATATAGGCACACATTTCTTCGGCACCGCTAGCTTGAGAGGCCCCAGAAACAATGACACGCCAGCAGCAGCGGGCGCATCAAGCGCAAGGTCCTGGCTTCTGCTATCATTCTGCAGGGACAGGAAATGAGGAGGACGCGTCTGGAGTACTTAGGAGCCAACCAAAAAAAACTCCCAATGGCCAAATCCAAAAAAAATTGAGCAAAAAGAGCAAAAGAAAATAGTGTTGGATGTATAACCCACAGTATAAAATAAATAGTCCACATGGAGATAAATCAATGGTTGAATAAATAAGGGGTGGAGAACAGACAAATTTTTCATGCATAAGAATTCCAAATAATTAATGTAGATGCTTTGACCGTAAGGAGATAAAGCATAACCCCCTACTCCGTAAGTGTGGGCTGCACACGATGGCTTTTTTCCTAAAAGAGCAGTGTAGAAAGGGGGGGGGACTTAAAATGGGGAAATCTGACGAAAACAACCTAAATCAGGTTAATATCAACAGAGGCGAGTCATTTTGTCTGCCCTCCAAATCCCATGTTCTTAATCACGAGTCCATTAAGCCAGAAACCGAGACAAGTCATTTTGAAAGTGTGTACCCTTGACAAAATGTGATGACAAGGGCACCCTACCACTGTGGCCCCTCCTAATAACTCATCATCCTGGCATAATCATGAGAAAAACAGCAGGAAAATCTCAACTGGGGTGCATTCCACAAATTACCTGACTAATAATCCTCAATAGTTTCAAAGTCCTCAAAGACAAAAAAGTCTGAAATTTTTCATTTTCTATTTGTAAAGCACATCATGAAACAAAAATGACATCAAATGTCAGGACACATTTTACAATACAATAAGGATAAATACCGCAGTCTGATGCTTCTAACAAATCCACTATACAAATGGAAGAAGTGTTATTCCTATTTTAGTGCTAAGAAAAGTACAGTTCACAAACATCTAAGAATCCATGGGGCTGCCTTGCTTCAGGATGAAAAGGCTTTTCTGAATAGCTCAAATTCCCTCTGGTTTACGGATAGGTTTTCCACTTAGCATTTAGTAAGGGTATTCTCATGACTCAAAAAAAAAAAATAGTTTCTCTACAGCATAAGACCTATGAGAACCAAAATTACTGAAAAATATTGACAGAGGCAGGGAGACATACGATACTGTTGGCAAAGTCAAAATGAAATAACAAATTTATAAATCAAGTTCGCCCCCAGTCCAAAGAATAAGAAAGTTTAAGGGTGAGTGCCAGGCAATTTAGCTCAACCCTAAAAAGTAGAGCAAAACACAGGATGGTTCCTCTGGGAAATATTTGGAATGAAATTATTTGGCGATATGTCAATAGCTTACATTAAATTCAGGCTTTAAGTATGCTCAAAAAATATGATGTAACCCACCTGGCTTGCTTAGTCTGAAGTGAACCTGTAAATCTTTTGGACCAAGACCATTAAAATGAGAACTAATGATGTATAAACTATCACGATTATTGTTCAGGACCTAAGTGTTGAACCTCCCTTGCCAGTACCTGTGATGTGCAGCTCTCTTTGAAGTCTCTTGAGTAAGCTGGAGATTTTATTGGACCCAAGAGCTTAGTCTCTGTAAGAGTTAACAGACTGTCTATAGGACTTGGCTCAACAAGGCGTTCCATTCACCTCTTCAGATCACCGAAGGAAAAATGTTTTAACTTTCAAAGAATCCTTACTATAAAAACAAAGTGATGAACACGAAAACAGTATTTTTGTTCCTGTCTTTTAAACAATCAACTGTTCACTTAGATAATTCTACAGGAATGCTATATTTAAATACTCAAATAAATACCATATATCCTCTTAATTTAATATCCCTAGCAAGAGATAAATCTCTACATGTACAGGTGGGTATGTGTGTGTTTAAGCCATACAACCACTGCTGAAGTGTTAAAGAAATCCAATTCTTCCTTTAAAATACAGCTGCTATATTTGATAATTTGTATACACATTTCACAGCTGTGCCAGAAGATCCAAAATAAAAATGTTTCTTAGACATTTCATATATATATTTCAAATCGCACACATACACATAGACACACACCAAAACACATAGATGTTTTGTTGAATGATATCATTAGTCAACAAGTCACTTGGCTTCCTTACTGATTATGTAATTTCTAATTAGATTCCCTTGGCCAACTCTCAATTTATAATACTTTATATTTATTTTGGACATATTTATGAAAGCTGCTTTAAAATCTTTGCTTTCTGATCCCACCATCTTTCATTTTTGAAACTGTTTCCATTGACTAATTTTTCTTCTGATGATGAGTGACATTTTCCCATTTATTTGTCTGTCTAGTAATTTTTTTATTCATTTCAAGACATTAGTAAATGCTATGACTTTGAGTGTCTCTTGTGAAAAGAGTAGCAAGCTCTGACCTAGGAGACAATTCATTTATCAGTGAGTCCCACAACTATCACGACACTGAAACTGGATTAGCTCATTGCAATGATTTAAAGATTTCTAAAGGTGACATTGCTTCTCTGAGGCGTGTGCTCTTGGACTCGTTAGGACAGGCACGTGGCCCTGCAGGCACTTAAACCTGGGGTTCTCTGCCTGCACAACGCCTCCGAAGCTTGTCTAGCAGATTTCCATCTCGCCCACCTCCCATTCACCGCTCCCTGCAGTTCCCACTCTGACTGTAGCTACAGGAGTTGGGTCTAAGGCATTCTACATTTCTGTCCGCTCAAAAACATATAAATGTTATTTCTGACAGGTCTGGAGCTTATTATTTGTAATCCAGAGGGGATAGAACAAGAATAACTAAATAAATTTCAAAGAAAAAAACACCATGGTATATGTAAATTAAAGGAATGTAGTTTTTCACATGGGAATGGAGATGATTCACTTTCAGTAGACTAAAACAGAGAGGCAAATTTCTTTCCTCTTTTTTTAATAACATTGTTCTGTCAGTATTTCCCAAAATAAAGTATAGATAATCTTGCACTCTATTTTGGTTACCAACAAGCAGTTTACCACTGCTGAAAACTGTGCTTTCAAAGACCTTTCAGATACTTGTTACACTTAACTAGAAAACAATATTTCACCTATCATTTGACATTTAAAATAACTGAGTGTCAACTCACCGCTTTAATTAGAACCGTCACATGAATACGCGCTATCGTGAACTCAGGCTATTAGCAGTAATTTATTTGTGTAGCTAAACAAGAAATTGAAAAGAAAATTGAAAAGTATTTCAAAAAGTAGATGTTGGTTGGTCATTTCATTTATAGTGTAATTATTGAGATTACATATACTGAGAGTTGTCAAAGGCTGATAATGGACACATAAATATTAATGAAGAGGATAAAATACTACTGCTCATACAATTGCCATAAATAATACAAGACTTTAAGGAAAAAAAGACATTGGGCTCTTTTACAAGATTTTGTAAAGATTGAAATTCACAATGATACTTGAGAAAATGACCTAAGAAGAAATTCTAAAATAGGATAATTTTGCATCCATGTATTATTACTTTAATAATGAATGACCTAATTTACTCACAAAAAGCATTTCAGAATTACTACTTATGTTTTTTCTAATACATGAAATAACTGTAAAGTTTTACATAAAGGTAGCATTGTCAAATTAATATTCGGTAAAATTAAGAATTGGAACTTCCTCCCAAATATAACCTTTTATATTACCTCAGATTTCAGTAACAAAGACTATGGTATGATAATTCTACTGTACACAAGATTAAGCATCATCTCTAAAACTCCTCTAGATTTTATTCTTAATATTCAGATCTGAAATGATTTATATGTGCCCGTGCAGCAAGCAGTAGCATCGCATAGTAACTTGTTAGAAACTCAAACCCCCGGGCCCCGCCCCTGACCTGTTTTAACGATGTGATTCTGATGCCTGGCAATGGTCAGAGACCACTGGAGGCCGTGAACTTTAAAACTTCAGGGGGGTTAACGTGAAGGCAGAGGAGCTGTGACCTGGAAGCGGCAGTGATACGAAGGGAGGCCGGGCGCTAAGCCCTCGACAGGCCCTAGGATGCTGCGAGAGGAGCAGCTCCGAGGAGCAAGCCAGGAAACGGCCAGACGTAAGCCTTCCCGGAAGAGTGGGCAATGGTTTCGGGAGACAGGGATATGGAGAAATGGTTCTGGGGAAGGAAAAAGAAGACGCAAGGCCACTGGGAGAGGCACGGAGAAACCGCACAGGAGCCGCCGGGCCCGCCGCCTGCAGGAAGCGCCCGCGCCGCAGTGGTGCTGCCGCAGGCCGGTTTCGGGAATAAACACCCTGGACTGAGCTCTCGGTTCCACCATGCACCAGCTTCCTGACTTTTGATTAGCGTTGTCTTTGGTTTTTCTGGGATTTTTAAATTTTTCAAAGTGGGAAAAACAGTCGTTATCCCAGAACTGTTGTGGGTATTGTAACATAACGGTAATGTGTTAAGAGATGACTCCTGCGCATCATGACAGGTGAGGGCGGAGGAGAGAATTCTTCACTTCCTATAACTGTGCTCAGGTTCTTCTGAAGTCGCCATTTCCATGTATGGTGGAAGGGACTGCGAATGGAGAAAATTCAACTAGCTGAGTAAAATTACTCCAGTTTCTTTTGGATGAACTGGCATCCTTTTGGTAAATGCTCAGTCTTTCCGAGTTATCATTTCTCCCCAGAGGGCACAGGTTTGTTTCCATGGAGATGGTTAAAGGAGCAGTTGATAGGGATGTAGGTCTCTGTACTGTTTCCAGAACCCATGGTTTTCTCTTCAGTGATCCTTGGTCTCTGGACACTCCAGTGGCAAACGTCCATGATGGCTGGAGTCAACAATAATGTTCGAATTCCAGCCGGTTCTCAAAGGACAGCTCCACACTACTGACTACTAGGTGGCTCCCAGCTCTCGTGAGCTCTGCAGTTACTGTGTGTTTGTCAGAGCTTTCATCACGACTAAAGATCTGACAAGCAACTTCATGGTCTCTACGGGGGAGGACCGCCACCCCCAAGCCTTTTACCCTGATGGCTCCAAAACAGCTCCCCCAACTCTGAACTCCAAGTTCTAGAATATCCTAGAACTTCTGGGTTTTCAAAGCCTAAGAGGCAATGGAGACTCAGGGACTCTCTGTACGACCCCCTAAGCACACTATGCTCTCAATAAGTAAGAGATGTTTTTACTAACATTACTAGCCTTGATTGGCACTATGATCACTAAAAGTCAAGTATGCTGTTTCAAAATAATAATTTAGTATTTTGTTTACAGAAGAGTCTTTTATGAAGTTGATTAGTTTGAATACATCAGAGAGACTGATCATTTCTTGGAGCACAAAAACACAGAGGAGAATATGCAAAAATAATGACTTGTAGCTCCATCTTTTAATATATGAAATAACAATTATAACCTACCAACTCTACCAGTGGTGACTACAAAATAAGCTCCTACATCCATTAAATACCAAATTGTAACGGACTTCAGCTATCTCTGCCCAAACTGGAACTTGATCAACTCTCTTTAGATGTTCAGGGAGGGACCTGAAAGGTTCAGAACACGTGATGGAGCTACAGATAGGAGGGGTGGACACAGATGACTCTGCGGTGACAATTCTAAACTATGTAAGATTGTTAGAAGGGGATATTCTTGCTGCGCTATTCCCTCAAAAAAGAAAGTGGCAAAAGGGGACCTTTCAGTCCTTCATTCTAGCTCTCTGTATGACATCTGGAAAGAAACTACAAGTCTTTGTTTAAGGATAAACTGCTTTGAAAGAATAAGTGGGTTGGTATGTGATGTTATTCAAGAGTAATTGTACATATAAAAAGTATCAATTCTCCCCCATATTATGTGCCATAGATTCAATGCAATTTAAATGAACATCTTGAAAAAAGCTGATTCGAAAATAAAATCGATAGGTGACTCTATTAAAGATAATTCAGAAAGAAAAACTAATGTGAAGAATCTAGTTATACAAAACATCTCGGTGCATTATAACAAACATAATATCTAAAATAGGGTAGTACTCTTCCCAGATAAGCAACAGTAAGAATAATTGTAAAGGACTGCCCAGAAAGAGATTCAATTGTATGTATAAGAAATGATTATACAATAATATAGACACCACAAATCAAATGAGGACTAGTTGGAACAACAAGCTTGAAATTTTATGAAAATCAATTGGTATTTTATTTTATACATCAAATTCAATTTTAGATGAATTACTCATTGGATATTTGAAAGATTGTTCTGTTACAATTATGGAGAACAGACTGAGTAAAGCTAAAGAAAACCACCATTTGGGAGACTAATAAACAGACTGAATGAGAAATGACAAATGAGAAATAAGGGGTAAAAAAGATAAGATGGAGTCCAGAAAAAAAAAAAAAAAACAACTTGATGGTAAAAGATCAATCTGGAATATGCATTTT
Source organism: Rousettus aegyptiacus (assembly GCF_014176215.1). NCBI lineage: Eukaryota > Metazoa > Chordata > Mammalia > Chiroptera > Pteropodidae > Rousettus > Rousettus aegyptiacus. The sequence continues at coordinate 41,905,435 of NW_023416288.1, read as the reverse complement.
TCAGACTTTAGAATGCAGGTGGCTGGTGGCCTTTTTCATGGAAATAGGTCAGGCTTTGTGCTCATGGAGCGGGGCCTTTGAGTCTGGTGTGCTGTGTACCAGGACCGGACTGGCACTAGGAACAGCCAAGAATCCACACGGCATGCCTGGCACTGAGCAGGATTCTGCTCCTGCTGAGTATCTGAAGTCGCAGGAACAGATGAAATGACTCGGGGAGAGATTGTAAGTGATGAGAAAGCCAAGCACAGAATCTCACAGTGGCGACAAGGTGACAAGCCACGTTCTGTGTCCCAGAAAGCCCAGCAGAATGGAAACAGGGAGCATGATACCGAACACAGGAAATGCAGCTGAGAAGTCTTAGGAGACGCCAAGCGCACTGAACTCCTCGAACTGGGCAAATGAAGAGACTGCTGGAGCTCCTAGCAAAGAGGGTTTTAAAAGAGAAAAGAGAAAGAGGCCGTGTTGTAGGTAGTTTGGGTGTGAATGATGAAGAAAAAGAAATCGGAGGGAATGTGTAATGGAGGAAAAGTTATGTAAATGATATTCTTTGAAGGGATATGAAAAAAATAAATAAATAAACAAAAAACAGACTCTGAAACCTATATTTCTATCACTGGCCATTGATTAGTACATGAAAACAGAAAGTATTTTATAAATATGTTTTCACAAAAATAGTAATTTTATTTTGACAATTATCACTTTGCAACATACTTAGAATACATAAGCTAAATATTAACTGCAGCTCACATTCAATCTTGAAATGAAAGAACACAATATGAAGATGTTCCTCTCCTGATATTGTGAGCTTTTAGTTATCATAGGTCACTGTATATTTAAACAATCAAAATTTTACTTCATAATTCAAGGGTCCTTAACTTTTTATTTTTTCTCAGAAAATATCAGTCTGCTTCTATGTTTGCTTGGTAGCGGAAAGTAAGAGTTGCTATAACTATATATGGATTCTGATGACATCGGGGCATTTCATTGTTTCATACTTCGCTGACTTTGCTCTCGGAAAAAAATTATGAGACACCTTAAAATATCTTCTTTTGTCCCTTAAGGAAAAAATAAACTATCTTTGAAGTGTCTCTCTATTCAAATGTGCTAAGTATATATACACCACACATGAGTGATACAAGTACAAAACGGTCCAGGAAAACTAGTGAACCTGTTCTTTCCTTAGGAGAATGTTGGTGAGCCAAAGACCCTCACAGTCTGGACTTCTTGTTGTTAGGAAACGGAATCCCTATTAATGGAGAGGGGCAACATGACGGTCATGAAATGTCACCTGATGAGATGTCACTCAAAAATATCCCACTGAGATGTAAAGAAGTGCGACGCTATGAAATTCTTTGCCTTAATAGAGAGGAACCTCTACTAAAGTTCAAAGCAAGTTGAGATCATTCTGGTTTGGAAAAAGATTTAGTGAAGAAGCAAGATTTTGGAATTCTATGTACTTATTACAGATCGTAACTGTTTTTAGAAATTCACAAATATAATTTAAAATAATTTGCTGCCCTTCAATGATTTCCCCATAAATATTGCCTATGCTAAATAAAAAGGGGCCAATGGAAATAATGCAATAACAATGGTCTCATTTCTCTAGCAGGAAAAGGCATCATTTATTTCAGTAAACAAGAAGGATACCAGCTTCTTGAGCTAGGATCAACAGATTCTATAGTTAATGGCTTTCTCAAAAATCAAGTGACTGGGATTCAGAGAGACATATGAAGAAAGTCTCAGAGGTAATCATGTATGTTATACCTAAGAGGGACTCAATTATACAATAGAGAATTCATGAGAGTTAAGGAGTTGATAGATGATCAATATATATCACACACATACACACACAAACAATATAATTCACAAAATACTAATTTCTTGTTTCCCAGGAGAACCTAACCCATATTTTACTTAGTCTCATCTAAGGCTGAATTCTTTACATTATATATGTATGTTCAGCTCTGTGTCCAAATTGATAAAAAATAGTTAATATTTACTTACCTGGGAGAATAAGTAATTCACCAGGACAGTAATATATCAAGAGATTTACTGAAAATTTGTCCTACTTCATCCAAGTCTTGAAAGAGTTGCTTAAGGATAAACAGATCCTTTATGGACTCACTTCGGTCCAGTAAGTACATGACTTCCCTTAAGTACATGTTCCCTTAATCAAAATAAATAAATAAATAAATAAATAAATAAATAAATAAATAAATAAATAAATAAAACTGACTCTATATTCCAGTTAAGAAGGGACATCAAGGTTCTAAAAAATTCCACCTCTTCAAAACAACAGGTCATTCTAGGGTGTGATCTATTGGCTTAGGGTATTACTCAAGGGACGATTACAAATTATTCAAAAATCTTCCAAGATAATTAAGGAAATGTCTTATATTAAATAGGTACTATCAATACCAAGTTCTCAGATTTTCTGAAATATGAATGCTCTTTTATAATGTGACTAAGTCAAACATCTTAGAACAGCTCCCATGAGTCACGGAAACTGAAAAAGTCTTAAATAAGCTCAAAATGACCACCACCAATCATTGTTAACCTTTCTTTTTGTATGTGTACAGTTAGGCCATGTTCGATGGCATTAACTCAACAACACGGCACACATCAAAGGCCATGGCTTATGGCCTAAGTAGGCTACCACAAAGGCTTGTCACAAAGGTTTCCTTGAACCCAGGGGATTCTCTGGGTGTCTCCAACGCTTCCATGCCAAGTGACAATGATGCACGGACAATTAAGGCAAACACGGCTTAAATAAGAGCTCAGATACCTTAGAGGAAAAAAGTCTGGGTGACGCCATCGGGGAAATAACTCCGACCACACAAACCTTGGTGAGGGAAACCTACGGTGAGTGATTAAGAAGAGCAATTACAAACATCAATTACAGTTTCCTATTACAGCACAACGAACGACTTCCGAAGCTTTGTGACTTAAAAATATCAGTGTTAGACAACAGTACGCAGGAGGAGGGGCGGGTGGAGGTTGGAGAGAGAAAGGGGGGTTCAGGATGTGGTCACAGAGGAGACTACACTGTGGGGGATGCGCGCACGACGCGACATACAGATGATGTATTCCAACCCCGCACTTCGCAGGCACGTGTCCGGCTTCCCTCCACGGGGGCCTCTCCGCGAAACGTCTTGGGCTTCCTTAGCACACGTGGCTCTGTTTTCAGAACAAGTATCCTGAGAGAGATAAAAGCTGCAAGTCTTTTTCTGACCTAGATTCAAAAGTCTCAGGAAGTCAATTCTGTTGCATTATATTAGTCAAGAAAATCATTAAGACCAGATTCAACGCGAGGGCAACTGGACTCAACCTCTCAGTGATTTAGGAGCAAAGAATCCATGACTCTACTCTCAGATGCAAAAGTCGGTTATAACAACTGAAATAACAGGTTGGTTTGCTAATTCTGTCTTTTTCTTCCGGAGCTGATTTATACTTCGTCCCTGACGTTCTAGTCCCACCTGTCCTGCTGGGCCCTGCCCAGTTCTTGTTCCCTGGCCTGAGCGGCCACTATGAAAAATCAGGCCGTTGCTTAGGTGAAAGCCCTGGCCGCTGCAACAGTCACGTTCGCTTCATCTTCTCGCACTTCCGCTTGTCTCTGTTGTCCCCAAAGGTGGGAACTGGGTTTGGACATAACCCAGGCTGCCACCTTTCACTGCAGAATCCATGCAAACTCCTAATTCCAAACTGACAGGACCCAAAAAGGCATCCCATGGACTGAATTTTTTAAAATAACTTTACTGAGATACGATTCGCATGCTGTAAAATTCACCTGTTTAATGTGTACAGCTCAGTGCTTTCTATTACATTCGCAGAGTTGCACAACCGTCACCAGTATCTGATTTCAGAAGCTTCTCATCACCCACTGTTTGAATTGTGATCAATGAGAGGGAGGATGAGCAGCAGCCGGGAGACACACTGCTGACCTTCGACCCTGTGCCAGCCTGTTGTGAGACGCACTAGTTCCATCTGACCTCTTTAGAGATGTCCTGCTTGGCCAGGGAACCAGCCGCGATCTCTTGTAAAATAGGGGACAACTCAGTAACTGAGCAGCTTATATTTGATTCCCACCCGTCTGCTTCACTTGTCCCTTCCCACGCTCTTAATCTCGTGGGACCAAAATATGCAGTACAGCGTCGGCGTGAAGCTCACGCCGGGCCGGGTTTTCTACAGCACGAGTAAAAACACAAGGCGTTCAAGAATCTCCACATTCTGATTCCCACTGCGTCTCCCTCCGAGCATGCAGCCGTGGCATGCTAGCTGTTACACCGCGGTGCCTCCAGACCCCTCCCCACAAGTCTACTCCTGTTCCAATGCCATTCCTTCGGTCAACAATATACAACAGACTTTACTAATTATCCACCCACTAAAACCTTATTTTCCCTTTGTGGCCCTGAGAACAACACCTGTTGGATGTTGTTAATCATGCTTTCCCACTGGCTCGCAGTGTCTTCTGCTTATACTCATGGTGAAGCATTTATCACATCCTGCTTTGGATCAAAGTCCAATTTCATCCTTTGCTCCCGTCGCCTGCCAAATGTTAAGATCGCTCCGGAAGCAGGTTCCTTTGATTCCGTATCCACCAAGTTCCTTGGTACAATGTCTTGCACATAGTAGGGGATCAAATGTTGAATTGAATATTAAGTTCCATGAGAGAGAAATAGTATTTCTGATTGATCCATTAGTACTAATTTCAAATGAGGTTAGTATAGTTATTAATCATCTTACTTGCCCTAAAGGTTTTCATGCTGCAAAGCCTTTTAAATCGTCAAAGTGCATTTTGCAGATCTGAATTACTTTATTGTATGTCTCCCAGTATGAAGAAAAGCCACATGAAAACTGCAAAACAAAGAGGCATCTCTACATTCAGTACTATCCTAGGTAGATCTGCTTAAAAATTGTTTTTCAGAAAATGGTTTTGAAAGGATCTCCAAGAAAAGTAAAGAACATGGTAATTTAAGAAAATATACAGAAATGCATGTTGCCTGAAAAATATCAGTTTACAAAGAATCTTCTACTTTTCTCAGAAAATTCAGATTCCTTTCCCTTAAGAAGAGATTTTTATACAGCATTACCTAACATTGAATTCTAATCAACCCCTAATGCAAAATTTCGAAGTGTTTTTTGCTTTGGATGTTTCCTGCTTTCTAACATTACTGACTTTAGAAGGGTTAGTCCTGCAGCAAATCCGAGCTTTGCCATAAACAGTAGTAGGCATTATTAAATAGTGTTGTGCTAATTGCGTTTCATCTAGGAAAGGAACATAATAGTTAGTGGAATTTACTAATGTACGTGTAAACAAAATGTGCTTCATTTTAATTTCTAGAACACCAAAACAAGCTCAAGTTATCGCATCATACTAATAATTAAACGGTGGCTCATTCAAATGATCACAAACAACGGATGATGACACCGTGTCATCGGTCTCTGCCTCGTTCACACCACAAAGTCCTAATAGCTTGCTAATAAAGTTCACACTGATGTTAGTAAATGCATTTTGCTCTCGGCAATAAGAATCGAGCCGTCCAAGCAGCTGATGCTGGAGATGAACTGACGAACAGACTGGAGAACCAGAGCTCAACCTCTTCATTCAGACAGAAGACCGTGGTCAGGAGTCTGCCTCAAAATGTTTTACTTCTCTCTCCTAATTTAAAACCACTAGAAGACAGGCATGAAGGGACCAAAAATGTTTCAGTATAGGGCAAATCGGAATATCAGAAAAATTGAGGACTGCCAGGGAGACGTTAATTGATCTCAGGAGAGGCGGGAATGGATTTTAAAGCATGTGCACGTCTGCCAGTGCGGTAAATGGCCAGGCCCCCTTCGGGGGACCCCAGCAAATGAGTCCTCTGAATCCGGACCGTGTTCTCAGGACTCAGCTTGCGGCATCTTAGACTGGATTCAACTTTCACAAATGTCATTTGTGAGAAAATATGTGTGACGATGCAAAGACCAGGGTCCTCAGTGATAAAAATCGCTAATCACGTAATATTTATGTTCATTATCCATTCTTAGCACACTTCTTTTCCTTTGTGAATCCAATACACCTTTCTGTCTTCATTCTGCTCTGATGCCCAGGCCACCACTACTCATGGAAATGTTATTCTGAGGATAATATTAACGTGACTTTAATAAGAGCAGGGATCTTTGTCTATTTTATTCAAAAATAAATACTAAGCACATAATACAGTTTACGAAGCATAACTGGTGTTCAATAATTATTTGTTGAAGGAAGGCTGGGAGAATAGAGGATGAAAGAAAGAAATGCATAATGGAAAAACAAACAGAAGTTTTATCAACCCATTAATTTTCTTTACCTATAATGTCTCTTTAACAGCAATATATTAGAAAGAGAAATTAACATTGTTATTTTACATTTAGATGTTATAATTTTTACAACATGATGGCCAAAGAGAGTTTGGGGCATGTTTAATGTTTCTTAGGGTTATTTTAGCATCTTTCTATTTGTATGTAAAGATTTACATAGACGTCAATATTATGTCCGACCAATATCAGTAAGAATATGAAGACATTCTCGTTTGGGTCGTCCTTTTAGAAAAGTACATGGAGTCAGGTTGGTATCCAGGTTCAATAAAGAAACTGTAAAAGATCAGGCTTTGACCATATACCATCACGTGGTGAAGAATGCCGAGGCAGACTCAGTAGGTATGAGGGTTTTATTGCATCTGGTGCATTAATCCAGCAGGTGACTCTGAAATATCACTTTAAGATAAAAGACACATAACCAGACTTCAGCTCTATGCCGAGTCCCTTCTCTTCGTCTCTGTTGAGCAGAACATTTTTCAGAATGATGCCGCACCTGCTGTGTGAACATGTTATTCCCTTTGGTACACAAAATTAATTTCTTATTAACATCATGTTCACAAGAATTTCAAGACCTATCTCTGGCGGGAAAAGGAAAAGAATGTTTAGGTGGGCCCAGTCAAAGGAGCAAAAAGCAAAGAAATGGTGAGTTTTAAATAAGTTTTAAAATAAGATTGACGAGAAATTCATTTATATTTGCCATAATAAAATAGGAAAATAATTTTATCAAAAATCTACAGATAACAGATATTGAAATAGATGGCTTTAAACTACTGGTTTCAAGTTTGCTCTTTTCCTAGGTGAGCAACTCACAGGTCAAGGGTCAAGGCAGCCCACGGTACAAAAGCAGTGTAAGGTCAGTGTGCACATTCTACAGTGCATACACAGCCATGTCGCCCCCGTCCAGACAGCCTGCCCTAGAACGAACTCCCCCATTTCTGGGTGCTGCGACCTTGAGCAACCTTTCTATCTCAATTTCTACATGCTGCACTGCTGAGAGAGGAATATATTTATTTCTTAGATTTGTGACAAGTAAAGACATGTAAAGCCTTAAACAGTGCCAGGCGCACAGACGTTCACAACCACCAGCGCATGGCCCGAGACTGGAGGGAAGTCAAACTGGAAGTAACGAGACCACGCGGAGGTCCACTGCATGAACTTGGCAATGACCTGCAACGGTGGCGGTGTGAACAGGGAAGAGTGGGCTGGCTCAAGAGCTGCGGAGGAGTCTGCTCTGCCGGCCTTCACGACTGTGGGAAATGAGAGGACAGATCAGTGGCAAAGGATGACTATGCGATCTCCGACTCGGACAACGGGGCTGATGGTTGGAACTAGCGGCATGCAGGAAGGACTAGTCCGAGGAAAAGATGTGGAGTAAATTTTTAGATCTGTTGAGTCTGGAATGTACAGAAGGCTTTCAAGTAATGACATCTAGGACCTTTGTTTTATCCACACAGAACTGAAAAGGTAGTTCTGGGTCAGAAATGCAAATTTGGAAACATAAACATGTAAATAATAGTTAACCCCATGGATGTCTGTGAGATTACGGAGACTAAAAAGAACAGGGAATGAAAGATACGTTGGGTTATGGTGGGGGTTCAGACAGGAATTAAACTGGTAAGTTATTCTGTCTGAGGATCTGATGGGCAACATCAAAGGTATCAGGACGGTCAAGTGAAAGAAACACCTGCAGTCCATCTTCGCCCTCTTCCTGGGCATAACTCCCCTTTCCAACACCAAGGAATGCCCTCCTACGGAGACGGCCCACCTGAGCCACGGGCCGGCGGCCCCGCAGGTGAGCGCCCGGGGCGCGGTCTCCAGCCCTGCTGGAGCCCTGGGCACACTGCCTTGATGCCGTTTCATTTCTGTTGTCCCGACTAGAATATAAACCTCCAAGGGCAGCAGCTTTTCTCTTCTCACTTTTTTTTCATTTCATCATTTCTTTTTTACCTTTATACACCGAACTTAACACAGTGACGACACACAGCAAACACACGATCCACAAGGTAGCGCGAAGGAGTCTTGATCTGAACTTCCCAACCGGTCCCCCATATCCATCGGTAACTCTGGCACCACCTCACCTTCGGGGTTATTTTCACTTCTTTATTCATTCGTTATTTCTAATTTTCCAAAGCCTCACTGGCTTTACCTGCACAGTGCCCTTCACACCACCTCTTCATTAGCAATTGCACTATCATCATTTTATTGGAAGCCACCAGTACCTTGAGCTTCCTTGAATTTCTTTTTCCCCTTTTCTGCCTACGCTCATATTGCTGCCGTTAGTGATCTAGCACAGAGTTTTGAGCATGTCATTCCCTACTTTCCAACTTACATAGTACATTTTTAAAAAAAACTTCTAAAGTACTTAAAAAGAAATGTAAAGCCGAACCCCATTATGCCGATCTACCTTTTAAGGCCCCTCCACGGATCCCCACAACCCTGTAGGCTTTCTTCATACTCACCCAAACATGCCTTTGCAATTTCCAGTCCTTCCACCTTTGTTCATAAAATTTTCATGACCTAAAACATTTTACTTTTTCCTTAGGACTTCGACCAATTAAAATCCATACGCCCGATGTTCAAGAGCCATTTAAAATTTCACCTCCCTTTTGACACATCTTTGGATCGCTCCACCAAACTTTAAAATAGTCTCTCTCTTACGCTGTATTCTTCTCCACGTTCCTGCCTTCTGAATCTCTTTTTAACGAGACGGCTTCCTGGCACCTCACACACCATTTTCAATACCTAAATCTTTATTTTATCTTCCCTGTCATCCTCCATCTCCTTTTCTATTCTTTTTCTTCATTATCAGCAAGCCAGGAATCTAGATTTCTCCCTTGCTCTCAGCATCCAAATTGCTCTAAAGCCCTGTGTATTATACCCTCTAAATTAGTGGCTCCGACCTCCTTGGCACCAGAGGCCCGTGCTCCTGTGAGAACCTAACGCCCGACGATCTGAGGCGGGGCTGAGGCGGTGGTGCCGGCGCTGGGGGGCAGCTGCAGACACAGGTGAAGCTTCGCTCGCTCACCCACCGCTCGCCTCCTGCCGTGTGGCCCCCACTCCTGACAGGCCGTGGACAGCCTGGGGCTTGGGGTTGCCTGCTCTAAAGAACTCAAATCCAAGCCCCCCGAGCTATCTCCTCACCACTTCTTTAGTGCGGGTCTCAGTGGCAGCTAATGTGGATGATCTAATTCAACTTTTCCAGTGATTTCCGCTGATAACGGAATGAAATCCACACGTCTTCAGAACAGGACGTCTGCACCACCTGTCACCGGCCCATCTTTTCGTCTCACCTCCAAATGCTCTCCTCATCTTCACAGCTTATATTCGGAGACGCTAGACTACATTCCATTCACCGAACACGCCAAGCTTCACAGGCCTCAGAGTTATTTCCTACGTGACGAATATTCTTCCTTCTATATCCCCTTGCTTTATCCCTACTTGAACTCCTCACCACCCAGCTTGAATGTCATCTAACGCTCAGAAAAGACTTTCTCCTTCCTGGGCAGAAACATTTTACTTTTGTATCTACCACAGCCTTTTCACTCATAGCCTTAACACGTTTCTTGCTATTTTATTTCTGTGCGTATCAATTTTCTACCCTAAGATGAGGACTCCGAGGGCCGATGCCCTCCAATCAACGTCACCGGCACCTCCCCACTATTACTACATACAGTAAGCGCTCAATAAGCATTTGTTGATTCACAAGTTTGAAATAACCTTGACTTAATCTTGTAGCTTTCTGGACCACCCTCCCAAAAATTATCAGTTCAGTCATTAAAACCTGCAGATAATTATCAAGCCTATCATATTTTTCTTTAAATAAAGATTTTTATGAAACTAACTCTGATAACCCTATCCTTCAAAAAACTTTTCTTTAATCTTTATCCTCCCTATAGACCGAAACACCTGTTGCTCTCCGGTCCCCACACTTGTTTTCCATCCTACGGGGTGCTGCTGCTTTCCCCTACACTCCTTCAGCTTACGGCCATTCCTGGAGCCAGTAAACACACACTAGTAACTGCTATGTTTGCTGTGTACCAATTTTTACTTAGACTTAATGAACACCAGGTAAAATTTACATAACACATAGAAAATAAAAAATAACGTGGGCTAATTTTTTATTATAGCCTTTAAAAGAATAACTTATGGTTCATTATCATTAATTCCTTGCTAATTGACATACTAGTAATTTCTTAAAGAATTAACTCTCCTATTTACTAGGAGGCCTATTGCTGTGATATAAGCATCAGATAAAATAATCACTTTCCTGTTAACCATTTTAGGACCAAGACTATATACAGCTAAATTGTGTAAATACTATGAAGTTTTAAAATAATTTTTTGAAGAACAATTAATTAGTGTGCTTAAATTTCCCTAGTACCAAAATATGTATTTTTATAATCAGCATTTTTATATTTCAATTAATTGTTTTATTACACCGAACAATAACATTACATCGAAATTCCAAGAATTGCCAATATCCCATGCCTAATTGACTCTGAGACAGAAAGTTAATCATTTTGTGCACTTCATTCATTTTATTTTAGATTATTTTCCTATTGAGTTTATTTATATCTGTTTTGGAAAGACACTTAATCCATTGACAAAATTAAGTTGACAAGATTATTTTTCTGTAATGCGTAAAATCAAAAATTATATTTACTTTGGGCTGAGAAAAGAACATAATAAATTGTTCTGCCTGACTGAGAGTCTAATCTATACTATAAGCCATTTCAGTGCTTTTTTGAAAGCAAACAGCATCTTCATCAACATATCAAACAACATATAGTACAAGAAAAGAAATTAAAAATTTAAAGCTTTAAAACTGTATTATTGTGTTGATTTCATGAAAACTAAGTTCTGTTTGCTATGGGGGTAGTTTTTACCCTGTAAGACAGAAGTCTAAATTTCATTCCATTTTAACCTCTAGAAACGACTTATATTGATGTTGTTTAAATATCATATCTACAACCAATTCAATTACATTTTGTCCTCTGGAGTAACTGGATAATTCTAAAACTGAATCTGGTTTATTTAGGCCTATAGCTATCAATTGCTTATATCACTTATATTTTAAAATGTGTCAAGCATATCATAGCAATTTGTAAAAGATAAAAATTTTGACAAGAATTTAAAAAAATAGAATTGCAATACAGTGTTTCTATGACAGGGTTTTGTTTCATCAATCAAATCGTAAACTCATAAATTCCACTTCTAAAATTTAAAACCAAAGAGAATGTGCATTGTCTATTATGATAGAATTTTAATAGTTCAAAATAAATTCCGCAAATAATTTTTAAATTCTCTAATGTTGGAATCTGAATCAAATCTCATAATTACATATTCCTTAAATTTAGTAGGCAAATTAAAAGTTATCTCAAAATTAAGGCAGAATAGAAACAAAAGTCACACGTAACCAATGACCACTTGTGAAGGTTGACTTGCTTAGATTCCTTTGGGAAATATGGCATGTCCTGGGCTACTGCCAGAACTCGATTTGCATCTGTGCCTTTGAGTTCTCTGTAAGAAGATGTGAGGAGGAACTTGGGGTGGTTACTTAGCCCTAGAAAACGCTGAAGGATGTTTCCAAAAGGAAGGATACACTTAGTGTGAAGGACAGGGGTACAAAGAATGAGGAGAGAAGAAACATGCCTTGGCGTGAGGGTTGGGGAGAGGGGAGACTGGAACAGAACAGTGACCATGAGCTAACAGAGACAGACTGGTGATGTGTTAGAAACAGCGCCACGTTAAACTGGGGTCAGTGAACACGCCAGAGGGCTGCGCCACGTCTCACAGGGCTCTGAGTACGAGTTTCCCAAGAGCTGTCACTGACGGCGCCTTGCAGCTCTAGACTGCGCATGCGTCCTCACTGGTCTCAGACCACTGCTGTTCATACCCTTTTCCCAGCATAACTAATGGCAGCACCCCACTCCCTCTCAAATATGTTTCTTGGATCGGATGACTAAGTTATATGATGAGTTTGGGGTGAAAAGTGACCGTGAGAGAATACCTTGTATGCGGTGATTTATTAAGGAAAACCTCCCAGAAAAATCTGGTGAGGGAATGGGGAAGGCAAAGAAGCCAAGGAGGGGATGAGTCTATGCAAAGCCCTGAAGGCAATGGCAGCTGGATCCCTCCAGGGGTACGTGGAGTGTAAGTCGCACCTCAGAGCTTATCTCTACCTGGGACAGGGGGCTGAGTTTTCATCATTCTGTACCCTTGTCATTGGCCAAGGATGCTCCCAGGTCCTCCAACTCTGTGCGAGTGGGTCGGATGGGTCAGGTGGCTCCCGTGGCTGATGGTCTTCCAAGGAAAAGCAAGCGAGAGCGGCAGTCGTGGACAGGAAAAGGCAAGAAGCAATAAACCAGAAACGGGATCTGGACAAAGCACCAACAGTGGTCACGACAGTCACTGCATGTGCCAGCCCCAACGGCTCACAAGGGACACCCTCTGACCCATCCTGTAGGAGACTGCTCATCAAGCTGGATTCTGTTGACGAGGCAGTGCGTCTATCATGCCTCCGGAAAGAGTAGGACTGAGTTCTGACACCTGCATCTGTGTGCATGTTCCTACAGAGAGAAGGTGGCTTTCTTCAGACTGTCAAAAAGTCCACGATCCAAGTGAGATTCCGTAGACATTTCAGGAGATGCTGTAAGAAAGCCCGCATTGTGTGTAATCCAATGTGTGTGTGCAACTCAGGGTGAAGGGAGAGAGAACTGGTCCGCTTCCCTCGCGACCTCATGTGGGAAGAACAGGTTTTGAATTTTTCTCTGTATGCTCTTCAGAGGTGAGAGAACATCGACCAAGGAATGCGGTGGTGCCGGAAACTCAGAATCACGAGCCAGCCTTAAGTCAGCTACAGTGATGCTGAATTTTAATCTGACCCGCATATGTCTAGTGAAGGATTTATCTGAGCAAATGAGCATTACAAAGAAACTGTTCTTTTCCCTTGTCAGACTGTTGGTAGATTCCAGATTCAATCAATAATTGAGTCAATCAATAATTCAATCAATAAATTCAATCAATAGAATTGTCAGGAGAACTTCTGTGAGGTTGTAGGAAATATGGAGTAAGCAAGCTACTTTCAGGGGCTAACAAACTTTTACCTTTTTATCACCAAAGCACATCTACACTTTGTAAAGCTCCCTTGAACACAGCAGTGTGACGCAATTCCTAACTAGGCCAATAATGAATAATTTATGCCTCTTCTCCTCACATACTGATCACCACTTTCAGCGTGACTACCGCTGATACCTCCTAAATCATATTTGCCCCACCACACCTTAGAGGTGTGACAATAGTGTTTGTTCATTTATTTCTGAGACATTTAGCAGCTTCTTAGTATAAGAGATCCGAAAATGCAGTTGCTCTTTTAAACTGGGATCTTTAATTTTCCTCTGATATGGTTTTGTTTCCACTCTGAACTGTGAAATACATTATTCTTAATTAAAAATTCTCAATGTCTAATTTTAAAGGTAATTTCTATCTAGTCATTCTTATCTGAGTTTTCATTAAATTACTATTTTTCCTCATCACTTACATCTTATCTATAACATTTGCCTTTTTCTCCACATTATGTTTATAATATTTCATTACATTGAGACTTCTCATGATTCTCACTACCTTTCATAACTTGTACTATATGTCTACTATAATTTTCTAACATCCCCCATCTGTAGAAGCTTCCTATATAAATTGAGTTCATTAATATCCTACATCTCATTATCTTTCATATTGCCTCTTTGTCTTAGACCCTGATTCTTTTATTCTATCTTTTCTCTTTGGAGAAATTTCTAGGAAACGTGACTTATGCTTCAAAGGTCCTGGTCTAAAAGTCAGCCATAATCATAATATCTAAGTAATTAGATCAGTCAAATCCAGGTCATCTTCAGCTCTCAAAACTAAATTAATATATAGCCAAGGTTAACAGTTTTAAAAACTTAATTTTCTTTTTACTTTGACAATGTAAGGGTTTTGTCCCTTTTTAAATATTTTTATCACCAGATTATTTGCCCATTTTCTATCTATGTAGAGGCGGGCTTATTTTTCCACTTGGCCACGTCTGCTTCAGGATCTCTTTCATATACATGTCACAAAATCCTTACTGTCTAGTGGACAAAGAAGATACCATGAGCAGAATGTCAGCACCAAATTGCAGCATCTCAGACTATGGACATCTTCAATTAAAGAAAGTGATGGATCATGAAATGCTAGTCCATTCAAAAATATCATTCTAGTACCTAGAAACACTCTTTTGCAATCATCTACGATTATGTTATTTAAACACGCTACAAATGAAAATAAGAAAGTGGATTTTCTGACTTTTTTTAGCTTTTTCAAAAACTAAGAACCTATCTGACAATATCAAATGCTGCCAAGGATGTGGAGCAACAGGAACTCTCACTCATCATTGGTGGGATGCAAAATGGTGCAGTGTGCAAAATGGTACTTTGGAAGACACTGTGGCCGTTTCTTATAAAATTAAACACACTCTTACTATACAATCCAGCAATTGCACTCCTTGGCATTTACTTCAAGGAGCTGAAAACTTACATCCACACAAAAACTTGCACGTGGATATTTATAGGAGCTTTATTCAGAAATTCCAAAACTTGGCAGTAACCAAGTTGCCCTTCAGCAGGAGAATGGATAAACAAACAGTGGCATATATAAACAATGGAATAGTCCGAGCTTAAAAGAAATGAGCTACCAAGACATAAAATGACACAGAAGAACCTTAAATGCATATTACTAAGTGAAAGAAGCCAATTAGAAAAAGCTACGCACTGTAGGATCCCACTATACAACATCGTAGAAAGGGAGAAACTTTGGAGACAGCAAAAAGACCAGTGGTTGCCAGAGACAAAGGGGGAGGTAGAGGGACAAATCAGCAGAGCACAGGTGATTTTTAGGACAATGAAACTACTCTGGTTGATAACATAATAATGGATACATAATGATAGACATATTGGTCAAAACACATAAAATGAAAACAGCAACAGTGACTCCTAGGCAAACTATGGACTTAGGGTGATGACTTAGTGTAGATGTGGGTTCCTGAACTGTAACAAATGTACCCTCTGATGAGGGATGCTGATGGGAGAGGAGGCTGTGCATGGGTCAGGGCAGAGGATGGCGGGAACCTCTGTACTTTCTGCTCCATTTTTGCTGTGACTCAAAACCACTCTAAAAAATAAATTCTATTTTTAAAAAGACATTTATACACCTTTAAAAAGTGTTTGTTGAATTAAGGACAACTTTAATAAGTTTTAAACTGATATACCCAGTGGGTAGCATGGAAATATAAAAGTGGAGAAAGAAAAAATGTGCTATTCAAGATGAAAAGTGAATTAAAAACCTTTTTTTCCTTCAAATAAGTTTGGGAAACAATGATTTCTTTATAGGAAATACTTATCATTGGTTTTATCATGTTAATGCATCTTACGACTGCCAACTGAGGTTTATATGATGCAATATTTCACAAACGTGTTTGATAATAAACACATTTTTTGTAAGCATTTCTTGAAGCCAGGAACTGGCTGAATGTACTTTTGAAAATGCTCTCATTGACCGTGCTATTTCCATTTGGTTGTGGGAACTGCCATATTTAACACATAAAATTCATTCTGCCAATAATCTTGACCGTACAAAAATAAATGAGGCAGAACTACTACCTCTAAGAACCTCATCCCCTGTCTGTGGCTGGGAGAGGCGGCAAGCATTTCCCACACCACTTAGCAAAAGATATGATAAAAATGTACACAGAGCACAGATTTATGAAACACACATGACATTATCACTGTTCCAAACCTGGGGTCATCTAACTACAGACTGTGGGCCAAATCCATCTTGCATTGCCCGTTTAAGTAAATAAAATCATGCTGGAAAACAGCCATGCACATCCATTTATGTATAGTCTAGAGCTCCTTTTGCAGAGCTCGGTAGCGTGACAGGCTGTCTTGCCCAAAATGTCTAAAATATTTATTATTCAGCTATTTACAGAAAAAGCTTGCCAACTAGGGAGATGTCAAAATAATTCACTCTTAGCCACAGGTGCTCTAACTGAAAGAAGTAAATGGAACCTTATAAGACGTTTGCTAATTAATACATGTTATTGTTTCATCAGGTATTTTGTGAGTTGGCTAAAGTTTCTATGCATGTATTACATAGCTGCTTGAACACTGATTTTTCATTTTATTAAGGTCAAATTATTAACAGTTGTACCTTGCATAGAGTAGAATTTTTTAAAAAGAGAGAATGCTAGACTAGAATCAAGAAAAATATTGAGACTCTGCCAATTTTTTTTCACTTTAAACTGATTTTTAAAAAGTATTCTTAGGCCAAAGGCCAAAAAGACTTTTTAAGAATCTTTTGTGTGAGAAACTAGAAGAATATTTAACCATTTTGCAAAAAGTAAGTCTATTATGTATATACATTTTTTTCAAATAGCAATGAGGAATTTTTTCCGCTACCTGAAACGACCAGATTCATGATTTTTAATCATCAAAAACAACAGTGGAGTGAAAGGACTGATTTATTTACTGAGTTTACTGGCATTTCACTTCACTGTCCATTTGTTTAAATATTTTGTCATGGTAACACAAGATCTGTGTTGTTTTTTTTTTTTTCTTTTTCTCCCTTGGTTGTTATGCTGATGCTTCTCATTTATTTCCTCTAGATTTAAAGGATTATTGTAAACGCATGAATAATGTAACTATGACTATGAAGGCACTCAGTTTCTTTAATTAAATTTATTTGCCTGGAGCACAGGATATGTTTTAAAATATCAGAAACATTCCACTTTAGGATAGCTGGTGTTTTAATTTTTCTTCTTTCATTAAACACCTCATGAAGAAGCCAAAAATGTCTTCATATAATAAGCTCAAACTAATTTTAAGATGCTGTTTATATAAAGAATTTTTAAACCCGCCTATCATGTCTTCCTAAATGATTTATCTCAACAAGCACTTTGCTGTCAAACTTGAAACTTCAAGTTTAAAAACAGCCAAAAAAAAAAAAAAATAGCATGCAATTCCTATTTTCATCTTGATTTCAATTATTATAAAATCATAGTCTGTCTATTCTAATTATAGCAAAATATTCATACAGACTGGTGATGTGATTCTTATTTCAGTCTAAAGTGTCTTCTTTATGAAATCACACTCAAGGCCTGAACTGTGCTCTTTTAAAAACAGCAGTAAGAGTGGTATAGCTAAAAGCTCCAGGAATGGAAATCCAACCTTTCTTTGGCCTGTGCTTTCCTATCTGGCCTTGGAAGGTCACATGGTCTCTCTGACTCATTTATGTCATCTGTTGATTAAATAAATTTGATAATATCATATATTGAAAAATCTGTAAGCCTCTCAGTTTTGAGGAACTTTTTCACAGTTTATTACTTAAGGTTCTATATTGACTTGATTTTCATGATTATGAATGCAAAATTTTATAATTACATGTCTTTGATATCCACTTTCCTATCAATGTATTTTGAATTATTAAAGGTTTTAGTTAATATTTTATAGAAATAGTAGGGCCTTGCAGGTCATTCTGAAATTTTACTCTACGTGAAAGGTGGAGGCAGCGGAGGCGGCGTTTAAGTGAAGTGACATATATGACCTACGTTTAGCAGAAACATTTGTGCTGGGAATAAGAGGGAGAAGCGCTTTTGGGAGTCCAGGTTAGAGTAGGTATCAGACCAGAGCGAAGGGCGGCGAGTCAACCAGAGGAATCACTGAGGAATCTCCAAAAACTCCGCAAGAGGAAATGGATATCTGATAAGCCTAGGCAACGCGACAGTCCCATCACACCAGACGGCATCCTTCTCCCCTATCCTGACCCTGGAGGCCGCAGAAACAGCAACTAGCAAGTGGGGAGGAGAGGACTGTGGTTTACAAAAGAAAGCAGATTGCCCTATATCCAGCCCCAACTTCGGAGTTCTCAACTGAAACAGGCCTTATCCAGGGAGAAAAGACGAAGAGTAAGGTAGGAATCATGCTGTTACGTTAAAATGGACTTTGTAATAATGGATAGGAGGCAGACAGCATAACTCACAGGGCCTGGTGAGAACTTTGAGACCCACCCACAACGGATATGAAGGGACAATGAAGGAAGCCTTACAGGTATAAATGCCAATTGCTTTAAACAAACTGTACCACGTAGGCCAAGTATTCAGTTATTATAAAGAGACTATTGGAGGGAAAATGCTAAAACTCCCTACCCTCGAGATTCCCTTCCCCTGGGCATTCAGTCGAACACCAGTCTAGGTGATGCTATGAAAGAATTTTGCAGATGGAACTCAAGTCCCAAGTCAGTCGACTTCCACATACGGAGGCTGATACACTAAACTTCATTAGTGTATCACTGACATTCATAACCAGTTTAATTGGGATTTTAAATACACCAAGGATTCCAATAAGAACACATCTTTTTTGAAGATAATGCTGGTCATTAGCTTCTTTACAGCTAAAATCTCATCAGGAATTCTGCTTTTGAATATTTTTTACTGTTTTTTCACTTACAAATTTGCATGACCAAATGAATAAAACTTTCAGTCATGATATGCCTTTATTTCCTTATAGACTAAATCATATTTATGGTAGGGGCATACTAGTCAAAATTTCTGTGATGAGACATTCTCAGAGATTCAATAAATTGATCATATTTCTCGATGGCTTATTTAATAAATGTAAAAATTATACTATTCGCTTTTTGCTTCCTCCTCATGACTCCTTACCACATCGCTCCACACAATTCACTCAACGTGCTCACATGATTTGGGGACAGAAGAGGGAATCGCTGTCCAGGACCAACCTTACCATAGGGTATGTGAAAGTGAGAATCAGAATGCAGTTCTATATTTAGCCCAGTAATGCAATCCATCGGCCGTGGAACAGGAATATTTTCTGACCCACGGCAAGACGGGTCAGCGTTTTAAGCTGTGATTTCGAGTCTTAGGTAGCTTGAATGTAATTTTGCAGTCGAAGTTATTGGCATGGTAGCGTCTCAGACCAGATCAATAGAGCCAGGAAGATACACAAATCACAAGGAAAAGCACCATTTTCTTAACAAGTTCCCAGTATGGATCTGCCCGTCCAGACAGTCAGGTAGAGGACAGCTGCCGGACCGCTGCTGCGGCCTGCGCCACCACGTTCTCGCGCCCCTCCCCTTCCCTCCCTTCTCCTCCTTCCGGTTCATTTTCAGCCTGTGTAGAGGGAAGAGGCTTGCCAAGCCTACCTGGGACTCCGGGCCGCCTGCGTCTGTCACCTACGACAATCTGAAGACATGACTTGAAATCCTTTAATAGCTTCACCCACGTTTAGCTTCTTGACTAAACAGCAAGCGGCAAGGCCTCCTGGAAACACACCTCGGCACACAACTCTGCTGCCCCCACCCCGGCTCCGAGTTTCAGGGAGGGGGAGGCCCGTCATCCCCATATGACTCAAGCCATTTTCTAGGGTTTTCTAGAGTGCACTCAGGACTGTGCTCAGGTATTGTGGGATCACCTCTTCCTGATGTGAGCCACGGCTCGCTGTTCCAGAAGAACCCATTCTTGCCCTAATTAAGTAAGTGCTGCTTAAAGAGCAGTCTCCACTCTCCAACTGAAGGCATTTTTTTTTCCTTTAGTGCGTTAAGAACTGTGAAGAACCGATATTTTATCAAGCTAAGTTAGCCTTCTGTAGCACCAACCGTGAATCTGCTGAATCAAAGACAAAGGACAGTTTACTACTCACAGCCATAGCAGTGTCCAGACTACACGCATTTCTGAGTTCCTGAGCCCCAATTCCCACAATGCAATGCAAGGGGGGCATTTCCATCACAGAAGAGGAACTCTGAGCTTAAGGATCCTGAGTCTTTTTTCATGGACAAAGTAAATCCATTTACACTCTAATCTGGAGAAAAATACTACCTCTGTCTTACAAGGCTGTTCACTCTACAAATGTCCTTGAAAACACAGTTCAGAAAAATCGCAATCGGTGTCTCTACTTAAAAGATATGCAGAATCATGAGAGACCTATTACAATTCGAAGTGTGTTGAGGTCAAAGCCAGGGAAGTAAATAAAAGCCCACTGTTTTACACATCAAATAATACCTGATTTGGGGGGGGAAGGGGGAATTATTACACATGCATTCAATTTTTTCATCAGTCTAATCAAATTTCATATTCTTTTTGAACTACATCTTAAGCTATTACAACTTAGCAAGGTTTTAGAGAAATTTTCTAATTATTGATTTCTGGATATCTCAGGTGTTTGGCTTTTATAATATAGTCTATTAAGATTCTGGGATAATAAAAAAATATCCACTTTACTTACTTAATTCTTCATTATTTATTTGGCATTATGCTGAGTTCGTTTTGACCCATAAAATCGATAACAAGAAAGCGATCCATCTTACATATACTGTAATCAGAGTCTGTTAGAAAAGAACCGTGTCTAAAAAGATGATTTACAATGCCCTCGTATGGTAGTCACCATGGTGTAAAATCATCAAGAAAAAGATAGGTCAGAGAATGTATTTTTGAGGATATGATGCCAGCTCTACATCTAAGAAATGAATGAATATTAACCAGGTAAATTAAGAGTGATTCTTTTATCAGTCATATAGGTCTATTGATAAACCATCAAACAATTCTTAATTTTTGTTACAATTGTCTTTTTAATTATTATTTCTAGCATTTCCTTTGGTTCTTCCTTAGACTGCATGTGCTCTGCCCAAATTACCCATCTGATCTTAATGTTTCCACTGTTTCCATTACAGCTCTACACAGACTAAAATAACAATGTTAATCTACTAAAGTAATTATTTTAAATCCCGTCTTATAATTCTAACATCCTTGTCATATCTGAGTTTCATTCTGATGACTGTTTTGCCTTTTCGGAATGAGGATTTATTTATTTTTTTTGCCTTTGTTATGCCTTGTGATACTTAATGGCTAATAGCAACTGAGGCTGACGGACTTCAGTGTGCGGTTTCACGTGGCTCTGCCTGAGACGTGGGCTGTGTTTGGCGCTGGCTGTAGCGACAGGGGCCAGAGCTGTCACATTTCTCCACTGTCCTTGTTGTCCTCTCCTCGGCCGTCTTGCGTTTCCCAAAGAACTTCTGATGTGGAGACTGGGCCTTATGCCGCATTGAAATGGAATCCATTTTTTATGCAATAGACTTGTTGATGTGGTAAGAAGTGGACATGGGAGGAGGCTACAGTCTTCTGATTACATCTCAGTATTTAGCAGGCCTGGGTACTGGAGTCGTGATCTTCGGAAATGTTTCTTCAGTGATACAGCCTTTTCTCCTTGGCTCCCTATTCCCTTCCCTGGCTTCAGAGGTCCAAATCTATGTCCTCGAATTCCTGACCTAGGCTGACCACTGTCCTTCCCTCCAGTTAGATGGGAAAGCTGGGGGACATGGAGAGGGAGGATCTTTCCCTGGGACAAGGCTCTGGCAAAGTCCTCTTCCCCGGGGTGGACCTCTGCGAAGGAGAAGGTTCTACATGCCTCCCTCAGTGATTATTCCTTCACTCTCCTTGCTGGAGCCATAAAGAACTCTTTTCGGATCTTCATTGTGAGAATCTAGCAGGGCTTCTGGAGGTAATGTCCACAAAACTGTACCCCCCATTCCAAGACTGCAAACCCTAAGACATTGGCACTCTCGTGCTGATCCACAGTCGACTGCCAGAAGTTTGTCAAAATTACCAGTTTCTGGCCCCAGTGGCTTCAGGTCCCAGTAACCAAATCTCATCTGTAGCACTCTGGATCTCACCTGCCCAGATCTGGGTGGCTATGTGCTGTGAGAGCTTAGTTCTCTGATGGCTGCACCTACGCCATTGGTTTTTCAGTTTTTACAGCGATTTCTTATTATAAGAGTAGAAGCGAAAGCTTCTAAGTTCTTTACCCATCAGAGCTGAAACTACACATCCACTCTCTCCATTTTTGAAATATTACAGTATTTGACTTTTTGCTATAAAAAATCCAAACATGCAGGAAAGTCAACGAGATAGTATAGTATAACATAATTGCATGTCTAGAGACAGCACTTCCATTAAACAAACGTTTACACACTACCGTATCTGCTTCAATTATTTACTGGCAGAATTTTTTAAAGTAAATTACAAACTATTATGACATTTCACCCCTAAAGAAGTATATTTTCTTATATACCAGCAACTACTTGACAAAACTGACAATAATCCCAAAATAACATCTAATGTCCAGCTGATATGCAAATATTATCAGGAGCCCAAAGCACTATAGCATACTAGTTTAAACCAGTAACCGATCGTGAGCTATGACTTGCGTTCGGTTACTGTGTTTTTTAAATGCATTTGAACCTAGAACAAGCCGTTTTTCATGGCGCCCACTGTTGAAGATAAAAGGTTAGCTGTCCTGCAGAGCACCTCATCTCTTGGGTTTGCCCGTTTGTGTCCCTGGGACGCTGTTTAACTTCTCCTTCCGCTGTCTCTCTTCTCTGTAAACTGGAAGTTAGATCTAAAATGAGTCTTTACTAGAACCACTCGGTGAGAATGCTTTCAGATGACTGTGTGCTCCATATGCATCGTGTCGGAAAACATCGAAAGCAAGCGGCTCCACTCTTGATGACGCTATGGCCGGGCAACGTATTACGAGGGACACGGTCAGCACTCTCTGTTGAAATATTCTGCATTTGCTCTGACAACCAACGTGGCAATCTCTTCGCTTGCTGTCCTTCACCAGGGGGCCAGGCCCTGCGCGTGAGGACTGCCAAGTTCCCGCTTTCCCCAGATCACCCCAAGTACAGTTGTTAAGGTCGTAGTCTACTAACTGAAATTCTATTTTACTTGAAGGAGTCTTTATCTAATTCACATAAAGTTACCTTACAGGGCAGTGGTAACCCTGATGATTACATATTCTGATCTCCATTTGGAAAGATCACCCATTTACAATGGAGAAAAATGGATTCGTGTGGGATTAGGTAGAAAGTATAGATTGAAGTAAAATATATTTAGCCCACATGAAAGATGATGCAGTCCTCAAGTACATAAGTCATTGTAGAATTTGAACAGAAGACAGGATTTAAGAAATAAATAGATGGTAAATGGATAGAAATCAGATTTCTGCAAGCAAAAGTCTTCATATATGAAGTTAACTTCATACATCGCCCTCCCCTCCTAATGAAACAAAAACAATCAAAATACTTCATGAGATAAATAAAAAGCTGAATTTCTGAGCAGATAATTGATATGGTATTTGTGACACTAAATGATTTCGGGTTTGTTTAAAACTTTACCATTCAAATGAAAAGTAAGAGAGCAGCCAATTCAAGTGCAGAATCAGGCACAGTCACATAGCTTGTCTCATGCCCGAAGTACCCCCAAATACAGGGCCAGACAAACTAAGAAAGAAATCGTATCGGACACTTATCTTAAAAAAATGACAAAGAGGACTTAATCAGGACTACTGCAACAGGAGAGAGAGACTGAACACGACTCCCCTGAAACAGAAGGCAGAGGACTGTTACGGGCTGAAATGAGCCAATGGAAAAGTCCTGGAGGACTCTGGGAAGAGGGAGGGGGATTTGCTCAGTGCAATTAGGACAGCCGTGCTTGCTACCTGTTACTCAGGAAGTTAGGCTCCTACCCGCCCAGAGGCCTCAGGTTTTTTGATGATTACAGAGCAAAAGCCTGGCTCCCGGGTCCTTGAGAGACACATTGCTGGGTTACAGAAGATTTACACCTCAAAAGCTCAGAGAAAGAATTTACAAGCACAAGTCTTCTAAAGAAAAGGCTCTAAGGAAAGGGAGGTCAAGGCCTTAGAGTCGGGAAGAAAGCTGTCTAAAGTTTAGCCTAGCCGAGGAGAACAGCAAGGTCATCTCAGTCAAAATGTGCTCAAGAAATGGAGGCCGAAAGCAAAGTAAGGTGCCCGGAAGGAGACCTTCTGCATGTAAATACGGCAACTGCCAGTTTTGTGCTTAGCTGCATTAGTAAAACAGCATAAAGTAATTAAAACATACTCTCCTTTACACAGTGAGAAAGAATAATGACAACAGGAGGGAAAAATAACGTCCTGATTTTCTGTTGATGAATTGTGCAGCTACTAGTTCGCCTTGAAAGACTTCGAACTTAAGCCAGCTTCAGAAATATGCAAAGCCGGGAACCGTTCAAACAGGGAGACGGTTTCTCCCTGTGTCCATGAGGCAGAAACGGTAATCTGGCATAATCTCAATTGTTGGAGTAGATTCTCAGTCTAATCCTATGCGTTGTCTGTGCTCTGAATGAGGGAGATTGTGACAAACCAACCAACCAACCAACTAGCAGAAGGGAGTCAGCTTTGAGGCACAGATCCCCCTCCCTCAGCCATCAAAATTAGTGTGAGTGCTGCTTCAAGTTAAGAGCTAACTGCAGAATTTTTCTACTTTAAAGAGCAGACAACATTCATTGTTTCATGTTTTGTTTTATTTTCTAAGACAGTTGTTCTGGGTGGAACTTTGTTCCCTCAAAAAGAAGGTAAGGCGCAGCCCTAACCCCGGTACCTCAGGGGGGCAGGCCATTTCATGAAGTGGACATGAGCTCCTTAGGGTGCGCCCTGTTCCAACATGGCTGTGTCCTCACACAAGGCAGAAATCTGGCCTCAGAGGCAGCCGGGCACAGAGGGGAGACGATCTCTGAAGAGGCACAGGGAGAAGTCGACCTTCTACAAGGTGAGGAGAGGGGCCTGGCACCCTCCCTCACGGCCCCCACGAGACCAGCCCGCTGGCACCTCAATCCAGACTCCAACCTCCCGGGTTTAGGCCGCCTCATGTGTGCGACCTTTTTAAGTGGCGGCCCTAGCAAACTGATCTAAGAGTGTTAAGACTAAAAAAAAAAAAAAAAATCCTAAGATATTTTGAAGTATTCTAGGGTTGCTAACTTCTCACAAAACTATAGTTTAGAAAGAATGTTACTCTTCTCACTTCTGCTGACCTTTGCACCATTCTTTATGATATGGAAATTTATTGAGAAAATACAGGATTACCTTTAAAAGAGCTGTCAAACCAACTGCCACATTTTTCACAATGTAATCCAATTTTTATTCCATATTCTCAATTTGAAAGGTTTACAAATTATTCCAGCATGTTACCATAAGAGGGGAGAAAAATTCCATCCGCTAACACTGGATTATGATATTAATCAGATACTAAAACGAGAGTCTAGAGGAATGTATTTTTAATGAAGAAAATGCTAGGTACATAAAGTGTTTAATATTCAAGGTCTCAATATTATATTTCTTTTAGAAATGCCACTGCCTTCAGGTTTATCTTTCTAATGTTCTTGATGGATGCTAAGGATACTGCAGAAACCTAAATTTTGAAATCTTTAAATAGATGAAAGCCCATCATAAATAATGTACTTTCGCATTTAGATAAGATAGTCTGCTTGGCTATTTTAAAAGTAAAAAAAAAAAAAAAAAAAAAAAAACCAGAGCTATTCTGCTTAGGCATTTCTGCAACAAATCAAACAGCAATCATCATTTTGCTTGTATTTTGCTATTTGTCGTCAGGACTGCCCTACCATAAAGCGATATATAATAATTTCTCTCAGTGACAGATTAATTGGTTTTCTCTGTGCCTAATTTTAGAATATTTAAAGTGCCAGACCAGGCTAGATATCCTACTATTCGTTCTCAGTGCGTCCAATGCGTATTTTGAAGAATTCTGAGGGGTGGAGGCAGCTTCTGTATGTATGTGCGAGCCTCTCTCCTTCACTAAATAGCCAGGCCAGGAATGATGTCACCACCTGCGTCTCCAGGTGAGAGCAGAGGCTGGACCTCCTTGACCTTGGTGTGGGGGAACAGAGTGAGCCTTGCGTTGGAGCCTTAGTGCTCGCTCCCCACCCCCTACTCCCTCTTCCCAAGGAAAATCCCTTGGCTGGGTCGCTCACCTCCTTCAAGTCTTTTCTCAACGTTCTCCTCCTAAAGAAGAGCACTCACTGTCTAACTCAACGCGGCGCACCGTCCCTCTCCCCCTGGCATCTGAGGTCTCCCTTATGTTCGCTAGTTTTTCTTCTTCTAACAACATTTAACACTTTATAGTATGTTATATAGCTTTATAATTTATTATATTTGTTTTAATCACCCTTAAACCCTGGTTAAAATCATCTCCATGAATATAGAGATCTTGTTCTGTTTCTTAACAGATCCTGTGTGTTAAGAATGCTATCTGACACATGACAGACACTAAACATCTGTGATGATAGGTATGTGATCAGCTACAGGGAAGAGCGCCTGCTACCCCTTGCTCCCTGCATAAACCAACCAACCAACCAACCAAGTAACCAACCAACGAGCACACGAACCTGCCACCCCCAACCCGGATCCGAGACACCGAGGAGTCTCTATCTGCCTTGCCTGCTTATGGGTTTGGACAGATACTGCTCTGGTGACCCAAAGCTCTCAGAAGCAGTGGAGCAGACTGCATCTCGCTCCTCAAGGAGACCAGAGAGGGATCGTAATTCCTGCTCCATGGCTGTCGTCCCCAAACTGCGACAGCTACTCTACTTCCCGCTCTGTGCTACGTGCAGCTACAGGGGACAGGCTAATGACTCAATCTTTGCGAGTTCTAAAGAATCACAAAAGGACGAGCCAACAAATCAAAAACGCAACCCATTAAAAGGCTCGCAGTTACCTAAGGCAGGAAGACCGATCTGAGTATCTAGCACAGGGTGACTCGCCATATGGAAGAAAAGGAGAAACTGCTAGAAAGGTTACAAAGCAAAACAGAATAGAGAGTAATCAAACTCTTCCGGAAAATAACAAAGGAGAGATTTTCTTCTCATTTTTGAACCCAGAACTACCTTTAGAGCAAAGCCGGCAAAAGACAATACATAAATTAAAACAACAACAAAACTACATATATTCCTCATGAAAATAGACATAAAATTTCATAACCAAATGTTACCAAACCAAATTTAAGAATATATGAAAAATATTATGAATCACAACCAAGTCAGATTTATCTCAGAAACCCAGGTTAATTTAACGTTCGAAGAACAGTGAACGTAATTCACTATATATTCAGACTGGGAGAAAAAAAAAAAACACACAGAAGTATCTCAGTGATTATAGAAAAAGCATTGACCAAAACCCAACATCTATTCCTGATTTTCAAAATCTCCCACCAATATAGTAACAGAGGAGAGCTTTCTCGAACCCAGTAAAGAACATTTACGAAAAACCAATATTAACGCAATATTTACCGTTGAAACATTGGATGCTTTCCTACAACTTCCGGAACAAGGCAAGGATATCCGCGGTCACTACTTGTATTTATGTTAATAACAGAGGTTCGAGCTACTGCAATAAGAGGAAAAATGGAGAAAGAAGAAAAATCAGAAACATTGGAAAGAAGAAAATAAAACTATCTTCATTCACAAATAAAATGATCATATGCAATGCAAATTATAAGGCACAATCCTCCAAAAAGCTACTAGAAGTAATAAATGAGTATAGAGAAGTCAATATTCAAGGTCAATATGCAAAAATTAATCATTCCTACATACTAACAGTAAAACTGGTCACTTAAAATAAAAAAAAAAAACCATTTGCTAATAACATCAAAAAATATATATTACTCAGAGACAATCTTAACAAAATATGTGAAAAGACTGTACACTGAAAACTATAAAATACTGCTGAGAAAAATTCAAGAAGACCAAAATAGAGAGAGACAATATATCACTTGATTGGAAGGAAAAATTAAAATGCTAATTCTCCCCAAATTGATATACAGATTTATTGCAATCTCATCAAAATCACAGCAGGCCATTTTTCGTAGAAAATAGCAAGCAGATTCTAAAACGTATATGGAAAGATGAATAACCCATAATAGCCAAAATCATTTTGAAACAAAACTGTAGAACTTATACTTCCCAATCTCAAAATTAGTATAAAGCTATTATAATCAAGAAGCGTAGTTCAAGCAAAAAAGAAACACATAAATCAATGGAACGGAAAAGAGAATCCAAAAATAAATGCTTACATTCATTGTCAATAGATTTTTAACAAAGGTGCCAAGGAAATTCAATGGACAAAAGATAGTCTTTCAACAAATGGAGCTGAGACAACTGTGTAACTATAGACAAAAAGATAAATTTAGCCCCTTAACTCACAACGTATGCAAGACTAAGTCAAATGGATTACGGACTTAAATGTAAGAGCTAAAACTATTTTTAAAACTAGGCAAAATATGTGAATAGGCAATTCATCAAAGAAAAAATATATGCTTAATATCTATAAGTGGAAAATACGCGCACGAAAATATGCTCCACATCGTCATTAGAGAAATGAAAATTAACATCTCAGTGAGATGCCAGTGCAAACCATTCAGAATGGTTAAAGTTAAAAAGGATGAAAATGCGGAGTTGGGGCGAGAACGTGCAGCAGGCGGAACTCCCGTCACTGTGGGCCGGAACGCACACTGGGAAAGCCGTGCTGGAAACCATCCTGGCGGTTTCTCGTAAAGCGAAACACGCGCTCAGGATGCATACGACCCCGCGAGCTTACCTGCAGGAGAAATGAAAACATCTGCCCACACAAAAAGTTACACTCGAATGGTCATGGCAGCTTTATTCGTCATAGACTGAAACTGAAAAAAGTCCCAAAGCCTATGAACCGGTGAGTGGGTTCACAGTGGGAGATGTATCCAGACAGCAGAATCAATCACGAAGGAATCAAAGCAATCAAAATAACAACCTACTGATACACACACAATACATGCTTATTTACACACACAAATCCTAAAGCACTAAGCTAAGTGAAAAAAAAGCCAGACTCACTGAAAAGTATGTACTGCGTGATTCAATGTATACGAAATTCCAGACAAGGCAAAACTGTAATGACAGGAAGCGGATCGGTGACGTACTACTGGTTCTGTGGGCTGGGTACGGGTCGACTGTAAATGGGTACACACAACTTTAGGAGGTGCCACAAATATCCTTAAGTTTTCAGAATTTTTTAAGTCATATTGTGTCCAAAATATAGCCATGAAAAATTTTTGAAAAATCTGAAAAATAAAACACAATGATTCTTCCCGATCCAAACTCATGATACACAGACTCTCATTATCTGAACTTGGGACCCGCATTCCAGGCCTCTGAGAGTCCCCCAGGGCAGGAGCCCTGGCAGCACCCTGGAAGGACCTTTCAGCATGGCCCTCTGCCCGGAACGCCCCAAAATAATCGCTAGATGTCTCACTGCGGCTCATAAGGCACTTATTCTAATACGTATACTGCTGTCCTCAAGCATCTCCCAGCTGTTTAACACTTTGTAGACACACTTTCGTTTAGCTTTCCTTTAAAACGGAAAGAGTGACAGTTAGTAGAAAAAATACACTTCTTAGTTTAAAACCATTTTGTTTTAGATCATTCTCAGTGAAAGGAAAAGTGCTGTTCAAGCGCACATGCCAAGTTCTCAACTGATGACATCTGAGCTTCTTCAAGTTAGTAATTGGTCACTTCAGCTGTCAGAAAACTCAGTGAGTCATTTGCAATCTTTCGTTTATAATTATGACCCAATGAATATGTTGGATCTTGCAGATCGGAAACTCAAAAGTCCAAACTTGACATGTTTCCTTTCATTCTATCTTTTGTGGTACCATTTTGTGTAGACTGTTCAGTTTCTTTCAAGAATAAACAATGCACTTGATCCTTATCTACGAAAACAGCAAATAATTATCAAAATATAAAACTGAGTTAAATTCTTTCTCTATTTTAAAACACTAGTCCAGAATTTTATGGAAAATCATAAACAATAAGCACTGCAGCAAAACACCCAGTAAGCCACTGAGAAACGTTGGGTCAC
The DNA here is from genome assembly GCF_014176215.1 of Rousettus aegyptiacus. NCBI lineage: Eukaryota > Metazoa > Chordata > Mammalia > Chiroptera > Pteropodidae > Rousettus > Rousettus aegyptiacus. Next base: position 41,875,289 of record NW_023416288.1, on the reverse strand, counting down.
CTCACAGAAATCGCTGCAGGACAGGGGTGCCTGACCCGCTCCATGTCACGGAGAAATACGTGTACAGAAGGGATGTGGACTTTGTTGTTGTTGTTGTTGTTGTTGTTGTTGTTGTTGTTGTTGTTTTGGGGGGGCGGAGTGTTTTGCTTTGTTTTGTTTTCTGTTTGATTTTTAATAAAAAAAACATTCCCAGAAAGAAAACAAAAACCAGAACGAACAGAAATCGCACACTCAAAAGCATTTCCATTAAATAATTTGCTGTTATGATTAGTACCTTCAGCCTATGTAATTAATAATGTTCAAATAGTGTTAAATAGTCTGTAAGCAAAGAGCTAATCTTTAACCTGCCTACTAATACTCACTCTGAAACTGGCCCTTCAGGATTTTTCCTGCTCTCCAGGGAAACTCGGTTCCTATTATCTGCGTTCACTAGTGCCAAACAATTAACGCACACCCAGCAGCTTCACTTCTGTTTGACGGCGATGATTTTAAAGTGTCAGGGACGGGAACTGCACTCTTAGAAGACAGGCCGGGACGCGATGAAACAGCCTTTCTACAGCCTTTCTACAGCCGAGAGCAAAGTCACAGCTGACCCGGTGTAAACCAAGAGGCAGCTCGCTCTGTACACATCTTTAGCCTCGTGAACGCCTCCCAGGAATGCAGTTATCTGCTCTGTACACTGTTACGCTGACCTGGAGATTTGGCAGAGCATGTAGGAAAGAGGCTTCAAAAGTGGACAGAAGAAAGTGGAAGAAAACTTTAGCCTTAAGAATTAGAGGGTATTAGGATAAAGGTAATGCAGTTCAAATACCTCTTACAGATAAACAGAATTCTAATTTAGTTATGTTTCATCATCTGCCTGTCTATCTACCTAGCTTATCTATCAAGTTATCTATTGCTATGTAAAAAAACTATTTCAAGTTTTTGTACTTTAACAGCCATTTCGTGTCACACTGTTCTGCAGGGTAGGAAGTCATGCCAGCCTTGGGTGTGCATTTCTTCTCTGTGCAAGGCACTAACCGGATCACTCAGTGGGATCAACCTGGCGGCTGCTCTCATCTGACAAGTCTCAGAGGGCTATGTGCATGTGCCTTGGGTACTTGCAGGAAGGTGGGAAGGCAGGGGACAGCTGTACCTTTCTTCCTGTGTAAACTCGGGCGCTCTTTTGGGGTCCTGTCCCACAGGGTGGCCAGACCTTACGTGGGGGCTCAGGACTCCCAGAGATCAAAACAGGAGCTTCCAGTTCTTTTAAAGTGTGACTACCTCTAGAATTGAAATAATATGCTTTATTCCACTGGAGTAATGTGCTTTATTATACTGGACATACAACTAAAAAAAAAATACTGAAACGGTTCCATACAACATTAATTCCTTCCAAATAGGATTTATCCACGTCTCTTCTAGGTAAGCGTAGTGGATATCATGTCATTTAATGTCCTTAATGATAGCATGTGGTAGGTAATGTGACTCCTCTCATTTTATAGATAAAACCACTGAGGTTTTGATTACTGCTCCTGCTTATAGAGATATTCTCCCTGGGTAAGTTTAGTTCCATCTACGCAAGTGACGACCCATGCACGTTCCTCTCGCCCCTACCATGTGTAGGGGGACTTATAAGGTCACAGAAATGCTCAACAGCAGGTTGCCCATGAGCTGTGACAGGAACATTCATGCTGTGGTCAGTTCAGCCTCTGAGTCCCTTTCAACTTTCCAACTTGATCCCCTGCAATTAAACAACACTACTAGTAGTAATTAATAACAATTCTCTTTTTTCCCCTCTAAACTATATTCCCTCTCCGATTTTTTCTTTCTGTTCAGCGTTCTCCCCCCTTACCGCAGGCCGCTCCTGCGTCAGTGAGAGTGTGTCTACGGAAGTCACGTCTCACCCTCGGCAATTCCCTTTCATCTGCGCTTCGGTTCAGTGTGGGTTGCGGTGAGTAGAAAGGAAGAAGGAAAATGACGCAAGGAAGAAAAGGTGGAGAGAAATGTTCAGATGAATCTGTCAGACCACCTGGCCGCAAGAAGTCACGCGACTTGCCCAGAACAGGATCACGCAGAAGAAGGTGAAGCGTCCCCATCCAGGAGGACCCTTCCCTAAGCTTGGGCCGCCTGCCTGGGAAGGCTCTCCCTGACCACCAGGAGTTCCCGCTCAGGACGATTAGCAGGCCTTCCTCTGCGCTGTGAGACTCTCTGTGGCCACACCCACTGAGCGTCTGCCACACTGTGCTCACCCCGTCTAAATGTTTCTGCCCCCCTCGTGCCCTGTACGTCACTAGCAGCCAGCAGGCACCACATACATATCTGTTCTCTGCCATGCGCCATTCTTCCCTTCACAAGCAAATGCAGTTAAAGAGAAGCTGACGCTCGCTCTATACCTTCTCATGGCCCAGTCACTCCTTAGCCCCATGCAACCTACCTATGCACCCAAGGTCCTTTTATTAACAGTACTATTACCCTATGTTGTGTCAAAAATACCCCTTGCGGCCCGGTTGCACAGGCAAACCCCAGGCTATCTTGTTTAAGATTTCTGAAACAATAACTGCTCATCGCTCTCTCATGAATGTCTTTCCTTCTTCTCCTGTTCCCATGACATTTTTCTCTCTTGATTAACCTCCTATGCCTCTGGCCATTCCTTTTCGATTACTTCCCTGTGCTGTGATTTCTCTATCGTGCCCTGGTGTCTGTATCCATTCACCTGGCCCTTCTAGTCTCCATGCTCCACCTAAGACAGCATCCATGGCGGCTCTTGCCCCGAAGAGAATTACCAGCCTACCACATGGACAGTTGGTCCACGACTCCACTGATGGGATCTCCCTTTATCTCTTTTCTATACAACGGGTGCGCCTATTTCTCTTTCTCAGGGATTTTACATAATATAGATCTGTATACATATGGATATATATATCTGATGAGGAAAACTGGCAGAGCGCTAGCAGGAAACCCAGTTACCTGGGAATTAAAACAATTCCCTCTGCACGGTCAAGGCGTGTGCCACACACACAGGGAGACAGCCGAGGAATCTTTGCCTGTGGGTAACACAATCCCACAGAAGACTATCTCCTTTTGCCCTTTTATTATCACCTATGCCTAGACTGTACAGGATGAAACCAGTCCCATGATTGAAACGAGTCCCATCTAAATCCTACCACAGACAAACACAGAGAAGCCGTTCCTGCACGTCGGCTGACACCAATCACAGCATCTGGCAGAATTCCGAACTGGCTGGAGATGTGCTTTTGCTTGCAGGTAACCCCTTACGCCACTCTGAATGTATGGAGCATCGCATTTCCAAAACCTGAAACTCCTCGAGGCAGTGGAAAAAATAATTACACTCTTTTCCCAGACAGGAACACCAAGGAGCACTTAGAGTGGCGCACGTGAAGAGCGCCCACAGGCGCATCGGAATGCAGCTCCCATTCCCCATCGGGGCGCCGTTTGGCAGACTGCCTTAAACCTGGGAGCCATCTTTCGCATCGCATTTTACGTGCCTAAAATTTTTACCTCTTAATAAATATTCTTGGAAAGCTGAAAAAGATTTTAATGTCATAACCACTCAATCCATATACATCTGCTTCTTCTAAAATAATAAAAAGATTCCATTCTCTGTGAATATTCTGACTCATTTAGGATGTCGGTTTGTGGATTATTTTCCCCGGGTTTTAAAATATAAAAGTATTTTAAGAGCACAGAACAGAGGCTTTCTGTGTTTAACGTGAAATCTTCACAACAATGGAAACGAGAAGCGTGGCCCCTCAGGAAGGTGTCAGAGGCGAAGAGGAAGAAGCCTCTTCAGTTGCGTCATGAGTATGAATAGTCAGGATCTGAAGGAGGTGGCCAGGACCAGACACAGGCAACTGTGAGGGGGAGTGAGTCAGGATTAATCTTCCCTGATCAGTTCTCACTGAGAACATGTCCCTTCACAGTCTGCACAGCCAGGCTGACCAAAAAGACAGGTCACAACTTTCTACAAGCAGTCCTTACCCTCCGCAAAGGTTACACTTTGGGGACCAGACTGTGAGTTGAAATAAAATCAGCTGATTTGATTTTCCCTTAAGGAGACAATGGGGAAAAATTACACTTACAGATCGAAAGCCCAGAGCCCAGCTTTTCTAGAAATGATCATATTTTATGAACTCGAAATTCTGAACCTCTAGAAAATAAATCCATTAATTGCAAGTAAATTAACACCAACCAGGTGGCTTTAAAACAACAGAAATGAATTTTCTCAGTTCCAGAGGCTGAAATCCTGAAATCAAGGTGTCAGGAGAGCCGCGCTCCCTCTGCAGGCTGGAGGGGAGAATCTTGCCTTGCCTCTGCCTAGCTTCTGGTGGCCGGTGAGCTCCTTGGTGGTCCTGGGCTTGTCCCTGCATTGTTCCACTCTGCCTCCATCGTCACAGGGCCTTCTTCCCTGGGTTTCTCTGTGTCTTGCCCTTGTCACATAAGGACACTAGTCACTGGGGTTAGGGTCCATCCTAATCCTGTATGACCTCATCTCAAGTAATCACATCTGCAGAGAGCCTGTTTCCCAATAAAGCCACATTCTGAGATTCCAGGTAGTCATGAATTTGGGAGGAGACGGGAATGGAATTTATGCCTGTACAAGTAAGTTTTTCTTTTTAGGAGAAATCATATTTGGCTAGATTTGTGGGGTTTTTTTTCTGTATTTCCAGTCATGAGGAGCAGATGGTCATATTGCAATGTTAGCTGCAAGAGACACCAGGCTTCAATACAACCATTTCTGACAGTAACATACTTCTTAATTGTCTTCTCATCTAGTCTCGGTCATATATCACATCCCTATTGTGAATCATTTCATTGAAAGAGATTGTTTTATTGGCATTTACTATGCCTATCAGTTCATGCTGTGGGATGGATTACTGTGAATATGAACTTCTATATTATACTTGCCACGGATTTTCCAAACCGCAGCCATGCTCACAGGCCGTCATCTGTGCTGAGAGCATGACAACCAACCTGACATCTCCTTTCCACGGTCATCCTACAGGTTCTTTTTCTACTGTTGGACCTCAAGTGTCCTACCCTCATCTTAGCTTTTTATTCATCTTTTTTGGTTAACTTGCCCATTTTTATGCTTTCCAGTACCTTCCAGAGAAAGTGGAATGGGAAGTTAAAATTATCTTCTGTTGTGTGGCTAAAATAAAACCGGATAGCTAGGCCAGGTATAGAACTGTCAGTTGGAAATCATCTTTCTTTGGAGATCTGAAAGCATTATACGTTGTTTCTTGTTTCCACTGTTGCTGTTGAAAAACCTCAGGCCTTTGTTGGTTCTCTAAATTTGCTATACTTTCTCTTATATTTTGTTGTTTGGTTTTTGGCTTTTTGTTTTTTGACCTCTTTGTTTTAATCTCTGGGAGGCTTCCTCAATATCATATTCTAACACTTTCATAAGTATTCTTTTGATGATCATTTTTCTAATTTTTATGATAACAACTGAAAGTTCTTCTTCGTATTATCTTGTTTTTGTTTTATGAACAACCTATATGATCACTGCGAGGATATTGTTATTTTTCCTTCCTGCATAATATTTGTTCTCTCCAAGTTGCTTTTTTCACCCTATTTGTTTATTGTTATTTTTGTTTCTATCTTCCTTGTTAAAGTCTGCCCCCAAATATCTAGTAATTGACCTGCCTGCCTGTGATTAAGAATGACAGGAAGGAGGAGCTCAAAAGCAGACTGAACACTTCAAGCATCTTAGTGGGGACTGGCAAACTTGAGCTTTACTGGAGGGAGATCTAGACGGTTATTAGGAAAACCTGGATGTCAGTATCTTTGCTTTCATCGTTTTTGAGAAGGCACATTTCCCAGAGACGGATCTTCCGCCTGCCTGTCAGGCTGCCTGAGTCCTGGGAGCCAATTTAAGAAGGGACAGAAACGCCGGCATTCATCGGTTCCTGGTCTCCTCACTTCTTTGTGACGTCACACACTTACTCCCGACAGTCCTGTCCAGGGCCCGCCGCACCTTCGCTAGTACACCGATCTCCAGCGCACTACGAGGAAGGGAGGGGTGGTCGAATGAAATGGGAGAGGTTATCTAGGAATTGTTTTTTTTATTTCATCGTATATTCTTTCAAGCAAACTGCTTCACTGTTAATTCCAAAGCTACTGCCAGTTCCTAAAGTTTTTGAAAATTCTACAGTTTAATTTTGGTTCTTTCTCAGTTTTTTCTATTTCCAGGTTAGCATTTGCTAAGTGGGTAGTCCTTGCCCATCTGCTCTCTCTGACTTCCAACATGCTGGTGCAATAGTTTTCTGTCCAGTCTTTGTGAGTCTATGTCTTCAAAAAATAATCCCTTTATTATATAGTTTAAGTGAAGTTGAAAGGATAGATATTAGATACATGTACTTAATCTTTCCACTTAAATTACAAATCTTCAGGGATAAATTTTATTTTATAAAAGAAAGCAATTTTCAACACAAAAAGGTATGCTTTCAATTATTTTTATTCAAATAACACAAAATGTAGACTAAGGTCTACAACAATGGTAGTTTGCTGGCTGATTATTGTTTTCCCAGAAGAAATACAGGGCTCTCGAGTAGTGGAGGCTAAGATAAAATTCTAACGATAATCAGCACCACTTGGCAAATAAATTACTATGATCATTCTGGTAAGAATGACATGGAGACAAAAAAGAAATTATGAAAGAGATGGAGTAATCAAAATACGCCATTTTATTAAAATGAGGCAATGATTATCAGTGTCAACTTAACATCATAGAAAAAGACCACTGGATTTTACGTACCTCATGATGTGAGTGCACAATGAAACCGTAATGTTGGCAAACTGCCGAACATAAATCCACCAGGATTGGAGATATAATTATCAATTTACAGGAAATACAAGGGTCAGAATATCTAAAATGATATATAGGGATGTCATCAGAAAAAAGCACCTTACTGTGGGAAAGCATACAGAACATTCCAATAGAACCTTCAGCAACATTGGAAGTGTTCTGCATCCACATTCTTCAGTACAATGGCCCTGTGGGACTACTGAGCACTTGAAATGTGTTTAGTGTGATACTCGTAATTTTATTTAATTGTATGTAAATTTGTATTGAATTTTAATTAATTCAAATTTAAATACCATATTGCTTCATATTGCTCTTTAGGACATTTCAACAAGAAAGATTAAGGGCCTTATAAGAGAAAAGGGCCTCAAAAATGTACCTTCCAATTACAATATATAAATTGTTATTTGGGTACTAATTAAAATGAACTGTACAAAATCATATAACAACACATCTGGAGAAAGGGGAGCACTTCTATATGATGATATTGAGGAATGAGGGTTTAGTGTATAGTAAGGATGTCATAGTTATATCTAAAAACAGTTTCCATCCGAAATGTTCATGCAAAACATTCACGGATGAAGTTATCTGATGACTCAGATTTGGGTTCAGCAGAATCCAAGGTTGGGTTGAGGTACAGATAAAATGAGAAACATGAAATACGGTTGGTCGTAAAATCATTGTTGAAGCTACTGATGGCCAGGTGTTCGCACATCATGCTATTCTCTTTACTCTTAAATATGCTAGAAAATTTCATACATTTTCTTCTTTTAACACACACATTCCACCTCCAGACATCCTGATTCTAATGTACAACTAGGGCTGAGATCCCTGGGAAAATGTAAGGAATACAAAGTCAACTTTCTATGAAGAGTTCTAAATGAGAATATAAATATTCAAGAGGCACCGTATAAAATGGAAGATGTCTCTCCCTCACCTTCAGGAAATTCTACTACACCATTACTGCAATTTGAGGTTTTATTATAAGTGTAACTTTGAAAAATCAATTTTTCAACTTCAGAATTTTGGTACATGCTCAAGATCAGAAGATAAAGGCTGGAAAAGCAATTGATATAAATAGACTTTTCAAGGCATTCTTATGCTTCATGTGAGGCTAATAAGGACCTAAATCAGAAGAGATGAAAACCTCTGCGTGTGTCCCTATAACTGCCTTAGAAATGAAGCCTCGAATGTGAAGGAAGAGGATAAATACAAACATTTATCCATCATTAAGGTCATCTTAGGAACCCACAGGCTTGTCAATATGTTTTATAACTAGAATCAGATATGGCAGACAGAACTAATAAAGTTGCAGAAAACTAAAAGACTACTACAAGTACAGCCTTTTTCTTACCATCAATTCTTTCTTTTCCCCTGACTATGGAACATATTTTTGTATATATAAGTGTAGTAAGTAGCTATTCAGAAATGAATTCCCTGGGGCCATAAAGACACGCATCTATAGAATAACAGGCTTTACAATGACTGCAAAAGGTCCAGCTTTCTGATCAGACCCTTCTAAATTTTCACATGAAATAAAACCACACCACATTTTCAAACTTTGCAATCATTAAATTCATGGTTACACATGCTTATTCATATGTCCCTACTGGGGTAAAGACAAGGGAAAAATTAGCATGCACTGTGCCTGTCAATTCATATATAAGGTATTTACTACTTTATTCTCTTGTCAATTTTATTATCTCCACCTTGAAGAAAGTAGATTCAGAGAGGCTAGGTCAATGTCACGCAGTTAGTGGAGTAGACTTAAATCTAGTTTGACTGAAAACCCTTCTGAAAAGGCTTTCATTACGCCATTCTGTCTTCTACTCTGCTTGTGTCTAGCTTTTACATGTCCATAACAAAAAGCTGAAAGAGAGACATTCCAGACACATTCTGTCAGGGAAGATGGTTTATTACCTAAAATAGAATATTTTAAACTATACCAGCAAATCTTAGAAAATGTGAATGTATTTGTTTCCTGGGCTGCCATACATTACTACAAAGTTGGTAGCTTAAAACAACAGAAGTTTGTTCTCACGGGGGCTCTGACAGTATCGGGGTCCCCATCACACTCAGCAGGCATCTCTTTGGCCCCGGCCCCTGCACTTGCAGTTCTGCCCAAGAAGTCCTTCTCCCTTTTCCGTGAAGGGCAGCGTCTGTTTGCGGCCGATGGTCTCTCTCAGCCCACATCCTGCTGTAGATCTCAGAAGCCCGATCACCATCCCTCATTTCACCCCATGTCTGTCCTCTTCTGTCCAAGCTCACACTGTTTCTGCTGCTACAGCAGTCTCAAAAATCGGGTCTGTCTCCCACGTACGTAACAGGAATCCACACATCGAGTAAGAGGACTCTCCAGAGACCCTTCCTGGATAACCCCATGTCGATTCCTGGCTTCTACGAAGAGCTGTTGTGATCCCTGCGCTCACACCCAGCTGATGAGCACAAGCTGTCCGGCCACACCGTAAGCCTCTCTCCAGTGCACACATTCCCAGTAGCAAAGGGTCCCATCTTCGCAATCTTTGATCTCTTTCCTCTCACATTTTGCTCTACACACAAAGGAAAAGCCAGACTACGCTTTGAACGCTTTGCCTGTAAGTCTCTTCGGCTACATATGCAAGTTCACTGCGTACGAGCTCTGCTTTTCACCCAGCCACGGAAAGCAATCGGTCGGGGGTTGTGCGCTTTCCAACACGGAACACTTTTCCATAGTTTCCAATAGCATGTTCCTGATTTCTTCGTGAGAACACACCAGAAGCATCTTGACGTCCATATTTCTACCCACAGCCTTGAACAGTTCGAATGCTGACTTACTCTAACCTTCGCAAAGACTCCGAAGGGGGGTTGCGGAATGCGCAGTGTGAGACATGGAGCGGACTATTAAAATTCAACGGTACAGAATTGTTAGAACTAATAGAAGAATTTTTTTTGGATATGTTGTTTTTGATAAAAGTGAGAGTGAAAAAATTTGCTAACAATTTACTCGACTTCCCTGAGGTGTTTTCTCAGGCTTTCTAGCAGGTGCTCCAAACACGTGGAATTGGGGCTACCTCCAAAAGTGCCTTTGTCATGCAAGCATCTCAGATAGAAGGGTTCGCAGGTATGGACAATCCGTACTATGAAACGATGTTTTTGAGCAAGGCAAAGGTCTCCCAAATGGCATGTCCTAATAACTTAAATCACATTACATGTTTGTTCCAAGTCAAATTATTTATTTCAACTTCTCATAAATGTTCATAGCATTGGGGAAAATTTTTAAATTCAACTTTCATAATTCCTTATTACACTCAGGTTACCTGCCAAATTCCCAAAGTACCGATAAATAAAGCTATTTCTAGTCTTGAAATCAAATACAATTCTCTGAAGTATTAGCTGGCTAAGGAAGGATTTTACCATAGGTGTCCCCATAGAAGAATTCATTAGTTGGTAACACTGTTAAGGCTGCACAGATCTGGAAGCAAGTATTAGATGAACTGCGATCACCTCTGATTAGATTTAGACCTAAGGGAAAAATTCCGTACATCAAGGTAGCAGAAGGAGCTAGCTCACCTGTAGTGCTTTGTCCCTGATAAATTTCACTCTCTGTCAGACATGAATAGCTAACTTTTAAGGAGGATTCAAGAAGAACATGCATACCACATCCAGAGGTGAAACTCTTTAATCTCATACTTTCCTATAAAACGCACTTCAGGTCTAATCACTAGAAAATAGCTATTGTTGTAAAAGTAAATCAGTAATTTACATGACAATTTTAAATCTCTTAGCTTGCACTTCTAAAGTGAAATTTAAAAATTAGCAACAGGTGATGATATATTTCAGGGAAAAAATTAAAGAACGTAACTCTAACTTACATGTGGAATATTTATGACTCTGGGAACTTTTCTCATGTATCATTTTTTCCTTCTTCAGATTTCCAGTGCAACTTATCAGCCCCTTTGCTCTTTTTCTACGCTCAGAAATTTCCAAGGAAATGTAAATATGGGCTAGGAATCTATCTATTATTTTAGTAGGAACAGCAAAAAATAAGTTCAGGGAAGAATATCCAGAAAAAAATAAATATGTTTTACGTTATGCATTCTGTTAAATAATTGATTCAGCCTATCTCATCACACATTTACAACAGCTTCTCAAGGTAGATGTAGCAGGATTGCAAAACGGAACTCCTCTTATCTCGAATTTGACTGAGGCTTTGATGGCAAAAGAGCAAAGCAATCGGTTTGAAGCAAATTGTTGTGCACACCTACAAAGGACCAGCAAAGCAGGTATCTGGAACTCCGTTTTGCAAATTTTACTTCAACATCTAAGTTGGAAAGATTTAAGTGGTTAAAGGGAGAGACAGAGAGAGAGAGAGAGAGAGAGAGAGAGAGAGAGAGACAGAGACAGAGAGAGAGAGAGAAGAGTTTCGGAGAGAATTTCTTTGGAGAGAAGTGGTAAAAAGCCTTGGCATTCATATGAGACGAGAGAAAATATGCCTCATGTTAAGCCAGGGAGACAGAACTTTAAGACTCAGAGAACTTGACTTTGTCCTTTATGAGGTGTATAGAGAATGGTGCCAGACTGATATCTCAGCACATCCTAATGTATGAGTTTGTAGTTACCCCCCTGCCCTGAGCGTACAGAGAGCTGAGCTGGGAAGGAGCTCTTGCATTTTCACTTGCCAGACAGTGCTGCAGAACTGATTGTGTGGATTTTGACAGGAGCCAGCAAGGGCTTGTTTTGGACCACACCAAATAGGGCTGAGGAGATGATGGGCCCTAACACAGCAGATTCTCCTCCAGATGCTCATTCCTTCACTCATTCCTTCAACAACACTTACTGAACATCTACTACATGCTAGGCATCATTCTAGGCACAGGGAGATACAATCATGAATAAAATAGGTAATGTATGTCTACTAAGACTTTATATTCTATTGCGGGAAGATGCATAATGAATAAATATGCCAACTTTTAAAAAGTGCTTTAGAGAAAGATGAAACCGTGAGAGAAGAAAGGTCGAGTAGAAGAGGTCAGCCGGGGGAGGGCCCTGTAGTGAGCAGCCAGGGAAGATGCGTCGGCTGCGTCACAGGAAGGACAGGTAGAGGTCCACGGGAAGGGAGCCTCTGCGAAGCCAAAACTGCCCAAGGCAAGAGTCAACTTGCAACATTTACCGAGCCTGGAAAACACGAATGCCATTTCATAGGCTGCTGTTTCCCCCCTCTCTCCCCTGACTCACCCCAAAACTCGAGAAGCCAGAGCAAACTAATGGGTGAGGCGGTGGAATGCTAGGGACAGGAAGAGGAGGCGCAGCAGCAGGAGTGACCCGGAAGCGGACCAAACCCGCCTTCCCTGTCACTGGTTTCCGCTCCACAGAATATTCCAGGTGTGGGAGGGGAGACATTTTAACTTCCAATAAAGGCTGGAATTTCTGATTGTTCAACTGCACTAACAACGAAATAGCTAAGTATTCTTTTCATGAGACCTATCACAGACTTCATGCCAGGAGACACCAACAACTAATTCACCAAGGTCATGTGAATTGAAGTGAGAGAAAAATAAAATTGCTTAATGAGTGTGCCCTACTGAGTTCTGCTCTTTCAACGTAACGGGAGGACTTAGCATTAGTGCCCACAGAAGAGAAACTGAAGCCAGGAGAGTGAATTAACCTGCTCACGTTCACACAGAACCACGAAGCAGCAGGCCCAAAACGTCAGTGTAAGAGAATCAAAGCCGTAAGCGACTCATCTGGAAGAAGCACTCCTTGATCCCAATGCCTTGAAGAGAAAGACCGTTCAACAATGAGTATTTCTTTGTGAAAGAGTTTTTCTCCTTCAGGTCCTTTAAGGGCCAAACAACTTGAGGTTCAACCAAGCCCTGTACTGAGAAGAACATTCCTTCACTGTTTATGGTCCTGAAAGCGGGAGCGTCGCTCTCCCATCTCACAGACACGGTCGGCCCATCTTACCTTTTGCCCACTTGATATTCTAATGCCCAACCTGATATTCACTCATTAGGGTTGTAGGGAGTGGTTCTAAACCAATATTAATACTGGCACAGTCCTTAGATTTACAATGTACTTTGATGCAAATGATTATTTGATGTCACAATAACCAAAAGAGGGACAACTAAAATTCTGATTACTTTATCGTAATAGAAAATAAAACTGAAGGTAAAAGAGTTTGAATTGCTCAGAGTTATAACATTGCCAAGTGTTAGCGACAAATGCTGAACACAACCCTTCCAACTTAAAAGTTTAATGTGCTTAAGAAGATAAAAGAAAGCACTTTTACTGAAATTGATAAAAGGAGTTTAGGCAATCATTTGTGTGGGAAACACATATGTCAAGCAATTTGCAATTTTCACCACTTCTAAAGATAATATTTGCTATAATTCTGTGTCTTTTTTGTTAGCTATACAAATGCCTTCTGGGACTTCCTACTGAGAATAGTTATTTGTTTGAAGGTCTTGGTTAAATTGTCTTAAGGCTCTCCTAAATTCTATGAAGAAACTAAACATTTCCCTAGTTAACTTTTACAACATATTCTCAATGTTTCATATACGGTAGGAAGATATGATTGCTTACTTTTTTCTGGAAGAGAAATAACTAAGGCTTTCTCTACAAAATTCTAACAATCAGTAAATATTGAAAACAACTCAGTCACTGGATTTCAAACAACTAGGTTGACATTTTTCTGTTTTTGTGAAATTAACATCACACATTTTATATGTGCTAACAGACATACCAAAAATTGTTCAAATCTTCACCAAATGAACTTCAAGATGGAAATGCTGAACTACTATAAGAATCTGTATCTATAAATAGGCAATCATTTAATCATTTGGATAACTCTTTTTCATTCAACATATACTTAATGTCTCTAAGTACTGACCCATAATTGCTGTTAGTTTTGCTGCTATATTAAAAAAATAAAAATTAAGATGCATCTTTACAAAACTGAACACAGAAAAAGATGGGCAACACCATAATGATGAGTTTATACGTATGTGTATATACTTCCCTCCACATCAAAAATATTTTAGAGCATATGTCCTTCAAAGGCAAATAAATCCCATCAAGTGACTGAAATTTAGAGTGTGCCATGATAACGGTGCTTTTTGTCTGACAAAAATTAGTCAGATGTTACTAAAGTTCAGATTAATATTTCATAAAGTACGATACAATGTTTTCATTATATATTATCAAGAAGTTATAAATTTCAAAGAACTCTCACAAGTGAAATACTCAGATGAAATGAGAAAGAACGTGTTTTTCCTTTATTACTTTTCTTATCTTCACATTCTATTTGTGGTTATACAGGCAGAATTCCTAGAAATTAGAAATATATAGTCAAAGGGATTTTCTTCCTAATAAAATAGCATTTTATTTTTAACCTCCTGTACCACAGACATTTTCAAATATATAAAAGTGAGAGAATAGGGTGATAGACTTTCAAGTATCCATCAGACAGCTTCAATAATGACCGATGGATGGCCAATCTTGCTATATCTATTCCTCTCCCTTTGTAATTATCTTGAAACAATCCTCAATATCTTAGAATTTCTTCTATAAATACTTTACTTTCTATTTTTACTGCTTTTTCAAAAACATAACCATAGTATCATTATAATCCTAAATAATTAATAATACTTTCTACATACCATCAAATATTTAGTCAATAGTCAGGTTTCTAGAGTTTGATTGCATTTTTTGTTTCCTTAATATGTCTGCAACGTTTAATTTATAGGTTCCTTCTCTTTTTATTGTTCGATTTATTATTGAAGACCTTGAATTATTTTTCTTAGAACATTTCCTACAGATTTTGCTGATCTGATCCCTGTGTTCATCTCCTCTACTTCCTATAAACTGAAAGTTTTTTTTATTTTTTACCAAAAATACATAAAGGTGATTTTTAGTATGTATTTCTGCACCTCATCTGAAGCCACCTAATATCTAGTTGTCTTTTTTTATGACTCATCTACACCCTCAGGTGTTGCCACTTTGACCCGTTTGTTACAAAGTTTCCACGTGCTTTCCACGCACTGGTGTCAGCAGCCACTGACGTTCCTTATGCGGGTCCCTTAGAGATTGCAAAATGGTAATCTCATCTTCCAATCGTTCCTTGTACGTTAGCTGGATTTTTTATAGAGGAAAACACTCATGCATTTACTATTCGGATATCTTGAGGTACAGATTTTATAAGGAAGGAAGGATACGTGATTGCTTTTTATGTAGTAAGAATCTAGGAATCTCTTCCAGTAGCAGACTAACTCCTTGTATCCTCACATGGGAGAAAAGGCAAGTAAGTTCTCCAGGGCTTCTTTCTCTGTTCAAAGGACACTAATCCCATCCATGAGGGCTCTGCCCTCCTGGCCTCCTCACCTCCCGAAGGCCCCACCTCCTAATACCAAGACATCGGGCATGAACTTCCGCCTATGAAGTCTGACAGTACACATTTAGGTCACAGCCCTTCCACTTAGAGTTTCTTTTATTTTATTCCATAGTTACTTATGATTTGTCCCTAGAACCTACAACCTTTACTTTTCTTCTTCACAGCCTGTAAATTTATATCTAAATATAGCTTTCATCATGTTGTATAGGTATCACTGAATTTTCTTTACTTTCTATGTGGTTTTTAATTTTCCTTCCATTTATGCTTTGTCGTTAATAATTATTTCAAAAAGCTAAGATTTTGTCAGCATTTTATTATTTATTTACAATTCTGCAGAAAATTTAATATTAAAGCTCTGCTCTTTACATGTTTTCCTTAATGGCCAAGTGCGTGACCGAATTTTTAAAATCTTCGGAAAATGTTCAAAACATATTCTTTATTTGATGAATATAAAGTGCTCCGTCTCTCTAAAAGCCTTGTAACGATGACAGACACCACTGGTCACCTTTAATATGTGCGCATGTGCTATTCTATTCATGCAGATCTTTTTTCCTATTAGAATAGTCGAGTTCTAACAGTAACATGGGATTTATTTGTAACCACTTTCTCTTTGCTCACCAGAGATTTCCTGCATGTGTTTAGTTGCTATTTTTTATTCTTTTACTTATTTTTTTGGTGCACATTACTCTGTTACATCTTTATTATAAGTTATCTTTTTCATTATGTGATGCCCTTCTTCACTGTGTTTATTGCTTTTAATTTCTCTTAGATATAACATACCTACATGTATTTTCCTATTGTTTGTATTTCTCTAGTATTTCTCTGCCCGTGCATTATTTTCAACCTTTATTCATTTTTATTAATCATGTGTTTCTTGCAGAAATATAACTTGCTTTAAAAAAATTAGATCTAATCTTAGTTCATTTGCATGTAACATAATGACTAAAATATCTGACTTCTTTATGCCTGTCTCATTTATGCTTATTAGACATTTTATATTACTTTCATTTTCATTTTCTAAAATATTGTTGATTTTTCAGAGTTATTACTATTTATTAATTTAGAAGTTCTGCTCTGCTTTTCGACGCCAAGAATGATTACCTCTCCTTTGACTGCTGCCATAGCTGAGCACATATTTCCTTGTAAGTACCTAAAAATGATATACCAAATACTCCACCACCAAGATTCACTGTTCTGGGTATCAAGAACTCGTGCTCCTTATCTGAAACTGTTTAGCTTCAGTAATTCGGGACCTTTAAAACACTTTTGCTTTTTCCCCAATTCCTCTTACATATTCTCTATTTCTTTCATTAGTGAGACCCTCTGAGATTCACCCTCATCTTCCTCACTCACTTGTAATGATGAGCAGAAACCCGTGGGAGGTGTGTGGACATGCGCGTGTGCGTGTTGGAGAGGGGAAGGAGGGAGTTATCCACTATGGCTTGTTACTTGCCATATTTCCTGGGTGTTTTCCTTGGAGGAGAACATGTTAAATATTCAGTTCTTACATCTCTTCCTATTTCATTCACCATGACGGTTGAATGATATCTGGGTTGAGCATGAGCATTCTGGGTTACATTTCTTTCTTCTCACTTGTCTGTAGATGATTTTCCATTGTCTTGTGGTTTCAAACCTTAGGTGAGAAGTCCAATATCACCGTGACCTTTTTCTGAGCCATTTGTAGCTAATTCATTGTTTCTCCTTGGAAGTTTATGAAATTAGTAGATTTTCTCTGTTTCAGGAATTTAACCAGAATCTTTCTAGATCCCCCCTTTTTTTACTTATCATGCCATACTAGAATTCAGTGTAAGCAATTAATCTGTAAACTTGACCTCATCTTTAAAAAATGTTATTGTTTGTCGTACCTCTCTGCCACTTTTATTTTAAAGGCCTTTTGTATAATACCCCAGAGTTACATTTCAAGATTCTTATCTTTTCCATTATAATTTCTGTTGTCTTTCTACTTTGTGGTTTGATATGTATTATATTTGACCTCCTAGTGAAAACAGTGGAGTCTCAACAATCCCTCTTTAATCTATATTTAAAAAAAAAACTTTCATTGAGATATCTTGAGAATTTGTTTTGTTTTCTGTAAATTTAGTTGCTATCTTCGTCTGGTTCCAGCATCTCTCTTTCGGCAGCTCTGTATCTCTGGGTAGGAATTCTGCTTGTGCCAGAGAGGTTGGTTGATGGCTTCCAGCTAGTTGGGTCACGCTCTTTCCTGAATGCTCGGAAGTTCTGGCCCTACTGATGGAGTATGTATATTCGGAGTGACAGGCCCAAACCAGTAGAATCCCACGTGGTTTCTTCCTTCAATGACTGTGGTAAAAGTAGACTCCCAAATCCCTACAGAACCATCTAAAAGGAGCTTCCTTACTTTCTGCTCTCTCTGATCTCACCTGGCCTTAGGAACCAGGAAGATGCAGGTCACGTGCAAATCTCTCCCGTGGCTTCTGAGAAATCGGCGCCAGGCACAACCATGTCACATTAGTACCAGCCATCCCTCATGATCGTTGAGGACACGCGCTTCCTGATTGATCACTGCTTTCTGGCCCTCACCTCAGATGCCCACGAGATGCTCACTTAGCCCTGTTCGCTCCACTAGAACCCAGCAGAATCCAAGATTGCCCTTGTGCTCCTCCGAGTCAGAAGATGCTCAGAACCTTTTCTCAATAAACTTCTGTGAAATAAAATCAACTCTTTACTTTTCTCTATCCTAGCTTCCACACATGTTGAATGACAATATTCTAGATTTAAACAGGACTTTGAAATTACTTTATTTCATACATGAAGAAACACGGAAGCCGAAAATATAAAGTGATTGTGAAGATGATCAGCTGCCGAAGCGGACCTTTAGGCAATTATGTCGCATGTCTCTTCGACATTATGAGATGCCAGTTAATGTGGCACTGCTCCGTGCTGGTTGTCACAGAGCAGCAGGCACAAACCAGCAGACCCCAGAGTGGAAGACTGGCGTCCTTGCGGAGAGCAGGCTTAAACACTGCAAACATTTTTTTTTTTTTTGGAGTGAAGTCAGGTACATGAAAATTCTCTAATTTCTAACTATGATAATTATTAAATTTGTTCATTCAATTAGGATGAATTTTTACAGGTGTGGGTTGGTTTAGGTATAGAAAAAATTATATAGTTTTCTCCAAGCAAAATGCTCAGATTAACATTGTAAAACTAAACAAACCAGTAGACTCAAGGATTTGATGCTCATGGATAAACCTAAAATATTACCCGTAGGAAGCTATTATTTTGCAACCCTCTTTGAGCTAATGTGTGTATCTGTGTATGTGTATATGTGTGTGTGACTTAGACTTCCCTGTCAGCCATGTAATTGGCTAGTGGTGGGATTTACTGTCAAGTAAGCAAACTGTTGTCTTTAAAAAAAAAAGAAAAAAAACTTGGAAAATTTGGAAACACTTTTTCGTAAAGATATATGTACCTCCATTAATTGTAACATTATTCACAACAACCTAAGTGTCCTTCAGACAATAACTGGATAAAGAAGATGTAGCACATATACATAAGGGAAAAAATGATAAAATATTGACATTTACGACAACATGGCAAATGAGAGGATCACGCTAAGTGAAATAAGTCAGTTGGAAAAAGGCAAGAACCATATGATTTCACTCATACGTGGGCTATAAAACCAAAGGCAACAAATAAAAAACAACCACAATAAAAACCCGCAGACACAGACAACAGTAGTGGTTACCAGAGGCAGACAGACAGATGACGTCTTACATTCCGCTGCGTCATCACCACCCGAAGCCTAGTCTCCTCCCGGGCTCCTCGTCATCCTCCCCCATCCCCACCCCACCCCACCCCCGGTAACCACTGTGCTCGTCTCCGATCCGCTCCATCAGCGAAGGTAGGACCCCCCACGCTGAGCAGACTGTGACACACACGATACCCGACACTGGCCGGACGGGCCCGACGGCAGAGAATGAGTCACATGTACTGACGATCTAGGGGAGAAGGACACACACCATGCAAGGTGGCGTGGGGTCTGCACTTGGGAATAGGGCGAACAGGGATGTGGGAGCGGACCCTGTAGTGACAAGACAATGAGGTGTGCCCTGGTTATTGCGGGAGGACGTGATTGATTTGTCTGAAGAATTACGCGGGCTGGAGGAGTAAAGCTGAGGGCCAGGCGGGGTGCAGCTGATCTGGCTGACAGAGGGCCCACCCAGTGGAGGGCCTTTCCTGCCGGGGTCGGGAAGAGGGAGGGGGAAAACATTTGGGAAGATCGGGGAGCTCATGGTTAGGCTTCTGGGGCCCTATCAGGCTCGAAAGTAGGAAAGCAGCATTTTAGACTTTAAAATGTAGTGTGTTTAATATCAGTTTAGAGGTGTTGGTTTTTCAATGCTGGATCACTAAAATCAGATGTTAAAAAGATAAAAAACCTTTTAATGGAAATCATATTTTTATTGACTCCAATGATTCTTAATAAAACATTCTTAAGCTTGATACCTTAGTGAGTTCTAAAACGTAAGTCAAGGGTTCGCTTCTTTGGCATCAAACATCAAATACAGATTTACACCTGAATTTAAAAACTTGAACGCTAATGTGTAGTTTCATTTGCTGATATGTTACAGCAAACCGTGTAACATTATATATCATTTTCTTCGATTTTGTGTATTTTAATAAACTGCCTTTCTACCTGCATACCTCCAAGCATCGTGCCAGGAAACAAGATGGTATCAAAAAACGTTGGCAATATTTGTAATAATGCTGTTATTTAGCTCTGTTAATTGTAATCACACAAGGAAAACAAAACTATTTGGAAAAAAATTGTAGAAATTATATATAAGAGCAACTTAAATTAGAATTATACAAATTCTCAGTATCCAAAGAGAATGGTTTTTGTGCATTTAAGTGGGGTATTAAAGTTTTTCCAGTTATTTGCTTTTATAAAATACAGAAACTTTAATGTCCTTGTTGATATATCACACACAAGTCAAACATACATATTAATATTTTAAGTAAATGTGTGTTTCTTATGTGTAGACACAAACGAAGTGAGATTACACCTAAATGTAATAATAATAACAACATACTCTAACTCACCTAACATGGCTCACATAAAAGTAGGCAGGCTAAACTCAGTGATAGAATTATTTCACTAACTTCTGCTTTATTTTTCATTGAGATGATCTCTTAGAAAGACGTATAAAGTCTTGCTAAAATTTGGACCGGGAGCAACGTGAAAGAGAGAAACTTGAGTGAAACACTGACATGGTGAAATTTGATTTCTAGAACTGACACCTGCCATCCAAGTAGAAAATGTTAAGTTCTCTATGTTGGAAAATGGAGAGTATTTTATGCCCAATTCCCTGCATGCATTAAGTTTTCATTTTTATTACTCCTTTGATTAACATTCGAATTTGAGTTGCTCCAAGCCTGCTTTGATATACTCAAAACGTTGTCTAAATAAATAAATGTGTCACATGTGGTGATATATTGTCACTAATATATTATATATGTATTATATTTGTTTTCTAATCATCGTTCACAAGCTTTAAATTTTATCATATTCTCCATGTAGCAATAAACCCATTTCCATTGCAAACTTGTAACCATAATGGATAGCGACCTTCAGGGGATACGTTTCTGAGAAATTTATTTCCCCTCATGTTGCTCAGCCACCCAAGGAATGAATGTGTTTCCATGACAGATAAGGACCACACTGATCGTTTTTAAAATGGTCTTGGGGCACCACAAATCAATAACAGAGAAAGAAAATGCGAGATAATAATATTTCTTTTCATTAGGTTGATGGATGGTAGTCCAGATTTATGCATTGAAATTGTCTCTTTAACAGATATTAAAGAACCTTAAGCATACATCTTGGCTGTGTGGGGCCTGTTTTCTATTGAATAATCAAAACAACAGTGAACTCTATTTAATTAGAACGTGGTTACTTCACGGAAATACAATAAGCAAAAAGTATATAAAATTAAAAGACCAAATATATTTACCACAAAGCATACTATTCTATCCTGAAATCTAAAACAGCCATATGCTATAACTTTAAATTAATTTTTAGTATAAGATAGTTCTGCCATAATAAAACCTTCCAAAGGAACATTTTTTTAACAAAAACAACTGCTCACTTGAGCAACATGTACTATTAATGGTGTCCTACAAAACTGTCCTGGGAGAAGACACACATTTCATGGGGTATTTTAAGTGCAGCGATGTTGAAATTTTTTTGGTGCAAAAGTATGCCTTTAAAAGAAATTTGAGACAAACTGAAATTATAGCATTTGGAAGGGATTTTTTTTCTCATTGCTCTCATTTTTCTCTGAGAGTGTTATATATGCTTGAATTACATATAATATATGGAAAACTGCTTCTTTTAGAGAAATTTCCAAGATGTGCCTTTAGAAATATGATTTTGATGTTTTCCTTATGTGAGAACTATTTATATAAATTCTTTCTTATCACTCAAATATCAAACTGAAATATCTTCTAAAGTGTTGCTCTGGTAAAATTACCAATAACTTTGTCAAAAGTGAAAAATTTAAGCAATTCAGTGAAGGAAAACAAACACTATTTGATATAAAATTCTACTTCATTGCCTGAATTTTTCTCCATCATTTTTGCTAGATGCATGCAAATATATGTCCACTCTTTTTAGTTTGACATAGTACCCATGAAATGCATCAAATCAACATCATTTGTAGAATTTGATAATAAAAGATGATTTTAGATATAAAATAAATGTATTTCCCATTTCACTTCTCTAAATAGACATGCAGACATCAGTTAAGATGACAGGTCCCTAATGCTGTTTGATAGACTTCTCCCATGATCCAACATACAAGTCATCCATATGCCAAAGTACTGAAAAATGTCCATTAATTTGAGTCCTAATGGTAATTTCTATTTTTATGCACTAGAAATTAACGATACAAGAGGAAATTTAAAAAAAAAAAACCTGCGACACTATGAAAAAGAATAAAATACTTAGAAATAAATTTAATAAAGGGAGTCAAGACTTGCACACTGAAAACTACAAAATGCTGCTGATAGAAATCGAAGAAAACCTGAATAAATGGAACGACAATCTGTGTCAATGAACTGGAAGACTTGCTCTTGTTAAGATGGAAGCAATACCCGAAGTGCTCGAGAAATTCGGCGCATTCCCTATGTAAATCCAACCACCATTTTGTGGAAATGCAAAAGCTAATCCTCAGATTCATATGGAATCTCACAAGACCCTGAATCCTCAAAACAATCCAGAAAAAGGAGGGAAAAAACTGAAGGATCCTACTTCTTGATTTCAAAACTTACTGTACAGCTATTGCAATCAAAACAGCAGCATCCCGGCACAAGGACAGACGTACAGATCAACAGAATAAAGCGGAGAATCCAAAAATAAACCCATAATCTGTTGTCAGCTGACTCTGGACCAGGCACGAAGACCATTTAATGCAGGAAAAACTAGCTTCTTTAACAAGCGCTGAGAATACTAGATATCCACATGCAAAATTATGAATTTTGACATTTAACCCATGTCATACATAAAGTTAACACAAAATGGATAAAATATCCAAACGTAAAAGTTAAAATTTTACAAATCTTAAAAAGAAAATATAGGGATAAATCTTCATTACCTTAAATTTGACTATGGATACTTAGATATGACACCAAAAACACAAGCCAAAAAAGAAAGAAATTGCACTTCATCAAATCGAAATTAAATGTTCTTGTGCCTCAAAGAATGCTGTGAACTAGGTGAAAGGAAAAGCCACAAAATGGGAGAAAATCTTTGCAAATCTTACATGTGATAAAGGTCCAGTATCTAGAATATATAAAGAACTACAAGTTCAAGAACTAAAAGACAAACAATCCAAATGCGCAAAGGATTTAGATAGACATTTCTTCAAAGAAGACAGAGAAATGAACGTGAGCAAAGAGATGCTCAATGCCATTAGCCACTAGGAAAACACAAATCAAAACCCATGAGACACCACTTCACACTCACTAGAATGGCTATGTTTTTGTTTGTTTGCTTCGGTTTTGTTTTTCAAGGAAAACTGTGGCTGATGAGGTTATGGAGAAACTGGAATCCTCATACATTGCTGATGGAAATGTAAAATGGAACAGCTGCTTTGAAAAACAGTCGCATTTCTTCAAAAAGTTACCATATCATCCAGCAATTTCACTCTTAAGTACTTAGCCAAAGTAATTAAAAAAAAAAAAAGTGTTCAGACAAAAAGTTAAACACAAATATTCACACCAGCATTATTCATAACAGCCAAAAAGTGTTAATGTTTCAAGGTCTTCAACTGATTAATGAATATACCAAATATGATATATCTATACAAGGGAACATTATTCAATCATAAAAAGAAATGGATTATTGATATAGCTACAACTTGGATGAATTTAGAAAACCTTACGCTAGAGAAAGAAGCCAAACACAAAAATGTCACATATTGTGTGATATTTTTTTATAGGAAATGACCAAAAAAAAAAAAAAAAAAAAAAACAACCCACTGAATTGCACATTTCTAAATGGTTAAAATAGTGAAATATGTTATGTAAATTTTACCTCAATTTCAAGAAATGGACTAAAGTAGTGACCATACAACAGCATGGATGACCTTAAAACACATGTATAAAGTAAGCCAGACACATAAGAGTACATATATTGTAAAATCCCATTTACATGGAGTTCTAGAATAAGCAAAACGAACATATCATAGAAACCAGAGCAATGGTTGGTTGGGAGAAATGGCTGGTAGGAAACACGAAGTGAACATTCTGAGGTGATGAAAGTGTTCCGTATCTTGAGAAACGTATGGATTCACAGCTTTATGCATTTGTCAAAGCTGAACAAACAGTGCGATTAAGAATTGTGCATTTCGATGTATAGTCAGATCCGCTATAATACTTGTTTTGATAGCATGAACTTGTTCCAACATATCTGATATATTAGGGAATAATAGGAATGAAATTGTGTTTTCTCATGCAAGATCCAATCCATGAAACAAACTAGCTGAATGCCAAAAATAGCACCCCAATTAACTGCACCAAATGATGCACAAAATGCACACCTCCAACCTCGACCAACTGTCTTAGAGTTTACCACGTGTCAGAAGCCACGCCCACTCATGTCCAGTGTTACAACTTTCTAATTTCATATGACCTATTGTACTGGGTTGAACAGTGTCCAGTCCACTGGATCCTGTAAATATGGCCTCATTTGGAAAGAGGGTCTTTGCCCATGCAATCAAGTGGAGGCAAGGTGAGATTAGATTAGGGTGAGCCCCAACTCCAGTAGGACTGATGTCCTTCTTAGAAAGGGGTCTGGGCACAGAGAAGCAGATACACAGGAGAGAGGGCACATCAACACAGTGGCAGAGACAAGAACGATGGATCTATAAACCAGGGAATACCGAGAACAGCCAGCAGCCACCAGAAGCTAGAAAGATCCCTCCCTGGAACCATCGCCAGGGGGAGTGTGGGCCTGCAACACCTCGATTTCAGACTTCCGGCCTCCAGGACTAGGGGAGCATGCAGGTCTGCCGTTGAAGCCACCGAGTTTGTGGCGATTTTTTACAGCAGCTCAAAGAGACTAACACACTCGCCCTCTGCTGCTTCCCAGTAACTCGCAAGGGGAAACCCTTCCACAGTCCATCTCCGTAGGCCAACAGGTCTGTATCCAGTTAAAGTGTGGTATTTACTGTATTAATTTTTCACAGCCACTTAACATGTAGAAAACTGCGCTACCATTTTTACTAGATTCCTATTGTTCTTCATGTCACTGATATACGACAATATGTACTGTGCCTCTAGATCCATTTTTTCTCATAAGCACTGCATTTCTTTGAGCAGTTTTCCATAGCATGGTGCTTTTTAAGAGCACAAATGTCACATTATAGCAAAGCCGACTGTACATAAATTTTACTTTAATAAAACAAGAAGGATGCAATGCTTTGGGTATCACGTAAAGCTGTAAATTCATATAATAAGAAATAAAAAGGATTAAAATCAATAATATAAATATGTTTCCAAAGTAAGAGGAAGGTTATTTATAAGTTTTATTATGACTTATAACT
Source organism: Rousettus aegyptiacus (assembly GCF_014176215.1). NCBI lineage: Eukaryota > Metazoa > Chordata > Mammalia > Chiroptera > Pteropodidae > Rousettus > Rousettus aegyptiacus. Next base: position 41,850,028 of record NW_023416288.1, on the reverse strand, counting down.
TCTATAGCATAAATTTCGCCCATTGTAACTGTTCGATTCAATGAATTTTATTAAATTTATAGTCTTGCAACTATCATCACAGTGCAGTTTTAAAACATCATTATCACCCTAGAGTCTCCTCATGTGTATTTGCAGCCACTCCTCTTCTTTACCAGGAGTCCTAGGTAATATAATATATATATATATATATAAAACACATATAATTTTATTCTATGTATGTTATATTGTAATTTTTCTTATTTTATGTTTAAACTATTACTTATGTTTTATGTTAATTATATATTACACATAATTATATAAATTATATATAAATGTGTTATAATTATACATTATACAACAGATGAACATATATATATCTCGTTTTTGAAAACAAGATAGAAGTTTGATGGCTTTTTTAAACATTATAACCACGTAGCAGCTTTCTATTAGCACATATCTTAGATTATATTATTAAATAAGGCTGGGCAGATCACAGTATCTTGGTAGCATCCCAGTTATGAAGAAATGCAGTAGTTACTTTGATTAATGGTGTATATTTCCTAAGTTTTCATCCATACAAACCATTACACAGGCTGGGTTCCTCTACGAATAGTTAATTTAATATTTTGATTTTACTGTTAGAAATTAACACTATTACCAAATTCTAAAAGCATCTTCCTAGTTTAAAATTCTCTCTACCTATTCCTCATCCCTGCCTGTCCTTTTGCAGTCAATCATTAAGATCTAGGTCCCTTAGTCCCCTCACTTCTCATACAGCAATCCAGGTTCCATCTCTTCTACTCGACTGAGGCAAACTCAGCAAGACTGACGAACGGCTCCCATTTTCCAAATTTAGTGAACAAGTCTTCACCCCGCTGGACGGCATGGAAGCTTTTCACGACTGCTCAGTACTCGGAAAGCCAGCACCGTGACCCACCCCCTCATAGTCTTCCTCCTCACTCTTGAGTTGCTCTTCGCCGCTATTGCTTGTGGCACACTTTTCTTTGCTTATCATTTAAATGAGGATGTTCTTCAAGCTACTGATTTTTAATGCAAATCAGTGACATCCTAGCTAACAAGATAAACAGAGGAGCTAACTCGGGCAGAGTTCTGAGACAGGCTTTTACTGCGGTTCAAGAGCGTGATGTGAAGATCATTTGTTTAAGAAGATATTCACTACACTGACTCCAATTTATTCAGCGACATTGAACTTGCTACTTAATCTTTTTCCAGTTATGGTTTTTCTATCTTCCACATTACTTCCATAATCTATCTTCCACATCATTTCCATTTTCTATCTTCCATATTTGCTGTTTACCTTACCAAAATGCTAGCATGTTTCCAAGCTGTTTGCAAATTGTTTTTTAAAGCCTCTGCGGATATGTTCTGTAAGCGCCAATAAATGAAAACGTTATGTAGCCATAGCTTGCAAATATTTTTTTAATCTCTAATGTTGGTAGATGACATTATAATTTGACAGTGCTCGCAGCTGTAAAGTGAACTTGCAGTTGCAAATTTAGAGGCATTTACTCTAAAGTATTTCTTTCATTTTATAGTTGTTTGAATTCTCATTAGACATACAAATACTCTTTCAGCAAAGGTTCTCCTGGCCTGCGATAATGAATCTTCTTTGCTTTGGGTTATTAAAAACAAACACATCCTAACTAAAGTAATTCACTAAAATAAGGTGCAATGTCATCTCTTTTCTACTATTCAAACCCTAATCGTTAGCTAGACATGTTTCGAGGTCTGCACACATCAAGACGTATTCCCAAGGACATACGCTTTTGCTGTTGAGAGATATCTCTTTGCTGCGTTCTTGAAGGAAAAGGTTTGTATTATAGTTTTATAATCTCAGAGGGAGAAAGAGCCTAGGAATTCATGTGCAGTGGCAGAACAGCATCACTATCAAAAGTATGGCTCTGCGACCACATGGCCTGAATCCGAACTTGGTCTCTACTACTTAGTACTTCTGTGAATAGCAGCTGTTGTCACTACACTCAGGATTAGCATGTTGTGGTTCCATACCTGTTTCAGTGCCATCTGTTATGTTAGACCAGGTACCTGAAGCAGAGAATGAATATAGGTAGAGGGAAGAGAGCTCAGAGGAAGAAAACATTAATAACCTTCCATATTCCTCCAGGAAATGTATTATAGCAGACAAAAAAGCAAAAAAGGAAGACTGTATTGGCTGACTTCAGAAAAATTTTGGTTTTTCCTGGAATTTGTATTTTCTTTGTTGAAATAATAGGGACAGTAAGTATATATTAAATGATAAACATGTTTATTCTAAAATAGGTTTCTTTTTTCTTCACGATTTATATTCCACTTAGCAATTATTAAATATTCATTCAGTAGGAACCATATTCGAATTAAATGTTCAACACAACACATTGTTTTTTATGAAAGGTTAAATTATTGCATGCCATAATTTAATTTAAAAGTCACGTTCTTTCTCGAAAAAAAAATAAGGATAAAATACACTAAGTTTTATAACTATTGAAATATGAATCCAAGTAAACGAAAAAACATATATTTCCTATTCTTTAAGTTAGACAATGTCTCTAAACCTATTTATTTCCTTTAATAAGAATACTTTTTGCTCTTAAAACAGGAGTTGTATGTCACTTTGGTTTGGACAAAATAAAAAAAATGTAATATAAAAATAACAATAAACTATCTGGATTATACCCAGCTGCTCTACGGGCTTGACATTCTCCTGCAGTAATGTATGCTTTGATAAAGCCGTGAATCACAATAAGTTGTTTTTTTATTAACCAGTATAGTGTTCCCAGTTGGTTCACACATAGTAAAACCAACAAACAGTTACTTTTGACTTAGAATAAAGGAAATTTGTAGTATGTTTTCTGAAATAGCAATTAATACTTCTATTTGCAGAATAGTAATTTAACATTATATTTCCTTTCATCATAATATAATTATTTTATTTAAATTACACCAATATATAGTTTGTACAGCTTTTTCTTTTTTTATAGACTAAAGTACTTGATTATATGTTTCTTTCAAATAAAAATAAAACAAAAATAAAATCTATGAAAGGCCTATCAAATTCATTCAGATATGGAAAAGGCTAACCTACTCATCACCCAATTCCATATCATAAACTACAAGAAGCCACCCTGAAAATTGATGCAATTTATTCCAGACTAAGAGTGAAACTAAACATACTCATTGGAGTACAATTTGAAATATGTACTATTTCTCTATTTTGCATCTATGCTTGAATAATTCTGCCACAAACTAAAACTTTGTTTCTCTTTAATAGCATAACTACATAGACCACGCCTTTTAAAGAAGTTAAAATCCAAATGATGAACAACAGATGGAAAACAAAGATAAATGATTACTCTCAGTACCCATAAATTTTGGCAAAGAAACGCAATACTCAACATTTCTTAGCATTCCTTTGTGGGAGGACCCGTTGATGTTATATGCACTTTGTCACTAATTAAGGAAAGAGGGTTAATCAGACGTTCCTGTCATTCTCTGCCTACAAGTCCAGTATAGGCTCCTTGCATTTTTGCATTCTAAAGAGCTCCCCAAACACCCCTGGGACTCAGGGCTGTCTCCAGGAGTCCCCATACTGCTTTCCCGAAGACTTAGGCTGCTGCAGAGGCCGACAGTTTTATTAATTCCAATGGCTCGTTGGTCACGAGTGTCTTTGTCGTGCACCCTTCCCTGGGAACACAACATGGATTCTTCAGAATCCAGTTAAAATGCTACAATTTCTAGGACAGTCTTCCCACCTCTCTTATAAATCACCACCAGGCCTCTGTGAATTTCTCTGAACCCTTCTAGCCATACTTTGCATTAAACAATTTACAAAGTCTTATGTAGCATTATCTTTTATAATTTTTAAGTATATATGCGGTCTTCCCAAGGCCATATATCCTACAGGGTATATAGTATATTTGCCCATAACAGATGCTTAAAATACTGTTTGATGCACTTATTGAATCCTTGCTTTTGACTGGTGTTTACGTCTTTCACTGTTGAATTTATTATTCCTCCAAGCCATGCCTTATAAAACATACGATACCTTGCTCAAAATATGGCAGGATGATCAAATATCATACGATGAAACTCAAAGGAATTCCATTTAAACCAATCACCCCAAAACATCATCATCTTTGATTATCCTTCAGAAAAAGGAATCTAGTGCTTCATCATGTGTGAAGCGGAACACCAAAAAATAGGCTTCTTGAAAAAGCCACATGTTTTATCACATGGGAGAATGAGACTATGAAACGAAGACAGGAATGCTGGAGAGTGCAGCAATATTTGTCAACAAACAACTTCTCAGTAGCTAAAAGCATGTAATGGAGAGGATGCAGCAAAATCCAATACGGTCGCCTCTGCGCACCCATGGATCAAGATCATGCAACGCTATATTCTCACACATTTTCCCCTGTGTCTGCCTTACCCTCCTAACCAAGCTGCTTTTTTCTAGTGGAGGGAATCTTCTGTGATGTGTAAGAAATCCTGTGATTACGGAATTTACTTTAACATCTTAATACAGCATCTCTCAGAAAATTACATGCATTTCGAAGGGAAGAATTTAGTCCAAGCAATAACTGACAAATGACAGCTTTTCTTTTATCAGACGCAACCTACAAGAAAAAGAGGAAATACTCACTGAAGCCAAATCCCATGGGTCACCAACTGCCTGATCTGCCTGCAGAAGGTGGAGACCCACCTGGATTAGTTTCACCTCCCCTCACGCTAACTTCTATCATCCTGCCCTCGAATCAGTCGTTCATGAACAACGTATTTCCCTGCTTCTATTCTTGCCCTTCTCCAGTCCACCTTCGAAGAATAAATATTCAGAATATGTCACAACCTTGATTTAGCTAAGCACCGCCTCTAAAACAGCAATGAATGACAGCTTCTCACTGCACATATAATGAAATTCAAACTCCTCATGGCCTCTGAGTAATTCCAGGATCTGGCCCCTGCCTATCTTTCTGGAGTCATTTCAGTCTTATCAGTCTCTTTGTTCAATTCCATTGACCTTCATTCTGTCCTTGTTCATCACCCAGCTTATTCTACCTTTGGGCCTTCTTCGCTTGCCCTGTGGGGTGCCTGAAAGGCTTGGCTCACAGTTCAACTCTCTCCCAGGCCAGTGGCTCTTTGACATGACTCTACGATACTGTCTCCACAGCAGAGAGAGATCTGAAATCCACTTAGCGTTTTTTTCTGGGCTTCTTCCCTTTAGTAGAGTCTCCTTGATCTAGTCTCTCCCTAGAACCCAGAACACCTCCTGGAACAGAGCAGGTGCTCAGTGTGTATCAGCTAAATGGAGAGTGATGAGGGCCAGGAGGGACCCAGGTTCTCAGTTTCCAACTCACCTAAGTCCTGAAGCGAAGGACAAGGGGCTGAATTTAAAACAAGGACAAGGAGAGAAAAGCTCAGTCCCCTCGGGGAGCTAAAAGGGCTGCTGGCTCTTCTATGACTCAGAAACTACGGTTACTTGTCCGCTGTACATAGAAAATGTCAGTGAAAAATCCAAGAGCGCGGAATAATTATATAAGGAAAATAAAGCACGACGAATGTATAAACTCTAAGATAGTTTCAGTTGTTACTCTTTGATATAAAAGGAAAAACTCCTAGAAATAATGGGTGATTCCTTTTACTTATACATTTAAAAAATGTGACATGTGCCTGTTATTTAAATTAACCACAAACTTACAATATGCATTAATATACCATAAAATTTAACCTCCAACTAAGAATAACCCTCCAAATATGCACTCTTGATAAAGGCTTAATACATGCATTGGTAACTTTCAGTATTAAACTGTCACTTTGCCTGTATTTTCCTGCCTTTAATAAATTCAAAGTTTCTTTTTTTATTTTTCAATTAGCTGACATTCAATGTTATATTAGTTTTAGGTGTACAGCATAGTGGTCAGGCACTCATATAAGTTACCACGTCAACACCCCAATAAGTCTAGTACCCCCTTGACACCACACCTGCCTTCAATGGCTTGCTTTCTCTTGTTCCTGGCACGGTGACTGAGGCTCGAGCTATGCCTCTCCTCTCTGTCAGACAAGCCCCTATTATGATGCCCTCACAGCCGGGCCACCCCCGGCCACGCGCCTGCGACTGAACCCAGGTCGCCTCGCTGACCTCCTGAAACCCTCTCATCTGATCCGGTGGTTGAGGTTCTTCTCTTCCTCTAAAGGAATCCTCAGTGTAACCTGCCGGTGAGCTGACCCATCGGCGGTCCACGTGCAGCCTATTTCCTTTCCACCACCTCCCCCTCTGCGTGAGGACTTCGCAGCCTCCGCGTTCAAGCTGCTGAGGAAAGTGCATTTGTGTGGTGTCGCATTTTCACCTTGCACTTAATTTAGAAACAATTTCACTCCTGCAAACCAAGCTTGTGTATCTGTGAACATGAGCGAGTTAAATGGTCATCTTTTGTCGCTCTATAATTCCGTAACAGAGTCAATATGTATTTTCAAGAAAACAGAAATCATCCATAGATCATATTTACACAACTCTAAACATCCTGAAAAATGTGTAATGTGAGTGGAGCTATTTCTGTTGCACATTTTATCCATCCTGTGAAAGGCGTCTATGTGTCTAGCAGTGAGGATCCTGAATCTAATTAATGCAAAAGCAAATCACTCGAGTTTGCCATAAAAATGGTAACTCTGGTGACCTTCCCACATTCTGTCACAGTGACTGTGACGGCTTGACAAGTGGTCCTGCTCTGAATACTGCAGAAAAACAATGCCATGTCCTCCGTGTGTATTTATAACACAGAGAACTGAGTTAAGAAAACTTCAAACGACCCTTGAAAGCAAAAGTTCTGGACATTTTTGAAAATTTGAAACTATTTTTTAAAAGGGAAAGACTGAGTCGTTGGCATGATTCTAACACAGTGATATTCTAAAATCGATTCGTAGGAATTATATTCTCAGTACAAAACAAAATGTGGTCAGTCACATCACTGTTCCAAAGACGCTTCACCCCAATGCTCATCAAAACGCTAGAAACAATTACCGTATTTCACAGAGCATTCCCTCAAAGGGACACTTTAGAAAGGAATGGACTATAATACTCACATCATCCCTTCAAGAAGGTAAATAATGCCAACAGTTGTTATTATTGTTGTTATTGGTGAGAATAATTGCTATCATTATTATTTGTAACAAGCATAATAATGGTCGTTTCTTTTTGCCCTTCCAGAAAACACAAAAGAATGAAGTTTACATCAAAATCTTTAACCGGTCCTCATTAGGATGCCACTGTGGGAGTGGATGAGAGGTTGGGAAAGAAAGAGGCAAAGACAGAGACGTGTGAGAAGAGACAAAAATGTTAAAAATTATGAAAATTTTGGATACGAGAAAGAAACAAATGACGTATGTGTCAAGAAAAAGGAGAGAGAACATTTCAGTTTATGGATAGAAAGCACAAGAAAGATATAATCCTTGTCATTTCTCCTTCTACAACCATTGTCCCTGTTGAGACCAAGCCCAGAAGCCTGGAGACTGCTCTGACCAGCACCAAGTAGCCCCGCCAGCCCACAGAAGCATCCGCCGCTATGATTTCATGAGCCTTTTTTAGGTCCTAGAAATGCTACCAACAATAGGCTCCAATACACGTCGATTCTTAGCCTAATCAGGCACCACTCCTTCCATGGGTCAGGCCTGAAACCCTTTCTTTTACTGTTAATGAAGCAACCTTGATGAAAAGAGCACGAGGTGTCAAACAAGAGAGGACGCGACTGTGCGTAAGGCAGGGGGGTGAGGACGGGGAGGGAGGCACCAGGGTCGGGGCGGGGGCGAGCGGGGCCCAGGAGGCCGGCCGCATCGTGGCGTGATGAAAGCGCACTCTGGAGAGCCGGAAGCCACCTGAGGGTGAGCACTTGCTGAGAGAGAGAACGGTGCCTCTAGGGAGGGGACCGCAGTCTAGTTCTATCCATTCCGTGTTTTTAGCAACAGAGAAGTCCTGCAGAAGGCGGCGGCACACGGGAGAAGCGGATGCAGTTCACAAAGTAATGCTCCTACTTCCCGTCACCTGCACATACGAGCCTCTCCCGCCAGCGGTTTCTTCTCCTGTCCCGCTCTCTTGAACTCGCAAATGATAACGATGTAAGATGCCAAAACGCTGCTCTTTACATATAGTAATTTATTCAACGAATAGTCATTAAACCCCTGAGCGTCTACACTCTGACACTGGAGGTAGAGAGATGGCTACAGGCGGCCTCCGTCCTCAACAGAAATCCAGAGCTAGTCAGGAGACTGAGGAGCAAGGCCGCCGAGACAACACACCGCGTTGCACATGGGCAGTGGGTGTGGGGTGCTCCGGGGGCACGGAAGGGAGTCATCGGCTCACACTAGGGACCCCGCAGAGACGCCCTGGAGGCGACGTGCCTGAGCTGACTGTCCAGGCACCAGCAGCAGCTGTGCTGGCCGAGCAAGAGGCTCGAGGGTTCCAGGAGGCGGAAGCGCGACGCACTGGGAAAGGGTGAGACCCTGTGGCTTTCGTGGAGGAGTGCCAGCAGCTGGGACAAGAGCAATCAGCCGCGGGGCTAAGTAAGAAAGAATTTCCAGGCTACCCAGCAAACCTGGCCTTTGTCCGAAAGATACTAAAAACCACTGTAGGGGTTTTTTTTGTTTTTTTTTTTTTTAAATCGATTTTGAGGTTTAATTTATGTACAGTAGAGGGCGCTCATTTGAAAAATACAACCCCATGGGTTTTGACAAACTGACGACACTATCTAAACACCACGATGGTGAGGGTCAGGACGTTTCTCCCAGCCCCCTTTTTAACGTCAACTTAGACCCGGTGTCTAATAATCCTCGGAAGGTCCGGTATTCCTCTTCCCCCTGCGACGGACCATTAACCGGAGTGGTCAGCGGCCCTTTCGGAATGCACTGGCGGGAGGCATCGTCACCATGCTATTTGCCATGGTTCCAAAGGGTCCTTCCGCCTCAGGACGCTGCCAACGCATTAGCAGATGACTTCTGGGTCTGAAAACTGTGTCTGAAAATGTTTCCACAAGTCTCTGAAACTCTGTTTTTTAATATATTATCTTTTGATTGCCCGCCCCCCAAATCCTGTCATGTTTATTGTGCTACTCACCCCAAGCAATAACTTTCTTTTCAGATATTTTATTTTCAGGCCTAGAATTCCCTTTTGCTTTTTTAAATATTTTCTATTCATCATCTGATATCATCTACTTTTCACTACTTAGTTGAACATACCTAAAATAGCTACTTTAAAGTTCTTGTCTGAAAAATCAAAAATATGGATCAAAATCAAAAATATGGTTTGCCCCTGGATTTTTCCCCCTGGAAATGGTCACATTTGCTTGGTTCTTCATATTTCAAGTAAAAATGGATTTTATACAGAGTTTACACATTACTATTGGTACCTATATTTTTTGACAAAGAAATGCAATGACCAGTGTTTCTCTCTGGTCTTATCCTGACATTCTCCACCTTGCAGCAGCCTGTTGATGTGATATGCACTTACTTTGTCATTTATTAAGGAAGAGAGAGTTGAGCAGATACTTCTGTCATTGTCTGTCCCCAAGTCAGGCATAGACTTCATATATATTTTAGTTCTAAAGAGCTTCCCAACATACCTGGGACTCAAACTTTGCCTCCAGGAAAATCTACAGGTGGTCCCCATACAGCTTTCCCTAAAATTTAAGCTGTAGGGCTCATGGTTTCCTCAATTCTGATGAGTCATGGGTCATTCAACTTTGTCACTGTCTGTCATCCCGGAAGAACAACATGGGTCCTTTGGAACCCAGCTAAAGAGCTCCAGGATCCAGGAAAGTCTGTCTGATTCTCTTGTAACCACCCCCAGATTCCCTTTCTAGCAAGGTCAACCAATTTATAAAATCATGTGTACCATTATCTTTTATAATTCTGTAAGTATGAGTTACACACACATCTGGGCCCTCCACCTTCTGGCTCTCTCCTTTCCTTCAGTTGTGGCTGCCACAGGCTCTGTCCTTTGATTCCTCTGGTCAGAAAACCAGGTTTTCTATGGAAGTTTCAGCTGCCCTACACCAAGACAGAACTTCATCCCCAAAACCACAAAAACAGGGAACTTACCATTTGTCATTCCCTTTTTCCAAGTTTTACTCCCCCCCAAAAATCTATAGGCTGATCTTAAAGTATCTGTGCAATATACAGTTGGAGATGTCAAGTATGAAGAGGGACAGGCCAAAACTGGATCGGGCACCCCGAACCGTGGATGAGCTACTCATAACCACATTCTGTCATGCCTTGCTCCGTCACAGAAAAGCAAAACTTATGAATCACTTCCTCAAAGTAATGGACAGCCAATGACACTTCATCAGAGATATACCTGAGTACGCGCCTGGTGGGATTTCTAGTGACTATCCTGCTTCCTAATAAAATAGACTAGTTGTTTATTATTTTATCCACGTTCCCTTTCTGGATCGCGGATGTGAGGCCAGGAGATACGGCAGCCATTGCATGAGTAGGAGGCAACGAGCATTTTGACAAGAGCAGCATGCTAACAGTGCTGAAGCATAAAGGCGGATGGACCTTGGATCATTAATAACCAGCAGGTCTTTTGCAAAAGCCAAGGATGGACTACCTCTGGCTATTATGAACTATGCGAGAAAAAAAGGATATCCAATTATTTTCATATGTTTGGCAGATTCTGTTAGTTACAACACTTCCCTAATTGATTCAGTGCACAGAAAACAACTGAAGAAAGAAGTCTAGGCAGGAGACAGGTCAACAGGACAGACACAGCGGTTGAAGCCAGGAGTCTGAATAAGATCCCCGAGTGAGCGTGTTATAGAGCAAAAGCATAACAGGGCTGAGAATCAAGTGCTGGAGAACATGGCACTTAAGAGGAACTGGTAGAGGAAAGGTGTGGCTGGAAAAAGACATACAACTATAAAGACAAAGAATGAAAAAAAGGAAGTGTCGATCTAGAAACCAAAGGAAAAAGTAGGCACCAGTGTTCGAAGGCTGCACGGTGGAGCTAACCAAGCCCAGGGAAGCGTCCATTAGGTTTGGCTTTATCGAGGTCAGGGATTTTAGTGGAACAAGAAGCGGGCTCTGATAAACCTGGCTTTCAGATCACCTGTTTCCCAGCCCCAGACTGGACTGAACCCATCGCCCAAGCAAGTGTACCTTTCGCAGCAGCCCGCTGGTCCCAGAGAGGATTCCGGAGGAGGCTGTGGATGGATCCTTGCTCCAACTGGAAACACGGTTCAAAGTGCAGGCTCTATTGATAGAAGGATGATAGGGTCTTTCTTAATACGAGAGGCAGCATATTTCATAGCTCTTAAAAATGACAGCTTAAGTTTAGAAATAACCTACCAAGTGGGCAACAGGGTGAATTTTCCTGACCCTCTCACTTTTAAAAGAACAGCAAGATTCTAAGGGTCGTCAGCCTCATTCCCCGCAGCTGTGGCACGGGTCTCAAGCATGCTTTGAAAATGGCAAGCTCATGAGTCAGTGACACAGGTGCGGGAAGGGAGAGGAAAAGCGGATAAAATGGAATAAACGAAATACAGGGAAGAAAGGAACTTATTAGTGTTCCTTTCTTCTTCCTGTCCATAATCAATAACATGAAAACATTAGCACTGGGTAGATTTAAAGACATAAATTCTATAAGAAAAGTTATAAAAAGGAACCACGGATGTAAAGAGTGATTAAAAGGGAAGCAGACTAACGTTCACGGTCTAACTCAGCACTAAGGGGTCTTCACGGCTGCAGAATATGTCCCTTTCTTCTTTTTATTGCTATGGGATTGGTAGGAATGACTTGAAAAGGCATGTGAGAATTTAAAAGTACTTCTTCCTTTCTTTTAGAGAATTCTTTCAACTTAAAGGAGATATGTGGAAAACCCACGAAGCAATTAGTAAAAATGAAAAGATGGTTATGAACAATTAAAATCCCGTTTGCTTCATTAGCTTTTTGCTGTTAAATGCTGTCACTGATTAATGCCAGGCTGAGACATTAAATGTCTCTCAGATAGCACTTGTATCAAGAAATGAATCAAAGAAAAAAGCAGCACAAGAGAACTCACAGAATAAGCTTGTTAACAACATGACGTGGGTAAAAGGCTCAAATTGAAAGTGTATCTCTCTATTTTGAGCATGCCACTGGGCACTTTGTGCTCACAGAACTATGTATGTGGGGTTACATGCATTCTTTATATTTTCCAAAACCATTCCTCATCGATGTAAATATAATACAGATGAAAAGGGCTGGCTACCTAGTTTTCAGAGCCCAGTGCGAAACGAAAATGTGTAGCCCGTTGTGTAAAAAAAACAGGAAAAAAGTGTTTTAGAACTTTTTAAATTAACTTTATCAGGGTAACACTGGCTAATAAATTATGTTTCAAGTGTACAATAATATGTCTTTGTATATTGCATTTTCTGTTCACCACCCAAAGTTAAATTTCCTTTTGTCACCATATATTTGACCCTTTTCCCCTTATTTACCTCCCCTCCCCTGCCCCTTCTTCCTGGTAATGACTAAACTGTGGTCCATGTCCTTGAGTCTATGTGTCTTATTCTTGTGTTGCTTTTAGTTTTATACCCCACATATGAGTAAATCATACAGTTCTCAACGTTTTTGTCTGACTGACTTTGCTTAGCATGATCATCTCAAGATTCTGTTGTTGCAAATGGCAGCATTGCACGTCTTCTTACAGCTGAGTTACACTCCATTGTGTGAAAACATCCTTATCCAATCACCTACTAAAAGGCACTTGAGTGCTTTTACAAGTACTGAATGTTTTTCTGTTGTTCTTTTGTTTTTTGGCTGTAGCCTTTCTCTAGACTTGTCATGGTGTTATTTACTATTTAACATAATTCTATTTTTAATTAAAACTTTAAATTGAATGGATTTTTCCACCCACCTTATATGATGCAATGTCATTTTAAATGAAAATGCAAGGGATTTAACTTAAATGCAGCATCACAAAGCTAAGCAAATCCTACGCCTTAGCTTGTATACATACACGTAGTTCACCCTCACCAACATGGCAGAACCATTCCATGAAACTCAACTTTTACTTCTTTAAAATAATTTTCAATGTTTTCCATTATGCTAAAATAAGGATTACACAACATTTACCATCCTAACGCTTTTTAAGCGCATAGTTCGCTCAGCGGCGTTCGGTTCATCCCTAGCGTGGTCCAACCACCACCGTCATCTTTACTCCACCTCTCTACGCGCCCAAATCCCACCAACGCTCTGCTCTGGGCTGACTGGGGTGTAAGGAAGAACGAAAAGGAAATGGAAGCCCCATTTCTCCGTTTCATTTCATTATTTTCAGTGCAAGTGGTCACCTGATGCGAGGACGCAACAGGAGTAAGGAAGGGCACGGTAAGAGGTCCTCGGCTGTTTGCAGGCCACCATCACCGCCTTCCTTCTGGGAGAGGAGGAAGTGTGGGTTCAGCCATTAGTGGGTCACACTCTTAACACCCTACCTCCTTAGAAGCTTTGAGTCCCACTTAACTCCCACGTTCTATGGAATTCTACTTTATAAACAAACGAGGCACCAAGGAGCTGCGGACGTGCACACCATGCATAGCCTCCACACCTGCTGTGCTCCATTTTCCCAGCGGCCTTCTCTTACAAAACACGAACTGAAAGACAACACTGTCAGGAGTTTCAAGATGGCCGCGGCAGGGCATTCGACCGAGCGGCAGGCGTGCTGCGAGCGAGAGCCAGGAGGCCGCGCTGCGGCCCAGGGAGACGGGGCAGGCCACACAGTCCTGGCGCTGATAGACAACGTCGCGGTTTACAAAGCGCATTCTCACCCGTTACGTCCCCTGACGACCGGGACAGGTGTGCCCGCAGGTGCTGCCCGCCATTAAGTTACTTAGGCGAGGACGCCGTCGCAAGGCTGAGGCTCCGACACCAGGCCCGCGAGCCAGCCAGCGAATGCCCGGCCCGTCGATGCGCATGCGTCGCGCTTACGACCCCAGCGCTCGCAAACAGCCAATCACAAGCGGCGACGCAGGCCTTACGCCCGCGACGCCTTGCGTTGCCGCCTCGTGTTCTCCGTGCGTTGCGTTGCCGCCTCGTGTTCTCCGTGCGCCATTGGCGCAGCCCTGTCCTTGGAGTGCCCTTGACCACTTCCTGTTTGGCGCTGCCCCATTCCAACCTAGTTTTGCTCGAATAAAGGCTTAATAGCTTAATATGTTTGTTTTATTGTTTAACGCCCTTTCTGGACTGGAGGGATGCCTGACCAGCCCATCTTCCGTGGCTGGCGAAGGGGCCTGATGAGGACGCGCAGCCAGACCCCTGGGCCCTGGTTGGGTTCTGATGTCACTGCTACTGTCCACTGAGAAGAGCCGTCAGGCAGCAAAGGGAGAGAGCACGTGTGTGTGCTTTCTGTGTAATCCCAGAGACGGAAGACAGACGGTAAATTATAGCACATGGACTATGTTGGTGGCAGAAGGGATCAAGGACAAGGTGACCAGAGTCAGGAGGAGCGACTGCCACAGGCTCACCGCAGGACAGAGGCTTGGAGGAGGGATTCTAGTGAATATCGAGAAAAGGCAAACCCTCTGTGAAGAAGAAATCTCCTGCCCAAGAAACGCAAGTGAGAAGCAGCAGGGCAGTCTGGGAAGGTCACGATTTGCCTACCTGCGTGGAGAGAGTCAGCTGAAGATATCGTGTTGAGCATAAATTTCTTTAATCTTAAAACCAACCTGCTTTAAGCTATTTTCACCTGCATCTTTTAGCTAGTTAAATCCGTGGTGTTTTCCTGTATTCGCTTGTTCTAATAGCCAAACATCACACAGAAGCGATGAATACAGGCAAATATATATATATATATATATATATATATATATATATATATATATATATATATATATGCGACATGTTTCTAAACACGGTTCTGTTTTGTTGGCTGTTAATAAAACAATTTAATAAAACAAAATCACGGAAAATACAAAAGTAGATGGTCTATAAATTAGAAAAAGATTTAAATACTCTGAGGATACGTATCTAATTTTTTCACTACCCCCACCTGTTAAAGTCATTTATAATTACTACTGGGGCTAACTATTCTATCCTGCCACCCAGCTAGAGTAGAATATCCCTTTTTAACTCATCACATATGTTCTTGATTGTTCAATGTTTCTTCAACTTGGCTTTTCGACAGACGGGACCAAGTTTGCATCTAAAACCAGTTCGGGGGCTTTTATTTGGGGGCATTCAATCAGGGAAGATTGCCCATTAACTAATAAAAGAAACCCTCTAATTCAATATTCTCAGAATGTCTTATCATCTGCACTTAACTGGCCGCATCTCACAACCTTGAGAGAAATCACAGAACATTAACGCAAGCAGCACGAAACCCCTGCATGAAATGAAACCCCCCTACGTGAAATGAAGTTTGTAGCTACTTCATTACCTACTGTTTCTCCATTTTCCCCTTCTGATATTTTTCTTAAAAACAAAAAACAAAACAAACAAAAAACTGATTTTATCCGCTACCGCTATTCACTGATATTAGAAACACAATGTTTTATTCCCCTCCAAAATAAGAAAAAAAAAAAAACATTTTTAAAACCCTAATAATACAAAGTAACCTGGTGACTGTCTCGCAGTGAAAAACTACCTGGGTGGAGATGAGATGAAGCCGTGGAGAGCCCAGGGCGGATGTGAGGGTTTTAGATATCAACTCCTCAGGGATGTCGTTTGTCCTACTTGCTTCCTTTTTCCCACAACCTAACACTGTGCCCAGCAAATAGTAGAAAGAACATGTGTTAGTTTTGCTATTTTAGTCAAAGAGCTTTATACTCTTTAGTGTTTGATGTTGAAAATAGAACGTTGAAAGTGCTTAGGTCAATTAATCCAGATTTTAAAATAAGAGTTTATTCTCTGTCCTTGCTCTTAGGGTGAACTTCAAGCACAGTGTTATTTTTAGCAGCTCTGTTTTAAAGATAGCAAATAGCCAGATTGTAGAAGAACTGAAATATGCAGATTCCTCACCTGAACCACTCAAGCAGGTAGCCAGATAAACCATTTCTCACCAGCACTTATAGGAAGATAAGTGGATTGCTAGAAGCAGATTATCTCCTTGACCCTGCTATGCCCCACTTTTTTTTGTGGGGGGGGTACGGTTGGCATGCGGGATACTTGGTGACACAGGCTATGTCTCTCGATCTGTTTCTAACCGCACAACAATAAGTAACATGTTCTCTCTTAGGCATCCTGTGAACAATAAAAGGTTTCTGAAAATAATGCTACTAAATGTCAATGAACTATATTAATACAGTATAAAAACAAAGGTGTTGCTTGGCAATTTGGTGGTATAGATTAGAGGTTCACTTAAAATTCTTAACTAGGAGAGATTTTTGTGTTACCCCTGGAAATCTCTCCTTTATCTTCCTCTGAGCATCGAGCTATAAATGAATGAAGACATTTTTATAAAAATTGTATGAAAAAGAGACATATTCTTCCATCTCCAAATGGGGAAATTAAACGAAACAAAATGTATTAATGATGATCCACTGATAATTTTGGCTAACACTGCAGTAAACTCAGCCCCGGAACAGAAATCAACCATGTCTAGAGCAATGTTTTGCAGAACACATCCACAGAACACCTGCCAAATGCAGACTTCCATGTTCCCTGCAGATCTGCGAAGTCCAAGTCTTTGGAATTGGGAGATCGGCATGTTTGACAAGGTCCCCGAGTGAGTCTTCAGTACACTGAAGTTTGAGAACCACCACTCTACAGCTCACGGGTTAGTTTCCAGATGACATTTCTGAATTGCATGGCGGAACAGTGAATTCCATGCCTACTGGAAATGCATATGTGCCAGCTCATCCAAAGAGAATCACTACGCAGGCCCTGCTCTCCATCTAGGTTCCTTTTTATTATAAAATGATATCTACTCTCCTTGCTGCTTAGTTGATTGCCAAGGCATTTGGACATATCTTTAATAAGCCACTTCAAAATTCTGTATTTTTGATTCATGCTAAAGAAATTGGATTTTCTGTGATACTATTCATATAAAAAGTTCAATTATAGAATTTTTGTGGCATATTAACTAAAGAATGTTCAGTTTATCTCTCACCACTGATATTTCGAAATTATCCTTGAGTCAAAGCAGATTACTAGGCAGCAGCCATACTTGTCTTTGATAAGACAATTGATCTACTTTTCCAAAACTATACTGTGATTGCCGTATAGTGTGTCATCGGCAAGCTCTCTCTGACATGTGTATTGGAAAGAAATGGCTGAGGACTTTGTTCACTGCATCACAGTATATATCCATCATGAAGACTCGTGGATCACTTAACTAGGAAAACAATAGCTCTTCCTTCACCATAAATGATCTTATAATCTCTCTTTGCTTCAGCTGCTTGGAATAGTTAAGTACGAAATATCTAATATCACCCATTTCATAATACCTTTAATTCTAGCTGAAATTATTTCCCTTTCTTAATTTTTTCTGGGACCTGTTTTCTTCGCCTACTTCAATTTTCATCTTGCTTGTCACATTTACTGTCTGAGGCTTTTTGAATCATTTTTGAAACAGTGAGAAACATAAATAAACCTTTATTATACTAATGGCCCAGAATTGCATAGTCACAACTATTCAAAATCTCTGTGGATATAATTCCTATTGTACAAATTTTATCTTTCAACTTTTTCTGTAAACTTTCCACTATACAAATTCAACACTTATAATAAAGAAAAAAATTCTAATCTTTAATACTTGGCCGAGAATAGCATAGGCAGTAATGAAATATAGCGAGTTTTCCATTAGGGGAGTAATCAAGCAAAAATTAAGTGACTACTTACCAAAAATATTGTAGAAGTGTTTTGATGTCAGATAACACATCAGATGACAGATATTTTGAATCTCTTCCAACTGTGAAATCCTTAAACCTATTAAAAACAATGTAGTTATTATTATCAGAAAAAAATATAAAATCAGCAAAAAAAAAATAAAAGAAACATGTATTTCTCATTAAGTAGTATTTATAATACATAACCAGAAAAAAATACATTTCTATGAATAGACTAAATAAAACTTGCTTTATTGTATCTTTTTTGGTCAATATTAATAGGCATACACTACTTCCTGGGTCCCCAGTTTCTATCTCAAATTGCGTGAATGAACAAGCTACAGTGAAGACTGAGCGATCTAGGAACTTGACTTCCTAAAGCTTCCTTACCAGCTTTTGCTTCATATTTCTTCAGATAAAACTCTTTTTGAAAAGTATAATCTGTAGTGCCAGGAAATCAATTAACTTTAAAAACTGCGACTCTGCCAATAACCAGTTATATGAATGTACCCTTTTGCATTGAGGGCGTGAAGAAATTAAATGACCAAACACCTTCTGCTAAATCCAGCCCTGAGAGAATGTTGCTTCTCTGCAGTGAGGCTCTTTGAAATGAGAAATGGAAACAGCAATAAAAGAAAATGCCCCTGAGCAATCATTCGAATTCTTCCAAGTGGCACTCAGCCCAGAAGACACTTTCATTCTGTCTGAGGCGTAAAAATCCCTGGAGGCCCACCTAACCCCAGCATTTCATAGCACAGTGGGGTTCCCTCCACAAATAGCCCTTCTTCTGATAAGCCAAGGCTTGTGCAAATTGGTAATAACCATTAGAAATAAAAATGGTGATCCAAATGCGAATATTGTAATTGAATTCTAGGACAAGTATAAGCTTGCAGTAGAAGACTTGAACATACAGATGTTGCAAACAGCAGAGAACTCTGCCATTTCCATACTAAGGCTAGAGTAGGACCAGACGGGATGGGGCACAGAAAAAGGTAACTACATTGTTTAGATTTTTTTTTTTTTGAGTCTCTCTTGTGATCTAGAGTCGTGGTTGGCAAACCGCACCTGTGAGACATCACTGGTCTGCCACCTGAACCC
Organism: Rousettus aegyptiacus; assembly: GCF_014176215.1. Classification (NCBI taxonomy): domain Eukaryota; kingdom Metazoa; phylum Chordata; class Mammalia; order Chiroptera; family Pteropodidae; genus Rousettus; species Rousettus aegyptiacus. The sequence continues at coordinate 41,831,153 of NW_023416288.1, read as the reverse complement.
CGTTCCTGATGTCTCGTCCATGGCTGTAGCAGAAGCATTAAGTAGTTCCCACAGAGAGGACATAGCTTGCAAAGCCCGAAATGTTTTCTATCTGGCTCTTCACTGAAAAGGTTTGATGACACCTGATCTAAAGCATGGTTACATTTTTACAAATGTCCATGTGTGCTTCCTTTTGAACTACATTTTTAATAATTATTTTCAAAAGTATTTGCAGGAAGAAAGACTGCTCACTTTTCTATCCCTGACAATGCTTTCATTAAGCTCTCTCTCTTGAATGATAATTTTTAGAGGTAAAATTATTCAGCATTTATAATAACGTTTTTTTGTCTTCTTGTATTTAGCACTGCTGATGAGAAGTCTACTGTGATTGTAGTTGGTATGTAAATAGCTTGTCTTTCCTTCCTACTTGCACTTAAAATTTCATTTTTATCCTTGATATTTTCTAGTTTGGGGATAATATTTTGACATGGTTTTATTATTGTTTACTCTGATGCACATGAGTGTGCATTTTCAACATTTAAATTACAGGTCTTTGTTCTGAAAAATTTGCAGCCATTATTTTTTGGAATATTCATTTTTTATTTTCTTCTTTTCCTTAATCTAATATGCGTCTTTTGCAGTCTATTACTATTATTACATCTTCCCCATTCCATAACTTCTCCTTGACATTTTTTTATCTCAATATCTCTCTATATTAAGTTCAAGGTACCTCACAGTCTTTTTTCCTGTGTCTGTGATTCTTGGAATTCTCTCTTCTCTCTTTATTTGTGTAAAATTAAAGTCTATATTTTTCAATTCCAGTATTTTGAATTAGTTAATTGTCAAATATATCTTTTCTTGTTTGTTTGGTTTTTTTTTTTTTTGCTTTCAGTTGTTCCTCTTTAAAAATATTATTTCTTCTATTATACATCTGAATTTATTCACCGAATATTTCAAAGCCACGTTTTGATAGTTCTTTTACTTTTCATTTTATGTGCATAAGTTCTTTTCCCATTAGTTCATTCGGGAGCAGTCTTCCTTGACTGATGTATTTTGGAGCGATGGTTTGTAGGCTCATCTCGAGAAGGGACTGTGTAATCATTGTTGCTGCTGTTGTAGTTCGTATTCCCTCTCCGCACACCCATTCTTATCTAGGAGTTTTGGGGTTTCCTTTACCCAGCAGCCATGCCCCACTCTTCCTGGTAGAAGGGGGTCCAATATCCACATGTGGGCAACTTGGACTCTGGAACCACAGAGAGCTCAAGGATAGTCCCTGCCACAGACAGGAGAATAGCTGACCACAAGCTTTATCATCTTTCTCCTATTCACACAGGCATTCAGCCTCATATAAGCCACAACCTAGGCAGTTATCAATGACAACTTGCTTTCAGACTTGTTTGAGAACCTGGTTTTATGCTATGCACTGGCTCCCATCCTTTACCTGGCTGGAGATATACTCATACACTGTCCTCTCATGGGAGGCGAACTCTTCCCAGCTCCAGACCCAGAGTCTCATCTTACTTGATTCTTGTTTGTTTGTTTGTTTTCCCTTCTATTTGTAATTTATGGACATATCTATCTTATTTTTGAGCACAAATTTATATTTTTATTTTAAATTTTCATTGTTTAATCTATTACTGCTGTGCTTAGTTGAAAAAAATAAAGGAGAGATAGATTCTAGCTATAAACTTTACTATGCCATTTAGAAAAGATATGAGTAAACATGGAAACCAGAGAGACAATCAGACTAATAAAAGCAGAGCATCTAGAGTTATGATCCAGAAATTCCAATCTTAGATATATGCCTATCAGAAATGCCTACATATACTTACCAGAAGACATGTACTAAAATATTAATAGACATACTATTCAGAATAGCTCCAAACTGGAAGCTATCTAAATGCCCATCTACAGTGGAATAGATAAATAAATCATGACACACAGGCACACAGTGAAGCATTACATAGTAATGAGAATGGACAACCTGCAACTAGTCATGGTAACGTGAGTAAACTTCACAGGTAGAATGGTGAGAAAGAAGACAGACCCAAAAAAGTTCTCACTATAGAATTCTGCACCAGGGTAAGTGGATGTGGTTAGAAGTCAGGGTGGCAGCTCCTCTCCTTACGGGGTTAATCCATGTAGGGATGCAAAGGATGCCTTTCAAAAGGCCAGCAGTGTTTCTTACTTCAGGCACGTATTACATGGATGTGTTTCCTTTGAGAAAAATCATCAAGTTGTATGCTTCTGTGATACGTTATAAAACATGTCGTAGTACAATGGAATCATTTTTTAAAGATATGATAGAACTTCACCAGTTCAGTGGTTTTCAAACTCCACTCCTAAAACCCTAAAAATTCCTGGACCTCAGGGCTGCTTCTGGCTTTCACTAAATTGTAGGCTTGTTCAGTTTGGTTTTATTCTCTCAAGAGAACACTGTTCTCCATACTCCCAGCTATTGAGTAAGAATTTTATCTCTGGGAGAGCAATCAATTACATAACTGTAAAATTATTTTTAATTTCCTTAATTGAGTAGACTTTCAAAGAGATTATAAAAATTACATTTACATTCATAGAGAACTTTAAAAATTGAAGAGAACTTAAAATTCCTGACAGATTCTTATCTTTATATCCTTTTATCCTCTGATTCTGAGCCTCATTATAACTTCCTTCCATAGGTTGTACCCAGTCTTATAACTGGGCCCGGGCAGAAAGTAGAAGGTATCTCATGATGTTGCCTATCAGTCCAATGACTCCAATCCATTCATTAGAGTACACTGATAGTTGGGTCCTTACCTCATTCACAATTACCCTGCTTGCTTTCCTAGCCTTTCATTTTAAAAACTTGCCATTCTTCCAAGCAGGTGAATACTGCATGCTAGAATTTTTGTCAATTACCTGCTCTAGCAGACAGCTACAATCTTGGATTCTAACTGAAATTGCTAAGAAGCATTGCATCAATTATTTCTTCCCATTGATTTTGCAAATTTTATAAATTTCTTCCCATTGGTTTTATAAATCCATAATACTCCCAAAGTCATAAGTTTGTACTAAATCATTAAATTGGTCTACAAACTCTCAAAATGCATCTAATTTTGTCCAGTATTCTGAAGCATGCTATTGTTGTACCTATTTTTTTCCAAAAGCCTATCTTTTAAAGCAAAGAAACCATCAAAAAATTATCTTCCTAAAAACAGCTAGCCAATTCTCTTGAGGCTGGGATGTACTATGTTATCAGAACCCAACAAGCACACTCAATGATTTAACCCTAAGCCTATGAAATTCTTATAGATTATATTCCAAAGTTCAAGAAAAAGAGGTAAAAACACTCCATAAACCAGGAACCCTCTTCCCCCGCCCCCCCAAAAAAATCCACTTATACACAGCCAATCTCAGCATTTCTCAGCCAGTGAGAATCTGTTATTGACTGAATCTTTCTCCTTACATTTTTTTACTCCAAGCCAAGAATTATCTAACTTAGTGTGACTTCTGATTCTTCTTCCAGTCTGAATTTAGACTGACTTTTCTATCTTGGCTCTAATTAGTCCCTAGAATATACAGACGCTGGCCAACTATTCGTCATCATACCCAATATCTGCATGACATCAGTTGTCTGACAAATTTTCAGTCCTAGTCTGATTTGAGCCCTGGTTTATGTAAGAGCCATCTATTTTGAAAGGTCTTGTTCAAGGTAAGAAGTCATGATCACTGCAGACATTCTCATGATCACTGCAAATGTAAGTAATTGATTATGACACTCTCACAGGGTTTGACAATATATCCCCATAGAGCAATTCAAGTTGTCACTACTAAATGATTGGAGTTTTCATAAGAGATGAAATGAGTTGAAACTCAAACTTAAACATTACACAAGTTTCTATTTAATTAACCATAGCCTACTCTATGCCAAAAGAACATAAGGAAAAGTTTGGATTATACAGAAATCAATAAATCAATAAGAGAGATAGATGAGTGATAGATGATAGATAGATAGATAGATAGATAGATAGATAGATAGATAGATTAAACAGATAGATAGACAATAGATGATGATGATAGAGACAGAGAGACAGACAGATAGATGATGATGATAATGAAGATAGATAGAAATAGATAGATAGATGACAGATAGGTAGGTAGGTAGGTAGGTAGATAGATAGATAGATAGATAGATAGATGATAGATAGATAGATAGATAGATAGATAGATAGATAGACAGACCAATGGATAGATAGATGATAGACATGTTTCTTTTTTTTCTCTCTGACTTTCTGCATTTCTAATTCCTTATGTGGCCCTAGTTCTTATCACATATACATCCTTGAAGATCTGTTTTGCTAATTTATTAAACTTCTCTTTTAGTTTATGATGTGATTTCTTGACTCGGGCATCTGGTCACATTTGGTGGGGCCATGCAGTATATTTGTATTCTAGAAGGCAGGAGACCAAGTCTGCCTAATCAGTTATCTGGTGAAGACTTTGGGCTATACCAGCATCTGGCAATTTAACATCAGCAATGCATTATGCCTGGTACTTGCTTTTGTCATTATACTTCTTAAATTTTTCTATAAGATTCCGTCTCACTTCTATTTACTCTATCTATCCACTGATTCCTATTTGTACTGTATTTAAAAATATAAAACAACCACACTTTTCAGAAAGAAATAAACTTAGTAGAAGAAACAGAAAATCCACAGCAATTTACACCTCTCCACTAATTTTTCAAATTAACAAACAATTAACACATGTCCTTTTGTCTTTACTCTTCTTTCACAAGACCACTAAATGGAACGTATTGTAATATTTTTCATTTTCTTATTCTATACACTTAATTGATACTTTTAATACAAATAAATATTTTATTTGCACTAATTTGTTCTCAACAAATTTATTTTGCCAGCACTGGTTTAGGTGTGTAGCAAATAGTTCCTGAACTAAGTAACTGCTTAAGGATAATGCCAAATCTCATCCTAGAAAAAAAAATAATAACTTTTTGATTAAAAAAAAAACAACTTGTGATGAATGTTAGAGAGAGCTTCTCTATTAAAAACTGAAATATAAAACACAGGAGAACACAAGCAGGAAACTCATTCTTCAGATCTGTTAGTCTCTGTGTTGCAAAAAAACAAACACTTCCTTTGGAATTTTACTCTCCCCTCTAGAACCCAGTACAGGAGACAATGAGGGAGCAGTACATCATAAAGTAAGAAGCATTTCTTTCGTTTTCCTCACATTTCCTAAGAGGCTGAGATGAGTCAGAGGGAGATAAAGATCCATAAAAGTTGGCAGTGAGTACCAGCACCATTCGAGCAGCTACTCTGTCTAGAAACCACCTTCCAACATGGTACACTGGACTCTGGAAGGGTCCCTGCCTACTCCTACCTACAGACTAATGCTTTGAAGTGCAAATTAGAACTGAGGACGTTAACTTCCAATGTACAGCCTTCACTCAATGACACTGCTGATAGCCTTCAGGTGGCTAAACTAATCTCATGCCAAGATAGAAGTAATTTTGAAGTAATTTGAAAAAAAATGTAAAATGTAACTTGAGGGACCCAGAATGACGTCCTTTCTTAATTTGCCATATGGACTCGGAATGTGTAGTAAATTTCTGCAACCATTCTCAACAATGATCTTTGCCTTTGCAGACCCAGAATAATTTCCAGGGCAAAGTCACTGATTTAAAGTGTGTATTGCTTATGGTTTGGGCATCATAGATAGGCTTTCCAATTATTTTTTAGTTTCCATTAGATTGGTAAATTTCTCTGTAGCTCATCTGAGTCTAATCATATAATTATGTTCCATTTAATTGAAAATGAGTAGCTGAAAATATTTGGACTGAAAAAAAAGTAAGTTTCAGAAAAAGAAAGTTTTCTCAAATACTCCAAACAAGACTTTCATTGTTGTTGTTCTCTGCATCATAGTCCTTGGACCAAAGATTTTACAAAACATTGAGGTGAAGTAAACAAGATGTTAAGAAAAATTGATTGTAACTTATTAAGTAGAGCTTAGTGGTTAAAAATCTAGAATTTAGTGCTCAATTTTCAGTCTTGATAACAAACTAAATGGCATGTCTAAGGCTCAGTGTCTGCAATCTGTAAATAATAATGGTACCTACTACCTTTGTCGGGCACTAGGTCTCCATTCCAACATCCTTGGGTGAGCCTTCCTCCTCTGGAGACACCAAAAAATGACAGCAGTACCCCCCCATACTGTATTAGAACTAGAGTTCTGAGTTCAAGGTGCGTTCCATCGAGTACATGTACTTACATTAAGTAAGTTTGAAAGTTAAGATGAGGCAAAGACCACGTTGGTATTGCCTTAGGCTCTGGGCAACGAGGGCGCAGAGACATAGATTTTGTTTTTCTCTGCAGTCACATTCCAGAATGTAGCCCCACTTATGAAGGTCAGGAGGGGTTGTGGGACAGCTGTGGCCAGGACCACATATTCTGGTGTACAATCACTAGCTCTGTGTGTCTCAATAAAGAAGTTGCTTCATCGATATGGTTTTGTGACCTGTGGGTTGCAGGTATGACCATGTCACCTCATAGTCCCTTAACTGGTAGATACCACAACAGGCTCTGATTTGGGCAGAAGTAGGAGAGCATCTTTCATGTGCTTTTGGGCCATTCATGTATCTTCTTTTGCAAATTGCCAAGTCTTTTGCCATTTTGTTTTATTGGGTTGTTTGCCATTTTTTCTTGTATATTGAAGGATGATTAGCATGTACTGTTGTTATATCTTCAGCTTAACAACTCTTGACCCATGTGTACACCTGTGTAACCACTAATCCACTTAAGATACAGAAAGAACATTTTCATCATCATGGAAAATTTTCATCTTCAATTCACTAACTCCACACTCCCTCAAAAGCTGTGTCTTTTTTTATAAGGTAGATTGTTCTATAAAATTCTTTTCTTATAATGGAATTGTTAGGTTTTGATATCATTGATGTCTTGGGTACATAAAATAATTGGAGAAGTCATCTTTCCTCCTTTATTTTCTGAAATAACTTGTGCTTCATTTCTTCATTGTTTCTTCATTAAATGTTTATTAGAATATACCAGCGAAACCGAGATTATTTGTATGAAGGTTTAAATTATAAAATTATTATAAATAATATATGCCTATTCAGGATATTTTACTTCTTGTTGACTAATTTTAGTATGTGTGATTTTCAAAGATTTATTTCACACAAGGTGTCAAATTTATAATTGATGATTCTTTTATTATCATTTTAATATCTGTGCTATCTTTAGTGACATCCTCTTTTATTTGTAATATTGGTAATTTATGTTTTTTGATTAGCCTTCTTAAAAATTAGCAATGTCATTAATCTTTTCAAAGCACCAACTTTGACTAATCTGTCCTATTGTTCATTTCCTATCAGATGGATTTTCTCTTATTAAATTTTCCTTTCTTTTTCTTATTTTGTCTGTTTTTTTAAGCTCATAAGCTTTCTTGAAATATTGATTTTAACCTTTTTCTTTTCTATTAGAAATATTTAAAGCTATAAATTTCTTCTACAGAATCCTATAGCTGTATCTCATAAATGTAGATATATTGCATTTTTGTTATCATTCAGTTTTTAATATTTTCTATTTTCTCTTTTGATATCAACATTAACTCATGGGTTGTTTAGAATCGTATCATTTTTTCCCTTTAATTTTGCCTGTTTTTGCTTTATGCATTTTGAAGCACTTTTATTAAGTACTTTGCTATTCTGCCTTGTAATAAAAGGATCTTTTTATCCTTATGAGATACTTCTTTACCATTAACAACATCCTTTGCACTGAAGACTACTTCCTGATGTCAATATGACACATCAGCTTTCTTATGCTCATTCTTGTGTGGTATACAATTTGTCATCCTATTACTTTTGACTTACCTTGTCTTTATATTTAATATATATCTACTATAGATAACAAACAGTTCGACTATACATTTATTATCCATTTTTGGTAATTGCCTTTTAATTGTAGCTTTTCTTTATTTAAATTGAAAATAGCATAGACATGACTAGACTTAAGTCTAACATTTTGCTATTTGTCTTCTATTTATGCCATGCTTTTAGCTCTTTTTTCTCACCTTTTTAAGGTTATTCAAATTATAGTCACTACTCCATTTACTTCCTTATATGACCTTTAGCTGTATAGACATTGATATGGAGTGTAATAAGAAAAACAAATATGGAATAGAAAATGTGAGGATGAACCCTAAGCTATGAAATTTGAATTAGAAGAATCAGTATGAACTAGTGATTGTTTAAAAAAAAAAAATACTTCTAATCTATGGCTATGCTACACTGAATGTGCCCGATCTTGTCTGATCTTGGAAGCTAAGCAGGGTTGGGTCTGGTTAGTACTTGGATGGGAGACCACCTAGGAAGATCAGGTGCTGTAGGTGTTAAACGAACACACAAACAAACAAAAAACATCCAAACTCTTCTATTGAAGGGCATAGAAGAAATGTCATCCAAAGCAATGAGTATGTATAATGCTCAGATATGTTGTTTTTTAAATGTCCCTTTCAACTAAAGAATATGAGGTTTGGGACTGGGAAAATAAAAGGTGAGCCTGAAACATATCATCGAATCAGAAATCAAAGATATGTTCAAATACTAAATAAAACACATTAAAAATATGTAGGAGATTACCTGAAAGGATTTCCACTGGTAAAATTTAGGACAAATTCAACACTAAAAAAATTATCATAAAGTCTTCTAACACATTGACTAAGAAAAAAAAGAAAGGAATCAATACATTCAGAGAGGTATTTTTTAACAGTGACAAGAGGCTATGAGTGAGGGAGAGATCTTCTTTATAAAATAAAATAGGGAAAATTCACCATTTTGCTACTAACGACATAATAAATAACTTTATAACAAATTTTATAAGCAAATGTTAAAATTAGAACTAAAAAAGAAAGATGTATTCATATTTGGAAATTTCAATATCCCTATTGCATTAATTAATAGAACAAGTAGAGAAAAAAAAAAACAGTACTAACATAGAAAAAACTGGAACACTATCAGTCACTTTGACTAATGGAAAATTATAGAACATAATAACAACTAAATAATACACATCTATTTCAAGTGCACAAGGAATATTCACAAAGATACCATATGCTCAGCCAGAAGGTACGTCTTCATAATTATCAAATAATGATATTAAATTATATTCATTTTCAATAAGGTATCCAAAAAGTCCTCAAATACTAGCAAATCAAACACTTCTAAATAACAAGCAGATCAAAGAAATTATAGCAGAAATTAGAAAATGTTTTTAACTCAATAATAATGAAAATAGAACATATCTAAATTTATGTAATGCAGGAAAAGTATTGATTAGAGAGAAATACATAATTTTAAATGCTTACTTTAGAAATAAAAAAGTGAAACTAGAACTAAGATTCTACTGTAAGAAGCTAGAAAAAATAATAGTGAACAAACTAAGCCCAAAGGATGTAGAAGGAAGAAATTATAAAGATAAAAAACAGAAATAAAATAGAAACAGATATGGAATATTTCTAACTGACATCCCCTTTCTGTTTGGCTAGCATTTCTATTTTCTCATTCGTTCATTTGTTCACACATCCGATATTTAATTTGGGACTACTGTGAGCTTGGCAATGAGTGAGTTGCTGTGGGAAAGCCGTGATTGAAGTCTCTTCTCTCATTACACTCAGGAAAAGAATTATAAAATAATTCGTTTTCAAAGTTTTGATCCACTCCAGATGAGAACAACAGGAAGACTGAATCATCACAGGCGGATTACGAATGCCACAGGGAAAAAAAGAGTACATACGTCACCCAAAGTGTCCAGTTGATTTCATTTAGCGCTGCTCAGAGGTTACAGAATTTTAGCTGAGATAAGGTGATCACACAGGGCAGGAGCAGATGCGATGGCCTCTCTTGAGACCGGCCGCATTTCTCGCCCCCTCCGCTGTGGTCCTTCCTGGACCTGGGTGCCAGTCACGGTTGCTGGGCACAAACTTGTGGTCCTCTTCCTTTGAGGCACATGGTAAGATTGTGATTCTGAGAAAATCGTAAGTGTGAATTCACTGCGGGCTCTTCGTTCCCCTCCCGTGGACGTGAAGATGGAACCTCTGTGAGCCCTAGCGGAGGCTGCTGCTAACTCGCAAGGGGCATGTGGCATACGCAAGAAATAAGTCTTTGTTGTTTCACGTCAATGAAATCTGGGGAATGTTTGTTACTGCAGTGTGAGCCAGCGTACCCCAACCTAGGCAGGGCAGGAAGCTGCCGGCCTCCCCGGGGTCTCTCCAGATCCAGGGCTATTAACTCTGTGCTGCGACACAGAAGTCTCAGGAAAGGGAGGTGACATCACTATTTAGACTGACATCAGCAAATCACATTATCTTGCCAGAGAAAATAGATCTTCAGCAGTAAGGTGACCCTGCACCATTTTTCTGCCTCCAATTATTTGGAATTCCTTAAAACCCATTTCTGCACAGAGGCTTACCCAGGTCTGCTCTCACCAGAGACAGTGGACAGCTCCCTAGAGAAAGTGACTACGACTCTAATGTACTAGGAAATTTACTTATTTTTATCATAAAAAAAAACAACATTCTCCTTCATATCTATGCATAATCCCCTGAATCGTATGAGTTTAATAAATGTCTGTTTGTATTTTATTAGATCATCTGTGTTTTTACTAAATTAGCTCATAGGAAATAATAACTGAGATGAAACATAAATATATGTTAGGATGTTGCGTAATAGTTTTTTTTTTTCTTTCAAAGAGCTAAAAAGAATACGTCATGGCATAGAAAATGGTGGTCATTGGCTTTGACTATTTATATATCCCTAGTGAGGTAAAACTAATGACCGAATTTCAGGATCTATTTTATCACAGTGGAGTATATAATTCTTGTTTATATGAAGCTAGTCTGGTTTCAGTGAAATAATTTAACTTTCTAATGACCTTTTCATTCAGATGTGATTAATTCCGTATCATAGCATTAGCTCATGCAGTGAGCCGAAATGCCATGGTAAATATGATAATTACCTAGCAGAATTCAGGCCTATAAGCACTCAGAATTGCAATAGAAAATGCCATCATCTAGAAGTGCTTTGGCATTGGGAGATAGATACAGGGTGAAATTATCTATCACCCATATAGCAATCTAAACCCCAGGTATCAGAGAGTATTAAAATGGGCTTATATTCTCCAATAACTTTAAATTTCCCAAGGTTATTAGTAAAAACGCTCTACTGCGAACAACTTGATCACTTTTCAAAAAAAAAATTGTTTTTCTTTCTTTTCACTTGTGCATTGGTTTGTAGCTTTTGGCTGCTTCCCAGAATCCTCTGGTCATATGTTCCCTCCAGGGACACTCCAGGTGGATGAAAACTCAGGGTTACAGAGTTGCCAAACACTTAAAGAAGCCATCAATCTATTACTGGAATAAACTCACTGTGCATAAACAAAAGGTGTCGGAGAGCTGCAAAGAAGTCCAGAGCAGGAAAATATCTAGCAACTTATAATAGAAAATATTTCCAAGAGAAAATGGCACACCATTTTTTTTGTTTTGTTTTTATATTTTATGGAAAAGTTTTTTGCCAAGGAGCCTGAGTCAGACGCAAAATAGTAAAGCCCTCGGAGCAAAATACTCTCTCAAATGTCTAACTCTTCACTAAATAATTAGGTATTACATTAACACCTTAAGTTTACAGATTATTTTCACTTCTGAGCCTCAGGAGGAGATGGCATGAATAGATCGTACTGTTCTCCTTTCGGAGGAGAATACTGAGGCCAGAGTGTAGCCCAGAGGCTTAACCGAGGTCATTAACTGGTGGCAGAGTGGTGTCAGGAAGAGAGCCCAAGCTTTGGCCCAAACATACCGCAGACCCCATTCCAATGACGTCCTGTGCCACCTGTGTGTCATTGGCACTGGTTCCAAACTCTCTGGGCTTCATTTCCCATACCTAAAAAGAGAAGATAATACTTACTTCAAGAAGTTATTATATAATTAAATAGGAGAATAAAGGAAATTTTTAGTATCTGCTAATAGTATTCCGACAAATATTAAGTAGGTTCTCTGAAAAAAACAAAAACAAAAACGTACGCATGAATATGCGTACATAAATTTATTATAAATCATATTGACATAAAGGATATTTAGCACATAACTAATAATAAGAAAATATACAATGCTTATTCTTGTAAATTCACATAGCCAATGGATGGTACCAGAATGCTTCCATTGGTACTTGCCAAACCCTTGTATTGGTGGCCAAATCATGGCTGCAGTTCAACCGGGATGTGACAAATGGACTTGGATCCCAATCTGCCATCTCTTTCCACAATAACTGTATCATCAGTGAGTCTGTATGTGGCATGAACGTTGGTTGATATTTTTGTTTACTTTAACAAGGCAGGAAGAAAGTAAAGCAGCCAAGACATGCGTCGGAAACTTGCCTGCTCATCCATGACGCGCATGGCATCTTTGCTGCATCAGATAATAGCTTTCAAATGATAGATGAATAGTTCCTCAAATTTATACTATTCATAATCTAACTGGATGATGCGCTTTCACTTTAATCTGCAGCATTCCCATTTCTTAAGATTATCCAACCAACAAAACAATAAATTAACACTCGATCTGTAGCATTTGTCAGCCGCAGCTCATTTCAGCCACCGACGTGACGGCACCGAACACAGGGCAGAAAAGAAGTGGACGGACCACACGGTTACACAGGCTTGGCACCCTACCGACACGCAGACACAAATCACCTCCTCGAGAGCATAGATACTGCAGAAAAGTACTTTGGACGCGATGAGATGTCAGTGTTGATTGTCTTTAATATTTTATGTAAATGTAGATTTATACAATTTCATTTTTAATAATAGACGTTTTTAACAACTGGCTTGACAATTCTTGAAAAAATTAACGGTGGGCTGTCGGGTGAGCCAGCGGGAGTTGGCTAGAGCATGACACTACAATCTACCGCATATTAAATGCTCGGTAAATTTTTTCTTGTTTTTCCTTTTGTCTTGTTAACCTTCTACCTATTCTCCTTATATAAATTAAGGTCTCTCTCCAGCCCAATGCAGCTCTTCTGCCCGTGGCATCTAGGAGCTGCTCTTAATTAAGTCAGCTTCAGAAACATCTCAACATGTCTAGTTCCCCTTAACACTCAATCTGCAACTAAGACACACATTTAACTGAAAATTTACTGAATCTGTTCTTATAATCTCCCTGTTTTGAGGGGAATAACAAAAAGCATAAGAAAAAAGATGACTACTTAAAAAAAAAACACTACTTTTTGTTCTTTTACAGCCCACCTATGGGAAGCAGCAACATCTATCAATATCTTTTCTCTTTCCAGGACCCTCACTCTTTGATCTAGGGGACCCCACTGTCTTAAGAATCCAGTGGTGACTAAGTCAGCAAGAATCATGGCCAGAGGCAGTCTGAGTCTTAGCAGAGGCTCGAAGCTCCCTCAGGACACTGTGTCCTGCTATGTAGTAAGATATTTTTTCTAGATAAGAGACTACCGATTAATATTTCTGGCCCTCATTTATTATTCCTCCCTTCTTCCCCAGAAGTTGCTGGACCCTCACCTAGTTCCTGCTGGCAACCGTCACAGAGGCTTACTGGGGTGCATGATGCAGAATGTGATGTTCATTTATTCTGACAATCCTGATCACCCCAAGGTTATGTGGGGATAAGCCCTGGGAAACCTAGGAGCAGTTTTACCCACTAATCATATTATAGCTCTGATGGGAGAAACTCCTAACTAGAACTACTTCACTTTTGCATTTCTCCTTTTTTTATTGTTGTTCATAAAATGTTACATAAGCATCTTCCTCTCTCATCCTATACAAAGTCTTCTTGTTTCCTTTATCTCTAAATCAATAGCATTTGCGCATTTGCTCAGAAGTTGCACGCTTTGCAATCCCACCATAAACAGAAACTTCCTGCAGACTCACTGATACGTAATGAAGTGCGCCTTCTTATTTCATCGTTTTCGACTGCTAATGATGGAGCATTTAGAATAGACTAAAAAATAATTTGATATAATCAAACTGTTAGCCCCTCAGGGGCTACCGGTTTGTAAGATTCGGTTTTGTATCATAAAATAACCTCTTTATTAGGTGCTAGTGTCAGCCCTTCTGTTTAGTAGGTTTACGACCTCAGATTTGTCACAACCCCTAGCATCTTCTGGGAAATGAAGATAAATAATACACCTTACTTAGCTAATCTGGGAATGCTCCGATCTCACTTTGATCTGGTCACTGATTTCAAGAGGCTCGTGGAAGAGAGAGGTGCACGGATAAAGGGAACAAAGCAGATGAGGCGACCATATGGGACTACAGCGCCACACCCCAAAGCAGGACTCTGGTGGGCTAGATTTCAGGAAGAAAATCCTTTTTTTTTTTGCCACGAGTAGACAATTTGCTTCTGAAATGGACTTGGTATAATTATGGGGAATTGCGCTGACCAGAGAGGTTCAGTGGACACAGTTTGCTGTGATTCGTTCTGAGCAACACAGTCCGATAGTTCTTCGAAGTCCGCAATGCAGTTACACAAATACCGTCTACCCAGGCATTCATCCAAACCATCATGCCAGAGTGTGCTGGAGACCTGAAAAACCTTGGCTTAAAAGGCAACTGAAGAAAAATTATTCTGGAATAAGACTGAGCGAGAAACGTCTTTAAATAGAAATATGCCAAAATGGGGAGAGAGGATTTGAATATTCAGATTAACACCAATATCTTAAGCCATGTGCTGCCTGTCTGTCTGTCTGAACAGGTATTCCAGTGACCTCATCTTTGAAAGTCAAAAAACCCAAAAAAGAGACACACAGATAGAAGATCTGGGTGTCTCTTATCAACACACAACTGTTAGCAAGTCATGAGGAATTAAGAAACGTTAATAATAGATGATCTTTAGCTGTAAACTTTTTGAGAGGTGTGAGTTAGAACATTTTATTCTTAAATGGGTCCCCGGGTTTAAAATGTGCCCTTTGAATTAACAATAAAACCTGGGTTATTTTTCATCCTTTGCAGTTTCAATATCAATTCAATTGTCCTCATCTGCAGTCTTATTCTTAGGTCTTTAAAGTAAGAGCACGTGGAAAGAAAGTGAACCACAGAGAAGGGCCATCTCAACATGCAATGAGCAACAAGGATAAAAAGGGGTGGGTAATCTGAAAGTAGAAAAGCATCGTTGTAAGAAACGCTCAGAGAGGATGTCTTTCACTCATAAATAGGTCATAGTGAAAGCTTTGCACCATCAAATGCACTCCAGAAAGACTGTATATAATCCCTTCGTGGAATTGACATTTAGAGTCAAGTTCTCTACTCCCAACCTGTAGGCCTACGATGAGTTTCTATGGACACCTGGAACCTCATTTGTGATCAGAGGATTTGTATATATTTGTGACTCACACAAGCAGACTAAAGTAGCTCCCTAATCTTGGTCTTTGAACCTTTGATTTAATTCAATCCAGTTAGTTATAGTAGAAATTAATTTGTAAGGCAGTACCAAAATGTTTATTCTACGTAACATTTACAATATATTACACTAGCATTATATATTTTATTTTCCTTAAAATGTACCTAAATATATGAAATTCATATTGGGCCTAGCCCTATATGCTACGTTAACAAAAAAATAATCACTAACCTTTTATAGAACATGTAGAATATCATCATCACTGCACGCAGCACTAGGGGAGTGGTCTCTTAACATCTGTGACTTTATACCCCACATTGGTAGCTTATTGGAAGCAAAGATTTTGTTTGATTTGAGTCTATAGTCTTGAGGTTTATTAGAATTTTTGGCAACTGCCAGGTGCCTAATAGATCTATGATGACTGGGTTTAAAATATATATATATATATATATATATATATATATATATATATATATATTAGAAAGATACAAAGAAAAATATGAATCTGCAAAATGAGAGGTTACCCACAGGAGGATATACTTTGTCAAAAGCAAAATTGGGTATTGGTAGTTGGTAATGGGGGAGCATGCACCAAACAGAAAAGAACACTTAATCTTAAAAGATCGTGCCATGAACTGTGAGTGAGGGCAGTGAGTAGGCATGCGCCAACATGTACAGTCTGCTTAGAACAGATAAACCCATCTCAACTCCAATAAACTCAGGGTAAATACAGAATCCAGTCATTGAGGGAAAGTGAGTTGATAAAAACCTATGACGTTCAGTAAGATTCCTTTGGTATGGAGAAGGACCTGTTTTCAAAATGTAAGAAATTAAAAAGACAAGAGAGAAAGGGTTAGTGAACCTTCTCTGTATAAAAAATAGAATGCTCTGAATACTCAATCATTTAGAAAATCTATATTAACTATATGACAGATGAAAACATATTAAATTTTCAGTGACTGGGTCTGATCTAGCAATTGTGAGAGTTATTTGTCTTTGACATTGCAAGCTTTTGGTTGTTTTTTGGGGGAAAAAAATAAAGCAAATATTAAAAAGGAAAAAAAAAGAACCTGCAGTGATCCATGTGTTAGTGCATGAGAAACAGATTTTTGAGGGATAAAAGTCTCAGTGGGGGAAACAAGCAGTTCAACCTCCCACAAAGAAAGAGGTGAGACACTCCCCTTCCCCGCTGCCTTAAATCCTACAAACGCCTATTCTCTACCCACATTAGAGCACTTATTTGTACATTTCAGCAGCCATCTCAGTACCTGGGAACAAATGGCAGAACATTATTTCACTCCTTTGAACAGAACCTAACAATTTAAACAGCAGGAGTTCGAGTGTTTTATCAACAGCAAGCTACTATCTACTCTAAAAGAGAAAGACAAAAAGAAAAGGAAAAAGTAAGCCCTCAAAAACAAAACCCCTCAAGGAATGTAGAATGAATGTTTAGTGAACTATGTGTTTGGAATTGAAAAGGTGTCACAGCATGCAATGAGATAGAAGTCATTCAGAATGGCAGTGAAATTATCTTTTTGCCTTTCTGAGCTTCCAAATAAGCCTTAATACTTTGTTCTACCTCCTGGGTCAGGTACAAGAATACACTGCTCAGAAAATAACCTCTTTACTTGGGCCTTTGAGTCTGAGCCTTGTTAATTTCACCATCGGTCATCACCCAGGAGAATCGCACTGACTCATCCCTTAATGTCACCAAACCACGAGTCCTAGCAAATGGTCACAGGTCACCCGATGGACCCTTTGCTCAGTATAAGCCTTACTGTCACTGCTGAATTCAGATATGGTTCCTGCATTCTAGGGAAAACTCAGCATTCCCTTAGCCATTCAAATTTTTACAAAGAGATAGAATGGAATAATAAGATATAGCAAATTTGAGACTTCTTTTTAAGGCTCATGTTAGTGCATAGAACATAGAATTCTTAGGTACTGTGACAATTATAAGTACCTTAGAGGTTGCAGTGAATATGATACTGTGTAAAAATCTGCTTTGGCTGCTCATTCTAAGTTAATATATTTATTTCAAGTGATTTATTATTTTATAAATGATTATAAAATAAAAATATTTATAAAATTCAAAAAATACACACTAGAATGCAAGATATTGGGGGTTCTAGACAAGACCCAGCTCCTCACTTATGGGGAGGCATAGTTTACCTGAAAGCCAAGATATTGGTACTTATTACGAAGGTACACGACATATCAAGTAAGGCAAGAATTGTCAACAGGTAGAAAAAAAAGTCAAGATCTAGATGAATGGCTCAGTAAATAAATGACCCCAGTTCATAGTTAGGAAAAAAAAAAAGTTAGGATTTGGTGGAATAAGAAACATATCTTGAAAGATAGTTAATATTTAGATAGATAGAGGTGAAAAAAAAAAGATAAATTTGAAATGCTTCGTGTGGAGACATAAAGTAGACAAAATTGATTACAACTGCTGGTATATAAAGATGTTCTTGAAATTAGGGTTGAGAAAGTAAATTGGATTTAGATTGTAAAGTGACTTGAATTTTATCTTAAGGTATAAATTTTAATATAATTAAGTGGCATCCTACCTTGGTCCGAAATGATTTGGGGTAGTTTACAAAGATGCAGCAAAACAAGAAACCTTAATTTACACTTCTGGAAAAAAAAAATGAGTCAAAATAAAAATGAAGATTTAAAATACTGAAGGATACCTAGGAAAGAAGTTAATTTTTTAAGAAGCATGCTTTAACAAGTTACACATTTGTTAAAAGTGATGAACAAGATTAAGTCTCCCCTAATTAAATGGGAAAATCGGGTAACGGACTGAATACTATAAGGCACAAACAAACCAAATGCTCAAGAGAATCACAACTGATAGGAAAACCAAAGACCTCAAAAAGAACTCTGTGAATATGATAAACAAACCACATCCTCAACAACCCAGCAAAAAAACTGATAGAACAATTTTTCAGAAAATCCCTATAAAAGATACAATTCATTCTCAAGAAAAGTATGTTTTTCCTCCATGAATTGCCTATCAAGTCTTAGAGAGAAACATGAGTTTTAAGGTAAATACAGGGTTACAGAGACCATCCATCAGAACTTAGAAAGCTTTAACCTGGAAAAATAGGCATCTGGCTTTCAAGAGCCCTATTTGCTCTGGAACTTGTGATGAATCAAGTGACATCCATGAACTATTTTTGTAACGATAGCAAGATTTATAGAAAATTGCATAACACATAATTCCATTTTGTACGTCAATGAGAAAAATGTGTATGTATATGTATATATTTATGTGCATAAAATGTCTACATATAAAAATATGAGCATGAGGGAAAAAATGAAGGATTCATTGTACGTGTTTAACATGGGTCCCTTAGATGTGAAAGGGAATCTTTGTGACTGAAAGGAAAAAAAGAAAGGAATTGTGGAATAAAGATGAAAAATGATTTTTTAATATAGACTACTTTTAAAAAGCAAGTTATATTTGATTATATTTTTGCAAGAAAAGACTATTTGGTGGAATTAGAATTTTCAAATGACTTATATTTCAAAAGTGAACTTTGAGCTGAGATTTCTTTTGACTACCAAGTGCTCGGACCCATCCATTAAGTTTACTTTAGAGTACAAATCTAAGCAATGTCTGTTTTCAAGTGTCACCTAGATCACCATGGCAGAGTACTTATTATGGGAATAAGTTAACAAAGAAAAGAGAATTTTTAATATGCTTGTTTCTTATAAATGTATTGAGTTAGAATTTTCTTATATAATTTTTTAAGCCTTCACAAAAATAGCAGAGTCGCATGCAAATGAAGAGGCATTTAAATGTATTTCAAATTGAATATATTTTCTTATATCAATTATCTTTATTTAGTACTAAAACTCTTAGTAAGTGCTTTAGGTAATAACAACCATTTAGGCCAAACAAGGTAATAGAAATGACAGCACTGTTATGTGATGACCCTGGCTAAGAAGTTGACACTGTGGAGTGAAAAATGTTTAATTACTCTAAGTCATTAGGCACAATTACTATGTTCCCTCACCCACGGTGTGATATCGCATTGCCTATAATAGGTGTAATTTCTAGAGAAAGTAGATGTCCCACTGTCAAGAAGAGGCAGAAAGATGTGAGAAAATTAAGAATCGCTGAACCCCTGCTGCATATAACCACCATGATAGATTTGCCTACTTTATCTCAGCTAATCTGCCCAAGGCATCTCTGAGGAAGAGATGCTCTCCTTCATTCGATAAAGTCCCTAGGTTCACAGAATTTAAGAAAAATATCTAAGTTGATAATGAGTGGCAGAGTTGGAATCTGAATTCAATATAATCATCATTTCTATCAGCCAGTGCTGTCTTACAATGAGAAACAAAATTGAATTTTTTAAAGAATTTCAATACATATGTCTTCAAGTGAATTCATCGTTTCCTGTTTGTTTCTTTGTTTGATCTGAGGGTACATTCTATTTTACCAGCCATATCTTAGAATATACCTCGAAAGAACTAAAAATAGAACTAGAATGAACATTATTCAAAGATGGATAAAGGGATATTTTAACTCTCTTTTAAGGAGAGGAGTAACATGTTTTGGTTATACATGAGATGTGTCAATGTAGGCTAAGCAAGACGTTGCTCTTGTTTTCATTTACGTATGGTTAGAAGAAGTAAGTATGGCTACCAAGTTCAAGTCCTGGAAATAGCACTAGGTTCATCGATCCCAAGGATGCTCTATTTCAGGGGAATATCTGTTCTTTTCTGTCCACCTTTCCTCAATAGCCTCAGGGAACACAAAAACCTCAATGTCATATTTTACTTGCACGGAACCAGTAGTTTAAGTAATGAGATCTTCCATTCCCCCCTTTCCTTTAAAAGTGAGTATTCCAATGCCAAGCCAGAATACATTTGTGGGATCTCAGATATGACAAATCTTTGCTTAGAATTTTATAATGGAGAGGAGAGAGAACAATGGTGTCTTTCACTGTTTTACGGTTGAAGTAAGTGGTACAGAAGAAGCCGGAGGAGGAATAATCAGAAACTACTGCAGGACGACCATGGGCGGTAAGCATCGGGGTGATTGCAAAGGTAGGAGATTGTTATTATAGACTCCTCAACTGAAAAAAAAAGTCCTTCCTCCTTTGCTAAATATGTATATCATCAGTCAGGGTTCAATGAGAGAATCAGAGCCACTCGCAAGGATTTAGAATAAGATTTGATCTTAGGGATGTAACCTCATGCAACTGTAGAAGCCGATCATACATTCTTGGTTTAGCTATTTCTTCTTCTGCTCCTAGTGCTGATTGTGGAGTCGCAGTGCAAGAGTTTGAGAAGGAAAGACAGACAGGTCGCTGTGAGCGAAGGAGCAACTACAACATGCAGAGAACACCTGGCACCTCTACCTACCTATCCCGTGTTTGTCTCTCATGAACACCATGAATGATACATGGGAAAAGTCGTCATTTACCACAGCCATCCTAGCACCTGGATGAGCATTTTGGAAAACTGAAGGATGGAATCACGTAAAAGCAGGAGAACCCAGGAGCCTAGCAGCTACTCATGCCGGCGAAGTGAACCTCCAGATCCTCTAAAACATGCATGAACTGCAACAAGGCTCGGCCTTCGTCAAGCTTCCGTGGACAAGCACAACTACTGTTTCTTTCTCATCTCTACCTTCCAAATATTACACGGATTTTTCCGGTGGCCAACTATTCAAAAACATGCGAGGAAGGAAAGTCTTAAATATATTGTTTAGCATCACCAAGTTGACACATTACAAAGCCATGACAGTCCACTCCATGTCTCCATGGTATCTATACACATCTTTTCAATTTCAGATAAAGAAAAGAGCAAAGTTTTGCTTCTGTCTACCATGCTACTACTAGTCCAAGTACAACCCAAAATACGCTAACCCTCTCCCTAAAAAAGGATAAAAAGTCCCTCATTCTTTGGGTGAGGTTTGTTTATTTTTTCCCTACCTGAGTTAGTCTACTTTTGAAATCATGTCAATTAAATACTGAGATAAAAAGTTAACTGCTATGAAAACATCTTATGTTAGATGGCAAGTAATGGGAGTGGCGAAAGTAAAAATTTTATTAATAGCTATACAAGTATGTTGACCTCAAATATGGAAAAAACCATAATACTCGTGATATTACAGGCCTTGTTTCTGCGATTGGTCCTGTCCTTAGAGTATTTATAATGACCTGCTTCCATGAGCCATTGCCCGTACCCTTTGCCCTCAGCAAACACCTCAGTTGGTTATGTTTCCTTGCTTCGTGGAGTGACCCAAACCTTCACTTCTGCAGGGCATATGTCATGAGTGGTCCTGCACATACCTATAAGGTTGTCGTGCATTGGTTAATGTACGTGGTAATATTGAGCTCTTGCATTTCAATTTCGGATATGTTCCTTCCTATCCTCTATATTAGTTATTTATTGCTCTTTGCTAAATAACTTCAATTTAGTAGCTTAAAATAATGAGTTTTTGTTATCTCACCCAGTTTCCAAGTATTGGGAACCTGGGAGAGGCTTAGCAGGATGATTCTCTGTCTCAGAGTCACTCACAAAATTTTATCCAGAGCTTTCACTGAATTCTATCCATTAAAAGGAAGTCACAAGATCCAGCCCTGACTCGGAGAGGAAATAACACAGAGTATGAATTCCAGGAGGCATCTCTTTGCATTGTTATACTGAATAGTATAACAACTGGCACTTTAAAATTTTTCATCTAATTAGAACCACTTTACTTATCTAACGCCAGTTCTTCTACATGATATTCCCAAATCTGTGACTTCATTTAAACACTGGGGATATTAAAACAGCAATTAATGGGAAAAAATAAACTATGTAACACTACTTCCACCTGTAATTAGACACAGAGTTATAAAATGGGGGTATTCTATATACATTTTATTTTATTTAAGAGGACAAAGTCATCTTATTACCTTCCTTTAGAAACAATGATAAATCTAGAAAGGGCGTTAGGCAATAGCCCAACCTTCTGATTTTAGAATCGAAGAGACTCGAGAGTTACTCAAACTGTCATGGCTATTTGATGACGAGTCAAGGAAGTGACCACACACAGGAACGGACTTGCTTGGGCTTGCAAGGGTTAATTGTGACCATCTCTTCCTAACTCCACTTTTAATGACATCATGTCGGTAGCTGGAAATCAGCCACAGAGGGACTATTTACACCAGAGAAATCTATAAACATTACAAACGAGTGTTTTTCGTTTCTTTTCTTTTGCGTCTTCCCAGTGAGTCGATTATTAAACATCCACCAACTCGCACTGGGCTTTCTGATCTCTTGTAGTTCTCCATCCAGAACATGGGCTGTGTGTCTTTATCACAAAGACCAAAGCTGCTGAACTAATGATCTGACATAATGTTTTATCCTCCTCAACCTTAACTGGACTTTGTACGTAATCTTTCTTCAGAAGTTATATTCAGTCAAGTGTACTTTTAATGAAATGCAGGTTTATATCCTCATAGTAATTACTGGGTCCTGGTCATCTTTGAAAAAGATGAATGCCCATTTTCTCTATTTCAAATTGTTTGTCGCAAGAAAGCAATTACCCTTATTAAATGCCCAGATACTGTAGCTATATATTTAACACTGCTACACAGTATTAGCCGTACTCATGGCTTTTCCTGTGATCTATGTAGCAATTAAATTTAAAAACCTTGTTCCTTCATGTTATGCATATTATAGCAAACTCTCTTAATTTAACAAGCTCCAGCTCTTCTGTGGTCAACAAATACAAACAATATGAAACATAAAGAAACCCAAAAGCTAATTTAAAATAATTTATTTTAAAAAATTACTCATTTTTTATCCTGCCCTAATTTTCATATTATTCCTTCATTATAATCTTTAATTACTACACATCATATAGTCTTTTCTAATTAGTACTAGTAATATCAGTCATTCTGGAACCAGTAAAAATAGTGAGTGACAAAGTTTTAACTCTTTGAGTTTGTTTATGCAGTGGTATCAGTGAAAGTGTTTATATATGAAGTATAAATTTGATAGATATTTGGAACAATAATTATCCTCTAAAAACTTGCATAACTGTAATTAATTATTATATGCTTATTAGCACCTGAATCCCTTCTTTTGGCCATAGTAATTTCCATATTAAATGTAGAGATAAATCAGCTGTAATTTTTTTTCTTCAAAATGTATCCAGAAACTGACTCTCATCCTCTTCTCAGCTACAAATCTAGTCCAGTTGTCACCTCTTACTTAGAGCATGGCAATTATCTTCATCTTAGTCTGTTCGGGCTGCTATAACAAAATGCCACAAACTGGGTGGCTTATGAATAACAGAAATTTATTTCTCACAGTTCTGGAGGCTGGGAAATTCAAAATCAACATGCTAGCATGGTTGGGTGACGCCTTTCATCCTAAGGTCATAACTAGCATCTTCTCACTGTGTCCTCCTGTGAAGGAAAGGCTAGGGATCTCTGTGGGGCCTCAAGAATAAGGCACTAATTCCATCCTTGAGGGCTCCACCCTCATGACTTAAGCACCACCCAAAGGCCCCGCCTCCTAATATTATCATATTGGTGGTTAGGATTTCAACATATGAATTTTGGGGACACAAACATTCAGACCACAGCAGTTTTATAACTAGGTTTCCTGCTTATACTCTTGCCTTCCTGCAATCAAGTCTCCACACAACAGCCAGAGTCATCATTTAAAAGGTGTTATGAGGTCAGCTGAATCCCACAGTGATTTCTCATCTCACTCAGCGCTAAGGCCCAAGTCCATATGACTGTTTACGAACCCCATGAGATCTCATCTGTCTCTTCTCTGACCTCGTCTCCGTCTCTTTTCCTCCCTTTATCTGCTCCAGCCACACTGCCTCCATGTTTTTGTTTTGTTTTGTTCTGTGTTTTTCAAATACTGCAGTCATACTTGCATCTCAGAATCTTTTCATTAGCTACTCCGTCTGCCTGCAATGTTTTCTTGCTGATATTTGCTGAGCGGACTCTCTCACCTCTTTCAACTTTTTGCTTAAATGTCATATTTCCAGTGAATCATTGCTGATTGCTGTCTAAAAATGCAACCTGAACTCATCTCTGGCCTTCTGCTCTCATTTTTTTTCTGAATATTTATAACTTACTATAGTTTATTTATTATGTTAATGTTTATTATCTGCCACCATAAACCATACTAGAATATGTAGAATATATATTGAGCTTTACATGAATATTTTTGAAGAAAAGAAAGAAGAATAAAAGAAAGTATGAAGAAAAGCAAACCCAAAAGGGACTAGTAAAATGCCAAAAAAAAGTGGTAAACATAGAAATCAGTAAACGTGTTGGTAAATCTATTTAATTATAGGTCATAAAAACAAATTAATAAGGATTATTCCTAGAAGGAGATAAAGCTAACAGACCTGATAATGACAACATGAAAATAATAGCAAGAAATTAGTGTTTTCATAGTTTTAGCCCCTTGATAAA
Source organism: Rousettus aegyptiacus (assembly GCF_014176215.1). NCBI lineage: Eukaryota > Metazoa > Chordata > Mammalia > Chiroptera > Pteropodidae > Rousettus > Rousettus aegyptiacus. The sequence continues at coordinate 41,806,296 of NW_023416288.1, read as the reverse complement.
TATAATCAAGATGTCAATTATTTTTAGATATTGTTAAAACTAAAATGTGGCTTAAAATATGAGTACAGCAATAAATATAAAAACATGTTATTAGTCAAAAAATAATATAACCCCCCAAAATTACAAATATACAAACATAGTTAGGGATTTTCTCAATATCTTTCTCAAAACTGAACACCAGACAAAACAATAATACTGTTGAAAATATAAAAAGTGAAATTATTAAACTCTATCTTATGAGTATATAGACAGACTTCATGGTACAAAGAGAGAAAATAAATCCTTTCAATCACAAAGGATGTCTAAAAACAAAAAATATTTTATAAGAACTATTTTCTCTCACCACAATACTATAGAGTCAAAATAGGGCACATACACGCACATGCTAAAAATACACTTCTAAATAATCCACTGTCCAAAAATAAATTATAATAAAATTTATGAATTGGAACTACATAAAAATAAGAAATGGAGATTAAAATGTGTAAATCTCTCTAAAACAGTACATAGGAAGAAATATTTATTTAGATGCACATATCATAAATAAAGACTAAAAATTAATGACTCAAGTGTTCAAGTCAAGAAGTTAGAGACATAAAAACAGAGAAAGCCCAGAGAATAAAGAGATTAAATGCTAAAAGCAAAAAATATTTTTGTAAATAGAATAGAGAAGATCATCAAAATAAAAAAGATTAAAAATAATGACAGAATATGAAAACATTAACTCAAAAAGATATACGGACCCCTAGGTTCAAAGGAGAATTATTTGTAATAGCCAAGATATGGAAATAAACTAAGTGTCCACTGTTGGATGAATGGATAAATAATATGTGATACATATGTGTGTGTGTGTGTGTGTGTGTCTGTGTGTGTGTGTATATCACGATGGAATAATACTCAGCCATAAAAATGCCTTAAATCTTGCCAGTTGCAATAACATGGAAGAAACTTGGAAGTATATGCTACATGGATTAATCAGAAAGAGAAATGCAAATGTCATAGGTTTTCACTCACATGTGAAATCTAAAAAACTAACAAAAAAGAAATTCACCAAGTACAAGAGAAGAAATTGATGGTTACCAAAGGCGAAAGGGATTGGAGAGTGGGAAAAGTGGGTAAGGGGTCAATTGTATGATAATGTACAGTAACCAGACTATTGGGGGTGATCTCTTTGTAGTGTATATAGATATCCAAATATAATGTACACCTGAGACACATATAATAATAATTTAAAATACTGAAAGATACAAGAAGTAAGATTGATCAACAGTATCAAAGAGATAATTTTTTTTTAATTTATAAAACTAAAGGGTACATAACTATAAATAGAGTAGAGATTTGAAAACATTGAAAAATAGGATGGAAAAATAAAGAAGATTGAAAATTATATCAAAAGAACAATTTTCAAGAAAATTATAAGCAAAATTGACTCAAAAGTAAGTAGAAGGCCAGGGTAGAACTATAACCATTAAGAAAACAGTGAGGCAGCAACCAATTCTATCAACTACAAAAGGAGACCCCGATAAATTTAAAGAATTTTACCTATCTTTAAACTCAGACGGTTTTTAGAATATTCACTAGGTTGTACACCATCACAGCCTAGGACACTTCCATCACCCCGAAAGAAACAGTGTGCCTATTAGCAGTCATCCCAACATGCCCCACGCCTCATCCCCCAGCGACCATGACAAGACATTTGTTTTTAGATTATAACTATTACCATTAGTGAGAGTGTTCACAGAGATAGACTTGACAAATCCAATTTGTGTTGGAAGGCAAAAGAAGTGTTTCCTTCACGGCTCCCTACTTCAGGTTAACTTTAAATAGTAATCAACATGAAAAGGTTTCCATTAAAAATAATGGTTTATTTCTCAAGTGAATTTCTCTTCTGGTAGTAGTGTCATTAATACTTTTAATAGACACATTTTGAAGTTCAGTTCTTGAAAACTCAGTTAAATATAAATTCAGAATGCCAACTGGTAGCAGGCTGCATTTTTGAGATTGTAGAAATGTATACACACTGTATATCATATATTACTGAAATGACTCAACATAATTTAGGTGTATTGAATAATTACGACAGTATGCAAATCTCTTTATATTGGCTAATTTATAAGCAGTATTCTTACTGCCTCAGCATAACCTAGTATACTGATTCTGTCAGGCAAGGAACAAATTCGAACCTCCCCCTGTGGAGTGTCCCAGTCTCCATGTAAACTCCAGCCTCTGTGGGCCTGAGACAAGCATCAGCTCCCCTAAGAAACCTCATCTGATAACTTTCACACACAGACTTTCCATCTTGGAATCTTTCACACTTGGTCACTTCAGATATGTAATGGAACATCGCGTTACAGTTGAATGATATCAGCAAAAGGAATGAGAAACGATGGGATAATTTTTAACCTAACAGATCTTTCCCACCCAAATGTTTCAGCACTTCGGTCCCTGCAGAGGCAAGGACCATTCCAGTGACTCTGCCATTACCCCAGTCACTTTGTGAACTCCTAGTGCACATCAGACAGGGTGTTTCGTTTCCTGTGGTACGCTAACGTGTTCTCCGGTGAAGATTCATGTACCCTCATAAAACGACTTTCTTTTGTGACCCTGTTTTTAATCTCACCTATCTATTCTGACTATAGAGCTTACTACAGAGTCTAACTTATTGTTTATGATTCAGGGAGAAAAGAGATTCTTTTTCCTACAAAAAGAAATTTGGTGTATAAACTTTTTTACAAATCAAGGTTTTTTTTAATAAAATGTCTTAGTGTACATTACACAATGAGGCTCTTCTAAGGCATAGGTCTCTCCAAAACTAACTGGAAAAGCAGGACTTATAAGACCTATTGGTAAACAATATGGATTACTTTTTAGTAATATGTATAAATTTACACATATCTATTAATACAATTGACGATTGTCAAGCATTGGTGCTAGAAAATCAAAAATAAAAGATATAGTCAGTGACTTATTATCTGGTATTGAATGTAGAAAGGTGTTTTCTTGAGGCAAAATTTCAGAAACTAGAGCTACCACGCTAAAAATGGAAGTCAAGAAAATGAAAGATTAAGAAAAAACTGTATTGGTATGTTTCCTGCAGTCCAAGGAAACAATTGTATCTTATAAGAATAATAAGAAATAAACAGTCTCTTTTAAAGTTCTCACTTTGTGATGACAGGGAAAAAAAATATGCAACGTATATTAAAACAAAACAAAACAAAACAAAACAAAATCTACAATCATGATACTACCTGTACATATGTGCTAAATGACTCTTCAAGTAATTGAATGGCCCTTTTCATCTCTCCCTAAATTTTAAATTCCACAAAGTCAAGGAGTATATTTTGTTCACTTACAAGTAGTAGATGCTCAAAAATATTTAAAGAAGGAATTTTATGAATGAATTTTAGATTCATTGATATTAGTTCTTAGCTCAATACTTGCTCAATGCAAGTGATACTGTAGCCTAAACATGAAAGGCAAACAAGAGGATAACAGAAAATCAAGACATTGAAAGTAGAACTTCTAAAAGTTGACACTACTGTAGAAGAGTCTCAGAAAAAGTGACAGATGCTCCCTTGGTTCAGGGGCCACGGGGAGGAACTGAACAACCACCTGGGACTTTTATTTCTTCAGAGACTCAAGAGATCAAGGCCCGGATACCACTCTATTCGAATTCATGGGACTACAGTGAGTAACAAGTAACAGAGAAGCAGTGTCTCTCCGCGTGTTAGTTCTGAGTGTATTAGCTTAGCATGTCTAATACAGAGCAAAATTAACGTGGGCTACAATACTTTGGGATCTGGAGCTATAGACTGAAGCAGCGTTCTATAAACTTAAAATTTCCTTGAAAAACACATGTATTTTTTAAAACTCATGCAAATTTTGCAGTGTAGCTCATTTTATATTTCTGTTTACTCTAACGACCATGAATGCAAAGACGATTTGTTTCCTGCTAGATCTTGATTATTACAATGCCTAGCACCTTATTAAGCAACCAGTAAATATCTGTCGGGTGAATGTAAAGTTGTTTAGTTATTTTCTAATTGGTGAAGCAATGAACCTCAAAATATATTGTTTTATATCTTGTTGATAATGAACAATTCAATTGCCGAATTTGTCAACTCTGGCAAATTAGCTTGAATTGACGTAGAGTTGTGCATCTTACATATTCTTTTCCCTGTTTGTCTCGGGTTACCTAATAAAGGAATATAATTGGTAACAGTTTTTCTCTTTTTCTGAACTTTGTTAGTTTGTCATGAGAGAAGATCCCCAGAAAGCCCCTGAAGAAGTAGGACAGTGCCAAGTTTTGGGGGGCTTCGTCAGTGGAAATTTTAATAATTGCACCTTCTTGTGAGAATGTCCAGGCAATGATGGTCAAGTTCTAGGATGAAAACGTCTCCAGTCCACCAATTAGGTCATACTACTATCTCAGAGGAAAAAAAGAAAAATTAAACAAAGGTCTTCTTCAGTAAAGAAAGATGACTGTTGATTTTCTTTACTGTTAATGTTCTCGTGTTCATTTCACGTAAGTGGATTAAGAATCTTAAATGACTCATTCCCTCAACAATTAACTTCTCAGACATCATTTTCATGTTAGCCGTTTTGTTCTAGGCAGCTAAATCACTCCAGTTATGCCCTGTAGTTAATTGATTTTAAGTATTCCGCCTTGAAAAAAAATTGCTAAATAAGTAAACACTGTGATGCACTCTTTTCAATAAATTTCACAATAAATTAATTCATGTAGGCAGATTCTTACCCTTTATTATAATGCCTTTTCCTGCAACGAAGGAACATAGATATTAAGACATGAACTTAAAAACTGATAAGCAGCTTTATCAGTGTCCATATCCATAGAAGGATGTCCGAGAGTTATTTGCTATTTGATTATTTGTCTGACTAAAAAATATATATATATATTTAAAAGATAATATTTTAAAAGGAGTGATTTTAATACTATTTACCATTTTCCTCCTTAACAAACGTACTGCTGCAAGCAGGTTGCCTTGTGACTTCCTCACTGATTCGTGGTGAATAACGAATCGGATGCAGGTACATGCGCAGGGCACGGTGTTTGGTCTGGCATAATTCGACTCCATCTGTGCAGATATCTGTCTAGATATATTTTTTTCTGAGATGGTATGATGTTTATAAAAATAGCAAGACATGAAAAAATGTGTTCACAAGTTTTATTATTATTATTATTATTATTATTAAGCCTGGTGCAAATTAACATGTCTCCACAGCCGCATTTAAAAAGGGGGCTATTTAACTGATTGGAAGATGCTAATTTTTCAACCAACTAATTGCGTACATTTTCACATACTTCATCCTTCCCTGTATATCCTTCCTGTGCCTCAACCTAGACTGGCGACCTTAGTATATTTTCTTTTTTGTACATTATCTGGTCCTGTTTTCTTTGCCCTGGCTTTAAGAGCACTACATCTTTCCGTAACGCAAAACTATCATATTTTTTATGTGGTGGCAGAAAGAAATCTAACTATGGGAGGTGAATACGCAATGCGGTATATAAATGCCTTACTGTTAAATTGTACACCTGAAACTTACTGGATATCATTAACCAATGTCACCATAATCAATCAATCAACCAACCAACCAATCAATAAATAAAATTTAAAAAGCCAAAAAAAAAAAAAAACAACCTACCATATTTTTTTCATACCACTGCCTACACATTAAAAGTTTCTATGCCCCAGACTTTTGGGACAAAATGTAAGTTCATCAGGACGGAAAGGTGATGTTCTTATAATTCTGCTTGCAAATGAACCGTGCGACAAAATATGCAAAGAGAGTAAACTGTGATGTTTCCCAAATCGTTGAGATCAATTCGCAGTGCAGAAAGGCAGTTTTCCTGCAGCCGTGCCCATCTCACTCACCGGCATGTCCTAATCCCCCATTTGAAGAGGTCCGTGGAAACAAGAAGCTCCAGGACACAGAAGAGGAAGCCTGTGGGCATTCCGGTCACAGTTACCAAACGTCATTCAGGTCACCTTTACCAAACGCCAAGTCTTCCACCTCCTGTCCTAGAGAGCATGTGTTTCTATCCGCCGCTGACTACCTGGATACACTTCATGCCTGGAAAATCTTTAAAACTATAGCACAATAAGATCTGTTCTTTAGCATTTAGCTTGCTTTAGCATTTCCCACTGCCGTAGATGAGAGTATATAGGAGGAGAGAGGGAAAAAAATCTATTCTCAGGACTTAACTTCTGGAAAAAAATTTAGACTTTGTATGATGATAGGGAAACTTTTTTTTTCATAAAAGTACTCCAGCTCTCTCTGCAAGCCCTCGTTCTATGACTCATTTCTCCTGCTCTTCCACTCCTCCATTCTTCCAGTGATGTTCACGAGTTGAGTAGCATAAATCTATCATCTTGAAACTCTACTGTTATGGGGTGAAAGTATTGCTGATGAAACTCCCACCTGAGAAACCAAACACGAGACTTGCGCTCACCTATGTAAAACATGATGCCTGATGAGAATCATTTAAAACCAGCCGGTGTTCTCCAACTTTGTCCATCAGTAGCTATTATAGGTAATCTCACACAAAACTCTGTCTTAGAAAGCCACAGAAAACTAGAGTTAGATTTTAATGCAGGTTAGAGTCCAAAGGAAACATACTCCAAGATAGAGATGGGCATTCAGAAAAAAAATCTTGAGAACCACGCAGGATCAACACGACTGGAAATACGGTGGAATAGAGGGAAAATTTGGAATGAAACATTGTCTCAACAATGGGGAGAGACAAAGGCTACAAAGGGCTCTGAAGACAGCGTGGTCCTTCAAAGTTCTCCCATGCAGTAGTGAGAAAGCTAAATTTTTATATTCTCAAGTCAACCAATCACTGGATGTAGGCCACCCCTGAGAAAAAGGTGTGACTTTGGAAGAAGCAGCTCTTCTAACCAGGTGCTATTTCTAGAGAACTGAGGGATTTTAGCAATTAAGTTCTTCAGTACTGGACAGGTCTGGACAGCACATTGCAGAATCCATTACTGAATATTATTTTTTTCTTTCTAAGCTATAAAGTTATCAGTCAACCCTTTCAAATAGACATCACAAAGTGGATGTTCTTCAATGCTGAAGACAATGAAAATTTACCTAATTGGAAAGAGTAGATATTTCTAATTTAAGTTTGGAATATTCTTAATATTATATATATAGGAATACATAGCCTTGCTGGATTTTTGTTCTATCTAAAGTTTACATTTAAAAGCTTAATTGTTAAAATAATCGATACAATTTATTGACACTCTCCCATGTGCTAGGTACCCTGCTAGCAGCTTTCATACAGTCCTGGAATAAATCTGCATCAGATACTGCCACATGGTGTAGAGACAAAGAGTAGGCTGCGAGAAGTCCATTGTCCTTGGTCGCACAGCTGATAGATGGCTGAGTTGTGTCTAACTCCACAGCTGTGTGCTTTCCACTATTCTGTACTATTATTTGGGTCAAAAAATATAATTAAAAAATATAATTTTACAGTTTACCAACTTGAAAATTCTAGAGCATTTGTCTATCTCATTTGAAATCACAGTGGACACCGACCTTCACCTTAGTGACTCAAACTCATCAAGGTTCTTTGATCAATTTCCTCAAGGATAAAATGGGAATAAAAAATATTTTCCTTGCCTATATATATATTGTGACAAACAAATGAGATAATGAATACTTAAGTGACTTGAAAACTGTAAAATGCTAAAAAAAATACATATTATTATTATTAGAATTACTTCCTTTACACTGATTCTAGGTAATAGCATTTGGCAAATAGACTCAATGGGGTACAATTCTGAAAAAGCACATGCCCTCATGTGCATGCCCACCTGATAATATTTAGCGATGCCTTCACCTTCAGGCTTAACAAATCAGGTAACAGTATTTGATAGAAAGATAGGAAAGTCATATTTTTATTTTTAAGAAACAAAGTAATTAAATAAATAATAATGATATTAGTTCTAGTAATCATATAAAGGATCAACTTGCTTTATGAAAAATCTGGCATTGGATGTTTAAAAACCATTTAATCCTTGAATTTTACCACTCCTCTACCCTCTGGACCTTTGTATTCACATGACTAATAGCTCATGTGACTAATAGCTCATGGAGCTGGGCAGCGGTGGTGCATACGATGAAATACCAACTGAGCAAAGTTTCCACAGCCCTACAAAAACACTGGACTGCCTGGCAGAAGCTGATTTGAAGAACGTGACTTAACCCCAAACTCAATGGAGACTTCTTGTTCCTATGGGCTAGCAGAGCCAAATATCCAGAATCTGTTTGCCCAAGAAATTGTAAGGAAATGGGGCCCAACTCAGAAATGTAACAGCAACCTGATTCATCAGAATCTAGAAGAATGTGGCAAGGAGACCATGACCCGTATGGGCACTGACCTTTAAGACAGAGCCTTCTCCACTAGTAAAATGCAGCCAAGTTCAGTTACCCAGTCTGTTAAAGTGAAGCACTATTAAGTGGATGAAGACAGAAGTTAAATGAAATAGAGACGTTTCTCTATTCTCTGAAGTTATTTAGAAATATGTGCTAGAGAGACTGAATCTCAACTGAATCTCTCTCTCTCTCTCTTCCTAACATGTAGATTCTCTGACAAATTCTTTAGTAAATGGATACACAATTCTTTATATTAAAGAAAAAGTGCTTAACAAAGACCTAGCACAAATGGACTGAAAACTTAATGTGGTAAAAATACTAAATATATCCAATATATCTATAGATTCAGTGAAGTCTTAATAGACTTAAAAAAACATATTCTGAAATTCGTATAGAAAAATCAAAAGTCGAATAGCCACAGTACACTTTAAAAACATTAAAAAAATAAATACTTGCCCTATTAGCTGTAGCAATTAAGACAGTGCTATTGGCACAGCAATAGAAAAATAAACCCATGTGACAGAACAGAGTCCAGAAATAAACTATGCATATGTAAATATTTGTTAAGTGTAGCATTGCAGATCAGCAAGAAAAGAACAGATTTTTTTTTTCCAGGAAATGCTATAAGGTTATTTTTGTATACATATGGAAAAATTAATTAGATCTCTTCCTTATCTTATCTACAAAAATTAATTTCAGATAAATGGTAGAACTAAATACAAATGAAAAAAATATAAAGCTTGATAATACAAGTGAATATTTTCATTGTGTCAGAGAAGAAATTCTTAAGACCACAAAAAGCTAAATTTACCACTTCAAAAGTAAGAATTTCTGTTCATTAAAATACACCATCTAGAGAAATAAGAGAAACCACAAATCTGAAGAATATATTTGCATGATATTTAATGGACAATGGACTGGTATCCAAGACATATAAAAAGTCTAAGATCAAAAGATAGAATCTAGGAACCCAACAGAAAATGGGCAAAAGATTTTAATAGCTACCGCCAAAAGAGGAAACTTATAAAAATGATGCTTTATCTCACAAGTTATTCAGAAAAAAAAGGGGGGGCATTAAACCAATGTCACACTCATCTGACTGAATAAATTCAGAAGTCTAACAATTCCGAGGCTTAGAAGCTGTGGGTGTGCCTCCTTTGGTACAGTTCCTTCAGAAAATCATTTGATTTTACCCAGTAAAGTAGAAAATGAGTATAGCCTGTGATCCCACAGTTCTCATTCTAAGTATAATTATAAAGAAATTGTGCACATGTGCACTGAAAAACATGTGCAACAGCATTCGCTGCTACTTTCTTGGTAATAGTTCCACACTGAAAAGAACCCAAGAGCCATGGAAAGCAGAATGAGAAAATAAAAAGCAGCATAAAATAGAATGCTGTCCAACAATGGAAATAAAGGAATGACTGCTAAACACAGCAAACATAGTATGTTGAATGAACAAACAAGTCATGGAAGTCTGTAGACGGTAGGATTTCACTTAGATGATGTTCAAGAAAAGATAAAACCAAATTATCTTGCTTAGGTACGCAAATGGAGGTGGTTAAATGATAAAGAAAAGCAAGAACATAAATTAATTAAAAAACGAAGATGATTTTCCTCCTAGAGGGAAGGAGTTGTGTTCGAAAGGGGCATGTACACATGCACACATGTACAATGGCTGCTGTCACCTGTGTCTTAAGGGGTTTCTGTGCCGATTCATTCATCAGATAGTCACCGGCCTTTATCTGATTTCATCTACTTTCTCAGCAAACAATAGTTGAGAATTCACTATAAGCAAGAGACGGTTTGACATTAGCTTACATATTTAAAACAATCTATTTTTATTAGACGTAATACTATATATATTATTTAAAAGTAACGTTTTTCTTTCTTTGACATTTCATCTCTTGACTTGTGCTTTCTAATAAAAGACTCAAACTGCCCAAATTGAGAACATAAAAAAGAAGTAGATTTCGCCTGGTATAATTGCTTCATAGAAAAGTTGGTATTTGAACTGTACTTAGAAAGGTACATGACGTTTTGAAAGCAGAGAACGAGTTAGAGGGATGTAGCGAGCACAAGAAGAGATGTGATTGTGATTGCCTAGACTAGCGTGACTGGGTCGTGGGGTTTGTACATGGGAATAATGAGTTAGGTCCAGAAAACTCACTGAAAATCTCTCCCTCTCTCTCTCTCCGCCCCCAAACCTCATTCCCCTGCACCACCCACCTCCCCCAGCCAAACATGCCAACTCTTATTCAAATCTCTGCTTACTGTCACCTCCTTAAAAGTCCTCCTCTGACCTTTAGTTAAGGTAAGGTCACCGCTACGAAATACAGATATAACAACAAGCACAATAAAAGATTGTGTCTTGCTCATGGAACACCACAGGATGAGGAGTGTCACAGCTTCCCTCCCGTTACTCAGGGGTGCAGGGTATCCAGGTCCCATGATCTTCATCACATGGCCCCCATGGTGATTCTTTGGTTCATCTCTACCCCAAAAGCCAGAAGAAAGATCCTGGAAGGATGCTTCATGTGGGAAGAATTTTATTGACCTGGAAATAGGTCACCTCTACTTACATTCTAATGGTCAGAACTTACTCACATGCTTAATTTATCTGTAAGAAAAGTGAGGAATATAGTGTATCTGTATGTATAGTTTATCTGTACAAAAAAAAAAAAGAAAGCAGGTTTTTGGGAGTAGCTAGCAATTTTGTTCACATATCATAAAAACATAGTGACAGAAAATTTGAAAAGGAAAGGAAAGGAAAAATTTGTCAGGTTAATCCTAAGAAAAAAAAAAAGTTGGTGTCACAATATTATTATGAGAGAAAACCGATTTGAAAGCCTAATTCATTATTAGAGATAACTAGACTACCAAATAATAATGATATTCAATTAATAAAGAAAATATAATTACATCTAAATATGTCCATCTGTTAACACCAAAAATTTATAAAGCCAATATTAAGAGAACTGAAAGAATTTCAAGGAGAAATTGACTAATCATTATGAGAGCTTTAAGCATACAGAATTGTTCATTCTGTAATCAAAATTTTGAAAGTCAATGGAAAAAACCGAGACAATGGAAAATTGGGACAAGAATATTATCTACCTTGATCTAATACATATATCCAACATTGCATTTGATAATCAGATAATTTATTTTATAAAAATGGGCCTTATGGATTATGCAGAAACTATATGTGTGAAACCGCCATCAAGGTTTATGTACTTACTGAAAAAAATGGACCATCAAAAATGCCATAAAGTGAGTCTCATCAAACTTAAAAAAGTAAGAATCATGAATTTTATTTTATATGGACTCCTCTGATCATAATATATTTCAAAATGAGCGAAATCTGATTTTCAAACCCAAAAAAAAAAAAATATGATTAAATGTTACATTCTAAATAAATCCTGCTTCGGCTCCTTCTTAGAACCTCTCAGTATCTCAACCTGCTAGAAACATGTCAGAATCCATCAGCCTTGCTCCAGTCTTCCAACTCACTCTACACTCACTGCCTTGTTCGTCACAGACCCTTATCGCTAATGCGAATAACATCAGGTTGGCAATGAGCGTAGCGTAGACTCCGGCGTACCGGCAGCTAGTTTTCCTCACATCTCGTGTTCTCGGGAATTCTTCCTCCCTTTCGTTTTGGCTCTCTCCTCCTGGAAGACATTTTTTTTTGTAAATGGAGCCATTTATTTTGAAGAGGGGGTACCAGGCAAAGCATGTCATTCACATGCTCATTGATAAATGCTGGCTGCATGTCCCCTGCCTAATACAGACTTACGAAGCATCTTATTTATGGAACATCCCTTCAACAGGCATTTGCTGAAAGCTCCATGGTGTTCGATGCCCTTAGGTGATAATTCACATCACAGCGTAGTTCACATTATTAGACACCCACAACACTCCGAGCACCCTACTAAATCGACACTGCTTCCCAGAGTTCTAGGATATTCGAGAGTCCTGTGCAAATGCAGTATCTTCACAGGCTCTTTCAAAACCCTGAAAACTAGAGAAAAAGTGAACAGAGATGTTCGCTTAATTCTTCTTAAAGGCATTACATTTCCCAGTTTGATAATCTGGAAATTAATAAAAATGCTCTACATTACATAACATTATATCAAACGTTTAATTGCGAATGTTTTCCCCGATGACTCAGCAAGGCGTTTCTTGGCCAAAAAAATAAAAAAGGTTAAAAAAAAAATTTAAATCTCTAAATATTAACCTAACAATATATGTCTTTTAAAAATTAGCATTCAATTTTAGAATTGGACAAATGAAGTGAAAGATACTGGCAATTACATGTTAACAATAGATTTTGAAAATGAAACGAATTCACTCAAACGACATCACGGGGATCCTGGCATCAGTCAACTATGCAATAATTTCCACCTTCCTCACTAGTTCACGTGTCAGGTGCCCGTTGGCAAAAGTGTCCTATGCGAGCACTAGGTAGTCCTGGTCCGAACCCAGAGAAATCGGGTGTTCGTATGCAGTTCTCTAAGTTTAAAACAAGAGAAATCATTTTAATAATTTGTTACTTTATGCCACCTGGCTTTTTGCTTCGTATAGACTAAAAGATAAAATATCGAATTTGAGTGATGAAATCAACAGAATACATTCATATCTGAAGAGAACCCTCCCCAAAACAGGGAAATAGTCTAATCTTAAATATTACCAAACTCTGTTGATTCTATAAATAAGAATACATTTATAATACTGTACTCTACATGTCTTTAGTGTTAATTATGAGATTAAGGAAAATAATCAAATTGCCTATAGAGTGCTTTTTCTACCACATTCCCTCCCTGGAGCCTGACATAGAAACAGTTTTACTTTGAAGCAACTTAAAGCAGGAAAAAAAGAGAGGATACTTTCAGCATCATAGTACACGAGATTCTTGGAGGTGATGATACTTGCCAAAGTCACGTGTTGGATTTTTGTAAATATTGGATCGCGAGGCCTCTCCTTTCTCTACCGCAACAAAACCAAACCCTCTCTGGGTTGTTAAAGAGAAAACCACAGACTCAAAACAGCATCACTCGCGCTAAAGGCCCCGGACTCCAAACCTAAGCTTAACACCTGGTCCGACCGCAGTTCCAGCCTCTCCCAGAAGTGTCCTCTCAACCTAGCAGTCTGGAATTTTCTGGGCAAGCACCACAAAGTAATCTGTCACAGGGCCCTCTCCACCCCTCTCCCCACAGAAAGAAGAGGTGGCCTGCGGGAAGAGGCTGAACCCTTGAGATCGGAAGGGGTCTCTGGGGAGTGGTGCCCTGAAGGTCCTGGGGAGAGCCCCAGCAGAAACCCCAAAGATTCCAGTGTCCTGATAAAGAGTCGAAATAGGAGGATCAGAAGGCGAGTCACCCCGAAGGGGACCGGTGACTTATTCTTGAACAGAAAACAGTGCTGCTCGGCCTCTTCATGCCCCTGTTTCCTGTGATGGGCGGGATTATCCTGCCTTTGCAGTGCTCAGAGTACAGACCTCCCAGCTTTGTCCTCTGTGCCTAAACCAGGCAAATACTTCTGCAATATAAATTTCTCAACACCACTTTAGACTTAGCTATTGTTAAAAGGCGATCAAATTTCTGAATACAATATTTCCATTTTCAGAAAAGGAAGCAGTTACCTTAATTTTTTCTAACCTGTTTGGAGTTCCAAGCGGACTGCTCTGCGTGAAGTATGATGTGCCCTGTGCACCACAGTGACGAAATTATCAGCCCAGGGGCCATGAGACTCGCCTTCATTCCCGGCTCTGACACTTAGTTGGCCAAGTGACCTTAAACTTCACTTTCTTGTCCTGAAAACTGAGAAAATAGCAAAATAGCACCTGCCCTGTCTAGAACATTATGTTTTTATGAGATCAAGTGAGGTAATGTATACTGAATGGATTTTAAAGTATAAAATTATACACTAATGGGAAGGATTAAAGGGTAATGTAGAGACTGCTCTACATGAAAAGTTTTAAACATGATTTTCATTTAATTAGTATTTAGAGCATCTCCCCACATGCATGGCTTTTGTGAGCCCCGGAAAGGGGTGAGGATCTATGAGGTAAGGGGGTGAATAAATTATACAAAAAGCATCATTTCCTTGGCTCAAAGGGCTTGCAATAATATAGGAATCAAGACATGAAAAATTAAAAGCAAAATAACAATTTAAAGAAGCATGGGATTAGACGGCAAGAAACAGGAAGAGATAATTAGTGCTAAAAATAGGTCATTAAGTGCTGAAACACCAGGCCCTCTGGGCCTTTAATCCCTTAATTAACATTTCTTAGTACAGTAATATATTTTCAACTTTTAAAGTCTCTATTTTTTTCACAAGAAATAGTTGGGTGTATTTTCGTGAATCAACAATCTACAGAGTACAAAGTTAGGATGTCACGCTGCTTCTCCCCGACCTTCCCTAGCAAACTCCAATTCCAATCCCATTTCTCTCCCCATAAGATCACACCATTACTAGGTTGGTGGTGTGTATCCAAGAATGTTTTATACACTGAGACACACACAGAGATAAATTTGTTACTACAAAGCAATAATAATTTATATGCTATTCTGAAACTTGTTTTTCACTCATAACAGTTTGCCTTTGCAACACTCCTATGATAATACATGCGATTTTATCTTGTTCTTTGAAAGTGACACTTTGTATCAATAAACCACACACTATTTATTCTCCTATTAATAGTCATTTAGACGTTTCTAATTTTCTAGTCTTCCAAACCACTGTCTGAGAGCACAAAGGAAGTTTGATCCATCGGCATCAGAGGCCACACGTGACATCATATCAGACCAGGGAACCCTTGCTACATAAAGGAGGTACTGGAATGCACCCAGGACTACGAGTCCACTGGTCGTATTACGCACTGCACCATCTGACCTGCTGGCCTGAGAGAACACCGAAGTGGCCTCCTGAACACACGGATGAAGGACCGTCTTGGAGGCAACACTCTGTGAGGACAGAGCACGATTTTTCTAGATGCAATATACACATTGAGTCAAAGACACTTATAGAGCCTGCATCTTTAGTAAGGTTACACGGGTTTGGGATTCAAATAGACTACCAGGGAAATTTAGCTTCCTATCCCTGCAATAACTTTGGGTTTTGCAAATAAATTATGTTCTGGACGCAATTCCACTGTGTAAGATTGGGGCGGGAGCGGGAGGGGGGATCCCGGGAGTTCTCTACACCAACGAGCAATTCTCGGGACACCAACTGGGTGTCCAAAAATTCAGCTCAATTCTGACGCCTATCTACCCAGTGACAGCATCAGATTCTACAGATAAAGGGTTCGGTCCTACAAGGCTGCCCTCTCCCCTCCCCAACTCGGAGGCCCGTTGCAAGCCCAGGTTGTTGCCTCTGCTTCTGACCCACCAGCTACAGATGGCGGTTCCCCGGACACTTTCCTTGTACTCCAGACACCAGTCACAAGTCCAGATTGCTCCCTATTTTTCTGACCAACTGTCTATAAAATCAGAGGTTCCCACCACCCCCTTCCTTAGGTTCAATTAATGTTCCAGAGCTTATCGCATAACTTAGGACACAATTTACTCACTAGATTGCCAATTTATTATAAAAAGATGCAACTCAGCAACAGCCCGATGGAGCAGCCGCACAGGGTAAGGTGTGCGGGCAAGGGTGTGACACCCCCACGCCTTCTCCAGGTGTACCGTCCTTCCCTCTCTCCATGTGTTTACCACCCATAAGCTCTCTGAACCCCACCCTCCTGGGTTTTCATAAAGCCTTCGTTACACAGGCATGATCAATTAAATCACTGGCCATTGGCGATTGATGCAAAAAGTTTAATATAGCCTGTATATTTTTTTTTCACCTGGCCCCGTAGTTATGTGGTCAGCTCACACATTCAGACACAACTCAAGGGAGAACTCCCTCGGCTACTTCATCTTATTTATGTGACCAAATCTTCCCACACACTCCCTTGTGCTGTGCCCCCGAGCTCTGCGCGTGTGTACTGACCCGAGGTCTCTGTCCCTCCACAGGTGCTCTCGGCCCTTCCACTTCCTGTTCCTGGCATGTTAGGAACTTACACAGTGGCATAGCCCTCAGGGCCATCTGTCTTGCTCCCTCCTAGCCTACTGCCAAGACTCTCCTGTGCTCCAACGTGAGGTTGGAAGTGGCCTCCAAACAAACTCCAAGCTTCTCTCAGAGCCAGAGGCTGAAGGCTACGCCTGCAATGAAGGCCGTGAACCTGACATTCTCAGGACATTCCACACCAATCTGCCATGTTTTCTCACCCTCCAACCTTGGAGGTCAGTTCTGGCCTTGGGGTGGACGGAGTCTGGTGTCTGGGCACCCTGCCTTCCTGTTTTCTCTCTCCTACACCCGCTTCCCGGGAAGGGGAAGGAGCAGGCTTTCCACTTCCTTTCACTTCTTCCTGAGTTGACATGCCTTTGGCTTACTTACCTGTCAGAGTGGAAGGTCGATAAAATGTCTTAGCTATAATAGAAGATCTAAAAATATTATCCTTATTACACTAAATTTATAGAATTTTCCATTTCATTTCTAGTCATGTCCTGTTCTCACCACCCCGAAGCAGAATTAATTGCTATCGCATCTCCCACAGCACCTTATTCATATTTTTATTTTTATCATTTAGCACATTGTGATTATAATTAGCTGCATGTTTGCCTTTCCCACTAGATTGTGACATCCTCAAGGACAGGAAATGAATCTTATTCATCTCTTTATTTCCCCCAAAGCCATCACAGGGCCTGACACAGTAGGTACTCAGTGCCTGCTCAACTATGCAGCAAACTTTCTTAGAGCTGAGGCCATAATGTGAAGGAATGAAGAGTAGAAGTCAGATTTGCAAAGGCGGAACAGGTTTATGAAGTGCCCTGATTTTGGACCTTAATCCTCTAACAAGTATCAATTTTATTTCAGAGAATGAATATTTTTGAAGATTTTCGGGGAGCGATGAACATATCTTTAATCAAAGAAAGTATGAGTCGAGATCTGTTATATAACATCCTACCTATAATTAACAATCTTGTATTGCTCACTTAAAAATGTAAGAGGATAGCTCTTATGCCAAGTATTCTTACCACAATTAAAAAAGGAGTTCTGAGAAAGAACATTTATTTTGAAATAAACCCTGATCAGTTACCTAAATTAAATAAACTTCCGTCATCGGAAAAAAGGATACCTAGATATTAAAACACTTTGGCAGTTTAACAGCCTATGTTTGGATGATGTTTTAAAATTTGCTGATAAGTTTTTCTTGACAAAGACTATACCTTTAAAATCTACTCATTCACATGTCAAGGAACATCAAACTCAGAAGGTGAGAAAAAAAGTACGAAATCGTCTGCCTCCTGCTCCATTAGCTTCACACACCCACCTGGATGTCCGTTATCCCAAGAAGATGTTTTGGATAATTTTCTTAATTCAATTAGATTTTTGAACATATTTATTATAAATTATTTTGGTCTTTTATGAAATAATTTTTTAGATCAGTGGGTTTATAACTTTATCATTATAAAAACCAGGTAGGACATAGCTCAATAACATTACTGTATATAAATAACATCATAAATGTATTTGTCATTCAACCATGATATTAGAGGTAATTCCACAAAAATTTATAGGGACTATTCCATTCCACATTGGTTTTCACTGACATTAGAACTTACATTAAAAAGAACTGCACAAAGGAATATTATTTAGATGTGAAGGTGTATTAATTAGAACTTTTTCTGGTGAAAGTATTGACTTGGTTTAGAAAACAGATCTACCAAAGAGATCAAAGTCAAACAAAAAGAGCATTCATCAAGCAAAAGCCATTGTTAACATAATTCTTTATATCTCTTAAGTCTATGCATCTACACAGACTAAATGATAGAAAGGTTTATAGTGTAGAAAAATTCATGTATGTCACATGGGCAACTTTTCTGAATTTCAAAGACAAAAGTATATAAAATATAATCGAATTTAATTGCTTAACTTCAGATACATTTCTTTACCATATAAGATAATAAATTCTCAAAATTCTTTCTAAAGAAGAAACATATTTATGAAAACCATTAAGAATTTGAGGTCATTATATTTTGTTTTTACATCCAGTTTCTACCGACTCTCTCACTTTCAAAATTAAAGAATGCATACATCTAAATCTCCATTTCCCATTTCCAGGGATTTTTTGAAAGTGATCTTTTCATCACTAGCGTTTATATTTCCTCATCAGTCCCTACAACATTGCTTGTCCACTCCTAGGTAATTTATTTTGATTTGTCATTTGTAGATCTGTACTGCATTGACAATTAGTTCATTTCTGTTTTGTTTTATTTCAAAGTTTTACGTGTTTAAGAATGTGAACTTTTATTTAAAGGAATTATTCATATACTGTAGATTTCAATTGTGTTTTCTGTTCTATTTGTTCCGTTCATTCCTTGGAGAAGTGTAATTAAGTCTATAGTAAATATAATTTGACTTTCTCCTATATCTATCTTTCTCTCTAAATTTATTTTATATCATTTTTATTTTCCATTTGCAGTTTTATGTGCTTTCCTCAAGCTTGTCCATTAGTTCCCTAAGAGTTATTTTCATCTTGTTTATTCTTTTGTACGGTTGTTGTTTCTAAGTTGACTTTCATTCTAGTAATGTATTTAACCGTCCCTTCCCATTTCTTTGACTTTCATCTCTTCCTGGTATCTTTCAAGCTCTTCTTTAAAGTTTAATACTGACGATACTTTTGTTGAGAATGAGAAGCCATGTCGCTGAATTATTTCCTAAACCCTCTGCATACTTGCTCTTACGATGTGTATCCCGCACGTCGTTAATGCGCCTGTTTTATTTTTGCTGTTGTTGTTGTTCCTTTGCTTCCTGTTTATTCACTGTATCAGTGTGTTACCCATCCTCCAATGAACTAAAGCATTGCATGAGGAACATGGAGGGGGGAATAGCGGGGCACCTTTGTTTCGGGTTTTTTGTCACAGAATTTTCTCCCCAATTCTCTCCACCTTTAAACAACTCTTCCCTCAGATTTTACATGTCAGGGACCAATGTGACAAAGCTCTTTGATCGCAGGTTGCCTGCGCTGCAATCCCGGGCTCCTGGCTTCTCACCTCCCACCCCAGGTTTAGACCTCCCTTCTCCCGGACCAGGAAAGCCGACTGTAGCGAGTCACAGCGTGGTTTCTCTTTACGTCCATTTCCCTAACATAATACGGTACCAAAATCAGTTACTGCAGGAACACTCTTCATTAACCCCGCTCGTTATCTCACCTCTAGTTTATGGGTTTTTAATCATTATTTAATTTATTTATTCAAAATCGTTTAATTGGCTATGTGTCAGTCTGAGTTTGGGGGATACTAAAGTTCCTCCTTCAAACTTAAATTCTAATAGAAAATAAAGACCAAAACTACATACACACACACACATACACACACACACATACACACACACATACATACATACATACATACATACATACATACATACATACAATACTCTTATAAATGATAAATATCAAAAATAAAACAAAATAGGATTTTGGTCAAGAGAATGATGAATGTGGGATGATACACTACTGAGTGCAACAAGGATGGCGAGTGAAGGCCTCTCAAAGGAGAAGAGGTCTAAGCGGAAAAATAAAAAGGTACCGACCCCACGACGGTCTGGGCAAACAGTCTCCCAGACCAGACGGATGAGTCACATGAGAGGCTGAACGGACGGAAGTCATAGTGCTTTAGATGCACCTTTCTGTCTGGGCTGCCACTGTTAGGGACAGCTGCTTCGGACCTGAGGTTCGTGTCAGCTCTCAGATTTTTATTTATTTGGCACTAAATTTTCATAATTTGGAGGTTAATTTAATAGGCTGTGGTCCGGAGTTGTGTCTGCTCGCTTTTTTCATTGACTGTATAACTTCCCCTCTCTTGTATGTCCCTTTCTGTTTTTGTGTATCCGTTAGTTTTGTACTGACTTTGGTGGATCTTTGAGAATGGGAATTCACTATAATTGTGTTTATTACAGAATATTTATATTCGGTTTTAAATTAAGGGTATCTGACTAGAGGTATGGCTACACAGAGCCATTTTGATAATGAATCCTTTATTAAACATTTTGAAAAAAAATGGTAATGGGAATAATATTTTTTTAAAAAAGCATCATCAAATGTGAATCTTTCAAAAATTCTTTGAAATAGCAGGACTTGTGCCAGTATTCTTTCTGGTTGATGTTTGACCTGTTCCATAGCTCATACAGAAGAGACATTAAACCTCTCATTTATTTTACTTGTTAAACACACATTTCTTAAGAAATACAGGAAAAAAAATAATATCCTCATACTACATACTATAATGCAAATGATCCTTTGACTCATTAAAAACATATGTAAACCTTTAAGTGGTGAAAATGAATTTGGTAAAAACAAAGTTTATGGCATCAATAAATTCTAGAGCTATAGTTTGTCTAGGATTTCAACAAAAACAAAATCACATTTGCTTTCAGCTAGTTTCTCTATTTTCCCCTGGAGAGAAAATAGAATAAATTACACCACTTGTTTGAAGCCATCATGGATCTTGAAACATTTTTGTTTCCCAAGTCGCATATCATTTTGCATCTTTTCATCTGCAAGTATAAATGTGTAAATCTCACCACACACTGAGACATCACTGTGCAGTATCTGATCTGATCAAGTCCCCTTTAATTGCAGTAGTTTAACTCTCTAAGGCATCGACTTTATCAAGAGTATTCTGCCTCTTCCTACTGTGCCGCTACTATTGTGGAGGACTGATTCAAGAAGCACTTCGTCCAAGCTAGATAAGCTACCTACCTGCCTTTGTTTTCTCCCAAACTAACACAAACACAAGCACAATAACAAGACTATCAGTAAGTACTCCAAGGCCAAGCCTCTGAATTCAAGGACAAGGTAAACAATGTGAAAGGTAAACAATGACTATATTTTTATTGAAGACAAAGGTCAGGCTAAATTAATCCTTCGATTTAATCTTCTACCTTTCTCACACTCAGGTATTTTTCTATATATAAAAGAGATAAATACTTCAGATAAAGGCGAAGTCAACTCTGATATCTAATTATTGGCCTCCATCTTCCCCAAAGGCTACTATCATCATGAATTTACTGTGTATTTCTCCTGTTACTGTGGATATAAACTCCAGAAAGGAATTCACTGATTAAATCCATGAAAAGGACCATGAAAAGAACCCATTAACATACCACTTTCAAATTCTGTTGATTTTGAAATCTCGCCTCAATTCAGAACACTAGGATTTTCTTCTCCTCTTCTTCCTTCCTCTCCCTTCTTCTTTTCAAGACAAGTTTTGTGTTTAGCTTTCTGTACAGGTTTACATGTCCAAAATGTATTTGATCAGGGAAAGTGATTTCCTGCACCAGGTTAGTCTAATATACTGACTAGAAGAAACTTCAGTTTCTTTTTAGATTCATGACCATCTAAAGCAAGTGCTTTCCATAGTTGACTACCTTGGTTAAAAAACGTTTTCTACTGAAAAGTATATCCTAATCCTTTAGCAATTTTAGCACCTACGGTTGTGATTACTGAGGACCAATCTTTTTAACACTGGGAAAAATTTTAAGTCCTCAACTAAATCTAGGAGAGCTGTATTATATAATATCATCTTCAACATCAAAAGGTTTTTTTTTAAACAAATAAACTAATACATGAATGAACATTCTATTTTCTTCCCAAACACCAAGGCCTGAGGTTGATTTCTTAAAAATTCCATCTGTCATTTAAGAAAAGATAAGGTTTGGACATTTGTTCTCTTTGCCAGTTCCCTGTTTCTTCTCTCTTCTACCCACTAAAATGCATTGCTGTTTTTTTTTTCCCCCGCTGGGCCCTGATATTTTCTAATTTTCAAAAATTTGTTCTAGAACTTGGCTTGCACACTCTAAAGCCTGGTGTTCAAATTATTTTCTCAAAGGACTTTCAAACTTATACTTTTGGTTATAACGAATATTATAACCATTGTTTCCCTATTCTTTAGTACATAAAAAGAAGGAAAAAAGGAAGTTAAAATGAGAACAGAATTTCCTGATTTTGACTGAACCAATCCATCAATGCAGACAAGAATTGAGTGCAACCAAAAAAAATAAGACATTTCAAAACTTTTTGTTTGTTTTAATTTTAAACCAGTAGTACATGTAGGCCGAGTTGTTCAGAGGCATAAATTTTATTTCTAGAAACATATTTTTTTGTATTTTGATCTTCATATAAGTAATTCCATCCATTTATTTAACCAACAAAAATAAGAATAAGAATCCCCAGCATTTCCTGTTTTATAAGGCTATTCAAATGAAATCCACTCCTTCCTTTTACCAAAAAAAAAAAAAAAAAAATTATGATTTACAACTATTGCTCATAATCCTTTCCAGGCATTTTATAATGGCAGATCTCAGAGCCAGATACTCTGGGGCCTAAAAGAGTATAGAATGTATAAGAACATTAACTGATTAGTAGTTGATGAGAAGTGTCATAATTTCAACATTAGCCAATTAGCAAATCCTAATAAAGTCTTCAGAGGACTCATGAAAGTAAATCATGTTTGAATTGCTGCCATGGTCACCTCACCTCAGTCAATATGTGTTCCAAAAAATCACATCAACATTTCACATTTAACATTTGAACGTTAAAGCGTCAGTGTTCATAAACTTGAATTAGCAGTGCAGATACACTTGAGTTTCATTTCTGCCTGATTTTCTATTGCCAAAGCTTCAACTGAAGTTCGGCCTTTTCCGCTTTCTGCTTCTTAGTCAAATCACAAGAATTCCAGTGTCCCAAAAAAGTTACGACTTATGAGTATGTTTTAAAATGTTCTGTAAAGTGAATAATCGACCTCCTGTCAGTTAGGAAAGAGAAGTACCCTTACAATATGAAAATAGCTATTACTAAAATATTGGAAAATATGAGGTGAAGATAGTAGAAAGAATCCGCTAGGGGACATTTTTTCCTAATTGTCTCACCTGACCTCACATTATTTGCTGTGGTGGGCACTCTCGCCCCCATTTACCCCGTTAGCAGTAGGAGACTCGGGGAGGTTAAGCGACAGAGGCAGAATTTAAAGCTTTCTCTCCAAATTCCAAGTCCACTCACTTTCTACTCTACGACAGGTCTCACCTGCATCTGGAAGCTCGCTGTTAGAATTTCAGAAAGAGCTTTAGGAAACGCATAGGTGTGCAACTTCATGAGAGCTGTAAAAATGGAATAGTCCACGTTCATATGGATTACAGGAGGCACCAAAGTCCTCAGATTAAAATGAAGTTTTGTGTATTTTCTATTTGCCATAACAATTCTATTCATAATTCTAGGATGTGTTTATTTAAAACAGAAGCCATCGTTCTAATGAGTGGAGGAAGACACGACGTTTCACTCGCGCTGAATCGTGGAAGAGCCAGCCCTGCTGGTCCTCCGCTCGGCGCAGGCACCCCGTGAGCCCCGTCATCGCTCAGTCCAGCTCTTTTCATTCCTAATTAACCACAGTAAGTGACACGCCACATGGCGTAGTCCCCGAGTGCTCGGCACCTGTCCTTGCCCCTACCCTAAACCTTAAAATTAGAAGGAGTTCCTGGACTGTGTGAATGAAGGTCACCTGCACCCTAGAATTCTTTTATTTCATCAGTATAGAAAGTCATAACTGGCCCTATGATTTGTCCCCAGTTTTAACCAACTGAAATAAATAGCAATGATTTTTGGAATTTCCGGTGTCTCATCAGACCCTTGGCAAGTTTTGGGGTCAAATTCAGGCTTTCCTTTATTTTTCAATTTCAAATGTGACTCTAGTGCCGATGTGAGTAGATGGAAATGAGGCAGAGGAAAGAGAAAAGAAGGCCTAGGAGTTACACCTCCAAATAACCTTTAAGGGTCATTCAAGATTTCTGTGATAGACATGCACAAAGTTGTGTTTGTTTGAATTTGTTTAGATTTGCAATGTGTATAAGGAAGAAGAAAGAAGGCATAATGGAATCTTAGAGATAACTTAGGCAATACTAAAATTCCGGACTCAGGTAGAAAGGGAGAAAATGAACTACTTTGAGTAGGGAGGCATCACACAGGAATGACCAGCTATACTCGGCTACTGAATGTGCGGGCTGAGGATGAAGGGAGAACAAGGATAATCTAGAATTTCAACCTTGGGAGCAAAAGAGTAAAACTCCATTAACAAGAAAGGAAACGAGAGAGAAAACTTGACTGGGGTGTGCAGAGGAATGACAGCTATTCGTGCCGTAGCATCTGCCAGGTGCATGGCCTTGAGTTCAGGAGGTGATCGCAGTTGAGCGTGAAGAGAAGGTCACACTGATCCTTGTGCTGAGGACTCTCACCTGAGCGTGATCAGCGAGACTCAGAGGACTGGGAGACGGGCCTCTCGAATCAGAGTGGGGGGAATTTCACAAAGAAATACATCACGGAAGGAATTAAACGTTGCAGAAGCTTTGCAAATGTTTTCCAAGAGATTGCCTTTAAACTTAAAATTTAAACATTTTGATCAGAGCTATAAGTGTTATGTTGATCTTAATAATCACACAAATAAGTGGATGGTAGAAATGGTCCTCAACATCCATTAATTCAACATTTTTTGAAAATGAGAGAGTGGACAGACGATATATTTCAGTAAGACAGCCTTGGAGAAATACAAGAACTTTAGCTAATGAAAAATATGCAAATTCAGCTCATTACGTTTTAGTGTTAAGTGAATGCGCTGAGTAATGTTGTATAAATATACTCTGCAAATTTAAAAAGGGTTTACAATTTGTTCCTAATGGTGATATAGAAAAATTAATTCTTAATTGTAATACCTAAAGCTTTAAGGACAAGGATTGGCTGCCCCATCTAGTTTTATATCGAGGCATAAATAATCTTAATTTTGTGCACTTTTAACTTGTACACTAGAATCCATTTATGTAAATAATCTATTAAACCAAAACAATATTATACAGTATTTTCAGTAGTATTGGCAGAGTACATGGATATTACTTTAGGTAGAATGATCTGTTATCTGATCTTGACCCAATAGTATACAGTGCTTCTCAACATAAACTCCTCAGTGCACATAAAATAAAATTAAATGACCAATAACATCTAACCAAAGACAAGGCTCAGGGACTCTCATGGCAGAAACTTTTCTCTAAGCCCCAAATGCACTCAAACAAGCAAGTTTACATTTCTCTCTCTCCCCTCCCCCCCCATCCTTAGTCTCCATCCCTAAAGAATAGAGAAATATTGCACATAGAGCAAAAGAAATATAATTTTATATTATTATGAAAAATTACACAGCATTAAGCTTATGATCACAGGAGGTCACTTACACTGAAAAACTGAAATGTAATTGAGTTTTTACATAAAGTCTCTATTAACATACCAGAGAACTGGTGGGGACAGAGAAACTCAATCAGCTTGATTTACCTAGTCTGAGACCAGTGGGAATACCTGCCTGCAATGTTTATAAGGTAATCTTAATGAAATGGAATCAATCTGATACAAGACTTTTATGATTACATCATGTTTGGCTACTGTCATATTTAAACATGATTTCCATACAAATATTTAAGACAGCAGGGCTGTTTTCATATTTGAAAACATGTCTTCCTAGTAAAATCTATTTAGCAAGGTTTATAACAACCACAAACTAAGTTTCTAACAGCCCACTGTATGTAAGTAGTTGCTATATATATATATATACATATTTTTTTTTCCTTTGATTGGATGCACTAAAAGTCCTTTGCTGAATTTTACACTTCGATAGGGAATTTTAAGTTCCCATTTCCATGCTATACAAAAAAGGTAGCTGTAATGTCTGACTTGTCATAAATAACTGATCTCAATCATTTTTAAACTGAAAAATCAAGGTATCCTCAAAGACAGCTAGAAATCACATTTCTAAAGTATAAATCTATTTTATTTATTTTACGTCAAGTCTATATAGGGGAATATTTGAAGAAATAATTTATTTAAATATTGTTTCTTCAAATATATGAGCTACCCCCTGCATTTGTGTTAAAACTTTTAGGGAATTTGGTGTCAGTAACATAAAGATTATGTATTATTTAATTATACAAAAAAAAAAAACTCACAATTTATGAAATAGTCTGCCTCTTAGAAAATACTCCAGATATTTTACAAGGAACAATATAGTTGGAGTACCAAACATATATACGACTACTGACGCAATTAAAATTCCTAATAAAAATCAAACATAAAATCAATGTACCATGCCAAAGGCCTTTTGAAATAAAAGAGCTTTAAACCTACAGAACATAAAAGGAGGCTAATCCAGTGCTTGTCCTCAGTTGAAAAGAGAGGATGTTGCATAGCCAGAGGCTAGCAGACGAATATTCTTGAGCCTGTGATTGTAAGTTTCAGATTGAAAATTATCTCTCCCTAAATGTTCCTCAGTTCTTTAATACTTCTCTTCTTTTCAAGATGTTCTGCTTAGAAAAACATGCCACCAAATGGGATCTTAACTATGAAGGACAACTGTAAACATACAACTATATGGCTTTTTTTTTTTTTAATCATCATGTTGGCTTGGCCTTTTAACTATATGAAGAAAATATAAAATTAAAATAAAAATACTATTTGCATTTCTACATCGGTCAACATAGCTGAGAACGTTAAATCTGGGTATTTGTGGGTGAAATGAGAAGTGAAAGATAGTTTCTTCTAGCAAACTAAAATGACCTCTAAGAAAAACAAAAACAAGCAAAAAACTTTTCAATATGTATGACTTTTGACAGGGTAGAAAATACACTTGCTCGTTGAGAATAAACCGAAAGAAAATTTAAATAGATTTTTTGCCAAAATTTAAAATACTGTTTTAACACAGGGTAGACAGAGCTCCTACTTTTCAATCTTTATAAAAATTGAGTTGCTATTTCCTTTGCGTGAGTGGCCAGGTGTTACTCTGGGACTCTGATCTCAGCACGAATTGATTGGATGAGGTATAAAATTCTTATTCTTATACGATCATGCAGTCCAATCATAATTTAATCCATCATAATTTAATACGGCCTGGCATATGGTTGGGATATGAAAAACGGAAGACAAACATTTTGCCACCGACGGCATACATTAAAGGGAATTTCAAAGAGACATATTTTGCTGAATATATTTTTAGTTTTTCTAGTGTCAATGTGTTTGGAGAAAAAACTTCAGACCTCTTTTCCACCTAATCAGAGGGAGCTTTGTGAAGTTCACAAGGATGGAGGAGAGAAAAAAGAACATTCACAGATATGAAAAAAAGTTTTTTTTCTTTCCCTTTTACATTAGGAGAGAGGCTGAAAAAGATAAAAAACGACAAGCCTAAAAGGATAAAGGAGGCAAACCAGTTTCTCTGAAAATTTAAGGTCAGAAAACTCTTACCAGCAGACTCCTCCTGATCTGCTCTGCGTCCACACCTATTTTTTTTGACAACAGCCTATTACTGAAAGCTTCCGTCAGCCGCTGTCACCATCTTGTACTGAACCCAAACAAGGAGCAGAGCATATGCATTCCCTGCCAGCACTGAAGAGGATGAGCCAACAACAATTTGTTTTATCAGTGTGTGTGTGTGTGTGTGTGTGTGTGTGTGTGTGTGTGCACTCACACAGAGAGAGAGAGAGAAGAATAGATATAGATTATATATATATTTTATCTAAGCCATTCTCTATCTTTGTCTTGATTTTATAGGTAAAATAAATATTTGATACTATTATCTTTAAAATCCAAAACTGTCAACATGGCCCATATGGGGTGGCAATCATTTTGGTCTGACAGATTTCCTTGACCTCTTAGTCCTTTTCACATTTTCACGAGGAAAAAGAAACTGCCAGAAAATGCTCATACAACTTTTTTGTTGTTATTCCAGTATTAACTTTACATATAACTTTTATCCTACAAAAGATAAACTAGTTTTACAGAAGACCTTCAGTTTATTCTTGAATCCTTTGATACATCAATATTTTGAGAGAGACAGCTTATATACTCTACTATTTAAATACATTTTGCCACTCATGATGCAGAAAAAGGTGTAAACTTCCTTGCAAGTGTTTTCCATCGTGAGAGAATGGGGTGAGGACTTTAAACGGAATGACGTGAGGGCAAGAATGAAATGAGATTCTATTACGAGTGTTACACATGGGTACACAGGCTCTTTAATTCCTCCTCTCTTTCATCCCCTGAAGAGACATTACCACACACTTACCCAAGCTCATGGTCAATCCTATTCTGGTAGAGACCCAGTGTGCTAACAGACCTACTCAATGGTGGGGGAAATCCATGCCAACTCGCTCTATTACTCGATATAATCCTTCGCTCAAAACTAAGAATTAGCAGGAGAAAATATATGGAAAACCAAGAAGAGAAAAATCAAGTACGAAGAGAGAAAGAGTAAAGAACAGGCAGAGCTATTCTTGGGAAGGAGGGAGAAGTATGGAGGTACATGTCAGGGGAGTCTCATTAAAAACAGAATCTCCTGCCAACCCAGAAAACCTCTCCACAAAGACAGAAGAAAGAAAACAGCTTTATTATTGAATAATCATTAAACCAGAATGTGATGCAGACTATGATTGCATCACAGGCAATCTACTAAGAGATAAAATAAAGTGTTACCTTTTCATAGAACCGAGCAGACATACTCCAATTCATACATGTTTTCAAGGTTAACCATAACTAGTTCAAGTAAGAGGTCTTGGTTGTACCATTTGTCACATTTGGTTCACCCTAGATCCACCTGGTATTTGGGGTGACCATTTGTGTTAGCGAACGGGCTTAAACCAAAGGAAAATTAAATTTCTTGTATTTTAACAACAGGAGATGTTTTGTAACTAGGTGCAAGGAGCCTATTGGAAGTTAGACTTCCACTCTCCTACAGAAACTGGGAGATAGGGACTCTTCTTGCTTGATGAATATACTTCAAACTGATGTTTGTCCTTCATAGTGACATTCCTGGATCCTAAAGCTGTCATGAGGTTAATTAAGTTTGAAAACATTGTATATCCATTTTGAAGAGACAGCTAGAACTTACTTAGTTTCTAAAGTAAATCCTTTAAGAAAAGAAGGTGGGGAGTCTCTTCTCTTACTTTTTCTAGAGATAAAGGATAATTCAAAATACATTATGAAGATTTAAGATATACAAGAAAATATTTCATCCACAAAATAAGAATAGTTCATGTTAAAATGAGTTAAAGCATTAAAAAAGAGTTCTTGGAAGGTATAATATCATGGAAAATTAATAATGACATTAGAAGAATTGAAAATAAATCAAGCATGTAAATAAAAATTTAAAAAAGTTTAAGGGACATAAAGGATCAATCTGAGAGAGCCAACATCCATTCAACATCCATCTATCAAGAAATACAGAACAGAAAAGTAAAGGGAAAGAAATGGAATAATGATAGAAAAAGTTCTAAAAAATAAAGAATATCACAAATCTTCAGACTGAAAAATTTCCTGAGCACCGAAAAGCATAAACTTAAAAATATCTAAGCTAAAATAATCCCTTGGTAAATTTAACATTAATGATAGAAAGAAGTTGTAACAATTTCTAGGGACAGGGGTGGCATTTGTCTTTAAGGAGCAAGAATCAATTTAGTAGTATCTCACTGAACAGTAGATGACAATTGAAACAATTGAGTAATGCTTCAACAGTTTAGCCAAAATTATTTAAATCTAGATTTTCATACCTAACTCAACAAAGTTGAAGGCAAATTAGGACTTTGTAGATAAGCATGAGACAAAATGTTGTTGCCCAGAGACATTAAAAAAAAAAAAAAAAAAAAAAAACGCAGGAGACCAAGGAAAAGAAAAGGGCATCTGAGAAAAAAGAAGTATTGAGAATCAAAATAACTACCTAGAATATATTTTAAAGAAATTCCAGTGTGACAGTTGAATACCTACCTGCTCTGGAGGGTAATTCCCTTTGTTAGAACAGAAAGTCAGAGGTATCGAAGTAGAGAGACTTCAGCCTAAGTGATACGAACGGGATTACGTAAGCTATAAGGTCAAGAAAGAGAAGGTTCTCAATGGCCACATGAAGGAATGCAATGGGAAAAGCAAGACGACTAGAAATTCAGAGGAAAACAAAAAGTGGCACATTAAACTCATGGGTCCACAACTAACCAAAGTAAAATGAAGCATAATTTTGGCAACCGATGGGGTATTAAAATTTTTGAAAGAGTAAACTTTTTCATGACACTTGGAATAATCTTCCAAGCAGCATTGGTTAGTGTCATAGGAAAGTATTTGTTGGCAATGTATAACTAATGCCATACCACCAGAAACGGGGTTTAGGGCACAGTTTGACAGATGAGTGGAAATACCAAATTTCTCACTTTGTAATGTTGAGATTTAAGAGACACTCCAATATGTATTGATTTGAAGAAATGAAGGTTACTTATTCTAGTTAGGTAGCAGAAATAAAAAATAGTAATTAACGAACGTTGAAAGAAGAGAAAAAAAAGTAGGTAGATTTTATTCAAAGTATTGAGTGAAGAAGTAGCTATATAAGAATGGTATTTAGTGTTTTGAGGGCAACTGTCAAAAGTGTGACTAGACACAGTTAAAAGAAATTTCTTGTGTGAGGTAAAACTAGGGGTTACGAAGAAAAGAGAAGAGAGAATTTCACTTTTCTTTCATGATACTTATTATTTAAATTTATTTCAAATACGTGTAATATTTTATAACATAAAAATTTTTAAATCGCAATAAGTAGCTCTGTATTACATTATCTCAACTTCTCAGATAAATCTTTCCTTCAGTTCTAGCAATGTCTTAGTCTCACAGATGATCACAAGCCAGAATCATCTCTGTGGACTTCTTTTCCTGATGTTTGTAAAACTGTACTTGATTTTATTATCCAATACGATGCTCAGTACACTGAGACCTTTGAGACATAGTTCAGTTTGAGTGCAGTGTCATAAAAATGTCTTTGTCTCTGCAGATAAATTGTGTCTTCTTTTCTGTCAGAAAATAAAGATTGTGAGGCATTTAGCTTCAGAACATTTAAAAGTTAAAAGGCATTGCTCATCATCGATTCGTGTAGGTGAATTATCAGTTCAATTAGGTGTTTAAACTTTTGGATCATCTTTATTTTGCTTTTATTCCTTTTAACCAATTAGCATTTTAAAACCTTTCTCAAGTACTTGCATTTGTAGAAATTTCACTGATGCTGAATATATAAGAAGATATGAGCTCTACTGTAGCAGATTTGCTCCAAAAATAGTTGTGCCCGCATTTTTCCCTAATAGATTTTAAGTTTCTCGATGATACCAATTATATGTAATATATTATGTCCCATCTCTACCAGAGTGCTGTGAATGTAGCAGGTGCCCAATAAATATTTCTATGTTGGGATGACTGAATCATGGTTACCACAGTTTTTCAATTTATGAGCAGCAATAAAAATGTTTCCCAAGTTACATATAAACAAAAGGAAAGTGTTTTACCTCTTAGCTACTTTTATTTGTGCTAATAAAATTCCCCTAAAAGAAACAAAGCAAACATAAAAGACTCACTTGCAATTCATAAAGGCAGACATATTGCAGTCACCTTTTACTGGATCGCTTTGCATACAGTTTTGACTTTTAACAGGGAATATGTAATGTGGACAATGAAAAATATCCTTCTGAACTAATTTATCATGAATGACATACGATAGTGAGATTTTGTTTTTTCTACAAACTCCTGCATTTAGCAAATATCTGAACCTAAACAGGGAAGGAAGAGGGGGGAAAAAAACCAATACTGGTATTCTTTTGAGAAAAAAATCAATTCCTAGTTTAGAGCACAATCTGCTAAACTACTCAGAAGCCTCACGAGTGGAAGTTCACGTTCAGAGGTCACTCAGCAGGGATGCCTGTCTGCTGCACCACGGTCACAGACATAGTTGGCTGAATAATATCATGCCGCTGTGCAGAGTGATGCAGCAACATTTCGCTATCTCTCAGGCACTCTGTTTTTCTCAGAGGTGGGCAAAGCAACGTCCCTTCGTAGGACATAAAGCCGTTGCTGCCACCAGAGCTGTTCCCTGCGGAGGCAAAGGGAACGCTGGCCCACTGTGTGGTGTGGAGGCCACAACCTGGCACGTCTGTCTTCAGATTTTCTACCCACTGGCTTGACAGAAACAGACATTTTCCACTGTGACGTTCTTCTGTTAGGTGACGGCCCTGTCAGCAGCTCGCCCGGGATGCCGCGTCCAGCCTCTGGCAGCCGCTGACACAGACGCACGTAGGGGAAAAGGTGTCCGGTGATCAGTGAACGGGGACATGGGGAACGAGCGAAGGGGTGTCCCCCGGGGCGCGGAGGCCAGGAGAAGCCTGGAGTTCAGAGGGGGACCCCGCGCCAGGGCAGAATGGGGGACCCGAGGCACTTTGAGACATGGAGACAAAGTCACTCAGTGGGTCAACAGCACCGAGTGTTCTGTGACCTCTCCTACGTACTGACACAGAAAATGGTAAAAGAAAGGTAAAATGAATTACGAAACGCAGCCGAGTTTGATTATAACATGCAGACTATTGTAAGGCTGGGGGACAAATCGCAGTTATGCGTCAGCGAGGACCGTTTAGTTTTCCTCGAAGAACTACTTCTTCATCAGAGCCACACACCCTCCTGAGAGGAAGCAGTGACCCCGCGTGTCCAAGTCTGGATGAAGCCGTTAAGAAAAGTACCCCTGAAACGGGCTCTCCAAAAAGAACACTAACTGCAATGATCCTCAACTCTCACTGCATATCAGGGTCAACCGGAAAGTTTTAAAGACTAACGCTTCCCCAGGCTCGGCCACTACCAGAGGGTCCGACTTAACCACCCCGATGCGGACCCCAGGTGGCCATGTTTCTGCAGCTCCCGAGTGATGTGCAAATGCATCCAGAGCTGCAGCCAGTGGCCCAAGCCACAATGCAAACATCTGGGCTCTGAACGTAGGGAAGCTGTTGCTTCGGGTCTGTGCTTATGCGTAATTCATGTTTCTTTTCACTTGTTCTTTGTTCACCACTGAATTGTCGAAGTCACCACAATAACACAGATGAGACTATGTGTAGTGCTGCTCTAAAATAGCTCTTTTATTTTGTGGCACACCCAAATCTGCCTGATTTGTCAAAGGATGAATAAATGAACTCTAAATGCTACACTCATGGTTGGGATTCTCACGTATGTATTAAGTGTGTTGGCCACGAAGGATGGTCTACTGTTAAGAAGTCCTAGCTTCGCGAATCAGTGACTGTTGAGTTGTGGCTGGGGGTTGGGAGGGGCGCTAGCTAAGAATAAGAAAGAAAGAGCATGCAATTACAAAGCGGAGTGAGAAAGCATTTGAGAATAGTGGGTATGGTGGTGGTGATGGTTTCACAGGGGTACAGATATGTCCAAACTTATCATCATATTACACACTTTAAATATGTGTGCCCTTTATGGAATGTCAATTACAACTCAGTAAAGTTTAAAATATAAAAACTCTTAGTCTTTTCCTCTACCATCCAAGTCTGATATGTCATATGTAAAAGGTTTTCAAATACCATTGAATTATCATGTATCGTCAATCAGTTGCTCTAAGTGCACTTAAAGATCTAGAGATTTGAAATCAAGAGTGATAAGAAACATCCCAACCCAAAAATCTCCCTCCTACTAACCCATGATAGTACCTTAAATTCCCTTCAGTAATTGAAGCTAAAACCATAAAAGTGAGATGGGAATTGTGATGTCCTCCTGTACCGCAAATTCATATCCATCTCCCAGAGAGAGAAGGACTCATATGCAAAAACAGCAAATGCGATGGAAAGGAAGTGAGGAAATCAGGAGCAGGGAGGCCATTCAGTCTATACTTGGAAGCCACAAATAGCATCAGGGGCAAGTTAATCCTTATTGGGTTTGCTGCATTGCTAAAACATTTATTCTTTAAGAATGCTTAAATAAATAGTCCTTAAATAATTGACACCCTTCCGACTGTTCAGGGAGACTCTTTACTTATTGATATTTTCCAAATACATTACTCTCCTTAAACATAAAAAGCAGAAGAGAAGATTGTCAGTTTGATAAGAATTGAGTAAGTTTTATTAAATTTCATATGCACATAGATAAAGATATGTGGTCTCAAAATCCCCACATAAATATCAGAGTGAGAATCCCACATCAGAAAGAATTTCTAACTTAGTAAAATCTCACCAGAGAGATCTGTGGTAAAAATACTATGAGTAGAAGGTAAATTTAAAATGAAGAAAACCCTATGAAACTGATAGTTTTCAATTAATATCACAAAATAGAGAGTTTATTGTCATTGCTCTTCATTTGTTTTTAAGATTCATAAATGTGCTTTTTAAAATGTTTTCCAAAACTACCAAATTCCAGATCATATTGTGAAAAGAATAATATTTTACTAGAAAGACTAGGGGGCTAAATTTACGTCTTTTTCACTGATAGGCAAAAATCACCTTCCGTGTTAGCCTAGCAAATGATCTATTATTACAAAGTAGATTTTTGGTCCACTCCAGGGATGTCCACGAGGACCGCCTGCTATCAAAGAATATTCATTTACAATCACTGCACTAGAGTAAAAGGCGACACTTGAACTTGGAAGAAAGACTGCTGTCACCCTACTAGTTTCCTAATGGCTTTCCCAGAGTAGACGCTTTCATGGAGATTTTTATTATTGTTCTTAATTAGACTCAGCACCTCTAGGGAGATGATCTCTTGCGACTCAGCTTCATTTACCGAGAACCACGAGACTGTTCAGGAAAAGAAAAGAAGAAACGGCAGTGGGAACACATACTGTGAAAGTAAATCTCGTTTTCAAAATGTCGAGCTTATTCCATCATGGGAATTTATTGACAATATTTGTTTTGTGCTTTTTTAATTCAGGCTTTTCCAAGATCAGCCCTCAGCAACACTTTGCCTAGGCAACCCATGGGGATGAACCACGGGCTCACCCTTTTCAGGGACAGTCCCCTGCTCTCCAATATTCTCTCAGTCCTGCCCCTTACCTCATTAAAATGTACCTGTCCTATATTTTATGCCTCCAGATCTGTGTTCTGTTAGATAATTTGACTTTATTATTATTATTATTTTGACTTAAAGTGTAGCTGGCAATTATTGAAGCCTACTGGAGAACATATCTATTTATTTATTTTTGCATTTGAACAGGGATCATAAATTCCTCAGCCCAAAACACTAAAGAACATGGAAATTTTACACATAATGAAAGTTCTAGAGATCTCACAAGATTTCCTGAACAACATGGCTTATCCATTGCCCTCAAACAGGACCACGGAGGCACCCTAAGGCATTCCTTGAACTCAAATGACTTAAAGGTAATAAGTGCTCAATATGCACCCTTTTAACTCAATGAGAGAGAGAAAACTTAAGAGCCAAAGAAATGGTCCCATTGAAAATATATATGAGACTGGAAGATGAAGTCTTAAGAGTCACAGCAGAGAAGTAGGAAGGGAGCCAAGATAGAATTGGTTTACAGAATCCAATGGGGAGAGGATTTCAGAAAGAATTAAGATTATTAATGTTGTCAAATCCTACAGCTCTAAAAAGCAAGGAAATGAAGACTAAAAAAGTGATGTTGACTGGTTATTAGGAACTCATTATAATCTCTAAGAAAGCATCTTCTAAAAAATAATGTGATGGGAGCAGAAAACAGATTGTTAAAATTGAAGAATTAAGAGAAATGTAGGAAAACGGTCACAATCAGGACAGACTACTCTTACAAAGGATTTGGCTTCAGAGAAGGAAAAGAAAATGGATAAATACGTGCTGTTAACAGGATCAAGAGAGAGTGTATTTTTGCAGATGGGAGAGAAGGGAGAATGTTTACACCTTGAGAAAAAGAAGGCAATTAGCAGGGAGAGATGTGAACTATGAAAATAAGGAAGTTGAAGCAGATCTAAAGATGGTCAGAAATAGAAGATCAGGTTTAGAAATAAGGGTGTAAACTATATAATTTAAAGAAAGAAATATGGAAAAATATGAATTTAAGATGTGAGAGAAGGATAAAGTGAACCTCTAATCAATAAAGTAAAAGTTGAGATCATTCATTCTCATGGTTTGGATTGGAGATGGGAAAATCGGCAGAATTTAAAATCATTAGAAGGAAATATCAATCTACACCAAGGAAACACATATCCTTTAAAGAGGATCTATGAGGTCTAAAGTAAATGCAAACACGAAACATGAAGCAAAGAAATGAAGTGCTAAGGTAAAAAAAAAAATTGAATATATGGATTGGATTTGCACATGTTGAAATTGTATTTATTCTTCTCAATAATTTTAATTTTAAACCTTAAATGCAGTGGCCCAAGGCCATGAATATCTGAACTAAGATCAACAGAGCTAATGCATTGAAAGTCCTTCCTTTTGTGCATGTGCTGAGGACATGGAAGGACTATTTTACTCAGTGGTCATTATGTTGCCACTTTAGCTGGAACTCTGTGGGGTGTGTGTGTGTGTGTGTGTGTGTGTGTGTACGCACTCGTGCGCGTCTTATGCTATAATTTGTAGCAAAAGACTGACAGGGAAATGCAAACTGAGCCAATGTGACTAATGGAGCATTGGGAAGTTGGCCGGCTGGAGCAAGACAGAAGGAGGGTTTCCAGTAGGGTGCGGGATTCGTACATTTAGGAAGGGCTCTGTACTTATCTCCTTTAATTTCTGAAAAGAAGAAAGGTGTCACTTCTTTGCTCTGAGCTCGACTCAGAACAAGGAGAAAGAAGGAAATGCTGAGGGACTCCCATCAAATGAATAAGGGAGTCCACTCATCCCTGCTGCTCAAACACAGCAGAAGCCATCTGCCACCAAAAATTAGTGAGGACACCGTGCACCGCGAAGTCTTCGGATAGCAGGAAGGGAAGACAAAAGCATCCCATCGGGGCACAGGGGCTGTGAGGACACACGTCCATGCCTGCCACCTCGCTCTGCCTACCAAGAATGTGGGTTAAGTCGGAAGGAATTCGGATGCCCACGGAGACCTAAAAACCAGGAAGCAGATGAGCACGGCACAGAAATGGTTCCTAAGGCACATGGGGGGAGAAGGAATGTAGCTATTTGTCTGTACACTCAGGGCTGGTCAAATACGACGGTTTAACTTAGAGCGCTGCGACTGTGAGTATTCTTGCGGGCTTCGTCAGAAGCAAGTTGACCTCCTAGCTCCACTCTCCCTGACTTGGACCCCGGCCCAAGAGTCATCTTCGTGGTTGAGGACTCCCATTTCTCCTCCATGTTTCTGGCCCGTTCCCTAGAGCCTCGGCCCGTATGTCCGGCTACGCTCACTACAGGACATATTTCCTGCGTTGTCATCTCACATATCACATGATCAGATTTACACCCACATTTTCCCCCCTAATTTCCCCACTTCCTTTTTTTCCCTCGTCCTAGTCCAAATTCTCCACGCTTCCGGAAGCTTTGAGTGTAAATTTGCATGACTGGTAACATTCAAATTTTACTTCAACCTGCAAAGATAGGACTTCAGACCCATTGAGAGCGTCTCCAATTGCCCCGAGCATTTCTTGGAATCTCCAGAAAGGGTCTTCAGTCCCTGAGACTCTCAGAGCGCAGCGATTAGGGCACAGACAGGAAGGAGGGTCCTTTCCCTGCGCCACACAGACTCTCCCAGAGAAATGAATAATAACGCGTCTCATGGGGCCCTTCGGGGAAACTGAGTTCTCCCAAATCAGTCTCCAGCCTCTCTACTTCAATGGCTCAGACGCACTCCTTGCCCTGGACCAAGCATCCTTCGCCACACTCTCTTCTCAGCGCCCCGGTGTCCCGTGCCCCCCCAGTCACCCGGGGCAGGGAGCTTTCTCCTCCGAGCGTGTAAAGTGGTATAAATGCGCGCCCGAGGGAGCGGCGAGAGCCAGGGCTCTGCGCGCCCGATGGTGAGTTTCGGCACGGCTGGTCCTGTCCTCCCACATGTAGGCGACGCCCTCGCTCCCTCCAGCCACTGCGACGGTCTCTTCTTCCGTTCCACGTGGCCGAGCCAGCAGGAGCGCATTCATTCTTCAGTAGTCCCTGCATCTGGGCTGGATTTGGTGCGAGCTGGAGCCAGATCCTGTTGGCTCATGAAAGCTGACGGCTGTCTGCGGGACTTTGGTGAGCCGACGGATTTCACACTGGTAGCTTGAATTCAGCCATTGTGAAAGAATTTACATCGCAGAAAGTGAAAATTGTCAAATCGGGGCTTTTCCCCTTAGTCAGTCTTTACATATTAACCAGCACACCACCGGATACGCCCCCTATTTTCCTGCAGAGTGATATGCTTCGTTAACACCCAGATATTCAGAGTAATCTCTCAGCGGCTTTCTTGCCTCCTTACCCTTTCACATTAATCCATCCAAATCAAATCTGAATAGTTTAAGATTTACATTAGTTTATATGACCAAGAATCTAATGTATAAATGTAAAGTCTGACATGTCGCTGCCAATCTTGAAACATCGGTTACATGAGGAAACCCACGGGACGCACTTAGCACGATGCTCTGGGCCGTAGGAACCACTAAGTAAGTAGCAGTTTCTTGTCGATGTTCTCTGTCGACGCTAACCTCCTGCTACGCATTAAGTTCATCTTAACTTGCATGAAGAAAACCTCCATATTGTTCTTCAACATGAAGTCTTTCCCATCTCTATAGTTTATTCCCCCAAAATGTCCTGCTGTTTTCCTTTCTCCTAACAAAGGTTTCCAGGCGCAGAGCAAACTTCGCCTTTCTCGGGAACATGTTCTGAATAACCTCAGACAACAACTATCTTCCCTGTTTCTGAGTCCGTTTAGTGCTTTATTTTTACTGAGACTTTAGCACCTAGAAATACAACGCCAGTCGTATTGCCTGTGTTTAATTTTTTGCACGTATATCTGTTTTCCATGATAAAGTATGAGCTCCTCAAGAGCCAGAAACAGAATATCAGCTCTTAGAGACCAAGTCACACACATGTGGCCACATGGGCAGGCTTCCACTCTCCTCGCCCACTCTCCATGGGATGTTGATCATGAGTGTGGGTGTCGCGTGTATCCGCCCTGAGAGGAAGCCCTCTCGAGGAAGACGGTGTCAATCAAATGAGTCCCGTGAGTGCCGAGCATCCTGTGAGCCTTTCTGTTTTTCACTAGGGGGGAAATAGCACTCCTCTTACTTTCCAAGGTTTTCTCGCTGGGCTAGTTATCAAATTAACAGAGAGAGATGAACAGGAGAAAACCAAAGTTTTAATACATGGGCATGGGGAATCGCAGAAGCGTGAGAAATCCGAAGACAGTGAGCCAACGTTGCGGGTATAAGACATTGAGGAACGATAAGAAGGTGGGGTGGGGTATTGCGTTTCGGAAGTGAGAATGCATGATTTGCAGGTGGTTGAGGAAGAGCGAACCTACACGGGGCAACTCGGCACCCATGGGACGCAGGGCATGACCCAGCTGACAGGCATCTGTCGCGTGTCTTCTTATTGATCACACTTAATTCAAGTGAGGCTAACGCAGCGTTCTAAGATTTCCTTCTGAAGCAGGTTACTCTGTCTGAATCTTTGGGACAAGAAAGAGAGGACAGTCAAAGATTCTCTCCGAGTCTTTTTTCCTCAATATCCCAACAAGTCGCTTTAGGGTGACAAAATATGGTTCTCTTCAACTCAAAGGCAGAAACTTTTACTTCCTTCCACACTATGACCCCTGTGGTTCTTATTTTATTCTATCTTTAGGAACAAATTAAAAGTAATTAAAATGTGAAGTGGTTTCATTTATTTTTATTACTTCATAATTCTAGCCATTTATAACTCATTTACACATTGCTCATAAATTTCAATATTATGCGGCAATAAAAGTAATTAAAAAACAGAAGTTAAAACGATGCCAATGGCAAATCCTTTTCAGACCGAATGGGAACACTGTCAGCAGAAAGGTTGTCCGAACTCAGAAGGGGTGACATGCATCTTCCATTGGGATTACAATGCCATGAATATGTACCGACCATTCCCAAAAAGACAGTGAGGGCATCTGCTTTCCACGGACCCTCATGAGACCCAAAAGGCCCTGATCCATCACCGGAGGACAGCTAAGCACACTAATTAAGTACATGTCTATGCTGAGTCCATTTGTCCTGCCCCTCCACCCCGCCAAGGTCTTTTCAGGATTGAATACTGAATCCATCAATCCATTCTCTATTCAAATCCAGAGGATGAGAGGTGGATGGAAATAATAAGACTCAAGACAGAGGTGACGGTGCATCTTATTGAGCCCTCCTAAAAATAAAAGATACAATTTAGCCCTTTGCTAGCTTAGAGGAGATAAATTTTTTTTTCCCTAACAATATATGTCATCGCCACTGTGTTTACATACGTGAGTGAGCGGCGGTATCTGCACCCGTGTGTGTGTATGTGCATGCATCGATTTCATTGGTGAACGTTAACGCAGTCTTTGAGCTTCAAGCATCTAGATATAAAGGTCAAATAAGTTAACAGTAGCATTGTTTGAAAAATATGACGCCTTCATCAGCTTCGGATCATTCTCCTTAGACCATAATTACTCTTTAGGGTTAAAGTATTATGTCCAAAAAGCATTTGCTGAAATCTGTGTCCGTATTGAGGTGAGGCCGGACACAGGAAAAACCACAGCCTCCATTCATGGCTCTAATACATTGATTACAAGTAATAATAGCAAGAATGATGTTTATGACTCCGGAGCAAATGCAGCGTATTTTCAGTCGCCATTCTCGTAATTCTAATAATGCCTCTAACCATGGGTAATACCAATACATGTGTTTCTGGCAATAATGCTTTCCTAGAAAATTTTCCATAGTTAATAGTATGAATGAGGAGTCTTTTCTTGAATCACAAAGTAGCCAATCACTGGCATGCACCGTTGGTTTCAAAGACCGCGATACCAACACCACCACCCAAAGCGAGGGCTGAGGGGAGGCGAAATCAGCAGTTAACTGCGTCAACTTAACTGAACAAAAACGGCAAATGTTCAAAAGATTAGCGGGACGTTCGAGATGTCAGTTGACTTGCGTTTATGATGAGTGACGTAGCAGGGGAACGTCAATAAACACAATTCTTGAGTTAATGAAATTGAATTCAATCTGAATTCATAGGACAAAGATTCGTCTAAGTAAGAGGTCAGAAGTGTCCTTCCAGACAATCTCC
This sequence comes from Rousettus aegyptiacus, assembly GCF_014176215.1. NCBI lineage: Eukaryota > Metazoa > Chordata > Mammalia > Chiroptera > Pteropodidae > Rousettus > Rousettus aegyptiacus. The sequence continues at coordinate 41,764,802 of NW_023416288.1, read as the reverse complement.
ATTGCAAAGATTGCAGTTCCCTGCTCCTAGTCACAAAATTCGCAGGCTAAGAATGACAGGGCGATCGAATTTCTATGGATTAGAGCTGATTATAAAGAGGGAAGACTCTACTACCAATGCTGCAATCTATGCTAATGAAATGAAATATTTAAATTGAATTTTAGGTTGAGCACAGCTTTCCTGCAAGATGGCCCAGACAGCTGTCTCCAAATTTCTCTATCACCCCTACATAAATTGCATGTTTATGCAAACGAAGCTGAAAAAAGGAAAAAGACTGAGGACCAATTTCTTCTTTTCTAATCTGAAGCATTGATTTAAATCAGCATAAGAAGAAAAGTACTGTATGGTATTTGCTTCAAGCCTCCAACTTTGGAAAAGAATGTCTATATTAATTTTGAAAAAAAAAAAAAGAGGAAGAAACGAAGAAATAAAAAGAAGAAAGAAACATCCACAATGAAGGCTTTTCTTAAAAGTGGCTCAGTCTTTCATGTCCCTCATTCAAATGTAGAAAGAAACGAGAGGCAGAAGCCTGTTATCAGAGAAAAAGCTAAAATTGCATTTTTACATCCTTAGATTCAATCTCTATCTTTTTCTTCTTTTCTGCTCTTTTTATTCATGGACTCTTTACAACTTCACTCAAAATGAGTTACCCAATCACCAACTCTACAAACAGAACTTTTCAAAGCTTTACAACTGCACCAAGGAAGCAATTCTAAAAATTCAATACAGTGATGAGGAGATATAGCCTTTGCGTAAAACTCCATTAGCTAGTGATGGTGCTGGAGGGTGAAGTAGAATTAGGGTGTTTACTTCGTCTCCTGAGAGCTAGAGTTTGCAGGAAAAATAACTGTTACTGCCAAAAAAAAGAATGGAAGACAAAACAATTTCAATTTGTGTACGAATGAAAGTGAAACGAGTACAAGGGGAAATTTTCAAAAGCTAGCGAAAGGTAAGGAACTTTTGAGTTTGTCTACATCACTACGGAAAATTTGGGTCCGTAGTACTGTTACTGCCATTCCAGCTGCCGCCATTTTTAAATGTCTGCACCAGTGTTTCCCACTGAAGCCAGATAATCTAGAGTTCATTCGGGGAGCATTATTAAGTGCCTGTGCTATGATGATGTCATGCCCATGGTCTAAAGGGGAGAGGGGCTGTAACACAAATGTATCTGAACCCGAATGGCACGCACTATTTGCTTTATGCACAGAGCACCTTGGAAAAAGAGTAGAAGATGAATCAATGAATTTAAGTGTTTGTGTTACAGCTCACTTCAGGAGTAACTAATTTTTACACTAACTGAATATTCTGAACACTAAATAAAATTCCAGTCGACGTTTTTAAAAAATGAAAGATCCTGTTGTTGTAATGGTGTCAGCTTCCCCACAGTTATCCATCTCTGGCCTTAGTCAAATAGCGTGACTGATGTTAACACTACCTATAAGACAATTTAATACCTTTACCAAACCGGAAGTGATTTCTTGGCTTGGGGAAAAAAAGTATCTGATAATTTTTTCCATGTCATGTGTATATTTTGTAACCCTCTCTCTCTCTCTTTCTCTCTCTCTCTCTCTCACACACACACACACTTAGACATTTTAAGACCTAAATTAGCTGACATATTCCAAAATCCTCTCTTTCATTTTCCCGCTGACTGGACCTTGCTTTTGTAGCACACAGGCCCCATCCTTAACTCTGAAATGCCTTCGAACCTGCGTGGCCTTGTTAGGCCACGGTGCGGGGCATAAGAACAGCAAAGGCGAGGGGCCAGAAACCCGGCTGAACGCAGGTGTGTGGTGACCACGGTAAGCACAGCGTGGTGGGAAGAGACGCCTCCCACCTTGGCCACCCCCAGCGCACCACACACACACAACACACACACACACACACACACACACGCTCCTCAAAGAGCAATGACGCTATCAGCGGGCAGTGCACGGGAAGCCAGCGGGCATTAGCAAACCACCTGACACGAAGGTGGCACTTGTGGCGGCGGTGCAGGTCTCCTGGTTCTCCTGTGGCAAGGTCCTGGGAACCAGTAGTGGCACTTCGGATGACGCCTCCGGAGCGGGGCGCTGATCTTTTGGCGATGAGCAGTGCACATTTCAGGGGCAGTGGCAAGGGCCTGGAGGGTCCCCAGCTTGACAAGGGGCTGCAGGGACCCGGTCCGAAGTGATTGGCCGAGATTACAGCAGGGGGCGCCCCTGGGCTCCAGGCGCCAGGAAACAGGACAGAAGGGCTGAGGCATGATGGAGCCCCAGGGGCAGTGGGGACGTCTGTGAGGACGGCCCCTGGGGAGACCCGACATACCGTAAGCGTGACGGAAGAGTGCAGACGTATTCGTTGCATTTTCAAAAGAATTATGACCTTTTATACTCCAAGCTGATGACATAGGACACCTACATTACATGCGATAACCCTTACTGAAGAGCATGTCTTTTTCCTTGTGATCTCGGTAAAGCCTTCCACAATTTGTGTGGAGAATTACACAAATAATTGCACACACACTCACACACACACTTATACTTACAGACATATAAATATATATATATATATATATATTCAGATTTATTAAAAATGTTTTCAGGAACTTTAAGTTGAGAACATAAACAAATCTTGAATGAAGAATTTGATTACGTAACTCTGGATTTTTTGTTGCTATTGTTGTGTTTAAAGGAGTAAAATGGCCAAGCAAATTTATACCACACAATTAATAGAATTTCTTGCTAATTTAAGCTTCAGAGGCCATAGAGCAATTATACAAATTTCATTTCTTACAAAAGTTCTTCTGACTTGTGAATTCAATAGCCACTCATAGAGGGGTTTTCTTTAAGATATAAACAACTCAAAATAGGACAGTACAAATATAATGGCCAATGCATGGAAAAAATTTTTTCTTCCAAAAATATCAAAAAATATTTAAATCATCTAGATTTTAATTCATAATTTTAAGTATACATCTTTGAAATTAGCTGAAATTTCCTTAATACTTTGAAATCTTTCTAGAAGAAAATATAAATTTCCTCTTAAAGATCCCCAATATTGGGGATCTCGATGTTCTTTCGTTCTTATTCAACTCAAGGGAATAAACCCTGTTTGAAATACGGCCCTGATCATGAATAAACAGGGAAGACTGAGGCATTTTCTCATCCTGGAGGAAACTAAGTCCACTTGACAACCGAATGCAACGTGCTGTTCTCAAGTGGGTTCTGTGACAGAAAAAGGACATTAACGGAAAGATCGTTGGGACCCAAACACCACCTGCGGTTGATTTAATAGCATCACGCCAACGCTCGTTGGCTGGCGTTGGTCCCTGCACTTCGCTTGTGTAATATGGTAACATTAGGGAAAGCCGGGTGAAGGTTTACAGGAATTCTCCATCCTAATTTCGCCAATTTTCTGTGAGTCTACAATTATTGCAAATCGAAAGTGTAAGACAAATGCCTGAGTGGAAATGTCCTTTGCTTCCTTATGCACCTGGGTAGATTTTAGCTGGAGTTGAGACAGCTCTCTGCAGCATGCCTGGGGGAGATCTTGTGATAATGAGGAAAATAATTCCTCGCCACCTTCAGAATACATATTTGATGACATCATTTGCATAAATAAAAATGCATTTTTATCTTGGTATAAGAAATAGTTTATAATTCAGCCATTAATGACTTCCAAAAAATGTGATGATAACGATGACGACTGAAACCACCTCACTGTCCTCCGTGTCCCCTGCATCCTGTTAAGTTGCAATTACCATATTTTTTTTTTCTCCAGAGTCATTTTTGATTCTCAATTCTAAGAAAAGGGGTGGTCGACGGGCTGCATTCCACAGTGTTCATTGAGATCTGTAGTAACAGCACAAACTGCAGCAGACTCAGGCAAGGCGCACTGAAGAGACTGTTCCCAAGGGGGTTTGCTGAAGAAGTGACTAATGAATTCCAGTATGAAACAGTTCAAGTTTATCCCAACAGCATCAGCCCTGAGGGCTGTGCTATTGGGAAGTTTAAGTTCAATCTACTTTCATTGTGAATTGAGTCCAAAGGCTATAATTAAGGCCTGTCTTCAGATCCCTAGACTTTACCTTCTCCAAATTATCCCTGGTCTGCCAACACCCCTCAAAAGGGTGAGGTAGAATACCTAAGAAATAGGAAACTTTGAAGGTAAGAAACTTTGTTATTTTAAGGCTACAAGTTAACATAATGCAGAGGATACAAATGATAATGTTACTTCTTACCCAAGTCAACTCTCCTGGCTTTCTCATTACATAAACTCTATCTTTCAGACACTCATTGAGTTTAGATTTTCTGACAGCAGCTGGCTCAAAGGAAAAGTGAACGTATTACTTACAAGGGTACCCATGTGTATGGGCACCCACTAAGGACAGCCTAATATGACTCGGTTAGAGAGACTGGCTAGTTTTTAACTCAAGAGAGAAAGACGACTGGGGTAGGATAGGGAAAACTCGAAAGTCCCAAGTGTAAGCTTCTGTGCAAGGAGGAGGGTATGGAGGACACTCAGTACGCGGGGTGGAGGGAGCAAAGGTGGAGGAGTCACTACCGCAGACTTCTCTTGCCTACAGCTGGCTGGAGGAGGGACCTCCTAAGACATCACATCTCCAAGGTGATGACGGCACCTCCCTGAGGCAGCCGGGATGCCAGCCAACTGTACTGTCTAAAGAGGAGAAAAATTCCCTGCTGCGAATCATCTTGCTCCAGATCTCATCCAGTACAAATCACAAGACGTTACCTAAACTATTAACACAATTTCCTTGGAGTTCTGAGCTCAAATAAAAATGAACGCCAAGGCACACTGCCATAACGTCATTCGATGCAGGACAATGGCTATTGTTGAAGGGAGAAAATATCTTCGAAGTTGTTTTGAAACCATTATATATATACATATATGTATATATATAATCTCCTATATATATAATATAGTGTTATTTATAGCCAAGGTAATTTTCTCTCATTGGAATAATAGGATCAGACAAAAATAAAATGTTAGGGAAAAAAATAGGAAATTATGTAGTTGAACTCTTGCCTACTTTAATTATTTTAAGGCCGCGGGTAGTGGAGTGAACCAAGAGAAAGCGTCTCCCCGACACCCCGCCCGCCCTTCGGGGATGCTTCCTGTCAGTCTTACTTAGTGCACTGCCTGTATCTCTGGCTGGCTCTCCGATTTATTGAAACTTGGAAGAAACCGTTGCATCTTCTCACAATGAAAAATTTAATTGGCATAAACAAAAGTGTCACATGATTTCAACACCTCCACTTTCCACGGTGCTTTTTCCAAAACCGTTTAACTAATTATCCAGCCAAGAATTTGGCCCGAACACAATCACAGCTTCTTTGTTGAAACAATTTTTCACCTTGTAGAAAATCAGCTGGCAGGAGCGGGCTGGTTTTCATTTTATTATATTTCATTTGTATTAGCTTCCCCTCCCCCCCGCCCCCACCCCACCGCCACGAATAACACTTTTGGAGTCAAACCCAGTCCTGTGTGTCTATGCGATTGAACCCAGGGTGGTCACCACTCCAGGCAGGACCAGCATCACGGGTATGTGACCCATCCCTGTTTCTCACATGACCCTGTGCTCAGAAGTGCTCTGTATTTGGTTCAATGATCTGCTGTCACCATCTGAAAATCCTTAACAATGTTTAAGCAGGAGGCTTGCATTTTCATTCTGCATTGGGTCCTGCAAATTATGGTTCTGGCTCAAGGTAACGCCTCAGTTCGACAGCTCCCAGCCCGGAGCCCCTGCTCCTCAGCCTGCCTATGGAGCCTCAACCTCTGCCTGGTTTGGCCTGACCCTGAAGATATTCAGCCTCCTGGAGAGTCACGTTTTCAGATTTGCTTCTCCGCTGGAGCCAGCTTTAAAAGGAACAGGTGGGTAATGGGAAGATGAGGAAGTGTGTGTAGGGGAGAAGGTGGAGGAAAACTCTTGGAGAACGTTTTGTGCGTTTTTAAGTTAGACGCGGCATTTTAGGGGGTTCTAAATGGCAGACCTGAACTCTTTCACTCTCTGGGAATATACGCCCTGATCAGTTAGTACCAGAAGGCAAAATGAACAATTTCACTTGGTGATTATGCTTGAAAGTTAGAAAGGACTTCAGAAATCACGCAGCTCAACGTGTTTACAACTTCTGTTTCACCAGGAATGCGAAAAAGCCCAAAGGCTCACACAGAGTTAGGAGTCGGGCCGTGATGAAAGGCGGGGACCTCTGCTTCCCGGTCCGTGGGGCTGTCAAGCTGCAGCGCTCGGCCTCCGAAACGCGAAGCGCCCTTCGCGGCGCTGGTCGACGCAGGCGCAGTTGGGAAATGGCTACGGGTGGACCCGAGACGTCACCCACAGCTCCTCGCAGAGTGTCTCCCATGCAGAGCACCCAAGGAAGGGCCTGTTGACCTAATTCTGTGGACACCAAAGCCAGGTTCTGCCTGGCTGGCCTCGACAGTGGGAATCACCATGGACCCGCATTGTGATAATGGGGTGGGCAGTGGGGAGTGGATTGTTAAAAAAACATCTTTTTCAAAGTATTTTTTCATAGAAAGGATGTGTCGTGGCTCTCACTGTACACACGAGCCTGTATTTTTGACTTGTTTAGATGTTGTTGGTTCTCAATAGTGGTCCTGTGTTTATTTGTAAGCAAATGTGGCACATGATGCTCCTCAAATCTTGTCTCTTCCAGACACTTTTCATATTTATTATTGATTTTCGTTGAGGGGCTGGGGGCTGTCTCTAGGCTGTATGTGAAATTTGAGAACAAAGAAAGAGTTCAGTTCTGGTTTCGCCGTGAGGTTAGAGCTCCCTCCAGTGACTCCTCTGGCGGATAGGACTTGCAAACGCCTTCCTTTCCAATTGTTCTCATGCACGCAAATCAATCCAAGCTCTAGCCTTTTCAATGCAGAATTTTTTCCCTTCTAAAAATTAAACTCGGCCAGTAAGTACGTACATATTGGTTTCTCCTAAAATCTTGTTAAAATCCATATTCATTTATTCTCTAATAAAATGTTTAGAGGGTAGAATCAATAAAATAAGACATGGTCAAAAGAATTTTCATTTTGGCTGAGAGACTGTCCATGCATTTGTTATTATTTATAAACTTTATGACTCCAGAGGTGAGAGTTATTAGCAAACAAAGAAACTGAATAGGATAAATGCCCTACTATTCACGATGGGGTGATTATTTGGATTTCAGAGGCTTTTTAAATGAACTGAAATAACTCTTTAGATTTATCTTGGCTTCCTTTAGCATTCCTCCCATAAACCACCTTCAAATTACTGGCTCCCACAAGCATGACACTATGACACTATGTAACTCCGTCAACTACAGGTGGCACCCGAAGTGATACATGAATAATTCATGAAACTAACCAAGGGCCAAGTGGGTATTAAATCCCTTTTGACGATGAGAAAACTAGTTGTGATGTTTGTGACTTATTTATTTAGTCTCCTACTTGTTTACTTGATTCCTCTGCATACTAGTATTACGGAATCCCAGCCAAGGTGAGAGGCTCTTTCAGCCACGCGTTGGCTGCCTCATCCTTCTCTCTCCTCCCTCCTTTTATCCCTTCCTCCTATTAGCTCTTCCATTAAAAAAAAAAAAAATCTTTTCCTCTCTCCCTTCCCCCTCCTGATATGTTGCATTGAGACTCAGCTGTAGAGCTACATGAAGGACGATGTGACACAATTCTTTGCTTTTGTAGAAGAGAAACTCAAAAATTTTGAGAAGCATGGCCCAACTCGCACCAAAGTGGTCTCTTCCTCCCTCCCTTCTTTGAAGGTCAAGACCAGTACTGCATATGGCAGAATTTAAGGAAGCAATAGAGACCTCAGAGCGACCGTTTACTTGTCATGCCCCCACACGGTCCGGGTTGTTGTATGGCTGAGTTCTTTATTCTCTAAAATGTTTATGCAGTACGAAGGAGATGTCAAATTCAGCCCTTGCAATAAGAAGGTTATCAAGACGTGGGGACTTGGGGCACAGTGCCTAGTCGAGAATGATCACCGCAGCCTCCATGCCAAGCACGGGTGTTCTGTCACCATTAGCGACTGCCAGAAAGGCCGGTAGGAAGAATCAATCTAAGGATTGTGCCCGGTGTTCACTCTGAGCAGTTCTGAAGTTTCCTTTAAAGGAGTTCACTCACCTGAGCCGAAATGGTAAGTGAGAAGGTGTGAGGAACATTCAGCCATCTTGCTAACTTGCATTGCTCACACTGTTTAAGAAGTTTTGCTGCACTTAAGCTATTATAGTAAGAAAGTCATGGAAATTTACACAGAGAAAACATGTTCACTCTGCAGAGAAACAAAGCAATGCCAGGTACTCTCAGTTTTCATTAGCAACAGAATAACTTCTAGGAGAGATGCAAGTCAAGCCTCCGCCCCTTAGACAATGGAGCTCAGATTGTAGCAACCATGAGAATCACTCAGAGAGCTCTTGAAAGTACACTGTAGACTGTTCCCCGCCAAACCCTCTGGCAGTAACTGCCAGGCAACCAATGTGATCTTCCTTTTGATAGATAAATTTGAGATGGTTCTGACCTGACCACCTGGGCACCACGCTTTGAGAAGCAAATACGCAACCGAAGTCACCAAAACGTGCACTGGGTCCAGCAGGCGGGCTGATGACCACTGTGTCACTTCCAGTTACCTCCTATGCCGAAGGAAGACAACCGAGGCAGAAGCCACAAGAAGTGACCGCTCCGGCCTCTGCACTGGGAGTCTCTTCAGCATCTGACAAGCATCGGTGGCTGCATCTTTTAAGATCTGCTTTACAGAATATACGAAGTTATAGGGCAAGTTTTTAAATATCTGCACGTAAAAAATAAATAAATAACTAAGTCACCAAAGTAAAGTGTTTATTTTACTAAAGAACAAACACATTCAGGGACTTTGCCAACAGAGCTTACGCTATAGCTATGCCCTATGCCCTTCAATTAGAATTACAATGTCTTCTCTGCTTTATTGTTGAAAATGACAGAAGTAAAGCCCAGGGCATGAATTGTTTAAATAAGATGTACAACACTTAAAAACGATGTTAATTAAAAAAAAAAAAAAATAGTAGCCTGGCCAAACTAAACTTATTCCACCAATCTGAGAAAGCAATGATGTTAAATTCACCCCAACTTTTCTAAGTGCTTTAAGGTAACTTTTGAACATTGAGTCCATGTTCTTCATCACATTAAGTCGATAGAATGAGAGAGAGCACCCTGGCTGAGCAGAGACGAGGGCTTTGGGCTGAGGCCGAAATCGCAAGCATTGGCTAAATCAAAGCATTGAGTCCTCTTAATACCTCAAATCCATCATCCATAAAATGGGGATTATAATGTGTTTTTCCCCTCAAGGGTTGCTTAAAAGGGATAACTAACAAAGCAAATGGTTATAAATTATTTTGTAGGCTTGCTGTTTTGCTGCCAAATAGAAAAAGTTCAATTGAAAAGCCGGGATTTTTAGAAGCTCCAAAATATTACAAAGCAAGTCACATTTCATGGTTAATTTAAAACATCAGGGGTTCACACGAGTTGCTTATAATAATATTTCCCATTCCCGTGTTATTTGATGATTTACACAGCTTCGGCTTTTACGACGAACCCAGACATTCCTCCCTGGCCATGATTCTTTTTTTTTTATCAATATGACCAGCGCATATAAGTGTCTGTTTCTTTGAGGGATTAAGCACTACTTTTTATCTGGACCTGAGAAGAATAAATGCAGAGATGATAAGAAATTTCTGGTTGCAAATCCAATGTGTTATTTATTTAAATCAGAAAAAGAGCTGTTATGTAGAGGTTTAATAAGGATTTTTAAAGCGCTGATAAATTCTCTGTGTGTCAAATGGAATGGCACTGGAATTATTTTAATACCTCAAAGCTCTTATGAGTTGAACTAAACTTTCAGCAAAAGAATCTGATTATCCTGGATTTTTGGCCTTCAAAAGACAAAAGCCAAGCCACAGAAGATAAAACGACAACAAAAGCAAAAAGCAAAACACAAACAAAAAAATCTCACTACTGCCACCAACAGAACACCGACTGCATCGAATCTTTGAATCGCAGTATTAAGATAAAGAATACGTGTACGTTTAAAAGGAACCAGCAGACATCAGACACTCCAGAGAGAGGCAGTATAAGAGAAACTCGGTTCGTGGCCGAAAGTCATTTATCCTGAGAATCGTCTAGGATATTAGATAAAAAATACAAATTCCTTGACTCGAGCCCTCCTGAATGAGAAATCTTGGGAAGAAGGCACTGGAAACCTAAGTTTTTAGCAAGTGTCTGAGGTCCTTGCCACATAACATGGTGGTGACCGATCTGCAACATTACATCCTCTGGAAACTTAGAAACATGGAATACCAGGCTTTGCCCCAGGCCTGCTGAATCGAGATGTACAATTTAACAGGCCCCCCAGGTATGTGCACCTGCGGAGCAGTGTGAGAAGCACTGCCCCACGTGGTTCTTACATTCCAACAATTTTGGGGATGAGTACAAGGGAAGGAGTCAGAATTCCACTGAGGTCCAGCCGCAGCTCTGCCGCCGAACAACCCTGAGCTCCGTCTTATGAATGCGGGGAGCAGAGGAAGAGGTTAAAGGTGAGTTCTGCATCTTTGGACAAATCATCATTTTAACTGCGAAAAGCCATCAAAGGCTAAGAGTTCCCAGAGGTTCCTATTTGTAGAAAAGGGAGAAGAAAGACCGGCTAGGTAAAGATTATTATTAAACAGTTGTTGAGAAAAAATAAAAAAAAATAAAAAATAAATAAAACAAATACAAACTCATAGATACAGAGAGCAGACTGACAGTTGCCGGATGGGAGGGGCGTTGGGGGGCTGGGTGGAAGAGGGGAAGGGATTGAGAAGTGCACATTGGTAGTTGCACACTAGTCGCGGGGATGTGGCGTGCAGCACAGGGAATGAACCCAATAACGTAATAACTAGGCCTGGCGCCAGGCGGGCGCGACACTTTCGGACAGGCCACTTCCTGAGTCACATAAACGTCTAACCACTATGCTGTACACCTGAAGCTAAGATAATGTTGAATGTCAACTGTACTCGAAAAAAATAAAACACAGATGTTGAGAACCTACCACATGATAGCTAGGTGCTTGCGTAGAAACACACACGCACACACGTGCACCTGGTGCAATCCGAATGAGCCAGTGGACTGACGTCCGCTCCCTGTGATACTGTGCTAGAGTTTTGCCGGCGACTGCAGCTGGGAGGAAATGGGTGAAGGGTACATAGCATCCCTCTGCATTACCTCTTACGACTGCGTGTGAACCTACAATTATATTAAGAAGTTAGGGGAAAACAGAATGAAGCAAAACTCCAAGCCCGATAAAGGTCCTCATTTTGTGTCTGAGAAATCCAAGGCTCGGGAAGACTAAGTTACCTCTTCAAATGTCTTTACTCAATGCAATAGGTAAATCTGGGAGCGTAGCCTATGGTGGATGCGTCAGAGAAGAAATTCACAGGCTAGACGGCATCTCTGGGTCTCCCACGTCCAAACATCATCGCTCTTATCCTATTCATTAATTCAGGCACGACTGAATCCAGGTACTATATTAATTCAGCATAAATCAAAGCAAGCAGAAAAGAAAGGGAAAAAATAAATTTCTCCACCATAAGAACTATTAGATCTATTATCGGGAAACAAGACATCAGATGATTTAAAAGGAAAAATGCTAACTCCGCTGTTAAGTTTCTATCCCTTTCTTTTGCACCTTGAAGAGGAAGTTGTTTTTTTTTTTTTTAAGAAGAACAAGTACAGTAAACCTACTCCAGATTGTAAATCAAAGTCAACAGAAACTCTTTCATCTCAGAAGTACCACGTTTTATTGTTATTTTAAAAAGCATTTCCAATTAAATCTGTTTACCTTTGTGGTGGTCGTGGGGAACAGTGAGAAAAGAATAAAAAGAAAAAAGAAAGAAAGAAAAAAGGCCAGTGAAAGAAGTATATATTAAGGACTAAAAATACACTGGACCCTATTTTTTAAAATGAGCACAGGACAAACACGGGAAATGTATAAAGTGAGCAAACAGTCGATGGAGGTTTTTAAAAAATGTTTCCCCTTCAATATGAGTATACATATTCTTTACCTATCAAATTAGAAAATGTATATTTAAAAATAGTCAGTTCTGCTAACGATGGGACAGGACACACCTATCCTATATTTTCTAATAGAAATGGAATTGATATAAACTTTCTGGATACACCTAGGTTCTACGCCTCCCACAGTGCCAAGACTTCTGTGCAAAAATAATCGTATCAGCATTTCTACTGGTGAAAAAATAGAAATAATATTAATGTCTAACAATTACATACTAAATGATAAAACATCAGAATAGCGGAATGAAAAGTCATTTCGATAATGCATTTTAATAATGTTCATTGCCCTGAAAAGTGATCAGTATGTTACAAATAATTGTTCTAAATGTTAATGATTATTTCAGAAAGGTGAATTTTTTTTTCTTATACAGTTCTTTCAATAAATTTCTATCAATAAACACATTAATTTAAAAGTTAAGAATGGATGTCTCTAGGTTCTTCACTGGAAAGGAAAAAGAAGGTTCTTTTGGGGAAAGTGCCTGTTTCGGCGATTTTTATTTTCCCAACTGAGTTAGGTGACTGGGAGGAGAAGGGCAGTAAAGGAGGTAAAGAAGAGTTGGGGAACGGAAGGAAGGTCTGGAGACACGTTCTCAGGCAGCATTTACAAAGATGCTGAGGTATGGCCGTAAAGAGACCAGGCACGACTTCTGCATGAGCTCTGCCGCCTAGCCCCTTCCTGGTCTTCTGCTTAGGAACAAAAACATGAAGTTTCTTTATCGTCATCCATTTCAGTGCTGTTTTGTGTTTTCTTTTCCCTAAGTTTCCTATTAAAAGTTCGTTTGTAAAAGTCCTACCTTCTTTGCTTATTTCCTCCCATCTCACTCAGACCTGGTCCTACATCTACAGTAAGACAAGGCAGTGGGTTTCAGTTGACGGCCTCGCGTGGAATGAGGATGAGGGGGCATTTAAAGGACGACCCCTGGAGGACACATTGGAGTAGGTTAGCCAGCCACAACTGCAGATGGTGCTCCCTTCTCCTTTGGAGCTTGCTTTCTATTTTATATACAGGATAAGCAGTGATTTGCATGGTCGTGATAATGCCCGAATAAGCCATTGCTTTGAATATGAAATGAAAGGAATTCCTAAACATAAATGGATGTTGGGGTACCAAAAGTCTCTTGACATACTACTCTTTACAAGGCGCATGTTTGCAGTCTGTGTGTGTGTGTGTGTGAATGCACGTGTGTGAGGGCGTCTGCATGTGCACGCCAGTGAACACGAAGACTCTAACTGTAAGAAAAACTCGTGCCTCTTCTTAAACACAAAAAATAATCTTTCTTAGCACGTAGACCAGTCAGCTCAGGGAGAAGAAAAGGAGAAACATAGGCAGTTGTTTAAAATTTAGCCAAACCATGGATGACAGTCAGGGCCTCTTGCCTTTCTCTGTAGGCCAGAAGGTGTGTCTGACACTGTCCTGGTTACCAGGGAATTTCTTCCAGGGCAGACACAAGAAATTCTACACACTGTGTGTGAGCACAGTGCATAAGCAATAGCTGCAGAATGAAACCCCAAAACAAATTCTACTTTGGGGTAGTAAAGAATTTCGAGGGAGGAAAAATTAGGGAAGGCAGGCATCTCATATGTCATAATCACTATTGTTTTTGTACAAACAGCCATTGTACAAAAGGTGTTTCGTTTTTATTTTGATGAAAATCAAGACGTAAATAAAGCAAAGTCAGGGAATAGTCGTCAAATCTCATCTGAGAACATTCAATATTTTTGAAAGATGCAGCTGTTAGAGGTGCAACTCAAATAATTTACCCGAGGAAACAAGTTAACAGATATGCAGTAAGTGGCGTTTCATAAATTAACAAAATAACATTGGACCTCTGAGAGTCTCCTCTTCGAGCTTGCCATTTGATTTTTATAGATTTTCTTTCACTTTAAAATATCTACCACTGTATAAAGCTTACATAGATCTCATAAACAAGTGGTCTCCGTCTGCTATGAGTACCAACAGCTGTATATTTTTATACTTACATAGTCTTAGAGATTATGTGACAGAACACACTTAGATGGGTCTATTACTTGAGTAAAAAACCTCCACATTTTCCTTTTAAAACAAGTTGGTTGTTGTTTCTCAGGAAAGGATTTTTCAGCATTAAAATCTAGCTATTGCCTCCTTCACTGATTTAGCAGCATGATCACCCGTGGAGTCCGAAGTCCACATTTAGAGCCAATAAGGTTGACCTAGGGTCCTCGTATTCTGTATTGGACAAACTGGGACCTTTTCGATGGTGAATGGGACCATCAAAGAGACAGGCAAACCGGGACGCCCAGTCACCCTCGTCATCTCTCAAACTGAAGAGCCGCTTCTCGGTGCATTTACCATATTGCAATCGTCGTGAATGTCATATGAGATACAATCGATTTTTCCCAGAATATTAAAAAAAGTTCTAAACCATAAGAAAGGCGGAATGGCGGTATAACGTGACCGATGATAAGGTGACAGCAGGAAAATTCTGCGTTCCATGCCCACCCTCTCTGGGTTTGCTTGTGGGTTTGCTCCGGCTCAGAGACCCCTTCTGCCTGTGCTCTGTCTCTGTTATGCTTGTGCTGGGCTGCGCGTACACACAGCAGAGCAGACCAGAAATGGCCTCGCGAGGGGATTCTTTCAAATGGAAATCGGATGCGAGATTTGTCACAGTGTCACTGCGGCGAACGTAAGTCACCTGGACAAAAAGGAAAGCACGTCGTTACATCTGCTTGCCGTTTTGGTGCAGGAGGAACCAAATTTCAGAATCCACTGTCGTTCTTCACTTCTTTTCCCTTGCTATCCGCTCACTCCGCCTCCGCATACGCGGGAATGTCCCGAAGCTCTGGTCTCATCACTCTCAGAAGTCGCTCCTAGAAGATTCCGCCTCTGAAAATTGCTGATTCACATTCGCATTCTTAAAAGTTACGAAGTGAAAAGAAGCTAGTTCATTTCATGCCTTTTCCATTTTGATATTCAATTTCTCCATGGACATTCTATACACATTCAGACTCGGCGAGCTGTGCAATTTTCGGAAAAAGATAAATTAATCCAGAAAAAGGAAGCTACCATCTATTCTGAACTTGCCACATTTCTGGTAATGGAAGGGGAAAATAAATAAGCTTCTATTTCCAGAGCAGAAGAAAGGATAAGATGAGAAAGGGAATCAGAAGCACATGTCTGTCATCAAGCAGCTCTTAAAAAAATGCTGCCCCAAGCCAAAACATGGAATTTTTTTTTAAGGTAAAATTTTGCCTAGGTTAGATGTAAACAAACAAGTACCCTGCTCTATGAATTTTCAGAAAATTAACACACCTGTGTAACCTGTGTAAGAAATAGGACAGTAATAGCACCCCAAGGTATCTCCATGACCCCACCTAATCAGTATACTTCCTTCCCCCAAACTGACAACTGCCTCAGTTTCAACTATCATTGATTAATTCTTCCTGCTTCAGGATTTTATCACATAATACAAACTCTTTTTCGGTCTGATTTTTTTTTTTTTTTAATTTAACATGAAGTTTGTGAGATTTACCCATACCGTTTTAAGCAGTAGTCATTCATTCTCATTGCTACATGATATTTCCTTGTATTATTATAGCACAATTTATTTATCCATTCTACTCTTGATGGACATTTAGGTTGTCTTCTATTTGGGACTATGACAAATAATTCTGCTACAAATCTTCCTGAATAAGTCTTTTGGTGTCTATATATACACTTTTCTGTTGGGCTTAAAAAAAGACTTGTTGACCAAATGGCATACGGATTCCGTCAAGCAATTTTTTATATTAGCCATATTACTTTTCACCCCAACTAGTGGGGCATGAGCCCCCATCATTCCACTTTCTCGTCAGAGTTGACACTGTCCATCTTTTAAATTGCAGCCACTCTGGAGGGTGTGTAGCGCTATCTTATTTCGATTTTAATTTGAATTGTCTTGATTACTAGTAAGATTGAAGTATCTTTTCATAATTTTAAGACGATTTGAGTATTCTCATCGTGAAATACTTATTCAAGTGTTTTGTCCATTTTTCTAAGTGGTTGTCTCCTATTTCTTACTGATTTATAGGAATTCTTTGTATCTTCTAAATATTAAATATTATACATACATACATATATAATATTCTTCAACTCTGTGACTTACCTTTTTATTCTTAAATGTCTTTTGATTCTCTCTTAAAATTAGTACAGTCCAAATTAACAATCTTTCCTTTTGGTAAGTGTTTTTGGGTTGCTACTAATGTTATAAAAATATTCTTTTAAATTTTTTCTGTAGAAGTCTTTTTTTATTTTACATTAAACTGGAATTCGACTGTATCTATTATGCAAGGTAGAGCATATATATTCATTTTTTTCATATAGAATTCCAATTTATTGAATTTATTATTTTCTAGAAAAACTCATACTTTCCTCCCTGCTTTTAGTGCCAAATTTGTAATAAAATAAATGACTGCATGTATTTATCTCTCTTTAAGATATAAATATCTTGTTTTAATATCCATGCTTCCCCAAATTTGCATATGTCTCATGCTTTTATAGTTAATAAAAAATATCTTCTCATTCCCTGTACTTTCTTTTCTCTTGCTCATGGTTTTCCTCTTTTTAAAAACTGCATTGCTTGTTCCCAAACATTTGGGAATTTTATAATATTTCGTAGTTGACCTCCAACTTTAATTCTAATATGATCAAAAGAAATAGTCTCTATGATTTTCGTAGTTTAAAATTTATGAAACTTTCTTAATAACCCACATAAATCTGATACTAATTGAGTTATAAAGAATTTTGTTGGTTAATGTAACATATTATAATTTTTCCTAGCACTTGATTTTCAACATTTCTGTTGAAATTTCAACATTTCTATTTCAATATTTCCTTTCACTTATGGTAGATTTCTTTCATATAACATAGATTCATTTTGTTTTTCATCTAGTCTAACAATATTTTTCTTTAACAGGAAAGTTAATTTTGTTTACATGTAATGTAAAACTTCTGTGCTTACATTTAAAACTGCCGTATTGTTCTTTTCTGGTTTTTTCACATCTTCTATCTTCCTTTCTTCTTGCAGTGATGCATAACAAATTATACATTCTTTCATTTGTAGTGGTAACAGGAGAGATTACGAGCATCCTTAACTTATTAGAATTTAATATAAATTGAAATTTTATCACTTCCTAGACCATGGTCAGGTTATTAGAGCATTTTAAATTCCTTTTCCTTTCTCTCAACTTTTTTATTATTATAGTCATAAAATTTAATTCTATATATTGTTACATACCACGAATCATTATTTGTATTATTATTTTCAATGTCAATTTTCACTGAGGTTTACTCACATACTCACCTTTTCCATTTTTTCTTATTTTCTCCTCATTTTGTCTAGTATCATTTTTCTTCTGCCAAAAGAGATTTATTTAGCATTTATTTTAACTCAGGTATGCTGGCAACAAATTTTTTGCTTGGATGAAAATACCTTTATCTATATCTACTATGTGAGACAGGGCATATATATTCATTTATCCATCTTTTAAAGGATATTCTTACTTAGTTCAGAAATATAAATTTTTCTCCATACTTTAAAGGTTTAATTAATTTCCTTTTTACTTCCATTATTTCTGTGAAACACTCAGTTCATCTTTGGGCGTATCTCCTTGGTTCATAAGCCCATTGCTGTGGGCGTATGCAGCTGAAGACTCAGCAAACTCCCCCAGGGGATGCTGTAGCCAGTCGACTGTGTGCTTTCCTTTCTGCATCTCCTTTCCACCCATAACTTTTCTCAAATCTTAGATGCTTCAGCACTGTCGAGCTCCAATTTTTGTCTTCTTAGCCCCGTGAGACTGTCTTAAACTCTACTGACTTCTCAGCTGGCCTATCCTTCACCCCTCAGTCTCTCACTGGGTGTTTCTTAAGAGGCATGAATGCCGTCTGGCAGAAAGCAGTGCATAGAATGTTGGGCCGACTCCGGGAGCTTCTGTTCTCTCCAGGACCTTGGACCATCAGGGCCTCGCTGCTTCAGAGGGCTTCCGATATCCTTAAAAGGTGTGTTTTCTCAATTCAGCTGTTCTAGTTCTCACCAGAAGCGCCGGTCTGTGGCAAGCCATTTCATCAGATCTGGAAGCAGAAGTCAGGTGCTGTTTCTTGGTATTTAGTCAAAACCATTTTCCCATTTCATGATGACCTTTTCAAGAAGATTACGGTAGATTTTAACATGAACGATTATTAATTTCCCCTCCCAGCTGCAGCATAACATTTCCTTGTATTCATCGCCATGAGCCTGGTCATGTGACTTTTCAGCGAGGAAACGTAGTTGCTTTCAGCTAGAACTGTTAGAGGCGATTGTCGATTACCACATGTTTCCCCTCTGCCTGAGACCGACCGTGAGCCAAATGCAGGCTGCTGGATTAGCATCCATGGCAGGGCGCAAGGGACGAGGAAACGAGGCCAGAGCTGAGGACGTGGACATGGGGCATTTGCTACTATTAGAGCCATAAAATTTGAGGTTGCTTTCACTGCGGTATAACCCAAACTATTCCTAATGACACGTAAGTAAACAAAGGAAATCGTGCATGTAATTAAAGATTCTCTCTCACCATATATCACTGTAATGAGAATAGCGCCCTCCTTTAGTCAAAGATTGCCTTAATAGGAGAAAGTTGATCATTAAGACACAACCTATTTCTATATCCAGAAGGACCTTTTGTTATAATTTTCAAAGGCAAAGAAGATGGAATAGATCTCTATGTGTTTGACTTTTTCCTAAAAACTCCCATTATATTAGAATCCAAGCTATTATGTAATTTCAATAATTGAAGAACTAGATTCTTTTACCAAAAAAAAAAAAAAAACCATTCAAAAAATTTCTAAGCTTTCTTTTCTGTTTAATTGCTAGAAAGCTCATTTAAGGAAGTAGAAGAAAGCTTCATACAAATGCAAGGTATGGTATACATACACACACACATATAATGCCATATATATACATATATATATAGTGAAATTAACTCCCAATAGGATAACTCATGTTCTGAAATGTATTCATCTGAGTAACATTTGAGCATTTAGTAAATGAACTCACACTATTAGAATTCAAACTTAACCAGTTGGCCCTTACATGAGACAGCAGCATTTCTTCCTTGACCATTAATGGAAGGTATAGAGTGAAAAATCCAACAAACTATTTCGTCACGTACCTAGCAGTAGTAGTCTGTTGACTCACATGGAGCCCTCACCTTGTGCTAAAATGAAGCTCTGATATGATGAGTAGATTTTATAACCCATTAAATGTGACTTCTCAGTAAAATAAACCCAAGACAGAAATCACATCACAGAAAGTAGGAAGGGAGCAAATTCTAACCTGTATGATGTGGTATAAAGTAAATGAGACTGGAGTTCAAATTAAGAATATTTTATTTAGGGGCTTTGAAAATACTTTTTTGTTTTTCATCTTTCAAGTGACCTATTAAGTTGATTTGTGAAGGTCATGGATACCCTTGGAAAGTCATACTTAAATTTTTTTTTTCGGTAGCAGAAACTCCTGGTTGAATTAGTGCAGACTCCATGGAGACTTCCGAAGCTGTTGATAAATCACTTTTAAGAGCTTTTCAGCCCAAAGCTCAGCTGTAAACTCAGGCAAAGCCATGAACAAATTTGCAAGTGGCAATGCCCCATAACTATTCCCTTCTAATCCAAAGTGATCCCTTCTGAGCCACTTCAGCATCGAGCGCCCCATTTATCAAATTAGGCTAGCCATGCATGTCTTTCCCTTATATTCAGATCCTCAGTGCCACTATAACTGGACCAGGTGGACGGCAGGCCGATTGGACAACTGATTCATCAGTTAAAAACATAAATTCATGGATTGAAAAAGAACACCCAGGGCTTCGAATGTGAGCCTGGTCTCACAAGTTAGACGAGGGCAACAATGATAGTGTCTCATTGTAGCTGGAAACTCTGAAATATATGTAGTCTCCTCACCAGACTGACTACACTACAAGATCAAAGAAAATGTTTGAAGTCACCTTTAGCTTTTTTCTTATACTGAGTCTCTTAACTTTCTTCAATACATTTTTTTTTTCTCCAAATGTTGAAGAAATAGATAAGGAAGAGCCTCATATCAATAAAGAAGTACAACTCTAGTACAGTGCCGTCCAGTCATATCCCAAGCCAATTCTATATGGGAAATTGTAGGGCACAAGGCAGTAAGTGGAGGGCGGCTCTCTGGGGCGAACTTAGCCGAGTTCGTTTCTGAGCGCTCTAGAAGAATAGTCGAGATTGTACACTTATGGAAGGCCACTTTAGGCCTTTACATTTTAGGGTTTATTACAAGTTATCCAAATCAAATTCAACCTATGGGCTCCTTCTCTTGCATTGTATATTATGATATTACGAAAATGGTAAAGCATCCAAATAGTGAAATATTAAGGAGCCTAATACGTAATGGCTTTTTAGTATTTTTTATTGTATGGGAAAATGTTCATGATATAGAGTTAACTGAAAAACAGGATATCAAAGTGCATTTACATCATGAATATAAATGCAAGTTCTAAATATATGTAGTATGTATGCATGAAAAATACTAAGTGGAAATAACTAAAATATTTAAAAAGTCTCACTACATGAATGGAACATGAATATCCAAATTTTTAAAATGTTTTGCTCCATTTGTTTTACAGTTTGGACAAAAATATGCACTCAATTATGATAGAAACAGTTAACAAACATGAAGTTAAAGATAACACGAAGTAAGTCCTCTGACGTCCTCAACTGCCGTTAGGAGCATCCTGAATCCCTTCTCTCCCAGCGTCAAGGAAACTTCGCCCCGTGTTGCCCGCTGCTCTCCGGGTCATGCCCTGTCCCCTCAGCGAAGTGTCAAGGGAGGGTGATGAGGGTGGCGCCTGCGCTCTACGCGCAAGCGACGGGGAGGTGCTTTGTGGAAAATTAAAATGCCCGACAAAACCTACAAGAATTCCGTCTGCTTAATACTATCAACATTGTTACTTAAAGAGGCAGCGGTAACATGCTCTCTTCTACAAAAATGTGCGTATGGTTTTTAATCTAGGTTCTAAGCAACTGCTCGTGCCCGGGCTGAGACAGCCCCCGGGCCACACATTCGCACAGCACGGTCCCCTCGTCCCATTAACCGCTCTACCTGGCCTCTAGGTCTGCCTATACTGATTCATCAGAAATTCTCTTCTTCCTTTCCCTCCTCTGGGGAAACTTCTCACAGCCCTTGGGCTCAACGAGTACAGCTTCCGCGAAAACTCTGCCATCTCCCCGGGCGAAGGGCCTCGACCGTTACCGGGTCCTATCGTCACCTGCTTGCGTTGGCATGAAAGCCCTGCATACACGATGTTGCATTTTCTGACCATATTGCATCTGTTGTCACCAGGCCCTTTCTCCATCGTCACCCTCGTGACACCCTTCATTTTTCTGACAGTGAAGCCCCAGTATGGCACAAACGATGAGGACAGCGTGCCGGGGTGTGGAATGCTTGCAGCCATATGAACAGAGTAAAACCCGAAAGAGCCGGGGAGGGCACATCATCTTCTCCTGGATGGGTGCCTTCTTCTCAGGAAGGGATTTTTGAGGTTTTGACACCACAAACTTGAACCTAATTGGGAATCATTCGGACAAGAATCACTTGACCTGAGCTTTCTGTTTTCCAGTTGCCCATCCCCACGTCTTCAAAGAGCAGAAAGGGAAACATGCCAGCCAGGAAGGAGGAACGGCTGTGTGTGGTGCAGACTCCCCAGCCAGGAGGGGGAAAGTGTGCGTTTCAAAACTTTATTCTCTGTCTTCGGGGAATGAACCCAGCTGCAGGCAGCCGTGTTTAAGGAAGATAAAAGATTCATTCTAGGTGATGAAACACTAAACTATGACATGTTTAGCAGAATAGAAGAAAATAAGCTCAATCATATTCATGCTGGTGGCTCTAAATCCCTTCATCCTTGAAGTTTCATATTAGTTTCCATTTCATTGAAGAAGATAGCGTTACAAATGCAAATTATTTATTTTCCCTCCTTATTCCTCTAGTTCTTAGTTTATTCTCCTGATTTGTTATGTATTTGTTGCATGGCAAGGGCAAATACTTTCAAAGTACCTGCTTTATTTCCAAAGTTATAAAACGAAGTTTTTAAAGAAAGTTCAGATAGCTTCCATTTTTACCTAGCACAATGTCTCGCACAGAGCAGTCGCTTAATACTTCCTGTTTTGTTAGGCAGACTGTGAACCCCGAGGTCAAGGTCTGAGATAAAGAATACCACAATTTGGAATCACCCGGAAGAAATATGCATTGCCTCAGACTTCCACAGAGCCAACCGCGCTAAGTCTGAATTTGAGGTTGCCCTCAACACACATCGTGTGCCCACAAAGCCTTTCATATCTTAGTAAAATTTAGTTCCTGAACCACAGTGGTCATTTCTAAAGAACATTAATCTGTTAGAGAAAAAGAGATAAATTGGCCCTAATTCCACCCTTTGCCTCACCTTTGTGTTCTGGCCGCGAAGTTAATTTCAGGACGGAGGTAAAAGTATAGGAGACATTAATCAAAGTTACCTCCCATAAACAGGCCAGTGGCCTTACTCAGCTCGGTATTTAAGGTTTTCCTAGGGTAAAAATACACCAGGAATGATTGACTGATTTGGGGAGTTTTTCCAGTGCTCTCGGTGTGGTATATTTTAATCAGCAGTACAATTTAGCAGCTGCATTAATTAATTAGCACATTAATCAGGAGAGCATTTCAGCAGCTAATCTCTCACGAGCTAGCGGTTTATGATAAAATCTTAGCGGTAGGAGAGGAAGCAGCATACCAAGTTATTTTTCAATGTTATCATCACCAGGCTCTCAGCAAAGGCTGAAATTATGCAGCCAAATTGAAACCTTTCTTAAAATACACCTGTGCAGGGTGCATTTGAGAAATTGTATGCTTCATGTGGAAAGATTTAACAATTACTACTTTCTCTACAGACCAGCAGTTCTGAAGAAAACTGTCATGCACTCCAGGAAACAAACTCTAAGTGTTCTTAAAATAGTCCTTGTGTAATTTCAGAAGAAACTCAAGGTTCCTCTTCTATTAGCAAGATTATTTATGCCATGAGGAGAAGTCTCAAGGTATTATTTTATAGTTGCATATGTTAGTGATTAAAAAGAAAGAAATAAGTGCCTTAGCCGTGAAAAACGTCACAAGTCTAATTTTTAGCTCTTGAAATTCTTTTCAGTGAACCTGATACTTGAGAAGGGGCTACAAAACACATTTCTTTCAATACAAAGTTTGGAGATGAATGCGTGTAGCACCACAGCCAAATGTGATGTACTCTGATGCAGTGTAAATTGGAAGACTTTCTCACATGGAAACGTCTCTCCTCTTTTTGCTTCATTACATCCAAAACGCAGTGGCATGCGCTTTTATTGAATCCATGCATATTGAATTCCACATGTTCCAAAACTTAAAATTTGACTGAAAAATCCCATAGGCTGTTATTAAAACTTCCCTTCATTTACAAAGCCTGGGGAATATTGAAATCTTAAAGACAGCCATCTACTCGTTTGAATTCTTAAGCAGTTCTTTATTCTCACAGAATTTTCCAGGGAGAAATCAGTGTCTTTTTTAGGACTCCGCCTGACTTTTTCAACCTCAGAAAGGACAATCGGGGACTACGTGTAGGGTCAGCATTTCTTTACATTTCAGACTCATGGAAATTGTGCTCTATTTAAATCATATAATACAACTTGGAAAATTTTTAATTTCTACTCTATCTTTTGTCTCCATTTATAAATCACATTTATATCTCTCAATCTTAGGCCCTCTCTTTTCTAAATTTTCAACCCTTCATGACCTACTTGATCAGCAGTTCTACTCAAAGCCCAGAGAAATTTCAAAACTTTCTGGAGACAGGCACATGAAAATTAGATATTTCCCCACAACATTAAATAATAAATTATAGTGTTTAGTAAGGGTTCATTTGGGGACGATGTCAGCGAATTAGTTTCTTCTAAGTGTCTTGTAAATAAAAGGCTTGCCACTGTGATGGCTACCCACGCAAGTCCATCTATAGTTTTCTTGCGACAATGTCGTGTCTTGTAGATTCTTATATGCGTAGATTGAAATCAATGTATACTTTTTATGTAGGTAAAATCATCGTAATCATGTTGCAAGTGCATTACTTGGCTTCATTTATGAACACAGGATTTGTTATTGATAGATGCCTAATGGAGAGAAATCTCATTTAACTATGACCGACCCTCTATTGATAAAATCCTTCTGACTTTATAAACTTTCGTAATTAATATAAAGCTTGGCAGGGCTCACATTCTCTCTCACTGACTAAACTTCCTGTCCCTCCCTCTACCCCCAGGTGGCCTGGACGTGTGCGTGCACACACACATTCTGACACACTCATGCAAGCACGCGTGGTATGCGACCGGAACCCTTCCTCTGCAGCATCATCCCCGGAGGGGCGCTGATGAGGGTCGCTCTCGGCGAAAGCACCGACTTGCAGCAGGCCCGCGTGCTCTGTCCCTAATGGCAGAGTCAGAGACTAAAGTCCAGAATAAGCCTAGATCAGTCATCCTCCACTCGCTGGATCAGCGCACCTCTAAGAGAAGTGACTTAAGTCACTCTTCTGATAAATATTTCCTGAAAGCCCATTACATGCATGCTTTTGTTCTATAGGACTGTGAAGATTGTTATTCAGACTAATAAAATATTCCTAATTTGTCTTGCTGACTTTGGCAAATTCCCTCATCTCTCACAGTGTCGCTAGGGTGATCCTCATGTCACACGCCTCTGACCGCATTACTCCCCAGCGTAATATCATTAAACGGTTTCTTATCACCATCAGGGTAAAAGTTGAACCCCGTAGAATGACTTACTGTCTCCTTCTTGGTCTGGTCCTTGCCCACTCTGTGATACCATCTTGTCACAGTCAGTTTTACGTGTCAACCTCACTGGTCTAAAGGATTCACAGGTAGCTGGTGAGACGTCATTTCCGAGTGTGCCTGTGAGGATGTCTTCAGAAGAGCTTAGCATCTGAATCAGCAGCCTGAGCGAAGACCGCCCTCGGCGAGGCTGGCGAGCATCATCCAGTCGCCGAGGGCCTGGAGGGAACGGAGCTCCCTCTGCTCGAGCAGAGACGCCCGCCTTCTCCTGCCCTGGAACATCGCACTCCTGCTTCTCTGACCTTCAGACTCAGAGCAGGACTTACACTACTGGGCCCCGGTTTTCAGGCCTTTGGACTCCGGCTGAATCACAACCTCTGCTCTCCTGGTTCTCCAGCTTATAGACAATAGATTATGAGACTTCCAGATCTCCTTAACTGCATGGGCCAATTCCTACAATGAATCTCTCACATCTGTCATCTGTCATCTACCTAACATACGTACATCTATCTGTCTGTCTGTCTGTCTGTCTGTCTATCTGTCTGTCTGTCTATCTATCTATCTATCTATCTATGCATCTTATTGGTTCTTCCTCTGGGGACCCCTGACTAATACACACCTCTAGTCACCTCCCTGCACACATCCTCCATTCCAGCATATTCTGTTTGTTTTCCCAAACAGATGATGTTCTTTTGCTTCTGCGCTTTTGTGAATGCTATTTGTTAAATATGGAGTTACCTCTTCTCTCTTCGCCCTGCGTAACGTGTTCATTTTTTAAGACCCACATCCGATATCACCCCACCCTGAATTAGACCCACATTCATTGGCACCTATTGGCAAACCTATGTTAGTGGCTTCCTTGCACAAATAGAATCTCATGTATATCCCTCTTCTTAGAATGCGCTCATTTAATTTAAATAATTTTCCTGTCAATTTTGCCACGACACTATGAGCCCTTGATGCCAGGACTGCCTTTTGTTCCTTTCCCCCCAGCCTTTCACAAAAGACAGAGCATATTAAGCCTTGATGACTTTGATTGAATATGGGTGAGTTTTGATGAGAAGTAGAGGGCGGTGTCAACCTAGAGCACAGGCTATTGGAAAAGACTGTGGCACTCAGGATAGAAGCGATGGTTATAGAAAGACGGAGATGTGCTTTAAAAACATGACTTAAAACCTCAAATTGATGCCAGGGACTTTTTATAAAACTTAGACTTCTACAAAACTCATCAGGTCCATGACTGGAATTAGTAATAGAGTAAAACCCTCAGGCTATTATGGATTTGCTTTACTGCCTCGAGACAAAATCCTGTGTTTTAACTCATTAAGAGCTGGCATGCCTTCTCCAGGGCAAGCAATGACAATGGAGGAACATGAAAATGTGCGTCACTTTAGTGGTCAAATCTCTCAGAATAAGCTGTGATCTGATGAGATGCTAGCGAGTACAGTCTGGTCTAAGAGAGAAAACAATTTAAAAACATAGGTAATACGTTTTAGATGAGGAAATTGAAGTTTGGAATCATTTAATAGCTTGCCTGAAGTTGCGTTGCTGGACAAGTTATAGATGCAAGTGTCAAACCCAATTTCTGAAACAGAATCCAGTATTCTCTTTACCTATGTTATGGACCACAGACCAACATGCTAAAAGTCACAAAAGTAACCAGGTATTTGTACTCATATAAATTCATAATTACTAGTGGAGTAGCAGGTGGTAGAGATGTGGGGAATGATTAATATTATTCTGACATTGAATCGCTATTATCATTTTCATATATTAAATAAGGCAAACTATACTTGGTACTAATTTTCGAACATTACGTTATTATAAATAATTATAAATCTGCAGCTCTTATGTCTGGGGAAGGGTTTGGGGAGTAAGGAGGAGCATGGCAGGCCCCTCATTGTCATCACTGCTCATGGTGGACCCTCTGCCAAGTCCGATCTTTGTAACCGGCCACTCTGGAGGGAGAATCCCAGCAAGCAATGTCTCTTCTCTGGTAGAAGGCAGAACAGTGACAGAAAGCTCTGAGCTGTCATGGAATCGATAAACTTTTCCTATGTTTTCCTCTTATAAGGACTGTTGGATAATTATTTTCCTAATATACCCAAATTTGATAGCAACGGCATTCTAAAGGGTGTTGGTGTGATCTTGTAGGCATAAACTTGTATAAAGTCTGATCAGCCATCTGTTGCTAAAAAGCAAGATCACCTTGAAACCCACAGTAAGAACTGTACAGGCAAATTACAGCGAAACATTCGAGCGGTTAACCTACTTGGAAAACACTTTTCTTACTCAGCAAATTTTATAAGTCGATCACCTTTATGCAATTGAGGGTCAACAGCAAATAGGAAGGCACCGACTCCGACAGGCTCGCTCTGTTGTAGAGCGCTCGTCACTCACACTACCTAGCATTCCATAACAATTGGGGGCAGTGAAAATATCACTACGAATTAGCTTTAAAGGCCTTAGAAGGTTTCCGTGGGACAGAGGAAGCAGACTATAATTCAAAGAACGGAAAGGATGAAACATAAACGAAGGCGAGCCTGACGGCAACTCCAGTGTGAAGATGAAAGTCCGAAGAACCTTGAAGGGGAGACAGGGGAGCAGGCGATTAGAGTCAGAGCAGAAGATTCTGGTACAGTCAAGTCACAGCAGGTAAACAAAAGGTGGGTTGAAGATGTAAAATTGCTAACAACCGTAAGTTTCCATTAATGACATAGCACGTGACTTCAGAATAAAGTAGTTTTTGTCAATAAACACAATAAATTATTTCTCTTCTACACATATGGGTTCAAAACACATTAATAGTGCTGCCTCTTTTTTTTTCTTCTGCAGATGCTGTTCCATTATTCCAACTACCGGTTGCATTTGCCATTCCATTTTCTTGACCCACATTAAAATTAGGCAAGTATGAAATTACAACTCCAAACATTTTCAAAAGCGATTTCAAATTCAGAGATTTATACCCCTTTGCAAAATGGGATTTCACTTTGATGCTAGTCTGAGACACATTAGATCCCTAAGCATATTTCAATATAGATATGGAAGTTAGGGTAGTGTGGGATGGAGAGTAAATTTTTTTAAGTATCTAAAAGTCCTTCGTGGCTAACTTCTCCGGGTTATTTATGTTTGGAGCATGTGACAAATTCTAAATAGGTTCTTTCTAAGTAAAACAAAATGGACTCGGTAGCATTTAACTTTTATAATGACATACGGGTGAAGGAAAAAATATATCTCTGCGATGCTGTCCATACTCAGAGTCTAACACAGGAAATGCCGCCCGAGGTTCCACAATGCCCGCTAGCCCGACGACAGCAGGAAAGGCACAGGAAGAGGCAGTAGAGGTGCAGGCGCAAGCTTTCTCTGTCTCGCTCTGACATCCACAGTGTAGGGAGCGTTTCCTTATTATGTAGAATATAAAACGCCAGCTTGATTAATACTCAATAAAAAATAAATGCCTAGGAAGACCGTTAGTAAAGAGCAAAAATGTAGAAAGAGCTTGCTCGTATTCAGAAATGTTCCACTTAATACACATGAGGACAGGGTCGCTCTAACGTGGGGAGCTTTTAATTAGGCTGAGAAGACGACTAACACATGATAAATCAAATACTCCTTTTTACATACGCGCACACGTACACGCAAATCAAATTAAGTCAGAAGAAGTGTTTGCTTGCATCCTGTAGAGTATATTTAAAGTGGGAGTTTGTAGGCAGTCAGACCTGGGTTGAATTTCAGCTGTGACAGTCACTAGCTGTGTACCTGCGACCAACATACTTAAGTTTCATGATCCTTGGTTTCCTGCACATAAATTTGGGAAAATATTAGTACCTCCTGCAAAGGGTAGTTGTGAGATCTAAATGAGAAAAATGCAGAGTGCCTCATATCAAAAAATGGTCAGTAAATATTAGTAAGAAGGGTCTGTTTTTAAGGCAGTAACATAAGATTAAATTCTGGAGCTCCAGATACTGTCAGGCCTTACTTCTCCTGAATTCCTTTAGAAGTCGGTCTATCAACGAAACTGTGACTTAGAATTGATCTTCTCTATTGACACACCTCATCACATTGCCACCATCTCAAATACTTCCTTCTCCTTTTCAGAAAGATGGTGGCCTATAATTTATCAAAACATGCTCAGGAAAGGTGGAATCTCAATAGCGCTCCAAAATTCTGTCTTTTCGGTGTGTCCGTAACACTCATTCTCTCCACTAGATCCTCCCTCTCAATCTACCATCGCTTCCCTTAACTCCCCATCTATAAACAAACAGACCCGAATCGTCCCCTACATGCTGCAGCCCGACACTTAGTACCCTCACTCCCTTCCCCTCGCGCCTGCCAGTCCTCAGTGCGCTGTCTCTTACACCAATCCTCCTCTTCTGTCATGAATTCTGGTCCCAATCGTCCTAACAGTTTCCTGCGTGCTCATCTGTTTGGCTTCCCTGTACCAGGCGCCGCTGAAAGCTCTTCCACCTTCACATAGCTGTTTTCCGCCCTGTCACCACCTGGGGGTTTACACCACGACCCCTCCCGCCTCCCCAGGCACGTGACTGTCCTGTCCGTCTATTAGCATGCCGGGTAGGGGTTGCTGCTGCTCCCCACTTCATCCTGCTGGTTTTTGCGGCAGAGCTTTCCGGCACGCCACCCTCCCCCACTTGACCTCTGATTACATCTGCTTTAGTAGTTGCTCTCTGCTTGCCATCTTGTTAGCGTCCCTTGGTGGCGTTTCTGCTCCATTTCCTCATGGGAAAAGGGCCGCTGAGCCATTTGTCATCACCAGCAGGCTTTCCTCAGGCTACATGAGTAACTGCCTGACCTGATGTCCTTCATATTTTCAAATGAAGTACAACCTTGTCTGGATTTTCTTGTCATATTTATCAAGTTTCAATGATATTGTAAGAGCTATATATATATATAAAAAAAATCTGTGCGTCTACTCAAACTCTACCTATGGATTTTTCAGGTTACTAAAAATGTGGGCTGGATGAGAAGGTCTGCTATTGGGTACGAATGAACCGTGCCTTGATTTACAATGTCTTCCAATAACCTGCAACATCGCATAACACTTCCATGCCAAAAAAAAAAAAAAAAAAAAAAAAGTGACACCGTTCCACTAGTAATGTAATAAGGGCTTCAGTTCTGTTCCTAAAAGGGGCCCAAATTATTCTTTGCACAGACATGGCCAGGCAATCTGGGAGTAGCTCTCTGTTACTGCAGGAGACTACCCTCATGTAAAACACAAAACACACTGAGAATCCAGCTCGATGTGTGGGGCTTTGGTTCGATACTACAAATTAGACACGGAGATGGCCTTCTCAAAGTTTTACTACATGAGATATTCATACATTTCTATTTAGAAATATATTAAGACTTGTAGAAGTATAAAAAGCTTGATAAAAACTTAAGCATATTTTAAAATAATTTCTTGAATTTGGGATGAAAATAGCCATTCTCCCAGTCTCATACACTGACACAGCTGTCAAACTTAATTGTATGTGATTTCTTAGGCAAAGGTATTTTGAAGCTCTTTTTTTTTTTAACTTTAAAAATTTGGTCTTGCCAGTTAATAGAAGACAAATACTGTGTGATTCTATTATATCAAGTCTTTAAAGTAGTCAAATTCATAGAAATGTCAAGTAGAATGTTGGTGACCCAGGGCTGGGGGAAGGGACAGGGGAATTATCGTTTAATGGGGACAGAGTTTCAGTTTTGCAGGATGAAAACTTCCTGGAGAGCTGCTAAAAACAATTGTAAATATACATAGCACTACTGAGCTATACACTTCAAAGTAGTTAAGATGGTAAATTTTACATTATGTGAATTTTTTTACTACGATTAAAAATAATTTTTAAAACAGATATAAGGAACACAACACAAAATAAACTAAAAACATCCCACAATTAAGAATGAATCTATACATGATCATATATATATGTATGTATATATATGTGTGTGTGTGCGCGTATGTGTGTGTATAAAATCATATATATATATATATATATATATATATATATATATATATACACACACACATGGGCCTAACTATCTGTAATTCCAAGCTGTAATTATACTGAATTTCCGCACTGTAATAGTATTTATTAAAATCATGTTTTAAAGATCTGTAAGATAGAGTATGCTAAAGTAAACTATGAAAGAAGGTCGAATTCTGGTCAGTCTGAAGAGGGACTTTCTAATTGTCAAGAAGATCTCTAGTGCTGAAATGAGAGGTCGTTTTGACTCTTTGTAGAATAGGAAAGAAACGAGGTGTCTTCAACAAGATGAAAAATTTAGCTTTTAAAACAAGAAGTCTGAACCTAGCAAACATAAAAGCACTTATCAGTTGGTGTAACAGGTAGAAAAATGGCGTTAATAAGCGCATCAGCTAAATAGACATCGACCCAGTCATCGAAAGCGATATGAAACTCTATAACCTACTCGATATCAAAATACAAAGGGAGCAAACGAAAGATTTATATTATGCAAAACTGGGGAGATATATTGGCAATGATCTTAGAAACAGCCTGTGTCAGCCAGTTTACTTCTCTGCTTTCATAATAACCACTTGAGCTGGCATAGGTTTCCGTGCGGGAGGAGAAGCCTAACGCGGGCAACTTCATCCGTACCACCTGCAGTCGACTCCTTCCAGTCAGCATTCTCCAGTGGATCGGAGAAAACAGAAACCACTGAGCCCTAAAATCCGCATGGGAGAAGCAAGTCACGTCACACCATGAAGAGAATACAGGTAGAAGAGGTGGCATTTGGGGGGCACTTTTGTGTGCTAGAGTCTGTGCAAGGTACTTTACATATGCTGTATGTCATTTAATAGTAACGATTTCATGACTTAAGTAGTGACATGCTTCATTTTATAAGAGGAAGCCACGGTCGGCAAGGGGGAGTGGCCCCTGAGAGCGTGAACGTGGACACACAGTCCTAAGTCCACACATGCACAGCTGCGCCCAGTGTGGCCACGCACACACGGCTGCGCCCAGTGTGGCCACGCTCTTTTATCCTGCCTCTTCGATTTCGCCTTCCCCCAATCCTATTCTTTATTTGCTTCATCTCTTTCCAAAGTATACACCCATCCACCCATACATTACCCTTACACAGGCTTATTCATTCTTAGATGAAAAAATATAATTAATTGAAAAGCACTGTTAAAAATATCTCCATTCAAAATTCATAAAAATGGACCTGTTTTTCCTCTACGTGAATCTTGTGAGGAAAGGCTCGAAATGAGTCATGAAAACGAGCCTCCTCCGCCACCACGTCCTCACCTTAACAGCCCGCTGTGTCCCCTTCTGTTAAATAGTTTTTCATAGTGGCTGTACATGTTCATAAGTCTTTCTCGTAATGACCAGAAGTAGGATAATTCCATTCTATTAGCTGAAATTTTAAGAAAATTTTGTTTATGTACTCAAAAGCTTGCGAATAAGCATTGAGTCATCTTTATAATTTAGACGGACGTGTCTGATTTCTGATGATGATCGGCGTGACTGCTTCTGCCATTTTTGAAGACAACTTCACTCAGTTGTCTACTGCTGTCAGGTCCTGGGTTGCTGTGTCTCTTTACTTAATGTCTTCCACGACTCGATTGGACATTGACTCATTATCCTGTATTAAATGTTGGTAATTCAAACACCTGCATTTTCCATCTTACTGTAAAACTAATTATCTAGCTACTTCTCGCGATATTAGGTAACTCAATAGCGTTTCCAAAGATAAAATGATAGTTTTATTCTTCTTCTTCTTATTTTTTTGCTTCTCACCAACCTAAATGGCACACAAGTTTAGATCAATTCTCATGCAAAAAGATTAATATCAATCCTCAAAAAAGGGATAGCCTGGCCTTTAGATGGGATTTGCAGAACTGCTCCTGATTTATTTCTGTTCATAATGGGATAGGTGGTTATACAGCCATGTTTAATAACTCTGCATTATTTCTGCCCATTATCTATCTACCTACACAAAATGCAAACCCCTTCCTTTGGTGGAAAACGTCCCCTTCCATAAAATAGATGGAAACTCCTGCACGGCTCTGCAGCCAGTTTCTCATTTTATTTGTTCTCTCTCTGTGCGCCCAGTATTTATCATATTCCTCATGATCTTTCAGTTCACAGCTTTACTTCGGCACAGTAATTGTTTCACCTGTGCAGAATGGCAGAGTCACCCCTAGGTCTTGATCTTGTGTTTGTCTAGAGAGGAGAGGGCCCCTGTTGCTGAAATAAACTTTGCCAAGACAACTAAATTAATTTTTTCAGTGTCCACTTTCGCACAATCTGTTACCTTCAGCCTAGCCAGTGCCTCAGCAAGGCCCCTTAAAAGGTCAAGGAAACGAACTTTGCAAGGGCCCTGCAAATTTTCCAGAAATTTGAAATATTTAAATGATGTCATAATGTTGGGTGTGGGACGTGAGGTATGTCTTATAAGGTTAGTAAACCATTTTACCTAATTTTTAGAAAACTTTGTGCCATATTTCCAGGAACTTCATGTTGAGATTTGACTGTTGCTAATGCTTGGAACAATGCTTTCAACATTCACGGATAGCTCATACAGCCCACATGTGAAGAGAATAAAACCAGCTGTGTTAAAACACAATCTAAAGATTTTTACTGCCACAGTTTCTCCAAGACCAGTATTTTGGGAGTATCTATAATATAGTTAATTAGACACTGATTTGGGCAATTGACCAGTGTGGGAGAAAGTATAAAAGAAGGAATCGAACTTTTCAAGGCTTTTAAAATACAACCGCTGCACCATCGTCTAAGACAATGGGGACAGGAAGACTCTCCGACCTTTGCATATTCTCTGCATGCTGTCGGGGATGACTCGTTTTTTCCTTTTCAAGATCCCTTTGATTTTCATGTTCATTTAAACTGATTTGCCTGTTGAATAACATTCGGGTGGAGAAATAGGACCAATGAGAGAGCTCTGGGCTGTGAGCTAACATATTTCTGCTTACGATTTGCAATGACCCTTCATACCAGTTTACCTTCTGCATCTCCTACTCAGAAACAGGTTAAACCACCGGTGCACCAAACCATCAGGACACGACTGGCTTCAGGACAGACTGAGGCACGAGATGACTCGTCAGATCAAGTCATATAACTAGTTATTCAGTTTTTCAGTCAGTGGACCACCCTGTTAGCCAAATTTGAACAAGTACTGTTTGACTGTATAAAAGGAGGCAAACATGGCTGTTCGGAGATGAAACTCACATTTATTGCCTGTCTCATTTAATCCATATAAGTCTGTTTTAAATTATGCTTAATACTCTAATCTATACCTATATACTTAATTCCTGAAATATCAGAGAACAGATAATGCTTGAAATAAAATGGGAAAATGTAACTCTTTGTTTGTAGAATTAAAATATTTCTCCTTCCCAATAATTTATTGAAAATTTTTCTTAAAAAAAAAAAGAATGGTTCTAACACAGTCATTGTTTCTCAACTTGTTTTATACAGATCACTTTGAGAATTTGAATTAAAAAATCATGAGTCTTCTTTCCCAGAGAAATACAAGTATGAAATGTGCATATATACCCAAAATTATTGATACAATTTCAGGGACTCGTGGGCTCCTGAACATCTTTACACCTACTTAAATATCTGGGATACACGCATACACCCCAAATCCCCAGACTGCAACCTCCTTCTTTCTCTGAGAACTTACATCATAATCTAATACTTGTTATCTAACTTTTTTTATCTTTCCCAATTAATTTATTAAACGTAAGCTCTGCCTTTTCTACCACAAAACAATCCCTTCAGGGAAATGTGCCTATACATGCCAGTTGACACGCAGAAGACGCTTCGTAATTACATACGGACTGATAGACAAGAAAACGCAAGTAAACGAAACCCGCGATTACGTGGCACATAACACGTTTCCCCTTAGAAAACAATGTTTTCACTTGAAAGATGCTTCCATCGTCTCTGGCCATTGCTTCTTCTGCATTGTTTCTTCACTTAATTAAAGATTGCTCTATGACCCTGAGATATTTTATGTAATCACTGTCAAGTTCTGCCCTGCAAATAACTAAATTTCAGCTTCAGTGAGCCAAATCCCAACCCTTACGGGGCATAGAGTTTGAGCTTTAGGGGGAAGATATCCCTGTTTCTTTCTCCCTCTCTCATGCCTTCACACTGCTAGGCCAAATCTATTGGGCTATGGACCAGACCCAACACCATTTAAAATCACCAGGGAGGGCCCTGGACAGCCACGGGGCCTCCTTTAATGTAGCCGTGTAATAGACAAAGCCTGCTTATCCTGGAGAGAAGTTTTGCCATACCTAGGTTCTGGCTAGGTAGGTCAGTTATATGCTCACCTGGCCACCTTTTGTGGTCCCCTGAAAATGGCAGAGAAAAATAGAAAACTAATATCTGATTCTAGGAATCACAGGAATCTCAGAAAATGCTTTCATCTTTTCTCCATACCTATGTCTCCTTAAAAAGATTTTGAAAAAGTGTAACATACATGCTCATGTGATTATAGATAGCGCATACAATGTCAGCAGCTTCCTTGAACTCAGCCATCATGCTAAACAAAAATAAATGAGTCTTTTTTTAAAAAAAAAGTAATCTATACTAATGATTGCTTCATAGGAGGTGGATTTAAGACAAAGAGTTGATGATGTCTTGACCTAGTTCTTTGCTTCTCCCCTGGTTTTATTGCAGACATACCATATGAAAATTTAGAAGTGTTTCCTAAATAATTATTAGCCATTTGCTCATTTTTGTAGACTCTAATCCTCCCCGTATAATTTTCTCAATGAAATTATCACATTCTCATTTAGACTGCACTGAATCAACAATCAAGAAGTTAATTACAGAAATTGCCATTAAGAAAACGTAGGACGGATGCGTGTGACAGGTTCGTGTTGACCTCAGAAACACTCAAGTGGGCCTTGAGTTGTGCCTTAAAGAAGCTCATCCAGGAAATAACGGATGGGAAGAAAGAGTTCCAGGGACTCGGGCTAAAATAGTGTGCAGCAGCTGCCATATAATGAATGACCCATTTAACATTTCGAAGTTGCCGAATTTGGGGAGAACTCACAATCCTACATTTAGAAGCAATTTGTGTGTGACACTGGGGCAAGGGCTGTGGTTGCGGGCACAAGCCACACAAAACCCCCCAGGGGAACACTGAAAGGCAGGAGGCAAGAGGGTGGGGCCGGGCAGGAACGAGGAGGAAGACCCAAAACAGGCGGAATCCAAACAGCCCGGCCAGGAGGAGCCAGCGGAACCAACGGAAATGAGAGCAGAGGGGCTCTCCGAGGGACGTGACATTAGAGGCACCATGGAGGAACTCTTGATAGCAACCCTCACTGCAAAGGCCGCCGTTACGCTTGCTGGGGACGGAATGACCAACCGTCAGGAAAGTTTGCCTGTCCCCCAGGCCTGGCGATGATCTGAAGGGCACCCTGCTTACGGACTGCACAGCGAAGCGGTCAGGAGCTTGAGGAGAGAGAGGCCTTGCTCCGCCCCTCCAAAGATGAGACATTGCTACGTAATCTATCATTACGTAATTTCTTTATTGCTCATATATCTGAGTGAAATCCTACATGTAGACTGGGGAGAAAGTGAGACAGAAAGATCTAAAGTGGACACTTCTTCTGAGGGGAAAAACGACCCACAATGTTCTCCCTACTTTGAATTTCAAGCTGCCTTTGTAGGCAAGTTTAACTCTATGTCATATAAATCTGTTTCCTGGATTCTGCCTAA
The DNA here is from genome assembly GCF_014176215.1 of Rousettus aegyptiacus. Taxonomy (NCBI): domain Eukaryota; kingdom Metazoa; phylum Chordata; class Mammalia; order Chiroptera; family Pteropodidae; genus Rousettus; species Rousettus aegyptiacus. The sequence continues at coordinate 41,728,148 of NW_023416288.1, read as the reverse complement.
GGAGTTTATCGCTGCCATCTGGGGTAAATATATCTTATCAGTTTTCCACACCATGTCTCTTAGGGATATATGAAGCAATTAAGTGGAAAAAAAAATAGGTTTGACCTGAGTCCAAATATGGCTTCACTAAATTGAACCATTTATTTAGAAGGAAAAATGGTCTTAATAATTGCATTACATTTTATTTCAGCCTCTTTTAAAACTCCTTCTCTATATTAAATGCCAATAGTCCCTCTGTAAAGTCTTACTATGCCCAATAGTTTTTTTTTTTCCTCCCTAAAACAATTGTTTTCTTTTGGTCTTATATTCTGAGATTTCTTCAAAGTAAAAATTGAGCTATGATGAACTGTGGAAAAATAATATTTCCTTCAAAAATATTCGCATCTGGTCATCTTTTAAATAACTCTAGCTGTCATTATTACTTACAGAAATCAACACAAAATAATGACAATGGACATCCGGTTTCAGTTCCTAAAGACTTGCTATGTTCACATTCGCTTCCCCACAAGGCAAAAACAGCCCAAATATCAGAGGAACCACTATCAGCCCATATTGTTCCCCGAAGTGGCCGTTCAGTGAAATAAGAAATCGGTTTCATTCAGCTTCACCCCTGCAGCTCCTGTTTCTTGCTGGCTCCCTTTCATTTGCTTTCGGCATAAGTGAGAAATTTATTTTTGACAGTGTGTTATTATATGAGAAGCTAGTCATGTTGGACTGTAAAATACTGAACTCCTTCTTTGTATAGCTACTGAGCAATCCCTTTTCCATAAAAACACAGTCTGAATCTCTACAGAATCACTGTCGAATATCTTTTATAGCAGTGCCATCATTTAATGATGCCGAAATGTGATAAAAGCAGGTGACCCAAACTGCCGAGTATGTGGCAGCTTCGCATGCAAAGGAACCAGGATTTGGACATCTGTTTCTGCTGAGGAGAAAACAGGTCACATCAGAAGCCCCTTGCTTACCAGAGGGCCTTCAGGCTTCCCTCCACGGGAGGGAACTTTACACAGACTTCTCCCAGAAGCCAGACTCTGAACTCCCTTTTCTAAGAGGATTTACTTTAGAAAACTTGCAATTCCTTCTCTGCCCCTTTAAGATGTAAAGCATTTTAGAAGCCTCATCTCAATTTTTATGACCCAGGAATGTCTTCCTCAAGGACACAGGAGCTCGCTCCTGAAATGTCAACAGCCAGGATAGTGTCCTCAGCTCCCAGTTTCTTTAAGGGAGCTTTGGTGGGTGATTTGCTCCCAGTTATAAAATTACCTTCTGTGGTGAAGGTTACTTTTCCTCTGGGTAAAGTCAATTAACAAACACAGATGGTCCAGGACTTTACTCTCACCCCACCCGCCACCTCAAGCCTTTAAACACACACACACACACACACACACACACACACACTCTCTCTCTCTCTCTCTCTCTCTCTCTCTCTCTCTCTCTCTCTCTCTCTCTCTCTCTCTCTCTCTCTCTCTCTCTCTCTCTCTCCATCCTTTGTTTCGATGGGTGCTGAGCTCACTCTGGGTTCCGGTGTCTACGCTGCAAAGCTGTGAATAAAGCCTTCCTCGCCACTTTCATTTTGTCCAGCGTGATTTGGGGTTTGACAAGGGTTAATAAATATGCTACTCTATAGCATCAGAATACTCAAGGTTCTGCCAGGACAGTGTCCTGACACGTGTTTCAGGATAAAAAAAGAAGACGTCAGAAAACAGACTTGATGCTATTATGCAATATTGGAACTAATGTAAAATCAAACGAGTTGCTATTAGAACTATTAAAATATTTATAAAGAAGTCTAGGACACGCCTCCCCCTTCCATCCCCCGCCCCCCCACCCAATGATTCATTTACTTCCTTTATCATTCTACAAAATCTCAAGCCAAATGGAAACCAATACAATAATAAAACGCAGGTGAAAAAAAGTGGACGGAAGAATAATACAAATACAGCTCCCAGAAAGACAACGTGGGTGCTGTGACCAAGCTTCACATTTTGCCCTGAAGGTCCCCACAGCCAGGGAAAGAAGGTGATTCAATCCCTCAAGATGACTCTTCTAAACCAGCTTCTAAAAGATGTGTTCATGCAGTATTTACAGAGAGGATACGGGAAGACGCAATAGAGCATGTTTTCGTGATACATATAAACGCACATGTGTGTTCGCAGCAAACGCTATGACGCATCTCCTATAGTTATTTATTATAGCAACCACTGGTCGAGGCCAAGGGCTGAACCCTGGCACACAGAGGAGGTGCAGGGAAGGTAATTCTGCAAAGTCTGAAGGGAGAAGAGTGGAGTCTGAGGCTGTCAGGCTCGGCCTGTGAGATGTGTTGAGAATTAACTTTCGTGTGCCGTGATGCGATGTTCCCTCTTCATGTTCTGCTTTGGAAACAAGCAACCCAGCAGCAGAGTTGTTTTTCCATTGCGAGTTTAAGAGAGCTAAGATATGTTTAGAGCTGGATAAAGGTCCATTCACCTTTGTGAGGAAATAGACCCCAAGGCTTCGGTGTGGGTTTGCACAGCCCCAGGGGGCATATTCCCATAGAAGACAATGTGACTTGAACTCCCTGGCCTTGCACGGCTTATGGCAGTGCCGGAATATGGGGGGAAAAGTTAGAATTTTGCCCATGGAGCTGTTTCTGATGACCGCTAACTCTAAGCCACAAGGACACATGGAATAACTATTTTTTTTTTACCAGTCATGGTTGGTGGTGACAGTCACCAGGCATAATCTAGAAAGAGTTTAGTAACGAATCCAAAGTGCTATGGTTCTGGGAAACACGACAGCGGGTGGTAAGGAAGGGAGACTCTAGAATTCTCTGTCGGTCTTAATTTTTTTCCTCCTAGCTCTCGCTTCAGTTGTGAGCATTCTCCTGACAGTTTGTTTCTCTGCTTCTTAATAATGATAATAATAATACAGTAATGAAAAATAACAGCAGCAGTAGCATTATTGGTGCACATTATGTGCAATACTGTTCTATTTCGATATACTAATTCATTTGGAGTTCATGATATTATTTTCTCCATTTTACAGAGGAAACTGAGGCACAGTGTGATTAAGTGACTAGGCCAATATCATGCCGCAAATCCCAGGGTTTAGACTCTGGCATTGACTCCAAAGCCAGTTCTTTGGACAGAGGCAAATAGTGCTCATCGAACATCACAAGTGCTCCCTTGTAAGCCCCAGACTATTGTGCTGGGAAAACGAGAATGGGGTCAAGCGACTTTCTTATCAACTAACTGTCAGTATACAGACTGGTGTCTTTGTAAAAAGAGGAAGAAACGCCGGGCTTGGCACAAAGAAAATGGCCATGTGAGGGCACAGGGAGAGGGTAGCAGGAGGAGAGGACTCACCACACGCCGACCCTACTGCCATCTTAATCTTGGATTTCCGCCTCCAGAACCATGTGAAAATAAATTCCTGTTGTTTAAGCCACCCGGCCTGTAGCATTTTGTATTAACAACCTGAGAAGATTAATACGGCAGGTATGAATGAATGAATGAATGAATGATTATTACCTCCCCTTATGAAAAATCCATCATAAGATAAGTCTAATGAGGTTCAATTAAAGCGTCATAATTAGGTTGGGCAAATTTGGCATCCTTCTGGCACATCAATATAATTTTTGATGATTCTATTAATAGAGTTTATAACAGTGAATTCGTTAAGAAATGGTGCTAGTTTCTTATAATTTAATACTGTAAATTAAATATGGCAAATCTGGGAGGTGATTAGTAAAAACACAAAGATTATAAATCAGAAGGCTCAGAAGTTCATGGTTAAGCTTGTAATTGGAGAAACGTACTAAGAGCTGTGACTATCAGAACAATAAGATTTACTATCTAATTTCTAAACAAGAACTAGGAAGGAAGCAGTGGTTTGTAGACAGGTCCTTTTGAGCTAAAGGAATGTAGCTACTAAAACTGCTGCTGCCCCTTAATATGTTTTAATCATGATCTGTTTCTGTGTTATTCAGAATGTCCTGTAAGATTTTGATAATTAATTCATACTCTTGAAGTTATAGCTTATCCACTTCATTTCTGATATTCTAGGATAAATTACCAAATGAAAAGAATTTATAATTGTCTTCTAATCATTTCTTATGCTCTACTGATCAAACCAACAGCCTTAAAAATCCCTATGTATGAACTCGATTTTTATTTTATTAACTCATTCAATCAATATTCAGTTAGCCATCCACCAAACGCTATACCAGCTGTGGGGCAGGGGTGGTGAATTTGACATAACCCCTGTGCTCTTTGAGTTTGTCATTTCATAGGAGACTCACACCTGAGTGAGTTAGAGACGTGTCTTAGAGGAGATGATGCACCAGCTGGACATTAAAAGATGAGAAAATGCTCTCCAGGGCCCCGGTGCATAAGACAGAATCAGAACAACAGCTTGAAGGTTGGCAAGATACAAATAATTTCAGAAAATGTTGAACCTAATTTGAGCAACTGAGACATACGATACATTAGTCCGCAGAAGTTATAAAGCAAGACCTTGAAGTTTATACCTCCTTAAGTCCTTATCAGAGCATTTTCACATCTGCCTGAATATATCAACGCTGGGCAAAGAGATCCGACAGTGTCCATATGTTTTTACCCAAAATATTTGTTTCACCTTTCAAATAATTTTTGCATCAAGATCTAGAGAAATAATTTAAAATAATGTCAGAAAGGAAACTGATGTACCTATGATCTGGGGATTTTGATCTTGAACCTATTTATGATACTATAAAACATCATAAATATTAACATTTCTTTCTCTAGTTATAAACATGGAACATTTTTTGTAAAATCTTTTGGTAACACAAAAATATGAAGATCAGCTCTTAATTAGTATTAATACTGGGTACACACAAGGAACAGCCAGCCCACTGGTAGTGTATGCTTATTAAAATAAAATTTTAATTTTAATTTTAAAAAGACTTTGCAAATTTGGTAAGAAACAATAACATGTTTGCAGAATGGTAGTATTCACCTTAAATATGTGTATCAGATCAATACTACTCAAACATCCATAAAACTATCTTGAAGAGTAAATAAGGCAGATGACCAAAAAACGCAAATGGCAAAAAATCTGTTTAATTTAGTTACTTGGATGTTTCAGAGGCAAGTAGCATACACATCTAAATTGTGTCAATTCTTTTTATTATGTCCTCATGTTCTTTTGCAAGTATAGCAATTGTTACACATATACTAAATTGTCTAAGTGGTAAGAGCTAAAGTGATATATCAATTGAAAACATCAGACTATCAATTTCCAATTAAATTTTGCTCATTTTATTCAATATTTCCATTATTTAAACAGCTGATGGAGCAAAACAGAGCGGAAAGAGAATATTATTACCAGAATTTAAGCAAAAATTTCAACCATTAGGTATTTACCATCGGAGCCCCTTTTAAAGCATATTAAATCAAACTCATTAACTATTTGCGTTCAGAGTTTATAAATACTTTGGTAGGAAATAAAAAAAAAATTAAAGTTACTTGATCATTTCTAATGAAATGGATTTCCAAAGCAGTGTCAGAAGGTTTCACTTAACTGGTAAAAATGATACTGTACACGAGAGATGCTTGCTAAAAAATAGCATCATTTAAGTGTGTCCAGTTACTCGATTCAGTGAGAATTCATTAATAATACAATTAATAAATGCCATACTTCGGACATTCAAAATGGTAGCCTATCATGCTGCAGTTTCTTAAAGATGCCACTGAACTTGCTCTGGGAAGTCATGTAAATATTTGGGTGACAGAAAAATGAGCTAACTATGCAGCTACAACTTCACCTTGAACTTCCTCCAACTTCATCTCGTTTACAGCTGCTAAATAGATCAACTGCATTTTAGAGACATTGGATTTTCTAAGTAACTCACAAAAATATACAAATTTATGAAATTATCATATCTAAAATGTAGTGATTCCTTTCTAATCTTAGTGATGTAGAAAATGGTGAGTCTCAAGATGGACTCCACCAGTATTTTCCAAAATGCTTACCAGAGAATCCTTTAGAGGAAGAAGCACCTATGGACAGAATGCTCCCTCATCCAAAGTTTCAAAGCTCCTTGCCTAAAAATAACCACAAGGCAAGATATTCTGCCTCAAGAGGTAAATATAATAGCTGTAGCAATAGCTTCCTTTTTTTCCTTTTATTTGTTTATTTTTATTAGGTAGCTGCAGAGCTTCATTCCGTTTTCAAGGAGGTAAACATCTCCTTTATGAAAGTTTTCTCCAGTAGAAACCAGTAATAAAAAGGATAATCTCTCCCTCATATACTATGTCTTTCTTAGGGTAGCATATTTTTATATTATTCTTTTGGCTTTATTAAAGAATATTGTTCTCATGGCATATTTGACTTACAAACTTTTAATATAATATTTTTCTCCAATTTTATTCTAGAAATAGGACGTTTTTTTTTCTGAAATAGAAAATACAACAAATTTTTAAAATTTAATAGTTTGTTTCTCGCCCATATGTTCCAATTACTTGAATTGTGTATTTAAATGGAAAGAGCTTCCTAGAAGATGTGCAGCCATTTTAGATCTGTGCAAATTTGGCAAAGTTTTAGACAGATTTTAAGGGTAAGAATTAAAATTATACTAGATATTATTTATTCTAATAAAGAACTGAATTAACTTTTTAAAGAAAAATAATGATGCAAAATAAGTTCATGCCTTAAAAAAAGTTAACTTTTCATTCAGTATAACAAAGTTTAAAAAAACTAAGCAGGTAAAAACCTAGCCCAGGTTTTCAATTTTCAGAAAATAAACAAGAACGTAGCTATCAATACAGCTAAGGGAGGGATTTCGCAAGCCCTGGAGATCCAATTAGCTTAGTACCTCCAACTAGGTTTCCCTACTAGGAGATCTAGAAAAACAACAGGCAAAAAACAAACAAACAAACAAATAAATAAAAGTAAGTAAGCAACGATAAGTTAAAAAAACGAACAAACAAGTGATATTCTTCTATAAGAACAAATGAACGTATGCGTATATATGTGCCCGTAGCAGTGCATACAAGGCAAGATGAAGCCCTTCTCTCGTTGTTGGTGATAGTTTGAAAGTTAAAAGGTGGAAACTCTGATTGTCAAATTCTGTCACCTTTTTACTGGCTTGTTTCTGCTTCAAGAATGAAAGAAAATGAAAACTGATTAACTGGTTTCTTCAAAAACACTATTATTGGAATGATTATGAAATAAAACAATCAAGCTCAACCATTATAGCTGATCAATACATGTTTTCATTGATTCTCAGTGGAGATGAAATGCATCTCACTGGAAAATGGCAAACGCTTGTAAGAGAGAAAGAGAAACAAAAACGACATTGTTTATATGTATGATCTTACAGATACATGTCAGGTTCCAAGCACACAGCTAGAGGGGTAATTCTGCTACTCCTCTCCCCAGCCTTTGACCTTTCGCCTAAAAAATTACTTTCTCTGTGGTGAACGAGCATTTGATTTTTTATGCTCCAGAGTGCCTGCGGAAAGAAATCACTCTTTTGAACACCACTTTATTGTATTCTGTTAGGTCCATCAGTTGCAATTCTAAAAAAACCCAAAGTTCTAGTTAAGGAGAAGACTAGCATTAGAACTTGATGGTTGCTCAATTGCCCTTACGTCTAATACACAGGGGAACACTTTGGGTGAGATGTCAAACAGGAGAAAAGAGAACACTGACGTTACTACCTGTAACTTTCTGCAGTGCTAAGAGGAGCAAGAAGGGACAGCACAAGAATGTGCCAAAATCGCTCATCGGAAATGAACTGATACGGAAAAAAAGGACCTGTCATATTTACCACTTAGAGTCTACTTTTCCTTCTTCACGACTAATGACAATCAAGAAATTACGTATGTCAATCAGTATATTTCAAAATTAGAAATAAATTCTAGTGTGTGTGTGTGTGTGTGTGTGTGTGTGTGTGTGTTACATCTAGCCTTGTGTATATATTTTTTCCAATTCAATAAGAAACTAGACATTCAAAAGTTTTGCCTCTGCTTAATTGGGCCGTAAATCAGAAAACCCCCTCAGTGCTGTGAAAAGTGTGTAATCCACCGCGAAGACCCAGGGTAATATACTTGCCAAATAGCTTAGCCAGAGTTCTCCAGAAAGCAGAGCCTGAGGCAAGGATTAAGGACTGACGTGGAAATGGAAGGTGCAAAACAAGGCAGCAACAATGCAAAACGGGAGGTGGAGCCAGAAAGCTATAAACCAACATGAAGTGAGGCTGTGCGCAGCACCTGCCACTTTTCCACAAGCCACAGAGAGAGACGATGAAGCACGATCGACAGGTCTGGCCCCTTGAAACATGAGTCTTTTCTAGGACGCACATCTTCTCTGGACCAGGTGCCAAAAGAAACTATGTCTTGAAGTAGCAGCCACAGGGTATGGAGGTGAAGGATTGATTTGACTGCTCCCTCCTGAATTGCTTCCCAATGGTCACCTCGCGGGCAGTTAACTATCACATACTCTGGACCTACCAGGTGGCGGCCCCTGTTCAGAATGCTGAAGCCTACGCTGTGGTGTGGAGACCCACCCAGCCCTAAAGTGACAGAAGGAGCCAGAAACTCTGGACATGTGTGTGGTCGGCTTGTCAGGCCATCCTGGTTGTGCAGTGTGGCCAAGAAGAAGAGCCTGACCCTTCCAGAGTACGTGACTGATCGACAGACTGACCCTTCTGTCGTAGGGGACAGAACTCAAAGGACCTGACTTTCTGGCTGAAGGGGAAATGACTGCAGTGAACGAGCAGCTGAAGCCTCAGGTGGGAGCAGTGCCTGGGACGTCTGAGGAAGAGCATAAAGTATCCACGCGTGATGGATGAAGCATCAGGTGAGACTAGAATACACAGGCGAGAAACTCTCAGGGGAAAATGCCCAGAGAGAGGCATCGCTGTGGCAAAGGGCGGGGTTTCTGAGACTGACTAGATACCAGATTATATGAGATCACTCCAATTTTCGGGCAATTTGTTTGGCGCCATAGAGCTAAGCGTTGCCACACAGCACATGACAGATTGTCAAAGCAATGAAAAATAAGTCAAAGCTACTCGCATCTGTGTTTCAGAAGATAGAGATGTCGCGGGAGTCACATATCATTGATTCCACATCAGACTGAAGGCGAACGGGGTAAGGGCTGGCGCATCCGGATTCCTTTCACCTCTCGCTAAGTCTGAGAGAGACATCAACTCTGGCCTCAGGAACAATTACACCTGAAACACTTACCTGCCGTGGCTAATGTTAAACAAGACAGAAACGTCAGTGGGAACTGAGAGGAAAGTCAGAAAAGAAGAGAAATGATTTTCCACCACCAGGTTCCTTTTCCAGTTGCCCGGGAGGAATACGCCGCGTGCTGCTTTACTCAGGGGCACTTTGAGAATCGCTGCCTTGGGGTTGGTTTCTGCTTCATGGTTCTAACACTGAAAAATGAAGGGACTGTTTTCCATGGCAAATTACCCTCTGGTTAGCGTTATATTGACCCAGGAGAGGATATTTTTCAACCAATTTCATGTAGTTGTGACAGGGGAATGGGAGGTGGCCTGTCAGACTCTAAGTCAATGGACTTTTCACAAAAGAAGAATTCTAGATCGAAGGGTGTCCCTTAGACCAGCTGCAGTTCTCATTTAAAATGCTGACCATGGGGCCCATCAAAGTCCCTACTGAGCGACATTTATGTGGGACGAGGACTAGAAATCTCCACAGTTAATAAAAACCAAGGCGATTCTAAAATGAGGGTTATTAAACAAAGAAAGAGCCATCTTTAAAGAAAAAAAAATATGGTGCCCATAAATACTTTTAAAAATTGGGGGGGGGGGAAATGACTTGATACTTTAGGGTTCCTTTCTAATAGGAAAGGTGCGAAGGCTTCAGACTGAGATTTCCATCACAGACCCAAGGATAGGGGAGCACTCCTGCGCTGTTAATTAACAAGCAAGACCTATGACCGACCCCCTCCCCCCCATACACACACACCAAGGAAACCTTCCTAAATAGCTCTGACTTGATCTCCCAGCCCTAAAAACTTAACTGGAAACAGAAAAGACTGTGCTAATGGAACATTAGGAGAAAGTCTAATTCGAGCACTGCTCGCTAAGTCCAGCTGCTAATTTGCTTGATGTCACCGAATCTTAAATGCCGTTCTCTTTTGGATGTCTACCCAGGGTGTACCCAGCTAATGACAGGTGCGTGAAATATCTAAAACGACCGTTAACTTAGATCTTTCCCAATGCGGTAAGAGTCTCTAATGAGGAGAAGATTTTCTGCACGGAGCTAAACACTCACTAAATTTGTGCTTTTATATTCGTGCATGTTAAAATAGAAGTTTGGTAGAAGCAGAACAATAATAAAAGGTATAGCATTGCAAAGAAAGCACCAGGCCGTCCATATACAGAATTCAAAAAGGTGGTTTTGGAAACTTCGCATTTCCTTTAACCACCAACTCACTAGAAGGATTTGAACAGATCGAGAGCCACGGCTTGGAGACGCAATGGGCAAGTCTGGCTCACATGTAGGAATCTAAAGCATGAGGGAGAATGTTAGTACCGGCTTATAAATCCACGCTCAGGGTGAAGGCTGCGTGAGCACTTTCCATGGGCCAGACATTGTGGGCATCCACACGGGAGACCCAACACAGGGTCATCTAAGTCCCACCCAAAGAATCACATACAGTTGACCAGAACAGAGAGAATATGAAGGTATCGAGACATTTTAAAGGGCTGAGAAGGCAGCGAACAACTATCTAAAACAGACGTGGTCTTGGAAGGGCCAAAAGACCTTCAGGTAAGATGTCCCTGTAATCGGATGGGGGAGGGCTTCCAAAACACCATTCAACAAGAAGGAGCCCATTTTAATTCTTCCTAGGCCCAGAGAGCACGGTCTCAGTCAGCGAGGAGCTCTCCTGCCTCCCAGTTCTTCCTACAAGTCCCTCTCCTCCCATTCGGTACCCTGAGCACTAGTGGGTGGACCCGGCGTGATCCAGATCAAGGGAAGGAGACAAAGGGGACAGATAGAAGCGCTCGAGTGACGGCCCACGTCCCTCTCAGCCACAGGCTTCCCGCCCGCAGCGGGCGCCAGGTAAGCTTAGGCGGACGGCTCAGATTTAAGTTCAGAAACTTGATTAGGACACGGGAGTGGCATTTTAATTATTAGCTATACACTGTGTCTGAACCTAAGGCAACCACGACCAGAAGAACGACAGACTGGCTCTTGTTTTCAGCAGAGGCAGAAGAACTCGTCCTACAGAACGGATTTAAAAAAAAAAAAAAAAAAAACTGTGAAGGACAAAAACAAAATTGTTCTATAATTACACCTCAGGAGTCATTTTGGATCGATTTAATGATTCCTTTTACTCAATGGTTAATTCATTAAATGCACGTATCTTAAAAAGCAAAAACTTGGAAAATCATTTTTCGTGGATATTTGTCTATAAAGTTGATTAATTAAATCCCTAGAACAGTTTAAACTGCAATTAGCAATTCAATGTGACTGATTCTTTTGAATATTTTAAATACCCTAAACAGCAAACACGATAATACACAAACACAATGATTCAATGATGCCATAACTGTTCCATACCTTAAAATAATACCGGTAGCAAAATCAATCTCACAAACGAAACTTTCCGTTATTTTCACATCTTTCCAGGGTTCTGAGTTTTATACTTTCCTAGGCTTTCTATAGTTTTGCCAGAACCAATGGTTTATACCATTGTCTTTCTAGGGAATTAAAAAGTCCAGATCTGAAAGAAAAACAAAGCTGAGTTGGAACGCCAGAATCCAGCTTGTTGGCTGGTTCACGCATGTGTGCGGTGTGGCCCTTGGGAGTGTGGTCCAAGGTAAAGCAAACTTCTGTCTCTGCACTGTGACGATTGTCTGTCTGCTCAGGCCCTGGCGATGCAGAATGATGGCTTTGGTTAGCGCGGGAAGAACATCTGCGCATGCTCAGCTCCGCTCTGCTATTCCTCCTGGAAAAAGAGCTTCCTCTAGGGCACCGACGTTGCTCTGCTCTTCCTCCTTCCACGGGGAGCCCGGCCCAGGAGGTGCCCCTGTGATAGGTGGAGTGAGTCTCCCTAATCTGGGGTGCATCTGCAGGCCAGTTTCTCTCTCCAACTACGCTGCCTTCTCCTGCCTTTCTCTGTCACTAATGAGGTGATGTTTTGCCTGTGTCTTTACATTTCCAACATTCCCAAACTGTTCAGAACCTGAGTGGGAAAGAGACAACTTTAATCTTCCATGTCAGAAGCTGCCTAATGGATAATCTCAAAAACTGATGCTTTGGGCAAAAAAATTTAAGATTTCAGACTTTCATCTCATATGACCTGTTTTATTTCACTTTTGATCCCACCGCTATCCTCATCTCTTATCCTGCAAGCAGTGGGCCACATATTTTTTTTTACTTCACGGAGGATTTGATACGCAGTCACAGTTCTACAGCTGGACATCCCACGCAGCAATATTCTCCACGCTACGTCTCAGCTGCTCTTGACCCTCAGCTTCCCTTCGAGACCCGTGTCACCCATATTACCCATATTACCATCTCAGGAGCATAACAAGGTTGAGATGATTGCTGTCTCAGCAAGAGGCCGAGCCTTTGATTCATGCTTTCATAACAAGGCTGGATCACTACAATTTGTGGTTGGCATCCCTCCCAGAATGCTCACTCCCTTCACTTGACTTTGTAGGAGACTCAGCAGCCGGATGTTCAGCAGCTCATACAGAAATGGCTGCACACACCAATGCAGCACCGTAAACATTATGCTGAAATACAGAACCGGCTTGCAAAGTCGTAGGTACAGGTCCATGCTTTTAAACACGAGGAAACTTTTTCTTCCAGAAACAGACTTTTATATATAACTCTGGTGCAGAACCGACTCTGGCTCAAGAGGTCTGAGCCACTTCATAAGAATGTCACACTTTGCTTGACTTAAGGCTCTGATCAGAAAACTGGAGAAAGTCTCTCTTCCAGAGCCTAATTCACTCGTAGCCAAACACGAAACCTCTAATAATAATCGTTATATTTACTTAGTCTCGAGATATATTTTACATATATTATTCTTCACCTCACCAGAACCCTGCTGATATGTATTGTTATTCTCATTTTTCACATAAGGAATCCTATTCACATACATTTAATTTCTTGAAGAAAACAGAACAAGAACGTGATAATGCTGATATTTCAAACCATATAAATTTGAATTCCAAACTGCTGGGCTTTCTACTATTCCACATCACATTTTTCAAGTAGCATTTCTTCAGTTAATCCATTTAAATTTGTATGTAAATCATTCTTATTCAATTGACGACATTTAAGAATATTGATAACCGCAAATTTAGTTTGTTTAAAATAGTATAAATACCATTCTTAAAATCTGATTTAAGGACTATATCAATTGTGAATTCCATTCTACAGAATAAATAAATATAGGGCTCATTTTGCAGTGAGACTTGAAAGGATGAGATTTAAGAACATCGGATCCAACTACGAAGCACAGCTTGCCAGGCTTTTAGAGAAGACTGCTCTCATAACCCAAGGAGGAAGGTCACTTACACCAGAGGGCTCGAGGTCGGGGCACTGCTCAAAACTGCGACCTCCTCGTGTTAGCTAAGGACATTCCTAGAGTCAATATAAGCCCATGAAAACATCAGAATTGATTTAAAATATAAAAACACATGTTTATTTCTTGTTTCAGAGGGTAAAGCATTTATCAAACAAAATTTTGCCATTAGGATGGCAAATCCCTTTCCCTTTGAAAAACGAATAAATAAAACAAAAATCCAGAGAGGCTAGATTACTTCTGAGTTACTTAGATATAATCGAACCATGTAGACTTCACGCTGAGGGCAATTCGAGGCCCAGACCCGTGGGTTCCCTCCCAGGCTGCTGCTGCATTGAGGCAGAATTTCCGACACAATGAGTAGAGTAAGAACTCCTTGGAGTGAGCTGAAGTGTTTAGGAATCCAAGGTCTTTCCCTACACATCTTATTACTGTTGTGCTGGGACAGTCACAGCCGCTCCACCTGTCCAGGGAGACACAACCGGGCCACTAGGAATCGTGTCAGCTACACGGAAGGAGGAAGCGCCAGGGGCGAGCTTGTCTTGATTGGTCCTGAAAGCCCGAAATTCAGTGGTCAAAGGGGGTGTAAAAAAAAATAATAATTCAAGAGATAAAAAGTAGAGTTTTAAAAAATCATTTCCTGAAAATTTCTATTTACATGCAACTACTTATGTTGGTTTTAAACGAAGCAAAGCACTCGAGAAAACTATGAATCTTGCGACACTTTTCTTGAAAAACAAAACTTTCCTTTCACGGTTGGTTCTTTTCTGTCCCAGAGAAGACAATGAAATGCGCGACAACGCTTCTGCATTTCCCTCTTCTGCAAAAAACACAGAGGCGCACATTCAGATGCTTTACAAATCATGCCCGTGAATATTCACCAACCACAGAATCAAAACCTCGGAAGGCTACATCTGATCAGAATATTTTTGTTGCAATTATCTACTATGCCAAGAGAAAACCTGACTTAAACTAGCTCCTGAAAAAATTCTGTCACTTTTAACTGAGGTAGTTCTGTGTAATTTAGGTTTAGACACGACTTTTCCAGGGTTCAGATGACGTCATCCAGATCTTGTTTCAGTCTGAGTAGAGAAATACCTAGGATATTAAGTCAAACAAGGCTTCCAGGCCCAACCCTACCACTTTTTAGCTAGCAGATATCAGGGAAAGCATAAGTTCTGTGCATTTCAATTTGCCTACTTGAGAAATGGGGATGATGATAGCCCTCTGAGGAAGAATCAAATATGAGTGGAGAGAAAAGAGATGCTAAAACTTTAAGGTATCATCCAAACACTAGAGATGAAAGCATATGACTCTCCTCTTAAGAGTGTGTTAAAGAAATTCTAGCTTCAGGAGTAAAGGGAGTTGGTGGAGAAGATGAAAGTGGAGAGGTGGAGAGAACCGTTTCAAAGAGCAGGTGCGGAGCGTGACGTCCAAGGCGGCCGACAGCAGAGAGCGAGAACGCCTGCCACTCGGAGCTCGGCATGGCCAGGGACGTCAACAGCGGAGGCTGGGGCAAGGCAGTGAGCGTGAACGCCAGAGAAACCCCATCGCTGGGCACACGCCCTTCCCGTATGGACTGTGAAAGCCAGGCTCAGAGAGGAAGAGTTGGGAGCCGGAGGGGAGAGCCATGAATACGGTCAGTGCGTTCCCAGACCTCAGGAGAAACCACTGAAAGAAAACCACTCTCCAAATACACAACTCCTAGCTCTGACCCTGTATGCAAACAGGAAAAGCAAGCAGCATGCTTCTCTGACAATCCTTCAGTTCTAAGAAAGATGGTCACCTGTTCCGTGGCAATAGCTCCAAGACGTGACAGTAGTACAATTAGCAGATTTATTTTAGCTTCTGATGTATAAAAAGATGCCTTTTTCACCTCCTACTGTCGAGTCTCGTGGAAACTGTGCTTATCACAGATTTTGGGCGATGTTGCTCGTGGCGCTGTGGAGGCGGACAGGAGGGCTACGGGATGCGGTCCAGAATGGGACCCTTTAACGCTGTCCTGCATTCTCATTAGCTGATAGTCATGAAAGATGCAAGCGTCAGACACCGACATTGTCACTCCTGGCAAGGACGAAAGTTATCTAATTTGTATTAATATGAGAAAAGTTTAAATCTGCCCGTTTAATATGGGAGAGTTTAGGCAAACTTTCATTCGCTTCCTGGGCTGATAAAGGAAAAGCTGCGAGACCATAAAAGCCACATATTCTGTAAATTAATAGAGACTGAGAATCATCTTATGGTAAATCATCCCTTTTATCAGCAAGAGTATCTCCGAATCAAGTAAATACGAGAACGTTTGTCATCATCTTAAACACCTTATTCTTGCCATTTGTAAACCATTTACATTATTGTCTATCCCGTGAATGACAATTAGGAGGAAATACTTTGGTGAGGAGTTATGGAATCTGGAAGATGTTCGTATCCTTAAAAAGACACATTTATTTTTAGCATTTTACTCCCCCAATTCTTCAGGTTAATGTGATATACTTGCAGTTTTAACTTCTTCGATCTAATCCCCTTCAACTTTATTACACTCTTGCTACGATGATTTAAGGACAGAAAATCAAGGCTCAGATTTAATTATCAATACAATTCTTACAGTTTTTTCTCTTTTTAAATTGCAGTTCTTTTGCCCTAGTTATGGATTATAATTCAGTGTCACAGAGAATTAAAGACACATTTATATTCCCTAGAATTCCACTGATGGATCTGAGTGAAAGGAAGACCAACAATTGCTATAGGATTTGGAAGGACTAAGTCACAACTTGTGTGCGAACCAACAATGTGTCTTGAATTTAGACTTGTTTATTTAACAGTTGTTGACCTATAGGGTATCCCAGAAAGTATGCTAAGTATTTGATTTATAAAATAAAATATGATTCTTCTTCTTAAGGAGTCTACAGCTTAATTGAAGAACAGAACATATAAGAATTATAAAGCTCCTTAACCACCAAGGCAGAATGCAATTATACGAGGGACATTAATCTCATTTCTTTCCCTAAACATTCAGACTAGGTTTTCTTAAAAATATTTACCTCGGGAATCAGTCAGTTCCCAATACTTTGCCCTTTGGAAAATCCCAATTGATTCTAGAAAAAAGTCTCGAGGCTCACTATTGTTTTCTCAAAATCTTAGACTTGAGCCATTTCTTTTAGTGTCTGGCACATACGTAGCAGAAACTCAAATGATTGAATGAATGGATGAATGAGTGAATCACGGAATGTTGAGAAAAAAATACAAAATATGTAGAATTCCTCAGACGTTTCTTATTTATCTGAAAATGTGAGACAATTTAGTTTAAATACAGATGAAGTTAAAACCTAAGTTTCCATCACTTTTTCTTTAAACTTAGATAGATATTAGGTCCAACTTAGGTATCTTGGCAAATTTCCTTAGAAACAGTAATATTCTCTCCATCTATTATTTTTTTTACCCATATAAATAGCCCTAGAGTGATGTTAAAATGATTTTCTCAGTAATGTCCTCTTAGATGTATGCCTTCTTCCTACTTTTCATTTATTATCTAATTTTTACAGTAACTATTTTCAAGAAATCAGAAGCACACGTAGAGTGTCTGCCCCACATCAGCTGATGAGTGACTTTAGCCCCCAATATTTCTCTCCTCGAGGCCGAGCAGGCGCTTTGACCTCTCCCTGAAGAGACCCGGGTACCGCCGTCTTCCCTGACGCCCTCCTTCAAATAATAGTGCCATGTTCTGAGGCCGTCCTCGCTACGCGGACACATTCGCTTAATGTTGTTTCTGCTAATTTAGGATAATTGTCTTTAATTATTTTAAGACGACTTTGAATAATCTCAATATGGCAGAGTAATAGGAATCAATATTCAACCAACAGCCTATTACTATTCGTTTATCAAAAGAAAACACAGGAACCGAGGTTCAGAAGCAAAAACGAAGAGATAAGTGATAATGACAGACCTTGGAAATCAGATGAAACGCCAGAAGGCAGAAAGGGGTTCAAGGAGGGAAGTCAAAACATCCAGAAGGAAGAAGGAAAGGTTCATGTGACAGGCGTTATGAACCTGCTGTGGTATGAGGCAACTGGTAGCTGTCTATACTCACACAGAATTAACATTATCTTAAAATGTGTTCTTTCCTTTTTTAAAAAAGTAATTCTTTCAGGCTTCACCTCTTCAATTAAGTGCATAAAGTATATCCCATGCGAATCAAATTAATAGCTCGTTATTTGTGCAGCTGTTCATCAGAAATAGAGCATCTTCACTGTTCAAAGAATGCGATTGACTTCTAGAAAATCTTATTCCTTGATGATCCCAGTGGATAATGTGTTCCATGAGGATTTCACAAAATTTCCAGTGTGTTTCCCATGATAAGTTCCAACTATTTCATATGTTTTATCATTACTTTAGATACTGGCAAGGTCTACAAATATGAGTCACACACAGAATGTTACCAGGACGAGTAAGTAAGATACTAAGTAACTTGTTGCTCGCACATTGTCTACTTCACCCCCAAAGGTGCACAGATAGTAAGCTCCACAAGGCGAACACTTCATGCCTTGATTCAACCCGGTATTCCTATCATTACTGCTGAAAATAATGCCTAGCATACAGGCATTGAAAGAGTGCCTCGAGGATCAGAAGGCCTTCACCAAGCCGGTCATAAAACTATCTCAGGGGTGTCTCCAGTGACATCTTCTTCATTTTCCATTATTTATCATTCAGTATTTAAAGCACAGGGTAACCATAAAATAAATAGTAAATCTATACAAGGACTATTATGTTCATAGTACATTCATGTAACATGATATTAACATTGAGAAAACAATTTCTCTGAAGTCTGAGAATTAGTAACAAAACTAATTTTAAAAAATTAAATCGTTAGTTATATAATTTACAAAGTGATCCCCTTGATAAGTCTAGTCCCCACCTGGCACTATGCGTAGCTATTTACGGTATTATTGACTATAAAATTAATTTAATAGGTGGTTGTTCAGCTATTTTAAAAGCATTTAAAAATGTGATAAATTTGCCAGTGCATAGCTCATATAATAGATTTCAGTGCTTGAAAATGTGGCAAAAAAATTCATACCTGATAAGCAACGAAAACATTTTAGAGAATTAGGCGAAAAAAAAAAAAAAGCGAACCAATATTCTACAAGACTAAAACTAAAAAGTTAACTTCAACATAAAAGTGAATCTAATACACATGATTTAATTGGGCGTAATTTGAAAGCACCCTCGCCTTTAGGGACCTGAATAAGAATAAAGGAGCAGCCTGAAAATGGAGAGCCGGATACACGAAGTAAGGCAGCGAGGGAAGCTGCAGGCTTGTGAGGCAACCAGGACCCGAAAAGCCCCTTTAAGACAAGAGGCGTCTGAGAGAAAAAGGCAACAAAGAACACTGGGGGCAAAGCCAAGCTGCAGACGGCACACGGGGCAGACGAAGAGCAGCAGGTGCTCGGTACCTGTCCGACAAGTGGAGGAGGGAGGGAGCAAATAAGTGAGCGAATACATGTACGTTTCAGCTATGTTAAATAATTTCATTTAACAACAGCGACGACAAAATGCTCTACTCTACAGAAACAGCTTCCCAAGCGAGATGGTATTAAGAATTTTCAGGGTCTTAGACCCAATCCACAAGCCTGGGTAATTTTCTCTGGGAAGATACTGCGCAACATAACCACATCTACAAAGTTGGTCCGTGGCAGAGAATCGCCATTTCTTAAAAACATGACATGAGAATTACTTATTGTGTGAAGAAGAAGGCCGAGGATGTGAAGGACATTTTTAACACCTCTTTTGCACTGTCGAAGTAGACCACAAGCAACTTTGAAAAATCATAATGTGATGATAGGAGAAAGATGAAAAAATAAATAAAAAATCTAGCAGAAAATGTTAAATAAATACCACTTGGAAGGAAAAGGAGGTAATAGACAAGAACTAAGACGAGAAAAAGAAAAGAAAAAGAAGAAGAAAGAAGGAAAAAGGAAGGCAGGGAGGAGAGAGGGGCGGAAGGAAGTGACCGAGGCTGCCTTAATTAACGCCTCCTCAGCTGAAGCAGACTCCGACTGGTTTCTTCCTGACCTTTTTCTTAGAGCATTTACTTTAGAAAACTTATCATTGGGAATTATTTCTCTGACCCTCTTAGGTGTACGTAAATCTTTTCAAAAGCCTCTTGGCAATTTTAAGCGCAGGAATGTCTTTCTCCAGGACTGGGAGAGATCTCCTTGAAATATGAGCCTCAGGGGAGATAGTATCCCATCTCCTTGATGCTGTGGGAAGTCAGGAACTCAACCGCAATGGGAATTTGGCTCCAAGCTTTAAAACGACGTCCTGTCACAAAGATACAAGAAAGTTTACTTTTTCTTTGAGTAAAGCCAATAAACAAACAGAGATGGCCTGCGTTCCCCCTCTCATTTTAGTGTTTAAAAATCCTCACACTCTGCCACCCTGAACACGCCCCATCCCATCTGATCTTGGAAGCTAAGCAGGGTCAGGCCTGGTTAGTACTTGGATGGGAGACCACCTAGGAAGACCAAGTGCTGTAGGCGTGAAAAATAAAAAATAAGGGGTTGTAAGCTGACAAGGTCCTTGCAATCTGTGAGGTCAACCAAGGGTGGCCTCACCCAAATAAATAAATAAATAAATAAATAAATAAATAAATAAATAAATAGTAAAAATCAAAAAATTAAAAAATAAAAATCCTCACACCCTTCGTTTCAGTGGCGTTGAGCTCATACTGAGTTCTGTTCTCTCTCTCCCCTATTGCAATAGTCTTGAATAAAGTCTTCCCGACCTGTTTCACTTTGTTCAGTGCAAGTTTTGCTTTGACAAAAGCAAAAAATTTTGCCGGAAGAGAATAGGAGAGAAGAGAAAAGAAGAATAGAGAAGAAAAACTCATGGAACGTGATCGACAATTACTTGTGTAAAAACATGATACAGAGAGCTTTTTTAAAAAGCACATGGTTTTTCCTGATCATTCAGTGAATGTGGAAACCACCATTCCCTCACTCATGCTGAACCACCACGACACGGATGCATCACCAGTCATGAAGCGTTAATGAAGAACTCACTGAGCTCGTCACAGGGCAGACTCACCCAAAAGGCATTTGGGAACCCAAGAAATGTCGCCGGTTGTGAAGAGGAAGAAACTAGGTCAGGGAGAAATAGGCAGTGGAGTCAATAGCCACCAACAATGGTACATGGCGGCCACTGAAGAGACTCTTGGTCTGATATTTATTGTCCAAATGGTAGGCAGACTCAGACTTGGTAGGCACAGCACTCCGGGCCAACAGGCGGAGTACTGCAGGAGAAATGCGCAGCACATGCAGGTTGAAGTTGAGCAGATTCCAAGAGTGTCCTCAGCTCTCAGGGAACAGAGGGCTGAGCGGATTCCCCTGGGAGAAGAGCTCGCCAGAGAAACAGAAGCCGAAGACCGATCCGGGGGCTTAGACAATCCCATAGCAGAAAAACTGCATACCAGCAGACATGTGGGTGCTCAGAGCTTGCTGCAGGCAGCCTTGGTGCTCTGAGTCCATCAACAAGACTAACTCCAGATTGTAAAGCCTATTGGGCAGAGACTATGGATACACAATCAATAATCATGATGTCTTAGACACTGAGAGGCAGGGATAAAGCAATGATGATAAGCAATGAAGCCTTCGGGTAAAGAGAGCAAGGGTTAAAATCTAAAAGGGCTGGCAAGACTGGGCACCCAAAACGTCTCCATCCTCGTGAAAGGTGATGGGCATTGTTCCTTTAAGTTTTTAAAGAACTTTTTGAAAACTCCTGCTACTTTTCTCTCCAGGGACAAGCACAGATATTTATTTAAGAG
This sequence comes from Rousettus aegyptiacus, assembly GCF_014176215.1. Classification (NCBI taxonomy): domain Eukaryota; kingdom Metazoa; phylum Chordata; class Mammalia; order Chiroptera; family Pteropodidae; genus Rousettus; species Rousettus aegyptiacus. Next base: position 41,706,793 of record NW_023416288.1, on the reverse strand, counting down.
TGTGATACACTAAAAATTTTCATCAACTCACAAAATATGAACCCTTCTCAGAGAGCAAAACGGCACAGTGCTATTGTCTTTCATTTCCAAGCGCCAGAGGGGAATAGCTTTTAATAAATGCTTTTACTCTGCACTTCAGTGGAATTGCTATGGTGTGAAAACAGGCCTGAGGAGAATAACATGTCGCCACATCCCCTCCGGCGAGTGCAAAATTATACCGTAGTTTCTGGCAGAGAAATAAAGCGCAGATCTGATGACTTTGTTTCAGTCTACGTGGAGATAATGTGTGAGAATATTTAAATGCACAATTCGAAGTATTTCAGCTATGGCCTGAGATGATGATTTAATGTCGGCCTTACACTAACCGTGTAACGTGGGAGTTACATTTAGAGCTGACAACTAAAAAGAAAGTTGATGAAATTACACTTCATTTTATTTTCTGCACAGCTAAGCAGACCTGTTTATTCCATTCCTAATGACAGCTACCACCATAAATTTGAGGAAACTAAACCAACCCAGAGAAGGCCATACATATTAATAAAGCCGAGAGAATTGTCTGCTTACCATATTGGAATAGATTCAACCAAGAAATAAAAAATAGATAAATGTAGAGATGGTTTCCATGGGTCAAATTATCAGAAATGATTTAAAGTCCAAATAGATTTATACTAACTTACCTTTTAATTATATAAAATCCACAATTGTATTAAAGATAAGCAAATGGCTACTTTTGAAAAAATACGGAATGGTTTAAAAAAATGCAGTACAGAAGATAATTTGCATAAATGTTTAACAGTTTAGGAGGCCACTAGTAAGATATTAGGTAGAGAATATTAATATTCTTCAGGAATACTATAGGACAGTATGAAATATCTTACATCGTGAAATAGTTTTAATGGTGATAGTTTTAAACTGATCGTTTTAAAAATTGGGTTTCTTCCATTTAATTTATTTTACTTATCTCTTTGGCAATAAGCATGGGGTAGCCCAGAAAATTAAACCATTGACCAGTTTTAACCTTAATTTTCAGGCCATAGACTCAACAGACAATGCATTATCAGGAGACTTCCAGAATCCTACGAAGCTAGCATGAGGCAATATCTCAGAATACCCATGTAAATGTCAGGTGACGTGGCAACATTCGCATCTAAAAAGCAGCCTCTTTTCAAAGGTCAGTTTTGTCGCTGCTACTTTTGTGATTTAGGGACTAGAAGGCAAACGTATCTCCTACTAACAACACCGGAAGGAAATAAAGATGGAAATTTTCAGGGGTCCACATAATCCAGCCGTTTTTACTTCTTTTCCTGAGTGGTATTTTGCATAAAAGTTTTATAAACAAATAAATGAATTATGAACTAATATAACAATGTGAAAGAATCAACCTCAATTTTACTAGATGCTTAATGGGTTATAAATAACAAGGGTATATTTTCTATTGAATGCCGAATTTCCGCTCACTGTCTCCTAGCCAGAGTAAGATAGATGCTCAGACGTAAAGCAAATTATCTCTGACATCATCAAGTTTTGAGTGCTGATTGCATTAGTTCATTTGGCTTCCGGAGTAGATTTTAGCAATATTTGTATCTTTGTTTAGTCAATAAATTATAGCCTATTTTTTTTTTAAAGGTATCTGAAGCAACTGTCTCCAGCTTTGTCCTGGCTGTAGGTTTCTATTTAAATGCATTTAATTCTCGTGTAATATATAAAACTGTCTTCCTTAATTGCTATCGTTGCTACTTCCACTTTCACTGTTCCACATAGCGACTTGTCAGGTCGCCTCTACCTCTGTCTTTTGCAATTATGCAAATTGCATCGAACCGCACCAGAGGCTTGGGAATGCCTGCGTCTGCGCAGGGTGGTCTGGGGTTATTTAATCTGCTACATCTGGGCAGAGAGATTTGGCTCTGGCTGTGGAGGGAACTTCATGGTGCCCATGTGGGGAGGCCACACTAAGCTTTTACCACACTTTGGGTATTTCCTCAAGGTCCAGAGTACTGCTCAGACTGAGGGTGTGTCCTCTAAAGGGCCTTCCCAGGGATCGTTTATAAATAAGGTGAAAACTAGGATTTTGAAAGAAAAGGGGATTAAGAAGTAAAAGCAGTCACGGGGATGTAAAACAGCACAGAGATTATAATCGGTAGTATTATAGTGGCTATGCAGGGTGTCAGGTGGGTGCTAGGCTTATCGGGATGATCACTTTGTACATACATTCATGTACAAATGTCTAATCGCTATGCTGTACACCTGAAACTGATATAAATATTGTATGTCAACAGTAATTGAAAAAAAATTTTTAAAAATCAAACCAGTTTCAATTCACAGAACAGAAGGCTCAATGCCTCTCATAACAATAAATGTAAATTAAAATGCTTCAACTGTCAGATTTCTTTAAAAATTAAAATATTCAATAATATGCAATCACTTATTTATACTTGTAAGAACAGTTAAAATCCTTTAGGAAAATTCTGTGAAAATAATTTTTCTTTATAAATTGTGACAATGCTATGCCTCAGTTTCTTCAACTGACAGTGGAAATAATACCTATATGTTGTAAGAAATAAATGAGTATGTGCAAAGTAATTAGAATTGCTTTACACACACACAACTCTACCTGTTAGCTATCATTATTATTATTATTATTATTTTATTATCATCGACATTTAAAATAAGCAGACCTTTGACACAGCAACTTTACTTTTATAAACTTATCTCAAAAACAGAGGCAGATATAGGCTTTGTGAGGACAGGACTTTATGTGATTTGAGAGCCTGTCTTTAAGGAAAAGAATATGGCAACATAAATTCAAAATTAGTTGTCAAAGTGAATTCAAAATTAGTTGCCAATCTTTACAATAAGGAAATAAATTAAAACAAATTATAGGTGTCTTGGAAACCAGGTCCTCTCTCCTTTTTATAAGTCGTCTTTAGGAAAATCACCAGCAGTTTCTATCTGGACCGTGATCTTTCCTCCCATCAAAAATACTCCGCAAGCCGGAGCTTTCAAAGAGCCCCGCGCGTGAGCCACCTGGAGCGCCGGCTCCATCACCGTCATGGGATACGCCCCTCTGCCGAGAAAACGCTCACGTGTGCGCAGAACAATGTCATCAAAGTCTGTATTTTTTTATTTTTTAAGATAAGTACGTTCATATATGCATTAAAATTTCTACACGTACACATAAAAAAAAATTTGTTCCCTATAGCATGACTTACACTAGCAAACACATGAGGCAAAATTAATAGCAATCAATAGGCAGCAAAACACGATGGTTAAAAGAGTGAATTCTGAAAACACACGACTCAGGTCAAGTCAGGGCTCCAGGACACACTGCCGTTGGGCCTTAGGCAAGTACTTAACCTCTCTGTCTTCCATTCCATTCTCTGTAAAACAGGGATCGTAAAAGTGTCCACGCATCAGGTTATTATGGAAAGCCAATGAGTCGATATTTATAAAGTGTTTATTTAGAACAGTGTTTGGCACATGGTGAGTGCTATTTCAATACAGAATAAGTACAAATGTTTTTGGAGACTAATAGAATAGGTCCATATAGTCATACAATAGAGTGCTAAACAGGCAATAAGAAGATAAATCTATATAAAAATTGAATATTGATATGTCAAAAGCCATTTTTAGACAAGGAAATTGCAAGACAGTAACATGACACCAAGCATGAGGGGAGAGGGAGAGAGGAAGAGGAGCTGATTTTACACCACTTAAAAGCTGGGCAGTTCAATATGATGCTATTTGGAGATACTATGTTTTTCTAATGTGGGGAAAAGCGTATTGACAATTCATTACAGTGCACTCGATATTCGCGGAAGTTTAAAAACAAATAGTCCCACAACGTTTTTGCCTTGTCCCGCAGAGAAACGAGGCGTGTTCTCCCCTCTTTGAATCGGGGCTCTGTCTCCGTCCCACCAACAGAACAGGGCGAGAGCGACGCTGCCCCCTCTCCGGGCTCAGGCCACGGGAGACCGGCAGTTTCCACTCGCCGCCTCTGGGCCCAGCTTCCGCCCTGAGGAAACCTGGGCCGCACGAGGCCACCCACAGGTGTTCTGGCTGGCGGCCCGGCCACGGCCCAGGCAACAAGCTGCATTAAATCCCATGCGTGTGAGCCAACGTGCCTCTAGCTGCGATCAGCCCCCAGCCTTCCAGTCTTTCCAGCTGAGGCCCCAGCACTTGGCTCTGTACAAATTCCTGACCCCAAGTTTTGGCATTAGATCCTGGCTCTGAAGCCATTAAGATCCATGCTGGTTGTTACCGGGTAGGTAGATAACAGGCAATAGATAACTGGAACGATATGTTTATATATATAATTTTTTCTATGACCTGAGCGGTCTTTTGTATGCGCTCAGCCAGTGACAGCAACATTTTAGCGGACACTGCTAGACACCGCCGACCCACGAGCACCCCGCAGTGCCAGTGGGGTCCCTGAGGTCTGCGCCATCTAGCTTTAGCTACATACTGGTAAACAAATGAAACCCATAGCAATCGTTGAAGGTTTGTCGCTGACAGCGCTAGGCCTGCCACAGAGGGAAGAGGTCTTCCTGCTTCAAACTCGAGTTTTGGGATGCACGAAGGGCTTTCTCGAAAACAGTAAAAGAAACCAAGCCAAGCCTCACCCAGTCACTGAGAACTAACGGAATTGCCTTGATGTCGTGAGGTCGAGCATTGTCGTGGACGAGAAAGGTTGGGTAACAGTTGTATGAAATCGCAGGAAAACTAGAAGACACTGCGGCCCGCGGCTCGACGTGACTAAATGATTCAGTGAACACAGGAAGGCAACGGCCTCTACGCAGCGCATGACAGGGCCCACGTGGATGGTGCCCTGCAATGCATGAGTGAGGCTGCTCCCGGGGACCGAGCCCACTAGCAAACCACGCGTGCGTCTGAGGACCACTAGCCCGTGTGTGTGCGCGCGCACATGCACACACGCGTGTTTTCACAGGCACTTTTATGTGAATCAAAAATACCTGAAAGCGCGCGTAAGAAATTCATAATAACTGTTAATCACGGATCCTTCTGGAGAGTGTGGGGCAGGATTTGGGAAATCAGATGGTCTGTGGAAAGAGTGAGGAAACTTTACCTTTGTAGTTTCCTTTTTTTTTTTTTTTTTACAAGAATGCGATACTTATATAATTTAAATTTTTTAAAAAATCTATTTTAAATAAAGGAGTCCCATTCGAAGCCTGAGGTTTATCACTTCGCTTCTCGGCTGTCTCGCAGGCAACACAGGAGAGTTTTCCTCTGCTCCCTCTCCGAAAATGACAGTCCTGAATAGTGGGCTGTGAGCATTCATTTTTAACACGGAATGGTTATAAAATGTCAAACCTTTCCACTTTGCCTTTATATTTTTTAGTTGCAAAGATTTCCAGCTTCTAAAAATAAGATAAACTTCTCTCTTGAGTTTATGTACCTCGGACATGTTTTCACTACACCGTAGTCGTTTATGAAGTGTGTATCTAATGGTGGACATCAAAACTGTGCTTGCAATAATCATTTTTCTTTTCGAGCTATCTCAGAGCAATCCCAGAAAATGTCCTCTCATGATCAAAGCAAATCGTCGCCTGGAAAAATGCACTATTTTCAGTTAGCTCTGCTACCAGCAAGCGCCAAATGCATTTGAAGACAGAGTATTTCACACTAGACAAAGTTAAGTAACGCACTAAAAAGCAGCCATGAGATCACCAAGAAAATCTACACAGAGATCACGTGGGCAGCATGTCTGTGTTGATGCGGGGAAACCCACCAGCAGCGCGCAGAACTGAGCTTTCTGTATCTCACGACGTGTCCCAGAGAATAACCGAGACGCGAAAAAGACAGGAGGGAAATATGCACGGCCCCCCGCCAACACGGGCCGGCGGGCAACCGTACCGGCCGCGATCCTAAAGCCTTGCAGCATGTTCTGTTTCGGTGCCGCTCCATCTTCCGCCCCGTGGAAAGGACTGTGTCGTGCCTACAGGACCATGGGCGCTCTGCACCAGGACCGACCTGAAGCCCCCACTCAGGGCAGATGCCACAGTGTCCCGTCTCGGAGGATGGTCCTCCCTGGTTAAGAAGTCCACCGTCCATGTAGGAAGGGGACTCCCAGAGCAGCCGGTGGTCAGGGAAGCCGGTCGTGCTGGGCACACTCTTCCTTCCTGCTCTTCCCACCTAAACCGATGTCAGCTTAGTGGTTACTAAGCAGGCGCACGCCCCATTTTGAGGGTGAGGGACGGAGTGGGACGCGTACTCTATCTACTTTAGGATGGTCATAGCCTTGCTGCTGATTGTGATGTGAAAGTCCCCTGTCATTTGCCACATAGCTTGTCTTGCCCCGAGAGCAGAAATTTTTGAAGTGGGTTATGGGAAGAAAAGATTGAACATCCATTTATTCTCTTCTAGAAATAAAAAAGAATTAAGCTTACTAATATTTCCCATTGAATGGACCTGAGTTCCCACCCTCAGTCCTTAGGTCAGAGAGTCACATGTCACATATGCTCTGCACCGGATACCGAGGAAAGGGCAGGACTTCCCTGGCTGGCCATTTTCACTGGTTCCTTCGCTTTTGACATACAGCAATGAATTTCAGATTGTGTATGCCCGATTAGATAGATTTACAGACTATATTTATACTAAACTAAATCTCAGCATGGTCAAAGGGCTTTAAAAATATCTCTGCAAAGAAACCCAGACTGAAGATAAAAATGATGCAAGTTCAAGCAGATAAAAAATAAAGTGGCAGAGTTAACACGTCTATTCTTAAATGAGTTTTTGCCATATTGCAAATAAAATTAACAATAATCACGTGGCTCCATGTCAGCCCCCAAGTTGAAGATGATTAAAAGGCTTCCATCTGCTTTCTCTAATGATGAACTTCTTCTAAAGTTCCTTGAGATATTAACTAGAGAGCAAGAGATGGTTTAAATATACGTAGATAGATATGTAGCTCTGTTAAAAATAAATATGTAAACATATATGTTGGGAGTGCGTGTCCCTTTTTTTTTTTTTTTTATGATAGATGTGCCCATTCAAAGATACCGAAGTCACTCTTTGGGGGAACAGAACAAGGGGCGAGAAGAGATCAGCAGTGAACAAAGAGCACATCAATTCTTAATTTTGAGCTGATTTGCTCTGAAATGCTGACTGTACTCATTTTGTAAGGACGTACACGTAATAAAGGGATTGCTGTTTTTTGTTTTTGTTTTAACTACCTGGTTTTGCTACCTTTGGCCCGCTCACCACCAGAGCCATTTTCTCGAAGTGATTACCTTAGGAAATACACGATGACACACTAGAGTCCGCATGGAAATGCCGATTCACTTAAACAAGTGAATCATTTCCATCTCCCTGAAGTCGTTTGAATGCAAATGACCCATTTTACGTTTTGTTTCTGTGTTTTGCCTTAGGAGAAATAGGCTTTATTATTTCACAGTAAAAGCAAAATAAATAAATAAATAATAATTTCCTTAGCCTACTAACATCTAACAGGGAAAACACCTGCGAAGACAGTCTCTGCCTCTTACCCAATCGTACAGCAGGAGGGGACATCGGGAATGAGCCATCGCAGGCTCCTCATCTTACGCATGCAGATATGGGGCGTGGCAAGACGGAGCTACGTCAGCAGGAGCCCTCGGTTCCTTAGCCACAAAGCCTGGACCAAACTCTTCCTGACTCATGGACCAAACACGCCGCAGTGAGCCCACTGAACCGGAAACGCCACGCTGCCCTTAGCAAAGCAGCTCACGCAAGAAGTGTAGACACAGCTGCGTTTCTTAAAAGGAAACCCACAGAGATAAAAGATAGAAACGGTGAGAAAGAACATAAAAAGAGAAGGGGAAAAGTTTAGGATAGGAGACAGCCTTTAACCGGGGTTTTAAAATGATTTCACAGCTAACTCTTTAGCCAGTTGGGAGCAGTGCGCATTTTTATTCTTTGTACAGGATTTGTTATTCTCTGGGAAATGTTGAGAGATATTAAGAATCACATTTGAGCTAGTTTTACCTAAAGCGTATAGTGGACTTGTATTTAATGTACTCCAGAAAATTTTGTAGCTTCTCTGCTTTTGCTGATTCAGTGACCCGGTATCGTTTTTTTAAGTACTACATCTTTCTCTAATGTGAACTATTTTTGTCTCCAAATGCATCTGGCACTTGTGAGCAGCAGAATTAACTAAAAACAATGCATTTTTTTTTCCAGGAAGTGATTTGCTTTGATTAGATTTCCCAAGATATCTCCTCACCAATGTCAGGTAACATTAAAAATATATACATTACAGATTCGGATTCATTGCGTCTGGGGACCAGCATTTTTAACAAGCAGCTCTGTGATTCCGATGTAGGACTACACTTTTGAAAATATCGCTTTCTCAGACCCTTCCCACGCACTCATTTTAGAGAGCATTCCCCTAGAATGGGGCAGTAAAACGCCCCACGGTGTGCTGGGCGCGGGACCTACTTGATACTGTGTAGGCAAACAGTCTACTTGTTTCCTCTGACTTTCCCTTTCGGCCATGTGGAATCACACACTATTTGTTACAAAGAAGAATGTTTTCGAAGATCACACCAGACATTACAATACATAGCCAATTAACTAGACTGCCTCAGGACTTACCTAACCAAATCTCCATTTTGAAACCCTTTTTATTTTGTTTCAAATAGTCATCATTTGTTAAAGAATAACATAATGAGCATGTAATAAAGGAAAGATTTTACCTTTTAACTAAGTCTATCACAGAATTTGTCTTGAGATAGAAATAAGGAACTCCAAATTGAGAATCCTCCTCAGCCACATCCCCAATTCCTAAAAATACCCGTTAACATCTAAATGTCATCTAGAAGAATAACATTCATCTCTCAGCAGCCATTAATGTGCGCACAGAGAGTGACTTGTTAGAAGACAGTAATTGGACAAGGAACGAATGCCCTGATAAGGAGTCAGCAAGGCACGGGTCTAGACTGGAGTCTAGGTTCGGTGGTCCCGTCTGGGAACGCCTGCCTCGGAAGCGGCAGTGTGGGTTCCCACGGCTGAGCGCTGCGTGAGGGACCCGAAGTGAGCAGGAGGCAAGGCAGAGAAGTGGCAAGAGGAAAGAACTGGCAGAGAAACCAAAGCCACTCCAGTCTGGGCGCTGCGCCGGCCTTGTGCCTCGGCCCTTCCCTCCTGAGCGCTTACGGCCCTCTCGGCGTGGGCAAGGCGGGACCTCTGGGCTAAGCGGGGCAGCCCAGATTTGCAAATGAGACAGACCCAGATGAAAATCCGAGCTCCTGCAGCAGCTGTGCGACCTTGCGCATGACCTCTGCACATTTCAGTTCCCCGCCTGTAAAATGGGGGTGATAATGAAAGAGATTTGGAATATTATGCATCTCTACGAAATAAAACAAAGCTAACGTTCACTTATTGAGGGTTTTCTGTGTTTGGCATTGGAGGAAATGCAAAGACTTATAAGACATGGTTTCTGCACTAAAGAAGTTAACGATTGATTAGAAGTTCAAAGCAAGTGAAAAGTTTCAGAGCCATGAAAAATTAAACAGCATCAGACTTAACAAGAAAGATGTCATGAGACACAGTTGGTGATTAGTTTCAAAGTGAATCGCACAGACAAAAATCGTTATATGAAATTAGAAGACAGAGCAGTCACTTCTGTTTACTCATTGAGGAAGACTTAAAGCAGAAATTGGCAGAAATCGGCAGCTGAGGGGCTGAAATCGACCTGCGGGCCCATTCAACTGGAAAATCTTCGTGTTTCGTTGTTTTTTGTTTTTGTGTCTTTTTAAAATAAGTTGCCAACATCAAAACTGGGAAGAATGATGTGTTATGTCCAGGAAAGTCTTTCCAGATGACATTGACTACTGTGAACTCGAAGGAAGAGGAACGAGAAAGCACGTCCAAGTGCAGCCCGCCCCTCTGTCCGCCCGTGCACTTGTGGGTAGCGTCCCTCTTCTATCCGGGCATTTCCAGCGTTGAAATACAGTTCCTGTCAGTCCTTCTGTCCAAAATTCTTGTTAACAGCACCCTTAAAAAGACTATTTCTCGAGCCACCAAAAATAATTAAAACTTTCAGGGTAAAAACCAGCGGTTCCTCCAACTCTGGGTGATGATCGGCTTAGAGCTGGCTTTAAGCGCTGACCACTCCATAACGCGAACGAGCAGGCAATTCAATCCTCACATCCGTAGGAATCCACGGGGATGAAACGCCGACAAGCAAGCGCACACGTGAGACGTGTGGGGAATCAGGCGGGTGAATAAACGGACATCTCAGATTTGACTCGGGCATGTACCCTGACTACAGAGCTGCGAACGGAGACGAAGAGCTCCGATCCCGTCACTGTCCTTTTATTCAGCAGCGCGATGTTGGCAGGACATTGAAATGTTCTCATCTGAATATTCAGAAGCCTGGGATGGTACGTCTCCAAAAACCTTTCTTGCCATGTAAACATATGTCTATCCTTGTGGAACCTAATTGACTTTTATTTCTCGTAGGTGCGTTCGAAATGTATTTTACTCGTTGAAAATACCGAACATTCTGCGAACCCATCTACATATCCAAAAGATTTTTTCCATGCAATATTACAAAGATGGTTCTACTTTCACCGAGTAATGCGGCATGTATTACTATCATCCCAATATCTCTTTAATCTCTGGATTTACCTTCTAAATTTCAATTGACAATCATGAGAATCACTCATAACCACATGTGGCGATGGAAGAAATGATTCGAAATAGGAGGAAAGATAAATATTTTCTAGCAGAGTAGAGCTATTAAACCATACTTATTCTGATACCCACCTAAGACACCTCAAGATATGAAAATCTGACTTTCCAAAATAAGAGACTTTTTTAACTTCATAAAACATTTTGAGTTTGCTACGTAGTGGCTCTTTAAACAGACATTGACTCCGTATCGCGCATAGTAGGTGCTTCATTAATTCATGGGCTATGAATTCAACGACTAAATGAGGTGTTCATCGACCTCCATGTTTTAGCTCCAACATAATTTCCTAGGAATATCTCTATCTCTATCTGTCTATATCTGTCTGTACCATCTATACCTACATCCCTATTCCGCAGTGTTTGAGATTATCTTCACTCCTGATCTCCTCAGCAGAAGATAAAAACGATACATTTTGGTCAAGCCTGGAGAATCTACAATCTAGTCACATTTAAAGGTAGCCCTGGGGATATCCAGGGATCTGTTATAAATTCTTTCAATTTTTAGTTTCGGAGGATAAATGGCATTAGCCCACTAAGGTGGCAGCTCAGCCGCTTGGGGTGATAATTAATCAGACTGCAACCTTCCACTGAAATGTTCATTTTTGTAGATATAGAGGGAAAAATTATGGAGAGCAAAGTGACCTTTGTCACTGCACAATGCTAATATATTTTCCGCCTAAACTGATCTACCAGCGTAAATACATAATGTTAAGGGAGCAGCTCTGAGTGGGAAGCGGACGAGGCTGGGGATGCGGCCCGGTGGAGGAGTCGGCTCCAACCCCGGGGCAGGTGGCAGTGCGACCCCGCTGCCCTGCCGGCAGCTTCGATGCTTTCAGAGAGGCATCAGCTCGTCCCGGCCCCGCCCCCCCGCCCCCCCCCCCCCGCCCCATAAGTACAACGCAGGACGAGAGCGCGGGGCCCGCAAGGCTGGGCCAAGGCTGGCTGGGCGGGGGCGGGGGCGGGGGCGGGGGCGGGGGCGGGACACACGCTGCGGCCGAAGGTCAAGCTCAGGCCCCAGCCGCGCTCTCAGCAGCATGGACGGAGCTGAAAATGGGGCACCTCTCAGTGGGGTGTTAAAGGGCTGAGTCAGAGCTCGATCCGTTTTGGGAAAAGCGGGACTCTCGCTGCGCGCGAAACCTCCTGTTTCCTGGGGTACCCAGGGGTACCCGGGGTACCGCATACCACACTGCTCCAGCTGCTGACCTCCCTCCCGGCGCCCCGGTATTCACTTACTCACATGAGCCGAATCGCTCAGCCTATCACCATGTCTTATCTTCCTGGTTTAATTTATGTATCGCCTACCTGGATAAAGAAGGCGACCAGGGAGGTGCCTTACCTTACAGATATTTCGGTCCTGTAAACCTCTAGCGTATCAAACCCCGTCTTGGCTTCTTGAAAGACTCAAACTGACACAGTGCCTGCTGGGCTAAAGTGTGTTGCAAATTCTTTGCAACTACTTCCGTTTGGCGGTGGACCACGGGAGAGCCCAGCCTCCGGCCACATCGGGACGCCAAGGGAAAAACTTCAGGGAAGCTGTAGACAGGTTCATCACCCACTTAGAACTCTTGAGTTATTTCCACCAACGTCACGAGCCTCAGAAAAATCATCTGGCCAAGCTCTGCCTGCATTTCAGATGAACTAAAATTGAGATGAAATACCATAGCTGTGCTAGCCACTAAGTTTTGGGGTAGTTTGCAACAATAGATTTTTCTCTCTTGTTCAGTTGAGTTCAAAATCAATACCCTATGTAGATAATTCCTATAAAAGAAAGAATTTTAAGAGTCTATATGAGAGAGTATTTTCCGTAGACTCTTAGGCTACAGTTTTTACTGTCAGATTAGGTTTTATTCAACTGTAACCTGTTGAGTTCTATAGAAACTTCTTGTAACGTCAGATGCTAAGAAAGCACCTTTCAAAGCTCTCCTACCTACAGGTTTTTAATGTATTGGCTCACTTTCTAGCTTCACTTTATAGAAAGCAGCTCAATAATATTCCAGTCGTGATGCAGTTCTGCAAGGCGTTTTATGCTCGAAGGAGAGGCAGAGGGACAGGTAGAGTGGGAAGCTTTTCCGAAGTCAGGGCTGTTGGAAAGAGCATGCTGCTGCAAGCAGATTCCACATGGAACGCTGATTTTATGTTGATCAATAAATCCAGATAACACAAGGCATTACCATTCTCAAACACTGCAGTTTTTTGCTCCATTTTAACTGAATGTGTCTTGTAGAATCTTGTTTCATTCCATAAAACAGAATGACATTTTTTTTTCCCCCAGCCAGACGCACTAGACCCATCTGAAATCAATCTTTCTGCATGGCAAATACATTGTAAATTATAAAGCAATGTGTGTACTAAAGCGAGTGTCGTAGTTAATTTTAACAATTTTTTAAAAGCATGTCAGGACTTTGATAATATCAGGAAGATGAAAATTTCTGACACAGCAGGCCAGCTCAGCATAGCTTGCCATTTGAAGTTAGAGGCCATTGACTAACATGTCATCAGATTCACACAGTATTTATGGTCGATATGCTCAATAAATTAAAAGCGTTCGATCTTGGGCAAGACATAGATATGAATGACTAAAACAGAAGACCTGAAAGTCTTACAGTTGTGACAAATATATACCCTTAACAGATGTGTTAATTTATGTTCCATGGAACCTGACACCTGCTTTAAAAATCACAGGTTCGATGGAAGTCTTCCGGCACCCCGGTGCCACCACGTCCCTTAGAATCATCTACGATACATGCCATTCCAATTCCTTTGTGCTTATATTAATTGATCCCAAAGGACTAAGAGTACATAATCCTAGCTTTTTACGGTATCTTTAAAGCCTTTTTTTTTTAAACCATGCTTTTCGAAGTACAAGCCAATCATTCATACATACATCCACCTATACCTTATGGTGGAAAAAGTAAAGAAAGAAGAAGAAAGGTGTTTAGGAAAACACCAGTTGTTCCGCTTTGCAGGGGCGGGGTGTTTGTTTTGCCTCGTTGGAGGTCTGCCTGGTGATCACGCTCTGGAACCGATAAAGAAAGCTGGTCCCGGAGGCGCGGACGCGCAGTCTGCATTCCCTGACCTGCCTCTCATGTGCGCGCCTCCATGCCTTCACCTTCTGTTTGTGTCACCTGTGGACCCTCACAGCGACACCTGCCACCTCTTGGCAGATGACCCAACATCCAGCTTACGATTCTAGCCCAGACTTCTCTCCTAATCTCGGCTCCGACCCTCCGCCTGCATATGGCACGTCTCCACTTCTTCTCATCATAACTCAAATATCAGTGCTATTCAGAGCTCAGTATATGTCCAATTATTTGAAAATTTGTATTTTCCAGATGTGAAAACTGAATCCTAGAGTGGTTTACTAGGTTATCTATAGCAGCTTATTAAATACAAACCCATTTCTCTAGAAACACACACACACACACACAATAAAATCTAAAGTCTACACTTTGAGATGACTAATGAAATTGAAAACCTCCAATTTATCAAGAAAAGTAGAGAAGCCATTTAAAAAGTTATCACCATCAGAAAAAGATAATTTTCACTTCTTGAATTTCTACTTCTTGTTCTAGATTTCAGCCTTCCAGTGAAAATTTTCCATTTTGTCATTAACTTTTCTTGAACATAATTTTTAGAGTTATTTTAAATTCCAATATTTAAATCACTTACGGATGTTGTTTTTTTTTTTTTTTTTTTTTTTTGTCTACTCTTTCCTAAGCTTTTTTCTAATAATAAATCAGGACATTGTATAGAAAAATTATAGAGGAACCAAAAAAACTGAAGTCTTCTCACAAAGGGCTTTTTTATTCCCCCCCCACCCCCAAGCTTCTAGAAGGCAGTCTTGAGCACAAGCAGAACCATTAACCCAGTCAGGGCGTAAGTGGCTTGGAGCAAAGGTTTCAATCTCCACGAGCCCTCATTTATTTCCGGTTTCCCCTTACTCCTCACGTGTTGTCATTTAGGGGACTCAGTTGAGACTGGGGCCCACCTCGCCGTGGCCCCTGTAGTCCCCTTTTGTATATCCCCACCAGCACCGAATTTCTGTTAACTGCTTTCTATTCAGCTTCTGACTCCAGGCCTGCACCGCCTCAAGGTAAAAGCAACTCAGAAGGTAAATCTGACTTCTCCGTAATTCTCTTTATCTGGAATTATCCCCGCTACCTGGGAAACCTTGCAATGCCTTCAGGCAGACGTTTTTATATATTTCATCCAGATTTTCTAGTTGTTCGCAGCAGGAGAATTGGTTAGCTCCAAGCCAACCTATCATAGCTGGAAGCCAGGTTATGTTTTGAAGATACAATGAATAGGATTTTTGGTCAAATTAGATCTGAAAGGTGAGTGAAAGAAACTAATCAAGAATAACTCCAAGGGTCTGTTTGTTTGTTTGTTTTCGACCTGAAAAAGTTTCAAGTCACTGAAATCGGGAGGTTGGGTGGGTGAGACATATTTTTAGGGAAAATCGACAAACTCATTTATGCGTACATTAAAAGTTGAGAAGCTTTTTGCATACAAAAGTGGTGATGTTGAGTACACAACTGGGCATACGATTCTAGAGTTCAAAAAAGTCTAACATGGGGAGACATGACTTTATGAATCTTCTGAGTGTACTTTTGGAGTTTACAAGGTAGAGGCTGAGATATACCTAATCTTAGCACGCAGAACAGACAGAGACAATCTTCTAAAGATTAAAGAGGCCCTCCACGTGGCAGGCTTTCAGATCAGAATGTCTGAAGTGGAGCAAGAGAACGAGGCAGACAGAGCAGGATCCTGGGCTTGCAAACAAATCCAACCACGCTCTAGTCTCTCTGCGGCAAACAGTCGGGATTTCCTTGTCTCCCTTCTCGCTCAGGTAGGTGGTCCAGCATGGTCCATGCCCCTTTCTACCCTTCCTCCCAGAGGAAGCCATCCGTGGAGAGGAGCCTGGTATGTAGCAAAGGGGAAACTAGCAAACACCAAAGGATTTGGAAAAGAGGATGAAAGTGAGGAGAGGCAGAAAAGGAGAAATAAAAACATAAACACGCTTGAAAGCAAATAATCCTTGTGTTTTAGATTTTTACTCATTTCTCAATGCTTATATTAGGAAGTGTAGGAGTGTCTGAGTCGAATCTCAGTTATCTATAAGGGATACACACCCTCATCATTAACTACTAGTGGTCTTTTTAAAATTAAAATATAATGAATATACAACAGTATGTTAGCTTCAGGTACACAACATAGTTATTCAACATCTACATACCTAACGAAGTGCTCATCGTGATAAGCCCCGTGCCCGACACCGTGCAAAGCCGTCACAGAATTATGAACCCTGTTCCCTATGCCGTGTGTTACAGCCCTGTGAACCGGCCGCGGTCTGTCCTTATTTAACTCACTAAATAACTTTTGAAGGAAGAAGAATAAAGGGGCCTTTTTGAGTTGAAGAATCCCACGTCTGCCCTTTTTAAAAGCCGTTTTATCCTCCTGGCTCCAAGACACTCTCGTCCGTCATGTCACGACCACTGTGACTGTGGAACAAGGACGCGCCCAGAGCGAAACGAGAAGTGCAGTTTGGGGCTCGGGGAGCCGGCTGCGTTTTTTTAATGTTCATAGATTTTAATGCCTTGCTTAGGAACCATGACGAATAATTTTTTATCTGGCCCCATTATTGGCATCGTCCAGGTACTAAGTGCCACTGACTGAATGCTTATGTTCCTCCCCCCAAAATTCACATGTTGAAACCCAATCTCCGACGTGAAGGTATCCGAAAGAGGGAGGACTAGGAGGTGATTAGGCCATGAGGGCGGAGGCCTCGTGAATGGAATTAGTGTCTTTAAGGAAGAGCCCCCAAGGGCCGCCCTGCCCCTTCTGACGTGGAAAGACCCCGAGAGAAGACGGTCGTCTGTGAACCAAGAAGTGAACTCTCAACGGACATGGAGTCTGCTGGAGCCTCGACCTTGGACTCC
The DNA here is from genome assembly GCF_014176215.1 of Rousettus aegyptiacus. Lineage (NCBI taxonomy): Eukaryota > Metazoa > Chordata > Mammalia > Chiroptera > Pteropodidae > Rousettus > Rousettus aegyptiacus. The sequence goes on along the minus strand of NW_023416288.1, from coordinate 41,690,168 downwards.
GCAGCCTCTAGCACTGGGAGCGACAAAGGTTTGTTGTTGAAGCCGCCCCACCCATGGCACTTTGTTTGGCTTCCTGAGCAGACGCGGACGGTAACAGGGAGCAGTTGCCACCATCACTGGAAAGTGCACGACAGTATCGGGCCCGGTTACCGCGGATGCCTCTGGCTTCGTTTTCCTTCTCTTGGCTCCGACCTGACTTAGCCAACATCCACGCACCTGACAGAATAATCTCCCCAGAACACCATGCTGACCACATCTCTCCCTGGTGAAGACTCTACCTTGGTTTACTACTACATCACGGTCCTATTTTTTAAATTTACGTCTCCCTAAAATACTGCCGCAATTCTCCATCCTTGCCTCTAATGTCAGCCTCCCTTATGTGTCGTGTAACAAAAATTCAATTCTGCTTATATTTCATTTAGTTTCATAAAGTCTTACGATTGGTAATGCACAAAACTATTTGCATACACCATACGATGCAATCAGTGCTAGACTCTTGAGACGCTGACTGCCGTGCGTTGCCACAAGGGCCGCCTCAGAGGACACTGGGAAACCAGGGACGGTATGACCTCCTGTCGGAGGACCAGAATCCTAGCTCCACCTCCTGTCCTACCCGGTTACATAACCTTGGTGCGGGGCGGGGGAGGGGGGTGTCATGTTATTTCTTTGAGCCTCTGGCTGGTCATTTGCAAAATGCAAGACCTGGATACAGTTATTTCTCAGGTCCTTGTAATTCTAATGCTTTACAAGGTTCTTGCCTCTCATAGCAAAGGGAAAATTAATGACTAGAAATAAATAGCATTAGCTTACAAGTTAGTGACTTTATAGGAAGTCTGCGTTTGAAGCAAATTAATAAACTAGATGATACTACATTTACCAGATACATAAATTAGCAATTTATTCGTATAGGGGTTTTTATTTATTTCTTGTTTTTGTCGTTTGTGCAGAGTGTTTTGGCTTCCGTTTATAATCTCAGGCAGTCTTTCTCTGACTGATGCGTCTGCTCTTTCAAACTCCCAGACAATTCTGATTGCTTTTAATCTGCTCGCATCTGGTCATAATGAAGACAAAGCTGTGATAATAGGTCTAAAAACAAGTTAAAATTATCTGAGAAGCCAAAAAACAATAACTGTAATCATAGAGATTGCTACACTTGATGGAAAATGAGGAAACTGCTACACATTTTCCACATTTTGGTCATTTTTGCCTCCAAATCTCGCTCATGCTTTCACCTATGTAGATTACCCTGCATGGCGCTCTCAGTCCAAATCCATTATTTCTCTCCAGGTCAGGGTCAAAACTCACTTCACTGGTTCTTCCTTCCTGTCGCTCCTTTATTCCTCATGAGAGAGGGGCCAGGCTTGGCTTCACGTTGTTCTCTACCCGTATGAACTCTCTCTCCCACCGCAAGCCTCTGCATCGCGGTACCCCGTGCACGCGCCCTGGCTGCTCAGGGCACCCCCAGCTGTGCCCGCTGCAGCGTCTCACCCCCCACCCCGGTATTCACTACCGAATGCTGACTGTACACCCCAGCCTGTTTTTCTGGACTGCAGATATTTTAAAGCAAAAAAGAAAAAAAAAAAGTTGACGATTAAATACTAGTATGTACAGGTAAGAATGAAAATGCATCTATTAAATTTCTAAGTTAATGTTAGTCATGGAGAGATTTGATAATGTGGAAAAAAGGGGGGAAAATTGACCTCTCCATAGTACAGTTAGCTTCATCCTGCATCAATCAGTCTGATCGAAAGTTACACCTGCCATCAAAATAGAGGACGCTCCATGACATCCTTGTGATTGCTAAGTAGGGGACAGAGATACCATTCCAGATAATGCTGACGGCCAAGTTATGTTGGAGAAAGAACGAAAGTTTTGACAGGCAGCGAACGGTGGTGGTGAATGGCCCCGGCTCTGGGTTCGAACCGCCCAGGCTCAGCCAGTTACCAGTGTGGAGACCTCAAGCGAGCGACTCCACATCCCTGTGCTTAAGGTCCCCAGCAATAAAGTGGGGATGGCACTAGCTCCAAGCTCACGGAGCTTTCACGAAGGCCGACTTACTCACACGCACGCCGGGGGTGTCGAATAAACGCTCCCGATTCCTACTGCCGCTGCTAAGAGGCGCCTCTGTCAAACACGCAGACTAAGAACGGGTCGAGCTGGAAGCGAAGCCCCGCGCTTCGGAGTGAGTTTTTCCAGTCACGAATAAAACAGTTGAAAAGTTTCAGTAATTAGGCAATCGTCCTGATTCAAAGAGGGAAAACACATCACGAAGAACCTTGCGGAGCACGGAAGGGGTCCGGGACACACAGGAAGGCCTCAGAGAAAGAAGACTCGGGATGGACCCGGAGCGAACATGCCCTTGGCACCCACTCCCTTCGATTCCGTCAATATGAGAACCACACTGTGGCTCACGGCGCAGTTTCTGTGTGCGTAAATTAAGTATATTGCTTACGTTTATCAAGTAGTATGCTATTAATTCAATACAGTTCATATGTATGAGTTCAGATCCTCACCTGGTCATAGTTAATGTTGAATAAAACCCGGACTCACTGAATGCCTACGCAGATGTTCGTACCTTGTCATCCAAGGGTCCGGAGTGGCCATGACGCCGGATCAGGGGCTGGACAGGCCAGGCGAGGAGCTCATCTTTCAGCATGACGTCTTCGGGAGGTAGACTCCTTGTCGTACTGTGATTCAAACGCACGATTCCTCTGCGTGCCTGTGGATTAGGACAGAGGCGTCTGAAGGCTTAACTTAAAGAAACGGGTTTGAGCCCATCGCATCATGCCCTCCTCCCTTTCCAGACTCCTGTACGTGCTAAGCCTCCAGCCTACGCAGACGGCCAGCTCCTCCTTGCCTCCTTCCTCCTGGTACTTATTCCCCTAGGCCACTCCGTACATGCCTCTCCACCTAGTGAGTCCGCGCTGCGTCTTCTTCCCCAAAGCTGGGCGTCTTCCTTCTAGTCGCCTTGTGGTGTGACCCTCACTTTCTGCTCGCCCCGCCCCTAACGGCGCAATACTATGCAGTTCACACGCTCTAATCTTTTCGCACATTATTTTCTTCTTTCTATATCTTTGTTCTCTTTCATGTAACAAGTTAGGTTTCAGACCACTGACATCAGCCACTAACCTCAGGGGAAATGTGTTCCCTCCTTTTATTTTATTTATGAGTTGAAAAGTTAACCTAATCTTCAGGATTTCACAGGAGCGCTAATTTAAATGTGTGTTAATTTACACAAGAAAACATTGATGTTTGTTAGACACGGGGTACGATATTCTTATTCTCGTCTCTGCTTCTTTGTACGAAGGGTCTTGAGCTTTGGTGCCGAGGATATCACCCTTATCATGTCTCATTCCTCCAACTGGCTTACGGAGGGATGGTGATGATGTAGCCTGCCGAAAATCCTCCTGGCCACTTGACTATTCTCCTCTGATGACAATGAGAAAGATGAGGTAGTTATCTCTGGGGAAGAGACTTTTCCTGTACTGCGGTTGGTCCCGGCTGTCAAGCACTCTATCTGAACAAAGCATCAGGACTTCATGGCCTTCAGTATTGAAGAAAAAGTTTATTCTCAAAGAAAGCAGTGTGGTTTACTTCATGACAAGTAGCAGAGGAACAACCCTGGGTGGGTATCTGGCAAAGCAGACGTGTTTACCCTGGAATCAGAGGACACGACTTAAGAGGAAAACTCCAGTACCTTACCGTAAAAGTTATATACCCTTTTTAAAATTACAGGTGAAGTTATAAATAGAGAACCTTACCTGTCTCACTAGACAGGAAACACAGAAGCAGCTATGACTACCTTTGGCGAAGATTTCCATCTAACCAGGAAAGGTGGCCCAGCCTACACCACATCGGGGGAGGGTAGCAGGCCAGCAAGCCCCGGGCCCACGGCGGCACCCGGCGATGGCCCGATCAGGCAAGCAGTGCGAACACGGGGGCTGGGACTGAGGGGCCACGTGCTGCGGCCAAGTCCTAAGCTAGAAGCTGTTCGCCGAGTTTGCGTTTCTTCCTGACAACACCGAGAGGTGCACCCGGTGACCGCCACCCAGCTACGAGAAGACTAAGACTCGGAGACACTTTGTGAGTCACGGGGGTCATGCGGGAGGACGGTCTCCTGGGATTTCATGAGACTCTCTCCTTCCCGCTGCGCTGCTGTGTGCTGAGACGGAGGGCTGCGCGTGGAGGCAGGAGGCATGAAGAAAGACTCACGGCAGGACATTCACACGGCGAGAGGACGATTAAGCACATTCTTGCAGAGCAGCTCACTGCGCGTGGCTGAAACCACAATGTGAAAGCATCACAGACACTTTGCTGTACAGTCAATTTAAGGATGACAATTTGAGAACTACGGATATTTGATTCTCGGGATATGGCTAGGAATGTCCAATACCTGCTGATTAAGGAACTTGGGAAGAGAGCACAAAAGACAGATTAATTTGCCACGGCGGTGCTGGGAAATGATGCCGGGAAAGGTTTCGCAGAGGGGTGACTCCATCTGGGTTTCATAAACCAAAGGGGTGACTCTGAGTCTATTAACTAGTAGGCACTTATCAAGTGGAGGGGTGTTAGGGAGGAAGGGAAAGAAAAGGACCCGCAGCTGGGGGCTCGAGCACCTCAAATCACACCGCCTGACCTAGAGCAAGCGAGCCGTGGAAGGTTTTTTTTTTTAGCTAAAATCTACATGGAATGTACACCGGTAAATTTTGACAAACATATTCAATTGTTTAACTCATAGCCCAGTGGAGACACAGAGCATCATCACCTCCAGAAAGACCTCCTGTGACCCTTGAAGTCAGTCGCCAGTAACCATAGTCAATCTCTACCCTCATTTCTGTCACCATGGATCGGTTTCACCTGATCTTGAATTTTTTTTTTTTAATGGAATTATTGGTATGCATTCAGGTGTCTGGGTATCAACATAAAATCTTTGAGCTGTGGGCATCGGCGACGTATTTCTTTTTGTTGCTGTGTAGAATTACATTGCATGGACACACTACGATTTCTTTATTCAAAGAGCAAGTTGTTTGATATGGCTAGCACACAGAATTTATGTGGGGATGGATCGAGAAATGGAGACTGTATCTCAAAATGTATCAGGAAAAAAAAAAAAAAAAGACAGGACCGAAATCATGGCATATGCTTACTGAGGAGTTTGAACTCTATCCATAGGGCAATAGGCAGCCATTATGGAGTTGTAAAGGATTGGAAAGGTAAATGTAAGCAGACAGCAGGGCCCAGCTTACCCCTCAGTCTCTAATCAGTAATAACTTACAGTTCACCCCGAGCTGAGTCCTTACGACTGTCGTCCAGAGTAGACACGCTGTGTCCACTGTCCTTCGTTTTCATTTTGAGCTAACACACTTTGAACATTTGCGATGTGTCGGGCACTCTGTTAGAAGATACCACACACGTGATGGCTCTGAAGGTCCCCGCCGTTCCAGTTGCCCCATGAGGAGGGCGTCCTTCCACGCGCCTGACCCACCTCTGCAACAAGGCTTGGCCATTTGATTCTGCTCTGTATTCCCCAGTTACCTCCTGATAAAGGCAGAATTTGATCCTGCTCGTTCTTTTCAGAGAAAAACATAATTTTCCGATTGAATTACAGCTAAACACAGGTTCCCCGCAGTCCAGAAACACAGTTTCAGCAGCTCAGAGGTATTAGTGTTCCCACAGCTCATGCTCCGTCTCATATGAGCTGCTGGTGCCCAGCGCTGGCGACTGCCCGTTGGACGGCCCGTCATGGCCGCTTTCTGGACTATCCAATTGGAAGATGTTTCTGAGTCTTTCCATGGGGCTAAACACAATAACGCATTCACTCAAAATACCCTGGACTCTCTTTGTCACAAGAAGCTCCAATGTAAGAAATACAAAAAGAACAAGGGCCATTGATCTCTAAGGCTTTTGAAAAGATGCAAATCATTTCCTTGTTTTATCCTCCTCCATTTAAAACTGATTTTCTTGAGTCCGGCTATTTTAAAAAGTCAAATATTAGCGATAATAATTGTTTTAATACAGAAAAAGAAACCTGCTCACTTACAGAGTACAATATGCTTCATAAAATGCCTTGTGAGTGTCAAGCTTTACATCAGGAAATTTTGGAATGCAGGTTAGCAAGCGATGCCAGACACTGTGGGAAGGGGCGGGGGGAGAGAGAGAGAAATAGCAATGTCAGAGCAAAACAATAAACCCACCATCCCCTGGGTCCAAGATGAAAGGTAGTTATTTGCCAGCGGTGAGCCGCCTAGAATTCAGGGAGCAAAGAAACTGAAGATGAGCCAAGCTCAAGGACCCCAGAGGAAATCGCACATGGATGTCCAGGCAAGCGGGAGAATCTGGGACCGTAAGTGCCTATGAAATGGAAGTGATCCACACAGCAGAGGCCTCTGGAGGGCATCAGAGGGCAGAAAGACTCACTGACCAATGATCGCGAGGCAGATGGACATTTAGAAGATTGTTTTGCTGGCTTCTCATCTGGCTATTTTTGGTCTATAGATAAAATACGTGTGTGTGTGATGTATGTGGAACAAGATATTTCCGGACATAATTGATGGTTTGATCAACACTCTCCCTTCCTTTGCTTTTAAAGCACACAGTAGGCGCCATGTTTGTTTCAGGAAGGTTCATGGCAAGGCAGCCCAGTCTTTGCTTCCACAAGATCAGCCCTTTAGGAAGAATATGGTTTGAAAAGCAAAGGATGTCCCCAGCCTGAATTATGAGCCTTTGGACTGGGAGTGGAACCGTACTCCATGGTCACACAAAACTTCAAGAAAATTGCATTCTACGGGGGTCTCCACGAGTGAGTCGAGTCCCATAATGCACGAATGGCCTGGGGGAAGCACAGCCACCTGAGAAAGACAGGTTGAGAGGTAAGTATTTCAGTGGCTCTACTTCCCTTTGGTGCCCAGGCCGTCCCAAACCTTCAGGCCAATAGTAAGGGACAGGAAGAGCATATACACAGCGGACCGCTGCAGCCCCCGGTCAAGCCGACAGGTGAGGAGGCGCAGCTGCATTTGGGAGCGAGGTCCCTCTCAGACCGCAGGTGCCGAGGACGTGCAGGCAAGAGCAGGCGGGTTTACAGCTGCTCGGCTGGTTATCACTGAGCGTCACTCACGCACTGGCCCAGCCACATTTCAACCACTGGGACTAGTTTAGTCCTTTTGGAGTTTAAGGTTTATTTTCCTCATTACTTTATCCCTTATCAGCAGCAGGAAACCATTAAAAACTTCCAAAATGAAACTGGAAAACCATACAAACTTCTAGTTTTGTTCACTGATCCCCAATCCGCTCTTTGCTCCTCATTTAGTCCCTAACGATCTCCTTAAACTTGGAAAACATCCCTCTCACTCAAAATCCCAGTGGGCTTCATCTATGAAAACAAACAAACAAACAAAACCCCACGCAACTGTCTCGTGAAATTCTCTAGCCGAAGAAACAGTAAACCTTACTATTTTCTCGAATAAAGAGGAAAAAGGGAGTTTTCCCATTATAAACTTAGTCTAAGATAAAGGCCGTTGTCAGGGCACTCGAGAGCAGAACACGGCTGTTTCTCCACTTCTGAAATGCTCATTCTACTGGGTCGAGAACCGTGTTCTCAGCTTTCCCAACGTGGGCAAAGCCTCCCTGCTGCGGCCCACACTGTCCCGCGCTCGCCCCTTTCGCCAGGGGCCTTTCAGCCATGCCTCTGGCCAGAGCATGGCCAGTGACCGCCAAAGCCTTTCTGAGACTGGTGCTGGGTCTGGAACCTGGGGAGGGGGCGCTCGGGGTGACCACCCAGCAGAAAGGGGTCGGAACATTAATTTTGTCTTCCTCTCAGGAGAGGAAATAGTGACACATGCAATTTCAAGAGCCCCACTCCTCGAGGGGGGCCCGGGCTCCCTCAGGACCATGTGACTGTGGATAAGGTGCCTTGCCCTCCCGCGCCTCGGATTCCTCTCCAGCAGAGAGAGAATACCAGCAGCACGTGCGCCAGGCGTGGTGGGGACGACTGAGGTAAGCTGCTCAGACGGCAGGGAAGGGAACACCGCTCCCCCAGAGGGAGGGAAGTGTCACACACGAGCCCTCTGTGCTGATGCTCCACTGGCCAGAACGCAGTCACGGGGACACACCCTGTACTCGGGGAAGTGTGATCTTTATCCTGTGACGCCGTGGGCTAAAATCTGGGGAGTTCTGCTTCTGAGAGGAAGGATGTCTGAATACTGGAGAACGATTAGCACTTTCTACCAGAGGTAGCTCTTGACAGACCGAGTTAGTGGACGGAGATTTATTCTTGCTACGTAAGCTTATTTCTTCTCTTCCAACATCCCGCACTGAGGTCTTGCAAGGTGTGCGAGGTGAAGAATGGCGTCCTTCTCTAGGATGAGAAATTGTTCCAGGGGGGTGGGGGAGCATAATCTCGCAGAGGGGATGCTCCTAAATTTAGGAACTTCACTTCCTACAAAGGCGCGTGAGCAAAGCGGAGTTATCCGAGAATAATTTCATCTGATGCCACAACTAGCTCCTAAGGTGAGCAGGGAAAGCATTGTAATCCTGATTTTATAGATTAAGAAAATTGAAGCTGACTGAGGTTTCTCTGTTCACACAGCTGTTAAATGCCCAAACCTGATCTCTTATCCATGACTTCTGACCACAAAAACACGTATGCTTTTCATTTAACTAGCTCTAAAAGTGTAGCCAACCTAAATATCTAATCGCTATATACAGAACTTTTTTAAAAAAAGAAATGGCTCTCAGCAAAGTGGCATTATGATACAGTTGTATTTTAGGTGCTGGGCATCCGAATTCTATTCTCAAGCCCACTGCTCTGTAGTCTGTGACTTGGACAAGAAAGCAGTATTCGTGTGCTCGACTTACCAGATTGAAAAATGCAAAAGCTTTGTAACTGTACTCTTAGTTCTGTATAATGTGTCACCAACTGCAGAATAAGCTATTCCCAGGCAAGAATCTAGCCTTTGTGTAACAGATGGAGAACCACCTGTCCCCGAGTATACGACAATAACTCTATAATATGTGATCTCTTGAACTAGATGACCTCTAAGGTTTTATGGAAAAACGCTTAGGTATGCACAAAGCATGCAGAAGCACTCGGTAACTGCCCGGCGAGCGAGTAAAAGAGGCTCCGATGTACACTGTTTGGTGCGTAAATCATTTGCCACTTGTGGCAAGTGAACCAAAAGGAAATTGAGATATTCTAGGAAGCAAGGTGAATCAGACAAGTGTCTGGAAAAAAAATTATTTTTTAATGAATTTAACCGCTGGTAATTAGGATTCGCAGTAAAAATTAGCATAAACACACCATCCAAATGATAATGCAGCTAGAACATTGTTATAAATCCTTAATGCCTCTTTTAAGAATAGAAAATGACAACTCATCAAAGAACAATTCATCACGGTTCACCCAGCACTGACCAGAGTACCTCGCTGTTCTGATCTATGGCACCCATTCCAATTTACCAGGCAAAATGCTTAGAGTGGAGAAGAGAGAATTTCCATATATTAATGGTCTAGATTGATAGGCTTCAAATTTCTTGGCTGAAGATTTTTTCATTTTCCAAAGAAATTAGTAGGCAGAAATTCAATATAATAATGATAAAATAGCAATAACTAATGTTTATTATTATTATGTGCTAGGAATGTTCTACATACATGTATTCACTTATTCAAACCTCACAGCACCACCCAGAAATCAGTAATGTGATTCCCGCCCCCGCCCCATTTGTACTAGGTGAAGGAAGTTGGAAATAGCGGGGTTGAGCGGATCCTGGAGGTCGCCCAGGCTGGGATGGGAGGAGCCAGGCTTCAGACAAATCCCCTGCACAGCCCAGCCCTGCTCTCTGCTTCCACATGTAAAATGGACGTAGCAAAGCTGTTCTGGTCGGAAGCGATGGGTGTGAGGGGCCACGAGAAACGCTCCCTGCTGATCCAAATGAAATCTGCCGTTAGAGCATCTCACGTACGGGTATCTGGAAAAGTACCTCTGAGGCTGCCCTTGGGTTTACTAGATAGAAGTCTCACCCCTTTTAACAACATTTTAAAATATACCCGACCCCTTTGTATTTAATTGTCCAGGATCAGAGCTAAGATACGGTCATGTCTGAGTGAGACAACGATCGATTTTTTTCAAGTCTCCATTCTGCAACAGAGGTGCAGAAGTAAATGGTAGATTCTTCATAATGGCAATGTTCAGAGCAGCTACATATGGCTACAACAGATGCCACGTGACTGCGGTAGAGTAATGACCACGTGGAACTCCAGCCTTTATACACCCAAGAGATGACCCAGAGTCATAGCGGTTACAAGTTGGTACGAAAGAGGCAGAAGCTACGGTTTTCATTTCCATGTGGTAGGGACCCTACCTTCAGTCTGTTTCAAAGCTAGTATCTGCATCCTTAATTATAGAGAACTCCACTGCACCTGCAAGGTGCTTTCCTATTTCCGAGGCCCTTTCTCTTCTTCGTCGGATGAAAAAGAATGTATTCCTGATTCATAGCCCACCCCCGTCTGTGATAAATGCAAATGACCAAGCCGAACTAGGCAAGAGAGTGTGACCAACAAACCATCATAAAAATTCAACTACCTTAGGAGGTCACTCAAGCATATCACCCTGACTCTACATCAGTGTGATATTTTCTTGTTTCAGAGAAAGCATTACAATTTTGTATCCTCAAGCACCTAGATCTCATATGGTAGCAAAGAAACTTCCCCAGGTTTTTTAAAAAAAAATCCGTCTTATCATTCAACTCGGTAAATGTTTATCCAGCCTCCTCTCTGCTCTCATACCAGCCACAGGAAGAAGACAGGGGCCCGGTACCACCCCGTCAGCACCGTGCTGCAATCTCGATCACCTCTGCCCCTTTGTAAGCCTTCATCTGTCCATCACTCTTCTCTTACTATGCGTGAAAATTTGTAACCGTAAATACTTTTCCCTCAACAGTGAACCACCCTGGTGCCTCCCCTGACCTGGCCACGGTCGGGAGAAGACACGATTCACCGCAGAACCACAGAAGCAGCCTCAGAGGGCGAGAAGTCTCGAGGACAGGCCAAAGCCAGGGTTTACACCTCGAAGTTAAATCAACCTTTCTAGTGGGATGAAGCGGCCGTTCCGGAGGGAAAATCCCATGTTCAGGGAACGGCGTGCAAATGGGTGAGATCCAACAGGTCAATGGCATTGAAGGAAGATATTTCTCATGTTTAAATCTGAAACTTTCTAGTTCCTACCAGAGAAATGAACAGGAAAATGGAGCATAAGCACTTGAGGGAAAATGAGACTTCCAGTTCTAGGCATCCATTCTTTACAAACAGTTCAATTATTAATTTTTCGAAAAACATAAATCAGTTCATAATAAACTAAATTTGGCTTGAGATTTTGAAAGCCTATTATTTAAATACGCAACTAGAGAACGATTATTCCTGCTGTGATCAGAGATTAAAAAATATGCAAGTGGGAGATTCTGATGCTTCACTGATTATCTTTTCTTACATTTAATCTTACTTTTTTTTTTTTGATAGGGAAACAGTTACATGTACAGTCTTTCGGTGAAGTATGACTACCACAATATTAAGAGTGCATGTTGAAAAGTTTATAATTGATAATAATTTAGTAGCACTTTTTTTAAGAAAAAGATAAAATTGCTACACAACTCTAGAATGCAATTTCGTCATCATTGACAAAGGAACATAAAAAAATAAAGTACCCGTTTTTCCCAAGAGAAGCGGAAATGCAATTTCCTAAGTAAAATCTACTCATGTTGGAATTTTTATTAGCTTTCTGTAATGGAAAGGCTATTAAATATGTATTTTTTTGTGCTTCTGAATAGTTTTCACATCTTCTTAAGTGAAGACGAGATCAGTATTGCATTATGAAAAGTACCATTCACACCCTGTGAGCACCAGTTCACAGTGCAATGGGTTGGAGAAAGCAAAATAAATTCCCAAACCCAACGAGGGCAAATGCATTAAGACGAATGATAGCTTCATTACTTACTCCATGGAGGCCACGGAAAGGCACACAGAAATCTGGGGTTGAAGCTAACGTTTCCTGAAAGGATCTTTCAAGTCGTTTGTTTGACAATGCAATGACATCTAGTGGTGGATGCTGCTCACGGCTGCCCGTGTGCTCACTGGGGGATCTCTGGCCTGCCACCATTGAAAAATAGTGCCACAAGAAGAAAATAAACCTGGCATTTTTGATCGACGTGAAAGATGGAAAGAGAGTTTACTGCAAACGAAAGTACAAGCTTTCATTTATGAGTGGAGGTCGACGAAATGAGTGTAGGACGGCATTTGAGAGGCGGAAGGTCCTCTCCACTTACACTCCCATGCGTTGGTGCTCCGCGTGACCCTCGACAGAAGAATTTTAAAATCGATTCCTTCATATCGAGGAGGACTATTAAATGACTCAAATTTTGTTAATGTCTATGCTGGTGACATATGAAAAAATGTCTACTTGTACAAATGATAGGCAAAAGCTCGGTCTCGATCCAGTCCCACCCAGAATGAACAAAGGAGTCTCAGCCACGGTATTTTACGAACTTCCTCCCTCTCCTCTCTGAGGAGCTAACGCACTCCGATTCTCTGAAAATGCGTACTGAGAAGCTATAGTCAGGTTAAGGATCCCTTTTTCATGTATGTCTGCGTGGACACCGCAGGCTTAAACGGATGATTTCCCTCCTCGAATGATACTATACATTACATTTATATTTAGGCCAATTTTAACCCCCAACGAATCCTCCAAGGGCTGTGACATAAACTAGAAAGTCCTGGGCTGTTGTAGAAAAACTGTGAGAAAGTTTGAGTTTCATTAAGAGCAACACTTTGGAGGAGCTATGCTTGGTTCTTACTTTTAGTCAACGAAGACACATTCAGTGCCTGCTTGGTCCCAGGCACTGCATTAGAGCTTGAAGAGCAAAGTCAAATGTCAGGCTCTGTGACCATGGGCTGGTCAGTCTGGCGGGTCATGAGGTCAGAGAGACACCATTGCTAGAGCAGAGGTGAGCCCTGGGTTATTTTTATGGCAGCAGGGGAGGTAGCCTAATCCAGGCGGGACAGAAAGGGGGAGAAGTGATAATAATGAGAAAAGCCTTCGCTCACCACATGGCCCTGGGCTGACCTCAAACAGGCAAACGGGCCAGCGGTAGCCACAGAAATGCACGGTGGTGGGCAGGACGCGGGACTCAGGCCGAAGACAAGGAAGGAAGAAACCGACAAGCGGGGGAGGTCGCGGGCACTATGGGGAAAGCAAATGATTCAACACACATGTTACACTAAAAGTATCCGGGTACCTTTGGAGGAGTTTTTTTAGAAGTGGCAGTATTGAACTGGAATTTTAAAAATCACTCTCCCCGCAGAGAATGAACCAGGGGCTCCAGGAGACCCGCTGAGGTCCCTGAAGACCGCATGGGGGACACGGTTCCTGGGGTGCCATGGGAAGAGTCTACCCCACCTGCTGTAACTCCAACTTGACGAGTTAGACTCGGGGGCTGTGCGGCCTTGAAAGAAAACCTCACAGAGTAGCAAGCTAGTCAGTGGTGGCCAGCTAGCGCCTTCTGGTCATTCTGCTAATCTTGCGAACTTTTAGGCTTTCTTCCTAACTTAGTGTGTGTGTGTGTGTGTGTGTGTGTGTGTGTGTGTGTGTGTGTGTGTGTGTCTTAAGGAAAAGGAGACAATAATGAAGCTGACAGTGGCGACAGTCCTCCCCAGAGTTTTCCCGATGCTTCGCCTGCTCCCAGACATGCCGCACGGTCCTGCAAGAACCAGCTTCCCTCAGAAGCACCAGCATGCTGTGCGATGCAGAGCGAGAGGGAAAGCACCCGGGCGTGGGGAGGAGTCTCCGCCCTCACTGACAGCCTGATCCCTGTACGTGGGCGGGTGGTTTTTCTTGCTCTAGGAACCTGGCGAAACAAGCTCTTGAAATCTTATTCTTTCAGTTTTCATTTGGAGTCAGGCTGCCCTAACATTCCCTTGAAGCACAGTGCGAAGATGTGACTACTTTCCCCAATTAACCTCCCAGAGCAAAACCAAAGTAATGCACGTATCGCCAACTCAACCATCGGAAGGATTTCAGAGAGAGAAATTTGATTTTATGCCTTGTATGTTTTGTACATATGAGAGGGGAAGAGAGAAGTAGAAACCACTCATGACATGCAGGCAAGAAAGTGGATACCAGAGAAGAGCAGTTAGCTCCGTGACCTTTGAGAGGCCTTAAGGCCAAGGATGTGAAGGTGATAATTGACAGCTCGGACATGAGGTCTGAGTGGAGGTTTGTGGAAGTCAGCATACTGCGGGCCATGGTGATGGGCAAGAGAAGGAGAATGGCGAGGAACCAAGAACTCGCCCTTTGGTAATACTAACATCTACGAGCTCCTGCAAGGAAGAGAAACCCAGGAGACTGAGAAGTAATAGTAACAACAATTAAGAGAGAGTAGCGATTCGGAAGCCAAAGGATGTTTTGTCGCGGTAAACGCCTCAGAAGTCCTGGAGGTTAACAGCTGACAAAAAGCCATCAGATGCGGCAGGTGGGAGGCTGTCCTAACCTTTGAGAAGTTAGCTTCTGCAGACTGATGCAGGTCACAGTCCTAGGCAACTTAAGGAAAACAGAGCCAGTGAGTATGGACCTTCTTCTGGATTTGCTATGAACAGAAGTGACGCTTGAGCAACAGGAAGGCCCAAGATCGAATGAAGCTGTAATCATTCTAAGGAGACGGACATTTTTATATCTTGACAAGCTGATGAGGGCCAGTGAAGAGAAAGGCCCTGAAGGTGTGAGAGCCGGGGGATAAGGCCACCTCCGAGGAAGCCAGTGTGGCGTCCTCGCGGGTAACATGGCTTCCGTCCACGGGTGGCCCTGCAGCCTCCCGCCAGCCTCCCAGCGTTTCCAGAGGAACAAACTCGGCTCACCGATGTCAGGAGCCCAGAGTCAACGCTTTTTAAAAACAATGGTTGGCTTTTCTTTTAAGCAGTCATTTTTTTATAATCTCTTCAGACACACAACCCGCTATTTTCCCAATGCCCAGAAATCTAGGTTCCCGAATCAGTGTGTGTAGCGACAGACACTTGTGGTGCCAAAGAGTGGCACCTGGCCGGGGCCTTCCCTGCTTTGTTTCCTTTTATTTATGACTGTTTCTCTCTTTCTCTCTCTTTCTCTCGTTCTCTCTCTCTCTCTCTCTCCCCTCCCCCCCTTTTAGGATTTAATGCTACTGATAAACTACTATGATTTATGACAAGCAGTTAACAGTCATCTATTAAACAGCACCTAAGTCGAGGTCTGAAAGTTTGCCAAAACTAATCCGAAACTTAGTGAAGCCAAACCCCACTCGTTCCTAATTATTTTATAGAATGCCTTGGAGCAGGGGTCCCCACCCCCCAGGCTGCAGACCAGCACCGGTCCGTGGTCTGTTAGGAACCGGACCGCACAGCAGGAGGTGAGCAGCGGGCAAGTGGGTGGAGCTTCATCCGTATCTGCAGCCTCTCCCCAGCGCCGGCATCGCCACCACCAAGGTGGGAGGGGCCTTCACATCATGCATGGTTGTCCTTCCAGGAGACACTTACACAACCCCATTCTTGGAATGAGCTTCAATTGTTTTGTTTTGTTTTTTTGGTACATATCTCAAATTCGTAGTAAACCATTTATGCATTTTCCACAAACGAGTCATGATACGTACTTCAGAATAGATTTTCTAAATGCCTCACAGGGCTTGGTTCTCATAGTAATGAGTTTAGGTGTAGCCAGCACCTCAAAGGGGTGGGTAGGCTGGTTGACTTGTAAATTCTTTTCCAATGCAGCATAATTAACTGTATTCTTGAGAGACTGTAGGATGAGCTTCTAGTGTTTAGGTCCGTCTCTGAATCTCTTCTTCGGTCACTCCCATTATCCAAAGTGGGGCCATATTTTCAATGTAAGACTGGTGGAGGGGCAAATTTGGGGAGGAAGAGACAAGTGAAGTTAAAGAAGCTTTTGAGGAAAATCCAGATAGAGTAAGAGACCTTACTCTGAAATATACGGTAAAGTTTAGGGCTACAGATAACATTTCTCATATTGGAAGTAAATCCCTTTCTTATTGTAGGAGAAATTTCTCACATTTCCAGGTGGGAAAAATGGCTCAGACAGATTATATTCTATTTTCTCCAAACTAGCACTCGGCAGTCCCAACGTCAGGACCCATTATAAATGACAAAAATTAGTATTACTTTTCCAAGGAGAGCTGTAGTAAGCCTTGAAGCGTCTCACTTGGTGACCAAATCATGGAGTAGATGGAAGCAAATGGTGATGAGATGTCGGGTGACAAGTTCTCATCCACTTAATCAGGTAAATAGTTGTTTCTTAGTTCGTTTCCCCTTCATTCTGCTTTTAAGTTAATAGAAATGAGTATGAATGGGGCTGGGAACAGGGCAAAATATTAACAGTAAATCTGAGCTCTGGAAATGTAAGGGGGCTGAGAGTTTTTGGGCATCGGCAGGAGGGAAGAAGTGGAATTGGCATAAGAAGTGACTATCAAAAAACGCTTTAAAAAGTACGGTTCTCTTTATTCATTAAAGTAGAGAGAGAATGGTCACAACTGCTTTCCCCTAAATGACATGTGCACCACGTCTGCTTGCCTTTGATATGTTGTCGGGAGCCATTAAGAGACACTGAAGAAGTCACGTAGCTGATAGCCATGGAGCAGCTGCTGAGTCTGCTTAAACAATGGTTCTAGGAAGCGGGGTGTGGAGTTAAAAAAAGTTACTGACCCTGGAGGGGAGGTTTGCCTCCTAAAAAAAATCCTCTTAAGATAGTGGAATGTTTTACAGCCCAGAAAGGATGTTCGTACCCTGAGGGAAGGATATTTAGGAACTTATGTAAATGCCAGCATTCCTATTGTATTGTACTCTGTGCTTAGCTATTGTATCCAAGAACTTACATAAAGGCTGTGCTAAATAAACTCGAAGCTGTATCCCTCCCACAGCGCTTTCCTTTCTTCTTTTTTCTGAGGCTTACCACCCTTCTTTTAGGTGCCGTTCGATCTCTGCCGGTGGGCTCCGGCAATATGTCATTTAAGAAGGAAAATAATTAAGGATGTGATTGTACAACCATCACCCCACAAAATCTCCTTAGCAGAGACATTTTCTAGTTCTCTAGTTTATAAGCGGATCTAGGCTGCCCGACCCTGTACAAAAACTCTTGCTAAACGCATCGCTTTGTTTTGTAACGAGGTCCTTGGCTCTTTCCAGAAGTCACAGCCCTCACATTAAATTCCATGGGGATTGACTGACCGACTAACTTCAGATGACGTCTTACTTCAATAGTGCTCAGCATTAGGAAGACAGCATGGTGTGATATAAGAAATTTAGGATCGAGAATCCATAAACAGGGGTTCTATCTCTGCTTACGACTAGGAAGTGATTTCCATGAATTACAACCTCTTTGAAGATTAGTTTCCTCATCTGTTATAAAAAAGGGTTTTATGTTCTTCGAACTCTTAAAAACTTGCTTTTCCTGTTACAAAAGAATTTGGGGCGATCATAATTATCACAATAAGCTGGCATCACTGTTTTAATGAGAGTACTTCATTTTAAAAAGCCAAGATATAATTATCAACTCTTTATAGTCTCTTCCAAGTTATCTTTAATTGCAATCGTAGTCATGCTGATCAATAATATAAGGGGTAAGTCATATAATTTATATTTTGTATTTAGACTAGTTAACACGTTCAGGTGGACTTTGCTCTTTCTGACGTCCTAATCTCCATCTGAATCATAAACACCTTTGTTAGCAGCTGTTCCACAGTAATATCTTTTTTGGAGCACATAGGTGTGAGATTATTAAGACCCGCAAAATGCAAGAGAGATAAATATCCTCTTTGCTTGTTCCAGTCATACAGTATTTCTTCCTGTGGTGAACATTTTCTGAAGAGTCATTAAAACACTATTTTCCTTGCATAACTAATAGCAGCATGGGGTTAAATCAAGTGAATATATGGCTAAATGGAGATCATTTTCTTGGAGAAATTGTTTCCTCATGTTTGTCTAAAGCTTGTGAATTGCCTGACCCATAATTTTTTAAAATTATGAAGTAAACACCACATGTACACACTTGGATTCATTTACATATCACACAAAAGAGAAATAGACATCATGTCTTAACGGAAAAGTTGAAAATGCAGCGAGAATCTAGACTCTTAGAAGGGGAATTAGATCATTTCGAACAGTAATGGCTCCTGTGTTTTATAGGACACAGACCTCACCTTGACATTGCCATTTATTCATTCATTCATTCATTCATTCATTCATTCATTCATCTGTTCATTCGTTCCTTCGTTTAAGCACATGTTAAATATTGGGTCCCCGGCTAGATGCTGAGAAAATATAGTCTTTACAAACAACAATTTCTCAATCTAGTACAAAAGAGGACATGTATCCAAGACAGCGGCGTTAAGTTTCATAACCAAGGTGTGTCCTGGGGACCAGGTGCTGCAGAAGCAAGCGCCTCATTACGCATTTTGAGGCCGTCCTTCCAGATGCCCTTTCCACCGCTCTCCGTGGTGCTGCCGCGAGGCACCCAACGGGCTTGCCTCTGGCTTCAGATAGGATTCCGACGAAGGGAGATACAGTAATCAGGACAGAGGCTGCGAGAACACTGAGGACAGGGTATCTATCCCTCAGTTTCTCCTGGAGAGGTAGCTACAGGTTGTACAACAGAGTACATCACCTGTTAGGTGGCTCTATCTAACCATACGGCAAACCATGGGCACTACGTCCTCTTGACCCATCAAGTCACAGGTGATGATAGCTCCCAGCTATTGCTAGCTCTGGGGTCCTGCACGATCCTTTGTGGGTTTCCCTCAATTCTATCTGCATCTTTGTAACAATCCCTATATTAAACCCCCCTCAAATTACTCACTTTGCGTATGCAGTTTCCCGTTGTTTTCTTAAAATGTCACCCAACAAAAAATGGGTTGGGAAGGATCACCTTAGGAAAGACAAAGTGTATCATCTGGTTATAAAGAAGAAATAAAAGTTGGAGAAGAGAAGAAAAGGATTGGGAAATGGACTTTGAAAGTGGAAGGACTTGCATTTGCTGAATGTAGAGGACATACTTGATTTGTCTGAAGCATCTGGAGTCATTGGGTAAGCAGTGGACCAGACAGCCAAAGAGGCAGACAGGCCCAGATCATGTAGGGCCTGGTGTGCTATTCAAGGGAATTTGGGTCTCATTATGAATGCAATTCATATTCTTTGAAGCATTTTGTTCAGTGCAGTTTCAAAAGGTCACAATAGTGGTATTTTGGAAATTAGAGGGAAGAGAAGTGAAATTGGAGATGGGGAGAGAATTTATCAGCTTATTAAAATTAGTACAACAATATAGTTGAGAAGTAATGCACACGACGAAGGGGACTGAGAAAAAGAAATGCAGAATCGTATATTTGATGGCACTTTGTGGCCAGTTAAATATTGGGAGAAAAGTAATGAAACACGCCGGCTTAGATGGCTGGAAAAAATGATTCTTGGGGATTTATTATGTACTAAGCACTGTTCTAACAGTTTTACATATTACACATCAACATCTAGGGAACAGAGTAAGGGCTCTGATCAGTAGACTCCACACGCCAATCCTGTCCGAAGCCTCAGTAATCTTCCCCCTTCCCCACTGAGGATCACCTGCTCCTGACAAATTTATCTCCTTTTGCGTTTTGCTTCTTCTGATTCACTCCCTTTGGAAGATGCCACCCTGCATTCCACTTGTCCAAACCTTTCTCAGCCTTCATGGACCATTTCAAATCCTGCTCCCTCATTGAAATTTGGTACCAATTGTTTCATTCTAGGCATTACAAATGGTCCTTTGCTATAAAACTCAATGGGCATTCTCATTTCCTTTTGTGGGTATTTATCTTTGCTGTTGCCTACCCTTTCTTCTTTCTGTGACAGTGTATTCCGAAGTGGATCATATTTGCTAAAGGAAATTTGCAAGCTAATTATAAATTTTACATACAAGTACAAAGGTCTTAGAATAACCAAAATATTTTTCAACAGAATACTGCTGGAGGATTTAAAATCCCCAATTTCAAGAGTACTATAAAGCTAAAATAACCAGTTATTAGTCTAAGAACACACATGTAGATCAATAGAACAGAATGAAGAATTCAAAAATAGATCCACATGTATATGGTCACTGGTGTTTGACAAAATTGTTAAAGAGCAAAATAAATAAAGAACAGATCATCTTTTTAGCAATAGTGCCAGAAAATATATATATACCAGAACACTTTTTACAAGAGAAACAGTGAAATTTTATGTAAAAACTTTAAGCCCAGACTTGGCTGAAAAATCAGAAAGCAGAGGAGATGGGCAAATAGAGCTGCTCCTACAGATTTGGACCAAGATTTTATCAGGGGGGAGGGGGGGCGGGGGAGGGAGAAAGGGAATATAATGAAATGTGGTCAGTATTTCTCTGACAGTAAAGCTGGAACCAGTTCATTGCAAGGAAAAAACGCTCAACATGCTAGTGAATGAAATATGTAAAGATGTAGTGTCCCTGCCCATTAGCAAATATTGTCTAATTAATGCTCCGAAATTTAACCAGTTAAACGACCATCCCTCTACTTTGGGGAAGTTGAAGACGGAGAGTGGACATGATGAGCCTACAGAGTTTCCATACCAAAGCACCAACATTATATATTTGGTAAAGAATTTACAAAAAGTAGCAACTGCTGAATCTTCAGAAAGGGGTACATTTTCCTTTATCCCTTTCTTTCCTTCATTATAATGACCTCCAGGTCTCTCAGACTTATTCTCAGAGAGTTATCACATTCCTCCTTACTAGTAGGCATTTGCATTTAAGTCTTATCTCTCCCCAAAGATGGCAAATATGACTTATGTGTCCCATTCTGTGCCTTCCATATATTAGTAGTTCTGTCAATATTACTTAATGGAACTAATCTTCCTACTGCTTTTTTTCAAACAATTAGCCAAACCAAAAAGAGGGAACTCAGAAGTTTTATTTTGCTTTGCACTCTGACTCAGCTAACTTTTATTGACTCTGGGGTGATAGGTAAATTTTAGCCAAGACTTTATTACTTCTTGGCAAGTTACTTCATTAAGACTTTATTTGAACTTTCAAAGTTTTTGCTAGAGAATAATGGTCAGTCTCAGATCTACTGAACTAGATGACAGAAATTCCATTTGGCATCATTTATTATATCCAAACATTATTATACACTCTCATTAATTTTGTCATTTCAGCTGTGAGAGATCTAATCTTACAAAATGACTTTAGAGGAAAGGCTAAAATATAATTATGGTTTCCATATGGAAAGACCCATCAGTTGAAAATGTAAAATAACTCATCATCACCAGTCAGATCACTCATCAAATCAGAAAATATCAAAGAGCTGGGATTTTCCTCCCCCTATTGTATATTTGGAGGGGCAGGAAGATCAGCTTTATAGCTGCTTTTAAAACCACTAGCTATTAGAAATGCTGTATACTGTGAAAATAAGTTCCCGTGTTGAACAAGTAATGTTTACAGTGTTCTATGATATTAAAGGAGTTTGGGCCAAACCAGTTCTCAGGATTGATGCAAAACACTGCACAGGGTGATAATTCAAGGTTCCTTGAGTGTCCTGTCCCACGAAGCAGTGTCACTTCATGTGTCTTTCGAAGCTGCTCTCCTGTCTCTCCTTTCAAGAGAGTATAACTGGGTTTCGACACCCACTTGAAATAAACTCTACTGTCTTGAAATATTGAGGCATTTGCTGAGAAAATACCTGTTAAATGTAGCAACAACTTGGCACCAGCTCAGACACCCCAAGCAGTTACTCTGAGCCATCCGGGACCTCTGGAGTGAGCCTCTCTCCGGCCCATTAAGCCTGACTCCTTGCATCCCTAACCCTAGGTCCTCTACCAGTTCTGATGGCTGTCTCTCCTTTCCTCAGTCACTATTGGCAGCTGCTAATCTAGAATCTCTGTATCTGCTCCAAAAGACCTTTTTAGCTCTACTATGGACAAATTTTGGCAATAGCCTTTACCTGTTGTTAGAGCAACCTTAGCTGCCATGCAGCCCAGACCCTGGCCTTGCCCAGGCTCAGTCTAAAAACAGACCTGGTCCCTGAGCCTGTCTCAGAATAACCGAACCCCTCCCAATTACGTTTCTAGCTCTCTGTAGAGTAAGTCAGTGTTGATCAAAATAAGGGGGTTGGATCAGTACATTTACTATTAAAAGAAGAAAAAGTATACAGGGGAAGAATAAAATCATATGTAAAAGGTACTTCCTCCCCCTGAAAATTATTTATACATTATATTTTAATTCTTTTAATTTAGGTTGAAAATTAGAACCTGTTGGCAGTCTGCATTCCCCAAGGTGCCCACATGCCATAACGTGTTTCAAATATTCTTTGCTGATGACACTTTCTTTTGCAGCTATTATTTAATTTTATTTTACAAAATTGGATTATCCTCCTCATGGAAACATGTAATTAAATCTCTTCTGCTCAAGAGAGGTTAATTGTTTTAAATGACAATTGTTATTACATTTTTCTACGACAACATAAAAACCAAGTTTCTTTTGACCCATAACTTTCGGTAAAAATTATGGGGAAACCAATTGATTGAAACAGGACTGTGTCTGACTCTTGTTGCATTCAAGAAATCATTTTTTTTCACCAGAATTAATTAATTTTAGCTAAGAGCACTAAGAACTAATTTACCAAACTGAACTTGTGGACTATTTTAGAAATATAATTTGAATTCTCTATAAATTTACTTGCATGATCCATAATTCATATTTTCTGCCAAAAGATTTGACCTTTCATTTAATGAGCATTATTGACAAATAGCTTAATTAGTTTTTAAAATACAAAATAGTGTATTAAGATCAAAAGCTCTAATATCTCTGAAAGGATCATAAGAACTTCGAACTAAATACCTATCTGAAGAAGAATAAATACCCCTGGAGTTTCGAGTATCACTGCCATATCAGCTCCTTATTCTTAAATGTCAGGTTCATGTGAGTTAAATGTTAGAAGTCTATAAAGTTGTAAGATAAAGGTCTTGGATACATAAATATGTTGGCAGCTACTAAGGAAGAATCTTTATGTTTTTAACAACTTAAGACAAAAGAAAATTTCAAAAGAAAACCATGCCCATCTTTCTTTTTTTCTTGACATGGAAATAATAATTATTTAGCAAATCTTTTTATTATTATTATTTAGTGCTTATGGCTGAAATAGATCTGGTAGGAAAAAAATCAGTATTATCCTTATTGAGTATTTCATAGCACAAAGGGGATCTTTAAAGACGAAAATATGATATCACTGCTCTGAAATGGGCACACTGTACTTAGCCCAATACTAGGAAGGCAGCGGTATGGTTTCTGCCCAAGGGAGTTACCAGCTAAGAAATGCACACAAAGCCATTCGTATATGACAAGAAACCGGATGCTCATTACATGTCAGTTACAGGAAGTGTATGCTTTCTGCCATCTCTGAAGTTTAGCCCCTTTCTAACTCTTATAACTTCATTTTTTTCCCCCTCTTCTTCCTTCACTTACTTTGCAAAAGGGATTTTTATAGAAAGGACAAATGAAAATCTTGCATTTTGAGGACAAAAGAGTAAAGAAAGGGATAGTTCGGGCACAAAGGGCTACCAAAGGAAATAGGTGACTCCATGGAGAATAGAGAAAAATCTAACCAGGACACAAGAGACTTAGACGGGAGCAAGGCTGAGAGGTAGGACAAATGTCTACAGCTTGTCCCGTGTCCTCTAATGCTGGAGACTAAATATTCGGTCTTACTGATTTTCTTCGACTCCACTGGGATTGCAGAGGAAGAGACAGCTGCTCAAAACTGGTGTCACACCCCTCTGCCTTTATGCCACTTAGTCACGTTGACTAATTCTGCAGATGTTGACTGAAACAGGTAGGAAAAAAAACATCTTCAGGGTCGATTTGACATCCCATTTGGCTCTGAAATATTATTATAGGAAAAGTTAAAGTGATTGAAATTATTTGCCTGTATTAAAATAATCACGAATGCATACCATGAATCAATTCCACTTTACTTTTGTTTTCGTAAATTTGTAATGGGATAACTTTGAATGAGTTCACTAAAGTAAATGTTGATCATCTTTTAATGATATGAGCAGCAAAAGAAAAGCTAGGATAGTTAGAAAATATTGGGTTCTGCATGCATAATCCTAATGACTTCTCACAGCTCTTCAGGTAGGAACTCTTATTATCCCCTTTCTACAAAAGAGGAAACTGGAGTTTACAGAGGTTAAATAACATGTCCACAGCTGCACAATTAGGGAGTGGCAGGGCAGGATTTGGACCAACTCAGCCACCTCCAGAGACAACACCATGATTCACTACACTGCCACACTAATGCCTGAACTCATCCTACGGATCAGATAGACTGGGGAAGGTGGGTTGGCGCAGCCTTCCACAAAGGGTGGTGCGTACAGCACTGGTGGAGTTCAAGATGAAGTTTTGGTGATGTATGGATAGACTTCTAAAAAAGTTAATAGTGATGTATTTATTAAGATGTCTGAAGAATTAATACAATCAGTTTAGTAAACCAATTATTTCATGGATTCTTGTTTTGCTTATTTAAAATGAGGCCAAACTTTTTAAAGTGAGCTGTTCAATAAGTATGTAAAGAAAAGAATCCTAGAAAAATAATAGTAGAGATGGGATGTTAATGAAGAAAAAGGCCCCAAAGATAAGACACAAAACTGGGGAAACACAAAATTAAAGCCTCCCAAAGCTAAAGAAATCATTAGTACAATGTCATAGGAACATGAATATAAAAAGTATAAAAAAGAGCAAATATGTCATTATGAGTACAGAGTGGACAGAAGTGAGACCTGAGGGGTTAGCATGTTGAGAAGCTTAGAATTTAAAACAAGAGAAATTGAGCGTCATTAATAGATCGGATATGGTCAAATTTACAGGTAAGAAAAATCACTCTCACTGCAGTGAAGGGGATGGACCGGAAGAGAAAGATGTTGGAGGCAAACTGCCAGTTATGACACGATTATATCACATCCATTAAGATGCCGACTACTGGACAACCAGGGAGTGACAGTTATGGGAGAGCATCAGGAGAAAGTGGAATCCTTATTGGGAATGTCAATGGTGCAGCTGCTACAGAAAAAAAGAGTGATTCCTCAAAAAATTACAGATAAAATTACCATATAATCCAGCAGCTCCACTTTGGGGTGTATACTCAAAAGAATTGAAAGTAAGAACTCAAAGAGATATTTTTAAAGTCATGTTCATATAGCAGCATTATTTGCAATAGCCAAAAGGTGGAAACAACCTAAGTGTCTATAAACATATGAACAGGTAAACAAAATGTGATTTTACACACACACACACACACATATGGATGAACCTTGAGGATGTTATGCTAAGTGAAATGCATTGGTCACAAAGGACAAGTATTATATGAAGCCAGATTAAAAAAAAATACCTAGAGTAGTCAAATTCACAGAGACAGAAAATAGAATGGCAGTCACCAGGGCAGAGGGAAGAGGAAAGGGAAAGTTATCGTTTAATATGACTTCAGATTTGCAAGATAGAGAGAGAGTTCTGTGGATGGACGACGGCGCTGACAGCATGACAATGTGAGTATATCTACTGCCATTGGAACGCACCCTCGAAGTGGTTAAGATGCTAAATCTTATGGGTATGTTACCACAAACTCTAAAAACAAACAAAAGGACCACTACCGTAATTCACACACAAAAATATGGAACTCTTAGCTAAAACTTTACCTGAGTGACAGACTGACCCCTACTCACCGTAAAGGCTGGATACCCAAAAGAATGCAACTAATTCATCTGGTTACCAAGTTGGGTCACTTCAGATGTTTAGAGCAGAGTAATTTTTTCACGGAGGCCATAAATCTATTTATATAACAAATAAGGATTGAATGCTTACTGTGTACTAGGCTGTGTAAGTCCTGGGAATAAAGCAGTGAAAGAAATAGATACTATTCCTCTCATTTTCCAAAAATGGACAGAGAAGGCGATGGATCTTGCTAAACTGGCAGGTTGAAGCCCCTCTATTGTTTTTGCCCTGCGAGTCCAGATCGCATCCTCCACCTCCAGGCTGTTTTCTTAATCAGTGTCTCCCAGGCTTGGGTATTGACTACTTCTTATTTCGATCAGGAAAGATCTTTTTAATGACCATCAAGTCAGAAAAGAAAGAAAATTTTAACATAGAAACAATAGTTAACACTAGGTGTCATCTTAAATGATAAGCAAATAAATATAAAACATTTACTTTTAACTCATGACCTGGACCTTATCTTTTTAAATCTTTTTTCCCATTAAAAAAAATATAAAAGTATCTTCAAGGGCACTTACTTTCCTTTGAACAGTCTTCTGAATCAGCATTTAGAAACCACTGGGCCAGGATTCAGCCAGTTACTTAAAAGTCTGGGCCAGGTTATCTCTACCTTCTTCAGAATAACTAATGGCTCTGTGGGCTCCCACCTTGGCTGTCTTTGAACATTAACATCTATAAGTAATAGATATAAATAATCATACTTATAAAATACCTAAAGGTTTCTGCCAGACCTCTAACAGTCCTTCCAGCCATTAAATGATAAATTCAATTCAAACTCATTGACAAATTCTGATTGAATAACCTCTATGTACCAGGTAATAGGCTAAGTACTAGACATAAAATGTCTCTTCACTATAGAATGGATGAATGGATATATCATCTATTATCCAAACTGGGACACCTTTGAGAATGAATGGGGGCTCTGTTAATACTTATGCCAGGATTGACCCAAGCAAATTAAGACATGTGGTCACTCCTTATGGAGATCTAAATTGATAAGGAGCATGATCAAATTGTTATGAAAACTCAGAGGAAAATGCAAATAATCTAGGGGGGATGGGCAGGCTGAAGGATGGTGATCAGGGAAAGTAAGGTTTTAATCAAATCTCAAAACACTAGTAGAATTTTATTGACCCTCAGGAAAAAATTAAGAAGTACATTTCATGCAAAGGAAACAGCAGAGGTCTCATTAACAAATTGGTTGCAATTCTAATATTGTCAATTGCAGTGGAAAATATTAAGGGTTTACAAAAAAAGTATTTGTCATAATTCTTTTTCTTTATGGAGTTAATAATTTTTTTAAAAAAATGTAAAAACAGATTTGTAAGATGAACGAATAAACAAGGCTTCTCCCTTGATTATAGACTACATACATGAGATTCTGATATTAAAAAAAAAAAAACTACCAGAAAAAAAATGTGGAGGAGAGAGGAAAAATGAGAAATTGGAAGAGAGAGAAGGAGAGAGAAGGAGGAAAGAAAGGAATGAACCTGCCACACTGTCCTTTACTATCTATTCCAATTTTTATTTTTCATCATCTTTTGGTGTTTGTACTAAACTTCGTGGCAACTGGGTCCTCATGTCCAGTGTCACTAAATCAGGCAAAATACATCAACTTCATAAATCTGGCCATAGTAACTAGGGCAGTGTTCCAAAGTGTATTTCAGTGGCCACTGGCCTCAGAACTATTTGAGTATTTACTAAAATGTGGATTTCCAAGCTCACTTTCAAACCATTATATCGGAAGCTTAGAAAATGGTTTCTGGAAATTAGCATTTTTAACAAGTTTTAAGCAAATTTTGCTATTTTGACAGATCATTAAATTTTATAATCGAAAGGGTCTACAGAAGACATTTAGTGCAACTTAACCTCCATATTAATGCTGAGAACAAGGATTATGGAGTCCAGTTATTAACTGTTATTTTATTTATTTTAAAATAGACTTTTTTTGCTTGCTTTTTCAAGAATCATATATAATAATGACACATATAAAAATACACATTTTGCCGGAATAGCCAGTCTCTTCATCCATGGAGGGAATGTAAGTATAGAAAGCCTGACTTCCTTTGCTTTAAGTTAATCCAATTATCTAAGCTCCAAATGTGGGGAAAAAAAGAACTTATGTGAATAACTGGTTCAGTCTGAACAATTATAAGTAGGTTAGGAGGTGTCAATCATCCCATACCCTCAGAGGCAAGGAAGACAATTTCGAATCTCATGCTTTTTCTTGCTATGAGTCACATGAAGCTTAGTGAATTATAAACATATTTGTATGCATAATAAGCGCCCATTCTTCTGTGTACATGCCACATAAGCACAAGTACATTTTGCTCATTTCTGTGTTATGTTTACAGCATCACCCAACTTGACTTAAATCACAGAACACTAAAAAAAATGAGATTTTTTTCCACATGAAATGTGGCCCAGAGAAATAAACATCTGATCAAAAGCTAAACAGATTTAACCAAGACTGTCTGCCAGAAATCCACAGAATTCGATCCTCAGTAAGGGAGGGATAGTGTTTCTTCTTTGAGGGCACGTAGCTAATGAAATTTGTTGTCATTGGGAAGATGAGGTCGGTGATCACACATTGTTATAATCACTCCGACACCTGCTGCTCCCTCCTTGCTCTCCATGCGAGTTCACATTTCTCTGAGAAGTCAGACACACTCCTGAGAGAATGCCCACAAGCTCTGACCACAGCGTGAACACATCTGTGCTTACAAACCCTGCCTTCTCTTTTTTAATACGAGGGTACTGTTTATTCTCCTCCCAAAGACCAAGCCCTTCACCCTGACGCTGAATCTTAATCCTCTTATCTTCCCAACAGAAATCACTTCCATGACTAACTCTCTATATTCTCAGGGGTTTTTCCTCTACCAGATTATTCCCACGGGCATATAAAATTCAATAATATTGCATATCGGTGAAAAGGAAGAGAGCGAGGAAGGAATGGGAAGGAAGGGGAGGGAAGAAAAGAAGAAATAAGATAAGTTAAGGAAAACTCTCCCTACTACTGCCTCCCTTGTACTTGACACAAGGCTTACCTTGTCAAGATTAATCTCTTCTAGGATGCTCTCCCGGGAAAGAATTTGTTGTCCTACAGAGCTCCCACAGAAACCAGGGAGCTAGCACTTGTAATTATCAATCCTGGTCAACCAGAAACTTAAACCCCAGCACTGTGAGCAGTTAAGGCAGGGATTGGAGGAATCAGACTAGAACCAAATGATCACCGCAGCCACTGATTACATCAGGAGAGGAGCTGCTACAGCTTTAAATCCCCACAGCCCAAGTTCAAAACTCCCCTCTTGTAGTCTGATGCTAAGTCCTGCTAGATCTCTACGAACGACCCTAAATGCAATGGGCAAGGGGGGCTCAAGCTTCTGATACTGGTCCTGCCCCTGTGAGTTTGTCGCCAACAAACACTGCTCCAACAGACCCGGCATGTGTGCCGTATAGCCATTTGTCCAACACGATTGGAACAACCACACCATGTGCTCGAACTTCTCAATAATTATTTACAGTGTCATCTCTCTATTTTACTAATTATTTACAGTGTCATCTCTCTTACTCTCTTGTGAACCCACTCTAGAAAGACTGTCTCCTTCATTCCTCTGAACAAGTCACAAGACGAACAACAACTCCCAGTCGTCAGCTCCATCCTTATTTTAGTAGGCTTGTCGATAACCTTAGAGCGTCTCTTCCTCCTTCCTGAAATGGTGACTTGGCCTCTGAAGTACTTCTCTCTCTCTCTCTCTCTCTCTCTCTCTCTCTCTCTCTCTCTCTCTCTCTCTCTCTCTCTCTCTCTCTCTCTCTCTCTCTCTGTCTCTGTCTCTCTGTCTCTATTTCTCTGTCTCTCTCCCCACTGTTTTCACTGCTGAGCCCTCCAAGCTCTAACCCCTGAAACACCCCAGGCCTCAGCTCCCAGAACTCCTCCATGTAAATGATTTCTCCCAGGTCCCTGTCTTTAGTGGAATTTCATTTCAATTTTATGCTGAGGACTTCCAAATTTATGTCTAGCCATGACCTCTTTCTTGCAGTTAAATACTAATCTCTCCAATGTCCAAACCTGACATACTTCAAAATGAACTGCTGAGTTCCCTACCAAATCCTCTTTGCTGTAACCTTACCCATCTGTGTTGCTCAAGCCAAAAAATTTGGTGACGTGTTCGCTTGCTTTGTTTTACACCCAACATCCAACACATCGGAAAACTCTGTCACCTCTGTCTATATGGCAAAAATCTCATCACTTTTCACATCTCCTGTTGCTATCACCCTAATAAATACCTACATAGTTTATTTGCCATTTATTTAAGTCTCCAGAGCCGCTCTTCCTAATTACTATATATATAATGGCTACTACCAATCCACGGGCACTAGTGGTTCTTACCCCCTCACTGAGCTTAATTTTTCTCTTCATAGAACTTAATGCCTCTTGACATATTATATAATGATTTTATTGTCCATATTCCTCCTCTAGAATGTAAATTCCATTAAGGCAAGGACTTTTGTTCTTCTCTACTATACCCCCAAGACCTAGGACAGATCAGCCTTATTGTAGGTACTCATTATATATTTGTTAAGGGAATAAATAAATAAATAAATATATATATATGTATGTATTAAAATGATAACAAATTAAACCATGTATCTTTATGTGTAAATCACAGTTTAACTAAAAATACGATTATTTAATAATCCAATGAAAAGCTTCTAATAGTCATGCAAGAGATTACTCTGAGATGGCTGGTTAAATACTTTATTTCCGAAACTAAACATTTATCTTTGGGTCATTTTGTTTTAATCTATTTATTTGGTTTTAAACTAGTTATACAATGAACTGGGTCATTATTTTCAAAACACCTTTCAGCCCCTTTGAAAGAACTCCACATAGATTATTATTTACTCCTTTTACTTTTTCATAACGTTCTCGAAGATCAAGCAAAAAACACGTGTCAGAGCAATTCCACCCTGTTCCTTCTGATTAAAATCAATATTCTTCCTGCTCTTAACACCAGTAAAAATCAACACAACAGCCTCTGTTAGCTCGATAGAATGTCGAGTGGCATCTTAGTGCGGTGTCACCAGCAGGGATATTCACAAGAACTACCAACAGCCTATAATCATTGTTGTTCTTACTATCCACAAAATGTCATGTGTGCATATGGCATTTTAGAAAGCGGTGAAAACAAGGCTCCTGTCTCAAGCAGTTTAGAGCTTATTTAGACACAGAACTGCAGCATAAGGAGGCATAACTTGAAAGGTGGGCAAAACCTGCTGGGCTCGAGAAAAAAATGTGACCGATCCAAGTGGTTTGGGCAGGTGCTTTGCCTCATTCCCACTCCTGTGACTGAATAGCTTGATTCTACTCTGGGATCACAAGCAGCCATAACCTTGATTGGCTTTCCCAGAACACTGCTCCCATTAGTCATGGAGAAGAGAATTTAGAACATAATCCATCAGCAAATAGCACTGTTAGAAATGTCCAACAACAATACAAAGTCACATTCCACCAGTACGTGCAAGCAACATCTTGTAATATTTTATTACTTAAAGAAAACTGACCTTTCCCAAGAAATCCCATAAAACCTACATTGAACTTAGCCAAGTAGTGAATTTCTAAATTTATATCTAATTAAGAATATTAGCAACGAGAATTGTATTAAAAGTTAATAGTAACTTATTTTGGTTACTAAGAAATGATTGAACAAGTATGTAAAAATATTCATTAAAGGGACTAGATACAGCAACAACAACAACAACAACAAAATAAGAGAAACCTAAATGTTCAAAAGAAATTGCTTAAGAGAACCGGATAAGTAAATTAAATGTATACCACATGTATTTCTCACTAAAAATGGAAATTTGGGTCTTTATTTATGGTTAAAGAAAGATTTTTTTTAATTACAAGGCAGCGTGTGTCTAACGATCCTATTAGGACATAAATATATACACACTCACACACACACTCACACACACACACACACTCATATACTTTAAATGTATGAGTACGTACATGGAGAATGCAAGACGGACAGCAAGAGTGCGACAGAAAGTTGATGAGTGGCACAGAAGCAAAAATAATAAGGCGGACACAGAAGTCCTTACAGACAGAGTGGAGAAAAGCATGGGAAAAGAGAGAAAGCTCAACGAAGAGACCTGGCCAAGATACCCGCGGAATGGGACACCCGGGTTGAATTATACCCACAAAGATTCATGCAGACGGGAAGCAGTCTTGAAGGATATGTACTGGAAGGTTACTAGTGGTCGAG
Organism: Rousettus aegyptiacus; assembly: GCF_014176215.1. Classification (NCBI taxonomy): domain Eukaryota; kingdom Metazoa; phylum Chordata; class Mammalia; order Chiroptera; family Pteropodidae; genus Rousettus; species Rousettus aegyptiacus. The sequence goes on along the minus strand of NW_023416288.1, from coordinate 41,658,077 downwards.
TCTTAGCGGAAAGGTTGTAAGTAATTTTCACTACGTCTTTCTATATGACTTGATTTTTTTTACTGTGAAAATATACAGCTTTGCAATCAGAAATACTAAAATATAAAACTACTTAGAAAAAGAATCAAAACATAAGAATGAAATGAATATACTTCGAACATAGAAATAAACAATTAAAATCCTCAAATTTTTAAGCGCTAACACTGAATTAAAATTTCAATGATTTTTTAAAATCCTAGAACTTTTGGTCTCTGCTTACTTAATAATGTAGCTTAGTATAGTTGTAAGAAAAAGCAGGGAGCCAGTCTTCCAAGTGCCTCTTAATTTATTCTATAAGACCCAGTGTAGGCCAACAAAGAGGTTATTTCTTATTCAGAATATCATTTCCATATGAAAACAACACATACATATTTGTATTTCATCTTTTCTTTAAATCTCAGAACTTCAGAGTTTTGAGGCAATTTCACCATATCTAAGTAGGAACAAAGGTAATCGTCATCATGTCATCCAAAATCAGATACAGAAGGAAGTTTTTCAGGGAGAAACAGAATTCTTGACCAGAATTATATATTCTTATAAGTAGCCTCAGAGAAAGATCCAAATGCAAGGAAAAGTTTGCAAAGGTAGACATAATTTTTGCTTTATAAAAGATCAGGAAACATACACGACTTCAGCAGATCATAAAATAAGTCTGTGTGGTCAAGAATAATAAAAAATCAACTATTTTTAATTTACTAAATTATGATTTTTAATTCTTTCACCAACCTGTAAGGAAGTCATTAGTCTAAAAAGCAAAGCTAAAGGTGCTCATATTTTTTTTAGTATAAAAAGCATGAGTATATACATATTATTTCTGATTTTAAGTCAACAGCTTTTAAATCACTAGAGAAACTGGAAATCAATAGTACAGCAAACTAGTGATTTTCCATTTATATTAATTTATTATTCATATAAATATTGCTGTCATATTAAAGTAACATCAGACAAACATAATGTTTAGAAGATTACAGATTAGAGTTTTCATTTCTACCTAAACTTTGAGTAAGCCTGATTTAAAGTCTGTTATTCTAAATACATTAATTTCAAACACATGAATAGAATAAGTCTGAGTCACCAGAAATTTATTAGTAAATATTATTTACAGAAACTATGATAATTCTATTAAAATACTTCCATCACAGTATCACTGCTTGGTCAAAATAATTCAAGGGTATTCTATTGTCTTCAAAATAAAATTCTGAAATTAAGCACCTTCCATGATTTTCCAACCAACCAGTCACTATTTCTTAACTTGAATTAGACTCATTCATTGTGATCTTTTCATTATTTGCCATTCGCAAACATTTTATTCTCACGTAAGTTGACTTATAATCGAGTAGATGCATAATATTAAAATATATATGAGCAGAAAAAGGGCTATGAAAAATACAGAGAGATCCCCATTTAGTAAATTGAGGGCAGGGGTCCAGGCATCCAAAACTTCAAAAGCACTTCCTGATGCACCCAGTTCGCTAAAGCAAAGTGAGAGCTTGGAAACTGTTCTAGATCCTAGCCCGAGCGACACTACCTCACGGATTTCTGTGACGCTGCAGTTTCCGGTGCTTCGTGGAAGCGAATAATTGATTTAAACCCCATTCCAACTGAAGCCCGTGCCTCAGCCTGTTCCTCTTTTGACACAGCATCTCCTTTGAACTCTACTTATTCTATCTACCAAACACTTTGGCACGATTCTGTACGAGGCCTCAAGTGATGCTGCAAACGTCTTTAAGTACAAGTGTACTCTCTCCCCCTGACTCCCCAAGGTGGAGATGTTACTTACCCCCTGCTCTGGTCCTCTTTCCTCTCCTGTGTGCTCATCTTCATGTGGGCGTACGCCTGCTCCCTCATCCCAGACCACCCCTTCCTTCCACCATCTTTCTCTCATTAGCTCACAGCTGACCTCCCTCGTGATTCGTTCCAACTGTGGAGCTCCCAATTCCATCACAAATACTCCTCCACCTGCTTGGTTGCTTTCTAGGATGTTCTTCCCATTGCTGTGCTTAGATGGAAACGGAGGTCTTCTCCGAGGCCAGGGCTTTTCTACCAGCTCGCCTGGAGGAGAACTGCCCGGGATCCGTACACGCTGAGTTGCAGGGAGGGCATGTGCATCTTCTTGGCTTCCAACGGGCTCTTCCAAATCAATTCACTCCACCCAGGTGTGGAAGGAAGACATCCCTCCCCTGGTTCCCATACCGTCAGGCTACACTAGCCTCTCCCCTTTCGGTGATGTCACTTAACAATGACCCCACATTCATTGCACATGTCAACATCTAGATCACTCAGATCGCTTCCAATAGTTCCCAGAAGGACATGAGCACCAATGGAGGGGCTCATAATCTCTTGACCTGCTCAACTGCCATTATCTTCATCTTCACTCCCCAACAATATTTCTCCCTCAAGACCATATAATGAACCTTATCATCTAGCCAGAGATCATCTACTTTGGAGAAAAGGAATTCGACAGCCAGCTTCCTGGTCATGTTATTTTAAACAGCTGTGATCTCCGGTCTTGCCTCCACACCAGACTTCCTCTCTTGATTCATTTGCTCTAGGAAACCTCGGTCATACCAATAGATTTAACTTCCCCTTATGCTCTGATATCCACTAAATCTATTTTTCTAACCCACGTTGCTCCCCTAAACCACAAGCCTATGTGGTTAGCTCTGCTGCAAAATTCTATTAAGTTGCCTCACAAACACTTTAAACTTAGAATCGAAGCCTGAATTTTCTCACCCATCCTCCCAAATCTACCACTTTCTTCTATGCTCCAGTTTATCACAGTAATGATACAATCACCTACCACGTAGCCAAACACCTAAGAGAATCGCCTTCGATCCGCCTCTCTCACCCTACTACACAGTGCGTTTGCCCTCTGACTCCCACTTGGTCGGGAATATCTGCTGTTTCCCCTCCCAGAATCAATTTTCACCTTGATCTAGGAACAGACCCCAGCTTTCCTTTTAGGCAGCTACCCCTCACAGCTCAGAAATACCTGAGAAAATGAAATAAGCGCTTGGCTGGTGACTAGAATGAGGGCATGTGTGAACTGCTCTAAGGCATGATACGAATTTAAGGGTCGCTATCCCACAGGAGGAACATGCTAGGTTCTCCCTTGCATTGATTGGTTACTATCTTGCTTTTATCCCTCAGAGTGTTATTATTGTTATTAATAGAATAGGATAGCTTTAAAAAATAATTCTGAGCAGCTAAAAGAATAATTTACCCTCCAAGAGGAAAGGAGAAATTGCCGCCTGCTCTCTTCAATGTGCCTGCCGTTCAGGTTAAGATGGAAGTGCATCCACCTGCAAGGCACGCCTCACTCAGCTGCCCCTCACACCGTTGTTCTGAAGGTAATTTCACGACCCACGTTTTTAACACCGCGACTTTGACCCCAGAATGACTGTCATAATATTTTGACAAGATTTCTTATTAAAGTATTCATTTCAACCCCGGGTAATGGTTTTTTTATTGTATAGCTTCTTGTCTCTAATAATGATAGAAAGAAGGAAAGAAAGAAAGAAAGAAAGAAAGAAAGAAAGAAAGAAAGAAAGAAAGAAAGAAAGAAAGGATGTTTTCTTCTTAGCTATTCTAGTCTCGTTTTTCACATCTGTAAGATGAGAGACTAGACAAGGTGATTTATAAAGTTCCTTTAGCTCTAATAACCCATGATTTGAAAACACGCTAATCATTTAAGTTGGCGGCACAGTCAGATAGAACGACCTCTTACCCTGCATTACCATTCAGAGGTAGCAAAAGCTGTCATTCGTGTGTAGATGCATCGGCGCAAGACAAGTCGACATTGTTTCACCAGGACTTGGGGGTAAAAAAATAAAGTCCGAGACCGCAGTGAATTATAGGAATTAGTTTCTATGGAGCTAAAAGGTAAGTTTCCAATGAGAGGGAGCTATCATCTTCTCTTTAAATGTTAAGCAATTCTTATAAATCCCACTTACCAAAAGATATAATCATAACGACATTTCCTAGGAATCCTATAAAAGGCACCAAGAACAACTACCCTCTGTCAACGTCTTCTATTATAATGAGTGATTTAATGAAATTTGAAGTCGACAGTAAAAGTCTCATAATATGACATACTATAGATCAATAAAACAAAGGTGAAACAAAATAAAATTTAGAGCATATGCCTGACATATTAAAGACACATACTCACAACCTATCGCAGGAGTCAATTATTCTAATACGTTGTATCCGTGTATATTAGTGCATGTCAAATATGCACTGAATTAAAGATTTCAACTTGAGTCAGGTAATAGGGTCTGATTACGGGTCAGTCCTCCAAGATAATACAGCAAAGATAGACTATTTTTTTTTGCTATGACACTTTCAGAGGATGCGAAATATGAAGTGAGTTTTCCTTCAAATTGTACCTAGAATTCAACCACCTTTCCTCCATTTCTATTGCTCTCGTCTGATTATTGTAATTGCTTCCTTGTTGGACATCCTGCGTCCACCCTGGCTGCCTATGTCTGTCACTCATAGCCAGACTCATGCTTCAAAAATGTGATGTAACAGCTCCACTCTTTCCCATCCACTGGTTCTTACATCAGTCAATAAAAGCCCAAGTGTTTCCCATGACCCACGATGCCCTGAAACATAGCACTGACCTCACCTGAGAGCGTTAGAAATGCAAATTCTCAGGACCCACCCCAGACCTGCTGATTTCTAAACTGGAAGTAAGGTAAAGGGATCTGTCTGAACCAGCCCTCCGGATCACTGGGATGAACGCGAATGTTCAAGCAACACAGACCTACAGAACCGTCCTGCCCACTCACCATCACTACCTCTTTGACCCATCTCCTTTCAGTCTTCCCTTCGCTCACTTTGCTCAGCTCAGATATAACACCCTGGAATGCTCCAAGCACGCCCCAAGCTCAGGTCCTTTGCATATGTTGCTACTTATGCCCAGAAAACCCTGTGGTATCAGTGTAGCTTGTTCCTTCACAGCCTTCAGGTCACTACATGAATGTCATGTTCTAGCAGTCCTCCCTGACTACCCTACATAGAGTAGCAAGCTCTGCCTCCAGAACCCCCTTTCCTCCTTGATTTGTTTTACTTTCCGTTGCATGTGTTATCCCAGACACAACGTTCATCTGTTCATAGCCCGTCTCATACACTAAAACATACACTTCAGGAGGATAGGGTCTTTGTTATTTATAAATAACTAGTGTCAGACACTCAGATATTTACTAAGTGTCTGAATAAATGGATGAATCTAGCTCCCATGTCTGAGAAAGAGACATAGAGACTGAGGACCAGACCAACGTGTGATTGTAACTTAAATATCTACCAAAGAGTCTCCGTTTTAAAAGCCTGCTTCCCCACAGCTTTCCTATGTCAGAGATTGTTACAATATTAGCAATCGAGCCTCCTTAAAAACCCTATCAAGGAAAAATGCATTTAACAAGCTAAAGGAATACCAGAGAGATGTTTACCTAGTTAACCTCATTGCCATCCACACATGCAGGATCTAGACTATGTGGCGTATAACACGCTGGCTTTCATCTTGAGTAGAGGGTGGGTACAGGAAGAGAATGGGAGGTCTGCAGAAAAAGTTGGAAACTGATGAGATTCTACGCTGGCAGCTTTAGTTGAGCCAAAAATCTGCTGAAACAGAGTAGGGAGCTACCAACCAGCCAACACATAAGTCCTGTCATGAGCACGGCTGTAGATATCAGGAACTGGGGAGCGAGAGTGAATATTTTGGGTGCCAGAATGAGAATCCCAAATGAGCAGAATAGACCAAGCACAGTAAATGGAAATAAAGAAACCAGAAGGACAAAAGGAGGAAGGGTGTGGTTTGCTGGAAGGTAAGTGAAAACAAAAAATGATGCTTTTAATTGACTAAGCTCGGTGGGGGTGCACAAGCACTAGAAAAGTTCTTGGGAACATCGGTTATTATTGGCAAAACATAATAATCAAAAAAAAAGAGGAAGAAATGATTCTTACTTTACTATGCTGTGAGAGTTTTTATCTTTATCAACAAGATAAAAATGAACGGAACGTTGAGAAGGAACCAAGTTATGTTACAGGGGCAACACTCAACTCATGGGACATTCGCCCATAAGAAAAGGCTCCCATGTGATGGAAAGAAATACAGAAAAAGGAGACATGTGGATTGACATGTAGAAACAAATCTGTACCATGCGACAAGAGAAAAAGCTAAGATAAATTGGTGGAAGTTCCAGCACAGTAGATAAATTTGATGCAGACGAGACCTAGTCCCAGGTTAATAGAGGATGGCTCTGAAAGTGTTCAGAAAAAGTCTGCCCATACCTCAGGCCACCGCCCCTCTGCACTGTGCCACCAAGTCTACCTTCCCAAAGTCCTCTTCTACCCCCTAGATAAATCCTCCAAAATATAGAACTGCTCCGATATTCTCCTACCTACAGTCCTTCGAAACCTTCCACTGTCTCCCGGATAAAATCCAGACCACTTTACAGTCATAGCCCCGCCTGTCGCAGTCCTGACCTGGGACTCTAGGTTCCAGCCCACGTGAACATTTTCCTGATCTTTGAACGGGACCTGCGTCTCTCTCCTCCAGCTTCGGCTCTCACTAATGACTCTGCACACAGCACGGCGACTTCTCTGTGATGCCTAGCTAAGTTCTTCCTACCCTTCACATCGCCCCTGTGGTACACAGCTTAAATCTTCTCTGACCAGCCCAGCTAACCTCTGCCTGTCTCTGTCCCCACTTGCCGTGTCTGAGCCCTCATCTCTGTCCCAGCCACGCTGGATTTATGAATCCGTGTGAAAAATGCAGGGGCGCATCGGCTTCAGATCCTACTCTACCTAGAGGTTCATGCTGCCAGCCGTTTATTTTTCTGCCCTCTTATTTAGTCAGCCTCATTGTGCAGGCAGCCAGTTGCATCCAGCCAAGAAATGGAGGAAAATGAATGCCGGCAATGCCACACTGTAACCCTTACGGCCCGTGAAACACAAAGGAAGAGAGGGTCTGCATACTCAGTGTCCTAGAGGGCTTCTGACTGGCCCAGCGGTGGACATGTGCATGTCCTTGAACCAGTCTTTTTGGCCAGGAGAACAAGGAAGTCTGATCACCGGTTCTGAAGCCCTCTATCTATCAGTGGCTAGTTGGAGATGCTATAAGCTCCACAGATCACTTGACACATATTTCCCACAAGAAGTTCTGTACCAAAAAAAAAAAAAAAAAAAAGGTGAGAAAGCAAGCCAAACCACACTGGAACTATCACAGTCCATTGTAGGATCATTCTGACTTTGCTGGCTTAGTATCTTTTCCTTATCTATCCTCAGAGATTGATTTTTCTCTTGCCAGACTGCTTCTTCTGGATTTTGTCTTATAAAATCAGTACTTAGAGGCTGGTGAGAATAAGAGAAAAAAAGACACAAGATGTGCAGAGGTGTGATTTGGGGAAACTTGGAAAAGAAACAAGCACAGAGTTGGGATTGTGTGAGGAAAATGGATGAGATAAAGGAACTATTTAAAGTATTGCTTTAGATTACATAAAGCCTTTCCTGTGCTGTAAGCCAGTAAGTAGAAAGAACTACTCTGAATTACTGTTGGGTCTCCAAATTCTTCCTTTTACCACTTCAAATCAGATGAGATCCATTATTGTACAGATATTATATCCTATTAGTGTTTACACATCTATCTCTCCAACTGGAGCAAAGTCTCCTTGAAGGCAATAGTTATATCTTAAACATTTCTATAGTGCTTTGCACACAGAAAGGATTCAGAAGTATATTTGAGAAATGAATGACAAAATCTTGGTGTATGATTTGTCCACTCTCAAAACATTCCAATAGGTGGGTCCTTCAAAATTTTAAAAATCCCTGCCTTTAAGTAAACAAAAATTCCCTTTCTACCTTTTGTAGACTCATTCTAAGGCATTTTTTCTCTTTATCTAAAATAAAGGTAGTTAAGGCAATAATAATCTTTCAAAATCACACATTCAAGGTGATTTAGGGGAGAAGAGAACTTGAATTATTGAAATCAACAACTTATTTTTGCAGGGAAGGAAATGAGACCTCTTTTTAGCTAAATTATTTGTTCACCCAAAAAATTGTTCTGTGCCTAAAAAAGAAACAGTTCTTACACTTCAGTTTCAGGACAATTTCCACACATCACCTTGCCTCCCAAACAGTACACCTTCTTAAAGACACGTTCGATCATCTTTTCTTCAAACTAAATAAGCATAAATATCTTTGCCTTTCCCTTATAGACAAAATGCATGTGAATGACATGGAGTGGTGTCAACACACAGCTTTAGAGTCACAAGTCTTGAGTCAGCTTCTTTGAAGCTGTGTAACTTGTTGAAAGTTTGTTTATCTATAAAATGATTGTAATAATACAGACAGTTACCAGGCATCTCCAAGCTCCTGAATTGTGAACATGGAACAAGATGACATGCTTAACACATCATAGACCCATACCCAAATATTTATAAAAACACTGAAACATAGGGAAGTCTATGCCAGAGGTTACCATTTTATCTCGGTGTAGAAAGTTCCATTGGAAGATGGAATATCAAGGGATTTAGGTACTCCATGTTAAATTAACTACTCTTCAGGCTAATAATCCTTCTTGGCTAACTCTCATAATACTAATTACATGAAACATTCCTTTAAATCGATTTTCATCGTGAGAATGTATTAGCATGAAGTAAGTGCGGTAACCCAGACCACAAGGTACTCAACGGGTCTTATGGGATTTACTTAAAAGACAAAGTTATTTTGTCAGCAGTAGAGCAGAGCTTAAAACTAAGTAACAACAGCCTTTTTTCAAATATTACCACCTAATTTATAGTACCATGGCAGCAAGGAGATCAGTCTTGTAGATAAAAAGTAATTTGGTAAAATAATGGCTGCCATTTTTCTACTGCAATTGCTCTGCCATATTATTTATAGAGACCCGACTTCTCCTCTTCTTGATGACGGGTAATGGAAAAAATTTCAGCAGCAAATCTTGATAGCAGACTAAGATCATGTGGATCAGTGCAACTAAGTCATTTTTAACTGTTTCCTCAATTATTATTTTTTCGGCTTTTACCCCATTGCACCAAAAAGAAAGTCAAAGTTTGATGATTTAAAAAAAAAAAAGTCTCCATTCAAAATTGAGATTTTTAGATGAAAAATAGCTATAAAGTGATTTTGACACTATATTGTAAGGCTATTGGTTCATTTTCTACATTGAGATGATAACTTCGTATACAATGTATCATCAGAAATATTAAAATATGTAATAAAGAGTTACATACACAGCTTTTCTCAAAATGAAGCTCACTGTTATTATTGTTGTTTCTAACTGACTCGATGCCCTGTGCATTTAAAATAGGTCCTGGAGTCATTTAAAGATTATCATAGAATGTAAAATGTGATATTTAAGAATAAAAGTAAAACAGACAATCTGAAGGATACGTGTAGAATTTTGCTTTTAAGCACCTGAGTTGATTTGATTAAATTTCTTAAATCTAAAATTTAGCTGCTAAGTTTCTAGAATCAAAAATTATAAACAGCAGACAATTTCAGTAACTTTCATTTTTAGCCACTCACATCATTTTTTCTCTCGCATTTTGTATGGACCCAAATTTCTTCTTTATTACCACAATTACTCTTTGTATGTATTTTACCTTGATTTTGGCATTATATGGGGTAAAATGATCAATAGCTCAGATCTTTGATCTTTAATCTCAAGATGCCACATCTCTATGAAAAATAATAGAAAAGATGATTTAAACATTGAAACTTGAAAGTCTAAACTATTGAATAAGTTTAGAAGTGACCAGTTCTATATTTAATAAATATGTGGCAAATACGACAACTCAGACTATGCTATCAATTTTCACCTCTTCTTTCTGGCAATTGCTAAGGATGAAATCTAATTTTTAAAAATCTACTCCTAGAATAATGCAAAATACTCTACTGAACAGTCAAAGAAGTTGCCATCATTTTTTTTTTTTATAAAGCAGAAGGACAACTAAACGATCCATCCAAAGATGGTATTCCGAAATATTTAGATAAATGTGCATATGTTCATTCTTTCAACAAATACTCATGGAAGAGCTTTGATGTTCTGGGCACCATTCTAGAAGAAAAATAAAGCAGCATGGAGAAGAGGGAACAATATTTTAGATGTCGTTAAATTTTAGATAATTTAGATCGGTATTTTCCAAGGTGACCGGAGAAAGTATCTTTGAGAAGACTTTGGCATAACAACCTGAATGTGGCTATGCAGGGAAAGATAACTCCAGGCAGGCAATAGCATGTTCCAAGGTCTTGAGGCAAGGTATCACACGAAGGAGTCCTAAGGTACAAGCCAGGCTAATGCTAATTGAATATAGAGTTTCTGTATTGATAAAATATAGTTTTATAGCTGCTTTCTCTCTAAACGAGTTTTGCAACAATGTTTTAAAACATTTTTAAAAAAATGATAGTCTGGGATCAACTTTCTGAGCATAATTAGGTCAATATATGGTCCCTGAATGTTGAGGAAAAGGATTCTGATGGGTCAATTAATCATTATATAGTCTTTAATCACCTTTGGCAATTTTCCTATTAATATGAAATTGCTTGGTGTGCTGATCAATAATAAAACACATGTTCTTGGATTATGTTTCTCATATAAAACACAGTTTGAAAAATTGATAAATCAATTGTTTCTAAACTGACGTAGTTGAAAAACCTCATCCATAATTTCAAAATCATAAAGTCATCCCCATCCTGAGAGAAGCATAGAAATAGAACCAATTTAATTTGATTGTTTGCCAAAGCTCAGGGCTCATCACTCAGGAAAGATTTTGCGTTTTCCGCCTTTTGTGACCTTCCCTTGGCGTTGTGTTCACTCGACCTGTGAAAAATTCTGAGGTAAATGAAGCGGAACTGGCCTAACGATGGTAGAAGAGCTGTCGGTTGGCTATACAAAGACAGAAAGCCTGTCAGGGGTATGGGTCAGCAAAACTCTCAAGGTTTTCTGAAGAATTTATCAACTACTGAAATTGGGGGTTTTTTTGGTTTTGTTTTATTTTATTTTGTTTTGTTTTTGATATCCTGGTTGGGCATTTCAAATTAAAAAAACAATCTCAGGCTAACTGTCAAATAATTATCTTACCCTCCAAAAAGTACAAACAAGATTGTTTGTTCTCAGATTAACTATAATTGTTGCTGTTGTTTTTAACTACCCTCACTCCACTCTCTTTGAAGTATGATTTTTCCTTTGTCCTTTGACTCAATCTATCTACTTTCTCTCTCAAATATTTAAGTGTACTTTTCCATTCAAAATAATGTTGAGAGTGTGCAAAAATATACTCACCTAAAATGCCTGAGTTATTTCTTAAGTAATCCAGGCTTTGAAACTTTACTTAATTTTGATTTATCCTTCAATAATATGATGAAAGTTATTTAACCTCACTCCAAAAAAATGTGACACATCCATATACATTAAATTTTACCCACATTCACAAGTTTCCTGAAGCATCACTTTGTGACAGCTTACACTGAGGTAAGAGCCCCTAGCTGATATGGGGGTATAGACCTCTCCCACGCCATGCACAGAAAGCTTGAGATTCATTTACCACTCAGACTCAAACTCACTCTTGAAGTCATTTATAGACATTTGACCCCCCCATTCTGCTCTGACATGAAGCTACACAATGAACACAATCTCTCTACATCTGTAATGAGCCTGTCTTGAATACCTGATAAAACCAGCCTCCTTAGAGAATATAATGTGTTTAAATTGTCATGTGAGGCAACTAAGTCTTTGAGCGGCTTCTATTGACTTGCTTATGACATTGTCAAAACAACTTTGCCTAGTTGTTCTGATATCCTATGGGATTTTGCCAAACAATAAAGTCAATATTATCAGCTCTGTTTCTTATAATCAAGTCTAATTGTGGGGTATCTGCTCTCACATAATTAGAATTGCTTCTTTCAGACAATATCACGTGTCAAGTATTATCAAAGCCCAAGAAATTCTCCAAAGAAAAGACGAGACCCACACTGCACCTAAGAAGCCTTATCACTCACAGGGTTACATTTTCAGTTCAGCAAATATCTAGCTGGATGGAGAGACATCTGAAGTTTAAACTGGAAATGATCATTTAATACACTAAACAATATCATTATACCTTATTGGAGAAGTTCCATAAGTTGGCACTGAACCTATGTTGTGAATGCGTGCACATGTTAACGTTGAGATTGCATACCGACTCCAAAAATACAGAAAGTTATTTTGCTTGGTAATTTGCCTTGAAAAAGTGAGTCACTTGAATGCTTTCTCAAGCTTTTAAAGAATCTTATTTGTTGATATTGAGTAAATGCTAAATAATCAGCGTGTGTGTCCTAAATGCTACTTATTGTTAAACCGAGTCTGGCCCTTATTTAAGTAATCCTGCATCTCTCATTGCCTGACAAAAATAGCTGAGTGAAGCACAGCACCAAAGCCCTCAGCCAGGCCACTCGGCAAAGCTCAATATGTCGAAACTATTCTCTATAGTTTCAACACATCTTGTGACAGCTTTTGCCTGTACTATCTCCCAAGAATGACTATATGACAAGCAGTCTTGGCAGTTAAAGATTGTGTCTCCAATTGGGGCAGAAGGCAGATTTTTTTTTTCAGTAATAATAATAATAATAATAATAATAATAATAATAATAAAAGTCTCCCAATTTTCTTTGTATGACTGAGACTCAAGATTCCTCATCTATGACACAGGCCCACTATTTGTACACCATTTATCTAGGCCACTCCACATCACTCCACAAGACTTAGAAGATAAAGGGAACTAATGAGAACACAAAGCTCAAGCTTCTTGCTGTACCATGAGTAATGAATCTTTTGTCTCCGATCCAAGAGTCTCATGTCTTCTGCCAGCATTCTAAAACTGGCAGACTAACTTGTTAGTTTGCAAACATGGTAAAACCTTATCTTCAATGGTGGGATAAAAGTATTTCTAAAGATAGCTCTGGACCTACCCAAGTCTCAAAAGGATCAAATTGTTTCCAAGTAACTCAGTAGCATCCCAGAACAAGGCTCAAGAATATTTTATAAGAATATGAAACTATGCAGCATCCAACAAGGTAACATTCACGAATGTCTGGCATTTAATCAAAAGTCTCCACATACACAAATGTAATGTTATATAGTTCCTTCAACACAGCATGATATTTACTGCCAATTGCTAACAAACACATACTTCATTTTTATATTTAAAGAAGGAGTTGGTAGGGTGGATTTTTTAAAAGGTTCTTTGAGTTTTAAAATTCCACCCAAAGACCTCAAATTACACAACCCTGCAGAACCCCGAGAAGCATGTCAAGGTCACCAATGAAAGGGTGAAGTAGGAGAAGGGCGTCATGCCATGACAGTCCAACGAGCCCTCCCAGAACCCGCCACAGTGTCCGGAAAGGGAGAATAGCACATCACATGAGAGCGTGGAACGGTTATGACTTCTTTTTAAGTCCGGATGGACTCAGCCTTTAAACAGGCTTCAAAAAAACATGCGTTCTGCTTCTACAATAAAGGAGCGGACTGTGTCGTTGATACTATATACTATTACCCTAAACGGGGAATAATGTGAGGTGAGGGATCACCTTGAATTTGGCAGATGAGAAAGTGGTAGCTTCCCTTTCCCCAGAAAGTAACAACCTAAACTATTTTTTTTATGCTAAAAGAAAAAAATCATGCATCTTTAAATGCCTCGTCAATTTTCTGTGTTGGCTTCACTTGCAAGGCTAAACTAGTTTCCTGGCTTGAACTAGTTCTCTTCTTAATATTGAACCTCTGCTTATGACACTGTTCTGTGTTAGGCTACTGGATTATCAGCATTGACATAAATATTGTGCTGGATAGAGATAATGTTGTCTGCTTTTACCGCCCGGGTAGTTCAATCCCCTACTAAACAGAAGGAGAAGTAGAGGAAGGTAAACATGAAAGAAACATGTCCTCGCCTAAGAGATTCGACTGTATTAAGGACACATTAGCTGAGTCATTTAGAACCACATTCTAAAGATACACAGTTTACAAATCCAAACCCTAAACCTCTTTCCAATAGCTACAGACGACGTGTAGACTCTGCCCAGATGATTTGAAAAGGAAAGTAATTCGTCTAAAAGGGGAGTTAATAGCTCAGCACAATCTAGCACCACTCCTGGAAAACACATTAGAAGTATTTACCATCATTTGTGCCAAAAAAGACAGGAAATTCCCTTGGGAATTCTCATCTCCTATGCAGATTCAGACCATAGAAGTCTACACTCCTGGAACACTACCTTAAATAATAAAAATCAAACATACCTAGACAGAAACATTTCATATGGCAGTCAAATGACTCACTCACTCTCCATCCACATGACAGACCCCCAATCCCCCTGTCAAAAGGTTTATCTTTCATGTCATTTGAATAGAAAACCAAACTTCCACTTCCGTAGCCAAAACACTGGTCCCCTTTGAGTCTCAAAAGCCATCATTAAAATTGACACTAATTGGTGTCGTTGCTGACAGCACAGTGGCAGGGCAGGATCTGCCGAAGGAGCACCATTCATTCATTCCTGAGGGTGCGCGCCAGCTCCTTCCTGGATGAGGAAATTCAGGCAAACCCATGCCGAACCTGCCCTTGTCACTGATGCTCAGTTAAGACGGAGGACAACGGGACTTTTGATCCGGCTCTTCCTCCACACGTTGTTTGCTGTCATTGCCTCTGTGCCCATGGCCTCCCTTCCCACACCGAACTGACGAGTAGGAATTCGAAGGCAGTGAAAGCTCGTCTCTGATCAGTGATCCGTCCATGGCAGGTGCTTAGAGGCTCATGGCAGCACTCGTAGCCACGTCAGCTGTTATGACAGGAGCTCAGGACTGTGATGCCAACAAAGCCCACAGAACAGGATGCGCTCTCCAGCCCAGAGAAGCACCGCACACCTGAGCGATAGAAATAATCGCTCACAGTGTGAACGTGGCAACGCTCATTCCACTGCTAATTGTTCTATCCACATCCTTTCTACCTGTTCTTAAATAGTACTCCACTTCTTCCAACCATAATTCCCATATTTTATACCTACATAACTGCTGGTGACCTGCAATAGTAATAAAAAAAAAAAAATCTAAATTATAAATTCAAAAGAGCATAGATTTTTATTGAACCTACTCACCAGAAGAGAAGAATTTGTTCATGTTAGGGCATGATCCAGAATGTTCATCTTGAGACAATTATATATAGATATAATCGTTAAATTAAACAAAGATAGAATAAAAATTAATAAGAAATAAATATACACTTTTATGTGTATTTATTACTCTTTCTCATTACATTGTAAGCACTGTGAGGTCAAGACCATGAAGATTTATCCACCTTTGTATTCAGAATTTAGTATGGTGCCTGACACTTAAATACTTGCTGAGTGAATGAACAAGCCAATGCATCAAAAATACATCAGGAGATATTTAGGAAATGCAGTCCACAGAATTCATCAGATGTAGCGGGTGCCTAGATGTGATGGTTTAGAGAGCAACTCCTACGATTCCATATTACGCACTTGGGTGCCATCGACAAGAAGTGGCTTTAGGGGAGCGGAAGGAAGGTCATCCAAGCCTCGTTCATTACATCATGTTATTAACATATATTTTATTTCATTTCCTATAATGCGAAAACAAGAACACCAAAGCATGCCTCGTTAGATCTTAAAGCCAACTCCTCTCTTCACAGGCGACTCCCATAACCGTGAGCCTTCAGTATCAGCAAAGGCAAATACTTTGGTCCCTCTTGCTTGCTTTCACTCTACTTTGACAACTCCCAAAGAACCCTTCAGCCTTTACTACTTGCCAATTTATGGCAGCTATTCAGACAAAAGCATGAGCATTAGACAAAAATAGAGAATTTGAAAGAGGAAGCAGGAAGATGAATACAGAAGGGGCATGCAAAGGGGAGAAAAGCCACCTACCAGGGAGATAAATCCTTGCCCATGAAGAGCAGAAGAAGACTCGACTCTGGTCGAAACCACTGGAAAGCAGCCAACGGTTTCACTAATGTTATCTTTGATCTTCCACAGATGCTTATTTTCCAGCATACGTTATAAGAACAACATAAAAATCCAGCCATCTCTGCAATATTGGAATTCCAATAACTCTCATGCTTCATCTTTTCATTGGTTCCAAATATTTGCATTTAATTTCATATCGCAAAGCTACGGCAGACTGTTTTGTACAAAGGGTATCTGTGTTTACGTCAACTTTCAACTAACCTTGTTACTTTAAGTGTGATATTATGGATAATCCCAACAGTGTTAAAAGGACAATCACATATACATGGCTTTCATTATTACATAAAATTTTGTCTGTGAATGTGCCTTTCCTATATATGTATACCAGCAGTTATGTGTGAGTAAGTGCTGATTATGATGACCCTCACAATTAAAAAAATAAAGAATCTTCCTCATATTACAGGAGAGGAAACAGAAGCCCCGTGTTGTGGAGACGTGTATATTTATTCGCTGGTAGAACCAGAGTCCACCATTCACACTCCCCCATTCATCAAACTCAGGGCTAGAGCCGAAGCTGCACACAGTGAATGTTTCTCCTGGTTTCCGAACTTAGAGTTGCAAGACTACCGTTGGCCTTTCTGGCATTACCCCATGGATGACTTAAATCACTATTCAGAAAAATGATAAAACCCTTTAGATAACTGGGAGCATATTTCAGGGTGCAATAGCACAGCTGAGAATTACGAATTGTGCAATTATTGTTCGTTTAGTCCCTTTAGTTAATTCTTAGCTCATCTCTTTTCTCTGTCACTGGAAGACTAGTCTGATGGCCCACATCATCTGAGCCCTTTTACAGCCTGGCTTCTGCAGGGCTTGGTCAAATCGGTATCAGCAGGAGGAAACCAGAAGTTGGGAGGAGAGAAAAGTCACTATATTTCTTCCCCTTACACTCTGTGCTTTGGAATGTATTTCTGCTGGCTGCACTCCTCCAGGACTACAGTAAATATGATTGATTCCTTCTCCAAAGGTCCACCTCTCATTGACTCAAGTAATGCTGTGTCTCTTCAAGCCTAGGAACTAGAATGGCCTCCCTATCTGCTAGTTTCTGGGTGCAGAGACGCCCTTTGCTCGTCTTCTTCATGCCGCTCACCCTCTGTGAGTGAGGTCTGGAATCGACTGATTTACATTTTTGTTGTCATCATTGCTGCTCTGAAACTTGACTGAAACATAGATATATTGTGATTATTTATGTCAAAGTAACTCAATTAAACTTATGCTTTCTAAACTGCAAAGGTGTATACACAAGTGTAATTAGCTGAATCATTTTTTAAAACACCAACTGGGAAAAGTTTTATGTTCATTTGGGGGCATTGGTCTTGCCTTTTATTATAGGGAGCAGCAGTGTTAGGTCTGAGACGAGTTCGGGGAGGAGGTAATACAAGAGAAAAACAAATTCAGGTAATTGAGAAAGTGTTACTTCTCTCCCCAATCCTCGACTTATGAAGCAGTTGAAGTTCAGGTCTCAGAAACACCAAACAGGAATAGTATTAATTAGATATATAACGCTGATATCAGAAAATGCCAGAACCCTGTCTGAAAAATTGCTACGTTGCCTGCAAATCCCTGACAGCTCAATTCAATGTTAAGGTGTTTTCACCAAAACAACGGCTTAATCACTCAGTTACGAGCAGACCTGCTTTATTAACTGATAAGCTTATGGCACACTGTCCCTAAACACTGGCAGCCCCAGCTAGGTCAGCCCGTGAGAGGGCGAGTCCCAAGAATGTTTAAAACTCCTGGCTGCGGCAGCTCCTGTATTACTCCCCAGTGGCTGCACTCGCTTGGAGACTGGGAGAAACAACAACGATATTTGACATGAAAGTTTATAGGAAATTATAAGCTAGCACTCTCGTCAATATATTATCATCCAGAAGGCACAGCTTATGGAATAATCTATATCTAGAATGTTGTTTGTGAGAAGGCCAACAAATGATCACATTAAGGCAAAGAAATGTAAAGCTTAGCCATAGAGACTCTTTGTATTTTATATGAATTTATTTCATATTTTATCCCCTGAAAAATTACATGACTTTGGTGTCATTCCCTACCCATTTAATTATTTGATCATTCGTTCATTTATTTGGTTGTTCACTTATTGGAATTGTGAACACTAAGGCTCAGAAGAGTGACGAGATTGCCCTAGGTCAAACAAGTCCTCAGAAGTAAAGTGCAGATAAGGGAAGGTTCTCTGACCCCCAAGTCCATGTGCTTCCCCTCCCCCACGCTGGATGTCCGCTGAGACTATGCAACAGCACAGTGTCCTCTATCAGAAAAGTTAGTAAATCCGACTCCAACCATCCCTCCAAAACATGTCCCATATTAGATTTCTCCCCTTTTCCTTCCCCTTCCCCTCTGCTAACTACCGTCACCTCTCCCCTGTACCTCTCCAACAGTCTTAAAGTCATCTCCCTGCTTCTAAGACGTCAAACGTCCCTTACCGCCATGGTCTGCATTAGGGCCGGGGAAGAGAAGAGAAGAGACCACCTTATGAACCGAGCTTTCCCACAGCGCGAGATTGTTGTGGGGTGCAAAGGGAGATCAAAAAACAAACCTGTTTCTTGCAAGTTCAATGACACATGTAGAGGCTGAGATTTTGCTCTTTTACTGACATCCACAGATAATAATAATCACCCAAGTTGATTTTAAAATGCTTTGTACATATGTTTGACTTTGCCGCTAAACAATATTTATAAAGCTTATCACTTCTTTTACGAACTGAGCAATTCAAGTATTTTTACATCCATGCAATACTGATTTGTGGGAAAAGGAATAGGCATGTGCATTATCGGGTATGATTAGAAAAATATCAAGATGCACCACACTCAAAATACAATGCATCATTCAAGCTTCATTACTTTGGCGTAAGTGTCCTCTTTTAAAATTTAGAAACACCCGAGACAGTCCACAGACTCAGTTAAACAACAGTTATTCATAGACTAATTGAATTAATTTAACGAGATTGCTTCCCTCTTGACAGCCAGTAAAAAATGGTGGCCTTGGAAGAAGAGCAGGCTTAAAGTCAGAGAGAGTGGAGAGGAAACGCACACACGGAACGTCTCTGGAAGCTCGGGGCTGCTGGGAGCCTCGGCAGGCCCTGCAGAGAAGCGGGAGGATGTAGGGAAATGGGGCCGACAGGGATGAAAGGCGGGCGGGCGCGCAGGAGAAGACGCCTGGGTGCTGATGAAAGTTCCACTACCTGAGGCAGGAGCGCGCTGGGACGACATTCATATACGCTGAGTTTATGCGACTCCAGGGACATCCCCTGGTCTCAGTCACTTAATTATGTGGGAAAAATCAACACTGTTGTCCAACTGCTTTCAGATTCCCTGATTCACATTTAGAAATTTCCCGAAACTATTCCAGAGGCTGGTTTATGTGATGGCAAAAAATGAAAATAAAATAAAAAGCACACATTGAAAGGCATTCAGAACAAATGTCTAGACAACCAGTTTAATTTCAAACAAAATGTAGAATGAAGGTTTGGCATCAACCAAACAGATACTAAGATGGACTTCTTTCCTCACCATTTTGATCCAAACATTTGAAACTCTGCTCTGATCCAGAAATTGGATTAGAAACGAAAATAAATGAGATGTATTTGCTGTCTTTAAAGAGCTAGTTGTCTAGCAATGTAGATGGACACAGAGAGACAATTTCAATAAACTATCCTGACTGGCAAGGCAGGGGCAAGCAGCGCCTCCTGCACGCTGGAGAGGGGTGTGAGCTGCGTGGGGAACACCGTCAATTCTGCCTCAAGTGTGAACTGGCCAAAGATGGGGCTTCTGTCCCTTGGGGGACAGACCTGGAACAGCCTTCTCTACCATTCTGAGCAGCTCAGAGGTTCCTCTCTAAGGAGTGAGAATCTATAGGAGAGTTTTACACAGGAAAGTGAAACAGTTAAATACCTAATCAATGCACTGTATACCTGAAACTAATAATAAAAAATAAAATAAAATGTGCAGTGATGTGGTTCATGGTTGATGCGGGCATTCTGGGAAGCTGAAATCTAACTGGGTGATAGGTTTGATACAGGAAGGGAGCACGAAATAAAGCGGAGACAGTAAAGATAAAAAGGATAGATCAAAAGGGATAGGTCAAAATACTAATAACATCAGGCTCTCGGGAATGTGGTGGGCTCAGTGATGTTTTCTATAGCATTACAGTAGGCACGCATACATAACATAAACACTTTTTCTATATAAAATATTTAACTTAAAAGGGAATTAGCAGAAAAGGAAAAGAAGATATTTGGGTGTTTAATTGGATCACAGATGTGGGCTTACCATTATGCCCATTATGCCCAGAACCGAGGGGGGGAAGGGAGGACTGAAATCCCACCTGAACTTTATTTATCACGTAAGTTGTGTGCATACACGAGGGAAGGTCAGCTCTTTCTGGTTTGCCAAAAAGCCCCACGTGAATGAGTGGCAGCCCTGTCTACGATGACACCTGGTTTTTTGTCCTGAGCAACTGGATGAGGGTGACGTCACCAACAGTGCCTAGAATGCTAACGAGGTAGCATTGGGGTAAAGGATCATGTGTGACATCCAAGTGAAGACATCCGTCAGGAATGTGCATCTCATTCTCAAGGTCAAGGGAAAGGTCAAAGCTGGATCCAGAGGTCAACAGCACAAATAAGACATGAAGTGTAAAAGTAGGAGAGAATAGTAAGTATAAAATCAAGTAACAATCTGAAGGGACAGACGAAGACGAACCCCCCAAATGACCTGTGGACAAGTTGCTTCGACTGGAGATTTAACATTCCCTAATACTTTGTTCAGTGACAGCATATCACACTTATAATTTTCCTGAAAACGTAAAGTTCTTTTCCTATGAATAACACATTCTGTCCCCTAAAGCACTAGAAAGCCCATTTCTCATCAACATTAAGGCTTTTAACTATGTCTTCATCACTTCTTGAAAAACAACTGATTGCCTGTCATTGGCTTCTACTTTTCAAGATGGATTTGGTAAAAGGTATTTCATCTTATACATTGCCTTAGTCAACCAAGGCCATATTGCCTCATGTTTTAAGACACGTGCAATTCAAAACTGAAATGTAAGCTTCTGTCTTTAACCACTCTGTCCTTTTGGCCCTGTAGAAAATGGATTTTTTTATATATGTATAATACTTTTGGTGACATTTTTGCCATTCAAATGGCCTCCAAATTTTTAAAGCAACATTGCATTATAACATCTTATTAGTGAAAAGGAAGAAATCTGAGGTGGATTTCTGAAGGAGAAGTCTGAAATACTTTCTCTCACAAACTGTTCACGAAGTTTTTGATGGGTGAGTTCCCAGCCAAAGAGCAGTTATCTAATTAACATAGCATTTGCTGTTATTAGTTGACACATTCCTTTTGAGGATGAGAGGCCAGACTTTATGTTCAACCTTGTGAATTCAGAGAAGAACAGAACATTATCCCTCCACTTTAAAAATTCACATTATCAAGAGCAAAATTCCCCAAATTACCAGTTGACATTTTTTCCAGTTCTAATTCTATGAGAAAATAGGAAGAGGTCTCCAACATAATTAAAATTATATTTTAATTTTACTTAAAAATGTTACTTCATAGCCCAATTCATTCTATTATTATATCCCTTCTCCTCTAAGCTTTTAATTTTAAAATTCCAAAATAAAACAGGCTTATATGATGTATTATTTATGATATTTTTAAATATACTCATCACTATTGAAGGTAAATGCCATATGAAAAGAGATAGATTATGTGTGTGGGAGACTGCAGTGCATAATTCTTATTCTCTTTAATGTCAGTGAGCCCTGGACAAGTTTTCAGGGACAAACTACCAGTTAATTTAGATTATGTATATTCAACCTTCACTATCATTTTATGACCCAGAAACTCCTAGATTTCCGAGCCCAAACTACAAATCAATTTGATATCACATTTATTTTTATTTACTCACCTGATTTTATGCTGTGAAATAAAATGAAAAGATCAAGACAGTGCATCATGTCATTCATTCTCTTTGGAACCAACAGAACGTGTTCCTTGTCCACTTCACCAACAAACAATAACTGAGCACGTTCACCGTCCCAGGCACCGTATTGGTTAAGAATGGTGTCTATGTTGGTGAATGATACAGCCCCTGACTTCTTAGAAACATAGCCCATTTCTGTCTATCACATTTCTTTATGAGAGTTTGTGAACTTCAAAATGACACCTGTTCATTGTCTCCTGTAATGACGTCTGAGGGGGGAAAAAACCCTGAAAGTCAGAGCGTTCCCAGGATGCACATTATTCTAAGCTTATTTTATTAGAATCATATAACATCACAGGAACAACCAAAAAAAAAGGTTATACAGAAGCACCCCATCTGTAGCTCAATTCAAAACGCATTTATTGTGTAATTGGATGGTTATCACAGTGTGGCTTAAGGGCTAAAGAATCCACAATCAATTTGCTCGACAAACACAAAATTGACAAGGACTGGGAGCTTGGGCAGTATTAAAGGGTTGGGAAGCATATCTTCTCAACAAAAACCGCAGTGTATCTAAATTGTTCCATTTATTTCTTCTCTAATTCCCTACAATGCTCTTACCAATCCCGTTGTGGATAGAAAGACAGTAATCCATCCCAGATTTTCTTTTCCCTTCTCCAGCTATGTTTAAGTGAATTGTTGCCTTCAGATTTTCAATAACTGTCATAGTGCTTCTTTAGGAATTGTTTTGGATCGCAAAACACCTTTCAAATATACAACTGGTTTTTGTATTCTTTAAAAAAATGTATATTTTCAAATCACCATTTGAGAATCTAGTTTTTTAATCCTTAGAAGATATTACCCTTGTTTTCTCAGGTACAAATAAGTGGTCGATAGATGGTCGCAGGGAGGGGGGGCACGACACAGGGAATGCAGTCAGCATTAACGTATCGGCTAGGGGGAGGGTCAAGGGAGAGAAGGAGCAGTTGAGGGGATTGTTTTATAGACTACAGAGATGTCTGGCCAAGGTACTGTGCACTTGAAACTAATTTAAAAATGTCCAATCGAAATAATTACCTCTTCTCCTACACACACACTTGCATTTATCTTCTTTTCTTTTACCCAATATTCAGAAGAATCTAAATTTCGGATGTGAGAATGACTTCAAGGACGGATCCCATAGACTCTTAGTTGAATAAAACATCAGAAATTGGCTCGCAATTAGTAGCAATTTCAATTGATCTTGTCTTATCCATAATAGGTCATCTCACTCATTAAATTGACCTGTAGGCTGCCTTTTTGATAGCTACCCTCTAGGAGTCAGGCTCACAAAGGTCATTCTTCTCCATCTTATATTTGACAACTGCTGGCTGGAATGAACCATTAAACCACACTTAGTAATTTGTTTGTACTAACCTTGGAGAGGAAAGAAATATCACTCCACCAAGCATATCATGAGAACGAAAGCTTAATAGGAAGGTTTTTGTCTCACTTTTGTTTAACAAATGTTGAAACAAGCCATTCTATTATTTTAAGGGCCTAGGTTATTGGTTTGCCCCAAATTTCAAAGTAATTCATGGTCTAATAAAAAAATATATATTTATATATATAAATATAACATAAACATAATATCAGGATATATGCCTATTCACCATACCATTAAGAATATTCATTTTTTCCCTATCTCTCTCTTTAAATAATATGTCCTTTAAATAATATTTGATCCTCATAAAATTCGCTGTCATATTCCAAGATGAAATTCTGGCCCAAGTTGATGGGAAGAGAAGTCCAAGTGAGGCGATTAAGTTGTGTCGCTCCCGTCATCTATGGAAGTTTGGCCTGAGGGCCCCAGTCCCTGTCGGCTGTTTCAGCTGCCAAGATAATGTGAAAGGACCTGGGATGTTTGCTTCTTGCCTTATGCAAACTGCAGCAAAGACGGTCGGTTAACAGAAACAGGCAGAGAATGAAGCAGACACAAAAGAAACACAGAGACGGGAAACCCTGAGGGCGGGAGAGACAGACAGAGGGCTGCCTTGCATTCGGATGATTTTCTCCACGCCCACTGCCAACCCCTCCAAAGGCCAGACTTCACTCCTACTTTTTGCTTCTGTAAAATCACCCCGGATCTTTTTGGGGGCTTAGCATATTTTTAATATGCTCTATGCCATACAGTCAAATAATTTTTGATGAAGGCATTGATCTCTTTTAAGTACAGAGGTAAAAGCGAAATGCCGGATAGTGTCAAAAAGGCTGACGTTGGCCTTATCTTCGAATTAGGCATATGTGCTTGTTCAAAAAAGTGTCTGATTTAGGGAAAGTCATGAGGTAACTCTGAGTCTATGTTTCTTTACCTTTAAAACAAAGGTTCTAGACTTCTACATCTGACAGTTGTTGCATTAGATAACCTGAGCAATCCTTTTAAATACAATAACATATCAGATAAAAGTGTTTAAGTATTTTTCAAATGCATCACCTTGCTAACATAAAAGTAATAAAGGCGTGAAGTCTCAAAAGCAAAGCCACCCAGAAGCCCTGGGAGACAAGAGACGGTCACGGCTGACTTAGGACTCGAAGATTTTTACTGAAGCGGTGAGACCCCAAGCGTCCTCTCTGACACCTGCTGAAGAGGTAGGAGATGCGACATAAAGCCCAAGGGCTCCTCAGGCCTGGAAATCTAATAAAGATGCTATACCCACTGCATGAGGGTGAGTAAGACGTGAACCCCACTGCACAGAACTGAGCAGAAAAGAAACTCATCTGTGCCAAGTAAGCCCTCAGGTGGGAAAAAATATACATTTACCCTCGTAACTCGTAACCATAAGCCGTCCTTAAATCACGTTTGCAACCCGAGTTTACACTATCTGTCTGATCAGACAAATTCCTCAAGAGGAAATTTTAATTTACGGTGGTTCGAGGTTGGTGGCAGCCTCAGGGACCTGGCAGAGTAAATGCAAATCACGGTTTGAGCCATATTGATCATCAACTAATTAAAAAATGAATAATGCCAACAGTAAATTAAATGCGGTCATATTTTCTAAATACACAGCTGATCATATCCCCCCAGCGCTTACAAAGTTTCGTTGCTTTTTAAAAGTCAAATTCTAGTCACTCTTTCTCTCAATCACACGTAACGACGACCCGCAAAGTGTTTTGTTTCCAAGCCCCCCACAGGCGTTATCTAGTTGAGTTACCACACGAGGGAGAAAAGTCCTATACAAGGAAGGAAGTTTTACACAGAAACAGCCACGATGATGCCCGGGAGCAGACGCTAAGACTGCTACTTGGAGAGCTTCACGCTCCTGGGGGAGCAGGCGACGGTGGGCTTTCCAGGCCTGACCAAGATCTGAGAGGGGCGGCTCTTAATCGGACCCAGGGAGAGTGGCTGGATCGCAGGCGGTTGCCTGGGCCATGTTCCTTTGTGGTTAATGGTAAAAACAAAACACTCACTTTTAAAAATGGGCAAAGGGCTCGAATAGGCATTTCTTTAAAGAAGACACCTAAATGGCCATCAGGTATAAAAAAAGGTGCTCAACGTCACTAGTGATCAGGGAGAGGCAGGTCAAAACCACGAAGAGATATTATTTTATGACTGTTAAGATGACTCTTACCAGAAAAATAAAAGACGGTAAGTGTTCCTGAGAACGTGGAGACATCGGAACCCGTGTACACTCTTAGCGGGAACGCGAAATGGTGTGGCCATCACGGACACCAGCATGGAGGTTCCTCAACAGCTAAAAACAGAACTATGGTGCAGGTCTGCAGCCCCATTTCTCAGTAAATTGAAAGCAGGATCTTGAAGAGATATTTGCACCTCCATGTTCATTGCATCAATTTTCACAATAACCAAGATATGGAAGTAAACCGATGTCCACAGACAGGTGAGTGGATAAAGAAAACATGGGACACACATATGACAGACCGTTACCCAACCTTAGCAAAGAAGAATGCCCTCGCGTTTGCCACAACACCACTGAACTTGGAGGCATTTACATTAAGTAAAAGAACTCGGTCTCAGAAGGACAAATACAGTAGGATTCCACTTACAAGTGCTATCCGAGAGAGTCGAATTCATAGAAGCAGAGAACAGAATGGTGGTTGCCAGGGGGTGTGGGCAGGAGAAAATTAGAAGCTGTTCAGTGGACATGAAGTTTTAGTTATGGAAGATGAGTAAGTCCTAGAGAGCTGTTATATGACATGGGCTTACAGTTAACAAGAGGGTATTAAGAATCTGCAAAGAATCTACGACCATGCCACCCTGCACAAGCCTGATCCCATCTGATCTCAGAAGCTAAGCAGGGTCGTGCCTGGTTAGTACTTGGATGGGAGACCACCTAGGAAGACCAGGTGCTGTAGGCGTAAATAATAAAATTAAAAAATAAGGGATTATAAATTGACAAGGTCCTTGCAATCCATGAGGTCAACCAAGGGTTGTCTTGCCTAAAAAATTAAAAACTAAAAAAAAACTTTTTAAAAATTTGCAAAAAGGATAGATCTCATGTTAACCATTCTTACCACAAAAGTGGTGGTGGTGGGGGAGGGGGGGAGCATGAGAAGTCTTTTGAAGGTGATGGATGTGTTTGCTGTGACCGTCATGATGGTTTCAAAGGTGAATGCATATGTCCAGACTCATATGCATTAGACATGCAGTTTTGTGTGTGTGCTTCAATTATACCCTGATAAAGCTGTTTTAAAAATTACTGAAAGATCACCAGGGTTTCAGATATTTAAGTAATAAATGTTTGGAGGATCCTACTGGGCAAACAACCTCTGTCAAGGGCAAAAGAACCTGGAATGGTGAGTGCGGAAGAAATCATAAATGCAAGAAATCAAAACTCTAAGCCTCGCTCACGGTCCCTTCACTGCGGAATCATTTTCTCTTAGCCATTTCCCTTCTCCTTCCTAGGGCCCTCCACCTGCATTTATAGGTAGCGTTTGGGGATGGGGATTAACCTTGTCATTTAGTGCACTGTCTAGGTAATACCAGACTGGACTGGTCACAGGTAAGCATGAGGAATAACATGACCCAGATTTCTTGTTGTTGGTGTGATCGCAACATTAGGCTATCTCCCTTTGGGAAAAGAGTGAATATTGGTTAGGGTGTAAATAAACTAAGAGGTAGGAACAGTTTTGAAGCTTCATTACCAGTGTTTCTGAACCTTTCCTCCAAAGGAGAAAAATTAAAATAAATTTAAATTCTCCCTAATAAGAGAAATTAAAAAGTAAGGAATATAACGTTGTCGTGTAGGGTTGACCTTTAGAGAACCATACACCATTGTAATATTTTATTTGTTTCTTATTCCTACACCAACTACCACAACTTAGCAGCTTCAAAGAACAGGTTTTTCTCTTACAATTCAAGTCGAACGTCTAAAATCGCTTTCACTGGGCTCAAACCGCAGTGTTAGCAGGCCTGCGCTCCTTCTAAACACTGCCGGGGAGCACCTGTTCCCTTGTCTTCCCCAGATCCTCGAGGCCACCTGCATTCCTTGGCTCCCGGCTCCTTCGTCCATCTGCAGAGCCCACGGTGTGACAGCTTCAGGTCCCGTGCTCCTGTCGTCACGTCCCCTGCTACTTGGCTGTGGCCCTCCGGCCCCCTTTCACAAGGACCCTGTGATGGCGCTGGGCCCACTCAGACAACGCGGGATAATCTCCCCCCTCAAAATCCTTAACTTGGTCACACCTCTGCAAAGTCCTTTTTATTATGTCGGGTCACATAGTCAGTCACATATTTGGGGGATCAGGACATGTACATCTTTGGGTGGCTGTTATTCAGCCCACCGCAAATATCTAACATTCCTCTTCCCAAGAACCAGTTTGCCCATCTGAGAGCAATATCGCCCTACCGAGAACGTATGCTTTATATACAGATAGGCTATCTGCGGATGTCGAGAAGGCAGCTGAGGAGTGGACTGTGGTACACAGCTCTGGCGGTCCGGAGCACTCCCAGCCACTCCCCATTTTTTTAATACCAGAAAACAAGATTTCCTTTGGAGAACAGCCCTTTCATCGTTGCGTGCAGCCTTACTGGACACTTATGTCAAAGTTCCCTGCTTTCTTCTGGTCAAGGTGCGGGCATCTGGTGGTCAAGTGGACTCTGTCCATGAGCAGTAAAGAAAGAAGAGGCTTGGGCTTCGTTCAGCATCTGCTGAGTCTGTTCAGACGCTCCCACGGGCCCTGGCTTTTCGGTCCGCTTTCCTGGTTCCCAGCATGCCCGGCCCTCCCGCTCCTCTCTGGAGCTCCCCCTGGTCCTTTGAATAAATTCCGTTTTTGCTTGAGTTGGCCAGAGCTAATTTTTATTATTATTATTATTTCTTTTGCACGTAACTCTAACTCATTCAAAATATTTTAATTTCTGATACTATTATAATACTTTTGGGTTCTAGGATTTCATGGAAAATTAATCGTTCCAAAGTCATTTCACTCTCATTTTGAGTCAGAACGCAGTAAACAAACTGAGCGAGTGAGCGATGAAGTGACCAGAGAGGCGTCTGGACACAGCGCTCTGCAGCGGGGGGTCCTCTGCCTGTGCTGCCGTGCACGACAGGCCCTCGCGCACTTGAAATGTGGCTAACGCGACTGAGAAACGGCATTTATAGCGTAATTTCCACTAACCTCCCTGTACACAGTCACAGATGACTGTTGGCTATCATGTTGGACAGAGGAGAGCCAGAGTCTTCATATTTGTCTGGTTAAGAACAGTCTGAACGTAGGACGGGGCACATAAATGCTTAGATCTTTAACCATAAACACTAATTACTCTGATTTTTACGAACACTCTTGAATTTCAGGGCGGAGATGCAGGGTCGTGGGGTGGATATTTTGTTGGCCCTTCCAAATCGACTCTCTTTCTCTTTGCTCCTCTGGGCAAACATGTCCACACATAAGTGAACTCCCTTGCCCTCCGGCCCCCAGTGGAGACTGGATTCTGAGACTTCCCTATAGACAGAAGGGGAGGCGGCAGAGTCAAACCAAGTCGCTTATCTCCACGCCCCCTTCCCGCAAGGACCCCGCGGGCCAGCTCAGCCGCAGGCCCGGCTCCAGTGGGTGGCCCCCGCCCAGGCCTTTCCGGCTCCAGGTTCTGCTGACTACTCCCTCCTTCGGCCTCTTCAGGCCGGCAGGCGGTGACGGCACCGCATGGCTACCGGCTCTGGGCTGCGTCCTGGGCTGGGCCTTGTCCCACATACCCTGCCCTTACTTATCACTCCACGTCGGCTGTTAAGGAGAGGCGTGTGAGATGCACACGGCTCGCTAACGCGGCCAGCGGGCAGCCGCCCCCGCTCGGAGCCCCGGCGCCCCCGCCGGCTGTCCACGGTGTTAGGCTTGTTCCTAATACGAACAACTTTTGGCAGATTCATGAGACCCACGCGCCATTTCACATGTCCCTTAAGTATCCCTTTTTAATTACGATGACTGACATTCACTAAGCATCTCCTACGTAATCTCCAGACATTACATTTGTCACCTCACATTGCATTTAAAACTAACAGCACCCCATTTACGGATGGGTACGCTGGGTTTACAGACCCATATGGTTTGTCCCCAGTCACAAGGCTATTAAGTGCCCAGATCTAGATTCAAACCTCGTCGCCTAAATTGCAATCTGTCCGTCTGCTTCGAGAACCCATGTTTTAATCTCTGTTCCTCTTCAGAACATTGCAGAATGTTTTCGCGGCTTTATTGTATGCCTCTCGGACTCTCAGCCATTTTCACTCCTTTCAATTACTACTTTAGGCTTTTGTCTTTCCTGGTTTAAAATTTTATTTCTGAGTAGCCCATGCACACACACAAAAGAAACTGTGAGTTTCCCGGACGTAACAACGCAAATGTTATTCATCATCAATTTTTCAAGTCAGAAGCATCATCAAACGGAGAGCAGGTGAGACATTCAGTCTTCCCGGGACCGCAGGGTGAGCCCGGGATTCTTTTCCTCTGTTTGAACAGAAAAGATGCTGGTTCCTGACAGTCCCAGGGGCTCCTTCGAGCTTTGATCAGCACGTGCGTAGCTGAGTGAGGCTGTTAATGACAAACACTTCAGAAAATAATTAACTGTGATATCTGACTTCACGTCTCGAGGAATCCAAGGCGCAACATCAGGGCTCTGTGCGGGGAATGTAAATCGCTCCACGGCAGATGGCACTCGGCTACATTTCCTTAAGTCGCTCCGTATGAACGTCCCATGCTGCGTCTTTCTAAGACCCGTCTCTGCTCTCTGACCCCACGGACGTGCTGCGACTGGGCTCCTGTCGCCTTAAAGGCGAGTGTGGCATCACCGATACCGTAAGGAAGTGGTTACAGCTTTTTCAAAAGCTCCTGTCATAAAAGCTTTCTTCCTTTAATCTTCCTTTTTAAGGCCACTTTAATCACTTGGTTGGAGTTGGGAGAGGGAGGCAATGTTTAGTTAAATCTTTTTTTTCTGAAGGAAATGTTAGATTTTTTTTTTCTCATTAGTATTTTTCCCCCCCTCTAGGGCTAAATTGGAAAGGAAAGGGGCATACAATGTAAGTCGGTGGCACTAAATATTGACTTTCACTAAAGTGCTGGGCAGATCCGAATGAGTAAAAGCAGCTTAAAGATTATTTATAATGAATTATTTGGGAATTTTAATTGCTCTGGCCATCACTATGCAAACAGCAATGATCTTGTTTGGACAGCATTATACATAAGAAAAAGAAAAAAGAATAATAATAAGATCAGAGACGGAAAGACTTGGCACCGATCCGAATGCGCTAATAAATCGATTTAAGAGTGAATCGGCTCTTACACCTTGTGCACACATGTACCCCGGAGCCCGCCCCTCGCCGTCGCCTCTCAGCCTCGTGGGCACCACGCGCGTTTCGCGATCCGCCCGTTCCCGTGCATCCTCCGGCCTCCCTACCTCAGCTAGTCGCCGCACTCGGAGTTCTTCTGTCGCGGAAGCAGCCCGCTCAGCCCGGGCCCCGCTTCTGACGCTGCGCTCGCTTTCCTTTCCTCCGTTCAGCTGCCCTGAATGTCCTACCTTAACGCCCTCTCCGTCCTCGCCTCCCGTTCCCATTTTCTCCCAACCCGGAAGCGTTGTCGCCCCCTGCCCGCCCCACGCTTGCCTCGACTCTGAAAAACACGGCCCTGGAAATGGCAGCCATGGTGCCCAACCTGACGATCGTCTGGTCTGGCTGTCTTGGGCCTTTCTGTTGCATTGGAAAACGGCAGAGACTTAATCCTTTCTAAATTTGTACGTCCTCTGTTTCCATGGTATTATTCTATCCTTGGTTTACCCTGACTGACTATTCTATTCTTATCGCCTGGAAGACTATTTTTGCTTCTCCTCTGCTTGTCCCTTAAATGCTGGTGTTCCACGAGGCTTTCTCCTCCCCTCACTTTTCTGCACACTGCCCTTCTCTCGCAGGCAGCCTCATGTGAGCTAAGGATCTGAACTCTCACCTGGCGCTAATGACAACCAGAGCTCGCTCTACAGCCCTGCCCGCTGCCCTGAGCTGCAGACTCAACCAGCCGAATGCCTTCCGCATACATTCACTTGGAGAGCAGTAGCCACCTCCTGTTCAACACAGGCAAACCTGAAGTTGGCATCTTCTTCCCACAAAACTTCTCTGGGTTCATTCTTCCTTTGCCATCAATAAAGTCTTTTGTAACAGTGCATCTTGGGCTAGAATCCCAGCCCTATTGTCAAGGAAGCATTTCCTACCCTTTGCCCCTGCTGAGTAGACAGCGGGCCATCGGTTCCAATCCCCCTGCCCCAAGTCGATTAAACTGGGAGACAGAAAGACACAAGCATCTAGAAAGCGGCTGGTCCCAGGAGCACACGAGCACCAGAGGAAAGACACCTGGGCTCCTGCCAAGAATGGCGAGGAGCAGCCTTGAACCCAGAACCACCACGCCAGTGAAACCTGGACCCGTTTCGACTCCTGTGCTTAGAGGAGGGTCGCCCACTTGAGAAGAGTCTTTGTTTCCTGCAAACCCAACTAATCCTGACTGATTATTTTAAAGATTCAAAACACTTGCCTCTCTAAATCAGACTGACCTGCACACTTAAACAGGATTACAGGGCAGCCCCTATTCGTGTACAACGTCTACCTTCAGGCCACGAAGCTCCCAGGACAGACTTGGATTAAAACATGGCTCTCTAGCTGCATCTAGCTAAGGACAACCGAAGGGAACATTCTGAGTCTATTCCAATTCTCTTCTCATTCGGGAGCTGCTCAGAAATCTGAAATGTCAAATATAAATTATTAAAGTCAAGTCATTTCTGTAGGTTTCAAGAATTTCTGATGCTGCATTTTTGCTAGCTCTTTTAATAATCTTCTTTGAAATTCCATTTGTCAAATTACCTTTAATCAACAAGAGTACTGTCGTGTGAGGTATACAGATGGAAAGGAGCAAAATTTTCCTTGAGGGGCCTCCTCTTGAAAGGAGCCTGAAAAGTGATTTCTGAGCGAACTTGATTGTAAGAAAAAGTCCACTCTGAGTTCCGGCATGAACTCGCTTTATCATAAAGGGAATCCATACACACACAGGGCTGCCTGACATCTGGTGATAATATTCGTAGCTGTTAAGTTTAAAAGCTCATTGCACAGAATCGCTTTTTTCGGGAGTAAAATGGAGTCCTTTCTCAAGTCAACCTGGGCTCGGCTATTCTTTAGTGAGTCAGAAGTAACACAGAGCAGCTAAAGGTCAAAGCAATTTGTCACAGTCACATGTGAGAAACTCAAAGTTCTTTAACCTCTTCATTCTGGAAGACTGTCTTCCTTAAAAGCAGTCTCCGACATTATTTTAAAGCAACATAATAGCTCATAATAAATCAGAGAAGGAGAATCAGTACCAGCTTTCTGATAAGACTTTACAAGGAAAAACAATATAATCCTCACATCTAATTAATTTTTAAAAGTCTTAATTGGATATTTTGTTAGAGTTTCCCATTTCAGAAAAGTGAGAAATACCTCCAGCTTGTGTAATGCAAATCATAAATAGTTAATCCTATAATTTTTCAAACAAGCATGATTCGCCATAAATCATGATGAAGAGAAAAGAAGAGAAAAAAAAAAGACAATACTAGGTTGGGTTGTTTGTACGTATTCAACACCTTGGTTATTTAAGCTTTTCTAAATCTCCTTGTAGTTGTACCCGTAAAAGCCTGATTCTGTATTCACAATGAAAAGTTAAAGTGGGAAACAGTTCCAAAATGTTTCATTAAACTTTTGTTTGTACACTAATCAAGGGGCATGTGGCCCAAGCCGCCTTATGAATGCATTTGAAATCTACAAATATTTTTTCAATGAAAGGCTAACATCTTATTTGGTCTACTTACAAACTAACAATGTCATAATATTGGTTTTTAAATTTGGGATATAAGAGCATATCATCATATAGTTAAATCACTAGCCTAGTTCATCTAGGATATCATCCCAGGAATTACATGATAGAATGATGAAGCATATTGGTAAATTTTAATAAAAACATAAGCTTCGATTGTACTGTGTTGGGAAAAAAACAGATGATGAAAAATGGCTGTCAATAATACAAGATAATTCAATCAACTTTTCTTTTACTATTTAATATACTGCTTTGGAATATTGGTAGAATTCAATCAGTAGAATTCAACACACACACACACACACACACACATTCTCTCTCTCTCTCTCTCTCTCTCTCTCTCTCTCTCTCTCTCTCTCTCCCCCCGCCCCCCGCCATGGCAGATTAGGATTACCAAATTAGAAGGAATATGTATTATATTCTACCAACTTTGAAACATGTTTGAGCATTCTAAGGGCAGAATGGTTCATTACAAGTATGGCTGACTCCAAGCTTAGTATTTATCCAGACTATTTACGTATATAGAGAATATTTAACAAATTACACTTAGAATTCATTGAAGACACTAGAATTCGTTTAAGACACATGACCACAGGCAGTATATTTTCAAATTAGAAAGACAAAAAAAAAATATATGAAGACGTGAAGATAGTTTGCCTGCAAAAGGAACTGAGAGAAGGGAGAACAATTCAGGCGGGCTGCATCCATGAAAAGTCTCTTTCTAAAGCAGTGGTTCTCAACCCTGGCTGCACAGTGGGACTTTGGTTTTCACTTATTTAGGTTCCGATTTCATGGCTCGGAGGTGCAGGCTTGGTTTTAGGAATGTGTTAACTCCCCGGGTGATTCTAATGAGCAGCTGACACTGAGGACCACTGCTCCAACCGAGGCAGATGTTGAACTGCCTCTTCGAGTCGGACTGGGATGGGTAGAAGACAGGTGATCACGGGAAGGGGAATGGGAAACACACCGTCAGACGCTGTAGTTTACAAAGAGACATGAGCCGAGACTAGAGCCCTGCTGGCGAAACCCTTCGACGCTCGCATCCCGGTCGGAACTTCCTATGATGACAACCCCTTAGAGAGGGACCACAGCTCAGAGCATGGCCCTCAGTTTGACACGCACGGGGTACCAGTTATCAGATGATTAATCTCATACTGAAGCGCGAGGCAGAATGCCAAGGCAGGCCTTTACCACGAGAGACAGGTCAGCCCAGTGGACCAGATACCATAGTGACGTTGAGGCGGAGCTCCGTGGGAAGCCGGGCCGTGATAAGAAGTTCGTGTGAAGAATCGGAACAAGGATAATTAATCGTACGATTTCAGTGACTAATACAGTAAGTATGGAGAACTGGATGCTTTCACCTCCTCCCTATACCCCTGCTTGATTCATGGGCCAGATACTCATCCAATTTCAAAGCAATTTTTCCCCAAGACGATGCTCTTACTCCTCGTTTTTCTTTGCTTTCAAGCTATTGCCTGCTTTCATTGTTAAATTCTTCCATTAGTGATGTTAAAACCACCATTGAGTATGTTGCATTTAACCTTGATTTATTCTTCCAAATTCGGGTCTGGGAACCTTATTATCTCTAAGAATTATATGCTGATCGTATTTTTTTTAATTCTCAGGGATCTAGAAAAACCTAAATTTTGTTATCTGTAGAAGAGAATTGGGAATAAAACGCAGGGAATGGGAGCACGCTCAGAAGTAATGAGAAATCAGTTTCTAAGGCTCTAAGGAGGACAGGAATCATGACACACAGTGTACTTATTTAGTTATACCTCCCATGGTCCCTATCGAACATAAAATAGGCTATTTATTTTAAAGTTATCGTTGAATATATACGTTACATAGTGTACACGTGTATCATATATACAATGCGTATATATAATTATATATCTAAAATTTAGCTCAGAGAGAAACTATTTCTTTGTACTTACTTATTCTTAGAGAGGAAGTTAGCTGGTAGCAAGCTTCCCGCTTTTCTTCCTGCAACTGTTATTTGTAAAGAGACTCCTCACTATAATGGGATCCCAAGACGCTAGATCAGACTGGCTTCTGAATCGTAGTACTTATGCTATTTTATGAGATTAATCCTTTTTTCATTTCAACAAGCTATCAGTGTTTGAAGATGAAATCAATACCTCGATTTTGAAAAATTCAAATAAGAAAATATGATAACCTGCCTACATAGCATCTATGAGTGTTGCCGCTGAATTATAGAAAGGAAAGAAACATCACATCTAATCACTGGATTTTCATGGTTGGTCGTTTTAGCTTTTATTTCTGGATGAAACTGAAGTGTTGGTTCATTAAAAAAAAATACAGGATAAGATGCCGCATACACTTATGTTTTGTTAGAAGTGGCTAGCTTGTAGGTGATACTTAACTCACTATCATTTTACATTTAAGCGTAGATACATCTCTAGGCATTTCTGAAAGTTCAGTGTGATTCCCCCAAAACCTCAGCTACCAAGAAATTGAATCAGCGAAACTTGCTCATGAGTTCATGCTCTGGATTTCAAGTCCTCTACTGAGTCCACTGGCTCGGTTAACATCATGCTTGGCGGCTGAACTTACCCTCAGATCGTGATCTGACCGATCACCTCTCCTGCCGGACACTCTCTCTTGCAGTCACCTCTAGTGTTAACCCAAGAGTCACTGTGGCCCCCGGTCACCTTACTCTCAGTCCTTCCCCTGAGAAGGTCACTTTAACTGACTCGATGAACTCCTGCACAGGAAGTTCTGTCGTTCTCTTCCCGGGTTCCAGGACTTGTGTCTATCAAGCACTCCGTAAATTAACGGCAATGCCCTTCCAACATTTCCTCTAAAGGACCCTCAAATCAAAAACATGTGATCGTAAAACATTACCTCTTCTTTTTCTAACACCTGATGTTTCTATTTCCCCAGAATATATGAATCCACTGCTTTTAAATAGTTGTGGTGGGTTGGTTCCAAGAAGAAGATCAATATCTATTTTTCTCTAAATGTATATCTCTTATAAATGCTAATGGTTCCAGAAAGGTTCCAGAATTCTTTAACATTTTTTAAAGAATTCAGTTGTGTAAGATATGATTAGATGTAGCTGTTGAAAGACTTTCTCAAGCTATCACTTCGAGGAAATTGGATGGTTAAGCTTCTAGCAAATATTTAGGAAGTTGGGAGCTTTAAGTGGATATTTTCTGCATTATAAAAGTAATATTTCTTCCCAAGGGTCATTTTTGAATCCTATAACAGTTTTCATCTGAATAAACACAAATTACTACTAGAACAAAGAGTAAGTAATGACATCCTTTCTATTTTAGTCTTATTTTCTGGGTTCTATATTAGTTCTATATAATGCTATTTAGAACTCTACTCTCATATAGTTATGCTTGGAAAAACTCTAGCAAATAGCTCATAGTCAGAAGATGAAGTCATTAGAAAATGAGAGATAGAGAAATGAAGTAGACGTGTTTCTGAGGCCAGAACGGCATGGTAAATTCACACTTCGCAGCTGACTTCGTTCACACCCAAAATTGCCTGTAACGCTCCCGACATGCCCAGAACGACAACCGTGAATCCGCGTCCTTCCATCTTCCCCTGGAGTAGAACTCGAGGTGACCGTGCTTACTCATACTCTGACAGATACATCGTTGTTTAGCTCCCTTCTCACGGAGAAAACTGGCAAAGTTAAAAACTTGCTGGACTTTTGATATGAAATCAGAGGTGCAACCATTATTCGAGCAGCAAGTCTTAAATCGTGATGCTTCGGCCACGTTTCTGAGATGTCGCGATTGCTCTGTCCGCTTCCCCATCCGTGAAACAAGCTTCGTAGCACCTACCACGGTTTCTGTGAGCTCAAACGATGAGACCTGATGCAAAGAAGGTACCTTTTGGGAGTTGTTACTTCTGGGTGATACTTTTTTCATGTGAGAAGCGAAGGGAACTTATGTCTCTACTGCTGCCTTGAGCAAATAATAGCCTTGCCAAGCAATGAATCCAACAAGAGTTCACACTCTCTCTACGCGGCAGAGTTGAGAGAAGCCTATAAATATTCCACTTTAGGAGGGATGATAGTTTTTCGTATCTCCTCTTTTATTTCATGGCATAAATGTGTATGGTGACCTTATTCCTTTAAATTAAATATTATTTTGAATTAGTAGGAGGATCCATTATTTATTGTTTTGTAATATAATCACCTCTAATACATATAGCAGGCGTGGAGAACCCAGATTTATGTGTACTTGATTTTAGGGACGTCGTTGTGTATGGCCCCAAAGCATTTTGCCCTGCAGATGGCAGGCAAAGTTCTCTTCTCACAAAGAAGCAGTGTCTGGTCCAAAAAACGAAATGTGACGAAACTGAGTGAAGGCTCGCTCTTGAAAACCTGATTGTAAAATGCACATTTCCCCGTTGTTCCACAGTCGGCACATTCGTAGACTTTAGGGAAAATGTTAAGGTGTCGCCGTGGACAGGGGCGCAGCAGAGAGCAGGCTGCAGACGGAGGATGAAAAATCTGGCTGAGGTAGGTCCCAAAAGGGACGCTCAAACTCCGTGAAAAGCTTTTCTCAATCCCTTAAACAAATCCAGATCGGCCACACTTAATACACACTCTGCGTCCATAAGAGGCGGCCGCAGGACTCCACACTCGAGTTCATTCCGACCGCTCGCCCCGAGACAGCACCCCACCAGCCGAAACCCCGACGCCCAGTTTTGCTCTATACTTTCCCGACCAACCCAATCGGTTTTCACAGGAGAATATTCTTTGACATCGATGCTCCTCAAAAACCAGACTGTCACCATGTGTAAGAACTCAGACTACGGACAAGAGAGACCCAGGCTGGAATCCTGCCTCAGGTCCTAAAGAACTAAGTGGCCAAACCCGGGGCTCGGCGGGAGCTTCTCTCCAGGGGAAGGTGATGGAACGTTCTTCAGAGGCCAGGAGGCCTTCGGCGCGTTTGGAGCGCCAGCCTCCGAGAGCAGCAGAGGATGGAGAGAGGTGAGTGGGGCCGGGACTCACGGGCTTTGTAAAAGCCTCATGGAGTGTTTGCATTTCATGCTAAGGGCAATGGGAAGCAATTAGAAGTGGTTTTATGTAGGATGATGCAGGGTGTGATTTATGTGTTAAGATCTCTCTGGCTACAAAATGTAATATTCATTTCAGGGCTGGCAGCCACGGCACTAAGGAGACCCATGCAGGAGAGCCCCGATGGCGGCTCGAATTGGGGTTTGCCGGCCCCGAGAGTGTGCACGTCCTTAAATTTAGGGCCTTAATGCCACGATTTCCTCTGCATCGTCCTGGTCCTGCCCAGAAATGTCCACTGGATTTGGCACAGGGAGTTTGCTGGAGAAAATGCCGATGGAGGGGAAGGAACTGAGCCCAGCCAGAGTCCGTGACAGAAAGACCGGCCGCGAGGAAGTCCATACAGTGAGGGTGCATAATGACACCGAGCTGTTTCTGAGAAGGGAGCAGAGAAATGGGTCACAAGCTGGGGGCCGATGTCAGGGGAGCGAAGTTACCCTAAGGGCACTGCTGGGTTTGAGACTTCCACTCACGACAAGCGGGATCTGATGGCCACGCCCCCCATCAGGAAGGCCTCTCAGAGAATCGTGAGGACCATCAAAGGTGTACACCTACCCCCAATTTTACAGGATCCCAGAATAAGTTATGGAAACCCAGGAGACCCTGATACATTCAAGTCTTTAACTTGCCCCACGGTTGGTGTGAAAAGTTTCAGATCATAGGATGTGGGACAAAGTCTTTTGAGAGTGGTTTCTAAAATACCATCTTATGCAGCAATTCCAGTCCCAGAAATTTACCCAGGAAAAATAAAAACATATATCTATGTAAAGCCATGTAAACAAAGGTTTACAGAGGTGTCATTCACGAGAGCCAAAAAGTAGAAGCAATTCCCACCATCTCGTGAATGGATACAGAAAATGCGGACTTTCCACAGAACGGAATCTACCGTTCAGCAAAAAAGGAACAAGTTATTGACTGCTGCCAGCACACGGATGTATCTTAAAAACATCATGCTAAGTGAAAGAAGATAAATCCAGAAGATTACACGACTCCACTTAGATTTACATTCTTCCAACAGCATTATTCCATTTATATAAAAATATCCAGAAATGGAAAATCTATACAGACAGAAAGCAGAGCGGTAGCTAGCTGTCAGGGGCTAAAGGTGGGAGCAGGGATTGACTGCAAATAGGGACAAGGAAACTCTTTTGGATGATGAATTTGCTCTAAAACTGGATTATAGCGAAGACTGCATGGCTCTATACATTTATTAAAACTTACGGAATTTTGTGGGTGAATTTTATTATATGTAATTATACCTCAATAAAGTTGTTTAAAAAAGAACTTTCAAAACAAAGACATTAGGTCCCTGAGTCAGCAAGATGTAACGATGGCTTTCAGAAAATAACTCTTGACTCCCCGGAGAACAAACACTTTAAGACAGCCACTAGGCTGACGAAAGCTTGCAGTCAGATAGCCCCACGAGCAGTGAGCATGTCCGTCAGGATGCACTATGTTACACAGTGGGAACAAACAACCCCAGAATCCGAGTAGTTCAAGACAGGGGGCAGCC
The DNA here is from genome assembly GCF_014176215.1 of Rousettus aegyptiacus. NCBI lineage: Eukaryota > Metazoa > Chordata > Mammalia > Chiroptera > Pteropodidae > Rousettus > Rousettus aegyptiacus. The sequence continues at coordinate 41,618,187 of NW_023416288.1, read as the reverse complement.
AAGGGCCCGATGGTAAATACTCTCGACTCCGTAGGCCACGTGGTTCCTGTCTCAGCTCCTCACCTCTGCCTAGACAATACTCGAACAGACACAGCTGTGTTCCAACAAAACTTTACCAAAACCGGCGGAGGGCCAGGTTTGGCCAAGTGAACATAGTTTTCCAACCTCTGATAGAAAAGCATCGCTGGTTTATTCGTAAGTCGTACTTCATGTTTATTGCAAGTCGACTGGAGGCTGTACTCCATGTCATCCTCACTGAGACCCGTGGTGATGAAGTCACCACATCCGTCCTCAACGCTTAGTAAGGCGGACATGATGAATTTCTCACTGGCTCTGAAGGCTCCGCTTGCATTTCGTTGCCCAAACGAATCTCGTGGCTCTGCCTAACGGCAGAGGGGGTGGGCGAGAGCAATGCCAGCCCGTGCCCAGAAGGCTGAGAGCCGGAAGTCCTAGGTAAACAAGACTTAATAGTACAACAGAGAAGATACAGAGAAATGTGAACTCGCCTCCACTTCTGGGAAGAATGTAAGGCGGAAGACCAATTTTGCAAATCGTTTTAGCACAGTTAGCAAAACGTACCCTACAAAGCGAAATTTTTACTCTGAGGCTGGTGCCCTACAGAATCTCCCACACGAGTCCACTAAAAAAATAGGTACAAAGATGCTCGCTGCAGCACCGTTTATAATAGAAAAAACCTGAATGTAACTTCACAGCCTATTAATAGTGGAATAGATGAATTATGATATTTTTCATAAAATGGTATAGCACATAGCAGTCCACATAAATACATGGGTCAATGAACACGAGTTATGGTATCAGTATAGCTATATCTACAGAAAGTGATTTTGAGTAAAAAAGGGAAGTTGCGAAAGAGTACATAGACAATGACTTCATTTATTTAAATTATTAAACGCATTGTTTGTGGAGACAAAATATAGAGAAATGGGCGCACATTAACTTTAAGACAGTGCTTACTGCCGAGGGCGCTAGGGGGTTAAGAGGCTTCACTGTCGTATGTCATTAAAAGCATCGAAGAAGTCACAGTGAAGTGTTAATATGTGTTAAATCTGGATGCTGGGAATTGTGGGCTCCTGTTATATTTCTCTTGTTCTTATTTGTATGCTTGAAATATTTTTAAATTAAAAAGAAAAGTAATCACTGCGGCCAGGGTATGACGGTCAGCAGAGGAGTGTAATGGTGATATGGAACGACACAAAAGAGCAGGCTGAGGTACGAGCGAGACTTGAGTCGCCCTTACGAGCCTGCCGGCTGCAGAAAATGAGCCGTGAAAGGGAACGAACACCATCGCCGACTGCGGAGCCGTCTGAAAGCAAAACCGTCAGGACTCAACTTTGTGATTTAGGGAAAGTTAACAGTGAATAAAACCCTCAAAACATGAAGTCCATCTTCTCATGCCTCTGAGTGATACGTCGTGGTCATCCAAGAGATGCTCGTTAGGACTTTTATATTCTAACAATTATCGTGCCTTCTACACTGCGAAAGTGATTCCCTGTAACAGAAGTGAAATGGAAGGGAAGACGTGAAGGAGGCATAAAATAGAGAGAGAGAACGAGAGAAATGTGGAGGACGGAGCGAGGGCGGGAGAGGCCGTGGCGGGAGTCGGGACCGAGCTCCCGTCCAGCTCTGTTACTGAGTTTGTCCGGAGCACGTAACTCTGGGTCTCTGAGTCTCGGTTTCTTCCTCTCTAATAAGAGGACAGCGACCTAGATTCCAGTCCAGTGTTCTATGATCCTCAAAATATCCACAGAGGTTCACGTTTGGAGAAGTGGTATTACCTTGGGATAAAAAATCCTCAGCCTCTGTCTGATCCAATGAACAAAGAACTAGAATAAAAAGTCAGGGTCACAAGTCAGCATGAAGGTCAAAGCCACACAAAACTCATAAGGGCAGTTGCTATGCTAAGGGCAGGTGAGGTGGGAGGTGAGTGAAGGTACCCTAAGGGCACTGCTGAGTTTGAGACTTCCACTTACGACAGGCGGGATCTGATGGCCATGCCCCCCATCAGGAAGGCCTCTCAGAGAATCGTGAGGACCATCAAAGGTGTACACCTACCCCCAATTTTACAGGATCCCAGAATAAGTTATGGAAACCCAGGAGACCCCAATACATTCAAATCTTTAACTTGCCCCAAGGTTGGTGTGAAAAGTTTCAGATTGTAGGATGTGGGACAAAGTCTTTTGAGAGTAGTTTCTAAAATACAAAATATGTTCCAAACACTACAGTAATCTAAAACAAACAAACAGACAGACAGGAAACAAGAACATTCCCTTCCTCTGTCCCATTTCTCCTCATCGTACCCGCAGAACACCAGCCCTTCCCAAAGACGCCATCACGACTTCTAGCGCCTGGGCCCTGTGCCTTGCAGCGAGATCGGGCCACCTGAAACCATTTTTCCTATAACTGTGCAAACCCCAAATCATCCAGAAGATACAGCTCAAAGGGGTGAGGGTACAGGCTCCCCGAAGAACCAGGCGGGACTAGTCGAAGACAACGCCCCCCGCCCCCCAGAATTACGGATAGAGATTCTCGGATGGAAGTTTTCCAAACAATTTACCCATCTCTACTTTACATTTGATGTGATGTCATCACAAGACAAGATCTTTCCACGAAAGTGTCAAGACTCAGATTTATACAACAGACATAAAAACGAAAGCTAAACACAGGCGAAGAGCGTTAATGGAGGTCAACGCACACGCACTGACGACGACATGTAAAAGGCTATTTGTAAGCTTGAGCTTGCATTTCCTCAGAGAGTGTTTGAAAGTGTCTCTACTACTGATGTGCTGGGAACGTTTCTCACGTTTTAATTATGTTGTGGAACATGCTGATTCTAATCAACACATCGAGGACGCTTTTAAAGTCCACGGGCAAAAACAGCTCCCATTCATGTAGGACTTAGGCTTTCTGCATACAGGTACTAACACGTCTCTACTACCTGCTGCGTGCTAGGATCTCTGCTAAACGTGGCTATTTAGATCCCGACCCCTCTGCGTTGCAGGAATAATGAGGTTTCCCCTTTGTGCCCCCAGCAGACGTGAGGACATTTTCTGTGCGGCCAGAGAGAAGCGATAGGTCAGCACAGTGAGGCAAGCGGGGGCCAGATCGTAAAGGGTCTTGTGTGTCAGACCACACGTGACCTTGAAAGCTTTAAAGCACGTGAAAATTTTTAATCCAAGGAGGTGTAAGATCAGATCTGCATGGGTAGATCATCCTTCTGGCCAACGCGGAAAGAACAAGGTATAAAGAGGACAAAGGAGATGGACTTGGGGACCCTGTGGCCATCAGGGCTTGAGTGTGGGTGAAGTTCGGATGGGTGCGCGGATGTAATCTGGTCACCAGACAAGCTGCAGGCAAAGTATTGAAGACGAGGATGAGGCGCTGCTTCCTGGCTTCGGCTCCTCGGCAGGAAAAGGCACCCCTGGCTGAAAGAGGAAAGAGAGGCAGCCGCAGTTTTGCAAGGAGAGGTGGCTGAGAGACGAGGAGCCAGTCATAAGCATCTTGAGTCTGAGGTACCTGCGAGCAGTCCCTGCTGAACTGTCTAGAAGCCTTAAGAAGTGAACTGAGAGCTCAGAAAATTCTCATGCCCAGTGAACACTGCAGGCTTCATGTGCGAACGAGCAGGGAGGGTCCCTGGTAGGAGAGATCACTAATGACATCGCTGACAACAGCCAACACCTGACGACAGGCCCTCTGCACCACCCCGGGCTCGGCACGCCCTTCACAAGCACCAGATGTGTCTTCACACAAACCCGAGGCTCTGGGCGTCACCAGGGGCCCCATGCGGCAGCTCATGAAACTAAGGCACAGGATGTTTAAGCAACATGGCCCAGGTCACAGGTAGCTAGTCAGTGCTGGAGAGGGACATGGACCCAGACACCCTGTCTCCAGCCTGTGCTCTTAATCCCGACACAGCACAGCCCTCCTTCCCAAGAGATGGTGGCCACAGAGGTGACCTTGGACAACAGTGACCTGAGAGGAAGGAAGGAAAGGATCACTCGGAGAATACTGAGAATGAGATGCTAAAAAAAGGAATGAGAAGACCAAGGAGGAGACAGTTTTAAGAATTAGGGAGGAATCGGGAAGGTCAAACACAGAAATATCATTATTTTCATGTGTAAACATGCGTATCATTTGCAAACACACAGAAAAGAAAATTTTCAAAACGAAACCCAGTAGAACTTACAAGTGACCTAGTAATGATGTTCAAACGTTTCTGTTGAAATTATAAAGGGTCTCTGTCCCCGTCGACCACATAAACATGAGTTCATGCAATGACTATGGGTTTCGAAGGCCAGATACACGCTATTCCAGATAAGGTTCCCTGTATTTCTCTTCTCTACTGTTTCCTGGAGTTTGGCTTTGCCCCTCGGGAGGGAAAGTGACTCATTCTGCTGGGACATCTTGCCCGAAGGACAGTGAGGTGAGTGAGGACACCGCCCAGCAAGGGTATCAAAGCCAGTTTGGCCAGAACCAGCTCTCCACAGCCACTGCCAAAGACACAAAAGGAGGCAGCTTGACAATCCGTCCTTGAAAGCGCCACCATCAGATCAACACAAACAAAAACCCGTAAAGCGTTTCGAGGTGCTCACTGAGCTGGCCATGTGCTGTAAACCTTGACATACCACGCATATTCCAAGAACTGCAAATGACTGTGCATCCCTAAATCTAATCTCCCATTCCAGAAGGAAACTGTAACGCCAAACTTTAGAAAGCCTGTCCTTTCCTTGTTTTCGACTGGGGAAATCACTAAAATAACCTGCTCTGAAAAAGCTAGAAATTGGTTATCTCATGAGCGCCATTCTCTCCTTCAATGGCAATATATCGCCCTCTTGTGGATTTGGGAGGTATTTCCATCCAGGAGAGTCTTGCCATGCTTGCACTGGGTAACTACAAGCATAAATAAAGGATGGGATGACTACTGTATCCTAGTAACTGTAAGAACTAGGTAGAATACACACCCTAGAAACTCACATTCATTCTTCTTCTGGAAATGAAGTCACCGATCACAAATCGTGATCCTGCATCAAGTATGTATCGAGACATTATGAAAATCCTGGACATAGGACACTTGAAAATTCACAGCTGGTTTCTGCAAAAATGTACAACCTAAAAAAGAAGACCAAATGGTCAGCTGAAAACTGTGTGCCAGTTGCTCTGGTGGTTAAAATAGACTTGGACTGGGACGCCCGCTCAAGCGGAAGTTCCCACCTGCGTCCGGCAGAGCCAAACACCGAGATTCTAGGAGACTGAAGTGTGTACAAGTCCTGTGACTATGAAACTTATACGCACAAAAAGCGAGTGTTTCCAAAAAGAAAGTATTATTTCGTACCAAGGGTCACCCTTATACCACTTTTCTTAGCTCCATTCTCCCCTTCTGGCTCCTTTTTCTCCACCTTCGATTTTGCTCAAGCATCTTGCATTCCCTCCCTTGATACGTCTGTGAACTACGAAGTCTGGTAGGATCATCTCCTTTAGAATTCAGCTCCACTCTCTGTTTCATTCACTCACTAGTGAATCCCAAGCACCAACAACAGTGCCTGGAACGTAGTGGGTAGTATTATTTTTATTTTTTAATTTTTGCCTAGGAATTTTTTTAATTGAGACATAATTCATATTAAATCCTTCCCACCGCCTATTGCCTGACAACCATGATTCTACTCTCTATTTTTGAGTTGGACTTTCATATTTTATTTTTATTTTTAGATTGCACGTGTGTGATATAATGCAGTATTTGTCTATGTATTTGGCTCATTTCACTTAGCATGATGCCCTCCAGGTTCACCTGTGCTGCAAATGGCAAATCTCCTTCTTTTTTAAGACTGAATAATATTCCATTGTGTATAAATACCACATTTTCTTTAACCATGCACCTGTCAACAGACATTCAGGTTGCTTCCATATCTCAGCTATGGTGAATAATACTGCAACAAAGATGGAGCTACAGATTTCTGTGCGAGATGATGCTGTTTCCTCTAGACATATATCCAGAAGTGGGATTGCGGGGGCATAAGGCAGTTCTATCTTTAATTTACAGAGGAATCTCCATCCTGATTGACGGTGGCTGTACCAGTTTACATCTCCACCAAAAGCAATTCCTCATCACTGGTCCCCTTTTCTTCACATCCTCACCAGCGTTTGTGATCTATGCCTTTTTGATAACAGTCATCCCAGCAGGTGTGAAGGGATAGCTCTTGGTTTTGATTTGCATATCCCTGGTTATCCGTCATTTGAGCATCATTTCATATATCTGTTGGCCGTTTCTGTGTCTTCTTTGGGAAAATGTCTAATCAGGTCCTTTGCTTTTTTGCTTTTTTTGGAGGGGGGAGAGGGGGAGTTCTTTAGTATTTGTTTTTGTTTCATTTCATTTTTGCTACTGAGTTTTATGAGTTCCTTAGATATTTTGGATATTTGCCCCTTATTGGATAAGTGATTTGAAAATATTTTCTTCCATTCCATAGATTGCCTTTTTATTTTGTCGATGGTTTCCTTTGCTGTGCAGAAGCTTTTTGGTTTGATGTAGCCCCATTCGGTTATTTTTGCTTTTGTTACCTTTGCTTTTGATGTAAAATCCAAAAACTCATTGCTAAGAGCAACATCAAGGAGCCTATGCCCTATGTGCTTTTTCAAGGAATTTCATGGTTTTAGGTCTCACAGTCAAGTCTTTAACCCTTTGTGTGTCATGCAAGACAGGAGTCCAGTTTCATTCTTACGCACAGGGTTATCTAGTTTTCACAGCACTATTCAGTTAACTGAATATACTTTCCCCATTATATCTTCTTGCTTCTCTGTCAAAATATAAGTGACCATACATGTACAGGTTTATTTCTGGGCTCTCTATTCTGTTCTATGGATCCACGTATCTGTTTTTATGCCCATATCATACTATTTTGATTACTACAGCCTTGTGGTATAGTTTTATATTAGGAAGCATGACAACTGAAAACTCGTTCTTCTTTCTCAAGATAACTTTGGCTATTCAGGCTCTTTTATGGTTCCATATGAATTTTAGAATTATTTTTTCCCATTTTTGTGAAAAATTCAATTGGAGTTTTGATAGGGATTGTGTTGAATCTGTAGATTGCTTTGGGTAGTATGGCCATTTTAACAATATTAATTCTAAATCAAAATTAGACCTTGGATAGAAAAGGGGGGAGTAGAGTCAAAAGCGAACTGTAAGATGATAAAGTTGTGTTATGCTGAGCCACAAAGTCTGCAGTCGATTGTTGCGATGGCAACAGGAAACTACCACGATCACTTTTAATTATCTCACATGCCTTGTGGGTGTGGACGGTCTCTCTCTCAATTCGAAAGTATCTAGTAGTCCATTTCCAATGACGGACGACAAGCAACTTAGAATTAGAAAACAAATGACAAAATAACAGAGGATTTTGATATTATTTTAAGTTGCCCCAAAAGGATCTACATAATACGATGGTTGATGTTGTACGTTAACTTGACTGGGCCACAGGGTGCCCAGATTAGACATTCTTCCCGGGTATGTGCGTGTGAGGGTGTTGCAGATGAGATCTGTGTTTGCGTCAGTGGTGAACCCAGTAAACTGCCCTTCCGAATGTGGGTGGGGCTTATCCCATCTGTTGAGAGCCTGTGCAGAGGTATTTCCAGCCTCTGCCTGGAGATTCTAAAATAAAGGATGCTGTTGATGAACTGAAACGTATTTCACTTTTACTTCCAGCACAGTAGAGACAGTAGAGTGGCGAAGGTATAATTATTCGAGAATCCAGTCCCAGAGGAGCACAAGTGCCAAGGAACTATCTTTCCACATTCCAGCTTCTCCAGAATGCGGCAACCCCAAAGGGCCTTATACTATTTCCTGACAGCCTCTAAGCATAAAATTAATAAAGAAGGTGAAAGGGAATTTGACTAAGAGATTCAGAGCTGATTAATGTAAGCCATGCCCGTCCATCACTCTCTCGAAGCCAATTAAGCAAAGTACTCAAATGTAACACTTTAACACCATCAATTACAGTTGCCAAAAAGTTTAAATTCTACTATAAAATTAACCCTTGTAACTAAAGTAGCTGTGGAAATGTACCTTACAAAAACAAAATATACTTATGCCTCAATGGCTAAGCAAAATAAAGGAAATTTTTATTGCGAGACAAACAAAATGACCTCATTGACTTTTTCGAGCTTTCTGTTAGGGGAAAAAGGGATTTTCGCAACATGAGGTATGTGAAATTAACCTTCTTCAAGGGTAGAATAATTTCTACAGGATCATATGAAAAGCCCCACGCAGAACATCTTTAAAATAATAAAAAATAAATAAATAAAACAACAGACAACTCGCCAGAACACATCGTCCTCCCCTGTGGACCGCGGAAGTTCATTCAGGGCCAGAAGCAGAAGGAAGGGGGTCCATAGCGCGACTTCCTTTCACGTTGCATGGACCGGGCACATTGTCCACCCCCCATGGAACTGGGCTGCGGTCCGCCAGCCTCATGCCCACCATGTGCCCACGCAGCGCGCACGGCCCGGCTGTTAGTGAGGTGCGACACACGCCCGTCACTCCATCCCGCACACGTGCGCTCACGCACGGCTCGTGGTCTCTAAACTTCGTGGGACACTGGGCTCCTGAACTGGCTTCTGCGACATAATCGGGAGAAAAATCCCTGTGATGAGGGAGGCGTCGGTGCTCTAACCCCGACGGCCCTGGAACCGAGGCGGCCCCCCCCCCCCCCCCCCCCGCTCACGCCACCCCGCGACCTGCCCCCCCATCCCCGCTCCGGCACCACCTGGACAAGCCCGGCGCCCCTCCCCACGGAGGCGCGGCCGGTGAGGGCGCTGGTTTTCTCCACTCCGTTCGATGCTCTCATTATTCTGAAGGACGTTTCCATCTCGAAACTCCGGCTCCTCTTCATCTTCACCCTCAGTGTCGCTTCTGTGCCCCTAAGGAACGTGTCGGGGGCTCCGGCCACCCCTCCGCCCGCCCAGCGGCAGGCACCCCCTCTTCCTTCCACGTCTTCCCCTGAAGCCGGCACCTCCGTTTGAACCCTGAGAGCAAGGTCTCTCAGGTAACGCTGTCCCTCCAGAAACTCCGCCCTCCTTCTTTCCTGACCTTTCAAATCTCCTTTAGGTCATTGTGTTCAGCATAACACCAGACTCATCCCTGTGCCTGTCCTCCAGGTCACTGCCACGCTGCTCAGCGAGGTCCCGGGGCTTTATGCAAGCAGAGGCTTTAACTCTGCTGTGGAGGTGCGGCTCCACCACCTGTGCTTCTGACCCCTGCCTTCGAAAGATCACGCCTGGATGGTGCCGCTGGTCCCTGATGAGAGTCAGGTGAGCCAGACCTGACTCGGCCCCAGGCAGCGCCGAGCCTGGGGAGGCCAGCAAGTTGGACGCGACCTGCGAGCCCACTGGCCAGCCGTCAGTGCTGGCCGCTGAAGGCCGCGAGGTCCGGGGTCTTGGTTGTTACGCAGCATTATTGCAGCAAAAACCCGAAGGTGTTTTCGTACACAGCATCGACATCGCCTAGGATTTCCACAGCACTGTCTTCGTGATGTTTTTCACCGCATCCCATGAAGGGTTTTATCTATTACCAAATTACCGCTGTCATGCTTTCTTCTTCAGTTATAACTTCAAGGTACATACTTCCCACAGGACAATCCCTGGAAGGGGAATTGTGGATCGCAGAAGAAAAGAGTGTGAAGGCTTTTGATACACTTTGTCACAGGATTCCTCAGAAAGGGAATAATAATCGCAAGTCCACCGTCCTTGAAGGAGAATGCACACCGGAAGTGGCCCCGGAATCCTCAGGCAGGGACCACCCCGGACAGTCGTATCTGTGCACAGCGACAGTAAGAGGGAGTCTGCTACCTCGTAGGGGCCAGAAATTGATTCACTGAGAAACACTAGATTTACACCAAAATTTAAAAACTGAAGTTTAGTGATAATGTTGATTTACGCATCCTTCCAATCACCTGTGGGTACCCTCCACGGGGATTCCGGCTGCACATTCCAATTCTTCCTCCGGAACGAGACTGCCACGCAGAGTTACGGAAGGAGTGGTCTCCCCTTTGTTTGGTCTGGAAACTTCTACCTGGCTTAACAAAACCTTCAAAAGTAGCCTTATTATTTTTACTCACAAATCTGCTCTTCTTTCTGAATTTTCCTGTCTTTGTGGCTAGACATGCCAGCCCCACATGTGGCCAAGTCTGACCTGGAAATGACATAAAAATGCCCCTTCGAGGCCCGCCCAGACCCAGCGGGCAGCTGGTCACCGACTCCTACCAGTCCTAGCCCCGGATGTCCTGGACACACCCCAGTTCCAGCGCGGTCACTCACACCTTTGTCATTTCCTGTTTTCTCACGTCCTTGCTCCCTTCGGCCTCATTCTTCTTCCATCTGTCACGCTGACAGGACAGGGAAATCTCTACAAGGCATATCAGATCGTGTCATGTCCCCGCGCAGGATTCTAAATAGATCCCGATGCCTACCAAATAGAAACGAAAAGTCGTGTTCGGCCGGACGTGGCCCTGTCAGCCACAAAGCGCTGTGCCGGGTCCCACGGCGGGCATCCCGCGGCCCCCGGGCACTGGCCGCGGTTTCCACCCCGAGCTGTCCGCCTTCGCGCAGTGGCCGGCGTGGGCCTCGCCCCTCTCTGTTCTGACATGGCACTGAGCTTCCTCGGCACAGCCTCCCGGCCTCTTGCCTTCCCATCTGATGCTCAGCACGAGGTCTGTGGCTACGACTTCTTGTACCCTGCCCTGCCTGTTACGGAGAGTCTCCCTCTGTCCTTGTGGCTCGCAGTTACTATGGAAAAAGATATGAGGAATTCTGCTAGAATCAGGGCCCAGTTCAGAGCTGGCCCACGGCCCAGGGAGAGACGAAACGTGCCTGGAGAGGCTCACTTGTCTCTAGCCCCAGAACCAAGGCTGACCATAATTCTTAGAGGCAAAGTTCCATCTCAAAGTTCTGTCTCAATTGCTGTTTTTTCGGGGGGGGGGGGGGGAAGCTATCACAGGAGTGCTATAGAGACGATGAAGCTTTTAATAACAAAATTTCTTCTGCAGATTTAGAAAGCATGATTTCTCTTTCCAAATTATTTGTAATCGAGAAATGGTTAGGATCTGAGAAAGCAGAAAAGCACAATATCCTGACTAAATCTTAGCCTATTAATAAATGATAAACTGACAGTTGAATTAGGCCAGCTATCTGAATTTAAATGTCTTCCATGCTGAAATGCAATTGGTTAACAAAAGGAAACAAAAGCATTGCTCATATAAATAATATAGACATATTTAGCTTATTAAAATGATTTTTTTATGTTTCTGGTTCAAGAAAAACACACAGAATAAATGCATTTTAAGAAAAGAAAAACTTGACATTGCTGATATTTACCTAAATAATATAACTGAATGTTCATAATTTACCTGTTGAGTCTGAAGTGTTTTGCTGCTGACTACTTTATAATAACTTACTTTTGATAACCTTTTGCATGAAAATAATAAAACCATTACATTTTCTTATATACATAGAAAATGAATTTAAATATTGAAATAAAGCAATATTTAAATGGAAAATGTATAAATAGGCCTTATAAGAACCAAACTTGTATTTATATCTTTGTTATAGTTTTAAAAATTGTGATGGATGATATTTGTAGGTTGGAAAGACTTTTTTTGGCCGTCAGTCATACAGAGTGTGTATGGATGAGGATGACTTAATTGCAAAAGTCGCCCCAAACAGGATCACAGGGCCTATTTTGTCAGGGAGGCAGGGAGGCCTGAAGGAGACACAGATGGGTCCACAGTAATGTGGACCCAAACCTGCGATGGGCCGTGTGAGAGAGGTTCCTGAATGCATGCGAATGCCTGATCTACATTTTCATTGAGTACCAAACAAATATTCACCAGATTAACACCTAATAAAATGTCCAAGAGTAAGAGATTGGAAGGCAGAAGATTCCTTTTTTTTTTTTTTCGTGAAAAAAGAGAGATATACTTATGTTTACACAAACGTTGATTAATTGCTTCTCACTGAGAGAAGCTCTCCCTGACACCCCGTCCTGAGTAACAGCACACATACTGCAGAACCCATCCAACCGGCTTGTAGGACCGTTTTCCGTAAGACAGAGAGACTGGAGTCGAGAGGATGGGTGGCCATCTGTTTTAGTATGGGATTTTACTTTTCTATTATTAATATGACAATTAGCAGTTGATAATTATTTCAGATAAAAGCTGAGTTCATAAATATTTAAAACTAGACAAGTGCATGAGTTGGTTAGATGACTTGGAGAGGATTTGGATCAACGAAACCAGAAGCTAGTGGTTACATGTTCTGTGTTAAATTCTGGAATGGTCCTGCGATATAGGACAGAATTAATTTCTTTTTTGCTCTCATTTTCATGCAATTTTCCACATTATACCCTTTGCTATAAAATGTGCCATGTTCAATTAAGGTATGCTAGAATGTTGAAGTATTTTTCAACAACTCTGTTGAAATCTCATGAATGAGGTCAGCTCACAGGGTCAAACTAATACATGCTAAATGCTTGTATGTAACCTTTTTTTTTTAAAGTTTGAGACGGGCTTAGAGGCATTTACTCGACAAATTCCTAAGAATAATTGGTTCTCCAGCACCCTTGACAGAATAGGCTTTTTGAGAATAAAATAGGTCCTCTTTCATTCTTTTTCCTATAGCTCATTTTTTCTTTTTATCTTTTTGGATTCTGGGTCTTTAAATTGCTTAGAGCTGTTCTCTCAAATGCTCACTGTTAATCAGGCACATTTGTTTTGCCTTATACTATTAGTAGAATGAAATTTACTAACTTCTTTTCATCCCGTTATACTGATACACTTAATGTCTGCCACAAATGATTTATTAAGATTTAGAGAAAATTATATTTTGATATATTTAAGGAGCAAACTTCACTGCAAACATAAACGGTTTACTTACATTCCAGTACTCTCCAAACCATTCTGATTATATTTAAGATATAATTTCATTTCACTATTCCTTCTGGAGCCCCGAGCTGTCACAAATTATCTTTTCCTTTATGCAGCATTTGCCCCTTGAACACATTCAGAAAATTTTCATTTTATCCAGGTAAGTACAGGCCTTTGGCTACAATTTTTTTTTTCCAGATCAGGTGCATGTTTCAGAGTATGGAAGATTTTGTGATTTTCAGAGTAATACAAAGGCCCAGATTAGGAATTTAGCCCAATATATGGAATACACACAGAGACATACACACACAATAAGTGAAATTTAATTCTCCTTTCTTTTTTCACATTGCTTACACCAAAGTTATTTTACTCAAATGGTCAAAACCACTTGGGTCACTGGAGCTAAGTAGGAAGTAGAGCCTTCCATGTCAAAGCATTATCTTAGTGAATCAATATGTCTCCTCTGAACAAACAGCGCTCTTGAGATCGTTTCAGCCTGAGTTCAATAAATTTACCACACCCAAAAAGCATGAGGCTTAAATAGAATTCTACCTCCTTGGGACATAAGTCTCAACCACTCCATGAGGTAGGTATTGCCCTCACACCAACCACTACAAAGACATTATAAAAAAATAAAACTCCAGAGGAAAATGTCTGATAAACGTGGATTCAGAAATCCTCAACAAAATATTAGCGAATTGAATTCAACTATCTGATAAAGGAGCATTATTTAAATATATAAAGAACTCTTAAAGCTTGACAATACAAAACAAACAACTTTTGGCCAAAGACCTTAAACAGTTCACCAAAGAAGATATACAGGTGGAAAATGAGCATATAAAATGATGTTCCACATAATAAATACATCATCAGGAAAATGTAAATTAAAATAATAATAGGATACCACTACACACACCTGTTAGAATGGCCCAAATCCAGAACACCAACACCACCAAATGCCGTGAGAAACGAGCCTCCATAAAAAAATTTTTTAAGATTAAAAAAACCCGAACTTGAATTATTTCATTCCAATTTGCTACAGGCTTCACCACTCCCCGATGTCCTGAAACTGGCAAGGTTTTTGTCTTCATATACCTGTCTGGGCGTTGTGGCTGACTGAATTTCTGCCCTCTGCTAACCAAGCATTTATACTAAGGGTGCTTTCAGCTTGTCACAGAGACGTATAAGGAAAGAGCGATGCTGAACACGGACAGGAGGCTCAGCGAAGCCAGAACGAAGTTCCCATACCAAACCAAAAAGAAACAGCTCCTTTAGCTCTGCTTCCGTATTCCCACTTTTGAGGAGAAACTAGAGCTTGCTTGCTGGAATTTTTCTGTAGAATATCCACAGATGCTTAGAAGTATTCATAAATCGACATTATGACTAAACCTTTGTTCTCACTTTTTAGTGCAAACCTAGTATTTCTCAGTGAATCAAGAGGTAGCAGACTCCCTCTTATTGTCACTGTACATACAACTGTCCGGGGTGGTCCCTGCCTGAGGATTCCGGGGCCACTTCTGGTATGCATGCTCCTTCAAGGACTGTGGACTTGCGATTGTTATTCCCTTTCTGAGGAATCCTGTAACAAAGTGTATCTATCAAAAGTCTTCACACTTACGATCTGGCAATTTCCCTTCTAGAAATCTGTCCTAACAAAATCATCAGAGATGGGCACAGAGAGGCATGCATGAGGGCGTCTAGCACACTATTTGTTACAAAAGTGAAGAGTTGAAGGACTTTAGTAAGTAACAAAATAGCTGACCCCCTTCTTGCAAAATGTTACCGTCACTCCCGAAAAAGACTGGTGTCGTTATTACCAAGGTAGCGCATAGGAATGCTTTCTTTGGCAGTTAACGACTATAGCCAGTTGGAGAACTGTGAACACTAACAAGAAATTTAGCTTCGGGTAGATAAACTAGTAAGATGTATTATAAAACTTTCTAAAATATATTGCCCTAGCTATGAGGATATTCTATCTTCATGAAACATTTTCAGCAGTGGCTATGATAAAAAGCAAGAACTAAACATAAATCGACATAAAACAAGAAATGAGAGCGGTGGGCTCATCTGATTCCACAGTTTGAGAACTTATGCAGCGGCCAACAGTCATGCAGATGCTGCTGGTAAATAACTGTGGGTATTTAAGAATGAAATAAAATATTATTTTTTCTTTTCATTCTGTTTGTATTATTTTTCCAAATGGCTTCTATAATGCTAGCACATAAATACTTATTACGTAATTTGGGCCTAAATCTTTAATAAGTAGATATATTAGGCTTTTCTTTTGGCCTAATAGAAAGGCAATGAAATATTACCCGACACTAAAAGTGCTATTTACAGAAAAAGTTTGGAAACCTCTGCCGACATGCTATAAAACTCTAGACATAAATTATACATTACTGTTACATCTTGGCTCTGTCACAAAATTGAATGAAACTTTCATAAAACTTTATTCGATTACTACAAAAAAGTATTTAACTTCCAAATATAAAAAACTTTTTAATTTGTGTGCATTTTTATGAAACTAAATATTGTTAGCCATTGCCTAGGCTTCTATAAAGGTAAACATTACATCTTTAAGAAGAATTCATTTTTCCTTCTATCTCTGATTTGACATTTCTGTAATTTAAGGCAGGACAGACTTTTTGGCACAGTGCCTTGTAGTTAGTTGCCAAAGAACTTATTTGTATGGAAATTTCCCTCCAGCCCTCTCCACTGATACACAAATATGGTGAGGAAGCTTTAACTTCACTGATGTAAGAAAAAACATCCAACGCCAAAGTCTTTTACAACATTGCAGGTGTATTTTTTTGTTTTAAATATCCAAACGAGCACCGGTTATTCAAATCAGTTTATTTTATGTCAATTAGTCTGGTCAAAAAACTTCCTTAACTCAGGTGGTTATTAAGGGAAATGGGATTTACCTCAACCAATAGCTACCCAAAGAAGGAAAAACACACAACGGGAATCCGATTCTAGCTTCAAGCACTGGGTGCCCCTTTGTTTACTTATAATCCTGCCTCTGGTAAGAAGAAGGAGCAGGGTGTAATTATATTCTTGTCATTTTAACTGACAAAAGTGTCCTTTCGATCGTTTTAATTTGACCCTGCATTTTCAGGAAAAGAGGAGAAGCGAACGATTAGGAGCCCTTTCATCTCTACCGTTCTGGCTTAGTTTTAGTAACTAAGAAACAGAGACATCAATTTGTCACTCATTTCAATAGGGACATATTTAAGGAAACCTGTATTTTTGTGCTTAGAAAATATGGTAGACTGATTTTCCAACTGGCGTGACCATCTAACTGCTCAAAATGAAAATCATTTCCATCGAAAAAATAGACTTCCATCATGAATATTTTTTGTCCCGTTAAACAGCAATATATGCTTTAATAAAATAATTAAGAGCTCTGAATAAGATTTTACAGCCTTGGACATGAATCAGGCATGAGTTCTACATTATCAAACTGAAGAAGTTTAACAAGGAGACGAAGGTGAATTTCGATGTCTCTTTTTAAAAAGTCTCAATGCTATTGACGATAATTGAAGAAGAGACTAAGAGAAAAATCACTAATATGTGTAACCAAACCCACAGCCATTCCTGACAGACTTATATTCTTTGGTTCATGTCCAGACCTCGCTTGTGCTAAGTTAACACTGACAAGCAGACGCCTCGCCCCCTGGAAGGCTGGGGAAGTGAGCTCTGCTCACCGTGGCCCTTTGAAGGTAGTAGCTCACATGCCACACACGATAGAAAGTGACACATGACTTGGCAGATCCTGGTTTCAGGGACCCAAGAGGATAGAGCTGTCCTGGTAACATCTAACGCACACTTGAGGGTGAGGCAGGGTGAGACCCGCTGCCTCAGAGTGTCATAAGCAGCCCAAGTCAGGGGCCATGTGAGGATGGTGGGAGGGGCTTTTAGAGGGAAACTGTGGGATTGATGTGTTTGTTTTCTTGCCATTTTCATTTTTCGTTGGTTAACAAAATCTGGTTTCAGCTGCACAATTCGACAGCTATTTTCATTTTTTCAAAAACCTTCATTTTGCCAAGAGTTTTTTTTTTTTTTGCATTATTTTAATACATCATCCCAGATTCTAGGTAAAGCAATTAAACCTTAAACACATGTAAGTTGTCGCACATATATGCCATGCTACTGCTATATCCCTAGTCTCAGATGAGCCCTATTAAAGAAAAGACAAGATGACGTTTTTCGTCCACTTGCCTTTTTAAAAATAATCGGTATGTAATAAATTCCAAGGACTAAATAAGAGTCACTCACAGAAACTGAGAACACAATCAGAAAAGTCATCCTCCGAAATGGAAGTTTATATGAATTAAAACAGAATGGATATGATTAGCCTCCTACGGCGTGACCCATGAGAGGTGCTTTGCAATGAATAACAAGTCATACAGGAGACCAGGGCATCCCTAAACCTCCCTGGGTTCCCCAGGCCAAACAGACATCATTACAGTCAGAGCTTGGACTTGGGATAACCTGGATGACCATGTGCTCCTCACAAAAGCAAACAAAACGATTTGGCACTCTGCCCGAGGTTTAGAAAATGGCAAGTTAAAGAATAATACCTGGTCGGGTTTTATTCAGAAAGACCTGGACTAGAAGCCATCAGAAATATGTCCTCAGCAGCAAAGCAGGAGCGATCTCTAGTGTCTGCCACAACCTGAGTGACGTGTCTTTCAAGACTACCCGATTTATTTTCCCGTGATCTCACAGGTACATGTTTTACCTTACCATCTCTCGATTAGCATCTTGGGTTCCAGGGATGTTTGACAATGAGAAGAGCTATTCTAGATAAGGATTTTCTAGTGACAGAAATGGCCGATCCCCACTGAATATTAATGTCAGCGCGCACATATCAACAAATCCACGAGCCTCGTTAGCCCGAAGTCAGTCCGCAGAAGCTCGTCTTGCCTCAGGGCACTGAAACCAGATTCTGGACCCACCGAGATTTCATCAGCGTGCAAAAGAACCCCGCCCGAGCAAACGTGTGAAGTGGCTCAGACCCAACACGCAGAGCATGCCATGGCACACTCGTCAACACCCACAGAACACGCAACACCAAGGCTGAATGTAATATCTCATGTAAACTGTGGACCCTGGGTGGCGACGATGCGTCCCTGTAGGTTCACTGACCGTGAGGCACGTAGACTCCAGTGCAGGATGTCGATGCTGGGTGGGGGGCGGGGGGCCGGGAGCACATGGCGACTCTGTACTTTCCATTCAATTTTTCTGTGAACCTAAAACTTCTCTAATAAACTAAATTTACTTTTGAAAAAGTAAAAATTCACACAACCAGAAGAAGTTAACTTCATACACTCTGGAGTCAAAAAGTCCTGGGTTAAAATTCTGACCCTTCTGCTGGTTGCGGGACATGGGACAGGCCACGTATCCTCCCTGAGCCTCGGCTTCTTTATAAAATGGAGTAATAAATATATTCAGTTAAATGAAATAGTAAATGTAAAGCATGCAGAACAGTGCCCGGCACATAGGAAGTTTTCATAATTTCCATAATCTGCCCAAAATCAATCTGACAACAAGTACGCATCTCACTCTGACTAAGGCACTTGGACATGAGAGCAAGAGGCAGCAGCCAGCAGAACCCGGCCCCTGGAGCAGGAAAGCATCCCCGGGTGGTACGTTAGGCTCAAAAGGTCTGCAAAGGGTATGGACCGCATCGATTTTTTTATTAATACAAAACTGATATACACTCTATTCTACTATCTAAACTGTCATCGAATTGCAGACCTAGAGACTGAGAATTTTCATGCAAGGAAGAATAATAATAAAAGAAATTGATCGTTGTAACAGACACCAGAGGAGACCACCCAACAATAGGCTACCAAGAGGACTCAGCGCTGGGGTGATGAAAGACAGACTTGGCGGAGGTGACGGCTACAAGCGAGTTCAGCTGAGGGGTCAGGGCTGACAACCCAATAACGATGAAATGATGGAAATTAATATCAGCTTCCAACGAGCCAGTGCGTGAAACAGCTGGATGAAACCGAATGTCTTAGTAACTCCAGGGTGTCGTTGAAGACATCACTCGCTACATCAAAAAGTGTCCTAGCGCTCCAGTAATACACATAGTTATATTCCTCCTAACCCTTTTGTGTGTGCCCTAAGAATCGTATGCATATAATAGTCGTGTTTTCTTCTTCATGTCGGCTGCTAATGACGAGCCGTGGAGCACCTCTTGGAAGGATAGGAAGCAGCATGACTAGCATTTACATATTCATGATTCCTCTCCTTTTATTACCCATACTCCCTTTGTCCAATTCCCTCAACTGTTTTAATGTATTCCAACATGATATAGTAACGTATATAAATTTGTAGTAAATCATCTTTTTTTATAATAATATCAAACAGATTTTTTAATTTAATAAGCAAAGAACTTTTAGAAGATGATTCAAAAATGAAACAGGTGTTATATGGAAGGCGGGGTCCCGTTAGCATAGCTTTCAAAGTTGTTGGGTTTTTTTCCTTTATGTGGCTGACTTTTTGTCATATAAGAACCGGAACTCGAGACAAATCGCGCAGTGTGTACGTGGCATGGTTTACAGTGTCGTTGAGGGAAGGAAAAAGCAGGAGCCGCAAGAAGAACAGGAAAGCCGTGGGTCGCACTGTGTCTGGGGAGCATCACGGCCCTGCACTGCTCAGGTGCATCGCTGCACCTGCATGGCGTATCTGTATCCACCGTGTGTCACTGCGTACAGACACGTCGTCCTATCTGCATGATGGATACAGACACGCCCTACAGCCGGAACCGATTCCAATAACCTCAAGATCATAGATAATCAGAAGATGTAGTAAAAGAATTAGAAAGTGACATGTTTGGGATATTACCAGTGCTTTTAATTTGTCTAACTATAAGCTTTTATAACTTAATTTTTAATGATGATTGTGGTCAATAGGCTCACAAAACTAATGAAAAGGTAAGAACTGGCCTTCACGGGCCCGTGCAAGCCCGTGCCACCTCGCTGCTATTTAAAACACACCTTGTTTCGCAAAGTTCCACTGAAGTCCATTGAGAGTTCAGTGCTGGGGGCAGTTTTTCGAATCTCTTTCCTTTAAGGATTCAGGAGCAGGAGGAAAGCATCGACAGGAGGTTAGAAGACTGGCTGGCACTGCCCCTCACTGTCAACTGCCTGGGAGCTCCGTGCAGATCTTGGTGGGATACCATTAAAATACAAAGGAAGTGAGACGATCCTATAGCTTGTAGGTATGTGCGTGTGTACGCGTGTGTGTGTATGCACGTATATACATATGTATTCTATTTTTGAAAGGCATGGAAAAAAAGAGCTGGAGAAGTTGAATAAAAATAAGAACGATATCTTTTTTTATTCCCTAATATAATTTTCTTGTATTGTTTGATACTGACTTAGGTATTTGTTCACTATCTCCATAGTCAAAACCAAGACAATGTTTCTAGGGCTTGCAGCCCAGAAGTCCCCACTAACTCACCATTAAAGCTCACCAAATGAGTCCTTTTGCTGATATGATTAATATTTGAGGGGAAGTAGTTTCTTCAATAAAAGAAGCAAATTCTTGAATAGTATTTTGCAGTTTCACAGACTGTCTTACTTCTCTTATTTTCACCTATATTTTGTCTAGTAGGAAATGGAAGCTCAAATACAGGCATCTGCAGTGATTTACCCAAAACTGCACAATCCAGTCACCACAAAGGCTAAAAGTCCCCTCGTACCCGCCTTTCTCCCTTCCATTCCTTCTTTCCAAAAGTATTCCCTGGGTAGCGAATTGGCCTGTTCAGGCTGCCATAACAAAATGCCACAGACACGGTGCCTTAAACAACAAAGACGTGTTTTCTTACAGTTCTGGAGGCTGGAAGTCCCAGGTTGAGTTGCCATCAGTGCTGGTTTCTGGCGAGTCCTCTCTTCCCGGCCTGCAATCTGCTTTCTCTCTGTGCTGGAGAGAGACAGAGACGAGACAGAGACAGAGACAGAGGCAGAAGGGGGGAGAGAGAGGGAGGGAGTGAGATCTCTTCCTCTTCTGATAAGGATTAGGGACCCCCCTGAATCCCTCATTTAACCTTGACTGACCACCTTGGAGGTTAGGGTTTCAATACGTCAACTGGTGGGGGTGACATGGTTCAGTCTCTAACAGGTAGCTGACACGTGAGACACTGAACTGAGGTGGAAAGACGGCAATGAACGGGAAGGACCTGGCCCCAGACTTCATGGGGCTCACGACGGACCAGCGAGAGCAGACGCCGGGGGAGCCTCACGTTTGTTCCCTCGCACGGCACGGTCTACAGAAGGCACGACGTTCGCCCCGTCTTCCTCGTCCCACGAGTTAGCAGAAAAATCAAGAGGCATTACATTTAAGCAGCGTCTGCTGTTAAGCTGAAGCGAATTCACGAGTGTCTCAGAAACTTTTTAAAAAGAACACAAAGGACCTGACTCGACAGCATCGTGGTCTTTCGAGTCTGCGATTCCGCGTTGCCTTCCCACAGCACGAATGGAGGTTAAAAATAACGTGGGAGAAGAGAAGAAGCATTCAAGGAGCTTTTGTTTCATGATATGCAATGAAACAGTTACTAGGTCGCTAAACACCATGGATGCTAATTCTGCAGTGTTTTTTTTTTTTTTTTTTTTAAATCCATTCTCTGCTTCCCAGATGGCGGAAGATTTATATTGAATTGGATACAATACTGGCTCAGAGTCAGAGAAACCTGGCTTCTGCTCTGACTCCAGTACTCACTAGTTTTATGAACTTGGGCAAAATACCTAGTCTCGCTGAACTGTGGTTTCCTCAGCTGTAAAAATTAGAATAATGATGCTGTGTTGGGCTCTCTCGGGTTCAAGGAAAAGAGATATGTTCCAATTACCTCAGGAGAGTATAAAGATATTTTATAGGATATTATAAAGATGAAAAGAAAACTGTCTCGGTCACCTTCCAGATAATCAGCACATTGATCGCCATGATTCGGAGGAAGGCAGGTGCTGCTCTGATGGCCCATCGGGACTCAGAGCCATCCAAAGGTGAGAGCTCATCACATCCTGCACCAGCAGCTCTGCCGAAGGGGTGACAGCCAGACTCTTTCTCTCCTTCCCTCTCTCTCTCCCCGCCTCCTCTCTCTCTCTCTCCTCCTCCCTCCCTCTCTCTCTCTCCCCACCCCTCTCTCCCTCCTTTCTTCTCATTCTTGTCTCCATCTGCTTCTTTCTATTCTACTACCTACTCTCTTCTCTCTCCCCCTCATGTTACGACCCCGTTAACTCCCTGCTTCCACTGCCTTCTTCCTACGGCCTCCTTCGTGTATTTCTCATCATCGGCCGTTACCATTCACTGCATCCTCTTTTGTGATTTATTTTCAAGCTGCCTCGGCAGCAGGACTGGATCAAATTATTACTCAGAACGCAGCTCTCGTCTTTGAGATGGAATCTGATGCTGTCCCTTAGAGACCACTGTTCAGTCTGCGTTCGGCGGCCCTAGACACCGATGCTCTCAAGTGTGGCTTCGGTGGTCAGGTCACGCGGGGCAAAGCACGGTTACGTCTTCACAGAGAACTGTGGACAAGGCGGGCCCTCTGAGGCTTCTCAGGAGAGAGCGGGCAAATGAACGCTCACTCGCACGAGCTGCCCAGTACAGGTGTTAGTGAGAACAAGGTAATGTGCACGAGCAGCCTGTCCAGTGAGTGGCGTGGAACGGACACTCGACAAATCCCAGCCCCCCTGCTTTACCCCCACCCCCAGCATTCTGGTCCAGGCTCATCTCTCTCTCACGCCTACTGTAGGCTCCCACAAGTCTTTGCCTCCACTTCCTTCTCTCCTCCAATTCCTCTCCCACACCTCTGCCTGAGCACTTTGTAGAGACCTGGGGGAATTATTCATTCATTTAACAGATTTAACTTAAATCGAGGACTCACTATGTGCCAGACGCTATCTTAGATGATAGAAATACAGAACCTAATAAGGGCATGAATCCTTCCTCAAGAGACTCAGATAAAAGTGGAGAAAACCAATAATCATAAATAGATGCCGTGAAAGGTACAGTGGAGCCCCCCAAAAGAACATGCTCCTCCCTGGTCAGCACAGAAGCATCTGAAGAGGAGGTGGCAGGTGAGTCCTGAGACATGCAGTGACTCAGCAGATGTTGGAGAAGTCCATCGTACAGAGCACCAGATCATGGAAAGTTTGAAATGTTCACGCAAAGAATTGCATCATTATAAGTTAAGGAGGAAAACACTACTTTTAGGGAATATTAATACAGATTAATGTAAAAAATAATAACAAATAAAAATTTAAAAAAGTATTCCTTAATCCAGTCAGGTAAAAAAAGTAAACAATGAAAAACAGGTAGGATTACTGTAGGATTTCTTAGAGCTTTTAATATGCACAGGTGTTTTGTGACTCTCAAAGAGGAGAATTCGACCCAGGGCATTTTCCACACTGAGCTGACGGGGAATCTCTTTTTCCGCGGAGCGCCTGGCAGGGTGGGCTATCACACCCCATCTGGGGCATATGGTTTCTGCCTCAGACAAGTCAGTAAGAAGTGTGGGCAGGAGGGCGAGGTGAACAAACCCACTGGTGGATTCCGATGCGCCTCGCTCCTCCTCCTGCGCTCCCAGCTGCCAGCGGGCGTGGCCTCTTCGGCCCCTTCGGCCACGCCCCTGCACGCCCCCCCCACCCCCCCCCCCCCGCTGTGTTCTCCGACTGCTGGGCAGACTGGACCCTTCCTTTTCCCCCTGAGCATGTTTTAGATTCTCTTGCCTCTGAGCTCTTGAACAGTCTCTTTTTGAAATTCTGCTCACCTGCTTTGAAATTTCACAGCTGGTGGGATTTCTGGCCTGACCTCTTTGGGTTTCCTGAAGGCCTTATGGCCTGAGCTAAGCCTGTCTTATCTCTCATTGAAATAGTTGGTCCTGGCCCAGGTGACTAATCCTGTGACTCCGATACGAGGTCACCTCCACGCCACCACAGCAATTCTTGATGTGCCAGAATCTCAGCTCATTTACTCGTCCCCTGCTCCCGCTGGGGCCCACAACAAAATCTGGCCTCCAAATGTAGGATTGGAACGAAAACACAGCCTGGGAAGCTAAAGGCAGTATGAGGTACAAGGTAGCTGCCCAATAAAAAGTTGAATGGAGGGTTCCAAGAAGAAAAAATTTTTAAATAAATTTTTATTTTATCAGTGCCTGTGATATTTTTTCAAGAAGCTCTGCTATAAAGGATGATATAAATTTCATCCAAAGATTTCAATATTTCTTATAATCATTTTAACCTGTGCAAATTTGATTTCTTACTTAATTTAGCTTATCATCATCACCATCCATGAGCATCATTTAACAGGAGCAAGGTCCCTGCCCTTGAATGCATTTGATTAAGAATAATAATAATCACAGTATAGATAAACAAACGAGGAACAAGCAAACAAGAATATTTGAACGAACTATCACCTTTACATTGAGAAGCAAAGTGAGAACCTCACAGACTGACCAGCGGGACGGTCGGGACACAGAAGGGTTCTGAGAGCGAGAGGAGGGGGTGGCAGGAGAGAAGTGGGCGTCACAGGGGCACGGGATGTCTCTCGTCAGTTATTCCCCGTAAAGGTAACAGCACCATGTTGTTCAAATGGAATCGAGCATCTCTAAGAGTGACCTTCAACTCTTCTCCAAATCGGCTGTCTAAATCAGGCATCCCCAAGCCCGAGGCATGGACTGGTACAGGTCCTTGGCCTGTTAGGAACTGGGCCACACAGCAGGAGGTGAGTGGTGCGCCAGAGAGTGAAGCTCCAGCTGTATCTGCAGCCGCTCCCCAGTGCCAGCATCACCGCCTCAGCTCCGCCTCAGGTCATCAGGCATTAGATTCTCACAGGAGCACCAGACCCCGGTGCCGAAAAGGTTGGGGACCCCTGATCTAAATGATTCCAAACTGACAGAATTTTAAAAGTACTTTTCTAAAATCTAGGTTCTGGATAAAGACTATTAAAGAAGAAAGAAAATTAAATCTTTTCTAATATGTTAATTGAATCTGTTCCCACGCTTTAGTATTCACTGGTCAGGGACTGGCTTCTGACTTCATGCTAATTGTGACATTAGCAGAATGTAATGTTTGCTATTAAAGGGAAGAAAGAAATCTGGATAGCGTTTAGTATATGAGTAATCAATCATTTAGTGGGCAGTTGGTGGGGGGGAGGATTAGATATGCTTTTCATAGTGGCAAAAGAAAGGCAAGAGCTTTAAAAATCATTTTTCTTCCTGGGAATAACCTGGAAGTTGTAATTTAAATACACACACACACACACACACACACACACACACACACACGTGTGTGTGTGTGTGTGTGTGTGTGTGTATCGGGATTTTATTGGTTTATTTCTTTTTATTCTCTATTTTACGTAAACTCGTCCCTGGAGATCACCGCGCCACCTCAATACGAAGCCAGGCATTGACTATCTTATCATGCCAAATACCATTTCTTTTCCTCCGAAAGGTATTGAAAGGTTCGTTTAATCCAATGACTCAATTGGAAACTTTTATAATGCATTTTATATGACATAATTTATCTCGGTTTTTAAAAACGCGTTGGAAGAATACCTTTGTTCGTTTCGGTGACCCCGAGGGAGCCCCAGGTACTTCAGATCATGGGGATATTGTGATACGACCTGCTTGGTTAACTATAAACTTTTATCTCCAATTAACTTCTGCCTATGATCTGTGTAAGCCCGCAGAGGAGGTGAGAGAGGTAGGAAGTCAGAGAGAGGCAAAGGCTTTCTCCTGGAGCAGGCAGCTCCCAATTAGCCTATGGGTATCAAAGGAGAAGGAGGCCAACAAAAGCTGCAGAAGGCAGGGGATCGTGCCTTCATTCAGCCTGCGCGGAGCCCGAGTGGGCATGAGCTGGCAGGTCGAGCTGAAAAGTAGAACATTCCAGGTGAGCAAAGCAACAAAGAGAAGAGCCTAGCCAGGCCGCCCCAGATTCAGCGAGAGCTGGTTCCACGTGACCGCCGGGAGTCAGGATCCGAAGATCCAAACCAAAGAGGACATTCATTAGCACGAACGAGGCCAGAAGCAGAAATAAAATCCTAGAGCCTGTGCGAGCATACGCAGTCGGCTGGAGGACGGCAGCAGCAGTCAGATAACAGACCATTGATCCAGCAGTAAGAGAGCCGAGGGCCATTACAAGCGAAGCCAAAAGAACAGTAGGAGACAAGATGTCACCTCTCACAGGGAGCTGTGTCTACAGTGCCTGTATCACCATTGTGCAAAAGTGAAATATGCCTACCAAGAAGTGACCCTTCCTTCCTTCGGGAGACTACATATAGTCTCTCGGCGTGGACACTGGTAACGCACTCAAGTCTACCAGCATTGACTTGGCACCGACGGCCCTGAATTACCCTTCCAGAAAGATGACGAGTGCTTGTTCTGGGTTGGCTAACGCCACTAAGAAGTGTGGCCCGGTGCCCTGCCGCCCTCCGCGAAGCCACGCCAACTCTTCGTGGTGCCCCGCAGCCCTCGGCGTCCTGGGCTCCTGCTTACCACGGACAGCAGGAGTCCAGCGAGTTTGGGTTACAGCCCTCATTAAGGAATTAGCAATCCAAGTGCAGAGTCTAAACCCTAGCTGTACATCCGGATGGCTCAGGGAACTTTTGAAGAACAACCAGTCGGGGTTAGGGCTCGGAGGGAGACGAATTTAGAAGCGACCCAGAAGAGTCCGATGTGAAGCCAGGGCAGTGAAGGATGGTTTCACGGAAGGCATTACACACAAACAGCGAGCGAGGTACCACGCACAGGACAGAGGCCGTGTGCCACCACGGCGAACGGCACGGCCCCTGGTACTTTGTTTAACGAGACTGAAAAGCCAACTGAAGCCGAAAATAAACTCACGTTTACAAAGAGCAGTAACTAAGCTAAGTGAGTCAGTGTGGGCCTGGCTACAGTTCTCCATGACTGGCAGAGTTCAGGAAATACCAGTCGCTTCCTTGGAGTATAAGCTAGTTAAAATTGTGCTAACAAACACACCCAAAATGTCTCAGCGGCTTCAAAGCAAAGAAAGCTTATTTCTCACTCACGTTTCGTGTCTGTCACAGATTAGCTGGGGACTTCGCTCTTCTTTATCCCTAGCTCAGGACTTTGGGTGACAGAACAGCTGTTGTCTGGGACATTCCTGGGCAAGAGAGCATCGTACGCCATGTGGCAGCTTTTAAAGCTCTCTTTAGGATGTTACACTCATCACTTCTCTTATTCCACTGACCAAAGTAAGCCACATGGTCACACATAACATCAGTCTCACCATGAGTCTGAAGAAAGCTGGCTTAACCCACTAGAGAGATTTATACGAAGCAGACTGAAATGCAGACAGACCTATCCCTTTGGTAGAATTGTTGCATTTCCTAATAAGAGCTAAAAGTTATTGAGCACTTATTATGTTCAAGGGACTGTAATAAGGATGAGGCAGGTACTATTGAATATTCACCATAACCAACGTGGAAAGTAATCGTATCATTAACATTTAAGAAATGACTAAACTGAGGCTAAAAAGAAGGAAGCAATTCTCCCAAGGTCACTTAGTTTCGAGCAAGCTGTTGGGCTGGGATTGAGCGGCTCCAGGGCCAGCGTACTGGTCGAGTGGACGACTGTCCGCCTTGCTCAGAACAAAGTGGTTTCCCGGGACGTGGGACTTGCTCAATGCTAAATCCGAAACAGCCCTGGGCAAACCGGCGAGTAATGCTCACATTACCCTCTTACTGATCAGGCTAACAGTAAGTGGCAATGCTTACCGTTTTTCAAAGCAGGGTAAAACTAAAATGTGCTAAACCCTGTGTATAATAGCAACCTAACACAGAACCTATCCTCCAGAAAAATGATTCCAAATACTGGTTTTTTATTTTTGTCTTTTTCAAATCCTGAATCTGTCACTTACCAGCTGTGGGACCCTGGGCACATTTCTTAGCCTCTCTGTGAAAGTATTCCCTCACAGAGCTGTGGAGATTAAATGCATTATTAACTATGAAGCACATAGAACTGAGCCGGGTGTTAATCATAAATTCTCCTGGTTTGCCAGGGACTGAGGGGATCCCAGGAAGCAGAATTTAAAATGCTAAAGCTGAGAAAATCTCAAGCCACCCAAGATGAGTTGATTACCCTACTTGGCACATATAGTAAGCAGGATATACATGTCAGCTTTTTTTTTTGTTTTTTTTTTTTATTGATATAGTTGGTGAAAAATGGAAAGAAGGCTTTTTTTTGGACCATAATTAGATTGTCATATATCTTCAATCTCCATTACTTTTCAAAAGTCAAGTCATTAGAGCAAGTAGGGTACACACCCCATAAACTGCTTGCTTATCCTGGAGCCAGGACTCAGTATGCTTCTGGGTTTTTCTGTCTTCTAACTTATCTGAAGTAAAGGCCTGAATTATCTCTGCTCCATCGCCCCAGAGGTTTTTATATTAAATTCACAAACTCGCCGCTCATTGATTTATTTACTCTTAAGTCCTGCCCGTTAGCAATGTGGCTTTCTTCATATTGGCTCATTTGCTTGATCTTGTTTAATGATGCCGATTTTTATAATACCAGCAGGTAAAACATTATGACTGTCAACGGGACCCAACGTTATTTGACTTTCTGTTCAAAGTGCTCACTATGCATAAACAAATGACATTTCTTCGCCTTTCCTCACCTCTCAAAGCTACATAATTACAAACAGAATATTAAAAATATCTCTTGTGCACTGGCCCACACTTACATAGATAGGCGCATGTGTAACATAATTAAAAATAACATGAATTTTCACAAACAGAACTTATCATTTCCAAATAAAATCATCACCTGGAAGGAAATGACAGGGAATGTAAGAGAGTGGGATGTTCGTGCCAGGTCAATCCCCGTCCTACATTAGTTCTAAGGGATCTTAAATCACTTAAACATGTTGATCCTGTTCTCCTATCTAGATAACAGGGACAATACCTGCTATATAGGACTTTTGTGAAGATTAAATGAGAGTAATGCGTATTAATCACTGAGCTTTCTTCTTCCCACTTTTAAGTCTAAGTTATCCTGGGGTGGAAGAGGAAGCACACAGCCATTCCCGAGAGGATGCTGCTACACAAAATATTTTTGGAATTGCTCGCACCGCATCCTCATCAACTCTAAACAAACAAAAACTCACCCCGAGTCTAGCTGGATGAAGAAAGTGGGGGACCCACGCGGGACCGCGTCATCCGCAGGCGAAAGGTAGCTCTAAGGTCACAGGCAGCGCTTCAGATTGGACAAATAAAGATTTAAATGCTTAAACACGCCTCCATTTACCTTTTAACAGCGCGGGGTCAGAGGAGCCCCCAGCAGCCCTCGGCCCGCGGCGTGCAGGCCGCCCCTGGGGACGGCGCGCTCGTCCCTCTCGGGTCCCCGGCCCTGACGCCGCAGCTTTTGCACTGCGAGCTTCCAGGCCTGACCTGAGCACGGCTCCTTCCAGACCGGGTTCAGAAACTAGCCCGAGTCTGACTGGGTCCGGGGAGGAACTGGGTCCGACCGGAGAGCGGAGAGCCGGACGCGGTCCACGGACGGACGAGGTCCGACTCGGGAACCGGACTGAGTCCAGACACAGACTAGTTCCGACTCAGGAACCAGACTAGCTTTGGGGACAAACTCAGTCCCACTTAGTTACTGGACTGGGTTTGGGGACAGACGGGGTCCTACTTAAACTGGACTAGGTCCAGTGTGAGGCCTCAGGTGAATAAAATTTTGTTTTAAGGCAGAACAAGTAGTTTAACTTTGCCAAAGATAATCTCGAATTACAGTGGCCACAGTGGAGAACTTTTACCCAAGCTCATCCATTTAGCTATGAGGTGCCCTAGGGAAAAGAGGGCCTCGGCCAACCACTTGCTGTAAAGGGCAGAGGGAAAGTTATTTTTCCTCTTCTGCAGTTTCTGGTGAACAGGATGAGACCTGCTGGGACAGCCCACTGACTCTGGGGCCCAAAAATGCAATCTTACCAAAGTCAGCTCTCCCAGGTCTCTCCGTGATGCCTGGTAGAGAGAAGACGTTCAAATTTTGCAATGTCACTTCTTTTCCAAATTCCAATGAGCACGAAAAACACTAGTTATTGATCCTTTCTCTCCGAGAGACACCTATTGCCTTCTCATTTGTCTCATTCTGTGCCCTGAGCGGTTAGCTTGGCAACTGTCAGGTTTGGGCTCCCCAAAATACAGCCAGACGAAAAGCAGATTGGACCCCATTTGTGGCTAAATATAGCTGGCAGAAATGTGGGTTACGTTCTGCTTGTGGTTAGGGTTCTACCAGCTGTTTCCAGCTCTCAGGGGACTTGTCTAAGCCTTTCTCTCGGTTTCCTTTGAGAGCGGCTCTGGATCTTGGCAGGATAGTATCTTCTGCACCTTCTTCGGGGGCCTGCTTGCATCCATGGGGTTGTTCAGTAGTGCCAGGTTCTTGCCCAGAATCAGACAGTATCTTGAAGTGGACAGCTCTGCCCAGACCGCAGCTCAAGGTCCTCATCTCCAAGTGCAAGCTTATTCCATTTGCCTTTCTGCTGTGTGCTTTTTCTCTCTGCTAAGGCACAGGAAGACGATGTTCCTTAACTCTGGCAACTATCGCCGAACCTCCTGTGAGGCTATAGCCGCACAACAAATGTCCCTAGATTTTCTTCGTAAGAGGGTTAAGATGAGACAGTTGCTTTAGATGACTTACTAGCCGAACAGGGGGAGGGTGATCAGGCCATGGCGAAAATCTCCTGCTGTACCTGGATCAACACCTCTGGCATTGCAGCAAATATAGGGAATTAATAAACAAGCCACTTAGCTAAAACAGGCTGAGGCGTCTTTAGGAACCTACTTTGATTTATTTGATACCAACAAGTCTGGGTCATGGGGACCTCGGATAAGGAGTATCCTGCAGTCTCTTGCTATTATCTCCTGGAGTCTCCTTCATGCACCGTGTTCTCTCAAAGGTCTTAAACTCCTGTCACAGTCATCAGCAAGACGTCACATGGTCTCACTGCACTTAGAGAAGCAGAAAAAGGTGAAAAAGGACATGAATAGCAACAGGAATTCTAGCACAGGTTGGATATTATATCTGTGAATTTCACAATGAGACAAAAGCAACCTAACTCTGATAGCAGAGCAGCTCTAATACAGAATTTTGGGCCAATCTTTCGTGTATGAGAGAGGATGTCGAGAAGGGGGAATTGTTAAAATGATTGAATGAGGAGACCATTAGACCGATGTGGTTCTAGTGCTGTCATGGCCTACAGACACAAACCAGGACCTCGCCTACGAAGGCCTCCATGTTATGAAGTCAAAATGCTAAGAACCACATGTGACAAACAGCTAACTAGGCTTTATGCTACAGCTGATCAATAATTTTCTTACTTCTGCTTTTTTTCTATGAAAGTCTCTCCCTGAGCACCTGACAGGGGAGCACTCCTAAACACTTCTTGTTTTGCACTGCCCGATTCCAGCTGATTTTTGCTCAAATAAGCTCTTAAAGTGTAATAGATAGATAGATAGATAGATAGATGATAGATAGGTAGATAGATAGATAGATAGATAGATAGATAGATGATAGATGGATTAGATAGAAAATAATACAGAGAAGCAGGCCATCAACTAACTCAGAGGCAATTCTGATAAAGGGGTTTCAAAGCATTTTGAGAAGTGATGGAATTTTTCAAATCTGTTTATAGCTTCCAAAGGTGATTCTTTAAAATAGTAACCCTAACCTAAAGAATTACCTCTATGTCCACTTATTAAAAAATCACATTTATGTTCATTCCTATTATATGATTGAAAGTAATTCTGATATCAGACACCAGTTTAGATATCTCATCAGCACTCATGCTTGAGATACCATCAATTAAATTCGAAAATTGTTTCTCGTTATGCACATTCTTCAGAATCAGCACAACAAGAAATGGTGTTATGTATTTTACAATATGGTACTCTTGCTAATGGCTACAGAAAGAGCAGATTTCTATGGCGAGAATAAAGAATAGATTTGTGTTTCTCATCTTGACTTTCAGGATAAAATACCTGCATAAATTGGTTACCCATCTTTGGGGTTCAGTGTGATTAAATAACACGCTCGTAGCCATATCTGTTCGCTTTGCTGTGCGCGCTTGGCCTCAGTGCGCCTTATCAGGAACAGTGAGGCATGCTCCCTGGTTCTCTTATTTCTAAAAATAAGAGATATTTCTATGAATGTGGACTGCCGCCTTAAAGAAAAAAGATATGCCCTTGGCCACAAAGATAAATTACAGAAGAACTGGGGGGGAGGGGGGAAGTTAGGTTTCCTGATTTAAGAGGTACTTGGCGAGGTTTCAGAGCACAATCGTGGCTGTGGTTTGAGAAGAATAAAATGAATTTCCCAAGCAATTAGGTGGTAATAGATAGATGTGGTGGCTTTGGGGGGAAAGAAATGAGTGTATTTAACTCTGACAAGTGGCTGCCATACATGTGTTACATAACCTCTTTTGATAAGTATTTTTGCTCCAAATACCTTTTTTAATTATCTGAAAATGCCTTTTGTAGGGAACTATAAAGAGCAACAACCAGCAAGGAGACAGGCATTCAGCCCTGCTGAGTCAATAGCATTCACTTTTCTAAAGACATCTCACGTTAATTTCATAACATTCATTCTAAAAGGTCCAAAAATATGTGCTTACCGATAAACCATATGGTCTCAGAAGGATATTTTACAAGCAAGTGTGTCAGCTTTCATAAACTTCCACGGGGAACCCTTTTCCTCTTGAAAGAAAAAAAACTGACATTGAAAACACAGTGGAATTTGAACATGAAAAGACTTTTTTAGCAGCGCGAGAATGCAATAGAATCCAACAAAATCAGTATATTTCGTATGAAAGTAAGGCCTCATCTTCAGCTCTTTCATGGAACGAGAGAACAAACCATCGGTTACAGTGATGTAGCACAGGTATTCGAAATTAATGGAGATGTATGCTCCTCACTTACTTACTGTTAAAGGACAGTCTAAGATCGATTCATCCGAAAAAAAGACACGTTGCTACATCTTCTTCCAGAGGTAAAAATCTTTTTAAAGCCGTTTCTGTTCACAGTGTTCAATTTTCTTCATTCTTTAAGTGCACTTTTTTCCCCCAGCAATCTTTAGAGTGACAAAACGTGTCCCGCAAAGTCTCACAAGGGAGGAAATCCTCCGCCTGCCCGTTCTGTGTGAGCAGGAAATAAATTCTCGGCGCTTCATCCTCCTCTAGGCCTCGCCAGTCTACGGGACGGCCGCAGTACTTGGCTTTGGCGGCAGCACAAAATACTTCAACCTAAAACACGGAACGAGGGTTCTCTAAAAGAGGGCATTCAAAATTAAAACACACCAGGGTCGAGCCTAAAACTTGGCTCGAGGCAAAAGAAGTTTAATGTCTGCTTTGCTCGGGTCGAAATCATTGTTTACAAAGAGGGGATTCGGAGGAGGTGCCGCCAATTAATCAATGAGTATTGAATGGAACAGTAGCCAACAGTTTCAGTCACTTTAGCCATACCGATCATGAGTATTGATTTCTAAAGACAACCCGTTCCAGGGGTGACCCGTAGAGTTTGCTCAGATGACAAAACCAACAAGTGGGTTCCACCGGCCTTTTAAATAATGAGACCTTGAGGGTGCTTAGTGCCGTCTGAAATTGAAGCATAACGTGTCAGTACCTACAGAAGGGCGGGAGCTGTCTTGAGCCCAGGAGCCCTGCCCCTGCGCGGGGCAAGCAGGGGGACTGTAAATAAAAAGCAGACGGTGCGTCCGGTTCAGAAAGACTGGGACCAGATGTCACTGCCATAGAATTAAATGAAGAGAGCAGTACAGGCTGTGGCGCCAAGGTGCCACAGGGTTGAGCTAAACGCAAGAACACCTGATGATCATGACCACAACTGGCGCATACCGAGCACGAGTACTTGTCAGGAACAGGACTTATCCCGGCGCGTCTTGCCAATGACCTTGACATAGGTTCTACCCCGGCTTTAGGAAGAAGGGAGCAGAGACCCAGGCAGCCAGCGGTGGGACCGAAACCAAACCCAGACCATCTGACTTCAGAGTCCAGGCTGTTGCGGGGATCCCTCGGGAGCCACGGCTAGAAGTGAGCAAATAGCCAGCCTTAGCATGGAGCTGAAATGAATCCCGCAGGCATCACGGGAGGGTGGGCGGATGAGCCGAGCACAGCGCACGGTCACGGGGCCCGGCCGACAGCCAGGACCGGCAGGTGGGGCGTGTGCTGCTGAGGCAGCTTCGCTCGGCCTCGCCCTGCGGCTCTTACCTGTCCTCTCCCCACCTGCAATCACAAGCCACCTCCGGCAGGTGTAGCAGAGAGAGCCATTTTGGTGTAGGCCTGGATAATTCAAGGGCAAATTCTTCATTCCTTCGTTTCTCCTCACCTTTTAAAAATATGTGTATTATTTTGAAATCTATTCGAATAGCTGGCTTGAGAACAGTGTACGGCACGTGAAATTCCATGCCTCCCTCTGAGAAGCTCGAAGCATTTCGTAAACATTCTCGCGGTGGCCCCAGTGGAAGAATCCTTGTTATGCTGTGCCCTGAAGCTCGAGTTGGAGAACTGGGGAACCCTCCACAGTCCTGCGGCCCTTCGTGGGGATCTGCACGTCACCTGGGGCGGAGAGGGGACAATGACGGTTTGCACATTGGAATCCAGCCACTTGTTCTGTGGGGATTACATACGCTTCCCGCATCCCTGAAGGATGAGTGCATCGCCTGTCGTGAATTAGGGGAATCGACGGCAGAGGCTACGGGGCCGACCAGATAAACTGCGTGGCCTGCGCTGATTCGTCAGGCAAGTAGGACATTGCACCCCTTACGCCATGCTGGCAAAGAGCGAGCTGTGATCTTCAGTATCTTTAAACGGTTGCCGTGATACTATATTGTCCTCAGTGGATCCATGTACTTCTGCTCATAAATCTTCTGCTTCTAGAAGCGTGGTTTATGAAGAAATAGGTCTGGCTGGGAAAACCCATCATAAGTAATTGCTTATCTTTACTAAATGTATATATAGCACTTGACATTTACAAAGAATTTTGTTGTTGTCACTGTTAGCTTTCTTTTTCAGCGGGTCTGGTTAGGTAAGTGCGGCAATTTTTACCTTACTCCTTAAGACTGGAGGACATCGTGTTGCTACAATTCACCCTCTAAACTCATGACCAGAATAGTTAGAAGTCATATGCTGACACCCAGCACAGTGTGCGGCCCGTGGTTTTCTTTCACTGAGGCAAAAGGTAAACAAATATGGACAATGAACCAATTTCCATTTAACTAATGATTGTAGTTATATAAATACATGAACTTACACGTTATTACTCAAGATGAAATGTGAAGTATTTCCCTTCACTGATAATTGTTCTTTTCTTTGTCTATTTCATAAACCACATGTTTAAAGGTGAAATTTGAAGGGAAGTTACAAGCTATAAAAAGGCTAAAATTAATTTGAACATGAGGCCACGAAGATGATCGAATTCTAGTCGATATTTTTAAATTCTTATTTCTTGCCACAGTGTATGGTTTTTCTAAACTCAAGTAAATAAATATACACATTTTCATTAGGGTGCCTTTCATAACAATTTTAGTATTCTGCTGCCCTCCGGTGGTGAATTTAGAATTTTACTATTTCTGAAATCCAAAGGTCGAACAGCAAAGGCTCAGTTAGACCCAGTGTCAAGTTTAAATGACAGTTAACAAATTCAGCTAATCTTTGATCTCTCTATAACATCTAAATTCAGATTTTTTTTGAAATAGCTGATCGTTGGTAGAATTTGTCCTTTTTCATCCAGATAAATGGCATTATTTAGGCACAGACAAAAACAAGTGCTGGGAATAGTCAGTCAATAATTTCTTTCAAATAGCATTATGCAGTTAGTTTATTCAAGGTGCCTGAAAATAGAAATTCACTGCATCAGAATAATGCGATCGTTGTTGTTAAATTTAAAGTTGCTAATGACTACACAGAATATGTGGTGGGCTTTTCACCATTTATTTTGTAAATACTATGCCAGTTAACAGGTACCATCACTAAATTAAAAGCCCAGTTAAATCTAAATTTTATTGTAACCTCTAAAATTTACAGCTCTAGAGTTGACCTCTCAACGATGCCACGTTGAATGCCACCACAGCAATAAATTTCAGTCTTTCGTCAGGATGTACTTGAGGTCATGAATGTGGTGTCAAGACTGACAACTTAAAAACAACCCTCAGAAGCAAAAGGAAAAAAAAAATAGGAGAGATGACAATTTCAAGTACGAACTACGTTTGAGTTCATAACGAGTCAGTTTCTCAACTCCGGTATGGTGTCTATGTTACAATCTCAGGAATGCCGATTATTTCTTAATCTGGGCCCAATGATGCCCTGCTAGAACCACACAGGGGTCTGGCTGATGAAGGTAAATTGGTTCAACCTTGGTCCAAGCAAAAAAAACTAGGAGAAATAATTACGGACTCAACCTTCGAGAAATCCTATTTCCCTCCATCTCCGACAACTGTGAGGCAATGACATTTATTAAGCGTTTGCTATATTCAGCAGGCCGAACTAATGAGATGCTGAGAAGCTGTCTTGTCCTTCAAGGACTAGCTCAAATGTCAGAGTATCTCTAAAGACAGAATCGACTCTTCCTCTTCGATGATACGATAGCGTTCGTCCCTACAGCTAGGGACACACTTCGCACATTATTTTACAACCATCTGTCTGTCTCGTGGGGCTCTGACCTCGTTAGGAACAAGAGCCACACCTTAATCGTTTAGAATCCCTAACATCTAGCCTAGCGCCTGGCACGTAGTAGGTGTTCAATATATGTTTGCTAAATTAATTGAATAAATTAATTTATTCCAAAACTGGCCTCCGCTGAACCTCACCCGGCAATGCCATTCCCACCAAGAAGGGTTGGACGCGCTCATCATGTAGCCTTGGGTCAAGAACAGAGTGGCCAGCTAAACACACACAGACCGGGGCAGCCTTACCGGGGTCTGAGCCCTCCATGAACCAGCAAACCGGCACCTCGTCTTCCAGAGGACACTGGAAGACACGATGTCCTGAAAATCAGCCAACGGTAGTTCGGTCCCTAAAATCTAAGCTCCGGGCCAGAGCTTTAGAAAGTCTAACAAGTGCCTGTGATCAGCAGTGCAGACCCCAAAGCAAGATCTTGGTGGATGTCCTCCTTCAAACGGGGGATGGCAAGAGCTGCCGGGGACCCCTAAGGAGGTGTCGCCCTGGGCAGATCCCCAGGTCCAGAGCAAGAGGAATTAGAGTCAGCAGACGTACATCATCATGGGTCATTGTTAGGTCGTTGTTATCTTTATTACTTGGCCAGTTTTCCTTCCTTCCTCCTAAACCAATCCCAATTCCCTTAGGAGAACTACTCATCCACCTCCCTGGAGGCCTCATTAGCCAAAGGGCACCAGTACTCTTACCGGAGATTTGGTGCCAAGTCATGGAATGGAACTCTCTCTCCCTGGGGTCGATACAAAGACGGTTTTTAAAAACGAAGGTTGGGACACCTTCGTTCAGAGGAAGAGCCTGTAAAAGATGGTCAGGTCGTTGGTTCCCAGAGGCCTGCCACCCGCCTCGGTTTCTCCTCTTGTTCTGGGGTCGTGTGGACACCGTCACCTTTCTTAGCCTGTACGTTCTGTGACGAATCCCCCAGTAAATTCTCTTTTTGCTAGAATTAACAAGAACTGGTTTAGCTCACTTATAACTAAAGAGGCCCAAATGATATTTTATAACCTTTATAGATGATTTTATACACACACACACACACACACACACACACACATAACTAAATACCATATATATAACTAAATACTATATATATATTTATTATATATAATATATATTTATTATATATATATATCACTAAATAATAAATCTAGGTATTATTATACTTGAATTCCTAAACCAAGTACCTTACCTGGTTGAGCGAAGGTGCCTACAGTAGGCAAAAGCCAGGTAGGCACACTATCCTGTCTTGGAACTTATTTCCCTGTGGATATGCCGTGCGCTGCATTTTAATCCTCACTCATTTCCAGCCTCTCATTCTGGATGGTCTCTGAGTGAGCCCGGGAAAGTGAAGCAAAGATAAAATGTTGAGCATAATCTTCCTGACCTCATCTCATGGATCTATCAAATTGAGAATTTAACCTTGGTCTCTTGAAAGGGGGCAAGAGGCTCTTCTCCGGTGAAGTGACCGAATCAGTGAGTGGCTCCGCGGCCGGGCCCACCGAATCTCTGCTCCTCCCAGGCCCAAGGAAGATCATTGCTGTGATGAAGGCATCCTGCCTCAGGGTGGACATGTAGGGCAGCAGATTCGCCTTAAAATGAACCCTTTGGGACAGTCCCTGGGCTGGGTCGCCACGACAGCTCCCGGGCACGAGCCGCAGCGGGCGAGTCCAGTCGGGTCTGGTGAGTCTTGGCCAGCTCGGGCTGCTATGGGAAAGTGCCACAGACCGAGTGGCTCAGAACCAAAGGGAGGCGCTTTCTCGAAGCTGCAGATCCGGGCACCGGCGTGGCGGGCTCCAGTGAGGGCCTTCCTCCCGGCTGCAGACTGCCGGGGACATCTCGCCTCGTCCGCACAGGGCAAGAGAGCCCCTCGACGAGACTATGACCTGGTGGGTGAGGGCTAGTGACTCATTACCTCCCAAAGGCCCTGCACGGGGGCGGGGGGGGGAGGAGGGGGACGGGAGAGGGGGCAGGCAGTTAGCATGTGACTGCGCTGTGAGGGACAGGAATGTCCCAAACACAGCGGTGCAGGGCGAGGGCCAGCACCTGGTTTCCTGGCGCGTCTGTGCCCGGCTACTCGCCCCTTCTCAAAAGCAGGGTTCGTTTTCATTGACTTGTCTACCCCTAAGCACCATGCAGAGAAATGCGGGCCTAATAATTATAAGAAGAAACATATCTTCTCACAGTTCTTGAGGCTAGGGGTACAGGATCGAGGTGCCTCAGGGCTGGTTTCTGGGCAGGCATGTCTTCCTGGCTTTGGGGGTGTACAGCTGGGCCCTTAATGGGCTGCCATAACGAAGTGCCATGCCTTGGGAGGCTTAGTGGCAGAAATTTGCTTTCTCACAATGCAGATGGGTTTCTCACAAGGCCTCACCCTGTGGCTCGCGGATGGCCATCTTCTCTCTGTGACTCCACGTGGCCTTCCTCCTGTACGCATTGTGTCCAGAGCTCCGTTTCTGAGAAGGATGCTGGTTGCAGTGCATTCGGGTCCTCTAACCCACGAAAATGACCTGGCGCCCTGTTTTAATTTAAACGGCTCTTTAAACACCCCGTCTCCAAATACGCTCAGAGATACCAACGATTAGAACTTCAACACATGAATTTCAGGGGGACACAATTCAGCCCACAACAGTAAAATAATAAGTAAGTCACCCGACGGGGCAAATGATAAGAATCTAACACGTGATGAGATGAAACAGAGAGACACACGTATCGAGGGTGGGTGAGAACTCAGACCGCGAGGCTTGTAGCTGCCAACACAGAGAAGGGAACTTGAGCCATGATAAGACACTCACGCTTCGCAGGTGCATTTGGGAGATGCTCTTCCAGAGGCAGAGGGCTCTGTCAAACAGATAAAAAGCTGAGGTGGGAGACTCAAGCCAGGAAGGAAAAAAAATATAGCCCAGTGGGCATATGCTCTACATTAGGCATGATCTTATGGATCCCTTCAACACGCAGTCACAAGGCTGGCAGTCTGGACTTAAAGATTCTGGGGGGGACAAAGAGCAGCCCCAAAGAAACCAATGCTTCAGAAATAGTGTATATGGTTGCATGGAGTAATTTTCAAAAATTATCTACCACAGTTATTTTAAACGACCTTCTTTATTAACTAGGGTTCCATTTCTCAACTAAATGACAAAAGCCACGCGGGGTCCTCAGCTCTACGTAGACTCTCCGCAGTCTCCGGCATGTTCACGTCTCTCCAAGAGCATCTCAGCTGAATGGGCCAAGAGCAAGGAATGTACAGGTGCTGGAGCCGCAGGATTTAACCTTTGACCCCGTGTCCTGCAAACCACTTAGATCGCCTTTGAAGGGGAGCTGGATATTTGGGAGTGAGGACACTGGGAGGCATTTGCTAGGATGAATGGTACAGATTGGGGACACGTCATCAGACCTCTCGGTCCCATTGAAAGATGAAGTGTGCTCAACACATCGAAGGGAATTATCAAGCAAGCCTCCTTGTTTACCCCAGACAGAAAGTCTTACTAAAGTAAGTGCTAAAGGGTCATGAACTTGGGGACAGTCTACTTGGATTTGAACCCCAGAATCACATCGTAGTAAATGTATGACCTTGGGAAGTTGCATTGACCTCTCTGCACTCTGGTTCTCCCATCTGTTGAGAACAATTGCACCTATTTGGGGAGGAGGTTTGTTAAGTTTAAAAATTTAGTTAAATATGTGAAGTGCTTAAACCATGCAGAGCACGTGGTCTGCACTGTTGTTATTAAATAGAGACCCTTAGGCTCTAAAATTACAGGTTGTTCTAAGCAAATTTCTGTTATAATTGTTTGGCTAGAAAGGATGGAACCATTTCGGCCACATGTGCGCACTCACACGGCCCAGAATGTACTCTGTGTTGTTTGTTCACATATGCAAGGAGAGGCTCATTCTGTCAGATAAGAGGGACAGGAGGTCCTTTGCCAGTGCTTCCTAACGAGACACACTGCACAGAAAACCCCAAAAGGGGACCTCGGGCCGTGCAGAGCAGCTAAATCACCTTGCCGTTCAGATGGAATTCGCTGTCTGCGTTCACTCCGGTCCCAGGCTTTACATGTTCTGTTTTCTTTTGTTTTCTGCAGCTGGGTATATTTATTTAAGATTATTTTCCCCAGATGTGTTTGTGTTCATTTTTCTCAGTTGAATCTTGTTTTGTTTGGGTTTTCGTTTGTTTGTTTGTTGGTCGGTGTGTTGGTTGGGCTTCGGGGTTTTTTTTGCTCAAATCTCTTGAGCTCCCTTGATTCTCTCCTGTCAACTCAGGCCACGCTGCCCTCAGCACCGCCGTCTGGCGGAGTGCGCCTCTGCCATGGCCAATGAGGCTTTTCATATTCATATTCAAGGCTTTTCTCAGTCTTTCTCTCACATCTCATGTCTTTTCTCAAAAAAAAAAAAAAAAGCTACTGGCTGGCTGGTTCTCTTCCTTTGTTATCAGTCATTCATTTTCCCCTGTTCTTTGTTCTTTTAAAAACGAAGGGAAAAATTCACGGCCCAAAGAGGCTGCGATTCCAAGATGGCCTCTCCGAGTGTGCTCAGCGCAGACCCGTCACGAGCACAGGCATATCTGAACGGGGTCGTTGGTTTAGTGAGTGACGGCGACACAGGCTCGTCTGTCTTCCCCCCAGTATCTAAGGCAATCGGATTTACGCCGCTGCTCGCGGTGACCCCCCCGCCGTTCCGGCGGTGTGTGGCCTCTGTGATTCTGCGGCACTTGCCTCCCGTGCCCTGGCAGCCGGACCCCTATCGGAAACAACCGTTGAGGGCATAAGTGACACACGTCGACATGTGCTCCGGCACGGGCTCACGTGCTAATGCGGCTTGCTGCCTCCCTTCCAGATTTATTCTCCTCTGCGCCGTGATACCCATTTGATCCTGAGGAGCTTAGCTTTCCTCCTGTGGAGGTTTTGTCACATATTGTATATAACTGCCTGTTTCTGTGGCAATGTGTGTGTGTGTGTGTGTGTGCACGTGCGCACGTGTTGTGTGCTTTTTGATAATCGAAAGGAAAGAGTGACACTCCTCAGCATAATCTCTTGCGGCAATGCTAGCCTTCCCTTCCCACCTGACTCATTTTTTACAACAACATCAAGCATGACTCATGGGTAATCCCTGCTGATACCCAATTCACATGTCTGCACAAGCCCCTTCTGAGGGCAGCAATTTGCATCTCTGTAGAGGTCTGAAAGAATAGGAGCGGTCCTCATCTGTTGTTATTTGCCAACCCCCACCCCCACCCCCAGCACTCACAGTGGGGAACAAAGAGGTAGAGAGGGGAGAGGAGGCTCTGTAACACAATGTGTAACTAGCTCAGAGACGGTGGAAGCATCTTGGTGGCACTTTAATTAGCAGCTTCCAGGGGCAGAAGACTCTAAAAAAGATTTCTAGCATCTCATCGGAGCCCATAGAAACTGTCGCTTCCCAGACTCGTGAGATGAGAGGGTGACGTGAGGGCTGGCGGGGGACAGCCGTGCGTTCCCGCCGCTTCCCCGTGAAACACCACGGCTCCTGCTCTGCGGACCGTGGGGCCAGGATGCGCCATGGATGGCGTTGGCATCTGCTGGGTGCCACGCCGAAGCTTTACATGTTTGTTTTCCTTCAAGAAAACTGGAATGAAGGAGGAAGGAGCCATCGGAAGGAGCCAGTTCACTGGGAGAAGGTGGAGCTGGAACAAAACCCTGAGCAGGGGGCCGCTCCGATGGCGGTCAGACTGAAACCCGAAACCCGAAACCCATGCTTTCGAAAACCAGACACCAGACATAGAATAAAAAGGCTTTTCTCCACCTCCCCCACCAACACAAAACGATAGGTTATAATACTAACAGTACTCTTAGAAGATTGATTTTTTAAATAAAAATCTTTCCAATATTTCTAAGTGACAGAGCATGAGGTCGAAGAATTTCGTGTGTTTATTTTTTGAGGATGACAGAGGAATGAGAAGGTCGGCATAGGTCATGTTTAAACTATGCTTTCCAAGCGATACTCGGGATTCTAGCATTAGAGATGAGGGCAAAGCTTTAGGTGCTAAAATGTGTCATAATATGATAATGTTAAAACAAAAGAAGTCTTAATATGTAACTGTCCAAGGACAGGGAAATGATTTGGTGTATCTATATGGTGCAATTATTAGATAAACGTAGAATTATGCTTTCAAGTCATTTTAATGATCTGGGGAAATGCTCACTATATAATAAATAAAAGAAGCATAGTATAAAATTGTATTTGTAATATGATTTCATTTGTGAGTTTGTGTGTACATATGTCTACACACACACACACACACACACACACACACACACACACACTGGAAGGAAGTGCATCGATCAATAACGCTTATATCCAAATGAGAATATTAGGCGTGATTCTAATTTTTTTTCTGCATTTTTTCCAATCTTCCCATGATTAATGTCTTTTACTATTAAAATCAGAAAATAAATAAATAAAACATTTCGAAATGCCTAGCTTGCTCCCAAGCGATAAGTCATCAGCAGGACAAACGTTCATTTATGTGATGGAAATTTAAGATTTGTAAAATTCCATCTTACGAAAAAGATCTCTCCCATCAGCATCCTGCCGGTGCCCCAGATTCCTATAATCACACGGCATATTGTGAGCAAACAGTATATATCATCCGGATCCTACTTCTTTTTGTTTCTTAGATGAGGATACACGTCAATACTATTTATCTGTTGTTTGTTTATATTATTAGTATTATACACGTGCTGGGAACCAGTAAAACCCAATCTGACCATGGGCTTTAGGTATTTT
The DNA here is from genome assembly GCF_014176215.1 of Rousettus aegyptiacus. Lineage (NCBI taxonomy): Eukaryota > Metazoa > Chordata > Mammalia > Chiroptera > Pteropodidae > Rousettus > Rousettus aegyptiacus. Next base: position 41,574,791 of record NW_023416288.1, on the reverse strand, counting down.
TTTTTTGACAGAAGGGAGCAGATGATGCGTGCAGGCGAGCGTGATGGTCCTTCTCCCACAGCCGCCCCACCAGAAGGCATCTGGTGCGACGACGGCAGGGCCCTGGGGGACTCTGGTCGAGAGACAGTGGTTAGCACGCAGGCAGGACACTGTCACACTCACTTCTCTTGGCTCAAAGACGGGAGCACGGGACGGACTGGAATTCTCAACCGAGTGCGCCAGGCGAAGACGAGAGGATGAGACTTGGTACATCCTTACTCCCTAATCGCCAGGGCGGGCGGGCCTACGTACTTCTAGACAATTCACACATCTTCCATCTTAATGATTTCACGTAGGAACAGTTATTTCTAATATCCTTTATGCCAAAAAGTAAGTAACGGGAGCGCTTACAGGAGTTCTTCTAGAGTGTGGCCTTCTGGTTGGTCTTTCAAAGGTAACTAAGCATTTCTTGAATCCTTACCTTGATTAGGGCATGTCAAAGTTTAACTAATCAGTCCTAAAAATGTTGACTAAAGCTAGAACGCGCGCACACACACACACACACACACACACACATAATTTATAATAAGTTATAGACCATATGCTGATCTGCGTTTACCAAAAAATATATATATTTGAAGAATAACCAGCAAGTTATTATCATTAGTATTCTTCTCTAAAAAGAATGGAACTTAGGAAGAAGGGACATTTTTTCTTTGCATTCTTCTGTATTATTTAAAGAGTTTGCAAAAAAAATATTACTTTTGTAATATATATTTATACTAACACATTTTTTAGAAAGATAGGACAAATGACAATGGACATTTATTCATTTAAGCCAGACACCTGCCTCTGCATGCCTTCAGAAGTGCATAGCCGCGAGCTGCGGGTTTGCAAAAGCTCAGATGAGCAAGGCACGTAGCGAGCGAACATCGCTGGGAAATTCAGGTGGCTTAGAGCAGTAAGTGACCTAAATGGGAAGCAACTTAAAATCGATTTTTAAGCAGTTTCGCTCTGACCTTTCTTCCCCCAACCCTGCACCCCTGCTTCCTACCCTACCTCCCCTCCCCCTTTGGAGAGACTCACTCACTTCTCACTAAAACTGGAGGATTTTCATGGGAACATTTGAGAAGTTACAGGTCTTTTTTGTTATCAGCCATTAACACTTGCTTTGAATTAATTTATCAGATGATCTGAAAATACTGATCGAACAGTTACCTACCAGGGTCAAAAAATAACTGAGAAAAGGGTGTAACGGGCGGCTATTGGTGGCTGAGGGAATTGAGGAGGAACTGAAAGGAGAAAAAGAATATTCTAGAACTCGAAAGGTAAACCGAGAAGGGATACCCCGAACCCTGGAGACAGGCAAGCCATCGAATCCTCTAGAGACTAGAGCTCTGAAATGTGTGTGTTGGGGGCCAAATAGGAGACATGGAGCAGGGTTCAGGGAGCATTGCCACTGAATAATTTTATATCACAATTGTATTCCTTCCCAGAAAAAAAAAACACAAATATAAATTCAGCAGCAGGCAGCGAGGACAGTCGCACAATTTGCTGCCAATGACACACATCTGTCCGCTCATTTGCATCGAGCAAAAGAGCCGAAGCTACGATCTGTGTTCATGATAAATGGAGATCTGGAAGGCATGCGCTTCTTCCTGCCTTTCGCTTACTCAGGCACCATGCAGACACAAAAGACCCCGCCAGGATTTGCTCAGACTGCACGGCGCACGGGGTAACAGTGAGAAGGAAGGGAGAAAATCGCGATGAAATGCGGCCGCGTCCACTGCCGTGCTGAGCAGCACTTTGTACTGGGAAAGGCTGGCTGTCACGTTCCAGGAGCCCCAGCCTTTCCTGACTGAGTCACGGGCCTTGGCAGGAGGCTTCATCTGTGAGGGGGAGGAAAACGCCTAATTCAAAATGACCCTGATGACTTGCAACAAACAGAACAAAACTTGCTCTTGCGTGCAGGGCCAGGGAACCACTCCTGCGCCCCCCAGAGAGGGAGGCTCCCCCACCCCCATTTCTCCCTTGCTGTTAGACCCTAGAAGCAAAGTGAAGGCAGAGAGATAAAGGAGGTTGGGAGCATCATCGGGCTAATAAAATTTAACTGCTTTTTGTGTATTTGACTTCAGTGGTCTCAGGAAAGTAGCAAGCCTATCTGTCGCTCGCTCTTGCTCTCTCGCTCCTGCCTGTGTCACCGTCTCTGTCACTGCGGGTCAGCTTTAGCTCTGCGCCCCTGTGTCTGAGAGATTACAGACCGCTCCAGAATGTCTGCCGGCTTCTCTCTCCTGACATTCTTCCCTTCCCCCTTCCCTTTCTTCTGCGTCTCAACTCCTTTTGCCAACCTTCCTGGCCCATAAGCCCTAAGTTTATCTCAGGCAGCTGGTGCATGATAATGAGTCAGCCTTTCATCCATTCCTCCATCTTTCTGACAAATATTTATTACACAGCCTGTTCCTGATAAGATGTGTGAGGAGGAAGAAAAGACACTCCCCTCAGCCCCTCCCAGGTTATATGCCTGAGAGATTCAGAAAACTCTGCCCCGAATGCGACTGTAAACAGTTGGCAGCTCTTATCTGTATAGATCTATAAAGAGAAAGTATTACATAAAAATTACAAATCTATTCTAACAATGCTCAGTGATTCCTGCCTGAACCGCTAACTCTCCTCCATCAGCAGCCAAGGAGAAGGAACCAGCCCAGCCGAGCGAGGAGAGAATCTGGTGCCCATGGCAACACACATTCCTGCTTTGAACTTGACAATCCTCCACAAGGAAATCATATTAATGGGATGCTTTTCTGCTACCAACAAATTTAGTTTTCACATTTTAATGACAGCGATGGATTTCCCTTGATTTCTAAATTCTTCGAAGACCTGGGCAACAAAGAAAAATAAAATAAAATAAAATAAAAATAATATGGTTTCCAAAATGTCCTTGTAATTCCGAGGAGCCTTTTAGGGGAGGGAAAGGAAGGTGCAGGAGAAACGATGTTTTTGTCCCCATTTTTCCCACTATACGGCCCGAAGAGTCAAGGGTTAGGCGGACGCTCTCTTAGCAATTTGCTCCTTAGTCTTTTAAAGAAACTTTCCTCATCTGTAGGAGAGAGAACGATGTCTGCCTGACAAGTGTGTCACAGGGTTTAATGAATGCTTGTGAAGTCCTCAGGGTAACCTCCAAGGATCATCAAAGAATGTTGCCGGGTAATGCTGCATAGGGCTGCCTTGCCTTCGCCTCAGGCTCGGAGCTATTTCATTCATCATGATCAGCCAGAAAATGCTCATCTTATCGATAATATCTTGAATTTTTTAACTGTGAGCTATGGCCGTAGAGGTTTATGAACACGTTTTATGAAGAAATTAGTAAGTTCATAAAAAGGGCTAACTGGGAACGAATTTCGCCATTGAGAAAGCTGAAGAATTAGGAAATGACGGCCACGTACCACTGTGTATTTGACAGGAAGCTTCAAGGAAGACGAAGCTGGACCATGATTGGGGAAGAAGCGATGAAAATTTAAGCCGCAGATTTCAGCGGCCTCCGTTCTGACGTCCAAACTAGCCATACGACATAAAAGAGAGTTAAAAATTTACGCGCTGATTGAAAAGAGATTAATGCTCTCTGATTTTTGAGTCTATCTTTGCTTATCTTTCTAAATATTTTCCTCCTGGTTTTTGAGAATGGAGAGGACAAATCCGTACAAAACGAAGAACTCGTTTGCAGACCTTGGCTTTACTCGCTTTGCCAGTCCGTAGGCACGGAAGGTAAAGAGGTACACTATGACCCACAGCTCCGGGCCCTCCGGGCTCCGAGTTCTTAAGAAGGAAGGCCTACTGCCTCAGGATATTGTTGACTGAGGATATCAGACCAGCCTCAGCCACCTCCTAAAAGGCACTGCCATCTGACTGCTCCCAGTCTGTTGCACAAACCGGCCCCCACGGAGTACAGAGTGAGGGCAGGGGACAGCTCTCCTCACTCCCCTCATCTCTTCACACCGGCTCTCTCCTCTTGCCCTTCCGTGCCCTTGAAGGAAACCCAGGGCCGGTCCTGTAGATATTCGTCGGCACAGGAAATAAAAAATCCTCTAAAGTCTATAGCCATGCCACCCTGAACACACCCGATTTCATCTGATCTCGGAAGCTGAGCAGGGTGGGGCCTCGTTAATACTTAGATGGGAGACGGCCTAGGAAGACTGGGTGCTGTAGGTGTAAAAAAAAAAAAATTCTCTAAAATTTTTAATTTTTTAAAAAAATTGGTGAAGATGTAGAGAAAATGCAACACTTCGGCTTTGCTAGTGAGAATGCAAATTGATGCAGCTACTGAGAAAAACGGTTTGGCAGTTACACAGAAAGTTAAACAGAATCACCACACGACCCTGCAATTCCACCTCTAGATATAAACCCCCAAATAACTGAGAACAGTGACTCAGACAGACACTCCTAAGCCAATGTTCATAGCAGCATCGCTCATAATAGCCAAAGGGTGGAAGCTGCCCACGGACAGGTAAATGTATAAACAAAATGTGGTGTAAACATCCAGTGAACTATTTTTCAGCCTCAAAAGAGAAAAAAAATTCTGACACATGGTACCACACAGATGAACCCTGAATACGTTTCGCTAAGTGAAATAAGTCAGTTACAAAAAAGACAAGTACTGTGTGAAGCCACTTACAAGAAGAATACCTAGAATAGTCAAATTCACAGAGACAGAAAACAGAAGGTGGTGGCCTGCGGGGAGGGGGCAGGGGGCAGGGGGCAGGGGCAGGGGCAGGTCAGTGCCTAACGGGCACAGAGTTTCCGCTTAGATGAAGAGGTCGTTCCGGGTCAGAGAGTGGGGACCGGGCGGAACAACGCGAACGCACTTGGTGCCACTGAATTGTACACTTAAAAATGGTCACAATGGTCAACTGCGTATATGTTTTTCATAATGGAAAAAATTGAAGTCCTTTAAGCATTTTGGACGGAACATCTGACCAAATTTAATACTAAAATTTGGTCTTCATCCAGCTGTCCTCCCCACTCCGTCCTCTACCTTCAGGATGGAAGCCCCTGAGGCCAGAAAACTCGTTGCGGAGACCCCGGGACGTGGCGGGCCTTCTGCCGCCCTAGCTCTGGGCGCCGCCGCCCTTGCTCTGGGCGCTGCTACACTCCAGGGCCTCTTGGTGGGGCCAGAGCGAAAGAGAGGAGGAGCGAGAGGGGCAGGAGAGCTCTTACTTGCCTGGGAGCGGGCTCTCTTCGTGCTGTGATGACTGCAGAGCTGATTAAATAGCCGAAGAGAGCTATTTTGTGGAGGGCGAGGTCGGTGAGCTCTTCAGAGGCCACGCCCAGGAGAAACACACACACACACACACACACACACACACACACACGTAGCCTCCTCCAGCAGGTGCTGTTCAACTTCCTGCTCAGCCCCCTAGCTCCCTGGGGTCTCCTGGATGTTGGGGTCGCTTTGACCTCAAGGCAGTCCTCTAGGACGGAGACCCTCTCAAGACAACCGGGGCCAGTTACCTGCCACAGCGTCTACATCTAGCCGAACACCGATGGAGCCCTGGTCCCCAGCCCGAGGCAGAGGAGGCTGCGCCCACCGCAGCCCTCGGGGTGGCTCTGGCCATCGTCTCTCACTCGAGACCCTTCTACACGTCCGATTTCAGTCCCAGTGATTCTCGCTTTCTAGGAGACACGTGACGAGCTGTCTGGGACGTTTTTCCTGAAGCTCACTGTGGGAGGGACAGAGGACGAGGGTCAGTGTCTCCTCTCTACAAGGGAATCCTCACCGCGAAGCTTCCCCACCTTCTCGCCTGTGGTGTGCAGGTGGGCGTCGGAACAAGGGCCGCAGAACCAGCCTTCGCAGTGTCTGAGTGTGTCTGGCCCTTAGCCCTAACCGAGGTTAGGACTCGATAACCCCCCACTGACTTGCTCTCAGCCCCTGAGGCCTCTGCCTTCCTCTCAAGCAATAGGATGAGTTGTATTCAGCATCTCGTTATGAGGTTTTTTGTTTGCTTGTTTGGGGTTTTTGATCTTTCGATAAGCTCTCCAACGATACAGAAATGTAATAAACATGTGTATATTATGGGGGTAATATAGCCAGAGAAACCAATGAAGATTGCTAAAATTTGCATAACTAGCTTAGAGATCTTTTGAGAAAGGAGGAATCAAAACCTCAAACTTTTGTCTCAAGAGTCAACAATTAAAATCTGTGGATGACATTGGTACTAACCAAAGGTCACAACCAGAGAAGGTCAAAAGGCCACTGTGATTTAAAAAAGAGAAGATCACCCAGAGAGAGGAGCCAGAGCCTGGGCCTAGCACCAGGCAGGCAGTCAGGAGGTTGGGGGGTGGGGGGTGGCGATGGGGGTCTTGCCCGAGGCTCACTGCAGTGTTTCCGGTGGCAGAGCTCCAAAGGGAACTCTTTCTTTGTCTTTGGAGAATTGGGAAATTTACAGCTTAATGCCCCATAGGTCTCCGTTTAACACCACACTGCAAGGGCCCAGGTAATCCAGAGCTTTAAGGCAAAGCAAGGCCTCCATCTAGAGGGAAAGCAGAGATGTTCAACATCGCAAATTCTACTTGCAAATGTTATATTTGCAACCTTCCTCCACCCTCCATATTAAGCTTGGCAGCTGTTGTAAAGCTATATGCCAACTAAATCAGGCTTGACAATCATATTTGTTTCTGGCTACTTAATTCATCCATTTAGCTCAGTAATAGATATTAACAACATTATAGTCCCTACAGCAATGCAAACAATTACAGACGTTTGTAATGCTGTGTCAAATGCTAATGAATCAGTAAAACTAAATGAAGAAAAAAATCTGTCTCTCGGGCAATAGGCTAAATAGAGTAAAAGTAATTTTTCTCCTTTACTAGTAACAGTGGAAAAAATGAAGACTTGACCATGTTCAAAAAAAAAGCCTTTTCACCTTTGGGCAATATATTTTTTTAATCCATCTAATTTAAACAAATGCTACATCTTATACTACCCCTCAACCAAGTGATTTTTATAAGACATAACAGCAGCGCTAACGACTTCAAAGACTCCTTAGGTTGTGATTTAACGTGGAAAATAGTTCAAAATGTAAGAAAATCGGCATCTGGCCGTCCACGATGCAGTCAACAAGTGAAAGCAAAAATCGTCTGAATGTGTAGCCTACGACTTCCTGTCATGACTCAGCATGGTTGGGAAAAGGACAAAAAGACTGATGTAGCCAAAAAAAACGTGACAAGAGACCATCAGTGTAAGCGTGTATTAGCCCAATTCCATTGGGTATGAAAAATCAAATTTAACATTGCCACATTTTTATTGTTCAGCGGAAACTGCATAAGACAAAAGGAAAAGGAGAGGGAGGAAGAAAAAAAATGGAGAGAGGACAGAACCAGGACCGAGCAGAGGCGAAGGAGAGGTGGAGGAAGAATGTTCAGGAAACAGCGTGTTGAACTGCGGGGAGGAAGAGACCTGAGGAATGACCAACTGATGCGTTATTTAACATCGATTTTGCCATGTTAAAGAGCACATCAAGAACCCCAACCAGGCAAGAGGCGTTTCGGTGGTGGGCAGGTGGGGATGGAGGCTCTTTGGAGAAACTTTGCTGCCAAGGTGAGCAAAGAAACGAAAGAGCAATTGGTTGCAGAAGTGGAGTCACAGGGAGCGTTTGTGTTTAATGTGAGAGAAACAGCAACGGGTTTGTTTGCCGGTGGGAATTATTGAACGGGAAGCCGAACATCGAGGAGAGTGGAAGGGAGGAACTTCAGGAGCGATGTTTCTGAAGGCCCCGAGTGACATGACCCAGAGCCCAGAGGAGAAGAGGGCCTGGCTTTAGGTGGAAACACTAGCGTTTGCTGACTCTGGGCCATGGAAAGGCAGAGAAGGTAGATAGAGAGGCCTCTCTAGGAGGATGGTGGGAAGCTTGGAAGGTTCTTTTCAGATGGCTTCAGTTTTCTCAATGAAGAGATAAGAGCTTGAGCCACACCCGGTGCAGATGTGTTTATATTTGCACTGTTCTTCGTCCACCCAGTCGACACTCCTCATTTCCCCAGTACACGCTTTCTAAGTTCATAATTTTTACGCCATTTTCCAGGCGGCGAGCAAACACAGAGAAGTCAACGAGCACTCTGGGAATAAGAAAAGGAGGACTTGGAGGCGCGTGCTCCCTAAGATGCATCAGCATGTATACTGTATCCCCTAATTACAGGCATCCTGTCTTTGGGACCAACATCCAGATTTAATCTGGAGAGTCTCAGCATTCCTCCCACAGAAAAGCAAGGTAATTCTATGCACATGGACTTACACTTTTAAAGTCATAACTTTCTGTTTAGATTGCTCTTCTAATTAATTTTCTCTACTGCCCGTAGTAGCTCTATAAGGGATGTTAGCCCTAAAACTAGTTCATGGAAAGCATTTACTTTTCAGAAGTTTGCCTTTTCCACAAAAGTTTGTTCTTTATAAGCCTAGTCCAGAGTTTCCAAACAGTGTTACACATAAGCCAGTGTTTCCCATACTTAAGAATTCTTACTTTCATTATACTTTGGAAATAGCTAATTTACAGCATAAAAATATAGCATTCCATGATAAAATCATTAGACCTATTTTATATTGATGATTCCAATGTTTAAAAAAATGAATGTAACTAATCACTGCAGCATAGACTAACCTATGCCAACTAACATACACCTCCACCTACACAGGGAAAAGAATAGAGACGAACAGATCATGACCCTCTCTGAAAAGCAAAGAAAAATGTTTTTCTACATATCTTATACCCCAGATCTGTGTCAGGGAATGAGAATCAGTATTACCTAAATGACAAGAATAAATACAAATAAAATAATATGCATTACCGAACACCAATCCATTCCATATCTAATTATAAAATATGTAATGTAGAAAACGCTAATAGAGAACTCATTTAAAATAAGAAAACCATGGTAGCACTTTTAAATAATTATCTACACATTAATATATTTATCTGTACTATGAGGTATCAGCAGAAAATTTTATTTTCATGACTTTTACCTAATATAGTTAATGAATCATGTAATGCTTCCTCAAGTGATTAGGTGAAATTATATTTAAATAACAGAAAATTAAGTTTAAAAATTGAATAGTTGAAAGTGTAATACGGATTTAAACTGCTAATTTAGTGAATGATAATTGCATAATGTGTCATAACCCCAAACAGACTCGACCGTGAGGCATCCTCTGGACCTCGGCAGCATAGGTTCGTGGAGAAAAGGGGAAAACAATGAGTTGGCAGGGCCCAGGCTCAGGGAAGTGATCCAGGTGTAGATTTGACTCCCTACAGGCCAGGAGTAAAAATTCAAAGCCAGTATTCAAATAAATATGGAAAATTGAGGCTCAACTGAGGCAGGATGGGGCAGAACAGAGGGGTGACTGGGAAAAGATCAGAAAAATAGGCCATCATAGCGACCATCTTCATGCAGAAAAGAATCTAGTAGCCTTGATTTTGATGAAAGAGACTCGGATCTCTAATTTAGTGAACACAATTTAGCAAGTAAGTCCCTTATTAAAATGCATACATAATGACAAATACAAACTATTCAAATACATTTTCATATGTGGCTATTAAATAAATGGTGAGGCCCATTTACAACCTAAATGACTATGATCCTGAATTGTAGACCAGTCAGGCGTGGACTTCGATTTTGTACTTCAGGAAAATCACAAACGATTATGTTACAGGATTTTGCAGCCTGTCACAAATAGTTGAAACCGTAAACGTTAAACCCACCAAAGCCAAGATTCTGCATCATTTAAGGTGAGGTTGGTTTCTAGCACAAACAAAAACTCGGCCATCATTAGAGGTACAAACAGAAGAGCCCAATCCTCTTCTAAAAAAATCTATCTAATGGTAAAGAATAAATCATAAAGGAAGTAAAAACATTCAGCACCACCAAAGTTATTTTAATATGCAACTGTTTGTTGTATGCACATCCTTCTCCATCTTCCTAACTCTTTTCTGATAGAGCACCTTCTCTCTCCAGGTATCAACACTTTTCCAAGAATTTTAGGAGAGAATATCTCAGTCCAGCCCTAGTGGGTGGTCCTGAATGGCCCAAACCAAGTCAATCAGGGTGGTTCTATTCCCCTTGTCAGTGATTGGATTGGCTGTGGACATGTAACAGCATGGAAAGTTTCTGGCCAATAAGATGGGAGGGAAAGTTTTCTGCGGGCATTGTAGGGAAGGTTTCATGGCTGTTAACAGCCATCAGGATGAAGCCAACACAGCGATCAGACAGCTGCCTGACCTCTGCAGTCCTTGTTAAGAGAAAAAGCTTTTTATTGTTCAGGTTTGTTTAACTTAGGGGTTTTCTGTTTGTTACAGACACTCTAACTGATACACCACGTTGTTTGTTTTTTTTTTCTTTATATACTAAAGGAAAAAAAAAACAAAACGCATTCACCAAGAGAAATTCAAACATTAGATGCAAAATGTGGTCTTCCCTGGCCTCCCAGTCTCACTCCTCAGAAATTACGTTACCAGCGTCTGTTAGCAGATGACGGTTGTCATTAAAAGAGAAAATAATACGTTTCAATCACTGGTCTTTATCAACTTGAGACAGAATAAAGCAATTGCCTACCATGAATGACAGAATACACTAACCTTTTCTTCCATTTTGCCTCCAACTCTCCTTTGTCTTTCCATTTCTAATGTACATTTCACATAACTATCTTATAAATATAATTTTTATGAGTTGTTTGCGGATTGGTCAAAAACATTTACAATACAATTATATGAACAACTTCATTATAAATTGAGTAATCAGACCCATGAAAGAAACAAAATCCATTTCCAAATGAGAAATTTCCAAGTGTCAGATTCTAACGTATGCTCTCGATTTCTTTCTAGCTTTCTTCATTCTTTCGTGAGGGTGTATACTGAGCTGCTATTGTCTCATTTCCTACATTGTATCCTTTATTGTACATTGTTATTTTAGGCTAAAAAAAAATCAGTATTTTTTTCATAAAGAACAGGTAGGTGGTAATCGAGTTATTATATTTTGTACACTCTGAAACTTACTGGATTTCATTAACCAATATCAACATAATAAAAAATTTTTAATTAAAAGTACGTACTAAGAAAAAGAAAAAAATGCCTTTGCTTTGGTCTCGCCTTCTATTAATAATTTATCTGGTTACAAAGTTCTAAGTTCAAAGGCATTTTACCCCTCAGACCTTTGAAGACACTGCTCCATTCAACACCTGTTATTATTTTTCGGGTCTGTTAAATTAATTTTTGCTACTTTGTAGGAAAATTTCCTTTGACCCCACTTCCACCACCAATACTGCTCATTTCTCTGCAACTGTTCCCAACAGAACTGTGTAGTTCAGCAATCGCCAACCTTTCTGGCACCAGGGACCAGTGCTATGAGACTCTAATGCCTGATGATTTGAGATGGAGCTGAGGCGGTGATGCTAGTGCTGGGGAGCGGCTGCACTGGCTTGCCTGCTGCTCATGTCCTCCTGTGCAGCCTCATTCCTAGCAGGTCACTGGACCAGGGCTGGTCCACAGCCCAGGGGTGCCAGTCCACAGCCCAAGGGTTGGAGACCCCTGCTCTACATTGCTTTTCTAGTGTCCTTGATTCCTCCCCTTCCTCCTTCCTTTTCTTGTAATTTTTTTTTTTTTGTGTGGTCAAGAGAAAAGAATCCTTGCATTCTCCCACGAGACCATCTTGCTGGTGTTTCCCAGAAACTTCATTATAAACGATTACATTAGGGAAAAGGTAATTTTTATTTATGCACATGTACAGAATAAAAATAATTCTTGAGTGTGATCAAGTATTTACTTATATTAGTATTTTGATGTTTCCATTTAACCCATTATTTTGCACACAGCTGAAGGACATTTCACCAAGAAAAACGTTTATTTTATTTCTCACTGACTAAAAATACTTCGATTCACTAATCAACTGTCAGAACTGTTGATATCACCAGCTACTAATACTGGTCCAACTGGTAAAAGGATGAAACTGTAAAAATGATTTGCTTTGCAACTTAAGTCACATTCTGAGTCTTCTGTCCTCAGATACTCTTTTAAAAATATAATAAGTAACAATAATCAGTAATTTTTATTTTCTTGGAATAAAGTTTTTCATTTACATACATTGTACTGTCATAATTTGCTAAATGATGGCTTTTATAAGTATAAAAATCCTGTAAAAAGAAAACGGTATCATTTAAATAACTAGAGTAGTGATCAAAACAAAACATGTTGATGAAATGTAGGCCAGGCTAAATAAAATCATAATGGGTCTGGTCCTTCAGAATGATTTTCATGTGTTTATTCGACTAGATGGAGGGGAGGAGGGCGCAGAGAGGTGACAGCAACATTCTGTGACCATGCACATGTTCTAATGATTCACTGTGATTTTTTACTGTTTTATTTAGGCCAATATTTACCAAACTTTTACTTTTGCACACTTGGATATGGTTAAGGGTACGCAGTAAAAATGGTTCCATGGTCCAGTAAATTTGGCAAACAATACATGGTATCTTCACTAGAGAGTCACAATGTATTATTAGCTTATTGGAAGTTCAAAGCAGCCCACTGAGAGTATTCTGGGACCCAAATTTCCGAAGAGTGTTCAGAGGGGCATTTCCTCCCTTCCCCCACCATCACTAAATGATGTTTCAGATACCAGCTGTGTGACCTACAACTCAACTAAATTCTGACACTATCTACAGAGACACAATCAGACCCCACAGGCTAAAGGCTCAGTCCTACAAGACGGCCCTTTGCTTCAGACGCAAACTGCAAGCCCAGGTTGTTATCTGTGTTCTGACCCGCTGGCTACAGATTGGAGGTGCTCATTACCACCTCTTTAAAGAGCCAAAAGGGAGTTTGTTTTTTAAAGTAGGGGTTCAAGTCAGTATTTGGAATGGGAAAACAAGGAAGATAAACAGGCCCTGGAGAAAAAGAGGTCAGATGTTAACGATATAAAAATAATCCTTAAATTTAATCCTGATTTTTTTGCCTCATTTGTTTTGAGAGGCTACAGATAATCCTCGGATCAAAATTCCAGGTATGGTTATTTTCCCATTTTTAAACAAAATAGTAGATATAACTTACAGGAAGTTAAAGTATGTAAATAGAATAATTTTCTTCAGTTTTAAAATAAAGATGATTATTATTAAATATAGCTTTATGCGAAGTCTCTGCTTTTTCCCAACCAGGTTAAGAGGAAAGAACCAATGGGAAAAATACTTTGCTCCTGGCAAATACATCAAAATTATAATTAACAAAAATCTTCAAGCTACCAAAATTCGGGAGGGGAGGAGGAGAGAGCACAGAAATTACCAAATGGCAATCAAACCAGGTCACATCGGGGTTTTCTGGTTAGTCAAAGTAACTTCTGGAACATGGCTCTGGTCAGTGTAAGCAGCCCCATTGCTTACAGTGACAAGCGCACTTCCGAATTGCAGAATAAACTTTTCACAATAAAATGACAACAGAGAACATCATATTGTAAATATTATATTTCTCTCACTCACAATGTTGTATGAGACATTAACTACTTTTAATAGGTATCCATAGGATTAATACTCATATGGAGTATAATGTGGAAAAGTGCAGAACTAAAGAAATAGGTCTATCTGAAAACAAAAGCACGCATTTCTTGGGATTTAAAAATATTGCACATAATAAGGTTGCGCAGAAATTACCGGCTGTTCTTGCAAACAGAATGAGGTATTAGTCAATCTGTAGATAATGATGAGTGCAAAGAGGAACCACACACACAAAAAAGACATAAATCCATATTAAGCCCTAGAAAGTCAACAGTTAAGAAATGTGAAGATATATAAAGTAGCTATGATTTTAACATTACAAAATCATTAGCCAGGCTCCAAACGTGTAACAATCTCGACATATTTCATAAATTTTCAACTTTCAGCTTAAATGACTATGAGCAATCACTTCCTTTATTGCAATTCAACTGTAGAAAAGCATAGTTCTGCGGTAAATATTAAACCATGCCTTTCTGAAGCTTTCGGTGGAAATTAACCAAGGTACTGCCGCCATCCTTTATTGAATGACTCATTACAGTTTCACGTACACTTAGCAACCCAAGTCAGATGCTATAGAGCATGCAATTTTAATTAGAAAGGTTTCATGGCAAAAATCGGTCAAGATCACACAATTTAAATCTACAATGACTTTTAAAGTTTAAAGTTTAACCTTTAAATATGTACCAGGCAAATTTGATCTTTTCTTAGTAATAAAACTGTCCACATTAACAAGCTCAACAACAGATAAAGGAAAAACACTGGGCAGGTTTTTTTTTTAAAGAACCTTTCTTAATCAGGGAAATTAATAATTAACTATTTCTCTACAAACTGAATGTTGCTTCGTTTGTCAAAAAGAATTTAAATATATTTAATAGTTATATCAAGTTAAGTGAAATCATGCATTTGTCAAAAGAGTTCACAGAAAACTGTTTTGCATCAAAGATACTGAAGAACAGTCAGCTAGCTGGGTTTAGGGAGACCAGAACATGAACTACTGCCCCGAACAGTCAGTGTACGTGGTCACCATATTTCCTCTTCTCTGGGTGACAGTCCTGCAGTGCTTGCTAGATCCATGGAACCTATTTTCAGTCTGTACTGTGTGCCGACTGGTCGTGTCAAAACCACTAAAAGAAAACATTTTCTCCATATCTTCAAACATGTCATCAAACAGTCCACCTCCAAAAGAAAACTCCTGGAAATGATGCCTTTGTCTACTAGAGCCATCCTGGTGTGTCTGGAAGTGATTTTCAAAATGCTTTTTGGACCGAGTGTTTTGGTTCTGACCAAAGAAACCAAAGTCTTTGAATAAGTCATCAAAATTGAAGTTAAATGACTGCTCGAAAGAACTTCCACTGCCTCTTTGTCCTTTACCGTTAGTGAAAGCACTGTGTCCAAGTGTATCATACTCTTTTCGCCTATTAGCATCTGAGAGTGTTTCATATGCTGCAAGAAATAAAAATGCTTCAGTAACTTAAGGTAATCAAAATTACATATATCCAAATTTCTTCAAATAAGTAAATTCATCTCTCTTTTAAGAGAAGGATTTCACATTATAAATAAAACCCAAACACTACACACATAAGAATAAAGTTAAAATAAAAGTTACAAAAGGCAGGGACTTTGTCTTATCTACTACATACTATCAACAGTGAGCACAATGTCTGCTCCTAGTAAATATCCAATAAGTATTTGTGAAATGAATGCTACCATTACTACAAATAAACCTGTGGAAAATGATTAGTTATCTTTCGTTATTATTTGTGTGAAACCATTACTTGTATTAAAGAATTTGATGTCAAATGTAACTAAGAGGAATTTAGATGTTTCATTTCCTTGCTAGTTGAAGTAAACATTTAACTCCGACCCCTACTCATTTAACTCCACCCACCATTAATTACTGAAATGTTCAGGAGGTGCAACTTGTTTTAGAATTGCCTTATGGCTTTGAATTGTAGATCAAGTGAAATAATAAACCAAGGTATTTCAGTTTGTTTAAAAATTTTACACTTAATATTTTTTATAATCTCCATACTTAGTAAAAACTGTTTCGTTAGTTTATAAGTTTTAAGTACCAAATATTCCTTCTGACATAGAAACAATAAGCAATTTTATAAGTAATGAAAAAAATGAAATAATCGATTTTCAACATTTCTGGATCTGTATGCCAATAAAAAAATGCTACCATTCAGGAATCAAAGTATCTATTAGAAAAGTCTCAAGAATCTCACCGTGTTTACATTAGATCCCGCTCCCCCTCCCAGCTCCACAAAATCTTCAAACACATATATACTTCTTAGCTATCATTCTCCTTTACCAGTTAATGCCTGTGAGATCTCAGAGATAGTCACTGACTCACCTTCTGCAATCTCTCTGAATTTTGCTTCAGCATCAGGGCTCTTATTTTTGTCCGGATGGTACTTCATGGCCAACTTGTGAAAGGCCTTCTTGATCTGGCGCTCTGATGCCGACTTTGGCACACCCAAGATATCATAGTAACTTTTTGAGGCCAAAATTAATTCTGTTATCATTAAAATGCAGATTGCGAAGATGAAAACTGACTGGGGTGTAGCCATTTTTAATAACCTAAAAGAGAAAAGAAAAAAAAATCATACATGGAGCTAATAAGACTTTTTTTTTTTTTTAAAGAAACCCAATGAACTTTTAGGATATGAGGTATACTTAACATACTATTAAAATGTTAAACGTATAGTAGCTTGTACCTGTTCCCTAGTTATTTCATTTACATAGGCTTTATTACCTCTAAATTGGTTGTAACCTTCTTGAAAGCAAATACGATTTAACCGAATTGAGAAAAATCTTTCTTGCCTTTGACTTTCCACCGATACTCTGGACATAACAGAGTAGGCACAAAAATATTCAATAACTGATTTTTTTTACTAATTAATATTAAAGACTCATCTTGTGTGAGCATTGTAAAAAGGACAAAAAATCCAAATAACATTTTAAAGGGTCTCAATCGTCAAGAATTGATATTCAAAGAAGGCTAAAAAAGTCCCCCTCCACAGGAAAAAAAAAATACATTACCAAGGTGAAGAACTAAGAACTAAGTTTAAATTAGGAGTGATCTTCCCTCCCTAAAAAAGGATCAGCTTCACTTATTTCCCCAAGGTTAAGCAAGGACTGTAAATAGATAAACTCAATATCACAACACTAACAATGCAATAACAGAATGGAATCGTTTTTCACAGTAAGATTTCAAATATTTAACAAAAAGCAAGTGTACGCCTTGTTAAAAACTCAATTAATCCAATGTAAGATTTCTGCTGAGGTGGGTAGAAAAATGAACTTTCATAGTTCGTACTTTAGAAACGTTCTTATTTTCAAACTGAGAAGTAGCCATTAAAAAAACTTCTCTAGCCTTAGATAAAATTAACTTCAAATTCTTGACGGTGCAGATTTAACGATTTACGATTCAAGAGAAGTAATCCTGTTTTTTTTAAACGCCGGTGTCACAGGAGTCCTCAATAACCTACGATGACATAACGAGGCTGACGAAAGACACTATGGTTTGTGGAAACTGCCTGCCTCCCTCTCCCGCGGCCTTTTCTGAGCGTAATTAGCAGGCAGGTTACTTCTTTCCAGAGAGTTACTCAGAGTCACGGGAGCCAGGGATCAAATACAAACTCCTCGTGGGAAAAACTCAAGCCCAGGGCGCACTGCGGACGCCGCGGCCCCTGCGGGTCGCTGCCCAGTCGAAGGGCGGGTCCGCACCCGGAGGGGCTTGATAAACGTTACTCCGGTCTCGGGCTGAATATCTGAAGCTTATTTACTAGACTGACGTTGGCATTACACTGACTTCTCATTCCCAGGGGGGGCCCACGGGACGGCAGCGCGGGCCCGACGCCCCCGGCGCGGGCCGACTGGGCTGGACGGTCCGGCGGTCACCCAGAGGGACCGACACACGCCCTGTCCGCCCCGGCGCCGCCTGGGTGGTGGGGGCGGGGCGGGGGGGAAGGAGACAGGCTGCCCGCGGGCCCGCGACCCCCGCCCCGCCTTCCCCCGAGGCGCCGTCCGGCGCCCAAGAAGGCCGGCGGCTCAGCTCCCAACGCGAAACGCACGACTCGGGTCCGGCCACCTCCTTGTCCCTACCCCCTTCCGCAAGAACGCCAGGCAGCCCCAAGCTCCTGCGGCGACCACCGGGAGCGAGGAGGCCAAGTCAGCCCACAAAGACCGACCGAGGCCCCGGGGACGCGCGGAGCTCCCCCAGCCCGCAACCCCGGCCTAGTCCGCCGCCCGCACCCGCCGCCCGCCGCTGACGCCCGGGCCTCACCCCGGCCTCCGCGGCCTCCGGGAGCCCGCGCTCGCCCCGCTGCGGCTGGTACACGGACCTCACCCGCCTCCTGCCGCCGCGGCCGCCGCGTCCCCGCTCAGTCGGCTCCCCACTGCCGAGCGGCCGCTGCAGGCGCCTCCGCCTCTGGAGACGACCTACACGAAACGCTCCCCTATTGGCTCTCGCCTCCCCACCTGACCCTGGCGCCCTACGCGCACGTGGAAAACTGTTGTGGCCGCTCCGCCGGCACGTCACTTCCGGTTCCACCTCCCGAAGGGGCAGGGCCGAAGGTCGCAGAAGCGGAAGTGAGGCGACGGCGGCGGCGTCTTTCCGCGAGGCCCATCCCGGCGCAGGCGCAGTGGCTCGGGCGGCCGGGAGTCGCGGCCCCGAGGCAGTGAGCAGACCCCGCCTGCGCCGCGAGTGGGCCGGGGCTTCCCCGGGCCGCACCGCAGTGATGCCTCGCTACTGCGCCGCGATTTGCTGTAAGAACCGCCGAGGTCGGAACAATAAAGACCGGAAGCTGAGTTTTTACCCGTAAGTTGTAGTAACTGGAGCAGAAGCGTTAGCCTTGCTTTTGGGCCCCGGTCCTATGGCCTTTAGGATCGGTTCTGCTATAGAAATTAGTCCTCAGCAATCTCGATCTGGTCTGTCACATCTCAGGACGGGAGCGTGAAGGTTCGAGTTCTGTTTACCTAGCAATGTCCTAACTATGCAAAGGACGCCGGGCCGGTGGCGAGGCTTAGGGGTTTGTTTACTTAAAACAATGAAGCTTGCGCGGCGCCCTGTGGTTCGCAGAGCGTTTCCCCACCTCACCTGACCTCATTTGGTAGAAATGACACCACCGCTTAAGGCACATGTCAAACCTGCCAGGTGGGAAGCTGCACTCAAAGCAGTTTACGCCCACTGTGAGTTAGGTCTCACAGTTAACTCGATTCCATTTTCCCATAAGGAAACCGAGACTTGAAGGTTTGATGGCAGAGCCAGAATTAGAACCTGTCTCTCCCGCTCAGGGCTCAGTATTCTCTTCGTTTGTACAGAGAACAGGATGTTATTCCGAACACTAATGCCACGAAATAGCTCCATGAAACCACAGAAGTACACACTCATATTTATTCAGAAGTTCGGAACGAGCGAGGAGTAGGGTGTGATAATTTAATAGAGTCCAGGCTCCAAAGCCAGACTTAATAGGTTCACATCCTGGCTCCGCTACTTCGTAGCTGAATGACTTGCAAATTATTTAACTCTGTGCCTGTGATCTCATTTGTAAAGAGGTTGGAGATATTAATAGAACCTAATTCGAACCTGATTCACATGTAGTCTGTGAGGAGGTAGTGCCTTTTCCTTGTGCTTTAAAATAATTAATTTAGCTTTTACCTCTTAGTCTTTTACTTTCTTTGATTTTTCACCAGTTGCTTTGTGAACCCTATTCTACTCTAGATCTGAAGCTTTCTATTCACGAATGATTCTGCAGCTTTCCATTATCTTAATGTGTGTGTGGGGGCCTGCTAACTCCCCTGAATTCACATGTAGCAGTATTTTCAAGGTTCTTTCCCACCTTTCCACAAAATGCAGAGATACTTTTTTTTGGGGGGGGGGGGGGAATCCAATCTATGGGCATCTGATGGGAAAATGGCTTTGGCTCTGAAGTTTGTAGCAAAGGATTATGTTGACGTTGACTTAGCCCAATGTTGCTCAGATATATTTGGCCTTGGACTTGGGGGGCATGACCCCATACTCAAAATTCTTTAAATTAAGCTTATAGCCACATAGTTACTGTTTTTGTGGGAGAAAATAGTGTTGAAGGAAGTCAATTATAAAGTTTTTTTCCTTTAAAATGTGAATTTACTGAAAGTGGATTTTTAAAATGATTTTTAAAAATCATTTAACCATTGAGAAAGCATGGTAGTCCAGTTACGAATAAGAATATACACAAAATATTTTTTTCTTATATTTGATAACAGCGTGAAATTACATTTAAAAACACCGCAAAAGGCATACTTGCATTTAAGTTGTAACAGAAAAGGTATAAACTTATCTGTAGCTAAGAGAATTCAAGTCCTCTGAAAAGAAAATTATTTTCGCCTTAAAATTTTTTGAGGGTGGGTGGGGGGAGTAACGCCTATCATCCTCATAAGCTGTTATTGATATGTGCAAGGTTAAAAAATTTTCAAACCATGTATGAATATTATATTTATAGTAGGAGCATCCAAAGGTATGTCACCTGATTTTTCCATGTAAGGAAATCAGGGTTAGAAGTTATTTTCTTCAGAGTACCCAGACTCTTTTACCCTTAGCATCTTCAAAAGTTATAAATATTTAGGAAGGAAAAAGCATGCTAATATAAAGCATAAACTAAAAGGTTGTGGTTGGGAGGAATGTATAACTGTTGCTTTTTGTATGAAAACCTTATGTTACTATTTTGCAAAAATAAGATATTATTATGTAATATGTCTTCTGTAAAATCATTTTTAAGGAAAGTTACTGTTAAGTTGTTTAATACAGTTTAACCCAAACCTGTTTACACTAGTAGAAAAAAGTTAAATCTGTTGAATTTCTGCCGTTGTCTAGCTTTACCTGTAAAACAGATTGCAGTGAGTTACGGCCAACTCTAAATCAAGATTATTGTAGTAGACAGATAAAGAGCTGTCTTGACCCTCTCTATTTTTTCTTTTTGATTTGTTTCATATTATAAAATGTCTGAGTCTGTCTTTTAAAAAACGTTTGACTCTTTTCTTGTGTCAGTTTTTCTTTTCAAAACTTGAATGTATAGGTCCCAGTTCATTGATTTTCGATGTCTAGAAATACTGGATTAAGTTAACATATAAGTAGAACTGAGGCCGATTCTGGTAAAGAGAATGGAATATTAGTCATTTTATAAGATTTCATATTCATTTTATTGTCAGCTAAACTATTTGTTTGAATTAACTTCTTATTTTAAAAACAGTGACATAAATAAGACCCTAAAACTTAATACTTCTTTGAATTATAGACAAGAAATTGTTTGACTTATACTGTTGGTATGAATTATATGTGAATAAAACTATGTAGTTTATAGACAGCTCTTTCCTAGTTCTAGGCAAACTACATCACAAAATAAAAATAGAACATGATCCACAGGAATAGATTTTTTGTTGTTGTTGGGACACGTGTATTTTACTCGAAGGGACTCTGAGTTCTGTTTTACCGGCCATTCTTCTCAGAGCTTTGGCCACGTGCCATACACCTCAGTGCTCTTTACTGCGGAGGTGACACGGTGGTAGTTGTCGTAAGATGCTCTCGCATGGCAGGTTGACTGCGTTTCTTCGGCAGCCCTTGACGCATAGGTTACTTCTGTGTGCAGTGGTGGAGTCGTAAAACTATATATAGCAAAGTTTTCCTTTTTTAATTTCAGGTTTCCTCTACATGACAAAGAAAGACTTGAAAAATGGTTAAAGAATATGAAGCGAGATTCATGGGTTCCCAGTAAATACCAGTTCCTGTGTAGTGACCATTTCACTCCTGACTCTCTCGACATCAGATGGGGTATCCGATATTTGAAACAAACTGCGATTCCAACAATATTTTCTTTGCCTGAAGACGATCAGGTATTGGAGGCAGGGTGTAGGGGAGGGGGGAGAACGCCGAGCAGGCAGGTTGCAGGGTGGCAGGTGATCAGGTGGAGGGGGTGAGGGGGAAAGACAACTGCTGGGAAAATATACTCGAGAAAAAGGAAAACTGAATGCTGCTTTTGCTAAAAGTGTGATGATTTTTAAAACTTGAAACCATTGCGAAGGATAGCTTAAGAGGAGCAAACAGTAACACACATGTAAATCAACATTATCATAAGTTAATGATCTAATATTATTTTACTGCTCTTTTGATTATCTGTAACGTTTCCATCATATATTAACTGTACTTGATGCATGTAAAAAAACACTTTAAAGTCTATTTGAGTTATTATGTTCTTAGAACATTTTTTTTTTTTAACTGAACAAATCACTTGGCCAACATACTGCTCAAAGTCGTAATTAAGCATTCAGCACTCACTAAGGGAATAAACCTAATAAGGCCATCTTTTTAGAATTTGAAAATATTATTTTCTAGGAAAAAAACCCTTCCAAAAAAAAGTGTCAGAAGAAAAAATTAGACGTTGAGAAAGAAGTGTGCCTCAAAGCCAAGTCAGAAGAGTCATTTGCATCAAATGAGCCAAAGAAAGATACAGTTCACACAGATGTCCTCCCTGAGCACGCAGAAGTACTTGCTTCATCTGCCTCGGTGATGCCCCCAGCTCCAAAAACAGGAAGTATACACAGTAACGTATTAACTCTTAATCTAGTTAAACAAAATACTGGACAGCCAGCATCTACCTTAGAAACATCAATTAACCAAGACATAAGTATAGGTGGTTTGCACACAACTTTTGAGAATCTAAATTCTACCACTATCACTTTGACAACTTCAAATTCAGAAGGTGTCCAGCAGTCTTTGGAAAACCAGGAAGTGCTTGAAATAACTACTAGTCATCTTGCTAATCCGAACATTGCAAATACTTGCATGGAAATTAAGTCAGCACAAGAAAATCCATTCTTACTCAGCACCATTTCTCAAACAGTTGAAGAATTGAACACAAATAAAGAATCGGTTATTGCCATTTTCGTACCCGCAGAAAATTTCAAACCTACAGTTCATTCTTTTATGCCTCCCCAAAAAGAAACTGTGGAAATGGAGAGCATCGACGTGGAAGGCCCCTTGTACGAGGATGTGGACTATGAGACAGAGGTTTTGCAAACCGAACATTCGTACTGTCGAAAAGATATAAATAAGGAGCATCTTTGGCAGAAAGTCTCTAAACTCCATTCAAAGATCACACTTCTGGAGCTGCAAGAGCAGCAAACTCTAGGAAGATTGAAGTCTCTAGAAGCTCTTATAAGGCAGCTAAAACAGGAGAACTGGCTATCTGAAGAAAACGTCAAGGTTATAGAAAACCATTTCACAACATATGAAGTCACTCTGATATAAAGAGGTCCTAAAGCTGTGACTTTTATATAAGCATTTCGCAGCCAAATGAAATTATACATAAAGTGAACTTCTTTCTGTATAAAGTTCTTGTCTTAAGCCAAGAAAGTGCTCTAACGCTATGAACTGCCTCCTGTTTCTGTAATGCTCATTTTGTTGGGCTTAGAGGAAAAATTTCTTTACTCGATAATTTTCCAAATTAAAGTTAAAATATAGTAAATAAATAACCTGATTAAGTCATAAAATGAGAGAACACAAATAATGGCAAGAAGAGCCCGGAGTGGAAATCCGGCTCAGGAACAGGCCTGGTCCCACCGCCGGCCCGTGCCTTGGGCGAGTTATTTACCAAGACTGAGCCTCAGTCTCCGATCTGTAAAGTAAGGACACGTTCTAGATCTCTACTGTCCGTTTCCTTATTCCTTCCCTTTCTAGTCAGATAATTTTAACAGAACAACTCCTATAGGATAATCAATGCTTGAATAATACCGGATGTTGGCTAGAAATTGGTATTTTTGACTATTGGATTGTCCTCAATATTGAATTCGGTATTGTTGAATAGCAATATATTTTGGCTATGGTCATGCCTAATAACAAGAAAATACTGCTTTTATAATTTCATTCCAGTTGAACTAAATAAGGAACCACCTATTAGCCCAGTTCTTAGAAGAGGTACTTTAAACTTAATATGCATTTCAGTATCTCGTGTGTGTGCAACCATCATAATACATAGCCATTTAAACTTAACATCCTGTATTTAAGATGATAAATCAGGAATTTTGATGAGGTTGATTTTTTAAATATATATTGTTATATTTTAGAAATCATAGTTTATTATGTGTAGCTTTTTAAAATGTGTACTTGTCCTTTTTAAATTCCAGGATGATAGAGTAATAATACTATTCATTCCCACTTAATGTATTTTATTAAAATTTATAAGCAGAAAATTAGAGATGTGGTGATGTAAATAGAAAAGGGAGATAAATAGAAAAGAGAAATGATGGTGATGTAAATATAAAATACTGCTTATGTCCGTACAAATCTAAGAAAAATATACAAGCAAAAACTTAGTGGTAACAACAGAAATGTAAATGTGGTGATTCCTAAAAACTGGCAGTTAATACAGTTCAATGTTACAGTTTATGCTGTTGAGCAAGTTCCTAGCAGTCCGATTCTGGAAAGTAACAGATATGTTTTTTGGCCTGGAGAATAGGAGGTCGATAAATATTAGTTGCCCGGACGGCAAATAGTATACTGATTGTTTTATAAAGGCATGGCGATGATTTACGGGCATAATTGACTTTTTATTACATTTTTTCAAGCTAATAAAATTAATTGGCATATGAATGTGTATCAGCTAATCACAAAAAAAAAGTTGATTAAAAGGGTCTTTGTTGGGTGATCATGGGGAAAAAACATTTTGACGCAAATTAGGTGTATATAATTAGTAGAGTTAACATGTCGGATGTGCCCTTGTTGCATTCGCTAGTACTTCTTTAAGATACACAATAGAGGCGAAGATGGCCTTTATAAGTCATTCTGAAATGTTACAATTCAGCTTTAAACTATATACGTTGTTATTTTGTTTGTCTAAAGTTATTTAAGTGGCTTTATTTAAACTCAATAATAAATTATAAACATTTAAGGTTTTTTCCTGGCTTGTCTATATTGCTTAGGATGTATTGAACCTGTTAACCTCTAACTACATTTGGGGGTTTCAGCCAGCATTGTTTTTTACGTGGATTATTGTAGGAGCCTCTTGGCTGAGCCCGTCTGTGTATCAGTCTCCCTTTTCGTACCATCCCGGACTCTGCCGTCCGCTTTTATCCAAACTATGGATCTAGCCGCGTCGCACACCCAGCATGTCACTGTCCTAGCTCGGAAGCTGTGCTTACTCTCTGATACTTACAGAATAAAGCGAGACTTGTTGCTACCATGGATGTGGTCCTGCGTGATGCTCTTCCTCCTGTGTTCTAACCCCACTGGGCTGCTTAGCATTTCCCAAACACGTCAGACAGATGTCTTGTCTTCTCTGCTTATTGTGTTGCCTGTATTCAACTAGTCTGTCAAAATTATATTTTGACTTCGGAATTTCATTTGTTTCAGACAAAATCGTTTTCTCTCTGCTCCTTCGGGACTTTGTTTTATAGCCCTGTAACAGCATTTACCTTGCACTTTTCTATATCATGACGTCTATGGCTGTCTCTTTGACTAGATTGTAAGCTTTTTAAAAGCAGAATTTTTATTAGTCATATTTCTTTTAACAACGTAACATTTACTCCATGTTTAGATGCATGTTTTGAGTTTGTCTACTTAGAATTCTTGGTTCTGGTAACTTAAAATCAAGAACTTATTTAACAAAGTTGGTCCTTGATGCCATGAGAATGATTAGGAAATGACATAGATCCTATAATCTTTTAAGATCTATGTTTCCAGTGGACAGTACAATTTGCCAGTTAGCTATGTTGCCATCTATTAATTGAATTTTTGTTGTGGAAGGCTGTGCCCACCCCTAGACTATTCCCTACTTTCTTCCTAGATAATTAGAGGAGAAAATAAGTCCAAGAAAACCACATACCATTATTTTGTCTGTGTGTCAGGGAGGTAGGTAAGTCAAATTTAGAAAGATGTGATCAATAATTGGCATTGATCTAAACATCAGACAGAAATTTTCTGGTTTTTTGTTTGTTTGTTTTGCTCTAGAATAAAAAATCAGCCGTGTGTTAAGTTGGAATATTGAGATACAGATGAATTTTTCTATTTCTAAATTGAGCAGTTCTGCCAACTAACAACACTTTTGCTTTTTAGATGATGCTCTCATGTAATATTTTTGTGGGGGAGGTGGCTGGGTAAAAACCCTCATTCACAATTTTTTTGGGAAAAAGCTATAGAGAAAAAGAGGAAGGAAATGTATGTAGATAAAGAGAAATTCCTTCATGGAAGTGTCTTCGTTTCATTTTTCACCTTGACCTCCCATTTAACCCTCTGGCCTCTTCCTTGACCTATCTCTGATGAACTTTTTCTTCATCCCTTTTTAGTCACCTCATTCCTGTGGTCAATGCGTAGACCTTTGTCCTCATGAGCAATTGCATCTCCTTGAAAATGTCAACTCCGAGCACCTCGTCTTCAGCAGTGACTGGAACAACTCACTGCAGCCAACAGCCATGTTTTCACAATCTGTAATATAATCTCCGCAGTAGGTTATATTGTCCAAACATGGCTACAAAATAGACCTCAGTCCACATTCTCAGCTGCAGTGTGGCCTTATCATTCCCTTAGCTAGAGGTGGAGTTCGTTTCTATGCTTTTGAATCTGGTGGGTCATGTGCCCGTTTTGACCAGTAGAATGCAGGGAAAGTGACCCCAGTTCCAAACTCAGCCCTTGATCGGCCTGGCAGCCTCCACTTCCTCTTCGGAACAGTCCCTCTCAAGATGCC
Organism: Rousettus aegyptiacus; assembly: GCF_014176215.1. Lineage (NCBI taxonomy): Eukaryota > Metazoa > Chordata > Mammalia > Chiroptera > Pteropodidae > Rousettus > Rousettus aegyptiacus. The sequence goes on along the minus strand of NW_023416288.1, from coordinate 41,548,574 downwards.
AGATGCCGTTTGAGATGTGTGATATGCTGTGACCATGCTGGGAAAGACGGACGTGGGGAGGCTCTGGGGAATGAGACAGCAGACATACGCATGAAGGAGCTAAGCCAACTAGCAACCCCATTATCACAGAACCCCAACAGATGCAGTCATCGAAGTCCACAGATACCTCTGGAATTGGAGCACGGGACCTGAAGACATACTAAAAAAGGAATTGATTAAAGCTCATTAAGAATCCATAGCCATCCCATACAACTTAGCGAGTGTCCCTTTCGTAACTTGGCAAACGGTTGGACGTTTATTCTCTAGAGGACAGAATGTCTCTAGAGAAGATTAAAAAAATGAACACAAACACCACACTAAAAAGAGGTATTAAGTGAAAGTTTAAAAACTGAGTAGTGAACTCCAAGCCCCAACCCACCCCAGCATACTCAGTTCCCATGGCTCTGGCAGCCAAGCCCGGACCCTCCAGTATTCTCTTGGGAATTTGACAAGCTCAGGAAAAAAGAATAGGACGATCTCACACTGGGAGTTCCAGCCGGGCTCAGCTAAGGCACTGCGGCGGTGATTCTCAGCCCTCACTGTGTGTTGAAATCACTTGGGAAGCTTTAAAATTTTCATTCCCTTAGTTTCCCAGATTCTCGCATAGAGCAAAAGTAGAGAATCATTGCTCCACGATGAAGCGTATGGACAAGGCTCGTCCCTGAGTACAGAGCTTCTCATCCACTTTCAAACGTCCTGCTGACTGACAGTCAATAGACAATTGAGGAGAGCACTTAATATTAAAGATAGTGACCAAGATAAATAGTGGGAAACAGCAATTTGGATAAAACAGATAAGGTAGAAGAAAAGTTAGGGGGAAGAACCCAACTAAAATGAATGTTCTTACTAAGATGAGACTTGCCACATCCCTGAAAACAAAAACAGTACCTTTTTAGAAATTAAGAAAACAGAGCTCTAGTAATTTAAAGTATGATATCAGAAATAAGTTAATGAGAAGGTTAAATCTCCCAAAAAAGTAGAGCCGAAAGACCAAGAGACAAGAAGAGATGAAAATTAAACAAGTCCAGTGTTAGGGGCTAAATTGTGTCTTCCAAAGCCACGTTCACAAGGTGGAGCTCTGACCTCATAATGGCACTGTGTTTGGAGACAGAGCTTTAGAAAAAGTGATTAAGTAGAGATGAGGCCATTAGGCTGGGCCCTCGTTCAGTCTGGTGTCATTAGAAGAACCTTCAACACGCAGAGACGTCAGGGTCGCCAGGGCATGGAGGACAGACTGAGGACGCAGTGAAGGAGGCGCCCTCTGCAAAGCCGGAGGAGAGGCCTCAGGAGAACCCGAACCTGCCAGCGCCTTGACCGTGGACTTCGAGCCTCCAGAACGGTGAGAAAATACATGTCTGTCGTTTAAGCCACCAGAAGTCTGTGGTGTTTTGTTATGTCAGTCCTAGCAAACTGATATATCCAGGAGGCTCAGTACACGCCAAGGCACATTATTTTTAAAAATCAGAACCTCAGACATAAACAGATGATGTCTCACAGACTTTTAGTAAGAAAAAAGAATGGTCAGGGACAGAACAGCTTCACACTTCTGCATGGCTACACTAGAAGCAAGATGATTAGAGTAATGACCTGAAAATTCTGAGGGAGAAAGATTTCCAAGGTAGAATTCTACATCCAAAGTCTCAAAATCTTGTCTCCTCTCCATCCTCTCTGAGAATGCTATTGGAAATGTATCCTAGGGAAATAAGGCCATAAAAGAAAATCAAGAAAATGGTTTATCTCCTAGAATTATTTCCAAGATGATGATTTATCATTTAATTGATCTAGAGATTAGAAATAGAAAGAAAAAAATCCAAACCAAGAAAGAAGTAATACGAATCCACATTTGGTGGTTAAGGGAGGTCCCAACTCAGCAGCTGGACCACAGGCCCAGAGAGCCACCAGCCCGAACTGGGGCAGGTCGGAGGGCTCAGGGATGGAGCTGTTCAAGAAGATGGAAACAGAGTGACCGATGTGTTCAACACCTTCAGGGGAAACACACATGGAGTAGAATTTAGGGTCGAATTAATAAGTACAGAGAAAACTGTAGAAACAAAGTGGGCAAATATTGACTCAAGATGTGTAAGGAAAGGTCAAGCCATGATTTCTTAGTACATAATCTCATTTACATGGTCGAAGTAATTTAAATACAATATAAACACGGATGTGTTGGAGAGTTATGGGGGGGGGGGTGTCCGCATGCACGTGCGCGTGTGTCTGTGCTGAGGACAGCAGCAAGGGGTGGGATTATGAGGCAATTAAAGGAAACTAAATCCTCACTGACCATAGCGAGATATCAGAAGATAATGCCTAAATGCGAACACTTTAAAAGTAGCTCATCACACATGGTATTCTGAGATACATGGGACACACGCAAAGAATCTGTGTGGCCATCAAGGGGGGTCGACGGGGAGCAGGAAATGGAGGAGGACTGCGTGGTGTGACAAGGCCCACAGGTCACCGACTTAGGCGCGTGGGTGGGAACTACGGGCTCCTTCCCACTCGTCCTTCAGGGCTGGCCTGTTGGGTACTTTGTCTCCAAGGCTTTCGTTTCCCCTCCCAGGTGCCCTCATTTAGCCTACCAGCTGCTTTACCCCTACGACAGTCCCCATAACCCAGTGTCACTGCTGCTTCTTATGCCCCCGGTGTAAGTTTTCATACCGCAAGGTGTAAGCTTTTCACAAGCTCTTTAGCTCCGCTGCCCAGCAGAGGACCAGCCCCACGGACATCCATCAGGTGAGCCGCTGGACACCTGCTAAACCACGTGTCAGGAACTACTTTGCTGTGTCTCATGCTGATTCCACAGTGAGACAGTCAGCAGGTAAATCACCTATTTGCAGCCCCATGAGTGCGTTCTCGTCCTGTTAAATGATTACCTTGAATTGTCGTGTAAATAATGCTACTTTAAATCTCGTGGCATGCTATAAAGGATACCTACTGAAAGCAAAGAGCATCCTTCCAGATTAGAGTTTGTAACTTGGAATCTGGACTACGTACGAGAGGCCCTCAGGGGGGTCACTGGAGCACCTAAAACTTACTGCAAAATTATATGTGTATAGGCATTTTTTTATGGAAAGTGAGCTCATGCTTTCTATTAGGAAAAAGTTAAATGACTTCAGAAAATTTCAACACAACTACTAGGGCAATAATATTTTACATTTTACATTGCGCCATTCTTGTGAGAATCATAAATCTCTGTATATATCTTATTCTCTAAAAACCCTGAAGCATAGAGATGAGAAAGCTACTGTTCTGGATTCGAATACACAAAAAAAAGCCACCAGTTCAGCCATGTGCTTTTAATCAATTGGGAGTAGAATGCTAGGTTTAAAAGAAAAAATATATCCAAAAGTGTGTTGAGTAAATTCTACAGAATTATTACAAGTTTTAGACCAGTGTTATTTCATATTTTCTAGGAAATAAATTTTAATGTTCAAATTACTACATAGAGTATTTAAAAAGTAAATTCAGAGTTTAAATAAATATTGTTTTTATTATTGGAAAATGCTATTTAAGGTCAGTTCACTTGTTTCTTAGTTACTGAAATATGATTTATAATGCAAAGTAATACAGCAGGAACCAATTTCAGAGTGAGCCTAATCTATATTGTTTTTGTGCATGGTTCAGGTTTTCCATTAGTAAAAATGCATAGTATTTAAATATGCACAATGGGCTATAATATTAATAAATGTGAAGTGAGGTTAATTTTATTGAGCTTGCAAACTTGCTTAGTCCAAATGAGGATGAATTCATTGACATGGGACTGGAACATGTGTGAGCCACGGGTGTAAAAAGTCAATCGGTTCAACGTTGTGGTTTTACGATATGAGAAGGTGTTTCTGAGGGAGTGAGGGGGGAATGGCAAACGACATCATTCGGGCTTTTCGAACAGTCCCCGGAAAGTCATTAAATAAGGAAGCACTCATCTCTTCCTCTTTGGAACATTAAGTAATATGTTTAAAGAGATACTTGTTTTGCCTTAGTGAAACTTGGCGCTTTGATGGTCTGAAACATCCTTCAGCGCATCAACGTTCAGTCCCCGGTCATTAATCTGTGACATGATAAAATGCAAAGGGAAAGACCACGGGAGGAGCACAGAGGTAGGACTTAGAAGACTGGGGAATCCGGCCCGCCGTAGGAAGGTAATCTAGTCTGCTTTCTCAGTCGGCAGAAGCGCATTTCTGGGTACCACCACAGAAGTACATTTCGGAAGAGCCTTTTAATGAGGAAGAAAGCCAGGAGAGCAGTCCAAGCCACACCAAGGTGAGCCGCTCCTCCCCTGGCACCCGCGAAACACGGAGGGTGAAGAGATACCGCTACGAAGAAGGGGGCGAGCACCTGGCTGCAGCAAAGGAGGTTTGCCGCGGCGGAGGTGGCGTCCAGGTTCAGAGAAAACGCGCCCACGAATCTCTGCCCTGTCTGTCAGCCTGGGCAGAACTAACATTAGAACTTCATGGGTTGGGGGGTGTGGGTCCTGAAGAACCAGTGCAAACGTCACCTTTTCTAAATGATCTCACACACACACACACACACACACACACACACACACACACACACACACTTGTTTACTCCTCTGTCTTCACAAACTCTACTCATCATTATAACTACATCATTCCTTGTTGTAATTACCTCTTTCTATATCAGTCTCCGGTTAGACTGCAAGTTCCTAAGATACAGAAATCAAAACTAACTCATCTTTGACACTGTGTTGGGGGTTCGAAAATGCCTCTGACCCCCTTAGATTCAGTGTCTGGGTCTATGCAACAAATTGACAAAAGACAGATTAGTGGGAAAACCAGTTTATTAACCCATTATCAAGTGCCTGGCACACACATGCAGGAACTCAGTGGTCAGGACTTGGGACTTGTACGTCATCTTCACAAAGGAAAGGGGTTTAGGTCCCTATGCGTGGCAAACTGGGGGAGGGTAGCTAGCTGGGGAAACAAAGCGGGGTAGGTGCTATTCTAGTCGGGCTTCTCGTGGAGGTTACCCCGGAGCTGACAGTCTAGGGTCATCCTGGTCCTTAAGGGTCCTCCCGCCCTTCCTGGTAGTGGAGGGAGGCAGGGCAGAGCGGTTGTTCATGTCTGCTTCCTCTCAGTTGTCTTTCGCTCAAAACAACCTTGTGTCAAAGTGGTGAGTTTTGGCATGGCATACTCTGAACCTCTTTGGCACCTAGTAGGCTCTCAATTACTTGTGGAAAAACATGGTGATACTGTGCTGTCTTGTAGCTGTATTTGAATGACGGGTGGTTGGTCAAGCACACTGCATATGCTTAGATCTGGTTACTTTTAAGTACTGCAGAACACTAACTTAATAGGAATTTTAAATTGCTCGGTTTCTAAGCTTATTGCTCAGTCCGTGTGGGCTCTTTCACCCTAATATATGTCTCAAATTTACCTGTTAACAGCAAATAGAGAAGAAATCATAGACATTAGAATGTCAGAGATGAGAATTTTGCAAAAGAAAAGATTTAAACGAGCATGTAAGAAGATAGTTAAAAATATGGATATCATCACTCTTTTCAATTTGAGGCCCCACTCAGAAGGTCAGAGATATTTACTCCAAGACTTCTATTTTCAATTGCAATATATAGAATGATTAAATAAATAAAACTCGAAAATCTAAAAATCCAATAGCACTAAAGACGACTTATTGGACATTCCTAAATCTTCCTTGTGTTGGATTTATCTAAATTCTAAATTGAAATTTATTAGCTCAAGCCTTGGGTCTTTTCTAGATAATTACCTTCTTGCATGATTTGTCTTGATTTGAATTTTATTTTATGAAATTTAAACTCTTATCTACATTTATTCTATAACTTTGCAGAGATATTATTCCTAGAAGTGTTTGTAACTATTTCAGTTAGTCATATTTTTTTTTATGATTGAACCGAGAGCAAATAAATATACTTTGTTATTTACGAAGAACCTGCCATTCAAACTTATTGCCGTGGAATGTTTGCTGCTAACTCCCTCAACACATATTTGCATTTTATGATTGTTTTGGGAACTATCCTGCTAGACTTGGACGTGAAGAGTCACCCTCACTCCTCTGTAACACAAGATGGATTTTCTTAGTGTTACATCTTAACGTGAATAACGCCATGTTTTATTTACTGATCTCCCCAAATCTCATATGAGTTCATTTTTTAAAATCAGCTATTTTGTCTATTTTTTTTTAACGTAGCATCAAATTCCACACAAACTATGGAAATTTGTATTTCTCTAAGTAAAACAAAATGAAACAAAATGTAATTTGGAATTCTTTTCCCCGTACATGTGTCTGGCAAGCTCGTCTTGCTGATCTCTTCCTCCTACACTTGTTTTACTGCATTTCCAAGTGGGACTTAAAGAGAACGTATGAAAAATTGGTTTCACATCGCTTTTGCATTTTGTTTCTTTTGGTTTTGGTTTTACGTATTCTATGTCAGCATTCTTCTTTGTTTAGAAAATTGTTGATAGTTTCGACAGTGGATAGTCTCTCTTCATTCCTAAGTGTTGGGTAGACTTCAGCAAAATCACATGGCCTGGCGTTTTCTTTGTGCGGAGGTTTCTGAGAAGAACTTCAGTTTTTTAAACAGGAAGAACTTCAGTTCTTTTTGATCTCATGTTAGTTTTGGTAAGTTGTGTTTTTCAAAGACTTTGTTTCATCTAGGTTGCCAAAGTTATTGACGTACAGTTGAACGCCAATAGGTTTTTTATTATTTTTGATGTCTGTAGGATCTGTAATGGGATCTGTCCCCTATTTTATGTCCGTTATTGATCCACCCTCGAGGTAAGTGCCATCTTTAACCTCCTTGACATGTGGGAAAATAAGGCCCCAGTGGTGACTTGTGTAACTTGCTGGCTCACGACGAGTTGTAACTTGCTGTTAACCTCTGATTTATAACGCACTGTGTTTCCCACATGTATGTTTACCTGAAATATCTCACAAAATTTTATCTGACAAATGAGCGAAACTAGCACTGGGATGAAAAATTGTGCCAAGGATGATCCACGCCACATAGGACTGGAAACCCTTGGCTGGAACAATTCAGTACAGCCGTCAAAAATATTTGATGATATTTCAGACATAGAATTGAAAAATTAAAGGTCGCAGCTGCTACAAATTCCAGTCACTTAAATACTTCTTTTCACTAAGTAATCATTTGGTGATGGACCGCTTGGCGCTGGGCCACAGTCATCATCATTTGAGTGCCATCACGACGGGAGATGGCTGCCCTCAGTTTCTCCCCTCCCCGTACAAGCATCCTGTCAAGGAATCACGGGCAGAGCCGATCCCTGCCCTCCCTTTGAATCCGGGCTGGCTTTAGTAGCTTGCTTGATGAATAAAACGTGGTAGAAATGATGTTCTGAGGCTTCTAGGGCTCTATCATAAAGAGTTTTGCAGCTTCTGCTGGATCTTTGGCAATACGCAGTCTCAGGGAAGCAAGTGGCCCTGTGGGAAGTCAGACCACCCTGTCCTCACCATGACTACCGGTAAAGGGTGCCAGCAGCCTTCCCATCTGGCCTGAGAAGACGGCTGTGATTTTCCAGGCTAGCTGAGAGAGACCTGGGAAAAAGGCCACCACCAGATCTTCCATGCGAAGTAGCATCTCCTAGGCAGCCTTGTTCTCCACTGTGCAATGAATATTTTTTTCAATTATAGTTGGCATACAATAATCTACCAGTTTCAGTCGTATAGCATGGCAGTCTGAGAGCCACATACCTCACAAAGTGATCACCCCACTAAATCTAGTACCCCTCTTCCCACTTACATACTTATTTAAACATTATTAACCATTTTTCCCCACTCTACATCTCCATGTCTGTTCTGCAACTATCCATTTGTACCTCTTCATCCCTTTGTCTTTTTTTTCCCCCAACCCCCCTCCCATCTAGTATCCCTCAAAATATTCTCTGTATTTATGAGTTTATTTTCACATTTGTTGTTGTTGTTGATTTTGTTCTTTATTTGCTTTTTCTTGAATGCTGATGATATTGAGCATCTTTCCATGATACTTGGCTAATCTTTGATGAGAAATAGGATTACACATGTATACAAAATAGTTCCCCACAAAATAATTACGAAGAGAAAAAAAAAAGAATTTTAAGGTGACTAAATCTGCCAGGGACCAAAGTGCACGTCATCAGTAATGGGACAAGTCAAACTTATGGACCACCTCGCGGCAATGAGGTGTACTGAGATGTTAGTACCACAGGTGCATAATCCGAATCTGAATCATGAGGCAAACCCAAACCAAGGGACGAACTGCAGGAAACAAGCCTGTGTCAAGTTCATGGGAGACAAGGAGGGATCGAAGAATGGTTTCAGAGTGAAGGAGACGGCAGCAGCATGACAGCGAAATGAGGCCCGCGGTTTAGAGGGTAGTTGTGGGTCAAGTTAACTCCCTGATGTTGAAGGTTGTGTAGTGATTTGTGGCAGAAATGGTGCCTGTTTGTGGGGAATTCACACTAAAATATTAGGACGTCGAGGGGCGTAAGGTCAGCCACTTACCCTGAAATGGTTCAGGGAAAACAAGTTATTTGCACGCTACTCATAATTTTTATGAAAACTCAATGCATAATCCTTGAGAACACGTCTTTCTCTTTGGTACCTGGTGGGCACCGCATACTCATCCTTGGGGCAGATAGGGTAAATCTCATCCCTCATTTTTTTGCTGATATAGATTTCAACAGTCATAAATTACAGACCGTTACACTATCTACAAGTCGGAAGGATGAAGGTGAGAGCTGATCAAGGCCGTCACTGAAGGTGAAGGCTGGAAGGTACTGGTCTGCTAGTTCCACACTCTGGGCTTTTCAGGATTTTGAACGTGGGAAAGTTTCCTGAAACTCTGTCGTAAAGGCAGTCAAAAGTTTACTAATTGGCAGCATTAAAACAACAAAAAAAAATCGCCTAATATCAATTTGCAAGAATCTGTTTAATTTGGGCTCAAAAATTAATTGGCAGAAAAACATTACTGAAATAAAGCACAAAAATCTCTAAATATGAGCTAAGCCAAAAAATACTTGCTCTCAGAATTATTTTTGCTCACATAGCTAAAAATATGTATTTTAACTATCTTTTCTGTTGACTTGCACAGGAAAACAGAGTTGCTATGAAATATTTCTTTTAAGAAAGAAACAATTTAGTGCAGAGTTCTAACCACCGTAAAAGGTTATTATTCTAACTGCATCCTTTTTTTTTTTTTTTAATAAGCTTAAAACCTAAGTTTCAAAAAGCAGATGGCTTTGAGCTGCCATCTAGTGTTAAAATAAAGAACACATTTGCTTTCTTCTTTTTATAAACTTGCATGGATAGTATTTTCAGTATGACAGAGTTTAGAGGTTTACACTACAGTTAAAGGATTTTTAAAATCAAACTTAAATACATTAAATATATATATGTACTTAACTTTTATTTTATATATATAGTGAAATCTACTGTGAAACTAATCAACATTATCCCCTCACATAGCCACCATATTTTGCGTATACCTGAAGTCTACGCCCTTCGCGTATCTCCAGTGTTCTGCACAGTAGTAAGTATCGTCATCGTGCCTGTAAATTAGATCTCTAAACTTATTCATCCGACACAACTACAGCTTTGTGCCCTGTGGCCAACATCTCCTCACTTCCTGCACCAGCCCAGCTCTTGGTAACCACTGTTCTCGTCTCTGCTTCTCTAACTTCGATTTAAGATGCCACGTAGCATTTTAACAGGGCGAGGTAATATCTCATCATGGTGGTTTCGGTTTGTAGTTCCCTGGTTATTAGTGATGTTGAGCATCTTTTCATATACCCGTTGGCTATTTGTATGTCTTCGTTGGAAAAATGTCTACTCAGTTCCTACCTATTATTATTGAATTAGATTGGTGTGAGGTTCTTTTTGTTTTGTTTTGTTTGGGGTGGTTTTGTTTGCTTTGCTGAGTTGAGTGAGTTCTTTATATATTTTGGATATTAACCGTTTATCAGAGAGATGATTTGCAGATATTGTCTCGCACCTGGTGGACGCCTTTTCAGTTTGTTGGTTTCCATTGCTGTACAGATGCTTTTTAGTCTCACTTATTTTTGCTTTTGTTGCCTATGCTTTTGTTATCAGATCCAAAAAATCGTCGCTAAGACCAGTGTCAAGGACTTCACTCCATATTTTTTCTTCCAGGATTTTATAGTTTCGATCTTAAATTTAAGTCTAACCCGTTTTTAGCGGCTTGTGCATATGGTATAAGATGCGGCTCCTGTCCATTTTTTTTGCATGTGGCCGTCCAGTTTCCCCAACACCATTATTGAGGAAACTATCCTTTCCCCCTTGTATATTCGTAGCTCCTCTGTCATAAAATAATTGACCTCATTATGCATTAATTTATTTCTGGATTCTCTGTTCTGTTCCATCGATCTATGTGTCTGTTTCATACTGATATTGTTGTTGTTTTATTACTACAACATTGTAAAATATTTTGAAATTAGGAAGTGTGGTGCCTCCAACTTGGTTCTTCTATCTCAAGGTTGCTTTGGGGTCTTTTGTAGCACAATACAAATTTGAGGGTTAATTTTTCTATTTCTGTGAAAAATGGCATTGGAATTTTGATAGGGCTGAATCAGTAGATTACTTTTGATAATATGGATATTTAATTAATATTAATTCTTCCAATCCATTAGCATGGAATATCTTTTCATTTATCTGTGTCTTCTTCAGTTTCTTTCATGAGCGTCTTATTCTTATTGTATAGCTCTTTCACCTCTTGGTTAAATTTAAGTATTTTATTCTTTTCGATGCAATTATCAATGGGTTGTTTTCTTAATTTCTCTTTCCAATAGTTCATCGCTAGCATATAGAAATGTAACTGATTTTGTATATTGATTTTGTAACTTGTAGTTTTATTTACTTCACTTATTCTAACAGGTTTTGGTGGAGTCTTCAGTGTTTTCTACAATATTATGTCATCTACAAATAGAAACGATTTTACTTCTTTCTGTATTGGATGCCGTTTGTTTCTTTTCCTTGCCTAATTGCTCAGACTAGAACTTCCAATACTATGTTAAATAAAATTGGCAAGAGTGGGCATACTTGTCTTGTTCTTAATCTTTGACGAAAAGCTGTTAACTTTTCAATAAACCGCTCATTGTTAATGACATAAAATCCTAGGACAAACTTCGGCTACAAAGGCAATGGTCCGCAGCACCTTTTCATCTGCCGTTCAGAGCTGTTTTCCTTGTATGCTGCCTTCGTCGCCCTGTGCGGTGTCCGAGGGCTCAGCATCGTCCTGCTGTCCCCTGCCTGACCGAAGCCATCCCAAGACTGTCCTGTCCTCAGCTAGTGGTCCTCAGCCTTAGTCTTGTCCTCTATCCCTAACAGCTCTCGCTGGTTCTCCAGATTCCTCTCAGTCCGAAGGCTCAGCTCTGGTTCCCAGGTCCACCCTGCCCGAACCGTAAAGCTATTAGGAGTTTCAGCATCTGTCCCCACCTTCCCCACCATCCTAACCACCACCACGAATCCCACCCACAACGTGACGGCTGGTGGCACCATCGGGCATTTGCAGTGTGTGCCATGTGGCAGCCTCCGCCAGGTGCATTTTGAGATTGGGCCCAGCTCCTAGCCGCTGGATGTTCCAGATGACTCATGCACCCCCTTCAGGTCATAGAACTTACTCGTTTTTCTGAGCTGCGTTTTGGCAAATGCCTAGTATGCTGCTTCTGTCACAGGGGCTCAGCCATGCCAGGGACAAAGTTCTTCTCAAGGTCCCTGGCTGATCGATGCCTGGTTTCTAATATCTGTGGATACCCTTTTGCATCCCGAGCTTTCTTAGCATTCTCCAAGCAAATCCTCCATCACCGTGCCCCTTACTGTAGAATTGTCATTGCCAACTACTAGTCAGTCCCTATCACAAGGAGAAATTCCTTGTTCCTACCAGAACCAGTAAGTATGAGAGTCCTTGGTCTATGTCTCATCTTATGAGAAGTTAATTGGGCAAAATCTACCCAATCTAAGAAACGGCAGCTTCACACAAGTTCACCTCGCTGACCTCACAGCGAAGAGCTGGTGACTGAGAACGGGTCGGCCTCCTGCCCGCCTTCAGAAGCACGGCCGTCATAACCCAGGAATGCGGTTTCAATGCCAACGTCACGGGGGAGGATTTGGGGATTTTCAGCACTCTCGAATGCTTCCACACAAAGCTCGTCTCAACTACAAGTAAAATAGTCCCTTTCTCCCTAATTTATATAAGGCCAAGGAAGAAAGCTGGGACTCTTCATGGCCCTTTCGCAGGAATATTAAGAAATGAACAAAACCTGAGCAGAGTCCCCTTTAATGAGTGCCGGAAATAATCTTTCTGCCCGGACTCCAAAAATTGTCATTATCCTTGCGTTCAAAAGCTAGTAGATATTGACCACCAATCAATCTGAGAGTCATGAAACTCAGGAAAATATTTTCTTTGGATTTTCCTAAAAGTTGCGTTTCCCTTTTAATAATTACAGAAACAAAATAAATCATTTAGAATTGAATCAAGCTGAGGTTAAGCATTCCTGAAATATAGAAATACCTTTTCGTTTGTAACTGGAAATTTCCCTTTTAAACTGACCCTGTCTGTAGTAGCTCAGTGTTCTCCACCCTTGTGGCCCCGATACCTTACTTTTTATTGTAAATACTTAGTAACACTTCTGCCATTCACAGATAATATAATCCTCCTAAACTATTATATACATAATACCCCAAATGTAAATGCATGAGTAACGAAAGGGAAAGTTATCTATAATAAAAATTTATGTTTTTCAATGTGTAAATGTGCAGACATTATCAAAGGAGACAAAATAAAACAGTCTGACTTTGGCGTCTATATCTAATATATTCCTGAATACAATAATTACAAATATTATTTACAGGTGTGTTATGTTATATTTTAATGTCACAGACACTGTTGCTATTGATAATGTGATTTTTAAGGAATGAACAACTCCTGCTAAAACAGTAAAATCTTTTCTCACTACCCATGGTAGCTGCATTTCTGGAAAAAATTCAGGCAATTAAAAACATACCAAGAAAATACTATGAGTTCATGAAAACTGAAGACAACTGAACTGCTCTAATCATCATGAGCATATGTTTTACTTTGCGATTGTCTGAAGAATATTGAAATGCTGAGCAAGACCTGCTAGCTCTCCGTTGTGCAGACATTTGTGTGCAGGGCAAGTCGTCCAGTCTTTGGCCCCGGCCGCCGAATGCTAGTGATGCTCTCTTACAGTCGTGGTACCCAAAATGGCCTCACAGGCCAGTACAGCCCCAGCTCCCCTGTAAGATTCATTTTCATAGCAATTTGAGAGACAAAGTACAGACAGATTGAAAACTTTAGTTTATTCTGTAAATATTGATGAATAAGGTATTTTATATTATGGGATATTGCATTTCTCTATTTTTGGTAATAGTTGTTACAGGTCCACAGAAATAGGCCTTTCATTATGATACATAATAATATTGAGAAAGTATAATTACCTGACCTAAACATAGTTAAAATCTGGAAGGCATTATCATATAATCTACAAGCTAACATATTATGATGGTAAGACATCGATGTATAAGAAGAGATTGATGCAGTTATCATAAATTTTAAGATTTTAAAATATTTTACTGTTACTATTGTCTTACAAATTTTATGGGTGTTACAAATTTTCTTAAAGTTCTTATGAATCTTAGAAATTTTCTTACAAATGTTATAGGTCAAAGTGGAGGGAAAAACTAAGAAAAATGGGCAAAGAAAACAAATACGAAATAAAAAAATATAACTTAAAAAAGAAAAAAAGGACACAAAAGAAAATTTAAAACAGGAAAACATTTGGGAACATGTTTGCTCTTAGTTATACAGTGTGTTGCTGCTTTTGCTTCCTCAAAATTAGTTTCTGTGACTCAGTAATTCTAGTGATCACGGAAACTCACAGGGATATTTCTTACTCATCTGATGAATTTGTGGATCCATATGGCATATAAACAAATTAAGAAAAATTTAAAAATCCTGAACATTTACCTTGCTGAAAAAAAAAGTTAATTCATTCAGTTCTTCTATTCCTATCATGAATTTCTTCAGGTTTCCTGAAGCATTAGATATGAAACTGGATCAGTTCCTCAGAAAGTTTTGAGATTATGAAACTTTGTGGGAAATAAAACTACCGGCAGGAGGGAAAAAAATACACGCAAACCTATGTATCCATCTAGCAGCCTGATCTCATAATTTAATGATTTTTTCTACATATTTCTCAAAAGTTCTGTTTTAAAGATACCGTTTTCATTTATTTATTTAAAGACACAACTTTAAGAAATGAAGGGAACTCTAAGGAAATCAATATAACTTTATGTCTTTAAGGAACATCTAAATTAACTGTAGACCTGAACCTCTAGAAAATTCTTCAAAAATAGAAAAGGAAAAAAATTGTAATCACTACCCTTGGGAACTTATCGTAATGCCTAGCAGTGTATTGGTCAGGAATATTCTCTCTTACACCCTCACCATTATTTAGATAATGTCTAGTAAGTTTTGAAGTGATTTTGGAGATATTGAGGGAGTTGATCTAAGTCCTTAAACTTGACCTTTCAAAGGCTACATCTAGGTAACCTTGTTATAACAGACGGCCAGGGGGAGTTCTGCTTCTCCTGGTTTCCAGATGGGGGACTTCCTACCGAAGTTACGATCACCCGGAAAAGCTTCTTACTGCCTCCCCGTTACTGCTTTCTTGTCAGAGTGTGAGTTGCCATGGCATCTCATCTGGTTAGCAAAATAAAGTCGGTGGCTTCGGGATTGTAGCCAGAATTAATTTTGCCTAAGGTTTTACGTGGAATGAAAAGAGCTACAGGGCTGAGTACGGTTCAAAGCCTAAGAAAAAACCGTATTGTCAAACTGAGGAAATTAAACTAAGCTAGTGAAATTCAGAAACCATGAGACCCATGGTGCTCGGATGGGCCATGCAGACATTCGGCATCGGAAGACAATGCAGTATTGCAACTGCAGGCAGATTGAACATCACCAGTTTCTCTGTGGGTGTCATTTAGAGATAGTAGGGATTAAATAAGGACCGGAATGCTCTGGCATTTTATAGTCCTTTTGTCTGGCTGCGTCAGGGTATGGTTTTAATCCAGTAATGAATGAAGTAGCATTCCTACCTCCCATTTTCACTCCCAGTATAGAAGAAGTAAATCCGAAGAAGACCGTATTCTGTGGCTAACGGCACAGAAGGCAAGTCCATAGGTCAATGATCTTTTGTTTAAACCAGTGGCTCCCCCCGAGAACAAAGAGCAGCAAATCAAAGCAGCTAATCGCTGTCACGCTCAAGAAGATTTCGTTATAAAAGGCGACGTTACAGTCACTGGAGTGTGCCACGGTGTACAAGTAGTAGATCCTGAAGCACTGATAGGGAAGGAAGCAGACGACAATGACCCCTATAAAAAACAGGTTTTTCAGCTGGGCCCAGAACTCCTGGTGCGACAGCAAGGAGGGCCGTAGCTTCCTCACCATCCTCATGATGATGAAGATCTGGAAGACCAGGAGGATCACCGCAATGGCTATGACGGCACCGACGATCAAGTAGTTGATGACTTGCACGGAGGTGAGGACGAGCTCCTGCTGGAAGTTGAAGCAGTCCTGCTCTTCGTACTCCGCGGAACTTCCGTACTGGGAGACGATCAGGGGCACCACGATGACGACCACCAGCAGCCACATGCCCGTGCTGGCGGCCACCGCGTGCAGCTTTCTGTAGAACTCCACTTTGTCCTTGCGCTTGAAGAAGATGAGGTACCTGATGACCAGGATCACCACGTAGAACAGGAACGTGAGGTACATGTGGATGTGCAGCATGGCGCTCACGAATTTGCAGAAGGGCAAGCCAAACGTCCAGGTGTTCCGGATGAGGTAGGTCAAGCGGAAAGGCACCGTCAGCAGGAAAACGCCGTGCACCACGACGAGGTTAATGACCGCGGTGGTGGTCACGGACCGGGTGTTCATCTTCACCAGCAGGAACAAGATGGAGATGACGCCCACCAGCCCTCCAGCGAGCACTGCGCAGTAGAGCCGGGTTAAATGGGGCGTGAGTGCAGGGTTGCAGGACGAAGAGTTGTGGGCGGCCATACTTCGGACGTCACCTGGAAGAGACAAGCGCCAGCGCAGCTGACAGACTGCCAGAGCTCCGTCCTCATCTCCCCAGCACCGGCAGTGTGACCTTGTCATCCATCCGCTTACGCGACGTAAACTTCGTCTGCCTTAGGGATGAAAACTATGCCGTGTGCACGTCTGTGTGCTCTAGACATTAAACACAGTAAGTCATTGATTCTTAACCTTTAATTGGTTAAAGACCTCATCGAAAGACAGGTACATATGGACATAGCCAAGACGGTTCCCATAAAACCGGGTTGGAGACCATTTGATGTGGAAACGTGGATATTAGACTGCAGCTACCACTGGGAGAAAATCCTAAGATGGATGGAAAGTTGAATGAGCCCATTAAGTCCACAAAATACCTTTTTTCTTTTAAGTAGGATTTCAATTCTCCAAAGCCTTCAACTCACCAGCAAATGACCCAAGAATATTTACACTTAGTTCATTTAGGATACTGATTAGTTTGGGGGTGGGAGGGAATTGTGTAAGTCAAGACAGCAGAAAGCAAGAGGATGGCATTTCTGAATGTCTCATCTTAGTGAGAACCCTCGCCTAGCAGGGAGGCCTTCCTCAAGCCCTTCCCAGCGTCTCTACTGAAAACGTAGCCTGTCTCCCAATCGCGGCATCCGCCAGCCTCAGATTCATGAAGGAACCATCCTTTCCCGGAACAGCCTTGGCCCTTTCTAGTTCACTATCGACATTCTAATTTATGATTTTACTAAATGAATGACTTAGTCATCTTTTAATTACGTCATTTTGCTTTCTTATTTAAGTTCCTTCAATGGTTTCCCATTCCTTTCAAGATAAAAATCAAAATCCTTACATGTCTAGAATGTTCTGGGTTATGGCAAAATCTGATACCTTGAGATCAGATTAAGGAAATAACCTAGAGATGAAATTGACAGGATTCAGTGAATTGTGTATGGGGCAATGAAGGGAAAGGAAATGTCTCAGTTACTCCCAGATTCTGAATGAAAACAATTGTGTGACTAGAGGTCTGTTTACCAATGCCAGGGAGACTGAGGGTCGGATTTAAGCAAGAAGAGTAGTGAACTTTTGCACTTAGAACCTGGCCTTTTAACACATTTGCAGTTACTCTTATTCATTTCTTGATTGTCTCTCCATACCAAAACTACCCAGCAATACAAATGAACCAACTGCTAATAACACACAATACCAACGAGTGGTAAAAGCGTCGCACTAAATCACGATTCTCAGCAGGGCAATATCGCCCCCAAGGGGTCGAGAGTTGATTCTTCAGATGTGAAAAACCTTGCTCCTCATGTATAAAACACAGGTATAACATATACTATGTAAACAGACATACAGCATGTCTGTGGTGTTAAAATTTCACTAAGAGGGGAGAGAGAATTAAGGGGAAAAATCTCTAAAAGGCTCTTCAAGGGGATGATGATGATCATGATGATAAGAAGAAGAAGAAGAAGGAGGAGGAGGAGGAGGAGGAGGAGGAGGAGGAGGAGGAGGAGGAGGAGGAAGAAGAAGAAGAAGAAGAAGAAGAAGAAGAAGAAGAAGAAGAAGAAGAAGAAGAAGAAGTTGTTGTTGAAGTTGTTGAGAAACACTTCACTAAATAAAAGTACCAGCCAAAAAAAGACTACATGTTATATGATTTCTTTTCTAGGAAATCAAAACTAATGTGACAGAAAGAAAATCAGCGAGGTCCAGGGCCAAGGTAGCAGGGAAGGGGTTCACTTTCAAGGGACATGGGGAGACTTAGGGGTGATGGAATGTTTTATATCGTGCTGGTTACAATTGTAGTTATCGGAGCTCATAAAATTGCTTAAAATTGGTTAATTTTCTTGCATATAACTTATGCCTCAATAGAACTAATTTAAAATGATGGTAAGTATGACTAACAATAATAACAACCTGACTACAGACAGCCTCTGCTTTTGTGGCATGGGATAGAATTTCTGTGTGACCCACTTAAAAGGTTGCCCCGTGTTATATTTGTTCTATGTGATGTGTAATCTTTGTGCTTACCTTTTATTTTTCCCTGTAGAAACGTGGTTCCATCAAGTAGACGCAAAATTATATTGCGTTCGTATCTGAATCAGGGCTCAATGTCTTGTCATAAGTTCTGCTCATAGTTTCCTTTGGCTGTTGACCTAGAAGGACTGGCTTCTGAGAGAAGAAAGTACAATCAATCACGTCTTATCTGTCTCAAGCCCTCCTTCTTTCTTATGAACTATCGTGATCTCTCTCCATCATCTGTAAGAAGCCCAGGTTAAGTCCCGTCCTGTGCCAGACGAGATGTGAGATGCTCGCTATACATATAGACTCATTTAACCCACACAGCAGGCCTCGTGTTGTGTTTGTGTTATCATGCTGAATTTCAGATGAAGAAACTGAACCCCACACAGACTGAGTCATGGCGAAGTTCTCCAAAGTCACACACGCCCCCCGCTCCCCGCCTCCCCCCCCCCCCGCACACCCTCCTTAGTGTACATCATGGGGAAGCAAGTTGTCTCTTAAGCTCAGATTTCTAAATCTTAGTGTGAGAAGGAGGGGAGGCCGTGGAGAAATGTGGTTCCGCGCACGGCTGTGTACCAATATGTCTTGGAAGCTGCTCTTCCTTCTTTTTGGATTTCTCACTTTGTTGTTTTCTTGATTTACAGCTGACCCTGTAAGTCGGTTAATTCGACGTCCTTTCTAAGACTTTCCGGCCTGCCTCTGTGTACAGACTTTCTGCGGGTGCGTGACCTAGTTTTTGCTGGTCTGTGGCTCTGGTGCAAAACTTGAGACAGAAGTGAAGCAGATGAAGGACGTCAGTGGGTAGAAAGACTGGACCATTTGGCAAGACAGTAGGGAAACGTCCGGGTGCCCCGGGACGTCCAGTGGGCAGGGACCCACGGCCGCTCATCCGATTTCAGGAAGCTGTGTTAGAGTCGGGCCTTATTAACCGGGGTTGGGGGTTAGGCTGTTACTACTTCTGCAGTCATCTGGGGAGTTCGACCCAGCTCCCGATTTGACACTCCTGGTCACTGGCCAGGGAAGTGAAAGCCGAAGTCAGGCCCCATGAGACTGAAACTGGGGGGCTTCGTGTCCGTTCACAGGGAGGGCCACACCTCCGTGACGTGCTGTTTTGCCACCCGCTTTCTCTAACATGAGGAGCAGTCTGTGGATTCCGTGCATCCCAGAGGAGAGTGTCGCGCACACCTGCAGGTGTGCAGGTGTTAAAGTGCGCCGTGAGTTCTGATCCTCACGTCTGTGCCCCGTCTCCCCACTGGAAATCTTGCTTCAAAGAAATACCTGGTGACCCGTGGATTGCACTTTGTTCTCAGGAAATGTTAAGTCTGTGGGATTGTGTTCCTGGAACTGAGTGCCCAATGCTGCAGTCGCTTCTTGCCGGCCTCACCACACGATGTGGCCGACATAATCCTCTCAACCCCGAAAGACAGAAAAGAACTTGTCAGGGAACTGGTAAGGGGGGGAGGGCTTCAGAGAGACAAAACTTGGGATCAAGCAGTTGCTGGTAGCTCTCAGCTCTGAGCATCCTTAGAGCGCAGCGAAGAACTAAAACGGAATAAAGCAAGGATCGGGTGTTACTGAAGAAGGCTGTTTGTCACCTCCTTTCACATGGGTCATGCCGAGGGTGTGTCATCGAGCTTGTCACAAGCGGGGTCTCTTCCTTCCTGCACCACTGTGAACTTTTCTTGTGTTTATCCAAATGTTCATCTTTCACATTATCTTCTTTTTAACATAACATATACCAAGGTTTTATTGCCCTCTTTTTTTCTGTTATTCTGATTTTTTTTTAATTACAAAGTAGAGATAACTAAATTAAAGAAACTGAAGAAAAATTAGAAGGTGAGCAAAGTTTTTTGCACTCTTAAATATTTTAGTATATTTTCTGCAAGTATTTTTCTATGCACCTTTATTAGTGAGATAAATAGTTATAATCATGTTGTACCTCAATTTTCAACTCATGTATTTTACTAGTGATATATTGAAGCACTTAGTCTTAAAGCTTCTATACTTTTTAATGACTACATAACACCCAATCAGGTAGATGTCTTCAATGTGATTCAACCAAATTTTCAGTGATGGGGTGTTTCTAACTTACTATTGTTATAAATAGCTCTCTGATAAACGTTTTTGTGAATTAAGCATTTTACATATTTTGGATTATTTTCTGAAGGTGGTATCCAAGAAAAGATTGTTCAGATATCATGAAATATTTGTGGATCTAGAATTTTAGTGCCAAATTTCTTTACATTGATAGATATAAAATATTCATTTCAAGTAAAAATTTTATTCCTGCTTTTTAATTTAAGTCTTCCTATGAAGTAGTTTTTTTTTTTTTTAATTACTTTATCCAAATGACTCCAATCAGCCAGCAGACGGATGGGGTTCAGGGAGGCCCACGACCCAGAAGGGACTGGGGAACGAAGCAGGGACCAGTCGGGGTGGGGGAAAGGCGCAGTAGTAAACACTAAATGTTTTTGTAGGGCTCTTCCCTCTCCCCGCCCCCCACCCTGCTTTATTTTCTTGGTTAAATTTAAAGTATTTGCCGTATTATGCGGTTTAATTGTGGTGGTGGGAGACCGACTGGTGAGTCATGTTGATGACCAATTGTGGTTTCTTTTTTTTTTTTTAATTAAAATCGTTGAGGCGACCATGGTTAATATAATCATATAGGTTTCCAGTGTACACTTCAATATATATGTTATATCTATATCACATTGCATGTTCACCACCTAAAGTTAAATTTCCTTCTGTCGCAATATATTTGACCCCTTCCCCCCCCTCCCCCTTACCTCTGGTAACCACCAGCCTCCTGTCCCTGTCCACGAGCCTCTGCTTGGCTGTCACGTCTCTTTGTTGCTTTCAGTCTTATATCCTGCACATGAGTGAAATCACGTGGTTCTCGACTTCGACTTTGACTTGCTTAGCGTGATAATCTCAACATCTTCCATGTTTGTCACAAATGGCAGTATTTCAACTTACATCTGCCTAGTATTCCATTGTATGTATGTACCACATCTTCTTTATCCAGTCATCTATCGAAGCCCATGTCCTGGCCGCTGTAAATGATGCTGCTGTGAACAGTGGGGTGCACGCGTCTCTGCTGATAAGTGTTTTCAAGTTTTTTGGGTAAATACCCGGAAGAGGAATTGCTGGATCATATGGTAATTCTATTCTTAATTTTTTTTGAGGAACCTCCATACTGGTTTCCACAGCGGCTGTATCAATTTGCAGTCCCACCAGCAGTGTGTGAGGGTTCCTTTTCTCCACAGCCTCCTCAACACTTATTATTACTGGTCCCGTTGATGATGATAGCCATTCTAGCAGGTGTAGGGTGCTATCTCACTGTGGTTCTGATTTGCATTTCTCTAATAGCTCGTGAAGTTGAGCATCTTTTCTTATGTCTGTTAACCGTTCGTATGTCTTCATGGGAGAAGTATCTGTTCAGGTCCTTTCCCCATTTTCCAGTAGGACTGTTTGTTGTTTTATTGTTGAGTTGTATGAGTTCTTCCTATATTTTAGATATTGGGTCCTTATTGGAGAATGTTGTCTGCAAATGTCTTCTCCCACTTGGATGGTTGCCTCTTTGTCTAGTCGATGGTCTCTTTTGCTATGTAGAAGCTTTTTAGTTTGATATAGTCCCATTCATTTAATTTTGCTTGTACTTCCCTTGCTTTTGAGGTCAACTTCATGAAATCCTCTCCAAGTCCAAGGTCCATCAGTTAGATACCTATGTTTTCTTTTATGTAATTTATTTCAAGTCTAATATCAGTTCTTTGCTCCATTTTGAGTTAATTTTGGTGTATGGTGACAACAGTCTCATTTTATTCTTCTGCACTTGGCTTTCCAATTTTCTCAGCACCATTTATTAAAAAGGCCTTTCTTTCTCCATTGTATGTTTTTGGCTCCTTTGTCGAAAATTATTTGCCCTTGTATACGGGGGTTATTTCTGGGCTTTCGATTCTGTTCCATTGGTCTAGTCTTAATTGTTTCTACTAGTGCTATGCCGTTTTGATCATTGTCCTTTTGTAGTATGATTTGAAGTCACGCAGAGCGACACTTCCAGCCTTCTTCTTTTTTCTCAGAATGGCTTTTGCTATTCAGAGTCTTTGTGCTTCCACATATGTCTGATGATTTTTTTGTTCTATTTCTTTAAAACATGCCGTTGGAATTCTGATAGGGATTGCATTAAATCTATATAATACTTGGTAAGAATTCAAGTCTTCTGATCTCTTTTATTAGGTATAAACTTTTTAATGACAGAACTGTCAATATAATCGATCTGTTTCATCCCAGAAAGAAGAGAGAATAGCACATTGCAAAGCTGGGGGACCAGGGCCCCGTTTCCTGGTGTTATTACCTTTCAATAATTATATTCAATTTAAGACGCTTGTGTTTTCCCAAGGGACATGTAAAGATTGAAGGATGCAAAGTAAAAGGAGGTGCAGTCCCATGCTCGGGTAGCTTGTAATTGGGGAGGCAGAAGCAGGCGATGGAAATGCACAAAGGTAAAACGACCTTGTGCTTAGAGAGTGGCATGACGGGAGAACAAGCTAGACGGGGAGAAGGAGGAACCCAGGAAGACGTCACAGGAGAAACTGCTTTCGAAGTGGAGCTGAAGGATGGAGTGGTCCGGCAGGCCGAACGAGGTCCGGGGACAGAAGGGGGAGACGGGAGTGTCAAGGGATGGCTCAGTGTGAGCCACAAAGGGCAGACGCTCGACTTTGGAAGGTCACTAATGGAGGATACTTCTCTGTTGCAGCCTGAACGTGTCAATCAGCCAATACGTAGCCTCCATGTATGTAGACTTCGGTTATCTGGTCCTAGTTGTTCAGAGATCTCTTCAATCTATGTAACTATGGAGGGCGGGGAGGTGATAGTAAGAGATGTATTTGTATTTCTCTTTTACTGGTTCTATTTTAGACTGTATGCTTCAGACTAGAGGAAAAAAACATAGCTTTTCCTTTTTGTAGATTTGAAAGCAGCTTCTTGTTCTTCTCACAAGGCCTCAATACACATTTTCTGGGCCACGTTTCCTGCTGAGGTTTTTCCATGTTTAAGAAATGATGTAAATTTTAACCTTAGTTGGAGACACACGTAATTGGGAAGGCTCATTTGTAATCACACATACCCTTGGTTCGGATATGGCCTTGCTCCTTTTCGATCTTATCCATCTTGGAAAATTGAAAACTCATTGGCTAGGGAACCTTTCACATATCATCCTGGTCACCTGATACAGAGCTGGGCCCTAACAGACTCTCATCACACCCTTGGCCCCAAGGGAAGCACTTTATCCATCTCCAATCTGTAAGGGGAAATCCCTCACTTCACTATTTAGATACAGAGAATTTGAGTTGAAAACCTAGCTACAAATTCGTACATTTATGGCCTATTTCATAAGAAAAGAGAAGCAGCTAAATAAGAGTTGCAACTTCATTAAGAAATAGACATTCTTAAGAAGGGAGCCATGTAAACTGAAAGAGAAAATATGATTTGCAATGCACTAATTTCATGAGTAGCATAATTAACTCAGCAGAGAATACAGAAGTTGCCACTTTCAGCCAAGAAAAAAAATACTTTCGTCCCTGCTAATTTAAACCATCCTTACTGAAAGAACTGATCCCAGATAAAACAGCGAAATAGGGTAATTTTTATTCTTTAGGGCACTTCATTTTTTGTGAATGCCCTGGGTATTACTTTTTCTTCAAATCTCGCTATCTATCTTATTCCCTAACAAAGCTTATTTTTCTATTTTTCCTCTGTCCTATTTTCTCTCAACAATATACCAAACATGGCCAAAAAAAAAAAAAAAAAAATTCTAACTAGGCATCCATGCTCTAAGTATCTTTTACCTCCTCCAAGAAGTTTCCATTATTCCTCCCCCAGAGTAATTATCTTTCCCACTTTAATGATGGTTCACATTATTTATTATAACATTTCACATCATTTCTAGGTTTGATTATAGTTATTAATTTAGGTCCTTCCTCTCCATGATGTAAGATAGACACCCTGGAAGGAAACTATGTCTAGTTCTTTTGTTTCTCCCACAGTTCTTAGTAAAACTGCTGTCCACGTGATTTCTTGAAAGCATGTCCTGGGAGGAGGATAAAAGGCTCACGGAGTGAAACTAAACCGCCCAGTCCTGCCCAGCCTCACAGCAGACAGCGGGCGTGGGAGCGAGCCTAACCGAGATGCGCAGGGCCATCCCGCTGAGCCTGGACCAGGTGGCCGGCCTCAGCCAGTCGCAGGCCTGTGAGGATGAGTGATCGCTCTCCTACGCTATCGAGTCTTGGGCTGACCGATTACACGGCACTTTGCTGGCAGTAGCTACAGTGTTCTTAACCGGCGTCCCGTTCTTTAAAATGCCGTCCCCATCAGCTCAAGCCCTGCCACCGAAAAACCAACCACTCTTTGCCATTTTTCAAGGATCAGCTTTGCTATTAAAAGGAATAGCTTTTACTGCACGACTCCATACATTATCCGCAGAAGCAGAGAAAGGTCATGTGACCAGTGAATGGCAGTCTAGTGTCTGTGGTCCAGACAAAAGCAAGGTTACGTAGGCGAACCGTCCAGCCCGTCACCTGTTGGCCTTTGTTTCTTTCGTGCTCTTTAGCACCTGTCTCAGCCCCATGGCACACAGGTGCGCACCCCGCGCTCCTGAGCCACCAGTAGGAACCCTTGGGTCTTTCTCCCTTAGCGACGTATGGGCCTATCATGGCGGGCCCAGGGAATTGGAGGTGAATAAGTCACTGTGCAAAATGGCCCTATGTTTCTTAATTGCCCGATGATCATGACTTCACTGACAGAAACAAAACAACGGTCTTGGCTGTACTCAGAATCGGCGCTGTGGCCTATGCGTCTATAGAGAGTTTTCCTCGGCTCAGGTAAAAATATAGTTAATGACGCCTCCATCTCAAGGTCACTTGGAATACGTTCACAGTTCTTTTTTATGTGAAACGTTGAGAAGGCTTGGGCGAGAGAGCACACCTGAGCTCGCACCGCAAGCCATGAGGTGTGGTAAAGGCGGTAGCCCTCTCGCCTCATGAAGCCGACGGCAATGCCGGGGGAGGACCCGTCCAGGTGGGGCGAGCGCCCTCGGCCTGCCTCCCTGCTGCTCCCTGTCACCGTTTCCGGCAGTCATCCTCCTTTCCCCAGGACACATGCCTTTCCTGCAAGCACCGTGTTCCCCTCAGGACCTGACTCGTTTTCTCAGGTCCCGCGAGGTCCGAGGTCAGCGTTAGCTTTCACTGCTCCCCGCAAATGGCACCTGTCTTTGCCGCCACCTGCCAGCACTCCCATGAAACTGTGGAGGAAGGACTGAGTATTCTGCGTGCAAAAGTAAAGTCGGGAAGCACAACGCTGCCTAATTGGAACACAGACTGTTTGGAGCTGGCTTTTTCTTTTTTTTCTTTTTTCCCAAGTAATTTGTCAAGAGACAGTTGGAAAGAAATGCTGACAGAATCGGAGACTAAATTCAGAGCTCAGTTCAATGACTGAATTAGTTTTCTACCTAGGTTCATCATGCTTCGATATGGCTACCTATAAAATGATACCCTTAAGTCCGCCGGGACAGTTTAAATGAGCCGACTTCTATGTCCAGCACGTCAGAGAGGTCATGTATTATCTAAGAGGTCACACGTTCACAATGTTCTTTTCAATTTAGGAAATTTCTTTCATATCCAGACACTTCCGGCATCATTGAATTCACACTCTTGTTCTACGAGGCACCCTGTGATACTGTTAGACAAAAATAATTGCTGGAAAGTTCTTTATTATATTGTATAGAAGTCGGCCTCTCGGCGACAACCCCACCACAGTAATGGGCCTGTTCTTGGGAGCCTAACGATGTAAGTGTTCTTTCCGTCATCCGCTGAGTATTTCTATCTGCTCGCTTTTCTCTCAGCCCCTGTACCTTGCTTTCCTCTCTTATTCAGGCACGTTGCTGAGTTTCCAGCAGAGCGCAGGACCAAAGCTTTGGCGCTGGAATCCCGCCTTTAGCATGTACTGGCTGGGCCATCGTGGGCAAGTTCCCCAAGCGTATCTCCATACTTCGTTTTCCTTGTCTGTAAACTGCATGACTGCCGTGTTCCGTATTTCATAAAGCTGTGGTACTAAGTGTTCTGCTTGCATACAGGCGATCGACATGAAACACATCGTAGGACTTGTGCGGAGCTCGCCTTCATATATGTTCAGCCTTGGTGAGGGCGATGAAGATGGTACGGTGTCCAGTACCTTCCTCACGCGGCCAGACTCTTTGGACACTCTCGTCTGCCAATGTCCTTAAAACTGTGATGCCAGAACTAGAGGTGTAAACATGTTACAATCGGGGAAACCTCAGAACACAGTGGGGCGCTTGCCACTTGGTCTGGATATTAGCTTTTTGGAATTGAGCAAGTCATTCGATGTCTCTAAGCCCGTAGCTTCCTCGGCTATAAAATGGGATGATAAGGTTATCTGCTTTGTGAGGTCACGGGTATTTTAGTGACTGATGCTACAGCATGGTAGTAAATAGTGCAGCTCATGGTTCCAAGCGCTATATTCCGAAGCGCTCGGGATCATCCGGGCAAGGAGCAAACACCGATAGTGTCGGGACAGGCAGAGTCTGGGAGTGCGCAGTGTGGCTGTCGCCTCCGGAGTGCTGTCTTCCCCCTGGGCACAGAGGCCGGGGTTCCCCGCTACTGAGCAACCGCACGCAGATCTCACCACATCTCAGGCCAGCTCCACTGCCCAGCTCTGCTAACAGGAAGGAGGTACAGAAAAGAAGAAGAGGAGGGGCGGCCGGGGCAGCGTAGGAGAGGAAGAGGAAGAGGGAGAGGGAGAGGCGTGGGAGAGGCCGAGCGGCAGGGAACCACCGGGCGGCGGGCGCTCCGGAACAGGAGGGGACGGTTTCTGACCCGCATTATGGGGCAGGGGCGGGGTGGGCGCGCAGTCCCTGCCCGCAGCGTGCAGCAAACCCACGTGGCTCAACTGCAGGCATCCCTTTGGTCTTTGGCCGGAAGTCACTGACGGTCGGGATTCGGCTTGTTTTCTTTGCAGGTGTTACAAAAACAAACAAACAAACAAAAAATGTGCCGTGGTCGTGAGAGGGAAGACATGTAATAATTGTTGAATAATACCATGTCCTGGGCATTTTTCTTATGTTATTTCTTTTGATCGTCACAATTCCCATTTGAGTTAAATATTGTGATCTCCCTTTTGCTGAGGCGATAAGCTGAGGCTTGCCGGAGCAGACCAAGGTCCGGGCATGGCAGATATGTCTGCCTCTTAAAAGTACACAGCAGATGAGAGTCTCGCCATTTTTTGTTTTTGTTTTGTTTTGTTTTGTTTTAGAGAAAAAGCCCAGCTAATAAGGGATAAAACCTACATCTCGCCTGGCGATAGCCTCTCTTCTGTGCATGGCACGGTGCTGGGCACCAGGACCCGGATGCACACATTGTCTCTCCGAATATCTTAGAAACTTCTCTGTTCTTCCTCCCACTCAGACTTAAGCTCCCACAGCAGCTGTTAGTTATGTCCCTGCTATTAGCACTTAAAATATCGGTTAGGGATAGAGGAGGAGAAAAGCCGACCACCTAAGCACAAGTCTTCGTAACCACCCAGGGAGACGGGTCCAACCGTTACTGCCCAGAGCTGCATTTCAGACCACTGGACCAGAATCTCTGGGCACCTGGAAATTGGTGCTCTTGGAGAACCACTGCCTCAGGGGGACTGAGTGTCAGACTTCTTCCCGTCCATCCAAACTCTGTCCACACATCAAGTCCCAGTTAAGAGTCTCAACCTTTTGACCTCTCCATCTTTGCTGACCTTTTTCCTCACTAAACTACCCGATGAAGAAAATTTGACATTAAACTTTCATGTTCTCCAATTAAATATTTTAGAAAAAGTTAATAGTGAAATAAAGATTATTATACCTACTTCTTCCTTGTAAGTCATAAAGGGTTTGACAAACATAGATTCTCATAATGACTTATGATTTTTCAATTTTATTTACATGAATAAATTGTGTCTTCCCAACTATATTTTTGTCTCTGGAGAGCAGGGATCACAAACATCTTGGAATATTTCTATCTGTATCTCTATCTATCTATCTATTAATTATCTATCTATCTATAATATTAAAAAGAGTGGAACAGGTATAATAATCTCTATTTTACTATTTACAACTAAGAGAACTTCAAAACATTTATGTCAAACTTGCTTCATGAGAAGAGATCAAAAACAGGTAAATTCAACAATTCTGCTCTTAGTAGAGACATGTGTAGGATAGATTAGGTATAAATGATACATGGAGCGAGCGAACAAGAGAATCAATCAATATGAAATTTTTTTTTAACTTTTGCATACCATATCCAAACCCCAACAAAAGCTTCTTGAAGTTGGACCCTTGCATAGAATAAAGTCTGTGCTAGATCTGGTCACTGCTTTGCAAAAAAATTACAACCTAAAGAAAAGGTAAGACCGCACTAAAATAATCTTAGGCAGTGAATGATATATTTACGTGAGTGACATTGTACCAGGTGTGAAATAACAAGTTATATATATGTACATATGTATTTGTAAGATATATATATATATATCTGCCCCCAGTCCCTCCTAAAATCCTTGTAATTTCCTAAGTGATAAGAATATTAGCAGCATCTCTTTGTCTAATATTTAATCTTTGACCCATCCCTGACACAGGGCACCTAACTTCCTAAGAGACCAGAGCACTAGGAGCATCTCTGTCCTAATGAGGGACTCTGGGTGGGCTCCCGGGTGGGCTCCCAGGTGGCTCCTGGTCGGAGGCTGTTAGCAGCTTGGCATTTCAGCCCACCCCCATCCTCCAGATGGGAATGGGTCATGCCTATGTGAGGAAGCCTCCATAAAGTCCCAAGGGCAGGGGATTCAGAGCACTTCCAGGCTGGCAAACATATCCACACTGGAAGGGCGACACTCCTAAACTGCACAGGGATGACTTTCTGCACTGGGGACCCTCCCGGACCGTGCCCTAGTATCGCTTAATCTGGCTGGTCATCGGCATTGCCTGTCAAATCTTTTAATAAGCTGATAAATGAAAGTGTTTCCCTGAGTTCTGTGAGCCACTCTAGCAAATTGATCGAACCTGAGGAGGGGGTCGCTTTGTACAGAATTGGGTAAAATGGCACAGAAGTTGTGGGTAAACTGAGGGCCTACTACTTGCTGTTGGCATCTGAAGTACGGAGGTGGGTCAGTCTTGTAGGACTGAGCCCTTGTGCTGTGGGGTCTGACACCGTCTCCAGGTAGATGGCATCGGTGTTGAGTCAAATTGTCGGGCACCCAGCTGATACGGAGAATTGCTTGGTGCAGGGGGAGAAAACCACCACACATTTGGTGACCAGAGGTGTCAGAAGTTACGTGTCCTGTGTGAGTAGTAAACGAGACAGGAGGGGAGACTGGGTGGTTTTTCTAATGTGCCAGGTGACAGGCCCAGAACGATTCCATCTGCTGGTACCAAGTAGCCCCTAAGACGTGGCCGCTGTGCTGGGTCTGACCACTGGGAGTCCCACAGAGGAAAACGAGGTGCTGGCATTTTGGGGCATGGACCTCAGTATTCCAAAGAAAGTAACATGTGATGTGCAGTTGGGGGAAAATGAGCTGCCCTAATAACTTGTGCAGGGGAAATGCGTCGGTGAGTGGTGGGAGGTGATCCGTGAAAGGCACAGAGTCAGGTATTCCCAGGTGAGACCCCAGTATTTCCAACCCACAGAGAGCTGGGTGCCAGGACAGTCAGGCAGTTCATTATTATTTTTTTTTTTTATGTGACTCTACATATAGAAGCGAGAACCTGTCTTTACGCAAAAGAACATTTACTACGCTTCTATTTCCAGGACATACCTAGAGGAGTCGAGTTCGAAGAGACAGAAAGGAGGAAGGTGCTTTCCGCGGGCTGCGGCAGGGAAATGCGGAAGTGTGTGACGGCTGCGGAGTTTCGGTTTGAGATGATGAAAAACTTCTAGAGATCGACGACGGTGACTGTTGCACAACAGTGCGAATGTCCCATGCCACCGAACTGTACGCTTAAAAAATGGTCAGAACGGCCAATTTTATGTTCTGTACACTTAACCAAAATGTTAAAAAAGGAAAAGGAAAAGGAAAAGAAACAAAGAAAGCATTCGTCTTTAGGGCAGACCTTCCCTTTAGTCGAGAAAGGAGAATTTCGATGAGGCTTTTGGTGGCACAAATGGAGGTAGGTGCCACTATGAGTGTTGAAGATGCTCGATGAACCCCATTTCCCATCAGTGGGTCTTACTCTCAGAGATGATTAGGAGATGACTTAGTTTTGGCATCCTCTACCTGGGGCTTACCATAGGAAGGGGGAAACCTGGATTTGAGGACATGAAAGTAAGGTGGAGAGACAGCCCCTGCCCAAGAATGAGGAGGCGCCCCCGGCAGCGTGGCCGCCGAGCAGGGCTATGAGGGATGGGAACCCCCAGGAGGATGCCCCATGCAGGTGGACTTTCGCTTTGTGTTTTTCATTTACCTCAATAACACTGTGATTTGTTAAGTTGTCATAAAGCCTTCAGCATGCAGTTCACGGGCCAGTGAACTCCGGCCCGCCAGCCGACGCTTGTTTCGTGAGTGTGGTTTTATCTGATCAGAGCTACACCTGTTTATTTATTTACTGTCAGCTTATTTACTGGCGGCTTCCACCTGGCCACTGTAGAGCTGAGTAGCTGTGCAAAGATTGTACGGCCCACAAAACCCGTGATATTTATTATCTGGTCCAAGAGTCTGTCCAAAACAATTTGTCACAAATTCAAGTCAGCTGTGTTCGAGAAGAAGTCAGTAGGGCCTTGTCCACCTTTTGGAGTCAAGCCAAGCAGGGAGGTGCAGAGGCGGTCTGCAGATAGACCTCAGGGGAGCACCACTCTCTTGGATGTGTAGGACACATGAGCCCTGTCCAGGGAGTCTCAGAAATCCCTCGAGAGGGGGCCACACTTTCTGCCATCACTTAAGCAAGACCTTGGACCATGAACGTAACTGGCTTGTATATTCAGGGTTTCATTTATGAAGGCTTCAATCTTTGGACTATATCTAGGACTAATCTCAATCCCTAAGGTGATCCAGGAATGTGATCTCATGACGACTTGTAACCAGTGGAACCAATGGTGCTATTTACTGCACAGCGATAGGGCATAGACACTCTGTATAATTACATCCCTAAGTGGATAGCACGTCACTATTTCAGAGGGGAGGGGGAGTGATGGGGGAGAGGCGGGTATACTCTTTTGAATAAGGATGTTTCAAGCATAACACCAGATATATACAGAGCTGTGCACATGGCCTCTCGCTTAAATTTCTTAAATTGTTTAAATCCTGAGACTTAAATTTCCTTAGAGAAGTGAATGAACCACAAATCAGCTATTGTAGACAGAGCTTCTCTTTCGGAAAATGAAATTCCTTCTAGAGAGGGAAGAGAGGTACCTTTGGATCACAGGTTCATTCCTACCCCGGGCAGCTGTGAGGAATCCCAGTGCATGGTGCTCAGATCTTGGCCTCATCGCCTGGGTAGGTGGTGGACGTCACACTGAACCTCTTTATCAGGGAGCAGAATGGTAGCCCAAATTCTAGAAGATCTGACTTTTGGATTGTCCAGGGAAACCCGCCATTTCTATGTAATGCTCCAACTGTGCAGCTTCCTACCCGGACTCGGAGCAGGACGCACCCACCTGCTCAGAGTGCCGCTGTTCCTTAGAAACCTCACGCTGCAGTCACCCCATCCCGGAGGCTAGGTCCTCTCTCCCGTGTGAATTACATTCAACGAATTTAACTCTTTTTTTAAAAAAATTACTTAAGCCCCAGGAACTGCAATCTTTATAGTTGACCAAGTATTTTGAAATCAGTTATGTCCAAAGTTGAAAAGGGAAGCGATCTTTGGGCTTAACAACTACTGTTCATAGAGTATTTTGGATTCTAAACCTTTAGTACCTAACACGCATAATCTCAATAATGGTGTCTCTTCAGCTTTGCACTCATTCATTCATTCATTCATTCATTCCAAAGATATTGAATATTTAGTATATGACTGATACTGTTCCAGAACACAAAGATGAAAAAGGCATAGTTCCTACCCTTAAGGAGACTATATTTTTAGGAAAGAGACTGCCTGAATTAAGGTTAGGATTGTCATGAATAATACCTTTGTCATCAAAAAGAAGATGAGACAGTAAGAATATTTGATGACTATTGTGACAGAATAGAAGACATGTGGCAAAATAATATTTCAGAAATATTTTACAATTGCAGGAAGGATATCATGGATTTGCACGTATTCTAATTGTCTATATTTTTGACGTTATTTTGGACATAATATGCTAACATCTTTTAGAGTGCTAGCACAGTGTCTTACACATAGTAGACACCCAATCAGCGTTTTATAGGTTCATTGAATTTTAGATTTGGAAAGAATTTTTTTACCTTATTGGGTTTGGACCACTTTGAAAATCTGATGAAATCAGTGGACCCTTTTTTTTTTCCCATCAGGAAAGCACGTATTTACATACACAGATTTTTTTGTATAATTTTAGAGGATTGATGGATCACCCCAAGTATCATCTATGAAACCTTTCAGGGTCACATGATCTAGTCCACATCTTCCATTTCATAATTGTTGAAAATCATTGCCTAGGATGGGGTTTGGAAAATTATGGCCCCAAGGCCAAACCTGGACCCTCTCTCATTTTCGCACCACAGCCTATGAGCCAAGAAGGACTTTTACCTTTTGAAATGCTTACATTTCAAATGGTTTTGTCTCTTCATATTATCTTCAATTTTGGCTCTTGGCTTGTAAAACCTGAACTATCTGCTAATGTAGTTCTTTATTGAAATAATGTACCAACCTCTGGCCTAGAATGATTAGACATATTGTCCTAATCACTCAGCCAATTACTAGGAAACAGGACTGGAATTCATATTACCTCATTCCTCATCCAGTGGTCTTCTTATTACTCCTAATTGATCAATTAAAATACTAATTGATTGATTTAAACTCAGTAAAAAATGAAAACAGCAAGTTTTAAATCTGGAATACTTAATAAATAATTTCTTGCGTAAGTAAGGGTGCAGTTGGGTAGAAAGTTGAAATCCAGAGAACTAAGTGACCTTTCCAAAATCATATTACAAATTTTTTAAAGAAGCAAGACTAAGCTCTCATCTCATGCTGTGTATGATTGACTTGTTTTTTCAATCTTTTATTACATTCCATTCCACCTATTTGAAATGCGATAGTTCTTGTTAAAAGGAAATAATGGTGTAGAAGAAACTTAACGTAAAATTTTTTGAACAGACTTTGTCCTAACCTTTTAGTTATGTGACTTTTAAAGTTATTTTCAGATCTCTCCTGTCATGAAGTACTATTAACACGGAATGAAAAGAAGTACTATAACCATTGTTAAATGTACTATTTTGAATATACTTCTTTTAGAGACATCAGAGTGCCTGATTGCTGTTGATTAGGGCTGGTTTCAAACCATATACGACAATATTATAGTAATATAGCTTAAAGAGTTCCGTAATGGAAATAAAAAAATAAAACCTCTTCAAAGATAAGCATTTGAACAATATGTAAATGCAACACCTAGAGACGTCTATAATGTTTGCAGCCAGAGTCCTCTTTTTTTTTTTTTTTGACAGATTCTGAAACCATTTTGCCCATATTTAACCACTAACGAAAACTGGGTGTCACCTTCACAGTAGTGCGTTCTTAACAGGAAGGAGCGAACGAAGTAAGCTTGTTGTTTTACAGCAAGACTGAAGATTCTGAGTTAGAACTCTGCTGGCCAGTTGGACATGTTCTCTTTATGCATAACTTTCAACCGCATGATCTCCCCCCCCCCCCGCCCCCCCAAGTCTTCTGCACTTACTTGAAAAAGCCAGATTCCTCAGTTGGAGGCGCAGAGATGGGCCACTTGTCCGGCTTCCAAATAGGATTCTCCTCTAGGAGCAAGGCTGCCCAGGCACCGCCAGGGTCTGTGTGCACCCACAGGGGCCTGGCCAATGCACCAAGTGCAAGGAAGCGAGTGTTCTAAGTTCCGTAGAGTGTGGGCATCAGCGGCAACCACAAACCTCAAAACCATTTCAAACACAGGCCCTGAAAAACCAAACCCTTAAAGATGAACACTCTAAATTGCAAAATTACAGGAAGGCCAAACTGTCAAGAAATATTAATAAAATGTTATGAGAGTCCAGCTCTTAAAATTTCATTCAAACTGAATTTTTGCAGAGGATTGAGAAAAAAGACAATGGTATCATTAAAGACAAAAGGGAATATAAACTGTGTTTTGTATTTAGGGTAAAATATATATATATATATACACACACATATATGCATATATATGTATATATATATATAATATTTCCTTTCAAAAAATTCACAGAATTTTTCTATGCCCCAATTGGGGACTTAGGACTCCTATTCTGTCATTGATACATGATATTGACCACAATATAACACTATGATCAGCTTAGTTAATTAGAGTTAAGAGAGAGGATATGTAAACCGAGTTTATTAGGGTGTCGGAGGAGGGGTGTGCATTTGTCCACTTTTTAGATTGAAAAAACAAGTCAATCACTCACTTTTAGACCCTTAACACTTTCTCCAAAAGAAGGTATCCACACAGTCGTAGAGATACGCTGCAAGTAGCTAAAGAAAAGTTCCTCAAACTGCTCTAATTCGCCAGCTATTTTATGCAACACTGTAAATTAACGTTTTTTAAATTGTATATAATTATCTTCTAAAGTGCATAACAATGTTGTATAGGGACCAGTGGGTTTATAAGGGCAGTTTATTAAATATCAGCATGGCAGGAGGTTAAGTCAAGGATGCCTCTGTCGTTACTTCTGTTAAACATCATATTCTAATGTTGGGTCTATCCTAGCTCAATGTAGTGAGGCAAGACAATAAAAAAAAAAAAAGTGCCATTATTGGAAAGGAAAAAACAAAACCGTCTTTATTGCAAGCAATGTGATTTTATACATAAAAATTCCAGAGATCTCAGACACACTAATAGACTAAATATGTTAATTTAGCAAAGCCATTAGTTACATGTTAATTTGCAAAAGTCAATTACATGTCATACTTGCAACACAGTTTTTTAAAAAAATACCATTTAAATTAGAATCAAAGAGCTTTAAAGTAAATCTAACAGAAGATGAGCAAGTCTTCTATGTAGGACAATATAAAACAATGAGAGAAATTAAAGAAGGCCCCAATAAAGGGAAGACTGTATTGCTTTCAGATAAAAAATAGTTAATATTGTGAAACTATCACTTCTCCCCTAAAACTGCCTATACTCAGCACATTTCTAATCTGAATCTGAACAAGTGTTTTTTGTGGAAATCGACAAGCTGATTCAAATATTTATATGGTAATGCAAAGGTCTAAAATATCAAAGCCAATAAAAAAGAAATATATTTGAAAGATATAAATTATCAGATATTCGGATTTATTTTAAATCTAAAATAATTCAAACACTATAATATGGGCATAATAACACACAAATAGACCAATGGGACAGTATTGAACCCACAAACTAATCCACATATATATGGACACTTAACTTACCAATAAAAAGGTGGCAGTAGAGAATAATGGGAAATAATGATTTTTTTTTCAATAAGTAGACTGTGTTAATTGGACAAAGGAAGAAGGAAGGAATCTTGACCCCTTATCTCATATTATGCATAAAAATAAGTTCCAGATAGTGAGTGAGAAGTAAGAAAATAAGATTTCTAGAAGATAACAAAGACGAATATTTTTATGACCTTGGGGTATAAAAAGATTTTTTAAGGATGCAAAAACCACTAAGCATTAAAGAAGATACTCATCACTACATTAAAATTAGATTTTGTGCCCAAAAAAGATATCATCTAAAGAGTAAAAGGACAAACCATGGCACGGGAACAGATTTTTTGAGTCATATAACTGACAAAGGACTCATATCCAATGATATCAATAAGAAAAAGAGCAAATATAATAAAGTTAATGTACACAAAATACTAACTGAATAGGTAATTTTCAAAAGGTTTCCCAATAAACGCATGAAACGTTCACCCTTATTAGCAATTTGGGAACTGCAAACAAAAACTGCAATGGAATACCACTAACCATGCACCAGATAGCTGGAATTTAAGACTCGCATTACCAAGTGTCACAGGGGAAGGAGGGTAAATAGGATTTTCATTCGCTGCTGGAGGGAATGGAGAAGTGGCAGAACTACAGCTTGACCTCTAAAGCTGAACATGCACTTATCTCAGGAACCAGCGGTTACGTTCCTAGACACACACCCGACAGGAACTGCGTGTGTACGTGTCCTCGAAAAGTCCCAGAACACCCGTAACGGCGATCTGTGTAGCAGCCCAAGTGTGGCAACATCCCAGACGGCAGTCAAAAGTGAAATGCATCGCCCAAAGAAATGTGGGATGTTCAGATGCGCTCTTACCATGAAAATGAATAGAGTAACGCTATATGCAAAAACGTGGATGAAATTTTGCAAACGTGGTAGTAATAAAAAGAAGGGAAACACCAAAAAAAAAAAAAAAGCCACTGTGCGATTACGTGTATACAAAGTTTAGATGTTGGCCAAACTGACATACGCTGTTCGAAGTCAGGTAGTCGTTACCCCTGGGGACAAGTGAGAAGTGACGGAAAGGAGGGGACGTCTGTGCGCTGTCTTCCTCGGGCTGCTCATTCACGTGGTTACTTAGTTGCAATTTATTTGGTGGTACTTTGTAATCCGTGCACTTTTATGTCGATACATTACACTGAAACAATAAATGCTTTTTTTTTTTTAAATGACCCACGCTGGAAAAGCACCCATTGTTTTCACAATTCTAATATTTCTAAATAAGTGTCCAGCCAACAGTCTCTTTTCCCCCTTGAGGCTTTAGGCGGAATGTTCTTCTTTTCCAGATTACTCGTGTGCCGCTGCTCATTTTCCTGTTCGATGCTGACACGTCCTCTTCCTCACTTGGAAATGCGTTTGACCGGTGCTTCGTCCCCACTGAAGTAAGTTCCAGAGCAATTAGCTCCAAAGCCATACTTAGAGCTCATTCGGAACAAATTTGCATATGGCATTTGTGAGCTTCCAGCTCTTACCTGTTAGA
This sequence comes from Rousettus aegyptiacus, assembly GCF_014176215.1. NCBI lineage: Eukaryota > Metazoa > Chordata > Mammalia > Chiroptera > Pteropodidae > Rousettus > Rousettus aegyptiacus. Next base: position 41,511,316 of record NW_023416288.1, on the reverse strand, counting down.
TCAATATGCGAGTAAACTCTGGTTGAACTCTGCTGCAGATCTTCAAAATCACCGTAATCACGTGAAAGGAACGGTTTTCAACATTGGGACTCCCTGTGAAAATGAGGCTGGTGATGCTAACATGTCAAATATTTAAAGCGCAGGGGAGGGATCCGTCAGTGCAGAACCTCAGTGTTCAAAGACGCTCAGATGCTGGAAACGCCTTTCCAAGTAATTGTCCGGGCTCTACCTGCTCATCTTCCGACAGCTGTGACATGTAACGTTATTCATTACCCGCCAGCTGAAATGTCTCACTGTCACCTGCCTGCACCTCTGGTTCTCGCCTTACGGCCACAGAGAAGAAGCTGAGTCCCTTCTCGACGCATCAGCCCTGCGAGTGCTGGACAACATGTGCCTTCTTGGTCTGTCTTTCTCTTCCGTGACTACAGCCGTGGTCTGTTGAGACAGTGCTCACGCCGTGTGGCTTTGGGTTCCTCCACCCTCCCGGCCACTCTATTTTTAGTACCCTCCAGTTTACTCAACTTCCCCCTTTGTAAGAGTTTATCCAGACCAGCGCCAAATGCCTTCGATGTCCTCTGATCTCGTTACGTGGAGCTGTCTTTAACAGCTGCCCACACATCTTCCATCACCCTGTGCTTTGGGACCCAAGAGAAGACTCTTGCATTGATCTTTACTAAATTTATTTTGCTCCAGGCCTTTTCGGAACTTCCTGGATCCTAATTCTGATCACTACGTTCTCATTCAAGATGTCCAGCAGAATAGGATGATGTTCGGGGCCTGTATTGCCACCCGAAAATTTCCAGTTGGCCACCCATCCACTCGTAAGTGTCATTCGGCTAGAGTCATTCTCTAGACATCATAACAGCCTGTGCTTCCAGAGTGTCGGGACAGCCGGCGGCGACCTTGCCGAATGCCTGGGTGGCAACCACGCAACCCGCGTCTCATGAGTACTGCTCAGCCACGTTCTCTGCATTTTTAGAGTGCATTTTTTTGTTGTTAGGATAGCCAATGTCACTCATCTGGCTTTTCGGAGTTCTATGCACACGCACGTCCGGATATTAGAAAGCATTTTAGGGTAGTGAATTTTATGAGGGAACATAAATACACCTCAAATCTATCCCTTCTCTCAACGTAGATTCAAGGCCTATGTAGTTCTCAGGAGGCAAGTGTCATGGTGCCATTTTTAAAGCAGGTCTTGTTTTTCTAGAAGCAGGTGGTAGACTCTGCACTGTAGGAGACCACACACCTACAAATAGAGACAAAATCTAGGGGTATGTTGACTTAGGCGGGAAGTTTTAGAACGTGAGAAAAGAATTCCAGCTTCCAGTGTATTTATTGACCAATGAGATTGGAACACACGTACACAAGACAGGAACCTTTATGGCAGGCTAAGCATCAGACATCCCAATCCTGTTGACAGAAGCAGTCTTGGGCCTTTTCTCTTGACCTTAACCTTAACTTCTTGCCTCGCCATCCATTTCTGTGTCCACACAGCTCTTGACTGTTTGTCTTTGTCTGTCTTTAGTGGCCCTGTGCTTTCTCCTTATAGCTGAAGGTCGATTTGGCTTCTTCAGTTGCAGGCTGCCTCCCCACTTGATCAAGCCCAAACCGGGAACTCATCATCAGCGAGGGTTTCCTTGGTGACCTAACACTCCCTCCTCAAGGGAGAAGTTCAGAGAGTTTCTCCTGGGAGGGGTCAGTTCTTGCTAGAAAAATTTAAGTGACGGTTACAGTGTGCCTTTAGTAGCCCCAGAAGTTTCATTCTCATTAAAAGATAAAAAAAAAAAAATCAACCCATGATTTCCTGTTTACTTAACACCTTTATGTCAATCTTCTGTTTGGTCTCTGCGTTTTTAGAGTGCGTTTTTTTGGAAGATAAGTTTATTAGGTTTCGCCATGAATACTTATTGTACCAGGCTTCGTATTTAACAGCACAGCCCCATAAGCCACACACTGAGTCCAGTTTCGCTAGGGAAGTCACGATCTGCTTGAGCATCCTCGCTCACGGGCCTCATGGCACTGGCCGACGCTCCACTAGGCACTGTCTCTGCCTCTGAGTTCCTTCACCTCGGTGCGCAAGTCTTTCTGTTTACACACTACTCTCCTGTGCTTCCATTCCCAGCTCGTACACCACAACCGTAACTTATATGCCATGGCATACTCATTCCTTTCGTTCAACATCCCGTGTACACTGAACAGAAGATGAGGTCCATGAAATTAGGGACTATGATTTTTCTACAACGGATCAACTGACACTTAAGCATAGCACAAAACACATTGTATACACTCAATAAATGTCCGCTTCATAGACGAGTGGATGGATGGATGGATGGATGGATGGATGGATGGATGGATGGATGGATGGATAGATGCTTAGTATGTTTCAGGCAAAGAACTCAGTATAAAATAAATAAGTTTTAGGGATATAATATATAGCATGGTGTAAATAGTTAATACTTTATCGTATATTTAAAAGTTACTAGGAGCGTTTTCATCACAAGAAAAAAGACTCATTATTATGTGTGGTGATAGGTGCTAACTAGATTATTGTGGTGATCACTTCACAGTACATGCATATGTCGAATCGTGTGGTATACGCGAAACTAATGTAATGTCATGTGTCAATTATATTGCAATTGAAATACATAAGAATTTCACAAAATTTTTATATTTTTTTCTCAATAATTCTAGGGGATAGGAATGCTTAGCCTCATTTTATAAGTGGCAAAGAAAACTCAGAAATATTATGATAACTTGGCTAAAACTATTGTTAACAAACACTTATTTCTTGGTACTATGTTAGTCAGTTATATAAATGATTAATAACGATGAATAATCCTATTAGCTAGCATCGGTTGAATACTTACGCCTTCAATAAGTATTTTCTTCCTGTTCGCTTACACAGTCCTCAGGCAACCCTGTTAGATTGTGCTGTTATTACGTCCATTATATGTATTATTTAGCGTCATACCCGAAAGTGTCCTATACGGCATGACAATCTAAATGAGAGTTGTGAAATGCTGTCTTTTCACTTATTTACACTTCTGTCTCCGTGGCTAACCTAATAATTGACCAAACTAAAAAAAAAAAACACACACACACAACGCTGCTTTTGTTTTCCTGGAAACAGTATTACCCAAAGCAAATGAAAACAATAGATACCATGGCTGCCCCTCCAGTTCCTTGTTGCTAGAAAGATAATCATTTGGATCATTAAATTGCCGTCATTAAATTGATTTGAATATATCTCTCATTAGCGACAGGGGTCAGGATAGGACCAGAGGGTTTTGACAGGCTACGATAGTATTAAAAACATATATTTGTTTTCTTCTACACGTCCTCTCAGACAATATAATAGCTAGTTAAATGGGGTGTTTTCATAACAAGAGGACTCAACTAGGAGTCGATTTCATCTAATGTCATCATTCCGAATTTTATTTTATTTTTTATTTTTTTATTGAGGCATAATTGACATGTAACATTATATTGATTTCAGGTGTACAACATGATGATTCAATATTTATATATATCGGAAAATGATCACCACAGTAAGTCTAGTTAACGTCCATCCTATACATAATTATGAAGATTTTTTTTCTTATGAGAGGACTTTTAAAATTTACTCTTGTAGCAACTTTCAAATGTGCCATACAGTATTGTTAACTATAGTCACCCATGAATCTTACATTGGCTTTTGTAACAAAGTCTGAAAACTTTACAGGGTTTGTTCACTTTTTAAAAATCTTAGTTCTCTCTTCCCTTTCACTTGAGTAATTTCTAAATAACTATCCTCCAGGTTACTTATTCTCTCTTGTACCTGATCTGCTCTATTACTAATGTTTTCTAATGCATTCTTCATCTCATTCGTTGAGTTCTTCAGCTCTAAAAATTCTGTTCAGTTATTTTTCTATAATTTCTATCTCTTTGATAAAGTACTCCTTTTGTTTATTAATTTTATTCTTGAGTTTATCGAATTGCCTTTTTGAATTTTGTTGTATCTCATAAAAATTCCCTCATAACAGCTCTGTTGAATTTTTTTTATCAGTTGCATCTCAAGATTCCATGTGTTTGAGTTTCGTTGCTGGAAAATTGTCATTCTCTCTTTGTGACACTGTGTTCCTGTGATTTTTTCATGGTGTTTGCTGTAACATCTGAAGCAGCCAACATCTTCTTTACCAAAGGCTTTGTTTGCTTTGATTAGGACAGTTCAGAAACCTTCCTTTCATGTCCAGAAGGTGGCGCTGTAACACAGGTTTCTGGTTTCTCTTCACATGCTGATTCCACTCTATCCATCCTTCTCTTTCAACATCTTCTTCCAGAGAGGCAGCCGCTGGCCCTGCTGCCGCCACCGCAATCCCAGCATGTCGCAGCGTTGACTGTGGGGAGCAGGGCCAGCTCAGCCAGTTCCTCCCTTGCCTCTGCCTCCAAGCTCACGTCTGCCCCATTCTGATGGCCGGCCGGATTCTCCCATCAGGCAGAGCTCATCTCCACCAACTCTCCCTGTCCGGCCTCTCTGGTGATGGCAGCCAGTGCGTGTGGAGGGGGCGGCAGACTCACGACTCCCTCGGATCCTCAGCCTCCGCTGAGGTCCGTCACCTGCTTCCAGGTGTGCAGGTGGATGGCTCTCCCAGGTGTCCTGTGCAGAGAGGCACATCTGCGGGGTGACGGGTATGCGCGAGTTGCAAATCAAAGGGGACAGGAACAAGGAAGGACTCGTGCTGCCGTGACGCTGGCTTCATCCTCCTCGACGCCTTCTCTTTAAAGAGGGGCGGCCCCAGGGTAACCGATTCTTCTTGGTTTGCCCAAATTTTCCTAGCTTCAGCATGGAATTCCCACATCCCAGGAAACTCCTTAGTCCCCAGCAAACAGATGTTTGGTCACCCCGCACGGCCCTCGAAACAAGCCTCTAATGTTTTATACCAGCTTCACCCAAAACTAAGGCTCCACGAAAATCTGTTCATCCCAAACTCTTCTTTGAAAAATCACGTTTCTTTTCTATTCATCGCACATCCCACCTTTCCGAACACACAGATCTGAGCGACGCACTCGGTCCTGGTCAGCATCGCTCCAGCTGGAGACGACGCGGAAAGATCAATCGCTCGGCAGCTACGGCGAGACCCGTGGGCTGATGTGGCCTGGACACCTGTCCTCAGTGGCCCAGGGAGGTCTCCGACCATCATCAAGGCATGTAGGTTCCCGGAGAATTAAACCGCCTACGGCTGTGGCGTCACGGGCCGGGCCCCGTGGGTGCACCCCTAACAAGGCCGGTGTCTCTGGTGGCGACGCAGCCGTGACCCCAGCCTTAGGCCCTCCCCCGGCTCACAGCACCGATGTTCTCACTCACAGCGTCGTTCACCACACTCGAGCCCGAGTCCCAAGGAGCATCTTTACGTTATTGGATGCTCTGGGCAGGGATCAGTGAACTTTTTTTCGTAAATGGCCAGAAAGTAGTATTTTAGGCTTTGCGGGCCATACGAGCTCTGACACAACTTCTCAGTCTGCTGTTACAAGGCAAAAGCAGTCATAGACAATACACAGATGGCTGTGTTCCAATAAAACTTTATTTATACAAACAGGCGGTGGGCCCGATTTGGCCTCTGGACTGTAGTTTGCAGACTTCTGCTATTAACAAGGACAATTTTGATTAGACGCAGAGTTCTACAACAAACAAGTATTGAAGCAATTCTGGAGAGTGCAGTATGAATCCATTTTAATTCATCTTCAGACTGCTAGAGGTTTCAAACCATTGGAATCTCGATCCAGTTGTTAATCTTTAAGGCACCTCAGATATGTCACTAAGGAACTGCTATTTTTACTTCTTGCCCAGGAAAACGGTAGCAGAGTAGATCTTTCGAAATTCATCTGGTTAATTTTTTTTTTCCCCTGCACTATCTTTGAGCATATCAACTAGGCAGAACCTCTATTTTAAAAATTTTGCCAAGATAAGTATCTCATCTGAACACTGATCCTAACCCTTTTTAAATTTCTCTTTTAACTTAAAGAGTCTCCTCTGTTCGGCTGGTACATGTCGGGCTTCGAGATCATTCTCCTGCAGTCACAGAACACGAATTCTCCTGGGCCTCTCAGGCCTTCCTCTGAGTGACCACAGATGGCCTGTGAGTGTGAGCACCTGTAGCCAGTTATAATTTCAAAGGACATTTTGTTCCGACGGGAGTTTTAGGGTGCGCGCTCACCCACTTTTAAATGTCTCGTCTGCCAGGCAGCATTTCCTACTTTGACTGACTCATTACAGACAAATTGGTCCCAGCACGTACAGGCTTCGGGAAGCATGCTTTTAGCGATTTTAAAACCTATTCCCTAATTGATTCCCCATTCCTTTCCTCGAAATGTCCCAAAGTAAAAGTCCTCCCCATTTTGGCTGTCTGCAGCTCCCCTAAATTAGTAAATCTCTTTTAAAAGTGTCTGTGCCACAATCATTTTAGACAACTATGTCATAAGAGAAAAATATCACCGTTATTCACATAAGCAGAGTCCAGGAGGAAGCACGCATTTATCACATCAGAAAATGTTTGTTTGTTTTTTTAGATATGACCTATCTCGGGGACATAGGTTACACAGGTGTAGGTAAGTCTCTGACTCCACTGTTTGGAGCTGGCAGCTCGCTGGAGACACTGGCCGCCCAGCTCAGCTTTTTAATGATCTCACAGAACACTCCCAATGACATCCATGGAGGCGTCGTACTGGGACGTGAAATTGTGGCAGACTCCTCTAAGAGTTTTGCATCGAGTAAATAGCCCAGAGTCGCCGTCGTGAAATTAACAGTTTCCCTCATAAAACACAACATCTGCATTTCATGTCCACCACGGGTCACCAGCCCCCGCGGAGCAGAGATTTTGAGTTTTTCCTTCTCGCCGGGTGCCAGGTACAGGACAGCTGTGCGAGTTCCAGATCGCAGAGAGGAGGCAGCGTGCACCAGAGGACGTTCGGAAACGGCCCATTCCGCGAGGCCTTTCACATCCATCTCACAGATTGCCGGGCTGGTATTAGAGAAGAATCGGGAGCAGCAGATGCCAGAGGCTGATGGTCCGTTCACACTGGCCAACACGTCCAGGCCTTCCTCTTCTTGGTCAGCCCTAAAAACTTAACATAGGGAAGGAAATAACATGAAATAAAACGAATTCCTCTGAAATACAAAACCAAACCTGTTAATACTAAAACCCGCCTCGACTGGGTCTCGGCCCCTCCCTGGCGTACAGCGTCCCAAATATGAAGCACACGCTCACTTTGCCGATGCTAACGGTGCCCCAGACAATGCTTTCGTTAGCAGAGGGTCAGGGCCAACGTCTACAAACCACACCAGGCTGCTTTTGCCTCTGCACTGAATTCTGGGACACACGTCTTTCTATCTCTCGGACCATTAATTCCTTCTTTACTCCTGTCATCTCTGCAATCGAACTCATCTGCCGCTGTTTTTGGAAATCTCCAAGAACCGTCTTGATTTATAATAGCTGCGAATCCTCTTTTGTTAATGTTTTTTTTTTGTTGTTGTTGTTGTTTCCCATTAACTCCGCTTCCTGGCATATTTCTTGTGTGTTTATAATTCCGGTCCCTCTGTTTCAAGTCATTAGTTTTCTTGAAATTTTTTGACGATGTAAAACTCTATGTTCCTGTTTTGAGTCGAGGGTTTAGACCTAAAACCCCGATAGTCACAAGTCTACTTTCATTCCCAGAGGGGAATTCTTATCCCCATGCCGTGACGAGAAGTCCTGACCCAGGACGGTGTGGCCGGTGTGTTTGTTGAGAGGAGGGGCAGGAGGCCACATGAGTGGGGTTCTCCCTCCTTCTTGTCAATCAAATGCCTCTCTGGGCATCTCTGGGTCAGAGCTTTCTCTGCAGAACCTCGTGCCTGGGCTTTAATGCAGGGGCGAAGCCTGACACCTCCTGCTCCTTTTCCATTTTTAATTCCTGTCACCCAAAGGTGCAGCCCGCCCTCTGCCTCTGCTCTGGCTCCTGATCCAGCCCACGGTCTCTCCGGGGCTCTCCCTGGCCGGCCATGTGAGTGGGGAAGCAGTGGGACCCCGACTCGCCCAGATGTTTCGCAGGAACGACATTAATGACTTACCCCGGCCACGGTCGCCTTGTTGGCATTGTCGCCTCCGACCTGAAAACCTCTCTGGAGTTCCTTGGGGACCTCCGCCGAGGTATCTTTCTCCAGGCTGCGTTTGGGGTCGCATTCCTTCGGCTCTGATTCCTTCGTAATGGCCGAGCCTCAGGACTTCCGTTCCACGGAGAGCGGACTTCGTCTTTCTCTGTCCCTGCTAAGAACCATTTCTGTTAAAATGCGCTTTTCATATCTGTCAATGAATTTGGAATAGAAGAGGAGATAGATCCAAGCGACGCGTGCTTCAGCTGAGAGCAAAAGTTTCAAGAGGTTCTTTAATCTGATTACAAGAGGCGAATGTCGGTTTGCTTAATCATTAGCTCGCTCGCTCTCTCCCCTCTCTGTCTCTCTGTCTCTCTGTCTGTCTTTCTCGGGGTGTGTGTGTGTGTGTGTGTGTGTGTGTGTGTGTGTGTGTGTATGTATATATACATATATATATAATTTATAATTTAAATTTTTTCCAAATCGTAAGACGATCTCTTTAAAGTATTATGATCATCAGTTTTATAGTTCGATGGAGGCTTAAGAACTTTCAATTAACTTGATCTAATTTCAGATAGGTAGGAAACTTTGTCCCACACCTGACCTAGTACACCCCTTCCATCTATTTTTATCTGCTTTTAAGTGATTCGCCTCACTGCCACTTAGAACTCTGTCATTTCAGAGTAACGGCTCATTCATCTCTGGTCACTGGTGCGTAGCGGTGGCCGGCATAGACAGTCGAGGCCCGATGATGTCCGCTGAGTTCAGCGGACATTAAAGAACCAGGATTCTAAACCCAGTGCGTCTGACTTCAGAGCTTGCACTATTTTCACCGCATTCTACCATCAGAGCTAACACCAGCTCTAATTCCTTAGAGTTAAGGCACCGCTCCACTGCCCGGTGCACGTAAGGACAGTACATCCCCAGGCAGCCCCCTTCCTGTAACCCGGGGCTTCACTCCGGGTAATCCTTCGCATATTCGGTTAACTGTTCTGGACAGGAGTCTTCAGCAGCGCGTTTTAAAGACTAGAACCCTAGAGAGGAGGAGAAGCGTGTCTCTGTTTTCCTTTTTCTGGCCGCCTCCCTGGTGGTCCACACACTTAAGATGACATACAAGCTGGAACTATTAATTCGACGTGAAAACAGAATGCGATGTCAGCAGCAGGAGTTTCGGAGACAAACAGGGGCAGCCGGGTCAGGCCGAGGCTGCACCAGTGCTGGGTCAGCGGTGCCTTCACGGGATCAGCCAGCGCTGCTGAAGGGACATCGGCTGGCATGGGTCCCCCGGCGCTCACGAGAAGAAAGGAGGCTGTCCATGCAGGTCACACGGGTACCAAAAGGCTTCGCACGGGCTGGTGGGATGGAATGTCAGTCATCTTCCCGAGACTGAGTCCACGAGCCCAATGCTACCTCCTAGAGAGGCTCAGAGATTTCTGTTTACAAGGAACACCCTCGGGCGTGGGCAGGACACACGCGTTCGGCGTGTGCCACGGGCACGGTCCTCGTTCCTGCTCGGAACTCACTGACCGTTGTGATTTTAGCCCCGTGACTCAGCGCAGTGGTGACGGGGGCCATGGGGGAGCGACAGGCCACCGGTGGAGACCCGGACGTCCAGCAGGCGGCGGCGCAAGCCCAGTTGATTCTTGGGCAGGAAAGCAGCAGCCCCTAGACGGCACGGGCGACTCTTGAGACGAAGGAGTGTTACTGAGGGGCTGACGGAAGTGGACTTCGCAGGGGCTGAGGTCACACCCCCCAAATAAGGTAATGAGCCCAAATAATTTGAGAATTACTATTAACATGACCTCACTTTAACCCACAGTTGTCAGGGGTCTATGAAAGTTCTGATTTTATTTCCTTTATTTTTAACCGTTTCCTCCATTGCCTATGGCACGTGTGTTTAGACATATTGGCATAGTTCACCTAATAGAATGAGGTTTGGAGTCCAGCCGCCCGGTGCGGACGCCCAGGCTTGCCGTTCACGGGTCGTTTGCCCGGCCCGCGGCTACCCCCAGTCTTTCCGTGATCACCATGGGCATCTGCAGAGCAGCGCCTCATCGCGCGCGCTAGCGAAGTCATGGCCGCAAACACAGCACCGGGCTCAGCCCGACGTGAGCATTAGGTTCGCGCTAGCTGCATGGTTATTGCTGTTTGTGTTATCGTCATCGTTATGACTGAGTTCGTCTTCATTTGGGGCGTTAGACCTCCTCGGCCCATTCTACTGTTCACTCCCTCAACAATTCCGTTTGATCATCGACTTGCATGCAAAACTAAACACTCGCTGTGAGTTTTCCCTTTTCCTTCCGATTGATCATCTGCTTAAGGAAATAAAGGAAGATATGGTGACAATGTCTCTCAAAAGATCGGGGGAAGGGGGGAATCGTTCAATATATATTATATGAAAAAAGGAGCCAAATGGAAATTCTAGAGTCGAAGAGGACAATAACTGAAATAAAATCACTAAAGTGGTTCCACAGTAGGTTTGATCTGGCAGAATAAAGAATTAGCAAACACGGTAGATCAATAGAGATGATGTAATCTGATAAATGGAGAGGAAAAAGGCCAAAAACCACATAATAATCTCAATAGACACAGAAAAAGCACTCGACCATATTCAGCACCCTTCCGTGACAAAATAAATCTAACAAAACTCTAGAAAGAGAAGAGAATCTCCTCTATCCGATGAAAGCCATCCACATGCATCGCTCAGCTAATACCATACTTAATGGTGAAGACCTCCGAGCTTTCCAGCCATGGTCAGGAACAAGACAAAGAGGACCACACTCGCCACCTCCGTTCGGCATCGCACCTGCAGCTCCAGACAGAGCCCTCGGACACGAAAAAGAAAAGACGTCAAGATTACAAAGAAAAAAGTCAAACCGTCTCTAGTTTCAAATCCTAAGGAATGTCTTTTATGCAGAAAATCCTAACGAATCCATTGACAAATGAATTCAGCAAGGTCGCAGGATATAAGATCAACTACAAAAATCAATTATATTTCAATACAGCAGCGATGAGCTATTTGAAAACAAAATGCAGAAAACAATTCCACTTATAGTAGCATCGAAACCAATAAAATACTTGGAATAAAATTAACAAAAGAACTGCAAAACTTGCACTGTTAAAACTACAGAACATTGTTTAAAAAAAATAGAAAAGACCTAAATAAATGGAAAGACATCCATATTCACGGATCAGAGACTTAATATTGTTAAAATGATAATACTCCCTGAATTGACCTACCAATTTGATGTCATCTTTATCCAAATCCCAGCTGGTTTCTTTACAGATAAGACATCGCAGGGACTGTGGAGTAGAGAGCAGAGGGAGGAGGCGAGAGGGTAGCTGGGAAGCTGAGTTTACAGGCGGTTCTGCTCATCTGAGTGAAGGACAGTGACAGTCTGGGCAAGGCCTATGGTAGGGGAAATAGAGAGGGGACCAGATTCAAGACATAGTCAATGGGTAAAATCTGCAAAAATAAGAAGCCAAACACAGGGGATAAATACCATGAGTCTCTAAATGAACATGGTATTGGAATAATCTACTCTAATGAGCTCTTCAGAGTATAACTACCAGATAAATCTAAATAAATAATGAGAATCCGCTCATTGACCAAGAGGCAAAGCTATTCTTCAGCGAATGTTCTACATAAAAAGCAACGCTTTCTTTGACTGTCCTTGGCGAGGTCTCAGAAATTCTGTTTTAATTGTCTCATTGTCGAGCAGGAAGCCTTGCTGTAATTTTTAAAACCTGCTTCCCCAAAGGAAAGTCTTTGGCAAGGAATTAAGTGGGGAAGGAACATCACAGATGCTCGGAGTTCCTAATAAGAAATGGAAAGGCTTTGTACACCAGAATAGACATTCAAAGCTATTACATTATTAACTTAGAGGATTTAATAAATGGAGGTCTGAACTTTTTAAATTTTAGTTTCATTGAGGTGTAAATCACATACAAAATTGTCAGATATTTTAAGGGTGCATCATAGTGATTTGATATACACATACCTTGTGAAAGGATTCTCCCCATCCGGTTAATTAACACATCCATCACTCCGCATATATATCTTTGTGTGTATGAGGGGACATTTAAATGTTACTCTGTGAGCAAATTTCAATTATGCAGTACAGCATTATCAACTATAGTCTGAAATTTTACGCATTTTCTTCTACTCTCGTTTTCAAGATAACTACAACAGATAGTAAGAAGGAGACAAATACAGTAAATCATGATTTTCTTTACTATGAGTTTATTCTCAGGTTCCTAAATCAAAGAGATTAAACCTACCAATGTCTATCTAATCATAAATAATGTTATATTTTACTTTCAGCCTACTATTTTATACTTCAGGTATCAGCTTTAGTTGCTTGGTAAAATTCATCCTTTTAATTTATGACTTTCATTCGAAATATGGATTTCCTTACACAATGTATTTAACGTTAATTCTGTAACTGGCATTATCTCATTTGAAACTCATTTTATCAAATAGCATCTTGACGTCTGCTATTGTGTGTGGTTTCCAAAGGAGATGCCTGGAGGGAAAATGCATTGCTGAGCCAACAAGAAAAATGCTATTTTAAAAAACTTCTATACCCACAGATGCGGTTGACGTGGATTATTAGGATTTTTAGTTGACTATAGCAATTCCAAGATTTTATATTCGCTGAAGTCAAAGCCCATGTTTCGTTTATCTGGTTATTAGTAAGTAGCGCATTGTTTCATTTTGTACACAGAGTTCTGTTAAATAGATGCTGGATTCAACACTAATATCAAAACTAATGTATTTTATATTGAATATTTATGCTGTAACTGTATTAAAATGTCAGAGTTTTTTAATGTGATAATCTCTGCAACGTGTCTATAGAAATTTCAGAATCCGAAGATGAGATGTCTTCAGGACAGATAACTTTTTTGTTCTAATAAGAGTAAATTTAACTTAATTCTAGGTTAAGTAGAAATCTGGGAAATGGTTGATTAATAAACTTAAGGAAAGAAAAAGAGCAGGTCCTTACAGGAAATGCGCTGTGAAAACGTTTTTAAATCAAGCATGTTGTATACGATAGCAATATATACCCATTTACACGGCCTCCAGGGAGAACCGAGCAGATGTGGCAGGACGTTGTGCTGGCCGTGGCGAGACTCCGCCTGTGCACATCATCGTCCTTTAGCTGAAATCACACCACAGATCTTTCTCTGACAGCCGAATTAAGTTAGAGGACAAAAAGAACATTAACAGTTACTGTGTGCTGATCATGGGGCTTGGTCCCAGCTTCGTGAATCAATTTTAGACATTTGGGACATCAAAACCTCCAAAGTGTTTTTTTCCTCAGTGATATTATCTGTCATCAGTAATAGCAACACGGCTAACTCCAAATGCACCAGGCCAAATTATTACCAGGAATAAAAACGAAAACATCCAGGTGGATAACAAAAAAAAAAAACAAAATAAATAAATAAAAACATAAAAAAAAAAAACTAATATAGTAGGTTAAAGAAGCGGAGATAATAAATATCGCAACGATTACTTCTTGTGCATTCCGCAGTACGGTGTGTGCACAAAACCCTTGATTTCCTAATCAGGCAGCATTTCGAGAGGGAGAAGAGGTCTTTCTCTCCTCTTCATATTGCTCTTGCGGAAAGGGTTAAACTTCGGATGCGTTCAGTGGGTCCGTATTTCCAATGTGTTTGGTCTCAGGGAAACAACTATCCCACAGCATGACAAGCTGCACCGTACGCTACGGCCCCTGAAGGATGGATGTTCAGACAGAGGGAAGCCACTGTTCATTGGGCACTTCCTACGCACCAGACACTGTACCAAGTACTTCGCACAATTACTCTTAAAGAACTATGTTCCCCATTTAAAAAATGTTCAGACAGCAAGGTTTATTAATGTGCCAAGGTCAAATGGGGGCGCACTAGAAATCCAACCCAGGCTTGTCTGTTTCCAAATCATGTGCTTTTTAAAAATCATTGCCTCATGCTCTGTCTTATAATGTTAACAATTGCAAAGGAGATGTTTACTGGGTGGCCATGTGTTTCCTCTTTGATTACGTGTTACATATTTCAAACACATGATCTCATCTGAGCTAAGTATTATTTTATCCGTGAGGCTCAGAAAGGCCAGATAGTAAATAGTTTCAAGACCTCCACATCCTTGGGATTCTTTGTTGACCATCCAAATGCAATCACTTGGGAAATATGATGTCTTTACTCTTAAGAATTTTAATAATCAATGCATAGGAAGGAGCAATATCCTTTTTATTATTATTATTATTATTATTATTATTATTATTATTATTATTATGACTAACTTTTAGATGAGGCAACTGAGAGTATAGATTCTGGACCTGAATCACGCAATCACGCTGTTTCTCTGGAATGTTCCTCACCTGAGGAGGCTACAGTCGGCCTTCGTCATTCTACCGCCCATTAAGCTCCTGAGACTTTCATGCTGCTTTTCTCTGCTTGGTGGTCTCCAAGGAGACCAGGATGCTGCTGCTCGGGAGACACAGTGCCTCCCTTCCACCTTCCAATAAGCCCATGATGGCCGGTCGGCTGTGTGGGTTTTTTCTCTCTTGCTGTGTGTGTGTGTGAGTGACTGAGTGTGTGAGTGAATATGTAGTTCTTCATAAAAGACACTTTGTGGAGGATAATATGCTGGCTTAGCTTCAGCTTAAAAAATAAGCAGTTTTTCTGCTTGTGACCTAAACAACTCTCCAAAACTGTGGACACTTGATGAAAATCCGAGATACAGGACTTACGAGCAGAGCCTGTCCTGCACATGTACATAAGTGCATTTTTCTTCAGAGCACTTGAGACAGGTTGCAATTATGTGTGTGTGTGTGTGTGTGTGTGTGTGTTTACATGGTTGTTTGCAAAATATCTGTCTCCCCTACAGCATCGTAAGCTACAGAACGGGAAAGACGAGGCCTGTTTTCTTCTCATGGCATCATTGTGCTGAGTATGGTTGAAATCCAGAACCTGAACACTGAGCCGCCCAGCAGTGCACAGAGAGAATTACTGCCGTTTCCAAAGTGGAATGGGCTTCCACCCTCTCTCTCTCTCTCTCAATCTCTCTCTCTCTTTCTTTCTTTCTGATACTGGTTAGTGAAATCCAGTAAGTTCCAGCCACACATTTTAACAGTAAGGCATATATATATATTCACATTGTGTGTTCGCCTCCCATAGTTAGGTTTCTTTCTGTCACCAAGTATTTGGTCCCTTTCACCCTCCCCCCCTCCCTCCGCCCCACCCCCTGCCCTCTGGTAACCACTAGTCCATTGCCCATGTCCATGAGTCTCTGTTTGTTTGTCCTGTTTGTTTGTTGCTTTTAGGTTTATATCCCACGTATAAGTGATATCATGTGATTTCCAACTTTTTCTGTCTGGCTTATTTCACTTAGCGTGATCATCTCGGGGTCCGTCTCTGTTGTCGCAAATGGCAGTATTTCATCTCTTCTCTTAGCTGAGTAGTATTTCATTGTATATACATACCACAGCTTCTTTATCCAATCCTCTATCATAGGACACTTCGGTGGCTTCCGTGTCCTGGTCATTGTGAATAACGCACCTTCTTAAACTTGCTAATGCTCTTGTTTTCCCTCCTAAGCTGGTCCCCTGGGTATGACCAGCCCGCTCTGGAGAGGGTTCTGTCCTGCCATTCAGCAAGGCCAGCTACTGCGTAGCCCTGAACGCATTCATCATTAAATGAGAATGAAAATATGTAAACTAGTATCCTTAAAAAGAAATTAGAAAAGCAACAATAAACTTAAGGAAAGCAGGTGAGAAGAATTAATAAAGGTAAAAGCCAAAACTAATTCATTAATAAACAACAATTTTTCAAGAAACAAATACAGACTGGCCCTTTGAACAAACCAGTCGCCAAAACAAATCTCTGAAAATCAGATCAATATCAAAATAAAGTAAATATGAGTATGAAACATCTGGAGTAAAAAAAGAATAATGACAAATGTAAAAGAATGTTTTTGTTTTAAGTTTAGGGGATGTTACGTGTAATTATAGGCTGAAAGCCTGAAAATGTCATTGATATTGATGACCTTTTAGGAAAAAGAAGAAACCAAATTAAAACCAGAGAAAAAAATCTGAACTGAGCAATAACCATAGAAGAAACAGGCGTGTCTGTCAAAACACAAAAGCCACTGCCCCGGGGAGCCGTTTCTCAGGCAAATTCACTCACATCTTCAAGGAAAGTTTATTTCTGTGCCATTTAAATTCCTTTTGCGCTTATAAACAGATATAAAACCCCCTTATTAACATTAGAAAGCTAACAGAGACCTGATTTCTAACTCTAATAGAAATAACACAGGGGAAAAAAAACACAGTGCATCCTCATGTACAAAAACGTTAGTGCGCAAATCCTAAGTAAAAGAGAAATCTAATTCAGCATTAGAAATTCCAGAAACTCAGTTATTAATATTCAGACTGCTAATAATACCGCCGATTACCTGCGCATGTTTCAGAAGTGCGGCGGATGGAGAGTAAGGAGCCGGGATAAGAGGAAGGAGCAACGGTGAGTTGAAGAGTCGAAGAAATTTCCTGGCCGCGGGTTTCGTCGCTGCTTCGTTTGGCCGAGGAGGACTTGGCTTCCGTCTTTCCAGACTCAGCGGGTCGTACAACCTCCTTTACTGCCCCCAATAGCGTGCTCTACCACTCCGTTTGAGAAATGTTCTGCATGCAGACGGATGAAAGGGAAGAAAATCAGGCGATCGTTTCGATAGAGGTCAAGACAGCAGATGACAGAATTCAATGTCGTTTGACTCAAACGTTTTGGAAAACCGGAAGCGGGAGTGTACCTCAAACTAAGAGCCAATATAAAATTCCGCAGCGATGGACTGGAGGCATTCTCAGCAAAGCCAGCAAAAGAAGAAAAAAGTCAGCGTGCTCACTGAGGAATGCTTATAAATTCTCACTGTGCAAGAAAGGGAATAACACGCAACTTTGAGAAGTTTATAATGACCGGCTATCAGGAAAATCACTCAAAAGAGCCCATCAGTAAATGTTAAAATCATAAGAGCGTTCAACAAGTAATCCATTAACAAAAAAGGACCAAACATGTATTAACGAAAAAATTAAATAGTAGGAAATAGTTGGAAAAATTATCTCGTTTTCAATGACCACCAAATATGGGAGTTAAATAGGAGACACGTTAAAGAAGCATCCTGGACTCGCATGAATAAAACGATTTAACTCCGGCAAGGGACAAAAACAAAGACCCGGATGGCCAGAGAGACGCCCTGAATCCGACACAAAGATCATGCCGTTCTCTATCTAAAGGAACGCAGCCCCAGGAGGCGGGCAGGCCCACAGGGCCCGGCCGGCGGGGTCAGGATGGTGCCGCCCGAGCAGCAGCAGTTTCTGACGGAGGTGACCTGACTCACCCGGGATGGCGGGGCAGCGTGCTGACCATGTCGACGAAGCGTGGTCGGCCCAAAGCCACGCCGAGGGGCGCTCCGCGCCGGGCTCTGAGCCCAGAGGCGCGCGCCTGCCCGGAGCTGCTGCCGGCGGGAAAAGGCGGCCAGCACCGTGAGCTCCCAAGCAAGATGTGGATGGCTGGTCCCCATCTGGGGGAGGGTAGGGGGGTGCGGGGGGACAGGGACGGGCTGAAGAAGAGGGACAAAAAGCAAGAATAAGAGCGAAGATGCCCAGCGAAGGTGCCTCTACCACCTGACCGCTGATTCGCCCTTTGCCCTTGGCTTTTACTTTGGGCCACAAAGCTGGGTTTCGCTTCCCCCACAGCGACTGGTTCTGTGAGAGACTGGGGTCAGTTGTGGTAAGAAGCCAGATTTTTTTTTAGATCTGACCCTTGTTCTGTTTTGCATGGTTGTATATTCCCGGGTTACAGTTCAAAGTCTCTGTCACTGTTTATGTGAAGAACAATGTATGGGAGGGGCTCTGCTTTCTGCCCCACGCAGCCAGTGGCGAGGAAATACGGTCCCGTTGCTCCCCATGGCTGGGGGCCATTAATGTAAAAAGAATGGGAAGTGGCCGTGGATGGCAGTCACGGTGAGAGCTGTGAGCAGCATTTCAAATGAAGGAAGAAAGGCTGGATTCTCCAACACACGGGGTCGAGACACCTGGCTAAGCATTGCAGGGGAGAAACCTAATTAGAGTCCTTCCTCACAGATTACAGAAATGTAAATTCCGTGCGGACAAAAATTGTCATCGCCAGGATAAATCATGGGTAATATCCCCGTACTCATGTGGTGGGGATGCCTTCCCAAGCCTGGTGTCATGAGCAGAACACATATCCATCAAGGAAAAAGGATGGATAGATTGGGTTATCCAAACATTGAACACTTTTTCTGCTGTGGTTTCTATGGACATAATTCGACAACAAGCTATTCACTAACAAGAATATTTCCAACATATACGGCAAGGGTAAATATCCATAGTATAAGATTTGATAAGAAAAGAATTAATACAATAAATGGCTTCATTAACACAATTTGGAAGAGAAGAGACTATTAGCCAGCCGATGCATGAAAATACGCTCGACTTTACTACGAAAAAACCCGAAAGCGACATTCAGTTGGAGGAGTGTTTTAAACGTTCAGTAAAGAATAAACTCAAATATAGGAGAACTGAAAACGCACCCTGAAGCCGCTGGGCGGTTGAGGCCGGACGGAGCAGTGTCCGACCGCGTGGGGGACCCGCCGAGGCCGCTTCGCCCGGGGCGACGCCGGAGCGGGCGCCCGCAATGCCTCTGGACACCTCCGGTGCCAGTGCTGCTGTTTTATCCTACGGAAAGTGTGCGGATCTGCCTAAGGTTTAGCTCCGAAGTTTTTTTTATCACAACATCGTGATTCAGAGTGAAATTTGGAGAAGCCTACATGGTCACAATAGGAAATTGGTTAAATGCATTTTGTTGTACAAAATATGCTTTATCCTGTCATTATTAATTATGCCGTACATAAAATCTCGTGCTCTTGGAAACAGTCTCCTGACGTATTAAAGGAGCACACGGGGTAAGAAACATTCAAAAGAGATTGACAAACAGAGTAAGAATAAGACAGACACAAAGAAAAAGATTCAAGTGGATATACACTAACTGAGTATAGCTATGGGGGGGAGTTTGGGTGTTTTTAATTAAATTTTTATTATCTGTATTTTTCTTTTCGTAATTAATGTGTAATATTTGTAACAACAGCAAAAAACAGTAACATGTTTCTCAATTGCGAATAACATTACACCAAAACGTTCACAATACCTATCTCTGGGTGACAGAATTGTGGGGCTTTTTATTTTAATTTATAAACTTTTCTGTATTTCCCTTTAAGGAACAGGTATAACTTCTGTAATCTGAAAAAAAAAAATGCTTTTTAAAAAACCACAGCACTGAGACGTCGTCCGTCGGCCCCGTAAGACAGCCCCAAGTTCGTCCGATGGCGCGTGAGTTTCTTCACCACCCGGTCCTTGCTGGCACGAGCTGGCTCCGGGGTCGCCCTGCCCACGTGCCCCCTCACCCCCCGCCTCCTCACAACCCCTTTTACTGGAAAACGCCCCTCGCCCTTGCATGCAGCTGGGCGGGTCGGCGCCCCTGCTCCTCTCAGTCACCGTGTGACTTACATACTGTCCCCATTCGCTGGTCTTTCCCACTCCTTGGCCTCGACGTTTCTGCGAGGAAGCGCTTGCGGGGCGACCAACACGTCACATCGTCAAAACAGGTGATGAATAAGACATGAATGGCTCGGCCTTCGTGTATCAGGTGCGCCCATGGGCTTACCACTTACTCCATGTCATTGGATCCTACCCAGAGTTTTATGCGGTAGTTATTATTATGCCCCTTTGCCAAATGAGACCGAGGGCCAAAGAATTAAGGATTTTGGATTAACCCCCTTTCCCCTGCTCCCCACCCCCCCCACACCCCCCAGCACGCAGGAAGTGATAATAATTACAGAATAAAAGAACATGAAGAGACTGTGGCCATTTCCCTACAGGCAAGACCAAGTAAAGAACTGAGTTAATTATCTGGATAATTAAAACGCAAAGTGCCCTACTATGAAGGTGAGGGGGAGAGGGGAAGTAGGAACGGGTTGTTTATTTTCCTGTTTTGTCCCGGATTATTTCAGACGTCTACACAGAGTGCCTGGATTCATCTGCTTTGAAACCGCTTGAGAATTTTTATAGCTCAAACCAAAACAGGATGATGAAATGAACCCTCCTAGGCAGGAAGGCAGAGTAATCATAAAAGGTGATTTCTCTATATTATTTGGCCTTTATAAAAAGAACCATGAACTTCTGGAAAATGCATTATTGATGTGCTGTAATAAGGGGAGCTTTCTTTTTTCTTTTCTCTTTTCAAATAATGACTTACTTTATATTAACTGTGGTATGAAACATCGTCGCTAAAAGTTGTTTTTCAGCACAAGTGAATTGTGTTTGATTTCATACCCTGCCTTTTCCATCTATTTCAATAGCTTTCATGTTTTGTCTATGAGGCTTTATTCATGTCATTATTCGATTTCTAGTTCAGCATGAATTTAGTGGATTCAATAAATTTTTCTTTCCCAAATCTCATCCTTTTTTTTCCCTATGTTGAGTTTTCTTTGATTTCTAAGTGACTCCTAGTCAATTCAGGCTTACTTTCACATTTCATTTATTTTATCTCCTTCTACAAAAATAATAGTTAATTATACTATAATTGAAAAAAGATGTTTCAAATAATTAATTTTTTTTTTTGAAAAGGGTGACCTCTACTTAATGTCTTGAAAAATATTAAATCCACAGCCCTGTTCTCTTGTTGTACCTGCAAATCGCAGTTGGATGCGAGATTGTTATCGGAGCATCAGGACAAACAATACTCAAAGTCCAATGAAAAGAATTTTATTCAGAATACCAGTTTCGAGGAGAAGGGTTAATTAGGACTAGGTATAAAATTGAAAAATCCAAATGGCACAAATATCAGTGTTCTTCCCCAGTTACATTCTATAATAATTTATTTGTTGTCTATTTAGCATTCGGTCGGCACTAACTTATAAACACCTGCTGAGGAAGTGGCGACTTACATTCGGGGAACATAGGCTTAAGTCTGTAGAGCTCGAGTGTCACGAAGTCCCGAAGCCTGCGTGCCCACAGCTCCACAAAAAATAAACAATAAAAACCAAAAGTGTAGACAAAGGAGAAAGAAAGCAGATGTGGCCAAATGCTAATAATTCTTGACTCTCTGGGGCGGGGGGAGCCACACAGAAGTCAGCATGATTTTTTCACATTTCGGGACAGTGAAAGTTTTCCTTTATAAAAGGTTGGAATTTTTTAAAACAATGGAAAGCAAGGAGAGCGTGCGCAGCAGGGCCCCTGCTCAGTGGGGGGCCCGCCCCCCGGCCCCCGCGTCTCCCCCAGGTGTGGCTTTGCTCTCGTTCCCTGCACCTGCCAGTCCTCACACGCTGCTGGCGCTCCCTTCCATCCTCCCGGCCAGGACCCCAACATGGAGCACGGCCCCTTCTTCCTCGGTGCCCACAAACCGCCCGCACGAGGCAGGCAGGTGCCATCGATTTGACCGAAGGTGCCGGGGCCGTGGTTGGGGGGTGGGGGTGGCGCCTGCATCACAGAGCGTCGAAGGACATACGTCACAACGGAATGTTTTTGCGTTAGGACCTAGAAACACGGTTTGCCTTCTTGCCTTGGAAGAGCGCGCCGCCCTTCGCCTCTGATCCTTGTCGTCGCGTGTCCGGTGAAGCGGACGGGCGGCCCTGGCTGTCTCCACGCGCTCTCTGGCCGGCCCGACCGGGGGGTCGTCGCGCCTCCGCGAGGCCCGGGCTCCCGTCACGCTCGCCGCTCGGCCGATGCTCTCCCTCCCGCCCCTCCGTCTCTGCGTCCACACGGACTCCGAGCACGACTCGGGACTCAGCTTCTCGCGCAGAGCCGGCCCGCTCCCCGCATTCCGCCCGCCGCGTCCGCACCCCGTGCTCTGTCCCGGCTTCTCTCCAGCCACCATTAATCCCTTTGGTGAAGCCGACCACCGCTGGCCCCCTGAGAGCAACTAAGCTAGCAGAGGGCAGACGCGCGGATAAAGCGTGTGTTTTAAATAGAAATTTTTAAATGCTTGCTCCCCTGAACGGTGGCTTCACCGAAGACCTCTATTTAAAATGTGGCAAAGCCTCGGTAGCAATTTGTACGGCTTTTAAATGAGGAGCTCTAAGGAGGCTACGGCCATCGTGTTTCCCCGGGGCACTAGCCCGGGGGTCCCCACGCCCTGTTTTCCCCGCCCGCCCCGCCAGCCGCGTGCAGCCTCGGCGGCCCAGCTCTCAGGTCCCCTTGGGCCCGTCCCTCGTTCCTCCTGTGCCCAGGCCCCGCACCCAGCCCGCGTCTGTCCTCTCCCTGGGACGTCCGTCTGCTTCCCGGGCGTCGCCCCCACACCGTGCGTCCCGCGTGGCTCCCCGTGAGCAGGGTGCGGTGACCCCTGCCCCGCCCCCCGCCACATCTCGTCTTCGCCAGCCCCGACGTGCGCAGGCCGCGTGACAACCTCCGGGGACATCGTCCCTTCCCTGTCGCTTCTCCCTCCGCGACCCCGACTCCCGCAGGACGCCTCCTGCCAGCGGAGGCGTATTCCAGTCCCTCGCGGTGAGGGGGCTCAGTGCACGCCCTGCCCTGCGTCCGGGATGCGGGGCCATCCGACGGAACCCCGAAACACAGCTGGTCTAAGCCTCCTTGTTCCGCACGAGACCACCCGGGAGTCTTCCGCTTGTGGCAAATGGAACCTTCGGGAAAGTCACACGTAGGCACTGCACTAGTTTAAGGGCCTCGCTCTCCTAACGCCTGCTGAAGCACCAGCGAATACTGAAAAACAGCACCCACACTCCTAGACGGAGGGGGGCTTCTCCGGCCACGGAGCCTTCGGGTGTCACGCCCGCAGGGAGCCCCAGTGGGGGAACGATTGCGCCCTAAGCAGCCAGACTCAGGAGGAACCCAGCATGGCCCTTCCCGGGGCAGGGTGGCCACCTCTGCCTCTTGCTATGTCATCCGGGCCAACAGTTATGATCGTTATCTTATGTTACCAGACCTGGGACATGGGGGCAGGGGGGGTGTGGTCAACGTCATTCTAATTTTGATAGAAACATAAAAACTAGTGCGCACCATTCCTACACAAGTGGACTCTGAGCCTCGGGTTTGCAAAGGTTACATGTTCTCCTTCCCCTTTCCCGAAAACCTCCAATGAAAGGCCACGGGCTGGTAAGCCCGCCTGCCTCCCACGACTGGGAGTCGGCCCCGCTGGGGTCCAGAGTCTCCGGGGGAGGAGCAGTAACGCACCAGCCGTGGTGCCGTTCTGACGTGAGCACCCGCCTTCCGTGAGCGCCCCCGCCCCCCATCCCCTTCCGGGCATGTCCCCAGACTGTGCCTCAGTGACCGGCGGGGTCTGGCGGCCTCTGAGTCCTGCCCGCCATCCTCCCCGTGGAACTTCGTAACTTGAAGAAAGTCAGCTGTTTCCTCTGTGGAGGTAAGATTGGGAAAACGTGAGTCCTGAGCCGTCGGCCGCCTGCGAGCCCACAGCGTGGGCCACGTCCGCGTGCAGGAGGGCGGAAGGGACCCAACAGGAACGAGAGAGGCAGAGGTGAGTGGCGGCTCTCCCGACTTTCCAGGGTCGGAGTCCCGAGAAGAACTCTGGACCTCCCCGAGGTCCTGCTTTCTTTCCTAACGCTGGCTTTGGCGATCCGAGTTACCCAGATCCCTCCCGTAAGTCTTTCCATGCGCAGATGAATCTAAGTGGGTTTTCCAATGCCTGGAGGTCCAAGAATCCTAAGTAGCCGATGGCCCATGCTGTGCTTATCTTGGTAACTGGCGTGCGGACCGTGTGCCGGGAGCCGTGTCGGGTAGGTCGGCTGGCCCCCTCCCTCACGGGGCTCGCAGCCCGGGGCCCGGGGGCAGCTGAATCGCACTGCTTGCTCCCAGGCCCTGGGCGTCCTGCCGGCCTGCCAGCGGCCCCTTCTCCGGACGCTCCAGCTCGTCCACTCGCAGACGCACAATGGCCCCGTCTCCCCTCTATGTTCCTGGTATCTCGTGCGATCATAAGACCCTCTGAACGTTTGTTCTGGGAACAAGTGTGAAATGCCGTCATGGTAATGACGATGCCGCTTTATGGCCTTCGGATAAATAGTCCCGAGCGCCAAGCGCGCCCAGGCCATGGGTACTTTGCGGCAGAAAGCTGACGTCCGTCGTGCGTCTCTGCCAAATGAAAACACCCTGCAAGACCTTCAGCCTCCTCGCCTTTTCTCATCTCATCCGAGCCTGGCTTTCTAAGCAGGCTTCCTTACAGGGAAAAGAATGAGCCTGTGGCTGGGGACAGGGGAGGAGGGGCGATCAAAGGAACTGGTTAACTCGGTGGCATTTCCTGAAAATAAGATCCATTGGTTTCTGCTGGGGATAAATCTCAGGGCTTCAGGTACTTAGGAGACTGATTCTTCCGTATTGACCCAGGAACCAAAGTTCAGGACCCAGAAAGCTGAGGCCCCAACACCTCATTCGCTCATTCATTCCACAAGCGCTGTTGTGTGCCAGGTGTGTGCCAAGCGTGATGGTTAATTGCTGTGACTGACCCCACTCATGAGTTTACAGTCTAGCACAGTGGTTCTCAAACTGACTCCTACCCTGGGATCACCAGGAGAGTTTTTTAAAAAATACTGACTCCCGAATCCCATCCCCGGAGATTGTGATTTCACTAGACTGGGATTTTAAAAACTCTGTATTATACAGTTAAAAAAAAAAAAAAAACCCAGGTGATTCTAGACGTGCAACCGAGGCTGAGAACCACTGGCCTAAGGAGAGAGAAAGGTAAACAAGCAGGGAACAACCAGGAAGGGAATGACTGGAACACGGTACTGTGGGGCCACAGGAGACCCTCTGGGCCAGGCTTAGAAGACTCTGAGAGTCTTTGTCAAGGAGACAACTGAGTCCTAAGGGGTCATGAGGATGTCCAGGAGATGATAATGGGAAGATGGAAGAACAAGGGAGTTCTGAGCCGTAAGGACAGTAATGTCATGAGAGAGAGACAGACAGAGGGAGAGAGACAGAGACAGAGAGAGACAGCCTGGTGTACGAGAGGAACAGAAAATGACCTCACAGCAAGGGGAGGCAGGAGACGGTAAAAACCGAGCTTAAAGGAGTAAGCAGAGAACAAGACACAAACAGTGAAGTTTCGAGACGCGGGTCCGAAGGCAGCAGGGCCGCACCGCGCAGTGCGCAGAGGACGAGAGGCTCAGCCGCGCTCTCGCCGAGGCCTCACGCAACCCACCCCGTTGGCCCGCACCTGTCATTAGGACCAGCCTGGTGGCCACAAGGTGAGTGAGGCTTGGCGATCTCGGTAATGACGATGCCTTCCTGCTGAGCTCTCCTTTATGCCTCGTGCTAGCGTTGGAAATATTTATAGGTTTCTTCTTCCCCCCGAGGAGATCAAAGCAGCTGCATTGTCTCATTAACCTTCGCTCGGCACCCCTGGAGGAGACGGCAAGGTAAGGTATATTAGGAAAGATCCTAAACAATTAAAATGTAAAAGACTTGCCAAAAACTCAGCATGACACGCTGAAAAAATGCCAAGTTCCGAGGCTGACTTCTCGTGATTCTCGGGGCACCGATTCGTCTGCAAGATGACGCTGTCAAGAGGAGCGGGTCAGCTCGGGGCGCTTCCGCGGGGCGGGACGGTGTCGACCTTCAAGCTAACCTGCACTTAGAAAAAAAAAAATCAGAGGGGAATGAAATTGCTTTTGCTCAGGAAAACTCATCCAATTTCAGTTCCAGGGGAAAGAGTTCACTCAGGAACGGAGCTGTGAGAAAAATGCATGCACTGGCTCCCGGAGGAACAAGATTGGGCCGACCTTCCCACTGCTAATAAAAATTTGGCTATTCTGCACTCGCCCTCACGGAGGAGCAACGAGGAATTGCTTATCAAAAGCTAAAGCACCTAGCGTTGGATGCGACCCGGTAGATTTTTGCTAATTCAGCCACCAAGCATTGCGGTTGGCCCATTTATCCGGCTTTTAACCGGTCGAGCATATTTCCAAACAAAATGCTAGCTCTTAGAAACCCAGATCCGACTGTCTGCTGCTCCTGCCTGAAGTCCCTCTCATCAGACCACCTGGAAAAGGAGGTTTGTGCTCACCTTCCAGTGCCGGCCCTGACCTTGGCCCACGCCCGAATGCAAACAGAAGAGGCAGAGGATGGATTAGACCAGTGCGTCTTGAACTGTAACGCACACCGCACCGTCCGGGAGCCTTGTCCAGGTGCAGACCCCGCGGTCTGCACTCCTGGCAAGCTAGCTGCAGGGTCGTGAACCCCACTTTCTCTCTACCTGTCCTGAAGCTCCGAGAAGATCTCTCCTCTCAAAATCGGCCTCTTCAGTTCCCGTTCTTAGAGAATCATCTGAATCTTGAAGGCCGTTTGTCCTTCCAGAGTCTCCCTGCAGGAGCGCTTTCCCTGGAGAATTAATATTTGATGCTCCTTCTCAGCTAACAGCATCAGGGATTAGGTTTCGATTGGTTGACATCCACGCCAAAATGCGAAGAGTTAGGACTGTGGCTACTAAAATGACAAAGGCATCGGGGAGTAAAGAAAGGGACCTATCGATGATATAATCTTCCCCCAACCAAAGGGAGACTAACAAACAGAAGGGAAGCCCCTCTTCCTGCCCTCAGAGAAATTTCGAGGGAGATGATGTCACTTAAAACACAGTAGACGCTAATAGCCGTCAGCCTGGGATCGGATCAGGGACCAAACAGGCAAACCTCTGTGTGCATTTCCTAATCTGCCGAACGGAAATGACCTGCCTTATCCTCTCAGTATTATCGTGTGGCTTAACTGAGACGCTTCCCTTCGGTATTGCCAAGCGCCTAGTGTAGTAGCCCTGATGGTCACTCGAAGTGATAATCGAAATGTAACGATGCCGGTAAAGTTTGCAATGCTCAGATGAGCCAAAGGACTCAAACTTGAGGACTTCGAGGAGCTCCAGTTCGGGGGAGAGGGCGATGCGGTCTCCCACACCATTCACAGCCCCCCATATCTTGTGCCCCATCCCGGCTCTCAGCCTTGAATGATGTCTTCGAGGACTGGTCCTGTCTCATTTCCTTGTAGGCTTTTCCCGTGGGGAAAATGGCATGTGCGAGAAGGAAAAAACAGCCTCAGCCATTAGGACAGACCCCTCTGGTGGGCCTCGTACCTCCGCTGGCCACCTTTACTTGCTGACCTTGGGCAAGTCACAAACCTTCTCACCCTTGGCTTTCGCCTCTGCAAGGTGGGAGCAGCAGACGAGATCGCAGAGGTCCGTCCCGTGGCTTGAACAGAGTAGTGCGTGTGGCCCCCTGGTAACTGAAAACTGCGGTCCCCTTCCGCCGCGAACCCCAGAGCCAATGTCCTTTCACCCTATTCTTTTAAATAGACGAGTCCCTTAGGAGCAAGCAGGCCAAGCCGAAGATTGATGCTAGCCTTATTTCTTCATCCTTTTCTCAAACTCGAAAGGGTCGCTGTTGTCCTCTAACCTTTACCAAAGCTGATGCTGGCAGGTTTCCCTCCGAATGATCGTAGCCCAAAGAACTTTTGGAGAAGCCGCGTTGACTGCGATGATTTAGGGCTGTTATTTTCTAACGATAGGGCAAATTCAAATTCCGAAGGAGCTCAGGGGTCCGTCGCTCGGCCCCTCAGAGGAGATGATGGCGGGGCCGCAATGCGGCCTGGAGAGACCGCCAACGGCCCCGCGAATCAGTAGGAAAATGTCCAACATGTGCTTTGTTTCCCAACAAACGATGTGCAGTGTGGGCCGTGGCGATCTTTCTAAAATCTCGTCTAATGTAAATTCTGTTTTATATGGGTTAGCAGATGGGGCCGGGAAGCCACAGAGCAGAGTGGCTGTACAGTATATTCTGAGTCACGTCGGTGGGGTGACAGGCTCCGTGTGTCTGTGTGGGGTAGGGAGCTGCTAAAAATAATAAGGGAAAATCAGATCGACACCTAGATGTTTTGAAGGTGAAAAAGACCATAACTGGAAATCTAGAGGTGGTTAATCTGATTTTTTTTTTTTTTTTTTTTGGAGATGGGAAACAAAGTGTCGTTGAGATGCCACGTGGCTAGAGAACGGCCTTTATCGATTCTCTCCTCCTCTCTGGGACTCAGTGTCTTCGCACAGAACAGGAGGCTTAGTTGGGGGTCCGTGATAGCAGAGAGCTCTCACTGCACGTGCTCAGTGTAACCCACAGCGGTTAGACAGGCCCGAGAAGCCTGAGGCTCTAGCCGGACAAATAGTGTCTGTCACGCGTCTAGGATAGAGCTGATTGTCGTTTCGGAGCACCGGCAACCCGTGTGGCTCAGATGGTCTCAGAACTTCTCTGGGTTCTTAATAGCTACTGAGTCCAGTATGCCGCAGGACGAAGGGCCCAGGTGGCGAGGTGAGGTGGGGGGCTGCAGAGGGCTGGGTCGGGGGCGCCAGAGAGGGAGAGAAAAGTCACCACCAGATCAGCCATGGAGGTGGCTTTGGCTAAGAGACGCCCTGCACCTTGGCTCACCTCGCCACTATGCGCCAGCCACAAATTCAAGCCCAGGCAATGTAAGTGACACAGAGACCAAAAAAAAAAAAAGTGTTTTAAAACAACAGAAAGATAGGTCCTCGCAGTTCCCTGGTTCTCTTGGCACCTGTGATGGGTTGACTGGTGGCCCCTCTAAAAAGATTCGTCTGTTTCCTGACGCCCAGAACATACGAATGTGACCTTATTTAAAAAAAAAAAAAAAAAGTTCTTTGCAGAATTAATTAAATTAAGGATCTTGAGATTAGGTCATCCGGGATTGCTTGGTGAGGGCGGGGGGCGCGGGGGCTCTAAATCTAATGAAGCGCCCCTGTAACAGACCGGAGAGAAGACACACGGGGAGGAGGAAGGCAGAGGGGGAGTGGTCCAGCCGAGGAAGCCGGGAACTCTGGCCGCGAGCGCCTGGGGGAGGCAGGGAAGGGCCTCCCCTGGCCCCCGGACCATAGGAGAATGGCTTTCCGCTGTGGTAAGCCACCCGGTTTGGGGTTATTGTTACAGCGGCCACAGGAAACTAATACACCATACAGAGTAATGGTGGCCGTGGGGCGGCTCGCACTGGCCAGAGGAAGATTTGGGGCAATGGGTTTGTGTCAAGGACATTGGCGCAGATCCTCTGACCATGCCTCTCCACTGCCCTTCGGACTCTCCCCTTTGCACAGGACACCTCTGCACCCCCAAGCAAGGAGCCCCTTCCTTATTCCCTCTGGAATAATTCCGCTCATCGCACCACCTTGCCTCCCCCAGGCTGCCCCTCGGGTCCGCCTTGCCCTTGGCCAAGGTCTTCAGTCTGACTCAGCTACCAGCCTAAACATTCGTCATAATTCTGTTTGCACAGAATGCTCATGGCCACGTTGGGGAACATACCCTCAATCTGGGCCCCCTTGGGTCATTTGTTATTACCCAAGTGACAGCTTACAACTGCACACACAAATACTGCTGAAACTCTGCCGGCTTTTGACGGCTGAGGAACGGACCAAAAAAGGAACTCGAACGCAAGCGAGCTCCCCGCGCTAGCGTCTGATAAGAAAACTTTCCAATGTGCAATAAATAATGGGCAGAAGGGTCATTTCTGAAATTTCATCTCTATGGCCTCGGAATTTCAATCTGTGGGAACAGCAGTTCACAGGAAGAAGGGGTGAACCCAGCCACGAATTTCTGTTCACGTTCTCACCCTGCCCACCTTTTCCTAGCGGTGTGCGCCGCCGGCACACACCGACCGGGTCTGAATCGCACCCGCAGCAACCCCTTGCTGTGACCCCGAAGCTCTCATTCTCTGCCCCCACGTCTCATCTCATCCCTCAGCCACCTACCTGCCCCGGGACCTCGCCAGGGAAAACAGAGTGGGCCGTTCTGTCAGCTCGGCCTCCCCCCCCTGGTCACAGCCGGAGGCAAGGGACAACTGTGGCTCGGATCTCTCATTTTATGAAGAACGTTCTGATAAGGAATTAAACCCAGGCCCAGAGATGCTATGGACTGCACATGACTAGATAACATCACGTATCGCTGTAATCTGTTCACCATCAGCGTGCCATAGACAGTTCATCTGCAACCTGGGAGCCGCTGTCTGTGGGAAGGAAGAATAACGGCCTCCTTGCACGACCGCGGTGAGAATCCGCACACCCAGAGCAGAGCCTGGCCCGTCGCGAGGCCTCGCGGACCATGAGCCACGAGAACCTCACTGCTGTTACCGTGCTTCTTGTCATGACCGGCCTCCCCCAAAGCGTCCCCTCGCCCCCTTTCCATGCTGCCCCCGTAATGACGGAGGGAGAGATGCACAGCAGGGGAGAAACGCCAGCAAAAACGCGGTGCCCGCTGGACCCGAAGGGGTCGGGGCCGTCCAAGGACTAAGAGGCGCCTCCGCCTCAACCTCCCTGCTCATCTCCGTGAGGTGTTCTGTCCGCAGAGCCCTCGTTAGACACTTTTGCTTCAGAAATCACGGCAGCCTGACTGGCACTTGAGTTTGTCTCCGAAACCACCAACCTGCATCTGGAATACGCATCACCCCAAGAACACACCTTGCTTCGTGAATGAGCAGACACGTGACCCCAAAATTGCCCAGCGCAGACGGGTGATGCTACCTCGGTCTGCACGTCCTGACAGGGCGGCGGCTGCCAGCTGCCTTGGGCCACGCACGGAGGGAAGGACTCCTGTTTCCGCCCCTGCCAGCCGGGTGTCGGTCCACCGAAAGCCCCAAGCTCCTGGTCCCCGGCGTGCGGCTGGGCGTAGCGCTCAAACTGCGGCTCATCCGCCTGCACCCGGCTCCCTGCCTCAGCCCTAAGCCCTGCCCTCGACCCGCCTGCCTCCGTCCAGCCATGCTCTTCTGCACCTGTGCACACCTGGCTCCTGACAAAAACGCAGGTTGTCAATAGTGCCTCTGCCCTCCTTTGGCAAACTCCGACTTTCCTGGTGTTTCCTCCGATTTACCCCAGCTCTGTTCCAGGTGGGAGCCAGACCGTGGGAAGTCTGCTGGGTCATCTGGCCAGCACTCCAGTCCCGCCCCCATCGCCCCAATCACAGGCCTCACCTTCCCGCAAAAAGTCAGTCTCTTGACAAGAGCATCTCTCTGGTCAACTTCTCACACTACTGCATAAATGA
This sequence comes from Rousettus aegyptiacus, assembly GCF_014176215.1. NCBI lineage: Eukaryota > Metazoa > Chordata > Mammalia > Chiroptera > Pteropodidae > Rousettus > Rousettus aegyptiacus. Next base: position 41,480,105 of record NW_023416288.1, on the reverse strand, counting down.
CGGGCGAGAGCAGAGGCTGTCCCATCAGGACAGGGAACCTGACAGGGGCCGGTATTCCTTCCCCTAAGGGGCATCCTCGGAGTCCTTTTCTGGCCCAAACATTGGAAACCTTTGCGCCCACCTCAAAACTGAGTTATTTTAACAAAGGCGAATTCACATATTAGTTTGTGCGGCTGCCATAGCCAAGCGCACGAACCGGCGGGCTCGAACGACAGAAATGCTGTGTCTCACCGTTTCGGAGGCCGGAAGTCACACACCAAGGTGCCAGCAGGGTCGCTGCCCTCGCAGGGCTGGGAGGGACAAGCTCCTCCAGGTCCCTCTCCTCCTCACTTCTGCTGGCCTCGGCCATTCCTGGGCTTGCAGGTGGCGCCCCCCGGAGGCTTCGCTTCGTCCCCTTTCTGCCCACACCTGTCAGAGCGTTCGAATTTCTTCGCTGTTTAAGAACGCCAGTCATATTGGGTTGGGGACGGCCCTGATGTCCTCATCTTATTTCAAACATCTGCAAATACCCTGTTTCCAAATGGGGTCACAATCACAGGTCCTGGGGGCTGGGACCCCAACTTATTTTGAGGGAGACATGAGTCAACTCATAACACATAGGTACAATATGTTCTTATTTATTCGTGCATTTCTGAAGACCTCGAAAGTGTTCGTAATTAATTTTTCTAAAGGAAAAACGACAGTCGAGGACCCGGTGGAGGGGCTCGAAGCTCTCAGGCGTTTGTCCTTCAATATCGTCTCCTCTTTCCTTTTTTCAGTGTTTTCGTTAACGTTTCCTTTGCGGGGGTTCCCTGAATTTCCTGCTCGGCCGGTCTCGTGTTTGTCTGGCGTGGGTCACGGCGCCTTAGGTAACTTCCGCTGCAGAATTACCGCCCACATCTGATCTCCAGCCCTCGCACAAGCAGGAGGACTTAACGACACCTTGGATGACGCTGCTACGTGACACGAAGAGTTCTAAATAGTTCAGTAGCCGTGAATTTTAAAAGAGCACGAAGGAGACCAGCACCCCTCGCAGAAATTCCGAGGGACAGAAACAGGAGAGCGAGCCACAGCCCAGCGTGACAAAGGCAGCCGGGCATTTTCCTCAAGCAGCTGACGCGACACATTGTAGCCGGCCACCCTGTGAACACAGCATGTAATTCAAACGGACCCCCTGCTTTGAAATCGTGTGATCTTTTTTTTTTTAATTTGAGGAATTTATGGCTTTATTTTCCAAATTCGGATAACCAATCGAGACTGCGTTAATCTTTTCTGGTCACACTATTTCAAACTCACGTAGTTCAAACTGGCATCAGGTGCCACCGGATTGTGTAACAAGCACCTTTCTTTAATTGGGAAAAGTCACAGAGCAAAACCGTGCAAAGGAAACAGGCGGACGGTGGCCACCTGTCTAGGTACAGAGGCCAGGGAGGCACAGGTTGGGAATAAGTGGGTTTTAGACACGGCTCTGGGCCTCGGTCTTCATTTGTTCCCTCCTCCTCTCTGCCTCACTCTGAAGTCTACTAACGACGGAAGTATTGCCCGGAAGTATTGCCGTTTCTGTTCCTCTGTCTGCCTCCAGCCACCCACAGTGTAGATGCTAAGCCCCGAAAGCCAAGTGACCTGAGGGCAGCGTGAGGCAGTCGGTCGGTCCTCAGCAGCGTCACATTGTGGGTGGCCACCTGTGGGCGAGCCCTGAGACTTGGCTGTTAGACTTGGCTCTGACACCAGCAAGTTATACCTTGTGGACCAAACAATCCGTTTAGCTGCTCTGGGCTTCCGTTCCCCCAGAGTAAATTATGTTGTGCACTTTTTTTAAAGGGTTGGAATGCCAAAGCCAGCACGCGGGATACGTGGTTACCCCCTTATGGAGAGAAGTTTGGATTGTGTGAAGGGGCTGTCGGACCGTGAGCCCGCTCCTCTCCCCGCTGAGCCCATGGTTCTCCTGAGTCCCCAGGTGATGCTGAGGTCTCTTGTGCCCCAAAAGCTGCTCCCTCCAGTTTTTCCAACTGTCTCATCATAAGCGACCTCACCTACCACACCCTACCCCAGCTACGGTCTACACCTCCTACCTGGCCCCAGTGAGGAGGAAGAGGCTATCTTGGTAGTATCGTGCTGACCCTGACTCTGACTGCTCAGCTCGTTCTGGGCAGGCGGACCCTTAGGCTCCTGGATGACAGGGACCTAGGTAGACAGTGTTCATATTTTCTGAGCCTAAACACATGATTTGTTTCACAAGGGATTTGTGAATTTTCAAAGTGAAATAATCTAAAAAGTATGAAAATCAAATCATGTCTAGTTAAGGTTCTAATTAATTTCTTTAATCAAAAAAATTAGAACCATCTCTCTAAGGAAGTGCAGAATACCACCCACAGTCACAGTCTTGCCCCTGGTTGGTGAGCACCCGAATCCTCCCCCGTCACCCCAGCCCCTCCCGACCGCTAACGCCACAGCCCAGCCCATTTCTTCCTCCCAAAGTCCTTTCTTCTCTACGTAAAGGAAGAAATTAATTTTGAGCCTCACGGAAAAATGAAAAGAAGAACACGTCTTTTCCCGGTCTCAAGGAGTTTCAGTGTAAAAACACGTTCTTTTTGCAGAGTGAAGGCTTGTTATTTTCGCCCCATTTCTGAGCATGGAGATTCCCGAACGCTTTGGGATTTCACGTTTCGGTTTCATGCTCGACGTCTGGGTGGGTTTGTTTATGTCCGATCATTCCTGGTCTCATGAGGGTGGGAGTAAGGCATTAAATACTCGGCGTTTGCCTGCCTCACCGGGACGGGCAGCAGCTGGTGCCAGCAAAAGGAAACCGTGTAGAATGAGCTGCGACTCCAGCATCTGCGAACCAGGCCTCCTGTACAGCTGGCGCAAATGTCAGAGACCGGGAGTCCGAGTCGGGAAGACAGCGCCTCCCCTTCTCAAGGTGACTTCTCAGGGACACGAAACAGCCTTACAGGCCCGAGGATCATTCTCCTCATTTTCTTCTGGAAATAGCACTCGGAAGAGGGTTGATGAAGAGGTCAGAATACACAGTTATTTCAGAGCCATTTGGCTTTTTTCTTTTTTCTGTACTCAACCAAAAGGTCATCAGCATTGCCAACAGCTAACATTGCATGCTGACTTGTTTGCAAGAAAACCCAATTATCACAAACAAAGCCCTCTTGTCTCAGATCGGCTTACTGCCGGCCAGCGTTCAGAAAAGAGATAGAAACAGATGTTCCTCCGGCACTGACTTCGGAGGGCCTCCCACCACCCCTCCGGCAGCAGAGACCTCGTCTGGGTCCAACAGGCACCTTTCGACCAAGTGCTGCCTCCCTCTGCCAGCCAGGGCCTACAGGAGCCAGGTCTCTGCTAAGTTGTTCTTTTATAAAAACAAACAAACAAACAAACAAAACAAACAAAACAAAACAAAAAAACAGAGAAGTAACATTTTTCTGGTTTTGAAAATAACCAAGAGCTGCAGTGTGAACTCTCAAGGTGAATTTGGCCAACCAAAGCGCAGTCACAGACTCTGTGACCCGCCAGCTTCGGTGACAGGTTGTTTATACTCATTAGGAGGCTCTGAGAATGGAAGGCCTCTGCGGATTTCTTCTTTTTCTCTTCCTTTTTTTTTTTTTTAAATACTTAAAAATAGAGCATGAGCATCTAAGAAGGAATTAGTGAAAGTAAAATAACAACTTTCATTTTTTTTATTTTAAAAAAAATAAAGCATGTTTTAACAGGGCATCATTGAGGAATCATCTGTCTTGTCTTTCCTAGTCTATATTTACATGTCTGCGTAGCTTAACAATACAGTGGACGCGTTAGTGATTAATAACAGAGAGAAACGATAAAGGTTCAGAATGTGCAGTTGGAAAGAGAGGCCACACAGCACAGTAGTTAAGGTGTAGACTCTGGAACCAGCCTACACTCGAACCCTGGCTGTGCGACTTTGGACAAGTGACTGAACCTCTCCAAGCCTGTTTCTCCATCAATAAAAAGGGAATGAGAAAAGCATTTCTCACGTGATCGTTGGGAAGGCTAGAAAGATGCCACCAGGTGAGAGCTGACAGTATTTATACTCTTTCTGAAGCACACATTTAAATCTTGTGTGCAGTGAGATTGGCATGTAATAGCCCATCAACTGGCTTGAGAGACAGGTGTCTATCCGCTCTAGATGTCTACCTCTCGTGCCATGTGAAAAGCAAAGTCCTTCCGCAGCCCCACCGGCCCCTGGCACGGCCATCACCTCCTCCCGCACGCTGGCCGGTAGCTCAGCTCAGAGTGTGCAGGCTGAGGAGTGACGCTTGCACAGTGTGGCCGAGGGCCACCTGGCGGGTGCAGTTAGTGGGAGGTCTCTAAATTCGGGGGGTTTCCAGCAGTTTGTAAATGACCTTCCTTTTTTTCCACAGACATCCATAGAGCTATAGGATGACTGCTTAACCGTGCAGGCCGCCTCGGCGAGTGAGAGCTTCCTCATTCATTCATAATAGTTCATGCAAAGAATCGCGATTGAATCTAAAATCCGATTGCTTTATCGAGGTGTCTCGAACCTAACATTTGATAGTAAAAGAAAAGGAAAAGCTTTTTGGTTCTTTAAATGTCATTTTTGAATGATTATATAGTTTGAAAATTTTTTATTCCCAACTTTGAGAGTAATGGTTTTAGCGATGACTATCAAGGTTTTAAAGAGATCATTTAAAATCTTGGCCAGAAATTGCATGTAACCATTTCATGCATAAAGCCTGATTTTTTGGAAAGTTTTGTTCAAAGAGGAATTTTCAAGTTTCTCTTTTAAAAAAATATGTATAAGATCCTATGTGGAAGTTTCAGACAAAGTCATTTTCTTAATTATGTAACATAAAGACATATTTTTTCACCAGGACCCATGGAGATGCCCCCCAAACCCCTCCAGCAGACCCCAATGTGCCAAACAAACACCACCCTTCTCTTTGTGTGGCCATCATGGCTGTGCGGAGCCATGGTGGGTGGGAAGCCCTTGTGGCCTGAAGGAGAAATTTTTGCATGAAAAATATGCGAGAATGTTTAAAGTAGCATTCTGCATAACAGTAAAGCAAGCAGGAAATCGCCAGTGAGGTGGACAACTGAATGGACCCGTGGGTGCAGACTCCCTGGAAGGGGAGGCAGGGGAAAGCCAGGCAGGCGGCAAGGGGCCAACGCGAGTGAACCCCAGAAGCGTCCTGTTAAGTGAGGGGACAAATACAGCACCACGGAAGAAGACACACAGAGTTCACAGACTGCCCGAACCAAACGATGGATTCGAGAGGCAGGGAATTAGTGAGGCTTTTAAGGGAAAACAAAGCTATTCATTCTTTCAAAGCTGCTCCGACCTCAGGGACTTGAACTTGCTGCGTTTTCTGCCCGGAATGCTTTCCTCAGAGAGAGTTTTCCGTCACTGGGACTAGGTTTTTGCTCAAGCACTGTCATATCTGCGAGGTCTCTCCAGACCACCTGGTATAAAATTGTACAAGAAAACATTCTGCGCGTGCACACACACACACACACACACACACACACACACACACGTCGTGTACATAGCCATTATCGGTCTTATTTGACTTCATAGATTCAACACCTGATATGTAGATTTATTAGTTTACTGTCTGTCCTTCCCACTCGAGAGGTCAGGAACTTATATTTTATTTTATTTTTATTTTTATTTTATTTTATTTTATTTTTTTATTTTATTTTATTTTATTTATTTTATTTTATTTTATTTTATTTTATTTTATTTTATTTTATTTTATTTTATTTTATTTTATTTTATTATTTTTTTCGCTGTCTCACCGGCACCAAAACAGTGGCCGGCACAAACTAGGGTTTCAGTAAAAGTCTGGATGTTTATTTAGCATTTGCTTTACCCCAGTCTACCAAATTTTAGTGCAAGTACAAAATTTACAGTGACCAACTTGGGCATGTAAAAATGAAAGCTGCTAGAATTGCGTTTTATTTTTTTCTCCTCTCAAAACCCAAATTTTACTGCTTGAGAAAATCTAAAATTTTTCGTTTCGAGGTAAACCTTTCCCTTCTGGATTTTTTTCCTCAGCATCTCTTTCAGGCAAACGGCCAATCTGACATTTTACCCCACTCGGTCCCCGGCCCCTGTTTCCCTCTGTCTCCTTGGGGGGTGAGCTTAGTTCCTGGGATGTGGGGCGCACAGGGCGGTGTGCGGGGCCCTCGCCTCCTCTGCCACGTGGCCCGGCGGCAGGCCAGCGTCTGTGGCAACGTCACTTGCCCCGCCTGACCTTGGTTCACAGCCACCTCTCCCCACCGCAGCCACCACGCAAATATTCGCCTTCCCCCTCCACTCTCTGCTCTCCGGAGCCGCCCGGATCACAGATACCTTTTGCTCGTACTGCGAGGCTAGCCCCTCTTAGGGGCTCAGGCAACTTTCAGATGACGGCCTGTGCCACTCCGGGGTGGCGAGAGACCCAGGAAAGGGGACGTGAAGGTTTTCTTTCACACCTCACACCTTTCCATTGCAGCTGCACCTCCCCGCCTGGTCCGTGAGTCACCCAGAGGGAAGATGCTCCGAGGTGCCCCCGAATCGCCTGGAGTTTTCCTCGTATCTGCCTGAGGTGCCCCCCGAATCCCCCGGGCTGTCCTCCTGTCCGCCTTGAGCCTCCTCTTCTCCCAGTGAATCAGACTTGATCGCATGTCCCCCAAACAAGCTCTCCCATCACCCCCAACCCTCCCCCACTCCTTAAGCACTCAGAGAACTTTTTCTCTCTCAAAATTGTGCCTCTGGCTCTATCACAAGGAGATTTATAAAATAGTCAACTCCACTCGTAAATTCCACTGATTCTGAACCTCGCATCTCCCCGAGCGGTGGGTGACTCAGGGGGCGAAGAGCTGAGGGCAACAAGCGATGGAGGAAAACAGGAACGTTTGGAGTGTTTTTGGAATTTTATCTCCACCACAGTGGAAGCCAGGGCTCCCCAGAAGCTTAGGAAATGGCTTTACAGATTTAGATAACGCTTTATTTACCGCATCCTCCGGGAAACCTGCAGAGGCATTTTTCTTCTCTCCAACAGATGTTCACCACTCGCAAATCCCACGTTTTGTTTTTAATTTAACAATTCTTGATGGAAATATTTTTACCACATATTTCACACCTTCCAGATTTATTCAATGTACAATCGAGAAGATAATGACCCAATTTTCAAAAGAAGGTTCTATTATCAAGAATATCAATGATCGCCCCACGCTCTTCGAGAATAGCTCTGGGAACCGTCAGGTTGAGGAGGTGGGCGGGAAGGCAAGGGTTTTACTACATCCGGGCTCACCTTCCTTCCACCTCCTTATATCGGCTTCTCTCATGCTTGCTCGCCTGTCGACCAGGAGTAGTGTCCAGCGTCCTGTCTGTCTGTAACAGCTGGTCCCTGCTTCTCCAGGTGTGGTCCTTGGATCAGCAGCATCAGCTCTGAGAAATGTACAATCCCAGACCACCTGAATCAGAGCCTGCCTTGCATCAGGATCCCAAGGGGATTCATGGACTCGTCAAAGATGGAGAAGCGCTCCCCAGATTCAGGGCTTGTCTCCCCAGAAAGAGCCCTGGCTTCACTCCCAAGACATGTTGGTTCCGTCTAGGTGGAGGCTGGAGCCCCTGCCCCACCAGGCCCCCCACAAAATTGTGACTTAGATGACCCGTGGACTACCATTGTGCTGACATTCCCAGGTAGAGAACAATCCCCATTATTAGATAAGCTGGGACAATTGTTTATGACCCAGAGTCTGGACTGACCCTGGGGCAGGAACTCAGGGGGGCAGCTAATTAGGAAGAAGAACGTGATGCAAAATGCAGCCTGAGACGCTTTTGTGTACATAAACCCATCAGCAATATTGCTATGGCAACTCGCTGCAATCACGGTTACAAACACACACGCACTTTATCCAGCACATCCCCAGGGTGCATGTGATACGCATATAATATTATATACATTATATATGTACATGTAATGTAGATAATGTTTCATATTACATGCATATGCACATATTATGTATGTTGTATACGTAATATACCGTATATGTATATTGTACACGGACACACGATGTCAATTAATATCAATATACACAGTGTGTCCATTTGAAGCTTACAATCCGTGCATCCCTGGGCCAGAGTAAAGTCCGGCATTCACAGAAGGGTCAAATTAATAGTCTGACTGTCCTTTCAGTCCCCCCCCGCCCCCCCGAATCTGCTTATCCTAGGGAATCCCTTGGCATGCCGCGGGCATGAAGGCCCTGCTGGTTACTAACACGTGGATGGACCTCCTCTTCACCTATGCTCTGGACACCCCGCGTGAGGCCTGCCAACGCCACCTCCACAGTCACTGGCATGACAGCCAAGTACAAAGCAAAGGAATGCCTGCCCCCTTTATCTTTCCCTTAGGGCCATAAACGCCAACATCGTCTTAGATTCCCCAACATCCCCAAGATTTCAGCAGAGCACCTCTCTCGGTTTCGACTCGACGCCCAACTGGGCCACTGACCAGTCCTCGGTGTGGATGCTCCGCCCCTGCCCACCTTCTCCAGCACTAATGGCCCTGCCTGTGCCTCGGAGCCCAGACTCAAGGTCAGTTTTGACTTCGAAGGCTTTCTGGGCTTGGTCGTTTCCTGTAAATTTCTTCAGGTGGTAACAGCGCCTTGGACTTTTACGGTTCTTTTCCAAATAAAAGGGTCTCCTTGAACTTTAGCTTATGAATCTGAACCTCCAAGCTCGGTGACAAGCAAAATGGGAGTTACTAACTGCCCCAACTCGTGGATGCAGAAACACAGACGAGCATTAGGGAAACACAGAAAATGCCCTGCTCCCTGGGAAAAAAGGCCAAGGTCTGCTCGTTTGGCAGATGGTTGAAAACTTAATCACAGTTTTCAACTTCGACTACTCAGAAGCCTCTCATCCAGAACCTCGATGGGGACCAGATGTTCTTTTTCTATGTTTAGGGCGAAATGGAAAGAAACACTTTTAAACAACCCCGGATCCCTGAGGCCTCGCCGTCATCTGGAGGAAGGTGATGATGAAGACGATGGGGCGGGGTTTGCGAGGAACGTTTCAGACGGCGGTTAAAATGAGGATTGATCTTCGTTGCTTTGGGATCGATTGCTCAAGGGCTCCCTTGGAGGGAAGCAAATCATGTGGCCACAGCATCTCGTGATTTTTATTTCTTTGGGTCATCCGCTCCTCAGCACAACCAGTTGAAATCTTGGGCAATATTTTCCAAGGACAGTTCTGCTCTTCAAGGAGTGGCTTATGTGTTCCCTCAACTTTAGGAAATTTTGAGTTAAAAAAAAAAACGAAACGGGTTTTTGTCTTTTGGTTTTTTTTTGTTTATTTTTTTTCTTGTGGAGTTTTCACTTATTTATGTATCTTTGCACGTGAAGAGGAGAAATGACGTGGTCTTTGTACATTGTAGGGACAGGTAGGAGAACAGGTCGGAGATGGTTTAATAGGATCTCAAAAGCAACAACGGCAAACAATATGTTGAAGAGGTCAGAAAATGAGGACAGAAGTAAAATAGCCAGAGCGTGTTCCAGGCCAGCAGGCGTCCCCCGAGAAATGCGCCCGGGGCTGGTCTAAGTGGGCCGAATGCGAGCCGTCCTGAGAAGGCCAGTATTGGTTTCGGTACTGTGCCCCCAGATGTCACCTTTCAACCATTATTTATTGGGTGCCCTTGAGCTGGAGACGGGCAAGTAAACAGCACCCTGCCCCCACAAAACGCACGGGAAACCGAAACTAAATAAGTACATTGATACGTCCTAGATACCGTCTGAAAGCAATACGGCCACGAAAAAATTAAAATGGGGTGCATTAAGCGTTGATATCGGCGGGTGCAATCTTAGACCAGCCAGCAGAGGAGGCTTCTGCGAGGAGGTCGCCTGCAAGGAGAGAGACCAACGAGAGGCCAAGCGTTTGGGGGAAGGAGTGGCCAACGCGAAGTCGCGTGCAATGCTTGGGGCGTGGAGTTAGCAAGGGCGCGAGCAGGAAGAGACAGGTCAGACCCTGCCCCTCGGGCGAAGACATTTCCTCGAGGCCAACGACGTCCGAGCCTGGGACCGTTTACAGCTCTCCCTCAAGTTTTGCAAATCCCTTCCGCCCTCACGCCCCCCGCCCCGGCCCCCACGTCCCCCTTTGCCCTACTGGTTTCACCTGGTGACGACAAAGAACCTACCACCGTGATCCGCAAGAAACTAACCACGACGAGCGGCTATGGCGGTTACAGGTACGAAGGTTCGGCGGTGACGTGAGGGAAAGGTCACGACATCCGGCCCACACCACGCTGCCTCCTCCTTGGCCCCTTCCCTCCCTCATCTGCTCCCCCACCTCCCAAGACAGCGCCCCCATTCCACGCCCGTCCTTTCTCCAACCCTGGAAGCTATTTCTATCTTCCGCGAGTGGAAACCTTCAAAGCCTTTCTCCACAGAGGCTGACCATCTCCCCGAGGCAAATTCCAGAAGGACCGCTAAGAGAATAAAGTGCTCCCCATCTTCTCGTTCCTCCTGCCTGGCCAGGTACGAGGCGATAGCGCTGGAACCTGGGGGCTTGGCCTGGGGTCAGGAGGAACATCCTTTCCCAGCCACCGGGGTCGGCTCGCACACAGAGCTGCATGGTGAGCGCATCTTCTCGCTAAAGAAAAAACTGGGTCAGCTATAAATGGCGAGGACAGGAGTGCCACACAGTCCGCAGACCTCTGCGGGGCTTGCGGAGGGAGGGGCACGCGGCCCCGCTGTGGGGGCGTCCTTGCAACGCCGGACTCCGGGTGGACGTTCAATGCAGAGAGGGCTCAGCTTCCCTTCAAATAAATACACGTCATTTTAATGCTGGGCGGCAGGAGGTGCGTGTTCAGTGGGGTTTTATTTCTCTTTAGTGAACCTGGATTGGGTCGTAAGATGGAAGAGGGCTTTCCAAGAGCAGGCCCTAAATCATGGGCCCGCGCCTGCGATAGCTGTGCAGAATTATTTTCCCTCCCCCTTGACGCCTCCCGCCCTTCTCCCTCAGGAGTGCAGATACAGTAGCTCTGTGTATTGTCTGCCTAATAGAAGCAGAGACACGACGTCTACTTCTTGTTAGACAAGATAGTCCATATTATTTCCATTTTACAGATGAGGAAACTGAGACGCAAGATGAGAAACTGAGACGCAAGATGAGAAATAACAGACGCAAATAAACGCTGATTACGGCTGCTCCAGGCCACACGAGCAAAGCGAGGAAGGGCCCGAGTCCTTTTGAATTAATTTCCCTTTGCAAAAACAACTTTGCAACAATCCCTTGATTGAGATTGTTCCTCAGCAAAGTCAAGGTCGTCGAGGTCATCAAGGTGCACTGAGCACTTACCACGGGGAGCACTAGGTGCATAAGAAGTATCTAGAAGGAGCAGAGGGTGTACGGCAAATGAGAGGACGGGGTGTCAGAAAACGAGATTGGACCCCACCTTCCCGAGTTTTAAAGTCTTTATGTATTCCTCCCGACACCCTCCCCACCCCGTCCTGTTCAGGTCACACCATGCTGGTGTTAGGACAAGCGTCTCAGGGTCTGGGCTTTTCTCACTAAACCTGTTCTCTGCTAACACGTAGCAGAGCTTGACCAGTATCACAACTGTTTCGGCCAATGGCAAAGAAGAAATCGATACGTAATTAACCAAATGGCAGACATAAGCAATGGCCTTGGCTGTGAATCCCGTCTCCTTTACTTGTTGCAAGTAAATAAAACTGCCTGAGGGCGGCCACAGCTTGCTCTTGAATAGAGCCCCCCACGTGGTGAACCCCTTGAGCGTGCTAACACTGGGAACCTCGTGCTGTTTCGGTTTTGTCTCTGGTTTAGAAGCCTCTCAGGCACCTTTAAAGAATCTCACCAAAACCGGTAGACCCAAGTGACAGTGACTGCCAAGACCTTGGGGCCCGAGCTCTCATCAGCACCCATCCTTAAGTTCTAGTGTTTCAGGCAACGGGTGCAATAATGAGAGACCCTGGGGTTCGAGGTCTCAGGGGTGAAACGGTCCAATTAATTGGTGGGTGGCCTGGCACGCCGGAGCGCACAGTGAGAAAGAGACATGTTTTTATTTTAATTTTAATCCCTGGGGAACATCTTAATGCTGTAAATGACGACAAACTGCAACAGAGGAAATAGGTTAATAAAATAAAAATATCAGGGCAGCCAAACTTTGCAGTCAGAAAAACCTAGATTCAGGTGGAGCTCTGGGACATGGTGGCTGCGCGTCCTTGTGCGCCGGACTCATTTGGGGGTGCTTTCGAGCCGCAGGGTGGCAATAGGGAAGCACCGGCCAGGAGTTGCCGCCCCGACTGCTCTCCTAGCTCCTGGCCGCTCCATGTGCGTTAGCCGCCCCCTCCTTCCTGCGCCTGCCGAGTTCCGCTGCTGTATGTCCGCTCCGTTTCAACTCCTCTCGTGGCTGCTACCTGTGCGCGCTTTCAATATCTCATCGGGAGTTTTAAAAATAAGCATTAATTATAAAAGGACAGACGCCATATGAGGCACCGAGAGTATTTAAATTCGCAGAGACAGAAAATGGAATGGTGGTCGCCAGGTGCTGGAGGGAGGCGGGAACGGAGAGTTGGCGTTGAACGGGTAGAATGTCAGTTCTGCAAGATGGACGCGTTTTGGAGGTGGATGCTGGCGAGGGTTTGCGAACGCATGTAATGCTGCTGAACGGTACACCTGAATACGGTTAAATGCTAAAATTTACGTTATGTATGTTAAAAGACTGAAAATGGAAGGGAACACCTGGCTCACTCTCACGGTATTTACCTGCGAGAGTCACCTGGACCAGAAGTGTTTGTCACAGCTAGACCCACTGCAACGCTGTCTTCGGGAAAGACCCGAGGTGAGGAAATACGTGTTTCTCACCTTCCTGGCCAAAGAGGATAAATACAACACCCAGCAGGGGGCAGACGAGAGTCAAGGCGCTATTTCCCCCTGATCTTTGGCTTGGCGCTCATTCTTCTTCTCTAACGTGCTGACTTAATTAAATGTCGTTGTCCTTAAAAGTGAAAGTCTTTCTAAGACAGCTGTGTTGGACAACAGAGGAAAAACAATTCTCCTGCCGAGCATGTTGGCTACAGTATTCTATCATTTAACTTATCGCATGAGAATAAGTGCTGGGTGTTGAGTTTTCTACTGGGAACAGGTTCCAATCTAACTAGTCTTTTTTGTTTTGTTTTGTTTTGCATGCGTATCAGTTACCCAGATCGTTTTTCAGAGTACTCTATGAATAATTCTATTGATGTTCCCACAAAAGGACAGTGAGTGTGGCACTAAGTCTCCATCCGTGGGCCCCCACGGGAAACACAGCTGGAAGGGAAATGGGATTCCGGCCTTGAGGTGCATGCCCCTCCCCCAGCCGAGCCGCAGGGCCATAACCAAATACCGTAGGACTGCCGCCGTGCGTACACATGTCAACCCAGACTCCTCCTCCTCCCCCCGATGTCCTCCTGCCCCCGATGTCCTCCTCCCCTGGCTTTCCTAGACCCTGTTTTCCAGTGGCCCTTGATGTGTTATAATGACCTTGAGGAGATTGCTTTCTGGCTTGCAAGGATATTGCCGTTTTATTATTTTGAAACATCCCGGGGATCATTTTCAAGGGAGAAAGCGGCATTTTCAGGACAAGGGTGTTGTCTCTTTTCTCTCTTTTCTCCTGAAGGAAGCCAACCTGTTTGTGGTCGCATTTAAGGCTACAGATTGTTTTTTGACTCCTGGTTTCAAACCGGCGGGGGGCTGCGGGGGGCGGCACGTGGATCCGTGGGAAAGGTTTTGTTTAATGGCGGAGAGGATCAGCTCTGGTTGCCTTCCCTCTCGGCCGCTGCCTGGCATCGTGTTCAATGGCTGTGGCAGGGGCACCTGCCCGGGCAATTCTGGTTCTTCCATTTATTCCGATAATTTCCATGCAGATGGCCTTTCTCTTTCATGTACTGAATATGATTCAGTCCCAAATATCCATTATTATTTCCCCTGCCTTGAGATGGGAATTGTAAGTGCTCTGATAATCGATTGGAAAGACGGTCTAATTTCCGTAAACACCTCTGTCGGCTGTTAACCTGCAATTTTCCGACATCTAAAACACTCTGAAATGCCTCTGTGCGTATCCCTGAGTGAGTTGACAGCCACGTGTCCTCTGCCTCAATTTTGCCGCCTCCCCCAAATAAACAGAACTATTTTTCTCTTTCTGTGGCAGAGGAAGAAGACCGCTCTCAAAGCGCAGCACGTGTGAGCAATGAGCCTTTTTCTGTGGAGTAGGAATGAGGGGAACTGCAGCTAGGATGGACTTAATTCACTAAATTTCTCTCCCCAGAATGCTCCCTTTCCCTTTCTCAGAGTCGAGGCGAGGAGAGGGTGGATGGGAAGCAATGGGACAGTCCTGTGTCAGCGCAAAGATTGGCCCATGTCATCTCTAAGCTCAGCCTCCCTTGAATGCATGGCAATCCATTTATAATAAGCTTCCGGGAAGGCAGCTTTCATGTGGAATTCGCCACATTTAGGAGCTCTGTAGGAGTTACTTTCATAAGCCTCAATCCAGAATCTCCATGAGCAGACTCTAAACAAATTGTATAGACTAAATAAACATCGTTGCGGGGAAGGGAGGGCTCCAACACGGAAATCGTGGTGACACATAAATTGGCAGGCGTTGCGTGCCACGGCAAATGAAAATGTAAACGACCTCCCTTGACAGAAAATCCCATACGAAAAATGGGATCCGGCTGTAGAATACAGATCACATACAGCACCGTGTCGACGCTGAGTGGTAAAGCTGAAGGAGTCAGCACAGGGATTCTGTGTTCCTTCCACTCCCCATGGTAGATGGCGAGCTTATCACGTGGCCCTCACAGAAAGCGGAGGCACACGCAGCTCCCCAGAGGTACGTTCCGCCTTGGCTTGAGGCCAGGATTTGTCTCCCTGAGTCCCACCTACATTCCTCATAGAGACATCAGCTTCCGATAAGGGCGTGTGGAAAGGGATCTCAATTCATATTCGGCGTGCCCCCTATGCAAGACATTAGCAGTTTAAAATTAAAAAAAAAAAAAGGTACAGAAAATAATTTAATAAGCACTGTTTCCAGATTCACAGATGCCAATAGTTTGTTCTAGTTGCTTCGGGTCTTTGCGCATTCGTAGAAAAGATGCAAAATACCCCAGTTAAAATGGAAGTCCCCTTGCACCCCTCCTGAGTCCCAACTCCTCCCCCACTCCCCGAGGCAGAGAAGCCGGCATCCTGAATTGGGTGAACGTCCTTCTGGTGTGGACACCTAACCATGTTGTCTCATTCCAGTAATGCTTTCAAAAGGATATTATCCCCAAGTTACAGAGGAGGAAGCTGAGACCCAAGCGAAGCATTCCTTGGTCACACACGAGCAGGTAAAGGGGTTGAGGTTCAAAGCCAGGTTGGTCTTCTTGGAAACCCGTGGCCTTTTTAGGGCATCCTACCAACCGGAAGGGCTGGTCCCCTTCCTCCTGTCGCCTGAAGCCTGCAAGGATTTTTCCTCAGCTGAATCATGCCATTTCTCTGGATCTCGATTAATGAGCTTTCCTTTCCGATTCCTCAGAGGAAAACATTTCCAAATTTTTGCCCATTAAAGGCCAAATATGAACCCGATTGGGGACGAATAGAATCCCAAATAAACACTCTTTGTTCGATTATTGCCTCCTAGATTTCTAAATTGACAATGCGTTCCCCTCCAGGGAATGCCAACCTGATACTCATTCTCAGGTGCGCGCTCTGCCGGCTCCAGCTCACGTCAATGCTGTCATTTTACAGACAACCCTGTTTTTAAAAACTGGAGTTTAGTAAGAGCCAGAATCTTACTAAAATAAAACAACAGCTATTTAAGGATAGCTGTCCTTGTGCACAGCGACCTTGCAGAAGGCAGCTGCTATCAGAGAACATCCTGTGCTCAACACGTTGGTCTTGTTAGTTTTACAGCTCGAACCAGAAATGCCAACCAACCCCTCCACCTGCCCTGGAGTGTCTGGTGTGTTTACAGACAGGAACTGGCTGACAGAGGTGCATTTTTGGTTGGCCAGTCTTCCGTTAGACACAAAACTCATCTGCTACATTAACCGAGATATCCTAAAATAGCTCCTAACCCCCTTCCCTTCTCACCACCACAAACTACCTTTTTAAAAAACAATTTTTAAATTTCAAATACAGTTGGCATGCAATATTATATTGGTTTCAGGTAATCAACATGGTAAGTAGACATTTCTGTAACTTACAAAGTGATCACTCCAATAAATCTAGTACCAGTCTGATAGCATACACGGTTATCACAATATTATTGACTATATGCCTGATGCTATATTTTACATATCCATGACTATTTTGTAACTATTAATTTGTACCTCTTAATTCCTTTCCTTTTTTTTTTTTTGAACCAACCCCTAACCCCCTTCCATCTGGTGACCATTAAAATGTCCTCTGTATCTATGAGTTTGTTTCTCTTTTATTTGTTTATTTTATTCTTTAGATTCTGCATGTAAGTGTGATCCTGTGGCATTTGTCTTTCTTTCTCTGTCTGACTTACTCCACTCAGCATGATACCCTCTGGTCCATTCATGTTTTTGCAAATAGAAAGATTTCATTCTTTTCATGACTGAGTATGTATATACTACCGTATGTATATACTACCTCTTCTTTACCCATTCATCTATTAATGGACACCCAGATTGCCTCCATACCTTGGCTACCATAAACAACGCTGCCATGAACATATGGATTCACATGTCCCTTCAAAGTAGTGTTTTGGGTTTCTTTGGATAAGTATCTAGAAGCTGGATTATTGGGTACTTCTTTGTCTCTTGTTACAGCATTTGTTTGAAAGTCTATTTTGTCCAGTATCAGTATTACTACCCCAGCTTTGTTTGTTTGTTTCCATTTTTATGAACTATCTTTATTTCATCTCTTTCCTTTCAGTCTGTGTGTGTCTTTGGATCCGAAGTGAGTCTCTTGTAGGCAGCATATGTGAGGGTCTTGTTTTCTTACACATTTATGCATCCTATCTTCTGAATGGAGCATTTGATCCATTTAAAGTAATTGTTGATAGATATGTGATTATTTCCATTTTATTATTCATATTTTTTATCTTTTTTTTCCTTCTTCTTCTTCTTAAAGAAGTCCCTTTAACATTTGTTGTAATACTGGCTTGGTGGTGATGAGCTCCTTTAACTTTTTCTTGTCTGGGAAGCTCTTTATCTCTCCTTCAATTTTAAATGATAGCCTTACTGGGTAGAATGATCTTGGTTGTAAGTCCTTGATGTTATCACTGACTCTTTCATGCCAATCCCTTCCTTGTGGCCTGCAAAGTTTCTTTTGAGAAATCAGCCGGCAGTCTCATAGATAACTTACAGATAACTCACTGATTTTCTCTAGCCGCTTTGAAGACTCTCCGCCTTTAACCCCTAGCATTTTGATTACGATGTGCCTTGGCGTGGGCCTCCATGGGTTGATCTTCTTTGGGACTCTCTAAACTTCCTGCACCAGGTGAGGGAAGTTCCCCATCACTGCTGCTCCAAACACGTTTTCAGTTCCTAGCTCTGTATCTTCTCCTTCTGATACTTCTGCAATGTGAGAGCTCGTACATTTGACGTAATCCCGGAGGCCCCTTAACTTAACTTGTCCTCATATTTTTTGGATTCTTTTTCCTTATTGCTATGCTGATTGAGTGTTTTCTGCTACCTTTTCTTCTAAATCACTGATTCGATCCTCTGTTTCATGTAATCTACTGCGGATCCCCTCTAATGTATTTTTCACTTCAGTTATCGTATTCTTCACTTCTGACTGATTCTTTTTTATGTTTTCTAGATCCATTCTTATGTTTTCTGCCTCTTTGTTAAAGTTCTCACCGAGTTCGTCTACTCTTCCCCTAAGTTCATTGAGCGCCCCTATAACCAGTGTTTGGACCTGTGCTTCTGGTAGATTGCTCGTCTCCATTTTTAATTCTTTTTCTGGAGCTCTGTTCTGTTCTTTCATTTAGGACACAGTTTTTCATTTCCCCATTTTGGCCCTTTTCCTGTGTGTGTTTCCGTGTATTAGGTAGGACTGCTACATCTTCCAATCTTAATAGAGCGGCTTGATGTGACAGGTGCACTGTGGTGCCCTGTGGCACACTCTTCCCTGGTCACCTGAGCCAGGCGCTCCAGGTGTGTCCCTTATGTGAGTGGCGTGTGTCCTCCTGTTGCAGTTGAGCTTTGGTTGTCGTTTGCATGTCGATGGGAGGGCTTGGCCCTCGGTCTGATTGGTTGTGAGGACTGGCTGGGGAGGGGCTGGCCCTACGGAGTAGGATTCACGTTAGCAGCACCCTGGTGTCTGCCTAGTCTGCCCCTTGGACGTGTTCCTTAGATGCAGCCTCGGGTGGTGCTCCAGCTCAGTCTGGATCTGCCCACTGGGCATGTTGCCCTCGGGACTCCTGGGAGGGGCCCTGTTGCAAGCCAAGTTCACCCACAGGCTCTGCCTAGGCCAGGGTCATCTGGAAAGAGACACCAAGCAATCCACAGGTGGCTGCCATGCACACCAGGCTTAGGAGTACCTAGAGAAGCCAAGCTATGAACACATGTATTGAACATACTAACCATACAGAGGTGCCAACATACTATAAAATAGACATGTGTCATATGCAACATGATGAAATGCCAATCTAAATACTTAAGAAATTTTATCCAAAATGAAATATTTGTTCCAGCAATAATAAATAATTGTAAATATTTGATTAAATATATTTTTGCTAAATGCTTAGGAATTAAAGATGCCTTAGGGATGTTACGGGGAGTCCATATCTCTTTGAAATGGACAGAAATTTCTGGTTACCAAATCTCTACCTAGAGTTGCAGAAGCATTCAAATCATTTTGCATTTTCGAAAGAACCTGCAATTACTTCTCTTTGCGCTAGGTGGTGTACTGAAAACCAAAAAAAGCTGTCAAATGAATAAATCCATTTGGTTTAGCAAAGTCAAAAGAAAAGAAGAGGAGAATTTCAAACTCAAAAAGAGGTTAACTATTTCATATTAGAATTCCAATGCGTTTGATAAGGAAAACGGACCAGAAAGCAGTCAGAGAGGAAAGCCAAAACCATTTGAATAGTCTGGTGATAACTTCCACATAGGGCTTCTTGAAGAAAAAAATCACCTACCACCAGGAATGTCAGTTTAAGCACACATTTCTAGGCCATTATCCAGAATGGCGAGGATGGAGTAGAGACCAGATTCTGTTTTCCTAACATATACTCAAGTTAATCTTTATGCAACACTCTGAAAATTAGATTCAGATTGCTCTAGATCAGTCGAGTAGTAAGAAACCCCAGTAGGTTGAGAAGTCGTTGATGTTTAGATGCTTGTTTTTCCCCGGCCGCCTATAGATGGAAGATCAGGAGTTACGGATTTCACTGTAAAACCTCCGGATGAATTATTGCTAAGTTACTATCTTTCCGAGAAAAATTCAGAGTGGCAGATTCACTCCTGTACGTTATAGATAACTTGGAAAGCCGTCTTCGTAGGACAGGAAGAGTATATTTATAGAATGCAGTGAAGATGAACCTCTTTTGGGGGGAATGATATTCAAAGTTCGAACTGCATTGATCTGCTTTTGAAGTAATTACATTGATCTCTGGATTTAAAAAATGTGTTGTTTATTTTATGTAGATATATTAAAAAAAACTTTAAAAAAAAAAAAAGCAGATTTCCCCCTCTCTAATTTGAGTCACAAAGGAAAACATCTTCTTGAAGTGTAACTAATTATTAGCTGGGAATATGTGCGTATGGGTATGCATGTGCGTTTTAGAACCTTCAAAAAGGAGTTTTCTGTTGTTTTATTTTTTTAAATCAGAGTTTTTTTGTAGAGTCAAAAGGTTGTTCCCTTAAGCTCACTTTGTTTTAAAATATCTTTAAATGGACAATAAACTAAGATGCATTTCCCACAACTCTTAACTTGAACCGAGTAGACACAGCAAAATGTAACCATTTCGCTAAGACTTACCACACCGTCGGTGTGAAAATGATCCCGGACAGCGTTCGAAAGCAGCGGCTTCCTCGGCGTCCGCTGAGGACCACGGCCGTCCTACCTCATCTACGGTTTCGCTCTCCAAGGTTTCAGTTACCTGACATTGACTTCGGTCTGAAAATATTAAATGGAAACTTCCAGAAAGGAGCAATTTGTACGTTTGGAATGGCGCACCCTCCCGAGTGCCGTGATGAACTCTGGCACCGTCCCGGGTCCCCGCCTGGCACCCAGCATCCTGCATCTCTGTGCTGTGCACGCGCCCTGCAGGTAGTCCCACGGAACCCGTCCTGCTCAGCATCTGGGCTGCTGTGGTACCACAGTGCTTGGGTTCACGGTGCCCTAATTTTATTTAGTAATGGCCCCAAAGCGCAAGAGTAACAATGCTGGTCATTCGGATTCGCCGCAGAGAAGCTGAGAAGTGCTTCCTCCGCGAGAAAGTTACATCTGTAGAAGGGAAAACAGCATGTCCAGGGCTCGGTCCTGTGGGAGGTGCCAGGCACCCACTGGGGAGCTTGGAACATATCCGTCCCCAGGGGAATTAGGGGCACGACTGTTTTTGCCTCCATCGTACCTGACCCCAGGCAACTGTGAATTTTTGCACCTACATTTATGGTTATCTCGTGTTTTCCCTTTCCTTTTATTGTTATTTCACAGTGCCCTTAATACATCGAGGGGCACGGCGGACCCCCATCTCTACCCTGCGTGGGTCTCATTTAGTTAGTCGGTTAGAAACGTGTAGAGAGGAGAAGGAGGGGAGGCTGAGCGAGGGATGCTGCCTCAGCGAAGAGGCAGATGCGCCGCAATGTCCACTCCAGCTGCCTGCACTTTTTAATATTGTCTCATACTCACATGTGTTTCTAAAAGGAGAGACCGGAGGTCACTGAATGGGAGTAGTGAGCTCTTACGGCAAGCAAACGTTCCTAATCTATTTTTACTGTAGGTTATATAATCATAACATTTATAGAAAAGTTTTGTGGTCCCCTCAAGTTATAGAAGTCTTCTTAATTATTTTTTTCATGTCTTAATGTCATAGTGTATTTTCTTAATAAAAAATGGCTAAATGTGCTTCACTCTTCATTTGTGAAAAAGCATATCTACATAACTGTGTATGTGCATGTGAGTACATACAAATATAAGTGTGTATATGTGGGTGTGTATTTAATAAGGAGCAGAGTGAGAAAGGAGTTTGTTCTTCCCCTTTGGAAAACGGCTTTATATAAATCTGCTTTCTCTGAGTTATTTCTTTTGCTTAATTATCTTGATCAAGGTCACGAAATGGTAGAAATGCCAATGAAGGAAAGAAAGAATAAGGGTGCTTTACAAAGGAACGGTGCACCAGGACTGTAACTGTTTGTCTGCTCTCTCCGGGCCAGGCTGGGGGAGGCAATGAACAAAAACAACAGTTTCTAAGAACAATGGCATTCTCTGTGACCTGGAGCCCAGCCAGCAACACTGTAACATCAGCTCCCTCCCTGAGATTCCTCCAGCCACATCTACGATGCCAGTATCTCAGACATTTTGGACGTCCTGCATTTGCTTTTGGGTTTCAAAAAGCATGCCTTCTAATGGACGAACTATATATATATATATATATATATGTAATTTTTAAAAAAATTAAAGAACAACTCCAGTAAATTTACAAATCTCAAGCCACATGAGGGCCTGAGTTCATTTGCTGAAACTTTATCAGGAATTGCTAAATACTCACCTGATTTTGAGTTGCATGAGGGAAAGATGGGACTTGCTTTGCTCAACAGTCTTTGTAGCTTGGCCCAGTGCCTGGCACGTAGTAGGCCTACAACAAACGTTACTGATTGACTAGCTAACCATAGTTACCGACAGAAACTCATCTGTGGAGAGGAGTTAAGTTTAGCCATACAGGGATCACTCGGATCAAAACAAAGATGTGGTTTTCGTCTGTGTCTTTTACAGATTTATTTACTCTTATTTCCCCTCATTTAGCTTTGAAAACATATTTTAAATTTTCTCAGGAGCAAATGACATGTTGCACTATGCCACTTCGAATCTTTTCTGAATTCAGATTTCATCTTAAATGCAGAAAAAGTGGTACAGGAGCACCGTAAAAAAATAAATAAACACACAAAAAGTACATTTTAAAAAATACCCATAATCTCACAGCCCAGAAATAACGGCCATTAAAATGTTTGTTGTTTCCTTCATATTTTTCTGTATTTATGTCTTTAATTTACATCTATGGTCACATAATCGAGATGTTATAATATATTCCGCTTTCTAAATTTAATGTTATTTCTTAACCATATACGATATCATTAAAACCTCTTTAAAAAAATATAATTTTGATAGCCACGTTGGATTCTACCATAGAGAGATGTCCCATAATCTAGTTAGATTCATTATCGTTGAACATTTAGATTGTTTGGAATATCTCATCTTTATGAGCATCTCACACGTAATGTTTGTGCACATCATCGGATCGCTTTCTTGGAACAGTTCCCTAAAAATAGACTTGCCTGTTTTTAAGGGTTTTGATGAAGTGTTGCCATAGTGCCTCCTGGTTATAACACACTTTGTAGATCAGACGTCTACGAATTCGAAGTTTGCAGCAAGGGAGACGGTGATGACAGCTGATGGCAGCTTCTTTTTGTCGTTGTGGTTGTCTGACGCGCCAGCCATCATCCTAAATGTTTTATGTGTGTTATCGCATTTGATCTTATCCATCACAACATGAACGAGGTATTGCTTTACACCCATTTACGGATGAGAAACTGAGGCACAGAGAGGTTATATAAGTTTCCCAAAGTCATACCACCAGATATTGGACCCAGGCGATATAACTCCGGAGCCCTGAACTCAAGGAAGCGTTGCCTGCACTGACAGGTGCACTGTGTGTCCAGTATTTCAGTTCTTTGCTGATTTTATAGAAGAAGAAACAGCATCTCTTTGTTTTTTATTATTATTATTATTATTTTAATCTTAGCAACTTTATGTGCTTTCCTGATATGGTTATTAGCCAATTGTATTTCTTCCATCAATTGTGTTTCCATAATTTGCCTCTTAGTGACTTCTTTTTTAAGAAAAATATAACCACGTTAAATATTAAAAGTATTCTCCTTTTTCTGTGCCTTTCAGAATCTAATTTTGTTCCATTTTGGCACTTAATTGCATTTATATCTTTAATATATAAAAGTTTTTCATTTTCCAAGCAGTCGCATATATTGATATTTCTCTTTGTGGGTCCTTCTATTGCTGTCATGCTCAGACTGTAGTTTCTGTACAGATATGAGACCGATAATAGCCTAAATTTTCTTTAAAAGCTGTGTCTTTCCTTGTGCTTTCCCAGAAAGTCTTGTTGATAGTCTTGGGTTTCTTCCCTTTGTCTGAGACAGCATTGTTAGAATCAAAGTGGATTCTAACATTTCTGGTACTCTGAAAAAACAATTCATAGAAATTTCAAGGCAGAAACTTTGCCTGCCTCCCTAAAGAGAGGGAAAAACAAGTAAAGCATAGATACGCATTGCAAATGACAATTTGATGCAGAAAACTGGGTTTTGCTCCTGGGCATTCTGCTTGGCTGTCACCAATACAAGTTCCTTCTTCTAAAACTGTGACTTGCTTGGGCTAGTTCTCAAGTATTAAGAAGTCAAAAGACTAGAGTAACTTAGGGGCATTACTGTTGAAATTTAAGCTCCAAAAGAAAGTGTTCCCAATGAGAGGTAATCTGCCTCCCTGCCCGAGATCACTTTCAAGTAGACTTTGTTTACAAAACATCATATTGTCTAGTGACAAAACCTCCTAATGCCACAATTAGAGCTCCTTTCATTTTGCCAAAGCTATTTGCTAATGATTCCTCACATAAAAGATTTGAGATGAAACACATTTATTTCATTCCACAAATTTGGGCCAACATAATTGGGAGTTAATATTCTGTTTAAAAAGAAGCATGAGCATATTTTGGCTGGACGGGGCAAAGCTTTTCCATCCACTCTAAAATCTAAGCCTAAAATTATTTATATGCAATTTACACTGATTTATTCATTAAGTGTCAGCTAAATTGGGTCGATGTTGAAAAGGGTGGATTTGCTATTGGTTATTAAACTAGTCTTTAACTGACAGGAGAAGATAACCTACAGTTATAAATAAGACCTAGGCAGTCATGATAACAGATCTGCTTTTCATGACAAATAAAAATTTTCAAAAACAATGAATGTTCCTTAATGTTTGACTGATTGTTATGAGCAATTCTAGCGGCTTCTGTTACATTTTTAAAGAAATTAGTGCCCAGGTCACTGTGGATCTAGTTGCATTAACTTTAGACTAGTTGTATGGACCTAGGTTCTGTTCATCATAGACTTTAAAATCCTGTGACTATTTTTTGATCCAATTTTAGACTATTTTTTTGATGCCAGTAACTTATCAATAAACAGTTAATAATCTGGAAGTTACACAATGATTTATAATGCATTATGCAATATTGAGCAATTACTCTTCAAAATAACTGCAGTGGAAATCAAAATGGTTTTGCAAAGTTAATGAATAGCCACTCTCATCCAACTGCTTTTCATACCATAAGACTAGAAGATATTTCACAAATCATCTAGACCAGCTTTGAAAACAAGTCCAAGAAACCGAATGGAATGGAAATCATTTCCCAGAATACTCTAATCAGAGATAATTATTCATAACAATAGCTAAAACGTATTGAGTACCTACTATATGCCTAAGAGTTTCCAATCCATCAGCATTGATTTCTCAGGAGCTACGTCATTCTTGTTTTATGCCTAAGAAAACTGGGGCTTATAACAGCCACAAAACTTGTTCAAAACCCTTCCCGGTAAGGGGCAAGGCTGGAACTTAAACCTGACCTTTCTGAGTTCAGGACCCAAACTCTTATCTCCTATGTAACAAATAAATGTCAATCATATCTTGCCAACCCACCTTAGGTCCGTGACTATTAATAAGGCCAGCTCTTCCATTTTTTCTAAGCTTCATTCAACCAACATAGTATTCAAGATATCCGGGGAATTAGATCCTACAAAAAGATGCCAGGAGTAGCTCGATTAGCCAAAAACACATATTTTTAAAGATAAGTGAGATTTTCGAAAGCCCCTCTTCCTGAATATTGTACCATCTTCTGTGTAGAATCCTTTTTTATATGAGAATAGAGTTTGGAGTGGCCTGGCCTGTAATGGCTTTCGATGGGACCTTCTTTTTTTGGGATGCACTCAGTGTCCCTGTGTGACTAATTCAGAGTCATTCTTTAAGCAAATAGTAGACCAGAACGCCAAATCCTAAGTGTACATTTGAGGCATTTTGATGCCCATTCTCCCTCGCCATGAAGATGTTGCCATCTTACTACATAAGATGGTAGTTGGGGAAATCTGAGTGATATGAACATGGGACTTCTCTGTACCATTTTTGCAACTTCTCACGAGTTTATCATTATTTCAAAAAAAAAAAAAAAACAAAAGTTTTAAACTACTGCCAAATTTCCATCCTGCCAGGAAAATAAACCTCTAATTTTTGCAGCTGGTGGCTTTCATCCAATCAAGGTTGCTCTTGGGGAACTGGCCATCAATTTGAGGAAGCGCTGATGTGTGAGATGGGCACAGCCTGTTATCACACTAGGA
Organism: Rousettus aegyptiacus; assembly: GCF_014176215.1. Taxonomy (NCBI): domain Eukaryota; kingdom Metazoa; phylum Chordata; class Mammalia; order Chiroptera; family Pteropodidae; genus Rousettus; species Rousettus aegyptiacus. The sequence goes on along the minus strand of NW_023416288.1, from coordinate 41,454,527 downwards.
ACAAGCAAGCGCGTCCATCAGCCCGCGTCAGAGGGCCAATCACACGCCCTTCTCCGCGAACGCAGCCGAAGGACAGGCTGCCCCTGAAAAGCCTCATTAGAGATCAAAGTCAGCCCGCTGAGGAAGAATCCCAGCTGCCTCAGGTGGCACTAATGCCCTCGACCAAGACAAAGTCACCAGGCGATGGGGTGAGCCCTAGACACAGTCCTTCGGTGGAAGGAATTAACCCTGCTCTTCGCCAGGCCGCTGCCTCTGGCTTTTTATTTAAACGTATCGGTGCCAAATCTTGACAAGGACAAATCGTAGGGTGCTGGCTTCTGGGAAGGGAATGCGCGACAGAGAGAAATGCAGAGCAGTCTTGCATGGGCGAGCAAGGCCGCTCCTGAGCAAAGGTCCAAGAGCCTGCCAGTCCCTGGCCGTCAGGGGGACCGTTCACATGGTCACCAGGAAATCCACTCTTTGTAAAAAACAGGAACAATTCTCAAAATAAGACACCGATTTGAAGGGCTGCAGGAGGTTAAAGGAAAAAAAAATTACAGATTTATTCCGAAGGCACCTGCCTGAAATGCAACTTTTTTTTTTTTTTTTTTTTTTTTAGGCGCGAGAGGAAGGAAACCAGGCCTCAATAGCTTCACCTGGTTAATGAGGTTGATCCCAGAAGTTCCGGGAGCTCACTTCCGCCGCTCCTGCCCAGAAATGCTATGCCAAAAAAAAGAAGGCAAGTCCCCCAGGTGGTATTCAGAGGAACCCGTTCAAGCTGGTATTAAAAAAAAAAAAAGAAAGAAAGAAAGAAGGTAGCCACTTTGAAAAGGTAGAGCGCTCAGCACGAATTCGGAGGCGGAAGGAGATCTGCCAACAGAATTCGGGGAGACGGGGCCGGGAGCACGAGGAACTGTCACCCGAGCTGTTCCGCGGCCCGCGGCAGAGCGGCCCATCCGTCTCCTGCCGTCGGCCACCAAGAGCCCTGCCGGCACCTCTGGGAACGATCGCTAAATGAGCCTCGGCTGCTGCTGAATCAAAGGGGCAGAAGATTCATCTCGTGCCTCTAAAGATCATTCCTAACATGGCTAAGTGGCCCAGGATTAAAGCACGGGAAAGTTGATTCCGTGCAGGAAACCCATTCCGGTGAGGCAGAAATGAAACTCCGCATTCGATCATAGTGTATCATCCTGTGCAGACTGCGGGGGACTTGGCGTAAGCCAGGCCCAGTGGATTCCCAGGCACGCTGAAGGCTGACTGCGACTGGTTTTGTACGATGGGTCCGTGAGACCCCCTTGAAGTGACAACGCAGCCTCCGGGTCCGAGAGCGGGTCGGCGCTCCTGCCCGGCGTGGGCCAGCGGCCCTGGGACCGTATTCCCGATGGTGGCCAGCCTGCGTCTCCATGCAGCTACTCCACGTTCCTTGCCAGGGGGTTTTCATCAGCCCCACTATTTAGCAAGACAACCGGGCCTGGTACAAAAACCTACCTTTGCAAATTGCCGTTGAAGGAGCTTCCTAAGGTGACCAAGCTAGGGACGTCTGTTGCGCCTTGGCATTTGAACTCATCCGTAAAGTCACCACAGTTTATCCCGACCGGGGTCCCCTGGAAAAGGTGCCCCCTCTTCGCCCCCTTGTCCTTCCCGGTGGCCTAACACGGTAAGTAATGCCACGGGTGTGAGTGCGGGCTCGCAGAGCGGGCCCACGAGGGCCCATCGTTTGGTGCGCGACCTATTTTTTGGTGACATCCGATTTCTCTCAGCATCTTTTCCTTCCTTCGGCCGGTGCTGCATGTCTTCCCTTTTCCTTCTGACACCCATCGGTTCTCATCCTGGTCATTGGTAATGACCAAGGGGAACGCTTTCTAAGCCCGAATCCTCACTTTTCGGTGATATATTGACTGATGCTGCTTTAAAGGCGTCCGATTTTACTATAAACTAACCAAGAATGTAGAGTCTTTTCAGTACATTTAATCCAGGGTTTCCCTCTTCCACTGGTTGTTTCTTTTGCATTAAGCTTTGTTCATAAATAATGTTACAACTTCGAATACAGCTATTCGACCATAACGAGCAATCTCTAATGCAAACCGGTGGGCAGGGAGGAAGTCGGAAATGGAGACGATCCATACTTACGTATAGATCAGCGTGGCACTCCCCATCAATCACTGGTCCTCGTCCGTTGTCTTTCCTGAAAGCGGACAGTGGTCATTGTGTCACGGTCCAAAGGGAGGTCTACACAGCACGTCCAGAACTGTGTTAAGGACGGGAATTCTATCCATGATGAAGTTAGCAACGACAAAGCCCCTTCTCTAAAAATAAGTGATATCTGTTCACTTGTTATACTTTTACCAAAAGTGCCGATGTTCTTGGTGGTGAGGGAAAGCCACTTTGTCTATTGACAAAACACTGGACAATTGGATTTACATGAGAATTGTTGGCTTTATTGAAAAATAATTCATGTCTCTTCTTATGCCTAGAAGCATAAGCCTAAACGTCACCATTAAAGAGGGCTCGGTTCATGGTCCAAGAAATCTGGCAGATTATAGACAGAACACTAAATTTGGTCACACAAACCCTGCAAGCACAAATTAAAACCTACCGAATGTATCAATTAACCAGAGCTCCTATGGGATTTTCCCCACACACACAAAAAAACTGTTTCCCATCTCGATACAGTTGCTATTTTCATTCATTTCCTATTCAAAGACTAAGAGGAAGGATATGTTTCCAGTAACAGGCTGCTGCTCATCAAACGGTGTGGAGGGAACTCATTTAATTACGAGCTGCTATTTAGGAAGAAGCGGTGGAGGGAAAGGCCCCAGTGAGAGCTTCCGCCAGGCCGGCCGGTGGTTTACATGCCACAGAAGCAGCTGGAAATTTGGGTGACAGTTTTGAAAGAAAGATGATAAGGAAAAGGTCACTGAAATTAAATGGTGAGTAGGAAAGTAGAGCAGACCGGGGCAGTGCAGCAAAACCGAACCGCCTCGCGTGCTAAGGCTTTTAAGGCCCTCTCTTCCTTTCGCTTCAAACGATTTGCTATTTTCCCCTGGTGACTAAGTCTCCCACGAACGGCATTGATTACTTGTCTTATTCACCCAAATCAATTCTAAAAGCAATTTTTCGAGTTCACTTTCTATGGTAAAAGATGTTCCTATCAGATCTGATTCAAATTGTAGAAGTGTGCCTTTTGCTCAAGTGTGTATTTTTTAAAGGGAACGTTTGTTCCCAAACTACCTTAAATACAAAGTGTGTATTTACAGAACTAACAAACACTGCAGCTTGGAAAATTCCTTTGGCACAGACTGGAGCGTTCGTTCACCCACAAATGCTCATGACTTAAAAGCTGAAACAAATAAAACTTGACAGCAAGGCAAAATATTTTATAGGCAAAGTGACATTTTGTAATAATGGAATAATAAATGCAAAAGAGAAAAATGTACCGAGGCTGAAATACCATCTCAGATCTGCTGGTTCTACAGAGAGCTGAATCTCACTCAGTGAGACGTATCCCGTTTTCATTACACTAATAATTACGTCTGTGAAAGAAGCACTCTTAAACTTGGAGAACTCCAGTCTTTCTAATCATGTCGTCACACGTCTCCAATCACTTGTCTGTATGGGATTCGGATGGGGCAAGGCGGAAGGTCTAGCGATGGGAGAAACGAAGGCCAGCTTTATCAAGCGCCCCCGTCAGGAGCCAGATCGAGAGATGTTTAAGTCATCCTGAGGAACACAGTCCAGCCCAAAACGCATCTATCTACGACTGGACGCAAACCCCACTGGAATGAATAAGGACCAAGTACGTTTACTTGCCTACCTTCATCTCCCGACCCGCCAGACACCACAGCAACCAGAATAGATTTGGGCAAGTTTAGGAAAATCAGCCAGGGCTTGTCAACCACCCTTCTATTCCATAGAATGACAATTGTGAAGACTCGGTATTGAACTTTGGGAAAAGAGAAACGACCAACCCGTGAAGACATAGTGGCTTAGATTAGGTTGAGGTGACAGCCAGGGTTGTGAGAGAAGGAGGGTGGTGTGGATATGCTCCCCCAGGGCCAGGAGACATGCGTCTCCTTTTTTGCAAGTCATGGCCAAATGCATTTTGGGTTCACGATGGACTCCAGGCTGGAAAAAGCCCATCGGCCTTTGTTTTTATCACTCAGAAACAGACATTTCCACAAAAAAAAAAAAAAAAAAAATGGCTGTGGTAAAATACAGAAGCACATCAAGGCAACAAGAAACTTATAATTATAATTCAATATAATATATACATATATACTTTATCCATAGATAAAACAATGATTTAGCTACTGTAACAGCTATTCATTTATGCAACAGACATCCATCGGTGTCAGGTTTATCCAAGGTAACGTGTGGGGTGTTGCAGGGCAACTGGAAACAATCTAAGAATATTACCTCTAGATGTTCGGCTTCATCGGGTGACGAGTGATGCCTATAAACAGGTTGCTTTTTTTAAATGCTTAAGATGATGCTGAAGATCAGCAAGCTGGGAACCCAGTGACCTGAAACCGAGATTCTGCATCTCCGTGTCGCCCAGGAGGCCAGAGAGAGAGAGAGAGAGAGAGAGAGAGCGGCAGGGAGGGACAGGGCGAACTCGGAGCTCGTCCTTCCCAGCTCCAGTCTCGGTGCCTGTCGGACAACAGCTGGAGGGTGTGTTGCCGGGGAAAAGACTCCGAGCGTTTGCTCCCAACACTGTGTGACGCTTAGAAGCTGCGTGACCAGGCGCAAGTCATTAAACGCCTCCGAGGGGCAATTACACCCACTTTCAGACTTGCTAAGCACTCTAAGTGAGATCATGAACAAGGCCTCTGCCCAGTGTCTGGTCCATCGTCCGGCTGAGCTGCTGACCTTCCTCCCTCACACGAGGGATACCCTCTTTTTTTTCTCCTTGTACTTAAAAAATGTTTCTCATTTTCCACAGCCCAATCCCAACCCACATCTTCCACGCAGGCTCCTTGACAGCCGCCCCCACCCCCATCCCGCAGCCCCTCATGCCTCGTCGACCTCCCCCCTCTCCGCTCCTTTGACGCTTACGCTCAGAATCACATACTGATACTTCATTGTCCTCTCCTTACGTCGGTAGAATTGCTTTGGTGTTGCTGGCTGGGCTCTCACCGAGCACTTGGACACTGTTCTCCTGCGTAGAGAGGTGCAGAAGAATTACTGTTGGGTTGATCAAAAGTACCTGTTGGGCTGTTGCCGTAACACACATCTGGGGAGAGGGGAGACCTTCACTCTTCTGTGTAGACCCGCTAACACTGCCACCGCCTCCCGCGGGCATTCGTATTCTGGAATAATCATCAGAACGCCGGTTTCCTTCTACCCCCACTCACTATTTTGTTGGAAAAATGCAAAAGCTGCATTTTCCATAAACCAGATCTCGCTCTGTGCACAGAGTGAATGCAGCGTCTGTGTTTGGCATCCCAATGTGATAATTCTGCGTTATACTTATTCCGTGGCTCAGTCTTACATTCGTCTACTAAAACACAAAGGAGTAACTAAATACTCTAGTGTGTTATCTTGCTCTTCCTTTCCACTCTGATTTTTTTTTCCTCCTTATCATCCAGATTGCCCCCATGCTGAAAGGACCTGTAAAAACAACTGAGAAACCTCAGGTGTGTGTATGACCTGAAAGATGAGCGATGAGAAGAGGTGAATTTCAGGGACCTCTGTGCCTCTAAACAAACGAGTATATTGGGAAGATGTAGGAGTGTGTGTGTGTGTGTGTGTGCGTGCGCGAGCGCGTGAGAGAGAGAGAGAGAGAGAGAGAGAGAGAGAGAGAGACTGTATATCTGGAGAAAGCAGGTTTCTTTAATGAGGAACAAAAGCTGGGTTATGTAAGCAGCACTATTCAAAAAGGCTCATATAACAAGAAAGGAAACAAGGTATGAATATTCATAAGTAAAATGGAAGAAATGTTCATTTGCAAAGAGGAAATGGAGATGAAATTCTGAATATTGTTTGACCATGATTTTATCCAAGACAATCTAGATGTGTAAATCACATAATATATCATACAAACTCAAAACCAACGAACCCCAATGCCTAAATGTTCCCTTTCTTCCACATGCTAATAACCAGCTCATTAATTTTTTTTTACATCTTATTCTGCCAATTTGTCTTAAACAAATTTAATTTCTCTGAAAGTGAAAAAAGAAAGAAGTAACAAAAATAAGAACCCTATATAAAAATTAACTCCAAATAGATCAAAAGCTTAAATGTAAGAGACAAAACTATAACATTCACGCAAAAAAACATAGGGATAAATCTTTGTGACCTTTGATTGGGCATAGGATTCTTAGATATGACACCAAGAACATGCAAGATAAAAAAAATAGATAAATTTAACTTCAAAATGAAAAAGTCATGTGTGTCCAAAAGAAACTATCAAGAAAGTGAATTGACAACCCATAGAATGGAAGAGAATATCTGTAAATCACATATCTGATAATGACCTTGTACCTAGACTATATAAAGAACTATAAAGAATATATTTATAACTCAATAATAAGAAGACAACCCAATTAAAGAATGGGCAAGGCCTTTGAATAGACATTTCTCCACAGAAGACATACAAATGGCCAAAATGCACAAGAAAAGATGTTCGACATCATTAGTCATCGGGGAAGTAAATGCAAACAGAAGCCACGAAATACCACTTCACACTCACTGGAATGGCAATAATCAAAAAGTCATAATAACGCGTGTTGATGAAGATGGGGAGAAACCGCACCCCTCATACACCGCCGGTGGGAATGCAAAATGGTGCAGCTACTTTGGAAAACAGTCTAACAGTTCCTCAGATTGTTAAACACAAAGTTAACATTTGACTTAGCAATTCAGCTCCTGGGTATACACCTAAGGGAAATGTAAACATATGTTCACGCAAAAACTTGTATATGAATATTAATAACAGTATTATTTGCAACAGCCAAAGTGTAGAAACAACCTAAATATCTATCAACTGATGAATGGATAAACAAAATATGGTTATCCGTACAATGGAGTATTGTACAGCCAGCCATAGAAAGGACTAAAGTGTTGCTTGGATGCTCTATCATGGACGAACCTTAAAATCATTATATTAAATTAAAGAAGCCAGTCACAAAAGACCGTATATCACATGATTCCATTCATCTGAAATATTTAGAATAGGTAAGTCTCTAGAGAAGAGAGTAGGTTAGTGGCCATTTGAGGCTGTAGAGGGTATAAAAGGGTGATAACTAAAAGAATACGGGATTCCCTTTTGAAGTAATGAAAAATATTTGTCACAGCGTTCAACCTTCAGAGCTTAAACTTGGTAATATTTTTCTCTTCTACATGAAGCCAAGAACACAGATTGACTGATGGCCCGGGATGTGATTAGGAAATCGGTGGGTCTTGAGGATGAGATCAAATGACCAAATTTTAACTTTGGGATCAGGTATGGTAAAGGGAAGGATTAAATATACCTCAATCCGGATACCACAGCGTCTGGATATCAGACCAAAATGGACCTCTAGGCCAGTGTTTTCCAACTACGCCCCATGAAGGCTGCTGTGGGGAGAAGGAGCCAAGAGAGGGTGTGTTCCAGGTTCTCCAACAGAGAAGTTCTACTACCTGTTCCAAATGCAGAGTTTCTGCTTAAGGAAGAGAGTCTATGGCTAAAACTAAGGTTGAAATCTGTGGATTTAGACCATTTTAATTCACAGAAGCATCCTGAGTTTTCTCAGCCTCATAAGGTTTTTGACAAAAACAAACAAATAAAACAAGTTGCTTTAAGGACCTACCTTTACTCACAGACAATCCCAAGAGCCCACAGAAGCCCTGTGTCCTCGAAAGGACCCACCCCGAATCTTTCTGGCAGTCTCCTGGAGGCAGTTTGCATACGTTCAAGAACAAGTCACCATTTATTCATTCGACAAGCATCAATTCTGTGCCTGGCACAATGCAAGTATCTGGCATGCTTCAGGTGAAGCATTTCCACCCTGCCCTCATCCTCGACCTTTGTCCTTTTGGTCAGGAAAGACTACCACTTCCAGCCATAAGGGAGAGGAGTCTTTCCAGGCACTTTCAATCGGCTACTAACAAAAAATTGTCGTAACACCTTGATGGATGAAACATGAACGTCCTTACTTTTTCCAGCACAAACACATAACAAGGTTTTCTGGCTATTTAAAAAAATAAAAAATCTGTACTGCCTTAGGTCAGAGATAAAGTTAGTTTTGTTTTTTTTTTATCATGTAGCTTGAGACTATGGTGTTTCAAAGAGTAATGGAATTTCACCCGTTTGCAGAATAAACAGGCTTTTGAAATTGTAACTCTCAAAACAAGCCATTGCTGGTTGTCACGTGGCTTTGACGAAACTGGTATTCTGACGTGGCCTCACCTGGCTAGCTTTCCACTGAGTATCCATGGGACCCAGAGAACAATACGCCCGGACAGGCCGCCCAGCGATTACCAGAACGCGTGCGGCAGGAGCACTCACTCATTAGTGTTCAGTATTAGCAGAGCTACAACAAGATTTGGTGGAACTGATGCAGCATTTTGTGACGGACAGAGCCTCGGCCACCCGGCCTGGTTCAGGGACCCGAGTGTCTCCCAGCCGCAACCCATCTGGGAGGTCAACGTGTTAGAATAAACCGATCTCGTCAGAGTGTCAAGATGGAAAAGAGATGGGGCATTTAGATTGTGATCTCCTCATTTCTATTTGGACAATATTGCTTTTATATGGTTTTGACTGATACTATATGACATTATCTTAAATTTAAATTATGATAAAAGGAATCCTGTTATTGACGCGTGCTCAGTACCTAGAACAGTGCCTGATGAAGTAGAAACTCAATATTTATTGTTTGGGTGTTTGTATGTAATTAGCTTTACAAATCAGTAGGACCACAATCTGCTTCTAATCACACTTAATTTTTGAAGAGAATTTAGGCACAGAGTTCTTGAATAATTGCTAAATAAATAATTTTATAAAGCATTTTATTATGAAATTCGCCCAGAACTTAGATGAGCAGAACAAGCAAAAGCCTGTTGAAAGAAGGAATAGTCTATTTAAGAGCAAAGGAACAAAAATAGCCTTTTTTTGTTGGTGACCTTCACGGAGTCAGCCCCCAGTCTTCTCCCTACCTTAGGAAGCAGCGCTGACAAGCCCACTCATTTACCGGAGCAGAGCTGGGGGGCCCTGTCAGTGCCGGGGCAGTGCGAGAAAGAAGAAATAGTTCCTTCGTAAAGCCACACATTGATTTAAGCACTTGGGGAAATCTAATTTGTAAAAAACAAAGAATGAAGTGGGAACAAAGAAAGAGTGTTTGATGTCAGAACAGAACGGTCGAAGAATAAAACTCAGAGGACCGACGAAGCGTGTAGAAACGCAGTGAGCCGAAACCGACAGGGAGGCCAGCTCCGCGCTGCGGTGAGGTCGGAGCCCACACCGCCCCACCTGAGAGCGGGGACATGGCACTCGGCACCTGCTTCCCTCTGTCTAGGCAAGGCAGACAACGCACTGATTCTAGAGCCTGAAGCTGTTTTGCTAAAGGGCATTAAAATCACGAGCGCTGATTGTAGCGTTGTGAGCACATGGGGTTAGAGGGAGCTCTGGGCCTAATTTATCTTTCTTTTCATTCTGCACAATTGCTTATTCCTACATCTAAATTCCTTTCTTCTTTAACTTCCTCGCCTTTGACAGATAAACAGGAAGTCGTAGATGAAAGATTTTTCATGTTGCCATTTAAAGGTGCTTTTTATATAGGTTTTTTCTTATTCAAGGATGGCAAGGCCACCAGATCAGGAGACGACTATGACTAACAGATCCCAAAAGGATGGGGAACACTATGCTGTCGTTTGGGGTGGAGTGGAGGCACGCGACAGTACACCAGGTTGGTCCAGAGGCAGAAGAGGGCAAATTGCGAGTAAGACCCTTGATTGTGATTTCTGCAGACAGGGGTCGGCCTGGCACGGTCAGCAGGCTTAGGACGGGCTAATCCAGATAACCTCAGCAGGCTCTGGCACACAGGGTCTGTCCCAGTCGTCTAGTTCCTGGTCCTGCAATGATTATGGCAAGCGGACAGCGGCCATAATAAAGGAGGTAGTTGGAGATCAGGGGTCTGGATTGGGTGGTTTGCTTTTGAAAGGCGTGCTTCCTGGCTAGTTGTGTACTGTCTTTAGGAATTGACAGACCTGGGGAGAGGCAGCCCTCCAGAGTTAGCAAACCTCCACCCCACACATCAAAGCATCAGAATATATAAAGGACTCATACAACTCAACAACCAAAAAACAATCCAATTAAAAAATGGGCAGAAGACCCGAACAGATACCTCTCCAAAGAGGAAATACAGATGGCTAATAGATATATGAAAAGATGCTCAAGGTCACTAATCATCAGACAAATGCAAATTAAAACCACAATGAAATATCACTTGACACCTGTCAGAATGGCTATCATCAATAAATCAAAGAACAACACACGTTGGCAAGGATGTGGAGAAAAGGGAACTCTCATACACTGTTAGTGGGATTGCGAATTGGTGTAGCCATTATGGAAGACAGTCTGGAGGTTTCTCAAAAAATTAAAAGTGGACATACCTTTTGATCCAGCTATTGTACTTCTGAGTATTTATCCAAAGAAAACCAAAGCAATAATTTGTAAGGATCTATGCACCCCTATATTAACTGCAGCTCTATTCATGATAGCCAAAATATAGAAGCAACCTAAATGCCCATCAACAGATGGTTGGATAAAGAAGTTATGGTGCATATATACCATGGAATATTACTCAGCCATTCGAAAAATGAAATCCTTCCATTTGCAATTACATGGACGGATCTAGCTAGAGGTTATTATGCTGAGTGAAATAAGTAAGACAGAGAAAAATAAATGCCATATGATTTCATTTATGGGCAGAAATTAAGGAACAAAAAGAACAAACTAATAAAAAACAGACTTATGAATAGAGAGGACAATCTGGGGAGGCGGTTTGAGGATTGTGAGAATGGGGCAAAGGGTTCAGGAAGTATAAATTAGTAATTGATTGATGGTCACAGGGATGGGGAGCATGGCAGAGGGAATGCAGTTAGCACTAATGTATTGGCTAGATGGAGGGCCAGGGGAAAGAAAGAGCAGTTAGGGGGATCATTTTATAAATGATATGAATGTCTAACCAATGTAATGTATACTTGCAACTAATAAAATAAAATTTAAAAAACATCAGAATATAGAAAGCAAAATACAGAGTAATGGTGCTTGTATAGATTCAGTTAGCTAGATTCATAAACCAAGTATTTCACTAGATGATTTTCATCACAGCGTGGAAGTTATTATTGAGAAGTCAGGCTACCTATATATTTGAAACCATGAAAAAGGGTCCCAAACTGAGTGAGAGTAAACTGCTTCTACTGCCTGGGAACTGTCCTTCTTGCCCTGGGAATTTGCCCTCTCAGAGTACTAAGAAAAATACTTACGGAGAAGGATAATGTATGTTTTCTTATTGACCATTAACTTATCACAATGTGAAGCAAATGCATGGTTTAGGACTGCTGATGGGAGCAGGGAGATTTTCTGTCTATCGCAAGGTGGGAATCCAACCCAGTGCATCAGGAGAAGAAGCTCTTATCACTCGATAGAAGTTCAGAGCCTTGGAGAAATGGGTCTGCAGGAAATTACTTTCATGGAGGAAAAAAATAAATTGACATCAGGTTATTGGCCCCAAGTGGCTCTTTCTAACTTCCAAAAATAAAATACAGATGAAGATGTCAGGGGAAGGGGAGCGTTCAACCACATCAAAAACTAAGATTCTCTAGGAGCCTATTATTGGAGTTTGGAAAGCATTTTCTTTCACACTAAAGCTGATGGAATTGGATAGAAAAATACAATCAGTGGCTCATTCGATGAATGCCAGGTTGCCATCAGGTGAGAAGAGCTCGCTTTCATCTTGTATTATTTAAGCCCTGGTGGCTGAAACCCAGTGGGAGGCTATATAGATTTTTCTTCTAGAATGGATAGGCAAGGAAAACAAAAAAATATATATGCTGATGAAAAACGGTATAAAGAATGTCAAATGTGATGCTGAAAACTCCCGAGGAAAAACAAGACTCTGAAATGACTTTATTTCAGAAACCAAGAGAAATTGTTAGGAACTGTCAACCTCGGCAGGATGGAAGAAGATGTAACCTTCATGAAAAAGAAGCAGGAAAAAACATAGAAACAAAGAGTCTGATATGAAAAGGGAAATAGGCGAGATAAGGAAAGTATTCAAGAAAATTGAAGACAGAATAATAGCAGAACCCCCAAATCACAACGATTACCGTGTGGGGAAGGGAATTGCCAATTCAGAAAATCAAGTCTGTAGCAGAGAGGGCAAGATTAAGACACTCTTCAGGAAAGAAAGAAAAAGAGAATGAGGAATAGAAAAAGATATTAAGAAGGAGGATGATAAGTGCCTGGACAGAGAATGGCATCGACTGAAGAATTAGGTGGTGTGCCTGAGGAGGAAGACGGAATAACAGAACAAGAACAAGAATCAGATAGACGTGTGCAATTCTTCCCAGACCAAAAAGTGCTGGGGAATTCAAGTCAAAAGGGTTCACCACAGTTCTAGAAAATTTAGATACATGACGACGAAATATTTGATCTATCGAAACTACAGAGAGGGAAAAAAATTAGCCTATAAGCCAAAAAAAAGTGGGTTATGGGATTTCTTTCCATGTCAGTAGACCCCCAAGCCTGGACATTTAAATACTTTGCGAGTTTTGCTCTGATGAGATTCATGGGTGAATTCTCTTGTCTGTGTTTACTGAACTATTGCAGGGATTCCTTGAATGATTCATCAACGCTCTTTCTTTGGCCATTGGTCTTTGGGCAGTTGGTGGCAAACAGTGGATATATATCTGAAAAGTCTTGATAAATACCCTACGAAACAAAAATCCAAACAAGAGGGGGTACACGTGGTTGACAGGTGACTTGGCAGTCCGCAGAGAAATGTTTCGTTTAAGAGTAGAGTGGGATGGCTAGAACGAAAGGGGACTGGCGCAGAGTAAAGTTTACCTTTGTGGGTGGATGTCCTCCGCCAGCGAACAGTAACGCAATGACTATGAGATGGGCACCTGCTGGAGACGAGCTCGGATAACGGTGTCCAAGAAATGATCATCAGCCTCATGAGAGTGGAGCCATCGCTTCCATTTCTTGACCTGGGGGCAAGTGCGGCAGGCGGAGTCCTGCTGGACATGAGGCTGCACGAGGGCCGGCCGCGGCCAGCGTGTGGTCAGGCCGAGGCAGCCGGGTGGAGGCCGATGGCTTCCGTTCTGCACGCCGACCATCTCCTTTGCAGCGTTCGCGTTTCTCCCGTTCTCCCCGGGCCCCGGGTTCGTGCGTGGCTTAGGATCCCGGCCCCGCTGGCTTTGGCTCATGGCGGTGACTCCCTGTTTGCTCTTCCCCTGAGCATTTTTTGTCTCTTCTTTAATCTATTCTCTATTTAGTACAGTGAACTTTTAAAGTAAAAAAAAAAAACAAAACTGACCATGACGATCTCTTGCTTAGAATATTTCATTTGGAAAACAAATCAAAATAAAACAAAAAAGTTTCAGCATCTTCCCATTATCCTTAATACCTCCAGATTCCGTGGTATGACGCAAAGGCTGACGAATTCTGGCTTCTGCCCACTGTTCTTGCATTCGATTTTGATATTCTCACACTTCAACCAAAGTGACCTTTTAAGGTTCCTCCTACACTATGATTTCTACAGACCTTCGTGAAAACTGCTTATTATTATTATTATTATTAATTATTATCATTTTTGCCTAGAACTCTTTCCCCGTTACCCAACCCACTTCCTTTCCCCCCCTTCGTCCTGGCTAACACACACTCACTCACCTTTCAGGTCTCAGTGCAAGCAGAGCTTCCCCAAGAGGCTTCTATAGGTGATGTTAGCATTTCCACCCCCATCAGGTCCTGCAACTTCCTGGTGTTAAAATATTTACTGAAAAATAATATATATGTGTATTTATTGAAATCTGTCTTCCTGAGGAGACGTGCCAAGAGGGGGCGCCGGTGTTTCTCACACCCACGGCGGGGGCCTCCCTTCCCCTCGCGGAGGCTCGCATCTTAGATGTTAAGCGTGCATTGGATTAAGGAATGATTGACAGAAGGAGCGCCCTTACACAGCAGACCCTCTCCTCACGCTGACTGTCTGCCAGCCGCCCAGACCTTGTTATCTCTGTTACAGCAGCTTTCTGAAGCTGAGGCCACTCTCTGCCCCGAGAGCTGTGTGAAGTCTGGAGTCAAGCCAACGCGAGCCCGAATCTGAGACAGAGAAAGAGAATAGACTCGTCAAGCCAGAGATCAAGGAAGTTGAGGCCGACTGGGGCAAAATTCTGAAGCAAATTACTAAATGCATTATTAAATGCACAGGGCCCATCTGGAGTCCGATGAGGATTTTTTTTTTTTTTTTGAGTTCTTTTTTTTTTTTTTAATGAATTAGAAATGAATATTTGCGAGCACTTAGAAAGGAAAGCGTTGATCAACATGAGTCATCTGATTAAACAACAGGCCATTTTTGCAGTTTGGGGTTTCATGGTGACATTTTGATAACCTTCCACTCGCCCCCTCCTACCTTGGATTCTAAATACAGAAGTAAAAATACAGATATGGGAAACATAGGATCAAGGTATTAAAGTCTGAGAACCGCCTCCCCCTCCCAACCCCTATCCACCCATCGATGATGCAAAGATGTCTCGTCGGCCTAGCTGGGGAAAGCAGTTGAGACTTGAGGCTCAGGTGAGTTTTACTCTCTGGCCAGCTCTCCCTCCCTGGCTTCCTCTTCTCCTGCCCAGCCTGGAACGGGGACGGGTGGTCCCGCAGAGGACATCCCGAGTCTCCTTCCCTAACACTTGAAATGAGGTGAGCCCTGCCCAGGCCGGCTTACTGCGAGCGCGAGTGAAGAGCTGCAGGTGGATTCCGATCCTCCCCGTCAAGAGGCCCCCCTCTCCGCCGCATGACCGAATGGCTCCCGCTCTGGCCAGAAGCTGAAGTAAAGGCAGAGGAGTAAGACAGGTTCTTTCCCTCCCTCGTGGCCATGAGCTCACACACGGGGAAAGCGAGGGGTGGTGCTCTGCTTTTGGACTCTGTTAACATGACGTGTTGACCAGAGAGAGCGCGCAGATGACGATAGCTGAGCTAATGTCTGCCGAGCACTTCCATATGCCAGGCCCTGCTCTGCGACCTTCGCATGAATTAACTCATTTAATGCTCACTCAGCCCCTACCCCCCAGGTCGGTATGGTTTCGACCTTATGCCTTAAGTCTTGCACAGGGTAGTGCAGCTAGTTAAATGACAATTCGGGGGTGTATACCCCATGTCCAAGCCAGGGGTGGAGCCCTTCCCCATGATGACATCACTCTGCTGCACTCACTGCGGACCATCAGCTGAGCCCAGACGAAGGCAGATTCCTCCACAGCGTCTGACACCTCTAAGATGTCTTTATACATCCAATAGAAAAATATGGCTAATCAACTGCACTGTTAAGAGGGTTATTATGACTGAATGGACCAGCGAAGACAAAGAATACCGATCCCTGCCATAGTGGCCGGAACCCTTAGCGGGGGCATCCAAGACTCTAGTACTCTTGCCGAATCTGCGGATGTGGAGAGACACTGGATGCCTGAATCCAGTCCAAAGAGACGTAGAGAAGGGGCTTCAGTCCCAAAGAACGACCCCACAAGCACAGACGCGGCCTACAGTGACACAGCGAAGAATTTACAGTCTTCCCCTTGCACTAAGATCAATGGGGAGACACGTCTTGTCTTTTAAAAATAGCTGATAAGAGCTTAGGTTGTATGAATTGTTTTTAAAAATTGGTTTTAAAAAAGAGCTCAGGTGAAATGATTGTATTTAGTTAATTTATTTGACAACTAACATTTACTGAGTGCTCACAACGTCTGCACTGAAGTGCAGGTCTTTTATGCCTTGGCATAGAAATTCATGGATCGAATCCATACTGATCCTAGAAGCAGTTCACGGCATCAGTCGTAAAGGCTCCTTTTACCAACTGCTTGTTAAATTGCCTCATTTGATATTTGCCCTGTTGACTGTTATGATTCTATCATTACTGTTTTATAGATGAGAAAATAGAGAAGTTAAATTACTTTTCTGGGTTCATTCTGCTCCCAAGTTATTGGCTTATAATGATCTGAACCCAAGAATTCCTGCTACTAATACTTCCTCCCAAGGTTATGCATATAATAAGGGGTCGGATCAGGGCTGCTCATTAGGAATATAATGCGAGCCACTAATGAGAGCCATATGTGTACTCTTACTTTTTCTAGTAGCCACATCAAAATGCAAAAAAAAACCAGTGAAATTCTTTTAAGTTACATATATACTATATAACTATATCTTAATCCAATACATTAACCCAATTGACTCATTACGTCTAAACTATTATCATTTGTTGAAATGAAATAATCAACACTAAGATTATTAACGAGCTCTTCTGCGTTCTGTTTTCCACACCAAATCCCCTATCTATTTATCACTTACTGAACATCTCAGGACTAGACACATTTCAAGTGTTCAGTAGCTGCTTGGAGCTCTTGGCTGCTAATGAACCATCAGCACAGGGCTGGTTTCACAGGGTTACAATGTAAACCTCCTGGCCCGGGTGGGGGTGGGGTGGGGTGGCGTGGCGATGGAGTTTTGAAGAGCAGCTTTGCTTGCAGCCTTTGATGCTAATGCCTCTCTGCCCCTAACCTACCTCGTTTGCCAATTTGAAGGGGATGCTTAGCAACTATCTTTCAGCTTCTCTGGTTGAGCCCAGGTAGGTATTCCTGAATTGGGAGAGGGCAGGTGTTTCTCTTGCAACCTTCCAACTGTCATTTCGCCGCTGCTGGCAGGTATACTGGGACTTAATGTGTTTGATTTTTGCTTTTAAAATGACTGAAGTAGGTTGCACGAATTAAATAATGTACTCTAAATACCAAATTGGGGGTGGACCATCTTGCTTTATGCAAAGTTATGCAAACTTAGGGTCCCTGGCTTAATTGATTAGAAATAATCCTTGCAGTCTGTAGCCGCCTAGGTGAGTGTCAGGGAAGGAAACGTTCTGTAGTCTTTTTTTTTTTTTTTTTTTTTGGCCACACTGCCCAAGGGTAGAGGTAGAAGGTCCAAACACACACATCGGCCTCTTGAAGTAGCTTTAAAATAACCCACCGAAGTTTCACCTCAAAATTCCAAACCAGTTGCCAAAAATGAAGGCACGTAAAAAGACGCCACGCGCTCTCGGCCTCCTGGAGGTGGCGCTACGAGGGTGACGGAGTTAATTAGCGCCTGCGAAACTCCGCGTGTGAGCTCATTGGAGAAGTCATGCTCTGCACACAATTATAGCAGATCAGAGGCGTGCGCGGTGTTTGATATTTTCTTCTTTCTAACTAGGGGGACTTCAAAAAGTCGTGGGCGCTGCGCCCCTCGGTCCCCACGGCCGCGGCCAAGTGCGGCGGGCAGGCGCCGCGGCGCCAGCGGGAGGCGAACGCGCCGACCACGCGCGCCCAGGCGCAGGTGCCGGGGGCGGCGGCGGCCACTCCGCAGCGTCCGCTCGGGAGGAGAGTTCGCGGCTGGTCTCGGGTGCCTTGCAGATGCAAAATGTGTCTCCGGCCAGCAGGAGGAGGGGAGAGGAAGTGAGCAGAGCGGCGGAGCCGGCGGCGCCGCGGCCGGCCGAGCGGAGTGTAAGTGCGTGTGCTCCGGCGAGCGCCAGCGGGCGAGGATGGGCACGGGGTAGAGTCGGACCACCCACCCCGCCGCGGCCCGGAGCAGGGCGACGGAGCCTGCGGGCCCCCTTCGATGGTCGCGGGTCGCCACAGCCCTGTTCCCTGGGAGCCCTCGCCCGCACCGCCGCTGTCCTGCGACCCCGGGCAGGTTCGTAAAGTTTCCTGGGCTTGCGCCGCGCCCCGACTCGCTGACCTCAGCCCAGCCGGGGAGGGAGGTGAGGCTTGGGCAGGGAGGAGGCGTCCCGCTCCGGGGGACCCTGGTCGCCGCGGAGACACTTTTGCTCCCTCCCTGGGGGCGCCGCGGCTCGGGCCGGGGCGGCCACGCGCCCTGCGGGGTGGAGGCTGCGGGCGCGCCGGGGCGCTCCGCGGTGGGGGAAGTCTGGGCGGGGGTGGGGGAGGGGCTGAGTTGGGAGTGGGAGCAGCGGCGGGGGCGGGGTCGGGGCGCAGCGCCGGGGCCCCGGGACCCGCCGAGGTGTTTCGGCCAGGGCCGGCTGGAGGGGGCCGCCGGCGCGGGGGGCTGGGGACCGGGGAAGCGTGCGGGTGGGGGGCTCGGACAGCCCAGAAGCTGCGCGGGAGAAGGAGCCGGCGGCTCGGACGCCTGGCTCTTCGCGGGCACCGGCAGATGCGAGGGAACCCCAACGCGGGCGCGCTCCTGGGAGGGGTCGGGGGTGGGCTCGAGGGATGCAGGGCCCGGAGGGGCGGAGGGGTGCTCGGGGCAGCTCGGAGCCTCGGGGGCCACGGTGAAGAAGTAGCCGGCCCCCGGGACCGGCAAGGACGCTGGGGGGCTTCAGGGCGAGATCCCGGCCTCGGAGGAGGGGCGCACGGGCGCGCCGCCAGAGGAGGGGGGCGGCGGAGCTCGGGGGCCCTACATCGGCGCGGAGAGGGGCGGCGGCGATGGCAGGAGTAGCTTTGAGGAAGAGGAAATACAGAACTCAGCGACCCGGGGTGCGCGCGTGTGTTTGGGGCTGGGAAGTCCGTGTGCCGCCGCGGGCGCGCGCGCGGGCGGCGGGCGTGGGAGCGCGTGTGTGTGTGCGCGCGCGCGCGTGGCCGCGAGGAGCTCCGGACCCGGGGCTCCCCCACCTCCCCCCGCCCAGGGACCCTCTCCTGCCTGGGGGCCCTTTGAAGTTGGCAGCTGCGGGCAGCGCGTGTGGGCGTTCGGAGCTACGTGGACCTAAAGCCGCAGGGTTTGGCCTCCGGCGGTGGCCGGGCGCTGGGGGCCTCTGGACAGCTCCCGGGACTCAGGGGACCTATTTTGTGATGCCCTGAGCGCCGACCATGGGCCTGCCAACACCGCTGGCCGTGAATGATGCGGACCGGATTCGTTACGCTCAAGATGTCAGAGAACCTAAGGCAAGGTTTCTTCTGCCTCCGGAGGCAGAGGCCACGGGGTCCCCACTTAGGGCTGACAGTGACCTGGGGGTGTGGGGGAGGGGGCAGTGAAAGAATTTCTGAGTGTCTTTCTTTCTTTCTTTCTTTCTTCTTTCTTCTTTCTTTCTTTCTTTTCTTTCTTTCTTTCTTCTTCTTCTTCTTTCTTCCTTCCTTCCTTCCTTCCTTCCTTCCTTCCTTCCTTCCTTCCTTCCTTCCTTCTTCTTCCTTCTTCTTCTTCTTTCTTCTTCTTCTTCTTCTTCTTCTTCTTCTTCTTCTTCTTCTTCTTCTTCTTCTTCTTCTTCTTCTTCTTCCTCCTCCTCCTCCTCCTCCTCCTCCTCCTCCTCCTCCTCCTCCTTTTACTATAAAGTAAAAGTAACTAATGACCTGCATTTATAGTTCTGCTCTTTGAGGATCACTCTGGGATCTAGAGGGACTTAATGCTGCTCAGCTCACGATCAGCTGGAAAAGGCAGCCTGGCAGACGCCCTGCCTCAGGACTGACCTCCTCGTGGTGGGTGGCGTGAGCTCACCTCCATACCTGCTGCCCAAGGTTGTCTCAAGCATTGCCGCCCCCCTGGCTGCAGAGCTGGGGATTTTAAACTGTCTGCCCTCACATAGCAGGCTTTCCCCCTGAGAGCCGACTGGGGCTGTGGTTAAAGGTGCATGTTGCCTACTTTCCTACTAACTTATTACTCAAAAAAAAAACCTTTTTAACATTAGATGTACTGGTTGTCTTCTGGGGAAACTGTGAGGGAATGACCCCAAGTATTGGAACTCTGCAGGGGGTGATGTCAGGAGGGAGGGCCCTTGGGGAAGAAGCTTGGCAGGCTGGGCGGCAAGCCCAGAACCTGGTCTGGTGGAACCGAGGACCAGGAGCAGCCTCTGGGCTCCAGGGTGGGTGGTTTTTTTGACCCATGAACCACCCCCCCCCAACCCACCCACCCCCTCATCCCCACCACTTCCCCTGGTCTCACTGCTCAGCCCTTCTGCACCGCGGCCGCTCCGACGGCCTCACCTTCTCCTTTTCACCGAGTCCTTTCCGCAGATCCTTTGCCCGTGTTACTCCTTTTGCACCAGGAGCTTTTCCCTGCGTGTCCAGAGGGCTCACTCCTTGGCCTCCTCAGGCCTCCGCCCAGTCATCAGCTTACAGGGGGGCTTCCCCGACTACCTCATCTAGAACAGCCACTTGCCACTCCCTGCTTCTCTTACCTGACTCAGTTTTCCCTCGGAGCCCTCCTTACCCCCTGGCGTTGCACATCGATTTGTTTGATTATCGTGTGTCTCTCCCACTAGATGGAAGTTCTGCAGGTTCAGAACCTAGACTGATACCCAGCATAGTAGGTGCTCAATAAATACGTGTCGACTGGCTGACTAAGATGCTTGGGAGAGGCTCACCAGGGAACTATACCAGCAAAAGATGCTAACATCATCTGCAAGTAAGACGCCCGGAGAACAGCCTGTTGCGTTTTCTCCTCCGTCCCCTCCCCTGCTCTTCCGGTGGACCGTTTTCTGCCTTAGAATTTCAGCCCGAAGCCGTGAACAGAGAGGCGATTCCTCGGGGGGGTGGTAAACGGGTACAGATCATTAATAACATATAACCACTCCAGATCTGGTGTTTGCTTTGTCACTCTCCTTGGAGAAAGTCTTTTGAAAGTGCGTGTTGCTTTAGCCAAAGAAACACTCCCCAGGACGGGAGCCGTTGCTGTGAGTGGGGGTGAAATCAGAGGCATCCGGGGTATCTCACTCTGCTGTCCCGGCAGGTGGGACTGGAGGCAGAGGAGGAGAGGACTTAAGGGGCCGAGAAGAGGGGAGGCGGAGGGCTGGGCAGCAGATGCAGGGGAGTCGAGAAGAAGAATGCAAGGAAACAGATGAGGGCCTTTCCAGTGCTGCTAAATCGTAAGCACTTTGTAAATTACAGTGTTGACATAGGACGATGCTCAAGTGTTTTTAAGTAATTTACTCCCTTTGGGTGTGTGGTGTGAACGGGTGGGAAGAGGTGGAGGAAGGCGATGCTTTGAAGCCCCTGCAGGGAGGATGTGGCTGGGGGTGGGCCAAGGGCTCTGCTGAGGGCACACTTAGCTTATGGTATCATCTTAACACTGAGGTCTGGAGGTAATTCTACCTGTGGAGGACTTTCCCCTTCCGGATCTAAGACAGAGGGTACCCTTAAGGATTGTCACTGAAGCCTGCAACCACGTTTCATGGCTGAAACCATCCAAGTGCATGGTTTCTAAGCCCTTCGTTCTGTGGGATTTGGAAAGGTGGGGAGTTACGAAGTCCTCCGCACATCACAAAGCCCCAAGTGTTTGCTGCTGATTACACAACTCCGGGTCTGCTTCCTTCAAGTCAACCAGTCCAGTGTTTTTGAAGCTTAGGGTTACAGTCCGGGAGGGGATCATAATATATTAGGTCCAGACCCACAGTTTAAAACATGAAAGAGAAGAGAGTACAATGGAAAATAGAGTATTTTAGAAAGCAAACATTGACTCTTAATGTCAAATGTATCACTTAATGGGGGTCACGATAAAAAAAAAAAAGTCTTATAATTCTGGAGGCCCTAGGAATCTATATTTTAAACAGATTTTCCAGAGAGTCTGATGAAAGTAGTCCACAGGGTAATACTTGAAGAAATACTTAGCTGCCCACTCCCCGTACAAAATGCTATTGGTTTTATCTCCTGCAAGAAATGTTAATTCCAACTGTTGACTCACATGCAGTCAAAGCATTAGCCATTGACTTGACTTTGAAATGCTGCTGTTTGCAGAACTCGATGGCATGCTAGGCCCCGGTACTGCCATTTCGGTGAAGCAGGAAATCCAAGTGGCATGATTTTCATTGTAGTGACAGAGAGAGGCAGCAAATTCACCTAGAATAACTCCTGAGCCTTACTTAGAATACAACGAATATACTCTTTTTTCCGGGCCAACTTTTAATTTAGAGCTTTTGAGATCTTTGGAACTTTGCTCGACTTTTCCTTTCATGTTCTACACCTGGTGCTCCACGTACGCATGATTTTAATTATTTTAGGAGGTCGCAAAGACCATAGTAATCTCTTCGCTGCTGAGATGCATAATTAGATTAAGTGTTTTCGCTGACCTGCCTGAGCTTGGGACTGGCCAACCAAAGAGGAAAGAGGCTGCTCCGAACATAGGATCTTGAAGGCCAACCGTCTTGTGGCTCTAGCGACATGCGTGTGGCCCGCGGGGGCCTTTGACTGTGCCTAGCGTGGTGTTTTTAGGCGCAGCAAAGCCAGCCTGTGTGCGCAGCGCACACAGCGGTTACAGCGCTCAGCTCCCTGGATCGTCGAGGTTGTCCTTGCGTTAACGATTGGAGCTTTTTTATAACAAGTGAGAGCCGAAGCCTGCAGAAAACGGTGTTGCGATCCGTGGTGAAGTTGACGCGTGACTTAGTCACGTGTTTTCTAAACTTCCGCAGGGTAAGCACAGGTAGAGTTTGAGTAGTTTCGTCCCTGGCGTAACGCGGGGTGGACAGCAAAGTGTCTGATAGCAATCTGTGTGGGAGGAGGGATGCTTGCTCATCAAGCAGAATCAACCCCGGCGACGACCTGGCTGAGTGCTGAGTAGAGAAATTAGTCACACATATAAGTAGAAGGAGGCGATGATTCTCGGCCAGTGTCTTAGGCCCCCACGAGCACGGATTTCCAGAACCTGAGCAAGGCTATTATTAGAACCTCGATTTTAGGAATCGAGGCGACAGTTTTGGCTATTTCAGTTCTAACCATCAATGGAGGAAGCAAAACATTCCTCAGTAGAAAATGCTAGAAAACATACTGCTCGCTGGACTCCAGGACTGCTGCGTGTTGGGTGCGGGGCACCTGCTGAAGGAGGGGCAGAGGTGTGAGGGCGCTGGGGTCAGGTAAGCCCTGAAGGGGCCACAGGGCCCGTGTGACTTTTTCTCCCATGTACCTGCCGCTGACACCCCTTTCCCTGGTCGGCTGTTCCGGAAATGGTAGGGAGTAGCCAGTGTGTATTCTTTTCCGATTTTATAAACGTGGCTTGGAGGAATGAAACGTCACAGAGGAATTCGGAGAGTTCATCTGAGCTGACACCAGCTCATCTGTTTCGTTCCCCCCCCCCCCCCGCTGTTTTTTCCTGTGGAGCCGGATGCCTCTGTTGCTTACTTCCTCCTCCTCTCCCTGGCTTTCTTGGACTGTCCTCATCCGAAGCCCGGACCCCATGTTGAGCTCTGCCGCAGTGCACCCAGGGGGCCTTTCACTCCTGCGTGCTGGTAGAGATGCCCTGGGTTCTGACGGATGTGCCAGGGTTGCCATGGCACCCAGGGATGTGCCTGCCACCGCTGAGGCGAGATTTTCACAGCTGGGGCCTGCCGTTGCATAGCTCATCCCAGAGCTGACCTCCGAGCCCCGAGAATCAGTGGAGCCTTCTTCCAGGGGCAGCATGCCCGTCATCCGAGCTCGCGATATCGAAGCAAAAAAGTTAGAAGGCAGTTCACTAATAAAAAAATGGGAATGATATTTGCCAAGGAAAACAGATACCTGTTCTTTAGCACACGCTTTTTTCTCCACGGGTGAGCCACGGTGAAAGCAAATGTAGGGGGTCAGTTCGGGGGAACCGGCTGGGGAGAGAGAGCACACATAGCAGTATTTTCCAGCTACTCCTGACTTGCCACTGCTCTTGTCCTGTAGTTTGACACCAGCCCAGGGAGCCAGAGGCTGGACTCGTAACCAGGATGGTTTCTCCCTTGGCGATGCTGAGGCTGCTGATGCTGTTCTTCTTCTCCTTGCAGACTATATTGCCCGTTTTTTCTTGACCTTCATTTCAGGCAGTCTCGACCTCAGCATTATGGACATGCGGGGCTGGGTGTAGCGGGGGCCGTCTGCGCACAGTAGGGTGTTTATTAGCTTCCCTGGCTTCTACCCAGCGGATCCCATCAGCGACACCCAGTCGTGCCAACCAAAAATGTCTCCGGACAGTGCCCACTGTCCCGGGGTGGGAGTGGGGTGACCCCCGCACCCCAGGGGAGAGCCGCAGTCTGGACCAGTCCTGACTTCCCGCCGCAGTGCCAAGTGCCCGGCCTCTATTCACCGGTTATTCCGCAGACACTAACGTGGCACGTTCCCGGGGGGGCGGTCCCGCCCCGCATGCCCATTCGCCCCCTCTCTGGCCTTCTTCTCTCCTGTGTTTGTCTCCCTAACCCAGCACGGCTTCAGGTCGCGGTTCCCTGGTGCTCTGTGGCCGAAGGAGACTGGTAGCCAGTGATTTCATGTCTCAGGTTCCTTACAAGGTCCTGCGCTCTGGCCACCGGCTACCGCGCTGGCTGCAACCCGTGCTTAGTGGGAGTGGGAGGTGAGATGAGGAAGGGAGGCAAGGTAAGCGACCTCGGCGTGGCTCCCTCAGAGGCCCCTGTCGACGTCTGTGTGGGAGCCGGTGAGCCGGGCGAAAAGGCCTCCCCGGGGGTCCGATGCACCTCGGCTGGGCCGGTCGGGCGGCAGTGGGTGTCGAGGTTCCATTAAGCGCAGCCCGGACGGTGGGGTGAGTCAGGGGAGGCGCTCGAACGCCCTGCTCTGTGTGAGGTCCTTTCCCGCTCTGTCCCTTAGGTTTCCATCCCGAGCTCGCCATGTTTATTCTCTTACGTAATTACCTGTCAACCTCTGATTTACCTGCGCAGAGCAGAGCAGCATCTAGTGGCTCGAGCGACGCAGAGACGTTGCTGGCTTGTGCGCTTGCTCCGTCCCCCTAAGCAGCAGCCTTGTCACAAATCACAGTCCTGTAGCAACCCTCCACCCTTCCTCCTGCCCTTTGTGACTTTTTTTCTTTTTTTTTTTTTTTTTGACTTTGCATTTAGAGAGGCAGCGTTTGTGCTGTGGGGTTCTTCTGTGGCTGAGCAGTATTGGATGAGCTATATTTTCCAGGCTGCTACACACAATTACCCTTAATTTCGAAGCGTAATACATTTCAAAATAACTTGTTTTCTGTTTTCAGGCTCTTTAACCCAAATACGGAGCCACAGCTGGCTTAGCCCTTGGCCTTCAGAAGGCGTGCGGCTTGGGGGAGCAGAGCTAGCGAAGGGGCTTTGGTTAGACGGCGTATTTTTGGCTTTGCGAAGAGTGAGTTCCAAAAACATCCAGTCAGGCTGGTTTTGCTTGACTCCTGCCCACCCTCCCTCCTGCCCTGCCCTGCCGTTCCGTAGCATTTTTATGGTGGACTCTGCGCTCATTATTCCAATTTGTGGGCCACTCTGTGGGAAGTGACTGAGTGCTCAGACATTTAGGCTTGGAGGGAATGGAGCTGATTCTTTCATACACCAGTGTGTGCTGTGTTTGCATGTGTGTGAGAGAGAGAGAGTCGCACACATGCATGCACGCACACACGTCTCCGCAGCGCCCCTCACGATGAAAGGCCTGCAGAAGCAAAGACACCGTTTTATCAGCTGTCCAATCCACTTGTCCAGCGGCGTCACTTTCATAGTAGGTCAGCACGAATCACATTAAACCAAAACTTTTTATCAAGGAACGAGTCTGTTTCCATCATCTGTAGACTTTCTCTGCTGCCAGGAAGTGACTTCGACTCATTAGAACTGTTTTCCCAATTACCGCCCATTCTTCAGTTGAGAGTTTTGAAAACATTTGCCTGGATTTATATGAGAGAAGGACAATAAAGCTTTATTTATTAATCGCATGTTTTAAAAAAAGAAATGTGTGGTTTACACTGAAAAGGCATATAAATAGTTTCCAAATTGGAATAGTGCTGGCTTACAGCATCCATTGAAATATTTTATTCATTCATTCACTCATTCATTCATCAGCCATTTTGATCACATTTTGAGTTCTGTGTCAAGGGACTTGCTGGACATAATAAGACCCTCTTTATATGGGAAGTATGGGGAAGGGGCCCTGTGGGAGACAGACTCCATTAATAGTCCAAACAGAGTGTGAAAACACACGTTTAGAGTGTTTGCAAATCACGGCGTCTTCATTACTTAATCCTTCCATACGTCATGGTGACTTTGAGAAAGATCTCAAAGTATTAAGCATTCATACTGAGTATTCAAGGAAAGAACATGACGTGTCTAGAGACTTCCGCGGTCCGGGTGGCTGGGAGAAGATCTGGAGGAGGCCTTGTGTCTCTCTTCTGGGACCTGGGCATTTGGGTCGAGCAGAAAGGAACGCCAAATGGTTTTAGGCAAGGGGAAGACAGAATTGGAATTCAAAGAGAAATATAACATGGAAGAGAAATGAGGTGGTATAGCAGAAATTAGGTGGTAGACCAGGAAAAGGTGGAAGCCCCTCCCTCTGGGTCTGCGCGAACAGACACACAATCTTGGCCAAATGAATCAGTAAATAAAGCAGTCGCGTGCTGTGTGAATGGACCTGGAGGGCAGGCTGCTCCCTCCCTACCTTCCGTCCTGTGTAGTGGGCCAGTCTCTCCCCGTAAGGAGACAACTTCTGGACACCCCTCACCTCACCCTGCTGGAAGTAAGCTAGAGGGAAAGGATATTGGCCCCGATGAAAAAATAAAAGATTTGGTGACTGGTTGGATTTGGGAAAAAGGGAACAATATGAGTCTTTGGGGTTTAAAGATAAAAAAAAAATACATACTTGTTGGGGTTTAAAGATAAAAAAAATACATGTTGATTGAGGGTTCAAGGACCTTTGTGACTTTTCTTTCCGGGTTCGCTTGGTGTGAGCTAATTCTCTCCCTCAGCCTCATAGTCACATCATTCAAAAAGGGATCATACAAGTCCCTGTCTCTGGGAGTTGCTGATGTAATTAAATGTGATGATGATTGTAGAGTAGAGTACCCTGAAAATATTGGGTCGGATTAGCTATCATTATTAGTGTTATTATTACTAACTCAATAGTTTCTATTCAGATTTTTTAGTTCAAAGCTCTTGCTAAAACCATTTAAAGACATGCATTTATTGCTTCATCTTCTTTAAGAAGCCTAGGTGATTCCTCCACAGATCTTGACTAGATTGCAAGTTTGATTTATGTATCTTTCCTTCAAGAACACAGGAGAAGTAAACCTTTGCAATAAAGGTCAGGAAAAATTACCGCCGATTGTGATGAAAAGAAGCGACATAATGAATCATCTTAGCAACTTGGGGTCCTCAGATAAAAGCTCCTGTAAGCAGAGCTCTGTGCCTCATTAGTTTAGAATGAACCCGGGATCTTCCTGTTTTGTTATTGTTTTACTTGAGGTAGAAGGTTCCTCAGTGGGGCTCGTCCCCTCGCCATTGGTTCTGGCCTTCTGGGGGCTGTTTGCAGTTGTCCAACGTGGGCAGCATCCCAGTGGGAACCTCCCGGTCTGTGGAGCGGACGTGGCAGGGTTGGCATTCAGTCGAACTGGGTTTCACGTGATTATGTGGCCAGTCAAGGAAGCTCAGCGTTTCCAGTAACACTTCATGAACATCCCTCTTTCGAATCGTTTGGAACTTGCCCGTAAGTTACGGGACTATTGAAATGTTCATTGGCAGGTGGGTGGAAAGAAAGCGTTAATTTTTCTCCTTTAATCTGAGCCTGTAAACCAGGTTACAAAATACTTTGGAGATAAACAAAGAAAAATAAAAATAGGATGGCTATAGTCCTGAGTGTATAGACCCAGCGTTATAGGTAGTTTGTCCCAGCATAATTCAATGGACTAATTTCCACTTTCAAAGGTGTCCCAGGTTGACACCTATTATGACCACCTGAGTAGAAGCCACCTGTTTCTGTTCTCTCTGGCTATTGTCAGTATGTCCGGGTGCCTTTTCTCCTTTTTGCTTCTTCAGGAAGGCAACAACTCGCTGACAGGCTCAGCAGCTCATTAAGCAGTAGCTCATGGACCTGTCACTGGGTAATGGCATTTATGGAATGGGTCAAAAAAAAAAAAAAAAAAAAAGCTTCACTATAGACAAGAAACTGCCCTGAAGAGTGGGTGTGGGACAGAAACATGCCAGTGGAAGCTGCTTCTCCAGACCTGAGCTCTGAAGGCAGGACCGTCCCTCTAGCCCCCTGTGATTGTAGCCGTGGAGTGTCCCTTATCCGATCACTGTGTGCAAGGCTTGTTTGGCACCTGACAAGTCACACGCGAGCTTCAGTCTAAGATAAAACCCCCAGTCACTTTCTCTTCTCCCGAGTAGGGTGGAAACATGGATCGTTCAGCTTCTAGACCGTCACTTGTGTATCAGTGGCTCTTCACTGTACTTCGGGATTGGTGCGTAACTTTAAACAGCATCTGGTGTTACATAAAGGTGTGTGACCCGTACAGAGGTCCGCACAGCGGAATGCAGACTTACAGTAAATCACTGGAGAATGGCGTTCGTACCGAAACGTACGCCAGTTGAACAGTGATTCAAACACGTCACTTCTCCTTGTACCCATTCCACAGATGAGGAAACTCACACGTCAGGGAGGCTGGCGGCCCACATCGCATAGGTGCAAGCCGAGCGCTCGCTTCGGCCACGTGCCGGCGGCGACCCTCCGCGGCTGCCACGTCTCCGCCGGTTTGTCACGTTCGCGTCTGCCTCAGTTGAACCTGCCTCTTTGGAGCGTTGTGTCGCGTGGTCACGTGCTTGGCGAAGGGCAGGGAGCGATTCTCTGGGGGAGCTTTGCCTCGGGAGCGTTTGTTAAAGAGCACAGTCAGGGCGAGAAGCCATCCCCCGAGCTGGGGCCGACGGCCAGCCAGGCGGCAGAGGGGGCGGCCCGTGAGGGTGCCTCCGTCCACGTCTCCACGAGACGTCGCTCCCCTGTAGTGGACGTTGTGCCGTAAGTATTGCTGACTCGGTTGGGGCTGTGTGAAATCTCTTCAGATATGCTACCAACAATTGTAGCAGGCGAAAGTCCCCCCATAAACCAGTCTGCGAGTCGACGCTGGATCCGAGACTGGTATGACACGCGACGGTGTGTGAAACTATAAGAAGTCATTGTGAAAATCCCTGGGCAGTTTATATTCCAACAGACATCTTTCAGATAACCAACAGGCGTGATTTTTCATAACTAGATCAATGCAAGGCCCAGAGAAATGGCATGATAGCAGTTTAAATGTTGAATTTCACTCCTCTTTCAAAACCCAGGAATGGCATTATGAAGAGTTGGGCTCATCCATTTGAAGCGTTAAGTGTCAGAGAAGGAAAACCAGCAGCAAACTTTAGTCTCAGGGTGCTGGAGACGCAGTGGAGCCGTTGGCTTTTAAAAGAGGGATCAGAGTGTATTTTACATTTTTGATGGCTGCCGTGGGTCTGAATTTGCCTCCATTCTTTGCTTTTGAAATACTCTTCGATTCATTTGTTCATCCACAAATATGTATTGAGCACCTGCTACGTACCATGGGGCATGCTAGGTGGTCCATCGATAATAGCGAGCCTCCTTCCTAGGAAACAAAATAGACCTGGTGCTGATTGCACAGGCTGCTTAGGCCCTGGCGGAGGAAATGTACGTTGATCAAAGGATCACACAGATAACTGTGGCCTTTCAGCTGGGCCAAGGGCTGTGGAGAGAAGGTGCCGGTGTAGGAGGGCCTGTGGCGGGGGGATCGATGTATTTCTTTATGGATATTTGGGAAGAGGGAGAAAGGACTTTACTGGGGAAAGAGGGGCCCCTGTGGATGACTGGCCTATGTGAAGGTCACGTGAAGGGCGTGCTTGGATGTTAAAAGAACTGAAGACCATAGGGCCCCGGGTGGGGAGCACTCCAGGCCTGAATGAGGCCGAGGAGGAGGGAGGGCTCATGGGCCGTGGGCCTGGGCCTTTGTCAAAAGAGCAGTGTTTTCCCCAAGGGGGTGAAACGATCAGATTTATGCTCTGCAAAGATCTTCCTGGCTCCAGTGTGTATACATCTTACATCGTTTAAAATCGGCCACAGTCCGCCTGCACCATTGCGAGTTTCAGGATCTCACGATTTCTAAAAGAATCAATTTAGCCACGAGTGCCTCCTTCACACTGAAACGGTGGTTTAGCTGAGTGGGTTAGCGTGGGGATCGCAGCCACTTAAGAATGACCGAGCGCTGGACCTGTGCTGCTCAGCCCTCGAGCGCCTTGGCATCGCCGGGGACCAGAAAGCGCGTCTCTCCGGTGGCTCTGATGCCAGCGGTCCCGTCTCCACTTTGAGAAGCTTCGTCTCAGGAAGTGTGAAGGAGTGAAAGGAGAAGTGGAAACCCCAAGGTGAAACACCATCGGGCAGCCGGCCCGCGGAGGACGGGCGCTCTTCGTTGCCTGGGCTTGAACTTGGACCTGCTCGCCTCGTCCTGGAGGGCTTTTCTTCCAGGGCGCTCGAAACACCCTCTAAATCCTGCGAGTTTCTTCTGATTCATGTCCTGACCTTTTCACGGGCAGCCGTCTCCTCAGATCTGTGGCTTGCTCCCTCCGTGTCTCAGATATTTTATTTTTCCTTTTGTCGCCGTTCAACGAGCGTCATTCCACGCGGGCTCCGAGTGAGAATACAGGCAGGGAGGCGCAGGAGGCGGCGGGGACACCTTCCGTGGCGTTCCTCACTCTGCCCTTCGCAGGGGAGACTGAGCGGCCTGCACGGGGACAGCCCAGTCCGCCCGTGCCACAGAGTGGGTGACGTTCAGGGGCACACAGGGCCTGGGGTCCCAGGAAGGTTCGTTTACGCGGTGCCGCCTTTAGCGCCCTCATTCTCTGGTGCTCTGTGAGAACTCTGCCCAGGGCCCGGCTCTGAGGGACAGGGCGGCGGCTCACACTGCTCCCCAGTGCGCACCGGGGCCCAGGGTTCCTGAAATCGAGACGGAGTGAGTGTCACGGGCGAAGTTAGGGCAGAAAAGGCGAGAAGGAGTGAAGCGCGCCAAAGCCACACGTCCCACTGGTGACTCGACTCCGGAGTCACCGCCTCTGCGAACCTGCCTGGTCCCCGCTGCCCGGACGCCGAGAGCCTCTCTGTGCGGACGCGGATCTTGCTGCCTTCCGTTCCGTTCTGTGTGTGCGTGTGTGTGCGTGCGTGTGTGTGCTTGCGTGTGCCCGTTGTGTGTGTGCGAGTGCGTGTGTGCGAGTGTGTGTGTGCGCGCGTGTGCATGTGTGTGCGTGTCCCGAGTGGCTGGGGCCCCGAAGGCGGGTGTCCCCGAGGCCGAGCCCGTCGCGGGGCCCGGCGCACGTGGGCCGAGAGCAGCGCCGTCGCGTGTGCACGAGCGCCGCGTCCCGCAGGCCTTGAGCGCGCGCCCTTTACAATGGCTTGGTTTTTTTTGGCCCCGGTGCACGCCGTCCGCGATGCCGGTGGCGTGTCACTCCCACTGTCCTCGGGATCGCTGGAGACCGGCCCTGCCTGGGGTCACGGCGAGCGAGGCGTGGGCCACGCCACACGGCAGACGTGGGCAGCCGAACACCACCGGCTCCGCGGCGCCCGAAGCCCGTGGGGGCAGCGGTTGCCGCCTTCCTGTCACTGCCCTGTGCCCAACCCCCCCCCCGGATGCCGCGACCTTTCCAGAGGGGTGAACCAGCATCTCGTCATCGCGTTGCTGTCTGCAGAAGTGGTCACTCCGTGTGCCTGCTGGTGATTCCCTCCTGGTCTCCAGAGAGCCTCTGGGGTGCGGACAGGAGAAGACGGGACCTTGGCACAGTGGAGGAAACATTTCTTGGCTCCAACCCCGGAGCTTCTGTCCCTTTTGTGCCTTCATTTACAGCTCGGCCAGCGCTGAACCGAACGAGGAGGCTTCTCCTCCCTTCCTTCGTCCCCGCTGCCTGTGGGCGACCAGGCATTTGAGACGCGCACTGGGGGCTGGGAGCTCTCCCGCGTGTGTGGTAACCCACATTTCATTTATTACATTCTGAGAGCACCGTGGCCTTGATAATTTATGTTTCTCGACTGTAATTGCACATTATTCTTCTAGCAGCTATCAAGGGGTTCGGCTTGCAACTGCAACTCGATAGGCGGCCTGGCTCCTCGCTGCTGGAACGACTTAGCCTGACGCTCAAGTGCCGCGTGGAGCCCGTTTCTTCTACGCCAAAGAGCACACGCCCAGGAAGCCCCAGGCTTCAGCGTCCGAGTCCCCTTTGGGCCTCGGCCCCAGACTCTCAGACCTTCCACTGCCCCTTTCTCCCCAGGAAACTAACCGGACAACTCCCAGCGCGGGGGATCTGCCCGCGGCTGAGCGTGTCTGTTCCGATTCTGCATTCAGGAGCTGGAGGAGAAACCAGAGGGTGGGTTTGGGGACCCACTGGCCCTGCGATGGATCTGAGCTAAAACTCCGTCCGTCACCTGAGCTCCGTAGGCACCCCCTCTGAGCGGTGAGCTGCCGGCGACATTCTGGGTCTCGTGGACATAGTGTCAGCTCAGAGCCAGGGTGCAGTGGTCCCCAAAGTGACTGATGACTTCCCCCAGTACACAGTCCCCCCAGCGAAGGCTGTAGGTCCCCGGGCGAAAGGCCAGAGGAAAGAGTGGCACTCTCCGTTTTCTGCAGTGCACCACAGGGACCCAGACTTTCTTTCATTTAGGAGGCTCTCGGGTCCACGGACTGGTTCGAGTCTGGGAATCGGTGGAAGGGTCGTGACTCTGCTTTTATGACTCAGATTTGGCTTTTGTCCTTTGACCTGGGACTTTTCTGCTTCTGCAGATCAAGTGAGCATTGAGCAGGCTTCCTACCTGTTTCGTTTCTGGGAACATCGTGCTTAGCCAGCCAACAGCGTAGGTCTGTGCAAATGCAGCTGTTACGATTGCTGCTTCGACTCTGCCACGTGGATCGTAAGCACGCGACACCGGAACGAGCTTCATTCATTAGGGGCCCTTGCCCAGCTGGAGGCCTCACCCCACTTGCTCCCTCCCACATTTCCCTGAGCTGCTATGCGGGTGACAGAGGGAGGCGGGATCTCCACAGATCTTCATCCCCTACTCGCCGAGGAAAAGGTCATTAAGTTCCCATAGCCCCTGTTTCCTCTTGGATACGGCGCTCATGTATTGTCACGACAAAATGCAAAATGCGCCCAGGCACAGAGTTCTTGGGCCCCAGCAGGTGTGCAGAGGACCGGGAAGGTCACACGCCTTTGGACCTTCCTGCAAAACTGTGTTCAAGGCCATTGCTTGGTCGGACGGGTTGGGTCAGGCGTCAGGAAGGGACGCACAGTGTGCGCTGGTTCCGTACATTTCCGGCACCCTTCAGTGTGCTGGCCACTCTGAAACGCAAGCTGGCCTTTTCAGCTTCTGTAGAAAAAGAAATGCCATTTCATCACAATAGGTCATGTCTACCAAAACAACAACAACAACAACAACAACAACAACAACACCACAAAACAACACAACTTCACGACATTTTCTGTTTTCCGCATCATGGCATAAGATGTCAAGTTCGCTCTTTCTCTGGCACCAGAGTTCGATTCCTGGGTCTTGTTTTTCTCTCTTTAGAGAACACAGGGTCTGTCGGGGGCGGGCGCCATGTTTAGTGCTCCCCCAGGGGTGTGGGGAGTCCTGTTTGTGAGCCGCATTTGTAGACTTGGCTTATTAACTGATGCTTCAAACGCCGGATGCCGGGGGAAGGGTGGCACCCGGGAGGGACTCTGCTCCCTCCCACAGCTGACACTGACTGTAACCCGGCGCCCTCGGTGGCCTCGGCGTGCTTAGCCGTCGAATGTGGACGGAAGGTGCTGGACGAGACAGGTGGAGCCCAAGCAAAAAGCCCAGGGCCAGTCAGCTGCTTCAGAACCGTCATCTCGCCGGTTAAAACGATTAGAACCTGGGCCCTCAACAACAGAAATTCTGATTCTGGGCGAATCCTGGGATCTGGATTTATGCAAAGACCGCCCGCCGTAGCTGATTGTGCCATGACGCTCCTTTGGGAGGCCCCGGCTGACCGTGGTTTCCTCTCTTCTCTAGAGCTGCATTCTGCATCCTCCTTTACAACTGATTGCTCTTAAATGTCTCCTTCAGAGAGCCTGCTGGACCTCTGACTGACTGATCACCCCTCATAGAGAATGAGTTCATGCCTCTGTGCAAAAAACAAACAAACAAACAAACAAACAAACGACTCATCGGCTTGTGCTCGTTTACCTGTCTGTCCTCCCTGTGGGCCCAAGAGCTCCAGATCTGATGATATCGCCCATTCGTCTGCTCCTCTGGGCCCTGCCCGCTGCCTGGCAGGTAGGGTTTGGCCAAAGGGGCTGGGGGCATTTCAAAGATGTGGCAAGATGGGGTTGCTGGTGAAACGGAAGATCGACCCTTCTCTGCTCGTTGGTACTTCTAGGAAAGATTTAAGAGATATGTCCAAAAAAGTCGCTCCGACGTAATTGGGATTCCCCATTGATTTACTAATGTATGCCAGCCCCTTCCTTGCAAATATCCGACTGTTATAGAGCTAACTCTATTCTACCCTTTAGCCTTGAGACGCCCCCCCATTCCCCCCAGAATACACCTGGAGTCACCGAGGGAGGTGAGGAGAAGACAGGTTGGAAACCAACCGTTTAAACTTAGGTGTTTTACAAATATGAGTATTCCCAAAATATCATGCCCCTCTATCCCGCCTCCGTCCCCCAGTTGAAAATGACAACCAGCAGCGTGTGTGCCGAAAGCCTCCTCTGGCGGGAACGGCATCACAGAGGGAAGGAACGCCGATTTCCTAGTCTCCCTCCCACTCGCAGAGTTCCGCCCTCCCGCGCTGTTTGCCTCGCTGAGCTCTGCACATTGCCAGGGCCGCGTCTTAAATTCAAACACACTCGGATGAGGATGAAGAGAGCCTGAGGGAAAAGGGAGAAGGGTAGCGCTTCTCCCTGCGAGGCACACACGCCCTGCACGTCGCTGTGTTTTACGTTTGCTTTGGGATTAAGCA
Source organism: Rousettus aegyptiacus (assembly GCF_014176215.1). Lineage (NCBI taxonomy): Eukaryota > Metazoa > Chordata > Mammalia > Chiroptera > Pteropodidae > Rousettus > Rousettus aegyptiacus. Next base: position 41,419,696 of record NW_023416288.1, on the reverse strand, counting down.
CAGAACGCTGAATCAAAAGTAAAAAGCTCATCTTCTGAGCAGCAATTAATTCGCGTATCGCTCTGCCTTCATCTGCTGGGTCTTTGAATTTCTAGAAGCATAAAGGCTGAAAAATATTTCCCGAGGGTCTTTCCAATGCGCCTTCTTATTTTCATTGTTTTGATCTTCGGGGTATGTATCGACTTGAAAAAGAACCAATGTTATGAAAAGGAATGTCACCACGCGGTCTGGTTCCCGATTGCTGTGTGGGTGACGTGGCTCTGAGCATGTGCCCTGTTGCTCGCGAGTTCTGCCCGGTCCCATCCAGGGTCGAGTGCCCCACGTAGTCAAGATGGCTGAGAAGCAACCAAGCCAGCGTCATTAGCCTGAGTGCCAAAAGCTCCTCTGAAGAGTTATTTTTGTATTCATACAATTTTAATATTTGGGAACAGACTGTGCCATTTTCCAGGTGCCAGAAGTGATCACTCAGTTTTTTTCTTTTTTTTTTTATTAGGTGCTATTTTAGCTTCAAAAATAGTTTATTTTTTAATGTACTGCATTGTGTCTTTGACCCAGTTCTTTCCCCCGGGATGTGCGTCCTAATAGGATGAGGTTTATGATGTTAATAATTCCTGGAATATTAATTCCTTTAAAAGGAAATCACTGACCCCATCCTCCTTACACACACACACACACACACACACACACACACACACCCCTTCCCAAACATGCATCCTCTATGTTAATAAAATGCCTTTGGACTACATATGGGAAAACTGGGTTTTCTCCCCATTTTCAGCTGGAGAAAGACTCCATAGAGGTCCTGTGGGACGCGGTGGAGTGGCCGAGCCTCCAAACTGGCCTGGGCAGTGCTGTCTTGCCGCTCCTTCGAGTAGGACTATCACGTTCATGGCGACATGTCACGAAGGGCGACCACAGGCCTTGCAGAAATGCGTGTAACAGTCACCCAAGCGAGCTGTCAACAGCCATCTCCTCTGACTAGAACTTGCTATAGCCTAGAAGTGAACAAGCGACAGCTATAAAAAGGGCTTTAGACTCATTGCAGCTAAAGGTGAAATCATCATGGCAAGGACACGATGGGCTCCTGCTTGCGCGTGCTGCCGCTCACGAAAAGGCTGAGCATGTGGGGTCCGGGCGATGTTTCCAAAATGGTATCCTTGGTGGCTTTGTTTTCTGACTGGTCCGCAGTGTCCTTCATGGGTTTTGCCGTCTCATCGTGGCTTTGGTTTTGCTGACATTTGAGGGAGGGCGACATCACACTGGCGTGCGCTGGGCACGTTTTCAGCCCTGTTTGCTGCCGACCTGGGGTGAGGAGCCCGGGGGTTATCTCGCCTGAGGTGCCGAGTTCTTCAACCTGGGCTTTTCCTGGGGAGGTCGGGCAGTTGGAGCACGTGCCCTCGGCCGTGGCTGGGTGCCATCGTGCCTGTCATGCGCTTTTTGTGAGTATTAGTTTTAGAATTAAAAAAAAAACTTCTGCCGAAAACGTTTCTTAAAACATGTCTCCCCTTTTCTCAGCTACCACACCACATCCTAGAGATTTTTTACCCCCTGTAAATCGAACTGCAGAATAGCTGTCCGTATTGGCAAACCATCTTGTTCCAAATAAGTACACACATTAATTTGTTTGACAGAGAAAAAGAGTCGAAATAGCCGACCTTGGGAGAGAATTCCAAATGCTGTTTTGTCCTCGGAAAGTCACAGAGTCAGTTCTGCGCGCTTTGTCGTCTCTGATTTCCAGGGGCGAGTGATTTCATTCCAGTTTCTAAAACGGACCCCTTCGTTTGCGCCGCAATGCTTCCTGAAGGAGATCGGGTTAGCATTCGTAAAGGCTTGTGTGTGATTTTTCAGGAGAGAAGGTAAAGACTCTTTTATTGAAAGGATCTTGGATATCTAAGTTACTGTTTCCCAGTGTAGGGCAGTGAAGTTAGGTGTTAATGCTAGCTTTTAAAATATATTTAAAGAGCAGCAAGAGAAAAGCAGTTAGTTACCTACAAGGGAGCCCTTATAAGGCTGTCAGCTGATTTCTCAATAGAAACTTTGCAGGCTACAAGAGATTAGTGTGAAGTATTCAAAGTCATGAAAAGCAAGGACCTATAACCAAGATTACTCTATCAAGCAAGGCTATTATTTAAAATTGAAGGAGAGATAAATCTTCCTAGACAAGAAAAAGCTAAAGGAGCTCATCACCACCAAGCCAGTATTACAAAAAACGTTAAAGGGACTTCTTTAAGAAGAAGAAGGAAAAAAAAAAAGATAAAAAATATGAATAATAAAATGGTAATAATTCTATATCAATAATTACTTTAAATGCACATGGATTAAATGCTCCAATCAGAAGATAGGATACATACATGCGTAAGGAAACAAGACCCTCACATATGATGCCTATAAGAGACTCACTTCAGACCCAAAGGCATGACAACAACAACAACAAAAAGCTGGGGAAGAATCCTTACAGCAGACAAAATAAACTTTAAAACAAAAGCGATAACAAGAGACAAAGAAGGCCCTGCGATTCCACTTATGGGCATTTATCCAAAGAAACCCAAAACACTAATCCAGAAAGACGTTTGCAATCGTATGTTCACCTCAGCATTATTTGCGGTAGTCGAGATATGGAAGTCACCTGGGTGTCCATCACTGGATGGATAAAGAAGTCGTGCCTGTACACAATAGAATATTACTCGGCTATAAAAAAAAAAATGGAACCTTGCCGTCTGCAACAACACGAATGGACCCAGAGGGTATTAGGCCAAGTGAAATAAGTCAGACAGAGACAAATACCATATGATTTCATTTATCTGTGGAATCTAAAAAACAAAATAAATGAACAAACGAAACAGAAACGAGCACGTAGATACAGAGAACCTTTTGATGGCTGCCAGATGGGAGGGGTGGGGGAATGGGTAAAAAAGGGGAAGCAATCAGGAAGTACAAATTGGTGCTTATAGAATAGTGACGGGGATTTAAGTACAGCATGGGGAATATTGTCGATGATATAGTAATAACTACGTGCAGCATCAGATGGATATTAGATTTGTCAGAGCGATCACTTAGTAAGTTATATAAAGATCTAATCACTCTATTATACACCTGAAACTAATATAATATTATATGGCAACCGTAATTGAAAAATAGAAAAGTATTAAAGATTTAAAATATATTTGAATAATTGCTTATTTTGATGCATTCTAGAAAAAAAGTATCATCTTGCTTAGGATGAGACTAAGGTAAAATAAAGAGGAATATTGAGTATAATAGGGCTGGAAATGGGCTTCGAAAAGGTAGAATTCGGGGAACACTGCTGTAAGCCTCAGCCTGCAGTTTTGCCTGTGATGAGGCGAGAGAGACCAACGTGCCAGAGTCTCCTCACTGGTGACATTGACACTGGGATCCAAGAAGAGCGTGTCAAACCTTGTGGATAATAGCAAGAACAGCTAGATGGCCTTTTAGTGAGCGTTTACCGTGCGCGACGCAAAGATTTTTACATGTTATCTCATTTAATTCTCACTACAGCCCTTTAACCTAAGTACTATTAATATCCTTATTTTATAGATAAGAAAACTTAGAGAGAATCACTTGCCCAAGGGCCTAGAGCCAGAAAGAGGAGGAAAGATGGACCACACATTGGCTGATCTTAGGTCAATGACCGTAGTTACCATCAAGGAAGACCTTCAAGAAGGGTCCTTTCATTAGCAGATTTAAAGGCCTGCAGAGCAAATATTTATCACGAGTTCAAAAGCGGTCTGAACTGCTCGGCACTGGGGGCCCAGACGCCTGCCTGGAGAATGCGAATTAAGGGTTTTGTAGCCTTGAGTGCGGCACTCAGGACTTTGCTAGGTTAATTCTCTTTATACATCAGCATGAAATGCGGGGAAGCCTGCAGTCAGCAAGCCGTTGTCTTCTGCAATATTGGTGAGTTTTTCAAACTCTGTTAGCTACAGGCTCCCTTTTCTCCAATAAAATCCGTTCCGTTTTGCAGAACCCACATTCTGTAGAACACCCATTTGGGACCCAACCTAATTCTTCTAACTCATTTTGCACATGAGAAATCTGAGGTCCATGGTGACTTGGCCAAAGTCAAAAGTAGCTGTCAGATGTTATGTCATTAATTCATTAATTCAACAGGTAACATCCAGGGCCTCCCAGGGGCCAGGCGTTCTAGGAAGTGGGGATAGTAGCAAACAAATGGACAAGACAAAGATATCAGAAGATACATCGATGATTTTAGATAACAGTCAATCTGTGAAAATTGGAAACTCTTACTTTTGCTGCATCTTCTCAAGACAGAAGGCATGCCTTTTTCATTTTTGTCTTCTCGGCTTCTAGCATGGGGCAGGAATGCACCTTTAATAAATATTTGTTGAGTAAATGAATGCATTTTTGATGATCTGGGGGTCTGTTTTATGTTTTTGATGATCTGGTGGCCAATACACACCAAAAGTTTAAACAAATTGTTCTGAGAGGTCCCCGCATCGAAGAAGGTGTGTATTGGTCCCCTCTGTTACGAAGCCCAGTTTTGACCAGAGTTGACCTCAGACAGTCATGAGAAGACAGGTTATTCATGAAAGATGTCATAGCTGGAAGTCATCTTGATGGTTTCTCAGCATTACTGAATTGTTTCATTGGCTGGAATTTTCAGATCACATCTGTTTTCTGATTCCTGGGCTTCGGCCATGTTGCTAATGTGCCAGAATCCTTAAGGCACTACGCACGTTTCCAGTGTTCACAGACTTCTGGGGCGTCTAGGGCTTGCTCAGCTGTAACGGAGGTGGGACACAGGATCTTACCGACGGCCGGTCCTTCATGGCGTGACTTCGTGGTAACTGGTGTGGGCCCCGGGCAGTCTGTTTGTCTGGTGATTATCTCAACTGCATGGCACACCCTGGCCTTCTGAGTCTCTGCCCATGACCACTGAAAATGAGCGACGGAAGGGTGCAGGCTTGCTTCTCTACATGACACGTTTCAGGCATGTGGAAATGGCCAGTGCCAGTACAGTACGTGGGGTCAGCACCGTATGCGGGGTCCAGCACAGTGCACTGGACTAGAGGTTCTGCGCTAGCAGGAAACACAGAAAGTCAACGAAGCAAATGACTTTCCACTCGCACGCCTCCGCCTCTACGAGATTCGCGGGCGAGAGGGACCGTCCTGCTGTGGAGAGGATGGCAGTCGGAGGCAGGTCTCATGCTCGTGGCTCTTTACAGTTTGCTTTGTTGTCCTGGGAAGGGGAAGAGCCATTCTGAACCCTGCTCTGTATTCCATAGGGGATGTCCTGCGGCTGAGGGGAGGCCCCGCCACCCCCCGCTCACGGGGTCCTTGGGTCACCCCCCCAGTGTGGCCTTCAGGAGACGTTCCCCCAACGCTTCATCTCACGCAGACCATTTAGTTTAGGAGAATGGCATCTCTGATTTCAGAGAGGGATATTTTAGTGACTAGAAGTGCAACCATTCCGGTAGGGGGCACTTTTCTAATTTAAAAGAAAAGAAAGGGAAATATGTCTGACATCTGTCAAATTCATTCCTAGATTTCTCACGGAAATCCAGGTTTCCCCAAGAGGGGTTTCTCTCAGAAGGAATCGTTCATTTCATTCTACGTGGCTTTATGGATCAGAGCAAGATTGGACATTTATTTCTGGGGAAAAGAGGAAGAGAAATACTGATGTGAAAAGGAAACGGGATAGATGTTTGAGAAATATAATGGAAAGCCGCGAGTTTTATTCAGACTCGGAAGCGAAAGCAGGGCTTTTGGAAGTTCGGTAAAGAGACGTGGGCTCGCTCGGGTCCGTAGCAGTTTGGCGCAGGCCGTACGAGGAGTTTCCAACTACGAAGCGGGGTGAAATGATGGCGTGTGTTCCTGAAGGGAGGCGGTGGACGTTTCCTCTTCTGTATTTTTGGGAAATCAGGGACAATGTGGGAGATGTTACTGCAGGGCCAAGGGCGTGATTCCCGGAGCCCGAAAGAGCCAGGCCTCAGTCCCGCCTTGCCCGCCTGTTAGGTGTGAGGATTTAAGCGAGTTACGTGACGCTTTTAAATCCTGATTTCTTCATCTCTGAAACCTCTAGAGGATGCTATGCGGTGCTTGACAGGCCGGGCTCATGGGGAGTGCTCCATGCGTGTGGCTTTCATCATGAGCCATAAACAGGAAAGTGTCGGAATGGTGGCCGCCACACCCGGAGCAGAGCTCGCGGTGTCCTTTCAGACCCTGGGACTTGACGTAGGGTGTCCAGCATGCTCGTCTGATTTTTTTTTTTTTTTCAAAGGAATCTTTTAACATATCAGTACGAGAATGCATTTTGGAGTTTTTACAATCAGTTAACTGATTCTAAAAGCTTTTTCCTAAACAGGAAGTCGGGCGTTGCCCGCTTCCTCTATTTGTACACCTGTTTAAGCATTTAAAAATCCACCGAAACATTTGAAACCATGAAAGTCAATTGCTTCACGACTAAACAAAGTTCCCTGACAGTGCCTTATATTTCTGCCAACAGCTGAATCCTCCGCGAAGCAGGAACACCGCCAGCTTCTCTGTTAATGCTGCTGATGTGTTGAGACTTGTACCTTAGGCCGAAAGGAAGCACAGGTTTTGGGGGGAGAAATCTAATGAATTAAGTCAATAATCTGCAACCCCTTGGTCAGTAAGATGTAAATTCTTTGTCAAAACTCACAGAGCCAAGACTCTTCTGGGCTGGAAAAGACCAATAAATAATGCAAACTCATTTCCTAATGGAATTTATCTCTCTGGATGCTGTGTATGTAATTGGTAATCAATACATATTGTTTGCTTGCTTTGCGAAATTGTTTCAAGTTGGGATAAAGATGAGTCTGTGGTGTTGAACAGAGGGAAGCTAATTTTCTGATTCTGGGATTGGCTTTAATCTTATTAGCCAGATGTTCTAAACATTAGAGCTAACCAGCCAGACGAGGCCACGAATATCTCAGCCACTCAATGCAATTGGATTGGGAACTGCGTTCTTTACAGGCCACCGTTGGTATGGGGACAGAGGCGCCTCTCGTCTGTGTTTTGGGAGCATGGGTTGGCTCCCTGGTCTCACTCAGGTCAGAAACGCCACTGCCCCTCCCCTGTGGCTTCAGCTGCTTGTGCTTAAATCCCAGTGTGTTGGTAAACTCCAAGCTCAGGGGCCGGTTTTGGCCAGCGACAGCGGTTACCCCTCTGGTAGGCCCTCTCCTGCTGCTGTGCGAGGCATGGCTCTTTGATCCGTGCCTGTCGGAAGGGCATTCAGGAAAATTTATTGCAGCTCCCTGTTCTGATAAAGCCGTTAATTTTCCACCCTTTCCTTTTGCAGCCTCGTGCATTTGCTCCACCTTCAACGCCAGAGAAGCCAGAGTCGAATTGAGACGATAGGTTCAGAACTGCCTGGGCGTTAGGAGATGTGACTGTATTAGAAAATCTCCAGCTCTGAGTTTGCTTAGCTGTGAAATCTGGAGGGCTGTCTGCACAGGGGAAGATTTATAGCATCTGGCGGGAGAGTGTTGTGGCCCCAATGAGCCGTGATATTTTATCTTGATAAGGTGCTTGAGGAGGTTGCTGGATAAAGAGCAGAGAAGGTTTCTAAAGGGTATAAGCCATCTAGAGCCCTCCTGGCTGATAATTGCAAAACGTGTGTGCACTGGGAGATCCAAAAATATGTGGTGGGCAAGGCAGAATAGAGTCCAATTGGCTAAAAGAAGAAAATGGGGTGGGGGAAGCTATTTGAGAGAGAACTTGGCATATATTTGGTATTTGTGTCTGTTTTTCTCTTGAAATGGGCTGATGTGTTGGCAAGAAGCTTCTGGCTGTTGTTAGAGATATGGACATCTGTGCTCCTTTGCAGAAAGCTCAGGATTCTAACGTGGTTAGTGGGAACTGTGTAACTGCCACTCGGCCTGTCTCCTCATTAGGGCATTACGCCTCTGCCGCTCGGAGCACTTTTATAGGGAGACGTGGCTTCTGGCTCCGGACCTCACTTCTGCACGCCACGTAGCAGAAGCGCTCTTCCAGCAACGGAAGCTAAGGCTGCCATACACGTGTGTGTACTCGGGCACATAAGCTTTGCTGGCTTGGGTGGAAATAAGAGTGAAAGATGCCAAGTTAGCAAGACAACTGGGACACATCGAGAGGTGCGGCAAGTCCTTCGAAGGCTTCGCTGGTCGCCTCAGCTAATGCTGCGGCGATGGCCTCAGAGGATCAGCGGCGACGCATTGAAGGGGTGCAGTTGTCGATGGCTTCAGAAGCCCGTGCTGGCCCCTGGGGCCCTCCTGGGCATCCACATCCAGCACATCTTCTCCCTGCCGTCTTCTAGCCAGACGCAGTCGCAGGTGTGGCCACACGCACGGGAGGCCTGGAAACGGCGATTAGCCGCGTGCTGTGGAAACGGTTGGCTTCCTGAGCATACGGCATCGTCGCTGGGGCGGCCCTCAGTGTTCTAGGCTTTGTGGGTCTGCAGCTTACGCCGGTTTGGGGGTTGCTTTAGAAAATAACACAAAATCAGCTACTCGAGTGAATAGTTACTGTATTTAGAATGAGAATGAGAAGGACCCAATCGGGCGACAGGTCCTGCTGGTGAAGGTTCCTTAGCGTCACAGTAAATGTACCTCTGTTAATAGACATCCGAATATAAAATGTGCTTTTCTCTGACTTGCAACCGAACCGGAGAGTCCGCATCGGGCCCCCACCCCCACGGCTCTCGGTGCTGGCGAGGCCGTGCCGGCCGGCTGCCCCGCGCTGCCCCGCAGGGCGAAGGGTGCGCCAGCCTTTTGGGGAGCTGTTTGGCTCTGTGCACTGAGAAGCCGAGACCCGTCCTGTGCTCTGACACAAGCGACTTGCCGCTGGGCCTCTGGGTGCCTGCGAAGCGCTCATGGGCGTGGAGACAGATCCGGAGTGGTCGGAACCCGGCCACCGTTTGCTTCACATTCTTCTGCTTTTCCAAACTGAAAATTCCCTCCATGTATAAAACCTGCTTTGAAAGTGCTTAGCATAGTGCCCGGAACTTAGTAAGAGTGGGAGGCATAGTATTTATTTCGTACTATCATTGACGGTAGGCAAAGATTTATGTTTGAAGATGTTGGATCTACATTATCATATGTTTAAAAAAAAATGAAAACATTCTAATCATTCAATGACAGGTAAATACTTAAATTATGTCTCCATATAATGAATCATTATTGTAATTACAAGTGATAAAACATTTTATACAAAGAACAATGCATATAATATAATACATGAGAATAGAATGATATGAAATAGTATGATATGAGTTATGTAAATGAGTAAATTTAAAAAAAACACTGACATTTAGGAAAACGTTAGCATTGGTCATCTCTGGATGGTAGACATGCAACCAAATTTTATTATCTTTATAATTTTCTGCATCTCACAAATTGTATGTCGGTGATATTACTGATCCTCCCTTATAAGTAACAATATTGCAACCTTAAATTTGTACCATTTGAATACTGTACCATTTGAAAAGTGCTGTCCTATCAAATGTAATCGTCACAACCACCTTGAGAGAACAACAAAGGAAAAAAACCTTACATTTTTAGTGGAAAAATACAAAACGAACTCAGGCAACCACTAAGCATTTTGAATGTACTGAAACCGCCAGGGAGCGTGGTCACAGAAATCCCCGTTTGCTTCCTCATGTCCCCCGATGACTTCTGCTCTTCACCAAGCCTGCTGTCGAAGGTACAGATACTGCCCTCTTCTCATTAACATAATTTTCCATTTAGATTTTTAATTACAAGCATTTTAACAGTATTGGTTTGGATTAACTTTTCAAAGAAGTTCTAGACTGGAGCTTGGGACCCTAGCCCTGTTCTGCAGTAAAAGCTTTCAGCCAAGGAGCTTAGAAGTGAACTTTGGGTCAGAGCCTGCCCACCCGCCACGCGCCCGGCTCTGTGCTCCCCACTGCGCCCTCCCCTGCAGGCCTAGCTCTTGGGGCTGGGGGCGGGGCTTGCTGGAGGCAGCTTTAGGGTCATGGATGGGACTAACACCTCCTCATCAGATCGCCCTGGGTGCTCCTCTGCCCTGGCTGACCGCTGTTTGGTACCTGGCTTCTGTCTTGTTCCAAGGGCCAGAATCCTCGCTAGAGTAACCCACTGAAGGCTGGGCTCTAGGTCCTTACCAGCCCCTCCCTCCTACCTTACTGACCCTACTGCAGAAGCTGAAGTTAGCCCCCCGCCACCCCCAGCCTGTGACTGACACCTCCTCATCAGACCTACAGGTAGACGTCCTGTATTTCCACTACCTGTCTGTACCCGGGGATATTGTGTGTTCCCAGGTTCACCCTCTGCACGCCAGGCCTGCCTGATGCCTCGGATTCCAAGTCTGGTCTCTAGATGCTGACCCTGTTACACGAGCTGACTCTAGCACGTCCGCGGCGTGGATATTCAGCGGGTACAGAATTCCGCTGGTGCAGCACAGCCCCGTCCAGCGGCCGGAGCTGCCTTTCTCTCTGCTTGCAGCCTTGCTGGCCCCTGGGGCCGGGGCAGATCCAATTCCAGGGCCTGGAATCTCCCCTGGGCTTTACCTACCTCATTGTGATGAACTGGGCCAGGTCGCCAGATGCTGCGCTTTGCAGAGACAGTCTGTTTTCGCAGTTGCTAACCTTCGGGAGGACAGCAGGGCTGCAGGCTGCAGGAGGGGCTGGAGGTTGGGGGAGCCAAGGGCGAATCGTGCTGAGTCTATACTTAGGGGCAGAATACTCTTAATTCAACTCTGACAAAAATACTATTCGAGGCAGTTCAAGGTACGTTGCACTTTCTACCTGTAACGGTCCCAAGTCTGGGGCAGCGTTCCCGGCTTTCTTCTTTGACAGGCCAGCAGGTGGGAAGTGCGGGAGGGGGAGGGGTGGGTGGCGGGAGCCCGGTTGGAGGCGTCAGTTTCCCAGGGCTGCCTTGACAAATGGCAGCCAACTGGGCGGCTCACGGCCACAGGAGTTTGTTCTCTCCCAGTTCTGGACGCGAGTACCGTGAGAGCAAAGTGTCAGCTGGAAGTCCCCGCTGGAGGCCACGTCCTTGGCTCTCCTGTTCCTGGTAGCGCCACCTTGCCTGGGCTCATGCCGCATAACTAACTCCTTCCCCCGCCTCTGCCTTCGCGTGGCCATCTTCTCTTCTTTTCGTGCGCCCGACTTCGCAGGGCATCTTCCTCCTCTTATCAAGGACACCCGTCATGTTGGAGTCACGTCCACCTGGTGAGCGCCTCTTCATTTGTTGACATCTGCCAGGAACCTGTATCCAAGCAAGGTCACGTTCGTGGATCCCAGGGGTTAGGACTTGAGTGTAACTTTGTGGGAAACACAGCTCAGCTCATACGAGCTGCTTGTGGTCCAGTCCTGAGGCGCCTGCTTCACGGTGTGGCCACCAGCAAGACGCTTCGGGCCCCAGCTTCCTTGGCCATACGTGTAGTGGAGGTAATAACAGTGCCCTCTTATGGGACGGCTGTGAGAATTAAATGAGATAATGGTCGGTGGTATCTGGCTTAATGAAAGTGCACAGCAGGGGTTTTATGGCCAGTCACTTCCCAGTCGCTTCTAGGCCTTTGATTTTACAGCCAGTTCCTGAGAAGGAGAGGAAGTGGAGGAGCCCGCCAGGCGGTACTGCTGAATCAGAGGGTTAACGCTTTCAGCGCCGGGGCCCCGATTCCTCTGCACACAGATTTTGCCTCCGAGGTTGCGGTCGGCCCCAAGTTGGCTCCAGCATTCATTCGCTCAATGGAAATCTCCTATGTTGCTCCTTAAGGTGAATGCAAGGTAACCGTCTTGGGCGAGTTCGAGAGAATCCAGGTCTCGAGCTGGACCGAGCGAATGTGTCTGCCCTTTGGGTTCGTCCTGTGAAGGCGTGTTGTGGCTTGTGGACCACACGACTCTAGGGGTGCAGTTCATGTCATGGCACATGGCATTGCAGCCAGGAGTCCAGGGACCACAGCCAAGAACGCCACGGGAGATGCTCTCTGCATCCTTCCTGGGGGGGCATGAGGGTGGGGAGGAGCATCGTCGCTATGTGAGAAGTGAACCATGTTCTGCTGGCTTAATTATTCAGTGGCAATGGGATTCCCAAGATTCTAAAGCGCAGTCCAGAGCTTTGGAGACCACGTGTATGATATTGCCCATCGAGGCAGAACCTGGGAGTGACTGCAAGTCAAGCTGCCACTTCCTCCCTGCTTCTTCCTTGTGAAGTTCGTGTGTCAGGCCTGCTGTTGGCAGTGCGTCCGACTTAGGGAGTAGGTGTTACGTAAGCCGAGGGCTCGCATAAAGCTTGGCTTTAGAATGGAGTCCAGCAGAGGAATGCCGTAGAGTGAGTTCACCAACTTCCGTTGCAAGTCAGTCGCGCATCTGAAAATACAGGCGCAAATTTGGGTGCTCGTTTATTGTCGGTCGCCGGCAATGCCGCTTGTTAGAAAGGCTGTAGATTTCATCAGGAAATAGACTCTGGACTTAATCTGCACGTGGTCCGTGATGTTCTGAGAACTCCGCTCGACGACATGGTGACGATGGCGGCGCCGTCTGGCTTACGGGCTGCCGAGATGCCGTTCACTCTGTTCTTCCTTCTTCCCAAAGTGAATTGCCAATCGTTCATTTTGAACTTTCAGTGGGAGCCATTTGCTTCATGTTGACAATCATTGGCACTTGAACGCATGTTTCTTTTCCCTTGAAGTTCTGACGTATCTTTCGGAAGACAAACCTCATCGTGTATCTTTTCGTGTATTAATTATTTTCCTTTTCAGTATTAATTATTACAACCATGACAATGAACGTTATTGCATCTTTATTATGTGCCAGGCGCTGTGCTACCTGGTTTAGATAGATCATTATTACCTAATTTTAGTCGACTTTAGGTAGTGCCTGTTAGAATTCACATTTTATAGTGAGAATCCGAGGCCTGGGGAGACACACTCGCCAAGGTTACGTGTTTGTGAGTGGCGGAGTCAGTGTTTGAACCCAGATATCCTGGTTTGGGCTCCGATGCCCCTTAACTCCACCCTCTTGATATTGTAGACGCAAGCAGCCCTTTGTGTTGGAGGAGAGAGGCACAGATGCATTTCAGAACTTGTCAGGGATTCAAAAAGCTTCTGCGTTTTCCACTTACTGTGCATCTGGGGCCAGCGATTGCTTCACTTCGCGTAATCTGTTCTGTTCGGGTTGACATCATGCTGATTTGCCCACGTGCTGGCTGAGAGCCGTGGGAGCTATCCCAGTAGGGCCCTGGGGTGCTAGAGAAGTTAGCGTGGAATTAAGAAATTCACAATCTATGCGTGCTTCATGCATAAATAGGCTCGAGAACTGACTAAATTGTTATCAAGATGAAAACTGTGGCCCAAAGTACGTGTCTCAGAACATGGGATGTTATTTGGTTTTCTGTTAAACGAAATACCAAGGCCAAATCAACGGAGGAAATTGGTTTAAAATGTTAAATAATTATTTTTTATTTCAGGAATCTCTCAAGTCCTTTAATACATACCATGCATATTGCAATCTCTATGAGAAAAATAATAGAAAAGCATTAAGTGTTTTTGGAATGTACCTGACATTCGTTTGCTTGTAAATCTGTTCTTATTTTGTTCTGGCAGGTGAGGTTGGTTGTGATGCACCCAGACTGTGTTGTGTTCGATTTTTCCAGTGTAGCAGTGAGGGTTAACTTTGATCGTAAGGGACAGACGACACTTACGTAAGTAAAAAGGCGAGAGTTATAGTGAGCTATTGCATTGGCCATTTTGATTCTGCCAATCCCTAGGTCATTTAGGGTTTGTCTTCTTTTTACTTTTCTCTCTCTGCTGGAGTTGAACTTTGGAGCTGGGCATGGGGCAGCCTCCCCCAGCAAACAAGCAGAGCGATGATCAGAGATGGCCAGGACAAAAAGCTGATCATTTTTAGGGAAAGCGGATGGCAGTATGGATGCTCGAGCAGCTGGCTCCCTGGACATACCTCGCTTAGATTAACGTAGATACTAATGCCCTCTCTTCTCAGCCTCGTACATGTCAATGCTCTACATGTAGCGTATAGATATTTTCTATAGTTACCTCTGAACACAGAAAAGTTTTCCAGCAGTTACCCAGAGGTACCATTCTTCATGCTTTACTTTCCCATACAGCAGCCCCGCAGACCTGATAAGATACCACCGTTGGCCGCCCACATCCAAGACCGTTCTTTTTTATTTTCTTAGCCAACCAAATGCCATTCAGAATGACATCATGCCCATTCATCGCTACATGATTCATATTTACACTTAATGTGATCTCGATATAAAAGTACCTAGTGGGTATGCATGGACGTGTCTTGCCTTTTCCTCGCACATTACAGTTTGCAGGTTACCCCTCAGTTCTCAGAAAGACGCTGAGGGGTGGTGTCCTGCTGAATGCCGGGCCGGGGCTCTAGACGGCAAGTGGAGGAGAACTAAGGGCTGCACCTGTGGGCGTCACGCGGGTGCTCCTTCTCTGCGGAGGGAGACGTACCTTCGGACGCTTGGTTCCTTCCGTGGTCGCCCTTTTCGTCCTGTTGCACCGACTGGCATTTTCTTCCGTCGTTCCGTCGTCGACCGAATGCCTGCTCTGTGCAGGGTATTTCGCGTGGGCTCTAGGTCGATCAAGACTTTCTTTAGAAAAGCAGCCTTTTCGACGTTTCGGTCTGGCCAGGTCGATGAGACTGGGACACTAATAACCGATACACAGGATCAAGTGTGAAGGGCAGCGCGGGACAAGGTCTAAGGGGCTGGAGAGAGGATGAGAATCCCGGGGCGATGAGGCGTCGCGTGTGGGTGGAGATGACTGGAGAATGGGGACTTCAGACAGAGAAGGTGTTAGGAAAAGGATACATGATCGAGTCTGGCTAGAGTCTAAATGTTGTGAAGCAGTTGAACAAAAATAAAACTAGTCAAGTTCTATACTAGTGACTTACTGTTCTATAAAAAAATGACTCCTAAGCTCAGTGGCTAGATCAGTAACAAATCTTTATCATCTTTCTTAGTTTCCGTGGGACAGGAATCTGGGAGCAGCTTGGCTGGGTGGTTCTGGCCCCAGACACTGCCTGAGGTCGCAGTCAGATGTCACCTGGGGCTGCGGTCACCTGAAGGCACCACTGGGGCTGGAGGAGTTTCCTTCCGTTGGCGCGTTCCCGTGGCCGGTGCGTCCCGTTCACGCTTGTCCTTTGGCATGCTGGCTGGCGTCCCCCCCAGAGCGAAAGTCTGTGACAGAAACGGCCAGTGGCAGCCGTATCCCTTTTATGATCTAGTCTTGGAAATCATATAGCATCACTTTGTGAACATTCTCTGTGTTACAAAAGGCCAGTCGAAGGGGCAGGGGACCAGGAGCCACCTTTTAAAGGGAAAAGGGTCAAAGAATGTATACACGTACTTTAAAACCTATACTGTTCTCGGGGGAGGGAAAAAAATGACAGGAAAAAAACAATAGTAGCATTGCAGTCCTTTTTCTTTCATTGTTTGTATGCGGTGCTCACTAACATCAGTCGGCGTGCTAGGCCATTTTGATTGGTAAGCTATTATATGTCTTAAGTGTATTTTCATCTACTGAACTAGTCATTTAAAATAAGAATCGGTAACCTATTCAAAAAATATCTTGCCACAGAAACTTCTTACATAAGATGGATGATGCAGAAGTGGCCGAGGCCGAGGTGGAAGTTGTGGGGTGCGGCCCCCCCTCAGCTTCCAGGAGGGCCCCATGGAAACCTCAGACCCTAGAAACGGAGCCCTGTGTGAAAGTAATGCCATGGATACATCCAGTTCCTTTTGGATTTTCTTTGAGAATGCAGTTTGTTCTTTGGAAGAGCTCTTCCCTATTCAAGGATTTAGAAGTGCTTTGTCAAATGGATTCTAATTGTAAGAATTATTTCCCGTGGTTTAAAAACGTGGCCGTGCCGTGGCGCCGGATGAACGTCGGCATGGCTTCATTCAGAACGTTGGCCTTGTGGGTGGAGGCGGGAGGCGGGTGCGCGTGAGGAAGCCGGCTTTCGTTTGAACAGGAATTTCCCCTGCGAGGAGCCTGCTTGGGACCGAAGCGTAAAGCAAGGCCCGCAGCAGGGAACTAGGTGAGCCACCGGGCTGGGATGAAGGAGCCGGAGCCATCTGTGATCGTGGAGACTCAGACGGCCCCTGTCTCCCTGCCGGAGGGAGGGGTCGGGGTGAGAGGGGAGCTCTGTGCCATGGAGGCTGCGTGTGCTTGTGCGTGACGGCGTTTTGATAATGGCCAGAAGTAACAGAGGGAAATTTCATGAACCAGATAAGGAAAAACATGCCTATTTGTCACACGAATATTAGTTTCCTCAACACAACAATGTACTGCTAAAGGGTCCCCCCACGAACACTAAAAAGAGGCCGTTTCTGCAGGCCCTTTCATGCAGTAGAGAGATCGGAAGAGGAGAGTATGTTACCTCTCTCTAATCCATCACGTCCAATGGGCAGTCGCCAGCAAAGTTACATGGTAGTAAAAGAATTTTGAGGGTGGAAAGCATGAAGACGTGAATTTTCCTCCGCTGTCACGTTCCACTTTGATTACGGCCACAGCCCTCTCTACCCACTTGCTTCTGGAAAGGAAAGCGCATGTAGCTGTCTGCGGGGGCTTCGTTTCAAAATAAAGCAGTATCGTACTAGATGGAGGAAGCCTGGAGAAAGCAGAGGCTGGCCGGCGAATGACGGAAAGGAGGTTTTTTTTTTTTTCTGTTTTTTGTTTTGTTTTGTTTTTATAAATAGGTATGTGTGGAAGGAAATTATTCCTTGAATTCGCCCATTAGCTAGCGATCACTGTCAGTAACTGTGGGGTTTCCCATTTAGAGTATTGGTAAGGCAGAACCAGTCACCGCATCGCCGTAATTATTTCTTAAAATGGTTTTCTAAGAGCCCGTGAAACGCCATGCTGCTGCGTGCTCCCGCGTCCTCTGCCAGGTGCCCCGGGTTTGATTTGGAAAATACAGACGTGGGAGTCACGGCCCCAGCTCTTCGCGGAGTGCCGGGCGCGGGGTCGCAGGTAACCGCGGATCCCCGTCCGCCTCCGCTCACCCAGACGCATTCATTCTGCACCGGCCTCAGCGTCCACGGCCGGAGGGCGTCGAAGAGGTCAAAATGGATGGTTTATAGAGACGCCTTTTCTTCATTCAGCTAAAAATCGTTTCGGTTACATCTTCTTCTCAGGGCAGCTCGTTTTTCTCCCAACATACAACTCTTCGTTTTTTTTTTTTTGTTTTTTCTTTTCCCCCTTCATCAAAATAAGTCTGGTTTCCTCTGCTAAGGGCTGGCAGGTCTGGTAAATAGGATCTCATTTCTGTGACCATATTACTTTTCTCTTTCTTCTTTGAATGAAGAAGGTGATTATAAACCTGGACTATCCCTCATTCTGTTTTCATTCCCACATGCCATTCCTTCCTTCCTTCCTTCGTTCAGCGCGTGCTTATCGAGGACCCTCTGCGTAGGGTGTACATGCGTTCGGGTGGGGCGTGGGGCGTCGAGGTGACCGTGACCTAGGCACCCAGCCCTACGTCCCTGCCTTTTAGTCATTCCCAGTCTGAGGGAGGGGAGGGCACCTACATGTAAGCAAGTAGGTACATTTTAAATAAGCATCTGTTGAACTCCTGCTATGTGCAAGAAACCGCACCAAACTTTATGTAGATACTAGATTTTACCAAACTTGACTTGCTCCTTTCTTTCAAGGAGTTTCTAGTCTCGTACAGGAAGTAAACGCATATCCAATTCAGCAAAAATTTAGAGAGCTTTCTATGTGTCAGTCACTAAACTGGGAATTCAAGTTGACTTTCCTGTTGATTGTGTGAAGTGAGCCCTTCGTATGTACAGAAAGTCAGGCCCTTAAAGCTGTGGTAAGCAGCGATTGCCATGGTTAAGAGCAGGTGAGAGCTCCGACTCAGTCAGGTCCTCCGCGTGTGGCTCTCACTCCATCACTCATTTTCCCTGTCTAGACTGTGTTTTTATTTTTAAGTTCACCGAACCAATACCTTGCATCCCACGTGTTCGTACAGGGTCACTGGGACAGTCCTCCCTTCTAGTGACAAGGTTTATGAGGTGACCACCGTGGCCAATGGCATGCAGCAGAGTCACAAGGTTAGATCATACAAGCGCTATGCCCTTCCGTTTTGCTCTGCAGAGGTTGTGCTTGTGAGCCAGCTGCCACGCTGTGAGGAAGCCCAAGCTGCCCTCGCAGGAATTGCCCAAGTGGAAGGTATCAAGCCCCCCCAGCCCAGGCGCCCGGCTCAGCTCCCAGCCGGCAGCCTGCTCAGCCACCCGAGTGAGCCATCTTGAAAGCAGATCTTGGAGCAAGCCCAGCATGAATCGCCCTGGCCGATTCCACATGGAGCTTAGATCAGGCACGCCTGCCCCTCTCTGCCAAATTATCGTTTCGTGGGCAAAACAAATGATGGCTGTTTGAAACCACTAAGTTTTGGGATGGTTTGTTACACAGCAGTAAGTAACAGCAGTAAGTAATCAGGACATTTGCTCATATGTGTAAAGTTGCTAAGAGGATTCAGTGAAATGACACATATAAACCATCACAACACTAATGCTTGGCTATTAATAACTCTTTTCATTATTGTTACTTAATGGAAAACAGCATTAGTTCAAAGCGAGGTCACAACCTAAAGTTCCCCCCATTGCCTTGTGGTATCGAGTACATTATAGGGAACTTATTTTGTTTACTTTGTTGTCATTTGCAGAAACCGAGTTGTGTCCCAGTTACGTGGAGTCCTTTTCTCCTGGGTTTATGATGCAGACTCCATGCCGCACTCTGTCCTCTCCCGAGTTAGCGTTTCACTCAGGCTTTCAGAGTCAGGACCAGACTTGTAATCAATGTTTGAAGTCCCCAACGATCTGTGAGAGTCACGTTCCTGATGTTGTTTAAACAATTTTTTTAATTGACGTAAAAGCATAACTTAAAATCCGTCATCTTCACCGTTTGTAAGAGTACATTTCAGTGTTCGCTATGTGAACATTGTTGAGCAGCATCCGCAGAACTTTTCGTCTTGCAAGACTGAAACTCTTTACCTATTAAAGAACAGCTTTCCATTCCTCGTTCTCCATCCTCGCCGCCCCCAGCCCTCTTTCCGAAAGTCTGATGACCCACACACGCGGGCTCGTGCAGTATTCGCCCTTTCGTGACTGGCTTATTTCACTTAGCATCACGTCCACATGATTCATCCATGTTGTAACATGTGATAGGACGATTTCCTTCTTTTCGAAGGCTGAAAAACATCTCATTGTGTATGTCCGTGTGTGTGTGTGTGTGTGTGTGTGTGTACACGCACACACACATCACATTTTGTTTATCTCTTCCTCTGTGAGTGGGCATTAAGGTTGATTTCACCTCTCGGCTATTGTGAGTACCGGTGCAGTGGGCACGGGTGTGCAAATATTGCTCCGCTGTTATTTTTTCCACCGACTAATAGCAGAATCTCACTGAAGTGCATTTGGGAGAAGGGGCTTATCTGCGTTCGTTGCCTTTCCCACCCCACCTCCAGCAAATCTCGGAGAGTTGCACATCATCAGGTGGCTGAGATGCCCAGCTTCTTCCAGGGGGCTCAAGTTCTCGATGCATATCTATTCTGTGAATCGAATAGTGTTAGAGTTACTCCTCTATTTGTAGGGCTCTTCATTGCTTTCAAAGATGTTTCACACGTGTTATTTTTTAACTTAGCCCTTGCCACATGATGGCTGTTGCTTTAATATTGGGCACACGAGGATACACAAATGGTGCAGACAGAAGAGGCATCATGCTTGTTTGGGTCAGTGCCCAGGACTCCGATTTACAGTTCATGTGGTAGGAGTATGTTTAGCTTTGTAAGAAACGGCCGAGCGGTCTTTCAAAGTGGCTGCACCATCTTGCATCCCTACCAGCGATGAACGAGAGTTCCTCTCGTCCAACAGTCTTGTCAGCGTCTTGGCTTTTAGCCATTCTAATAGGTAGGTAGTTGTATCTTATCCTGGTTTTAATTTGCATTTCCCTAATGACATAGAATGCTGATCGTTTTTCCATGTGCGATGTGTTTTTATTTCTTATTTTTAAAAACCTTGTTTTGAACTAATTATAGACTCACGAAG
This sequence comes from Rousettus aegyptiacus, assembly GCF_014176215.1. Taxonomy (NCBI): domain Eukaryota; kingdom Metazoa; phylum Chordata; class Mammalia; order Chiroptera; family Pteropodidae; genus Rousettus; species Rousettus aegyptiacus. Next base: position 41,399,651 of record NW_023416288.1, on the reverse strand, counting down.
AATTGCAGAAATAAAAAGAGAGGAAGGAAGACAGCGAGGAAAGAAAGAATAGAGAGGTCCCTCCCTCCAGTTCCCCCTAGTGGTAATATCACACTTGTCTAGAACAGTACCAAAACCAGAAAATTGACATTTCACAATGCAGTGACCTGGGCTATAAACTTGACCAGGATTTAGCCGGTTTCCACATACGCTCATTCTGTTTTGTGTGTGTATTCACAGTTCTATGAAATTTTCTTGCATAGATAGATGCATGTAACCATGACTACAGTCAAGATACAGAACTGTTCCATCATCACAAAGACACTCCCTAGAGGGCTGTCTTTAGAGTTGCAAGCTCTGCGCCCAAACCCTGCCCTGCCCTAATCTCCAGCAACCACTGGTCCCTCAGACACAAGTTCCCAGAAATATCCCTGGGGCTATTGATCCAGTTTTGTCTCTGCATCAGGCTAGTGTGAGGGTTATCGACTGACTGATCGATGTTCCTTTTGACTTTCGATATTTCTGGGTCTAGTTTCAGGTTAGTTAGACTGAGCACAAGTATCTTCACGCGTCTTTTGGAACGGAAGCCTTTTCTTCTTAGAAGTTGTGTATAAAGGTCTTTGCAGAACGTGTTGCAAAGTTTCGAATGGGTAACGCAGAAGGGTGCACTTTAGTGAACTTGAATAAGTTCTATTCAGCAAATTGGGACAGGCCTTGACTTTAATACATGTGTGCCTTACAGTAGACCACGAAGTAGAGTCATCCGTCCTTAATGCGGCAGATAAATTGGCTGAAATTATTATATGATAACAACTGTCACAAAAGGTTCATTAGCAAGTTCCTTTAAGTAACGTGGGAGAGCCAGCACGAGACGGGAGGAGGAAGGAGTCTTTGTGAAGGGGAGACCGTTTCAGACCTGGGGGGCACCGCTGGACAGCAGTGCCGGAGCCCACAAAAGATGTTTATTTAGGATGCTGGGGACATTTTGATCTCTGAGGTTTCAAAGGGGGAGAAAAGGGTACTTCAGAAGCCTCTGGCGATCTTTTTTTTTATTTTTCTTTTCCTTTATTTATTTATTTATTTTAAGAAAAAGGAAGCATGGTGTGTTGTGTCTTGGATTCTGCAGTCCCCAGACTCCAGCCAGCGGCCGCTTAAGAGATTTAAACATGACGGGAAAGTTAAACTCGTGCCAGGAGAGTACTTGCTGAATAATTAAAATGTAAAAGCAACTGTATTCCACAATTCCAGAGCAGAGTTTCTCAGCCTCAGTGCTGCTGACATTTTAGGAACTTTCTGTCCTTGGGGGCTGTTCTCCGCATCATAGGACATTAGCAGGATATCTGGGCCATACCCATTAGATTTCAGTAGCACCTCCTGCCTAAATGATCACAGAAAAGAGTCCAGTCATTGCCAAATGGCCCCAGAGGGGTAGGGGATGGGGAGTCATCCCTGTTTGAGAACTCTGATTTTATATATATGTAAATTACATATAATTATATATATATAAATACATATAAATAATTTATATAAATATACACCAAATAATTTTTATATGTATATATATATATATCAATGTTCTATATATGTAATATTTTTGAGATTCAGCCATGTTTATAAGTATGGTTTGTCCTTTTAACCACTGTGCATTGGGTCACCTTTAGACTGATCACATTGTGCTCATCTATTGATGGACGTGGTTTCCATTTTGCCATAAAAAATGGTTGCTCCATGAAATTGTCATTCGTGTCATTCTGAACATGAATGCGATCATCTTAGACTTGAATAAAAGCGCTATGGAGTTGTCGAACTGTACTATAAATTACCAAACTGTTCTCCAAATGGGCTATATTAGTTTAGTGTACACTGACATCCGATTTCCTTCAAACTTGATATTATGGGATTCTTTTATCTTTTCCCATCCGAAAGGTGAACGTGCTCTCACATTGCTGTTTTAATTTGTGTTGTCCTGATAACTGGCAAGTAGTTTTAAACCTGGAAGAACCTTTTTGGGATCTTCTAGCTATGCTTAAATTTTAAAGATGAAAAATCAAGACTATTTTTTCTTCATTACTTTTACTTTTCTTTATTAAGGGTATTTTTCTGTCTCGTTGTCATCTTTAATTCAGTATCAAATCCTGTGGACACTTTTCACATGTGCAGTGGTGGCGGGAAATGTCTAGAGAGAAAAAAAAAAGGGTTTTGAGAGCGCAGATTTCCCAATTACAGTATTTTTTTTATTATTATTATTTTTTACCAGCCGTCCCAAGAAGACGGCTGTTTACTGAACTGATTGCATTTGGCACAGGGCCGGGTCTAGGGCGGGCGCTCAAGAGTTCGCGTGAGTGAGGGAATGAATCCTAAGATATCACGAGCAAAAGACAAGGTCATCGAAGGAGCTTAAAAATATCTCTAAGGTCGGGGTTTTTCTCATCAACTCTGCAGCTTGAACTTGATTTCCCGATTCCGTCTGTGGCTGCGCTGGACCTGAGAGCTCCTGATAAGAGAAGCATCGACAGTTTCCTTACTCGGGGGGGCCCCCCTGTGCATTTCGACCCATGCTTCAGAGGTCAGTCCTCTTGAGGCCAGACTCCCGGAGGCCAGCTGTTGGGACCAGCGGAGCCAACCCTCCGGGGCTGGAGCAGCCCGTGCCCTGTCCCCGGAGGGACAGGCGCTTTCCTCGGCAAGGCCTCTGGGGATTGGCAGAGGTCCAGCCAGTCCGGGTTGTAACTGCCACCGCACTAATGAGACCGTCGTCCCGACGGCTTCATCCCCACGAGCGAGCCCAGCGTGCGGGTCCAGCGAGCACGCAGGGCGTGATTTCAGTGCCCCACGCACACGGAGCGTGAACTGCCGCGCGGTCGCCTGAGACACGACACGAAGGAATGGGCCGCCCCCAAAGAGGGCGTTCGTGGTCGTGTGCCCCGCACCTCATCACAGATGCTCGGGCCGGTCGAAGCCGCAGGGAAACGCATCCGTTTTACTTCGTGATTTAGAGGAATAACTGCAGACGAGCTTTTCCGAGTCAAACTCCGCAAGCTTATTTTTGTACGAAATGATGCCCGTAGTGCATGTTGATATTTTGTCAAGCCGAAAAATAAATTCTTGCTGGAAGAGACTCTGTTTATAGGCTTTTAAAAGCTACCACATGTAGGATGCTATGAAGCCCATTTATGGGTTCCTTTCTTTTGTGATTCATGTTGTGAGTAGGCATCTGCCGATGACATGCTGGAGGCGGCATGCTGCCTCAGTTGCTGGGACCAGGAAGAAGGATGACGGGGAGGCCCCCTCTTTGGACCCCTGTCTGTCAAGTAGAGACAAAAACATGCAGACAGATTAATCACAATGAAAGGAGATAGTACCAGGCGTTAGAGGCAGAGAAGAAGAATTGAGTAACTGCTTTGGGAAATGTGCAAGTTTTTCCGCAGGAGGAACATTCCTGAATAATGCATGGAAGTGTGACAAGGATGAGGGCTGGGGCGGGCTGGGCGAGGAGGGCATTTTAGGCAGAGGGAACAGGCTGTGCGAGGCCTGGGATTTGTGAGAAATCGGACCTCTGGGAAGAACCGTGAGTTATTATTCATGCTTGTTGTTTGGTCTGGATGTATTCAGAACACCCATGCTCTACTCCTGGGGATGATTCATTCAGACGCAATCCCATTATCACCCCGAATTATGCTGTTTAACACAAGCATTTCGGTCTCCCCAGCTGGTGGCCTCCATCACCATGCTTCATTGATCCGGCCGCCGCGACTTCTCTCCAGGGCACGTTTGCTCAGCAAATGCGTTTTCCAGCCAATTTCATAAAGTCCACACGTTTAGTGTGGACTCTTGATTATGTGCCCATTTGCATTTTATTCAGAAAAAGTTTTTAAAAAGATAGAAGAGAGTTCAGCCAAGTGATAGCTGATTTTTTTTAAGTAGATTTTTTTTTTTTTTAATCAAATGACAATTACCCAGCTACGACCTTGGTCTATTTAGAAATACATTGTGCAGTCAGCCTTCCGGACCCCAAAGAAAACTTCAGGGAAAAAAGAAAAATCCAGGAAACTTTTGGGACTGGAGCACGGTCCCTACCGCATTCAGAACCTCGGCTTCCTTTCGGCAGAGAAGCCGGATCTCGACGCCGGCTGCATCCCGGGCCCGGCAGGTGGAGCGGCCTGGAGCTTTATGATTTGCTAGGCTGTTACTTCCGTGAACGCAGAGAAGCAGCTGAAGGATATTTATTTTCCAGAGAGATCATTCTCAGAGGTGCAAATAGTGTGGAATCCTAGGGATGCCCTGGAAAGCTGAAGGGGCGGCCGGAGGTGGCAGTGAGCAGGACAGGAGCCGAGAGCACGGAGCCCGGTGGGGATACGGGAGCACCCGCCGGGGAGCTCCGAGCGTGCCGGGGGCGTCCTGCAACGTGCGGAGGGCGGGCGGGCGGGGCGAAGAGGAGGTGGCGTGGCGGGAGTCGGGGCAGCTGGGGTGCGGGGTGAGGGTGGAAAGCGCTGGGTCACCCCTCGCCTCGACTTAGTTTCTGGGCTGACTCAACAGGAAAGCGATTACAAGTTTAGGGAAGCTTTTCCCTCTTGTTTCCTCTTTCTTTTTTCTTTTTTTCTTTTCTTTTCTATTCATAGATTTTATTTTTTGGAACCATCTTAGATTTACAGGAAATTTGAGCGGATCCTACGGAGAGTTCTGATATACGTCCCCCCCCCTCCTGCACAGTCTCCCCAGTGATCAGCATCTTGCATGAGTGCGGTACACTTTCATGTTCATAGTTTACATTAAGGTTCACGTGCTGCGTTGTACAGTTCTATGGGTTTTGACGAGTGCGCAGTTAGGCGTGCGCCATTGCAGTATCACACCGAATAGTGTCACTGCCCTAAAAAATCCCCTGTGCTCCCCCTGTTCATCGCTTCTCCCCGCCCCCCGCCTGTACCCCCATCCTCCAAACCCCTGGCAACAACCGATCTTCTGATCTTTGCAGCGTTTCTGCGCGTCTGCCTTTTCCGGAACGCCGCAGAGGTGGGATCGGACGGCCTGTCGCCTTCTCAGACTGGCTTCCCTCGTTTAGAAACGTGCCTTGGAGACTCGGCCGTGTCATTTCGTGCCTTGATAGCTCCGGCACGATTGCTGGATCCCGTGGTAACACGGCACGTTTATTAACTTTCTAAGAAAGTGCCAAACGGCCTCCCGAGATGGCCACACCGTCCCTACTCGCCATTACCGTTTAACTTTTCACATGGCTCCGGGGATGGAACTTAGAGATCGTTTGTGTGAAAACACACACAGACTCCGAAACGGCGACCGTGTTTTGCATCTGGTAGGGTCCGGAAGACCCGACCTGACCAACACTGTCTTTTACCATAAGGACGTGTACTTAACCAGGAACCGGGGGCAGGTGGCTTCAGAGTCATTGTTTCCTTATCGATTCGTTATTTCCGTTGGCTCTTGGCTCCTCCCCGACCTCTCTCTGCCTCTTCCTGCCACTCCCTCAGCTTTCTAGGGCATCCCCGGTGCACGACGCTGAAGGAAGTCGTCAAGGACACCGGCTTCCCTCTCTCCTGCTCCGCAGGACGTATGCTGGCCTTTGTCTCTGCCTGGGCCTCATAGTCGTGGGGGGCTGCCGCGTGGGCAGGCCCCAGGCCCCCACACGCCCGGCAGGAAGAAAGAGGATCGGGGAACACCATTGGCTCTCCGCTCGCTTTGCTTCTTTCTTCGGAACAGTGACCTTCAGTGGATTTCTGTACGGCCACTCTAGAGGTCAGGAAGCGGCTTTTTTTGAGCCCCTCCGTTTGACCTAGTCTCGCTCACTTATCCAGTGAACCATTGCAGGAGCAACTTCTCACTTTTGGGGTAAATGTCCTCATTCTTCTGTGAGATGAGGCCTTGAGAGTTCAGTCACCTTTAAACTGTGTTTCCACCAGCCCCCTGTTTCTGAAGGTGAGCCTGGGGGTGCCCGCAGGGACAGTGGGGGGTGTAGAGCCGAGGCCCAGGCTCCGGCCCCCCACCTGGGTCCACCTGTTCCTGGACGAGCACACATCCAGCTTCCCGGCAGGCTAAGGCTCCCGGAGGGTTTCCCGTGGGTAGGGTTAAGGGCGAGACCTCTGGGGTCAGGCGGCGGCAAATGGCTCTCAGTTCTGAACCAGACTGTGGAGGAGGATGAGCCAAGGCTTTGGTCTCCTTCCACGCGCTTCGCAAAATCCTCAGGAGGTTTGCCTTGAAAGCTTCGCCAAGTGCACAGTTGGAAGAAAATTGGGTTCGCCCTCCATCCCGAAGGTGGAGGACTTCGCCGTTTATGAGGCGGCTCAAATCTTACTTCTTCCTTTACGAGGAGATGGTCTGGAGGGGGAAGATAAGAAAACTGTCAGCATTCTGAGTGTTACCCCTAAAAATGGAACGTCTGATCTTTCTTGATCTTTTCAAACAGTTTTTAAAAGGTCCCGAGTAACCAAAAAGGGCGATTTATGTGCTTTTCTACCCTTTCCACGTTTATGTGAAATTCGTGGACTTTTCAGATGAGCATTTTATATTTGACGTAGTTATTTCATTTGTGCTGAAAAATGTTGTGGGCTTCAAAAGTGTTTTTCAGTCAAAATGCTTTAGAGTCAGCATTTATGCCCTAAAGTGATTGTATAAATTTTTAGGAGTAGAAAAATGCATTTATAAACAAAACAAAACTAGGTCTCTGCTCCCTAAGGATGGGTGGGTGGGTGATTCCGCTGCTGGGTAAAGCCGACGTGGTTTGTTTGTTTGTTTGTTTGTTTTTGTTTTTGTTTTTTTAAATAACTGCAGTCGCTTCATAATCCAGGTGGCTCGTCGTGACGCATGGACGATGAGCGGGTGCTGACTCCAACCCAGGACGCCCCCGGTCCTGGGCAGCCACTGCCTTTCGGGTCTCCCTGGTGCAGCATTTAAAAGGCCCTTCTGGGCGTGAGACAGAGGGCCCCCATGCTGCGCGAGCGTGTGCCGTCTGACATTCTCCGCTGACATGTGTCAGCTCATTTCCAACACATAACTCCCTCCGAAATAGGGGCCGTCCCATTTTCCAGTGGCAGACAGTGAAATACCAAACTTGTGCCCTATTAAGTAGCCAGGAAGGGGCAGAGCTGGAGCTAAAGTTTCCCCAGAAGCCTGAACATTTTCCACCAAATCGATTGCTCTGCCCCTCTAAAATTAATTGGTATTTCTCACATAAATGCAGAGGAAAGAGAATGATCAGTTTCTGGAACACCTTTTTTTTGGTGCCAAGATATTTGCATATTTGAAAATATTTAACCCGCACAACAATTGGGGGGGGGGGTGGTGGAGGGAGCGGTTACAGTATTATCTCCATTGTATGTCACAGCAAACTGAGGATTGTGGATTGTGGGGGGAAAGGGGTCCTTCAGGGACACAGGAGAATCTGCTGGAGCTGTGGGGTCGCGGTGTGACAAGTACCTCCAGATAATAGGGCTTCCGGCCTCTGTGAACTGATAAAATCCCCCCAAAACTGTCGCTCGGCTTACTCCTGTTACAGACGGCACAATGCCACGTGTGGTCCAAGTGGGCGGTGAACGTTAGTCTATCAGGAGAAAAGGACGAAAAGTCCAGCCTCTCCTCCTTTTCCACGCACTTTCACGGGGGCTCACAGTCAAGCCTGCGGGTTCCCCCCACCGCCTGCCTTGGCCGGGCATTGGGGCTGAACGAGCTGGCACAGGGGAGCCCTTCACAGGACTCGGAGGCTGAGAATGTTTATGTTAAACAGATTGGTATGAAGCAAAACGGCCTAACTGCCCTTCCCCAAGCCTCCTTCCCTTCAAGAGTTCGTTGAGTCAGTTGAATAACGGATGCGCTTCCAGCGCTCATGGTTATGCTCCGGCAGAGCGTGGGCGGGATAAGGACGTCAAGGCAAGACGGCTCTCGGAGCAGCCAGAGCCCGGAATGGGTGTGCCTGTGGGATGGAGGTGGCTCTGGGTGGGAGGACATACGCCCGGCTCGAGACCGAGTGTCCTTGCCCAGCCAGGTGGCAGAATGTGGTCTCTGGGCTGGAGAGTCCCCGGGGCAGATTTCAGGCCAGCAGCTGGCTTGCGGGCCGCTGAGGGCGTGTGTAAGGGGGCTGCTCCCTGTCCCTCTAGGCTTTAGCATTCGTGAAGCTGGGTTTGGCCCGGCTCCCTCTGGTGACCCAGAAAGTCAGCCTGGGGCGAAGCACACTAGGAAGGTGAGGGTTAGAGCCTTGGGCTGAGGGAGGAGTTTCCCAGAGAGGACCCTGTCAGGAAATCTTACTGTGCCTCCCGGGGGGGCGGTGTGAGGGAGGGTCTCCCACGCAGCGCACGGACCTGCTCCTCAGGTCCACTGGGGGACTCGGTCTAGGAGAAGCAGCAAGGCCATTCATTTGTGTGTTTCCGTTTTCCAAGAGGGAGTTGCGGGAGGTGAAGATGAACACTGTGGTGTGACGGCAGCAGTGCGGCTCGGAGCCTCGCTGTCCCCCGACCCCTCCTCCTCCTCCCGTGGGGGAGGAAGCTTTGCCCTTCGGTTTCCTGACTTAGCAGAGTTTCCTTTTGTTTCAAGCATCCAGGAATCATACGTCCAAAGGCAAATAAAATATTGGAAACGAGATTAGTGAAGTCAGTGCTTTTCTGCTTTTTTTTTTTTTTTTTTTAACCTGAGCTTCCTTATCCTGGTATTTGAATTAAGCAGGCAAGAGGGCTTTAGAAGAAGAAAGACTGTGGGATGATTAATGGAATGTTCGCACTTAAATGAGCATATGGATTGAGTCCTCATGTGAAACTTTAAAGTACTAGAGGTAGGACGGGAAAATAAAAAAGGTGAAATATGTTAACCCGCTTTATTCTTCAGTGACTGAGCACATAGTTCAAAAGCCTTTTACTGTGTTTTATGCATCTAAACATCCAAAAAAAAAAAAAAAAATGGCCCTGCGGGCAGGACAAAGTAGGACGTATTTATCAGTGCTGGTTTGTCTGAATGTGACCTCATCGGATGCTCACAGCATTCCTAGTGAAATGTATCTTACTGGCCATGCTGACGAGGAAATGGTGGCTCAGAGAGGTCATGTGGGCCGCCCCGAGGGAAATCACTGGTAAATAGAGCTGAGGGTTTCCAAGTCTATCTTCAAAGACATGCTGTCCGCAAACCTGACAGCGCACACATGCCGGTGAATCAGACTGCTAGGATGTCTGTTACAGCCTTTCCTTTTACTCTACCTGATCCTGATACGTTGATTCGAAGATGAACTTGACCCCACTTTCAATGTTTTCAGCTTTCACTAATGGACTCTTCCTATTTTGAGCATCAGGTATTGTAAACATTGTTATTCAAAGGGAGAAAAAGATAAAGAAGAAATGTAATTAGAAAGTTTATATTAAGGCCATACTATACTATCTTGAGCTATTTTGAGCTTTTCTTGAGTCTTATGTTATTCCTTGACATAATCTATAAGTAATTTAATAAAATTTAGTCAATTATACACTCAGTAGACATTCTACCCTGTTCATTGAAGTTTAAGACTATGGCTAGTTTTATATTTCCAGGCGTTTTATTTTATTTTATTTTTCTTTTTAATGCAAATCCCTATCTTCAGTCTATACCAGTCTGTCTTTCTTAGGTTTCAGCTCTCAGACGTAGACTATGGTGTGGGCATTTCCTCCCTTTTTTCTTCTTCAATGAAAGCATTTGTTGCCGTGAATTTTCCACTCATTACTCCCTTGCCTGAGATGTATACGATTTTGTAGATAACATTGCCACAAGAATTAGTTTTTGGCCAATACTTATGGAACACCTGTGATATTTTAGTGTAAGGCAAAATGTGTATCCCTAAAACTTGGAAACAGGAAACAGACAAAAAGATAACCGTGGGTCCCTTCAAGGTCGTACTGGATTATTGTTCCCCACCTGAGGGTAACCTAATTCTCTAGGCCTATGCGCCTTTCTTCGCTTTTCTTTGATTCGCTATTTACTGTTGGTTAAGATAATTTGCAAGTCTATGAGGGTAGGTGAACACCTATAGAAAATGATGCAATGCAGGTGATTCTTGCCCATCAGAAAAGATAATCCAAAGGTATAATTCTGGTGCCCTTCGGGCGTTTGGGCGTTCATCGGTTTTGTATCGACTTTACAGCCTTATGTTGACATTTGTTCTTCCAGTGGCTGTGTAGAAATACGTCTCCTCTCCCGCAATCCTCCAGAACAGTTTTTCTTGTTGGTTTTCTCATTGAATTAAATACGTTTCGATATGTATTTATTTATTATTCATCTTATATTCATATGAGTCATATTTTTAATGTTTTCGGTATTGATTTCAATATTTCACTAGGGACACTGTTGGAGGCTTTCACCTGTCGGAGAGAAACCAGAGTTGGATGAGTAGTAAGTTAAAGCTGTGAAATGGCTTTTACTCAGGAACTACTGTGGCAGGGGAGAGAGACCTCAGTATGGAACTGTGCTCAGTTCTAAATCTGAGGAGGGAGAGGGAGTTTGTAGGTAAGGAGCAGGGTGCAGGTCTGTGGGTGGAAAGTTACTAAGAGGAACCATCTAGAATGGGTGACCCTCGCCAAACCGACTACACAGGATTCTTGCTGAGGGCAGGGCAGGGCGGTCACCTGTCTCCTGGGGGATGAAGTGGACAAGGCATCTGGTCAGATATCTGTCTGGAGGGGGATCAGATATCGACAGTGGGGATTCTCTCTGAACTGACTTAGCAGGATTCTTGCTCACCTTGCACTCCGCAGGGGTGGAAATGGAAGTCCGTGGCCGGATCTCGTTGAGCAGAGGGTTCATAGGGGGCCTGACTGAAATACTCAAGTGTGGTCGAGGAGAGAATCTTTGTCACATGCACGTGCAGTTTAATCTTCATGTAAGTTTGTTTAGGTAAGCGTATCATCGTCGGGGGAAACAGAGGCTCAGGAGCGTTTAAGTGACGACACGATGGGTAAGCTGAGCCGTGGAGGCACAAGGAATCACTGCTGATCACACTTCTCCGTGTTGCCCTAAAAACTCACGTTCTTCTCCCCACGGAGGGCGTGCCGATAAAGTGTGGCTGAGGGTGACTCCCCCGCCGCCTTGCTCCCCGGTCCCCGCTTTCCTGGAGCTCATCTGTGCTTAGTCGGACCTGGGACCAGTGTGCACCTGCTTTCAGGCAGAATGCGCCAGACTGAGTCGAGCCGGCCATGCCTTGTGCTGGGTGGCTTCGCTCCCACCCCCGGGCCAGGTCGGGCACCCGCGTCTCGACGCCGCCGCTCCTCACCCGTGAGGCTTCCGCAGAGGCCACGCTGTCCTCCGCGCAGGGCAGTGTCCAGTACAGACGGGTGTCCCTGTGCTCACCAGGGAGCGGGTCCCCATAAATGTCGGTGGCTTGGATGACAGAGGGGCAAGTGGCACGGAAGCGTGAATGCAACCGACCTCTATGTGGCTACGGAGCGGCCGTGAGAGGAGGACCGTCGCCGCGCTGTCATCTGTCCGCAAAAGCATGTCGCCGCTCTTCTTCCCCGTCCTCTTTTATCCCATCTCGGTAACTGCATCTCTATAAATCGGCTGTCGCTGCTGGCGCTGCAGGTCCCTCCAGGAGGAGGCGGAGCGGTGGGGCAGGACGCGGGATGGACAGCAGAGAGGGGCAAGCCAGGCGCCTGTCCAGGCCCTCGGCGCAGCCCGGAGGGAAGGAAGGGAGGGAGGGGAGGGGAGGGGAGGGGAGGGAAGGAAAGAAAGAAGAAAGAAGGAAGGAAGGAAGGAAGGAAGGAAGGAAGGAAGGAAGGAAGGAAGGAAGGAAGGAAGGAAGGGAAAAGGAAGCAACCAGCTCTGGGGGAATCGAACATCATTGGCAACAGGGCAGATCAAAATCACGCGGCGCCCCATGATGTACGGGGGAGAAAAGGAAGCAGCATCTCCTTCCGCGAATTTCCTGCCAGAATCTCAACCGGCGAATCAGAGGAAGCATCGGCAAAGCCAGATTGAGGGACATTATACAAAATAAACAGCCTGTAATCTTAGAAACTGTCAAGGTCAGAAAAAAAAAAATCAAGGCAAGGCCGACGGGAGCGTTGTAGACGGCAGGGCCGACTGAAAACACGGTGCGGCTCTGCGCGCCGGGTCCTGTCGCTGGGACGTGACACGTTGCTGGGACCTTCGGAGAAACCGGAACGGGGTCCGAGGAGCGGCTGCACCGCGTGCTAAGCGCCGGCTTGCTGACTTTGACGCCGAGCTGTGGCGATGGAGGAGAATACCTTTGTTTTACGAGATGCGCGGCCCGGTATCAGTGAGGCGTGGGGCTTCGGGTTGGCACGTTGCTCTCGGGTGGTTCGGAAAGTAGCTTCTTCGTACTACCAGGCAATTTTATTTTTGTAAATTAATTGTTCTTCAAGAGAAAGGTCAATGGGCAGAATCAGGCTTTTCCCCTGGACAGCCGTCCTGATGGGACGTGATTCGCTCTGTGCCATCCGCGGATGGAGGTGTGCTGGAGAGGGCCATCGTGTCCCTTGAGACGAACTGGAGGCGAGAAGAAGCGAAGCCCAGGGGCGTGGCCGCGGGACAGCCTGCACCCAGCCTGCACCCTGTCAAGCAGCCCTCAGCAGGTGGCCCCGTGGGACCGAGGCTCAGGAGGCAGCCTGTCACCCCAGGAGAGCAGAGCCCCCTCCGGGGGCCTGTGCAGTTAGCAGGTATGCAGGGGCCGTGCAGCAAAGTGCCAGTTAGTGATTTACTGTGAGAAAGGCAAGCAAGGCCGCCGGCACCCTCCCTAGCGGCTTTCCTCCTCACAGCAAACTTCAAGGGAAGCCGGGCGGGGATCAGATTGCTTAGGCAAACAAGGAATGGCAGTGAGGCCAGCTGGCCAGCTGGTCCGGAGGCACCCCTCCGTCCTGCACGGGAACCTCGCCCAGGGGACGAGGACTCGTGAGTCTGAGGCAGGGCTGGCCACCCTTGAGTAGAGCGGGGCAGCCTGGGGGCTCCAGTTTCTGCCTTCTGTTGTCGGCCACCTCTCGGCTTCCGACCGACATGTCCTTTCTTTAGAGACGGTGCCAGCCTCGCCAGGTCGTGGCTCTCAAAGGTCGTGGCTCTCGAAGGCCTTGGCAAGCCCATGACCCTGCATCCACTCCTCCCGACGGCTGCACTACGTTCACGGTCGGGGCACACGCCACGGGCTTGGGGTTCCTTAGAGAGCCGCCTGGCCACTTCTGGCCACGGGGGGTGGGGGGGCTTGGGTTAGAGAGAGACGACACTCCAGAGGAGCAGCTCCCCGCTTTCTGTTTATTGTTCAAAAGTCCGGAGCTGTGTCAAAGGAAGGAAAGCCTAAAAAAAAAAAAAAAACAATCTTACCTTTTTAGACTCTCTTGTTATCTCTGAAGGCCCTTAACTTCCCTACACTGCAGACTTTCTTTCGAGATTTAGCCAAAGTGAGTATTATTCCCATTTGAGAACAGCGTGCCCCCTCCTTCGAACCAGCTGTGTACTTCTCTAGTGCAAAGGTTGCACAGGGCTGTGTGTGTGTGTGTGCATGTGTGTGTGTGCGTGTGTGTCTGTGTGCGTGTGTGTCCGTGTGTGTGTGCGTGCGTGCGAGCGCGCGGGCGTGGAGGTCACAGCTCTCCTTCCACAACCAATGCTCTCCCCTCCCAGGAATGAGACCCCCCCCCCCGAGTCCCCTCCCCTGGGGGGCGTCTGCTGTTCTTCCCCACACAGGTGGCCGCGTCTCCCCCACGCGCTTCACCACCCATGGCTACTTAACCCTGGAACCAGTGGCTCCAAATGGCTCCTTATGCAAAAGCCATTTGCGTCCTGGTGCGCCTGGGGGGAGGGGCTGCCCAAACCTGGAGACTCTTGAGTGTTTTGAAGAGTTGCCTGAAGCCTGACGCCTGGCAGGCAATTCGGGGGGCAGCAGGGGAGCCAGGGTTCGGTATGGCCGGCTGGCTCACCCCAAGAGCACGTCCATGAGTGCTGAGCGTGGTGGGGACCCTCGGGCACAAACCCTGTGTTCTTCACGAAAGGAAGGTTAGAAGGTTGTCTTGGTTTTTACGAAGGAAACACACATACGTGTGCGGACTGGCCCGCATTGGTCTGACTTTAAGCGACCCCAATCTGGCGTAATTTGGTATGTGGTTTTCTCCTTGGTGCAAACCGCTGCAGGACCTTTCGTACGAGCGCCTTCGTGAATCGTGACCACTCCTCTCCCAGGACACGTCCGATCCGGCGTTTCCGTACTGTGGACGCCGCGCTCGGGGCACACTGCGATGTGGCCACGGTGTCGACGTGGTCGCCGACCAGGTCGGCCGCTGTCCTGGCTCGGCCATCTGTGCTCTGTGGCACACGCCGGCAGCCAGGCTGCCTTCTCATCTGAAAGTGCTGCGTCGCGAAGAGCTCACGGCCCTTCGCACCTGGCGGACAGGTGGGGAGGGTCGGCCGGTGAGGTAGCGGGGCCTGCAGGTTTCAAGGAACAGACGCTTGGTTTCCACCTGCGAACGAAACCAAGCTGAAAGCCCCGTATGGCTTCTGGCCCTCGCCTTTGCCCTCTGTTGGATGTTTTACTGGGTCAGGGGCGCTGATGAGCACCCAAATCTGTGGACCAGTAAAAGGGATTAGCCACAGAACCCCCTGAAGCATGCTATTCAAAGCAGATGGGGGCTGTGGTCTGCTTAGGGACCTATAACATTCACTTTTATTCTGCCCCTGGCTCCTCTTTATAACTGGGACTCAGAAAAAAAAAAAAAAAGGCAGGTCATGACAAGAAATGTGCTCCTTGTGGTACCCTACTAAGTCAGGCAGGCATGCTTCTGTCGGTCACGTTGCTTATTTGACGGAGAGTCTTTCCTCTCCAGCGCCGCCAGACTTCCCCTGCCGAGGGCGCGTGTGCTTGACGTGAAGCTCATCCCTTTCCACGCAAGTGGCATGCGGCTGACGGCGGTGTAAGGAAACGCTCTCCGTAATGGGCTTCGGGTCCCTGCTCAGGCAAGAGGCAGACTTGTTACTCCCGTGACAGCTGCAAAGTACAGATTTATGGTGGGGCATTAGCTCTGAATCCCAATTACCACTTGAGTTTTAAGAGTCTGCATTTCCATGCCTATAGTGCCTTTTTACAACTTTCCACGGTGGCGGCCGACACACAGCCATCCTCTGGTGCTAATATTTCTAACTCAATGACCTGCAGAATGAGCGTGGGGCTGATGTATACTCAAGGCTTTGCTCCTTGGGGGATGGAAGTGCTGGAAGTCTGTTCTGAATTTCAAGAGGTGGGAAGGGAGAGCAGCATGGAGGAGGCTGTGAGGTTTTAGAAGCTGGGAGACACCAGTGAGCCTGCGGGAAGCATGTCGTTCTGTTTCTGGCTGCGACGATTAATTTCCGCTTCAGAGAGCAGCTCTTCCTGAGACGGTTGCAAGGGCCAGAGCATTAATAATGGATCTTGGAGACACTTGTGCTGCGTGCTTTATGCACACCCAGAGGTGGAGGTGGAAGCCTTCAGGTCTCCTGCAGCCCTTGGCAGCGTGTTTCCTGGGACCGAAGGATGGCTGCACATGCCGTTGTCCCCTGAGCCCACGCGATCATACTTGCCGGTTGATGCTCCCCGGAGTAGCAGGATGAGAAGGCGTACCTTCCAACCTGACAACCCGTGACAGTCACAGCCTCTTGCACAGCTGAGATGTTTTAACAGTGGAGCAAAGGGTACAGATTACGAATGAGAACTTCATGGCTTCTGCTGGAGCAAATAGATGCGTCTGTCCACGTGCACGGCAGCACAGCGGTGGGAAGAATCTAGACTTTTAAAATAGGCTTTTCAAAACATGAACAAGACTACGTAGTGCCTTAAAAATAAAATCCTCCTTCTGAGGTTCGAGAGTCTTTTTCTCTGCACATCAAGGAAAGGTCTTAGGTGGCTGTTTTGCTTCATGTGGGCTGGTTTTATTTTGGACTCCTCGAAACCCAGTGTGAAGGCTGAAATTCTGCTACGTGGAGAAGTAAAAAAAACAAAAGGCATGACGAGGGCTTGGTTGTGCTAAATTAAAGTGACAAGGCGCAGATAACAGGGCACGACTGTGCCCACGGATCAGGCCTCTCTAATTTGCTGCTGCGGAAAGTACAGCCTTGGTGTGGCATTGTAATTTCTTTCCTGAATTAAAAGTTTAAAAAGGAAAGTCTAGTTTGTTCAGAAGAGAATGCATGACAAACGTGAGCCTTTCAGTGTCGAAATGGCCCGCGGTTCCCTGCGTTTTGAGGTAATTGTATGAGCTTCAAAAATATGCGAATCACACGGCTTTGTTTTTAGAAGCCGCACTGTGTGTTGGGTCGTTTTGCGTGCTTCTCAAGGGTGTTCTTTCACGACGCATTTGGTGCCATTTGGAAGGTGTTTTGTGCTGAGCAGGCGGCAGCTGTATGTTGTATGGTCTCTTTCAAAATAACGAGAATGTACCGCGTCATGTACAGATCGTGGATTTCTGATGGGTAAGGGGGAGCAGTGAAAAGGCCGCGGTTACTCTTTCCGACTCCCGTTTAGTTCTAGGCCACAGCTCTGTATTGGTGGAGAGCCGAGATGATGTTTGGTTTTCCTAGCTGCAACATGCCCTTCCCCAAATTATAATACGCCTTTCCCCCGAAGTCAACTTCCCAGAGGGCCGGGATGTTGTCATTCTTCAAAATGTGGTGGCACGTGAATTGTCATACTCCTCAATTTACGGTGAGATTACACCTTGATAAACCACTGTACGTTGAAAATACTGTAAGTCGAAAATGCATTTAATGCATCTAACCTACCGACCCTCACAGCCTGCTCTCACAGGTCTCCCGGGTGCTCAGAGTGTGTACACGAGCCTACGGTTGGGCAGTTAATTTGAGTTTCACCTCAAGAGTCATTGCCTTCCTCTACTTCTTCTCACCAGACGCAGGAGACACAGATAGGTGTTTGATAGACAGATGGGACATAAAACACAGTGTCCACAAACACCGACGACTCAGTGCACCGTAGAGCATCAGCTGTTTACTGTCTTGATCACATACCGGACCGGCGGCTGCCGCTCGCTGCTGCTGTCCAGCGTCACGGGACAGTCTGGACCACACACATCTAGCCTGGGGGAGGGTCGAAATTCGAACTTCCAAGTATGGCTTCTGCTGCATGTATATCACTTTTGCACCATTGTAAGGTCGAAAAATCATAAATCAAACTATCCTATATTACAAAACATTGGCCACATAGGTTATTAAACAAAAGTCGTCAGGATTATTTATCATGACACCGTAAAAATTGCAATTCAGGATCGTCTGTCTGTTGCCTTCAGTTTCATCACGTCTGATCAAGGAGAGACCCACGGCCTCCACATCGGCTGCCCACCTCCGGGTGCTGACACAGTCAGCCTCTTACGAAGGTTTACTTCATCACGGTTCATTCCACAGTGGGCAGTTAAGGTGCAGACAGTCGTGTCCTGAATTGTCTCGACAGACGGTTAATAGACATGATATTTAAATGGTTCCGCAGTCAAACAAATGTGCAAGACACCAGGATAAGCGAAGCCAACGGCTTGCTTTATCGAAGGACTTCCCCAGGCTTTTAACACACAAACGTGCATTGTGGATTGTCAGGACAGTAACACCTGGCTTCCCACAGGAATAGTCCCTAAGTGTGTCCTTGGGGACACTGCCTCGCGGTTTGGCTATTCTAGATAAAATTGTGTCTCCTCCCCCCACCCCCAACCCGCCAAATAAGATCTGTTGGAGTCTCGCCCACCCAGTAGCTCGGATTGTGACCTTATCTGGCACACAGTCCTTGCAGATGTGATTAGTACGGACAAGGTCACACTGGAGAGTGACTCCTGATCCGTATGACTGGATAAAGGGGAAAGCGGGATGCGTGCACACACACACACACACACACACACACACACGCATACACGCACATACACACACACTCACGCGGACCACGCGACGTGAAGATGGGAGGTAGGTCGTCACAAACCGAGGAACTACCAGCGGCGGGGAGAGAGGCCGGAGCAGGCGTCCCCCAAGCGCCTGCAGCGGCAGCGTGGTGCTGCCGACACCCTGAGCTCAGACTTCGGGTCCCCAGACCTGGGGGACGGCACTGTGCACTTGCTTCGCTTTGTCCGATACTTCCGTATGTTTTCAAGGATGGTACCAGCCACGTTATGTGAACACGGTCACCGGTTCCAACGAATTTGTGTGCATTTGTATTTGCCTCTCTTTTGTGTGTGCAAATAGTTTTATTACAGATTAGGCTGAAAAAAGTAATTTGTCAGAATCAGATTTCTGAGGTCTTTAGAGTAGATCTAAAACTTAGTGTTTTCCTGACAAATAAATGGAAAATTCCCAGTTTTTAGTCAATCTGATTATTTGGCTCACTCTTGTTTATCAATGTATCTTTCCAAATGACTTGCATTTTTTATTGACATTTGTATCACTTCATTAATCTTGTTTGAGTGTATGAGTAATTAAATGAGCACGATGGGCTGAAATGCTGATTTATCCCTGAAATTTATATGCTGAAAACCTAAGCCCCAGGTGATGCTATTTGGAAGACAGACCTCGGGGAGGTACTTAGGTGAGGTACTTAGGTCGCGAGGGTGGAGCCCTCATGAACGAGCCCTCGGAAGGGGAGGCCAGAGGGCCGGCTGGCTTCGCCCGTCTGCCCTGGGAGGGTGGAGAAAGGAGTCGGCCGTCTGCGATGCAGACGAGGCTCTCAGAGAACTCGACCTTGCCGGCACCATGATCGCAGACGTCCAGCTTCCGGAACTGTAAGGAGTAGATGTCTGTTGTGCACATCACTCAGCCTGTGGTACGTTGTCACAGCAGCCGAAACGGGCTACGAGAGCGTCCCCAGCAGCGTATCGTTCATGTGAGCTCACTGCCACGCTGCGTGACCAGGATGGGTGTCGGCATTCAACGGGAAGTTCGTCCTGTGTCTGCTTTCTTTTTTTAAAAAAATTGCCTTCAGCTTACGACGCTTCTTCATGGAAAAAATTAATAATACAAGAAAGAGAGAAGAAGCGACTGTGATGAAATGTTAGTGTCTGGGAAATTAGGGTGAAGGGGTTATGTCATAGTCATTGTGGAATTTTTACAGAACTCTGAAATTCTTTCAAATTATGGACTCTAAAATGAGTTTAGGAGAGAACATTTTACTTTCTCCAAAACTTCAGTATCCCCTCTAAGCTCTTGATTTCTAAATAGTAGGAAGAAGACTTTTCTTTTTTTAATATAAGACAAATATTTTTGAGATCGCCTTACATTTATATCGACTAGCTAAAGATATTTCAGATATATTACAGAGTGGTGTGGGGCTTGACATGCAGAAGAGCCGGTAGAATAAAGTGGACCAGAAGGAAGGGTTTTTCTAGGGCCGAACGCTTAAATTGTCTTTTAAATTTTAAGATAGGAACCCAGTACGCAATGTAAAAACATACTTTATTCATAAACTTGCTGCTTGGTCCCCACCCTTGTTACTGAATGTATTTTAAAAGAGAAAATAAACATTTCCTTAATAGCAAGAAATTCGCTATAGAGGGGATTTCCCGACTAGTGAGAGTGACCCGGTACTGGAAACTCTCGAAGATTCTTCCCACCCCTGCGGATCAGGGAGAGGCAATACCTGGTTTCTCATGTCCCGCACGTCAATTTACCTGGACAGTAGGTTGAGTACAGTTCAAGTTTCGACTCTTAAAAATATTCACATTTCCATAAATTCACACTTCTGTTAGTCTTAGGGTTTATATCCCACTGGGAAGTCACCCACTGCTCCCTTGCGAATTGTTACTTAAGGAGTCCTCGGGATTCTTGGAGGTGGACTCTTCTTAGTGCAGAGTTTAGGTTACTGAGTACTTTTGTGCAGAGTCGGGTCCTCTTGATGAAGAAGAGTTTGGCCTCTCTCAGTCTGCCCTCTCTACTGGAACTTCGATAAACCGGCTTTGATGATTGTGCCCAATCTACCTGGAGTCACAGGCCGCTGTTTTAGAGAGAGCGGTGCTTTGCTCCGTGACATGGATCCAACAAATGGACTCGGGCCGTGCCGTTGCTCGCTCTCTGCGGCCTGTCCTCGTGTGACAGCCCTCGAGAAGCGAGGGTCGGTCCTCATTCTTCGTGGATGCATGTTCGCAAAGTCACCTACTCCAGAGTATTTGTAACCCCGGATCGAGTGTCCTTTTTCACGGCCTATTTACCGCAATGTTTCCCCCATCTTTATGCTTTTTGCTCGTGATTTTCTTCTTTAAAATTAGGCCCAGGTGTGGTGATGACATGCCGTCCAGCACTCTAAAGTGAAACAGGGCCGTGCTGTGCCTTTTTAAAGAGAACAGGCGTGTCAGAGAAGCTTCTCACGGGCGCGAGTTACGGTGCTGTCGCCATGAGTTCAGTGTGACTCGATCAACAATGTAGCCCAATAAAGGGTCTTGAACAAGGTACTGCGCCAACTGGCTGACAAAGATGTCGTAGCCATCGGCTCGTGGGGACCAAACCCTCTATTCCCCCCGGGGACGACGGTTCAGGTCAGCGTCGGCTGATTCAGTGTTCCTGGTGACTTCTGTTCACTACCGCAGATAAGGCGAATTGACTTCTTATGTGCTCTGTCTAAATCTCAGCTTCCGTATCGGTACGGTGACCATATTCCTCATTTTACCGCCAAGAATGAAAGTGAGAATTTATCAGCCATTATGCTCCTTTGACTGGTGTAAACGAAGACCTCGCACAGGCTGCCGCGTGCCCTGGCATCGGCCTTTCGATGCTGCAGGTCTTCCGGGTACACACCTGAGCTCCGGCGTAGGCTGCCGGTGCCGGCATGACCCGGATCGTGGTGGCACGCTCCAGATTTGGGGTATGCTTCTGACTTCTCCTTCTGTTTTGGGGACCTGTTAGGAGGAAAACTTTTCCTCTACCTACTTAAGTTCAAAAGCTCTGGGTCTTCCCATTCGATTGACAGTAGTCGGGCAGGAGAGGAGGTATACCGACTGACACGTGCCCGGAGGAGTACTGAGTGATGAGTACCTTGCTGAACGGACAGAAGTAAAGGTTCATAGACCGACTTAATAAAAATCGGTGTGTTGGGCTTTTTGACGCTGTTGGACAGATAGATTCCTGCTTCCTGGTGCTCAGGGTTCCTGTCTCCCTGGGGCGGGGGGCGGGGCAGGCAGCGGCAGCTGTGCAATGTTTTCTGGAGCCTCTCTCAGGTTCAGATAATTTTCTGTCCGTAGCTTCTCATCATTCTGATGTTTTCAGTTTAACTTGAATACATCCTTGGTGGGCTGTTAATCAGTTCCTTCAGACTCTAGATTTCCCACTGGACGATCCCAACCCATCCCACTTTGGTCAAATTAAATCGAATGTTCAGAAGGGCGGGATTCTGGATCCCTTTTTTCCTAGCAGCTTCTTTATTGTTACCCGGATCTGCCCAGCCAGTGACCTGCTCTGCCTACCAGGGGGTAATGGGGGGGAGGGGCACGCAGGTCATAAAAGGTCACTGCCCCCCCCAGCAGTGGTACTAATTCACCCTCATTTGCATAACTATGGGAGGCCTGTGTGTTGACTCATCCCTGGACTAAGATCTGCTTTGGGTGGTTTAACCTTCAACCTACAGACAGCCAGAGGGCCTACCTAGCAGCTTCCCTTTCTTAAAACTGGTAAGACCTGCCCCATCCTGTGGCT
Source organism: Rousettus aegyptiacus (assembly GCF_014176215.1). Lineage (NCBI taxonomy): Eukaryota > Metazoa > Chordata > Mammalia > Chiroptera > Pteropodidae > Rousettus > Rousettus aegyptiacus. The sequence continues at coordinate 41,378,081 of NW_023416288.1, read as the reverse complement.
ATGGAGACTTTTAACTAAAAGATAGTTAAGGGACGCTGTGAGTTACAGTCTGCTGGTTTCTTACAATGTTTTGACCTTGGACGAATGAAAATGTTTAAAAAACTGTGGACATCAGGTCAGGGCGCTGATCAGAGGTATACTCCTACGCCTTGCTGTCTGGGTTGGTCTGGCCCTTTCTTCTTGGACTGCATGAATTGATTGGTGATTGGTGCCTTTTGGTTAAGAAAAATTGGATATGTTTACTGGTTCCTGAAAACAAGGTTTCTCTTCTTTTTCAGTTGCCCTGTTTTCGGAACCTGTTCGGATGTGATCGTGGGTACTCTCTCGAGTACTGCTGTGCTTCCCAGGAGAGGAAATACTAAAGGAATCTGGGGGGTAGGAACAAAGAACCAAAAGCTACTATGTAGAAGATCTAGAGCTTTTAGAAACAATTAACTATTGTATGTTTTGTCTGGAAAGTGGACAGGACGCCCTGGATAGAGCATATCGGGCTTTTTACAAGACTTCCAGAAATTTATTAATAAGTTCTTGACGACAGGGAGAAGAGGGAGCTGGATGCTGATACAGCTAGACACGAGTGATTGCATAATAATAGCGAGGCCTCAGGGTGCGCCTCCTCCCCCTTCCTTTCTGGGACTGCTTGGGTGCCCAGGGAGCTGGCTCGCAGCCAGGACTCACCAGCACAATGGTCCTGGCCAGCGTGCATTCTGATTGGCCCTTGCGCACCCTGTGCTAGTGTTAAATATTTCACAAGTGCTCTCAGGGTACAATAAACTAGAATTCTTCGAAAAAGCCGGCAGAAGGTGGACCGGAGCCAGATTAACCCTTTGGGAACTTCGTGCACAGGATCCCATGTATAATTAAAATTTAAAAAAAAAATCATAAAATAAGCGTCGGGAATCTAACACAGTAAACATCTTCCCACAGCGATGGCTTCAGCACGTTTTTAGGAATATTAAGAAACAAATCGAGTTTTATTTTCTCACTGATTGGACATTCTTTCCTTAAACAGGAGCCTCTATTGAGCTCGGTGTGGGTCTTCTAATGGCAGCAGGAGAGAATTGGGAATTATGGATTAATTTTGTTTACCTTGTGAGCTTCAATCAGTAGTTGTGTTGGCTTAAAGTGAGTAAAAATTGTTTGCACATCCGTTAAGCGCTTATGGTAACATGTTGAGTTCTTTAAGAGAAAGGCGATGCTTAAATTAAAAAAGCACTGTGAGCAAATAGGCCTTAGACTTCGTGTAATGGAAAAATGAAGCCAAATCCTCAACAGAGGGCTTTACCAGGAAAGTCTAAATTTGTTAAACTATCCCTAGTGCATATTGGCTCAGGGTATTTGCTTTCGGCTTTAGGGGAATGACTGTGCTTGCCTAGAACAGACCTCCCCGAGTGCCATCTTTAGTTTCACACGTGATTCTCCTGCAGCGAGGCCGAAATGCCGCCGCTGAGTAGATGGCGTGGTGGAATTTCAGGTGGGGGCCCTTCAGGCCACCTTCCACTGCAGGTGTGGCACACCATGACTCCTTCTCAGCACTGAGGGTCCGGCTGGAAGAGCCAGGGGTTCCCACCTTTACAAGCCTTGGGGGGCAGGGCTGGCTCAGGCTCCATGTGCCATTACTAAGAGCCGTCCGACTGGGGAGCCGGCTCGTGAGAAATTGCTTCCTTCTGCCCCATTCCAGGTTGAAAAGGAAGATAATTACGAAAAAAGAGTGCCGAGGAGAAGCGCCAACGGCCAGATCTCCTAATAAGTGAGGGATTTATCTGGAAACACCGCTGAAAATGCCCATTAAATGTGTAAAATAGACTGAAGGGATTGGCGAAAAGTAGAGTCATAGTTATTTATTGAATTATTACATTTTCGTTAGTATGAAATATGCTCGCATCTGTTTCAGTTAGCCCTGGGAGAAGAGGAAAATAACATTAGCACAATTCGAAGTTATAAAAAGTGTTAGTTATCGAATTGCTATCACTTTAAAAATGAGATGTGTGCAGGTTAGAGGTACCTAAAAGGAGAAAGAAATACCTATAGACGGTTCTGTTTTGGACCTACCTGGCTTTGTGACCTTAGGAAAGAAAAACGATGATCATTCATTGAACATTTATTATGTGCAGGGTCTCATGGAGGCACATGATGTCATTTAATCATCATAGCAACCCTATAGGGTGGCAGCATTATCCCCATTTTACAGATGAGGGAATTGAGGCCAGGTGATTTTGAGGGATTTGCCCGCGGTCACTCAGCTGGCTTGCTGACAGAGGCACGAATCCAGCCCAGGATCTCTGCTCTCAGAGGTTATGGTCTTCCAACTATGAAGATAATGTTTGTTGCCTCTGTTGGTTACCCTTTCTTATGTTTGAAATGTGGGGACAGGACTAGATTTCTTATAATAAATCAGACAGTTTTGCAACTGGAAACGAACTGCTTTAGGAAAAAAAAAAAAAAAAAAACGAAGCTGAGCAGAGAGCCAGTGTTCACCCTGTACTCACCGCAAAAGGTCAAGAGAGTGACTAAACGGTAATTATTAGTAAGGACTTGCAGCAATTAAGTCATTTGGGGAATTTGCTTCTGACAGTTAGTTACTCGTATTAATCTGAGTAGCAGGGACATGCAAAGAAGGTATTTCTGAGCCTCCGTTTCTGTTGCTTTCTCGTTTCTCTGCACGAACCCCCACCTCCATCTCCCCCTTCATCCCTTGGAGTTGCTAAATAATCACATGACAAACTGTCAGCTCATCAAGGGAGCGATGAGTCAAATGCAGGGGATACGGGAGAGGAGGGAAACTCAGGCGAGGAGTAAGAGACAGGCTGCCGCTGAAGAGAACCAGGATGAGACCGCGGTGGTTCTGTGCTGCTCAGATCTGGAGGTTATTAAACTCTGCACGGGCAGGGAACAGGCTCCTTGCTCCTTTAGGAAAGAAAACATGCATTCCTTAGCAGATCATAGCTTCTTCTGCAAGATGCATAGTTTCTTAAGACATAGCCAATTTAAATATATGCAAGAAGGTTTAAAGGCGGTTTCATTATTTTAATTTAGGAGTGCCTCATTCTTTTGTTATCATGCAGAAATTAGGTGTTTCACCTAAGGGAAATAAATACTCACAACTAACATTTTTATGTTGATAAACCGTGCTGGAATTCTATAATTATATTAAGGATACCATTTGGCAAATGAGGACATATATGTAATGAAGATTAATAAAATTAATAGCCATGTACCCATCACCCAGCCTAAGAAATAGAATATTACCTGGACCTTTGAAGCCCTGATCCCATGTCCATCCCTCCTCACTCTTGTAATCTTTTTCCTGAATATTTTATTATGATTTTTTTTTTTAGGGTTATATGAACAAAATATTTTAGAACTTTATAAAAGTGGAATTATTCTACATGAACTTGTCTGTAACTTGCTCAGCATGAGCGGTATGTTCCTGAGATTCACCTGTGTTGATGTAGTTCATTTTCACCCTTTATCGTGTATTTAGTTACATGGATCGACCACGGTTTGTTTTTCCTGGGCTAGACTTTTGAGCTGTTTCCGCTTTCTTGCTGTTTAGATGGCGCTCTGATCCCATGTCCCTCCCTCCTCACTCTTGTAATCTTTTCCCTGAATATTTTATATTTCCTGAATATTTTCGCACAGCTCTCCTCGGGCAGGTGAGTGAGAGTTTCTCCCGGGGTGTAGCCAGGAGAGAGGAAGCCCCGTTGTAGGATGTACATGCCTCCAGCTATATTTCTAGGCAAGGCCGCCGTATTCCCAAACTAGTGCCGATTTAAATTCTTCCCAGGAGTACATGACGATTCCTGTGGCCCTCTGTACTTGCCAGCACTTGGGACTGTCAGATTGTGCGAATTTCCTAGTCTCCTGGGTACAAAGTGGTGTCGCACTGGCGTTTCTTTGTATTGGCCTAATTTCAATGAGGTTGGCCATCTCTTCATAGAATTATCGACCTTCATGTTTTCTTGTTCATGTAAATGCCTGGCTATGCCTTTTGAGTTGCTTGTCCTTTTCATGTGGATTCACTGGAGTTCCGTGTATATTCTATGTAACATATCATTGTCCATTATGACTGTTGTAATAATCTCAACATTGTATTTTTATATATTTTTTCTTATGATACTTTCGATTAATATTTCTTAAATAGATCGTAGATGAATCGATCAGTCTCTTTATGTTTTGGGCATCCTTCTTACCCTGTGGTTATTAAGATATTCTTGTATTTTTTTTCTAAGCTTTCTCTTTCTGTCCATTTAAATGCTTAATCTTTGAAATCGTTCCATTTAATATAGATCGTGATGTAGGGATTGATTTTAGTTTTTCCCTACATCGTCTCAGTACTGTTTATTAAATAGCTCATTTTGCCTCATACTGGTCTGCAGTGTCGAACTTCCATTCATGTGTGGGTCCTTGTCTGGCCTCTATATTTGTTACATATTCTTGTTGATCTATTTACAATATTTATTTCTCTCTCATGCCTAAACTTTGTCTCTCCATTTTTTTTGGTGTTTAATATTCTTCAATAAATTTATTATTTTATACAGATCTTATAAATTGTTTTCAATATATTCCTAAGTATCTTATTTTCTATAATTACTGTATATTTTAAATATCGTTCTTTCTAATGTTTTGTTGCTGGCATATAGAAATGCAAATCACTTCTATATATTGATCTTATATTCAGAAACCTTGACAAACTGTTTTATTAATTAACGCTAATAAATTTTCTGGTAGACAATTATATCATCTGCATAATGGCAGTTTGCTTCTCCTCCACTCAATCCTTATAATGTTTATTTATGTTTTTGTGTCTTCTTGCGTAAAAAGGTTTCTCTCTATTCCTAGTGTGTCTACCTTTCTAAAAGGCTTTCAACAATTATGATGGACTTGCGGGTTGGTGATTCTGATGTCCTGTTTAGTCCTGGCAGTGAGGAGTTAAATTTCTTTTTAATGATTGATGATGATGTCTGGAAGGGAGGTTAGTGGGGGGGAGTGGAGAGGGGGAAGTAGCCTACGTTCTGTATATGCTTATTTCTGCTTATTTTATATCACATACAATAATTTCATGTAAATAACCTCATTTGGTCATTTGGTCATACTAATTTCTAGCTATTATTATTATTACTATTATTATTAATTACTATTTTAGTTTAGAGCTCTCCAATTCCATGACTGTGACTGGAACTGGGTCTGTCGCCCACCAATTTATCCTACCGCACTCGGGTTTTACCAAATTTGCGCCGCGCTCAAGTACCCAGTCACTTCGTCTGTAGGCTTCCCCAGTCTCTGCAGGTCACACGCCTACGGAGTGAAATCTGTAACCCGTGACCTCTCACCGTGCTCCCGAGGAATCTTCTCGAAGTGTCTAAGAAATAAACGGCTTCCTCACAATCTGATGCGTGTATCATTTATTCCCTTGCTCATTCGCCAAATATTCATCAAAATCATGCCGTGTGACTGGAGGTTAGCGGCCAGGAAGACGGCGTCTCGGCCCTCGGAGGGGTGACACTCTAAAGCGGGATGTGACCGCAGACAAGTCGGTGGGTCTGTGGCATGGTGCAAGGGGGCGGTAAGTGACGAGTGAAGGGGCGTGAGGGAGAGAGAGGGCGCCTGGGGACGTGTGTGTCTGCCGGTTCCGCTGGCCCGTAAAGGTCATGGAAAGGTCGCATTCGGGTGGAGTTCTGAAGATGCTGAGCAAACCAGCTATGGGAAGTTGTGGGGTCGGTGGGCGGAAAGTGTCGTGTGTCTGAGGAGCTTCAAGAAATCCCAGGTGGCCAGAAAAGAGAGAGTGAGCAAGGAGCGGCCGAGCAGAAGATGAGAACAAATCATGAGGCAGACGCCAGACAGATTTCGCTTTCGTGTTCTCATTGACATAATGGAACTATCTTGGGTATAAAGCATTTTAGTAGCACCTGGTGTCTCTTTGTTTTAACTTGTATGCTTCAGCCCCCTATTTGTAAAATGAGATCTTACAACACTGTTTGCCGACCGACCTCACAGAGATTCTACGTCTGATGAAACATGGATGTTGGGAGCTTTGATTTGTCTGTTTTAACGTATGAGAAATAATTAATGCAAAAGTCCGATATAAAATAATTGCCACCAGTCTATGGCCATGTTACCCTGAACAAGCCCGATCTTGTCTGGTCTCGGAAGCTAAGCGGGGTCGGGCCTGGCTAGTACTTGGATGGGGCACCGCCTAGGAAGACTAGCTAGGTGTGGTAGGTGTTAAAAGAAAATAGTTGTCGCCAATAAAGTTTATTTTCTTTGTGTGCTGCATAATTTAACTTTGAAGAAAAATTACACTGGACATGCCATGGAGACCACCTAACGGATATGACTGTACAGTAAAGGCCTTCATGTCCATGAATTCTGTGCCCACCGATTCAACCACCTGGGGATCAAAAGCATTTTTCAAAAAGTCCCAGAAAGTTCCAAAAAGCAAAACTTGACCTTGTCAGGTGCCCAGCACTTTGCTAACCCATGGGAATGAAGAGACATGTAAGCGTATCCTGCTGGGGCCCGTATGTGAATCCTTCCGCGGTGGGGACTTGAGCATCTGTGCGTCTGGGTGCCCGCAGGGGTCCTGGAACCAGTCTCCCATGGGCACCGAGGGGGGACGGCACTTTCTTCCTTTTCTTGCAGGCAGAATGGCACGGTTAAGAAAACTGAGGGACAAGAGTCAGGATATTATTTTGGATTTTCCTTCTTATCCTTTAGCCCCTTTGAGTACGATGGGCTTTTCTACTTAGAATTTGGGAATGATTTCTGGGCCACTTGAATGACCTCGATTGAGAACCACGCGGGCGGAGAGGTTGCGGTGGCCTGAAGTGACGTCTTCGCTTGGCGGTTCATCTGTCGCGTCTTCGTATCGATGTGGCGGTTCGTCTTTTGGAGGTTCGACGATGGATCGTTACTCTTTTAAATGTTTGTGCTTACGAAGCCCGAGATCATCACGTGAGTTTGATAGTACAGCACAAGCAGGAGGGAGGTCTTGATGGTGACACCGTACGTCTCTCTCCGCCTAAGAAGACAGAAGTGGCCAGCGGGCATGATCGTTCAAGTCGGAGAGAGAGAAGAGTTTTTAGATCGTCTCCATTGATTAACTCGTCGGTTAGTCCTCAGCTCTCCACTCTGCCTTGGGAGCCACACTTTCTCCCGCGTCTTTACCTCGGCTTTGAACTTCGATGATGGCTGAGATCAAAGTCCTGATCGTAAGCGACAACGACACAGAGGAGGAGCTGCAGGTGGCCATGGCGTTCTCGTCTCTTCTAAGGAAGAGCGCTTCTCCAGGGGTCCCGCCGCCCGCTTTGGGGTCGGCCAGCACTGACCAGCGGGACTCGCAGACCCCGTCCTCCCTGTGGGGCTCGGAAGCTGCTGGCGTCGCTGTTGCCTCTGACGCTTCGACACCCTGCAGCAGCTTGGGGATGACTCGGCGTTCACCGAAACAGCGTCCTTTCTTTTCAGGTGCCCGTTTGAAAGACCACACTCTGTGAAGTTTCGCAGTCTTTGATTACTCTCGGAATCCAGGACCATAACATACAGCATGTAAAGCACAAAGTGGAAATGTGGTCTGCTATTAGAAGTCATTTCAGTGAAAGTGGATGTATTTTTCAACTGAGGGGAGTAGGCAGGAACCTGCCACCGAGTTCCCATTCCGTGCAGGCTCGGACGTAAAGCTCTGGGGCCGAAGGGCTTTTTATGTGATGAAGCTAAACCCTTACCTGCATTTCTCACCTTTCAGGTTACATGGCAGTCATTCGCGACTGTCAAATATAAAGATGCTTTAGACACCATCCAGAGATCATCTTTAACAAGTTTTCATGTGAAAGTTGATAGAAACATTCTGAGCTTTGCTAAGAAGATACTTCTAAGCTATCTTCAGTTGGATTCATTTTTTGAGGGTTTTTTTTTTTTTTCCATTAATGGTGACAGAGAGAAAATATCCTGAGCTGTCTCACATCTGAAAACCAGGACATGTCCACAAGAGCACTCCCTTTTGCCCCTCCTTTCTCAAGCAAAATTTTAAACTGGTGACGTGAAAAAAAAAAGAAGAAACTTGGTTTCATGTGATTTTTTTTTTTATCAATTAAAAATTGTAAGAATTATGGGGAAAATACTGGAGCAGAAATAAAAACCAGACTGTAGTACTAAAGAATGCCTCATGAGAGAAACTCCTGTGTAACTTTTCCCACAAAGATGTTTACAATAGACGCACATGAAGAGAAGCCCTCCAGTTGGATTAACATTCAGGTAAAAGCAAAAAATGCCCAAGTGTGAGTAAAACTCTTTAAGAGATCCCCAATGTGAGCATAAAAATGTTTCGACATTCTAGATTCGTGTCTGAAACTTGGAACGCTTTCAGTCATAGGCTCGGGACTATGTTTGGCAGAATCAGTGTTAGACACACAGCCATTGCCAGGGTCCCGCGAGCATCTCCGAAGTCTCGTTTTATGTTAACAAGGACATAGATAAACAGCGGCTGGAGAATTCGCAGCGGGGGTTCCAGTTTGGCTGGTTGGGAGGGTCCCATTGTTCACCACGTAGTGGCCCAGGGGTGGGTGTTCGCTGGTTTCTTTATATCGCAGAGACCTATGGCAGTAGAAGTAGGGACAGTGGAGAGAGAGAGAGAGAGAGAGAGAGAGAGAGAGAGAGAGAGAGAATGAATGCAGTCTTGACCAGCGGGCACTGGTTGGGGGATGCAGACCTTTGCCGGTCATGTTAAAGACGGCGGGTTTAAGCCTGAGTTCGGTGGGGAGCCTGTAAACGGAGGAGCCATTGCGAATTCTTGTGGTTTCCACTTTGCGATCGGAGGCTCATCATGAGAGTCCTGTCAAGAGAGATGTTGGTTTGGCCTAGAGAACGACAGTGCAGGTGGAGAAAATGGGGTGGATCTGAGAGTTCAGTCGGTTGGAAGTGGAGGGGAAGCGAGGAGGAGGCGGGTTTGGGCCCAGGTGCCTGAGGCCGTAGTGTTAGTCAGCGGAGGCGGGTCACGCCGTGATAACGAGAGCCTCAGAACACCAGGCCGGTACCACAGTTTTCCGCCACGCAAACTGGGCTGCAGGTCCGAGGGGTGCAGCAGGATGCTGTGCTCCATACCCCTTCAATGCAGGCTCCCCCAAACCTGTGGCAGGGGACGCAAGAACTGGCTCTCTGGCGCCTCTGTTACTTCTACTCCTGTGTCATTGGCCAAAGTGAGTCATGGAGATGGGTGTGGCCGGCCTTTTATTTCAAGGGACTGGAAGTATCCTCCTCCTCTGGTATGCCCAGAAGCAGCACAGAAACAAACAGAAAAGCTGGCGTCAAGTGCTGCCACAACCCCCCCTTTAAAAAAAAAAAAATAGAGAGAGAACGCCGAAGGAGGAAGAGATTCTGGGGCAAAGAGTTTAGTTTGAAGTATGCAGCTGGAGATGCTTGTGAGATAACTAAGAAGTTGTAGCAGATCTGCGGTTGGATATTTGAGGAAGGGAGGGAAGGGGGAAGATTCGGGTTTGGGATAAATACCTAGGGTAAATACCTAGGAGTAGAATTGCTAGGCTCTATGACAAATGTAATATCGTAAGAACCCGCCCCAACTGCCCTACTGTTTAATCAGCCATGTGTGAGAACTCAAGTTGCTCTGAGTCCTTGCCATTGTGGTGTCTACTGAAATAAATATTTATTGCTATTTAATCATTAAAGAATATAAATGAGACATAAAGGAATCGAGGAAAATCTATTGTGAATATTGCCGGGCGTCATGGATTTTTCGAAATGTGATTTTGTTTTACGATTGCTTATTCCGTTATGGCTTTACTGTAAGTTATTAAACCCATTTCCTATTATTAAACCTTGGGACTGTTTATAAAATTTTCCTATTGGAAACAATCCAGTCGCCATCTCCGCAGAGGAGGCAGATTGCAGTACTTTATTAGTGAAAGTTGCTTACAACCACACAGGGCTCTGCTGGTCTCTGATCTGGGGATTGGGTTGAAATCCGTTTGAAATTTGAGGAGCCTAATTTGATCTCACTTTTGAATTGCTGGCCCCCGCTACCTCCTAGTGGGTATGCCAAGGAGTACCCTCAGGCAGATGTTTGATTTTTGCTCAAAAAAATAAAAAAATGTAATTAGTGTCTGTTGGCCTTCCGGAGTTTTATACTTTAGTATGCGGCTGAATTAATTTTCGCCTAGAAAAACTTTAAGTAGATGTTTGAAATGTCTACCTCAGTTTTTCAAAAACCTCAGTCAAGTTTCATAAACTTTCGCTTTTAGCTGTGTAGCTTCCCAGTGAACTCTCTTGTACCTGAGTGAATTGATTTGCTATTCTTTGCCATAATAAGCTCATTAAGTGGCGGGGCCCGCAACCATGAAGTCATTTATTTCAGTTTGGAGTGCTTGTTCTGAGGCTGTGCTCTCGCAGAGCGAGATGTCAATTAAGATTATTCCTTGTTAGTGGAAATAAAATCATGTTATCTGCTTATAAAAGAACCTCTCTGTTCTTTCTCTGGGGGCGGGGGTAGCGGTGGGGGAGTCTATTCAATTCACACGAAAGTTTATCCAGTCATCAAGTGAAAAGGTAAAAAGATAGAGGTCTTCTTGAAGGGAACCCTGCCTCCTCTCTCCGGTCGTTATGATCCGAGCCGCGGGGTCCTGTTCCTGCCACACTGTCGCAGAAGTGGTGTCAAGTTGCAGGTTCTGGGACGGCATCGAGAAGTGAGTCTGGGCTCAGCCCGGACAGCTCGGGCCGTGTGATTCTGGGCCATGGAGTCAAAGTCAGAAGCAAGTTCACTCAGCCACCATCAAAATTCTGTAAGTCCGTGATGGGAAGAAGCAATAGGGACCAGAATGGAAAGGTGTTTCTAGCCCCCCGCCCCTCGTGGACTGTACTGGTTGTAAAAGGCTGGATTTGCCGTTGCAAAGAGGCAATACTGACCGGCTCGTGCTCTGTGCCTGGCGCTGTCTGCCGAGGCCGGAGGAAGTTCGTCGTAATGGTTCAGGACACAGACTTCGGACTGGCTAGGCTGCCAGCTAGACAAGCGAGTGGCCGGTTTCCTCGGGGACGCCATTTTCTCATGTTTATTGTCTGTGTCACAGTGCTTTTAGGGAGATCGTGTGAACACCTCGCCAGGGCCATCATCTTGCCGTCATCTTGGTACTCATCTCGGGAAAGCCGCGAGATGGGTGGGTACTCTGGTTTTCCCCATTTTACAGCTGAGTCAACTTAGGCGCAGAGAGCAATTTCCCCGAGGCCACGAGGCGGGGAAACTAGGGGGAGAACGCAGGCGGTCGGAGTCCGCCCATCTCTGGCTGTCACTGCTCACACTGCTGCTCTTCAATTTAATAAGAAAGAAACGGCCACAAATTTTAGGCAGAATCTACAGTAGAGCAGATTAGGTCTCCAGGGAAGAGGGGTGTCTCTCGCGCTCATGGCCTGACCCTCCAGAGGACTCCTCCACACGCCCACGGCCCTGAGGCAGGTCTGGGGGTGCATCTCCTAGTCGGAGGGGGCCAGCTCAGGAAGTGGCATCACCATGTCCGTGTGCTGTCTGCTACGTAAGGCAGAATCCCGGGTCACTCGACTTCAGCGTCTCCCTCTCTCCAACCCTGTACACAGTCCATCCTCATCAGTTCCTTTTAAAATTGCTCATAAATCATCACCGGCTCCATCTCCAGGGCCAGCCCCTCTTCGCCTCCCACCCCACCACCCCAAGCTGCTATCAGTCACTTTCTCACCAGGTTTGGGTCCCTTCCCGTCTGCTCCCCCAATAGGCTGAAGTGTAATGCAAATCTGGTCATCCGCTGTGCCCTGGCTTAAAACGCGGCCCACTTCCTCATTCAAATTCCGACCTGTCTGACTCCAAAACCTGTCCTCTTTCTCATGCTGTCTTGTCTCTATAAAGTTTGGGGCAGTTGGCTTAGATTCAAAAAGCCAAAGAAAGAAAGGTTCTTAGGCGTCAAGTGGAATCTGGTTTTCTTTGTCCTCATTTACTAACTTCGTGCCTCAGATAATTAGATCCTAGAATCTGACCCAGACATGTCAGCGGAACTCAAGTGTTCCACAAAGATTTATGATATTTGACCTTTTTTCTTGGCAAGGCGCAAAGTGGATCATGAGAGAAAAACGAGAAGATGCGTGGTGGCCTTTTCTAATTTTTTCACGATCTCTCTCACTAATCTAGCTAGGGAGCGTACGTGTGTGTGTGTGTGTGTGTGTGTGTGTATTATTTTTTTTATTATTGGTTTGTCTTTTGCATGACTGAGTCCTTATCAAAGCAGATATCAGCAGGTTGAGTCTCAAGTTTGCTAGAACCGAGTGCAGGTAAAAATAATTTAAATCCTTAGCATCCAGTTTACCGAGGTAAATTGTAGAAGGTTCTCTGTGAGCAAATCGCCAGCAACGAGCTGGAAGGCCCTCTGCTTTCCTCTTATCAGCTTCTAACCTCCCCGCTTCGCAGGGCGCGCAGACGGATTGTGGGGGAAACTGCCCTGGGCGCAGCGCTGGGGAAACAATTGCTGAGCGCACCGATCCATCAGAATGTGCTGCTCGGGCTGGCAGCCCGCAGACTGGCCGCCCCGGGGCGGGATCGGCAGGATTCGCGTTCAGGGTGGAACTGCAGGCCACCTTGTCTCCGCTTTGCACAACGCGGTTACTTTTAACTAAACGTGGTAAGGAATTTCTGGATTTGCAAACATGTCTACGGAACCGGAACCGCAACCCTTTCATTCGTCAACAGCAAACAAGGGCCCCTGGACCCACTGTTTGTGTAAACAGCTCTTCATGGTGTTTGTGTAAACAACTCTTCAGAGTGCGGCCACCTGTTCCCGCTGATAGCATGTGCCCCGAAAGTATTTTATCTTAAAGATAACCTCCAGTAGATTTGTGAGGGAGCCCAGAGAAAAACCAGAAGGGAGAGGTTTCCGTCACACAGTCCGGGGAGCGCCAAGGGAGCCTGCTAAGCTGAGAGACGAGAGCAGGGTCTTGTTTTCCTTTGTCCTGCTGGGGGTCGTGGGCTGTGCCTGGTCCCCAGAGGGATAAAACATCTAAAACCCTGACGAAGGGCGGGATCTGCTTCTTTTTTTTTTTTTTTTTTTTTTTTTTTTTATGGAAACGTTCCTGAGAAACATGAGGTTCCATTTGGGGCCGGGACTGGACACTCTGAGAGTGAAGCCGTGTAATCCTTGGCCACTGTGCCTTCGTCCCCATGGAACCCTAACTTCTGGGGAGCAGCTGGGGTCCAGATCTGCTTCTCCTCTGTTGAGCTGCTTAGTGGAGCACTGGCCACTTCGCTGAAGGATGAGGCAGCAAAGCCAGCGAGCGGGGCCGCTGGATGGGCCTGTCCCTCCTACGGACGAGAGCTGGAGTCACTCTGGCCCCACCCGTCTGAAGGCACACAGGCAGCGGGGGCGGCTGTGTGGTACTGGTGGGCAGGTCCCCTTCTGTGAGGGGGGGACCGTTAAATGCCTCGGCCCAGAAGACCACGTCTCCTTGGAGAGAAGGGATCTGGAAGGGGGGTTCCAGTCACCTGCCGGTACTTACAGAGCTGTCCTGTGACACCTCCCAACCCAGTCACTCAGCGAGAAACTTCTGCTCATCCTTTAAGCCCAGGGGAAAAAAAAGCACGTCCAAATCTATAACACCTCCTTGGACTTCAGGCTGAGTTATCATTTCCTCTCTACTCGCATAACAGTGTGTCGAGTTCTGTTAAGATGCTTAAGGAAAAACAAAATTGCGTGGTGGGGCCTCCGCGTGTGTCCCTGGAGGAGAGGGCAGACGGCTGCACCCAGGCACCTGACGCTCAGTAAATTAATCGCGATGATGGCGATGATGGTGGTGATGGTGGCGATGGTGACGGTACCATCGCAGGCCCCGTTCTAATTGCTTTATGTGTTTACTCTTCCTAACCGTCTGTGAGAAAGCTTCCGCTATTGTTGCAGTTTTATAGATGAGGCTGTTGAGGGTGAGGCACGTTATGTAACTTGCCCGAAGCCACAGAGCTGTGGACAGGGCAGAAGCAGGATCGCCGCCCAGGCAGACATCTGCCCCTCGCGCTCACTCACAGCCTGGGCTCGTCCGGAGAACGGAGCCGAGCGGGCAGGAGGAGGCCGGGGCTCAGGCCGTCCTGGGCGGGCGCCTGTGTGCATGGCATGGCGCCTCGCCTTCCAGGATGACTAAGCCTGTGCTGAGCTGTCAGGTGGAAGCCGCCGGAGGCCCGGCCCGGCGCTCCCCCCTCTGCAGAAGGCCAGAGCTGCTAATCTGATGCAATCAGATTTCCTAGGGCGGCCTTCCCAGCTCTGCCGTTGCTGGAGAGACAGGGAGGGAGAAGGGAGTTTCGCGTATTGTTTTTTGATCAGCAGGTTTGGAAACTTGGCGTGTTTGGCTCACAGGACGGTGGAACCGCGCCAGCATTTCCTGTGGCCTGCAGTCTGGGTTCTGAGATAGGGACCTGGGTCCGGGCTTTGTGTCTTCCACTGGGGAATGTCAGTGCTGGGCGCAGAGTGACAAAGACAGGGAGGAGGGGAAGTGTGGGGGAGGGGGCGGGAGATGGGGGCTGGGAGGAGCGGAGCCCTCGCTGACACGGTAGCAGCCGAAAAGGATTTTGAAAAGCAAATGCCCCAAACCCAGCACAAGGAGGGAAGTGTGTGCGTCAGTTTGTGAAATGATGAACTTTCCATTCGAGGTGCTGATTTCCTCCGTGCCCAGAACTCAGTCAGAGTCGAGGGATGAGAGGCAGCCGCTCAGCTCTGGGCTCATCTCGCTTTTCGACGGAATTTCTCCAGGAGGAAAGTGAATCTGGAATCGGCCTCATTTTCACCTCCGAGCGCCTCCATTTCTATTTCTGTCCAATGGGGCCAATGAGCAGCGAGCCGCTGCTGGAGGAAATGCCTAAAGGTTTTCTATACAAATAATTCTGGATTGTAAAAAGCGTCATTGGCTTGAGCAGTTCTTCGCATTAAGAAGAAGAAAAAAATCTCACAACTTGTTTTTAAGGGAAGAGTGTGATTCATTCACTTGTCTGAGAGATAGTTATCGAGCCGCTATTTGCCATGCCATCTGGTCAGGACCAGAGAGAGGAACGGAGATGAATAAGAATTCCCCTACCTCAGGAACGCAAGTAAACCTGTAGCAGAACGTGTGGAGAGGTGCTTTGGTAGGTGCGTCGTGAACACCTGGGAGGACAGGTGTGGGGCAGTTGCCTCTAGCTCGGGAGGCTGTGGGTCAGGGGAATCTCTCGGGAGCTGGCACGTGAGATCGGCTTTGACGTCTAGGGGGGAACTTTCGAAGCCACCCAGGGGAAGGGGAACACTTCAGGTGGGGGGTGGGGCATGACAAACGCAGGCGGGAAGCATGGGAATCGGGCAAGCCCAGGAAATGGCAGTAGCTCCACGAGGCGAGGGGCAGCCAGTGCTGGTCAGCACACTCGGTGGACGGCGACCCGCCTGGGCGCGGCCGCGGCAGGTCTGAGGCCGGCCTTCGTTACGCGGTGCTGCCAGCAGCCGCCGCGGAAGGACCGTCGATGGTCTGGAGGGAGAACCTGTTTGCCCGAGTCTGCCTCGCGGTCGCTGCCCGTGTCTGAGGGGTGGGCGCAGGGGCGCGGTCTGTGGGGAAGGGCACACTGGTCATGCTGGGAGGCAGGCCGATCGTGTGCTCTGCTCCCTGGACCACCACCCAAAGATTCAGAGCGGTGAGCGAGGTGTTCAGGTCCTGGCTCTCCCAAATACAAAATGTCTGTTTCTTTCGCTATTTATCTTCTGTTGATTTGCACGGTAGAAGCCGTAGTTAATTGAATTCTGCTGTCTTGTCGGAAATGGAAAGATTTCCTTGGAAGAATTGGGCTGCTTTCCTGGAGACGAGCCCACAGACGCAGGTGATGATAATTCAATATGGGTCTCAAGCCAGGAGTCTTCTCTGCCATTTCTCACTACGTGCCGGCCAAGACGAGTCGGCAGTTCTTTTTCCTGAGAAACTAAGGAGGCAAATGGTCTCAAAGCATCATTTCCCAAAGAGTGTCCCATGACAAACCAGTGCCACAAGATGCTGCATGGGGGGAAGAGTGGGAGAACTTTCTAGACAGATACATTTGGGAAATACTGGATATTGCATATGAAGAGTCCACATATATATTCATTAAAGGCCTGAGGAGTCCTATAACAAGGGAACCTTTTTCAAAATATGGTATGGCGATTAAATACCTGGGCCGTGGAATCGGACGGATGTAGATAGCACTCTGGCTGGGCTTTCGATGTGGCCGAGGGACTTGGGGCGAGCTATGTCCAGATCCCAGTTTCCTCGTCTATAAAACACTTTAGTAATGGTCCCTATTTCATAAAGCCGTTATGTATTAGTTAGTTAGTTAGTCTTAACTATGACTCCTTTACTGCAGGGCTTGTTGGTCCTTTAGTGTGGCATAGAGCAACCCCATCAGCAGGCACGCAGGAACACCGTAGAGAAGCCCCATGCGTCCAGGGACCTCCTAGCTCCCTTACAAGGCAGAATGGTTGTGACGTTTATCTAACCAGGTGTGTAGACTTCCCGTGAGTGGTTTTTAAATTTTAGTTTGCATGAGAATTATTATATCAGGCTGTTTATATCTCTGCAAATCAGGTAGCTTCTGTGTATCGGGCAATTTGGAGAACAGCAGACCTGGTTTTACTGCCAGGAGCTCTGATGGGATGTCGTGAGGTGGACGCCTTGGCTGACGACCGCGTGGGAAAGGCCCGCTGCTCCCTGGCGATGCGTCCGCGGTCGGGACGCGCGTCCTGAGTGCCCCAGTTCTCCAGGACTGGTTGGGAGAGGCCGACCGGAAGCGTTGCAGAGTGACCGGCACAGAGTGCGGAGGACACTAAGGGGCCACGTTTGTTGGCTGAAGCTTCGAAAAGGATTTTCCGTCTTCGTTCTGCCTGGCCGAGCATTGGGCCTGCGTGTCGATGTTCTTGGGGGGTGCGGGGAGGTCGACGAGATAATTTGTCTGTGTCACGTTCAGCGATGGGGGGCCCCGATCATTAGTAACCTGCCCAGAGGACTTAGTAGCTCACAACTTAACTGGAGGATGATTTCTTTCTTAGCGGACATTTGGCAATGTCTGGAGATGTTCCTGGCTGTCGTGACTAAGGGAGGCGATCAACCTCCAGTGGGTAGAGGCCGGGGATGTGGCTAACCATCCTACAATGCACAGGACATCCCTATGGCAAAAGACCATGGCCGCAAATGCTCCCCGGGCCAAGGATGCGAAAGCCCGCGATGCAAACTTCCTTCCCTGAATTTCCTCAGAAGCAACAGTGACTATATATAGAAGCCTTGAGAGCTATCTGTTCCCTCATGGAAATATAAATTCAGAGGATAAGATGTAGACTTCTGAGGATAACGACATGGACCGGATTTTTCATGCTGCAAATTGTGCACCTGAGCCCCGTCCCTCCCACCCCCCAGGGAGCCTGGCTGTCCCCGTCTGTGCTGTTTTAATCTGGGGACAAGGGATGAGGTCCGATTGGGCTGGGTTAAGTGCTCTCGGGGGATGACCCCAGCCTCTGTTCTCTCGGGGCTGCTTTCATACCACCCCCACTTTATTCTCCATGGAGATGTGGGCAGAGCCACGTTATCGTATTCTCACCTGTTCAACAGGTTTTACGTGAACAATCTTTGAGAAATAAAAACCAGTTAAAGGGGAAGAAAAGCGCCCTGGGCCTTTGATTCCTGGGAGACTAAATGACCTCGTTCAGTGTAACCCTAGACTATTCTGTGTGGAGTCTGGAGGAGGGTGCTCCAAATGCATTTTTTATTTTTATCATTTGTTCTCTTGACCCTCAAGAGTGGGTGTTCTTTGTTTTGAGTAGTGCTACCCGATATTCACACTGAGCCTGTTTTCACATTAGAGACTGTTTTCTTAATTCCTCTTCTTGGGTGTGTAATTGCATCTGGACCCTAAATTGAAGTGATGTGATACAGATAGGATGCCTTGTCCTTGGAATTCTCGAGGGAACCACATGATGCACAGGCTATAAAGAAGACCGTCTGCTTATATTTGCACATATGACACTGCATAATTATTTAACACGTTTCTGTTGTTGAATATTCAGATGTTTTCGAGTTCTGGGAATAGCAACCAAAACAGCAATTGGCATCGTTACGGTTTAGTTAATAATTATTTCTTGAGGAAACATCCCAGAAAAGTAAAAGTACTCAAAGAGAATGCGAAATGTTAAGGTTCTTGGTGCAGCTTGCCGGAAGTACCTCTGGAAAGTTGTACTAGTTTGTACTCTGGATAGACATGCGTGGACGTGACCTTTCTTCCTGAAAAGTCACAACCAAGAGATCGGGTAGCAGTGTTGCGGGGTCGAGTGCAGTGAATGAACCCGCCGATACACGACTTGACTGCTGTGGAACTCATCATGACTGCTGTCCCCACTTACCTGGCGTCAGCCGGGCACCTGTTTCGGGAGCACGCCAGACCTGCTCCGGCCTCAGGGTGCTGTTTCCTGGGCCTGTGATGCGATCTCTCCAGATGTCTGTCTGCACGGCTCCACTCCTCGCCTCTCATCAAATCGTGCTCCTACCCCTCGCACACAGGTGTGCTCACCTGCTTCAGATTGCCTTCGCCTGCTCGATTTCTCTGCCTATCCCTTGATGCCATCGAACATCGCGGCCCCGGCATCGAGCTCAGGTGCAGAGTGGGGCGCAGTTACCGTCTGTCGCATGAGTGACTGCAACGCGGCTCTTCCTGGCTAGCACGGATTAGCCGCACAGCGACCCCCGCCCCCGCCCTTGGCCAGAGGAGCAGCGGTTGTGTTTGGGTTCGTTTCCTTTACTTGCCCATTCTGGCGTAGTTATTTGTACAACCGCCGGTGTTGTTGAGGCTGCCGTCATTAGCTCTGCTGGCTCTGCCGTCTCAGGAATGTCCGCCTGCTGCGGATTCGGGGACTGACGAAGCTTACGCTGGTCTGACAAACAACGGACTGCACGAGTCCGATTAGAATCTTCATGTAGAGGTCAATTTCATGGGACTTTGCCTCTTCATGTTCAATCTCACTCGCAGTAAGAGAAACACATGTTACAAGTGCAGCGAGATCTATTTTTTTTCCCCCTAGTGCATCCATCAGGTGGGCAAAAGTTCGGTCTGTCGGCGAGGCTGCGTGTCAGCAGGCAGCCTCCTCCGTTGCTGGAGGGGGTGTAGATTACCATAGCTCCTGTGGAAATGACCGGCGTCAAATTTTATTTATTTATTTAAATTTTTTTAATTAAAAAAATTTTTTATGGTGACATTGGTTAACGAGACCCAGTAAGTTTCAGCTAGAAATGACCTTCAAAATTTAAAGCTGCATTCGCTCTTCGACTCAGCAATTTCACCTCCGACCCTGTCGTAAGGATGCACTTGCACGTGTACAAAATGGTGTGCGCATAAGGGCATATTCACTGCAGCCTGCTTTATCACAGCTCAGGGCAAACCCCCTCCCTCCCCCAGGAACCGAAATGCAATATTTGTACTAAAATAGAAAGATTTAGAAGATATGCAAAATGAAAAAAAAAGGTATAGAATGCTGCCTTTTATATTAAGAAAGGAGAAAACATACTGTATTTTTGCATTTGCCTTATATGCATGAAGAAATTCTGGAGGAAAGCAGAAGAAACTAGTAATAGTGGGTATAGCCCGAGGCTGGAGGGCTGGGGGTAAAAGTGGGTACTGGGTGGGCGGGCCACTTTGGGGGGCGGGGCATCCTACGTTGAATGGATTTACACACACATTCGAGTTTAGAATTACGTGAACGTTTTACCTGTTCAAAACATTCAGTGAAAAGTGTCATCCCGAAAGAAATGGGCTGGCCTGGGAGAGGCGGCTCAGGAAAAGCTTCCTGCTCCGTGGAAGCAGCTCCGTTGGGTCGAGGTCCGCTGTAACGGCTGGCGGGCCGCACCCGCGTGTCCCCGCGCGGTCCCCTGCAGGGTGCAGGTGCAGGTGCACTGTGCAGACCCGCCTTGGGGACGCGGCGCGCGCACGTGTGCGCGTGCGCCCTGGGGCCGCGCTCCTTCCTCCTCGTGTCCTGGTTGCCACAGCGCGGGGCTCTGTTGGTGACAGGCAGAAAGCATTTTAAAGCAACGCTGCTTCCTGACCACGACTTCCTGGGCAGGCTCCCCTTCCGGAGACCGTGAGCACGTGGGGTCGACGTGCGTTTCTGGACCCCGCGAGTCCGGCGGCCTCGGACCCCCGCGCGCCGGCTGCAGCGCCCCGGGCGGTAAGGGGCGCCTCGCTCCCCCCCCCCCGACCCCCCGAAGCGTGGGGCCCGCCGCCCCCCGCGGGGCCGGGGCACCCGGCCGCCCGACGCCAGGGCGCGGGCTCCTTCCCCCCGTGCGCCTTCCCGCCTCCGCGCGGCCGGCGGTGCAGCTGGCGCCGGGCGCCGTTTGTGCCCTGAGCCGTTTCTTGTACCTAAACCACCAGTGAAAACAGGAAGTGATGAAGCAGAATTCGCGTTGCCTCTGCAGCGAGCGACTTTTCTTTTTTCTTTTTGTCATTCCTCTCTAGGGATAAGCACGTGCGGCCGTCTACCCTGCAGCCTCCCGGTTCCAGCGGCTTTGGACGTTCTCGGGGTTCACAATGCCGCCCCCCGCGGACATCGTCAAGGTGGCCATAGAATGGCCAGGCGCCTACCCCAAGCTCATGGAAATCGATCAGGTTAGTAATGCCGGTGGCAGTTCGGGCGCGTTTTGGGTTTTCTTTCTATTCTGGAATTGTTGCAGACTTTGAGATAGCTATTTTTCTCCCTTTCTCTCTCTGGCTGTGTTGAAAAATCTATGCAATAAAAGTTGCAGTGTAGTTTGACTTCCGTTCCCCGTGCAGTGGTGATGGATGGGGTTCTTAGACTCCTCCACCATCTCCTTGGATGGTGTCAATACGGAGCTTGTGTCCGATGCTGAGGGAGGCGAGAGGGACAAGCAGACCGGGCTCCGGGCAGTTGACACAGCGGAGGACCCTGTCCCAGCCCTGCCTGGCAGGGACTCGTGAATATATGCGGCTCGTTTGATCACAGGCAACAAAAACTTAATTTTTTTGAATCGCGTTTCTCTTCGAGTTGTGCAGAAGCAGCCTAGTGCATTATATTAACAGCCGTGTAAAGAGAGTGGTATCGCAGGCTCAGTCTGGGGTCCAAGCCGGTTGTAATGCGCTGATTATTGCGAGGTGCCCCGTGCCTCCGGTATGTTGTCTGGACATGTAATAAATACTCAACACGTAGTTACCGAATGAAAAAAATATCAAGATGATTTTTAAAATGGTTTCACCTATGGAGACATCTTTATGGTGTAACTCTCATGTACTGTTCGATTATAGGGTATCTCAGGAAGGTTACTTCTGTCATTTTAATGAGTCACAAATGAGTTAAAGAAAAAAAATGGGTTGAGACTTAATGTATATTTAAGGCTTTCACAGAGCAAATAATATAGGGTTCTAGATGGCTTTCTGCGTTTTCGAAGTTAAGGTACAATGGACACTCCACGTTTTATCTCTGTTCTTAATACTATTATGTTTATAATCTATACTGTTTTTTTTTTTTTTTTTCTGGTTAGATTTTATTACCTGGTTGAAGACCACTGTAAGATTTATATGGCCTGTGTGGCTCCAAACACCTCATGAGAATAAATGATACAGGTCAAGTCAGAAATAGTTGAGCTTGAGCCTGAATGTAAGAAAGGGTAACTTTTTTTTGGATTGCTGCTGAAAAAGGCGTCCTCAGACCTGCCCCTCATTGTTACTCTAACTGCTCTGTGAGGCGACTTTTGTGTGGCTCCCGAAGCAAGCCTTGTGGGTAGAGAAGCCCGTTCGATAGTTTTACATGCGTTTGTATCGGGCAGCAGGGTTTTATCCTTTTTCTCGTGCTTTTTGTGAGAGGATACAGGTTGCATTTTACTTGGAAATATGTCTGGGACGACTTGGCACCAGCTAAAGGTAGTTAGGACGAGGTTTGGCTACAACCTAAGAAAACAGCGCTTCAGCGGGGTGAGGCTGGCCCCTCAGGCGTGCGCGGCAGTGTGGGGTGAGGCTGGCCCCTCAACGTGTGTACGGCCTGGCGTGCGGGCGCCCGGGCACCTCTGCCTTGTGGCTCTCCCTTCGGCCATGTGGGGCCGAGGACCCGTGGCTTGAGCACCACCCGGGAGCTCATTGGAAATGCAGGGAGTCTCAGACCCCACCCCCGACCTCTGCCCCAGAATCTGCATTTTCGCAAGATCCCCATGGAATTCCTCCCTGTGGTTAAGTCCTCCCTGCGGTTAAGTCGGAGAGGTGCTGAGCCGGATTCCTGGTGCCTCTGTCTGGCGGCCCTCAGCCTGCTCTCTGTGTCTCCGAGTCTGTTTTCGTTTTGTGTGTTCATTCGTTTTGTTCCTTAAGAGTCCACGTGTAAGTGAAGTCATATGTTTGACTTATTTCATTTAGCATAATACACTCTAGGTCCATCCATGCTGTCAGAAATGGTAAGACTTCGTGTTTTTTATGGCCGAGTAGTATTCCATTGTGTATATTTACCTCCACTTTCCGTCCAGCTGTCTGTGGATGGGCACTTAGGTTGCTTCCATATCTTGGCTATTGTAACTAGCGCTGCCATGAACATAGGGGTGCACGTATCTTTTTGAATTAATATTTTGGTTTTCTTCAGAGAAAAACCCAACGTGCAATTGCTAGGTTATAAGGTAGTTCTATTTTTAATTTTTTGGGGGGCCTCCAAGCTGTTTTCCATAGTGCATGAGGGTTCCCTTTTCTCCACATCCTCGTCACCACTCGTTTGTTGGTTTATTGATGATAGCCATCCTGACAGGTGCGAGGCGATTTCTCACTGTGGTTTTAATTTGCATTTCTCTGACGATTAGTGATGTTGAGCATCTTTTCATAGGTCTCTTGGCCATCTGTATGTCCTCTTTATAGAAATGTTTATTCCGGTCCTCTGCACATTTTTAACTAGATCGTTTTTTTTTTGGGGGGGGGACGTTGAGTCGTATGAGTTCTTTATAAATTTTGGGTGCTAACGCTTTATCAGATGTATCATTGGCAAATATCTTCTCTCATTCAGTAGGTTGCCCTTTTTTTTTTTTTCGTGGTTTCTATATATTATTTTTGAACACGTTTAGACTTATAGGAAGAGTGCAGAGATTGCACAGAGAGTTGCCATATACCCTTCACTCGGCATCCTCGAATGTTAACATCTTACTAAAATGTGGCACATTTGTCACAGCCGAGACATTAGCAATGACGCGTAACTGGTCACAAAACTACAAACTGTATTTGGATTCCGCCAGTTTTTCCACTAATGTCCTTTTTCTGTCCCGGCATCCAATCCCGAAATTAGTTGCTATGTTTGCTCAGCCTCCTCCAGGCTGCGACAGTTTCTCCATCTTTCCTTGTTTTTTAATGGCCTGGTGGCTTTGAAGAGGAACCAACTTTGTTTCAACACAATTTCAAACGCAGAGAAGTGGCAAGAATAACACGAAGAACTCGGTCTACTTTTCTGCCTTTTATCTAGATTCACGGGTTATTAATGTTTTGCTTCATTTGCTTTATTGTTTTCTCTCTCTGGGGTGTGTGTGTGTGTGTGTGTCTTTTTTCTGAACCAGTTGCAGGTGATTTACAGTCATCGTACCCCTTTACTTCTAAATACCCGGTGCGTCTTTCCCGAGAACAAAATCCTTCTTACATAACCCTCATCTCTTTATAAAAACCAGGAGTTTAACACTGTCACGTAACTCAAAGCCCACAGTCCATATTGAGGTTTCACCGTTTGTTCCAATCAGGTCCTTTTTAGGTATTTTCCCTGCAGCCTGATAGCCATCCAGGGTGCTGAGTTACAGTTACTGCCCCGTCTCCCTGACCTCCACTGCCATGGAGTAATTACTCAGACATCCTTTATCTATTGCGACCTTGATGGTTTTGTATGATACAGGACAGCTATTTTGTGGAATGTCCTTCAGCTTAGATTCCTCTGGTGTTTCTTGCCAATCAGGTTCAGGTTTTACATTTTTTATTTTTTATTTTTTTTTGGTGGAAATGCCAGAGAGATGCTGCTGCTTCCTTTTGGGGCATCGTATCAGGAGGCATGCGATATCGCCTTGTCTCATTCTCGGTGACAATTCCAGGTTTTGCCAACGCAGACACCAAGGCTCATAGATGTTCAGCAATTTGCTAGTTAGTGAGGGCAGGTCACAAACCCAGGCCGCCCTCACTCTGAAGACTGAACTTCGAAACAGTTGGCAGATCGTAGGCCTCCTGCTAATGCTGATGGGGACTCAAAGGGGAGCCTAGTTCGTTATCGTCCTGCAGCTGCCGATGTTGGAGCGGGACTCAGGGCAGCGCCGGTGTTAGGTGTTGTTTCTCGACCGACTCAGAGTTGGCACAAAAAATTAGAAATGTGTTTTCACATGCAGTGAAGACTTGAGCAATGATTAAATGATTATTATTTGGGTTTTCTCGTAATTTTCTGCCGTGTTCCATAAAGTTCACATAACCTCTCCCATGGCACATTACCTCCGTTTAGAAAGCTCTTTGCTCTTTTTTTTTTTTTTTTATAACTTGCATAGCAACTATTTCATTAAAAAGCATTGGCGGGAGTTGGGTTCGGCGTCACTGGCCTGTGGGTTCGTGGAGCCTGGTGTACCCCTCCACTTATCACGCTGTGTCATCACTGTGCATCAGCATAAACCGGGGGTCCTTAGCCTTGAGCGTGGCCAAGACGCACCCAGGGAGCCTGCGAAACCGTCACAGTCTCAACTCAGCCAGGGAGAGTTTGTTCCTGTCGGCCAGGGTGGGGCCCGGTGTCTGGCTTGTGATGGGCACCCAGCGGGGCACCCACATGCCATGACTCGGGGGGCTCATGAGAAACGGGAGCCCGTGAGCTGCTTCGTCGGGGCTGGTTCTCTGGCCAACGGTCCTTAGGTCACCACCGGATGTTTAATTAACAAGCCGGCGGGAGAGGGAGCTTCCGAGTGGGCGTCCATCCTGCTCGTGCCCTTGGTCCCGGGGACAGGGCCTGGCGCAGCCTGCTCTGCCTGCCTTCTCAGTGCTCAGGAGCGGAGCTGACCGTGTCGCCGGAGGCCGTCGGAAGAGATGTCAGCTCGTCTGTTCGCAGCCTCTGCTCCAGCCTTCACCGCCTGTCCTCGCGTTTCGGCCTCGGGAGCCGCAGAGGCGGCGGGCGGTGGCCGTCCCCGCAGGCCTTTCTTAAACTGCGGCTCACCGAGCCTCACGTTCACTGAACCGGGTGGCCCACCAGACACACACGGGCTCCGGGACGTTGGAGCCTGGCTGCGTGCCCTGGAACCCCGCTTTCTGCGGGGGGCCCAGCTAGCCCCTCTGAGCCTCGGCGTCTTCGCCGCGTAAAGCCAAGATAATATTTTGCCGCTTTCGTGGTCGTCGCGAAGATGAAAGGAAAGCATGGAAGGAACGTGGAACCCCGGCTCGGAGTGAGCGCCCCGTGAAGGCAGCGTTACTGCTGCTAGCTTCAGCCAGGCATCACGGGATTCGGAAATGAGAAAACGCCCGTCTGCCTCTTTATCCGCCCTTCCCGTGAGAACAGTTTCCCTTTCTCTTTCTTTCTTTGCCTAGCTTTTCAAATATTGAGGAAGGCGAGAGATTCAGGCGGGGAGGCAGGGGGTCGTCTAGTCCCACAGGCCCGCGCCCCGCAGGCCCGCGCCCCGCGGTCCCCGCCGGCTCCCTGGCACTGCTCCGCGGTGCTTCCGTCCGTCTCTCGGCCGCTCGCCGACACGTCTGCTGCTCCCGGCACACGCTCTCCGCGCCTCCGGGTTCTCCCGCCCTCGGGCACCTCGGTGAGGACGAAAAGCCGCCACTTCTGCCTGGGCCTCGGAGCGCCCCCGCTGCTGGGCTCGCGCCTCCACTTGCCGCCTCTGTCCCCTGCCGCCCCCTCTTCCTTCCCCACAGCCGGCACAGAGCGGGGAGGAGGCCCCGCTCTCTTCCCTGAAACCCCCGTGTTTTTTGCACCAGGCCTGTGTTTTTGCCCGAGGCGTTCCCCCATCGAACCCTCTTCGTTTCCCTTCCAGAGTGAGCTCTGCGTTCCCTGCCCTGGAGCACCATCTTCTTCGCGTAGTCGCCCTCTTGCTAGGGCGCGTTTTCCTGTCTCTCCGTCCCAAGCTGATCTAAATGTTCTCGGTATCTGTCTCCTGTGTTGCTTCGGGAGCTGCTCAGCCCTGGGATGAATACGACTTTCCTCTCCGGACAGCTGCCCTCTTTGATGGCGCCAGTGCCCCCTAGTTTGCTGAGTCAAGTGGCCTTCTCCGCGCCATGCCGGCCTCGCCCCCCGGGGTCCGCTCGGCAGCGCGGCGCGGCCGTGTCTTGCAGCTCCCTGTCCCTCCGTCGGCCCGAGCTCCGAGAGCCTCCCCGCTCGTCTGAGTGGTCCGTGTGACTTCCCTTCACGGTTCCGTTTCTTCCTCCTCCTTTCTGAGTCCGCCACAACCTCAGCGCTTAGCGCTCCGGTCCGCACGTCACTGCTGGCATTCTTTGTCTCAGATGCCGTGCTCCCTCCTGGCTTTAAGTATAACTTGTCTCTAAATGACCCCAGCTGCGGTCACCAGCCCGGCCGGCTCGTTCCTCTCCCTGTTTGTCATCGCTCTGTCTCAGCCTTCAGGTGCCTGCAGCACACAGGCAAACGGCTAGCGAGACTGCCCAGACGCAGCCCTGAAGAAGGGTCCGGTAGCCGCGCCCGCGTTCGGAAGCGCGTCCACGCAGAGGAGACATCGCGCAGCATTCGTGCTCCTCCGTCTGACCTCGCGCCCGGCAGTCCTCTTCGCGTCTCTCCGCTGGTGGGACTGAGGCTCTTCGAGTGGCTCGGGCCCCTGCTTCATGGCTCCCACCATCAACGCCGGCCTGACTGGGGCCGCCACTCGTGCCGTTGCCAGGTCGCCTGCTCCATCCGCTAGCCACGTGATTTCCCGGGGCGCGTCATGCTATGAGAGCAAAGAAAAATCAGGGACGACGTGGCGAGTGGTCCGGGTTATGACAGAAGGAGGCAGCCTGCAGTGAGCCAGGACCTTGAAAGTCTGGTTTCCTGGGGGCCGGACACAGGGAGAGGCAGCTTGGCCTGAGGCCTGTGCGCGTGGACGTTGGGTGGACTGATTGGACTCGAAATTTGGGCAGCCGCTTAAGTGCCGTGTGAGTGGGGACAAGCCGCCCGCTTTATGAGGAGGAGCTGGCAACCCTCACACACCTCTCCTGGTGCCGCGGGCCTCAGTGAGACAATCACTCAGCGCTCGGCTTAGCGACGTTACCATTAGGAGCCGGTTATGATTTATTCAGCGTGGTGCACAGACTAGAGCACGCTCCTCGTGTTTCCAGCCAGACTGGAACCAATAATGCAAGCTTTCCCTTCCGTGCATTATACCCGGCTCCTCAGCCTGAAAACCCGTAATTCCCAAGACGTTTCCATATTGAGAGCCTCGTGGATGAAGACGACGTGGCGGCCGAGCTCCGCGTGCAGAGTTTTGAAGTCAGAGCTTTAAGATAACGTGGAACACACAATGTGAATGTACTTAACACCACTGCAGTGTACATTTAAAAATGGTTAAGTCCGTAATTTTTACGTGGTGCGTATTTGACCATAATAGAAGAGACGAAGGTTCCGTAGGATCGAGAAAATGGAACTGGATTTCTGGAAAGCTAGGTGCCGGCCTTGCACGCGCAGGAAGGAAAAGCCGTGTGCTTTTCCTGGACCGTGCTTCCCCGAGTGGGTGGGCTGCAGCAGGGTCCTCAGCCGCGGCACTGGATGGTTCCCAGTTGGGAGGGCTGTCCCATGCACTGTAGGATTTGGTCGGTGTCCCGGCCTCCACCCACTAGATGCGAGTAGTATTCCCTCCCCCTGGTGTGACAACCAGAAATGTCTTCAGACCTTGCCAAATACTCCCTGGCCGGTGGACAAACTTCCTCCTGTTGAGGATGGGCTAAGTCAGCGACTCCCAAGCCAGCCTCCGCGTCAGAATCGCGTACGGAGCGCAGTGGACACGCCGAGAAGATGATTCGCAAGTGCGCGTCGAGGTCCCGGGACTCCTGTTTTCATCAGGCTCCCTGGTGACGCCGAGGCGTTGGACCCAGGTTTGGAGAGCACCGTCTGCTGGTGATGTGGCGGACGCCCTCGGTCACTTTCAGCGAGGGCCCCGGTGGCCCCGTCAGTCACGTGGTCCTACTGTCAAGAGGACCTTCGCTTCTGCGTAAAGATGGCGTGCTGAGCCCGTGGGATGTGGTGCTGATGCTCTTTGTGCTGCCGTTACGCATAGAAGGACATTGGGACAGGTGTAGTCATCCCTCGTGATGTTTGCAACTGTTAAGCTGGGTCCTGCAAACACTGTTTCTTAAACTTCCTTTTCTGGTTTGAGCCGTGTGTGTGTGTGTGTGTGTGTGTGTGTGTGTGTGTGTGTGAGAGAGAGAGAGAGAGAGAGAGAGAGATAGTCTGTATGCTCTCACAAAATCCAAACAGTTGCCATGCTTTGGAAGAGGACGACAGCAAATACATGCCTCGCTTCAACCGAGAGCTCAGTTTAATGCAGCAAGAATGAACTCCAGCATTCTGCTCTTCCTTCTGAAGATGAGCCGTAGGTTTCAGTGCACTTTCTAGGTCAGTGGGGATGGTCTTCTCTTCCATCCTATTTCCCTTCCCCGGCTCTGTCCCGAAGGGCATACTGGGCAACTCAGGACAGAGCCTTTTACCAACTGTGTTTCTCTGACCTGGTGACTACATCTCACCTTTCTAGAATCTTCTGTGCATGTCACACTTTGTACTTTATTTTCCTGGTAGGTCAGCCAGTGCTTTGTGGCGGGTATCTAAGTGCCTAGATTTCAGCATGCAGAAGGACTCTGGGTCCACAGGAAAAGGCGGTGTGTTCTTGAGAAAGGCAGCTTGTGCATCCTCCTTAGGGCCATGGGGACCAGTACATTGTGTCCGGAACTCTGAGGAGAGGAAATATGTGCTTTTCTAGTTTTTTTTTTCCCCTACATTTCCATCAACTGTATTCGTGGGTCCTGCAGGTCAGTGGCAGCACCAGCGTGCTCGACAGCCCCCCTCCCACGCCCCATGCCCCTCGGGGAGCACGTCCTGGGGCGTCGACCTCCTCGGTGGCTTTGGTTCTGTCCACCGTGTCTCCGTCCTCACGGCCCCCGCTCCGGCTCACCTCCGCGAGGTGACTTCAGAAGCATCCCAGCCGGCCTCCCTGCCGCGACCCCTGCTCTCCCTCCGGTGCGTTCTGCCGGACGCCGGCCTTCCCGGGTAGCGCTCCCCCTGCCCGTAGCGCAGGACGCGGACTTCCCTGCCGCAGCTGCCAGCACCTGCTGCCCGCGTCGCCAGCCTCGCTGGAGGTCTCTGCGGCTCGCCCCCGCCCCTCTCTCTGGGTTCTCCTTCTACCTGACACTTTTCCCTTGCGTGCACGGACACGTCTCAGATCAGAGCTTGTACGAACGTGATCTCCTCTCACCTGGACAGCGCCGCCCTCACACCTCTGCCTGTCTGACTGCTGTGCGTTCTCCATCCCGGGGAAGCGCGAGCTCCTCGGCGGGAGTCTTTGCTGGCTCCCCAGGCTAGACGAAGGCCCTGCTGCACGCGCCGTAGCCCGACACGGCTCCCCTCACTCGCCGCGCGATGCCCCGGGCGGGCCGCGTGGGTGATAAGCGGAGGAAATGGTGATGTTCGTACTTCCGCTGCCCAGCGATCCGGACGGCGACCCGTGGCTGCCAAGGGCGCAGCCCCGGCCAGGGGAACCGTCCCCACGTTCTCGCGCGCTTTCCAGACACGTCGCCGCCGCCCGTGACCTGACTTCGCCAAGGCCCGTTCCGGCGCTTCCGTCACCGCCACCCAAAAGGCAGCCACGTGACGTTGCGAGAAGCCGTGCCGGCTCTCAAAATGATTATCGCAGGTGAATCATTACCGTGGGACAGGTTCGGACTCATCGGCCTCGTCGCCCTGAGAGGCTCGTGATTTCCGGCCGTCGCTCCTTCTCGACGTCCTGACCCGTATAAACGACCAGCTACCTGCCTCGCTCATCTGGACGTCCCTCGCGCGTCAAACTCAGCGCATTCGAAACACGCCCCATCCCCCCTTTCTTCCCCAAACCCGCGCACTCCGGCTCCTCTTCACGTCTCCAGCCTGGCGACAGGTGTGCGCCTGCTCCCGGTTTGCGGAAGCCGCGTGCGCTCCTGGACGCTTCTCTCTCCCTTGGCGTCGCTCTCAGGTACCTCAGAGGCCTTGACCTTGCCTCAGAGGCCTTGACCTTGCCCGCGTCTGGTCGCCTTCATCACATCTACTGCTGCTCTAGCCGGCCCTGTTCTCTCTAGTGAATTTGGAGGAACATAAAGCACAAGGCGGGGGCGGGGGGACCTGAAAATAAACGTGTCAGATATCCTCGAAGGGAAAGCTTTTAAAGAGAGAAACTGACACCTACACAAACAGGTGGCTATACGTTGAGAACAGATGAACATGAGAAAGAACCAATTAGAAAGCTTAAAAATTAAAAAAATATGCATGTAGTAAGTGTTGTAAAAAAAAAAAAAAAAGATGACCAACAAAATAAACACATTGACAAAGTAAATCTAGAGCAGAGTTGGCTAAAGAGAATCAGTTACTGGGAGGATGAAAATGAGGAATTCGTCTAGAACACAGCTCAAAAGAGAAAGGAATGAAAAATATGTTTGTCGCGTTGTGTTGAAAGGATACACTCAGAAGTTACAATCTATGTCTAATTGCAGCCCTACTGGCAAAGAATGGAATGAAAGGTGGAGAGGAATATTTTAGGAGATCATAGTTAGTATCTTACTTCTCTGCAACTGAAGAGAAATTCCGCAGTGGGAGGAAACAGACTCTGGACTGGGCTGGTTGAGGGGGTAGGCGCTCGGCCACGAGGAGCCATATTGACTTCATGCCCTGTCCAGGAGCCGGGAGCAAAGGGAAGGTTTCTAAGAAGCGGAGTGACATGGCATGTTTTGTAGTTTTAGGAGATCACTGTTCGAGAATTGTTTTGTGAAAGGCAAAATCGAGGAAGGCAAGTTAGTTAGATAGATAGATCTTGCAGTCTCTCAGGTGAGACGTGGTCACGCTATGGCCTAAGGTAGTGACAGAGGAGACAGAAGAGAGTGAGACGTATCTCATCGGGACGTACGGGAAGGTTACAGGGCAGGACAGTGATGACTGCGGCAAGGCAGAGAGAGGGGTAAGGGAAAACGAAAGGTTATAGGCGATTCCCGGATTTCTCGTGTGAAGAACTGGCACGTGGTGGTAAATGCTCCCAAGATGGAAGAAAACGGATAGCAGAGGAATATGTAGGTGGAGTGTTCTTCATGAAAACCTTATAAATGGGTACGGGAAAGTAAGGCAGGTATGTACACGGTCGGACTGGACCTCCTCACAGGTTTCCGTTCGGTTTCGGTATGCTGGCCAGTTTGTTCGCCCCCCGGTCTCTGGGCCTCTAGTGTAATTACCTCTCATTAGAAACGCACGCTTGATGATGTTACTTTGTTCCTTAAAAACCTGCGATGGGTCCAAATCATCGAGAGTTGTCTACAGGACTTAGACTTTTTTTTCACCTCTAGCTTGTCCTTTTAGCCACAGCCTCTCATTCATGCATATGGCATTGTCATTCCTCCATGCAGTGTGAATATCCATTTAGCCAGGCCATTGCATTTACCGTACCTTCAACCAAAAATCCTCTAAGCCAGTGGTCCCCAAATTTTTATGCACCAGGGACCGGTGCTCCTATGAAAATCTAATGCCCAATGATCCAAGGCGGAGCTGAGGTGGTGATGCTGGTGCTGGGGAGCGGCTGCAGATACAGATAACGCTTTGTTCTCTTACCCGCCGCTCACCTCCTGCTGTGCGGCCTGGTTCCTAACAGGCCACGGACTGGTCCTGGTCCACAGCCTGCAGTTGGGGACACCCGCCCTAAGCAATCCAAATAGCATCTATGTATAATTGCTTCTCTGTACCCACAGGCAGAGTAAAGAAGGTTTAGAGTGTCCTCTGAAATAGATGTGGCAGGACTAGAATGCAAACAACTATATGGAAGATAAGGAAAATGTAATGTTTATTGCAGGTTTATTTTCTGGCAAACTAGAAGAGGAATAAAAGTAGAAAATGGGAAAAGAGTTTTGAGGTGCGATTTAAATTTGAAGTCGTGGAAGGACACAGGCTCAAGTAAAAATTAGCCAAGAAAGGAGAGAACTGTGGAGAAATTTAGGTCTGAAGGTGTTGATCTGGGCATCAAAAGTGAGAAGGAAGAGATAGTTATTCTGCCGGGTATCAAGATTTTAGTGTTAACTTAGGATTTCCTCATGATTTATGTGCACAATGCAGGAGGCAGCGTCATCTACACTTCTTATGGCGGTGCTTAACCACTGTGTTTTAAATATGTATCAAGAGCTCACTACGTACCAGGGACCGAGACGCCCAGAATCCCAGCGCCTTTCGCCTCGCGGGGGTCAGCTCTGGGACTTGGGCTGTTGTTCCCAGGACTACGGCTTTGAGGTGGAGGTGAAGAGCAACGGTTCTGGAATCATACAGGTCTCGGTTCAGATTCTGGCTTTGTCACCTGAGTTGTGAAGCTTCGAGCAAGTTACTTTACACCTCAAGATCTCCATATATTTTTCTCACTTGTAAATTACACTTAGTAATATTACCTCATAGGGATATGTGGTGGTTACTCAATAACTAATAGCTATTACTGCTACTGTTATTATCAGGAGGGCTGGCCAAGTGACAACAGATAATGAAAGTCTGGATTGATGACATGTTAAAGGTACGGAGATTTGAAAATGTACCTGACGTTTGTGGCCATGTTCTAGGTCCTTCTGGAAGAACCTGTTTTACCATTCTCCCAGGCTGTGGTTCAGCCTCAGGGTACCATTCGTGCATTCATGGGATGCACATTTGAGACTCGGAAGCCCATGTCTCTCCTTACTTGCTGACGTATAGCTCAGCGTATCCATTACCACTAAACTAAGAAGGACAAAATGGCATTAATACAGCCATCACAAATTCGAATGGTACCCTTCGCTACCAGTTCCTTTCGCTATTGTTTTGATCGCTGTTTTTCATCCAATCTCAGCTTCTTTGCAGTAGATAAGCTGTCATAATTTTGTGCTTAAATTGAACCTGAACCTAATTCACCCTCAGAGCTTATCTGGCTTCCTCATATCTACTCACCTAATCTGATAATACCCTATTTATTAGAGTTAACAGTCATCCTACTGAGCCGGTCTGACTTTTCTGTTTTAAGACCATGCCCATAAGTATGGTTAACCTTCCACATACGAACTTGACACAAATAAGTGAACGATTTCCCATGACTGAAGGGAAGCAGACCACAGGCTCTGAATGAATTCGCACTGTGACTTGCTCATTTCCACGTAGAAGAGGACACTTGATCGCAAGGGTGCGGCGGAGCAGAATGGCACATGGAGATGCCTGGAGTCACCTGGGAAGACTTGGACAAGGCTGGTCTTAAGGAAGGTTGAGAAGGGTACAGGAATTAGGAGACTGGTTTTTGTCCGAGATACCGAGATCTGGGGGATAAATTATGTTTCTTATCCATAGCAACACTGATATTGGGACAATAGGACACAGTCAAGGACTAAGAAGAAGAGTCACAGCAGATAACTGATAGTAGTGCTTTATTCTTCCGTTGCTTGTCTCTATATTTTTGTCATTTACTAAAACTGCAGTGTCTCTTCTGTTGAAGGGAAATAAAGTTTCCCGAGTAGACATGTCTCTGATACCACAAAGAGAAGAAGAAAGGTGTGTCTGCTTGTCTTTAATCCACTAATCCACGAGGGTGCTGATTATTGATGTCCTTGTTCACTAACATAGGCTAGCGATTTCTATCATGGAAGATTGTGCTTTATCTTGCTAAAATCTAACATCTAATTAGCTTCCTAAAGCTTGAAACAAGTCGCTTTTAGTAAATCGCTTTTGAAATGCATCATCCTCTGTCAGGACAAAGGCGACAGTAGCTTCATTATCTTTCCGCTTTTGAAATCGTTGCGACCCGTGGTTCGCCCACTGTGTAGACGGAGCCGTGAGCCCCTCTGTCATTTCTGACAATTCCTGGACCTTGTGCCAGTGATTCACAGGGAACGTTGGTCACAATACTTGCTTTCCAAGAACCAGTTAGATCTGCCTCAGGAAGGAGTGGTTTCGTCATATCTTCCAGATCGTTTAGGCCTCTGCCAGGAAAACAGAGTTCTCGTGCACACGTCCCAGATCTCTCGGGATTCCTCTATGAAGATGTATGGCCCAGAAGCGCGGAGAGCAGTCGCGGGGCTCGTGGGAGGACGAATACAGCTGTTATAGAGCGGCTCGTGTCCTTGACATAATGTCAGGAGCCGCCTCCGGGAACTAGGTGGGTCATCGTGCATTAAGGCTGCTCCGAGTCACAGAGTCACGCCGTAGGCTAAATCGTAGTCCATGTGTGAATCCCTTCTTAGAGGTGCCCCGACACGTGCAAGCCAGGCTTCTTGTCTTTCCGGGCCAGCGTCACTCAGGGCTGCTGTGCAGACTACGTTCTATGAATTTCCATCTGTAAAAGCGAAGTCAGACCCCAGTGCCGCGCTGTGCTGCCTCAAAGCGCCCGAAGAAAGCATCTGTCACGTGCTTCTAAAGCACCGGAGAAGGGCTTTTTAGTAGTCTTGGACCCAAACCTTCAAGTCTTCGTGGAAAACGGCTTTGCAGGTCCAGGGCTGTGAGAGGGCGGCATGAGGAAGGGCAGGTGCGTGGTGGTGGCTGGGGCTGCTTGCCTTTCTTTTGCTGTGTCCTATCTTTAGCTCCTTCCTGAGCTTCAGTGGCGGTCGGAAAGAGACCAGAAGAAAGGAAAAGAAGCTAAAGGTCTGAAAAAAGAAGGCGTGTCCTTAATCAAACACTATCTGTTCATTGTGTGCCTTGCGGGGGCCTCACGGCCGCCCACCTGGGAGGTGACAGGTGTCTTGGCCGTCTCTGCCTCCAGAGCAAGGGCAGTCCAGATGGCAAGAGGAACAAAAACGACCGGAAGAATAAAGAACAGGATGACACAAGTCCCAAGGGCAGCACCCGGGGGCTGTAGTCGCCCAAGCAAGGGAGAGGGATTGGGGATTGATTCGTTTATTTATTTTTAACCAGCTTTTCAGAAACGTACCTGCAAAGTGTCCGAACAGTATTACATGTTGTTCATAGCTAACGCTTGTCCAGCGCCTCACTGTGTACCAGGTTCTATTTTGCGTACATCATTTCGATTAATCTTAACAACACTACCGTGTGCAAAGTGCTGTTTTTTATTTTCAGAAGAGAAAACTGAAATGTCGTGAGCTGACGTGTACAAAATCAGGGACTGCAGAGGTCAGGCTTCAGTCCCGGTCATGTCCTAACGTCGTCAAGAGCTCGTGGCTGGGGGAGGGGATTGAAAACAGGCGGTTGATAACGGTTCGGCACTCGGAGCGCTTGTCTGGCGCCCGTTCGCTTAATGCTGCCTTATGAGCATTTCCCCCCCCACCCCCCTCTGTTATTACGAACATTTGAAATGAACAAGGCTTCAGTGAAGCCGGGCTTTCTTTTCTGGGCGATGCCAGTTCGAGGGCAGCCATGGGCCTGGGAAGTGGCCGTCACAGGCGGTCTGCAGTCCACAGTCCCTAGTTGCTACCAGGCAAGCGACCACCTTGGACGGGGGTGCCGCCAGCCTCCGTGGGCCGGTGTCAAGGCAGAAATGGGGACAGCGATCACTCGAGAGCTCGGAGGTGAACATTCGGGCTGAGTAAAGTCCCCACGCCCGGAGCTCTAGGCAACAGACAGAAGCAGGTGGTTGAATAGGAACTGAACCCATCAGAGGCGTGGCAGGGCGGGGTGCTGATAAGGGACAACAGCTGGGGGCCATCTCGGCAGGGTGCGGGGGGAGTTGGGGGGGCAGCCTCAGGCCCGGCTGGACTCGGCACCTCCTCAATACGCAGCCAGGGGCTTCCAAGGATGTTTCTTCTTGGAGTTCTCTAATGCCTTAAAGGAACTGTGTGCTTTGCTTAGAAGAATGCCTTTTTTTTTTTTTTTTTTTTTTTTTTTTTTTTTTTTTTTTTTTTTTTTTTAGCAGATAGAAGGGAGGCAAGAGGAGGATCTGGTTTTTAAGGAGGAAGATGAAGCGTTAAGCTTGGAGGGGTGGTAAGACATCCGGAGAAGAGGTTATGGGGAACTGTAGGGCCGGCCGTGGAGGCAGGGCGGAGTGGGAGGCATGGCTTAAGGAATTTGCCATGCCAACATTTTATTGAAGTCAAAGGGGGAACAGAAGGGAGAGCAAAGGACCAACACCCACTTCTAGGAACAGAGAGAGAGTTCAGCCAGAGACGTAGATGAAAAGTGCGTTGCTAGAGAATTTGGCCATTCTCAGGAATCTAGCTGGTTTCATGAAAAGGAGATAAATACAGCTTTTTGTATAAGAAATTTGCTTTCTGAACAAATCGTGTTAGGAGGTGATGGCCCAGCTGAAGATTTAATCTGCAGTAAATGAAGTTAAATAAAAGAATCCTTTTGGAGAGTAAGAGTTAAAATACAGAGAGGAATAAATCCCCCCAAAACCACAAAAAAAGCTACTCTTTGACGAGAACCGTTGGCACATGGGACTTTGCCAGTCAGATGCATATCGACAATGCAGACTTTGCTTGACAAATAAAAATATTTCTGCCAGCAGTAAAATTTTCCCAGAATAATATAAAGTGAAGAAATACTTTCACATGCTGCAAGATGGACTCACTGCTGCGGAAGGACTGGGGGAGA
This sequence comes from Rousettus aegyptiacus, assembly GCF_014176215.1. Taxonomy (NCBI): domain Eukaryota; kingdom Metazoa; phylum Chordata; class Mammalia; order Chiroptera; family Pteropodidae; genus Rousettus; species Rousettus aegyptiacus. The sequence goes on along the minus strand of NW_023416288.1, from coordinate 41,341,371 downwards.
AGACGGGGTCTGGCCCCGCCTCGCACGTGGCCGCCCGCCTCTCCAGGACAGTCAGCCCTTCCCGCCCCGGCTCGCCGCCGAGTCCGAGAGGGTGGTCATGGCCTTCAAAACGAAAAGCGTAAGGAATTTGGTTATGATTTTTACAAGTTATTAAAACATAGGCAGCCAAAATAATTTTTCCTTCAATATTCTAAATCCAGATATAGTCAGGTAGAGTATAGCATTTTATTTTTAGTTCCTCTGGAGTTTATGGAGTCAGAGGGCGATGAACCAGGTTTGATCCTCTTCGGACATATTTTCTTTTCTCCTGGGCTGCTTCTCGCAAGTTGGTCAAAGGCAAATTATGCAGCAGAGGGACAGAAAGCTACCGAGGCATCGCCCTTGCCACCCTGCTCCCGAGTCTTAGAGAATCGGACAGATGGACAGAATCGTCTTGTGCCCCTGAGCGAACATTAACTAAAACGTGGGCAGAGCCAGTGTGGGCTTGGAATTCGAGCGGCTAGAAGCTCCCGGCGAGCAGAGGGCGTGACATAAGCAGCGGTGTCAGCTGTATTTATGGCCTGGGGTATCTCGTTCGGTCCCTGTGTATGAGAGCCATGCCGATCACCTGTGTGGCTTTGCTAACATATGGTGACAGTCACTTGACTGGTGTCTGTTTCGTCACCTGTCGAGTTACACTCTTCATCAGCTGTCCGGCTCTGTGCGCTTCCGAGCCGTGAATCACGCGACTCCTGGAGCGTGGTCTGCAGAGGCCGTGGCGACAGCCTTCGCGGGTCTCATGGTTTACAGCCAGCAGCTGCTCGGCACCACCCGACAGTGGCTCACGCGGGAGCATGCAGAGGGAGTGCCGACGAGTCCAGGCTACCCTTCAGAATAGTCTGCTTTATATTCTAGCCTTTCGATTTTGTTTTTTAAAGGAAAGTTAGTGAATGTGCGGATTTTCCATTTAACGGAAACGTATGGAGTCTCCTCTTAGATCCCATTAGCACCTACGCGTGGTGGTAACTAGCACTGAGGGGTGGAGGAGGTGACAAAGATGAATTACGATGCCTTTTTCTCAGGACGAGATGATTCGAGAGATGTGCACAGACCTCAGGAGTGCTTCATTCAACGTCCTGAGGGCAGAGAGGGGACATTGGCTTAGAGGCGGTGGCTTCGACATGGATGTTAGTGGCAGGTAGAGGTCATTGTTAGAGCTGGGACAGAAAGGAGACAGACATTGCAACAAATAAAGGGAAAGTCTGGAGGCGGGAGTTTTTTGCGGGGTGGTGGTGGTGGTGAGTCACCGACCAATTTTAGAAGCCTGGGGAACGTGTGTAGCATCACTAGGAAGTCGGATTGCTTAAGGCCAGACTCCGGAAGGATCCAGATGACAAGCCGAGGGATGTGAACTAATAGGTGATGGTCACTGGGGACCTACAGAGGATGTTAGAGCAAAAGAGTGACGTAAGCAAAGTTCGCGGGAGAAGTCCGATTTCGTATGATTGCAGTTAATGTGAGGATCAGAGAGCAAGAAACTGGGAGATGCGAAGGCTTGTTTTCGAGGGTCTGGTGATGGGCTTCTGGGAACTATTAGCAGAGGCGCTGGTAAGGCCTGGAAAGGGATAAGGGGAGAGCAGTTGCGGAGCAGGTGATGATGCAGCTCAGTGTCTTACAGGTGTGCGTATCACAGACTAAAGAAAAGGAGAAAGCAGCTTCCTTAGAAATGTGCTTGGAAGAACTGCCCACGGCGGGCAAATGGAGCGTTGAGACTAATGGAAAACGGGAACGAGTCACCAGTGGAGCTTTCGCTTGGGAATTCTTGGCGGGTAGTTAGCTGGTAAGGATGGGCTGGTACCCAGGTCTGGTGAAGCGGATTTGCCTGAGAGCAGGAGTTGGAACGAGGAGCATCAGGGTTTTGGGAGTTAGGAGGTGAGAAGTCATGATGTGCATGGCACAGAGAAACATGTCGCATGACCTTGTGACAGACTGAGGAAAGGGTCCTCCTGGGGGGCAGGGTGGTGTCGTGAGAAGGCGGCGGTGGGGACCTTTGGGGACGTGCCGTTGTTGGGGTGGATTGATGGGTAGGGGATTGCGAGTGATGAGTTTTGTTTGTAAAGTTAAATAAGGTGCCCGAAGGAGAGTTAAAACGCCATATTTAACAGACTGTCGAACATTTCCAAGAGAGTGTCTGGGCCAGAACTCAGGGCGGTTGATGTGAATGAGGAACTGACCAATGACGTAAAAGCAGAAGACCCAGGAATAGACGTTTGGAGTTTGGAAGCTAGAGGTAAAAGAGAGGCCGTGAAAGATCTCTTGGGGTTTATTGCAGGATTATTAGCTATAACTATAGGAGAATAAAGGAAATACCGCAGAAGCTCTGGACAGAGGGTTTCGAAAAAAGGTGGTCGTGACAGTGTAGAATAAGCTGGGTGGCTTAGGGGAGCTGAGCACGTGAAAGGTCGTTGGCATCAGGTTGGGGTGGCGGGGGCCGAGGTTTCCCTGGAACAGCAGAAGAATGGAGGGGCAGGTGCGGGAGTTGGGCTGTGGGCCCCTCCCTGTGCTTCCTGACGTATCATTATGGGCGCATTCTGTTCAGTTAACTGTGGTTCCTTTTCCTCTGCATTAAACCTCTGAGCTTCACTCTTCCATAGTCTTTACTCCTTTCGTATGTCCAATATCAGAATGCTCTAGATATAATAGTTCTAGGAGTCCATAGACTTCTGTCTTTTCAAATTTGATTCTGATTCTGTGAATCAGACCCGAATTAAAATTCAAGCAGTTCCTCTATGAGACCTCGACTAGGAAGTCTAATTCTGGGAGCTGTTATTTTAAGAGCCGACTCCAACTCCATAGCAATTCTTCCTTGTCCTGATCTGTTGTTTTAATGTCATTTAATGAAACATAAATATGGCCCTGTTATTTAGGTTTCAGTTTTGAGGGTGTACGAAGTAAGATCAGGGGGCTAGGAGACTGATGGTCCTCATGAAGCCCTGGTAGCCTAGAGAGGTGTCTGGCAGCTAGAAGTGCAAAATCTTTGTCTTTTGAGAAAAGTTTTGTTCCTAAAGTTCTGTTGTCCTTTGGTTTGTCCCTTAAATAACAGCGAAAGCCATGAACAGTGGCCTAGGACTGTGTGACCTGTACCTTCACTGTAGAACCCAGTCTCCAATTCCAGTGTCATTCTGACGGAGACGGGCCGCCACCCTTCCGCTCCTTGGCAGCTCCAGGGCCCTCGTCCCCCCGCTGTGTTCACAGTTGTCGCCAGGCATTCTTCCGAACACTTAGTCATAGAGGCCAGAGTCCCAGTGGGAGGGGGTCATTGGAAGGACGCTGAGGACTGAGTTGGAGCTTTTAGCAGGGGCCAGGGGTCCTCAGAAAGGGCTCTGGACAGGGCTCAGAACTCGCCAGGAGGGCAAAGACGCGAGGAAGAAGTGATGCTCTCCTAGCGACAGGAGAGGGCAGGAAAGCCGGAGCCCTCACCCTTTGTGTGTGTGTGTGGGGGGGGAGGGGGGTCATTTGCCCTTTGTATTAATTCTCATTGAATTCTTGGGACAGCTCTGAGGAGTGGGTAGGACCTATGCCCATTTTACAGATGAACTAGTTGTGGGTCAGCCAGAGAAGGAAACTGTAGTCACACTGCAGACAAGTTGACGGAACTAGATCGAACCGGTCCTGCTTGATCCAGGCCGTTCCCCGTGTCACGTCACTCGTTAGCGGGGCAGGAGAAGGACAGGTCTGAGTGTAGACGCTTCTTAGTGCTCGTATCGGACAATCCGGGACCACGTGCTATTATTAACTTGACTTCTCTCCCCCCATTTGTTTCTTGTCTGTGATCTGTTCTTTCGGTTGACACACCATTGTCCACTCCAGGAGACAGACCGGGTCTGTTTGCATCCTGAACAGAAAGTGTTTCAGCATCTCTGAGTGAGCCTTGTGTGTGTCTCTCTGCTGCATTCCTTCCCTCCGGAGGCAGGCGGGGCGCAGCTGTGGCTGTCAGGCGCAGAGCACAGCTGTGGTCAGCCGCCAGTCGGCACCGGGGCACTTGGTGTCACGGTCCCATGGCTCGCGTATGCCCAGCTCAAGCTGCTGCGTGACTGGCATTCGTGGGGGCCGATGTCGGGGGAAGAATTCCAGGCGCTCTGTAGGAACAGTTTCGCAATCCCTCGTATTCCATCTGCCACGTGTTCTCATAACGATATCATGAATCCAAGCTCGTTTGCACAAAGCCCACTTGCTGGTTGCCTGATTTATGTACTCCGGAGGAATTCTGCCTATCACTTGACCATGAGGGCTTTCATTGCCTCCGAAATCTTTGAACAAAGCTGTGTTTTCATCCTGATTTTAATGCACCTAAGTTATATATGATGTGTATTTTGTTCAACTAATAATGCTAAGTATAGGAAAAAGTACCATCAGGGTAATCAATCATTAATATATTTGTGGTGCTGGCTGGTAGGTTATTACCTTGAGAAAAACAACAGACTCATTGACAACAACTAAGAACAGCAAATGGAAATTCTCGCTTAGATGTCTTTTTACTAGGCGGCTGCTTCTTCTTTTTTCATTTAAAATGATGAAATGAAACTAACAGAAAGTATTTCCTTTTTTTGCTATTTTGCAGAAAAAACCACTGTCTGCAATAATAAAGGAAGTCTGTGATGGGTAAGTGTCGCTCAACATTCATCTGAGGGGCTGCAGCCCACAACTTTAGAGGCGGACAAAAAATTCTCGAGCAACTGTGAAATTTAATTCCTAAGTCACTGCTCGACTTGCTCAAAGACATGGAGAAGTGCTGCGCAAGGTCTGCACGCCTCTTCCCACCCCAAAGTCTCTGCTGGTTCTCAAAGAGGAGAGAGCCCGAGGGCTGGGGCGCGCACACTGGGGCGGTTTCTGTTTGTTTTGAAAAGTTGGGTTCATTCATCCTTCTCAGCAGGGAGCGGTGGAAAGTTCCAGAGGTTAAATAGACTCTTCGTCTGACGTGCATTTAGAGGACCGCTCTGGTCCCCCCCTAAAGTAATTTAAAAGACAGGTCGGTGGCAGCGGCGCTGCCACCTGGGCTGTCGCAAGCCCACGGCTTTCCCGCCCCTCTCGGGCTGCCCCAGCAATTCGAAGAGATACACACACGGAAGTGGCGTGCTCTGAAAAGTTGCGTTTTTTTTATTTTTAAGGCAGACCCGTGGCTCGTGCATTACCTGGAGTTTCTTTAAGACCCGAGATACTTAACTAGAATGTTCCAACATGGAGCAAGCGTACCGACGGGGGACTGTAGAATGAGGAGACTGTCGAAATGCGGCAGTGGTCAGAAATTTAAATTGCATTCATTTCCTTTGTTTTCTTCTCTCTGCTCCTTTCCTTCAAAATTGGGAGGAATAGAACTTTATATTTAAATACCCCCCGCCCCACGCCAAAGCCATGAAGATGGAATGCTTAAAGGTGAGCAGTCCGCTTGAAAAAGACCTAGACGATCCACTTAGGAAATGACGAGTCTCCGGGTGACGGAGGGCGGGCTAATGTCATTTTGTTTCAGAAGCTACTTTGCGGGCACACTGACCGCTGGCCCGATTCTAATCGTGGCGTATTTAACTCATCTAACGCTATCACGCTGTAAAAACGAAAACGAGCCTGTGCCGTTTCTCTGATCGCTTTATGCCTGTCTTTTTAAGGTGGTCCCTGGCCAACCACGAATACTACGCACTGCAGCACGCGGACAGTTCGAACTTCTACATCACCGAAAAGGTGGGTCGGCGCGTGGTTCGCTCTGGGACACTTGCACTCGAGGACGTTAGAACGTGGCCGGCGTTGGCTCTGGTCAGGCCTGGACGTGCTGCTCTGCGTTTTATGTCGACCCGCCGTGAAAACGAAGTCTGCGAGGCCAGCGGCTGGTCTCTGAGTGTCAACGAGGCGGCGCTCGGCCCGCTCGAGGGCGAAGGCCAGACGTATTTCTGCGTCCAGTTTCAGCGACCGCGCTGGCCTCCGACCAGGGAATCCCGATGACCGCTCTTACGGCGTGGTTAAAGCGTTTATGCGACACTTGGCGACAGTGTAGCTGTCCTTTCTCAGACCTTTTTTCTGTTGTTGTTGTTCCTTTAAGCTGTCTTAAAGTAGCTGAAACGACAAGTAATCTCCTCAAAGGTGGCATTGTGTAGGCACTGAGCGTGCTATGGCTTTTGGGAATCTGCTTGCTTCTTGGCTGATTTTTATGGTTTGGGGAGCTTGGCGGGGTGAGGAGAGGCGTATGAAGACTGCAGTGGCTCTGGCGGCAAATGACATTAACATCTTAAGATTTCTGAAATGGGAGGGTAAAGCTAACACTTATTCAGCACCTACTGTGTGCCAAGAACTGGGACACATTACTGTCGATTTCCTCCTCTAACTAACCTGGGATGTAAACGATACTGGCTTTGGGTAAAAGGGCGAAAGCGAATCCTCAAAGTCAAGTTGTTTAGTGCGTGCCTCGGGGTGGTAAACAGCAGGATCGACGAGCGAGTCCCCATCTTCACGCATCTATCCCTTTCCTTTGGGGATTTCCATGAGAGTTTAGTGCTTGGCCCAGTCTTATGGGGTGCTCAGTGACATGCAAAGGAGCCAATATCGTCCTCATGGAACGATGACCTCGTGGGGTTGGCCCTGGGAACAGGTTTCACCACGACGAGGTGGTCGGTGCTGGGACAGAAGTAACGTGGGAGACTTGGGTCACCTCAGGCGCCATGCTTTGCTCTTCCCTACCAGTGGTCCCTAGAGTCACTGCAAGTTTACCCAGAATCAAGGGGCAGGGGAAGGTGGGCCCAGTAATGAGGGTCTTCGCCCACTGAGACTGCTGACTAGACCCTGAGGAGGGCGTATGGGGGCGGGGCATTCAGTTCCCCTGGAGGGGGCGCAGCCAGGGGCCCAGAAATGCTTCTAGAAATTGCTTTGTTCTTCTCAGATGGGCACTGGAGTTTTCATAACCAGCTGTGTTTTCCTCTTCAACCTGATGGCCCACCTGCTGACACTTAGCAAATGGACTGGGTTTCCTGGCCTGTGTTGTTAATTTTACTTGTTCCTTTCATTGATTTCACAAACACTTAATTTCCTGTCTTTATTTTCCCCTTGCTTCATTTTCTTAATACTTTTCATTTATTTCATACTACATTCATATAATATGCATGCTATTCTTTGTGAGATAAAGAGGAAATAAATAAGTGAAAGGTAAATGTTAGCAGTTAAAGGTATTATTGTTGATATCCTTAAGAAGAAGACTGTCTCATTTCAACTGGGTTCACCTTTTAAAGGCAACTGAAATATTGTGACTTTTGGGGGTATTATTGGAAAATATTGGACAGTTTTCTACTAGTTGGGGTATAACAGGAAAAGTGTAAAAATTATTATTTGATAAAATGATAGGATAATAAAGGCCATAATAGGGTTTTTCAAATATCATCAATTAGTGGATAGTGGATAGTGAAATCAATTAGCTGGTTATAATAGCATTGAAAATTGGAATATATTAGAAAGAACAGGTCAGGGTATATCACCCATGTAGTTTGTAAAATACTCGCATTGTACACACACATACGTAATACATGTACACTGTGCGGGACTTTTGCCCTGGGTTGTGGTCCAAAGGCCACTGAGTCACAAATATCCCTGCCTTTGATTAATCTGTATTGGCTCGTGTCCCTCCCTCGGTGGCTGTCCTGTCTTCTGTCACCATTGTCAGGAGACCTCGGTTGGTCGGAGGTCACTAAGGACAGGATCCTCCGACTGTAGGACTTGGGCATCGCAGAGAGAACCTGTCTTGCCTGCAGATTTAGATCCCAGCCCCCGAGACTGAGACCGCGTGGGCCAGCATGTGGCTGAAAATTTTGCGTTTTCAGAGCCCTCTGTGGACATCCGGTGCAGGACACCGGGGCCACCGGAGGAACCCTGCTCGAGACAGCTTTTCCAAAGAGTCAGGGTCTGTGTCGGGCACTGCGCCATGAACACAAGTCGTGCGCTGAGTCTGACTTAGGAGTGTGTGTGTGTGTGTGTGTGTGCGCGCGCGCGCGTGCGCGTGCAGCTGATTCTCAGAATAAGTTTAAAATTCATATAGTAGTCATGGTTTTGTTCTAATTAAAATTGACATAGACTCAGAAAATTCAAACTACTCAGGATGGTGGGGACATTATTATTTTGCTGGGCATCCTAGTCATTTGGGGGAAGTTTTGTTTGTCTCGATGAAGTTTTTAACGCTGAATTCAAAAGGCACTGCCACCTAGGTCTGGGGCCGGTGTGTGCCTGCTGGGGGTGGGGAGACAGCAGGGCTTATTCTTTCGGTAAGAGTTTAGGGAGTGAGACGGCTCATCTTCCTAATTGCAGCCCTTTGTTTGTAAATAAAATGCCATTGCTCTTCCTCCTGCAGCTGTCACTGGCACAGCTGCCTGCGCATGTGACACAGAACTCAACACACACAGGGCAGGAGAGGGACCTCGAATCCTGTCTCCGCAGGGACAAACTCGGGCTGTCTTTAGTCAGTCGTCGGGTCCATCCAGTCCCTTGCAAAATTCCTAAAAATAGGGCTATTTTCCACTTTTAAAGTAATGTATTTAACACCATCCTGGTTACTTACAACCCAGTGAGTTAGGTAATATTTGCATCACCATGGTAACTGGTGACTAACTTTTGAAACTTGTGCATGTTCTTACTGATTTTCCATCGTGTACGAGGTGGTCTCCCTTCCTCTGCCACAGATAAAACACCACCTGTAATTTTAGGAAGGGTGATTCCCCATGTCCAGCGAGCTAACATACTTGTGACAGGTGGATGGGTGCTCGCCCCTACTTTTCTCTTGTGGTCCAAGCTCATTCCCTGGATTGTCTCGTTTGCTTCTTAGGCCATTAACTTCAGTTTTTCAGGCCACGTTTTTGAGCAGGGTTAAGCAGAAGTGTAGCAGGTGCCTGAGAGAAAGTGAAGGTTCAGCTATTCACAGATTCAAATTCTTCCCCAGAGACTGTTATATCTTAGGGCTATATCAGAGAGAGGGGGTGAGGGGAGAGAGAAAGAGAAGAGGAGGGAGGGGGAAGGGAGGGAAGGATGGGGGAAGGGGTGGGAGAGGAAAGGAGGAAGGGAGGGAGGGAAGGAAGAGGGAGGAAGGGAGGGAAAGAAAGAGGATAAAAATTGAAAAGTGAATTTAATGTTTTTAGCTTTATGGAGGCATAATTGACAAAATCAGAGGACATTTTAGTGTACATCATGGTAATTTGATATATGTGTACATCGTGAAAGGATTCTTACCATCTAGTTAGTTAACACGTCCATCACTTCATTCATTCATTCATTCATTCAGTGAGAACATTTAAGTTCCGCTTTCTAAGCAAATTTCAGTCATATAATACAGTGTTGCCAGCTATAATTACATTTGACATTTGATCCTCAGACCTTGTTCGTTTTATAGCTGAAAGTTTGTGCTCTCTTACCAGACTCTCTACTTCCTCCCACCCCTCAGCCCCTGGCGGCCACTTTTCTCCTCTCGATTTCTGCGTTTGACTTGTTGTTGTTATTGTTGAGATTCCGCATATAAGTGATGCCATGCGGTGCTACCACTGATCTTCTTCATCGAGTCGTCTGGTGACAGACACTTAAGTCGTTTCCATACCTTGGCTGTTATAAATGTCTCAGTGAACGCGGGGGTGCACGCATCTCTTTGAGATCCTGGTTTTATTCCCTTCGGCTATATGCCCAGAAGTGGGACACCTGGATCATTATGGTGGTCTCGTTTTTGATCTTTTGAAGAACTTTCATACCATTTTCCACAGTGGCTGCACCAATTTACACTCCCATCAGCAGTGTGCGAGGGTTCTCTTTTCTCTACCTCCTCGCCAACAACCCTCCCCCTCTCCCTCTTCCTTCCCTGTCCCTCTTTCTTATGATAGCCATTTTAACAGGTGTGAGATGAACTCTCATTTCGGTTTTAATCTGCATGTCTCTAACGATTAGTGACGTTGAGGATCTCTTCATGTACTTGTTGGTCATTTGTATGTCTTCTTTGAAAAAATGTCTGTTCAGCTGCTTTGCCCGTTTTTAATTGGATTGGTGTTTTGTTTTGTTTTGTTTTGATATTGAATTGTAGGAGTTCTTTATATATTTAGGGTATTAACCCCTTATCAGATATATGATTTGCAAATATTTTCTCCATTCCAAAGGTTGCCTTTTCATTCTGTTGATGGTTTTCTCTGCTGTGCAGAAGCTTTTTAGTTTTGTGTAGTTCCACTGGTTTATATTTGTGAATTGTGTCTGTCAACTTTAAATATCCCAGTGGAATTTGTCTTCTGATAAAGAGTGATAGTTATACGCATTTTAGTTCATGATCCTCATTCCAGTCTGATGATGGAGGCATTATTATCTTCATTTTACAGTGAGGAACATAAGACAGAGGTTATGCAACCACTTGTTTAGGCCATACAGATAAGCGGTGGTCAGGCTGAGGCTTGGACCCAAAGCCTCCTAGGCTACCTCCTAGACACCTTCCTGCCCCGCGGCCTGGGCCCCAGTTTATTCATGATGCTGTTTCTTTGCTGATACAAGGCCAGCGATCCGGATGGCAACTGCCTCAAGAAAATAGATGCGGGAAGTTATGGCCTGTGAGCACTGGTTACCAGCTTTGGTCTGTGGCTTCCTTGTTCCTTAAGAGGATAACTTGGAGGACGTTGTAACAGATAATCTTCCACTCACCAGGGATTAGCAAGTTCATGTTCATTTGACTTTGGTGTGAATTATATAATTGTCATCCTTAATTCTAAGCATGCAGAAAGGTGGTTCTCCAGAGAGCATGGGGCACGGTGGAGGATGCCCCTAGGAGGTGGTGTACTGTGGACAATTGAAGTTTTGTCACAATTTCAGAGTGGCATTTGGTTTCTTCCTAGGCATTCTGGCTCCTCAGACAGGCCATGAGCTTCCCAGAATCCCCAGGCAGACAGGAATTGTGTTCCCCAGGACTGGTATTTGCCACTAGGTCAGGAGACAACTTAATTATCATGCAGAATGCAACTCGGCTATCACGTTATCACGCCTTGAGCACTAGGCTCCACAAAGAGCACAGTGAGATGAATATGTTGATTTTCTGCATTCCTGTATCCCAGGGTCTAGAAAGTCTTGAAATTGGCACAGGTTTTGAGGAAGGAAAGGAAGGAACCAAGTAATTACAGTAGTCCCTCCTTATCTTCAGCTTCAGTTACCACAGTCAGCCATGGTCTGAAAATATTAAATGGACTATTCCAGAAATAAACAATTCATCAGTTTTGAATTATGTGCTGTTCTGAGAAGTGTGATGCCATCTCATGCAGTCCTGCTCCGTTCCAGCCGGGGCATGACATCTCTGTTCACTGTCTCCACTCTCTGTAGGCTCCCACCTGTTAGTCCCTTGGTGGCTGCCTTGGTTATCAGATTGACTGTCACAGTCTCAGCATTGCCAAAGTAAGTAATGTACGTCAGAAATTCCCCAAAGGTACACCATCACCCGCAGGGCCTCTCTTCCATTTAGAACAGGGCTGGCGAGTCCAAAGGAACTGGTTCCAGCCCTGTGGGTGGAGGTCAGCATTGCATAGACACTGTGGGTGGCGCTTCTGAGCTAGGTCGAACAGCACAAGAATACGTGTCTCTGTCGGTCGCTAACAAATGAGAATGGGGTGTTGGGCTGACTCAGGAACGCCGCCTTTTGAGTGTGAAGGCCATAGGCTCTCTAATGAAGGCTGTTGGGGGCATCTATTAGCTATGTCTGCCTCTGTTTTGTGTTGATGTCCTTAAACACAAGCCATGTCAGGTCGACTTGGTTTCTCTCTTTAGAGTGGCTGAGATATTGCAGGGTTTAGGGTAGTTCCAGAAAAAGACTGGGGGACTTTCTTCTTCTCTGGGTATAATGTGAAAAGTGTAAAGTAGCTTTGAAACGATAAGATTATAGGAAAATAGAGGTAATAATAGTGTTTTGCAAAATGTAGGTTATCACTTAGTGGGTATAAAATCAATTTAGTAGGTTGAAAGAGCATTAAAAATGGAGTGTAATAGAGTAGAAAAAGATCAGAGTATGTTACATGTGTCGTTTTCTGAAATATTTGTTTTGTGTACATGTGTAGTCTTAGTTTTTACTCTGGCTTGGGGTCAAAAAAGTTTGAAAGTCACAGAAAATCATTGCAAAGGGGATTACATCGGGAGAATAAGTACAAGTGCTGTATGCTAAGTGGCTTAAAGAAGCCCCATGTGTGCCATGGGTTTATCCCTGAACACACACACACACCTCGCCGCCACCACCACCACTGAACAAAATACAAAACAAACTAAGCCATGTCTTTTCCTGGGGAGCTGCCCAGCCTCTGCCTCTTACAAGGGGCAGATCATTGGGTTGGTGTCATGCGTCCCTTCCCTATTGACCCCACAGCAAATGGGGACCAGAAATTGACACCTACCCAAGCCGGGCCCCATGCATTCCCTCCTGGGGATCTGTAACTGAGAGGCGAGTCCGGAGACGACGATTGCAAGACTTGAGCGGTCCTATGGAATCAAAGCCGAAACTACATCACGGCAGGTATATCTTCCTGCCAGATGAATGCTAGGCGTGGCAGACAGAGCCATAAGTACCCAGAGTAAAACCTGTCTGCGGAAAGGATTGAGACTCAAAGAGAAGCTGAGACAAGACCCAGAAATGAGGCACAGTAGGCGGCTTCCGGCCCAGATTTCTCGCTCTGCTTCCTGTTTCCTGTCTGCCGCCCTATGAGAGGGCTGCTGCAGCTTCCGGGCCCCTCGACTTCCGGTCCCTGCGACTTCCAGCCCCGCCCCTTCGCCCCTTTGTGCGGGTCTTCGTTACTGCTAACTAGAGCGCTCTCTAGGACAGGGGTGTTAACGTGAGCCCAGGAACCTTGTGCATTTCCTACCAGTCACATATCCTGGGAAGCAGCCCCTTATCTGCTGCTTGCGGTGAGAGTCTGGATTTGTTGAAAAGAAGCCACAGCTGCGGCCTTGGGCAGGCTGCACCCCAGCCAGGTGTGACTGGCTCTGGCCCCCACCTGCACACCTGGGCCAGCACCTCCAGGCCTGGCTCTAGCAGGCAGGAGTGAGCAAAGAAATATGTTCCCGCTTTCCCCTTGCCTTATCTCTTTGGCCCGTCTGGGGTTCCTGGCTCCAAGTGTCTCTCCCCCGCTGTCCCATTTGCCCTTTTTCTCCCTTGTCTTTCTCACACGCTGCAGCCTGCTGTCCCCTTTGTTAAAGACTCTGAGTTCACATGTGCTTTGCTGCTGAATTCTTTTTTATTTTATTTTTTCTGGCTTGTGACTGAACCTGACTTTATTATGGATGCTCAGAGCCTTATTGGCTGCTCGTATGCCTGTCACCAGCCTTTGGAAAACAGCGGGCTCTCCCAGACAGGCTGATTGTCCTGGATCTGCCAGCTCATAATCCAAGGCTGTCAAAAAGAAACAGCCACGCTGGGAGGAAAAAAAACCATGAACGCATGTATTCGATCAACGAAATCCGTATTGACTTCCTGTACGTGCCAGGCATGGTGATGAGCTTGTGATAGTTCCAACCTTCGTGATTCTCAAAGCCCAGCAAGGGAGAAAGACAAATAAATATTTACCCCCAGATTAACCAATTACAATTGTAAGTGCCATAAGGACAAATATGAGCTAGCGTCTGGATCTCATTAGCCCAGAGTAAGTGACATTTAAGCAGAGATCTAAGAAGAAAGGTTGGGGGAGGGGTAGAGGCCCTTAAAATGGGCAGATGTCTGGCTGGAGAGTTTTGCATAAGGCCCAATTCTCCAGGCCTTATAAGGCCACATTAAGGGTTTTGATCTTTACCCCAAGAGCATTGGGAAGCCTTCAGAGGGTTTTAAGCTGAACCTGACCACAAATGTTTGGACTGTCAACACCCCTGTGATTAGTCTGAATGCACCATGTTGGAAGAGTGCTGGAAACTATGCTAGAAACTATCAGAAAACAGTTCACCGTGGAGAGGAAAAGAATGCAAGGATGTTTTGAAGAATGTGTAGAGATTGACATCAAATGTCGGGTAGAAAACGGGACCAGATAATAATCTTTCTGGAATGTCTACCTTCAAAAGCTTGCTATCCACGAACCTCCTTGACATCTTGGCTAAGAATAAGAATCATACATTGCAGTTGAATAAAACTACTCATTTATTTCCACAAAGATGTCTTCTTGATATATTTGTTGATTTGTACAGCCTGATAAAACAATGATATATTGCTAGTTATCTGAGTGACATATCCAATTTTAACTTTTCTTTTGGATACTTCTAATTTAGAATACAAAAATGTTCTAACTTGTATTCATAGATAAATAAGTATAAAAACATCTGAAATATAGCCTATTGATTGGGGAGTTGACAGCTAAATATATGCTGGGTGAGAAAGGTAATTAAGACACAGGCCCTTCCCTCTTAGTGTGTTCAATCTAGAGGTGGACTAGTTTGAGACTGATTGATGATCGATGTGGTCATGTTTGAAAGATTATTGAGAATATGATTTTTCAGTCAATTAGGTTTACAAACTGACCCTGTGTTTTTGGACCCATATGATTCAGTACATTTTTTAAAACATCTTTTAAGTAGGATATGAACTCTTCTGCTTTATTTTTAAAAAATCTTTATTAAGATAAAACTTATATACCATCACATCTTCCCAATTAAAGTGTGCAATGCAGTGGTTTTTAGTATATTTACAGAGTTTGGCTAGTAAAACTGTGTCTTTCCACCCAAGGTATTTCCATTTTCCAAAGCAGCAGCTCTCAGAAGTGAATGCAAATCATGGCCTCAAATCTAGAGATTCAGAGTCAGTAGATCAAGGCTGCGGATCAAGTGTTTTTCACAAATGTGGGTGTTGTCAGTGCCACGTTTGAACACTACCCACTACAAGTGCCAGTGGCCTCCGGATTTTTCCCTTTATTCCTGCATACGATGAAAACCCATACTGTGAACTCTTATTGGCTTGTAGGGCCCTGTGCGCCCTGATCTAGAGGCGTTGTTTGAGTGGTTTCTACCACTGCTGAGAGGAAACAAGGCCCAACTTTCTTACTTAACCTGGCTACCGAGGTGTGTGTCACGATCTAGCCCCAGACAACATTTTTCAATTTTGCTGTCTTTCTCTTGTTCACTCAACTTTAGACAAAATGCCTTAGTATTCTCCAAATAAACCTTGCTCTGTCTCTCCAGGGTAATTCAGTCCTGGCCCACCCTCCCCCCATCACCCCACAATTATGTTTTAGGTAGTAGATTATGTGTTGGGGATAAAGATGTGAAATGACATACTCCTTGCCTCTAGGGAAATAAGTCTTAGCAACAAACATGCTCTGAAGCAATGTCATTAAAATACGTGTCATCTCAGGACAGCTGATCCTCCTCTCTGTGCCAATCCGAAGTGTTTTTAAGATGGAAGAAACTTTGGCTTCTTGTCTGAAATAATCTTAACCACAGTTTTGGAGATTCGTTTCTTAATTCAGCCCTCCTATAAATCTCTTCCTTTTGTCTCTGCTGCTGTAGAAATTACTGTCTCTTTAGTTTACTATCTCTTAGGTTCATATTTTAGCTGATCAGGACCAGCATCTCTTTATTGTTGCCCGGAAGTGTTGTGTTTTCCTCTGTCCTTTCTGCCGAATTCCAAATGCCTTATCGTCAAAAACTGTGTATGCCACCTCTGCGTGGCCTTCAGTGTCTCACATGGCTCCTCGAACATAGTGGGTAGGTGTTTGTTGATTTGATGTGATGCAGTTTTCCTTGCAAGAAAAAAAAAAGACAATTAGTCAGTTAATAAATTATGTGGGATGTTGGTTAATTCATTTACCAGAATATGCATGTATGCGTTCAGATTATTAACCATGGAGGTATGGTAGAGTGAATAAATGGATCTTAACATTCCTCTTAGAGTCTTAAAACGATGTTAAGAAGTTTTGGTCGGCTTTCAGTCTGCCCAGCCTCTTCTGATTATCTTTTTCAAAATAAGTGTGTACACACACACACACGCACACACACACACATACACATGTGCACACATATGTAATAACTATACTGTGCAGGATGTTGATTAAAACTTTTAAAAAATTCATAGGATTTCATAAAATGATACTTAAATCCTGTCCCATGGATCTGAGTACTCTGTATTTAGAATAAATGACCTCTTTCTGAGCACTTGGCCAGTTTTAGGAATTTATCTCCAGTTCACAGCAGTAATGACGGGGAGGGAAAAATAACAGCCCCTCTGGTACCTTAGATTATACAGATAAATCATCACCACGCAGATGAACAAACCGAAACACAACTGCACAGTCAGTATTATCATTTCTATTTTCTTCGTAGCAAATAACAACTTCTAAGAACCTAACTGTAGTTATGAGAGATAATATATCCCAAATTATGTTATTGTTCACATAATTTTCATGATAGTCACACTCCACTGTGGTGACACATTTTCCAGTAACCAAGAAACAACTGAATACAACTATTTGCAGTGTAGCTTTAACAATTATATGTTTCCTCAGCAGATTCACGTACATTTAGTGAAAGCAAGCCATTAAGAACAGAGGCTGGAGCAACAATTTTAAGCAACAGAAAAAAATGCTTTGAAAATTGTCCTCTTGTGTTTGCTTGCATCTCAGCCCTGTGGGGCTGCTGTAACAGAATGCCGTAGACTGGCTGTTAAACAACAGAAATACAGAAATTTATTCCTCACAGTTCCGGAGGCTAGAAGTCCAAGGTGAAGGTACTGGCAAGTTCAGTGTCTAGCTAGGGACTGCTTCCTGGTTCATAAATGGCCACCTTGTGACTGCGCCCCCTTATGGAGGAAGGGGAGAAGGAGCTTCATAAGGGCACTAATCCCTTCCATCAGGGCTCCATTCCCAAGGTCCAGTCGCCCCAACTTCCCACCTCCTAATGCCATCACACTGGCTGTGAGGGAGTGGGGACAGAAAACTTCAGTCTATAGCAGCTTGTCACATGAACCAAGAGCATCCCTAGACCTTACATTTTCAGTTTCTCCAAGTCAGGAACCCAGAGGGTATTAGTATTTACTTTAGGAACATGATGGACATTTCCCGATGCAGCTGTTGAAGACAAAGGCAGGGACTGCCACGTGGGGGTTGGGTTCCTGCTGTTGTTTGGGACGGAACGATAGGTGCAGCTCTCGGTTTCCTCAGCACGTTCTCATTCTGTCAAGCCCGACAAGTGAAAATTGAGACACGCGTGTGCACACACACGCGCCCGCACATACACGTGTACCTGCACACATATACCTGCACACGCATGCACACACACCCCTCAGGTCGTCTGGACTGCCCCCCGGAGCTGTCCAGCCCGGCAGTGGGTTCCCCTTGGCCATTCCCTTTAATGGGATCGTCACCCCGCCTCTACCCCGGTGCCTTTGCGCTGAGTGACTCAAACTAAATTGGCAGTAGACTTTCTGAAGTCTTCTCTTAAAAAACATTTTTTTTTTTTGGGTGGTTTTAGAATTTCCTAATTAGAATTTGGGAATTGGATGAGAGCTATCATTTTAAATCGTTTCGTGTTCTTCCTCATTTGGAAGAGCATATACTTATTTTGAGATGAAGGGGGAAAAAAAGGCAGTCTCAGTCGAGACATAAAGGAGAGGGAGGAGCAGAGGGGAGGGCACTGGCTGCCACCAGTATTACTCAGATGTCGGTGGTTTGTGTGACATGTTATTTCATATTCACCACGGACTGCTGGACGGAGGCTGTAACGCGATGATTATACAGGCATCTAGCTTTTGCTTAGACTTCCTCGCTTGTGTCTGGTAAGATACGACTGTCTCTAGAGCTGCAGGCAAAGATGGATGCCCGAGGTCGTGGTAATTCCATGTTCTGCAGTTCAGCGATTAAACCAACGAATGGCTGACTCAAGTCCTGAAACATTTAACTGTGTGATGCTCAGATACGGGAGGGGCGGCACAGGGGCTTCCTGCGAAGGCAGGAAGCCGTTCACCGAAAATGACCCTGGAAACACCAGAACACCCCTTCTAAACCCAACTAACCGCAGTAAACAACAGAAACCCATTATCAGTAACAGAGATTAGTGCCGAGAGTGACTCTGTGATTCTTACTCTGTGTCCCAAAGCCAGAAACTTAGTTACAAATTCCCTAAGCACAATCTCGTTCCTGTTTTTATATGTCAGGAATGACGTTTATTTTTGAATAGCTGTTAGTCTGGGTTTCTCAGTATTTTAAGATGGCGACACAATATGTACAATGTGTGTGTGTGTGTGTGTGTGTGTGTGCATGCACACGTATGCGCCAAAGGGGACAGAAGACATTCATCTAACAGTAGTCACCAGACCACTTGGAATCCTAATTGTTATTTTTAGTCTATTATTTTCTGTTTTGTTCTGTGTTTTTAAAGTACTTACTTGGACCGCTAAGGATGATTTCATGACTATTAATGGTTGTGATCCACAGTGTGAAAAATAGTTCATTATACTCGTTGCTCTACAAGGTCACAGAAAAATTGGATTTTCCCACCTTTGTTACCCCGATGTTTAGAACAATGCTTGATAACTGTTTGTTTAATGAAAAACTAAATACCTGCTACAGCAGCACACCAACGACCCGAGGGCAGGCTTAGAGGGTAGGCATGAAGGAAAGACCAGGAGGAAAAGGAGGAATGAAAGAAAGATAGAAAGTTTGGTATAAAGACTGGGGGAGACCAGAGGAAGGACATCCTGACCCCCTGCATCGTCTTCTGGAGGTGACAGTTCGGTGACATTGGGGGTGATTGGAGTTAAGTTACAGGAAGAGCTGCTAGAGCACGATCACTTTTGGTCCCTATTGTTCCGGTTATCTGTCATTGCATTAAAAATGCCCCAAACTTAGAAACGAACAAACAAAAACTCCCATGATCAGAGGAGATGACTAGTTACGCTCGCGAATCCTCTGTGTCAGGCATGTGGACTTGGATGGCGGGTGAGGGTGATGGCTTGTCTCTGCTTGTGACGTCTGGAGTCTCATCTGCAGAGACACACACTCTGGGGGCTGGAAGTTTCTTCACTCATGTCTAGCTGTTGGACTGGGGTGACTCAAAGGTAGGGCTCGGCTGGGACTGTACACCGCAGTGCCTACATGTGGCCTTTCCATGTGGCTTGGGCTTCCTCAAAGCATGGTGGCAAGTCTCTCTGAGAAGCTGTCTGAGAGGGAGCCCTTCCTGCGAGCAAGTGTTTCAAGAACGAAGCAGAAGTTTGCTAGAATCTAGCTGGACGCAATCATAAGCCTGCCAGATTCAGGAGGAGCGGACATGGGCCCTCCTCCCTCTGGAAGGAGTGGCAAAGAACTTCGGGACTTTTTAATTAAACCACCACATGCAACATCCGTTTTCTTTTGGGGGAGAAAGACTTTTGGATATGTCCACTCTTTTCTAGAAGTTATCCAAAGATTAAACCGTGCCTTTCACTTTTGCTAGATTTTAACTTTAAGCTGAGAGGAAAAAGAAAAAATAGATAAAGAAAAATAGAAGAAAGTTTGCATCCTTAAAATGTAGAGCAGCAATGAAACGCTTTCCATGTTGACAAAGGATGCTTCTCTTTCTTACGGGCGGGGGAGGGGCAGTGGCCAGGTGCATTGAGGAAGTGGTCAGAGGCATTTAGGGGGAGTTTATTAGGCACCCTGATGTTTACACCTTCTTTTAAGCTCAACTTTTGAGGAAATTGGTTCTTTGACTTTGCCATGTCTGAAGATTAAGAGTTCAAAATTCAAAGTGAATGCTTCGTTGCGCTCAACTTGCACTTGTAAACCAGTAACTACTCTTTGTTACTCAGCGACAGCCTTTATTTGGTTATTTGCCATCATTTAAAAACGTTCCCTTCCTAGTCTCTACCGACTACCTTCCTTCTTCCTCCTCTATGTCCAGATGCCCTCTCTCTTGCAACTTTTGGCTCTCAAGCATGGTAGTTAGGTTTAGACCTAAGAAAACAATGGAATGCAACTTATATAAAACTTTTTTTTTCAGTAGTCACTGCTCCTAACAGATGTGAAATATCAAATTTCATTTAAAGATATTTACACTAACAGATTAAGCACATCAGAGATATATTAGAAGAAAAGAGGAAGAGTGAAGTATTTTTAATTATCAGAATTTTACTACTCAGAGAAAGCCACTGACATTTTAGGATATACACATTTTAATATATCTGCGTTTGGGCGTGCATTTATTTTTATAAAACGGGATCGTAGCGTACACATTCTTCCATAGCCTGCATTTTAACAGGTAAGAGGGATCCTCGCAGATGAGTTGGTGTGCTCCGCCTCCTCCACTGTGTCATGAGCAGCAAATGCGATGATGCTGGGAAAACATCGTGCGAGTCACGCAGCCCGTGGTCATCCCCCAGTGAGTCACAGGGTCATACTCTCTATTTACTTTTCAGACTTTCTTAATGACTGAAAAGTATTCAACTCAGGTTTTACATCGACTCTTTTTGTTTGGACGTTTCAATAATTTGTCATTTCTCTCTCTCTCTCTCTCTAAAATAATGTTTAAGTGTCCATTCTTTAAACTGAGTCTTCTTATATAAGTTCCTTAACTATTTCCTTATAAAATGTCAGTAGAAGTTGAATAATGAGTCAAAGAAGCTGGGCCGTCCAGGCTCGTGCAGCCACCAGGTGTTGAGGACCCACCAGGTACCAGTCACTCACAGGGCTGATTTCGTTTAAGCTTTTAGGACTCTCAGGGGCCTTAGGTGTTTTGAGGTTTTAGGTCACAGAGCTTCTGAGTGTCAACTTCAGAACTGAAACCAAGATCTTCTATATTGTTGTGAAGGAAGTTCCATTTCAGGGGGTTTTAGAGGTGGTTCGAAAATTGCAGAAGTATTTGATTTATTTGGCCTTTTCAAATACTATTTTGAGCTATTTACACATGAATAAAAAAAATGGACATAAACTGTAATAATAGCTTCATTATTATTAACTTATGCTTCCAGGTTAAGTTGCCTTTAAGCAGACCTTAATATGAAGCATTTCATTTTCTCCATTCCTGTGCATATATTTACACTTCTTATGAACGTGTCATTGACTGGGAGGGTTGTACTGTTTTATTTAAATCAGGCATGAATCCGCCCACTCAAGCAAAATCAGCTTATCGCTACTGCACCTGCGCGCCGGCTCACATAGGATCAGGGACAGTTCAGGCGTATTGGCTTGACAGCACGTCAGGCACCCAATAACAGGTTAAAAATAATAATAATTTTATTCCTTTCCATAAGTTTGGAGTGATTTTTGTCTTACTTCCAATATTTATTATAAACACACTGAGAGTCGAGATTAGATGTGTTATACAAGTTTGAAAGGAAAAGTGTGTCATGTTGTACCTGTTCCAAGCATCTGGAGAGACTCCTGAGATCGCAAGATAAGCAATTAAAAACGGCTGCCGTTGACAGTTACACACCGTGTGCGGTAGGCAGAGTTTTAAGGTGACCCCACGATCCCCCACTCCTGGTGCTCCATGTCCGGCATAATCCTGTCCCCGTGAGTGTGCTCTGGGTCTGTGACTATGACGAGATATCCCTCTTACAATTATGTCACGTTGAATGTCAGAGGGATTTGCAGATGCAGGCAACGTTCTTAATCACGTGACTTTGACTTCATCCAAAGGGCCTGACTTAATCAGGGGGCCCTTTAAAAGAAGGCGAAGCGTTAGAGAGATACTCTCCTGTCAGCCTTGACGAGGAGCGGATTGCCATGTTGTGGGTAAGCGTGCGGGGTGAGGGCCTGAGAGCCTCCGCTTCAGAACTGAGTGTGGGCCCTGGTCGACAGCCAGCCTGCTAAGAAATGGGGGATGCAGGGGTCTTGGTTATACAACCATAAGGAAATGAATACACCAAAAACTGGAATGAACTTGGTAGAGGTCTCTGCATAAGGTTACAGTCAACGGGCACCTTGATCTCAGCCCTGGGAGACCCTGAGCGGAGGACCCAGCTAAAACACGCTGGACTCCTGACCCGCGGAAACCGTGATGTCCTACATCGTGTTGTTTCAGCCCCTCGGATCGGGGTAATTTGTCATGCAGCAACAGAAAGCGAGTGCGCTGTGTGAATGCATCCGGGTTTCCTCCACGCTAAGACACCACAGCACAGAAACAAACTGAATGTGTACGCTTGTTACATTATTCTGATGATCACCCATAATGCCAGATATCGAGGTTTTATGTTAATAAGAAAACCTCATTATTCCCGCCGATTACTTTAACAAAACATAGTTACAAACCTAAGCTCATAAAACTAATATTAATACAATATCTCGGGGTCTATTTTAGGCTCCGAGGCATCATTTGAGGGATTTTTTTTCCCCTTTGTAGAACAAAAGAATTCCATTGTTTGAAAACCACTGGCTTGACTAATAGGCACTTTTTAAAAAGACTGCATTTTGGTTGTTTTAAGAATGTAACTGTTGGCAGGGAAAAGAAGAGCAGGATTGCGCAAGGCTAATTTATAGCCACTGCATTGTTTTTAAATGTATGTTTATTGTTAATTGTTACCTCATTACAAAGTAATACAGAGATGTCAGAAATCCAGCCGCTGCTTTTGATTCAGACAGATGAGGTTGGTACTAGGGACACTGGTGTTTTTTAAAAGCAGAATTCATTTGAATAGTAATTTAAAACTCTTTAATCATGAAATATTTTAAACATATCGAAAAGTACAGAAAATGATATAACCGACACCTGTATACCCAATCATCTAGACGTTCATATCATGACATCCTGCTCCAGATCGTCTTTTTAAAAAAGTGCACATCCAGTTAAAACCCTACTCTATCATTTTCCCTGTCACTCCTCCTTTTCCTCCCTCCCAAGAGGTAAATATTAGCCTGACATTGGTGTATATTATTCTCCTGAATGTTTTACAGGTTTTCCGGATGTGTACCTATTCATGAATAATACAGAGAATTGTTTGGAGTTTTGAATTTAAATGATTTGTATCATACTGCAGGTAACTTTTGGCAATTTAATTTTTTATTCGAAGTTGTATCTTTAGATGGATATGTATAATATCCCGTGACGTGAATAAAGCACAGTTGATTTGTCCATTTTTGTGCTGATAAGCAGTTGTTCGCCCAACTGCATTCTGAATAGTACTGCAGTGACTATCCTCGTATCCATCCATGTGACCCCATTGGAAAGTCTGTAGGAAAGCTGTTGGGTCAGAGGGTATGCCCATCTTCAACTTCACTAGAAATCGTCAAACCTCGCTCCTAAGTGGTTTTATCAGCCTAGTCCCACCTGCAATGCAGAGGCTCATTTATGACGGGGAATAAGTCTAAAAAGGAAACGCTTTCTGTGGCAGTTAATTGTGGATCAGCTCTTAAGGAAAACACCATCCTGGTGGGATGAGCCTGGTCTTTTCTTTGCTCACGACCTTACTAGTTCTCAGACGGCGGGGTTCGTTCCTCTGACAAGGCAGCTTCTGGAGACGAGGCCTGGATGCTTGAGTGCGGGGTGCGTGCAGACAAATGTTTAATACTTTCACAGTTTTGAATGTTTAATTCCCGCCTCTTACATCTGTCATCCCTACTAACCCCTCTAGAAAAGTCTATTTAAACTCCAGTTTCGCTCCTCACGGAAGGAGGGAGAAGTGAGGGCAGAGAAGGGAAGAACCCTTGGTGGGATCCAGGCCGAAGCCCGTTCTTGCCCTAGTGGAAACTGTTGGTTCCTTTTGCTTCCAGCGCTGAGTCTGGATTCGGCTTTTCCAGGGCCTGTCTCTGACCTGCTCTCATCACAGGGCCCGTCGTCCTGGGGCTGGAGTAGGCGGATTTCCGGCTGTGGCTCTGGTCAGTCCTGAGAGCCTTGGAGCTCAGTCATTGCAGTAATCAGGCCTGGGGCTGTTCGGACCTTAGCGTCTGGGCTGGGGCAGCCTGATGCAGGGCTTGGTGAGCAGTCTGCTGGCCTGTGGTTCCTTTCCATTCTGGGCGTCGTTGTGGACACGTGGATTCATAGTGGAACATGAGCAAATATATTTCAGTTCTCTCTCTCTCTCTTTTTTATTTTTTAGAAAGAATGCTTAATGATACATGTGCCTCAGAGCAGGCATGAAATAAAGGTTACAGGATAGAGGAGGACAGGAAAGGTGGTCTGTGATTTGCTTGCATTGTGGGAGGAAGGGAGGGACCGTACTTATGTCTTTGAAGACCTATGTGGCCGCTTGGCTTTCGTTTACAGATACATTCTGGCTATCGCTCCAGGCCGTGATATGATTAAAATGTTTGTTCAATTCACTCAGAAAGTATTTTCTGAACACTTTTTGTGTACCAGGCAGTTTTAGGCACTGTGAATGAACAAAACACAAAGATGTTCTCGTGGTTGTGGAGACAGACAGGAAATTTAAAAAACTAAACAAGGTATTTACTTTCAGGTTGGGGTAAGTGCTGTGAAGGAAATGAATGTGGTAGTGTGGTAAAGATTTGGGGGCAGAGTGTGGTAGGCATTGCTACTGAGAGTTAGTCTGCTAGGCCGGCCATAGGTTCAAGGATCAGAAAGATGACCTGGCTTGGTTCAAGTTTACAAATGACCGGATATAAATGAAATAAGGCTGCAGGAGGGTGGTCAGGGTTTCAAGAATCGGAGGCTTAAGGCCCTCATTCCTCTAACTGTGTGAGCCCCGAGAAATGAACTTGCACCCTCGGCTCAAGGCAGTAATTCTGCTCTGAGGATTTGCATCACCAAATGGCGACGTTAGGTTCCGGGTCTTCTTTCTGAGCCTGTGCCAGCCTGGAGCAGTCTGCACCTCTCTTCCAGGCCCCGCGTGTCCATCTATGGGCCATGGCCAAGACTGCCGTAAGGCGTCGGGGAATGTTTCTCTAAAGAGGTGACATTTTGGCCCAGCCTTCATGTGACAAGGAGGCAGATCATCGCATTGCAGAAGGAGCAGCCGGTGTGAGGGACCTGAGCGTGGGGAGCTTGGTGTGACAGGGGACAGAGGAAACTGCGGTGGAAAGTGTTTCAGGTGCGACCCAGGAGGGCGGCCGGGGCCACATCAAACTAGGGTTTTTAAACCGTGGTAGGAAAGTGGATTTTCTTCTAAGTACGGCGGAAAGCTCCTGTTTTAACCTCAGGTCCATGAACTTGTGTAGGAAGAAAGTTACACCTGTGTGAAAATGTAAAATCTGCATTCCTTGAATCACAAGTGTAGGCAACGTGTCGCAACAGGACAAGCAGTATCTATGCTGCTGTCACCAGTGGAAATCATAGCTATTTCCTTTTATTACTGTTATTATAGCTATCTCAAATGCCATTTGTGATTATTGCACCTAATTAGACATTATGGTAGTTATTAGCCCTTGGAATATATCTTGTTCTTTCATGCATTAACACGGGGTCAGCAAAGCAAACTGCGACCCGGGGGCCAGACCCAGGCTGCCACCTGTTTTTACACATAACACTTATTGGAACACAGCCATGCCCATTTATTATGTATCATAGTTGTAACAGAGACTTTCTGGCCAGTCACGCTTTAAATATTTACTATCTGGCTCTTTCTGGAGAAAGCTAGCTGATACCTGCACTGATAGAACTATGACACATTTTAAAAAATATTTGGATAACCGTGGGTTTGTTTGCAAGCTTATGTGTCTCATTTTATACGTTTAAAAACAGTATTCAGAGAAGAACTGTGTAGGCTTCCCCAGACGACCAAGACATCCTTGACAAGGCGGACGAAAAGAAAGGACAAAGAATCCTGCACCGTCGCCTCTCAGGCAGGGAACAAAACAGCCCGATCTGTATTTCCTCTGCCCGAGAGTCTCTTCTCCCTTCTTTGTCCGGCAGATTGTCCATATTTCCAGTCCCCAGCGCAGAAGCTGCCTCTTCTTTACAAATGGTGTTTGGAGTCCTTGCCATGTGCCCGGCATAGGCTTTATCAGCACTGTCTAATCCCCACGACTGCACCGTCCGGTCTAGGTGTGGCTGACTTCACGTAGCGGCGAGGCGGGCCGTGGAGGTATTGTCAGGTGCACGTGTTTGTTTACTGAACATGCACTGAGCACCTGCTATGGGCCCGGTGCTGCGCCAAGTGCCCAGGGGACACAGCCGTTTGCGCTGAAGCCAGGGTTTGAATCAGGCCCGTCTGCCCCCAGTGTGTCCGGGAGGCTCCCACCACGGCAGATCGTGTCCGGGATGCTGTGTGACAACGCACGGTGTTTTCGACGCCAGCCAGCAAGCTTGGCGACTCCTCCTCCTCTGGCATTGCCCGCTCACTCGGTTCTATAGGTTTATGCCGCGTTCTCTCTCCCGAGTCTCGGCTTTGCCTCGGGGAGGCCGCAGAGTCGCTATTTCCCGGCCGTAGCAGCAGCCTCTGTGATCGCTGCTGGCACCCCCGAGCTGGCCCTTTAAGGCTGTGGGCTTTTTTTTTTTTTCGTTGGTGTCGGTGTTTTGTTTTTCTTTGGGAGGTGTGAGCTGCTTTCCTGTAGCTGCAGCCTCCCCGCCAGCCCTCTGTGGATTTCTGAGGCCACAGGCTCTGACTTGCCCGTCACGACCCAGGCTCAGACATTCGCACCTGCCATTTAATTGGCATGCGAGGGTGGCGGGCAATCGCGTCTGCGTCCCGACGGGTGAAGAAGCAGGACCGCAGGGGGTTCGCCCCAGCTTCCGCACGTTGCTTCTGCCCGAGCAGGGCGCTCCCCTGCTCCCCCAGAAACATGAGCAGCCCTCCCCGGCCGGGCCGGGCAGACGCCTGCACCTTCAGGCCCTTTCCCCGATCTCTTCGGATTTTTTAACAAGTCGCAGGTGAAGAGCCTCCGTCCTTCCCGCGGCCGATGCCCTGGGCGCGGTGTGTTCTCACCTTGTATTATCTCAGTCTGGGCTCAGACTGTAACCCCGGGGGGTGGGGAGGGGATTTTTTTTTTTCCTGGTGTTCTTTCTCAACTGGAGCGGACATACGATACGGTAGTAGTTTCGGGCGTTCGGCAGAGCGCCGAGACGTGGATCAGCCCCACGAAGCGAGCACCCCGATAAGCCCCGTACCCGCGCGCCGCCGCCGCACGCAGTGATCACGGTGTCGTTGCTGTGGCCCCCGTGACGCACCCCCCCGCCAGCCGTGGCCGCTGTGCCCGCAGCGCCATTCCGCAGCCGACATTTTCCACTTCACGGTGTGTGACGTCGTCTCACGTTAGTAAACAGCCTTTTGTATCCGTCCTTCGAGGCCGATATTGTGTCCATTTGTCCTGCTTCACCACATTTATTCGAAATTTCCTTCCTATTCGGGGACATTTGGAAGACTCGCTGTATCAGGCAGGGCCCAGTCAGGCTACAGTAACCATGTCGTCACTCAAACAGGGAAATCTGATTCAAAGACTGATCGCTAGCGGACGTTAGCTAACTGCGAGGAAAGAGGTCAAAGAAAATGCCGACGAGGCCAGAAGTGGCAGCTGCAGCAGAGTTATCTGTGGTCTTAGAGGACGCGGGGACAGTTTAAAACTAAAGACCAAGCGAGGGCACTGCCCCCGCCCCCGCTCCGCTCCCAAGGCTTTCGAAAGAGGGCCTGGCCACACAGGGTCACCACCTCCACGGTGAAGGGCAAGGGCCTGAGCCGGGTGACAGAAGCAAGCCTGCAGCTAGGCGGCAGGGTCGGCGGGGAGGTGGCCCCTGGCAGGGAGCCGGGCCTGGGGTACAGGTCGCCCGGAGGCTTCCGCACTGAATGATCGTCTTAACGGTGGTTTGAAGAGTCAGTCACCTTCCTATCACGAGGCGGGGCCAGCTCCGTGCCCTCCGATGGAAAAGGGGACTTGCGCGCAGGGCCCAGGCCCGGCCCTGTCACGGAGTGGGGCCAAAACGGATGTTTTGAGTTAAGAGACGGTAAGTAAGTGGAACGCTCGGGGCAGCTTGTCGTTTCTGCCGTTGTACACAGGGCTGCGTGGGTGGCTTTGCTGCAATGTCCGCCTCCTGCTGTTTCCGCAGGAAAAATTCATAGAATCCGGTTTGGAACGTGTTTAAGGCTCTTGTCGGACTTTATAAAGTCACCCGCCTAGAATTTGTCCCTGTTTATTCTCCTTCGAATTATTTAGGGGAGAAAATGTGTGAGTGTGTGAGTGCGTGAGTGCGAATGAGAGTGTACACACACACACACACACACACACACACACACACATACACACGCATTTTTTGTCATAGAACTTAACCTTCTTAGCTTTTCGGACCTTGGGCTGGTTTATTGGGTTGTCCTCTCGGAGGCTGAGGTGCCCAGACGGAACCCGCAGCCGCACCTGTGGGTGCCGGGCCCTTCGGAGGATGGGAAGCAGCGTGTGGCCGGGGCCTTCATCGCCTCATCTGACCCTAACCCGCTCCTTCCGCTCGAAGTCCCTGCTGCTGACAGATTCTTTTCTCTTCATGTCGGTGACTTTGCATGAAAGCCTTGACCGTCTCCTCTTTGTGTAGCACATTGGGAGTAAAGAGAAGCGACCTTCGGCGTTGGGCGCCTCGCCTCCATTCTCTTGATGGGGAAACTGAGGCAACTTGACTGGCCGCGGGGACCCGGGAGTCCGTCGGCCCAGGCCCAACCTGGGGCTTCCTCCCGTCAGTCCCCCGAGCGCCCGGCCTCCCGAAGCCCCGCCGGTCCGTCGTCCTCACCCTCCCGGGGTCCTCCAAGCTCACCGCCTCCAGGGACAGAGACTGCATTAGCACACGTCCCCAGGACGCTCACACCGTGCATCCGAGCGCGTCGCTGAGATTGCGCCCCTGCCTGCTTGGCCTTTGAGGCCGAGTCCAGGACTCACATCTAAAAAACGACCCCCCATTGCTAAGGAACCGGACGCGGTCGGTTCTTATCCTAGCGTGGTCAGGGGGCACAGATGCGGCTTGGGTTCCGCCCGAGATTTTGGTCCCCAGGACCGGACACCAGGTGAAGGGGGCCGTGTGCTCGCTCCCTCCTGTCTCGGGAGCCAGCAACTGCCTGTTTTTTCCCCTTTTTTCTTTTTCTTTCTCTCTCTCTCTCTCTTTTTTTTTTTTTAGCAATAATAAACATTTAGCGCTGTATGTTCCTTTAAGATAAGCACGGTCTTCTCTAGAAAAACACATTGTCCTTCATCTCCGTCTCCTACAAGCGGTTGATTAAAATGTTGAGCGGGACGGGCCTTCTCCGCACGCTCTCCCTGTCGGGCTCACCACGTCCCTGCGGCTTTTCTGGGCTCCGGCGAGCCGCCCACCCACGTCTCGCCCCTCCTTTTAGCCAGGTCTAATTACGGGTGGGAAGAAAGCAAACCTTCCGCGGGGAGCCGGCCCCCCGCCTCCATGGTCTTCACGTGCTTACCCGCCACAGACAGGTAGTTAGCAGGTATCTCACCGAATGCCTGTTTTGTTCTTCTTTTTTTTTTTTTTCCTTTCGATTTTGGGAATTACGTAAAAAGGTCTCTGGGTGCTGCTGTGAAAAACAAAATGACAAGAAAAACAGCAACTGAGAATAGAATCTAGTTAGGGGCAAGAAAAAAGTGCGGGCATGAAGTCAAACCCAAATCCTTCAGTTAATGGGTAGAGATGAACCGCTAAGGCCGGCAGCAGGTCGGGGGGTGGGGGCGACCATATTCCCCCTGACAGCGAACCACCCTGGGGAGGCTCCGAATATCAGTTACGGGAAGTACTCATTTAGAACAGTTTGCTGCCTTTTTTTTCCTTATTCTTCTTTCTCACCCCCACCTCTCAGCCTATTTTTTCCTGGATTTTGGAGTTCAGATTTTATTTTACAGTATTTCTGACATCCGTCCTCAAAATGTTAGACCTGTAGTTCTCTGTCTAGGGGAATTGCTCTGTAACCTAGCAACCGGCGTATCACAACGGTCCTCAGTTATTTCCTTCAGCCCGAAGATTCAGAGATCACCCAGATAGTCCCATGAAGGACAGAAGGGGTCAGGCTTACATGCAAAGCCGGTCTTCGAGCGATACACCTGAAGACTAAATTGTGAGCGTTATTTCATTGCAATACATCCAAAGTAATGATCCCGTCACATCTGCAGAGCGGGGGCCGGGGAGAGGGGAGATGTGGAGGAGACAAACAGCCGGGGAGAAGGCCTCGGAGCTGTCTGCCCTCCGGGGGCCTGGATCGTGGGGTCACATGCGCCCCTGCCGCTCTGGCCTCTGTTTTCCTGGAATAACAAGAAGAGGGGCAGAACTGGGGTTTCTGACCAGGAAATCATTCTTACTTTGTGTGTCTACATAGAAACTTAGAACACCGAGAGAAACAAATTTCAGAGGAAAAAATATGACAACAGTGACATTTCCCCGCACGAGCTTGTTCCGCAGTCCAGGCCGAGTTGCTGAGCTAGCTCTGTGAGGACAGAGCCGTCCTGTCGAGATGCCCGCGAGTGTCGGGGACGCGTACCGCGGGGACCGTGGGGCCCGAGGGCACAGGACGGCAGGGCGTTAGCCGAGCCACTCGCCCTACCTTCTGCGCGTCGCGAGCAGCGAGGACGTTTCTCGGCAGGCATGTTCTTCCTGCTTCTTTTCTCTTCTTTATTTCTGAGGTGCGGGCATTCTTAGTCTCGTTTGCCTCAGACTTTACTCCCCGGACATCCAGAATACTTATTCTAAATGCGCCAGGCGGCGTTACAAACTAGGATGGGGCGATCCCGTCTGGGCTCACGGTGAAAACACGGCGTCCCGCAGCCCGGTGCAGTGGCTGTGGCACGGGAGCCCTAGGCATCTGCATGTTACCACGCAACCGTGGCGATTCTCAAGGTGATAGGACGATCACGCGATCAACGGAGGACTAAAGGCGCTTCCCGGGAGAGGGGCGGGGCCCGCTCCCTGGCGCTGGGGGCATGGCACGGTCTTTGTTCTGCAGCGCCATCCTCGTCATTCGGGGGAAGGGCACCCCTGTCGTTTCCTTTCCTTCCCCACGTGCCTTTGAATGTCGGTTAGTGGTGGTCCCCATCCCGCCCTGGCTTGGTCAAAAGCTGCTGCATCGGTCCTGTGCGAAGCTGCTCTCCAAAGGGTCCCAGCACAACCTGTTGCTCAGACAGCGATGGCCAGCCTGTCCCTCGCAGTGACGAGGGCCGGGTCTGCTGTGTGAAGCCGCGTCCGGGTGCGGTGGGGTCGGGTGGGGATGTGTTGGTCAGGGTTCAACTAGAGACGCAGAACCTGTAGGAGACAGACGCTAAGAGATTAACTGCGAGGCATTGGTCATGTGATTATGTGGGCCGGCCACACACATTCGCGGTCCACAGAGCAGGCCTCCAGGAGGAGTAGGCTGCAACTTGGGGTACGGGCTCTATCTGCCATCCACTGCCAGAATTTCCTTCTTTTCCGGGGGGCGGGGGGCTCCCCATGCATCAGCCACAGTCTTCTCCTTTCCGAGCCATTTCTATGCCGGGCACAGCGCACCTGTCACCTCTAGTTCTTGGCACGTTCTCTGAGCAGTGACTTGTCCTCCTCGTTTTAGGGACGAGAAAGCTTAGAGCAGAGTGATTAAGTCGCGTGCAGAGAGTGCGCACAGTGGGTGTGAGGCAGAGCGGGGACTTGAACCAGCGATCGCGTCCCCAATTTTAACACTGCTTTGGTTTTAAACCAACGGTCCTCGAGACCCTTTCTTCGAAGAGCTCGTACTCCAGCCTCAGGGGGTGTCTGGAGGCCAAGTGCTTCGTTCCACCCCGTGAGACTCCCCCCCCGCCCAGCGCCCCGCGCCCGGCGGGCGTCGCAGGAACCCCTGGGAACCCGCGGAGCATTCGCGAATGCGGCTCTTACTGCTTCGCTCTGCTGTAAGTCGACTGGTGAATGAAGTCGCTCCTCTAGGGGTGGATACAAGATTTAGGGGGTCCTTTTCCCAGCAAGATAGAGCACGCCTCTGGTGCCCGACATGGCCGTCCCCCTCCGCGGCGGGTTCGGGACCTCCCTTTTCCCTTCTTGATGTTGGGCGAATAACTCATCCTTCAGGCAGCTTTGGTTTCCCATCTTTAAAACAGACATAAGAGTTATTATGTTGGGTAAATAAGCATCACAACAAAAAAGCAAACACCCTCGGCCCGTGTCTTTCAACAAATGTGAGTTCGCTGCTATCATTAGCAATGCCTCATCCCCACTCCAGGTTTCCATGAGGAGGGGTTACTACTAAACCCTCCTGGCCTCTTCATACCCTCAGGGCCTCGTTCCCTACCTCGCTGGTTTTTGGGGAAGAATAAACTTCCTTTTTCCCTCTTGGGAAGGAACCTGCCTCAGCAGGTCTGCCAGTCCGAGGGCTCGGTGAGCTAGCTGTCTGCTGGTTCTCACTCTGAGCCTTGTCCTCCGTAGTTACTAATATATGAGATATGTTAGTTTTGTTTTATTTTGTTTTATCTTTGGACTCTCGTATTTCTCAATTCATTTAGAACCTGAGCAGGAAAGAGATGCGCTATGCATTCAGATTCTTAATATTCTACGTAGAATTCCTGTTTGCTGCCTTCCTCTCCAGTTCTCACTGAGCCACAGGATTTTAGAGTTGAGAGGAGACTTTTTTAAATGACCGCAGTTTCTTTCTCCGTCTCATATCAGAGCCCGCCCGCCAGGTAGTCGCTCAGCCCTGGCCCGGGCAGTCCCGGCAGGGAGGAGCCTGCTGTCTCAAGAGACGGCCCAGGTGTCTGGCGGGGCGTGCGTCAGGCCCACCTGCACTGGGCCTGAAAGGCTCAGGTCAGGATTTCTTAGGGAGAGAGTACTGGCCTGAAGCCTTCCCTCTTTCAGGTAGGGCTCGTTTAGAAAATTCATTTTCCAGTAAATCGTTAGAAGCGGCTGAGGGAGGGGGTCCATGTTCCGTGTGATTTTGACATCTCATCCTCAGGCCTTGCCCACCACCTTGGTGCGTCTGCTGCGTCTCGAGCCAGTCCCAGCTCGTGGCTCGTCTTAAATGATGGAGAAGGGTGGTCCTCGATGCACTTTCACCTCCTGGCCTTGCCGCTCCCCGGCGGGGGAGGCAGAAGCGTGGCACCCGTGAGGCCACCTCCTGAGAGCTGAGCATGGTGCATGCTCTGGTGGCGGAAAGTAAAGCTGCCGGTGAAACTCTGCCTCCAGGGCCCGCGATGCTGAGTGAGCGATGCTGAGTGATCGATGCTGAGTGATCGATGCTGAGTGACGGCTCTGACACGCTCACCTCACATACTCTCGCCAAGTGAAGACAAGACCGATTTGGCCCCTGCTCACTCCCGCCGTTTGTCCTTGACATTAAGGCAGCGTGAAGCTGGAGCCAGCGAATGTTAAGAAACCAAACGCCTTAGTACCCTTTTTAAAAAATAGCAGCTTTATTGAGATATAATTCACATTCCCCCAGATACACCTCTTGAAAGTGTTCAATCGGGTGGTTTTCAGTATAGTCATCGATTTGCGAAACCATTACCATGATCAACATTAGAACATTTTCATCACCCTGAGAAAAAACCCTGCACCTGTTAGCGCTCACTCTCCATCTGGTCTACCCTCGGCCCTGGAAAGGAGCCTGCTTCCTGTCTCTGTGGATGTGCCTCTTCTGGACATGTTATATAGTGGACTCGTGAACTATGTGGTCTCTGTGTCTGGATTCTTTCACTCAGGGTGACGCTTTCGAGATTCATCCCTGTGGTGGCACGTATCAGCACTTCATTTCTTTTTATGGCCTGCCAGTATTCCTTTGAGTAGGTATCCCACGTTTTGTTTACCTGTCCCTCAGCTGAGGAATTCCGACTGTTCCCACGTTGGGACTTTTGTGAATAATGTTTCTATGGAAATTTATGTACAAATTTTCGCGTGGACCTATGTTTTCGGTTCTCTCGGGTATGGATGCAGGAGCAGAATTGCTGGGCCATAATCCCTTAAGAACCTGCAAAATCGCCTTGTTCGTTTGCTGTTCTTGGGCTCCCTGTGACTGTTCTTTGGATTTATAGTCAGTCCCTCTGTGCTGAACGCTTCTATGACTTGATATGAAGTTAGCATATCTCGGGCCCCGATTAAAGTTCTTTGTAGGAATAATTAAAAATTACTCACGTGAGGATAAACAGACTCAGAAGCCTGTTGTGCAGAGTCTCTGCCGGGTTCCATTTGCATTCATTCTCTTCTTTACCAAGCGTCTTCGTGAAGATTTACAAAGTTTTTTTTTTTTTTTCTCTTTTCTTTTCCAGAATCGCAATGAAATAAAAAATGGCACCATCCTACGATTAACCACATCTCCGGTAAGTTCACCTTCGTGTGTAGCTTTCCAGCAAATGCTTTGTTCTCCACTTCCACATAGGCGATTATGGGATATTAATTTTTAAAGATGATTTCAGTGCAGAAAACAGAAGGTCTCTGGAACGTCCTCGCCCGCAGGGTCAGGAGTGTCCTCTCTTGTATTTCCCATGTGGAGGAGGAAGCCTTTCCTTTCGGTTAAGTGCAAGCTGATGGACTTTAAGGGTCAAGTTTGGTGGTCATCCCAACAATTCTCATATTACAGATGGGGATACCTCAGCTCTGCTGAGTTACAGGTTTTACCCACCTGGCCACACACCCACCTCATGCCATCTGAGCAAATTCAGACAACCAACAAAGCCAACAGAACTAAAGACGGCCTCTTACTTCCCTTTAAAGTTGGGGTGTGCGGGGTGTGTGTCTGTGTGTGTGTGTGTCTAGTTTTGGTCGGTTATAACAGTTTGTAAAGATATAGTTAAAGAAGTGTTTGCCACGAGAGCCGTTTCATTGACAGCTAATCTGAGATGAAACACTTTAAATCCTTCCAAATAAAAGTTGCTCAACAAAGTGGTATCGAATATTTAACTGCTATGGCCGACTGTGCTGCTAATCTTTATCCTTCTTACTGGCTCGTAGATACTTGGGTATCGCTGTTAGAATACTTGTTTATATTATTTCGCAGTGCATTTTATTACTTGCCTAAGAAATAATCTGCACAAAATACACCAAGTGTTACTATTTTCACTCTGCATATGTGATGAAAACTGTGTCTAACTCTCATTTTCAGTTTCTACTGAAGCCATGTGGTAGGCTAAAAATAAATTGAAAAATTGGGTGAAGCATCTGGCTAAAATTAAACGGTGGGTACTGTAACTACCACAAATTCTTCTTGTTGAAAATTATATTCGAGAGGCTTAAAAACTCCTAACATTTTACCCAGTAACATCTTGAACCCAAACCCAGCGACGAGCTCAAACATCTTTTGATGTCTTCTCTCTCTTCCTTAATGGTAACTAGAGTTCATATTCATTTTCCAATAGCTACATGATGAGCTGAGACATTGTCGTCTGACTTAGCATTGATCTTCTTACTTTAGTCAGCAAGAATTAATGTTAATCTGACCTTTCGAGACCATGTTTTCACTTGGTTTTTTTAAGTTCCTATTTATCCTGCTAAAATTACTCATTTGCTTGCTGGGCAGAAAGAGCACACCTCACCTTTTATTCCAGCTTAGAATTAGGAAGACTCGTTTTTCGTTTTGTTTTTGTTTTGTTGTTTTAAATCTGAGCCTTTTCTAAGCCAGAGAAGAAGTCGCTTCTCATGTTTATTGCTCTGGCTTCATGAACAAAATTTCCACAGCACTAAAGCCACTCCTTGAGAGCAGGCTCAGTGAACTCGGCAGAGGGAACTTTCTCAGCTCCCTGAAAGCGAAGGTACGAACACCGCGGCCTGACTCGGTACCTTCGGGGATGATGGAGATTGTCCTGCTGCGGGCGTGACCTGCGCATCGCCTGCATGGCTCATGCGCTTGTACGAACGCCACTGTGCGAGGCAGCATCTTAAGATGAAGCCCACCTGTGAGAGCCTGGCTCTCCTTTTGGGAAGAGGAGCGGCCCCCAAACCATCGGTGGAGCCTAAAAGTGCTGACCTCTGGGCCTTTCACGGGAAGCTGAATTGCGATGTCTAGGAACGGCGCCCAGGAATCTGCATTTTAAGAAAGCACTTTATGGTTTGGCTGCAGTCACAGCGTCTAGAACTGGGAATTGCACTGGAAGCAAGACTTTTGGATTTGTAAACTTCACTCGTTGCTGGTAGATTCCTTTTTATAATTTTGTGTTTCGCTTAAGAATATGGGTGAGCATATGCTAGCTCTTTCGCTTTTTACATACACACTAAAAATATGCTAAAAAAAAAAAACTGTCGCCATCAAATTCGCTAGGAAGTGTTAGAGAACCATAAAGAAATCAGGAAATAGTGTTATACTCACTATTATAGTCCCTCGTCTACCTCAGCTGAACTCTGTAGCTGGGGAAGAACGTGCACCCTCCCCCCACCCCCCCACACACTCACGCGTGTGCACACACTCACGCGTGTGCACACACACACGCGCACACTCGTGTTTCAGGTCACGTGCAGCTGTGCTGAGTTTTACCCCCACTCTCTCAAGGGTGGTGTTTTAATTGATTTTTGTTCATGAATTTATTTTCTGTCTTTATCATAGAACAGCCCTTTCAGGAGTGTTCCTAGCAAAATAGGGTATTAATTAGGAAAAATCTAAAAAAAAAAAAAAAAAAAAACCAAAAAACCAACCTGCATTGCCATTCTCACAAAATCTCCTTCACTCGGCTGACGGTCCTTCTGCAGTGCGCATCCGTAGACGATAACTCTAGCGGCCATCGTGAACACGTGTAACTTCCAGGTGTCCCGTCTTCCTAGTATCATGAAAATACAGCCGTGAATGTAATGTGCCTGGGGAATGTGCGCGAACGAGCGTGAGCGTCTGAGCAGATCAGGGTTTGGGGGGGTCCTGATCGCACAGCTCGGCGGGGCGTCCGTACCTGCCGTGGGAGTGACAGCTGCGGCCTACGTGTTGCCTGACGCGTCGTTTAAACAGACTTCGGCTACTGTCCCTCTTGGAAGACGCTTGGGTGGCCAGACCACTGTTTTTGCTTTCCTGAGATTTAGTTTGAAAAAGCCCTTACAGTGACTCTATTTGCAGTCTTGGAGCATAGAAAGCCTCTCTAAGTAGGACACAAAACCCAGAAGCCATAAAGAAAAAGATTGATCAATTTGACAACCAAAAAAAAAAATAGAATAGCCCATAAAAGCTTTATGTTTGAAAAGAATTCTGTAAAAAAGTCAGAAACAGAAAATTAGGAAAAATAATTTCAGCATGCATGATAAATATAGGGCTAATTTCTCAGTTTGTAGGATCCCTTATGCATAAATAAACGAACTTTCCCCAAAAGAAATGGCCAAACTGTATAAACAAAAATAATCTATATATCTGTATCTGTATATCTATCTCTATGAATCTGTACTTCTATATATCTGTTTTTATTCTGGCAGACAGAGACAGGATAATAAACAAACAAAAAAACAAACATTTATGCAAAGATGTGTTAGAAGATAT
The DNA here is from genome assembly GCF_014176215.1 of Rousettus aegyptiacus. Classification (NCBI taxonomy): domain Eukaryota; kingdom Metazoa; phylum Chordata; class Mammalia; order Chiroptera; family Pteropodidae; genus Rousettus; species Rousettus aegyptiacus. The sequence continues at coordinate 41,304,164 of NW_023416288.1, read as the reverse complement.
ATATGTGTATATATGTATATATATGGAGAGAGATCAATCTATAGATAGATGGATATAGAAATATATGAAAGAAGTAACTTAATCTCTCTCTTAGAAGAGACGATAATCTACACTCCCAGATAATCACGGTGTGAGCCGTGTGAGGCGAGGTGCCGTGTGCTTAAGAGTATAAACTGGTACGACCTCTTCGGGGGCGATTTTGCTGTGTCCACCCAAGTTTCAAATACACATATCTTTGTCCTGGCAGTTTAACTTCTGGGAATTTATCCAATTGATAGACTCACAAAAGCACTGCAGGACACACACACACACACACACACACACATACACGGGTGTGTGCACCTTTGTTTTTAGTAACGAGAAACTGGAAACCTGTTAACTGTCTGTCAGGTGGGACCAGTTAAATGCACTGAGGGGTAGCCGTGTGGCAGAACGTGGTGCAGCTGTCAACAAGAGAGAGGGACCCCAGTAGGTACAGGGAGGGGGGGCGTAGCATGCCGAATGCCGATAAAGATCCTTCTCAAGGGGTGGATGCGGTCGTTAACGCTGCCTTAACTTTACATTTCATTTTACAACTTCTGGGAGTCCTTATATATTTTTATGCCATGTGCTGGTATTATTTTTAATAAAATAGACACAAATAAATGTCACGAGGTCACTGCAGTACGTAAGAGGTGAGTCATAACGCTCTGAGCTAAAAACATTTTAGGATTCCAAACAGATTTTCAAGAGCCCTTTTATATATGGCTTGAATTCTTCTTGCCAAATATCTTGGCCCATGTTATCACAGCAAATAAGATTCTCATCATATGTCCACTGTTGCTTCGCCAGCTCGCAGTATAATCCTCCCTTCCTGCCCTCCCCTGTTTAGGCACCTGATATTAGAAGCAGCTAGGTCGGAGGGCCCGTCTTGCTCATTTTTGGGACCAGTTACTCTGGCAGAAAGAAAAATGGTCTTCTCTTAGTCACTGTGAATTTGGGTTATCAGAGATTCTTAACAATAAGACCACGAACAGTTTTTGAAACCACTTTTTTCTCTACTGACCTGAGAAACTAAAAAAGAGCTGTAAAGTGTCTGAAGTTCTATTTATTGCCGTCACCCTGTGAGCCTGACTTAGTGACGAGAAGCCAGCAGAGGCTTTCGGGCAGAGGAGAGGCAGCTTCGGCTGCCGCCCAGGGACGGATAGCAGGAGTGGCCAGGGGACCGGGTGGGAGTTTGTACAGCCATCGCGGCAGGAGGGGGGGTGGCGTGGGCTGCCGCCGTGTAGGGGCGTGGAGGTTCTTAGGAGTGCTCTGGAGGGCGAGCCCCGGGGACCTCCTGATGGACTGGGCCCCGCGCTCCTTGAGGGATGCTGCAGGTGTCCCCTGTGCGTGGGCCGGATGTAAACAGTGGTGCTGTTTCCCGGGACGGAAGGCCCGAGAAGAGAAACATGAAGAGTGTGAGATGCGTGTCATGGGTCTGTGAGGACCTGGCAAGTAGGCAGCCATCGCCAGGTACACGGCAAGGAAAGCCATGGGCTGGCGAGGTCGTTGTGGAGAAGGTAGAGCCTGGGGCACATTCTCAGGATTAGAAGGAGGAGCCAGCCATGAAGCCGAGAGAAGAAGGTGCTTCAAAGACGGGGGAGAAGTTAGGAGCATTGCGGCCGCAGAGACAGTGAGGAGGATGAGATGAGGAAGGGACCCCCAGCCCCGCCACATAGAGGTGTCGACGGCATCCTGGAGACACTCGGCGGAGGGGCGAGGATGGGAGCATCACGGGGGGCGGGGAGAGAGCACCCCAGGCGAGGCGAGGCGAGGCGAGCCAGCCCCTCTTTGTTCCAGAACTTTGGCTGAGAACGGCAGTTGTGAGACAGGGCATGGCCTGTGGGGAGTTGGTCCATGGGCGTGTGAGTTTTGTTTGTGTGTTTTTTTATAACGGGGACTATTGGAGGTTTCTGCAGCTGGAAAGGCCCCCGGGCAGAGAGGGAGCCCGCAGGCACAGCAGAACCGGGCGCTTTTCACAAAGAGTCCGAGGGGAAGGGCCGAGTGCAGGGGAGGGGTCAGCCTGGCCTTCGGAGGAAGGAGGGGCCCAGCACAGGGAGAAGCAGGGCGCAGGCATGCGGAGCAGACTCGGAAGGGGGAGATGAAGGGATGGGGGAGTGGGGGAGATCGGGCAGCTCGGGGGGAGGAGAACACGTGTGAGGAGCCCTCTGGAGGGACAGAGCGGACATCTAGGCGAGGGGAGTCGGGTTGCGGGGCGAAGCCGAGTGCGCGGGTGGAACCCGCGAGTCTAAGGCCTTCTCAGATGACATCTGAGTGGGAGTCATGGACCCGGGACCCGCCTGGCCTGGCGGTTTTTTGGGGCCGATTTTAATCAGGACCTTCAGGTACAGAGACAGTGGCCGCATGGCACATGGGACCAGCACCCCTGTCTCCTCTGCCCACTGCTGACCCCTTGGGAGCCTGTCTTCCTCTGAGTCCCGGCCCGGACCTTCGCAGGCCGGGCCGGGAGGCAGCCACTTCAGCCTGCTGGGGTGTCTCCGCATGAAACTTGTTTTTCGTCCTCGGAACAATACCGGAAAATAAAACGTACGTTCTGACACCATCGCCCACGCAGCTACCAGACGCTTTTCATTTGTGCTAACTACTCGAAAAATCAGAACTAAGGCTATTTTCTTTCTTAATAATGTTGATTTTCTCCTCAAATGTAAAAGTATTGCAGAATCCTGGGAAATTTGAAAAGCGAAGCTTGCTACAAACAATATTACAATTCATAAATAACCATGGGTCATATCTTGATTTTTTTCCTTCAAAAGTGGCTCTTATGTAAATATATGTACATATGTGGGCATACATATGCATGTATTCCTTCGTTTAGTGGAATTGCTTTGAACTGCTGGCAGATGTCAGGCATTGTTCTAGGTCCTGGGAATAAAGTGAGAAGCAAGCCCGACAAATGTCTCCTCCTGGAATTGGCATTCTAGTGGGTCCACACACACACACGCACGCGCACACCCCTGCCCACAAACACTGGACTATCTCCGCATCCCGGGCTTTCTCCTCACAGTCCATCGTGGGGATGTGCGCGCGCTCCCTCACAGTCTCCGAAAGTTTCATTCTTAATTCCATATATTATGTCACCCTATGACCACATCCTGTTGAACACTGTGGTCGCCCCCAGCGCTTGAACAGAAGTGCTATTTTAAGGCTCCGAGGATGCCACACATCTGCCTCCAGTGCTTAAAGGCACCCTCCCGGGAGGCGAGCACCCCCCGGCCAGGCATCCTCCAGCCCTGCTGCTCACAGCGCCTCAGACCGCCTGGCCCTGGCGGCTCCTCCACCCTCGCCCCCTCCCGCCCTCCCCCTACCCATCAGCCCTGGGCCTCTGGCCGCCTTCCTGTCCCCGCAGACACGCCAGGCTCGCTCCTTCCTTCTGTTCTTCCTCTGCGCCTTCTCCTTCCCCAGCGTGATTGGCCCCTTCCTGTCGATCAGGTCTCTGCACAAACGTTACTTCCTTAGGCCGCTTGTCCCTGAAACCGCAGTGTCTTAAGAAAGCCGCCAGTTACGCTCTGCCACAGTGGGACAGGCCGTCCATTCCGTCTTCGCAGGGAGGTGCAGCGTCATCAGTGTTAAAACCAGGGCTTCTCATTACGTGGCTCTGGGGCCAGCAGAAGCAGCAGTATCTGGGCCCTGGTTAAACACAGTCTAGGGGACCCCATCCCAGGCCTGTAGACCCAGAGACTCCAGGCGAGGCCCTGGGGCTTTAAAGAGGGGTGCAGCTGGTTCTCACACATGCAGCAATGAGACCCGCTGCTTTAGGACCTGTCGTCCAGAGTGTGGCCGTCCAGAGTGCGGCCGCCCAGGTTCTATCTCGGCTCCAGCACTGACAAAGCCGTGTGACCTTGGGCCCGTGACCTAACCCGTCTGAACCTCCGTTTTCTTTGGGAAACGAAGCTGATGACCGCACCCCCTGTGCAGATGAAGTGGATCCCCTCGTCACGATGTTTGGAACAGTGGCTCATGCAAAGCGCCCGGCAGCTGCCAGCTGTTTTCGGCCCCTGTATGAACGGCACCAATGCGTTGGTTCACGTCAGTACCGAGCACAGAATCGTTTCTGAGCGCTCGTTACCACCGCGATGCCCGCAGTACACGCAGAGCTCCAGCCTGGGGAAACGTGTTTCTCCAGGAACTCACAGCGATTCACTTGGGTCGAATATAGGTTAATGGCAATGCTGTATATCTGTTTGAAAATTTTAGAGACTAGTGTATCTTTGGACAGTTTTAAGAGATAAAGTGATTCTTGCTCAGCTGTCTATTCTCCCTCTTAAAAATGTGGGATTAGGGTTCAAGCAAAGTGTCTGTCACCTACGTGGAGATCATGAGTGAGCCGGAAGGGCTCTCTCTTCCCTCCCCCTTTCTCGTCTTTTCTGACTTCTGATGTGAAGTGTCAGTTTGGGTTACGATAACACAGGATACACGGTCTATTCCGACCCAGGGGTGGGGGCGTGGGCTTCACCTGTCTTGGTCCCTGAAGAACCGCATCGGTTTCCCTGGTGACCCAGCCAGGGCTGGGGCTTCTCGCAGGTGGCACAGCAAGGAGGGACTTGCGCAGGAAGTAGGGGGTGGTGGCCGCGGAGCCTGCCAGGGTGAGCTCCCTTTGCCGTCAGTGCCTGTGTGGATTCCCGTCCTGCACCGAGCAGCCTTCACCCCGTTACAGTTCGCAAGGGCTCCTCAGCCCACATTCTCTGGGATGTATCGCAGTTTCAGAGGAGGGTGCAAGTCCCTGAGAACGAGACCGTGAGGATGGCAGAGGGATCCAGCCATCGCAGTTCTGAGTTAAGTGGTGACCACAACAGATGTTTAGTTAGTTATCTCTATTAAGCAAAAAATAGAGGCAGAAAGAGTTAATATTTTCTTTTTCTTACCGTTTGCCCCAACTGAAAGGTAGAGATGAAAACTTATACCGCGCAAATGAGAAACTTAGACCATTTCTTATCCGGAAGCTCAGCTCGTCCATTGCATTTCCAATCCTCCCTGCCCTGCTTGTAGAAGCCAAGTGCAAACGTTTTAAAAAGATGTCTCATTCTAGACAAAGCCGCTAATTTGGTTGCCTAATTATTTTGTTATAAATTCGTGCAGTAAGCAGTAAATGTATGGGAAACACATGTCAGAAAAAGTGCAATTTACAAGCGTCGCCGTCTTGTGCTGGAAGCCTGTCAGTAACCCAGAAAGATTGTTTGGGTGTCTAATGAAGCTTTTGAACACTGTGTTTAGGCAGTTATCACTCAGAAGACTGACTGAACTGGTGAACAGGCTGTATAAATTCATGTAATTGCTTGATTAAGCAAAAAGCTTTTTGTCGTTTTTAGATAAAAATGTTACCTGAGAGATAAACATTTTCCCCATTTTCCCCTCCTCACTGCTACACCTTTTCTGTTTCTGGGGCTTTGCTGTTCTTGGGATCGTGCTTTTCTGAGCGATGCAAATATGGGCCCCATCAAAAGAAGGCACCAGCTTCCGTGGGATATTAACGAGCAGGGCCCCCGAGGGCGGAGTCCTCCCTGGGGACTCGCCCTCGGCCTGGAGTGTGCGCAGGGTCTCGGCTTCTCAGTGACCGAAACGTGGGTTTCCTGTCCGTTGTGGTTCCCTCCGTGAACCTTCTTCCCTTTGTTTTCGCCCCGTAAGGCTCAGAACGCCCAGCAGCTCCACGAACGCATTCAGTCGTCGAGCATGGATGCCAAGCTGGAAGCCCTGAAGGACCTGGCCAGCCTCTCCCGGGACGTCACCTTCGCCCAGGAGTTTATCAACCTGGATGGCATCTTCCTCCTCACGCAGATGGTCGAAAGCGGCACTGAGTAAGCACCTTCGCCCAGACTTCCAGTTCTCTCCAGCGCGCGGGGTTTTGGTCACTTTCCCTTATACTTTCGATTTCTAGTTTGAAAGGCCAGAAATTGATTAGGCTCTATAAAAAAAATGACTTTTAAGATGTAATTTCAGTATTGCTTCATCCTCCACACACTAACTAGCCAGCGTCTAAGATGAGGTAGAATCCCGTCAGATACCTGAAATTCCAGATTTCTAAGGAAAAATATTAGGGCATTATCTTTAAGGGCTTTTCCAACACTAAAGTTATGATTCTACAAAATATAAATCTCTTACATCCCTTGTCTATTCCCAAGAAAAATTTCTTTTCCCTGATTCAGAATTAGGGCACGTTAGAATCCCTCCTTATAGTCTCAAAGTCTTAAATGAGGTCAAAATAGCATCCCTGAAAAAGTTTTTGAAAAATTAACATTTGAATGATGAAATACATGTCCTTAATTATTTGACGTTAAATACAATAAACATTTATTAAATACCTACGAGATGCAAAAGAGTGAAAGTTGGGAAATTTAAAATGATGTGAGCCTTGTCATTCAAAAATTTATGGAGGTAGAAGTCAGTGGAGGCGTGATTCCTCTTGAGCACTTTGAGTCTAGAAATTAGACCAGCTACAGCCCAGGCACCTTACAGATGGGTGTCAGCAAGTGGGTCTTGAAGGAGTTTTGAGTTCTATCATGAGCCAGAAAGAAGCGGCTGGGCATTTCTGACTGGGGAGCTCACTTCTCAGTCCCTGGCATAACTGCAGAGTGTAAGGAGCCGGATGGGGTGTGTCGCTCTCACATGCGTGGACAGCTAAGGCCCCTGACTGCCCAATGCCAGCGTCCACAGGAGACTGCTCATTCCCATATGATCAGGGGCTGCCTGCATGGCCCCTTAGAGCATGTGGGTTAGAGCCTGTGAAAATGCTGCGTCAATCACACATTAATATGCTGACTTAATAATGCGCAGAGTCGAAATAGATATTTATTAGAAAAGGCTAGATGTCATTGAGAGCTGGGGTTTACATGCGGCTCATTTAAATCTCCCTTTAGTACCTGCTGATTCCAAGAATGCATTGAGGACCGTGCATGGTAGAGACCTGTCCCAGCCCACGCCCGTCCTTCCTTCCTCTCTTCTTCTTCCTCCTCCCACACTCAGCATTCCTTAGCCGGTCCCTAGTAAGAGACGTTTTTCCTCCTTATTCAAAGAGAGGATGTTTTGTAACATCAGGAATCTCTCCCATACAAGAACATCGTATAGAGTTTGGGGTTGGCCGGGAAGGATCGTACCTCATAGAGAAGTAGAAAAAATATCTAAGAGCAAATGGATGGGAACATAAATCTAAGAGGATTGGCAAGCAAGCTTGGGTATCTAGAACGTGTCAGTTGTGGGCAGGTATTATTTATTTTTTGAACGATGACTGAAGCTCTGCTCGTGAAATTTTTGGCAAACATCAGCGTGGGGGGGGGGGCAGGGAACTGAAATTCGGGATGTTATCAGAGTCCGAAGTGTTTACTAGAAATTGGAGTTGGAGCTTGGAACAGCTGGAAAGAAGTGGGGTAAGTGCAGGCATCCGGACGGCTTGACCAAGGAAGAGGAGACCGTGGGGTCTGAGTCAGAAGCCGCAGGGCTCAGTCAGTGTGGGAAACCCCCATTCCTGGGGAGCAGTGGAGCGTGAGGAGTCGTGATGGCGAACACCTTCGCTGGGGACCGTGGATGACTTCGTGGGGTTGCCACCCATGCCGCTGCTGCTTCTGGCCGGACCTAGAGCCCTGCAGGGTCACACCTCAGTCACACTTATGCGTTAAAGAAAAAAAAAAAAAAGTAAAAATGTTCCCATGCTTATTGATTTATCTAAGCCCCCAGCCATTGACGTACCCAGCAGTGCACAGGGGTCAGCTGTAAAGGAGCCTGCTCACAGGAGGGGGCTCTGCCGCAGCGCCCGAGGAGTCCGGGGCCCGAGCTTTTGACCATTCAGTGTAGTGTTGCGTCAATACTTCCAGATTCACCAGAATTGCCGTCGTGACTGCAGTGACACTGGTCGATCTGGAAGCGGAGGTCCGCGTGATACGCGCCCTGAGTCAGCGCTCGAGCCGAGCCCCAGCCCCTCCACAGGCGGGCGGCTACGTGCTTTGACAACCAGGGGGAAATCGTGCATGCCAGGAGCCTTAGTTTTCAGTTGCTCATTACACTGTTTTGCCAGTGCGGCCATGACAATACCACAGACGGGCGGCTTAAACAACAGACATCTGGAGTCTCACCGTCCCGGAGGCCGGGCTCGCGGGGTGGGCGGCGTTGGTTTGGCCTGTGGCCTCTCTCCTCCATCCGCAGACGGCCGCCCTCCCTCAGAGTCCTCACGTGATAGCTCCCCTGTGTGCGGGCACCTTAGAGTCTCTGTGTGTGTCCAGCGTCCAGTCAGATCAGATTACAATGTTCACATTTTAACTTAATTGCCTCTTCTTAAAGGCTTTGTCTCCTAATACTGTCCCCTTCTCAGGCACTGGGGGTCAAGGATTCAACGTGTGGACTTGGGGGTAACATAATTCAACCAAACACACTCATCAGAGAGACAATACCTCTTTTGCTTAACAAGAAAAACTGATACTATGTATTTGTCTTGTCAACATTATTACTTTTTACCTGTGCCATCGCCTTACTCTGTAACTCATCTAGACCTAGAGAGTGGCTCCAAAGAATCATATCCCTCAGCATGAGAGAATGTCAATCCTGAATGACTTTATTTAAACCACAGTAATTGAATTCCTTTTTTTAAAAAAGGCAATATTACACTCAATATAATATTTTTACTATTTATCATTCATAAGCCATCCCAGTTTGTTGCATACAGCCAGGTCTTAGGCAGATGAGCAGAACTCAAGACCAGATCTTAGGTGAGCTCCATGCTGCATATGTCTCTTACATTTTCCCATCACACCGTGGTGCCGGGAAGCAGAGGTGTCTGTCTGGATCACCTTTCCTGCCCTGCTTGCCATTTCGCATAAGTTCAAAGTCAGGCTAGCCTTGGAGGATGGAAGGAGGAAGGACCGGAGCTCCATGGCCTGCCTTCCTTCTGCTGGGTCCTGCAGTTCATCCTAAGAAGCTGTGCTCATTTGGTCCCTAGCTCCCCCTCCCCCCCACCGAACCTTTGCTCAGATTAAAATCAAAAGAGAAAGACATTTTTTCTTGTAAGGAAATCTGGCTTTTCAATTAAACTTAGAGCAAGACTCTAATTAATGAACAGAAAACCTTTGGAATAGAAACCGCACAAATCAAATAGGTCCTGCAGTTTGGAATCATTTAATTATGACCCCGGGCAGACTTCCAGCTGGGGGAAGGCAGAGGTTTCTAAGCAGGGCCTGCAGAAATTTTAGCAAACACTGAAGAAATGTGGCTGGAATTTTTCTCCTTACTCTGAGCTGCAATGATTGCTTGCCTTCTTTCATTACCCGAAGCTGAGCTTTTAAAGTCTCTCTCCGACTGATTTTAAGAGGGGCCATGGGGCCAAATCAGCAACGAAAGAACAATGAGCACATGTCACGTTGGAAGAGCAGTGTTTAAAACCCGAGTTTAATTTTTCCATCGGTGCGGAATTTGGCAATTCTATTTCTAGTTTTGGTTTGAGATGGAAGCATGGAAGGAAATAAAGTTGTGTCGCCCCAGCTCGAGAAGGGAAATGGTGTCAGGTGAAAAACATCAAGACTGGCTAGCATTAGAAAAAAAAATGCGTATGAAAAGATTTCTCGGAAATGATTTATTCGAGAGAGGAAAAAACTCTACCTGCAACGCTGTTTTCACGTGGTGAATAATACGCTTTTCTTCGGGCTGTACTAGGACGCCGTGTTCTTCTGCGCCTCTGTCACGCGGAGAGTGAGGGCAGTTGACCCCGTGTCCTCCCGCTGTTGACAGTCAGAGGGACAAGGGGATGTCCCCGAGAATGAAAGGACAGCATCTTTACAGTCTCCTTCCCGCTTGGCCACGTGACAGGAAAATTATGCCCTTGCAGTATGAGTATGAGTAAGCTGTTAGCACCACCCTGGGCAGAAAAGTCAAGTGTGAAAAAATTTGTGTATTGATCAAAAACTCAGACAGGTTTTTTTAAATTGGCTTTCTGTCCTTAATTAAATATATATATATATATATATATATATATATATATATAGAATATAAAGAGTGAATTTAAAAAATAAATGAAATACACAAATAAGCAAAAGCAGTAAAATAAGAATCATGTATAATCCGCCTTTCCAGAGACAAACATTTTTGGCATTGTGATATATATCCTTTTCGTAGATTCTTTCACATACACACAGACATACATGAGCTTTGCAAAGTGGAATTATACTATTCATGCTCTTGGTAGCTTGCTTTTGCTACCTCACAGTAGTTTCATGTAATTAAATTTTATTCCCCTCATCGTTTTTATGGTCTGCATGTGATTTTATTTTTAAAGTTTTGTTGAGGCTCAGCTGATACACAATATAACACAATGATTTGACGGTCATGCACGATACAGTTAACGATTCCCCCGCCGTTGGACATTTATGTTGTTTTCATGTTTTTTTCACAAAAAACATGAGTGTTCTTGAATCAGCTTTTCTTTTAGCAAAATCTTCGTGAACACTTAAATGATTGTGTTGGAATGAAGTTCTTGATTCAGAGGATGTACACATTTTAAAGCCATTTTAAAGTAAGAACATCCCACAGCTTGCTGATGTCCTGATTTATACTTGGTCATTTGTGTGTGAGCATGTTCGTTTTAACACCCTGGTCAGTACTGGGTCGATGTCCCCTTCGGGATTCTAGCTTTTCTAAGAAAAACAGCAGTGAGGCATTTGAGGAGTTCTCGCTAATCTGAGGAATTTACGAGTGCTTTTTATTGGCTTGGTTGAAGTCATTGCTCCAAAATCTGGCTATATTAGCAGTGAAATGAGTCTCACAGTGACTCTAGAGGTATGCAAAGGCCCTAAGTAATTGTCCTAGAAACAAACAGCATTATTCGTATGAATTATTAGTCCCCCCTTCATTCTGCCATACATTTCACACAGAAGACACCATTCCTCATTAACAGATGAAGAGTTTCACATTAAACTGTCATTATTCAAATCATTTTCTCCTGGCCAGACTCAGAGCTGTGGCCCTTTCTTGGAAGATGCGAAAATCAGGTAGGACTTGACTTAAGCATCCGGATGATGTTATGGCTTTGATGGTGCCTCTGGGCTGCACTTGAGAATGAATATGTAGATTTCAGTCATTTAGCAAAGCACATACATATTATTTGGGTGCTGGGTATTCCTGACACTTGGCTAGGCACAATGAGGGGAGGGGTGTGGGGAAAATACAGAATTGCAGATGACAGTTTAGGATTATGTGTGACATTTTCTGAAATTTCGTCCTCATGCAAAAGATAAGTTGCCTTTTCGAAAGTGACTTTGTTAATCTCCAAGGACACAGATTAATCAGCTCTAACTCAAGCTCTTGCTTCTAAGAATCTGGTGTCTTTTATAAGCGTGGGATGTCCCAGGCCAGATGGATCAGGGACTTACCCCAGCGCCACTGACTGCAGGTGACACGGAGCACGTCCTGCAGCTCACCTTGGAGGAGCAAACAGCTCCCCAGACCACACCAAAAAGAAACTGCTCTGTGTGGTTGGTGGGCCTGGGCTGAGAAGGCGTCAGGTCTTCCCAGCTCCTTGCCTGCTTTCCTGGAGGATGCACTACAGAGCTCCGGGACTGCCTAAACCCAGCAGCCCTTCTGGGCTCTGCCAGAAATTTGCATCACAATCGCCAAAGGGGCCTACCATCTTGGGCTTTGTTAGGAATTGTGGGGCAGAAAATTCCTTAAACTGGAGCTGCCTCCACCCCGCCCTTTTTGCTTTGTCTCTGTGTCTCTGTCTGTCACTCGGGAATGGAAATGAGAAGGGGGCACTTGCCCTGATTAAGGAGATTACCTTCGGCTGAAATGAGAGGCTTCTGGCCACTCTGAAACACCAGCCTTTCCAGAGGCATTTGTCCTTCTGATCAGGCTTCTTTAAAAGGTGGGTATTTTGAGTGACACAGAGGGAAAACCCGCAGTTAGGAAAACAGACCTCACAGCACAAAGTTCCTCTTCTGCTTCTGCTCCGTCTAAAGCGAGGACGTTGAGAAGTAGGAAACACTGTGACTCGTGACTTGGCACTGACTTTACGATCTCTGCACTCTGGACAGGGAGGACTTTCCAAGGCCGGCGTCTGCCACAGGACGGGGACACATGAACACCTAAGGGTGCCCAGGCCCCAGGCCAGAGGCGATTTCGAAAAATCGCAGTGACTGTTTTATAAGTTGTTTACACACACACACACACACACACACACTCACTCACTCACTCACTACATCTGTTTACTTCGAAACAGTTCTGTTAAAAAATAAACTGAGGCATAATAAAAATTTTAAGAAGTTATTTGAGCAAAAATCAGATAAAATCAGCCAATGCCACACAGGAAGCTGTGAGGCAGTCCCCGCCCACAGGAGCCAAGGGGCGGAGCAGGACAAGGGCGTGATGTGATTGGCTGTAGCCGGAGCTGAGTTGGCTGTCTGTGATTGGTGGAAAGCTTGAGGCCTTCGCAGGCTTAGACTTGGGTTTGCTTGCAGGGGCCACCGAGGTGTCAGAGCCACCTCCGGGACCTGACCTCCTCGTTTAATTAACTGAACAGTTGCACACTTAATAGAAAAGTTGCAGGATCAAGTTTCCCCTGTGGCTTCAGGCACGTCCTTTCCTACGAAGGTCGAACTCAGGGTAGCACCTTGCACCCGGCCGTCCCGTCTTTCTCCTGATCTCTTTCTGTCGCTATCCCTTACTCGTTCCTTTTCTGTCGTGACTCCGGCGCTCTGTAAGGATACAGGTCAGCCATTTCATAGACGATCCTCCAATTTGGGTTCGTTAAGAGGTAATTCATTAAAGGTAATTTTCAGGGAATGATGAAAGCATGACTTTCATACAGATATAAAAGTGAACCTATGTTAAAAGGATTCATTTTATGCATGCGGTCTGAGAGAACCAGGCAAAACGTTATAAATATTTCAAAGGAAAATTCAAAGGGCACAAATTTATTTGGAGCAAAGGAATGTTGAAATGAATTGTAAATGGAGACAAACCTGTTTTGCACCTCAGGAGGAAGTCGCTTAAATTGCCAACAGACAGGATGAAATATACATATCTGTCAGTTAGGCAATGAGGCCGGACCTGATAACCCAGGAGAGCGTGCCAGATAAACACTGCACAATTTTCCACTGAAACAAATTTTGTTCTACAGTTTTATCCAATGTTTTATCCCTTTAGACCCATATTGTATGTCTTTGGCCGAGGTCACAGATGCTTGTGTTTTTTTCTTCGTCCTGTTGATGACACAGTATGTCTTACTGTTGGTATTCACTTTGACCACTTAAGATAGCACCTTTGAGACGCTCCCCAGAGCCCCCTACCCCCACACTCAGTAATTAGTTAATGAAGAATCTTGGAATAGTTACACCATGGAAAATGGAAGATCGTACAAATGCGGTTTCTATGTTTTTCCTACAGAGATCGTTTCTTCAACAGTACCGGCCTGCCACACTTTAAAACAGCGTGGCCCTGTTTTCCAGTGGGCTACAGGATATTACTATTGTGATTTATTTTGATGCTCAGTGTGTCCCAGATTTGGCAGTGGGACTTCCTTCAAGCTGTGCTCTGCGTCCTTCTGACCTGTCTTCCTTTATTCTTGGAGCATTTCTTAACTTTCTGGCTCAATGAGATTTTCTAGACTTACCTAATCTTTCCTTGTTCAAGTCCTGGGAGGAGCCATTTCTCCAAGAAGCCCCAGATCCTTCCAGAGGAAGGTAGTGTTTGGCCCTTTGAAAAGGGTCTCACCTCTGCCCCAGCCGGCCTCCCGAGGCCACCCCCCCTTTTATCCTGCCCACTGGCTTTTTGGAGGAAGATGGAGGGAAGCTAGTAATGTTTTATTGTTTGGTTTGGTTTTCTTTGTTTTTCATTTTTGTTTTTGTTTTTAAGAAAGGCAGACAAAGGGAGGTGGGGGAAAAGGAAGAGGAAGATCTCTTCATATACATTTTTGACCACCCAGTTTTAGCAAAGACTAGATCTGATCTTCTCATGGTCAGTTAGGTTTCTGAAGTGGTTGCGTTTTATGTGGTTGATAACGTGATTATTCGTCGACCGATTATTGAGTACCTGCTCGGCATGCACTGGATATTATTATAGTGTTGAGTCACAGTGCAGAGCCCTTTCATTCAAGGAGCCGGAAGGACAGTGAGATGTCCTAGGTCATACAGCTGATGTGTCCTCAGCACCTAAAGACATGGGTGCCACCCTCGGTCCAGTCAAGGAAGGGAAATTGGAGGCTAGGGAGGCTTCTCGGGAGACCCTAGACTCAGGTGAGAACTTAGGACTTAGCTGGTTGGATTAATAGTGGTAGGGTGTTCAATACAGCCGGAAGAACATGCTCAATGCCAAAGGCTATTGCAGTACCTCACGATGTCTTCCTCCAGACTTTATTTTTTCCTCTCAAGAAAAGGGAAAGTAAAATTACCCAAGAAAGATAACTAACTAACTGCGTCTTCACTGCTGAGTATATACTTGAGAACAACTGGTACTTTTTGGCTCCACTCTCGTCAGTGAAAATCTGCCCCATTCTTAGATCTCCGAATTTTTCCACCTTGAACACAGACCCCATTCTGAGTCAAATGCAGTGTTCTTGTTGCCTTTACCCATAAATCCAGCAGTTTGCTTAGTCATTTAATCCTGATCTTTTGATTGCTTCTTATCATTAAAGAACAGCAATTTATTACTTTGAGTAATGCTTTGGAATGAATAGTTTCCTTACTTCACGGTAGTTAAGTCTTCCCTATATTTAATCCTGAGCTTTCTTCCCAGTATGTGATTTGTATAGAAATCCTCATTTCCAAACATGCCTCTCACATGATTGTTCTTAATTTTTGCAGACGATACCAGAAATTGCAGAAGATCATGAAGCCTTGGTAAGAATTATGATCAACTGATACGGATAATATAGCACTTCCTTCCTCTCTGCATAATTAAGCCCTGTCCTTTGCCTGATTGTATAAATGTGCATGTAGATTTTTTGAGTACATGATTTTTTTTTTTTTTTTGATATTTGATGTTCTTAAAACGGGTTCTTTCAATGTTCTTTTTCTTTTCTTTCTGCTTTGCGGCAGAAAGAGTACTCTATGTTTGTAGCCACAAAAGAGCACGTCAGGATTGCTACCCGTCTCCCAGAGCTGGGTTAGGCATAATTTTATGTACTTCATTAAAAAGAAACCTTCTTTTTTGTGGCCTATGTGATGTTCAATTCAAATGCCTTTGATTTTCTTCAATAGCTCAGTAAGAAAAAGATCCACATTTAAAAAAAAAAAATCAGGATTGAAGTATGGAATGGAAATTATTTACTTTGAATCTGAGAAAGGGCTCAGTTATCTGTCCTTCAAGTGTATCATGTGATAGTTGTGTCTGAGAGCTCAGAACTTCCTCGCCCCCCTTCTCAGAGCCTGCCTTATCTACTAAACAGGCGAGTAGGGTCTAACACAGTCTCTGTAGTAGGTTCACTTTGAGGAGGAAGTCTGCACCTCACTCTTTAAGCCCTTCGAGTCACCTCATCATCTTCAGCGTGTCATAGCGCTTTCAAATCATGCATCTTTCCCGACCCCTCCCACGTAGAAAAATGATTAGTTTCAGGAGCTCTTTAGTTATTAAATTGTCATCAAGTATAGAAAGCTTTAGGGTAAAGCTTCTTAAATCTCATTTTGATATATATTTTTAATATAGTAGAAGCACTTAATGGCAGTAGAAGCCATCTTTTACGAGCGTTTACTCTAGCACTGTCTCGGTATTTTTTCAAGCACTCGCTCCTAATTCACACTTCTATCCACCAAACGAGAATCGTAACATTAGCATCATTTGCTTCATGTAGAGTTAAAAATCAGGTGGTGGATCTGGGATTCAAACTCATTTTTTTTTTTCTTCTCTAACAACCTCATATAGCTCGCTAATATAGAGGAATTTGGGGCCAAAATGTTTTCAAATTTATTTGCCAATAGTTTTATTCTTTAGGTATTCAGGGATGTTGGAAGTGTGACTACTTGTGAACCATGATTTTTGTTTATCGATCATAGACAAAATTAATGCTCAGGGTCCTGGTGCTTGTAACAACAAAGTAGCTTATTCAGACTAAGTTTTGAGGCCACTATCACCCTGACAGCAAAACCTGACAAGGACAGTCCAGGAAATAAAAATTATAAATCATTAAATTAACAGAGGTGCAAAAATCCCCCAGCAACATATTAACAAATACAATCAAGTAATTTATAAAAAGGAGAATACTCTGCAGCCAAAGAATATTTATCCCAGAAATGGTTTAATGTTTGAAAATCTGTCACTGTGATTCAGCATTTAGCAAAACAAAGGAGAAACCTAAGGAGAAAAACCATTTTAAAAGATACAGAAAATAAGTCCTAGATATTGAAAAAGCATTTCATAAAATTCAACATAAAATTCTCAGCAACCTAGGAACAGAGGGAACTTCCTCGAACTGATTAGGCCACCTACCAAAAACGTATCATGTTTAATGTTAAGAAGACTGAATTTCCTCCCCCTAAAAGTTGAGAATAAGGCAAATGTGTCCACTTTTTGTACTTCATTTCAACATTGTACTGGAGTTTTCAGCCACAGCAATAAGTTAAGAAAGAAATAAAAGATACGATGATCAAAAGAAAGAGAAAAAACCAACTCTCTTTATAGAAGACGTGATTGGCTCTGTAGAAAATCCTAAGGGATCTACAGAGACATTGCTAGTTCTCTAAATTCATAACTGAATTTAGCAAAGTTTCTGGATACAACATCCGTATATAAAAGTGATGTAGTTTTATATATTAACCCACTAGGAAATGAAATTTTTAAATATCTATTTATAAAGTATCAAAAATTCTTAGGGATAAATGTAATAAGAGGCATGTAGTATCTGTTCATTGAAAAATAAGTGTAGTGCTGGAAAAAAAAAAGTAAAGAAGATCTAAAAAGGTGGAGAATATACCATTGTGTGGTTTTTAAGATACAATATTGTTAAGATAGCAGTTCTACCCAAATTAATCTGTAGGTTCAGTGCAAAACCGTTTTTAAAAATGAAATTACATGCCAATCCCAAAACTTAAAGGAAATGCGTAGTATCTAGCATAGCCAAAACAGTCTTGAAAAAACAACAAATGTCAGCAAAGTTAGAGGACTTCATTAACTGACTTTGAGACTTACCGTAGAGTTAAGACAGACAGTATTATATTAAGACAGTATAAAATGGTGTCAGAGGACAGATCAACAGGTCAATGGAATAGAATAAAGAATCAAACTTGATCCAGAGTTAAATTTTAAACAAAAGAATGTTTGCCGACATAAGTCATGCTATGATTCTGAAGACAAAGGCACTATCTAAAGGTGATACAGAAATCCCTACATTTCAATGTATGTACATCTTACAACAAACAGAAGAAAATACAGTAAGTCTTCGTTTAACATTGTCAATAGATTCTTGGAACTGCGCAAAACATTGCAGAGGGAAACCAGTTTGATACAAAACCAGTTTGATAATTGATACAAACCAGAGTTTAGTTCCTGTGGCATGCATCGATGTTACAATGAAATAACATTGAACTAAATGATGTTAATTGAGAACCTGCTGTACGTGGAAAAACTTTAAGGGTAGGGCAGAACTATGTTAGTTTAGGAAATTAAGGATAAATTCAGCATGATTTATTGACAGCTTTAAAAGTGGCCTTTATTTTCACCTTTTTTCCCACTTCTGTCTTGGACATGGCACTCAGTGGAGAAACATTTGGAAACGCTATTCTTTTATAAAATTAGCAGCACACATTTAAATGCTTTGAGATTGGCTGGAATTTGTTGGAAAGAAGATGGTCTCTACTGAGTTGATGAGAAACATTGGTTTGAATCGTTCCAGCACACATGGTGTCTTGGCCGTGACAGTGGCTCTCAACCAGCACATAAAGTTTGCAGTCAGCTCCATTTGTGGCAGTCAGTACGACGAAATCTTTAGGTCAGCACTTTATAAAATATAAGTAAGCCAAACAAACGAAAATGCTCCCTCACATGCCATGTGGTGGCTTTATGGGTATAAATCTTTAGCCTTGATCTTCTTCGCTCGGCATCGATTTCAGAGATAGAGCCTGAGTTCCTGCCTTCCCTCTTCGGGGTCAAACCAGAAGTGGAAATAACCATCTACGTCTGGGTTTGATGAGTGCTTTCGTAATAGCCTTATTCGAAATGAGTTGATTGAGTCCCTTGATTTGGAATGCAGTAAACTTTTGGCATGGCCAGCCTTTCCTTGTTGCTGAAGGCTCGAAGTTGACTTTTGAAAGGGTTCTCCCTTGCGGAAACCCGGTGTGCCTTCCAGCCAGCAGTCGTCATGAATTATATACGTTACCTATACAGTATATATGTAGTATATTATATAATATATAGTATAGGAATTTATATTTAACAGTATATAATACAACATGATACATAATATATCTAATATTTACATATATCATAATACATGTCTAATATATCTGTAAACTATATAATGTCTAATTAAAATAGATAGCATGTGTATGTCAATGTTATTACACAATATTTGTGTAAAATAGAAATATAAATCATGTAACGTTTCTAGGAAATGTTATTAGTGCGCCAAGAAAGCAATCTTCCTTTGGACGCAAAGCTGTGTGACGCGAAGGAGCTTTTCTCTCACTTATCGATCAGTCACGCTAGTGGATGGCTCTGCAAAACGCGGGGCCCTGCCCGCTGCCTCAGAAATGGAGCCCCGCCCACTTCAGCTCCTGGGAGGCTGGAATCCTCCTGGCCCCAGGAGCAGCTTGGACATTTGGGAACCAAAGGATACTTCTCCCCTTTCTTTCCATCTTTTTCCCCGAGGTCCCTGCAGCCATCCGAGGAGTCCGTAGGCAGAATCCTGGAGCATTTGGGGAGGAGGGACCATCCCCAGACGTTATTAAGGCCATGTGGATGATGTTCGGTTGAGTGGAGGACACAGTCATTTTGCCTCCAGACAGAGCACATAAATATAATTTATCTTTTGCTCCTAAAGCCGTAAATGAAGGACTAATATCATCCCGATTCCCAGCCTCGACTAGCTACAGGGAGTGTAAGGAACAGTCTGGTTCCCACGGCGTGTGACTTCCTGTGTCACTGCCTGGTCCATTGGTTGTTCTGGCGGTGGTGACATTGAGGCTCCGCACAGAGGCCGGGGACGCCATCCTCCAGCCGTGCTTATGGGCATCTCTTAGCAGTTGAGGTCGTTTAGCAGGCCAGCTACAAGCCAATGGCAGCCGTGAGTTATCATACGGTCACTGTTTTTCCTCTTCTTAAGTTAAAAAAAAAAAGTTACTATTGTTTATTACTAAAACTATAATAAAATAATAAATTAGGTAATAATTTATTACTAGCACTCTACTTTATTAGATAATAATGTTTCTAGGATAATACTAATGCCTACATAATCTATTAATAAATCTTGCTAATCGTTTTTATTACCTGGTTCTCTTACTTTCCTGAGGCGATTTCCTTTTAGTTTTTTTCAGCCTGATGTTTTCATTTTCCTGTGATTCATTATCTATAAAAAGAGTTATTTTGGAATTTTTATTTGGAATTCATATTTAGAATTCTTGCTACTCTCTGAAACTCATTTTTCGCCTTCTTTATCCAATTTTGTATTCTCCTTCAGGTAAGTTAGAGTTTTCTGGTTTGGAATTTATTTTGGGGGGGCATGATCCTCTGATGCCACCTAGGGGGCACCTGTAATATTAGGGTTGCTCATCTGTGATTCAGAAAAGTCTTTTTTAAAAAACAAACGAACAAACAAAAACTTGCAGGTTTTCTATCTAGCCTGAAGGTTTGGTTTTCCTTACAATTTTTTTTCCTAGCTCTAAGGACAGATGATTCTTGACACACTGAAGGCAAACATTTGACAACCGCAGGCTCTGTTTACCTTTTTAAAGCGTCACTTTTCGCATCGCGATCGCAGCAGCTAACACAGGCCGCTCGCCATGCGCTGTTCCGTTCCAGGGCTTTAGTGCGGCAGCTCGTTCCGTTTCCCCCGCAGTCCTGAGTCGGGCATCCCACGACCGCCGCCATCAGCGCCCGCCCCACTCTTAACAAACGAGGAAACGGAGGCACCGAGCGCATCAGTAACTTTCCACTTAGAGCTGGAGGGGAACCTCTGCCCTTCCGCCTGTGACACAGCCGCCCACCGACGCGCTCGGTCCCTGGCGTCTCCTCCCCTCTCACCGGCGGCACCGGTCGCCATCCTTTGCCGAGAGCGCTTCCCCTTCTGTAGGTTTCTTTCCAGCAGGATCCCCCGGGTCGTTGTTGAGGCCGAGAACACAGCGAAACTGCAGCGCTGTGCTAAGAGAAACAGGAGCCTGTTTTCTATTCTGTTAGCTGGACATAGACAGGAAGATTCAATTGAAACATTTTTTTTTGAGACGTTACAATGTAGCAATTGTGGTTTCTATGAGTCAGCAGATTAAAAATCTGAACAACCAACTTTATATTTTCAAAATCAAGAGCATGAGCTAGTGTGGTTATATACAGTGTAGAAATCCTGATGGCGTAATTCAGTGCACTCGAAGAGAGAGTGCTAATCCTGAGAGGTTTACATTAATATTTATGATGCTGAAAATTCATGATAGAGGTGAGCATCTGTAAAGGGCTCCACGTCTCTGATAAAGTATTGTTTGCAAGGCACCGGAAACCATGACATTGTCTCATAAGGGGCGCGGAGGGGCTGCCGGGCCTGGGTCTCTCATGCACGCGCTAGGCCCTTCCTGGGGCATCTGAATCACAGCAGGTCTCAGCTGCCAGCGGCCGCGGTCTCCACCGCCGTCCCGCAAGGCCTGTTGACGGGGGCGAAGCTGCCGAGTGTGACGTGGGGACGGATATGCTTATGTGTCTGTCTGCATCAGAACTTTGCGTGTGCGCACTTGCCCACGCACGCGCGCGCGCACACACACACACAGAGGAACACAGTTCATCAAGCGCGAATACCCTTAAGAGAGTTAGTTCTCATCTTCCTTCTGGATGCCCACGGGTCGTAAAAGGAGCACAGCGGCCCTCCGCAGTCCCCCTCACTCCCGGCTGCTGGGGAGCTTTCGTCTCCCGAGCACCCACATGCCGCACATGTTTATTAAGAGCTCCAGAGGCAGATAGAGACGTGGTGAGATGCATATCACTCTTCAGTTTTTCTGTTTGCTGAGAAGACAGAGGCTCCGAGAGGTCAGTGACCATCCCGGTAGGACACAGCCCACCAGAGCAGGAGCCACCCAAGCCTGGGTGTGCCCCACGGAGGCCCCGGCCCACCTCCTTCCCGTTGAGCCAGGGTTGCGAGGCGTCCGTCCGTGGCCCAGCCGCTCGTCCCAATGCTCCCTTGTAGCTCTGCTTGTACGCGTTTTTATCAGCCTTGTCCCTTGCTCTCAGTGCCTGGGTCCGTGACCACGCGCCTCTCTGTGTTTGTGTTTTCCAGCTTCGGAGACATGCTGTCCTTCACCCTGACGGCCTTCGTCGAGCTGATGGACCACGGAATAGTGTCCTGGGATACGTTTTCGGTGGCGTTCATTAAGAAGGTAATGCTGATTGTGCTTCTCTGGGCTTGAATTCCTTCCTCCCTTTGTAGACAGTCTTCTCTGCTTTGAGGATCTCTTCGAGCTGTTCCCTTCAGTTCTTTGTGTTAAAGGGTGGTGGGGGTTTTGACAGTATTATATATATGGGGGTCAGGGCACCTAAATTGTATGTGAAAGTGACATACTCTCCCCATTGAAATAATAAAAGATCGTGTGAAACCCATAGTCGAGAAGGATCAAGGCGTCGTGTTGTTAAACCCACGAAAGTGGCTGTGGAGAACACGACTGTTCTCGAGACGTAAATAGAGCTCCCCTGCCCTTCGCAAACCTCCTGCCCCAGCCCCTAGTCAAGTGAAAGGGAAACGGGCCGGGTGGACCGACGCCCTGCATGCCTGGGTTGGGGGCGGCGCGCCTGGGTCCGTGCCTGGGTCCTGCTTACATGCAGTCATGACAGAATGAACTTCTCTGAGGTCAGCCGATTTGCCTCGTGGCTTGTTCTGTAGGACCTAGGAAGCCGGCAAAGGACAGGCGGAGGCAGACCAGGTGTGGGGAGCAGAGGCAGGAGAACCCCACCGTTCCCTGCGGTCGAGTTGGAATAAAGACTCTCCAAAGCACATCCTGCTTCCAGTCTGCTAACAAACAATAGCAGCCCTGATTTTACAACTACTAAATGCCGTACTAAATCATTGGTTATTATTATTTACTAATTTCTTAACTTATTTTTTGTCTCTCTTTGTATTTGCAAAGTGGTTTGTAAGGGTATTGATCTTGTTCTTCCCTCTGCCTTACTGGGGATGAAGAGATGTTGGGAATTCATAAATTTATTTTCTAAGTGTTGGCTCCTGGTAAGGGTTACCTCAAATAAAGAATGTCAGAGAATCTGTGCGAAAGCTGGAAAATCTAAGCGAAACCCAGAAGGAGAGGAGTCACTCGAATTTTTAAAAATCTTTTACTCTCAAATCATGGGCGACTTACGGAAAAGTTGCAAAAAACAGTACAGGACGTTCCCACACGCCCGTCGTCCGGCTTCCCCCGTTGATGCTTTGCGTCATGACGGAGCAGCGACCGAGGCTCGGCGGTTACCGGTGGCGCGAGGCCGGCGCCGTCGTCCGACTCCACCCGCTGCTGCTGCTCACGTTCCTCCTCTGGTCAGAGACCAAGTCCGGGGTCCCGCGCTGCCTTTCCTCACGTCTCTTCGGCGTCTTCCCATCCGGCGGTTCCTCACTTTTCCCTTGTGCTTCATCCTTGGGCGCCTTTCACAAGTACTGGCCGGTTATTGTGTAGAACGGCCCCTCACGGTCGCGGTCACGGTGCGGTTTATGCGTTTTCGGCGAGGGCACGGCGGGGGGGTGGGGGGAAGGCCGGGCCCTCCCCAGCCCGTCCCAACCGGCCCGTGACGGCCCCGCATCTGTAAGAACGGTGGTGACGCTGACCTCGACCGCGCGCGGCAGGTGACGTCTGCGGTGTCTCCACCGGGGAGGGACTCTGCCCCCTTTACAAGTGGGCGACTCGAGGGAGATACCGCCTCGAGCCGCCGGGCGCACGAGAGCCCCGCGCCGCGGAACGAGGGCGTTGGGCGCGGGAGCCCCACAGGCCGGACGGCTGTGCGACGTGGCAGCGTTATTTCAGACGGGAGCCGACTGGGGGCCCAGGGCCTTCCTGACACCTCTGGCTCCTCTTCCTGAACTAAGGGCCTAAGGCCAAAGGCGATGAGCTACGGGAACCACTTAGCAAACATCTCCCAAAAGAGAAGAGGCCTCTCTTTGGTTATATTGGTCAAAACTGCTAAAAAGAGGGAAAAAAAGGTGGTAAGCGAGAAAGCCCAGGAGATTTCAGTGCGTTATGAACAAATTGTCGCATCCTGTCTTTCTGAGGTGAGAGTCCTAGAGACGCAAGTTCAGTCGGAAGACGCTGGCTCTCGTGGCTCTTTTTCCACTTAACGAAGATGCTAGCACGAGGCGCATTCGCAGCAGCCGCCGGCGTGGGGAGCCCCGCTCGCCCGCCCTCCGAGCCTCCCCCGCTGGAAAAGCCGCGCGGCTCTCAGCACGACGCCCGCGGGCTGCGGCGTGCGGTCACGGACCCCGGTGGCGGTCCCTCGCGATCCCCGCCGCGGTCCTGTGCAGAGCAGAGCAGACCGTCGCGTTGTCCCTGCTCGGGAGACGAGGACGCGGTGGCGTGCGGAGGTTAGGCGAGGTCGCCGGCGGTGGGCCGTCAGCGCCCCCGTGGCCCGGGCTTCTCTCCCCGCCCTTGGTCAGGCCCCCGCGCTGCCAGGCGGTGGAGAGGACAGCTCCGGAGACCCGCTCCGCCAGCACGCCCCTCGCCCTGCCCTCCCTGCTTCACTGTTGAGTGATTGCTCCTGCCCGCCACTCTCCCCGGATCTCCCGATTGCCCTGGTCCCGGCACGTAGGACGTGTCTGTGAGTCGCGTTCATTCGGCTGCCCTCCCAAGGAGCCCCGCGTGCCAGGAGGTGGAGCCATGCTTCCTCCGTGATGTCATCTTTGCAGCCAGAGTAAGACCATACTCCAGTTCTGAGAAATGAATGAATGAGATTGCCTTCGGGAGCATAGTTCTAAACCCTAGAACTCGAAGGAGAGAAGAAATCTAGTGGCATCGAATTTAAATACTTTTCGAGGAAAATTTCAGTTATGAGTGTAAAGGAATTACAAAGCCGTCTTTCTTTAAATGATGTGAAAATTGGTTAGAGAGAATGATGATAATTTAATTTTCTAACTCTTAAGAAAACGGTTTCCATTCACTGAAATTTAATGAAAAATCATATTAAATCTAAGGAAGCAAAGACTAGCAGTCTCGATAGAATAAAAAATTAAAATATTTTCAGAAAGAAGGCACTTCATTTATCATATTCCATATTCTCATTCCCAATCGCTCTGTCTCCTTCACGTTGCCACTTAAATCTCAATCCCTACGTGAATTTGAAAAATGGTCATCAGAAAATGACTTGATAATTGGTAGTTTTTGTAAGGGTAACTTTTTTTTATTCATTAGCTGGATCAAATTCAGCACCATGACAACCCAGGAATTGTATGTAGGCAACTGTCTTTTAAATGGAGCTTTATCTCAACAAACATCGACTAGGAAATACACTGACAGAAGATTCTTATCTCCGTGGTGCAGACTTGGCTTCCTATTAATGCCAGATTCAGACCACTTTGGAGAAGCATTTTTTTCTGCACCAGCCTCGATCTCCTACTCTGCTCATTTGTCTGCTTTGTTCTGCGTGGACCTAGATTCTAGTTACGAACTTTGCAATAAATAACATTATTTCATAAACACTTTGAAACATGGAATCCCTTGATGCCAGTATAAATTGTTGCTTTTTAAAGACCTGGCCAGTAAGGGAGAGGGTGGGAAGACATGGAAGAAAAAAGAAATGAAAGAAAAAAAAAATGAAAGAAAAAAACTGAAAGAAGAAGAAGAAGAAGGAAAAAAAAAAAAAACTCCACACTTAGAACTTTCTGTTGCGAGTTGGTTTTCTCCTCGCCAAGTATAACATCAGTGCCTTTTCTTGGCAGAAACGTTTTGAGCAAATGCTCTTGAAACCTTAGCAAGAGGGCCTGGTACACCCTGCAGTGTTTCCAGTGCTTGGACAAACATCCAGCCATTTCGGTTTAGAGACCCAGTAATTTTTGCCTCTTAAAATCTTGAGAGATTTATGGGCCTCTGCCTGGAAAAATTAAAATGTGGGGGTGGAGCACCATGCTCTCCACGGTTCGTTTTGGGGAGTCGTTATGTTTGTTCCATCAGCCCTGATGCTTTGGTTAGTGGATGAAAATCCCGGGTCATTTAAATGTCAGGTTAAAACCACTGCCAAAGAAAGGCTGAAAGGTACATGTTAGTTTCAGAAAGCGACTGGCATCTCCTACAGAATCGTGCGGGGGGCCCTACGGGGTGGTGAGCCCACTCTCTACCAGGTGGCTCCCAGCTGAGCGTGAGACACAACATGCTCATTTCGAAATGATGGACTCTATGCGTCAAGAAAGAGGTGAAAAGAAAAGATTCATTTTAAAGAGGTTTATCGAAGATAAGAGATTAGTTTCGGTTTGCTCCAAAAATGGAATATGAAGTATGTATGTGAGAGACACATCAGGCTGAACCAAGGCAAAGACCACAGACTGTTTAATCGCCATTGAGCAAACCCATCAGAAGCCAGTGAGAGGTAATCACTGGTAGAGAATTTTAAAACCCATTATAAGAAGGTGTACTTCATATTAAAGAAAATTCAGAGCTACGATTATTTCCACATAGCAAACATTGTCAAAGAGATATTTATGGAGGTAGAGGGTAGATTTGTGTGAGAGAGGGAAATCTTGGATGTAAAAGTAACCACGAAAGATGCTGTCTTACTACCCCAGGGATGGGTTGGAGCACAGGCCAGTCTCGTGCACATGAGACTGACCATGTATCAAAGGGGAGACATTACAGATGTCTCCTCGGGGGTAGAAAATAGGGAACCTGGACTATTAATCACTGATGATGTGGCAAACTTGGAGGAGGGTGCTAATTGAGATGTAAGGATTCAGTTTTCATCAATCTTATTGGTCTGTCTATATGGAGGTATTCTTTTAGATGTCAAGCATAAGCACCTAACATACCTCATGGTAAATGCCTTTTTATCCATCTCTCACCACTAAACTCTAAGGTTCTTGAAGTTAAAAATAATGTGAGTTTGGCTCATCTCGCTCTTCTCACATCTTATAACAGTAGAAGCCTGTTTTATGGCATGTAGCAGGTGCACCTTGCTTGAATGAATGAAAAGAGGAATGAAGCCTGTCGGGTGGGGGACGGAGTCTGACTGTAAGCTCCCAGAGGGAAGGTCCTCCACGGAGTCTTAAATGCATCCAAGTTTATTAAACGGAGAGACGAAGAGGAGCGTGGGAGGAGGAGAGGAAACCAGAAGTATGGAACTCCTCGGTTTTCGAGTAAACGCCGGGAACGGCGCTGGGATAATGAGTGTGTTTGGGGCGGTGGTGGAGGTGGAGTGAAGGCATTTATAGTCTTTTTCAGAAGAGGTCTAAGCTAAGCATTAAACCTTGAGCGTGACAGAAGAGCAATTGGATTTTTGCCAGGGGAGGGTGGCCGCGGCATGGCAGGTGTGACGGAGCGGAGCCGACGGGGAGGGTCGAGACCCGGGCTTGGCGGGGGCAGTGGAGCTGGGGAAGTCGATTAGCCATGAGACGGGCTGGAGCAGGTGGGTGATAGGCCCGTGGAAGCCTTTTGAGAATCTTAAAATTCTCATGCTCTTCCCGTAGTTTATGTTACAGAATAATAGCTTTTTTTTTTTTTTTTGAATATAAAACGATAATGTTACTTATACTTCGTGTAATTTATTTCTCACTCTCTGAGATCCTGATGTATCCGAGGGCAGAGAGCGTATTGGTATCTGGACCCCAACCCCTACTTTTACCCAGGAGTCATCATCGGGCTAGAAACGGTTGAGATGGCAACGACAGTTGCCATGGAGGCCTTCGCATTTGATCTCCGCCAAGGATGGAGAGAGGACGAGGAGGTCGGCGGGGCCGCACGGAGGGAGGAATTAGGGTCGGCAGGGGAAGCGGCACGCGTCGATTTGTCACAGGACCAAGTCAGTTAGCATTTAAGCAAGCAGTCATTATGTTGATATAGTAACGGCCTTTTAGTGCGAGTTGTCGACAGATAGTCATAACTTCTAATGAGGCCTCTAAAATCAAACCTTTATGGCACCCGCGTGTATGGGCTACTACAATCCATCATTCCGACCCTGAGTTTGCCTTCCCTCTTACATCGTGATTTATTATGCTCACGGCCTAAGTGATTAATTCCTTAGGGAATATATTTTAGAGCGCAAACAATTATTTTAGCTTTTCGCACGGCAAATTTCAATGTTTGCCTGTTTGCTAAATGTTGGAGGGATGAGAAGAATTTACTTTAATTATTATAAAAAGACAGGACGGGGGCGAGAGCGTTGCATTGAGGAAGAGCAGGGAGCGCGTCCGGCAAGGGGAGAGTCGAGCTGTGCTGACGAGTGGGGTCGATACGAACGGGTCACCGAGAACCCGACGGGGCCGTCACAAGAACATAAAATGATGGAGAAGGCCGAGAACGGGCAGGATTACGGCAATCGGCGCACGTAGAAGTTACTGGCTCGGAGAAACACGAGAGCCCTCCCAACAACAGTCGGCTTCCCTGCTCACGGGTTTCGCATCCATAGATTCAACCGAGCGTAACATGTATTTTTTAAAAAAATTTCCAGAAAGTTCCAAGAAAGCAAAACCTGAATTGGTCAGGCGCCAAGCACTATGCAGAATTTACGCGAATGAGGGGATGTGTAGACGTACCCTGCTGTAGCCTATGCGAAATGTAGGTTACATGCAAATACCATTTTAAAAATATGAAGGACTTGAGCATCTGTGGGTTTGGGCATCTGAGGGGGATCCTGGAGCCGAGCCCGTGTGGATACGGAGGGACAGCTGTATGTGTTGGAATCGCCTGCTCCTGAGAGCTGAAACTCAGAATGATCCCAGAGACGCCAGGCAGAATACTCCTCTGAAGCCGTCTCCTTTTTAAAATTGCTTCTTGTTGAGTTATAGCAGCGGTGGTCTGTAATGGTGTCCTAGACGGTGGTGGTTGGCGCGGAGCGTTCCCTGCTCTTCTGCCCGTTTCCCCGGTGTCTGGTGGCGAATGAGCTCCGGATATGCGAATTGCGCCTTCTCTCCTCTCCGCGCTGCTCACAACTGGTCGGCTGTGCCCTGCTTGCTCTTGCAGATAGCGAGCTTCGTGAACAAGTCGTCCATGGACTCCTCGATCCTGCAGCGGTCCTTGGCCATTTTGGAGTCGATGGTGCTCAACAGCCACGACCTCTACCAGAAGGTGGCCCAGGAGATCACCATTGGCCAGCTCATCCCACATCTCCAAGGGTAAGCGTGCCAGCACCACCACTGTCGGGGAGGGAGATGCTTTGGCCACCCTAATGCCTGTGACCCATTTCGTGTGGACTTGAGTACATATGCAGAAAAAGAACCTTGATTTGGCTTTCAATCAGACCAGGTACCACGCTCATCCCCCATCGGATTGAAATGGCACAGCTGTGCCTAGCACTGTTCTGTCCCTGGCCCTTAGTACTTAAGTTTGATCAGTGTGGGTAGATATCTGTGGAGTTTTACTTTTAACAAGACATACGTAACAAGACAGTGTGTTCTCTTAAGTTCTCAGCATAGTCTTTCTTTAGCAGTGTTTTCTGTGACATAGAGAGTATTTTCATAGTCAGTTAAGGATTTTTAAAGGCAGGCTTCTTTCTTTAGGCTCCAGGGGATTACAACCTTTTTTGTTTGTTTGTTTGTTTTTGTATTTTATAATGCCTGCATTGTTTTCTCTAGAGCTTGAGCTACAGGACAAGGCCCCCGGCTTTTTCCCTTCTCCCTTCCTTAGGTAACTAGTAAGGTCGTCTCTGATGACGCTGGACTGAGAAGGAGCCCCCTGTACAATGCTACTTTGTAGACTATGGTATTTGGGGCTGCAGGTGGCGACCATCCTGAGCTGGCTTTCCCAGAACAAGGAGTTTACTGAAAGGATGCTGGGGTCCTTTTGTGACCCAAGAGAGACTGAAGCAGCTAAGCCTTGGGGAGGACAGAGCTATGGCCTCTGTGGCCTCCTCGCAGGAGGGGTTTTCTCTAGTTGGCACCGATGTGTCTGCATCCCAGTAAGCTCGGTCTCTCGGGGCACGTTCGTAAATCCACAAGAGGAAACCTGATCCCCCGTTTGGGGGGTGCAGGGTAGAGACGGAGGGAATGTTCAGCAGCTCTCAGTATACCGAAATGTCAGCAGTTGTGTTTGGAATGATGTTAAACTACCAAAGCGCGTTTGACGTTGTCTTCATTTGGAGAAGGTGTGGTGACGAGAATGTGAAATCTTAGGTCACACAGCAACAGTCCACAGATTGTGGCCTCGGGGAAAAAATTAGTACATGCTCCACAATGACGATTTTGTGTGAAACGTCTCTAGAGAGAATGCCAGTTTCCCGTTCTCCTGAATGTGAAATGTATCATCTTTACAGCCTGCATCTTTTTTCTGGGTCCCAAGGGCGTACTTGTACATTCACAGTGTCCTCCACCGAGGCAGAGAGCTTCTTATTTGCCAAGCACTCTGCTAAGGATTTTGTGTACACAGCCTCATTTCATCCAGAACGCAAGCCCTTGAAATAAGTGTGTTCTTACCCGGTGTTACAGAGAGAGAACTGTCTTAGGGACACCCCGTGAACTTGTCCAAGGCCACACAGCAGCCTGTGGTGCACTGGGCTTGATTCCATCCTGCCAGAGACCTCGTTCTCAGCTCCGCCTCCCCCAAAATCATCTCTAAATGTAGCTTGTAGCTGTTCTTTGTTTATGCCTTGGGTCCTCCTTATTTACTGTTTACCATGCAGCTTACATTAGATCTTTGCTCCTTTTGGAATTTCTGATTTCATTGCAGTGAAAAGCAAATTTTTAAACATAAAATCTTGAACTTCTTGGTATTAAAAAGTTTCTCCTTGGAAATAGATTTTTAGAGTATGTGATATCATCGCCATGGAAACAAAGCAATTTCTTCTCCAATAAGCCCAGGAATGTGGGGACGCCCAGGTCTACTCCCAGATATAGTTCATGTATCAGATGGAAAAGTACGCGTGCACACGCACACACACACACACACGCACACACACGCTGAGTCCACGATTTAATCCTCATGGAGAAGAAGGGGAACGCTTGCTGGCCGCCTGTGTTTTCCGGGTGACCCCGACTGGGCAGTACCGTCTGGCTGGCAGTAGTGACGGCCCCGCCCGCCGCCGCGTTCCCAGCCTCGCGATGGCTGGCGTGTGTTCTCCGTGCCGTCTGCACTCTCTAGGCCCTGCTTTCCTCGCCTTTCAGGGGAGGCGGGGAGGTGGTCAGAAGCCTCGTCACGGTCTGACTCAGCCTCTTCTGACTTTCTATATTTTTCTGTGTCTTTACAGGACCGATCAAGAAATCCAAACCTATACCATTGCCGTGATTAATGCGCTTTTCCTAAAGGCCCCTGACGAGAGGAGGCAGGTAAGATGCTTGTCCTTAGTCCTAAGACGGTGCCCAGGACCGGCAGCTCCTGGTGCAGCTGCTGCCCATCCTCGGGCTTCCTGCTGCTCTGCTCTTGGCTGGCCAGCCCGGGGTCATTCACAGATCCCGTGCGGACTAGGCGGACATGGGCAGGCCTTCGTCTGATGTCCCAGGGCTGACCCAGCCTTTGAGAGTCCTTTCATCAAATGAAACGAAAACGTGGAAGTCCAAAACATACGACGGCGAGAGCACAGCGGCCGTGGCGGACACCCAGTCGGAAGCCCCGCGGTCGTCCGTCATCTCGACTGCTCACTGGGGCAAGGCTCGCGTGGGCCCCGCTTTGCCGATGACGAAACCGAGACCCTGAGAGCCGTCAGCTTGGCCCTGGGGAGCGTGAGGGGCACAGGTGCCCGGACACAGGGCAGGACGTGCCGAGGGCCGCCCCTCGTTGGAATAACCGTACCTGTGGCAGAGGGGCTGTCCCTCGAGGACATGTCTGCCGCCCGAGGGTGGGCGTGGCTAGGCGCCTGAGCCCTCCCTGTCCCCTCCTCTGCGCGAACGTGGTGGGGGGGGGATGGACCCACAAACGTGCCCACGTGAAACGGACCCCGCGAGACTCTCCTTGGTCCGTTCGGGCCTTGGGTTCTTCAGCCAAGGACAGAACCATCGTGGGAGGGCGACGTGCGGAAGATTCGGGGTCTTCGTGTTGGGTTTCAGCTCACACCTCAGAATCCACTCATTCTTTTCACGGCCGCATCACGCACACTGTGTTACCCGGGGTCACAGTTCACTTCATTTCAAAACTGGGTGGAGATACGAGATCTTTTAACGATTAGAAGTCGTGCTGGGAGCTCCAGGACACTTGCCAGTAAATAGTTTTAGAAGAGCTTAGATGGCTGGTGTGCCGCTCGACACTGTGTCGAGAATTTTTTTTTTTTTTAATTTAATATTTTTGTTTTGGAGTTGTCAAGGATTTTAAACCTCGGCGACTAAATGCAGGGGTTTCTGGTTCCACTTACGAGTGTTTGCTCGGTCCTGGGGGCCCCGTGCGCACCGTGCATGCAGTGACTTCAGAGTCACTCCAGTGCACCCGGTTTCGTGTGCTTAACCCAGCCGGTGCCGGCCCTGATGGAGCCTGGATTTTTAAAGGTGGCTTTGCACATCTTCCATGCAGTCATTGGTGGAGCTGCTCCTTTACGTTCGTCTCCCAATACGCTCATGATCACTCCAGCAGAAAAATCTGGGAATATTATATGAATAATTTAGTCTTCGAAGTAAAGATAGTGACAAAGGTTCTCTCTCTCTCTCTTTTTTTAATAGCTTCTTGCCATTATTCATTTTACTATTTTCATGGCAAAAATGTTAGTGAAGTTCCTCCAAATTCCAAATATTTATGGTTTTCATAAGCATTATTAAAAAAAAAAAAACCTTTTTTGTTAAAAGATTTGGTAGAAAAATTAGAAAAAATATATATATTCCAAGGGAAGACGTTTTAAAAATGCTCATGGTGTCATTCCCAGAGAGAAAACCATGGCAGGTCCTCAAGAGTGTGTGGACATCTTTCCAAGTCAATATATCTTTATCTATATTTATATCTATCTCTCTTTGTATAAAATATTTTATGTGGAATCGTTTACTTAATATTGGAACAAAAAAAAATCCATGATGAGGACAAGGATTTTTAAATTTTCTCTTTGGTCAAATTCTTGTTCTTTAAGGGGGACACTGGAAAATTTTCATTCATTCTTCTATGAAACACTTACTATCTACTCTGTGGCAGAGACTGTGCTGTGGGCTCAGAATACGAAGAGGAAAGGGACAGTCTCACTGCCCTCGAGGGGACCATAGTCTTATGCAGAAGACAAGCCCTGTAAATAAATAATTACAATAATTGCTCTAGCTGTTAGAAATATAGTGTTCCTTCTAACTTACTCTAAAATTTTATAAATCCATAGGCTAAAAACAGTCACAGAGAATTTTTTTTTCTTTCTTTTTGTTTCTTCGTGTAGCAATTAGGCAGTCATTTCATTTCAACAAAAGAACATAAATTTAAATAACTGTAGGATCCTTTGGGCCCTCTGTTTTTCATCTGGTCTAACTAAGAAAAGAAGATGGGTCTTCTGCTTCGATCAGGAAGAAAGCCCGGCCTCTATGCGCAGGCAAGGGCAGGCTGCTTCTGCATCGCCGTTGACTCCTTTCTGAACGTGTTTTGTTTTCGAGAGGTTGGCAGATCGGATTTTGCCTTGCACACCATCCATCGAGCCTTTTCAGAAACACCTTACAGTATTTACGTGCTGTTCTCTCCAAGGCGGCGCGGGTCAGCGGGGACGCTGAGTACAGCCGTAACCTCTAACAGAGCCCTCTGAATTTCCGCCCCTTCTTCTCTCCCGCTCGCTTTCCTTTCTGCGGCGGCCCTGGCGCCGTTAGGTCGGTGTAGAAAGCAGTGTGGACATCCTTGATTGTCCTCTGACTGTAAGTCCCTGTGCTCCCTTGGTGGGCACGGAGCAAGCCCTGCGCTTCCCTTCCCTCCCCGCCCAGCCCGCCTGCGTCCCTGCCTCACGCTTGCTCCCCAGCCCCGTCCCGGGTCCTCCTTGCTTTCTGCAAGTTGATTTTCACCTTGATCAAATTCACGGCTGTGTTTCCGAATCGTAGTTTAGTTTCTTGTCTACTCAGTAGGGGTGGCAACACTAGAAGCAACTCCCCACCCATCCACATCCAAGAGTCTTCCTGAATATGAGCAGTATTTTTGTTTTTGAATGTTTGCCACAAGATTGGGTGCAATGATTTAGTTTTCCCTTAGCGGCCACTTGCCAAACCTTAGAAAGGGCGTCTGTGAATCATTTCATTCGGTAAAATCAAATGACAAAAACAACCGAATGAAATCCCGTGTGCGCCAATTCTGTGTGCGCGTCAGGCAGGCCAGAGCGCCATGCCTGCCCTGCAGACGTGGGGCTTGGCAAAGCTGGCCGTGGGCCGCAGAGGTGGACGTCGGCCCCGCATGTGTATGTCCTTCGCTCAAACCCCTTTCGCTGCGCGCACTCGCTCACACAGACGACTTTCGGGTTCTGGGGAATGTGCTGGTTGCTTTTTGGTTTTGGTCAGTCTGAGATGAAGTTCAGAAGACTTTGCTCCACAGAGCGCTGTTGCTCTGGGACCGGCTGTCACGGGGCAGGTGCGGGTGGCCTCGTCGGGGCTCCCTGTGCGGGGACGTTCTGATCGAAGCTGCCGAGCCCTTTCCAGGGGCCGTTGCTTTCATCTGGAGTGTTTGTGATTTTTATCCAGCATTCACCTTTTCCTGGAAGAAAGAAATGCCAAAAAAAAAAAAAAAAAAAAAAAAGTTTGCAGGTCACAGATTCCCTTTCTTTGCTTTTGGATGATGGCTTTGTTATCTAAACAGAACGTTCGAAAAGTAATTTGAACGCCAGTGCCTGTCCGAGTCCGTTCTTTCGTAAGAAATACTGCTGATATCCAGTTAGGAAGCACACTCTGGGGTAGAGTCGTTTCGGACCGCGTTGAGATGCATCTCTAAGCTGTCGCGTGGGTATGTTTTCTTCC
Organism: Rousettus aegyptiacus; assembly: GCF_014176215.1. Taxonomy (NCBI): domain Eukaryota; kingdom Metazoa; phylum Chordata; class Mammalia; order Chiroptera; family Pteropodidae; genus Rousettus; species Rousettus aegyptiacus. The sequence continues at coordinate 41,270,041 of NW_023416288.1, read as the reverse complement.
CGCAGGAGATGGCGAACATCTTGGCTCAGAAGCAGCTGCGGTCCATCATTCTAACGGTGAGTGCCCACGAGCAGCGTCCGCTTTGCTGGGGGTGGGGCGGAGGAAGGCTCTCGCCCGTTCGTCTCCTCTTTCAGTTTTAGTTAATGGTTCCTTCTGCGACCTGCTTCCGTGGCGAAGGAGTAGAACCTAGAGAGGAGGAAACAGTGTGCTGTCAGGATTGGAATGCACGAGGCTTTCCCACGGGCACGGCACCCGCTGATTGGAGGGAGGGGGTCTCTCGAACTGCGCTGGGGAGAAGGATGGTCTGGCAGGAAGTGTTGGACCCCCTTGGTGGGGCAGGCTTGCTCTACTCGCCATAGCTTTAGCGTTGCGTTTAAGGACATCAGGCGCTCGATGACTTAGAGCGTCTACGACGATGAGCGTCTACTACTTGTCATGAAGGAACCGGCTGGACTCATGTCAGGCCCTGAGAGAACCCCTGACACTTTGGCCATCCATTTCCTGTGCCCCTTTTGCAAGGGGAGAGCAGAAAAGACACACGTAGAACCTGCTCATTAATAACTGCGATGCGGACGTGACCAGAAACCTTAGTGGAAAAGCAGGCCTACGTGGTACGTTGTGAATGTTGAGAAATAAGTCAAATGGCAAGATTTCTTGGAGCTTTATCTGCTACTTGACTTTTAACCAAAAGCTGAAAGAGTCATGTGTGATTGATTCCAAATAGTTCTTCAAGCTTACACACACACACACACACACACACACACACACATTCCATCACAATGAGGCCATTAAAAATTAAAGAACTTACGAAGGCAAACAAAATAAATATTCTAGAACCCAAAGCCCATAGTAACAACTGCAATTTGTCATCAAGTTTGATTCTAAACGTTCTAGCTCTCGCGGATGCAAGCACATGAGCGTAATTTTCATCGTTTGACGAAAGAGGCACCCTGGTTCTTTGGGGCTGACACATCTTTCCCTCTGGAACAGGAATCCGAGCTGGGTGTTGGTAGAGCGTTCTATTTCCGGGTCTAAGAATAGTGCAGTAGCAATTGCAGAAGGATTCATTGCATCTTTATTTTTCATGCTGGCTCTCGGTACAAGCGGAAGCTTCCACGTTGACGCATGGTTCAGTGGGGGAGTTTGTGGGAGCGGGGGACAGCGGGAGGGTAAAGGGTTAGACGTACTGAGTTACAGTCTCAGTCCGTTGCTGACGTCACCTTGGTGTGGCCGTCAGAGTTAGAGTGTCCAGAGGCGGGGTGGGCAGCATGGCCACCGTATCTCACAGATGTGGATCTCCTTCAATGGGACTTTTTGGTTTTTTTTATCAGACTTTGATGGCCAAAAGTCCAAGGTTGGTATTCTCCAGCAAGAACGTGGACACTTTTGAGTTGCTAATAAGACAGACACCTGTATCCTTAAGCATGCAGACACTTTGGATACCAAACGTATACTTCACATTAACACTCCGTCCTGGGCGTGGAAGGCCGTGGGGTTTTAGTCCAACGCCCCATCCCATCGCCTAGCTTCCCACCCCCGCAGCCTCCATAATTCTGGTTCCGTGGCTTCCTTCTAGTCTTCATTCTGCGCCCAACCCCCTCCTTCTTTACTTGGCTATTCCGACTCGGTGCTGAGCTCAGGTGCCTGCAGCTCGGGGGCGCCTAGAGCAAGTTTTTTTCAGACAGTAAGATGTGGCTGGGTCCAGCAATTCAGAATGACTGATTCGAAGGGTTCTCCACCTCGCTGACCGGCTGTGTTAAAGGCACAGCCGTGGCCTCTGCCCAGGAGGAAACGAGTCCCACTGAGTCCCATTTCAGAGCCAGCTCGGGTGCCTTTGTTGCCTTTTGGTTCTGTTTCCGAGAAGAAGTGTCATTTTGTTTGCTACTTAATTTGTAATAGGCGAGTAAAGAAACAGACACACATTCCCTCACGGCCTTGCAAGGCGCGGTGGTGGCCCCCCCGGTTTTCACGGTGAATTAACCACAAACCCAATAGGCGCTTGGCCTGCGTGTGTTCCTTCTAAGATTTTTCTCCCTGTAGAAGAGGAATCGCCTGTCAGGGTGGGATGATGGCAAAGATGCTTATAATACCTGTGCACCGTTTATTCCTCTGCTGTATGCAAGGAATGTTTCCGTTGTAGAAGGTCCAGCTCTCTTCAAGAGACTGTCATTTCAGACACACCTCCTCTTGATTTCTATGACTGCAATTGCCAGTGCATTTCCAGTGCCTCCCCTCTTCTACTCCCCCACTGCACACAGTAGGTCTTTTCCTGGTTTCTGGCCTGAAGACCTAGGAACCTAATTGGGCCGTGGAATATAGAAGAAAGCTCCAGGGTCACCTTGTGTTCTTGCCTTTCTTCTGAAGTATAGTTCTGCCAACCTACGTCCCCCCGTAGGTTGTCTGCAAATGAAGACCTCTGTGGCACCACTTATTGTAATGATGGGGGTTAACTTTGGTCATTAGCTTTTTTTCCCCTTGCTTTCTAAAACAAATTTTTGTTTGTGAATCATCTCCCCAGCACGTCATCCGAGCCCAGCGGGCCATCAATAACGAGATGTCGCATCAGCTGTACGTGCTCCAGGTGCTCACCTTCAACCTTCTAGAAGACCGGATGATGACCAAAATGGACCCCCAGGACCAGGTGAGTGCCCGCCGAATGGCCATAAGGCCACGTGATGGAGAGGGTGTCTTCTTTAAAGTCTTTTTCTTATGTTACTCGGAAGCCAGAAGTTTTTAGATGATGTTATTACTGTTTTACTATCATCTCAGAATTCGGGGGAAGGGATTTAAAATTTAGGCGAATCTAGAATCCGGAAATAGGATGAGTGGATTGTTTCATTATGCATCAAACACATGCATATTCTTTATTGACTTAGAGAGCTCGATGTCGCATGACCACAAACCTTGGCCCTTGGCCCCAGTAGCCTCTGGGGTAATAGCTTTGGTCAGTTCCCAACAACTAGGGCCTCTCAGTAGCTCTGTGTGATGTCGACCCTGTAGGTGGAGGAAGCGATCCCCATTCTCCAGTGATCGGCACTGAAAGTGGGGGCCCCAGGTCAACCTGATTTCTGAGCTTGCGCTTGGGTCAGTTGGCTACGTGCTCTGATTGCCTCTAGGTCCGTGGTGGTCGTGCATGAAACCGTACCGTCTCCACCCAAAAGGCCCCGGGGAACTTCGCCGCGTGAGGCGCGGCGAGAGGGGGCGGCTGGGCGCCCTGCGCCGCACGTTTGCACCTTTCGCCGCGCCCCGGCTTTGGCCAGGCGGACGCTCGTTGCCGGCACGTGCGGCCTGGTCTCTCGCAGACGTGAGCCGCACACGTGAAGGGTGTTGCTGCCCCGTTCTCGGCACGGGCCGTGCGATCGAGAGAGACGGAGAGGCTCGGAGACGCCCTCTACCGTGCCCTGGGCTTCAGGCAAGGCCGAGTGCGTCGCCCCAGAGAGATGAGATGCTTGTCTTAACCACCGCTAGCAGAGGAGGGCGATGCATCTTGATGGGAACGGCCGTCCCTGTGTGGAAACCCCGTTATTTATTTAAAAGAGTTTTTTTTTTCTTTTCACATTGTAGTACAAGGTATGCAAAATGAAATGTACCATTTCAACCATTTTTAAGGGTTTGTTTGTAGGAAGGCACTTCTTCTCAGTGGAGTTAGGGCCCCCTTGTCACGTGACTACCGTTCGTGAACCTGTTTCTAATGGTGCCATGCTCCCAGGCCCTTGAGCTTGGCTTCCTCCGATCGCAAGCCTTCCATCACGTTCAGGGCTCCATTTAGACCTTCACCAGCCCATTGACACAAGTGTTCCAGATGACTCGGCCGTGAGGATGCTCGGGGTGGGAAGCCGGGCCTGGCCAGCAGGGAGAATGGCAGGGCGAGGAGGCGTAGGCAGAGCCTTAACGTAGAACATTAGAGGTCTTTCATCTCTCTTCCTTTTGCCCGAACGCAGCGGCTCACGTAGACCCTGGGGACAGAGAGCGCACATGTCCCGCCACACCACAAAAGCAGCTCTCTCCCGCTTACTCTCTCCCTCTCCCCCACGTCTCCAGGCCCAGAGGGACATCATCTTTGAACTTCGAAGAATCGCTTTTGATGCGGAGTCTGAACCGAACACCAGCAGCGGCAGCATGGAGAAGCGCAAGTCCATGTACACCCGGGATTACAAGAAACTTGGCTTCATAGTAAGTAAGCCGCCCCGTCCTCCCGGCGTCCCGGGGCTGACCTCGGCCGCGCAGCTCATGTCTCCGGGCGTGTGGTCCGCTTGCGCCTTGCAGAGTGCTTTCCACATTTTCCAGATGTTCAGCTGGTTCCAGCAGGATCACATGGAAATCTCTTCTGGCTGCAGTGGAATGGAATAACTTGCACAAGTGTGACTAATACCGAGTTTGTTTATTCAGCTCTGATTAAGTGTAACCAAGAGTCGTTAGCCCTGGATGCTTCTAGACTTTATTCAGTCTGTTTCACAAGCTGGTGAAGGGTCTATTCCAATGAAGGGAGTGAAGGCAATGGTGGGATGGAGCTGATTATTGAGTCATTGATTAGATTATTTATATTCGTCGGTTTCACATCAGAATCAAATTGAGAGTCTCCTGAAATTTAACCACAATAAGGTTTCTGCAACATACATTTTCCTAAAAGTTTCATCTTGCTACAAATGCTAATGTCTCCTAGGTTTCCCTATTTTCAGTTTGCAAATCAGAACACGGCTTGACCTGAGTGTAATGTGTTTTATTCTGCCCTTTACCGCTGCCACGTTTCTGTGTGACCTTGGGTTAATTAAGCTCAAATTCTGCAGGCATGAAGTTGGGTTACCATTTAACCTCCATCGTAAACAGCGAAAGTGAGATTTGGGCTAAGCGATTATACATCACCAGGCATTATTTTATAATTGCAAAGACAATTTCCTTGAACACACACAAATCTTATTGTTTATCTACATCACTGTCATGCTTGACATGTTTTGAGGGAACCTACCTTTCACGAGAAGCGTCTTTGAAAACATTTGCGCACCAGTTAACATGCACTGTTTTCTGTTACTGAGTTTTTATTACTGGGCGGCGCTGTAGTTTATTTAACCAAGCCTGTTGGCTGAGGTTTCGAAGTTTTGAAGTTACCGTCTAGACCATAATTAGCATCTTTGCCACTCATTTATGCACGTCCATGACAGTGATATCAGGACAAATTCGTGGAACTGTCATGTCAACAGTCTATATTTCGAAGGCTTTCGAGATTACCAAGTTGCTTTTCACAGACACGTTGACTCTTTTCCGCTTTACCCAGCGGAGGATCAGAGCAATTATGGTGTTGGAACCTCTCCAGTGATGTTTCTTAAACTAAAAACGAAAAATCTAACAACCTGATGAGTCGTTGCTTGTAACGTGGTATTCTTAATATGTCTGTTTAAACAAGAATACTCGTCAAATACATTCAGCTTTGCAATGTGCTTTACAGAGATATTATAACAGCACTTTTGTAGCGCAATATCCTGTATTTGGACTCTGGCATTCCCTTTGATCTTTTAGTTGAATCTACTTTTCAAAGTTTTAACAAACAGTTTCGTGAGTGATGGGCCAGGCGTGAGCTCTCTGTACTTGGCTTGTGTCGAGGATGGATTGAGGGGCATGGAGGGCGGGGGGACAGCCTTGCTGTCGCCTACCTGCCTGTGGCAGTTCCCCAGGGATTTAGCCAAGGGAATGCAGGTGGGGCTCACATCCTCCCTCCCCCCTTGTTCTTCAGATGTTACTTTTACATATTGAACACAACTTCTCTAAATCACCTGCGAGGCTTTGCAAATGCTTCCTCCCCACCCCAGCCTCTTAATGCTAAGTTGTATCAAACAGCCAGGAGATACGCTTTCCAAAATGCTCCTAATTGATTCCATTCGTCCTGCTGGAGAGCCTGGCGTGGGGCGTGTGTGAGTTCCCGCCACTTCGTCTTCCTCCTTCAGCTACTCCTTGGATCTCCGGGGCCCTCCAACTTTGCAGAAAATGCAGAACTCCGGCTCTTTACACCTACAGGTCCCCCCCCCCACCCCCACCGCGGGAACTCGTGGCCTCTCGGCCCCAGGTGGAGGCCGTCGATCCCAGAATGCACAGCGTCATTCCCGGCCACGTGCGCGGGGCGGAGAAAGGGCGATTGGAAGAACACTTGGCACTCGGGGTGCCTCAGGCCTCCGGGCAGGGCCTTCGCGGTAGGCGTGAAGCATCGCCCCTTTTCATCTTCACGCGCTGGTTCCGTGCGGAGTCGCCAGCGGGCCCACGAGGCGGGCTCCCAGTGAGTTTTCTCTCGTCGCTCTACACGTTTTAGCGTGAATGTTGCTCCCTCCCCCAGTTTCGAGCGCGTCTTATTTTCAGTGTCTGCTGAGTGGGGGCGGGGGGCGGGGCCGTAGGTGTAAAGAGTGCTTTATCAAAAAGGATGCAATTAAAAAAACAACTGGACGTTCATTCGGCGAGGTTGTAGGGCCTTTACCGCGTATGGGGCCTGCTCACCAAGGGCTTGAAAAGCCGTCTTAGAAAAAGCAAAGACCTTGGACAGAGAAAAACCAAAAAGGGACTGTTGGCTTCTCTTCTTTTTCCATGGTTCTTTTTTTTAGTTTCAATTTTAGTCCTTCCTCCCAAACTCCCAGGCCGCGCTCTTCCACCAGAGAGTTGAGAAACCTTAAAGGTTAGTTAGTCCTGATTTCTAGCGCTAGAAACGACCCAGCAGCTGTGACAAGGAGTCCTGCTCTCGAACGTCCAGGCGGCCAGAAACAGACTGGCCTGGCTCGAGGGACGCGCGTGCGCATGGCGCCCCCTGGTGGCCGCCGCGCAGAAACGCGGGAAGCCGGCGGGGCGCCGCAGGGGGCCGCCGCCCGAGCTCTCTGCGGTAGGGCCGCCCGGCTCAGAACGCAGAACTCGGTGCTTTCAAAAGCGGGGTAGTGTCTCCTGCTAACGCTTTGCTGTGCTCCCTTCCGATAACTCCTTCAGGAGCGCTTGGAGATTCGGACCCCTTTTGAATCCCTTTGAAGAAAAGTTTGGTTTACAGCGTGAAGACTGCTGTTTGTGGTTTCGCGTCGCCTCCCAAACGGGCAGGCGGTGCCCAGGGCGAGTTAGATGACGAGTTTTTGGTGCTGAGCGGGCCTGGATTTTAATTCTTTTTTTTTTTTTTTTTTTCTCCTTACAAGCCGTGGGCCAGCGGGCCAGTTATTTCACCTATCTGGGCATCAGTTTCCTCGTTGGTGAAGCTGGGCAGGTGTTCTATTTCGAGGTCGCCGGAGGCTCCCGCAAGCCCCCCGGTTGGCGATGAGTGTGGCACAGGGGGTGGAGAATGCGCCAGCTGGTGCTGCTTCCCTTCCTTGCGCTTTGCAGGGCCGTATCGTGGAAATCACGGGCAGCTTTTGACGCTCTCCAAAGCTCTCCTGGCTCCAACAAGGCAAGAACGGGTTGTTAAAGAGTAGTAAACCACCGCACCTCCAAAAAGGCAGATGCTCCTGGTACTCCTTCTCCCCGCAGATTTCTCTGATGAAATAATTCTAAAATCTCAAGGGTCTCGTGCGGTTAGTCATAACACAGAAAAGCACCTGCTTTTAGAACAAAGCTGCGTAGTCTCCTACGATCTCTTAGTTAATGGTTCTCTACTTTCAACGTGGACACGGCTTTGTAGGTCACCTATTGGAAGGAGGGGGTTAGGGTTATCTGAGATATTAATACTATTTCTATTGGAACTCTAAGGAAGTGTGCATGATAGAAGGTAGATTCTCGTTTTCAGAACGACTTTATTTTGAAAACAGGAAATGCTGATATGCATACTCTACCCCGTTGTTTGTAATGACCAGGAACTGTGCAAAAGGCCTTTTAGGCTCTGTGGAGAGTTGTCTTTCTGACCAGAGACCCTTCAGAACTTATCTGTCTTGACATTGCATTGATAGCTTCTCTATTCCTGAATTTTACCCTTGTCCAGTCTGTTGGACAAACAGTGAAAAAAGAGGGGTCTGTACCGGCTACCGCAGAGGTGTCGTGGGTTCATTTCCGATCACCAAACTACAGCAAACATGGTAATAAAGGGAGTCTCATGAATGTTTTCTTCCTGAGGGCAGGTATAAGTTACGTTTACACTATACTGTAGTCTGTACACAATGCAATAGCATTATGCCTTTTAAAAACTGCACATATCTTAATTAAAAATACTTTGTTGCTAAACATTGCTAACCACCATCTGAGCCTTCAGCAGGTCATAGTCTTTTTTGCTGGTGGAGGGTCTGGCCTCGTTGTTGATGGCTGCTGACTGATCAGGGAGTGGTTGCTGAAGGCCGGGGTAGGTGCGGAAATTTCTTAAAATAGGACAATAATAAAATGTGCTGCATCTATCGACTTTTCCCTTCATGAACGATTTCTCTGTAGCATGCGATGCCGTTTGATAGCATTTCACCCACAATAGAACTTCTTTCAAAATTAGGGTCAATCCTTTCAAACTCTACTGCTGCTTCATCAGCTAAGTTTAAGTAATATTCTAAATCCTTTGTTGTCATTTCAAAAATCTTCACCAGGAGTAGATTCCATCTCAAGAAACTGGTTTCTTTGCTCGACCATAAAAGCTACTCCTCGGTCATTCACGTTTTATCAGGAGACTGCGACAACTCAGTCACATCTTCAGGCTCCACCTCTGATTCTAGTTCTCTTGCTATTTCCATCACATCTTCAGTCACTTCCTCCCTAAAGTCTTGAGCCCCTCAAAGTCATCCACGAGGACTGGAATTAACTTCCCTCTGCGAGCTTCCGACGTCTCTTCTGCGGCTTCCTTACCTCTCCGGCCGTCATAGCACTGCACAGGGTCCGGGCCTTGCTCTGGATCAAGCCGCGGCTCCAGGGGATGTTGTCGTGGGCTTGAGCCTCCGCGCAGACCACTAAAACGTCCTCCACATCAGCAGCAAGGCTGCTTCGCTTTCTTATCGTGTGCATGTTCGCTGGAGTATTCCTTTTCATTTCCTTCCAGAACTCTTTCCTTACAACTTGGCTAACAGTGGGTGCAAGAGGCTTAGGTTTCGGCTCATCTGGGCTTTCGACATGCCTTCCTCGCTGACTTTAACCATTTCCAGCTTTTGATTTAAAGTGAGAGAGATACAATTCTTCCTCTTCCCCTTGAACACTTAGAGGCCACTGTAGGGCTACTAATTAGCCTAATTCATTGTATTTGTATCCCAAGGAATAGGGAAGCCTGAGGAGAAAGAGAGAGACAGCAGAATGGCCGTACATGGATAGTCACATCACTTGCATTTATCGATTAAGTTTTTGTTATATGTGGGTGCAGTTTGGGGCCCCCCAAAACAGGTGCAATAGTAACATCAAAGATCACTGATCACAGGTCACCGCAACAAAAATAATCCTCATAAAAAAAAGTTCGAAATAGTGCAGGAATTCCCACAACGTGATGCAGACACAGGAAGTGAGCAGATTCTGTTAGGAAAGTGGCGTTGATAGACTTACTCAAGGCAGGGTCGCCGCGAACCTTCAGTTTGTTTAAAACAAAACAAAACAAAGCGTATCTGTGAAGAGCCATAAAATGAGGCATGGCTCCTGTTCGTTTTCTGGTCCCTCGTGAACCAACGTAGATGTGACACCTGGACGAGGCTCCCCTCTCCTTAGCTGTCGCCTCCTGCTCCCCTCTGCGCCCCCCCCACCCCCACCATTTAGCTTGCCGGGGGCCACAATAAACTCATTTTTAATAGGATCTGTTTCTAAACAAAGTAATGTGCTTTCATATAAAACGTTTTCGTACACATTTCCCTTAACATTTTCAGATTGTCTTAAAAGAGAAAACACGTGTAAAATGTGAAGGTAGAAAAGAAGTAATGGGAGAAATATTATTTCAGAATTAAGAGTGTCTTTTAAAAATGTGGGTTTTATTATATTCAAGTATGATGATTCCACTGAAAAGATCCTTTGTTACTCAGACTTCAGGAAAGGAAAGAGCATGTCACGTCACACAGGGGTGCGGGGGAGCAGCAGGGGCGGCCAGGAGGCAGGGGTGGGGTGTGGGGGGTGGAGAGGTGGGGTAGGGAGGGGAAAGGGGGTGGGGGTAGAGCCTCTGCTGAAATTTGCTTGGAAAGGCAGTGCAGACCGGCCCAGGACTGGCTAGCTGGGGTTGTGTCCCTGGCCTCCAGGGCACAGGTGCCTGCTAGAGCTGTCAGGTGCCCGCCCCTGTGGTGGGGGGCTGGGGGGCTGGGGGGCTGCGGAGGTTAGTGGCCCAGAGTGCAGAAGCCTGATTAAAGGAGTTGATTGGGGCGCAGGGTCTGGATTGGTTAGTTTGCATATGAAAGGCACACTTCCTGTCTCTAAGGCATTAGCTAACCCTTGGAAAGACGGTTTCTCTAAAGTCAGCAGGACCCAAGATATCATCACAGCGCCAGGAAACGCGAAAGAAAATCATTAACACAGATTCGTGTTCAGAGTTTTAGAGGCTTTTCCCACTTTCTCCAGTGAGAGGAGAGAACACGCATGCTAAACGCAGGTGTAATTATGCGTGATCGCACATGCCGTGCTCGATTTCCTCAAATGCAGAGGGCAGAGGCTGAAGCGGGCCGCAGAGCCACACGCTCACGTATGTGCCTGTCTCGCCCTCCATAGCCACCCCCGCCCTCGTTTCTACACCACGGAGGGAAACGCTCCTAGGGTTCGACCGTCGCCGCGAGGGCGCGACGTCGGGGTTGAGTGTGGTCCCTGGAGTCGCGCTGCCCAGCTTCGATTCCTGACCTGTGACGCGCACGGGCTGAGTGACTTGGGCAAGTGACGGGACGTTTCGGAGTCTCGGTTTCCTCGTCTTTAAACCGGGGCGTGATCGCGATCCGCATCAGTGGGTTTGCTGTGTGGATTGAACTAGTGGATACTTGTGCATCCTACAGAACAGCGCTTGGCGCATGGTAAGCAGACGATGGATTCAGATGCGGTTATGATGATGTGGCAGGTACTGTGAATGTTATTGTTGGGACGTCACCCAGTTCCCCGTGACACTGCGACAGATAGCGATGGGGGAGGGAGAGTTGTCGTTTATCCCAGGAGGACTGTGAGAAAACACGTTTCGGAGTAACAGTTCGAGATGGAAGAACAGTGTGTGCTTGGGAAACGGCCGATGATTTGTCGTTGCCAATGCTCGTGGGGAGAGAGCAGCAGAGAATTGTAAATTCAAAGGAGTTTAAAATCCAGTCGATCCTCACTACGCACGGGTTTTGTATTTGGAAATTAACCTATTCACTAAACTTTATTCGTAACCCCTCACATCAGCGTTCCTGGTGCTTTCGTAGTCATTTGCAGACGTGCACGGAGCGGGCAAAAGTTTGTGCTGCCCTTGAGGTCGACGAGACGATGCTCTGGCTGCTGCTTCCAGCCCTCAGATCGTAAGCAAGCGTCCTTTCCCCAGTCTGGCCGGGGCCACGGTTTTTGCATGTTGTTCTTCGTGCTGGTGGTGATTTTGCTGTTTAAAATGGTCCCCTGGCGTAGCGCCGAGGCCGGCGAGTGTTTGCAAGTGCCTCAGGCTGTGACGTGCCTTGTGGAGAAAATGTGTGTGTTAGGCGAACTTCATCCAGACGTGAGTTACAGTGCCGCCGCCGTGAGGTCAGTGTTAATGAATCGACAGTGTGTATTAAATAAGGTTTATTAAGTAGAAACACACGTAAACCAAGTCTGTGTATCGGTTGGTTGACGAAAATCTTGTAACCAGAGGCTGAAAGGAACCTAACCCTCTATTTCTTCCAGGAAGCAATGGTTCGGGGCACGTTAATTTGGGGTTTGCGGTGACTTCACAGGACCTAACTACAGGCAAGAAGGAGGCTCGAGTGCCCTTTAGTCTCTGGGGAGCTCTCGGGCAAGCCATGGGGTGGAGGACCCCAGGCTGTCCGAGGCTCAGCAGTCTCCTAGCCGCGTGTCCTGTGTGTCATAAGCAGGGAAGAGAGAGCCGCCCTTCCCTTGCTCACAGGCACATGACATGGGAGACAAGTCATTTGGCACCGCTCAGGACAGTCACGGGGGTTGAGTAGGGCCCACTGTGATCTGATTCGCTCATTTGAAAGCCAGACGCTGCCTTGAAACGGCTGCTGTCTCAAAACACCACGTCTCTGACATCAGAGGATTTTCATTCTGCGATCAGTGTTCAGTCTAAAATCACTCTACGGAGGTGAGAACTGAGCCCGCGGTGGGCTTGGTTAATTTTTCCGTGTCGTTCCTCACGGGACTTCCTCATGAGGTTTAGTCTCCGAGAATGTGACTCAGGGCCTTGAAGTACAAGCACAGCATCAGCAAGAATGTAGAAATCTATGCTGCGAGTAGATCTTGACATCCACCTCGTGTTCAGGGTGCTCGCCCCCCTTTGCAACGGACGAGGCGTCTGCGGAAGCCCCAGGCGAAAGCAGACACTTTATGAAGCACGTTGCTTTTTCCCACAGGAAAGATTAAATCATTGGGATGGTATTGCTAGGCAAGCGCTTTGCTTCACGCAGTTAAAGATAGAACCATAAACAATACGAGGACAGCTAATGTATTGTTTTCTTAACTGTCATTCACGGAAGTTCTCGATGTTCTAGCTGCAAGACTTGGGGGGTCCCACTGTGGGCCGGGATGCTCCGGCAGGACGCTCTGGCCACTCCTGGCCAGTCCACCTGGCCCCAGCTGACTGCGTCCGCCGGGAGACAGCGAGGGGACTGCTGGTGACCGAGCCCCCTGCATGGTTCAGTTGGGTGACGTCAGGCTGCCCGTTCCTCGGATCTTGCCTTTTCTGGCTCCTTGACACTGTGCCCTCGTCCATTCTGGTCAGACACCCCTGTCCCCCCTCATCTGAAGCGCAGCGAAGCCCCGGTCCTCATCATGTCTAGTCTTGTTCCACGGGGTGTAGCTGTCGGCCAGTCGCCAGTCATCGTCACAGAGGCCAGATCAGAATCAGCCACCAGGTGGCACAAAAGCACAGCCGTTGGCTCCCGACCAGCCGAGGGGACGGGGGACACCCGGTCACCTCGCGGCTGCGATCATCGGCCTGCAGAGTGAAGCCGTGGGGACAGGGCGAGCCTTCGGACCTCCCCGGGGGTCTCGTGAGCCTTCGTCCAGGCGCTGCCGCGGCTGGGAGCCTCCCTGCTCGGTGGGATTTGCCGGCTGTGCTGAGCTTGCATCCAGCACCCACGGCTCCCGGCCCTCACTCCTCACTCCCTTACACCATCATGAAAGTCTTCATGCGGGGCACGATCCGTACGTCTAGTACCTTCTCCCATGAAAGTGCAGGGCCGGGTGCTCTGGGAACGGGAAACCTAAATGAGTATCGACGTAGGAACAGCAACGTGTCCGGGGTTTTCAGAACACGCGTGATCCCCAGATCACGTGACAGCAGCAGCGCGAGGCGCAGGGAACCCGCGTCGTGGGGACGCGGACCCAGCGGTCTGGGGGAGTCCGAGCCGAGGCTTGACGTGTAGTTCTCAGGTACGTAGGCTCTGCGAGACTCGTTCCTCAACTTTTTTTTTTTTTTTAAGCTGCATGTTCAGTGGTGGTGTGGAGACCGCGTCCTGATGCGGGGTCACCTGAGCCCCAAGCGCGGTTTTCCTTCAGGCTCTGCCTTTCCCCTCCTGGCTCCGACACGTGGCCAGGGACAGAGTGGTCCGGGAGGCCACCCCTCACCCCGCAAGGCCGCCCCTCGCCCCGCACAGACGCGGGCGGCGTAGCTCGCCTCCTGGACAGGCAGTCGTGCACACCGGCTGCCCGCGCCCCTGGCCGGCACCCGCGGGCTCTGCGGCGCCTGTCCGGGCGTTTCTGGCCCAGCGGCCCGGGGCACACACTGCTCCTCCCGGTTCGGTTCTGGGGCTGAGACCGGGCCCTGGCCGAAGCCGTCTCTGCACCGGCAGAAAGGGGACGAGCCGCCCTGAAGCGGCCTCTGGCAGGGCCCGTAAGACCAGCAGGTGGCATTTCCCACCCACGGGTGACCTGGGCAGAGAGCTCGCGGGGACCCAGGCCCTGCACGGTCGGCTCTTCCCACTTCTGTCTCGGGATGGTGTCATGTCTCTTCCTCGTGAGACGGGAGACATCCAGAAGGTCCTCCGGGGACACTTTGCTCCCACCGGGGTGGGGAAGGACGGTCAGGCCAGGACCAGGCAGCTGTAGGGGCGGCTGACCCCCCTCGTCACCCCCCCCCCCCCCGTGCTCCGTGTCCTGCCTCCAGCCTGGGTCGGTGACCTTGCGCGGGTGACATGCTATTCCCGGCCGCCTGACCCACCGGGGGAGGGACCCGGCGGCTGACCTCCCCTCAGGCCCGGCCCACGAAGACCCGGCGTTCCCCAGGGGCCAAGCCACCTGGAGCCTGTGCAAAGCCCAGCCGCCTCCACTCCCCCCGAGGGACACGCGAATACTTGTCCTTTTGACAGGTTTGGGTATTTTTAAAGGACCTGAGTTAAAGGGAAGCTTTTAAAAACAAATGTCCGATGACTCATGGCCACGACAATGTTTGAGCTTTGTTCTCCACTTGTGTGTGGGTTTTTTTTTTTTTTACTGTAAGTAATTTTACCTTCAGGCAGAATGTCTCAGGGACAACGATTTAAAAGACAGGTCGCTTGGAGTGTTCCGCACACTCCTGTTCTGTTCAGCTCCTGCTGTTTGGCCCCAGGAAGGACAGTGAGGGCCACGGCCTGTCAGAGACAAGGTTGTTTTCCGGTCACTAGGGGGCGCTCCTAACAAAGGAGTTACTCTCCAGGCTGAAGCCGTTTTTATACAGAAAGAGCAGCTCCGACACGCTCGAGGACAGGGGGCACTCAGTGGGGTAACTTTAGAAAGAGGCTCAGAAGAACCCTGTCCCGTTTGGAACCTTCCGCCATCCATATTTCGCTTGAAACCCACACGAGCTGTGTCCTTTCCCAAACATAGCTGTGGCAGAGGGAGGCAGGTGATAAAACCTCGTAAGGGATTGTGTGCGTTTCCTTGGCATCCTTTCTCTGTCCCCGAAACTTTGGCGTCAAAGGGCACCGTCGGGCAGGTAACGGTGACGCTGAGGGGACGCGGGCTTTGTGACATGCACACGAGTCCGTT
This sequence comes from Rousettus aegyptiacus, assembly GCF_014176215.1. Taxonomy (NCBI): domain Eukaryota; kingdom Metazoa; phylum Chordata; class Mammalia; order Chiroptera; family Pteropodidae; genus Rousettus; species Rousettus aegyptiacus. The sequence goes on along the minus strand of NW_023416288.1, from coordinate 41,255,023 downwards.
GTGTCCGAGACTAACACAGCATGGCTGTGGGGCCAGACGGCCTGGTTTTCATCCCGGCTCCACTGCTCAGCAGCCCTGGGACCTTGACACTGCACCTCACTGTCCTCTACCCCAGTATCTTCATTAGTAAGACGGGCATAGTGGTAGTTCCTACCAAAGCTCGTCGTGGAGACTAATAAGTTAATAGATGTCCAGTTCTTAGACACCCGCCTGGTGCTGAGAAAATTTTAACAAATTCTGGGGAGCAGCATTGCCATTTGGATTGGGCGGTTTCGCCAAGTCTGGGGCCTGTGTTCCCCACCCCACCCCACCCCCAGCAATTGAGAGAGGTCCCCCTTTGACCAGAATCTTCTGGGCCGGAGAGTAGAAATACGTAGCTTCAAAAGCAGAGCTAAGTCTGAGGGGCAACACGTCCCAAAGTCCGCGAATGCTGCAGAGTTCTGGAGTGCTTAGGCGGGCGCAGCAGGGCCGGAGTTCCGTGCCCCTCGGAGACCCTCTCTCATGAAGCGATGCTTCTGTGTCCTCCGCCTCTCTGCAACGCAGACGAGCATGCAGGCCCGTCACCGAGGCGATCGGCGTGAGGCCAGCCCGTCACAGACCCGGGCGCCTGCGAGATCTTCAGAAAGCGGGGCGGGCTGCCCGTGAGACGGGAGACATCTGTCCAGGGCTGCCCTTTTGAGGGCCTTGGACCTGGGCTGGACAGAGCCAGGACCAGAGCGCGTGAGCGAGGATGGGGTCCTGGGACCAGGGTGGGTCGTCGTAAACCTCCAGCCCCTCTTCCGGCGATGCTTTGCTGTCCTCGCCTGGCCTCATGGTTTCGCCTGTGGGAGGATCCTATCAGAGGACCCCTGAGAGCAGGGCTGGCTCTTCTGGGGTGCTGGCAAGAGGGCGAGGATGTGGCCAGTTCAGAGACTCGGGGTGCCGTCCCCTGCTTGCTGGCGACGGCCGTGAAACAGGCCCACGTGAAGCTGGCATGGCTTCTGTCTTCATCCTCTTTCTTGAGATTCTTTTTCTTTTCCTTTTATTTTCCCCCCAAGTGGTCGCCATTTGGCACCGCGCCTCGCAGCTCTGACTCTGGTGTGACCTCTTGAGAGGAGGTGCCGGCGAGACGTCCAGACGGGTTTCGCGTCTGCGATGTCATGTTTGTTCGCCGGGAGCTGGCTTTGTGGCGTGGGATTCTAATTCTGGGGATGGCATTTTGTATGTGTAGGAAGACTGTCAAAACCTTTCCAGCGGGAAGGGACAGGAACCAATTTGAGAATCCTGTGGTTATGTAAGCACTGGCCCGAGGCAGCCTGTACTTGCTCATTTTAAACAGGAGGGAGAGGGGCGAATTCTCCAGGATGAGCTCCTGCAAACTTACGGCCTCTTCAGTGAGAACCACGCATGCTCCTGAGATGGTCCTGGAGATGAGCTAGTTAGAGAGGTGGTGGGTATTTATTAACTCTTCGCTTTTCTGTTATGCGTGCTCCTCCTCTTTAAATGTTTACCAAACTTGCTGTGAATATATAATATTTAGTTGGCCTATTGGGGTTTGCAGTGGTTTTATATCAATAATGCAGCAGCCGGACGGGCAGCCACCCCTCCCAGCAGCGGCCTACTGGGTGCCTCTCAGGACAAGCCAGACAGCTCCCATGGGCCATCTCGGTTCATCTCTGCGAGGCTCAGAGACCATGATTCCTCCTTCAGAGATGAAGAAAATCGGGCCTTTCGGTTTTAAGAAAGTAAACCCCTGCCCAAGGGGGCTGCTTTGTTTTGGCGAGGCAGGTAACACTCGCAGACTTAATGTCAGTTCTTGAGTTGTTTGGCCAAAGGTACAGACGGCGGTGGGAGCTCGCGCCGACACGGGCGCACGTGGGGTGTCTTGGCATCTGTTCTTCTGGCCTCCAGATGTCCCCCGGGTGTGCGAGGCTGGGACACTCCGCTCCCATGCTGTCCTGCCAGGGCTGAGAAACCCACCCAAGGCCGGGGACTCGCCGCGGCGTGTGCGGCGCTGCCTGGGCTCCCGTGCCGCGCATGCGCACAGCGCTCTCAGCCCCGGGTCCCGCGGGGAGCCGCCCCGCGTGGTGGCCCGTGGCCCTGCCAGCCTGCGCCAGCCCCGAGCGTGGCGAGGGCGTGCCCTCATCACAGCTTTGTGTTTTTGTTCTGTGCACATGTCAGAAAAAAAAAAATTACCTCCATCTGAAAAGAGATTTCTGTGAAAATATCAGCCTGGGAGCCAGGGGGCCTTGTCTGGGGAAGTGTCGTTTTGCGGGTCGTGCCCTGTGACCCTGTGTGGGGCAGGGGCTGTGAGTTCGCCGCGGGTCCGAGCCTTGCTTCTCACACGCCTTCTTGGGCAGGTTTCACAAGGTAGTGCACACATGGCAGGCAAATGGATCATGACTTGTCAGGTCGAATTCTTCAAACCCCTCATAGAAATGTCTGCTCCAGGTCTCAGCGTGTACCTGCAATGTTTTGTTTTGTTTTTTGGATGTTTACTCCACGAACTTTTTCGTTTCACGCAATGATTCTTTCTGCTAATCCATTTAATAATACATTCCTATTGTGGAAACTTTGAAGAGAGATCATTGTAAAGAAGCAAAGCAAAGACACAGGACACCACAAGGAGACCCCGCCCCCATAATCTTGCCCCCCTGTTGAGCCGTCTCCTTTACTGCTTTTTCTACATACATAGTCGCGATAACACGTTCAGCTTCCTGTCGTTTCCATGTCATTGGTAAATCCTGATCAAACTCTGTGTTGTGCCCAGATGGTGCTTCATTAAGTGATTGAACCATTATTTATTTAGGCGTTTTCCTGTGTCCTTAAGGACTGTAAAAATATATATATATATATCCAGAAATGATTCAGTGCACATATTGTGCATAATTATTTGTCTTCATTTAAGATTATTTTCTTAATGGAGATTATTAGTCTCTTGGATCAAAACATAAGGACATTTTTAAAACTCTCATTTATAGTTTTGTTTATTTGTACTTTCTATTTTAAAATTCTTCCTTCTTTCCTTGAAGTGGGTTATTATGTGTGTTCTTTCTAACTACTTTTTTTTTGAATTCTTCTCTGTGCATGTGTGTGTTTTTTTAACTATTCTAATTATGAGAGCAGGACACACTTATTCAGAATTCAGAAATAATAGACAACCAAAATGATTTAGATAAAAGTCAGCCATATCCCCTCACATATACATAAAATATTGTTAAGATATGATGTATATCTTTCCAGATTTTTGCTAGTGGTTTGTGATGGACTTGAACATATTTAGAAGTTCCAACAAAAGTAGGTTGGTTTGGATGAATGTTTTAGTCTGGGTTTGCTATATTTTTATCCTGTAGGGAGTATGTCTTCCCTGGCTATTTTAGGTTTGTTACCTTCACTGTGTAGAGCAATTCATAAGGACCCATATCGACAGGTGTCTGCGGTTATAATACCAGTGCCTAGAGTCAGACCACCTGGATAGCCAGAGAAGGCATCCCTAATCTCTGTCTCCCCATGTCTTTGACCTCTGAACCACACATGCACAGAGCAGACTGCAAGCAGCCTAGGTGTAGATGAAAGATCTGAACGGAGACCCCGATCTGCAACCCCAGAAAATTACCTGCTAAAATGAAAGAAACAATGCTCATTGGAAACCAGTAACAGAATCCAGAATCCCCACTACTTAACATTTGTAGTGTCTGGAATATCATGCCAACTTCCCTAAGATATGAAGGAGGAGGACACAGTCCATTAAGTCAACTCCAAGATGAACCAAATGTTAAAACTAACAGTCAAGGAGTTTAGAACGACCGTGAAAACTATCCACAGTGAAAAAAGGCAAACCATGTTTTTAATGAATGAAATCTTAGCAGGAAAAATTAGAAGTCTCGGTAGAGAAATAAAAACAATAGGAAAAAAAAATGGAAATTCAAGAAATGAAAAATACAATTCCTGAAATTCCCAGGACATAATAAATCTTTTAGAAATGTAAATAGAGATTATCATTTTGCCATATAAGAACAAAGGCAAGGAATCTTGCTCTTATGTTATTACATTTTTACTAATGAAATAGTAGAATGGGCATTCTGTTTATCTTTACATCTTCTAAACCAGGGGCCCCCAACCCCTGGTACCGGTCCATGGCCTGTTAGGAACCGGGCCGCACAGCAGGAGGTGAGCGGCGGGCCAGCGAGTGACGCTTCACCTGTATCTGCAGCCGCTCCCAGCGCCAGCATCACCGCCTCGGCTCCGCCTCAGATCATCGGGCATTAGATTCTCATGGGAGCACCGGCTCCTGGTACCGAAGAAGCTGGGGACCGCTGTTCTAACCCTTGTTCTCCTTAGCCTCAGGGAAAAGAAATGTTCCGGAATGGGAGTAGCGAAGCGAGGAAGTTGGGAAGGTTTGGGGGGCTATAACGCCGTCCCTCGACTTCCCTCTTCTGGGCTGGCGTGTGGCCTTCCTTCCTGTCTGTCCCCAGGTGGCAAATTCCCGCTCATCTCCTCCTTTATCTCTCTCCTAATGGGCCCTGAGTAATAGCAGGTCGGCTTCTAGGTCTTCCTTATCTCTTTCCCTAATAGGAATTAAATGAATGTGTACTGAGTGAATGAAGAAAGCTTTGGGGTCCCTTAATCCTTGTTGTTATCCCTCAGCCTTTTTTCTCGTAATTGTTCTGTCTTTATTGCAAATGTTTTAGGGTGGTTTACAAGAAATCACGTAACTTACTGAATCAATATTATTTACTGTGTACACTGGCAGAATGTTTGCCATTTTGCTTTACAATCGGGCTTTATTTTTGTACAACATATTTAATCACCGTAAAAATTCGAGTGTCCATCACTCTAAATAGACCTGTCCTTCCTCTCCCTGTCCCCCTCCATCCCCTTTGTTGTATCTTCTATACTATCCATAGCTTTAGTTCCTCTATTAGTCCTTCAGGGCAGTTCTTTGATTCCTATTCCTAAAATATTCCCCTTTAAAATCGTGCCGTAAAAGTGTGTCTACACGTTGATCTCCTTTACCACACACGTCTTGGTCAATGCGTTTTAAATCTAGCTTCCATATGTTAGTGCTTTTTGACATTGTTTTTTTTTTTGTTTTTGTTTTTTGTTTTTTGTTTTTTTTTGTAGAGCTTTGTAAAAAAAAAAAAAAATAGCAGAGGTCTGAGCCCTCTTTATGGATGACCAGCCCTAGGGGAGAAAGAAGAGCTGGGAATTTTTCGTCTACTTACAGTCCTATGCCTGAGCCTCTCCCGAGTGTTTGACGTACTTTCCTCAGTTAATCTCCATGAGTAGCTTGTAAACTAGGTGTTTCGCCCCTTAATTTATATCTGGAAATCCTGAGGTTAGGTAACCTGCCCAGAGACTCACAGGTGGCAAGAGGAAGCAACACAGGACTTGGTGATAATTTCGTCTCCTACCCAAGCCGCTGTTGTTTGGCAGGACGCCACACTGCCTCTGTCTGTCACCGAAGGTCATGAGAACTCGGGGATGCAAACGAGGACGCGGTGGCCACGCAGGAGCGATTTCGCTTCCTGCGGAAGAGCAATAATTGGGAACTTTTCTCACTGCGCAATGGCACGATGGGTCTCATCTGGTCCTCCTTGTGTGCTGAGTTGTCATGCTGCCTGTCCCTCTCCCACTCTCACGGGGAGTGCGAGTGGGTAGCGGTGGGATTGTTATCTGAATGTCCCCGACAGTGCTGGCCGTGTGCAAGACACACCACGCGGGACCGCAAGGCCACCACGTTAAACTGCCCGGGCGCAGATGCGCTCACTCCCTTTCCGCGCGGCGCCGATCGCCGCACCTGCCACCAGGGGGCAGCATCTTCACAGGGTTTGCTTACCTGGGCGCAGGGGAGTGGGCCGCGCTGTCAGTCATGGACGCTCACCCCAAACCCTGTACCTCCTCACCTCTTAGCCTCCAGGGCGGATGACCCAGTCTTAATTGGGCAAAGTGAATGCAAACCAGTTGCTTTTTTGTTAGTTTTTAGTTTTTGTTTTTTGAGGAAGGCGTTCAGAGAAAGGAAATACACCTTCTGCATGCACCGGCATCCACATTAAAATACCTGTTTTTTTACATGAACACATGTATTGTGTGCACCTAGTGCTTTCTACTACCGAGCGTACTCGTTTGCTTTGCCAGGGCTGCAGTGATCATCAGCGTGTGTCGTGGCCACCAGTTAAACCTTATTTTCCTAAACATACGCTTCGGTGATTGCAAAGCAGCCACGTCAGCAGGGCCTTCGCGGCCCGCTGTCCGAAGTGCTGACTTCGGAGACAGCCCACCTGCATTCGGACTTTGTTAGCTGTGTGACCTTAAGCGATTTCTTCAACTCTCCAATAGCGCATACCCATTTATAAAATGCGGATAAGAACGCCCTTTGGGTGTGGGGATTCTGGTGTGAGCGCTCAGCCTGGGGCGGGGTGGGGGCAGAGGGGAGAGGCTGCGGGTGGGTTTGGAGTCGGGCCTTGCTTAGGGAGGCTCTCTGTGCCCCTGGGCCCGGTCATAGTTTGCCATCTGACAGTTTGCATCTGCCTCTTACTCCCATTTTGAGTTTGGGCAGTTGTGGCTCCTGGAATGATGGACTCTGGAGACACCCCCAGGACCCATTATTATTATTTTTTTCATAGCTATGAAATTGACATGACATAAAATTAACCAAAGTGAAAAATTTATTTAGTATATTCATAAAATTGGACAACCACCCCCTCTCTGTCTAGCTCTCGAAATCATTCCTTTTTTTTTTTTTTAAACCCTTTATTTTGATAGAAGTGTGAGCTTAGGGAAGAGCTGCTGGGCTAGCCTAGGAGCGCGGCCGCGCGACCTTCAGCCGGGGTCACAGGGACTGTGCACCTTTCGCCCGACCTGCTCACCGCTGTGCTCTTCCCGCATGTGTATTATGCATAACATGCAGTACATGTGTCATACGCAACACGCATGTTACATACACATACACAAACTGTATGTACATACATTTCCCCCTCGAACCGTAGGAGAGCATGTTGGGGACATTGTGACTCTTTCCCACTACATACTGTCATATGTCTTTTCTAATAAGGGCACGTAGTACGATTATCAAAATCTGAAAAATTTATATTGGTAAAACGCTATTTTCTAATCCACAGTCCTTGCTTGAATTTGAGTAAGCGTCCTGTATACCTTTTCCCCCCAGTCCGTATCCGGTCTGCCACCTCGCACGACACTGAGTTGCCGCCCTTTTCGCTGCCCTTTAACCTGGAAGAGCTGCTTTCTTCCTGGGCCTGACCTTGGCATTTTTTGTAGAGCAGAGGCCGGTTGTTTTCTGCATTGTCTCTCAGTGTGAATTTGGCTAATGTTTTCTGTGATCCGATTCACGTTCTTAGTATATAGGACATCGTCTGCTACAGAAGAATGTGTCCCGGCTTCCAAGGGCTAGCCTTACAAACATTGTTGTTTAGCCCGAGCCCTGTGAGCTGTAGTGATTCTGGGCCCAGCTCCCCCTGGGCTGCAGACGTCTGCAGCATGTGGATTCAGGAGTCATGTAACTGGCTTCCGTGGCTTTGAGACTGGAAGGCAGTGACTGGGACTCAGGTGCCCTGCTCTGCGTCAGACTCTGCGTCCTTTTATACCCTGGAGCCAACGGGAGTTTCCTGCACTTCCCGTTCACTTGTCAGATGTTGAATGAGAAAGTGACAACTTGCAGCGTAAATTGTTAAGAGATAACGAAATGGTAAATTGTTAAGAGGTAATGAAATCGGCCTCCTGGGGCAGAGCAAAGACTGCGAGGCTGTCCATGGGGCCCCGGCACCCCTTCCCTGGGTGGACGGAGCCTTTCGTTTCTTCACCTGTGTAATTCCCCTCTGCCAAGGAAAAACACGCTACTACCTGAGAATCAACAGCAAGTCAACGATGTCAATTTCGGTGTCTTACTTGGTAGCTAATTTCTTAGGCTGTTTTCTTGTGGTCTTTACAGCTACTCTGAGAGGAGGTCCCGAGACGTGGCCCTCTTTCCACTCTTTTCCCTGCCCTTTATCCAGCCTCTCCCGCCCCGCTGTGTTTGATAGGCTCATCTCAAAAGCTGTCCAGCCTTCCCCTCTCGCTCTCCCTCTCTCTCTGCCCCCCCTTCCTCTCTCCCCCCTCCCTCCCCCACCAACCTTTCTCTGTTTTCTGATGTTTTGAGTGCTGTTTTTCTCCTCCTTCCTCCCTTTTTCCCCTCCCACTCCTCTCTTTTTCTGTATCACCCGTCTCTCCTCACCCCTGCTTCATCTTTGGAACCCCCTCTCCTCTTGGTTTCTGCCGTTCTTAATTATTTTTGTTTTTTTTTTTCTTTTGGACAATAGGCTTTAAATTTTGACCGTGCTTAGGAGGTGTCGTTTCATAGTGAAAAATTGCAGGATTCAAGAGACTGCGTTAGTGGCTCATTGGTTGAAAAGAGGCCGCAGAAGCCGGTGCACATGGGGGTGACTTAAAGGTGATGGCTCAGAGTCTCCGGCGGACGCGGTCATGTCGCGGGACAGCTGGATTCCGTTTCCGTCTGCTGTCGACCTCTCTGCTGCATAATTAACAGCACGTCAGCCACAGACCATAAAGTGAGCGCAGTTCAATGAGTAACATCACGAACCGATGCCCGGGGACCCCGTGGGCAGGGGGTACGGCTGGATGTCTAGCCAGGAGTGACATTTAAACTCAGTCGCCTGATGCCGGGTTATGAGAGCTCTGACATGCGTCCCCAGACAGCCGCTCGATCCAGATGGCTGATGAGCCCCGAAGCTTTAGGCTGACGTGTCTGGGGGTCCAGGGGCAAACCGGCCCTTTTCTCGTTAGGCACGGCATCTGCGCTGGCCGTTTGGGGAAAAAAGCAGAAGGCATTTTAATTTATTTTCCAACCGAAGCTTGCGGGGCTCAATTTTGGGTGATTAAATTAGACTTTTAAATGGATTTCCCCAAACCCCGAACACCTTGATCAGAGCTTCATATGGTGAAGTGGGTTGGCCTGCTACGACGCACGCCACCATGAATTCGGTCCTTTTCATGGCTCGCGTGTTGTGTGTTGATCGGCGGAAAGGGAGCTGACCGGTAGGCCTGCTCGTAGAAACAGAGGAAGTAGGGCCGCTACTGAGCGTGGAGTGCAGTCCACTCGTTTGCTTGAGATGCATCAAATCGGAAGAGGTAGAATGCGGAGGGGGCCAGACAGAAGACGTGACACCCAATCCCGAATCCAGCGGGGTGGCTCAGACAGACTCGGCTGCGGGCGGACCGTCCCTCGACGGTCACTAAGGTATTATTCAGGACACAGATCAGGCGACGTCAGTCTCACCAGAAGGTGAGCATTCGTGGCCATGTCATCGGCTGGTAGTCCCTGGAATTCCTGGAGTCCGAGGAAGGCACCGCTATCGGGGTTCATCGTCGTCCCACCTCAGGAAAGCCAGCAGAGCAGGTGCTGTGTGCCCGGCACATTCGGGTTTGGCGGGGGGGGGGGGGGGGGGGGGGGAGTCTGAGAGGAGCCCAAAGGAGAAAGAGGGAGAGAGAGGCCCCTTCACAAGGAAAGCATTTCTTTTCTTTTCTCTAAATAAGCTTTGGGTGTAGCGAGCTGCTATTAGAGGAGGCATCCACCTGTGGAAAGATGCCAACCTGGACAAGAGGAGAGTGTCAGACAGACAGACGTGCAGCCGGGGTCGTCCCAAACTTCCTTGCAGTTCGCTGGTTTAATCATCCACGCAGCGACAACAGGGCCAGCAGCGATCTGAGCCTTTGCGGCTTTGCTTCACTGTTTACTTTGAAATGAATTCTCTGATAATCGGCCTCGTGCAAAATCAAAGGCAGGTTCGAAATAACATGTTCAAAAGCAAACCAGAGGGGTTTTTCAATCACCCATTATGTTGTTTCCTTCCATCAAGGGCGACTCTTGCGGCCTGGACTCTGCCCTCAGTGGCTCCTTTCCTCAGATGGGGACATGGGGCTCACAGGTTGGGGACAAGAAGGGGTAGATATTGTCCATGTGCCCGTGCTGGCCAGATCTGAGAACAGAGAGTATTGCCGTAGCCGGGAGATCTCACGTCAAAGAGCGTCTAGTCTCTCGAGTTAAGCGAATTCACCTTAAATTCCGGCCAGACAGAGCCGAGGTAATCCTCCGACACATTGTATCAGACGAGTCACACTGAGATGCGAGAGCCGCTGCTTCCCACGTCATCAGGGAGGAGAGCCAAGTCTCGCAGAGGCTGTTTACTGCGGCCGGAGGTGGTCGTGCACGTCTCCAGCCCTTTTTCTCACAGTGTCAGGATCTGGGCTCCCTGCCGTCCTCCGCTCCTGACACGGCAGAAAACCTCACCTGCCAGGAGCTCGTGGAGGCGAGTGAGAGCCAGTGGTGGGAAGGCGGGCTCCATGCGGAGTCAGTGGAGACCGCTGTGTGCTCGCCGAGCTCCTGTTCACCTACCTCCCGCGTTGTAGCTGAGGTCGTGATCGTGCTCTCGGCACAGCATTTATGGGCACTGGCCGGATGGTCACTGAGCAGTGGACTACTGGAGTTCAGTTTCTGGTCTTGCTGACTGTCGCCCTCCGCCTAAGTTATCTGGCCTCTGTTGACTCTAATGGCTTAATCAAGGCTGTTGAGTACCTGACCATGGACTAGCTCGTCCAACGACTCCAACATCCCCCAAATTATATCTTTTCTTACCTCATCTGATGAAGTCTGTGGAAGGATAGGGAGACTAGGAAACTGGTTTTGGTGTCATGGTGTGTTAGATAGGGGTGCGGAGAGGAGAGGAAGTGAGGGACAGACACACTGGAATGTCTCACTTAGCCTCACTTGTGTCCGAAGAAATACTGAGAAAACATTTCCATATTGAGAGTAAATTTCCTTTCCGAAAGAACCCGAGTGGTTCAGAGGAGAGGATTTTACTATGAAAGGCTTTTTTTTTTTTTTTTTTAAGATGAAAACATGGGTAATTTTCTCTCTCGACTCTCAAAACTTCACAGGATTTTAAAAGAGAGGAGAAATAGGAATAAAGTTGACAAGAGAAGCCAACTAAAATTAAAACTCTCTGCATGGAAGCGATTCTCCTTTTCTTCTAGATACTGTACTCACTCTAAATCCTGGAAACTCAGCTCCGTCTTCAAGAAATGTCTTACAGGTTGGCCACGGGAGGCTCTTTGCATGTCTGGCTTCTGTCATTGCTCAACGACTTGTATCTTCTAAATGGTGAAAATGTGTTCTTCTAAATGACAGGTTTTTACTTTAAAAATATATTCGTCAAATATTTAATAGGTAATAATGCAAGATTCAACAGATACAAAAGGTAAAAAACGGTGAAAAGTGTTCCTTTTACCTCTTTTCCTTTCCCCAGAGACAGACACTCTTCCCAATTTCTTTGTTTTTAGTGCTTGGTTTGGGTCCGATTGTGTTTAGAAGCAGATGGAGTATAAATGGCTTTCTATCCTAAATGTGCTTTACTGGTTCTCATCAGTTTAAATGTATTCGAAGAGAAAATAAGGCCTGGTTATAGCAACAAACTAATGTTTATCTATTATCGAGCTAATAAGTTTACCTAGAAATCTCCTACATAAACTTCTTGCTGCTATATCTGAACTTATATTCCCATATTTCATTGTCCAAGATGCGACTGATGATAGACACACATTTCATGTACAAATAAAAATGAAAAGACAAAAAACCTAGCCAGTTAACCTAACGCTTCCTATTATTTAGTTATATTTATTACGAGAGCCTTTCTAGACTTAGCGGCAGTAGATGCTCATCTTTAACACTCTCGTAAACACATATAAAGGAAATGCTCGTGGAGTCGGTCAGGCGAGTTCCGTTCCTGAAGCGTCTGCTCACGTATCACTTTTACCTCAGCTCTTCGTTGTCTGTATTTTCCTGCATAGTTTACCCCGTGTGTGCGCTCAAGAGCGTTGGTGACGTTTTTAAAAGCATCTGAAAAAAGAATTAAAAGCCACTGGTGCCGAGCTCTGAAGCTACCCGCCCCCCCTTCTGCGATTTCGTAGAGTTAGCACAATTTTGACAAACGCCGGGCTGGGAGTATAGAGGTTGGCCCCCACACCCCCTCCCACCACACCCCACATCCGTGCTGCGCTTGGAGTTAAAACCCGGCTCAGAGTTCCTATTCCAGGCCCCGCACCCGTTCTGCTGGAGCGATGCTGAAGAGGCCCATAGGCCCGTGCAGAGAAAATTACTTTGACTGCTGTCTGGCTGAGAACACTTGAAAGATGTTATTGATTGTAAAGTTCTACCCAAATTTAGAACTGTTAAAATATGGGTGGTGTTAGGGGGGGGGGAGTGTATCTTAGAATCAATGAAAGATGTTACTATTAATTCCGAGCCCTACTAATTAAAAATAGAATTCCTAGTATGTTTTAACCTTTCAGATGAGAATTATCTCTGGATTGTGGACTTTCGCAGTGCTCACAAGGCAAAATCATAAGCTTCGTTTGACTCTAAGCTTTGAGATTTTGAAATGTCTAAGATTTGTAAGTATGAGCCCCCCCCCTTTTTTGTGTGCTCACCAATATTGACACACATTTCTTGTCCAAAACATCTGAAGTGAGTCAGCTTGAATATTTAACTGTGTGGTTAAAAAACTCTTTTTTTTTTTTTTTTCCCCTGAAGAATCAGCTATTTGATTTACTCTAAGAAATTCAGAAGTGAGATTCAAGGATGATTTTCTAATTGAAAAAGGGAAAAACAATTTTAAAAATCTATACTTGCAACCCAACCTGGCTCAAGTCAAAGCAATTTTTTTTCTTTTCTTTGAAATATGTAGTATCATAGTCAATAGGTTGCTAAGAAAAAATATGCAAAATGTGGAGCAAATAAAGCAAAAAACAGAGCAGTACATCCTTCCATGTCATACTGCAGCACTAGAAACATGTCTGACCAAGGATTATTTAATTCTCCAGGCGTTAAATTGCATTTGACGTGGTTGTTTCCTGTTCTTGGAGCCTGGACACTGGGAAACAGTATCTCAATGTGTAGATTTTTAGCTGGTAGCCCTGTCTGGTAGGACAGCTGCCCCCCAAATGTTGCAATGCTCTGCGGGACGTTCACCAGCGGCTTATGTAACTCTGGGATTTCATGCTAAATTCTTTCTGCAATTGCTGTAAACACCTTCCCCCTCATGTGCTCTTTGAACCAGCTTTGCCGTCTTACTGGTTTCTTCATTATAGAGTTGAATAAATCCTGACATGTTTATTCGGTAGAGTTCTATCTTCTTATGAGTCATGTTTTTAAAAAAATTTTTGAATATTTTACTTTGTCAAGATTTAAATCTCTCAAGTGAAACGGAACTGTCACCGGTCATTGTGGTATGCAGTTGTAGACTGACAGGTGCGCCCCGTGGCGGGTCACAGTAGCCCGAGGGCGTGATAAAGCGTGTTGGCCAGGCTCAAAGGCGGTTTGCTGAGGCTGTGCAGGCGTTAGCCTCTGTCCAGGGATTCCAGGGTGACCAGCAAATGATTCTACTCACGTGGGCGAAAAGTTTCAGGAGCCGGGGCTGGGCTCGTGTGAGGTGTTATGGGGTTCCAGGCAGAGCCATGAGAGCCATTTCGGGAGGACAGCCCGGGGGTGCAGGGGTGCTTCATGGGCGCAGATGTTTGTATTTCCTCCTTGGTGCCAGGAGTGGGCTTTTTTCCAAGCTCTTACCCATGCGTGTTGAGGTTCCCCGGGGTTAACGCCTTTGTCTTTCAGGGAGTATCAGGCATTAAATTTACTTAGTTCAGGTTGCCGCCCCCCCCCACTCCCCCATTATTCTTTCCCTGCCCCTCTCCTTCCATGGCCCCCACTTTACTTCGTCTTTTCCTTTCTGCCTCTGTGTCCGTTAACATACACTCCCTGAATTGACATCGTGTGGAAGAGAACATCATTTTTAACTGAGATGCATATTTATTTGATTACTTCGAGGCTTTCTGCAATGCCCTAGTGGCAGCCCTCATAGTCGATGTCAGTCGATGAAACACACAAATCGGTGGAGAAGAATTTTGTATGTATTTGAACATCGCATCGATCACCTTACCTAGCATCCCGAAGTCATTGTCCTAAGGTAGTAACTGAAGTATTTCATATTCGAAGTGGTTTAGGGTCACTGATTTTGAATGGACAGGACATTCAAGGTACAGGGGTACATTGTCTTACGTAACGCGGTACCTGGAGGTCAGGTAGAATGTCGCTGAGTGTGTAAATGAGTGGGGGATGAGAAATGCTGTTGAATCATCGCTGCCAGAAGTCCTTATAAATAGAACAAGTTACTCTCTGAGTGGGAGACTGAAATTTTCCACGCCGGAGCGCAGGAAGGTGGAGAAGGAGAACATCTCCCAGGGGTTCTTAGGGGCTTTTGACTCTTTCATGGTTTGTTGTCTGATCCTGGGGCGGGGGGACAGTCCAGGAAGGGGACTCCTATGGCACAATGTGGGTGGGACCTGCAGTAATTGGGGGCGGTGAGCCGTCCCGGGAACGAGAGCTGTGGGGCCAGAGAGAAAACCAAACTTCAGATCAGCGAGGGCTGAAGCCTAAGAGTCCAAGGTCAGCTGATGCCCTGAGGGGAGCCAGGCCCAGAGCGAGGAGGACATTGGAACCAGGGCGCTTCGGCAGAACGTGGCGGAGCACCTCGGTGCCACTCGAGACGGAGAAGGAATGACTGACAGGCACTATTTCCCTGGGCTCGCCTGGCGCCAGGCTCCGTCCGTTTCCACACGCCTTCCGGTCCAAGCTTCGCACCAGGCCGATGAGAGGCAGGACGTACCCAGTGTCACAGGTGACTTTTCTAAGGGTGTCACTAATACTGGAGGTGGCCTGGGAACCCGGTTGGCCCCTCCCACCCGGCAGGGCGCTTCTCCTCTCTCTGTGCCTCCATTCCTTCGTCTCTAAAGTAGGTGGGAGAGTCCCACACATGGCGTTGTGGGAAAGCGACCACGGCCTCCTAACTGAAAAGGTGGACGTTCCCCGGGAGGGAGAAAGGAGAGATCACCTGCTGGTTGGCAGTGACAGGCCTGGTCCCCAGGGCGCCCAGACCGCAGGCGGCTTTTCTGTGAGCGTTTCGGAGGCCGCTGCGCGGTTTCCCCCAGCCGGCAGGGGAGAAGCCAGGCTGGCACCGAGTCGGCGTGAAGGCCGGTGTGAAGGCCGCCGCGAACCTTCCTTTCCGCATGACCTTCGCACGACGCGGAACCTGTCCCGTCAACCTTTGGGAATCTTGAGTCGCTATAGTATTTGTCCAGGGAGGTAAAACATTAAACATTTACAAAGCCGTCACGTCCAGGGGCGAAGCAGTGGCATCTCTTTGTTAGTTGAGTTTTTGTTGTTGTTTTTTGTTTGTTTTTTTTTTCCTGGTTGCTTGTCCTTTATTTTTCGCTTAGTGCAAGGCACACGGTTACGGGGTGTCGGGAGGCTGGCATGTGGCCAGGACAGTAAAGAGCAAGGCTCGTGCAGGTTTCTTTTCAGGTCTTTTCGGTGTTTTGCTGTTTGTTCCCTACGCTCCCTCTCTAACTGTTTGTTTTCTAACTTTTCCCACTTGCCTTTCTGTTCGGATATTTCTGCTTCTTCCCGGCCACCTTTTTGTGCATGATTTCCTGCGTGTTGGGGGCCGGCTCTCATTGTGAGCCCGACACTGCGAGCTGCGTCCGGACGTGGCCTGACCCGGGCGCAGCCAGTGGACCCTCCTCCATCCTTCTGCTTGTGCTCCCGTTAGTGAAACGTTGTCGCCAGCTCCAGCTCTTCACAAATGGCCATGGCCTCACCTGGGTGGCGGACCCTTCTCAGGGAGCGGGTGCCCTTGGTGACAGTGGAATGGTCCCAGAGCCGAGGCGAATCAGAAGTGTTACCCTCAAAATCACTTGTGGGATTCCTAATCCAGGGTAGCAGGTGGGCGAACAGAATTAGAGGAACCGGCAGCAGCGTCCGGCCGGGCAGAGACGAGGGCTCGCAGCCGGGGGAGGCACAGTGGGGCGCGGGCGCGTTGGACTCCGTCGGCCTGAACCCTTCCTGTCTTCCTGGATGTTTCGTTCATGCCGCTCTCGTGTGCTTTACCTAAAAGAATCAAATTTTAATGATGAGGACCTGGGCGCTCATGAATTATTCAAGAACCAGGTTTTCTTTACTCTGGCAATATGTTCTTGAACTTAAAAAAAAAAAAAACTTTTACGAGATTTTACATTTTCTCTGATTAAACTTTTCCTTGCTAAAGAGGCCCATCTCCCTAGTCCCCAAAGACCTTTTGAACCCAGGCGGGAAGAGAAGCTACAGAGTGGAAGCGGTGGCTCTGCTATTTGCTAGCTGTGACCTTGCACGGGTGGCCTCACCTGCAGGAGTAGGAGAGCGTGTGCCTCGTTACTCACACTCGCCTCGCCGGGGCGCTGGGAGGGTCCAAGGAAGTCACGTGTCCGGAGCGCCTGGCGTGGTTGCCGCCGGTACCCGTCCCGCTGGGCCGCGGCGGTTTTGCTGCCCTTCGGGACATTCACCAACTTGCCCACCCTTAGCTCCGGCTTGATTGGACGCTTTCTCCGTCTTCATCCAAGCTGTCGATTTTTATTGAAGTCAATGGAGAGAGGCCAGTGCCAGAGTCCAAAGATTTCTAAAGGCTACTTTTAGGACTCTTTGGAACACTGCTCTACACAGGGGGGCCGGGGCGGGGGGAGCCCACAAAGTCAAGACCTTTCTTATGTCAATGCGTTAAGAAGCCAGACCGGAGAGTGGTGGGCTCCTGCCAACTCAGCTTGCTCAAACTAGAGCCACAGTTCAATAAAAGTCACTGCCCAACCGGACGCTTGGGACAGGAAATCGAGGATCCACGCCACCAGCTGCCGAGCACGAAGTCTTGCCACACTCTCATGCTGAGCATCTGTGGCTTTAGATCAGTGGTTTCTCAAACTGGTTCAGAGGCCAGCAGCAGCATCTGGAAACTTGTTTGAAAGCAAATTCTGTGGCCTCAGCTCAGATCTCTTGAATCAGGGACTCTGGAATAAAGTTGGTTCTCGACCACAGAATTTCTCATTCACTGCTTTGGGGTTCAGCCTGGACATCAGGGTTTTCTCAGGGCTCCCTCAGGGAATCTGCAGGCGCACCCAAGGGTGATAACTGCTGGTCTAGGCAGCCTGTGAAACAGCTGCACACTCGCTTCTCCTGGGTGGAGAGGTGGGGAGCGGGAGGCATGTGTAGTTTCACAGAGCTGCCCAGTGACCTGCCTGCCCCTGGAGGACATGACCTTAAACTGCCAGCCTCAGGCAAGACCCTCGATAGGGCTCTTCACAGACCGAATGAATGTTCGCTCAATGCGATTCGTTTGAAAGGTTGTTTTTAATGCTGTATTTGTTCGGCAAATGTAGGCGCTCATATAGCACAGATATCAACTCCTAAATTCTCAAAGGCTTCCGGCACGCTATGCCACCTGGCAAGCATTATCGTAATCATCTCTCTATTATCATGCACACTAGTGAAGGACCAGCATGGCACTGGTAATTGAAAAACGCAGATCATTTACAAGCCATTCAGGCTTGTGCGACACTGTTTCCCCAACCAGGACACATTCAAGGGCAGAGTATATTGACCGATTAAGTGTCCTGCCTTCCCTGTGGGGATACTGATACATGTTATTTTAGACAGAAATTTGAGCAATAAGGGAAGTGAGACGCTTCTAAATTACGATTTCTTTTTTGAATGAAGGAGTCTGTTTTCTCAATGAGAAGCTAAAGCACAAAGCAGATAAACATGTGCACCTGGGAGCCAGTGGGTTTAAAGAATGGTATAGTATAGGGGTCCCCAACCTGTCTGGGACCAAGGACCGGTGCTCCTAATGAGAATCTAACGCCTGATGACCTGAGGCGGAGCCGAGGCGGTGATGCTCGTGCTGGGGAGCAGCTGCAGACACAGCTGAAACTTCGCTCACTTGCCCATCGCCCACCTCCTGCTGTGCGGCCCGGTTCCTAACAGGCCGTGGACCAGCACCAGTCCATGGCCCAGGGGTTGGAGACCCCTGGTGTAGTAGGAGCTTCATGGGATTCAAGGAATCAGTGATCTGGATTCTAGATCCTATCCTGCTCTTACCTGTGTTATTTGAGGTGAGCCATCCTAGCCAACTGTGCGTCTCAAAGGGTGGTCTGCAACCAGCAGCATCTGCAACACCTGGGAGGTAAAGATACAGATGCCAAAGCTCGCCCAGCCCTCCCGAATAATAGAGACTGGCGAGAGGCCAGCGGTCTGCGCTCTAACGTGCCCTCTGGGAGGATCGGAGGCCTGCTCGCGTTTGGGCACCACTGCTTTCCAACGGGAGCTCCGTTTCCTTGTCTATAAAACAAGGCGACCAGCCTGCCCAGATTTTGTGAGAGGTCCACTCCAGCTCTCCAGTGGCCTTGGCGTATGGGCCGGAATGGGTTGAAAGATTCTCTGTCTTAGACTTTGAATATTCTCTTGTTTGTGTCATTGAAATAATTCAGCTAAAAAACTAGAATGTGGGTAACAGAAGAGAAATGTCTCCCGGGACCCAATCCCCAAACCCCACATAGGTGCCTCCCATCCCATGATATCATAAACTGCGCTGTGTTCAGCTGGTTGGTACCATTTTCCCAAAGAGAAAAACGCTGGTGCTTCAGAGAGGGGCTGAGAGCTCTCCGACGTGGTTCATGGAGCACGCTTCTGCAGGAGCTGACAAATGGCGTCTCGGAAGGGTGTACAGGGGCACCCAGGCTTTGCAGTGAAACAAGGGAAAATTTCAAGCCATTTATCAGAGCTCATGCAGCTTCCATTTCAAGACAGGTGGAAAAAAAAAATAACATGGAACAAGAAAAGAAAATAAATCTGTACCCAGAGCATCTCATAAATAAGAAAGGCATGGGGGGACCGTTGGCCCTGCTGTGTTCTCCGAGCATTTTTGTCACTGTGGAAAGCTTTTAAAATGTTTCAGCGTGTAATTCTTATGGGTTTTCTGTTATCAACATCCGTGGTTGTAAATTATTTCGCTGGCTATTAAAAGCAAAGGAGGAAAAGGAAACAATAATTTCAGGGAGAGAGGAGCTTGGAAAATGGTACCTGGCAGAGAGAGAGAGAGAGAGAGAGAGAGAGAGAGAGAGAGAGAGAGAGAATGAATAAGAACCAAGTTCACCCAAAATATATTTTTTTTCACCTAAGATGCAGTGATGCTTCCTAATTTAGGACAAGTCTCAGAAAATCAAAGGCAATTTTCTAATCGGCTTCTGTGTAGTAGGAGATCGTTTGTCAGAGACAATAGAAATGGTTTGCTGAACACGGGAGAGCTTTGGTCTGTTACGTCTGGGAGGATGGAGAACCTCTCTCTTTCATTGAAAAGGATGGGCCGCAGGCCCGCTTTGCCTGTGAGTCATGCCGACTGGTGCGAACCATGGCCACGGAGGGCCCGCCCTGGACCGCTCCATGAAATGCCCGGCAGAGCCAGGCTGATCGACGACTTGACACTAAAATCTTGGGTAAAAATCTGACTCTGAGTTCAGATTCCGGCTCTGCCACATATGGTTCCAAAACCTCAGGCATGCGACCCAAATGCTCAGTGTCTCAGTTTCCTTCTCTGTCAAATGCGAGTAACAATAGGACCTACTTTGTCGGACTTTTATGAGGATTGCGAGTTACCGTATGCAAGGTGGTTTGCACAATGCCTGGCACGTAGCAGGCATTATTTTATTGGGGACTATTTGATAAACAGCTACACGTTTCTTTAAAAGAACCCTAAAAATGAACTACATTGTTTCTTAGCTGTAACACCATTCGAAAGCAGCAGTGTCCTATTGGGTGCCTCCAATGTGTGCCTAAAGGGGGTGTGATTGACGGAAGGAGGCTTCTCGGGACCCTGGGAACACAGTGCGAACAAGACTGATGACTCTTGAGCCGCAGGGACTGCTCGCCGGTCGGCTTTGCTAACACGTAGCTTTAGGCAGTTGTTCGAATTAGATTCAGAGAAAATAATTTTTGTCATTTGATTTCCTTTTCGTGCATTTATTTTTGGAGTAGACTCGCAGACCCACAGCAGAAGTAGGTCTGAAATAAATATCACGATTTTCTCTCTCGGCATGCGGCACGCTCTCCTTGTTGGCTCGACCCTGCTGGGGAGCAGCTAATATTGATCAGTCTCTATTTTTCTCAAACTTTTCTCAGGTTATGCAAAATCTAAATGCTAGCTATACCAAAATAAATGCATGCAACCTAGGAACAGGTGGTGATCCTATCTGTTACACAGTTTCCTCATCAATAAATTGGGGGCGACATTAGTGCCCACTACCTGTGAGCTAGATGCGGTGACACATGTAAGTCACACTGGCGCTGGCCCCCGGAACGTGCTCAGCAAATACTAACTTTTCTTATGTTACTCGTGTTCACGAAAATCTAACATCGAAGTTAAAGTAATAAATCGATGCGTAATGGGAGAAGTCCCGCTCTTCTCTTCTAGAGAACTAAAAATATTATAAAATCTTTCATCGCAAGTTACCTTTTAGGTGAAATCTCAAGATCATCCGCAGCATTTCGGTTCTACTCCCACTGTGGAACACAAACCTGGCTCTCCTTACTCCAATAAGTATCAGATTCAAATTGAACCGTACTGTATTCGATGTGTCCAGCGGTTTTCATTTTTGTTACAATTGTTTATTTTATGAGATGTCTCTCTCTTCTCCTAAGTGATGTTTAAAAAAAAAAAGAAAAGAAACTTTCCAACGTTCTAATGAATGAATCAGAATAGAATGTCCAAATAAAAATTCGAGGTCACTGCAGTGACCCAGGTCGGGGTGGAGGTGTGGATGGGGACGCTCTCAGCCCTGTGGCATTGTGACGAGTAGGTAGAGCCACTGTCCTCTGATTTTTTGTAGTTTAGCTCATATATAGTTTTTCGAATCAGCATGGAAAAGACAGCACTCTTAAACAATGACGAAAGTATGGGTTGTTTGAACCTTGAAAAAAATTGCAGTTAACCAAAATGTCCCTGGCAGGTCAGAGATTTGGGCTGTTTATTCAGATGTATTCAGGAACAAAACAAAAATAGTTTCATATAAATAACTAGATTATAAGGTAAAAGCTTTTTTTTCTGCAATAGCTCTTTAAAATTTCTTTTCATTTCTTAAACCTGACTGCCTGTAAATCATTTATCATTTAGATGTGAATTTTCAAGATAGATCTTGGTTATCATTTTGACAACTAACAGTGGAGAGTGGTTTGCTGCCCCGAACAAGTCTTGCGGTGTTTACCGGGTGACCCTGAGCACGTGGAAAATCTGCTGGGTGTATTCGTCACTATAATTTAGTTTTCCTGGTTCTCAGCACTGTGTGTGGAGACCACAAGGCCAGAACACTTCCTGAGTAGGCAGATGGATTTGATCAAGTGTCTGAGCCCGAAGGCCTGGAGACTGTCACTCTGGACAGTTCGTGGAGCCCATGGGCATGGCGGCCATGCCAAACCCTCACACCTGAAGACGAGACAGCTCAGGCAGAAAGGGCAATGGCAGAGGCGTGGCTCCAGCTGGGGTCTCTCTCCCCAGACGTCGTTGGTCCCGCCGCAGCTCTGCAGTCAGAAGCAGAGCTTTGACGTTATTCCTGCAGGGTCACACGTCTAAGAGCAATCCTGTGTTTTGACCTTCAGCTGAGATTCCTAACCCCCAGGTACAAAGCTGGTCTTGCCGCACCTGTAGAGAAGCCTCATTGCGCCCCCTGCAGGCAGGCATACATGGAGACAGAAAATGTCATGCCACTCGATTACTTGGAGTTTGTCTTGCGATGCTTTGGTCTTGCGGAAGGAACCAGAGGGTGAAGTCTGCTGAAGCATTAACCCGATCGAACGTTTTGTTTTGATCACAGAACCACGTCAACCCCGCCATGGACTTCACCCAGACCCCTCCCGGGATGCTAGCGCTGGACAACATGCTGTACTTCGCCAAGCACCACCAGGATGCCTACATCCGGGTAAGCACGCGGGCCCCTCCTGCCGGCCCCGGTGGGTTTCCCGCCAAATCCGAAGGTCCAGCTTACAGGCTTTAGCTTTAGATGACTGGCCCAAGATTTTTGGCTCTCCTTACTCAGTATTGTAAAAATTAAAATGAAATGAAATCAATCAGGGGCCCCGGAATAAAGATTTTAAACCTGCAAGTACTTTTCATATGATTACATATTTTTAAAAAAATGTATTAGAAAAAAATATTTTATATGGCTTGATATTTAATTATGATAAAAACTCTTAGGCTTAAATGACAAAGAGGAAAAGTGCACTGTCTCCCAAACGCGCAGGATTCCAACTTAGTGGAAACCCTCGGGCTTCTCCGACTGGAGAAGGGGTCCAGGACCCTCTCTGGCTGCGCTTCTGCTCTGTGTAACGCTAGAGATAGAGTGAGGCACACAGACGGGGAAGAAGGGGGAAAGCGGGGAGAGAAGGGGAGTTCCTAACAGACCAGGGGAACTCCAGCTACCCAAGCAGACCCTTCGTGGGTGGGGCAGAGGAGAATGGAAGACGCCAGCCGCTGATTGGGCAGGTGCGGGAAGACCAAGGCGAGGGAAGGATGGCAGAGGGGCAGTGACGGCACCTCGGGGCTGCTTCGCCGGCGCTCCTGGACTCGTGCTGGCACCTGGCACCCGTCCTCAGGGAGAGGAAGAGTCCAGGTTCAGTTGGGGCGAGGTTCACCGATCCAAGGTCGAGATGGAGGAGGATACGGGTAAATGGGACAAGGGAACTAACCGATGAGCGGTTGGAAGGATGGCTAGATGTCAGCTCAGGAGACAGTCGATGAATAACCCGTCTAACGCGGGACGAGCGAGGCTGAACTCAGACTAAGAGCAGAGGCTGTTACTCTTACGTCTTCTGCTGGATCCCTCTGGGTGGCACCAGCCTTCCGGAGACTGAGGTTTGAGACCTGGCGCTGTTCTCTAGTGATGGGGCATGTGGGCAGTCGCTTTTGATCTGAGCCAAAGTTTCTTCTCTAAACAAGGGAGCAGCGTCCACCCCAGGGGCGGGGTGGCGGGGAGGGTGTTGGAAATGCGCGGCCGTGTTCCTTTGGTAGTCACCATGCCCAGTGGGGTGCTGCTGGCCACAACCCGTCAAACGTGGGACAGTCCACACAGGGAAAAATTGTCCTGCCCACTGGTGACCTCTTTGAAAACGTCATGTCAGGCCTCTGGGTTCCTTGCAGGCGCCGTATTTTAGCTTTATGTGTTTTTCTATATAGGTAATTGGATAATCTTTGACTTACATGGAAATGTTATTGGTAATATTTAATATTTAATATATAAAGAATTTTATGCATTTCTCTGAAAGGTGTGGGATCAGATGCTTGGTAAGAAATACAGTCTTCAGTAATAAAATTATTTTCCTTTTTCCAGTTTTATTGAGAAATAATCGATATATATCACTACATACGTTTAAGGCGTACAGCAATGTTGCGAAGAACATTTTTTTTATAAAAGTTTCATTTGGCTTATAATACATGTATATTTATTGCACAGATTGCTTTTTTTAGGATTGTCATCTGCTCTCCCAGTAGTAAATCAATATTTCTGAGATGCCGTGTAATACAGCCTTAGAGATTTGCGTGTGGAAAGCAGCAACAACGTGGAAATTGAATTTAGCTCTAATGATTAATGTTTGTGGATGACTGTTTCTGACATTAGAGCCTACCGATGCTTTCTGTATTGTTAATTACCTGAGAAGCATATGTCTTATGAAAAGGAATTCAATGTTTTAAGCTCATTTTCCTCAGCGCATTCTCTAAACTGTTACAAGTCGATGCCATGGAAACGTGACAGAACTTTACATCTAATAGGGACTTAAAAGAAGAACCTATCTGTAAAGAAAAATGTGGTCCTCTTCGTCCACATGCACTTCTTCTTTTCGGTGGATATTCCTGTAACTGCGGAGCCCGTTATTTTCTCAGAAGTGCGCCTTTCCTGATGTTTTCCTTGCCGTTCTTCACAGTATACTGTTTTGTGAAGCATCATCATATTTAATTATAATCAGAATCACTTAGGACTTGCTTCCTTTCCCAGAGACCTAATTTTAAACAACGGCACTACTTTTTTAGAAAAATATTCTGGTGTGGGATCAATATGGGATGGGACAAACGTGGCCTCTCTTGCGTGGGTCTCCTCTATCTTCAGGTGACACCGTGTCATAAACAAGATGTATATTTAATGAGGCTATCCCCCAGATAACTACAGAATTTATACAACAACAGGGCCTCCAGTAACAAAATAAAAAAATAAATTCTGGAAACTCCTTGTTCTTATGGGCCCTGTGGTCCCTGCCTCAACATCCCTCATAATTTATGATGAATGTTTCATCCAGCTGGAATATCTTTGCACACGGGTGACTATGATAGAAAATAATGAATTTCCTAAGAGGAGAAAAATAGAAATCCCTTTTAAAATAAGATTAATTACGATGTTTTTGTACAGTCATGTGCCAGAGCATACGCATGTTTCTAGTATTATACCAAATCAGAGCAAATATTTATAACACATCGAGTGAGGTAAATTATGGGAAGAGATGGATATTTGCACCTAAGAATTATTTGCTTGCGGTTCTTTCATTATAGCCATTTTTTAAAAGATGAAAAGTTTAAAGTGTGTGAGCATCATTTCAAACCCTTTCAATGGACTCTTCCTCCTCGTGATGTATACAGAGGAAAAAACACTTTAAAAAATGGTCGGAAGGAATGTTGGTCTGGACCCTAACTCACGAGGGGCGTGGGAGGCCTGGGCTTGAGGCCGTGCGGAGAGGAAACCTCTGTGGGATGATGGCCCAGTGTGGGCAACGCCGCTGTCTTCGAAGCCTTTACGTGTTTTGAGTACGTGACGCCTTACGCGTCATCTTTCCATCAACGCATCTAGCGATGGGAGGATAAGACAGTCTTCCGACCATGTCCTTCCAGTTCGTAGATCTCTGTCCATTAAGGTCCACCTCGAGTTCAAAGCCATTTTGGGGAAACTCTTTTAACTTCTCTCTCTTGTGTCAGAGGTCATAAACGTCATTATCTCCTAGCTCGCTGTGAGATGACGACTGTGCTAAGCACGTTCAATGATTTCTCGCCACGGCCCTAGAGCATCAGCACTGTTTTATTTCCATTTTACAGAAGGAGAAACCGGCACACAGAGAGGTTAGGTGCTTTGCCCGAGATCGCACGGCTGAGGGCGTGCCAGGGCTGAATTCAAAACTAACTAGTCTGCTTCCGGTGTTCATAGCCTGTGTCCTCGGGGGTTTGTAGATGCATGTAGGGAAGGCAGCCACCGTTCAGGTGAGTCCTGTGGATGGATGTGTGTGGCCCAGCTGGCACAGTACTTTTAAAGGCAAGACGATGGACTTGCTGGAGGCCGGGCACGCACTCCGTCTCCAAATCACCGCGAGCCCAGAACTCCCTACTGGAGCATGTCTGGCTGCTTCGGGCGTTCTCGCAATCTGCCTGGTGCCTGAAGGACTCGAGTTAGTGGCCGCAGATGCTGGTGGTGTGCAGAGTGACCTCCGCGAAGCTCCGAATGCATCGTCAGCACACGGTCGATGCTCAGACCGTTGCGATCGCCTCGTCCCTTGCCCGGTTCATAGCCGATGACCATCCCACCTCCTGGGGGTTTCATGCTTACATGCTCAGTGCTGGCTGTCGTTCCGTCCTCGACGTCAGCTCCGGGAGAGCAGGGGCTCCATCGTGTGCTCACTGTTTATTCTCCGGCTGAGAGTAGAGGACTTTCATTTCGACCTCCCAAGCATAGGGAAAAGCAATAAGCACGTGTTTCAAATTCCCCACTTGTACATTTTAAAGGAAAAAAAGCCGTCGGATCGTATTATAAATATGCCGGGCCAGTGTTCTCGGGTCTCTGCACACAGTCTGCCCTCCACACCGTACGGCAGGCCCCACGTGGGCCCCTCGCTGCCCGCCAGCCTGCATTTAAAGGGAACGGGAGCCACATATCCTATGCGCACTAAGGCGGGTGCTGCTGGAGGCAACGCTGAGCCTTTAAAATAAATTAAGGAACTTTTAACATTTCGAGGGGGAAATTGGCAGTTTCCTAAGCGACGTAATTACAGGACAGTGTGTAATGTGTAATTAAACTTAACTATGAAGCAAATGATTGGAACGAAGCTTGGCGGCACATCATTTTTTTGTTCCCATGGTGCTGACAGATCCTCCCCTCCCCTTGTCCCTGAAATGGCTTCAGCAGCGATTGCTCTTAATTCTTCTTCTTTTTTTTTTTAATGAAATTATATGTTGCCAGTTAAACACAAGTTCTGTGTAAAGGAGCCTTTTTTTGGTTTGAGTGGCATATTCCTTCTAGGTGATCTGGAGCACAGAATCGATTTAGAATAACAGGGACCTGAAGGCACAGCCTTGCTGGGACTTTAAAATGACTCTTTGTCTAATAATTCCTTTAAATACTTCATTCCTCGCTTTCACGTTTATTGTTTCTTTGACCAAGGTCCACAGTTTGGAGGCTTGTTTTTACGTACAGTTGTTTTTTTTTTTTTTTTCATGCATTAAAAATAGTGGCATTAATTTCGTTGACTGTGGCCACCTGAGCTGTCACTGGCAGATCATCAGGACGCCCTTGAGAGTGTGAATACATGTGATTAGATTTCCTAATTGCGCTGGGCGCACAATTTCTGGCTCCACAGCCAAGGGTCTGAATGGAGCATTTCAGGCCTCGGGATGAGCTCAGCGTTCTTCATGAGCTTGGTTTCGTCTCAGAAGACCCCTCGTCTGAGGGGGGCGGGTCGCACGTACGTCTGTGACTCTGGATCCAGCGCTGTGCACTGTGTGTTCCCGACCCCTGATTTTGGTACTGGATTCGGTTCCTGAAATCTAAAGCGGGCCTCGACATGGCGGTGATCTGTTTCATTCTGCTTCTCTCCCAGCCCGAGCTGGGTGTGAGGTTCAGAATTTTTACTTAGCAGTACCTGAAGGCTTTTTTCTGATTTTGTTCTGTTTTTTAAATATTGAAACATGGTGAGACTTTAAAACACAGCGATGGATTGCATGAGGAAAAAAAAAAAAAAAACGAAACCAAGCTACACAGTGCACTATATGCAGCCGACACACCGCCAGTCGAAGCCCAGGGTGAATTTCAAGGTTAGAGACCACGGACGGCCTCACGTGTGGGTGACACTCGCTAGAGTGCCCGTGATGCCTGTAGCCAACAGCCACCACCCTGTCTTAGACCTGGAGATGTCTTCCCGTTCTCTCTCCAAACTGGTTCTCTCCCGGTTCACGTTGTCCGTTTCTGCGTCTCACTGCGCTGGTTGAACAAATAAACATTCGCCGCGTGTGCGCTCCGGGACACGCCGCCTCCCTTCCGCCGTCATCGATGAGGCTTCCACGTCTAACTGTGCATGTTTACCTTCCCCGTGCAGAGCTCAGTCGCTGCCGTGCTAAGGGCTTGCCATTGCTTTTCCCCCTTTCTGCTCTAATTGCAGTGGTACTTTTCCATTGGATGGGATGTATTGGGTAACAATAACCGAGATAAGTAGGCCTTCAGTGTGAGGTTTTGTGTTTACACGGCTAGGAATTAGCTTGTGTTTACTGTCTGCGGTGGATGCAGGTGTCAGAGGCTGCAATTTCCTCTGGCGTCCTGGTCATTGTCTCTTCTGTGGTCTTCGTGTTTCCGTAGAAACTCCTTCTTCAACAGGGTCTGCAGCTTGTAGGTCTTTAGCTGTGATCTCCTCTTCCTGTACAAGAGTCCTATTTATGCGACAGAGAGAGTGGGTGCAGGGAACGTCCGAAGTCCTGTGGTTGGGTCTCGGTCTTTTAATGAGCCTGTGCCCTTCTCAAGCTCTTCTCAGCTCCGTTCCGCTTCTGCGTGAGAGAAGAAGGCTGAACATGGCGGGGCTTGGGCATTTTTCTTCCCCCGGGTTGGTCAACCTAGGAAGTTTAGGTTCCAGTAAAATAGTTTCTCTTGAGGACAGGCCATGATCAAAAAGAATGAGAGCTCTGTACTTATTCTAACACGGTCACTTCTCCCTCCCCCAGATCAAAGCGAGAGGCACTCTTCCCTTGACGCTCGCCTGGAGAACTGGCAGGGCTCTAGGGGGCTGTTCCTTGTGAAAGGGAAAACCCCTCTAAGGCTGGGCCTCCAGCGGTGTTATCTCTTGAGCTAATCCATCTCCAATCTCTAGCAATTACTCAATTACCATTTCAGTATTTCTATCAGGCTCTAGCAGCGACTTCTACACGCAGCGAGTTGTGATCCTCTGTATTTTCCTGTTTCTGCGGGTTTGAGGGTGACGGTTTGCCGGGTGATCTCAATTTTCTGATGGGAGTAAGGAGAGGTGTTGATTTTCAGTTTGTTCAGTTTTTTTCTTACTGTAAGTGTGGGAGAGACAATTTCCAAGCTTTTTACATGTCAACCAGAAACCGGAAGTTCCCTCCTTGACTTTTTAGTAGGAAAAATATTAAAACCACGTATGGATTCAGTGGGGAGGCGGATGCAGTTTAGCTCACGGCATCCTTGTTGACCTTGAACATACCAGGCACACTCCGGCCTCTGGGCCTTGCACTTGCTGCTTCCTGTCTGGGGAAGCTGCTCCCCAGTTTAGCTAGGTGGCTCCCGCCGCCACTTCCTCCGAGTGGCCTTCCGTCGCCACCAAATACGAGGTGGTAATTCCATCCTTTGGTTCCATGCCCGCAGCACGCCCTTGGTTTACCTCCAAACGCAGGGCTCGTTCACGTCCCGTAAAGTCCCCTCTCTGTCTCTGCCCTGCTCCCCCGCACAAGCGCGCGAGCTCCATGAGGACGGGGCCTGTGTGTGGTGTCCCCGGCGTGTCTCGGCAGCCAGAGCAGCGGTGGGAACCCAGAAGGCACTCTGCAGATGCCCGAAGGGGAACCCCCAACCACGTGCATCCTGCTGTCCTGCCTTCCGGCTGGATTGCCATTCGCCCCGAGGAAGGAAGCCGCAGAAATAGGTGTCCATCTAGAACATGGTCTCGGCTCCCTGGCTGCGACTGTCCTTCTGCCCTTTGTCCATCCTGGAAACCAGCTTAGCAGCTACACTGGCTCATCCCAAATGACCTTGCTGCAGATACACGGATGCCTATACTTGGGTGAAGCACCGCCGACTTTCGTTTTTAAATTGCATTCATGTGACTGTGTTCGTTCTTGAATGGTGATGCTGTGTGCCACGGGACCTTTGCACGTGCTGCTCCCACTGACTCGCTCCCCCTTTCTCGGCCCCTGCCTCAGTGCCCCCTGTGCTCCCCGTCATCCCTTAGGAACTGGCGCCCAGGGTGCATGGAGGGGCGGGGACCCCGGGGCACCATCGCCTAGGAAACACAGGTGGCCTTCTCTTTCAGCGCTCCATCGTGGGGTGCCAGCCCTCGGACCCTTCGCAGCTTTCTCCTCCCCAGCCACCCACACCCAGATTGAGGGCTCCTCGGTCCTAGTAACAGGAGGGTAAGAAGTGGGGTCCACAGACGCACGGCTTCCTGTGCTGGGGAAGCCGCTCCCCGTCATCTCAGACTTTTTTCCTGCTGATTCTCACTCACGGTATTTACAGGAAGCATTTAGAGCAGAGACTTGCCAAGTGTTTCCATAAACATACAACGGACATTTTTCACACATCCCGAGGCGCTGTAAATGTTTGCTTTCGCGATGCGCAAAGGTGAGTGCAGTTTCCCTAAACAGACCTGCGAAACCTGGGCGCAGGCCCGGCGAGGACCGGCTTCTTAGTTGGTCCTTCAGCGCCCTCACGAGGGGCGCACCAAGCACATGCCGGGGACGCGGGTAGTTTCTAAGTGACTTTTCTTCCACGACGCGGCTTCCGAGCGTGGCTACGTGTTCCAACCCCCGCTGAGTAACTTCTGGGTCCTGAGCGCGCCCACGATGAAGGAAGGGGTGAGGTGGGGAGGTTGCCGGGAGCATCGCAGAAGCCATTGCTTCTGGTACGATCCACAGGGAAAGCCAGCGGGGAAGAAGGATGACGGGGGAGAAGACGACGGTTGTAACTCAGTTACGATGCTTGCGAGTGTACAGAAATGGCAAGTTATGGAAACTCTCGCCGTAGAACCAGACAAGCTGGTGTTACCATCATGGACAGAGGTGCCCGCTGGACCCTTGGTGGCACTGCCATCCCAGCGAGAGGCCGGAGTTGTGTCCCGTGGCGTTCATTCACTCGCTCAATCGCCGTTTCGTTCAGAAGTGCCGAGCGCGTGTGCGACTCCGTGGCCGTGCGAGCCGCCAGTGACGGAGACGCAGCTCTGACCGCGAGGGCTCTGCCCTCCCTGGGGTTGTAAGGCGCACGTGCTTCTCCATAATGTGCGGCAGAAAGTGAAAACCGCTGTGAGAAAGACGTAGGTGGAGGGCCGTGGGGTTTCAGAGGGGGGAATGGCGCAGCTTTATGGAGAAGCTCATTGGGTTGGGTCGGAAGCAGAAGAAAACTCGGCCAGGTGCAGGAGGGGCCAGGGGGTGCAGTGTCCATACAGGAGAACCCCAGCCGGATGTGCCCTGCCCGAGGGCCGTCCCACGAAGCGACCTCTCCGTTAGCACAAGTAGCCAAGATTTGGGGTGCTTATACAGAATGAGATATAATGAGATGAAGTCCATTTAGAAGGCTAGATTTAACAGAAGAAAGATTTCCTTTGCGTATGCCTTTGAATGTAAGTAAAGCAGGGTTTGGCCTAATTTCTTAATTAGGTTTCGGTTTTCCTATTGTAGCTAATTTAATGTGTGTCAGGAATTATGTACTCAGAAAATTAACATTTTCTGTTTGAAAGTGTTTCAGAAAAGGTTGATTTGGTCTTGTCCGGAAGAGGGTGACAGGAAACAGGTCTCTCTGCTCCCCTTCCCATCCCCTCGGCCCATTCCCCAAAACCAGGGTGAATTTACGAATCGACGAGCTGAGTGAGAAAGCGAGGCGTGATTCGACTTACAGGAACGTATTTTATCACTGCCTCTCCTCGAATGCGTGTTCATATAGTAAACCGAGTTATTTCCACATACGTTTCAGAATATATGTGTGGAGCGCCACTTGGCTCTCAGACTCCAATAACTGTTAAGACAGTGGTGACAGTTTCTCAGTAAGAAATCAGGCTTGAGAAATGTCGAGCCTAATTTTTCATCCAACAGCGGCTGTCAGACGACGCCAGCATCGTGGTGTCTTTGCATTCCGCGGCAGGAGACGGGGAGGCATTTGTATTCAGAGACGCGGTGGCTGAGCGAGTCAAAACTCTGCCCTGCGATCTGGTGATTTATTGCTAATATTGCCCCAAATGCAGAGGGGCGTCTCTGACTTCATTAAGCTTCTATTTCCAAGCCGCAATTAATCTTTATTACACTCCATGGCTCACCTCTGGTTTGGAATGTTAAAAAGATACCTCGGGAGCGAGTCTGGAATCAGTGCCTTCTCTCGGAGCCTCGGGCCTTCTGCGCGAAGCCCGCCCTGCCTGCCCATCGCTTCCCCCACGCACGTGCGTCACGGAAAGGAGCACTTCCCTGTAAACATGCACATTACACAGTGGACGCAAACGGGGACCGTCGCAAGTGAAAGTCTGACCACCCTACGCATCCCACCTCCTCGTGTCTTCCAGATAGATGGCGAACCCCGAAAGATGGTCGTTTGTTCACCTGTGTGTGTTTTTAGCATCTAGTGAGTCACTTAGCAATAGTAAATGCTTAAAGAAACACTCGTCGAACAGACAAATCAACAGGTGTGCGGGAGAGAGGGGCTAGAGCAGAGACGACAGATCCGGGGACGTAGAGCACCTTGCCTTTCGAAGTGTGGTCCTCGGCGCAGCGACGTCACCCTTCCTTGGTTAGAGACGGAGGCTCTCAGGCCGACCCCGTCAGCTCGATCAGAATCCGCGTGTTAACAAAGGCACTCCGGTGATTTGTTAAGTGCTTCAAAGTTTGGGAAGGCCAAGGGTCGTCTGTATCTGCAAGATGGTGATAAAGGTGAGCTTTCACCAGCGCGAGGAGGTGCGTGGGCGTGCACTGGAGCAGAATGCGGGGGAGCCGTGGGCGCCACACCGCACCAGGGGGCTTCGCAAGGCCTGTGTTCTTTCCTCCCCTCGCAGAGCCAGGGTAGAAAGAGGCTGTCCTTGGGGGTCCCGTAGGACTAGCGTCCTGGGCCATTTGACAGCCATCGCCTGTAAAAACGTGCCGCCGTCTGGTCAGGCCTAACCCCTGGCTTGGAAATGGGAGCATTCATGCCACCCAGGAAGCGGTTCAGAGCACACAGTGCAGACGTCTTCCTGCGGACCCGGGATGGCAGAGCGTCACGTTTCAGCTGCCAGATGCCAGGCACGAGCCTCAAGCTCCAAGGCACGGTTTCCTCACCGGTAAGCCCCGCCTCGGCGGCCTGAGAGTTCCAGATGAGCCAGACACCTCAGAGTGAGCACGCGGTAAGCACCCCCATGTGCGCCCCTGTTTCTAATCGAGTCAAACTCACATAGCGTAAAATAAACCGTTTCAAAGCGAGCCGTACGACAATATTTAGTGCATTTGCGATGCTATGCAGACGCTACCTCTATCTGTCTAGGCACCATCATCACCCCAAAAGGGACCCCGTACCCATTAGGCAGTCACTCCCTGTACCTCCTCCTCCCAGCCGGGCAACTACCGGCCCACATTCTCTCTGGATTTTAACTCTCGTTAGTGATATTTATTGGTCACATCAGAACAAACAAGCAAACACCAAAATCAGATTTATTTCTTCTTCTGGCCACTCTCATCGCTTTCCACATCTTTAAAAACAGGAGGATTGCTAGCGATGGAAACCGGGGGTAGCGACCTGGCGTCTCTTTGAATCAGTGGTTCGTGAAGTGTGGTCCCGAACTAGCAGCATCCACATCACCTGGGAACTTAGAAATGCGGATTCCCAGGCTCACTCCAGAACTGAGTACTCCAGAGCCCCGGGGTGGGGCCCAGCAGCCTGTGTTTTAATAAGCTTCCAGATGATTCTAATGCAAGTTCAAGGGAGAGAGCCACGCCGTCAAATAAACAGGAGGTAGCCTCTCCACGCCGGTCGTGACGGCCGCAGGTGCCTGCCACCCCTGTACTATCGGCGGGCCCGTGTCCTGGGAGAGACGGGGTCTCCTCACCCACGTTCTCTGCTGCACCGGCATCAGGTCACTGTGCGAGCACAGACACGAGCCCCCCGCTGGTATTTACCGCTCCCCCTCCCTGCATTACCCAGCCTCAGGCCCAGAGGCGGAGCGTCGCAGCGGCGCGCGGCCGTGGGTGCGTGGGGGGCTCCTACACCCCGCTTTCATGTCGCCCTCGATCAAGGCGCAGGCAGCGTTTCTTTGTGGTTGATTAATGTTCAATTCGAGGTCTATTATGAACCTCCAGGCTTTAATTACTGCACCATTATTCAGTCAATTCCTTGCCATTTTATATTTATGGCTTTTGTTATGCCTCTGTACGTGCGATCGCCTCATTCTGTTCTGGAAGAGTTCCCCTCGTCGGCTGGGTTTTACACCGTTCTTCTCGCTGGTCCCGATTGTCGTTTATTCTGGCCCCCTGTTTGCGCCTTCCACTCCGAGTTTTTCACCGATCTGACCCCGTATGCTCTCTTCTTGTCTTTTTCCTGGGACACTGCTGTTTTCCTGTCCTCGGAAACAGTGCTTTAGGTTTCGCTCACTCTGCTTTGAGAGCTCTTTTCCTGGTCACACTCTTAACTCAGGGGCGATAGCCCCACTGCTTGGCGCCATTGGCTCTGTCCAAAGGCCGCGAGGCCTGGCTCGTGCATCAGCCCTGGACACACCGCAGACGGCCGCCTCTCTCCAAACGGCAGATCGTGGATCTGGGAAGGTGTGTGGGTGGAGCTTCCTTTTTTTTTTTTTTTTAGAGAATGTCTCTAAAAAGCCTTGCTAACTTTCCCTGCCTCAATTACCCCAGTGTCTCAGAAGAATTTAGGGTTTGGTTTACTTGCCCGCGTATGTTTTCGGGTTCCACCCCAGACTTGCTGACTCAGGCTTTGGGGGAGCAGGTCGGCAGTCTTCACGACTCCCCTGTTGATGCCCACTCGAGTGTGGGAGCCACTGTTCGAAAGAACCTCAGAAGCCCGTCTGTGTCGGAAATAATGTTTATTCCACCTGAAGTTTTTACTTTGCCAAAGAACAAGATTAATAATCTCTGTAGCGGTTGTGTTTTCTTTCATGTGCATGCGTGTGTGCATGTGTGCGTGCGTGCATGTGTGTGTGTTTCCAATGGCTTTGCCATAGAGCTATAAGAATGTCATAAAGCGAATGACACACCCCGGAGCAAGAGGTCGTATAATTATTGTAGCAGTAGTAGGTCAGCTGTCCTCACCGTTGAGCGTGTGACATGTCCCAGGCGCCCAGAGACCTCCATCTCTGTTTTTTTTTTTTTAATTTAATCTTTGCAATCCTTAGTGGGTGGATATTTCCCCCCCTCACCCCACCCCCCCCATTTTTATAGGAGAAAACTTAGGTTAGGGAAAGTGTATGAAATAGGTCCAGGAAAGTCATCTGTGTCCAGAGCCTCAGGGCCATCGACTCGTCTGTGACCATGTTAAGGTCTTTCCTGCTCAAAGCGTGAGCACCGTTCCGTCCTCTCTTTTCTCAGTAGGAACAGGTAGAAGGTGTTTCAGTAGGAATCAGTGAGCTCTGAGGTCGGCCACCCAGGTTCCTGTGCTGGCTCCGCTGGTTTCTGTGCTGTGTGACCTGACGCAAAGTGTGCGCCTGCTTTGTGCCTCAGTTTCTCCATGGGAGGCGCAGTAGTTCACGCGCCTTCAGTGAGGCTCAGCGAAAGCATTTAGAACAAGGCCTGGGTGTTGAATGCCCTCGATGAATATTAGCAACTACCTACCTGGCTCTATTCCCTTGTCTGCACCTTAACGCTCAGTCCCCTTATCTGTGAAATGGGGGCGGCGGAGCAGGTGGGCTGGCAGCCCTGTGTTCCGATGCGTTCCGGTTCGTTTTCCTGCTGGGCATACTTTCTATAATTGCAGTGTTCTTTGTTCTCTGCCCATTTGAAATCATCGGATGAGGGCTCTGGCTTGTTTGCTGGATTTTATGAACTTGCTCGAAATCCATGATCACCATTGAGCTCTGGTGCAGCCCCCTTGAGGCGGCTCAGTGCTCCTGCGCACGCTTGTCTCTGGTGCTCTGGGGCCGACCACCGTTCGAGTTGGAACGAAGGGGGCACATAGCGGAAGCGGCTCCCTGGTGGCCCCCACGCCTCCGTGAGATGACCCCCCGCGCGGCTTACGCTTTGACTTCGGAAGAGGCCTCGGGCTTGGCGATGAGCTCTAAGGACTGGTGCTCCCTTCTGGGGCGCCCCATGATTCCGTTGTTAACACGAAGCCACTCCCGTGTTGCGGCTGGGGAGCTCGCGGACACGGAGGAGGCTTTTGGGTGAGTTGTCGGTTGGTTGGTTGGCTGAACATGTGAGAAGGCTGGCATTCCCTCCAGTGGATGAGGAGACAGGTTTCCGCAGAGCTCGTGGGGGTGACGAGCCTCTGAGGGTGGGTGTCCGATGCCGGCCATAACTATTCAGGATTGGGACTTATCACCCACACCGTCTGGCCCTGACTCCTTCTCCCGTGTCCTTGCCCACCCTCGTGGCGCCCTGTAGTCCCGTGGAAGAGTCCGCTGAGTGCATGCACACGGGACTTCCTTCTTGGGTTTCTGGCGTAAGTGGGAGATGACATTACGACTTTATTTATATGCTTCGAATGCTGAAAAGATGGGAGGGGCTCTGGCTGACTTTCATGTGTCCCCAGAGGCTGTCACCAGAGACCCAGTTTCACTGTCTTCACGATTTTGGTTTAGTTGCTGGTGAAAGTGCTGTACGAGGTGTAGACCAAGGGCCACACAGGGATAAGAAGGGGGGGGGCACTACAGAGATAACACCAACTCCGTCCAGTCTGTTTCAGGCCCTTTGCCTCTGTGTTGTGATTTCAGACACACGGCTGTCCCACGAAGTGGGTTTCATGGCCCTTTTGTACATCTCGCAAAGAGATGGCATGCCTTGTGCAAACTCACACGGTCTTTGCTCGGGCCATTTACATTACTGAGCTTCCCACAGTGACTTCGTGTCAGAATTGGGGCAAGACGGGCGATCCCTTCTCTTTGGGGAGAACGCAGCGCCAGTTCATACGCCGTCTTTGGCGGCCCGTGAGGGGACCACTGTGCTTCATGTGACCCTTCGTCGGAGTCGAAGCAGCGTGCCAAGGAGGCCTCCAGAGATGAGAGGCGATGGGAGAGGCCCCCGAGGCTCCAGGGAAAGCGGAAAGGGGTGGGCTTGCCCGGATGTGGAAGAAAGGGGAGGAGAGCGTGTCGGGGCAGCCGGCTGAATGTAAGCGAGAACGCGATGCTGAGGCTGAGGGTGGTCCCAGGAGTCGGGCGAAGGGCCGCGGTGGAGTGTGGCGGGCCCTGGGCTCAGCATGCAATGGTCACGCCCAAGCCAAAAAGGTTCGTGATCTGCGTCACTGGAGAAGGTGACGAAACGCCAGGCCCTCGGAGGGGGACTCAGAATTCAGGGAAATAAAGCCTGTGGGGACGCTCCACAGCCGCTTTGGTCACGCGCCCTGGCAGCTCGTTACTCATCGTCAGGCATAAATGACGTAAAACAGAACTTCACGCCTTCGTCCAGGCGGGGCTGGGATTTATAGACCCACGTCAGTGAGGTAGAGGACATTAATCAGAGTTCTCTCGGCCTCTTTAGACATGAAATCCTTTGAGTTTTATGGCAATAAGTATGTGAAGGTCATCCGTAAACTAAAACAGGTCAAGAAGAGATTCGGAATTGGGGACCTTAAAATCTGAATTCCAGGACCAACTTAGCCCAGCCGTATGATCTGAGTAGTTACCTCTTTCTCTTGTTTCAACACCAAAAAGAGAATAATAATAATACCAGCCTCATCAGTCTTATGGACTTGCTGAGGATCAGTTGATAGAATATATGTAAATATACCCTATGAACTATAAAGTGTTCTGTAAAATGTGTTACACTTAATAGTGCACAAATGCCCTGCGTTTTATTTTCTAAAACACGCAGACAGCTACAGCGCCTTTTGGTGTGTGACGTGTCCTGAGATGAGCGATGATCGCAGGTCATAGTTCTTCGCCCGTCGTGGTTTCTGCTTCAGTAAATTTGCTCTCAAAAATGAACAGTGAGGGAAAAATCGGGGTGAAAAATACGCCTTGATATTTCTAAATGAAGCTTTTCAAAGTGTCTTAGGTAAACATGCTTAATACCAGAATGTTGGAATCGAACAAAGATACATCAGTGTGTTAAATTTTTAAAAAGCCACCATCTAGTTTAAGAATCATTTCTCATTATAGTAATATCTAACTAGAAACATTCATCATCACAGTCTTTTCTATAATGTTTCTGTAAGATTATTGACCTGAAAACCCGCGCAGGTAACTTTAGAGATTTGCGTCTGCCTTGCCTGAAGAAATCAGTCAAGAAGGAGGGTTTATTTTTCTGTAGGTGGATAAATATAATAAGGTGGATGATACATTAAAGATTAAAGAGTAGGGCTTCTCCAAGCTGATTTACATCTTGATTCCTTAAATTACGCCTTAATTTAGTGCCTGCTAATAAACCGTGCCTTGGAAATGTTTCCAGAACATTTATTGGCCGCAGTAATTCTACCTACAATGTATGCAGATCACCTCCTCATTAAATATTGATGTGCTCGTGAAACGTTAGCAGAACGTTGATGTGGAGTGCAGCGGAACGTCCTCGCTGGGGGCTGGGGGCTGGGGGCGGGGGCTGGGACCTGGGACCTGGGGGCCGGGGGCTAGGGGCTGGGACCTGGGACCTGGGGGCTGGGGGCTGGGGGCCGGGGGCTGGGGGCCGGGGGCTGGGGGCCAGGGGCTGGGGGCTGGGGGCTGGGACCTGGGACCTGGGGGCTGGGGGCTGGCTCGAGGCAGCCTGTCTTCCGTCTGCACGCTCTGTCATCTTCTCGATCTGCTTTTTCCATTCTTTTCCCTATTGCTGGGAGATTCATATTTTCTCCTTGAGATGTATGGCCGTCTCAGAGACACGATTTTTAAAAGAGAAACGAAGCTTCATGAAGGATGGGCTTTTAGTTGTCCTCCCCTCCTGAACAGGAATTCCTGCTTAGACCCGGCAAGGGTTCTCCTCACAGGAAGAGGGGGACTCAGGCTCAGTCGAACAAGACTCTGTGTGCAGGCAGGTTGTCCCGAAGAGACCTCGAAGAGGGACTGGGACTTTCAAGGACCCCTGCAGTGCCCGTCTCCCGCTTGGCAGGAGAAGAGATTTAGATGGAGTTTCTGCGCAGCTTTTTCAAAGAAAAAAAAAGGAAAACAAACAAACCAGAACGTGTGTTTCCTAGAGAGACTGCAAGGGAGAGCTGTTCCCATGAGTCCGGAGCACGGCGAAGGCGTGATGCCGATCAGCGCGTCATGCCGTCTGGGAGCAGGCGCCGCGGACTCGAAAAGGCCCTCGAGACGGGCCGGCTCATCCACTCCCCGGACAGTCGTGAGGTGGACGAAGTGGTCACGACAAAGGCTGCGGAGGCCGCCCGCGATGGCGGTGCTTCCCGTGGGCCAGGAGAACCGTTTGCGGGGTGATCGTGGCCGCGTGTGGACGCAGCGCTGGACGGACCGCCCCCCACTGGACACGGCTCGGTCGTCGGGGGCCCGTCCGCGGGTACAGCGGCTGTGTGCACGCACGCGCTGTCGTTCCAGTGTTTGTGCAGAAAGCAGTCGGGGCGCGCGGCCTTCGAATCTCACTCCTCCGGCGTCAGCCCGTTGGCCCGGCGTCGCAGGCCCTCGCTGCGCCCCGCTCCGCAGAGCCCGGTGCGCGTCAGCGAAACGGCTCTTTCCCTTCCTCCCTTTCTCTTCGCTCCTCCCAGGAAGTCTTCCCTGTACCCCTCTTTCCTGAGAGCCTTCCGTCCTGACCTCCTCGTGCCTTCCTGCGATCACTGGTGTGTGCTGAGGGACGGCGCGGGCCCCGTCTGAGCGGCCCCGGCGTCCGCCATGGACGCTGCCCGGGCCGTCCGGCAGGGCTGTGCTTTCTCTCCTACTCCCAACTGTCCACCCTCCTCACACATAGATCTTTTCCAGATAAATCAAGTCACATCACTTGCCCGTCTGAACCTCAGAGTTAGCCTCTCGGCCTCTTAGACTGACACCCCCACAGCCATGGGGCAGCGGCCCTGCCCCACCTCTAAGGCCCCTCAGTCTCCTCAACCCAGGACGTGGTCCCGTGCAGCTCCCCGCCCCTCCCCGCCGTGCGCCAGGCAGTGTGCTGGCCTGCCCGAAACGCACCCGCCTCAGCTCAGGCCTCGGTCCGTGACCCCTCCGCCTGGAATGCTCTCTCCTAGGCCTTGGCGCAGTATGCTCGTTCCCAGCCTTTGATTCTCAGCCATCACCTGGTAGCTAAGCCCTCCGCCCCAGGCCTTCTCCGTTACCATGCTTGCCACCTTGGCCACTTAATTTTTTCCCCATAGCATTTGCGACGTCTCTGATCTGTCTTCCTCAGTGAGGATGAGTGCTCCACGAGGTCAGAGCACTGCTCTGCCGTGATCGCCACGGGACGGTGACTTCCTGGTTGATAACAGGTGCGCGGTTACTGTTGGCGGCCGATCGAGCAGGACGCCCTTCCCGCCACGTACGAGTCCATAGCCTACGGCGCACCGCGTCACTGTGGAGGCTGCTGGCCGCCACCTCCTGCGGGCAGTGCGGGCCTCGAGGAGCCAGTTACAAGACCCTGCGTGGGCGATGTCAGAAGTGGCATCAGAGATGGATGAGCTGGTTATTCCTTAGGCAAGCATTCGAATTTGAAGTTGAGTAACGAAGCTAGAATCGTGCTGTTTGACTTCTGTTGAGTCTATGGGCAGCTCGGCTCCCTTGCTTGCAGTGGGAATATCTCGAACTGCCCTAAGAAACGAGCGGGATTTGTTAGGCGGCCAACGGGGTTTCGGAGGAAGGTGGAGCAAACAGACCGTCAGGATGGGGACGCCGCTGGGGTGCAGGAACGAGCGGGACCAGCCACCCGGGGCTCCCCGGGCTCCCGCTGCCTCCCCTTGCCGTTCTCCTCTGCACGCGGCCCCTTCCTTCCTTCTTTCATTTATTTATCTTTGATGCAGGCTCACATTCAGGTCGCGCCTACACGCGTAGCCCTTGGTGGCTGTCAGCATAGTTGGGCCAGTTTTTTTCCCTTTCCCGATAAGTCTCAGGGAAGGACTGTGGTCGGCCCGGGTTGTGTCACATGTGCCTTAGGTGTGGTCCAGTCCACTGAGGCCAAGGGCCGCACCTTGCAAGCACGTGGAAACTTCTGTGGGAGACAGGTGGTTAAAATGTGGGAGGGGAAGTCTCAGGAGAGTCGCTGCTCCAGGAAACAGAAGATATGACTCGGAGGGCAGGAGGGGGATTTTGTCGCCAAAGTAAAAAAATGCTTTATTGTACTGTTGTGAACAACTCTATCCACAGGCGAGGGGAAATCGACAGGCACCGTGTCCTCTTACAGGGTCTGAAAGGCTTTAGGGTGCTCGGAAGACGCGTGCGTTTTAGGCCCCGCGTGCTAAGAGCACGCTCGGAGTCCGGTTTTGTCTGGGGGCGGGGCCCGCGGTGGGCGCGCGAGCATGCGTGTTCCCCGCCCCGCACTGCCACCTGCAGAGCCCCGGTCGTGTCCCGTTTCTCCCTCCCGGGGAGGCCGGCGCCTCTGGCCTTCGCGCTGACTCACGTCCCTCCGGGACCTGTTCCCTTTCCCCCTGCAGATCGTGCTGGAGAACAGCAGCCGAGAAGATAAGCACGAATGCCCCTTCGGCCGCAGCAGCATCGAGCTGACCAGGATGCTGTGCGACATCCTGAAAGTGGGCGAGCTGCGTAAGTACCCCCGCCCCGCGGGGGGCAGGGCGCCGGGCAGGGGGGGGGGGGGCGGCGTTCCGGGCTGTGCCTCGGCCCCCAGTGCTGACAGCTGCGCCCGGGCATCACGTGGACCCGCGCGCTTGGGCTTCCTGTGTGGGCGTCCCCGCGTGTCTGCTCTGGGGGTGAACATTGTTACAACCTGCGAGAGTGGAAAAACGGGCAGGTACTGCGACTGAATTCCGAATACCATAGAAATGAGTGTATATTAAAACAGACTGGCATTTAATAGTCTTAGGAAAAAGATCTATGACTTTTCTTCCCTGTAATTCCAGCTTTTAACCTACCGATCGATCATTTTCTTTCTTTTCGAACAATTTTTCTCTACAAAGAAGAATTTCAATACCTTAATGAAGTCTCTTGCTCCCAGTTTCCCACTTGTTTAAAATGCTTTCTCTAAGAAGGAAGGCATTATCAAAGACAACGGGGAGCTGATCATGAAAAAGATGGTCAGAGATATGCTCATTGCTCTGTTTCTTACTTATAGTACAAAATTTAGGAGAAGACACCCAGAGAAAGAGAGCGCAATAATTTCTTTTTTTGCCTTTCACTCACTGGCCTAATGCGGCTTTAGCCTGTTAGAGTGGGTCTGACTGAACTTGACCCTCGACCATCGTCAGCGAGGAGGCTCCTTGAGGCAGCCGACACGTGCACAAATCTTTCCTCGCAGGCTTAATAAGTGGGCGCCAGGAAAGACCGTGCCATGGAAATGTGGGGTGTTTGGCGTGATTGTGGAAGCATACACATTCACTCGCCTGCTTGAGAGCTTAAAAAAAAAAAAAAAAAAAACGCAGTCTGAAACGATTCATGGGAAGAAGTCCGACGATTAAATTGGAAAGTGGGTCATGTGTTATTTACAGAGTAGAACTGACCATGGTACCACTCGAGTCAACTAGAAATTTTAGAACTTGGTGAGGAAAATGCTAAGAAGTCACGCCTGCCTGCCAAGCACAGCAGATGTCCCCATCCTCCAGTGGGGGCGGGTGGGGGAGGGGAGCCGACGGCGGCGGGAGCTGCCGTGGAAGCGCGTGACTCACGAGCCCAAACTCGGGCACTTTTGCGCGAGCGGAGTTGCAGCCTGACCTGGGAGGTTTCTGTGTCGATATCCGCGGGTCCACCGGTCGCCCACGTGGTGATTTCAGTTTACCTGGGTCCCTGAGGTGAGTTCTCATTCGACCGATGTGCTGAGATTCACGTGCGCTGTGTAGCTCCCCATGTATTCGGCTGAAGGATCAAGGTCCCGAATCAAGCAAATCCTGCTGAATCCTCAGTCTGATAACTCTGACTGTTTCACGTTAATCTCAGTTTTATGGGGGGAAACTATAGAAAATCACTTGCTGCAATTGCTGCAAACCATCCATGATTTCCAGAGACTGGGCCACCGTCATGCGCTACTTGGCTGGCGCCCCTT
This sequence comes from Rousettus aegyptiacus, assembly GCF_014176215.1. Classification (NCBI taxonomy): domain Eukaryota; kingdom Metazoa; phylum Chordata; class Mammalia; order Chiroptera; family Pteropodidae; genus Rousettus; species Rousettus aegyptiacus. The sequence goes on along the minus strand of NW_023416288.1, from coordinate 41,212,871 downwards.
GTGGACAGGCTCTTTCCCCATGTCGCCCTTTCCCTGCTCCTCCCCCACTGCTGCCTTCCCCAGGGGCCATCAGCTCTCATCTCCATGGCAGCAGAAGGTACCCTTGTCTGTGCTCTGACTGCCATTCCCAGGTTTCTGCTCTTCCCTGCCCAACCGATGTGTGTCTGTCATGCCAAAAGTTAACACAGGACAGAGAGACAGTGGAGGACGAGGAGACTGTTGGCAGTGAAGGGAGGCGGGGTTCTGTTTCCGTCGCTTGCCACCTTTGTGCCCTTAGGTAACGTAAGCGCAAACCTCACTGTGCCCTTACATCCCTACCTTTTCTCAGAGATAGATCGGTAATGTTCGGGGTGATGATTCAAGTATAATCGTGCACCGCATAACGACGTTTTGGTCATCAGCAACTGTATGCGTGAGGGTGGTCTCGTAAGATTTTAGTGGAGCAAAAAGCCCTGTGGCCCAGTGAAGGCGTAGCCATCATAGGGTCGTGGCACAATGCATCGCACAGGTGTTCGTGGTGATGCTGGTGCAAGCGAGCTCACTGGGCTGCCCGACACATAAAAGCGTAGCTCATCCAGCTGTGTTCAGTACACGAGGGTAAGCGATCGTTACCAGTCCACGTATCGACTGCACCGCACACCGTGTTGCGTTGAGCCGGCAGCCGCCTCACGCATCCCCCGTGAACCCCGTCTCTCGGTGGCATCGTTTTCCCTTCTGCTTGGTTTGATCTCGTGTCGTTTTCTGCAGTAAGATGCTGCAGAGGCTTCTAGGCTCGGAGCAGTAGGCTCCACCGTAGAGCCTGGGTGTGTAGTGGGCTCTGCACCACGCAGGCTTGTGTAGATGGATACACTCCGTGATGGTCTCACAACGAAAACTGCCCAATGACACGTTTCTCAGATCGCATTGTGTCCTTAAGCCGTGCGCGACGGCAGTTGTGTTCACTTTGGCTCGATTGCAGGTAACTTCAGTGGCTGAAGTTGCAGTCCTAAGGGTGAGAGGTGTACTCTGGGGACGGATAATATTCGACCCAAGGGGACTAACTTGGAAAAGATGGCAGGATGAGGGCAGGGTCAATGTGGATCACCTGGGCCCCACCCTGGGCAGAGAGGGACCGCGGTGGCAGAGTCTGAGCAGAGAGTGTCACTCAAGTAAATGTCAGCTCTGTGCTTCGGGAGTTGGGGTGGGGGCGGGGGGAGGGCGGGCAGAGTAGGGGCTGACTGCTGGCTGGTAAGGAGCAACCCTCCCAGACTTTCGAGGCCCTAGTGGTCTAGCCAGGTCCTGTGGGCTGAGATCACAGAGTGGGGACGAAGGCACATACCTCAGGGGTCCCTGGGGGTACCCCAGATGCCATTCTTGCACTGTAGATTATCCCGTACCCTACCGTCTGCTGGGTGGATGGCTCCCGATGCTCTGCCACTACTCGCTCAGTAGCTGGTCCCAGTCCCCACAGCAAGGCCAGGCCCGGACGGCTACGGCCTCGCATACTCGTGGCAGGTTCCCTTCATCTAAGATGACAAATGTGTGTATTCATTTGTTCCGTAAAATTCTGTTGATTACTACACTGTGCAGGGACTCTGTTGGACACTGGAGCTACAGAGGTGAACCAGGTAAGGTCCCCGTCCCCAAGACACTTCCACTGCAGAGAGCATAAGAGCGAGTTGGGATGGATACTTTTTCCTATTAGTTACAAGTCATTTTATATACACGTGTGTGTATTTCCATCATCTGTTCTAAAGCCCAGTTGTTCCAGTATTTTGATAGTTTAAGTTGTCGAGTTGACCCATGGCTCAGCATCCATCGCAAAGGTCATTCTGGACATTTTACATGGCTGACAAAAGATCCTCATGTTTCTGAAGTCAACATGCCCAAATAAGTTGTTTTCTGCTCATAAAATATTAAAGGATTTGCTACATTCCGATTGAGTGCTAGACATCAGATGATGAAATACCCTGAGGTAAGAGGAAAATTGCTTTTTAATGGATTGCCTCTTGCCCGTTGCCATATTAAATAAGTTGCTAATATGAAAAACAAATCCGAGTGCGCCCTTATGGTGAAGGAGATGTCTGTTTTCCTCCTGAGAAAATTAGTTTTACAAGCAAATCCGTCATCTTTTGGACTGTATGTGTCTGCTTTTCTCTATTCCTAAATTCATAGTTCTTCGCAGATTTGTGTTGGTAATCAACCTGGAGGAACACGACCACATTAGATCTATAAGCAAGAGCCAAGACCACGGATGTACCTAACGAAAAATTTAACTGACTGGAAAAAAGGACAATTTAATTTTCTAGAAATGCTTCGTCTTTCGATTTAACTTGAAATCTTTTGAGGAAACACACTTCAGAATTACCAATTATATTTTGCTATTTAAAAGAAACATATTAATGTTCAATTAAATGACTGATACCAAATATTTAGGCACTTTTTTTTTTAGATTACCTTTTAAATAGCCCTGTATTCTGCTTCTTAGTCATTGGCATTGGAAGAGGCCAATGTTTAATAGTATGGTATGAAAAAGGATGTCTATTTATGTTCTCAAACCACTTTCATCAAAGTCATTTAGCTGAAGCCTATGACACCCCAGGACTTAATGAAGATCAATAGCATCTATGTTTATTAGTGAAGAGAAGATTCACACTGCCTGCATCTCGTCTGGGGTCACTGGCTCAGATTGCTGTCCAGGATGCCCAAAGAACAGTATAGAGAAGCAGGCAAGTCCAGGGGTTGCATTTTGGCATCTGGATGATCCATCTTTCAATCAGCGCTCAGCCACTGATTGGATGTGTCGGGCATGCTTCTTCTCAGTTCTCAGGAAGGAGAGTGCTCTGGCTTAAGTGACAGATGGAGCCAGGAGCTGGAACAATGTCCCTTGTTCCTTCGCGCTCTATATTCCGACTGAAATCGTTTTTTATAATCTGCTTTGTCCATGAGGGTCTTTTGAGAGCAAGGTACTTGTTTCCCTTTAGTTTCAATTTTAAAAATCAGTCAGAACAATTATGGACCTGGATGTGGTCACAGATCCTAATGGCACAGGTTTTACAATGGGAACAAGACGAGGTAGAGGGAAGAGCAAGCCTTCGAAGGAAGAGGTATGTTTGCGGGGAGATGAGGGTGGGGGATAGCGGGGTGTAGTGCCCTCGGGGAATAAGAGAGGCGGAGCCCGGATAAACCCATAGATCCTCGTTATAGATGTGGAGTCCTTCCAAAGATCCTAACGGGCTGAAATTGTAACTTGTTTCTGTTATTGTCATGCTGTCCTCAAAGCCATAAGTTGCTGAGGGGTGCAAGGGAAACTTGGTTTCCGATACAGATAGGCTCCTCACTTATCTGTCGGGTGGCATCACTAACCCACTTACACTGCAGTGTTAGGCAGAGCCGGGATGTTTTATTGCGTCTCTTGTTCATCCATTTATTTGAAAACTACAAGGTTCCTTCTCTGTTGTCACGATCTAATCACTGATGACTCGGGCCACACCCTCTGTCCTCATGGAGTTCACATGCGAACCGGAGAGCCCTTCACATGAACAATCACAAGTCATCTGCTGTTCGTAATACTGCATTTAAGTTATCTAACGTCATTAGGAAGCAGCGTTCGGTTCCTTTCCTTCACAAGGAGGCTGCGCACGGGAGGATCTTGGAAGACGTGACACACCTTAAGTTCACGGGATCACAAAGACGAAGAGAAGAATGGCAGAGGTGTGTGTGTGGTAGGCGACGGTGGTGGAAAATTCCAGGCAGTGAGAACGGTAGTTGGAAAGGCCGGGAGGTTCGGAGAACTCTGCCTCGGTGCGGCTGGAGGAGAAGGCGCGAGGAAACAGGAAATGGCGGCGATGCGGGCAGAAGAGGCTCGAGTCAGGCTGTCAGGATCTGCGGCGCTCGGGAGTCCGGACGTCACCACAGTGGGGCCAGCGTTTCCTGGATGGGACAAGAATTTGTGAGCCCAGTGACGTCCAGGGCCAAGGCCAGCGACAAGCTTGCCTCGCTCAAGCCCTGGCCCAGATGAGGCATCAGTCGGGGGCCTTTCAGCTGCAGGTTGTAGAAAGCCCGACCTCCAATGGCCAATGGAAGAGCCGTTATTAATGTCATAATTTCAGGGTTGAGTAGGTCCCAGAGTTGGTTGACTGCTTAGCAGTGTCATCAGGGACCCAAGTCCTCCCTGTCTTTTGGCTCTGCCATCCTTGGTATACCAAGTAAGTCCGTGGGCTGGTACCAGAATGGCAGCCACCGTTCCGTGGTCCAGAGGGCCAAAGGCCGTCTCGGCCAGTGAGTCTCTTTTAGGCGTGTGGGAATGTTTCTGAAAGCCAGTTAGCGCAGTTCCTCTGGCATCTCATTGGCTAGCGCTATCACCTGCACCTGTGCCCAGCCCAGTCACTGCGGAGGGAATGGAATCTTTTGAAGGTACGACCTGCCATTAGCCACACCTGAGACTAGATGTGAAACCAGCCTTCCCTGAGCAGATGGCCACAGGACGGTGGATAGCCAAAGAAAATGGGAGTTTGTTAAGATAGGGAAAATAGCTACTGGACACCCCTTAATTCATTCCCTTTACTTTAAAAAGTCTTTTCTGCATTTTCCTTGCTGCTGCAGAAAACTACAACAAATTGAAGTCAGATTATAGCCCTCTGTCATTTTGCCTTTACTGGGAATTGACAAAATGCAGTAGTATTTTTTGTTTTAATGGAGCAATACCAAAGGTTGCAGAAAAATGGAAATCGAAGTTTTATTATAATGCATTTCATTTTTCATCACTAAGAAGCTAGGGCTCCACAACCTTACTTTCCTTTTAGCAGATGGATAGTTCCATTTCCTCAATTATACGTTTTTTTTGTGTAGATTATTCTCAGGTGTATTTTAAAGGGCAGAACGAACATACATTTGTGGTTTCATGGCTTCATATTCCTCAGAAACAATTTTGCCATCTTCGCCTATTTGGCCATATATAATTAGGTTAAAATTTAATAATTACTTCTCTGTTTAAAACGACAAGAATGAAATCAATATCACACACTGCAAAAATGTCGGGTGTTCCCTTACTTTGTCTTTCAGTGGCAATATTTATTATAACTCACCAGTGGCGCTGAGTGGAGCACCTTGTGTAATTCATCAACCAGACTCCTCTGCTTTAGCAAGTAAAAATAACACAGATGAGCAATCTGAAGGACTCTTTGGTGTGCAGCAGCAATTAGAACAGACACTTCGCTCTGGGACATTGGCATTCTCATACTTTGAGAAGTCACATCCATCACTTTCATTCTTAGAACTTTCTGGCTAAAGAAAACTCAAGAAAATTCACTTTTAACATTAAACCTCTTAAGGGTTTTTTTCCCCCTCTGAATATTAGCTTGTGTCCACAGTTCAGGGAAAGTTGAAGTCTCTTGGGTCTTGACTTTGTCTTGAATGTTCATATTTTGTTTCTATTTCAACCTTAAATTAAAAGTACACAACAATAATAACAGAACCAAAACAAATTAAAGTAAATGTTTGAGGCCTTAACCTGGCTTTAGAAAGTTATATTCACTTTTGCCCCAAATTAAAACTGTCATAAGAGAGAACATACAATTTATTCTGTAGTGGTTGCTTAGAATAAGTATAAAATGGATATCAGAATTTATAATAAATAGTTTTATCACAAGTCAGGAGGACTTTGCATAAGGTTCTTGCATTCAGAAACAGAAGCCCTGGGTAATAGGCACAGCTGATGTAAGGGCTTTTGTCAAGATGGTTAGCCATCTTGTTCCTTGTTCTCCTATTCGTAACATGGGAATATCATCACCATCATCATCATCATCATCATCACCACCACCATCATCATCATATTCATCATCACCATCATCATCATCATCACCATCATCATCATCACCATCATCATCATCACCACCACCACCACCACCATCATCATATTCATCATCACCATCATCATCATCATCATCACCATCATCATCATCACCATCATCATCATCATCATCACCATCATCATCATCACCACCACCACCACCACCATCATCATATTCATCATCACCATCATCATCATCATCATCACCATCATCATCATCACCATCATCACCACCACCACCATCATCATCATATTCATCATCACCATCATCATCATCATCATCACCATCATCATCATCACCATCATCATCATCACCACCACCACCACCACCATCATCATATTCATCATCACCATCATCATCATCACCATCATCATCATCATATTCATCATCACCATCACCATCATCACCATCATCATCATCACCATCAGCATCATCATCATCATCATCATCACCATCACCATCATCTTCATCATCATCATCATCATCATCATCATCATCATCATTCTTGGTTGAGGAAAAGCAGATTAAAGTGTTCTGTTAACTGTAAAATGCTTATTTGCGAAGAAGATGCTGACCTGAATATGCACAGACTTAGAGGCTCCGAGATGCATCCGGAGCAAAGCCTACTCTTTCTGTACGCCTAGTGGCTGTCTTAAAGAAAACACTTCGTCTGTGCCTGTGCTGTTATACTTTCTCCTGTTTATTAATACTTTTGAGATTCTGCGCTGTTTGACCAGAAGGTGGTACTTGAGGGTACCTCTAAAATCACAGTGTCATGCTTATCTCCATAGAAAGTGCTTATGAGAGAAATTAAACCTGGCGGTTGAAAGGAGACCTCATTAAGCACATCTCAATTATAAATGGATGAAAATAAGTTATATGTATCATAGATGTTTAGGGACTTGCTCCTTTTTACATTATTTCTGAGGTGATACATAGTGTCCGTTCTTGTCGTCTCTTAGGTTATCTTAGGTTATAGATCGAGAGGGGAGCCTGGCAGGTTTGCTTCTTAATGAAGAGCGACCCAGATACATTGGCAGAACGCAGGTGCCCACTGCATCCTCCTGCCCTGTAGCCCTTCAGGTCCATCTCGAGCATCAGTGTGGGTGGCTGTCTTGGTCCCTCCTCTGAACCCCCTGCCGCGGGAGGGCATTGCACCCTCCCGTGGAGGAACACTTTACCTGCGCCTGTGTTGTTACACTTTCTACTGTTTATTAGTACTTTTCTTCTTTCATTTGTGGCCCATTTCCCCTCAAAGTCGAGGTGGTTTGTAGAAAAGCATAAAGATAATTCAAGAAATTTTTTCAAATCTTGGAAGAGGCAAATAAAAAATAAAATAAAATAAATGAATTATGGATGTTTGCAAAGCACGTGTCAGGAAAGGCCTTTGTACGTACTGCTGATGGACCTTCAGTGCGGCTCAAAATCTGCTTCCCAGGGAAGCCGAGGACCTTGGGGATAGACAAGAAGTCAGTGTACATCTTACTTGAGTAAACGTGATATGAAAGCTCAAATGCCGATTTCACCTAACGCTAAAATTTTATTTGATAACATTTAATATCATTTGTTAAAGATGACAGAATAGGACACATTCTTAGCATCATATTATTATTATTATTTTTTAAAAAAGCTATTGTAAAGCAACGAGCCAACATTGTATTTAAAGTGATGATGGCAAAACAGCTTCCCTGGTAAAAACTAGAACTAAAGCAGGATGCTATCGGATGCCCATATTCATCATCATAATTCCTCCTCGATCTGGATAGCACACACAAATAGAGGTATAGTTCATCGATAGAAACAAAGTATTTTGAATTATAGACAATGAAACTTATTTATCTAGAAATCTCTGAAGAAGCAAAAGAAAAGCCGGTAGAATCAATGTAATTTAGAAGAGCAGTTACATAGTGGGGAAAATAAAATTTAATAGCATTTTCATATGTCAGTGATAATTAGGTAATTATAAAATGGATAAAAAGAAATTTTTTTAGCAATGGCAATAAAAATATAAAATATTCAGAATAATCTCAATAGAAGAAGACATCTTGGACCTACTGGAAGAAAAAGATAAGACTTTGCTAAAATATACAGTACAAGTTTTAAATAAATAAGCAAGTGTTCTACGTGGTAGGAAAACACGAATACTGTGATAAAGATGTCAGCTCTCCGAGTCAGCGTGCGGGCTTGTATCTCTTTTCAAAGCACCGGTGGGGGCTAGGACGGAAACTGATGGCTGATTGTCAAGTTCATTGGAAGAGTAAGGACATGAACATTGGTATGGAAGAAAAGATAAAGAAAAGCGATGAAAAATGAATAGAAATAAAAATATGTTTCTTTTTCTGAAACATTTCTTTTGCAAGGAAGTCCAAAGAACGTAATTATATATATACATACATGTATATGTATATATATGTGTGTGTATATATATATATATATACGTGTTTCCTCAAGTTTCATTTACTAACATTCTGCCATATTGGTTTTATCATTCTCTTTACACACACACACACACATGCACACACATGCACACGTACTGTTATAAAAGTATGAAAAATAAATTTTTTACAGCAGAAAAAATTTTAAATATAGTTTGAAGGTAAAAATCAAAATAAATAAATAAAAGTGATTTTATTTATTTTATTTTTTTGGGGGGGGGGTGTGGCAAGGCAACCCTTGGTTGACCTCACAGATTGCAAGGGCCTTGTCAGCTTACAATCCCTTATTTTTTTATTTTTTACGCCAACGGCACTTGGTCTTCCTGGGTGGTCTCCCATCCAAGTCCTAACCAGGCCCAACTCTGCCTAGCTTCCAAGATCAGATGGGATCGGGTGTGTTCAGGGTGGCGTGGCTATAGACAAATAAAAGTGATTTTGCATTTCCAGCTCTGACCTGTAGTCTCTGAGGGAGAGCAAGCAGAAGGTGCTGGGCGCCCTGCCTCGCGAGCGGCTTCCCCGGAGAGCTGGAGGGAGGGAGGGAGGCTCAGGTGCCGCTGGATGAGATGTGATGGCAGGAGCAACCCCCGGAGCCTCGCGCCCCTCCCCCTCCTCTTGCTCCTCAGGGCAATTGGGTGAGAAGGCCTACTGAGCCCAAATTTGAACTAGAAAATAACACTACAGTGTATTCATTCGCCAAAGAGGAAAAAATGATCTATTTTCAATCTTGTGTTTCAGAAAACACACAGCTGTGTGACTTCCTAATTTATTATATTCCCAGCTGCCAGCTCCCAGCTTGTTCCTTCTTTCTTACCTGACCCCCGGCTGCTGGAAATAGGCTAGCTTTAACCAGCCCAGGGCGTGGGCTCCAGTGGGGACACACAGGGGTCAGTAAACCGCTCCTCTGAAGATGCCTCCTGCCTAGGCAGGTGAGCCCAGCCACTAGGGCCTAAAAGGAGCCAGGTCCCTCGGGACGGCTGCCGTAGGCTAGGAAGTCAGGCCGCGCGCCCCTTGCAGGCCAGCGCCAGCTGCCCGCATGTCTCTGGAGTGTGGTCATTCCCCGCCTCTAGGGAGCGGGACCCAGCGCTGGATCTCAGCAAATGAGCCTGCTGTGGCTTCCCTTAACTCAGCCTTCCAAGGGTTTTGGCCAGAAGAACAGATTGCATCTGTGGCCTAAGCCTCTTTAGAAGTGTGAATCACTCCTCCCCCCCACCCCCCACCAAAGAAGCTATTTTGAGGTTTCTAATTGCATATTTCTATGTTGTTTTCTCATAGAGTGAGTAAGGAGAATGACTTGCATTTTGTAAAACAGAAATCTGCCCGTTTCTGTGCCCTTCTGTCTTGTGTCACCCGGGCCACCGATTGATTCCTGAGCGTGGCTGTGCGTCAGCTTGACTTGGGGGAGCTTCTGTGATACATAAATTCCTGCACTGGAATCCAGAAATCAGTGCGTTCAGGAAATCCTCCAGTTCTTTCCTAAGCAGCCTGGCTGCCCCCTGCCCACTGCGTTGGGGAGTCTCTGTCGAACCCCACGGCCTCCGCCATGGTAGTTTGGATCATGGTTAAGTGGGTATCTTGATGGGGCGCTAAGAGCTCTAGACTGGACATCAGAAGACCTGGATTCTGGTCCGATGTCCACCACTGAGCAGCTGTAGACAAACCCCTTGTCCCATGTGGTCCTCAGCTCTTCTGCTGTAAAACACCGTCATTGCCCAGTGACCGCCTACCCCAAAGCTGCTGTACCCAGTAAGGGGGTTCTGACCACGAGCTTGGTTACTTAGGATTTTGCCGTCATAAGTTCTTGAGTGACATGTGTAAAACCTAGACTAGGACTGGATTCTGAGCAGGAGAACTGTGAGGTGCCCGGCGACTGCGTCGGGCGGTGCTTATAGCGCTTAGGCGACCTCGCAGGACAGACTGAGGGACTAGTTTTCTCCTGTGCAGATATGACTCTTTTTCTCTTTTGAATATTAAATATAGTTAAATGTGCTTTTCTCACTATGAATTTTTGTGTTCTTTGGCATATCAACTTTGTTGCTGCCAAAGAGTCCTTTGGGAAGAATGAAACCTTAATTTCGCCAGAACAGAGCAAGGAAACGGAAAAAAGAAAAGATCCTCGCTCTCCGTTCTTCCCCGCCTCACAGATGTCACCCCATCTTCTCCTCCTACCTCTGCAGCCTCCCGGCCGGGCTGGCTGGCTTTGCCCTCCGCGGTGCAGGGAGCCTGCTGGGGGCAGAAGCAGCCGCCTGACCCACCTTTAGTTAGAAACAGGGCTGTTTAAATCATCCGGAAACTTGGAGGAAGAAACCAGCTCAAGGCGATCACTGCCAGACATTTTTCTGCAGGTCACACCTGTCTCCGCCCCGAGAAGCCCAGCTCTAACGGCTCGTGGGCTTTTATTGGCTATTTAATAGGTTGAGAAATTGCTTTTTACTGGAGCCCATAAGATAAGACAAAATCTTACAGAAATACACAGACTTATTTTCCCATCCCCACCTGTCCAGGTCAGAACTAATCCTGCTGCTTTTCTACATCATTAATGTCATCAGGGGAAAACTCAAAGGTAAGGGCCCCAGGGGTTGATCATTTTGATCACTTAATGAATGTTTGGATTAGGGTCTACCTTAATGTATACATTTTAACAAAATTTCCTATTTGATTTTACTATAAAAATGAGCTGATATCACGTATATTACTTTGTGACCTGATTCTTTTCACCTGATGTGTCACAGGCTTCTTTCCTTCAGTAAATTGGTTCATTTGCTGTTTATTCAGACTTTTAATAGCCACATAGTGTGGTTATATTGTGATTATAGATATATAGAGATAGTATCCCATTGTATCAAAATATGAGTCTCTTATTGACAGATGTTTGCACTGTGTACAGATTTTTGTCTTCATAAAGGGCACCAGGATGAACATTTGCTCAGTCAAAACATTTAATGTCTCAGCATCAGGGCTGTAGCAGCGAGATGAAGCCGAATACTATTTCTCTTCTTAAGTCACATATATTTTACTTGAAGAAAAGCAGACAGTAAACAAACGAAGAAGTATTTCACATGCTTAAAAATGCCACAGAGAGAAGTCAAGCAGGAAAGGATGGATGTCTGACCTTGCCACACTAAGGAGATGATGGTGACCAAAAATATGAAGGAAATGAGGGAAACGGGCCAAGAAAGTACCTGGACGAGAGTTTTCCCAAAAGATGGGACAGCAGTTAAAGGCCCTGAGTCCAGAGCGTCCAGCATGGGATGGAAGGGCGAGGAGGCCAGTGTGGCAGGGAGCGACAACCAGGGAAAGGCTGGCCGGAGACAAGATGGGCTGGAGGACAGAGAGACTCCGCAGGCCCTTGGAGGCCGTCCTCACAAGTGTGGCTTTTAGCGCGAGGGAAAACAAATCACGGCATGGATTGCGCGCATGTGTGACATGATGTGACTTACAGTTTGAAGAACCGTTTGGCTGACACGTTGAGTTTAGACCGCAGGAGAGAGCAGGTTTATGCGCTGTACTACCATGAGCATGTTGAGAGAGAATGGCATCTCGGCCTAGGCATTAGCAGTTGGGTTCTGAAAAGTAGCCGGATTTCAGACACGTACAGTATATGTACTTTTTTCCAGAGGAGGAAAAAGAAACACTGCATTTGTTCCTATTTCTAATTTTTTAAATTAAAATATAGTTAACATGCAATCGTATATTAGTTTCAAGTATACAACATAGTCATTCAACAGTTATATACCTAGCGTGGTGGTTACCATGATAAGTCTAGTAACCACGGTAAAGGCAGAGCCAACGATGTTTCTCAGTAGATTGGATGTGGGGTGGGGCATAAAAGGAAGGGTCAGCGTGGACCAGTAGACGCGTGGAGTTGTCACTGGGGACGACGGGGGGCGTAGAAGATCAGCAGTTCCGACGTGGACGTGTGAGTCTTGAGACGCCTTGTAGACATCCAGATAGAGAGGTCTGTTTCGTAGCTGGATGCGCACACATCTGGAGTTCAGGGGTGGTCGAGTGCTGAGGTTTAACTGGGTATCATCAGCGTACAGACAGTCTTTAAAGCTGTGAAACTGGAGAGAGCTTCGAAGGGGCATCAGGATGGAGCCCTGAAACACCCCAAAAGCTAAAGGTTGGGGAGAAGAGGAGGAACCAGGAGAGAAATTGTAGGAATGTAGGACGAGAACCAGGAGAAAGTTCAATTAAAGGCAGAGGAGGGATCGCCCATGTGGGGTGCTGCTGATCATGGAGTCCATAAGGCTTGAGACTCGAGTATTGATTTTAACCACGCGGAGGTCAGGGGTGACCCGGCCAAGGGCGGTGTCCGTGGGGTGGGGGGGAAGAGAGCCTGACCATGTGGGCCGACAGCAGGCGAGCTCAGAGGGGTTGGCGCCGTGAGTGCGGTGGAGGCTGCCCCCCCCAACCCATCCCAGTTCGCCCCCGCAGCCAGGGCTCTGTCGAAGGCCTGGGTCGGATCTGTTTACTCTGATTTGTTAGGATGAGGCGGCTCCTGTTTTCTCTCAGAGTCAAGTGCAAACTTCTTTTCACCACCCCCACGCTCCGCAAATCCTAGCGCGACGCGCTTCCTTTCCCCGCTGGACGCGTGCACGCACCGGCTGCTCATCCTGGAACGCTCGCCCTGCTACCTCACGCTCAGCCTTCAGCCCCGCTCCCCGCCAGCTCCCTTCCCCTGGGCCAGGCGTGGCCCCCGACTCCCCCCACCGAGGCACGCCTCACTCCATGGCACACCACACGGACGGGGCAGATGCGCTTGTCTGTCTTCGCACATTTTCTCCCTCCAGCTCCGTCTGCTCCGTAATTAGTGGCAGTCCCCTCCAGATGCCTGTGCAAGGCTGTTCATCGGCCCAGGACGAATGAGACGCTTGGAGAGGCTGCATGGGAGGCAGCTAGCAGGCGCCTTAGAGAACTGGATAGACGATGGCTTTGGTATGAATTGAATCCACTGGCTCTGGGGCTATCACTTAGACAGTTAGTAGCCAATAAAACTCTCAGTCGGGACGAGCAATGCCGTGTGGATGAAAAAAGGCAGTGGGACGGGTCTTGGCCGCAGTGTCTGACACACCGGAAGATCTCAGCAGGTATCGTCTGTCGCCATCGTCCGAATGGGGGCAGCACTAGAAACCTGGCCCACCAGGGTCAGCCCTCCTCTGCTGGGACCTACCTATTGGGTTGCGGGGCAACTCGAGGCCAAAATGTGTCACTGTCAGTCAGGTGGAGGTCAGGGTCCAGCAGGTGAATCCTGCTATGGCTAGACTCTCACCAGTGTGACAATCTCTTCCTGTGAGAGTGGAGTCCAAGTCTCTTTGCTGATCCTGGTTTTGAGGAAAGTCGGAATCATAGCCCGTAACACTTATTGACCTATTTTTCTCTGCCTACCTTAAGCTTATCTTAAGGTTGGGTTTGCAGGTAATGAGGAAACAAATTAAAACGAAAAAAAATTTGAACAAAACCAAAATTAACAACCTCTCTGGCTGTCGAGCCATTTTGCTTCTCTCTTAGGACATTGGTTGTTATGGCTGATGGAATGGTAAGAAAGGGAACCTTGGACTTTTTAAAAAATTTACCAGTTCCTACGCCATGTGGTCGCCTGCATTTATGCTTAAGATGATAACATAATTTCTGTTGTTTTTGAATATTCTTTTTGAGTCATGACCTTGAGTCATTTGGTTTCTAACTTTGAATAATTCGTGAGATGTAGTTGCAGGCATTATATCTCAAAAAATAGAGAAAAATATATCTGAAAGGAGGCAGTCAAGTAGCTGTCTCTCGAAGTAGTTACGAATAGTGACTCATCGGGGGCAACAAAATCACTTTAGCGAATTTTGAATAGCATTTTAAATATTGGAATAGAATAATTTTTAGAGCGCTTCACAAATAGCGAAGGCGAGTGTTTCGTGAGTTTTCCATTCATCAGCGTGCGTGCTGGGAGACAATGCAGAATGGATTTGTTGTGAAGGTCACAGCTGAAGAAGTTTAAAAGCCTTGCCTCCTGTCCTGTCATGAGGCAATTCACCTTGACTGCTTACTCAGGAGGACATGCGTGGCACGTTTTCTGATGCAAATGCGTCATTCCGTCAGCTTATCTCAAGGGCTGAGTCAGTCGCTTGCCACACAGCCATGCAAGCGAGGCCCAGCAGCATCTCCTGCAGGATTCCTGTTTACACCTTTTCCCTTGGTACTGGCCTCAGGTTCTTAGTGACACCCTTGAATTTCCCCGCTTGTTCCTCTTAGGAAGGCTAAGGTTAGATTAGAAAGGAAGAATTGTGTATGTGACATTTCCTATGTGTACATAAGAGGGAGCCACAAGACACGTCTTTACAGGAAAGGAAAGCGTCAGTTCTTTGTGTCAAAAATGGCTGGAGCTTTAAAACAACTTTCGGGTTTCTGATTTATTTCGGTGTTTCACCCGTGTCGTATCTGCAAAAAAAAAAATATTCTGTTTTAAATAATTCTGAGTGATGAAAAGCCTGTATCTAAAACCTAAGCAGAAATGTCTGATTAAATGATAGATGCCCTTCATGTCTTCTGGACCCCCTTCACGGCCAATTTAGGGCCTGAGAAACAGTTCTGAGGTCCGGACTAATACGAAAATCTTCGAATAATCTTCATTCCCACTCAAGCCTGGGGCTGTGGAATGCTTCCTTTTGCTTCGGGCATTAAAGACTCCCAAACCTGGTGTTTGTCTGCTTCCCTACCCATACTTTCTGTACAACTCAAAAAAAAAAAAAAAATGCCCCTACATGGGGGTTTAGGGGGCCAGGGGAATGGGGTTAAGGGTTAAAGAAGTACAAATTAGTAGTTGATAGGTGGTCACAGGGCTGGGGAGCACGGCGGAGGGAATGCAGTCAGCAGTAATGTATTGGCTCGGCGGAGGGCCAGGGGAGAGAAGGAACAATTAGGGGGATCATTTTATAAACTATATAAATGTCTAACCAATACACTACGTATTTGGAACTAATTAAAAAAAAAAAATAAAGCCCTAAAACAAAACAAAACAAAAAATGTCTCTAAACTACCCACCCAACCGGTTTGCACCATGCTTAGATCTGACCCATTCAAGGTCCCTAAACAAGTCGAACTGTCTCGTTTGGGCCTTGGCTTCTTGGGATTCCCTCCACCAGGTGCCTTTGTTCCGATGTCAACCTAGCATCTGTTGCCCACATTCTCACCACGGAACCTTTGGGGACCCTCTCAACTGATTCGAATTCTTCATGCTTCTGCCGAGTGCCTCCCATGTGCCAAGAACAGTGCCTGGGCGCGTCCACAAAGAAGACGCAATTCCTACCTTCGTCACCTCTCCTTCCTGAGAACCAGCTCACAGAATTATTAGACAGATATCTGCTGAGCATCTACCATGTCCCACACCTTGTGCTAGGCTCCGGGACTTGACTCATCTGTCGAAGATAATCTAAAAGTCGATCGTGGAATTATCTGTAGGCTCCTCATTAACTTATTTTCTAGCACAAGTACAGCCAAATGAATTAAATTATTGAGACACATGAGAACATCTCCAAGCATCATTTAAAGCTCTTCAGTGAAGAGGCATTCTATAGAAATAAAAGAAAAGACTAATAAGGCTGTTTTTCCTATAGTAATCCTGTGATTTCTATTACTGTTTAGACAAGGGATATTTTAGAGCATATATTTTATTTCTGAATCTTTTTTATTATAGGTAGTGGAGAGGATCAGCATTTTTATTTTTTTAAATAAATGATCACATAATAATTGCCCTTGATTTTTCTGTCATTTTTCTATCAAATAAAGGGGGAAAAACATATAAAACCAGCATCATATCATATATATATGTGTATATATATATTAAGATTTAAAATCAACACATTAAAAATCAAGTCAGCACCAGGAAACCTCATCGTCAACATCAGAAATCAAATATTGTCTTATTCTTGGCAATTTTGTGAGAACATTAAACCTTTTTGACATATATATTGGCCATTTATGTTTTGTGTATCAACATGATTGCTTTTATTCTAATTTTGTGAGAATTACACTTGCCTTATATTGCATAAATAAGATAAACCAATGGCATTATCAGGTGGCGCATGTTTTTGATATAGGGACTAGGAAGATTGATTCTATGAAATAATGATAATAGATGATTCTAATTTGGAACATGTATAGGGTGATGATTTTACTTAGACATTTCAGATTGTTTCAAAAATATTAAAATAGAGGAGCCGTACATTGACTTGTATTCTTAAGTAACAACAATTAAGTTGTGCTGCCCGAGCTCTATCGTCTGTTTTTTAGACTCTTTAACCACTTTTGAGACCACACGGCCCTTTATCAAGTTCCCCAAAGCCTATGAGGTAGTTGGGCAGTAATTTATTTTTTAAGCATTTAGATTCTTTTTAATACTTTTATTAAAAGAGTAGCACATGATATTATAAAGTACTTTAAATCGATACAGGAGATTTAAAATAAAGAGAATTCCCCTTTTTCATCCTCACTTTGTTTCTTCCTGAGTCCCAGCTCTTGGTAATCACTCTGACTTGATGGGCTCTCCTAGTCCTTTTCATTGCATATACTATTATATATATACACACACACGCACACACAATATATGTGTGTGCGTGTGTGTGTGAGAGTGGGGGGGGGAGAGAGAGATTGATTATAGAATTCATTATTTTTAATGACTGGATAATATTCCAGCATAATGTCTGACCTAAGACAGTGCTTGAAATGTGAGTGTGAACAGGTCGGGTTTACCTGTAGGGAGTGTGTTCATTTTAATGTGGAGAAATTGAAGGGCCCGGGAGATGGTCTTTTTGGCTAATATTAGTAGAGAAGATATTGTAGAATGAGTTTTTTTTTTCTTTTTAAGTTATCCTAAATAAAGGAAGATGACATCAAATTAATTGTTCACTTTATTTGCTAAATTTTTTAAAATTTTGCGGCCTAATTAGATTTGGGGGAAGGGAGTAATAGTCCAAATGTACAATACTAGAAGCTCTCTCTGGAATTCTTTCAAGAAGAGTTGAATCAAAACATCAAAAATTGATTCTGTTCTTGAACAACAATCCTACTCAAGACTCTGAAATACAGTTATGAAATCCTGTGCTAGTTTCTTCTTGAGAGCGTGAAGCCAGCTTTGGAGAAGACAGAATTTTTTTTCTAAGATTGGGAGTGTTATGAGGAATGTGAGGTGTGTCCATGTGTATGGGTGGGAGGGATGAATGATTCATTCTCTTCTACCTACAATCATATAAATGGAATCGTGGAGTAGGTAGCCTTTTGTGTCTGGCTTCTTTCACTTAATACGATGTTTTTTGACAGTCATCTGTGTTGTTTTAATGCCAGATAAGCTTTCTTTCCCTCCCTCCCTTCTCCTTTAAAGTCAGGTTTACTGAGGTATAATTAGTACAGTAAATTCTATCTTTGTAAGGTGTACAGTTCTTTAGTTTTGATAAATATGTACAGTTGCATCACCACCACTACGGTCAGGCTATAGACTATTCTCATCTCCCCCAAAAGTTTCTCATCAACAATTTCTTTTGCCTTTGACCAGAGGGGGAAGGCAGTGAAGTTAAATCTAATGCGATTGCCGTAAACCTCCTGATCTATGCAACTTTCAGGATTACATTGACGAGAGTGCCCCCGCCCCCGCCCCCGCCCCTTTGCAAATCACGGGGCGAGGAACGCCGCCCCAGAGAAGCAGATGGGCAGATGGCACGGGTTCCTCTGCGCCTGGCTTACCACCCTCGGCGTAACCCAAGTGCTGTAGCACCGCAGGGCGGGCCAGGACCCCCTCCTCTGCCAACGGCAGAGCAACGCCGATGCCCGTCACTCTGAAATCCGTTCCTTCATCTGTAACGAGAAGCCCAGAGTGGCCAGAACCGATTACGAAAACCAGGCTCGAGGAAACGAGGGGTCACAGGTGACAACAGGAGAGTAAACCCACCTCATTTGCTCGGCATCGTTTCTGATTTACAACTGTTATTCAACTTTGATCCTTAAACACAGGTTCTGAACATAGCGCGCGCACACGCACACACGCACAGGCACACAAAGTTCACAGATGCCCATAGGAGTCAGAAAGGGGTGTGGTTTTTAGGGAACTAACCCAGTCGATAAGCCCTTTCTAGGTCTTATTCCTCTAGGAGAGATGAAAAAGAAATAAAGAACAAAAGAAGATCGCATCTTCGTAGGGGTTTTTCTCAGCCTACTCGACCCTCTTGAAGTCTGTTTATCCTACTGCCACAAGCCATGGAAGGCTCTTGAAGCACTGCACCATGAAGCGACTCACACAGCATGGCCCCTTCTGCCACAAAATGACTCCATGAAGGAGGAATCATGAGGCTCTAAGAGGATATTGCTGTAGTTTCCTGTCTTTTACCTCCCGCGATTCCCATCTTCTCACCCCCCAGAGGAATATCTTCCATGTCTAATCAGATAAGGTGAAGAAAAGAAAATCGCATTTATTTTAAGCTTCAAGTTTAGCCAGATGGGAGCCAGCTTAAGTTTCGTGTGAATATAATTTGATTTTTTTTTTCCCCATCTCACCCTCTCATGTCGAGTTGCCTCTGACAACTGATAAAACTCACATTTCCAAGCAAATCTAGGATTGAGATATAAATATGCAGAGTGAGCGTGCAAATTAAGTCATGTTCTCAAAGTTAAAAAGGGTGAAATCGGACTAAGTTCGCATAAGAACATTTGCAACTTCATGCTGGTGAGACAGCAAAATGACCCATAATTAGATTTCGAGATTCTTCCAATTCATAATTTCTAACAGAGTGAATAGGAACATTCTAGCAAAGTCAATTACTGTGTCTGAGATCCTTTTTCTCATCAACTTTTGGTGTAACATTGGATATGGGTTCCATCTGAAATAACTTCCCCAAAGATGGGCCTGAAATGCTTATTTCGAAATCGATTATAAATTTGGGAAATGTGCGATGTGAGACATTAGAAATTTCAGCGCCAATCAGCAGTTTACTCTTCTTGGCTGCACTAAATCACAATTTAAGAATTTCTCTCCTAAGGGATTTCCTCATTTCATGCTTTCAGCTTCCAGGCCTTTCTGCTTATAGTCACTCTGGGTCCCATCTAGATCCTGGCTTGCAGGCGCTGGGAAGTGGTACGGTGAAATTCAGTATTTTCCTGTATCGGTCAGGTCGAGGGTTTCTAATTCCAATGATTTGGATCTAGAAACATACTTTTTCTTCCAAATAGATCACTCGTAAGAACGGACCTGGGAGGTACGGATAAAGCGAGCCTCACCAGGGGGCTCCCCAGGAGGCAGCAGCTAAAACCCTAGAGACCTGGGATGGGGTGTCCTGGAGCGAGGTCACTGCAGGACTGCCACTGGCTCTTAGAAGGAGAAACCAGGCGTTTGGGGACAAGTGACCCACCAATCGTTTTAAAATGAAGCCCTTAACAGTTTTGTATTTCAGAGTCGGAATTGTCAGTTTGATTCAAACTGCTATTTTATAACTATTTTGCATTGCCCGCCTTTGTATTAAAGATCTACAGTCTTCAAATAATTCGAGAGACCATCTGATGACCTAGGGGATCATTACTAAACAATATTTTCTCGAGGGACCCAAACCTCCTAAAGAAATCCTAAAGGGGGCTTCTCTAGGGACCCCTCAGGATATCCATTCTTTAGCAGGTACCACGCCCCCCACTTCACTAACCAGCCTGAACACCCCCGAGTTTCGTTCCTTCAGGGATATACCAAGAGGAGTGCCCCAGCCCCTCACTTCTGTAAGTGTAAATGTTGTATCTTGTTAACTTCTGAGCTACCTGTATTGTAACTGCTTTTGTTCTTTTATAAGATTGGTTTTCTTCTTTATGTTTTACCCAGATGAATGTGAAACATTGTGTGCCTTAGTGGAGGGGGCCTGGTAGGTCTACCACTGGAAAGCGCAATAGGAAGAATGACTGTTGACAAGTGGCATATACACCGGCTCTCACGTGTGACATCACACGTGAGCGGTCACAAATCATGTGTTGATGGGTGAAGCAGCGAAGCTCGTGGCCGAGTGCCGGATCAAGTGCATGCAGGCCCATTAACAGCATCGCGTGGCATGCCGACACTTGCCTGAGAGGGAGAGACTGGGACGGAATTTCTCCTCTCCGGCTGGGAACCACGTAACCGTGCAGCCGGTCTTCTGTCGCCACAGCCGTCATTGAGGGATGGATGAGGCAGGGGGACCTTCACAGGTGTCATAGGGAGCTAGCTGACCACATCCAGTTCCTCTCCAGGACCACGGACATCTGCCATGGCGACCTGAGGCTGTCACTGCCTCTTGGTCTTCTTAGTCCTCTTAGCCCAGTGTTTTGTCTCGAATATTTAAATACAAATTAGCGCTTTCGGCGCCTGCACTGTACTGCATTTGAGGTTCTCATAACATCAGGCAGAGGTCGCACTGTTTTATGCGTGAGTGAGAATAACCTGCGTAGAGTCTATATCTCAAACACGTCCTTTTGAGACGTGTGAATGAATCCAGTCCAAGGAGAATGCGCAGAACGCATTTATCAGCCACGCGACCTTCGGCTCCAGAAAACTTCTTAACATTCACAGAGTTTGTAATGGAGGAGAATTCTGCTTTTTCAAAAAAAAAGAAAACTTTATGTGAGTTTTCAAATTGTTCCAGACCAGCACTTTTTGTTTCCAGTTTGCCCATTTTCTGATTCCGAAGTTAATAGAGATAACACAGAAGCAAAGATGTTTCGATATTTTAGCAATCTGAAGGCATTTCTGAAATCATCCCCCTTTGACATTTTTTTCTTAAACTAAATACTGCTTTTTTTTTTTTCTGACGGTGAAACAGATTCCTATACATAATAGGAAAAAATACAAAATTAAAAATTAGAAAAGTTAAACATATTTTTAGAAATCACCCCGGTGGCCACTGCTGACATCCTTCACTTTCCCGTCAGTCTCTGGTGCATGTGCGTTAAGAGACCTTGCTCTTCAGGGAACCCCCGGCATCTGACGCATCTTCCGGAAGCCGTAAGGTGCTCAGCGCACGCATGGGGCCCGATGCCCTTTTGCATGTTGATTATTCATGTTCTTTTCTTTCTCTCTTGTTTTTTAGTCACCGCGTAACAGATATGGTTGATCCCCGTTATCTGCAGATTTTGCATTCGGGAATTTGCCTCCTTGCTAACATTTATTTGTAAATCATAATTTGAAATCGATGCTTGCTCTGCATTTGCTGTCATTTGTGAACACACCCCGTGGCGAAAACTTTGAGTCGCCAGCGTGAAGGTTCCCAGCTGGAATCAAAGAAAGCAATACTTGGCTTGCTGGTTTCAGCTACCATACTGTAAGCAAGTGTCCTTTTTGTGGTCTGATTGGTACTAGATTTTTCAGTTTTTTTGTGCTTTGTGTTGGTCATTTTGATGTTTTAGATGGCCCCCGAAGCATAAGTGTAGAAGTGCTTTCCAAAAAAACTGTGATGGAACTTAGAAAATCACATGTTAGATAAGCATCATCCTGGTATGAGGTATAGTGCTGTTGGCTATGAATCTCATATTAATGAAGCAACAAAATATGTTAAATAAGGTGTATTTAAATACACCTACAACAAAGTTATATATTTATTGACAAAAATGGAACCAAAGGTTCGCAGGATACTAACTGTGCATTACCCCTAGGAGCAAATGGTTCATAAAACATAACTATATTTATGAGACATTACCTCAAATAACAAGAATAAATAGTATTTTAAACCCCAGTTTAGTCAGAAATGGCAAAAAATCAGTTACACAAATTAATTAAGTCTCTTCTATGCCAAGATCTCTGGATCACAGGCCCTTGGACTTTTCCATGAAAGAAGTATCTAAATCAGGTTTATTTATTTGGATTAAGGTAATTCTCTGTTTTCAGACAATAAAAGTGTCTGTGATCAGCAAATATACCTCTAAGAATGCTTTTAAAATTTTTTCGAAGAGTCTCAGTTACTTTTTGTAATTAATTAAAATTGTTGGGGTGACGTTGGTTCATAAAATCCAGTAAGTTTTAAGCTTTCGGTTGAACAATACGTCACGTGTGTATTACACCAAGTGTTCATCACCCAAAGTTAAGTTTCCTTCCATCAGTCACCAGAAACTTGACGTTCTTTTAAATTGATGGGACATCTCAGTACCATTTGGTGGAAATGTTTGCTTTTGGAGCATCATATATGCAGATGAGTGTTTGGGCTGCCTGCTACCCCTCAGAAGTCAAGAACATGTACGAATTTAAGAGCTTTATCTAAAAATGATGAATGACATCTTGCAGAATACACAGATCCCGATTTTTGTGATCCTCTTAAATTCTGACAAAGTTTGCCTCAAAATATGACTTGTGAAAAATTGTTTCTACCCCTAAAATTGCTCGGATGGAGAATTTATGCTCAAGTCCTTTTTCTTGGCATCTCTGTCCAATCAGTTGACAGTTTTCTTGGAGGTTATTATAACCGACTAGTGTTTCTTAACTGGGTAATGCAAGTGGGTTTTCAAGTATCAGAGCAAATCACAAATATGTTGCCTTCCAGTTCATTTTCAAAATTAAGTTTTGCCTGACCCTAAAATTGCTATGAGGCCTTGAGTCCAGTTTTCTCAGTTTCAGTAGCTCACCAACCTGAAGCCATGGTGCCTTTTTTCAGAAGATGACCCAGAAGGCGTGGGTGCTGGGTACCGTGGGACACCCCAGTGTCTGCACCCTAGACCTCTGCATTTGTTCCATTTTGGGCAGAGGGAGATTTCGTTTTGCCTAGTTCCTGCCACTGGGCCCTGCACCTGAGCATAAATGTTTCTAACAATGGACATGCCACACCCAGCAGTGGCTGCAAAGCTTAGCATCCTACGGGCTGGACTCCGACTCTACTTTCAGTGACTCACAGGGTTGATTTGTCCCTTCTTCCCAGATAACCGGAATGCTGTTCAAGGCAAGCAACATTCTTATTCTTGCTTGGTTCCTCTCGTTTGCTAGGATTATAGTGCTTTCACTGTCAAAATAGATGCATATTCAGATCAGAGAACACGAAAGAAAAGCCCGTGGTTCTGTGTAGGCACAGAGAAGGCAGCCCGCTGGGCCTCTCCACGGTTAAGATTACAGCAGGGGGACGGGAAGAAAGATTGGAAGGACAAAGGAGCGTAGGGACCTTGGAAGACAGATTGTAATAATGGACCATGGACTCTGGATAGGAGAAAGAGGACATGGAGGTGGGAGGGGGCCAGTCGTGCTCAAGGTTTTGGTGAGATCGAAGAACTGTAGCAGTCGGAAAACTTGAACTAGGTAAGGGGCTAAGACAGGAGTCTGTCTTGAGTGTCGGAATTTATTGCCTCTGGCGAGAGTGAATTGTCTCCGTCCTCTCAGGCGTGACTGTTGAAGGGGAGAGCTGGCATGTGGAGGAAGACAAAAATCGTGACCCCGGTTCTAGAACATTTGTGATTAAGTGACATGTCCTTTAACGTCTTCGTGTGAGTGACCTTTAGACATTGCCGGCGTCTGCCAACGATGTTGAAGTTCACTTACTATACTAATTTGTTGTACTAATCGGAGAGGAAAAGCATGAGCATGTCTGATAATTTTTTAAACTTTGTTCAGTACTAAGTACAGGGTCTTTTATTAGCATCTCTTTTGAAGATTTAGATTCCTTATTGAACCTAAAAATGAGTGCTGGCGTAATAAAGAACTCCTAATTGAATTAATACTAGTCAACATTTAGTTATTCAGAAAAAGTTACTTATTGATTTAAAATGCAGTCTTCACCTCTCCTCAGGAGGTACGGTCAGACTTTGTCCAGATGTCACCGTAATGAATTGACTGACAGTCACGTGAGACTTGGAACCTTGACCTGCACACGAGTTGCAGACTCCTGTCCCCTTTTCTCTCCTGGGCTTTCATCAAAGCCTGCTGAGAACTGGCGTTCATGAGCGTGCACGAGTGCTCCGTCTACCGGGTGGATGACAGTCGCACCCCCTGCCTTCGCGTCTAGGGAGCAGGTGGCTGTTCATCCTCTTTGATCCCTCTGTAATTCCTGGGCTCGCAGACATGGTCGGTACCTTCACCTGGTCAGCTGGTCGCAGTGTAAGGAAACATCACCCCCCGCCCCAAGGAACAGCGCGTGGTGAGCTACTGCTGGGAGTGACCCCGGGGTGTCCCCTCGGAGAGAGCTGGCCACTCTATTGACGTGAAACTCGGCCTCCCTGCGGCCTCCTCGCTTGAGGCAGTGTTTCCTCACGCTTTAAGTGGGGTTAATTTTTGTAACTTGATTTACCAGGTCCAGGAGGCGAGCTGCGGTTGCTATGGGAACGGTAACTGAATTTCCTGGTGTGAGTACATTTAACACACCGACGGTGATGCTAGAGGGGACATAGGTACATCTTCCTTTCCCTACTTTCGTTTTCTTTTTCCCTTTCCAGATCAATTATCGTTGATCTAGAAGGAAGAAGGAAGGTTTATCTGATAGTAGTGTGTCATAATATTCGCCCAGCAAGTAAGTTGTGGTCATGGTAATTACGTGTCCAAAGGATGCGCGTGTCTAACCCTGACTTCCCACCTTTGGTTGGTGCTAGTCTTGACAGGCTTTCTCGTACCATGGAGGCCCTCTCAGAGGGAGAGGAAGACGTAGTTCCCCCTCCGACCCCGGGCGCCCAGCCTAGTGCCCGGACTGGGTAACTGCTCGTTGAGTGTAACGCGGCTGCCTGCACAATGACGAGCTGTGCTCGTTCACATTTCTTGCCGGCCGTACGTCATTCCTTCACGAAAGTTGAAAGGCCTTTGGGTTAGCGCTCCATGTGCACGGAGACTGTGATCGGCAGAGAAATACTTGCATTGCATTTCAGGGCCACGTAATCTTTAGCCTAACATTTGCATATTAATGGATAATTGTAAAACATTATGTAAATCATGCACGGTGGTGCATATATTATCAAATCAAATGGCCTTTAGGGGTAATTACAGGATGCCGCTATGTCAATTAGAACACTACAGGTTGGCTACTGAACGCTTTCCACAGAAGGAAATGTAACCTGGCCAGAGTCTATTTTTATCCAAAGTCATGAGTTGCTTGTCAGTGTGACTTTTTATTTTGTTAGAAGAAGAATCTAACACCTGGGTTGATATTAGTGGTAGAATATTGGGGAGTAAAAGAATAAAATTCTGATTGAAAACTATTAGAATGTGGAAACCGTTTAGGCTAGTAATTTATTTAAGTGTTTGAGTCACAGCGGAAGTCCCATGAGTATTTATTTATTCTAATGTACTCATTCTAATGACTTTGTTTCTTTTTTCTTTTTTTATTTTAAAATTATCTATGCTCATAGTCAAAAGCAACAGAAAGTACAATGTCCTTAAGTTACGCCATTGCTAAATGACTCTGTTCATTTATGGGCTTCATGTTCTCCTTGAAGACCACTGATTTGTCACTCTGTTCTCCACAAGTCTGACTTACTGATGTTCTGGATATGGCAGCAAGAAAGCATTGAGGAAGGGAGGGAGGGAGGAGGCAGGGAGGATGGCACTTGGGCCAGTCAACACTACAACCAGGAGACCGAATTCTGGGCACCATAGTTACTTCCTCCATAGTTTGTTGGCTTTCTCTTCAGAACATGTCCTTTCTGAAGAGGAGGTGTGTAGGTACTGGCCGTGTGCAGTGCTTCGACGGGATGCTGCCTCTCCACCAACGTCTCCTGATAGGAAACAGTAGGTAGCAGACCACGTGGCCTTCATCACCATTTAAAGCTGCTCCTTTCTAATCACTTCTCCCTTAAAACCCCTACCCTACTTGATTTCATGCAAAATGACCGCCCCCCCCCCCACCCCGCGCCATATTCTAAACTTTTCTGGTTCTCTGAGATCTCTGTTCTACTACTCGGTGAAAACTGAGAGCGAAATATTTTATCCTAAAACGAAACTGGTAGTAGAAACAGACATCTACTTTCTAAAAAAGAAATATGAACAATCAACACATTTGGAAAATCTAAACCAGGCATTGATCAGAACGGTCCCTCAGACGTACACCTGGAAATCGGAGGCTCCCAGGTCAGAAATCGTCTGTGCCTGAGTCTCCTCCTCTTCGTTTGTGCATCCCTGGGCTCCAGCCCATCCCCAAGCTGGGCCGGAACCAGGCGACTTGGTCTCTAACCCACACTTTTGAGAAATGAATGTGCCTACTCAGTTTAGTTACACAGTGACTTAAAGCCAATGAAATAAAGCCAATGATCTAGCATTACACAGGCTACGACGCAGGAAAGAGTTGCTGACTGGGGTATTTATGGTTGGCCGGGCGATTGGGGGTCCTGCAGGCTCGCTTCTGCCAGACACAGGGAAGGAGCTGGGCTCGCTTGTGGGCATCGTCCTTGCTTTCTGGGCACCAGGGTTTGAGTCGGGTGTTGAAATCTCCGCTTTGCCTGTGGCTGATTCTGTGACCGTGGGAACGAGGCGCTACCGAAGCCCCTCTGCACCAGCTTTCAAGGTCTGGGCGATGACACTCCTCTCACAGGACCGTTGTGAAGAACAGAGAGACCGCAGACAGGAAAGCCCCTGTGAGCGGGCCGGGTCCTCCAGGTGCTCGGTCCATGTCTTTCCTGCTATGCTCCAGTCCCTGGCCTCTGCCTGCAGGTATCACAGACACCTCCAAAAGGGATGACTGTCAAATCTCAAATGCCGCAGACAGCGGGAGGCGTCAGCCTGTACCTGGCCAGGGCAGGTTACTTATTCATCATCCGCGGGCCTTTCCGCCCTTGCCAGCTCAGGTTGGTCGTTTGGAGCACTGGGGAACTAACGAGAAAATGAAAGGCATTGTTGTCATAATTGCTCTGGTGCCGTGAGGTCTCATGTGGGAAAATTTGAGAGAAGAAAGGAGTAATAAAAGAAAAAGAAAAAGAAACCGGCGTGGAACTAAGCCGCGCCGTCTAGGGCCTCCTTCATGTGACTTCAAAGCCTCCCAGAAGTGGGAGTTTAAGACTGAATCTCCTTGCCAGTTAGAAATAATTCCTAATGGTGAACACAATGGCAAATCGGCTTTTGGCTCTGGGAGGGGCCGTTGATGGCGGTGCCAAAAAGCCGTGGCGCAGACATGGAGCGGGACGCTCTGTCGACTGCTCCGCGCCGAGAGCGTAACACGCGCGAAGCTAATTTTAAGCCCAGACGCGTCGCCCGGTTTCCACACGCGAGTTGCTGATAAATCGACCCAAGTTCGCATTCCCACCTTGAAAGGATTTGAACGTGTCGCTCACGACAGGCACCGCGGAGGGCCGTGGCTCGTTGGGTTCTGCGTTCCACAAAACATCCGCCTGTAAAAGCCTCGCGCTGATGCGCCAGTTGCCCTGGGCAGGCCAGAACGAGCCTCTTGGGTTCATTAAGGGAACGGACTGCTGTGGAGCGCACAGAGGTGCGAGGGAAATCGAGCCGTCTCCAGGCGGTTCCCTGGGCCCCGGGAGAGACTCCCGCGTCCCGCTCTCATCTGAGACCAACCAGGGAGACCTCAGGTACCTCAGGTGACCCCGCAGGGAAATCCCAAGCCAACAGGATGCCTCATGGGCAAGGGCACCAGGCCCTTGGGGAATAGCTTCTTCCACACAGTCCCCCAAGAAGGAACGGGATCTACCGTGGCTTCCAGAAATCTCTGAGAAATCCTTCTGGATGTGGATGAAATCAAACTACCAACTCCCGACTTTCCAAATAGTTCACAGTCTTGGAGGAGTCCTCTGACCAGGCATGCTTGGATGAGGGTATCGCCCACGCGGAATCAGGGCCCGTGGTTTTCTGGAGTTATCTTCGTATGCATTCAACACCTGGAGACTATCTTGGCCCTGGAGGAGCACCCCACGGGGCCCCGTCTGGAGAGTCTCCGGATGGGACATCACGCCATGCTCCGACAGCCCACGGGGCCCCGTCGGAGAGTCTCCGGAGGGGAGGTCACGCCATGCTCTGACAGCTCGGTCCCCGCCGAGCCGGAAGGAGTCCTCCGTGCCCCATCGCACACAGCGTCGTCTCCCGGCAGTCTGACGGAAGCTGAGCGGGATTCCTCTTCCTCACTCTCTCCCCCGCCGCCGTCGGTGGGTTTGTCCTCACCCCACCCCCATGTGGCAGGAACGTGAGGGGGCAGCCTGGGTGCGCCCCTGAGGACGGAAGGAGGGAGAGCAGCAGCCACAAGTCCGCACGCGTCGCAGATTTTTAAAGTCGATTTAAAAATCTATTGCGAAAATGGGATGAACCAGCTTAAAACTCTCCCACAAGAGTAGGAGACTAAAAAAAAAAAAATTGCACGTCTGTTGCTTAGACTTGAGCGACAGCTCCCGGAGGACATTTCTATGAAGTCGGTCCCACAGAATCGAGTGGGGGCGAGCGGCGATCGCGGCGCAAGGGAGTCCGGGGAGCGGCGGACCGAGGGCTCTGCTGGCCCGAGACGGGGCTTTCGCCGTCGAGCAGCCGGTGACAGGCGGTGCGTGTGCGCACGCCGCTGGTGCGTGTTGAGGTCGCCGTCTGTCTGCCATGGCGCCGGGGGACGAACCTTCTTCCGTCCCTGTGTCCTGTCAACGTCATTAGGGTTAAACATGTCTTGCTCTTTAGTAGACGATGGTGGCGATGGTGGAGGAATTTTTAAACGGTTTTACATGACACGATGGGGAGTTGATAACGCTATGTCAGTCCCCAAATTTAAAAGAAAACGTTCGCTAGTCTGAGCAGGCTGAGGAGAGAGAGTATTAGCTAACGGAGCTGCCAACGACCAGCTCCCCCCACCCACCACCATCAGGCCCAACTGTTAGACGGAACCCAGAAATGGGAAGTGTTCGCGCTGATGAACTCAGAGGCCAGCTCGTCGCGGGCATGTGTGTGTGCGTGTGTGTGTGTGTGTGTACGCGCGCGCCCGCACACGTGCACCGTGTGCATCAGAGGCTTAGGCCAGCCTCCCCCGATGGCGTCCTCGATCAGCGAGGCTGAGGGGCTGTCCCTGAGCCGGTAGAGCCTCTGTGTCTTGGAGACATCAGATAGCAGGAATGATAAAGGCTTTCCAAAGAATAAAGCTCACGAAAGAATCTCTCCCGTGGACACTTTCGTGAGCGCCTCATGAAACTGTGTTTCGACTTCTAAATGGTTTCCCCATTTTCAACCTGGAGTAACAGATGGCAGCGTCTGCCTCACGGAGAGGGAGCCGTGCCTTGTGGAGGTGGCTCGGCGAGTCAATCTCTCACTCTTCATTTTCTTTAATCCTATAAAGTTGGATGTTTGTGTAAATGGCTGTGAAAATTTAATTTTTTTAGAAAAAAAAATGACACATCTGCACCATGATAGCATTAATTTAAACCTTAGATCATGATAGCATTAATCTTAACCTTTACACACTGAAGAATATATAAAAGGAATAAAAAAACTTAAAAACTGTCATCGGTGATATAATTTCCCTCACAATGATCGTAATTCATGTCAGGCTTGTTATGTTTGTTTCAGTCCATTTTGTAATCATTTATTAAGCGCCCTTCTCTTCCCTATATTATACCTAGCATACTAAAAATATAACACCGATATTTTCGAGTACTTACCATGTGCTAGATATTTTGGTCAGAAGTTTAACATCTCTTATCTCATTTAATACTAAAGTCGTCCTATGAAACAGGTACGATGTTAATCTTCATTTTACAGATGAGAGAACTTACACGGAGGTCCAGTGACCGGCACAGGATCACACAGCCAAAAGGGTCCAGAGAACACGTGGAGGTCAGGATTCTGGCTCCACACGCCCGCTCTCCACCATTCTGCTCTGGGTGGATCACCGTATTTCTCCTTCCGGCCGCCATCACCGCGCGGGCACGCACGCGCTCACACACCCAAGTTCACACACAAAGACCAAAGCCGCTGTTTTCACAGTGGGTGGCCCCATCTGCTGGTCCCGGATCACCTTTCCCTTAAGTGTCCGGAAAGGTCCCACCCTTAGAGCTTTCCAGCTCAGGACAGTCCAGGTAGTCGTCTCTGCTTGCTCAGAAAGAACCGGAGGCAGAGTGTTTCTTTTATTTTCTGTGCCATCCCTTTTGTGTTTAAAAACTGACAGGTTAAATAGACCCAATTTGCGGTAGGGATGCCCTGTGCTGTCTTCTGACAGGCACTGACAGTCCACCTAATGGACCACAGTTCGGTTTAAGCTTGTTTGTGGGAGCTGTGCTTGGTCCGTTCAAGGCGGCCGCTGTAGGGATTCTGGATACACTCCCGGAATGAGTTATCACGTCGCGAACTGATGCATGAAAAGTGGGCCCCACCTCATGCTTCTGTCAAGAAAGTCACTTAGAAGGAACTGCCACTGCTGATGCTTTTTAATCACTGCACTTCTTGCCTCTTGGGTACCCTGACCTCATAAAGAACTGGCTAGGGATCTATAGTCGGTAAAAATAGCATGTGTTTATAAATCACCTCTCCTCCAAAGTGTAAGAACTACTCCACAGATTTCATTAACACTAAAACCTTTCTGAAATATTGCTGAGGGAAGCAAGACGATCGTGAATTATAAATTCTTTCTGGGTGGGAATGCCATTAGACTTTCCAACTCTTTGTTTCTTGTTATCATCTCTGCGTATCTTCGCGGTGGTCACAGAAGCCATTTTCTCTACCCATCTCGCTAGCCAGTGTTTACGTTGCAGGAGGAGTCAGGGCTGCTTTGTGTCATGGCTGACGGGGACACGTGGGTGTCGGGGGGAAGCCCAATGATGAGCTCTTTAGGAATCTGTTCCCTGGTGATAGACCATTCTCAGCTCCATTGTTTGGAAGCAGTAGCATTATTGGTAGGACAGGAAATGGGATCCATATGCTAAGACGCGCATGCCTGGTTGGAGAGATGGTAGAACCTAAGAAGCTTGTCCGTTTCACATTTATAAATCTTAGCAGGTCTTCAGTGAAGATGGGAGAGATGTCAAAAACTAGAGCTGGCTACCTAGCAGTGCTTCTCTGAATTACTGTAGGCAAACCTGCTCTTGGCAAGGGGTCGAATAAAATGATTGTAATCTTGAAATCCTGTGATCCTGTAAAAGCATCATATGTTATACAAATTCCAGAAGATTTATTGAGCATAATCTGAATAAACATAAGTTCTTAAATCCCACTTGAATTGAGATCATACAAAATGATAAAAAAAAAAAAAGAAATTTACATGATCTAAGATGTCCTTAAAGTATTTAACAAAACATTATCACATTTTGCCTGTTATTACTAACCTCGATGTAGACGATGTAGACGTGGCCCCTTGTAACACTGTATATTAATTCAGAAGAGCATCTTTATTCCTCGCAGTGCAGTTCTTGTTCTCATAACCAATTCCCCACTCTTTCTCTGTATTTGAAAATGGAGGCCATTTCTCATGCCTCTTCTTGGCTGGCAGTTAATCAGTGTATGCTAAGGCACTGAGGGTGAATGTCATTATTGTCATCCTTTAAGAGTGGATTCTTATGAGTATTATTACTGACAAAATTTTTAAGTGGATTATTGAAAAGGACTAGTTTTTCGGTTTTTACAAGAGGACGTAACAAATGCTGGCAGCCATTTTGGGTTTCCTAAATGTAATTTCTATCAAACCCCACTTTCTTTTCCTTCATTAATATCAAACCTTAAAATGATAGATTAGACAGGTGCCCTAAATATAATGTATCTAATTTCTAGCATGAGAGCACATTTTAAGGATTTCTTAGAATCGTTTTCTTGGAGGAAACATGGGTCTGTCCTTGGCTTTATCTTTTTAAGGATTTGAATCCATAATCTGAATAACGGCATGCAAACTGTACTCATCAGACTTTTCAGAATACTCAAATCAAGAGGAGCATTTTACAATTAAAGATTTTTAAACATCCTAATGATGCAAGATAGGGTGAATCTCCCAAGTTTTTGCTTTGTGGGGCAGATAAATAATTCGCTAGTAATCCCAGCAGGAATCTTTCTTCGTTCTGTAGGTTCCCTGTGGTCTGGCAGCAAATTGCACGCTCTGAATATGATTCGGTCTAATACTTAGTCAATTTGTGTAGTTCTCATGCCTCCTCCCTCTATCACTAATAGGCTGAACCATGGGACGGGTATCAAGATTAATTTAACTTGGATAAAAGTATGCACTTAGATTTTCAAAATCAATTATAGAAGTTTAAAACTGAAGAGACTTTGATCAATAACTATGGGTAAAGTACCTGAGCATTTGAGTCGATGATGCTGTCCGTGTAAGCCCACAGTAAATGGTCCTTAAGTAACACCAGTGCCATCTCAGGCAGCACTCACGGGGTTCCAGTTCCAAACAGGGAGTTAATAGTCCTATGAGAGATAAACACACCCACCTCAGACCATGCCTGGAATACGGGGACTCATTCTAAGGCACGAATTTTAAGACAGTCTTTGCAAACAAGAGCACAGGTAGAAGAAAGTCACACTGTCTTTAAGCATCAGTTGAAGAAGTAGGGTGTGATTAGCCTCGAGCTGAGAGGGGACCCATTAGCTTCTTTCAAGGATGGCAAGGATTGTCAAGTGAAAAGGTATTTGACTTACTGTATAAAACCCTAGAGGGTAAACTAGAACCAGTGTGCTTGTCAGTTTTAGGAAGTCAGACAACAGTTCTTTTTGGGGGCTTGTACTGCAAAGTTGAGAGCAACTGCCCTTGGTGTATCAACATTATATTACAATCTTTCATGGATTTTGTTAAGAATTTTTATTTTTTTAATGGTTTTCCTGCATTTCTGGACATGCAAAGTCTTAGAGGAATATTTAGACAAATGTGTAGAAAATGACAAATGTGTAGAAAAACGGAGAACTGGATTATTTCTGCCAGTATACCTACCCCACCCCAATTGATCTTTTGAGCATTCCATAAACCACAGACTCTGGCCCCAGGCTTTCTCTGTGGAGGACTCAGAAGTCGCCATCAATAGGGAACCTCAGAGAAGCAGGGCCTGTGGCCGGTGCTCTCCGTGGTGCTGAACCGAGGCGCCGGCCAGGCTGAGGCTTGCTGTTTCTCTTTACCCCTCTGCTCCGCCACACTTCAGGTTTCGCCTCTTGTTTGTCTTGTTTGTTGGTACGCCTCCATGTTACGGCCCCGTATCACACGGATCACGTTCTTACATCAGGCCTTCTGACAGTTCTGCTGGCCTTTCTCAAATCTGGCCGGCATTCAGCCTGTTTCGATCCCAGTCCACTGACCTCTCGAGGAGAGGAATTATCATGAATTATGGAAAATGAATTATGAAAGAGATTCGAGGTTTGGGTAGAGAGATGTGGCAGGTGAAACATGACATTTATAGATCTCTCTTGACCTATCAAACAATGACATTTCTTATCGCTTGCAAAGTCATCTCATTTCTATATTCATTGATACTTGGTAGACTTAGATATGAAGGCAAATATTGGGTAAGGTGAAAATATGGCTGGAGAAAAGGGTGTTAAGGGTTTGAAGAGACTACTGATAAACTAGATATAAAAAATTATAACTTTTCTTTACACATTCGATATCTCTTATTCATACAAAACACAGTCGATGGTGGTGATAGATACCAATTCTTTATACCAATATGACTGCGTGGAAATGAAAAGCCTTGAGTAAAGGTCACCACGGGATAACGAGAAGACCCATGTTAACAGAATATCTGGAAAACAGAAGCGGAAATATGATACACTTGGGCTGTACAGAGCAGAGCCATTTTCTGCAGATGGAGGAAAGACCCTGCTGGACCATCAGCAAAAGGTGCTTCCGGTCTGTGTGGAGTCTCACCAAGCATGGCACAATTGACTCCTGTGAGCTTTGCTCCCTGTGGACCCAGGGAGTTATGATGAAGCTCAAATGAGAGAATCTTGGAACCCTAAAATTAAAAGGAGGAAAAGGAATTACTAATAGAAAAGAACAGGATAAAGCATAATGGAAGGGAAGGTCTGAAAATCCCTGATATTTAATGATAATTAACATATATAAAAGCCTGCACAGAAGCCAAACCATTTAAGGTTCATAAATTATATAGCCAGATTTTAATAGTAAAATTCTTTGAGGAAAGGATTCATTCAAAGTTCACTAGTTATAATTTATAGAACAGTGCTACACCCAATTATGCAGTTAATAAATATTTTCCATAATACATGTGAGTTTGGTAGAAAAAAATATCCTTTTAAAAATTAGAGGACAAAGTCTACAGCCATGCCACCCTCAACAAGCCTGATCCTGTCTGATTTCGGAAGCTAAGCAGGGTCAGGCCTGGTTAGTACTTGGATGGGAGACCACCTAGGAAGACCAGGTGCTGTAGGCATAAAAAAATAAAAACATAATGGATTGTAAGCTGACAAGGCCCTTGCAACCTGTGAGGTCAACCAAGAGTGGCCTTGCCTAAAAAAAAAAAAAAATAGAGGAAAAAAGAGATAGAAACATGGTGTTAAGGAATATAACAGATGAAACATCTAATCCTCAAGATTCTTCCAGTGATGTTTTGTGATTAAATACTATTTAATATAAAGAACTTGAGAATGAAAATATTTATACACTCATAATTTAGACGAGTTTCTTAACATCTGGTCAAACTCAAGGTTAGATTTATCAGTCTCAGAAAAATTACACAAATTGTGAAGAGTCACTAAAGAGGCAGCCCATTTATCAACCAATTAATTCTCTTTGAAAGTTTATTTTGTCTGAGTAAAATATTCTCCAGAACTAAGGTGTCCCAGTGTTCTTTTGAAAAGATGTTATTATCATTCTCACCCGATGTGTTTAAGAGACCCATTTCTCATCATCTCCCTTCCTGTTTCAAAAAATATATATTTTTAATCTAGCATTGTGATTCTTTTAAACCTTTTGGTGCTACTTGTATCCGTTCTGAAAGAAAACAATGTGTAATCAAGCACTATGTAATGGCCAGAGGCAGGAACCTGAACATGTCAAAGAAAGAATTCCCATGGGAAATTTCGCTTTTACGGCAGGGCATGCTGCCCAAAGCCCTTAGAGTAAGCTAGGCCCTCCATATGCGCTATCTTATGCGGTTAAATTGTCTTCCTGCGTAGCAGTTAACCTCGGTTGTAGAAGGCTAAATATCAGCAATAAATGTTTGACTTTCTTCCACTGAAGCACAGATAAGACGGTTATAAAAACACTTCACATTAGTCGGCCTCTGAACTTGGCGTCCACCTTGATCAAATAGAGGTTATATTAACTACCTTGTAGAGTTGCTGTAAGGCATTTGTCTTATGGCAGGGGCATGATAACTCGGTTCTATTTCCACCTTCTCTTTCAAGGCCGTGTCAAGTACTTCTAAAAAAATAGAATTGGGAAGCAAATTTTTATTCCTGCCAAACACCTAGGCAGGTATCTGCTGTCCCTGAAGGTCTTTCATCTTCATACTAAGTAAAGTTGATGATGGTCCCATCTCCTGAGTGGGGGCTCCAGAGGGCAGCTTTCTTTGAATCCCATAACTGATTGTGACGAATAGGGCTGCTGACTAAAGTGCCTGGTTTATCCATTGGTCACAGAGAAGAGGATAAGACATACTCCAAGAAAAAGTCACACTTGGAGACGCCAGTGTCAACTGACTGATGTGGCTCCAAATTTAAATTTTATTAAGGAAAACAAAATTGTTTTCAGTAGCCAAAATAATAGAAAGTGGGAAAATAAGATTTAAAACCAAGAGGAGAATGGAGAGTGACTGCTAATGGGTCATGAAAATGTTCTAAAATTATGTTATGATGGCTGCCTAACTCTCTAAAAACACTGCATTTCACACTTAAACAGGTGAAGTTTATGGTATGTAAACTATCTGAAGAAAGCTGTTCATTTTTTAGGGGGCGGCAAGGTGGTGGTGTCCAATGGCACAGGTATCGAGGACAAGAAGACTCGGGTTCAGATTCCTACAACCTTACAGTTAACAGTGAGGTGGCCCTGGACAAGCGATTTAATGCCTGTGCATCTCAGTTTCCTTATCTCTATGTGGAGATAAGAAGACCTCCTCCCAGGGTTGTTGTGAGGATAATGAGATAATCTACCTAAAACATCTACCAGATGCTTAACTTAGAGGGAGCCCTCAGCACCGCTCAGCATTGGAAATGGGGGAATCTGGAGGTCCTCGTAGTGGTGGTAGAAATAAGTATTAAGTATGAATGTCCAGAGCCTGGAAGAAGCCCTATGAGAGACAATTTGACCATTCCATTTCAAGATGGTTCTTCCCCCACAACTGTATTAAAGAAAATCAATTACATTGTGTTCCCTCAATAAGTCTGTCTTTCTTCACCCTTCCCTGGGCTGACCTGGAGACAGTCAGCTAATCCACTTATGCAAGTATGTGGTTGGAAATTAGATAACATTCGTAAGCTCTTCAGGGAGAGCGGAGCAGTTCAGCCCCTGTAACACACCTGCTTTCCATTAGGATGGGAAGGCTGAGCTGCACAAAGGAGAGGGTGTTGAACATGTCACGTATCTTAATTAGTATAAAAGGGCCACCAGCTGAACCCTTTCTGCATCAGAGTGGCCCTTCCATGGTCAGGGGTGGGAGATCCCATCAGCGGAGAATACTTGCCTGGAAGCTTAACCAGGGGCCCTTGGGGGAGAGGATGCTGGGAGTCCCGCAGTGACACCAGCAGTGCTCAGGCTGCAGTAAGTTCCCCCAGCGCACCCCAACTCAGATCCTGCAATTATTTAGCATTCAGTACATATGTACCAAGTGGTACAGCAGGTGCTTAGTATCTGTTCATTAACAAGACAAATGTGGAGGTCTCTATCTCAAACGCTGGCGTTCCAAGGGGAAGACAGAGAAAACAAGTTAAAAAGAAATTAAATAATCATAAATTTTACCAGTTATGAATAAATCAAAGGGCCAAAAACAGAGCAGCAAGCAAGTGTTCGCTTTCCCAGTGGGCTTGTCTGGCCACATCACATCCTCTAGGCTCATTGAGAACAGCACGTTCCATCCCTCAAAAAGGTGCCTACATCAGGAAATACGATCCAAGCCTTTCCAGTGAATGCACATATTCCAGGTCAACTAAACTTTAATTATCCGAATAGGTTTCTGCTTAGGCTCTGTTTATAAAAGTCTTACAGAAGACAGTGGCTACATGAGTCCAAAGCGAGACTGTGTGGAAAAGCACCCGGAAATGCTGAAGGACTCACGTAGGAATCGCTCCGATGATTGTCTCATGAAAGGTTTTTAACCATGTGTTTGGACTAAGTCTTTTCATAACAACTTCCAAATATAGGTGCTTTTACTTATTTCTGTCAGCTTGAGGGAGAGCTGATCCCAAGACAAAGGCTTCCACTCCATCATAGCAAGGGGACAAGGGTCTTTTTCAGCATTTCAGATAACAGAATAGTCAATTATTGTACAAATGCACAGGAGAATTTCTTTTCATTTACTCTCATAAAAGAATTAACATCAGTTACCACAATGCAGAGAAATTACTTCTTTTTTTTTTGTAATTTAAGGAAATGTATATTGTAAGTATGTAACATATAGGAAAATAGGGGGTTTTGCTAAGTTTTAATGGCTCTATCGGTGGCTCTCAACCATTATTGTTTTGCATCCAAGGGCACACTTGGTAATGTCTGGTGACATTTTTGGTTGTCCCAAGTGGACGTGCTACTGACATCCAGCGAGTAGAGGCTAAGGCCACTGCTGAACACTCTTTAATGCATGGCACAGGCCACGCTCAGCAAAGCATGGTGCGTCCCCACATGTCAGCAGGACCGAGGTTGAGAAACCCTAGCCTAACTCAGTACGACTTGTTATCCTAAAGTTCACGATGCAAAGATTTAGTCCTACAAGGCAAAAACCAGTGACTTAAAAAGTAGATAGCATAGAATGATTTTTCAAATAAACTGCCATAGTGAGTATTTAAGAGTGATATATTCTAATCGAAGAAAGCAAGGTTCTCTTAAGATACTTTTTAAAAAAATCACTATTTCCCTCAGTTAAGAGGATAGAGAAGGAGAACACTATGATGCGAACTCACTCGCCTAAGCCTCAGCGGAGGGGAGAGAGAGTTCTTGGTGGGGAAGAGATGACTTCGACCTTAATTGAGCACATAGGTAAGTCTCTCAAGCTCGTGCACGGGATGTGTGTGTATTTTCAGTTTAGATGCCATTCAGACACGTGGCAGTGGACGTGGTCATGCTGTAGTTCTGAATTAGAACAGGCCCCGCGACGCAGCTGAGAAGGGTTCACGGGTGTGGGGCCGACAGAGTCCCCCCTTGAACTCGATGCCTTGGCCCCTTGGGGAACAAGTGGCAGTGGGTGGTGCATCCACTCGCCAGGGGTTTGCTCTGCGCTCTGCCCCTCACGTGCCTCGGCTGCTCACGAGCTAACGTGGGCCCCGTGTAACTGAGGCCGGGCTGGCCTTCTCGTTCAGTATGAAGCACGGCCCTGCTGTCCTGGTCACCCTTCTCCCGGTCATGTGTTCAAAGCTCCTGCGAGAGAGCAAAAATCAGATGCACAGAGAAGAGAAAATCCTGTGGTAGGCAGGGAAGCTGATCGCTCAGCCATTTCTGTGGGAACACGCCGTTTTGTTCAATTGGCTATAAAGTGAACTGCGAGGTCATTTGTATTCAAGGAACACGTTTTACAGACAATGCGCCATGCCTTGCCGGAGGTTAGGGACAAAAAGGTGAGCCGCCCTGAGCTCCGCGCCTCTGGACACTCACTCAGATGGCTCAGCACTTTCTCTTTGTTTGGAAGTTAAGGAGCCACAGCAGCCACCAAGGACGAGTCCTGCAGGCCCTTCTTTTTCAAGCGTAATGTTTGATTCTAGCCACCATTGCTGGATATGGGAATCTGTGACTTGTAGGCGTAGAGGGGTAATTTCTGCCTCACTAGTGAGCACAGAATGAGTCGTTCCCAGCATCTCCCAGTCTCTCCCAGCAGCCGAAAGAATCCCGAACTTTGTGCTTTGTATTGGAATTGCTTGGAGTTCTCAGGTGTCCTTTAAAAAAACCAGAAAGGGAATTCATGTCAGCTGTTGTTTTGCTCCAGACCCCTCCTTGATCTCTCAAAGATCTCCCTCCATTTGTCCAAATCTCATGCCAGGTACACATTGCTGCTTCCCCTCGGTCTCTCCATGGGTTTCAGAGCATTAGGGTTCACTGCAGACGTTTGCCTCCGTCTTTGATTTGTCTCAGTCTTTGGTTTTTTGTTTTGTCTTGTTTTTATGCTCATCCTCCCATCTGATTCATCAATGATTATAAAATATCAAAGCATCAAACCTAAACTTCTGCTCTGATGAGAGCAGACACACCAGGGTTCTTTGCCAGGCAGATCTGAAGCCCGGGGGGCAGCTCCAGTGGCACGCACACAGAGCTGGCTGGGCAGAGGCCCGGCCCTTTTTTCTCACATTCCTAAGCGCTAATGTCGTGGGATGCCTTGTGGTAAAAATACAAAGGATGCCCGATATTTCTGGCAGTCATTTGAGATGGCTCTGATGTCTCACAGGTATTACAGTATATGTGCAGAAAACAGCTTTCTCTCTTTCAAAGACTGACCTCGAGTTAGTCTGTTGAAATTGTATATAATAGCTGGGCAGTCATACATATTCTATATTTTTAAAAAGGAGACAGTAAAATGTATGTCTTAGGCAACAGAGAAAGATCAGCTGGCTCTTGACTTATTTATATTCAGGAAGCAGGGGAGTGGTGTGTATGCAAAGGTGGACACCATGGTTAAAAACTGAGAATTGATTTAGAAACTGACAAGATGCCTCTCTGGGCTTAATCCACCGCAGGCTGCATCCGGCCTGACAGTGCTGGCCTCAGGGTCAGTGGGGGGAGGAGAAGTCCTAAGGTCCGCTGGAAGCAGACAGCCCCGCATAGCTTGCAAGGTTTTATTTCATTTCTCTCCTAGAGCCTCAGTTTCCTTATCTCTGAAATAGGGGTGGTTCTGAACCTCACAGTAGTTACCTAACATGTGATAATGTGTGGAGAAATGCTTAGTTAATTCTGAAGGGTTGCATAAAATAGACTTTTTATCATGGAAATATAGACTGTTTCATAATCGTAGGCTATTTTAAGGAATCTAGGAAGAGGAAGGCTTTATATAACTATTTTCCTTTTCTCTTAATTCCTTTGTGGTATGAAGCATAAATATATAAATAACTCTTCCTCCTCCCAACGTTAAGTAGTATTTTTAAAATTTAATAGAGAATAAAGAACAGGGAAGTTGCTGCAGAGCAAAAGTAGTCAGCAAGGAATAAAAGGCACTTTTTTTAAAAAGCTTTTGAATTATTGTGATTTGAAAAAAAATATGTGTGTCATCTTATCAAAATAGCGAAATTATTTTATAATAACGACATGCCATGAGTTTGGGACAGTAAGTAGACGATGCAAAATTTCAGCTTCTTGTGCCGCAAAAGTTTCTTTAGTGAACTTTGTCTTTAGTCCAGTTTTGGATTTACAGAAAAATGCCAAGAGGGTCAAAGAGTCCCCATACACCCTACACCCAGTTTCGCTGTTAGCATTTCACCGTGGTCGGTGACCCCCGATGACGCTAAGGTCCACATTTGGATTTCCTCGGTCTTTACCCGATGTTCTTCTCCTGTCCCGTGAGCCCACCCAGGAGGCCGCTCTCTGTCCGGTCACTGACTTATGCTCTGATGGTCCCGAGTTCAGTCCTCGCAAGCTGTGTGTCTCCGTGTGCATCTCTGTGTTAAACTAGCCACTTTTTCCAAGGGCCTCTATTGACCTCCCAGTAAGGCATTCACAGCCTCCTGCTGTAGAGCGTGGCCCCCTCCATCCCAGAGCTCAGCCGTGTGGCCACTCTCTCTGAGCAAAGCCGAGGCGCAGAACT
The DNA here is from genome assembly GCF_014176215.1 of Rousettus aegyptiacus. Taxonomy (NCBI): domain Eukaryota; kingdom Metazoa; phylum Chordata; class Mammalia; order Chiroptera; family Pteropodidae; genus Rousettus; species Rousettus aegyptiacus. The sequence continues at coordinate 41,171,881 of NW_023416288.1, read as the reverse complement.
AGCTCGGAAATTTCAAAAACAGCCTGGAACGGCCACCACAAAGGACGGAGCATCACCCATATTCATGCATGTCACTTCCTCTGGCATGACATCTCTGATTTATTCTTTTTTGTTTTTCTTGCACATAGTTCTAACCACTTTGGTACCATAGAATATTTTGAGGCCTCAGTCGATACCTATAAACAGGTGAGGGTTACTTAAAATTCCAGAATAATCTCAGTTGGAAGACCCAAAAGACAAGATGGGTAAAATTATTCTTTTAATGATTTTATCGGCTTTTGAACTCAGCCTAAAGACAAGAGTAAAGATGCCTATGATGTATAGCATTCAAGATGTAGACAGGGAAGCGTAATGTCTAAATCTAGGCTCTGCATATTTCACAGGGACTTTTCTAGGACTTTTTTGTGAATTCTGTAGCTGAGCTATAAATCATCTTTTTAAACCTACGAGTGATCAAATAGTTGTGACTTACCGTTCCACCCGAGAGGTGGCACTGCCTGGGCAGAAGGCCTCAGGCACTGGGGTCAGACAGCCGGTGGGTCAGATTGGGACCTGGGGGACACGTAACCGTCGGGAGCTCAGCCATTCCCTCAGCCACCATTCGCCCGAGTGCCCGTTGGCCCGTGCGGAAGGGGCACAAAAACGAACGTGGAGACGCGGGCTTGTCTCACGGAGCTTGCGTCCTGACCTCGCGTGTGTCGGTGCAGTCTTCTCCACGCTGTGGAAGGATCGCTCTGGGCTCTTGGGGGCGGGGGAGACTGGCGAGGGCGGAACGGGGCGTCTAGCGAGGAGGCCACAGCGAGGCAGGCGGTCACGTGCTCAGCCCAGGCGGCGGCGGTGGGGAGGGAATGAGGGAGACTTGTCAGAGGCCGGTGAGGAGAGGCGACCGTGGCTTCTCACGCGGGGGTGGCCGACAGTGGGCGCATTCGGGTTGACCTTCGGAGACGGTCGTTCGAGAGGGCGCTGCCTTCCCAAGCGTGCAGAGGGCCGGGGGGGGGGGGCGGGGGGGCGGGGAACAGGGCGGGCGCCAGGACGGCTCAGACCGTGGGACTGACCTTCTGATCACTCGCGATGGATTTGCACTCGCCTCCCCCCACACAGCCTGCATCTTTCCGGGCATGTCCCCGGTCACCACCTGGAACGACAGCTTTCTGGGCCCAAAGACCTTAAGCCATAACCCCGACGTCCCCAACAGGGCATCTGAGCAGCAATGCTTGGGCTGCTGGGCCTCTGCGGGTTAACTCGGGGGAGAAGAGATCAGGCTGTGACCGAGCAGCAGGAATAGGGTTAACGTGGAAACGTCTGGTGAAGTACTGCTGCCCCCAACGGACTGGGCTTCACACAACTATGCCTTTACCATGCAATGTAAGATAAACTGCCAAACTGAAAGTCCCAAAGAGCATGCGACTCTCTTGAGCAACATAGAGCTGTCGAGAAGACACGAAGGCCGTTACGTATGTCGCGACACAAAATCATGAATCTCCTTCTTTTCGAAAGTGGAATTAATGACGTGTTCAGTCTCAGGCTAGGAAACTACGTCAGGAGCACCTGGGACCACCTGGGGGTAACTTGACGGAAAACCGCTCCGTTCGGGACGTGTACCTGGTGGACGGCAGCCCCGCCGTGGTCGCCTGCCTGCTCCCGCGGGCCAGGTCACCACCGTGCACACCTGGACACGGATGTTTTCACTCTCCTTGCGGCGGCCAGGCCTTCAGGGGTCGTGACGTCGCTAGCGACATTTCCCTCTAAACGCGTGTCGGAATCACGCGCCTTTTCCTCCCCGGTGGCGCTCTCCACGCAGTGCCCCCTTCCTGTTGCTGCTCCCTCTCTCCAGCTGAGAATTTCTGGGAGAAACTGGACAAAGTAAAAACAACACACTCACACTCACACACACGCACACACGCACACGCGCACACACGCACACACTCAAACCTTGTAAACGTGTCGAGCTTCTCTAGGGCTGAAGTGGCAGCTTTCCTTCGGGCCCCTCTGCCTCCCTTTGCCGGTGACAACTCAGGAGCCCGTGGGGGACCAGCAAGGCAGGCAAAGACCTTCCTGTTTGAAATGTGCCTGGCGTGTTTCAGGGCCTGCAGTCCGCCCATGACGGGTAAGGCCTTCGTGTCTTCAGGCGTATGGCTGTAAGATGCCACGCGGTAACGTTAATCTCATCGTTCCTTTCCCCCAGGACGTAGGGACAGCCGAAGTCACGCAGCGGTGCAACTCGAGTGTTGTTTTCCCTTATTTATTTTCTTACGTAATAAAGTGTCGGCATCACCTACGACGCATGCTACACGTTTCCCTGATCTCCGCACCCCCCTGTTCCCGAATGGCGTTTAGACTTGCAGAGACTCCTACCGATGACAGACCGAGCGAGGCACAGCATCTGCTTGTCTCTCACCGCGTTTGGACCGATGGGGTGGGCTGCGCAATGCCCCGTCCCTCCTCTGGCAGAGAAGTGCGCTAACTGCCGGTATCATTTGATGGGGATCACACGCTCCTTCGAGTTTGTGACTGGCCTTTTCGTTCCAAGGCTCTCTCTAAACGAATTCATATCTTGGGGAGGAGGAGGTCGTTGCCACTCGAAAGAACATTGCGTATCACATTAGGCATATGATAGTGGCCAGGTGCCCAAGTGTTTACGTGTTTGCTATTTCTGTATCAGTCAATGCCTGTTGCCGTAACGATCCTAAACCCTTTCCATGTTGATCCACGTCTGTCATCGGTGAATTGGAAATCTTGTGTGCAAGAATTATTTCTGTGGCATCACAGCTTCTCTTGTCTTTAGCAAAGCCACCTGTTCAATCTGTGCCAAAGGGGATATTTATGAGTAAACGATCTCCAGCTGTCTCTGTTCTGCCAGAGTTTTGTGCTCTGAGCATGGTTTTTGTCTGTTAGTAGATATTTCAGCTGACTATTCATCTGTTGAAAAAACCACACTGTCCATTGTTAGCCACAAGCCATCTGTGGCTATTTAAATTTGAATTAAGTAGAAATAATTAAAATTTAAAAACTCCATTCTTTAGTTATGCTAGCCACATTCCGATTGCCCAGTGGCCACATACACACACATACTCACACGCATCCATGCACACACCCGTACACATACACGCACACACACACATTTTCATTATCATAGAAAGTTCTGCTGGACAGCACTATAAGGCAACATATTTCCTTAGCAAAAGGAAAATTTTAAGTCTTTGCACTTTTTGGCGATTCTGGATTGGAGCCCAAGTTTTATCTTAAATCAACATGATGTTGATCAAATATAGAGGTAGATGAAGATCAACAAATAAGTAAAACTAAAAAAAAAAATGGCATGTGTCCAAGTCAGTCATGCGGATTCCGAGTGCCGATTGTTGCCAGGCGGGAAGAAGTGCGCACTGGCCGCACGGGAACCGAGCGGGGAAGGGGACCTGGTCCCTCGAGGAGACTGCGCGGGGACCCCCAGGACGTGCCCGCCTCCCCACCTCTACGTCAGTGACGCCGAGGGGTCTTCACGCTCACACAGGCCTTTACCTGTCACGGTGCCTCTTTGCTTCGGAAAGCCAGTTACCGTCACAGCATGTGAGGCCCTCACTGCTGGGTCAGTATTAAGAATGACGAATCTTTTCTCCAATTCTGGGACGGAAAGGGGCCACGGCGCGTTTCGTTAGGGGCCTTGCCCACCCACAGCGGCCGGACCCGGAGCAAGGCCTCCCTGCCAGCGAGAGTGGAAACGGTCCTTGTCCCTCCGCTTTCCCATGACCTGTGGACAGCGTGCCAAGGAGACTCTCGGGAGGGTGGAGAGTTGTGGCACTTATCATGGGAAGAACATCGGCGTTTGAGACAGAACAGACCGTTTAACCTCAGACCGCGGCACGTCCTATCTGCACACCTTACCCCTTCACCAGTACGTGACCTGCAGGGCCGCCCGTTTCGCGAGCCCGTGTGCCCATGTGAGTGTCCTTGCAAACTAAACATATTTATTCATAGCTGCAATGACTCGTTTTGCTAAACCTTGCACAGAACTTTTTCTAATCCTTTGAAGAAAAAAAAATTAATCTCAAAGTTTGCTGAGTTTGGAAAAGTAATATTAGAAGGCAAACATCTAAGCAAGGAAGAAACGTGTTACACCTTTTCATGTCCAGCCTCTGTTGCTAAGAATTCAAAGTACAAGTGATGCTTAGAATATTCAGAAAAAGCAGCAACTTCAATGATAAGAATTAAGGGAGACCAGAAAGTCCAGCCCAAAATATTATGAGCATCCTTTGGGTCACTGGCATGGACTTATCAAACCTCCACAAGGTTTCTATTAAAATAAGGAATTCTTCAGAGAAACCAGGGTACTTCCCGGGGGGTGGGGGTGTGGAGTTCCAGGGGGCGTGGGCCTCACTCTTGTTTTCTTTCGCTTCCATTGAGGCTCTCTTGTGGGGTTCCCTGATCGAAAGCACAGGGCCACATAGAACAGTTGAGGACTATATTTTGAGGGGTGATATAAGGGGTGCTGGGCAGAGCAGATGGGCTCACTCAGGCACTGTGTCTGTTAAATCAGGACTATCATTTCTCTTGGTTTCATTCTCTGGTGTCTTTCAAGTGGGTTGGCTTTTCCATAATTCCCACAGCTCTTTCCTTCAATATTAATACTTTTTGGGGTGTCAGCCCCTAAATCAACTATGTCCTGAACCATCGATTAATGTATCTGTGTGTGCATTTCAGTTGCATTATTCAGCCAAAATAAGATGACGTCTTACAGCAAAAACAAACACATAAACAAAACCCTTTGAAAGTGACCTGTTTAGTTAGTAAGAGTTTCCGTATCCTATATAAAAAATCCTCAGGGAGACGTCTGGAACGTAACAGGGCTGGGGCGAGGGAGCAGAAAGGTGGGCAGATATGCACAGATACAGATCTTAAGTGTTGCTCCCACTGACCTCTTGTCGTCTGTCTACATTCGTGTACTTAGAAAACAGCCCCACTTTGAAGTCTTCTGACTTCTAGAACCTCGGTTCGGGGTTGGCGGGGGGAGCAGGCTGGTGGCCGGCTTCTGTGGGTTCCACCCCAGGCTGTTATTTTCCTCAGCTTGTTTCCCACGAGTCTCTCCCTCCTTCTCCCCACGTCTGAATTTTCTTGGGAACAGAGTTGGCCTCACTTGTCTTTGCCATCGGGTCCTTTGCCAGAGGCTGCCAACCTGCGCCCAGGCTGCTCAGGTGTCTGGTGACGCCTGGCACTGCTCGCTGGGTCCTCGACGCAGGAAACTCGGTGTCTTCCCGGTAGCAGCTCGATTATTTTTCAGTCCCCTCTGCTGTAGGTGCTTAGTGGACAGAGTTGGCGGGAACCCAAGGAAAGAATGGCTGATCAGTTTCTTGGCTGAATTGGGGAAGAAAATGCAAACATAAATATCAGCCTGGCGTGAAAACAAAAACTTTAAAGGTTATTGAAAATAGCAGAATAACATGTGTGACTCTCCCACATAATGCACGGGGAATGTTGGCATCGAACCTATTTCCTTGAGAAATATCTTCCTTGCAAATTTTCTTTTGTTAAAACATTAAGTAAGGGCATGTTCTGTTCTACGTTGGACAGTTGCCATTTTATTTGCTGTGAGATTAGCTAGTGGATGCAGAATAGTCCACAAATAGATTTTCAAACTTTTACTCGATTATTTTATTGGAAGCATACCTTTCGTTCGGTAATAATTCCCAGTGGCGCGTCTTACCAGCAATGTCCTCACTCACATTTTAGCATCTCTTGCTTCGACCTGGCTTCCTCTTTCCAACAGCTGCTCATTGTCCTATGCTTTCTGCAAACTCAGGCTGTCAGAGTGATCTTTGTTTCTTTTCTCTTCCGTGTTTAATAGGTTGAAAATCTGTTCTGACTGTTTCCCTATCATAGAAGTCCAATCCCTGGTCATGTCACTTCTGGGTTACTAGATCGTTTCAGAAGCTTCCCTCCAACTCGAGTGTCTCACACCCTTTAAACAAACAAACAAACAAACAAACAAACAAACAAAAAAGAAACAAAAAATAATAATGATCTATAGCCAAAAATGCATGGCTCTCCTTTGTGGAATTTGTTTTGATTTCTTCCATCGTTCTCTGAACTCAGCTCAATTATCCCCATCCGTGACATTTGTATGATACCAGAGCCTTGTTGAAGATATTTTTTTGTACATTTGCTCCTTTGATTCTCTCAGCTGTGTGAGGTTGTGAGAAATGAAATACTTCACCCAGAAAACACAAGTCTATTTTGCGCCGGAGAGTGGACTGTTACTCAGCCTTCTAACGGTCCGATTTCTTTCTTCGACACGGCGCCACAGCCTAAGTCAGAGTTGGTCGCTAACTGTTTACTTGGTTCCTTTGTCTGCTGCTGTATTGATCCTGCACCACCGGTCATCGGGACCGGCCTCGCCTTCCTCCTTGGGCACCGGACAGCTTTCTTTCGGGGTCCTCTTTGTGTCCTCTTCGTGGCTTTTTAAGACTCAGTGCTGACGATCTGGGCCTCCAGTACTCTGTCCCCCATACCTCATCATGGGATGGATCGCCTTGCAGCTCCCTTTTCAGGTTCTGTGTTCTCCTCAGAAACCCCTCTCATCAGAGACACTGCATTCGCCTCGTTTCTTCTTGGAGTCATCGTGCCCTGGACAGTTATGTCCCTGCCTCCTGGGAAGGGACATCCAACCCGTGGCTGCGAATGCTCACTTGCCAGAAGTTGAAATCTTGTGTGTGTGTGTGTGTGTGTGTGTGTGTGTGTGTGTGTTGCACCCTAAACACATGTTCTAGACATTGCTTTTGCTTCATTTTCACCCAGCATTTGTGATAACAGAGCTTTGTTTTCCTGGAGCACTTTTCTTCTGAAAAATTCGAAATGCTCTGAACATGATCCGTCCTCTCAGTGCGCCTCCGAGGTGAGTGGGCGGCGAGTGTTTTTATCTCCTATGAAAGTGGAGGCAGAATTTGCGGCACCAGAAGCCCCAGGAAAGCAGAGTGATCTGGACTGCGAGTCTCTGCTCTGTTTCGTTTGCCGGCCGTCGTGACCCTGCTTCTGGGAGAACCACGCGCAGAAGTAGCCCTTTGCAGACAGACCTGTAGACACGCGGTTAATTGGCTTCCAGGAGACGTTGATTATGGAATTCGGAGTCTGAATGTAAATGGAATTTGAAAGGAGCCCAACTGGGAAATGGCTCCGGAAGAAAATCGCATTTAGAACTATGAATCCGATTCCACCCATCCTCGAGTTCCCTTCAACGCCAGCTGCCCTGAGCAAGTCTGCCCGCCATTCCCCTGGATCCTCAGTGCCCTGTGCACGTTCTTCCTTTGTGGTCTGAAATTCTGTCCCACACTCCGCTGCTGCTGGGCACAGAGCGGTGCCTGAGTCACCTCTGCAGGTAGCCGCTCAAAATCTGTTCTGCAAAGGAACGACAGGAACTGACCACTATCGTTTGTGACGGTCATGGAGCCTAAACATCGCTGGTGGGTCCTGAGTGCCCAGGATGACAGCTAGGACGGCGCAGGCCTTTACCTGTCCCCTTACCTCGCTCCATGTTCACCACTCGACTACCCACTGTGCTGGAGAGCGCCTTGCTCCTCGGCCGAGCATTGGAGCATTGTAACCAAGGGGGACTCCCTGGTCGGCCGCGGATCAACAGCGGCGCTGGGAGGCCGGCCTACGGTGCCAGCCCTGCAGGAGGGCGTCGCACAGAGTCTCAGCCCCGCGGTCCCTGCCGAGGCACAGCAGAGCGGCGCCAGCCAGCGGCCGGCCTCCCAGGAGTCCTGCGCGCTTCGGACGCGGCGTCTCCTGTCCGCGCTGCTCTCATGATGAAGGGCGCTTTAAGCAGAGTAGCTTATTGAAAATAAATAATGCCAGTTCCCGAGCTGCCCCCTGCCTGTCCCTTCCCCCGGCTCCCTTGGATGTTTCTAAAAGGTGCCAAGGAAAGCCACAAAACATTGGGAATGAAAAGGAGGGGAGAGCAAGTTCATTTTGTCATGAGCGTGAGCGGTGAGTCACATCTCCTGACTCATCGCGAACAAACAAAGGAAGCAGGTCAGTGGGGGTGCCCTCCTGCAGGGTGCTCTGCGGTGACTCATGGGGGCCTGGAAGGAGGAGCAGCCAGAATCAAGCCAAACAAGTGTATTTTTACATATGGGAGGGCGAGTTTCCTGGCACAATACGAGGCGAGTCCCACACACTCACATGCTAATTTTAGCCCCAGCGCTGGAATGTGTGGGCCCGGCCTCTGCCGAGCTCTCTCCTGTGGTCATGTTTTGATTTGTCAGTGGTGAGGGATGTTTAGTGATTAACTGCCGCTGGCAAGGATGTAATATTCTGGTGCAAGACTTCACTTTAAGGAGAGCAAGAATTTTTGAATGTCGTGGCTTCGACAACATCGTGCCGTCGGTCAGGGACCAGTTCACGTCTAAGCGTGAATTCCACAGACGTTTGGGGGCCTCCGTCCCGAGCATGCCAAGGCGGAGAAGGGTCTTGGGATTCCTGTGGGGAGACACAAAAGCAGACAGAGAATTGGGAAAGTGGCGGGCAATGAGACGGAGATGCTCAGAAGTGTCGGCCTAAGGGGACCGGAAATCAAAGCGTTCAGTGACAATAGCGACAGCCTCGGGGGTCTCGCAAGGCCTGTGGCACGCGGGGACGCGCACATTGCAGACAGTTTGATCTTTTTCAGTTATTCCGTTTTGTTCTCAAAATTTGAAAATCGTTTTCTTCCTCGTAAGTGCACACCGAAAGTTTCATCTTTAAAAATTTGTCCTGACACCGGCTTGTTCAGGGCTCAGCAGGGTCCACGTTGGGAAGACGTGTGAAGGGCCTTTGACCCGTATCCGAGGGACTTTGAGCAGAGTGGCTTCATTATGTCCGCCATGAAAAAGCACTGATGAAAAAGTACTCTTCTTATTGCTGGATCTGCGTCTCTCCGCAGCCGCGGTTAGATTAAAGGAACTCCTCGTGGAGGGCAGTGAGGAAAACGGACCCGTCTTGAGGGCGGGAGACCATACCGGAGCGACCTGGGAGAGCGAGGGTGAGCACCTCACCTGAGACCAGTGTCGGCAGGAACAGAAAGGAGGAAAGAGATTCAGATTTTAAGGTGACGAAGAGGGAAGCCGAGGCCAAGTGTGGGAGAGAGCGGGGTCGGGCACCCGGTCAGTCCAGACAGAGACAATGAGTTCAGCGTGGTCCATTGTGAGTGTGAGATGACTGACGGACATCGAGGCGGACACGTCCAGGAGGGAGTTGGTTGTCAGAGGAAGATCTGGGCTCAAAATGGAGACTTGGCAGCTGTAAGCATGGAAGAGGTAGAAGAAGAGAAGAACGAGAAGGGAGCCTTGAGCAGGGGGAAGAAAAACAAGTCTACGGAGTTGACAAGGAGGGGCAGTGAGGTTGGGAGGAACAGTGACCCGATGTCAGTGGGCTGTTGCCATTATCCATTTTCCCTCTGAAGTCTTAATGGCTGTCACATATACACACCACATATGATGTCTTTCTTACCAGGAGACGTGGTGCCGTATTGGGCATCTTATGAAACATGCCAGTGACCGTGAGACGTCCTGGTCACTTGTGTGTGTGACAGAATAGGAGTAGTAAGAGAAACGCCCTCTGTTTTTAGAAAATCGGGAGTTTTTTTATAAAATGAAAGTTCCATGAATGCATCTGTGAGGGAAGAGGGGAAAGACTGTTTCAAAAAATTGAATGATCACAAGTAAAAAAAATCTGTCTGCAAAGATCGGGAATGGAAGTGTCTGAAATTATCAGCCTTTATTTCACATAGAAGAAAGGTCTGATAATTTTCATCAGAATCTTCGTCCTGAGGTTCAAAGCATTTTATTTTTCTTTTCATCCTTATTTTTTTCTTCATAAAGATGTGTTTTTATCTAAGATAACCTCTCCTTGGTGAGAGTTGAGAGAGAGACGACTCAGGTAGAGGCCAAAAGAACCCTTGATGAATTCGGTTTAGGGCGAATTCTGGAGGAAAAATAGTGACTGAGTAACAACCACCTGCAAACACAAGGATGTTATAGAAACTTCAGCAGTTACTTACCATCCTATGTCATCAAGACCTGGGGGAAAAGTAGCAGATATTTAGTATAAGAAGAACTTAGGTAACGAAGCATCGTAATATATCTTTACTAACCAAGTGAAGACCGAATTCTTCCCAAACACACATTTCTAAGGCGGAATCTATACACACTTCCATCCCAGTGGTTCAAGAACAAGGAACCACGTTTCATGCATTAGAATACCAATGAGTACACGAATGCCAGGTAGGAGGAAAGAACCGTCTCATCAAAGCAGCAACAAGAGCTTGAACCTAATGTTATGAGCGTTCTTTCATAGCGAACACCATTTTTACCACCTGCCAAACCAGATACACTTCTAGGATGTCTGTGTGCTTAAGACAACAAGGTACATTCTGGGGCACACTCTAGGGAATGTGCCATGCTCTACTCACATTTGTTTTTCAAAATGCCACCAAAACGCTGCCGTTTCTTTATTTTTTCTTTTTGTAAAATAAAGAGATGCAGTCCTAACATAATCCTTTTTTTTTTTTTTTTTTTTTTTTTTTAAGAAATCAGAGTGCATGGGATTGTTTTGAATGAATGGAAGTGATACAGTTTGGCTACTTCCAGCTGTTCCTCAAATAATGTTTTCTTCAAAGTCATTTTGTGATAACATTAATGAGATGTCATAGGAACTTGACTCCAGTTTATAGCAATCAGTCTATGGTAAAAATTGGATTCATGATGCATCATTTTGCTCAAAGGCGCAGAGCCTATCAACGACAATAAGAGAGGACTTACCGTACTGATAAGAGACTGGACTCTGCAAACCTGGGGTCGTCACCGACGTGTGTGTCTTCAGCCAGGGTCAGAGGAACCCGGGGCCTTATTATGTGACCTCTGGGCAAGTTCTTACTCTGACTGCATAGTCAGGACACCGGTGGCTGCGCCCGTGTAGGTAGAAGCCTGGTAGAGCGAGATCTCCGAGTGCGGCGGGGACGCAGGCGCGCGGTCCCGAGGGCGGCGGGGACGCACGCGCGGGGTCCCGAGGGCGGCGGGGACGCACGCGCGGGGTCCCGAGGGCGGCGGGGACGCAGGTGCGCGGTCCCGAGGGCGGCGGGGACGTACGCGCGTGGCTCCGAGGGCGGCGGGGACGCACGCGCGTGGCTCCGAGGGCGGCGGGGACGCACGCGCGTGGTTCAGATGCAGCCCCTGCAGGCTAATCGCCTCCTACACTTACCTTCCGGCGCTGCCTCTCTCTGGCTGTGTGATCTTGGACAAGTCGCTGAGCCTCTCTGTGCCTTGGTTTCCCCGCCTATGAAATAGAGATGACCCTCGAACCTGTCTCATGTTTAATTCTGATATGATGATTAAATCAGTAAGCACTGCGCACAGTGGCTGGTATCCGTTGAGATCTATGTAATCGTTTGCCACAAAATAGATGGGTCTGCTTAGCTTGATTTTCTTCATCTTTCTGGATATTATTAGCCTTGCATTAAAGGAGATGATTTTTTTTTATCTTCTTTATTAAGATAAGGATCTATTAAGCCAATCAACAAATAAAAGTTCTCTGAAATGAAGTCTATGAATTGTTGATGTTTCCCTCGGCATAAAAACAGTAACATTTCTGTGCCTACCACAGGCAAAATGGAAAATGCAATGCTATTTTACCAACTTCAAGAATTGCGTACCCCAAAATTGCCTTAGTTGGAAAGACCAAGGCTTCATTTAAGTAGTGGTTCAGAGAAGAAGGAAATGGAATGGGATTTATTTTTAAGTCGCAGTAAGTAGGCATTTTGGAAAGCATTACCTTTCTGCTTTACAACTCTTCCGTGGAGGGAAGTTTCTGTCTGGCGAGTCAGGATAACGGTACTCCAGGCGCAAAATGCTGTTTGACGCCGGCTCTGCCTCCAACTAGCGCTGTGAGCCAAGCCGCGTCAGTCCTCTGTGCCTCAGTCTCCTCATCTGTACCGTGGGGACGATAATGGTCACACCTGCCGCGTGGGATTGCTGCAAGGATTAAAGGAGGAAATACGCGCGAAGGCGTTTGGAACACTTCCTGACATGTGGTCATTGTCTCTATTCGAAAGTCAGCGCCTCACCTCTGCAGGCCGCTCACCGGGCAGCTCGCTGAAGCACGCTCCCCCAGCATCTCGTTATTCTGATTGTGTCCTTTTCACGTTTCCCAGCCAGCTGGTACCGGTTCAATATTTAATGCCTTACTATTTAGTTTCCTGTCTTTCGGCAAATCTCAGCCCAGTGCCTGTGCGAAGCTTGACCTTCTCCTGAAGTATTATCGTGATGCTGGTGGATCCGCTCCTTGGGGCCCGGCGCTGGGCCCTGGGAGGGCCTCAGCCGCTCCGCACGAAGCTGCCCACGTGGCCCTGGGTGGGAGCAAGCCGGTCTGTATCACACTCTCTCATTTCAAGAGGACTGAACGGAACTACACACAGGCACCAGTATGAGGGATTTCACTCCCTCTTTGTTCACCGATATGGATCTCCATCCTCTCAGACCCCACGCTGGCAAAAGCCTGATTGTCAGCGGATTATCCCCTTAATGTCTCCCGTGTCCCCCTTAATCCCACCGCCCGCGGCAAACACGCTGTTAATGCTGTTATGCAATCCGCGAGGCCACGTGTTCCTTGGGGCGGAAGCGAGAAGGGCCGGGATGAGCAGGGAGCACCACGCCTGCTCAGGGCCGGTGGGTGGTCCACGGGACAGGCGAGGGCTGGTGCAGGGAGGGCCCCCCAGGGACGGGGCGCTGGCAGTGGGGACGCAGAGCAGGGCGGTGTCTCCGCACGTCAGGATCGCAGGTTTGCCTTCCTTCTCTGTTGAACATGCGCGACCTTCGCTTCCTTACGATGCTCTTCATTGTTCCCTTCAGAGCGCCTGGCTTAGGGTTCAGCACACTGCGGGAGACGGCGGGCCGGGTCCTCTGACAGGCTGGACCGTTTTAAAGCAGCGCCTGTCTCACGGCAGGGGGGCCGCGAGCCGGGCCTCACCGAAGCTGGGGCCCGTCCCTCACCCTGTTCCGTGAGCACTGTGTGGACTGGGGCGCGATGAAAATCACGCAGAGAAAAGCGGGAGGCTCTGGGGTGCGGGAAGGGAGCGCAGGCGTGTGTCTGAGGGAGACCCGTATGGGTGCTGAAACTACCAAATCAAGGTTCCTATTTTCTGTAGGCTCATGATCGGGGGTGGGGGGGGGCGGTCCACACAGGTGGAGAAATGTGAAGGTCAGTGGAAGCACAAGGAAGAGACCGTGGGACAAGGCCTGAGCGAACGCCATTAGCAAAGGGACGGGCTTCGGGGGTGACGCGGTGGGTTCCAGGAAGAGGAAGCCCCAGGAGCTTCCCGTGTGGAAACACAGGCAGGGGCGGTTTATCTGAGAAAGAGGTGGACACGGGATTGACTCGACTCGAGGCTTCGGTCAGGCTGCGAAGCGTTGAATGCCTTGCTCACGCAGGTGCCTTTCGTCCCGACAGCTACAGGTCATCACGGAGATTTTAAGGGGAGTCATGCACTGGACACCGTAAGCAAGAATGTGGGCTTAATCGTGCATTTATCGGATTCAGGATCACTTATTTTGAGCCCCTTTGGCACGCTCCCCGGCCCTGGCTAACGCTCTGAGCCCCAGGTCGAGGTGTGGTCCGCGGCCACGTGGTGACCCACAGCACAGGCCTTCGCTGGGTCTTCAGTGAGGCGCGTCCCGCCTGCCTCCCTGCTCGTGAATCTGCCTCTGTCCCAGCATTACCCCCGAGCACCATCTCATATGGCTGGACAGGCAGTTATTTATGTCCATGCTAAATCTGCCGTGTGACAGCCTCTTAATGTGCCACTTCTCAGAATAATTTTTCCTATAAAGGGAATTTTAACAAGGGCATGCAGAAATCGCTTCTCGAATGTGCTCTCCCTTGCTCTGCCTTGCTTGGACTGTTCTCTCCCAGCCATGATTTTCTCTTCTCAACCTTCCGCTGTACCCTGCCAGTGCCCCCACCACTCCACCCCACCCCCCAAAGACAGGCAGACTGTATTCGGTAAGATAAGTGTGCTTCCTTCTTGGTTTTTATTGATAACTCACACCACAAACGCGATAACTTCCTTTCCAAAGGATTTATTTTGTTATCGTTGTCGTTTTCTCTTTGGGTCAAGGAAAAGCCCTTTTCATAGGCCTGTAAGTAGATCTAGAAACAATTATTTTGCCAACAGACAAGGATTCAAGGGCCCAGGTTTCGTTTTCCTGCTCATTTTGGTTGTTTTAGCCAGAGGACAAAGGGAAGAACAAACACAGAGTAGATCAGCAAGACCGTTTTTCAATCCTAAGCAAACTCCCAGGGGTCACGTAGCTTGCTCTTATCAGAAATCTTAATTTACTGGAATTTCTGCGCAATCCGTCTTTTGCTTAAACATCTCAGAAGACAATGGGAATGCTGCTCTGTAACTTTCCAGGGGACCTGGGTCCCTTCAGGAAGGGAGGGTAAAGTAAATAAGATTTTCCCTCAGGCTAAACCTTGTATTAAATTCAAGATTTTGGGGTGGAAAATTACACACCATATTTGTATTCTGCGCGGCGTTTTGTGACTAACACTTATCGAGCGCTTATTATATGCTGGATGCTTTGCTAAGTGTTTTATGGGAATCTTCTCACTATATCTTTGCTCTGTTCTACAAGCTATAAGTTACTGTTACTGTCATCATCATAAGAGAGACTTAGAGGCATAATAAGAGGACTTGGTCGGAATCACACAGTTAATATGCAGGGGAGAAATTCCGGCTCCAGTCCTAACTCCAGAAACAACACGAACTCCTAACCACTTAGTGCTGAAGATTCCATCTGGCCTACCTTTCCTCCCTCGATGCACTGAACTGCCAAGTACCTGGATTTCGGAAAAACAATAGTCCTCAAGTTACTCGAATTTTAATTGCATCGAAGAGAGACAAAAGGTAGAGGAAGAAAGGAGATGAGAAGTTACTTTATCACACTCCTATTTAAATTCCTTCAGTGGTTCCCACCGCAGGTGGGATAAAGCCCACACCCTCTAGCGCGATCTATAGAGAATTCAATGTTCTGATGCCTGCCTACGTCTTGAGCCTCATCTTTTACTTATCTCTTCTTGCTCATGAGCTTAACAGAGCCAGGATCCTAACTCAGGCAGACTGGCTCCAGGACTGTGCTCTTAGCTGCCTTGCTGGCTGGCTGGCTGATGGATGGATGATGGATGGATGGATGGATGGATGGATGGATGGATGGACGGATGGATGGATGGGTGGATGGGTGGATGGATGGACGGATGGGTGGATGGGTGGATGGGTGGATGGACAGGTGGACAGACACATGCCTGGATGAATGGAAGGAAAGAGTAAGGGAGGGGAGGAACCTCATTTAAAAGAAACTCGTGACTCTTCTTAGCATTCATACAACTGGTCAAATCTACTGTAGCTTTTCCATCGGCATCTGGAGTACGATTCACTGAAGTCAGGATCCCCATCCACAGAAGAAAATGCATGGGTAGTCTCTTTTATCCATCCACCAGATGAAATGAAACTAAAGTCTGGGTGTAGAGAGGTACCCCTGACCGACCTCATAAACCATGAGCAGTTAGCATTAGGATGCCAGCATAGACAGGTGACATGCTTTTATTTCCGGCCAGTAACCTGGGCTGCGTAAAGTGCTAGTCCCTACTTCCAGAGGCTGTGGGCAGGGCAGATGCAGGCACCGCTTCGGAAAAGCCCACCTCAATCATGTAAATTGTCTTTCCCCGTCTAAAATGTCATTGTCCTTTTCTTCTTCACTTGGAAAAGTTACATTCTACTTTTTAAAGTTAAATTTTTATGTAAGTACAACTTAAATGCATAGACGTGTTTAAATCCAAAGAGCACAACACAGCTCAGTGAATTTTCCAACCATCGAGACTATGATTTGGCTACCACCTGGGGCGGCAGAGAGGGGGAGAGTGTTATACAACCATCAGAGACCCTCTTGGGCTGCCCTCCCCCCAGTTCCTTCCATGAATTTTGCCTGTTTTGAGCTTTAGAGCAACATGATCATATAGTGTATTCTCTTTTGTATAGGACTCTTTGTTCAACCTCGTTTTCAGTTCATTCATGCTCTTGTGTGTAGTACAGTTCTTTGTAGTAAATGTACTGCTATATGGATAAACTATAATTTATCTAAGGTATTTTGGTTGTTTCAAGGTTTCGGCTCTAACATATAACACTATAAACATTCTCGTGCGTGTACGTATGCAGCATGTATGTATGCATTTCTGTGAGGTTTATATCTTTGAGTAGAATTTCTGTATCCTAGGGTATGGATATTTTAGCTTAAGTTTCTGCTACCAAAGTGTTTTTCAAAGTGGTTGAACAGTTTACACTCCCATCGACAGTGTATGAGAATTCCGTTTGTTTCACATTCTTGCCAAAGCTTAGTATTCTCCTTCTTTCACTGTAGCCATCCTGGTAAATGTTTGAAAGTGTATCATTGTCGTTTAAATTTACATTTCCCCAGTGGCTAAAAAAGTCGAGCACTTTTTCATGTATTTATTGGCCATTTAGATATTCCATTTGGTGAAACGCCTATTTATATTTGTGTATTTTTCTACTAGATTGTCTCCTTTTCTTATTGACTTATAAGGCTATTTATATATCACCGATATACAATGTTGTCAGGTAATAGTACAAGTTTCTCTCCTATTCCAAGATTGCCATCCTTCTTGTATCTTTTAATGAACAGTTCTCGACTTGACTATGATCCAATCAAAACTTTTCCTAAGGTTAATGGTTTCTCTGTCCTGTCTAAGGAATCTTTGCTCACCTCAATATCATGAATAGATTCTCCTGTGTTATATAGAAGCTTCGTTGTTCTTCCTTGCATATTGAGATCTATAACACACCTAGAGTTGATTTTTGTAGATGGTATGAAGTAGGGAGTCGTCATTCACTTTTTCCAGATGCGTATATAATTGGCCCAGCACGAGTTATCGAAAATTTCCCCCACTGCCATGTCACTTGTGCCACAAATCTAGTTTCTCTATATTCAGGTCTACGTCGAGACTTCTGTTCTGTGCCATTGCTCTGTTTTTCAATCCGTGGACCAATATCAAGCTGTTTTAATTACTGTAGTTTTACAATGGCTTTCTCTCTATCCGAAAGTCTTCTCTTCTCCAGCTTTGTCATTTTAGGTAACTAAGTACAATAATAATTACTTTGCGATTAAACCTGGCAACAACTAGCATTTATTGTTTATTTTACCTCAGTTAATACATGAATCAGGAATTTCTAGCAGCAATCTGATGAGGCCAGAGGCATTGTCTTTTTGTTTGTTTGTTTTAATAAGGACATTAAGGTCCAGGGGAAGTATAATTTGATCAAGGTCACATTGTTATTAAGTAGCGACACAAGATTTGTACAAAGGCCAGTCTCACTCCAGGATTCTTTTATTAACACACACTGCATGCCTGAGATGTGGCCTCAGGTGGTTCTTGCTGAACTGACTGTCTTTGGGTTCCCAGAGTCTGATTTTCAGCCCTGATGCTAGTCAGTATTTTTTTCCTCTCCCTGTCTTTAAAAAAAGGCCACGGGGAAGGTGAACAATGAAGCATCGGATTAGCTACCGTGTGTCTTTACAGTGTCAATCTCATGCTATTTTTAGGCATGATAGAGGACAGGAAAGAAGACCTAGTTCTGTTAAACGAGGCTTCAGGAGCTGGGAGGAGCTGAGCGGGGTTCAAGCCGATGACCCCCTGGCCTGAAACCCCAGGGCGGCAGCTTCTGTGTTGGCCGGGCTCGGCGGCAGTGGGGGGACTTCGGGTCCTTTGCCCTCAGTCTCCTCTTTTCACTTCCCCCACCTGCTCTGAACTTTCAGCATCTTCCCACACAGGACCAAAACTCCCAAATCCAGACATTAAAGAACACCACGTCCGAAAATAGGAAACGCAAAGGCCACACAGGGTAAGATCTTCCGCAAAGGTTCTAAGGTATAAATACACATCTGCATCTGAGAATTCATAAATGTATTATCCAGCCTGACCCAAAACACAAATAGTTCCATTGCGAGTTTCCACGGTGTAGACGACAGACAATAGGTTTTTTCAGCCGCCCGGGCGGTTCTCACGCGCTACATGCTTCTGCGCGTATGTGACTTCCCCCTTCTTCCTGTAGCTCATAATTTTGAAACAAAATGCCCTGTGTGTCAGGCCAGCGCTTATCTCTGTTTCAGTCAAAAACATTCAGAATTTGCCCAGTGCGTTGCAAATCTGTGACCTTTTAGTCACTTAGAAATGGGCTGCAGTATCTCTTAGCATGCCGTCGAAGTCACGGAACAGAGCTTTTCAGCATCTGAAAATTAAACTAGAAAATTTCCATGGAAGAGCAGAATGTGCATTCTCCTGTCATCTCGACGTTCTGTCTTTAGTCAAGTAATTTTCTTCTGTGGTAGTCTGCATTAGGTGATATTAGTAGGTTGGAAGAGTGTCAAAACAACTAACAATTTTCTGATGAAAAAAAGAGTAAATATTAGGTCATTGAACATTTTATAAGCCTATCAAATGTCATTTTGATGCCTTAACACCCTAAATGAAATGTGTAACCATCCTAGCATTCAAGGAAATCATTTAGGAAATAGTTTATTGCAGGTACAGTCTCCAAGGTCTATAATTATTGATGGGCATTAGAGATTTGAAAAAGCATCACTTGGTGTGTGCGTGTGTGTGAGCGTGAGTGTAGTATGTATAGTCTTAGAATTTTAGACTTGTCAGGGACCTTACTGATCCATCTTATTCACAGGTGAGAAACCTGGAAGCCAGAGAGCTGAGGTGACCTTCTCAGGGTCACAGGCAGCACTAGAACCTTCTCTGTGTTCACCTTTGGTTGTTTACTGGCTGCAGTGCGGTAGCCTTTGTTTTCTGAGGCTCCGAAGACTGTACCTGCCTCGCCCGACATTATCCAATAGAAAGAAATCTACTTTGAAAGGCAAAGTGGCAAACGTACAATCTTCTTATTTTTATTTTTAAACATATGTGCAGGGATTATATTCGGCTTTCAAAGTTGGCCTATTTATAAATGAATTAGATGTCATAAGTTAACAACAACCCTTTCTACCCTCAGCTCTGAAAAAAAACCCTTAATATTCTAGACTTAAAAGACCATTTAGTTGATTCTTTTTTATAAAGTAGAATCTCATTGTGTTAAAAATAGTGTGCTGAAAAACAATTTGTTTTTTTTTCAAAAAAAGCCTTACTATTTTTATCTCATTGAAAATGCCTCTCTAAATTTCATTTATAAAATCATTGTCTACTATTTCGACACTTTTTTTTTTTTATCAATAAGTGTCTTTTATTTTTCTTAAAAAGCAATAATGAGCCTCCCCTTCCTGTTTTTATCTGCTCGTTTGTTTAAGCCTCTGAATGAAGGACCGTATTCATGAGACCAAGCCCGTCCCTGGCCACCGACGCATGCTCGGGTGTGTCACTGGCCTGGCCTGGCCCCTCTGTGTATGATGCATCGTAACCCTTGTGGCTCATGGTGGCATTGAGCTCACTTCGAATCGTTGCTATCCCCCCTTAATCCTCACAGCAACCTGATAAGGTTTATGCTATTGTTGCCCCCAGTTTACAGATGTACACAGGGTGTACCTGATCTAAGTCAGTGCTCGCGAACCTTACATGGTCCTGTGTTCTACAGAAGAGGAAACAGAGTCGGGATTTTAATTGTCTAAGTTTACGTAGCAGGCTAGGGAGCATCAGATCAGGGCTTTGAGTGCAGCTCTGCCTGACGGCAGCCATGCTACTACCCTACTTCTTCCGCGGTCTCCAGTAATCTTGCACATTTGTCCTCTTATGCTCATGCTAATGTCTTATGCGAATGTCTGCATGCTTGCATGAGTCTGTTTCCATAGAAGTAATTTTCTGTGTCTAACAGGAGCAGAAAGCCTGAAAACAGTGACTTAAACAAATCGTACAAAGAATACAAAGAATTCCTTAGGAGAGCAGTTCAGGGTTGGTATGGTGACTGTGCAGAATCATCAGGAGCTCTTTTTAATGCTCTAGAGTGCAGTCCTCATTTTAATTCTGACAGAATGGCTGCGGGGGCTCCAGCCATCACCCCTGTGTTCCAAACATGAAGAAGTTGAAATGTGAAGGTGGAGACAAGAGGGGCGAGCCAGTGCAGTTGTCCCCTCTTTGAAAAGTCTCTCCTGAAAGTGCTACCCAGCAATTTCCATTCATCTGTCATTGGTTGGGATTGGGTCATAATGGCCCCTCTTAGTTACAAGAGAGCTGTAGTTTGTTTGTTTGTTTGTTTGTTTGCTTGCTTGCTTGTTTTAGGTGTCACATTATTGCAATGCGCAAAATTGGGATTCTGTTAACACAAAACCCAACCTCTTCGTTTCTTGAAATAAGTCAAATAAATCTATCCAGTGACTCATCCCCAGTGACTGACTCTCTGCGGGGAACTCGGTGTGTTGAGAAGAGGAGAATATCTCGAGGAAGACGAAAGAGTTGGTTCAGTAGAAACCAGAACCAGGGAGACTATTTCTCGGGTGCCCGGGAGAGTTTTCAAGAGAGCCTCTTGACCTGAGCTAGCTAGGGAAAGGTGAGGGCGGGTCCTGAAGAGGAGCGTAACCCCGGTGATTTGCATCTGACCCCACTCGATCTCAACCTGTGGGGAGAAGGCAGAGGAATCCTGGACTTTGAATAGACCCGAAGCATTAAGAGTAGAAGTTGTGCCACTCGTAAGACTTAACTTCGTAGATATCTTCTATGGGTGAAAAGCAATTTTTTTCAGATTTGCGTTGGGGGGATGCGATGTAGTGGGGGGCAGGGGTGATTGTGGAGATCCAAGGGGATGTACGTGTGAGGGCTGTAGAAGTGTCAGCTTGACCAGGGCCGAGGGGTGGGGGAGCGGTGGGCGGGGGGGTGGAGGGGGGCGGACGCTGGCGGCTGCACGGACCCTGCCGCGTGCTGGGCCTGACCCTGCAGGACCCCGCAGCGGGGGCTCCGAGGCCATCTGGCCGGCCCCGCGGCTCGGCCCAGGACGCACCCGTGGCGGCCCCCAAGCCACTTGGATTGCTTTCACCTCCAGCCATCTGTGTCCGGGAATGTGAAACGAATGGTTAATGGCGTCAGATGGTGAACGGTCTCAAACGGCCCCCGATCATTGCCTTAAGAGGGAACAGAGCTCCCTGGAGAAATAATCGAAGTTGCAATTACCCGTGTATTCAGGAAGCCTCATCCCCTCCCAGTTACTCTGCTGGGAAAAGGACAATTAGGGTGATGGCAGAGCCGTAGGGGACAGGGCCGTTGGCACAGCCTTTGCAGGGCGTAGGAGCAAGTCCAGCACTCACGCTCACCACCAGTGACCTGAACAAAGCCACGAGGGCCCTGTCCGGCGGGTTGGCAGCTGACTTCCTTCAGCCGAAAGACGTGCCCGAGGGTGGGTCCGAGTATCTGACCTTAAACCTCCACGTTGCGCAGGGACTACCCCGAGGTCGTTTTATCGAAACACCTCCCCCCCCCCCCACCGCGGCCTGAGCCCCTCTCGGGCGCACACACGTGGCTGTGCTCACTGCCCTTTGCGGACTTCCTCCCTCATCTCCCTTCTCTCCCCTCCAGCCAGCGAGACCTGCAACGACTTCCACCCGATGTTCTTCACCCACGACAGATCCTTCGAAGAGTTTTTCTGCATCTGTATCCAGCTCCTGAACAAGACGTGGAAGGAAATGAGGGCGACTTCCGAAGACTTCAACAAGGTAAAGCGAGTCCGAAGCATCTTCTCGTGGCCCCGAGGGAGCCTCGCCTTGACGTGGTCCCTTCGCTCTGGGGGGAAGCGGCTGCCCGGGTGCGAGCGCGAGGACGGCTGTGGTTTTAGGGGGCGCCGAGGATGGAGAAGGGCCGGAAGCTACATTTTGGCGATGCTCTCGTCTCTCTAGGGACACGCTCGGAGCCGCTTTGTTCCTTTTGGCTCGCTCGGCTGGGGCCAGCTGAGACCCTTTCGTGAAAAATAATGTCTAGCCGAACATGTCTCCTTCAGCGGCATCACTCTGAGGTGCCTTGCTATGGCAGCGTCTGCGGGGGAAAATGCCTTCTACCTGTGCAGGTGGCTGTCGCAGGGAGAGTGAGTTCAGGAGGACTGCCTGGTCTAGGTCCTCGGTTTCTTTGTGGATAATGGATGTGTTGAGATACTTTGCACTGTGCTGTATCAAAAAGAGTCTTTATTAAAATGCAAGGTCTCTCTTAGAGAGTCGAATAAGTAAGTTTATACGGGACATTTTTTTGGTTTACACAAAGCAATCGATTCTTTCAATGGAAGTGTCCTTTGGTTTTCGATAAGAGTATGAACCTCATATTTCTGTGAGTGAATGCTGGGCAGAGAGAAGAATGTTGATCAATTTAGAGGAATCAGAAGATTCATGTACATTTTTTTAAAGATTAAAACGATCTTTATCCTTAGATAAGGCCTTATTAATGATGACATTGCTGAAAATAACTGATGCTTGGGACAGGTCTATTCTTTTATTATATCTCACGTGCTACTGTACATGGCTTGTAGGGTTGGCCCCATCACCCAGGCCCACTGACCTGGTCCCAGGGATACAACTCTAAGAGACGAAGGGTCTGACCTCACAGTCACCCTGCGGGGGTCTTCGCAGGGTGCTTGGGGCGTAACGTAATGTCTGCGTTCCAACTCCTCGCGGCATTCTCGTCGGTTTTCTCTTCCCAGTCATCTTTTCTCTGAACTCGCATCTCATCCTTCCCACCACATTTCTGGTTTGTGGCATCTCGAATGGATGATACTGTTTGAAAAGAAACTGAAAGGCAATGACGCTCTTCCTCCCAGTCCTCGTTCGGGTTCTGACCTAACTGTCCCCATCGGCATAATGATCTTACCTGCAGGTCTAGCAGAGGCACGCCCCTCCACCTGAGTCATCTTGGGCCATCTGGTTAATTCACTGATACGGGTCCCAGTAATGCCTCCATGGAGAGCACTGGCCTGGAGGCTGCAGCCTAGAGCAGCCAGGGTCTGGGCAGCTACGCCCAAGGACCCCAAGGACAGGCGTGACTCAGGAAAGGATGTGGAGGACGGAAGCTCATTAATTCCTTTGCGATTGTGACTGTAGCCTCCTAAGTGTACTTCACTTGATTATGAGCGACTTTGTCATTTAGGTGCAAATCATCCCTGGGAGAGATGGAAGTCAAGAGGCAGGGAGACTTTTGTTCAATCAAGCCAAAAAAAAAAAAAAAGCACGATTAAATCAACAGTCTTTGAAATTGCTACAGCCACTTTGTCTGCGCACCAGTCCAGCTCTTTGTGAACTAACTGCCCCAGTCCTGAAAACAATCCAGGCTCTAGCTTTTCTGTGCCAGGGGGACATGTTCCTCCAGGTGGAGGAGACCTCATTGGCTGTCATGTCCCGGTGTCCGGCGTCCATCTGCCTTCTGAGAGGAGTCCACTATTCTGCTTCTTCTGAACTACAGAAATCCGAATTTCATAAATAATAATAATATGAATATTATTATTGTTGATCTATGCACAGATAAGGTGTGTGGAAAGTATTACCAAATTCCTGCAGAAGAATGGCTCAAAGGGATGAGTACTCAGACACTTAAATCCTGTAGACCTTACAGTTTCTGACACGAAGCCACAAGAATGCATTGTTAGCAAAGGGAACCAGGGGCGTCAGTCCGGAGGAGCTGAGCCGGGCTCAGTGGTTCATCTTGGCCCCGGGCTTGGGTCTATGGCGGTGCTAACCTGTCTGCACAGGGGCAGGCGGCAGCAAGCCCCCCAAAGTGTCACTCTAAAACACTTCCTAATGAATGTATAACGCTACGAAAACTACCTTCGGCAAGATCGGAGAGCCCCGTTCCAGGTGCAGTTTCTTACTGTGGCCCTGGGGCCATCTGTTTGCATTGTGCGATCGCAGACGACTATCTGGTGTCACACGTCTGCTGCCAACGATGGCAGCTTGTGGCTGTGGGCGGGCAGCTGCAGACCTGGGAGGCAGACGGTCTCATTCTACCTGCGACGAGTGGATGTCGGAGAGGAATCGGGGTGGGAACCACAGGGGTCGGATTTACGTTTCTGTGTTAATCTTTGGTGTGTTTGCTTTTTCGCTTTTTGGTCCTGTGCACGTCTCACTTTTGTAGCCAGACGAGTCCGTCAGTTACTCACTTTCGATCACCTGTGTATCAGTCTCCCAGCGCTGCCGTAACGAATTATCACACGCTCAGTGGCTTAAACAATGATACTTATTTTACAGTCTCATCGTTCAGGAGCCAAACATGGGTCCCCCTGGGCTAAATTGAGGGTGTCAGCAGAGCTCTGTCCTTTCCAGAGGCTCTAGGGGAGAATCCATGTCCTTGCGCTTTCTAGGTTCTAGAAGCTGCCTGCGCTCTCTGGCTTGTGGCCACTTTGCCTATCTTAAAGCCAGCAGCTACACACCCAGTCCTCCCCACAAGACCACTCTGATCCCTCTTCGGCCTCAGTCGTCCACTGGTAAGGACCTCTGTGATTACCTTGGGCCACCTGGCCAACCCAGCATCATCTCCCCTACTTGAAGGTCAGCTGATTGGCAACCTCAGTTCCATCTGTAACCTAAATTCTCCTTTGTCACATAAGGCGAATCGATAGAAGGGACCATTATTTTGTCTACCATAATGTGTGTTTCGTTTGTAGGTCTATTCGATGTACAGGTGTGTATATCCATGAAAATGAATGAAACATGGACAGATGAGCTTTTCTGGTTGCCATCGCTTTTGCAGATAGAGCAGCATAATGTCGGGCACAGAGCCGCACTGAGGGTGGCCCAAACACAGACACAATTATGTCCCTTAGCTTTTATCTCCCTGATCTGCCCCCACTGGCCTCTTAAAAGGAGAAGAACCCGGTGCGGGGACCTCTAGCTCCGTGTAAGGCTGTGTTTCTGATTTTTTTCGTACTGCCTGTCGGCCACTGTTCTGCTTTACCAGACGCTAAATTAGAAAAAAGAGGAGAGCCGAAGGTTGAATCAGTTCACTTTTCTTCTCGTTATTAACTTAGTATCAAAAGTGATTGGATTTTTAGGAAGAAGTGTGGGTTTTGTGTCACTGGTTAGATTTAATATTTTTCTTGTTTCCTAAGATCATCCACGTTTGAATTCAGAAATATCATAAAAGAGCCCAGCATCAGACCTGATTTTTTCTGAACTTTCTTGGAATTGTCTCAGGCTCTGGCTGCTCTGAATAGAGGCATGCCCACCCAAGACCTGGGATTTAATTGCCCACCCAAGCCCTGGGATCTGAATGTCATTCCTGGAGAAGCAATATCCCTTCATCCAAAACTGAATTTTTCCAACAAATAATGCTAGGTTCCAGCAAACACAGGGATCTGCTTGACAGCCCGCCTTGACTGGGACGGCAGTTTGTAGGTATCGAGCATTTGGGAGCTCATGTTTGAAGCGAGTGTTTCCTAACGCAGCTGTCTTCCTGCTCCTCCAGCCTTGGGAAGCAGCAGATGGGATGTTTTGTGTTTATATAAGAGAAGTAGAATTAGAGAGTGATTAAAATATGTGTGCTTTGAAAAGTACTTTCTTTCGGTTTCTCAATATAGCAATCTCTGCAGAATAATTTATTGATTCAGGCCGCTGAGTTCGTAGTCTACGTTTTCACCTTTTATTACTAATATTGTAGAGCATGCATTATTCATCATTATGTGCATTAAGAAGAGCTGAGCGGCAGCTGAATGCCCCGGCATGCACGAGGCTGTATAATCATTTCATTGAAGCCCTCGTTTTTGAGCAGGGTACGAAAGGGGACGCAAGTGGATATTTCAGGCATGGAAATCTCGCTGGAAGCTTTTGTCACTGGCTGCTCCACTTTGGAAAGTCTAACAAGGGTACACAATTCAAAATCTATATTTGCGTGTAAGCAGCATTTCTCAACCTTGCCTGTATGTTAGACTTGCCAGGGAGCGGGGGGAGGGGGGCTTTTGAAACCCTCATTACTCCCCTTTATCCCGGTGCCCAATTGCACAGGTACCAAGTGCATCTCTGTGTGGGGGCCAACGCCAGGCAATGAAGCTTTCGACTAGGGTAGATCCGCCCACCGAAAGTGAGCCGTGTGCGGAGGATCGCCATCAGTCGACACATGTATCACCTGCCACCAACTCGTGTGGCTTGCATGCAGCGATGAGGTGGCATTCCATTGGCCTGCAAAGCCCGGGTTCTCGGTTCTCACCTTGGTTCCGCTTCTCAGGAGTCCTGTGCCTGAAAGTGAGCATTCTTCAAAAAGTGGACGCTAGCATACCACTGCCCTCTTTCACGGTGCCATGATGTTAAGTTGCAGCAATAAAGGTAAAAATGCTTTGAGAATGTGAAACACCGTCTGCAGTAGTAAGGTGTTCTTTCTACGTGTAACGAGATCCTGTCTGTGAAAAATGAGTAAATGGCGCTTTTCAAAAGAAGGCAATTTTTTAGCCATTATCTTAAAAAAAAAAAGAAAAAAGAAAAAAAGAAAAGCAGTCACTGAATCTCAAATTAAGTTCTGAACTGAATTAAGTAACTCATTTAACTTTGGTAGAAATAAACTTTGGGTGGAAGCTGAACGTTTCATGGATTTTGGTGGCGCCTTCCTCCAAACAACTTTTTTAGGCACCTTAGCTTTCCATGCGACAAGCCTAAAAATCATTAGGCTCCACGACTCTCAGGTACCTAGTGGCTGGTGATAGTCAAGGTCTCTTCAACAATCGCCGGGCTGCCCAGACATCCAGGGATGGCTGAGCCGTCTAGATACCATCAAAATATTTGTTCGTAGCGTTGGTGTTACTTTAGATGCTCTCAAAGTCGGCCTTAAACACCCAGATCGGATGACTTTGCCATGTTTTCAGATTACCAGGATGGAAGAAACTAATGACTTGAAAAGTGTCATCGCTCTAGAGCATAAACACTGTTTTTAAACCTCACCCAGCAGCATGCTAAGCAAAGCGTAGCACAGTAGAGGTTAGAGTCTCAGGCTCGCAGATGGAAACGGGAGAAGCCAGGCCCACCGAACAAAGCCGCAGCTGCCCCTGGCTGGGCTGCAGGCTTCCTCGGCGTCGGCGGGAGAAAACCTTAGTTAGGAAGAAGTGGAGAGCTAGACAGAGCAACCGCCCTGAGAAGTCCCCCGGGAGGTCATCCATGGAAAAGAGCCACTTACGAGTCACATCTAACGGGCTGTGGTTTGGTATAGAAACGGGATTGTTTGGAATCTTAAAGGCAGCTATTGCATAAATAAAAAAAGGAAGTATATTCGCTCCCCAAACTACTCCCAGCTTACTGACTTTCTGGGCATGCTTTTCAGGGGGCAATTGGATATTCGGGAGTCCCCTTCCTGGGCTAGGCCAGCTCAGCCAACAGCGTGATGCAGACGGCGCTCTGATGGTTAGCCGAGCTGGCCTAGAGAATGAAAGGTGGTCTGTCACTCTCCCCATGAATAAACATGACTCTCCTCATTTGCATGAGGCAGGTGACTGTAAACTATCTCGGAGCAAGTTGTGAAAGGGAGCTTTGTGCATCGGCGCCCAGGGGAAGCTGGGGAGGACGCGGCGTTGTTCGTCTTCATTAGAATTCCATCTAGTCGCTGCCGTTACTGGCCCGAACCGAGCCTGGTGTGGCTAATAAAGTAGGTGTACGTTGTAATCGAAACATTAATATTTAAGCAGAGGAGAAGTCTGTTAAAGGGCCCTCGTGCCATACGATGAGGTTATCCACTTGTCAGCTGTGTAGGCTCTTTATGAGTATTTATTCAAAAGGCTTGCCCTATTTCACAGAGGTCTTTAGGTTTGGCACGAAGAAAATCGTGGCTCCTCTAGAAGCAAATGCATCATGTGAATAGATTTATTTTTTCCTTCGATGTTTCCCATTAGAGAGGTAGGACATGGGTGTGTGTGTGTGTGTGTGTGTGTGTGTGTGTGTGTGTGTAACTGAGTGCTTTAAAACTATTCACTTAAGGCAATGTCACCATTTTTCACAGAATTAGACACTTATGGTTGGGCAGTAATCAAGGCGTGTCGTTTTCTGAGTCCCTCATCAGTTACGCTACCTAGGGACAGCGGAAAGACAGGAGACCAACTTCACTACCGTATTTTTTTCAAGAGGCGTCTTCTTCAATACACCCCCATTTGTACACTTTCTAAAAGGAAACGTGTTCATTACAGGTGACGTGCCTGACGGAGACCAGGTCACCGTGGAGGGGGGGGCTACTTCTAAAACCCTTTCGGGTCACCACTCCCCTCGTGAGTTTTTTAACACCTGTTGCCCAAATCACCCTCCCCCTGAGAGTTTAATTACATAGGGGTATTGTCGTCTGCTTATGTGATGTGTGTGGTGTATCTGTGCTTTATACACAAAGAGAGTAAGATGTTTTTGCTCCTCCAAAAACCCGGGTTTCACCTCCTCCCCAGTGAGAATGCCAGGCGGAGCGGGCGGAACCAAGGCTGAGAGCCCGCAGAAGGGTCCGGCGACGGTCCCGTCGGGGCACCTCATGGGCAGTGTGACCTTGAGCATGTCCTTTCGCTGCCAAGTGTCTTCTCGTCTGTAAACTGGTGGCATCAACAATAACAATAAGGACAACAGTGACAGTGGCACATCCTAGAGTCACTGCGAGGCTCAGGTGCCCAGGGGCTGGCTTTGCAAATGGCCCCATACCAACGAGAGGTGCTGAGTTCAACAGATAAACCTAAACTGGCCATGATTTGCCCTTGATCTTCCAGTATAATTGAGCTGCTGTGATGTCTCACAAGAGTTTGTTCCAATGTCTGTAAACACAGATTTCTCCTTACCTCTGTATGGGGATCCATTGACCTTTGTTTTAGCCACAAAAGGTGATTTTGGCCACAGTTGGGACAAATTCCTAAGTGAGGAGGAAGTCGGCTCAGCTGCATTTCAGCTGCCAGCTGGACGACCTTGTGCAAGGGGTTTAGTGCCGTCGCCTTCGGATTCCTCATCTGTGAGACGGGGAAGGAAGAATTTCCGTGGCTGGGATGGCTCTGACCGTGGACCGTGTCAGGCAGACAAACTGCTTGGCTCAGTCTGCCCTTTGAGCAAGCACCAGGTGATGCAGGATTCTAAATGCCTCTGAAAAGCAAAAGGATGCTCACAGCAAGGATGATAGCACACATTTTCCGAAAAGGCGGACAAGCTTCTCCCCAGAACGGGCTGATGAGCTGAGCAGGACACCCACCCCAGCCTGCCATCCGCGTGGACTCAGCCGTCCAGGGTCTGTGTGACTCTTACGAGAAACCCTGGATGCTGACCCTAAAGCGGTCCATTGCTAGGGGCTGTCCTGGGCTCATGCCACGAACATCCCTAACATCCCGGCCCTATGTCCTTATGAAGGGAGAGTGTAGGAGGATCCTGAGTCATCCAGAAAGCACTGGATTTTGTTGACACTGTTCATGTGATTTCCAAAAGGAATGGTTAAAAGTGTTTAAAAGCTGTTGGAAGTTTAAGTACTAGGTTTCGTCGGCTGAAAACACTGCTTACATGTTCTGCTTTCTCGACCTTCTCTATAACTGGAACATTTACAAAAATGATATTTAACATGGTTTAGTCCCACGAATAATTTTGGGTGAGCCTGACGTGTACAAGGTCTGGCTGAGAGGTCTTCCAGTTCCCGCAGTCTCCCCAGAGTCAGTGAATCTTTCTTTGCATGGGGAACATGTACTAAACTGAGACTTGCCAATTATGAGAAGAAAAGGATTGGCAGACGCTTTTGCTGAGCAGAAGTGAGATACGTCAGTCCCTGGGTTCAGTTGTGGACCATCCCTGAACAGGAAAATAATGACTCCTTAAGTTAACTGCTCTATGTAACTCTATTCAGTGTCTTCTGAAACTTCTTTCTCTTTTATTAACTACACTCCGGGGCACTGTATGACTGCTAACTGGTTCCTCTGACCTGAACTCCATATTCCATTGTGGATGATTGGAGAGATTCGATCATGGCACAGAAACCATTTTAATAGTATGTGCCCAATGAAAAGGAAATTACCTACATTTTAAGTAAGCCACAGTGAGATCTGGGCATTTTAAATTAAAGGGCAGATAGAAATCAGAGTCGGATAGCTAAGATGAGTACAATTAGATGGGAATCTCTCATGAAATACAGTCTTCCTCGATTCAAGAGAAAATATTTATCTCGTCATTGCAAAGTGAACTGTGTTAAGTGGGAGATGGAAATGCTCATCTGCAGAGGGATGTGTTTCCTGGAGCGGCACGGAAGAGGGTGCCCCTTCGTGCCAGCCGAGGGCGGGCAGTGGGGGGCCCGAGACAAGATGAGATCAGGAGTCCGAAGGAGACCGTAGCATCGGAAGCCCTTTGCTAACGCTCCAAGGTAAGAGCCGGGAGCATTTGGAAGAACCCAAGTAAGCTTTCCAAATGCCCCCCATAAAAATACCAGATGGAAGGGGTCAAGAGATAAAATATATACGTGATAATTTCAGTGCACATAATTCTACAGCCGATTTACACACCTTATGAGCCTGTGCAGGTTTCTCAAAACCGCGCTTTTATGTCTGATCAACGCACGCCCGAGGACCACGTGCCTCTGTCACAGGCACTTTCGGTGGTGACCGTGAGCACATGGTGCGGTTCACAGAAGTCATCTTCTGCATGTCACCTTTACCTGCCAAAGTTCTCTTAAATTAGGAAAGACAATCGCATCCCCCGAGAGTCTTATAAGAGTAGAGCGACTTGATTCTCGTCCCAGAGACTGTGCGTTTTAAACGCGCACTCGGCTCCCCAGGATTCTCCGGGCCCCGATTCGTCATTTCTCCTTCACATACCCGTTGGCGTGGCTTGGCTGCATCCGAGGGGCATATGGCTTTTCGCCGCTTGAACTGCCACAGAAGCAAATGTCACTGGCATATGATGCCAGATTTCCATTTTATGAATCACAGGGCATGGGATTCGGTCCAACAGCTCCCAGGTCGCTGTGTATTCTTTAGGCAGAACCAGAAAACGTAAGAACCGTGACCCAGAGGTGCTGTTCCTAATAAAACGCGTCTGTCGTGATAAAAAGTCTGTGTAAATGGAGACGCCATTGATGTTAAGTCATTAGAAAATGCCGCTTGGCTTGTTTTACTGTGGTCAGGGCACTGGGCCACTGTGGATATTTGCTCAACACTGGTCAGACAAGGACATCGAGCTGTTTTTGAATTTTTTCAGACAGATAAAATTCACTTGCGCACATACCAGAAAAATAAGACGGTGAATAAAAGATATCGACGGTTTTTTGATGCAGTTTACCAGAATGTTGCGTTCACCAAATTTCCAGGTAATAAAAACACTTTAGGACGCAGTTGGCCGATAATAGAGACCGGAAGGTGTCGCATACCGGAAGCCTTGGCTCCCTGACCCCTCTCCCCTGCTCCTTCACGTCACCTGCCTCCCTCCTCCTGCGCCCTCCTCCCATGGCTGAGGAACCAAGAGGAGGGTTTGGAAATCCACAGAGAAAGAGAAAGTTCAGTGAACAAGTTCAGTTAGTCAGAAGCATCGACTCGGGACCCCGGTGCGGGGCTCCAACCCCAGCTCCGTGCTGTCCTCGCTGGGTGGCCTTGGGCAGCGTAATTACCTGGCCCTGTTTCTCTCAGTCTCTTCATTTCATAAAACACGAAACTTAATATAGCTATCGCGAGGGTTAAATGAGCCGATATTATTAGGCTGATCATATGAAATGGCCGGTATTTGACCATTTCTGAACTGCAAAATCAAAAATTCTTTATGGTCGATCCCAATGTGCGTAAAGCCCTCGGGCCGTTTCCACGAGGGAAAGGACACGACGCCCCCGACGAGGCGTGAGGAGGCGTGGGCTCCAGTCCGGCTCTGCCGCACGCGCCCTGCACGGCCCCGGCGGTCCTCCCGTGTCCCCACTCACCGCCGCTCCGCTCGGGGACCCCGCTGCCCCCCTCTTCATCCATCTCTCACCCTCTTGGGCGCTGTCTTCTCGCCAGCATAGAAATGTACTCAAACCTCCTGCATGTCACAAAAAATAAACAACTGCTCCTTAGGCCTCTTTCCGACCGCTGCAAGCCAGGTTTCCTCACGCAGGTGCCTCTGGTCACCACCTCTTCCTTTCTTTAACTTACTAATGATATGTCTTCTGCCCTCACCGGAAAAAGAAATAATAACTAAATACTAGAAGAGAAATAACCAAAAAATAATACATTATATTGTCAATACTTGAACATCTCTTTAGCCACAAAAGCCACAGGTAGTGACCAAGTCAAGAATGACCTTGGATGGACATTTTTAACTCTATAACTTATTTGCCTTCTTCATTGCACTTGACTGTGCTGGCCGCTCTCTTCTGAAAAACTGTCCTACTGTGGCTTTGGAAATGAGCATACGCTCGAGATAGATAGACATGACACTCTGTATATTAAAGGGAAAAAATGAAATAATGATCACTGTTCCAGTTACTAGCCATACTTTTAGGGGGGAAAAAAAATTCAAAGGTAACTAAAAATATACCTAAACTCAAAAAGGGAAACACGGCTCTAAAATGTACCAGTTTATACTTAGCATACTTGAAACCCTCTTGGGCCACAAAAGATAGGATTTCAAAGAGGCGGGTGGAGATTGTGAGGGATTGTTGAGCTGTTCCGAGTTGAGAATAGATGGGAGACGCATCGTTATGACTCTGATGAAAAAGACAGACATCACAAAATTCATGGAAACAAACCTTCTGCTCCTCACCTTTGCCTTTATTGTCATCCTCCCTCCTCCCTGCTCGATTTTTTTTTTCTCTCTTTAGCCTAAAGAGCTACCAAAATCCTTAAACACATTTTTTCACCCCCGGTTCCTCTTTGAAGTTCTTATTCAGTCCCTTACTTCGCTGCTCCCCACACTTTCTGGGAGAGAATGCCGTCTCCCCCGGCCCGCGGTCTGATGGTCACCCGCATCCACCTGCTGAAATTGCTCTATTCAGGTGAGCAGTTCCCTCCCGAGGGTCAAGACCGAAGGCCTCTTCCCGCCACCGCCCTGAGACACCGGCTGGTGTCCCCACCTGTGCTTCCCGGGACCCTGTCCATGCCGAGGCACTGCCACCACCTCTCCCTGACCCCTTAAGCTTAGGCGTTCGCCAAGGACAACTTCCTGTTTCTCTCCTACCACCGCCTCCTGCCCACTCACAATCTCTCACCTTCGAGCATCCTTCAACCCCAGGAGTGGCGCGACAGTCCACCTCATGTCTCAGACTGGGAACTTTGGAGGGATCCCTGGCTTCCCCGCCTCTTCTCCTAACAGATCCCCGGGTCCCACGAATCTCCCAGTATGACAAGGGGTCGTACGGCTTTCACCGCTATGACCCCGCTTCCTGCCACTGCCATCTCTTACATAGACTGTGTTTATCCTTTAATTGTTCTCCCTGAACGTGAACTTGGCTCACCCGTAAGTTCCCTTTTTCCAAGCTGCCAGAAACACCTTTCTAGAAACACCTTTCTAGAGTGAACACAAGTCTTCCAATTACACATCTGTACTCAAAAATCTTTGGCTTCCTTTTCTTACTGCATGATACAGAAGTTCCACATTCTGTTGCAAACCATTTTTCCAAGCAAACTGTTTGTCATACCCTGCAACACTCTCCCTCCTAACCTCTAATTAATCACATTTATGGCTTGCCAAGCATGTCTTGTCCTTCCAAGCCTCTGCCCTTATCCACGTTGCCTCAGCAAGGAAGATTCTTCACCTTTTCTATTGAAATTCTGCCCAGCTTTTAAGGCCAACCTCACGGGCTCTGCGGAGGCAGAATTCATTTTTTTGTGTTAGGTACATTTTCTTTTTCCCTCTCTTGTAGCACTTAACATATTTGGTGATACACTGACTTAGTAAACTTCTTTTAGCCGATGTGCTTACTTCAAAGAGGTCACTGGCCACCTCTTGTCCCAACTCATGGCTGCTTCAGGGCATGCTGAAGAACCCCGGAAGGGCCCACTGAAAACCTTGGTCTCAGATTATAATTAGTTATCTACACTCTCTTCTTCTTGACTTTGTTCTTCAAAGACAAATTCTTCTTCATTTTTCTGCCCCAGGGTGCCTACAAAAAAATTATATAGGTGCTCAACAATGTTACCTGGATTGGATTTTTATCCAGCCATTAATGGGGTGTGTGTGGTGGGGGGGACGACAGAAGATTTTTTTTTAATATAAGCTGATGATGCTTTAAAAGGAAAAGGAGCATTCTAGAACAAACTTTGCGAACAGTAGAACAGATTCAGTTTGTAAGTGAACGGCATGGCGTGGCTAAATGTGACAGGTGCGGAAGTCGTTCTTCGGAGTGAAGGCTTCTTTTAGGACCAGGAAGAGAATCAACTGGGGCATTTTCAAGAGAGAAGAGAAAGGAAATTTTCGAGCGTGTGCCTTAAAAACACCTTTAGATTTTGTTTCGGTGGCATTAGCTTCCCGACAAAAGCCAGCTGACTTTTCGTGCTGGCGTGTGCTCCTGCACAGGGACCAGAGGCCAGACACTGGCAAACACGTTCACATCCCAGACAGGCCGCGGCTGAGCCCGGCAGACGGAGCGTCCGTTGTCTGCGAAGCCGATCGCTTCCCCTCCCTGGCTTATATGGGGCAGAAGGTCTGGAGCTCCTTCTGCAAAAAGGAAGAATTGTCATCTACAGTGACGTTAAAGGGCCCCTTGCTTCCACTTTGCTGGCAGAAATCTTGACATTGCAGTAGAGTTTAAAGAAATTTAGGGGGACAAAGTTCCACTTGGGAGATTCGCCAGCAGTTGGTGACCTCATTTATAAAGCCACGCACTACAATGCAGCTGTTTAGAATCATAGACATTGCAGGGACAAGAAGAAAGGTTTGCATATGGATGTTCATCTCAGTGTTATTTATAGCAGTAAGAAAATGGAAAATAACCCAACAATCCAGCAATGAAGCTATGATAAATTAATTTAAGGGTACATCTATTTATAGGTTGTTAAATTTTTCAGCCATTCAAAATGACATAAATATAAGAGAACACTTTTATATTATATTAAATATGGAGGGAGCAGGATGCAAAATTATATCTTAACTAAGTAAAAAAATATGAACTAAGAAGACTTTAACCTTAAATCTGAATGATTTTAACAATGGTTTCTTCTGCACGATGTGATTAGTTATAATTTTTTCTCTTTTGTTATGTTTTTAATGTTAATTATTTTCCCTACTGAACCTGTATGTTCTCACAGTCATATTAAAATTTATTTTAAATTCAAAGATGCAGAACTGTCAGCAAGCTCCAGACCCAGTTTAGAGGGAATTCGTTGACCCCCCACCCCTCATGTTATAAATTGACGCTAAGTTCGTTCATTCTTCCTTGAAATATAGCATGGGTTTGAACCAGCTGAGCTGGTTCAGCCAGAGTCCTGCATCTTCAGCCTGAAGTGGATTGCTACCAAGATCAAAAGCCCTGTGAGGCTCCATTTGAGGAAGACTCATTAACTGGAGGAAGTTCTGAGCAGATGTGACATCCTTGAAAGAAATGAGCCAGATGGCAGCCAGCGCTGGGCCCAGCACCTGGACTGCTTGTAAAATGAGTTTCAGAGGGGAGGGTTCAAGAGTGCTTTCCAGCACGCCCTCCTTTTTTTTTTTTTTTTTTTTTTTTTTTTTTAAGGCTTGGGTTTGCAAGAGTAGGAGGAGGAAGGAACAAGAGAAAACACATGAGATGAGTCACTGAGATGTTTTCAAAGATTCCCTCGTCTCCTAACTCAGCCATGAGAGTGAGTGGGATGAAAGAGAAGGCCTCAGAAGGCTTTTGCAGCTTCCCTAAGAGTGATGTTTGCAGGAAGGTCTTGTGTTCTTGGCTAAGGTATCAAAGGCATCTAGAGATGGTGTTCCCGGTGTCATGTTAATGAATCTGGCTCTCGGGAGTTCACAGTATTGGAGGTTCCTCGAGAAAGAGGTGGTTACGAAAGAGCTTCGCATGTACAATAGCAAAAGCCCAAACATTGCATGGAAATAATTCAAAGGAGGGTAATATATGGAGGAAGGATTTTGCTTGGGAGGGCTTGGATGTATGACTAGATGCTCGCCAGGTGAGCAAACCGGAGTCGAGGGGGACAAGGCGTGAAATGCAATGAGTACAGAAGGGGAAAACTCAGTAGGTGGAGCTTCATTACTTTCAAGGTACTCAGGCCATGTTCTCGGGTTCCCAAGACTTGAAAGAAACATGAAGTTCTAAGCATCAGTTGAATGAATGGTGGCCAATTCCTTACTTCCCAACTGGACTTTTTTTGGAGAAATCTGTTTTGTCAGTGCATGTGCAGAACACCTAATATATCTAACAGATACTAGAGTCCCAAACCAAGCAAGAGCACTCGTTTGTGGTTGAACACATGTGATTATTTGCAATATTTGCTTCGGGATTGCCACGCTTGTCAATGTGTTGAGTGAATCGCACGCAGGTGTTTTGGACAGCGTGTTTCATGATGCCTCAGGCTGACTTGGAGAAGGAGCACTTTTGCATGTTAATGGATTTATTAGTGCCCTTTGGGGCCAATTTTACTTACGTTATTCAATTAACTCCTTCCTGTAATACTGGCTTAAAGATGCAGGCAAGTACTGAGCAATAAAATAAAATTATATTTCTTTCTGAATTTAATTGCTGCACAAATTAGGTTGCAAAGCTCATTCTTCGTAAGAGTTGGGAATAACCTGTCAATGGCATAGGCCTAGGGGCTCACGGTTCACGTTTGACAGCTCCCTTTCGTTGGAAGTAGAATGGAGAGCAGTTGGGAGTATCTGGCTCTTACGAGCTGAGGATATCGGAGGTCTGGGTTTTAAGGACAAGCCCGTCCAGTGCCGGGTCTCCATGGGCTGCCATACTCTGAGCTGGTTTTCCTAAAGAGACCCTGGGCTGCTGCTGTTAGTCATTGGATCTCTGGGCACATAGTCGTGATGTGACTGACTTCTAACAAAGCCAACTTCCTTCCCAAAGAACAAAGTGAAACCATGTGGGTTTGAGCAGGACTCACCCTAGAATTTCACGTAATGACCCGCTCGGTCCCGTCGGTGTCCTCACCTCGCGGTTCCCCGTCTGTCTCTGCACAGACCTCCGGGATTCCCTTCCGAGCCCGCAGACTCCCCCCGCTTGCCAAGGCCCGTCCACATCGCAGAGCACGGCCTCCTGGGAACTGCCCGCCCCAGACCTTAGCACCTTCCTCCGCCTCCCTCCTCGCCTGGGTCAACTGCACCTACTTATCTTCCGGACTTGCACGGCTTCCCTGGTGCTCAGCAGACCGTTCTTCCCCCTCGTTCCCGGCTTACCGTGTCCCGTCGCAGTGTAATAATCCCCGTTGTAACGGGAGACCGGGGTGCCTAGGTCATCTGTGAATCTGTGAGCAGAAAGAACAGAGGAACGAAGGGCATCAGATGTTAAC
The DNA here is from genome assembly GCF_014176215.1 of Rousettus aegyptiacus. Lineage (NCBI taxonomy): Eukaryota > Metazoa > Chordata > Mammalia > Chiroptera > Pteropodidae > Rousettus > Rousettus aegyptiacus. The sequence goes on along the minus strand of NW_023416288.1, from coordinate 41,134,521 downwards.
CATTTGATAAAACAGAGTTTAGTTCCTACCAACTGCAGTGAAATTGGTTCTCCGGTTGAGAATATCAGAAACTGCTTTTCTGCTCAAAAGGTAGAATTATCCGCATATGAAATTGACGTGCGTCTCAGAACGAGGAGATGGCCCAGGAGCGTCCCGTTTTCCACTTCGCGTCGTTTAAGAATATCCTGCCGTTGGCCTAGTAGTTTTTCTGCCACCATATTGCCAGAGGACATGCTTGGCAGGGCTGAGCTGAGGATTTTGGCATTTTCGTTTTTCCTTTTGGCATGTTTTTTCATCAGCCCGAAATTCTGGAACGCATTCCCATGGTATATTTGGAAATTTCGAGCTGGCAAGATGATACGCTTTCAGAATTTCACCAACTATTTCTTTGAAGGCGCTCAGAATTATAAGTGACGCATTGTATCAGGCCTTCTCTGTCCCCTACCTTCCTAGGTCAGCACATTCCATCTGCTCAAGACCATCACGCCCCCAGGGCTTCCAAATCTTGACTCTCCAACTCTAGGAATGCAAATCGCGGTCACCCATCACAGGTCAGTGCTCTGGACGAGGGAAGAAGAAATGTATGGGTTGGAGATCCACTTATAGATGAGTTCGCATCTTGTCGATCTGGTTTTATTTCAGTGTTTATAGGTTTTGCTTATATTTTAGGCATTTTTAAGGGAAGTACAAAAATAGCAAAGTCCATAGAAATAAACTTCTTCATCTTAATGCCTCATAAATATGAGTTACAAAATATAACTCAGTCTTAAACATGATTGAACAGTCACCTGCTCCCGACCCCTTGCTTACGGGGCCTCTGAGGCCCCGGTGCAGTATGCTGCTTGGGTTGTTCCACAGATGGTGGGTGTGAACCGTAGACGTACTACTCAATGCCATAAAAGTTTCCTGACGTTTTGCGATACTTTGGTTTTAAAATGCGCTATGTAAAATACCAGAGGTAACTAACTACTGCTTATAGAGAAAGGGCTCTCCAGTGTCTCTTGAATGAAACAAAGCATGGAATTGAGCCAATAGTCATTACACTTTTGATCTATTAGGGAAGAGCTCCTGCTTCTGACCTCACACTCTTGGGAGATATGGTCTGTACTGGTGGGCCTGTTTCTGTTAGAGATAGAAATGAAGTCTGTGTGTGTGTGTGTGTGTGTGTGTGTGTGTGTACTCGTATTTGCACACATATGCAGAATAAGGGCGTGCCTTTAGAAGGCTAAGATGTAGCTGGAGGTCAGCCTTCTATAAGACACACCCTACTTGTTTGGGATTTTCTTGAAACTAATGGCACCCTTCTTAAGAATGGATCAACCAAACAGAAATGGGGCTCACCGTAGCCGTGTCGTGAGCTAATGCGGCCATGACCGTGACACGCCTTGCCAACAGTGAACATGCATCCTGATGGAAGGGGTGACCAGATGGTGGAGGGAGTCTGTTTGGAAGTAGGAGCTGGAAAATGGAAGCATTCGCTTTTAGTGACACCTGTCTGTAACCCTCTTAAATGCCCAATATAAATGGTGCTCCTTTTAGTTAAGACCTGTAGGTAGATGGAGGAGAAGCTAGACAGCTGGTGTAGAAACCATTCTGCAGCCGTCAGCATGCTTTCTGATCTAAAAATACATATCACCTAACAGAATTCCTTTTGGAGTTGTGAATTTATTTTAAAAGTATCACAAAGGTCTATGAATTGGATCCGATTTGGTGATAATACATTTAATAAATCACGTTCATGGTAAGGAATAGAATTTAATTAGCTCGAATCCGCTCGGAAAAGGCAGAATGGATGGTCCTGGCAGCGTCTGCCTGTTTCAGAGCAGAGCAGAGGGCGCAGGCTGCGGCGCAGGGATGAAACGGAGGGGTGCCTCTCCCGATTTTATCCAGAACTGCCCGGGTATTTGATGCCGTGATTTCCCCGCTCCTGACCGTAGACGGCACATAATAAATTTGAACGTGTTCAGAAGCTTGATGATACGCTACCAATAATACACTTTGAGCCGCTGGAGTGCAAGTTCATCTAACGGACTTGCACTTCACGTTAGTTCTTGGGGCCTTGGCACACAGTAGTCCAAACATCAAGCCCATAAAATATAGCTTTTCCTTTCTCTGGGGTTCAGCAGCAGCTCTCTAAACTGGTATGTGCTCTTTTCAATGCACAGTCTTATAAGGAAAGAATATCCAATAATAGCGAAGCTAACTAACCCCAGTAACAAAACTACTAGACAAGATTCCACAAGAAAATTCCTTGGAAGAGTCTCCAAAGACTCTGTAGCTCTTTTATACAAAGCGCCTCCTCTGGAAATGTAGATGAAACTGCTGATTTTTTGGCACTAAAACCATGACCCGCTAGGGGAACCAAAGGGCTTGCTCGCCAGCTTTTGAATAGATCAGACTGAAGGCCAGAAAAACATCCGCTGCCTACCTTGCGATTCTGTCATAAAAAATGAATTTTCTAGGGAAAAAAAAAAATTACCTGAAGAAAATCCATGACTTGTCGTAGAATCCACGGTAATACACGACCTGCATATCTTACGGCGGGCAGGTCCGCTGTCATCTCTAACGGCTTGACGGATCTGGTCTTTTAGAGCCCGTGCGTTCTTTCCTCATACGTCTGCTCACTGGCAGGGCAAGCGAGCTGTAAAGCGTGCAGTCATTCAAAGGAAGGTGACCTTGGTCTGACGTAGGTGGGTCTTTGGGAAATGCTGCGGAGTAGTGAGACCTCCCCGTTCTCAAAAAAAAAAAAAAAAAAAAAAGCCCGTCTCCATTTCGTGCATTAAAGCCCATGGGGGATTAGTCGTCTCCTCTCTGTGCGCACATCCCTTTGCAGTGATTCTCAAACTGGGGCGTGCGCGCGAGTGCCCAGGGAGACGTTCCCAGACCCCACTCTCTGGGGTTCCCGTCCGGGAAGGATGCGACAGAACCCCAGGAATCTGCATTTTGGTGAGAACTGCAAACGATTCTGAGACAGGCGGGCCCTTTAGATCAACACTGAAAGAATTCCTTGGCTCAAACCCCAGTCCGCCACTCTTTCTCTTGGCAGCCTTGGTCAAGTTCATTTACCTCCTCATGCCTCGGTTTCCTCATTCTGTGTAATAGGGATAGTAATACTACCTCACAGGTTGTTGTGAGCCTTAAATTGGTTGGTCGGTTAGTGCAAGATAAATGCTTATGAACTGCTACGGGAACTGTTAATTGCTCAGTAAATGTTAGCTAGGTCCACCCAGCAGGTACATGGATGCCTTGAAACAGACTGTCTCCACCAGACTGATATCCTGTTAATGTGCCTTTGAGGTGAGCTAAGGGAGGCATCGGTGTGTTGGGGAGGAGGGGAATGGGAGCCATTTAATGCAGCACGTCAGCGGCTTGTCACCGCTCGCAGAAACCAAACTCCTTAATATCGTCCCTGCACGCGGAGGGGCTAGCCCCCGCTTTCTCTCCAAGCTCACCTCTCACCGTCCGTTTACTCATTGTCACTGCGATCAGCCACCCTGGCGCCTTTCAGGTTTTCGAAGACGCCCCACCCCAGCACAGGGCCTTTGCACATGCCGCTCCGGTGCCTCGGGCTCTGTTCTCCTCATGCTCACTGCACCGACTTTCACTCCTCCTGTAGACTGTAGGTCACAGACCAGTAGGTGCTCTCCCTCACCTCGCGAAGTCTCCTTATGACCTGCGCTCACAGCTCATAGCTGCCCCTTATAACTTATACTTCGTTATGTTTGCCTCCTCTCCTAGACGCGTGCTGTGAGGCAAAAACCACGTTAATTCATTCAGTCTCTAGCACAGTATTTGGCCCTTAAACGCTCATTAAATATTTGTGATTAACAAAGAGATGATGAAATTTTGGCAGAGGGAAGATCTGGTTGGGGTGACACATTTCTGCACAGAAGCACAGGCGACTTGGACAGTCTCAGGAAGGTGAGAGGGCAAAGGGCAAGGGTCCCTGCGATGGAGCAGAGTAGGAGAGAGAGGCTGCAGATGCTTAGAAGGGCCAGGAGATCCACGGCCCCAGCGGGCAGAGCTGGTCCGGACAGAGCCGAGAAACATCGTCAGTGCTAGATGTGGGTGCCCGAGAGGCAGAATTGGGGGAAATTTCTTCCAAGTTTACAGTGACACAACACGGAAAACCGAGATTCAAATTCTTGAAAGAGCAAATCCAATATCAAGATCATGGGGCCAGAGCTGAGCCCTGGGAGGTGGCTGGAAGAGAGGTTTTGACTGGGACTTGCTTTAGGGACGAGGGAGACCCCGGGCTACTGTCGCTTATGAAGCAGTCGATGTGTGGTGAGTGCGGAGTTCACCTCGGCTTCGAGAGCGAGAAGTATACGAAGAGCAGGTCACAGCCCCCCGAAGCCCGGTCTGTGTCATTAATGGTTTGTGGGCACCAGGCTTGCAGAGAGACCTTTAGGAAAGAGAAGGTTCTCCCCGAGATTCATGACGATGGACAGGGAATGACTCTTTCCTCTGCAACTTGAGCCAGAGTCATAGCTTTCTTTGACACTTGCCATTTGCAGCCAATCTCTGTAGAAACAAGGGCTTCCCGCAGACCCTCCCTTTGGGAGAGCTCACCGCCGAGGGATCCCCCGTCCCGGGTCTGACCAGGCCAGGCCGCCGTTCATTGCTCAGTGGCGGCCCCTGCTGTTAAAGACGTCACTTCAAAGCTTTGCCAGGAGCCACCACAGTGCCCTCTGAGAAACGCCATTGCCAACTTTTACTTGGGGGCTTTTAGGGATGTTACATGACAGGTATTTTAAACGATACCCTACTTATTTGTAGGCGAATTCGCAGGCAGCTTTCATCAGGGGCGAAGGCACAGGCGGGCTGTTCATTTGCATCCCGAGCTTGAACGGGAGCCGCGAGCCCCCCGTGGGATGCACGCTTGCGTGCACACATTTCTGGGCACGTGAGCGCGCCTGGTGTGCATGTGCTGTGTGTACACAGTGAGGCGGCGATGTGATATTTTTGGCCAAAAAAAAAAAAAAAGCCGTATGTGAAGAGAAGGCGGGAGAAAGCAAACTCGATCGAATGGAAGTAGGGAGAGCGGGAGAGATGAGATTGCAGCTGATTGTGGGTCTGGCAGCAGATGTTCTACGCGAATCCAACTCGCTGCAGCCCGTCTGTTTCCATGGCAACAGAATCCGTAATTATCGAGCCTGGGCTCTCCCCCTTCCTTTCTCCCAACAAGGTAGAGGCTGATGAATATGAACTATTGCCAACTCATCGCCAGTTTGTTCTTTTTCTTCTTCTTCTTCTTCCTCTTTTTTCCCCCCTTTTCTAGCCCTTTATAGAGAAAAGTGAGGGTATTGAGGTACACCAAGAGGACGAGTGTATGTTTATTGATGAAAGAGCATAAGACTCTAACATTGCAATGAAGTTTTGTTTTGTTTTTTTTACCCCCCTTGTGATACTATAAGAGAAAAAGCTCTTCCTAGAAAAGCCGATGATCTCTGAAGATGCTAAATAAATGAGCAGGAGTTTCCCTGAAATGGAGGCTCCCTCTCGATTGGCTGATCTTCCTGCGATTCCTGCCAATCGGAGCACCCCTGGGCTCCAGCTCCATAAACATAAGCAAAGCTACATGCTTATTATTCTCCCGGACTCGAAGTGTGGACCATTCAAAGGTGTGCAGCGGGTCTCCTTTCTCATGGCTCACCTGGAAACCCGTGCCGTGAACGAGCTTACTCGGGGATCGTCCGACATTGCAGCACATTGCTCTTCTGGGGGACAGCTCTAAGTTATTTGGTGGCGACAGCAGCTTAGAAGCAATATTCGTAGTTGGAAAAGATGGACTTACGGGGGCTCGGTGAGTAGAAATCTGTCTTACACATCTGTCTGCTGGCACGAGCAGCCCGAGCTAAAATGTGGCTTTGTCCTATTGTCTGCTGAGAAAACTGTGAATTGGAGCGAGCACATGGAAGAACGGGCTTTCTGGGGTTCCTGAGATATGTGAGCGTCTGTATTTCAAAGCTGCATGCTTTGCTCGGGTGTGATCGGATTTGTAGTCGACTGTGTATCATATTAGCGCATTGGTTTGTCTAGTTAGGATCAGCGTGAGGTACAGAGTTTTGCTCTATTTCCCTGGGTGCTGAGGCATTTCAAAGGGAGATGTTTTTAAAACTAAATTAGTAAGAGTCGACCCTGTACATTGATGGGAAGAAAGAGAAAGGTGCAAGCACGGAGCTGAGCCGGGAGCTGCTCGATTGTGTTGCTGGCATTTGCATTGTGAAGAGAGATGTTATTACAATGGTCTGTCAAACACTCCCTTAGAAGCCCAGATGCAGACGGAAGCCGCCGCTCTCGGCTTGAGAAGTGTGCGACTGAGTGAGGTTGCGTCCCTTCCTTCCTTCATGCATCCACTCTCCAAATTGAAATACGTTCTCTCTCTTATTTAAAAAATTAATTGCAAAGATGAGTTGAAGCGCGTTCAGAGAGATTTTAGCTATCAAAAACCATGCATTGAAATGACTCTGTTTTGCATCCTTTTAAACCTCTGGAAACCGGAGAGGGTTTGCAAAGTTATATTCAAGGATTGGCTCTTCACCAGGGAAGAGATGCTCTCAGCTATTGCTCTGCTCCCTGGGGTTTAATTTTCTGACACTGGGTGATGAAATTTTCAATTTTGTTGGGTGGAAGCAGGGAAAATAAGAAAGCAGTACTGTAAACAGGCGATGGAAGGGTAACGTGTGGGAGGAGAAACTCTCCGCCTTTAGAGATGCTGCTAGCCACAAACTTAAAAATATATGTGGCAAGACGGAACTCGGGCACAGTGCAGGACGCAGAGGATCTGTAACCCTTCCGGGTGTGGAGGGGAGAGGCATTGTCTTTGGTTTGGGTGCAGGGAGAGGGGGCTGAGCTTGGGGCTTCCATCTCTGCCTGCAAACCTCTCCCCAGTGTCTCCGTCTGCCGATTCTGAGGCTCTGTCACTGCTACTTTTTTTTTAAATGTGATTTCCCATCTTTTGTGCCAAGACAACTGACAGCACACTGCGTGTCTTCTATTTTAACCGTCCACTTGAGTTCTAATCACAGAGAGAGGAAAAAAGAAAGAAAGCGTTATCTGCTTTATAAATAAATGCACGTGAAATAGTTGCGCAAGGACATTTTACTGGCTTGCGCTTGAAAACAGTGTCCTTTTGACAGAAGAGGGTGTTGTGGGTCTCCAGGTGGCTGTTCTAGAATGAAAACCGCTGTGTCCTAAATAGGACCAGTGATGAATGGCTGAGGCTACGGAAGGGCTGGAAGGTTTCGCCTTGAAAGCAGGGCAGGGGCGTGTGGGTGCCGGGGAGGGACCTTCTCGTCTGGTGACCGGCGAAGAAACGGGTCCGATGCCACAGGAGGAGGCGAGGAGTTTCCTGACCGCGGGTAGCAGTACACGACACAGGGGGAGCCGGGTCGCTTGACCGGGTCGGTCAGCCGAAGGTGTCCCTAGAAAGGTCAGCTCTCCTCGGATCCCGAGGGGCTCGAGACGGCGCGCTGCATCGAGAACTCCACCTGATCGCGGGCAAGTACGTGAGGACGCTTCCTGTGGCCTCTCGCTCCTCGGTACGCCTCGTTACACACTCAGTTTTGAGGACGTCTGGTTCCGAGACGATGCACGCTGAATGACAGCCGTCTCGTTAGAGTGGCCCTCCATCCTTTTTTGGTCTCTCTTCTTCCCTAATAGTGTCCCTTTGTGTGGGTGAAGTGCTGACACCTGTTGGCAAGAATGAGAGAAGAAACAGCCTTTTACGGAAGCATTAAAAATTGAAAAAAAAAATAATAAGAGTGCTTTTTAACCTATTTTTGGATCATGGAAGTCTAAGAATTTGAGAGCTATGACATTCCCCCCTGGGCCTAAGAAAATACATGTATGTATAATCACATAGTGACAGCCCAGTTCAGGGTCAAGCAGAATCTCTGTCCTGGGAGAGCAGCTGAGAACTTACTGTACCCTCAAGTTCGTTATTTCCTTTTTGCAAATGGGTTCCCTGGATTCTGCCACGGCCCCATCTCAATGAACTGTCGCCACAAAGCGGTGGCTTCGGTACCTGAATGAAGTCCTGGGTGTTCTCTCTCAAGGCTCAAATTAAGAAGTCTTGGACACGATTCTAGAACGTGGTGGTTTTCTCGCTCCTGAGATTGGAGGGTCGGGAAACTAGACTTACGGGACTCGTAAGTGTTCTTTCAGGAACCACAGCCAGCTGCAGCCTCAGGAGTGTTCTGTCTGCTCCTGAGAAAGCAGGCTTCTTTCTCTGCCTCTTCCTAGCATTTGTAAGATGTGGGCATCTTAGAAAAATAAAGGCGAAGATTTAAAAAAAAAAAAATACCCTTAGATTTTCAAGTGACCATCAAAGTTGCCCACTCTAAGTCGAAGTGAATGTAAATAAGTCAACTCTCATCCCTGGAATTCAGCATTGAGAATGGGAATGGCAGAATTCCTCAGTTCTCCCAGCAGGTGGAATGAAATCAGTTGCGACTGGCATGGCTCACCTGCCCTGAGCAGCTCCCGTGTACCAGGCACCATCCGATACATTTTAGGTATATGTCGTCCCTCGCTGAAACTCACAACAGCCCCAACGGGACTATTTTTATACTTATTTTCTAGATGAGGCAATGGAGTCGCCAAAATATTAAAGAACGGCCCCTGTTTATCCAGCCGGGAGCTGACAAGTGCTTGGAGTCGGCACACATGTCGACTTACCTGAGTGCTGCATCGTGGGTGTGAGTGGGAGTTGGGGAGCGGCAGCTTGGCTCCCAGCCTGTCTGGTGGTGTCAGGCCACAGAAAGATGAATTAAACAGTCATCACGATCAGTCACATTACAGGGCATTGCAGGGTGCTTCGGTGAGTTATTAATAATGCCATTCAGTGAAAGAAGTTCGAGCTAAGGAAAAGCTCGTCCCCAAAGCGCCCCGTTTATTTTTCCCCCCTCGTGTTCCTGTGTGAGGCTCCGCCTCGTTCTGCAGGGAGATTATTTGACTGGTACGAACTAGGTCAGTGTTGATATGACCAGCGCCTCCCGAGCCATCTGTGAGAGGTGGGAGGTCACCCGTTCCATGGCTGCCCTTTGCTTGCCTCTGCCAGGAATGATTTGCAGTTGCCATAGTGATGGTGAGGGTCGCGAAGGGCCGAGAAGAACCGGGCAGCCAGTCTGGGGATGTCACGACCTGCCAGGGCCGTGGGAATGACCGGGGCCACCTGCTTTTTGAAGACCGGGTGAACAGGAGCGGCAGGCCCTGCTCGTAAAGAGATTCAGGTCGTGACAGCGCGCACGCATTGACGGAGCCGCTGAAGACTCCGAGGATTAGGGCTGGGAGTCGTCGGGCGACATGGTTTTCAGACCGTGTCCCTCACACGGGGGGCGTGTGGGCCTCCGCCCGAATATCGCTTCAGCCCCGGCATCTCTGCTGCTGGCCGTGTCATACGCCGGCGTTCCCGCCGAAGACTCACGATCATCGAAAGAGAAAATGTCAGGCTGCTAAAAGGAAAAGCTATTGATCTCTTCAAAATTTCCGATTTGACACAATAAGGAAGCAGAAGGCCAGAACCTAAAGCAAGGCCACCTCGCTCAGTGGGAAATAGCCCCGTAAGGGGTCTGAGCAGCAGGTTCTTCACAACGCGGGTTCTTCGCTACGTGCGCCCGAAGCTACGCGCTTTCCGTTTCTGTATGAGGTTTGCATCCGTGTAGAAGACAATTTAATAACAATTCAGAGAATAATATCCTACAGGAGCAGCATGGCTGATCTGCTTCCAGACAGGCACCGTCTAGAAATACAACACAAGTTAGGTCATTTCAATTCTTTTTGTGGTCACGTTAAAAAAGTTAAAAAAAAAAAGATTTGTTAATTTTAGTAACACATATTATTCAAACCAATATGTCCAAAATAATATCATTTTAATTCTTAACTGTAAAATTATTAACAAACTATCTATATTCAATTTCTTATGATAAGTGACTTTTAAATCTGACGCGTATTTTATACGTGCTGCATAACTCAATTTAGATACTGAGTTTTCACGGGAGAGCTATATTTAGAATTCATAAAATTCATTGTTAAAAAGGTAGATTTGTGCATGCAAGTCATTCCAAACACACTTAAAAGTTTTCCAGTAACTAGGGTCGAGCATCAGTTTTTAACTTTAAAGTAGCTAAAATTAAAACAAAACTTAAAACCCAGTTGCGCAGTCACAGCAGCCACATGCTTCAGGATTTCCAAAGCCACCGGACAGCACAGCGCTAGGCTCTCGGTGGACCCTCCTCGTGTGCTAGTCAGCCACCCCTGTTCCTTCACCGTCAACCAGGGCACCTTCACCGCCGTCACCTCCGGGAGGTACCCGGAAGGCTTGCTCTGGTGACAGAGGGAAAGCAAACCTGAGTATTCACAAATGGGTTCACTTCTGCCGTTAGCCATCGCACGCAGCAGACACGGCACGTAGGTAAATCCTGGTTTCTCCATTACAGCGTTTGGCCTGGAGAATTTAAGACGTGTGCCATTTCCTCTTGTAGAAAGTCGACACTCGCTACCTGTGGCTTCCAAACGGTCCGTCCTTTTCAGGCCCCAGCTGGCTTGGCCCTGCCACTCCCTGCATTCTGGGGCCTCTTCGGTGTGTTCAGGGAGCATGGGTTCAGTTTCAATAATAAGATATGCAAACCATGATCGAGAAAGTAACTGTGTTGCCAACAGATCATTTTTATGAAGACAAGTATAAATTGAGGCTGAGGGATGATTTAATTACTGTCATCTTATTCAATTCTACAAAATTTTCCTTAGCTAGAATGTATTGACTAAGTAGTTCTTCCAGGTAATTTGGTCTTACAAGTCTTACCTTCAACATCAGGTATTATCCTATTTATCTACTCCCCCAAAGTTTGTTTGTTTGTTTGTTTTTAAGTAAAACCAACCATGAAAACGTAACCAACCACTTCAACAACTAGATCAAAATCTCCTGTACAGCCTTCTTAGCATATCTGGTCCCAGCTTCCTAAAGAAATTCTAACATCAAACATTTCAGCCAAATCTGCAAGTGGAAGGATAAAGCTCACTTTGAGCTCGGTCTTCCTAAGCCTTCCATTAAGAAAGAGCTCTTTTAGAAATTCCACCAAACATTGAGAAAGGAAAAATAATCCATATAGTTCGATACCATCCCTAATACCAGGTGTGGCTTCCGGTCCGATTCTATCACGTCCAGCTTGTGGGACAAAATTCCCAAGGAGAATGCCTTGTGACTTTAGCGCTCGAGAAAGGTTCGTTGGATTAAGCTGGGTGGCTCCTTGCAACTTCTTCCTTCTTGTGGCATGACTCAGTCTACTTTTCTGAGGCAACACTGGCCAGCCACCTGGATTAAACCTTAGGCCAGATCGAATGTCAGAGCATGATGACCGACTGGCCAGTCTGCTGATATTTGGCCAAGCCCATGACTAATCCACTCAGCCACGAGTGGGAAGAAGCCCCATGGGATTCCAATGACCTGAGAAATGGCTCTCCCTTCCCACAAGAGAAACGATCATTAACTGTCTTAGTATGCCTACAGGATTTTGAAGTTCACTGATTTGCTACCTGATTTCAAACAATCCGTGATCATCTAGGAATACAGGACTAGACAAGTATTTGTGACAGAGTGGTCATCTTGAATCCAAGGCGTTAGATTGTTGTCTCTAGTTTAGCAACTTAACTTTGCAAGGCACTTAATCTTTGTGCTCCTCGGCATCTTCACAGGGGTAAAGCAGAGTTTAGACTTGGTGACTTGCAAGGTCATGGGTGCGTCTGGCTTGCAAACCATCTCTCCTGTGCTGACGGTAACGGCCTTTCCCACCGTACCCACCTACGGCCTCGGATTCCTTCTCGGCACAGCGCGAGGTCAGCTACGACCGAGCTGTCGGAGTTGGCTTACCCCGAAGCTGACCGTCCCTCCCTTCCTATGTCCTTCCCTCAGCCCTGTGCCTTGGGCGAGACTTTGTAAAGGAGCCTCAGGGAATTACCAGCACGCAGGGTTTCCGGGACGAGGAATGAGGGAGTGTCCCCACCCCCTTGCTCAGCGGTGCCGTGGGGGTGCTGCCATCGAACAGGGGGAGCTGCAGCCTGGCGCTTGGGAGCTCACTTTTCTCCTCCTTTGAGCTATAAGTGATGAGAGACCTGTCAAGGAGAGCGGCTCACTGGCATCCTTCCCAGACCTGGAAGCATAATGAAATGAAGTTCCGTTCTAACTCGGCAGGAATTATAGCTGAACGTTCGAGATAGCATCTGGGCCAGTTCTAACATCCACTTGCCCGATTGGGATGAAGCACCCATCAGCTAATGGATCGCAGGCCTTCAGACGGGAGGCCCACATCAGGCCCCTTGGGGCATATGATTTCTAATTAGAGCCAGACAGGCCACAGGTCGCAGCAGATGAGATGGGACCCACTCATGTCTAATGGACTAGCAATATGAAATCTTCATCCAGAAACCATCATGTACAAAGAGTGATATCAAGGCAGGAACTGGTCCAAAAGCCGCCTCCACTGGCATTGCCCCTGGACCCAGACTGCTTCATCTTAAGGGCTAAGTCCAAGGCTTGGGCCACAGGGGTGTTACCCTTCCAGCTTTGGAGAGTTGGGGGAAGGAGGGAGAGCAGTTGAGGGGCAAAAGCCCCTATTCTAGATTCCATGAGCCAGGCTCAAAAGCCCCTGCAAAGTAGACCCAAGAAATTTTGCAAAGAGAACCTTATGGGTGATCCCTCTGTCCTTCCTAAAATTTCCCAAGAACTAGGTAGATGACTACTTAACCTCTGTGAACCTTCATTTCCTCATCCTTGAGTGTGAAAGAAATGGTGCATTCCTCACAGGGCTGTGGAGGAATGAAAATTACATTAGAACGATGTCTGTGTGGGGGCTTAGTACACCGTGGTGCGCTATGCAAGGAGAAGATGTTTATTTTTCATATCTCACAGAATGTCTAGCTCAGCCCTTAGGCTGTGGAAGGGTGTCCAGCTGGACAACCTCGGTTCTAGGAGGACACACGCTATCTGCTCTCAGGTCATTCTCCCAAATCCTCAGAGACCACCCAATCTTGCTAACACTGGTGGCCACTCGGGGAGAAAAGATCACTGTATCTAGAAACCAGAGCCTGGAGTGAAGTCCCTGCTTATCCACAGTGAGATTTAGGTCTCGCCATATTACCTCTTCAATCTTAGCATTGTTTCCTCATGCATGGATTCACACACCCTGTGTGCTTTGTGGACTGTAACCTAAGGTATTACTGTTATTATTTTAAATCTAATATCTCCTAACAACTCAACCTTATTTATTGGAAGGAATAGCTGGAAACATATTTCTGGATCTAGAATAGCAGAAGCTCCAGGATGGTGATATACACTGTCCTGAATTTGGAAACCAGTCAAGATCAAACAATATTGTGCTTCTAGGCAGACGCCTTGCAGCTTTCAGGAAGGCTGTGACCTGCCATAAATAATTGGTCTCTGCAGAGGGCCCAGAAATCTCTCTGGACAGCCAGGCATTCGCCATCCTGCCCAGCCTGGTCTTCCTTCTTCTTCGCTTTGAAGAAAGTGCATAGTTTTTGTTCTTCCGTGTGCAGGTCCCCAGCCACTTCCTGGCCGCTTTCTTCCCCACACCTGTCCCCAAAGCCACGCACCTCAGGCCCCTGAGTTATGTATTCTGTCATAAGAAGAGAAGGTTTGAGTTCTTCCCTTGTTACATCTGGATAGTCACTATAAACACTTTGCATCCTGGATCTTGAAGAAATCTGAGTCGTAGGACGGCAAATAGATTCCATCTGGTGACCACTTGGGTGCCCCGGCGGTGGCTGTCTCGGGGCTCGACTTCTGGTCTCAATGGGCTCATGGGCGAGGGGAGGGTGGCAGCTACCTTACTACAGGTGAAAGGGTGAGGCTCAGAGAGCCTGACCGTCTTCTTAAAATGTCTCACTAACAAGGACAGCATTCACATCCCTTGCTCTCCCGCATTATTCCACAGCCGTTACTGGCTGAATGCCTTCTGTGTATCAGTTCTAGGCCTCAGTATTATCGATGAGCGTAATAGATGATCAATGAACATCTAGGGTTGACCTGCATGGAGGTTTATTTTTCATGCACTCATTAGCCTCAAAATTGGAATCGCCCAGCATAGGGATGAAAAAGTTTCCAACAAGCTGTAGTTATTCACATAATATTCACTAATTTATTCGTGTATTCACTATTATATTATTTTCTATGCCCATTATAAAAAGAACAAATATCCACTTTCAAAAATGGGGAATTTCGCAAGAGTTCTTTGAAAACTACTTGAAAGTAATTGTCAAAAACAAGTTGGCCGGTCCCGCCCTGGCCTCCTACCTTCCTCCTCCTCCGCCTGCCCCTTTATGCGGCTCCGCGGGCACAGAGCTCAAAGTGAACACCGAAGAAACCCCCAAACCATAAATGCAGACTCAACAGCTGCGCACTATTCTAGTTCTGCAAAGCAACCTACCAGAGGAAACCGAGATGAACCAAAACTTCCCACTTTACCAAAAGTTTTCGAACTGTCAGGACTGTCGAGAAGGAAGGAATTTGTAACGGCGGAGATCGAGAACTGTTACAATTCCATGTCGCCCGGATGGACGTCTTAATAGCAGTGGATAAGACAATCTCTGAGCCCCAAATCTGAGCACCGCAGCAACTATACAGTGATCACACCAACTGTGTGTGGCGATCTGTCCCTCTCTCCCATCCCTGGTGGAATCGTCCCTCATGAGCTCGCTCCTAGTCACCAGCTTCAAGATCAGAGCAATATCAGAAGTGCCCGCATGGTCTATAAGAATTATGCCCATCGTGTGCCAGGCGCTCTACATGCACGTAGGTCCTCTAAGTGTAATTCCCCATTTATTTTTAATTTTTAGTGTAGCTGTTATTTTAAAATGACCGCATGCTGTGGTCAATCGGGACGTAAGTTTTTATGGACGAGTACATCCCCCCCCCACTCACGGAGGCTGGATCACGGAGGCTCCAGCGCCAGGTCTCAGGCCCCGTCCTTTTTCCCAGTATGGTCTCGGTAGGGTGTGAAGAGCACGGTTAAAGGCATTAAACTCTAGAGTTAGAGAGTTAGCTTATTACCCATCCGGTGAGTGAGTGGCTGAGTGAAGTTCAAATCCAGGTCCGTCTGGTTCCCCAGCCCATGCTCTCTGTAGGGAATGATGCCTAGTGCCTCCATTTCAGCCTCGCCGCCTGCATGTTGAGTCACAGCTAACACGCTGGGAACAGTCTTCAGCTTCTACCTGCAGACCATTCCCCTGAAGGGCGTGAAGACTTTTCAAGGCAAGGGCACTGCATGGATAGTTTTAAAGTAATCCTCCTCCTCATTCACATGCATGTGGAAGTCAGCCGCCTTGAGAAGACACTGGTGGCCTTCCCAACACCCTGCTCCCTCTTGACAGAAAATAAAGAAAAAGACTTTCTCTCGCCTCCGTCTTACAATGGCGTGTTGGCCAAGTTGTGTAAACTTCTTTGAGAGGCAAAGGAGCATGTGACAGAGCCTTCAAATAAGGATCTACAGATGGATTCCCATGCGACTAAGAGATGCAGTCCCGAAGGAATCTTTCTCTCGGGTTTAATAATCTTCAGGATTTGTAATATATTTGTTTTTATTAGCTTATGCTAATAAAAATTGCACTGTTAAACTCAATCGAGAATGTTTTCTTTCAGCTTTCTGTTCGCACAATATGTATTCCAAATTAGATTTTAGTATGTATATATGTATATATATGTATATTTGTTTCAGAGAAGTGGAATAGTATGATTACTAGTTGGCTCTTAAATGTAAAATTCTGTGTGAGTAGAATCTAGACAGAGAGGGACGAGTGGGAAGTAGAATGGGAATTTAGTTCCAGGAGAGACGTTGGCAAACAGTGACCCCCGGGCCAAATCCGATGCAGTGCCTACTCTTGTAAATGACATTTCGCTGGAACATGGCCACGTCCACTCCGCTCCGTATTGTCTGTGGCTATTTTCTTGATGCAATGGCATGGTTGAGTAGCTGTGACAGAGACTGCTTGGAAAACCTAAAATAGTATTTTGCTGACCAAAAACAATGACGTAAAATTTCCGACTATTAACGAAGAGCTTAATTATGTTTAAATGAGTAATTATGGGTATCGAATCGCTGTTGTATACATACCGAAGGATACCTTTAAAAGTAATGTAACAGCTTTATTCTTTAAATATTAATATTATAATGAAAATTACGTTCTTTGCAAGTGTTTCAACTTTGCCGAAAATTTTCAACTTAAAAATGTGTGAGAGGATATATAGATTTTTTTAAAAAAAATAGCGAGGCGACCGCTGCCCTAGAAGACAGGACGAGGGTCGTGGCTTTCTGTAGTCCCAGGCCATCCTGTGAGGGACAGGAGCTTGCTTCTTTCCATGGAGCATATGGAACCCCACGTGAGAACCCCTCGCTCAAGCTGCTCACCCACAACCTCGAGGAGCCGCGGATGGAAACATGGGACTCGAACGGGGCGTCGTCAGTGCGTGGCTTCTTAAACGTCTGGTTCGGTCCTTTGGACCGGTCCCTACGCCGTGTCTTCCGCCAGCCAGCTAGGAGGTGGAGAGAGCAGCAGTGCCCTGGCAGGAGGTCAAGGTCGGGCCGCGGAATCGACAGACGCCCGTGCCGTGCCCCAGCTGCACCGAGTGTGGGGGGCGCCGCACGAGTGGACGTTCACACCCGCCTGGTGACCTCGACGCGTGCTGTGGGGTTGGGTCATGTCCTCGCTGCCCAAAGAAAGGCCGGTTTCAACAGCACCTCAGCAGGTGGCCTTATTTGGACGTAGGATCCTTGCAGAGGTCCAGTTGGAACGAGGCCATTAGAGCGGGCCGTGCTCCGACATGAACCGATGCCCTATGAAAAGGGGAGATTCCAACACAGGAGTAGACAGGCCTTGAGGGGAGACGACGCAAAGAGGTACGGGGGTGAAATGGCCATCGACAAGCCGCGGAGGGAAGCCTGGCCCGCAGCCTCCCTCACAGCCCCCAGGGGACCACCCCGCCGACACCCCGATCCCAGACTCTGACCTCTGACACTCTGAGACGAGCCACCCAACCTGTGGTACTCGTTACGGCCACCCCGAGCAAACCGACACAGGGCCCTCGGAAACACGGGTTCTCGTACCGACTCTCCGAAGCCCGGCGTGTGCCATAGCCGCGCTTTGAAATGACCATGTGACGTGGTCCGTCAGAACACAAGCCATTCTCGAGGCGCGTCGGGGGAACGGAGCCGGGAGCCTCGGCCCTGGACCTCGTCTCTCCCCGCCCCCTTTACAGTGCTTCGCAGAGCCGTGGATCAAAGCAGAAGCCAGAACCCTCGGGTGAAATCCCACTGGCTGCGTGACCTTGGGGCCGCATGGCCTCGCTCGTTGGACAGAGTTACAGTACCTGCCTTGTCGGGTTACCGCAAAGACCGACTGAGCTCATAACATATAAAGCTCTTCGTGCTTGGCAGACAGTAAGCGCTCAACAGTGAAGAGCTCGCTGTGTTAATGGGAGACCCCCAAAAAACCCAACACCTTCGCTTAAGATCACCCCAGACCCAACGTCCCCTAGCAAGCATGCGAGGAGAGGGGACAGGTTAAAAATCTGATTGTATTCTCTCTTTTTTTCATCCCATTTTATTCTTGGAAAGGCTAATATTTGGAAATAGCTGGCATGCCTTATTAATCCTTAAAAAAAAGAAAGTCTACTTGGGTAGCAGTTGGCAGTTGGATTTCATCAGTCACTCGAGGTTATGGATTAACTCACTGATCTTTTTACCCTTCGAGCTAATTAGCCTTTGGACAAACACAGCTAGTCACAGAAGCCAAGCACAGCTGACCAAACATATTTCAAAGAGTAAATTCAGTGGGTAAATAACGCCGAGCTTAGATCTCTCTGTAATATTGCTTTTCGGAGCCCTTGGAATCTCAATGATCTTTCCTTCCCAACTAGAGTTGGAAAGTGGGGTGTTTACACCCTTCAAAGCAATAGGAAAAATGAGACTAATTAATCCAGCTAGCTCCTCCCTTCCCAGCCCCCACCCCCATTTAAAATGATTTCTTCTCTTCTGTTCTCAAATAACTAGCCCAATCTGACTTGAAATGACTTAGCATATCATTCGGGACTTTTGTTTAACAGACAAGGGACACTTTCCTAGATCCCCAGCTGAACCGTAATTTTCTCTCAATTTATTTTAATTACTACCACCTGTCAGGACTTCCTCACACCTCCACAGAGCTCCTTAAACGGTTCGTGCCTCACCTTGGTATGTAGGTCTGTTTAGTACTTATAGATAATTATCATATCCTCTAGACAGGGTTTGTGTGGGTAAAACTCAGTATTTTCAGACCTTTCATTCTTTGCTAAAGAAGACCTCTCTGGGTTGTCCTTTTCAAGCTCTGGCTCAGTTGAAATCACTTCTCACAAATGACAGAGACACAGTCTCAGCCGTGAATCCTGGGCACTTGCAGGCAGGTCCTCTCCCGGGGGCGTGGCCGTCCCCTTGGTGGTGGCGGCTGGAATGGTGTGCCATCCTGGTGGGCATAGGGCTATAGGGCAGGCCTCTCCCCAGGCCTGTCCTGGCACAGGCGGCCTCACAAGGCGCCTCCGTGGTCCGAGTGATCACGGCTTCCTGATCCCACGGGGCGGAGTTCCGGAGGAGAAGGGATTCCAGATTGAGTGACCGAGTTGGACATGGCACAGCCATAGACCTGAGACCCTCAGGTCTGGGTTTTTTGTTCTTGCGCTTGGGAACACGGGCAAAGCTCATCTTGCATCGTCATTTTGCATTGCCCTCAATTTTCATCGATTTGACAAAACATTTTGTCAAGTGAGTACTAAGTAGCTAGCTCTGTACTTGGTAAGCTGGAGGAATCCAAAAAGAAGACAATCTAGACTTTTCTCTCAGGGATCTTAGAAAACAGTGAAAAGCTTACAGGATAGGAAACCCCACTGAACAGTATTGACTAGTGACTAACAGAATCATCAGCCTCAGGTGGACGGGGTTCTAGGCCGCCCTTCTGTACATTTGCTCGTCCCATGGCGACGAGCACTGCCCTCTACCCTCTCACGGGCTTTCTCGAACCAAGTCATCACGCCTGACGCCCAAGTGGCACCTGTTGAAATGAATTATGATAACAAGTTTATTACACAGAATGGACTTTACGTGGATTTGATGGGGAAAATGACCAAGAAGGTAGTAGGACAATATATAGCACATGATCCCTGGAGAGAGAGAGAGAGAGAGAGAGTGAGTGTGTGTGTGTGTGTGTGTGTGTGTGTGTGTGTGTGTGTGTGTTAGGTGTATGCATATGTTGTTTGTATGTGTTTGCATACGTATACAAAAAGTCAGGAAATAAATAAGACAATGACAAGAACGGGTGATGCCGAAGATCAAAATGGGGGAACACAGAATTTTTATTTTTAATGATATGTTATTTAAAATGATGTTCTTCTGTCTATATTTTACTGAAAGTAAGCACTGATTTTTATATTTATTTTAATTTAATCATCAAAGTGAATTCTTGAAAACTATAAATCTTGATAAAATATCAATCAAAATCAAAATTCATCACAATATTATCAATACAGAAAAAGCATGTTTACTCTTGACTTTAATCATTAGAGAAATATAATTTAGAGTTTGTTTTGGAAATATTAAAAGTAGTGATTCTTCTTTGGTGCACATTATAATCACCTTCTGATTATTTTCAAAATTGTGACTCCCTCAGCCCCAGGATCACCCCAGCTGTATAAACCAGAATCACAAGTGAGGTTTAATTAAGTGTGTTTAAAAACAACACACACACACACACACCACCAACACTAACAGCAGCTTACTCAGGCGATTCTGATGTGTACCAAGTTAAGGCATAGAACTCGGAGAGGAAATGAAAAATGGCTTAAATTACCCCATGGCCATTAACATCCTCAGTTAAACTTCCTGTGAAAAGATAAAATTCTTAAATTGGACTGAAAAACAATATACAATCATATTCTACTCACAAAACAATCACCTAAGTAAATGATAGAAGAAAAATTTTAAGGAAAATTATAGCACACAAATAGGCAGAAAATTAGAATGGTACTATGGACAACAAAGAAGAAGTTAAGTCAAAAAGCTTTAAATAGAACAAAGAATCATTTCATAGATGCAATTCTCAAACTCAAATAAAAATGGAATAGCCATATTCTAGAATCTTTATTCACAGCATATCAATATTAACCAAAGAAAAAGAAAAAGCTAGAAATATGTGAAAAAATGGACAAAAATATAGCTGGGATAAAACATCATTGTATTATTACTATACTATGCTTCATTGTATTATTACTACATTATCCTTCAAATAGAACATAGCATATTTTAATGTACTTAATGGCAGCCAATAGATACATATTGATTTGGCTCCGTACACTGAAAGAACGCCTTCTTTTCAGGAATCCAGGCAACTTAAAAAAAAATGTGTCACATTGCCAAAAGTTCTTAATAAATTCTGAAAGTAACAGGCTTCTAAATAACTGCTGAATCTCAGAGGAAATCAAAGCTACTATTAGAGGCCATTTAGAAAACGGTGACAGTGAAAACATGGCATGACAAGACTTACAAGATACAGCCCGAACTGTCCTCAGATGGCACATCCGTAGCCCTAAAAACAATTATTTTTATAGAAAGAATGAAAGTAAATGGGCTAAGGATTAATTCAAGTGAAAAAGTAGTAAGAAAAGAACAAAGAAGGCAAGAGGAAAAATATAACCTAAAATAACGAATTAGAAAATAGAGAAATAATAGAATCAGTTTGTGGATCCAAGAATTATTTCTATTAAATAACTGATAACCACTGACAATTTTATCAAAGAAAATATAGAGGACACATGAATTAACAAGTTTATAATTGAAAATGATACGAAAACAAGCACGGACGTGTGACTAAAGCATTATTAATAAATTTGATGGATGCCAGTCTGCTAATAAACCAGATAAAGATCAGTACACAGTAAGCTATATATATACATATATATATATATGTATATATATATATATATATACATACATACACACACATATAAAGCTTGGTTATTTATATATAAAATAAATAAATATATATGGGACAAAAATATATAAATTCCTAGACTTGAAAATGACAATATGTACCAATAACTTAAAAAATTTTATGATCCTTGACGCTCTTATTCCAAATCAAGTAGTTTATCACAAGGAAATCAGAAATTTGGAAGAATATTCTCTGATAGGAGACACAGTTTATGAAGACTAAAAGGAGTGTGCCAATAATGTTTGTTGGGGAAAATGCAAAAAATAGAATGATTTCATCTGGAAAGAACATGTGATTGTGAACTGAAATCGTTCCGGAGGGCCGCACCACAAGTTAACTCTTACTACTTGAGTGTAGGGATTATCGATGACCTTTATCTTCCTCGGTGTATTTTTGTGTATCTTCAGACCATTCTTTAATGAGAGTACAATCTTTTGTAATTCGACGATAAAATTACTAAAGTAAAAGGATACATTGTTATATAAAATAATAGAAAGTGTTTAACAGGAAAAGCACATACAAAAAATCATGTGTGCCTAACATACCGAGACTGAGGATACCACGAAACTCTCATGTTCACGGGGTAGGTTGTGACTTTTTAGTCCGTTGAAGGGGTTACGGATGAGATGTCAAGGGAGAAGGCACTCGCTAAGGCATGCGCTCTTTCCAAAACCGGAGGTCGTTGGTGTCCATCATGGCCTTTTTACCATGAATCCCTAGGAAGTCAGCTGTTCCTTGCCAGAGACTTGACTCTTTACCAGGACACCTCTTACTTACCCAGGGACACGGGATTCCAATCGTTCCTCCCTTCTCGCCGTCCTTTCTTTCTGTGCGACTGAACTTCCGAAAGTGATCTGGACCCTCTGGCCCTTAACCGGCCACACAAAGTTTGGCCAACACTCCCCCTAGTGGCAGTTAAACGAATCTCTTAAAATGACTTACCCAAGAGACAGGCCTGAAACCTAATGGCCTGCTGGGTTAAATGAGTCACTTGTTAATGAGACACCTTAGGAGTGTGGCTCAGAAATATGTATCTATTCCCTTTCGAACAAGTAGCCCAGGTGTTTAAAATATTCAAGCGTAGGATCTATTGACCTAGATGATCATATCCCTGAATGTTGGAGGAAAGAGAGGCAAGCTGAGGACAAAGTCTTATAAACTAACTTAGTATCGCTTTCCGAAAAGAATGGTGGCCAGAAGTATCCGTGTTAACTTTTCGCGGCGAATGCCTAGCGATGATGCTAGCTGCTGCCTTGTTCCTTCTGCTACCTGCAAGTATGTGACAATATTTAGGTGATGTTATTAACCGACGTTAACCCAGCACATTTAATTTTAAAAAGTGAGTTATACCTGGGCATTGCATTGCTGCTTACCTATTCTCTATTTATATTTCTAAATAGCCTCCATGTCTTAGATTTCCCTCTGCAGCTTCTAGACATTTGGAACAGCCCGCTGCTCTAATCGGCATCCTGCCTCTCCCGGTTCCCAGATGGTTAATGGGTCTCAAATAAAACTGGGCCTGGTGCTGACTGTTGTTTCCATTCTGATCCCTTTTGTAAAGTAATTTGTTTCATGGCCCAAGTCTCTTTTCACGATTTCTCTGTAGTCTTTGGTGATCTCTTTTCGCTTCTTTGTTTGAAACTGTCCAGTGGCACATTAATTCATTGATGCGAGTCATACAGGCAGGGGGAGGAGAGCCGAACGTTCATGTTAACATCAGCGCTTTGCCCAGATCGTGTGTCACTGACACGTGACGTTTTAGAGAACGGGTTTGTCATCGGTCTCGATCAAGGGAGGAAACGGCCTCCTCGTGGTGGACGCCCATGCTGGCAGCTTCCCTCACTGCTGCTGCTTCGGAAAGGAGTCCCTTTGTCACCTGAAAGAGAATGACTGAGGGCGCAGTAGATAGGACCCGAGTGGTCCAAGGTCCCATGTGAAAAACCGGCGTCCTGATATTCAGTGCTACACAAAGGGTTGCGAATATGAATACCGTTCGAGCTGGCCCACAGATTTGTGGTCGGATTCCCATTTCACAAGCCGTCTCTAAGATGCGTACGGTTAGGTCATGTAAAAACTCGTGCTGGCAGAATGACACTGGGCATGAGTCCATCAGTCATGGATGGCCGGACGTGGGCAAGACGACGTAAGGTGCGGACGGGGTTGCACTCTGAAGGGGCGGCAGCCAGCGGTCCCGAGGTAGCGGAGCCGCGGGAAAAACGCGGCTCTCTTACACCCAGCGTTTTCCTCCTTCCCTCCTATCGCCTGCCCGAGACGACTTGGCAGAGTCTGAAAATAAATGAACTGTGTGCATTTTTGTTTTTTTTTTCTTCAGGGCTTTGCTTTGAAGGGATTCTGTAAGGGGAAAAAAAAAATGGAATACTAATGCAGGCGGCATGGGGAGGTCGAGACGTGGAAATGTGAGCACTCTGTCCAGCTGTGTGTGTTTAGCAGCCCACACTCCTTGTGCGGGGAGCTCTGCCTGGTTCTAATTAAGGTCATACCGTGCAGGCGAATGGGATGCTTCAAAGAGATGCTAATTATCTGCTAGGTAATACAGAGGAGACGATGTTCTGAATGGGTGTCAGTAGCATTTGGACCTTTCCACTCTTATCTTTACACTTCAACATGTAACAATAGGGATTATTAGGATTTTTTACAGCAACTCGATTCCAATTTTCAGTACTAACTAGAGAGAGGATGCTCTGGCGGGTGTATCGTTTATGTTGATCCTCGATTTTTCACATTTTATTTTAGCCACAGAATCCTTATTTTAAGCAGAGTGGACCCCTGCCCCTGAAGCCCATGCAGGTGCAGCTGTGTGACTGACATGAAGCTGGACATCTCAGAGGGCGCCCCACTGAGCCTTTACGTAGGGCTCAGTGACCCCCTCCTTCACGTCTCCCCATGCCCCGGTGGGAAACAGTCTTCTAGAAGAGCCAGTTTACTTCTTTATAGCCCTGGGGTAGAGGGCAAATGCCTTTAATTATCCGTTCATTCTTTGATGGGACCATATTTAGTCGGTGCCAGTTATAAGCCAGGCCCTGTTCTGGGCACTGAGGATGCAGCAGTGAACAGGAAAGGCCAAGAGCCTGCTTTGCAGGGACACCACGGGGGGACAGCCAGGCAGCCAGGGGGTGGTCGGTGCTATGAAGGTGGCCCAGAGAGGGGGCCGATGTAGGGAGGACGTCAGCTAAGGCCGGCCGAAGACACAGATCTGGAGCTTAGGGGAGTGCATTTCAGGCAGAGAACGCCCCCGAGGTTCCCGAGGTTCCTGAGACGGTGTATGGGTCACGTCGACAGGTGGGCAGGGCAGGCACCTGGGCCCCGGATGTGGGTGCTGGGCTGGGGCAGGCAGAGGGGTCCTCCCAGTAAGCAAGCCCATTTCCGAGAGGCTAGCAAGCCGTGATGGAAATTCCACAGTTCACATTTTATTTTCGATTTGCTTTTCATCATGGTTTAATTATTTATCATTAAGCGATTTATGATTAAGCTCTTTACATTTTTATCCCATTGACTTCCCAACAGCTTTGAGGTAGCTCACGTATGTGGTGTCTAAACACTGGTCCATTCAAATCAAAGCTCAAGACCATGTAGAAGGAGAATGAGTTAACAGATGATGACATTGAGAATAAAAATGTAGTCCTGTGTTTCCTCGGAGCCAGAGAAACAAAAAAGAAAGAGAAAAATGACGGCTTACATAATTCTAATTAGTCAAAAAGGAAGGCTATCCGTTCTTAAGGGAAGAAAATTCTAAAATAAATTCTAAACATAATGTATTCCATTGGGCCTTATATAAGAATCATCAATAATTCTCTATATGAATATTGAATGTCTAATATATGCAAACCGTTGACACTCCAGGGAACACAAACCTTAATCCGACATAAACTCTACCTTCCAGGAGCTTGCAGTTTAATAGGTATATAACCAACGCGCGAAAATCGTGTGTGTGTGTGTGTGTGTGTGTGTGTGTGCACGCGCTCGCGTATATACATATATGATTAATTATCAGAGTATCTAGAAATGAGCTGTCATGGGACTTTCTGTCAATCACAGGTGTAGCACTAAAGCCTGACTCTGGGTTTATTTCACGGCTGGGGAGAAAGTTAGCGTAACCTGTCACATTTATGGCTTTTGCGTAATCCAGGGACTTAACACGCAGCCCCCGGGGCAGGGAGGGGGGCAGGCTCCTCGTGCCGTCCTCCCCTGCGCCAGCCTCTTACGTGCGGGAGCCAGTCCCGGGGCAGTTCGAAGGTGACTCTTTGCCAGCAGCCTGTCGGGCAGGTGTTCCGCACTGTCGACTGAGAGACCTGTGTACTTTGGATATCAGATGCCTAAGATGCGCAGGTGACGAATGGACTTTGTTATGAAAATTGTGCATTTGGGGCGTTAAAATGTATGTTAGACCATCGAAGTAATTCGAGTTTATGGGTGAAAATAGAAAATGGAGGCACCACAAGAGGCAACGTGTCCTTAGTTCGTCCATCCGAAGAAAAGCCCCGGTGGTCCGGCGGCCTGCGTCCTGCCGGACTCGCCCCGTGTGCGGGGAGCGGATCCCGCCGACCCGACCCCTTCATGGTCCTTTCCTGTCGCCTCCTCGCGCCTCTGGACGTGCCGCGCCATGCTGCCGTTAGTAACTGCTGCGCGGCGCCGCGGCGAGTCGCTGTATTATAATTTACTTAACCGGTTTTCTAGAGTTGACACGTAGGTTGTTCCTGATTTTTCACCAGGAGAATCAGTGTTGGGACAAATGTTCTTTCCAATGCGCCTCTCGCGCTTTTCCAATTTTATGTTAATTCCTTTCTAGAAGTGGAAGGAACAGTGTTTTCCGGTTAACTATTCTGGTTCTAAGTCACACACACACACCCAGAGCGTTCGCTTAAGATCTTTGCTCATTGACCGACTGCAAATGACACGAAGATCTCCTTCTGCAGGAGGAAATGGGGCGCCAAGGCAGCGAATAACGCCCCGAATCTTAGATCCTCATTTGTTTTTCCTTTCTTCCCATTGGAGCCCCATTAACTCCCCAAAACCCGAGCCAGGCGTGGACGGCGTTGTCGGCTCCTTCTGGTTACTCAACTCACCACATCCAAGGAGTTGCCAGGTTTAAGACCTGCCTCCTGAACACCGTCCCGCGGCTGCCTCCTGCCTCCTGCTTACCTCGTCTGGCCCTGATCACCGACCCTGGTTCCCCACGGAATGTCCTACATGTTCTCGTCTCCTTGGGTTCGGCTCACTCTCTAGTCCACCTCCCAGATTTTAGTTTAGCGTAGGTCCGATGATGCCATGCTCCGCCTCAAAATTTGTGCTGGCTCCATCTTGCTTTCTAGACAAAATTCAAACCCGACGGCTCGGCATATGGGCCTCTGTTTCTGGATTGAGTCACCTGGGCTGGGTCCTGAGAATCTGTATGTTTTGACCCTCCCCCGTGATCTCAAGTGCGAGCAACTCCGTGAGTCTCACGATGGCCGCTTGGGGACACGGGGTCTGCTTGGGACCACTTAAGGGAGTTCGCCAGTTCTGGCCGGAATCTTCCCTCAGCCGCGGCTTAAAATTAGCCAGCACAACGTGATTATTTTAGGAAAAATTTCAGAAGCATTCTACTAAAGAGCAGCAGGTTTGCAAGGGTAGATTAGAAAATCGTTTCCGTTTAGGGAGCCTGATTTAATTACGTGGCACCATGTTTAAGCGACGGAAGCTTTCCTGCCCCGTCGGGATTTTCTGCTGCTCTGCTCAGGCAGACCAGGTCGTTGAAATTAGAGTCTGGCTCTGGAGGCTGCCCCATGCTTCACCGGGTCGAAGTTCAAGGGTCAAGTACTGTTCTGTGAGCCGGAGGGGCCAGAGGGTGTTTAGTTTAAAGCTTATTAAAGCACTCTGGTAAACTCTTTTTTTTTTCAAAGAAGACATTTAAATTCTAGGTTCCTAGAAGAAAAGGCTCAAAGGACTTGAGGAGGGAGTGAGCTTAATGTGTCTTAAAAACAGCAAGGCCGTCAGCGTGCCTGGCCGGCAGCGACAAGGACCAGAGAGATGAGACTCTGGGTGGGAAGCCTAGCAAGGGCCGGCTTTGCAGGGTCTCCTGGGCTGCTGCGAGGACAGTGGCGCTTGTTTTGAGTGAGACAGGGAAGCCTCGGCGGGTCGTGAGCTCAGGAGCGCCATGACCAGACGGGTTTCAAAGGACCACTGTGGCTACAGGGAAGTAAGAGCAAAATGAGGCAGACGGAGGAGGCCGTCCCTGCAGGTCGGACAAGGGACCCTCGCAGGGTCCCAGGCCGGGGCACCTAGAAGGGAGCAGAGATAGAGCAGAAGTGCAAGGACCACACCCAAGGGTGCCCCCAGCAGTTACAGATCAGGACGACGAGAAAAACCCAACAAGAGAGGAAGAGCGAGGTGCTGGGAGGGGGGCAGTGTGGAGCCAACAACCACGATAAATAAACGAATCAATGCAGCACGGACGCCCGGAGGAGAAAGACTCTCGGGAAGCGGCAGTCAGCGTCCGTGTCGAATGCTGTCGTCCAGTGAAGCCTGTGAATGGTCTGTCGGATCGGGCCTTGTGGAGGCCGTCGGCACCCACGCTGAGAGCAATTTTAGCTCTGATTCACCGCCTGATTAGAGAAGTTCCTTCGTGATTGGTTTTAGTTTCTTAGTGAAGTGAGAATCAAACTATTTGATAAAATGTAAGAAAGAGGAGTGGTGGGGGGGGGGTCCTGCAGTTTGAGGAGAAGTTTTGGGGAGTGAATCAACTAGGAAAGGACAGTGGGATTCCCAGGGAACAGAACCGAGAACTCGCTCTGTTAGTTAAGATCGCAACTCTCGTTACACGAGACCAGGTAACGTCATCGTTGGCTTTTCTCCAGTTCCTTTCAGCTGTTTAGGTGGGTGGAGGCAGAGAACAGGATTTAAGGAAGATCAGTGTTTTGCTAGGCAAATGTGGAGGGAAGAGGTGGTGGAGATTTGGGAGTGAGGGTAAGGGCCCGATTATAGCCGCAACGGAACAGAAGGCAGGTAAAGATGAAAGCAGAGACATAAACGGGGGGACAGACGAAGCAAAGGTGGAAACGTCAAAAGCCACAATAGGTGCAGAGAGTGTTTGGAATGGGGTGTGAGGCAGAGCGAGTGGGGGATATGAGGCAGGAGCCGTACCCCTGAGCCTGTGGCGGTGGCTCTGCGTCAGCAGTGACAGTGTTCGGGGCACAGTCCCAGCAGGAGGGGGCCCAGGGAAGCGTGACAGACAGGACCGAGGAGGCGAGGGAACCAAGAAGCCGGCCACCGTGTGGATTATCCATGAGGAGACCGAAATTGCTGAGAATGATAACAGAACGGTGTCAAAGGAAGGAAAAAAACTGTTCAATAAACGCTGGGCAGGACCAGGGGGAGAGCAGGCAGCGTGAGGAAGGGATGCGCGTAGCTCGGTCTGACCGCAGGCCCCGCAGGAGCTGGGCGGGCGGAGGTGTGGAAAGCACTGTGGTCCGGACGTTGCAGGGAGGAGCAGGAGGGACAGCCTCCCCGACCCGCAAGGTCCGGAGTCCGAAGGGTGGGAGCAAAACCTCGAGAGAGCCACGAGAAAAACCGTCTCCGAGAAAGTCTGCCAGATTTCCATCCGGGCAAGACAGAGAAACAAATGCTTGGAGAAGGCACAGGGATGACGGTCTCCGGGGTCCAGAGGGCACAGTGGCAAGGCCTGGTGGTGGCAGGGGGGCTGGCCCGGACTCCGGGCCGATTCGGGGAGACGCAGAACCTTTGAGAACGTGTGTCTGTCTGTGAGAGTCTGCGTGGTGGGGCGGGAGCCGGAGTCCCGGGCTCAGCCTAGCGACGGGGGTGCCCGGGAATGGCAGGCATGACAGGCGGCTGCCGGCGGGGCCTGCGGGGGGACGCGGGACTCAGTACGCGACTCGTTGGGCCTTGTCCCTCTGCTGGTGCTCACGATGGGGTGGGGAAGGCGAGAGCAGGGGGGTAGACCTTGCCGCAGGAGCCCGGGCGCTCTGAGAACTCCCGGGAGGGAAACCATCGCCCAGGGCTCAGGGGCTTTGCCCGAAGGTCCTTAGCAATTGCTAGCTTGGTTCAAGGCTTCGACGAGTGCTGTTTTCATGGGGAGCACTTTACCTTCGCGCCGGAACAGGGCTGGCGCCGTCCTCTCCGCGGAAGCGGGGCTGCCGGCGCTAACGTCGCTTTGGCTCCCGTTCGGGGAGATCGCAGTTGGTGAGAGAGAAATCAGCATCGCCGAGGAACATAGCTTGGAAGCGATGTGTTTCTCCGCTCAGCACGAGACGCTTTGGACTTGGGAAACTCGGACTGCCAGAGAAGCAGCCAATGGGTAAGGGCCACGGGGACTCGCTCCAGCTAATGGGTTCCCACTGTTTTTTCCAGCATTACAATCAAACCTGTACACTGCTCATTATTTACTTATTATACGTTCCTCTTTCTTGCTTTTCCCATTTCAAAGTAGTCATTGAAAAACTGCCCAACTGATGCTTCTTGTGTGGTTAGGACGTATTTCCGACGATCGTCTTTCCAACAGCTGCATTAAAGCTTTGTCACTACTGCCTGTCACAAGATGGCCTCGCTTGGTATCCTTAAAGTTTAATTAGTTTTTTTTTACGCCTGGGTGCATTTTTGAGCTGTAAAATAAAACTCGTTGGATACCGTGACCTTTTTCCTATATGCAATCTAGACGATTTCAGAATCGTCCTTTACAAACGTATAACACGTTGATCTGAAGGCACTTGGGTCTAAAATTACTTCTCGGGTATAAAAGAACAAAATTCCTCATTTTGAAAGTGACCAGCTTGATTTTCTTTCAAAAAAAAAGAGATGAAAACAAATTCAGAATTTGAAGAGAA
This sequence comes from Rousettus aegyptiacus, assembly GCF_014176215.1. NCBI lineage: Eukaryota > Metazoa > Chordata > Mammalia > Chiroptera > Pteropodidae > Rousettus > Rousettus aegyptiacus. Next base: position 41,104,657 of record NW_023416288.1, on the reverse strand, counting down.
TTTCAGATTTTTTGTTCTACCTGTTCCTAGATCAAAATGTACATAGCTTTAAGGGCAGTCTGGACAAGGGAAGGGTTTTAGCAAGGGAACAGATACTGAGACAGATAAATCAAATCAGGTACCTAGTTATGCATCAGGCGCTAAGAGATTAAGATACAAGGATGAAAAAGGGATCTTGTCCCAAGCATCGAATGACCCTGACCATGGGGACAGACACGCTCGCAAGTAACTCTGTTCATTCCCATCAGACTTAAGTAGAGGATGTGAGAACAGTTTATCCTCTGGGGCGGAGGGAGGCAAGGTAGGAGGTGGAGGGGGAGAGGAGCTGGGAACCTACAAAGAGCAGAAGCTATTTCAATTAAACTCTGGAAGATAATTAAGAATGTGCCATACATTGTGGGTAGGAGTTGGTTGGGGTCGTCCGAGAGGAAGTCCAAGGACAAGGCAAGAGCCGGGGCCCGGTATTGGAGGCATAAATAAGGTGGCTTGTGGGACTGTGGGGAGGACACAAGGGGCAAGCGGAAGTCCAGTGGTGGATTGGGTTCTTACAGGTGTGAGGGCTCTGACTGAGGTTCCCGGTGCCCCACTGTTGATGGATTTAGGGAGAACAACAAGATGGGCACGGGTCCAAGACATCGTGGAGAACGCTCATTTGTATTTGTTACTCGGAAGCGTTCAGAAATCAGATAGATCATGGTACCGAAGTGTGGAACTGGGCATGCTCCTTCGATGAGTCTAACTAAGTCAGCTGGGGGTGTTTTCATAAAGGAAGACTCTCCACCTGCTCAGCGTCGTTTCTTTGAGTACGTTTACTTGGGAATTTGTTCTTAAAAACAGACTCTCCATCTTTCGGGGAATGGGAACCGAGGGGCCCAGTGGTGAGAATTAAAGGAGATAAGATGATTTAGGCAAAGAAATGGAAGAGTCGAACCAGGAGAGGGGGGTCCACTTGCTAGTGCGTGAGCAGCTAGGAGCTGCATGACGCGAGTGCGTCCCTGTCGTGGCGTGGGGAGAAGCGATGAGCGGGCTGCCCTGAGACGTGAGAGGACTCGTGACGTGACCGGAAAGCCCTTCGGTGAGCCGTAAAGCCCAGGGGACGTGGGGGCTTGTGGTCGTGGCGGTCCCTCAGCGGGGAGCTCTGCTCCGTTAAAGGCCCGGGTGGGATGAGCTGGGAGGATCGGTCTTAAACTATGGGGGCCAGGAACATGTCTCGCCCGCTGTCCTCGTAAAGATGTCGAAGCTCGGGAGCCACCTGGAGAATTTCCAGCTCGGGAGGCCTGCATAGGGATCGGTTTAGGAATTTGCTTTCTTAACCCACACCCCATGCGATTCCAAGGAAGGGGATCCATTTTGGGGGAAACTGTCCCAACGGATTTTAAAAGATGTATGCGTCTGGCAAAATCGGGTCAGAAAGTGCCGCACCTATTAATAAACCCTTGAGTTCTTACTTTCCGAGAAAAAGTGCACATACCCCTTGGGCTTCTGGTGGCCCATCGTGACAGCCGACGTTTGCCTCGCTCTCTTGCACCAAATCAAGAAGGCGCTCGCCTTTTCGAAGTCCCGCGCTTGTGCCGGGGTGGAAGATGGGAGACTCCATTCCTCTGCCGGCCTCTGAGCACAGGCCCCGGCCCGGGGCTGCTGCGGGTCCTTCCCCTGAGCTGGCCCTTCGCGGGCAGCAGTGTCGCTGCTGACGACCTGCCCTCCAGTGACGCCCCTCCTTCCCGTTTCTCCGCCAGCTCTGCCCCAAGGGCATCTGCCGTCGGTGGTGGAAGGTGCTCTAAGCCTTCAGCCTGAACCCCGATTCTCGTCATACTCAGTGCTTCTGTGACCTCCAGCAGTCCCCTTACTTGCCGAGTTTCCGTTCAGCAACCATAAATGAGGACGGCACCCCTAGCCAGCCGCGCGGCCGTGACGATGAAGCGAGGTGCTTCGTGTCCCACGCGGGCCTGCCGCGTGAGGTCCACGCGAGCTGTCGCCCCACGGAAGCCGTGTGTTTGCGCAGCTCCGAGCAGCAGCAGTATCCTCGGAAAGGCTGCCTGGGAACCAGCAAGGTTCCCAGTTTTAGGCATGGCATCGAGAGTGGAAAACAGCTTTAAAATTTCCTCTGCAAGTCTATTGGCTTCTGAACAAAAACGGTCATTTTGGATTGACATTTAATTCTCCACCTTCCAAAACTCCCCTTGAGATGACCAACACACACACACACACACACACACACACACACACACACACACACACACCCCACATACTGTGCCAGGCTTGGAACAAGGAAGAATACAATGTAGTCATTCATTCAGCAACATGCAAACATGTATACCCATGAGATGCAAGGCTCAGTGGGTCCATTTTATACAGGCTGAAATTGGAAAAGACCTACATGTACAAGCCATAGGAGAAAAGTTAAATAAATAGAAAATTGTGTTTTCCTTAAAAGGCGATGATGTATTAGCATAGGGATTTACATAGAAAAGGTGTTTGCGTTGGTCCATTAAAAAGGTGTGCAAACAACATGTAGAATGTTATACTAAAACTGTTCTTACAAAAACTACTAGAAAGATATGCACCAAAATTTTTAAGTAGTCTTTTCATAAATGATAGGGTTAGGGATCATTTCAACAAATATTGCTTATCTATTCTTTCTAACTTGATTACATCGAAGTTAACATACTTGTGTAATAAATACATCTAATAGATTGAAAGTTTAGGCTTTCGAACATTAACTGCAGACCTAAAAACCGTGTGTGTAGACAGTTTGGGACTTTTGTGTGATGTGCATCTTTTTGTCAATAGAGCATCATCTTCCAGCATGCGGCACTGTCACCTCGTTCCATTGCAATGCCGTGAGGGTCATCGTCTCGCGAGCCCCCCGAGCAATGCTTTGGGGTGGCAGAGAGGTTTGTCTCCTCAGAGCAGAAACAACTCCAGTCCTCCTGTGCTGTGTATTTTTTTTTTCTCCCCAACGATTCACGTGCCAGTCGAATTTCTCTTACGTACGTAAACTGCTCTTAAGACTCTGAGACAAAATAGAATGTGTTGGGTCTTTTTTTCTTTTTTTTTTTTTTAAAGCTCCATTACAATTCCCACTTCCCCTCCATCCGTTTCTGGAACTGAGTCTACAGCGATTGCTTTTTCTCTGAACCTTGCTCGAAAGCGTCCCAGCGGCCTCACGGCAAGGCCGCTTTACCTGGAGCCTTCGAGGTGAGAGCAGTGGCATGGAGATGCTGTCTGATGAGTCGCGTGTGCTCCGCGCCGGGCATTAATCACGCAAACCCGCGCAGCTGGGTCGGGTTCATTAGCGTCAGCTCTCACGGCGCTCGTCCGCCCACCCCGCTCGCTCTCCGCGGCGTTCGTTAAAATGCCGCTGAGGCTTCGCGGGCTGGCTTCATCTCTCTCTCACCTCCCGTGGCCAGGTGCTATGTTTGACTCCCAGAGGACAGGGAAAGATCACGGAGAGGTTACCAGGCAGGACATTTAATTAAAGGGCCTCTGATGGCCTCCGTGACCGATTTCTTTTCAAATCTGTCAGGATCTTCTGGGAGCTGCTTCTCAGGATTTGTGATACACACTGAGCCACATGACAGCCCGGGAGTGGAGACAGGCCAGAGCGTGAGACCGAGCGTCTGCACGCCCTGGGTTTGCCGGGGAGACGCGCCTGGTCACCTGTCGGCGCTCCTCACCCAGGACATCCCGCTGGCGCCCAGACCGTCTTCCACGGTTCCCAGCCAGCACCTTCTCCGGCCGACTTCCTCGCCCCTCTGTAGAGTCTCTGAGCTCATCCCTGCTCTGGCCTCGACATCTCCTTCTATTTAGTCATCCTTTCAGCAGATATTTATTGAGCACTGACTATGTGCCAGGCCCCGCACCAGCCCCTGGGGACACCATACTGAGCCAAGGAGACATGGGTCTGTCCCCACGGAGTTTACACTCTAGCAGGGGAGACAAGCGAAAGCAAAACAAAGGAGAAAGTAACCAAGGCAGGAGGATCTCCGGGGTAAAAACTGCTACGAAGTAAACAAAATGGTGTCAGAAACAGAATCTACTGGGGCTGGCAAACCTTATCTCTAACACTGTGGCCAGAGAAAGCTGTGTTCCCCGAACCGGCACCAAAAGCACCCACCTGAGAACCCGTCAGAAATGCATACTCTCCAAGTGGGAGCCCCTGGGCGGGCCGGGGAGGCTGCGTCTGACAAGCCTCCAGGTGATTCTGACGCCCACTCGTGTTTGCGAAGCGCTGGTTTCAGCGGCAGCTCCGTGATGGGAAGGAGGAGGCCGTGCAGCAGCGTGGAGGACAGGGCATTCCAGGCAGAGGGGCAGAAGGCCCAAGACGCGAGAGAGCCCGGCTTGTCCAAGGAAACGAAGCCAAGACCGCTGGGGCCGGAGCAAAGCGACGGGGAGGGCGGCAGAAGATGAAGACGTTGGCGGCGTGGGCGGGGATCGAACCACGCGTGTTCCCGCAGGCCCGGGCGAGAGGTTTGCCCTTTCGTCAAGGTGACAAACTGTTGGGGCATCGAACACGCTGCCACGCGCTGATCTGACTTACTCTGAACGCGATCTCCACGCTGAGCCCAGAACGGGTTCGGGTGTCTTAAGAGGCTGATGCACTGGTCCAGGCAGCAGATGACGGTGGCCTGGACCCAGGTGGTGCCTGCAGAGATGGAAGTGATTCCAAGGAACGTTCTAGAAAGAAACTTGAGAGGATTTGCTGGTGGTCTGGGCACGAGAGGCGAGGGCTTCTGGAGGGGCGGTCACAGCCGACCGCCCCATTTCTGCCTTGAGCCAGTGGCTGGCTGGAGGTGCCCTGCGCTGCTCCGGGGGGGCAGGGCGGCGGGGCTGCCTCAGGGCCTTGCGCGCACCCTCACTCCTGCGTCCGGGCAGGCGGCCCGCAGCGGACGGCTTCACAGAGCCTCTCCTCAGCTCGATTCACGGGCCGCGGCCTCTGTCCAGCTCAGGCCCCTGAGAGAGGACCCGCGGGACCGACCCCCGTGATGGCTCTGTCTCTGCAGCACGGTGTCTCATGTGCGTCACGCTTCGAGGAATGCCGAAATCATCGTGTCTGCGCGCGGAGCAGGGTTCCCGCTGGCGAAGGACCGAGTCGGTCCCCAGCCTCGCCGAGAGGCGCACACCTGTGCTCCTCTTAAGAGGAAAAGGAGTAGAGAGAAGAGACACAAGTTGCCTGGAGCCCTGAAGCCAGGACAGCCCTAGAATCCAGTGAGAGTTGAACCAAAAGACAGGAACAGAAGTCGCCGGACACAACAGAGGAAATTGCAGAAACTGCAGAAATCGGTGGCCAGAAATGGATGACCCTCTGCTCAGTCACCCACTGTGAACCGCGGGCGGGAACAGGACGGGAAACAGGTTTTTAAACGCTTCCCGTCTCCCGCGGAGAAGGTGGGCTGGTTACATAAAGAGCTGCCTGTGGGCTGCTCCACGGCTGGGCCTTGCGCATGAGTGTGAAGGAAGCATCGGCTCCGCTCTGGCGCAGGTGAGTGACGAGCACGTGTTAGTCACCGCGGCCCGTCCGGATTCCGTCCCCTCCCCCATCGTGCGTGCTGTGCAGGGCGCCGTGTCCCTCATTTCCTGTCCCTGTTTGGGATACGCAGCTAGCTAGCTGCATCTTCTGGACTTAAACCCTGAAACAGGTGGCGAGCTGGACAGCGGAGGATGTAAAGGCGTGAGGAGGACAGAGGAACAAAAGAGCCGTGACCTAGGAGGAGAACTTGATCCCGCAGGAGCCGCTGCGCCAGGCGGGCTCTGGGAATTCGCTTTGGAAAGGTGTTTACATTGGCTGTGTGGTTGGCATTTGAGACCAGTGGTTCTCAAGTGGAGGAAGAGGTTTAGTCCAGGGGGCATTTGACAATGTCTAGAGACAGGTGTCACGGCTGGGGGCGCAGAGGTGGGGCACGACTGCAATCCGGCAGGTAGAGGCAAAGGATGCTGCTGAACATCCCTTAATGCACGGAACAGCCTCCACGACTCGGAATTACCTGAACCAAAATGTCGGTAGTGCTGAGGCTGAGAAATCCTGGGTTAGACCCTGCGGGAACAGGGTAAGAAAGCGTAGTCTGCGGCCATCCACCTTGGGACGACCATCAGCTGGTCGTCAGAGGAACGAAATGAGGAAATTCAGGGAAATGTGACCTATAATTCTAGCTCTTGTCGTTCAGGGCCACATACCACGTGTCTGCTCTGCTGATCACGGCACTTTCCAGAGCTCTGGGCGGACGAGGGGCTGGGGTACGTGGGCACACCACGGATGCTGGCCAGAAGGGGAGTGCGAGGGGTGGGGGGCCATCGCCCCCGGCAGTCTTCTTGCCGAGGAGAGACGTGATCAGATTTGCGCCTTAGGAAGACGACTCTCTGGATCGAAACATCCACGATGACCGGAGGAGGGACCAGTTTAGGGGACGGTTGCCTGAAACAGGCAAGAGATGATACAGGCCTGACTCATGCCCAATCCAGGCAATAGGTGGTACAGACCTGAGTCAGGGTTGCGGCCCAAAGCAGGGGTGGGGCCGGCAGGTGTTTGGGATGTGGAGTCAGCGGATTTCAGGGGTCCGATGGGGATAATTGAGAGCAGGCTGTAGAATGAGAGACTGAGGATGATTTATTGGTGGATATTGGGACTTGCCACTGAGAGAGAGAATATGGGAGTAGGCGCAATCCAGGATTTGGGGAAGGGGTGATCTCGGCTTCTGAGCCAGAGGGGAAGCGCTTTGAGCACATCCAAGTGGAAGTGATGTCTCAGGCAAAGCGTAAGCAGAGGGGAATGAGAAGGGTTGGAGAGTCAAGATCAGTGTCACGTGCATGAGATACAGTTGTAGGTCGTTTGAACAGACAAGCTCACCGAGGTCCGGGAAGGCAGAGGGCGAGAGGAGAAAGAGAGCCCAGGACTGTGACCCCGCATCTGAGGGGCCTGCAGGAGGGACGAACTCATACAAGACGCCAAGGAGGGGGCTCGGGGGCAGAAGACATGGCTGCTTTCGGCGAAAAATAGATGGGCTTCATGGTTTCAGGAGGAAGGTGTGGGTTTTTGTGGAAAACCACCCACCCCCATCTTGACTATAAATACCAGTCTTCCTTTGGGTGGCGTGGCACATCTCTCTCACACACACACACACACACACACACACACGTCGTTGCAGAAAATGCCATTCTGGCTCCAGCCAGGGGCGGCTTTGAAGCTTCAACCACAAAGAAGTGATTGTGAGAATTCCATTTTTTCATCCCGACGACGCTTTATCCTCACAGCCTGGCGGGAGGGTCCGGCGGCCGCTTGGACAGCACAGACACTTACGCCCTAGCCGTAAATATCTCTCCTTCTCCCACCCGCCGGGAGGGAGGGCAGCCCTCGCAGTCACCCCAAGCCTCTCTTGCTGGCGACGGAAGTTTCCATTATTGACGGGAAACGGCAGGCCGATGGCGCAGACGAATCGTAAATTTTGACAGCCCCGACAGGTAAATATTGGCTTTGCACAAACAAGTTCCTATTAATAACCCGTCTGCTGTAGAAACTCCACAGATGGCTGCAGGGCGGGGCCCAAGCGTTGGTTTCCCCGGGGCGCTTGGTGCAGGAAAGCCCAGCTGTCAGCTTCGCTGTCCTCGTGGCCAGCTCAGGCTGCCTCTCTCGTGCCTGCAGCCTGTCCCCACCCCAGCCTCCTTTGGCAGGCAGAGGTGGGGACAGGCGGAGAGAGCCACTTCAATAAACTGCCTCCGATGCCTTTTATTCCAGAAGTCCAAAGGGGTTTCTGAAAACTGTCACTTTTTCAGGCTGCGCAGGTAAAGCGGGGGTGTGTCTGACCTGGAGATCGGTCGGCCCCCGTAACTGAAGTCGATCCTATTGAAAAGAAAACCAGATGACAAGAGACACTTCGTCTCTCCACGCGACTGTGCTCCGCGTGGCGGCTCTGCTAAGTCGCGCATGCAAGGGCCCCGGGCAGACGCGGGGCCGTGGCACGTGGGCGCGCGATGGATGCTGAGAAGAAGGGGAGCAGTCGGGGTGGGGAGCCACCTCGGCAGCAGACTTCGCGCTGAGGGAATTTGCCCAGTGGCCTCTCACCCCATCCAGCGGGCCAACGGAAATGCAGTGAGCCACCACTGGAAAAAAAGTGCAGGCTTTCTTATTTCTCAAATACTGGGCTAAGAGCCCCCAGCGGGAATAGGGCTGACTGAAGCAATGGCATTCAACCTGGTCACCCAGGGCTGCCCAGGGAGACTGGTGCCGAGTGAGACGCCCCGTCCCGGAGCCAGGCTCTGGCGCGGGGTGTGCCGGCACGTCCCTCCACCCCCGACGTTTATGTTCTGCTGCTCCTGGTTCTGGGGCTCGTTTTTTTAGTGCATTTAATTGTAAACCCCTTCCACCTCTTCTGGAAGACACTAGACGAGGCATAAATCACGTAAGGTAAATCAAATGATTCTAGAGGGTACCTATAATATGAATAGCAATAAAAAAATTTTTGTTGTTGTTGTTCTACAAAGTCTTTGAGAAAACACATGATAAAAATAGACTATTCCATCAGACCATTTGTAATAGCAAATCGGGAGGGAAAACGTTGTGGTAACTGCAGGAGAAAATGCCATGTGAACGACAAAGTGATGTCCCACCCAAAGCGGAGATGCCTGTGGTTTCCTCTTTCTGTCGCCTTGCCCCAGGAGCGGAGCGCAAAGCTCGCCCGAGCCGGGCACCGTTCTGACGCGCAGCGCCCGTGTTTGCTGTGCCCCATGGTCGCGGCGTGAACGAGTGAACGCGGGACTTTCGTGCCTGCTGCTGGGCAACTGGTCGCCCTCGGCACTGCCCCCTTGGCTCTTCCTGTGGGTCGGCCTTCTAGTTACAACTCCGCATTCAGAAGGAGTTCTAAATCGCAGGGCTTGGGGCTTCGGGCTTTTCCCCCTCCAAGCCTTGTCGTCACTATGCCCGAAGGCCTGTGTTTGCAATAAGGGCTGTGACCGCCTCGCAGGCTGGTGCCTGTCCAGTGCCTTCTGCCTCCCCAGGCCTCTCTACAGTGCCTGGCACCCAGCAGGTGACTCAACGCGCTCTGGTTGTCAGGGACTCTGATTTCCATATTGGGGAAAAGATCAGGAAAATTCTTCATGGGTGTAAAACTACAGCTTGCTATTCAATGGTAGAGCTGAGCAAGACGCTCAGCCAAGGAAATGACGAGTCATCGTCCACGCAAACTGTAAGAAGGCTGGGACGTGCCCCGCAGGAGGCCGCGGTGGTTCGGTGGCAAGCGTCCGAGCTTCGCGATCAGACGGACTTCGCTTCGAACCGTGCATTCCTTCGTGTGACCTGGGGGACTCGTTTTTGGGTCTCTTTGAACCTCGGCTTCGTTATTTTTAAAATGTAGATAATAGTAATTGAATCCCCAGGATTGTGGCATCCAAGAGGCCATATAATGTCACGGTCACAAGGAGCAACCCTCGAGCCACGTGGCCAGGTTCACGTCCCTGCTCCGCCGTTCGCTAGCTGAGCGATCCGTGGGAAAGTGTCCTAAGCTTCCTGTGCGCAAGTGTCCTTATTTTTAAAATGGGACCGTTGCTGTGAGGAAGAAATAATCAACATATGTAAAGTGCTCAGAACGCCATGGTGTCTTAAGTGCTCACTGCGTGCTTGCGACACCGTCGGGCGGCCCGAGGAGGGGCGCCCTGCCCGGCAGCTCGCTTCCTCCCTCTACCCCTAGCCCTCGGCCTCGCCCTGTGCTTCTCTAAACTTCTTGATCAGTTTCTCATTTGTGAAACCAGCCACATTATGGTCACCTTCTTAAAGGACTGCACAGCTATTGTCTAGCACGGATGGTCTCACTAAGAGGGGAGCTGCGCGGGCTTCCAGCAAAGCCAGGAAAAAGACCTTCGCGGGCCCCAGAGAGAAGGAGACAGGGTGGGCTTTGTTATGCAGAGCTGGAGTTAAGGTTCTGTTTCTTTTTTGTTGTTACGAAAACATGTTCTTTAATTGAAAATAAAGAGTTCCAAGAGTTCTAAAAACCAAAGTGATACACAGGCTGACCCTGTAAGGGGTGAGTCACCTGTTTAGAGGCATAAAATATACTTCACTTAGTCAAGATGTTGATATATATACTCTGTTCGTTGGTTCGTTCATTCATTCGTTCATTCATTCATTCATTCATTCAAACTCTCTTATTAGTGATTGTACATCCGGTCTTAAGCCAGGTGCTGTGGATAGAGATAGGAATAGGACTGCCTTCGTTCCCCAAAACCCCAACCACATCTGCAGTGACAGTTAATGAAATTTGATGACGCAAGCAATCAGGCAAAGATCTTTTCACGAGAGAGGATCCGGACACGATCAGGGAGATTACAGACCAGGGGAGGTGATTGGCCTCGCGATAGGGCCAGTGTGGTCCCTCACTTGAAGCTGAACTTAACAAAGAATGTGAGAAAGGGAAGGCTGAATTTACATAAACACCAACGCTACTTGGAATTTTTTTTTTTTAAGAATTAAAGAAAAAAATATTGTTGACAATCTCAGAACGACACAAGCGAACCGAACGCTGGATCGCCACTGTGTACCCCGGCAGGACCTGGCTGAGTTCGTTCCGCGCTCACTCTCACCAGGCGGCCCGTGGCATCCCTGCTGTACGGATGAGGAACCCGGAGCCCGAGGGCGAGGCCGGGGTAGCACGCACAGAGAGCTCCCCCGAGGAGGGCACCCAGCTTCCCCGGTGGCCAGCTCTGCCCCCCCGGCTGCTGCCGTGGTCGGAAGGTGACTGGTCGTCGTGATTTTTGCCGCGCGAGAACTCCGGAAGCCTCAGCGGCGCGTTGTGACAACCGCCCTCTGTCTCGCGGCTGCGCGGCCATCTGCGCCCTTCCTCCCCAGAGCGCCCGACCAGCGTGGCGCCTCCCAGGCTCGCCCCTCTGCGTCTTCCTTTCTTCAGCCAGTGCTCATCACACGTGTAGATTTGTTCGGAGGATTCCCCGGCTGGGGTGGCGACTCTCCTAATTAGCCTGCAATGCCACGTGTGACCTCATGCTGTAATTCCTTCAAGCAAAATATAGCGACCCCGCCGTCAAAATAAGCACTTCCTTTAAGAGGAGTAAATTACGTCGTTTATCCAAATTGGCCCCTTCACGGTGCAGATCTACGGTTTTCGTGTAACAAAGACGATCCGCTGTCTACAACGAAGAAAATGCCCTATCTGTCCCGAAATCCTCATTCCACGTAGTGAGCTTCCTCAGAGAGTGGCGGCGCCAGCCTGTCTCCTGAGACCAAGAAAATGCTGCTTTTGAGTCTTAGCACAGTTCGAGGACTGTCACTTGCAATTACTTCATGTTTCTATTTCAAGAGCTGTTGACTGATGCTTTGACAAAATCATTTTGTTTTTTTCCAGATGTAGCTGGGGGGAGGGTCTTGGTAGAAGAGGAAACCTTGCTAGCTGTGGCAGAGGAGGGGGCTACTTAGCGGGTCAAGGTCGGGTGCAGCTCAGGGACCTCTGCCAGCCTTTGGCCCGTGGCCACCAGGTTGTGACTAGTGTGTAGAGACCTGGTCTAACACAGGAGTGCTTTGGGCTGTCACACCTTAACAAAAATCTGTCTCTGAATTTCTATTGATGAGATGATGACTGTATAATCTATTGGCTTTTAGGTAAATTACAGGTGACAGTTTACCTCTGCCCCCAAAACTCTCGCTCCCTAGAATCACCCAACACCAAACTAAGGTGACGCTAGCTTTCTAGCACTATTGTCAATCCACGGGAACTGAAGTGGAGTGAGCAGAAGGGGTGGGAAACGGCGTTCACGTCCCGACGCCTCCCAGCTACGCAGTCTTAGCCTGTTGCTTCACCTCTCTGCGCTCGTCCGCTCGTCTGTGAGAAGGAGAGGAATCAGGTCCACCTCACGGGGTGCTGTGAGAGGCCGTGTAAGGGCGCTTCGTACCACGAATGCGCTGTCTTCCAAATGGAGAAGACGAGCCAAACCCTTTAGGAGCGTGTGTTTGATCATCTATCCAGGACTGGTCCCAAGGAGGGAACTACCGCCCTTCTGTCCTAGGTTTCCAGACTGTGTGGGTGGCTTTGGGATTGGGGCGCTTTTCTGATGACTCCTTGGCAGTGCTGTGCAAATTGCTCAGGGCAACAATTTCCAAGGTAAACTGGAAAATTAGTAAGTAGGTACTGTGTTAGGAGACAAAATGTCTTACATGACAAAATATGCTTGTGATAGCCTACATGTAATAAGTTGAGTAGATTTAACATCTACGTGTATGCCAATGTGTGTAGCGAACCTCCAGGAGGCGGATGTAAGCAATTAAAGGTCTCAAAACTTTACCTCACAGAATCCTCCCCTTCTTCCACTTTTTCTTTCCGCTACCCCACCCAGCATATCATGGAACCGCTGAAACCCACAGCACACTCTGAAGAGCGTTAGTCAAGGAATTCTAAAGGGACCACCTCGTCTCTTTACACCTGCGCTAGTAGAAAGGCATGGGGTCACAGATCACGCCAAGTACCAAAGGTAGAGCACGAACACGTGACTTCCGAATAGACCCTGTATTATAGGAAGGTAACTGGAGCAGTAGGCTTTTTTCCCTACATGGTCTCTGTTGAGCTGATGTTTCAGAAATCAATTTGTTTTTCCTAGAAGCAATATAGATAAGAGTAATGGGATTTACCCCCAATAAAAGACTATATAATTAGAAACTAACTTGGAATTTAGTTTCCAATGGCCGGGGATATTTCATAAAAGACATAGCTGAGAGCCAGCGTCACCTCCTTCCTGAAGCTGCTCTAAATTTCCCAGCTAGAAATTGTCTTTCTCCCAACCCCTTATCACACTTGACCTGTGTCTCTCGTGTGCATTTATAATTTACCAACCCGCGTAAGAGCTAATTGTGCACATGGCCTATCTCCCTTGCTGGTAAAGACACTCTTCTTGTAGTGGCCTATCTCCCTTGCTGGTAAAGACACTCTTCTTGTAGAGTGCCTCTCAGAGCCTCAATGCCTAGCAGAGAGTTCGCATGTGCTGGACACTTGGACGATTGACTTGGTGAGAGTTTCTCATATTTCTCTTAAGATTAAGTATTCACTCTATTGTTATAATTGACTAGTTCTTATTAATTAGCTAATATTATTGAATAACTGTGCGCTAAACACTTTGCATTAATTATTTCATTTACTGTTTACAACAAAACTCTGAAGTAGATATCTTTTCCCCTCAGTTTACGAATAAAGAAATTGAGGCTTTAAAAAAAATTATGAAGAACTAGCCCAGTATGAGAACGAATATTCCAAAGTATGGGTCTCTTACCCAAGCCTGGGCTGCTGGCCACTAAGCATCACTTTCTCAGGGGCTAAAGAGTTGACAAATGCTCAGAATCCAAAAAAACAGCCTCAGAGGTACTTTTGTGGTTCTCCGCCCTCCTGAAGTCTCACTGTAAAGATGATCGCCCCAAGAAGAGAAAGACTTGCAGGCCACGGGCCAATTGCTTTTCCTCCTGCGTTTTGAGCACGCAAGGCCCTCCCTGGCCTGCTCTGCCTGAGGCTGCTTTCGCCACCTTCGCCCTGCCGTGACCGCGAGCCCTTGTTAAGGTTGAGTCAGTCGCCAGTTTCGGCCGTGTCCTCCTTCAGGAAGCCCCTCCAGAGAGAACAGCCGCAGAGCTGGGAAATGGTCGTCTGCTTGCTCTCCACTTACCCAGCTGCTCGTGGGTTAGGAGGATGCCGGCTCCACGTGCCACTCCAGCTTCTTCTCATGAACAAAGCCTTCGTGCTTTCTACACCTGACGATTTCCAGCCTATTGCCAGTCAGGAAGTCAAACCAGTATTTATTAGGCACGTGGTCACTGTCACTGTAAGAAGTGGGTGGCACTATGAACTCATTCACACCATTTCGATCCTTTTTCCCGGTTTGCTTTTGCTGGGAGCGCACGGGATGGTGAAGAGTGCTCCAGGAGGTTTGAGTTCTCATTCTGGGTGAGATGCCACTCCGCACCTGCTGTGGGCCAGCTGTCTGGGCCCTCCGGCTCCCAGTCTCCCCAGCTAAAAGCGGGAGGATGGGCTGGCACCTTTTCTCTCGCTTCCTTGGCCGGTCTCTCTCAGAGTGGGTGCGGCTCCCCAGGGAAAGGGTTTATCTGCGATCTAAATGGGGATAGAGACTCTCATCTGCATGTAGCACAGTCTAGAACCACTGCACTGTCACTGATGTGTTTTATTTACGCCTTCATCTCTGAAAACGGTCAGAAAGCACGGTCGTTGGTAAGTGAATGGAATCAAAGTCGGAGCGGATTTATACTCCGTAGACTTTTATTTGAAAGGTAAAACATGTAGAACCTGCAGGCAGAGCCATTCTGAGGGTATTTGGGCTCCTGCCTGACTGGGTTCAATCTTGGAGCAGGTCTCAGACCTCCGTCTCTGATAAGTGGCTGAGTCTTTAACCGAGATAAGACATGGCCAGGAAATCAACAAAGCCCTTTCTGAGACTCGTGCCAAATATATAGTCATGTCCACAGGAGATGATTTATGGGTCATTTTCCATTTTTTTTTAAATAGCTTTAAATTTTTTTCAGGTAAAGCTGTGTTCCTTTTTTTTTAATTAAAAATATCTAGTGTTTTGAATCAATAGAATTTTTAAAGAATGACCATCACGGAACGAAGCAGACAAACTTTCCCTCCCTCTTGGAGCTTATGTTCTAGGTGGCCATCGATGACAACTAAGGTGTAAAAAAAAAAAAAAAAAAAAAAAAAAAGCATTTGCTCGTCCAAGAACATGGCATCCAAAATAGAAACCATTGAATAAAGGCCCTCTTACCCCAGGCAACCGGAGCTGGCAGCAGAATTGTGCATTAAAAAAAGACCGTGAACATGGTAATACTTAATCATAACATGATATATGTGCGCCTTAAATATTTTATTTTAACGTAAAACATACAAATGCGTAGTCATTCACCACATTTTTGTACGTGAGGCCAAAGCACTTCCTGGTCTGCTGACTGGAGTTTTACCGAGCGTTCGTGCCTAAAAGGCGTCTGTGGTTCCCAGCTGCAGTTTATTTAGAGTGGAATGAGCTCTCGAAGGCAGTTAGGACGCGATCGAATCTTCCAGGCTTCCGCGTTTGACACACCCACACCTGGTTCGACAGTGGGTTCGATTTCGTCTCAACAACTTTTTTTCTTATCCGGTCTTCCAAAGCATGCAGCTCGGACCATTTTCTCCACACACCCACATTGTATCAGTGTCTATAATATGCAACCAAATTACATAATCACAGTGACCAGTGTAACGGGCAGAAGAGGCTCGGAAACAGACCCCAAAGTCTCGCACCTCGTCTGGTGCAGGCAGAAGCCCAGGGGCATGTTGGCGGCTGGACCGTCGGCTTGGGGTGTCGCTCGGGCACCCGTCCCTGCATTTTACAGAAGAGGCGAGAACGTTTCTTAACCTAGCAAGTCAGCTAGCTATGCGGCGATCACTTAAGAGAACGACTGTCCTCCTGAACGTGGCCGTAAACTCCCATTATTTGCCTCTCTGAGAACCATGTTTCTAAGCCTGAGTGCCAGAGAGTTCTGGAGGTCCTGTGGGGTGCGGGCAGGGGTTCAGGGGCCATTAGAGAGTGCTGGCAGCTGGCCTCGCCCCAGCTTCCTTCAACTGCAGGAGCTGCACCTTGCTCTGTTTTATACAACCAGCTGCTGCATTTAATTTCATTTCCTAAGAAAAGACTTAGAGAATGATTGTATCTTTAGATAAGGGGTGTCGGGGTGCTTTCAGAGAGGAAATTTTAGACTTCAAGCAGCCTAGCAACAATTACCATCGATAGAGGACACCTGATAACATTTCTAAATCTTTGGCAAAGACAGATGATTTAAAATGCCTGGTTTCTACCGGCTTTTTTTTTTTTCCCACATTAAGTGTTTCAGAACAGGCACTGTATTCATTCCCTAGAGCTGCCACAACAAAGCGCCACCGACCAGGTGGGTTGAAAGAGCAGAAATTTAGTATCTCACAGTTATAGAGCCCAGGAGTCCGAAATCCAGGTGCCGACAGGGCCGTTCCCCGCCTGCAGCCTACGGCAGAACCCTCCCTTTTCCTGTTTCTAGCTTCGGGTGGTCTGCGGCGATCGCTGGCATCGCTGACCGGCGGCCGCGTAACTCCCGTCTCCGCCCCTGTCCTCACATGACGTCCCCCCCCCCCCCAAGTGTCTTCACACCGCCGTCGTCTCATAAGAACACCAGCTAGGTTGGATTAAGGGCTCGCCCTCCTGCAGTGCGACCTCACCCTAGCTAATTACATCTGCGGCACCCTTATTTCCAAGTAGGGTCCCAGCCGAGGTGCTGGCTTTAGGGCTCGAACCTGTTTTGAGGGAGAACCACAGTTCAGCCCCCAGCAGGGACTAAGGATTTCCTGGATATAGTGCTCCCTGCCTCCAGCACCCTTGATTCTTAGAAACCGCCAATGAGTAAAACAAAGCCTCTCAACATTCATAATGGCAGAAATGTCCTTGTGCTTGAGTGAGACGGAAGTGGATCCCCTGGGAGAATCCCTTAGCTGAGGCAAGGCGGTGTTTGCCCAGAAAAGACGGCGCGGTAGAGGGCACCGTCGTGTTTCGAGTGCTCGCTCTGTACTTAGTCCCATGCTGAGCACGGCACACCCCTTCCTTTACCCATTTATCTTCCCCAACATTCTAATAGGGATCTCTATTATTTTATATAGTTTAATTTGAAAGTAACAGAAAACATGCAACTGTTAGTTATCTTTAACAAGAAGAAATAGCGATTGGCTCATATAACCGGAAGCTAGAAATAGGGAGACTTCAGGGCTGGCTTGATCCAGGGGCTGGAGGTCTGTCTCCGCTATGACGCCCTGGGCTCTGCCTTCCCCCGTGCAGCAGTGTTAGTGGAGGGGGAGGGGTCGCTTTGGGACATGATCCCAGAAGGAGCAAGAACATTCCCAGACGCTCCCAGGCAGCCCTCTGCATGTCTCCTCGGCTTGGACTCGAGCATACACCCAGTTCTGAACTGAATACTATCAAAAGGGTGGAGGGTATATTCAGACCAGTCAGGTCTGCATCTGGGGTGCGGGGGGTGGCATTCACTGGGGCTCAAGGACTACTCAGAGGACAGACGGATACCTGGATAGAATTTGGGTTCTCCGTGAATGGAGAAGGAGGCGATCATTATGTAAGCCGCTGACAACATCCGCCAACAACACAGCAGGCCCAATGTACAGACGAAATACCTAAGATGTGGAGAAATTAATCACTTCTTTCCAAAGCCACGCAGCTTGTGCATGGCAGGCTAATGTTCGTCTCTGGCTTTCTCATCTGTCATGCTGCCGCCAATTCTTTCTGCCGAGGCTAAGTGCTTCGCACGCTTTCTGGAGTCGTTACGTAGTCTCAGCTTCTTAGACACTTGGTCTCTACACACCGGACCATGCACCTTGTAATCAGAGCTCCGAGAGCCTCACGATGCGGTGTGCCTCTGTGAGTGACAGCTGCCGTTGAGGCATTGAGGGTTAAGAGGGAATTCTGGGGGTGCCAGGGCTGGAAGGACAATCTCCATCTGGACAGACAGCCTCGACGGAACCACTGACTCATTAGCTTCCCTTTCATGCTTTCGTGGACTCTGATCAGGGCATCAGATAGGCTGGCTCACTGGGAAGGACACCTGAAAAATGGAAATGGGGATGGAGGGGGAGAGAGAGGGACATACGCCTTCCAACTGTGCAACGAGGCCGCCTTGGGGACCGTTTCAGACGAGACAAAGCAACACCCGAATAAGCTCTCGGGGGGAAACATGCCCCGGTGGAGACCGCGGTGGGGTTTGTTATGGCTGAGCCGCCACGGGAAATCTCCACCTTCCTGCCCGCTTGGCGTCTCACTCCAGTGATGAGAAATGCGGAGCGAGCGTCCGCCGCTCAGACCTTGGGGACAGTGTGCGTCTTTGGCTCTTAACCTTGGTTGAGCTATCTCCACAAATTTCCTTTATAGTTTCTCTGGCCTTTGGCTCTAACGTTGCCAGTGGAGCATTGGAAAATCCAAAAGCGTTTCAAGAATGTTACCCCTTATGAGCATCTGTATTGTCAAGGAGAAAAAAATTATTTTGCCCATTAGTAACCTTTATGCTAATGGTTTCTTTTTTCATCTCCTAATCCTCCAAAGCACATGTTTTCATTTCCATTTCAATCATTTCAATTACTTGCATCCAAAGCAGAAACAATCACAATGTCATTAACTTTTATAGTGCCCCGAAGTAAACAGCCCTTAGCCTTACCTAGCCATGCCCGTAGCTTCTCTTTTTCCTTGAAAGGCGCTCCCACGAGGTTTGGTCTCCCAGCGTGTGCTGGAAGACGCGGATTGTGTGGATGCTGTCAAGGGGGTGCCCCCCCCCCATGCGGTGTTTACGGAGCAGAGGCAAATGTTGCTCACTCAGTCCTGAGCCAATGTTTCAGCAGCCTTGGGCCCCACAGTCTTGCTTGGGGGAAGGGCTGAGTTGAATTTACACACAATAGGCCTGGTTCCTGGATCCCAGGAATGTGACTTGCATCTGAGCTGTCCCCCAGTTCTCCACATCCCTGTCCCTTGCCAGGTCGGCCCAGCCTCTACAACCCCTTACTCTCTCCTCCCGGTGCTCAAATCTCCTCTAGGAGGGAGACCTCCCTCCCCTCTACCCAGCCCACAGGGCTCCCTCCAGCCCCTATACCTACTCCAGAGCCGCTGGGATCCTGCCAGGAGAACTAGATCAGCAAATTTCAAACATTTCCACAGCCAAACTGTTTCCTAAGATGTCAAGTACATGGCGGCAGGGGACTCAGCTCTGGGTGGTGAACACAGTGCGGTACACAGATGAGGTGGCGTAGCATCGTCCACCCGAAACCTCTCGGCGTCACCCCAACATTTAATCAAAATGAATGAATGAATGAGTGAATGAATGAACGAGAATGACAGAGACAAAGGCAGAAGCGGAACTGCTCTCACTCGAAGGGCAGGGGTCGGCCTTGACGTTCTGCTCCTTGGTCCTCCGAGATGAATCCCGCCACTCCTCCTGACACACAGTGTGAAAGTCACAGACCCGAGACCGTGTGGTGGCCGGTCCGGCTGGGACTCTCACCTGCCCCTCCCTTCCGTCTCCAGCCCAGCAGTTGGAGACCTCAGACCTCCCCCAAGTTTTTCGTGTGTCTGGAGGAGTCCCACGGAAGTGCCCCTTTGCCACGGAGATGGGGCCCTCCCGGGCAGGAGAGCATTGTCCTCACGCCATTGCCGTAGCGCTGGGTCTCTCCTCCAAGGGCTTAAGGTGGCCAGGGGTGTCTCACTGTAGCCGCCGAGCTTGGTGCCGGGCACTCAGAGATGAGCGAAGCACAGACAAGGGTGCTGACAAGTCGACTCAGTGGGCCGAAGAGTCATGGCAACACTTCATCTTAGAAATGCCCGAGAAGCCATTGGATGTTTAAGACTTAGAGAAGGGAATACAGTCGGTTCTTGTCTTTGCTCTGTCTCTGCTCTCTGGGTCTTCTCGGCCCATTCCTTCTTCAGCCAACAGAAGCATATACCCTGTAGATGGAACCTTCCAGCTTTGTTTCTTTTAGTATCTCCTTCCCTCTGTGAGACTAAGCATGGCCAGCCCTTTTCTAAATCACAAAGACACCCACTCAGTGGAGTATGAGTTAGCAATGTTTTTAAATCCATGCATTTCAAGATTTCCACTTAGAAGGAGATACACCCCTCAATCCTCATACACTCCCCCAGCTATGAATCTGGAAGGTACATAAGGGTATTAGGCATATTCCTGTTTTTTAGCACTCATCACCCAATCCTTGAATTGATTTTAATTTGTCTCGGAGTTGATCAGGGCTCTCCTTGGGAGAGGAAAAGAAGGAAACTAATACTTATCATGGAGGATACTGAGCCAAGAACTGTAAGGGAGCCCTCTCTCGTGTGTGGACAGGGGCGATATTTTCTTAAACCGTGTCTAATAGTGCCTCCCCTGCCTCTTGACACACCCACAGCATTTCATGAATGAATGAGTGAATGCAGAAGGCTTTCTCTCTAAAAAGTAGGTCATCTTATATCTCAGCGCGTCTGCTACCTGGGCCCATGTAACCTATTATGTACGGTATCTAGTTACCCGAAACAGTACCTTATATTATAGAGAGCTTTCTGATTTTCATTCGCATTCTTAAAGAGAGACACATATACACAAAAGTCAATAAATAGCACGTAAGGTTTGCTCAATTACTATTTGACACATAGAGACAATCATTAAAAGAATTCTGTGAGGCGGATAATCCCTTTCTTCTTTTCATGGGGGTCATTCCACGTCTGTCTGAGGTCACACACCTCAAATTCTGGATTCGTGTTCATTGGTTACATCTCTTGAGGACCTACTGTGTGTTGGATGTGCCATAGATGCTGTCCACGTATTTTTAATTTTATCCTACAACGACTCTGTGGAGTCTAATCAATGTTGCGATTAGGGAATTTATGAAACTGGGGCTTCAAGAAGATAAACGAATTGTGTTTAAGGCCACAAGTTCATGCTGGCCAGGCCCCTTTTCTGGTAGTGCTCATTATGACTCAGACAGCTAGTCGTAGTCCTAGACATTGACCTTCTGAGACAAGTCCCATAAAGCCGCTTTTTATGTTCTAAAGGAAGCACTTTTCTTCCCAAATTTGCATTCATCTTTCTTACTAGATGACGGTGCTCAATAGTGTGAGGTGGCCAAAGTTTCCATCTCACTCAAATTCTGCATTATTTAAGACGAAACGCTTCAACTACCAAATCGATACTAATGGATCAAGTGTAACGGGAAAGCCAGAAACTCATTTCCATTCTGACCCCTTTACATGACCGATTCAATGATGGAGATGGAGATCAAGACAGAGAGACAGACCAGGCGCCCACGTTCTCACCCCGCAGGTGGTGCGTCTGAAAAGACCCGCCGAATCTGCCTGCCTGGCCGCGTGTGCAGGAGCGGAGGCAGCAGCCTTTCCCACCCTGGGGACACACCCCGACCTCTTCTTGTGCTCACCTGCTTGGAAAACAGCCGAAGTGGCAGATAGGACAGGGTCGAAATGATAGACTTTCTCCTTGGGAGACAAGAAAAGAATCAGGTTTATTTTTTGTTTATTTTTATTTCTGTTTTTATTATTTTTTAATAATTGTTTTAGGCGAGGCAACCTTTGGTTGACCTCACAGATTGCAAGGACCTTGTCAGCTTACAATCTCTTATTTATTTTTTACGCCTACAACACCCAGTCTTCGTAGGTGGTCTCCCATCCAGGTATTAACCAGGCCCGACCCTGCTTAGCTTCTGAGATCAGACGGGATTGGGCTTATTCGGGATAGCATGGCTGTAGACTCAGGTTTATTTATTGTTTTTAAATCAGTGAGATGTTTCTAAAAACACAACATTAAAAAATGGCACACGCGCACGTGCTCTGTAGAGGATGATTTTATCCCGTCTTGGGGGTCTTTCGGTTATGGCTTCCTCTCACGGAGAGCCGTGCCCGCAGGACGTGAGGGTGAGTAACAGAGCATGACGTGTGGCCAAGGAGGCTTCTCGCTAAGTGCGACTCAGCAAATTACATGCATAAGTAATTTCAGTGATAGTAAAAGAGAAACAAACCTTCAAAGGTTATGAAATTTTAGCTGTAACTTGGGGCGATCGCACGGAGGTAGGCTTTGAACTCTTTTCATCTTAAAAAGGCACATCCTGAAATATTACAGTATATGCATGTCAAATAAAATTCACTAGGTCTGTAATTCAGAAGCAAAATAGAGCTTTTGAATTCTCTAACATCGGTCCGCTATTGATATTATTAACAGGACTGCCTCGGGCCCCAAATAACTGAGTTAGAATTCCTAGACACGTCTGAGGCCACGGCTACTCCCTGGTCAGTCACAGCTGGCCCGTGGGCTGGGGAGTCTTACACACCAGGGCAGTCAGTTCAGCTGCAGTAGAGAGAGCGAGCCCAGGGCTGCTCACAGACCAGCTGTTTCTCGCGGCTCTTTGCTTTGGGTCAACCAGTTCTCTTCACATCAGGGACGCTACCTAAGAGCAACATAATCCCCGAACGTGGTGCAGGCCCTCGTGGGGATGCGTTATTTCCTCAGGCCTCTTGGATCTTACCGAACAGCAGGCTATTTATTCCCTCAGTCACCCCCAAAGGGGTGTGCCAGCCACGCTGATGAACTTCTGCACCTCCATCCATTTTGGGAGTCTTATTGACAAGGACTGGCTCGTGTCCAGGGGACTCACTGGAAAGGGGTGTTTCTCAAGCCCACTCGGAAGCCAATATAATAGATTTGGTTGTCACAGACTTTAATATCAAATATTTCAGTCTATATTACCAGCTACTTATGTTGTTCTGCTACAGGGACTTTAAGACATGCCCTCTTTTAAATTCAACTGATTGAACCTTTCATCACACATTCATTCATTCAACAAGCATTCGGACTGGACCGTTCAGAGCTGGACCACACCAAACATGGAGCTGGAGGACTTCAGGGCACTTAAGAAAGGCTTGGGGAGGGTGATGCTAAAGGCCATGGTATACTCGCCCATAAGAAATAGTTATAGGGCAAGTTTCATTGCAACCTAACGTGAGAAATTTTCCTACTAGTGCCTTGATATGTATTCACCATCCTTCAGAAAACTCAGATGTGGGAGGCAGGAAGCCAACAGCAGGCGTGAACCCAGGGGATTAGGAGGATGTGGCAGCCCCAACTCTTTCACGTGCCCAGGAGGGGAGGGCAGAGCTTGGCGGTGTGGCCGCCTCCGGACCCTGGGAGGGCCCAGCAGGAGACCACGGCCCAGCGTGCAGCCCCGCACACCAGGGCGACTCCCAGAAGGCAGCGGGAGAGAGCGCGGGCTCGGGCGTCTCTCGTTGTCGTCTGCTTGGTCCCCAGTCCACTGTGTACGGGCCCTGTGACCTCGAGTAAAGCTCTTAACCCCTCTCCACTTTCTTGATGACGTGGAGATAGCGTCATCACCACTAGGGCAGGCACGGCGCTTAGCCCCGTGGGTGGCCGGAGAAGGAGGGTGCTCAGTGGCCAGTGTGGCTGCGCTGCCTCTGCTGCCAGCCCCTCCGTCCTCTGTCCACTTCCCACATCCGAGCTTGTGCTCAGGAGTGCACATGCACACATACACATACGCACACACACGTGCACACACGTGCACATGCACACATGCACTGTATGGCTCTACGTGTACCAGGTGGACAGAACACATACATGGGTACATTCTCGCCTTTCCAGAAAGCTCCCTTTCACGTTCAGGCTGCCACTTTCTCGGAGGGGGCTGTCTGATTCCACGGGCCTCTGCAAACGGCCAGCTGGTGCGATGACTAACTCCCTTTTAGGCAGTAATTAATATTTAGTCAGGACTAGGGATGGGGCTTGGGGTATGAGGGAGGGGTGGCTGGCCAACTCTTTAGAGGCAAGTGTCATTAACCAGGCAGTGGGGACCGAGCAGGGTCTGAAAAAGATGTCGACGTCTCTTTGTTGTAGGGCGTCGCTGCCCCTGCTGCTTTTCTGGCCAGTACTTCCTGGACGGGGCTAGAAAAAGGTAGCAAAATACACCATTCTTACCAGATCTTCCACTTTCCAAGTGTAGAACACATTGCGTGCCGCCGATGCTGCTCCTTCGGGCTGCCTTTCTGAGTGTGCTTGCCGCTGGTTCTCTTTGACCGGTTGCACTGAATGATTTGCTTGAAGTCCTGTCGACTGGGTGGAGGAGGGAAAGCATCGCCGTCGAAGCCCCGGAGTCTGCAGGGTGAGAGGCAGAAGATGCGTGCTGTCCTAAAATAATCCTGTTCTTGGGTAGAAGTGTAGGTGTCAAGAGACAGCCAGTGCTCGGTTTTCTGGGGCAGAAGGAAGACGCACTTCTGAATCCTGAGTTAATCTTGAAGCCTCATTTGCACCAAAAGGTGCTTATCTTCTTAGTTAGTAGGTGACAAAAAAATGACACTTCTGAATCTTCTTTTCCCTCATTTGCCTTTTGAGATTTTCAGAGATTTACCAACACCCAAGAAAAATTATAAAGCACTAAGAGGTGAAGTTTGGGTTTCTGAACAGCCAGAGGTTGATTGGTGTGATTTATTCAGACTGAATTCCAGTCTGGCTTTCCAGAAAAAAACGAGAGACCAGCCACCTATTTTCTGTGATTTGAACCCCCAAACCTCTCCCTCTTGGGCCTATTACTGTAGTTAAAATGACAGTCCTTTAAAGTAACCAGTTTTTTTAAAGACATAAATAGCTCATGGGCCTGTCAGTCATTCATATTCTAGTCTGAACGAGTTCCTTCCAGTTTGATTTCTAGAGTTATACTAGTTGTATGGGAGGAAGGGGTTTTGCAAAATCAAAATGGTTTGGTACTGTCTCTGAAAAGTGGGACTGGATGTGGTACCGCGGTGAGGAGCTCCCGGTTTGGGGCTACTTGTGTGCTGTAAGCATTCATCTCTACCACTCCAGCCTCAGGCTCCATGTAATCCTGGCCAACAGGAAGAGGCAGCAGACTGCACTGAAGACGAGAAGCTGGTACCACGCTGCTGGGACCATGCTCCGTTGTCCCGATGACAGCAAATTGTGCCGAGACTTACGGAACAGGGTTAGAAATGAGGAGGAGTCTGGGTCACGCGTTCCGAGTTCTTCCCTCCCTCCGCCTCCTCGCCTTGGGCGGCCGGGATCTTCCTTATGTAACAGGGTCGGGAAAAGGAAGGCAGGAAGGTAAAAATATTACCCCGCAGTGGAGGCACGCCAGCAGCGCACTGACTTCTGGGATAGGGAGATGAAGATGAAAGGGGCTCGGAGGACCGTGGGAAGGAGCAGAACCCGCGGGAAACCTCGGGGCGTCCTCGGGCCCCGGGCGTCCATCTGTGTTCTGTTCTCTGCGCGGCTGCCGTCTGCGCAGCTGGAAACCAGGCCGGAGGAGAGGTGCCTCCGTCGCCAGGGCCGAACGGGTTACTCTTCCAGAGACTGTCACGAAGCGAGTTTCTGCTGCCACCTGGCAGCCCTCACGCACGTTTGTGGGAAGGAAATTACGACAAGGTGATTTTCTGAAGAAATAGCCAGACTAGACTCTAGACTCTTTAAATGGTACATGGACCTTTTTCCTTTCGAAAAATTGCTTGTTAGAAAATTCATTTTCCAGCCTAGTTTTGCGATCAGAGTCCGAGGGGCTCAGGTTAAGTCCAAAGAAAAGGTGCAGACATGCGCTGGGCTCTGAGGCCCAGAATCGGGGCCCAGGAAAGTTGGACTGAGTAGGGGGCAATATAGGAACCAAACGCCAGGGCCGGGGGGATGCTGGGCATCAGGCAAGATGCCCTTCCTGGGAGTTTCCGGCCATTACCTGCTGGGAATAGAAACCTTTTCTCTGCTGGGGTCTCATCTTTCGGGGCTGCAGCACTTAGCCAGGAAAGGCCAGGCTGGGGGAGGCTCGGGGAGGCCACGGCTATATATAGGTCCCAGGATTCCTCTGCCGAGCCTTCGGAAATGTTCAGGCACCGAGAGTCACGAAGAAACGATCGCTCTGTCTGTTCCTTGAAGTATAAAAATGGTTTTATTTTTAGACATCACGGTGGTTTTTTTTTTCTTTTTTTTTTTTTGACTCTAATGGCAGCTGTCTTCAGATGCAGCCGTGGAGAGCAGAACAATGCAGCCAGGGGCGGGTGCGGGCAGGAGCTTCGGAACGTGTCAAAGTTTCCCCAGGCTCCGCGCCGCCGCCGTCCGGGGCCGGGTCGTTCCCGGCGGGGGTGGGGGTGGGGATGGGGGTGGGGGTGGGGGTGGGGGTGGGGAGGTGGGGCTGGGGGTGGGGGTGGGGGTGGGGGTGGGGGTGGGGGTGGGGGGTGGGGGTGGGGGTGGGGGTGGGGGGGGCAGGACGCGCGTCGTCAAGTGTGCGGCAGCGTCGCTGGCCTCCATGCGCCCGATGCCAGCAGCACCCCCGCCGCCAGCCGAGGTCACCAAATGCTGCCACATGCTCCTCGGCGGGCACGATTGTCCTAAGGCAAGACCACGGCTCAGAAAGCGCGGCCTTCGCCGCGGCCTCGGCGTTCCGCGTGCGCCCGGCGGTCAGCTCTTCGCCTCGGCGCCGGCTCTCCTTCGGGCTCGCTTTCCCTCCGGGCGTCCCCCGCCAGCCCCACCTCCGCGGGGGCGCCGCTCCCCCTCTGTTTTCGCATCGCCTCCCTCCGACGAAGCGCATTCCGCCCTCCCCCAGCCCCCACACCATGCAGCCAGTTCGATGCACACTGTTCTCGCCGTGAAATGTTTGCGTTGTATTTACCAAATATGTGTTCCTTAAGTAAAAGTTTGCCAAATGGTGCTGCTGCCGCAGGAGAAAACACATTTCCACTCAGTGTTTCCATTTGGTTTTGTTTATCTGTGTTTCTTAAGGCAGCGCCAAGAGGACACATTCATCCCGAGATCTCCGTGATAATGTTCTTTTGTACGGCGCTAGGTTTCTTTTACACCTTCCCGGCATTCAGGACCCCAGGATGAGACCAGGGAGACACACTCCACCGTGGGGAGAACCCTCATTTCAAAGCACCTCGTGTCGGACTATGGCGCCCTGTCGCACGCTGAGTGGGCGCGGCCTCCAGCCCAGGGGCCTGGCTGGCTTCTTGCACCCAGATCCAACACACCCCCAAAGCAGAAAGAGAAGCGTTTCTCCTAGGAACGACAAGCTGAACCGTAAGGTCAAGGCCAGAGCTACTGGGCAACAGCCTAAGAGATCAGCGTTTAATCAGATCTAAATTTAGAGTTTGGAAATGGAGTCTGATTAGAATGGGCAGGACTGAGAAGAGCAGTTCCGACACAGCTCAGATGGGCCTCTCGCTCCTTGTTCACAGCCCTTAGGTGCTTCCTCCAGTCCCGCCTTCTCCTGCCCAGCTTCCTTGCCCTATGGTCCGGCCATCCAGAACTGTTTTCAGTTTTCCAACCGTGCCTAGTTTCACCTCTGTGCCTAGAATGTCTCTCCTTTCTTCCCTTCCACCTGGGAAATTCCTACTCACCGTTCTTTACTAACTCAAGCATCTTCTCTTTGATGCCATCTCTTTACCTAATAACCTGTGGTGTATGATGTTTCTTCTCATGACATTAAAATCATGTATGTTTCTTGTTGAATTTCCAACACTCGGAACAAAGTAGGCAATCCCTGAATGTAACTGAATGGATAAAGGCATGAGCCCAGTCTCAAAGACGTGATTGAGGATTTGCTATCCTCGAGAAGAGTTGTTGTTGTTGTTGTTTGTTGTTTGTTTGTTTTTTAATGCATTCACTGAAGTTGTGAATTTTTAAAGGTGTCTTGAAAATTCCAAGGTCTCCATCCAATCTCTTTCACTTCGGAAATCCTGGCCAATTCTAAGGCCACAGCCCAGGCCTCTGCTGCAGTATATCCATCTAATATAAGGGTTTTCATCACGATTTCCCTCTTTATATGGTTTTCAATTGTCATGGCATCCTTGGAACTATTTTGCCTAAACTGAAATGGAGTTTCCTCTTTACCTTTATTCTCCTATCTGAAGATATAATTTTACATACAAGATTTTCCTGCAAGATGTGAGCCAAATTTTAAAAGAAATGTTACGCGTTGTTAGCTTAACAAACCTATTAGTTCTGTAAGTGGGTTCCGTCCGTCCTGTGCATTTTACTATGTATGCATTTCCCTTTCTTTTTATTAATTAATTGATTAGCAACCTAATATGCCCACCACCCAAAAAACGTGGCCTTGTAGTCACGTGCTAGGAATAAGCAAAGCCCATAGGAAGGAGAGACGGCCAGTAGCAAAGCCCAGACAGATGCCCACGGGAGGCGCCGAGCTCTGAGAGTGAGGTCCCCGGGTGCCTGTGGCGTGCCCGCCGTGACTGCAGTCTCTCCTCTTTCACCCTCCCTGACCACTCAAATTGTGATCATTCTTACTCGTTATTACCCTCAAAAAAGACACGTGGTACCACGTGGAGCTCCGTGAACATCCTCCATAGGAAATGTGTCATTAGGGTGGCGAGTCAAGCTGATGCTCTGCCATTTTTTCAAAGTTATCATAAAAGACGAATGCGAAATGGAGGTTGTTAGCCCTTGATTTCTGGGGGCAGCCGAGGGCAGTGTCCACAGCGGAAGCATGTCCTGTCGCCTGGGACTCGGCCAGCTCTTCCCCTCGATGCCCTCCCGGCAGGAGCGAGTTAATCGTTAAGTCATGTCCAGGTATAAGACGGAAGTTTTCATATTTGCCTAAGTCTTCCATGTTTCCCTTCTCTTTCCCTTTCCCTGTCAAGTCATGTTTGAGAAGATTTCTTAATTTTCAGAAGAAAAAGATCCAGAACCCAAGAATAAAGCTAATTATAATGACAAATTGACCAAAATGAGAAAAATGACAAATAATCTGTAGGCTGAAATTTTCCCAAAAGCCAAGAATAAATAAAGTGTCTCTTAAAGTGCCTGGTGGAGGAAGCTAATAAAAGAACTCAATTATCTGTTGTTTGTTTCTTCAGTCTGTGATATCTGACTTTAAAAGGGGGGAGAAAAATGTAAAAATTTTAAAGATAAAAAGTGAAATAAATAGAAGTTCGTGAGCTTCTGTGAATTTGGCAGTTGAGAGGAAATGTATTCATAGTAAAATAGCTAATGAAGCTATAGATTTGCTTTCAAGAGTAACCTCACTCTATCTAACCTCCTCTCTCTTACGTGAAATTGCTTCAGTCGGACAATCGGACACCTGGCTGCCCACTTATTATTATTGTTGTCAGTGTTAACTGTTTTACCGTAAATAGATGCCATACTTTGTGTCCCTGAAATTCGCCTCATTCCTGTAAGGGAACCAAAGAAAATAGTTAAGCAAGGAGCAAATATATACAATTCCAGGTTTGATGGAGAATGGGGGACAATCCATAAGAAAGGGAGGGGAGGTGACCCGGACAGTATCAAGTTATATGCAGAGAGGTCCTGCCACCCACTGGAATTATTTGACCTTACCTGGGCACTTTCTGAAAGCTAAATGCCCTAGAGACAGGTATGATCCTCTTCAGAGGACTTTCTCAGAAGACATAGAGAACCTTGAAAGATAAATGACTATCATGATTAGGGAAGTTTTTGTAGCGAATCCACTATGGTCTGAATATTTGTGCCCTGCTCCCCCAAATTAATATGTTGAAACCCCACCCCGCAGAAGTGATGACATTAGTAATAATAATAATAGTAAAAATAACAACAGTAATTATTATTATTATTATCATTATTATTATCATTATATTTTATTAGGGTGCTGTTACTATCCCCATTTTGCAGTTGAAATAACTGAGGCCAAGAGAGGTAGAGCCGCTTGACAAGGCTACATGACTAGTAAGTATCAGAGCTAAGTTCTAAAGGCTGAATGTCCGGCCCAGTGGGCCAGCTCTTGACCGCAAAGCCACACTGCTTCTCAAGGACACAGACGTTGACATCGATCATGAAACGTGCTCGTATTATTAAAAGGGGTTTAGGTGTACAGAGAATAGAGTGACTCATCCAGGAGTCTAATAGGACTTCTTAAACGAGGTGACATTTCAAGGCAAGAGGTTCAATCTGATGGTAGAAACATAAAATGGCAGAAACGAGATGGAAAGTTTTGTCCTTAAGTTAGTGTTTTGGAGAGCGATTTAATATGGATGTGTTTTATGCCAGGTTTTTTTTTTTTTTTTTTTTGTAAAGCTCTGCATGCATAAAACCATAGTGATCTATTGATATTCATTAAAGATGTACACACATATATATGCATGAATTTCATTATGTAGATCGGTCAACTCACCTGTTGGGTGAGAGATGATGGTTTAAGACCTAAACGGAGCACCATGTCGCAATGACATTTTGAAGAACCGCGTAGTTTCGGACATTTGCAGCATTGTCATTAATATCCGCACAGTGGCGGAACGAGGAAACAGGAACTCTGCAGAGCTCTGTGAGGTCAGTCTCCCCAGTGGCGCTGCCAGGTGACGGTGACGGCCGCCAGCACTGGGCAACGGGCCCGCGAACCCGCCAGGCCAGATCTCATTTGGATATAAGGAGCGACACATTTTATTCACTCTGTCATTCACTTTTTTGGACTCGCTGACTCCCGTATTTACCAATCATTTTTTGAATAGGTCCAGAACCCTATATGTTGGCTCTTGAATGGGTTGGCCAGGGGGTGTTTTGCTTAGGGCAGAATGGGCAAGATCTGGATGTTGCAGGGAAGCTAGAGGGTGAAGTCTAAGGCCAGCCTTGAAGGAGAAAGCTCTTAGACGTTAGTCCAGCCTAGAATGCCCGAAGGCGAGAACCAAGCATCCTAATCAGATCACTGTTGATGCCAAAAGGGAGTGGGAAACTTTTGGCACCCTACAGAGAGTTCCTAGTAGCAGCACATTATAGTCTGAACGGTCGACTGAATCTAAGATATCGATTTCACACACTGGTTAGAGATCTAGCAACAAGAAGGGCTGGGACTTCAGGGAACCGGGCCAGAGATGGCTAGGTGGGCAGTTTTAGTCACAGTCAGGATGGCAACAGGACTCCATTCTCCTGAGAGCTGTGGATTGGAGGAACTCTCCCGGGTGAGGCCAGCATGCATCTCAGAGCCCAGAGATGGGACCCGGAGCTCCGTGAGCCCTGGGGAGGGGGCCGTGCTCGCACAGGAGGGCCGGACGCTGGCTTCGCTGCAACATCCGGGGAGCAGCAGCAGCCTCGCATCCCTGTGTCCCGGGCCCACCCTGCTTCAGGCACTGCGTGTCCATTATCCGAGTCTCGCCGCAGCCCAGCAAGGTTCACGTCATCATCCCATTTCGCAGATGAGGGGACTGAGACTCAGCCAGGAGGTGACGGAGCCAGGCTTCAAACCCTGGGTTCTCTGACTCGGAAGCCCACATTTTTCCTCTATTAGCAAACGCTGCTTCTCTTGAGCCAGCGTATCTCAGCAGCACTGGAAAAGGCAGAGACTTTATGGTGCTAAGCACTGTGGGAAATAAAACAGAGGCACGAATGATGGTCTTAGTCAGTATTCACCAAATGCTAGATCCTATGAGGGACACGGTGGCATCCCACAGAGACAGTTACCTTCTCTGCCTTCTAGGGTCTTCCAATCCAAGGTGCAGTTACTTGCTTCATTGAGCTGTCTTAAGAAGGAAAGGTGCTACGTTTGTACAAGTTATTTTTATTACAGATGCTAAATTACTATAAGTTAGCTGAATCATCCTCTGAATACAGTATACCTTCAGTATTTTTTTTAGCCCAGGTGTTGACTTAATGGCGGAATGAATGAATGAATGAATGAATGAATGAATAAAGGCACATTTGCTTGCTCTTATAGATTAGATTTCTTGCTATGGATAAACCAAAGGAAAAAATATTTTCCCATACCCCCTGAAGCAAGTCTACTTTGTTTTGTGGGAGGCAGCAATTTATAGACCTATCTACACATTATTTTCTAAAACTCAAGTATTTTGAAAGAGCAGATGGAGTACCATACTGTATACACTAGTCATATATTTTGGAATATAATTCTTTTTGTGCAATTTGGTGCTGCTTTATTTAGCAAAAGCCGTTGAAGTTTTTAAAAGCAATGAACCAAAGAACACGAGTGGCTCAGATCGCAGCAGACAAACCCTCAGGCACGAGGCCGATGCTTTTCAAATTCTGCTCTGCGGACCCCAGCCCTGGTCCACATCGCCTCCCACCCTTAGACATGGCGACCCACTTTGTTCTGGGGGGTGAGTGGGTAGAGCGTGGTTATCTGCGGTTCTCGTAAAGCCTCTGCGTGATTCTGATATGCACTGAGGTTTGAGAACCATATCTGGGTGCTGTTCTTAGTACCTCATTTTCTTGAGCCTCTTACTCATTTTCATCACTAAATTATTAAAGAAACAAAGGAAAGAAAACTCCATTCCATTTACGTTTTCTAAGAGCCACGGGAAAAGCAAACAGGTGTTGAGCACCTCCTGCGTGGCCAGGAAGACTGACTTGTAGATGTCACTTGATCTTCACAAGAACTTGACACTGTTTTAAGAATTAACCGGCCCTCGGATGTAGAGTCGAATTATGCTTCTACACTAGTTACACTGAGCAGACTTCTCGGTTCACAGCGGGACTTTCCCTTATGTTGCTATGGCTCCTTTTTACCCCTGCTCCCCAAGCCCACTCCGCTACCCTGATAGAGACCTACTTGAACATGGCGGTACTAAGATGGGCACGTTTCCTTATAAAACAGTTCTTCTTTTGTATGTGTGCGTGATTATTTACATAGATAATCACTCTATAATTAAGTCGCTCTTAAAAGGTACGCATCCGTTTGTCTTCTCGCACGATGTCGCATTCCCAGGCACGCTCCTGCGCACACCTGTGTGGGCTTCCAGGGTCCGCCTTGTGCTTCGCGGCCCACGTTCCCTGCGTCCCCTTTATGTCCTTCCCAGCTGCAACGCACCCATGTCTCCTCCGGAGCTCCACTGTCAGGGAGAATTCTGCGACCGACATCCTCATCTGTATAGCCCTCGGGGACCTGCGCGAGAGTTATTTCTGAGATGCGGGCCCAGGAGCTGGATCTTGGAGGCGTGTGATATGTGCGTCTCTGATCTCAGCCTGACTTCCTTGCTGGAGATAACCTGTGAGAGCTGCCATTCCCCGCATCCCCGCTAACACCTGGTGCGGACCGCCTTTTAAGTCTGGGTCACTCCGATAGCCGGGAGGGCAGTGCATTTCCTTGTTGTTCGGATTCTTATGCCTGGGATTCCTAGTGAGTTTGTGCATCTCTTCACATGCTTTTTACCCATCGGGACTTTCCCTTCTGAGAATTGCCTTTTCGTGTCTTTTATCTGCTTTTTGCTTTCTTTTTATATTCCAGGTGTTCATTCCTGGTCAGCTTTAGATTCTGTAGTAATTATATCCTAGTTTGTAATTTGTCAGATTACTATAATTTATTTTTTTGAACAAAAATCCTGACTATTTAATGTAGGCAAATCCAACCATTTTTCATCTTACGGGTAGTGATTTCAGGATCATAAAGCACTTTATGAAGTACTTTCCCACCCAGAATAAAGAAACAGGACCCCAGAATGGCTGCCCGCTGTCACACTGTTAGTTAGCAGCAGGATTTGAAACTATTAACAATTAACCATAAATTAATCACAGTGTTCACAACACTTTTAAAGCAGTCTAGTATTACTTGCACTAAAAACATCATTCTGCGAGTTTCACTCAGAGATCTCTCAAAAATCGTAACCTACACCTTCTGTTCATCAGATTTCACTGAATTTTCCTTTCCGCCCCAAATTCTAGCAGTGCCTCAAATTGCAGTACAACCAGACTGGCCGTAATTACAGTTCGGCCTTCATTAAGCTAATTACTCCTTGTACTCAAACTGAGCTACTTCGCTCAAATAACACCATGAGCCAGTCTTTTCTCTGCCTTTTCTAGGAAAGTACAGGCTCATGTCATAGTTCTGTGTCCCCTCAGAGCTGCCCTCCTCCGGGAGCCCTGGGGTGCAGCTCACACTGCAAGAGGAACGTGGGGAGGGAGTGGGGGACGAGGGAGGCTGAGCCCAGGCCCCCTCCTCCCCTAATTGCACCCAGCCAAGGTCGGCCTTTGTTCCTGGTATGTTTCGGGTAATATGTAATATCCTATTTGAAAAAGGATTCTACTGCCGAAGGGGTGGGGGAGCATTGTCCTGGAGAACTAGGCTGCTTAATATAAACCGATATATTTTCATCCCTCTGCTTATGTTACATTTCTACAGCGCTTTGCATTCTGAAAAACACATCTACATGATTTGGATTTATAAAACCTTGTAAGGTGGGCATATTTTAACAGCTGCAGCAAAATTTTCTCATAATCAAAGCTCCATATTACAGCACTGTCCTGGCAGGCGGGCTGAAGGGCTATATGTCAAGAGATGGTAAGATGATCACCGGATGAGAGCTAAATGACCCCTAATCTCTCTGTTCATGCAAAGATATTCTGACTGGAAATGATTTGAGAGGAAAGCAAAATGATATATATTTTTTGCCTACACTAGGCTCTTGTCTGTTGGGCCTGGGGGGGGGGGGGTTGGAATGAGGGGCTTCACACGTCCTTTGAACACCTGTCACTAGTCACTGTGGTAGGTGCCTCATTTATTTAACCTTTATAGCCACTCAGGGAGGGAGGTATTGTCAAGTCCACAGGAAAGGGGATGTAAGGTGACATGAAAACCTTAGAGCCCAGAGCAATCCAGCTCCAAAACCATGCTCTCTGCCCTGCGTGGGGACGCCTCCACGTGAGCCTCACATCTTTAAAAACTAGCCCCCCAGATCTTCATTAAGCGCGGTTGTTTTTCGAAGGGAGTTCTTCCTAAGGAGTTCCCGTCTCACGCTGGGCGTCACGTGGGCACCTTGGTCCTCTCCCTGCCTCCGGTCCTCACCTCTCGCTTTTGGATCAGGCCACAGCATCTGTCATTTCCAGCTGCATTCAGCCTGCTTTTGGAGGAGGTCACTTGCCGTGACTCAGCTGCGAGCATCTTTCTTGCTTTGATTTCCTGGGTTTCCAACACAAGCCCATGCTATTTTTGGTTTTGCCTCAGGAAAAATCGGAAAACAGCAGTCCGGCCTTCTGCCTGTTCAAGTTGTTGATTCAACTTGGCTTTCTCTCTTCATTCATGAATTCTTTCTGGGCCGCCCGATCGAGAGGTTCTTCTCTCTCCTCAGAGGTCGCACATCTGGGACAGAAACGGGGCCAAAAGTGGTGTCAGCTTTGGCATCTTCCTTTTTCACTCTTCCCGTGAGAATCCTTCAAACTATAAAATCACTCTTTCCCTCTCCTAGGTCTTAAATAAAAGAATAAACATGTGGGGTAACGTCGTTGGATAGTTTTATAACAAATATGCATATAATATGACTGAGAAAGACGGAACAAAAATAGGAATATTTAATCTTAGCCTTTTATTACCAGGGCCAATGTTTTAAGAAACTGCGCTCTACTCATTGAAAACTGCCCGGGTTTCACAACTTGAACTTCTGGAATCTCACATTTTACACTAAGAGGCAACTTAGTCACATGTTCCTGATCGTTCTAAAAGTAAGAATGTGCATCCATATGGCACTTTGCAGTCCGTGTGTGCTATCTATTTTACTTTAATTACTCCACGGAATAGCTTTTATTATCCCTCTTTCACATAAGCAAATTCAGATGCAAAAAAGCCTTGAAGTTTCTAACAGAGCATTCGTTTTGAAAAGGAAATGCATGCGCAGGAGGATTTAGCAGAATCGCCTAGACCTGACGTATAAGTCCGTAGCTTCTCTTGCCACCGACGATGCTGTGTTGATGAAGAAATGATGGGAGGCTTTGGGAGAGCTCCCCCAGGTGGAACACCGAGGCAAGACTGGATTATCGGGCAGCGGGCTTACACTCGGGTCGGTGTCGAAGGGGCAGGATTCGCAGAGCCCGGCAGGGCTTTATATTCTCCGTGAGAAACATCGAGGCCTCTCTTCGTGAACTGGTGCTGTCATTCCCCTTCCTCTCGGGATTCCTTCCTGCAGCCGGCTGCTACGAGCCAAGCCCCCAGAGCAGCCACGGCACAGTCAGGATTCCCCAACTGGAATAAAAGGAGCACCCACAATTCTCAACAGGCTAGGCAATAGTCCCGGTGCAGAGGAGTCACATGGTTAATAGGAAGTGCCCTCACCCCGGGATTATAGCAGTATGGTGCAGTGTGGAGGGGACGTTTGCTTAAACTACATCTTTTAAAACAAGAACACGAGGGCCGTGATGGGGTGACAAGCCTGCCCGAGTGAAAGATGAGTGGTTAGCCTGTTATAGTGGGTTGGGGTGCATTTCAAAAAGGGACAACAGCATGAAAGATCAAGAAAATGATCAGTAACCTGGTGTTTCTAGAAGGCTGGGAGGTGGCGACCAATGAGACTGGATAATACAGGCAGAGGCCCCATGATGGAGGTCGGTCGTTTCCCATATTAAAGATCTGGGCTTTATGTTGCCAAGGTCCACGTGGTCAGATTTGCATTCGGCTCGTCACACGGGTCCCTCTGTGGAGGAGGGTGAGAGAGAAGCTCCTGCAGGAGGGACATCGAAACTCAGCAGGCGGAGGATGCGGGAGTGGGAAGCAGAGGGAAAGCCGAGGACCACTGAGAAGCTGGGGTCACAACGGAGTCCAAGATGACTTCATTATTTTGGGTCCAGCGGAGGGTGCTATAAACCTTCATAGGAAATGCCCCAGGAAGGACGGTTTTAAAAGGAAGATAAACTGGGTCGTGGAAAAGTCGTGTGAGAAGCTCTTCTGACTACAGACAAATCAGCTTGTAGATCGAGGCTGGAAATGCAGCTTCTGCTCTGGCTCCCTTTAAATCGGTTGGTCGGGCTTCCTCATGGCCAACTTTGAGAATCTGATGAAAGCGATGGATGTCCTGAGGCTGGAAAAACACACGTGTACCTGTGCGTGAAACACGACGCGGTGTCCAATAGTTTGAAGCGCTCCAAGTTAATAACGCTTGCATTCAACAGGGCATGGAGCTGTAGCATGCAAACCTCTGACCTGCCAGGGCACAACGTTGAGAGCCTGTCACGTGCCTTCTGCTCCCGCTGTGTGACGGGAGAAGGCCAGCCGCAGCCACATGGTCGACTAGCAGCCCAGGCCCGTGGGAGATGAGCAAACAGGGGCAGGACCCAGAAGCCGCAGCTCTCACAGGCTCCTCTCAGCCCTTCTCGGCACAGCCTAAACTCCTCCCCAGACTTTCCGCCCAGGCAGAGCTAATAGAAGACGTGTCGTTCAGACTCGGTTACTATCTATTGCATGTCTGTGGTCTTTCCAGTCCCAGTTCATTATCATCATGAGGTTGGGACCGCATGGTGAGGTCAACCACCTGCAACTTTCACTGGACCCTCCGCTCAATTCGGTCAAACTCTGTCTGTGTCCAGAACCTAAGTCACTTTTGTTTTCACAAGAATATAAACGTTCTTCTCTTTTCACCTCCATCTTTTGATTCTTTTTTTCCCCCACGAGCTCTCTACACATTCCTCTGAAATAAACTTTTTCACACATTTTTTTTCTCCCGCTGAGCCTTGTTGACACTCCTGTCCTCTGATGCAATAAATATCCCTTCACATCCAGAGAGTCCCTCGAACAGATACACAGGTGCATTAAAGTATTCTGTCATTTAATAGTAATTGGGTACATGCTATGTACTAGGCCTCCCTCGAGGAAGCCAGTCTAATGAATGAGGCGAACGTGCATTAATAAATTACCCATGGTGTGATCATTATGCTAATGGAGGTGTCGGACCCAAGAGGTCATATCGGGCATGTTGCACTCTCCCTGCTCTGATGGGTCGAGGCACTCAGACATTTCTTCAGCGAACATGTGTTGCACCCTTCCGAGCAGACTACAAAGTGCTGTGGAGCAGAGACGCAGACGAATCTTGAATTTCAGAAATATTCGCGACTTCACGCAGATATATAAAGTAAGCTATAACAGAAGGTAAACGTGACACATGCCATAAATACGAGGAAAAGCAAAGCGGAGACTAATATTTATTGAGTACCTACTATGCGTCAGGAATGATTTTAGGCACTTTCGTTTCTATTTTCTGACCGAATATTTCTAACTGTGCTTTGAAGTATTGTTCTCATTTTACAGAGGAGGAAATTAAGGCTCAGAGATGATAAGTAAGTTATTGTAGATCTCCCTATTTCTAGAACTCATATAGTTCCACCATATATTGCCAAAGAAAGACGTTAAAATACTGAAGTGAGAAAGAACATGACCCATTCAGTTACTACTCCGTGCCCCGGTTTCCTCTCGACACCGTTTCTGTCTCCCCTGCCCGTCATGGGGACGTGTACCCCCGGAACTCCCTTAGAGTTTGTCTCTTAGCAGCTCTATCATTGATATCCCAATAATTTCAAAAATAAGTCCCTTTGGGCGTGGCTTAGCAACTTCCTCTTGCCTTTCTCCTGTGATTTACCCAATCCCTGTCAACGCGAATCTTGGGGATAATCAGATGTGCTGCCTTTATAGGATGATTTTCCATGGGTATGCCGTCTTTATTTGTAAAGTACAAGCATTTCTTATTCAGACATAGATATGGCAGGTCCCTTTTCTTGTAATGCAGGGCCTTTTGTGTCCATCTTAACAAAACTACTCACAATCCCACCCTCCTGGTTTCCTTTACTGGGGCATTATTATAGCTCAGATACGACTATCCAATGTCACAGACGTTATTGGATGTACTTACGAAATGACCCAGATTTTATCCCCTTTACAATCTAATGCTTTAAAGACATGCTAGCTTCACCACACTGGAAAGTCGCTGCCTGTCAGAAACAATTTGGATATCGAGATTTGTCACGTGACCTTCCTAGGAGGGACGTCTAAAGTAATGCTCATTTAGCAGACTCGCGTCCTCTGCGTGGTACTCACCCAGCAGTCACACTCGCGTTTGCTTGTTGGCTGTTGCGGTGATGAGCCGCCGTATTCTCAGCTGGGCCTGGAGCCCGTTTAGTTTGGCGCTCATTAATGATGAGCAGGGAGTGAGCAGTTTGCAGAACCGTCTTAGAAACCCAGTTAGCTGAAGATAAATAGTCGAAAGTTGGCTGATGAGCGCTCAGGAGGTGGGCTCTGGAGAAAGGGCGGCATTCAGGAACACCAGCGTGACTTTTGGTGCCCTAAGTCTGGAAGGGACAGGATCTGCTGCAGTACGCGATGCTTCATGGCCTGGTTTCTTGAGGTGCACCCCAGGGTCAGGCATGAGGCATGCTGCTGGAGTGGTCATGCAACTGCATCGTTGCCCTGGGCTTTAGTTCTCACCATTTATACACGTGCTTATGGAGCATACCTGCTTCCCCGTCACCTGACCAACCGCTCTTGCATCAGCAGAGTACCCTGATATGGTCCTTTGGAAGATTTTATACCAGAAGAACAAGCATTTACAGCTTCACTTTTTCCTTACCAAATGAATTTTACATTGGAAAAAAAAAATGGTTTTAAGTAGTATCGATCTCGCCTCGCGTACTTTCTAGTTCTCATTTTCCCTTCTCCCTTCCTTCACCTGTTCCACCATGCTTGTTCGGTGCAACAAGCAGATGGAATGAGAAAGAAGTTTTCTCGAATTTTCTCCCTCTTGCTCTCTCTGTTCCTTGGGCAGGGCAGTGAGGAAGAGGCTCTTCGATTCTGAAGTCGGAAAGGAAACGCCCCAGCTGCCGCTGGGAGCCCTCCGTTTAGCGGTGCGCCGGCCGAGCCTGTGTAACACATTTTAATGTCCTTCCCAGGGCACACTCTGTCTCCCTGTTGCTGCCAGCGAACTGGCAGAGGACCCCTCTGAAGTCCCACTGGCCACTCCTGGAAGGGACTTGGGACTATCCATTTCCTAAAGATTAATAGCCCCTTGTTTAGAGGGCTTTTTTCCCTCCCACTAGCCCATCCAAAATGCTCAAGTCTAAGGTTACACGGACGCCCAAATCCACCTAGGGGGAGAAAAGGCAGAGATGGGAAGACGCGCCCAAGGTTACACAGGAGGCGGCTCCAGGACAAAGATGAGAAGCCACAGGCGCTGGGTGCCCCGGCTTAGCTGTCAGCCTTCGGTTTTATCACTTCCTTCCTCCCCGCTAAGACCTTAAATCTCAAAGATCTTAGATTTTAATTCAAGGATGGGAGGCACGGCGCGGTCCAACCTAACATGTACACTTTTCTTAAGAAACTGAGAACTGTCATAGCGTATTTAACCTTTTTTAAAAAAGCTTGATTTGATTGTATCACTTTACACGATGCATGCCTTTTTTTCCTCCTTTCTTTCACATTTTATCTTTCTTTTAAAAATAACGAAACCTAATAGAACATTGACTCTTCGATATCTCTGAAGTCTAATACAAATTATATCCTTTAGGAAATCTTTTTTTTGTTTGTTTTTATTAAACAAGTAGCACGAGCATTTGTGTTACAGCAATAAACATTACTTCTAAAAAAAAAAATCCTCAGTTACTCTCACTCAAATTATAATTCTAAGTTCCTTCAACACCGGTTACAGTCAGAAATTTTTTTCCCAGAGTTAAGAGATCATTAAAAAGAAGGAAAAAAGGCAGCCGTGCTCAATATCCGAAGCTCTGTAATCTGACCTAGGCGACCCGTGTCTGTCCGCTCTTTCATTTATTCAACAAACGTGTCCAGGGCCCGTGCCCATCACCCTGCGGCAGACCGTGCATCAATTCCAGAGATGCAAGGGCTGACTTTGATCGCCAAGGTGGTGAGTGACTTAGAGATACTGTTTAGATGCTGGATTAAACAACTTTCACACAAACGTGCAATCGAACCCAACTTCAAGCACCGAAAGGACTTGGGCTCATCCTCAAAGAAGCTTTGGTTAGGGGGCGCTGGGACTTTTAAGAAAATCTAAACCAAAGCGATTCAATAATCGAACGTGTTAGGTAAGATGGACTATGCCGCCCACAACAGCAGGCCCTCCGGAGGTGGGGGCTGGGCGCCACTGGCAACGCCCAGCCCGGTCGGTTGGTCCTCGCTGCCTGCAGGGTTCCCCAGGAAAAAACGCCGTGATGGATAGTGATGGCTGACAAGGACAGGGTGCGGGGGGGTGATGGTGTAGGTGCCACATAGTTGCCACCTATGCTGTTCCCTCCTAAGGGTCCATCACTAAAGGAAGGGACCACGTTCAGGTGAAAGCACGATGGATTCCTGGAAACCGTGGTAACAGCCGCCTTGATCCAGCTGTGGGGCGTAGAGTGGATGAGCAGAAAAGAAGAGGGATTGGGCGGAAGACCACGAAAACCGCTCCAGATCTTCCTTGGGCGCTCTGGCTCTAAACCAGCAAATGACTGTCAGGATTCCGCAGAATCAGAGAACTCTGATTCTGGGCCGTTTTAATCGTCTGAGCTTTGTGGCTGCAGTGGTAGGCAGGGTCTCCTTTAAAGATTATAAATGGCTCACAATTACTTTAGCTTGGAAAGGGCTCTGCTGCCCTGGGACACTGTAATGACCAGCCATGGAAAAGGAAAGGCCCGGGGATTTATGCAGGGACCCACTTCACAACCGCCTGGGAGAAATGCCGCCGGACATTGGGAGAGCGTCATGTTCACCAGGGTTCACCCGTCATTGCTACTGTCGTAAACCCTCTTTCCTCTGCTTAACATTATCACAGGGATTCGACCCCAGCCTTTATAAGACTCTCTAGAAATGGTTTTGTTAACATGTAACTGAGAAATAAAATCTAGTTGACCTTCAGTTTACTAGACCGGAGGGGAAATATTCCAGGTGTGAGAGGTTGTAAAACCCACTAGTGATAAAAAGACAAATGAGGTATATAGTCTCTTCTTTCAAAGGGCTCGAGTTCAAACTGGGAGGCCGGCTGGAATGGAGAATTTCAGCTGCACTCTGAGAAGTACAGTCATCGGGTGGCGGGTTAATAACAGAAACATATTTGTGTGCACAAAAGCCAGTGGCGTGCTCAATGCTCGCTTGGTTTTCCGCGTCCCCAAATCGTACTGACAGCCCATACGGCGCCCGCTGAGGTCTGCTGTCATTATTTGTTTATGCGCCTCCCTCCCCGCAACTGCCCTTGAGTTTCAAAGGGGTGTGAGCCCTGGATCTGGTTCTTCACGTTGTCGCCAGCACGTCGCCCAGAGAGGGACTCATGTTAGGTGCCTCGTTAGTGTTAGCCGAGCTAGGACGGGATCGAGCATATACTTCTAAAGCTTCTAACGCAAAACCAGGGACTGAGAACTTATTAGACAAAATTTAGAAAATCAAAACGTATTAACCCTTAAGATCACCTGTTGATTCAGCTGGATACGGTTAGAGATGAAGGTGCACGCCATGGCGTTTTTAAAGTTCTCCATGAAGAATGGCCCACTGAAGACATCGCATGGCTGTTTTGATGAGTACCGAAACGGGGAGAATATTTGAAGAAGGGTAGCAAGAACAGTCCCGTGTGCACCAGAGTTTTGACCAGTGGGCTCTGCTAAATTTTTAGTCCCACTATGCGGCCTTCTCCCCGACCCAATCTGTCTGCCGAATAGCATCACCGACATTTTCATTTTAGTGACACTGTTCTTCCAGAGTGACCTGCTGAAGCGGTGATTCCAGTTTTCCTTGAGTCTGGCCACCTTGGCTGGACGCAGAGCTGTTTTATGGGAGCCAGACTTTGCCGTTCCCACTCCAAACGCTCCATAGTCTTGCCTGAGCAGTCTGCTTGCGCGAAGCTGATTAAATCTCTCTTCCAGCGGGGCACATTGTCCCGTTTCATTTGTCACTATTTAATAGCTTGTGCAAAACATGCTGGGAGATCTAAATGTGTAGGGCTTCCAGTTTCACCTTCCGTGTGAAATGGCAGACATTTCATTCATTTCTTAATAATGGTGCCTAATTCTAGAGTAGTTCGAGGCTGATTTATCTACACCCACGGCTACCTTTCTGTCCATTTTCCTTTTAGCTCGATTGTTCACTCTACAAATACTCATGAAACTGAGAGTAGGTGCCGGACACATAGAGATGACCTGGGTAAAATCCCACCACCCGTGGAAGTTGAGACACACCGAGGGAGAGCAACATGGAGCAGACGATTGCTCTCCGCTCCTGATTTTCATGCCTTTCCAAGGAGCACATGAAGACGGGGCAGATATGAGTCCATCTCAGAGTTGGTGGTAAACAGCCCACAATGTTTAGGGAAATCTGTGGATGCCGTTCATCCATCAACAAAGGCAGTAGAGAGTTTCTCATCATTCAGCACCATATTTTTTGGCATTATGATTGTGTAACGTAAAAAAAAAAAAAAATCCTTTCAGGCTCAGTTACTTCTTCATTGAAATTCCTCCCCTCTTTTTGGGGACCTTCCAGAAAAATCCATTCACCCCCACCTCACCCTCACCATAGTCAGCCGTAGCTGCAAGAAAACAGCACCTCCATAGCGACCCCCAGTTGGGAAGACTCGCCCATTGGGCGACTCGTTCTCCGTAACTTCCAGAAGATTTGCAAAAGACGTTGCTTTCTACACCCATGCCTGGCTAAGTAGGGCTCGGTTTGGTAAACCAGCATCAGAAAACCAAAAGTAGCATAATTATTAAAAATTCGTAGCCTTCCCCCTCCCCCCAACCCTATTCGAAGAGTTTTTCAGTCTTGTTTGCAAGAAAACCAGCCCCGTTCGTGTCTGCCTCCCTCATCACACATGGTCACCTACTTCGACTGACTTGTTTGATGTGATGGTCATTCGAAGCTGTGAATTAAACACCACTCACTAACAAGACTTGCGCAGTCTCTGCTTGCCGGAGGCTGGCTCCGTCAGGCGCTGGGAATAGCTTCCTGTGTTGACCAGCACCCTCAGTCAGCTAGCCAGCAGATCCGGGCTGACTGCGGTATCCATGAAGCTCTCTGCTTCGGTGGGGAAAGGAAGGTCAGCTACACAGCTGTTTGCCTCTTGCCCTCGCGGGCAAGCCGCAGAGAGAGGCTAGCGGGCCGAACCTCACCTTTCCGTCTCTGCTCGCGGGCGAGCTTCCTGATGATGCCAATAAAAGCGAGAAGGATGTGGCTTCCGTGTCCATCGATCTTTGACAAACCCGGCCCGCATTGATTTTAAGATGAATTACTGGTGGAAAGGTTTATTTTGTTTTATTTTTTGTACTGGCTATAAAAATACCTCAGACCTTAAATGAAAACGCCTTCTGGTGAGGAGCAGGCTGCTTTAGTGCCATGTGTCTTAGTCTCTGAAATGCGAAGTCACCCAGCATGTGCGTGGACCGCTGGGTCAGCCATTGTATAATGAGTTATTTGGGGGCCTAAGAGCAAAGCTCTCAAAGCCCGCAATTTGGATTACAATCAGATTCTCAGGATGCTTGAAGCAGCCTGAACATCACCGCACGCCGCCATCAGGTTCATATTTTATTAGCAGCTAAAAGCCAAGGACGTTCTCGAGCAGGGAGATGGTGGTGCCGAGCAGCTAGCTGCCTAACTGCTCCCGTGCCATCTGAGCTTGAAAAGTCACCTTTCCTACTCGCTCTGATAATAGTCCCCCACCAGGTCCCCTGGGCCCTTCGGGTCACTGCCACACGCAGGCTCGCCCATTCAGGGTTGGCACGTAGGCTGCAGCCCCGTGTCTGGGAACAGGTGTTGTGGGCTCATGGGGAAGACAGTGGCTGCCTTTGCTAAAGCAGGTCCCTGAGTAGCGCCTGATCCAGGTGGGCGGATGCCCTGATCCAGGTGAGCAGAAGCCCAGGGAACGCGGTCTGGACCCCGAGTGGAGGTGGCTTCTCAGGGACCTGCTCAAGCACGCTCAGAGCGAACGGGGTCTCCTGACCATCACCTGGAGTGTCCCAGGTGAGAGCACGCGACCTGTCCACCTGTCCATGTAGTAGCTGGTCCCTGAAGACCAAGCCTTGGGGGACTGAGGGCAGGAACAAGCCAAGGTCTCGGCTCTTCCTCTGTCAGTGACATCCGGGCGTTTGTGAGGGAAGAGGGCACGGCCCTTCTCTCTTGTCCCGGAATGGCAGCCTCGTAGCTCCTCTCTTCCTCCACAGCCCTTGCACTGAGATCCCAGCTGTCATTAGCATGCCCTGGGGGCTTTGCAAAACGTGGCCTGTGTCTGGAACCCATTCCAGTCCAAACGAACCAGAATCTCTGGGGGTGAAGCCAGGCAAAGACACGTTTTGAGTTTCATCATAGACTAAGGGTTGAAAGTAACCGATTTTCGAGGCTCTTTCTTTCTTTTAATTAACTCAATGAGTGACATCGTGTGGTTCTCGTCCTTTTCTGCCTTTCTTGTTTCACTCAGCACAACACTCTCAAGGTCTGTCCACGTCATCGTAAATGGTACCATTTCATCATTTTTCAGGGTTGAGTAGTATTCCGTGACGTGCATGCACCACCTCTTCTTTATCCCGCCATTCATCAAAGGACACT
Source organism: Rousettus aegyptiacus (assembly GCF_014176215.1). Classification (NCBI taxonomy): domain Eukaryota; kingdom Metazoa; phylum Chordata; class Mammalia; order Chiroptera; family Pteropodidae; genus Rousettus; species Rousettus aegyptiacus. The sequence goes on along the minus strand of NW_023416288.1, from coordinate 41,059,853 downwards.
TGGGTGGTTTCCATGCCTTGGCTATTGCAAATGATGCCTCGGTGAACACAGCAGTACGTGTCTGGGGTTAAGCAGGTGGACGATGTAATCGCATTTGCATTTTTGAGGAAAGCGGCATCTGCGAGGAGGAGCCGAGGGCAGCTGGGGGAGGAACACGCCGGGCTATCCAGTGGGGCAGCGCTCAGGCCAGAGTCCGCTCCAGTCATTCGCGTAGCTGGGCTGGTCGCTCCGTCTCCCTGAACCCGTGTCCTTATCTAGAAGGCGGGGGCGGCCATCTTCGATCAGGACCAGGAGGTGGAGGATGCTTACCCCAGGACATCGCGCCGGTCGCTACGAGGCCACGTCCAGCCTGCCCCCGTTTTTATTTTACTCGTTTTACTGGAACACAGCCACGCCCATTGGTCGCCTTGCGTGTGGCCACCTTCACACCTCCATGGCAGAGCCAGGAGCCAAGCTGTTGCCACGGGCACCGTGCAGCCCACAGAGCCTAAAACACTTGCCGTCTGGCCCTGCACAGGAGTTTGCCGACCTCTGCCCTATGCCGCGCTGCCCACAATAAATACAGAAAAGTTAAATGCTGCCCCCTCGGGCCCAGAGAGCATTTTTTTTCCTCCTTCCTTCATCTAATACACTTGACACCCCCTCGGCAAAAACACTCCTTCGCAGGGACCGGCCTAGGCACGTCACCCCGGCTGCGGCAAACCCACAAAGTCAAACCATCTTGGTTTCCAGAAGCTGTCCCGATTTTAAAGACCTCCAGGCAGGAGCGGGGTGGCGGGCGCAGGGGTGGGGTGGCAGCCGGCGTCTGGGTCAGTAATCGTCCCTGCCAGCTTTCACCCTCATTTTCCCTGCTTGTATGGGCGCTGCCACTTCCCCCCACTTCTAACCTTGGAGAGGAGTCCCTAACATGCTCCCCGGCCTCTGGGACATCATCTCGCCTGCACGTGAGCACTTGGGGGTCTTCCTCCCCCGGACCACTCTTCAGGGAGGACCCCGCCAACTTTTGGAGCTCGTGAACCTTCACTCATTTTGTTCTGTGTAAGGAACATTCCTGGGAAGAAAAACGGCCCTGTCCCAAACCCCAGCAATGAAAACTTTCCCACAGGAGCCATTTTTAAGCTGGGCTGTGTTGGTCTGTCTTTCCTGAGGCAGCCTTTTTTCTTCATTGCGAAGATAAATCCATTTTGTGAGGCGCCCCTGACTGGGTAAATCGATCGCCTTTTAATGGCCATGTCCAGTAAGAAATACTGCCGTGACTTCTCCAGGAACCCCACACTCAGCCGCAGACCCCCCGCCTCTAGCGTACGCCTTGAGAGGAAGCCCCAGGATGAAACCCCTCAGACACCATGTCGAGGCCACGGACTTTATTCTCCGGGCTTTGCGAAAGGGCACTTTGAAAACCATGTCGACAGCCTTATAATTCGGTTAGGAACGTATTCATTCGTTTAATTCTAGAGATGAAAAGCGGGAGCCTGAGAACCTTTGGCCCTGAACACGTCAGTCACTCCCGCAGTCTGGAAGGCGCTGCATTAGGTGCTGTGGGCCACAACGCAAATAAGAAACAGTTCTCGTCCTCCGGGGATTTACAGTCTAGGCGGGTGACAGGTACACCGATAACTAACCTCGCTGCCTTCCGTGGCGTGACGAGAATCGCCGCAGATGCCGTCCTGGAGACTCGGGCCTGGCGCTGGACGTCTGCTGAGCTCGGCGGCTCTTGCACTTGAGCGTGCGCTGGAACCGCTCGGCGGGGCTGTCGCCGCACGGGTGCGGAGGGCCGGCTGCGTGCGTCGTTCTGTGCCGTCTTGTGTGAGGCTTTAGGGCATGCGTGTATTCGGGCATCCACAGGGGATCCTGGAACCAGCCTCCCCTGGATACCGAGGGACGATAGACCTGCGTGCTTGCTTCCCATCGGGGCTCCTCGGCACTGGCACCTTTAACTCGATCTTCCAAGGAGACCAGAGCTTGTCTCCGTGTGCAGTCCAAGGCCTCGTGGCATGCCTGCTCCTTTCGCAACGCGTGACGTTGTTCCAGGGGACGCGTGTTGGGAGAACTCCAGCAACGCACCACCGGCACGGTTCAGACCCTGCCGAAACAACCAGTCGATGCCGGCGACGACTGCAGATCCCAAGAGCACGAATCCCGGGGTGTCTGTGGCAGAACGCGTGCTGTGCTTTAGAGGTTGTCAGCTCATTGATTTGCTGAGGCCTCTGCAACACCGTCTGCGGGGTTTTCAAACGATGATTAAAGCCCCGGTATTTTCCAAAGAGAACAGAGATCAAGGCTGGCGGCCGTGAGTGTCTTGATTTAATTGCACAAACGGAGCCTTCACAGACTTAATGCCATTAATCGTAGCTCTGGTGGAAAATACTTTGCAAAAGAAAGAGGAATGTTTGACTTGTATAACTATGTGTCTTCTTTGAAAAATCGATGGCATCTTTCACTGGAGTCATTTTCCTTGGTGCGCGGGGTGACGATAGAACGTCTCGGGGCCAGCGCCAAGCGAAACTGCAGAGCGAAGCAGGAGAAGCCGGTCTCCGGCCCCACGGAACCTCTGTTCTGTGCCGTCGAGGCGCCGCTCACGTCCCTTTCCCCGGGGCCGGGCGCCCTCATGGCATCTCCCCCGTTGTCCTGGCAACCTCCTCATAGGAAACAGTCTGCATTTTCTTCAAACTGAGGGATAAGTGATGGCGAGTCATTTAAAGGATCGCTCCACTTATGGATTCTTTCATCTAGCAGGGATCAAAGTCCTAGGCTAGAGGAATGAAGCTCCAACAGTGGTTTTTAAGCATAAGCTCTAAGTAGGAGCTACATAAGGGATTATCATCCTTTCCATGGAAAGGGACAGCCATGAGCACATAACGAAGATAATTTTTTAAAGTTATTTCTTGTTGAAGTCGCTTTACTGTTTCTATTCAGCTTCTTTCTCCTACTTCTCCTGGATCTGGGCAACCTCAGTCCCATAAGCTTGTACTTCTCCTGGTCTCCCTTGTATGATTTACATGGACTTTTGGCTGCGAGCGGTAAGAATCCCATTAACACTGATACACACTCTCTTCCTTGCAGCTGTGTGATTCTATTGGCAGCAATCTCATTATCTTCTACTCACCTGCATATTAAAGGATGTTCGCGCAGTGCTCAGTCTGAGGGGTAAACAGCATGCCTCAGCTCACGTCACGTCAGAAACGTCCAGGGAAGGATTCTGATCAGTCGGCTGAGGTCACTTGCCCACTTGGTGGTGGGATCGTTGTGTCTAGTCAGATGTGGTCTGGTGATTATCATTTCTGTGACAGCCTCGTAAGGAAACCCATGAAGTAGGGAATGAGCTGACCCTCTGAGCTTCTCCTCATCTGTAAAATGAGGGACATGGAAATGTCTCTGAAACTCTTTCAACGTTAACCTGAATCTATTTAAAAATCGCTCTTTCATGTTCGACATTCTAAGAGCTGTATCTCTCTCTCTCTTACAAGTCCTGCCTCCCTCCGGCAGGTCCAGTGACATTAGGGGTGACGATGATCGTGGCTGAACTCTGCGTTTCTCTGCACGGGGAGCTGTCCCCTCACAGGAAACGGCACGGCGTCCCAGGTCCACCCTGGCCACATTCAACCACCGCTTATGCCGCACGATATGAGGAGGTCACAATTTCGAGATCTGTTACACACCCCACGTTTAGCATTTTACCTGAGTAAAAAAAAATTTTTTTTAAAGCAGATTAGGTGGAAGGTCAACTGGAAGTTTCTTTCTGCAATGTTTCTAGAAGCATGAAGCAATAATTAGGTAGCTGGTTCCGATTCAGAGGCAGCCCGGGCTCAAAGTGGCTAATAGGTGGAAGGGCCCAAATTATTCATCTGTTTCCACACCATTGGGCGCTCATTCTTCCAGTACAACCCACACGACGTCTTCTTCTCTGAAATGCCTCCCCGCCTGCCAGCGGAGCCCACCAGTCCGGCTCTGTCGCGGCCACACTTCTGTGGCAGTGATCTCTGCCTGCGTCCAGCTCTTAGTAGACCCTTGGTCCCCGGAAGTCAGGGGCCATCTATACCTTATTAATCGTTGAGTTCCTAGTGACTCACCCAGTGTAGACTCATGATAAGTACTAAGCAGGGTTTGCCGTGTTGACTTCACAAATAATGCTCCTCGAGGAACCTTTTGTCACTGGCGTCTAGCAGTGCGGTCCGGCTGGTGGTGAGCCGATAACCAGCTGAGCGAGGCTGGAGGGGAGACCCGGCCGTGGGCCTGGGGGGCAGCTGCCTTTACACCACGGCTGTCACCAGCCACCACTGCACAGAGCGAACCGTGGTTCCTGCTGGAGAAAGCGGGTCCTGGATGGAATGGCATAGACCTGTCATCCCTCAAGCTTCCTTCTGCACTTTCCCGAGATTTCTGCCTTGAGATTCCTTTTTTTGTGTGGTATCGCCTCCCAGAAAGCCCTACAAAACTGCAACACGTTACCTCGCAGAGGATGGCATTACCGTGGCTTTGGGTTCCTACAGTCAGAAGCAGTGAAGGAAAAATGGGGCCGATAGCGCTTAGAAATAAATCTGTTTTTCTCCTAGATGCCTGTGACTCATCTCTCCCTCAGTTCGGCATTTTCGGTTGACATGGGGTTCCTGGGGGCACGGGGGGCACGGGGGACACTGTGAGCAGTGGGTGTGCAGATGGCTAAAGCGTCGGACACCTGACATCCCTGAGTTAGGGGCCTCGTTGGCCTGCGGGTTCCCCTGAGGCCTGATGGGCACCTCTCAGGTTTTCCCGAAGGTCAGTTTAATGTCGCTGCCAAGGACCATCAACTTTCTCGTTCTGCCTCCCAATGTCCTCTAGGCCCCTGGGGAGCACTAGACAGGTCCTCAGGTGGATAAGAGAGATGCGCACTGGAAAAAGACACCTGGGCAGAGAGCTTAGCACCTGCGCCTGAGCGAGGGGCAACGCCACTCAGCGGACTCAGCGAGGGCAAGGAGCCGGCAGGCGTTCGCAGGATGTTTCAGCTCCTCGATGTCTCCCGCGGCGCTGCGATCCTCCCGTCACACAGCCATGAGGCAGATTTGAAAGTTCTGGTTTCCACAGTCTTTTCCATGCTGTGAAATTGTTACCTCTATTACAGTAGCATTTCATGAACATGGCTTCTCAGTGGGACTGGTCAGTGAGCAATTACTGAGTACCTACCATACACGAATTACTGAACGAAAAACTGATTAGAAGCCGTGAGGAGTGTGCTGGGATCACATTCATGGTGGCAGAGGGTAAGCGGTACCCCAGGGCTGTTCACGTCAGGAGTATGCCGCATCCTCCGTACTGGGCTATTGGCATCTTAGAATTCAGCTAGGTATGTGTGACCTTGGACAAGTCTTCAGTCCCCCTCTCTCTCCGTGGTAATAACACCTACTCTGCTGTAACAGAGGGAGGACCGAATGAGGCGATGAACAAACAGTAAAGCGCCGGGCACAGGATCCAGCATCTAGCTTAGGCGCGGTTGGGATTTTTCTCTTATTTTTAAATTATTAAGCTCCCCCCGCCCCCCAAGAACGATGGCATGGGTGGCAGGAGAGTGTTTACAATCCTAGGTGAGTCCTACCCAGCCGTACGATTTCGAACTGGTTTTTAATGTTTCTTTCAATGCCTCACTTCTTCGCGTGTAAACAGAACGATGATAATATCTACCTTACAGGTTTGGGCGGATTAACGGAGGGAGCATATATAGAGTGCCTAGGTAGTATTGGCACATAGTAGGTACCTTGTCAACGACAACAGTTGTTTTTATCTATAGTAAAAGGTAAATAGATAGATAGATAGATAGATGATAGATAAAGAGCTGTGTGTTACCCGGTTTTTTCTATGTTATATATCCTGTTGAAGATGAAACCACATTAATAGTGGCCATGGTTAATTGCCTCCTTGTGGGCTGGCTCTGTCCTGAGGTAGCCAGTTACCAGATCCTTCTTTTGTCCTGAGGCTTCCGACGGGGTATGTCCACTCTAATTTGATACACCTGTTTTCTTAGCGCCTGTCTCAGAGAGGCACTACCATGTGCGCCTTTCCAAATGCGTCGCTCGTAGGAACACTCAGGCCTTAACTCTGTGGGGGAAGCATCCGGGGGGGGGGGGCGTGGACGTCAGTTCATATTCACTCGAACCGGTGCCAACCAAACTTCCACAGTTATTGCGTCTCAGCGATTTTCATCTGGAAAAAAATAATGCTTACGCGGACTTCCAGCTGTTGCTTGGACTTCTCCCATTCGCAAGTTCGCATTGTTTACAGTGTTGGTTCGGCAGCCGTCGCCTAACCACAGAGCCAGGGAAGCCGCCCACCCCAAGCCTCTGCACTCCCAATTCCGTGTTAGTCAGCCCGTCTCCTCCCTTGGGGTCCCCGCGGTACAGAGGAAAATGAACATGTGCATAATGGTAGCGTACTCTTTGGAAAAGCATGCTCAAGGTTTCCTCTGAGATTGCACACGCAGAGTTCATGGTCATGGAGGCGGGGAGCCGTGTCTCGAGCTCCAGAAGGCTTTTCTGAATGGGCAAGGTCAACCCCGGAGAATCACGGTCTTCTTTTAACCCACAGGTAATGCAGGTGGTGAAGGAGCAGGTTATGAGAGCTCTCACAACCAAGCCTAGCTCCCTGGACCAGTTCAAGAGCAAACTGCAGAACCTGAGCTACACCGAGATCTTGAAAATCCGCCAGTCTGAGAGGATGAACCAGGAAGATTTCCAGTCTCGCCCGATTATGTAAGTCCCCACCCCACAACCCTTATCTCCTCAAAGGCTCCGACCCGCCATTTCTAGAGCGGCAGCCAATCACACGGCTGGGCTGTTGTGAGCTCTTTATGAAAAGCCAACCAATGAAAGACATTCCAAAAGATCTCACTTCGGTTCATGAAGTCTCAGCAGCATCTTGAGGAAGGCCGAGCGGGGCGGGCTGAGGGGGGCGTAGGGGCAGGTGCCAGCAGAAGGATCTAACCCAGGAAGTGGCCCCACGGGCTCTGCTCTGTGTCACAGCAGCTCGAGGCTCTCTTGTGACTGTCACCCTGCCGGCCGACGGCAGAGACGCCGAGGCCCTTTTTTGTAAGACTTTGCATCAAAGGCCACCACTAGCAACCGTTGCATAATTTCACGGATCTCCATCTTAAAGATGTTCTGAACCTCAGCCATGACGACTGTTCTGTTCGCTTCCTCTTTTCTTAGAACTAGCCTGTTCACCTCCCCTCACCCTTTTCTAAGCTATGTCAGTTTTGCTACTCTTATACTTTATTGAGAAGGAAATAGGGGGAAAGGGTGGGGCGTGAGGAAGCGTCTCATCCCACTGGACGCAGCTTCTTCTGAGCTTCTGTGTGAAGCCAGCTTACAACCTAGGCGGCGTTGCGAAACCCATCTCAAACCTCTGCCTGCCCGTCTGTCCGTCTGTCTGTCTCTCTCTCTCTCTTTCTCTCTCATTCTTTTTCTTTACGCCCCTCTTGCTGTTTCTTGCTCTCGACATTTTTAATGCTTGGCAATTTGCTAAGCGCCTCCTTATGCTATCTTACTTTCTTGCCTCCACGTGAGATAAGCAGGTCCCGTCCCCCTTCCAGGACCGCGACGTAGTCGACAGAGGGGAGGACCTTGCTCGCAAGCTGAGGAAGCAGGACTCCGTGTCCAGCCTGCTAACCCCCCGGCTAATGCTTCGTCCGCCCCACCAGAGTTCCATCGCCAAGTGCAAGACGGAGATGAGGTTTAAAAAGGGGCACAGGTCTGAGCAGGACGCGGGCAAGCTATGACGTCCACTTTACGTTTGTTTTCAAACCTTAAGAAGCGCCTTTAGAAACCGCAGAGCCGAGCTACAGACTTTAGTCGGGGGGCGGGGGAGAGTCAGGCAGCAGGAAAGAGAAGTGCTTCCTGAGGGTCCTTGGCTTGCGTCCTTGAAGATCTAAGCCAGTCACACGTGCGCTGAGCGCCAGCTTCACAGGATGCTCCACTGGAGTTGTGCCTTGGTCCTCAGCTGGGAGGCGGCATCCAGAAGGACCAGGCAGGAAGCACTTCAGCTAAATGATTGACTCCTCAGAGACACAGCTTCTCATTTGCGAGGAGGGACAACGGTACCTCGCCCCCTTCCTGGGCCTGCAGAGCCGAAACACTGGGTTCTACCATGTCTGTGTCAGCAGACAGATAAACGCAAGGTGACTCTGCTACGCCTTGACAACAGTTCTCAAAACCGAATGGGAAACTTGAGGAACCACTTCAGTTAAAACCAAGTAATTCTAAATTAATGTTTGACCATGACTTTGTCCCAAGTAAGAATGTTAACTGCCTGTCAAGTGTGAGCACTCGCTCCTGCTGTAGCCCCGTATCTCTACTTCCCAGGGATCTGCCTGTGACATTCTGAAGTTTCTCGTCCCTTTATTACAAGGAGCTCTTATCTTCACAGTTATGATATAAAGAGAAGCAATGCAAATGGAAAGGCGCCCTCCTGCTTGTTTGGAACTCTGGCATGGTCACGTGGCAGTGGGCCTGAGAAGCAGTCAGGGCTCTTGGCATAGCGGCGGTGAAGTGCTAAAGGTTGTCAGCAGTGACAGCATTTAAGCGGGGAGGCCACGCCCCGGCCTCATCGTTGCCCCAGCTGCTGAAACGGGCCGGCAGCAGCCAGCCTCCGGCTTCCTCGCCAGTGACATTTTGCTTGTTAGAATGAGCTGCCAGCCAGGAAGGCATCATTGGGCTGAATAGAGTCTAGATGCTGCCAAAATGGATCATAGGATAAACCCAGGTAAACGGAGGAAAAGGCACAGGTCATGCATGATTGCTCTCAGTTCTTCATATAATTAACAGAGTGTATTGAGCAACTCCTACCTGCCAGGCCCTGTCCAGGGTGCTGAGAACAGGCAGAGAACCGAGGAGGCTTTGTCCCCACTGTCCTAGGCTTTCCAGCTGGGGTTGGAGGGGTTACGAGGATATCTGCTCGGTGCTCGGCTGCAGGAAGCGTAGGTGGGTGGGTTGTCATAAGAGCACACAGGAGAAGCACATCACCCAAGCTGAAGGATTAGGACGGATATTAGAATTTTAGAGCTGAAACCACCTTTAAGGTTATCCAGGTCAAGCTTTTCATTTTGCAGACTGTGACAATGACTTGGCTGAGGCTTGACTGCGGCCCGTGGGAACCCCGCGGCCAGCTCTTGCCTGCCTCTTGATTCCCCCCACCCCCACCTCTCGCCTGGCTGCCTTTGTGTCTGCCATGTGCAGCACCGTGGCAAACCTCAGCGCCACGAAGACCCCTTGGGGCATGCTTCCTGTTTTTGGAAAATGTTTATGTTTCCTGAGAAGAAAAATGCAAATTCCCTGCAAGCAAATTCTTGGAGGAATATATATTCAGTGGGTTGAAGAAACTTTGTTTTGTTTCTTAGCTCTTGACTAATGATCTCAGAGAGGAAGTATTTGTTATTTTCTATTTAGTGTCCCTTTGCAGGGAAGAGAAGCCCATTCGCACAATTAATCTGAGCGAATGGATGTAAAAAGCTTGAATAGTCCAAAAACAGGTCGTGGAACACAATGGGGGGGGTTGGGGCAGGGGCAACGCGAGGACACACAGCAGGGAAGCGGGGTAGCAGAGCGTGGGCGGAGATCCGGACCCGGCGAGCTCGCAGACCTGGGCTCGCACCCCGGGCCGCCGCTTAGAAAGGCGGCGTTTTAGGCAAGTTACATGACCCATTCTAAGCCCGCTTTCCTCATATCTATAAATGAAGGTGATAAAAGCGTGTACATCATTGGGTTGTCATAAAGATGCAACGGAGTCGTACGTGAAAAGCACTGAGCATGTGCCCGGCACGTGATATCCACTCAGAGAAACGGTCAGTCTTATTATTAGCCAGTAACTAGAATTTAACGAGTCATCACATCGTTAATATGTAAATGGAAAAAGTGACACTATGAAGGTATTTGTCCATGCCTAGCCTTATCTCAGGAAGCATAGTACAAGTAAGGGAGAAAGAAAAAATAAAAACAAATAGAGCAAGAAATGAAGCTATCCTGCAAATCCGCATTCTCGCCAAACAGTGGCCACAAGCTTTGCTTGAGGCCTTCTCACAGCCAATGCCACTAGGACCGTCTGGTCAGTTATACAATGTTCAGTGTTCGGTGCATTTGAAAAATGCTTACCAGGTGCCCACCACATTCCAGGTACTGTTCTATGTGCTGGTGATTCAGCAGTGGAGAGACCAGACACAATTCTCACCCTCACTTGTAGTTATATTTTAGTGGGAAGAAACAGATGATAAACATGACCAATAAGAATGTAGTACATTTATTTCCTCCTTTTGGTCCTTATTCGTGCATCTTCATCTCCATTTTAATAGCCTCATAAACCCATTATTTAAAGATACATTCAAACCCTAAGAGTCGAGGATGTTACTCAATTCTTTCCCCTGTGATTTCTCCACCTCTTCCTATCTGCGCTGTCGCCCCTAGCTCAGAGGTCAGGAGCAGTGATTTAGTGTCCCGGGTAACCGCCCTGGCAAGTCCCCACGTCCTTCTGCGTTCAGGGCAGGGTTCATCCAAGCTGGAATGTATGCGTCTTTTTTTAACAGAAGCTGAATACCGATGATAAGTAGTTGCAGTGACCTGAAATCCCAAAGCACCAAGCTATATCAGGAGGGGTGCGTCTCCGTGGGGCGCCTTGTGACACGTTCACTTAGAACGGCATCAAATGACGGGAGTTCGGGGCCCTCTAAGCCTAAAATATGTATTAAGGCGGCACTGGAATACCCTGTGAGATGGCCAGATGCTTTTACGCAACTTTTTTAATCTTCTTTTTCCTCACGTGTAAGCAGAAGCAGTTTGCACGAGGAAGACTCAGTCCTTCCTCCTCATCTATGTTTAACCTCCGTGAGCTGTTTCCCCATCCGTAAGGTGGGAATGATGATATGAATACCTATTCCCAAAAGATGAGGATTTGTGGAGGTGAGGGGCGGGAGAGGGGGTGTCCAATGAGCAGAATATGCTACCTGGCTCTTAGGCATTTACGAACATGTGAGCCTCGACAGCCACGGAGGCTGGGCCTGCGGGGTGTTTGGAGAATATTATCGAAGCAAACGCGGTACTCCCTCGCCCTCCCGCCCAGCGCCGAGAGAGCACATGCACCCACACTGTCTGCGTAGGGGGCCACAGCATCTCCCAGCAAAGATTCCCATCCCCATTTTACAGATGAGCAAACTGAGACTTGGATGGGCTACCTGAGGGCCTCACCGTGGGAAGAGCCTGGATTGACACTCTAGTCTCCCCGACACTTCCAGCCCTGCTCTGAGGGCCTGGCTCTGGGTCTCCCCATCCAGCTTCGTCTACACCAACTCTGGCTTTACTGGACTCAGATGCTAGGGCACTACATAAAATTTCACATGGTAAAAATCTCTCTGCTCTAAAAAAAAAAAAAAAGATTTAAAAACCATCACACTCTATCGTGATATCTTTATAGCACAGAGTATCTAAAACTAAATTACATTGCGTTAGCCTGAGACGGCATGCAAATAACCCTTAATTTATCCCATCATTATCCCCATCTCTACGGGCTAGAATCTGGGACCGTGCAGTGTTCCCGTTTGTAAGGGATTGAATTGAAAGCCAGATATGGCTGCGTGGTTCACCCAGGACAGAGCGTTTGCCGTAGAATAGTAATCGTGTGGTTGGCCAATATTCCTGGTCAACGAGGTCACAAATACTGTCTTGGAGTTTACCTGCCGTAGGGAAGAAAACGTGACCAGAGGTTTATTATCACAGCAGAGCAGAATGAATTATTGCATAAGTTTGTATCTGTGGCTTTGTAAAACAAGAGAAGAAATTTCCTGGGACCCTCTGGCCTAGAAGAACATCACTGAAGTGGCCAGTGCCTTTGTGGGTATTGTGTAAATGTCAGAGGATCTATAGTGTTATTGTAACAGATGAGCCTGTCCCCTGATCCCGAATAGATGATTCTCTAAAGTACCGACGTGGGAGGTATTGGGACAGCCATGAAGGATGCCGCTTGCACTCCCTGCCCCATCCGCACGTGATGACCTCTCAACCCAGCACTGTCCCCAAGGCCGCAGAATATGTGTTTATCCTTCTACAGGGAACTAAAGGAGAAGATTCAGCCAGAAATCCTGGAGCTGATCAAACAGCAGCGGCTGAACCGCCTTGTGGAGGGGACCTGCTTTAGGAAACTCAACTGCCGGCGGAGGCAAGGTATAGTGCCTGGGGCCCCTCTAAACCCAGCTGCCGTGAGCAGCAGCCTGGACCATGGGGTGACACAAGGGCCTGGGTATTGGCTACGGGTAGGCCATGCGGCACTGTGCTTGGGACAGGAATGTCAGTCCAGGTGAGTCCCGATCCCCCATGCATACCTAGGTGACATCAAAGTCCTGAATTACCAGAAGAGCCATCCTGGGCCATTTAGTGCCTTGAGTTTGCTGATAATAGTTCAACAACAGCCAATGTGTCTTGAGAGTTTACCACGAGTCAGGCTGTCATTTAACTTACGTTAATGCATTTCATCCTCGTGATAACCCAAGAAGGAGCTCCCGGGATTACATGGGGGTTCACAGATGAGGAAACCAGTTCACAGATCAGGTGTTGAGTAACTTGCCCAAAGTCAAGGCGAGCCAGGACCCTCCCGCTGCCCTATGGCCCTTACTTTTAAGGACTCGACCTGCTACCAGGCGAGCTGACACCCACTGTTAGAGTTGGTCTTGGAACTTTGAACACACGAGGCCTTTTTTTGCAAACCTCCATGTGGATTCTCTGCCAGGTCACGATTATTTTCTTTGGAGTTATAAGTAACAGTGAACCAAGGTAGAATAGTATCCATTTTCGTAATCCTGCAAGGCAAACTCCTGAATCGTGTCTATAACTCCTAATCCCAAAATAGCAAGCCGAAATGGGTGCCGTTAGACTAGTTCCTGAAGGCGGCAAACATTTCCGGCTGTTTCTTAGCCAGGCAAGTAAAGTCCCTTGATTTCCTTCTTGCTTTTTTGGCACGCTGCTGAACGCAGAGTCCAAGTACTCGTATCACGCTGCCCTAGAAACAAACAATCAAAAAATGATACTGAAAAAGAAGTAAGGTTTGGGGAGAGGCGACGAGCCAGGGACAAGCATCAGCACCCACACCGAGAGCGAACCTCGCTACAGCCCGGAATAGATTCCGGCAGGTGTTTTCGAAACCTGAGGGACGCCCTGCTCAGACTCAGTGCTCACCTGCCAATGACAAACGCCATTTCATGTCTGTGCCGGGCCCATCCCCCCGGCCATTTACTTTAACAGCTTTGTGCTCAATATCGAAGACATTCAAAGTATTTTAAATCTCACCATTAAAAATCACATTACGAAATTTCCAAAGGAAGAACATCCTTGAGGAATGAAAATGTACTTCGTTTCCAGAGGATGAGAAGCCATGACAATGAGCTTCAAGCTGGGCCTCCCGAGAGGGCAGTGGGCAGAATGATAAAAGTCGCCTTCGGGACCGAGAAGGCTCACGTTAGGATGAGCGGTGGCAATGAGAAGTCTTCGCCCCGTTGAGCCATTGAAGGACAAGTTCACCCGCTCCTCTTCCATGACCTCCCTGGCAGGGGCAACTTAGCCGGAGTAAAAATGGTTCTGAGAAGCCAGCGTGGGCTCAGTGTTGAGGACGAGAGCCCTGGAGCCAGAGGAAGTGGGTGCGGTCCTGCCCTCCCCGCCCCCAGCTGTGTGACCTTGGGCAGCTCCCCATCTGACATGGGGACAGCAAAGCCTGCCTCCTAAGGTTATGGTGAGGAAGAAAGGAGGTCATAAATGTAACTTAGAAAGCAACGACAAAGGGTCAGTCACTACTATTATTATGAAATATCGCCGAGGAAAAGAGCGCTGAGCAGGGAGCGGGTACACTGGGTTCTAGGCTCGTCAGCTCCGTAAGTAACCACCTGGGTGTCTTTACTCAAGACAAGTGACCTCTCAAGGCCACGGTTTCCCGTCTATTAAGGGGGAGAATGAGACAAGGTGATCCGTTAGCTTAATTAGCCAGAGAATCGATTGCATGCCCTGATCTTTTCATTGCCTCTGGAAAAATCAGTATTCGAGATCTGTTGCCCCTATAAAGTGAGTCATAAAATTTTTATTTACTTGACATTGGGCAAAGGGTGCAGGAGTGGAGGGGGAGGGGAAAGCTGGTAAACGCACGTGCCACCGCCAAACGCCTCCGCCGATGCCCGGTTGGGACCCTCGGAACCGAGTGCAGAGAAATCAGTCGACCCTTCCAGTCCTCTTCACCATGAGATTCCTTTTTCTAGGCTGAAATGGGTAGGTTCTACGAGAATAATCCTGCTTGTAGGTGTAATAATTAGGGTTTTTTACTAACGAAATGTTAGTCCCTTGTCTGCCATTTTTTCCAGTTTTCTAAAAATGAATTACCTAATGAACAAAAAGAAAAAAAATTAGGATCTAGATGATGAATTTATTAATGAGCTCCCTAGGGAGCATGACCATCTGTGTTTAATATAAAATCATCCTTCCAAGCGCAGAAAGGAAGGCTTTGGGTGTTTGTTAAAGGGATTTAAAATCTGGTGACTAGCTCCGTGTGCTTAAAAATAGGGATTCAGAGCAGACTGTGCTGAAATTGGTTTCCTATCACCCCATCAAAACATTTCATTCAGATTTACACAGATTAATGAGGACACGACAGAAGACTATTTTAATCCCTGTGAGAAAGGTACACCCGTACGTGAGACCTCAGATGAGAATAGCCAGATGCCATCCCAGATTAAGGAGCAAGCGCACCCACCAAGGACCCTGGCCACATGCCTTTGAACTTGTCCAGCGGTGAGATGAGGAGCTTCGTTGACTTCATAGAGGGGAACGTGGGAGAGCCGCCCCCCCACGGAGCGGGCGAGTGCAGGAGCCGCGTTTGTCCGGAAGGCCCCCGCGCTGGCGCTCGCCCATCATTTCACGCGCCTCGTTTGCGGGGATGCTGCCTGGATAATGTGATGTAAACGCTTACGAATTTGGGGTTCGGGGGATCCTGACCACATTCACGCCGGAAGGCAGTAAATCACGTGAGACACATCGAGCCACGTTCAAGCCCCTGGCTCCCTGCCCGCTAGCTGGGCAGCCGTGGGCAGCTCACTAGATCTCTCTGCGCTTCAGTTTTATCATCTGTCAACGAGGACGGTATCAGTTCCTACGTCAAGGGGTAATGAAATCCTGCATCTCTAGCACTTAGTAGGGTGCTCAGCACACTGTCAGACATTTACGAATGGTATTTAGCATTCGTTTTAGCTCGGAGTTCCTCGGAATATTTTTAAGCACAGGCAGTAGAGTGGCCGTGGTTGTCACACAGCTGCTTCGCTACATCCTGCGGCCACCACGGGGTATGTAGGGTTTTGTTCGCAGCCCTTCGCCATGAGATTGCCTCACTTCCGTCTCCCCGGGGCTTCCCAGGAAGGAGTTCAGATGAAGCCCCAGAGGTTGTCTGTGCGAGGGCCAGGCTCTGCTTTATGGGGACCTGCAGGCAAGCTGACACCTGCTTGTTGACCTTGCACTTGAGCCAGACAGTACATTCAGGCAAAGTAACCATGTGAACCCTTTGGGGGAGCAGGTCGTTTCTTCTTCTATCCTTGATCAAAATTTTCTTTTAATATTTAATTAAAACTTGTCATAATTCATTTTTTACAAAAAGGCAGGTATAAATAAGTGCCTATTTTCAAAGGAAGAAAAAAGCCAGTGCATTTTCAGAAAAAGGCACTTTCCAGTAGATCAAAATGACAGATAATTATTGTTCTCAAAAGGTGGGGGACGAGTGGTGTGGATGACAAGGGTCACCGTTGACCGGAAGGACAGAAGACGCTGGTCTTTGGCAGTGCGTGATGGATACTTTACATGTGTTCTACTACTTGTATAAGTGTTAGCATACTCAACAGATGAAGAATAGAGATTCCCTAAGGTTTTCAGAATTTGGCCGGAGCTCCATAGCCGATACGTCAAGGCCAAGCGTGTAACCCAAGTCAGTGTGACTCCAAAGCGTTGGTCGGGCCAAACCATCTTTACAAAGCTTCGAGGGTTCTGGAGTCATCGTCCACTGTGAGAAGAGAAAGCAGTGTCCAGAGAGGCCGACTTCTCAGTGAAAACACGGGACGCATGCTGAAGAGCACCCGGCGAAGCGAGCACACCTCGAAAGGCAGTCGTCCTTGCCGTTGTGTATCTTCCTTTACTGGGCCAACAGAGAAATGTTGTACCTCATCACCTGAGGATGACATTTCCCTTTAAAAGTATTGCTGGAGTCCCTCGTGCTTTGCGACTTGGGAAGGTTCGACCCTAGGCAGGAAGTAGACTTTCTGAACACATCGAAGATTTTACACATTCTCACCTAACCTACAAAAAATCCAAAATCCTGGTAGAAGTGCCCTAAGAATTTACTTTGCTAAAGGCCTCCTGCCTCACAAACACGGGACTCGTAGGGCCCCTGGGCCAGCAGCCAGCTCCCAACCCTCTGTGGGCTTTGCACCCGAGACCAAGCTGTGCCCCTGACTCGATCGGGGCTCGGTCCCTGCTGCACCCTGTGCCACCGCACTGCCCAGCATGTCACACTCAGTGATGGTGATGACTTTTCAGCTCGTCCTTCTCCCCTAAAGCCCTGCGGGCCATCCCCAAACTTGTCTCCAGCCTCGATGATGGAGGCAGGCAAGAAGCTACTCTGTTTACTAAAGCTACCGATGGCTATTAAGTTTACTAAAATGAAAGAAAACTTAAGACTTGATTTCCTATATTGGATAGAACACACACAGAGTGTTTTCAGCACTGCATAGAGTTCTATCAAACATCGCTGCAAGGATTACAGTTGCTGGTGGTTATTAGCTCCATGATGATCTATGTGACATTGGGAACAGCTTTAATCAGCCCTGGAGACATTCTTACCAGGCCTGTGAATTTTGAAACCAGTGTTTTTCTGTGATCGTTCACACACACACACACACACACACACACACACACACAGGCATGCATGCGTACACACACAGAGACAGAGACAGAGGGACAGAGAAGCACAAAACTGTCTCCATATTTTCAATCTCTGAGTTTGGGGGGTAAAGAGATGGCCGTTAATGTGCTGACATTCGTCATTGACCGGAAGGCCTCCATGTTGACTGCTGTCTTGCCTTTAAATGCTAGTAAACAATCTCTGATGATGTTCCCACTGCTTCTTGCTAATTGCTTTTAGTGACACAATCCACTCATTCGTTGCCCAGAGGGACTGAGGAACTAGCAACATCATGCTGGGTTTTGAAAAGAAAATACGCGTTTTTCTTACCATAAAAGAAACTACAAATCAAGCCACCGCTGGTGGCTGACGCTGAAACTGTCTCACCCAACAAGTCGGTGGGTCATGCTGGTCGGAGCTGGCAGCTCTGACCTTCTTTAGAGCAGCTCTGCCTTCAAGACAGATATAACTAAGTTAAGATGCCTCTAAACTGTCCCAGAACTGAGGACTCCGGCCTTTATTCTGCAGAAGGTAGTGAGTATCCAGCATTTGATACTCATGAGTCAAAACCACCTCCCCAAGCCTGTTCAGCTCCCTTTCTGATACTTTGTCATCCATTCGAGACTTCCTATTTGATGGGGATGAGCAGAACACACCACTTACATCAGTGAGGCACAGGTCTTTTTGCTGTCTGCCAAACAGGAACTTACATAGGATAAGAGAAGAGTCAGGCAGAGGTAGGAGGAAAACCGGAAGAGAGTGGTGTCCTAAAACTCCGGAGAAAGTAAGGAGGAAATTCTGTCAGCATCCTCCAGGTATTGTTACAGCAGGGCTCTGGGGAGCCTTTCATGTTTCTTTTAAACAATCATCAATGGCAACTTTGCAAGGAAGATAGTTCCTTTGCCTCCTGGAACCTACTAAATAGCCACTGTTCTCTAACGGTTTCTGGATGTAAGAATGTGTTGCGCAAGAGTCCATTTCCATTCCCTGGAGAACGGGCAGCATTGCTGAGCCCTTGTCCCCGCTTCTTAGACCCAAGAAACAGTGTTCCGCCCTCTTCCTCGTAGCTGCCACCAAGACCCGAGGGAGCACCGTCTTAAGCTTCTAGGCTTTGCCTCTTGGGTCTGCCGTTCACTCTAACGATTTTTTGCTACACTTAGGGGAATGCCATGTGCATCGTAGGCACTCTGCAACTAGTCATTGGATAAATAAATTTACCCTAAAGGTGTGTGCAGACTAATTTCTGAAGTCTTCCAGATGAGTATGTCGTGCGCTGTGCTCCACGCGGTGTCTGTTTGCACCGCTTAATTGTCTCAATGTTTCCCCAAATAGACTGAGGATAATGGATCATCTTCGACCGTGCCGCCTCGGCCCATGGGCTCCCGGTCACCACCACCAACCCCGCGAGCTCGCCCCAGCCTGAGAAGTGAGGCGTTCCCAGAGAGAACGGGCTGAGACGCTGCTTAAAATCAGACCAGCGTGTCCAAGTGCCACAGCTCACTCCCTTCCTCCCTGGCACTGTGTCATCCTCCTGCCCATCACTCAGTCAGAAACCCCGCTTCGGAGGTAGCGGGGGAAGGAGAGCTGCACAGCAAATTTCTCCAGCTCCAAATGGTCATCACAGGCTATTCTAGGCAAGGTGAAAGGTCCCTCTGAGCAGAAGAAACCTCCACGGCTTGCCGTGCCGAGCCCCACGAGCACCGCTGATACGGTCAAAGCACAGGCTTCTCCTTGGCAATTCGCAATCCCTACTCCGAGTTTCAGGCCAAATTCCCAAATGTGTTCTCTTTATGGAAAACTGATGATTACACATTTGCCTAATTGAAACGGCTGTGAATTATTCAAGGGGTAACTTTTTTTTCTCCCTTTGAAACGCTCTCCCAGAAAAACAGCCTGTGTTGGGAGTATATATACAACACACTTCTGAAAATTTAGCGATTCCAGATGTTTTTCTAGCCGTCAAATAACTTCTTCTTTCCTCTCGAAATTTTCTACCAGAGCTCAGATTCTTTTAAATAAATGGATCGCCATATTCTGCCTCCCCTCGGGAATTTGCAAACCCTATTTATAGGCGAGGAAGATAGGAATCACAAAGGCGTTTGCTTTTGTGGATCAGGTTTAGGCGTTTTCTTTGTTCACTGTGTGTCTTTTACTTCCATTTTTAAAACGTTCTTTTCTGTTAAAGAAATTAGAGTTAAAACATGGTCTTGCAGCAAAGGCAATTTTAGATAGAAAAATACTTTTCTTGAAATGTTATGGGGAATTTTTTAGTCAGAGTGGTTTCGAAATAATTTGTGTGTGTAGACACATGATGAGATGACTTGACCAAGGCCACCATGTCTGCCGACCTCATAATTGCACGAAGGGGTTACAGGTCTCAGAGATTTTTGCCTTAAGCATTTTGACCAAGTCCCCTTGGATCTTTATTCATTGATTTAGCCGCCACCAACTGAGCAACTTCTAGATGCCAGGCATTATGCCGAGGGATTGGAGCAGTGCAGGTATGAAGAGAGTGGCCGTCACCAGAGATCCGTGGCTCCTCCGCGCTGTCGGGGCCAATGAGTGCCCTGCAGGCCTTCTTGCGTCCGTAATCATTTACAGTGCACCCATTAGGGCCTGTTGTTTACCTGGGGTATGTGACAGATGGTGGGAAATACTAAGGTGCTTAACATGCGGGCCCCAGTAGTCAAAGAAGATGCTGGAGCAGCTAAGAGGGTGGGGAGAGTCCGTTCTGCAGCAGTAATCAAAGAGGGCTTCCTAGAGGAGGCAGCGTCCAAGCACACAGCCTGGAGAGCTGCACAAAGATGGCTGTCACGATTTAAGTGCCTTATCTATAAAAAGCACTCTTCTCCTCCTTCTTCCTACCTCACAGGCTCATTCAAACTTTTTACTGTGTGTAGGGGACAGAGGAGGTCAAGTGGAGGAAGGTATTCGTAATCCGCAGGCTCCCACTTTGCCTCGTTAGAGACCCAAACGCTAGGAAATAGGGAGGAAATGATGGCGAATATCCTCGTTCTTTGAATAAATCTCTGCACATTTAGATGATTTCCTCGCGAATTCCAGCCCTTGCGTGTATCGCTAATGCTCTGATCACTCATCGATTAATTTGTGTGTATTAGCCTCGGGAGTGGGAGGTTTGGCATGCCAGCTAAGAGCTGTCACACCATCATCTCGACAGCCTTAAAATCTCAGAGAGGAAAGTGGGAGCAGAAGAGTTCCGAGGAAGCTGTTTTTTCCACACCTCCCTTCCGGCTTTGGTCAGGCCTGCATGGATACGGAATCATTCTCATAGTCACTGTAGAAACTGATCGAGTAACCCTCTGGGAACCAGCACCTGCCACTGTCATACGTGAAATACTTGATACCTTTCCCAGTGGTTCTCAGATGTCTCATTAAGCAGGACAGGCGCTAACGAACTATCGAAATCAAAATGAGACTCCCTGCTCAGCGCTCTAGAATCCGTTTCTTTCTGAAGACTTAAAACCAGATGATCTGCTTGCTCTCCCAGGAGACACTATTAGGCAATAGGGATGTCAATATTTTTTGGAAATCAGAATCATTTACCTCGTAAATCTGTGATTTTTTTCCCTCAGACAAGTTTTGGTATTGTCGGCTGTCACCGAACCACAAGGTCCTGCACTATGGAGACTTGGAAGAAAGTCCTCAGGGAGAAGTGCCCCACGACTCACTGCAGGACAAGCGTAAGTGGCTCTCCCGTGTAGAAGGCCGGAGTTTGGGTTGGGTTGTTTCCTCATCACTGAATATTGTGCAGAAAAGCTATCGACCTAAATAAATAGACCCATTGGACAGATGTCATCTTGTTGTAAGTCCTGGCCTCGGTGTTCTCATCGAGCACAGGACCTTAATGGATTTGGGGTTTGAGACTGAACAGACAAGGGCATGAAAGGAATATCTTTCCCGAAAGATGTAAAATAGGGTTCAAACGTCCGCTTTTGCCTTACTTATCCAGGTGCTGTTTCAAGGAGTGAAAACAATGTGAACCTGATTCTGTCGATCGCCTTTTTCTGATGACCCAAAATAATGTCACAGCGATCATTTGTTGATCCCTGCCATATTGCTTTACTATAGTTTAGTGTATCCCATAATCATAACACAGAGCTAATGGCACATCCAAATGTAGCTAACTTATTTCAAAGAAGTAACTTAGACACGTAGGAAATTTATAATGTTTTACAGTTTATTGTTTTCTAAATTCCCTGAATACATCTTATTTATGTTTATTTGCTATTTCTGTACGATATCTGTTTTAATGTGTATATTTTGAAAATTATTTTAGCCCAAGACCCAACCAGGTTCCAGGTTTTTTAGGTGGTCTTAAGTACACAAATTAAACAAAGTCCTATAGAAATATGAAAACATACAGTGTTGATGAATTAATTTGAAAGAGAAATGAGATAAAGTGAACACAGCCTCAGAGGATACGCCAGGTAGAGAAATGAACAAGGGAGTGAGAAAGAATGAGAAAACAAAGACACTTTTAAATACCCTTTGAAAGTCACGTGGACCCTGCGGTGAGTCATATAAGTGTGTCCCAGATAGAATCCTCACCCTCTTGTCACCCCGGGGCCCGCGGAAGGCAAATCTAGACCGCCTTCCTTAAAGCTCATGGCCATCAAAGGCGAAAATAAACCACAAGCGGAAAATTCCTGACACGTTCAGACTCCGTATCAGGCAGACAGCCTGGAACATTCTCTCTCTCTCCAGCTTAGAAAGCGGACAGTCTGGGCTTGGTCGTGTCATTTAGTTCGGGGAGCCACCTCGTTCCCCTTCCCGAGAGCACTGCCTCTCCAGCCCTTATTACTGGGGAAGGAAAAGAAGTCTGCAGCCACCGCCGCCGAGGAGGGGGGCAGCGTCCACACACACCTGCAGCGGGGTGTCCCGGGCCTTCAGCTCTCGGGAAGCGTCCCCCATCCGGCCACGGGCAAGCTGGACCAGTGGTTCTCAGAGTATGGTTCTCATACCATCAGCAGCAGCATCACCTGGGAACTCAGTAGAAATGCAAATGCTCAGGCCCCGCCCTCAGACCTGCTGAACCAGACACTCTGGGGATGGGGCCCAGCCAGCTCTGCCTCAGATCCTCGGGCGATTCGGATGCACCCGAGGGAGAACCGCTGCACTCTTCACAGCGATTCTCCACATGTAGCCTTCACCAAGAAGTGCGAACTTAAAAAACCAGCCAAGGTGAATGGGCTATTAAAAATAAAATAGAACCAAAAATTAATATCACGATCCATTCATTAACAAAAAAGGACTTTTGATCGTTAAAAAACAGCATGAAAGACCTAATCTTGGAATAAAGGACAGTCCCTTCTACTAAATTAAATTAGCTTTACGAAAAACACACACCCATGTTTTCATCTTTTTCTT
Organism: Rousettus aegyptiacus; assembly: GCF_014176215.1. Classification (NCBI taxonomy): domain Eukaryota; kingdom Metazoa; phylum Chordata; class Mammalia; order Chiroptera; family Pteropodidae; genus Rousettus; species Rousettus aegyptiacus. The sequence goes on along the minus strand of NW_023416288.1, from coordinate 41,037,539 downwards.
TTTTCTTTCTTTTTATTTATTTATTTTTTAGGCGAGGCAACCCTTGGTTGACCTCACAGATTGCAAGGACCTTGTCAGTTTATAATCCCTTATTTTTTAATTTTTTATGCCTACACCACCTGGTCTTCCTAGGTGGTCTCCCATCCAAGTACTAACCAGGCCCAACCCTGCTTAGCTTCCGAGATCAGACGGGATCGGGCTTGTTCAGGGTGGCATGGCCGTAGACTGCCATTTTCTACCTGGTAAAAATTCCCTTATGAGCGCCGAACTAACTGTCCAGACCCGGCATCTGGAACCTCTGCTCTATGGCGGGAGAATGAAGAGCTAAAGGCTACTGTTGGCCAGAGCGACCGGAAACTCTCCAAAATCTCCCGTAGCCTCACTCTTAACCTGACCAAGAAATAGGAAAAGTGTCCCAGGCAGAAAACAAAACAAAACAAAAAAATAAACGAAAGAAGTCAGCTTGACTCATCCTTTCCCCTCGTGGCCCAGTGAGTAGGCAATCCCACTCACTGGACATTTTACTTACTTATCTCCATATTTGTAGGGATATGATCCACTTCTCAACCCACAGACAGACATTCGATTGATGGCAGGTTTTACATACAGCACTGCCGTTCTGTCTGGTCCTGTGTCTGAGGAAATTGGTAGCCCTGCTCCTAGAGGCGATCGAGGTATGGTCAGCGCCTGAGCCTTGTGCAGGGGCACTTTCTGGCCTGGCCCTCAAGCTGATGTTCCCCCAGCTGTCCCAAAGCCAGCACCCCCAAGAACCCAGGGTGAAGATAACTCACTAGAAACCAGGAGAGCCGAGGTCAGGGAGAGCGGGCTTGCCAGGCGGTGGCAGAGGAGCAAGGCCAGAGCTGCCAATCTCCAAGCGGCTCGTGGCGGTCGCCACGGAGCGATGCTGGTCACGGAAAGGCGTTGCAGCAATCCCTTCTGATGATGGTTCCAGAATTCTCTTTCACCACTTTTCTCTGCAGCCTGGAAATCCAGCCATTCACAGTTCGAAAGAGCTGCTTTGTAACACTTTATCCATTGCAAGACAAACCAAGAATCCATGCGTGTGCAGGTGTGCACGCAAGGGAGATGTCTTGGCAACTTGACATCCGAATGAAGCTAGCACGTGGCTGAACTGAGACGGCCCCAGCCTTGTAGGTTTGCTGCTTCGGGCTCACTATCTGGTTTGCATTCAATTCCAATTACACATTCTACCTGGAGCAAAAGAGCCCATTCTCTTGGAACCCTTAAAAGAGAAACTTTCTACCAGAAAAACAAGTCCTTCCTTTAATTAATGACAGGTGCCATTGCTCCTGCTGTGTATGATTTCCCTCTCTTGAGACCAAGGGGAAAATTGTCTTCTGCCCCATAAGTTAATCAGTGCCGAATATTGAGATATCGATGAATCAAATAGTGTAATTGAATCTTCTTCATATGGAGTGCGAGTAGAGATTGAGAGCCACTCCTTAGCTGTCCTCGTCCCCAAAAGTTTAGGAAATGGCTCTTCTCATATTCCTTTTGACAGGAAATAGGGCCCTGCCCACTGCTGCCTCCTGCCAAGGTTAAAAAGCCAGTAGTGACCTTGGCTCTGGCATCCGGAGTGGAGCGATCCTCTGAGGTAGACGATGCTATCGCCCCACACTGCAGGCGAGGACGCTTAGGCTGCCAGAACAGAAACCCAAAGCGCTACACCCAGTAGGCGGGTCTAGCATTCGAACTCAGGCTCTGCGGTTCCAAGGCACAGCCCTTCCCTCCACCCCGTGCTGCCGAGATAGAGACCAGATTCTTGACTGAGCCGTGCTGGGACCAGCCCGCCCTGCCGCCGGACCTCTGCCCACAGGTGCTTCCGCTGTGAGCTGTGTATGCAGCAGGTGCTCATAACTCACTGCTGCTTCCTGCGGCGATTTCTGCCTCAGCGTGCCTCCCAGTCGTGAACGTTAAAACTGTTTTCACCATAATGGCCATATTTACTTTTTCGATTATTTACATCCTAAATCACCGTTAAAGCTCCTTCTACAGGTAGTAGCTATCGAAGGGTTTCCTGATTACGTCTGAAGTGAAAACCACATCTGGGGCTGTGCTCAGCATGATTTGGGGTACCGACACCTCCCAAACGTGGGGAGAAACCTACCAAGGGAGCACGGAGTGGAAGAAATAGCAGAGTCCCAGCTCTGCCCCTTACTAGCTATGTGGCATTGCGTAATCTCTGTCCTTTCTTTAGGTCTCGGTCTTCCCATCTATAACATGGGGGCATTGAATTAGATCGCCTCCATCCGGCTCAAACTGAAAGAAGCCTAGAAAGAAATGAGGCCACGCCTCAAGGATTTAGAGTTGAGGGTGGGGTGCCAGTACTGACCCTCCTGTTCTCATACGTCTGGGCCCCACCTTTATATGCTGCTCCCACACAAAAAGGCCTAATGGAAACACTGGCCTGGCTTCGAAGTAATCAAGAGCCCTCTGCTGCCTCCTTACAGTGCAGATTCGCGAGACATGAGTCTGGTTCTGCTCATGGGAATAGAGCAGGTGGCATTTTAGCCTTTCTGATGCCTGATCTTCCATCGTGTCTAGAGGCAAACCATGCAAAGAACAACCTTTAAAAGCCACACTCTATTTTTGGAATTTTGCATTTTTCCTTTTAGCCATAATCCTGTGAGTAATAGAGCAGCTTGTCTCCTTGACAAGGGACAATGCATATGAAAAAAAAAAAAAACTGAATATATACTGCCACGAACACGGTAGAAAAATGCCTCTTCTCCCCTGAAGCCCTCTCGTTAGAGGTTCCAAAGGCTATTCTCACAATAGACTGCGTGTTACCGTGTGCCGTTGCGTGTGATGGGTTTTCAGAGCCATGGGGTAACTTACTATTAATAGACTGTAGGCACTCTCTAAGTCATTGACTGCGTTCTATATTACACAGCAAAAGACTCTCTGCTTCTGAGCTACTTGTGACTCAAACTCCATCTGAAGCTTGAGAAGGATTTTTGAATTGGTATGTTAATTACATCAAATTCACTTCAGTAGTGGATTTGCCATTGACAAGTAAACCCAGCTTCCCAGTGTACCCAAATGTCCCATCCCGAGGTCGTGATTAAGCAGCCAGATCTGCCACTGAGAGGAACAAGGCTGATTCCTGGTTGTAAAAAATGAATTTGAGGGGAACTGAAGCCAGTGGTTGTGGTCACAGGTAGGTCCGGGGATCATACGGCTGATTATAGGAAGGTGGCAATTCAGAGGAGCCAGGCAGAGGCAGGCAAGGGGCCCAAGGGAGAGGGCCATGCACTCAGGATCGGCTGCATTACTCCGTCATGCTGCAGGAACAAACGACCCCCAAATCTCAGTGGCTTAGGAGTTTGTTTCTTACTCCTCGCATTACATAACTGACATGGGCAGCCAGAGGACTGCTTTCTGCAGTTGCTCAGGGACACAGGCCGGTGACTGCTTTGCCGTCTGGATGGAACATGGGGCTTGTTCATTTTCTGCAGCCGGAGAAGAAAGATTGGTAGGCATGGACTTTTCACTGTCTCAGCCAGTCAAAGAGACGCGCCATTTCCTCTCACATCTCATTGGCCAGAACTGATCACATGGCCCCACCTAACTGCAGAGGTTACTGGGAAGTGTAGTCTTCCATATGCGCAGAAGGAAAGGAACACCGGATATTAGTGAGTACAAGTAATGTCCACCAAAAGGACCTAGGATCAGGACTGCGAGATGGAAGAGCAGATGTAGCGGACACATAGCTGGGGGTGTGTGCGGAGATTCCCGGGGGAGTTCACCACAGCAGCCCTCTTCTCAAGGGTTAGAGAGCTCTGGGAGTGGCGTCAGGTGTGGACAAAGTTCTTAGCAATTTTAGGGGACCCGGAAAATGTTAGCTTCTAAAAGGTTTTCCTGTTCCATCACTTTGATCGTCTATGTATTTTATAATTCTATCTTCATCTAAATATCTCCCCACAACCCAATTCCCCAATACAAGTATGTGACCTTTAATTATGAAATCTCTCATCATACCCATCCTTAAGGAAATGATTACTAAGGAATCGCTGATTGATTACTAAGGAGTTCATTACTCGAAGCCCCCACAGATCCTAAATGAGACCCACGGTCTCTTGTGAACCAGAAGAATTGGAGGAGGACAGGTGACTCCACATTTTTTTTTTTAAATGAAAGTTCCAAACCCTCCGACTGCCTTCTCTCTCTCAAATGGTCTTCACAGAACGTCTTAGATGCACAGACCTTTCCACGTCTCCGTCTCCCCCCGAGTCCTCAGTAGGACATGCGACTGCGTCATTTCACCTAACTGCCAGATAAATACCAGCTACCATTTCCCCCATCAGAACAGAACGCTCCCTTTATTCGAGTTTAGGTTCATCTGTAAAGTAGGGACGATAAAATCTGCCTCACAGATTCGTCGTGAGAAGGAGTGAAACGGTAGAGAGGGAGCATGACCGTGAGAGTTCAGGGCTGTTTAGATTCAAACACTTTTTCTGTGGTGAGGCTGCTTTCCCATCGTCCAACACTCGGGAACTAAACAGGCGCAGATGCTCCGGCGAGGGGGACCGAGGCTCGGCGCGCTCGCCAGTGCTGCTGGCGCACGGCTCCCGCGACGTCGGCATCGGCTCCGCTGTCGCTCTCGTTGCCACGGCCGCTTCCGGTGCCATCACTTTTCATGTAACTGTGATGGGATTCGTTTCTGGGCACTTGTTTCAGTGAACCAAATTCTGCGCGTGAACATAGGCTGTCCTCCCCAGGGAGGCTTTTTGCCAGAATATACCAATGCGTTTTAGTTTCTAGCCCCGGAACACTGCTCGACTTCTCTTTTCGTCCCTTTTCTTCCTCTCGCTCTCTTTTTGTTGTAGTGTCTGGGGACGGCGACTGTGCCAGCAGACTGGGCGCTTCGTGCTGCTTTATCATTGGCATCTCTGCCCCTGCGCGGTGTAATTACTTTCATTTTCTTTTATGAATCGCAGTGCCAGTGGCAGACATCAAAGCTGTGGTGACGGGAAAGGACTGTCCTCATATGAAGGAGAAGGGGGCCCTCAAACAGAACAAGGTATGATTTCCAAATTATTGCCAGTAGCTCTGTCTGCGCGGTGCAGTCAGCAGTGGGCCCGGCCACTCCGTCTTTAGTAGCAATGCTTGTGTGTGTGTGTGCGTGCGTGCGTGTGTGTGTGTGCGCGCTGTGTGTGTGCATGTGTGTGTGCGTGTGTTTGCACGTCCCTCACTCAGCTCTCCTTTTTCCTTTCCTGATTCCTTCCACCTCTCTCAGCTTCACTTTTTTCTTTCATCGGTCACTTGTCAGGTCCCCACCATCTCCTCCTTCCTCTCACTTCCTACTCCCAACCCTAGGAACTGCCGCTCGCCCTCGTCCCCCAGTCTTCTCTCGAGCCTTCTCCGCTCATCCGCACTCACCCTCTGGGCCTCTCCTCACCTCCCATTTATGTGTATATTCTCCGTCCCCTGATTTACACCCCAATCCCTTTGATTTTCTCTTGCTGTCATCGTCTTCTTAGCAGCCTCGCTGGGGTTGCAGTGAAGCCTGGGAAAGGCTGAAAACAAATGACTCACAAAAACCCTAGAAAACTTTTAAAGGCCTGAGATTTTTCAGCGTTATGGAGAGTACTGTGCAATAGCTCAAACCCAGCTTAAAGGAGAGAATTTCCCCAAACGAGTACGTTGCTTAAATCCTCTCCACATTGCAGCGGTTTTCACCCTCTTCTCCTTTTCACCAACTGGCTGTTTCTCATGACGGCTCCCGTACCACACCGGAGTGTGGGAAAGGGCATTATCTGAAAAGAATGGAAGAGTTTTCCTTGATGCCAGTTGAGAGGCATTTGCTCTTGGAGGAGCCGTGAGAGAGCCGATTCTTTGTTTATACCTCTTGGCATCTTGTGATATCTGGTACCCCATTCATCAGTAAAATTACCCAGATTGATCTGGGTGCTCCGGCCACCTTGATACCAAAAATATCACATAGATAAATAGGTTGCTTCTTTTTTATCCAGTGTCAGTATCGAAGAGGAATGTAAACATTATACGCATGTTACTTATCAATCAGGGTTACAGTTAATAATTTCTGCTCTGTAATGTCAAACGTCATAAGACAAAGGTGAATCCAGGTCTGCGTAGGATGACTCTATCGATGGTTAAGGAAAAACAATTGTACTGTGAAAGTGCTGTTTAGGAAGACAAAGGGGGATGAATAGAGCCAAGGAAGCCAATAGCAAGATCTTTGCTTCTTACGTTGCATAAGTATGATTCACATCAAGGCCATGTAAATTCCTTCTCTGTCAAGCCTATCTCGACACCATCATATAACGCACTTAAGTTACAAACACAGTGCCATAAGGGCACACCTAAGGGTCTGTGGGTCCTCTGCTACACAGCATTTCTCTTTTCTCCACGATATGGGAAAACAGGGATTCTGCAGCTCATCAGACTTCAGAGGCGCATCCTCAACTATCGAGCAAGTCACCAGCCTTTACGGTCTGCCTCCTGCGGGGCTACCTTCCTCCATTACCACCTGATATGCAGAGCACAAATGGAGAGTGCGGGCTCTGCTCGACTTCAGCTGAGGTCCTCGTGGTTATATAGCACTTGGAACTGAGCAGGAAACGATGTGGGGAAATTGGCAGCAACAAGAGTCTATACCCCAGAGAAGGCCAGGAGGGGTGTAGCTGGGGGGCAAAGCAGCCTGCCCAGGACCCGAGCACTCTGAATAGGGGCAGAGGGAATTATGTGAGACGCCTGTGGAGGAACTTCTGGTTTCAGCGCCAGTATGTAGAGAGCTTAGGAGTTATCACTGCTATTCTTACAGTGAGAAGAAACTGAGTAAAGTGAAATTCAAAGATTTTTTTTTTTTTTGGACTAGCCAGAGAACTGAGGTCACAGGGCAAACCACACCTTGGAATTCAGAGAGTCAAGTGCATCCAGGAAGCCCCAGCCAGATCTGCTCACCTGGGATAAACTGTAGGATTACTTAAATGGTTGTGCTGATAAATTGCTTTAGCTTGAGTATGGGCTAGAGTGAGAGTGAGAAACCCTTGGGGGTTGCGGTCTTGAGAACATACTTTCATGGGCTTTGCTCCCGATAACCCCAGCAGGTTCTGCCAGTTAAGATTTGAGAAAGATCACCCTCCCCGTGCCCACTGGCTCTGGCAGGGGAAAGGAAGAGGAATCATGAAATAGGCCAGAGCCTTCTCCATAATAAAGTCCTGCCCTCCAGACCTTTCTTCCAGCTAGAAGAAGAGAATTTCTCCCATTTCATCTCATTTTAGCCTTCCTGTCTCAACTGCAGGGTTGGGGGTAGCAGAGACATCATCAACAGCAGCCAGAGCCTCAGGGAAATTCTGCAGCCAGGGAAAAGGGGAGGGGTGGGGGGAAGCTGTACCACTGGAGAAACCCTTGAGAAGTGACAACCACAAGATATCAGACCCCTAAAAGGTGGAGATTTAATTGGAAAATTATGGAATGCTGTTCCTCACTCATATACTACCACCACGCCAACAAGACTCCAAAAGAATAATAGCAGAAAGATCTGCAAAACGTAAACTCTCTCTGAGGACTGCTTAGGAAAGCCGAAAGTCAGTAAAAGAGACAAAAACAGGGACATTAGAGGAATTTGAATCTTCTAGTACTTACAGCTACATCAAACATTAAACATATCCCAATTCTTTGCCATGTTAACATAAATCATTACTCATATTCTGTGTACCTCGCTATTACCTCATATGTGTCTGGATGTGAACAAAAAATTGCAGGCAAGCCAAAAAGCAAGGAAAAAACAGCCTGAAGGAACAAATCAGTTATCAGAACCAGACTCCAACACGACGCAGATGTTGGAATCATCAGGCAGAGAATTTAAAACAACTATCATTAAAAGTGTTGTGGGCTCTGATGGAAAAAGTAGAAAACGTGAAAGAACAGTTGGGTAATGTATGAAGAAAGATGGAAGCTCCAGAAATTAATCGAAAGAAAAGACTATAAGTGAAAAACACTGTGACAGAAGTGAAGAATGCTTTGAATTGGCTCATCGGTAGACTTGACATGGCCGAGGAAAGGGACAGTCATCTTGACGATGAGTCGATAGAAACTTCTTAGACTGAAATCCAAAGAGGGAAAGACAATGGGGGGAGAAAGACCACCGAAGAACTAAGGGACACCTGCGAAAGGTGTAACACACGTATAATTAGAAAACCAGGAAAAAAAAGAGCCGAAGAACTATTGAAGCAATAACGGCCAAGATGTTTTCAAAATTCGTGACAGATCAAACCGCAGATTCAGGACGTTTAGAGGACACCTTGCAGGATGAATACCCATTTGCCGCCCCCTCCACGCCCCCAAAATAAAAACCACACCTGGGCATAGCATATTTCAATTGCAGAAAACCAAAGAGAAAATCTTGAAAGAAACCAGAAGGGGAAAAACACCTTACCTGTAGAAGAACAAAGATAAAAATTAAAGTGGATTTCTCATCGTAAATGCTGAAAGCAAAAAGAAAGTAGAATGAAATATTTAGTGTTGAAAGAAAAAACTTGCCAACCTAGAATTCTGTAGCGAAAGCACCCTTCAAAAGGAGAAGGAGAAATAAATAAAGACTTTTTCAGATACCCAAAAAGGAAATTCATTGCCAGCAGATCTGCTCTTCCCAAAATGTTAAAAGAAGTTCTTCAGCCAAAAGAAAAATTATGTAGGACAGAAATTTGGATCTACATAGTGAATGGATGAGCATCGGAGAAGGAATTAAGATAAAAATATTGATTTTTGTTATTAATCCATCTAAAAGGTAACTCTGTTTAAAGTAATAATAGTAACAATGTTTTGGATGATTGTAGAATATGGGTAAGTAAAATAAATGACAGCAGAGTCCCAAGTGACAGGAGGGAGATTTGAGATACTCAGAACAGGAAAAAGCAAAAAAAAAAAAGGAAAAGAAACAACAAATGCAGCAAATAGAAAAGAGTTATGAAAAGGGCAGCTATTAATCTAATTATATCAATTATCATTTTAAATTTCAATGGTCTAAGTACAACAATTATAAGACAGAGATCATCAGAGTAGATTAAAAACATCAGCAATAACAGGACCCAACTGTATGTTTTAATAGGAAAATCCCTTTAAATATGAAGAATAAGTTAAAGTAATGGGATGGACAAAGATATCAAAATATATGAGAGAAATCTGATAGAACTGAAAGAAGAAATTCACAGATTCGTTATTACACTGGAAACTTCAACACCCCTCTGTCGGTAAATGACAGATCAAGGAGGCAAAGAATCAATAAGGATATTGATAAGCTGAACAGCAGCATCAATCCCCTTGACCTAATTAGCAGTAATAGAAAATCCACCAACGACAGCAGAATACACATTCTTTTTAAGCTCACAGGAAACCTTCACCAGTGTAGACCACATTCTGGGCCATAAAATGCATCTTAACACATTTAAAAGAATAGCAATCCTACAAGGTGTATTCTCAGATCACAGTGGTATTAAACTAGAAATCAATAACATAAATCTAGCTACAAAATCCTTTCAAATATTTGGAAATTTAAGAACACACTTTGAAATAACCCGTAGTTCAAAAAGAAGTCTCAGAAGAAATTATAAAGTGTTTCAAACTAATTAGAATGAAAATATAACATCAGATGGGATGAGACAAAAGCAGTGCCTAGAAAGAAACTTATAGCATTGCATGCATACGTATTAGACAAGAAGAAAGATTTAAAATCAATAAAGTTTCCACCCTAGGAAACTAGAGAATGAAGAGCAATTTAAGCCTAAAAGCAAGTAGGAAAAAAAATAAAAAGAAATAATAAATATTAGAGTACAGATCACTGAAATTGAAAAAAAGAAAAGAAACTAGTAGGAAAAAATCAACCAAACCGAAATTACTTTATTGTAAAAGATGAATAAAATCAAAAAACTTCTAGTCTGACGAGCCAAGAGAAAAATGAGAGTTACCAAGATCGAAACAGGTGTGGAGATGAAGTGCTCATCTGAGCATATATGTGGTTGCATTCGGCCTTCCTCCTCCAGCATCCTTTCCCCCTAGAGGAGATCAACAAAAGAAACCGAGTAAATGACATTTTCTAACTTTTATTATTATTATTATTATTATTATCATTATTATTATCATGGCACTAGTAGAAAATTGGATGGGTGGATGGATAGATGGATGGATGGATGATGTACGGATGGATAAATGGAGCTCACTGCTATAAACACATAGTTAAGATTACAAATGGAGGCTACTGCCTAGGAGTCAATGGCCCAGATGTCCCAGCCACCCTCAATTCTTCCAGACAGCTTTAAGGGATAAGAGAGGCACTACCTCTACCAGCCTGGCCTCTTCATTTGCATAACCATAAAAATTGTTTTTCTTATAATGTTGATAGTGCTCATGTGCCCGGTTCATCAGGCAAAACATCAAACAGCAGAAAGGAAACCCACAGCCTTAAGAATTTGCTTCCTCGACCCCATATACCTATACCCCTTCTCCCAATACCCCAGAGGCCAGCTCCTTCCCACCCTGGGACTTCTGGGTAGGAAAAGGGAGACCAGCAGCTTAAAAGGACAGTTGGCAGTGAGTCCTTAGAAGTCCGTCAGTGCACGGTGGAGGGCCTCAACTGAGGCATGTTGCTCGCCCTTCAGACACTTTTTCCAGCTGGAGAGGAGGCGCTGACGTTTTGTGCCACAGGGCCCTAGGCTAAGCTTAAATACTGAGCAAGGCGAAGTGAGGCATTAGTGTCTACAAGGGAGACACTTTGCTACAGCAAAATATTGGTAACTGACACTACTTCTCACTCATTCAGCAGCCGATGTGCCAGGCACGTTCTAAGGAAAAAACAAAAACAAACAAACCGATCCTTTTCCTGGAGGCAGAGATGCTGGCACAACCGAGCTATGATGAGCAGAGTGGACATGGCCCTGGACTCTGGGAGCTTAGAGTCTGACGTGTTTAACAGAAGTCAATGTGACAGGTGGACTTCTGTGGAGACAAAAGGACTGGCTTCTTCGCAGAGCAAGATTAGGAAATTTCTAATGAGACTTGCAAAGAATTCCTCAGAGAGACTTATCGTGGGCAAATGGCAATTCAATTGGGAAGAATTCGATTTTTAGGGATTCAGGATTCTATACTTAACTTTAGAATTTATAAAATTAAGTGATCTGTTGCCGTGTTTTTGAAAGTGCGCATTCCTGGTGCTTATCTCGCTGAATGCGGGGCTCACAGTGAAACAGCCAACATAGAATCACCAGCGGGAAAAGCTGACCAGATCTCACTCATTCAAGCAGCCTTATATTTGGCATCAGAGAAACCACTCTCTCGCCGTGTCCCAGAATCCAGCTTTTATTTTTCCAGCGTGATTCATGAACCTGAATAAGAAGCAGATTATGCTAGAAGATGACGTTCGCGCATCAGCCTGAAAACCCTGGTCTTAATCAGAAAGCCTTTGTTCGGATAGACTTCATTCATCATTCATTCAGCAACTGTGCTGAGCATCTTCCGTACAGCAGGCCTGTGCCGGGGCGAGGAATAGAAAGATAAATACGACCTGGCCCCTGGCCCTGTGTGTCTGGTGGATGTAAGACTTGTGCATCGGCACGCTGCTACCATCCAGTGCTGTCAGTGCCCCAGGAAACGTAAAAGCAGAGGGAGCCGTGGAGACCCGAGAAAGGCTCGTGGAGGAAGTAATGTCTGACCTGGCCTGTGAAGAGGAATTGACTAGGTGGAGAAGCGAGGGGAAGACTTCCTAGAGGAGGAAAGGGTGTGTGAAAAGGCACAGGGGCCTTTCGGTGTTCCAAAAAGCATCCTCTGATCGAGAAACACTGAATTCGGAGTATAGGATTGATAGGGACAGAGAGAAGGAAAGAGGCAGGAGCATCACTGGCTGATAATACTGAGATAGATTGGGGCCAGCAAGCTGCAGCTGCCTCAGGAAGGCGACATCCTCTGTTATTATGAACTGCAAGAATGAGTAAAGTCTGCCTTCTAAAACAGAAGCTCAAACTCATATGTAATGAGAGGACAAGCAATGCACTATAGCTACAAAACCTACTACTGTTTCTAAGGCCAGATAGCACACGCACACGAACCAAGTTCTAGCCTGCGTCTTGAATCAAAATGCTCTGCCTTCAGGAGAACTGGATCGGTGGAGGAGAAGCAACATAGTTAGAGCGAACGCTGGCCAGAATGGCCAAATGAGGCCGGTCACCGCAAAACCATATCAGGAACGGCAGCCAACGCCGTATACGGAAAGCGTGTTGTATAAAACTCTCCTCTTGTGTTTATTCAGTCCATTATTTGGCCCCCGAAAGATGACAGACCCCAAACCACGGTGCCATTCGTGCCCAGAATTTCTCTAGGCATCCCCAGACACAGTGTGCCTTGTCCCTGGTACCAGTGCCAGATGGCTTAAAGGATGAATTAATCTGGAGGAAATAAAAGACCGTAGGCATTGAGTGGCAAAGCCCCAAAGCCTCAGATGTCTGAGTGTCGTGATGTGTGACAAGAAGCCCCTGAGGTAGACACTGCCCCAGATCCGTGACAGCTTATTCCCCACCTCCTGGAGCCTGTCTGCCTCACAGACGGATTGGACAGGTGGCAGCTTCTGAACCGTTAGCCCAAGAGGTGCCGTTGATCTCAGCTCTGCAGCCTCCCTGCCTCAGGCGCGAAAGCTGACCTCCACCTACAACTCAGTGACAAGCCAAAGACGTCGATAAAACTCCTTATAAGTGACAGCAGCCTTTAACGCAGGCAGGCCTGTGATTCCGAGAATTAATCCCGCCCACCCCTCCCAGGCTGCTTTGGAGAAGTTAAAGTGGGAATTAACGTTCTCACGAACTTCCCACGTCCCGCCTGCGTTTATGAGGAATCTGGGGCGGGACGGCTCCCCTCACGCAGGTCTTCGCCGGTGCATGCCTTAGAAGGGGAAGGCCCAAAGCTTGCAGGCCCCTGCTCTTCCTTCTTCGTGCCCCTGCAGAAAAGAAAGTGTCACAAGGACAACCACACCAACGCTCTTGGTCTTCGGCTCCCAGTCACGGGGCTGGGGCTGGGCTCCAGCGGTGCTCACACCGGCTGTCATCAGCAGGGGAGTGATTGATGACGCGACAGCCCTATGCAAAGCAGCAGCTGTTATCCAGCGTCAGGCGGAAATCCATTCCCGAATTTCACCTTGTCCTCCTGACCTCCAGAAGCCACTCGTGCTGCTATGATGCACTGACTCTTCTTCCAAAGCAAAGCCCCGCCCTCTCCTGCCTCTCCGGTCTCCCAAGTACGAGTCGAGTCAATATTTTCCTAATGAATGACAGTAAGAATAATAATGAAATCATCGGTTATATCAATGTTCCTAATCGAAGAACAGTTTTTATGATATATGAGATTAGAGGTTAACATTTTATTGAAAATCAAGTTTACGTTTTTTGAAAGAAAAAAATCGCCTATGATCCCAGAACCCTAACAATTATTTTCATGTCACATTTCAAGTTCAGTCTCTCTCTGCAAGTAGATGTTGTTTATAATTATGATCAAATGTAAACAATGTGCATTTCTCCTGAACTTATGATCAGATGTGCATAATTACTATGTTGAATAACTGGCTGAATTTCTCTGGGTGGCTAATGTGTGATTTCTTTAATAATTTACCCAAAGAAGGGAGATCATTTATTTAGTTTCATAGATTATGTTCTTACAGGTAATAATATACATAGATTTTGCTCACTTTTGAATTTTTTTTAGGAATAACCCAGGCAGTGGGATCCCTTGGTCTCGATATGGATTGCCCTACTGAATTTTTTTAAAGGATGACACCAATTTGCGGTACCATTCGTAGGGCCCGTGGCCATATTCCTTATAAACTGAAAGACCTGAGAGAGATGCCAAACTTAATGGAAAAATTGTTTCCGTGGTCTCGATGATCTCCTATTTAATGTTATTGTCCTCACTGGGCAGGCCTGAATGGAGGCCTAAGGAGGCAAGAAGGAGAAATGAGGAGACGAGTAGCTTCGCAGAAATAGCTCCCACCCCACAACTCGGCCTTCTTCGCTCCACCTGTTCCCATTTCTCCGGAGTGAGGAGGCCGTAAGAGTATAAGACGCTGGGAGGTCTGGGCTCAAAACAAGAGCTGCTCCCTCCTTTTGAAGGGACAGCTGGAGATGAGCCAGACACAGACGAACTCCACGGGAGCCACAAACAGCCCGATGGCTGGCTGCGTCAGGAGAGGCGTCCAGCGAACACTGGGCCATGGCGTTGACCTTGGAAGAATTCTTTAACCCATCTGAACTTCTGAATTCTGGAGTCATGGGCTTCATCTTTCTGCCTTCCATCTTCTCTCTAGGGCATTCCTGCTGTGAGTTACTAGCCACAGGCAAATCCTCTGTCCGATGTTAGGTCAGAGAATGATGTGCAGAGATCTGCCCCCTACCTCCACCAAGAATGAATGCTTCATGGCCAGACACTGGGTGTGCGGCTCCCAGACCACAGCAGGGGAAGAGGGGCAGCCAACGGCAGCGCCTAAGAAGGGCGTCAGGCTATCACGTGTGTTGTATCCATGCACCAGGGTAGATACCCTTTGGTTGGAGGAGTTAGGGTGTCGAGATGCGTGAGGACCCTCGTCTTCTAAAGGCCGTGTCCTGTTGACTGCTCGGCCCACCAGGGTCATCACTGTACCCAGGATTGCACAGCGTAGACAGTTTTAGAAGTGTATATTAGACATGACACCGAGGGCCTTGGCCAAGATCATTCAGCTATAGTGACGTGATAGCGTCACTTAGTCCTGGATCTCTGTGTCTGGCTCATAGTCTGCACTCAGTAGACACTTACCAATGACCGAGCCCGGCTGGTCCGGTACTGGGCCTCTTCCTCCCCTTCAAACCCCGCAGCTGCTCCAGGATAAAGTCTCCGGTTTGCGTAGCCTTTTCTGTATAGCAGTTGAATGATCGAAAAGGACAGACAAATTACCTAAAGATAATCAGTTCACCCAAAAGCCATGTCATTCCCTTCCACATTTTCGGAAATTCATACCCTACGGACGTCTATCTGCTTGGGGGTGATCAGAGAGAGCGCAACCCTTAAAGCCACTGACCGGGGAATTGTTGACCGCTTTTCACGGTCTCCCCAGAAGGGAGAGTTTGAGGAAGAGAGGGCGGCACAGCTGCGGGGTCGTGCGGCCCCGGGCAACTCATTAACTCCTGCTCCTCTGGACGCCGCGCTGTAAGCCCTACTCCGTGTGCGACCTGCAGCTACGTGCAACTGTGGAGCGAATGTGCGCATTTCTGCTAACGCGCTGTTCTCTCTAATCTCTTGTAGGAGGTGCTCGAACTTGCTTTTTCCATCCTGTATGACTCAAACTGCCAACTGAACTTTATCGCTCCTGACAAGCATGAGGTAAGGGTCTCGGCGAGGTTAATTTATGAGAGCACGTCACATTTTCTCTAGAACAAGGAGAAAAATACTGAAAAGAAAGCAATTTTATTTTTAAAAAAAATTAGAAGCCTGCCTGAGAAAAATGGTGAATGAAGGACCATCTTGTTGACCTAGGATACAATGGATACCTCTAGAAAAACAGCCAGTTTATAACGCGCTCAGCTTCTTACCAGCTCAATTAATAGTTTCTGGTAAATAAAATGAGTGTACAATTGTTTCATCTTCAACAGGGCATAACTGTTAACCCAGAGAATAGAGCAGCCTTGGGTACAGCTTTGATTTTCATTGAATATTTAGTTTTTGGTCAGGATTTTTCCAAGATAAACTTGTCTCTATTCTTTAAAACACTTCACAAAGTAGATTTTCTACCATGTTTCTTTAAATTATTTTGAGAGGTTTAGGGCTGTGTCTGCTGTTGGATTTTATTTTTGAGATGCTTTTATTCCTTTTTGACATCTTGTTATATGTATAATTTGTTTCTCTTCTTGAAGCACGCTGTCAGCTATATTTTAAATATTTAGCATAAATCTAGGAAAATGCATTTATAAGATAAAGTAGCTGCTATGGTCGATTTAACTTTTTCTCTTGTAAACTAGAATTCGACATCATGCTTGAAACTCTTATTTTAGATGATACCATTCAAATTTTTGTTTCGCGTGTGGTTGCATAAACAGCCTTTATAAAAAGGAAGGGAACATTTTAATAGAGTCTGACTTTTGTTCCCCATTTCCCCAAGGAGGCTTAGCTCATTTAGAAGTTATTCAGTATCTGGTGTTCACTGGTTTGAAGCTTTTGAATAAAATTGTACATCCCAAAGAGAGAGGAAAGATTAGATGCAAATCCTGCATTTAGAATGGTGCCTAAATATAATTCAGTGTTACTTGACATTTAGTTTGCTGAAGGATATGACTTTGTCTTTATCTTCCTGAAAATAGATTCCGTGTCCTACTATTTCTCTTTTTAAATAAAATTATGGCTGCACACAGGTCACCATATTCAAGATGTATACAGCTGTGTAGAAAACGACCTAAAATAGTAGAGCCGTGGATGTTATTTAAATCTATGCGAGACCATTTTCCCCAGAGCACATTAATTCCAGATAATGATAAATGTTCTGGGGCCACCAGATCTGTATTCATATCTACCACCTTGGATACAGCGAGGAGAGAAATGCTCTATGCTTGCGAGCTTGTTTAATCTACTCAGTCCACTTTCACATCTATTACCTCCTCTTGCCGGCATCGCCGCTCTGTGAAAACACAAAGTTTTATTGCAGATATCCTCATTTACCAAATAAGGAGAGAGAGGCTTCCCAAGATGGAATACCTCAACACTAGGAAAGATAATGGTAATTATAAGTGTTCACGCTTCGTGTGCTTCATCTCACTTAATTCTCATGTAACTCCAAAAGAAACGAATTGATATTATCCCCGTTTCATTAAGGAGGGAAATGAGGCGCAGAGGGGACGAGTATACGACACTTGTCCACGGTCAAACGAGTAGCACGCGACAGAGCAGGGGTTTGAACCGTAGAGGTCATGGCCCAGAAGCCCCGGCGAGGCTGGGAAGAGACCTGGACTCACAACTCCCCGCCCGAGCTCCTCCCCCAGCCTCCGCGATTACCTCCTGGTGGCCGATCTGGTTTCATGTCTACCCCAGCCGCACCCAGCAGCCACGCCCCAGATTGTTTTCGAAGCAAATCCAGCTATCATGTCATTTTATTTGTAAATATTCCTGTGTGCATCGTTTTGAAACATAAATACAATGCCACGATCACAGCCAATTTTATAAAATTTTAATACCGCCATGTACGGTCAGTTTTCAGATTTCTCCAATTGTCTTATTTCTGTGTTTTTCTTTTAGATTCTGTTCACATAAGAATCCAAGTAAGATCCACACATAGCAATTGGTTATCAAGTTTCTTAAGTTTCCTTGAATCAATAAGTTCTCTCTCTTCCTCTTTCTCTCCCCCTCCCTCCCTCCCTCCCCACCCTCCTCTCTTTCTCCCTCCTTCCTTCTCTCTCTCTCTCCCTTTCTTTCTCTTTCCCCACACCCCACGCCCCCATTTTCTTGTGACCATGTACATGTGCTTTTATTCCCTGCAATTTTTATTCATTGAAAACACCAGGTCATCTGTCCGGTAATACTGCCAATAGTCTAGGTTTTGCTTATCATAAGTCTGTGTATTAGTTTACTGTGGCTGCTGTAATAAATTACCACAAACTTAATGGCTTAAAACAACATAAGTTCATTATCTTACAATCCTGGAGGTCAGACGTCTGATGCAGGTCTTTCTTGGCTAAAATCAGGGTGTCAGCAGAGCTTATTCCTTTCCAGAGGCTCCAGGGGAAAGTCCACGTCCTCGGCCCTGACAGTCTCGGAGGCCTGCCTGCATTCCTTGGCTCCCGGCCTCCATCCACAGACAGCAGTGTTGGGCCGAGTCCTCACATGACATCATCCCAACCTCCTCTTCCGCAGTCAACCTCCCTCTGCCTCTCGCTTCACTGTTTCCTTCACCCCTTATTCTGTTTCCCTCTGCCCCTTTTAAGGACCACTATGATTACATGGGGCCCATGTGAACAATCCCAGATTTCCCCCCTATCTTAAGGTGATCCGACTAGCAACCTTTACTCCCTTTGCCATGTAACCTAACATATTCACAGGGTCTAGGGATTAGGACGTGGTTATCTCTGAAAGGAGAGGATTATTCTGGCTCCTGCAGCCTTTGCTGTAGTTTCACGTGTTTATCTACCTTCTGTATTTCCTAGTAAGTGGTAGTCGGAGCGTTAACCGAATGCAGGCTCCACTTTAAAACACAAGCGGCTCTTCTGCTCTTCCATGGAGTCTGGTTGCCTCTGTTCGGGGGATGTTAACAGCCATTAACGATTATTATTGCCTAGATCCTTGCATACTTTAGAGGCTGCAAAACGTCGACATCCCAGTTCTGTGATCTCGTCTTCATTTATAAGTGGGACAGTTATATAAGGAGAAAATGGCCTCATCGACCATTTGGCTACTGCGAGGTGAAACGTTTTATACACAGTAGGCAGGACAAATGCTTGATTCCTTCATCCTTTTAAATAACGAGCATCTTCCCAGGGAGATCAACAAGGCACTTTTGGTATTTGAGCATTATCATGAAGTTATCGAGATAAACATATTTTTAAATTTAGACATTCAAACGTAGGTTGCAGTTGTCATTATCAGTCCCCAAATTATCTTATCTAGAAAGAATAGGAACACTTTTTGCTTGGCTTCTGAGTCCTATTGACATGACTGGATGTCTTTGATAATTTTGAGTCATTCTCATGTGACGCAATATTCCAGGCTCATCTTGTGTGTTTCCTCCCTTTTCTTTATGGAGCCTTGGTTCTTTTTAGAAGGAAATGGTATTTAGCGACCAGGATCTGGGTATTAAATGCGCTTATTACTATCCAGTTGGTCATTATTTTTAGGGCTTTTGTGGACAGAACTAGGAGTTATGATTCTTTAAAAAGACAAAATACATCATAAGTTCATACTAATCCCTCAACCCAGATTCAGAACTACAGTTTGTATTTATTGGTCGATGTACTTTATTAATAAAATGTTCTGTGCCTGCTGCTTCTCAAAAGAAGGTACTGCAAAAGTATTCCTGTGGGTTAAATTAAGCTGTACTAGGAAGCTAGCCAGGACTGGGAAGGCTGTGTGCAAACAGCAGTAATCCCAGTACTTAGCGATTTGCAATGAAACAGAGCCAGACCCGGAAAGGGCCTTGGGGAGTATAGAGTTCGGTGGTAGCCATGTCTGGAAGTGCATCATAATTAGCTGGAAGGCTTTCTAAATAAAGTTTTCCCACCCAAGATCTATAAGATAAGGGTCTCCAGGGTAGGACTTAGTTGTTTGATTTTATTAAGGTTATTTATAAGGAAATGCATGTTGAGATGTGTTCAGAATCTACCTAAGGTATTCGTGAGGACACCGATTCTTCCAGAAACCCCTTAACACTCAACCTGCATTTATATGGGTTCAACACTTTGGCTGATATTACATAGCCAAGGCAGAACCAAAGCTCCACAGCTCGAGGCCACCCCGCTCAGACATGGGCTTCACGGCACGACCGCAGCGCACCCCCTCAGCTTACAAAGTGGAGCCGCCAGTATTCATCATGGTGGATTTCCATCATATGGTCACGACGCATCACTCCGACTTGAGGTGTATAGTGCTTGCTATCTCATAGTACTTTTATGTGGATATCTGCTGTACATTCTGGAACACAGCCCAGGTAATCACAGTGCAAAGACAGGCTAATTAGAGTCTGGAATTGCAGCTTGACCTAGTAAGGGCAGGAGGGGCGGAGAATCTAGAGCACATGCTAGAAGGAACAATGGATCAGCAGGAGGAGCACAGCAGTTGCCCTCATAGAGGTCCTGTAGAGGCCGAGGGATTCCCACGCACGAGCAAAGCACCAAGCGCGGGCACAAAAAGTCGCCTGAGATGCTGGCCGCAGGGGCCGGCTCTTTCACCAGGTATCACAGCTCTCAGGCCAGGTCATGGCAGGACTCCAGCCTCCGAGAGGGACGCTGACAAGAACAAGGCAGGTCCTCAGGTAAACACGACCGGGCTCCTTTCCTCGAGGATTTCATAATCTATTGAAGGGGCAAAGGGCGTGTTTAATTTTATGAGAGAGGAAGAACCAAATCCTTAGTTGGGTGTTCTGGAGGGTTTTCCAAAACAAGCGATGTCCCCAGGGACCATGACCCTAAGGTCATGGAGAGAAACCCTGGAAACTAGAGATCCAGGCAGAAGAGGCTCCCAGACGGGCGGTCAACCCACCTCCCATTAAGATCACCCAACAGTTTTAGCCGCTTTGACCGCCAGATGTTGGGCAGCGGAAGGTTATTTGCCATCTCGTTTGCTGAGAAATGCAAAGGGGGTCCACCGCTGGCTCCAGGACGTTTCGGGGCTGTCATCGCGAGTTCTAGGAACAAGATAGATTTGGCAAAAGAAATTAGCCCCTCGACTCGGAGCCACGCCTGGAGTCGGGAGAGAAGCAAGCGTGACCTGACGTTGAGCTCGAGAGTGTTGGGAAATATTCCACCAACGCTTGAAACCGTAGACCCACCGGTGGGAAGTTGGAGACAGGACGGTGTGCAGCCACGGGGACTCGGGTCCCGCTCATACACGGGGAGGCGTTCCCTGCAGAGCACGGGCAGTGGGGCTCGACCGCAGGGGTCCAAGTCCCACCCGCCCCACATACTACCAGGCGATGGAGCTGCCCCGTACCTCAGCTCCCTCTCCGTAAAACGGGCCATAACAGAAGTGTCGACTTTACTGAGATGCCGTGAATATAATGATGATGTAGGTGAAGCTCGTAGCCCCCAGCCCGGCATACACTGGGTGGCCAGTATGCGTCAGCTATTGTTATCATGCTCTGACAGTTGTCACCAACAGTTTTCACTGTCGCCCCCTCTCCCGCCAGTACTGTATCTGGACAGACGGGCTGAACGCGCTGCTGGGAAAGGACATGATGAGCGACCTGACGCGGAACGACCTGGACACCCTGCTCAGCATGGAAATCAAGCTGCGCCTCCTCGACCTGGAGAACATTCAGATCCCCGACGCGCCCCCGCCCATCCCCAAGGAGCCCAGCAACTACGACTTCGTTTATGACTGTAACTGAGGCGCCGGCCCAGACACAGCCCCTCCCACACTGGAAAACCGAGCTCACAGGAGAGAGAATGAAAACACAGCGCCCCTCTGGGGAGCCCCTGGTGGTGACGGAGGGCGTGGCCAACACCTCCTCTGGCCTCGCCTCCGGCCCAGCCTTTGTCTGCTGCCCCTGCCCGGCACCTGGCCTGCCACCTCGATTCTGTTTCTAGACGCCATTGCTTTAGGTCCCTTCCCATTGCTGCAGTCTCCTGGTAGGAGAAGAACAAAACCCACCACCAATTAGAGGGCCAAAGGGCCCTCGATCCTGGCCCCCAGCAGGCACGTCCTGCCCTCCCGGAGTGTGAAAGCCAGCAGCGCCGACTGCCCCCAGCCTGCCCGCCAGACCGAGGGGACACCCCGAGGCCCGTGTCTGGAAGAAACAGCCCGGCTGCTTGACAAGACCAAACAGCTCGCCCTCGGTCCCCTTCTCCCTAGAGTCGGCCCAGCCGCCGGTTCCGTGTGAATCGAAACCTGCTTTCAGACCCTCTCCCTCCTCCGTCACGGCCTTCGCCTCGGCCCGTTCCTTTCCGGTCCCTGCAGCGGCCGCGGCCTCATCCTCGCCGGCGCTGGGTCTCCCAGACACGGCCGCAGGCCCCATGCCCACTTTACCTCTGCGCTGTGACCGCCACCCACCTTCTTTGCTCAGCAGCTGGTCTCGGGTCTCCTCCCCGTGCCCCAGCCCCGACCCGCCTCCGTCACTTCCCCACGCCCTCCCGGCCCCTTCGCTGAAAGCACAAGTGGTGAAGTCAGTCGTCATGCTCCATCCCTAACACGCGAAACCCAAGTGCCCCTGCGACAGGCGACAGGCGGTCACTGCCCAAGGGGTCAGCGTCCTGCCCCCAGGGGCGGGGGTCCTGCGGCAGCACCGGCTCCACGGGATGGGGGAGGTGTCGGACGCCCAAGTTTACATCCTTGTAATTATCACAGATATTGAAAATTTGCGAGGGTTCAGGGCTGTTGTTGTTCTCTCTCTCTCTCTCTCTTTTTTTTTTTGCTTTGTTTTTGTACAAAAGAGTCTAACATTTTTGCCAAACAGATATATATTTAATGAAAAGAAGAGATACATAAATGTGTACTTTTCAGTTTTTTTTTTAATTATTTTAATCCTAAACATCTTCCTGAGAATAACATCTCCTTAAACATGCTGTGGAATAAAGTCGATTGTGATGAGCTGGGGTGTTGGTGTTTTGATGTGGCAACTGGAGTTCCTGCGATTCAGACGCCAGCGGCATCTGCGAGCTCGTCCGAAACACGGCGTCTTTGCCCCCCGCCCCCACCCCACCCCAGACCCACGGGACTGGGTGATTCGTGTGCGTGTTAACTTTAAGAAGCACTGGCCTAGGGGATTCTTGACCACTGCTGGGTCACCGTAGGTGCTGAGTGTCAACGAAGAAGGTAACTTCTAAGAAGACCATCTCAACTCATGGAGAAAATCAGGCCCACTATGTAAGAACACGATCTACTCATTTAACGCTGTTGCCTCCCGACGGTGAAGTTCCCTTTTATGTTTTTTGTCCTCACCATTACATAATTTATAGAACCACCGAAATTAAACACATCGCACTTGGAGAGAGCACATTTAGCGATGAAAAAAAATGTAAACCCACACACTAAAAATAAGTTAAGGCAGCACTGAATAAATCCAACTGCGAATTAATAAAATGCGGGTCAGAGCCCAGCAAAGGATGTCTCTGAGGCTAGTTTCCCCGCAGGCACATCTGGATCATAAACTCAGAAGACTGGAAGAGATGTCAGTACCTTCAGGTCACTGCTCTTTAATGTCACCAAGATGTGCAATTACACATGAACCTGGGTTGAGATTGCATGGTCCAGGGCTCTCCGTAAATTGCAGGAGAAAAAATATCCTTTATAATCCACAGTAATTCATTCACAGGGGTTATGCTTCCCATCAGAGCACACACACCTTCCGTTAGTTATCATTAAACCCTGATGATGATGATAACACGTATGTCCTTCACGTCAGGAGCATTTATTGATCTATCTAGTGTCATGATAAAATGATAAATGTTAGGTAAAAAAAAAAAGCAGACAGAGTCATATTGTTTTTCACTTAGCAGTTATCATGATGACTCCGTCCATGAAAAAGGGAATTCTTTGGGCCAAGATAGCTGAGGTCCTGGGACTCTGGGTTGAAGAGGTGGATCCGTCCTACGACGCTTGCTGGGAAGAACCAGCCCCCCTCTCTGCCGGCACTTCTGCTTTGAACGGGAACCCGCCCTTCCAGGACTGCAAAGGAAGCATTCTCCTACCTGTCCTCAGACCCTCGTCCCGGGGACTGCTGGTGAGAGCCTGAGAGTGTGACATCATTGTTCGGCGCTGGTGTTCTGGCGCGGGGCTGCTGTCCACGTCTGGCCACCTCGTCTTCTCTCCCTGGGCTGCCCAAGGCTTCGTTCCCAGACGGTGAATCTTCTACCTCCAGTTCAGCTCCCGTTGTACAGGTTTCCAAGTCAGGACAAGTCAGTCGGCCAGATCCAAGGGGGCAGTGAGGGGGGAAGCCCAATGTCACCATCAGGTCTAAGCCACTTTCTCCGATTCGGCTTTACTGGAAGTAAAACCGATCATTGAAATTTGGTATCTGCTGATATTTTAATTCCTGTCTTACTGTTATGAGAACCTACGGAGGGAAGAGTGTTTAACTGACCCTCTCGAACTTGAAGGTGACTACTTTCAAGGGCAGGAAAACCTAATGGCCATTGCAGAAGACAAAGTACAAGGCTGAAAGTCTCTCGAGTCTACTTCTAGTCAGTAAGTCCTACCTATCTGCTCTTATAATGAACTGAACAGTTGTTAAAAGACATATGTGCCTTCCATCCATTTTAAGCTATGAATATTTTACAATTAACATAAACCTTTAACTTCAAAAACGTAAAACATTCACACGATAATCAAAAAATGTGCTTAGAGCTAGATACTAGGAATGCACCAAGAATAAAATCTGTAAATTTAAAATTTGTAAAACTAAGAACAAAATTTGTAAAATCAGGAAAGTGATAATCAAGTAATTTAGTCAAACATAAAACCAAATCATTGCAGCACAGAGTGAGAAATGGTACCATATAAATATGTACAAGGGGGAATAGCAGAAGGGAGGTTGTGTTCAACACTTGAAAATGGGTAAAAGAGAGGAGTAGAAACTTGAATTAGGTCTTGAAAAAGATGTCTACCAAGCAAGAGAGAATCTTTCCAGGTAGAGAAAAGCATACAGAGCGTAAAAACCTGTGGCTATTCCAGAACCTGTGAGTTGTTCAATGTGGCTGGTGCCCACTGAGTAAGGAGTCTCAAATCAGTCTTCACTTGCTCTGGGAAGCATTCCCTGGACATCAAAGTCAAGGTTAGGGGCGCCCAGCCTGGGCTCCCACAGCTACCTCTACCTCCCTGTGGTAACCGTGTGAGCCCCTCACTGTCCGCCCCGCTGGCCATGGGTTCCATGAGGGGAGGAAGCAGGCGCACGGTTCTCCCTGTGCCCACAGTTAGCACAGTGCCAGGGTCTTCATGGTAGTCCACCGATGCGTTCCGAGTGAACTGATAAAGGGCATTTCTGGATGAAGTAACAGCATGAGGCACTGGAGAGAGGAAACGTGTTATGATGTGAACAGAGATGAGGAGTATGGAAGAGAGAAAAGTGGGAGATGCACTTCGAAAAGAGGGTGAAGCACCTGGCATGTCCTGCTAGGGACCTGGAAGTGTATTCATTACGTGCCTGGGAACTGGTGACGTACACATGCGGGCGAATGGCATGACCAGGTTTGCATTTTAAGAGCACCACTTTCATACTGGCGCGAGCATGAAAGACAAGTCGAGGAAGCGTGGGTCTGGAGGCAGGGAGACCAGGCTAAACCTGTGTCAACGTTGAACATGTCAATCAATCAACCAAATTACTAAGATCAAATTGAGTCCAACAGAGATTGCATATGGATGCTGTGAAAGAGGGGAATACTTATCATTGCAAAGAACAGAAAAATAAAAGGAAAAAGGATATATTTTTGAAACCTAATATATAAATACGAAAATAATATGTAAGACCAAATCTTTCTCAAATGCCTGAAAAATTAAATCTGGATAAATGCTGGTCGCACAATATATACCTAAAACAGAAGGACACAGAATAATTGAAAATACGGAGATGGGCAGGATCGCCAGCAAACACACAGTCACAGTGGCGTGCATGGAGAGAGGGTTCGTGGGGAAGAAGAAAATATCGGGCAAGTTAAAGATGAAAAGCTATGAAAAAGGAAAGTTATTTTATGATACCGTTTCACATTGCTACCATTTGCCACATTGACATGACTGACAGAAACATCTACATGCCAGATAAAATTGCCCTAAAATACCTCAACTGAAGCCATTTTATATACCACAGGACTGATGAACACTGTCCCTTAGAGATTTAAATAATGGCATTAGGCTTTTAATGTGATAAACGGGGTTCGATAGATATTTCAATATATGTTATCTACAATAAATATACATTATTTACATATCTGTGGAATATGTTCAAAATTAATTGTACTGTCTTCCACGAAGAAAATCATTACACCGTAAAATGAAAAGTAAGTATAAAGGATTTCTGGTTCCACAATAATATCCAAAACATCCTCTCACAAAGATTTTTTTAAAGGCAACAAAAATACAATAAGAAATGAGTTTAGATTATTTTACTCGAGCCAGGATTAAAGAAAATGAAATTCACAAGTGCAAGCACTGGGGAGGGACTTGAAGCTGGAAGAATCAAGCTACTGGCTGAGGCTGCAGCCTCCCCAGGGTGTGGGCGGTCTCGTGGGGGTGTGGGTGGTCTCGCGGGGGTGTGGGCGGTCTCGTGGGGGTGTGGGTGGTCTCGTGGGGGTGTGGGTGGTCTCGCGAGGGTGTAGATGGTCTTGTGGGGTGTGGGGGGGAGGGCGGAGGAGGGGCAGGGAGGCCCTAACGCCCAGATGAGGATGGAGGCAACACCTCGCGTTCAAGCTACCTAAGGAGGGCAACTGAGGTTTTTCCCATAGAAGCCAGGATCCTGAAATGGCTCAGCTGCAGGTCAGAGGGAGTAAAATCTATCCATTGTTACAGAATGATAACATGAAATATCTGTCTTGTCGGGCTGTGGGTGGAAACAGAAATATGAAACGTTAGGCCTGCACTTGTGTGGCGTCAGGATTCGCGTTCACACTGCTCCCAGATGCTCAGCCCACTTTGGAGACAAAGGGACAACGTGGTCTGGGCTGGACCAAGGAGGCCGCCTGGCAGCAGTAAAACCCTGTGCCGCATTCTGCCTCTGCTGCTTGCTGGCTGCGTGACTTCAGGTGAGTCGTTTCCTAGCTTGTCAAACGCATCACTATGTTGTCATGTTTGTAAGTTTAAAAGACAGTGTCTATCACATAGTAAATAATCAATAAATAGGGAATAGGAAATTCTCATAGCTAAACCTTTCTGACACCAGAAATCAAAACATGTGTCCACGTTGAGGTCCCTTGGAGTTTGAGAATCCGGCCGTATTTCGTCCCTCCTCCCAGGCTAGCTGCTGGCCACGTCGATCTCATGGTCAGCTATAACCTTCACCTTGTTTCCTTACGAATTGCTATGAAGCCTTATTTTCACATTCAAATGCTACCCCCCAGCTTCCCATGCGGTCATGCTGGATATTGAACAGCTGAGCCAGACCCTGGCTATTACCTGGAAAATCAAGAACAGGTGTCCAATCCGCAGGTGTAGAGCTAAAAGTGGAAACTGAGTCGAGAGGCAGGAGTCAGGCAGGACCTGCCCGTGGCAGCAGCAGGTGGGGCGCTAAGGGGCAGTCCCTGTGGTGCCGGGAATGATGGGAAATGTCTGTAACGTGCTTTAATTAGACACAAGAAGCCTGTTGCCCATGTGGCCCCGGGTGCCACTTACTGACCACCTGGCAGGCATTGTGCTAAAGGCGTCCCTGGCATTATGTCACTTTTGTCTCTGGTGGGGGGGGGGGGTGCCCACTTCAGAGATGAGCAGTCCGAAGCTCAGAGAATTTAGGTCGCCCTCCAAGGTTGCAATGGCAACGAAGGAGTCGAACTGGTGTCTGAGTTGGCCTCTCTCTGACTCCACGGGCAATAGTGACTCAAAAGGACAGTTGGTAGCAGCTTGTCACCCTCTGATCCTCGTGCTGTTCATTTTTATGATCCAAGTTTGGGACTTCACATTCCCCTCTTGGATCAGGGAAGCCGGCCAGAGCATTTTGCTAGTGGAATCTCTCATCTCCAAAATAGTAGGCTTCTCTGTAAGCTCTATGAGCTGTGCGCTGTTCCCCAGCCTGCTTGGTGTTCCGCAGTCCCTGTCGTGGTCCTGTAGCCCATGCCTCACCTGGTCAGCCTCACACCCGAGCGAGTCTCTACAGCTGCTTCAGTCGCCTTAGATTTTTCCTTAGATTTTTCACCAAGGACATGTAATGCCTGATCATAGGTTGTAAGAGAACTCCGTTCTCAAAATTCCACACAAGCCTGATTTATTTATCCTGGAGTCTACCACCTCTTCTCTTCCTGGCCCATCCCTCCCTGTTCTATCTTTTCTTAGTTGATTTCTTTAGCTAATTCCTCATTTTCTTTGGGGGGGGGGGGGGTTTGTTGTGGTCCTTGAAAGTTGCCTAGGTAGTTCTTTAAGAAGGTTGGCTTCCAAAATATATGCCCAGAACTTGTCACGAGGGTTCCAGGTATAGAAGACAGCTAGCCATCCACTAGCCTTTTCAGTGGCTGCCATTGGGCCACTCCTTTGTAACAAAGAGCAGCCATGATTTCTCCTATAAATGGCTTCCCAAGACCTCCCCCGTTGGAGATTAGCAGCTCCTGAAAAGTGAAGCCATTCCTTCCCAAGACAGGATTCTGCATCTTTCTGTTGACATTTGGAAAAGAGCGACATGCTATCACCGCAGAATGCAAAGCAGAAGAGGGCGTAGGAGCCAAGCCGTCCCCCTGGAGCCAGCCGTGGGACAGCGTGGCCGCGCGGGCGCATTTGCCAGCGACCTGCAGCTCTCCAGGAGCGAGCGCCCAAGGCCGACCACCTCTGTGAGGAGCAGGCCATGTCACGTCATTCCTCCTGCTCAGGCTTGGGGCTATCTGTTCCCTGCAGCTACTGTGTGTGGAGCGAGCAGAAATATGGTCATACGTGCAGTTTCATTCGGCCCAGCTCATTTCAACATCTGTAAAGCAACCAGAAATTCATCCATCACCAAATACAGTCATTATCGAAGCAGCTGTTACCCAGACATGTCTCTCAGTTGGAGCCGTCGGAGAGCAATTTATTTCCTAGCAGCAGCTTGCCAATATCTTGCTTGCGATATACGGAAGAAGAGAAATCTTCAGAGTTTAAGGTTGGGGCAGACGCGCCGAAAATGGCTCTTTAATTCAAGTTAAAATCATGTGTATTTTTTCAATTTATAAAACACTCACAGAAAATTTGGGAAATTCAGAAACATGTACACAGGAAGAAAATGACTTCTAATTAAGATAAGCATCACTAATATTTTATATCTTCTCCCAAGCATTTCCCCATAAGTAAATACATATATGGATATATGTATGAATATACATATGGATATATATATATAGAGAGAGAGGTGGGTAGGTAGATGTGGGTAGGATGGATGGATGGATGGATGGATGGATGAATAGATTAGATGATCTTTACACTCCAGAACATCTCTATAAATAGGTTTCTTGGTGTCCATGTTAATAGAGAAGAAAGATAACAAACAAGTAAGTCCCATATATCAAACAGGGAAAAGTTGAAGGAAATGCTTCAAGTCAAAAAGAAATGAGACGATGCAGGCTGTTAGAGAAATGGTAACAGCCCAACCTGAAGGCCAAAGAAGAAAGGGGACAGGCCGAGTCAGGCAGAATCGAGACCATCTTCCCCCTTACACTCAGTCATTAGAGCAATCTCGGCTAAGTACTTTCCGGACCCTCTTTAAAACCTCCTTGAGGAGAAAGGAAGATGTATAAGGCACACTCCTTACTTTCGAGGGACTTGCATGTAGGAGTACATTCCTCCTCTGGGGCCAGGTTTCTCAGTCTCTGCAGTCTTGACATTTAGGGCCAGGTCAGCCTTCGCTGTGGAAGCGGGGAGGGGGCCGTCTGTGCTCTGTGACATGTTCAGCGCAATCCCTGGACTCCATTAGATTCCAGTACTACCTGTCCCCCGCCCCTTCCACAGCAAGTTGTGACACCAAAAATGTCTCCAGATATTGCTAAATGTCCCTTGAGAAGCCAAGTCGCCCCCAGCTGAGACTCGCTAAACTAGATATAGGGTTTGGGGACGGGAGGATATTCTTTCTGCCTGCTGACATCAAGCAAAATGATCCTTTTCGCATATCATAAAACAATTCAGCAGCAATGTCCCTAAGGACATCAGGGCTGAGAGTACCCAGAGCCATTTAGGTTTGGGAAGAAGAAAGGGAATAAAAATAGATCACATATCTTACTTATTTTAAACCTCTTGACAGTCTTTCAAGGAGGGCCTTATTTCCCTCATTTTGCAGGCGAGAAAACTGAGGCCCAGAGAGGATGAGGAAGTTCCCAGGATCACAGAGTAAGTAAACAGAGGGCTCCCCGCCCTACAATGCTGTCTCCAGCCAAAAAATAAATAAATAAATAAGAGTTCCTAGGGTTTGGAGGAAGGAAATCATACATTCTAAATTTACGAATTCTAAATTAGAAAACTTGAAGCATGAGGAGAAGCATCTGAACAGAGGCGAGCTTTAAGGACACCCAAAACAGTGACTCTGCAGAGATTCGACCCTTCTAAATGCCCGGGTTTATTTAGAATTACTTTGTCGGCATAATTGTCGCGGAGTATTTCGTCTCCTGATTGAGCCCTGCAATTAAGTAAGCATCCCTTGATGAAGGCAGGGTGAGGCTAATTTTAAATCTGATTACCATCAGCATGACGTCCACTTGAAGCTGTCTTTCAAATAAGCAGCAGCGATTTTCCTAGGGACGCCAGTGTCAGAGTTTGTCGCCATAAGTCTCTGCAGCCACGTCTTCCTCTCTCACTCCTGAAGGCCCCTCCAAACGTGTTCAGATCACAGGGCATTAAGCTCAAAGAGCTTCCACGTGAGGAAAGTCTAGTGCTTCTCTTGGGAACCCGGAAACACCACGATGTCTGAGTGTTGGCCTGAGTCGGATTGCAACGAAAGATTGAGCGTCTGATCAGACTAGCGAGAGAAAGGTTCTGGCCACGCCTGGGCTCCCTTGTCTCGAATCCTCTTGTGTCCACAGCAGTCACATGCGACTTGGTAGCCTCGGCCTCATTTTGGAGGGATTGACACAAATGATTAAACTGTCTCTTGGCCCAATGCCCTCCACCATCTCCCAGATCTTCTGGTCTTCCTCTGAATCAAACATAAGTTAAACAAGGCGGGAAGAAATGAAGGCCATTTCTCTAGACCCTCTTCGACCAATGGGGAAGCTAACGTTCTACCTCTGCTGTTTAAGACGACACTGCGCCAAGAAAAGTGAGCCAAGCGGGGTGGCAGCAGACAGGCCTGGTGCTGCGGAGTTAATTCCAAACATGCACATCTGCCCAGGACCAGTGCTGACCACCGTTTTCCTGACTCTCGGGTGGTCCAGGTCTTCTCCATCCTCTGCCCTCGAGATGGTACACCTGTCTGTCAGCTTCTGTCCTCGCGAACTCGCGGCACCAAAACAAGGCACGTCGGGCCCTCGCGTTTGGGCTTTCGCGCCTCTCCTCAGACTCGCCTCCCGTCCAGTGAGGGCTTGAAGATTGCGGAGGAGAGCAGGGTGAAAGAGAGGCGCGGGAGGTGGACGAGGTGGCGCGTAGCGGCCGACTGGACGTGGGCGCCAACGCGAGGGTCAGCCCGGGGGTGCGAGGTGGCCTGCTTCGTTTCCTGGGGCCGCGGCGCACACGTTGGGCAGCAGGCTGAGCTTGCGCTGGGCCGCGTGGGGTGGGAAGGACGTGTCTGGGGGAAGGTGGGTGGTTCAGTACAGGTCACGGGCATTTGGGCACCGAAGGACGCTCTAGGGATTGCGCCTTGAGAGGAGACAAGCCCTCTCTGCCATGACCTCTACTGCCCTCTCTTTCTCCCTCGTGGCTCGAACAGGTCGACCGCTGCTCTGTGGTCTGCACAGATTGTTTCTAAGTGGAACGTGACTTAAAGGATAAAATGGCGAACCAGAGTCTTAAAGTAATTTTTTTTTTTTTTTTTTGGCTGTGGGGGAAATGGAGGGAGAGGAAGGAAGCCATCTGTTTCTTCCTTGCATGTGCAGAGCAAGGAAAGCGTGGGCATCGGCCGAGGGGCCGGCGGCGGCTTCGTGCCCCAGGCTCGGCCGTGTGCCGCTGGGGGCCCCCGCGGGGGGCCCGAGACAGCGCAAAGCAGAAATTCTCTTGGTTGCTTCTGTTTTTCATTATTGATATTCTTACCATATCTCAACTTTAAAATGCCTTTCGATTATGTCATTTTAGTGTGCTTTTTCCTCCTTTCCACAGTGTCTGATCTTAACTGCTTTCCCATTCAAACTTTAACCGTCCGAGTTTTAGAGTCAGAATTTTTTTTTTCATGTTTTCTTTTTTAACACTCCACCTTACATCGCCTATATTGGGATTTGTTTTGATTCTCATTTTAGCTTCTGAGCTGCGGGTTTTATTTTCTACCATTTAAATTTTTATTTCTAAACCTTTTCTTAGTATCTATTTGAATTTTTACTTTCATCTGTTTAGTGATTCATTTTAAAAATCGTCTCTTTTATTGCTTTTCAAAAGCTCTACCCTTAAATTTTAGCCTGTCTCACCCAATCATTTTCTTACTAGATTTTCTCGTTTTAATTTCTTTTTAAATTAAGTTTAAGTTTATTATGCATTTTTATTTTTTTTCGTTGCCTTTTACGTAACAATTATGGAAATAATTTCCCTGCTTCCCATTTGAATGTCATTTCCCTTCTAGCTGTACAGACCTTTTCTCTCTCTCTCTCTCTCTCTCTCTGTCTGGCACCAATAAATTTTTCCATATAGATTTTTAGGAATAAATTCAAAAACAATTCTAAAATAGAGTGGACACACACGCACGCACACACACAAACACACACACACACACACACGCACACACACGACGTACTTACTTTTCTTACCTTAGGAAACGAAGCTCCTTCCCGGCCGATGGTGCTGCCTCTGCGGAGGGCCCGTCCAGAGGGGGGTGATGCTGGCGCACCGCCTCACCCCTCACCGCCTGTTCGCTGCGGCAGAGGAAGCACAGGGAGTGCCCGCCAGGAGTGGTAGACGATACGGGGCCACCTCGGAGACTGATCTGCACGCCTGCGTCAAAAGCATCCGGGTTGTTTGGAAAACAATTTGGGCCCCGTCTTCATTTTTAACAAGCTTCCCAGATGGTCATCTCATTTACGTTACGTCAACTGTAATAAGAACGATTACTTTGCTGTATTAAAATACGTCTATCTATGTTTCTATATAGACATGTACTGAAACACTGGAGTTATTATGATGAATTGTTACTTCTAGGGAGGGAGGTAGAGCGGCAGGGGCCAATACCACTTTTTAACATTTATAACGATAGTTTTAATTAAATGATTTTTTAGTGTTATAACACACCATTTTGGATATCGTCTAATGCTATCTGAATCTCCTTTGACTTTAAGATAAAAAGTAGCACAAGTTACAAGAACATAGCCTCTAAACACTGACACTGTCTCCTGCACCAGACAGAAGTCAGAATTCCACGGAGCGCCGCTACGGGAAGTTTGCCCGCTCTGCTCCTCCTGCCTTGCTCCTCTACGAGGAGTTAGAAGCCGGTCAAGGAAGGGTGAGGCTTCCCAGTTTCTCTGCCTCTTCACTTGGCTTCTACATGTCTACAGGACAGAGATCGAACATTTTGGCAGAGGATGCACCGGCGCGAGCCAACGAGGACGTTCTCGTTTTAACGCTCCGACTGCTTTTGTTGTCCTATTTCCGAGCATTTATTTACACAGACCCCTGCTGCTTACAGAGATATTTCCAGATCGAAGCTCCCCAACTGATTTTAATTGGTCAAAGCCAAAAGCTTATTGGTGGTGAACTCTCCGGGAATATCAGCCCGGGTCAGGTCCCGAGCACTGGGGGTAGATACAGCAAGAAGACCGGAGAGGAGAGGAGAAGAGGGAAGAGGCAGGAAATCCACAGCCACGTGCCTGGTGGGGCGCGCGGCTTGGTGCCCTGGGCGCACCGGGCTTGGTGCTTATGGTGCCCTAAGAGCAACATTTCTCTATCCCCAGGAAGTGGGTGGAGGGCGTGTGGGGTGGGCAGGTGGACTCCCTCAGACTCTGTGTCTAGAATCGATTTGGTGTGTTGGATACAGCCTCCATCCCTCTTAGCTCTTTCCTCATTAGTAAGTCTCTTTCGGATAGATTCCTTCAAATAGGAAGACTGGGTCCAAGGGTATGAACAATTTTGAGAACTGGATCCATTGCCATTTGTTAGGTAAGTGTTGGCTTTTCCCCACCGGATGGCCTATTATAGACGAATGTTCTATTAGAGACGTGTTTACGGGCACATGAATAACCAATTATTAGAAATCGAAAAAATTATTAATACACTTCAATGTATATAACATTTTACGTCCCCTGATCTACCAGTTTGCCTTTAAATATTTAAAACTGTCTGGTGGTCCACAAAAGTTTGAATAATAATGCCGTGCTCTACCTAAATAAAACAGAAGCTTAAGATTCCTTACCTGGGTATTCAAGCCAATGTGGAATCTATAGTTCAAATTATCCAGGCGGATTGTATCAGCCAATCAATAAAGAATTCATACATCTTGATGGTTGTAGAAATGCAGGCTCGTGCATAAAATAGGCTGACACTATAGTATTTTTTTTAATTGAGATATAATTCACGGTAAGATTCATCCTTTTAAAGAGTACAATTCAGTGGATTTTAGAATATTTCCGAAGTTTTTCAGTATCACCGATTAATTCCAGAATATTTTCGGCACTCCGAAAAAGAAATGTTACACCCCTTAGCAGTAACCCTCCATTTGTCCTTCCTTCCTCCCCTGGCAGCCGCTACACTGCTTTCTGTCCGTGTGGATTTGCCTCTTCTGGACATTTTGTATGAAAGGAGGCATACAGTGTGTAGTCTTCTGCGACTGGCTTCTTTCACTTAGCATAGCGTTTTCAAGATTCTTCTGTGCTGTAGCATGTATTACTACTTCATTACTTTTCACGGCTGAATAATATTCTATTGCATGGATATACCACATTTTGGCCATCCATTGATCTGTGCAGGGTTTTTGATGTAAACTATTAGTTTAAATTTTGAATACGTATGGAAACTAATGCTAATTATAATTGTACGCCTTGATGAATTCTCACCAAGTGAGTAACTAGCATCCAGATCAAGAATCAGAACACTACAAGGACCCCAAAAGTCCCTTGGGCTATTTTCCATTATCTACTTATCCTTCAAATATTATCCTAACTTCTGACTTCATAGATTCATTTTGCCTGTTTTCAAAACTTTTACAAATGAAATCATACATTCTGCCATCTTTTTGTGTCTGGTTTCCTTCATTCAACTTTGTATTTTCGAGATTCATACACACGGTAACATGTCATTGTAGCTTGTTCTTTCTCAATGCTCGCTGGTTTTCCATTGTGAAAATACTACCGTTGATGAATATGTGAGTTTTGATTTTTTGGCTACTACTACTGTGCCTCTCTGAATTCTTATACATGTCTCTCCGTGAAGATAGGTACGTGTTTCTGTTGGATGTATGACTAGGAATTGAATTGCTGGCTCATAGGATGCATCCATGTTTACTTTTCATAGATACTGCGGAATCGTTTTCCGAAACGATGGTACCAAGTTGCGCTCTCACCCTCAGTGTGTGGATGTCGTGGCTGCTTCACGTCCCTGCCAACACAAGGTATTACAGGTCTTGTCCGTTTTAGCAATCCTAGTGAAAGTGTACTGTTATATTGGTGCCACATTGTAGGTTTAAATTACTTCCCTAATGACTAATGAAATTCGGCATCTTTTCATATAATCGATGACCATTTAAATTGCTCTTTTTACTGGTATGTATTCAATGCCATCCAATGTTTTTGTTGACTTGTCTGGTTTTTTTTTTTTCTAATTAATTTGTGGGGATTCTTTAGATTCGGATCTTTTGTTGGATGTAGGTATTGCAAATATCTACACTGTGATCTGCCCTTTCACTATATTAATAGTATCTTTTGGTAAACAATGTTTAATTTTAATGTAGTCTAGATTACAAATGCTTTCCTTTATGGTTAGTAAGTATTTTATATATCTCATTTAAGAAAATGTGTTCTACCCAGGGTCATGAGATGGTGTTTTGATATGTTTGATATCGGCGTGTTTGACGTTGAAATGTTTACTAATTAACAGCTTAGTATTAAGTGGTGATATATATTTCATCAGGAGGAGTACACAATGTATTAGAGAGGCTCTGAATGGAAATCAGGACAAAGGAACAAATCATAGCATACGATCTGCTAACACCTAGCAGAGACCCATCTACAAGCTACACTACCTGTTAGCCTTTGAAGGAAACTAGTCCAGGACTGTCTCTCCACTTAGTGTTCCTTGGTGTATCTCTAATTACTTCCAACTTGTTCATCTTCCTTA
The DNA here is from genome assembly GCF_014176215.1 of Rousettus aegyptiacus. NCBI lineage: Eukaryota > Metazoa > Chordata > Mammalia > Chiroptera > Pteropodidae > Rousettus > Rousettus aegyptiacus. The sequence goes on along the minus strand of NW_023416288.1, from coordinate 41,001,803 downwards.
CTTGTGGCAACTATTAGTTTTGACTCATTAATCTCTTTTTGTCTAAATATAAACCATACTCCAGGCAAGCGTAGGGAGTCATCTGGAAAGGGCGGGTCAGCAATGTTCCATCTGACTTATTTATCCATCTGAAACCTTCCTGAAGGTGCCAAGTGTTCTTTCAATTACCGATCTGGTGACACTCTGAGCAGCATTATAATTTACGTCACGGGGAGTCTAGGGGGCAAGAAAGAAAGATTAGCCATATTTTCGAGGGCATTGCACTGTCATACGAAGCAGAAGGGGGTCACGCAGACCAGATTCTCTCCAAGGGTCACAGTGCCGTCCCAAGCTCACCGTGACACCCACAGATTTTGCATCGAACTAGGAGTGATGATTAATGTTCACAGCACGTCACACTGCAAATGCAAAACATGCTCTTCCTCCCAATTAACTGCTGCTAAATAATATGATCAGGCAGAGTTGCACAATTAGATTGCTGAAGAAGTAACGATTCAGCGGGTGTGGAGAAGAGCTGGCAGAGGCCTCAGAGGTCTCACGCCCTCACAGAGCACGTCGGCCGGGCTCACCGTGCCGGGAGGGTGTGTCGCTTGCCAAGCACACTTCATTAAGAAGCGTGGCAAGACTCACAAAATGTAAACACATAATTTAACGGGAGAAATGGTGGCATCAAGAGAACGAGAGCCACGGTCAAGACGACACGGATTCGCACAGTGACACCTCTTAGTTCATACAACGCGTGCGAGATGGTGAGGCCGAGGGCTGTGGATTTGCTTCTCCAGAGGCTGGGCAAGAGAATGGCTTGGGAAGATATGACTAAGTAGACATGATGTTGTCTCCAAACTTCACCATTCTCTCAAAGTGTGAGAGCCAAATAAGCTAAGAAACAAAAATTTAAAACTGCCATGTGCGAAGAGTCGGGCACTTCTCAAACACTATCTGGTAAAGTGGATAATCTCATCTCTATGCTAGCCTGTGAAACGATGTCCTGATAAAATCACCCACGAGAGTTCTTTCCCATTGCTCTTCAGAAAGGGCCCGGAGCGTCGGAGGGAAGAGAACGCGGCCGTTAGCAGCACGCCGAAGGCGAACACAGGGATGCTGTGAGTTAGCGACCTGCCGCAGGGGGGCTGCTCGCCTGGGCGCCACCGTCTAGGAAGCGCCCGTCAGGTAGGAGCCACTGAGCTCAGGCAGACTCTGCTACGGAGGATTTCCTTGCCGGTCCGCTTTTGCACCTTAGGGCCCTGGTTTTGCTTTTTGCTGCCTGGGCTTCTCTTCTCAGGCCCGTCCCATGGCACCCTCGGGTTTCAGCTCAAATGCCGCTCTCCAGAGAGACCTTCCTCAAGCACCTTCTCAGGAAGTCACCTAGCCCCAGCCCTGCATCTGGTGACTCTCAGTCAGCTCACCTGTTTAGTTCTTCATGGAATTTATCACTATATGAAATTACCTTTTAAATTAGGTGTTTACTTTTTATGGTCTGTCACCAATAAAATGAACCCCAAACAAGGGTAGGGACGTTGCCATTCTCAACCATGCTTCATTCTTGGAGCCTGAAACAGGACCTCGTATTGCAGGTGATTCAATATTTGTCGACTAAGTGAAGCACAGTGACAAACAGATTAGTTGAGAATTACTGGCCAACACTCTGGAACATAAAGGGCAGGTTTTTAATCGACTAAAGCATTAACGTAGTATAAATTCTGAAGACAGAGCAGTTTCTGATAAGTGCATAGACTTGTCACTGTGGAGCTGGCACAATGTCTAGGTTATCTATTGCTTTGTAACAAATCGCCCCAAAACTTGAGAACAATAAACATTTATCATCTTGTAGGTTATGAAGGTCAGGAATCCAGAAGTGATTTAGCGAGGTGGCTTCCGCTCAGGGTGTCACGCGAGGAGGCAGCCAAGGTGTCACCTGGGCCTGCGGTCTCTGAAGACTTGACTGAGGTTTACATGGCTCTTGGCAGAAGTGCCAGTCCCTCCGCAAGTGGGTCTCTCCATGGGACCACACACAGCATCGCTTTCGCTGGGTTGGGGGGTGCGGTTGGGGGAGAGAAGGAGACAGTGACCAAGATGGAAGCTGCAGACTTTCGCAACCTAATCTCATAAATGGCGTATCGTCGCTTAGGTCCTACGCTGTTGGTCACACAGACTAAGCAGGTACAATGTGAGAGGGGACAGGAAGCAAGGATCACTGAGGGCCACCTTGGCGGCTGGCTTGGCTGCCCCATGTGGCAAGGAGAGTGCACCCCGTCCGGCCTGGTCTGGCCCCCCTCTTCTCTCTGGGTAGTGTAAGGCATGCTGACCCTCTGTGGCCAGTCCTGTTCTATTCTTGCTCCAGGTTCATTTGCCTTGAGATGTCTGTGTTTCGAAGCGCGGTCCCTCACACCACACCTCAGCTTAGGAACTAGTTCACTATTCGTTTTAATTGTGCACATTTTCAGCGATAAGAGGCTTTGCTTCCCTGCAACCCAGCATGCAAAACGTTAGCCACTAACGACTTCTATCTTGAAGTGGGTCCCGTTGCAGGATGTGGCCCCTCTGCTCTCTGACCACAGCATGTCCATTCTGTCCTGGTCTCAGCCTGCTCTGTGGGGTAGGGAGTAATGTTCACTCTTCTCTCCTCGCTCTGAACTGAAGGCCAGCCTTGCAGCGAGCAAGCATGTCAGGACCCTGTCAGGTGTCTGCCTTCTGCATCAATCAGAGATTTAATCAATCAACCAAGTGTTTAACTAATGCATGTCATATTTTATGCAGGCCAGTGAATTCCAAAGTTAGGTTCATCTTAAGAACCTCCTGGGCAGCTTCTGAAAAACACATATTTCCTAGATCGCATTGTAGAATATTTGGGATCATCTTGTTAATCTTCACTTTAAAGTTCTCTGGGTGACAATCAAACACATTTAGAAACACCCCGGATGAGCTAAAACACGTATAGGAAGTAATAAGGAACCATTAGAACAAAATCATATCAGAATTTCATATTCTGCTTAAGCCAAGGTCTCAGAAGCAAATGAGATGCTGCCTGTTTCTATAATGTCTTCCTGGGAGAAAGTTCTGAGGATGGATTTTCCTGCCACACTAATTTTCCTCCTTTCTCTACTCCCTAAACACCTAAGATGCCTGTTTTCTCTTTCCCAGGGTTGGGGGCAGGGAGGTGGGAAATCAGACCCTCCCAAATCTCAGAGAAGGGGTTCTTCAACTGTAGATGGAGGTCTGTTACCTTTATTATTCAACTGTAAGATGGGGGAAGGAGAACAGGATAAACAAACGCAGAGCCACGCCTGAATGTGCCACCATGGAGAAGCTGTCAACTGCTGGCTTACAGTCATCTTTTCAGTGGTAGTTTTCAGTAGTACAGTCCAGCTTGGCCAGAGAAAAAGAGAGCAAGTTAAACTATGTCTTCAGGCCTCTGCCACAAGCTAGGTGATACCAAGTTCGAAGCACTTAAACGCTGTCATACCATACCTCTGCTCCTAGGGGCAGAGGGCTGGGGATGCAATGGGCTACATAGGAAATATCTTGGGGCTTGTATTTCTGTACGAGGAATGATTTCAGCTCCAGTTCCAAGCCAGAAATGTTGTTTCCCTCCAAAATGAATTAAAAGCATTCTTCCAACTTGTTGCAGTATTGGAGCTGAGAGTGCCAGGAATAACAGCCAGGAGAGAGACTCACATAATCTACACCCACGGCCAACACCACCAGCCAAGCACACTGGAGGCAAGAATGCCCATGCTAGAAATCGGTGATGAAGACTTAGAATGTAAACACAGCATTTACAGGAAGCACAACCCAATACTAAGACATCTACATCAAGTTTTAAAATGAGGGAGAACAGTGGGTCATCTCCTTTATGAGTCAAGGATGATACGTACCACCCAGGAAAGGAATGTGGCTTAATACTCTCTCAGAGAGGAGCCAGGGATTTACAGTAGAGTTCATTGTGTACTTTTCGTAGTTTAGTGCATATGTGCACATCTATGTCAGCCATATGTGGTTTCTATTGATGTGGTAGGTTCCTCTCTGATCGTCTCCATCCAGTCTAGAGCTGGAAAATCCTAGGGTTGGGTGGGCCCTAGCAGGCAGCGAAAGTCAAGACGTCAAGGTTCAAACGAAGGGCACACTTTCCCTTCTAGAATTCTGTCTCGGCAAAGCTTGTCTTTTTCTGGCAGTAGGCAGCATTCTCTGACGCTTTGCTGCAGCACAGATCTGTATAAACCATTGCTAATTTTTAATCAACAAAATTTATATTTTTTGAATACAAATTTTCTTTTCAAAAATATCAGATTTCATTTACATATTTCCTTCAGTGCTTCTTTCATTGATTTGTTCCAGAAACGGACAAAAACTTATGAATTTTGTTTATAAGTTTTATGAATAACAGAGTATTTTCAACAATGATAATGATCAGATTTCTCTATTTATAGAAAATGAATGCAAAGCAAAAAAAAAAAAATAGTCATTTCCACATCCTCAATTATTCCATTTAGACAAGGTCTTTACATTCTAAAGAAAAACTATTTAAATTTTTAAAAACAATGTCCGCTTATGGTTCTTCTAATGAATTCCATCATTTTACATTGTTTCTTGCCTTTTCTTACAAACATCATGCTATTTAATCTCTTGCTTCTTACAGGCCAGTCACATTAATATGTGTAAATTTGTCTGCCTTTTTTTCAGCACATGTAAGTGAACAAGCACATCTTAGCCTGCCAGCATGCCCATGGACACACATGTGCATACACACACACACACACACACACACATACACTTGTGTAATCACATGCAAGAAGATATTTGTCTCTCTCACTCGGCCTTGGAAACCATATAGAACAACAAGTTACGAGGGAAATAAAGCATATTATCATTGATCTTCTCCAGATCCAAATACCATAATTTTTATAATTTAGTTTCTATTTTTAGTAAGGTTACATGTGTATACATGTAAAGTAAAATTGTTCTACCAGGATTACCAAAATCAAATCAAACCCAAACAAGCGCCTGTTCCCCACCCATAATCGTAAGGTGCCATTTGTAAGAGGCTGCCTCGTGCTACTTCTTAAACCGTGGCTCTTGCTTTTTACCTGCGTATCAACAAAGCATATACTACTTTTAGCACTCTTGAGATTTTTCAGTGTTAAGCAGCATAAATTGACTCCCCTCTACGAAAGGTAAGGATTGAGCTCTTTTTTACTCTTCCTTTCACCATTCTCTCTCTCTCTCTCTCTCTCTCTCTCTCTCTCTCTCTCTCTCTCTCTCTCTCCCCCCCCCCCCCCCCACGTTCTCTACCACACTGGAGCCATAAGCAAGCAGAAAGCCATTTCATTCAACCAGTCTGGAATATTTTGTAATACTATTTGTTTGATCTTTCTCTCTAATCTTTCATCTTTTCCTCCTCCCTCAAGCTCTTATTTTTCAGATAATGGATTTCCTGGAACGGTCATCTCATTTTCTTTTCTTTTTCGTGGTTTTCATCTCTTTGTTGTTTTTCTGCCTCTTGTGATACTTTTATTTTTCTGTCCAACCATTCTATTGGGTTTTAATATTTTCCGTTCACAAGAGCTTCTTGTTCTTTGAATGTCCACTTGCTTTCATAGAAGCTTGTTTTTGCTTCATGAATGCAGTATTTTCTTTTCTCTCTGAAAATATTAGCGATAGTATTTTTTTGAAGTTTTCTTCTTCCTAAGAAGTCTGTGTTTCTTCCAAGATAATTTTTAAGTCTTCGATATTGCTTTCTTCTCTTTCATGTTAGAGGTTTTCCTTAAGTTTCTGATGATCTTTGGCTATCTTCTTACTGTGAGTTCTCATTTAAATCAATAAATAGACATTTTTTGTATCAATCAATACATTAGTCTCATGAGTGTGGTTAATGTGACAGCTTCAGAGAAATGAAGCCACATGCACTACGTGTGTTGACTAGGCCAGAGTTCTAAGCTACCAATGCTGAGGGCTGCCGTAAATGCCCCCCACCCCAACATCCTCCCTCCCTGTCTCATGAGCCCTCGAGGACAGCCTGCCGATCTTCCTCCAGGCACACCCCTCTTCGCTTCACCATCGGAATTTGTGTGCTAAGAACTTTCTATATGTAAAGCATTTGGCCATGAATTTAGGGTTCTCAAAAAAGTAAAAACATTCATTCCTGGGCTCACGAGCTCACAGGCTCCCCAAGACGACGACTATGTGAAAAGTTAATAGCAAGAGAGAATGGCAAAGCAGAAATAGCACAAAGTAGTACAACTGAGAGTCCACTGAGAGCTTGTAGACAAGAGCCTTGCTGCCAGCCAGCCCCTCTGCCCTGCCAGGCCCTCTCCTTGTGACACGGAGCTGCTAGAGCCAAGAGTTTAGGCACTAAGAAATGTTTTCAAAGGACATCCTTTGGCTTGGAACAGAGTAGAGTGCATGCCACTTTCGAGACTTTTCTGTTTCATGTGATGTAGTCAAAAGATGCAATTATCTTGGAAGCTGACAGACCTGGCTTCAAATCCTGTCTCTCCCATTTAATTGTGTGACACTGGGAAAGTCAATTAACCCCTCTTGGAAGCACTTCTTGCTCCTGTAAAACTAGAATTGAAATCTTTTCTCCTGTAGGGTTGTGGTAAGGATTAGAGACAAGGTATGGGAAAGACTGGGAACACACACACACACACACACACACACACACACACACACACACACACATTGCTAAAATTATCATCCCCCAATGCTTAGGCAAGTGGGCCAGATCATTTTCTTCTAAGCCAGTGTGTCATGGCTCATAGGCCTGAGGAATTAGTCATGAGTTTAAGTTCAAATTTACTACCTGTATAACCTTAGGCAATTCACTCAATCTCTATGAATATCAGTTTTCTCTTCTGTGATGTGTAGTTTTTAAAACCCAGTGGACTATTGTATTAAGTGAGACAGTAAAGAAAAGTTGTATAGCATCACACAGACAAGCACAAACTCAGTTCCCTCATCTTGTCCTTCTCAGCATCCCCAACCTCATCCAGCTCCACTGGGTTACCCATGAAGATAATGAGGCCTGGAGGAAAACAGTGAGCCTTAAAAGACCCGATTTAAAGAACCAGGATCCCATTTTTCTTTTCTAGAAAAACAAATGGCCTTTTGACAATGATCTATGCTTCTGGCTGTGGTCTACACTGGCGAATTACAACTGTGAAATCTTGGTACCATTTGGTAAGATGGCTATTGGAAAAATAGCATGCCGTTCTTGGAAAGGGTGGAGTTTATCATGGCACCTTGTTATTCCATTTAAAATGCATAGCATTCCTGGAGGGTGAGTGCTATTTTCTGTGAGGTGATGGCCCTGCCCACAGGTTACCCAGAGTGTGTGTGCAGAGCTGGAAGTAGGCGTCTGCTCTCAACAACTCACTAGGTCTCACTCAACCTTTATTCCCCAGCGCTTCTATTCCTTTGAGCTGAGCGCTATTTGCTGGTGAATGTCAAGGTCCTATATTTCAATGCCCGAGGTTCTCAGAAGTTTGGTTTAGACTATTCATTTCCCAAAGTAGCTCAGGCAGCCCCTCCAGTAACCAGGAATATAATCAGACAAAATATCAGCCTCTGATTGGGCCTGAAGTCAGCTGACTATGAAGGCCAAATGCTTACACTTGGGGGATATGAACTGGTTATTGAGATGATAAAAAAGATTCACTGTTTTGTTTGGGGAGGGGAGGAGGAAGTGCATCCCGCTATGATAATTTCTAATTAATCGGGTTCATGGTCGGAGGGTTTGGCTCTGTAAATGGAAAGCAGATGCCCCTGTGGGGGCTGCCAGCGTAAGGAAAACAGAAAGAGCTTCACACTCTCACAACTTCAAAGCAAAGGATTGGAGGATGATGGGTGCATTTTTAGACACTTTATTACAATTAGCAGTGGGCTTGTCTGGCCATGACACCTTATTCTTTTCAAAGAAAAGCTGCCTGAAATATGTTGCAAAGAAACTTCCCCAATCATCTTGTCAAAAACAAACAAATGAAAAGATTTGGGAATATAAATAATTGATTAGACTTGCAAAGCCAACTGATATTTACAAAGTGCATTCTCGTTCTTACAAAAGTAAGACATTCAGAGTGTCTAGCATGTGCCAGGTACTTTAAACTATATCGTTATTCCTACTCTATCGAAGAGGAATCTGAGATTGTCAAGGCTGAAATTTGGGGAGAAAGAAGTTGGATTCCAAAGTCCATGTTATTCCACTTCTCACACTCACTTTCTATGATGAAAAGGTTTCCCTTAGAGATGTCGACCACATAGGGGTTTGTGTGATCCTGGGCCTTCGTGTGAGAACAGAGCAGGGAGGTCACGTAAGTCCACAATCATGTTTATATCATGGAGTAATATGATGGCGGGACTTTCTGAAGAGGTAGCTAAAGATGTCACTGGGTTGAAATTAAATGATTTAGGGTTAATCCTCAAGAGAGCAAGACCCAGAGCAGAGTATTTCCCAGCTCCTGGCACAGTGATGAATGAATACGACTTAGAAAACCAACTTAACACGTAACAACTTTTATCCTTGAGTATTTTTTAAATATTGAGAGATAGATAGATAGATAGATAGATAATAGTGCCAGGTACTACATGAAGCAAGAACCCAAATTAGAAGCAGTCGTGCATTACTATATTCAAAGCCATTTAAAGGCAGCAGAGGAAAAGACAAAAAGTCTCCAGAGATGAGCCTTCAGGTGATGCTCCTCTTCTAGAAAAGAAAAAAGATTCACTTGAGGGTTGGAGCTCAGGAGGGAATAAAATGTAAGGAAGATAACGAACACCTATATTCCACAATAAATGTTCATTCAGCTGTAAGAGACGAAAGGCTGTGAAATAGCCCTGGGAAGCCCGTACACAGGAGAAAGATGAATAAGCAAATATTTTTAAAGTTTCGATGAAAGTAACAAAACTTGAGGTGCACAGGAGATATTTTTACTCTTATAACACATTCCAACTGGAGCATCGCATGGCCTTTATGCAAAAGTTATAGCTCTCTAATCCACTCGCATTTGTGTAAATAAATAATGCTTTTCTTACTTAAACTGGTAGATTAGATGGGGTCTATGGGAGATTTGTGTTTAACTACCTTCCCTCCCTAATTTCCATGATAAATTAAGCAACAGTCTGGAAGGTGGCGAGGACAAGCCCAGAGCTGCCAGTGCCCACAAACCTGGCGCAAAGGACCCTCCCTAGAACACGTGGGCAGCTACCGTGGCTCTTCTCCCCGCCACCTTTAGGGTGTGTGTGTGTGTGTGTGTGTGTGTGTGTGTGTGTAATCGCTACAACTATCCATACTGCGGAGAGACCTCTCTCTCTAAGAAAAATCACCAGACACTTGACAAGGTTCAGTTATTCACATGAAAGGAACTTTATGTAATTAAATACACGACAAACTGAAAACAGCCCAACACGAAACAGTTCTGAAAAATGTATTTTCAACATCTCGACAGGACTGAAGAAAACGGAGATCAAGATCAAGAGAGATCAAGAAGCACTTGGAGCGTGGGCTTTAAACACACGGGCTGACGCGGGCCACGGCGGTGGACACGCGGCGCCACGAGAACGAGGCTCGCCGGAAGTTTCGCCGGGCGTTCCCCGGAAGGTCCGCCGGAAGCCCGCCCCGCCCGCGCGGGCGGAAGTGGCCCCCGCGCTGCTCGCGAGCACGTTGGCGTCGTTGGGAGCGATTCGGCATGGCGGTTGCAGGTTGGGCTGTGGTGCGGTGCGGGAGCACGGCCTCTCCGATGGGCGCTTGAGGTAAACCAGACATGATCGAATCTTTAAACACTTAACCGTTTGTAGGAAAAACGGGAGTGGTGGGGGAAAGGGCACGTTAATTGACACCACAAGGGCGCAGGACGCTTTAGAAGTCCGCCGACTGGCACGGCACAGCCAGGAGGGAAGCAGCTGCCCTGGATCGGGAGGGACGCAGGAGGGAGGACGACCAAGCGGGGTGCGGGGACCCTGTTTGGATCCTGATTCAGCAAGCCAGTGGAAAAGAGGGGGGGAGGGGGAAGGAAGGGGGGGAGGGAGGGAGGGAGGGGGAGACGAGAAAGGAAAAGGAAGGAAACATTCAGGGAATTATGGGATGGGATATTGCGCGTTACTAAGGAATTTTTGTCAATTTTATTAGTGGCATGGTGGTTATGTACGAAAATGTCCATCTTTTTTTTTTTAGATTTGCATACTTAGTGTTCAGGGGTAAAATGACATGTCTGGGATCATATTTTATTTTTCCAGCTTTATCGAGATATCGACATATGATATCTGTTAAGTTTAAACGTACAGCGTGCTAATCTGATGCACGTACATATTGCACAAACGATGACCACAGTCAGGGTAACAGCTCCACCCCCTCACGTAGCTCCCATTTTTTTCATGTGGTGATAGCTTTTAATATCTACTCTTCTGACTTTCAAATACACAAAATACGGTATTGTTAATTGCAGTCACCAGGCTGTATATTAGGTAGGATTATTTTTTAATACTTTAATAACAAAAATGGGATAGATAAGGAAACTGTTGCAGTATCTTGATATTTGTTAAATCTGGATGCTGGTAATATGGGAGTTTATTGTACTGTTCTATCTTTTTGTATGTTTGAAAATGTTCGTATTAATTTTTTTGTACATATATTAGTGACATCTCAGTCAAACTGGACCTCAGTATGAATAGAAAGTTTCCATGAAAATAACAGAAAAACAAAAGCATACATTTCTATATGAGTGTAGTAAACACGTAGGAAAAAAAAAAAAACCAGGAAAGATATACACATCTTTTTAATTTGGGGAAGGGAAGTGAGTTGGAAAGATATTAAGGACAGTTTTCATTTCATTGGAATTGCTTTAACTTTTATCAGTATGATGAATTAATCTGGTATTTGTAAAAGTAAGACAATTGTTTGCTTTTTAAACGACATGCAGTTGCCTTTGGCAAATGAGATACTAAAGACACATATGAGTTCATAAAAAGATGAAATTAAGGCTCCCAAAATGCAGGGAAAAAATGGCTAAAGAAAAGAATACAGTGTGCAGAAACATAAAAGAGGTGAAAAGTAGACCTAGGGGATTTTCGTGTATGTGTGTATGTTTCATATGAAAGAGAAATTCCAGAAATAGGGCAGAGTAAGGGGAAGAAGCAATCATAAACAAATAATAGAAGGAAAGTTCCTTGGTTCAAATAGACTGGAAACCTCAGAGCAAAATGGTCCCCAGGTACCAGGCAAAATATCTGAAAACGTTAGTATGACAGTTGTAAACACAGATGCTGAGGTGTGTGTGTATGTGAATCTTTGAGGGGAGGTGTACTCACTCTTAAGCAACTCTTCGTATCACCGAAGATTGGGGACACCTTGACATCCTCCCAACTCTGAAGGAAAGCTAGAACTATAATGCTAATGACCAGTTTGGTAGTGGCAGATAGGTTAGGAAGAACTACATCTCTGTGTGTGTGTAGCTGCCAATGTGATTCTGCACGTGGAGCTACATGCGTATTTGTCTTAGAGTTACCAGATTTAGCAAATAAAAACACAGGACGCACAGTTGAATTTGAATTTCAAATAGCAAATAATTATTTTAGTATATGTATGACCCATGTGTGTCAGCGTATGCAATATTAGGAGTGATTTATACTAAAAAATTACTCATTGTTAACCTGAAATTCAAATGTGTAACCGATGTGCTCGTTTATGTTTTTTGTGTGGATACGTATTTATATGTGTTTTTTGTTTGCTTGTATGCTTGTGTGTTATACACATCTAAAGATGCAGTGTGTTTGTGTATGTGTGCTTTTTGTGTTTATGTGATATGTTAATCAGGGTTCAAGGACTCTCAATAAAAGATTTGTCTTAGCCATCCAACCCCTGGGAAAAATAGAACTCGCCACTTAAAAGGAAAAAAGCAAGTCAGATTTTTTTCTATTATTAATTAACTTTGACTTTGAACAAGTCACTGCAAAGTGAAGAGGTTGAGCAGATTCATCCATTTAAATATTTATCGATCTCTCTAGAGATAGAAGGTGCAAAGGCAAATAATTCATAGAGGGCTCGCAGTCTAGAGAAAGGATATCTGCACAACCAATGTGGTTACGACGCAATGAACGCACAGTCAATGTACCAGCCCAGCACCCAGTGACTGTGCAGCACCTTCCAAGTGCTCGTGTCTGTGAAGCCAGCCTGTGAGAAGGCAACCAGTATTTCAGTGTGATGCTTTTAGCACTTGGAACCTTTAAATTATGGTTATTGGTAGAAGCGTGCGTACTGCTCTGCTAAGCACAGATGATCGCCCAGGCGTCAGCTGAAGGAAGCATTGCTCTCTCCGTCAGGTTTGCTTGTGTTTAATACTAGCAATACTCACAAAAGCCAAGGAATGCCACTGACTTCTGCATGTCAAGCATTTTCTGTCAGCCTTCCTGTCCTCTTGGGCAGCGTACCTTGCTGCTTCCCCGCACAGCGTCTGAGCTCACCCTCAGAGACGGTTCCTGACACTTATGCCTCTTCAGTTTTGCACTTATTTGCTCACCCACCATTCTCAGGCTCTGTCTTTCAAAACAAAATGAGCTAAGTGAGACAGTGGCCATTTTGGCTCGAAATCTTTCGAGTGTGTGTTCACACCCCTGCAGAAAGCTGTGTTAATATCTGAGCACTAAAGAATTAGGTTGGAGCATCTGAATCCAACAATGTACAGTTAGGAGACAGGCCACGCTGGTGGTGTCAACAAGACAGATTTATTTCTCACTCACCTGGTCATCCGAGCCCAAGCTGTCTCGGCTGACAAGGCAGTCGCAAAGGGACAAGGAGCCTGGTTCCTGTGGCTTGCTCTGCCACCTTCGATCCATGGCTGCCAACCCACAATCTGCAACGCTGTCCTCGTCAGCATGGCCACATCGCAGCCAGTAGCAACAGGGAGAGGAAGTGGGGCGCAGGTCTAGTTCCTTTCAAAGGCCAGACATGGAAGTCACAGGTGTCACCTCCCCCTGACTTCCATAGGCGAGAATGTGGTTATACTTGGCTTCAGAAGAGGCCAGGAATGTATTCCTCGCCTGAGCCATGTGGGCCCTCTGTCACTGGGGACGAAAGGAAGAGTGTGCATCGGGACAGCTGGCAGCCGCTGCCCAAAGAGCATTTGCCTTGGACCGTTTAAGAGCACGAAGGGCAGGTAGCCCGCTGATAACCGTAGCCAGAGGGACCGTTCCCACGCACCACCCTGCCGCCTGTCATTGGCTGGGACCTGAATGACTCCCTTGGCTGTGTGCTGGACCGTGGGTCGTCGATCCAGCATAACTGCCACCTCCATCGGGCATTTCCCAGAATGCTGTATCCTGCCGGACCCAGGCTAGAGCATCAGTGAGAGACATTGGGAAGGCAGAGAAGAAGCAGAGGCTTTGATCCTGCGCAGGTGGTTGCGGCCAGACGTGTGGGCAGGGGGGGCTGCGCAGCCGCTTGCCACCCGCCTCTGAGACCCTCTGGGCCTAGGGTTTTAGACTGAGATCCTGGCTGGAGGCTTCTCTGACCTTCTCACCTGGCTCTTCCAAAGGTAAAATAAATCCTGGACTGCTGTGTAGAAGTCCATACCTGGAGCACAGAAACTGCTCCCTCACAGAGAATGTGGGATCGTGAAATCAAGTTCTTTTCTGTATAGCAGAAAGAACACAAATGAGACGGTGAACTGGGTTTGAATCCCAGCTTTGTCACTCACCAAGCACGCCCCTGGGCAGATCACTCAAACTACGTGAGCATCAGTATTTTTCATTTGTCAAAGGGAAATAACTACAAAATCATTGGGAAGATCACATGATAAAACATTTAATAACAGCGCAACAAGAAAGTAGCATGTTATTTTTATTATTATAATAACCAAGCATATTTCATTTAGTCCTAAAACAACCCTGGTTACTATTATAATTCCTATTTTACAAGTGGGAAAACTAAAAAACAGAGAACTGAATTAACTCTCAGATGATCACACAGCTAGTTCCTGCCAGAGCTGTAAACTACATCCAGTCTCTCTAATTCCAGAGCCCACAATCTTAACCACTGTTGTGCTTCCTATTAATATGCTAGCTTGTCTATTTCTCCCTTTCTCCTCAACAGTTTACTGGCGTTGTCAACAAGTACAAAGACTAGAGGAGAGAACTCGTGGGCAGCCATATATTTGGAATAAGGTAATATTTCAAGAACTCAATGTGGGATCGGTCTACTTGAAGAGATACCTGGTCCTTGGGTATTTTCGAGGAAAAACTCAAGGACAATTTACAAGGTCAGTGGTTCTCAACCTGGGGCACCTATGCCCTCTAGGGGATAATGTCTGAAGACATTGCCACAACTGGGGATTGGCGACTGATGGCATCTGGTGGGTAGAGGCCAGGGATGCTGCTAAACACCCCACAGTGCTCAGCATGGCCTTCCTACCCAGTGCTCCCACAAAGAATCGTGTGGCCCCACTGAAGTGTTGCTGGTGGAAACCTGTTTTAAAAGGTGTTACGAGATTTTCACCTTCTGGTATAGGTCATGTGGAACATTCTCCAAGGTTGTTGCATTGGCCAGTATGGTAGTCATTTGCCATGTATGACTCTTTAAATTAAAATTAAGTTAAATTAAACTTGATTCCTCAGTCACACTAGCTGCGTGTTAAGTGTCCAATGGCCAGATATGACTAGGGGCCACCTTATTGGAGAATACAGATTTCTAGAACATTTTCAACATTTCAGAAAGTTCTTTTGGACAGTGCTACTGCAAGATCTTTTTTTACTCTGAAATTCTATTAAGTGTGTCAAGCATGTTATGAGAAACCAAATATTAAATGGGAAATTTTTAATACAGATAAAATAGGTCATATTCACACTGTAAAAATGATCTTTAAAATGTGAATGTTTCAATGCATTTAATGGCTTATCTCCTTGTTAAGAATCCGATTTGTTGATAGATCATTAAAGACAGGAAGAGAGTGAACACTTAAACCTAGAATTGCCAAAGCCACTACCAGTTGAAGCCCAAGTAAAGAGCTTGAGGCAGCTCTGAAGTTTAAGCCTAAACCAGAGGTTTTTATGAAGTTGTAGAACTTTTTAGTTTAAAATGAGGTTTGTCAGTTTGGGTAGGGGGCGGGCGTTAGATTTGTATAATTGTTTTTAGGCGCCACGGAGTTTTGGAGAATCTGGGAAAGCATGTAATCCCCTACTCACAAACGGGAACATGAGCACACAGGTATGTACTGATGTAATGTTCTATACAATTCGAGCAATGGGCGACTTTCTAAAGCTCAGGTAAACCTGTTTTCCTCTTGGTGCCTATTACCGCCATTTCACGGATGATGAAATTGGGGACCTGAAAAACTAGGTCGCTTGTCCAAGTTTACACAGTGACAGAACCTGAATCAAGATACTCTCATCTCCACGCTGTGTACATTCATTAAGAAGTGCCAGTTCCGCTGTGTGATAGAAGATAGACTTGTACTATGCAGTTTCTTCTCGGCCTCTGCGAAGCGGGCGGGGTAGGGTGGTGGCTGCAGCAGTGGGTGGCCTACGCCGTCACCAGTGAGCAGGGGACACGTGCAGGCCCCTCCGCGCCCCACGGGCTGGACGGTGGAGTTCTGAATGAAGAAGCAGGGTCTGCAATTTCTGATTTAGAATGTTTATCAGAATTATGCTTTCTTGAGAAGCCATTGCCTTTCTCCACACAGCACATTCCCAGTAACAGTATCAGCTGCTCACTCAGATGCCTCCATCTTTCTCATTAAGGCTCAGGAAGCACAGTTTGTGAAATGCCTTGCAGATAGCTCATTAAGTTATATGCCTTTGTTCCTGCCTCCCATCTCCTGTGTTCTGTGTCCTTATTTGTGCTTTTTCTTCAAAGCCAACAAAGAGCCTAGAAAACTCCCTTATGTCAGATTCCAAAATTCAACTGCGTATTTTACTCCTAGGCTTCATTATAAGAAGTCGCGGCTGCTCTATACTTAACGGCTTTTCAAAGTGTGCCATTATGTAGAACAGCAAGCAGAAGCAAAAGGTAGCGAACCTCATTGGAGGTCTAATCCGCACAGAGCTTTCCCTATTGAAATGCTGTAAACAGAAATAACACCCAAGAAAAAATTAATTGCCACTAGGGCTGTGCCCAACAGATCTACTTGCAAACCTCAAACAAAGCTTGGTGAGTCAAATACACTTAGCCCAATGTCTGGAACACACAAACGGTAAAGCAGCAGTGGTTGCGTGAACAGGCTGTTTGATTTTCCATCCCGCCGTCTACTCTGCTTGCCATCTTCCTCCGCCGGTCTTCGCCCTGAGCCCCGTAGCCGCCATCACCCAGGCTTTGTTGCTGGGCGTTTGCCCACCGCGTACAGGGGTTAGGAGGTTAGGAGGTGGAAAAAGAGGCAGGTGAAGTGCCTCTTCCCAGTCCACTCTCCTTCTGCGCTTCGCTTCGGCATGGCTGTGCCCTCCATAACCACGGCTCCCACGGGGCGGCCCCGCCTCCGTGGCGCCAACTCACTGGGTTCCAGAAGTGTCACTTCCTCCCCTTGTCCCTTCATTGCCAGTTCAGGACGACTCCACATCCTCTTTGGTGCCTTCAGCCCCGCCCGAATCTCAGTAAACCATTTGTTTGCCTTGATCAGCTCGGGCTGCCATAACAAAATACCATAAACTGGGTGGCATAAATTACAGAAATTTATTCCTCATGGTTCTGGAGGCTAAGAAGTCTAAGATCAAGGGATTGGCAGATTGTGAGGTGAGAACATGCTTCCTAAATGGCTGTTTTGGCCGTAGCCTTATGTGGTGGAAGGACGAGGGGTCACTCTTCGTGGTGGGGCGCTCGTCATGTTGATGAAGCCTCTGCCTCATGGTTAAGAAAAGGCCCCTTTTCTTAACTCCTTGAAGGTTAGAATTTCAACATGAATTTCAGGGGGCTGCAAACATTCAGCCCCTAGCACCATCCCTTCATTGAACTCTTCAATTGAACCCTATTAAATATCGTTTTTATTCTGACTGATATGTTAAATAAATGAAATGAGTAGATAAATGAAAAAAAGAGAAAAAGAGCTTTAAAGTAATTATGAATGTGTATGTGTATACACACACACACACACATATATATATTTTTTTTAGGTGAGGCAATCCTTGCTTGAACTCACAAATTGCAAAGACCTTGTCAGCTTACAATCCCTTATTTTTTATTTTTTACGCCTACAGCACCTGGTCTTCCTAGGTGGTCTTCCATCCAAGTACTAACCAGGCCCGACCCTACTTTGCTTCCGAGATAAGATGGGATCAGGCTCGTTTAGAGTAGCATGGCAAGAGACATGGATGTATAATTTTTTAACATTAAGGAATAAAGCTATAACTAAATTCCCAAAATACTAAAATTTCAGTTATTGAAATTTTACTTAAATATGAGTTTTAATATACAAAAGTTTACATTTATGTTTGCATAATATATTCTGGGAGCCAGTAGCAAGTAATGTAATTGAGAAAATTGATCTAGGAATCAAGAAAAAATGCTAAGAGCATTAATAAATGATAGCTGGCAATTGGCTTGTACCTCCATTATAGGTTGGAAGTTTGCTACGTGTCTGCGTGTGTGCGTAGTAAACAGTTTCAACCAATCATAACATTGGCTCAGCCTGGTACAGCAGCATTTGTGGTCCAGCTCCTTACTTTGAGCAGAATTTTCTTGCAACTACATGAACTTAGGGAGGTGGGTCTAAGTGGGACGCAGACATAGGCATGAATTGGTTTCAGATTACAGGTATGAACCAAAACGATAAATCTCATCATTGAAAATAAACTAATCATCCGCTGGGGAACGTGACTCGAATTACTTTCGAGTAGGAGACAGATTGAAAGCCAAAGTCATCAGCAGATGCGGGCGGGCGGCAGTTGGGGACAGCAGTCCATCCCCGAGTGCAGGCCTTCTCTCACAGACACACTCGTGTGAGCCGGCTGGCACTTGCTTGCTTTCACTCCTTCACTGTTAGACATAATCGCATTTATCCTTATTTTAATAAGTGAGAAACAGTCAACAGAAAAATACCATAGAATGAAATAAGCAAACCAAAAAGAGGACACAAAGCGGCCCAGAATCTTCCCTGTTTCCTCGGCTGGGTGTCTGTCCTCCCGTGAGTGCTTAGTGGTTGGCCGGCCAGGTGAGTAGACAGCAGGTGGGCTTTTTCTAGCAAAAATCTAACTAAACGGACAGGTCGTATAACTGGCTGGTTTCACTTAACGTTTTTTAATATCTTTCCCAAGTTATTGCTTACCCTTCTACAGCATCATTTTGATAACTGAAAAATATTCTTTTGTATAATTTTGTCAGTTTGTTTACTCAGTTCCCAATTGTTGGAAATTTAGGTTCTTTTCAACATTTTTCCGTTTTAAATGGTGCTATACATAATATCCTTATAAATGCTTGGTATTTCATTCACTATCAGCATTATCGTCATCTGTTTTTCTTTTTGTTTGTTTTTAGTGTAATGGCAAAGCACTTTGTTTACCCTTCTTACCTCTAAGGTACGGCTGTGATTACAGAAAAGTACAATAATCATAGAATCAGCTCAGTTTTAAAGAGATAGGTCCTGTATATCCGGTGCCATTGTTGGCTCGTGTCTCATAAACCTCACCTTGCCCTTCCCATAATGACCCAGTAATCTCACTCCCACATGTTTACTCAAGAGGGGTGAAAACACACAGAGACACTCTCAGCAGCATTAGTCATGAGTCAGAAACTGGAAATGATCCAAATGTCCATTAAGTGGCGAACGTATAAATAATTGTGGTGTGCGATTACAATGAAATGCAACTCAGAATTAAAAAGGAAGAGAACATCCATTCGAACAAAAATAAATCTAAAAAGCATTATGCTAAATGAAAAAGTCATGCTCAAAAAGCTATATACAGCATGATTCCATTTATATGAAATTTGAAAAAAGATAAAACCGATCTGTCAGAAAACATCAGTTTACCTTGTGACTGGAGGTTGGGGGAAGGGATGAACTTTAAAAGAGGCGTGAGGAAGTTTTTAGTGTGATTAAAATGGTCTGTATCTTGATTGTTGTAATGGTTAAATAACTGCAGACAATTTCCAAAACTTATTAAACTGTACATTAAAAATGCATAAGTTTTATTGTGCATAAATTACACACCCATGAAGCTGGAGAAAAATCAGATTGCAAAAAGTGTGAAAAATCCCAGCGCGCAAGTAAAATCTCTGTTACTCTTCTCTGCAGCTTGGATAATTACATGTCATAAGCAGATTCTAGAAAAGGAATTCAATAATAAGAATAATAATAAAATGACTACCATTTATTGAGCACTTACTATGTGCCAAGGAAATTTATATGGTTATTTAATATGTGTGAGAGGGAAATAAAAACCAATTTTATTTGGGGCCCTTTATTCCATTATAAGGCCTGTTGAAAAAGAGGCAGTTGAAGAAGGGGCATTCTGTAACTTAACTGGGATCGCAAGGCTAGTAGGAGTAGGTGTCCTCTACCAGAACGTGTTTCCCAAATGCTCCCAACAGGTTTGCCACCAGGAACGTCGGGGAATGACAACCTGACCGTATTTGGCAATATGTATATATGCGCCTCTGCTTTGAAATTGGATTGCCTAGATAGATTCTTGTTTGACAGTCTCTCAAAAAATAACTTAAATCCAAGTGATTTTCAAAATCACATACTAATCAACTTGGCACCCAGAAGGCAAAGCCTGAAACAGTGAAGATACTAAAGTAAAATTGGGGTGTAGACACCTAAAAGCTCCCCAGGGAAATGCTGAGACATCAGAGTGGAGCTCGGCAAGAGATGAACGCAGGAAATGATGCCACAGGCAGAGGAGCAGCTAACGGGAGTCGGAGGGGAGCCGCCGTCAAGGCGAGTTAGTATAGATCTGCTTTAGGGGCAAAACACTGGGGGAAGAAAAGGAAGGGAGCGGAGTGACATTCACTCCAGCGCATCTCCGCGGCTTTCAAGACGATTCTCGTGGTACCTGGAGGCAGTTAATTACAGCTCAGTAATACTCAGACTCAGCGCATGTTCTGATCTTGCCTCGGGGTTAAATTTACTAATCCCAGAAAATCGCCTACGTCTTCAGGTTCCAGTCGATGTCCCGCGTCGCGTTCTAACTTTCCAAACCACGAGTAAGTCCGGAGACCCCAGAGGGCCCCTCCGCCCTCAGTTTCCTGCCCTCTGCCCTGACGCTGACGGTCGACGGCCACTGAGCGTTTTCTCCCTGTCGGCCTTGGCCTGGATCCTGCTCCCTCCCCCCTTCTACGCACTTTTCTTCCCCAACTGCTCTTGCTCCCGTTCATCTTCGGCCCTCCCCTCCGCGGCTCTTCCACGTCGGGGAGATGGGGCAGCACGCTGCCGCCGCTGTCTCTTCCGTTCGCAGCCCGGTGTCTGGGAGAAGCGTCTGCTCGGTAGCTCTGGTTCCCCGCCGGCCTCTGTCCCGCCGCGCAGCCCGGGGGACCTCCCAGCGCCCCCCGCAGCGCGTTTTCGGCCCGTGCGCTGCTCCGCTTCTTCGCGGCCATTTCAGGTTGAGTGCATCCTCATTGTAAAAACTCCTGCATCTGCTTCCTCACACCCCTGCCTCCTGGTTTTCCTCCTGTGTTTCTTGAAGTGCATTTTCAGTGTTCCTCGCGGAGCGCTTGTCCTCCGTGTGGCCCCCTTAAACATTTCTGCTCCGCCAGGTGCCACGGCCGCGCCTTCGTTCACTCCTTCTCTCTCTGCGAGAAACCTCATTCCTGCTCCCGGTTTTGGTGACATTCACGCGCTGGGCACGGTCACATCTGTGTCGTCACGGGGCAGACCATTCTCTGGAGCGCCAAAGAATGAGTCTGATTGTCTCGTTGATTTCTCCTCTGCCCAAATTTGTTTCTCCACTTAGACACCTTGGTGACTGTCACCTCTGTTCACTCTTGCTCAAGATCAAAATTTTAGAACCACCGTTAACTTTATTTTTTTTATCCCAGCCCCCACCATAAGGCGAAAACCAAGCCCGGTCAATTCGCCAAACGACTCCGAGCTCCATCTCCTCCTTCCTGTTCCCGTCGTTTCCCCTCCGCGTTCCCGCTAAGTGCATCTTAAGGGGCCTCCTACTTCTCAGCTTGCCTCTGCCCAGGCAACCGTCCTGGCTCGGGCTACAGTTTGAATTGTCGAAATGAAATCTGTCTCCCTTAATGACGTTCCGCCGTTTTCAGGGTAAAGCGAGCAAAGCGAGCGCTGCCACGTGGCCATCAGTGCCCTAATCCAGCCCCGCCGTCCTCACGCGGTGGCAGGCCGTCACCCTGCCGCCTCCCTTCTCCTCTGGATCCTCGGCCCTGTCCGGCTCCCAGCTCCGTGTCCTGTAAGGGTGGGGGTGGCCGCGCAATGAAATGTGTGCTTTACTTGCTTAAAAGGGAAGGGCCCTGCCCCGGCTCCTTCACTCTCCACGGAAGCCGGGGGCAGACGAGGCAGCGACCCGCCCCCGGCTGTGCAGAGGTGGAGGAGCAACATGGCTCTGAGCTCCCTCTGCCAGACAAGCTGCCCAACCCAGGATAGCCAGACTGCGTGAGAGGGAAATAGAAACCAATTTTATTTGGGGCCCTTTATTCCTCTCCCTTAGTCTTTGCCCTAACTCGTTAAACTGCCTCCCGCTCACCCCGTTGTCGCCCTCGCCTCTGGTTGGAGCCTGGGTTCCCTCCGTGCTGGGCCAGGGCCAGGGCGTCTCCAACGCCTCACGCGCGCTCGCCCTCCACGCTTCCGCACGCGCGGCTCCCCCTGCCCCGAGCCCGCGTTCCCTTTTCCGCTGCGTAAACCACTCGTCTCCACGCCTCCGTGCTCTGCTCTGGTGCTGGCTCCTGTGTGAACCCTTTTCTCACGTGCCCCTCCCCTCCCACGCCTCCGTGTCCCCACGGAACCTGTGATCACTGGTGTACCTGTCTGTCCGCCCTCTGACTGTGAGCATCTTGATGGCAGGGGCCGCCTTTTATTCTGGCTTATAGTTGGGGTTGCACAAATGTGTACTAAGTGAGGAGTCAGAGAAGCTCGTGGTGGTCCAGGTTTCCCTAGAGGAAGTTTGTGTGTATCTGTGAATGTGTTCGCATGTGTCTGGGACTGAGCCATCTTAACAGAACTACCAGGAGCCTACAGAGCGAGAGGCCGGGAGTGTAGCCAGCATCTTCAGAGAGTGCAGAGGGAGCATGTGGGTGCTGGGGGTTCAAATCCCAAATCCAGGACCATGAGCAAGAGAGACCGGGACAGTATTGTGGAAGGAATGGGTGTGGTTCCTGCGGCTTCCACATCCCGAACCCCCAAACCTCTGGTGTTAGCTACAGGCAATGGGGGATTAATGGTGCAGATGGAACCAAGGTGCTTAATCAGCCGACCGCAAAAGGGGACTATCCGGGATTACCCCGGCGGGCCCCCAGCAGGCCCAGTATAATCACAAGGGTTTTAGAAATGGGAGATTGAGGCAGACGGTGGAGGAGCGGGGAGATGGTAGTATGAGAAGGACTCATCCGGTGTTGCTTGCTGGCTTTGCTGATGGTAGGAGACCATGAGCCAAGAAATGTGGGTGACCTCTTGAAGCTGGAAAAGGCAAGAAACTACATTTTCTCGTGGAGTCTCCAGATATAGCCCTGTTCACACCTTGATTTTAGACTAGTGAGACCCATTTTCGACTTCCGGCATCCAGAACAGTCAGATAATAAATGTGTGTTATTTTAAGCCACTAAATTTATGGTAATTTGTTGCAGCATAAGCAGGAAACTAATAGAAGAGCTCTCAACCCAATGGAGTTAGACAAAATATTTAATCTCCCTAAACCTCAGTATCCTCCTATAAATAAGGCTGATACTCATTCTCAATGGTCAGTATGAAATGTGATATCATATTTTAAGATCTTGGTAATGTGTTTGGCACATAGTAAAACATTCCATAAGCAGTAGTAATCACTATTAATGATGTCATCGTTATCATTATTTACCAATTTGCCTAAGACATCTGGGGTGGAGAGGAAGGAAGATAGAGAACAAAATTAAAGTCAAACAATAAATGTGTTTTGGAAATCTGGAGGCATATTTGGTTTTAGCTTTTTTGTAATGTGTCTTAACTCACAGAATTTATTTCATTTCCTTCTGCTTTCTCTCTCATGCTTTAGGTATTAAGATCTATTTTAAATTTAGTCATTTCAAAGTCTTCTTGGCATCGTGTAAATGTCACACCATTAAATATATATTCAGTGAGTTCCCAGGCAGGCTGGCTTTCATTCCAAGAAATGGAGTCCCATAGGTGGGCAGGTAGAGGGATGACAGACAACCCCCTGCCCATAGAGTCTGCCGTCCTTACTTATAGAACTACATGTTCTGAACTCAAAATTGGGATGTGTGGTCTGACGAACACGTTTCTGCCTGAGTTTTAGTTTATTTTTATGAAAAGTTTTTCAAAGGTATTAAATTACATGGAATTTAATCTTTTCTGCAAAGAATAAGATCTCAAGTGAAAATTCAGGGAAGGCATACATCAGTTTTTGTAATATTTGAAATTCGAATTTTCCATGACAATCTGGAATGTAAGATTTGGTCGACACCCGTGGGTTTGGGTTTGGGTTTTCTTGCTTTGCTCTCAGGTGCCCCCCTCCCCTACCTTTTTCTCTGAGCCGCGTTGCCCCATTCTAGTCAGGTGACCCCGCTGAGCTGCCAGACCTAGAACCCCAGCTCCAACTGGTATCACAGATAAGTGCCACTGACCCAGCTAATCGCAGTACCTCGTCACCTCCCCAGCGATCCCGTGAGTCGGCGCCCAGTCCAGAGAGCTGAATTCATGCAGGCAGAGGGAGAGCATGACTTTCTCTGCTTCCTGGAGACAGACCCGAGAGGTGTCGCCTGCCACATTTGCTAGCACAAAAGGGAAACACATCTGCAGGAAGCGAATGAAGCCAAAAACCAGAAAGAGGCAGAGCCGAGAAATGGAGAGGAGAAAACACCCTCATCGCACTTCCAAGCCCCCGACGCCGCTTACTCCCCAGCCTTCTCTGCGCCCGAGCCAAGAAGTCTTTCTAAAGTGGGACTCCCGCCACTGGAAATTGAAAGAGCTCTGGCCAGTTTACAGGGTCATTGTGAAAACACTGTCAAAAAGAGACCCCAGAAAAAGCAGCCCAGAGGTGGGCAGGACAGGGACAGGAAGAAAGAGGAGCGGATGTGGCAGGCAGTGAGGCAAGGCGGGGGGAGCCGAGACGCAGAACACCAGACACAGAACGTCCCGGTGACTTGGGTAAGGTGTGACCTGGGCTGAGGTGACCGTGTGACGTTTCCATTTAATGGTCTGCAGAGTAGACAACGATGGTGTCGCTGCCGTATGTAACAAGACGTGCTGAGGGAGGCCCACCTAAGATAGTAAATGTGAGAGCTCTTGGTAAATGTTAAGTGCCTGCAGATGGCTCTTACTGCACAGAAAGCATCATATTTAAAAAGACTATGGATTAAAACAGAGACTAGGAAGAAAAAGGCTGTAAGTAGCTGAACTCCTGAAGGAGGAGTATGGAAATGCATTAATGGTGGATTTCCTGTGAAGCATCTAAAGGGGCAGACTTCATACTGAATGTCACTGTTTTGAGTAAAAACATACACAAAAACTAGAAAACAATTCCGTGTGTGAGATAGGAGCGGGAAGAGGGAGAAGAGAGGAAAACCAGTCTTTGTGAGGTATCCGCACAGTCTCACCCGTGTATGACACACTTTGACCTGACCCATGGAGCAGCACTGTTTTTTATATTTGAGGAGAACGAGGCTCAGAGCTCACATTCAAGCCCAGGTCTTAGTGATTCTACAACCGAATCACCCGAGGTCTGCACCATTACCCAGATGATACATTTGAAACTACATTTTGGGAATTAGATGAGGCTCTGCTTAGTTTACTTTCCAGATTATAAGAACCAATCAGTCAATATTTTTTAAAAGGCTAGAATTTATTCAGTTTTTAAAAAATTTAACTGGTTTTCTGCTGGGTTTAAAGTCTAGAGCTTTTGGTAGTTGCTAGAAATTTGTTGCCCCTCCTCTGCGTGTGTGTCAGGAATTGTGAAGGCTCCGGGATTTTGCCCGACTTAGAAGTAAATAAGCTAGCTTGTCGCTGTTTGGCGGATGCTGACTAAATCCATAGAGTCCCGTTCAGAGACAAGGACCTTTATTACTCGTGGCAAAATCAGAGCTTTCTGTTGGTTTGTGTCGGTTGGTTCTCAGTCACACTCCCCCACTACCAGGTCCCACGAGGGTGACAAAGAGAGCCCGTGGGGGGTGTCCGCACATCCCGCGGGTTGCATTACAAGAGAGGAGCACTGAAATTTTATAGCAAGTGGAAACAAGCCTGTCCTTTGGGGGAGATATTGCCTCATCCTGCAAGATTGTCTGCTGCAGACACAACTCTGGGAAATGGAGCGGGCGGGGACTCGCATTTTTGGCAGACACAGGAGGGATGTGCGTGGAGGCTCGAGGCCCTCGGGATCGCCCCTGCCGGCGCCACGTCCTCCCTGGAGTCTCGCCCCTGCTCATCTTCTCCAACCGTAATTTCATTGTTTCGCTTGCCATTGGCATCGCCTCGTGCACGTATTTCTTCTCGCCGCCTCTCTGTCTTGTTTGCGGGTCTCTCACGCTTTATTCCCTTGTTTGCAGAAACGTTGTCTTTGTGCCTCCACCACGCAGTCCCTGGGTGATGCCTTTGTGATGTCCTGACATAGCTGGACCATCGCCAGCAACAACTCACCCATTCATTGAGCTTTATAAACATGATCTCATTTAATCCTTACAACATCTTTGTGAAGTAGATATTACGATTCCCATTTTTCTTATGAGAAACTGAGAATTGGGGAAATACATAATTGGCCTTAGCACCCACAGCTAGTAGATGCCAGAGTTAGGGTTTATACCCTTAACTCCAGCCAACTGGCAGTATCACCTTTGTCAGAAGATGTGGACAATGTGGGCACAGTCAGTAAAGCCATTCATAGGACTCAATTCGTAGTATATCTGGCCAAGCAGGTAGCTCCATCTTAAAAGCTGGCAGTAGCCTTCAGGTGACAGTGATGCCAGTACAGCCCTGGGTATATCCTAGCTGGTGTGATCACAGCTGTCTTTTGCCTTTGGTTCCTGAGGCGGCTTCACAGATTTCCTGGACGCCATCTTTCTTTTGCCAAGCTGTGTCTGTCAGTCATGATGGACAGCAGCTCAGCTTCGAGATGATACTATTGTCTCACAGGTACGGCTTCGCCACTCCTGATCCCATGACCTTGACACTGTTGAATCTCAGTAAAATCGTAACTGGCAGACCAATAGTCAACAGGCCAGGGCACCCAGTGATCATTCCCACTGACGTCAGGTCAGTGCGGGGTCCCTGCAGAATCATGCTGCTTAAAGCATCCTGCAAGAGAAAGAGCAGAACATTGAAGCCAATAGGAAAAAAAATGCCTTCTTCACAAAACAAGAATTTTTGGCAATTGTTTTAGTCCTGGCTAACACTTGTATGTATCTGACATGGTGTTTATGGGCCAGCCATCAAAACCTGATGTGGCTATGAATAAAGATTATGTAGAATATGAAGAACAAATTACAAAGATGGCTGTGGAAGCCTCACGCATTCCAAAGGAATAGTTGCCAGGTGGGGAAACATCTTGGCAGATAGTTTCCTTGGAAGAGAGAGAAAAGGTAATTACCTGCTGACACTTGGGACTTTACCTTCTGCTTCTCTCAAGAAGGAGAAGTCCTTGATGTTATATTTTAAATTTAACCACTTCCTCTGCGGCATGTTGACAGCTTCAGTTTGTTTACACGTTTATTTCCGTCGTGAGTTTATCCGGCATTTTCAGAAGCCGGCTTGTTGAGTCAGCGACCGCTCCCCGCCTTCCATAGTTGTTGGTTCAGTGGTGCAAGGAGCCTGGAAACGGCCTGGGAGCTCAGCGCCCGGCTTGAGTGGACCGACTCCGTTTTGGCAGAACAGGCCTTCCCAGAGTACAGGGCCCAAGATGGGACGCCACCCAGTGTCACTCCAGCCACTCTGCTTTCTCGGGGTTCCCAGGCCCGTGAATTCTGGCTGAGAGAGATGGCACCAGGTACTGGCCGCCGCTGTGGAGCACCTGCTGGTGGGAACCCGCCTTCGTCGGGCCGTCCCAGTGATCTGTCAGGCCGTCTGCCGCTGGGCGACGGGCGGGAGGAGCGGATGCCAAAGGCAGGAGCCCACTGCCCCGCATGCTTCACCGCCTGACCATTGCCTTAGCTGGTTGCTGCATTTTGTGAGATACAGTGTCAGTAGACAAGGCATTTGTAGGCTCACAGATGGGAACACCAGAGGAAGAATGCTGAGCGAGGAAGGCGACGTGTGTCTGGGACATGCGTGTGTCCTGTGAGGACAAATCACTGCCCACTCTGTGGACTGGCGCCTGACCAGGGCCCAGAGTCGGCCTGTGCCGTTGCAAAGCAGGGCGGTCAGCAGCGGCTCCGGCCACAGCCGTGAGGCCGGGCGTCCGTGGTAAGCCTCGGTCTTTGTCTCCGGTTCCACCCTGCACACGGGTTCACCGAACAAGTGACAGCGCAGCCGAGGAAGGGGGGCGACTGGCAGCCCCCCCTCTCGCCTGTCCGTCGGGAGTGTCTGCACGCCAGTAGTGAAGGCCGGGTGCCGGGAGTGGTCGTCAGTTCACTCCAGCAAAGACACCGCATCCGAACCCTCAGCTGCGGCTGCCGTAACCGCTTGATTACACCCGGAACAGTCTGCAGTAACTCTCTGAGACCCAGCTGGCTTTTGCCCCCACCAAGCAGGCTAGGTAAATGGGGATGTGCTGGGAACAGCCAGCCCCCAACGATGGCCTTAATCTTTGCGGTGCCGCGTTGCTCTGAGCTTATTCTTTTGGGGCTTCCACTTGGCCGTTTCTATCGTTACAATCTTCATTTCACACAGTAGGAACCGATGCGCGTATTCTGCCAGTTGAGTTTATCGGTTGTCACTGTACTTTTTGGGAGTGGGGAGATAACGAGGGGTGAGAACTGGGTACGAGGGGGCACGCTCGCACGCCAGGGAGGGTCGGCGCTCACCCCTCACCCCTCCCAACGAGAAGGTTACCTGTGCACGTCTCGAACTCGGCGCCCAGTCGTAGAGTCTCGTTTCGAGAGTCCGTGTTCTGGGGCCACTGCTCCCAGTACCAAGCACTGTGTAAGTCAAGGTTCTGGAAGGAAACAGGTAGTACATTCGAATTGGGGTAATTGGAGAGTGTCATAAAGGGACATTGTCCAAAGGTGTGGGCAGATTTAATAGAAACCAGCAAGGGTCAGAGAAGCCCCACGGGGTAGCAACAGCAGGGAAGTGCCGTCACAGCTCCAAGGAGGGAGCGTGGCAAGAGCCTCACTGCCAGTGAGGTCTGTAGCCAGGCCAGCGCCGACCTGCGGCCTCGTGGCGGGCTAGAGCTGTGGGGACTTCTCCCAGGGCCAGGGCGACTTCAGCAGGCCATGGCATGCGGCCGGGCGGGAAAGGGACCATTCTGCCTGTCTCAGACGCTCCCTTGAGTTGCAGAGAGGCAAGGACCTAAAGATTTAGACCAGTGGTTGGCAAACTGACCCACAAACCAAATCCAGCCGGCCGCTGGTTTTTGTATAGCCATGTGCTAAGAATGGTGTTTACCATTTTAAATGGTTGGGGAAAAACATAAAGATAAAGATAAGATTCCTAGAAACAGGAAATCATTACAAAACGTAAATTCAGCGCCCGTAAATGGAGTTGGATTGGAACACAGCCTCGGACCCCCTCGTGAGTTGTCTGTGCTACTCTCACAGGGCTGTGGCCTATAACGTCCAGAATCTTCGCTGTCTGGCCCTCTACAGAAAAAGTTGGCCAGGTTTAGACCCTTCACAAGGAGGGAGGTCCCCAGGGGCGTAACCCTCTCCTGTCGGAATCTGTACCCTCTGCGCCAGTCTCCGCACTGATGCCCGTCGACACCTGATTTCTCAGACTGTGAGATGGCAGAAGACGGTCCACGAAACAGAAAACGTTCTTTAATAAACCAAATCCTGGGTTTTAAAAAGATAAAATGATTTTGTTGCCAGAAATGCGTTCGGCTCTTTAAATACGCCCTGTGGCCATCCAAACTGGGGACATAAGTTTTTAGCATTTCCCAAACTAATGTCACCTCTCAACAACTTTTTGAGGAATACCTGGTGGTTAGAATCTCCCGGGCCGCACCGGTTCATCACTGCTGCTCCACACCTTTGCCAGGTGTCAAGAAATCGCCTTCTCATTTGCAGCAAATGCATCCTCCTCCTGGGTGAAGCCTAATTCGGGCACAGAATGGACTGTGACGATGGCTCGTGCCGCCCCTCCCCTCACTACAGACATGCTCGGCCCCCATCTGTCATCTCATTCCCCTCCCTACACACACGTCCCCCTCAAAGACACGGGAAGACAGGAATTTCAGGCTGCCAGTTACAGCCCACAGAGGGTCATGAAATCAATTTAGAGGGTCAGTGGCCAGCATTTCAAAAAATAATGAAATAAAAGGATATAAAATATCAGAGCTCATCTCAGTGGCACTCGGTGAGATTTTTGTATGGATTCTGGGTCACGGCGTTAAAATGTATTTCCTCCTTTCGGTCACGGCCAGAAAATCCGTTTGAAAGCCAGGCGCAGACGGAGGAGCGCGGCAGAGGCCGGCGGCCTCCGATTAGCCGACACGGCGCGTCCGCCCCGCTGCCGACTCTTGTCGTGCTTCCACCCGGGTGTCCGTTGTAAGTCCCACACGTGAGGACCCACGGACCGCGTCTTTGGATTAACCTCCGTGTCGCCTGCCCCTCGCTGGCTGTGGCACTCACTTCCCTACGGAGGCTGCGTAAGTATTTGCTGTCGATAGTGAAATGGAATGCAAAGCTAATAGAACGCGCTCCCTGGTTTTTACCGCCGCTGTCTGTCGAAGGACCGAAGTGGCCTTACGCCACGTCCACTTCTGCATGGCCTTCCAGAGCCCTCTCTGTGCACAGCGTGGAGTGACCCGAGGTGCAGTACTTCATCAGCGGACGTGCGCACACCTGGCTCGAACGCTTTGCCCAGCCGTGGCCTCTCCACGCTTCCGCTGTCAGCCCTGCCCCTCCCCGGGCTCCCTCCGCTCCAGGCACCGACGCAGGAATCTCCCCGGGCTCTTCCTTCCCGTTGCTCCCTCCACGCTCTCCTCCTGCTGAAATTCTTGCCCATAAAGGTCCCCATCGCACAGACCTCTCTGTGAAGCCCCAGCACTCGGTTACGCACGTCCTTCTTCACGGCCCCACGGGACTTCACGCCTAATGATGGCACTGAATTGTTTCCGTGTGCCCATTGCCTCGGCCCATTGGCTTCGCCACAGCAACAGCTGTGTTTCGTTCACCTCTTAATTGTCCACGCCTGACATGGTGTGGCATAAAGTAGGTGCCCGATAATGTTTTTAGTGTAAATGAAAAAGGACAGATAGTATGAACTATCAGACGGATGCAGAGTTTCCCAACGGGGTGGACCAAACGCCTCGCTCCGCTCCAGCCCCTCTCGAGCACCCAGCACGCAGCTGGCTTAGCAGCATGAAGAGTCTTTAGACCTGTTCGTGGGATGGATGAGTGGAGATGCGAGGCACAGGTACTTCCCAGGTGTCTCAGGGAGAGAACTGATGCAGCTGCCTCTTTGACAGGTGCTAACCCTGAGATTCATAGTCAAGCCATTCCACCTGCTCCCAGAGCTCTGACATGGCCACAGGTCCAGTACACCTAGCAGTGACGATAATGACTTGTAGAATTAGCCCAAATGTGAGCTTTCTAATAGCTGCGGATATTGAGAGCTGCAGGATTTCGAAGTTTTTGTTCTGAATTTCTGGCATGCTTTTGTTTTCTGTTTGCATCCCATTCGAGGAGCTCTGCAGTGTGGACCTGCCGTGGTCCAGCAGAACTGCAGCAGGAAACAGCCAGAAGGTGAATGCCAAACGGGACAGTATCTGTGACCTATTTGTGAGCCCAAGGGTTAAAATATAAACAGCTGTGACATAATAAAAAAAAAAACATGAGCAGTCCAAAAAGAAATATATGTATAAACAGGAATTTAAAAAAGAAAACCACAGGGTGAATAAATAAATAAAAAGTCCAACTTTAATAGTAACAAAAAAATAACAAAACAACAGTGACGTGTTTTCTGCCACTGTTGGTGAAGCGAGGAGAATTAAGACCTCTTCTGGGCAGTTAATGAAGTACAGGTTGGCAAAGAATTTCTCATGGGAAACTTTGCTATATGAAAAAAAAAAAAAACTATAAAATGTTCGTAACATTGACTAAGCAATTTCACTGATACAAATTTATCCTAAGGAAATAATCAGTGGCTTGGGAAATTTTTTTCACTTTGGGGCTGTATAACCCAGTAGTTTTTAATGGTGAATATATGTAAATAATCCAAAGTTCCAACAATAGAGTTTTTTTTTTTTAATATATATAAAATCCATAAAATGCATTATAAGAATCTATTTAAAAGGGAAGTCTGGAAATACAGTTGTTGACATGAGACAAATGTTTTGGTAAATTTTAAGGAAAAAATTTATATAACTATAAATACTGGTTGTATCTAGCATAGAGTTAATGATGAGGAAATTTGGGAGAAGCTTTTCTTCATTTTTCCATCTTTGAACAATAAAAATGATTTGCCTTTGTAATAAGAAGTGATTTTAACATAATTCAAACAAAATTGCCATACTTAGAGTTATTTATTGAAGGCGAAGATTTGAGGCAACTGAATTTTAAAAACAGAGTTAAGAATTTACTTCAATCCAGAAGGTATTTATTCATCTTTTAAGAGCAGGCATGGTTGTGCTCTTGGGGTAGGAAGCGCTGCATTAAAATAGTAATTCCCACAGCAGCTTAAATAAACCTCGTGAAATTCCAGCGTAGAAAATTTGTTTGATTTATGAATCTTGACTATCACACCAGAGCTATTTTTGTGTTCATTAAGTTAGGTAATATAAATAAAATGCATTTAAAAATAAAACGATGCAGTTACACAAATATACATGTGTCAAAACAAATTGAACTGCACGATTAAGATCTGCACATTTTGCTATGTGCAATCATACCTCCAAAGCATGAAGGCAGAAAAATAAGAACATCCATAAAAATGACACAAAATATCTTACATTTTTCAACTTGAATGTTTAATGGCTTTCTAATATTGAATCAATTAAAAACCAAACACTGGAGAACTATTTCTGACTGATGAAGTAGTCAGTGTCTCACAAACCTTCCTTTGAAAGCCACTAAAAAGCTGAGTAAGATAATGAGTAGCAAAGAAGAAACTTTTGAGAGGGTAAAATCCAAGTAGGAATTTGTTTTGAAATACTAGATAGGGGGGAAAAATGAGCTGAGGACATGCAATGGAGAAAAGGCCCTGATAAACATCCGAGCTTTTAGTTGAAACTCTTGAAGGATATAACCTGGAAGTTAGGGAGGACCGGCAACAAACCCACCTCACCCCGGACCCTGATGCTGTGCCCAGACACCGTCTGCCTTCCAGAAGCAAACAGTCTTTCCAGGAGGAAATAACGCCATCCAGAGCTTTACTCTATTTCATACGTTTTTGGTATTCCATATAGAATTAACAGAGCATAACAGGAAATAGGAAGAAATCATCGAAAACTGAAAGACAAAACCCAAGTTATCGAATACTAACTTTAAGATGACTGTTTTGTGTTCCCGGGTCTCCTGACGAAATTCTGCTGTGGCCCTGAGTCCGCAGCCTGAGATCACTCACCAGCCCGGCAGGTCTCATTCAAGGGCAAGGGCTGGTCCCCACGGACCCCTCCGCCCTGTCGCTGCCGTCTCGATTCCCGCCAGCTTACATGAATAGGACGCAGCTTCCTTATTCCCTACTAGTGACGGAATCTTCCTTTCATCCTACAGAGACTCTGCGTGGAGGTTACGCTTTAAACTTGCCAATTGGTCATGTCTCTGTTGGTTGAGATCATCTCTTTGGGGTCGGTAGGTCTCTTGGGTAAATGCTCAATCTTCCAGGTCTCCTCACCTCCTGCTTTTCAAGATGGCACCTGGGTGTGGGGCAATAGGAGATTTGAGGGCGGTGAGGAAGAGCGAGCTCTCAGTCCACTTGGTTAGTTCCTGAGTGTCCTCTGGCATCTGGTATCGTCACACTGCCGTGTTGCCATGGGAACATGCTCAACCAGTGTCATCTGAATAAATGAATGATGAAAGAATAGGTGAATGAATTCCTGCCACATAACCTAAAGAAAACCTAGATGTATCCAAACGCTGGTAGGGAGAAATAAAACTTGCACTGTGACTTTTAATGACAAGCATTGTTCTATCACACTTCGCAGCTCAAAATAAAAGCGTTTCCATTGACCGTTTCATCTACAAGGCCATTGTAAGGATCAAGTAAAGGAGAGAGTGGATACTGTAAGCCCAGGAGAAACTGAGGTTTAGATGGCGGCAGCGGTGAGCAAGATTCTCAAGACGATGTCACGGTGAGCAGTCTTCCAGTCCCCTTTCCCTTTCCTTACAAATGACATGGCACCGTAGTGATTACCAAGTGATGTAAATAACCAGTGGTCCTGGTGTCTACTAACACAGTAATAACTCTGCGCATCGGGGAATGCTCCTCCAGAATACCAGACTATTCTGAACAGAGATGAGAAACTGCAGAACGCCGAGGGTTGGAATGGAGGCCGCAGTCAAACCCTCGAAGGCCGTGACTTGCTTTGATGGGGTTCCTCGAACTCCCACCCAAAGCCTTTTCTCTCCTTTTTTTTTAAAGTTGATCATAATTTATTTGGTTTTCAGCTCACGACAGAATGAAAATATCACATGAGAGCAGAGAAGTTTGCATATTATCTGCAAGAACACAGCGAGAGAGGTTACGGGAGGATGGAGGAAAAGCACCCAGGGGCCGTGGGGGCCTAACCAGCCAGAGCCGGCCAGAGCGAAGAAACGGCCGCGTCCCCGCGCGCGAACTCCAGGCCCCTTCTGCAGCTCACGTCTCACGGGACAGAGAAAAGTAGGCTCCTCAGGAGGGTTGTGAATGAAATCATTAATGACCGTTAGCCCCCTGCTGCTGCTGTGACGAGTGACAACCGTGCAGTGGCTTAAGACAACACACGCTTATTACTCACAGTTCTGGAGGTCAGAAACCCAGCCGGGTCCGCAGGCCTCGCAGCGCCGGCCGGCGGGCCGCGTCCTCTCCGGAGGCCCTGGGGGTCTGTCCGTTGCCGAGCTCCCGGCCCTGGGCCGCCAGCGCTTCTGGGCTCGGGGCTGCTCTGCTGCTTCGCACCAGCCTCTGCTTCCATTGTCACATCTCCTGCCCTTCCTCTGACTCCTCGGCCTCCTCGCGAGAACACTCGTGACTACGTCGGGCCCACCTGGGTCGTCGAGGCTGTTTCCCTAGTTCAAGGTCTCTCTTGCCCTGGAAGGTAACATATTCATAAAGTCCCAGACTGGGACATGGACGTCTTCGTAGGCCGTTATCTAGGCTGACACGTTGAGAACTGAATTTCATAACCACGTCTAAATCGATGTCACCGTTTATCCCCTGAAATCCCCTCGCGGCTGGGGAAAGGCATCTAACCACCTGGCCAAGAGGGCACTTAGCAGATTTGGCGAAAGGCCAAAGGAGGAATGCAAATCAAAACAAGAGCTCACTCAAATGCGGAAAGTAAATGCACAAAGGAACTTTAATCTAGTGCCGCAGACTGGGAAGAAGCGAAAGCCCGTGTGTGGTGTCCGGCTTGGGGAGAGGAAGCCCTCCCTTGGGCTGGGGTTTCCCGCACGTCGCCTCCCAGCGGCAGCCAGACACGGGACTGATGCTCAGGTGGCCGTGCCCAAGAGAAGGCGCTCCCGTCACCGCGCTAGTGCGGAGTCAGTGGGCCCGAGCTGCGCAGTCCCTCAGCCCGGCGGCTCGTGGGAAGCCCACGTGCGTGGAACCCAAGGTGAGGTGAAAAGAGTAAAACCTCCCAGACCAGGGATCCAGGAATTGCTAGGAAACAAATGTGTTTTAAGTCACGTGTAAACTTTAGTGTGTTTGTGCGATGTCCTTTTTGTCTGGGAAGAGGATCCACAGCTTTCTCATCAGATTCTCAGAGGGGTCTGTGAATAAAATATATTTTATATAAAGTGGTCAATTGAGAACAGATAAAGGGGCCTCATTAATCTCCTGATATAAGAAGTCGTTTTATTTTGCCTATGAAATGTGCTTAAAGTCGCCATAGAAACCAGTCTTTATGCAAGCCCCGAAGGTCAACCTCTGCGCCCACTGACAGGGCGCAGTAAAACCAGGAAGCTGGCTTCCTGCTGGGTGGTGATGGTGGGTTTCTGAGTTTCCCCAGGAGGGACTTTTCCTAGAGCTGCCTGCTCTGACCTCGTGAATGAATAATGACAAAAAGCAGAAGCAGCGGAACCATAGATTTGCCAAGTGGCACAGCAAGCCAACTGACTCCACAGAATGTAACCTCGGCGAGGGCAGAGATCTTTGTAAGTTTTCTTTCATGCTTACGACAGTACCTGACTATAAAGCGGTCAGTAGTAAGTGAGCACTAAATATGCATCGAATAAATGAATTGATAAAAAGAGTTTTATAAAACCCTATGAAGACTGTGGATCCAATTAAATTAGGGTAATTTTAAAATTTTGCACCAATAAATGTATTTGATTTTATTTAAAAGCTAAATATTGGCATCGAGTAGAAAATTTTAATATTTAGAGTTGTTTGAATGCTGCAAGTTTGAAAGCTCTTCACTGAAACATTTTGACTTTCATCAATGTAGTATTTCCACATGTATTAAAAATTCGCACATAAAATGCAACGGCCACTACCTGATGCTTTCCGTTTACCATCATGTAACTTAGGACCTTCAACCCCACAGAAAGAAAAGATCTAAGTTCCAGAGCTAACAACCGCAGGATGAAACGTTTCGATTGTGACTGATTGAGAATGAGCTACCTCCACGCATGGTGGAATTCAAGTACATCCTTTGGGTGTCGTGTGCCAGCTGGGTCGTCTGCGGTATGGCTGGCGTAAGCCTGGCATGGATCCCCTCCACACAGGTGTCTTGAGTTGGGCCCACCGAATAGCGGCCTTCTAAACCCACAGGTCTGTCCTGAAATCTGAGTACTTGCTTGGTCGACGTGGGGAAGAGAAGTTTCCGAATCAGAAACGAAGTCGATTTCTTACATCACAGCTGGCGCCCTGGGGTGTCCTGAACTCCAGGAGCGGTCTCACCCGAGCGTTTGGAACGAGGCTCTGGTTGGGAGCAGAGAACCAGAGCTT
This sequence comes from Rousettus aegyptiacus, assembly GCF_014176215.1. Classification (NCBI taxonomy): domain Eukaryota; kingdom Metazoa; phylum Chordata; class Mammalia; order Chiroptera; family Pteropodidae; genus Rousettus; species Rousettus aegyptiacus. The sequence goes on along the minus strand of NW_023416288.1, from coordinate 40,965,555 downwards.
ATTTCAGGCAGACGCCAACAGCCCAGACGGTCCAGGCCAGGAGGCAGGGCCGTAACTGAAATGCGGCAACAGGTAGCCCGTCCGGCCAGGCCAGGCCCAGTGGGACTTTAGCAGCTGTCTGGCTCCAGAGGGAAGGGGCCTAGCTCCCCAGAGACAGGGTCCTGACAGCAGCTCAGATCAGGTGGCCCCGGGAAAGCCCAGCAGGGAACTGAAGCCATTTGCAAAAGCAGCGCAGGTATCTGTGAGCCCCCGAAGGAGGGCCTGCTGCCGCGGGCGCAGACACGAACGCCCCGTCCTCTGTCACTGGCCGGCGAGAGCGGGTCTGGCCGAACCCTTCCTCATCGCTCCTCAGCAGCTTGGGACCCGGCAGGGCCACACCAGTGCCACCCTCCTCCACTTGCCCAATCCGGCCCCGGCCCGGGTCTTTGCGGGAATAACCTTTTCCACCTTCTTAGAAAAACCCTGACAAAACAGCAGGAAATTGCGCAACTCTCAAATTCACCCCTGACAGCTTAACTGTCACTTCTTGTTTTCTCTCCCCGGTCGCAGGGCTGCCTCTTGGATGCTAGCGCGGACGCGCGGACGCGCGGACGCTCAGACGCTTGGACGCGTGGCCCTTACGGCATCTTCCACCGACCTGCATGTCCAATAGGGTGTAGCTATGAACTTCGAATGGCCTGCCTTTAATGCTCCTTTTACATGATACTGAGACTATTTCAAAAAATATCCTCATCTACTCCACTATATAATATCTAACATATTTCCTTTTGCTGTTTACTCCTCTCCCCCCACCCCATACACATTAATGGAGCACCCGCCAGGAGTCAGGTGCTCATTCTGGGGTGACAGAGCTAAATGACCTGCCCTGTACACTAGCGGCTCGGCCATGGAGGGAAGGGCTCGGGAAGGCTTGCCTGCAGGGCCCTGGCAGCACTGAGGATGGAGCCAGCACTTGTGCGTGATGAGGGACAGGGAAGGCTGCTGAGAAGAGGTGGCCTTGGAGGGAGAGGGGAAGCTGTCCTGGTAGATAAGCAGGGGACGGTCCAGCCAGAGTGGAAGCTTGTGCAAAGGCCCAGGCGCGTGAACAGCCGGCCACGTCGGTCCCTGAGCAGCAGACATCACTGGTGGTTCGGTGTCACCGGAACATGGGCAGGTGACAGTGATTAGACGTGTGGCTGGAGAGGGGAGCAGACTCCGGGGACGAGCAGCTCCGCGAGCCCTGCAAGGAGCTCACCCTTGATCTGTGGGCCGCGGGGAACTTTGACAGGTTGTAAGCAACGGGGCGATATGACCGATCGTGTTTTTGACTAGGATTGCTGTTTTTCTTCAGCTTTCCTTCTATCTTTAATTGTTCTCCCTGCATCTCTTTCACTAAAGGCCCATCCGATCTTAACCTAAGGTCGTTTAGAGATCTACTCGTTCCGATTATTACCTTCCCCGGTCTACGAAGCGTCTCCGTCCCACCCCCTCTCGCTGCCATCACCCCCGCGCGGAAGCCGGGCCGGAGCTGGGATGCGGGTCTGGACGCGGCACGTCGAGCTCCGGCTCGGTGCCGGGCGCCACGCGAGGCCACGCCACGGTCCCCTCCCCCTCCCGCTGCGCTCTGTTCCCCCTGCACACGATGACTCAGAACATCACGAAGAGACATTCAGCCCTGATGCGGGAATGCGAAGAAGCCCGGACAGCTCCGCGCTTCCAGGACGCGTTCGGGGCCCACTCGGGCCCAGGCGCATCCTCGGGGTTGCCTCTCACTCGGCCAGCTTCTCTCTCGCACCGTTGGACTGCGACCCCTCCGGCTGTCACGTAACCGAGGGGCCGTCCACAGCATCCGCACCCACCAGGAAGCCGCCGGTAGTTAGCATTGCGTCCTCGTTTAATTTGAGGCTTCGTGCACCTTTCTTAGGCTTCCTCCGTGGAAGTATCCCCAGAGGAGGTGTAACTAACTACTCCACGGATTTTTGAAATGCCATCGCCAACTCCCCAGGGAGGCAGGAGCCTGCCTTCGTCACGGCAGCCCCCTGGCCACAGCTGAGCCCCTCTCATCTCAGTCGCTGGGATTTTCATGAGAATTTTTGTCAGCTCGTGTTTCCATGAACTCACCAGGACCAGAACTGGAGCGGGGAGAGGGAGATGGAACGTGCCTTTAAAGATGCACATCTGCCCCGCATTCGAAGCAAGCCACAGTAGGAAGAATAGCACAAGGCAGTGTGACTCACTGCACCTTCCAAAAACTCACATTGCGAGGGAACCAAACATACGCAATCCAGAAAGGAAATGCTCGTATTTACGTACAACAAACAGTTGACGACTGCCTCCAAATATTCTGTTTCTCTTTCTACTTAGAACCCTGATTATTAGCTGAGCACGTTGTCCACAGGATGAAGACCAGCTTCCCCAGCTTCCCCAGCAGTCAGGCGTTATCACAGGTCTCTATTTCCCAGCAGCCCTTGTGGTTAGGTGTGGCCGATGAGATGTAACTGGAAGCGTTAGAGGAGATTTGGGAACAAACCAGAAGGGAAGGTGTGAGCTCCACTAGCCTTCTGCTTGCTTCTACTACCGGCCCAGAACACAGACGTGATGGCTGGAGCTGTAGCAGCTGTTTTAGACCTTTAGCTGATCTTTAGGCTCTAAGTCAGTTCTAGGCTGGTGAGACAGACGATTAGGAGCTTAGGTCCCTGAAGACACCATAGGACCTCCGTACCAGCCGTGACTGCCTACCCCCGGACTTCTTTTGTCTAAAAATAAAGAATAAATGAAAGAGCTTCAAGTTTATTTCACCTGTTAATTCTATTTTATTCTGTTATGTGCATTCAAACTGTACACTGTGGAGATCTAGGTGAATTTGGTTTAAGCCCACTCTCCCCCGAATCTATTGCACATAAGAGTCTAAGTTACATGAGAATCAATGCAAAGCTCCCTACGCCTTCTTAGCTCTGCCCTGCTCTGATCCAAACACAAAACCTGTTCTCACCGGTTTCCACAAAAATCCCTCCCGAACCTGGGCAGAGTGTCACCTCTCGCACGGCGCAGCAAACACTTTGCAAACCTCCACTGGCCCTTCCTACCGCTCGGGCCTTTTTGCCACCCGCACCCCCAGCGCCCCTCTCCTGGCGCCTCAGCCAGGGAGATCCCATCGTCTCACCGGTCCCCGCTTCCACGCTCCGTCTCTCCCGTCTCCGCTCCTTCTCTCTTCCTTCTGCATCGTGTCCAAAGTCTTCGGCCTCGCTCATACAAAGACGTTCACTTGCCACAGCTCCTTCGCCCACACTCTCCATCAGGGGCCCAGCAGACAAAGACATTCTCTGCAGCAGAGCCCAGTCTCTGCAGCGGTGGTCACGGATGACGCGCCGAGGCCGGCGCGTGCGAATGCGCCTCTGTGAACCTCAAGAACCTCGACGTGCAGGAACGAGAGGGGCGGTGTGCGGGGAGTGGGGAGGGGTGTCGGAGCCCAGGTCCCGTTGTGCGCCAGGGTCGCCGCCAGGCCTTCCGTCGCTACCTTACCGTGCTGAGGCACGCTGGCTTGTTTCCTCGTGCGTCTCTTCCCGCTGGGAGCTACTGGCAGACCTCTTGGGAGATGGGCACCTGGGTCTCCACGGTCGCCACCCCCTGTGGTTGCTTGCTGTTCGCATGGCACGCGCCCCTCCCTCCCGTCCCTGTGGCTGCTCGTACCTCTGGGATTTTCCAAATTCCTGCTTCGTGTCTACTTCTGTTCATTATCAAAATGAAAATGCTCTTAAATGTTCTCAGGAAATACACATGGCAAAACACATTAAGATCCCAACATAACCTGATAAGGAGAATGTTAATTCACTGTTACCTTTAAGTTTTTTTTTAACATTTACCATTAGTTTTTTTTTTTCTCACTCACGTTTTCTCTTTAATCCTCACAATTTCCTGTAATATTGGCATTAGAGACTCCTTATTTATTTATTTATTTATTTATTTATTTATTTTAGGCAAGGGAATCCTTGGTTAATCTCACAAATTGCAAGGACCTTGTCAGCTTACAATCCCTTATTTTTTATTTTTTATTTTTTACGCCTACAGCACCTGGTCTTCCTAGGTGGTCTCCCATCCAAGTACTAACCAGGCCCGGCCCTGCCTAGCTTCCGAGATCAGACGGGATCAGGCTGATTCAGAGTAGCATGGTCATAGACGAGAGACTCCGCTTTATAGTTAAATCAACTGATACCCAGAGAGGTGGCTCAGCTTGCCCAAAGGCACACGGCTAGCCAGTGAAGCCATCTGGAAGATGTGGGTTCCCTGATCCCGAGCCCAGAACTCTTTTAGTTGGCTGACATGCACCATCGTCATGAATTAATTTACCGTGTCCCTAGCAGAGAACAGAGAGGAGGTTGAGTGGAGCTAGTTAAACACGCTCTAACTGGGGAGGAAAGGGCGGGCTGCAGCGCGGACCTCCACGGAGAATGCTGGGAAGCCAGAAGCAGCCAGAGGGGCGCCTGGTGTCAGGGAACGGAGAAAGTCAAAGAGAAGAGGCGTTTTTATGACAACGCCAGCTTTTACCGCATCTTCTGTCGCCCGGGTCATTTTTTTTTTTTCATTCTGATTAAGGAACTTGCTGCGAATGAGATGGTTGAGGCCAATGCAGATCAAAAAATAATTAGGAAGTTCAGACAGGACAAGCCAGAACCATGGCGTGACATTTCGGAATCGTGAAGCCTCAGCCTCTGCTGCAGAGAAAGACAGACTGCGGTTTGCGTTGGAGCACTCCGAGTAAAGTAAGCAACAAAGTGCTTCACGGAAGAAATCTCATTCTCAAAAGCAGACTTTGAGAAAATCAGGACTGGCGCATCTGACAGCAGGGGTCCTCTGGGGACACCGTACAGGGTCCGATTAGTTATAAACCGCAGCCAGGCCCGAGGCTTTTCAGGAGGTCGTGCAGAGATCCTAGGTCATGTGCACTCAGTGCTCAATGAACAAAGGCGGCCCCGTGAGGGACCTGAGAACAGCAAGTCTGAGGGACACCTTGCAAATGGGAGGCGGCCCCCACCCCCCGCCGTGGTGCCAGGAAGGCTCCGTCTAGCGGTGCACGGGCACACGTACTCACTCCAGCACCCACCGGTCAGCAGCACCACTTCTTGATTGCTGGGTTCCTCTTTCAGCCCTGCCCAGTGAGAACTCACCCTGCAAGCATGAAAATAGCTTCGGTTTATGGAAGAACCACTAGGCGTCACCTACTGCGGTGACACGCCCTTACAGCCGAGGACTCTCGCCCCGGAAAGTGGTGAGGACTTGCCCGGCGCCCCACAGCCAAGCCGGAGGAGCCCAGTGTGGCCGGCCACGAAGCCCATGCACACAGCGGTCTCAGACTCACCATCCCTGGGTGGCTGTGGGTGGGACCGCATCACACACACGCGACCCAGGGCCTGAAACTTGCATTCTCTGTCACCTTGAGATTCTCCAGGCCTGCTCACAGCTGTAAATCAACACCAGGAGACCCTCAGGAGGCGCAGAGCCTGTGCCTAACCTTCTAGGAGGTTCCTCGCTGCCCTGCGGGTTAGCAGACCACTGTGTGCCCCTGGGTGTGGCCGGGTCGGCAGAGGGTCCTCCTGTCTGTGCAGCCAGTGCCCTTCGTCACTCCGTTATCTTGCCTCCCCAGGATGCCTCTGGGACTTCTCTAGGCCCCGACCCCTGTGTGGACCCGGTGACCTCCACAACTTCCCCTGGTCATAAGGTCAGGGGCCTGGAGAACCAGCAGCTCAGCCTCGAAGGAATCCACAGGCCCACGGTGACCACGGACATCCAGGGGGTCCATGGGCCCAACCTGTGATGGGCACACAAGTAGGGCCATGCTCTGGGATGGGCTAGCTCTGCCCCAGAAGCATTTGTTCAACTGGCACTTAAATAAAAATTGGTATTTCCTACATACCAATTTCTACCTGCTACTTAAAATGTTATTTTTAAGTAAAAGCAGGAGTTGGGGGCCGGGGGGTGGAAGGAAATTCTACCAAGTTTAATAGCTATCATAATATTTTATAAAGTTTATAATAAGTTCTCCTCACAGCCCAGACAGGGAAAATGAATACAAATCACGTGATCCCTTGCTTATCTAAATCGTAGCACTTTGGCCCAGTCCCTTATCTTGCCTGAGAATGGCATATGACTTCGCTGTATTGTGTCTTAGAAAACAAAGCAGTTAGATTATATGTCTTTTCTCTATCAAGGATCTGGATCCATTTTGTTTGTTTGTTTGTTTTCTCCAGAGAAACAGCATTCAGTTCTCAACTTCAAAACAGAAAATCGGTCTCTTAAAAATGAACGAATCACCCCCAGGTGGAGGGTGCAAACACATTTTGAAATTCTGGGGGAAAGAGCTGCAATCATACACGGCCAAGTAAACATGAAACTGGTGAATTCTGGCACTTTTTTTTTTCTCTTACTGGATTTAAAACCAGCCATGCCGACCGCCCATTATTGCATTGCTCATTTTCTGCATACGAAATGCAAGGTCTTGAGCAAACTGGACCTTTAAGGAAAAATCCAACTTCTTTAAAAGAAAATAATGTCTCAACCAGAGTATTTTTGAGCAACAAAAGGAGACCAGGCTCACATACAGCTGCTGAGGGCAAAACACAGAAGCTTGTGACGACGGCCGCTACGCTGTGTGGGCTCTGCTAACCCAGTCGCTACGGGGTTTTGTTTGTGGTTTAGTGTTTTCCCCCTTCGGTTCTAGTTTTACTTGGTTTTGCAAGAATGAAAGGGGAAGGGCCTCCTACCCACCAGAGGACGATTCCCCAACATTTCAGAGGCTCCCAAGGGTCACAGCTGCCGACTTCAGCCAGCCGGCGCGGAAGCGCCCGTCGCTACTACCACTGCAGCTTGGGCTTTGCCTTTTCCTGCCGTTTTTTAGCTCAGAAGAACTGCACGGCGGGGGTGCCCGGAAGCTCTTCCCGGGGCCCGGCCTCCTCCGGGGCTCGCGCTCGCTCTCGGGCGGTGCAGCAGAGGGGAGCAGGTCTGCGAGCGTTGGCCTGTGTCTTCGCAGTCACTGCAAAGTGTGTGTGTGAGCGTGGGGGCGCGTGTGCGTGTGCGTGCGTGCCAGAGGACAGACGGGAAGGAGAGGGCGCCGGACGCGTCTGCGACCCCAGCTGCGGCCCCAGCTGCGGCGGCGGCGCGTAGTCAGGAGCTTCCGTAGCCCGGCCGCGCTCTCCCCCGGCGCACGGCTCCGAGATGAGGCCTCCCCGCGGAGTCCTTGCGGTGGCCCCTCTGTTCTTTCTCCTGCCGCATCACACCTCGGCCTTTCCAGCCCACGGCGACCGGCCTGGCACCAGACACTCCAACGGCCACGTCTGCATCGGTATGTAAATGTTTTGCATATTTTTTTACCTGGACACAAGATTGTGGTCAGATACTGCGCTTTGCATATAGTAAAATCGCCTGTTTACTGACATGGGTGAGTAAGGTTCCAAGTAAGGCGCCGATAACCGACTCAGAAAAATTTCGCGCGGTCGAGTGAGCATTCGCACCACGTGCACGCACGTGTGTACAGTCGTGCTCTGTACAGCTGCCAGGTGAATTAGCCATACACGTCTCCTGCCTCATCGATGGCTGGAATCTCCCCCCTGGACACTCTGAAATTCCCACCCCTTTTCCCAAGGACAGTAGGCAGCATCACCCAGGGGCGAGAAGGGCGACTTCGAACGCAGAGAGACACACCTGAGTTGGAATTGCCGCCCACCCTGCTCCATCTCTTACTGTCTGTGAAACCTTGTGCAGGTGGCTTAATCTTCCCTTGACTCCACATTCTTACCGACGAAACGGGGCCAGCAATACCCACCTCACAGGGGTGCTGTGAGAATTGAGGTCGTGCGTGTAAATCGAGGGTGTTTGCACACACTAGGGTCTCCACACCCTTAGTCCCTTCCTCTCCGGGAGCCCGGGGTTGGCAGTAATAAGGTGCTCACCTGGAAGCAATGAGTGCCGAACGAGATCCAGCTCCATCACTTGCCTTTTGTGGGAGGATTTTATTTCCAAGTTGTTGTTTTCTGTTTGGGGAGGAATATTTTTGGAGAAGGGCAAACGTAGGCTAAGACCTTTGATAATCATATTGTACCTGAAGCTTCCAGAACAGTGGCAGGCATTTTAACGGGTCACTTGTACCCAAGGAAACTCAGAACTATAAGCAGCAATTATTCAATGAGCTTCTTGGAAAAAAAGAACCCAGAGTGAAGAACGGTGGCCACATCTCACAATCGGAAACTCTGGACACAGATTCTGACCGGAATTAGTTCTGGAGACAGCACAGAAACATGCCTAAATTAATCCTCTTTCCTGAAAATCGTGGCCTCGGGTCATTATATACGCTGGGGAACACGCCGCTAATTCCAAAGCCTCCCTTTTAAACTAAAACTTAAGACCCAGACGGCCTGCGACTCTGTTTCCCCCTGGCTGGGAAGCAGAGGTCCGTGGCCCCCGTGGCGCCGGGCCCAGGACGTCATCCTCGCACACTGCCTGGGGCTGTCAAATAATCGTTTGCCGCCCTTTCACTCTCTCGGAACAACACCCCGAAGCCCGTCCAGTGGAAACGCGCCTGACAGAGGCGCAAGAGAAGCAAGGCCTGCTTCTCGAATGGATTAACTTCAGGCGAGTCGCCTGGGGTATTGGGCCCCCCACCACACGCCCCGCCACAACGCAGGCACGAGGGTCCCCCACCCGGCCCGCTCCCGGGGAGGGGGGGGCAGGAGGTCAGAGGCGCTGGGGGCCGGGGGGGGGGGGGGCGGTGGCCAGGGCGGCGCTGTTCCGTCCTTCACTGCAAGACACACTTGCAACAGAGCCACGTCGTCACGTCGTGATTTGGGGGCGCAGTGACGCTCGGCGCCGGGCTGGCCTCGCAGGGCTGACCGAGGTCGCTGCGTGCGTGGTATTCACGCGGCGGATGGACGGAGCCGGGGTGATCCCAGCCGGCTTCGCTGCACGGCCGCACCTGCGGGAGGGGGGCGGCCGGACGCGGGCCCGGCGGGGGGCTCGGAGGGGGAGGGGTGGAGGGGGGCTCTGCGGGGGGCCCGGCGCTTCGCCCCTCGGCCTCCCCCGCGCGCAGTCGCGGGGTGCGCGGGGCGCGAGGGCGGCGCACGTGGCAGTGTGGGCGCCGCAGGGAGGGCGTTGCCGCAGCCCTGGGTCTGCAAACCGAGCCCGGAGCGACTGTCGATGATGACGCGTGATGATGAGGCGTGGTGACGCGTTAGCTCCCGGCTAACGCCGCGGGGGTGGCTTATTCCCCAGCCACCACTGTAACAAGAAAGGTGGGAGCAAGAGGCGTGGGAAGTGTGGCCGACGTTCGCTGGGCCCTGGCTGTGTGCGGAGCCAGCTGCGGGCGGGCGTCCAAACAGGTGTCTGTCTGGCTGTGCGGGAGCCCTCAGGAGTGCACGTGCAGGCAGGCGGCTACCTGAGGAAGACACCTGTGAGGGGGTGACAGCAGCCCGGGAAGGCAGGCTCCGCTGCAGCCACGACAGATGGCCTCCGCCAACCTCACGGAAAGCTCTAGAGCTAAGCCGGCTCTTCAGCGTTGTCTTGAAGTGGGTCCAGGCCTTGGAACCCCCACACTGAACAGTCGCTGGGTGTGAACCGACCCTTTGGCAGAGGCATTGCCTGGGAGGGACTCCGGCGTGAGCCCTCGGGGTCAACACACCCCCGCACAGAGATCCCCCGTGTTGTTTCTCTGTTCCTTGTTATGGACAAGTGGGTCGTTTATAGTTCTTATGAATGATTCTGCTACGAACATTCATTTACTAGGTTTTGTGTGGGCATATGCTTTGCTTCTCTTGAGCATATATACCTAGGAGTAGAATTTCTGGGTCATGCGGTAACTCTATGTTCAACATTTTGAGGCACTGCCAACCTGTTTTCTAAGGAAGTTATTATCCCTCTAACCTGTTATTATCCATTTTTTTCCCATCATAGTATCCTATGGAATAATGCCTCATTATAGTTTTGATATGCATTTCTCAAAATATTGCCCATTTGTATGTTTTCATTGAAGAAATATCTGTTCAAGTCCTTTGCCCATTTGGGGTTATTTGTTTTTATTGTTGAATCATAAAAGTTCCTTACAAAATCTTGGTATTCTTGGAAGTGTATAAGTTTTAAATTTTGATGAGGTCCAATTTATCCATTGTTTCTTTTGTCTCCTGTGATTTTTGTGTCATATCTAAATCCTCTATTTTTAAAAATTGTCGCCGCTCTCGACTTGCTCTTGTCTCTTACCCATCCCCTCATCTTGTTTCCCAGACATTGGGTCACTGGCCACCACTCTGGTTACCAGGGGTCTAACTCCTAGGTTTGCAAGTAGCAGGAATAAACTTGAGCTAAACTATGCAAAAAGAAATAGAGAGAGAGAGAGAGAGAGAGACATGAAAGAAAGAAAGAAAGAAAGAAAGAAAGAAAGAAAGAAAGAAAGAAAGAAAGAAAGAAAGAAAAGAAAAGAAAAAAGAAAGAAAGCTTTCTTGTGAGAATCCCAGAAATGAATTTTAGAACCAAAAGTCAGAGAAACTAGTCAAGGCCTAGAAAATGAGCCAGCAGCCCACAAATAATGGCGGCCAGGGGTCAGAGGGCTCCCTCTCCCGACCTCTCAGTGCTGCCTCCATGTCTGGCCCTATAGACCAACCAGCTGCTTTTATTGCTCTAGGCCCTTTGGCCGACCACAGGCTCCCACAGTCCAGCGTTCACACGTGATAGTTCGGCCCATCCAGAGACAGACTCTCCTGGTTTCCAATCCAGCTTCTCGGCAGAGAGAATCTAGGCTAAGTCTCTAGACCACCGAATAAGAAGCAGGTGGGAGTGAGGAGACCTCACAGTAGAGACATGGCTGCCAGGGTCATGGGGTGAGGGACAGCTCTCACCGAAGGGGAGGTCGTCGTGACTGGAGAGGTACTTCAAAAGGAGCCACCACAAAAGCCACCAAGTGACTAAGCCAACATCCCCATCGTCGGCAACCCAGCCCCGGTCCCAAAAGTAGACCTGGAGGCCATGGCCTTGAACATGCTCCAGAATCAGAGCTAAGCTGTGCGAAGCCCCCATGATCCCTCGCTTCAGGTACCATAATCCGCTGGTGCTGCACTGTGCACCCCATCTGATCACTACGCGAACGTGGACTGCTGTGCTCGAACAGGCAGGGCCTCTCTCTGTCACCTTCCAAATGTTATGGCATCAATAATGAGCCATGTTTATTTTTGCAACATCATTTTCTTTACATGGATGGTTTGAGGGCAAAGTAATTCCTACATTTCTAAGTCATTGACATTTAAATTAATTCATTTCAGGAAGACTTTTAAAAGGTTAAAAAAAAAAAAAACCACTTTTCTTCTCCTCGTTCATGTTTGATTAAATATATAAAATGCCTTCAGAGTTCATTAAAACCTCCCTTCTTACCCCCAGGCCCCACACAAAGTGGTCAGAGATAATTTTAAAGTTTGAATGACAAAGAGGTGGTCTTATGATTTCAAGCCAATGTGAATGGAGAAATGAGAGTGTCACTGACAAAAATAGGAAAGATTTAAACGCAGCCAGCAGAGAAGGCTGAAACTTTATGATCACAATTTATGTATCCAGAAATTTCACTTTCTCTACTTCTCCATAACTGAGCGCTGATTCATCAACCACCATCGCTGCTGATAGAGAAAATATTTCATCTCACCCGTTCCATATTTAAGATCTGACTTTGTCCTTTAGGTTTATACAGAGGGCATTTTTCATAATTTGAATGAACCAAATCTGCAGCTCCAGCACTTGACAAGAAATATATAAAGTATGCATTAAGATAAAGGATTTTGCTTAAAATATTATACAAAGTGTATTGAAAAGAGCAGTATTTTAAGTTTCCAATTTTCCTGAGTATATTAGATTTTAACAAGGTCTCTCTAAGTGAAATTGTAATAAGCATAATTAAAAGATAAGCCTTAACAAAACTTTTTAAATATTTCCCAGAAATTGAGTAAGTAAAAGACTCCACTGACTAGGTGGCAAATGTTTTTGCAAGTCAGAGGGTTTCTAGTTCTTTACTTTCAGCACAAAGGAAGACTTAATAGAGTTGTCAAGTGATAGATCATTTGAAATAATTTTCAATGACAGATCACTCTAAGATTTTTGACATTTAACTCAGAAGGAGTTAAAGAATTGAGTGACATTGCTGTATCAAAAGTTCTTCCATTTCCATTTGCTTATTTAACTAAACATGTTTTCTCAGCATTTACCTCTTTAAAAATGAAAAGTAGCCATAGGCATGATACTGATCTTTGTCTCTTTACATGAATAAGTAATATTCTTCAAGAGATATAGGTACTAATTTAAGAAGGCCAATCATCTCATTAAGAGGTGCCGTTCCAATAAAATTTTACCTTTATTATTTAAGAATTGTTTCTCAAATTGGCAGTACATATTATTTAAGTAAGTTAATGTTATGAATAAAAGAAACTCTACCCAGAAGAATTTTAATACTTAGAGTGTTATATTCACAGGGAATTAAAAATTTTATTTAAATTTTATACATATTTTAGTGTTAAGAGGTCTAATAATGTGATCAATAAAATACCTTCAACTGTAAAAGTATATTACATTGGAATGAAATTCTATCACTGAAGACAAATGCAAGGACGTAGATTTTTCACTGAAATATGAATTCAAGGAGAGGAATTATCAGCATAAATTTCTCACTGTGAAAGAAGAGTTTGATTATATATTTTTAAGTGAATGAGAATAAGTATAAACCACTATAGTATTTAGATTTCTTTACATACATAGAGCAGACTAACGTATTATTTTTATCATTGTATTTCCAATCTGCCTATAATTATACCATTTACAGCTGTTTAATTTGGTACCCATTAATAATATTTTAACATCCGTTCGAATGTGGAAGGGGTGCCTCGCTTTCCAGGTTCCTTTCAGAAGTACGGGGCAAACCGTGTGAAAACCACAGGGCTGCACTCCAGAGTCTCGTCTCCAGCACGAGGCCCGTGCCCTGAATTCTGCCGTTCAAGGCTCTGCCCCACCCGGCCCCGACCTACCTCTCACGCTCCTTCTCCACAGACCCAGCGCCCCGGCCTTGGCCGACTCTCCTTTCTCCCCTGCAAGTCTTGAAAAATGCTCCTGCTCTTCCCGAAGATCCTCCCCGCCTTTTCCTGTCCTGTGAGGTCCTCCCATTGCTTAACACTCCGCTCCTCCAGCCAAGCGTCAGCGCTCACCGGAGACAGAGCTCGTCTCTCCCCGCTCTGTGCTCTCGAAGGTCCCTCCTGCACAGCACTTACACGTCACAGTGGCCAGACTGCTTTTCTAGTCACCCGTCCTCCCTACCAGGCTGTGACTCCCTGGTCACTTTCGCATCCTCAAGCTTCTCGGCACATAGTAGGTGCTCATAAGTACGTGTCGAATAAATAACAGGATGGAATGGCTCCTGGCGCCTTCGCTCTCATTTCTTTTTTTTCCGTTTTTTATGTATTTCTAAATTAGCCAAACCGACCGTCCTGCGTCTGTCCACAGTCTGCCGGTTTCCTCCCGCTGCCCTTGCTTCGCCTTTGCCCTCAGCCCCGTTCTCGCCCGTAATTGCCGGCCACGCTGCCTCTCTCGTTGCCAATGCTCTTGAGAAAGCTGGCAGTTTGGAACTCACGGGGCATTTTCTCATGAAAACGGTGTTCCAGGTGGCGGTTAGGTTAGGCCGTGTGGAGCCTAACCTTCCCGATTGTCGTGGAACTACTAGACGCCGGCAATAACGACAGAAAAAAACAACCGTAGAAAAGTTTAAAAGTTGTTAGTATTAAAACGTGTTTTTGAAGATAAGTTGCTGAGCTTCTATTCTAAAAAGAGTTCGTGGAGAAGATGCCTTTGCCCTATGGTGCCCTCTTCGCCGTATCTCCCCGAAACCAGAGCGCTTCGCTCACCTCTCTGCTCCCGCCCCTGTCCGCTAAGATCCCTCCTCCCGTGGCAGCCGACACGACCCCGTGAAGACACAGACGAGCTGCACGCGGCCCCTCCACGAAGCCCCGTGGCTTCCCAGCCCTCCCGGGGGAGATCCCCGCCCCTCCGCCTCTCCGGAGCCCGCGGACCTGGCTCCGCCTCTCCCTGCGCCTCGTCCCCACGGCGGGGTCCGGTGCCAGGCTCACTGCCCTCGGGTGCGACCAGATCGCGCTGCCTCCCGAGCCTGCTCCGGCTTTTCGCTCCGCCTGCCCCTTTCCGGGTCATTAGCCGTTTTCTGGGTGACGGACTGATGTTTATCTTTTTTACACGGTTCTATATTTTTCATGTTTTCTAAAGTGAGATTGTATTGCGTCTACGTTTTTTAAGTTATTTTTAAAATAAGCCAAAGCATATAAGAGAAGTCTTTTTAGGTCATAAAGTGCTAATAAGTATTGACTGCTAAATTTGCTGCAAAGTCATAGAACACTCCAGGACCATGAGAGTCGATGCTGGTAAACACCCCAGCAGGTAGGTGCTCGCAGAGCCTAAGGCTGTGGTTATCAAAATCGCACTTTCTCAAACTGCATGAGCCCGGCTTTGCCCCTCGTCGCCTGAAGACGAAGGACAATGGAGGCCGAAGCCTCGTCAGACATCGCAGCGTCTAGGAAGGTGGACGCCTTTCATTCTTTGCTGACAAGCCCTCATTTTGCAGGTTTTATTTCTCTCTGCCTCACAATGCCCAGTTGAGCTATTCACATCTGTTACCCGTTTCACTGCCTCGAGGAGTCCTGCTGGAAACTGAGTTGTAATGAAAACGTGCATGGGAATGTGGGTCCCCAGCTCCTTGAGCAGATGGGTAACAGTGAGCTTACTGTTGAGCCAGGCACCCCGGACCTTCATTTCAGACGGAAGCGCTTTTTTGCCTTTATGGGCACCAGCCCCCGCTAATAAGAGCCGTTCCTCTCATCTCAACGCAGCCTGACGATCTCCTCTCACAGACTCGCTGATCTTTGATCAACCCCTTGTGTGTAAAAGAAAGAGTCTCCTCCCTTAAGAAGAAGGTTTGGGCCTCCATAGTAAATCAGGAGATCAAGGCTGGCGATAGAAACTTCTAGGAGTGTCGGCCTAGGAATTCTGGGCCTTTACATTTATATATCAAGGTGGCTGAAGGATGTATTTCTACCTGAATCCAAGGTTCCTTCTAGACACTCATTATTTTGGCACATTGCTTTCAAGCATTGTGCTTTGTGGCTGTGAGGTACAGCAATATTGTACAATAGCGTTATGATCTCGAAGGCTCATTCGCGTGCGCTGTTACCTCATTTAATCATCACAGCAGCCCTAGGAGAAGCATATTATCACCTGCTTTGCAGTGAGGAAACCAAAGCTTAGAAAGGCTGGGCAGTGAGTCTAAGGTGCAACCCAGGTCTGACTCCAGAGGCTGGGCAACGTCCACTGCTTTTCTAAAATTAAACATCTGACCCAAGGCCACAGGCAGAGAATGTGTGGGACGGGAGTGACCCTGATGAAGCCGGTGCCTGTGGAAGGGAAGGAAACGGGGAGAAAGGAAGTCCGAGTCTGCTGTGTTTCTGCTCTGCACGGGCCATCCTCCTTACACTGGCTCCTCTAAAACACACCTCTTTCTCCCAGGCGACCAGACAGAAGCAGAAATAAAGCAAGGTTCATTTCCTTCCCCTAAGTCACGCAGCTGGCAAGTGGCAAAACGGAGCCGGGAACCCAAACCCACGGTCTTCTTGCAGCATTTCACGTCTCACCGCGACACAGTACGCATTCAGGCACGCGACGGATTTCAAAAGGCCCATAGCAAACGACAGTTCTCTGTTTTTGGAAAGGTTGTATTCTTAAAGACACATACACTGTCTTCCCCCTGACTCTCCTGCAGAGTTTTCTGTGCACCCTGCTGACACGCTCTTCCACTGTTTTGCAGGGTGTGTGGTAGTGGTATCTGTGATCGAACAGCTTGCTCAAGTTCACAACTCTACAGCCCAGGCGTCGATGGAGAGACTGTGCAGCTACCTGCCTGGTAAATACGGGGAGAGGCGTGCAGCTCTGGGTCCCCTTTCCTTTCTCGGTCACCTGTTATCCATCACTCATGAGCTGTCGCAAACGAGTTTATATCCTACACATGCTTATGGAGGAGACTCCAATTGTGTTATTTCTATAAATTGATACATTATGGGGCTCCTTGGTGGTCAATTATGGTCATGATGGTCAAAATAATGAACAATGATTGATGATTTAGGTTGATTTGACCACATACACGTACCCAGACACATGCACAGGGGTACCAATACAGAGCTTTGGGCTGAGAAGACAACTGATCTCAAACCCCAAATGGGAAAATAATCTGAAACATTCCATTGATTTGAACCAGTTTTCAATAAAACCCCTTACCTGTCCTGCAGAAGATGATGATTAGTGGTTTACACAAGTCATATATTTGTTTTTCAATCTCAACAGAAAGAAAATATTCTTTCTTCCCTTATAATTACTGTTAGGTAAACAATCGCAACGAATAAACTTTGAGAGTCAAATTTTCATTCACTTACTGTAAAGGAACAAACTCATCGTAGATGCCTGTAATATCTGTTTTAAGTAGGGTAGTTGGACTGATAAATCTCTGATTTTATATAGCGCACTGTGCCAGGGGCACGAAAGCAATTTCAGAGTATTCACTGCGTGCAGTCACATGTGCGTTCACAAGCTAAATTTTTTAAAATGCAAAAGAGTCTATTTACAGCCACATACCCTGAGCAAGCCCGATCCCGTCTGATCTCGAAGCTGAGCAAGGTCGGGCCTGGTTAGCACTTGGATAGGAGACCACCTAGGAAGACCAGGTGCAGTAAGCATTAAAAATTAAAAAAAAAAAAAATAAGGAATAGTAAGCCGACGAGGTCCTTGCAATCCGTGAGGTCACCCAAGGGTCGCCTCCCTGTGGTATAATCGAATACGTTTCTCTGTGCCCTGTATTTCCTGAAAATTGGCAGCTGGATCCGGAGGCTCGATAAGCTCCAGCCTGATTTCTTTGGAAGCCTAGAAGTGGTGTTTTCTTTCATCGGAAGGTCATCTCAAGTGTTTTCTCTTTTTTCCTTTTTTGTGATGTGAGCAGCTGTTGATGCTCAGCGACCATGTCTGTTATTTAAAAGGGAGGTTGCAAAATGGTGCCACTTGAATCCACCATTTGTATTTCATTTAGTAATTGAAATATATTGGAGACAATTTCCCTCATCATTATCGTACTTTAAAGACATTTTTCCCACAGTTCCTAATGGTGCTGTTCATACTAGGAAAGGCAGAATACATGGTTGAGTCTTTTGCTTTATTTGCTAGTTTTCAAGTAATTCACTGCCTTTCTATTGTCATTCCAGAGGATTCAATTAGTTTTCTTTAAAGTATCATTATAAACTCATGAATTTACTCATATTTGATGAATTTTAGTCTATTTACATTATTATTCTTTTGAAGCTCAAATTGTCCCAATTTTGACCAGTGGAAACCTCTTGAACTTGGCGCCTGAGCCTTTGACATGAGCCTAAGTCACCTCTGATGGCTTCCTCTCTAACGGGCATGACAGGCATTCCAGCCCTGTCTTATGCATTTCCAGCCCCAGGCTTGAAATCGGCCATTTCTCTTCGAAGCCCTGTTTTCTTTAGTGGGAAATATTATTTTAAGACCACAGTCTGGGTGCATGGGAACACTCAAGGCTCCTGAGTTGGTCATCCTCTCCAGACCTCTCTAGTAGACAGCGATAGAAAATACACATATATATAGTTATATAAATAATTTTAAGATAATCTAATGAGTCCACATTGACACTACAAATTCAAAATTCAGGACTGCAAGATTTTCTTCTTAACCTCTTCTCCACATAGCTATATCTGCTTCTTCCCACGGTCTAAGTCCTAATTCTCAAGAGCAAAAGGATTGATAGAATTAAAACAGCCCACGGTTACTCATTTACCTATCCCTCATTCCACCTAGAACTGTCTCAGAATATCAATTCCACTACTACTTCCATTAATACATTTTGTAATCATCGTGAGCAGTGGAAATTGTTTTTTGCCTGTGCCTTTCCCATTTCCCTTTTTTAATCATCGCACTTTATTACCTGAGCACATAGCTGTCACTTACGATACGCATTCCCTTCTCACTCTCATTCCGTCTTAGTTCCATCAGCCACTCTGTGATGGATGTCCGCCATCAGCCCTCGCGAGGATGTCTGCCGCGCTGAGCTGTTGTCTAGAACTCATTTCTCAGGAACGGCTCATGAGAGATATTCCCCGAATTTCTTGCATGTTGATTAACGGGCTGTCTATGCCCTTTACACTTGAAAGTCAATGTTTTTCTGGATATAAAAATCCTTGGCACACGTTTCTTTCCCTGAGTGTCTCAAATATATTATTAAAAAGCCTAGTGACAATCTAATTTTATTTTTCCTACAAGGAAATTGTTATTTTTGCCTAGAAGTCAGAAGGAATTTTTTCTTCTATAAAATTTAGTCATCTAATTAGAATGCATCTCAGTGTTAGCTATTGTACTCTGTCTTTCTGTGGAATGCAGGGTGCTCACTCAATAGGTGGTTTCAAATACATTTCTTATACTTTCAGGAAAATTTCTAGTATTTGTTCAATTTCCTTAATTTGGATATCTTTGGAGATTTCTATTATTCATATTTTGAATCTTCTTTGCCTATCTTTGATATTTTGCCTATCTCTAGAGTACTTTTTATCTTTCCATTGAATTTTTATTTTAAAAATTTTCCTCCTTTTCACCTTCTATTTCTCTTAAAACATCAGGTATTATATTCACTTCTTATGTTCATTCTCCTTTAGAATTCATTTCTTTTATAATCGTGTATTCTTCTCTGAGTTTTTTTTTATTATTATTACCATAATGAGTTTTTCTAATTCTGGATTTCATGTCTTATCATTTTATTAATGCTTCTTAGCTCGTTTTGAAATACAACATTAGATTTTAATTCTTTTTTTGGCAAGACTTTCTGGCATGTTTTTGCTATCTGTAGGGATGTGATTCTGTTCTTTATTTTTTTCTTATAATAACTTCATATGGGAGTTGACCTAGATACATTTCTGTTGCTCATTTTTATATGAAATTAGTTTTTCAGAACTCTTAGAAAAAGAAATAGCTCAAGGTGGCTTTGCTAAACGCACAGAGCTCCTGCCTCCATTGTTTTGTACAGTGTTTAAAAAAAAAAAAATGGCAGCTTGCTTTCTGAGATTTTCTGATTCTGTTCCCTTGCACACTTTTGTCTGTTCTTTCTCTTTGCATTGCTTCTTATCCAGTTCAACGTTGACTCTAAACCCATCAGTTTCTCCTCACTGTGGGCCCTGTCCTGAGGAGCTCTGGTGGGTCCGTATCCAGAACGTGTAGGTGCCAGACCACCCTGGCTCCTGAGTCCTTCTGACCTGGTGCCCTTTGCACTCACCTGCTCCTGCAGCTGGCCAGACCCCTCCCAGCCCCAGCCGCTGCTCTTCAGTTGGCCCACCAGGCTTTCTAGTCGACACCTGTGGGTCGTTTGGGGCTTCTCCTGTTCTCGGGTTTAGGTGACATCCCATTGCTCCACCTACTTCTTCCACACGAATGCTGGTAACCCACCAAGCGTATGTATATTTGGTAGAGATTCAAAAATATTCCAAAACTCTGCTGCCTCTACCACCATCTTTCCAGAATCCTCCCTTGTGGGGGGGGGGGTTAATTTTACATCTATGTCTACTGCGTTTATTGCTCTACAACTTCCGTTTGTCACTCAACACAATGTTTTTTTAGATCTATACGCATTAAGACACATAGACCTCAGTCAAGCCTCTTACTTACTCCATAGTTCATCATATAAATATCCCGTATCTTATGTATCCTTCTCATTATTGGATATTCACAATCTGTTATAAACCTTCCTTTATATTTTCACATCTCTGAATTGATGGAGAAAAAAAATGTTATTACCATTTTACAAAATGAAAAAATGAAGGACAGTCATAAGTATCAAGACTTGTTTTGATTGGTTGTCATTTCTGAGCGACAGACCGACACTGATGGATATCACCAGTTACACCGTGAGTCTGATTTTCTCTTTTTAGGCACCGCCCTGTTGTCCAAAGATAAGAGACTGAGTAAAACTCTTGTTTCCTAGGTTACCCCCTCCTAATGTACTAGCAAAACAGAAAACAACGCAGACCAAGATTGCTGGTATTCGAGGTGCCATCTTGGCTCCCTCTGACTCGTAAAAGAAAATTTTAGAATCTGCCGAGACACAGCGAGGAGCTGAAAGTCAGATTCTGGTAAAATAGGAAGAAGTTGGCACTTCATCACTGGAAGCAAAGCAGGAATTTCGGTTTTCATGGGTAGGGTACCTTTCAAATTTGGAGGAATTTCAAACGACTGAGAAGGCCATTTGGGGTTATTTGCATTGCTTTAGTTAATTTTTTACTTCTGGAGAAAAATAAGATACTTACTTTAGGGGACCGATTTCTTCACTTAATAGACATAAAGGCCGGGTGTGGGAAGCAGTGCACGGGATGGTTCCGTGAATTGTATGCAGTGACAATGATAGTCTGTCTCCTATCTGAGGACTTCTCCTAGAAAATATAAGCCTGGACCAGACTGGCTACCTGCACCCTGTATGGCCTTCCGTCTGGTGAGCCAGGAAAAAGGTGACAGAGGAAGTCAAATCATGCACATTGACAAACACTTATTTTAAAGATCATTTTCAAGTAGCATTGCTTTCATCTCCAGAGCTAAAAAGGTACAGAAAATGTAACCTTAGCAGAGAGAGCATGTACACAACATTCTTGAGAATAATCATTCAGTAAATCACGTTGGCCTTTCCTATGCAGGGAAAGACAATTTTTTTGAACCTTGCAAAGCATTTCTGACCTTCAATTTCACCCACTGCTTTTGCCTCTGGCTATCATTAGGAAATACCTTGGAAGAATCTCAGAATGGGTAATGAAAAAATGATGAATGGAATCATTCTCACTGGGGGTCCACAGACTCATACACCCTGAGATCCTTGCTAGAACTTCACTTTCTCAGGGCACCTATGCAAAAATCTTATCTCCATGGAGTATGGTAAACATTCATGCAGACTTCACACGAGAAAGCAACTCTCCTCACGTTCTTTCTGTAGGTTCTGAAAATCTACTTGCTGCCTAGACTATATCGCCTCAGAACTAGCTCTGTGATCACCTCATCTGATTCTGCTCCAAATTTCTCATCAGTATTTAATGTACGATACGTGACACCCCCAAGGTGGGTGAGGCATTGAATAAAGTGTCCTGAGTATGTCCGTTGAAACGCATACTACGACTAACATGGGCGCCAGTCAAGTTTAGAATATTTTCATTATACCAAAAAGGAACCCCACACCTCTTATCTTTTACCCCCCTCAAAAGAGAAAACGTTCATCCTTTCAGCCGTAATCTACTTTCTGTCTCTGCGAATTTGCTTATTCTTGGCATCTCATATAAATGGAATTAGATAATCTGCAGTCTTTTGTAACTTTCACTTAGCATAAGGCTTTTACTGTTCATCCATGCAGCGTGCACCGGGACTTCATTGCTCTGAATAATATTCCATTGTAGGATTAGAGTCCTTGTTGTTCATTCGTTCATGAGTTAATGGATATTCGGGTTGATTTGTGTCCACGTCTTGGCCATTTTGAATAACACTGCTATGACCATTCGTGTGCAAGTTTTTATGTGGATGTCTGTTTTTCATTGTTTCGAATGTATACCTAGAAGAGGGATTGCTGGGTCGCATGGTTACTCTGCGTTTAACCGTTCGGGGAACTGTCAGACTCTTTGTCAACGTCGCTGTCCCAGTTCGTATTCCCACCGTCGGTGTAGGAAAATTCTAATTTCTCCACGTCCTCGTCAATATTCGTCATGATCTGTCCTTTTTATTACAGCGTATCATAGCGAGTGTGAAGTGGTATCTCATTGTGATTTAGACGGGCGTTTTCTTAATAGCTGATGATGTTGAGCATTTATTTTTTCATGTGCTTAATGGCTATGTGTTTCTCTTCTTGGGAGACGATCTATTCAGATGCTTTCTTTAAGCGTTTGGTACATTTCACCCGTGAAGACATCCGGTCCTGAGCTTTTCTTTGTGGGAAGTTTTTCGTTACTAATTCAATCTTTTGTTATATGTCTATTCGGAGCGTCTATTTATTCTTGGGTCGGTTTTGGCACTTTGTCTTTCTAGGAATTGTTCGTTTCGTGTAAGTTATATAATTTGCTGCCATGCAGATATTCATAGTAGTCCCTCATAGCTTTTTCTTTTTTTAATTTCTGTAAGGTCAAAAGTAATGTGAGGAATATAGTTTTACGTTCCTACTTCAAAACCACAATGTATTTGAAGTCTTATGCCTTATTGTAAAAAGATAAAAATCCTATGAATGTATCTATTTTAATGTAAAAGTAATATTTACATTATTTACCATTGAGTAAAAATGAAGAACCAGAGTTTCCTATTTTTATCCTGTTGATTCACTATCTTACCCTGCAAGCGAGGGCAGCCCAGTTTGAGATAAGTGTGACAAGGGCAATTCTCGTGAGGGGGCGTTTCCAGTTCCTTCCCAGGACAGCCCCCTCTGTCCCTAACCACGCTAAGGTCCTGTGTGGAATGACCAGGGTTCCACAGGACACCCACAAACTGCAGAAACAGGATCGGAGATTTCACTGTGCAAAGAGATCAATCCACGAAGCATCTCTGCTTTCCCACAAAGAGGCACAGGGCGGGTGGAAGGAGAGTGTGCTGTTAGTGTGTGTGTGTGTGTGTGTGTCTTCCCTGGGGTAGGTGGCAGTGTAGGGACACTGTGACATTTAGTCTCCTTTAATCTCTGGAATACAAACAGCAAAAACTAAATAGCCAAAGTAAAATCTTTTTTTTTTTCCCCAAATGAACACCAAAGAAGAATATTTTTAACAAAGCTGTGTTTCAGAGTCGTTTCTTTCACCTCCAACAAATAAGATCCCCAACTTGTAGGCGTTTGCTTCTGTGAAAAATAAAAAACTCCAGAATTCAACTGTATTTTTAAAGTAAACTAGTGATCTTTAGCATGTACAGTAAACAAAGTGACATTCACATAGACCCAAGATAGAAATGGTATTTTAATGATTACATTAACTGTAACATTTCCCCCAAACTCTTAAAATTAATGACTTGGATTAATTATAAATTAATCACTCGGCCTCAGTTCCTGGTAAAGAGAGTCGTTATTAGCTCATGCGTTAAATTCATTGTAATAAAAAAATATTCCATTTCCCTCTTTCTTTTTCTTAGAAAAACTGTTCTTGAAGAGCACCTGCTACTTAGTGGTTCACACGTTTGGACCAGATATCATAAAACTGTGAGTATGCGGCACGTTAATCCGATTGGTTTGCTGGGGGATGGGGCAGGAAGTGGGGCGGGAGATGGGTTGGTTTGGCTCTGAATGAATAATTTACTTGGAGAAGTTACTAAAAGTCCACGCTTTCCTGTTCCTTGATTTGAAACAGCACACTATAGTCATTCTTCTTGTTAAAAAGAGTTTTGGAGGCGTGAGGAAGAAAAAGGATATGGAAGGTTTGTTTTAGCCCCTTCAAATGTAGACGTAATCCAAAACGTGTAAAGAACACAATCCTCACACCGTCCCCAGAGTAAAATTAAACTCTTATAGTCTCTTCCACAGGGTAAAGAACTGTTTCTCTAAAGGGAAAGGGATGATCTGGATTATGCCTTAGAAAGTAGTTTTAGGAGTTTAAAGCTGTATCGTAAACGATGCTTTGTTATAAGGTCCAGGAAACTTTACATCGTTGTTTCCATCACTCCATCACATGACACCACTGTCTACTTTTCCTTTCCCTTATTCGCGGCTTCTCCCGAGGAGGTAAAAGGGGTCAAATATGTGGTGACAGAAAGAAATCTAACTGTGGGAGGTGAACACGCAATGCAATCTATATATGTTTTACTGTTAAACTGTATACCTGAAACTTACCGGATTTCGTTAACCAATGTCACTTCCCCCTCCAAAAAAAAAAAAAAAAAAAAAAATTAAAATTAAGATGAAATTGTGAAAAAAAAATTAAATAAACGAACAAATAAATAAAATGTGAATTAAAAATAAAAAAGAATTACAGGCCCCCGTGAGAAGCTGACACCCAACTCGGTGCTATTCGTGCCCCCTCCCCACCCCCAAGACTTTATTCTAAACGTGGGAGAGAGCAGCGTGACCGGAAACCATCGTGATCCAGCGGGCCACACGGGGCTGGGCTCAAAGGCCACGCTGCAAGGAGCTGAGGGTTCTCAAATCTATTCTGGAGATGTACCTTCCTTTGAAATAGCTGCTATTTCTGAATGCCTGACAGATCTTAACAGCCTTTGTTTTGCCCCGTTTCCCCCCAGGCTTAGTGTTGACATGAATGCAGACGTGGTGTGTCACACCCTGGAGTTTTGTAGACAGGATGCTGGTCAACCTCTGTGTCACCTCTACCCGCTTCCCAAGGTGAGTAGGGTTTCTTCGCTCTGAACGTCAGATCTCAGTGACATGCAAGCCCTTGAAAAATGTTGTAAAAGGGAAGCTCTTCTTCGCTCAGCAATTTGGGGGCAGGAAGAGAAGCTAGAGGACATTTTCGATTACATCCTGAGGAATAACGTTCTCAAGTTACAACCTAGATCCCTTCCCCTCAAGCCGACAAAGAGTGTCTTTCCTGTTTAACTATTACGCTGGGCTAGCATTGGTAGGCAATCTGACCAGCCAAGGAAAGATGTTTAAATCCCTCTCTACCGATTAAAAGTCAAGCGAATCTCTTTTGTAAGGTGACTAACTCATCCTAGTTTGCCCAGGACTCTCCCAGGATAAGCACTGAAAGTCTCACTTCCTGGGAAAACTGAGTAGTTAGTCACCTAGTCTGAGCTTTACTGTTCTTATCCATAAAATGACTATAATTAAATACCTAAAATACCTCCTTCATAGGTTAATTGTGGGAAGTAGGTGAGCTACGACATTTAAAATGCTTACCACAATACTTGCTACAATAAAAAAAAAGTAATAATAAAAATGGCGGCAATTATAATTATTATCGATAGCATTGTTATTCAGAGGTAGCTGCCTAGAATATGCTCTGTATATTCTATCATGCTGGACAATTTTCAGCTTGAACACAGGCAGTGGCAAGGTTGAAAACTTTGGCAGGATCCCCTTCCCACACTCCTAACGAGAGGATAATAGTAAATCCAGGTAGACCTCGCAATAATTATTTTCTGAAGCTTCCTGTGAAAATACAATACTAAAAATAAATGAAATAAAATAATAAAAATAAATAAAATAAAATTCCATGCCTCCCATCCCAGAATTGTAGTTCTTATGTAGGCAACACAACAGATTTCTGTTCTCTTTATGATTTCCTTTTGATTCTCACGGAAAGGAGTCTGCTTAACACGTTGTAGCCTGGCCAATGAACATGATTCTGCTCAGGGATAATATTAAGTGACATAAGCCAGTCTCCGTGGGCAGGAAGAAAGAAATGCAAACACCTGGGGAATATGAGCATTTCATGCTTCCTCAGCCACTGGCTAATTACAGATGAGAAACTGTGGGCTCCGCTGGTCTCTAGAACAGTTGGTTATTTTAATAATTTAAAAAAAAAAACTTTTCGTGTGTTCAGTGGCATGCGAAGTTCGTATCATTCGCCGTTCGATACAAGTGTGAGGGGAACGTGTAGGCACCAAGGCAAGCAGTGTGGGTTTCCGTGATTTCCTTAAATAACGCGAGTTATATATGCTTCACGCCCACAACTATACATAGTCACAAAATGTTCGACTTTAAAAAAAAAAAATTATTTTTATACTCTATGGAGTTTATACTCAAAATATCATTTTCATGGCAGACAAATTACACCTAAAAAACAGGTGTGAGTGAGGAGGCAGAATCACCTACCTACTAAAGGCAGGTGAGGATACAGACGAACAGAATGTCCGGCCCGCCGGGAGCCTCGCGTGTCCCCCTCCCGGTCAGCACGCGCCTCCCATGCGGCCGCTGTTCCGAAATCCGCCGCCCCCCGTCGGCGCGTTTCTGTAAAGCTTTACTCTTGGACTTCGCTTCGGTGGAGTCGCACGGTCCGTTCTCCTTTGCGTCTGGCTTCTCGCGTTTGTGAGGTTCCTCCGCGTTCTGCGTGTGACGGCGTCGCAGCACGAGCACTCACGCGTCACCTGGTGGCTCTGGCTTTAGCTTCCCAGTTAGTCCGTCCCAACCTGCTCTTGCCCTCTTTCCAATCGATTGTCCACACCGATGCCAGAAATACCTTTCTATGCGATAGCTATGAGCTCGCCACTCCGCACCAACGCCTTTGCCCAAAAAGCAATTTTCTCCTTTGTCCTTCGACTTGGTGGACGCCTCCTTGCCCTTCGGATCTCAGCTTACATGTCACTTCAGCAGGAATGCCTTCTCTGGCTGCTCCTACGCACCCCTCTTGCCAAAGCTCCTGGAGCGTCCTTCATGGAACCCGCCTTGTTCTAAATGGCGCGCCTGTGTGGTTGCCTGTCTCTCCCAGTAGGCTGTGCCCTCCAAGAAGGCAGACTGTCTTTCTTGTTCACCACTGTATACCCACTGCCTGGGATGGTGCCTTGTACGTATCGAAGAAATATTTGTTTGGTAAATAAATAAAGTGCCACTCACTTCTCATCGCTGACGGAAATTCTGATTTTCCTGACTTCGTGGCCACACTGATTTTTGCGGTCCACACCTCTGATCATATTCTTCGCCCCAGCCATGATCTCCACATCGCCTGCACAGTTAAGCACACGTTTTCACTCAGCATTTTAGGATTTTCGAAAAGCCCTACTAGACTTCCACTATGATCTCTGTGTGTCTGGCATGGCAGCCAAAGAGGAGAGGAGGCGAGGAAAATACAACACAGGACAGGACAGGACAGGACAGGACAGGACAGGACAGGGAGGAACAGCTGTAAACTGCGCTGCAGAGCCCACCCAGACGGCTTCCTGTCTGGGGGAGTTACTCATGCCATGCCCCCCTCATTTGCACGCAAAGCAAGGCATTGCCCGCTGCTGCTCCCGACACCAGGGCTCTCAGCCGAAAATCGGACGTGGCTCCTTCGCGTACGCCTTGTCCCTCCGTAAACCTCTCTTGTTTAGATCAGAGTCTTGCAGCACATTTGCCCCCTGGTAGTCCAGGAGCAGACCGGAGCTTTCTCAGCTTTATGCTGCTCCCTCCTAGGTCCCCTAACTCTGACCCCACCCCACCCCACCCCCTCCCCCAGACCCTGTAGCTTTGAGCAGACCTCCTTCCTAACCGCTCGCCTGAGCTGGAGGGACCAGCGGCATTTGCAAACATCTCAAAGGCACAACTGCAAACTCACTTCACACCACTGTGCTCCGTATTAAAAGAGAATCATACTCAGAATGCGTGCTCCCGTGGAGACAGATTCTCCTTATTTCCCTGGGGCTTCCAACCCGTTTAAACTGCTGCGGGGGAGGCCGCTGCCGCAGGAAAGCAATCCAGCCTGGGAAACGGCTTTTCCCACAGTGAATCCGATTTCTGCGGGAACCGCGGCCCTCCTCCGAGGCCGCGTGCGTGGGGTGCACACCCGCACAGGGCAGTCGCGTTCCTCTAGACCCCGGACCACCAGCAACCCGCCCTAAATGGGTTAGGGAAGAGGTACATTTGTACTCTTTTTGTGAGAAGGTGATGCATGACGAATTCTCGTTGTCGAACTGAGAAAACAAGCTGACATCAGAAATCGATGGAGCATATTTTGCCGGTGAGGCATCGGGTCTTCACGCAGGGCTCGCACTTAGCGTGCAGAACCTGAACGCCATGCAGGGCTTCCGACCTGAGCTGCGGCCCCTCCCGGCACCCCTGCGTTTGGCACAGACCGTGGGCACGTCCCCGGCGGCCAGTGCTCAGGCCCCGCCGGAAGGACGGGCAGCTTTGCTTTTAGTTTTAATGAAATATTCTGAACAATTTCCAAGAATCTCTTATAAGCAGTATCCTGACTTTCTCGTTAGCAGTTAAATCACATAGCGATGCACTCACTCACTCCGGGGCGCCTCCGCGAACATTCCTTCAGCACTTACTTACCATGTGCCGGCCCCACCGCCGGCGCCTAAGTAAGTTACCTCTTCAAATCGTCACAAGTCTGCGGGACAGATGTTGTCTCCCACTTCATAAATAAGTCTACCGAGACCTAGAGAATGGAAAGACTTGTCGAAAGTTCATAGCTTCTACAGAATACTTGTTTTTCTTTATTTAGCCAGCAAACATTTACATAGAAGAGATTACATAGGACAGTATGCCGGCAAGCGTGCTGCAGATCGTGACTCTGGCAGGGGAGCCGGACCTGGCAACAAACTATGATGAGACACAGGAGCCTCTGCAGAGGGAGGCGGGGCTGTCTCTGGGGGGACAGGAGTGGAGGCGACTGTCTTCGAGGTGTAGTTAGCGTTGGCCCAGCCCGCCAGGCCTTGCCTGCCTTGGTGCCCAGTACTTGGGCCCTTTGCGAAGAACTCTTCGGGTGCTCGGCATGGCCAGCACCTTCTCCTTCTTCATTCTTCTGTTGAAAACATCCCCTTTTCACAAGGGGTCTTCCTCGAACAAGCCATATGAAGAAGGTCTCTTTTCCTGCCCTCTCATGGCACTTTCGTTTATTTCTTGCATCTCCTTGAGGAAAGGGACCACATCTTACTTATTCACCACCATGTTCCTGGGACCAGTACAGTACCTGGCTCGTAGCAGGTGCTTCATAAGGTCAGTTGAATGAAGGATTAGGTAGACGGGCAGCTCTGAACGTGGGTTTGCTTCACCTCCCCCTTCATGAGGATTGATTTGACCTCGATGGAATATATCAGAGCATAAAATGTGTAGCTTGTTTTAGAATGTGAGGAGTTTTCGAAAATATATGTGGGCCCCACCTCTGGGCATCTAAACTAAATAGAAATAATTAAGCGTCTCTTCCCGTTCGGTTTTCTGGTCAAGCTCTGCAGCTGATATTTGCTCTTGCCCTCTCCTCCCCGCTAGCTCTGTATAGGACGCGAGTGTTTCCTCACACAACCAAGCCTAGGAGAAAACAAATTAGTAAGGAAGAAGCCATCCGTGTGACCGCTGTAGTTTCCGATTAAGGAAGTGTTCTTTTTGAGTGAAAGCTGATCTTCACTGTGACTTAGCAAACCATCAGAAAAACGAAGGTTATCTTTGAAGCGGATATTCATTCAAGGAAGAATAACTTACAACTTTAGAGCAATTTTTGTGTACCTTAATATTCTGGAAGAGTTAAGACATTTTTCCAAACAACCTCACTTCGTAAACGCTTGCCTGTGCCTAGAAGAAAATTTTATCTTTGGTGACTGAGACCAGAAATGGTAACAGAGTCACAAGGGCCTCATATGAAATCAATAGGCCTTTAAGGCGCAGAGAGTCATTCTTTCGTTCTCATAATACACATTTACTAAGCTCTTATGCTCTAATAAGTACACATCAAGGGCTGAAAAATAACAGGCGACGACAACCACAGTCTGAGTGGCTACGACATACCAAATGCCGCACTAAATATTTGTCAGACATCATCCAAAATCCTCCCACACGACGGCAAGGTTATTCCATTATCTCAGTGTTACAGATGAGAAGTCAAAATTCAAGCACATCGTTGGTCGTAGAGTTGTTCACTTGACGATGTTTTTAAAGTTCCTCTTTAAACATCTCAAGGAATTTTGGACAAGAAGATAAATGGCAGGAGGATGTAGTCTTTTAGATACAGAAAAGTCAGTTTAAAATGGAACAGAATCTAGTGCATCAACATAAACAAATGCATTTGTTTCTTGTTTTTTTTTTTCTATATAAAAATAGAGTTTCAAATCAGTGCTAAATCACTTGCTTATCCAGTAAATGGTTGGAACTAAATACTAGCCATTTGGAAATAAAATTTAAGCTAGATGCTAATCTGTTCCTTATAGCAAAATAAATCCCAGATGAATTAAAACTTGAATCATAAAGAAGGAGAATGAAACCATAAGAGAAGAAAAAGCTGGGCAATTTTATTTGTAATTTGTGATACGAAAGTCACAAAGAGAAATACGAATGCATCTGATTGGTCAAAACCTGCCATACACAAAGTCAAAAGACAAATGGCAAACACCGCATGAGAATTGTTTTCTCCATCATTCAAAGAGTTCTTGAAAAGAAAAGGAAAAAGAAAAGAAAAGAAAGAAGGAAGGAAGGAAGGAAGAAAGAAAGGAAAGAAAGAAAGAAGAAAGAAAGAAAGAAAGAAAGAAAGAAAGAAAGAAAGAAGAAAGAAAGAAGAAAGAAAGAAAGAAAGAAAAAGAAAGAGAGAGGAAGGAAGGAAGGAAGGAAGGAAGGAAGGAAGGAAGGAAGGAAGGAAAATATGAGGAAAGGCCATAAACAATTGGTTTACCAAAAAAAAAAGATCAAAGGACTAAAAATATATGGGGAAATGCTGATTCCTTTCTCATAATTAAAAAAGTGAAAATTAAATGAGATTCTATCTACCTCTTATGTATTTTGCCTCCACAAAACTCTTTGAAGTTCATTAGACAAGAAATGATCACAGAAACAGAAAGCCTTTAAATATCAGAGACCACTAAATTAAGTTGCTCCCTGAAGCCTGGAAGGTTGAAACTCTAGCAGAACCCAGGACAGCATCAAACACCGTGCCCAGGTGCACAGTGTCCTGCTCTGTTACTTTGCTGAGCGTCTCAAAGGAGCCTGACAGACAGATGCCAAGCTGTATTTCAGCATAAGCCATATTTGGAATCTTGGAGAATTCATGTACTTAGACTTATTTAAAAACGTGTTGGAGGGGTCATTAAACTCGTAGAGATCTCGAGGATCTTCAAAGGGTAGCGATAATAATGTAAATGTTAAGTTACTCTTGACTTCTGATAAGTAGAAGAAATCAAATGATTCCAAGGATGATATTTAATGGTAATCAAGATTTGAAAACAGTTCTTGCCTGCTTTTGAAAAGTTAAAAAAAAAAAAAAGATAATTATTTCTCTCTTGAGAATATGCTTCTCTCCCCCCTTAGCTCGAGAAAAGCTAATGACCCTAGCGAATCGAGCAGTTCTGAAAGATACTTTGAATTTGCAAGTTTTAATCGCCGTTCTCTCGGCATCCACTCCCGCCCCCCTCCCGCCCCCCTGTCACCTCATTAATCACCCACGTCAGGCTCCGCCAAGACGTCATTTCTTCTAAGAAGCATTTTTATTTTCTCTGATGTCCCAAGCTAAGCCAGGTCCTCCAGGGCCCTTCCTTTTTCCTCATAGTCCATCCTTCCAGAAGTTATGACGATTGTAATTAAACCATTACACGAAATTGTAAGTCACATTGTAATTGTAAAATTACTGAATACCTGCTCCCTTCTGTAAAAGTGCAAACTTCATGAGAGCAGATAATCTGGCTGTTTTATTCCTCGGACACATGCTGTTCCCTGAGATTTCCCCAGATCCCAGCACGGTTCACTGTCCCTACTAACTGCTCAATAATATTTGTGGAATGAACGGAGTGATGTACAGGACAATAGCCAACGAGGTTCACATCCTAATCCCCATGAAGTTATCATCTGTGGGAATGGGGCTCTGCAGGTGCGATTAAATTAGAGACCTGGAGAGGAGGAGCTAGTCCTGGATTGCCTGGATCAGCCCAATATAATCACCAGGGTCCTTAGAAGAGAGAGGCAGAAGGATCCAAGTGTGAAAATAAACCGTGACCATGGCAATCGACTGATGAGGTCATCTGCCGAGGAGGCCACCCCACTGCTAGATACTGAAGAGGCAAGAATCAGATTCTCCCTGGAAACTATGGAGGAAACCAGCCTGCTGACATCCGACGTTAGCCTCCTAAGACTCATTTCTGATTTTTGACCCCCAGAATTTGAAGAGAATAATTCATATTGTTTTAAGACACTAGGAAACTAATACAAACCAGTTAATTGTGTAGCATTGGGCAGGGCTGATCTAGTAATCTGAATGCAAATAGAATAGAAAAAAATTAGAAAACTGTGTTACAAGACAAATGACCTAAGGCGCTCCCAACGACTGAACCACACCTACCATCTGATGAATGCTGTCATTTGTTTTAAAGAGTAGGACAATACCCTATGAAGAGAATAACCTGAGTCCAGCACTGGAGAATTTGTACCCAGACACCAGAGGAGAAACCGTCAAAATGAAACAAAACCTTCAGTCATGAAGCCTTGGACAATTCCTTGAACCATAGCAGGTCTTCTTTAGATTTTTCACCTGTAGGGTGGGATTAGGAACTGTCAATCTTCCCTTGCTGGGAGGAAGTGATACGGCGCCTGGTATAGGACTCGAAGCACAGAAGAATCTCTGTAAAAGACGGTGAAGTGGAATGTAGGATGGTGGTGGTGGTGGTGGTGGTAATAGCCGTAAAATCAAAGAAGAATAATGTCAGGAAGAAAGAGCAGTGCTGTTTAAAATAAAGCTTTAAAAATAAAAAAGCCTAGAAAAAAGGAGAGCGATAATGGGACTGGATATATTGATACTAATAGCTCTACGATGCAGATTTAGCCCAGAAGAAGGAAGGGAGACAATCTAACAAATGGTGAAATACGTACAAAGAAGAGACATTCGTAGATTTTTTTTTTAAAGTAATACATTTAAAGGTAGCAGTTTTTTCTTACTTTTCTTACTTTTTTTTTTCTTGCCCCCTAAAAGAACAAAACTGCCATGAACTGACTTCATTGTTTTCTGCGTAAAGTCATAAAAGTTGCAAGGGCCCGTCAGAACTGGGAAATGTCAAAACATGAAAATCGAGCTGGGCTTTGGTATTGCTTATTGTGAAATACGGTGGAACACAGATATAATAATAAGCCAGCAAATTCCTCCCAAAGCCAGATGTGCCGCGACTGGATAGATAGAGCGTAAGCAGAGGAGCTTCTTGCCTTTGTCTTTCTACTTAATACAAATCACCCCAAAGCCCTTTTCCATGCCTTCGCTGGAGTTGTTTACCCACTCACTGCCTGGAGCAGGCAGTCAAGCCCTTGGAGATAAGCTTCTTTCAAAATTGCTCCATTTATAAGTCAACGTATCTCATTAAATCTCGGAGTGAGGAACATCTTGTCCTAAAAAACTTCCAGAAAAGATCTAGAATAATTTAATGATCTTCCCATCGCCCCCCGCCCCACCCATACATGCCTTTAAAAAACACCCATTTACAATCATCATTTCTCTTCCCCCGGCCTTGCTTTCTCCTTTGTGGGAACCTGTCACTGCTGTCAAAAGCATGAAGTGAACAAAAAGCCCTTTCTGTATTTTTCAAATCTATTTCTGCTATAATTGATAGCAGAGAACATGATCACTGAAAATGCTTCACTGCAGAAACTCATGCCTAAGAACACTGTTTTTCTTTACTTCCTTCACTTCCGAGTGTACTAGAATTCAATGCGCTAGCGTCACAGAACCCGAGACGGCCCAAGCGGAGACCGTGTCCTGTCCAATTCACCAGCACTCCTCAAATGTCAGGGGGGTCATACCGAGTTCTGGAGCATCCCTGGACACGGAATTCTTTCTGTGTTTTCTCATCAGAGGCTGAACTACACAGCTGAGTGTTTGGGACATGCACTTCTAAACGCTATTTCTTACCACGAAGTGGCTCCGAGCCCTGAATACGCTAATATGTGTCATGGCTCTCCCTTTGGGCTAGTTCACAGATATCCCAGACTTTTAAAACTTAACAACAGTAATTTCCTTCTCTGGCACACTTATCTCCCTCTCCAGGAGCAAGGTCAAAAGCGTCGGTTTTCGTGCCAAGCAGATCTGAAGCGAATCTGGACTGTGCCACCTGTTGGCTCTTTGATTTGGGACAAGTTATTTCTCCACGCTAAGCCTCAGTTTCCTCATCTATAAAATAGGGATAATAGTAATTATTACTTAACCCTGTCTACATTGTGTTCTAATTATAGTTTACTGTCAATCTTCTCTCCCAGGCTCTAAAAGCTTTGATAAGACAGATAATGTCTCCTTCACTACTACACAGCTAATATATAATTCACGGTGCAACGTAGAAACATTGATCGATAAGCATTTGTGGAAGGAGTGAATAGAATGAATGATTGCACAAAGGAATGACTGGTCGGATATTTCTTTCTGCTTTTCGTTCCCAATCATATGCTCGTAACTACACTTGTTCCTGGATCACACGAATTCCCGCTCCGGGGCTTCTGCCCTTGCGTACAGACCCGTTCTCTCCCGTGGCCATGTGGTCCTGTGCGTGAAGTCATCCACACTCCTTGTGCGTAAGCACTCGCCGTGCTCCTAAGCCTCGGTGAAACCTCGTGAGACATTGTCTTGCTTGTGTCAGAATGTGAGGTCGACTTTACTCTTGCAAAGCAGTGTGTCAACGGTGGGAATGGTGCCGGGGTTGAGAGACTTGGATGCCGTCAGCTCTCTTCGCAGAGTGGCCCTGGCTACGTTATGTCACTTCTGAGCCTCTGGATTCTCATCTGTAAAAGGGGGGAAATAATACTTTTCCCTTCAGGTGGTTGTGAGGATCACTGAGAACTAGCATACATTTGTGAAGGCCGTTTTAATCATCGTAATTTTTCCAGCTATTGGTGACCAAACGACCCAAAATAAAAACACCGGTTATCAACGCTAATGTGATGCTCACCGTATGCCAGGCACCGGTCTAAGCACGATCTCGTTTGAGCCTCGTACGCACACACAAAAATGTCGTCATCCCCATTTGCAGATGAGGACACTGAGGCTCAGAGTGCTTTAGAAACATGTTCGAAGTCCCAGAGCCAGGAAACTGCAAAGCTAGGCTTCCAATCCGCAAACGCTCTAGAGTCCGAATGTACCTTAAAGAAGAAATAACAACGGAGGCCACGATTTGGTGACCAATACATTCGAAGCGCTTCCGCTGAAGGTGGAGGTTTTACCCACATTCGAACCGCTCGAGCGGACAACTTCCTCTCTTTCGCTTGGACTCCCGCTCGGCCAGCGCTTGGCAGAGGGCGAAGCCCACCAGGGCGCTGCCGTTGCCCGTGAAGCTGACGTCAGCACGTGCAGGGCCCCTCATTCTTCCCTCGTCCACTCTGCTTGGAGCCCAGAGTCACACGCCGCCCTCACTCTGGAGAGCAAGAGCAAAGTCGCCAAGCCCCGGCCTTTGTCTGAAGACTCTGGGCCGGCTCCCGGCTGGAGGAACACTTAAATCATTCTAGACAAAAATGCTTCCTGAGACACAGGGATATAGACTACTCTGTGCTCCGAAGATCAAGCAAAGTATCGGCCTCTCCCGTTTTCGACCGCCGGGGCTCTCTGCCGTAGCGTCCTGGGAATTTTCCAGGTTCTCACGTAGAGAAACCCAAGGCACGTGTCCGTGGCCCTTCGGACTGTAAGCCGCAGGCGGAGGGCTTCCGTCTCTGCGAGTCTGTCTGCCGACTTCCTCGGAGATCCGCTCACGGCTGTTAAACAGACTCGAAGGGGATTTGGAGCTGGGATAAGGAAGCACATAACCAAAGGGAGAAAGTAACGAGAGGCTGAACAGATTTGATCGTGACAAATTGCGGGATCAAGTGAGCACTTCCTGAACTAAGCCCCGCGCTGCCGACGGGCATTCCGCGCCTGCCTCGGGCGGCTGCCCCGGCTGAGTCACGAACATCGTTCCGGCTTCCAGCCAGGAGAGTTTTCTGTCCAGCTCACAATCTCTTCCCAAACCTTCTCTTCAAACCCCGATTACAGTTGCACGCTCTGTTCTCAAGATTTAGTTTTCAGAAGATGAGGGAGTGGTCCCGACTTTAGAAACGATGGCTTAAACACTAGGCGGTTACCAAGGAGAGAGGATCACCTTCATTTTCACATTGCTTACAATTCGCCGCCTTTGCCTGCCATTAGGACAAAGCAAACCTTCCCAAATGTCTTTTCTTCAGCCATTTCTCTAGAGTCTCTTTCTGACGTTGGTGTTCGTGCACCAGAACTGTGGGAGAAGGTGGTGGTCCAGTCAAGCCAGGCCCAGGTGAGCCTGCCCCGGAACTAGGGGTCAGAGGGCATTTGGCACAGCCCTTGCCACTTAATTCATTTGGCTTGTCTTTATCCCTCACTAAACAGTGATATACACACACACACACACACACACAGAGAGAGAGAGCCGAGCTGGATTGACATCACATTGGTTCTCTCGCGGGGATCCAAGTGTCCTCTCCGAGGACGACGTTGCCCGGGCCCTCTGTCTGCTTCATCTCACCTCTGCTTGCTGTGCTCGTCCCTGACGGCAGGATGTCTGTTCCCAGCCGAGTCTGCAGGGCCCTCCCCCCCGCTCCCTGTGCTGAGTGCATCATTTTCTCTAACAATAAGAAACAGAGCAACGTGTGTTGAGTTCTTTTTTTTTTTTAAGCAATTATTGCTGAATTTGTGCTTATTGTTGAAATTTTGAAAAACACAGAAAAGAAGCAAAAGGAAAAAGTTATCACCCGCAATCATTATGGCATATTTCTTTGCAGGATTTTTTTTCTGGCTCTGTAAACGCTGGTAGCCTGTTTTCCTTGCTGGGCATAATAATCTCATCAATGTTTTCTTTCGCTTTTTATTTCCTCATCCGTGGAGCACCTCCTATGGAAGGAGGTGTGCAAAGCCCCTGGGTCCTGAGCTGGGCCTTGGAATGCAAAGCGGTATTTCCGGGGCAGAGAAGCAAGGTGCACATAATTAAGGCAGAGGGAGAGCGAGCCCTGGGCTGACGGGGTGGCCCCAGAGGCCACCGTAACAGAAACTGGCACTAGATCTGCTAGAGATGCTTACTGCATACAACAGAATTTCCAGGATTCGTTGGAATTTCCAGAAAAAAGCCAAAATTGCATTCAGCAAGGTCAGTGTTTGTTTGAACAGGGCCATTCCCTCGGCAGTCTCTCTGTTAAAGACGCCGCGTTTCAAAAGTGAGGTGGTAATGAACGTCTTCGGCCCTGCCGTCGGCCAGTCGGAAGGCACGCTGGGCGTGGTGTGGCAGCGTGGCCGGGGGCTGCCCGCCAGCCTGGACCAGGCAACGGCCTCGTCGTCCACTGACCACGAGGACCCCCGCGGAGCGGCCGGATGGCCAGGGCGCTGGCGAGGACACTCAGGAGCACAGCCGTCCACCGGCTGGCACGGGAGCATTTCGTAACTTAAGAAACAGACCCCGCCCGAGGGCATCCTGGTGGCCAGGCCCACCTGGCGGGGGCTTCTCTCCTCACGTTGCTAACGAGCACCCTTCGCGATCGGCGGGCCCCATGCCTCTGACCCCGGAGCCGTGGTTTGCCATCCTCCGAAGCTGAGGCGGCGTGTGACTTCGGGCAGACACCCGGGAGAGGGTTTCGGAGCCAGCCCGAGAAGGACAGGCGCTGGCCGGCTCTGCCTTGGTCATTCCTAAGGCACCGCCTGGAAAACTCTCTGCGACCCAGGCTCCTCCACGCATGTCTACTTGGCATGGCCAAGGTCCCCAGGACAGCACAGAGCTCCGGGGTGGAGAAGATGCGATGAGCCACGCAGGGGCTCGGGTCCTGAACACCCGCTGGCGGCAATGGCCAGCGTCTCCCGAGAGGACCCTCCCGCTGACCAGCACGCTCCGAAGTCTCACTCCAGGATGCATTTTTCTGCTCAAGTTCAGGGATGATGTTCTCAGTTACCTAGAGTGAGAGCTACAAAGTTCTCCCTGAATCCCAGCTTCCCCCCTGACTTGGGTGACAGGAAAACGGGCTGAAAGAAGTTTTCCACAAACTTATCGATTATGGAGCTCATGGGGGTAGCTTTTGCCCAGGACCAGGCGATGACGCGAATGAGGCCCCATCAGCCTCACAGCACCCTGGCGAGGCAGACGGCTGTAATCCCCGTGTTGCGAACGGCAGAAACAGGGCTTTCTCACACGTTCAGGAGTCCCACGGCTGCCGAAGGGCTCAGAGGATCCCTCGCTCCAGGTCTGCACAGCTCGAACCCAGGCACGCAAACCGCTCCCCGTGCTGTATCAGGGCCGGACAAGGGGCAGACGGGGGACGGCTGTGTCAGAGCCAGGACGTGTGGCGGGGACGAAAGCCCCGGGAAGCGGTGCTGGGAGGAAACACTCTTCATCCCCATTCCCCCAGGTACAAACGGGGACTTGCGGAACACTCGCTCTTGGTAGCAATTAGCTAACTCTCGATACTTGCGACGTGAATTCAGGAGCCGCACTTAGATGCTTTAGAAACGGTTGAAGGAAGTGGGACCTCTAACCAGGACAAGAGGGGGTGACGGGGAGATGGAGTGAGACTTCACATGGTGTCCGCCGTCCCTCAGTACAGCGGCACGGGGCACTGAGGTTGGCCGTGGGCCACCTCCTGCCCTTGGTCTTCAGACACGAGGACAAGCCAGTGCTTAGAAAGATGAGCAGGCGGCAAGGCAGGGGTTCACGCCGTGTCTCTGCCAGACACCGGCTCCATGATCTGCGGCCAGTTTCTTAGCTTTCCTGCATCTCAATTTCCTCACCTGTAAAAAGGTCATACCTCTCGGAGCTGTCGCGAAGATTAAATAAGATAATGTTTGTGAAGTACTTAGCGCGGCGTCTGGCACCGAGCGAATCCCTCCATGAAGATCACTGTCAACGTGGAATCGCTTCCTCGTGAATTATTTTATCATGAACGTATGGAGTAGTTCTTTGTTCCAAACTCACGGCTTTTAAAAATCGTAACTTTGGGGGGGAAGAAAACCCTGTAGAAAAGATGATGTCGTCTTTGTTTTCACAGGAGCCATGGGAATTTACACTGGAGAAGGCAAGACGGATTGTCAAGAGACCCCCGACTCCGGTAAGCCAGCAACGGGCGGGGTGCTGGCGTCTTCCTGGGCGCTGACACCTCCCCCAGCCCCTGCGCCCTCATTCGGGGTACGAGCCCACAGCACACCGCAGTCGAATCGGGCTCGGAGCAGAGAAATGAGCGCCTTCCCCTGTTTCTCTTCCCTCCTCTGCACGGCGGCGTTTCTCACCCTCAGCACCGCTGACATGCGGGGCTGGATAATACTGGCCCGTGCATTGTAGGGCGTCCCTCTGTATCCCTGTCCCCCGCCCGGCAGCGCCATCCACCCCTCCCCGGTCATGACAAACAAAAATGCCGCCCGGCATTCCCGAATGTCCTCGGGCACTCTGCCGAGCCCCTCTGCTCTGTTCTGGGAGGCTGTATGTCCTTCCGCTCCTCTACTCTCTACCTATGTGACCTTAGACTGAGCTTCGGCACCCCCATCAGTAAGCTAGGGACAGTAATAGTGTCCTCTCTCTCGGAGCACGGATGTGAAAGGAATCCAGTCGATGGGCGTGAAGCACCTGGTATCTCTCCTGGGGCTTGTCAAGCGCTCGGTAAAGGCCAGGAACATCATTATTCCTCTCCCTAATTTGTCCTCTTTGCAAGAAGACTTTGATTCCACAGACGGAATGTTTCATTCAAATCAGTTGTCATGGAGTCAAGCATTGGACTTCGACCCTAGTCACAAATCAGCCCCCGTTAGGAAGGAAGGCGGAAAGCAGATCTTCAAAGGAGGGCATGTCCCTGGATGCTAGAGGCCCCCGCGGTGAGGAGCTTTAACCAGAGAT
The DNA here is from genome assembly GCF_014176215.1 of Rousettus aegyptiacus. Classification (NCBI taxonomy): domain Eukaryota; kingdom Metazoa; phylum Chordata; class Mammalia; order Chiroptera; family Pteropodidae; genus Rousettus; species Rousettus aegyptiacus. The sequence continues at coordinate 40,926,057 of NW_023416288.1, read as the reverse complement.
GAGAGGGCAGAGCCCCTGTCCTTGGCTTCTCCCCACTGCCAGCTCCTCATTCACCCCAATTCACTACAGTTAAAGTAGTATTGATTCGGCCACACGAAAATGAAGGGAAGAAAAATTCCTTAATGCTCAGTTGCCAGACTGAGCAGATAAAAATAGAGGATGCCCAATTAAATTTGAATTTCAGATAAATGATGAATAATTTTTTAGTGTAAGTATGTTCGGTGCAATATATTCTTTGGCAACCTGACTCGCGGGGGCATCTGGGTTTTGATGTACGAAGCTGATACATGTTACATGGCAATAAGCCGCCATTTCTACACAATTGATTAATCAATCACCATGTCTGCACTGCCAATCATTACTTAATTCGGTGAATAATTCAAGTCCAGCTGGAGCCGGTTCACCTCACCTGTTTAAGTCATTGAACGAGAGAGTGAAACACCACTTAAAACCCTTGACCACCACTTCCAGTACTCAAAACAGAACTTGGGAATAATACAACTCTTCTATCCTTCTCAGCATGCATCTACAAACTTATTCTCGGAGTATTGTTTACTTCGCTAGCACACACTGGTTTGGCATTAACTCAAGGCTAATTAGGATTTTACAATTTTTTATTTCTGTCACCAGAACTGCAAGCATAATTCATGGGGCAGGATTCCAATAACTCTTTGAGAGATGCCAAAAAAAAATTTTTTCTACCGAACAGTTCAACAATAATAAACTTCTCAAAAACCTCCAATTTATTTATCTCCAGATTAAAGCTATCGAGGGGAAAAAAATAATCAGAAAACGCAAAGAGGCGTCTCTGAAAAGCTGTTCAGAGGACATTGGCAGCCCTGAAGCCCACCGTGGTGGCCGAAAAACCACGGATGGAGTCGGGATGCAGAGAGGTGCGCGCAGCAGGCCGCCCGTGGTTCTAGCACCGCCCGGCAGGCTGTGAGCATCAGACTGTGGAGAAGCCGCATGTCGCTGAAGAAGGGCAGAGGGTCCAGGGAAGATATGCCCTACGAGGCCCTACGAGGCTCCTCAGGGGGCGCTTTGTGGACTCGACGCAACACTGAGTATCTAAGGGTTTAGAGTCCCCGAGTTATGGAATCGCTCTCCATACTTATCCCAGTTACTCCTACGAAGTGAATAGCATGCTCTTGTTTTCAACCCCATTTTACCGATGAGAGCACTAAGCCTCCGAAGGGTCTTGCCTGAGTAGCAGGGCACAGTTTGCCCAAACATGTATCGGTCATCATCAGTGTTAAAACCATTAGGCTAGTTCGATCGAGGCCTTCGGATTAAGTAAATATTAAACAAAGTAGCTCAAACATTCAGATGCGACCTGACTTTGAACTTGGGCCTCAGAATGGGTCTATATTTCCAGATCGCCATTGCTGTGGCAACGATTTCATGCTGGTGTTCGTTTTATAGTGTATCAACAATCCTGATTTCGGTGGGTCACCAGGTCTCTGGACTCGACCTATCAAACACCCCCCGCTTACTACCCCCAGCACCCCTCTGCCTGCCTTACACCAGCGGTCCCCAACTAGGGACAATTTTTCCCTCCCCATCCCCTCCCCTGGGAGACATTCGGAAATGCCTGGAGACATTTTGGGGCTGCCGGCATCTGGGGCCAGACACCAGACACGCTGCTAATCATCCTGCAGAGCGCGAGCAGCCCGCAGCACAGGACGCTTCGGCCCGAGAGGCGGCAGCACCGAGGCCAGAGGCCCTGCACCAGACCCCGGGCCCCTACCTGCCAACAATTCTCTGCGCCCCAGCTGGCCTGCCCCAGGCCGTTCCGTCACCCTAGAAACATATTTCTGAATTTTAAGGGCGGTCCCTCTGCTGAACGCCTCCAAGGACCCCCTGCCCTCGGGATGACGTGTACTAAGCCTCCTCGCCTGTCTTGACGTCTCCTGCCTCCCACGGTTCACTGCGGCCCGCGGTTCCCTGCCCTGTAGCCAGGTCACAATGCCTGGGGTGCTCCCAGACACCAGCCTCCTGCGGCCCCGCCTGAGGAGCCCCATCTGCCCGCAGCCCGGGACCTCGTTAAAACGCAGATCCTGAGGCAGCCGTTCTGCGTGGGGCCTGAGACTCCCAATGCTCTATGCGTCCACAGGCTGCATTGCTGCTCCTGCTTTGCAGTCACACGTTCAGCGGCCAGGACCTGGAGCAGAGGCTCTGAACCTTAGCGGGCATCAGCATGACCTGGAGCCTAGGAACACACAGATTCCGGGACCCGGCCCAGGCGTTCTGATTTAGTAGAGTCAGGGCGAGGCCCAGGAAATGCACCTGTAGCAAATCTGTGGATTTGCTATCGCAGCAGCCAGAGCCTCTGTCTCTGCCTTCCCACCCTCCTCCTTCCTGCCTGACTTCTGGGCCATTTCCTGCCCCCGCCTCCGGGTTCCTGGAAAGCCATGCTAATACTGCGACCACTGCAGACCTCACGAGCCACCCCTACACCCCACTAAGCAGTGAGTTCCACAGGGATGGGGCCCGCCTCCCATGGATCCACGCCTTGCAGACGGTGGGGGTGCCAGTCAGGACTGTCCCTCTGACCCTAGAAGTTAGGCAGACATCACGAGGACCCTTAGAGGTCTCCTGAACATCCCGAAGAGGTTGCATGTCCTCGTTTGCTAGGGCCAAGTTTTCTCCAGCAGTTAATACCGCTCATAGCCAGCTGAAGGACCGGCAGGAATCTACCGTACCCCTCCCTTCATCGATAACTGCCGATTCCCAACTTTGTCTTCCGTTGTCTTTTTATTTCATCCAAGGAGAGCATCATGGAAACCACAGTCTTTCTAAAAGCACTGCTTACTGCAAAGGCGGGGCTTGTAATTCATCTCACAGGCAGAGCCTTAGAGAAACCGCTGTCTGAAACCCCTCTGCTCACAAAGCTTGAGGAGCTACATCCGCACCCCCACCCGCCCCTACTGGGGGAGGGGCCTTCCTTCTTCCTTCTTCCTCCTTCCCAAGCCCTGGCCACGTCTCTCCCCCGTTAGTCTTTATTTTACCTCGCAATAGGATGGAATTCTTCTACTTGAAAACGTGCTTTATTTTCAAATCTCTTCCCCAGCACCGGAGTACCACGAGGGAGAACTCCATGAGGAGTTCTATCGTCTGAGGAGATTGGCCCAAGGCGGGCCAGATTCTTTGGGGACGAGGCGGAGGACCGGTGAGGGTGGGACTCGCTGGCTGGTGACGAGGAGGGGGCCCCCATCAGGAACGAGCGTGAACACAGATGCAGAGGTGGAACGGGTGTAGAGTGTGGGGTCAGGGGCAAGAGGTAAAATGGCCCGGATTCTGGAGGAAGGAGACTAGAAACCCAGACTCTGGCGCCCTCAGAAGCAGGGCCTCTAGACGTCGGGGAACCGTTCCTTGAACTGAACGGCTCTTTGAGTTATTTTTTTTTTCTCTCTCTCTCTCCAGAAATATTCCAGAAGCGATTCTGATATTTGTTCGCTCCCATTTTTGGCCAAGATCTGCCAGAAGATCAAATTGTACGTATGCCATTTCTCCCTTCCTGAGCACGGCGTGGGGTGGCATCTGGGATTGTCCCTTGTCTTCTAATGCCCAAAGTGATGTTCAAACTTAAAAGGTATCTTCCTCAAGATGAAAGTGTTTCTCACTCGTGACCTGTACAGAAACCAGAGGGCAAATTAGCCCTGAACAAATTATCTTGGAGATACACCGGATACCAGTATCTTTGGACATCAAAACCTGGCTTATACCTAGGGCTGGGACATAGCCTGCTGGTGAGATTCTGAGCCGCTCGGTACACACTCACACCACACCTGGGGACAGCCCTTCCTTGCCATGTAAGATATAGACAAGTTCGGCAACTCATCACAGCGGGGACTCTGAGCATCTTTAGAGCGAGGCACTCCCAGGCTGGAAAGGGACTGCTTTTTCACTGAGCCTAACCAATTGCCTAAAAGCCTGGCCGAGATATTAGGACCAGGCTTCCAAATACAGTGACACTCTTCAGAGTCCCCAGGCCGTCCTGTCTCAGCTTTAATCCTGTACTCCAGCTCCACGCAGAGTCTGGGGCTATGCTGGTCGTTACAGTAATCACCATCCAGAGACATTAAAAGGGAGAGCGGTGTCCTGCGAGGTATATTGGACGATGAGGCCAAATAGCATGATTCTGCCTTCCAGTGGGCCAGGGCTGCGGCTGCCACCAGTTGGTGTCCGGACGCCATCCTCGGTGCCACGTGCTGCATTCCACTCACAGGACATTTGTGCACATGTTCTCACAACAGCTCCACAGGGTAGGGATCATTAGTAGTCCTATTCCACAGAGGAGGAAACTGAGTCTTAAAGACATCACTCATCCCAGCTGCTGCGGGCCCAAGATACCCCCCACCCACCCACCCCTGGCGCACTGGACCCACGCGGTCCTTCATCTCATGAGCTGTATAGGACCTAACGTGCTGAACGTCTCCCGTCTGCCGTGACGGCATCTCCGGGGAGGAGGAGGCTATGCCGCTGGCCCGCTTGTTAGAGATCCGAGAGTCTGCCCACCCGCGCTCCTGCAAACCAGCTGTGCGGTGTGCTGGCCTGGGTCCCATAAACAGTATCGGCGCCCCTTTTCACGAATAGGGGTGGATGCAGAGAGCATCGGGACGTGGGGAGCATCAGCTATGAAAGAAGATGCCGGGAGGTTGAGACGCAGCCGGCCCCCGGACCCCCGGCCGTTCCGTCAGTGCGGGATGGAGACGCCCGATTCCTGCTCGCCCAGCCCCAGAAGCCGTCCTTGGAACGACCGTTACGATCGCACGCGATGACGCAAGAGCCGATGGCCTCTGCGGGCCCGGCGCAGGGCCCGTGCTGCATTCGGTCTTTCCAACCACCCCAGGACGCAGGTCCCGATGTCGGCCCCGTTTTACAGACGAGGAAACAGAGGCACAACAAGACGAAATGACTTGCCCGAGGCCACATAACAAGCAGACGGCACACCTGGGACTCAAACCCAGAGTCTAATCTCAGAACCCAAAGCTGCGTGAAGGGGCTTCTCAGGGCGTGTCCCCCCTACTGGACCACCCATCACCAATCACGCGCCTTGAAAACGTTTCTCATCTCTCAGGTTTCACCTTAAGGTCACCTCCTTCCTGTACCGAGTTGGAAATGTTTTCTCTTGGGGTGTGCAACCCTTTTATAGCCTTTTTCCGTAGTACTATAGTTGCCTATCGGTGCATTACTTTCTCCGCCCATCATTGAAGGTCTCTGGCACAGTAAACATATCTCAGACCCAGTCCTAGCATCTAATATGACATCTGGGACACAGCGGGAACTCCGAGAATGCCTGCAAATTGCACTTATTGCTACTTGGGGTCACCCATCTACCGCCTCGTGTCTAGAATGTATGGCTTTGGTTGGTCACTTTGAGCCCCGAAGATAAGCAGATAAATGCTAATTTAATGAAGTAGCTTTCCAATTCCAGAGACAACTCATGGTTAACTTCCTTCAAGGGCCAACTCTCACCGCAAAGATGGCACGGGTGGGCGGGGATAGCTTTGGCACACTAAAGTGAGACCTTTCACTGGCTCCTTTTCTCAGACCGAAAACATGGCTGTTCGGGTCCATACCTTCTCTCTTTCTGTCTCTCTCTCTCTCTTTCTGCATGTGTCTGTATGTCCTTCTTTTGCTCAGCCAGAAAAATAAAACAGCTGTCCAGGAGGTGAACCTGGGAAGAAACTATCTAGTCTCATAGGAGATGTCATCTCCGAAGAGGCTTAGAACCGGGTCTCCCAGGGTCCACCATCCTGGGAGTCACAAGGCAGGCTCCACACTACCAGTCAGGCTCCACGCCGGCTCGGGCTGAGTCCCTGTGCCTTGAGCTCTCAAAACGGCTGAGAAGCTCTTGATTCGAAGGAACATTTAATAAATCCTATAAAGGATCCTGTTACTCTCTCTACGTTCTGGGCTCCAAGGAGAGCCTCGCGCTGCCTCATGACCGCACCACCCAGCGGCCCGATCGGTGATTCCCCTACAGGGGAAGCAGCGTCTGCCAATCAGAAGCTGGGACACATCTGGTAGTGAGGACACGAGCGGGGAATGCTCACTCCAGAAGGTGTCTGTGGCTTTGGCACGAATTCGCTTGGTCGTCAATCACAGCAGAGTCCTGGCTTTCCAGGCCCAGGAATGGGCGTGAAAGTCCTTGCCAGCTAATGACGACGAAATGCCTTGAGATTCTCAGGCCTTTAAGAGTAAAATTTTAAGAAAAGATTTACGCATTCACAGGCTGTGTAGAATGGCACCAATTCAGCCCATAGTGCCAAGCTCACTGGACCAAAAACACAGTCTCCTTTCCTGGGAATCTCAACATCAATATCCCGTGCCCTTTAAAGCTTCAATTCAGTTATTTCACTTCCTCATAGGGGGCAAGCTAAGTACCAGAATGGAAATCTGTTGGTGGAAAGCAGAGGCTGGCAACGTTTGGCTGACACTCTCACAGACCACGGAGGCCCTTGACTTTATTTTTAGAATGGGCTTCTGTCACATAAACTCAACCCAACCACATCTGCAAATGTCTATTTGTTTTTGTGGTTTCTTTTTTTCTTAGCTTATTGGGTATTTTGCTTTCTTTTTTCCAGAACCATAGAAAATTCTGTGCCATTCAAAGATGTCGATTCAGACAAACACAGCATCTTTCCAGTAAGTATTGTTAAGACGTTCACCAGATGTTCACTGACCTTTCATATCAAATATCTTTCCTTTGATGAGACAAGATAGAATTGCACTCGAATTGACGTGTTACTAATTTGATAACATACCACTTCACGATGGTTATAGACTTTTCGGCATCTTAGTAACACATGGACCATCGGAGTGGATCTTAGACCTAGTGTTTTGTTGCCTGGAGCCATTCCCAGCTGGACCTCTCCATAGAGGTCACAATTATCACGAAAGCTGTTGTGAATTATTTTGGAAGTTTTTAAACCCACTTTAACTTACTTTTTTAAAGTATGTGTGTCTGTCTTTATACAAATGTGAATGTTTGATTTAGAGTAGTTTCAGATGTCAGGATGTTCTTTGTGAACAAGCAAGTAACAGATGTCACAAACTCCCCAAATTTAGTGACATCTCAGATATTCCTCCTGGGAATGGAGGAAATAAAAACAGTGTTTGAAATTATCATGATTCTTGATTCTTTCAAGTCAGACAGGTCTAACATATAATAAATCCACATAATTAACCAGTTTAGCTAGAGAGTTTTAACTTATCCAGTAAAATGATTAATGATTTGACCAGATAAACCAATCGATAAGAGCCCGAGAAGAATAGTGATTAATAGAGAAAGTTAAAGGAGTCGGATGGCTGGGCAGCTTATGGATTACACACACACACACGCACACATGTGTGCACGTGCACACATGTCTGGCCCGCATACACATAAATATACAGGTGTGTGTACATGCGCACGTGTACACAATGCACCCCCATACACCCGCATACAGGCACACACCCAACAGCACATAGACACACATTCACGCACACATTCATTCACACGCACACCACCACTCGTTACTGGCCCTGGTTCTACCTTATGCTTCACCTCACACATTACTTTATCATATTAATCTTGATTGTCTGGGCAATCTCCAGCGTTCTTAGACTGTGTTTGAGCTAAAAACTGCGGAGGTTGGCGCCCCGCCCCCTCCCGCCCGCGGCCAGCGCTGACTGCCCCCCATCCGTCCCATCGTGGGGAACGGCCAGGTGGCCCGAGCCCTTCCCGTGTGTCCCCTTCCATTTCAGACACTGCGCGGCTACCACTGGCGAGGGAGAGACTGCAACGACAGCGACGAGACGGTGTACCCGGGCCGAAGGTGACTGTCGCGGCCGAAACCCGCCTTCTGAAAGGGGGCGGGAGGCCGCATGCCTTTCCCAGCCTGGGGGGTTTCGTGCTCACGGAGAGGAGGGACCCCGCGTCCCGACCGACCTAGAGCTCGGTGAAAACAGAGCACCGTTTGTCCAAGAAACGGTCATGGAGCACCTACTAAGTGCCAGCACCCAGCACCGTGCGGGGCGGTAAACGAAACGGAGATGGGCCTCCTCTCAGGGAGTTACAGTCGAGTGGGAGAAAAGGCCCAGCGGCAGGTGAGGGGGCTCCGTCCAGCGTCCTGCACGCGTCCTGCAGGCGGCCCCCACCAGGGGTGCGGAGAGGGCTCCCCAGGGGAGCGCGGGTCCGATTTTAGTCCCGGGCTGATGCTCAGCCAGCCACATGTGTCGCCTGAGCTGTGACTGCAGTGCCAAAGCGTCAGATGAAGCAGATGCTAGGGATGTCCGGCGGCAGCACCTCAGTGGCTTCACCTGTCTAAACAAAGCGGCGCGCAGGCTCGTTCCTCCCGCGCACCTGCACCGCGCGACAGCCGCGCAGGTCCCGATCCGGGTCAGAGGTGAAGAGGCGGGGTCTGGCCCCCGGTCCCCCGCAAACGACCACGAAAACGGCCCCGAGGCCGAGCGAGCTGGGGCCCCTGTGCTTCCTGCCGCTCTTCGTGGAGTGACCTGCCGCCCGGCTCGCGTACGCTTCGGTTCGCTCGGTGCCCGCGTATGCCCGACACCCGCGCTGATGTTTCGTTCTTAGGCCGGACACCTGGGATGCACATCGGGATTCCAACTGCAACGGCATCTGGGTAAGCGCCTAAATGAAAACGTGGCCCCGTTCTCTCCCTGCCCCCCCCCCCGAACCCCACCGCCTGCCTCGCGCAGACCTCGGGGAGAAGGCGCAGACCGAGGTGACCCTCCCGTCCCGCAGGAAGAGGCTCGGCGGGGCGATGAGAGACGCCGCGGCCTCGGTCGCAGCCCCTTTCGGCCTCGCTTAAGGTCACCCGCACCTAATCCCTTTGTTGTTTTGGACACTGTGAAATTGAGCGGAGAGCGGCAACCCAGAAACCCGCCGCTCGCCGCCCCGGCCCCTGCAGCCAGGCCCGTCCCTTTCTGCAGGCCCGTCAGGCCGAGGGAACTCACGCTGCAGGTGCATCTCGGGGCGTCTAGGGCCAGCGCCCCGTGCGGGTGAGCGCTGGGCGGGCCGCTGCCGGGCGGGGGACAGCGAAGGAAAGCCAAGCACCCCCGCATGGCCGCGGACCCTGGTTTCGGGGGCGGGGGGCGGGGGGTCCTCGTGAAGAAAGAGAATGCCAAATCACAAATACAAAAGCCAACGTGAAAGCAAACAGTTGACAAGGACAGTAAATGACATTCTAACAGGTTACTGGAGTCTTGGAAATTCGGGTCCTTTTCTATCGAGACCTCTCTCTCGATTTACCAGGAGCGGCGCCTGGCGGTGTGTTTCGGGGGCAGCCTGGCTTCCCCCGCCCCCCACCCTGACCGCGGTAGCTCCCGGCGCATGCGCAGCAGGGACTGTAAGGCCAGCCCTGCGTGTACGATTCCCCGGCTTCAGGATAAATCGCCTTTGAATAGTGGCCTCATTTACCTGCTTGGATGAAGAGGAGAAATTTTGTGTAAATATTTTCCTCTCTCCAGGACACCTGCGGTCCATGGTTTCTGAGATACGGAGAACAGGACAGATTGAACCCCAGCCACCCCCCCGCCGGTCCCATCATTAGTCAAACTGCCTTTCCGTGAGGAGGAGAAGACAGTTTCCTTATCAGTTATGACAGAAAAGCACATTGCCTTCACACCTATCCCCTTCCACAGGGGGAAAAATAACTCGCGGGATCACAAAATCATTAACCCAAAGGCGATTTTACAGCCATCAAGTTCAGTATCTCCCAAAATGTGTCCCCAGAACCCTAGTATGCATTGTGCTGTTAACGGGTGTCAGGGGAGGGATCCTATAGTCAAGTTCGGGGTCAAAGAAGCCCAAACGGCTTTCTTTACTTCAGGATTTCTCAGCATTTCTGATGCTTCAATGTGTGCCAGGAGCCCCCAAGACCCGGAGAGGATGCAGGTTATAACCTGCGCCCGACCACCACACACCAGATGACAGTAGCTCCCCCTTCCTGCCCCCCCCCCCATTGGAACAACCAAAAATCTCTCCAAACATTGCCAAGTGTCTCCCTAGGGTGGAAGTGGGGGACAAAAGCAACCCCATTGAAAATCACCCCTCTATACTCATTAATCCTTAGGCCCTGGAGATATGGGGGCACTTGGAGCCCCAGCTCAGAGACTGCTGAACCCACTCTGACCTTGTGACCCAGTCCTCAGCGGGGCCTCAGCACTCCCGGGGGGTGACAACCCCAACACTCCAGAACCCTGCCCTGCATCCTTTGGAATGAGATGGTCCAGTTTCGGGATCTCGCTTTTTCCTGCCTCCAGTGTCTCAAAGCCCAACTCACTCACACAGAGTGTTGATATGATAGGTTAAGAGCTCAAGAGATTTCCAAGGGTTTTCTCTCCTAATTTGCCTCTGTACTTTCAAAGCCATTGGGGGAGGAAGGGGGCTTTAGTACGGGTGTCTCACAGATTTAAAAGCAATCTGCTAATCTTATCACTTCTCTTTTAAAGGGTGTTGATCCAAAAGATGGCATTCCATATGAGAAGAAATTCTGTGAAGGTATGAATTGTAAACGTCATTCATTCATTCAACAGATATTTCTTGACTCCCTATTCCTATTAAGCCGTGAGGGCTCTATGCAGATCTGAGTTTTCATGGGCAGACACGATACAGTCCTTGCCCAGAGTCGATGTAACACAAAATTGTCTTTCTGCTCTCAGAGAAGCAGGAAGGGATAAAAATGCACTATTAGGCAATTTAGAAATGCTTGTTGGACGAATAAAAGAATGAATGAACAACTGAACTAATGAGTAAATAAACTCGGGTCTAAATGAAATCCTGGTGTGAGGCTCCGGGGTCACTGTGGGAAGCCTCTTGGATCCACCCCGCATCCCAACGCCTCCTGGATGCCCTGGGCCTTCTCAGTCCCTGTTGTGTGGCCATGCGCTGGCTGTCACAGCCCCAAGACAGGAAGCCACTGGAGTGAGGCTGATGGGGAAGGGGGCTCCGCTCTGACTGGGAGCATCAGCTGACGCTTCCAGGGTCTTAAGGGATTCAGAAGAGCACATCCATCACCCATGGGTGGATGATTTGTGCAGATGGGCCTCAGAATTAGATTAAGTGGTCCTTCACCTTCAAACACACAGGGCTTCACGAAGACCTTTATCCCTCCACCTCCCCATTAATCAGCCAGAATCGTCCATCTAATGCTTTTTGTATATGGATTAAGGGCTTTAAAAGACCACGATACTTATGAAAAACCAAAGTTGTTCCATAAGATCAGTAATTCTTAAAGTGAATTATAACAGAAATTGGTGTGTTTTCCAAGAAAGCAATTTCCGGAACCAAAATTCAGGGCATATTTCTGAGTTCAGACAAAGTTTCGATTCATTTATGCATCCATCATTCACTCAGGATGTTGCAAGGCCGTTTGTTTTATGCTGAGCTAGGAAACGCACCTTCATCTGTACAGCTTAGCACGCAGTTCCAATGGCCTGGAAATCTCATTCGGCTTCTGAATGCCATCTCCCTCCATCTGCAACACGCAAAAAGGGGCAGCGCCTCACTGAGACGATGCTCTGTGCGTGGAACACACAGCAGGGTGTCTGCTCTCCTAACTACCCAATCTGGAGGCTTTAAACTACTTGAGAGCATAAATAATGCAAATAAATTATGCCACCCAGGTTCACAGCCCAGGGGGATCATACTGCTGGGCGACTCCGCAGGGGCTCATTTCCGCATCTCTCCCGAGTGGATCACGGCTTCGCAGATGGCCTTGGTAAGTAGTCTTGGCAGTTATCACCCCGGATGCGCCGGCCCTCCGTGTCTGTCTCCCCTTGCTCTCTCTAAATGCGATGCCGGCTCCAAACAGGTGCAAATTTCCCTTCTCAGCAAAATCTGCCATAAAAGGCGCATCCACAGCCGTTTCGGTTCAGCTCATTTCCAGCAACGTGAGCGGAAATGTGGGAGCATTGCCACAACAGGCTCACCACGAGAGCCGCGCCACCCATTAGAGTCGGGGGAGAGAGCGGGTGGGGGGGGCACCCCTGCGAGTGGGAAGGAGACTTTGGCCCAATGGGCAAAACCTCGTCCTGCAGCCACCTCCGAGGGTGGTTTCCTCATCCCTCTCCTAGAAAACTGAGACTCTGACCCAGAGAAATTAAACTACAGACGAGAGCGACCCATTCTCCCTTGACCCCTTCTCCTCAGACTAAAGACATTGGACATGAACCTAAACACGCCCTGTCTGAACCTCTCTCAAGCTCCCAAACTGGGCAAACACACATGTCCCTTCTCTAACAAGCAGGGAAACAGCGGGACCTATAAAAACACGCTCATGATCTCAAAAGAAGACTGCTCATTGGGGGAAAAAAAGCTTGCTGTAGGAAAGAGTGACACTGTACTAAGTTTAGATTTTGACGATAATTGAGAAGCGATTATGCCCGTAAAAAAAAAAAAAAAAAAAAAAAGAACACTCTAAGATCAAGGAAGACTACTGTTGGGTCACACAATAACTCCCCGATATGAACGTGCAATGGCGATGCTGACCGGCAAGCTTGACAGGGAGGAACACAGAACGAGCAAAGCCACCAGCGGCCGCCTGGCTCAGGGAGGAGGCGTGCGGGGCAGGTTCCAGGAAGTGAAGAGAAATACAGCAGAGGAGGCACCTCAGGCAGAGAGGCAGCAGTAACCGAATCAATAACAAAGACATATCCTTGAGTTGAGGAAAGCTTCGTCTTTGATCTCAAACCCACACTGAGTGCCAGGCCAAAAAAATTTTAAAAATAAAATAAAATAAGCCTCTCCCATGTCTTGCTTTTTCTTTTTATTCCAAGTACAAAGAAATATATTACAGTTATTCCGCCTAACAAGCAACCAACCAGGTTACAGACAATGAGGAAAAATCCTTTTGGCATCAGACACATCTCTCAGCACTGAATTTCAGAAAATAGTGCAACGGCCCTCACAGAGTTGTGAGCTCAAAGGATTGTGTGTCAAAAATACTCTAACTGCCAAGATATTGTTCTTACATGTGGGCCACAGAAACTTATTCTCAGGCAAAGGTTCAGAATACATACCAGACATACGTCTTCCCGAAAAAAATTATTGTAAGAAGTACTCTAGTTCACACTGAGTATAATATAAGGTGAAGGCCAAAAAAAAATCATTACTAGATTTGATTACATAAAATTTTCAAATGTATACAATGTCAAAAACTCATAAAAAGACGAATGAAAAACTAGAACAGTATTTATAACATATAAGACAAGATTTATATCCTCTAATAACAAAGAGTTCTTGCATATCAATTATCGATTACTTCAGTAGTAATCAAAGAAACATAAATTAAAATGACATTGAAGAATCATTTATCATTTTAAGCCTAGTATTTGCAAAAATATGGTAAAATGGGCCTGTTTATTCATTTTATTCATCACCAATGAGAGTTTGCTAGAACTTCTCTCTAAGGCAATTTGACAATATGCACAAAGTGACATTAAGTGTTTGTGGCTTTTCCACAACTGGAAATTTACCTTTAAAACTGATCAGGCATTTGCTCAAGAATCTTTGTATGTGAGCGTTCATCAAAGAGTTATTTAGAAAAGCAAAAATGAGAAAAGAAATTAAAAATAAAAAATGTGGGATTAGATATGTAAAATGATCTTACATCCATGAAATGAAATGCAACCATTAATACACATATCGTAGACACATTGTCAAGAAATGTAGTTATGATCATTTGTTAGGGGCAAAAGCAGGTTACAGAATCGTAGGTAAGGACCCGTCTTTGTGAATATGGGACGCAAGTGTGTCTGCGTGTGCAAACGAGATCATTGGAGGGCTGCAGGTCAGCATGTTAACACCGGGGTCTTTGGATGGGGGCATTCTGGATATCTTCTTTCCTAAATAGTGAATGTGTGCGATGTTTGCCAAATACCGTAACAGTAGATTTTGGGGATCATTTTGTTTTGTTTTCAGCAAAGAGCTAAGGAAAACTGCTAAAGAAAAACCAAAGCTTTGCTTTACTGAACCTCTGTAAAAGCCCTCTGAGGCAGGTGTTATTACAGCAAAGGCTCGCTTTCGACAGGTACTCAGAGAGGGGGAGTAGTCTGCCTAACGTCACACAGCTAACAGGGGTCAGATCATTTCTTGTCAGTGTCGTCCTGAACAAGCCACCTAACCGGAAACTCTGTGAAAGAGGGTAGGAATAATCTCAAGTGAGACCATGTGCTTCAAGAGGTAATGGCTGCAAAGACACTTTAGAAACATAGGCTGGATTCAAAACCAGACAAAAGTAGATTGACACAACTCACGCGGAGCCGTGTTGGCAGCTAAGGAGGCTGGCGACGTCCTCATGCTTGTCCTTGCTACCCCGCGTCTAGGCCGTTGGAGGCCGAGGCAAGGGGCGCCTCTCACTTTAGGGCTCTCCCGGAGAGGACAGACTCCCACACTCTCTCGCCAGAGCCACGGCTCACTCTGCAGCGTGCTGAGACCCTCTGAGAAGACACTTCACAGAAATCACTGCCGCAAGCCCAGCAGCCAGTCCCCCCCTGGAGTCGCGACGATTGGACTTTGAATTATAACATTTTTTATCTGCTATTCGCAACAGCGAACTAATTGAAATCCTGCAGAGTAGTAGTTGCTGGCTTGGGTTTGGGTTGTTTCCCACCCCATCCCATCCACTGTCTCTTTTGGCAGTAAGTAAATAGTTTTGAGAAATGGCTTCGAAAATAGCAATGGAGTAGGTAGGGCTGATGCAGGATCCTAACAGAGTATAACTGTAATTGAGATTTATGAGTCTTATCAAAATGTTAATCATGCTACTGATGGTACGTGTTAGTGCCATTTTGTTATGTATTTCAAGTACTTGATGTTCTAGGGTTCTTAAAACATCTCTTCAGATTAACGTTGCTCTGCAAGCTAATAATTAGCCACTCCACGCCTGGGCCACTTCTGTGGGACAGCATTTGACAGGAAAGGAAGATGGAGCAAAAAATAAAAGAGAAGGATTTTGCTTAGAAAGTTGATGCTAAAAATGAAACTCTATCACCAAGTTATTGTCAAAATAATGCTGTACAAAGCACCCCAAATCTTAGTGACTTAAAACAAGCATCATTTCTTCTCACTCGCTCGTATGGGGTCAGCTGTTCTAGACTGAGCTGTTGGTCTCGGCTCCAAGCTGAAAGTTAGAACTGAGCCACGTCTCTCATTTTTCTCAGTTGGGTAATCTACCCAGAGCTTGTTCTTTTCGTGGTAACGGCAGACGTGCAAGAGGGCAAGGCCCTCCATACGAAGACACACGCTCCGTCACGCTCCCCATCAGCACGCTGGCCGAAACAAGTCACATGGCCACGCCCCGGAGCCATGGGGAGGGAGGCCACCCACCCAGAGCGAGAGAGGCAAGAGAGTGACTACGCACTGTCTTGTTTTCATCTAATCGTAAATGTTGAATAGGCAATGGACAAAAATGAGCAAAAACAGAAATTATTAACAAATTGTTAAAATTCCACTTGCTACTACCACCCGGAGAGAGAATCATTTTAACATTGTGGAGTATAAGATTGGTTTTGAAATATTCTTTTAATATTCTTTTTAGGAAAGAAAAAAAAAAGAATGTATAAAGTCAATATTGGAACCAATTTTGAGAAGTAAGAAAGAAATCACCCCTACCATCTGCATCTTTTCTCAGTGTTTTTTTTCACTCTTTCCCAGCATTCCGCCCCCACCATACACACACACACACACACACACACACACACACACACACCCCTAGCTGTCACAGAACAGCAAGTATACAGCTGGTGATTCTCCTTTTTTACAATTAGTACTAATTGACACTGCTACTTAGTCTTTATACTTATTATATTTGTCAGTATTCCACAGTGCCCTTTTTAGCGTACGAGCCATAATCTACTAAACCATTCACCCAAGAGTGGATATTAAGCTGATTTATGGTTCCATTTTTTGGTTACCATGGATCATACTCTTAAAAAAAAAAAAAAAAAAAAAACCTTAGGATTTTAAAAACTTATTATCTATAGCATCTCTCCGCCCGCACAGGGAGTCAGCCTTGGTATGAGAGCCATGCCTGGCAGATGCCTGTGAGGTATTCCGAGCTCGATGTCTCACGTTTTGGTTGTTTGGCTTTTAATGTTTGTAGCAAGTATAGGCAATTTATCACCACGTACTAACCTGAGACCTACTGTGTGCCAAGTCTGGCAATAGGGCTAAGGACATAGTGCCGAGAGAAGGAAAGGAACCCAGGTCCCCAAGGAGCTTTGGACCTTGTGGGTGAACGCAGACATGCAAACAGGCAACTCCTTCGTGCGACCAGGCACCCTTTCTCTGTCTTGTCTCCCCGTAAAGTGGCAAACTCTCCTGCAAATGTGTCCCCCCCACACACACACCCCAGTGCGCTCACAGGGAAGGAAGCCACGGCCTCCTTCCAGGACGGGCCCTGCAGTGGCCCCTTCTCCCTGCTCCTCCTCTGGCTAAGCTGTGAGGCCTGTCTGCAGCTGATTAGATTGGGGTGTGTTCGTCTGGAAAGATATTTGCAGTTCAGCAGAAAGCGCGTGAAGAACCGCCCTGGTGGTCCCGCAGCAGGACGGGTTCCGGGCTCACGGGGCTGGGGCAGGAAGCCGGTTCCGCCCTCGGCCAGCGCCAGCACCCATAGCTTCTCCTCTAGATGTCCTCGGGAGTCACGTTCACAATGACCTTTTATGTCATATGAGAGGCTACAACTTACAGGATCTCAGAGAAAAACAAGCAGTGAATCTTAAAAAAAAAAAAAAAAAAAACATGTTCATGCTGCCTTTCTTTTTATTTCAAAGGAAAAACAATCACCGCTTGAGCTGTTCTGTTGATAAAAAGGGAGGTAGAGAGATTGTCGAGGCCAGCCATAGATGTTGCTCTCCTGCCTCTGTCCCCATCTGTCAGAAAATTATTTCCAAAATATGAAAAAAACGCTACATTTTACCGAACCAGAGTCGGCTGATGGGCCGGGGGTGAGGGCGAGCGGAGGGAGAAGTGACTGAAACATAATTAATTCCCCAAATGCTTATTTTGCTGGTGAAGACTGTGGCCTGCACTATTTTAAAATCTTAGCGCGGCCCCTGGCAGACTGTTGTCCGTAGGGCAAGTGGGCACAGATTGAATTTCATGCTGTGTCAAGGACAAACTGAATCCTGAATCTGGCCGCAGAAAATGCATGTTCGCCCCAAAAGCAAAGCAGCTCGTCTCTCAAGTCCTTATCGCTTCTTTCCTGTCTTTGGGATGAGTTTGCGGCTCGGGCTGGGCGACACCGTGAGCCCGCAGACACGGGCAATAGGTACCAAGGTCCCCGCTGAGTCTCGCTCACCTGCCAGGTCCCTGAAGTCAATGTCATGCCAGCTCCAGAAGTATCTAAGAGAGCGCCTTCTCGTTACGTGTGTGTTTTAAGATGCGGAAAGGCCGCCGTTTAGTAAAACTGGACGAAACGACATTTCCCGCCCCGCAGACGTCTCGCAGGCAGAATCAGGGAGCCAAGCGGCGAGAAGAGCCGCCTCAGACCTCGTCACTCCTCGTTTGTTCTGTCAGGAAAACAGAGCCGTGTTCACATGGCCAGCCCGTTTCTCCGACAGCGACCGGGTCACGAGAGCCGGGATGTTCTTGCGTCCCCCTGTCCCTGGTGGGGAGCGCAAGCCGCACGGGCCGTTGCCTGGAGCCCCGATGGGTCAGCGCCTTGTTCTTCCTGCTTCAGGTGAGCGTCGGGTCTCGGAGCCGCCAGCAGAGCAGCAGGATGCTCCCGCCGGCTCGCGGTAGATTACGAAACATGAGGATGCTAGGGCCCCGTCACAAGCCCACCCGGACAGGGTCCGTATGTGAAAGAAGCTCCCCACGGGATTCTGAGACGCCCCACTGAAAATGGCAGGGGGCGGCGAGGAGGCAGGGACCCTGGCCGGAGGCCGCGGCCGCCACCCGGGGCCATCGCACGTGCAAGCTGGAAGGACGGAAGCGGCGAGGCCGCCCGGCGACGGCCCCGTACGGCCTGGCCGCCAGACGCCGCCGTGACCGCTGTCCCCGCTCTCATCTCGGCAGTTTGAACACGGACCTTAGGCTTCCTCCGGAGTCGAATTCTGGATGTTACCTCCCCCTGAAGAGGAACCGCCCCTACCCCCAGACAGACGGCAGCCCGACTGCTTTAGAAATGACCAGCCTTTACGAAACCAAACGACAGTATCGAAGAGCCACACTCGTCTCCTGGTTCTGGCCCTCGGGGGAGGCATCTTCTCTGTTTGGGAAAGAACCGGCTCCACCAAAAAAAAAAAAAAAAAAAATTGACTTGTGATTATCTTTGTAAGAGCAGGACGTTCTAAACTCTTATTGTCTCGCTTTTACGAACTTGGATACAGTTCTCCAATCAGTCTGGAAATAACGACGGCAGGGATTCAATCTGATGAAGTCATTTGGCGGGGGATGGTTAGATGGATACAGCCCTCCACTCATTCGCGGAATGAATAAATCATGGGGTTCGAGTGCAAAAACAGTCAATAACAGGAAAGGGAAAGAACCGGAGAGGAGCTGACAAGGTAACGAAATAAGAAGAAGAGCTATTTTCAGGCAAAATGATGAAAGATGATGATGGCCTGCCCTTCCGTCCTCTTTCTGTTTACTGGTCATATTTCGCTAGAACTCTTTGACTCTTCCTTCACTGCCCCGTAAGTTTTTGAGCTAGCACAGGGTCAAAGATGAAATGCTCTGCCTCTTCCCCGAAAATTACTTCTTTCGCTCAAGCCGAAGTTGACACGGGTGTCGAGCAGGCATCATTCCCAGAGCTGAGCAGTTACTGTCACCGGTCTGTGTGTGTGTGTTGTGGGTTTTAAGCTGCTAAATTTGGAAGTAATTTATTATAACCATAGATCACTGGGACACTTTGTGCTTTACTTTTTTTGTTTGTTTGTTTGTTTGTTTGTGTGTTTGTTTGTTTATGGGCTTGGGCTTCCCTGTACCTGATGAAATGAATTTAGCCTTGGGGTTTGCATACGGCATTGCCAGGGCTTAAACAGTTTTTCCCTCTCCCTCTCTGCCTGGTTCCCTCTTGCTACCCGTACAGGGCTCAGATTGGACAGCATTTATTTTAAGATTCCTTCCCCGAGCCCCCGCACATGGGCTAGGTGTTCCTCCCGGGTACTGGCATGGTACCCAGGACTTCTCGCTAACACCATGAAGGGCTAACTTCTCCCGAGCATTCTACATGGCACACGTGGATTATCTTTGCGAATCTTCTCAACCGTCCAGTGAGAGAGGCGCAGTTATTAGTCCATTTTATAGATAACGAAACTAAGGCATGGAAGAATTAAGGACAGTCTTCAGGGGCACCCAGCTGAGAAGTGTTTACTGTCTGTGCCTTCCAGGCTGTGACCTCCATGAAGAAGGAACTCACGGCCCCCAAGGCAGCAGTTAACAGAGTGCCCGTCACAGGCTGGCACGGGATGTCTGTCTCTCTGTCTCTCTGTCTCTCTGTGCCTATCTGTCTGTCTGTCTGCCTCTCTGCCCCTCCTCCCTCCCTCCCTCCCTCTTCTGTGTGTGTGTGTGTGTGTGTGTGTGTGTGTGTGTGTGTGTGTGATGAATTACAGGGCTACGGAACCTCAGCGTGAGACTCTTTCCACTGCTCAGGGCACTCTAAAGTTTATAAATCAGACTCAGAGAGTTGATTACGGCCTCGAAGCTGTCTATATCAAAGCACTAGCCGTGAGAACAGGGCTGCCTAACGCAGGTAAACCTGAGGTTACACAGGCAGGAACCGCATGGCTTAGTCTCTCCTCGATCTCCCAGAGCGTCCTCTGCCAGGCCCCACGGGAAGACCAACCTCCAGACAGACCGTCGTCCTCTGTCAGGCCAGAGCAGGCCCTGGGAACATGCGGGTGTCTCTGCAGGAACACGTAGTGTTTCGGTATTTATCCCCCAAATAGTCATCCTCCAATTCTTCTTAAGTCATGCATGACTTTCATAAAAGAGACACAGAGGAGGAAAAAAGTGGCTGTAACTCTCAGGCCATCTGCGGATTTCTGAACTGTATACCCAAAGCTGCGGCTGAGAGACCATCCATCCCTCAGGGCATGCGAAGCCTCATTTTCAACAGCTAGCAAATCCAGCTTAGCCAACGTTGTGATTCCATGAGACTCGGCCGCACAGGGGAAAAGCGAGGACCAGGTACAAGTGGCCTATTGAAAGCCGAGGTTCGTAGGCTCCCTGCCTCCCTGTTCCTAGTTGCACCAGAACCTGGGTTCAGATCCCAGCCCCACTACTTATCAGCTCTGTGAGCTTAGCAAGTCATCCAAACTCCCTGAGTTTTGGTGACCAGTGGCGGAGATTCTGCCACCAACAGAAAACACGGAAATCCTCCACGAACCCGAAGCCGCAACAGGAGGTGGCATCATAAGGGGCTTTTTCAAAATCTCTTATCAGGTCGAGCGTGGTCATTTAATTTCCTTTTCCTCCGAGGCCTGGGGACTTTTTTTTTAAGGGGTAGTTTTCAGCATCTGATGTATGGTAGTTGCTCAAAAACCGTCAGTGGGAGCGGAGAGGACGGAAGGGGGGAAGAAAGAGGAAACCTCGCCTCACAGAGTTCTTGGGGGAAATGAGACCGTTCGTGTGCATTTCCCGTCTCAGTACCTGGCACATTTGGGAAATCCAATATTGGTCCCCTTCTGCCCACTCTGGCTTAAAATGCCAAAGCCGTCCGGGAAACACAGCACATTACAGTGTCATAAGCGAGTATAGATTCATTTATAGGATTTATTCACATATCAAAGCCTAAAGGAATGGGATCAGAGCAAGAAAGTCCGTGCGGGGGTCAAGGAAGGCCCTGAAAGTTTCTTGGGTCTCCCCGTAATAAAAAGTACTAAGGTGTTAGAAGTAGGGGCGACTTTGAGCTGAGGCGTGGCCTCAGCAGGCAGGAGGCAGGTGTGGCGGCACTATGGGCTTGAGGGAAAAGCCTCACCTGCGCCACCTGCAGGACAGATCAAGCAGTGGCCAACCAGCAGGACTGCGACCCGGAGGCTTTGCGATTCTTGCTCCAGTATGGCCAATCGACCTAAAAGCTGTTTTCTTCTTTGGGTAAAAAACAACGAACCCTTTCTGCTTTGGGAGTTTAGTTCCTGGAGAACAAGTAAAAAAAAAAAAAGTACTTAACTGATGATATTTTTCATACCTTTTTCCATCAGCAGTTAGCTGCAAGTTTCTCCGAGTGACTTTGTACTATTCGAAAATAATCAATTTAGATCTAACCTAGTTAAGAGTATTAGAAAAGGGAATACACTTTGCAAATTGACCACAGCGCTGCTGGGTGGGGAGGGCTCGCATGTAAACAGCGTATGTAGTAAAGGCACCAAGAATGTTCCCTTTGTCATTGGAAAATTGGTAGAAACAGATCAATGTGTGATTGATGCTATCGCTCTCTCTCTCACTGAAGTCGTTTTTAAGAAAAACCCAAATACGAGTTGCTCGTTGAAGCTAAGGCTTATCGTATGTATTCATTACAAATGAGAAAGGCTTTCTCAGTGCATGGAAATACACAGAGAATCATAGTAGATAAAATTATCACACAGAGATAGTATACACGTGCCAATTACAACATAAAATATGTCATTGATAGAAGAAAAATTGAAGCAATGTAGTTGACTTAATACTTATTGAGTTTCTGATGATCTTACAAATTTGGAAAATTTTTCTAGGTAAATATTGTCTTCCCGCACGTGTACATTTAAGGTGCATTTAAGCTGAGTTTCTTGAGAACATAGATGCTCAAGGGGCATACGCAGGAGGCGGCGAGGGAGATCTTAATTTGCATATTTCCTGCCTTAAGTGCCTGTACTGTCTTGGGTATAATGTTGCGTGAATAAGGCTTTTAGTGTTTAATGTGATATGACTTAAAATGGTCTCTTTTTTTCTAGGGTCTATAAAACTTCTGCTATTAACGGCTGTTACTTCTCATTTTTATCTACCAAATTTACTAAGGAAGCAAAAATACATTGAGGCTTCCATTTGTCTGCTCAAATAATCTTTTTGTTCGCTGGCAATAAACGTCACTCTTCTTAAATCTGGGACGATCCACTTGGAAAGGGACACTGGGTGACCCGCCCTAACCATGGAGCTTGACTTCGACTCATCGGCCTGCTTATCACGGACTTTGCTCCCCTGGCAGCCCTGGGGGACTAGGTGGGGCACAGTTCGCAGCCGCTGGAGACAGGAGTAAAGCCTCCTCTTTCCTGACTTCGCATGGCTAGGAGCAGTAAAACCCCACTACAACACCATAGATGAAGTCTAGTGTATTTCACCAGGAAGATGCAGATTTGCATCCTTCCCATGTTGTAATCACGTAGCCAGGATAAACCCATGCAGCTGACCGCCCTTCCTGGGCCCTCCAGGGCTCCAGCTGCAGGGTGCAAACCCACCCTCATTCTAGCTGTAATTCTGCACCACTCCAGCTAAAATCTTGAAGGGGGTGATTCCAGGGCTGGTTGGGGTTTCTTGGAGAGCAGTAAGGAATCCAGGATTCTCTCAGGTACTTAACACCCTTTCTTCAGGTTGACCCAGAGAGACTAAGCTGGGAGAATCCTGGGGACATGGAGACTTCGCTTCCTTAGACAAGGGTGATGGCCATTTCCTCACCTGTCCTACCCCTCCCTCGACATGCCCTTTTCCCCCCCTGGGAAGGTAGGAATTTTATCACCCACCCCCGATGGAGAATGGGGGCTGGACGGAGCATGGGACCCACTTCGATCTAACGTGTCATATCTGCACCATGGCGTTTTGCTGTATTTGTAGAGCCAGATACAGAAGTCAGATCTCCTGGTTCCTGGAGCAAAGCCTTTCCCCTACTTTGCTGGCACACCGCCGTCTCCTCCATCCGTACTCCAGGCTGCAGAGGGTGTCAGACACACCTCCCTCTGCCAGCAGAGTTCTCACCCAGCTCCCTCCTGTGAAAGAGAGAGCCGGCCCTTCCAGCACGAGAAGGCCAGTCCCATACCCGCCTTCCCAAACCTGGGGTTATTACTGTGCGCATGACTGAGAGAAAGGGGGTGAGGTGCGGGGGAGTCGTGCATTGTTCTTTAAACGCTTAATATGTTTTACAGGTTGCCAGCTTGCTTAACACAGCTCACAAATTCTGCCTACATCCCACTGGCCACCTGCTTATCCATTATCTCGGCTTAACACATCTTATGAGTTCCATCTATTCTGTTTGTTTTTCTTGTCTTTTGTAGCAGAATTGAATATTCTCAAATTCTACAGCAAACACATAAGCAGAAAAACCTAAGGGGAAACAAAGGAGATAAAAAAAAAAAGCCACAGAGAAAACATTTGATTTATAGTGGCGGGAGAAACAGAAACCAAAACAGAGAGTAGCTGAGTCACAGTAATGGTGGCATTTTGAGCAGAAAGCGGTGGGCACGTCCTGCTAAGGAGCGACGCGGTCCCGGGCACTGGACTTCCAGGGGCCTCGACCTTGAAAGTCCTTGCCTCCTTTGCATGAACATGAAAACCTCAACATCTCTTTAATGTTATTTTAAAATTAAAAACTAATTAAAGATAGTATCTAAAGGCAAATCACATCAGAGCAGCTACAGCATCAAATACAGGTTTTCAAGCGGCATTCGGCCCTGACTCCTGCTCGCTTCTGCTTCCCCGCCCAGGGTGGTCCTCACTTGCCTCCTGCAGAGAATTTGACTCTGGAATCTGTGAGGGAAGAAAAGTCCACACTTCTCTCTCATTAACTACTTGAAAATGTATCCTCATTGTTTTTTTTTTTTCCCCCAATTACAAAGAAGTACCTGTTGGTTAAAATAATTCAAACATTGTAGTGATACAATGTAGTCAAGAGCACATAACAAAGATGACACTGTATACCTGAGATAAACTGCTTCCTGCAGCCAGGCACTGAGGTTTCCTGTCGGCCAAGGCAAAAAGGGAACATCGCCTTTAAGGGTTTTTATCCAGACCAGGATTCCCAGGTGAAATACAGGACACCCAATTAAATTCGAATTTCAGATATCCAAAAAATAATTTTTTAAATGTAAGTATGCCCCGAACATTTTGTGGGACACACTTATTCTAAAGGTTATTCCTTACATACCTGAAATTTACATTGTTTGCATATACATTTTATAACTGTGATAAAATACACGAGATAAAATTTACCATTTTAACCGATTTTAAATGTACAGTTCAATAGTGTTAAGTATATTCGCAGTGTTATGCATCCAATCTCTAGAACTTTTTTATCTTACAAAACCGAAACTGTATACTGATTCAACAGCGACTCCCCATTTTCTCCTAATCTCCACGCCTCGGCAGTCTCCTTTCTACTTTGTTTCTATGACAACTCTAAAAACCTCATGTAAGTAGGATCATACAGTACTTATCATTTCGTGAAACTGGCTTATTTCACTTACCATAATGTCCTTAAGGTTCCTCCACGTCGTAGCATGTGTCTGAATTTCCTTTTCTTTTTTTTTAAGGCTGAATAGTATTTCATTATATGTGCACACCACATTTCGTTTATTGAAAGTCAAATGCAACGGGTCATATGTGTGTTAAATCTGGCAACCCTATTCTGAAAATGTTAGTCCAGATGAGCTTTTCCTAGAAATTAGACCAGACCAGAGACGTTTATCCCAGAGAGCATCTGTGAAAGGAACAATGAGAAGATACAACTGGCAACATTCTTCCACTCTGGTTTTGCACGAGCCGTGGAAACGTGGTTCAGCGACTCCTAATTTTATCGACACTCTGTGTCAGCAGTTCTTGACCTGGAGTTTGAGCAAGAGCGGCAGGAAGTCTGTGAGCCTTTTGAAATCACAGGCCACGCTGAGTGTATGTACGTCTTTGTGGGGAAAGGAACCAGCATTAGATTCTCAAAGGTATCCAAGACCCCAAGGAAGTCAGGAGGCACCGTCTTGTCGCCAAGAGCGTAACTTCGAATTCAGACAGCGTTTTTGCTGGGGACTTGGGTACTATTGCTTTCCAGACGATCGATTTCCTGACTGTCTAAACTAAAACAGGGAGGAAATCTCAGCATGTTTAAAACAGTAGCAAGTTCACCCATCTACTGAAACATCCCTTCCAAGGGAGGGTCGAGCATGAGCTGTCCCGTGTTCCGCACCTTTCGCAGAAGCTGAAAGGAAGCCAGTCTGTGAGTGACAGCGATCTTCATTAATTTCCTGGCGATGGGTAAAGTTAAGAGGCATGTGCTTTAACTGCCAAAGTCCCTTGAAGAGAGAGATTAAAAAAGAGAGCAAGAGAGTGAGACAGAGAGTAATGCCTAGGCAATGAATAATCTTACTGCCTGTAGAAAACAAATGGTCTTTTAATAATCTCCACTTTATTTTTTTCTTCAGAAATCCTTCTTCGATTTACCAACAGCTCTCACCAACGAGCTCAACTGGCCCCAACTCTCTGGTGCAACGGGATTTCTGAACGGGTATGTATGTTTATTTGCACACCCTCGAACATTTCAATATATCTGTGTACAAACAGACCAGGAGATGGGGCTTGCTCCCAAGATATTGAGACGGGAATCATTAGGAATTGCTTCTAGAACATGAGTGACATACAGTAAACCCACCGCTGACCTAAAGCTCACCATACGGCAGGATGGACTGCAGACTGTATTTCGTCAGTGCTGGGAAGGAGGGAATATTTCTGCTACCAAGCCCAGAGCTGACATCTGATGGGAAACAGACACATCACTAATTTTTCCGATTCAAGGGAAAGAGACATTTACTTGATGATTTGCTCTCAAGAAATGTTTATAGAGGTAATCGCTAAAATTAACAGGCCAGGCTCAAGGTCCTGGCTTTTGCGCTTCAGTTTTGAAGGTAGGGACGATGCGTGGAGAGTCTAGTGACGGATAGATCAACTTGCCGTGTGTGACTGGGTGTTGACTCGGGGCCCGGGAACAGCCATTCATAATTTTAGCACCCCACTTTTTATTTAATGGGGGATATCGCATGTGATGAATAATTTAGTTCTATCTTAACTCATTTATTTTAAAAAGTAGTAGTTATTAAATACTTGCTACCCAATCAGGCACAGATGCTATCGATGTTTTAAAGATAAATAAGCCTTGTCCCGTCTCTGTAGTCAATTATAATCAAGTAGGACAGATGAGATAAATATACAAACGATGATAATACTAGATAAATGTGCCAAAAGACAGCTCTCGACACGGAGCCTCGGAGTTCGCTGGAGAAAGAATTCATGGAAATCGTCCATAGGCACCTCCTTTTGGGATGTTAGGCAAGGGACCCAAATCCTAAAGGATTTAGGAGACTGAGGTAATGAAAGAGGTAGGGAGAAACTAGGAAAGATAACCAACCTTCAGGAAATTTTACTCATTTATGTAGGAATCATCTGTGAACCTAGGGAAAGCAGAGGAGATGCATTATCAGGATTGAGTGCAGGTTTTCAAATTTAATCACGTAAAAACAATTAGGCTAGCCCTTGGCGTTAGTGTAGTAACAGCAACGATACCAATAATAGTAAAAGTAGCTTTGACGGGGCATTCTCTATATGCCGAGCACTTTACTGAGGGTAAGGTGGAGATCTTCCCGTCCCATCTCCTTGTGAGGTAGGTGGCTTTACTTTCTGCTTTCTGCGGTTGACCAAGCTCGCGCATTAATGAGTAGTAGAATGTGTCGTCATATTGCACCGGAGAATAACTCAGTGAGTAAGGGACTCTCGCCCACATCTCCCAACCCTTACATGCGTTTCTGCTCCGCCTGCCTAACGGGGCTCCCGGCGGCCATCGTCCCTTTGTTGAGAGCGTAGCTGCGGGACGGGAAATGGCCGAGAACTGGGGAAGGCCTCCCACGCGGAGCTGTGGCACACGCGGCATCAGGTGTCCCCTGTCCTCTCCCCTACGGTCCCCACACTCCCGGCAGCCTGCGCCCCTCGGGGCCCCATCCGCAGCCCGTCCTTCCTCAGCCGCGCTGGCTGCTGTTTTTGTCACCTGGAACACATCCAGAGATGGCCCGGCTAACGCGGCGTTCTGGAAGAGAGAGTTTTGTTTCTCTCTCCGCTGTCAAAATCGAAATTGAGAAAATAATATTTACGTGCCCTTCCACCCAACCCAGCGCCGTGCAAAAACACCTGGAGGTTTCTCTCAATCAAGGTCGCCATGGCAATAACAGAAGGAATTTGTTACGAATGAGAAATGAACACAGTTCATTGTACTTTTAAGGGTGCTTAAATTTACTTATAACCCCCATGAAATTCAGCCGCCTTTCGACCTAAAGCCTCACGAAGTGGCCATAGAGGAAATAGCAGCCTGATGTGTAGAACTGATTGCCAAGTAGCTTAAATCTTCACTGGCATGATACAAGGAACGGAAGAGGAATCCATGCACCAGGCCCCGCTGCACTGGTGAAAATGTGTTTCCTCATCTCGTTCCACGTACAGCTCACAAAATAGTTGCCCCACATCCAAATCTAATTGTCCCAAGAACTCCGCCCAAACTTAGTCCCAGCCCCAGGGAGGGAAAACGGAAAGATATGTAAGAAGCAGAAGTTAGCCATAAAAAGTCACGAAAGCCAGAAGAACCAAAGCAATACCAAAGTTACCATGCCAGGCTGGAGGGACAGGAGTGACATTGGTGGCTGCAAACGAGACAGAACTTTCTAGAGGGCATGTTGCTCCTTCCGCGCCCGGCTTACATCTGCTCTCTTGGGCCAGACGCATAGCAAGCTGTTGGAAAGAAAAAGACAAAGCCATCGTTCTAAGTGGCGCAGTAATGCTGTTCGGGCACACCTCAACCTCCACACACGCCTTTGATGAGGTGGCCTAGAATCAGAGTGTGAGAGGTTATCGATTCTCTCCCACCCAGCAGACGTTTGTTTGATGAGAGAACCGTTTTTGAAAAGCAGCGTATAACTGCAAACCAAGTCACTTGGGGCATTAAAAACAGAAAATTGGAGAGAAGGGATTTGCGGCTAAGATTTGCTAACCTAATTTTGTGTTTAAAAAAAAAAAAAAGGACATGTAAGTACTAAATGCTAATGGGCTTAATAACCTTATTAAATACATTATTCAAAAATTGCATGCGATATAATTGCAAATGATTAGCCACCTTATAATTATGCTTTGCAAAACAAACAATTAGCCAGATAGTTGGTCATTTGAAGTTGGGAGAGGCTGATTATAGAACGGGATAGAGTCCACATCGGTGATTCTTCCAGCGTGGTCCGTGGGCCCCTTGTGGGCAGGGGGGGGGTCTCTAAGACCTTTTCAGAGGGTCCGTAAGGGAAAAACTGGTTTCACGTCGATACTAAAGCAGTATTTGCCTTCTGCACCGTGGAGCCGTTTGTGCTGACGCTGCGGGGCAATGGTGGGCAAGGCCGTAGCACTGACCACGTGAGGGGTCGCCGGGGGCCCCCACACGCTCCCGGCGTGGAGAAGGAGGGGCTCCAGAGGATTCCGCTCAGGGAAATAAGCCAGACGGAAAAAGTCGAAAACCACATGATGTCACTTACATGTGGGATGAAAACCTAAAAGCAACGAATGTACAGGACAAACAAACAAGAGACTCAAGGACATGGACAATGGACTGGTGGCCACCAGAGGGTAAGGGGTGGGGGTGGAGCAGGGAGGGAGACGAGGTAAAGAGGGTCAAATATGTGGTGACAGAAAGAAACCTAATTACGGGAGGTGAGCACAGTGTGGTTATACATACGCCCCGCTGGTAGAGTGTGCAGCTGACACTTACTGGAGTTTGTTAACTAACGTCCCCATAAAAAATTAACTAATTCATTTTTTAAAAAGAATAACTACTTAAACTGGCAAAGGAAAAAAAAAAGTGGAAGAGACTTCTTCCTTTAAAAATGTTGCCTACAAGGCAGAAAAAAATCATTAATTTTATTAAAGTACATGATTTTTAAATAATTTCATCTGAAGAAAAGGGAAATATGCATAAAGCACTTTTGCCGCATAAAAAAAATATGATGTTTGTCTTAGGGAAAAGCACTCGTGTGAGCGAGCTGAGAGATGAATTAGTCCGTTTGTCATGGAAAACCATTCTTGTTGAAAAAAACTGGAAAACGAACTATGGTTATTCAGACTTGGGTATGTGGTAGATATTTTATCCAAAATAAATGAAATGAGCATGTCATTTCAAGGAAAACAAATGATAGTATTGGTTGCTAATCATAAAATTCGAGCTTTCAAAGAAAAATTTGAATTTTGGAAAGCTTGTATCTTCTACTATAAAGTTGACACCTTCCCGGTACACAAATACTTTTCTGATGAGATATGTGCAAACAGCAAATGTAATTTTTAATATTGTATCATAAAATGTATCGACATTTGGAATATCTGCATAACTCAGTGAACCAATGTTTTCTAAATGACCAGTGGGTGATACATAAAATCATGCATGGGTAAAAGACCCATTCAAGGTGCAACAAGGTAGACCAATGCGTTTTAATGTCACAAGGGAGAAAAAGTTCATTGATATAATTCCAGATTTCACATTACAGCTAATCAATTGCTAAGAAACAACCACTTGTCAAGTTTTGGTATAGAATCAAAGAAGGCTATCCAAAGTTAGGTAAAAAGAATATTAAAATGCTACTCCCTTTTCCAACTACATGTGTAAGACCAGATTTTC
Source organism: Rousettus aegyptiacus (assembly GCF_014176215.1). Taxonomy (NCBI): domain Eukaryota; kingdom Metazoa; phylum Chordata; class Mammalia; order Chiroptera; family Pteropodidae; genus Rousettus; species Rousettus aegyptiacus. The sequence goes on along the minus strand of NW_023416288.1, from coordinate 40,896,463 downwards.
TTTATAGTCTTCCACCAAAACAATGTATCATAACAGACTAAATGCAGGAGCAGATGTGAGAACCCAGCAGCCTTCTATTAAGATGGACATTAGATTTGAAAAATGATAAAATAATGCCAGTTTTCTCACTAATTGAAGGTGGGGGTTGGGAAACATTTTTTTATGGTAAAAAAATGTTATTTATTTTAACATGTAATGGGTATTATTATTATCTTAAATGAATTAATGATTGTTCTTTCAAAGTCCTGAGTCATAATGTCTAATATACAAATATTGACAGCTGTAATTCACATAAACAGTCTCTCTGGGTTTCTCAATAATTTTAAGCAGGCCTGAGAGAAAAAAAAAAAAAAAAAGTTGAGAACTTCTGGCCCAGGGAGCAAGTGCAAAAAAGAAACGTGACTGAGTTCAGAGGCTGGAGGATGCCAACACACAGAGGTTTGGGAATAAAAGATTAAGAAAGAACAGCCCTCAAAGTAAAAAGAACACTGGGAGGGTTTAGTGTCCGGGAGGCCAAGTGAAGAAGGCGTTTCCAGAGGCAAGTGGCGGATCAGCCAAGCACTGCCAGAGGCAGAGGAAGGCGGGGAACCGGTGTGCCCGATGGTGATCCTGAGGGCGCTTTGACCAGAAACATTTCAGTGGCGGGGGGGAGGGGGACAGAAGCTTGATTGGAGAGAACAGGTTCAGGAGGTGGCGAAGGAAATGCAGGTGAGCATAAACAACTCCTAACCGATCTTACCGTGAGGGCGAGCAGAGAAATCGGTGATGGCTGGTGGGGAATAAAAGGTCAGGGAGACCGTATCAGGTGAAAAGTCCCACAGTGTGCTCATAGTGATAGGAAGATCCAAAGGAGAGAGAGCAGTGGATGGAGGAAGGGTCAGGGTCCTGGAGGAGGCAAGAAGGGACGGGACGCAGGTGCATGAAGGCAACACCTGGAGCAGGAAGGACCATCCATCTGCAGACACCGGCTCTGGCCAAGCACGCGGCCCCCCGCGAGCTGACAAATCTCTCCACCTGTGATGATTCCTCCTTGACTCTACTTATTTTTAAATTTTCATCTTTTTAATTTATTTATTCAAATCATAAATATGTTTTCATTTTTTTTAAAAAAAAATACCTGAGGCACATAAAGCGAAAAGCCAAAACCCTCCCCCAATTTCACCCCCTTTCCCAGAAGAAAGCCCTGTTTTCAGTTTTGTGTGATTTTGTCCAGACCCTTTCTATGTCATTACATGCACAGATTTTTACACAAAGAAATAAATGCTTTGTTGGGATTTTGCCATAAACGACATCATTCCGTGCATAGGATGCTGTAAATTAACGCTTTGCTCTAACAATACTTGTCGAAGCCCTGTCCGTTCTCTGGATGGTATTTTATAGCAGAGTTGTTTTATTCGCCTATCGATGCAAAATTCATTTAATTCCAAATCCTCATTATTCCCAATAATGTTGTAATGAATATTCTATAATTCTCTTTATGAATACACAGGTGGATTTCTTCAGCAAAACACTGATAGATCATAGTGTGTCCTATTTTAATTTTTCATAATCCCTCTAAAAAGGCTATACCCATTTATATTTTCACAAACAATGTATGAAAATAAATGTTTTCCCCACATCCTTGCCAATGGTGGGTATTATCCACCTTCTTAATTTTTTCCCACTTAACAATATTTTATTTGTGTTCTAATATGGAACCTCTTGATTGCTGGTGAGTTCGAGCATCATAGGCATTTGCCCTCATCTTTGTCTTATCTACTCATCCCCTATTCATGCTTCAACTCTCACCACTCATGGGTCGGTTCCTTTATCCAATCTCTTCATAATAACCCCCTTCTGGCTGGACGACTGTCTCCTGTGCTTCTTCAATACCAATGTCACCTCACCTGCCGTAACTGATTACTCATGGTCTCCCCACTCCTCCCACCCCACACCAGACTCTGAGCATCTCAAGTGCTCAACTCTGCTCTGTAGCCCAAGCCCCCCGTATAGCATGTGGCACCATAATAGGTACTCAATGAAAGAATCACTGAGTAAGTTCCTAATGTATCACTTTACATCTGTAGAGTCTTTTACAATCAAGAAACTTCCTTTCCTTGCATTTTCTCCGACTGCTGAAATCAAATCGGATTTGCAGGAATTAACATTTCAGGGAAAACCCTAGGAGTATAAACAAGGGAACATGAATATAAACAGCATGAAATGAATCACCAGCTTCATGACATGATAGGTATAAAAATCAATTCCTTGGACTTAAGCCCTTGGACTCCTAAGTGTGTTCTATAAGAAATGTTCTACAAGAATTTAACAAAATTCATTAAAATAGTAAAATAATCTCATAGTCAACAAATTGAAGAAAATAAATTTAAAGTAAAATTACCAATTCCTTAGCCAGGTAGTAAGAATAAAACAAAGGCAAGATCTGCTAACAAGTGAATTTGGTCAATAATAGATAAACCAAGCCTCTATGTGAATGTTTGTCCACAATGATATAATTTTGCATTCCTGATTGATCAGAGTAAATTTAAAAACCTCTAAATTTCTCTGTAGAATTCGTGTAATCAAGTGAACCTGACGTTTAAGACCATTCAATACTCAAATACAGATCACAGAGATAAATCATCTATATTCTTCAAAATCTGCTCAGTGAAACACTAGTTCCACAGGATGTTAGGTATTACATACATTTTTTTAAAAAGATTTCTAGGTCAAATGTTTTAGAAATGCTCATTTAAATAAAGGAAAACAAGTTTATTCAGTATAAGACTTATCAGAGCCTTTAAGAAGCCAAGAAGCTTTGTGTATCTCTAAAGTATAATATGAAACATTTTGTAAACTTATTTGACCACAGAACTATGCGAAATCTGTGCGTGTGCATTTTATGAGAAAGATACATCTCAAGAAATGAGTGTTTCATAGAGCGTCCTTTGAGAAATGGTGTTTAGATTATTAAAGCAATCTTCTATGTCACAACCGATCTTTTCAGATTTATAAGCATCCACGGTCTTAAATCTCTATTTTATCACAGTTTGTTTACCCTGATACAGTGGCCTAGAATGAAATTCGAGACTGAGAAAAGCAAAGACAGAGAGATATAACTGCTCCAAGCTCAGGGAAGGGCAGAGGAAGGAATCTTAGTGGGAGGTTAACTTAACAGGTAAGAAGAAGCCTTGTCTGAGTACAACAGCTCATGAATTATTGAACGCAATGCCTATGAAGTCTATTTTCTCGTACTATTTTGCTGCTCCAAATGCAAAATCTGTCGTGCTGTCTTGCTAATCTTTTCATGTCTGAACTCCCAAGACCTCCTCTGGAGTCGTGCTCACCCCGGGACACACCCCTGCATAATTAGCCCACGGCCAATCTCTCCGAATGCACAGCAAATCATGTTCTGCATGTTTATCTCTCTGAGGCTGAAATCTTGGTTGCTCTGTGACACAAGGCTCTGAGATGTAGCTAGTATCAAAAGACTAGGAGGAATTTTAAAAGGTCTTTAATCTATCTCCCTGGCCCCATGCTGGCCTGACCTCCATCCATCCACATCAGAAAGAAAACTATCCACCCTTTTCTTAAAACTTTGAAGTAGAGGTCCCTGGATAAAGACTGTCTAGTCTCCATGTTATCCAATTTTATCCTAACGCACTCCTTCTGCCATAACCTTTTACATCAAATGCTACCATTTGCCTCTCGCTGACGCTGCCGCTAGCCTTCCAAGCCTGTCTTTTTTGTGACTTATTTATTCCCTAAGATTCAACTCCACTGAGCCTCAGAATAGCTATGCCTCTGGAGACAGTCAACAGTAGCCTCAGGAACGTCAACGGCACCTGATACGTCACTGTTGCTTGAATAATGTCATGCCTGGCTGACCCCTCAAACCTCTGACGTGCGAAGGCTTCTGGGAAACTGTTTCGATGCCTCTCTCTGAATAGGTCCTGCTCCGAGTCAGCATAGGAGGTGATCCTTTTTCCAGTTCTAAATCGACCCCTTTCATTTGTCTGCATTATTCTCGAGGCTCGGTCTTGATTTCGCTCTTTGCTTTATTCTGTTTTTCTTTTAGTCATAGTGAAATGGAGGGATTGGGAGGTTGCCTGAGAAGGCTCTCAGAGAAAGGGTTGTCTTTTGCGTGTTACCTGAGCCCATGATGGGGAAAGCGACCAGGAGACGTTCTGTCCGAGATTCACCCGTTTTAAACTTCGGCGTTAGAGATCAAAATCCCACCAATCACAGTGCCTGTACTTCCTGGGCCGTACAGTAAGTACACTGAGCTGATAAAATTGGGAATTTACTATAATGCACTTCCCAGCCAGCGCCCAGGACCAGGGGTGCCGGGGAAGGCAGGAGGTAGAGAACATTCAAGCACCCATCCTGTGCAACCCACAGCTATAGGACTGAAGCCACCCCCTCTTATGCCAGCCTGGGCCTGGGTCGCGGTGCAAACAAGGGGAAGAAGACATGGAAAAATCACTCGGGGAAGCCCCCGTCCACCAAGGGAGAGCGGAGCAGGAGGAGAGGGGTCTAAAGCCAGGACGGCTGTGACCGTTAATCTTGCTATGTGCAGTATCTCAGTTTACCCCGTTAGTTCAGGTTCAGCTGACTCTGTAGACAGATACCTTTCTATTAAGCCGCCTTCTCGGTTCGTAGGCTTCTCAGAACACTGTGTTACAAGCTGCCCAGAATGCTGTATCGATCAATCTTCTTGAGATTCCCGAGCACTCCACGACAAATTCGATTCTAGAATTTATAAGAGAGATTATATATTTGAGGTGGGGCGGGGGGGCGGAGAAAACAGTATCTTTGATTACATGAAATTCTTTCTAGTGCCTAGTACAAAGCCTGAATCCCAAAACTCTTGATGCTATTTCTGGTCAGAAATGTTAATGAAACTATTCGCTCGCCAATGGTAAAGATTTCTGAATACTTATAATGAAACGTGCAACTAACTGTCTCCATAATATTAATAATCCACACTCCTTTACTCTCCGTGAGCAGGTCACGAGCAATGCACTGTTTCGGTACGTAAATTCCATTTTTAGAATTATCAAAAATACGCGTATGGCTAAATATTGGTAACAGTTACTTTCCCAAAGGAAAGCAATCCCTCTTTATTGACCATGAAATTATTTTCGTATTGACCTCAGATCTAATGTCCCATTTCCCATCTGCTTTTTTCAAAAGAGAATAAAAATAGTCCAGGCAGATGGAGGCCATACACGATGCGGTCTGTGCTCGGTGTAGGCTTCTGAGTGGGGCAGCAAGTTGAACAGAGCATTTACTTCTCTCCCTCGAGAAACCATGAGAAAGTGACTATAAAGGAGTTTGTCCACAAGGACAAAGAAAACAGGAAGAGCCAACAGTCACGACGTGTCGGGAGCCAGAAGGCAGAAGGACAGTAGTGATCGACTTCGCGGACTCAGTAGAGCTCCGTCCTGAACTGGCAGGAGGGGTCGCCAGGAAGCAGGACCACTGCGGGACTGGGACCCGGCTGCGGACAGTGGCGCTAGCAGTGAGGGCGAGCCTACACACGCAGCGCCGGCTGAGAGGTTGCCGAAGACGCAGTCAGATCCCTCCCCAGCCGCTCCTGCTTACTCTAGTACGGGACCAGAGCTTTCTTCTCTGGAGAGGCTGAAATCAAGGGCTTCTGGACTGGGAGATGCCGGACATCCATGGGGAGAGGAACCGCCTATAAAACGCATGCATGCCGAATGCTGAGGACCACACGCCCCCGGCCTCAGGGTGCTGGCGATCTCGCTGGGGCCTGGGAGATCCTTTCCTGGGGGATCCGCACATCCCAAGAGGAAAACCCCCAAAGACGTGAACAGCAGGGGTTCCCCCAAGAAAGGCCCAGCCCGCCAACAGCGAGGTCCTAGTCAGAGAGTCACCCCCAGGGGCCCTCTTTCCAATCAGCTTCTGAATTTTCAACCAGTTTCCACTTTTAAACATAAGCCAACACACAGCCCAGGCATCTGAGGGAAACTTTGAATGCGAAAGACAATGTGAAAACAAAGAAAAAAGACAGCTTCGAGAAAACAGACTATGGCTTTGTTTACTCATGGGGAAAATTTAAAAGCTTTAATTAATATCCTACTTATAAAAATAACTAAAATTAATATCTTCAAAGAGATAAGAGCTGTTTTATTTGTGTAACAAGAACATTATGCTAAAATGAAAGAAATATTCAAAGAACAGAAAAAAGATGTCTTGAAAATTATACTAGTGGCATAAGCTGATTGTCATAGAAAAGTTGAAATATTGAGTTGAGAATATCACCCAGAAAATAGAGAAAAAGGCAAAAAGATGGAAAATAGGACACAAAGACTAGAAATTTAGGAGACCGAGTCAAAGAATAAAAACTTTTTCAGATATACAAATTCTAGAAAAAATAATAATAATGTTACTTCCCACGCATCCTTCAAAAGTTACTAAAAAGCTCTCCATCAAAAACGAGGACAGTGTGGTCTTCCAGGAAACAAGAAATCTAACAAGCCAAGAAGAGGCGGAGAGAACTCCCATGATGGGGAGGAAGGGCCCTCCCGGGATCTCCCTGCCACGTGGCGGGGTGAGAGGCCAGCAAGTCCCCGGAGAGATTTTCACACACGCAGAAATGAAATGAATAAGCTATCTGATAACTCAGAGCTTGCTGAAAAGGGCACAAACAACTATAAAGGATGTGGGGGTGAATTGATGATAAATACTTAAAAATTAAGCGAAGAAACAATAGGCAGCTATTAACTCCAGGGAAACAGAAGGGGTGTGAAGGGAAGGAAAAGCAATCTTAAATCAACTGTGAATAGCTAACTCCTCCTCTTGGTAGCAAAAAATGAATAGATAACGCCACAGACTAACAATCTAGAAGTAGCCTTGGAAGTCTGTTACTTAGAGACTGGAAGAAGATGCCAAATGACTTCGTCGGTTAAGGTGGACGTTGGTTGAGGCTGGGCGTAGAGCTGGGAAGGGAGGGGAGTGGGGTATTGCCTCGGGTGAACAGGGACACCGTTGGGCTCTGGGAGGCCCCCGTGGCCTCGAAGCCTTGTCCCCCTACACCTCTCAGTGAGGTCGCTCTGACCGCTCTAATCCCAGGTTCCCTGCTTCCTCTTCTCATACCACCTTCTAGCATCCTCTATAATTTGCTTGTTCATGATGTTTAGTGGTTTTTGTTTTTGTTTTTTCCCTGCTAGAATGTCAACAACACAGGGGGAGAGGTCTTTATTGTTGTTTATTTATCGATATGACCCAGGTGCCTAGAACAGTACCTGGAACATAGTAAGTCTCAATAAACATCACCCAGGTAAAATAAACGAGATTGTTTGTTTGTTTGTTTGTTTTTTAACTAATGTGCATGAGTAGCTTTGGTTTTACAAAGTCAAAGAAGTCATTTACCTCCAAATCCCACCACAAAGCAAAAAAAATCTCATACTTGAAATAGTGCTCAGACAACTGAGTCTTCTATTAAGAAATACTATGTTTTCTCAGACTTCAAAAAGACTCTCACTTTCAGTGCAGCCCAGGGTCCAGACCTGATACACACTTACCTCTCTGCATCACCGAGACAATTGTCAAACAGTATCACACAATGAGCGAGACCTGGGTAACACTTCAAAATTGGCAGTATTTTATCCAGGGTTGTGGGATATAAAGTTATTATAATGAAAAGAAAATACGGTCGAGGAGTGATCCAATACTTCTGAGTTTGATCATTATTCATTAGTTTATACCTGGTCTTGTTTCAAAAAGGATTTTGGAAGCCTATAAAAGTCCAGACTATAACATTAAATTATGTTTAAATCAAATTCAATCTTGGCCAAAAAGCATAAAAATCAAAGATGGGACTAAGAAGAGCCAAGAAAGTGGCTTAAAATATGTGCGATCACGGCCTGATACTGGTCACAAATGTCTGTCTTATCTCTGTGTCTATTAGTATTGGATTCAGCGATAAGTAGCAGAGAGATTCAACACGTGGGTGGTTAAATAAGATGATGCAGGAGTTTATTTCTCTCAAATGTAAAAGTTCAGATATGCGCAGTCCAGGTCTGGTACGGGAGCTCAATCCACTGAATTTCGGGGACCCAGGGTCCCTCCGGCTCACTGCTCTGCCTTCCCAGGATAGAACTTATCCCCACGGTCTAAAAATGGCAGCAGAATGAAGAGCCCGGGGCCACCTGCCCACTGTTTCCTAAGAAACATCCCCAGAAATTGCTGCTCAATAATTCCACTTTTATCTCACCGTCCATCACTAAGCAGAGAGGCCAATCCCAGCAGGGGGAGCTGGGTAAAGCACTCATCCTTCTGGGCAGACGTATGTCCTCGTTAAAGTTCTGTTAAAACGGACAAAGGGGAGAGACGGATGTGCAGGGCGCGAGTGTCTGCCACAGCGTCACAGCGACTGAAAGGAGGGAGGGCACACGGCCGGGTCCGAAACCACAGAGGCCGGAAAGAGGACCAGTTGCTCAAGGCTCTTAAGGTAGCTGCGGGTAAACAAGATTGAAGAGAGGTGACTCTGGAGGCCCTCCTAAAAAGAAAAAGCTTGCTCTTGCCACATCCATGTGGCCCGTTGCGTAGGACCGTTTCTTACCACAGCTCTTACGCTGACAGTTTAGAAAAGATGTGTCTGCTTCTTTTTAAAAACCATAAGAAAAACGTGTTCTGTTGATCTTCTTTGTTTCAGAATTAAAGAAAACTCCCTTTACCTCCGTTTACGAGAAAGAAACCGCTGCAATCACAGAGACTACCAGAATCTTTCAAAAAATGGTACGTAACCTTCCGCCTACGGCCTTTCATGATGGATTTTATTTCTTAAGGACCACAAAAGCTGAGAATTAGATAACAAGGATAATGGGACAAAATGAATAGTCTCCCTTTCCAAAGCCATGGCCCTTTTCAGAGAGCGAGGACCTTGGCTCGGGGCCTTTTCCCCACAGCAGAAGTGAACAAGAGCGAGACACAGTCAGGCGTGGGCGAGGGGTCAGGGCGATCCTCCAACAGCCACGTTCTAGAAAGGCCCAGGTACAGGGCAATCAAGGCCCAGGAGGAAGGACCTAAGTAACCATTAGCAGAACAGGAACCGAGCAAAATCAAGGTCACTGCAAAGACTCTGCCCTCTCCACTGGTGTAAAGTCGGCCACATTTCTACCAGGGTCAGAATTTTAAGAAAAAACAGCAAAGTGGCTGATGTCCCCAAAGCTGTTCAGGAAAGGAATGTGTCTCTAGCGTGTCGTGGAGGCTGGCAGGTGTCTGGCGGCGTCCCGGGTAGCCCAGGAAGGCTGTGTCTTCTGGGCTGGCTTCTTACCTGTGGGGTTCTCACTTCCCACCTTGGCCACAAGATTCTGGGGAAACTCCTGACTCGTAAACCACGGCCTGGCCAGCGCCTACTGAGCTGCCAAGTCGTGTCCCATGACACCGCGATGCAGAGACGGCGCACAGCAAGGGTGCCACCTCTCCATCTTCCTAAGCCCAGGGAAGACGTTTCCGATCGACCTTGACATTCTCGCCTGCTGTACCCAGATTCTCACGACACAGCACGTCCGACCGTCACCATCAACAGATTAGACGTGGCACACAGGAAGGCGAACCTGTTCTCCATCCCGTGCCATCTCCAATTAACGAGAACGCCGAGGAAGTTTCCAAGCAGAACAACTTTTAGCTACATATATGGCCCACAAATTTCTGACATTGTGCACTCTACACCAAATGTTCTATCCTAAGAACAAAATAGACTTTTTTCTAATAACAGCTGATATCTATTGATCTCTCACAAGTGCTAAGCATGCGTATGTATACTATTTCAGCTAATCCTCTTAACAAACTGAAAGTCGAGTAGTATTATATTTCTTCGGTTCCAAGATGCCACTGATTGTAACAGCTCTGAGAGGAAAAATTACAATCCACACATTGATTACAGCACTCAACCCAATACTGAATTTGTTAAAATACATTTCTCAGAATTGAGGAGTCACAGTGATGTTCACGCTGTAATAGTTGGGAAAACAGAAGCATACAGAGACCAAGAACCTGGCCCTAGGTCACAGAGACAGTAAGTTGCAAGAGCTGGAATTTTTTCCCCAGCTCGTCTGGTTCGGCCCAGACACCAACAAAGATAAGACAGTCACTGGCCTACGATCTGAGATCAGCTACAGAAGGAGGTCGGCCTCACCTCTCCGCTGTGAACACGACCAGCGGTCTCAGGAAAGCCATCATCGAACCCGGCTGGGAATCATCAAAGTGAGGTTCGGCCCCTTGTTGCACCTGCTCGTCTCCTTTAGAGAGAAATTCGCAGTCCCAGTGCCGTGGGAAGCTACCCGTCAATGCAGCCTGGACTGTCAAAACCAAAGAACAAAAACCCCTGCGTGAAATTCTACAGAGTTCTAGAAAACAACGGTTAAAAGCTTATATATTTTTGTTTAGAAAGACAAAACACTGCCAAAAGAAAAATCAGGATGTACAATTGGACAGTATAGTTTAGCTTCTACTACATTTTTTAAAATAACTGAGGAAAAACAGCCGTACATAGAAGACACACCCAAATCATTACATTTGACAAATTATGAGTGATTGCTTTTATTTTTTTACTTTTCTGTTTCCCAAAGACTTTCTTTTAATGTAGAAATATCCTTTTTTAAAAAAAAAAAAAAACTGGAAATAAATAACGAAGTCTAGGAACCGTGCAGGGCGGGCCCGAGGTCCCACCGCCGAGGGCATCGGCTGACCACGGGGGATGAGCAACAGCGTTCACCCAGCCGGGCTGCGAGCTGCTCACCCCACGCGCCCGTGACCCTTTCTCTCCTCTCTCCACGAGACCCAGACACATCAACGCAACGTCACTGTCTCCCCACAATGAATACAGCAATCTTTGGTAAAATCAAAAAGACCAAAGTGAGACACCCCGCAGAGTCCTCGGTGCCACTTATAGGAGCTGTTTCTCCTTTCGCGGCATGCCGTCTCGACAACGGTCCTGTAAAATTCCGACCGTGGAGATAAAAGCAGGGGAAGGAGAGACTGCAGGAGAGCCTACTCCGAAACACCGCACGTCTCGAAATTTGCGCAAAACCTGTGGCTTCCGTCAGGCTTTTGTCTAATGACTAGTTGTCGGGAGGGCAGGAGAGACTATTTCCTTTCTTTTCTTTAAATTTGCAATCCTTAGAAATAGAGGGAGTGTACACTTTGTCTAGCGTAACTTCTCAGAAGATGCTGCTGCTTGAGTGTTTTATTCCTAAGGATGTAATTCTAAAAGACACTTTTTTTTTTTTTTTTTTTTTAGTTTCTCCTAGTTACTCGTTATTTAATGCTCTGGTTTGATTCTCCGGCCCCTCTTCCTCTTCCTGTTCGCCGTTCCTTCTCCTCGCTATAGATCTTTCAGGATTATGCAGCGTGTAGCCTGACTCCCCGCGCCAAGTTATTTCGATTGCTCCCCAAAGCTTTTATTAGATATAAGAAAAGTCAGCTTTCTACATCCCGCATATTTATGGCTACACTTATTTTTCAGAACCAGCGAGAGAGAAAGAGGAGAAAGGAGAGAGTTGAATAGAATATTAAAGTGTTTCTTAAAAATTATATAATAAGAATTAAAGAAACAGCTCCTTTTTTCATCTTGATGTTTAGGTATGAGTCCTCGGAGTTCCTGTAGCTATCTGTACCGTGTGCCATTACCAGCGATTATAAAGCGTTTTAACTTGTGAAATGTCGACGCGACCTTTAATTCGGCTGCTAATTGTCTGGCGTGAGGGTTAGGCACAGCCATGCTCCTGCAAAGGGGGTGGCTTGCAGCGGCCCTTACGGCTCGGGGCTCGCGGAAACGGAGCGTGGGAGGATGCGGGGCGGGCAGGCCAGCGCGGCGAAGGCGAAAACCAGCCCCTCGCGGGCCACCGGCTTCCTCCTCAGAGGTGCCAAGCGAGGCCCGGTCACAGGGGCAGCGCCCGCCCCCCCCTCGTCGCTCCATCAAATCTTGTCCTTTCTCACAGAGTCAACAGCCCGGCTCGTTCCGAATTTAGGCCCTGGGATGGGACGGGTGTGGGGCTTGCATGAATCATGTAATTTCTCTGGCACCTTTTGCATCTCTAAACCGAGAGTCGTGGTTTCAGGAGCGCAGTTGCCAAAAGTGGCCCCGGATGTCTTTCTGGGTTGCCTAGACAACAAGCCAGCTCCCATGGGCTCACTCCGTCCTGACCCGCGAGAGCGGCGCTCAGACTCAGTGGGGTGACAGGGTTCGGGAAACAAGCCCAGTCTTGCAAGTCTGCCCCTCCCCCAATAAAGCCAGCTCTTTAAATTGTGTCACATGACACTGTGGAATTCATGGCAAAACCCAGATAGGGCCGGCTTTGCTCGGCCGGCAGGGGGACTAACAGTTCAAACCGGAACCTCGCCACGGGGCTGGGGAAAGGTCAAATGCAGAAAACTCCACGCCCCACCACCTCGTTTATAAAAAAGTCAGGCACTTTTTCAACATAGATTTTTTTTAAAGAAACAGTAGATTTGAAAAAATAAATTTAAAAGATACATGTCCACGACAGGAAGGCCTGTGGCTCCAAGAACTGGAGGACAGAAAGAGGGGTCATCTAAGGCGCCCCTGTCTCCAGACGTCGGAGACGGGAGCAGGCGGGAAGGTCGTGGGGATGGACGAGGGGTCGCCAGCCCCATCTGGAGAATATGGCAGAAAGAAGGGGGCTCTCTCTGGGAGAAAAAAAACTGGGCTAGGAGCAGGAGAGGCAAGTGACGGGAACGGAGATGGAAGGTCTGAGATTGACCGGAGCTGGGGCGAGGGATGGAGGGGAGGGGAGCGGGGTTCAGAGGGAGCCCCGGGGAGTGGGAGACGGGGCGGCCTTGGAGCAAGGGCAAGGGCCGGATTAAGGCTGAGGGGAGGGGAGGGGAGCTGAGGCGGAGCAAGGGGTAAAAGCTGCGGAGATGCTTGAGAACAGGCCTTGGCTGATCGCGCTGGGAGCTCCAGAACATGCTGGAAGGAGCAGAAGCAGATAGGGGGGATTCTCTCCAGCAAGGATGATCAGTGCTCAGAAACTAGACCTTCAAGCGTGGACGCTGGGCAGTGTGAGCTGGGGAGGCCGGTTCGGCTAGTGGACCCCAAAACCATCTCCTACACCTTTGCTGCGTGTCGCAGTCTTGGGACCTCGGCGTTGGGCCTCGGGGCGCATGCTCTCTGAGGACTCGAGGCACGTGAGCTCCTCTCCACCCCACACTGGCCCTGCATGCCCTCCCTTCCGGCTCATGCGTGCGCCCAGCGGAGCCTCCCAGTGTCCCCAGCCCTCCGGTCCTGCCTTTCTTGCTGGGTGCTGAGCTCTTTGCTGTAGGTCTGGCTCCCGGGCTGACGGTGAAGCAGCTGGGAAAGCATCTGCCGCTCGTAGACAGGGACCCGAATGACTCCCAGGGGTTCCACTCAACCTTTGAGGAGAAGCGAAGTGCTCGCGGCCGTCTCGTGCCAGCCTGACACCTCCGTGGCGGGCGGAAACCACGGTCAGCTAGATTATGCTTCACCTCACGTGAAGGGTAGAAGGAAAAGCTTAAGGTAGTTTCCGTACTTTTTTTTTGTTAAGTACGTATTTTTAAGTAAATAAAAATTTGTAAGGTATTTGCTTCCAGAATAAACAAGATTTGTCTGTTTAATTAAAAAAAAAAAAAAAAAAGCCAGCCCCACGCAGCCCGAGTCTCTGACGGGGGTGTGGGCGTCACTCAGAGTCACTCTGAACTTTCGGAGCAGGACCTCCTCGCAGGCTTGGAGCAGAGTGGCGTGTGCACCGGCAGCCTCTCCTCACTTTGCTTCTGCAGGTTTAGCAAAACCTTGACATCAACCCCTGTCTGGGGTGGTTTCATTTCAGAAAGTCGGAAGCGCTTCTGGACATGGCTTTGCCGGGACCCGTGTCCCATCCGCACTGGGAGTGGCCGCCCCTCGCTGTGCTCCCAGGTGCTCACCCATTTCCTGGGAGAATGGCGAGCAGGGGACTAACTGGAAGTAGATAGATACAAAAAAAAATGGAGAATTTTAATGGCCAGCGTATGAAACAATTTTCGAGATGCTTGATCTAAAAGACATACGTTTACAGATACACTCAATGCCTGCAGATGTCGAAGCTCGAAGCTCGTTATTTCTCTGAAGGACCAAATATGTCTCTAAGATACAATGTTTAATTATAATAGAAAAGTTTGAAAGAGAAACATTTCAGTGCGACACATTTCATATAGAAGAACACATTTCCTTCCTTTTATAAGGGGGTATTATTCCTATTTTAATACTTTCAAGACTTTTAATTTCAAAGAATCATGAAACAGTGGAGACATTTCAGTCCAGACGGGAGCTCTTCCTGGTATTTGTCCGTGCTGCCCTTCCAGACAGGCCTGCCCCTCCTCCAGCTGGGAGAGCACCTGACAGCGAGGGCCACGTGCAAAGTGTGTGCTTAGGGTCTTCTGTTAGGTGAGGATTTTCATCCTGTACCTCATGAGCGTTCACACCTGCAGAAGGCAAAGTCGGAAGCAAATATCTTATATATTTTTTCACATAACTGTCTGTGGCAAAGGCTCCTTGTGTCCTGGGGGGGGGGGGTCTCTTTTTAGTTGATTCCTTCGGTTTGGGGCTTAAGATAAAGGATATCAGGGGCAAAGCACATGGTCATGGATGTCGATGACCAAAACGAACTTGCTGGGTTTCGATCGGCTGCACTGCATCCTGGGATGTGCCTCTGGCCTTCTCTTTTACTTTTCTCTTTTACTTTCCTTCCTCTCCTTTTCCACTTGACTTTGCCCCCACCACGTCCTCTGTGTCCCCTCCGATATGGCAATAGGTACTGGAAATAGAAAGATGAGCGAGACAGAGTTCCTGTCTTCTAGGAGATCATGACTAAAAGGAAAAGAAAGACAAATAAGAAAACAGTTTCGGTTCTTGTAAATGACCCTAAAATAGAGGTAGGTTGAGGACTCTGGACGTGAGAGGCATCAACTCTGCCTGGAGAGGGCCAAGAAGACCTCACAGAGAAGGTGTATCGAGCAGAGAGCCCTACAGGAAAGAAAAAAAAAATCCAAAAGCGTAAAGAGATGGAGACTCAGTGCTTAGAGGCTCCGAGGGCAAAATAATCTTTGGGGAAGAAATTCAGTGTGTCTGAAGGGTACTTATGAAGCTGTGTCAAATTCCGAGAGTGGGAGATATTTAAGCAACACTGGGAAATTATTATATTCTTTTTAAAAATGTGTTTGGGAGACTCGCTTTTCTAGTTTGTCACAGAAATTCAGAACCACACTTAAGAATCCGAAAGCATTTTCAGTAATAGAATCATCATGGGGAAATGTCACAACAAACAATTATTAAGCCCCCACTATTTTGAGCTTTGGGTCAATGTACTAGTCTGAATGTTTCTGCTTATTGCAAGAAAATGCTTTTAGAGAAAAGAAGGCATTTAAATTTCTCACGGCAGATTTTTTTTAACTGGATTATATAAATTATGTTCTTCGAAATGCTTCCTATATTATGAAAATAGAAGGAAAATCTGCATTTTTAAAATCTAATTAAATAAGTGACATTATTAGATTTATTTTAGGTCATTTTCCATAAACTTTTCATATTCTCTACGCTGCATTCAGGTTTCTGGTTCCAAGTACAGTGGAGTAACAGCATGCTTCACCCTGTCTGTCTGTCCCACCGAAAGCAGCTAGGACACCTGGACAGGGTTTATGGAACACGTATAGGAGATTCTCAGAAAAAGCAAATAGTAGCAGGTCAGTGGAGGAAGAAAACCAGAATTAGGAGTGCCTTCTCGTCCTCCGATAGCTCCCAGCCTGGACTCAAGGCCCACACCCCAGAAGTAGACAGTGGCTCCGAGATGTCGCGTTGGGAGAAACCCTCTCATTCACTCTAGAGGCAGAAAAGGGGCCAGGCACGACCCCTGAAAGTGTCTCACCAGTTGACCTGGGTGCACAGAACCTGAAGGGTTCGATGCTGCGGTCAGCACCGACCCAGCGGCGGAGAGGCAAGCTGAAATCCACGCATGGGACGACGGCCAATGCCGAGATTCCGCGAAACCTTCCTTCTCTCCCTGTGATGCTCCGTGCCTTATTTAAAAGGGACGGAATGAGCCAGAATTTAGACTCCGATGGCCAATAAGGACCCTCTTCTTTCTCGAACTAGGAACAGGTAGATTCCTCCATTGGCAAAAAAATTATATGCCCCTATTTCACAGTCAAACCTTTTCCTCTTACGGGCGATGCCAGTTCTTCGAATGCCTGCCTCGCTTGGCCACATCCCGCAGGCGAGGAGCTCTCCTTCCTCCTGCATCTTCCGGTTCCAACTGTCTCAGCGAGTGCGCTCCGTAATGGTAGCAGCAGCCGCAGCCAACTCAGCGGCCGAGAAGAAGTCCATATACAGGAGAGAAAGATAATAGGGATGGGGAGGGAGAGGGAAAACGTGGGTGGGGCTGGCAGACGACATAACAGCAGCCAACGAGAATTGAGAAGAGAAAGGGAGGCGGGGATCATATAAACTAATTACATAAAACAGGGATTTCCAAAAGGAAACGGAAATCCTGGGAGGTTTAGCAACTTTGGAGCAAAGAGAATTCTAGGCTCATGTAATAAATACTCACAAGGAAAAAAAAAAAAAAAGTTTGGGTTAAGAAGAGTAGGCACTTCCTCTCCTGGAGCGGATGTTTGGGATTGCTGTTTTTAAATCCGCCACGGCCGGTTGTCACTGGCAAGCCATCCTTGTCCTGAGCAGCGGAGGGCTGCATGTGGCGGCGTGGGCCAGGGGAAGAGGCTGACCACCAAGCGGGCCGTGACAGGTTCTCATTTTCACTTTCCTCAGGCTCTGCGGGTGACCCGCACCTCAAATTCCCAGCCGTTCTCTGGACAATGAGGAAAATTATCGGCCTGACCTGGTCCTTTCATTTTTTTCCCCCCACTCATGGCTCGAGCTTTCATTAGTTTTCATGTCTCATTAAGACGCAAACCAAAGAGTGAGAATGAAACACCTCGTGATTCGCGATCTTACTGGAAACGGGGAGCTGAGATCGTGGGGCCGGAAGTGAGTGCGGGGTCCGGCCGACGGCGTGAGCGTGAGCGTGACGGGCACCGGGCCGCCACGCGATGGCCGCCCCCCTACTCCCCCCTCCCGGGAACGACCGGGAGCAACGTCGCACCGGAAATCCTCGGAGTCTCCGCGTTTAAGTGTCAGTGCTCAACATCCCGCCCTCTCTCGGAGCAGAGAGAACAGGCTCAAATCACGCCGAGTTCCCGTCTTCTCAAGCCGTGGGGTGCATTTTGCATTCAACCTTGCACCGGCGCTCGGGTACGAGTCTGCGCCGTCGCTGCTGCGCCTCCGGTGCAGCGGCCGCGACCAGCTCGCCTGTCGATTCCCTCCTGCACGTCGGGCACGTGGCCGGCGGCTCGACAAACGAGCGGCAAGGAAGGACAGGTGCATGTGCCCTGCAGGGGCCGCCTGCTCTTCATGCGCACATGTGTGCGTGTGCATGTAACGAGGTACTGCCTCGCTGCGACGGGGCGAAGACCGCATGGCGGGTCCTCGAAGACTGAATGTAGCACTGCCACATCGTCGGCAACTTCCATTAGAAGAATTGAACGTGGGAACCTAAACGAGCACCACGAACACTCGCACACTGGTCCTCACGGCAGCATCGCTCACCGTAGCCAGAAGGCAGGGACGGCCCAAATGCCCGTCCACGGTGAGCGGGTAAACGGAATGCGGTAGACGCACACGATGGAATGTTGCTCAGCCTTTCAAAGGAAGGACATTCTGACACGTGCTCCGAACAAACGAACTCTGGAAACGTTACACTAAGGGAAATGAGCCAGACACAGAAGGTCAAATAGTGCACGATTCTGCCCAGACGAGGTACCGGGGATGGTTAATCCATAGAGACAGAATGCAGAGCGGTGTGATCAGAGGCTGGGGGAGGGGTCCACGGGGTGTAATTCCCGAGGATCGGTGGTGGTGACTGCGCAACAACGCGAATGTTCTTAATCCCGCCGAATCTCGTACACTCAACAGGGGCAAAAAGGGTAAAGTCTACATGCCGTACATTTTACCACAATAAAAAAGGAAATGAATCGGTAGTCACTTCATACAGTAACAGTCCTGAATCGGCCAAGAGGACGTCAGTGCTGGCCGTACCGCTCGCACTTGGTTGCACGTGACAAAGAGGCCGTCCCTGCGTGGTCACGCGCGCCAACTTTGGGGGAGCGCGCACCAGCGTGCCCCTCAGCTCCACACTGCTCTTTCTCCCGCGTGGGCCACAAGAACACACACTGGCTCTGTCAGCGAATGCGCCAGCTCCCCGGGCTCCCGAGGCAGGAAGTCCCTGGAATCTCTTCCTTGTCCCGCGAGTGACACCACCCAC
Source organism: Rousettus aegyptiacus (assembly GCF_014176215.1). Classification (NCBI taxonomy): domain Eukaryota; kingdom Metazoa; phylum Chordata; class Mammalia; order Chiroptera; family Pteropodidae; genus Rousettus; species Rousettus aegyptiacus. The sequence continues at coordinate 40,878,125 of NW_023416288.1, read as the reverse complement.
CCGAGGATTACTCACTTATTACCGCTGGCCAGCCTCCGAGGGACAGGAAAACCTACTTGGGTTCTCCTTCTAGATTCCCAGCCCAGAGAAGCAGTGTCAGACAGGGCTCAGGCAGAAGGGGCGGGGTCTGGATTGTAGTTCTCCACATTATTAAGTTGTGTGGCTTTGGGCGAGTCACATGAGCCTTCCGATCTGAACCTTGCACAGACTGACCAGCAGGGGGAGCCTCGGAGTGTCAGGAATACCACCAGCAAATGACTGGGGCTCTCCAGGGTTCTGGAAGAATCCTTTTTAACTGTTCCTCTCATCCCTCAGCTCGTTCCTCGTCTTCTGGGTGATTTCCCCCTCTGGTGATAGATATACACCTTTTTTTTTTTTTTTTTGTCATTTAGGAGAAAGTTTATTCATTCGTGTTAAGGAAATGTCTCGAGACCTGTGAATCCAAAGAATTTGGGGTTATGTTAATACAATGCCAACTAGACATAAAGCCCATTTAAGGATCGCTCCAGGGGGAGTTATTCCCATCAGCATAATGAGGTGGACAACCTCCGACTGGACGATAATGCTTTTTCCATGATTTCAGTCAACCAGACTCTCATACTCATAATATTCAATTGAACTCGCTAACCTTAATTATTTTCTTCATTTTAATTATTCAGGTGCATCTTCCCAAAACCTGGAGAAATTTATAGAAAGGTAAGTGGAAGAGGGATCTGAGAAGTCATTTTTAAATTGCGTTTCTCAAAGTTGAAAATCATATGGTATCACTTATATGTGGAATATAAACCTAAAAGCAACAAATGAACAGGACAAACAAACAGAGACTCATGGACATGGACTATAGGCTGGTGGTTGCCAGAGGGTAGGGGACGGGGATGGAAGGGGGAGTAGACGGGGTAAAGGGGTCAAATATGTGGTGACAGAAAGAAATCTGACTACGGGAGGTGGACACACGGTGTAAATATATATATGCCTTATTGTTAAAGTGTACAGCTGAAACATTGGATTTCGTTAGCCAATGTCACCGTAAAAAATAAATTAATTTTTAAAAAATAAAACAAACTCATAGGTACAGAGAGCATTTCGATGGTAGCCAGATGGGAGAGGTCTTGGGGGTGGATGACAAAGGTGAAGGGATTAAGAAATATGAATTTCCAGCCATGAAAATAGTCACAGGCTGTAAGTCATGGCGTAGGGACTATGGTTAATAACATTGTAATAACTCCGTGTGGTGTCGGATGGGTGCTAGACTTGTTGGGGTGAGCACTTCATAAGGCATATCTAATCACTATGTTGTATGCCTGAAACTAATATAATATTGAATGTCAACCATAATTGAAAAATGAATTTTAAAAATAAATATAATCAAAAATGGTAATAATAATAATAATAATAAATAAAAATAAATAAATTGGGTTTGTCATTTTGAAAAATGAGTGAAAACTCTGTTGTTGCCCCATAATCGCTTGCACTGGGCATCAGTAGTTAGTCAGTCACTCTGCAAACACTCAGAGAGTATCCTTCCTGGGCCAGGGAGCATTGGAGGTGATTAATATACCCATATCTTTAAAGAAGGATTGCAAAAAAAAAAATGCCTTTAACGTGGGTAAAACTTAGATCTGGCCAAACTATCTGAAAAAGGCAAAAAGGATTTTTTCCTTTTCCTGCTTTATGCATAAGAAAACAATTCTGTGCCTATTTGGGGCAGAAGCAAGGCCCTAGAATGAAAACCTTGAGAAACCCTTGATTTTTCACAGTTGGCTACAGGCCCACGACTGCCAGGCTGTCTCATGAATCCGAACATAAGTAACCCGGGTAACTCACCTGCGTTGATCGATAAGGAATGTTGTGAAGGATGCTAAAAACGCAGGAGCGTGCCCCCCTTCTGTAGACTGCAACCCACTCTTTTCAACTCTGTGCATTTTTGTGGTCTTTCCCTAATGGGAAAGTAGGTTAAAGTCTGTAGAGAAGAAAGTGGGAAAAGGGAATAGTGATACCAGAATGAAAGAAAAATAGCAAACCGTTCGCAGAGGGCGGCCGGACAAAGGTTCTTTCGCAGGCCCGGCCTGCGACGTTGCTTCCAGAGCTAGGTTTCCACGCGTCTGACATTCGGGTTCTGTCTGTGGCTTCTCAGTTTGTCTAGGAACCAGCTGTTGGACCACCCAGCCATCGTCATATACGCCATGATTGGGAACGATGTCTGCAATGGGTGAGTTCTTGAGAAAGAAGGTTTTGAAAAGTCTTTGACTGTGGGACCCCCCCACCCACCCACCCTTCTCCACTCCACGCCATTGCAGTAGCCTGCTGTTGGGCCGAAGTTCTCTGTCCTAGCAAGTCCCAGGCACAGGTGAAATCAACAAAATCAACAGGTAATGCTGAAAGACCCTATTTAAAACACATCCGATCCATTAATTCTTTGCTCCGATTCACAACAAATGCGTGTGTCATGATCGGTTCTGAGTTGTAGCACAAGAAATATACTTCTACTAGCCAAGAATCCAAGACTGAGAATCATGACTTTTTAACTAAAATAAGGCAAAATTAAGAACAGCTTCCTCACTCCTATTCTCATGAAATTACTTATGCGGTCGAGACTCCATACACTTAGAGCATTTGCAAAGAAACTGCACATAATTCACGGCCCATCCTTCCTATTCCCAGGGCCCCAGTAAGAAAGTGGTTTTGCTAACCTGCTGAGATCAATAGTGCTCTTGAAATGTTGAATACCTTAGAAACCACATAACAGTTTGGAAGGTTGTTCAAAATCTGCGTACGCCCCTAAGAATATGCTGCGCATGTGAATGCTGTCTGCTCTGTGATCACGGCCAAAAGGAAAAAGGGAGACATCGCATCTAGAACAAGTCCCCAGTAGCCGCCCACCCGCCATTTTAGAAAATGGCAGAAAAGGAAAGCCAAGAGAGGTTAAGTGACTTGCCCAATGAATGACAGAGCCGGCTCCCACCCTAAGTAGTTCTAGACCCAGGCCATCCTGCTCTCTGCCCATCCTTTGCTTTTCCGTACCTCAAAGTTCAGTGTTATTAAAATGCACTTGCCCTCATGGACACCTCCGTGAGAGCCCGAGAATTCTTACGGTGGAGGAGGTATAGACCTAACCAGTGAAGTGAGTTCAGTGCAGGAGATACCACACTGTGATCCAGAGATGCTTATGTGCCAGACACCCCTTGGCATCCCCAAAGCTGGTTTATGGCTCTCCCCAGAACTCAGAGTCATCAAGGTTACATGCTGAGGACCCAAGTCCCAGCCTCCGTGACGAACCACCTGCCCCCAAACCTGCCCTGAGCGCAGAGTCCCCACAGCAGCCCCGTGAGGCAAGTACGATTGTCCCCATTTTACAGTTGAGAAAACGGGATCTGCAGGGCCAAGGAGCTCGTTCATACTGCAGTGAGCCGAGCGGCAGAGCTGAGAGCCAGACCAGGGTCTCCGACGAAATTCCATGCACGTCCGACAGGCCACACCTGCCTCGCTTGCTTCCTCTCATGCATCTACGAGGATGTCGTGAGCACCTGCGCTGTGCCGAGCGCTGCGCCAGGCTCTGCGGTACATGGCAGAAGCCACGGTGCCTGACCTCGGGCTGCTTGCCAAAGGAGACGCATCGAGCTTCGGCCCCAACCCCATCGCAAAACAGAACAAACCTACGGTCATGTCGGCGCGGCAGGGGACAGACTGAGCTAAGGACGCCCGCAGAGAGAGGCTTTGACTCCACGAGCCCAAATCCCGAAAGTGCCCTTTTCCAGCAGAATCTGCTCCCCCAGGGCCCCCTCCAGCCCCGTCCTGCTTTTCCTTCCCAAAGAGCCTCAGGGCAGGCAGCCGTCAGCCAGAGAGAGACCTGTGCCAGCCTCGCCGCCTGCTGGGATCTGGGCACAGAGGCCCCGAGCATTCGGGTGAGAGAACAAAGTCGGCAGCGTGAGCCGTCCCCGCCGCGCCCGTTCCGTGGAGGGTTAGAAAAATAGAGACAGATGGCGACTGCACCTCCCCATCCGCCAGCACGTCAAGGTGGAGTCGATCATCCAAAAAGAGCAACGCGATTTCACGGAAAGCTCACGCCAGCAGCGAGTCGCATAATAAGCCCACCCTGGAGCGAGTTTGGGGATGTGTGCTTGACTTCTTTCTTTTCTTTTTATTTTTTTATGGTGGTGCCCGCTCATGTCAAAATAATGCAACTATACGCTTCTTTCTCAAGTCTCCAAACTCCTGTCGTTACTCAATCAATGCTTGTTAAATGAATGAAAGGTCGTGACCGGAAGATAGCTTTTCGTGTCTGGAATTCAAGAAAAAAAGTTAATATAGATGAACCTCGCTTTCTCATTGTAACTGCTCGATTCGGCCTAAGCTAGTCCAGCTTCCCTGGGCTTTTCCTGTCGCCATCCACGGAGCTGTAGCACGCGAGTGATTCAGAAGGAGGTGAATTCTTAGGAACGGGGCAGATGTGAGTGACCTACAGCAGCAGCAGCGGGAAATGTCCTTAAGACTCTCAGATCATACAGGGTGACGTTGACACTTCCCCAACATCCCAACATGACAGCCCTGAAAAGAACACTGTGATTGCTGGAAATGTGATAGAATTATAAAAGCTAGCGCTCGTCGCAAATATTGACACGGTTCCGTTTTTTTATAGTGGACCTAGAAATTATAGATTGTATACTTTCCATCTGATGGAGAGAGCTGGGACGGCCACCCACATACCACGGGTCATTTGTGTGCCCCGCCCACGCCCCCCCAAACATTTTTTCTGCACCGCCAAAGCTTCAGAGGTCGCCCTGGACATCTTGATCAGCACTGCATGAGGAAGTTGGCCAAGATGCTGATCCAAGGAGCCCGGACCGCCCAGAAACTGTCCTTCCACCCAATCGAATGGCAGAAAGCAAGCAGAGAAGGGAGTGGACAGACTGCTGCTTAGAGGAGGTCCCTCCCCCAGCCTCCTCCCTGGCAGCGCGGTGGCCAAGGGGGTGATAGGGAGTTTCCCAAGCAGCCGGCATGGCCTGGGGGACCCCGGATCTCTATGCTTAGGGCGTGTGGGCACAGGAGTCCCCACCCCACTCCCGGTTTGTGTCAAGACGCCTCTTCGAGGGGGTCGGGCGGAAGGTCAGTGATGCGATTCCGCCTGGCTGACCTGAGCACGGGGCTAATTCTATTTCGCGGCCGTTTCGAGAGGCGGACGCTGCTGGCGGGGGGTGCGGAGGGCTGAGGCGCAGGCGCGCGGCGGGTCCCAGGCTCGTCAGCTGCGGATCCGCGAGGCGTTTGCCGCCGGCAGAGGCCCTCTGCCTTCCTCCTGGCGGGGGCACGTCTCCCTGCCATCAGCCAGGTGCAGTCTGGCCGAAATACCCGCCAGGGTAACGAAGGGATCCCAGCCCTGCACCCAAGTCTGAGGCGGATTTCGCACGATCGGACGCAGTTCATTAGGACAAAGACGCACCTGAGCCTCCCAAGGGCCGGGGCGCTGAGAATTGGTTCATTTCGCTGTGCACATCAAAGGAGGCCGCCGACCACGCACAGGTGTGGGTCGTGTGGCTGTCCACGGTGACCCGAAAAGCTTCCGTCAGCAACGCCAAGCCTTGCAGTTCCATTTCACTGAGTAATTAGCCTTTTCGGAGGTGCTTGCTGGATTTGTGGGGTGCTCTCTTCACAAACACAAACTCGCTCAGATTCTTTGTTTATCATCACAGTTGTGTCTCTAACCAAAAATAATAATAATCATTAAATAGGGACTAGAGAGACTTGCCCCATTTTAATTCACCTTGCCTTCCCATGGTTGGAGAGAATGAGCTCAGCATAATCGCTTTGTACCAAAGTGCCGCTGTACCAACAGAAAAAAAAAAATGCAGGCGCCAAGGCAAAAGTGAGCAGGCAGAGTGCACCAGGGGACCGCCGACAGAGGACCGGACAGAGACACTCCGCTCGCTTTCCTTCCTGTCGCGCCGTCACAGTCCAAACACACAGTGAATATAAAACCTAGTGTTTCGGGTAGGTTCCCTGGTCTGAATAAACCCACGAGGCAGCCCGGAGCCCCCTCACAAACTCAGGGCCTTCCACAGCTTTGGCGTGTGCACAGCCAAGCGAAAGCCCCTAGCCGGCCTTCCGCCCTTAGTAGGGAGGGCTAGGCAGCCTGCTCTCACATCCTGAGCGTGCACTTTCTGCAGGTTAGGGAGACCTATGTTCACAAAGTAACATAATTTTTCCTGAGGTAACAAAACACATAGATGTAGCATTCTGTTCTACATGCTGGAGTGTGTTAAAATGGGACAAGTTCTTTTTTTCTCTCATTTTTTAGGAAAGTCTGAGCAACCCGCCGCATAGTACAGGAACACATACGCCAGCCACAGCTGGCACTGTACTGGTGCCCAGAAATGCCAGGCTCGACCTGCCCGTTCCTCTGTGTGGGTCCATGCTGCCGTTCACAAACCGGCCCCTGTGATCCTCACAGCTCTGGTCAGCCTTGTCGCCCCTGGATAGCAGATAGCAGTCCTTTGGGAAGTGGTTTTATTTGACGAAGTGAAGCAGGTAGAAGAGAAATAACATGAAATTTCTGCCCTTCCCATTAAAGCTTGGGTGGAGTCCCGTTTTTCCCCCTATAGGAAGGATAATAAAAGTGATACGGGAATCCGTTTTATTATATTATTTCTCTACTCACAAAGTAACATCGATTGTGAAAAGTCTAAATAATACAGGGCTTAGGAAGGGACGGTCTCCCCATGATCATTTCCTGCTACCGCCACTAAGCGGACCGATCGAGAGAGCTGGGTGTATGTGCAGCCAGATGGTATCTGTGCAGATTCCAATTTGCAGGTTCGTAATATTCATCTCGATGTACTTATACTATGCTTACTCCTCGGCCATTTGTCCATGTCAATCAACAACACTTCTTAGCAGTCTTTCCATGCTAATACATAGAGATTACTTAATTCTTTTTATATTTTTTTTTTCTTACTGAGGTGAAATTCACATAATGCAAAATTGGCCACTTTAAAGTGAACAGCTAATTCGGTGGCGTTTTATACATTCAGAATATTGTGCGACCGTCACCCGTATCTCAGCCCTTCAACCCTTTTAGTGGTCGTACGGCATTCTGCTGCATGGACGTACTGCAATTTACGCAGGCAGGCCTTTTGGCTTTTTTCAGTTTTACTGTATTCCAAGTAATGTTGTTATTTGTGTGTACGCTTTTGTATCTTTGTGGAACTGTCACTATATGACAGCTTCCTGAAAGTGAAATTTCAAGTCAAAAGTTAAGTCAACTTCAAATTTCGATACCTTTTGTAAAAATCCCTCCAAAGCGACAGTGACGATGTCCATATAATAGCTCCCTTAAATGTGAGGATAGCGGATACCCCAGGAGCCTCTCTCTGTCCCCTCTTCCCATGTCACTTAGGCCGTGGGTTCAGCCTGTGAGTACTGGACTTAATTTTTCTGGTTTGGAATGTGCATTACATTCCCTAGGGTCGCTGTAACCAAGTCCCACGCACTCGAAACAACAGGAGTTTCTTCTCTCGCAACTCTGGAGGCTGGCAGTCCCAAACCAAAGTGTCAGCAGGGCCTTGCTCCCTCCGAAGGGTCTGGGGAAAAAAATCTTTTTTTTTTTTTTTTGTCTTCTCATGCTTCTGATGGCTCCCAGCAATGCTTCGCATTCCTTGGCTGGTGACAGCCTAACTCCATTCTCTCCATATTCTTCCCTGCATGCACCTGTGTCTTTTCTTATAAGGACACTAGTCATTGGACTTAGGGTCCACCCTAATGCAATACAATCTTGTCTTAACTAATGATAGCTGCAAAGACCCTAGTCCCAAATAAAGTCACATTCCAGGGAGGCCATCCAACCCATTACAGGGTCATTCAGGAACTTCAGAATTTTAAGAACTCAAAGTAGAAAACAACATACAGCATTATTCTATTCAGGTTAGCATCAGGCAGCTTAGAGCTTCAAGAGCAGATGACAACCTTAGAGAACTCATATTCCCAGGTTAATGTAGGTTCATATGTTAATTCGAGCTTGAGGTATTCCTGAAAGTGTATACAAAAGTCAATTGTAAAAATAAACAGTAATAGACTTACGCATTAAAGCCAAAAAGTACTCTAGGATCCCTACTTTACACCTTGCCTCTTAAACAAAAAACTAGAAAAAAAAAAAGAGTAAACATAACTTTCAACGATGTATTTCTAGAATATATTTGTACATTACTTATTCTTTTTTCAAACCAAATTAAAATAAGTTAGCCATTTTAAATTCAAAAATGTCTGATTGAAGCTAAAAATTGCCTTCAGTTCACTTGCGATTTCCATCTTTTTCTTAAATTCTTTGATTTTAGGCCTATGTTCTTTTCATGTTTCAAAACTTTTTATGTTTTTACTAACTTTTATGAAACAAGAAGATAAAAATGTAATTTAAAACGTCAAATACCTTCTATAGAGCACAAACAGTACTATGGAAACAACAAAAATAAGCCAGGGAAGCAAAATGGACTTGTCTGTTGGCAAATGGCATCGCAGGGGTGTAGCCTGAAATAGCAGTCCTCGGGAAATTCACGCAAGTTCAAATTCAGGGTCAAAAGGAAGGATATCGTATGGACACATAATATAACTTCATTTCAGTGAAATTCGGTTTCCCCGACTATAATGTATGTGGAAAGTTTTAAAAACCAAGTTGCAGACCTCAAAGTGTCAAACAAATAGTAATCAATACCAGATCCATCTGATTTCATCAACTGTATGTATCGGTCAGGATAAGTAAGATTATGCTGCAGGAACAAACAGCCCCTAAAATCTTCATAGCACAAAGCACTGTTTACTTCTCACTCAAACTACATGTCCATCCAGAATCATCATGCACCTCTGTTCCGGGACTCAGACTGGTGAAGTAACCGCTGTCCAGAACAGTGCCCAGGCCCATGTCAAAGGAAAAGAGTTTTTTAGAGGCTCCATTACCACTAAACATGACGTATGTCACTTCTGCTCATAACTCATAGGCAGACCAGCCACATGGCCCACCCAACCACAAGGGAGTCAGGAAGCCAAGAATATTTTGCAGACGGCACAAATAACCACCCCAGTGGTGGGGTGGGGTGGCTTCAGGGGCAGGTATTTTGTATTCGCGTGCATCTATCCTTGTAATCTACTAAGGCGTTTTCTGTTTCTTTTACCCACAGGCGGATAGACCCAGTCCCAGAAATGACCACTCCTGAGCAACTGTATTCCAAGGCCACGGAGACGCTGAAGTTTCTAAATTCCCACCTGCCGAATGGCAGCCATGTTGTCCTGTCCGGCTTACCAGATGGAACCTTTCTCTGGGATAATCTACACGACAGATACCATCCTCTCGGTATTGGTTTGAAGATACATTTACTCTTTACCGATGTTGATGTATATATAGTTCGTATATATATATGGTTCTTATCATATAGGAATATACCTAAAATGCCAGCACAGTACAACGATCAGGACTGCTAAAGGGCAGAGACCCCAGGGGCAGGATCTAAAGGTCGTTATTCAAAGGTAGGCAGAGTCAGATCCAGAGCCAGAAAGGGCGGAAGTATTTAATGAAGAATTAGGACAAATTGAAAGGTAAGGGTTTAAAACGAGAAACTCTTTGAGCCGAGGGTAATTTCTAAAATGAGCCGATAAAGCCAGAAGGAGAGACAGAAAGCCCTAGGAAAGGGAAAGATTTCTTCGAACCTCAGTGTTGAGCGCCCCCCGGGGGCCAGGTAGAATTCTGCAGCACGCCGCCGGGCAGAGGGCCTGCTCCCTGTTTCCTCACTCCCCTGGAGTCCTTGGCTCTGAAATGCTTTCGAGAGCCCCAGAAACTTCCGATCCATCTTTAGCATTCCAGGCGCATTATGCTGCAAAAGCGGTGGTAACTCACGTTATGAAAGGTTGCCAGGCCGAACCTTAAAACACTCCTGCGAGATCAATGTTTTCATTAATTCCGTTTTATAGATGAATAAACTCAGGCTCAGACGAGTGAGGTGGCTTGCCAAAGGTTGCGTAGCCAGCTCATGGTATGCGTAAGCTGGGTGGTGCACAACTCTTCCTTCTGTGTGTTGGAGGAAAATGTCCCTTCTAGGCAACGTGTAACCAGCAGTGGACACAGAAGCCAAAAATCCCTGCCAACATGAGGCTTCTATTCCAGTGGGAGGAAGATCCCCAAATTACACCAGGGATGATAAGCAGGAAGGGGGGACAGGCGGGAAGGGGGGACGGAGAGTGTGGCCTCGCTGCCCGTGACAGGCACCCAGAGGAGAGGCCTGGGTACCCTCCACGCAGCCCCGACTCGTCGGCATCTGTGCCAGCTGCGTTAAGGGGCAGCTCCGTCCCTGGTGCGGCCACAGCTGCTCCTTATGCCAGCCCGAGCCACCGTGTGCTGTGGCAGGCCACGCACTTCCTCCTGAGTCTGCGGAGCGATTCAGGGGGACAAGACCAGGATCTCGCCCCTCAGTGCCCTCCACAGGAGGGCTGTCCCGTGCACGGTAACTTCTCTGTACCTTTTCACTCTCCCCCTGCACCCCTCTTTAAGCCAACCCCCTGCCTCCCTCAGGGAGTCCCATGCCTCCTCCCATGGGAAAAGAGCAGGGCCCTTTCACCAGCTCTCAGAGGACTCTGGTCCTTTCACTGGGGGGACGGCGGTAGACACCCACATTCCAGGCTCCTCACCAGTGAGACTGAGACCACTTCCTCTTCAGTTCAGAAACGTACCACAAATGTTGTGATTCTCCAAGCAAAATACTGTCTAGCCTCGTGTGAGGAGAGCTCAGTTTCTGCTGTTCCCGCGGCTCTGACAGCGCCCCGTAGAAACGACAGCATGATTTCGCAGAGGAGGACGTGCCCCATCCTGGGCTGCCTCAGACACATGGAGGACGGCCACTTGGGCTGATGGCGTCTCTCTGAGTCACTGGCTGTGAAAACTGCAGCTCCCACACAACTGTTTTAGATTCCTAAATTTCTCCCATGAGAAGAAATGCTCGGGGCAGGGAAGTTGGGGAGGGAAGACGTGCTCCCAGTGTACCCCATCATACCCACAGGGACCCGGCTTAAATCCCATTCTCTTTCCATGGACTCTGGTTAGGCGGCTCCGTAAGTCCTTTCAGACCTTTGACTTAACCACGGCGTGTGATAATGACTCCATGCGATCTGGAAGGGGTGGGGCGAGGGACGGGAGGTGATTGGGAAACTCGTCGATCCCTCCGGTGGATTGTCTAGTGGATGCTGGTCTGCAGCCAGAGTGACCCGCTCCCCCCCGCCCATTACGACACCCGGGGAGGCGGTGCTACCAGCATCTAGTGGGTAGACTCCAGGGAGGCTCCGAAACGTCCTCGATGCACAGGACGCCCCTACGACCAAGGTCATCAGTAGTGCCAAGGTCAAAGCACCCTGCTCGAGGCTTTGCCTTGTTCTCAAACAGCCGTGACATGCTGTAACGCCCAAAGAGGAAGAAGGAAAAGATGTAACGAGTTTGTCCTATACAAACGATCCTAGTTTTGAAAAAAAAAAAAAAGAAAATCCAATTTGGGAGAAAGCCAAAGCCATCAATAACTTGTTTAATGTTTTTAAGTTATTATTCATTTTCTAAAATATTTCTGGTGCCTGGTTGCCATGGGCGACGGATTATAAATTCCTCAGCGAAGCATCGGGGTCCTTCCCAGACAGAGTGGGAGGAAGGGAGGCTCGACCCAGCTTCCCCTGTACTCTGTGGCGGGCACACGACCCACGTAACAGGAGAGGCTCGCAGAGGGGCCTGCCGCCCACACGTTCTCTGTTATGCTTCTGCTCCAAATCCAATCTTCAGATCTGCGTTCCCACCTCACATGGACCAGCGGGGAAGCCGGTGAGTGCTGGACCAGCCTCGGGGTTCCGATGCTCTGGCTAGGTTAGAGCGGGTCTCACCTTCATCCACAGCCCAACGCCCTAGTCCGATTCCCACGTCGCCGTGCTAACGGCTGTGGAAGCAAACAAGGAGGTTTTCCAGTTCATTTCTCTCTCGGAGCCTAAAACAGGACAATGTAGCCACCCCTTAAGGGCTAGGAAAGAGTTCTGGGAGCAGAAGGGGTTGGGGACGAACCCCTGGACCGGTGGTGATATGACCTTAGTGCCTCCGTAAGACAGGCAGGAAGTAATATTCCTGGCGAGAACGGATCGCCTTTTTTGAGACATTACCAGAGAGTCAGTTTCACACACTAGGATTCTACTTATGCAAGATCTTTTGAGAAAGGTCCGCTTTGACCAGCGACGAGTCCTCTCAAGCATCGTCGATGAGAAAGGCAACCTTTCCGTCAATATGTCTGAGATAACTATTACGTGCTTTGTGGATAAAGATGACATGAAAATGGAGGTCTCATCCTCAAAGAAGGGAGAAAAGACAACTCAACTGGGGAAAACAGGATGTAGATCCTGACGGTGAAATGACCCAGCGTCAGGGACCCTGGTGCCAGCCCCGGGCATCCTGCGGGCCATCCTCAGGGGCGGACCGTGGCCGCGATGTCCGGGAGTACTGGCCGCAACCAGGCGTGCAACCAGGCCTTCCACGAAGGGCCTCTGCCACAAAACGTCAGCGGCGGCTCCGTTTCACTCTGGTTACAGTGAACTTAAAACACAACGTATTTTAAAATACGATGCAGTGTGCCTTACACCTCATTACTGTCCTTCCCCCCGTCTGGATTAATGTGGTTTCACTAAGTTTTAGTGCCCTAGATAGTATTTCCTGGAGATGCAATTGACCAAGCTTTCATGGTGCCTAAAATTTCAATTAAGATCCCAGCATTAAATAAATACCACAGACCTTGCCCTAAAGAGCTTACAAATGACTGAGAAACAAACTGTTACAGAAAAGGCCCTTTTATCTTCAGAAGGCGCATGTGGCATCGCTGGGCCAGCCAGTGGCACCCTCCCCACCCCCAGGCGTGTGCACACGCATGTGCGCGCGCGCGCACACACACACACACACACACTGACAGCTCAGCGCTTGTGATCCCTGGCCACTGCGGGACAGTCCTTCTGCTTCGCCTTGGTCAGTCTGGTCAGCTCCCTTCAGCAGAGTCGCTGTCTGACCAGGAGTCACAGACACTGCTTCTTTACAGGTGTGACATGTAGAGAGAGTCGGTCTTCAGACTCAGGCTCCTCAAAAGGCAAAAGTACCATTAAAGGACCAGGGATAAAAGATAATACCTACAAAGAGGGAGTAGATGACCAACCGGCAACGCCGGCAGGGGAGAAAAGCATAGGAACTGTTTCTTCTCTTTCTTTACGCCGTCGGCCCATCGCGAGCTCTCCCACCTGACCTCCACACGACCACCCTGAGTCACCCGACGCCCCCACAGGCAGAAGTGCCAGAGAGAAGGGAGAGAAGGGGCCCCGCCTCTTTGCACGTTAACTACACCTGCGCGCCCTCATCCTGCGCGGTGGACTGACCTGCTCGCGCTAGGATTGTCCCTTTATCAACCTGGCGCAGGATGGCAGGGAGGTAGAGCGGGAAGGGACGCGGATTGGGAGGAGGCCCGGAAGGGTGGCGCGCCTCGTGGTCCCATCTGAGGCGTTCTGGGACCTCGGCGGTCGGACGGCAGGAGGAAGGGAACGAGCCCGATGAAGCAAGACCAGGGCCGGGCTTAGTTCCCAGCGGGGAGCCAGGCGCAGGGCAAGCTTCAGTCCCCCTGGAGGGCAGAGCAATCCGGGCTCGACGGTAGGAACGGGGAAGGTGCCGGAGTGCTGCTCAGGGTCCGGCGTGAGGTGCCGCCTCCCCCCAAGTCGAAGAGACTTTAGCCACCGGGCTGGGGAAAGAGAGAGAGGGCGGACACTTCTCGGGGAGAAGGGCCTCGTCAGGGCTAAGCAGGGTGTCAGGGTCCCGGCCACGCTAGCCAAGATGCATCCCGAGGCCCTGGTTCCGCCAAAGGACCCAGCCGCGGAGTGCGGGCCGGGCGTGTCGGCCACTGCAGCGGGTAGGGTGGAGGGACGCACGGAGGAAGGAGACAAACTCCAAAAACACACGCAGACCAAAAAAAAAAAAAGTAAAAAAGCAGAAGAAAAGAAGCCTCGGGGCGGAAAGCGGGATCCTGGAGAGAGCCGGCGCCCAGGCCCCCACGCGGAGCCCCTGAACCGCGGAGACGCAGACGCGGCTGGGCGCGGAGAAGGCCGGGCGAGTCGCTGTGGCTGTGGCGGCGATAAGAGGCCTGTGGTGTTCCAGTCTTGAGATTCACTCAACCACACGGAGAGAGATTTTTTTTTTTCTTTTTCTTTGACAAGAAAATCGAATCCATCTTTCCGCCTAACGGACCTGAGGTGTAAGTGAAAAACGAGAGTGCCCCCCCCACCCCGATCGCCCTCCCCGCTCCGCGCCGCGGCCGCTGTTTCCCTTTATCCTTCTGAGCGCGAGAGACGCGTTCATGGAGAAGACGTCGGTTCCTCGCCCCTGAGAACCGGGGGTGCCTGGATTTTGCGTCTCAGCCGCTGCGCGAGAGTCGAATTGCCTCGGGGATGGGTAGGCCGTGAGGAGGGAGGGGGGAGACGGCGGGGAAAGGGAAGAGAGAACCCTCACACGGGCCGCGTCTCCCGCCGATGTCCGGGAAACTCGGGGTGAACCCGCACGTGGCACTCAGCGCCTTCATTCACAGACCCCTCTTTAACTTGCACCAGAAAGTAAGTGTGGGGCATATCTGCTCTTTAGGGCTCACCCAAGACACACGCTGGGCCTTGCAGGGACGGAGCATGCTGGCCGCCTACCGCCCCCCCGCCCCGCCGCCCCCAAGGGCAGCCCAGACCCTGCTGGAGGCCTTCGGGTCACCAAGCTGCAGGGCAGCACATGGTCAGCCCCTCAGACTCTCAGAAAGTCCTGCCGGGTCCTCAGCATGAGATAATTGGGTCCCACTTGGGTGTTTCGTAAACTTGGAGAAGAGGGTTTGTTGACTGCCACGTCGAGTGCTCCCCGTGCCCCACGGGAGCCTGGCACTTGAGGCCATTGCCGGGGTGATGCCCTGACCCGTGTGGCACCCTCGGACCCCTTTCCGGGGTCCTCCCCAGGCCCCGCCCTAGCCCACGCCAACACCTCAAGAAGGGAGTGAACTCCTAAAGGTTCCCCGCAACTCCAGCCTGAGTTCCTAGAAGGTTCAGAAAGGGAAGCACAGGCATTTAAGAGCAAAAGGTATTGAAAAATCAGGGCCGGTCCCGGGAAGTGTTGGCCTCCGCCAGGGAGTCAGGGTCACCCATCGTGTCTCCTGTGGGCTGCCACACTGGAGTGCATACGACATGCCAGACCTCTCTGTTCCCCAGGCCAGCTGAATGAGGACGTGACCTATGACCAGTTCTACACCTTCCTGAGCTGCCTCCAGGTGAGCGCCCACGGCCTCGTCCCCAAGACCCTCTTCCCCCCACGACACCAGCGCCCTTCCCCCGTAACCAGAGGGTGTCTTCCCGTTCCCAGGTCAGCCCCTGCCACGGCTGGATGTCTTCCAACAAGACACTGCGGACTCTCACTTCACAGGTAGGACTGTCCCCGGCCCTTCGGTGCCAGCTTAGATCGCCCCTGCCCCGTATTTTCTGCAGTGTTTTCACTGAGGATGAAGTTGGGGCAGGCGATGGCCTTCTGGCTGGCGGATAGAAACGTTAAACTTCCGGGGAGACTGAGGAGTCAGGAGAACGCGGGATGCCTCGTCTCTCTCCCTCTGCCTCCTCTGAGTCTGTCACTCTTACCGCGTCCCTCGGTCACTGTCTCCGTCCAGGCCTCTCTCTCATATGCGCGCACGCACACGCACACACACTCAGACACACACACATGCCCACCCCTTTGAGCTGGCCCGAGGCGTATTTGCAGAGACCGGAGAGCGAGGCATCACCTGGGCAGGTCTGCAGCTCCACCTCGTCCAGCAAGGACACAGGGACTGCTTTCTCTTCTCTAAGGCAACCACAGTTCAAGCTCGTTTTCACAGATAACGAATAATCTCTCTGTAAGAGAGTCTTTGAATTTTTCCCACAGAAGAAATATATTTCAATTAAAAAAAAAAAAAAAAAACCTGGGAGGATATAGAAAGGCACAAAGAACAATAACAAAAATCACCCCAGATCCTCCCGTCCGCAGTTAACATGTGTCTTTCCAGCATTGCTTTCAGAGACGGCTTTTTTTGGCTTTTTCCCTACGTAGTGTCAGAATACACGTACTGTTTTATGCCGTCTGCGGCTCTAAATGACTCCTCGACGTCGTGATGTTATAATCCTTTTAGAATATGCAGTGTATGAATGTACTGGGATTTATTTCATTCCTTGGTGTTGGATATGTGGGTTTCCAATTTTTCATAGTAATAAATAGCATTGTGAAGAGTGTGTGTGTGTGTGTGTGTGTGTGTGTGGCTTTGTGTACCACGTCTATTTCCTTGAGACAAATTTCTAGAAAAACTATGGGATCGAAGAGTACGACCTGTTTAAAGATTTGATCCACTTTGCCAAGTTGCCCTCTGGAACGGTTAAACAAATTGACATTCTCCACGGCCTATCCCATGGCAATATGCTCTCTTATCATGATTGTTCATCTTTTTTTCCCCCCCGCCAATCCCATGGAGGAAAGTGGTATCTTATTTCTTTACTTTGCACCAATTTGGTTCCTAATGAATTTTAACGGTTTCTCCTTGGTTGACTATTTGCACATGAATAGACTTTAATGTGCAGAGCCCTCTGTGCTGCTGGCTTGGGGCGGGTGGGGTGGGCGCTATCGATTTCTTCCTTCTGCCTGAATTGTGTCACGAAAGCCACAGCCTAGATTTCACGGAATTCTCCCTTTCCTTTTGTATTCAGAGGGCAGAACAACTCTCTGAAACGCTGAAAAAAATTGCAACCAGCCAGAAATTTACAAACTTCGATCTTTTCTACGTGGATTTCGACTTCCAAGAAAGTAAGTATCGCTCGGTGTGGGTACCGACACAGGACAAAAGGAGCAGCTGCGCCTCAGAGCCCCCCCACCCCCACCCCCAGCAAGGCGTTTCTACGCCAGCAGGCGGTAGATGGAGCAGGGTTTCCACCCTACCCCCCAAGCCCCGCCGCCACGGCCGTCCTGACACACCAACAGCTCTGGGTATTGAAGAAAGGTAAAGTGTGACACCCCGGGAAGGTGGAAACTCAGCGTCGCTACATCGCCCTCGTCTCAGAATCCCTGAAGCAGCAGAACCAGTGACCACCGGGAAGAGGCTCCGGCAGGGACCCAACACGTCAGTGGACTCGCTTAACTCACCTTGCCAGGATAGTAACGTCCCACGCACCGCTGGGCTAGACACGAGTGTGACGGGAATGAGGGAGAAGGCAGTGCCTCTCGCGGTGGGCGCCGACTTACCGGGGGACTCCATCATAATGCTGATCCATAGGGCCCCACACATAAAGAAACTAATCGGGGTGCCAGTGGGAGGGCCGGAGCGGACAGTCGAATCCCAGCTTCCTGGAAAGGACATCAGTATTTCTTTTCTAGAATTCTGTCCCAACCCGGGGGTCACTGATAAATGGCCGCAGGAAAACAGGCATGATTACTGGAGCTGCGGATTTCTCCTTTCTCTCTTGACTTTGGAAAGTTATTATTTATTGGCTTGAATCCTTCTAGTCTCCATCTAAGCAATCGTTGTACAAGAGAAAAGCCTCCTTCCTGTTCCTCGTCTGCCCATTGATGCTAATGGAAAGCTTTGTGGTGTGAGCTGAGGATGGACGATTTCTCTCGTCCAGAGTTTATCACCTCTGACTCCCCCCACCAAGCCCCCGCCCCAGCCCAAGCAGCTGGGATAAGGCAGATGGCCATCATGAATTACCAAATATTACATTAGCTGACATGTTTTGTATTGCAGACTCTAGCACTTCAATTCTGAACATCTTTTCAACAAGACCGATCTCCTTTAACTAGATTTCATGCCCAGGTGATACGCATTCCTCTCATGGGGAGAGACATTTTGATCAATAACGTCTCATTAAAATTCAGAGTTAAAAACTCATTAATGAATTCCTGGTGTAAACAAATATACCACCAAGTGATCTTTGATCATCATCAACCTCGAATATAGTTAAAGTTATTAAAAATATAATGATGTCTAATGTTCACACGGGACTTTTTCATTTTCTAGAGTAGCCTCTAGCGCTGTCCTTTATTATCTTTAGGACTATAGGCAAACCTCGAACATGTCTAAACTGTCCTTCCCAGATCTGAATGTGGGGATACCATATGTATGTAACAAATCTTTATGATGATTTTATGACGTAGCATGCGGTCCTCCGACATGCCATGCCCGGTACGTTGCTGGTCCCCAGGAAAGAGTACCTGTCCCTCACGCCCTTGCTACGCAACATGTGTTTTGGGGTGAGCAGTATCCACTGCAGCTGGGAGCTACTTAGAAATGCAGAAACCTAGGCCCCACCCCCACTTAGGGCCTACCTCATCAGAACCTGCATTTTGACATAATCCACAGAAGGTCCATACGCACGTTAAAATTTAATAAGGAGGGCTCTCTAATGCTCCAAGGTTAAGAACTTCAGCCTGCCAGTCATCAGATCTGTGGGGACAGAGCTAACAAAGCAGAATGGTCTTACCTTCGTGAAGGACCTGGGGAGCAGAGCTTTATCCTTGACCCCATGTCGGCCAGCGTCCCACTGACATGTTTGGAAGCCTCCATCCGGCCCTGAAAGATGATCGCTCATCTCAGAGCCTTTTACCTCTTGCCGACTCATCTTCCAACTGGTTACGAACTAAACAAAGGCAGCGAATTGTCCTCCCTCCGGGAAATACCTGCTTGAGTGGGTAATGTCCCTTTTCTTCATCTGAGCCACATCTCCCGAACCGAGGAAGGAAAATGCTACCTGGCCGACAAGGACTTTTCTACTCTGACCCTTCGAATAGACCAGCCGCTGGCCTCCGCTCCCACAGCTCAGTGAAGACCTGGTTCTCAGTCCCCG
The DNA here is from genome assembly GCF_014176215.1 of Rousettus aegyptiacus. Taxonomy (NCBI): domain Eukaryota; kingdom Metazoa; phylum Chordata; class Mammalia; order Chiroptera; family Pteropodidae; genus Rousettus; species Rousettus aegyptiacus. Next base: position 40,859,219 of record NW_023416288.1, on the reverse strand, counting down.
CCCCGCCACGTATCTGTAGAAACAACCAATGACTTTGAGCCGCCAAGAGTTTCCTGAATCTTCTTCCACAATTTCCATTACATCTCTGAAAAGCTGGTCATCGGCAGCATTTCTCTCACTTTACGGATAAAGAAAGTACGTTATGTGTCAAATCCCGAGAGATCATCCGTGCACATTCGTGAAGGTTCATGGAGGTCTTCTGAACAACAAATAGGAGTTCCGCACGGAGCCGCTGTCTCGGCCCGCTGACCCTCCGGGGCGCTCAGCCCTGCTGAAAGACCAACAGTTTCATTGCTTCTCTATCACCGTGGGGCTCAAAATATTTTCCCTGCAGCCCTCCTCGCTCGAAATGTGGTGCCGAGATCCTTTTACGTAATTGCTCGTCTGACGAGCCGAGTGATTTTCACGGCCATTGCTTGACACGCGTGGGCGGTGGCCCCGAGCGGCGGCCCGCGAAAGGCCACGTCGACAGAACGTTTGATCCCTGCTCCTGGACCCGCGGTTCTGCCCTGCCGGCCCCTGGGAAATGCGACGGACTTAAACTGGTGTCAAATATTCCGGAGCTCCCCTTTCCCCGCCCCTTCTCCTCAGTACACAAGCCACGTTCATCCAACACTCTCACACGTTTTCTCCCTGAGTTAGGGGAAAAAAAACAAAAACAAAAACAAAAAAATCATACCACGGGAAGATCGTTTCCGTTCAGAAAGTCTCCAGCCCAAGATAAGGACGCGGTGGCAGGCATGGCCGGGTGAGAGCTGGCTCAGCCGGGCAGCGGGCGGCTCCGGTGACATGTTTCACCCCGTCCTTGCTCGGGAACTGCCGGAAGTGTGTCTAACCCTCTGGTCATGTGTGTCTCGCAGTCCTGAAGGAGTGGCAACGGAGAGGCAGGCAGCCCTGGCAGCTCGTGGAGCCTGTCGATGGATTCCACCCCAACGAGGTATGCGCAGCCACATACCGGCGGCTGGAGGCCACGAGGTGGCTTTTTAACGTAATGGTGCATTCGTACGTCTATTTTTCTCCTGTTTTACTCTAGAAATAATTTGAGGTTATGTACACACAAGTCTTAGGTAGACGCGTCAATAGAAATAAAGTGAAAATCAGAGTAGAAGAAAAACAAGCTAGAAGTGATACCTGGCTCCTTGGTTTAATGCCCGCAATTCATTCCCCCGTAAGGGCCGCAGCGGGGTTCTGAGTAGCCGCTGGCGAGAGCCTGCGGCATCAGCTCTGCGCCTGTGGGGGTGCGATGAGGCATTCGCCGCGGCCTCCATAAGAAAAAAACAAGTCAACTACTGAAAAAAACAAAAAAAATCACAGGAATCCCGGGAAGCGAGATCTGTGAGAAATCTCTTCTACGGATCCTTCTAGAAAAGATACTGTCTGAGAGGAGAGCAAGGGGAGCTGGAGGCCAGGACTCTGCCCCCTCCCTCCTCCACCCTGCCCGTTATCCAGGCTGCAGCCAGCAAAGGTCCACTTTTATCCGCTGTACGCGCTGCACTTGCTCACCTTCTTTCTCTACTAAAAAAAATAACAACAGATAAAAAGTAGGGGAATGGTTCTGCCGTTGAAAACATTGTTAAAGCCGGACACGGTCTTTCTGACCCAGCCTTTGAAAAGCGGCAGTGAGGAAGGTTCACACCTGAGAAGCACTCCCGGCACGTTCTCCTGGCGGCCTTGGTCTTGATGGTCAGCCAGGCCACAGGGAGAGCCGACCAGCCCCTCAGGAACCTGAATGCGACTGCAGCCCACCTTCCCCAAGCTCTAGGTTCAGCAAGAACCCGTGGGCAGGGCTAATAGCAAAGCAAAAAACGAGTGTCACTTCCTTGACAGACGAACGAATGGCGGAGTCCCACAGATGCAGGGTAAATTGTACAGTGAGTGTTCAATGCCCATCTCACTGTTTTGAACTAACCAAAGGAGTAAATCCAAGTACTACTCCTCAGAACATCTAACTTCTCTGTGTATCGTTTGGACGAGTTGATCCAAGGGAATTTTGGGCCAGAACCTGGTTAAATATTATAGTCTGTCCCTTACCACCCCCCCCCCCAATGATGTCTTTGGTTTTTGAATAGTTAACGTGGAGACCTTCTTTTTAGAAATAATGAGGTAGTTCTTGTCCTTCTTTGCACAAAATAGAATTTTACTCTTTTGATTCTATAGAGAAAAAGAGATAAAAAGAGATGATAAGACAGGGAGTTAATTAGGAGCGAGCTAAAAAGACAGATTGGTCTTATCCCTTGGGACATGTCTGTCTGGCTCTTTAAATAATATCAGGGTTCAAGGTCTGCCAGCTTGGAGCTCTGTCTTACACTCAGGCAGCTTCACCTGCCACTGATTATAGAGAGCAGAGTCAAAAGCCGAAAACTGGTATGTGCCGTAACCCTATGTGATTCCCGAGGGCTTTGTCCACGTGCAGGCGACGGGAGACAGAGTGGGCAGCAGGGACGGAGCCACACCTGACGTGGGCGACAGTGGATGTGACAGCCATGCCTACAGCCCGCCTGTTTATCCTGTGGATAGAGCCGAACAGTCCAGATTGCAATGTGCCATCTAAAAGTGTCTGTCGAGCGCCCGCCCAGCATCAAACACCGGCATTCAAGAGGGAGCAGGAAACCCCCGCTGCCGGTTAAGGAGATTACGGTGCAGAGTGGGAGAATGACGAGCGATCAGATGATTAGATCTAGAGCGGGAAATGCCTCCGAACGTGCAGGCTCGTGCTGCGGGAGCACCGCGGGGGAGGGGCGGGAGGCAGGAGCGTGAGAAGGGGTTTTCCGAGGAGGGAACTCAGAGCTCAGGCCAGGAGCCAGGCACGCGGGGGGCCGAGGGGAGGGGTGGCAGACGGTGCTTTCGCAGGGACGAAAGCGTGTGCACTGGAGGAAATCACAGGATAGGCTGGGACCTGAAGCCTGGAAGAGGGGCCTCTGGCTGTCCCTGTACAGGCCCCTCCAGAGGACCTGCCTCACGGCAGAGACCGTGGTAATGGCTCCTTCTAGGTAATGGGGCAGCCGTAAGAGTGCGACTCTATTCCATCTTGAAAGAGCCCCGTGGACGAGGCGGGCCTCAGGACCTCGTCCCTGTGGCACGGACTTCATGCAAACCCGAAGAGCTGACCCAGGTCTTTTTCACACTGCCCTGTCACCAATTCCTGTACGTTGGAGCAAAAAAAAAAAAAACAGCTGGTGCAGGTCCCTCGCCACCAGCGGGGGAGCAGGCTCTACCTCATTGGTCCACTTCTCCCTAAAACCCTGCTGGAGAAGCCAGGGGAGCGTCTGACCACAATGGGTGCGACAGCCCCAGTTTTCTTAGGGAGACAAATTTAATCAGCATAAACATGGCTCATGTTGAACCATTCGAATTTACGGTTTATACATGATAATTTCTGAGCCAAATTACATTCACTATCTAAACTCTTTGCTCATCTTTCAATGGAAAATAAACAAGAACAGAAAAATTTCTGACATATAGACTAACGAATACTTTATTTTCTCATCTCAGGCCCAAAAATGTAGAACCAGAATTTTGAGAAATATGTTCTTCGATATAAGGGTGGGGGGAGGGGAAGGTTATAATGCCAGACTCGCTGACTGACCGGATTGGGTGGGTAGGAGGGAGGTGACTTACAGGACCAGGCGACTAGATGAAAAGACGGGAACCGTACCAAGTCAAAGAACTCAGAAGAAGGGGCGGAGCCGAACACTCTACATTTGCGGCGCCTGCACAGTATCCAGATGGAACCCTTCAAATGGCCATTAGATCGAACGAGGGTTTCTGATCTGCGGAGAGGAGCCCGGCCTGGAGACACAGGTTTGGGAATCACCAGCTGCCAGTTAAGAGCCGGAGATATTTGTGGGGGCGAGACTGGCCCAAGTAGTCAAATTGTAAAGGGAAACAAAGGTTAGAGAGGATTAAGACTGAGCAAGTGTTTTAGTTATCTGTTGTTGCACATGCCGAATTACTTAAAACGACACACATCTCTTGTCTCACAGTTTCCGTGGGCCAGGCATCCAGGCCCAGCTGGGCTGGGTCTTCTTCTCACTGTCTCTCCAAAGCGCAAGCAAGGTGTCTGCCAGCGCCGGGTCTCATCTGCAGGCTTGACTGGGGAAGGATCTGCCTCCAGGCTCCCATGTTTGTTGGCAGAATTCAATTTCCTGAGGCCTGTTAAACTGAGGGTCTTAGTTCCTAGCTGGCCCTTGGCGAGAGGCCACCCTGGTTTACCCCTATGTGGGCCCCCTCAACGTGGCAGCTCGCTTCATCAACAAGCGCAAGACGAAAGGCAGCAGAGAGAGTCTCATAGCAAGAGACAGGAGTCGCGATTATATGTAACCTAATCACAGAGTGACACCCATCACTTTTGTCATATTCTAGAAGTTAAAGCAAGTGACAGGTTCTAGTGCACTCGAAGAAGAGGGATCACACAGGTGTGACTCCCACGGGGTGGGAACTGGGCCCATCACAGAAGGACTCACTGGGGAAGAAAACAAAACAAAACGGATCATTAGATGCCTCTGGGGAGAGCAGGCGTAGTGCAGAGCTGGGCGTTGCAGCCCCACTGCTGACAAAACGCGAAGGAAGTTTGACCTAGAACAGAAAGGATATTGCAAAGACCCAAGGCCCAGATTTGTGGCCTGTGCAGCGATTTGCCCACTTTTTAAATCCCTACAAAGTTAAGCATCTGAAGAGGCATTTGAAAGCTCTCCGGGCCTAGAGCTAGACAGTAGTAAACAGAGACTGTTGGAAGAGCTGCAGACAGACATACGCGAAGTCCCGTTGCCGCGGCTACTCCGGGGCCACCTAGCTGAACATCCCCGACACCTCCTGCCTTGCCGAGCAGCTTCGCCCAACAAGCCTCTCTGCAAAACAACCTCCTCTTCTCCGATAACACCGGTGGGAACTCAAGCCATCCTCTGAACACTCTTGCCACAAGCAGTACGTTTTCCGCGCTGTGTGCGCGGGCGGGACGACGCCGTTCGCCCCTGACCCCTGCCCCGCGGATGAAAGCCAGGGAGCTGCGGAGCAAGAGGTCCCCATCGGAGAAATGAATTAGTTCGCATTCATCTGGCGGAATGCCACGCATCGAATAAAAAACGGTGATACCGATCTACCTTTAGTGACACAAGAGTATGTTTGTTGTACAGAACAAAGCAAATAACGGCAGATTTGAGATTGTGGGGACGATGGCTCAGCTGCGTGCATGTGTCAACCCTCGTGGAACTATTCACCAAACAGAGTTAATTTTACTCTGTGTACACTACGCCTCAAAAAGAGCAGACTATAAAATAATATTTACAGAGGGATCCAGTGTGTGTGTGTGTGTGTACGTGTGTACATGCATGTGCATCAGGAAGGCTCCATACCCAGGGTCAATGGTGGCTGTTTCTATTATAATTACAGATGGTTTTTATGTATTCTGTTTTCCTTTTTTGTTTGCCTTTTTAAATTTTTCTCAGATGAATAGGTTTTGCTTTAATATTTTAAAATATGAATAAGGAAACACAAAAGATACTCGTGTTCCAGGAAGAGCTCATTTGGAGGAACAGGGAGAAAGGACGGGGTGGGGGGTGTGCCTTGCCCTCCGCTGTGCATCATGGGGGTTAGGAGAGGAGCCCACAGTGGGAGCCCAGCAAATGTTTCTCAGACGAATGAGTGATTACGGTGGGTTGTTTTATCCCAAATCTCTAGCTTGGTAATAATGCCACTCTCATCTTAGAGCCAACATATTACCAATGCACACACATAAATATTTTAATCTCCTCTAGAGTGACAGCCCAACTAATTGCTTCGAAACCACACAGTAACCACATGTTCGATCCGAGCTCTTTCATCTCGACTTTTTTCTTATCCTCACCCCTGTCTCTTCCCTTATTAATTTGGATAGAGAAATAAATGACCACAAATGCCTTGGTGCCATGTAACTGTTAGGAAGACAGCTTATGTGTACCAGGCCGAAAGGCAATCAACACAAAAGAACCACCGGCAATTCTCTGCAGACCCGGCAGCAGCCTCCGGTGTTGAGACACAGCACGCAAAAGAGCCACGAGTCCAAGGCCAGCCCTCTGTCCTCGGGGGCGCTGGTTGCTGTGTGTGAGATGATCAGACCCTTCCCAGAAACCTGCCAGCCCGACAGTCGGCCAGTGTGTGCGTGTGTGTGTGTGTGTGTGTGTGGTGTGCGTGTGTGATATATGTGGCCTGTGCGTGTGCATCTGTGTGTGTGTGGTGTGTGGGATTACATAGCTGGACGGATAGAGTTTGGGGCCCACCTCAGTGGTCTTGGGAACATATGAATACACGGAATATTTAATGCAGCCACTCGATCGGTGGTTTTTTCTGACAACTGCTAAGCTCTTGCACATAGTTCGGACCCAGAACGGTCACTGGGTCCTGTCTCCAGCCCACTCATTTTGCAAAGGAGAGGAGGGCGCCCAGCCTCGCACGGGCAGCAGGCAGCTCCACGCGCTGGAATGGCGAATGGGACCCGCCCGTGGGAAACAACGTCCACGCGCTTCTGAACGAAGTGGGACGTCCCTGAGCATCCTTCCTCAACGACGTCTTCTCCTCCGAGGCCTTCAGCGCCACGTTTTTTTATCATTCCGTATTAAAAACCCCTGTGAAGATAAAGCCGCATGGGGCCCGAAGGCCTGGCCGGGCCCCGTGTGCTAAATGAATGAGGGCGTCGCCTGCAGAAAAAGACCCCTCGTCACAGGCATGTGTGCACGACAGCCAGAGGGTGGGGCAACCAAGCACGGACCCTGCTAACATCGTGACTAAAGGGAAACCTAACGGACAGCAAAGCGACCAGACACTGAGCTTCGGTCCGGGGCAGCCAGACGGGGTGCTGTGCGCTGCGCCAGGAGCCCTCACCGCGCCCCCGCCACACTCTCCGCGCCCGCAGCCTCCTCAGGACCTGCCCCCCCCCCTGCGACCGGTGCAGCCTCGTCTCCCAGGCACCCGTGGTTCCCCAGCATGCTGTTCCCGCCCACACCCCTCCGCCTCTGCACCTGCTCTGTCCTCTGCCATGGGCGCCGACCCCCACGTGACCCTTCTGGTGAAGTCCTTCTTCAAAATTCGGCTCAGCCGTCACCCTCTCCAGAGAGGACCTGTCCCCTCCCACCCCACTCAGCCGCGTGCGCCCCTCTCACAGCCCTTCCTGCGAGTTTGGTGGTGTCCTTCACACCCGTCTGGCTCCCTCGGGGGCCTGGGGTTTCTTGAGGAAAGCGCTCGTCCTGACCCGACCCTCAGTTCTGCAGCGAATGTTAGCTGTCCACAGATGAGTGAATAAATGGCGTTCTGAGGAAGTATATTTGTCATCTAAATAACGAATCGGAGAAAATTTAGCAGTTTAAAACAATATTGTTGTTTTTTTTTTAAACCGTAGTGTTTCTGTGAGTCAGGAATGCTGGCACGATTTAACTGGGTCTTCTGCTTAAAAGCTAAAGTTCAGGCGCGTCATCCAGGCCATGTTCTCATCCAGAGACTCAGCTGGGGAAAAATCGCTTTCAGATTCGCTGGAGTCGTTGGCAGAATTCATTTTCTCGTGATCGTAGGACTGAGGCACCAGCCGCTCAGGTCGGCTGGAGGCCGCCCTCAGCCCCTTGCCACGTGGGCTCCCTGCTCAGCGAGGAAAGCCCCCGGGGAAAGACCGATAGCAGAACAGAGTTTTACATGATGCTTCATCATCGCCAAAGTGACAGCCTTTTTACCTTCTCCACATTCTGTTGGTGAGAACCAGGTGGTAGGCCCCCCCCCCCACATCAGGAGACACAAAGACACCCGCTCACACAGAGGCACGAAGGTAGGAATCGTGGGGCGCCGTCCTAGAGTCTGCCCACCGCACGAAGAGCAGCGTAAGTAAACCTCGCTGGTAAGTTCTTGGCTTTGTCGCAATGACGGTTACTCCTTTCTTGCAGGTGGCTTCGCTGCTGTTGGCAGAGCGCTTCTGGAACAAGGTGCAGAGTCAGTGGCCCGAGGTCCTTGGAAAGGAGAATCCCTTCAACGCACAGATCGAACAGGTGTTTGGAGACCAAGGGGGACACTGAGTCCCTCGGTGACGTGCACCCCTAAGGAGCTCAGGGAAGCAGAAACGTGGGTGAACTTCCTCAACGAACGGCCGCCGTATCGCAGGCTCACAGCGCGCTTCCTGAGCAGCGTCTCTGCAAAGTGCTCCTCTCTCTCGTTTGAGAACATGCCGGAATGACGGCGTGATCCTGTGTGCTTCTGGATCAGCTCCCCTCCACACGGCCCTCAGATAATCTTTAATAAAGTGCATCGGGTGCCATTCCAAGCGAGTGTCTGTGCCCTTGAATGGCTCATCATTCCTAAAACCAATAAGAAATCCGCATGTTCATTGACATCCCCGGGTTTTGGTGTCCAGGGGCCTGGCCCTCTCCGTCACTGTTGACAGCGGTGGCTCCTCCCATCGGAATGCTGCTGGCACAAATCTATAACTACAGAATTAGGTACCGACTTGAATATTTAGTTAGAATGAGTGAAGGAATCACAACGGTTTATACATTTTTAAAAGTCAACAAGTAAGTAAACTCCAAAGAGTCCAGAAAAATATGACAATTCTTTCTTTAAAAGATTTTCTTGCATATTTGGCCGCATAATCTGATCACCTCTTCCTATAACAATGACTTTGTGATTTTATTGTCTATCGATAGAACAGAAAATGAAGTTTGTTGCTCACTATCGATAGTTTAGAAGAGCTTCTTTCAGCTACGTGTTTAGGATTGTCGTCAAACTGGGAAGACATTGCTGAGACCCTCCCAGGGGTCGGGAAGGGACCCCAAAACCTAACCCTTATTAGATTTATGGTAAATCTACCTCTGGTCAAAAGATTAATTTGTCAGGTTGTATGGGAACTCTAGTATCAGGGATCCAAAAACACGTAAAATGTTAGAAACCTATTAATTTCTGTCACCTGGAAGGAACCCTTGGTTCAACGTGGCCGACACATGTCCCCAGGGGGTGGATCAACAGGAAACCGGCATGATATCAGGTTCCAAACAGGAAACACAAACTGCGACGATGAATTGGAGAGCGTGCGCGGTGTGGGTGAACTGGGCTGTGGAAACCTGCCGCACCCGCCTCCTCCTGAGGGGTGTGCCCCCTTATACGACCTTGGTAACCGCATTACTGGTTTAGGTGTTTCGAAATCTGTTATTTTGAAGCCCCAAAATACCAATCAATAATTGTTGCAGTGTTTACTTTTTTTATTCTGAAATCTTAATCATTTAGTCTCAAGATACACCCAGAGAACACTGTACTAAAATTTTGTTTTCCTTTCCTGTTCAATCCCTCCCCTCTTTAAAATGCTTCCGAGTTAATTTATTGCTCTTCTAATTTCTATTTTCAAGAATACGCGTGAAGTTGATTATCTTGTATTGCTTTTGCTGCTCTTGAGAGGGTAGAGAATTCATTTTAGGCCCTGATCTTTTTCCAGAAGGCTCTGGGGAAAGAAGAGGGGTGGGGAGGGTTATGTTCAAAGGCTGGGGAAAGGAGAAAGTGGATAGGGGGATTCAGGGAGGACAGAGAGGGGGTCCCAGGCCGAACCGTCCTGCGCCTGACCGCTTCCTCTCTCCCGGCCTGGAGGCCGTCTCTGTCTCTGCCCACTTGTTCTTGTTTAAGTTCTCTTAGGAACCGAATCCCCCACCTTGGGGAATAATTTAACCAGTTCCATCTTCCTCATCTTCGGCCGAACGGGCTCAGGCAAGAGGACAGAGCACCTGGGGCCTGAGCCCTGGCCTCACTCCCGGGGGACGGCCCCGAGAAATCGGGGGTGGGGGAGGATGGCGCGCCATCTCTTTGTTATAAAACACAAAATAAATGCTAAATGCCCCGTTGTCTGCACAAACCCCGAGCCCAAGGCCAGGACCTCTCGCCCGGGTGGGGAGCCTGCGGGTGCCGAGCGCAGGCTTCTGGCTGTTTCCTGTACTCTGCTTCCATCCAGACACGCTCCCTCCTCGAGAGTCCACCACGTCCTTCTCGCTGGCTCGGGGCCGTTCCATCCCTGCGAGGTGCTCTGTGCGCATGTTGTCACGTGCGTCCCGAAGGCGTGAGACGGGGCCAGCAGACGGCTCCTGTCGGCCCCTCGGCGCTGGTTGCCCCCGAGCTACCATCTCTAGCCTTCGGTTTCTCAGAATCGCAGTGTGTGCGTGCTGTCCTCGGAGAGACACCCGAAGGGCTTTCCTGGGGTGCCTGGCATCCCCCTCTCCCCCCTTCCCCGATTCCCAGAGCGACTCCAGGGTGAGACACACCGGACCCTGAAGAGAAGCTCCATGGCGTGAGCAGCTGGAGGCTCATTTTCCCTCCCGTACCCACAGCCCCGCAGTGCCCGGGCCCTGAGAGGTGCTCGGCAAGCAACGCCGAGCCAGCGAGTGAACGAAGGAGGCGTCCGGGTCGCACCTTGTTATTCCTCACTAATTAAAAACCGAAAAGGGGTCATCGCAGCGTTGTCCACAAGACACAGAAGCACCCCAGGCGTCCACCGAAAGACGGATGGACAAAGACGACGTGGTACACAGCTGCAACATAAGATCACTCAGCCACGATACGGAATGAAATCTCGCCATTTGCGACAACGTGGACGGACCTGGAGAACGTGACGTTTAAGCGAAATAAGCTGGACGGAGAAAGGCGAGTACCGCATGTGTTCACTCATACGCAGAACCCGAGCAACAGAGCAGAAACGAACTCACAGATACAGAGAACGAACCGACGGTTGGCAGAGGGGAGGGCGTGTGGGGCGGAGCGGAAAAAGGGGGAACAATGAGGAAGTACGAACGTCCGGTTAAACCCATCATGAGGATGTCGCGAGCGGCACAGCGAACAGAGTAAATAATGTAACTACGAACGGTGACGGATGTTACTAGATTCATTGTGGCGATCACTTTGTAAGGTATGTGAACATTGAATACTATGTCGCACACCTGAAATTAATAGAATATGGTATGTGGCATGTCAACTACAATTAAAAAATAAATTTTAAAAGTAAACAAATAAGAAAAACGGAAACAAAAAGGAACCTCTTTCTTTAACGCATTTAAATTATTCCCATCGGATCATACTCCTTGTGGTAAGGAAGACAAGAAAGAAAAGCAGTCACCAGAGAGGATATCTTCCTGTCCAGCACCCTTGCTGGGGAGACTTGGGGCTCCTGTGTGATCTTCATCTAAACACCCCAACACCATATTGTCATGCATTTCTCCTATTTTCAGATGAAAGACCGATCTTGCCCTTCATTATTGAAACGGGGCTCCTCATTTCCCACATAAATAATTATTGAGAACATCTATTTCCCCCACCACCCCCCAGGCATTCTTCATTTTGGGGTAGAGGCTTTTGGGTTCAGGCTCTGGTGAAAAAAATTTTCAGGACTCCCCCCTCCCCCCGCCACCACCACTCAGCAGAAGCCAATCAGCTAATAATCTTTACACGAGGCGTGCGTTGCTACACGACATAACAGGACCCGAGCCCCAGGAATTCTCTCCCATTCCACTGTCTCACCAAATTATCCCCACCAGAGCAGGGATTCTTAACTGGGGCCCAAGGGACTCCCTCCCTCCAGAATTAAGAGTGCCTGTGAACGCGAATGAGGGAGAAACTGTCTTCACTACTCTCTCAGTAACATCTGACATTTGCTTTTCTTATGAATGTAGAACACAAAACACAATTGTATTTTTAGCCGAGTTTGTCACCAATATTTTCATACCACGTCGCGTTTGTTACAGACACAGTCGATCCTGATTGCTCACGCCAGCTGCGTCTCATGAAGTTGCCTTGAGCACTGAATCAGCAAATCCTGAACCTTTGCTCCTGGATTGGCCTAGAAATACAGGGCTACCGCCCGGCAAGCCTTGATCACATTGTCCTCAACCAATCAATACACGACTTGTTTTATGTCTGGTTTTGCTTTAATTGGTTACCAGTGAACGCACGGCTAATGGCACTATCACTCACATCTAGAAGAAGGTTATCTACGTGTCTAGCTTATCTACGTGTCTGTTTTTTTCCCACAAGACCCATCACAGCCTCCTGGCACTGAGAAGCAACAACAGCATTTAGCCCGGGAAGACACTGTCCACAGCAACGTCGCCAACAGAGAAACGTGGAAAACTGTGGCCGTAGCGGTCACGTGACGAGGACGCTTGTTTATAGTGTGAAAGTTAAAACAAGAAGGCAGAGCGCCACCTAATCCAGCTTCAGCTGAGAACCTGCAGGTCAGGAGACAAATTTTAAACCACTCAAATGACCGCAGAAGCGCTGTGAGTGTTGCTGTGGGGGGTCCCCAACTCATGCTAGCAAGCGGGAGAATTCACAACGATAGAATTCACAAGTAATAATGAGGACTGGCTGTATCTTTAAATATTAATTATGGCCATTGGTATATTGAAAGAACTGTAGTTTTTAGACCCATTAAAAAATAAGCACGTGAATTAATGGATGCCCGTATTTCAAAATATTTTTAGTAGCATGAGATTTGGTTTCAACACAATGAGTTTTCTTTGTAATCCTATATGTTTTGTTTTTTTTTTTTTAATTTAAAAATGTTCTTCTCAGAAAGGGTCCCCAGGCTTCCCTAGCCAGCCAGGGGGGCACACGACAGTAAAAGGCCGCGTGGCCTGGGCTGCGGTGTGGTGAGAACTCCCCAGCTGAAGGTTCGGAAGCCCTGCCCCGCATGACCTGTCCGCTGCTGGTGCAGGGGTCAGACGCTCAGCATCCTTTACTCAGCATCTCCGGCCTGGAGCTTTTTCCTCCCTCTGTGGCTATGAGCAGCCTCGGGGCGTCGGGCTCTGCAGAGCCGAGAGGAAGTGGCCTCTGCCTTACACGCTGGCGCTGGCCCTGGCAGAGAGGAAGAACGGAATCCCCGCCCCTCCTCTTCCCTGTGAGGCAGGATGTCTGTGGGATCCTTGACCTGAGAGCCTTCGTGGTAAGGCGAAGGGACCGAGGCAGCGCCTCACCGGGCCCTGCGATGCGGGCTTCCTGTGGGGGATGCGGCGGCTGCTAGCGCCTCGGGTTCTCATCAAATCTGAGCACAGCAGCCGCCGCCGGCCTGGCAGGACCAACGCCTCTAATCTGAGCCGGCGGAGGGTCCAGGCTAAATATTCACACGCTCGAGGGCTCCTTTAATCTGGTCCTTTGCTTCGGGGAAGCGGGGGCGGGGAGAGGTTGCTCTTAAAGCCTCTTTTCTGGGTCACTTCGTGAAGCCGCATTATCAAAAAATAATGGCCTCCTCATCACGAATCTGCCGTTGAGGAGGATTGCTCCGGTGAAGCTTTGGGGTGAATGGGACTGCAGAGGAGAAATAAAGAGCACGAAATGAGGCTTGCTGAGGACTTGGGGGTGCGTCGTGCTCCTGGCCGGCTGCTTCGCTTATGATTAATGACGAGGAGCATCTCCAGGAGCCGCGGTGGCCTCGGAGCACTGCCAGTGTAAAGGGATAAGTCTGCTGGGCGAGCAGAGGGCCCCCGAGAGACCGTAAGTGAAGGACCCAGGCTAGGAGCACTCTCGCGGACAGGACATGACTCCGCCCGGCTGCCTCCTGGAACTGGGGGACATGCCAGAACACCGTCGGCGAGCGTTTCATGACGCAGCGGGCTTCGGGGCGCACATCTGGGTTTGTGTGTCGTTTACGCTCCTGGCGAATCAGTGACTTACTCTTCGAGGTGGAAGCAATAATATCTGTTTTCCAGCACTGTGTTTATAGCAAGGTCTGATGGCTAAGTGATGTAGGTTAGCTCACTAACCCTTACGACAACTACGCAAGGAAGGCCCGTAAGGAGAGAAACGGAGGCAGAAAGCAGTTACGTAACTTGCTGCAGGCTGCACCGCTAATACGCGATGAATCGGGAACTTGCGGGCAGGCTGTCTGGCTGCAGGATCCGTGCTGCGAGCCGCCAGGCGACCCCGCCCTTATGAAGGAATATAATGTGTGTACGGGGCAAGTAATCGGTCAACGCTTGCTCTCGCTGTCTCTCTAACCAGGGTCTGGTTTGCCCGCCGCACGCGCCGGAACCTGCTTTGTCTACAGAATGAAACCAGAGCTCGCCCGCCGAGCCCGTGCCTCCGCAGGCTCGCTTCTCTCCTTCCCATTTCTTTTTTTATCCTGCACATCAGCCGCAGGATGACAAACATCGGCAGAGGCTAAGTCTCCGAAGACTGGCTGCAAACTGTGGCTGCCACCAAGAAGGCATGGCTGCCACTTTCGGCCTCTGAGACCTGGGAGAGACACGTCCTGAGGAACGAGACGCCATGTGGAAGAGAGAGGCCGGATGGAGAACCGAGCTGCCTCGGGCACATCACACGGTCCTGCCCTTCGACGCCCCTCCCCCGCCACACCTGGAAATCTCCAGATGGGGCCCCTGGTCCGCAGGCTCATTGCCACCCAGTTCCACTCTCCTTCAACTCCCGTCTTGAGCCCATAGCCGAAGTACTCCGGAAACACACACGTTCTTGTTTTCTTATGCAGAGTAAATTATTTCTCCTCTCTTTACTCTTTTGAGGTCTATCATTCCCTATTAAATGGTTCATCAGGGGATTTGCCTAAAAATCTACTCGGGAGAGAAAGAATGCCACTCTATGGGGAGACAGAAGTGTCATTGGAAATAGTGTTAGAAGAAGAAGGAAGAAGAAAGAGGAAGAAGAAGAAGAAGGTAAATTCCTTTTTACCTTATGCATTTCAAATCTTTTAAAATTCACTTCTGACTCAGATATCATTTAAATATTTACAAACTTACTTCTTAATATTAAAAATGTTTATAAGGCAAAAGTATGGCATAAACAGAGTCAAAAGACAAACGGAAAAATGGCGGGAGGGGGAGGGGAGGATGCAACTCATTTCACACACAAGAGCTAATCTTTCCAATGAATAAAGAACTTTCAAAAATAAAGAAGAAAAAGGCCGATAATTCAGTGTTTAAACTAATGGAGGATATGAATGGGAAAAGTTCACAGAAGAAATCAAATGTCTGTTATACCCAAGAAAACATGGAAACAGGCTCAACTTCCATCGTAATTAGGTCAATGTAAATCAAGCGACTTGAGAGCCCTGTGGTTTCCGGCCCAGTGCGTAAGGAGTTTGGATGTTGTCACTCCAGCACAACGACAAGTAAAAAGCTGCACACACTGAAGACCAACAGCTCTTCTTAGACTTGCCAGAGAGCTGAGGTCACAGGGCAAACCGCTGCTCCCAAAGTTGGAGAGACGGACAGGTGGATGCAGAGAATGACAACTTAGTGGGGCAAAACCCCAGAGGCAGAAATCTCCGCAGGAAACTCTACCGCAGCGTCACGGCTGGGCTTCAACGAGAGATCAGAACACATACGGAAAGGCGAAAAACACCGTTTGAAGAGACAGAGCGAGCACCTGGCCAGACTCAGATGGCATGACGTTGGAATCATCAAATTGGGATTTAAAAATAGGGGATAAAGCAAAAAAAAAAAAGGGCAAAGGAAAAAAATAACACTATGTAAGAACTGTAAGGTAATTATAGAAATGATAACATACACATAATGAGAGTACCGGATGCAGAAGAGAGAAAAAAAAAGAACAGAAGAAATATTTGAGACAATAATGACTGAGAATTTCCCTCAAATTAATGACAGCACAGCACAGAACCAGGAAGGTCATTCCAAACAGACAAAATGTCAGAAAGAAAAAAGAAAACACCGAGGCATCTCGTTTTCAAATTGAAGAGATTAAGAAAAAAAAATCCAGAGGAAAACAGAGCAAGTGGTGCTGGAAAAACTGAATATCCACATGCAAAAAAAAAAAAAAAAAAAAAAAAAGGAATTTAGAATCTAAACACGGACCTGACATTCTTCAAAAAAATTAGCTAAAAATGGATCATCGAACTAAACGCAAATTGCAAAACTATAAAACATAACATAGGAAGTGATCTCGATGGGTTTCACAAAGAAAGAGTTTTTAGATACAATACCAAAGGCACAATCCATGAAAAAAATGTGATAAAGTGGACTCCATTAAAATTAGAAAGGTCTGCGGTGAAAGATGTGGTCAAGAAAAAGAGAATACAAGCCACTGACTAGGAGAAACTATCTGCAAAACACATATCTTATATAGGACTCACCCAAAATATACAAGAGAGCTCTTAAAACTCAGCAATAAAAAAAAGAATATCCCAACTTTTTTAAAAATTGGCAAAAAATCTGAAGAGATACCTTACTGAAAAAGATATACACAAGACAAATAAGCATGAAAAGATGATCCACATTATAGATATGAGGGAATTGAAAATTAAAACAACAAAATAATACCACGGGAAGTCTACGAAACAGCCAAAACAGACAACGCCAAACGCTGGTGAGGATGTGGAGGAACAGGAACTCTCATTCATTATTGGTGTGAATGCAGAAGGTTACGGCCACTTTGGAAGGCAGTCTGGAAGTTTCTTACAAGTAAACATACTCTTACTATATGATCCAGCAATCCCTTTTCTTGGCATTTACCCAAAAGAGGCGAAAACTTTTGTCTACACAAAAACCTGCACAGAGATGTTTATAATACAGTACCTTTATTCATAATTGACAGAACTTGGAGGCAACCCAGATGTCCAAAAGCGAAAAAAATAAAAACTGATGAATTAGACTTTAGGTGGAATTAATATTATTCTGTTCAATTAGACAAAATGTATAACTTCTGCTCATCCAAAGACAGCACAGACTGGAAGAAAATATTCACAAAATGTACATCTTACAAATGATTACAAAATATTTAAAGAATTTGTACAACTTAGTAATAAAAAGACGAACAACCCATTTTTTAATAAGCAAAAGATTAGAAAATAGGCTTTATGAAAGAAGGTGTACAAACAGCCAATAAGCCGTGAAAAACTGCTCAACATCCTTAGCCATCAGTGACATGCAAATTAAAACCACAGTGAATACCCACTTCGCACCCACTAGAATTACTAGGAAAGGAAAAGTCCGACAGCAGCAAGTGTTGACAAGAATGTAGAGCAACTGAAACTCTCATATATAAGCACTATTGGAAGAATGTCTTCTAAAACTAATTATAAATCTACTCTATGACCCAGCAAGTTCGCTCCTAATTATTTACCAGCATATGTTTGCAAAAGGACTTGTACGAGAATGTTTATAGCGGCATTTTACATAATAGCCAAAATCTGGAAACTGTCCAGATGTCCACCAATAGGGGAGTAGATAAACGCACGAAATACTGGTCAGCAATAGAAAATAAACTACTGAGACACAGCAAGAATGAGTCTCAAAGTTATGCTGAATAAAAGGAGTCTTACACAAAAGAGCATTTACTATAATATATATAATATTACATATATAATATATAAATAATACATATTATATATATCATATATATATATCACAGTGAGAAAGAGAGAGGGGCACAGACAGAGACGAGGCGGCGGGGAGAGAGATAAGATTCTAGAACAGGCAAAACTGACCTATGATGAGAAAAATCAGAAAAGCGTTTGCCTGGAGTACGAGAAACTGGGGAAGGACATCGAAGGACTTTGCAGAGTGCGGGTGCTTTCTGAACAAGGGTTTGAGTTTCACAGATGCATACACTTATTAAAACTCATGGAGTGGAACAGGAGACGTGTGTACTTCGCCGTAAGTAAATTCTACGGACGCCTGGCCAGCTAGGTGTGCGAATGCACAAATGCCTCTATCTGCTGTTTATCTTTATAAGAGTAAGTCAAGGAGGATTTCTTCAATGCCTTCGGCATGACATATAGATGTAGGTACATCTATAGGTGAATCGTTCTTCTGACACATTTTGAAAGTCTATAAAAGGTCACCGGAAGAATCCATTAAAATGTTACACAGTTTCTTGTGACTCGTGACTTATGTTTTCACAGGCGTATAAAAAGGGTTTTGTGTCTGTGAGGCTGCTAACCTACTGGTTTCATCACAAGAAAGAAATATCAGGGGGAAAATGACTTCAGCTCCTAAACTTTGGAGTACAAATAATACTACAATTTGGAAGAAGAAAAGACATGAGAGAAAAAGCATAATTAGGATGTAAAATAGGAACATGACCCATGAATTACCTTGAAAGCACAATTTTAAAATATAATTATCTTAATTCATTCCCATCCTGAGAAACGTACAGATAAAGCCAACGGTTTCTCCCTGGCCGGCTGACAACTCTATTAAGCTAAGTGACTTCTGATGTCCCTTTTCAAAGAAGCAGAATTCCTTGATGGGGGAGGCCAGGCTGGTGCAGAATTTGCAAAAGGAGGCGAGAGACATCAATTAGATGGCAGATTACATTGCAGACCATGTCAAGGCTGATGAGCCTTGTGGACCAGCTACACAGGGAGAATCTCCGACCCCTGGATAAGCTGACATTTGGAGTGCTGACTGCCCCACAGCCCTGTTCCCTTCCCCTCAGGCCGGGCTGCTCTGCGAAGGTGCCAGGGAGGGGCTTTATCTCCAGCCATCACTGTGGTGGAAGAGTTCACGAGGTCATGATGCTCTTTCTCACGGATCCCCCAATAAATCACGAATACTGCAGAATATGGGCGAAAAGCCAATGGTTGGCAAGGCAGTTACAGAGTTGATTATTTTAGACTATTGAGTATTTTTAGTGAATGTGGGAAGCAGTGTAATATTTTGCCTTTTACGTTCAGGCCAAGGTTTGAATGTTGCCTCTGCTGTGTGACCTCGGGAAAGTTACTTAACCCCTCTGACCCTCGCATTTCCCATAGTGTTATATCCTATATTTAACAACGGACATCTCTGGGAATTCAATGAACCAACACATGAAAAGCCCCTAATACAGCTCCACAATAGCTTATCAGCATCCCCAAGACCCAAAACCTCCTACGACCAAAGATTTTCCTAAAATTTTGGAGGTGAAACTTGGCCTGATGGGACCTGAGGCTATTTAGTCTTTTTCTGTATTCTACTTAATGTGAACATTTCTCTGCAGAATATTTCTCTGCAGAAATATTAATGTTTCAATAAGGAGGACTTGCCCTTGACCCTTCTGGAGTATTACATAATATGCAGCATATACACCCTATTAGCTCTATAAACTCAAAATAACCCGAATTCCAAAACACATTTTGTCTCAAGAATTTCAGATAAGGGATTGTAAACCTGTGTGACATCCTCACTTTATTATTAATTTATAAATTTCCTACTCCTGTTTCGTTGCATAGTAAGACCTTCCACGTATGGATTTACGTTAAAAGGGTTCCGCGAGCCGATGAAGGTTGCTGTTGAGTGCATTATATGCTCTCAGTGCGCCCGAGGTCACCTTCCAGAAGAGGGGCCCAGTCTCTGAGCAGAGCATTCTGCTGCCTCCAGAAAGCCTCTGAGTCTCCAGGACACACGTGGAAGGAGGAAAAACTCCGACCACTCTTGGTCAGAAACCAGCCTTGACCAAATGAGAGGAGTCGAGGACGGGGATACCAGGGAATGGCCACGGCCTTGGGTCAAGTCCATCAGGAAAACTGAGATGACGGTCACGTGACTTCCGCTTTGCCTCCTAGGTGAGGTGCAAACTGCCCGACTAGAGCAGGCCCCCCGATGAGCTCGCACGGGCATTACAGAGCGCGGCTTCTCAGCAAGCTTTACTACTAAATGGCTGGTCTGCAATGCAGCAGATGGTAAGGAAGTGGAAATTTCGAAAGATCTGACTTGTAGAAACTGGTTTTTGAAAGTCGTATAAATTAAAGTGTGAGTACAGTTACAGGAAATGAGTTCTCCATTCATCGCAGGCTGCTTAATGCTTTGGCAGAAGTCGTTCCGAAGGATGTAATATGCTTACACTCATTTTTAACTACATATTAAGCTGAATAATAAAAACTTTAATTTGGTTAAAAGCATAACTAACCAATCTTTTCAACGTCTCTCAAATGCCACTGGAGACGATACCAAAAAACATGGCAAAACCTACCAGAGAGGCATTGGCACCATCTAGTGGTAAACCTGGAAATTGCATGTGCACGGGTACCACTCTCAGCGGCTGTAAACTCAGTCCTTACGCTGAAAGAGGTTCTTGTTCCAGAATTCTATGACCAACCTTGCAAATTTGCAATAGCAGACTGATCTATTCATCAAGTTTATGTTAAAAGAAGCAAACATGAAAAAAGCTTTATAAAGAACAATTTTATAAGGATTAAAACACACATTTAATCAACCTCAGAAACCTTTAAATAGCATCTGTGTAATCATTCTTAGTACTCAAGTGTTGCCTTTGGGTTACATGTCAGAATTAGGGAGATCTGAAAGGCTGTGGCAATCACAAACATTAACAAAGACCACCCAGATGAGAACGGGCAAAGGCTATTGATTCAGGGCTCGCCATAGCAAGGCAGTCAGCCACCATCTCACTGGCAGAGACTCAAAGGCAGGCAAGGCATGGGAAAGCTTTATAGTGAGGAAAAAGGGGAGGCTTCAGGGGTACCCCGACTAGAGGCTGCCAGCATGGGGGGCTGGAGGGAGGCTAACCACAAGCACAGCATCCTAGTGATTGGTTGGGCTGTGTATTTAGCTTTCTCTGGTTGGTCCTCGATTGGAATTGGGGGTAACAATTAGGGACTCTGTCAGTGTGCTGTGGACTGTGGGTCAGACTTCTATTTTAATTGTGGTCTTGTTATTGTCCATCTGGATATTCAGTCTCCCACACCAAAGGCGACAGCTGGGAGGCTGGACCTCAAGGAGCAAATGCCCCATCGTGAGAGATGATCAACCCCTCATCCTCTGTCCACTCCCTTCTGAAACAGCGAAGCATGCGACAAACTAAGGAGAGTAGGATGTAGAATCAAATCTGTAGTATTTAAATGTGCAAAACAGCATAAGCAGCACCCCCTTGGTCACGCCCTCGCCGAGAGCAGTGATAACAGCCTCCTCGCCTCCATTCCTGCTAAAATTCTAACTTCTCTTCCGAGCACTTCACCACGGAGACCTGGACTTCCTTCCCGCTTGGCTAAGACAGGTAGCTGTTTCTCCAGAGGCCTGCCCATGGGTCGAATACAATATTACAGGCATCCCTTTCAGGCAGGGTCCAAATTCAGATTTTTAATGCTCTTAGTAACAGTCACGACCCCTTCGTCATATAAATCTGTAGAAAAGTGCAGTTACTGCCCCAATTTCAAATAGCATGTCCCCACTGGTAAGCCAGTCATGCAAAATTTTAGCTCGGGGGCTAGGACTGTTGGAGGTGTTTGCATTGGCCATCAGGAACGGGTCTGGGATCTCATTATGCCTTAGACAAGTGTGGGTCATCAGGTATAGATTTAAGAAGAAGATAAGGAAGGAAGGAAGGAAGGAAGGAAGGAAGGAAGGAAGGAAGGAAGGAAGGAAGGAAAGAAGGAAGGAAGGAAGAAGGGAGGGGGGGAGAGGGAGGAAGTCCTCTCTGGGAGTCCTTTGTTATTTACCTTTTATAAGCTAATTCCCACTAGCCGGTAACTCTTCATCCAGGTCAGCAACCTTGCTGGAAGATGCTGTGGTTCGTCTGGAAACACGTCAGGAACCCCCTGGAGAGGACTCCTCTGCTGTCGTCAAACCTACCGCTTAGCTTTTCAGCTAGTCTTGCTGCTCCTCTGAGATGAACGGCAAAACTCAAGAGGCAGCTTTATGACAAGGCCTTAGAGTTGTTTTTTTTTTTTTTTTCTAAAATACTGCCAGCCAGTGAGCTCAAAACAGTCCTTTCCTTAAAAACAGAATTTCTTGTACGCGATCTTATTGTGACAGACGGAAAGATGTTAAAATTAAAATTCAGAAGGAGCCCTTTTATCTGACACAATTAATTGAAAAAGTCAATTAACGTGAGAAAGCATTATAAAATATCGCACACACATCTCGAATATTAATTTTCATTCAGCAAACACTGTAAGGATAAGTTCCTTTCTCTGAGCAGAAGTCTGAGTTATACAGCTTCTTCACATCAACGACAAACGTGCAATGTTCAGGTCTCTAAAAAGAATCAAAATTTAGATTCTTGTGATGCAATCTCGGAGCGATATCCTTTTAGATTTCTCTCATTCTTCTCTTTCACACCTAATAGGACAGCAGTTTCTTTACAGAATCTCTCAAAGTTCTCATAGGGAAAAAAAAAAAATTCCTTTTCACATGTTTGGTGTATGTAACATTTAACTATATCCGTTACAATGACATTTACAGCTGTTATGATCAGATCTGGGAACAAACAACATTGACTCTTGCCATTTGCTTGTAGAAGCAGAAACGCATCCATACTGGAGAGCAAGCATCTGCCTGGCTATCAGTTCATCTATTTTACCACGGGGATTAATATTGTGAGCGAATTAATATAGTGAGATGGTTAAGTGAGGCGGTTTCTCTCTCTCTCTCTCTCTCTCTCTCTCTCTCTCTCTCTCTCACACACACACACACACACACACACACACGCACACACACACACACACGCACGCACACACACACACACACACAAACTCCTTGATTGCTGAGGGCTATAGGTCCTAAGGAAGATCTTACAGCGTCGCTGAGAAGGGATCATGTCTGGGGATGGAAATGAAGGAAGCCAAGAAGGCGAGACGTTTTATCTGGAAAAAAAAAGCCAGGATGGCTAGAGGATGTAGCTGTGGAACAAATTAACTCAAACCGAGTGGCCTGCAACCATGCCCCTTCCTTATCTCCCTGGTCCAGGCCAGCTTCGCCAGCTTAGCTGGCTTAGGGCCCCCTGGGCGTCCAGGTTCTGCTCCTTCCTGGAACTTGGAGTCCTTCCCCAAGCCCACGTGGGTGTTGGCAGAAATCAGTTCCTTATGACTGGGACCCCTAGTTCCTAGGGACTCCGCGGTGTCCTGCCATGCGGCCCTCTCCACAGACGGTTCACGTGAGGGCAGCTTGCTTCTCTGAGGCCAGTCTGCTAGGACAGCCTTAGATAACAAAACGAAATCATACCAGTAAGGTCCCAGCCCCTTTGACATTTTCTGTTTGTTAGAAGCGGATCACAGCGTCCTCCCACACTCACCCAGGGGGGAGATTATGCAGGAGTGTCCCGAATTGGCAGTCCCCTCGTGTGGGCCACAGGAAGGGCCAGAGTGAGCAACAGAGCCTGGGGACCTGTGGGGACTGGGAGACAGCGAGTCGGGAGAGAGACAACCAGACTTGAGGCAGCTAGCTAAGGGTCTGGGGCTTCGGGAAGGCAGGAAACTGTACGGGGCACATTGTGACAGTTTGACGTGAGACTCCGCTCCACGCTGTTTCTGGGAACTGTCCGTAAAAATGTACCTTGCTCGTCAGAGACTTTGGAATGAGGTTCGGGTGGTCGTTTTTGGGTTTTTGGGTTTTTTTGTTCGTTTGTTTCTGTTTAGTTCGTTAAGAGCTTAATTCTCAAACTAATAAAAATGTACTTCTCTTACACATAGAAAACATAAGGCGGAATTTTACTGAGCTATTCAATGGGGGAGTCGACAGAAGGACAAAAGGGCTGACGAGAAATGCATCCGCGCGACAGGGAGCTAACGGCAGGGGAACGAATGCAGACATGAGCATGTCAGGTCAGATGTGAAGCCGGTCAGCCTCCTCTCGAGCTCCGACACCAGCGTGCTTGGGGTTGTCATCTACCGAGTCACATACACACGAGCACGCACACTCACACATGCTCCGACACCGGCATGCTTGGGGTTGTCATCTACCGAGTCACACACACACGAGCACGCACACTCACACACGCACACACGCCCATCAATCCCCTTCCTGCAAGTTAACCTCTAACTTTACGGAGAGTTGAATGGATGGACTCTCATCAGGTGCAGCTAGTTGGCCAAAGCAATTTGCATCTCCCAAGAGCCTCTTCCCAGAAAGTAGTAAGATTTAAAAATAAAAACGGTCCGGTTATGTTGCGGCTAAATATTTTGCTACTTATGGTGCAGAGGTGAAAAACTCTGGATGATCCTTTTACAATGAAGAATGCATGTAGTGTAGGATTATTTATAAAGAATAAAACAAGGTTCAAAGAAGTTAACATAACTCTGGTCTGTCTTTCCACTAGAGCAGAGAAAACTAATCAGATATGTACTATTTATTTGATATAGGGAAATATCCACTTTTTGTCCTTGTAATTCCAATTAATTAGAAATTCATAAATTATATAAATGTAATGGCAAACACGGAAGATTGTGCAGGGCAAAGACCATGTCATGGTCACCAGGACCTACCAGCCCTAGCCCGAGGCTCACACATAACAGCTGTGCAGTAAGGGTTTTTTTAAGTGAATGAAGAAAAAATTGCCAGTTCTGTTCAGCGGGGAGCTGAAGGAGGTTAAGGAACCACCCCGTTTTGACCTGGGTGGAGAGTCCCACCCAACCCCTAGCTGGCAAACACTAAACTACTACAAAGGGACTCTAAGACTAGAGCGAAGGTTGCTATCAGCTGATCTTAAAAGAGAAAGATGATCCTGGATTATCGAGTGAGGCCAACATAATCTCAGGAGCCCTTAACCACAGAAGAGGAATGCGAAAGACTGAGTAAGAGAAATTTGAGGTGTGCAAAGTAGGTGCCTCGGGCAAGGGCACTACCTAGAAAGGCTTCCACCTGCTCATGGGAAGCATGAGGAGGAAGGCAGGCAGCCTCCAAGAGCAAAGACCAGCCCCCAGCTAACAGCCAGAGAGGAAGCAGGGGACCCGGGCCAAACGACCACGAGAAACTGGAGTCTACAGGCAACCAGAGCGAGCTGGGGAGCAGGGTTTTCCCCGAGGCTGCAATCAAGAGCTCATCCAGCCAACGCCTTGGTTTTTAATTTGTGAGACTCTGAGCAAAGACGCAGTTGAGCCGCACTGTGTGTGCCCAGACGCGGGACTCACAGAAACCGCGAGCCGATGAAGGGAGCTGCTTTAAAACTCCAGGTGTGTGATGATTTGTCATGGCAGCAGCAGGAAACTAACACACTGAGGTCCTCCAAGAAACGGAATTTAGGGAAAAAGGGAAGCAAAACCAGAGTCAAGAGAAGCCATGAGACGGGACTGACCCAGAAAGTCCAAAACCTAAATGCAGCCATTTAAAAGACAAGGGACTCAGAAAAGGCAAGAGAGGAAATGATTAGAGAAACCCATCGGAGAAAAATGTCCTGCATTTAAAGGACATGAGTTCCCACATTAGACATGCTCCACACGGTGAAAGGTCCCACGATGGCATGTCACCTCCTGATTTCAGAGCCCTGGGAACAGAGAGGAGACCCAAGAGAGCTTCGGGAAAGAAAAAAAAAAAAAAACAAGTCACATCAAAGGATCAAGATCAGAAGGGATTTGGACTTTACAACTCAAATGAGATACCACGGAGCAAAGTCTTCGAAAGTCTGAGGGAAGTCCCGCCTAGAATTCCGTAAGGGGCCAAATTACCAGTTAAGTGTTACGGTGGCTTAACGGCACTGTCAGGCAGATTAGCTCTCATGACTGTGTGTCCCGGCGTCAGACACCCTCAGATGCTTCACCCAGACCAAGCGAGGAGAAGGGGCAAGACGCAGGAGCCATCGGGAAACGGACGCGGGGAGGCTGGAAAGGGCCCGCCCTATAATCAATTCTGTAGAAATGTCAGGGCCTTAAAATGTGATGGGAATAAAAATTAAAAATACACACACACACACACACACACACACGCATTGCAAGGATATAAAAATACATAAATGAGGAAATGAGGTCCAGAGCAGGACCTGGGATACACTCGGCACTCTCGGAGGCACGCGGCCCGGCCTTGATGAGTCCAAGAGCAGGACCACAGATTCGGCGCCATCCTCCACGATGCTCGGACGACAGAGACACCGCAATCGCTTGTAAGATTTATCGCGTTCCTGAGACCAACACACCGCAGCTGTTCAACAGAAATGCCGCTTTTGCTAATACCTGAGACAAGTTCCTCCTGCGGGCCCTCGTCAGGACATCGCATCACGCCATACTTGGTGCCCTTGAAACTATCCCGGTGATGAATGCAGCAGCAAATTCGCTGTTCCTGAGTGTGTCCAACAAAATAGGCAGATGGTTTTAAAAAAATGGAAACACAATTAAGCCAAGTCCCAGAGCCAAAATTACGGGTTCCAAGGGTAACATTTAGAAATGCATGTCCTTCAACCGGTCCTCACTGAATATTGTTTCTTACAACCTGCGCTATTTTTTTTTTTTCTTTTGCATCTTTGTATTTACCCCAAATTGAGGTTACAAACATAAGGCAGATGAGACAAACTCAGGTGGCAAAAGGTCTGAGATTTTTACCTCCTTCCAGGCCAGCCATCTGGCCTGCCAGTTCCCGAGACACCCACGCCACCCAGCACTAACGAGGACCCCTCACTGCCCCCGATGCTGATAAAGACTGAGGGGGAGACTGGATTTTCACTCCCAGCTGGCAGAAGCAAGGCAGCACCCCGTTTCCCCACCAGCATGGCGTCAGAGGGGGCCTGCTAAAACAGGAGATTGAAATGTGATCCGAAGTCTCATGACATAATACCCTGAATGTGCATAACACAGTTTTAAAGATCACTTATATCAAGAACTAGGAAATTTTCAGCTTGAGAAAAGACAATCGACAGAGGCCAATACTGAAACCACACAGATGTTGGAGTTATCCGATGAGAATTTTCAAGCAGCTATAATAAAAATGCTTCGATGAGCAGCTACGCACGTTCGAAACTAGGCAGACGACACTGATATCTTCTGAGCAGCAGTTTCTATCTTGATATCCCACAGTTGCCTTAAATGGCTTCAATATATATTCAGACAGTATGCTCTCTCAGGGATATGGTTATGCTTTTTTTCCTTTAACTTCCAACGCACAGCATGTGTGGGATGTTTATTATGAACAAAAGAACACAAATATGTCTAAGTAATAGGAACAGAATCACTCCAGGTAGAAGTGGTTGCCACGATGGGAGAAGACATACTTTTCTTGTTAACTTCTCTGTGTCTTTTAAATTCTGTACCACGGTATGTAATGCCTATTTAAAAATAGACACGAGTCTGTAAATATCTAAAAGGGACCCTCTCATCGGTCTCACCAAACCTAGCCCTGTGTTGGCCGGTAGCGTCACTTGACTACTGAGCCTCTGCTAAGCACTTGGGAACCACTCTCCACCTCCTAAACGCACATCCAAGTGCCGTATGGAAATGGAGCTCTGTTGGAATGCCTCGGAAATGGATCCGACACACCGACTCATTCGAACCCTGAGAACACATAAGAAGTCTAGCCCTGGGATACAGGTAAGAGATGGACGACACCCTGTCAGCAAAACACCCTCACGAAGTCCCACAGAATAGCCACACCGTACGTTAAACTAGCATTCCTTAAATAACTGACTCCTTAAGCCACTTGCAAGTATTTATTTGGGTAACAGATCATAAAACATTTTTATAATACACATAAGAAAAAACACATTTAAATGAATAAAAAAGGACAGGTGACATTTTTTTAGTGTTTATAAACTTAAACAATCAGAAAAGAAAATCAGTGTGTTTAAAAGTTGAGGCCATGCTTTACAATATTTTATAACAAAAAAATTAGGTTTTTAAGGTAATACACTGCTTAATAGTTTTTCAGATGATTTCATAACGGATTTCTAGGCTGTCGTACGTGGACGTGAAAAGTAAAAAAGGCAATAACTTTGGCGAGCAAAGTATTAGTCCATAGCAGCTTGTAAAATTTACTTTTTTATATAAAGATTCTTCAATTTACATTTGTTCTTGTTACAGAAACAGGAAGAACTAATATGCCGAGTGTATTTGAGGCATCTGTAAGCTATACAGCAACAATACCTTAAAAAGCCTATGTTTTATGAAAATGTGCACCACACAGCATCTATAGTAACTGAGTAAAGGTAAACCCTGTGATTGCTGTCTTCTAAATAAGACATTTAACCCCCAAATCTCACACCATAACCCCGACGTCCACATCTGTGGTTTGCAGGCAGCCTCAGGCTTTAAACTAATGTGCATTTGCTTTCTTACCTCCATTACTAAAAATGTTCCTGCGAAGTCCCATAGAAATTTTTTCAGTACTCTAGTGACAAGATAGATCATGATCTGTAAAGGACCACAACCCTCAGGAAGGCACACTGAGGCCAGAGAAAGAATGAGCAAATCAGAGGTTTCTGTCTCCGACCCCTGAAAAACCTTTCTAATTTGAGACTCAGAGCTCCAAGAAGACAACTTAAAATTTCTTACTTAAAGAAAAAAATTACCATGAATAACTGAATAATTAGATTTCTCTGTAAATGAAGCTTTTAAATTAAGATTAGCAAAATCAACTATACTGAATTTTTTTCCTATCATTTATGAATGACAGAAATCAGTTGAAGTTTTACATACAAAAGATATAAATACTGCATAATATGTAGTGAATATTGGCACATACCCTTTCGTATTTAAAGCATAAAATGTAATCAGCATATCTGATGCTCTTTGACACATTTATGAAAAAGCTCAGAAAACACCTAAATGCTATGGAAACGTCCCACAGTTTAAGGCTTTCCAATGGTCTTGTAGCAAGCATCGGGTTGCCAGAGGCGAATATCAACAAGGACTTGATTGAGTTTCTGCATCCAGAGATCCCGCTCTTCCTTGGTGTCTGCCGACAGCCAGTTCCTACAGGATCGAACACACACATGCTCAGGACCCTTTTGCCCACTCCACACCTCCCCGTACGCTTGTAGGAAAAAAAAAAAAATGCCTAAACGAACCAGTAAAAGGAGCCCCTCTTTACCCCCTTTGAATGCAGGCTAACCAAAAGCCATGCTTCTTTAATGACAGTAGAAGTATCCTCACGGGCTGGTTCGCTGAATCATAACTCACACCAATGACATCTAGTAAATACTGAGTTTCCACACCAAAGATGCAACCGTCTTGCACAGGTAGCCTGGCCTACGCCATCTGTTGGTGTGGGCCACCTGCTGTGTGAGCCACTTCCCAGCAAGACCTAGCACCCCACAGACTTGAATGTGGGAGCTCCCCCAAGTCCCCCAGAATCGGGTTCCCCAAGAGCTGGAATCACGGGCTCTGGCTTTATAGGTAATACTATTTTGTACTGCCTCTCATTATTTTTGTGCTACTGTGTTAGTAGAACACGGTATTTACAATAAGTGATCTAAAAATCCTAAGGCCTATCTATCCTGACCTCTCTGTCCATTTCGGGAACCCCTTCTTTGCATCCGTATTTCGGCCACAGGTGGAATAACTAGCTGACGGGCAGGTAAGGCTGGCGGAGGTGGGGATTCCCTGACTCACAGGCCAGACCACTCTTGCGGTTGTGAGAGGTTTTCATATTCCACTCTTTGGGCATCTGTATAATTTCTCCACACCAGTACGAGACATGGTATAAGTATGGATAAGCAGTGAGTTGGTCACCTATTAGCCAATGAAGAAGAACACAACACATGTAATAATAATGGTGACCACCTGTGAGGCTCAGTCCAGGTGCGTGGCACTGTGCTAAGTGCGTCGACTTATTTATCTCTATTGTCACCCTGTGGAGTTCACTGTACCCTTTTAACACAGGAGCATTCAGAGGGTCAGCAAAGTTAAGTGACATGCCATGATTACATATCGTAAGTCAGTGAGTGAGGATTTAAACCTAGGTCTGTCCACTTCGGAGCGGCATGCGTGACACTGGCCTTCCACGCGATGGGCATTTCCAGTTCTACCGTGTAGTCTGTGGTTAGAAGCGGGCAATATTAATCAGAAGAGAAATCCTTTATATTGAAGGAGGGAAAGAGAACACGCTGGTGAGTAGAAACAAAAATGAGATACAGTAAATTTAGATAAGAGGTATAGACCAAAAAGGCCTTGTGGAGAAACAGATACGTAAGGCAAAGGGGAATGCAGAACAGCAAAACACTTATATTCCGTAAAATACATGACTGGACGTTTTAAGAAGCCACTAAAGGCTCAGCCAGGACTAAACTGAGAATGCACCAGTTTCGAATGCTCGGATAAAGAAGCGTCCACTCACATTATGATGTAGAGAAACACCGCAGGCAAATGAAGTACAGAGTAATTAGAGCGACATGTGACCTATTTCTACTGTAAGAGAATGTCAAAAAGGTCTGGGAGGGTTTGTGTCTAAAAGATCGGCTTCTACGAAAACGCGGTAATGGTTAAAAGGGCTAAAATGGGCCGTTGTGGCCAGGAACCATCGCGTGCTGCGTTCTGGTTGGTTTCCCCACTGACCGCGAGCATGCACAGGGGAGCTGCCCGACGAAAGGCAAATCCATTTTGCCCCTTCTGTCCTACCTGATGCCAGCACTGTATACGAGGTCCCCAAAGGAAAGGAGAGATGCGTTCAACTGAATTAATCTAGACATAAACTAGACATCCAGAGTTTCCAGAGAACGAATCCCCTACCTATCTATTCTAAAACAGACTGGCAGTAGCTGGGCGACTGTTCTGTTTTAATGTAGCATCCTGACATTTCCACCTCAGAATCTACGAAGCCAGTTCTATCCATCCCATGAAGCCAGTCCACCCATCTCCCTGTCTGCTGTGCTCAGCAAGAGCCTCATTCGCACAGACTGCGTCAGATTCTTACTTTGTCCTTAACCGCGACTTTGTACACTGAAGTCAATTATCAAGCTTCTCTTGGGCGTCCAAGCAAAATAATCTTAGACTGTTAGCAACAAGCTTTGCATCTTATACTTAGGCTTAGAGTTAACAAAAAAGTGACACTCCCAATAGTTTATGACGTTAATCTCCAACCAGAACTTTGCGGAGTAAAATGAGACTGTTGTCACCTGATTAACCAAGGGTATCTTGGAATGAAAAGAAAGGGATGCGTAAAGTCTCTTGAAATACTTGACTTCTCGATTATACATGAAATCTTCAAGCTTACCCCAAAGCACATTAGTAACTGCCTTGAAAATGGCTATACAGTGATAAACTGAAAATCATATTAGCTAAGATATAACTCGACTGTTATGTTTTTCTTAACTGTATTAATTATTAGATTATTAGTGATGGGCGTTGTGTTTTCTCGTTAAGACTGTACCTGCTTCAAAGATGAAACTATCTCTAGCATTTCTTACAGCGGGGAGGAAAGAACAACTACTTGGTTGCCAGAAACATTTACGGCCCAACACATACCTGGTGACGCAGAGTGTGTCCCTGCACTGGCTGACAAGGGTCTCTCGGTCATCTTCTCTCTGTGGTCGGACGGTAATTAATTCGAAAGTGTTTCGTCTTGCACAAAATTCTCTGTTGGCTGGTTCTATCTGATGACTGGTGCAATTGGCCAGATTTATCCTTCCTATGGGATGCTTTAAAAACAAATTTGAAAAATTATTAGTGGAAAATAACACGACTATTTAAGTCCGTAAGCATGAAACAGTATTTTAAGTTTGCACAAACTTAAAAAGCCATTAAGTTAAAATTTAATGACACTCGGTTTAGAAAAACATGTTTTATTGTTTCTTACTAATACAAACCATAAATGGACCGAAAAATAAAAACCAAAAATGTCGACTGGAGCTCTTAGCCAGCTTAAAAAAGAAATTCTTTGTTATGTAAAACTTCAAACAAATACCAAAAAAAAAAAAAAAAAAAAAAAAAGGCAGTATAATGAACCACGTACCCAACAACCAGCTTTAACAATTAGAAACACACATTCAGCCACCTTTTGTCTAGAGCCCACTCACTTCCTCCCAAACACCTTATTGCACCTGTAAATTATTTTTATATATCCCCAAAAGATAAGACAAAATAATTTCTCTGGATTGTTAGAGGCCATGTCATTCCCATGGTATGAGAGTCAAAGATTAAAATTCATGAGATTAAATGGTCCTAAAAAAATAGGAGAATGGACATGTAGGGCACAATTTAGAAACAGCCAACAAAAGCATCAACTCCATAAGTAATTTAAAAAAGAAATTAGCCTACAGCCACGCCACCCTGAACAAGCCCGATCCCATCTGATCTTGGAAGCTAAGCAGGGCCGGGCCTGGTTAGTACTTGGATGGGAGACCAGGTGCTATAGGCGTAAAAAAAATTAAAAAATAAGGGATTGCAAGCTGACAAGGTCCTTGCAACCTGTGAGGTCAACCAAGGGTTGCCTCACCTAAAAAAAAAGAATAATAAAAATTTGAATTTTTTTTTTAAAAAATTACAGTGACATATACCACTTTGAAACATTAGATTGGCTAAGTCTGGGAGTAAGATCGATAACCTCTCTGTGTTGATGGTGCTGGCACAGTTGGCGTGGGGGCAGCGTGGGTGAGTCGCAGAAACTCTTAAAAACAGCTGGGGAAAGCATAAAACGGCTTAAGCAGTTTGATAATGGCAATCAAAAAAACATTCAAAATGGGCATATTCTGATCCGACAGTCCCGCCTAAAAGAAATTTATCTTAAGTGAATACATAAGTGCACAAGATATTTATTTAGACAGGTGTAGTCACTGCTGCTTCATAATAGTGAAAAATTTGAAACAAATCAAGTGACAGTAACAGGGGGCTATTTAAACAAATAATAACGTCTCCAGCAATCACAGCAGACTAAATGGTTTTGAAAATCCTCCCATTACATAAGCCCCCAACTGCCAGAAAACTGAACTGACGAGAAAGTAAAAGAAGCCTTCGAAGACCAAAATTAGCGAGGAAGGGAGAGTAGAGCGTGGTGAGCTGGCCTCAAACCGGGCTTCCCCGGGGTATCTGCCAAACACCAGGACCCAGCGGCCTTGGCTCACGCAGGTGAAGTGACATCACATGAAGTCTGGCTTTAAAGCACCCCAGCAAAACAAGAACAAAAAGGTATGCGTGTTGTGGAGAGAGAATGAAACGTGAAAATTAATCACTGTTGAAGCTAGGAGTTCGTTATACTATTTCTCTGTTTTGTGCATGTTTGAACACTGTCAATTATAAAAAGTTAAATGTACAGGTACATACAGTTGTGTGTGTGTGTGTGTCTGTGTGTGTGTGTGTGTCTGTGTGCAAGCACAAAAAGCAAGCCACCAGCCACCTAGATTCCCCTCTGAGTGTGCTGACTGAGCATCAGCTTCAACTGGACGGATAACGTTTCTAATGGCTTAGCCGACACACTCCGAGGGGATCCCGGGGAGCTGGCGGGGGTCGGCGGGGGCACTCTGGTCCGTGCTTTCACCGCGGACCAGAACTAGTGACGTTACCTTCCGCTTCTCGTCGTCTGGATAAGTCCAGTAAGAGATGCAGTTCCCAGAGAGAACACACCATCTTCGGTGCCAGGCCCCGAAACCACTGACATCTTCGAATATGGTCTGGAAAAGGCAGTGAAATGCTAACTTTAGAAATTTGAGAATCAAATAAATGTTAATTCCATAAGTTAATCTTCGGTATGTTGAAATATTTCGTACCTACT
Source organism: Rousettus aegyptiacus (assembly GCF_014176215.1). Lineage (NCBI taxonomy): Eukaryota > Metazoa > Chordata > Mammalia > Chiroptera > Pteropodidae > Rousettus > Rousettus aegyptiacus. Next base: position 40,825,935 of record NW_023416288.1, on the reverse strand, counting down.
TGCCACCTACTTGCATGACGTTTACCTTAGTAATGAAAATCACTAATTGCTCATGTCCAGAAATTCACCCAGACTTTCAGTATCCTCTGTACGCACATGGCATTTAAGAACTTGCATGTATGGACCCCAAATAAATACCTTTATCTAATATGAGACTTTTATAAAGCCCGGTGTCCCTAACCAAATGCTCTTTAAACAAAAGTGCTTCAACTGTTGGATGACAGCAACATGATATGAGACTATCATATCTATTAGATTATTAAGTTAGGCTCTTCTTAATACAGGAGACTGGCATTTTGTTTCTATTCAGGAGAACAAAGAAGAAAACAGGATGAGAAGAGTCAACTCGTGATTCTGCTGTGACAGACATCAGAACCCCGTCTACTGCGAAGCCATCGAGTGCCCTGGGAAGGTGCATCTTCCCGCCTGGGGTGGGTGGCCAGCTCAGCCTTAGGAATGCAGGTGACATTCTCAGGGGACTGAGGCGGTCACGCTGGTTAGGGACAGGGCTCTGGAATAGGTAACTAATAACACTTGGGTTTTCCCATGGATAATGCTTCTACCCGAACAGTGCGAGCAGAAGCCGCTCCCCCTGCCCCCACCATTTTTCAGCTGCAGTCATAATGGAGCCCTAATTCGCACGAGTCCTTTTTTCCTCCTTTTTCTCCTCCTCTTCCTCCTCCAGGAACTATTATATTAAAGAACAAAGCAAGGTAGAAACGCAACAATGCTGGAGATTAGGAGCTGGCAGACGTTTTCTGTACAGGGCCGGAGCACAGATGTAGACTTTGTGGGCCATCCGGGCTCAGGCACAACTATTCGATTCTGCCCTTGCAGTGCAAAAGAAGCTATGGACAACATGTACACGACTGAGCCCATAAAACTGACCCTTAGAACAGATAATCCAAAGGCATCTTTACGTTTGATTTCAAAATGCACTAAGACTTTTCCACCTTCAAAGGGCTCAACTAAGCCTATGCTAGTGGGAGAGCCACTGTTCTCGATTCACTAATTTGTGTGAACTGACCAAAAGGAGTGTAATCTCTGGACACAGAGAAAAGTTACTTTGTATAACCAAATTTTCCAAGATAGAATGAAACCTCAAATTTATTAACTTAATTAATAATTAGCTCAAGTTAATTAGCTCACACCAACCGTGTATCCTCTTACCCTACAGTTTTTCTCTCTTCCCCAGTTTACCCTCTTTCCTCCCCAAGGCACACTTTTCCTAGGCAACGCTGGCTCACAGCCACCCGAGGAAAAAAGACAGGAATTGATATTCCAACCTCAAGGGCACCCTCAGTATCAATGGCTTGCCAGATGCTTTCTGTGTTTGTATTTCACCTCTTACATCAAAAAGGTAACAGAGAAGGAAAAACTTGATGGGTAAGAACAAAACACTTATTCTAACACTGTACTATAATCAGAGAGCAATAACGAGAGGCCGGCCTTTTCATTTTTAGAGCCGAGGAAACTGAGGGCCAAGGAAATTAAAGGACAACGCACAATCGCAACGCAGAGCCGAAACCTTCTAGCTAATTCAGAACGCCCTTGTCTCGGTGCCCGTCCGTCTAGAGAGGGCCGGACCAGTGCCACTTTGGAACCACTTATCGAACTTCTGTGGTCGGTAATTTTCTTCCAGTTATCACGGACACGTCAGGAAGGAAAAGAGAAGGAAGCAACTTTAACTTCCATTACTATTTTTAACAGAAAGTAGATCCATTTAAAGGCATTGTTTACACGGCACAGAAGTTATTTTGGAGAGTTCTGAGCAATTTCTTACACTTCTACAAATGAGGATGTGATGAGAACAGGCTATGGGAGTCAAGACAGAGTAAACCTGAAGAGATGTGACTCTAAATTAGTTAGAGCCCAGCTCTAAAATCAAATAGCTCGGACATTATATGCAAAGGAACTAGCTGCCATAACAGAGTCCACCTGTTGCTAAAGGTGTCTATAGTAAAACATGAAAATATTTACATTAAAAACAAAGGTCAGTAGGTAAAACACTGCCTTCAAATCAGGAATTTATAAAAACACTTTTCCGAGAACATCTAGTGCCACCTGCTGGATTTACAGGACGAGAAAGCTAATGAGGAAGTCAGACTGACAGGCCCCTCGGCCGCAGGGCTTTCTGTACAATCCAGCTCCTGTCTCTGCACCCTCTGACAGCACTGGCAAACTGACGTGTCTTCTTCAAATTCTTGTTTCAGAAAAGACACGGAAGCTACTGGATTTTCTCTACTCCTCACACCAGGCCCTTAGTCGCCTATGTATTCTACACACACGCCTTTCTCCTCCGACAATGGAAAAAGTAGGATTCTGTGTAAGATCAGCCCCATGGACAGTGGCTTGGGTCTGATCTCTTCCCACCCTCTTGACCTTGCTCCACGTTATCCCTTAACGCCAGTGCGGTTTCCACTGCCTCTACCCGCAACGTCTCTGGCCCTATGTGAAGCTGCCCACTCATTTGTTTTGAAAGACTCTCCTGTCTCTCCAATCCCAATAAAATGTCAGCAAAATCCTCTCCTCACCCTACACATCTGGGCAAGTGCCACACTATTTAACCCTGTGCAGCCAAACTTTGTTTCAGAGCGGCTCACACCCTCATCCCTCCCCTTTGCTCCCTCATCACCATTTGCAATCAGGCTTCTACTCCCAGCAAGACCAGAAAGACCAGCTTTCTAGTAAATAAGTCCGCCCCCCTCTAGCCTGACCACCCCCTCCTTCAGGCTCTGTCTCCCCTAGGCAACCATGACACAAAATCCCCCGCTGTCCCCCACTGCCACAGTCTCCTGTGAGAGCTCCTCCTCCTCCCTCTGGGGCGTCAGCCTCAGCTTCCTCCTGGGTCTGCTCCCCCAAGCTCCCCCTGCCCTCCGGGCACTACCTCTGCTGCAGGTGGACAAGTCTTCACCTCAACTAGAATGCCTACCTTAGCTCCACACCCGATCTCTGAAACATGTCTCTAGGCTCCTAAAATGCAAATTGTCTAAGACTAAACGCATTAAAACCTCCTGCCTGGGGTAGGGATTGGTTGGCAAGGAGCAGGAGGGACCTTTCTGGGGTAATGGTCTATATCATAACGAAAACTTGGGATGCGTGTGTCAAAGCCCAGGGGATACACACTTAAGATTCAGGAGAACATGCTAACGTCTCCGACACTCTCTGAAATTCTCCCGAACTGTGATGCCTTCGGCAATGGGCAGAGGGAGGGCAGCAGACGCGGTAAAGCACGCTGAGGGCGGAGCCTAGACGCGGATACACGCGGGCGCTCACCGCAAACCCCGCCCGCACGGCTGCGTCTCCACCAGAAAACCTTTGGGGAAACACGCACCCTCCCTCCTCCCGGCCACCTTCTCTCAGTGGCATCGCTGCCGCCCGAAAGCGGTGCGGGGCAGGGGTCAGGATGGCGGCCCGACTTCCGCTGGCCCTCCGCCCCGGCCGCCCGTCCCCATCGCCGCTCACAGAGCAGCTCGGGGCGCCGTCCGACCCGCCTTCCCCATGCCGGCCAGGCCGCCCCCACATGTGATGTCATTCCTATGCTTAAAATCCTACAAGAATGCCCCCTGGTTTCAGGATAAAGCCCAAATTCTTCCAAAGGCCCCATTTCCCCGGATCGCGCTCCCCACCCCCCCCCCCATCACCCTCCTCGCCGCCCCGCCCCCACGCACGCCCACATTCCGGGCCCAGCTGCCCTGGGAAGCCGGCCACTGCCTGAACAGTCACCCTTTCCTCCGGCCACTGCGCTTTCTCCTCCCTCACCTGAAGCCGCCTCCCGCTCTCTCCCTCTGGCTAACTGACTCGGCTGGCAGCTCGCAGGTTACTTCTTCCAGCAGCTTCCCATAAGCCTCCCTGCCCATACCCGAGGGCTGGCCTCCCATCCATTTGTTAACACCTGCGTGCTCTCTGCGTCCTCCTATCGCGGTTCTGCGTGTACTTACCTGCTCACCTGTATTTCTCCCTACTAAACCTAAAGCTCCTCGGTGGGGGGATTACTTTTTGTGCCCTACCACATTCCAGTGCCAGAACGGTAACTGACATAGAGTAGACATGCAACAAATCTTCACTGAACCATTTATCATTTAACCACATGGACTTTCATTCCTGCAGGAAATCAAGTCTATACTTCACAAAAAGGAAAAGAGAAATTACATATAGATTACTTACTAGAAAACCTCTTTCTTCAACACTTGAATTTACTTGACATTTTATTTTTAAATAAATATGACCTTCCAGGGGAGATAAAAAGGGCACCTGCGAAGAAAAATGGTTGCAAAACAGTTTCAAAGAGTGATTTTTCTTGAAAAAATCTGTCAATCATAAATAGAACATGTTACATCTTAAAAACACAATATTTTCTAAAGCTAGACTATAAAATAGGTGGCTGATGAGCCAGTGGTTCCTTAGCAATAAATGCTTTCAAAGAACACATTCATTCAAGGTAGGGCTTGATGAAAACAAAACCCTAAGTCTCGAGTTAACATGATAAAGGAAACCCAGATTTAATATGAGACTATAGAGCTTATCCACTCTCCATTAACAGAATATATTCCAAAGAAGACTGGATAAACAAACTGAAATAGTAATACAATACAACAGTACTCGGTAATAAATAACAGTGAACTGCAGAATTAAAAAGTTGATCTTCAGATTCGCATGCGATTGCAAGAGGCCCCAACCAACCAAAATAGTCCCGAAAAAGAAAATCAAAGTTGGAAGAATCGCACTTCCCAATTTCAGAACTTAATCCAAAGCTACAGTAATCAAAATAGTGTGGTACTGGCATTAAGGATAGATGTATAGACCACAGGAATAGACTTGAGAGTCCATAAATAAACCAACACATGCATGGCCAATTGATTTTCGGCAGGGTACCAAGACCATTCATTCAATGAGGGAAGAGCAATCTTTTCAGCAAATAGTGCTGAGAAACTGAACAATCACATGCAAAAGAGTAAAGATGAACCCCAACCTCATAGCATATACAAAAATTAACTCAAAATGGATCAGTAATCTAAATATGAGACCTAAAACCATAAAACTCTTAGAAGAAACCAAGGGTTAATCTTTGATGATCATGGATTTGACAATTTGACATTTGGCTTCTGGATGTACCAAAAGCGTGAGCAATGAAACAAAAAAAAAAAAATTGATAAATTAGACTTCATTGAAGTTAAAAACTTTTCAGTGCGTAGGTTCCTCAAAAAATTAAAGGTAAAACCACCATATAATTAAACTATCCCACTTCTGGAAATGTATCCAAAAAAATTGAAATCAGATTCTTAAAGACATATTTGTACCCCCATGCTCACTGTAGCATTTTTCACACTAGCCAAGAGGTGAAAACAACCTAAATGTCCATCAACATATGAATGGATAAAGAAAACGTGGTATAGTCTCCTTTCTTCTCACTTCGAATATAAAAACTACCCTGGGCCACCCAGATCCTGTTCTCAGAGTCTGAAGTTTGTCTTTTAGTCTCTGAGGCTCCCCTGTGTACCTCCTCTATGTGTCCTGACCCACAGCCTGAAACTTCTGATCCTTGAGGTCAACTATTGTGTCGTTTTTCATGTCAGTTCCTATATCCTTCCGCCAAATAATAATCAGGGATTTAATAAATGTTTGCTTAAAAAACACTGCGTAGCCAAATAAATACCCGGTCTTATCCTATTGAAAAAAATAAGAATATGTGGTATGTACATACAAAAAAAAAATTATTCAGCCATTAAAAAAGGAAGGAAATTTTGTCAAATGCTACAACATAAATAAACGTGGAAGACACTATACTAAGAGAAATAAGCCAGTCACAGAAGAACAATTAGTGCGTGACTCCACTTGTAAGATATATCTAAAGTAGCTAAACTCATAAAAACAGAAGGTAGAATGATGGTTTCTGGGAGCAATTTAAAAAGCCAAACAAACAAACAAACAAACAAACGGGCCACGAGCCATATTTAACCTGTGGGCTGTAAGTCTGTCTGCTCTTGTAGTGGTCTATACCCAACTATATTAATATTGCATTAAATATAAACGGCCTAAACACTCCAACGAAAAGACGAAAGACTAATAGAGTGAATAACAAAATTTGTTTATACACAGATTTGACATATATGGACACAAACAGATTGAGAATAAAGGATAGAAAAGATATAACATATAAACACTAATCATAAGAAAGCTGTTGTAGCTATTAATACCAGACAAAATAGACATTAAGATAAAAAAGATTATCAGAAATAAAGTGAACAATTCATCAAGAAGATATCATATGCACCCAATAGAATAATTTTAAAATACATGAAACATAAACAGACAAAACAAAAATGAAGTGCTTAAGTTGAGATTCTGTTGCGCTGACTAGTTGAAAGTTTGGGGGACTGATTTTATTTTCTTCCAAATAAAATCATGCCTTCTATCTAGCATCGAAAACATTCATACAATAGAGTACACATTATGAAGTTGTACACCTGAAATTTATACAGTGTTATCAACCAATGTTACCCCAATAAATTTTTTAAATATTTTTAAAAATAAAATTTAAAAAAATTCATATACTTTTAAATAAATCATTCTTATCAACATATTCATAGTGAAGACACTGCATGTCAAAAGTATCTTTTAAATTATAAAAGCTGCTTAAGTGTATGATAATTTTAAATGATTTCAAAATAGAATTAAAGATTACAACAAACAGTAAGAAAAAATTCAGCTGGAAAGGATGCAGCATTAGAGTAAAATGGCAATATACATATATTTAAAGTGATGTTGCTTCTGGGTCAAGACAAAAAGAACGACATTACTGTCTGTCATTCCTGCTGCCCAGCGAAAAGGAATGATCTTATTTCAGTCTAAATCTAAAAATCTTTGTACTGTAAAATCAGTTTCAAAAAATTTAATCTTCCAATACAATAAAGATAAGTTAAAGGAAGAACTCTTGGCCAAAAAATATAGGTTTCAATAGACTGATTCCATGATACAAACCTCCAAGTTTCTGAATTTAAGAGGCGTCATAATGCAGAATCAAAGCATCAGATGCCTCATTACCATCATTTATCATAAATGCTCCTGCTTTTCCTTTTCCATACTGTCAGTTTTAAGTTCCTTGGGCTCCCAATGCTAATTAATAGAATTCACTCTTTAGCTCAAAGAATGCTGCTAGTAAAAAAGAATATCAGAAAGATGAGAAGAAAATGTTCCCTTCCACCCTACAGCTGCAACAGGTAGACGATACTCTTGGTGGGAAGCTGGTCCTGATAAAGTGAGTTGAGAACATTCACAGAAGAGGCGATGTTGCTGCCACTGCTGAGTGTGGCTACGTGTGAACCTACTCTGTTTTCTGTTTAACGAAAGGGTCTTTTGGGATAGCTGCACCTCAAAGATTATTGTTAAGAGCTGTGAAATGTCACCTGTACCCAGGGTGACTGGAGTTTTTTATACACTAGGGGATCCTGTGAATAATTGTGCCAGGCATAAACCAGGACAGCTTTGAGCATACCGGACCCCTAACCACTCTTCCTATGACCTCGAAATTCTACAGTGCTACTCGTTTCACTTCATAATTGTTTGCCCTGATACCATTTAAATTGACGTCTCTATATCCTGGAAGTAGAAATACCTGTGAGGTTTCTTTAAGTCAGAAGATGAGCTGTGGGATGCCCTTCTTCCTCTGTCCATAAACACATAGTAAAACCTAGGACTACTCTGGATTCTCTATTCGAAGAAAAGATTTGAGAGTCTGCAACTCATTGTGACTCATAACTTAAATTCCAGGACGCCAGTCTTTACATCGGCTCTCTATAAACCTAAAATGACAAGGCAATCTGCTGTCCGTGGTGTCTTAAAACAGCAGAGCAGAGTCTGGGTTAACCTCAAAAGACATTCCATTCTGAAGATCTCAGCGATAATCCTTGTGACCGGAGCTTCATTGGTCCAGGCACCAGGAAAATAAGCAAAGGCTCCCTGTACCAGGGTTACCCGGGGAGATGGTAAGATTCGGGAGACTTGTTTACTCTCTCAAAGTCTTCCATTTTTACCACCAATTTAAAGGACATCTGAACCTATTTTAAATATTCTCCTTATATCAACTACAAAATATTGGAACAAATACTTTGCTTCCCCCCTGCCACTCACAAAAGCACATTTGGGACAAGTTTTACATCTAAATTGTATTCGACTCAGAAAGAGACTTTAAAGTATTAGATAACAACCAATCAAATTGAGAGATTTGATTTTGCACTCAATCATGTAGTTGGCTATGTAAGTTATAATTTCAAAAGAATTAAGAGAATAGAAATATCATAATTTATTTTTAATGTGACATTTTGAATTAAAATGGCAGCCAAAAAATTTCAAAAGAGCAAACAATTTATAGTTAACATATGCTCAACAAAACTGTAATCGCTTTCATTTTAGAGATTAATGAAATCCCTGGCATATGTAGAAATTGGCTACATGACAGACAACAAGTAAGGAACACAGTTCACAGAACTACCTACTCCGGTTTCTGTTTATCTAATTTGCAAGTTTTGTTTTAATAATTTAAAATAAAATAGTACCATGTAGCATTTTGTAAATTACCATTTCTGTATACCCACAAAATACTTACAACTGATCTTCACAAGGATATTAAAAAATCCTTTTAAAAAAACTTTACTACATGATTTCATTTAGTACGATTTTAAATGCATTTTAATTTAAAAATTAACAAAGCATTGTCTACATAGCAATATGCTTATTAGACAATTGAGACCAAAAAAGTTTTCTACTGAAAACATCACCAGTAGCTCTTTCGATACATGGGAGTTAAACAATTTTGAATAAATTTTAGTTTTAGACATAGTTGTAATTTGGCATTTTAGTACCCAGAAAATCAATGTGCAAGTGATATAGAATCTTAAAGAATTATAACATGAAAGACGAACATAGGAGAAAAGCCCAAATACCAAACATGCATGAACAAAGTAAAGATGCCCAACTACAAGAGTCTAAAGAAAGAAAAATTCAAAATGAAGATTTACAAGAGTGGTTAGTGAAATGAAAACATATGGGCCAAAATTTAAGGATAGATCTTTTAAGCTCGTTAGTTTTAAGCAAAGAAAATACGGCAACCTTTTCCTGGAAGAAATAGCTCAGTAGCTCTCGCTCTCTTACATCATAATTTATCTAAGACAGACAAAATGAAAGACACACAAAAAAAAAAACAAAAAAACAAACAAAAAAAAAAACCCAGCATCACTCAATTTGTTAAACTAGTTGAATCATTTAAAAAAAAAAAGTACATGAATTTTTCTAAATTAGCATGTTAAAATACATTTATGCATTAACGATAATCAAAATTTCATATATAGTCTGTTTTTCTCTATCAACGATAAGAAAAAATCCCATGTTCCATGGAATTTTAAAGTTAGACTGTTTTCATGTAACCTAATATTTCATACTCAGAAAACAATATCCCAGCGAAATGAAGTGGCTTTGTTTAATGTTAAAGAGGAAATTACTAGCAGGGCAAACATTAGAAACCAGGCCTCCTAATTTTTCTACTTCTTCATCTCTATATTCTGACTACAAAAATCTTGTCATACTTAAATATACCTCTGTCTTATAAAGCAGGAGTCAACGCAACGACTAAAGTTTGCCTCTGGCTCTCACTGCTTAAAATGGTCTTGTTAGCTATTGAAAATTTAGTTACATCCCATTATGATGAAAAACCACCCTATAGTGATATTATGCAGATCTGAATGTTAAAGCTTTAAACGAGGGAAAGTGTGGGAAGGAGAGCCCTTAGATTCATGAGTACTTTTCTAAGAAATTAGCTTATCTTTCTCTATCTTGTCAAAACTAAATTTATAAAATACAACTCATTTCAAAATATTGGTTCAAAAGGACAAGTGACTATGTTTAAAACTGCAAGCTTAATATCTACATGCAAGAAGTAATACTTCCAGTTATAAAAAGAGTCATTGGGATGTAAAGTATATCATAGGGAATATAGTCAATAATATCGTAATAACTCTGTATAGACTTATCAGGGTGATCACTTTGTAAGTTATATAAATGTCTAATCACCATGTTACACACATGGAACTAATATAACATCGTATGTCAACTGTAATTGAAAAATAAATTAATAAAAAGAAATAACAGTTATGTGGTCAGAACTGACATTTAGAATAAAGCAGCATACACTGCTTTCAAGATTTAACTATTAAAATACACGGCAGAAATGCCTCCGACATCAAAAACACATACCACATAGGTAAACCCACACCTAGTTAAAATGTACAATTCTAAGAACACACATTTTCGGCCCCAAATTTCAAATCCTTGAAAGTACTACTGGGGCATTTCCACTGACCTAAGTTTTCTAAAAATAAATAAATAGATTTGGATTACCTTGTCCAGAGCAAATTTAGTGTTTCCTACGGACGACAGCGACAGTGTGTGAGACCCGACCAGGGCGAAGTTGCTGGTGCGCACGTGGCTGAGCCCGGCCGGGCTGGCCGTACCTGCGGGGGAGAGGGAGGGGGCCACGGAGCTCACTTCCCAGCGCGCTGTCAGCGTGATTGATAAGTCCCTCACCCTGCCCCGGACGGAGCTACCGCAGAGAAAACAGCCTCATCCTCCTCCAGTTTCCACGTATGGGGGGAAACATCGAGTTTCTTCATGAAAGAAAACCGTCAAGTATTTTATCTTTAACTAAAGTGAAGTACAGCCACTCCTTAACATTTGGGATGGACAGGTTGTTGAAGGTGCACAACCTAAAAATGTGTACACAGAATGCAATGTTCCTATAAGTGAGGAGAGAGGACGTCACGGCAGTGGTCTAAGATGGCGTAATGAGCAGCAGAGACTGAACTACACACAGCCGTTCCTCATCATTCTCCTGTACCAAGAAGAGACCAAAAGTCCAAAGGAGGTGAATAAAACCAGCTCCACACTAATAATCCCCTTCGGAAAACAGGCCTAAAGCCGTTCTACAAAGGGACCTTCCTGGCACCCCAGTTCCCAGTGAACAGAAAGTTGCTTTCCTGACACGCTCCGAGGCCAGGAATGCTCAGCAAAGTTAAAAGAAGTCAACTCCACAGTGTGGCCGGCACACAACAAACCTACAGAACAGAAGACGCTACAGTGAAGAGTGACGCTATCCGCTGCTGCTGTCAAGTGACGAGGTACCTCACGTGTCACTCCTGCGAGCGCCTGACGATGTCACGACGGCTAGCCTGTGGTGGTTTGGGACGAAGGTGCAACCAGACGGCATGCTAGGCTGGCCGGTAGTCTTACATGTTACTGAAAACCATATACGAAATGCTATTCGAAGACGACTAAGCTAAACACTCCTAAGTCAAGATGGCTACACGTTTAAGTCTGCAACTGCTTAGTTCTTTCCCTTATTCCAGTGATTCGAATGGTTTCAGATCCACTCACCTGAAGAATGAAGGGCACTTTTCTAAAAGAAAGTGTAAAGAAACACAAGTTATTTTCTTTACTGATGCACAGATTTAAATACCAAATACAAAACTCTACTACTGCAAGAACTACACTTCAGAAAACATTATTTTATCTACATAAACCAGAGATTTTCCCTCCATTAGTATATTTTAAAGATTTCCAGAGTGCTAAGGGTTTAGAAATGGTTATTAACCAATTTACAATCATATGTGTACAGTAAAGATCTCTCAAGGAAGCCCAGTTTTTAAAACATTCTACTTACTGTGGTTATAGATGTGAGAAGTCGCTTTGGAGTAATAGCCTAAAAGAAAAGATAACTTAGTACATTTCCTATGAAATATTATAATTCAGAGCTTAAAAATAACCAACCTTGAGATACTCTCACATAGAAAATAATTCTTAAATATGAATGTATCATAATTGAGTCCTCAATTAAGGCTTAACCCACACTGTCATTCCTTTTTTGACCCAGGAAAAGGACAAAAGAGCAAAGACCAAGAAAGACGGGGACCAAGCGAGAGGTTCTGACCCTGCTACCTCATTGCTCAGTACCAGTTGCGGGGCGCTGGTGAGAGACAAGGGTTCAGTGGAAACCCTTGAGAAAAGTCTGAAGAGGTAGTGAAAGTCGGCCGTCCAGTAAACGGACAGGAAACAGAAAGACCCAGCTTGAGTGTACGCGTAGCTTATACTTAGGCACATGATCACTCAGTGCAAGTTTACTTTCTGTATTCGCACCTATTAATTGCGGTAACTGAAATTTGGGGCATGAAAATGATCCAAAAACTTGATAATCACTCAACATTGCACATAAGTTTAAAATGATATGTTATTTCTGATTATAATGTTTTCATTGGGTTTCTTTCATTCTCACCTTGGATTTGTATGCCTTTTTCTTCTTTTCAAGTACTGATGGATCTTTCTTTTGCACCTATACACAAATCCCAAGCATAATTAGCTTAAAATCGGATATCTTTAAGAAAGGTATGCTAATAGTTATTTTAGAAACTTTACCCGCTTACCAAGCTGTAAACTTCAATATTTATTTCAAAGTCATTGGACACATCTTGCCTAGAAAAATAAAGCATTAAAACTAAGAAAAATATCAAGTTTGCCATTAAAAATGATAAATTGTCTATTTTTTCATAAAAAATGGTAAACTGTCTATTTTTTCCTACAATACAAAACAAATATTTTCCTCAGTATTTTACAACTCAAAATCTTTAATAAAGGTAATTTTTTAAAACTGTATTTTGACTCATTTCAAAATAAACCTGTGACACTAAATATAAATGTCTTTTCATTGAGACTGAATATGTAATATGTTAAGATTTAAAGCATATGTGAAGAAATTATGGTCCAGATTTTACATATACATATATTTTTAAACACTTCAGAACATTAAACACCTGTAGTCACATGGAAGAAAGGTGCTACCCAATGGAAGGAAGTATCAGAAACATAAAAGTTAAACCAACAAATTGAAAACTGAGTTTACTTCTCCATATAAAAAGAATGAACATACTGCATTTCAAAGATTAATGCCATCTGCATGCTTAGACTACATTAACTATTAAAAAAAAATGTGTTTGAGTCATCGAAAGCCTCATTTACTTACAGAGTGAAGGTAGTAGAGAATGTCAGAGCATCCCCATTAAGAGAATTGGAAGTACTTGCTAATGGTGTGGCTACCAGATTTTCAACTCCTGCTTTTAGTATAATTAAGAAATAGTAATTTGCTGCATCTGCAAAAAGTAATCACATTATATAATAAGCACAAGCAAAATCAGACTCAGATACAGCATTCTGACAGACCAAGGAAATAAATACTGCAACTGATCGATATAAAATTTATTTAAAATGTTCTAAAATCACGAAAAGGTAAGAAATAAGCGGACAGTTGTAATTCTGGAATAAGCATCATCAAGTTCTTTTCCTATTATGTGAATTAAAATGACTTCACTCCAAATTCCTCAACTGCTGCTGACTTTGAATTTTACCTATTGATACCTAATTCTTCAGCTAATAGTAAATACCTCAAAAAGATAAATTATAGGTTATTTCAAAACTGAGATTAAAAAACTGTATTTCAGTGAAAGTTACTCAGAGATAAATTCTAATGAAAACATCAACTATTTCTTCACTATTTGTCATTAAATAACCACATATCTGAAAGAACATACCAAAAGATTTCTGCCCACACACCAAAATGGGACAATAGCAAGAATTAGAACTTAGGCTACCTTATTCCTACCACAATGCTCAAGCTTTTAAAGATCTCTATTCTTTACTTTCCCTGCACCTCAAACTCACTTCTCACATCCTTTCCCTCAAAGAGAATGTTCCATAGAAAAATTTAAAGAGATCTTAACAAAAAAAAAAAAATTATCCAAAACTTAATAAAACTTTAATTATATTAAGCTTGCTATTAATACCCCGCCTTGTGCTCAGATCCTGGTGCCTAGTCTCCTTTACCCACTTTGCTTTTGCTTCTACATGATTTTGGCTAGAATACATAGTTTTTTGTTTGTTTGTTTTATTATTATTTATGCCTACAGCACCTGGTCTTCCTAGGTGGTCTCCCATCCAAGTACTAACCAGGCCCGACCTTGCATAGCTTCTGAGATCAGACATTGGGCTTGTTCAGGGTGGCATGGCCATAGACCATGGATTGTGGCTCCATTGGGGTGCGAACCCAGGACTTTCTGCGTGTAAGGCAGACGTGCTAACCACTACACTATGGACCATGTCCTAGAATATATAGTCTAGGAAATTTTATTATCCAATCTAGAGGGGCAAAGGAAATAACATTTCAGTACAAGTATCTCCATTGTGATGCTCTTCACTCCCACAACCAGTAACTCAGGACTTATGGAACAAATGACTATAATGGGATGAATTTTAAATAAAGTAAAATAAGTTCTCTTAGACAGCCCAATACTTTCCACAACAAAATCAGAGTCAAATGATCCTCTATGTCAGGATAACTCATCTTAGAAAAATATTTTATGTTAAAAGTTACGTTTACCCGGCCTTACTTTCAGATCAGAGCCATGTCTGTTATTGTGTGGCTCGTAAGCCCATGTACGCAATTTCTCCTCGGTTATCGTTATACACGTATCTCTACAAAAGGAACTGAGGGCCCAGATAAGACTTTTGCATCTTTATGAGTGTTCTACTCATTGGCATTTGTACAACTTCGGTCTAGGTGAGGTTCATAACGTAACGTGATCTAAAAGTGATGCAAACAGAAATCACCATACCTGGTTTCTGAACTGTGCTGCAGACAAAATCTGCTTTTAGAGGCAAGCGGATTTCTGACAAAGTAATTGATCCTTTGGATGGGAGAAATTCACTTTGGGTTGCGGGACCAGCCTTATTCTTCCTCTGAGGCCCTTCATTCTTCAGCTTGTTCAGATCATCGAGCAAAAGTGTTCTCTTCTCAGCTATATAAAAAAAATATGCAAGTTAATATTAAAACTGTAACTGTTTCTAAGAGACCAATTCAAGAAAATGTGCTGCTGTGACAACTGTACCTAAGACCAAAGACGAAATCAGTAACATTTTTTTATATAAACCAGTGGTAGGTAGTTGGGGAAAACCTTAATTGCTCATTTGTTCACCAAGTCCTTATAATTCAGTGCTTACGCTTTTGGTCAGTTTTCTCGTGTGTATAATCTCTGTCAACCATCACCACACACACACACACCCCAAAATTCATGTACTTTTCAAGCTATATGCAGATAGATAGGTACAGGGATAGTGTGTGTGTGTGTACACATATGTGTGTACAAACATATTCATACTCTTTACAACTATATTCCCTCAAATGCATTCCAGTTTCTTTCACCTGTTCATGTAAACTCCATCTTATTTGACATGTAGAATTGTCAGGAACCATGTAAGAAATAAAAAAACAGACTAACCGAAACAGATGACTGGAAAAGCCTTTTGCTCTAAAATTAGATTTCTGGATAAACTAGATGAAATGCGTTTTCCCTGGTTTGAAACTGTGCTGGAATTATTTCAGGTGTGTCGCACGTACTTGCAATTAGAAGGAGTCTTTCTGCTTCGGCTTCCTCCAGGGACCCTTTTCCGTGCTCTTCATCAACACAGCAGTTAAGAGCCTGGCTAGCTTGATAGATCACTGTCTGCTGCAAATTTATTTCATTATTCAGTTCCTGGCAAAAATAATGAGAAGAGGAAAAAACTCACTTTTTAATTAACATTTTCACTTTACTTAAACTTCAGTTGTAACTAATCCAATTGGATAACTTCCAAAATTTCCAGAGAGTAAAGTCAAAATGTTATAGCTTCATTGTTCAAGTTTCTAGATTATGCACCAAAATCATTTAATATGCTGTAAAAATTGCACTATCAACATTCTTCCTTATGAAAAGACTTTCAACTCATACTCACTAAAATTATAATTGGGACTATGTCTAACAAAGTAGAGACGTAGACATTATCTGATTCCTTTTCTTTAAATTACATGTATGTTGTAATTTTTTAAATGTTTTCCTTAGCATAAAGGAACCTCTAAGAGCAAAACCAATTTCACAGTTCGCCATCATGTAATTTACAATTATACTTTAAAGACAGTTATGAGAAACATGTTTAAGAATAAACAACCCAACAATATCAAATAAGCTCCTTCCAACTTTTCTAGGAAAGAGGATGTTCCTCATATTACACTGAATTCAAGGGCAATTATTGAGCTCCTATGTGTCAGACGCGGCTCCAGTCACTTAGGGCACAGGGACGAATAAAGGTGGGCCCTTGTCCTCAAGGAGCTCGGTCCAAACCCCCTTTCCACAGAAGTGCACACCTGCATTTTCTGTTTGATGTTAACTTGACGAGGCAAAGCATTCGTCTCTTCAGCATTCTTTTTTCCCTGCAATTTTGACGTGACGTCTTCCTTCCGAACAATCACCTGCTTTATCGAAGGACGATCTACTTCTTTGATTCTTTGAGACCTATATGCATCGATGCTGCAGGAAGTAAGTTATACTCTATTAAAAATCCAGCAATAAGCGACATCCTTTATTGAACATTTCAGCAGAATTTGATACTGATATTGAAATGTGTCAGCAGAACAGTTCACCAGAATGGGGAAAATGCCACTGGGTGAAAGAGAGGCTGATAAAAGTCATTCCAAAGTTTTATACAGGGTAATTATTAATTATGCTATAATTGTAAATAACGCGTCCATCTACACCACGACCCTTAGTGAGTGGATGCCTTCCCAAAACGTTCTCACCTGTAAAGAAGATCACGATCTTCAGAGCCGATGCTGTCACCAGACTCAGCCCGAGGGACACGGGGTCTCTGGAATTTCCCTGGTTTTGGACTCTCATCACTGATGCTGGTGTCCTTCAATTCCAGTCTAGGCGAGGAAACTAAACTCTGCAGGGAAGCACATCAGACGTTAGTAGGTTTTACGGATTACACTGATCCTCAATCAAAATTCTGAAGAATCGAAGGAATTCTTCTCTATTATTCGGAAAAAAATAAAGAATAAGTTCTCTGACTCATCAGAAAAAAAAAGACAAACTAAAATAAGTTCCTAAAAAGTACATGAATAAATAAGCAAAAGTTGAAAGCTAAAACCTACACTTGTAACCCTTTTCAAAATTATTTCTAATTGAATCGATTTCCAAACAAAGCTGCAGTTATCAATTTAGGGTGCTAGCTAAGAATATAGCAAGCTCTCATAAATGTTAGTCATTTATCTGTGCTAAATACTAAGATACTGATACGTTTTAACAGTCATTTCAATCCCTTGATGTAAGTACTATTTTAACCTCATTTGACAGACGAGGGATCCATGGAGAAAAGGTTAAACGACCTGACCAATACACATAAGGAAGTGCCAGAGCCAGGATCCGAACGCAAATGTCTGGCCTGTTAAGCCATGACACCGTCTGCATTTTATCTAAGGTCAACAGGAAGCCACTGAGGAATTTTAAGATTGCTTTGAAGAGACTATCAGGTTTGCAAAAGCCCCTGCTAAACAGAGTGCCAACTCCCCATGCACCCGATAAAACAAAAGGAGACCCCCGAGCCACTCAGCCTCCGCGCGTCCTGGGCCGTTTGCGTCGAGTCCTTCCTCACCTCTGGACCCACCACGCCAACTGTCTGCGCCAATGGAGCGAGCAGAGACATGGAGGAGATGTTCAGCGCGTCTTCCTGGTCTTCGCTTTCTGCTCCTGCCTGATCCGCCTCCTCTTGGCTCCTCGCCACATCGAGCTCCCCAGCCTCTAGGACGTCGCTGAAGATGTCGTTAATTACTTGTGAACTATTGATGTCGTCGCCATCCACGCTCATCTCAATTTCACGTACCACTTCTGAAAAATATTTCATGAGTAAATAACCGTGATTCAGACCTTTAAGAATTAAAGGGATCCCAGAGATCTAACGTTCGTATGCTCACTAAATAAATAGGAAAAACGGCCATAAGAAAAAGCACCTCCTAAATAAAAAGAAATAAATAAAATATACTAACATATAAAAGCCAAATAATTTTCAAAGTTCCAATACCATTTTCTAAGCAATTAAAGTGAAAATTCTCAAAAGCTGATTCAATGCTTTGGGTGTAAGAAAAAATATAAAGTAAAAACTCAGATTGCAGGGTAACAGCCCAAAGCTTCAGACTTGCAAAAAAAAAAATGTCCTTTCAAATAACCTTTCTTATTGGTGGAGCTGCCCTTACGCAGGGCAGTCGACAGCGACTTGCCGGCATCACTTGGCACAGGATTCGCAAATCACTTCAAGGGCCACGAACGCCCCCTACAGTATGCGCAAGGCATGGACGGGCAGCACAGCTCCTTCCCCAAGGAAGGCTGAGCAACAAACAGCCTCAACAAGATTCTCACGGGGTCCGTGACCCTGAGATGACTGTACTATCTCTCTGTGGAAGCTACGGTGTTTCTTAGGCAAAGTAAAGAGGGAGAGAGCATTTTAAAATCACGAGCCATTTAGAAATATAGAACGCTGTATATTTGAGTACGTGCTTCCACTGATATATTATTTCTCATAAAAGTGTCTGGTGTTAATAAAAAATAAAGAAGAAAAACCAACCTGTCTGTTGCTCAATCTTTGGGTCTGATGTTACTTTTAAAGACTTCTCCTCTTCTAAAAACAATGTTATTTTCAAAGGGCTAGACTTCATCATTTCACATTCAGTGAAACCTAAAAAGTTCTCAAGAAAAACCATATTAATATATGTAAGAGCCTAGAATATTTTTAGTTAAGGAAGGAGTCTTCCGTATCTTTTTTTTCTGATTATAAAATTGCATTTCAAATCTAGAAATGTACAGGGAATTCCCCCAAACACCTGCCCTCTCTTATCTTTCCCATCTCTCTCTTCCTCCACACCCAGAGAAAGGGGCATCTGTCTTACTAGGTTGTTTTTTGTTCTTCCAATTGACCCCATGTGTACATACGTGCATATCCTTTTGTTTTATCAGAAGACGATCATACCTACATGCTATTCTAAAATCTGTTTTTCACTTTTTAAAAAAAGTGTCAATAAAAACATTTAATAAACTAGTAATAGAAGGAAACTACCTTGACATAATATAGGCCATATATAAGAAGCCCAACGCTAACATTATACTCCTCTAAGATCAGAAACAAGACAAGGATACCCAGTCTCACCACTTCTAATCAACAAAGCTTTGGAAGTCCCAGTCAGAGCAATAGGCAAGAAAAAAAAAAAGGACTCCAATTTTAAAAGAGGTAAAATTATTTTTGTTTACAGATGACATTCTGTTAAATAGACAACTCTAAATATTACACACACACAAACACACACACACACATACACACACAGTGTTAGAATAAACAAATTCAGCAAAGATGCGGGATACCAAATCAACACAAAAATTAGTTGCCTGAATACACACTACCAATGAACAATATGAAAAGGAAATTTTTAAAATAATTCTATTTATAATAGTATCAAAAAGAATGAAATATTTAGGAATAAATTAACCAAGGAGGTGACAGAAATGTACACGGAACACTACAAATATTGATGAAAGACATTAAAAAAACAAGTAGATGGAAACATACCCCATATTCATGTATTGGAAGACCTGATATTGTTAAGATGTCGGTCCTACCTAAAGCAATCTATAGATTCAACGCAATTCCTATCAAAATCCCAGTGGCATTTTTGGAGAAACAGAAAAGCCCATCCTAAAATTCATATGGAACTTCAAGAGACCCTGAATAACCAAAATAATTCTGAAAAAGAATAAAGTTAGAAGACCAATATTTCCTAATTCTGAAACATATAACAAAGGTATAGCAATCAAGACAGTATGGCATTAGCACAGAGACAGACATATAGAGTAATGGAACTGAATAGAGAGCCCAGAAATAGAACCTCACGCGTATGGTCAAACGATCTTCGATAAGGCTGTCAGGAGGATTCATAGAGAAAAAAACAGTCTCTTCAGCAAATGATGTTAGGAAAACTGGATATCCACACACAAAAGAATAAAGTTGGGACCCTTATCTGACACCTTACACAAAAAACGGATTAAAGACCTAAATGTAACACTCAAAACTAAAAAACTCATAGGAAAAAAAAAAAAACAGAGAAAAGGCTTCGTGATGATGGATTTGGCAACGATTTCCTGGGTCTGACCCCAAAAGCACAGGCAACAAAAGCAAAAATAGGCAAAGGGCACCACCTCGACCTCCACGGCTCCTGTGCATCCCGAGGACAATGCGACGACATTTACAACCCGCACACCCGCTAAGGGCTTAGCGCTCGGAAGCTACAAAGAACTCCTAGAGTCCACAGCGAAACGTCCAAATAACCTGACGGAGAGAATGGGTGAAGGGCTAATCGACGGAACAGACGTTTCTCCGAAGGTAATACACAAATAGCCAACGAGCACGTGAAAAGATGCCCAATCTCACTAATCATGAGAGGAATGCAAATCAAAATCACAATGATCTTATCACCTCACAGCCATGAGGATGGCTACCATCAAATAAATAAAAATAAAAAAATAACAAGTCTTGGCAAGGATGTGGAGAAACTGGAACCCTTGTCCCCTGTCGGTGAGATTGTAAAATGACGTGACCGCGATGGAAAACAGTATGACAGTTCCTTAAAACATTAAAAAATAAAACTACTGCATGATCCAGCAATCCCTCTTCTGAGTTGATATCCAAAAAAATTGAAAGCAGGGTCTCAGAGAGTTATTTGTACATCCATGTTCATAGCAGCACTGTTCACAATAGCCAAGAGGTGGAAAGAACCCACAAGTTCATTGACAGATATCGAATAAATAAAATGTGGCCTATATGCACAACGGAGCATCGTTTGGTCTTAAAGAGGAAGGAAATATCGTTGTTGCATGCTACGACATGGATGAACCTTGGGGACATTATGCTAAATCCATTAAGCTGGTCTCGAAAAGACAAATGCTGTATGTTGCACTCATATGAAGTAACGAAGTAATCGAATTCACAGAAACAGAAAGCAGAGTGGTGATAACCAGGGCCGAGGAGAGGGGGATGGAAAGTTGTTGTCATGAGTACAGAGTTTCAGTTTTGCGAGACGAAAAAGCTCTGAAATCTGTTCCACGACAGTGGAATGCACTCAACACTACTGAACTGTGCACTTAGAAATGAAGACGGTTTAGTTTTAGTAAAGTGCTTTTAAGCACAATTTTAAAATAAAAAAATTTTTTAAGCGTCTATGATATATTAAATATCATTACAGTTACCTTATTCATTTAAGTAGCTACATAATATTTTACTACACAAATTTAGCACAATTTATTTAAATAGTCTTGTACCGATGGACATTTGAGCCATTTAAATCTTATTACTATTAAAACGGTGCTACATATAATCTGTACAGAATACATCTTTGCACACTAGTTCTAGTAATTCAACTCACAAACACTTGCAGAAGAGCTGAATAAAATTACTTTAGTAATTTATACTCTCATCAAAAGTATCAATTCTCACTCTGGAAAGAGAACTAAGAAGCATGGTGGATGGGCAGAAATGAATACGTGATTGGAAATGAGGAAATCAATCTGTCGTTTTACACTTTTACACAGAGCAGCATTTCTGACTTCCAAACCAGTTCTCAAAATGACAGTAGACCGAAATCTGTTTTTAAGTGAAGTGGAAACAGAAAACGCTCACCTGTGGGTTCTGTGCTGGAAGGTTTTGCCGGTGTCTGATTTTCTGGCACCTTTTCCGGTACTGGAAGTGATGGGGTGTTTGAAACAACTTTGTGTTTTTTGAGGGGAGTGTTCTGATCGTGAATTTCCTACAAAAAGCAAATGAAGAGATAAATTTTATGCCTCAAAACTAGAGATTGTCTTTTTACACGTTATTAAATGAAACAAGGGTCATTGTTCGACATCATCTTCCTCAGGACGAAAGAGACAGCGTGTGTGAAACGGCCCCGCCAGGTTCGGAACGTGGGGCCTCCGGGCTAGTTCACGGTCTTGTTGGTTCTCAGTGTGGAAAACCGTCAAGAGACCAGGAGGCGAGAGAGGATGAGATTTTGCTTTAGAGTTCAGCTTCAGATCAACCAACTCAAGCGAAAGTGCTGAGAAACGAAAAACAATCCCCCACGTCACCTATCACATCCCACAGCCACAAAATCCAGTGACGGTTCATACCTCAGGATTCCACTTAACAGATGTGCAAAATGCCAACACACACACACACACACACACACACACACACACACACTGAAGAACAAAACCAAGTCAGAAGAAAAGGATAAAAAAAAAAATCCCTTATATGAGTCTTTTTAAATCACTGACAAGGTTATGGAAGAGAAACATTCACTGTTTTGTCTCTTTTTGAAAAGGCTTTATGATTAAAGCAAAGCAGAAATAATCAAATAAGAGTAAGAAGAAGAGTAACAGCAGCTAATACTCACGTAGAGCTTAATTCGTGCCAATCAGCTTTCTAAGCACTTGATATCACTGCCTCGCCTCACGCTCCCAGTAACTGAGTTGGGTACTAACGTCTCCATTTTACAGACGAGAAAACCGAGACGCAGAACGCTGAGCAGCCTGCACACACGGCGGGTGACTGGCTCCGCCAGGCGACAAGCCAGGCATTCCTGCTCCAGAGCCAGGCCCAGGCCACATGGCCTCTCACGTCAGAAGCCGCTTTCGATGCACGAGCTCCAGGCGGAGTGGCGAAAGCCGTGCTGCGGGCCGCGCCAGGGCCGGCCGGCGGCGTGAGGCGGGGTGCGAGCACTTCGGAAGCGGGGAGAGCGGGCTGAGCACACCCTGAGAGTAAAACGCTCGTGTGCTTCGTCTGCCACAGGCACTCACGCCTCTGCTGAGTAAATGGAATGGCTGGCGGCGATGGAAAGCAGGTACCCCTCATCCTCAAAGGCCTAAATCGCAGCTTCGAAAACGAGGCAAATGAACTCACCGCGCCCAGGAACAGCACAGCGGCTGGAGAAGGCCCCGCGGTCAGCAGGTCTCGTTAGGACCCCCGGCTCCCCACTCACCCGCTGTGCCACCCGAGGACACGGGAATTCCCACCCTGAGTCTCAGTCCCTGACCCAGGAAAAGGGGGGCTATTACCTACTTGCTGGGCTGGCGTGGGGAGTGAATGACTTGATGTCCTTTAAAGGCGCCCGCCAGAGGCCTGGCGTGGGAAGCACCGTCCCTTCCTCCTCATCACACCGGAAACTGTCCGAATCCGTCCTCCACGCGGTGCTCTGGGATCACCCACTCTTACCCCTCCAAAGGGTGACCCCGCCCCGTCCATCGTCACCTCCTTTCCATCAACTAGCTGCTTCCCATCAACACTGAAATCGCCTTAAGTCTCCTCAGAACAAACAAAACAAATATAAACCGACCGTCACATCCTCGGCCCCTCCCGGCCACGGCCCCCTGCCTCCCTCCCCCTCAGACCCTAACTTCCGAGGGCCCCCCGTGCCCCGCCTCCGCTTCTCCCACAACTACCCACATTCCACCTGCACCCCACGAACACCCCTCCGGCCGGGTCACGACAGGCTCGCTTCGAAGCCTGTGGCCCCGGCCCAGTCCGGTCCGCAGTGGACACAGACACTTGACCGTGCCGACCGCTCCCTCCTCCCGAAGGCTCTTTCTTCCTTCGCCTTAGTGACACCATACTGAACCGTCTCTTCGGCCACCGCTTTGGCGGCTCCCGCCGGGGGTCCCACCGATGAGATCTGAGACGGGGACACCCGGGCACCCCCTGTTACCGTGTTCAGAGCTTTGTGCACGTGCACATGCGCAGCTACCGGGGGCGGAATTCCACAGGTGCATGGGGGATTCTTTAGCACACGGTTAAGACCTGCTGAGCTACAGAGACGTGGAGGCCCACGAGGCTGAGACACACCGGCGACCGCGTGACGGGGGTGTTGCAAACAGAAGGGGCTGACACGCCGCACCTAGGCTGCTCACAGGTCGAGGTACACGCCCGAAAGTCAGTCGCTGCCGATAAGGGCAGTGATCCGCGGGACCGGCAACAGCCCGAGGGGATCGAGAGGAGAAAAAACTGGAAGCAGCAGGTAGAGACTACTCTTCTGGAAGAGTCCGCATGAAAAGGAGGCAAAGAGAGAGAGGAATGTGGGGTCCGGAGAGCTGACTGGTTTTAGGATGACAGGCAAGAACCTGGACGCTGATGGAAAGGTGAGCACTTCAGTTCCCTCCTTCGAAGACAAATGCACTGAGCTCCCCTGTGAGCCAAGCGCCGAGAACAGAGGCTGACGGGCTCTCGCAGGGCGTGGCGAAAAGAAAGGCAAAGCAACCACAGGAAGATAAACGTTCCAGCGCAGGTGAGTATAGGATGACGGGGACAAAAAGAAAAAAAAGAAGGGCCTCTTGGGAAGAGGGCCGAGTAAGGACTCCACAGCAGGTTAAACTCTGACCTAGTCGTAGTGGAGCGGGTCACCCCGCAGAGACACTCCATGCAGAGGACGGCACGGCAGCATGAGTGCGGTTGGGAAACTGCAAACAGTCCTTACGACAGGCCTGAGGCACAGGTGTGCAGGGGCAGCGGGGATGCGCCGGGTTCTGAACGATTTCAGATGTCAAGCCAAGCACTGTAGCCAGTTTTCTGATGACGGCTACGGGAAGCTCTCCAGGATTCTAAGCAAGCGAATATTCGCTTTTTAAAAATATTTCTTTGGCAGCAGTGGGTGAGATAGGCTAGAGGAGCCAGACGAGAAGCAGAGTGTCCAATACATACGAAGCTATGTTAGTGATTAAGGTAATTACAGAGGAAAAGGCAGCCTGGTGACATTTAGAAAATGCATCGCCGGATGTGAGTGTGTTTATGTGAGTGTGTGTGTGTGTGTGTGTGTGTGTGTGTGTGTGTGTGTGTGTAGGAAGACACAGTAATAAAAAGAAGGAGCCAAGGGAGAACTCTCAGAGTGTTTTAGATGACGAGCAGAGCAAAGCCCTAAGTGAAGACAGTCTTCGTGGGAAAAACGCTACCGCAAAGCACAGAGGCCTCGACCAGCCAGCCAGGCCCAGAGCTCAGGACAGGGACGAGGACAGCAGAGCTGAGCATCGTCAGTCAGCCTTTCCGTGCTTGGCTGCAGCTAGACATGAGGATGAGAAAGAGATGTCCCAGAGCAAGTAAGAAAGAAAAAGAGTCGAGATGAGAACGCTGGGAAACATGGTTTGCTAAGCAAGAGAACTGATCACACACGCACGCGCGCGCGCGCGCGCACACACACACACACACACACACACTCTACTGGTACCCATTTTAAATATAATTCTCTTATTTTTAGCTCAACAAGATATCCTTAACACAGGACTTTGTACACAATGGGTGTGTAAATGAAGCAGGACCTAGTTTACATTTACAAGTAGGGATTTTGTTCTAGGCTGATGAATGAAATTTGACAGAAAGCAATATAGAAGAAAGGGAAATTTGGGAGGTATTTGGTCACTGAAAGAAAGGATTACAGATAGTTAAAAGAATGGTATTTGGGGAAAGGTATACGACTACTCATTAGAAAAGTTGATTCTGAGAAACATTTTAGAACCAGCATCTAAGTAGAATGTTAAAAGGAACCAGAAATCAATTAAATGGTGAGAATAATTGTTTAAGTTTTGATTTTCAGGAGGTCATCGGTGAATCTGGTAAAAAGTTCCACCAAATGGGAAAATACCACAAGACAAAGAAGAGCTAGTATGAACATTTAAGGAATTTATGAATGGACAGTGACAGAGTTAACTGGAACAAGACAGTCTCTCGGTAATTATTTTACGAGACAGAACCACGAATCAGACCCCGGCAGTACTCTGGGACCAAGCTCACTTTCCCACTTCTCGTTTATGTTACCTGCTCGTATTCCGGTGGTTTGCTCCGCGAGTTGTCGCCTTTCTCTGCACTCCATAAATTGCCCTTATCAAATCGGCCACGAAGACATGCTAGTTCCTTCTCACGTTCCTAAAACCATCAAAAGCTCTATTTCACACAAGAGCCAAGTTTAAGAATAATATCCAAACACTACTGTTTGTCTTCAGTTTTAAGATTAAAAAAAAAAAAACACACAATATACCTGGAATACAGGACAAATAACATTTCTAATTTGAAATAAGTGATACGAAGAATCGAGGAGCCATTTATCTCAGTCAAAAAGACTGGTGTGGGAACACGCGATTTGATTTCTGGAGGTTCCATGCCGAGACCACGTGACAGACAGTGGTGAAAAGCAGGACGCCGTACCTGCTTGAGGCGTTGTGCTGCGTGGGTGGTAGATGAAGACGCGTTTTGCTTGAACAGTCTCTCCTGGATGGCCTTTGTGTTTGGAGTGATGATGGGGGTTTTGGGAGGTGTGCTGCGAGCTGGGCTTTCTTTGCTGTGTTCTTGACAACGCTCTCCAAAGCGTTCCAGGAAAGACTTAATTCCTGCTCCTCCTACAGAAAACACGGACATTTTTGGAGGCTGTTCAGAAAAAGTAACAATTATGATTTCTATGGAGAGAGTTCTGAAATCCAGTACAGCTCCAAAAGACTTTGATTCTACTAGAAATATTCATCTAGAAAGTGAACAATATGAAAATAGTTGAAAAATTTTTTTTTAATTACCATACTATTTAATTCCATGCCCTATTATTCAGCTATAGAATTTAGTTCTTTAAAAGAAAATTGTTTTTAAGGTAGAATAAAAGGACAGGGATTAGAAAAACCCTTAAACTAAATAATCAGAACCTAAATGACTGGAAATTGTATTGATGATATATTCTACCCGCCAAGTATCCTGGCCATGATAACGCAACTACTTATACTTTGACAGCCCGATTTATTTTATCTTGCTTTCAAGAACTCCAACATATGAAAATTCAGGAATTCTTTTTCTCTCAAAAATAAAAATTACAGATTATTCACTTTACCAAAGGATGTCTTGATTATACGGTCTTAAAATAGTACTCATTTAAAATGGTAGGCAGTACATTTAAAGTAGAACAAATAGGATGAACATCACCTCCGTCATGGGGATGCTGGAACTGTACTATGTAAAAGGAGGTCATCTCTATCAAAAATTGGCAAGCATTTTCCTATAAAGAGCCAACAAATATTTATTCGGGGCGTTGCGGGCTATATGGCCATTGCTCAATTCTGCATTAGGCATACGGCATCCACAGACAATAAATGGGCATGGTTGTGTTCTGGGACAGACTCCTTTGCAAAAACGGGTACAGGGCAAAATCTGACCCATGGCTACAGTTTGAAGACTCCACACGTCACTCATTACCACTTCGTCCCACAACTCAAACTAGAGTCCATCAAAAATACAAAGAAACATGTAAATTAAGTATCTCTGAGGCCCTGCTAATGTATTCTGGGAATACTCATTAGCCAAGAATAATAAAAAGAATGTTTTGTTAATCTATGCTGTTCTTATCTATGCCCTAAGTCTTCAGGAAGTTTGGAGTGACTAATCCTACTGCATGTTAGGATTTTGCTATTGTTTCCGGTTCTCGTTTTGGCGCCTCTGGAAAATGACTGCTGGTTCCTACTCACCCCGTAACTAATGGATCCCCTGCTCTCATCTGTCTACTTCTCTATTATGATGAACCATAGTTTCTGGAGAGAGTGTGTTTTCGAGAAGTTAATATTTAGATTAAAACAGTCTCTCTGAAAGTAACTCTAGCGAAAAAGAATATAGTTCAAAGTAAACAATATTACTATCTATTTGAATGATATTTTTTAGTCCTGTGTCTCTCAACCAACAGCATGTGGGGCATGCCATTAGGTATAAGTCACCACAAGATAATTATGGACTTCCAGAAGCATCAGTTTACTTTAGTAAGTAATTTTGAACTTTCACATGTACACACACACAGCATTCACACATATCAGTGGAATGGGAGAGGAATCATTTGTATACACATTGACTTCCCTTTGCTAAGGGTGCCTTCATAATGAAAGTTTGAGAAGCACTATTCTGCATGCACACTTGGTTACAGAATGTTTCTCCATTATGCTCTTAAAATGTGACTTCCAGGTGGACATGCTTTGCATCAAAAAGTACAGAAGACAACATCTAGTACAGTCATTCTAGAAAAAAAGCACATATAAACAGTTCGAATGTAAAAGGTGAAATGCTTTGACCAGTAACTGGGTTAGTCTACACTAATGAATATTCATTCAATCAATTAAAGTTGAATTTGAAAAATGTCTCCTTTGATAATTCAGGCATTTGCCTTGGCAAACCCACGCTGTACCATCACAACTGCATATTTAAAATGCTGAGAACAGACACTCTGAAAGTCGTCATTAGTAACTTCCAATTTTTTAAAAAATATATAACCTGGTGTTGTAGATTTGTCTTTAGGCTGAGACTGCAGACAAATTTCTCTGCTTAATTCTTCTTTGGGCCGAACTGTCTGGGGTATAGTCGACTTGCCAATGGGTTTCGATACCTCTGTTTTCAAAGGACTCACAGTCGTTTTTTGAAGTACCTCAGGATTTTGTACCCCACAGCTCTTAGCATCGGTGATCGATACAGAAGATTTCACTGGAGAAGCAGCAGCTTTCTGAAACATGATAATGCTTAAGGTAAACAACATCCACAGGGTCTAACGGCAGTCCTATGACAAAACTCAAATCCTATTTGCTTGGTGGCCCTTATGTAAACTACGAAAAAAGAGTTTCTTGCTCTCTAATAGAGCAAACCAATGTGAAAGCTTTGAAAAACAAGCCAATTTTGAAACTGTGATTATTCAAATTATAATATTTGATTTAGTCTGTATAATAAACTGATGGATAATTTGGGATGAGGGTATATCACTATTTAAAAAAAAACCAATTTCTTTCATATAATTGCACTGGAACTGTGTTAGACCAAATTACATATTTTTTTTGTTTTAATTCAGTATTAACAAAACCAAATCACGTCCCTGAGGGTCAATCACAATAAGGCATTTGGTACTTACTACGTGCCACGCACCACGCTAAGTGTTTCGGGCACATTTCCCATGCCGTCCTCCCCACAGTCCTTTCTCTCCCACTTTACGCACAGAAAAACAAGGTTTTTGCAAGATGAAGTGACTCATCCAAAGCCACACTTCCAATCGGGTGGCGAGGCTGGGATGGAATGCAGGTGTTAATTCCCAAACCCGGCTCTACACTTACAGACACTCCTCGGGAACACAATGCTTTTTCTATTTTGGTTTTTAAAGATGGTTTTTAAGAACTGTTGAGGCAGGACACGTGAAGGTAAGCTTTCAAGCATTTCAAAAGGATATACAGGGGAAGTACCAGACCTGCCCGCGACCTGAGCCACGGGCAGGTAACTAGCTACAGCTACGAGTTTTCAGAAATGTTTGATGCACTGATACACATACCTAAACCACTCTAGCGGAGAGAGCAAGTTTCCAGTGCTCCCCCTGATGACTAAGAGGAGGATCTGCCACTCCATAGTAACATACTTTGGAATTACACTACATTACTGTTAATTTAGTTAACCACCAATTTATCTAGGGACAGAGTACCAAATTTAAGGTATTTACTTTTTCTAGGAAACCAATATTCTAAAAATATCTATAAATATGTTATGTTATATAATAGGAATATGTCATAAAATACGCAGCTACAGGCAAACATACATCATCGCTCCTAACAGAAAAGGTTTCCAAAACTGTATCTACTTACCGCGGAACTGGAAACGGCGCCCTTAGCCACAGAGGCACACTCGGGACTCGGGCTCTGGCCTTTACTCGACGCAGCCTGGCCACCCCTGCGGGAACAGCACGCAGCCTCCTGCTGAACACTGCTGCTATTGATCCTGGCAGATGCTCCGCTTGCAGAGGAAAATTTGGATAAACAAGCGGTACCAGGCTGTCCTTGTGCACTGTTCTGCTTTGCAGATGAGCAGTTGACATCATCTTCCCAGGAGGAAATAGTTGCGGCAAGGTTGGCCAGACGACCTCTTCTCCCAACTGGGGCTGCCGAGGCTTCGGACAGTTTGGGAGGGGAGGCCGCCTTCTCCTCCGGTAGCCTTGCGGAGATGAATGAGCTCTCGGGGACATCATCTGAAAATGTTTTCGGAAAAACAGTCAACAGCCATGTTCAAGAGACGTATGTTTATGTAAATACCAGGACTGCTTCATTCAGAATTTTAAATGAGGTTAATGAGTTTAGCTGGTAAAAAGCTCTCCCAGGCGTGAAGCTAAGAGGCTTAAATTTGACAATATCTTTTCAAATCGCATAATACTTAATCTGAATTTTTAAAAAAATAACTTTGTTATAGCTATGTCATAAGATACCATACATTTAGGTTATATTTGTAGAGTTAATTCACGGTGTTATAATACTGCACAATTTAAGATGATGTATTCCACAGGAACTTTTTGTTTTAAAAATAGATTGGACCAGTGCTGTATAACAGAACTTTCTGCAATGATGGAAACGTTCTCAAGCCGTGCTGTCCAGTACAGGAACCACCAGCCACACGGGGCTAGTGAGCATCTGAAATGAGCTTAGGGTAACTAGAAACTTACTCTCATTTTAATTAATTCAAAATGTGAAAGCTACATGTAGATAGTGGATGTGGTACCAGTGAGCACAGGGTTAGACTGAAATGTTTTCCTGCAGTTACCTCACTTGGAGATAAATCTCAAAGAGGTGACCCTTCGCTTGGGAGGGATCTGGGCCTGATGCATGCGTGCATACAGGGACGTCAAAGGCCATGACATTTTCCCTTCCACAAAGTCAGTGGATGGGAGAGGGACCCCTCCCTCTGTCCTAGGCTTAGACCTCTGCCTGAAGTTCCAATTCTGCTCCGCCCAAATCCTCAGAGACCTTGCTCCCAATAACCCCTCTTCCTCTCCGCAAACCTTCTTCTCTGCACATGGTACGCTCAAGTCCCTCTCAGTTTAAAAGAGACAAACATTCTCTTATCAACGGGCCCCCCCTTCTGAGCTACTGTGCCTCATTCCCCACAGAATGTTCACTCGCCGCTCAACTCACTCCAACCTCTTTCTGCCCACACCGCTTCCCAGAAGTTCCTTCTGCTATTGTCACTAGATGCCAGTACGCACTTTGCGGGCCTTTGCGGGCCGTGTGTCCATCCGTGGCGTCATCCTGCGCTAGTTCTGTCTTTGCATCCAGTTCTGTCCTTCCTGGTCTCCTAGCAACCTACCTCCTTTTGGCTATTCCCCAGGCACTGAAGATCACACGCACCTGAAGGTGAAATCGCAACCAACTTCCTTCTCATCATGGCCTCCTCCTCCTCTCCCCGGTTACCCTCCACCATCTAGCCACCATGTCCTACAGATGCTTTCTCCCAAATCTCTCACATCCAGCCTCTCCTCTTCACTTCCACAGGCCTTCGTCCGGGTGCGTCTGGATTATGCCACCAGCCTTCTAACTGGTCTTTCTGCTTCGAATCTCTACATGCTTCCACCCTTCCTCAACTCTGATGCTGGGGTGAGCTTTCCAAATCACTTGCCGGCATAACCTCCCCCGGCACGCCCCAGCACCCAGGGTTAAAGTCCAAAGGCTCTGGCCCTTGCTGCTTTCTTCAGATTTATCTTGCTTTTCTACCACGGTGCAGCAGCACCGAGCTGCCCGCCTGCACTATGCTGGCGCGCTCTGGAACTGCCTTTCCTGATTGGAGCTTGGGGCCAGGCCACCTGCGGACCTTGAGAAAACTGGTATGTTAACCAGCCTGCCCAGAGTCATCTCCGAGGACACAAGGAAGAAAGTTCGCTCGGGTCTTACTGCCAGTGACGGTTCCGCTTTTATCATACAAACATCATCATGGAATTCAGCGGCCCCCAACCTTTTTGGCACCAGGGACCAGTTCTCCTATGAGAATCTGATGCCTGAGGATCTGAGGTGGAGCTGAGGTGGTGGTGCTGGTGCTGGGGAGCGGCTGCAAATACAGGTGAAGCTTCATTGCTCACTGGCCATTCACCTTCTGCTGTGTGGCATGTTCCGTAACAGGCCACAGACCGGGGACTGGGGACCCCTGATGTAACTGATAATGTTTCCCTCTTCCCATTGGCTGCTAGGAAGCTCAGAGCCATCTCCAGCAAGTGTGGGGGACCTAAAGGCCTTATGTAATAAACTAACCTTACCCTTCACTGTTTTTCCTGCCTTTCATGCTGATTTCCTTATTTTTTCTTATTTTGTAATATAGGTATTTTTGTAAGTCATCTCAAGGCTTTTTGTTTAACAAGGCAGGAGGATAAATAAACTCTATCACAGAAGAACCCTGAACCCTGCCGCGCCACTGCTGATCTGCTCTCAGGCCCTCCATCTAGTTGCAGGCCCATGAAAGGCAGAGGCCAGGTCACCTCATCTGTCTCCAGCACCTCAGCACAGTAACGTGCTTTGCAGGTGCTTGGTGAACGTTCCCTCCTACAGAAGGGCACTGCATGCTTCAGTCACTCTAGTTCATTTAATTACTGGATCCGCGAAACAGCTCCTGAATATAGAGCCGAAGGTCAGCCGCACTAGTAGTATAGTTTGTTCTCTGCTGTTGTACATTGCAAATATAAGATAATTCTGTCACAAAATCGGGCTTTGGAGAACTAAGTCTAAGGACCTCATCGTCGCTTACTTTAAGAACCACCCACAGATAAACGTACTACTACTGACTTGCAAACCATCTGCTAGTGACCTCAAGACCCGGGGCATGGGCACAATCGAAGCACTCACCTTTCAGGTGTCAACCGATAAATAAAAGTTTCAGCACACCAAGTCGAATGTTACAGACCGAGAGGAGGCCCGCGCCGCCCCCGCAGTTCATACCTGGCGCGTCCCCGCCCTCCCAGTGGCGCCGCTGGGCGGCCAGCTTCTGCATCCGCGCTCTGACCGACGAGGCCGCAGCTGCTCCCAGCCCGGAGTTCAGCCCTTCGCCCGCCGCCGCCGCCGGGGCCGGGGGGTCCCCAGCCGGGGCTGGTGCCAGCAGCCGCGCCCGAGGACGCGGAGACGGGGGCTTCGCCGGAGAACGAGGTTTCGCAGCAGTTGACGGAACCGGCTGTTCGTTTTCCAAGTTAGAAACTTCTACTTCGGTGTTGTCGGAACAGCGTTTTTTTGATGGTGATGGTTTGGTACAAGATTTCTCTACATTAAGAAGGAAAAAGACATGGATGGACCTCGGGATGGTCACGCTAAGCAAAATAAGCCAGAAAGAAAAAGCTGAAAACCACATGCTATCACTTCTATGTGGGATGGAAACCTAAAAGCAACAAATGAACAGGACAAACAAACAGAGACTCACGGACATGGACTATAGACTGACTGGTGGTCTAGACCGTGGGGGACGGGAGGTGTGGGGGGAGGTAAACCGGGTCAAATATGTGGAGACAGAAAGAAATCTAACTATGGGAGCTGAACACACAGTGTAAATATATACATATGCCTTACTGGTAAAGTGTACAGCTGAAACATATTGGATTTTGTTAACCAACGTCACCGTTAAAAAAAATTATTAATTTTTTAAAGAAAAGAATAAAAACAAGAAAAAGGACAAAAATTCAACATTCCCTAAGTTCCCACAGCATGAAAACTTGCCCTAGGCACTTAAATTAATAAATCATCATGTTTCTCTAATCCTTTAAATGATTTTACTTACAACGAGAAATGTGCAAAATTCTACTTTTGTTCAGCAACTTAGAAATCTGGTGTGAGAGATTTCTTTCTGAGAAAACATAATTTATGGTTTCAAAAAACCTGAGTGGAAGAACAAATTCAAATAATGTCCGCAGGCTTTGCGCATAGTACTTTATGTGGTCTTCAGGCAGCAGGAAATTAAAAGCAACACACGTGGAGCAAGCACATGCTCCAGGGGGCGCTACGGCCCATACAGCCTGACTACCTCGTTTTTGGTTAAGAAAAGTCGAGGCTGGAAAAATCCAGTTACCCGCCCAAAGGGACACGACTGAGCTAAGCGCAGAAACCAGGCTTTCCATATTTCCAACCATCTCTCGTGCAGCCATAATAAACAAGGGTGGAAGGGCCTGGCTTACGGGACAGGGGAGGGGCAGGGCGTCAGAAAAGGGACTGAAGCACCTCGTAAACACCAAACGAATTTATCAGCGCAAGGGTTTAACAACATTCCCCATTTTAAACTTCCATGAACACTTATAAATTAAACTTTAAAAGTCCTGAAATAAAAAGGGGCTATCCAAACATAAGGCATATATTATTTCTACCTAGGAATGAGTTTTAATACGTCTCCTGGAAAATTAATAATTTTGAAAAGTAAGAACGCAAATGCCGTAAGAGATGTCTCATTGGTGGTCTAACCACGTGGTCTTGCTCCGGGAGTGACCAAATTCATGTTAGTGAGAAGCCATGACTGCCCTCATCGATGTCGATCTAATTAAATACGCATCATGAAATTTGCTAATTGTCCGTAATTCATTTACTTTTTAATCATTTTTTGAAAGCGTTTCTATTTTAACATGCAATACCTCAAAATGTAGACTTCTTTAAGTTTACTGTTCTTATATAAAACCATAAACAATGCCTTCATTTAAGCACCAAAATGCAGTTTCGACCACTGGTTTTCAAGTGCACAGTAGTACTGTACTTGACTGTAGAAACTCATGTCGCGGTGGGAACAGAAGACCCTGGACTGGGCCAGGCCTCTCTCTTCCTGACTGAATATCATATGTGTGTATTTCCCTCCCTGCCCTCAAAATACAGAAACACACAGAAACAAATTCTCATTCTATGGTTTGCTTCCAAAACAACCGTTGCCAGCCCCACACCTTCATCTCTGCTTTTGCCTTATATCATACGCTTTTTCCACCTGCATTTTAAAGTCACACCAAGGAAAAGTATGACCTCCAGACTATTCCACACTCTAGGAAAAGCCTAAGGCAGCTGGCTGGCTGTGGACGCCAGGATTTAGGAAAGAAAAAGACAGGTTTCCGAGAATGTGAGTGTGTGTGTGTGATTTCACCAGTTCTGTATAACAACCTACACTCTGTGCCTAGCCCTCAAGAGCTGGCTCAGCAGATGGTGAAAAGGCTCATGACATTTCAAGCAGGTGCAAGGAGGTCTGCCTTGCGTTGCCCTGCTCATGCCAGAGACACCACTGCACGTGGTCCCAGCTGTTCTAGCACCGTTGGAGCAAATCCTCTCCACCGCACTGCCCACAGGAGCGTTCTTCTGCTCCTTCATTCTTTCTTCCTCCACTGGGGGCTTTAAGAATCATTTTGGGTGGAGAAAAATAAAGGTCAACCAATCGATTTAAAATATTTGTTAAAAGAAACTCCGCTATGGCCCTATAGGTCCTAGGCTTGACACAAAAATCCTGAAATAGAACAGAAGCTGATCTTTCCCCCAGAGACCCTGGCTCTTCTGCATGCACAGTGAAGTGTCTGAGGCTTCTCTCCTTTACGACATGCAGATTTTGCTCTTCCCCGGGCTTACCTCCATCGGCAGACAGGGGCTGCTGGTTACTCGCTTCTGAAAGCGGCTCTCTGGCCCGCTTAGCGTGAGCCGCAGACCTGGCTGCGGCCGTGGGCCGCTCAGCCATCTTTTTCTGAAGGTTCTCTCGCCTGGCCCGGGTCCGTTCAAGCAGTTTCTACATATGGGACATTTAAAACACAGTTTAGTCGAAGGTTCACAAAACTTCAGCTGTCTTCTAAAAATCACCTATTGCCATGTAGAATAAAAGTGCAATTTCAAAAGTGAAATCCTGTGTAACTTAAGATTCACCAAGGGAGCATCCCAATGTCAAAATTATTACAGATATAATATAAACACTAACGGGGGGAGAAAATGCGGATATAGTTAGTTGGCTGTGTAAGATTTTGAATGGCCACGGATTTTTTTCTGTTTCCATCAAAAGGGCAGGATCTAGTTCCACGTTCCTGCATTGGGCTGGCTTTACGATTTACTCTGACCAGTAAAATGTGGCAGAAGTGACATTGCGAGCTTTCCAATCCCAGGCCGCAAGAGGCCTTGCCCTGTCCACTTCTTCTCTCTCGGAACACTATGCCACGCGAAGAAGCCCAGGTCAAGCCTGCAAGAGACACGTGGTCCAGCCGACAGCCAGCATCGACCCTGAGACATGAGAGGAAGGCCACTTCAGGCCCTCCGGTCCCAGACCGCAGCAGATCCCTGCACGACCCCTGGGGAGACCAACAGAAACACAGCCCAGATGAGTTTAGTTTAAGCACTAGTGTTAAGTACTTGTTTAAGTGCTTAGTTTTAAGCACTAAGATAAATGAGCAGGATAACGGTCCCCCAAGGATATTCGTATCTGAACTCCCTGAACCCACGAATATGTTGCCTTACATGGCAAAAGGAAGTTTGCTGGGGTGATTAAGTTAAGGATCTTGAGGTGGAGAGATCATCCTGGATTATCTGGACCAGTGTAACCACAACGGCCCGATAAGGAAAGAGAGGCGGGAAAGTCAGAGTCAGAAAAGCTGTGACAACAGGAGCAGCAGAGGTCAGAGTGATATTATCGGTGGCTGCGAAGACAAATGAAGTGGCCACGAGCCAAAGAATGCAGGTGGCCCCTAGAAGCTGGAAAAGGCTAAGATACAGATTCACTCCAAGGGCCTCCAGAAGAAACACGATCCTGCCAACACTGATTTTGATCCAGTAAAATCCATGAGACTTCCGACCTACAGAAGATAGTGGGTCTGCGTGATTTCATGCCACTAAGATGTGTGTGTGAGTGTGGGTGGGGCGGGGGGCGGGGGGGGGGGGACGGCAAGAGATAATTGACATATTAGTCCTTTGAAAATATAAGACTCTTCCTGAGGGTAAAACAGCCCTACACGACTTGATATTTTAATTAGATATCAATATAAAATAAAAGTTTAAGTTGAAATCTCAGCCATTCCATAAACTCTTAAGTCATGAATACTCTTTTTTTACCCTGAACAACTGAAGCTCCCATTTGAATCGGTGTGGTAAAAACACACGCGCGACCTGTGAAACCGTTTCCTTCCTTCCACATGTGCGCGGAGACGGGAGGGGTACAGGTCCCTGGGCAGACCCTGGGGCTGCTGGGCAAACGCAGATACGGTGCTTAGCAGACCAAGAAATTAAACTCTGTCTGAGTTTTTTTAATTCCTTCATTAAAATAGAATAACAGTTTTTAAAAATTGCAAAAGCAGCAGCAGCTAAATTTAGAAGAAGACACAAGCCTCTTCTCAGTGATGATTTCTAATCTGAAGCTCACAGAAAGAAGAGACACTAAATCTAAATGTTACGTCACTGAAAAGGTAAGTTATGAACCAAGTGCCTTCTAAAATACAAGACCTTCACCTTTTATTTTTATTTTCTTGTTTTTTAACGCCTACAGCACCTGGTCTTCCTAGGTGGTCTTCCATCCAACTACTAACCAGGCCCAACCCTGCTTAGCTTCCGAGATCAGAAGGACCTTCATCCTTTAAGTAAAAGTCTTCAACAACCTCAAAAGAGACATTGTTACACAAATTCATATGTGTCTGACAATTTTCCCCATGATAAAATGTGTCACTCCCCAGACACAAAACAGGCCTAACTGTATTCCTTCACGGACATGCCCACATTCCACTCTGGTCTGCTAGAACACTGTGACTCAGTGCATCTTCAGTTACTATGAGCAACGGTCACAACAAAGGAATGTGGTTTTGTCATTCCAACGTATGCAAGGGTTCTATTGTCTATATTGGATTCAAAAATTTCAAAATTAAAAAAAAAAATTAAAGTAGATAAGCAGACCCAGTTCCCTACTTTGTAAAATAAAACTAATAAGCACCAAAGATTAATTTAAAAGCAAGGATGTATGCAAGGTACAAACTCAACAGCTCAGTAAATCTAAGTCACTCTTCCTTATAATGGTGCATCAGGAATTTCAGGGTACTTTGTAAGAGACAAACAAAATATCCTTCAAATATCACACCTCCTTCTTCCAATAGTAGAGGCATTAAAAAAAAAAACTGCAATAACTAATATAATCGGGAAATAAGATACCCTACACTGATGAATCTAAGGTAAATAAAGTTTATCTAGGCAACTGCTGCCACACACACCTCTGATCATATCTGACAGACACTTTTCTAGGAAGTGTTACTTATTTCCCTGCCTTCTTAAACAAAGTACACTCGATATAAATTACTTACTTTCGATGTGTCCAAGGTCATTCTTTCCTAGGTTAATACAGAGATTTTCACTTAATTTTGGAAAAAGAGAAACTCCATTCCAAACAATAACAGCATGTTTATTTATAGCACAAGAAAAGATGCTTTACAAAGTATTTTAACTGTAGCCTCTTCCAAGGCTCCTACACAGAAAGTTCTGGCTTGGCACACCTGGTCTGCGGTTCCCTGTGCTAGCCTTGGCTGGGGGTGACCATCACCTGTGAGCAGGTCTTCAAACGAAGAGGCTAACTCCAATGGTATGAACAGTCAAGTTTACGGTTTTAAACTCCCCTAAAAAGTACAACAGCAATCACTAAGTCTTATACAGGATTTAGTATAAAGTACTTTCGGTGTCTCATTTCACTTTCAAAACCTTATTTGGTAGGTTGTTTTCACTACTGCATTCCAGATGAAGAAATCCAGGCGCAGTTGAGATAACAAGCCATAGGTCTCACAGCTAAGAGGTGGCAGGTCGGGATTCAAACCCAGGTTCCAAAGCCTGGGCTCTTGAATGCTTCGCTATAAACTGTCTTTTGACTAAATCTGATTGCTCTTTCTAAGAACTTATTGTCACAGAACTAACTTCACATCATCAGCATAACTTTTTTAATGCTATAGCTCATATCAGATCATCATAAACATTTGCCTAAGCTACTCATTCATCCACGAAGAACTTCAGAAAGATATCACCCTGTAGACCCCTTCCAGATCCCGATTCAAACAAACTGCAAAAGCATGAGGCACATAGAGAAATCCAAACATTGACAGAAACTGTTGTTCATTTTTTTGGTGTGATAATGGCATTAAGATTACGTTTCATTTTGTTTTTTAATCTTTAGCATTTAGTGATAAATACTGAAGTATTTATGTATGAAATTAGATGCTCTCTAGGATTTGCTTGCAAATAATTCAGCGAGAGGGATCAGAGGGGGGATACAGTGGAACACCATGGCCTTGTGTTGCTGGGGAATGGACGCATGAGCGGTAATTATACTTACGGTAATTTGAAAATTTCTACAGTTAAAAAAAATTGCGATATTGTTCTAACGATTACTGTTATGTGTAATTATTTTTCTGTAAAATACTTTGCACTGAATGGTTCTCTTCTCTAGTAATGCAGCAGAATGTTCTTGGATGTGCTTGATGTTAGGAAAACGCCTCTGAACGGAACCGTCCTCCCTTCATGACGTCCACATTCTGCCAGGAAACGTGATCAAGAATTAAGTACAAGTGAGCTAAGCAATGGGAAGGGTGATCTCCCCTCCGAAGAAGGGAGCTCAAAAAGCGCGCAAGCGCTTTTACACCAGCGGCTGCCAGGCAGAGGAGGTAGGGAGAGAAACAGTGTGCCCACGGCACCAATGGCTGCAGGGAGCAGAGCCAGCGAACAGCCTTGTTTGAGAAGAGTGTAGGATGGTTGTAGCCTTTCTCAACCAGAGACACTCAGAGGATTAAGCCCTGGTGCCCTGACATTAACGGCATAAATTAAAATCTCTCCTTTGCTTACTGGTTGGCATGGGAAAATTGAGAAAACTGCCTCTCAATCGCCTGTGTTCTATGGTTCTGATAAGAATCTCTGGCTGAGAAAGTCATTTTAACTGACTTTCAGTTCTTTTCAGAAGGAACTGTGCCAGTTCATTTCACTGTGCAAAAATGTTAAGAATGCTATAATTAAGCACCTAATGGTTGGAATCAATTCAAATAGTTCACTCATTACCAATTAAGGAAAAGATGTCAAAGCTGTTTATTCCAACTGCAACTGACCCAACTTTTCATAATAAAACTATACATATTAAACCATAGATATTTCTGAGCACACTCTAAAAGTTTCCTTCTCCTGACATTTGTACTAGCCTCAGAATGGCATTTTGAAGTAAAGTGAAGTATAATTTTCAGCCGACTTTTTCAAAATGCTTTGATGCTGTTATTCAGGAGAATAAAAAGATTATTAAGAACACATAGGGCCAATGTTTTAAGGAATCCTAATCTAAGTAGCGTAAAAAAAAAATCCTTTTAAATTTCAGTGTAAGTGAAAAATACATAGGGTATGACCAGCTCTATTCTTTAAAGCTAATATAAAAATGTGTTCTGGATTTTTCTGTTCAAATCTTTAAAAGTAAGGTGAACAAATTAATGTGTTTTCCCCCAAGATGACTGAGAATTTGAAACAAAAAATAAATACTGCTGTGTTTGAATACAAATAAACTTTTAATTGCTGAAACTTTTACTATCTTAGACTTACGAAATTGTAAGTGTATTTCCCCCTCGAAAAAGTATGACTACTCTCCATAGCATTTAAGTTTTTTAATCTAGTGTAGAGGTATATTTAGGTCCACTTAGCAAAACCTCAAAAAATAAGTTTGAAACTTGCACAACCTAAAGAAAGAGGAACTGGCCTGCAAGAAAGGGGCGCGGACTCCTAGCAACGCAAAGTCCTGAAAATGGCACTTCGGGGTCTCAACGAGAAGTCCAAGTGAGAAAAATAATCCATACGATAACTACTACGTAACGACTCCGTATTCGATTTCCCAAGAGCAAAATACGAGTTCAATATTGCTGTACTGTAATGTTATGCTCCATAAACACACACGGGAAAAGGTTTACTTCTTCACGCGAGCCTTTTTTAAATCGCAGGCCAGTAACTTTGGTTTGTGCATATGCGGTCAGCACTGCTTCCTTCCGATTAGTGCCGATCCCGGGTGCGAAACTCCTGACCCGGGCGGCTGAGCAATGGAATCTCAAGGAACTACCGACTCTGCAGGAACGGAGGCAATGGTTTCAGGCGCCGGCTTACTCCAAGGTGTCGGCGTCATCTCGAGAACAGCATCCGTCAGTGCTCGGCTCCTCGGCCGGCCACACGAATCCCACGAATCCCATTCGCCTCCATCTCCGCGCGGCGGTTGCACACGCAGCGGTGAGTCACTCGGGCACCCGACTCCACCCCGCGAGTTACCCAGGCTTTTCGGTCCCGCAGGACCCGTCCCGTCGGGGCCCGGCCGCCCTCTCGGGGGGACAGGGCCCCGCTCCAGGGGGGGCGTTCTAATCGCCCGGCCGAAGGGCGGTTTCTCACCGTCGCCTTTTCAGACAGACCCCAAACCTCCCCGCCGGAGATGCTCGCGCGGAAAACCGCACACGAGCCGCAGGCTCAAGGGCGCCCGCGGGCGTCCCCGCCGGACCCCCGCCCGCGCGCTCTGCGCACGCGCCGCCCGCCCGGGGGACCCAGAGGCTGACAGGTGGGACGCGAGGGTGGGGGCCATGACGGCCGGCTGCGCCCGCAGGTTCCCTCACCTCCGTAAACGGGTCCATCGCTCCGGGCTTCGCGTGTCGATTGCAAGACGACGGAAACGGTGGCTCGAATCCAGAAAGAAAAACGAAGTGAGTCGCGGCTCAGCGCGTCGCTGGGAGAAGAGCCGGAGCCCGGGGCAGGGAGACGCTCCCGACCTTCCCTCGCGTTCCCCGCGGCCTCCAGTGTCGGGCTCGGCCTCCGGCGGCCGTTCAAATTTGAATTTCAGCGCCGGGAGCCGCGCGCATGCGCGCGAGGCCGGGCGCGCCGCTCCCCGCCCCCGCGCGGGGTCACGTGGCCCGGCCCGGCCGGGAGGTTCCCACGGGCGGCCCCGCCCACCCCTCCAGGCAGCCGCCTCGCCGGGGACCTGGCGCGAGGCGCTGTGCTGGCGGCCCGAAGCCCCACCCAACATCGCCTCTCCCCGCGCGGTGTAAACCGATCCCCTCGCCCGGGCGGTGCCGGGCGCCCCGCGCTCCCTTCCCAAGGGAGGATGGAGAGAGCCCTGTGTTTGAAACTGCACTGGCCTTTTGTCAGCTGTAGCATTATTCGTCCCCACTCCCCTTACTCCACCCTAAGGGGGACTGCAGGTTTGGTCCTTATTATAAGGGGCCGGTTTGGCGAGTCCCCAGACCCTTGGGGCTAACGACCAGTAAACTGCCCTAGGCGCTGGAGACCTTTCTCCTTTGGTAAAGCATCGACAGACGTTGTGAAGAGTTTATACCCAAAATTCCTGTCGTGCTTCCTATTTTAAATCCTATTCAACTGCATACAACGGTAGAGCTGGAAGGATTTGAAAAGCGATCCACTTTAATTCTTTTTACGTCTGAGAGAAGGGAGACCCTGAGACCTTAGGTTCAGGAGAAACGAAAATCCCCTTCTCAGCTGAGGATCTGTTTCCCACCTCCAGATCCACTTGGTTATTCTTTATAGATTACTCAGAATTGCAAAAT
Organism: Rousettus aegyptiacus; assembly: GCF_014176215.1. NCBI lineage: Eukaryota > Metazoa > Chordata > Mammalia > Chiroptera > Pteropodidae > Rousettus > Rousettus aegyptiacus. Next base: position 40,783,658 of record NW_023416288.1, on the reverse strand, counting down.
ACGTAACACAGTTACCGTATCAGATTCATTTCTTATTTAGCAACTCCGTGCTAGGGCTTGTTGTAGAGAGGACAATTCTGTACTTGTTCGCCTGAAAAGTAAAGCCGTTTAGAGAGTGATTGCCCAACAGCTCAACAAACTCAAAATTTTCCTCCCAGGTAAGATGTTACGGTATGTTTAATAACGTTTCCATCTTAGCAGTCAGTAAACATTACAGAAAGTATTTCACCAACAGTATCTCTAATTGGAATTTTGATGCTTTAGGTTGTAATGAAAAGAATTCTGAGTGTAGGTTTGGAAGAAATTGCTTGAGGTCTCATTTGCCCCAGGACCCCGTGACCTTCAGGCAAATCATGTAACCCACTACTTTTTAAACCCATTTGAGGAGTTATGAATGCCTTTGAAAATAAACCTGACACTCTACAAAAAAAAAAACAAAAAAAAAAATGCCCATTCAGTCATAAACTATTTAACATAGGATTTCATGAAGTTCGTGGTCACGAGGTTAAAAATCTCTGATTTAGACTCTTTGGATTTTAGTTTACTAAAAGAGGAATGAATAATCAACAGCCCCGCCATCCACAGAGTCATTGGGAGGATCAGATGAAACACTGAGACAGATCCCAAAGCATTCTATAATAAGAAATAAGGTGCTATCCACATATTGGGTGTATCAAGCAATTAAATTTAATTCAAAATATGCTTATTATGAACCAAAGAGAAAAGATGCTTGAATCTTTTCCCAGTGCTAGACAGGAAAGGGATGTGTATATTGGCGGGAGAGGGTGTGTGTTTTAAACAACATTGAAAAAAATGAGTCATTAGAAATTTATGTAGCCTCGTACCTTCTGGCTTTGGCTTCTGTGAGCCTTAGATTCTTTATAACTAGATTCTAGTCAAGACTGAAAGAGATAAAACAGTTCCCCCAAGATTTTAGTCTTTACACTGATGATGAGGGTGATAGCAACCAGCACAGCAATAGCTATAATTTGTTAAACACCTACTATGTGCCAGAAACTGTGCCAGATACTCTGCTCTCCAGGAGTCCTGCAATTACGTGTCTCCTACTGTGTCTCCTTATTTCCATTCTATAAGCTAGAATTCCTTTTCTTCTTTTAACAGTCGTGTTATAAAATATTTCCAGTTTACAAAAAATGTAGTGAATAAAACAAACATGTACCCACCGCCCATCTTAAAAATATATGTAATTTTATTATTGAAGTCTCCTGTGTGTCTCTCCTTAATCCCATTCACCTTCCACTCCCAGGAGTAAAACTGTCCTGACTTTCATGTTTATCATTCCATGACATGTGTGCTTTTATTACATCTACTTATGTATCCATAACAATATACAGTGTTTTACATAAATTTTATTTTCTCTGTATGTATCTGCAATTAGTTTGCTCAATATTCTCTTCATGATTCATCCTCACTAGTAGCTATAGCTGCATTTCATTCATTTTCATTGTTGTATTCTATTGTATAAAGATACTTGTAAATTATGTATCCATTAATGGACATTTAGCTCATTTCCAGTTCTTTCCAAAGATCCTGTGATGCCATGAATAATTTTATGTCTCCTTTACACAACTTTCTCTAAAGTAATATACCTAGAGGGTCATTTCAATAAATATATTTCAATGTTTTTGCCAGATACGAAAAATAAATAGCTCTTTAAAATGATCGTAATAATTTATACTCCATTCAGCAGAATATGATCATGCCTGCTACTGCAATGCTTCTCTAATTCTGGGATAGTTTCTGGATTTTGCCATATTCGTTCATGAACATTTTTCCCGTTGCTCATGAAAGTGAACATTATTTCATGTGTTTATTGGCCTTTCAGTTTTTCCTTTTCTGTGAATTCAAACGTCATCTACTTTGCCCATTTTTCCATGCAGTTATTTGTTTTTTTCTTACTGTTTCCTAGACTTTTTGTTCGCTTACTATTTTCTGGGAAAATAACTCTTTTGTTTGGTTTGGGGTCTTGCAAATATCTTTTCCTAGTTTATAGTTTGTCTTGCTTTAGGATATCTTGTATGTACAGAAATGTTTAATATTTATGTAATTAAATAGACGTTTATTTTCCTTTAAGGTTTCTGCTTTTTATGTCTCAAGAAATCCCTCCCTGCACTGAGGTTTTAAAGGTGTTTTCCCATACTGTCTTCTAAATATTTTAAAGTGTGGGTTTTGTCTTTAAATTATCTGGATTGATTTTGTTTTTTATGTAGATAACCAAATGTCTTAGCAGCAGTTATTTAACTGCCCATCCTTTCCCCACTGACCTGTAATGCCACTTTTGCAAAATATCAACTCTTCATGTATGTGTAGGTCTATTTTGGAACCATTTATTCTATTCTACTGGTGCGTTTGTCTATTCCTCGCCCAATAATGAACTGTCATAATTATGTGTTGATGTACGGTAGGGAAAATTAAAAATTGGCTTGGCTAATTTTGCCCCCTTGTCCTTCCGGATAAATTTTAGGATTAGATTGTCAAGCTTCATAATAGAAGAAAAAAATCCTCTCGAGATTTTAATTGAAATTATATTGAATTTGTCACATCATTTGGAGAAAATTGACAAATTGTGACACCAAGACTTTCCATTCATGAACATGGTATATCTTCATTAATTTAGGCCTACTTTAATATTTTCCGAAAATGTTTATACTGTACTTCCCTATAGATCTTTAAACTCTTTAAGTCCTATGTATCCTTTCTGTTTTCATCGTTGCTTTTATAAATATTTCTTTTTAATTATGTTTTAAAATTATTTATTACTGGTATATAGGAACATAATTGATTATTGCAAACCTACAAACTATCTCATTAGTTTTAAAATTTTATTTATTAAATTACTGAGAAAGGGATCTTTTTAAAATGTAGATTACACAGTGTTGATTAGAGCCTGTTTATGTCTTCCATTGCAATTAGAATGATATCCAAATTCTTTATCATATCTACAAGGCCCTATGTGATCCGGACCCCTCCTGTCTCTCCCAATGTCCTTTGAATGTGATAATACTCTCCCTTTTTTTTCCGCAGGCCTTTTTTTGTTGTCGTTGTTCTAAAAAATGCTAAATTCCTTCCTTTCTCAAAACCTTACCACTGCTTGGACTCTCCTCTAGATCTGTATCTTCATCGGTTGGGTCTAAGCTCAAATTTGCTACCTCTTCAAAGACGACTTCTCTGATGGGGCAGCCACACCCCTCCTCTGACCTTCTATCCTTTTCATCCTATTACTCTGATTTATTTTCTTTATTGCATTTACCACTTATATAGAATTATTTTAGTTAAGTATGTTTTTATTATTTATCTTTCCTGTTAGAGGATAAACTGTGGAATGGCAGGGACTTGTCTTTTTGTACCTGTAACTCAGCACCTTCTGAGCACATGAGTTCAATAGATATTTGTTGAATGAATGAATGTAAGGCAACTATTATTCCTGTTTTAGAGATGAAGAAACTGAGATACATAGAGGCTAAATGATTGGCCTAAGACCGTCACCTAATAATTTGAACCAGATCTGCTCGAGTTCCTTCCAATCCTAGACTGTTTCTACTCTTGACATTTCAGTTAATTTATTTATTTTGATCACCAAAAACACAATGATGATGTAAATACACCCTTGAGCTATATCTACAGTGCTAAATACATAGCAACCATGTTTTTTCTCTTGGAATTGCTTCCTTAAAATAAAACTTTTTAAACTAAAATTAAGAAAGAGCATAAGGGTATGCCATAGTCATGATTACTAGCAGTTAGGCTATGCAGTCTGACCTAAATGACGTTAATATTCTAAAAGTCACCAAAAGTATCTTCCCTAGTTATTTAAATAAAAACCACAAACTCCCAAATTATTTAGGTAAAGACCACAATTTATTACATTAATTTATGAATAGAATCAAGGCTGAGAAGCAGATATAACTAGAGATTAAAGGTGGCCCTAATAAATGAGTATTTGATCCTTCTTTTTCAACAAAGGAAACAGTAATCATGTCTTTCTCACATAAGATTGATGGAGATCTAAAAAACATAAAACTTGAAAGCATCACTGTAATAAGGACACTCCAAGTCTCATATATTTACAGTTAATGTTTTAAAACACATTGACACATATTCTCATTTTATTCACAAAAAAATACAATGATATAAATATTCCTATCTTTACAGAGAGTGAAATGGCCAAGATCTAACAAGAAGGCAGTGCCGAAAAGGATTAAAGTCAAATTCTCAACCGCAGGTTATCTGGCTGAAGGGTCACTTCTTTTATACATTTATTATAATGAAGAAATAAGAACTTTCAAAGGGTGTTAGATACATGTCACTGAAAAGGACTATTTTATTACAGTCTCTGCAATTCGTGGTCCTTAGCATCAGACTTCTTTTCTAATGTAATCAATGAATTAAAGTTTCATCTTCCAAAATGAGGGAAAACAGATTGTGCTTTCTGAACATACTGTTTCCAAAACGAAGGCAACTACAGGCATATTTCCTTTATTCAAAGACTAATCGCAATTTTATGCAGCTTAAATCTCCTTTTTATTTGCTCAAGTAGTTGAGAAGTAAATTAAGGGAATTCATATTTAAAGGGCCACAGTAAATCCTTTCATAAAGAGGACGAATTCTTTTTCGTACTTATCACATTGTAATTCGTATACTGATTACTTTTCCATGTGTAGATTTCTTAAAGCTGTATTCACAAAACCTATACTTAAATTTTTTAGTGATCTCATATTAAAGTAGCTCCTAAATATGACAAAATGGCAGAAGCAAGCGTTTCTTAAACATCAGATTCTCTTTACTGAGCTTCAAAAATAAAATCTTATATTTGATACGAGAACTTTCGTTGCACTCCACTGCTGTCTGTCATGAACTTCTTTATTTTCCAAACACTTCCAAAGTTTCTCCTCTTTCAGACCTGGTTCTTCTGCCTTCTCATTAACCGTTCCAAATTGTGGTGTTCATGACATTCAGTCTGATTCTCCTCTCCCCTGCTCCTCGCAGTGTGACAGACACTATCCCAGTCTTCCTCGGAAGGATGCATGCCTGGCATGCAATAGGCCCTCACAAAATGTTTGCCGATGAATTCTCAGTGACCAGTCTCCTACACCCTGACCTCACCATGCCTGAAACCTTTCAACTCCACTGACCTCCTCCTCTCATCACCAAATACGTAGCCGCACTTGGACACTAATCGACACTTGGAAGTGTTCCATCTCCCCAATTTCAAACCCCAGACCTGGCCTCCTGACTGTAATCTCGAGTTCTTTTCTCTTGTCCACTGCTGCTCACTTGGACTAAACCTGCAAGCCCCCTAACCTTAACCTTCAGACCCTTCTCTTTTCCAAAATTTGGTTGAATTAAAAACATTGTAGTTCCTGTCCTGGTAGCCATGCCACGTGTAAGCCCTGGCTTCTCACCTCTTCCTTTTCATGAGGCCACGTGCTGAGTAGTTCTTTCCATTCTAAAAAGGAGGCCAAGAAAAAGGGAGTTTAAAAAAAAAAATTAAGAGCTGGCAGGATCACCTAATTCGGCCACTTAAAATAGTAGGTAAGAAAATAAGAAGATTGTGACTACTCTAAGCATTCCAGAACCTGTCACTGGCCCTTTCCCGACACCGCCCAGCCTCCTGTCTGCCTCCCCTGCTCCCTCCCCAGTCAGACTCCAGGGGAATCTATCTCACTACCATTCCCTTGGCCCCTTGTCCACCTTGCTGAGTTTAACTAGCCGATCCCTAACCTACGTGTTCTGTTTTTCCTGGCTTGCTGCAAACATTGAGCCAATTCCATTTCAAATGTATCACCCTCCCAATGGCCCTTTAGTGTTGCTCAGAATCCTTCATTCTTGTCTGCTTAAATCCCTATCAAATTCTCTATGGACTTCCCATTCCACCCCTTCGCTCTCTGCAGATGACTTCATGCCCTGCTTTGCTCAGTGTTCAATGCCAGGGAACGTGTTCCAAGGACAGAACTCAGTCAATTGCTGTTCCCTGACCCTACCCGTCTCTGCTGCGTCCCTGGCTTTCTTACCTGCCCCACTACCAGAGTGGGCTACCAACCCCTGTGGCTATCTGAGTCCAGCTGAATATCATGTCCTATAAGATTACCCACCTAGTCCACAGGGCAGTAATTTTCCACCTTAGTACTCAATTAGCACCACTTTAATATGATTTCAAACTTAAAGAAAAGTTGTAAAAATTATATGCACATAGAGTAAGAGAAAGAGTAGAACAAAGAATTCCCGGATGTCCTTCAACCAGAGTCCCAATACATTAAATTTGCTTTATTCTATGTACATGTTCTGAAGTATTCGGGGGTAAAGGGGCGTCAGAAAAATATTCATCCTCCCCCACTCATTTGCAACAAAACATCCCATTAAAAACTCAGTGTTTCCCAGGATTTTTGTGCTGCTCTGGCCACATTCATAGAAGTGAAAAGGCAGAGGCGGCTTTATAAAGCATCCTTTATTGGGCTTCCCCTTAACGTTGTTCATTCTCCTGAAAAACACATAGCGAAAACATTCCATTCTTTCAGTACAGACATCCTGAAAAGTTCTCAAGCTTCACTGGAAAAAAAATTTTTTTTTAAAGCCATGGAACCGACTATTCCCTGGATTTTTTTTTTCTTTTATAAGTCAAGGAGCATCGTTTCCAGCTTGCCGGGAGCCGACTATTAATGCTCGTTAGAATCTGGCATCTTGCAGCTGGAGCTGCCCTGTCCTTTTTCTAGCAGCAGCTGCAGGTTAACTTTCCTCGATTCACGTATTTCCAACAGCACAGAACGTTAGAAACTGCTTCCAATAGCACAAGAAGGAAAGTCAAAATACTTTCTGGAAGCTTCTCCTCCCCCCATTCTTTTAAACTCTCATCCGAAATTTAAAAGTAAATAAATATTGTACTGTTCTAATTCTTTTTTAGTAACCAAGATAACTTCTCCTTAAGAAGTTAAACTTTTTCTTAGTTTCAAGCATAATATATGCTTCACCTGTTCTCAACCAAATAAACCCTTGCTGTAGAAAGTGAAATATTGTAGTTATTTGCCTTTCCACCAGCACTAACGATACTTATGAGCAGCCTTCGCCATTAAAGGTAAATGATGAAAGTGTGTTCTAAATCTTTAAAAAGGAAGATGTTGATCTTTTTTCTAAAAAAGAAAAAAAATCCTCTTTATAACAGAGATGTTTGGATTGACTTTTTTTTATCCCCAAACTCCATTAACTATGAATATTTGCCATGAGACTATGAAATATAGATCAATGTATGAGTTAAGTAAACAAAAGTTATTGATTAAAAAAGAAGTTACTGATAATAAAAGAATAAAGTTCTTTATGCATAACATAAAAATTTCACCACACAAAAAGAATAATATTTCTATTAAAATTCCTATCTTCCTATGACTTTTGAATCTGAAATTGAATATTTAGATATCAAAATGACCCACATGTAACGTAGGTAATGCACATAAAAATGACCATAAAGGTAAAGTGCGATGCTGAACTGGGGTAACTGTCACAGCAGTCTTGGCTATTTTGGGAAAACTTAAGTTTCATAAAACTTTAGAAAAGAGAAAGTATGTCATTATAGATAAACATAAATTATTAAAGTTAGTTTTTATAAACTTTAAACTTTATTTTACCATCAATGTTTTGGAAGTGGGGTAGTAACTAACAATCCCATTATTTCTTTTGTCTCAGTATTAATGGTTTATACAGAAACAGGTATACAGAAAAATTTCTCAGAAAGATGGAATTGTTCATTGTTCTGGCCAATATGTAAAAACAATGTTGACTCAAAAGCAGCCAAATGGACAGCTGCAGATGCTGTACCCAGTGGAAATGCTAAGCAGGCACAGCACGAATCAATAATTAACAAAGCAGATGCACAAAGCCTGATGAGGATGAATAATTGCATAGGCGAGGATGATAAAAGGCTCTGGTAACACTACTCGTCTTGTCTGAAATTAGACTCTTTGTATTCACAGATTTCTTAGCGAGAGTACTTCAGTGCCTAATAACACATGAATAATATCTTTTAAAAATGCTTGCATTAGATCGATGTGCAATTTTAGATAATACTTATCAGTAAAGATATTTGAAAATCAGAGTGATCCACAAGAAAATATTGGTAGGGTGAACATAAACATAATTTTGAAAGTAAAGAATGAAATAATATTCTAGGTGGGTTAACTACAGGGACATCAGATTGTTTATTTTTGGAATTCTTAAGTTTAATAAAATGTTAAAGAGGGAGGTAAACCTTTAGTGCACATAGTTTTTGGACTTGTGTATGTGTGTGAAACCTCACCTACTAGTCAATAAGGTTTCTTGAGGATAAGTATAGTGTCTTTTATGTATGCTAAAAGTACTAAGCTGAGTACTTGGTACATAAATAAATACCCGTGGAAAGAATAAAATAATACATCTTGTTTTCTTCAAAATATAATGAAAATGGACAATCTGGTTAAGCACACTTTAGTAAAAGCATTCAGAGTAAATTGTTTACATAGCTGCTGATATATGACTTGTAAAAATCTTTTAGGAGTCTTTTTTAAATTTTGAGAAATAGTGACTTTAAAAACTAGAAATTGGAGGAGTAATAGATGCATTCATAGCAAACATGGAAAACGGGTTTCAGAGTTTTAGGTATATAAGGAAATTAAGGAAGGCATACAAGGAAGCTAGGTATGTAAGTTCATTTATAGCTTTTTTTCTTAGGACATATGTTGCAAGTGCTCTTATAAATGCAAAGCATTCATTGCCCATTACTATATCAAGTGCTTTAACCGGAAGATTTTTTTTTTTAGCTACATGCCCATTTTGTATCATTCTATTTTCTCTGAGTTGTCATTGGAAATGCATACTTTCTATTGTCTACTTGTTCATTAACTTACAAATAATTTATTGAGCACCTACTGTGTGCCAGGTAGTATTCTAGGTGCTGGGAACATAGCAATGAACAAACAGAAATCACTGAACTTGTGGAAATTTTATTCTAGGGATGGAGACAGACAATAAGACAAATCAGTAAAATATATAATTAATTAGAAAATATCAAGGAAAAAAAATAAGCAGAGAAGGGGGATAATAACTCTGAGTAAGGAGTGCAATTTTAAAGTGAGTGGCCAGGAAGGGCCTCATTGAGAAGTGGTGTTTGGATTAATTCCTGAAAGAAATGAAGGAGCAAGTCCATTCGGGAAAGAGTGTTCCAGACAGGGGAAATACCAGCTTGCCAAGGCCAGGAGGTGAAATCGTGCTTGGCATAGTTGATGAGTGTCAAGGGGATCAGTAGACTTGGAGGAGACCAAGGAGAGAAGAGCCACGGGAGACGAGATCAGAGATGACAGGAGGCTAGGTCATAAAGGACTTCATAGGTAAGAAAGGAAGACACTGAAGTGGGTTTTTTGTTCCTCAGAGGAGTGATAATATTTGACTGTTTAACAGGATCACGCTGCCCACGCTGAGTTTTGAGAATGTGACGAGGGCAAGGTGGAAATACGGAGCTCATTTAGGAGGCTCTAGGTATAAAGCAAACAAAAGATGGTGGTAGGTCGAACCAGAATGGGGCAGTAGTGATAGTGAGCAGTGGCTGGATTCTGGATTATTTTGAAGATAGTATTCCCAGGATTTTCTGACAGAATAGGATGTGGGGCTATCCGGTATTTGTGATACTTAAATTTCCACTGTTTCCTTCTAATTGATGAAAAAGATACAAATCGTCCCCTGTTCTCTGTTAATCTATGATATTCCTGACATAACTGCGACTTTTTGTTCCTGAGTTTGAAAACGCATCCCAACTATTTGTGTCCTGTTGCAACTTGAGGAAGGGTAAAGAGAAAATATGGCTCTGAAAACGACAGTGTCAGCACCGCCTTCTGAACTGTAAACCCCATGAGATTTATTTCCCTTGGTTCTCAGGGCGTGTCTCAGAACCTTGCACATAGGACCCTCCAAAAATGAATGGCACAGCCTCTACGTTTCCCACGGAATAACAAACGGAAAAACAACATTGAGCCGTATCAGTTGCACAATCGTAAATTACAGTTTGTACTTTATTATTAAGGGCATTATGCTGCGGTAAGTAAATGGTAAATGTATTTGAGCTTGCTCAGCTGACGAAAGAGCTCGTTACCAGCTCACCCGAAGGTTGTTTAAGCGTTTCCGCACCTTTTAAATTAACTGAACGCGGAGGAGACTGGCTGGCTTCGCAGTTCGCAGCTGGGGCTGAACTTGAGGTTACGTCACCCCTCTCTTGCGAAGCTACAGCCGCGAACCCCTGCGGAGCGGCGCGCAAGCATCTGTGCGGACGGCCGGCCGAAGCGCGCGCCGCTCACTGGCCCGGCCGGGCGTGGGTTGCGTGGTTCAGCTCTGCAGCCCCGAGGCGCGCGCCCGCGCTGTGCACGCCGGGAGTTGTAGTCCCACTTCTGCCCTACGCACCTGGCCGCCGACGCGCGGGCGCCCCGAGCGGCGCACGGGCTCCGCGGAGCGCGGCGCATGCGGACGCGGAGAGCGTTTCCTAGCAACGGGGGAGCGGTAACGTCACAGCGACCGGTTCGAAACGCGGCTGCCCGCGGGAGGGCCGGGTGTGCACCTTCCAGAGCTCGCGGCCCGGAGCGAGCGCAGCCCTCGGCCCTTGTCCGCGCGTCTCCCGCGGCCCTTCTCCGCCTCGTCCCGCCGGGGGTCGCCGAGAGCCGCTCACCCTGCGACGTCGATTCTGAGGCGCGGCCCGAGGCTAGAGGCTGCCCGCCCGGCTCTCCCCCCCGCCCCGCGCGCGCGGCGCCCACCGTCCGCGCTCTCGGCGGGACGATGCTGGAGTCCATTCGCGTGACGGGTGAGTGCGGGGCAGGGCCGGCGCCCGGGCTGGAGCGGCGGCCGGGGTCCGCCCTGCGCGTGGGGCGGGTCGTGGCCTCCACAGCCCCGAGGCCGAGGTAGCGGAGATGCGGCGCTCGACCCGGCGCTCGGAACGGTGCGGGGCGCGCTGCGGGGCTCAGGGAAATGTGCTGCGGGAGAGGAAACGGCCCCTTGCCTTTTGCCACTTAGCAAGCTTGAGTTGTGGAGTCTAGAGAAGTAAGTTATAATAGATTACTGGCCCTACAAATGTACCGTCCAAATACATATCGTTCACTTCTGTTTCAAAGCACAGTAGGTATGTAATTCGGCATTATATGGATTGGGGTCCACTTTTCTAGAATGTTTAGGAAAATCACAGCTAACCAAAAGAACGCATGGCTGTATATCAGCATTTATGCTGCTTATGTGTATGTATGCTTTTATTCTTAAGTCAGGGAGAACATTTTAAGTTGATATTATTAATAGCTCACTTTATAGTATGTATTATAGTAAAAAATGGGTGTTCGGACCCTAGATCAGAAAGTTTACTTACCTGTATTATTTTTAAAAATAACTATGGATTTTAACTTTAACCATTTACAAGTTGTCTTACATAATATTAGAATAATTTTGTAGGTTGTGTTCCCGGCATTTGATTCTGTATAATATTTCTGCAAGGCAGTCGTGGTACTCCAGTATCATGACAAAGAACAACGAAGAACAACGGAGGAAAAGGAAATGCTTAACTTAACCTGGCAGGGGAGATACCATGATCACGAACGTGGTTTTCCCAGGGCGAGGCTTACCGTTGGCACTCCAGATGTGCTGACTGCTGCGATTTCTCCAGATGTGGGAACCGCAACTGCCTAATTTGTGGTCGTGGGGGACTGCGTTCACGCTCTCCCCTGAAAAAAATAAATAAAAATAAATAAAAGGAAATGCCTAATTCTGAAACTAGTGTCAAAATAAGTTGAGTTGTTTTTTTTTTTTTTTTACCTTAAGGCATTGCAGTACCTAATAGATCATTTTTCTGTGAATTTTTTAATTTTGTAAAACTAAATTCCTTTCCAGTGAAAAGATTATGGCCTTAATTTTATTGTTTTATTTCATGTTCCATGTTATAAACTGTGGAGCTGATTTTATGCAATCATGACTGTGCTGTGATTTATCTCATTGTTATTTATGTTGAAGCATAGACAACAGCATCTAAGATCTAGAGGGCAACATAAATTGTCATTAGATTTTTAAAAATGTGATTTGATGTAGATGTTAGTCTTTCATCTTAAAATACAATGGAAATGTTGAAAGTTACTAAAAAATACCATACCTTCCATGTGTCTTGGAGCAGGTCTCTCAGACTTGGCACTGTTATCATTAACTTAATAGATAAGTGTTTGTTGCGGGAACTGTCCTTTGCATTGTAGAATATTAGCAGCGTCCTTGACCTCTATCCACCAGATGCCAGTAGCAACACTCTCCTTACCGCCCCTCCCCCCATTGTGACAACCAGAAATGCCCCCTGAAGGGCAAATTCCACCACATTTAAGAACCACTGCCTTATATAGTCAGAGCCCATCAAAGTGAAGGTTATTAGATAATGATTTAGAAGTGAAATCAATTAAATAATATCCCCAAAGCATAACAATCATTGTAGAGAGAGAATGCGATTACCATAGTATTAGAAAGTGGGTATTCTGACCAGTTAGTCAGCAATGTAAAGTGGATCTCCTGGTTTTTGATATACAGATTTGGAAGTTTGAAGAAAGATAGTTTATAAAATAGTAGACACACTCCTCTTACCTCAACTTCTTTCTCATAATTTAATGGCTATCCATATATTACTCTAACTGCATGTTAAATACCTTGAGATAGGTAAGTTGGCAGTGATTTTCTGTACAAATTCATATAGCCTTTTGGGACAGTTCAAGCCTCAAATTTAAAACCTCTTTCAAAATAATTCACCAGGTTGTTTTTCAAAATAGTTTCTCCATTTCTTTTGTATAGTACTTGACTTGTTAAAATGATAGTTCTAGAACCCTGTGCCCAGCATTCTTTTGCTATATCAGAAAGCCCAATATAAATGGCCAGAAACTCTATGAAGATAATTTAGCTGAAAATGTGCCCCCCTTTTCTCTTGCTGTCCCCTCACTATTCATTGGTATCTAAGAAGTCTGTGTTCTGGTTAGCAGAAGAACTTGGCTATTTATGGTGAGGGTATCTATGGAAATGCGTTCCCCACCCCCACCCCCAGCTTTAAAATAGCTGTAAATATAGAGCAAACATTGTTTTTTATTTAAGGACTGAAGCAATTAACTGTTTCTGAAATCACTTCCTATGTAATATCTTACCCACTTTGACTTATTAGTCACGTATGAATATAATCTAAATATAACATCCTGGTAGAACTGCTGATTGGAAGGTTAAAATAAAATAAGAAAGATGTTTATTATATATATGCTGTTTAAAATCAAATCAGAAAAGGTTTCTGTGCTTTCTCATAGCTTTTTAAAGGAGATAGTTTATTATAGTAAAGCCACTAAAATGTTGGTTCTAGAATGAAGAATTAATTACTTCATGTTAAATTTATGTTGAAATGTAAATTTAATGATTCTAAACATTTTCACATAGATATTATCCCATGGGGCATTTCTGTTGGAGCTGAATATAATGTCGCAGATAGTAATGATATGGATCCTGAACACAGACTGCTTGCTAGAGGCAAGCACTGTTCTCAGCACTTAACATACATTAACTTTTTTGTTCTTTGCTCCAAAACCATGATGAATTTAGTTTATTATCCCATTTTACAGAAAAGGAAATTACATCACAAAGAAGTTCAGTAACTTGGTCAAGGTCACAGCTGTTGATGAATAGCCAAGACTCCCAAGTCCATGTTCTCAACCACTAGGAAAGTCACAACACTGTTACAGTCAATGACTGTATAAGGATATAAGCCACAAAATTCAACACGAAGATCCCATTTAACCTCAGTGGTACATTATCTGATTAAGGTATTGTTTTTGAAGTTTTTGTCATAGGCAAGTCTATAAATTTTTGCCTGGAAAGATCATTTTTATGAAAATGATCTTGGCTATGAAATTATTGTTTTCAAAATAAAGAAGATACGTAGTTCATTCAATGAGTAGCAAACTTTTCTAAGAAGCCATATAAGATTATGTTAATTTATGATTTCCTACTGTTCATATTTCGTTCGTGTGTGTTATAAGAAATGATTAATGAGTCATCTGGAAATGAAGCTAAATATTCACAAAAGTGAATATTTTGAAATGCTGGAGACAAGTCTTCTTAAGGCCAGTGTTTGGCCTTATAGGCTGAGTGCACTTAGGCACATGGCTCCTGTTCATCCTAAGTAGGCACCTGCCATTAAAACTTGTCTTCAACATTGCTAATTGTTTCATTTGTTTATGTCGCCCTGGTATGACTTTTTTCTCAACCTTCAGGCATTCAAATTTTGTATCCTTTCTGTCTGCAATATTCTCCTCCCTTGGCGACTGCTCCAGCCATCCTTTCATAATCAAGGCAAAGAGTGAGGGGAAACAAACCCAGACGTCTGCCATAATGGGCCTTAGAATTTCAGTGTTGCAGTCGCCGTTGTATGAACCAATGTCAGACTGCCAACATGACAAGTGCTTGAGAGAACCTCGCAGGGAGTTTTCCTGAACAAGTGAGTCTGTGCTCAGGGATGAGTATAAGCTAATCTAACAGCGCGGGGAGGGCAGGACTCAGTGTGAAGAGGTGCATCTGGAGAGAGAGAGTTGAGTGTGAGGGCTCCCACAATGACAGGACGCCAGAGTAGACTGATGAAGGCGGGCCGGGGCCGGAGAGGCAGAGTGGCCTGGCCACGAGTGACCCCGAATGCTGCAGCTCGGACCTTTGCTTTCATCCTAAATGGACAGCCATGATGAAGTTCGTTCTGTAGCACGTTCACTGTTGTTTCAGATGGTGTGTAGGGCTTTTTCTTCTTTTTTTTTTTTATCATGACCATCATTTTCTGCCATTATAGAATACCGTATGTATTTCTAACTATCGCATGTGCGCGCGCACACACACACACTAGTTTCTGGCCAAAAAACAACAGTATCACATTATAAAGAATCTTTTTTTCCTATAGAGTAATACTGATTACTCTAGTAAGTACTCCTAAGGACTGGGATGGACAGTTTTAGGAATCCTGAAGTACAGTTAAGTGTGTCAGTTCCTGAATTACAGCACCTTTCCATCTCTCTCTCTCTCTCTCTCTTTTTTTTTTTTTTTTTTACTTACAGTTGAAAAACTATATTGGGTACTGTTGAATCTAGAGATGATATAATTTAAAGCTTATTTTTTTATAATGCAGACAGTGGGCAATAAATGTTTTCCAAGATACTTATTTTTATAGACCATTTGAAAAATTAAGATGTAACTTATATTCAGTAAAGTACTGTTCTGTACGTCTGCCCAGAACAGGATATAGAA
Source organism: Rousettus aegyptiacus (assembly GCF_014176215.1). Classification (NCBI taxonomy): domain Eukaryota; kingdom Metazoa; phylum Chordata; class Mammalia; order Chiroptera; family Pteropodidae; genus Rousettus; species Rousettus aegyptiacus. Next base: position 40,768,355 of record NW_023416288.1, on the reverse strand, counting down.
CATTTCTGGAACCCGATACCTTGGTACCTCATCCAAGGTTATAACCCCTCCCTCAAAGGTAACCACTGTTCTGACTTCTAATGCCATGTTTTTGAACTACATACAGATGGAATTGTACAGTATGTACTCTTTTGATTTGGCTTCAGTTTGCTCAGTGTTGTTTGTGAGATTCGTCTAGATTGTTGCTTGCAACCTCAGTTTGTCCTTTTTCATCGCGATACACTATTCTATGTGAATACACCACAGCTGAGTCATCCTTTCCTGCTGCTGATAGAGATTACATCATCTGAGTTTTAAGTGATGATGAACTACTTGATAAAAGTGTTTATCTTATTGGGGGATTATTTGTTTTGTTTTGTTTTTGCCTTTTCTTCTGTGTAATCAAGCAACCTGTTGTTTTGTGGTGTAAAATTATAGCAGGTTCTCAGATTTCATAAGTATTAGTGAACGTATAAAATTGCCATCAGGTGGTAGAATGCTATTCTCCACCAGGCTTTGTTTCTGGTGATCTGATCTTCCTTTCACCCAGAGACCTCGTAATTTCTGTGAAACCTCACCTGTTCTTAGTGGGACACCCAGCGTTCAGTGAGCAGTGCTCCCCTTTGCCCCCCATTCCTTTAGCTGAGGAACATGGAGCACTGATGGGGTTAGTGATCAGGCTAACATTACAGAGAGGTAATTGAAAGAGCTGGGAGTGGAAGCCAGGGATTCTGGTGTTTTTCTCTGCTGTTCCAGATACAAACGAAGCTTTCATTGTGTTGGTAATTTCAGTATATTCACCTACTTCTGAGTATACCGAGTATCCATTTTAATGTAATGTTTTTCTTTTTTCCCTCAGTATCGGTAATCAGGTTGGGGTGAATGCATTCTTTGATCAACAGATTTTTTTTTTTTTAATTTACTCCAGGGTTCTGTGAAGCAGTTGCTGATGGCTAAGATGTCACATTGTTTAGTGACTTTTAATGTAAAAAGGTGACTGTGAGAAATTTACATCCATCTTATAAGAGGGTTCAAAGGACCATCTGCCCCACTTTATGAACCCCGTGGCATGTCAAGATTTGGCAGGGTTGGCGTTTCTTAAATAAATACACGTTTGGCACTCCCATACTTACTCATCAGCAGGTGGAGTTTAAAAGGGATGAGGCTAAGCCTCTCAGGTAGATAATTAACAGGTACACTGAAATGCGCAGATTCCAGGGGAGAGGGTGCACGCACTGGCACCTCTCTCCCAGCCCCCACGCCTCCTCGAGTGTTCTTAGAAAAGTATCTCGAAGCATATAGGTTGTTTGAGATGGGACAAAATTATGACATCACCGATGCTTTATGACCAAAGAACTCTATGAACTTAGCTCTTTGGTCATAAAACTACTGAGACTTAGGACCCAAAGAAAGCATTTTTACACCGAATATTCATTTTTAAAAAAATCAACACAAAATAAATGTAATAAACCATCAGTATTAGGAATTCTTCAGAATAGTCTTATTACTTAATTTTTAATTTACTGTAACTTCCCTCCTTTTTCTTATGAAGACCAAGTGAGAAAACCTGACTTCCTCCTTTGACCCCCCTGGCTGGCCTAGTCCTTACCTGGCGTTCGCAGGTTCGTGATACCCTTATTCTTACCCCAGTTCTCTGGTTCTTTCCCTGTTAGTGCCCATTTCAGTCTTCCTTTCGTTATCACCTCTTGTGCCCTAAACTTGTGGTGTCCTTTTAGGGAAACTGACGACATTCGGGGCCCTTCGGGCTGTAGCCTGTGTCCTGGTGTTCCCTAGCCTGTGTTTGCCCAGCCTGCCCGCTTGTGACTATCAGTTGGCACCTTAAGTCCCCTGAGGAGCTGGGACCTGCCAATCTGTGATGAAAGTTTTGTTCTGTTGATTTTTGGCTGGTCGCGAACATTTATTGAATGGCTTCTTTGTGTAATCAGCCTTCAACATGACCCTAGGCAATCTAGCTCCTACCTCTGCCTCTCAACTTGTATGTGTAGTAGACATTTTATTTAGCCCCTGCAAGTTCATACTGTTTTGTTATCTTTTAGACACAGAATTCAAATTTCACATGTTGGCCTAGAAAATGTTAAGTAGAGAACTTAAGTACCTCACGTATTTGGTTATTATCCACTTTTGACCTGGTATTAGTTCTTTACTCTAAACCTAATGACCTCTGGGGCTTTAGAAGGTTATATTTAGAGCAGGGTATCTCTACATTGGCACTATTTTAGGATGAATAGTTTTGTTGTCGGAAGCTGTCTTATGCATTGCAGGATGTTTGGCATTATCCCTGGCCTCTGCCCACTGATGATTAGTATCCAGTGGCCACTACCCAAGGTGCCAGTAGCACATTTTTCCTAGTGGTAATACCTAGTGTCTCCAGACATTGCCAGTGTTTCTGGGGGCAGGGGGGAGTGGGCGCCAAATTGCCTCTGATTGAGAACCACTGGTTTAGGGGCTTCCCTGTTATTTTTCCACGTCTGCAATGATCTCATGGAAATACAGAATGTTTCCCAGAACTGCTAATACCTGTTTATCTAGAATGGTGGCAGAATGGCATGTTTAAGGTCATGCCTTTCATTCATTCATTCATTCATTCATTTCTTCAATGTACATTTATCGAATGTCTACCAGATACCATGCTAAATGTGGGAAAGAAACAAATGAATAGAACGTGGTCCTGGTGCCTGTCTTAGTACATAAATTATTCAAATCACCATGTCTTACTGGGGTGCCATGTTCTGTGCAGAGGAAGAAAAAGCGCAGTGCTGTGTATTAGCTGACTGAATACTGAACGTCTGTTGCTAATTGAATGAGTGACCAGACGTCTAGAACGAACATGGACTCTAATCAGACACACCTGCATTCAAATCATGGTTTACTGTTTACTACTTTCTTGTCATATAACTTTGAGCTAATTGCGTAACATCTCTGAGGCTTAAGTGATATATATTTTTTGTGAAACCCCAAACTCATATAACTATCAACGAATAGTCGCTGCTATTATTGTTGTTATTATTTATTACTACTTATAGAAAGGATCTAACATCTAATTTTGAATGAGTAACAGATGTATGTGGATAAGCAGTTTTTTTAAAAAAATGAAATAAATTGTCTCTAATTTCAAGGTTGTATTTGCTTTGAAAGTGCCTTGGATTTTATTTTATATTGGAAATAATATTAAAAACTTCTTTCTATGAAATTCACATTCTTTGGTAGAGTTCAGTATTATTTATGTGTGTATTATATCTATGTTAAACTTTGATCATCTAAATGGTTTGAAGCTTTGGATTTTTATAGATAATTTAGCATGCATACACATAGAAATATATCTTTTTAATTCTTAAATTGTCTTTTTTAAAGATTGGTACAAATTTTAAAGTTTACATAACCTTCAGAATACTTTTCATGTAATAAACACTTTGCTTCATCTAGTATCTTTGTTATTTCTTTTGTTTTGATTTTGTTTATTAACACAGAAAAACTTCACTGGCCTGAGCAGGAACTTGCTAAGAAGTCTATTCTAAATGCGGAAGAGTCATTGGTCATTGACAACAACAGGAGCCTTTCACATTTATCTCCTGGAGTACTGAAGGATATTTTCACAACCGGAACCAGTAGTTACAATGTCCTCCTACAGAGTAAAGAGGAGAAAAAGCATCAGTCACAAAAGCAGTCTTCCTCCAAAAGATGCAGAAAACCCAGCAAATCTCCCAGCTCTTCTCGTAGTAAGGACCTTCGCAAGACGAAAGCCCCAGCACCGGTGATGAGCGCTGGTCCTTGGTACTGCCTGGAGAGGCAGCCTGCTGTTTTTGTCACTAGTTCGGGGTCAAATCCTGTGAAGTTTACACCTGGTATCTCTGTTACAGGGAACAGCATAGTACTGCCACCTAAACCCAAAAACAAGGTCAAGCGATGCCATTTCTCCACTCTTCCAAAGCCAAAGCCACAGCCTCAGCTGTCTAGAAGTTTTGAGAAAGGAGATGACTCCTCTGGAAAGAAATTTTGTATACTGACTGCTATAAAGCCCACCAACTTGGAGAAAGAAAAACTGAGATTCTTCAAGTCTGACTATACCTACAATCCACAGTTTGAATATGCTAATCCTTCTCTGCCAGGTGTGTTAGCCAAGCACAGCAGCGCATCTGACCGCTTTCTTAAGCAGGTAAAAGGCCGCTTCACTAGTGGTATTTCATTTTATGTAGCTAAAACAGTTACTTGCAATCTTGTAAAAAGAAAAAAAAGACTTGAAAAATATTCCAATTATTTATATGTCATAGTTAACTCCTACCCAGGACATGTGTGTATGTGATAGGGAGTTTCCAGGTAAGTGGCATGGCCTTCATGCAAACTGCTTTGCACTAATCAAAATCTATAAAGAATCTATTATATAGACTTTGTGGCAGGAGGACATCATATTAGGAAAAAAGCTGCAGGTTCTGGTTCCAAGCGTGCGTTTGGGAGTTGCCAGCGTGCGGCCCGGCCCATTAGGCAGCCCACAGGCACGTGTGGCCGGCCGCACTGCGGTTTCTGTTTGACACAATGCCTTAGAGGGAGCGGGCGACCTCCGGTTCTCCTGGTCATGTTACAGTCCCAGCTTGCTCAGAGTCCCAGAGACGTTTGGGGACCTGCCCTTGATCCTTGCCCACAAACGTTTTAGTGCTTTACCGAAATTGTTAATCATCAAATAAATATTCAGAAACTCATTTAAAGAAGAAAACAATGAAGTTTTAAAAATGATCTTCAGGACTGGCAAATCATGATGTGAATGATGTGAGCAACCATTTCCGGATTGCTCAGTTTAGACAACACAGTTTCGTGCGCTTTGGGGCTCAATAAACTGCAGAATTCACTGGCATGTTTGGGGAGAAATTAGGTGACGTTCACCTGCCCGGTGTAGTGTTGAGGTCATAAAGGCAGACTGCACTTGGCTGAGTTAACTTTGTACGGCGTTTATAACGCGTCGGGTTCAGCCTGGCTCCGGCAGCAAGGAGCAGCTGTTGTCAGGCTGGGATGCTGCGTGGTTCTGCTTGCCTGCGGTGCGTGCCCTATTTTAGCATTTCTGCTACGACCCAGTTCTTTGGGTTTGTGGCCAGAAGATTTTGTTGTTATAAATGACGTGGCATCTGACCGGTCTTTTGAAGCCATTATGTAAAGTTTATTTTTAAGATTGAAAGAATTTTAATATAGCTGTTTCTTTTCCTTCGTTAGAAGAAACCTTTTGTGCTGTGCCTCTGTCTTCTAATGGGGGATCACTTTTTATTTACATGTGTTGAGATTGTGCTAAGCGTTAATTTAGAAATCAGCTTTTATTTTTCTTCCTATTTTGGCAGTCTTTTTGTGATTTGTTGCTGCTGCTGCTGCTGTTGTTGTTGTTGAAATTGCAGTGGACCAAATAGGGCTTTCATTTATAAGTTGGGATAATTATAAAAATGCTGTTTGCCCCCTCTCCCCCACAAGATGGCCGAGATTTATTCACCGATATTCTTTAATTTAGAGTCCCACACCAAGTCCCACCATTAGATCAGCGAGTGTCTCCTTCCCCTGAGGCACTTGGAAGCCTCGGCAGCCCCTCAGGTCGAGCACTGACACTGCTTTGCCTGTGGCTGTGCAATCTGTATTTTGGCCCAGTTCCACCCTGAGATAAAACCTGCATTCGGGTTTCTGGAGACTTCTAAATCGCGCCAGCAATCCTAGCTGGCTTGTGCTGCAGATGCCACCACTTGAGAGAATGCTCTCAACACAGGCCAGATATACTGTTCAGACCACTTTGATCAAATAAAGGAGATTTATCAGAACAAAGGCCTCCATGAAATACGCTTAAATACCTATTCAGCAGCTCAGGGGATTGTGACATGATGTCACATCCGCCCTTCCCCAGCTGTGACGCTAAAGCAGCAGATTCAGGGCCAGTCTCGGATTCAGAAGCACGCTGCAGAAAGGAGTCAGGATGGCCAGGTAGCCCCTGGTCTGTAGCCTCCGTCAAGGCCTTGCCACCCGCCCCCAGCCGTCAGTCTCCAAGCACGGCATCGCGACCCGTCCGAAGCTGGCGGTTCCTCCGCGCACAGAAAGGCACATATCAGTCTACCACAGTGAGACCCAGGCAGCGCCCAGGCTCTGGTGTCCCCCTTGGTTACCCCGTCTCTTCAGGCAGCGCCAAGACTCAGTTTTCCTGGTCAGGCAGGAGGTTCCACTAGAGGCACTCAGCCTTCGGGGTGGCTCATGGCATCTAGTGAGGGCCACAGGGCCCGAATATATCTCCTGAAGGAGCCTGCCAAACCCTGCTCGGCCTCTTGCCGGTTGCTGTGGTGACCCTCAGCTCCCCCACCCCCGGGGTATGTTTAAATGTGACAGTTTCAAAGTGTCTCTTTTCCACGGCCGTGGTCCTCTGCGGGAAAGAGCTCAGTGCTCCCGGTGCTGAGGAGAAGGGGCCTGGATGAGAGATGGTAAGAGCCGCCGGGGTCAGGGGGTCAGAAGTGGGGCCTCGGTGGCAGCCAGGGTACTTTCAGTCCCTGCTGCCCGGTGGCAGAGCATCCTCGGGGAACCCAGATATCAGCTCCAGGTGGCCTTAGACCCGGCGCATTGCTGAACGGATTGGAAGTGCGAGGTGAGCAGCGTCTGCAGGTCGGTCATCGAGCCCTTGAACTTCAGTGTCTCCCGCAGTCACGTGGATATCCTGTATTAACGTGGTGACGCCAGTGGACAGCTCCCGTGGCCGGTTTTCAGCCTCTGGCTGGACTCATACCTCAGTGTCGACCCTGGCTAGCTCCTGCTAACTGGGAGTTCCCATTGGTGGAGCGACATTTAATAACATTGGGAAAATAAGTCAGCTTTTGTTTGGCTAGATAAGATAAAGCTTGAATTATTTTCTTATTTGTTAATAAAACTGGAGCAGTGGGGATCCTTAGTAGTTGGTAAATGGGGAGCTTTTGTGTGAGAGGAGGCAGGCTTTGGGGTGTTGGGTACCCTTTGGCAAAAGGAATTTTAACAGAGGGGCCTGAGCTGCTGTCCTTGGAGAGCCCAGCTTGCAAGATTAGCCCTTGCCCGGCATCTGGAACGCGACTGGTGCACAGTTCCCTGCACTGAAATAAAACTTCCCCTCAGTCATGAGAGTAGCTCGCTTTGCCTAAACTGCAAGCACATTTGATGTTGAATACCTACCTCTTTTTCTTTCGGGAGTCTGGAGTTTTGGCGCCTGCTAGGTGTAGGGGATGCGCGTGTGGCCAGGCCCCGGTGAGCACCCTGGGTGCTGGGTCTGTAACAAGTCTCCTTGGCAGACAACTCTTTTATTAGAGCTCAGTTGCTGGGTAAGTGACTTGTGTGCCATGTGACTTCACTGGGAGAAGACCCTTGGAAGCTTGTTTCTGGTTTCCTCCATACTTTACTGGATATAAGAATTGGGGAATGTGGGTTTAAGTTGATCCCTTAAAGGCATTTACATTCAGATTTCAGAAAAAAGAAGAAAAACTCAGTACTGTCCAAATAAAACATCCTTGCGGGCTGTGTTCACTGTCGGTTTGAGATTCCCAATCAGAGAGGTCTGGCTTCACGCAGCTCCCCAGAGGGCCGCGGTGGGGTGCCGCTGGCAGCCGAGCCTGGGTTCTGTGTTGACAGAATGGATTAGGTATGTTTACCACGAACATGGGATTCTTCTTTGGCATCCTAATACTTCTAACACTTTTAGGTGCATGATATTTGTATAGAAGGTCAAGTAAATCGGAAAGCTTGAAGAAAAAACCTATACTTGTTTTCCATATACTTCTATTTGTTATGAAGTTGTTGACACTTTTTTTTTTTTCCATGACCCTTGCTGCTCTGTTAGTCCATTAAAATTGCTTTAAAATTTAAGAACAAAGTCGTATCAGTGCGTGACAAATTACGGCTAGCACTGACAATTGCTCGTTGCTCCGCGTGCTGAGAACTTCACACCTGCCGTCATCTTTGGTCCCTCACACGAGGAGCTGTGGTGGCGGTATGACCAGTTGAAAAACCGGGTCTGGAGAGGCGAAGTAACTTCCCTGAGGTCACTGTGTATACAGTAGGTTACAGAACCAGGAGTCCTGGAGTGTGGAAGAGACACCCCGTTTCTTCCACACCGTGGTCTGGCAGCACACCAGCCCGCAGTTTGCATGACGTAAATGTGAATGCTTCCACCGTGACCAGTCCCAGGCACTGCAGCGTCTCCTGGCTTGCAGGTCACACACACTCAGCGAGCCCTCGCAAGCCGGCACGACCGGACCCCGCATCCCAGTGCTTCCCGAGGGCTTTTGCCCTGGCTTTTCTGACCCAGGTGCCACCCTCCACCCGAAAAGCACCAGACCAAAAGATCCTCTCACTTTGCTAGTGAGACGTCACAGGGACTGTTCTTGTCTTTCTGTAATACACTTATGAAATAGCGACTATTAGTTACTGTTTTTCGGAAGCTTTAAGACAGTAGTATTTACCTTTTTCCTGTCACGGCACCCATTGTAGTACAGTATTAATTAGTGCCTTAGGAAGAGTACAAGGTCAAAGACGAACCCCTTGTCTATGAACTAACTACTTGAAAAAAGCGAAAATGGGGCTCCCCGAAAGATCTAACCGCAGTGGTACAGGGGGCCGATTTTTCTCTTCATGCCCCTCTGACTGCCAGCGAACCGGGCGGGACACCCCTTCGTTGCCGCTCCCGCAGCGTGTGCCGCTTCTCTGTCTGCCACTGTCCTCGCCACTGCATTGCCACCCGTTTCCTGTTTCCCATGGAGTGTGCAAAATCCAGAATCGGCAAGAGACTCAGAACTAAGTGTCTTCAGATGACACAGGCTAGTTGAAAACAGTCTTCAAAAACTCCTTCTACAATAAAGTAGTGTATGTCCAGTGCTATCCTAGTCCTAAGACTTGATGTTTTTTAAAATAATTGTTATTTGCAAATATACTCCGATCTTGATCACTCATAGTAGTAGAAGGGAACATTTACATGGATTAGGTGCAGTGGAAAGTTTATCCCCTGCTCTCCCCCTGTTGCACGGTTGTCACCAGGGCAGCCACCTTGCTCTCCTGCTGTGACAAATGCCACATCAGCCGTGAGTAATCCCAGAGGGTCCGCAGTGAGTAGTAAATGCAGTCATTGAAAAGGCCACACGTAGGGGCATGGAAAGGAGAGTGTAGAAGGAGGGATGTTTAACTCAAACATCTGGGTGGAAATAAGCCACTGAATTGACTTGTGGAGAAGAAAGCGTTCTGAACCTTCCCTTTGGCTCCAGGCCCCTGGCATTGGAACCTCTGGGGGACAGGTGCAGGTAGGAAGGATGGCGGATTGAGTGCTGAGCCGTGTTCTCATGGACTTGCACACTGTGGTGCCGAATGAGTGTTTACATTTTTATTTTTGCACCCATTCTATGTGCTTATGTAAATATTGTACTGTCTGCTTCATTTTTTTTCGTGTATGGAGATTATATATATATATATTTACACAATGCATGTATTTTGAGGGAATTAGACCAAATGATCTTCGAGGGCCATTTGTAGGACCACACACATCTCAAGTTTCTGGCCCCTAAATACTGTGGCTAATCAAAATTCTGCTTCACGTCACGCTCTATCTGGTTGTGTCATTTGTTTTATAAAACATTTACCTCTTCCACACGTCAAGCACAGAAAAGCTGTTTCTGCCAGCCGTGTTAATTGAAAATTCTTTTACTTCAGATAACAGTGCTTTATTTATTAATGCAGCATAAGTGGCAAATAGTTGGGTTTGTTAAAATTAATTTTCCAAATAAGTGAAATTTGTTTCTCTAAGCACAAAAACCTGATGAAGAATTTCGCCATCGCAACGCAGTTCTTTAAGCTGACAGCTCGGGACAGTGCTCTGGGGACAGCAGAGATGTGAAGACGGCCCGGGGGATCGGGGGCGGGGGGAGCAAATCTGTTTATCTTAAAATCGTGTGAATTTTACATCATGCTTCATAATGTATCTTCATCCCGATTTAGAAAAATGTAAATTGCTTATGTTCAAGTAACATTGATGCTTTCCAAACAAGCGGGAGGGGCACCCTCTCCCAGCGGTGGCAGCCTGTCCACTGTCCCCCAGTCCAACAGACTGACCCTTAGTCCGCAGGCATTAGCAGCAGAATGCAGCCGCTCACGTGAGCCGCTCTCTCAGGAGCTCACATGTTGACACCATCCATTTCTCAAACCGGCTGCTGTCAGGGAGGGCCCTGTAGCATCTTGAGGGGAAAAGCATTGACGGGGAACCTTCTGGGATGCAGAGTAGTCATGGCTGAAAGGCAAGGGTTCCGACCTGTTGGAGACTGGGCGCAAAGTCATAATTTTACGGAATACCAGCTTATTGTCTTAATAAAACATCGAGTGACATGTTCTTGATTTTTTATCAAAAGATACGTCCATAAGCAAAACAGAATAGTTGTGGGGTTCAGAAAGGAAGCTGCAAGAAACAGTTCATTTTCTAAAAGGTGTTTGATGCCTCTCAAGCCATTTCTATCACAACCATATTACTTAAGAATTAGAATATTACTTGATATTAATGCGTTCTATGTCTGCTTGACTGGAGTGAAACTGTTCTGCTTGTGTAAGTAGAGTATCCCAGAATTTTCATTACTAACGTTCATGCAAGTCCGCGCTCCCGTACTATCAAGGGTGACTCGGTCGGGTCACTGAAATCTCAGAGGCGTGTGGGTGGAGGAAGGAAAAGGCCTCTGCCTTGGACAGCAGCTGGCCTTCCGGCCCTGGGCAGCGTAACACGCAGCAGCCTGTGGCCCAGCGCCGCGTCCTTTACAGCAGTCACGCAGTCACGGCGCGCACCGGGGGGGACTGAGTTCATGAGGTTAGGAAGCAAATGCTGATTTTTGTTTCCCTAGTCGGTAAACTATATAGTTAGAGTGTCTCAAGGGCCACAAACTCCGATGCCTAAAGGGGCCGGGGCAGGGATCGCGAGGCCCTGCAGAGAGCTGGCTGAGCTCGGCGGCAGCCCAGAAACCAGACCGCGGTTGTTTTATGTGAGCTATAATTTGAGCCTAGTGTTACAGCTTCATGATTTTCAAGAGAAAGGTGGATACTGAATTTAATATGAAGTCTGCCAATTCGTAAATGTTGATGGCTAATTCAGTTAAACAAACAAAGCCTGTTGAGACCAATGAAAACCTGTTTGTGGGCCACGTTCACCCCATGGGTTTACCAGTTTGCCGCCTCTGACTCGCCAGGTCTGTTAGACATAAACTGTTTTATTGGGGCCAATGATTAGCATAACGTAAAGACGTTTAAATATGGTCCTCTGAAAACAGCGCCTTGCTGTTAGAGTTTATAGTATAAATGGAATAGGTGATTCATTCTTGTATTAAATATTAAAACATGCATAATAACATAAAAATCACATCATGTTCTAAAGCAAGACTGTTCATTTTTTTGTTTTTGATAGAAACAACTTAATTGGAAATCAGATACCTTCACTGATAGCAGGATATCATGACATAGAATTTCTTTGAAGCTGTTTTAGGTGTGTTGGCATTTGAAAGTGTTTTATCTTGGTAGTTGTCCAAACTCTAAAGGTCAGGAAAAGCAAGCCTTCTTTAAATTACATCTTTTTCCAGGTAACACAGTTTTATTTAGCAAACTGCACAACTTTCAGAGATACCCTAAAGTTGTAAGATTTTTTAAAAGATATTTTGAGTTTAGTAGGTTTCAGAATAAGTTTGTGTATTAGATTGGAGAAGTAGGGTTGGTTCTTAACCTAATAGCAAGGCAGATTTTCTTACAGTCAGAGGTGGAAACACCCCGTCAGATTGTGTGTCCTTGGAAGAAGGTATGACCTTGGGGACTCATGGCAGCAGCACTTCTGCTGGCTTGCCTTTGCCAACTTGCCTAAGCACCTTCTCAGGTTCTCACCTTTACAGGGTCTCTCTTACGGAACAGCTTGAACATCTGTTTTTTTTCTCGTAGGTGATGCGGGAAGACTCTGCAGTGCTAAGCCGTTTTTAAATACTTGTCCTGGTAGCAGTTACCCTCCCGTTTTCCCCGTCACCACTGTGCACATCCAGAGTGTCCCCCAACCCTGAGGACACAGACGTGCGGAGGGGGCGGAGGGTGTGTGTGGATGGGGGCGCGAAGGCTGCAGGTGACGTCTCTACTTGTCCTGCTGTGCGTTTCACCTGCTCGTTCCCTCGCTGAAGCCAGACTCGGTGTCTCAGCCCGAGTTCCTCAGGTCTGCATACGTTCAGTACAATTTTTTGAAATACTTCCCTTCTTCTTCTTATAATCTAGTCATAGTCTACAGTCTGCTTCATAAAAAAGCGAATTGCTGGCAAAAGCACATTTGCTTCAGTCTTCCCTGCTCTCCACACGGCCGTGAGTGTCCTTCTGAGATACAGATCTGGTCACGTCGCTTCCCTTCCTGAAAAACCTAAGGGCTCCTCATAATTCCGGATAAACCCAAATCTTGAGCATGGCTTACAGGCTTCCACTGCCCACCGTCCAGCTCTCGCCTGCACGTCCAGAGTCGAGTCTACACTCCGACAGCCTCGCGTGCAAGCGGCCGATTCCATTTATACTGTCACCTATGTCAAATGCAAGGACATTTCACCACCCCCTCAGAAACCCTAGACCCATTAGAAATGACTCACCATTTCCCGCCATCCTCCCAGCCCTAGGGTCTGCTTTTTCTTTCTCTCTGGATTTGCCTATTCTCGACATTTCAGATAAATGGGTCACACATTTATGTGGTCCTGTGTGACTAGCTGCTTTTACTTAGCGTAAGGTTTCAAGATTCATCCATGCCATCCACGTCACGCCATGTGTCAGTTCTTTTTATTGTTGAATGATATTCAACGTGTGGATCTCTTACACACATTCATCAGTTGACAGACATTTGGGTTGGCCGTTGTGAATAATGCTATGAGCATGGGTATACGAATTTTTGTGTGGGCATAAATTTCCAATTATCTTGGGTATACACCTACTAGTGGATCATACGGCAGATCATCGAGCAGTGGGTCACGTGGGAACTCTGTACGTTTAGCCTTTCGAGGGGGACTTTTCCCAAGTGGCCATACCATGTCACATTCCCACGGGCAGTGCACGAGGGTCCAGTGTCTCCACGTCCTCCTCAGCTCTCGTTTTGTTCTTGTGCTTGTGGCTATCCTGGTGATGTGATGTGTTATCTCACTGATTTGCATTTCACTGATGACAGATGATGTGGAGCATCTTTTCATGTGCTTGGTAGCCATTTGTCTGTCTTATTTGGAGAACTACTTATTCAGATCTTTTGCCCATTTTTTAATTGGGTTATTTGCATTTTTATTATTGAGTCGTAGACGTTCTTTATATAGTCTAGATATAAGTCCCTTATCAGATATGAAATTTGCAAACATTTTCTCCCATTCTCTGGGTTATCTTTTTACTTTCTTGATGGTATCTTTTAATTTTGATGAAGTCCATCTTAACCTATTTTGTTGTTTGTGCTTTTGGTGTCGTATCTAAGAAACCATTGCCCAATCGAAGGCCACGAAGACTTATGCCTGTGCTTTCTTGTAAGTGTTTTGTAGCTTTAGTCTTTATATTTAGATCTTTGATCCGTTTTGTGTTAATTTTTGACTATGATATGCGGTAGGGGTCCAACTTCATCCTTTTATGTGCGGCTGTCTAACTGTCCCAGCACCATTTGTTGAAAGAATTCGATTACGCGTCTTGTTTGAACAGAGGAGAGTTAAGAGTGCTGTAGGGCCGTGGGATGGAGGGGCTGTGATGCGGGTCTGCGTAGCGTTGGAAATGGCACCCGGGTCGGAAGAGAGCACCAGTTCCTCGGTGCACAGCGGTTGTTCATTTTGCATTCATTTCCTCTTTGCTCTAGGTTTGAGCTTTCTGAAAATCAGTTTGATGCCTGTAAGATATGTAAAACTTTAAATATTATCCTCTTAAAGAGGAAGGGTTCAGAAATGACTATAAGCAGAGAGAATGTATTAATTCACAATGTAGTAAAAAAAATCTGGCAGGGCAAACATCTAATTAGTGAACAACTACTCTTCTTACCATTCTGCAGATGACCCTCTTCCCCTCTACATCCCCAGGATGGATTACCTCATTCCTCAGCTTAAGATGTTGTATGTACCTCATTTTAATCTTCCGTCTCTGAACCTCATGTATGCGAGGGCTCTGACTCTCATATATGTGGTGTTCCTGTATGTACGTATGTAATTAAATTTGGTTATGTTCTCTTGTTAATCTGTCTCATGTCAATTTAATTAGTAGACCAGCCGAGAGAACCTAAAAGGGTAGAGTACAATTTCTTCCTCTCCTGTGCTCTTTAGGCTTGAACTTCCTGACCCATCCAGCTACTGTGTGTGTGTGTGCTGTGGGCTGTTATAGTGCAGATGGTTGGGAAGTTATTTCTTGAGGTCAGTGAAGGATCCTAGAGAGCACTGTGATCACTGGCAAGTCTGTCTTGGTTGGAACAGCCGAAAAACTGGTAAGAAATCAGTAGAGATGACAACAGGACAGACATATTAAAGAAAATTGAGCATGACGTGATATTAAGATAAGCTTTTGGGAACGTTGCTGTAGCTCCCAGGTAGTCTTGCATCATGATGGGGCCTCGTCAATCAAGATGAATTGAAGGAAGCGATAGCTATTATATCTGATTATGTATATTGTATGTATAATTTTTATGAAAAATTATACCCCCTTAAAAAAACCCAGTACTTTTATTTGTTTTTTGATGGATCTAAAAATTAGTTCATTTGGTATAAATTTTTCCTAACTGTTGGTAAACTGTCAAGGTAAGTATTCTTATATTTATAGGGTACTTTTTTAGTATTAATTTCTAAATTTTTATTTCCTATTATGAATATGAATACTTATGAATTCTTAATAGCCTTCTACTAGTACCATTTATTGATAACAAGGAACACCTGTATTTAAGTTTTTCTTAATTAAGAAAATTAAGAACAGCTAATTAATAGTCAGCGTGCTACATTAACAATGTCTCAGTCAACGACAGAGCACATGTAAGATGGCGTCCCGTAAAATTATAGTGGGAAATTCCCATCATCGGTGACGTCATCGTCATGTGGCACCTCACATGAACGAGAGTGTGCAGTGATGCTGGTGTAAACAACTGTACTGTCAGAACCGTAAACACACGGCCGGGCGTGTGAAAGTATAGGACAGACAGTTACAGCAGCGGACTGTGCCATCCGGGCTTGTGTGCGTCTACCCTAGATGTTCACAGTGACGAAGTCACCCAGCGACATGTCTCAGACATGTCCCCATCCTCAGGCAGCGTGTGACTGTCCTAACTTGATAGCCACGTCTTCCCACTGAGTAAGCATGTGCTAGAAGAGTTAATTTTATCTGAGATTAAGTACAAACTTCTAAAAACCTGGAAGCACAGGTTATAATCTTTAACTTTTTTTAGGTCTAAATATCAGTCCGATGTAGAGGGTACCAATTCTGTTTTTTCTGGAAGAAGATTTCTCCTGTTCTTTTCACTCTGATATATTGACAACTAGTGACTATTAGACTGGTGTATGCAAAACGCCTTTGCTAATCTTATAAAATGGGTTTTCAATTATGTGCTCATTCGTTCTTTTAATTATTCTACTTGTCATATAAATAAATTGGTCTCGGGGGATTTGTGCTCTACTCCCATTCCCAGAGATCCTTCTCACTCCACTGTGCACACGAGTCACCTGATGATCTTGTTAAAATGCAGATTTTGATTCAGTAGGCATGGGGGGCCTTAAATTTCCGCAGCTTCCACGTGATCCTGGTGCCATTGGACTGCACTTTGAATAACAAAGTTTTCAGTAAAGTTTTGGGAACTGAAGCCAGGAAAGCCTTTTGAAGTCATTTCTTGTTATGATAAATTTAAAATATATGCCTAGTGTACTACTAATATATATTTTTCCAAAAGATATATATATATATATAAATGTTGAATTATAACTTGCAATATGTGAGCTTTTCTTTAGTTTTGGTGTCGGACATGTTATCTACGGTGATGGTATTTACAAAGAGTGATAACATGATGATATAATCATTATGCATTGACTGTTATGTCTCAGACTGTGCTTTACAAAGGTCGACTAAATTTTCTCAACAAAAACATGAAGTAGACATTATTTTTATACTCATTTACGAGTAAGAAGGCTTAGTAACAAATCTAGTGCCTTGCACATGGTCACACAACCAGAAGGTGTCAGAACTGAGAGTCTGATTCTAGAGCTCGGACTTTTAATCTCTTTATCAATCTGACAGCATTTCAGGAACTGTAAACTTACATAACATATATCTGAACTTTATAGCTTATTTCAGTTCATATCAGATATATTTGAATTTTCTAGTTTCTGCTCCAGAAGACCTTTGGAGAACATTCTTCTTCCTTTTGTTTGCATTTCTTGTGGTTTTCCCATAGATA
Organism: Rousettus aegyptiacus; assembly: GCF_014176215.1. NCBI lineage: Eukaryota > Metazoa > Chordata > Mammalia > Chiroptera > Pteropodidae > Rousettus > Rousettus aegyptiacus. Next base: position 40,751,965 of record NW_023416288.1, on the reverse strand, counting down.
CTGATCATCTGTGATTTGTTATCAGTTTTTTTGTTTGTTTTTTAGTTTTCTGCATATTTGTGTTTAGAGATAAAGATCTCAACATTCATATTCTTCTTATGCGAAAATTTATGAAGAACTTAAAGTAGATGGTGCCCTGCCCCGGTTGTCATTAGTGCTGTTGAGATGATGTCTTCTACCAGAGTGGCCCAGGGCAACTCACACTTTGTTGGACTGTCACAGAAGAACGGTTGACGCTTTTGTGTGTCCTTAAAAATTGGTGGTGGGAGAGGGGTATGGTTTTCTTTATCCAGATGATAATTATGGTCTCGTGACGTACTTTCCACTCCTAGTCTTCCTAGTCCTAGAGAAGGCAGGTGCCTCTACCTTAACTGCTCTGCCGGTCAGATGTCGTCGGCATACGCAGTCCCTGAGCCCTTCGTCCATCAGTGTGTTATAGAAACACGGGAGGAGAGCAGTACCTGTAGCCACGCGAGTTTTGTACACACGTGTGAAAACGAGTGGCCGCTGTTCAGGATTAGGAAGATGGGGCGCCTTGGAAGCAGCGTCCTTTGGAAACCAGTAACCACAAACAAGTCCCGCTGGGGAAGGACGCAGCGGGCTTGGCTCTCACCTCGAAGTACCTGGAAGCTGTTCACCTTCATTATCTGTTTCTTTTACAGTCCATCAATATCATGGAACTGACTTTACAGAAATACGGAAGTTATGAAAAATTCGAACAGGCCACGGGGGGCAGCCTGCTCTCCAAAACGCGCATCTGGAGTCACGTGAGGAGGTACATGCTGAAAGAAGGCTGCATGGGTGAGGTACGGATCGCGAGCGAGCCGGCGCGCGGCTCTGGGCGTCCGAGCGCAGCCCGCGCCGCGCGGTTTTCGCTCCGGGTTTTGTTTCTCCAGCCGCATTTAGCTCATTAAATTAGTCATTCAAGATGTCTCGCGAAACGCCTTAAGTAATCTTCGGTTGCACTGAATTGTTTTTTTCTTACTACCATCTCTGTACGCCTCGTGGTGGTATGTGAGTTATTGCGTGAAAACTGCCCACGGAGAGATTTCCCCTCGTTCTCAGTCTCGAGATGAGACGCTGCGCCGCAGTGAGTGGGCTCGGGCTCCTGCGTGTCCCTTCGCGTCGTTTTGGCCAGGGGACTGTACGTGAGCACGGCAGAGGCGGCGTCCCCTTTCCGTCCGTTACCGCAAAGGTTCTGGGTTCCCAGAGGCTCAAAACGGGCAGGGGCAGCAGCGACTGGCTCCGCGTTTCACCCCCTCGGTTTCGGGGAGATTCGCGGTGGCGTGAATGGAAGAGAAAGGCGTTCCTTACGGGCCCGTTGTCGCCTGCGACGGCGTTTTCCCCTCTGCCTTTACCTCCTGTCTTACCTGTTGCTCCTAGATCGTCGTCCACCTCACGGAGGACCTCCTTTCCCGAGCTTCGATGACGGTAGTGAACGGCTGCCCGACGCTGACCATCAACGTCTCCACGGCGCGGGAGCACTGGCTGGAGGGGATGCTGAGGCATGAAATAGGTAGGGCCGGCCCCTGCCCGGCCCCCGGCCCGCCCTCAGGGGTCGGCGTCCAGGAACCGTCCTGTTGTAAGGGGAGTTTTCCTAGAGTATCTGGCAAAAAGTAACGAAGTTGTTAGGTTTCACGTCAACTAAACCCTGGATGATTAATGTCTCATTTCAAGTTATATTTTAGGGCGATGCGTAGCCGTGTTAAGCTTAGAAAGTCATTTACCCCTGGCAATTTGCGTTTCCTGGCCTTAAACGGAAGGAATTGAATCAAGTGATCTCTGAGATTCTTTGAAGACATCAAGTCTGTGATTCTCTTAAAAAAATACATTGCAATAAAAGTTACACCCCTTGTGCTGAGACCCGTGAGCCTCCTGCAGGCAGCGTGCGCCTTCGCGCCCAAAGGCCGCAAGGTCAGGGCGCCTCCCACTTCGTCTCGATCTGTACGCTTCGATTGGGTTCTGGGACTGTCGGCAGGCTCTTCCGGGAGAATGGCATTTCTTGTTGTCCACGTGCCCTTCTTCTCCTTAGGCACTCATTATTTTCGTGGTATTAACAACCTTCAGCAGCCGTGGAACAGCTGGACTGGCCGTAAGAAACATGAGCTGAAGCCAAACAATCCCACGGAGGAGGGGCTGGCAAGTATTCACAGCGTCCTGTTCAGAAAAGACCCCTTTCTGTGGAGGGCCGCCCTCCTCTACTACACTGTGTATCGAGCCAGCCAGATGTCTTTCTGCGAACTCTTCAAAGACATCGGAAAGTTCGTCAAGGACCCCGGTACCAGATGGGATTACTGCGTTCGCGCCAAGAGAGGATGGACCGACACCTCCCAGCCAGGTGGGCGTCCCTCGACTGCAGGTGTTCTGGCCCGTTGGGCAGGTTATGTCCTAGCCCACCAATCAGAGAATTCACTCACCTGTGGAAAAGGAAACCTTTGTTGCTTGAGGCCAGCGTTGCTTTTCCCAGGCCCCGTTCGTTAGCTTTATTTTTTCCCATCTCATTTCGAAAATGTTAAATCCACAGAAATATGGGAATAATGATGGAATGAATATTCATATGCCCTTCCTGTAGATTTGCCAATTGTTAACATTTTGCCATTTTTTTTCTCTCTGAGTTTAAAAATAGCTCTGTTGAGCTCTAATTCACATGACATGGAATCACCCATTCACAGTGAACACGTCAGTGGTTTGTGGAGTACTCATAGTTGTGCACCCATTACCACTACCTAATTTTTGAATGTTTTCATCACCCCAAAAAGAAACCGGTACCCATTAGCAATCAGTCATACCCCTTCTCTCTCTCCATGCCCCAGCTCTAAGTAACCATTAATCTACCTTTATAGGTTTGCCTATGTTGGACATTTTATACAAATGAAATCAGATAATATGTGATTCTTTCACTTAGCTTAATGTTTTAAAGGTTCAGTCATGTTGTAGCATGTGTCAGTATTTCAGTATTTTTTATTGCTGAATAATGTTCCATTGCATGGATATGACAGTTTTTACTTATCCATTCATCAGCTAATAGATGTTTGGGTTTCCACTTTTTGGCTATTATGAATAATGCTGCTGTGAACATACTGTGTACGAGTTTATGATGTTGATCCTCTTGGGCACATACTTAGGCGTGGAAGTGTCGGGTCGCGTGTGAACGCCTACGTTCAACCTCTCGAAGGTCCCCAGGCTGGTTTTCCAGGGCCGCAGCGTTTCGCATCCCCTCCGGCCGTGCAGGAGAGTTCCGGCTGCTCCTCTCTCTCAACACTTGTTTTGTTTTTGTTGCTTTTTGAGTTGTAAGAATTCTGTACATTCTAGATGCATATCTAGATGTATCATTTACAGATATTTTCTCCACTTCCGTGGGCTATCTTTTCACTTCCCGTGACTTTTAAAAAGTAATTTGTGCACTCGACATTTCATTTCTGAAAATTTGAGCATGCATCTGCCTAACACAGTATCATTGTCACACTTAAGACAGTGAGCATTAGTTCAGCAGTATCAGCTAAGACACTTATAGTATTCAGATTTCCCCAGCTGTTCCAAAAATGTCCTTTATTCCTGAGTAAAAAAATTTAGATCCAGTTAGGGTTTATGCATTACTTTTGGTGGCTATGTTTCTTTAGCCTCCTTTAAAATGGAGCAGTCTTCCTCACCTTTTCTGTCATGATACTTTTTTTTTTTTAATTATAATTTAGGTGAGGCAACCCTTGGTTGACCTCACAGATTACAAGGACCTTGTCAGGCTTACAATCCCTTATTTTTTAAGCCTGCAGCACCTGGTCTTCCTAGGTAGTCTCCCATCCAAGCACTAACCAGGCCGGACCCTGCTTAGCTTCCAAGAACAGACAGGATTGGGCTTGTTCAGGGTGGCGTGGCCGTAGACTAGATACTGAATTTTTGAAGAAGTCCAGGCCACTGCTCTTGTAGAATGTCCACAATCTGGATGTGTTTGCTCCCTCATGATTAGATGCAGGGAAACGTTTTTAACAAGGACATTACATAAGTGATATTGGCCCACAGCAGAGGCCTCCTCCCCTCGGGGGATGCTAACTTCCATCCTGTTGAGGTGGGGATTGTGAGCGCCGTCCCTTGTCAAAGGACATTTTCCTTTTCCCCAATTTTAATCAATAAGTGATCTGTGAGGTGATAGATACTGTGCAGATACCTGTTTCCCCACATTTCATCTACTGGCTGAGCCTCCATCTGTGAGCCTCGCCTGAATCTCTTTATTTCACTAGGGATTTCTGGCACTTTTTCATCATCGTTTTTATGAAAACGGAGGTAAGGCACACCATGTGTTGATCTGCACAAACAGTCTGGCTCTAAGTGCGCAGGCTGTTCTCACAGAAAGGTTAAAAGCTGTTGTCAGCAGCTTTAAGACTTCAGCTTGCCCCCAAAGTTTGTGTGTGTTTATTTTTTCAAAATAAGAAGTAGATTATATAAGGCAATACAAAAATGCCTTTGAAAAAGGCTAGGAATTAGGGGACGCTCATTTAAAAGTCACTTGTCTTCAAGAGCAGTTCAGTATATTAACACATTTTCTTCTAAAAGTATTTAAAACTAGTTATGTAGAGCTTTGAAATGCCTGCCCCGGTCTGAGGGTCACGTCGCCCGCCCAGCGCCCAGTAACAGTTCGTCCCTGTGGTGGAGGTGTCTGGGGGCGTGTGGCCGGGAGCCGGGACCCGGAGAGACCGAGCCGGGAGGAGGGACACTGTCCCCGTCTTGCCCGGGCGCAGCCCCCTCCAGGCTGCGCCGGGTCACGGGTGTGTCCGCTTGTCTGGTTCTGGGTGCATGGGGCTTCCGTGCTGCCCTTGACACCCATGGACATGTGGCATTCTTAGGCTAGTCCTTTTTTTTTTCTTCACATACTTTCAAAAAAATTTTATTGCTGAAAATTTCAGACGTATAAATAGAGTGATGAATGTGCCGAACCCTCATTAAGTATTACTCAGCCCCTCAGTAATTCCCAGCATTTCTAACTGGATCATCTGTTCTTCCAAGCCGTTTTCCTCTAGTATCTTAAAGCCAGTCCCAGACACCACGTCCTTTTACCCGTAAGTACTTCAGTGTGCGTCTCTGATAAGGACCACTTCTTTTCACAATCCTCGGCTATTAACAAAACTAACAATTTCCTAATATAGGACTCTCCATATGGTAGAATTTTAGTCTATTTAATAGAGCAAATTTTTTTTTAAATTGCAGAAGTTATGTCGTGACGGGAGAAAGGTTTTCTTTGTAAATGTAACACTTTTTTTTAAAGTAGGCTCAGCTCTCACAAGCCCTTTCTACTTACCACGTCTGCGTCCATATTTTATTCTATTTATAAACCTCCATACTCTTTTAAAATCTAGTTCTAACTCATGTTTTCATAGGGTGGAATGGTATCAAAATCAGTTATTTTTAATGGGGTAAGTGGTGTTAGTTTTTTAAAAATCTAGAAGCTTCTGGAATCCTGTGTCTCCACATTGCCCCCTGCTGCTCTGTAACTGCTCCCCCCCACCCCACCTCCTTTCCACTGCACCATGGGAGTTAAGGTTCTGATCAGATGGAGAGTGGGATAATTATAAGAGTCATGTATTAAATTACTGGTGTTTCTTTACAATTAGGAAAAACGCTATCTTAATTGTGGGGAGTAGGGTCTGGGAGAAGAGTCTAACAGTGGGGTTCTGGTCCCCACATTACCCTGGCCCTTCTCAAGACCTGACATTTTACGTTACGAGTCTATAGCAGTTAAATAAAAACAGACGTGGCAAGTGCCAGCCTTTGTAATACAGACTTGGCTCTTGCAGTGAAGGGAGTATTCGGGCTAGGCTCTAATTACTTGGTAATCTTTTTAAACATCAGAAAGTAACCCTCCTCCGGTTCCTCCAGGGTGCTTCAGTAAAGACCAGGTGTACTTGGATGGCATCCTGCAAATCCTCCGATACAGAGACTCCATCGACTTCCACCTGCTGACCGCCCTGGGGAAGGTGAGTGAAGCCCGTGCACAGGCCCCACGCTCTCCGGCGCTGGTCCTCCAGCTCCACTCTCTGATTCAGTACCCCTCGGGGTCAAACCGTTTTCACTTCATCGCGGGAATAAGCTGCCTGTGTATGATAATGGGAGGGAAGAAACGTGGTTCTGTCTCGGAAACAAGTTTCTTCAAGGACAAAAAGAGATAAAGAAGGAAATAGGAAATTTGGGAATACATTATGTAGCTTTATTTTTCATTTTCACATCTTGTTCTAAAGCATTTTGAAGTACACTGTAGATGCTTCCCTCCTCGACACATCAGCAGGCGTCTCCCAAGAACAAGGATATTCTCTGGCATGACCGTATGAGTTTCTCCTTTTTTGGTCCAGTTCCACTTACTTTATTTTAAATTGTTTTTTAAATTAAATTTATTGGGTAACATTGGTTAATAACTTATAAATTTCAGGTGCACAACTTCACAATGCACCATCTGCGTACTCCATCGAGGGCTCACCACCCGAAGTCAGGTCTCCTTCCGTCACCATGTATGGCCCGTGACCCTCCTCCTCCTCCCCCAAACGCTTTCCCCTCTGGTAACCGCCCGTCTGCTGTCTGTGAGTTCGTTTTGTTTGTTGCGTTCTGTTTTATACCCCAGGAGTGAAATCATACGGTTCTCGGGTTCTTGTCCTTTTCCATCTGGCTTGTTTCGCTTAGCATGGTACTCTCCCAACCCAACCATGTTGTTGCAAATGGTAACTTAGCATCTTTTTCTAAGGCTGAGTATATTCCATTGTACCACATCTTCTTTATCCAGACGTCCCTCAAAGGAGACTTAGGCTGTTTCCATGTCTTGGCTATTGTGAATAATATTGCATTGGATATAGGGTTGCATGTATCTTTTTCGAATAAGTGTTTTCAAATGTTGGGGGCAGATACCCAGAAAAGGGTTTGCTGGGTCATGTGGTAGCTCTGTTAATTTTGCGAGGAACCTCCAGACTGTTTTCCGTAATGGCTGCACCAGCTTACATCCCCACCAGCAGAGTATGCGGGTTTCTCTTTCTCTGCATCCTCCCCAACACTTGTTATTTCTTGTCTTATTGACAATACCCATTCTGTCAGGTGTGAGCTGCTGCCTCATTGCGGTTCTGATTTGCGTTGAGCATCTTTTCATATATCTCTTGGCCACCCGTATGGCTTCCTTGAAAAGTGTCTTTTCAGGTCTTCTGCCTATTTTTTAATCAAAGTGCTCTTTTTCGTTGTTGAGTTGTGTGAGTTCTTTACATATTTTGGATATTAGCCCGTTATTGGAGGTGTTGTTTGCAAGTATCTTCTCCCATTCAGTTGATCACCTTTTTGTTTTGTTGATGGTTTCTTTTGCCGTGCAGAAGCTTTTTAGTCTGATGCAGTCCCAGTCATATATTTTTGCTTTTAGTTTCCTTACCTTTGGAGTCAAGTCTACAAAAACCGCTCTGAGACCAAGGTCCATAAGTTTAGTGCCTATGTCTTCTTCTATGCATTTTGTTGTTTCAGGTCTTATACTCAAGTCTTCAATCTCTTTTAATCTATACCAATCCCGCCCCCACCCCCACCCCCCGTTTTTGTTTTTCATGACATTTTTAAGAATCTGGGACAGTTTTTTTTAATAATTCCTACCATCTAGATGATCAGATTGTTTCCTTGTAATTAGTTTCTTGTTAAACATTTTTGCCAAGAATACGACTTAGGCGAGTTGTGTGTGTCCCGTTGCATCACACTGGAGGGCGACACTTACTGTCATTTTTATTATTGGCGATGCGTGTTCATTCACCTGGGTGAATTAGCTACTGCCAGGCCTCTCCATTGTGGGGTGCCTGCCTGTGCCCCACTGAATCAGTATGTAATCCGTGGGTGAGGCTCGTGACTGCGCTGGTCCTCACCAGCGGTTCGAGATGTGGTTTAACATCCACTGGTGATCGCTGCCCAGATCCGTCACTGATCGGCGGTGGCGAAGCAGAGAACACTGAGTTCCGGGACACCCGTTCCGTCGCACTTCCCTTCTTCCTAGTATTATTACGTTCGTACCCTTTTTCACTCACCCCTTCCAGTGGCTGCTCCTGTGTTTTATAGACAACTCCATGTTTTCTGGCCAAGTACAATGTTCTGATCTCATCTTATACTTTTCCTACCCAAGTCTGAGAGTAGATATTTTTCCAGGGGAGCCGTGATTTCAGTGGGAAACGGTATTTATAAAACAAGGTCTGAGCACTGGACGCGCTCACTGCTCCTGGCCAATGCTGCTTTTAGATCTTTTCAGTGAGCAAATCGCATGTGTCTGTTGTAAATCACAAGGGCGTTCTCTTCAGATGAGTGCCACAGCTCTTCTATTCTGTGTATCTCCTCCCTTCTCTTACAACGAGAACATTAATATATTTACTCATTCTCTCCTACAATAAACTTAAGAATGGTGTAAGAATCACTAAGCCATAACAATAACAACAAACGCTTTCATTATACTTAATGGTGTAAATACTCAATAAAATAAATAATTTTAGCAACTAAAAAATAAATAAAACAAAAACAGATATAATATGAACATGATTTAGCATCTTCCTACAGACCAGGAAGAATATCGATCAGGAAACAGTACTATTTAAAGTCAGCCATGTTTTGGAATTTAAAGTTGCAAAGATAATTTATAGAACTTAAAAAGTTTCACCCCTAAATTTAATATAACTACCTGTGAAAGATTGGGGTCTTACATAAGCAAATGAAAGAGATGTGAAATTTTAAATAATACTTACAAAAATTCAAAATAAAAGTGAGAATTTAACACAAAACAAATCATTATATTTCTGAAATTAAAATATAAATAGAAATGTAGAAAATAGAAATAGAAAATCCATTATATAATTATGATTTTCCTAATTTAATAATATATATTTTAGCTATTTTCTTGAATCTTGGATTTCATGAAGAGATTTGTTTAGGCTTAGAGTCTCACACACATTAAATTTACTTGTATAATTTCTAGTCAAACTGAGTAGGTACAAGAGAGTGTTAAATATTGACTTTTAACCTTTTTTTTAGTATGATTAATGGAATAAGTGGGCAGATACATTCTTATTTGACAGTGAAGAAGTAGAAGCCATTGATTTTTGTTATTTTGCAGCTATTAAAGTAATTAGTAAAACAGGCCACATACTTAAAGTTTTACTTAAGACCCAAAATGTAACTGGTAGTCACATTGAAAACTGACTCAACTTCCTGTTTCCAGGTCTCTTATGAAGACGTGGATCGCCTGAAAGGGTTGGCAGTCACGGAAAACACGAGGGTCCCTCACTTCCTGCAGGACCGTGACCGGTACATGGAACACTTAGAGAAGATCATGGAGGTGAACGAGCTGGCCGACAGGGAGCTGAAGGGCCTCATATGTTAGCTCGTGTTCTCGCGGACCCAGCTACGCTGGACTGCCATGTATATTCCCAAGTAGGTGCACTGCGCACCAGCAGATTTAAAAAAGAAGAATGACTGTTTACATGAGTTTTCTGAAGACTGATCTGCAGTATTCAGCTGAATCTTTAGGTTAAGTGCAAACTTTAAGCTATTTCCCTGAAATGTCTCTACAGGCTACACGGGAAAGTTACTTGTTTTCATCTGACTCTGTCGAGAGTCATGTGAAAACACTACTGATGAGTATTTTTGAAGGATCCTGGTCAAACCGAGCGATGACTTTCCTCCTTCCTGAGCAGTGTGGTCTCAGGGCTGCAGCCTGGGCACCAACATCAGCTTCCACTAGAGGGCGAATCCAGTGCCGTTAGATGCCACGGTGATCGTTTATTTGAATATGGTAATTATTTTCCTTTGAAAAATTAGTTTTGTTATGCCTCCCAAAACTAGCTATATCTAAGACTTCGTATTCCTCTTAAGTGTGTAATGTTAAGGGGGAAGCAGTCTGAGACGTCTTCATGAGTCCTTTATTTTACACGTCATTATTTCACCTCGTAACTTTGTAAGAATGAAATTGGAGAGTTGGCTCATTTTGTCCAGTTGTCCCTCAACTAAACTCTGTTTCATTGGCTGAAACATATTGCACCACTTCAAAATTTTAACCAAGTTTGAGGGTCTTTCTCTCTCTGTTCCTTTACGTAAATGGTAAGTACAAGTTCCAGAGAGGTTTGTCCGCCTAGAATAGGAGCCACTCACCTTTTGTTACATTAGGTGGAGCAGCAGCGGGGGCGGATTAGCTGGTCTGCTTCACGTAGGAGCCGGATGTTGAGTGGGTGGCATCTGCAGTAAACTTGACCGCTCTCTGAAAAAGAGAACTTCTGGGCGTTGCCATTCGCTGAAACGGCCTTCCGATATCATCCTGGTGTGTTTTATCAAAATCTTTGACTTTATCAACCCAATAAGGACACAGTTTGAATTTCAAAAATGAGAGTTTGTTTTGCTACATTTCTCCTGCTAAAAGCCTCTACACTTAGCTTTATAATTTACCATTTTTGACTTATACTTGCACATATTACTTGTGATCAAATGGTTATTCAGACAACTTATTTTAATGATCAGAAAGACGACTGCTGTAAACACCCCGTTCAGAACTGCTACTGTAATTTCTACCCAGAGCTGTTGGAGAGTTAACCCTCACCTCAGTTCAGGTTTAAATATGGTGCTAACACTGGTGGATATACCCTGCGGATATACCCTGCTAGGAAATGATTGCATTGGAAATCTTTGGCAGGCTAAGTTATGTGACTTTTCTCGTTCACGTATCTAGAGGGCTTGCCTTAGAGAAAAATGTTGCAGCAAACAGGATGTTCCCTAACGGGTGCCTGGCAGTTCTTGCAAAGCCAGGCATCTTGCTTTTGGCTGGAGTGGGCCAGGCCCGTGGAGCACTGAGGGCACCCAGACACATGTCACGTGCCTGGAGTGTGGCCTGCGCATCTCTCTGCGTGACACTCGCCAGACACGGAAGACTGCTGTTGGCCTTGACCCCTCAAGCATCATTTCCTTGTAGTGGAGTCATCCAGTTTCAGCTTTGTGTGGTGTTTTCTGACTTCATCTTCAAACTTATCAAAGGTTATTGTGAAACAAGAGTCTTATTAGCTGGAATCGAAGTATAGACAGAAATGGCAATATTTATGTCCTGTGACTTAAGCCCAAAGCTTGTAAATTCAACATTTGTAGGTAATTATCCTGCTAATCTTATGTTATGGTTTAAATATAAAGGAAAATCACAGCAGCCTTAATTTCCTATTGGTAGGATGATTTGCAGTGGTTATAATCTCCAAATTTTAAAATGGATATATATTTCTCTGTGGAAAAAGAAAAACTTTCTTGCCTTACTTCTTTGGTATAAAGATAAAAAACATAAGCACTATCTAGACAAAAAAAAAAAAGGCTCTAAATCACATTGATTGTCTTAAGATATTTTAAAAGTTAGCAATGAACCAAAAAATAGTTTCAGATTAGCAGAAATACTTAAAGAGCTCTAAGCTTTAAAAGTTGGGATCAAAGATTTAATTAATGTTTATTCTCTTTCCTGAAATTGCATTAAGGTAGTTTTATTCCCCAAAACAAAAAGTTTTAATAAATAGAAAATTATAGCAGCAGTACTTAGGGAAAGAGTTGAAGATCATATTAATTTTAACAGTCATTTGTTCTCGGCTATTGATGATTAGGATTTCATCAGTTTTGTCCTTGTAATTTTAACATACAGTTGTATCGAAAAGAACTTCTGACAAACTGTTCGGTTTTTACAAGAGAGGTAATTGAAAGTAAATTTGTTTGCAAACATAAATACATGGTCTTAATTGCGTTATATTTACATCTTTGTAAAAGTGTTTAAAATTTGTATGGTTGGTTTTGTAAATCTTGGGGCATTTCGTGTCTAGCTATAATAGAAATAAATAGCACTGAAGTTCTCAAATGAAGTTTGTGGATATATGTGCATGCACACTTCTGTTCTCTGAAAACCTAATTATATTTTTATTGAGGTATTTGGTTTTTTTTTTTTTACGTGGTAATTTTTGAAAAGACAATTGATCATGTTTGTCTTTATAGAGAAATATTACATTTGTCACACTCCACCTTTCTAATTAGCTTATACTCTCACGGGTTGTAGGGAGAAGGGAGAAGGAGAGATGGGTAATTTTGTCTTGATTTACTACCCTGTTCATTGAGTAAACGTTCTTGCAAAACCTGTGGAGCAGGATCTGAGCTGAGGGCCTGCGGCCTCCGGCCTCCGTTGAGGAAGACCAGAACTGCCCACGACCAGGTGAGGGAGAGCGGCACAGAGCCCGCCGGTCCCACCCCTGGGAAGGGCAACCGGACCAACGTAACCCACAGCAGATGGGCTGCTCAGCGTGTGCGGCACCGGGAGAAAGGTCGCCTGCAAAGTAGTGGCCCCTCGCAATACTTAACACCACTCTTCGCAACGCTGTGTCTGAAACCCGAGCAGCCGTGACCCAGGGGAAGGAGTGGGCCCCGAAGGCAGCTGCTGGGCGAGCAGACCTGGAGAAGAGCCCGTGAGACCGCCAGAGGGCAGAGGCCTTTATCCCTAAGGGTCTCGGGCGTGGAACCCAAACCTTTCCTGCACCTGGGGAAGCCTTGCCAGCCGGCTGTGATTTCACCCACTTCCGTTCATCGATTTCAGCAGCTCAAGGAATTAGAGGCTTGACGCCGACGCCGGGTGTGGAGCACCAGCGTTTGTCAGCTGGCTGGGGCGGTGCTGAGAGGACGTGCGGGATTTCGCGCACACAGCGGAAAGGCCGGGCCGTGGAAAGAGGAAGCACACGGGCAGCCACCTGCCAGCCGCGGGGAGAGGCCTGGGACGCAGCCTTCTCTCGCGGCCCGTAGGAGGAGCGAAGCCTGCCAGCGCCGTGACCTTGACCTTCTGGCCTTCAAAACTGAAAGGATGCACCTGGGTGGGGTCAAGGGCACGGCAGGGCACATGGCAGTCTGACCACGGAGGAGGGACCGCGACTGCAGACGCTCACTTCCGCCCCACCGGCCGGCTGTCCTCACTAACGACGGCCGGCTTCGGCAGTGACGTCAGCAACGTGGCCGGACGAGACGTCCCTCACTGTGGGCCCCCGACAGCAACGATGTGGCACCTGCCCGTGGACAAGCCCGCCTCTGGGAGCTTCGGGATCCCGAGGGACGTTGCCCGCCCGGGCGTCGGGTAACGGACACCCAGACCGAGGGCCTGGCTGGGACTTCTCAGTGCCCGGTGAGCCAGTTCCGGCCCCTCTGGGCTTTAGTCTAGGAACCCCTGGAAAACTCTTAGGCAGCACCCACAGACAAGAGCCTTGGTGGCGGTCTAGGGTCCAGTGGGGAAGCTTCAGCACGCCCCTGGAGCAGAACTCCACAAGGCTAGACCCTGAAGGGGAGCAGCCTGACTCTGCCATGGGCGCCCCTGCCCCGGGGCTCAGGGCCAAGGGCGACCTCAGCCCGGGCTTTCTCCTGTGGGGAATGGGGAGCGAGTGAGCCCCCGGCTTCCGTGGCTGTGCAGGACGCTGCCCAAGAGGCCTGTCCTCTCGCCCCATCCAGAGTGCTGAACGGTGCGCTGCCTGACGGGGTGGGGAGAGGCTGTGAGGCCAGCAGGGCCCAGCTGCATCAAGGAGCTGGCTCACGACCTTCTGGGGACGCCCCCCCTGTGGCCGTGCACAGGAGACTGTCCCACAGGAGAACCCCTCCCCCCGTGGCCGGCCCCTGCAGAGCACCCCCAGCGGTGTGGAGAGCTCGCTCTGGCAGGTGGCTGGTGAGCACGTACAAAGAGCCCGCCCGAACCTGCCGGCCAGGGAGAGACCAGCGTTTGAGCTTTTGCTCCACCCTTGGGAAAGCGAAAGAGAGGCCGTCAGCACCCAGCCTTGGTTATGCAGAATCAGGAGAAGGCAGGCGAGCTTAGGGATTCTGCCGAGAGAGCGAGCAGGAAGCTGGGCACAGTCGCCCGTAGGCGGCGCATCTCCAGCAGGGCCGAGCGATGGGTTTTCCCAAGGGCGGTAGAGGCTGGAGGAGGTGGCTGTGACTCTGGATGCAAAGGCAGCAATGCAGAACTCAAGGAACGCGGAAAATCAAGGAACCATGACACCACCAAAGGATCGTAGTCTTCCAAAGACGTGGCCATCTGTGATTTACCCCGTAAAGAATTCACAGTGGCTGTTTAAGGAAGCTCAATGAGCTACAAGAAAAAGTTCAACGAAATCAAGAAAACTACATGAACACAAGTAAAAAAGGAGCAAATTCTGAGTGGGAGACTACAATGAATGAAATGAAAAATACAGTATCATAAACATCGGAACCTGTCAAGCAGAAGGAAGAATCTGAGAAGACGGGAACTTTGAAATTATCCAGAGGACAAAGAATGAAAAAGGAACAGAGCCTGATCTGTGGGAGGCCAGTTAAAGAAACGGTTCACAAATTAAATTATCGGAGTCCCAGAAGAGGAGAGTGAGAAGGGGCAGAAGGCGTATTTAAAGACGTAGCGGCGAGAACTTCCTAAAGCGGGAGAAATTTGGATGTCCAAGTTCATGAAGCGAGAGTTCTCCCGCAAATTTCTGCGTGCCTCTCCACAACTGCCCACTAGAGGGCCCACGAGCCCTTCTTTATTCCTCCAACTCTATTTTAAGCTCCAGGCGGTCTAGGTGATTATTCTTGCTGGTTGAGCCTTATAAATTTGTCACCCTAAAGAGCCCAAGAGAAGGTGTTACTGAAGTCTCCTGCAGGCCTAGCCCAAACTCTGTTTCCTCTTGGGTCCGATTTAAATCTCGCCGTCAAGTTTGTCATATAATTTTTTTAGATGAGTGGGGCTGTGAAGCGATATACGTCCTCTGTGTATAAATCTACAGAAGATCGTATGTGCTGACGTATCGGCCCCTCTGCGCGAGGGCACAGGAGGCTGCGTGCCGGGAAGCTCCGAGGGCGACGCCCGCGTGCCCCAGAGGGAAGCTGTCCCCCAGCCGGAAGGGGGCGGGGGGCCTGGGGCCCGCGTGCCCGCCAGCACCCAGCCACGCAGCCCTGAGAGTCGGCGAATGGGGGGGAGATTTCATAGCCCGGAAACTCACAGGAGCCCTGGAAGCCCAAGGAGGGTGTCCTGCTGGCCACTTGAGGACGTCTCAGAACCCAGAGCAAAGAAGCCGCCACGGAATCCCCGGCGGCCGCCAACCCGCACGACGCTGGCCGCGTGCGCTCAGTCACCATCACGGCGAGACCCGAGTCCTTCGTGGTCCCCAGCCCCGCAGTAGCCACTTAAGTAAATGATTCATCACGATGGGGGGGCCAGCCCCCCGTCCATCACCGACTCCTGGCGGGAGCGCAGCTTGCTAAGCCGACACCATTAGGCTCCCCAGAACCCAGAGTGCTATGTGCAGCCTGCCTTACGTGGTTTGGCCCCCAAACTCAGGAAAACGCAAGCAGGTGGGGAACCTCTCCTGGGGCCTTTCCGCCCTCCCTTCTCCCTCCTGCCCAGGCCACCTGGGACCACGTCAGGGCTCTCCAGGGGCAAAGCCACACCCTCCTGCCCGAGTTCTCTTCAGCAGGCCTTTGAACTTCACTGCTCAAGGACCTGAATTTTCTGTGTTCCTCAGCACAACCCCGTGGCCCAGGCACCCCATCAGAGCAGGGGGAGGGAGGGGGGAGAGGGAGAGGGAGAGGGAGCGAGCCCCTCCATTCTGCCTCCTGGGGGCAAAGGGGGAACTGGAGACACCGTGGGAAGCAAAGGCCAGAGGCCCCAGGGTGCCCAGACCGCACCTTGCCTGTGCCTCTGGAGCTTGTCCTCGCTGCCCAGACCAGCAACCCGGCCGCCTGACTCTCTGCTGTCTGCTTTCCTCAGTCCGTGTGCTGGCTGGGGCGGGACCAACTCCTGGGCCCCCTCGGCGACACAGCCTCCCACGCAGTCCCCAGAAAGCAGGAAGCCACAGCGAATGACCCCCGGCCTGCCCCTTTTGCATTAGGCCTGCCTGCCTTTGTCAAGGGCACCCGTTTTCCACAGCCCTCTTCCTCCACTTGACATGTCTCAGGCCAGGTGCACTCATCAAGGTAAAACCTGAGGCCTTAAGGCCTTAATGCGCCCCACCCCAACAGTAATCCATTTAATAATCCATCATAATGGACAGAAGTCAGCAGGGCGCAGGAGCCAGCTCATCTTCCTTCGCTGACTATTGATTGGAACTCGGCTTGCTAAGCAGACACAATTAAGCATCCCGAGAACCCAGAGCACCACGGTCCCCCCCATCCTGCTGGTGGCCCCTTTTATGTGCAGCAAACCCCTCGCAATCAGGGCCCTCCCACCTCGGTTTTGAGGCACGTGGTCTGGTTTTCAGTCATGGCTTCAGCCCCCTGCACCCCGACTCTGCTGGGCTCCGACACCTGAACCCATGCCCGCCTCCGTGGTGCCGCCTCACACAGGGGGGCCTCCTCGTGCTCGGCTGGGGGCTGCCGCTCAATGCGCCAGTTTCCAAGGATCCAGAGATGATGACGTGAGCTTCCTAAGGCTGCTGTAACCAAGTACCACGGAATTTGGGGGCTTAAGTCAACAGAAACGTGTCGTCTCAGCTCTGGACACTTGAAGTCCAAAATCGAGGCGGTGACGTGCTCTGCTCCCTCTGCAGCCCCTCCCAGCCCCTCCCCCACCTTCCGCGGTCCTGGGGGTGTCGCTCCAGGCTCTGCCTCTGTCATGACAAGCCGCTCTCCCTGTGTCCCTATCCCCCGCTTCTCTTACAAGGACCCCAGTCATATGGATGAAGGGCTCACCTTGCTCCGATGTGACCTCACCTTAACTGATTATATCTGCAATAACCCTGCTTCCAAATAAGCCACATTCTGAGGTACTGGGGGTCAGGACTGAATCATAGCTTTTGGGGACATAATTCAACCCATAACACAAGGTACCAGGATCTCTGTCCTAAAAAACCGTTGTCGTCATGATGATCCTCTTTAGTGGTGGGCCATACCAGACCTTTCTGGGCTTTTCTAGAGGTTTGCAGTCTGGCCGGTAGGCAGGCCCCTGAAACCAGCGTATGCTGAAGCGTGTGTCTGTGGAGGGAAGTCCCGGCCCAGTCCTGGAAGGCTCTGGAAGGGCAGGTTTCCCCACCCCTCATCCCAACTGCCTGGACACTTACCCTACCGGCACCTGAGCACAACTTGTCCAGAGCAGAGCTCGGCATTTTCCCCACACCCTGGTCCTTTTCCTGACGTCTTAACGACGATGAGGTTCTCAGAGACCATGAAATTCCCTTTGGATGTGTGGCTCTGCCCCACGTCCCAGGTGCTTTACAACCAACCCCCACAGGGCGTCAGGGCATCCCCGACGCTGATAAAGCCATCGCCTTCTACAGACAGGTCAGCACGACAATGGCTCCCCCAGGCAGATGGGGCTGCAGCTCCCACGGAGCTTATCATGGTCTAGCCACGCACCCCCGGGGCTGCCCAGCCGGCCAGGCAGCGCCAGCGCGGGAACCCACGTCCACCCGCCACTCAGCACTGCCCCTGGAGCCCCCTCTGCACGGGCTCCCTGCCCCGACCCAGGGGGGCCGCCCCCTGGCTCCACCTGCTCCAGAGGAGCCTGAAGCCGCAGGTGACGATACGAAGCCCACGACCCCTGCGCCGCCCCTGCCGGGCTCTCCCGCACTGCTGCTGCGGCCTCGTCCGCCCGAAGCCTGCACCGGCTCCCCGGAGCCCGCAGCACGGCCTCCCTTTTCTCCCGTTGCTGCCTTCTAGGCTCTGGCCCTTGGCTCTGTTAACTTTTCCCCCATAACACCGCGAACCACACTTGACACTTCTGTTCCCTCCGGCCACAGCCCGGCCCTCGCAGAGAACGCAATCTCCTGCTCAGCCGCCGCGCCCCCCAGCCCTGCCCATTCACGCCCCGGGTCAAGGGACGCCTTCCCCAGGAAGACGCCTCGGGTTCGCCCCCAGGCGAGAACATCCTCTTCCCATCCTCCGGCTCACATAGCCCGTCATATTTCCGCCACACGAGACTTAAAACAAGGCCTTTGGAACCACACAGAGCTGAGTCTGAAGCCCGACTTTGTCCCTTACTGGTTGTGAAGCCCGCGCAGGGTCCTTACCTGGAAAACGGGGCGACGGCCTCAGCCTGGAATCCTTGACGAAGGTCCTAAGGTCAGCTGTGTAAGTCGCAGGCGTGTGCCACTGGCGGGAAGCGCCCGTTCCCTTCCAGGTCCCTCCCAGGTCCCTTCCCTTCCTCCCGCCCTCCACTCCCCCGAGCCTGTCTTCAGCCCTGGCTTCCTGAAGACCTCTCAGGCTAACCGCGCGCACCTGGGGGCGGGGCGGGGCTCTTCCTGGGAGAGACAGACTTCCCTGAGAACCATCACCTGGGAAAGGCACCAGGTGTCAGGCAGGAGGCGGGACTTAGGGGACACCCCCAGCCAGGCAGGGGAGCGCATGCTGTCATTCTGTGCTCCGTCTGGACTTCCTTCTGGATGTCCAGACCTACCTAAGGGTCTTCCTGAGCCGCAGGGCCGCTGGCCTCCACCAGGTGGGGCCAGGCAGAGAGACCCGCATTGCCCCACGAGCGGCAGATGAGGAAGCTCTACCTCGTGGCCACAGAGTCAGCTTTTATGAGCCCCTCGGTGGTTGCTCTGCCCCCGGAAGCCTTTGGCCAGGGCCGCCTTCCCTGCCCCAGCCTGGCCTCAGCTGTGGGGCGGGGGGACGTGCCAGCGGCAGGGAGGGACAGCGGTGTGAGAGCCAGGGGCTCAAGCGCTGTGCCTTCCAGACGCCCCATAGGAAGCCGGGACAAGCCAAGCTCACCGATGCCCCGGGGAAGCCTGACAGTGCCTCGCCCTGTCTGCCGCCCGCTGGCCGCTCGTCACTGCGCTTGGAACTAACGGAAGGCGCGCCCGGTGCTGCCCTGGGAGTAGAGGGACCGGGGACAGTGCCAGCGGCGTCTCTGACCGTCAGGGAGGCTTCGGGCCTTTGTCAGTGCAATGCGAGGCCGGAGGGTCAGCGTCCATGTGACAGGTTCCATCCGGTAAGGTCCTTGACTCCAGGGCCCCCTTGACCTGGGGCCGGGAGAGGATCACCAACCGCTGGGAGACCACGAAGCTCATGCCCGGATGTGGGGAACAGAGGGCCTCAGGGTACAATGTAAACAATAAATAATTACAAGTAATTGTGACAAAGGCTGCTGCTTGAGCTCTGTGACCGTCAGGGCCTTCGCGGCGCATGCACCCGCGTGACTGGGCCTGTGTGACCGGCCCTGTGGTCAGACGCGGAGCCAAGAGCTTTACTAAGTAATTTATTCTTCGCGGCCCTGAGGGGGTCTAGCTTCACTTAACACATAAGGAACCGGGAACACCACCCAGTGTTCAGTGTGGAGGGACTAATCAACCCTCAGCATCCGTGGTAAACTGGGATGACCCCGGGACCCTCGGCTCGTGACTCACACATTCATTGTCACAGCATTAGGGCTGACGAGCATGGAGGTGACGTGTGGGCGCTGGCTGTGGGCTGGGTTTGGAGCCCGTCTTACTCGTCATGTGACCTTTAGGACGGTCAGCTCTCTGAGCCTCCGTTTCTGCAGCTGCAAATGGCATCATGATCCTGGGCTCAGGGGGACCTACGGGAGCACCCAAGCCGGCTCAGGGAAGGGTGCCTGGTGCCCTGGTGCAAACGCAGGCCTGTCCCCTGCCGCCCCCTCCCCCTGGAGAAGGGCTCTGCCCCGAAGCTGCCAGGCTTAGCATCCTGCGCTTAGCATCCTGTGCGTCCAGAAGGAGCGGCCAGTCCTCAGGACGGCAGAGGGAGGTCGATGGGGGTGTGAGAGGCGCCTCTGCAAGGCGGGAGACATGAAGGAGCAGGCTCCCCGGAGGGGGTGCTTTGCGTTTGGGATCCCTCCAGCCACAGCCCCACAGGGGTGTCGGAAGTGGGTACAAACGCCCGGGAGGGACCCCAACCCCCCACCCCCCACCGGCTCTCACTGCGGGAAAGCAGGTTCATCTCCATTTCTTTTTTCAAAACAGAACTAAAAATCGCCGCGCCAAATACGTGAGCAGAGCGCTCCATCACGGTTAAGAGCTTTATGTCGTCTGCAGTCAGGACATCACTGAGTGGCCGCGAGGCGAGGGCGGCCTTGCTCCCCCCGCTGACCGCCGGGCGCCCGTCCCGCCTCTGTGACTGTCCGCGCGGCCCGGGGAACAGAAGACGTTTCCGTCGTCATCCGCTGGGCCTCTGCCGGCGACTGTCCGCCTTCCCGCCGCCGTGAGCCGTGCGCAGCCGTGCGCGAAGGCGGCAGGCAGGTGTGGACAGGTGTGGACAGGTGCGGGCAGGTGCGGGCAGGTGCGGGCAGGTGCGGGCAGGTGCGCCCGGCGCGCCTGCTGGCGGCGTCACCGCTCGTGCTTGACGCTGGCGTCGCCCCGCTCCACGGCGACCCCGCCGCCGGTCCGCGGGCCGTCCCGCTTGCTCCAGTCCTTCTCAGCGTAAAACTCAGCCAGCACGGGGCAGTGCTCGGAAGCCACGCCGCCCCAGGACCAGTTATCTGGGATCCAGGGGTTCGTGAGGCCTTCCCGCACCACGGCGCAGTGACCTGAAGCGAGAGGGGGAGGAGACCCAGAAATCAGGACGGGGGGGTGGGCGGGACCCACGCGGTGCACGGCGGGACGGGGTGCCCCGTGTTGGCCGATCTGACCCCCTGGGCAGGCGAGGGACCACCACTTAGGCACCGGCACCACCTGGGGCAGGCTGTGCGCCCTCCACACGCCCGGGGGCCTCCACCTGACCTCCTCGCCAGCCCCCCACCATCTGACCAGCCAGAGGACGCATCTGTCACAGGGACAAACATCTCACAAAGATGTCCGAGGTGAGGGTCCTAGTTTACAAAGCAATGACAATAGAGTTGGTAGTCGTAGGGGGGAATAAGTTCTAGAAAAAGGGTAAAAAGGGGAAAGTTATGGAGGTTTATGAGAAAGTAACGGTATTTTAAAAAAATAAAGACTTAGAAATATATGAAGTGGGAGGTACATCTGGGAAACGACGAGATGGTTACGAAGCCGGCACCGGGCACTTAGAAGGCGCTGCCGTGGCCTCAGAGAGAAGCCGTGCCGGTCAGCGCACGGAGGCCCGGCTCTGGCCGGAGCTGTGCCCGCCCAGGGGACGGTGCCTGACGGCAGGACCTCCCTGCACTGGCCGGAGCTGTGCCCGCCCAGGGGACGGTGCCTGACGGCAGGTCCTCCCTGCACTGGCCGAAGCTGTGCCCGCCCAGGGGACGGTGCCCCATGGCAGGACCTCCTCCCTGCACTTACTTCTCCCACGGAACAGCCCAGGGCAGGTGGAGTGACCTCTAACTTCCTTTGGGCCCTGCGTCCTCAGGCTCGCTGGCTGTCTTACTAAGAAGCTGCTTCCGCCTGCCCCTCCTGGTGGCCGGGGCGGGCTGGTGGCCGGGGCGGGCTGGTGGCCGGGGCGGGCTGGTGGCCGGGGCGGGCTGGTGGCCCGGGCGGGCTGGTGGCCGGGGCGGGCTGGTGGCCGGGGCTGGCTGGTGGCCGGGGCGGGCTGGTGGCCGGGGCGGGCTGGTGGCCTGGGCTGGCTGGTGGCCGGGGCGGGCTGGTGGCCAGGGCGGGCTGGTGGCCGGGGCTGGCTGGTGGCCGGGGCGGGCTGGTGGCCTGGGCGGGCGGACAGCCTCGGTCTGGCCCGCCGTGCACTTCTGCCCTCGGCATCTCGCCTAGTTTCATGATTGTCACCCCCCCTCCCACCGAGATCACGTCCTTCGTCCTTCGGATCCTCCCACCACACGGTCCACTGGAAACCAGTGTCCGGGACGGGAAGTCCTAGCCCTGCGGCCCTCAGGCCTGGCCGCATGTGCGTCCCACAGCGGGCCCCCAGAGCCGGTGCTTTTAAAGGAGGAGAAGTCTCGGGGTGTAACGTGCAGCCGTGGGTGTTTACCAAACCCCAGACAGGACTGGGAACCACGGTTCTCGCCTTTCGGCGAAACGCCCCACTGTGACCTCCACACCTGTTTTCTGGCCCCAAACAGTAATCTCAGCAGGTCACTGGGATTTTTTTTTTGCGGGGGAGGGGCTGCTTTTCAGCCCTGAGGTTACCCATCGCACACACCCTGGTCCTTGTGGGCTCCCGTCTGAAGTACGGTGACACTACGTGACATGTCTGCTCGCCCGTAACGCTGCTCCTCAGAGCACCGGCGCGAGTCGGTAAACCTCAGGCCACGACGGAGCATCATCGGAGCGCGACGGCTCGAGGAATGTGTGCCGAATGCCCACGTGTCCTCACACAAGGGGGCGTGGCCAGCTTGGTGCGAATACGGCCCCCCACCCCATAACCGGGTCCCCATAACCGGGTCTGCCCGGGACACGCTCGGTGTCCCCTTGCCGCAGACCGGGGGATGCCTTGTCGTTACTTGTCACACCCACCTTCATTCCGAGAAGTGGCTCAGTCTGAATGATAATTACACAGGATAACCCCGTAAATGACCGCAGGGGAGGGTCACTGACTCCCGACTCGCACACGACCCCCACAACCTGGAACCGTCGGTCCAGACAGGAAAAGCCCGGGGCCTCCGCTTTACCTGTGAAAACCTTCTTTAAGCTTTTGCTGATCCACACGTTGTCCAGAGACTTGGAGCCCTGCGGGTTCTTGGTGCTGATGTTGGTGAAGGTGTGGGCGGAGATCAGGGGGTGGAACTTTTCTTTCCTCAGGATGTCGTGGTCACTGCTGTCTGGCCCCTGGCCGAAATCCCCTAAAACCACCACGTCTTTTTCTCCTGGAAGCAGAAGGAAGGAAGTCAGGGAGGGAGGAGGCTCTGGGCAGCCCGTTTCCGGGGCTCGCGAGCCTCCGATGTGACTCCCCAGGGTGAGGGCCGCGGCGTGGTTCTCATCCTTCGATTTTTCCTGACTCCTGTACGAAAGCCCCCAAACCTTTAAGAGTAGGTCAGTGACAGGCTTGAGAGTGAAGCGTGGTGTGATGCTCACAGCACCCGTACCAGCTCACGTCGTCCAAGCTCACGGCAGGAGGAGGCCTAGGAGCCTCGTCCCGAGATGGACAAAAGCTCAGCACACGCTGATCGGGCACAGAGGAAAGACCGTGAAAGACACAGGGAGAAGGCGGCCATCCGCAAGCCAAGGAGCGAGGCCTCCAGGAAAGCAGCTGTGCCGACACCTGGGTCTTGGACCTCCAGTCCCCGGAGCTGTGAGACAACATGTTTCTGCTGTGTAAGCCACCTGCCCTGTGGCATTTTGTTACGGCAGCTCTCGCTGACTAACGCAGGGCCAACGTGGAAAGCGTCTCTCTTTAAGTATTTTCAACATTTCTCCCATGGTCCGATTTACGCTAGAGTCAGCGGGGTAGTCACGGAAGGGCCGTGGACCCCATCGACTGCCTGGCCGTGACTTTGCGTTGTGAGGCTCCCCTCAGGGAGTCATGTGATCACAGGGAGCAGTGTCTCTGTCACACCTAGCAACGGAGGCTTTAAGGAGAGCAGGTCATACACGAGAGCCAGATGTCGCTGAGACGGGGCAAAGCTTTTTCCTCGATACGATGTCTTTCAGTAACAGTGGCCAGAGGGGAAGCGATCGAACGTGAAATGACAGAAGCCACCAGCAGAGGGCACTCGTGCACTGCAGAGGACCCTCCTCTGGGGGTGAGATGGGAGGGACCGCTTTCCGGCAGGCCACTGTGTGGCCAACGGATGTTCGATCCCCTTGCGCTAGGTGGGAACCACCTCGGCACCCAAAGCAAGAGAGACCACTGCCAACCCCCGACACGAAAGCTGCCTTGACGATAATATTAACAACTCCTTCCTGGCCAGTGGGAAGGACCATCCGCTGAGCCCTCACCGTGTGCCAGGCCCTCTCTGCAGGGTACGAAGCTGAGGCCTCAAGAGGGTGACCGGCCCACACAAAGTCACTGAGCCGGCCCTCAAGTCCAGGGCTCTTCACACGGAGCTACGATGGAGGAGCCGCGAGGACACGGTGGCTTGTGTCACAGAGTCCCAGGTGCCTGGACCAGGGCCCGCTGCAGGGCGGACACTCAGCAAACACGTGTGGACTAAACGAGTGAACGAGGCCCGAGAGAAACCTCAGAACTCAAGTGCAGTTTATTCTTAAAGGGAGAGAAAGATGCTACATTTATTGACCAGCAAGGAAAACCGAAAGTTATAAACGACGGAGGCAGAATTTTCCCTAGAATAAGAGAGATTTTTCTGGGGTGTAGACCTGAAGAGGTTTGGGCTGAAAAAGACAATTCTGAAACCGGGAGAGATGCTGGTTGTCCTGGGTCAATAAATCCAGCTCCGTGTAGCCTTTCAGGAATAAAAATAGCAGCTCTCTTATCTTTTATTTATGAAAATAAATAGCTCTCTTTTTGAAGAGGCGCAACCAGGATTCTTACAACTCAGCTTCTTTGGTCAAACCAGCGTTGGTGATGCAGTTCCTGCCTCCGAGAATCTCGGGTGTGCGGAGGCCTGGCTTGCCCTGGAAGGCCTCCCCCAAGGCTGGGCTCCTTTCTTGTTCCCTCAGTCCCCAGAAGTGAAGGGAGAAGGCTCGGGGCTGACTTCCTAGAGAGCCCCTAGATCTATAACATGTCAGTGACAATGGCAAGAGCAGGTCCCCTTGGAGGGATGGCCCTACGTAGAAGTCGGACCTCGCTGTGAGCCTCGTTTCGCTCTTGCAGAGCAAGCCCCCTGGGGGCTGAGAGGAGAAAGTGCCACCAGGGAGGGCTAGCGCACCCCCCGCTGACGGCAGCCGGACGCGCGTTCCAGACAAGGCAGAAAGGCCCAGAGTCTGCTCATCAGATCGGTTCTGTTTGCTCTGATGGAAGCCGGTGGAACAAAGGCTTAGTCTTTGTTTCGGCTGAACCGCCTAGGCCAGTCCATTTGCCTTGCGGCACCTCGGGCCGGCCCGGCCGCTTCCTAACTGCGTCGACAGTTAACAACGAAGATGCTGGTTCCAAGCAGGGGGACGACACGAGTCACTGTCCACACCTGGACACGTCAAGGCAGGGCAGGCTATGGCTCAAGAGCCCTCGGTGCCTGGGGACACTAACCTGCTCAGGATTCCTGGTGAACACCTGACCCCTCCCTGGACATCCGGGAAAACCAGGGCGTGCCTAAGGCCAGGGCAGTTATGGGCTGCCACGTGAGGAAAAGAACAAGCTTGGGGACAATGGAAATGGTCACACGTCTTAAGAGCCATCGAGTCACCCTTTTCACCAGGTTAGAGACTAACGGGAGGTGAACAGCTCCCCACGCAGCTGCTCCGTTTTTAGCCGAAAGACTCGTAACTTACGGAGAACGCTGGTCGCAGCGCATCTTGGTGGAAACGTTAAGGTGCGGATCGAAAGATGAAAACAACCCGAGTGCCCGCCGACCGAGGAAAGGGAAGCACAACGTGGTTCACACGCAGAGACGCACGCGGGGCGGCGTCGGGCCTGAACGAGGAGGAGATCCCGGGACGAGCCGTCGCAGAGGGAACGTGGGGACCTTGGGCCGGATGAAGTCAGCCCGACGCAGGAGGACAGATGCTGCGAGGCCCCGCTTACGTAGCCCCCGGGGGCCGTCGGATCCGAGGAGACAGGAAGTAGAAGGGTGGCCGCCAGGGGCCCAGGGTGGTGGGGAAGGGGCGCTAGTGTCTGGGGTTCGGGGTTTCGGCTTGGGAGGATGAGGACGTTCTCGAGACACACGGCAGTGATGGTCGTGAAACCACGTGAACTTAATGCCCCCGAACTGTACACTTAATGATGGTTAAGATACTAAGTTTGATGTTCTACATATTTTACTGCAACAACAACAAAAAATCTTTGTTAAATGTAAGACTGTGGTTTGATCAACTTTTCTATCCGAATCTTCACCAATCACCCATTGCGAGGGGCCAGTTTATCAAGGAAAAGGCTTAGAAAGCTACAGGACATTGGTCACAACTCCAAAATATGGCTGCGAATTCCAGGCTGTCAGCCCTCACCCAGAGGAGGTCGTCAGTGCTCCGAGAAGCAGAGCCAAACTGAAGACACCCCGTCCTCGGGCCGCGCCGACTCTCCCTTCCGCTAGGCCAGCCACGGAGAGAGAACCTTCCGGACTGTTGCGGGCAGGGCCTGGGAAGCAGAGCGCCTCCCTTCCTTCCAGAGTTCTGCCCTTTTCGATGTTCTCTTAATTCCGCTGATATTTTTTTGAGTCAACTCACGTCCTCCGAGCACCTACTATGTGCCCGGCATTTCCGCAGACAGGTCCCCAGCCCCGGGCGCCCCTGTGAGGCTGGCCCTGCCAGCGCCCCTTCAGGTGGGGCTTGAAGCGGTGAGTCACCTGACGCCCGAGAGCTGCCGAAGGAGCCACGAGGGGGAGCCAGCCCTTCCGGGGGCCCCGGGCCTTTCGGCGGCATCTGCGCCCCGCCAGGGACAAAAGCCCCACTTCCTGCTAATCGCCACCGATCGTCTCTCTTCCACAAGAAGAGCACGCGTGAATCTGCGGGCGGCCCCGCGGAGGCGGCCGAGCCCAGGATGCGCTGTCAAGGGGCACAGGGTCCCTGACTGTCCCGCACCCCCATCCTCTCCATCGAAGAGGAGCCACGAGACGGTACTGTGGAGCGTGCATTCTCGGCCCCCAGAGACGGCGATGTCCGCAGGCCCAGGCGTGGCCGGGCTCCAGAACATGCAGGGGTGTGACCTGCGCCCTCACCATGTGTTGCTGTTGACAGCCAGCCGGCCGCGGGGACCAGAGGGAGCCTGGAAGAGGCCGCCCTCCCCTCGCCTGCAGGAGCGGGGCTGCCGGCCCGACGCGGGGAAAGACCACGTCCTACCTTTCAGGGTTTCCTGCAAGGTGTGTGCGAAGCTGGCCAGACGGTGGCTGTCGCCGTGATTCTTGCTTGCGCTCTCACCCCCAGGGAGGCTCAGGGTTGCGAGGTGCAGGTTCACGAGGGTCAAGTCATTACTTCCGACCTGGTCCCCAAGAGGAAACAAAGCGTTAGGATCCCTGAAGAGCGTCATGCGCAAGGTTGACAAAACCAACTCAAACGGGGCTGGTTCCCACCCGCCCAGGGGACGGTGCGCGGCGGGCGGCCGGAAGACGTGTCCCCTTTCTTGTTCTATTAGTCCGAGCCTCCCCATGGCACCCCTACGCCTCCTTATGGTCTGGAAATCTGAGCACATCTGAAAATGTCAGGGTTTTTTTCCTTCCAAGCAACTATAGAGGAGGAGGAGGCTCTAACAGCTGGTTGTCAACAAAGGCCTGGAGCCCCCACCCGCAGGGCCAGCGCCCCCCTGCGAGGCCGAGGCTGCGGGGACCTGCCTCCTTCCCTGCCCCCACATTCCCCACCCCCCGTGTGTTCCTTTCTCTCTGGAGACCACTGGGCCCTCACGTCGCTCACTTTTACCCGATTTCGAACGCGTCCAGCACGAGAGCCAGCCGGGCGCGGGCAGCACAGGCCCTGCCAGCCCCGCGTCCCCAGGCGGGGGCCATGGGTGCCGGTGCAGAAGCAGGAAGACAGAGCTGGCCCCAGCTGGCCACCGCCACCGCCCAGCCCGCAGAGCTGCAGCGCGGCCCTGACGGCAGGCGGAGACAGAAGACTCCGCTCTGTCCTGCACCACTGGCCTGGCCGCGGGCGTGACGTGAAGAGGCCGAGGGCCCGTCTAGGGCGCCGCGTCAGAGGATTTGGATCATCATGGGACACACGAGCACTTTCTCACTGGCCATTAAGAACAGCCTGCCTTGTAGAGACGCTGGCTGGTCCCGACTGTTGCCCTGTGTGGCCAAAGCCAGGGCAGCGTGTTATATAAAGAGGGGACCCAGTTAGGAGGGTTTAAGGATGACGCCTGGGTGGCTCACACATCAGTCACATAGGTACACGCCCCAGGGTGCACGTGCTCACAGAATCCCAGCAGCTCTGCAGCTACAGGTGTGAGGCGCATGAGCCAGAGCCGATGTGGCCCCCACTCAGTGCATCCAGGGCCCAGCCCGGTCCTGGCGTTGGGACAACTCTCAGGCTCTGGAGCACGCAGGTGGGGGGCGGGGGGGGGGGTCCCACACCCCCGGCAGGCGGCTGGCTGGGCTCTGCGGCAAGGGGCCACTCTCGTCCAACCCCGTGACTTCACAGGGCCGTGCCACAGGGATAGGGCCGATTGGTTGCTGACTTGGTGACTTGGTGACCTGCTCTGGCCACTGGCCTCTGCTCCCCGCTGCTGCCCAGTGTCTGCTCATGAACCTGTCCCCGGGGCCGGGCGAGGCAGTCGGCTCAGTCCGCTGGCTGCTCCCGACTCCGGTGGACACAGACTCGCACGTGGGGGACGCCTCACCTGCAGACGTCAGTTATGGGCTATCCTGGCCCCGCAGCCCGGAGGACCCTCCTGAATCCCCTCAAACCCAAGTGACCCCTTGAGGGGTCCCCTTCTCCCTGGCAAGAAAAGAGTCCTAAGTCCTGTTGCCCGCTCGTCCAGCAGCTCCCAAACGCCCGGCCTCATTAACCAGGACAGCCGAAGGAACCTTTAAGATGCTTCTGAAAAACGAACCATCTGGGACCCCGTCTCAGAAGTCCTGCAGGGTTGGGGTCCAGGAGCCTCTGGTTTTAAGAACATCTCCCCCAGGTCGCTTTGATGTGTGTCAGTCTGGGAGACAGCCACCGATCTCCTTCTCGCCCAGACGGAGCCTGGGGCCCCTCCGATCTCTCTCATTCCTGCCCTGGCAAATTCACCAGCCAAGGGGACCCAAGGCAAACAGGTGAGGCTTCTCTGGCTCCCGGCTTAAAAGGGGACTTTTCTTTTTTAGAAGTGGACCTTCCTGGCAACATAGAGTGGGTACCTTGAATCGTGCGAGGTACGGGCTGGGACCTGCAGGCTTCCCATGCCCGTTGCCAGGCGACCCGTCCTGTGAGGCTGCATCTCTCAGCTCCACGCCGGCGGAGGCGTCCCACAGGAACCCCGGAAACCCAGCCCCCTGCAGGAGAAGACGGGGGGTTAGTTTGGAGAGCGGTGGGTCTGGGGGCTGGGGACGAGGAGCAGCGGCCAGGAGGCGATGGGGAGAAGGGCAGGCACCACTCTGGGTCACGGGGTCACACGCGCGGGGGCTGTTTCTGAAACAAAGCCACACCCGAAGCCACAGCCGTCCTTCCTTGTGCGCCCCACCCCAATTTCCCACATGGTTTGAGTTTCCCACGCATCTAGGAGTGACCGAGTTCTTCTCTTTTTGTGGGTAGGGGGCAGGGGGAAGCCCAGACTATGCTCAGATCGTCACATCCCACGAGGCAGCCGCTCCTACTTCTGTTTATGAGCTGCTCAGAGAGGTTAGGCAACTTCTCTAGCATCCCACACCTGGCAAATGGCAAAGCAGAGCTTCGAACATCGGAAGACTCCACGGGGTGGGTTTGCTTACTCGTCAGCTGCTGCTTGCAACAAACTGCCTGGTACCCGGTGGACGCTCCATAAATGTTTGCTGGGTGAATGGGGTCAGGGCTAACGGCCTCAGGGGCAGAACTGGTCAAGGCCCCTCGAAGGTGGCCAGGGCCCCACGCAGGGTTCTGAGCCCTGGAGCAGGGGCTGTGAGGGCCGGTGAGCGGGCAGACAAGCAGGGTGGTTATCGGCAGGGCCCGGGCCTGGTGCTAAAACCCTGCCGTCTCTGGCAGTCAGAGGGGCCACTCTGCTCTGCCTGCCCCGAGCTTCTGCCACCAGGGCCTGTGGATGGAGGACAGGGTCCCCCCCCCCCAGCCTAGCCTTGGCGGCTCCGCTGCCCCCAGCGGGATCAGCAGTGTGCCCGATGGGCCCCGGATGCTCGCTGTGAAAGGAGGTGACTTTGCACGACCTGAGAGCGGCTTCCACTGAGCCCCCAACCTCGGCTGGGGGCCCCGCCCCGCGGCTGGACGGGCTCAGCACCCACAGTGCATGGCACCCATGGAGGAGGAGGGTAGGAGAGACGGGGTCCTGCTTCACGAGGTCGATGTGCCCCCCAGGGAGCGGGCTGGGCGAGAACTGGAGGCCCCGGCTCTCCGCCGCGGGACCGCGTGGGAGCTGCTCCGTGTTTCCAAACCTGTCGGCTCAGGTGCAAAGTGAAGGGACTGTGATTTACCCGTCAGCCTCATCCCCCGGCTCCGCTCAGGTCGCCTGCTGCTCACGAGCCTCCAGGCTCTCGCCGCCCGGGGGGGGGGGAGCCCTCCGGGTGGGCTCCCTCCTGCCACGGGCGTTCCCAGCAGGACCGGGCCTTGTGGCCTCACCTGGCCGTGCATGCTGCTCCTGCCACCACGTGTCCTGACTGCCCTCCTGGGGGCCCCCCGCCCACCCCACCTCCGGGGGAGCAGCCGCACCTCAGTGCGGGGTGGTGGGAGCGGCCAGGCGTCGCAGCCGCAGAGCTAACGGGGGCTCGGCCTGCGCCCCACCTTGCAGCGACGGGGTGGCTTCTGGGCAAATGGTTTCGTCTCGCTAGATGTCCACGCTCCCAGAGGCGCCCGGACGCCCCTGCAGGTGGTGGAGAGGCGGCAGCTGCCGTGACCGCTTTCTAGTGTCTGTCCAGGCTGCAGATCGAGCCCTCTGACTTGCAGAGACAGTCTGTTAGACTCAGGCTGCGTTTAAAATGTTTTTGGATTATCTGCCCATGTTTAAACTCCAGGAAATTTCACATGAAAATCTAGATATTTGCATCTCTTGAGAAATCAGGAGATTTGTCCACATTGGGTCCACGACCCTCCACGGCAGCAGCTGGCTAGACCTGGACCAGCTGCAGCCCAAGCCGGGCACAAGCCCCTGCCCGACATGGCCAGGCCTGTGCTCTGTGGGTCAAGCACCCCAACGCTGGGTGAAGCACCCCAACACATGTTACCTGCTTACCCTCCCAGCCGCCCTGTGCTCCCACTTTGCAGATGAGGGGCAGGGTGAAGCGGCTTGACCTTGGGACTCCCGCCGCCGCGTGCTGTTGCCCAGCGGCCTGACACCCGGCCTGGAGCAGCGTTTCCTGTCTTGCCCCTCCCCTGGAGAGAGGGGCTCTGTCGGGCTCTGCGCGACCCCCGGCTTGCAGAGAGGGATGACGGGCAGGGCTGGGTCCTAAATCTGTCCTCACCTGTGTGTAGCTGGCGTGTGACCGTGCCTGGCACGTGGTGACCTGTCTAATGATTGGTCGAATGGATGAATAAGGAAGGAAATGCACTATGAGAGCCTTGTGAACCTGCGTATGTGTACAGAGCTATTTTTAAAAAGCAAGGTGATGTTATGATTTCTATGTGGACTGAGAGGGCAGAGCCACGGGCTAGAGTGGTAAAAACGTGACCAGTTTTTGTTCCTAGCCTGTTAATGTCATCGGCTGTCACCTACAGTGACCACCTGCACCCCAAAACATAAAACCCAGCGAAATGAGATTTATATCACAGTTTTTAAGCAGCAGCTAAAAAGAGGGCTTATTGTCCATAAAGGACTGGACACTTTTAATCCAGTATGCGTTTGTAATTTAAGAGCCCAAATCTCAGCGTCACTTGTACAAGTGCCATTTGCATGTGTTTGTAAGCGTATTTGATAGACGGGAGATAAAAAAATAGAACATCTGCATTTATAGGAAAATTACATGATGACACCGTTTCCAACTCATGATTAATTTTAAAAAGTCTATTTAAAAATCTGAACTTGATATTGCACACTCCACATGAGCAAAAACTGTCTCTGCATACGTAAGGATGAAAATGTTAATACACTGCAAAGACAGCACGTGGTAACGCTGACGGCAGAAAATTCAAAATTAAAATCTGTTGAAAACTTGCCCCCCCCCCCGCCACATTTCCATGTGCGCAGTTTCTACCACCGGAGGCAAACGCTTCCGGCATGGACTCAGCAACTCTGAAGTTTTCAGTCAACGAACCTGGCTCTCCTCAAACCTGGCAGACGCGGAACTGCAGGAAGTGACTGTGAGGACCAAGGACAGATGTGCCCCCTTCGCTGTCCCAGCTCCCGCCCCCTCCTCACCCCCGAACCCGTATTCCCGCGTGGGCAGCGGTCCACTCCCGATCTAAACACGGACCAGGAACCAGGACACCTGGACGTGGATGGCGACCAGGGGCGTCGAGGCAAAGCCGCACGGCGGATGCGGCAGAGGAGCGTGCCTAGATGATGCCGTGGTTAGGGCAAAAGGGCGCCTCACTGCAGTGGGAAGCGAAGGCGAGCCCGGCGGGCGAGGGTACCTTCTGCAGCGGCGTCGAGGGCAAGTCGGCGACCACGGCCTTCCAGCTTCCCCGGGGCCCCTTCCACTTGCGGATGTTGGGCAGGACCGGCTGGTTCAGCTCCGCGCAGAACTGCAAAGACAGCACAGGTGGGCGCGCGCTCCCGCCTGGAGCAGCGGCCGGGGAGCCGCGACGGGCGGGGAACAGGCGCATCGCCCTGTTCGGAGAGCGTCCGGCTGTATCCCGGTGGTCCCCACGGAGACCCAGCCCAAGCACCACGAACCAGAAGACGCCCTGTCCACCTGTGACACGTGCAAACGCCACCTGGGAACTCGCAGCGCACAGTAAGCAATTCTTCGTAGCGTTCTAGCACAGAGAGTTCACAATGGGTTTTCAGAATCTGTTTTACCCTGTGGATTCCAAGTCCCAGGGGGCCCGGATCAGCACCGAACGCAGAAAAAAACATGGTACGTTCCTTGAGGGTGCAAAAACCGACCCCAGCTTCACCCTAAACTGCTGTACTGTTCGCCTTGGTTTTCTTCCGAGAAGGAAGCCCCACCGTCGTGGACGGCGACCATGCCCAGGTGTGTGCGAGGGGTGGTACTTCCTGCTGACCCGTGTTCCTCCTAAGGGGGTGGGAACTGCAAGGTGGTCCTATCCCCAAGGCAGAGTAGAACGGGGGGTCGAAAATCAACAGACTTCAAGGGTGTAGACCAGTTCCTCTAACTCATGCCCCAAAAACAGCCCGCCTCCCGGGGTTGGATCTTTTGAAGGGTCCCAGAATTTGGCAGATGTGGGCTCAGTACATCTGGTACCGCCTCTTCCTGGGGATTTCCTCATCTCTCTGCTTTCTGCATCTCGAACATTCCCCTCATCCTCAGGTTTCCTGCTGGGCACGTCACTGTCTCAAAGGCCCCCAAAGCTGGACCTGCAGCTCAGATGTCTCTCTTAAGTCTTCAGTCGTTATTTCAACAATTGGCCCTGAAAGTCTGCACAGAACCACAAACCCAGCAGGTCCCAAAGGAACGGGCCATTCCTTCCCCGACCCCATCTCAGTTCCCGGCACGTTCGTCCTCCCAGCGGCTCCGGCTCGCCCCTCTCCTTCCACACCCCATCTCTCCCCCGGCCCCGGCCCTCGAGTCTGCTGTCACGTGTCTCTGGAGCACCCTCTTTCTGCTCTGCAGTCGCCCACTGTGACCTGTCACAGAGCCCCACCTCCTCTCACCTGCGCCGCTGGCCGAGCGGCTAAGACGTCTCCCTGCCTGTTGCCCGACCCACCCCCGTCGAGCCACTGAGCGAGCTGCGAGGGCCAGGCCGATGCCCCTGTGCTTCTCAGACCGTGGTCCAGGCCCAGCAGCATCAGCATCCCCTGGGAAGCTTGTCAGACACTCCCTACGCCTACGGCAGACCTACTGGACCAGAACTCTGACGTGATGCCCAGTGACGTGTCTCCAGGAGATGCTGATGCTGATGCCCGCTGAGGTTTGAGAGCCACTGAGGCTGCCCAGATCCTCCCCAAGTGTCTGCCCGGCTTCGGGCAGGGCCGTGGGCAGGCGGTCCCTTCTGGAACGCTCGGCCGTGGAGAGCCGTGCTCGCGCCCAGGTTCCTGGACGGCTCACCCCCAAGAGCTGAGCGAGGCCAGCATCTAACGGCCTGTCCCCCACCACGGTGCTCACACAGCAAGAGGGGAGAGAGGCCCACGCGCGTGCCGGGCCAGTCACTTCCGCGCCGACCAGCACCGTGGAGAGAATGAACGTGGGCGAGGCAGAGTGCTGTAGGTCGTTCTGCGGCTCCTACGATCAGAGGCTTCGTGTCTCCCCTCCCCCAACGGCCCCGCCGGAGCCGAGTCACCTTTGCAAAGCCCGCCCGGCCCAGAGCACAGTGCGCTGTGACACTTTCCAGCCACCTGCGGCGGACCAGGGGATTCCAGGGAAGACCTCAGTCCTCACGTTCGCGTGTGACAGACAGAAGTGGGCATCTGCTCCTTGGAGCTAATTATTGAAATAATTGCCCCAGTTTTAATCTGGCTTTGAGTGTGCCTGGGAAGTGTTGTCTGTGGGGTGGGTCGTCAATCCTGCCCGGCGCCAGGTGCCTGTGGACAGCGCCGTTCCTCACGGGGGCTTCACCCAGGATGAATCCCCTTGGCCAGCTGGTCCTGGCCAGTAGCCATCCTTGGACCAGCAATGAAGCACTTTGGAAAATGCAGCTGGGATCTATCAACTAAAAGTGTAAGAAACCAGCGAGGAAATGCACTTCACAAAAAATCCGATTTCCTGCTGGGGAATCATTTGCTTGCTGAGTGATCATTAGGGCTGAATCCGAGAATCACTGAAAAGGAAAGTAGCAATCCACTGCCCACCTGGGGCCTCACTGTCCTCCACGCAGGGGACCCAGACCCGGGCTGCGCGCCCACCTCTCCCAGCAGGCATTGAGAGGGGGAGGAGGGGGGAGGGGCGCTCTATTTTCACAAAGCCTCCCAGGTGATGAGCCAGCCAGCCAGGTCTGAGAGCCCCAGCCCCAGGGGCCCACCTGCCGCGCTGGGAAGAGCCACCTGCAGGCAGCAGAGACCTCCTCTCCGCTCCGCGTCCCAGGACCCTCAGATACCTGAGGACAGGTGGATCTCCCGTTCACGCCCCACACCCCAGCCCAGCTGGGACCGTCCCCTGCCAGGCGGGTCGGCAGTGTGGAGAGGTGGCACGGGCTGGCGTCACTTCCATGTTTGCCCCTCCCAGAGACGGTCGTTTGAGACTCGAGTCATCCAGGCAAAGCGTGAGCGGCAGAATCCACGGGAACTTGACCATGCAAATTCTCAGGCCCTACCCGGCCCTGCGGAGTCAGAATCTCCAGAGCAGGGCCTGGCAACTTGCATTCTAACAGCCTCTCCAGGTGACTCGGACCCGGAATGTAAAATTGGCATTACTAGATGAAGACGAGACGGTCTCCTTTTTTCTTTGTTTTATATCTAAAAGGCTTTATATTTTAAAACTAAGGATGCAGAATTCCTAAACCCTGAGGGCCACCTGTATTTTGTGCATCCAAAGCCTTGCTCGAGACCCTCCCTCGGCCCACAGAGTAGATGATCCCTCTCTACCCTCTTCTGCAGTTTTTCTTATGTCACTGCAGACAATGAATAATTTAAGAGAAAAAGGTGTTGGTGGCTGAAAGCATTCTGCACCCAAGTTTTCACGATCAGCGTCAGGTCCTTCTATTTCTAGGGCTGGAAAAAGAATTTCCAGCATGTCGACGCAGTGGGTGGACTGTCTACTAACAGTCCATACCGAAAACCTCAGGAGAGGGAGCCTGTGAGGGCCTCAGAGGGTAGTCCACGGGCCGGCAGCACTGGCTTCGCCTGCGAGTCTGTGAGAAGTGGACCCTCTCAGGCCCACCTGACGCCTACTGCGCCGGGATCTGCATTTTCCCAGGACCCCGGGGTGACTGGCCAGCTCTAAGCAGCCTGCCTCAGAGCCTCCCTGTTCTGTATGGTCATCCCGCTATGCCCCCAAAGCCCCCCGGGGGCAGACACCCTACCAGTTACTCCTGAGCAAAGTGCAGCAGGGAAAGGTTAAGCCCAGGTTTGAGGTGACAGTCAAGGTCGCACGGCTGGCAGTGTTGGGGGAGGGCGAGAACTGGGCAGGTGCAGCAGGGCCAGCTCCAAGGGGTGGGGCCAGGCCGCCTGCACCAAACCCTTAGATTCTTTCTCCTAAAAAGTTCCAAGGAAAACAGAGCGTGCACTGGGAGCCCTCGAAGCCTGTGTGAGAAGCTCAGCTTAGGCTGGACAAATGCTGATTTTGAACTCAGCCTTTACGTTGTTAATACTTGGTCTAGAAAGACAGCGTTTATTATTTAAAACAAACAAACACCATTTCAGCTCTCCTACCCCACACCTCCGAAGCATCTGACTGTGGCTCCTTGCAGGTCACCCCGGGGGATAACGTGTGGCCACAGCATGGCACACAGCAGGCATGTGACAAGCATCTGTCGAATGAATGAATCAAAGAGATGCCTCTTGGGGACCCCGCCTTACGGCTTCTCTCCTCCCCCGGATAAGTCACAAGAACTATCGTGGGCCAGACTTGTTTCTCTCACTTCAGGCCAAAAAGGGCGACATCCTCACTCCTCGGCACCTGGCCCACCACCAGCTGGTCAGACGGCAAAACCCAATCCTCCCACCTTTCGGTCACACGGAGCCCGGGTCAGGAGTAAGGGAAGGGAAAACGAGAGGGGAAATGCCAGAGTCCCGTACACAGTAGGACTCCTTCCTCCCGCCCCTCCGCCAGTGCCGCAAAGAAGCTGACCACGCTGGCAGCACGTTGGGTTAAGGTTCCCCCCGGATGCAGAGAGGGAATCCCACGCGTCCAAACCCCGCATCGGCCTCTGTTGATGACCCCTCCGTCCCACCTGAAGATCCCTTGCAAAACTGCCTGGGAGAGGAGCATGCTTTTAATACGTAAGGTTTGGGTAAATTCAACAATTGTAAGAAAACACACATGGTCGACGATCTATGACCAGATTAGCTTCTGAAACCTCTAAAAAAATACTCCGAGGGAAGGAACCCGACATCTGTTAAGGGCCAATTATTTGGCAGGCGCGTTTCACAAATTAGCAGTTACTCCTAATGACAGCCCTGTGCGGCAGGGAACAACCCTCCCGTCTGACACGTGAGGACCCCGGGGCTCAGAAAGGGAACGTGGCAAGGTCCCTCACCACCGGCAAGTGGTCCAGGCAGGAGGAAAAGCCAGGTTTGGCCAAGTCTAGTGCCCAGATGCACTTAGGACAGAGAAGTCTCAGAAAACACAGGTTACACGCACATCACTAACCCACGTGGCGGCCACTGCGCCACGCGCATTAACCACGTGCACTGCACATTTTGAGGTCTCTGGAGCTAAAAGCTCTATGGCCACCACACCGCTAAAGTCAGTCTCATGACCAACATGCCAGGCCGCATGGGTCCTGGGGACACAGCTCTCCCGGGAACGTCAGCACGCTGGACTACGGCCTCCCTCCTGGTAGGGCTGGGGGCTCCCAGCACACAGCCACGCGGCTGCAGATCCGTAAGTCACCCCCTCTCTAAAAGCCAGGCGTCCCTCCAGAGAAGCAACGAGCTCACGTCCCCCCATCGCTCTGCCCACGAGCCCCTTCTAGGTCAGATCCACGAACACACTCTTTCCACGGGGACCTGAAAAATATCCTGGCTGACTCTCCATCCTCGTGCAAACATTCTCATCATACTGAGGAAGATAGAAAGCAAAGACGGAGACATTTTCCCAGCGCCCACAACCAGCTAATCGTCAGCCGTTTTTACAGAGACTAGGGGAGAGGCACCCCCCGTCAACAGACCGTTGCCGGTCCTGTTAGCCTCTCTGCGTTTCCAAAAGGGACTCGTCACATGTTTCCTAAACAAGGTGGTTAAAAATAATCAAAGGGGAGGAAAAAACCTTTCAAGGGCAATTAAAACTTTTTTTTTTTTTTGCAAGGGCTTGCAGTCTGGGGATGAGAAGCATGGGGGTAGAGATGTAGACACAGGGACTTCTTTTTAAATTATAGTAACGATACTTTTATTGAGGTCATTCTAGTGCCAGGTACTCAACACGCACAAATTCATTTCACTCTCACGAGAGCCTTCTAACATCGATGCTCCTCATTGGATGGATGAAAAGACAGAGGCACAGAGAGGCTGATTAACTCGCCCAAGATCACACAGCCAGTGCGGCGCAGAGCCGGCCTGTAAGCCCAGGCAGTCTGGGGCTCTGCGGCCCACGCTCTGCCTTGTCTGTCCCGTAGGCACAGTTACCAATCAAAGAATCGTGCGAAAGTAAAACTGCGGCTGGGACTTGTGCTAAACGGCACCGGTCCCAGGAGACTGTGGCCCTGTGATGCTGGGGGTGGCGGCGGGCGCGAGGGGGTTCTGACTGGATCGGGGGCAGGCTTCCCAGAAGAGGTGATGCTTGAATTCAGAACTCGAGGATGGGAGGGAGTTGATCAGGCAAAGAGGAGACGAGAGCCGTCCAGACGGCAGGGGCAGCACGCGCCAAGGCCCCACAGCGGGACGGAGCCTGGCGAGTCAGGTGGCTGCAGCGCGGATGGTGAGGGGCGGGGTGGTGCCGTGAGCCTGGAGGGATGGTCAGAGGCCTGGCCGTGCGGGCCCTGGCGCCCCGAGGGGACTTTGCTCCTTCTCCTGCGAGCCGTCCTGAAGTCGGCGAAGGGCAGGAGCCATAGCTCTGCATCTGGGAAAGGCCGCAGGGCTCCAGTGCCGCGCAGGCCGGAGGAGGGCTGGGGCGGCTGCGAACACGCCGGCCACAGGACGCGGGAAGCGAAGCGGGAGGCGTGGCCCCGAGGGGAGCGGTGGGCAGGCTGGAGAGGTCGGTAGGAAAGGAGCGAGCCGGCTCAGAGGGACGGAACGTCAGCACTCCGACGAGTGCCGGACGTGAGTGCTCACGGCGGCCGGGAGGTGGAAATGCGAATGGGTAAACCCCGCGCTCTATGTCCGCACAACGAAACGGCTCTGAACCGCGACGGGCATGACGTGCTAACACCTGCCGCGACACGGACGCGCCTTGAAACGCCGCACTGAGCGAAAAGGCCAGGCCCCAAGGCTGCACGCTCTAGGACTCCGTCGCTCTGAAACTCACAGAGGCTGAAACACCGTCGATCTGAAACGCCACAGAGGCAGGCGGCTGCGGGTGCCGGGGGCGGGCGGGCGCGCTTCCTAGGTCGGTCCTGGCTTGTCTACGGATGACGGAAGCGTCTCGGAACTAGAGAGAGGTGAGGGTGGAGCTACCCTGCAGAGGGACTGACTGCCACAGAAGTATTTGCTTTCAAATGGACTCTACAATGGTTAATTTTATAATATGTGAATTTTATGTCAATCATAAAAAAATGACTTAGGCAATGGATTCAGAGCTCAGGATAAAGCAGAGGAACCGATCTTTTCATTCGACAAACACCGGATGCTACAGCTGTGACACCCCACTGTCCCTTAGGTGGGGGTAGGGAGTCAGGGCCGCCCCCTTGGGGACGCTGCCTCCAGACAGTTTATTCCAGCCTTCTTTCCACACGACTGTTGAGCACCTAGAAGAGGAGCAAGACAGCCCAGTAATTTTTGGAATGCAGCCTTTCTGAAGCTCAAAAAAAGACAGTTTCGGGGCAAATAAAACAAGTACTTGTTCCCTAATTAGGCGCTAAACTTGTGAGTAATGATTGAAACTAATTTTTCTAAGTGGAAGCAGGTCTGAAAATAGCAATGAGTTCTGGAGGATTTTGTGGCTGTTTTCGGAGCGTGGAGAAAAGTCGCAGGCGGGGCAGAGCACCCCCCCCTCCATCAGAGCAGAACCACGGGGCAGCCACACCGCGCCTGGCACTGAGCATGCCATTCTGCGCGCGCTGATGTTTTTACGTCGCTTGCCACACAACATGCCAGCTCCGGAGGCTGGGAAGGCAGACTTTGGTTCGGTGCTTGCTAATGAAACGCCGAACAAAACAGTCAGCAGGATGTGTCAACCAAAGACGTTACGTCTTACTTGTAAGCAAAAAAGGCTGCCCCAGGCTTGTAAGGCGACCATAACTTATTTCCTGAGACAAACCATGGTGACTTAGCCAACTGTACACGGCGCTTCCTTTTTTGAGTCTTCTTCCCTCTTCGATATTTTCAGGTAAACAGGCTTGACCCATAGGCGAGACAGGTATAGACAGGGGAAAAACTGTCTGTAAAGGGGACAATTTAATAGTAAGAGCGTTTTTCCCCATGAGGTTTCGGATGTGACGGCAGGAAGGGCAGGGAGAGGAGGAGAGAGAAAGCCAACACGCTGGGCTAGGAAGCAATTGTTTAGGAACTTAAATCCGAAGGAAGTAACCTAGGAGCGGCCAACGCCAGCAGTTCGCATTAGCGCCCTCCCCTGCAGACACCTATAAATTTTCTAAACCCCAGAGACAGATTTCCTCAGCCCATGAACATGAGTTCACTCTCCGACTTCACTCTAGATGGCGAGGTTCCCAGCACTTTCCATAAGCGTTTCTGTGAAGAACCGAGATTACTGAGGAACCGTCACATTAAACAGAATTAGTACTCACAGACCCTCAGGGAAATCGCTCTAGTTGCCATTTTTCTTATAAAACGCCAGCCTTTGACTATTCTAAATGGTGTTTGTGCAGCCTGACTTCCTCCGCAGCAATAACCATAAAAATAAAGACTTCAGGGCCATGGGTGAAAGTATGACTGATTCATGACATATTTTATTTTGATTTGCATTACGCCAAATCCTAATCTTTAAAGCCTGAATATTTCTTTGCTTTATTTCTAAGCAAACTACATAGATTTGATTGTTCTTTTCTGTGTGGGCAGCGAGGGATGGAGAGACCTGTAATTTTTCATTACCAGACACTTGATGGCAGCAGGAACTATAGGCAGCAGTTCCCGAAACGGCATTCTCGTTTTGGTGATCGTCCAGAGAGACTCATTGGTTCCGAATTTTCTGTGCTAATGGGAGAACTGGACCACCAATCCCCCAAACTGTCTTTGAGTCAACCTCCCTTTCCATTACGCCTTTGGCCAGAGGCACTTAAAAATAGCCACACAGCCTGAGGTGGGTTTCGCGGGTTTTCAGGCTGTGGACTTCCTGGAAGTGGGCAGATGGGAAGCCATCAGGGCAGCGAGAAGAGAGGTGCGACAGAATCGAGGTACACACGAGGCAGGGGCCATGTCGTGGACGCCGTCGGCAGTGCCCGCGGCACACGAAAATCCTCCGTCTCGATGCCTCAGGACCAGAGCGGTGTTCACTTACTAGAAGGCTCACCACGAGCCAAGCATTACTGCGGGCTCTTTACACATGCTGCCTGATGTGAGTCACAGCAGGGCTCTGCGGCACAGGCATTATCCTGGCTTGAGAAACGAACACGGGGCTGGAGGGATTAAGATCACCTGGAGAGCGAGCGGCTGAACCGGGACCCAAATCCCTGCCTCCCTGACCCCATTATGCCACTCAGCTTTCCACCCACGCAGCTACAAGGAGAGGAGTAATATGATCACACTTGCGTTTTAGAGGACTTACTCTGGTAATGATATAAATGAGGAACTGAACAATAAAATTAAATTACAGAGACTGAAGAGTAATTTTATGTGTTCTCATTTTCTCTCTGCTTTCAAATTTTCTTGAAATTTCACTTCTAGAGATAGCATAAATACTGATTAATTGGCTTGAACTTTATTCGTGTAGAAGATGTGCATGTGTGTGTATACACACACGCACATACACACATTTAATGTCCTTTTCATAAATGAAACCTTTTACTAAATAAAGCACCAAAAACAAAATAGAAAAATGTCCCTGCTACATCCTGAAATGATGCCTAAAAATACTTGGTTCTTCTTTCCTCTTATTCACCAATACGACCACCGAAACTCGGTGCCTAATAAGGATG
The DNA here is from genome assembly GCF_014176215.1 of Rousettus aegyptiacus. NCBI lineage: Eukaryota > Metazoa > Chordata > Mammalia > Chiroptera > Pteropodidae > Rousettus > Rousettus aegyptiacus. Next base: position 40,710,551 of record NW_023416288.1, on the reverse strand, counting down.
TCTGGGTAATGAGAAGCAAAGTGAACAATCGATACCAAGCACTTTATTCCTCAACCAGGGTCTCAGGCAGGTGGAGGCCAGGAGGGAAGACCAAGCTTGCCTGATGGAGGAGATTGGCAATCACAAAAAACTGCAATCGCACAATTGTATAATCTGGGGGCAGAGGCTTTAACGTTCTCCCAGGAGCTGGTGCAAAGGTTGGGGTCCGATTGCAACTCTATAATGCCACTTACGTAAATCTCTTGACTGGCCACTCGCATAGGAGGCCTCTGGCAGATGACTGGGAAGGCGGATAACTTAGAGGAACCCATACATGGGGAGCTGCTTGTTCTCGCTGGCTGTTTTTTCCCACCTAATTAATTCTGCGTGTGAAAATGAGCCTGTTTTTCATGGACAAGAGTTTGGTGGAGCAGGCTTGGGGCAAGGGAAAGAGTGGGTGTCAGCACAGGTAAGACTGTCACAGGGAAACTGAGTCTAGGATCTGGAAAGGAGTCTTGGATTACGTTCGTACAGGATGTCGGTACTCCTTTCTTCATTTCTACGAGGTTAGATCAAAATCTCTGAAAACAGGCTGGAGGCTTTCCCAGAAGCTTGGAATCTCATTCAGGCCCCAAATCATCACTTCGATGCTGCCCAAACAATGTTTTCACCTGTAGGAATTACTTATTCTAAATGGGTAGGTAACAGGTTGGTGAATCTCTCCATTAAATCAATTGTGTCGAAGCAAGTCTTAATGACCAGCTCGATCAGGATACTCTTCCCTGCTAAGCACATCAGCAGCTGATGTTTTTAACGACTGATCCAAACGGTTTTACCTGCCTGCCCTTCTGTTTCATTTAAAATGACACATCAGCCCAAACTTGGCTGAATACGAAGTCATGCTCCCAAGAAATGAATGAATCATTCACGAAAAGTCTTGGAATTCTCTAAAAAAGTGAATTGAAAGTTCTCTGATGAGTACCAACTAATTGTCGGCATTTCCTGATAAAGAGCAGCATTGGATGGGGACCAAACGAGACAGGAAATGGCATGTAACTTGTGTCACCAGGTTATGCAGATGTCTGTATTAGGTGGTGACTATGTGCAACACTTTTAAAGAGAATGCAAAGAATTCCGCACATTTTCTTTCTACTGAAAAACAAAAATGGCCAAAAGACTCATGAAACAGAAGAGAAAAGTGCTTAGGATATAGCCAAGGACAAGCAGAGCCTTTCCTATGCTGGACAAGCCCCTGAGCAAGCCCTCTCTCCCTCTTCCAAGCCAACAAATGGTCTAGGACAGTAGATTTGAAACATTTTTGACCATGACTCAAAGCAATAAATAATTTTTATATGGCGATCTGGTGTATATATCTGCCTACCAACTTCGTATGTATGCATGTATACGTATGTCCATCTATGGCCCATCTATCTATTCACTTGTCCATCCATCCATCCATCCATCCATCCATCCATCCATCCACTATCTGCATGCATATAAGGTATACATGTATATAGTATATACACACAAAAGCTGGTTGTAATTTACTAAACTGATTTCATAACCTGTAATTTGAGAACCGAACCCAGGTATTCCTTACTGCAAAGTCTCTGGTGTCACTAGAACATCATGATGCCATCTCCTGTTCGTCCTCCCTTCGCCAAAATCATGTGAAATGTTTTATTGGACGTGTAGATAATGCCTTCGAAGTCTCCTCAGACAAATGAAATTGCATCACTAAAGTGGAATCAGCTCTGGCACACCGAGTAAGTGTGAACTGCTCTTCAGAAACCCCATAAATGAAATGCCCCCTCAGCAAGCACAATGCCCAGCAATGCGTCCAGCTTTCGAAAGTCTTCCTCAGAAGATCAACGGCTGAATGTTTATCTGAAACAACGGAGGCCAGAGGCAATGAAATGGTATGTTCAAAGTGCTGCCAACCAAGGATCTTACATCCAGAAAAACCATCTTTCAAAAGGGAAGATAACACGTATTCTCCAACAAACGGAACAGCGAGAATTTGTTGCTGGCAGACCCTCCTTCCGAGAAATATTTTTGAAAGTTCTTTAGGCTGAAAGCGCGTGACGCTAGACCAACTGGAATCCTCATGAGAACGGGAAGAGAACCAGTAAGGGTAATGACGGGATTATAAAGGACAGTAAAAGTGCACATCTTCCTCTTTTATCCATGGTGCATAAAACAACACGTGTACAGTTCTACTGTTGGGCCTGTAACGTATAGAAACGTAATATAGATGGTAACAGTGCAGAGGAGCTGGGTAGGAATGAAAATGTACTGGAATTACAAAAATGGGGCAAAATGGTAACTTGACTCCACAGAACAAATGAAGAAAACCAGAAATAGTAAGATCATTAATGTAGCTAACTCGATAAATTTATACTTGTTCTCTCACGCATGTGGGTCTTTACGTTTTTCTGGGGTGAGGGCACGTAGCTCGCACCTGGTACTTAAAAGGTTGATTCCAGGAATATTAAATTAACGATAAAGGAACTTTTAAAAGAAGAAAGAAGTGACCCAATTCTGTTTCTTTTCCGCAGTCCCTCGATGCTGTGCGGGCGTCAGGTGAGGGCTCCACTCCAGACGCCTTGTTCCGTTTTGCCACAGTGCTTATCGTCACTGTCGTTTTTAAACGGGCATTAGTATAATTGCTGATTTTCCGCACCGGTTCCGTGAGCTACGCAGGGGTGGGCATGACAGCCGTCTCGGTCACGTCCATGTCTCCCGATCCAGCGCACTGCCCGACGCAGGGGACCGCTCAATACCTGGCGGCCGGAAGAGTAACTGTGCATTTTTATGTGTCGTCATTACGGCAGGTACAACTGCTTGTTCTGCCTTTTTGTAACTATTACGACGCATTTCTCCGAGGCTAAAAGACGTACCGTTTTTAACAGGCGGACCCGCCAGGTGGTTCAGCCCTTCCTGCCCCACTGAGCAGCGAACCGCCTTCACTGATGAATGACTCTAAGGCATGGTATATAGCGTGGTTAGTATTTTCCATTTTCACGGACCGTTTCCTTAAGATGTGCTCCCAGGAACTGGGTCACGGGTCGAAGGGTAGGGCCATCTCAAAGGCTAACGAATTATGCCGCCCAAGAGCTTACGAAAGGCCGGCACATCGTCACCACCCTTCCCCGGCAATGAACGGGGACACTGGTTTTACCACAACTTCAACATTACACGTTATTGTTTTAGAAACCTCGCTAATGTCACCCATTTAAAATGGCCTCTCACGGCTTAATTCGCTCACCTTTGATAGCTGAAAAGCTAAAGGGACTTTCGAAGTCCTGTCTGGGGGTCCCACTTTCTGTTCACTTCAAATACAAGCTTTTCATAGAAAGAGAAAGGGAATCGTGGCCCCTAAATACGCATGGTACCTTGTGATGCTTTTAGAAAGGAGAAAACGCACCTCCTCTTTTTTCGAATGCGCTGTGGAGCCTGGCCCACAATTCTCCAAAACGCTTCATTTTCTGGCAGCTGAGGTGCTGGAGGGACCCCAGCCAAGAGCCCTTTCCAGCATGGGGGGGAGGGGGCAAGTGTCCAGTGGAGCTGGAGAGCGGGTGGCGGGGTGGCCTCTCGTGGGCCTGAGCCAGACTCCAAGAGGGACTAAGCTCCACGGGGGCCCCCATGTCTGCTTACTGGCTCCCCTTCAAGGAAGGTAGCGAGCTGCCCGCTGAGACTTGGCCAGGAACGTGATTACAATGAGCGCCATCGTGATTAGACACTGATCTGGCTCAAGCCATTAAAAAAAAATCTAACAGATACGTGAATACTGGCCACTCGCGACGGCATTCAAATTAAGCTCAGACTAAGCACATGAGAAAAAGTAAACCAAGGGTGCTGAAAAGTCTCGTTCCGGTATTTTAGAATAAATACAGACTACCGTTTTTTAAAGATATTTTTAAGTTCTTAGTTAAGATTTTTGAAGCGAGTCACTGTGACCCCGAGCCTGCACGAAGGGGTGTCTGCTGCACGTCCCCCACCCTTCCGCGAGCCCCTCATCTGCTCTCTTCGCAGGCCCTTGGACCCCCCGCCGCCCCCACACCACCGCGAGGTCCCTCCACTCCCGGATGCTCCCAGGACGGTGTCCACACCTGGAGCCCTCAGTCCTGCCGCCGCCGCCTCCGACCCCAGCCACGTTCTGAGGGACACACACCACTCGGCCACGTCTGTCGTCTGTCCGTCACGCGGTCAGAAGCCCTGGGCATCAGTTCTCCGTCACCGGGCCCAGGGACCGCCCCTCTGAGCCTGCCCCCTCTTCTGGAATATGCAGGGGTAGAAGCCCCCACCCACCGAGTCTGCTAAAGCCGACGCCCAGAGTCGAGAAGACCTTGGGAGACGGGCAGTGGGCGTCCTGAAGGGAGCCCCACAGGACCGGGGTCGGTCCTGGTTCCATCAGGGTGCCTGCTCCGGGCCCTGGGTTGGGGGGAAACCTCAGCTCCGCTGGCCTCCGTGTCCTGTCCGCAAAGCGACAGGGCCGATTCGACAGTCTGAAAAGTCTCCCCCGGCTCTGGCATTCCGGGGTCCTATACATGCCAGTCGAAGGTATTTTTGTCACTTTATCCCCCTTGGTATGTAGGACGATTTAGGCACAGAGTACGCGCTCAACTCTCGCACAAACAGAACGAACCGGGAGTCCAAATTGCAGCGAAAAACGCCCCACAAACATGTCGCCGCAGAGCGAGGGCCTGTGAATATGCATGTGTGTTCCAGAAACGCCGTCGCCCCTTCCGGCACGAGCTCGCCACACCCTCGGGTCATTCACACGCGTCCACGTGATAATCGTCTACCTCCCACTTCCTTCTGAAAACCCCTTGACGCTATTCACTTCTGATTCCGATGGCGCCCGCCACCGGGCTTTGGCTGGAGGGGTTCCTGCCCTGCTACCATCCCTCGCCCGCCGGAGAGACGTGTATCCACTTTATCCCACACACAAAACACCAAAACAGGTCTCAGAGATCACCTGCTCCACCTGCAGGAAACATAAACCAAGAGCTGAACTTCAGAGCGAAATTCCGGGGAGAACACCCAGCAGCGGCGGGCGCGGGGGGCTGGCAGGCACCTCTGATGGGGACGAATGCGTCTCAGGCTGGGCTTCTCCGTGCCAATGATGATGCGAGATTTGGATGCTGCTGGTGATGACAGCAGACGCTACTCAGGGAAAGCGCTCGCTGTGTTATTCTGGTGCTCACTATGTATAATCTCTTTCATCTCGTACATTGTCTCACTTAATTCTCGCAAAAAACATCCCAGTGAGGTAGGTATCGTTGTGACCCCTCCCCACGCCCAATGTTAAAAAGAAACTGAGGCTGGTTAGCAACTTGATGCCCAGCTAGAACACGGCAGAGTGGATTCCAGCCGGGTCCCTGCACGCTCCGAGCCCGGGTTCCAGAGGGCAGAGCGTGGATGCAGTCAGCTCGTGATTGACAGCTGAGTCACGACCGGCAGAGGCCGAGGGTAGGGCTGGGAGGGGGACAGACAATGGCTCTGAGTCCCGCGGGGCTAGGGGTGGGTCCGCCAGGGCTCTGGCCCTTTCAGGGAGAGGGTGGCCTCCAGCTGGACACAGCGGCCAAACGAACCATTGAGTGCCGCTTTGCAGGAAGCTGTTTGAAAGGGTCATTGAAAAATAATCTTACAAAATCAAGCTGTACCAACATTTTTATTTCCTTTCATGTAATGCCACGTTTCAAGGCGTTAGGTGGGCCCGTTTATAAAGCCTGGGAAACAAGTCTGTGTGACTCGAGCCGAGAAAACCAAACGCGTCTCACTCTTAAAGCAAAGTGCACAGTCAGAGGGTGCTCGTGCCTCTCAGCACCTAACGGATATTTGACAAAAAAAGCCCATCAAATCCAAAACACTTTTTCAGAGGAAGGTCACACACGTCCCGGCATTTAAGCATGTTAAATCATCTTCTCATGGTTCTACAGTTTTTCTTTTTAAAGAAAGACTTAAGAAATTACAGACTTAAGATTATTAACTGTATGGTTTATAGTTTATTTTTTAGATAAATCACTGTCACTTTTCTGGGAAATGGCTTATACATAGTGTTAGCAGAGAAGAGAAATTCAGAGACCTCACCTCCGAAGCGTCCCCCAACCTCCACCCTAATCTATTACACCTGAATTAAGACAAAGAGTGTTTAAAGAGGTTAGAAAAACAAAACCTGGCACCCTACAGACCTATTGGAGGCGGGGGTCCATCCACGTGCACACCATCCACCTCTCCCCAGAAAGCGTGTTTCGATGGTGGGCAGGGCACACAGAACACGGAGGCCCCCACGCCCACAATGGACCCTGGAGCAAGGAAGTGGAGAAACAGTAGGAAAAGCAGAAGTTCCCCCTTTTTACCACGAGCCCAAGAATCAACCGTGAAACAGAAACCCCCGAGCTATCGAGCTATCGGCAGGGAGGAACCCCAAGAGAGAGCAGTTCCACAGGCCTCCAAGGAAGGTCCCCTGCTGGGCCCAGCGGCCAAGCAGAGGTGAGGCTGGGGGCGGGGCACAGCTCCCCCAGGCAGGGCCCCCCACAGCTGCCTGTGCCCTGCAGACGTCAGGAGAGCCCCAGCTCTTTCGAAATGGACGGGCCTGCTCCCCGAAACCAGAAAGTGTGCACGTCGGGCAAACAGCCGATAACTTCAAACTGAAATCCTGAAGTCATTGCGAAATGCCCGATGCGAGGGGGAAAAAGTACTAGGACTCATGCTGCCTCGGAGACCCCAAAATGCTGCTGCTGCTTTTTAGCATTTCATACTATATACGTTTACATAACTTGAATATGTTACTGGTCGGATATAACCTGCAGTTAATGACACCTGTGAGGAAAATGCTTCTTGAGAACAGCTTCCGTCTTATGAGACAAAGGCAAGAGCAGGTCCCCACGGTTGGGGCTGTCTGTCTGGAAGCCACCAGTCCCCCCCGGGTGGGATGTCAGTTCAGTGATCGCGAAGCCCAAGGGCGAGTTGCCATCTGTAGTCTGGCTGCAAAGACAGGCAAAGAGGTTTGAGGTTTGCAGGATGTGTGTGTATAACTGAGGCCTTTCTTGCTGGCTCCGCCTATTAAGTAAGACTATTGTCTTAATGAAAGGAAGAGGCCGGCAAAGTAAAGATAAAACCTGGGTTCTTACAAGTAGAATGATGATGTTTCCTTCTTCTCTTTTGGTCCAAAAAAAAAAAAAAAGGAGTTTAATTGGTCACAAAAGCAAAGAGCTGACACCTCACAGATTCTGAAGATGGATGAGCCCAGAGTGGTGCTGATAACAGATACTTCTTAGGAGAGTCACCCAGGGTCTTGTCACAATGCACACCGGATTCAGGTGGCTTGGGCGGCGGGGCTGAGAGCCTGCATTTCTAACGAGCTTCCACGCTGCCGGTCTGCAGGCCATACTTTGAGTAGCAAAGCTCTACAGTTTGCCAAGAACTTTTCTTGTCAGTTCTCCAACCTGCCCATGGGGCTGAGGCTATTACAAACTGGTGCAAGGGACAGTCCTGCCAGGTTCTAGACCATGTGCCCCTAGAAATGCAATTGGCCACCAGGCTCTTGTCGACTGGTTCCTTCTGGCCTTTTCTGGAAATGCTTGCTACTTGCTTGGCACTAGAAAGCTCAACAAGGGCCTGTGGTGTGAGTGAAAGAATCACACACACACGAAAGAAGGAAGAAGGAAGCTGAGTGTGCTCGGCTCCCGGCCCGCCCCACGCCCACTTAGGCCGTCTTGCAAAGCTGTTGGCCGGTCTTGCAAAGCTGTTGGCCGGTCATGCAAGGAGACGGGGGAACAACGCAAAGCCATCAGAGAGAGGGAGGAGGATGGGGAGATAAGATGAGCAGCAGCTAACTTTCGGGGAATCACTCGGCGCCTGATGTGGCAGTAAGTCTTTTACATCAACTGTCTACTGAATCTTTTTCAAAACCTCTGCGGACTGCGGATTGTAAAGATTCCACTCCATAGTCTAGGAAACTGAGGCACAGAGAGGATTAGAAACGCAAAATAGCCCAGTCAGGAAGGAGGGGGCGGGCTCCGGACTCAGGCTGTCTGAGCCCCACATGGCACGCACGCCCTGTTCCATGGCCACCTCCTTCTGTGAGATCCCACGGGCGGTTAGTACCCCCAAGTTGGCTTAACCGTGCGGCCTCTCAGATCCGATATTAACGCAGCTCCAAAGACCTGGTCGATATTTCCGGTGCCTGTGTTTTTATTACACGGAGACACCTTAGCACAGGGGCTTCACATGTTTACCAGCTTTGTCTGATTTTTTTAAAATTATTATTGAGAAGTTACACAAATAACTGCAGTGACTACCGACAAGATAATTGTTTTTAGAGAAGTAGCATTTTTACAATTGCAAGGCCAGACCCGGAATCTCCATAAACTCTTGGCCCCTAGCATGCTTCGATGGCCAGGTGCATATTAAGAATTCATAGAAGCAATTGAGAAGTACCATGGCCCAAGTGCTCTGGCGTCTAGAAATCCCTCCCACTACCCTGACTCCCTGGGTTCTCACGTCGCCTCTCCGAGGTCAGGCGGCCGCACTGTCCTCATTCTACCTGTGACGGCAATGAGGCTGACCGGGTGTTAAAATCCAGAGCCAGAGCCCAGGCCCCTCCCTCCCCTCGCGTCATGGCCTGGTGCTTAAAAACTTAATTTGCTTCAGTGACAAATAAAATAAATTCTGCAAATAAAATAATAGCGCTTGGTGCTCATCTCTCTAACCAGGTTCTTTTTTGTTAACGGTATAGATTCTAATTAAAGCCCAAAGTCACATACTCGGGAAGAGTCCTGAGCTCCCCAGCGGAGCAGCTCTATAGGAGTTGGGGGCGCCCATGGGTGGTCCTCGGGAGCCTGGCCTCCTTGGCCCCTGCCCGGCCCGCTTTGTAGAGCCCACCCCACCTTGCACCCAGAACTCGAACCACGACCAGCCAAGGATCCCAGCTGCCGGCCAGAGACGCAGCAGGTCACCTCCTCCAACGAGTGGTGAAAACACTCGTCTGCAGGGGGGGTAGTTTCTCGAGCCTCAGGAGGGGCCTAAGGAGAGTCTCGAACTCGCGAACTTGCCTCTGAACTGGAAGAGGCGTCCGTTTTGGGACTGGAACCATGGCGTTCCCTTCCTTACTCTGCCACTTAGTTCATTTTCTTTGAGCGAGTTATGTAAACGCGCTGGGTCTCAAGTCCATCACCCATCCGCCCAGGTAATGACACATACGCACAGAGACTCCAGCACGCGGGCGGCGTCCAGTGTGTGGCGTCCCGAGGCGCAGGGACCCTGCTTCAGAGCTGGGGGGGGGGGCTCTGCTTTCACACGACCCTGAAGCGCCAAGCGAGGTCGGGTTCCCGAGCATCGGCGGCATATGAGCAATGCGGGAGTCGCAATTAAAAGTTCGCATGGTTAAGAACACGAAATAACGGACCGGTCTGCAGTGAGCGCTGTCTCCGGCATGTGACTCTCTGCTCTAAGTTCGTGAATGTGCAGTAGAAAGAGTGAAACATTTACCTTTTCCAGGGCCTCTCTGTCAAGTAGTTCTTGCACAGCTAGAAGCTTGATGCTGTAAAAAAAAAATTAAAAGCACACTTGAAAAAAAAAGCACTTCGTGCCGCCGAGCATCACACAAATCACAGGAACTAAAGTCTGAAATTTCAGCCTGCATTTATTTCTACATCACCTCCCATCTTAAGGTGGCTTTTGGCTCGAATTGAAATGACCATTTCAGAACTGTTAAAAATATTTCTAAATTGTAAAAGTGATTTTACCATATGATCCAGCAATCCCACTTCTGGGCATATAACCCCCCAAGAGCTGAAAACATAGACTCAGACAGATATTTGCACATCCTCATGTTCATAGCAGCATTAGTCACACAATCACCACAGGTGGAAACAACTAAAATATCCTCAATGTTTCTGTGTCCCCTCTTTACCCAGCTAATCTGCTTACGGTGGCTGGTCACAATGTCCCCTGTCCCCACCAACCTGCATGGGCAGAAACGGGCCCCCCGTGCCACACGCCTCCCGCAGAAGGGGCTGTGCCCATGAGAAGGCTCATCTTCACTTACGGCACTCTTTGTACCCTCTACGTACAACTTGGCAAGCACTATCCAACCAAATGCAACGATCGACTTAAAAGCAGCTCCCGGAAGTGCCATCAAAGTTTTAAAGGCCGACAAGAAACCACTACCGTCACCAAGAACAACTCAGCGACCGTCAGGGCTAATGGACAGGATGGGCGGGCATTGCCTTCCTCCCATCTCGCTGACTTCCCTTCGTCTCTTGGACACGTTTGCTTGTGCTGCTCCTCTGGCTTGGAAGGGTCTGTCCCAAGAGCTTTGCAACACGGACTCGAGCTCATTGCATCATTCCGCTCACAGTGCAAACACCGCCTCCTCCAGGCGGCGTCCCTGGTCACCACATTTTTTTTTTCAGTGCACTTTCTGGTATCTTAAAGCATTTATTTGCTGGGGTGCTCCTGTCTGTTTCCTCCTAACCAGCACAGAGGTCCCCTGAGGCTGGGGGCGCTCATGGGCCTTCTCACCACGATGTCTGCAGTGTCTGTAATGGGCATGTGGAAGGCAGTGCTCAAGGACTGTTCACTGGCCTACTGGCCGGGCCCAGAGGCCTACGAGCCAAGTCACGATGACAGGCCACCCATTCCAGCGTGCACAGGTAAAACCAGTGCAAAGCCTTAGTTTCTCCACCTGAAAAAGAACGCCCCAAATGACACGATTTTCTCTTGGTGAGAGGTGCTACGTGCCTTTGTGTGAACACCTGCCGTCAACGGGATGCGTCTGGTGACAGGTGAAAGCCACTGGCTACCAGCAGGGGGACACCACAGGCTGCCGGCCAGCAGGGAGAGAGGGACCCAAAGGAGAAGATGGAGAGAGGGTGGAATCATAGCCGGCTGGTGGCCATGGGCAACGGCCACTCTCCGTTCACATGTCCTGGTATAGGACCTGGGGGCCACCTACAAAACTCCATGGAAGTCAAATTAAGAAACTGGGTCAACCCAGGTCTCTGAACTCTTGCCCCTCCCATCCCAAGGAAGGCTCCAGGTTACTGCCTCCGATCCATCACCACATCTTTTCAGAAGAGGCCACGGGGTTCGCCGCGGACTTGTCTTCCCTGATGCGTTCTATTCCTCCTCCATGGGCTCGGGGCTGGGACGGCCCCGCCAGCGACATCAGCCCCCAGACGTCAGCAGCCCGCACGCCTGGGAAGAGAGAACAGGCTTCCAGGGAGGGCGCGAGTTCTCCCAGACTCGTCCTGGACAGCCTCTCATCCCCTCGCTGCCAAGCACAGGCTTGAATGTCGCCTTCCTCTCCAAGGCGAAGCGCCGAATGAGAACACAGCGGTCCCCGTGGCATTTGGCTCAGGCAGCTGTTCTTGGCAGGTTCGGAAGAGCTAGTCTGCAAAACGGCGGACGGGCAGTTTCTCTGATGACAGTACCATGGTTTTTGTTCTATTCCGGGTTTCAACTGCTTGAATCCATTACAGAAATTTCCATTTCTTAGAAATTTCTTAGAAAATTGGCCACTCCGTTCAGGTTTAAAATTTTTGAGCACAGAAATTTGAGGGCCCGTAATCACCGTTAACTTAAAAACAACGTCTGCTTTCGTGGTTACGCCTCCTTCCTTGTTCTTTAACGCATGTGGACATTTTTATTCATTTTAAAAGTTAGATTTGTGAGAAATCGGTCTCCTTTGTTGGTCTTCTGCAAAAATTAGCTCCAGGACTTACCAAGTCTACCATTCTTTAACTAATTTATTATGGCCAACCTTCATCTTCATTACCCCCTTTCTCCAACTTTCCATTGTTTTCTTTAGTTTCTCTATTTGCCTTCTTGGGTTGGATATTCACTTATTCAAATGATTTCTTGTATATAAAGCCATAAACTTTTCTCTAAGTAGATACTGTCCTTGTTTCAGATTTCACTGTGTGACCCTCTCGTTACTTTCTGCCCAGTTCGTAGTTGCTGTTAGGATCTCCCACTGGACTCTACAGTGTCTGGACTGCATTTTTCTATCTCTGCGTATTTGGGTTTTCAATGTTACGATTTGTGTTTTTTATCATTCTAGTGTGCTGTGGTTAAAGGAAGTACCCTGGACCTCTTCTGCTTTTAAAAACCTGTCAGTACGTTTTTGGGGTCTACTTTAAAATGAGCTTTGTTCTTCCACCTCCCAGCGTAAGGGCACATCAGGAACTTGTGTCCGGATCTCCCAGCGCTCACCTGTTTTTCTCATAGGTGTGGGGTTTAGGGAAGGGCTCTGACTCAATCCGCAAGACTTCAAGCTGTGCCTCCTACGGCTGCAGGCGGGAGGGGAGGGACCTGGCACCCAGCCCTGCGGCCTGGAACAGAAACGGCCCAGGGAAGGTACTTGGCACTGTGTTTGGCTAGAGCGAGAGAAGCCTGAAGCATCACGGGGGGCCGGAAGGGCGAACCCGAAGCCGTCCCCCTTCAGACAGCCGGTCAGGAGAAGGCAGTGTTCTTTGGAAAAGATGAAAATGCTGGGGAAATAGGAGGCAGCCGGGAAAGGGGGAGACCGAAGGCGTGACGGATCGACTCCGTGAAAGAAGCCGGGGGCGTGCGGAGCTGAGCGGGGCCGCTGGGGGCGGGACTGTGGACGTCAGGCATTCGCAGGGTCGCCAGGAGCTGGTACCAGCGCAACAACGTGCCGCATGCGAACCTCCGTCCACGGGGGACAGCGGCACTAATGTTATCCGGAGCCCTTCTTTAGCCATGAATACTCCTCTACATGTTAGCATAAAGGAAACAATTCTTTTTGAAGGTTTGTGATGCTGTCGTACTTTAGACAACAGCATCTCAAACCTTCATCTCTTCCTCGCTTCTTGATGGCCCTTGACGGAACTCCAGGGTTTGGATCCAGAATACGGCCACCCTGTTGTCTCTCCATTCCATGGCTTAGGAACAATATGTGACGTTTGTATTCGTTTGGTCGCCAGATCCCAGGGCTTATTCTTCGGCCTTATTTTGTTTTATGTCCTGAGCTTCTGCGATATATCTTCGAAGCAAAATTTAAAGAAAGGAACATCTTCGTATATGTTCCCGAACCCTTCCATGTCTGAACATTTTTTTTGATTGGTGTCATATGCAGAGGACAACTCAGTTAAATATGAAATTGTTGGGTGACAATGTAACCCCCAAAACTTTGTAGATGGTTTATCAATTTACTTGATAATCAGAGCTTTTAACATTGCAGACTCCCTGAACCCGCATCTAGGCAGGAGCGATATGGAACCTGGGAATAGATCTGAATCGAAAAACGAAGTCTCCTGGTGTTAAGATCTTCTGACGGCTCTGTTGCAGAGCATGAGTTAGAGTCACCTCGATTTTTGTTGCTCTTTTCTTTGTTTGGATTCGTGTGAAATGTTTTTCCTACTTCATCCTTCTTACTCTATATTCTTCCCAGGGTATGCCCCGATGTGGGTCTCTTTTCCCTAAGTTTGTTCGAATGTGGCGAGTGACTCTTTTATATTCATCCAGCGTCTCTGCAGCTCAGGGAAGTGTGTGACGCCTGATCACTGATCCCGGGAACCAGCAGCTCCCGTGAGCTGGCCGTGGGCAGACAGCTCTTCCACACCCGTCACCTTCTGTCTTGCATGTGACTTTCTTCCCTGTCTCTTCCAGAACCACATCTTAAGTGTTTTTCCCTCCATTCACACCACTTTTATTTTCCATAGCATTTGTATTAGTTTTCTGCCGCTGCTCTAAAAAATCATGAGAACCTTGGTGGCTTGACACAGCGGAACTGTATTCTCTCATAGTTCTGGAGGCCCGAAGTCCGAAATCAGCACACAGGGGCCGCAGTCGAGGTGCCAGAACGGTCACAATCGCTCTGGAGGTCACAGAGGAGAATCTGCAAGTCTCTTTACCAAAAGATGATAAGGATGTAAACCCCCAAAGGCAAGGCTGTATCGCATGTTGAAAAGAAATGAAGTATCAGGCTATTCTAAATGAAAGGGTTAAACTCTTTCCTTAAACTAAGAAAAATTATCTACTATTTTCGTTATTTCTGTAAGAACCGAGGTACGGCTTTAGGTTCATCACCGGGCAGGGGGTTAAAGAAGGGGAAGAAACGTCCTCGTCAGCCACGCATGGGGCCAGGCGCCTCACGAACACCCCGCCTTCGCTGCACGGCATCACGAGGACCGGGCGCCGCCGGCTCTGTTAGAGAGGGGGACGGTGGGGCTCCGTCGCCGGTCCCTCCAGCCCAGGGCTCAGAGCCCCGACTGCCATTTCTTGGTTTCGATCCACACTTCCTCCTGGAGTCACATCCAACAGGGAAGAGAGGAAGCCTTGCCACTTGGGTGAAGTTCTTGCTGGTCACTCTGAATCCGCGTGGTTATGACGACTTGGGCCCAGATGTCCCTAAACCAAGGGGGTCCTCAAACTGGTGCCATGTATTTCTCTAATCCAAGTGAACTGAAGGCTTGTCCTCGGAACTCTGTTTTCCCCTTTAATTTTGTTCAGTACACTTTCACACAAGAAGGAGCCATCTGCCCAATATAATCGGAAAACGCTGCATGGATCTGTCATCTGAACATAATATTCCTGCAGAGAAAATACTTTTCACAGCCTTCGCCTCCAGATGCTTCTCCCGAATCCTCTTCGGTTACTCTTTGGCTTGCATCGGGGGAGGGGGAGAAACCACCAGAACAAGAGAGCTCTGGCGTCGGCTGTGGGAACAGCGTCCCCGTCCTGCCCGACCTCACCGGCCGTCAGGCGACCACTGCAGCTGACCAGCTCCCATCTGCACTCCTGCCTTCCTGCGGTCCTCCCCCAGCAGCGTGGTCAGAGTCTCGTGGGGTGTGATCTTCCAGGGGCGACCTCGTCTCCCCTCTCCATTCACTAGGCTTCCTTCGCCGTTCTCATCCTTTGTATTACATACATATTTCCTTATGTGTATCAAATCCTCTGAGTAGGGAAGTGGCCAACACATATTTTTAATGCTTTCTGGTCAGCAATCAAGTCAATGATTAAGATTTGCGGGGCGGGGGAGGGGGCGTATCTCCCTCTTTTTGAATTTCGGGATTCACAGGGGACTCCCCGTCACCCAGATTTTTCGGGAAATGTCCACAAGGTCAGGGTTTGCCATCTCGTTGCAGTTTTTGTTCCCTCTACTTTATGAAAAAATTTCGAACCTTCAGGAAAATTCAGAGACCTGTACCGTGAACACCTGGACACCTGCCACCCACATTCCACAGCGGCCAGCGTTCCGCTCTGTGCACTTCATCGCACACCTGTCCACCTAACCATTCACCAGGTCGTCATTTTTTATTTTTTTTGATGCATTTCAAAGCAAGCTGCAGCCCAGTGATGTGGCTTCTGACGATATTTACACAAAGGCCGGCCTCAAGGTAACGCTGCTGATCTCTGACTGAACCAGTCCCCGCGGATTCTCAGGCCCCTGAGCGCGACTCCGCCCTCAGCTCTACTTAAAGTCCCCCCAACCCCCATACTTACGCTTCTCCTCCAGGGCGTTCTCTCAGGCACCCCCTCGAGCTTTCATTCCTCGAGGCCCCTCCTAAGCTGGCCGTGCTCCCCATTCTCTCCCCACCCACACCTCCTCTTCCACCCGCTGCTCCTATCCTAAGCCTGTCGAGCCACAATAAAATGAATATTTCTAAAGCTCGAAAAAGCTTTACATGTGATCACATATTTTCAGCCAAGAAAAGAGAGATAATTTCACATACTACTCGGTAAAAATGACTCCTCGGGGACACTTCAAGACGGAACGCGACGGCTCTGCTCTCGGCCCGGTCCGCCCGTCACCCGACATTCTGCAGCAAACGGCGTGAGTGTCACCCGTGCCCAGCTAGGTTTGTAGCTGCCGCCTTCACCTAGTCATTGCCACCGTCTTAAGAAGTTAATTACCTCTTTTATTTTTCTGGAAGAGAGTTAAGAGTAACTGAACGTTCAAAAGGAAAGAAAAAAAAAACTGAAATTGGAAAATTATCTAACACAATGCATGGTTTGTGGTTCCAACTCAACGCTCCAGCCAAAACGCCTCATCTGGCTTTCAGTGCTGACCTTCCACCTCTCAGCAAGACTCCTCTTCCTTTCAGGCCAGAAGAAATTTACCTCTGGGCTTTGTCAGAGGCAGTGGCCTCATTCATCAGCAAAAAGCAAACGTTCGTCCCTTCTTGTAACGTAGCCCAGACAATCAGCGTCTCTGGGCAGGGAGATGTTTTAAACAGCCATTATGAGAGCACATTTCACAGGAATCTTTTATTTATTTACTTTTTAAAAGAAGTCCTTTGCAGAGTACATGTTATTACATGATTCCATGTCATTAAGTATTATTTGATGTAATTTCGATGGATATATGTATACATATATATAAATATATATGTGTATATATATATATCAAAATAATCTTTGTTGGACATCAAGGCTGTTTCAATTTTTCACAGTTCTAATTATCATTCTGGTGAAAAACTGCTTATAGTACTTTCTGAATACCTCTGTTTCAAACAATACATTTTGAGCAGGTCAAGGGCTATGTGCATTTTTAAAATTTTAAATAACTTTTGCAAAATTGCTTTGTACATTTAGGCTTCCACCACACTTGTACAACCCGCTCCCTCGTTCTGCATAATTTCTGTGAGTCCTCCCTGATCCACAGTATGGAAAGGGTATTATTATGCTGTTTAAACTTACATTTATTTGATCTCTAAAGAAACCGAACTTTTGATGGGCCATTTTTGATTCTTTTTTCAGAGCCAGCGAGTGACGGTGTGGGAGGGGGGTGGGTTGGGAAGTGTCTTCCAGCACCTACGAGTCACGGCGGCAGGCCCGTCGGAGCTCAGCGGCCCAGCGTGGGGCTGTCCATGAACCATCGGACGGACCTCTGTAACTAGCTGAGGCTCTGGAACGTGACCCTCATGACTCTCCTTTGTTAACTGGATGTGTTTCTCTGCAGACACTTAGAACAGTATGGGAATTTTAGATTACTGAACATTCTTAATAACTACTATCAATATTTTGCTCAGAACGTTTTGCAGAGGGGCCCACCAGCTGGAAGAGGTATAATTAAAGCCCACTCACTGGAGAGAAAATTTTAAAAAAATAAATAAAAAGGTACTTGGAAAGTTTTACTCATTGGTTCAAAATCATAATGGGTGAACTAGAACCCAGGGCTTTGCGTGTGCACACGCACATACACACACACACGCATGCACGCACACCCTGCCCCTCGTTCTAGCAGCAGAGGAAGGTTCACTTGTACAAATACACAAAATGCAAAAGCATTTAGCTGGGCCGGACACACGCCTGTGGTCTGAGGGAGCCCAGAGGTTTTCCGGAAGCGGGGAGGGAGCGTCACGGCCGGCAGCTACCTGCCCTTTCCTCCCTCCCAGGAACAGCCCTGATGTCGGGGGACGGTGTCGGCCCTGAGTCCCCAGGATCTAACGACGACACTGCGCCCACCAGCTCGGAACGGACTGGAACACAATGCCAGGCGGCAAGGCCCCCCCACTCCCCGCCAAACATCGTGACTGCGAGGTTTCAGAAAGTGCGTGAGGTCCCCACGCAGGGACAAACGGGCCCTTGCTCCACACTCAGGGCCTTGGTTATCCGGCTCCCGGAGGCAGCTTTAGCTGTGTGGGGATGTGGCTGGTCTCTGGATATCTGTCCCTCTGAATCCCGAAGAGGAGAAAACCCACTCTGCCTCGCCGGCGATTAACCGTGGCCACTGGCGCCCTCACTGCGACCTGCAGCTCGGAGGTCAAGTCCCCGGCCGGTGACAGCAGCAGCTGCCACGCTTCCATCTCTGGGGCACCCCCAGGAGCACGAGGGGCTGGGTGACCCAGCGTGGTGCCACCACGAGGACAGTGGCTGCGGGGCTGGGGCTGGTTCTCGTTAAGCGGTGTCTCGCCCAGTCTTCAAAGCTGGAGGCCTCTGACGCCAGGGCTATGAGTCCCAGCTGCCGCGTGTGAAACCCGACCCTCCGGCCTGTCTTCAATTTAAAATGCCGAATTCAGGGAGACCCAGGCGCCCCCCCCTTCCCCTCTGGCCCCCTGCACCACCGCCCAGTGGATTCGGGCCAGCAAAGCTGCCTGCAATCGCAGCAGGAAACGGCTGAGCCCAGATCATGAAAGATGCCTGTGCGGAACAGGGACCCCACATCTCCAAGCGCGGGGAATTCCAAAGCGGGGTTCCGGCCGACAACTCGAAAAGCCCCCCGGGGAAGCGGAAGGGAGCCAGCAAACTCGCCTGCTAGCAGGCCCCGGCACTCACTTCCATCCGCGGCCTGCGTGACTTCGGGGTTGAGGACCGTGGCTCTGGGGCTCCAGGGAGCCTCCCCTGGGGCGTTGTTAAAGGCTGCCGGGCCCCGCCCCGGAGTTTCCTGCTGAAGCAGGTCCACATTTCCAGCAACCACCCGAGAGAGGGCAGTGCGGCCGGCCTGGCTGCCACACGTGGAGAACCACCGAACGGGGGTCCGCCGGCTAAGCCAGAAGGCCACCTTCACGGAGACGCACCCCAGCCACCTCTGGGGGGGCCGTGTCTAAGCACCCAGCTGGCCAGAGCTGGCGAGGAGCGCTCAGTGGGGAGACCCCCGGTGGCCGGGCGAAGGTGCAGGACGGAACAGCACGACTTTTGTTTCTCAAACGGGACGTCTACTTCCTGCGGAAACTCTGAAAAACACGATGTCACAACCGGGAGTGCTCGGCCCCGCTGGCCTGAAGCCAGGATGCTGTCCAATCTGCCGCACGGCCTCCCTGTCCGTCTTACATCTGTGCCCCACCCCCTTTGCTGTCCCCGCCGCTAAGGAGAGGCTCCATTTCCCTTTCATAACCCCAGAAGGCCCAACTGCAGCTCTTGCAAGTCGGACCACACCCCAAGGCCTGCTCCCGCCCGCGCTCTGAAACTGCGGCCCCCGTTGCTCTCCCCGGAGCCCGCCTTCCTCGACCCCTCGCCCTGCACTGGTGCTGGCCGCTGCCTCCTTGAAACTCTCCTCTGAAACTCTCTGCCCTGTGACGCCCCCTAAAATCCATATGTGAAATCCTGATGCCCCTCAGAACGTGACGGTAATCGTGACAGGGTCGTCTTCGAAGAGGTAATGAAGTTAAAATGAGGCCACCAGAGGGGCCCTAATCCATGACGACTGGGGTAGTGATAAGAAGAGGAAATGTGGACGCAGAGGGAAGACCGTGCGGAGACGCGGGGAGGAGACCGCCGTCCGCGGGCCGAGGAGGGCGGCCGCGCAGGACCCAGCTCTGCTGACGCCTCGATCTCGGGCTTCCAGTCCCCAGAGCCGTGAGAAAACAGATTTCTGCTGTTCGAGCCACCCAGCCTGTGGTACTTTGTCACGGCCGCCCTTCCCATGTCTGCAAAATGGTGCTAAAAGCTCCTATGAGTCACGATGACACGGAACGTGACATGGCCAGGATTCAGAGCACCAGGGTCCTCAACTGGCCCCTTCCTGCGGCCACGGCCACCCCGGGGTCCCAGGAGAGACAGCGGCCCCAGGCCAAGGCGCACGGTACTCCCTGGGCCAGGCACAGCCCACAGACCACACGCAGCCTCCTGCTAATCTCCCCTGGACACGTGCTGGCCACACGATCCCTCTGGCCTGCGGCACGCAGTGTTGACTCTTGGCCTCCCATAAACAGCAGCAGCAGGTAGGGTCAGAAATTCCCACCAAGACGCCTGACGACTGCCCACAGCAGGAGGAGAGAACCCTTTGCAGGCCCAGATAGACACTACTACTCAATACTGACACACCGTTGCTAAGCGCAGACTTGGCCTTGAGCCCCTCTCACAATGCCGAGCAGCTCGGCTCCTAAGGAACTGGAGCCGGTGGTGACCAAGGCGGCCCGCTCGCCTGGGCCTACAGAGCGGCCTACATTTTCTGCATAACGAGGCGGTATAACCGCTAAATGAATTGGATTTCTAAGAGACACCGAGCCGGCTGACTCCGAGCAAGTTAGAGCAAACCTTTGGGGCGTGCTTACCACGTTCCCAGCACTGCTCCTGGTTCCGACACATGTCACCTAAAGGAATCCACGCAGCACCACGAAGTAGGGACTGTCAGCACCCCCGGCCCACAGATGAGGATGCTGGGGTGCAGAGAGGTTGTCCACACACCCGAGATTGGGGTCCGGACTAGCTCCAGGTCCATGCCCTTCGCTTCTCAGATGGGAGTCCCCGAGCTTTAGAGTGTGTCATAGTTGCCCGGAGGGCTTGTTACAACACAGAGCTGGGCCCGTCCCCTGAGTCCCCATTCCGGAGAGTGTGGGGCCTGAGAATCTGCATTTCTAACACGTTCCCAGGTGATGTTGGTGCTGCTGGTCCAGGGACCACACCTGGAGTGGCACTGCCCTAGGGAAGGAAAAGGGCCTCCCACGATGACAAGTTCACAGGACAGCCGAGCGGAAGTCATGGGCCTACGTGGCAAATCCACCCGACTCAGGGCCTGGGACAGCGTATGGCCACAAATATTCTCTTTCTTCCCCTGACTCAAGTGAGCTTTGGGCACCTGCCAACAGAGGGGTGGGGCAGGCGGCCTGCCCTGCTGTTTCTAGAACTCTGCCATGTCCTCCCCGGGGGCCTGGGGCAGCCACCACTGACCACTCAGTTCCATGGGAAGAGGACCCCCCCGACGCCCAGCCTCTGAGCGTGACACCCTGCTGTTCTGATTCATCATGCTGATAAAATCTCGGCCGAGCCTCAGAGGCGTGAGCACTGTAAGAGCCAGCAGGCCTGACATCTACCAACGGCCAGACTGAGAGGTACGCACGCTGGATCTCGTGTTTCTAAATATTAACATTTGAATTTTGCAAACTCTGCTGGTTCTTTTAAAAGGGCTACTAGGAAGGGGATGAGGGAGGGGGGAATGCAGGCCCTGATTTACTTTTGCATAATGCTTTCCCAGTCTGAGAACGTGTCCCTCTGGCAAGCCACTTTCGCCCCTGGCCCAGGGCACGCCTGCCCCACCCGGCCCCCACCCAGTCCCACAGGGAACCCCCACTGCTGCCACCCAGCCCAGGGCCGCCTCTGAACTGGAGTGACCCGGTCCTCCTGGCCCAGGCCCAGGCAGACAGCTCATTGGGGTCACTGGGATTCACCCGTTAGAAAGAGGAACACGCTGACGAGCTAAAAATAACACTGCTGAGCACAGAGGAGGCCGGCCGTCCCCGATGATGTGCGGTGCCGCCTCTGTCCTGCCCCGTGGTGGCCGAGGGTCTTGCGTGGGCCAAAGGCGGGAGCCCAGCTCCCTGTCTGCGGCAAAACCCTGCACTGAGGTTCCGGGTGGGCAGTGAGTTTACTTGGGGTTAGAAACATCCGCAAGTGGTGATTTCTTCCCCCAACCCTCAGACTCCCTGATAACGACAAGGAAACTCTGCAAACAGCACCAAGGGCGCGCAGCCTCGCCGGACTTAAATGTGATGTCGATACAGAGTGGAAGGCAAAATAGTCTTATTTCTGACCTCGAAACAAAGAATGGTAGCTGCAGGCAGGCAGAAGGGCCTGGAATGAGGTCGCCTGACCATTGAGCAGGCTCCCCCTGCTCTGCCCCTCGTCCCCCAACCACCTGCTCCCTTCCAAAGATCTCCCCTAGGAACCACTTTTTCCAGGTGGCAGCCGCGGGGGGCACAGCTCTCCAGTGCTCCTGGGCTGCAGACACCTCTCCTAGAACACCCGGAAGGGCTGCAAGCAGGTGGCCCCACCTGCCCGGGGTGTGCAGCGGCCTTATGAGGTTCGGGGTTCCAGCCACACGGATCGCGCTCAGAATGCGTCTCTTCGCCCCCGTTCATCGGCCTGGCAAAGGCCTCCTCATCCCGCACCTTTCTACCCGAATGTCCCTCCTCTGAAGAGCTTCCCCATGACGCTTTGGGCAGAATTAAGGTGTTTTTCTCGTGTTTCTAAGGCCCCTGCTCATCCTCCCAATAACGGTTCTGACCACACTGACACAATGATTTGAATGATTTGCTTTCTGTTCCGCCGGAATCTGAGCTCCCAGAAGCAGGAGTCGTGGGTGCATCAGGGCCTAGCACCCAGCAGACCGGAAGGAGTGGCACCGGCCTGCCTCCCTCCCAGGGTTTTAGGTGCGAAGGCGAACACACTAAAAGTATCCTACAATGGAAGGGCCCTATGAAAATGTAAAGAATCATTATGGATAACTTGTTATTAAAGTTTAAAGCTTAAAAAAAAAAATAGAAGAAGAATGTTATTAGGGCCCAGTCTCAAATGCTACAGTGACCCCAGGGGCCACAAAAGCACCCCGGGGGTTCCCCCAGCTCGCACTGTAAGATGCCCAGCGATAAGCTTCTAGACTTGCCCTCACCCATGGACAGCTCCTGGGCACTCGAAATGTGACAGTTCAAATGCAGGGGTGCTGTTCAGGGCAAAGCACACAATGGATTTCGAAGAACACAGAGAACGAATATAAGACATTTCCTTAGTCACGTTCAGGCTGATGATGCGCATAAATGTTGAATCGATATTTTGGATATATTGGGTTGAGTAAAAAATATTACAATGAATGCTACCTGTGTCGTCTTACGTTTTTACACTGTTCTGCCTGAAAATCTGAAGCTGCATGTGTGTCTCAGGTTGTCCTGGGACTCGGAGTGACGTCCCCGACAATCCACCGGGAGCCGCACCCTCTGACCAGGCCCGGAGCCCAGCAAGGCCCGCTCATTTCTGGGGATTCTCATGATAAAATCCTGTTCCTCTGCTGGTGTCTCTGTCCGGGGACATAGCCCTGTTATCACCCAGCCTTCACCCAGGCTCTGAGGGCCGGGAAACCCTCTGTGAGCGGATCGGGGGCCATCTGGCTGTCTCAGGACAGGAGCCCACCTGCCATCCAGGGTTCGAATGCACACAAGGCCAGCATTGGGTGTTGTGGCCTCAATTCAGCCCATCCTGGCAGCGTGAGCTCATTGTGTGGCAGAGCTGCCCTGATTTAGGTCAGCGGCCCCGTTACCTCAGAGTCCGAGGGAGAGTTTCTGTGGGGTTTTGTCTCTGCCACTCTTTGCTACCTTGTCTGCTTTTTGCAGAAAACGCCACTTTGCGGACGCACTAATGCTTTAAAATGCAGTGAGGTCTGGTTTCCTCATGCTACCCACCCCCCCCCCCCCATCCGCACAGAATGGCCTGCTCATGTCGGGGTTTGTTCCCATCTTTGAAAGTCAAATGCATAAGTCAGAATCTAACACCACTTCATTTTGGGGAAAAGAAGCACATTCCATGCTTTTCACCTGCAGCTCGGTTTTCCAAACCACACTGGAGCCCAACGCTTTCACCCTCCCCCTCCCAGCGTGCGGCTGAGAATCAGGGCCACTCGAGCAATGAACCCTGAAACCCCGTGCAGAGCTCCAGAGGCCAAGAATATCCGGCAGCCACTCCCTCCTCTCCCATGCGAAATATGGGACACACCTTCCTCGTCACAAAATAATCAGTGGCAGTGACTTAGATATGACACAGTTTTGAAAGAAGAGTCTTGGGAGAGTCTAGAGGCAAAGACGTTTTTTCTCTATCATCTTCTAAATTGTCTTATTTATACAAATAATATAAGGCTGTGTTCTCACTGTTAAAAAAAAAAAAATCCCAGAGTGCGTGACAGAAAGCTCACGCCGCTGCCACCTCCAGGACCCGGCTTTTGTTCCCAATGACACGTGCCGTCTGTCGAGCTCGGTTGCCAGCCCTCCCTGCCCCTGTCCACAGGACACGGCCAGGGCCCCAGGCACACCTAACCCTCTCCCTGCCGAGACCCAGGGGACACCTGTGTGCAGACGCCCCTGGTGGGGACAGAGACGTGTGAGCTGGGACCACTGCTCCAGCGTTATGCACAGCTAACCTTTGTGCCGTCTCAGAACCAGGACCGGATGGTCTTCCCGCCAGGTTCTAGAAGGCCAGAGCCACGATTTCCTCCTCCCTGCACCCCCAATGTCCGGCCCAGAGCTGGCGCCCGGGAAGCAATCCACAGGCATCTGCTACACTGTCCCGAGGCGCATCTTCTTTTCGAGAAAGCTACCGTCACACGGTGATTTCCAGCCACCTCGGGGACTCCTTGGACGTTCTCCAGAGTATGGGGAGCTAGGAGGCGCACCCAGAAAAGTGGCAGCCCCAGCCTCTGCAGCCCAGGTGGCCCCACTGTGTGACAGGCTAGGGACACCCACACTTCACTCCCAGCCTGTTCGGGGGCAGCTGCAAACGCTAGATGGACAGACAGCCCTGAACCACGTGGGGGCTCCGTGCATCCAGGTCAGCCCAGCCAGGCAGAGGACCCATCCACATGCCACCGGGCGGGCTTTCCGCAGGAGGCCTATGCCCGGGGAGCTGGTCTGCGGAGTCAGATTTCACCCCCTTCAAAATCTAGTTCAGCTACCTACCAGTAAAATCTGCCTGTGTTTACTAACACTGACTCCTTTCTGCTTACTCAGGAAATGTTTACAGACCAAGTGCCCGTGTAGGGCGCTGAGCTATGAGAAGACACATGAGAAACGGTTCTGCCCACAAGATACCTCCAGTCTCCTGGAAGCCCCCAAATCGGGAGACTGGAGTTAACAGACAATACAAGGTGACAAAGGACCAAGCAAGCGGCTTGGGCGGGGGGTCCTGGAGAACCAGGACTGAAGACCTGCTCCCTCTCTAAACCTCTTGGTCGCAAGCCGCGACATTCAGCAGACACCCTCTATCGCCTTGCAGGCTGCCTCTAGCTCCCCCCAAAAGGGACAGGAAGAGACAGGGAGCGCACACTCACCGTGCAGGGCAGGGCAGGACATGCGTCGAAGCTGGAAACCATGCAGACGCTGTGGCCTGGCAGGTCTGCAGGGAGGGGACCCGGGGGAGGGACCTGCCGGCCCCCTGAACGCCGTGTGCTCATTACAGACTTGTATAAAACACATTTTTTTTTTTTAAAGGAAAAGCTTACACATCAAATGACAAAGATTACATGGGAATGGCGATGGTACCTACCTCACGGGGCCACGGGAAGACAGAGTGAGTTTACGTGAAAGTCCAGACCACGGCCTGGCACAGGGCCGGTACTGTACGGTAGCCCGCTTATCCACGGGACCCTGACGCCCCCGACAGCACTGAACCCGAAATGCACTGCTTCTTCCTACACGTACGTCCCTGTGATAGAACCCATGACTTACGAATTAGATACGGGAAGCGATGAACGAGAAAGAACTAATAGTAAAATAGAAAGGGAAGAGCCGCGTGCCGGGCGGGACGGAGCAGGACGGTGGGAGGGTTCGTCGAGCTACTCGGAGTGCTGTACAGTGTGAAACTCACGAGTCGTCTATTTCCGGAATAGTCCACTTAGTATTTTTAGATCATGATTGTCCGGTAAGGGGGAACACGGTACAAAATTCGTCATCGTCTTCATCATCGTCATCGTCTTTGTTACTGTTGCTGTTCTGAGATTAGTTACGGCGCCTTTATCTAACGCAGACGTTGTCCTACTAAAAAGGAACACTTAAGACATGGGGGAAGTGAAAAAAAGTGGTTTATAACACGAAACGTTAGCACGATCCCGACTTTTTACAAATGAGCATTTACTCACGAGCACAGAAGAGAGGCCGGAAGTGTGTTTGCTGAGGCCCTAGGAGCACTCATTCCACACGGCAGCAGCGAGCCTGCTTTTCCTTTATGATTTGTGATTCTTCTGGCTCCTCGAATTTTCAAAGTAAAACATATGCTTTTTATGACATTTCTTTCATTTTAAAAAGTGAGAGAATGGCATTTTTTTGGCCCACTACCTACAATTCATTACATGAACTGCTGGTTGTTTTTTTGTTTTTTGTTTTTTGTTTTTTTTAGCTCCTGCAGAGGAGGGTCCAGGGTCTATTTTCATTGCCACGTTCCCAATACAGATAATGATTACTCCCACGAGGCAGCTTTTTAAAACGACAATACAGTCTTTCTATAACAGCTAATTACCTCTGAGCCTTTCAGCTGAGCCTAAAAAAGAACCAGAGTTTTAAAAACACCGGCCTCTCCCGCGCCGGAGCCCTGGGGTGCTCATTCAGTTCCCGGGGGTCTTCCGCTTCCCTCTACCCGTCCGCTAGAAAGGGCAGGGGAAAGAGAGAAACGGCCACACGACGCCGACCCATGACCTGGGGCTTTCCTGACTGACTTCCTGTCCAGGTGCAGCCCACTCCGCGATGGCCCCAGACTCAGCCGAATGGCCACACTTCGAAGCCACTCGACAGAGCCTGGACCTGCCCCAGGCCCTGCCACCAGCAGCCGCACTGTGACGAGCATCGTTTACCACGCATTCCTCCTGGTCTCCCGGCCCAGAGCGCTCCCCTCTTTGGGAATTGGCGACCGCCCAAATCCAGAGCCCCACGCTCGTCCGCGACATGTCAGGAGTGACCGCCAGCATGTCCAGCCTCGCCAGAGAGCTGCGGAGTGGCTGGCAGGCGGTTTGTGCAGGCGTGGCATGCAGGAAGAAGGCTACAGGGTCGTTGCCCCCACCCTGCTGTGTGGCCGTCCTGGTTCAGACAGCGGAAGGGACCCGGCCAGCACGAGCGGGGATTCGCCAGCCTACCTCTGGGCTTGGAGAACTCTGGGTTCGAATCTCAGCTCCACTTACAGGCTCCAAGACCTTGGGCCTCTGTCGGCCTTTCTAAGTTCCAGGGTTTAGGGTGATCCAATGGGGCAGTGGTGGCCCCAGCCCGTAGGGTCACGACAATGGTTATACAAAGCACATAGGACATGTCGCTCAGTTCTCGGGCACAGCAGCTCCTCTAAGAAACGTGAGATCGTTTCAGAGACGATCTGTGTAACACCTGAGTCATGCTGAGAGGTAGTGGGTCTTGCCACAAAGCCTCTGTCACCTAAAGCGCCCATGCTGGTGTCCATTTCCCGTGGAGGTCCGCCTGGCCGCCCTCGGTGTGCAGGCCCAGGCATGCTCGGCGCAGGCGAGTAAACAGGGCGAGAAGCTCAAGTCTCACAAAAGGTAAACGACCCCGCCCCAGGCAGACCCCGGCTGGGCAACCCCACGTAGAGGCCCCGGCTGGAGCTGCAGGCAGCAGGAGGCAGCTCCAGGCTCTGCGGTCACCGGAGGAGACAGGTCCCCGTGGGGCCCAGCCTGGAAGGACGTGTGCCGAAGACTCTCCAGCCCGTGCTCCCAGCTCCCCGCTCTCAGCCCGGCCTGTCCAGCGGCGAGCCGCGCACGCCCTGCCTCACGCCTCCCTGCAAACCGGGGCCCGGGGAGCCCTGGACGCTGCAGAACTCATGAGCTCATCATCAATCCCTGACACTATCATTAGTTATCAGTCCCAGGCATGAGGCCTCGTTTCCTACAGAGACCGTGTCCTGACATCTCTCAGCAAGTCCTTATCTACCCCCTCTGAGAGCCATCATTTGAGAAGTTAAAATCCTAAAGGGAGGAGATGATGAGTTTCTAATAATAATGACGGTAACGACAAACCCCCTGGGACTGGGGAGGGGCCGCTGCTGGGCTTCGGGGCTGCTCCCTTTGTGAATCCACTGCCAGCTCTCTGTGCTTGCCAGTGTGGACGCGAAAATTACTCAGACTCGTTGTAAGAAGAGAGAAGGCAGGCATGCGTGCCCGCAAAGGCCAGCGCCAGCGGCGCCCGGGAAAGCAGAGACACAGCGCGGTGGCAGCCGCCCCGGGGCAGCCGAGCAGACGGAATCTCCTCGCGTCCGTCCGGTCGCGCCGGCCTGGCCCCCGCGGCTCAGGAATGCCCCTCGCGCGGGTTTCCCGAGTCGCGAGCCGTGAGGAGCTGGTTGCATCCGTTTTCCTTTGCTTTCTCCACTTTTAAGGTTGATTTGTGGTTTGTGTGTTTTTACACAAGGCAGATTCGCCGGCCGTGGGTGCGTCACTGTACACACGCCGACGCTCCGGGCGTTTAGACATGAAAGTCGCGTCCGCGAAGCGAAGCTCGCGCGCTCCGCTTTTAGGGAAGGGTAGAAGACGGGGCGCCCGCGCTTTAACCCCCAGGATTCCAACGCCCTGGAAGGGTTTCCGTGCCCCAACCTTGACACCCCCCCCGCCCCACCCCACACCTGCCTATGCGTTATTCTCAAGGGCACAAGGCAGGGGTCACAAACAAGATCCCAGACTTCCAAACCAGAAAAGGCTGCTGTCTCTGGCCACAAACTGTCACCAGGATAAGATCCCTCGGACTCACAAGAAAGAGCAACCTTGGGGCACAAAATGAAGTAAGTGCGTCGAGTCAGAGACCCGGCACGGCCATCTGGGAGGGACGGGGCAGAGGGGGCGTCCGGTTTGATCGGAAGGGCCCAGACTTGCACCTCCTACGAGGCTCGCACTGGACCAGGCTGCCGGACGCATCACGCGCTGTCTCCGCTCTGAGCGCTCCTCTCTCTGGTTTTCGGCGTGGGCTGAAAGTCTCACTACGGAAAGCAAATGACAGTCAGCCCCCTCCAGGGCCACGTTTGCTCTCAGCCACAATGGGAAGGACGCGCCCAGCAGGCCAGGTGGCAACTGCTTCCAGGCCACTCCAGCGTCCCCGTACCCACCTCTCTGGCATGCCCCGCCACCCTCTCCCACACTGGCCTGTACAGCTGGGCCAGAAAGGTTTCGCCCACAGCGAGGGGTTAGGGCTGGAACCTCAAGTTCAGGTTCCAAACCAAAGCCTCGGGCCTTGTCTTCTTGTCCCATTAACTAGCTCCCGTCAGTCTAAGCATGCGCTGAATTTTAGGACCAGTCACCAAGCCGCCCAAGGTAATGAGACCTGACCCCAGCCGACCCTTCTCGGGAGAATGTTTCCTTCACGGAAACCACGGTCCCTGCATAACCTGACACCGGTGTGCACGTTTGCAGGCACCGGCCGATCCTACACCACGTGGTCCGAATAAGGGACTTCCTGAGTAAAAGCGAATGTGGAACCGGTTTCAAGTTCAAAGACCTCTTAGCATTTTTCTGGGGAAGAGGTCAGTGACCGGTAATGACTTCAGGGAAGACGGCTGGCAAGACACCAGAATGAGGAAGCCAGGCGCTCTGGGCGTGGTGGGTGCAAGTCACGCTCGCAGCCCGGGAGCTCCGGCCGCAGGAGGCAGAGGCCGGAGAGGAGGAAACACTTGAGGGTGGGCCCCCCCTCCCTCCCGCCAACCTGGGGACGAGCGAGCTCCAGGCTTCGCCCCCGTCTCGTTCCACATCTGCGCTTGGATTCGTGTTATTTTTGTGGGCCAGGCTTCCATTAGGTCTCAGGCTCAGAGAACTAAAATGAACCCGGAGGAACAAAGGGAGCTGGCGGAGGTTGCCACACGCCTTCCTCCCCACGCGTCCACGCGGGCCGGCCTGGGTGCTGGCCCCCGGCCCACGGCTTCCCCTTGGAGAGGGGCTGGCGCTGCAGAACGAGACGCACGGCCTTTGCAAAATCAAACGGCAACCGTTTCTAGGTCTTGGTCAGGACTATATTGATCTCTGATGATGATGTCACAGGAATTGAGAGTGGCAGACAGACGTGTGAGCCAAATCGAGAGTCGCCCAAGCTAAAAATAGCTGTTAGCACTGACTGCATGTCTCCCTGAGCTTACACGCCCTTCTCACCTGCGTGTCATCGAAATCAAAGAGGCCCCTGTTGTTCCTTTCAGTTTGTAGATGGGGAAACTGAGGCACGGAAAGGTTATGTAAAGATACTGACAGCAAGCGTACAGCACAGAATTTGAACCACGTCTCTGAGGACGTCTGCTCTTACCCGCAGTGATAAATATCCTCAGTAAGGAAACGTGAGTGATTCGTTTCTGGGGAGCCTTCCGTTCGAGTCACCTCGAGTAGTGGTGTGTCTCTCTCTTATCCACCAAGTAATTATCCCTAGCGAAGTTCGACCCAGGACAAGTACTGAACAAACCCGGACTGTATATCAAGATCTTCACATTCAGAAAAATCTACTTCGGAACGATAACACAGCCAAAGAACTTTTTAAAAATTTAGCAAAATTAATGTCCACTGATAACGTAAAGAGGTTACTGCACACTTAATAACACTATCACCATTAAAATTTCAAGACTAAATAAAATCATTCACTGATCTTTTTCTAGGACTTGGCACTTTTTTAAAAGTTCCATACTTTTTAACCAGATACATGCTCCAGCCCTCAGAATTAAGATGAGCACTCATCTAGAAATTTCCATAAAGTGGGTTAGGCAATCAGTATATGTATTTCTGGGGACCACACTGTGCCGGGTGCTGGGGCCCGGTCCCTCCCTCGCAGCCTCTGGCTATCTCCACTGTACGTCACATCCTGTGGGGGCTGGGACAACGGAAATGGCCTGACACCTGCTTACACCAACTGCAGAGGCCAGGGTGGGGGGCGGGCTTGTCTCAGTGGCACTGGTCACTGCACCGGCGTCTTTGCGACCGCCGCAGCATCTGTCAAACTGAACCCACTGAATGACACTCGATTTGTCATGGATTAGACTAAAACTTTTGAAATGCGGAAACCGGTGTCTGCTCATAAATTGTTATAGAGCATTTCCAAATATGAAATTACATAAATCCTTGAAAACATTTAACATTTATAATAAAACATCGGAGGTAACCGATGGGCCTCATAAGCATTCATCTACTCATTTTGCAAACATATCTGAAAATAAATATCTATAATTAGCCATTTACGTATTTCAGAGCTCATGTTTTCTGTTTGTTTTTAATGCAAACCACTCACTTCAGCAGACGACTAGGAGCCAGGACAAGAGGAAAAGATCACAGAACTAGCTCTCACCACTGAGATGTCACCTGAGCGAAGGAAAGGCCCTGATTGAAACCTTGCTTTTTTTTTGACGCTATGATTCATAGCCGTCGGGATCACCGGGCCTCTTTCTCTGCAGGACCCAGAGGACAGCCATGCAGCCTCTCTCAGTTGCAGTCACAAAGCTGCTGGCCGCAGTGTCCCGCCTCTCAACGGTGGTGTGGAAATTGAAGGCCGTGACCACACCATCTCGGCCTGACCCAGAGCAGTGCTGGCAAGGGCCAGACACGCAGAATGACTGATAAAATTACATCCTTACAACGAACTGATGCCGAGGGCAGAGACAGAAAGCGCCTCTCCCTGCTCACTTCTGGCCTCGTCACCAAATACAATCATTGTTGCTATCCTGATTACCCAAAAAGTATATGTTCTCAAAACCCGGTAGTAAAAATAACAGGGCTTATTTTAAAAAAGGGAGAAAGAGAGAGACAGACCATACAAGACTAATGCAAATTTGTACCACCCGGATTAACAAAGAAAGTAACCATTGCAATTTTAAAAATCACCAACACAGTTAAAAATGAGTTCAATTATTAATAAGTGGAGAAATAGGACTTGCAGATGGATATTTGTGCACCCATTTTCATAGAAGCATTATTCGCAATAGTTAAAAGGTGAAAAACCCAAGTGTCTGTGGACAGATGAAAAAATGTGGTATATACATATAATGAAAG
This sequence comes from Rousettus aegyptiacus, assembly GCF_014176215.1. Lineage (NCBI taxonomy): Eukaryota > Metazoa > Chordata > Mammalia > Chiroptera > Pteropodidae > Rousettus > Rousettus aegyptiacus. Next base: position 40,679,182 of record NW_023416288.1, on the reverse strand, counting down.
ACTAATCAGCCTTAAAAAGGAAGGAAGTTTGGACACACAACGCAACATGGATGAGCCTTGAGGGCATTACTCAAAGTGAAACGAGTGTAACTACAAAGGACAACTACTGTATGAATTCCACTTATGTGAGCTTCTCAGGCGAAGTCAAATTCATAGAGGCAGAAAGAATGGTGGCTGCCGGGAGCTGGGGAGAGGAAGCAGAACGGGGCTGGGGGTTAGTGTTTAATGGGAACGTAGTTGCATTTTGGGGAAGAAAAAAAGAACTTCCAGAGATGCACAGTGGTGACGGCTACACGACAATGTAAACGTTCTCAGTGCCAACGGACTATATACCTAAAAGCGGTCAAAACGGTAAATTCTACATTCTGCATGTTTTACTGACTTCAAACATTTAAAAAAAAAAAAAAAGAAACAGAGACTCCAACTTAAAATTCTAAAAGGTGAAGACGGCTTGGCTGAAGAGGAGGCATGGTGGCCTGCCTGGAGGCTGTGGACCAGTAATGACGAGGACAAATGCACAGAGCTCAGAGAGATCCATGCGAAATCGCGTCCGGAACAGAGCGGGCAGCCAAAGCGAACCAAGAAGAACAAGGCGGACGGGTTCTGGGTCCCTCCGTGGCTGGCAGAGTTCTGCTGGACTTGTGCACTATCGCGAAATAGTCTCACACGCTGGGAACGACGGACTTCTGTCTTACACAGACATCATTCTCCTGTGTCTGGCCGTAACAGCGTATGACCTAACCCGTGTGACGGAAACATGTGTTGTAGTGAAACAGTTTGGTTTTTAACACTTCCAATAATAGTTCCTGAGACCACCGAAAGAATGGTTAGCTTGCTCACTTTTAATCAGCCCGATTTTTGCATATACCCCAGCCTACACGTCCACCCACGCACATACGCACCGATGCATGCTCCACCGCAATTTATTTTGAATGACTCTTAATTGCTCGCCTTGAACCATTCTATTTCCCTTAGATCAATGCGGACATTTTGATTTAGTCATTACGGGGGAAAACAGATGATTCCTGCGCCCTCCAGCAGGCCGTGGCTGTGTTTTCATGGTCCAAGACGAGGAGGCAATGATGCGCTGTTCTTGTCCTCACTGAGGCTGACAGAGGCCCCTAAGGCTCCCGCTGAGGCTGGGCCGCAGGACTGGACCCCGCTGCGCCCTCTGGGCATCGCACTCAGGACTCAGGCTGATCTCACTTAGGATAAACCTTTGGGGTCAGAAGAGCTGGTCTGACTCAAAGCCATTTCCCACTGGCCACTGTCGCCTTCCACTGCGAACCCAGAGGGAATGAAAGACGAGATCTAAAAGACTAAAACCGCGCTGTTGATGTCCTACAAACGCCCAGGAGAAACCAACCCACTAAGCAAAATAAATAGAAAAACCAAGGTATGGCCTTATTTTCATCTAGAAAGAATAAAGTGAAGGTAAATGCTCTATACTCAAATATCTATACTCAACAGCCAGTTCGACCTGTTCCACGTTCAATGGTCTCTTCAGCCGGCTCGTAAAGGGATATTCTGACTGATGCTGTCCTCTTTTGTGCCAAGGGTAAGGCTTTCTATGGAGATTAAAAGAAACTTGATACAGAGCATAGAACCCCCCGCAAAGCCTAACGATGTGCCAAACACACACATTGCCATGAACACAGAGGGCGTGAAGCGAAACCTCAGCGCTGCTTAGAAACTGCGAGCAGATGCCAGAGGCGCGATTTTCCTTCCCTTCCTGGAGCCGTCTCCAGCTCAGAATGCCAGTTCTTACCAGCGACCTTCATGGGTGGGACAGGACAGCATCTTTCTAGGGTGGCAGCGGGCCACGGCTCACGGGGGTCAGGGCGAGGAATCCGGGTAGCCACATGCTCACCAATCACTGTTAAATCAGGCCTGGCTCAGGGATGCTTAATGCCAACGTGATCGATAAACGTTCATTACCCGGACACCCGAAGCAGGCTCTTTACGTCTAATCTAGTCCCAAGAGAAAATCTTGCCACTTGCACCAAGAGTCACACACGTGACGTCAAAAACCAGACACGACACAGCGATCGGCGGTGGAACAGACGAGTACATTGTGGCACGTGCACGCCCTGCACCAGGGCCGTGTTCACACTGAGTGGATCATGCGCAGCACGACTGGACCTGGGGCGCGCGGGGCCGAGGCCGCCGACGCGCGAGCGGCGGGGAAATGCGCGTCACACCCCGGAAGCGAGGCGCGCACGCGTGTGCGTAACGCTCCCCGGAAACGCGGGGACACGTGAGCGCGCGTTCCCTCCGCGTGCGGGGGACGCACCCGGCCGGCGGGAGGGCGCGGGCCGCTTCGCCGGTTCTTTCTGTGACACACACGTCCTGTGGGAGTCTCCGTAGTGACTCATTTTGTAAAAAGAGAACTGAAGACTCGGGAAGATGAGAACTCTCCGGGGGAAGGACGAGGGCCGGCTGTGTGGCCCCGGAGCTTTCTCCTGTCCTCACACAGCCCCGGGGCTGACGGTCCCAGGGGACACGTGAATCTCGACTCTGCGACTGTCACCCGGCTAAGACAGACTCCGGGTTAAACACGGTCTGTGAGCTGGTGCACGCAATGCCTCTTCTTTATGTGAAGGGATCGAAACGCACCAGGGGTTTGGAGCAGGCGTCAGCAAACGCAAACCCATGGGCCACATCCAGCCTGCCACCAACCCGTGTTTTGAACACCCGAAGCAGAAAGGTACACGATTGTGAAAAAATCCACATAGTCCGAGGAAAACAGACAAAAATGTAACCGTCACTCGAAGCGAAGCTGCTCCCCCATCGGCCGTGAAGCCGTGCTGACCAGCGATGCCCTCCAACGTCCCCGCAGAGAAAACCTGCCGTGACACGAGCTGAGTGTGCGATCTCAGAGCACGACAGACAAGCAGCAATTCTGGGGAGCCCTCTGTCAGGCCGGCCCACTAGGTGGGTGTGACCAGATCTGATCTAAAAGAGACCACGCTCGGGCTCCCGGGTCTGCATCACCTCTCCTGGGAGCCCGGCTACACTGTGTGTCAGCCAAGTACAAAACCCGCGCCAGATGAGCCAGGCTTGGGTCCCTGCGGGGAACGTGGTGATATGTGCATGCCATCTGCACGTTCGCTGCCACTCAGAGTCGCCCACAGTCAGCTGATGAATCCGGGGAGAACTGTTATAACCCACGGCAGGTGAGCTAGCTCAGGAGAGGGGCTGAGCCAGGGGCTGGCAGCCCTCTGCGCCCCTTCTCTGAGACCTGCCTCACCCCTTCCGCCTCAGAGGCCCTGACTCACCCACACCAGAGCCTCCGGGTTGCCATGGCTACCGCTGTCCACAGACCCATTTAACCTGCTGGTCCATGTTGCTGAGGTCGTGGGGGCACCAAGGCAAACTCCAGCGTTTCCTAATCCTGTGGCCATATATATATTTCGATATCTCCTCTACACCACTGTATTTCCACATGACCCACATTTCCCTCTACAACAAGAAGAGTAGTGGGGGCCTAAGAGCATAAAGGAGCCACGGGACGCAGGCCAAACTCAAGACGCTTCTTACCCTGCAAATTTCACTCAAAACTTCTTTCTACGCCTCCCATGTCAGGCTGGGCGAGACGTTAGGAATGCAACGATCTCATTGGTCATCGTGACTTTATAAAAAGTCAGCCCTGGGATGGGTAGGTGGGTTCAACCGTTGCCAGAACTGTCATGAACGCGGGACATGAGGGAGCCACAGGGAGGGGGCGATTAGGGCAGCGGGCTGAGCCGGCGCAGTGCGGGGGTAGAGATGCGGGGCCATAAGATGAACGGGGTGTACACACAGCAGGGAACTGCTGACCATCTGGTGACCCCTGCTCAGTGGTCCTCATACTTCTGCCCAAGCCAGCACCACCAGGGAGCTTGTCAAATGCACAGTTCCCAGACCCCGCCCACAGAGGTGGGAGCGGGGAGGTCTTGGGGGGCTCAGGAACCCACACGGAGGATCCAGCCCAGGTCATCCTGCAGATGATCCAACCGCAAGTCAGGAAGCGCTGCCGAAGGCTGTGGGGCTGCGGGGAGACGGGGTCGCAGGCTGGCCCGAGCTGTCCACGTCACTCTGGAGCCGGTGAGGTGAGAAAAGGCTGGAGGCCAGAAGACGAGTAAGGGGGACCCTCGTGCACAAGGCCCAGGACACAGATTGGGGCAGAACTGACCGGACTTACGATCAACGCCCAATGTCCCAGGGGACACAGAGCAGGGAAACAGCCCGATTCGTCCACGACAGGGGCCAGCTTACCGGAGGAAGGGATGTTAAATTGGGACCCGAGGATGAGCTGGCATTAGTGAGAAATGCAGGCGGCCACATACGGGCTCCTGAACTTCACCCCCACCAGGGCTATCGTGACAGCCATCGCGTGTGTGTCCTGACCGTGGCCACAATGGAGTCTCCTGCCCGCCGCCCTGGTCTAGAACGAGACGCGGCGAAGGGCACAGCCGCAGAGTCCCCGGCATCCAACGGCAGAGCCAGGGAGGGGCGCCACGGCCCTGGTCTCTGAGGGGGGAGACCCCGCAGCCTTTCCGGAGACCCCCCTTCAACTGTCCCGCAGGGGAAAGGAGAGCGTGGGCAGGACGGGAAGGAAGAAAAGGGCTATGGCCCCGTCACCTTTGCCATCTCCCGCCAACCCCGACTGGGCCACGGAGAAAGGGTACGACGGAATGTGGCACCTGGTAGTGGCGAGACAAACGGGGAGTCCGATGAGACTGTGACGCCACCCGCGCAGGCGGGGATCACCCCACGTGGCTTCCTCCTGGTGCATCCTGCGCCCCGCCAATTACCCAAGTCCTTCCTCCAGGAGTTTATTTTGGGTGGAAAAGAGGCATCACAGGGCGTTTCCTATTGCTCTGTAGTTCTACCATCCACGTGCCTGAGGTTAGACTCTTGGAACCACTGGTCACCGCCGGGGAGGAGAGCATGTCAACCTGCCCCTCTTAGAACCAACCGGGGTGCTCTGGGGAGAACACCCACACCCGCCCCGCCCCTGGCTGGGGAGGGAGGTCTGGGGCAGAAGTGGGTCTGGCAAGGGGGGGCCCTGAAAAGCACCCCAGGTGACCGAAGCACAAAAAGGGTTCAGCGCCCCTGCTAGAGGCCCCAGCCCCAGCCCCCAACCTCGCACCTTGGGCACAGTGCCTGTACTGGACAGAGTTCCACCTCCAATTTCCTTCAAGGGAAAGCTTCCGCTGATGCTCAAGGTTTGCAAACCACGGCACACAGATAGGTTTCTGTGTGCCCATAATGTTCCTAATTGTAAAATAATGCATCCCTACCTCGACCACCCTTACGGCACTATCAGAATTCCTGAGCATGCAGCCCATATACACACATACAAAGCTTAGTGATAAATTATACACACGTACTAATGTAATATTATGCACATTATAAAATACAGCTAAAATACAAATGTGAAAGGGATGAGATAATATTCACATAAATAGAAATTCGGGGAATCTCCAGTCCCCACTGGCCCGGCAGTGGTGGGGGAGGGCAAGGCTGATTACTGGGGGGCATGGTAAACCACTGAACCCCTCAGAGTAAAACTGGAACTCTGCTTTATGTAAATATGTTTTTAAAATATATGTGGCAAAAAAAAAAAAAAAATGAAGAGAATCCCCACAGGGACAAAGTTGGTTGGCGGATTAACAGATGGTTAATGGGTAAGTTCTTTTACTCCCCACACAGAAAGCATTTCCAACTTAAGATCCCAGGAGATCAGATGGAGAAAGATCATCCCTTTGGAAAAGGATCACCCCGCAGAATTCCAAGGCCATAATCTCTTTCCTCGTTTAAGTCAAACCTCTGGAAGACAAAAAGGAGTTTCCTCTTGACCCAAAACCTTAAGGAAGGGTTCTAGACCTAGGGCTTTCTCAGATGAACAGGACATGTTCTCGGAGCAGACGCAGCTGCTCTTCGCGGGCTGCTGGCCCCCACCCAGGCCCTGTGCTGGGAGCCACGACCGGCCCGGGGCAGGACGGCACACTCCACGCCAGGGGCTCATGGTGGGGACGTGAGGAGTCACGGTTATCACAAGTCGGAAGGCCTTGGGAGGGGGTCCCACATTGAGAGGGCTTCGCACGGGCTCTGGGCTGGTTTCCCCAGGAGCCACACAGACAGTGGCACCTGCAGAAAGAGGAGGGGAGGAAAGAGCCCGGGAGGAGCCCAGACGGGGGCCTGGAAGGACTGCAGAGCAGCAGGAGCATCGAGGGCGGAGAGATGGCGGAAGAGCCAGGGGGAGGCAGGCGACGAAGAAGGGGCCACAGTGTGTGTGTGTGTGTGTGTGTGTGTGCAAGCGCGCACGCACGCGCGTGTATGCACACACACAGGGAGTCTGAATTCCAGCTAGTGCCATGGGGGACCACCTACAGCAGCGTTTTCAGAGACTGGATTTCCCTTCCAGGAGTCACACTGGCGGCAGTGTGTGCAGAGGACGGGGCGGGAGGCTCTGCAGTGGGCCCGGCCCAGAACGAGGCTCAGGCTGAGACGGAGGAGAATGACAAGAGCTGGGAATGTGATGGCGACGACGGTGGCGACCACGATCCCAGGAAGCAGGGGTGTTGTGAGCGCTTTACACTTAACGAATTCCCTCGCTTGTCCCGACCAGCTCTGGGTCGGGGCACCATCGCCCCCGTTTCCCAAGAGCAGAAGAGGAGACACAGAGAACTTAAATGGCTTAAGTCAGACAGTTCTTGAAAAGACTAACAAAACAAAGAGATGTAAAAACGACTGAGAAGTCAAAGAAGGTGTCATCTAAAGCGTAACTCTGATGGCTTTAGTGAGCTAAAATTTACACACCATAAAAGCCACCCACAGCAAGTGCAAAATTCAATAGCTTTTCAGTAAGTTTGGAGTTGTGCAGCCATCACCACAGTCCCGTTGTGGACATTCACTCCTCCCCCAGACTCCTCTTCTTGTGCCCATTTGTAGCCGACCCCTCTTCCCGCCCTGGACCCAACCGCGGATCCACTTTCCATCTCTAAAAGTGTGGGCAGTCATATTTTAAATCAAAGTATATTGAATTGTCTCTGGATTTAGTAGTTTTCTTTCCCCAGAAGACATTCAAAGTACTGAAGAGCTACTTGGAAGAACCAGACAGCTTTATTTTTAGGTTATAAAACTTTATGCCATAAGCTATTTTCCTCCCACCTCTTTTTTCTCGCTGAAAATGATTTATTCTGTTTTTTTTTGGCATTAGCAGTTTATTTAGGATTATATTTATAATAGAGTCAAACACATATCAAGTAAGCATGATCTCAAGTCACATACAATTATATATTTTTTTTAATTTGAGATGTTTCTCTGTATACAAAAAAAATAATATTTTATTTCAACTAAGTTTCCATTTTTATTGTAAGGATGCCATTACTAAGGAAAAATTATAATCTCCCTCATAGAAGTATGAACACTGATTCTTGAGTATCTCAAACCCTGCTAACATCTTATCTACATGCTCACAACTGGAATGGTGGTGTCTCCTAGCATGTGAATGGAAACAATTTTATTCGAATAACCACTGCATAAGAGAACTTGCAGAATTCACCAGGCTCCCATGACGCTCTAATTTTTCTACCGTCGAACAAGGGCCAGGAATAAGCAACGCTACCTCTTCTTTCCTTCCTCCAAACCCTGCTCTGCCCGGGCAGTGTGGGGGAGGGGTTCTCCTAAAGGGAACGGCCATCCGGGAAGTGTGCTGACGGCCCCCACCCCAAGGCCTGGCTTTGTCCTCTTTAGGAAACTCGCTTCCTCCGTGGGGCCTTGGCCTGGCATCCTGCCCTTCCACCTCCCCAGCCCCACCCCCACCCCGTCCTAGGGGCACCCTCGTCACCAGGGCGGTGGATTAGTCTGAGGTGCCCAAGTTCCTCCTTTACTTAGCGGTCCCACTGAGGGGCCCTGGGCCTCGCCTCCTCAGCCTCGCCCTCTGCTCCAGCCCTGTCCCACCACCTCCCTCAGCACGACATGCTCGGCAGCTGAAACTGTACACCCCGCCTCCACGCCCCAGCCGCAAGAAACCACACGCACGTCCTCGACCTCTCAGACGCTCAGGCTTCTGTTCTCTCCTGCCCAGCACCTCGCCGAAGCCAAGGAAAATCAGCCGGCCTGAGCCATGGTCCCCAAGTGGTCACGTGGCTCTTTATGCCTTTCTGATACATGGCTCTAGAGGAGTGAGACTTAACCAGGGACAATTTTGTCTCCCAGGGGACATTCATTTGACAGTATCTAGCGACATTTTTGGTTGTCACCCCTGGGAAAGGGGGTGTTCCTGGCATCTAAACATCCTACAATGCACAGGCCGGCCCCCACCACCAAGAATTATCTGGCCCCAAATATCAATAGAATGTGCCTCTACGATAACCTCGAAATGAAAAATTTTTTAAAAATCAAAATTGCCATGGTGGAGAGACCTCACTCTAAAGCACATCCTTCTTTTGACATGAGGGTGAATTTCAGCCCTTCCTAATTAGCCGACTGTTACGTCTGCATCTTAAAAATGATGTGTGTTATGAAGAAGACTCTAGAGACATGTAACCGACCTCCTGTGACCCAGGTATGCACATTAGTGCAGGGCCTGGACATGGGCCAGGTATGTACCATTTACCTGGTGAAACGGTCAGAAGGCAAAGAGAAAGCCAGGCTCCAGGAGGAAATGGTGGCTGGCCACGCTGTCTCTGCTGCCCCAGGAGCCAGACCCTGTGTAAACTGTCCCAAAGGCCGGAGTGAGCTCTTCATGCTCCCTGTGCTGCCAGTCCCACTGGCTACCAATGCAGAGCGGGAGGAACCCACCTGGGCTCCAGGCCCTAGCTGCCAGGGATGCTGGGAGAGTAAGCCTCTGCCTTTGCAACTTCCCCATGGGTGGCGGACGCTGCTGCCCACCAAGTCTCACAAGAAAGAAAATTTCCCAAGCACAGAAAGGGCGGGGTGGGAGGGGCCTAGAAGAATGACAGCCATCGGATAGAAGGGCTCTGGGTCCTCGAGAAAGCAAAACGCACAGACAAGAGGGGAGAAAAGGGCCCAAGGACCATTTATATCTTTTGTATGTTTTAAATGTTTAATATCAAAACTAAAGGCCCCTATTTGGGTACCAAAACAGACTGCACAGTCTGTCCGTGAACTATGCAAAAGGCAGAGGTCATGGCATCTGGCTACCAGGTCTTTTTGAAACCAGTTATAGAAAAAGGAATTTCTAATTTTCACCTGGGTCGCTTTTAGGTGAAATCAGACACCAGGTGCCATTGGGCTTGGCTGAAACTAACTATAGAGGAGAGTTTACAAATAGTTAGTTAGAAGGACGTGTACAGCCAACTGTGTGCACGTCCTCCAAACTCTACTGCGAAAGTGGATGAAGCTAAGAAGTAATTAACACTAAAGATAAAGAGCCATTTAAAAATACGGGTCTATTTATAGCTCACACAGACCCAGACATTCTGTGGGTGGAGGCGTGTACAGACATGTCTGCGGCCACACGCACAGGAATCCGTGGACATGTGAGAAGCAAAAGATTTATAAAAATGAGACTCGATAAATGATTTCGAGCTATAAAAAAATAATCCCAAGGTCTTTGATCTCAAATCTGACCTACGATAAAGTCTGACTCACTGCTAGAGTTGTTCGGCACAAATAAAAATTTAAATTTAAACCTTTATAATTTGTGGTCACTACATTTTAGTTTGTTTGTTTAAGCCAGCAGCCATATGCCTGGTCCACTCTGCTGGGTCCACTCATATTTGTATATCTACTCATACAAGCAGGACTTAAAGTGCATTCAGGAATTCATTCATACTTGAAAAATATGAATCATGGAAAAAGGCTAAATGAACTAAAATTACTCAGGGCAAGAATATAAGGTGGATGGAGATGGAACTGAGGTCACCCGATATACAGAAGAGGTTCTGAAAGGCTGGTTTTGACTTCTACTAGGAAAAATTTTTTAAATGGGCCTAAATTACAAATAAAGGGGGTAGGGGATGAGTACCGTGGTAATAAGGACAGTTAAAGACTGAACGAGAACAGAGCGACAATGTGAAACTTCATTCTCTGGGGGTTTTAAAAATAGGGAATCAAAATATCTAAGATTTAACCTCAGAGAGAACGCACAGGACTTTCGTGTGGAAATATTTTAAATTCTACTAAAAGTTCCAACAGAAGACTTAAATAAACGAAAAAAAAAAAATACGGATGTTCAAGGAACGGGCGAGTTAACGTTGCGGTGACCTCAAATGTTCAAAAACGTCATCCATAAAGTCAACGCAATTCCAATGAAAATTCCGTCAGGATGTTTGAGAAGCTCGAACTTATCCTAAAATGTGTATGGTTAGGCAAATTTTTAAGAGGAAGAACGAGGGAGAGAACGCACCCGACCAGGTGCGTCGTGTTAGAAGCAGTAGGGCGAATGGCTCAGGAGCACAGAGAGCCCACGACGCTTGATGGACACGTGACCAACGGTGCGGGCCAAACCAGCGGGGAAAGGAGACGCTGTTTATAGACGGGCCTGGGAAGCCCGAACGAAATAAAACCGGATCCCTATCGCACGCCTACGCAAAGGCAGACTCCAGAGAGACTGAACACTTAAACACACGAGATAAAACTATAAAACTGAGACGCTAACGGGAAAATGTGAGAGCAAACTTGGGGGGAGATGAGATGTGGTAAACGGCATCCAAAGGGAAACTGAACGGTTCGACCACATCGAAGCTAAGCATTTCTGTTGTGTAAAGAGCATCACAGACAAGGGGCCACGCCCTGCCTGCCCGTTAAGTCACTTAGTAGCTGTCCTGGTTTTCCATCGACCCACTCCTGGGAGTACCCCCAATTAAACTTGTTCCTTCATACTTTCTAGAAATAAGAAGGCCATGGAACAACTGTCCCCTTCCTTGACCTCCTGGTCCCATCTCTGGGTTTGTGGATTCTCTGCCTCAGGGTTGAGAAAAAGAGTCTGGGCTCTAAGTCATCCTGCCTGGCTCTGAATTTTTGCTCCCCACTCACCAATCATGTGACTTCCGGCGTGTGTATTTAAGTTCTTAAAGATAAGTTTCCTTATGTGTAAGGTGGGGATACTTTACCAACCTCACCGGGGTGGTGTGAAGATCAAGTCAGTTAATGACTGTAAAAGGCTTGGCAACGGCACTTAGGGCAAAGTAAACAGTCAATAACTGTACAGTTGAGAGGCGCAGACTGCATCACCCGGGCAGACACAGCAGGATGACTGTTAGGAGCGGGGAACACCTGCCAACGGGGGAGCCCCTCGCTGGGGCGCTTAACAGTACGAGCCAGGAAAAGCCGGACTTCGGCTGGCTTCGCACAGGCCCCTCTGAAACTCACCTGGCCGCCGCTATTCTAAAGGGCCCTACATTCTAAAGGGCAAACAAACGGCATGTGTCAGCATTACTGGTAGCCAAGGACAAGCAAAGAACCAGGCAAAGTGCAGCTGCTGCCTCGGTGGGGGCGGGCGGAAGGCTTCAGGAGAAAACCAAGGACTGGCAGGTTGGAAAGAAAGAAATCCGAGCCCCTAAGAGCTGGTCCACACTCTCCATGGCCCAGCAGGAAAGCCACCCGCCTGGCCGGGCAGACCGTCACTCCGGGAACGCTAATGCAGCTTCTAAACAAGCCCCTGAAGATCTCCACCTCTCCAGGAAAAGCCCGGAGGAGCAGGTCCCTGACAAACAGCCACGAAGCAAGTCCCAGGGCGATTTTTCTTACACCATCTTGCTACTAAATTGTTGAATTTACTCCCCAAATTCACATGTTGAGTCCTAACCCCCAGGACCTCAGAATGTGACTGTATTTGAAGACACGGGGGGTCTTTCAAGAGGTGATTAAGGTAAAAGGAGGCCATCGGAGTGGCCCCATGACTGGTGTCCATGGAAGGAGAGGAAATTTGGACACAGACAAATACAGAGGGAAGACTACGCAAAGACACAGGGAGGAGACAGCCATCTGCAAGCCAAGGACAGAGGCCACAGAAGGAACCGACTCTGACACCTTGAGTTTGGATTTCTAGACTCCAGAAATGTAAGAATTAAATGTCTGTTGTTTAGGCCACCGCGTGTGTGCTGCTGTGTTACAGCCGCCCAAGGACAAATACACCCCTTACCTACAGCAATGACATCTTCCTTCCTGGAATGAAGGCTTTTGGTAGAAATAGTGATCACATTCTCTCTCTATGGAAAAAGCTTCAGGGTCAGAAGGGACTTTCGTGATTTAGAAGAAATGTATACATTTAAATATAGAACCTTTATCAGTACACTCAACCGATAAACATATCACAGCTGTTTTGATGAACACCGTATTAGAGCTCGGGGTTACGGGGGCCTTGCGGTCTTAGCTCTCACTCATCGTCCAGTTTGCTTCCATGCCTCGCTTTGGTAGAGCAACGCTGTGCTTCCCCAGGGTCAGCTGTGCCTGTCCCTAGGCTCGTTTGTGCCAGCTGAACATCTTACTCTGGTCTCCTAAAATGCGATGTCAATCGATGAAAGAGGAGTGAGCAGAAGGAGAAGTTGCTACTCAGAAAGCTAAGATGAATGCTTGAAAAGCTTCCATAAAGGCAAGTTGGTTAAAGAAAGTACTTTCAAAATAGGTGTGGGCAAGACGACTGTAAAAGACCGAAAGCCGTAAGTTTTTAGAATCCTGTGCTCCAATGGCTTTGTAAACGTCCTTGCTCTGCTCTGAAGAAACAAATACTAGACACACACACACACACACACACACACACGATATCATTTATATATCAGCATACCTATGAAAGATCATGACCTAGGGAATGCAAAACAAATTGGTTAAGAGAACCTCTAGTCTGGTATGCAGGCTGGCGTGATGAATAAAATACAAATATGCGGAAAAGCATTCATGAACTCAGGGTAGCTTTTTATCATCAGACTTTAAAGTCTAATTGTGTGGGTTATACTCTAAGCTCCACCACTCAAAAACTGTGTGCCCTGGGGAAAATAACTCCGCTTCCCTGAGCCATCCGCCCTCTAGCCGTAAAAGAGGGTGAACGATGCTACCCACAAGTCAAGCGGCTCAGCTCTGGGCCTCGGCCGCAGTAACCGTCAGGGTTAATGATCATTCTCTTCGTTCCTAGTATGACTACCATGTGGACGCCAGCAGTAGGTGGGGGAGGGACATGTAGGACTTTGCTGCTTAAAATGAGTCCTCAAATCAAAACAACTAGGGATGGCTTTGTAAAGAAATGACTAGTAAAGCGACATAGTGACCCGAGGCTGCAGAGGCCACCCTCCAAGGAAAGACGGAGCCCCGGTCTCCTGGCAATGAGCCCAAGGCCTAATACCAGTCTTCGGTACTTTGGGACCATCGAAATCTTTACTTTCCCCTTATTTTAGAAAAGGGATAGTGCAAAAAAATTTAGGTCAGACCAAATTTGCTTCTTGAAAGTACATTCTTCACTCAGTTGTGTTCACCCAATTAACAGTGATAAGGAAGAAAAAAGAAAGGAAAGAGAGGAAGAAAAGAAAAGAAGGAAGGAAGGAAGGAAGGAAGGAAATATATTCTTGAGGGTTTTTTTTAGTAGAGTATTCATTGAATCGGTATTTTAAAAAACGATCCATCTGAGACCCCTCCCCCCCTTTAAAAGATGCCACGCTTTTAGCCCAGGCCCAGAAAAACGAAGTACTGGTTTCACCCTCCAGCCTCTGGGTGAGCAAACAGGATCTAGATCCCCAGAACATGATAAACCGCACCCCAAATGCACATAACCTTGCACGCAGCTGCGGGAACAGCACTCTGTTGGCTGAGGTGCTGCACTCCAGGAGTTCGCAGCAGCCTCCAGAGAGAACAATTGAAGGCCCAAGTGAGCAGCTTAATCAGGTAATGACTGAACCAAAATAGAATTTACAGGAAACAAGGGCTGGATTGGAAACAAACAACGAAGCCACAGAGTAAGGGACCTGTGCTCGGTAGAGAAAGCCCAGGGCTCCTCTACCCCGGAGTTCGGCAGAAGGACTCAGGACTTCTCTTTATGACAAACTGACTACTCGGAGCACGTGTCCCCGGGCTTCTCACCCGCTGGAATCCAGCTGTTGGGCAGCTGTCAGTCAAAACCTTACACTAAAAAACTGCTGTCCAGACCTGGCCTGGGTACGGTCCCGAGGAACAGGGTCAGGAAGCCTCTGAGGTCCCTAGACACCTGTTGAGGTCGACGAGCCTGCAGGGGGAGCAGGGCATTTTCCGAGGCATCTACTGGGTGCTTCGGGGATAGAAGCGAAGCTCGAAGTCGCTGGCGTGGAACTTCTGCTCAGCTGTTCCTGGCCACACACGGGCCACGCGTCTGTGGCGAGCACGCCAGATTTTAGCAAAATGCATCATTTTATTTGTCACTGGCAGAGATTTTTTATTGGCAGAGATTGTTATTAAAGAATTCTAGGATAACGTCTTCTGTAAGGTAGGGTAATATCAAAATAAAAATAACACGCCCCTTGCTGCTAGTCTCTACCGGCAGGCGCCGTGTGTGGGAGCTGATATGTCCCCGTCTGAACATTTCGGTTACAAGCCTGGGCGGCGGGCCAGCCTGGCCCCCTGGCTGTGGGAAACTGACTTCCTACTTGTCACTTGTGGGGGGAGGGCTGGGGTGGGGCACTGACTTTCACCCCGACGGCCACCACCCCGCTCGGACCCCAACCCCCCCTCCAGACGGGCTCCCTCCCAACCACCTGACTTGGTCCCGTCCCCTCACCCTTCCCCTGTGCCGAGGCCACACGCTTCTGGAGCCAGCAGGCAGGCAACAGATCCCTGTGCTTCAGCTGTCTTTTGATAGAAATAGTTAACTAAAACCCCCCGGATATGCCCTTGTTCCTCAGGCGATTGACACTAAAGAGCAGGTCGCCTTGCCAGACCGCGGTCTGCACAGAGGACAGACCACCGGGCCCCTTCTCCATCCACCATGGACCGAGATCCCACACCTGCCCAGAGCAACGCAGCACAGGGGAGGGGGAGGCCGGCCAGCTGCATCCCGCCCACACAACGCGAGGCAGGCGAGCCACCCGGGGGTTTCTTAAACGCCTCTGAGCCTGTCTTCTAGGGAGCCCCAGGGTTAATCCCCACAACGTCCAAAACGCTGGCAAGTCCTTGCAGTGTTAACCTCTAAAAGATCCTCTCATCTCCACGCCCTCCCCCACCTCTTCAGCCACTGTCATTTCCAGCTTGACAACAGCCTCTCTACTCAACCCCCAGGGCCCACGCCCGGGGGATCCCCGGCAGCCAGGATGACCTGGTAACGTCATTCATCCACCGGTTTCCAAGCCTCTGTGGCTTCCTTCTGCTCTTAAAACAAAAGCCTCGGAGGCCCCGCCCACCAGGCGCTACCTGTCCCTGCATCCCCAGCCACCTGCCACTCCCAGGACCTGGCTTTCGGCTTTCGGGCTGGAGCAAGCGGCCTCAGGGCCTTTGCACATGCTGGTTCTGCCAGGGGAGCACTCTTGTCCCCAGCTTTCTCCAGGCCTGGCTCCTTCTCATCCATCAGCTCCAGGTGAGGCTTCCCTTAACCCCCCCCCCCCTCTGCCTCGACAGGTTTCTCTTCAGCTCACCTCCATCCTCCTCAGCATCGGCCGCTGTCTGAAATTATTCATCCATGTACCGACCTGTTCGTCCCTCCACCTAACATGGAAGCTCCATGACAACAGAAACTGTGACTTGTTCTCCACTTTATTACCAGAGCTGACACAGAACCCAGTACCTAGTGAGAGCTCCAAAAACATCTGTTGGATGAATGAGCAAATCATAAACGAAGGACTACCCCCTGGGGTAATCGGTCATATCAGTCCTCCAATACCAGATCCCACATGGGCCCAGCTTTCCCGAAAGACGAAAGGTAACATCCTTCCTTTGGGTGCAATAAACCCCACGCCGTGCCCACAGCAGGACTGCCCGCCATCCACACCGCCTTCGCCTGCTGATCCGTGTGGCAGGCTATGACTGACCACCTTTCCCTCTGAAAACAACCCAGAGCTCCCTGGCTCAGAAAACCAGAACTCCACCCTGGAGCTGAGCCGAGGCCACATCCGAGCCAAGGTCACAGATGCACTGAGGGCCCCAACGCCCTCTGCATTGCTCTACCTCTGGCCATAAGCCTGGTCCTTCAAAGGGACAAAAACAGGAAGACAGCGGAGGCCTCCGGGGCCTTGCCGCAGTCCCGGGGGTGCAGGTGAAGCTGGCCCGTCTAAGACCCGAGATGGGGAGGAAACAGCGATGGGCCAGGGGTCGGTCGAAGGACACAGAGTCTGGGAGAAGACACCCCCACTCCCCGTACCGAAAGGACACAGATGCCTGGCTTCGAATCCCGACTCCCACATTTACATTTCCGAAGGCCACGCGGATGCTATTTTGTCTCTCTGAGCCTCAGTTTCCACAGCTGTGAAATTAGATGTCACATTTTTTACTTTAAGGGGACTACTGGGCACTTTGTCCCCAAATGTTATGTCTGGTTGTATCAACCCACCCTTCGATCTCCCAGGATGAACCCCATATTCATACGGAGAAAACAACCAGATAGCGATCAAACCCAGGGGCTTTCCCCCCAAAATCTGGGTTTCCCAGGCTGTTTCAAGGGTGAGCCACGTAAGTTAATTTGCATTTACTTATCTGTTGAATAACAAGGCCAGGCTGACTCCTGAGTTTAGCCTGTGCATGTCCACTCAACATATATTTTTCGATGAATGAATCAAGGTAAGTTGTGTCTACACTGATCTTGCTAATCAAATCTGATATACTAAAATCCCTTTTTTCACAATCAGTGTGTATCGCCAGGCACTAATTCACCCTGTCTTTGATACTTCAGACAGACATATGGCAAGAAAACAGATTTAGACCTTTGTAAGGTTCCAGACGGACACTCGCCTTCCTCGCTGATGGAGGCCATGGAGAAATTGCATAATGGAATATGAAACCTCCTTATTTCTTTTGGAGATGATCTGTCAGTTCCCCAGGGCTTATCCTTTCGGAAACCAAAAGGGCTTTTCAAAATAGCACAGCTCCTCAGCAAAACGAGACAAAACAAAACAAAACAAAACGAACCCCCGCAAAAATGAAAATTAAAGTCTTCCTTCCATATATTGGCTATCGGCGCATTTTGCGAGGATTTTCGCAGAAGCGTTGCTCTTTTAGTCTCGCTCCGTAAATACCGAACAAGGAAAAACACTGCCGAAGCCTGAGATTTGGCAGCGGAATCTGAAGAAACCTGTCGGCGCTGTCACACCATCCCCGACGGCTCCTGGTGACGGTGCGATTCTCCAGTTTTCAGCCTTTGCCTGCAAAACATGGCTTCTTGCAGCTCACACTTGCTGGCCCACCAACACAGCAGCCTCTCAGGGCAAGAAAGGACTCTAACCCTTTGGAGAACCACACAGGTGCCTTTCCTCTAAGAAAACACAGATCCACAAAAGAGAAAACAAAGAGCTGGCTTCTCCCTTTGCAAAAGAAGCGCTCGAGGGTTTCTTTTTTCTACCCCCAGACTCCCTATTAACTACATTTAACAGACGGAAAAACTGAGACTTGGAGAGGTTAAGGAATCTCAATAATTTAATACAGAAGAGGCGGCGCCAAGAGTTTTCTTGAAAAGACCTCTCTAATGGATTTAAGAAAATGCGACTAGCACACAGTTTGGCAAGTGCCCCGGAATGGGCGGAGTGGGTGATGCCTGCACGAGAGGCGGGGAAAAGACGGCTCGCTCGCAGAACGCAGCGCGCACACAAAGAACGCAGGTCCGAAGTCAGAAGGCCCGGGTCCTAGTCCCAGTTGAGTCACTAACAAGCTGTGGGACAGAGCCAAGTCACTTAACTTCTTTGCTTTTAGTTTCCTCACCCAGAGATGGAGAATCATTAATAAGTGCAAGACTTACCTACTTCCTGGAGAGACTGGGGGAATCGAATGAATGTGAACGCTGTTGGGAAACACGAAGGTATGCCCAGAAGTCAGGTAACTAACTCTTGTGCACACGTCTATGGAAATGAGCCGCCCGGAAAATCACCTGCATCCCTTCTTGCTCAAACGGAATGTACTTCCTCTTACCGACACAGGGATCAGTTGGAACGCGAGAGAGTTTGGTGAATCAGGATGAACACGCAGCTCTTGCAGAAGGGCACGGCTGTTGTGAGGACACGTGATCCACTCTGCCACAGCCAGCCGTCTTTCGGTGCCCTAGACAGTCACACAGGCCCTAAGCCTATTACTTCATGTTTACCAAACACTGACAAAGTGCTAAGAGTCCCCAGAACACCGGACACATTGTGAACAGACAAAGGGAACCACCAACCCACAGCACAACAGAAGTGGCCAAGTGTGAGAAATGGGATGGGGGTATAGGTCACCTTCCTGGTTACCTCCAGGTGCCCCCTTGTACCCCCTACTGGGCTTGGACAAGCTCGTCTGGCATCTCGCCTGAGGACAGCTGTTAAATGTCTTCAACAAATCTTCCTTCCAGGAAATGCAAAGATTTGAGGATCAAGCCGAACTTCACGCTGGACGCTGGACGAGAGTCCAGTCGCTAGCGCTCCTCCTGTGTCCCGGGCTGCCCCAGGCCCACGCTGCAGGGGGGCCCACGTGGGGATCGGCTGTCCTCTGCTCTCACTCCCTTTTCCTACCCTTCACACTCACCTGTTCTAGAAGCAGAATAAGCCCCCTAACCTGACTAGAAAGAACATCACGTGGTTGAATAACTACAGGGCTGATCAGAACAAACAAACAAACAAAACTCGCAGTACCTAGAAAGCTCTGGATGGAGTCACCGACCTTGTCAGAAAAGCCAGTATTGGGGAGCCACCCACAGGGACAGCTGACGGCCTCACATCAAGCACAATGGGGCTCAGACTTCAGTGCGCATCAGACCCACCCGGAGGGCGTGAGGAAACACAGAAGCCCAGAGTTTCTGAGTCAGTCGCTGATGCCAAGGCTGGTCCAGAGACCATGACTGAAAAATCACTGTCACAGTAAATAGGCAAGGGCTGCCCAGTCTGTCATTCTCACTGGGCGACTTCAGATGCTGATCCACTCTGCCAAAATGAGCCTTAAGGAAACTCATGATGGAAATTAAACAGCCATTCCTCCCCCCCCCCCCGCCCCTCCCCTTTCCCACACAGGCACCCACGCCGCCGCTAAGGATGAAGACAACAATTTTCAAGCCATTCCTGATAAGTATCTCCCAAGGCCGGGTCCAGTCCTCACCTGTGTACAAGATGATTTTAGGAAAGGAGCGAGTTACAACGCAAAACAGGGGACACAGCGTGCAGGAGCAATGCTCAGGGGCTCCCCAGGTCCGGTTCTCTGAGCTGGTGCACCGTGCCTCGATGACAGCGTGCCCCCGAGACGGTGCCAGAGAAACACTGTGACCTGGTTTTCTCTTCACCCATTTATCTGGAATCTCTCCCACATGAACCGTGGTTCCCAGCCCCCTCCCCGACTCACCTCATGTCACCGAACTGCTGCCCCGCCATGGTCACCAACAGCCCAGTACAAAGGAAAGCAGTGAGTGGCCACCGCATACTACACCTCTTGGGTGGGTGGGGACGGCGGGGGGACTGGCAAAATCCCTCTATATCAGGATCAGAGAATTTCTGACCTGGAAGGGACCATTAAAAATATCTCTTTCCTTCCCAGTGCTGATTACATTATACAATACACTGTTTTACTAACAGCAGGAGTTACTGGTACAATAATATTGCTTTATTTTATGGGGGGTTAGCGGAAGTTCCTACAGAGAGCAGTGTTGTGAATAATGTAAACACTGATTGGAGCTCATCCTATAAGTCTTTTTTCTTGTAGTTCAGATATGCACCACACGTCAGTTTGACCTTTTCTGACTATGGAGCAGAAGAGGTTACCTACATTTGGAGCTGCAATTGTGGGCCTGAAAACCAACTTCAGGCTAAATAAGGGAAAAGAATGAAGAGTGATTCATTCACAGCATTTCGGTAAATATACAGTGTTTGTGTTTGCAAATACCTGATCTTAAAGATGATTTTGTGCACACAAATAGACATATTTGGTGAAACAAACGTAACCTTTCGTCTCGTTAAGAAAAATGCTACTAGCTCTTTCTCACATGCAAAACTGTGCAATAGTTCGCAGGCTCTGAGGGCCTGATGTGATGTAAACCTGTAAAGTCTAACACTCTCTGAAGTAGCAACACCCACACAGTCTCTACCTACCGCCCAGATTATGAATTAATCTCAGATATACCATGTTCAAGATACATGCCACAGCCCAGACAGCTGCGTTCTGAAAATTCTGGAACTGGAGAGCTCAGCTGCAGGTGACAATATTGGCCTGGAGAGCACAGATTCAACACTCTTGCCCTCTCGCTACTCCCCAGAAGGTCCACTCATTTGCATGAGCAGATAAGGCCATGTGAGAGCTGCCTTCACCCCCAACACCCTAGGTGGTGCCTGTCCTCACCTGTTTTCCAGAAGCGTCATGCACACCACCTCTCGCACCCCGGGGTTGTTTGCTTTCTCCACGGAACAGCCCTGCAGGTTCCAGGTGGCCAGCCTCAGCACAGGTCGCCCGTCCCTTGTGCCTCCAAAAGCCTCCACGGAAGGTCGAGTGGAGATAATCTGCGTGGGCCCCCCGGGAGGCAGGTCCAGATCCTCACTCTGCAGGCTCAGCGAGGTGGGGCTCGGATGGGGCTTGGCGGTGAAGGTCAGGCCCCCGTTGGTGTGCGTAGACGGAGGCCTGGACCTCTCGGCAAACACCTGGTGCCGTATCCGGTCCAGAAAGGCGGCATTGATACCGCCCATCCTCACCAGGTCCTCGACGCTGCGAAAGGGCCCATGCTCGCGGCGGTAGTCCACGATGCTGACGGCCATCTTCTCCGTGAGGCCTCGGACGCTCATGAGCTGAGCTGGCGTGGCGGTGTTGATGTTGACACGCGGAGTGAGGGGCACGGCGGCGGCCAGGTGGTGAGGCTGCTGCTCGGCCAGCAGGTCCCGCTTCAAGGAGCTGGGAGAGTGCTGCGCAGAGCTGCCCTTGCTGCTCACGCAGATCTCGAACTTGACCTGCTCCAGCTTGGTGGCGCCCACCCCGCTGACAAGCGCCAGGTCCTCCACCTTCTTGAAGCCACCGATGTACTCGCGGTACTCCACGATGCTGCGTGCCACCGCACGCGTCACCCCAGGCAGGGTCATCAGCTCCTCCTCCGTGGCAGTGTTGATGTTCAGCCGCTCCTGATTCACCAGAATGTTGCTGAAGTTGCAAGCCGCACTGAACTTGCGACTATGGGACAAGTCCGAGGGGTCCCGGGGGATAGAGCGGTGACAGCCCAGGGTGCTCCCCATGACCTGCCAGGATCGGGGGCTCAGGAAGGCCTCACCAGTGCAGAACTCTTTGGCTAGGGAGGAAGCCCAGTAGACCTCACAGGCACAAAGGAAGGCAAGGTGCCGGATTCAGGGGCTGACCGGCTGGTTACCTACCACACTCAATCTCCATGCCCAGAGTGTCCAAAAGTACCTTCCACTTGGCCACCTGGAAAACAAATTAATAAACACACAAATCAATTGAGTCGGTTAATCCGTTTGCATTAGCACTCCCTACCTAGAGCTGGAGTTCTTAATCAGGAGTCCCCGGCTGGTGGCAGTGCGTGAACCCCAAATGCACGAGCCTGGCGCATGTGGATATCTCCCCGGAGAGGTCCGGGCTTATCACATCGGCGTCCAAAAAGGTGATAAGTCGCTTCTCTTGGAAGGAGACCTATCTCCATCAGCCCACACCTCCCGTTCCTGCCGGAATTCCGTCTTCACTAGTGCTGACCGGGAGGCGTTTTACGGACCCCCCACCCGGCCCGCGCCGTCCCCGGCGCCCCACCTCTCGGCCGCTCCTCGGGGCGTCCTTCTTCCACCTGCGGCTCCGAAGTCGGAGCCCAGCCCGGACAGCGCTGGGCCCCTGCCTGCAGCCCTGGTGCCCCGCGGGTGCGGGTCAGGGGCCGGGCCACGGGATCCCTCCCACGCCGCCGTGGGCCGCGCGTGCCGGCTCCTTCTGCGGGAGAAACTCTCCGAGTCGTTCCCCCAGAGCCGGCAGGGGCTGCGGGGCTGCAGGGCGGCGACGACCGCGGCGAAATGCGACCGCCGCAGCTGCACCGAGTCCTGCGGCTTCACTCGGACTCGCGGCGTCGCGGCAGTGGCGTTCGCGTCGATCCAGGCAAAAAGTCCCGCGCTCGACTCGGACCCAGGATCCGCCCGAACCGCATCCAGTGCCCAGCTCCCGCGCCGCGGCGCCCGCTCGCAGTCCGTGTCAAAGCCGGAGTCCCGGCCCCGCCGCCCGCGCCTCCGCCGGCAGCACGGCCACGCCTCCTCCCGCCTGGCACCTCCTCCCGGGACTCCCAAGGGCGCGCGGGGGCGGGGCCGGAGCGCGAGGCGGGCGCCGGGCCGAGCGTAACCCGGGAGCGCGGCGGCGGGGCCTGAAGTGGGGGAGGCGGGGCTCTAAGCGCGGGGGCGGAGCCCTCTAGGCCGGGGGCGGGCGAGGGGGCGGGGCCAGTGCGTGTCCCCGGGGACAGAGCGGCGGAGCGCGGGGCGGGGCCTGACGTGGGAAGGGAGGGGCTCTAAGTGCGGGGGCGGAGCCCACTAGAACGGGGCGAGGCAGGGGGCGGGGCCGTGCTGGCGGGGGCGGGCCCGAGCGCGAGTCGGGGATGGAATCCGTGAGCGCGGGGGCGGGGCCATGAGGTGGTAGAGGAGGGGCTCTAAGCTCGGGGCGGGGCAGGGGCGGGGCCTCGCTGCGTGTGGGCGGGCCCGAGCGCCTGTCGGTGGGAACGGAGCCCGCGAGCGCAGAGGCGGGATTTAGAGACTGAGGGGGCGGGGTCGACGCCGAGGCGGCAGTGGCAGGTCGGAGGTGGGCTGTCCCTGTGTCTGCTGATCCTGAGCCAGGGCTCCTACCTGGGATCGAGGGCTGGATGTGCGTGACCTGCCCCGCTATTTGGGTCGAGCCTCACAAAGGAGAAGGGCGGACCCTACCCCGCAGCCAGCCGAGTTTAGTTGTTTTGGAGGGCCTGGGGTCAGGCCAGGGCGATCCTCGGCTGGTAAGCACCCCTGCGAGTCAGGGGCCTCGCTCAGTTCTGCAGTCCCATCTGTCCGAGAACGTTCGAGAGGGGATTCAATGGGATCTTTTTGGCCCCCACTTTTGGCCTCTTTTCACCCACTAGAGTATTACCTTTGCAATGTTCGCACAGAAATATCTTCAAACAACACTAGTAACTCATTGTGCTGCTGAGAGAGAACACACGCCGTCCACCAGAGATGTGTTCACACAGGTCACCTACGGGGTTGCGTATTTGCATATTTAGCGCTCTGAGGAACTACGGATATGTTTCTTTAAGTATTAAATCTAGTCATTAAGAAGGAAGGGAATGCTAGTTGGAAAGAGAGGCTGCGTCTCAAAATTCAGAAGCTTTTGGATCATCCCACTAAATGACAATATAGTTAGAGATTATGGAGCTTGCAGCATTAGAGTGGATACGCAAAGCTAGAGCATTTGATTACATAAACCATGTGGTGATAACCGTTGGCTACTTTGACCCTGGGCATTTAGTGTTCTCTGAAGTTTCAGCCCCAAGTCCCAGCGCTAGGTCAGCAAAAAAAATCTAACTCTCAGGGAAGGTAGAAGGAACTTCAGATGTGAAATGAGAGGCAGCCAAGGCTTGGCAAAATGCTGTTGCTTTTCCGAAGCACAGTCCCCTGCTGTGCACACTAGTCAGGACCCTTAACGGCAAGTGACAGGAATCCAAGTCTCACTATCTCAAGCAAAACAAAGGGGGATTTCTGAGTTCTTGTGTGGGAAAGCTTAGGAGTGCATCTTACCTCATGCATGGCTGCATCCATCTCAAATGATGCCATCAGGACAGGTCTCGCCCCCTCCGTCTACCCCTTCCACTCGCCCCCAAACTCCAGTATCACATACTGCATTATGCCCTTCTGTTCTTCCTGTAATTCTGTTGCGGTAAGGAAAAAAAAAAAAAAGAAAAGCAAGAAAGTCTCTTTGAGCAGAGAGTAAAGTCTCTGTGAAGCAGAATGCCTAGCTGGGCATTTGTGGCGGTGGATGTACAACTCAGGGGTATGGCAAGTTTGATTAGATATAGAGAAACCACATACTTTATTATCCAAACCAGGACACTTTGGAGGGTAAAAAGGCCACTAGTAACTTCACCGTCACAACAGGCATAACCTGATCTTATTCCCTGTAAACCTAAGCATGTTGCCCCTTGGTAGAAATGAGGCCTAGAGGTAGCTAAACTGCTGTGCTTCGAAACAAACAAAACCCCGTGAGATGGCGGAATGCGAAATGACTGATCATATCAAGTGTCAGTGAGGACATGGAGGAACTGAAACTCTCATACGTTGCCAGTGGGAGGGTAAGATGGTACAACCACCTTAGAAATCAGTTTGGCAATTTCTTAAAAAGTTAAACGTATATTCACCATATGACCCGACCATTCCATTTGTACGTGTTTACCAGATAAATGAAAGCATGAAACCTGAAGATTTGTATGTGAATGTTCCCAGGTGCTTTCTTTGTTACAGCCAAAATTCGGGAACAACCCAAATCCACCAGTAGAGAATGGATAGAGAAGTTACGATATATCCATATGATGGAACGCAACTCAGCGATAAAGACAGAGTGAATACACACCATATTGAAGAATTTCAAAATCATACTGAATGAATGAAGCAGGCAGAGAGAGAGAAGATATTGTATGATTTCATTTGTAGAAAACTCTACAAAATACAGGCTAATCTATATAGAAAGCAAGCAGACCAGCAGATGCTTGGGGATGCAGTGAGGGAGGAATAGAAAAAAAGGACATAGGAAACCTTGGAGGATGATGGACATGTTGGGAAGTCATGGTTTCATGAGCGTAGGTATGTGAAAACTGATACAATTGTCCAATTAAAGTACGTGCAGGTTAGTATACTTCCATTATACCTCAATAATGTTCAAAAAAATCTTTCGAGAATAAAAAGGAATATTTTTTAATTCAAAAAGAGAGAGAGAGAGAGAGAGAGGTTTGTTTGGGGGAGGGGAAGGTGACCCAGGATGGAGAGAAGGGCACTGACAGGGAGCAAAGGGGCCCAAGAAGCTGAGTGTGGACCTAACAGAAGACCAGCCCCGCGAATGCTCCCCAGTTAGGGTTGGGGCTCCAGGGGCGGGTGCACCAGGAGTGAGAATATGCTGTCACTGTTCTAGGCTTATAAATACCGAAGCAGTTGCCTCACGGAAATATTCGTCATACAGATGTGACCCTCAGGCCTCGTTCTCTCAGCAAGACAAGCCAATGCCACAGCTCCAAATGTAATTCCTTTTACAATTCATTGACATTTGTCCCGCTCTTAGGAAGGTCTCACTAGGCTTTGCACTGCCCTCAAAGAAAGTGTTTTCGTTTTTCTTTTTGTTTTCGGTTGGGTCACAAGAGAATTTCGTAGCATCCAGGGCCCTCCTCTGATAAAGTAGTAGATGAGCGCCTTGTGACAGCTGTAGCGATAAAGCAGGGCAGGTTTTTAAAACTATTCTATTTGAACACAGTAAATTGTGTTTATTTATACAGAACCATTTTCCCTCCCCCACAAACACAAGAGACTGGATGAAGAGAGGAAAAAGGGTTGAAGCGCCTCGGGGCAACAGTCCAGTCTCTGAAGGCCACCGACGACGACGACGTGGGGCCCAGGCGCGGGCCTGCGGCTGGGGCCAGGGGCCTCTCTGGGCTCCCAGGTGCCCCATGGCAGGCCTCACGCTCAGCAGTTATCTCGGACACTATGCTTTTGAAGGTCATGGGGGAGCCAAATAGCCTCTTATCTGCACCCTGCGAACAAAGGTCGAACAGGTCACACACACACATACACACACACACACACACACTGCAGGTGATGCTAGCGCGGCCCACGCACAGCATTCTGTACTTCTTGCCCCATCCCCCTACGACCGTCTGCGCCCGGCGCCTGGCGGGTCTCCGGCCACCTCGCTGGCTCCATGGAGCTCCTGGCCTCCTGGCCATCACGGCCTCCTGACATGTTTTCTTGTTTATATCTCTGCCTCAGTGACCTGAGGTTTTCCCAGTGGCCCCCGACAGCCCTGGCTAGGGTAACACTATCAGGCAAACCCCGGCGATCCGGCAGCTCAGCTGCCCCGTGTGTGGGTTTCCTCTGGAGGGTGCGTGCTGGGGGAAGCGGTGTCCACCTGGGGCTCCACGGGGCCGTGCTGGGGGCTCTGCGGGGCTGGTCTTCCTCTCCACGCCAGGCGGGGGACTGGCAGGCACTCTGGCTGTGCTGTGAGCCTGGTCTTCCTCAGGCCACTGATCTTCTGTGCTGCGGCTCTCACTGTTCTTGGAGTAGGAGTTGAAGGTGAAAATGGAGGGTTTGCTAAAACGTGGCTTTTTGGGGGTTGGCAGAGGCCCTGTGCTGAACCTTGTAGGATGGGTAAGGACAGCAGCTGTTGGTGGGATCAGCCAAAGGGGGGGCTCCGGGGTGATGGTGTAGTACCCCAGCTCGGGTCTCCTGTCGGCCAGCACACAGGAGAACATCACGTCCTCATACCCCTGGCCCATGGACGAGTCCTGGATCCCTTTGCATGTGGAGCCCATGGACACCATCAACTCAGGACGCCCAGGGTCCTCGGAGTCAGGGAGGACTGACTCTACAGAAGGCATTACTTAGTTCCTCCGCATGGCCCATGTTGGTCCATGGATCCTTGATGATTTCCTCTAAAAGGCCTCCCTTGATAGGATTGAGGATGAGGAATTTCTTGAGCAAGTTTTGCATGCACATATAGAAGGGAATACTGAATATTGTATATTCTGCTCCTGGAATAAAAGAAAAAAAAAATGAGAAAAAGGAAAAAAAGAATGAAAAAAGAAAAATGAGAAAATTTAAAAATAGTGAGAAAAAAGAGAAAAGTGAGAAAAAGCAAGAATAAAAATAAAAAGAAGAAAAAAGAAAATAAAGGGGAGAGTGAGAAAGAAAAAAATTTTAATTAGAAAATTTTAAATAAAAGAGCAAAGAAAAATAAAAGAGTGAGAAAAAGAACAAAACGAATAGGTGAAAACGAGAAAAATAGTAAGCAAAACAGACAAAAAGCCCAAGAGGAAAAAACTTTGGTGAAAACCCCTAAGGTAGCCAGAACCCGGCTTCCTGACCTAGAGGGACCGCAAACCGGCGCCAGCCCGGGACTTCCACAGGTGCTTGGAACCCACACAATGACTCCTTATGAGAGCAGAGCAAAAATGGACCCGTCAACGCTGAGAATAATTCACAGTGATTTTTCTCACTTCTTTTTTTTTTTGTCTAAAGAATCTTTTACTGTTCAAAAAAAAAGGAGCTTTTGTTTAGTTAATGTGTCTGTAAAGGGTTCCTGGACTCAGATCCAACACAGGAGGGGTGGTCCCCCACACCAACAGATAATTCTCGGACACCAGCAAGGTGTCCAAGAATTCAACTCGGCTGGCTCTGACACTATCGACCGAGAGAGAGTATCAGATTCCACAGGTTAAGGGGTCAGTCCTGCAAGAGAACACTGCTCCTCTCTCCCTCCCCCCGACCCCAGGCCCCCAACACACACACTTCAGACACCAGTCGCAAGCCCAGGACATTATTACCTGTGCTCCTGACCCACAGGCTGCAAACAGTAGGTTCCAACAACACCCTCCTTGGGTTTGAATAATTTGCTAGAGTGGCTCACAGAGCTCAGGAAAACCCATTTACTCACTAGATTACTCATCGATTTATTACAAAGGATAAGAATCAAAGGCAGATGAAGAGATGCATAGGGCAAGGTCTCAAACCAAGGCGCTTCTGACCTTGTGCAGCTGGGGCCAGGGAGATGGAACATGAAAGTGTTCTGCTTCCCCAACGTGGAACCTCTCCGAGATAAGAGGACCAGCAAGCTGTTCTGGGCATTTATGGGGGCTTCCTTACAGAGTCACGATTGACTAAGCCAATCTCTATCCCCTCCCTAGAGTTAAGCGGGTAGGACTGAAAGTTCCAAACCTCTAATCACATGGCAGTCAGGCCCCACCCTTGGGTGGGATCCAGAAATCACCTTATTAACATAACAAAAGACACCTTTTTCACTCTCAACACTCAAGAAATTCCAAGGTTTTGGGGAGCTATGAGCCAGGAACAGTAGGTAAAATATCTTATAAAGCACAATATTGCAGTGGATTACAACAACTGATATTTGCCTTATTAGCAATTAAAACCATAGGATGCTTCGGTGGCCTTATATTTCTAGTTTGAAAAGTTATAATAACTTTTGACTTTTAAAAAACTCATATCTACAGTTAAAATATTCAATTCTTTTCTCTTTAAATTGTGAGCAATTGGTCTCAAAATGTGCTACAACTTAGCTGATATCATGATACTAATCAGAATGTTTCTTCTCATAAAATAATATGTTTCTGTCTGGTTTTGGTATTAGGGTAATGTTGGTCTCATAGAATGAGTTAATGAAGTATTCCTTCCACTTCAGTCTTCCGGAAGAAATTGTAGAGAATTGATATCATTTCTTTCTTAAATGCTTGATAGAACTTGCCATCTGGGTCTGGTACTTTCTGTTTGGAAAGGTTATTAATATTTTTTCAATTTCTTTAAGGTATACAGACATATTCAATTTGTCTATTGTATAAGTCTTTTCCCCCCCAAAATGAAGTTTTTAAAACAAATTAATCAAGATATTTCCATGACAATAAACAAAATAAAAAGGATTGTGAAAAAAAATTCCTCATTCAGGTTTTATTTGTCTGTTTGCAGATGTGTTAGCCTATATGCCTAGGGGTCGCTGCTGATAGAAATAGAGAAACCTATTTCTTCTAGCCAGACAGACACATGGATACTGAGGAAGAAATAACTCACAAACACTCCTACGTGCGAACCTGCATCTGTTTGGATTTTACTACGTGGCTTAGCATCAGGCCCCCACACAGAGGTCGGGACCAGTTAAAAACAGGCCCCTCCCTTTAGAACTTCCAGGGAACCTGGAGTGTTATTTCTCCTTCCTCCAGTGGACAGGGCCATTCCCAGGAAGTGGACCGGCTCTTGTGAAGTACCAGTTTGGGTTTCTTTGCATTAAGTTCCTCCTTTAAAGCTCGTACTCTACGGACTGATATTTTATTTCGTTTCTTGGCTGACAATTGAAGCCCTTTGTCATTTCCCTGACATGGTAAATGCCTATCCAATTGGTGCTTTATTACTTATGGAGCATTTGGCTGGAGATTATTGGAAAAAAGTCCCAACAGAATGAGGTGGCTTCATTTACAGTACCACATGGAGAACATTTACCAGCAGAAGCCCCGTGTTAGCCCGCCACCTCCAGAATTATTATTGTTACAGAAAATAAGATTCATTAATCTTTCAAAGTAATGCAATTATCACTATCACTCTTAAGAATTCTAGCTCCTAATTGCTATTTATTCATTTCCTCTTAAAAGCAACAGTTCCAGTTAGCTTCAGATGTCTGCATCTTTTTTCACAGAACAGTCTATTCTTTCTTATTTATTAAATTTGAGGGCTTATGGAACATTTTTCTTAGTAGAGCCCTGTGTCTTTGATTTCTGGGCACCTAACTTGAAGCATTTTCTTAGTACAGAATACTTTAGAGGCAGAAGAGGGAGTAAGGCAACTATTCCTACCGTAGGGTGAATCAGTGCCCTTGGACAGTTACTTCTGGGGGTGGGATGAAGAGGCCACTTTGGCCCAGCCGTGGGCCACATGGAGGGAGAACTTCTGGCTGGAGCTGGTGGGGCGAGGAGGGAGGCTCTCATACTCATACCAACGGCAGGTAGACCTCACCTGGCCGGCCTCTCCCTGCGGGCTCACCTGGCAGCAAGCAGGTCCTCACTGTCAGGCTCAACCTCGTGATATATTTTGCTAATTCTCACCTTCTCTTCCCTTTCACCGTTGGCACTGGTGTGCTTTTTTTTAGCACATTTCTCCTACATATTAGAAAAGTAAGACCTGGTGAGTCTGGTCCCTGGCCTCACAGCCCCACGCCCAGGATTGACGCCCTTCAGAGATAACCTCCAAAGCCTCGAAGAGCATCCCCAAAGTGTGATCCCGTGGGGGTGATTCTGCTGTGTCAAGGGGGAAACTCTGGGGTCCACTGTGACCAGAACACGGTCTCACATCCATTAACCTTTTTCCGTAGAGAAAACACTGAACTCAGGCTCAGAACTTTGGCAGGTACCAGTGCCTACTAGGATGTAATTATTTTCCACTTGGGACTTTAGAGTTTCTGCCTCTCTTCTATTTGTGGCAAAAGGTATGGCTGTTCCATATCTGGTCACATATCCTATGCCCAGAGGGTGCTCAGAAATGGCAAGAAACCATGGGGGTGTCCAAGAACAGCTACAGTGTAAAGACTGCTTTACAGGCAGTGGCTCTTAGCCTTGGCAGCACAAAAGACCCCCGGGGCACTTGTCAGAATCCCAATGCCCAGGGCCTTCCCCAGGCCAATTCCATCAGAAACTCCAGGACTGGGAGGTCAGCAGGGGAATTTGTCAAACCTCCTAATGACTCCAGCGCAGAGCTAGGGAATCAGTGCTTTAAACCGACCTTAAGTCTGAGTGTAAATGAGGCTGAACGTTTATTGCCTGACAAGTGGTTAAATTAAAATATCTGAATTAATTAATTAATTTCTACTTGTCGTCGGACGTCTATCGGTTTTTGCCTCATGTAGTTCGAAGCTCTGTGATCGGGCCCATAAATATTTAAGACCGTTATATCCTCTTGATGAATTAATCATTTTATCATTACAAAATGACCTTTTTTGACCTTAGTAATATTCTCTGCCCTGAAATCTACTTCGTTGAATGTTTATATAGCCACCCCAGCTTTTTTTTTAAATTAGTGTTACTGTGTTACGTCTTTTTTCATCTTTCTGCTTTATATACATATATATATACACATATAATTTTCTTTACTAGTCACTTGATATAACTTACATAACTTCCAATTTTACATATTTGACCCCTTTTACCCCATCTACCTCCTCCCTCCCCCCTCCCTTCTGGTAACCACTAGTCCATTGTCCATGTCCTTGAGTCTCTGTTTGTTTGTCCTGTTCATTTGTTGCTTTTAGGTTTATATCCCACATGTAAGTGACATCATGTGGGGGAGATCCTTGGGAGGCCCTGAGGCCCCTTCCCCAGGTTCCTGATTCTCCCGCGAGTCTCCCTGGCTCCGTGCCTCAGGATCCACACCCCACGTTGAGTTCATGATTAATAAATCTATCTGTTGCAGGAGTTACATGCAGATCAGGGTGGGGCCCTGGGCTTGGTGACAAGAGACCTGGGCTCAAATACCAGTTCTACCACTTATAGATGCACAACCCAAGGGTGGGAGACTATCGCGAGCCTCAGTTTCTTCACTTGTAAAATGGAAATTAAAACATCTCATCTCATAGTGTTGCTAAAATGGTTAAATGAGGTGATGTAGGTAAAAAGTGGCCAGCATGTGACATTACAAGCTCTCCATTAATATTTTTAGCCCTTCTATACGCCTCACTGTCTGCATTTGCTAATAATCCTTTTCCATTCCTTAAGTTTCTCAGGCACTCGTAATTCAGGGACTACGTTGAACTAGATGGAGTCTGAAAATTCTACTCTGAAAATTCCGGCGAGTTCGAATAGTTTTATGGGATCGTCACAAACTCCCTACGTTTCAGCCATTTATTGGGCTGACGCATGCCTGGCACATCCCGGGCACCATGCCTCGTTACCAAAGCGAATGAGCAGCCTCATAAGGATGTTCACGGTTTCTCAAACTTGGCACTATTGATGTTTGGGGCCAGATAATTCTTGTCGTGCGGAACTGTCTTTGCATTGTAGGATGTTTAGCAGCACCCCTGGCCTCTGCCCGCTATATGCCAGTAGCACCTGCCCCCAGCAGTTGAGACAATCAAAATTATCTGCAGACATTTCCACATATCTTCTGGGATGGGGGTGGAGGGGCTGCAAACTCTTCCCCAGGTAAGAACCGCTGGGAGGGCGCTGATGTTATTCCCACCTGCCTGAGAGGAAGCCAGAGTTCAGAGCGGCTGAAAGCTTTGCTCAGAGCCACACGGCTACCAGTTAGTGGGGCAGGACGCAAACGAGTCCGTCTGGCTCTTAAGTCCTGCCTTAGGGTGACTCAAGAATGTTCTCTTCTCTGCAAATGTAGCTTCAAATATCTTAGACATTCCTGGCCCTACACTCTGGCTTTTGTGCTGAAGGTGCTTAGACTCTGGACTCTCCTCACTGAAAACCAAGAATGGGCCTCAAAAAGAGATAAGATAGTCACTGAACACAGACAGAGCTCAGAGGACACCGAGTGCAACATGCCG
Source organism: Rousettus aegyptiacus (assembly GCF_014176215.1). Classification (NCBI taxonomy): domain Eukaryota; kingdom Metazoa; phylum Chordata; class Mammalia; order Chiroptera; family Pteropodidae; genus Rousettus; species Rousettus aegyptiacus. The sequence continues at coordinate 40,646,881 of NW_023416288.1, read as the reverse complement.
CATGCGGCTGGATGGGCTTCTCCTTAACCTGTGGGGTCCTATGGTTTGAATTCATAAAGTCCCCCAAAAGGGAGGTTCTTCTCCGCTCAACCCCCACGCCTGTGAACGTGACCTGGTTTGAAAACAGGGTCATTGCCTATATAACCGAGTTAAGACAAAGTCGTCAGGTTGAACCCCTAATCTAATCTGTCTGCTGTTTTTATAAAAAGAAGAGACTGTGAATACAGACACCGAAGGAAGACTGGATCTACGCTGCCAAAGTCAAGAAATCTGGGGGTCCCTGAAGCTGGGAGAGCGAGGAAGGACCTGCCCGCAGAGGTCTTGTAGGAACAGGGAGCTGTCCATGCTCTATTCAGATCCCCAGCCTCCAGAATGGCGAGAGAACACATTTCTGCTGTTTTAAGCCACCACGTTTGGGGCTACTTGGTTACAGCAGCCCCAGGAAACTACTGCAGCAGAGTACTTCCCAGGCCCTCGACAGCCATGAGCAACCCAAGTTTTGATGTGACAGTCCCCTTTGCTGGCCATTAATCAAAGTTATGAAAGACAATATTTAACTTTCCTACAATAAACCCACAAGGTAGATTGTGCCTCCCTCTAATTACAGGGCTGAGATAATGATCTGGCAGCAGAATGACAACTCGGGGACCTTCCTGGATAAGAACTGCCATGCAGATGCTTTCCATGGCTTGGCGGGGGCAGCGGCACAGTGTGTCAGAGCCTTATCTTCTTCTGTAACAGGAGGTACCACGGGCTCCTAGATAAGGAGCAACTTCATAGACTCTGACTCAGTGGCTTTGGTGACCTGCAGGTCACAGATGAAGACAGAAGGAAATGAACTCAGATGACCACAGGGAAATTAAACACTAGACAGGATGTGAACAAAGGCAGTCAGTCATCAGCATTTCAAACCTAAAATCCAGAGCAATTTATTCCAGGCAAGGAAACAGGTAGCAGCCAATAGATTCGGAAGATGTCTGAGATTCTTTGAGGCTAATCCGGACTTTGGAAGTCATGTGTATCCCAAACAAGTCCTTCATCTTGCCCAGCCCACGCCCCATGGTATGTTCCAAGTTTCAAGGACTGTGTGGACAAGCAAACTTGGGAAGAGTTCTGTATACTTTGATCTCTCTCTGGAAAGTTCATAAGGCCATTAGCACATTAAAGACTCAGAGAAATTCTGCTGGAAAGACATCCATTCAACTCAGTTTGGGGGACACAGTGGAACAGGCTTTGGGATACTGATGTTATTATTCTTACCCATTTATTTTGCAGAATTTGAGGCTGAGGCCCAGAGAAATTGAATGCTTTTTCAAAGGCGACACAGATAGAAAGTGACCTTGATAGAAAGTGACTCGACTGGCGTCTTCAGGTTCTAAATTCAGTGCTCTTTCTATGTGTTCATTTCCCCATTAATGAGTTTATTAATAAATATTTGAGTGCTACCACGCAGTGATACAGGAATATAAAGATGAATAAGGCAGGCCCTGCCTTGCATCTAATTTACTATTTCTGGAATGAATGAGCAATGGAATAACAAATGATGGAAGGTTCTGGGGATAGGGAAGGAGTGAGGGGGTGGCTGAAGTTTGGGATGAGTACAGAACCAGGAGGTCTCGAGGTTTCAGGTTAGGCTACAGTTCCTCGAGGAAGTCCCACCACCGTAACCCACTGCCCCGCCACCCACAGCCTCTGCCGAGGAGAGCAGGTGGCCAGAGCCCGCTGACCCAGCTGCACAGGGGCCCGCCGCTACCCTGGCACGGCTGACGGGGTCAGGGGGACCAGCCCACAAGCCTGCCAGACACTTACAACACACCTGTTTCCCCGAATGAGACGACCAAGCTGGTGCCTTCAGAATCTGAACTGGGGCCCGCAGAGAAGAGGCGGCAAGCAGGGACGCCGAAGATGCTCGCTTGGCGCGCCCGCCCACCCTGCCCGCGCCGGCCCGAGAAGGGATCTGATCACACTTAGTAAAAGTGCCTAATTCCCTTTTTTAAATTGTGATAAATACACATCACATAAAATTTACCATGTTAGCCGTTTTGAGTGTGTAGTTCAGCGGCGTTGAGTCCATTCGCACTGCTGTGCAACCATCACCATCATCCATCTCCAGAACTGTTTTTAATCTTCCGAAACAGATCTCCGTACCCATTAAACACTAACTCCCTATTCCGTCCCCGCCTCTCAGCCCCTGGCTACCTCCATTCTATTTTCTGTCTCTGTGAATTTGACTACGCTAGTGACCTCATAGAAAAGGAATCGTGTAGCATTTGTCCTTTTCTGACCGGCTTATTTCACTTATGCTATGGTGCCTCACGTGTCAGAACTTCCTTTTCAAGGCTGAGTAATATTCCGCTGTACCTGCACATCACATTTTGCTTATCCATTCCTCTGTAGAGGAACACCTGGGTTGCTTCCCCTTTTTGGCTGTTCGAACAATGCCGCTATGAACACAGGTGTACAGTATCTCTTTGAGAACTTTTTTTTCAATTCTTTTGGGGGTCAAGACACCTGCCAGGGGTGCAGGGAGGAGCAGAGGGCTTTCTAGAATGCACGCTCCATTGGAGCAGTGATTGCCCCGCACTGGCTGAGTGCCTGGCGCAGAGGCACTTGAATCAAATGACATTCGATAAGTCGCTGACACTTTAAAGCGCGTTAACTCACTATCATCACTAGCATCTTTTTTCTGTTCTCCTCATATGAACTTCCACCCCCTTGGCTTTGTTTGCTTTTTTTACCACCCCAAATCTGTAGTTTACGCTAGAGTTCACTCTTGGTATTATACATTCCGCAGGTGTTGACGAAGGTATAATGACATGTATCCGCCATCATAGACTCATACAGAATAGTTTCACTGCCCTCAACATCCTCTGTGCTCTGACCACTCATCTCTCCCTCCCCCCAACCCCTGGCAACGACCGCTCTTCTCACTCTTTGCATAACTTTGTCTTTTCCAGGCGTATAGTTGGAATCGTGCAGTCTTTGCCTTTTCAGACTGTCTACTTTCACTTAGTAACATGCGTTTAAGTCTTCTCTCTGTCTTGTTACGGCTTGTTGGCTCATTTCCTTTTACGACTGATTACACTATTTCATTAGCTGGATGGACCACAGCTTAGTTCTCTAGTCACCTACTGAAGGACACCTCTAGTCACCTACTGAAGTATTGGCAATCGTCAATCAAGCTGCTATGAACACCCATGGGCAGGTTTTTGCATGGACTCAAGTTTTTAACGCCTTTGGGTAAATACTCAAGGAGCGTGACTGCTGGGTCATGTGGTAAGAGCGTGTTTACTTTTGTCAGAAACCAAGGAACTACGAAACTGTCTTGCGAAGCGGCCGCGCCATTTTCGATTTCCACCAGCGACGAGCGAAAGTTCTCACTGCTCCCCACCTGGTCTGCGGCATCTGGTGTCCTCGGCGTTCTGGATTCGGGGCCACTCCGACAGGCGTGCGGTGGGGTCTCGTCGTCGTTTTATTTTGTGATTTCCTAATGCCCTGTGACGTCGCGCATCTTTTCCTATGCTCATCTGCCATCCGCATAAACTCTTTGGTGAAGTGTCTCCTCAGGTCTTTGCTTACTTTTTAATTGGGGTGTTCGTTTTCTTATTGTCGGGTTTTAAGAGCTCTTCGTGTATTTTGGATAACAGCCTTTGTTCCAGGTATGTGTTTTGCACGTCATTTCTCTCTGAATCTGCGACTTGTCTTCTAATTCTCGTGACCCCCCTCTGTTTTAAAGCAGCAATAAAACCAACAGCAAGTCCCTATATGTGGCGACTCTTATCCAGTGATGCCCATTACAATCATCTGAGGAGGGTTTTGAAATGTTTCTAGGTTTGAGTCCTCCCCCTGAGATTTCCGCTCTCTAAGTTTAAAGCGAAACCCAGGAGCCTTTAAAAAGTCTTCCTGGTAATTATTCTGGCCAGCTCCATTAAGGACCATGACATTAAAGAGAGACTTTCAGACACCCTAAGAGATGGGAGGGTGGTCCCATCACGGCACCTTGCATGTGTTGCCTACTTGGCCTTCCTACCTGCCTGTCCCGCAGCTCCATCTGAAGGCCAGGCGAGACCCAGACCTCTATAATTCACTGTTAATTGGACGTCTCCGCCTGGCATCTCAAACTTGGCCTCTCCCAAGCTAAGCCCATCATTATCTTCATCCCCACCCAGAAACCAGCTCCACCTCTGATCTCCTGACCCTGGACCATGGCGATTCCGACCTGTCAGCTACTCAGGACACAGCTCTTAAAGACTTTCTCTTTCACATCCATCTGATCTATCAGCAATGGCTGGCGGCTCAATCTTTTAAAAAAGTCCAGGATCTAATCGCTTCTGTTCCCCGCCCCTGCCACCTCATCACGGGTCTCCCCGCTCCTGCCCTCACCCCTCCCAGTCTGTTCTCCACCCGAAGCCAGAGTCGGCTGTGAAAACAGAAGTCAGATCACGTCCCCCTCTGCTCCCAACCCCGCCGGCTCTCGTCTCACTCAGGGTACCAGCCAAAGTCCTTCGAACGGCCTATCAGGTCCCTTGCTGTCTTTATTGCCCTTATTTCACTCTGCGGCTCTCGCCTCATCTACTAGGCGCCTGCCTGGCCCTTCCAGGGACATGGGCCCTTTGACGCCCCTGGAACGCGCTGCCCCAGGCCTCTGCTCCTCCTGGAGCGCTCTTCGTCCCAGAGCCGCGGGGCTGGCTTCCCCGCACCCCTCTCCGGCCGCCCTAACCTTGCGACCCCCCAGCACCTTTGCCAGCACTGCTGTCTCTCCCTTTCTCTACCGAGGAGGTGGCTCGGGTTCCCCACCTGCTGACTCGCTTGTTCACGTCCGTCCGGCCCCTCCCACCAGATGCCAGAGCCGTGAGCAGGGCTGTCCGGCCCTGCAGAGCCTGGGGGCCTGGAACGGGGCCTGGCGCACGGTGGTTCTCGCCCCCGCCGATGCCTCCCTCACCTCTTGGCCTCTTCGTCACATCCTATCCGTCTCCCACAGCCCGAGGCGTCTCCCCTCGTACCCGCTTTCATATCCATCTCCTCCACGTGGTCTCCGCTCCGAGGACTGACTGCTGCAAGCCAGGGGCTCCTCCCATCTGGCGGTCTCCACAGCTGGCAAAGGCTCCCCTCTGAGAGGCGGGACTGCAGCAATCCTTGACTCTCAGGACACTGTTCAAACTCCTCGGCTCCAAACGCAGGATGCAGGATCCGGGTCTCTGGGGCGCCGGCTCCTTCCGCAGCCACATCTGGGGTCCCCGCCCCCGCCCACCTCCGTGCATCTTCGGCTCTGCGGGGCGTTTCTTCTCTCCCCGCCTTTGCGCGTGCTGTTTCTTTGCACCTGCTGCGCCATCTACGCTCCCCGTTTAGCAAGCTCCTAATCAGCTTTCTGAGAACCCCGGTTGTAACGAAACCCCTCCCACTGCTCCCCGGCTCCCTGAGTGGACTTCAGCAGCTCCGTCCCCTGCAGCACCCAGTCATCTGTCCGTTTCCGTCACAAGTGCAAGTTCTCGGCACACCTGGCCCCTCACGCTGGGCCAGGCACTGAATAGGGGCTCCGTCTATGTTTCCTGGATAAATAAGCCTCCAGAAATGTGAAATCGTGGGCCAACCCTGCAACAATCGCTCACATATCAATGGCACTCATACCAGCAAATGAACTCACCATTTAATAGTGCCAAGAATGTTCCAGAACGCGGCATTGCAAATGTGCCTAAAAACTAGGGCAGATGAGATAGTCGACCTGTCAGGGATACCCGTGTAGGTCAAACAGCTCTGGCTAAGCGGTCTCCCACATGACTGCCGTTCCTGTGGGTGTATGTGAAAATGTATAAAAATATGTGTGTGCATCTCTACAAACTGACACATAATTATGTTATATACACATGATTGAAGATCCCGGGAGTATCCTCTGGGGCCTGGCTGGCTGGCTACGATGGATTAGCCTCCCCCCTCTGGCTGGCCTCCTGTATTCAGGCGGCTGAAAGGATAAACCATCAAAACTAATCGTCACTTTGTCTCAAAGAACTCGTCTTTACTCAAATGTATGTTTCTAATTTGTAGGACCTTGTTACAACATTTCTTTCGTGTTGATTTTAGTCCACTTAATTCTGTAATCATAGAAGACCCCCCCCCCCCCGACTAATATTCCTGTGGAAAAGATCTGATATGTTGAGGACAGTAATCATATCTACCATATTAGCTTTTTTTTTTTTTTTTAACCATTCCCAAACAGTCTATGTGGTTAGATGAACGGTTTAACATCTGTGAATTCACTTATAGTTCGTTCACTTATTTTCATGTAGAGGCTCTGCCGGTCCCTCGGCAGATGCTCACTGGGTGTCTACTTGGTAAGGGAAACATGGAAGGTCCCCGCGAGCACGTAAACGAAATGTCTAAATAGTGATGCATGTGGGGAGCAAAAGAAATCGTGCCAACGTGACCGTGTTGGGATCAGGAGGCCACAGCAGACCAGATGGACGGAAGCACCTCTGCAAGAGGTGACATTCGGAATGAAACCGGATGACAGAGGAGCCGGCCATGCAGGGATCAGAGGAGAGGCGGCGAGGCGGCTCCGCGGGGGCGCATGGCGGCACACGGTCCTCGCCGAGCGGAGGAGGCGGCGCAGCGGCCACTCCGCCCTGCCCCTCGGGCGGCCTCGCCGGCGCTCTCCGCCCCGCCCCCCTGTCCGTGCGGTCATTCGTTTGTGCAGCTGTTTCTACGGTGCCCAAGACCCAGGTCCCTGGGCCAGGCCCAGACGCGGCTCACCCTTTCGCCCTTGTCTCTTTTCACAATGTTTGGCAAACAGGTGGAGTCCAATAAATGCTTGTGGCATTGCTGAATAGTAACGAGTCGACCACAGAGTAAGTGGTGATTTACACATGCTGCAATGGGAGAAATTCCTGGAACCAGATGAGAAGGGTCTTTTAGGTTTTAGATTATGTATCTGTGATTCTCAGAAAACACACACACACACACACACACACACACACACACACACGGTAACTATCAGGAAGGATTTAGATTTTTAAGTCATGGAGGAAACAGTGGGAGTGATTTGGAGCATTGCTGAAAAGGGAATTTTACGTCTCTGCTGTGACTTTTGTCAGCCTTGGTTCCAAAAGCCATGACTGCCCACGGCAAGCAGCGCTCCGTGGGCCGAGCACGGTGAGGTTCCAGCACCTTCTACACTTTTAAGCACGGCGGCCAGTGCTCACCACGGCGCTCACGGGGGTGGACGAGGCGAACTGCCGGGTGAGGAGCCTGGTGTGCCCACGGGTGTGGCCAGTGTCCACCCTGCAGGGACATCCCCAAAGGGGCCCGTGACCGCTGACCAATCGTATGCCTTGCCTCTGACGGCCCCAGGCATCGAAGGACACTGGAAGATAATTCAGAAAATACTAGAAATATAAATCAATAGCTTCTGATCTAAAATCCTACCCACTGGCTCATCCAGGGAGTTCTTTTGTGTGAACTGCAAATACCCTTGTGGTTTTCTGGGAGGTTGAGCGCCAAGGGTGTGACTCAGACTTGCTATCAAAAACCTTCGGTTAAAAATAATAGGTCACATTGACTGAGCGTTGACAGGTGCTGGGCCAAGTGCCTTATCTCAGTTAATTCTTACAGCAGACTTACGAGATGGGTTTGGTTAGTAAGCTCATATTAACCTTATTTACAGAACAGGCAAAACGAAACTCAGAGAGGTTCAGAACCTGGCCAAGGTCTCTTGATGACGGGGGCGGGGAAGAGGGGGGCGTTTGTCTTCTGGCCAGGAAGTCACTGTCTCTACAGCAAGGGACTATGTCTCCACGTCCTCGTCAATACCTGGCAGAACTGCACCAGGCACTGCGAATGTGTCATTTCGAGGCAGTCTGGGTGGTGGTTAAGAGTTCAGACTCTGGGCTGGACGATGTGGCTTCTTGTCCTGGCTCCACCCTCTTACTAGCTGTGGGACTCTGGCCGACTTCCCTAATCACCATGTACCTTAGCTCTCTCATTTTTAGAAAGGAATAATAATAATAGTCCCATCCTCTTACGGTTACTGTGCATCTTTCCTGGTGCCCATTGCATGGTTACCACTCCTCAAACCCTTGGTCCTCACAGTTATTCCACCTGGATGCCGGGGGCCATTCGCAGTGGTCTCAGGGGGTCACTGGAAAGCCCCCGCCCCTTAGTCATTACCCACAGCCAGGGGCCCCCTGGATAGGGTGTCAAGTGGCACTTGTGCCTGTGCTAGATGCCCGGGGAGGAAGATTCCCACGGCTGAGAGCGAATCAGGTGTGAATCCACTGAAGGCGAAAAAGAACGGGGGTGCGGGTAGGTGTGTGTGTGGGGGGTCTCTGATCGCAAAGCATTTCCCAAAGAAACGGCCTAAAGAGATTCTCCGTCTTCCCCTGACGGCTGCCTCTCGGCTTCTCCCCTCGTCGATCTTCTAGCTCATTCCCCATACACATGGTTCTCCAGTTGCTTTGGAAGAGCTAGTGGCTCTTTAGAGGACAGAAAGAGGAGAGGATTGTCTAAAATATTCAGAGCGAGGTGGAGACACGGAATTGCAATGATAATGGGTCTGGCAGGCTGGGCTTTGAAGTAAACGGAAGGCTAATCAATATTCCTTTTTACTTCTTTTTCAGAAATGATCGTTAGTTGTGTCTTAACAGTTTTTGCCAGGAATGAAGTTCTCCCATTTTTAAACCAAGCGTTGCTGTGAATCATGCCACGTTGAAAATGAAGGTCCGTACTCATGGCAACTAAAGGTGCAGAGAAATAGAAACATGATCTTTTATTAAAACTGCATGAGACTAACAGCACCCCTGAAGAAAGCTTTTTAAAGAAAATGAGTCCTGTCATTTTTAGGGCCAAAATACTCTTCTTAACGTCACGACCAACTGAAATAGAAGTGGCTCCTTTGGGGAGGACACAGCGTGACAGGAATTACAGAGTTCAGGGCAGGGAGACGTAAGCGAATTTTTTAGACCCTCCGAGGTGCCATTTCCCCATCTGTGATGGGAGGGATTAGACCAGCAGGTCTCAAATGACTGCTTCTAGCTCCCCAGTTAGAGATTCTAAAAGTAACTCGGCCACTGGAGAATGCCTGCCTAATTTTCTCTTAATTTCCTTTCGGCATTCTCCTTGGCCCATTTCCCCCTGCATCCAGCATCTGAAAGCCCCAACATGTCACCAGCTTTGCCCCTGTGAGGCTCCGCCAGGGGACGGCTGACTCCTGAAGTGCAGAACCGCCCTCGGGCAGACCACAGAGGCCTCAGCCCCAACGACGGCCCCAAATCCATCCCCGGAAAGCCCATACCTGTCTCTCAAGACTTTTTCCTTTCAACCCTAAAACTGAAATGCCCAGGCAGGTAACATTTCTTTTCAAAAAATTAGTAATAAAATAAAATCTAGCCGAGAGACCAGTCGGTCTGTACCTTTTATTTATAGGGGAGAACCCTGGCACCCAGGGTCAAACAACTGTTAGTCACATCACTGGGACTAAATTCCCGGTTCACCTGTCCCAGGGTGGTGTTTTTATTACGGCTTTTGCCAGGGGAGGAGGAGGAATAAATATTTAGAAGGAAGTGTTACCTGCCGTGCGTGACCTGGGAAGTGGCCTCGTTTTACTTATGAGGAAACTGAGGCTCAGAATAACTTCCCCAGGTTATTCCTGGCGGCAGGGGACCGCCAAGCTGTCCTACTTGCAGAGCCTTGTTTTCCCCTCCCCCGCCACGCTGTCACTTTTAATTCAAAGGAAGACTCTTTCCCTGAGAACTTTTCTGTGTACGAAGACATGACCATTTTTTCCTTAATGGATCTTCGGCTAGAAGGTAAGATTGGAAGGGATCCCCAGTGCGAGGCGACTCATTTAGAGTTGGATGAATCACATTGCTGTTTGGTGGCAGAGAGTTGACAGAGGCCACACCGGGGCCTCATCGTGACCCCTCCTGGGGCCCCAGGAACTTCAACTCAAAGAATGCTTGAGCGTGGGGACATTTTGTGGAGAAAAATGGGGAGGGATGTACAGAGCGGAAGTAGGTCGTGTGGAAGGCGGACGGAGGCCCAGAGGCATCCCAGGGAAGACCTGCTCGTGCAAAGCCCGGGGTGAGGGGCTGGCAACCGCCTGACATCTGATGCCCTGGTCTGAGGCTGGTGACTCCAGTGAAAACTGTCACCGGGGCCAACTGCCACCTCAAACCTTGGCTCTTGGCCAGGCTTTCCTGGGGACTGGACGGACCTGTCTCTTGCTTAATGAGTTACAGCTTCATCACAGGGGCTCTTGCAAGCCCCTTTTACCCTTACAGATGCACATAGACACACACACACACACACACACATATGCACACACGTGCGCATGCGCACACACACACACGCGCGCACACCATCGAGCACACCTGAGGGGCACATCCACGGAACTTCCTTGCCAGCGGTAGGGTTTTTACGCGATGGCACATGCACACAGTAGCCTTAGAATTTGTTTAAAGGGCCGCGCACAACTGTGACTCAACATTTACTGGGTACAACTATGTAAGATGCTGGGAAGAACACATTTGGTGGCTGCTGAGGTGGTGCTCATTGCCTAGAGGGGCTGGAGACCCAGTGACAAACTGCAACCCAGCAGAGAGGCAGAGCGGGGGCCTGAGGGCATGGGGACCGCTGAGCCCGGGGGTGCCCGGGGGGGCTCCACCGAGGCCTGGACGGCAGCTAAGGGCACGGAAACATCTCCAGGAGCAGCTGCTGAAGGGCAGGGTTTATCCAGGTGGGAAAACGGAAACTTCAGTTCAAATATAGATGTAATTTTGAGGCCAGAATCAACTAGAAAAACAGAAAGACAATCGACCTGGGCCAGAGAAAGGCATAACCAGTTCTCAAGATGATTGGCGAGAGGGCGTCCGCCTCCCACGCCAGCATCGGTCTTACTGGTGTTGTTTTAACTGACCCTCGCCGTGAGTGCTGCCCAGCCGCCCGGTCCCCAGGCAGGTTCCTGACAATCCCGGAGCTCCGACCAAAGTTTATCCCTGAGAAATTCGGGTTGAGAAGATGGTACAGAAGCCTCGCTCGTGAGAAGGAGACTAGAGGAAACCAGGAAGGAACCCAGGCCCCTGGAGAGAGCAGGAGCTGAACGGCGACCCTGTGGGAGGAGTTCACGTGGGCAACCCCCACGGAGGCCTCCGTGTGTTTAGGTGACAGCATTGGGTGCCACCGCCTAACTACCATATTTACCCAGCACTGGGGAGGGTGATACAAGGCTCTGGAATGTGTGTCTTATTTTTGTCCTGCCCGGGTTACAGCCATAAAACGAGGACTCTGCCTTCAGAGCAGCGAGGATTAGTCTGCTTGATTTAGGTGGGAGTGCTGGCTACTTTTTCCTCGGGCCGGGACTCCTTAGGCCGTAAAAGCGTGTGTCCCAGGAAGCCTTGCTGGGTGTCCGTAGTTAGAGAGCCAGTGTGTGAGTGTGTTTGTGCAGAGAGGCATGACTGAGTCACTATGACTCAGGCCTGAGGGCGGGTGGAAGAGGAGACGGCATATATTAATATAAAAAATCGCCCTTCCTCCTGGGCCTGCAGGATGCCAGCCTTCGCCAGCCCCTCCGAGTGCCAGGCTGCCCCTCAGCGGGTCCCCCGCTGGGGCCTGGAGATTTCTCCTCAGTAACCTACGGCCAGCACGAATTGACCTACGGGTCCAATGCGATCGCAATCAAAATTCCTGCAGAATGAAAACTTCTGCTCTGCAAAAGACATGAAGACAGCACAGACTGCAAAAGACATGTCTGATAAAAGACTTGTCCGAAATACAGAAAAAGCTCTTACAGTCCAACAGTACGAAAGCTGAGAGCCCAAATAAAAAACAGGCAAAAGACCTACCCAGACATCTCATCAAAGAAGATATGCACATAGCAAATAATCAGACGAAAAGATGCTAAACGTCATATGCAAATCAAAATGACTATGAGATAGATAGCACTGCACATCTATTAAAATGGCCAAAATCCAAAACACCGAATACTGGAAGGAATGTAAAACAATACGGCCACTTTGAAAGACTATTTGGTAGTTTCTTACAAAACTAAACACACTCATACCCTATGATCAAGCCATCATGCTCCTTGGTATTCACCCAAGGGAGCTGAAAATTTATGTCCACACAAAAGCCTGCATGCAGATATTTCTAGCACCTTTATCCATAATTGACAAACTTGAAAGAAACCAAGATGTCCTTTAGTAGGTAAATGGATAAATAAACTATGGTACATCCAGACAATGAAATATCATTCCGTGCTAAAAAGGAAGGAGCTACCAAGCCACGAAGAGTCATGGAGGAACCTTAAATGCGTATTCCTGAGTGAAAGTAGCCACCGTGAAGAGGCTATGTACTGTGTGGTTCCAACGATACGACATTCTGGAAAAGGCAAAACTGGAGACGATAAAAAAATCAGTGGTTCCCAGGGGCTGCAGGGAGGAGGGATGAAGAGGAGGCGCACAGAGGATATTTAGTGTGTAAAACCACTCTGTATGATTGATTCTGTAACGATGGATACCTGTCATTATACCTGGTCAAAGCCCATAGAAGAATAAACCCTAGGGTGCGCCGTAGACTTCGGGTGATTACAATGTGTCCATACAGGTAGGCTCGTCTATTGTACCGAATGTACCACTCTGGTGGGAGACGATGACAGCAGAGGAGGCTGTGCTTACGTAGGGGCGAGGGGTTTGGGAAAATCTCTGTACCTTCCACTAAGGTTTGCTGTGGACCTAAAACTGGCCTGGAAAATGTCTATTAACTACTGAAAGGAAGTGGAATTCTTGCTTCTCAACCCATAGACACAGCCACTGTATAGATATCCAAATGCAGAAATCTGCTCCAAAGAAACTGGACAAAACTGTAAACAAGAAAAGAAAATATGATGATGAAAGCGATCTTTCCCTCAGCTGTACAGATATTGACACTGTACCTTGTTCTGTATTATGAAAGGGAACATTTTTACATGGTACTCTGGTGCTCATTAAGCTGGGCGTCATTGTGAGACCAATCACTGAAAATTAAACAGTGTACGTGTAAACACTGTGAGCTCTTCAATTAAAGAGCCAAGAATTACTATAGTTTTTCAAACTAGAAACAAAAAGGCCACTTAAGCATCCAACAGGTTTTAATTTTTAACAAGGTCAATATTGATTGCTACAGTGCGGATGAACAAACAGCTCTTTGGGTCCCCTCTACTTCATTTGAAGAGGAAAGGATTCTTGAGTCCAAAAAGTGAGACCGCTGTGGATTATCCTTAGCTGTGAGAGGTCCGTTTCTTGCTCTGACCTCATAAGGATTCACTGTTGTGGGACTCTGAGCACCTGCAGAAGTCCCTGGCTGGGCCCGAGTCTGAGTTCCTTCTACGTCGAAAAGCTGGCTTTCGGTCACCTGAAGGACTTTCACCAAAGTTAGCCTTTTTTTCCCTTCTCGAAATTTTGTCTATAAAAGAAAACTGTTTTTCCATCACGACACTTTTGACACCAAATGTGTGAGTTTTTCACACAGAGCAACGCTCCTTCTGTGGACACCCACGCGGTGGTTTATAATTTAATCCTGACACTAACCGCCAGGATTAGCACAGACCCCACAGACTGTGGGCCTTGTCCCATAAGACGGCGCCCACTTCAGATGCCAGTTGCAAGTTGCGAGTCGACTTGGCTACGAACTGGGAGTTCCTAGGACTTCTATTCATTGCTGATAACTTGCTGCGATGGCTCTCAGAACTCAGGGACACACTTTAGTTAGTGTTCTTGGTTTATAAAGGGTATTACAAAGGAAGCAAATTAACAGCTGGTGAAGAACGACACACCGCAACCCGGAAGGGCCCCCGTCCAGGCTCAGAAGCATCTGTCCTCTGGGGTTTTGGGGTATGTCACCATCTTGGTACCTGGATGCATACATGCGTACACACTAACCAAGAAGTTCTAATCTCTTCATTTAGGTGTTTTTTTTTTCTTTTTTTTTAAATAGAGTTTCCGTTATATGCGCATGATTCATTAAATCGTCAGACATTGGTGATTAATTTCATCCCAGCTCCTTTTCCCTCCCTGAAAACTGGGAAGCAGTGTGCAGCTGAAAGTTCCACCCTCTGAGCCCATGGTCGGTTGCCCGGGCAACCAGCCCCCATTCCGAAGCCACCAAGGGCTCTTAGTCACTAGTCATCTACTTAACAGAAACACACATTTGGTCGAAAGGGGTTTATTAAGAATAATAAGAAATAATCCTTTCACCCCTAGGACTCAGGAAACTGCTAGGATTTTAGAAATTCTGTGCCAAGAACAGGTAATGAAGACTAAATATGTATTTCTTCTTATATCACAATATTAGTCTATTTTGCTTGTTCTTCTTTCTCCTTTTCTCTTTTTCCTCTTTATCATTTTTATTTTTTTCTTCTGCTTTTAATATTTTTTCTTTCTTAATTTTTTCTTTCCCCAAATTTTCTTTTTGCTTTATTCTTTTATTTTTGTCACCGTTTGTTTTTCCTCAATTTTTTGTTTTTCACATTCTTTTTTCTTTATGCTTTTATTTTAATTTTTCTCTCAATTTTTCCCATTTTTCTTCTTTTTTTTTCAGTAAGGTAGTTTCGTTAGTAAGATGGGGCCTCCACCGTCTCTGCGGAGGGGCGGGCCCAGAGAGGGCTGCAGCCCCCCTTGCCGTCACTGCCGCCCGCTGCCAGGGGTTTACGGGGGGGGGGGGGGGGGGGGGGGTGGTGGTCAGGGTGGGAGAACCGACAATAAACAAGCAGGGGCTTCCCCACTCCTGGGATGCTCCGCCCGGAAGGCAGGGGTCCTCCGCAGCAGCTTCTGTGGGCATCCGGCACTCACGTCTGGCTTCGGTGTCAGAGGCCGAGGCCGGGTGATCTGAGACGCAGGATGGAGACTCATCGCGCGTCCGGCGGTGCTGTGGATCCTGCCCTTCCCCAGACCACCTGCCCCCGTTCGCTTCCCCTCGCCCCAGACGGCGGCTCTCTGCAGTCCCTCGGTGGCGGAGGCTGTTAGAGCGCGCTCACTCCATCCTGCCCAGAACGAGAACCCCAGGATATATTTGAATCCGATGCCAGAAATGGTAAAAACAAAAAACAGACAAAAAGCCTTGTCTTCCACCGCGGGCACAATGCCCAGCGCCCAGCGCCCGGGTCGTCTTCGCGTGGCCTCCGACAGCCATGCCCCTCCTGCTGGAGGCGGCCTTCCTGCTCCCTCGGGGGGGCGGCCGAGGCAGACACTATGGCAGGGCCTCCTGAGGCTCCCCTTGAAGCAGCCTCTGCCTCCTCAGGGCCTGGCTTCTGTCTTCAACTTCCTTACCTCCCTCGAAGAGTCCAGGCGCTGAGTCGGGCGGCCAGTCGTCAGAGCTTCCTGAGCCCCGACACGAGCCTAGGGGAGGAAGTGACTGACACCCGGCATGCCGGCCAAGAAGTCTGGCCTCGAGATGCTCGAGGCACATCGCCCACGTGAAAACAGAACCAGGAGCAGTCCTTTCGCACTTACGAGGCGCCGCACACCATGCTGTGTGTTTTCGCCTGCGTGATTACAGACGCATGACCGCGTCTAACTCTCACAGCCGGTTATGGGATAGGTGCTGTTTGCCCTCATTTGTAGATGAGGGAGACGACTTCTACCTGGAGGGACACGTCGCACATCGTGGGGGCAGGAAGTGCCATCCCGTCCTGCTTTGGGAAGAAGAACTGGCTTGGGATTGTTTGTGCACAGCCCCCAATGACACCAGACACCTACAGGCTGGTGACCGTGGGTCCCAATGCCATCTTCTCTATAACGGGGACGACGATGGCACCCACTTTGTCATGCTGCCGGGACAAGATCGTGGATCCGGCGTGCTTTGGCTGGTGGCTGGCACGTAGTAGGCATGCAGCAAATAACCATTTTTATTTGTTTCTCCTGGATGCATGGGCCTTCCTGTACCAGCAATAGAGTTCGTAACTCTTCGAGGACTGGCAGGGCTCTGGAACCAGACTCTGATTTCAGTAATAATTGGATGCTTGTTATCTGCCAAGATCTGACTCGACAGCTTTTAACACTTCACTGAGAAAAAAAAACAAGCAGCCGTGTCTTAGTGACAGTCAGATGGCCAACATGTTAAAATTAGTTGGCATGACCTGGTAATTTACCTACAGTCAAGTTTTTAAAGACCTCATCTATTTAAACGATTCCATTAAAATGTTTTTTTCCTCTCAATTTTCATGGAGAGGCAAAAAATAAAGGTAACGTGCTTTGCTGCTAGCATTTTCACTTACCGTGTGAGGTCACACTTAGAAGCAGCTTGCACGTGTTTCAACAGTTCTGGGGACAGTCTGGGCTGCAGCGGGGAGTGACGTCCCCATGTACGAGGTGAGAGCCAGTGCCTGGGTTGGTACTGTTCCACGGGCTTCCATGAGAAACCAGCCGGGGAAGGGGCAGGAAGGAAGACGGAGGAGATCATGGGAGGGAACCGAGCCGGGTGACAGTTTTGCGGGGATGCGGGCTGTCGGCCAGTGGCCTTGGACCTGTCATCCTCACGGCGAAACCTGGGCCGAATGGCCTAGATGTGGGCCAGAGTGAAAGGAGCCTCACAGCCAGGCTAAGGGAGCCACGGAGTCAGCCAGGGCTGTGACATCAGATGAGCCTGTTCCTCACAGTGACCGCTCATGGCAAGTTGTCTGACCTGCCTCAGTCTCGAGTTCTTTATCTAGGAAGCGAGGATACAACTACCCACCTCTGAGGACCAGGGCAGGGAGATGAAGTGAGGCACTGAGTGAGGCACAGCTGTGGGGACCTGGCACACAGGGGCGTCTCAACAGTGCGACTTTCCTTCTACAGGACGCATGTCAGATGGGACCCAGGTGCACTCCGCGATCTGGAGGAGATGCTGTCAGATCTCCACGCCGCCCGGGGCCAAGGCGGGCCTCGGATTTCTCGCCTCGATTCCATTGCACTTCCCAGCATTCATCATGTTTTAAAACCTGATCCAGATGTGGAACTCAGCTTCAGACAGACACACACACACTCAGAATCACACCGTCCACTCTCAGGCACACTCGCTCACTCGCCTATGCACGCCGGCCACTCGAGGCCGTGTGTGTTGTGCAGGTTTACTGAAACCCTGGGCATGTGGAGGAGATTTACATCGTAAAAACACAATAGTTCCGAACAGACAAACCTTCGAGCCTCTGAGAAGATGCTGGCCGTCCGGGCTCTGCTTCCTGCCTCATTTGCCCGCCTCCTCCTCATCTCCTCCGCCCTCTTCCTTCTCCTCACTGAGGCAGAAAAGTGAATTTTTCACGTCAGAGAGACCTGGGTGCAAATCCAAGTTTAAAAGGTTCAGGTCTCAGTGACACCTGAGCCCTAACATCTGCAAAACATCTGTGAAAAGGGATACCTGGAACCCAGAGGTTATGCTGACAGTGTCACTATCATGCTTTGTGCTTGCCAAGTCCCTCCCGGTGGATCACACGGGGGCTTTAAGGACCCGGCCAGCCTCCGGCAGGCACCACAGCTGAGCGCTCACCCTGTACGTCCTCAGAAAGGGACCAAAGGCAATGCAGGCCACCCCAAGGCTGGCATCCGACTGCACTCATCAGCTACTAAAGGGGGTGCCTGCTCTAAGCGTCCTATTGCCACATATAATTCCCCAGGGGACTCGGGAGGAAGCTGTTTCTCTAGGACCTCGGGCAGGGAGTGTGACATGAAAAGACCCAGGAGATGCGCTGCTCGAGATTTCACAGGAGGCGCTCTCCTGACACAGAGAGAGGGCTAGGAAGACGAGGGAGGGAGAAGGCGATCTAGAAAGCACGCTGTCTTTTACCCGGCCAGTTGCCTCTTATTTCATTTGCAAATGTAGGGCCTTTTCCTTGATTCATATGATTATCGTTAAACCAATGGCCTCATCTAGTTTATCAATAAAAGGCATTTGGGGTCTTTAATTGCGTAAGGGGCTCCAGGAGGCATGGATAATTAGAGCCCCCCACATCCCAGGCCCCTGCCCCACGACTCACCCCCTGGCCTTCATACTTCCTAAGGGATTCGTGAACCTGACCTTCTGGGAGAGGGGATTTTCTGTTTCATCCCGAGGAAGAGCTGCTGCCCACAAGTCTCGATGTAACTGAGACCAGGACAAGCTATTCTTCTCACCCCGCTTTCTAACAGGTAGATGAGACTCCTAAACTTGTCTAACATCATGAGGCGATGCTGCAGCCGAGGTCAGGTTTGGGCAATGGCGGAAAGAAAAAGAACATTCTGACGGGCCAGCGGGGCCTTTCGTTTCGCCCCTCACTCCCAGGGGCGACAGCGTTCTCACTCAGAGGCTGTGCTGCCGTGTCCCGGGGGGTCGAGAGCGTGAGAGGGAGGGCGTTGCAGGGACGGGAGAAAACCTTCTTGTGACAATGGCTTTGAGCTGGGGGCTCTCTCCTCCTGAGCGCCGCCAAGCACGGGGCCCGTTCCTCCGCGAACTCCTCACTCCCTCATCTGTCCCACAGCTTCTCCCAGGCCCCGCGGCACAGCCCGGTCTCCTCCACGCCCGCGGCTCTGCACGTGTGGCTCGAAAGAGCTGCTGTTCATCCTTTAAAACCCGGAATCAAATGCCCCCTCCCCTGTCAAATGTTTGCTTCTTGCCTGTCTCTCTCACCTCTGAATGCCCTGAGCACAGCGAGTCTTCTTATGTTGACAATTCTGAATCTAAAAATCGATTTCCTTTCTCATCTTTATCATCTCGTAGCCTGCGAATTCTTAAAGGGAATGAGTCACTGCGTCTTCTTGGTCTTCGTGTGCATTAGAGCCCAACACATAGATGATGCTCAATAAATGTTTGCTGAGTGACCGAACAAAGGGCTTTTTCAGAGCAAGTAGCTTCTAAGTGTGGCCAGTTAAAATGATGTGTGGAGGGGGTGGGAAGCTGGACTGCCTTGCTCCTGGGACCTCCTTAGCCAGGTGCCAGGGGTCTGTGTCGGGAGGCGTTGCTGAGCAGGTGGCCCAGTGGACACTGCGTTGCTTGCCGAGATGCCCTCAGCCCCTCACACCCCTTCTGTGAGCCCCCTCTGCCCCCGAGCTTGGCTCCTGGGGCTCGTCCCTCTGATGCTGTTCAGAGAACTGGCCCTGGGCTCTCACTGTTGGCTGGGCAGCAGGTGCAGAGGCTGGGAGTACCTGAGTGTGGGAGTGTGGATGCTCAGCTCCCTTGCTTTAAGGACAATTCTAAGAGGCAACTCATGTTCTAGAGTGTCTTGTGGAGTCAGGATCAAGTTGGGGATGGGCCTTTGCCTGCTGTCCAGCCCCCACTGGCTTCCCCATCCTGTCTGCTCTCACCCCGCCCCCCCCCAACGTCTTCCTCATTGACACTCCCTTGACAAATAGGGATCTGCTTCTGGAGGGGCCTTTCTGTGCCTCAGATTCCTAATTTGTAAAATAGAAATTAGGAGAGCACTATTTTTATTGTGAGGATTAAATCAAACAATCCTTATTGCAGCATTACTACTAATAGCCAAGATACGGAAGCAACCTAGATGTCCGCCGATAGATGAATGGATAAAGAAGGTGCGGTATAAAGACACACACACAAACACACAATGGATATACAGCAATAAAAAAGGAATGAAATCTTGCCATATGCAACGACATGGATGGACCTAGAGGGTATTAAGCTAAGTGAAATAAGTCAGATAGAAAAAGACAAATACTGGATGATTTTGCTTATATGTGGACTATAAAAGGAAAAAATAGAAATAAACATATAGATATAGAGAACGAGCCGATGGCCGCCAAAGGGGAGGAGGATGGGGAAATGGGAATAAAAAAAATGATGGAGGGACCAAAAAATAAAAAATATTCAACGGAAAAAAATAAAACAGGCAAATTTAAAGTGTTTAAAAAAATCACAGAGGTGCACAAAACAAGGCGAAATCAAGTGTCTGTATAAAACCCAGCACAGAGCACAGCACAGGGCGAGTATTGAGACTCTCACACTGACCTCGGCCTCCTAGAATAAAGGCTGCATTTTCTGGTCCCCAACCCTGCAGCTCCGTGTAGCCAGGAGACTACGTTCTGACCAATCGGATTTGAGCGGAAGTGACGTGAGCAGCTTGCAGGTAACGTCCCGTAAAGGCGAGGGGAAGGTTGGAATCCCGCCAGCTGGAATGCGGGTGTAACAGCGGAGAACGATGCCGCCAGCCTTGACTCTGAGGTCGAAGCTGCTGGCGAAGCCAAGGGGCCGGGCCTCGGACACCACTCAGCCGACCCACCAGCCTGACAGCGCCTACCCGGGCGGTTATGCAAGAGAGAAACTTCCAGGCCACTCAAGGCAATGTGTAGGGGGTGCGGATCTCTTTATAACAGCAGCCAGAACTGTATCTTAACTTCTACAGTCTCCAAGTGGCCTGATTACTTTAGACGAGAACCCCCAAAATATCTCCCGCAGCAGCCAGCTCCAGCTCTGATGGAAAAGGAACCCTGCCCTTGGAGCTGGATTACTTTCCCGTCTTTCCCTTGCTGGTCTCTGTCTCTTATTTTGCATGGAAATGAGAGAAAAATAGGAAAAGTACATTACAGGAGAGAAAACTAAGAAATGACAGCTCTCATGACGGTAACTCGAAGTTCATCACTTGAAGCCCGGTGGAAATAAAGCGGGAGTGGACGTGTGTGAGCGGACCTTGAGCCAGATCAGATGGTTGACAGGCCTTAGTTTTAGCACGCTTCCACACTGCCCTTTCGCTCACTTCCAGAGCGGACCGGCAGACGTGGAATGCCTCGGTCACAGTCCCCCCACAGAGCCAGTCTCTGAAGCAATGGCAACTCCAGACGCTCTCGCCGATGCTGCAATGCTTCGCAATTTTGTACAAAAGTCATGCCCCGATTGCTGCAATTTTTCCAAAGGTGAAAACAGACTCAGAGATGGGTTTATTTAGTCAGTGAATCGACAGTTACTTCGGCCTTCTCGGGTGACGTTTACCTGGTCACTGTTACCGCTTAGGGGCAAGTTACGGTCCTTGGAGGGAGGCGTCGAGCATGGACATTCTTCTTATTTTTAGGGGTCTGGGGCAAAAGCAAGACAGCATTAAGAAAAGGAGGACTTTCTAGCCTGGTCCTATCCGCTGGGGCCAAGTTTCTCAACCATGGCGCTGTGACATTTTGTTCTGGATATTTCTTGGTTGCGGATGGGGGGCTGTCCTGTAGGATGTTTAGCAACAGCCCTGGCCTCTGCCCATGAGGTGCCAGTAGCACTGCCATCTCCCCGGCTGTGACAACCAAACATGTCTGCAGACATTTCAGAACGTCCACTGGGGTGTTTGTGCGGCATTCCTCCTGGTTTAAGGACCGCTGCTCTTGGGTCTGGCTCTAGGGAGAGAGAGCGGAAGCGGCACCTTAAGATGGTTTTCTGTTTCTGTTTTTCCCTAAAAATATCAGCAAACAGTAGCACTAGGGAACACACGATCTGTTTGGGGCCCGACTGATAGAGTGATGCTCTTTACCAGAAACCCAAAGACTAGAGTGTCGTCAAGAGACCACCCTGCAAACAAGGGCAGTGGTCACGCCGAGCAAGGACAAGAGCAGAGGAAGAAGAAAAGAGCAGACGCCCAGAAGCCCCCGATTTAAGTCAGTCACGGCTGTCCTCATCTGTTTCTGTCAGTGCTCGGGCTGTGGGTGGCATACGATCCTGGGAAAGGAGTTCTTTCCTGACAATACCGAGGTAGCTGGAAAGAAGGATCCCTTTTGGCTTTCTTCTTCCCTTCTCTTCCTATGCCAGGATGAAATGTTTGGAGCGGCAGCAGCCGTTTTGCACCCATGAAGCAAACACCAGAAGTCAAAGTCTATAGAAACGAACGGAAGGAGTCTGGGTTCCTGACGATGCGACTGAGCCAACAAGCAAACGTTCGGGCCTTTAGACTTCCTGTTAAGAGAATAGTTCGTATCGCTATGACTGAAGCCAGGGTTGGCTGCACTTTCTGCCATTTACAACCAAAGACATTAGTAATCAATAGGAAGTCCTGTAGCAGGTATTTCCAAGGTCAGTTTGATGGCTGTGCAGTGTCAGAGCTCTGGGCTGACTTGTGTGTGATTCTCCTGGACTTTCCCTCATGGTCACATTCCTGTTTCCAGAGTACCAAATGCCTCGTCCACACTTACACTGCGTTTAAGACAAGAAAGAAAGAGGCACGTTTTCCTTGCCTACGCCTCTCTTTCTGTCAAGAGAAAAACAATTTCCCCTCAAGTTCCTAGTAAACGATCTCGTGGTCTCATTCCCAAAACTGGGCCCCATGCCAACACACTGAGAGAGCGAGGACTCGGAATTTTAAGTCTGTCATGGAAGTTGATTCTTCCAGAAAGGGCTCTTCCAAAGGGCTTGTGGGGTTGGCAGAGAGCTATTTCTGCCACACACACAAAAGAATTGCTCATACCATATACCCTATTATCGGAAAATCAGTATTTCCTTATTAAAGAATTTCTTCCATCCCTAATTGTCCTTATCTCGCCCAAAGCGTCCTTCCACACACCAATGGGAGAGCCAATCAGTTTAGTGCTGGTGGTCTTTCTCCTTGACACACGGTGCCGCTGCTGGATACAGGTCCCCGGACAGCGACAATGTACACCGCACGCTGAGAAGACGCCCTGCTCAAAGGCAGCCTGCCCGGGATGCAGTGGTTCTTGCAGGGAAGATGCTCACGCACCGTCAGCACTAAGCCAATCAAGGGTACTCCAGTCTCTGCTCCCGACATGTCTGCTCCAAGCACTTGACCTCTTGCCAGGGCTCCAGCCGGTCCCAAGGGATTGGGACCCAGAGCCACTGGTCCCCTTTCTCTAGGTGAGCTCTCCTTTCATCCAGGATAGCCTGACTGCTACAGGAGGCCATATGTGTGGCTTCCGGGGCCTCCCGAACAGCCTTCCCAGAGGCCACTCTCATCCCCCCAAGATTACTCTCAGCGTTCACTGCACTGTGACATGGCCCATAATGTATTTTTCTGAAGAAGAGAAAATAATAAAACAAATTCAGTCTCTAGCAGGACTTCCTCCTCTAATGTAACCCACTCACACATAAACACATAAGGCCTCAAAACTTGATCCTAGGGAGAGACGCCCCCGGGGCCACACACAGCCCTTGCTACATCAGATCGCAAGCCCTGGAAGATTTTCTGGAAGTCTGCCCACACCCCCAGTGTGGTTCTCTCCTCTGCGCTGCCCTGGAGGCCAGCACAGCGTTCAGACCTATCGGAGACTGGCCCTTAGGAAAGCCGAGGCCCAGCGCCCTCGCTCCCTGCTGGGACCCTTGCAAGCTGTGTTTGTTTTCAGAAACTGCTGCCTGATGGCTTTTTCATTGACAATAGAGAACAATTTGGCATCTGCCATAATCCTGGATTACTGACTTGGTTAATATTTCATCAGGTCTATTAGTCATTTGTATTTATAGAAACATGGGTCATGAAAAATTAAAGCTTTAATTGCTTTGGGTTTCCTTTTCTTTATGTTAATTTTTTATGGTTGGGACATTTTCTCTCAGCTGAGCTGTCTTCTAAGTCTTGGGAGCAAAGTTACTCAAAAGAATCAGGGAATTTGGAGAAGGAGTTCGAGGACAGACTGACAGCTGCAGAGACAAAGAGGTGTGCGCAACCGTGAGGCTCTGCAGAAAAGGAATGACCCAGCAGATTGCTTTTTCAACTCAGCAAGAACCACCTTTCACCAGGAATCAAAGCTGCAATCGATAATTGCAGAATTTCAGGCGTGAGGACAGCTCAACAAAAGAGATCACCAGGAACAATACTTGGGTAGCCTGGCCAGGCGCACTGGTTTCTGTGGCAATGGCACTTTGGGTTCCTTTGCATTCATTAGGCATTTTAGTGTAGGCCACAGGCGTCGCATGGACAGGATGCGGAAGTAGCTGCATAGTAGCCATACAGGTTGACCGGGCTCCTGAGAGTCGCATGGGAGCTAACCTTTGCAGCTGGGCTTCCCAGGCCAGCAAACCCAGGGCTTGCTTAATGCTGCTGCTGTTCTAAGAAATAATGTCTTGTCTTTGCTCTTCTGTCCGTCCATCATGTAACTGCTCCTCTTTATTTAGGGGTCGGGTACGTCTGTTCGACTTGGCCATTTCTAACAAATGTTTGTCTTAAGTCTCTTGGCTCAGGCTCCCTGGGGGTGGACTGTCATGTGGGACCGGCACTTGTGAGGATTCACGAAGTGGAGCCTTCGATTTCATTTTCTCAAGACATGGACTTGGGGGTAGGGGTGGGGGATGAGGTGCTGGTGTTCAGGGAAGAGGAAGCCCCTCTGCCCTGGTGGAAAGGCCTGGAAATCTGCCTCTAAGAGTCAGGGACACAGGAAGCAAAGGTGTGGGAGGCGGAAGACGTGCGTTTGGATCTGCGTACATAGCAGACAGACACGTGAAAAGTGACCTTCTACCCTGAATATTAGAACAAATTGCCCAGGGAAATCATTAAATCTCTAAAGTAATTGCTAACTAGACAAAAGCATAGCACTTTCTAGAGCTTCCTTGAATTACAGCTGTAATGTAATACACATTTAGATGAAAATAATTGTTTTATGTTGCTTCAATTTCGACCATTTCACTATGGAAATCACTTAATTGGAAAGTGAACATGGCTTTTTGACCTCTAAATTAAGCAAAGCTTTAGCAAACCCAATTGACAGCAATGAAATCATGTTAACCGTGTAATGTATAAGACTCGTCGCGGGTTGTCACAGGTTTATGACGCCAGCTACCCAGTGTCGTGAGAGTTTCTGTGAGGATAGTACAGTACACACAGACATTTGTCTCAAGGATTAATTTCTTTTTATGTCCCATCAAATTTATACAAATATGTTCAAATTAAACTGATTTTTTGTGATATTAGTTTTCAGTATTCCAGAATGTAAGCGATACCTATTACGGGCATCTTATTTTAGCACGTCACCATAAGAAATGCTATTATTTACTTTAATTTTTTCTTGACTATATTTTCATAATATCGTGCTGTGTTTAAACAAGAGGGGAAAGCAGACCCTCAGACCATGAGCATTTTATTTCTTGATTAGTTCAAATTATTTCGTCGGTTGCATTCCTTGAGATATGTAAAGCAAGTTAATCCTTTCAGTGGGCTCTGGGCAGGAACTTGCTGGAATTGTGGTGAAATGAACATGACAAAGAAATTCATTGTGAACATCAAGACAAGTATATAGTAAACACATTTTAGATTTTTAAAGAACTGAATTTCGTTACTATTAGGCAGATGAGGCTCTGAAACATTTTTCTATGGAACATTGCCAGACGGCCTCTTTGCCATACAATGGCGAATTACAGCTGCTAGTCGCTCTGTCCTCCTCAAAGACCCCATGTGTGTGAATGATGCACTCGTTATTCACTTCAATTCTGCGTTCTGCCAATAAAGGCAAACAGTCTTATACAACCCCTGGGTCCCAGTCATTGTGGCACAGGAGAGTTACCAGAAAAAATGAAGAAACACAAGACAGCACTTGCAAAACAGAACCAAGACGACTGTCCTCCAGACATACACTCGGATGCGGCTGTGAACACAGCCCTGTGAGGGGCTGGGTGGATGTGGCCCCTCAGCCATGAGGAGGGCTGTCCCATGCCACCGTAACTCATGAATGCCAACAGACAAACATAGTGCTTTGTCAGAAAATGCAAAGCCCTCAAATCCAGGATAAAACAGTACAAAATAAATAAATAAATAAAGTTAAAAAAATAATAATAATAACAATGGCGACAACAACAAAAACAGGCCATAGCATCAAGTTTCAGCACATCCACACAAGCAAAGGACCTTGATATGACCAGGTTACTTCCTGTCTGCTTTTCTCTCGATGCTCACAGTGTGTGAGCGCGAACCGACAAGAGGGCCCCTGGGCCCTAACGCACCTCGTCTGGTGAATCTTCTGCCCCGATAGGGTTCCTAGGACATCTCTAGTGCTTAAAATGCGAGCAAGCAGGTCAGAAGAGCAACTCCATCTCCAGTGTATTTTGAAAACATTATGACAAGGATTAAGGCGAAAAACACACAAACACATGCTCACACCCAAGTCCGCACAGGGGAGACAAAAGCGAACTAGAACTAGTCCGTCTAAAAGCGCCCGTTAGCAGACTGCCAAGAACCATACAATGGAAAAAAGATGTTATTACGTGAGATGGAGCAGCGTCCTTATGGTTTTAGTGGCCAACACACAGGCTCATGAAAGCGGTCGTTTTTCCATACCATTACCGAAACGTACAGGAGACGTCTCGTGAGTTCTTTTCTTCAGTATCAGTGTTTGTACTGTCAGGTTATTCACTTGCCAGATCATGAAATATCACAGGAACCCGCAGAGGTTCACTCGGAAAGACATTTATGGTGTCTCCATAGTGCAAACAGCAAAGTAACCTCAGTGTCTGCCAAACACAAAACAGCAGCTTGCTTCGCACGAATCCTCTTGGACACGGCGTTCCATGGCATTCAAAGAGTAAAGCCCGAAGCACAAACACCATTTCTGCAAAGGAGCTGAAGAAAGGGGCTGGTTCGTGTGACTGAGCGAAGCCATAGGAAGGGCTGAGGAGCCCACCCACCACTCCGATGAGCGGAAACCACGCTGTGAGGGCCCTTCAGCTGTGCTGACTGAAAATATCACCCTATGTAGCCATACGCAGCTGGCCCAAGGCCACAGCAAGATGAAGACCCCCTTAAAAACATTGACTGTGGTGGGGTAGAAGAATCAGGGCTCAGCTCAACAGCGGCACCTGAGGTCCTGACTATTCAAGCCTGTTCCCCAGGCCAAGCACGTCAGGTCCACCCAAGCTGACCTCGACTCGCATCCACTTCCATATCTTGAAAAATGGTAAATTGGAGGTTCCAGTCAAGATGGCGGAGTGGTTAATGCTATGCTTGCCTCCTTCCAAGACCACGTTAAAATTACAATGAAATTATACAACAATCAACCTGGAGAACCATTTGAAGACTAGCTGAACAGAAGTCCTATAGCTAAGGATCTAAAGAAGAAGCCACATCAAGACTGGTAGGAGGGGTGGAGACTCAAAACAGGCTGGTCTCACACCCAAAGTGGGAGGGGTATCTCCACTGTGAAAGTCTCCCCTGAAGAATAAGGGCCCCCAGCCTCACACTAGGCTTCCCAGCCCAGGGCTCCAGCACCAGGAAGAGGAGCCCCTATTACATTTGGCTGTGAAAATCAATGGGGATTCTGTCCCCGTGAGACAGAGGGCTGCTGTAGACCCAGGCGTCCCCTTAAAGGGGCCATGCATATACTCACTCACTCACAAACACTCACCCTGGGCTCCAGCGAAGGGACAGCATCTCAAAAGGTGCCAGAGACGTCCAGGGAGAAACTGAGTTGTGTGGCTTCAGAACTAGGGCTGGAGGGACGGCTGCTGTCTTTCCTGGGTTGAGCCCTTTCCCCACGCAGCCTCAGGTAGGCGCCGTTTTGCCTGTGTTGAGCCCTCCCCCACACAGCCTGCAGGTGCAGGCCCTCCACCCTTGTTGCAGACTTTCTTAAAAACTTTCCACAGTCTGCAAGCCCCAGGCAGCGGTGGCTGGCCATGGCATGCCCTGAGCCCCTTGCTGAGCAGCGCCAGGCCCAGCGCTGGTGGTAGCCAGCCTCAGGTTATGACATGGCCAATCCCATGCACCTCTGGGCCTAGCACAGGAGCTACCAACCTCAGGTCGCTTTGTGTTCCTACCAGGTAGCCTCAGGCCGGGCACAGACAGCAGCTGACCTTGGCCTGCACCTGAGCCCCTCCTAAGAGCCTGAGAACTAGCACCCCTGGTGGCCAGCTTCAGACTACAACAGAGCATCCACCGATGAGCTCCACAAACTGCACATATAAAGGGAGGTGCTGGCGGGCACCAGAGCTGGTTGGGGAAAATCCTGCTCTGTGGGGTCAGCCCCCACACAGCAGCTAGTACACTGTGGGCATAGCCGACCTTCTCAGCCAGTCAGCCTAAGGGTCAACCCCACCCACTGATGTGTCAACAGCAATTAAGGCTCAACTACAACAGGAGGGCACACTCAACTCACACAAGGGATGCTCCCGAAGCACCTGGCTCGGGTGACCAGGAAGATGGTGCCACTGGGGCCAAAGGAGAGCTACTATGTAAGACCACCCTGCCCAGCCTGGGAGACACAGCAGATCTACCTAACACATAGAAACAAACACAGAGAGGGAGCCACAACGGGGAGACAAAGAAACATGCCCCAAATGAAAGACCAGGACGAAACTCCAGAAAATAACTAAACGAAATGGAGATAAGCGGTCTACCAGATAGAGCTCAAAACGCTGGTTATAAGGATGTTCAATGAACTTCGGGAAGGAATAGATGAACTCAGTGAGCACTTTGATGAAGAGATAGAAAACAGAAAAAAGGATGAAGAACCCATAAAAAAGAACCAGTCATAAATAAAAAGTACAATAACTGAAATGAAGAACACACCGGAAGGAATCGACAGCGGATTAGATGAAGCAGAGGATCGAATCAGTAATTTGAAAGACAAGATAGCAGAAAACGCCCAATTGGAACAGAAAAAAAAAATCGAGAAGCGTTTAAGGGACCTCTGGAACAATATCGGTGTACCAACATTTGCATCATAGGGGTACCAGAAGGAGAAGAGAGAGAGCGGGGAATTGAAAATCTATTTTAAGAAATAATGACTGAAAACATCCCTAGTCTGGTGAAGAAAACAGGCACATAAGCCCAGGAAGCAGAGAGAGTCCCAAACAAGATGAACCCAAAGAGGCCCACACAGGGACACATTACCATGAAAGTGCCAAAGGTTAAAGACAAAAAGAGAATCTTAAAAGCAGCAAGAGAAAAGCAATTAGTTACCTACAAAGGAACTCCTACAAGACTCTCCACTGAGTTCTCAACAGAAACACTGCAGAGCAGAAAGGGACTGGCATGAAATATTCAAACTTATGAAAAGCAAGGACCTACAACCAAGATTCCTCTACCCAGCAAAGCCCTCGTTTAGAATCAAAGGACAGATAAAGACCTTCCCAGACAAGAGAAAGCTAAAGGAGTTCAACATCACCAAACCAGTATTACAGGAAAAATGGTAAATAAAGGAAAGAATGAAGCACTTATCTTGCCTTCCTGTCTGAAGGAAACCAATGGGCAACCAAATTATAAGTGAGAGAAATACTTCCTAGAGTATTTCAACAATTAAATTTAAAAATTACAGCGTTACAATTTCACCGTTTTCCAGTCCCTAACGAATGAATAGAGTCTAGACGTGAACCGTCAATGTCGACAGTGGGCAACGTCATGAAAGAGAGGGAGGGAGGGAGACGTAAGAGAGAGGGAGAGGGAGAGAAGGGGAGGAGGGAGGGAAGGGAGAGGAGGGAGAAAGCCGGACATTATGTGTGCCCTGGAGAAACAGCATGCCACCGGCTACGGCCTTGCCAAAGGGATCGGAAATGAGACTGATGAGACCTCTGCTTTCAGCCGCCAACTTTCAGGAACCACGGAGCACAGAGGAACACGCCGATCTGCACCAGGAGCATGTAATCAACAGAATCCAGGCTGTGAGAAACCCTACGGGCCAAACGCCCTTCCTCGTAGTGGGGGGACCTGTAACTCGGAGACTCAAAACATGTAACATGTATTTTTAAATGGCAAGATTGAACTATGGAGACTATAGGAAGGTAGGACCAGGCGATAGAACTATAAAGAACCACCAGGAAATGATGGTTCTAGAAGTCGGGAGAGTGTTTACTTTTAGGGGAAGGAGCTGAGAAGATGTGGAGGGGCTTCTGAGGTGACTGGCGGAGCTCTTTCATGACGTGAGCCGTGATTAAGGGATGTTCACCTTCTAATTCATGAAGCCATCCATTTATTTCACATAATCCTCTTTGTGTCTTTTGTTTTAGAATTTTTTAAAGGGGAAGAGAGCATAGAGAAAGAACGAATAGCTTCCCCCGCACAGAACTTCCATTCACTGCAACAATGGTTGTAGGCGTTTAGGGTTCCCGAATGGCATCCAGAATCCTCTAAGAACGTTTTAACATTTCTGAGATATTGTCAACACGGGGTGCACTGTACCGCATTCCTGCTGGGTTAAAGACCGGTGATCCAGGCATGGCGAGTCACAGGGGAACCGGCAGCCGAGGTCTCCACTCCACCTCTACGTCGGGCATTGCCTGGTGGCGTGGGAGGAGCGTATGTTCTGAGAAGTCGACGCTTTTTCTCAGCTCTTTTCATCTTCCTCATGCCCGGATCTGAGGAACTGTCTCCTAACTGAATGAATTACAAATTTTCATAAGCAGAAAGGACCTCGGAGTCCAGCCCGGTGTTTATTAACACGCGCCCCTGCCCAGACCCACCTGCACCACCGTCTCCGGGGGCCTCGCTTAGAGGCCAGACCTGCAGAAGCTGGGCTCCACATTGCACCAGCTCCCTAAGCCTCTCTGACGCTTCCTGGGGTTTGACGCTGTGGTCTAATCGAGCCCCATCTTTTACCAGGTGAGGAAATCGCATCTCAGCGAGGAGGAGGAGGCGCTCACCAAATGGTCGTGCAGCCGATTGGCACAAAACCAGGACTAGGGCCCAGTTCTCCAGTTCTGCCCCTCCGGTTGCCCCGGCTTGCCCACTCGTCCCCTCCCTCCCTCCATCCCTCCCTCAGACACAGAAAGCCCGGGAGGTACCACTGGGAGTAAAACATACCTCGTCCTCACATTTACGATGCTTCCTATCTAACAAATGGGACCGACATGCGTTTTTAAAATGCGCACGATTTGTAATTGCAGACCGTGATGTGTTCTGAGAGGGGAGGGCAGGGGCATGTCACCCTGTCCAGGTGGGCCCGGTGGACAGGGCCGACTTCCACGAGGAGATGACATTTGAGCTGAGGCGCGAGGGAGAGCAGGGGGTCGGAGGAAGTCCCGCGAGCAGGCGAGAAAGCTCTGAGTTCAGAGGGAATTTGCCTTAGTGAAGGCACTGGGAGAGTTCCGAGGCTGCGGAGGTCACTTACGGCCCAGGGCAGAAGAATGCGGAAGTGGCATTTCCTGGAATCACCCTGTCCTCATCTATATCTGGCCAGCAGTTCTCAAACTGAGCTGTGTATCCAAATCATCTTGGGGACTTAAAAAAATATATATTTCGGCCCCTGCCCAACCACCGTGATTCAGCAGGACTGGGATAAATCCCAAGAATGTGCATTTTTTAAAAAAACGTCTTCATTTATTCTGATGCGCAGGAAAGTTTGCGACCTTCTGGCCTAGGAAATTTGAGGAAAATGGAAATTATGGAGGTCGAATGACGTGTAGGCTTTGAATTCCTTCCCAGATCTTCGATGTGCTCACTCGTCAAGTGAGAAATATCTCCTTCGAGGGGCCAGATCAGGGTTATAGCAGATACCATCAGCAAAGCACCGGCGTGGGCCTTGGTACCTTGGTGCACGCTCAATACCGTGTGTCTGTAATTAAACCCAGGCCTCTGGCTTCTAGGAGGGCTATTTTTAGAAGGAAAGATTATTTATATCGCTCTGCAAAATACCCGGTGGTTTTTGGAAAACTGCATCGCACCCCTCTCATACCCAAACGATTCCTGTCCCTTCTGCCTCCCGTCCCCCACTGAGAGCAGGAGGTTTAGGGTCAAGGCTGTTTTAAATGTCTACCCCACCCCCGCCCACCCCCAGCGGTGCTCTATTCCCAGCTGGCCATATGGGTGAATAATCTTTTCCCTAAAAATAGGCAGCGTGCACGGGCTCCATCCAGGCTGGATTTCACCTCTTGTTTGTAAGGCTGTCAGTTTGGCAACCAGTCCGGAGGCTAAATTATCTTCTTGACAATCTTCGATGGTGAAAAGAAGGCCTCAGGGATATGAATTCTTGCCATTAGAACAGTTATGTGGCAAAATGTCCAGCTATGAAAAATCGAACACGAGACTTATTTGAACCACAACTATTTATGCTTGCAAAACCGGCATGCACTCTTGGCCTGCTGCAGCAGGGAGGCGGCCCCGAGCGAATACCGGAGAGGACACGGGGCCCCGAGTCCGCTCCTAGGATATCGTCAAAGCGACTTTCGGGTCTAACGTCCAGCGTCGTTGTTCCGAAAGGAGAGAACAGAACAGAATGTAAATTAGAAGGGAGACATGGGGACCGTAAGTGACAGCGAGAGGGTGTGAAAAGCCGACGGGGAAAATGGGAATGACCGAGGTCGCCGTTCGAGTGCCGCCTCTCTGTCTCTGTCTCTCTGTCTCTGTCTCTCTGTGTCTCTCTGTCTCTGTCTCTGTCTCTCTCTGTCTCTGTCTCTCTGTCTCTGTCTCTCTGTCTCTGTCTCTCTGTGTCTCTCTGTCTCTGTCTCTGTCTCTCTCTGTCTCTGTCTCTCTGTCTCTGTCTCTCTGTCTCTGTCTCTCTGTGTCTCTCTGTCTCTGTCTCTGTCTCTGTCTCTCTGTCTCTCTCTCTCTCCTATTGCTCCAGGTTCCCCCTGACTCGTCAGGCTCCTCCGTTGAGGATTCAGGTGTTTCTGTGCTGCACCCCTCTTCCAGGTCAGCGTCACCCCAAAGTGCGGGCCGAAGCCCCTTCCTTCATTCTCTCGAATGCAGCTGACACGAGACAGTTGTGTTCAGCAGACCCTACTGAAGCTTTAGAGTGACATAAGAAGATTCCGGTGCGGAACAGAAGTTAAAAACTCGGCTGTCAGATCCCACCGCGTGTCCCTCGAGACGGGCAGTCTTGTCCACCCCGCTCGCTGTTCCTCTTCTCGGCCGCCACAGTGCGTTGCTTCCGCCCCAGGAGCACGAGCCCCTCAAACGCCAACGTCTTCCATGTCCGGCCTCAGGAAGATGCTACCGATACTTAAATACGAGCTTGCCCTCCACCGTCATATGCTTGGGCTGGAGCCTTGCTTCGCTTTCTGCTCTTTGGAAATCGGCAGGATTTCCTTCCTTTCTGGGTCCGCAGAACTCCAGATGGTCACGTCTGGTCTGCAAAGGAATGTGCCTCCTCCCCGAGCCAACTCACCTCCGCCCCAGGTCCTGGGGCCCCGGTAGGTCTGACTTTCAAAGTAGGAAGCATTGACATTGGTCTCTGCGGTATAACTGGAGACCCCAGGTACCGTTAGAAACAGGTGTCAGACATGAGTCTCTCTTGTCAGCCACCCACGTCTTACATGCTGGAAGGATCTGGGGGAGCTGGAGAATGATCAAAAAAGAAGGCTCATGGTGGGGGCAGTGAAGCCAGCACAGGGATTTAAGACATGTCAGAAAAAAGAAGGAATAATCGATGTGTATGCATACTAAATAAATAACACTTCAGAAATACATACATATGTTTTTCTAAGCCATATGCCAGGCAGGACCAAGTAGGAAACAGGAAAGAGAAAACAGCTAAGTGCCGTCTGAGCACCAGAGTGAGGGGCAGTTTTCCTTCCAACTGTGTCACCGGAGCCTAATCTGACCTCTGACCGAATCGGCGGCCCTATATTTGAATGTCCTGTTCACGCTACGGGAACGACGCTGTGCGGTCTATGAGGAGACGGAGGAGGCCGGGCCCCTCCACCCAACGCTTTAGGCTTGCGGCTGCGGGTCCCCGTGTTTGCATCCGTCATCTCGCTATCAGTCAACAACCACTTCCGGCCGTCACCCCGAGCGGGCGTCTGCCCGCCGCTCGGCGCCCCCTCTTCACGCGCAGCCCCCCGCCTCCTCCCACGCGCCTTTTCATGACTTGCTTCTTCTGAACGGGGTGCCCCTTCTTCTTAGGGTTACAGAGGGCGATTCCGAGACCAGGGAGCTGACACATGTTCCTGAAGTTGGGGTGTGCTGAGCAGGGATTCATAAAAAAGTGGGGTTGGATGTGAGGTGAGCCCAGGGCCTCAGAGTTCCCCCAGCACAGGGAAGAAGAATGCAAACACCTGAGTAGGAGAAAATACCGCGCCGTGAGCAGCGTGTTAGGGAGATGTGAACGCGGTTACATACGGACAGTTCGGGGCAGTTACGAAGAAGAATCTTTCTGTGCAACAAATACTTTTATTTAGATAAACTTCTAAATAGTTTGGTTCATGCTCAATCGCCTTGTTGTATGAGTAGTAGGTTGCAATCAGCTAATTTAATTATGTAATGAGTTAGTCATGGTTTGAGATTCTTCAAACTTCCAAGAAACATCATTTCTTAAGGACACTGAACATTTCCACACTTTATCATGCTTATTTTATCAAGTACAGGTGGTAATGGGCATCGTTTTCATTTTCGGTTGAGAAAATTAGTATAGGTGCAAAGTGGTCAAGCAACTCGCCGAAACCCGTAAACAGCGAAGCGGCCGAGGTGGGGCTCCACCTCCTCGCTGTCGGTAACCGATGCGAGGTTGTGGGTAGCTGGCACGCGGAGGTGGGGTACGCCTTGTGTCGGGGTCATGGGAAGGCATGGCCAGCGAACGTTTGATGGGGTATTTGATGTCCTCAGAAGAAAGGTCATAGTATATACCTCACTGAATCAAATATTCCAGCTCCAGTCCAAACCCGCACAGCTCGGCTCAGGCTTTAAATGCTCTAGGAAGAGGAAGCATGACTCACAGCAGACAGGGCCCCGAGCAGCCCCGGGGCCTGGGGAAGTGCGAAGTCCCGTTTGATAATAGCGGGTGATAATCTTAAGGGCACCACAGCTGGTTCCGGGTGGCCTAACCAAGTTCGCTGCTGGAGGCGGGTGACGTTGGGAATCCCAGCTCCACTGGCCTGGCCTTCGCTGCTTCACACACGAAACCGGCTGTCAAACCCGGCTCCACCGCTCGAGACGGTACAATGCACGCAGAGGCCCGGGACGGCGAGGCCAGCCAGGTCCAGCTTTCAGGCCCCTGGTTCTCAGCGTAAATGAAACTGTTTCTCCTTACAAATCATTAAGGAACTGATGATAACAATCTGTTGTCAAGAGAGCTATTCTTGCAAGACAGTCAAACAGAAATTACCCGGATAGTCGATAGTGATGGAATTCTGAACCCGGAGGACACCTGGCGTCGAGTCAGGAAACACAGCCAAAAGCCCAGGCACATTTTTTTTTTTTTTCCTGTGTTGCGATTTTCCTAACAGCCAGGCCTGGGAAACTTGTCCGCAGCCCTGGCCCTCACAGCCAGAGGGAGCAGCGGTATTTGTCATCACGCCTGGGAAAGAGAAGAGGTCCTTTGTGGAACAAGTCGAGAAGGCTCCCGTGCCAAAGGCTGCCTCTTCCAGCTCTTGTCCTTGCAGAGGGGACCCCGGAGAACAGCCTGTCAGCTCTTTTCGGGTCTGAGAAAGTCAGGCTTTCTGCCGCCTTGGCTGGGCTGAGGGACGTGGGTCACCGGTCGCTGGCCCGGGGTTTACACAGAGAGGAGCAAAGAGGGATGGGAAATGTCAGACCTTTCCCCGATTGAGAACCGGGGCCTCAGAGCTGGAAGGAACCCTCACAGCCACCCCACGCCCTCCGGGGATGAGAAACGTCGCCCAGTGAGAGTCACACAGCTCTGCGCCCAGGCCTCCTGACTGCCCCGGGTCAGGGGTCTCCGCGAACCGGGCGTCCAGCGGGCGTCTCTGTCCGCTGGACCGTCAGCGTCACCAGCCCATCATCGTCGCCAGGCTCCTCGGGGCGGCACTGTGATGCTCCCGACTCTGCCGTCTGCCCTCCGGTAAAGGGTTCGTTTCCGAAAACGTGGCTTCGTTTCCCAGCTCCTCGTCCACCTCCCTCCTGCGGCCCGGGCGGCCACGCCAGCCAGGCCTTTCCGCTCCGGCGTTCGCCGGGCCCCAGGCTCCGGGAAGAGCAGCGCCGAGCTCATCAGGACGTTGTCGAAGAGCCTGTGATGGTGGGGACAGAACAGCCGGACGGGGGCTCAGAATCGGACTCGGCCACCTGCTCGCACCTGACGTGGGTCAAGTACTTAATGTTTCGGAGCTTCGGTGACCTCATTGGCAAAATGGAGACAATAATTCATACCAAAAAAGGTTTTAAGAATTCAGTGAGAATGTATGGTGCACGTGCGGCATCGCGTCTGGGACGAATCCCACCCAGTCACTGGCGGCCTCTTCTCTTTGGGTTCTTCCAAGTTCTCCAGGCGGCCCCTCTCCCGGTGGGTCCCTGCAGGACCCTTCCCTTTGGCCATTTACTGACTGCTTTCTTTGGTGATCTTGGCTGTAACTGCTTTCCTTCCAGGTAAATGCAGTTCCTCATGTACCCTGGACACCTGCTGCATGGGGTCAGGGCCTGAATCTTGCTCATCCCAGTCTCAGTGCTGAGCTGGGGTGGTGTCCAGAAATATCCCCTCGCAAAAGAGTAAATAAGTAAATGAACGCCCACCCCGTACATAAATATCGTCATCATGTCCTCTGGCCAGAAGGAGGGTCTGCTTCCGCTGACCTCATGCAGACCTGGGTTCCTCTATGACGATCTATGTGGCGGAGACTCGGCCTCACTCACATGCGCCCTTGAGGGTCAAGACCACACCTTCTCCTAGTTCAGATCCATCTTACATCACCGTGGAGTGTTTCTAGCTTTCAGTTTCGTAGATGCAGTATTTTAAAACCCCTAAAACCCAAATCCAAGAAGTGCGAGAAGAGCTGTGGAATGCGTTAGATTTCATCCATGGGTCAGGGGATGGATTTCCATCCAGGTCTGAGCACATGCCAACGTGCACAATAACCACATTTCTAACATAATAACCGAATCGATGGCCTAGGAGAAGAGAAGGGCACTATCTCTCCCTTCCCTCTGTCCGTTCTCCATCTCTGAGCAGGTTTCAGGAGGTGAATTTATTCAAGATTCAACAAATATTTACAGAGCACGTAGCGGCATCCCTGCCCCCGGGCAGCTGGCCCGTGTCCAGGCGGCGCGTTGGTGGGGAACCGGGCTCTGCTCTCATTCAGAGCTGGAGGCTGAGCAGTCTCCGCTGCGGCCCTGACAGGCGAGCTGCCAAGTGGTTAATCGGAAAACCTGAGAATCCAAAAGGATCATGAATAAACATGGGAATGGATGGATGGCCTTTTGACAGCTCCACCTCAAATGCGGTCTGCCTTACTTTTTCTCCGCTTACCGGAACACACTTCTCCCAGAAGCAGTCTGGAATCCTCAGCAGCTTGGTTCCGAGAAGGGCTCTCTCCCGCCAATAGCACAGGGTGAGTTCTGCAAACTGCCGCTGGGCAGAGCGGCTCCCGGGCAGCGAGACAGGGTCCTTCCCGTGAGGAGAGAGCTGGGCTTCCTGGTCAAGGCATTGTAAATCTCTTTCGAATTCCAGTTTAGTTCCTTACGAAAGACAGACAGACAGACAGACAGACAGCTCAGCTATCTTGTCATTTCCGGATGTGCGAGATGGAAAACAACAATGTACTGAATTTAGAGTCCAGCCATTTTCCACCATGATCGTTGCGAGGTCCAATAGGTTCTGTGATCTGAGACCCATGTGGACGTAGATGGTAAAATTTGGAGAAAGTGATTTTTCAGTTAAGAGCAGCAGTGCGGTTCAGTGGTTAAAAACGTGGTCTTTCAACTCAGACGGAGGATTCTAGAGTCGTCATAGTTGGGCCATGTAATGCAGTCTACCCCTCGTGAGACTCCTGTTCTTCTTGACATACCCTTCGAACACCTGTGTGGCTTCCCCTGATGCACCCCCCAGTCCCAAGAAAGGCCATACTGGCTTTCGATCTGTGTCCCTGTCAGGCTCTTTTGCCAAGCAGGGTAAAAGCCTGGTCCCATCCCTCTCTCCGTGATGGAG
Organism: Rousettus aegyptiacus; assembly: GCF_014176215.1. Lineage (NCBI taxonomy): Eukaryota > Metazoa > Chordata > Mammalia > Chiroptera > Pteropodidae > Rousettus > Rousettus aegyptiacus. Next base: position 40,609,253 of record NW_023416288.1, on the reverse strand, counting down.
ATATGTCGTCTCTCTTCTTCCACTCCCAACCTGCTCAAGATAATTTTGTCCTTACAATGGGCAAGATATGGAAACAACTTGAGTGCCCATCGACAGACGATTAGATAAAGAAAATGTACATATACACAATGGAATATTACTTGGCCATAAAAAAGGAATGAAATCTTACCATTTGTGATGACATGGATGGACCTAGAAGGTATCGTGCTAAGTGAAATAAGACAGGGAAAGAAAAATACCATATGATCTCACTTATATGTGCAATCTAAAGAACAAAATAAACAAACTAACAAAGCAGAAATATGCTCATTGATACAGAGAACAAACTGATGCTTGCCGTATGGGAGGGAGATTGGGGTAATGGATGAAAAAGGGGGAGGGATTAAAAGTGCAAATTGGCAGTTACGAAATAGTCATGGGGATGTGAAGTACAGCATGGGGAATGTAGTCAATTATACTGTAATGACTGTGTTTAGTGCCAGATGAGTACTAGATTTATCAGGGTGATGGCTTCATAAATTATGTAAATATCTAACCACTATGCTGTACACCTGAAACTAATAGAAAATAATATTGAGTGTCAACTGCAACTGAAAAACGATATAATTTTGTTTTTATCTATTCAAATTTTCCCTTTCACCACCCTCTAAAAAAGAGTTTAGGCTTTATCGGCCAAATTATAAAATGTTTGTGCCACTGGGAACATGGGCACGAGGAGCTGAGCGAGGCAACTGAGCACCGGGAAGCGTTCAGAGCAAATCTCTGGCAAGCGAGATGTTTTGAGACATCTACTATCTGCCGGAAAAGAGACAAAGAGAATCCGGAAGGGTTTGGGGAGTTAGGAATTTGTTCCCCACTAACATTCCTTAACTCTTTTTGCAAACAAAAATTATAATTGGGTTTTAACCAAGTCGACTTAATTTTGGACTGTGTCTTTTTAAATGTGTCTCAGTACATAAACTGAGCCTCCTGAGCCTCAAGTTGTCTATGGGCTGCACCCAAATCTTCAGTGCCTAGGGTGGCATCAGACACTTCTCAGGTATTTCGGCGGGTGATTGGAATGACCGCGGAGCCCTGGTGGCCAGTGGGGGGAATTCTTTTATTCTGTTTCTTGTTGTCTGAGCCGTTTCCATCGTGACAGCCACAGCGATGCCAGGACAAAGGGAGCTGTTGTAGAAAGGTGCAGAAATGTGGAGGGACATGCTCAGTTCGATGACAGATAACCTAAGGGTCTAGTTTCAGCCCTCAGTCATCCCCTGGGAGCTGTCTTTCTATTACATGACAGATGTTTTCATCATGATCGTATTCGTTGTGGTGATCAGTGACCTTCGATGATACTGTCGTAATTGTCCCTGTCCCCTGAGACGCAGCAACATTAAAAGCGGACGGATTAATAACCCTACAGTGGCCTCTAAGTGGTCAAGGGAAATGAGAAGTCGCATGCCTCTCACTGTACATTAGACTTGTAGCAACAGAACCCCTTTCGAGTTAAAATCTTAGACCAGCTCTACTATGTAACGACAGATACAGAGCACGCTGGATGAGATGTGGAGCCTCTGAGAAGCCTGAGCTGATGGAGATTATCATGCCGCTGAAATGCCCCGCAGAGGGAGAGGGAGTGGCATCATTGCCCAAAGCCCGCAGTGGAAACAGAAACGGTCTCCTGGGTCTCCGAGTGGACGGGAACGGACACGAGGCGGGGCGGGCGTGCCCGGGCCGCCACGGGTCACCGTCCACGAACTTCTGGCTTATGGACACCCCGAGGCCACACAAGAGAAGGGCATAAATAACTAGACAGAACCTCATCTTTTTCTTCTTTCAACAGTTTCATGGAATAATAATTGTAAAAATATACCTTGCATGACAATTTTTCCATCTTCTTTTAAGAACTTCGCATTTGGTCCTTCCATGAGTAGATAGATATATGTTAACTTGGTAGAAATTGTCTTTAAAAGTCAACGTCGTTTCAAAAACTGTGCGTAGAAAAAGTGACCGACCGTCTGGCATCGGAGTGGGGAACACCCTGAGCCAGGTGTCACCCGCGGGGCTCGGTCTGGAGCCGAAAAGGGAACGGGAGCAGCCGCAGAGAGAAAGCAGAGCTTTCCAGGAACGCAGAGCGTGGGGCTGCCAAGTGCTCGCAGGCTGTCCCCACGCGGGGCACGCAAAGGCCTTCGGGACTCGTGGCAGCGAGCGCGCCCCCTGCCTCAGCTGGGTCAGCCACCTCCCTGTCCTCCCTGCTGTCCCCCGAGAGCCAGGGGGCAGGGCAGGTCTTCCAGGCTCGGGTGGCCGGTTGCCAGTCACAGAACTGGACGCAGCAGAAACGTGGTCTGGCTGCCCGGCGCGAACAGGACCAGTGTGAGGGTGGGTGGTGGGTGGGGCGAGATGGCACTCTGTTTACTGGGGACGATGACATGCCGGGCTGAGTTTAAAAGCAATCAGGCTATGAGACAAGCTCGGTCGGCAAAGCACAGGTAGGTAATGTTTCTCTCCCCAACCTTCCGGAGGGGACAGGAAGCAGTGATACGACCTTGGTGAGGTCATTGGACCAAGGGGAAGCTTTGGCACTGCCGGCCAGTCCCCTGTGTCTAAATAAGCAGAGAGCAGAGAGGTTCGGTTTCCCCGCAGTCACCCAGAAACTCAGAGCAAGGGGTCTGGCAAAATGCAGCAGTTTCCGCTGGATTCCGTCTCATAGTGCTGTCGAGTCATTGTTTCCTTCACTTCACACATTCGTCCTTAAAACCAACGTTTATCGAGCACCTATTACGTATGAGATGAAAAGTACCCTCCTCGGGCAAGACGAGGAAGGGAGGGAGAGCGGCCGGGCCGTGGAGCTCTGGGAGAGGCGATGCTCTGAGCGGCGTGACGGCACGGAGCGCGCTTCGCCCGCGGCTTGGGGAGGGGCCGGGGCCGGGGCCAACCGGCAGCGTCACGGGTGACGTGATGCGGCCTCGGACTTCCCGGGTTGGTCAGCGAGGAGGAGGGGGAGGAGGGGGAGGAGGGGGAGGAGGGGAAGGAGGAGGGGGAGGGGAGGAGGGGGAGAGGAGGGGGAGGGGGAGGAGGAGGAGGAGGAGGGGGTGGAGGGGGAGGAGGAGGGGGAGGAGGGGAGGAGGGGGAGGGGGAGGGGGAGGAGGGGGAGGGGGAGGGGGAGGGGGAGGAGGGGGAGGAGGAGGGGAAGGAGGAGGGGGAGGAGGAGGGGAGAGGGGGAGGAGGCGGGGGAGGAGGAGAAGAAGGAGGAGGAGGAGGAGGGGGAGGGGGAGGGGAGGAGAAGAAAAACTGTAGCACAAGAAGAGCTCTTTTCGGAGTCACAGGGGAAATTCGGGTGACCTCGCCGTCGTTTCGGGAGACTTCTCTAGTGGTGTGCAATCATGGCCGAAGGGCAACATCGAAGGAGAGAAGCTTGTGTGACTATAATGACGAGGACGTGTCCAAGAGGATCTCAGGCAAGCGGAGGGGCACTCCGGAGACCCGGCATGGTCTTCTCCCTTCCCAAAGCCCCAGTTTCCTCCTCCGCACATGGGGCCGCTGTAGGATCGAAGCGGAGGGTACCCACGACGCGCCCAGCGCCCGCCTGGCATGTGTGAGCGCTCGCAAACGCTAGGCGTCAGCTTAATGCGAAGCACTCACGTTCACATTGCTACGTTCTATCACATAAACTACACGTAACTTCACCAAACGAAAGTATGACCGTGTTCCAGGAGTGAAGGAATTCTCGCCTCATTAAAACTACGTAAGTTATTAAAACACTTCCTTGGATGTTTAAAAATTCTTACTCACTTAAGCAGTTGTGTGTGTGTTTACAGCCAGCTGACAAGCAGGATCAGCCACCAAAGGTGTATTAGAACTGGTTGGGGAAGAAGATGAACTTGAGTCCGTTCTATCCACGGACTCGCAATTCCCTGGTGACATGGGACAGGCCACTGGATTCTCACAGCCAGGGACTGGGGGATGGGGGCACCGTCCTCCTTTGCCAGACTTCACTGGCTTCCTTCAGGCCCCGGTAGACATATGCTGCAAAGGAATGCATTTGGAGACAGAAGTCGCCTGATCACCATGGTGATGAAGATGTGCTACTTGCACAGTACAGGACGTCCTATATATTTAGTGATAGCAATCGGAAAGGCAGAAGTCGCGTTCAGCTGGGTGGTGTGAGCATCCTGAAGATGGCGAAGTTGGAATAATAATACCTAATAACAAAGATGTAAATAACCAGAGGTTACTAAGATCCTGCTACTGCCCCACGGGCACCTCCGTGCAATGCTGGGAGACTGGGCGTTCTCCCTTAAAGTAGAAAGAAGCTTTTGGGGATCATATCATTGTCAGTTCAGAATAGCAAACAATTATCAATTAAGACATTTAAAAAAATGCAATACTGCAAGCAATTATGTCATTTATTTTAAAACAATGAAACTAAATGTTCGAAACTGAGATTTTCCTCTGCTGAATTGTCTGGAACTCAACAAACAAACGTTCATTAACTGGGTTGTTCTTCAGCACTTAGTCAAGCTTTTCTTTCCGTCAGGCAAGTCCCACCTCCCAAACTGCAGTCAATCAGCTGGCTTGAAGCAAAGCGATGGTCAATCAAGGTCTGAGCCAGAACTTGAGATGCAGACATGACCATCTGCTGGGGTCCCAGACACTGAACAAGACACAGTGGGTATGACGGTCCAAAGAGGGGGTGCCAATCCGAGAGGCAAATATGCAAAGGGAACACCCAAACTCTGGCTCTCTGACCCTTAAACTCCTTATCAACATCAAGTGTAAAGGGCCAGCTGGGTGGCAATGGATGGGAAGGAGGTTTAGAGAGAACGGTCCGCAGATCTCTCAGCATGCTGCATCCCGCCCTCTGCTCCTGGGCGCCCAGAGTCCACCCCCATCTCCAGCTGCAGGAGCTGGGCTTTCACGGGGCAACTCAGAGCTCATTGTTTCCCCTGTGGTCAGCGGCACTCGGGAGACTGGTACCTGCTGCCCGCTGCAGCAGCAAAGGCAAGGTGGCTGCATGTGGATCGGCCACAACCGGCCTGAGTCTAACCACCGAACTGCAAGGGCTTCACTGTGGCCTGAGCTCAGGGCGCTGTGGGCGGTGGGAGAGGGCGGGCTGGGGCGGAGGCAGGGAGTGGGCCATGCTAGGAATTCAGACATCATCGTGTGGGGCGTGGAGCTCGTGAGGTATTTTAAATACATCCTTCCCTCCTTCCTTCCTTCCTTTCTTCCTTCCTTCCTTCCTTCCTTCCTTCCTTCCTTCCTTCCTTCCTTCTTTTCTTCCTTCCTTCCTTCCTTTTCCTTCTTTCCTTCCTTCCTGGACATTTTTTTTATATGTTATACTTATTTAATATTCCCTTATAAGAATCTTCAAAGACTTGAAAAACTCTTAAATATCAACTTATCCCCTGTAGCACAGGACAGCCACTACTGACAGGACCCACCCTAACAGAACAAGACAGAATGTGACCTGTTGAAATGTTCCGATTGCATTCATTCTTGAGTACCTGAAAGTCAGGAGAAGGCGACTTGCTAGACGGATGCTGTTTCTGTCCTCGTCTGTATCTCTTCCCCCGATGGTTTGGTATAAAACACCCCACGCCACTAGTAGGATCAGAGCTTGGCCTTCGGGCTTCCGAGTTCGTAGCGGGAGCTTAACTTAGCAGCACCTTGAACCTGCTTGGCATGTAGAACTGAACGTTTCCAAAATGGGAAAAACTCAGAGCTCACTATTTATTTCATTTCACGCTCTGGTCTGATCCTTGCATCATCCCTGTAAAGCAGGCGGATCTGGTACTATCATGCACCCTCTACAGAGGAGGTTACTAAGCTTATAAAAGTTATAGCCGTCAGTTCAAATTCACAGGCTAAAGTCAAAACCATGATTTAAATCCAAGTCCTGTAACTGCAAGGCCAATGTTATTCTCATGGTCCTTCTCCGTCATTTGCCATTGTCCCAAAGGGGAGCTTTACACGGCCCTCTGTCAGATACTGTCCCCATTTTTTGTTTCCTGCTGCCCTGACCCTTTTGCTAACTACGAATTCCTCTATGAGTCTTTTTTAAACTGTGTTTGATCTTCCCCGAGTTCGTGAGGATGGCTGGGCAGGCTGATCTTCCCCATTTTACAGAGACTAAGAATTCAGGTCACCTGACTCCTCTTAAGTGCAGAAAACATGATGTGGAGGGACTTGTCGTGGCTGCCTTAATCTGGGGCTCAGAATTTCATCTACTCTCTAAAATGTAATTCTGAATTTCTCAGTGCCCGCCCTGTGAGTGGGAAATGACAGATAGGTGTGCTCTATGTGAATATATAAAACAGTCCTGTGAAGTGGCATCTGCCAACAAGCCAGGATTAAAGAAGAGATTTAAAGTTAAATTTAAAGACAAATAAAAAATTTTGCTTCTTTTTCTAAAAATACAAACAAACAAGCAAAGCGCACTCAGGTCCTACAGACGGGACTAGAAGTCTCCCTGTTGGAAAGACGTGTCCTTTGACCCCTGTCATTTGGAACTAAAACTACATCTGTGCTGGGCCCTGTGGTCCAGAGCCGATGAGCTGATAAACAGGGATCGGGGATTACTTCCAGGTCTGAATGGCTTGCCCCCCACCTCGCTGCTCTGGACGGTCATGCAGACTATCGGATCCATTTCCTCTTTACAAAGACGCTGCTGTGCCGTGAGTCGATAGCGTCGGCCTCGCACGCCTGCCCTGTGGCTCACCTTTGCCTGCCTCCCTGTGCAAAAGTGCTCCATTCCTCGTTTACTTAGACTTGGCAACTCGAAGTCGAAGTCTCAGGGGAGGCTTCAGGGCCCGGGAGCGGCAGGAATGCTCAGGAAACCCTCAGGCCAGGTCCTTTGTCTGATGCCACTTGTCCCCAGGCTTGGGGTCTCGGCCCACCCTCTGTGGCCTGCTCGAGGCTCAGCAGCAAGGGACGGCGCTCCAAGAAAGTGGGTCCAGCTTGAGGAGCCACATTGAAAAGGTCACTAGAAATGATTTCTTTACACACACGGTGAGCCCTGGGGTTCTGTTCTTAGAGGATGTGACGTCTTCCTGGGGAGCTGGCATTCATGAAAGGGTGCCCACGACTACACCGTTTCTGTTCTGTTTTCATGTGTGAGAGTTGACTGAATTCAAGAACTGAGACCTTTCTCACAGGTGCTCTGGCTAGCAGATGGGTGCATGCAGTGCGTACACACCCCACGCTCACACCTTCGATGTGCGTGAGTTGAGCTATGTTTTAGAGTGCATCCAACGGGTTTGCTAGTTAAAGGAATTCTGCTGTGAATTACTTTTAAAGTACGGATCCATTTTAAAATAATTATCCCTTGAGATTTTTTTTTTTTGTAATGACTTTATCGAGATAACAATTCACATACCTTACAATTCACCCATTTAAATTAGAACTCAGTGGTTTTTAGAATAGCCACGAAGTTGTGCCACCATCACTACGATTAATTGTAGAACATTTTCTGCACTTCAGAAGGAAAGCTGCACCTGTTAGCTGTCACACCGTCCTCACCCGCCACCTCCTGTCCCCCTCCCTTGACCTCCCAGTCCTAGGTAACCACTGATCTATTTTCTGTCTCTGTAGAGTTGCCTCTTCTGGACATTATATGTGATACATTCCTACAATATGTGGTCTTTTTGTGACTGGCTTCTTCTGTTTAGTGTGTTTTTGTGGTTCATCCATGTTGTAGCATGTATCAGTACATCAATCCTTTTTATAACAAATAAAATATTCCATCGTACGGATACAGTATTTTCCTACCCGTCAATTGATGGACATTGGGTTCCTTCCTTTTGCCTTTGACTATTAAAAATAGTGCTGCTACGAACGACCGTGGACAAGTTTTCGTGTAGGTACATGCCGACAGTTCTCTTGGATTAATACCTCGGAGCGGAATCGCGGGGTCAAATGGTAACTCTGTGTTTAACTCTTGGAGGAACTGCCAGTCCGTTTTCCAAAGTGGGCGCATCGTTTTACATTCCTTCCAGCAGTGCGCGAGGTTTTTCTTTTTTGAAATCCTCACGGACGCTTGTTACGATCTGGCTCTCAGCAGCCATCCTGCTGGGTGTGAAACGGCACCTGACCGCGGTTTCGATTTGCACTTCCTGGTGTCCAGTGATGCTGAACGTCGTCCTCTCTTTTGCTTATATATTTGTACATCTTTTTTGGTCCGATGTCTGTTAAAGTCTTTTGCCCATTTTTAATTGAGTTATTTGTCTTTTTATTAAATCGTAAGAATTTTTTTTTTTACATACTCTAGATACAAATCCCTTCTCAGATACATGATTTGCAAATATTTTCTCCTGTTTTCTGGGTTGCCTTCTCGCTTTCTGGATAGTGTCCTTCAAAGCACAAAAGTGTTTCATTTTGATAAAGTCTCATTTGTTTTTTTCTTTTGTGGCCTTTGCTTTTGGTGTAACATCTGAGAAACCACTGCCAGATCCGACGGAGGTCACGAAGATTGATCCCTGTTGTCTTTTAAGCATTTTCTAATTTTAGCCCTCCTGCTTGGCTCTTTGATCCATTTTGAGTTAATTAGAGGTCCAAGTTCATTCTTTCACATGTGGATGTCCAGTTCTTCCAGCACCATTTGTTGAAAAGGCTATTCATTCCCCATTGTTTTGTCGCTCTCGCTGAAATTCAATCGACTGTAAATGTGAGGGTTTATTTCTGGGTTCTCAGTTCTGTCTCACTGATCTGGGCGGCCACCCTTAGGCCAGGATCTCCCCCTCTTTTCTCCTTTCATCACCAAGTTCCTTTATATTTCCAGAGGACACCTGGTGTCGGCAAAGACCCGAGAGAGATTCTTCCCTCCACTTACTCGGCGATGTCAACGGCAGCTCCTCCTTGGGGGCCCTGTAGCGATACCTCTGTCGCTGACATCTAACTGCGCTCAGAGAGCAGAGGCACCTGGAGGCTAAGGACGCCTATGGGGACCAGGCCCCTCGCTCTGCGCTTGCCCACACCTTTCCTCGGGGATGGAAGTGGGGGTTCCTGGAGCTGAGCTGCCTGGATTTCTTGGATTTCTTGAGCTCTTTCGAATATTAAATACTTCAAATACCCAGTTTTCCCGGCGCTCTCGAACGCACAGGTGAGCTTCCGGAGCCGGCTTCGGGCATGGGCTTAGGACTGGGGTGTGGGGCAGTGGGAAGGCACGACTCCCAGACAGCCCGCCAAAGATGGGGACCCCAGATCCCAGGGCCCGCGATCGCCAGCGGTTTGCGTGGGGGGTCGTGCCCTCCCACTGCCTCCAAAACACAACACGTTTATTCTGCCTCTTTGAGCCGTGATAGAGCACCAGCCTTAAAATCATGACGGAATTTCCAGATGTAAGGTGCTTGCAAGTATTAAAGTCTGGCTCTTTTCCTGGAAGGAGAAAGGCACCTTTTATTTTTCCCTCATCACTCTGCCCCTGCCCCACAAGGATGAACAGTTACTTAAGTTTATAAAACTAAACGACCAAAACTTCTCGACCTCTCGGCCAGCATCTGGCTATGCTGGTATTTATCGAGCACTCACTGTGTCCTAGATGCTCTGCTAGGCCCTGGACAGAAGCAGTCTTATTTTATCTTCACAAGGAGGCTGTGAGGTGGAGGTCATAGTCTCCATTCTCCTAATGAGGAAAGTGAGACCTAAAGAAAGTCAGGGAACGAGCTCAGGACCAAGGCACAGAGCCAGAATTGGCACCAACCTGATGCGTGTGGTCGAGACCCACGTAGATCCCCGAGGGTGAATAAACTTTTATAACCCGATGCCTTTTAGAAAACCGTGGGCCATCAACACCCTCCTCTGGCTAAAGCTAAGGACGAGTCAGTAAGTGAGCTTGGCCTTATTGCATTATTCTAGCACATTCTGCCTGCTCTTCCTAGGGGATGTGTTCAAAGCTTGGCTCTGTCAAGGCTCCCCAGATCCATTCTGTCATGTCTTATGCTGCACAGGCCGCCCTGGGGATGAGCAGGGCTGTGCTGTCAAAAAAAGGTCGACTGGGGAGTTCAGCTACGAGGAACCCGGTCGCCTAATCCTTCCCTCCCTTTGCTTTCAGGGGATCGTTTCCCTTTAGCATCGGAACTGGCACAGGGAAGGCCCCAAGCTGCCCCCCTCGCCGCACCCTAAAGAGATGCCCAGATGCGGCGAGGTCTCCCTCTGGCCAGATTCGACTTTGGCTCTGCGGGTTCTCGCTTCTCTTGAGGCCAAACCGGTTTGGTGCTCTGCTGGCCCAGCCTTGCAGAAGCAGGAATCATCATCACTCGCTTCCATCCACGGAAAATCAGCTCCGAAGCGGGGACGTAGGAGCCGATGGGCGGCGGCGCGGCGCTGGCCCACTTGTGCGCCCGGACAATGCCGAGGACGGCGGGGCGGCCGCGGGGAGCGCGCGGGGAACCGTCCGCACCCAGCTCTTGAAGCCGCGGGGGGCAGCGCGGTTGTTCCAGCCCGACAGGGGGAGAAGCTGAGCGACGAGGAGATGAGAACCCTGCTTGTCATCAGAGCTGGAGAGCACGACCCGGCCTCACGCCCCGTCCCCAGACCTGGCGCTTCCACCTGCTGCCGTAAGGGCCGGCGCCGAGTTCGTGGCCCTGCAAATGCCTTTCACGTCTTAAAGCCCAGAAAGGCCGATTCGGGCCCGGCAGCCCCTGAAGTCAGAAGGGGCCCCGGGCTGAGGGGCCCGGCGCCGGGGCCGTGCTGCCCCCTGGCGTCCACCGGGAGCCGCGTCCCGGGCTCCCCCCGGCGGGGGTGGGGGGGTCCTGGCCCACCCCCCCACCCCCCGCCGCTCCTCCTCACCCTCCTCAGAGCGGTGGGCGGGGCGCGAGCGGGGTGGGGGCGTCACGTGCCCACGCCCATATCCCGGCCCCCTGCCGGGCCCGCCGCCAGGTTTCCCCAGCGGCCCGAGTCACCCCACGAGAGCCTGGCGTGCGGGGTCGCAGCTCCGGAAGGGGCACGTCGGGGTCTGTCAAACCTGTTTCTCGAGGGAGGTCCCCCACGCACGGGGGACACAGCGAAGTCGCCGGGGACTCCTCGCCCCCGTGCCCCGCTTCCCCCCGGCCAGGCCGATGCCCCGAGGACAGGGTGCCGGCTCCACTAGGCCCTGACCGCTGCCCCTAGCGGGCACCGCCGGGCGCCTGTTGGACCGCGGCGAGGGCGGGCGCCCGAAGCCGCCCCAGCTTCTCCCCGCCCCAGGCTGTTCCCCCCGGAGCACGCGGGGCCCGCGGCTGCCCCGCGAACCCCCCTGCTGCGGCCGCGGGGCCCTCCGCCCGCGCCGGCCCCGCTGGACCCGAGCGCCACCTGCTGCCGGGATCGGGCCCCGCCGGCCCCGGGCGCCACCTGCTGCCGGGATCGGGCCCCGCCGGCCCCGCTGGACCCGAGCGCCACCTGCTGCCGGGATCGGCCCCGCCAGGGCGAGGGACAAGCGCCGGGCTGGCCGGACTGGCCGGACCCAAACGCCGCGGGGCCGTGACGCCTCCAAGCCGGGCGCCCCCACCGCGCGTCCGTCCACGTGGCCACGAAACAGGGGAACGAAATCCAGGATTCCAGCACAGTCCTGGGCTCCCATGATACGCCATATGATGTCTTTTTAAAAAAAACAAAAAATCTAAAATAAAAAGAAAACACAGCTCCCTCTCACTTTCCCAAAGTTCCTGTTATGTCACGTCGCTTTTATGAAACGACCTACGTAAGTACCTGATTTTGCTAAATGAAAATCAGATCCTAAAAAGAATTTCGCTTTTACCAAAAAAAAAAAAAGGTGACGCTCGCTTCGCGGCGGTTCCAGCGGGAACGGCGCGTCGCGGCCTCGGCCTGTCCGCAGCCCCGCGCGTCGCCTCCGTGGATTTTGGGCGCCCGCCCGCGGGGCGCGCCCTAAGGTGGTTGCTCTCATGAAAGGTTGCATAGGAATGCACTGCTTGTGGACAGCGGGGGAGCCTGTATCAAACTGCAGACTTTCCCCCTCCCCGGTTTTCGTTAAGGGAAGCAGAATCGTGATGGCCCCGTCGGGCGGTGCCCGCTCACGGGGCGGGGGAGGTGCGGGGCGAGGCAGAAAGGGGGAGCCCAGAGGCCCCGGGCCTCCACGGTGTCCGGGAGATGGAGATGGGTGGACAGAGGTTTCAGAGGGGCAAGGCGCAGAGGGGATGGGGGGGGAGACAGGTCCTGGAGCCCAGCTGGCCATGGTGGCCTCGCCATACCCCTGGGAAACCACTGGAGCCCCGCTCCCACTGTGCTGGCCGGGCTTTGAACTGGCCGCCCTGGGTTCTAGAACAGTCGCCTCACTCTGTCTTGCGGGAAGCTTGGGGCCAGCGTACCAAAGCCCTGACCAGGCTCAGGCCACGGCCAGCCAGATCCCACAGCAGAGCAAAGGGGGAAGACGGGAGAAGAGACGGCTTACCCGACGGGGCGCCCGGGGAGACGCCAGCGTGTGTGGGGGAGGCTCTTCGCTGTGGCTTCGGGCCGCCCGCGGCGATCCCGCATCGGTTCGCAGTCCCACGCAAATCCTACCGCGGCAGTGACACAACTCCACGCGCCAGGCAAGTCACTCGACTGCCCCTGGCCTCGGGGAGGTAGCGTGGTAGATAGAGATGTAAACGCAAAGTTGTTTCCCCTTTTCTCGCTATCTAAAAAAATGATGGTAATATGTGTAATACCATTGAATTTGCCATTTTAACCATTTTTAAGCATACAATTCGGTGATACTACGTTCACAAAGTTGTGCAGCCATCAACACTATTTTCCAAACAGAAACTGTACCCATCGAGCAGTAACCCCGCCCCTTCCCCTCCTCCAGGGTCTGGTAACCTCTGGTCTGCCTTCTGACCCTATGTGTTTGCCTGTTCTAGAGATTTCATGTAAGTGGAATCAGACAACATTTGTCCTTTCATGTCCCGTGTCTGGCTTTTTCCACTTAACCATAATGTCCTCAAATTTCTGCCGTGGCAGCACTGGTCAGAGTTTCCTTCCTTTTAAAGGCTGCGCAATATTCCACTGTGTGTATGGACCACATGTAGTTTATCCGCGTCTATGTCCTTGGACCTGGGGTGGCTTCCACCTTCTGGGGCTTGTGAAGAATGCTGCTGCGAACGGGGATGTGCAAACGTCCATGCTCTCAGGTCCCTGCTGTCACTCCTTTTGGGTAAATGCCCAGAAGTGGAATTACTGGGTCATATGGTAATTCTGTGTTCAACCTTTCGGGGAACAGTGGGACTGTTAATGTTTTCTGTATGTTTGATCGCAATTGTTCTGTTTCCAAAGAGACTGTTACTTTTGTAGCATTTTTAAAATTCTTCGCTGAATAAATGAAAATAATAGAAGGTCTTGAAGTTATTTCTGAAGCAAAATAAAATCCGACTTTTGAGCGGCGTGGAATCCGGGGGTGGCTGGCTCTCGGAAAGTCCCTAGGAAAGCCACCTCCCAGCGTGGTGGGGGCGCAGCCTGTGCGGCCGTAAGGTCACCTTCTGTCCCAACGGCCACCGCCAGCTGCTGACGCTCGAATGGCGGCCCGTGGGAATAAGGTAGGGGCAGTCTCCACAGATTACAGACCTCGCTGGACCCCAAGAGATGGGAGGCCCGAGGGAAGGGGCTTACGCGGGCCGCTCGCGCGTGGAGCCTGCTGCGCAGGCGGCCCTGGCCGCCAGGGGGCGCGAGGGAGCGCGCTTTCAGCAGCCCGCGGGGGCCGTCGCCGTTGGCTTCGTCATCGGAAAGTGGGACACGGCCGGCCGTCTCATCTGGCTGCAGAGAGAAGCCAAATCCTGCACCAGGGGGACACGGGGGAGTGGAGCCTGAGGGTCTCGGCCACTGGGACACTCCTAGGGGAACAAATGTTGACGCCACCGTTTTCTTGACTGTGGCCCTGCGCCGCCCTGCACTGAGCGTCCCCCCAGGGTGCTTCCTGCCCATTTTATTTTTCAGAGGCTCTGGGCTCCTGGAGGGCACGGGCATCAGGCACCAGTGTGTCTCACGTAGAGCGGACACATGTACCCAAGCCCGAGGCGATCCAGAGCTCAGAGCAGGTTGGATGGCCTGAACGAGTGAATGGTTGAATGAATGAGTGGAAGAAGGGGAGGGAGGGAGAGAGGAAGAGGGTGTCAGTCTGCTTCACCTCGTGTAGAGAGAAGTGAAAGGGAGGAAGCCTGGGCCCTAGACGCTGGTGTCAACCCCGTCACCGAGTCCCTCCCATCAACCCAGGGTTTATTGGCACCAAAAGGGGCCAGGCCCCCGGCGTGAGGCGACGATCTAAATTTACTTGGAGCGTGAAAGCACAACAGTGAGAATCGGGGGCTTTGAATCACAATGCAAAACACAACATGTATTCGGAGATAAAGTTGCAAAGAGGAGCTATAAATGGTGTTTTATTAAAAGCTCATTAAATTTCATTTTGATTATGGCATTGCTATTACGAGAATTTCCATTTCTATGAAATACACACCTAAATATTTAATATAAAGGGCATGGGGCTGCGAATGACTCAAAAATTGCTCAGAAAAACGTACTTTTGGTTGGCCAAAACTGAAAATTAGAAGAAAAATCTTTAGGACATCAACTGTAACTGGGCCAATCCCACCTGAATGGAGTAGTCGCAGGAGGTGAGCCTGCCTCAGTGGCCTCCACTCTACGCTTGAAGCCCCTTCGAGGGATGGAACCTAATCGCGCACAAATGACGTAGAGAGGAGACGCCAGCCGGAGTCCCGACAGCTGTGCTCGGCAACAAGAAGGTCTGAGGAGGATCTCATTTTGGTGTCTGACTGACAGAACTATGTTCCTGAAATGCTAATTACAAGATTTGTTTTTTTGTGTTTTTAAAGTAAATCACACTAAGCCACAGATTTGTATAATCTCATGAGATATATCCCTAGGGAAAAGAATCAACAGCTTTCCTGACTCCCAACCAAGATATATCTTCCCTGACTCCTGAGAAGGGGGCAAAGCTTGCATTAACGCCAGGGTCTGTGCCAGGGCACCCAGCACTTTACCCAACATTTGCCAAGTTGCTTAAATTACTGGCTTAACCAAGACACAGGGAACTGTTCTGCCCCTGCAGTCAAGTGGAGCATGTATTTAAATATGAAAGAGACCAGTGAAATTCGAAGACAGCAGAATAAACAGGATGGGAAAAGTCCCTGCTATACCAAGTCAGTTGGGGGGGGGGAGGGGGGCGGCGGGGGGGGGGGGGGAAGCCAAGGCCTCGCCCATGGAGATTCCGTGCTCTGCTGTTTCCTTGTAAACATCCAGGGGGAAACTGCTGCTTCTGCAACACACCTGGAAGCTAAGCAGGCCCTGCTCCCTCTCAAGAGGGAGAGAAGATGTTTTTGGCAGTGTCTCACCCACCCCTCCATCGGCCCCATCTTCACGGATCGCCGTTCTCAGGGTGGTCAGCCACCCCCTCCCACCACGAAGGATTTCCAAAAGCCTGAGTGGCATGAGGTTTCGGCAGGTCCACAAACACTGCATCTCAAACAGGGGCTCTGTGTGGCCAAAGGGCTTTCAGGCTACCCTCTGAGCGCCTGGCACAGAACAAGGTCTCTTTTCACTTGACCCTGCTTTGCTAATCAAGGCTGTTTGGCTGGGCCCAGCGCCCCATGGGGCAAATGTTCAGGCCAAGAATAGTCTTCATTCTTCTTGTGAAGCTTTAAAAGGCTTCTAAAGAACACAGGAAATCGTCGGCCCCTATTTTCTGCTGAAAACAGTCGAATTTTCTATTGAACATTCCATGGATTAATCCCAAATCATGGGAACTAAATTTGCTTGAAAAGCAGCAATGTCTTCATCAGAGAAGAAATACTCTGATAAACCATCTCAACATTATTTGCAAAGAATAACATAGTTTGTAACTCCCATTAATAGCACCATAAAAAACAAAACAAAACATCTGTTCTTCACCAAATTTACCTTATTTCCATGGTGTGCCCTAATGTTGAGACATACTTCATTTTGTAACTTCACCAGGCTCTCTGTGTACCAAGAAGCAGGGCTAGAGACCTATCACAGCACCGTGCCAACTTGCTGAAAATGAACCACTACCTAAAACTGGGGGAAAACAACTCTTGATATGTAATGGCCTCAGCGTCCCCGCTTCATAAACATTCAAGGATAATTTCGAGTCCAGACACTGTCCAGGATGTAGTCAGAAGGTAATCTTCATCTCCAACCAGCAACGGAGATGGGGCCTGAGGTTTACGGCTGAAGAAACAATGTTCAGAGGAAAAGTCCCACGCCCAATTCGCACACAGCTGGGATTCGAACCGACATGACCAGTGTTCAGTATCTTCTAGCACACACCAGGCGATCGCACAGCTAAGACTGAGGCACACATGCCCTGAACTAAGCCTGGTTCAAACTGCAGCTCTGCCAGTTACCACCTGCCTACTGGACAAGTCACTAAACATCTCCAAAACTGTTTCCACTTGGTCCACAGATGACACTGGCATCTACTGAGGATGAAATGAAGATAATGAACGTAAACTGGAACAGAGCAAGTGTCCGATACGTGGATAGTTACCATCGCTACAGAAGGAGCAGGGCAAGCATCCCGAATGAAGCGCACCAACTTTGGCATACTCTGCGAGCTTCATATTGGAAAGGATTTCTGTTTACTAGAGTGGCAGGCCATCATTTTTCCTTTCACGCCAAGCAGGATACCACAGCAGTCTTCACTAGGACCTCCTTAGGGATTCAACAATAATTGAATATTAACAAATCTACATGCCACTAGATCGATGGCTTCCCAAGTGGGACGTGCTAGATAATTCACTGAGGCTTGAGAAGAGGGGTAAAGCTTTTTTCTGCTCTTTAAAATGTTGTTTTCTGTTCAAATCAACCCAGTAGTACACATGCACATCACCGCACGGTCATCATCATGCACACAGGCGTAACATGTTTTAACAGGGAAACAGGTTCAGGTTTGGAGATGGCGATCGAGTCTAAATGACCCGCTAGGTCGGCACTATGCCCCTGCTGCATCCTCAGGCCCCCCTTACCCTTTCTGTTTTCTCACCCGCTTTAGATACCCTGACTGGCACATTCTAGGTCGGTTTCTCCAAGTGGATAAGGAATGAGAAGAGCAGGGAGTCACACAGTGAAGATCGTAATGTGACCCACGCTAATGAGTCCGAAGCAGGAGTCTCCTCAGCTTCCAAGATTACAGACCGAGCGACACAGAAACATGCCAAATGTCCAGTTCGTTACCAACTCCATGACTTGTGAATGTGATAAGGAAACAAGTAGATCTCACCCCACTAGGTGGCAGTAAAACTCTACCCCACAACGCCCAAATTGTTCACTGGGATTAGTGCTTTATTTGATCGATCTCGTTTAATTAGTAAGACAGTGGCTAACAAGTTAGTTCAATTATATAATGCCTAGCTAGACACTGCCCATTTTGCTGTTTACAAACTTATGTCTTCCTGAATGTTACACGTGTCATGAACAATTTTTTAGCAGTTCTCAGAAATCCAAAGGCCTCGGAGCAAAAACAGGCCTCGATATGCTTGAAAAAGGTCAATCGAATGACCCAGGGGAGCTGCATGGGTCCTATAACAGATTCGGGTAAAACCTCAGGCACGACATGGATGAAGACTTCATGAATTTTCCCTAAAGTGGCATAAGTGTCACAATACACAGCATTTTAAAATGGTTAACTATAGGAACCTGTATCTAGAAGCAGTAGTACGTCTCCAGTTAGGCCGGCGGTCTATATACACTTTTTCATTTTGCATTCTCCAAATTCAATAGGCTATTCTTAATTCCCTAAAACCAAATCTTTCCAGTTAGAGGTATTAACCCGATCTCTCCTAACACGAGAATGCAAACAAACAAAAAGCCCTGCGTGTTTAACTTAGTTATTCCTGAACATTTGACTCTTGTCTTAGAATAAGAGCCCACTTATTTTCAAAAAGCCATTTTGTACCATGTTATGCTGCCCAATGGGAGAAGACACTTTAGGATTAGCGACACTTTTCCAAGACAATTTTTAACTAGTGATGCCCATCAAGTAAGGATAAATGTTTACTACAGTATTCCTAAATCATGTTTTTCAATGCCTCATGAGATCTGCTTTAAAAATTGTACTCTGGGGGTGAGTTTACATGTAAGGTCAAGATTCTATAATGTGAATAACTTTCTTAATATATATTTCACACTTTAGATCTTTGAAAAGCAGTAAGGTTTTTTCAAGCACACTGATTTACTTAAATCATGCAGCCTCTGAAGTAAACAAAGATTATGGCAAAACAGAATAATCAGTTACTTCCATCTGCTTGGATCATTAATTCAAAAAGTAAAAACTTTTAATAGGGAAACAGGTTCCCTTTTAATAGGGAAATGGATAATAAACTAGGATGCAAAAATTATACTTAAAATACCACAAAGCATTGTTAAAATCTACATAATCTGACCTTAGTAAAAATTATACCACACTCTATCCAGTTAAAAAATTTCAGTTTCCAGGGACCTGAGTTTCCCTAATGTGAATGAGTTGGGATTTGTTCTCAGAGAAAAAACATTAAAGGGGTAATAATGAGTAGACAGACTCACTGTATCTCCTAAATTAGAAAATCAACACATACACATTCTAAATGAAACAAAATACAAGAGAAAAGATAAGAGAATGACGATCGTGGAGCTGGCAAATTTAAGATTCAAGTTTCTTTCCAAAGACAGTCTGGTCTTGTCGACCAGCTGTAGAATATTTAAGACCCACACTCTATTACATCACAACATTGTTTATTATGTGAATTTTTTACAATACAAACAAAAAAATACAGAAATGCAATATATGAATACAGCTAAATGCAGAATGGTGACTTTTTTTTTTCTTCTTTTCAGGAGGCCATGATTCTCATTTCTAATAAAATAAAGAGACTGGACATAGGTAGAAATAGGTTGGTTGGTCGTTAGCTTCACAATTTTGCCTAGAAATGATCTATAAATGCATTTTCCCCCCTGCTACTTACCATAAAGTGTAAAAAGGGAATTAAAGGAAAGTTTCCTTGTTGGTTCCTACCATATGAAAGATGCTATATTCTATTTTAGCAGGGCCAATATATGGAAAATATCTAAATTAAATGTTATTACAAAAATGAAGCAGTAATGAGATTCTGGCTAAAGAGGGCACTAAATGAGAATAATATATATTTAAAGAATCCAAAACAAACAAACAAACAAAAAAAGGCTGTTATAAAAAAGCTCTAGGTGCATTGTAAGCATATAGGTTTTTTTTCCATGTGTATTTTTAAACAATGGAAGTGTCAAAAATAGGGTCAACTGTGTTAGACTAAATTACATTATTGTATACGCTGCATTGAATGGAACCTTTGTATTATAATTATCATAGAGAAGCACAGTTTGCATCATATTATGGCAATTTATCCTCAATGAAAACCTTTCAGAGTCCTTTTATTTTGGAATATCCTGTAAACAATCAAACCACCAGAACATGATTGTACAACAGTAAAATGTTTTCTTGCATTAAATTGAAGACATCTTTAACAAAAAAAGAAAATGTAGGAAAGGTACTTAGAGCTGTTAGTTTCTAAGTACACAACACCCTAGACAATTCAAGGCATCTTAATCTCCACCGAGAACAAAATAATAATAATAATTTTTGTCATGCTGTTAAATCCATCATTAAGGATAAAACTGGTGCAAATTGGTCAAACGGATCCAACAAACACTGATGTCCAAGCTGGCATATTGGCAACTAATATGTAACTGGTGGTCAACAGAGGGTTTAAAAGATCTTCCCTTTCTTCTTGTTCTTTTCCAAGGTTCTAAATGATTAAAGGAAAATAATCAAAATGACTATATTATAAACATTATAATCAACATATGGTAGCAATAGCTACCCCAGCTACAACTGTGTTGGATTTTCAAACACAACTTTTTCATTTGAAAAATTAAAAATGTTTAGAAATGAACAATGAGGCGAGTGTTAGTCTGTAGTATTTTCACAATCAAGTACGTGATAAAATTCCAGGATAAACACAGTAAATTTATGACAAAAACCCATTTTTAAATATATGAGAACAATTCTTCTCAAATGAAATAGTGCAAATTTAAAAAGATCAACTGAAATCAAATTGGGTATTCTTTCTCCTACTGCCACTTGCATTCTGAAATGCATTTGTTTTTACAAATGTATTTTCCTCTTCCTTGGAGAAAAAGTTAATGAGAGGATAGTGTGAGAGAACAAATGTCTAATCTTGAAAACATATTGCAGTGAGGGTAAACTGTAGAATCACTTACAGTGATGCAACTTTTACAGTTTTAAATGGGACTGAGGAAAATTTTAAAAACCAAGGTACAAGTATTACTGAGTTTTGTATAAATTAAGAGTAACTTATGAACTGTGTTAGGAATGAGATATCCAAATTTTTATCTTAAGGATATTTTCCTAAAGAAATAGCACAAACATACCCCTACATACATAAAAGATCTTTGTAGCACTGTTCTCTATGATCACCAAAAATAAACACACCATCATGTCCAACGATTGAAGGGAGGAGGTAAGAAATTGATTATAATGAGGCAACTGGGGAGAATGTTACAAAGCTACCAAATTATAATTATGAAGATACTTAAGTCATGGAAAATATCTGTAGTGAAAAAAATACTGTTATAATAGAGAGATCATACCCATCTGTATAAAAATATTCATCGATGAAAATAATTGTGCTTAGGATGCATGATAATGGATGTGAAGTCTTTTAAAACGTTATCCTGATTTTGCAATAGGAAAATAATTCTTTAAAACAGTAATACAAACATTTTTGGGCATCAGATATTAGTTACCTTGAAGAGTTCTGTTGTTCTAAAATACGTTGTTGGGCTTCCCAGTTTGCTTTCTCATCTTCAAACTGACGACGTTTTTCCTCTAATTCTTTGTGCTGTGCTTCCAAATTCTTTTTCATTTGCTCATGGCGCCTCTGGAGCTAAATCACGGCACGATATACAAAATAAAACTGTTTAAGAACTCAGGAGCAGAAGTACATCTCATCCAGGCAGCCTAATGTTAAAATATGAACACTGAGTCCTGTACTATAAATTCAGAGTACCATCTGGAAAGTACTGTGTAAGATTCCTCCTCTTGTAGAACTTGCCACCCAAAAGGTCATTGACCCAAGAGAATAATTTTGAGGAAACAAGGGGAAAAAGTGCAACAAGCTTACAGTTGCACAGCAATTTATAATAGACACATCTCATCTCATTTTTCATCACAAATAAGCCCGTAGGAGGCTCAGCAGGGCAGACACCACTGCTCCCACAGTACAGATGAGCAAACAGGTACAGACTTTTAAGCCACTTGCCAAGATCATTAGCCAGAAAGTGGCAGAACTAGAACTTGAACCCGTCTCCTAATTCCAAGTTCAGAAAGCTGAGGCAAGTGGAAAGAAAGTAGGTAGAGAAGGACCTAAAAGGTCCAAAGTCACAGCAAGGTCTCGATTCTTATATAACAGTGGTTCTCAAATGTCAGTCTTCATACAAATCGCCTGGAGTGTTTGTTAAAAAACAGAGAATCCTGGACCTTACCTAGACTTATTGAATTAGACTGTCTGGATGCTAAGTCTAGAAATCTGTATTTTCAATAAGCCCCAGTGTTGTCATGCAGGTGGTCCTTTCTACATTGAGAATTAACGGTACAGAGAATACTGGCTGACGGGTGGGAAACACTTATGCAAAGGAACTGCAGAAACAAAGCTCATCTAATGGTTCATTAAATAATTTCATTTAGGCCCTAGTCAACCTACTTCTGAAGAAAACAGTCATACGAAAATAAATGAATAAATAAATGAAGATTAAATTTAGCTACAATGAATATGTAAGAATTATCAAAATCTTTGGATGTCCAGTAATTATGTTCTATTAAAGACTGTCTTATATCAGTGAGTTAATAGAGTTTGGATTATAATTTTGTGTACAATTTGTCTTCTTAATTATTTTGTAAACCCACAAAGTGACTTCATGTTCATTCCTATTGCAAATATTTCATGCGATTCCTATAAAACAAAACATTCTAAGATAAATCTGAACAAATGGGGGTAACTGCTTCCTGATGATATAGCAAACAAGTTACGCTAAGAAGACATCAGAAAACAGGAGCATAGGAAAATGTCTCTAGTTATCAAAAAAAATACAAGGAAATCACATACACACCATTCAAAGCAGTTACCTCTGAGAACGAGAGGTGGATACAACGGGGAGAGGCAGAATGAACTGACGATGTCTTATTTTAAGCTGGGCAGGAGGTTCACAGGCATGCGTCAGTCTTTACCTGTACATTTCAGTTACATAAAGTACCCTTTTCTGTTAACTGCATGTTTTAAAAAAGTGCAGGTCATAATCCCTCAATCACAAGAAACCCTTGGGGTTAGAGGTATTTCCAAGTTCAAAATTTTTCAGATTTTAGAAAGGCAACACTGCTGACACAGGTATGTACACCATCTTTATGAAACACTTCCTGGGCTGTCCAGCGCAGCACCTATAATCAAATAAATTACTATTTCTTTTTTTGCAGTAAAACATGTAAATATTTACATCGAGTGAAATAAAACTATTAGTTCCATGTCTGGCTTTATAGTGCTCAGAGCTTTTTAGGATTTGAAATGGTGGATACTTGACTGTGGACTTGTCTAGTGATTAAGAGCAAACAAAGAATTAACAAATATGCAGCACTGACCAAGGAAATTTACCCTTCATCTCGTGTAAAGAAAAGGGAGATGCACAGTAACATCTACCGCGCAGAGCTGTGGTGTGGATTACATGACTTAACATATGAAAGATGCCGAGTGCTTGATGCACTGTGCTGTGGGTATTAGCAGCTGTACTCCATGTATTTCTAGCACAGATAAACTTGAGAAAAAAAAACTGTATTAAACAAGGTTAAACAGGTTTTCTTCAACACCATATTTATAATCTTATATGGCTACAGTGTTAGGGCACACTTGGCCCAGATCTCTTTACAGGCCCTTTCAGTGTCAAGAAAGGTTCCATCCTTCAAAAAGTTAAGTTTCTCAAATCTCTTTTTCCCCATTTGCAGCAATAATAAAAACTCTTAAAAAGGATTCTTTGGCTACAGTTTCATAATTATTTGTTTACAATATTTACTCTTAGGAACAAGTCTGAAAATACGTCTATACCAAATATAAATTCAACTACTTTTAGATTTTCAATGGAATCTATGTGTGGAGATAATACAGATTCTTGATTACTGTTTTTATTCTTCTGATATAGATTAATTATTAATTAGTAAAGGGTAGAGTCAAATGGATAGATGTAATAACAGGCTGATAAGTAAATAAAAATGACTGAATTTAATTTCCTAAATTTCACCTTTGTAACAGGCGCCAGGATGCCAGCTAGTACTGCAGCCCTGCAAACCAGGAGGAATTATTCCACATCCCCACTGAATTAAGTATATGACAAATAAAACAATAGTGAAAGCTCCTTTTTTTAAAAAATGAGATTAACTTAAGACATTTAATGCAGAACAGAAATAATTCCTCAAAACCACTGAAGATCTGAATCTCCTTGTAATATATTTAGAAACAAATATCATTATGTTAGTGGAGCCATATACATATATAGTTTATCATTAAAGGTTATTTAAAAAATATTTCTTATTAATGTCACCTCATATATTTAAAAATACTTTTGAGTACAATGCTAACAAATCCATGCTGTAATTTACCCTGGCATGTCCTTAGTTCAATTAAGGTTCGTTCTTTCTCATGCATATGCAAATAAGCTCAGTCTATTATGATTATTAACATTTTTATTCTTGCATTGACTCAAAACTTTGATCTTCATTACTTTTCTGAATATATGGAATGGCTTATAATATCATTTCTCATAACTTGCTCAAGATAATAATTCATTATAAGTATACTGACTATTATATCTTCCAAGTATATTTGTGTCCACTTACCTAATATATATTTTATTATAAACACAGTATTTACTTTTATTTTTCCATTTTATTACACTAGGGTATTACATTAAATTTGAAAAAAAAAGTATAGAAAGGTTATATTACCTGTGAATTTTATTAAAAGATATTATTCTGAAAAGGCATATTGTATCCATAAAAAAAGAAGATATTAGCTGATTACCTCGGCTTCAGAGTCCTTTAGTTTTTGAACTTTTTCTTTGACCTTCATCTCAAACACCTGCTCCATCTCCATCTCCATCTTTTTCATCTTAGCTACATGCTCTCTTCTTTCTTCTTCCATTTGTGCCAGAGGGCTCCTGTATTGAACATTGAGAACCATTAAATGCCTAAAAAGTTAACACAAAACTCTTTGAGTAATGAGAACAAATGAAATGCTATATGATATTACTAAAATCTCTGCTTCGTTTCTTGAAAATGTTTCAAAATGCCCTTTCAATTATTCTGACACCAGCTTAACACAGAACACAGACTTGAAGATTTATGTATAAATGTGTTAAAAATTTATTTACTTTAAAATGTACGAATATTTATAATTTAGATGTCCTTCCATAAAATTTCATATCTAAAAATAGATCTCTAGTGAATTATCATGAAAATATATCTAAGTAACAAAGGCAACTTTTAGCGAGATGTTTCTCTAAACATAGTGCATATCAGATCTAAAGATGACCCATAATATAAAGTGTAGAAGGAAAACAAAAAGGAAATATTCCCCAAATACATTCACAGAATTGAAAACCAGAAGAAAATAATTTCATTTTGTACTTTCTTTAAATAAAATTTTGAATTGAAAAAAGGAGCGAGTTAATCAAGTTAATATATGCAGAATATTGTTAGTTCTACAAATATCCAAGTGTTAAAATCTCTTCTTCTAAAATGACTGACATCACATTAATTATACAGTTATTTAACAATAATTCAAACTTATTTTGGTAACTGAAACGATATTCTGGAAATGACTACCAAACTCAATACCGAGAACACTCTTCACTCTTCATTTAGGTTATGTAGAGTATTGCTAGACCACTTACGGTAAATCTGATGCTCTTGAAAACTGATTCCATCTAACTCAAATATTTCATTTCTTAATTTTTAAAGATGTTCAATGATAACATACACACACGCGCAGAATCAGAAACAAATAAATATAATTATTTTTGATATGTCCAAAAACAGACACAAGCTTAATTAAATAAAAGTAGTATACTACTCCATTGACATTAAAGTTCACAGTTTCAAATAAATCTCTTTGCACAATTTTGTGCAAAATTTTCATGTTGAAAAATGCAAATGAGCTTCATGTTCACTCTAGTATACTTACAGACCCAAGAGAATACCATCGGTAACCTATTCCTGCCCCAGGGAGGAGAAAAGGGGGCTCCTGTGGCTTTGAGGATCTCTGAAACACTATTCAAAACACAGGGACAACTTAAAAGCAGGCCCTGTTGACTGTTGATAAAACATGTTTATTCGGCCTACACAAAAACAGGCTTTGACCACTGAACTTCACATTTTAAATAGGTGGATTTTATCTCAATGAAGTGGTAAAACAATCAAATCATGGCTGAAAAACAAAATCAGGCCTTGGAGTCACTTTAATCCTGATTTGACACACTCTGAACATACTGACGTCTTTAAGAGGCTGAATCTTTCTGGCCCTCAAAGAGGAGGACAAGGGAGCTAGACAGAAAGTATTAAACAAGAGCACTGAGAATCTGGGTATCGTGGGAGGTGTTGGAACTAATCCCCTGCAGATACTGAGGGACGACTTAAGTTTTTGGAGAGTCGAGAGTTATACGTAGATTTTCGAGTCCAGGGAGGGTTGGCACCTCTAGCCTCTGTGTTGTTCAAGGGCCAACTGTATACCTATATACATTGTATAGGGCAATGAAAAAACAGAGATGATTCAGTAATTAGATATTGAAGAAGTTCCTCAAATAAGCACGTTACCAGGATAAGAAAAAATTCAAAGTTAAGACCCAGTTAGGGATTTATGACCCAAACATGATCAGAAAAATATGGAAGAAAATAAACATAGAGTTAGGTCTAAGATCAGTTTTAAACGAGAACTGCCTGTGACTTTGCCAATAACTGTTAATGCTTTGTGTGCTCTCTTCTGGTATGTAGGGCCACTGCGGAGACATAACTAAAAAAGAAAACAAGAACTTTTTTTTTTCCGTGGTAAGGGATGCGGTCACTGTAAAACACAGCACAGACGCTGCTACCAAGACTGCGCCAGCCAGCTCACCAGTCTCCTCCTCACATCTCTTTCCTATCTCATCGTAAAACCAGCGCAGCCTGAGATCCTAACTCGGTAAGGTGAAGGTACACACTCGGCAGTCACGCGCACCACTCCAAAACGCAACAGAAGAAATCCAAACACACTCCAGCTAATTTAGTCCCTGGAAATGCACAGTAGGAACAGAGATGATAACGAAAATTACACTCACCTACATATTCCTTTTGTTTAGTCCTGTCCTTTGTTTCTACATAATGTTAGTGAAAACTCTGCTATCAAAAAGGTTTATTTTAAAAAGACATAATAAAAGGTAGAAGCTCTATGTTTATTCACCTTAGAGAGACTATGGGATGTTTATCTTACAAGTAAAACGGGTTTAAGAGATCTTGGTAGTAACTTTTCTCCTCCCTTAAAAAAAAGTATGTGCCAAAGGAACTGTTTGATTTCTAAATGGGAATCTATTAAATGTGTGGTGTACAATAAAGATGGCGGCAAATGACCAGAAGAAAATACAAGGCTTTTTCACTTAAGGAACAAGGTAATAAAACAACACTTCTTCCAATAATTAAAATATATAACTGCCAAACAGAGCTTAACAATATAAACTTATACTATGGTGCACAAAAAGCACCATCCCAATTTTCTACTGAGTAAAAAAACGAAATCTGATGAAAATGAAACAATATGATTATTTAATACATAAATTATACCTTTTCTGGAGGAAACGATGTATACTCACTTTGTGAGCTGCCCTTTATTCTTGTTATTATCAACTCCATTGTAAGTCACGGCTGCCAGTTTCCTGCTCCGATAGTTCTCATAGTGTACGTTATTAGTGACATCTTTCAAGTCCTGCATGTGTGTTCTGTTGTGAATAAATAACAGGATCATGAGTTTGCTTCTATTAAAAAAGTTCTGATAGAAATTAGAAATTTTACCAAAACAAAAATTTCAGATTTAAAATAAGTAAGACTATCCTTAAGGACGATGGCATTCACCTGTTTTCATTAACATTCGAGGCAGAGCAAGATACATACAATGCACTAACTTAACATTAATGTTAATTTAGGTTCCGAATGAGAATTTAAGAGCCATAAAACCCCTCACAGCAGTTACTAAATATGATATTTCTACAAAAGAGTATTTGCCTTTATCAATCATTTAACATTGATAGGTTCTGCAACTTTAAGTGTAACAAAATATAACAAAACTATTTTTACCACAGGCTAGTGGATAAAAAAAGGGGGTTAAATTCCTATAGTATCTCAACATTATAACAAAGCAACACTGAGCAAAATGACATTATTTGAGAACCTGTTGTATATATGTTATTTTACTAGAGAAGGAGAAGTAGATTAGCTTCTATTGAAGCTTATATACCTAGAAGAAACTGCTTTACTTTTGGCAATATTATCAATATCTGAGTTTTCACTAAGGTAACGAACACACAGATCACAGATCAAGTTAGATCCAAACTGGAGAATTCTGATTTAGAGTAAACTTCTGTTTATTCAAACTGTCCAGTGAATGTGGCATCTTGGTTAAATGAATGTTTGCTCACAGCATTTCTACGATAATACAAAAACAACACATATGAGATAAACTGTACATGAGACAATTTCATAATCCCTTGAGGAACACAGGTTCTAGAGCGCGCGTGGTGTGGCAGGGCCCTGTCATCTGATCCTCCCTTTCCTCGCCATCCGTTCCTGCGTCTGCCATCCTCCATCCCTACCGCTTTTCCAGAACCTCCTTCTGAGGGGCAAATGTAAAAATGTGCTCTGTTTTCATTCTTCCTGATATTTATAAAACAGTTACTATTACTCTCCCTTTTGTGAACAGAATGTAATGTTCAATTACTCTGATTTCTCTCCTACTATCTGACACTTCCATGCAGTTCTCTGATAGTTTACTCTCCCTAGTTCTAAGTCTGAGTTTTCCACAAATCTCCTCTCCTTTAATTTACACTCTGTCCCCCAGCGAATGTATCCTCTCTATGGCCACTACAGCTACACCTACTGCTCGACCCCTCCCTCTCCACTTCAGTCAAGTCACACAGCTCCTTATTCCAGGCATACAGCCAGTGGTAGAAACTGAATAGTTCGTGCTAATTTGTCACCAACGCTCCAAAATTTTCCAGCCTTTGAGTCAAGCCACTTTAAACCTAGACAATTTTCTCCTTGGCTGTCACTCATTTTTTTGGTACAGGTATATGTTATAGGTGACACCATATAACCTCTTCAACTATATTATAGGCTTCCCTTTACAAGAAACATGTCATCCAAACCTAGCCTTCCCTTCCACTTTTCCCAAGCTTTTCACCTTAAAGAGCAAAAGCCTTTTCCGTTCTACTTTCCATACCTCTTTCAGTGTTAAAACCTCGACACCAAGTATACTGCTAAACAGACTTACTTTCCTATCTATCCCTAGCCACACAGCTTATTTTGTATTTTTACCATTGATTTTAAAACTCTGGAGAAATAATCCACATTTTCTCCATGTGCTCTTACTTTAGTGCTAGAATGAAGATACCAATTTAAATTAGCTAAATTTATAAAAGGCAAAAAACAAATCTGTCCAACTCTAACTTTATTTAGGAGAAAAAAACACTTGTCATGTTCATTATTGCTCTCACTTACCTTATCAACATATTTCTTAAAATTGTGAAATCACAATGTTCGCCATTCTCAACTGAAAAACAAACAAAAGACCACATACATTATTTCCACTAACCCTAATCTTTTCAAAGGAAATTTCACAAGAAAGTGGGGTAACAAAAGAGAATATGCAAAATAGCTTAATTTTTCATTAAGGTTAAACACTAACAGAGTACTTAAGAGTATGATAAAATACATAACCCTAACTGAGCTCTTCAGAGCAAACGATTTTGAGATTTTGAAAGAGGACACTGTATCTTTTTTTCTTTATTGGTAGAGAATACATTTAGTAGATAATAGAATGCATTTTAAAAATTTAGTGTTGGGGTAAGGGGGAATCACTTTAGACAAACCTTAAAGTAATGAAAATGTGAGCCAAGAACTTTAAGGTTCTTTATTTTTTTTAAAAAATGTATCAGTTATAAGAACACTCTTGGGGATGGGGTTCTAAAACTAGAGATACAAAACAATTTCTTCGGCTCATATCCCAAGGCTTATACACGTTCTAAAGCCTTGACTCAGCAACTGAAGGTTACCCGGGGTTGACAGAGCTGGGAATGAGCACAGTGTTATTGGTGAGAACAGTCACTGATAGGGACAATGATTTGGCAAAATATCCCCCAAATTACAGAATCTTTCAGAGCAATAACAACGAATAGATGAAATAATCATGACTCAATCTTGGTTCCAAGGTACTATATAATACAGAAGATTTTAACTTTTTTATTAGGTTACATCAATATAAAAACACAAACTTGGGGAAACAAGTCTATATTGCCAATGGACTTCTGAGATTTGATGCTATAGCTAAGATTTTACTGGTGTTTAAAACTCCTTACAATATCAGTAAAGGAGGTCTTAGTAAAGATTTCCTTTCTCTAAAGATACCAACAAAGCAATTTTTGTCCTGAGGAAAGGAAGTTATGAATGTTTTAATTAACTTATGAAAGTTGTTCTCAATCATTCCTGAGGGTTCCAGACTCATAGGGACTCTAGATAAAAGTAAGAGAAGTCTTTTCTCCCAGATTGTTTTCGATACAAGGTTTTTTAGGTCCCTTGGAAGCAAACTTTGGGTCCCAGGTAAAGTATGTTTTCAAATAAGAAAACAGAAATAGACTCCATGACGGAGCAGAGGTGGGAGGACGGGGGCGCTAAAAAGCGACTTCTAAAGCACTGCAGCGACAGGATTTAACACAAACTTGCCTGCCTTGGCAGGACATGAGATCTGAGAAACTGGAATGCACTTATGAGGAAGTGAGACTAAATGACACCGAATTCACAACTACCTTTGAAAATCTAGAACATATCAATGTAGTGGGTATATCATACTACTTACTATATAAAATATTTTATCGCATTTGTGAGCTCTTATAGAAAACATTCACCGAAGAAAACCTTACCTTCAGCAACACCCCAAGGATACTGCCTTCCTCTGACCCTTTTGCCATTAACTTCAATGATAGTATTACTACCTACCACAGCAAGAGGTAAACGGTCCTATAAAACAAAGAATTCTTGTTCAAATACATCTCTGTAGTCCTCACGAATTCAAGAACAAAAGTTACATTACTCAACGGATTAGCAAAAAATCACCTTCACAGTGTCTACATTCACACGTACAGGCCACTCAATTACTATTTGGTAAACTGCCATTACACAGTACTGTCACCAATGTAAACATAATATTTTCTCTGAAGATTTAAGAATGATCAAATTATTTCTTTAAAAAAAAAATCATTCTAAAAAGATGCTGTCCCATACTGGAAAAATTAAAGAGGGTAAAAAGTATATTGGCAGTTAGAGGGAAAAAATGAGTCTTGTGACTAACCCGCCTACTTGATCACAAAGCAACCCCAACAGGCCTGGAAGCAGACTATCCTACTTGCTACACTCTACCTTTGGAAGTCCAAATCTGGGAAACTGGATTTGTTTTCAACCAAACTCAAAGTACTGTCTTTCAAAATTCTTGTGGCTCCCAGAAATAAATAAGAATATATAAAATTGATGGTTATTTTATAAAACCTCAGAAATTCTTTATTGGTATAAGTATTTCAGTATTCCAAGATATTATTAGCTTACATAATGCCATTAATCAATATTTCATTTTTAGGTCCAGGGTACTTAGGAAACTACCAAAAATTAAAAGTGCAGAAAATTATGTCGGTATAGATTTTTGTTGGTTTTTATAAAAGGACAAAAGAAAACATATTTTAGTCTGCCTCAAAAAACAAAGAGTAAGCATAACAGTATTGAAGAACAAATCCCCTCCCTCCTCATTATGTCTTTTTAAGGGAGGAAATTATATAATATGAAACCAGTTAACTGAAAACCATAAGAAAGGAACATATTCATCTCTACTCCATATGATGCTTGATTACATATAATAACCTCTCAACAAAGTAAACTGCAAAGTTTTTTGCAGATTCAATACTGAATAATCTCTATTCATTCTGTAAGCCAACTACTTAAAAACGCTGATATTTTTAGTCATTTCAGTGGAAACTGTGGTGTGTTTAAAAATTCTCAAAACATTTTAGTATATGTATGGGAATTAACTTACCTTTATCTTTTTAACAAGCTTATTTTCTTCTTCATCATCTGTCTCTGGAAATTCATATATTTTAATTTTATGTTCTTGGATTTCTTTCATTATCTAAAATAAGGAAATAACCAAAAAAGCATTACACATAATTAGTAATATTAACTTTATTTTTATTATACCCTTAAATTCATATGAGTCCTCTGCTCCAGGTCCTTTACTAATTTTCAATGATGCAAAACGTTAATCTAAAAACAAGGCACGATAATAAAAATAATAAAAATAAAAACAAGGTACTATTCTGGTTTTAAAACAAAACAAAAAAGATAAAATTGAAATAAGTACTATTGCTGAAATACAATTAATTCAGAAATGTTAAAATCATGTGGTTATAATACTAAAAGAGTTCTAAAAATGATGTAAGATTCCAGAAAAGCCTTTCTCTAGTTCAGGGGTTCCTAACCCCTGGACTGCAGACCAGGTACCAGCCTGCGGCCTGCTGGGAACTGGGCTGCACAGCAGGAGGTGAGCAGTGGGGGCCAATGAGTGAAGCTTCATCTGTATTTGCAGCCGCTCCCCAGCACTAGCATCACCTCAGCTCGGCCTCAAATCACCGAGATCATCAGGCATTAGATTCTCACAGGCGCACCTGTCTCTGGTGCCAAAAAGGTTGGGCACCGCTGCTCTAGTTGATTTCTACTATAATGGCTTTAGGCATTTATTTACAATGACTGCGATTCTTTCTGTAGATATAGCTCTCTCCAACTGTTTTAATCATCTGAATCAAAGCTTAAACTGACCTAAAATTTTTAGTAGAATGTGGCAAAGGTAAGTAAAACTAAATACAGCATTGGCTCCAGGAGAAAAGTTTCCGTACTGTCAGAAAATATCCTAGCATGTGCATGTGCATACACACAAATCAAGGAGCAACAGATAAAGATTGGGGAAACACACAGAGAAAATAAGCCTCACCCTGGAAAGTATGAAGCTAAGGAGTTAATAAGGAAAAGGCAGGAAAAAAGACAACTTAATGATAACATCAGAAATAAATGAGTTCTATTCAAATTACCGTGTCCAAAATTATTCCAAATTCTTAACAGAATATAGATATCCAAATAACGTTCAACTTACCTCCCCTACTCCAGTAGCTAACATACCTAGAACTAGCTCCCTGTCTGTACTGGTATTTCAGTGCGACTCTGATGAGTCCCCAGCGGCAGTAAAGAGACCTTAAACAAAATGTGTTATGATTACAATACTAGGTAGAAGTAAAATTGCCAGGGGGGAAAAAAAAGGACCACACACCTTTTACAATTGATATATACATATATCATCTTTATAGGAAAAAAATCGTGAGAATAAATAATGAGGTGTCAAATGCATGACTAGATGGAAAAAATGAAACAGGAAAAGCTAGCTCTAAGAGCCATAGCTCTTAGTCAGAGGTTGCATATTAGAAAGGCCTGAGTGAGCACCTTCAGAATAACGAGTGCCCCAAACCTACCTTAATCTACAGAACCAATTGGTAGGGAGGGATATGTATGATTCAATAACTTATTCTGAAAAGGTTCTCTAGATGAATCTGAGTGGCGCCCCTGGTTAAGAATCTTATTTTCAAGCATATGAAAAAGAAAACTGCACAATGTAACCGATTTGGAAGTAGAGAGCACTGCTTGCTGATATTTTTTTCTAAGTTCTTAGTACCACTATAAAGCGTGATACATACTAATCGAGCATGAGGGGAGAAATGTATTACGTGATTAATATCTAAAGTTAGAAAAAGCACATTACAAAATAAAAATGGGAGTAAATGTAAAATAAGGAAACATACCCCTGGTATACATGTTAAATATACTAAAATAATGTGCTAAAACATTCTCAAAACAAACAGATTTAACACTATTTCGAAGCAAATTTCAATGGATTTTTTTTTTTGTAACAAGTTTGAGGTATTCTAAAATTCATACTGAAAAAGGTAAGAAAAAAGTATCTTGTTACAAAGGGGACTACAAGGACAATAAGAGATAATTAACTCTAAGAATTATTTTTAAATATTATACAAAGTATCTACAGTTTACAAAATACAACATTGGCCTAAAATAAAAAATAGGCTCTTGTAATAGAAGGGTAATCAAGAAACTGATCCTACATTTCATAAAATATAATATATAACAAAGTAAACACAACAATGAGGAAAAATATACTGCTTTAAAAAGTGTTCAGCCTTATGGAAAATTAAAAGTTAAAGAAATGATTAGGTACCACTTCAAAATTTAACAAATTTTTAAAAATAAAAATGACAAATGGTGCTATTAGCAAGGCACTGGAAGAAATATACCCATTATAAAAGGAATTTGATTGTTTTAGTGGGAAAACACTATGACAATTTGGAGGGAAATCATAAAATAATCAAACACTTTCAAAAAGTAATTCTCTTGCTGGAAATTCAGTCTAAGAAAATAATTCTAAAGGGTGTGGGGTACTGGTGACAGCTGTACAGAAACATCTAAAAGAGCCTTATTTAAGTGACGAATGATAAGGGCACCATAATAATGGCTATATAAGGGCTTTGAA
The DNA here is from genome assembly GCF_014176215.1 of Rousettus aegyptiacus. Taxonomy (NCBI): domain Eukaryota; kingdom Metazoa; phylum Chordata; class Mammalia; order Chiroptera; family Pteropodidae; genus Rousettus; species Rousettus aegyptiacus. The sequence continues at coordinate 40,575,330 of NW_023416288.1, read as the reverse complement.
GAGAAAACTAAGGCAGAGAATCATTTTCAAGAGTTGCTTGTAATACAGTATAAACGACCACATAGAAAAGTAGCAAGAGAAATAAATATACCGTTAACACATTATACACTGAAAACATAAAAACTGCAAATTACGTGAGCGGCATGAGACACCAAAGACCGCGAGCTTACTCGGCCCACCTGTTTTTTAAACTGCTGGCACTCCTCTGGTGTGAGTGTGTCTGCTTTGGCGATAAGCGGGATGATGTTCACTTTTTCATGCAAACGCTTCATAAACTCAATATCCAATGGTTTAAGTCTGAAACACACAATATTGAATATAACTAGATTGATAAGGGAACAAGTCTTCACATCAATGCTAAGTGAAATACACTGGAACTACTTTACTTAGTTATCAGAAACACTCTCTGAAGATGTACGGGGCTAGCAACAGTTCAGTAGAACAGGACTTTGAGAAGCGCCAGAGTGGCTAAGAAGGCTCTAAACTCCCTTGAAGACCCTGGTCATAGGGTTTTGGCCCTAAAGAGAAATCAGAAAAACCAGAAAGGATCTTTGTAAGCTTTCCCAGAACAGCTTCTATATTTATTAGTCAAAACTTGAAAAAACTTTGTTCTTAAGTGAAAAATGGTAGTTCTCTCTGAACCCCATATTCAGTTCTTGCTACCAACTCTATTTCTCAGAAAAGAGTCTCAAAAGAGAATCTTCTTCATCACCTTTACCCATTATAATCTGACTGCTGCCTCCACAACACTATATTCTCAAGGTCACCAAATACTTCCATGCTGCTAATATAATATAATTAGCAGTAGCTACCTCATAAATTGCCATGGTGTTTACCATTACCTTTTAATATGCCTATTATGCAGCGTTTGGCATTACTTCTTCACAAGCTGTTCCCTTAGGGTACTTTTCAGGATCTTCTTAGTATGCTAGTCTCCTAAGAGGTATGCTCATCAAAATTCCCCACTAGGCCTTCTTCTCATCTTACTCTACAATGTGTATGCTCGTCATCAACTACAATGATTTCTATTACGCTGTATGGGTTAATGACTTCCAAATCTTCACACTGAGCCCAGATTTCACCCTTATATTCCAGACCTGTGCTCATCCAATGGAAATACTACCTGGACATCCCACTTTGGCTTCTTGAAAAGCTCATCTGAACCCCCAAACTACCCTGCTTCTGTGTTTCTCTTTCAGTGACTCGCACTATAATCCACTCAATTACTCAAAGCTGAAACCCAAGATTCTTCCCTTCTTTCTCACTTGCAAAGATTCACCACGACTTGCTGAACCAATAAATGTATTTTTATATTTATCTCCATTTCAATTTCTTTGGTTCAGGCCACCATAACCTTTGGCATGTATAATTACAAGAATCTATCTGGTTTCCCTCCAAACCATGCACACTGGTCAGAATGGTATTTCTAAAATCCAAATCTGACTGAGTCATTCCCTGACTAAAAACCTTACTAAAGGCCAGAGTCCTCAGCTAGTGTCGACCACAGGCCTGGAAAGATATAACCTCTCCAGCTGTCCTCATCTCTCAGCATTCCTCAGTATATTTTGCTACCTCCTACTTCCAATATGCCAGCCATTCTGAACTTCTCACAATTCCCTGAAAGCATCATAGTTTGACCTCTAGCCACAGAGTAGGGCCTCTGTCTGGAGCACACACCACTGCCACCCCTCTTTTTGAACTACCGAATTCCTATATGACTTTAGGAGACTTGGCTTACAATTCTCATTTCAACCCTTACTTTGCCATATAATCATTGCTTACTTATATATTTGTTTTTCCTATTTTCTCACTAGAAAATCCTCAAGAGCAAGGGCTTTGTCTTGCTCATCTGTATCTCCAACACACAGTACTGTGTCAACACTGGAGAAGGTGCCCAAATATTTACTGACCAAGAAGTAAGCTGCTATGATTCCCTTATGTCCTTTAATAACTCTAAATGAAAACGAAAAAAAAAAATTCATCACATCTAGAATATATTTGAGACCAAAAATTAATATTCCACAAAATAAAACTAAATATAAAAGCTATGGGCCAATAAAGTTCAGATTTGCAAATTTTTATGGCTTACTGCCCAGGTTATACTCACGACAAATTTACTACCACCATCGCCTACTGAAAACAGTGACAAAAAAATTCAGTTAATCTAAAATTTTAATAAATCTTAAAAGCATTTATTATAAAATAGTAAAATCAAAATCTAAGTTATCAAGATTTTGTACTTAAGTAAAACAATACTTGCTGAATATTTATTATTATAATTTAAGAGAAAGACACTTAAAATTACATGATAAGGAAATAAGGAAAGCCAATATTTTAAATATAAAACAGGGAAGAAGAAATTAAATTTAAATCAGCTTAAAAATTACACTTCGGGAAAGAGGGTAACCCTTTTGTAAAAGCCCTGATAAAACCCTTTTACCATTTTAAATTAGAATACATATTTCGGAAGCTTACAAAATGTCAACGGCAGAAAACATTTAGTTCACATGCACATTATATATATTCTGGTTGCAATCTTTCCTCTGTCCATTTAGTTTTATTTTGGGTCATCTTTTCCAATAAATTTAGTTTCTAAATGTTGTTTTTAAACAACGGAAAGTCCTTTATAAAATTTCTAGACGGTAAACCCGTATTAGAGGGGAAAAACTAACCTCAAAGCCCACAGCAAAATACAAAAATAACTACAGGGCAAATAAGAGATATAATACACACACACACGGGAAAACATTCTATATAAAACCCAGTGAATGACATCGATTTTTTTTCAGTGGCAATCAATTTTCAAAAAAAAGGTAAAAACATTTTAAAATTCAAGTTCCAAGTCAGTTGTTTATTTTAATAGCAATTACCAACCGCTGAACAAAGAAAATGAGACAAACGTGAAATCATAAATGAGCCCTGTGTGCTGACACCGGGTGGGGCGAGGTGCAGGCACTGAAAACACACTGCTGAGACGATTTATAACAACTCCAAAATCAGGACCCTTCTAAAAGGGGAATCCAGCGACTGCCCAGGTAAGACAGAAAGGCCCTGATTCATCTATCACACTGCCGGAATTTCACTCTGCAGTGGGCCAGGGATTTGGAACTCTCGCTATAAAATTCAGTGTCATATTCTTTCATTTAAATGCAAAGTAGCACTTACAAATGAGCAAAACTTTGTTCCACTTCCTAAACTATTTAAGCCAAAAAACTACTCAAAAGCACATTTTTATACATAGGAAATAAAAATTTTGAACTCTCATTCCCTTGTGACAAGCAAAAAATGGCCTAAAGCCACTACACATTATTTGAATCATATCAAATATTTTTTCTTAAAAAAAAATAATCTATTTCCCATGCAATTTTAAGAAATGTATTTTCCCCTAGAGGATAAAAAAAAAGTGATTTCATGAGAATTACTAAATCTTGGAGATAGTCCAAAAGATCTAATATAATAAAACTGTTTATAAACTGACAAATTTCTATTGACTTAACTGCAGATAAGATTTTACTCTGTTGGTGTCCAGGAAAAAGCCCTAATAAGTTAAACTACAATGATTTAAAAAATATAAATTCAGGAAGAAGCTAACGAGTACTCATAAAAAGTCGTATTTGTGAGATTACCTTTTCTTTGAGCCTTTTAAGTGGATGAGTTAATTTTGTGCTTCATTATCACAGATGTATATATTAGAAATAAAGAAACTTTTGCACCATTACAATCTGACAGTGTAAAATTGGTAAACTATATAATTAAGGCTTTATGTAGTGATAATGCTCAACCAAGATGGTGTTAATGGGCACTAGCCTATCTTGGAAAAAAGTGGAGAAAGAAGCAGAAGAAAATAGAAGAAAAAGGTACTCTTATGAAGGAACTGGTTTACACTGCTATAATCTGGGTGTTGTAGCTGAGTTATGCTGAGTCATTTACCCAAAGAAAAATATTAAAGAAGAGTAATTACAAATATCTGCAGCTGACAATAACACGTGTCTACTCAAAATGACAGAAGGAGGTACAAACAACAAAAAAGGGAGGGAGTACGTGCTGACTGTACTAACACGGAACAATCACACCGGATGAATGTCTAGATATTTACATCTTACCTCCTGGTAAGCAGAAGTTTTGTACTGATGACATACTTAAACAATGTGACTGTGATGCTAAGGTGAAACAGAAGCCAAATAGATTTACTGAAGAAAGAAACAGTGCATAAGAACTTTGGCACTTAGGTTTTCTGGTAACCTTCTCTATCAGATCTATAGTAAATAACATCTTTGGAGTACCTCAGAATATGTCTAAGCTAATTGTTATGGCGGTTTCTCCTTATGGGGTGGTTCAATTAGTGGGAGAGTGATCAGAAAGAAAGCTCATTTAGCCACACTGAGACATCAAACCATGATGGAAACACTGTTCTTTTCTAGGAAGCAGGTAAAAAGCCTCACACATGAGAAACTAAGGGGTAAAATCACTGTAAGCTCACATAGCACTTAAAAAGTTTCTTTATAAGCAATTTTTTATGTGGAACTTGGGACTTTACAACTGGTATAGTTAAACACACAGCACAGAGACGAGGATTACTAAAATGTGCACCCAAAGCTGAGTAATAAACAACAACAACAAAGAGGGTTATCAGAAGCATCAAGGTACTGACCCGTGTCCCGAAGGAGCAATGAAGTATAAACAACACTGCACCCTGTTATCAGGCATCTGCCGTCTGTTCACGCGAGATTCTGCATTTAGGTAGTCCTCAAATTTACTATCGATATAGTCGATAACAGGCTGCCAGCTATAGAACGCAGATAAATAAAATAATTAAGTTGCAATTCTATATATAAATGTACAACTGATGACTGTCAAAGGGCAATAATCTATATTTTTAAATAAACGAAACCAATCTAACCATTAGAAGACATCTCAGATTATTCTACACATATATTGATTTAAAACACCTATTAATTATGTTGACTAAGTCTTGATTCATTATTTCTAAACTTTCCATATGAAAGAAAATTGTTTTAGAGTCAAAACACAACAAAATTATTATATTATTTCCCTTGATGCTAAAATACTTTATAGTATGAGAAATTACGTCCAAATAAGATTTCATTTTAAATAAGATTAAATATGAAACCCTCATGATGAACTTATTTGGGTGTTTTAAAAGTTGACACAATTTTACTTCAAAAACAACATGGAACTCAAAGAAAAATTAAAATGTTTATAAAATACTAAAATATTACTTCCAACTAAAATGCCATGGATGTTTTCTTCATTTATGACGTATGGGAAAACTGAAGATCTAAAATAAGATTTAAATTAGTATGCGACAGAAAATAATGTTTAAAATTATAGAAGAGAATTAAAAGTTTAAATTTCCTATAATAATAAAAATTCTCATATATATGTTTTAGAACTTGTCTTCAAAATAATTCTAGGAAAAGTATTATCTTCATTTTATAGACAAAAAATCAGTGCAAAAAAATTAAGTAACATTGTTAAGTACGTGGTAAAGTTGGTACATAAACCCAAGTCACAGCAAATGAAGTTTAGTGGCCTCTGATGAGATGAGACATTTTTAAATGTTAAGCAGAAAAAGTCTAATCACCTCATATCCAAATGCAATGGAAAGAGTGATGACAAACCCTTCTTACCAATTACTATTATCCACCGCGTCTCCAAATCCCGGGGTATCAACTATCGTGAGCAGCAACTGAACACCGCCTTCTTTGATTAACACTTTGGACTGTTCTACCTGTAAGAGTCATTGGTGCAGATATTAACACCATACATTACACCTGTGGTTTTCTATAAGGTAAGACATAGGGACATGAGCGTTAATCAAAAAACCAACCAACGGACAAGCTTTTTGCAAACTAAATTTACCCAACCTCACGTTTTCTTTAGAACCAATTATTATGGAGATTAGAAGTCCTAATTGTTGGGGCAGGAGGAGCAAATATGTAAATAGTGGGTTTATGGTTCATAGTTGATATAAAGAAGGAAAAAACAGGAACTGATAAAATATTAATAATCACTAAAGACATCTAATACTTATATAACCTAAATGCACATCTAATAATACAAATAAACAGTGTACTGGAATGATTCAATAATTCAGAGATCAAAAGTGATTATCAGACAATTACATCTAATCTAGCACTCAGAGTAAATGTTTTCCTGGACTATCTCCATCTAGTTTGGTTCAAACCAATTACTCAAGTGAACTTATTACCATTCCCAAATCTTTCTCTACATGTCTGTAATTGTTTACACTTGTGTTTATGTTATGGCTAAGATCCAGTTCTCTTCTCAAACGTGATATTGCACATTTAGGCCGAAGCAATCAGCAAACATCCAGGTGTTGAAAAAAATGTATTCTGGTAGGGTAAAACCCTATTAACTCTGATTAAGATCTTCGGTTCTTTTTAGAATTTATAAAAATACTCCACTTGAGAAAACATACGGGACTTAAACAATAACAGTTCCTCCAATAATTGAAAATTTTCTGTGACCACAATTATGTATCAGAATGTATAAATTATTCATCTTACGCTTATGCTGCTGCAAGATAAAGTGAACACTGACTGATGATTTAATAAGAAAAGAATAATAATTCCCACAGAAAAAGAAAAGCTTCCATTTACTGTACATTTGTATCAAGCCCTTACTAAGACTAGAGGCTCCAGGCATGCTTAAAGGTTAACTTAAGAGGCAATAATTATATTAAAACTTTGAGCATTAAGTGCAATAATATGATATAAATTAGTACTACCAAACTTAAAGAGAAAATGTAATCACAGATGTGTGAAAAGGAACGTCAACTATTTATGCTATTTAACAGAGTTTGGAAAGGAAAAATGACTAATTTCTGGGTAGAAGTTTGGTACCCTTTTAGAGATTACAGAAATGATGTCTTTCCATTTTCTTTTGGCATTGTCTTACAGATGCCAGCTGATGCATTGAGAGACTGAGAAGATGAAAGTAAGATTGCTGTTCAAAAAGTTTACATCAGCACTGTCTAATATAACTTTCCGAAATGACAGACATGTTCTTTATCTGAACTGTCCAATATGGTATCCCCATGTGGCTACTTAACCCTTGAAATGTGTCAAAAATAACTAAGGAAGAGACATTTAATTTAATTTAAATCAACTTAAATTCAAACAGCCACATGGATTAGTGACTTAGACTGCTGAATTGGACAGTACAGGTCTAATGGAATCAGAAGTTATTTTGTTAAAAAAGAACATTATCAAAAAAGAAACCTGTTAAAACTGAAGACACTGCCTGAGATTTGGACATGCACGTCCAAAGTGGAGCTTCTCATCTTCTATCAGACAAATAGGAGGCAAAATTCTCATATTTTAGGCCAATGGTTTTCAGACTGCTTTGATTCTGGTGTAAATTCTCAGTGAAAAATTCGAACACCCCAAACAGAAGTATATTTATAATCTACCAAATATTGACAATTGGCAATCTGAACACTAAATATTAATAAGTATTCATTTCTCTGTAGATTAAAAAAATAAACATTAAAAAATATGGGTTCTAATATTTTCTGGTCATCTTCAAAATCAATGATAGATGCACATGACTTGAGAGACCAGTGTTTCACATCACATAGCCAAGATAATACAGCTTGTCTGATGCCAGGTTACTCTAATAATATGAGAGAGGCAAAATAACTGAGAAAATAATCAGATTCATCGGTGTTAGATTATCAAAACTAAAACAAAAATGTACGTGATATTATCTCAAGTGGCTCAGGAAGCTCATATTTTATATACCTGGTGGCCCTCTAGCCAAAAGATCAACTAGGTTATATGTCAATAATATATCATTTTTTTTCAAAGGACAATCTGGTCAAATCTAATACTTCAATATTTCTCAAATTCACCTCCACATCCTTTATAAAAACAGATCATTCACTTATGGTAACTGTTACTGAAACAGAAAAATCTAAAGTAACTATACCACCCTTTTACCTAAAAATTTTTCTAAATGACATAGTACTGTTATTAAAAACTGATGCAAAAATGTAATTGTGCTATACGAATCATTTCTCCACTTTACTTCAAACCATTTCTGGTTCTCTTATTTTTACCTTCAGTAATAAACCGTATACTAATCACTCAACATAATAGCTTAAAATTTAAGATCTTTGTCTTTTGTTTTTATTTTTAAAAATCAGCTCAACAACTTGTTTACTGACACAATAAAAAAAAGGAAGATCTGTATTTTATATACTTTAGTCTGTTTATAAAGCGTCCTTTCTTCTCTGGCCTATGAAATTCTGTGTATCCATACATGGTCAAATACAAAAAACACAGCAACATATGGAAAAAAATCCAGAAAACATAACTGTAAACTAGTGCCATGCACAGGATCCAACTGTATCCTATCATCTGATCTTGCAAGGATCCTCATGGGATCCATGGAAAACAAATTAGTTCAAGTACAGGAATTTCAAACTTTTCTTAACAAATCCATTCCAAATGGCCACTTTCCCATGCACTTTCTTTAAGCAGGTCACATCAGCATATTTTATGGCATCACTCAGAGTTCTCTAAGATTAAATACATAATACTGAAAAAATAAATCAAGGGCATGTTCAACTCTTTCTCTCTGAAAAATAAGACTAAAGCCCATTATATTGTTTATGTCTAATTAACTTATTAAGGCCTCTTCGGATTTCTAGATTCCAGAAATCCAAGGCACTCTTTTTTTCTAGCAATAGTTTTTTCACTCTGAGAAAAAATAAAGTCAAACTCTCAATGCTTATACTGCTTCATTTCTTTCATTTTCAAGATTGCTAAATACACAAAATTTTTCTAACCTGATGTTTAAAAACCATTTGTTATGGTAAATAAAAAGTTCCAATTAACTATATTAAATTTTGAGGAGAGGGTTAAAATTTTCTGTCAAGAGCTACTGCTACCTACACTTGCTCAGCATTAAAGCCAAAGCTTTACAGACTTGAACAGCCTGAGATATTCCGCTTAGCTCAAACACAAACGCTACCTACTTTAACTATTTAATGGCTCCAAAGACAAACATTCATCTAAAATGCTTCATTATGTCCCACGAAACTAAAAGAAACAGGGACCCACAGAAGTTATGCCTAAAGACTACTTCCTCTCGTCGACCTCCAGAACTAGTTTAAGAAAGTTGATCTAAAGGTTCTAATTCTGCCTTCTGCTCTCTGAACCACTATATCTCATTCTCATCTCCCTACATTGATATCTTAAGTCCCTTGTCCCCTTCATTTTTTATTAGCAATCCCTTTCCCAAATCTTTTATTTCTTTTCCTTTCCAGCTCAGATACCTTTCTATTTTATAAAATTCATGAACTTCAACCTCAAAAAGAACTTCTCGGCTATCTGATAATCCTTCCACGTGCTGCTTAGTCTCACGCCTCTCTCATTTTCCAGTAAGGCTCTTCCCCAGCGCTGTCATTGCTCCCATGCTCTGAAAATTACCTTATCTCTGCTTGAAGACAAGAGCATCACCGATTTGTCTTAAGCCATCACTTATTTCCTCCTGTTTATTGGAACAGATCTTTCTCCCTAAGGCTAATTTCTCAATCTATGTTGAGTATTTGGTCACTTTCCATTTTAGAGTCATCTTGACACTAGTTAGACTATTTCTCCTATATCTTCAACCTCTCATCTCTTAGAGACTGATTCTCCATAGGATATAAATATTCCCAGGAAATAAAAACCATATGGCTCTCTCGGTCCCCTATACCCAACCTCTAGGTACCCCCCTCTCACCCCTTCCTTCCTGCTGTCCGAATTGCACTGCCTCACTTACCGTTTACTTCTCACTGCTATCTTGCCCTCCATTCCTACTTCACTAAAATCTACCTTGCCAAAGTCACCTTTGTAGTACCTTGCAGCAGCAGCATCTTTCTCACTAAATCGTAATTGTCTGCTATATCCTTCACTCGATTGTGAGATCCTTGAGCATTCTGTGTCCATCATCACTGTAGCCCCCAAACCTAGTATGAAACAAGCATTCCAGTGTCTGTTCTGTGAACGCCTGGTTCAAAAAACTACCAACACTGGAGCAGCATGGACAGGAGAATTTCCTAACTGGACTCTATAAAAATGTTTCAAATAGTCTATAACACGTTATCTCTAGGATAGAATTCATTGTTTTCACCTTTCTTCACCTCTAAAATCTTTGTATCCATTTAACCTAGGACAGTGATTTACATGACTTTACAAATCAAGGAAAAAAAAGTTTTAAAGAGGCCCAAATAAGGTTCTCAACTAAGAACTTAAAAAAAAAAAACCTAACACTCATTTCACAAAAGAAATTGAAATGGATTTTAGGCTCAGAACAAAGGACAGTCTTTTCCTAGAAGACAGCTGGCAAACTTTCACTGACATGAAATATGATTTAAACAATTTTAAATACAGTGAAGTAATAAGAGTTGGTACCATACAGAAAATACTGCATGTAATATTGCTCTTAATAATACTGTTAATCTGAGACTGGAACATGAAGTAGAGCTCAAGTGTTCAATTGTTTCTATCACTTCATTTTAATCAGTCTATTGAAAAGATATATATGAATGAAAATAGAAGTAACATGATGCTACTTCATTCAATTTGAAAAATTCTGAAAGAATGAAGGAAAAACAGTTCCCTCTCTCACTTTCTTCCCTTAGAGATAGGATGAAACCAGTTTGAGGCCAGAAACAGCACGGAGCACTGGTTCTCAAAGTGTGGTACTGAGACTGGCAGCTGTGTAGCCTGGGAACTTATTAGACATGTAAATTTCTTTGGACCCTGCCTCAAACCTACTAAACAGCAAACTCCAGCGTGGGGTCTCAGCAATCTGTTTTAGCAAGTCTTTCTGGTGACTGTGATGCACACTCAAGGTGGAGAACCACTACAGTATAAAAAATTCCAGGACTAGAATGTCAGCTCACATTTGAAACTGCACAGTTTAGGGTCATGAGGCCCAACACAGGAGGTCAGGAATTAATCTTAGAGGGCTTCTACCTAATATTGAAAACTTCGCTCAAATCAGAACCACTTATATGTAACAAGAAGCTCAGAATCATTTCTATTCAGTGTAGACAGCCTCTCGTTCCTTCCAAGACTGTGAAGGAATTCCTTTTTAAAATACAAATCTCTTGTAAATAAACGATGCTCAGAGAGATTATGAAATCATGGTCTTTATTAAAATTTCACTCCCTATTTGGCCATAACACAGGATTTTTCTCTCCTCTTTCTTTTTTCTTTTCTTTTTTTTTTTTTTTTTTTTGACAGTTGGAAGTGTTCCAGAAAGCCTTCAGTTCAGGGAAACTGTAGACATATGCCTTTTGAAATTCAGGATTGTATGTTTCTCCTGGTCTAATATGACTGGGCAGAGATACAATACTTCTGACCCTCTCTACTGAGAGAATTTACAAGCTTCCAAGAGCAGATCAGATAGATTACAGGCATCGTGAAGAGCCAGTCAACTGAAAAAGAAAATTCTATTCTCTAACATGTTGTGTTCTCTCCCAGATAAGTGGGAAAAGAATTTAGATTATCCATGGTACAGTTAAGGAAAGAGGACTTCTCTGGTACTCTAAGGATCAATCCAGTTCTCAGTTCTCAGGATGTAGTCTTACTTCTGGTTAAAAAGAAAAGAAAAGGTACGGGATTTAAAAGTGGTACAGAGGTCTTTGTCTTAAAAATCTTGCTAGAGATACTCTCGCAGCCCTAATTACTCCTTTGCTTTCAAAAAAGTCAGGAAGATATTTACAACAAAAGAGGGCACTTTTGAAGTGTTACCTTAAAGGAAGATAAATTGTGAGTTTAGACTTGATTATTTTGGAGACAGGCCAAAGCAAAAAGAATTCTAATAAATTGAGAACCTTTCCCAATGTCTTTAACAGACGCTAGCCTGGGAAAAATTGTCTGCAATTTCTGAAATGTAATGCACCATTAGATAAGCCTTGTCCAGATCAAGAAGGAAAACAAAGGAAATATTAAGATGGTCAAACCACTTCGATAAGATTTGAACAGCTAATGAGTATAAAAGACATGTTCAATTTTATAAAAAATCAAAGAAAATAAACTTAATGAAATACCTTAATAACTTTATGTACACACACACATACATAATAAAAATGAGTGCCTACGTCCACCAAAAGACTTGTATAAGAATATTCACATTGGTCAAAAACTAAAAATCTATAGAAACGATAGCTGTGATACAGTCTTACGATGGAATACTATACAGCAATAAAACAGAACCACAACTAATACAATGTGAACAAATACCACAGACAAAATCTTCAGTGAAAGAAATCAAACACAAGAAATATATTTAAATAAAATTCAAGAACAGGCAAAATTAATCCATAGAAACAGAAGTCAGAAAGGTGTTTATATTCAGGGGTGGGTATAATACTGAGTGAGGGGAGGCACAGGAAACCTTCTGGAATACTAGAAATGTATATCTTAATCTGGGTGCTAGTTACCTGGATCTAGAAATACATATATAAAAACTCATCAAGCTCTATGCTTAAATTTCTGTCCATTTAGCATACAAGCTGCACAATTTAAAATTAAATTTTAAAAAATGTTGCTCAAGATATAATTCAAATAATCAATACGACTTTGAAAAAGATCCTCATATTTAAAACTATTCCATTTAATCTACAATGGTGAGTCAAAGGACTTTACAGATCAAGAAACATAGATCAACAAAACTTCAAAGGTCCTCAAATTTTAAAATATTCCAACTAAACGCTTATAAATTTTTAAATCGTTTGTTTGATCATTCAACAAATATTGGATGCTAACACATAACAGATGCAGTTCTAGGAACTGAGCTTACAGCAGTGAAAAAATGAAGTCCCTACTCTCATGGAGCTTATACCTTTGGAGCTGGGGGTAGGGACTGGAGGGAGTTTATTGGGCGGCCTCACTGCAAAAACAACTTTTAAGCAGAGAACTGACAAAAATTAGGGAGCAAGCCATGAGGCTATCTCAGGGAAGGGCACTGTAGGCAGAGATATAGGAAGTGAAAGGACCCTGGGGTAGAAGCAGCTTTAGCCTGTTCAAAGAACAAAATGGAAGGCTAGCCTGGCCAGCGCAGAATGAGCCAAAGGTGAGGAAGTGTAGGAAACAAGTTGAAGAGGTAGGTGAGGACAAATCCTACGGGGTCTCCTAAATATTGTTAAGGACTCTGGCCTTGCTCTGAGTGAGACAGGAAGCCACTGAAGGGTTTAGGGCAAAAGGTGCCAGGTGATCTGAATTATACTATAAAAGAAAACTCTCACTGCTTTATTAAAAAGATCAGGGTGGTGGCCAAGGATCAAACCAGAGAGGTGAGTGAAGAGGCTACTGTAATAACCCAGGAAGACAGATGAGGATGGAATCATGGATATGAGTGGTACTAGGGATGGGGGAAAGCGGTAGGATTGGAGTATGTTGTGAAGGAGGTAACAGGATTTACTGATGGGACTACATGTGGAGTTAAGAGAAGAATGGAGTTAAAGATGGCACCAAATTATTTGGTCTGAGCAGCTGGAAAGGCAGAATTGTCACTGGGTGAGAAGAAAAATTCTGCAGAAAGAGCAGCTGGTTTAGGGTAGAAAGTACCATACTGTCAGTCAATATTTTTGATAAATTTGTTGATTTGTCTGGCAAATTCAATTTTGGCATTAGGAATATTAAAAAGGACAGGCCTTGTTGAACTTACTTAGAACCAATTTTTAATATGAATTTTACTCCACCTATGGCTACTTTTTATCTTTTGGTATATTTCCTTTTCTGAAAGTTTTTTTTTTTAATTATAAAAGTATGTTCGCTATATAAAATTGAGAAGATATAACAAAAACAAAAAATATTCAGTTTCACAATGTGGGGAATCACTGATGACAAGTGAATATAAATCCTATTTAATATACATTTTTGTAATATGTGGACCATGACAGAGTAAGCACATTACAAGCACTCTCATTGTTTGAGCAAATACTTTGTTCCAGAGTACATCAAACTAGATTTCTATGTGCTGGAGACTGTGTGAGACCATACTCTCATCTGTTCAGAAACTAGCAGAAATCACTGCATGGATGAATCAAGAGAGCTAGAAATATTGTTCTTTTGTGTTTATTAAACAAAGTGAAATAAAACATGGTAAGGTACAAAACTTTCATGAGTTAACTGGCTTCCATCATCCACCCAGCAGTAATTTACTGGAATGTTAAGCCTAATACTTTAAGGAAAGTCAATATCCTCCTGAGTTCATCTTGCAAATTCAAACCTAATAAGTGACAGAAAACATCATGTGTGCGTTATTATAAAAAAACACTTCTCCTACATATCCTTCTAGCTAGCATCGGACAGATCAGACGTTATAAGCTATAGAGGCATTTGCCATGTTAGTTGAACTATTCCCATATTACAAAACTATGGTAAAGAAATGACTTCACGGATCAAACTATTTTGTCTTCATTTTGTCTAAATTGCCTAAAATAGGAAAATATGTACCTTTGCCATGTTTGTAAAGGAAAGGTAAAATAAGGCAAAAGAAAACCATTTGTTGAACCAAATATTATTAAAATTGGGGAGCAGAGATAAAGAAAAGAAATCCATTTATTAAGAATTGGTTAATCTATTAAACTAGTATTTATTATCTACAATATAGAGATAGTACAGTTTGATAGAATGAACTAAACCAGACTGTTTAGACTTGCATCTGAAGTTCTGTCACTCTAACTACATTGATCTCAGGCATATTACCATCTCTGTGCCTCAATTTCCACATCTGTAAAATGGGGATAAAAACACCACTTACCTCATAAAGTTCTTAAAAGAATTAAATAAGTCAATGCATCTAAAAGTGTTTTGAACAACACCTGGAAGATGTTAATGACTCACCCTGGTTTATTATTAATGAAGGCCTGGCACAATGCTAGGTGCTAGAAATACAAAGAAGACTCAGAAAATGTCCTCACCAGCAATAATGACCAAGAATGCTATTGGTAGGTACATGACCATTAAGATCTAACAGATATTTTATATTAAATATTCCCCAAATTAGGAATTTACACTGGGGTTCCTATAACATTTTCTACATACCTAGTTTGCTGATCTCGAATTGAAATACCTACATTAAGGAGTCAAAAGTCTAACTTCTTGCTTAGGGTTAAAATATCCAATATGATCGCAAAATAAATAAAAACATGTAGTAGCAAGTTTTTAGTTTTGCAGGTAATTTGAAATCTCAAGCTTTATGTGGGATACGAAAAAATTCCTAAAATAAAAAAGGTTTTAAAAAAGGGGAAATAAATTAATCTAATTACTAAATTGCACCTTGCTGTTTGATATATATGCTTCTGCCCAGAATTTCCAGAATGCCCTTCTCGTGCGCCAGGATAATCACTACCAATCCTTCAAATCCAGCTCCAGCATCACTACCTTAATAAAGCCTGCTCCAGCCAGAACTGTTCACTTCCTCCTCCTGTTTATGTGCTGTGTCATTCCACCAACAATTCTTTCAATCAATAGTTTAGAGCAGTGCTGCTCAACAAAAATGTAATGTGAGCCACGAAGGTAATGTGAAAAATTTCAGCAGCCACTTTAAAAATAACAAATAGGTGAAATTAATGTATTTTATTTAACCCAAAATAACCAAAATATTATCACTGCAAAATGTAATCAATATTTTAAAAATTGTTAAAGAAATACTTCTTTTTTATATACTAGGTGTTCAAAATCAGAGGTGTATTTAATACTTGCATAACATCTCAATTTGGATTACCTGTATTTTAAGAGCTCAACAGCCACATGTGGCTACGGGCTGCTGTACTGAAAAAAGTGAACAGTGTAATCTAGAGTCCAGAACTTTGCTATATAAAATGTGGTCTGTGGGCCAGCAGCACTGCCATCATCTGGGATTTTGTTAGAAATGCAGATTCTCAGCTCACCTCAGACCTACTAGAAAGAAACTAAACTTACAGGCTCCCCAGGTGACCTGAATCCACATAAAAGATTGAAAAGTACTAAATTAGACCACACATAGCTTGGAAGCCTTAATGAATTGCTACTGCCATTCAACCGTCAATGTGGTATTATTCTACTGACTAATATAGAACCCTGTATTTAAATAATGACTTTTCCTTGAGTCATGTTTTCTCTGTACTGTCTAAGAGAACGTTCTGCAATGGTGAAAATACATCTGCACTGTACAAATTATAGCCATTTGCCACATATGGCTATTGAGCACTTGAATTGTGACTACTGCAAATGAGAAACTGAATTCTGAATTTTATTTACTTTTAGCTCGTTCAAACTTAAACAGCCATACGTGGCAAGCAGCTGCCGTATCAGACATCATAACTCCAGAAGTATTATTTTCTACATCACAGTGTAATCTCTAGGAGGGTCCCTCAGGATAAATTTAGAAGGTTTTAATCAAAATAATTCCTCTAATTAGCTGTACTTCTTTCCCTCTCTTTTATCGATAATCATGTTTACCACTTTATATTGGTTGAGGCCAAATCTGAAACCTACCTCTAGTGAAACGTAATAAAAGTTACAGGCTCTATTTTTTGTGTGTAAACATTACTACAGCTTATCATCAATTAACAACACTAACATACATACCTGTACAGTCTTTTTTATTCTATGGGAAGGGCCTGGATACTCTGGAGAATACAGATCTGTGAGGAATAATGAGTTGATTAACGTTGACTTTCCCAGTCCAGATTCACCTAAAAGAAATAGGGAGAAAAAAAAAATCTGTTAAACTCAATCATGTTATTGACTTTAATATTAAACCAATGCTATAATCAAACTTGCTTTATGCAAGTATTTCTTGGTGGGACAAAGAAGTGACATTAAAAAATGTACTATAAAGGTTTCCTATTCGAGTAAGTTTTTTGTATTCATTTTCTTATCAAATTACTCATGTTTCCAAGGATTCTTTTAGGTTTATAATTTTACAATCTGTGTTCTTTAAAAGTAATGTAACTAATAAAGTAGCCTCCATTTTAACAGTAATGTTTCCTTAAGGTCAAAGTTAGTCATGAAAGAAACACTGGATTATATATTGCTGCTTTAGTGAAATAAAACATAAAAGAAGTGAACTATAAACGCTTAATACAGATGATAATTAATGACCAAAGAAATCATGAAAAGTAGGAATCTTCTCATAAAGGAAAATTAATCACAATGCATATCACTATAAAAGTGAACCACAAAAAAATACTTCCAATTTATCCATCCATATACCACACAGCCTAAGTAAAAAAGATAAGTAATTACTTTTTATAGTGCTTGTGACTGAGGCGGGAGGTGGGAATAAAGGAAGGTAGGACATCATTTCCTCTAATATCACTCTTCCTTGACCATTCATGTCAAGTCTAATATACCATACCGAATACACAATTTTTATCAAAATACAAATAGTTTCAGAATATACATAATACAGCTAAAATAAATTACAATCATATTGTAATTATCAATTAATATGGCACAGTGCTAAAGAATTGTTATTGATAGTTTAATAAACACCTTTAGCCTAAATAACTGATGTCACAATATTAACCTTACTATTTCTATGCCTAGTTTGAGTCCTTTTCATACTGACTCTCAAGAAAGGTAAGATCCACTCTAGGCGGTCTGGGGCTTACTCCCTTTGAAAGAGGGGATACCATTATTTCTAGACGTGAAAATTCCAGATAGTTCTAAGTCACAGAAAATAAGTTACAGTTCTTCAAACCTGGTTTGTTCTTAACTCTTACACCTTAAACAAAGGAGAAAAGATTTAATAAAACTCAAACATTTGAGGATAATCAAAAATATCTACAATATTTTCACTTAAAAGCATAAATGAAAATTTTGGATAGTAATAAAAATATTTTTGGATATTAAATGTAAAAGTACATTATGTTCAAAAATTCACACATATAGGAGAAAATGAGGAAGCCACACACAGGCCAAAGCAATATACATGTTCAGAGAGGTTTTGAGATGACCTAAACTTTCACTTCAGGCTGATCGTTAGGCTCAGAGCATGGCCAGCTAACCATCAGTTTCCCCTGATACACAGCCAACCTGCAAAGACTTGAAAGGGCGACTTTTTAAAAATGTGTGTGTTTTCAACGACAACAACAAATCAAAAGGCATGCAAAGAAACAGGACAACGGAGTCCATACAAAGCAATAAAACAAATTCCCAGAAACCATTTCTAGCAGCACAGATACTGGTACTTACTAGATGAGAACTTTAAAACAGCTGTCTTAAACATATCCAAAGAGCTAAAGGAAAATAGGTACAAAGAACTAATGGAAATAGCGGGGTGGGGGGAAAGTAAGAACAAAACAAAAATATCAACAAAGAGACAGAAATTGTAAAAAGAAACCAAACAAAAATTCTGGAACTAAAAAATACAGTAACTGAATTTAAAAATTCACTAGAGAGGTTCCACAGCACAACTGGGCTGGCTGAAGAAAGAATCAGCAAACCGGAAAATAAGACGATTAAAATGATCAAGTCTAAGGAGCAGAAAGAAAAAAAGAATGAAGAATTTGTGAACACCATCAACTGGATTAATGTATGTGCAATGAGAATTTCAGAAGAAAAAATAAAAGGGTCAAAGAGATTATATGAAGAAAAAAAAATGACCAAAAATTCTTCCAAATTTGATGAAAGACATAAAGCTATAAACCCAAGAATCTCAAGGAATTCTTAGTAGGATAAACCCATGGTGACCACACTGGAACACATCACGATCCACCTGATAAACGCCATAGACAAAGAGACTCTTGAAAGCACCAAGAAAGAAGCAATATATCACAAAGAAGGAATCCTAAGCAAGATTATCTGCCAATTTCTTAGATGAAACCTTGGAGGCCAAAAGCATTGTGATGATACAACCGTCAAATGAGATTTCTGTATCTGGCAAAACTGTGCTTAAAAAACTGAGGTAGAAATTAAGCCAGGCCCGGATACACAAAAACTGAGGGAATTCGTTATCACTACATTATCACTTCAGTTCTGTATGCTGAAGAGTCCTTCAGGTTGAAAGAAACAACCCTAGACAGTAATTCAAAGCCATATGGAGATACGAAGATCTCCAGTAAAGGTAAATAAAATGCATGGACACATATAAAAACCAGTAGTACTGTAACTCCATTTCATATTTTCTGTAAAATTTAAAAGAAATAAATTAAAAATAATTCTAAATCTACATTAATGCATATACAATGTTTAATGATACAATCTATAACATTAACAACAAAGTATATGGAGGGCTGTATATGGCTAGGTGGATACAATTAAAGTTAAAATGGTAAAAATTCAAATTAGATTTTTATAATTTAGGATGTTTTATAATTTAGGATGTCCTCTCTATGACAACACAAAGAAAATATCTACAGAATATACAAAATATGAGAAAGGGAATCAAAATGTGATGCTACCAAAAAAATTTAACTAAACACAAAATTTAAAGTTCTCATACAGTTTACATTAGGATAAATTTCAAAACACTATAAAAACACACAGGTTTAAAAATCCTAGCTTTTCCACTCAATAGATGTGCCACCTTTTCCATCATGCAACCTCTTCACTTCTGTTTCCTTAGCACCAAATGAAGAGAATGCTAATTATTGAGTAGTGAGGGTTAAAAGAAATGAAAATCAGCATCTAGTACACAGTATTTCATATAGTGGGTATTGGGGTTTTTAATTCAGAAAACTTCCTACTTAGTCCAAATCAAGGAAGTTTTACCTCTCCTCCTTATAAAAATGATTTGTTAGTAAAACTGACTCCCTCGAAAATGGTTATTTTTTAAATATGACCATGCACTAAAAAAAAACCCCCACAAAATTTGAAACTGTTTCATAAACGTCAACTAAAACCAGCTTTTAAGCTCCTAGAATTGTTAGCTTTTCTATTTTAGGTTGCTTACGTCCCTTGATCTTTATTGCCTCCTTGAAAAGGAATGTGATCAATTTCCTCAGCTAAGTTTAAAAAGGAGGTAGGTATAAATTTCATATTTAGGAATTATATTGTCATAGATGATTAAAAACTATTAAGTGTCTTTCCTCCTTTACTATCACAAGGGAAAAATAGAATGATATAGTAATTACTTGTATATCTCCTATGTTTATAGACTTGCTTTCAACACTTCAACAATTGCTCACAGGAATTTAAACAAGCTATTTTACAGTTGGTAAGTAAACTATACAATAAAGTTTAGTATACATTTGGCTATGGAGAGCTTTTCCAATTTAAAGGAAAATTTAAAAATCAGAAAATACTCAACCATATTTTCACTTATGATTTTTTTCCCCATTGAATTTTTTCTCTATCTTTAAACCCTTGACATTGACTACATGAAATAGAAGCCTATATACTCTGAACTAGAACTTAAGCTATGGCCAATTTTTGACATGTCAGGAGGTATTTAAATAAACCTCCATCTATTCCTAGACAACCCACACTGAAATTACGGGTCAAGGCTTTAAGATTTCATTCTCCCATGGTATCCCTGAAGGTTGGTTACAGCAACAAGAGATAGCTTATCTTGCTTAAAATCAAGACAAAAAATTTCAAGACACCAACATTTATGAACGTTAAAAACATGTCAGAGTAAATTAATAGTGAGTGTTGGAAAGCAGCAGCTAACCTGAAGAAAAATAAGTTTCCTATTTTACCAGCTTATTCTCCATATTTTATAGACTCTTATCCTAATTTACAATTTGAATCATGACTAACTAACCGAGTGATCTCTATCAAACACTACAGAAAATACAGGGTATCACTCAGCCAATGAAAAAACTGTTTCACAATCCAATTCAACATTGTTCATGCATTTAACAGGTGTTTCTCTAGTTCTCATCTCCGCATTTATGCTTGTAGTCATTTTGAGGTTATTTCTAAGATGATTCTAGGAAAACGAAAACTTTTTTTTTTAGAACTGTTTAATTTCCTTAATTCTACGATATCCATTTCTCCCCATCAACATTTCTTAAAAAGAACATCTCTTATAATCAAAATGTGCATTTACTGTACAATTTCTTATTTCTCCCAAATCAGATTTTATGTTTCACTGTAGATTCTTAGAATTAAAGAAACAAAACACTTCTTCCTTCAGACTCAAACTCAATTAGAAGAGCTAAATCAAAGACAAGAGACCTTAATTACTTTTTCCTATGGTTTAGAATTTGACATTTAATTTTTAGGTCTAAACTAAGATGATTTCTATTTCTTTCTAACTTGCAGGGCCCCAGTGTAACAGGAGGTTTTAATAATAAGGATATAACCAAAGTCATCTCCCTCCTGCCTTGGCTCATGAGGTGAGAAAACAAAGCTCACCCTTGACAAAGTTGCAAGCTATAGGAGAAATGGTCCTCCAAGGACCAAGTTTCACTCTGGACAAGGGGGTAGAAGGAAAGTACTAGGAAGCAGTTAAAAATTCCGTATAAGGTAAAGGCAATGTGCTGAACACAGGATGGGAGATCCAATATTTAAAGATGGTCAGTGGAAAAGGATCCTAAACAAACAAGCAGTATCACAAAAAAGTGAGAAAAAATTATAAAGAAAAGTGGTCGGTAATAACAACAACAAAAAAAGATTAAAGTGACCATAGAAGGTCTTTACTGACCTTTAATAAAAGCAGTTTTATTAAGAGAAGTGAAATAGTGAGGAGTTTGTCATGAATAGAAAATTTAAATATAGATTTATTTAGTAAAATGAAGAGAAGATACCACCCATGAAGTAGATAAAAATGTTATTATCCAGAGAAGTTACTATTCTTTGTTTTGCTTTTTAATATGCTTATTCCTGAAGCTTACTCTAACAACAACATCTAGCCTACATTAGATACTGATAATTTCTAAGGTATTTCATACATGTGTGACCTGGGATTTGCTATAAAAATATTTCATCTCCTGAAAATCCATTAAGAGCATCTTTCAACATACAGACTGATATACATGCTAATCCTAAAGTTCAAGCTAAACGAGTTTCCTATGACCTGGCTCTGCAATTAACTAAATGAGGTTTACTTATTCTAATTACAGCAGTAAGAGCTAAGTAATAATTCTGCTACGTAACTAGTAGCAAACATTCCAACCAGCCACTCAATAATTATTTCATTTACCAAGTCAGAAAGTTTTCACTTGCTATACATCAAAAGCTGGGAGGCCTTAAAAAGGATGTTTATGATATTTCTTGCTATCACTTTGCAGAGACAAAAGTATTCCTTTGAGGGCCACGTTCAAGTAGATAACTACCTTTTTATTTTGTTAATCCTCATTTTACCAGAAAAATCCAAATGCCTACTTGGAAAATCTTTTCTCATGATTAATTATTCCAGAAATGAATTACCACAATTTTGTGGTTAAAATATACTGTCTTACTTAGGCTAGGGTTTGCAACCTTTTCTATGTTGTAAATCAAGTTTCTGTAAGTTCTACTAAACTGAAAAAGAGCTGAAATCAGCAGATACTGTTTATGAGGTCTCCCCACCACGTTCCTCTAAATTTACCCCATTATTGCCTGACATTTGAACTAATCATTCGATAAATATTCCCTCTTAAAAATCAAGTGTTCTTTTTCATATCTTGAGGGGGGAAATCAGACTTTTTATAGCTGTGAATAGTATTCACTAAGAAAGTAAGTTTTAATCTCAGGGAAACAGGATTAGTTTTAAAATATAAGAATCAGACAAAGTAAATATTCTGTGGAAATATCAGAGTGGAGGGCTCTATGAAACTCAGAGGGCAGCTGAAGGCCAATGGCCACACTGGAGGGTCATTTAAAAAAGAGCTATCAGGAAAGGAAATAGGAGCATAATGAAGAAATGAGTTTACTTGGATAGCTAGTGGATAGAAGGAAGGAAGCGAGGAACTGAGTTATTCTTGAGCAGGTCAACAAAGCGATGCTAAAGGAGTGTCCTTCAAGGCGAAGTAGGCTGACTTTAATCATTTGAACTAGACGACTCAGATTCTTTCATAAATCTCATACACCAAAATGCATACAACGTAAGGACCAGTGGTGGATTGTGTGAATCACACTAGTAATTGTGTGAATCTATCTCACCAATATGTCTTTAAAAAAAAAATACATGAGTATGCATAGTCATAACAATAAAGGAATTGTTGTTAGTGGTGTAGTAAATATACTTAATAAAAACCTAGACTGAAAAAAATTCAGATCAAAGGCATGTGAATTAAATGAGGAGCCTGTCACTAATACTAAATTAACCATATCATTTTCCTTTATTTGGCATTAAAAAAAATTTTTCTACTCAGTATTGGCAAGGATGAGATAAATAAGAACATCTACACATCTGTGGTAATTGTTTAAGCTGGCGTAACATTTCACGTTCAGTTCACGTCCTTTATCATGCCATACTCTGGGAATCAAGAATGTAGGGGGAAAGACTGCAATAATATTTTTAACAGTAAAGCAAAGGGGGGGGGGGGGCTTTCAAGTACCATGATATAGGCCAAAAATACTGATATTCCTATAAAACTAATATTAATCAACCACTGAAAATTATTTTTTGAAACCTCATTTGACATGAGAAAATGTTTGCCATAGCATTAGGTGAAAAGTTTTTAAAAAGGAATATTACAGTTATGCATTACAGACACGGAAAATAAAATTAACAGTAGTGATGAGCTCTCCCTCTTTTTAAAAATTCCATCTACTCCTTTATTACATTTCTAATGGAAAACCATTTTGCAACATTTTAAAACTACATAAATCTCAATAACTTTGTTATATCAAAAACATCTGAGTTATCAAAAAATACAACTATATTTCCAAGAAATATATAATTTGATTCCTTTCTGTAAACATTAAAGAACATTTTGGGCAGTGCTCTTTAAACTCTAGAACAAAGAGTAAAGGGCAATTCTCGTCACAATGCAAATCCTCACATACGTGGAACGAACATCTTGCATAGCAGCCCAGATGATTTTGATTAAAGGGGTCAGAGAAACACAGACTTGGAACAATCAAAATGTAGTTCATTTGATTTCTTCACTTACTTGTCCTTTTAGACAGCTAAACTTTTATAAAGTTTCTTCCTTAGAGTAAAATTATCTATAATGATCGCCTGAACCAAGAAATATTACTATTAACTGCAAAATGGCATTAAATCTCATTTTACTGAAACATAATTCAACAAAAGCAAAAACCAACCTATATGAAAAATTTAATTTTGAACCTCAAAATTAAAATCTTATACTGTCAACCTTTAATAAAAACAAGCCCTAAGATTCTTTATATAACTGAAATACTCAAGGGAAAATAAGATTCAACAGGTTTGCAAGAGAGAGCACTAATATTTCAGCAACTATAAAGCCAAGTGCAACCTTAAGACTAATTAGTGATGTCACATAAGTAATTTGGGCAAAATACTTAATATATTTATTGAAATGCACAGAGTAGTCAAGTGCGAAATTATATTTTAAGAAGAATGCAAGCCACCCAGTTAAGCTTTGTTTATAATGGGAGACAAAAAGAATAAATTCTCAGCAATCTTTCGAATTAGTTAAATCTGACTCTCACCAGAAAAGAGTTATGCTCAACAACCTATACTGAATTGCAAAGTAAGAGCACAATATATGTGCCCTAAATGTTTATAATCGAAAGAGGTCAATGAAGCAGGAGTTCAAAAGAGAGATTAAGCAAGTATTTAACATATTAGCTGCCTTATCATTCTCAACCATTCCTGATCTTTGTATTCACTTCATCCCTGGTATTTGGATTTTTCAACTACATCATACACATGCACTAATATATTGTTTTATGCTTCCAATTAAGATTTTTAGTTTACATATTTACTAGACACATTATACATGCAGTATATAGGCAAGGTACATTCATATACACAGTTATTTCAAGCCCTCTGTGAGGTAAGTGTAGCTAGACAGCAGACAGCATCATTTCCTAGGCGTCTCCACTCCACCACCATCTCCCACATTCTCAGGTTCTCAGGGGCGTGGCTCTCTTTTTTTTAAATTTCAGTGCAGTGCGCTGGCTTAGAAAGACTAGGCAAATGTTTGTTGTGATAAGGAAACTGAGATTCAAAGTGATCTGTCCAAGATCAGAAAACCCCTTTGTGGCAGAAATTGGGAGTTTAGAACTAGGCTCGGTACGATATTCTCTTTTGTATAACACCTGCTGTACTTAGTATTATAAAAATGATTTGTTAGTTTAAATATAGAAGGCTGATTTTCATGATATGATAAAAACATAAATAATAAGCATAACTAGTTCTTTTATAAAACTGCCAAAATATGCATTTGAAATTAAAGCACAATGGTTACTGGTTTCAGGACTCTATCCTATCAGGCAAATAAGATGTTAACCCCAATAAGCCCAAATAATAACTCCCCTGGATGTTTACACCTGAAATGAACAATACTAAAACAATTATTAAATTAAATTGTAATTAGTAGTGTGCACTTCCCTGGAAATTCCTTTGAGGATTGAAATGGTCATTTCCATTTTTATATCATCAGCTTAGTTCATAATTCCTAGCACTTTAATGCTCATCAGTGTATGTCATCTGAATTATTAATCATTCAATTAAAATCTATACTCAGAACCCTGACATGAATGCTATGGAAATATCATCATGTTATTACTGTAATTATTACTGCCTGTAACTTAATAAACAATTTATAATCTTTATCATAGGAACGTAAGTTAAGAATGAATCACAATCTTCACAACCAATTACTTGATATGAACAATTAGCTTGTGTTTATCATGTTTATTTGAGGGTTCTAGGCAGTGCAAGAACAAAGACCCAAAGTGTTCTTCCTTCTAAATATTAACCTTTGTCTCAATTGTTAATAAATCTGGAGAACATTCAAAGTTCTCCAAACTCAACTTATCAAAATACATGTAAATGTAACCTCTACAACACTACACATACTTGCAAATAACTTTCATTTCCAAGCTAAATTTTTCCAAAGTTTTCTCTCCATTAGTCATTTTTGTCCTATGGCAGCCCAAAATTACAATTTTACTAATTTTTCTACCCCTCCTTTTTTTGTACCTAAGCATTTAAAAAAAACCCCCACATTTCTTCTATTCGGCAGTTAATTCTATAATACAGATAAATATTTGTTTTTAAAACCTTCAAAATTATTTCAGTTCTTTCTCTCCACTTTTCCTTCCTGAAAATTCAGTCCAAAAATCATTATCTAGAGCTTAAAAAAGGCAGGTGAACATGCTGGAAGGAGAGCCACAGTGGTCCAGAGCAGGGTTTCCGAGCCTACAAGACAAAGGCTTACGAGGGGGTCTGCTAGAAGACCTGAACCCAAACAGGGTTGTGAGAGTGACCTGGCATCGGTGTCATAGCACTTGAAAGGGGTGAGCAAGGCCACTGTACAGGGGAAAGGAGAGGAGTGTGGAGATATAGCAGGTTAGTTACACATGGGGCATTGATCAAATCAGTAAACATATTAAGATACTGGTTTCTGACCATCAAAAGGACATCTATAGAAAAGATAAAAAGAATGACCCCTGCGGTGATTAACTGTAATTAGAGATATCAATGTGAACTTAAGGTTTTTCAATATACAGCTGGATAAAAATGTAATACAGATATAAATGTATACATATATGTATGTCTCTATATGTATGTATACAAACATACATGTTTGTTATTTTTTATTTTGATGGCATATTATGGTTATGTAGGAGAATATCCTTGAGGAAGAGAAACACAAATGTTTAGGGGGTAATGGGGAATCATACATCTCAATGTTTCAGGGGGAAAAAAGCTGTGTTCTCTATATGTAAATGGTTTAGAATGGCTTCAAATTAAAACATTTCAGCATAAGAATAACTAAAAACTATTGCCAATGTTTCCAATTATATAACTTCTATTATAGTATATTGTTATAATAACTGTTCTATTTTTAGTTATTAATTTCTCACTGTGCCTAATTTATAAACTAAACTTTATCATAGGTATGTATGTATAGGAAAAAACAGTATATATAGTTTGGTACTATCCACAGCTTCAGGCGTCCCCTGTGGATGAGAGGACTACTCTTTATATTTTTTAAATCACACTGAATGAACTTTTATAAAGTCTACTAAATGAAACTGGGATATTACCTAGCTTACATTTCCCCTATATGTCAATTCAGGTATTGCCTCTATTATAGCAAGTCTTCCCTGGTTGACTACACAGATCCTATAATATTTACTTCCTTCCTAGAAAATAACACAATCTGTAATTATTTTACATATTATCTTCTTGTTTGCCTATCTCCCTAAATTAACATAAACCCCAATAATCTTCCTACACAAGTAACAACATAATTACTATATAACTGTAATAATGTAGTATTTACATAGGAAGAACTACAGAATGAATTAAACCAAAGGTTGAGAAAGTAAACCAACCGAGCACATATATCTTTTAAGATCGAGCTTGTAATAATGGTTTTGGGAGGTCTATTTAATCATTTAAAAATAAAATGAAACATCAGATTCCTCAATCGCATCTCACGTCGAAAAAACCCACATGGATTTAAGATTGCAAAATAAAAAACTAAAACTTTAGCCTGTCTATCTTAAAACAGTGGAGTCCCTAAGAACCTTGAATCGAGCAGAAGGACATCAAGGGACAAAAGGCATAACGGTCAAAAGATCGCACAGACAGTATAAAGGTCAAGTTAATGCACAAACAGTATAAAGGTCAAGTTAATGCACGGACAGTATAAAGGTCAAGTTACTCCAAAACACACACGGAAAAAATTCTGTAAAAAGATGTCAATACCTAATGACAACAAAATAATAATGTCCTTAAGAGTATCTCTGTATCATTAAACTAGAATATACCATTTACAAAATAAACAATACCAAAGATATATAAACATAAAAAAAAAAAAAAAAGCTGACTAGCAATAATAAAATACAGATGAAAATAAGACGCCCATTTTTAGGCTTTAAATTGACAAAACGTTGGCAACGTGCAGAGAAAAGGGTGCTGTCAATACGTGGTGAGTGTGCAAAATGGTATGCAACCTATTTTAGGGCAATGCATAAGCCTTAAAAAATACAGCAATTCAAATGTATACCTTTATTATAAGGAAATCATTAAATGTGCAAGCGGATATATCTACGACCATATTTATTTGTAACTATTTATGGCACTATATCCAACCTACCAACCCATTTTTGTTTTCCTGCATTTCCTAATTTTGAAAAATGAAACATTAACTTTATTACAAAAGCACTTTGTAAAATATACAGATTTAAAACCTAGAAGGGATACAAAACTTAAAATAATAAATATGTAGAATTGTGTGATTTTTCTCCCCCCTAAACATTCTCTGCTTTGGTTAAATTATTTCCTTTTTATGTAAGATAAAATTTACATAACATAAACTTCACCATTTTAAAATGTACAGTTCGGTGCTTTTTCTATATCTGCAATGCTGCACAATCATCATTGCTTAAATTACTTTTATTACTAAAAGTAAAAATACAGAGTTCAAGAAATTTTTCAAATATTACTGGAAGCATGTCAAATATCCAACATATCTTACATTCAGAATTAAATATAATACCAGTAAATACCCAAAAGCCTGGATACAAAGTGAGCCAAAATTACCTTTCGATTTCTTCAGATAACTCTGGATGCTATCACATGAGTTCAAACACCAACAAGAGGGTTGGGGGGATATGACAGTTACTATACATATATTCTGTCACTGACTACCTCCCAAACTTTTGCTAATAAATCATATACAAAAACATATTAAGATAAACTTTGAATCTCCAAAATGACTAAAGCAGTATGTTCTAAGCTCCCTCCCACTGAAAAGAATGGAAATGTCACTGTTACTAAAGACATTTGATATGTCAAATACATCATGACAAATCACTAAATCTAAAACAAAACAACCAAAACAAACAAGCAAAAAAACCCCTACTACAAAATTTTGTAAAGCTAATAAAGAAATGATCGAATGATCACAGAAATGATTAAGTTATGGATTTTATCTTCAAAGAATTCAAAATAACAGATTTAATATCACTTGTTTTTCAAAATAAGTTTGAGTCAAATAAAGCAGTCTACAATCTTTCTGAGTTCCAAGCACGAACAGGTTTGACACTTTGCAAAGTGGAACTTGACAATCCTTTGTGCGCTCTTTAATTAGACTTGACTGTGTTCTAAGAGTAAAACGTTACTTGTAAAATCCTGATTTTACCAGAATCCTTCAAGGAGGTACTCACTGAACTCTGCACTGCATCTAGTACTCTATCTAGATGGACCTCTGCATAGTGCTTAAGAACACACCACACTAATTGAGAAGCAGACTGGGTTTGGTTCTGCTGTCTGCTAGCAATGTGACCAAGGCAAGCAACCTAATCTCTCCATGCCTCAGTTTCTCCATCTCTAAAATGGAGATAACAACAATACTCACTGCACAGGTTGTTGTTAAACACTTTTTGAGTTAAATACATAAAGTACCCACAGGAGCAATTTGCAAGCTAAGTACACCATGCTTCTACACAACCAGAGACAGGCAGGTTAATCAATGAAAAAAACTCTGGTCAGTTGATAAAATATTCTGCCCGTCAATAAAGGAGTATTTTATAGCTAATTAATTAGTCTAATTCAACATCAAAATAAAAATACCAGGAGTTGACTGTATTAGCAAAAACTGATGCACACTACATAAAGGCATAGGATCAACTCGGTTTTCTTTGACAAGGATAGTCAATCCACTATCCTGTGTTTCACCTTCTTAAAAATTAGAGAAATACAATAAAGTTGCATCATACTTAGTATTTAGGTTCTCAAGTTAGCCTATATAAGGTAAAACTATTACACAGACATTTAAGATTGTCATTTAAGATGTAGTCTTATACATGGTAACATGTTTCTTCATGTATAATGAATGATGTTACCAATCTACAGTCAAAATAACCCTTGACAATCTCTTAAAATGTACTATAGGCAGGGTAAGGTGTTCATAAGATGAAACACTTAAGAAAAATGAGACTGAATTAAAGAGCAAGGAGAGTCATATTTCACTCATTCCACGGCTTATATTGGGTGAATGAATTCCCAGGGTAATCACTTACATGATTATGATCCTCTATCCCATCCTTTTTTTTTTTTCAAATTGAGAGCACATATGTTTAAGTGAAGTGTTCATGTGCTATGACTCTACTGTAGTATGGAAGCCACAAAATAAAATTAACCTGAAGAAATAAGTAACCGACCACCAGATGCTGTTTCTTTTTCTAGCAATGCCAGAGAACTTCTCTCGTTTTTATTCCTCCACCGACCTCACTGCTTAACTTTTACTCACTTCCAAAATTGTGTCACCTTAAAAAAGGAGCCAAGAAAATATATACATCCTATTATGCCACCAAGCTAAATTTAAAAGGTAGTCTCATAATGAGAGATAATATAATGCATGATCCCTGCAGTGATTTGGGCTATTGTTTTCTTGAATTTATTCAATTAATTAACAGTTTAAAATTTAGATCAAAGTTCGATTTTCGTGAGAAATCATATCTTACCCACAACCATGAGTGTGAATTCAAACCCTCTCTTCACTGATTTTCTGTAAACTTGATTTGGGAGATTTGCAAATCCCACATAGCCTTCAAGGTTCTTCTGTTGCTGAGAAAAGCGAAAAGGGCCAAGTTATCCATACGTCAACAAAACTTCTGCACACATTTCAACTTCTCTTCATTAACCTATTTCAGAAAACTATACAAACGACTATTCATGGCAAATCAGAGTCTATAATGTTATCAATAAGAGTATCAGTTAACTGCAGCAATGGATAAATTGAATTAAGCATGAGTTGACAATATAATAATCAATTACAAAATATACAAGGAGATAAAATAAAAATTAAAGAAACCAGCCTCAGAACAAAGATTTCAATT
This sequence comes from Rousettus aegyptiacus, assembly GCF_014176215.1. Lineage (NCBI taxonomy): Eukaryota > Metazoa > Chordata > Mammalia > Chiroptera > Pteropodidae > Rousettus > Rousettus aegyptiacus. The sequence continues at coordinate 40,544,413 of NW_023416288.1, read as the reverse complement.
TACAGTAAGTTAGCAACAGTAAGATTCTGCCCAACCATCTAAAAAAACAAGGATTTTTCACAATAAAAAAATTCAAAACCCCTTAAAATTATATTAAGAACTCTTCTAACTACCCCATTTACTCATACTGACCAATTACCACAGGTATGAGTTTCTTAAAATTTGTCTTATACATGAAATCAAAACGTTGAGTTTAAATTTTTTTAAAATAAATTCTTAAAGGCTCTCATGCTCAGTATCAATCAATAAACAGTATCTTTCATGCTGTTACAGCAGATTCAATTAAGTCACTTCAAGGTTTCACACAATCCTGCTGCCTCCATTATCAGGGATATCAGATTTAACCAAATTATGGTTAAAATTCAGTTTTCTGTGTGGTTTTTGATTCTCTGATAACCTCAAGAATAGTTTCCTGAGTAACCCAAAGAAGCCCACTTCTAAACTGGTGCACTAAGTCAGTCTGATTTTCAACTTACCCGTTGGTGAGAAAACCTGTCCATAGTTCGGACCGTCTGAGGGGAGTCTTACTGGTTAAGTTTACTCAGAGGTGGGTCTAATTCATCATTAAAATGTAATGGTAAAACAGTCCTAAGAGGTACATGTTTCTCTTAAAAGTTTTTGCCACATTTAAATTCTCATTAAAAAAAAAAAAACCTCATGAGATCAAAGCATTAACTCAACATATTTGGATTTAACAAAGAATAGTCTACATTCCTTACTAGTATCACATCTGAAGCTAAATATTCCATCCATAACATTTTACCCTTTTTTTCATTCATATAAACTAATTTTAAGCCAAATGTTGAGAAGATAAGCATGCCAATTAAATTGAAAAGCTAATTTTCAATATAATAATTAGGATATTGATCAGAATATAGTATTTTAAATTCAAATATCTGAAGCCCTACAATGTGTAGTATTAAAAGTGTATTAAACTTAAGGCTTCCTTAGTTCATATTCCATCTAACTGTAAGTTAAATTTAAGACAACTTAGACTGAAAAAAAGTCTCTGTATAAATTATCAAGTATACTCACAGCTACTTTGTAAAGAATACATTTCCATCATTCCAGCATTCCAGATTCCAACAGAACAGGTCCACAGCGGAACAGTAAACAAGGAATTCCAAGAATTGTACATGGCGCATTCAGTCCAAACAGGAAGGGCAATCCATTGGAACACAGCAAAAGACAAAGGAAAAAATTAAAGTTACTTACATGTAACTCAACAAATTAGAGGGAAATTACTCATAAACTGATAGCAGACTTGTTTCTATATATGTCAAATACTACTTTTTTGTGGGTTATAAGGCCCAATAAGTTTAATCCTTTTTCAGCAGCTCTCTGGATAAAATAGAGAACAAAAGACCTCTTTATCTTTTTATAAATGCCAATTACTATACCTTGCACCTGAAGTCTTAACAAGAAATGGTAGAAAAGCTGTAAAGTATATGAAGTTTCAGGAAATGTCACCTTCACAGAGAGGCCTACCCTGCCCACCCTATCTAAAATTACAACCCTACTCATCACCTCAGTACTTTGCTGCTTTATGACTTTCTCCTTAGCATACATTTCACTTATCTGATTTATTGCGATCTTCACCCTAACCTGCCTTCAACTAGAATGTAAGCTGCATCAAAGCAGAGTTTAAATGAATTATATAAATTGTGGCATCAAAAAAGAAAGAGCTATCTGGGAGAGCTGAAGAAGGAAATATTACAGGCTGCATATTCAAGGAACCGACCAGACAAAAGGCATAAGAAAAATGCCTCAGAGCCTGACCCTGTGTCTCGTTCACTGCTTTATTCTCAACTCTTAGAACCATCTTTGGCATACAGGATGATCTGAGGATTGAATTAAGGGGGCAAGTATTCTAGAAAAAGTGGGGGGCTCTCAAAGTGAGGATGAATGTGCTACTTCCAGGAACAAAAAGAAGGTACACAAACTACAATGACATGAAGTAGTGGGCCAGGGGACAAGTGATAGAAAATGAGGTCAGGAAGGCAGGCAGAGGCCAGACCACGCGGGATCCAGACAAAAGAAATCTGGATGTTATTTTAGGTATGATGGGAAGCCACTGGAGGGTTTCACACATTCAAGTGACCTGACCTGATTTATGCTTTAAAGATAGCTCTCTCTGCTAAGAAAACATGTGAAAATAAGGAACCTAGTAAGGAGCCTACTGCAACAATCCAAGAAAGAAAGTATGCACTGACTTTGGATGGTGTAGAAGCATGGAGAGAGAAGGAGGACTCCGAATGTTTTGAGGGTAGAACTGTCAGAACATTGCTGATGGACTGGATTTGACTGGCGAAGGGAAGAGAGACCAAAATAACTCCCAGGGTTTTGGCTTGAACAACTCCATGGCTAGTGATATCTCTTAGGGAAATGGGGAACAACAGAGAAGGAACAGACTGGAGGTGAGGACCAAAGATGCCAAAATCAAAAACAGCTTTGAATGTGTTATGTGTCAGGTATTTATTATATATTCAAGAAAAGATGTCCAGTAGGCAGTTTAAGAAATTCCAAGATTGGTTGGTGCTGAAAATATAGATTTTGAAATCATAAGCATACAGATAGTATTAGGAGAGGATCAAATTCCCAAGGAGTGACTATAGATAAAAGGAGGTCTAGACAGAGTCCTGGAGCACTCCACCCCTGAAATGTTAGGCAGACGAAGAGTAAGAAAGGTCAGTCAGTGTGGAGGAACCCGCACTGGCTCGAGGGCACTCAATTACGTTAAATGTTACCAAAAGGTCAAATGAAATACCAAAGACAGGACCATAAAATTTGGAAATAAGGAGATTACTGGTAACTTTGGATAAGAGCAGTCTCAATAACATAATAAGGAAGAAGAGTATGTTGAGAGTAAGCAATTTTTTTGCAAATAACCATTATGACCTTTTAAATAATTTTACATTTTAAATTATTTTAAAATTAAGCATGTTACTTCTGCATGCCCCCACATGACTGACTTTTCAGAGGGACAGAACCATGTCAACGTCGTCTCTATTATTCCTAGCAAAGTGCTGATATACAGGAGATATTTTTAAAATCTGAATGACTAAAATACACTTTCAGGAAATTTTCTTCTGAGGAAGAAACTGTGTCCAAAGACTAAAGACAAGCTTAGGAAATACACCAATAATATAGCACTGGTTGACGAAAACATATCGACCTTTCACATGGCATAAGAATCTTACCCAGATGCTAAAATCAACCACACTCTGTAATTCAGAAGACCTAACCGCCCACTGATTCTTTTCCTGTACAAATAAAATGTTCACAGTGCCAGTGTGAAATATAATCTCTGGAAAAAGAAACATTATTTATAGGTGTGAGTGATATAACTGTGACATTTATAAGCATGTGAATATAGATAAAAGTATATTTACCAAAATACTTTTAGGTCTTAAACATATTATTTGATTTCAAAAACTGGTTACATAACAAGAAGAGTTCCAAATCATCTTTTCTAAAAGCATACATTTACAAAATCTTTTAGTTACATAGAGATGCCAAATCTCTATGTCAAAATTCATTTTTAAGACGGCCAAACAATTCCATTGCTGCTTGTTTCACTGCTTGTAGAAAAGTCAACATAAATACAATATCCAGTAATTTCAGCTTAACTTAGTTAAACTTATTCCTAGAAACCAATTATATTAGCAGAACAAGATGCTTCGAACAGGTTCCAATGGACAGATTATTGGCACCCTTAAAAATTCTTTCTATTCTCTTGCCACTTGTTCCTATTCTAAAGATTAAAGTTACCAAAATCTTGGCATCTGAAATCTCATTATCATTTTTGAAGGTCTGAATATAAATACTTGCTCTAATAAATTTCCCAAAGTAGAAAAGCAGCAACGTATCTTGAAAACTGCTAAAGATGCTTTTCAGTAACAAAATTGATCAAGGGGAGTTGTAACAGATTGGAAGCATGAAAAAAATCAGAATTTGAGGAAAATTAAGATATAGTTTTGGTAAGATCTACTAAAAAACCTTCAACTCCCCCATTCTTCACAAAAAGAGGTCAGCTCAAATTACCTTAATGACCAAAATTTTATTTCTCCCTTTAGTAACTGCAATTAAAAAAAAAACAAAACAACAAAAAAAAGCAGGCTACAAAAATCCAAGGTTTACATCAATAGCTTTAAATTTCAAAGATATATTTTAGGTCTTTCCTAAAGAGCTTCAAGTTCAATCTGCATCCCTTTGGGTTTTAAAACATAGATATATTATATGTTATTTTATACACTGACAAAAATTAAATTTCTCCTAAAATTGACGTTATTCCAAATACAAAATATATATATATATATATACACACATAAAGGAAAGATATTCACGAAATTACTTGTCTACTTCTTAGCATTCTTAACAAAAGCCTTACATCATATACATGGATATAAGTGTCTAGCATTTGCTTAAATTCCTACCATCTCTTACATAACCCAAGAAAAAAATTAAAAACATCATTAAATGTTTTAAATATACTAAATATAACTGATGTAAAAATTCCTAGATTCTAGATTTAATATAACAAGAACACTTAAGATGTTGCAAGATTACGCAGGCATGTCCTAAATGTTGGCTTTGACGTCCAACATCAACTTTTTTTTAAAGGTTCATGTCTTACTTTGAATGCCTCCTACTCCTCCCTTTTTACTGAAATGAGTAACTGTGTACTGAGGAAACAACTTTTATTTTCTTAATTCTATTTGAGAGTCTTGGTTAATCTGTTCAAAAGATTTTCATATTTAATTCTTGAACACATGTAAGGATAAGATACCTTAAAATTTAAATAGATTTTTTTTCTTTGCTCTGAACTTGGCATTTAGGTCTCTACTTATAGAATTACTGACCACACCCTTTCATTCACTCAAGATAGTTATCAGATCCTTACGAGGTATGTACTAGCAACTAGGAATGTGAAGTGAATAAAACAAGGTCCCTGCTTATGAAACTAAGAATCTAAGGTCGGGTAAGTTAGAAGGCAATTATAATAACACAGTGATAATTACTATGGCATAGGCAAGCACAAAAGGATGGCTATGAGAACAAAAAAGGAAGGGTGCTTCGTCCGATCCAGGGGTCAGAATTTTCAGATGCTGAAGGACTAGCAGGCCTGGGTCTAATGAGAAATGTGGGTAGGTGCTGGAGAATTGGGTCTCAGGTAGGCTAGGTGGTAACTGCAAAGGCCCCCCAAAAAAGAGAAAAGCATGGCTCTTTATGGGAACTACGAACAGCTCAACACAACTCAAGTTCAGAGCCCAGGAGCTAAAGTGCAAGAAAATTAAGCAAAAGCCAGATCATGAAGGAATTTGTTAGCCATGCTAAGGAACTTAGATTAGATTTCATCTTGAAAGCTTATGGAGAGCATTAAAGGATTTGAAGAAGAAGAATGCACAATTACATTAATTAATATGCAGTCACATTCATATTTTAGAAAATTACCACTAACGAAATATTGAAGATGAACTGGAGCAATCCCAAGAGCTGCTGTGGTAGCGCAGGGAAGAAATGAGGACTTGAACTAAGACAGACGCAGTGGGGATGAAGAGAAATGTAAGTTAGAACTCTCCTGTCCAATAAGGCAGTCACTGACTACATGTGGCTGCTGAGCACTTAAAACGACCTAAACTGAGATGCGCTTAAGTATAAAGTACGTGTCAGAATTTGAAAATTTACTTTAAAAAATGAAAAAGAATCTTAATTTTTATGTTGATTTCATGTTAAAATTTTAGATATGTTGGGTTATATAAAATATAATACTAAAATTAATATCACCCACTTCTTTTTATTTTTTAAATGTGGCTACTAAAAAAGCTTAAATCGTATATGCAGCTTACATTAGTTTCTATTGTGACAGTGGGGGTTAGATATTAACGAGATGAACTGACAGATCTTTGTAACTAACTTGGGTCAGGGGAAGATTCAGGTTTCTGAATTTAGGTTTCAACAACTGGATTAATGATGGCACCAATCATTAAAGGCAGGAATCTTTTGAGTTTAAGGTGCTAACTGGACTTTGGACGTAGGTCTATTAGGCAGCTATGTGTATAAAAGACAGAAGTTCTAAAGATATCAAGGTTAGATAAATACTAACATTGTAAGTCATCAACATTTAAATGGTACTAGGCCATAGGTAAGAATCCAAATACACTACACGAAACAGGAAGCAGGCCAGAACGAACACCTACATCCGACACCACCCCCCCCCCCCCCATCACCTATACGAATCCAGGAGAAAGTGAGAGAGAACAAAGAAAGTAGTTCACAGGAGAAGTTCAAAGAGGTCAACAGTAGTGGCCTCCTTCTTCAAGATGTGATCAACTCTACCAAATGCTCTAGAGTGGTCAATATAAAGATACAGAAGAATCCCTATCCTGTCAGAGCAGTGTAAAGATAGGGGAAACACAAGGGAAGAAGGCGGCCAGAAGTAAATAAGCAGTGAATAACTGTAGATAACAAATGTAAGCCACCTTTCCGAATGCTTATCTATGAAGAGATGGGCAAGAGAAGCTAGAAGGTAACACAGGGTCAAGGCAGGGTTTTAAGGATATTTTTTTAAAAAGGATAGTTGCATTTGTTTAAATGTTAATAGAAAAGATCAAGTAGACAAGTGGCTGAAAAAAGGAAGGTAAGTTAGGATTCAGGCAATGTTCTAAAGTGAGGACAGGATTTTCTATAAGCACCAGAGATAAAATGACCTGCTAAGCCTGAATGGGGAGGAGAGGACCAGAGAATTTTCAGAGGTAAAGATTTGAATTAGCGACCACAAGAACAGGGAGAAATGCTCGGAATACAGAAGACAGTGAAGCAATTCTGTCCATTAGTTAAGGCTGAAGACCACCTATCTGTGGGATCTTCTTCTCCGGTAGCAATTTGTCACTAAAGCAGAAGCCAACAATCTGTTGGATGCGCTTGAAACCTATTTTGCAGAAAGGGTGCACAGAAGTACAAAGGATCAAGGGAGCTGACAAGTGCAGTTGAAGCATTTCAGTGAACAAAAATGAAGAGGGCCAAGGATGAAAGGCAGGAAGTAAGGAAGTGAGATAACTAAAAATACGAAATTGTGGTCAGAATGGGCCACAAAATTAAGATTTTATAGGTGAAGAAACAGAAGTTCCAGATGATAACAAAATGGAGCCATTAAAATGATGGCTCAAGCAGAGTCCAGAAACTGTGAGGCTAAATTATTAAACAAGTTTTACATATGGACACTAAAAAGGTCCCAGAATGATGATAAATAAGTTTGAGGCGGAAAGGAAAACTCGGTGTTCAGTGCCATCTTTAATGAATAAGAAGAAAACAAAAATGTGGTGACTGATCAATTTAAGAAGCATGAGAAAATGCTGTTGTTAAATAGGCTTTAAAGAAATTGAGCTTTTTAAAGGGAGAATGGTCTGGAGTCTACGCCAGTGCTGTCTGACAGAAACATAAGTGAATCATATGTGTAATTGTAAATATTCTAGTAGGCACACAGCAAGGCAGTAAGAGTAAAAAGGTGAAATTAACTTTAATAATATGAATTATTTGACTCAATGCATATACGATATTATTTTAACATGCAATCAGTATAAAAATTATGATTTATTTTACATTATTCATTATTCTAAATTTTTTTCTCCTGTAATAATCTTTAAAATAATAGCACACATCATTCAGAACTAGTCACATTTCAAGTACTCAAGAAACACGTGGTTAGTGGCTACCATACTAGCTATAAAATATTTCATAGATATAGAACATTTTCATCATTGCCAAAAGATCTACTAGAGAGTGTAAACTGAGATGAATAATTACTAGTACCCTGTACTGGGTGAGGATGTGAAAAAGCAGGTGCTCTCCACATGACTGGTGCGATATAAATTTAAAACACTTCTCTGAAGAACAAGCTGACCAAAAGCTTAACATTTTCTTGCCCTCAGACTCAACAAATTCCGCTTCCACAAATTTATAATCTGAGGCATATATAAGATTTAGATGGAAAAACGTTCAACGAGGCACTGTTAATAGTGAAAAACTGCAAAAACCACGTTCCGAAAACGAGTGAAACAAATAATGTATGTGGTGCACCCATATGTTAAAATATCATGCAGCTATTAAAGGTTTAGAAGACTAGGTAGGACAATTAAGGATACATTAAATGAAAAAAACATTACAGGCATCCACCATTTCTCCAAAGTTCACGTTACGCCACTTGGCTTTTACAAAAGACCTACATTAATATCAGTTTTCACTAAGGAAAATAACGTTCGTCCAGTATGTTTTACAGCAAACCTTTATACAGGCCGTTCACACTCCAAGCTGCAAGTGGCACCACCATGCTCCTTCCCCAGAAACTTCACTCACCACCCTCAACATTAAGGCGCCATGCGCTGAACTGTCTCTCAGCAAATGTGCTTTATCTCAATTTATTTTATGCATCTGTTGGCAAGATGTCTCCTAAGGTATCAGAAAAACCTAAGAGAGCTCGTAAGGGTGTATGCTTAGTGTAAAACTGGAAGTAATTAAGCATACTTGGTATGATTTGTTTGGTTATTTTTTGGATCTGGAAACACTCAAAAATTTTTCCATATAAATTAATAGTAACTGCTTCTTTGTCTTATGCTATTTTGGTTTATGAAAGGTTTACAGGAACGCTCTACTTTCAAATAGTGAAAAAAACCTGTATTACACAGTTGGCACAGTATTATGTACCTTTAAATGTTCTCTTGTGTGTGGACTGGAAAATCAAAAGGATATAGACTGGAATGGTATTAAAGAAACTGGCAGAGTAAAGATCACAGAAAATTTTCTCCATTAAACGCAATGAGAAACTGGCAAAATTAGCAAAATCGACTTCTTCAGAACTCTGGAAAATAAGAAAAGGCTTGCAGCAATCCAGAGTGCTTATTTAATAAAATGGGCTGAATCTCAGGAAAAACAGCAGCACTTGCTGCATTTTAACTTGCGCATTCTCATCTCCCTTCCACAGCTCTACAAGAGTCTTAAAAACCAACATGCAATGGCAAAATCTGGCAGTCTGTCAGCCACTGGAGGAGGCAGAACGGGCTCCTTCAAAACCCCATTCCCAAAGAACTACCTACCATTATTATTTGACCGTCTGGTGGTTCACTGGAGGATCTCCCATAAGATAACCAAACCACTAAGAATTTATCAAGATGGTATAAATAAATATGCCCCTAGTGACAGAGTTCCAAAATATACAAAGACTAACAAAATGGAAGGGAGAAACAAGACAATTCAAATAATAATTGGATTTCAATACTTCGTTTTCAAAAATGGATTAAACAACTAGACATTAGATGAAGAAACAGAAGATCTACACCCTACCTTTCACATATATTATTCATATCTCTTTACTTACATGTTTCTTTTCATTTGTGCAAAAATGTAGGAAGAAACTAAAAACTAAACCAGACACCAATGAGATTGGCTATCCATATGTATGGGTGAGACTGTGGTAGAAAAGAGGAATGAGACTAGGGTAAGAGATGTCACACTTCTGGACATACTGTTTTACAAAGCTGACTATTAACACCACAGTCATGTTTTTCATGCTTCAATAATTTTTTTCAAAAAAAAAAAAAAAGAAAGAAAAGATCAGCCAGGATGTAAGAACAATTCGAAATGGACTAGAACAGTAACAAATGAAGCTAACTGTATTTCAAATGAGTAACATAACCACTGGGGAAGAAAACATAAGTTAACTTTGAAAAATAGATTTTAATCATACAAAACTAAATACAAAACGTAAATGCAAACACTATCTCCTAGTAAGTAAATGTATTTATACAGCAATTCTAAAACTACATTTATATATATACCAGAATTGAACAAACATGCAAATAAATTGTGGATGAGAGCCTGGTCTTTCACAGTTGGAGAAAGGAGTTACAAATGAGGAAAAGAGAAAGACTAGACTGAACCTTGTTAGTAGACTAGACAGTGTATCAGTATGAATCCATGGTTTTTAATATATATTTATACACTCTTAGATATATATAGAAATATAGATGTGGGAATGTATATAATTAATTTCCTAGATCTATCTGCTAAAGATACCTAGAAGCAATGATACCCCAACAGCAATAAGCACTTCCAGTATTCAGATCTAGGTTTCTAAATATTATTCTCAAAAAAAAAAAAGAAAAGAAAAAAAAAGAAAAAAGAACCTGAACTCCTTGGAGAAATGATTCCAAGGATAAGGAAGAAAAAATACAAGATAAACTAGAAAGTAAGGAAGTGCTCCAAAAATTGAAGGGACACCATGAAACAATGAATACGAGCAAACCTGAAAGAGCTCTTAATAGTCGAACCTGAGACAATCTGAACAACAAAATGATTAAATTAATATTCACATGCTTATACCAATATTAACAAATAATTGAATGAATGAATACATAAAAACAGCTTTTACAAAAACAATCCAATTTTAAAAATGTAGAATAGAAACAGAAATTCACTGTTAAGGCAAACAGCGCAGTAATAATTGTGACAGGCAAGAATTAGTGACAGATAGTGGAAAAAGTATGATGAGAAGTTATTTGCATAGTTCAACCAAGGACTATCTAAAACGCATAACTCAAAAAGACAAATAACCCAACTTAAAAATGGACCAAAGATTTCAACAGACCACCAAAGACACGGATGGCAAATAAGCACACGATGAAGATCCTCAACATCATTAGCAATTAGGAAAATACAAATTAAAATCAGTGAGGTATCTACAATTCTACTAGAATGGCTAAAATTAATGAGTGAACATTCCAAGTGTTGGTGAGTGTGTGAAGCAACTAAAATTCTTATATACAGTTGACAAGATTGTAAAATGTTACAACTATGTTGGAAAATAGTTTGGCAATTTCTGAAAAAGTGAAACATACACCTGTCGATAACTTAGCTTAAGTACCGGAGGAAAACGTAATCATATGCCGCCATCGATTACAGCTTTTTAAAAGGTGTATCAAAAAAAGCCAAAAAGAAAATATATCCAAATTTTAACATTGGTTGTATTTTGCTAACTGGACTTGGAAGTAATTAGTTATACTAGTTTTTGTTTTCCGAGTTATTATTAAGAAGCTTGAATCATTTGCATTTTAAAAAAAGAATCACATAGAAAATGAAGTAGTGTTCACCACAAGTCAGTATGGTTTTTTTACTAGGTAAGTCAGATGCTCTTTATTTTCTATTTCTGACAAGTTCATTAGACTTCGAAGGAAGCAATTAAAGAAGGTAATTCTGACGAGATTTCAATCCTGATGTGAATATGGGTAAGACAAAGAAACAAAGGCTAAAAAAAAAAACTAATAAAATAAGATGGATTAATAGCTGGTAAGCTGCATGTCAAATTAGGTAGAATTATACACAAGGATCCATCCTTAATTAAACCTAAATAACATCATTCAATACTTTGATAAAAAAATGAAAGATATGCTTGTCAAACCTGTAGATGATAAATGCTGAGAAAGGTAACAAAAACTTTATTTATATGACACACTAAGAATCCAAATAAAATTTAACATGGAAATATGTGAATCTAAACCATGTCCTTTTTCCCACTCCCAAACAAGAGTCTGAAAGACAAACTTTCAGTTAAGATCAGAACTATAAAATAGGACTACAAAAAATAAGGAGGTGGTAGAATACATTTCATCCATCTGATCAATAAGGTTCCTCTAATTTAAAAAAAAAATGCGTTGTAGAGTAAAATAAAATAGCATAAGAGGAAAAGGTAGAGACATCTTAGTTGATGTTATGCTCCGAAAATCAATAAAGTTACCCTAAAAGGTAATTTACCTGTAGGTCTCATTAAAAGACATATAGCATGTAGAACAAGACAAAAGATAGATGTAACCTGATCTGTAATTTTAAGATGACAAGATATTCAGTTCTTGGTGTCAGCAGGGATATGTACCACATCAAGTTTAGAGGGCCATAACAATGATAGCTGGAAGGATGTAACCCCCTGCCATATAAACGTTGTTACAGGAAATGGAAAGACTAAAATCTCTACGAAAGAGTTGTTTTCGAACTATTAAATAATAATATTAAAAGTGAAGCTAGACTTACTTTTTGGTCTCAAGGAGTAAATGAGAACTTCTGAATACAAATACCAAAGACAAACTTGATACATACAAAAATAGGAAGAAAAAAATTAACAATGACAGCTACTCAAAGATGAAATGTGCTTCCTCAGAAGGTAGCAAGTTTCTAACACAGGCTAGATCCACTCTGTCCATTAGAAATATAACACAAGCCACACATGCAACTTAAAAATTTTCTAGTAGTCACTTTTAAAAAAGCAAAAACAAGTAAAATTAATTGTAATGTTTTCTTTAACTCACTATACCCAAAACATTATTTCGACATGCATCAATTTAAAAAATAGTAAGATATTTTATATATTTTTTCTAAGTAAAGTTGTTAAAATCCTGTGTATTTTACTCATACCAAATCTGAATTCAAACTAGCCACATTTCAAGTGTTCAATGACCATACATGCTTGTGGCTACACACTGGACATTAGATTAAATGACTTACGTCTTCCAATCCCGAGGTTTTGTGAAATATCAAAATAATAAGAGTATCAAGAATGTACTCAAAAATTTTAAGGGATTAACTTTGTTCCGTTTTAATCAGTCCCTACTGTGCCTCGTGCGCTCATGACACACGCACATACACTCTCTGTATTTTGCGGTAGCATTCATTATGAACACAACAGTTTTGTGAAAGAATTCAAATTATTTATGTACTATATCTTTCAAACTAGCTTTTTAAAGACATCAAAGCCATTTCTTGTCAGAATGCTGAATCCCATGACTCTTAAAAATGTTTTACTGATAGTTCTCTTAGCATTGCTCTAATGAAAAGAAATATAAGTATTCATCGTTACTTGTTTTAATTTTCTTTAACTTACCTACATTACACCATACAGAAACATAGAAATTCAAGTCCTGTTATAGACTGAATGTTTCCCCCACAAAATTCCTATATTATGACTGTATTGAAAGACAGGGCCGTTAAAGAGGTAATTAAGGTTAAAGGCGACCATAACAGTGGGACCCCAATCCCCTGGGGCTGGTATCTTCAAAAGAGGAAAAGACACTAGACAGATCTCTCACCCTTTCTCCAACGTGCACAGAGAAAAGGCCGTATGAGGACGCACTGCGAAGGAGACCACAGGCAAGCCAGGAAGAGACCTCACCAGAAACCAAAGCTGCTGGCACCTTGATCTTGAATTTCCAACCTCCAGGACGATGAGAAAATAAATGTCTGTTGTTTAAGCCACCCAATCTGTGGTATTCTGTTATGGTAGCCTTAGCAGACTAATGTAGCTCCTACAAAAAGTACTTTCAAAACACTGTACTGCAAACCAAATTATATTATTGTTGAAATTATTAATAAGTTACGATAAATGTAAATGTTCGTTTATAAATTTACAACCAAAGACTTGAAAAGCTACTGAAGTAAACAAAATATTTCGATACCTCAAAACTGCAAATGATAATTTTACCCAAAACCAAGGTCAACTTATATTTCATTATAAAAGCAACATTCAACTGAAGATCGATACTATATACAATAAAGCCAGAGATCAGTGGGCAGCTCAAAAAAGCATGCCAACCATTGCAAAACTGCAGTACTAGCCCACAAACAATACTTGAAATCTTAAACATAAACAAGAACTGATAATACATTAAAAACTGACAGTGCTTACCTACTAAAAGCGTAGTCTTAAAGAAGTTCAGGATAAGGGAAGGATCATCAAAGACTTAGATACTTGGGAAAATTCCCCAGAATGAGTTTTGATTTGAACCTTCCTTAATGATGGAACTTCAAGGTAGATAAGAATAGCATAAGTCAGAAAAAAAAAAAGCATAAGCAGAGGAAAGAATACAAAACATGATTTGATCTCAGTAGAAGAAAACAGCCAAACCAAGAAGGACCTGAAATGATTGCCTAAGTTTTAACGAAGCAACACAGAATCATAAGGCAGTAAAGCTAGAGCTAGAAATATGAATTCCAGTTATCTGCTGTAACTCAGAGCTATGCTCTGTCGGGTAGGTTACATAACCCTTCTGAGCCTTAGATTGCTAGGATATTTTTATGAGGTTATTGTAATGTATGTATGAAACATTTGGCACTTCACATACAATAAGTACAATCTGCAATAGGTAACAGCTATTATTAAAGCCTCTGAGCTTTTTATCTTACGCATAAGTGATTCTCAATCCTGACTATAAGCAGAAGCATCTGAGGAGCTTGATAAATCAGATACCTGGGCCCCAGACAAGAATAGGGAATCAGATTCTCGTTTGTAGGGCCCAGGAAACAGTATTTTAAATGAAAACCTTAGAAGCCTATATTGTAAATAATAGATATTTAAAGTTCTACAATAGGCCAATTATGAAAGTAGAGTTTTGGGTACAATAATCTTACATACATTTATTGAATGAAGTGGAAAGAAACTGGAAGCAATAAGACCAATGAGGAAGCCACTCAACAGGAAAGAAAGTCCTTTGTTCATCTTGGTTAGATTCTAATTTGTTAAATGAAATCAACTAGTGAATCAGAACACTCATCCTTCAGTTAAAAATCAGTAGAATCTCCCAACGCTAACCAAAAACTTCCAACATGGATTCAAATAAATTTCCATCAAGCATAAAACTCCTCCCTTATTCCCTTGCTCTAGGCCAGTACTAATGGTGACAGTGCATTTCTCATATGGCATGACGTGTTTGTATGTTTCTGGTATTACTTCTGCATTCTCTCCATGTTGACCAAATACTTAACTTTCAAAAAGATAGGGGCTGCAACTTTTCAGCAAGTCTAAAATTACTCCAAGATTTCAAAAAAGGAAGAAAAAAAAAAAAAAGAGGAACTACCCCTACGTAATTATCTAACAGCACGACACCACAAACGCTAAACTACTTTTGGTGAGTCCAACTGCCAATCAACTCATTCTAGTCAACTTTTCGGCTCACAACTGAATGAATCCTCTCATAAAGTAACTCCTAGTTGTTCTGTATTAGACCAACTTTTATATTCTAATAGAAAACCCAAGATAAGAATGACTACAGTTCTAAGATCACTAATTTCATCCTTTCATCCCCAGTTCTCATGTTTCCAAACTTAAACTAGAGAGAGAAATGTCAGCTCCTTGATTCACTCTTCTCAGCAACGAGAAAACTAAAAAAGTTGTCCTCTGAGCACATATAGTCTTTGCAAATTATACAATGACTACATATTTTGGTTTCTAAAGTTCTCTTCTACTTGAACATTTATTTTATACATCTATAAAACATTAATTATTTATACTTGATTTCCTTTTCACTCAGCATATCAATTATACAGAACACAACAGGAAAACAGAAATGGCAATCTAACTCAACGCTTAACACGTAGCAGACTTTCAATACAGATATGAACCAGGAAATAAAAACTGAGCAACTGAAACACAAAGATTTGTAACAGCAAACTGAATAGCTACAAACTTCAAGGACAGAAGAAAGCAGGTACGTTCAAGAACAGAAAAATGTGAAAAGCTATGTACAATTAAAAAACAAAAGAATTCTCATACTGCATTTCTTAATAGCCCCCATATAAGTCACAACACAAAACCAAATATTCCTAATGATTTTTAATAAGTTCAGTATATTTTACCTGAAAATAGGGAAGCTTAACACTTTATATATAAGAAATGTGTCTCCAGTGATATAAAAAAATGTAAACTAAAACAAGTTTAAGGTACTAAACTAACAAATACCCTTGGGAAATAACTGGGGAAAGCAGATGCTTAAAGATACTCTTGAAAGCAACACTTAAAATTCAAAAATACTGAAACTATAAAATGTCTCAAAATTAAAAAACGGTCGGCAAATTAGGATATCAACAAGGGAACACCATATACGTAGTCAAAATAATTTTCACATAGGTTAATAAATGAAAAACTATAACATTAAGTGAATAATACCTTGGTTTTGTATAAAATTTAAGAGTATACAGAGTACTTTCACATATATTACTTCATAATATATAATTCATGCCAGAGGTTATCAACTCTAAAGGTTCATCAGAATTACCTAACTACGTAAAATGCAAATTTTGCAACCCAACCTCACACCTTAGTGAATTAATGCGCCTGCATGAGTGTTAACACTGGAAGTGTTTCCAATGCCTGACCAGGGTTAACAACCACTAACCACTAACACACCACTAATTACAACCATGAAAAAAACACATATATGCAATTAAAAAAGAATACAAATTAACTTTCAGTGATTGAAACAACTTAATGGCTTTTTTCCCTCCTAGTTAATTTGTTTAAATTAATCATAAGAGAAACTAAGTATGTCTATGAAACTTTAAAAAGTTTCAAATGTTGATGCTTGAAGGTATATTACTTACTGAAAAAATTTTCCTTGTTTAGATCACCTTACATCCCAGATTGCTACATGTAACAAATGGTTATTTTAATAACAGTATAAAAAGAAAGCACTAAGATAGAATTACTATGAAGATTTTGCCTCTTCTTACACAAATGATGATCTCACTCAAAATATTTACAGTATTCACTAAAACTGACAATCTATACCAAAATCATCCTCAAAAAGAACCCTTGATTACAATCTCAATGGACATTTTGAATATATAAAGATACAAAATGTCTTTGTATAAAGAAACATTAGCAGACCCTTAGTTTGAAACAACTACAGCTGCGAAATATACCAGCGGAAATTATTCATAAGTAAACATTTTAGTACTACTCAAGAAATTGGTGACCTCAGTCTAACTTTGAAGAAAGCAGAAGTTTTGCACAAATCACTTTACTCCTATTTCCTTCAACTCTGTTCATCAAACCACAAATACCACGTCTTAAAGAAAAAAAAAAAAACAGTACCATCAAATTTATTGACCAAACTACAGTCTAGCTTTTTTTTTTCAATATGGCAGATTCAATTGCTAAACACAAAAACTCAAAGCACAAATGAAAACATTTACACTAATCACAAAATGTTTATTTTCCATCCAAGATGTCTGTCCTGATATTATTGAGACTCTACTAGACACGCCCACTAAGATATCCTCCATGCCTCTCCATTTCATGTTTTACCTATTTCAAGAAATGGTACCTATTCATCACCCATACACTCCTGAAAGATGAGATATTCTAGGTTTATCATTCACTCACCACATACCTCACAACCATCCCCTATACTTCACGTCCTTTATCAATGCCCTACTTATGCCTTTTATCTTTTGGTCCTAGGACAGCTACATTAACCCTCCTCAATTCACTAGCTCCACCTTGGTGCTATATCTATCCCTACTGAAATGATCAAAATGCTCATGGTTACCCCTCTTCTTTTAAAATCCTTTAATAATGACTGTTTTAAATCCTCAGCATAGTACACCAGATCTCTGCTTACCTGTTGAGCCTCATAATCTATACCACGATGATTTCTCATCTTAGATTAAGCATCCTTCCTCCTCTGCCTAATCACTCCTACCCATCTTTAAAGATTCACCTTTTCCAGTTTGGAAAAAGGTATCCTGCTCTGTACTCTTCCCACTGTATATATACCTTTAAATCATATCAAATGATTTACTAAGTAAATGCAAGGCGGAGAATACAAAAGTGAACAAAATACAGTCCTTGACCTTAAGAAACAACGCAGGCAGAAAAGTAGTCAATTACCATACAGTCTGATAACTTTCTTTTAGGTTAAGATCTGAGTGTTACATGCCAGGCTAAGGACTTGCCATACATGATCTCATTTCATTTTCATATAATTCTCCAATAACTCTAAAATTCTCATTTTACAGAGAAGAAAACAGAAAAAGTTATTTACTCAAGGTTCAGTTAAGCTTTAGAAATGTGAATGGAGGTCTGACTCCAAAATCTTAAGCTCTTAATCACCATGCCTTCTACTTTTACTATCACAGAATGTAACTCAGTTTCTCTAGTGCCCAGCTTACAGCAGACACAAGACATATATTTGTTAATTGAATGAACTTGAGTGTTAAAACTTCTAAACTAGTAATGGCTTAACATCAATGCTACTGCTTTAACAAAATTTAGCTCCTCCCCATATTATACTAAGTGCGCTCTACTGCTATTTTCTATTTCTTTTCCTACTTTTTAAAACGCATAAGTAGAAATACACAAAATTTATTTCAAAATCAACTAATAGGTCTCAACTTGTAGTATATAAAACACTGCTGTAGAGACCAATAGTCTACATTTAAGACTATGCTCTCATCAGACAGGACTAACCTATAATCATACTACCTTAAAATTCTACTCTGCAAAAACACATTTTTTCTACATCAGTTTCATTGTACAATAAATCTTACATCATTTACAGTCCAAACTTAGATTAAAAAAAGATACAAAAAGTTCTGTCTTAAAATTTAGTAAAATGCATAAACGTTAAGGTTATAATAAAAAATTTCAACCTCTAATCAAAAACTGAATTTAGCTTATTAGCTCAAAATGTGAAACATGGTTCTCAACTGATAATTTAGTCTGGTAAGAATGCTCTTATTGGCAAAACCCAGAGCAGAGTATGTAGTGAACATGCAAACCACCAAATTATAAGAAGTTTGAAACCAAACTGCTCTACCACTATCTTCACTCTGACTGGTCTAGTCATCTGACTAGTCTCATGAATGGGGATTCATGAGATCTTGGAAACCACAGATCTAACTCTTCCTCCTCCCCAAGATTTTTTTGGGTGTGTGTCTGTGTTGCTGTTGACTCGTTAACTCTCTGCAACTGCGCTCAGGTCTATCAGGAATCCTACCTTGTCTCAGACTAGCTCAGAAGTTCTGGCATGATTTATTCAAGATTATCTCTATGAGAAAATGCACAAATCCAACAATCAATTTTATAACAAACTTCTGACACAATATACTGATCACACTACTTTTCACGTAGTTATATATCAAATACCTTTTCTTCAAATCAAAACCAGAAACCAAAAATTCGGAACTACATTACAACAATACATCCTGTCTGTAAATAAGGTCTACTTGATGTAAACACAAAATAAATTTCCAGTATCAGTCATGAACTTCAATTCTGTAAGCCTAAGAATGGATGTGATACTTTTAATAACTGTATTAGAAGGACCTGGCTCCATCTTGTCCCATCACAGACTGACGCCGTGCCACCGTACAAACCGTCCATGTAGCCTCCACATTTATTTCATAGCTCCACTCAATCCCATCTCCTCTAGCCCCACCCGCTGAACAGCTGGGTGGGATGAAAGATTGTTTCCTGCCCTCCCCCTTTGCTCCTTCCCTTGCTATTTGAAGGAATAAGGGATCCGGGCAGCAGGAACCAGCTTTGTTTATATCCTAAGGTACCATCTTTCAGTCTGTAAGGATTCCATAAACTTCTTTTCTTGCGTACCCGTACACTTAATGCCTAAAAAGCTTTTCCGCCTCCACTTGCTTAAAAGTTGAGGGGGTGGGGGGTGGATTGACTATGTTCATCACCTGCGTGTATATAAATATGTAAACCGAGCAAAATGCTCTGAACATAAATTATCTGTTCATTTAGAGTCTCAAGGGCATTTGGGAAGATAGTCTTCCCTTTTATCAAAATAAAGCCAAAAGAAACTTTAAAGTTGAACTACAATAATAAACTCGCAAGAATAAGTTATTTCAGTAACTAAGCAAGCACCTGGACGTCACATATTCTTTCCTTACACTGTAAACAGCCCGATTTGAAACAGTGTACTCTCAAAATGCAACTCAGCAAGTAAAATGTGTTAGAAAAAAAACCTCGGTTGCTTATTTCCCACTATACACACAGTACGAAATGGAACTCAGGAGTGGAAAATGTGAATGAAACGGCCTTGCTCTTTTTCCAATACGTGGGGGAGGAGAGGAAATGAAAGGGCTTCTTAAGAGAATAACAGAGACTACTGAAATGCTTTCAAAAATTAATTTCCTTAAACGCCGCCAGTCCGTGTCTCCAAGAGGGTCCCCCCTTTCCCCGCGACCCTCCCCAGCCTTCCCACTCCTCGGGAGGGCGCCCTTCCCAGACGTTCTCTTTCCCCTTTTGCCTAAAAAATTCAGCCCGAGCCAGGCTCCTTCTCGTCCGGACTCGAGCCTCGCCCGCCCTCCACCGGCCCCGGGGCGGCGTCTGGGGAAGGAAACCCCGAGGGGCGGGGAGGGGGCCGCGAGCCGGCGGCGCGGCGCGGGAGCGCGGCCGCCTTCGCCGCAGCTGCAGCCTGGTGCATCGCTCTCGCTCCCGCCGCCGCCCTCGCCGGGCGCGCACGGCCCCCGCGGCCCCCGCGCCAGCCCCGCTCGCCCACGAGGGGGACGCCGGCGGGGCCGCGGGGCCGCGCGAGCCGGCGGGCCGGGCCGCGGCGACCCCGCTCGGGCTGCTCCGCCCGCGGCGCCGGAGGCCGCGGCTCGCGTCCCCCCGGCTCCCCCGGGCCGCCCGCCGCGGCGCAGGAAACGCCGCCGCCTCGGCTCCGCTCGCGTTCAATTCAAACTGTCACCGCCGCCGCCGCCTCCCCTCCCCCCGGCCGGCCGCCGCGCCCCGGGCCCGCCGTCGCCCCCACCCACCCCCGTCCGCGGCCGCCCCCGCCGCGCCGCGCCTCGGGCCGTCCCCGCGGCCCGGCCCGGCGGCCGCGCGGCCCCCGCCGCGTGCGGAGCCGCCGACCCGAGGCGCGGCGGCCCGAAGCTGAGACTCACCCATGGTGCTGCTGTTGACGCTCCTCTCCTCAGCAGCAGCGGATCTCGCACTGACCGACATCCCCTCCCCCTCCGCGACCAGCCCGGGAGCGGCGCAGCCCGCGGATTCTCCAAAGCCGCCTACGCCGATTCCGCGGCGTAGCCGCCCGGCGTCGCTGCCCCGCTTACGCAGGCGACAGCAGACCGACTCCTCCCCCGGCTCCCGCCCGTCTCCCGCTCTCTCCGCTGCCCCCGCCCCTTCTGAAGAGGCTTCCGGGCCGAGCGGGGTGGGGAGGGGGGGGGCGCTGGCTTCGATCTCGCGAGATTACTCCTTGCGCACCTCGCCGCCTTGCTCCATTGCGAGCATGACTTCATTGGCGTTAGCACGGCCGTGCTGCTCGCGTTTAGCCGCCATATTTAAATTGGTGGGATTTGGCACCTCTGGAGTCATGGGGAGTCAGGTGTCTGTACAGATTTCTTCAATATTGAGCTCAAGGTTAAACAGCCTTAGGTTTGTCAGGGAAAGGCCCGGGGAAGCGGAGAGGGAGTGGCTGGTGGGGCGCGAGGGTGGGGTTTTGCCCAAATTAAAGATGGCCGCCGCCAGTGCTGCCCCACGCAATCTCACGTCAGGTTTTGCAGCGGCGGGAGCCGCCCCGTTGGCTTTAGCGCCTGCTTACGGAGTTGGCGTAAGGCAAAGAGGCGCCTCTTGGAAGAGGCCAGACTGGGAAGCTGCGCTCGGGGCGGGGGCCGCGTCTACGCCTCGACTGCTAGCTACTGACCTGGCGGGCATTGTGAGTGAAAGGGAAGAGACACTTCGAGGCAAGTGTCTATGTGCCCATGTGCCCATCCATCCCCGTTTCCCCACCCTCCTTGCCTCGGGGTGGAAAGCGAGGTTAGGCCCTGGTTGCCCCAACATTCTCCTAGCGCTGTCACTTTGCTGTCCTGGCACAGCCAAGAGATCCACTACTGCAGCTTCCACTGCGAACTCGGGTTGGCTCACCTTGTTGGTACCCTGTGGGGGTCCTCCTAGAGTAGTGTCCTGGAGTGCACACTGTAGTCGAGGAAATGAATGGGAGCACGTGAAACTATCGGGTAACAGTTAAAGAGTAATCAAGGGCTACAATCGTGGGGTCTTGTACTGTAGCAGTGAATGTTGCTCAGTCATTGGCGCCAACTCCAAATGCCTTCTGATGAAAGCAGCTTCACTTTGCTCAGAACAGCCCACGGTCTTTTGCACCTTTCTTGAAAACTAATGGCTGTCTTCATTTTATAATTCGTGCACATGTATTATCCTTCCTATTAATCTGCACGTTAAGGAATTTTATATATATACACACGTGTGTGTATACATATATGTATATATATGTATGTGCGTGCGTGCGTGTGTGTGTATATATATATGTATATGTGTGTGTGTGTGTGTATATATATATATATATATACATATATGCCGGATCATGGCCAGCACAAGAATGTTCACAGCAGCATTGCTTATATTAGTGAAACCATTTAAATGTCCGCTTACAGGAAAATGAATAAGTTACATTGTCGGACAAATTCACACACACAAAATGCTAAACAATGGATGTTAATGAGCTACAGCTACTAGCGTTAATTTTGATAGCGTCCCTTCACATAATATTTGAGAGGGAAAAAAAGGTTGCAGAAAGATGTGTATGGTATACCATAAATAAATTTTTTAAAATAAGAAACTGAGATCACACTGGAAATCATATAAGGAGATGATAGATACCAAATTTAGAATAGGGTGAATTCCAGACAGGAAGAGAAAGGAATGTAATAGGGAGGGTTCACTTGTATCTACAATGTTTTATTTTCTACAAAAAGTAACCTGCAGAATATGTGGCAAAACCTTAAAGGTGGAGGATACATGGGAGTTAAATTGTTATTATTTTTATATTACTTTGTATACTTGAAATGTTTCCAAGTAATTTTTTTTTAATGAAGGAAATTTATCTAAGGAAACAGCTTGTTTTGTGTCTTGATGTCTACTGTTTCCTAAGTCTCCATTTGCTCCATTTAGTGTCAAGAAAAAGTAAACTCATCAGAGAGGAATTCCAACAACTTCTTGCTTCCACATAGGTAAGCCTACTACCTGCACCCACACCTATCCTTTCAAACATCACAATGGATCAGGTACCCACCCCCTCCCCCATCAGAGACACAGACTTCTGCATGTTCTCTATATTTTATCTCCTTGTGCCTGTCCTCTGGGTTCTGTCTTCCCAGGAACTCCACTCGATGGATTATTTATTCAGTAAGCTTCTGGACTCTGTCCTTAGCACTGCACTGAAACTCCCAACAAGGTTACTAACAACCCTTTGTTCAATCCAGTGGACCCTTTTTCTTATTTTACTCAACCCCTCTACAGCATTTGACACTAGTGATCATGGCCTGCTCCATTTACATCCCTTGATTTGTGAAACTACACTTCCCTAGTTTTCCTCCTGGCTTCTTTATAGTATTTTTAATTTCCAGGACCTCCATCTTCCACCTGTCACTTAAATGTCCATGTATCTCAAAATTGTGTCCTAGTCAGTTTATTCCTATCTAACTTTTCATACTCTCCTTTGGTGATCTCATTCACTTCCATGGCTTCAGTGACCATATATATATGCTAATGACTCCAGAAATATACATTTCTGGTTCAGTTCTCTTTCCTTCCTACAGATCTGCATATCTGACTGCCTTCAAAATATATGTCCTGATGTTTCAAGGTATCTCAAAACAATGTATCCCAAATTAAGCTCATTTTCATTATACTTG
Organism: Rousettus aegyptiacus; assembly: GCF_014176215.1. NCBI lineage: Eukaryota > Metazoa > Chordata > Mammalia > Chiroptera > Pteropodidae > Rousettus > Rousettus aegyptiacus. Next base: position 40,520,926 of record NW_023416288.1, on the reverse strand, counting down.
CTTCTGTGTTCCCAATCTCTAAATGGAATCATCATCAACCCAATTGCCTAAGCACAAAATATGGATTTTTACACTCAGCCCCTCCTTTTCTCTCACCTCCTACGGCCACCAGAATGTCCTCTTAGTTTTTCCTTCTCATATGTCTCTAACCTATTCCTTTCTCTCTCATCTCCACCACTGCTATTCTGTCAAGGCCAGTATTACCTCCTGCCTCACCTCTCTGCCATCTCTGCCACAGCCTTTCTGCCTGGTGCCTCGTTCTACTCCAGCTCATTCTTCACATTGTACAGAATGACCGTCTAACCTTTAACGATGTTAGTTCCCTGTTAAAGTCTTCAAACTTTCCCTCAGGAAACTTACATGATACATTTCCTCATTTCTGGCCAATCTTCCATGCATTGCTCTCTAAATTCTAGCAAGCCTTGCTGCTCTTTCTGTCTGGGATCCTTCACCCTCCTTTTTACACTTGCGTTTCTTACCTAGCTTTCTCTTTTAAGTCTCAGCTTGGCCATCATTTCCTCTAATAGGAAGTCTCAAGATGGGTCAAGGTACCCTCTTATCCCCCCGTAATACCTTATACTCCTGTGGTGGTGCCAACAGCAGTCTTGTACGTACTTGTCTCTTTCATTCCAGTTTAATTTCCTTAGAGCTGCGACTCTTGTCTTGGTCACCTGTGTGTCCCCAGCACCTAGCACAGGGTATGGTATCCATTATTTCATTCAGCAAATATTTCTTGAGTTGTAACTGCATAATAAGCGCCAGCACAGTGGTCGATGTGTGGAACGAGGAACCTTTGTGGGAGTTCTCTGAGATGTGAGGGAACCCATGAAGTCAGAATTATTTTAATTCTAATACTGAGAGTTTTTTTTTTTAACCTTTTTCATTCTCATTCTCTCACGAGTTTTCTAGAGACTACATGAAGTATGATAATTGTAACATATTGACTGCAAAAAGATAAATAATTCAGCTTTCTCATATTAAGGCTGACATTAAATGGATTTGCAAAAAATGTAAAACAATGGCACTCTTCAAACTAATTTCTGTTTGTTTTTGGAAGATATGATTATTTTTCATAAAAATATTTATGTTAACATGTAATGGATTTATTGTTATTTTAATGAATAAATATTTTTAAATTTTCTTGGTTTTAATTTCTAGTAAGTATCAATAGATATATTCCATATAAACAAAAACTCTTTGAAGTCCTCAATAATTTGTACGAATGTAAAAGGGTTCTGAGCCCAAACACATGAGAACTGCTGTCCTAGCATATACCATATGTGCTAATGTTGATGTGTTAAATAATTAATGATGTCACTTTGCCAAAACCCTGGCACATGGCTGCTTAATATTTCTTAATTAGAGTTTCCCCCAAAATTCCCAGAATAACTATCCAAATGGGCAAAAAAATACCCACACTTAATATCTGAATATACATAAGTGAAAGTATTCTTCAGGTGAACATGCTTTGTAAAGTATGGCATGTTATACAAATAGTGTTGTTTTGGTAATCGTCTGTGATAAATGAGGATCAGCGTTCTAGCTTTGGTGGTGGAATCAGGATTACGTGCGATCTCATAGTATCTCATAGGAGATACGAATGTTTATAGCCACCCATTTCACATACCAATTTAGTGGAATAGGTATTACTCTTCTAAATGAGAAACCAGTGTTTGGAGAAGAGAAGTGATTTATTCAAGGTCTCAGAATCAGAATCAGTAAGAGCCTGAGACAAGTTTCAGAGACCTCATGCTTTTCCAATACATGAGACCTCAGGTAAAGAGATTTGTTTCTCTCTTGTCCTGAATCCTGTCTTCATTTGCTAGACATTTGCTGTGGTGAAAGGGTAAGATGGTTTCTACAGTTTTCAAGTACTTTTACACTTAGGGCAGGCAGAAGGACGTGTGGATAATATTAAGTCTATATGAAGGTTTTCTTTGAGGGCCAATTCAGAAACAACAGTGTAAGTGAGATGGCACTTATAGAACAAGTCTGTCCTGTTTTCTACAATGTCAAAACTTAGCAGACATGATCAGGTTGGGTAGTAGGGGTGGAGCCTGCGATTTCAGGAGTGTATTTTATGAAATGATTTAGTCCACAATATTTCCCTGTTAACAGTAATATTCGAATGCCCAAAAAGTTAAAAAGCAGTAGTAGAGGATTGAGAAATGATGCAGAAAATAAGGAGACATTAACTAAATAAAACTTTTTTCTTATGAAAATGAAAGATATATAACTTATTTAAAAACAAGCTAGTTTCATATGAGTGAATATGGGAGTATATTTTGTTCACATCAGATTTAGACTATGAAACCTCATAATTCAAGATATTCCTCAAGAGAAATATTCTGCCATCCATAGTATCTTATGTGTCATGAAATACAAATACAGGGAATCAAGGTAAGTATGGTTTAAACATTTTCATATTTAACTTTTAGATATTTGAAAACAAATAGCACATTCCAGTGTTGAATTCATAATTAAATAGGATAGTTATCAGAGGCAAGTTCTGTTGAGGTCAGAGAATCTAACTGAAATAATTGACAGTGTTAACGTTCTGCAAATGAAAGGGAATATTGACCTGCCCTTTTATAGATTAAGAATCTATACAGTACAGAAAGTCAAGTGACATTCGCAAGGTTAAACAACTAATGAACAAAAATTAGAAAAAAGAAGCCTCACTTCCTCTTCCTTTACATAGATCAAACTTCACCCCACAGAGGAAGAGAAGCCAAAATAGTAGCAATAACAAAAGAAAATGAGAGAACCACGCGACTCGAATGCCAGAGATTTAAACAGACAGCAAAATAGCCGTTTAAGTAACAGCTCTCATTCTTAAATTCTCTACCTTGGAAGGAGGGATTTTTCTTTTTCCCACCAGCCAAGGAGTGAGTTGGAGAGAAAGCAGAGCAAAAATAGGATGTCTGAATCCTGACTGCCCCAGGAGGCCAGAGTTATCTCAACTTATCACTGGAAGCTCAAGGAATTTTCGAATTCCAGGATTCTCATGGAAACTAAGTTCTAATGCGGATGAGAGCCCCACTCTGTCAGGACTCCGGCCCCTGGGAATGGGCTGGCAGCACAGTTGCCTCTGGGACTGAGGGAAGAGAGGAAGTCGTTTACCTTGAGGTTTCATCGCCAATCACCACTTGTTGTAGAGCTACCAAACTGATTACACAGTCAAAATACCACTGAGCACAATCCTGGCGAAAAATCCAAAGTACATAAAATCTATTATAAGTGGAAAGCCCGTTGTTGCCAACTCCCTTTGGCATTTTGTACCACTGAATCATAAACTGACTGAAATAGGAAATAGAGACACATGGTTCTATGGGAAACCAGCTGCCTTCAACAACCAGACTTAATATTGACTTTGGCAATGATTGAATGCCTCCTGCTATATAAGAGGCTACTGAAAGCGAGTTGGATTGAACTTAAGGAAGTTTAGATGACACGCTTTAGGTTAGTACAAGGCTATCATTTAGCACGCTATTGGAAGCTGCCCTCTCCAAATCACTCTTCCTAGCAGACCTCTGAGTGAGCATTTCCTGAGGGCCCACCTCAGAGGACCTCATATCCAGGAAGACAGGAAGTCCATCCAGCAAGGAAGCAATTCCTGTGCCAGACGAATGGGCTTGCTTTATGTGAAGCTATTGCTTGGATTATCATGGAGACTGACTGGGAGAGAACAAATGCTTAATAATAATTAAAAGAGTGCGCCATTATTCCCTTCCTTTGTGAGGCTCCTGACAACTTGCAGGCTCTGCAAGAGATACCGTATCTCTCTAATCATTTGACATTATTGGATCCTATTTTAGGGAGATACTTAAGCACCTAATTAAAAAAATAAAAGAACAAATAATGGTGTATGTTAATTGTGATCCATTTCATGGAAGGAATCGTGTATGAGATTTATTTATGGTTTTTGATACTTTTTCCCCTGGATTTGCTTTCAGAAATTTGGCAGTAAATGATAACAACTTGCCAATCAACCACCAGATAAACAGATTTTATGAAACCAAAATAATGGCCATCTTTATCCAAAGCAGTGGGAGTACAGCATTAAACACTAGCGTTGAACTACAGATATTTCCCCCTGGAGCTCTTATTCCAAAAGCTACACTCTTAAGAATCTACCATCTCAAGAGTTGGAAGAGACCTTATAACTCTAAATCAGCCAACTACCAATTAAAAATCTTCTTCAAATACTTTTTGTCATGTAATATATAAGGCCACAATACCAACTATTAAAACTATAAATGTTAAAATTTGATTTTAAATGAAGCAGATGTAGTGCAGATGATATTACTTTATAGCCCTATAGTTCACACATGGCATGAGTGTGAACGATTTATGACACATAAGTGAGCAAACTCTTCTAAAATCTTTACTTCTGATAAAAGTGTTCATTCAATTGGTTATTGTTTCAGAATATCTTTTTGGCGTGCCCTAAAGATTGGTAACATGTAGATGCTGTCAATGAGCACTAGACAAAATGTGTTTTCTTGTCAGATTTAGCTGTTTTGCAAATTTCTGAGCAAGTATGACGATGAATTACCTTTACTATGAGACTACAGGCCCTGAGGATAGATTATATCTTAGCTATCTTTCCATCTTGTTCTAGCATAATGCCCTGCGCATAGTAGGCACTCAGATATTGTTTTGGAAATAATTGCATATACTTTTAGTGTTTGTGGTTTAGAAAACTGAATGAAGTAGAAAAAGGAACACTGATAAAGGGCAAAAAAGAAAAAAAAAACATGAAACGTGAGTATTGCAAATAGGAAGAGATTGTTATATTATCTTCATATTTGCTACTTAATTTATCCCCAATATCCAGTACATACACAAATCCAAACACGTCAAGAAAAAAGTCAGGAAAAAAACCCTTTCCTACACAATTTCCCTCAGATTTCAAATGGCAGAGATTTCTTTGTATTTTTAGCATCACCATGAGGCTTCTGTGCTTATGTGAGGTGTGGGGGTTGTTAACATCACCTTGACAGTCAAATAAAAGGCTCAGCTGATACTGCCATTGGCAAGACTGGAGGAAGAACAGGTCTACCTACGCTTCGGTTTCAGCCCAGTTGCTTCCTCCCCTTCTCCCTCCCTCTTGATCAGTTCTAGATAAGAGGCAGGCCTGACTCGTAGCTTCCTGAGGTATACTAACCTGTGGGGAAAAGTAAGCAAAATCCTTCCTACATCTATGGTACTTAAGCAATCAGAATGAGCTCCGAAACGGAAAGAGAAGGAAGAGATTCCAAAAGTAAAACCCTCTTTTCTCTCGCTGACTGATACTCTCCCTCTTCTTTTCGTTTTGACACCAACATGCGGCAGTCTCCAGCAAAACAATCCTCTGCTTTACAAGTAAAAGGAATTGCTGAAGGAAGAAAGAAATATTAGGAGACCTCGAGACCGATTATTTTAGCTTCTGTGGCTGTGTAATTCTGGGTGAGTCAGTCTTCTTCATGAAATTGAAAGCATGTCAAATATGTGAAGGTTACTGAGGATGGCTGAGTAGCAGAATGTAGATCCTCAAGTCATTTCAAGTTTCCTTCCTACCTCTTTCTTACAGAAGCACACAGGTCGGATGTACTGAAGGCTGAGTGACAAGGGGTGGTCCGGGAGAGAGAATGTGTTAAAACACAGCCTCAGGGGGGAGGGACATTAAGTCTAGCTAGCTGCTAGGTTGATCTAGGGTAATTTAATTATCTTAATCTAAAGATTTATCTAATACATTTAAAATAATCTACAAAGGTAAGCTACTTACTCCCATCAATCAGTGGAAGAAATGTGAAACTGTGGGAAAGATTTTTTTTTTCTCATTATCTCAAAGTTCATACAATGAAAATAGAAGCTATTTCAATGGGACAATCCCTTAATAACTTCTTCTCATTATCTAAATGCCATGCCAGAATGAGATACATCAAAGAACAAATTATTCACAAACATCCAAATCGCCTTAAAATTCCCCAGTGTTCATAATAAACATCTCTTATTAAATAAACTGTGATGAGGAAGAAGGGTGAGGACAATGAAGACAGGGGCAGAGAACGTGAGCTCAAGGAAACAGGGAGCAAGGGGCTGGGGCAGCTTGCTCGCGCTGCGTGGACCTCGGCTCTGAACAGGAGGGCCACCAAGGCCGTGAGGGTAAGCCCTCTGCATTAGCCTGCTGGGGCAGCCGAAAGGAAACGCCGAAAGCCTGGGTGGCTTAAGCAACGGACAATTTCTCATGGTTCTGAAGCTAGAAGTTCAAGATCAAAGTGTCAGCAGGTTTAGTTCCTCCTGAATCTCTCTCCTTGCAGATAGATGGCTGCCTTCTCTCTGTGTCCTCGTGTGGCCTTTTTCTCCCTGCAGGAACATCCCTGAGGTCTCTTTGTCCACATTTCCTCTTCTCATAAGGTCACCAGTCAGATTGTATTAGGGCCCACCCTCATGGCCTCATTTAAATTAAGCACCTCCCGCCCCCGCCTCCCCCCTCCCCCCCCCCCCCGCCCCCACACCGCTTTAAAAGCCCTATCTTTAAATGCAGTCCCATTCTGAGGTACTAGGGGTTAGGGCTTCAACATGAATTTTGAGGTAACACAATTCAGCCTATAACACTCTCCCTGTAAGTTAGCAGTGTCTAATTGTTATATGTACCCTTTGACTTGTCTAGTCTTCTTCTAAAAATGTATCCTAGAAAAATAACTAGCATATGTGCCAAGACAATATTTACATGAGGGTGTTCATTACAGCACTGGTTGAAAAAGCGAAAAACAGTAAATAACCTAGTTGTCCGGTAATAGATTTGTAGCATAAATTACAGTCTGATCACGTGAATAGAATAGTAGGCCTGGAAGGATGTCCAAGATGCTGTGTCAAAATCTTAAGCTACAAAGTACTGAGTACGGCACAAACTCGTGTTTGGAAATTATGTTTGTATAGGCCTAGCAAAAGGCCTGGAACGATATATATCGAACTCTTAACAGTGGTTACGTCTAAGGTATAGGCTTTGTAGCAGGGCCTTTCCCTTTTTATTTGTATACTTATGGAATTTGAAATTTTGCAACAGATGTGTTTGTTTTAAAGATTCAAAAGAAAACCATTATTTTTTAAATTATTCCCAGAGGAACATGGGGTAGACAGGTTTAAAGCCTATAAAGCTTAACAAACACTGTAATAAATAATAAAAACTACCTTTATTGAACATCTACGACTTAGTCATTCAACAAATGTTTTGAGCCCCTGTGTCTCAAGAGGCATCGTTAGGCACTTCACATATTTACACCCAATCCTCACAAAAACTTCTCAAGGCAAGTTTTACTCTTTTTATTTTATCATGCCAGAAAACAAGGCTCAGAGAAGTAAAGTAATTTGTAAAAGTTGCACAGTTAACAAGCAGCAAAGCCACATCTTTGGTCGACTGTATTATGCTGCCTCGTTAAATTACTTTCTTCCATTATGTATATAGGATACAGAAAATTGTCATCCAGCTTGACATTATCTTAGAGTCACATTTATAGGTCTCTCAGCAAGTAAACTATCACCTCCAAATCTAAGTCTAAATCTACCTACCTACCTACCTACCTACCTACTGTCTACTACCTACTTACCTATACATATTTCATAGCCACTAATCAGAAGTCTTTGCCAGAACAGCTTTGAACTGTGATAAGTGGAGGGTACTTCCATGATCTCGAGCTCTCACTGAACAATGGTTGGGGGCGGGAGAGCCTCTCTTGCTGACTGGGTTTGTGGTAGGGTAGGGCAGTGCTGTGTTTGGAATGCTAATGCAGCAGTGTCTGGGTCTATAACTTCAGTCATCGAAAGAAAGCAGCTTTCGTGGACTGTGCCCTCTGATGACTGTCTCTGTGAAAAGCACATGTGTGTGTGTGTGTTTCCTGTGCAAACGAGGACTCGGTATGGATAGGCTGGCACAGTGCCGTGAAAGGACTTCCGGGGAATCCCGGCAGCAGGACTCTTGCTCATCCATCTCCTGAAAGCTTACCATTTCTCTTTAGATAGCAGCAGGATCATTTGAATGTGCTACGTCTTATCTGCAAGTGTGACTTTGGAGAATTAGGCATATCTTCCAAATCCTCCCCAGCTCCTGCCTCTCTCAGTGTCGTTCCTCTAAGTGCCTGCTCTTTGTGGTCAAAAGCTGCACGTCCCCAAAGCACAGTGCTTTTGTCTGTCGTGGGACATGTATTACTTGGTGTGAATGGAGGTGAAGAGCGTGACAGTTGTAACCTCCTCAGGGACTGGGGAAGAAACAGGTAAAACTGAGAGGCTGGAGAAACGAAGACACACTTGCTAACTTTACTATGTTGCCTGAGGCGTGATGCGGGGAATGAGAACCCTGTCAGTCAGGAGTCGCTGTTTTTTTCCTTAACCCACCAGTTAATGGAGTGTGGAAATAGTCAGCCGCCCGGTGCCTAGTGTGAGCAGAGCCTCTTATACTCACATAAATGGTCTTCCCAGCTGCTACCTCTGGGCGAGCCTGACAGGCCTTTGCCCTGGTCCCTGTAGGTAGCGTGGGGGGCTGGGGGCAGAAAGAGTGCAGGCTTTGAAGTGGGAATAGAGTTAGCTTTAAACACAGCTCATCCGTTTACTGGCCGTCTGACCGTGGGCAAATCACCCTATCTCCCAGGGCTGTCGTGAGGATGAAATGAGATTATGTAAGAAAAGAGCTTGACACAGTGCCTGCTACACAAAAGGGGCCCGATATAGTACAATCGATCCTTTCTCAGTCCTTGCTGAGAACTCCACCAGGACCGAAGCCCAGCCTTGAACCTGAGCCCAGTCAGCAGCTCTGAGTTCTGAACACTTGCCCAAATCTTGCTGAATTCTTTCTCTTGGGCCCAGTTTTCATATTCTTTCCGCCACCAGGATGCAGCTTCAAACACGTATCCTGCCTGCCTTCCACCCACCAACTACTCCATGGATGACTGTGCCGGCTTCAGTCACGCTGGAGTGTGCTCTGGTCCCACTTAGGCTTAGCGATTAAACCAATCGTTCTCAGTCCTTCCTGGGACCACCCAGACCTAAATGGCCCTGTGTGCAGAGCCTGACCACCTGTACTTCTCGAAGCTCCCCTTTCCTCTCTGCAAGGGCCAGCTCAGTCGACTCTACCACTCTCGCTTCCAGACAGAAGTTCCCAGCATACTCTGTGCCAGAGCATCTACTTTGCAGAGAGCGGGTGCTTAATAAATGTTTATTGACCAAACGCAGGCTTTCTGTTGTTTCTTTTTTCTTACAAAACTATTTAGTCGCAGAATTTAAAAAATACCATTAAAATAATGGCACACGCTAGTTGTTCAATTAATGTTGGTTCACGAATGATTAAAAACAGTTTTGCTTTGGGATGGATTTTGGGGGAGGGGGCAGCTATTTGTTTGGGAGGATGCTTGGGGGTCCAGAAGTTCCACAGAAGTAAATGAAATGACAGTGCTTGAAAGAGTTTTATGAAGCATAAGGAATATGTAGGATAATGATGACATCATGCCATCCAAATACTAGCGTCAGTAAATTCTAGTTTGTTTTAGAGGAAAAGGAACCAGGGTTAGCGACTCCTTAAAGGTTCCTGTGAATGTCACTAGGAAAAAGAAAAGCAAGAAAATGTTATCATTACCCCCCAGCTATACAAACACAAGAAATAAACAGCTCTCTCTCTTTTTTCTTTTTCTTTTTATTATGGAAAATTTCAAACATATACACAGTAGAGAGAAGAGTATAATAAATCCTCACATCTATCACAAAACTTCAACAATAATCAACATTTTGTCTATATTGGACCAACTTATGTGATGCAAAATGGGGCTTCTGAGTTCACTTCAAAAACTGTTTGAAAATAATGTGTAAATAAATGCTTTAGGACTAGGTCCACATTCTTTGGGAAGATTTAGAGATAACATGTACTCCCAGAACCCATTTACATATATTTTCAACATCTGACCAACAATCCCTCTTTGAGTTGGACGATGACCACATCCCAAACACTGTACAATCTCCTGATGAGTGTGTATAATAGAGTCACTGTACTTGTCTCTAGAAAAACAAATTATTTATTTTTAGAACTTTAGAAAATTGTCACTGTGTCTCCATCTGGGGTACAAAGGACCAGTGAGTCCAGTTTGCTCTGGTCCCTGCATTCAGTGGCTCCAGATGTGCCACCAGCCCCCCCCCCCAGCTAGTGTTGTGACAACCCAGAGGGACACTCAGTGAGACGGGCTGCACATCCGGGTTCATCGTCTGTAGAGTCTGTGAGTGTGAAAATTTACACTCGAAAGCAAAACATTAGGGAGCGAGTCGTAGTTTTATGTTGAATATGAGCCATTTCTGGGGAACCACTCTTATTTACTTGGTTCGACCATTTCTTGAAGCATGAGGTGATGTTCCTGGGTATAGCTTTCCTACAAATTTTTTTTTTCTTCCAAGTAACAAGTTTGTATTTTTTACTTTTAGCCCAAGGTCATCAGGTGCTAAGAGCAGAAAATGCTAATGGACCCTCTGACAGTGGGAAGTGAAGTATTAGTATGTATTAAACTGTTATTTGAGAGGAATCCACCACATCGTGCTTCTTGAACACAGTTTCACATTAAGCACATGGCTCAATATGTCTGTTGAATGAATGAAGTTGAGTGTCTTCCTTTAAAGTATTTTTTTTTAGCTATTCATATGTTTTAATACCACAGTAATGTAAATTTTGTCACATAAAATCTCAGTCTACGGCCATGCCACCCTGAACATGCCGGATCCCATCTGATCTCGGAAGCTAAGCAGAGTTGGGCCTGGTTAGTACTTGGATGGGAGACCACCTAGGAAGACAGGTGCTGTAGGCGTACAACAACAACAACAACAAAAACCAGCTATAACCAGTGTATTCTTTGGAATTCAAAATCCGTATTAATAATCTTTTTTACTCCCTGGCCAACCAGGTGCTTACCTGCGCTCGGGGGCTCCATCTCATTCTGCCGCAGGTCCAGCTAGCCGCGGGCACAGGTAAGCCTTCACGCCAGCCACAATGTCTTCACAGCTGAGACTCTCAAACCTGAAGTTTCCTCTGACTACTACCTTTCTGTTTTCCCTTTCTTTTCCCTCCAGTTAGCGGAATAATAGCAAATCAACCTTGCTATTCATATAAGTGATTTTGTATTTTAAAAAAACTCTCATTTAATTCTCTTCCCCACATCCACTCCCAGATACCTTAAATATCGACTTTTCTGAACATTACTGCTGGAGTCATCTTCCATAGGTTCAGATCCGGGCATGTTCCTTCGAGCTCACTTTCCTTTTCTGTCTCTTGCCTTCTATAGTCAAAACCCTCCATGATTTGATCCAAATCCATCATTCTAGCCTTATCTCCCACTCAATCAACTCTGGTAGCCTGGTCTGTGACAAGCCCTACCAAACAGTCCCTGTTCTCAGTTGCCTTTCCTTAAACTATTGCCTCTGTCAGGTGCTCTTGCTTCCAGATCAGCTTTTGCAAGTTTAACTAGTCTTTAAAGGCTGATTCAAATCATTTGCCTTCAAAATGTTCTTTTCCCATCACCAAAGTTTGAACAAGAGCCTCCGCACATTATTGAATACTTGGTTGATGTCTGGAACACGGAGTTGACCACAATCTGTCTTGGCATCCAATTGTTTCTCTTCTCCATCAGACTATACACTAAGAAGACAGAGACAGTCTAAATCATTTTTGTATCCAACCCAATGAATGTGAAATTCCCATCGCAGGTGCTTTATTGTTTATTGAATTGTCGAATTCTATATCAAGATTTGCTTTGATCTAATTGATAGCGTTAAGAATAAAATTTAGCTTATTTTGAGGAGCAAGATCTTTATGTTGTTTTTCTTAATAATCTGCTCTTTATTGCAATAGAAAATGTCCATTCATAATAGAACTTCTACAGTAGGAATTGTTCAGTGGATAAAAATTCATGGTATTTATCAAACTAGTCATCAGCTAATGTAACAAGTAATGACATGGTAAGAGGAAGGCACAGTACAGGTGAAAGAATCTATGTAAATATCACAGGAGTTTCTGATTACAGTTAAAAGAGAGAAACTATATAAAGTGCTTCCTCATCATCTGGTACAGACTAAGCACTCGGTAAATGTTACCTAATATTATACGGCAAGCAAAGTGGCTGGAAAACACTTTCTTTCTCCTATGTATCCTACTTAGTTTTGCGTGACAGCTGATGTTAACTTGGAACCGTGTTCAGTTTTAAGTCAGTCAGACGTGTCTTTTTGTGATATTTTTAAGCACAAGTAACAAAGACTGAGACATGTGAGGAGATAGTGTGATGTAATTGGCCACGTGCACTATTGACGAGGACTTGGCTTCCCTCCGTACCGCTCGATATTCAGTGAAATAAATAATGGCGATAATTGTCACATTCCTAACGGAGACATCTGCTGAACCAGGCAACTCAGGCAAAGCTGTTTGCTACTGACAGCTTGTTTCTAATGTGAATATTGCCATTAAGAAAAAATAGGATTTCTGTATTTATCGTGTTACCTAATATGTTGTTTTGGCAATGCTTCATCTGGGGACCAAAAGACCTAGGCCTGATAATTAAATTCAACATGTAAACTCCTATATTTGCTTAAAGGACTGTAAGAAGATCTCTACCTGTAAATGCAGTATATATACACAATGAAAATAAAAAACCCAACAGTTAAGAATGGTACTTACCGAAGAGTAAAAGTCACCTCCATGGTCCCCACCACCATTCCTCCTCTCCAGAGATTATCTTTTGAATCACACACTGTGTAAAAATCACACACACACACACACACACACACACACACACACACACACACAAATGATAAAAATCAACCAATTCCGTTTATATATGGCCTCGAATTTCAGAAAATCCCAATGTTGCAGGATGCCCACGACGAATCACTACATCTTTTGATTTTTCTCTATTTGTCAATATCATCATTTAAAAAGTCTCTATTTCAAAGTGCTATTCCAAAGGACCCAGAAAAGTGAAAGCTCTCTATTCCTTCCTTTGATGATCGCTAAGTAGCTGAAGCAGTTTCACCCTTAGACCATATGAGAAAGGTCCTTCCCCCTGGGCTTGAAACTTTTGAGGGTCCTACTCCCGCCTGCCCTTGGCCCTGCTCATGGATGAGGCGTCTGTGTGGCGGAGAAGACAGGCCCACTCAGAGCTCTTGTGCCCTCTACCACATTTGGGGGAACCTGGTTAGAGAAAGTCTCAGCTTACAAGGTCTCTGTAACTCTCAAGGCTCCTTCCCCATCTCTTTCTTCCTTCCTACTATTTAATGGTCTGGAACTCTAAAGAGTCTGAGAAATCTAAATTCAAATCTAATCTTTTAGGTCATTATGAAGATGTTAAGGTCGAAGGATTTAAGTATTTAACAATTTGTTAGCTTGATTTACAACTTTAAAATATTTAGATATATGGCATATTGGCTTCATTACGTACTTTTGACTTGGGCTGCCTCAAATGTTAAGAGGTTGACCTGATTTGAAGATGTCATCGTGAAGTTCATATACTTAAATGCCTTTCCATCTGAATTGTGTTTCTGATAGTTCCTTGAAACAAAGGCAAAATGAATCTGACTCTTTAAATCACTAGTTATATATATATATATATATATATATATATATATATATATATACACACACACACACACATATATATGTATATATATATGTATGTATGTTCTGGTTTCAAATTATTCTGTCCCTCTTATATGTTTATATGTATATACCTACTGTTGATATAGTCAGCGAAGGTATATCCTACTAGAGGTAGAACAAAACTTGGCTTTGTTAATCTCTTTTGGAAATGCTAAGCTTTCATAGCTTGTTCTTCATTTCAAACAGTTTTTTATGGATCTGTCATTCTGCTCTCACCTCTTTTTCCTGTTGATAAATTATCTCTCTTTCAATAAATAGTAAGAACTCTTCAAAACAAAATTTTATTTAGGCATACTTTCACTTTACAGAAAAAGGGACAAGGGTAGCATGATCTTTTAGGCAAAGTCTAGGAGTTTTGGTCCATACAAGTTTGGCAGGCTTAAATCAGTTCCGTTTTCATTTTGTACTTATTTTTTAAACAAATTTATAGAGATGATGCAGGAGGTAGAAAGAGTCATGGTTTGGGGAAGGGGGTTGTTTTTCAACAATAATTACATTTTACCCAGGGTTCCATCTCGTTCCTTATTCATAGAGGGTCCTCCAGGCAGGAGTTAACAAAATTAAATAGGCATTCATTTACACGGCTGATATGTGTGTTTTGCGTGTGTGTGTTTTGCGTGTGTGTGTGTGTTTGCGTGTGTGTGGGTGTGTATTTTTTCTTTCCGCCATGTTCTTCATCACTCGTTTTTCCCACGCTCCCCTGACGGATGACCGCTGTTAACTAGGTACTTGTGTGTGCAAGCGGGTTTCTTTAGACAGATACCAGTTCTTATATGACTGCTTTTTTCACTTAATAGCATTGCAGATCTTTTTCTTATCAGTTCAGAGAAAGCTCCTTATTCTTTCTTGAACATTGCATAGAATCATTCCATTATATAGCTGTCCTATAATTTAATTTATAATTTTTATTTCTTAAGAACAATTTTATATTTACAAAAAAATTGTGAATATAGTATAGAGAATGCCTATATATCTGTTTTACTTTAGCATTTACTTTAGCATTTTACATTTTACTTTAGCATGGTACACTTGTTAAAATTATTGAACCTATATGAATACGTCATTATTAGCTAAAGTCTATACTTTGTCCAGATTTCTTTGGTTTTACTGTTTTCTTACATAGGAGATCACATTATATTTAGTCATCATATCTCTTTAGGCTCCTTTTGGCGGTGACAGTATCTTAGACTTTCCTTGGTTTTACTTATTTTCACAGTTTGGAGGAGTACTGGTCAAGTATTTTGCAAAATGTCCCTCAATCGAGATTTATTTAATTTATTTTTGTACAAATATATTTGTTCTAAAAAAGTTTTTTGATGAATGCTTGATTTCTTTCCTAATTGCTTGCTGTTATAAATAGTGGTTCAGTGAGTAACAGCGTAGCACACACGTTGCCTCTTCAATGTTACTTTCAGCCACTTCACATGTTACCTGTATAAAAGATAAATTCCCAGAAGTAGCATCAATAGGTTAAAGAGTAAATGCATTTTTAAACTTTGACGTGATTGCCAAATTTCCTTCCATAAAAACTCTATCAGTTTATACTATATGTCCGAGAGTGCCCATTTCCTGACAGCTTCGCCAACAGAGTATGTTGCCGCACTTTTGGGTTTTTACCTGTCTGATAGAGAAAATTGGTATCTCAATGTGGTTTTAATAACATTTGCTATGAGTGAGGATGAGGTATTTATATGTACTATTGCTTATTATAAATGTTTTCTTCCATTGTATTTCCTAAGTATTTTTCATGTATATAAAACTATTGATGTCTGTATAATAATTTCATAAAGTAGAGATCTTTTCAGCTCAGTGTCTCGGGGATGCTTGCCATGTACCTCCATGTTCGATCTTGTACTCATATACTGAATCCTGTCCTCGAATGCAATAGTAGGTAACAGGATATTTCTAACTACACATAATTACGTATTCCTGAGAAACTGCTGTTAACCATCTCGAGAGATGTCCGAGGAATGTTACATTTCTGGCTTCTAGTAAGAACGTTGTTCTGTTGTGTGTCTTCTTTGCCATCCTGCTGTCAGCCAGGAGCTGTATCAGTCCATCATTCTTTGTGTGGAGAGCAGAGATCATCACCCAGGTAGAGAAAAGTGACCTTAGCACTACCCCCCCCCCCTTTATCAGCAAGCCACAAAAATGTGGCATTAATGTTTACAAAGAAGGCATCCATCCAGGTTTTAGCCTTGATTATGAAAAAGAAGAGTGATATATTATAATTACTCTTGAAAGCAAGTTAATTCTGAGAAATTTTGAAGGGAGGGACGGCTATCTTCTTTTTCTTCTTCATGGAGAGCCCTCATGTGTGTTTGAGAAGATCTAATGAACGATCTCAAGAATAAGCTTTTCAAACACAGGTGATGACAAAATCATGGCTTAAAGAAGGGGAAAAAAAACCCACACAATTCTTTCTTTTCCTCTAACTTCTGTAATTACCTTAATTTAACAATTTATTATGGGCCTAACATCTGGTAAGATGCTGATATGAGTGCTGGAGGTATAAACGAACTATGACATACTCCACTCCCTGATCTCCCACATAATTATAATTTAAGCAAAGGAGAGAGGCCTAGAAAAAATAATTATGAATTGATGTTTTAAGTGCTATTGAAAAGGTATGTACAAGGGAGTGTTACAGAGTCTGCCAATAATTCTGTAGGGGATTAGGGATAGGGATGAGAGGTAAGCAAGAGGAGGGAGGAGATTACAGGGAAGAGATGACATGTAAGGAGTGAGGAAGATTGACGGAGACTAAGCTGTTGACTCTTACATGATCCCTGATTCAGTTGATCCCTTTAGAATAAGGTCATATTCCCCCCCAAGAATGGCACCTTATGTTAGTCATTTGTGTGATGATTTGAGATGGCATACTGATCCAACTCAAAATGAAATTGATTTACTTGGAAAATTATTCTCTGTCACTTTGGTTGACTCTTTTTGATTAAATCAAGGAGAATCTGTCTGTAATCGATATCCTTTTTTACATCTCTAACATTTTCATTACTTTTAAAATATAAAGATATTGAGACTCAGAGCATTCAGGAACAACTGTGTGTAATAATACTGTGTTATTTTATTTTTATTTATTATTTTTAAAATTAATTTTTTATGACGACATTGTTTAACAAAATCCAATGCTGTATTATTTTAATTGTATTTATTTTGAAGAGTATTTTCTATTTCCTGCAAATGATACTAGCCTTCCATTTACAACTGCAATGTAAAATTTTGAATTCATTCCTTCATTCATTCAATAAACATTTATTTTATTGAGTACTTTCTCGGTGCCAGGCACTATTCAAAGAACTTGCGGTAGGTTAGTGGATATGACAAAAGATCCCTTTGTCTTATCTACTTTGGTCGAGGACTTTATAACAGCTTATTCTTAGTTTAATTTTAAAACAAATGGAGTCAATTGTAAAGAAACTAGTAAGTCAATAATAATAGAGGTGATAGTGGTATTGGGTACCAGAGGGAGTTATATGAAGTTAAGATAGACGCTGCATCAAACTGCCTGGGGGCAAATCCTGGTTCAGTCACCTGTTACTTCTGCGACCTTGAGTTAGTTACTTCATTGTGCTTGAATTTCCTTCCTTCCCTTCTAAAATAGTATGAGAAATCAGTAAATGTTGACTAGATAGGCAAAAGTCCTGAAATTGATATTCAAATGTCTGAGTTAGCAGAAATGTTAGAATAGACCATTTAAACAATTGTTTAAAACAATGCGGGATCAGGGCTTTTTGGCTTTCTGTTTGTTTGTTTTAAACTTTTTATTGTGAAATAATTTTAGAATCATAGAAAATCACAAAAATAGAACAGGGAGTGCTCGACCCAGCTTCCCCTAACATTAACATCTCGTGCGACCATATGTCAGGACCAAAACTGAGGCGCTAACGCCAGTGTGACAAAGAC
Organism: Rousettus aegyptiacus; assembly: GCF_014176215.1. Lineage (NCBI taxonomy): Eukaryota > Metazoa > Chordata > Mammalia > Chiroptera > Pteropodidae > Rousettus > Rousettus aegyptiacus. Next base: position 40,503,342 of record NW_023416288.1, on the reverse strand, counting down.
TTCGCTGGGATGGCCCCGCCTCCCCGGTCTCCTCCTCCGTGATCCCGAGCCCGGCATCTCGCGTCGCATGTAGTTGTCAGGTCCTCTTCGTCTCTGACAGCGTGGACTGTGCCTTCGGTCTCTCCGTGTGTCTCACGACTTTGACACTTTTAAAGAGGACGAGCCAGGTTTTTGTAGAATTTGCTTCAGTTTTGCTATGCCCACTGTTTTCTCACGTTTAAATTCAGTTTGTGCATTTTGATCAGACTACTTGGAAGTGGCGTGTCCTTCTCAGGACATCATAATCCAGGAGTGCACAGTATTGATATCTCGTTACTAGTGATATTAACTCCCATCACTTGGCTAAGGTGCTATTTCCAGGTTTCTCCACTATAAAGTTACTATTTTTACCTTTATAATTAATAAATATTTGGGGAAGACACTGAGATTATGACAATATCCTGTTCCTATTCCACTGATTTTAGCATCCATTGATAGATTTTGCCTACAACAAACATTACTGTGGTTCATTTTTGGTTTTTTACTTCTTCATTTGTTTCACGTTTATGAATTAGACTTTTTATGTAAGAACCGTCTCTTCTCCCCCATTTATTTTTAAATTCAATTACATAGTTGTTGATATCAGTATGATTCATTGATGTTTATTTTATTCAATGTGTTATAAACCCATTGTTAGTTGTTATTTATTTCTTAGTATCGGTATTTGTTTCTTCCTCAAATTATTCTACCTTTGGCCATTGGGAGCTCTTTCTGGGTAGCCTTTATGTCTTTTTGACACGCCGCAATTGTTTTTCAAGCACTTTTTTGCTATCACGAGCTGTTCCAGACTCACTTTATCCTTATATTTTCCCTGCCCCTGTCTAGGAGTTAACCACTTCATTGTAGAAAGACTTAAATAAAATAAAATAAAATTTTACAGTATAAATAATAAACATAGAAAAATTTTAAGAAACACAAAATTTTAATTTAAAAATAAAACTTTAAATGAATTTAAAATAAGACAAGGTCGAATGTAGATGAAGGCAGTATGATTTTTTTTTCTTGGAATTTGGCTGCTACAGGAATTATAGTTTTCCTCTCAGTGCTAGGTTGATAGTATGTATTGATCAGGTGATTATGACATTGAAACATGGAGCGATGGAGGGGTGTTAAATCTGAAGAGAGTAACAATACAATACAGCATAAAGATTAAGAGCATACATTCTAGAATCGGATTAGATACATTCAATTTCTAGCTCAGACTTACTAGCTGTATGACATTAGGCAAGTTACTTTTCTGTGTCACACTTTCTTCGTGTGTAAAAACTTATTTAGATGAGTTCTTGGCACCTAATAAGGAAAAATAGCACCACCAATTTAGTGGTCTTTAAATTTTACAAAGAACTTTCAATTATATTGGGTCACTTTTATCACCAATAGCACATTGCTTATTACTGTTTCAAATTTTTCATCGTCCCTAACGTGGACCATAAAATTACATGGTGCGATACTGTCGCGTATCCATTGTTGAGAGCCATATTGCTCTAACTTATACTTTGCCTAAAATACGAATCTGGGAACACATAAACCATCGGTTCCTTCCTTGAAAATAAAGGGACTCTCAAGGGCATTTGGTCACATTTCTATTTGTCATTGGTAGAATTATGAATAATTATTGATACTGTAGAGTGTTCTTAAAAAATATGATCCGCAGTGAATTCGACTTTAAGCTTTTGTAGAGACGGAGATTCTTTTGTCAAGGGGTACCCCTCGATTAGCACTGATTTCCCTGGGGAGCAGTTGCCCTGGGATAGCACAGGCTTGAGATGCATAGCTCACTTAATTCACCTTCCTCCGGAAGTTACTTCCAATTAAAATTTTTCTAACAAAAATACTTCTTTCTTGTTTGTATCTATGCTGCACATTTCCTCACTTTATCATTCAGTTCAATAGCAATTCCAAAAACAATCTTCAAAGACCAATAGTTTGATCTTTGGGTTAAAGATAAACATATAGGCTTTTCTTCTTTCTGACTAGGCCAAGCTCTCCAGCCAAGAAGTGGAGCATATGTCTTACATTAGAGAATCTTATCAGGCTCAGAAGATGTACTCCCATTTCCTGTTCATACCACGCTTACGTGCTGTGGAGCTAAATTATAATCATAGCTGCTATGCTATTTTTAAAATGCAGCTACAGTTTGAGTTCCTGGCTCCCTTTTAAAACCATGACCATGCTGCCACTTGCTCCTCACAGGCGCTATTTTCCAGTGTTTTTGAGCCGAAATAAGAAACATTGTTATGCGAACATCCAATAAACCTTGCTACCTTGCTGGGAAGTTCATTTGGTAAAGGAGATGGATAAGACGTTTCTCTGAAAACGAAATAAAGTGCTTCCTTGTCTACGTTTCATTCATTTGCTTAACCGAGAGATGGGGGTGGGATGGGGCATGGGAAGTTAATCTGACAAGCTAATGAAAAAGAAAAAAGACAACTTTGTTTTAAATGAAGCAACGACCTTGATATATCCTTTAAACCAAGTAAAGCTAAGATTTGACGTCTATCAGATACCTATTTAATTTGGAAGAAAAGTAGCTGCAAAGTCGAGTTTGCCTATCTATTGTTGGTAGGAGTGTGTGTTGGCTGGTTTTTGTTTGCTTGCTTGAAGTATGTGTCTCGCTGCTTATAACTATTAAATTAGCTAGATAATTCTGTGCTGTGTAGGTTCAACCATAACCTATTATTAGTTTCCATATGTAAGAATTTGGGGATAAATCATGTCCAAAGGGTCTTCCTCCTGGCTTCATAATTCAGTTTAGAGATAGAGTGCTCAAAGGGGAGGGAAAGGAGATTGAATTCAGACATAGAAAAGAGACTCACATTTCAGTTATTAATATTTCCATTTGACAGAAATTTTTATCACTTAGAATATAAATGGACACAGATAAAAGGGTAGGTCAGCAAGCCACAGAATAAATCTCTTTCAACTCTTTGCCTGGAGAAGAGTTACTGAAGTTCTTCATATGTTACAACTCTGAAGTTCCTCTTTAGAGCACTAATTTTGGCATCAAAAGTTGGATCATTCGGGTTCAAACATCTGTTATTTCTGGATGGCTTTAAAATTCCATTGCAAGCTCAAAAATGCTTGAATCGCAAAGCATGTCCTCATGAGAAGTGTCTACTTGGTGTGTGTTTGCCCTTCTCTCTCACGAATCTTCCACGAACACTTCATCCCGGCCTACAATATCTGCTCTGTTTCTCTACATGGAGTGGTAACATCGAGTGTCTCTTTCACTCAGATCCTCGTTTCAGAGATTCAGTTTTGGGCATGGAATGCGTCTCCTTGCTAAGTTTATTCTTTATGCGTTATGGAATGCACTGGAATGTATGTAAATACTTTTCAAAGTCAAGACTCGCTGTTTTCCTCCGCTAGCACTTGCCATTACCTGACTGCTCCATACCAATTTTTCTTAGAACTTTGCAAGTTCTGGCAAGATTTTTTGGAGAAAGATAAACGCAGTCAAATAACCCTTAAGGGGCAAAGGTAGGGCAAACAAATTTCTTTTCCTGAGAAATAGTTGCACTATAACTTTTCCCCCGATTCCATGCAGCACCTCAACTAAGAGGTATGATTGCAAGCAGATTTATTAGCAGAATAAATGTCCTCATATTGAAAAACCAGCGTCTATGATGAGCACATATCAAAGAGAGTCAAGTTCTTACCACTGTCACACCAAGCTACTGAACTCTGTAGCTCCGCATTTTTCCAAACTTTTGAATGCTTTTTAAAGGCGAAACGGATAGACATTTAGGAAATGTAGAATTTTGGTGGGGGCCACACCATTGCCAATTTGACTAGGTTCTGAAGTCATTTAAAAACGGTTGAGGTTTAGACGAACTTTCCAAAGCGAGTCTTGGCTTCGATTTGCCACGTGTGGCCATGTATCTAAAGAAAACAACTTGGGAGATTTTTTTTTTTCTTTTGTATACACACTTTGTGTTTTCTCTCTCGACCCCATAACGGTCATAAATTAATACAGCATGTACTGTCCTAAGAATGGCAGTTTATGAAGTAAATGATTTATAGCAAAACTGAATAGACCAACGGAGGGTCTCGGCCTTTGGCCCTCCAGTGTCAGTGGTGAATTTTTGAATTCTCAGTTCCTGGGCTATTCTGATGGCAGCAACTGTCCCTCCAGTACCAGGGCGTGACTGCCACTGGGTCATTAATCTTCCGTTGGCCCTTCTGACTCCTTTATCTCCAGATGCACATAATGAGTTTTAAACCCACCCGGCCACTGACTTCCTGGACTTTTACCCTCTCAGGCTTAGCTCTGCTTTTCCACAGAAGTAATTGTGATGTTTGGACGGCTGCCCGCCTCAGAGTATGTGCTGTGGTTTCTGCTTTTCTCCTGGTTCTTTTTAAAAGCATCACGCATAAATTAAAGGTTTACTCTTTTTAAGAAATTATTATTACCCCTTATCTGTTGGACCGAGAGGGTAATACTAGGTTGCATTCTGCCTTTTTAAATTATATTTATGAACTTTTAAAAAATCTTTGCTACTGAATTCCAAGGTCCTTGTTGGACTGTTTTTATTTGTGTCTTTCACAGGGATGGCCAAGTGCTTGTCACTGAGAGCAGAAGGGTGACATGAGGCCCACCATATTGGAGAGCTGGCTCTTCTGTGAACTAGTATGTGACAACTGGGTTATTGTTTAACCCCTATAAGCCTTAGTTAAAGAAGATAATGTGTGTAAACCACTCAGCATGTGTTCTGAGCAGTCGTTACTCAAAAGGTCAGCGGTCAGGGGTATGTACCTACGTGTTGACCCGAAGGAGGAAGAGCAACTGCTCCTTGGGTGATCTTTGGATCCTCATTTTCTGGCGCATGAAGAGTTTTCTACAGAAGAACCCAAGGGAATCTCTCATGTAAATTATTTATACTGATAGCGCATGTTTATATGCACTAGTCAACAAAATCTAAGCAGTAGCCATTTCTAAACACTGCCTCTGAAATTACTAATTGCTGTTTCAAAATCCAAGTGACCAAATGCATGGACAGCCCTAGCCTGGGCAGAGTCTGTGAGTCTGAGATGTGCTCAGTAGCTGCGTGGTGACCTTAGGCAGTGGTCTGGAGGCCGGACTATCAGACACCTTGCCTGGCCTTTGACTCTGAACCTGGCAAGTCTCTCTGGCAATGAAAGTTTTCTAAATTATGAACCCTTGGAGAATATGAAGAAAGCTATGCATAGATAAGCTGTGCGGTAGGAGGTGGGTGACGGAGAGAGAGGAAAGAAACAGAGAGATCAGAAATTGAGAGACAAGAGGAGGAAAAGGAAGAGAGATGAGTCAAGGAGCCAGAATTGGAGCAAACACCTGGGAGAGGCAATCAAACACCTGGGGCCGGCTTCCAACAGACTTGGTCTCAAGTCCTCATTATCAAGCCGTGTGATTCCAGGCAAGTTACTTAACTTTTTAAAGCCTCAGTTTCCTTATCTATATTAAGGAACAAAAAAGAACATTTATCTCAAAGCGTTTTGTGAGGATCAAATGAAATCATGCATTTAAAAGCATGCAGCCCAGTGAACACATTGTGTTATAACTTTCCTACTTCATAACATATCGAAGACCCTTCTTCATATATGGTATTAATGTTTATTTATTTACTTAGGTATTGGTTTTTATTAGAAAAAGGCATCACTAGAACCAAATGCATATAGTTTTGTCAATCTATATAGACAATAGATTCCTATTGCTGTATTTTGCAGGAACTTTGCAGATAAGGGATGCTAGGCACCTTTTCTCTTTTCTTAAGGGCTGATTGTACCACCTTAAGAAATATTGACTTAATAGTTCAAATACCAATGAGGCATTCATTCATTCATTTTTTTCTTAATTTTTTTTTATTTTTCAGTTATCGTTGACATTCAATATTATATTAGTTTCAAGTGTACAGAATAGTGGTTAGACATTTATATAACTTACAAAGTGACACCGCTATAAATCTAGTACCCATGCACTATATACGTAGTTATTACAATATGATTGACTATATTCCCTATGCTGGACTTTTGTTCTTCTGACGATTTTGTAACCGCCAATTTGCACTTCTTAATCCCTTTGCCTTTTTCACACACACTCCCAACCCCCCACCCATTTGGCCACCATCAATTTGTTCTCTGTATCCATACACTTGTCCCTGTCTTATTTGTTCGGTTATTTGTGTGTGTGTGTGTGTGTGTGTGTGTGTGTGTGTGTGTGTGTGTGTGTGTGTTTTAGATTCCACATATAAGTGAAATCATCCTGTATTTGTCTTTTTCTGCCTGACTTATTTCACTTAACATGATACCCTCTAGATCCATCCATGGCGTCACGAACGCATTCTTTCATTCAACAGGAGTCCACTAGGGCAGAGCCAAATGCACAGTCGGGTGAGCACCGGATGCCCCGTAGAGGTGAGCACCCGGTGGGGAACTAAATAGAGTCCCCGCCCTAACCGAGTCGCGGGGATTGCCTCCTTGGTCTGCCCCTCTGACGGGCCGGGGAGGCTTCTCGTGTTGTACCAGAGCGCATTGCCAGGGCTTCCTGAGTCGTCAGGCAGCCCGAGGGGCAGGGAGATAGGCGAGGGTCTGCGAAGTCCATTCCACGCTGCGTCTCTGCCCCCCACTCTCCCAGGTTCACGTCGTTCTGCTCCGGCTCCGACTCCCTGGGCTGCGCCGTGCACTTTCCTTCTCAAATCTCTGCGATGGATGGATGGCGATCTTTGCTGCCGGTCCTTCGTGGCCCGTCCTTGGGGGATTACGACAACTTGTGAACATTAACGCGTTATACCTGGAGAGTGTTTTAGCTTCACGAATGAAAAGCAGAGACGTGGGTCAAGGCATAGTTGATACGGCCATTGCATTTGATGATGTCCTTTCCAATTATGTTCTTCAAAATGGGCATGAATGTTTTCAAGTTAATAATTCAACCCAACTATATATTGAGTGCCTCTTATAAAAAATGTAAAAAAATAGTTAAGACTCCACCTTTGCCCCTCGGTTGGTAAATTGAACTACTTTCAGTTTTCATCTGTGTGCTCCCCAAGGGACCTGTTTGTCCGATTGCATCTATCAATTAACATTTGTATCTCTGATTGGATCCTTGTCCCGTCTCCCATGAATACCCCACAGAGAGGTTAGAAAGAAATTAGATTTTCAGCATCTGATGATTTGGGTCTAGTGAGGATTTCTAAATTCTCGAAGTGTGTTTGTGTGTCGGGGTGGGGGTGGGGGTCTTCATTTATCCTGTTTGCTAGCTAATAACTGGGGTGGAACAGGAGAGCGAGGAAGGAATGTGTAGGGAGGGCTGCCTGTTGACATTTGGCGAGCTACTGTCATCGGCACGAAGAACTGGTCATTTTTCGCATTGTTCCTTTTCCTCTGCTGTCCTCTCAGCCGAGCTTTCACTGAGATTTGAAGCCTATCCTATTATTTAAAGATCGGAATCAGGGTTTTAGGATGAAGCATCAAGTTTGCTTTCAGCCTCAGTCTCGAATAGGGTTTAAATTGCTTAACTAGAGATAGTTTCCAACTTGATACCTTCCCAACACTTCACCCCAGATCTCCGTGCTGGGTTACAGACCTATTTTAGCTGGCTCCCTTTTCTTCCGGGGCCGATAAAGCTGAGATTGCAACATTATAAGCAGTTCAACCAATCATTATGTATAAACCTCAGCCCATTTATATAATTCAATCCTTCTGGTAGTAATGACATGGAAGATGCCAATAGGGAAGATCACAAGCCTGTCAAAGTCCCAAATCATCTGTGGCATCGGGGCCACAGAGCCTCTCTCCTTGGAAGTAAAACAGTAGCTCTAATGGTGAGCAAATGCCCTCCTTCGGGACAGTATTTCAAGACGGTGGAGTGTACATGTCTCATACAAACATCTATAATCGCTTTAGAGGATAATTATCAGCAGTAGGCTGGGAAGCAGGAACACAAAAACGGTTGATACTGTCTGGAAGACCGCGCTGCACGTCCCGAGAGAAGCAGTGAGTGTTCGGGCCCGGGACCCTTATCCCAACTGCGAAATAGCACAGCCTGTGTGAAGACAGGACAGGCTAATTTTCCAGCATAACGCGGTGTTTTATTTCACCATAGCGGACTGCTGGGAACTCTCTGGAGGCCCCGGCAGCTGCGTCTCGTCTTGAGTATGAAGCCTGGGGGAAGAGAAAGAGAGAGAGACTCATAATTCACCAGAGGCTCAGCCATAAGAAAACCATTCTGAGTAACTGAATCGGACACAGAGGGGGGGCTGCGATTTCATTCCTAAGCCAAGAATGCTTTTTGTCTGTCCTTCTCTCCTTATCGGCTATGTGTCCTCATGAAAAGATCATTTATAGATGATGGAATGGGTGCATCAGAGCCGGCTTCTGTTTCTTTCCTTCTCTTTCCCCAATTGCTGCCGTCCCGTTTAAAAGGCTCTTTGTTAAAGACTGAAAGAGCAGATGCAGCTCAGATATCGTACATCATTTTTTTCTGGAGGTGGTATTTTATCTCGAATTGGTCTGACATCATATTTGTGTTGAAAGTAGTTCTGCTGCTGATCCAAATATTCTAGGAAGTTGAGAAACCCATAGCAAAGTAGTATTTTATGTGTTTCTCTTTAAAATGATGTAGGTATGGGAAGAATTGATAATGTCGATTAAATGATACACAGAAGAAATGAACATAAAATGGCATTATGGGCTAGGGTGAATCAGGGGAGGCCTTGTGGGAGAGGTTAGATTAATAGAAAGTGCTAGATAAATATGAGTAGAGGCATGGAGCCAGGAATGAACTTAGCGAGTGCAAATGTAAGAAAACTTGTTTATTAGGTACATAAAGTTAAAAGGAGGGAGAAGAAGAAGGTGGTCAGGTGCTACGGAGACTAAAAATTAGGTTTAAGATTTCATATTATTTTAATAATTAGTAGCTGTTCATGTTCATATTTGTGAAAAAATGTTTTAAATATATCATAAAAAGGACAATTATTTACAGTCCCACTAGTCATAGAATGAGGATGGTGAACATTCCAGTGCATTTTCTTTCAGAAATTTTGTGTGCAAATTTATTGTGCTAGTTTTAGATCCCTTGGAGGAAGATCCTGAGACAAGGATTCGAAGGCAAGCGTTTTATTTAGGAGATGATTCCAAGGAAACACTGGTAGGGGAATTGGAAGTAGTCAGATAGGAAAGAAAGGAAGCCCCCAAAAGGACATGGTCTCAGATGCGTCAATCGGAATGCAGTCATGTGGGCAGCTCACAATTATCCCACGGACTGCAGAGGAAGTCAGTCGAGAGTTAATTGGGGGTGAGCATTAACTCTCTGACTGGGTCTCGCCGGTCTAGAAAAAGAACCCTAAGCAGTGTTGTAGCTATTGGCAGCAAAGAGCCCTCAGTATGTATTGGGGATATGGGTGCTACATGAATATACCTAAATTATATTTTTATTTATAAAAATAGCTTTCTGTACATCAGGCTTTTTGCTATGTGTCTCACTTGCATTAGCTCATGTAATTCTCACAGAAGCCCTGTAAGATAGGTATTGCTCTTATCTCCTGAGGGTTAGAGTCTGGGATTAAAGGCTGGTAGAAGTAGATATGAGTGTCATACTCCCTGACATTAAACATACGACATCACAAAGAAATGATGCACTTAAAGTTTTGATCATAGCCTTATTCACCCAGCTCCTCTCTTCCACCCATTTTCTTGTCTTTCTGTCAACACAGTTTTCCCTTCGAAACTGTAAAAGTCTTCTCTGTTTTCAGAGATATTTGTTAGAAAACAAAACAAGAACTTGAGACATAAAGGATCTGTAAAAGATGCCGGTCACTTGTGTCTGTTGAGCATCTCCTTCTCATCTTCTTCTGGTACATACGCTTTATTTCATTTGGGAGAAATGATCCGCCTTTGCTCCTTGTAGTTTTAATGGGCTGCTGACTAGTCTTCAGTCTACGGGGGTGAACATGAGATCCAGACTCAGCCAACCTTAGTCTCCATCTGAGCCTCAGTGATTAGCTAGAAATGCGTTTATGCATCAAGCTGAGCTAACCAGAGTCTTTCCCTGGGACTTTATATCAGGCCTTGGGAGAAGGAAGGTGATGTCGCTAGACTGAGATGACATAATCAGGAATTTTCTGAACTATGCTCCACTTCTCCACAGCAGTGTAGAAGAAGCCCATTGGCATAGAAGGGAATGTAACCGGAGCAGAGATAGAGATAGATAAAGAGATAGAAATAGAAATAGAGAGAGAGATCTGCCCGCGTGGCTAAGTCTCTGCATTCCCCCGAGGTCTACTCCTCCTGGACTTCCCACTGCATGAACCAAGTAAACAATAAACCAATAAACATTAACCTTACTCCTTCCTTCCATCTTTCCTTCTTTCTTTCATTCTTGTTTATTTACTTGTTTATCCATTCGTTTGTTTATTTATAGCTGGTTTGACTTGGGTTTTTATTTCTTGCAACTATAGAGTCTTAACTAATTCAGAACCTACTGCATTCTGACAGTTTGTTTGGGACCTTTAAATTATATAGTGGTGCAAGAGAGCAGGGAGGTGGAGAGAATCGAATTATGACGGGACGGGAATGACCTTCTTCTGTCCTTCACAATGTTATTTGCCTCCATGACTCCCAGATCGATTCTAACTCTCTGAGGCATAAAGGATGCATCTGCCTTCGGGAAGTGCTGAATTGCAGCGGAGACACGGAGCGTGGTTTCCTATTGACTGCTGCCTTTGCCTTCAGCTAGTGATGGCGTTCGCCAACAGGAAGTGAACCGATTGGGACGATCTGGTTTTTCCCTCCTACCCTTGCATCTCAAGGACATGGAGAACTCTGGTTTTAGGGGACAGAACCTGATGGTTCTGTGAGCTCTAACCCTGGCTTGAGCAGTTTTTTGCTTGTGCGATCCTTCAAAGATTTGGCAGATCTAAGATTGCAACATGATTTTATTCATCTGGAAGCTATAAGACATCCTCGAAAAGATAGCTGCCATTTATTAAGCACTTGCTGTATGCTGGGATTGCACTTAGGCTTTGTGTATACTACAGTAATCCTCTCAGAGTCCTGCAAAGTAGGCGTTATCCCATGATGTCTCTGCTAGATCAGTGTGGGCGGTCCAGAGCCAAGATCGCCCCTTAGAGTTCTCGAGTTGGGTGGAAATAATCAGGCCCTCGTGCACCAGCCTTGCCCAGTCATCGGCTGGGGTTGTTTCAAGAGGAACATAACCTATGTGGAAAGCTGAGGGAGACCCTGAGGAAACTCAGCCGGCCACATTTTTCCCAGCCGGGTGGTGAGGCCTTCCTTAAAGGGAAGAGCATCGCATTTCCATGTCTGCCACCTCGCTCAATTGAAGTCATACGATAGAGTATTATAGTGCTACGAAAATGCCCCCTGTAAACCAAACAAGGGAATACACTGAAATACTACTGGTTTGGTGGCCTCATCAGGCCATCGGTGTCACGAAAGAGGCATTGTTCTAGATAGTATTTCTCATCCTTTCCTTTCACTATTGCCCAGATTTCCACCCCGGGAGCATGTTTAGACATTTTTTCCCCTTAATTGTTTCCTCACTATGAAAATTTAATATCAGAGTTACACTGTTGTTGACATATGAAATGTCCAAACCTGTAGAGAATTTTTATAAGAGTTCATTTGAGCCAAACTGACAACAGGCTGAGAAGCAAGATCTCAAATGCTAAAGAGAATGACAGTTTAACAAGTTTTTTTTTTTTTTAATGCATTTGGAATTAAGGAGGGAACGTAAGGAAGATTCCAGGAAGGTGGGAGAAAGGAAGGCAGGGACTGGATTAGAGGATAGTTAAGGTTCTGTGCTCTCCTGAGGGTGGTTACACTCCCAAGGGGTCTGAAAAAGAGACATTTCACAGGTGTGTTGATCTAGATGCACGGAAACAATGCACAGGGCTGGCTTAAGACAAAGATAACCTTCTACTCAAAAGTTATGGTGGGCATGACTATCCACCATGACCTGCCTGGTTAGGAATTGAGGACAGATCACCCTGTGAGGTTGCTTTTGGTTAGATTCATTACGAGAACCCCTTTTTCATCTATGTTGTGAATATATGTATTTACTATATGTATATCTGTGCTTGGTACATAAAAAGAGTGAGATTTTTTTTATCCCCCAGCAACCAATTTTCACTCTCTTAGGGACAATATCAGTCCTGTTAAGAGTCCATATTCTAGATTAAATGACATTTAAGGGATTTAACAACCAAATGCAATATATGGCCCAGGATTGGATCCCAGATCAGATAAACCAGCTTTAAAGGGCATTTGAGGAATCTGTGAAAAATTTCAATATGGACTAGATACTTTTGTTAGGTGCGACCATGCTATTTGAGTTGTGTAGGAAAACATTCTTATTTTTTATAGATGCATATGAAAGTAGAAAACAAGAAAGAAATATTGGCTTGGTAAAGACACCTTCATTTATTATTAATCAAGTTTGCTTAGATGCATGGGATTTCTCTCCTTTGCCTATCTGACACATATTTATGTTAACGGTGAAGTTTGGCACTAGAAGGGGGAATAATTGGCCTTTGTGGGAAAACTCTGGATTTGGGACAGCTGAATACTGTAAGTTAGTGATGCCAAATCTCTTAAGTGAAATGTCTTTTAAGACAAGCACATTTTTTTGAGAAACATTGGATAAAACTATAAAATTTTTACATGATTTCTTTAAAATTTGGATATTTTATTCATTGGGAGGTTAAAACCTATTTTATCAGTGTCTTGAAGTATTCATCCAATTATAATCCATCATTATCTTACGACGAAAAATTTTAGAAGATGACATAAAATATGTGTGGAGTTACAGACTTTAAAAAAATTCTTTTGGGGGTTATGTAAGCAACATATTTAAAGATTCCTGGGCTAAGATAATACATTTCAAGGAAAGGGGGCCCTCTCTTTTGCATCTTGCTAGTCTCTTTCCTTCCCAGGAGCCAATGGTTAATTATAGGCACATAATGCATTTCAGCAGGATTCTGGGCAAAATGGCAGGCCTTTGTTTTTGTCAGCGAGAACCATTTTAATTTCAATAACATTTTTTTTCTTAGTGATAAATTTCCATTGCCACAAAGCTACGAGCACATCAGTAGGACTCAAGAATCTTATATCAAGCTGCAACTGCCTCCTGCGACTTTTCTCCCTGTAGTTTACAAACCCGACCTTCAGTTTTCACAGACCTCCTTCCTGTTTGTTGATGGGCGAGAGAGAAATCATTCCAAATGGGAAAGAGGTCTCTTTTGTTGTCTCCAATCATTGTTAATTGAAAAGTCAAATGGGAGGGACTGTATGGTTTTTCAGACAGGATGAATCACTGGCGTGTTGCTTTTTGAGGGGGTTCTAAATCATTTCGCATAGCACATGTTTAAACAAAAGCCCTTCCATAAGGCTGAAGCATCTGGCGTGATACATGTTCTTCCAGATTTCTTGAGAGTCTGAGCTTCCCAAGGCACGTCGTGACCCACCTTTCGGGGTGTCTTTCCTACTTAATTTGCTGGCATGTCTCCCTGTCTGGTCCTGCACATCATTCTCCTTCCTGCCGACTTTGATTGTCTCGTCTTGGCCTAAGCTTGAAAATTCCAAAGAGGAATGTTCTACTAGTTTTCAGGCCAGAAGTGAAATTCTAACAAGATCTGTTTGTTGCTACAGAGTCTGCGACTCTTAGAAGATGATTGCAATCAGCTGTCAGGATTTAGATGGGATACACTCCTTAAATCTCAAGCCCGTACCTATCTCTTAACTCTAAGCCGGTGTTTCCAACTGTTGGCTAAGCGTATTTTTTTGTGTGTGTGAAAACTCACTGTGATGTCAAACTCAAGATGTCCAAGATGGAAGTGCTATGCTTTCCCTTTAACACTTCCTGCATGGGCGGCTCTCCCACGTAAGCTTCCTGTAGTGCTGTTCTGATGCTCTCATACCCTCTTGCTCAAAAGCCTTCAGTGGTTCACCATTGTCAGTAACATAAAATACAAATTCTTTTCCTGACATTCTAGGTCCTGTTACTCCAGTTAGGCCAGTCCAGTTAATACTGCCCAAGCAAACCTTCTACTTCATTCTATTCGGTTTTTGGCCACATGTTCCCTATTCTGGAATGTTCTGTCTACGTTTTTTTCTATTTATTTTTCCTGCAAATATTTCCATTGCTGTTTAAATTTAACTCAGATATCTGGGTGGCTTTTCCCTCATTTCCTTGAGGTCTCCTCAAAAGTCACCACATGAGGAAGGCTTTTCTTTAACACTAAAACTGATATCACAACAAGTCGCCCCTGGCTGTCCGCCACTTCCGGTCCCTGTTCCCTGCTTTATTTTTCTCCATAGCCTTTATCACCACACATTATTTATTTATGTATTGTCCATCTGTCTCCACGGGGGCAGGGGTTTTTGTTATGTTGTTCACTGTCGTACCCTCAGCAACTAGAAGAGGGCCCGGCACATAACAAGCATACGATAAATATTTATGGATTAAGTAAGGGAATGAACGAGCTCTGAAAGTATTTGAGAGCGTTTAGCATGTGTCTGACGCTCTCCTGGGTCCTGTAGCGGTGGATATGAACCAAATGGGGTTCTTTTAAAGAAAGATGTTAATTGCGAAAAAAAAAAAATGAAACCAAGACGAAGTGGGGCGTGGTACAGGAAAGAGAAAAGAATTACTATTATCGAGCTCCTATTATGTATAAGGTATATTTACATATCTGGTGTCATATAAACCTCACGGTGATATAATCCGGTAGGTTTTATTATTCTTAATTTTGAAGGTAAGAAAACTGAAGCGCAGGAAAGTTAAATAATTTTTGCTAAGGTTGCATGCTAACAGGTGGTTAAAATGAGAAGGTATTTAAACCCAGGTCTCCTCATGTAAAACTCAGTACATTTTGCACTATCCTAGGTTGCCCGTCAAGTCATTAGGGAGCAAATATATCTAGTTTGGCCTGAGGAAGACATCATGGGGTAGGTGCTATCTGAGTGATTAATGAGAAGTTCATCAAAGCATAGAAATGACAGCAGTGTAGTCACCTTCTGTATAAACTTCCTAGCTTGCTACAGCTCACGGGCTTTTCCCGTTACCTTTTATTCTCTTCTGTAATATTCATTCAATAAATATTTATTAAATACTTGCTCTGTGCCAAGCAGCATTCTATACTCTGGTGCTACAGTAGTGAATAGAACAACGTCCCTGTCTCCATGGAGATTTCATTCTCTAAATTTTTTTGTGTGACATTGGTAGAAAACAGATATTTCAGATTTAGAGAGATCAGATTAGAGTTACGGCTTCATCATAGTCTAGCTAAGGACCTTGGAGAGGTCATTTAAACTTTCCGAATTTCAATTTCTATATTTGGAATAGCAATAACTACCCATCTCACCCAAATATGGTGTTGTCAGGTTCAAATAAGATGAAACTACTTTGAATCACGAAGCAGTAGATATTGTGTTTTATTAAATCTAACATGTCACTGATTTTAAGAAACACTATTATCTTATGTCCCATTGAGAAAGAAAAATTCCACCAATTATGATATGCCATTAATTGTAAGGCCCATTCCGACTTCACAGGTGTCAAAATGTGGGGGAAAATTTCGCATCTTCGAATTGTCGAAATGTGGTATAAGAACGCTATTATCACCATTTCTGATGGTGGTACCTGTTCAGAGAGGAATGGATTTAGCAAGATACATTAGATAGATCAATAAGACAAGTAATATTTCTTAGAGATTTTCAAGGATTTTTCTATCTTTGGATACATTTTTTTTTTCAAATCATTGCAGCCATTTTCTACGTTGTAGAATTTTAAAACTCAATCAAGCTCTATTGTCCCTTGAACGGAGCCACCATACTAGTCCCAGAAAACTACCTGTAGACTGTTGTTATAAGAGAGATAAACGAGTTTCTTGCTTATTAAGAGGTAAATTCTCGGTGCCAAGTCCTCACCCTAACTCTTAATAGAATCCATTGCACAGTGCCCTCTCCATGAAAACTTGTCAGTAGTAGGGAAAGTGGTGCTTTACTAGAACAATTATTTTTAATCATACAGGCATTGCTAATCATTAACTGAGAAATCCTCCCCCCTCCTCTCTCTCCCCCTCCCTCTCCCCTCCCCTCCCCTCCCCCTCCTCCTCCCTCTCTCCCTCTCTCTTCCTTCCCACTTCCTCTCCCCCTCCCGTCTCCTCGCCCCAGCCCCTCTCTTGCTTTGGCTCCTGGGGAACTCAACTCCAGATCTGGAGTTCTTTATCATGTACCAACTTCAGTTTCACCCCTTTTGTCTGACCTTCATCTTTCCCTTCTCCTAAATCCTAACTTATTTTTTTCCAACATTTCATTATAAAAAGTTTCATATATCCAGAAAAGATGAAGGAATTTTATAGTTAATCTTCATATACCCACCATCTAGAGTCTAGAACTAACCTTTTCCTATACTTGCTTTATTAGATACCTATCTTTCTTTTCAATTATTTTTGATATATTTCAAAGAAAATTGCAAACATCTATACACTTCACCCCTATGTGTTTGAGTGTGCGTATCATTAACTAAAGTTCAATATTTGGCTATAGTTCTTTTTTATTTTTTAGTGAGGTAAACTTACATACAACAAAATGTGCACACACCTCAAGTGTACCATTCAATGATTTTCGGCAAATGGATACATTTGTGTAACACAAATCCTTATCAAGATACAGAATATTCCCATAGGTTCTGCACATTCCTTCATGATTCTCCTTGCATCCCACAACCTCACAGGCAACTACTGTTCAGATATTTTTTTCTCCAACCATAATTAGTTTTGCCTGTTTTAGAACTTCATATAAATGGAATCACACAGTACGTACTCTTACGTAAGTCATCTTTCACTCGGCATAATGTTTTAAAGGTTCGTCCACACTGTTTTGTGTTTCAGAATTTGTTCTTGACATTGCTGGTCAGGATTCCGTTTCATAACCGCACCTCCATTCGTTTAGCAGTTACAACCGCCATGGACGTTTCGTACAAGTCTCTTCACGGGAACGCTGTCATAGCTCTTGGCTGCACACGTCGGAGTGGGATTGCCGGGCTGCAGGGTAGATGCATGCTCAGTTTCACGAGGACCGGTCGGGCCTCTGCCCAAAGTGACTGCGTCACTCACGGTGCCCGGTTAGGTGCCACGGTCTCCCGGTCTCCCGTCATTTAGTGCTGTCGGCCTTTTAAAGCTTTAGCCATTCGTGAGGGCAGTAGTGTCTCATTGCGTTTCCCTGATGATTAATGATATTGAGCATTTTTTAACCTGGTTATGAGCCATTTATGTATCTTCCTCTGTGAAGTGCCCACGTCAATGCAAATTGAGCTGTTTTTTATTTTACTTGTTATTTTTGAGTTCATTTTTTATTTTACTTGTTATTATTTAGATGCTAGTTCTTTGTCAGATATATGTTTAACAATATTTTATATCAGTCTGTGGAATGCTTCTGTGTTTCATTAATACTGTCTTCTTATGAGCAAAAGTTTTCAATTTTGGTATAACATAATTTATACATTCTTAAATGATTATTGCTTTTTGTATCCTAAGAAACCTTTACTTATCCCAAGTTGTAAAGATTCCCGTCTAGGTTGTCCCAGAAGCTTTATAGTTTTCACTCTTATATTTAGGTCTGTGATCCCTCTTAATTTTTTGTGTAAAAAAATTAAATTAATTAATTGTGTAAGGTAGGGGTCAAGGTTCATAGTTTTTCCATTTGGGTATGCAATAGTTAATATATCTTTAAAAAAAAATCTTATATACATTTCGTAAGACCCCTCAAATATTTTTTTGAGAACGAGCAATAAATGCATTCTGCCGAAGGGCCAGGGGACACTCTCATGAGTCCCCTTACAGCCTTGTGGTGGATAATATTCCCCCAGCATGGTCATATTCAAGTATGATTCCCCACCCATCCTTCAAAGAAAGGATGCTCTGTGTTCTCGTTAACCTTGGCCTTGCTATCCACTTCCCGCCTCTCCAGGAGTGGTGAAAGGCTGCTGTGCACCCACTTGCCCATGACGGTTAGTTCGTTCCTACCTGGTGTCTTGGGGATGGGGATCAGATAGGAAGATGCTTAGGAGGATTGTCCGTTGTGTCTGGAGTGAGCTCAGTGGGTTTCTACAGGCCTCCGGGGCTCCTCTGTAGCTCTTAGGAAGGAAGCAGTGTAAGACTACCACGAGATCTAGAGACAGAGCAAAGCTTCGCTCTGGTTCTTTTGATACATTTTGTTCTGTTTTCTCCCTTCTGAATGAGCACCAGTTGCTAAGGGGGGCCTTTCCTTAATTCCCTTCAGATGTATGTATGTAGTTTGTGTTTATATATTTTATTTATAAAAGTAATTTTCTTCGTAAAAGTAACATAAGCTCATTGTAGAAAACGTTGGCAGTACAAATAATGTATAAAGAAGAAAGCACGAACCAGCTATCATGTAAGCCATGGTGACACTTTTGATCACTTTTGACTTTGAATCTCTGCTTTGCCTCTTACCAACTCGACACCCCTTTGGGTGTCACACCCATCTGGGAAATGGGGAGAACCTCCTCCACGGACAAGCTGTAGAAACGAAAGATGATGTATGTAAAATCTTTGGCAAATAATAGATCCTTAATAAATATATTCACTAAATGATGCTATTGAAGGGTATAGGAAGTGAGTGGGTGATCGGGGGAAAAAAAATCTCGGTTTCTCCTTTAAAGCTGGCCAAACTAGAGGAACGGAAAACAAATCAGTGGTTGCCAGGAGCCGAGGGTGAGGGAGGGGTCGGTGACAAAGGAGCAAGAGGGGATTTTGGGGATGACGAAACTATTTTATATTTTTGTGATGGTAACTGTAGAACTGTATGTGCTGTTTAAAACTCATAGAACTATACACAAAGGGGCTGAATTCTATTGTGTATAAATTATACTTCAATAAGCTTGACTTTTAAAAATATTTCTTTAAAACGAAGTCTTAAATTTCTTCACCGATTTTAGATTAGTTCTTCCAGCTCCTTTCAGCCTTTCCGCTCCAGTTTATCTCTTTTCTGAGGTTTTTTTTTTTTTTACCTTCCCGGTGGTGTTTTGAAAGCTCGTTTAGCTCTCCTGCTCATTGTCATACTGGATTCTTTGTTCCCTGTCCCCCAACTTCGCTGCATATTTTATTTCCCTCTTTTGAATTGACACTCTGTTGAGCTACGCTCAGCTGCGCTTGACAAACAAAATGTATGGCTGTTTCACTCGCTCGTTTCGTGCCAGCAGAGGGCTGATGGGGGCAGCTAATTAATTACAGCGAGTGAGATAACAGAAAAGCTGATCCTGCGTCCTTGTGTCGGTGGTTAAAAAAAAAAAAATCCTTTTAAATTGTCTAGATTGTTCTTTCTACTGTGAGCAAAGGACTTGGAACAAATTCTCTGCTGAAAAATAAGGATCACATAAGCTCGCAGCGGAACCCGTTACGGCCGCTTGCTGCGACTCCTCGGTTGCTCGAGGTATATACGCCGATCATCTCGTCTGAATTTTCTAGGACAGTCTGGGTTTCGAATATGCCATGCCACGTTCTCGCTAAGACATTCATATTCTGTAGAAGTGACAGTGTGTTTTGATTTTGGTTCATAATGAATAGTTGGCACACTCACAAGTTAAATTGACTCATTCGTTCTTTATTTTCTCATTCTGCAATTACTTAATGAGCGCCGGGTTCTCTACAGCAGGCTGTGGAGAGAGAGGGAGGTAAATAAAATCGTTCTTGAAAAGCTCATGTGTTTCAGTCTGGCGGACGGACAGGCTAACAAATGCACACGGGAAAAGGCCAGCGATGAGGCCTTTGCATTTTATTGTATACGTGTAGATATTTTAATTTTATAAGTAATATAGATTCATTTTCCGACACTGTTATTAGGAACATTTCGTTAGGCAGCTGTCTCTAAAAAATGCGGTATTTACGTAAATGTCCAACATTGCTTATGTTTATGTGTTTGTTAACAGGAGAGACGGCGCTCCGTTCCTGACGCTTTTGCTAGTGTGACTTCTGGCTAGGAGTCTTCCTCTGACTGGTGTGGCTGCACCGCTGTTACTTCCACTAGGGGCTGGGGTGTCCGGCGTCCGCCAAGAGCCAGGTAATTTGCACCCACTCTTCCCTTCGCTCTTTCAACTCAGTGCAGCAGGCATTGTTCTCCCCACGTGATAGGCCGGCTGGAAGTGGGTGATGGGGTTGGGCCGGGGTGACTTGTCCGGTGCCACTAGCCGACTGGAGGTGGAGAGGAGATCTCATCTAATCTGCCTCTGCCTGACTGAAGGCCCTGTGCTCGCCTCTGAGCCACACAGCCCTGCATTGTTGGGGTGCTTTTAACTGCGTATCTGGCGTGCATTTACTCAGGTCTCCCTGGCTACCGGAAAGGATAGCGAGAAAGGAGGAAATCATTAGGATGTGGCACCTGCCAAAGCAGCTCTGGTCATCCAATACTCTCGCTGCAGCCAGAGTGAGTCCTTTAGATGCCAACTGGGAGATTTCTCTCCACTCCTCAGAACCTCCCCAGGTTCCCGTTGGCTTTAGGCATGCCAGCCTGGTCCTATTTTTCCAGCCCCACATAGCCATACACTCCCCCATCCTCACCTGGAGCTGCTGCAGCCACGCTGGACTTTTTTTTTTTTATGATGTCTTTTTCTCCCTCCTGCAGCTCTGTCCTGTCCTGGGCCTTTGCTCCTGCAGCTCTTCTGCTCAGAAGACTCCCACAGGGCCCCGCGCCTTCTCCCCGCCCGTTAGCGCCGCTCTGGTTCTCAGCGCTCTGTGGCTGGCCCCTTCGGAAAGCCTGTCCGGCTGTGCCGACCCTCCCCGCATACACCTGTGTGTGCACCCGCGTCACCCCTTCACGGAGGCCGTCATCAGGCTGTCGTTTACAGACAGCTGCGATCTGATCCTGTGACAATGCCTCCTCCAGGAGTCGGTCCTAGAAGGGCGTGCCTGCCACAGCGGTTGCTCACCATTGTCCTGGCGGCCCTCGGCACTGCGTGGGTGGACAGAGCGTGGGCACCGAAAAAGAACCGTTGAAGGAACAAGGCCTTCAGCTCTCCCTGTTACCCGCGCTAGGTTAGGACCCCTCACCCGACACCCTCCGTAGGACCCTGAACTTGCCCCCCGCACTCCTGTAGGTACAGACATGGCTGCTTATTGGATTATTTGTGTCTCCCCGGAGGGCGCTGGCAAGGCAGGGACCTCGTTCACTTTCCTCACCATCGTGAGCTTCGTGCAGAGCCCGGACAGGGTTTGGCGCCAGCGGCACAGTTTTGTTGATGGACAAGCTCGGGGCCTAGTGACTGAAAAGCCAGTGACTCAGAAGTCTGAGTGTCTCATTATCAACTAATTCAAATGTACGAATTCAACAGATCATCTAGCAACGGTGTTGGCACCCTCTGGGCTGAATGAGACATTATGTCTACAAACAGTGCCCGAAGGAGCCCGTCACCCTGGCTGGAAGCCCCTTCCTGGGATGGCATCGGCTCTCTGGCCCGTGAAGGTGCGTGAGTTCTGTTCCAGGCAGAGGCAGACTTTCTGTGAGAAGCTAAAGGCTCAGGAGCCATCGTTCGTAGCAAAACTCCGGGGCCCTGGGAGGGGCCCTAGCAATGTGTGCACAGGACCACGGGTTTGTGTAAAATTAGCAAAAGTATTTAAAATCAATTAGGTAAGGCCCTGTCCCTCTCTGCTCTGACTTGCCTTCTGTCACCTGGTCGGGGGGTGAGAGCGGCCCTGGGTATCTTGGGGTTCTGGCTATGGGGAAGTCGAGGTGGGGCCACATTGAGCTTGCTTTCAGTGGGATCTGTTCATGTGATTTTCAGACACTTCTATAGTTAGGTCACGGCTAGCCGTCCCACTGCCAGGGTGGCTTCTGGGAATAGCCCCACTGCGACAGTTTACCTGGCATTGCGACACCAAGGTGGGGGCTAGGATCAACGAGGTTCCTTCTGAGAACCCCTTGCTCTGGCGCCGAAGGCTGTGGGCTTCCCTATACTTCCTGATGTCCTGACAATGGCCCTTCGACCTTTGCTCTCCCGGGCTACCCACTGGTGGCATCTGCCTCCACCTTCCTGCGCCACCGTCCTTTCCGAAGCGGCCTGGGACACCCGCAGGGGCTTTCCTTTCCTGGCTCCGACTGGGCCATACAGTTCCGCTGGTGGCACCAGTACAGCCTTCACGGCACAGCCGTCTCCCGGGGAGCCTTCCGTCCCCGTCACCCCGCCTTTGCTCCCTCATCCTTCTGAGGTGCCCTGTGGGACCGACACGCCACGCAGGCCACTGTTCTCTCCCCAAGACTCACGGCAAACCCCCGAAACTGCACCCTGGGCAAACAGACCATTCGTGAGACAGAGCGAGCAGGGGGCAGAGAGAGGAGGAAAGGGGCGGGAGGTGGGCGCCGGGGGATGAAGGGAGCTGGCGGTGAGGACGGCGGCAGGTGGATGACTGGGAGAAACGCCAGGCAGAAAGAGAACCGAGCTGAGGTCTTCCCTCGCCAGGTGTGGGTGTGTGGGTTCAGGTCACAGTAAGAGTCCGGGGGCCCCCTATCCAGAGCGGGTTTGTGTCAGGCGCCAAGTCAAGGCCGTCACGTGCCTTCTCTCTCGCCTGGCTCACGGCGGGCATTCCCTCACCAGCTTCCCGGCCTCCGCCTCACCCTCCCAAGCCTGCGCGCAGCCCGGCACCCCTCTGCAGACGTGAGTCAGAGACGCCGTCCCCTGATCTCACACTCCCTGACCTCATTTCCCGCTGCTCTGTTCCCGCCCTTCCAGCAGACTCTCTGCTCCTCAAAGCAAAGACCTGCTCCTGCCCCGGGGCCTCCGCTCAGGTTGTCCCTTCTGCCTGGAGGGCTGTCTGTCCCCTTGGATGCCCCCCTGCTGCTATATACTACATCCAGCTGGTCACCTCCTCACTCGGGCTCTCCCGGCCATTCCATCTGGACGTGCAGTGCGCCCTGGCCCCCTTCCGTTCTAACATAATGTATGGTCTATGTATTTATTTTTGTTGCCTATTCTCTGCCATTAGAATGTAAGCTGTATACGAGGAATTTTTGCTCGTTCACTGCTGTCTCTCTCTTTTCGAGACTCGTACCTGGCACACGGTAGGAGCGTATCTAATGTTTGTCGAAAGAACGACCTTGTGAGGTAGGTGCTATTACTAAGTACATTCTATAGCTGATAAAACTTGCTCTTACCAGTGAAAAGTAATTTGCCCGGGGTCAATCACACGGTGAAATGAAAAAGCAAGTGTTCAACTCAGCCACATCTGTTTCAAAAGCCTGTGCTCCTAAACCCTGCACTGCAGCGTGGCCGTCCTCTTGCTACGAACCGCCGAGCTCGGGACAAGGGGACCGTTTCTGCCATCAGCCTTGCTTGATGGTTAACCAGCCCTCCAGGCCTTCAGATGGCCGTAAGCCGCAAGGCGAGAGTGTTGACAGAAAGGGGTAAAGAACAGAAGCCTGATGCACACGCCGGGCGCGGAAGTGCAAGAGCAGCTCTAAGTCTGCTTGGTTAAAAATAGAAACTTGAACTTGTTGAGGGCAGCCTGTCTCGAGTGGAAAAGGGGCTGCCTCCTTAGGGGGGCCAACACATGCTCGGGGCACCAGCGAAGCTGGGGCACCGATAGAAGGAGAAAAATGTTATGTGGGTAATGGTTGGCTGTCTGATGTTTGCAAAAGCATAGGCAAGGTGTTTCTGTAGGAAAAGACAGAGCTCGGCCGAGTTTCCTCCGAGGCCTGTGACTGACGGCGTTGTTTTCATATGAAACTACTTGTGGGGAGCATGATCGGCTGCCCAGTGCGGAGCCTCTGAAGGCCGGCCTGGCCTCGCTGATGCGGCCAGTGGACTCATTAATCTGTCATTTACCTTCTGACATAATATGTATGCGTGTGGTTTCTAACACATAATGGGAGGTAAACGGGGCGAGAACAGTTGCTTCGTAAATTCTTGAGGAATAATAGCGGTGTTTGGGGGAAGGTGGGGTTCATGCCGTTGTTTTAAAATTGGAGCTGGAGGTCTGGAGAGCTCCCGTCCTTCCCTCTGCACCTTCCCTGATGTCACCTCCGTGAAGCCTTCTCTGTCCACGTCCCTGGGGTCCCCTCCCCCAGCACTACTCACCCCCTCTTCCGTGCTACAGACAGTATTTATCACATCGCATCATAATTACTCGTTTTCACTGCTGGTCCCCTGTGGGACTTAGAATGCCTGGAAGTCCATAGCTCATTCCTTGCTGTGTTTGGTTCATCTTTGTATCGAGCACGGTGCCTGAAACATACTGCAGTTTCCAAAATTTCCCGAAAGGCAATCAAAGCCAGACTCTGGAGGCCAGAGGAGTTTTTAGGGAAAAGATCTTCTTTGGTGACTTCCTTTATAGGATACATCAGGCGCCCTGCTCTGTGTACAGAACAGGTCGCATTAGAGCAGTCGCGTCTAGAGGTCCTCATTTCTCGTCGGAACATCTCCACCGGGCTGCTCCGTGACTCGCGGCCCGAAGAGGAGGCACCGGTGGTCAGCTGTCCCCTGCTCTGCCCTACGAAACAAGAAAAGACAGAAATAGGCCTCTGTCCTTTGGGCCGCCGGGCGCCATCACTTCGATTCTCTGCGTTTTGGTTCCTCTTTTTGCACAGGTCGTGAGCTGACATGGGAGACCTCAGTTCCCTTCACGCTTTCAGGTCTCTGAGTCTTTGAGCTCACTCATGGGCAACCATCAGCCCGGAACTCTGCTCTCCACCCTCTGCAGAGCAGGTGAGGCCCAGTTACCCGGAAACCAGGCCCGCATCCACAGAGTCCATCGAGCTCCCATTTCGTGACACGTCTTTCCTTTTGCTGGGAGCGCGTTTCTCCTGCAACGCACTGGCCTTCGGCTGCCTACACCTGTGCTCTCCTGCTGTGCCCCTGACTCTGCGAATCACGCCTGCTCTCAGCGGCCATTTTAACTAGATTTTGTCCCTATAAAAATGATGCAGTAAATTTAGAACACTGCACGTACTCCGATGCTATTTAGGTATTTTATTTTAAACTGCACATGCTGGTGTCTTGTCTGTTGCGCTCAGATCTATTCTGTACCATCCTGCATCCCTGGGAACTAGTTTCCTAGATCCCCTTACAGACCCAGACAGAGGGAGCCAGTGGGGGACCCCTGGGGAAAGAGAGGAGGGGAGAAGCCAGGTTCTCGCCCCACTTCTGCTCCTGATGGTGACTGGCAGCATTTGCCCATGTTTCCGGCCTCTGCTATGAAACCTTTTCTGCGTGGCTCCAGCGTGAGCCTGGGAATCCGGCCGTGGTTCCAGATCATTCCAGGTGGCCCCGGCACCAGGACTACAGTAATGCTGCTTTCTCTTTGTCCCTCTCGCCCGAGGGTTGAGGGACAAACAGGCGGTTCTCTGGCTTCTCAACTCTTCCATCACCCCTATTAAACTCCCTCTGCAATGTCTAGCGTGGCTTCTGCCGTTTGATTGGACCCTGACTAAAGACTCTGAATGTATGTGCTGTACCTTTTTAAAAATAGGTTTGTCGTGGCATAATTTACATACATATAACCCATAACTTTCACATGTATGTATATGTGTTGTTTGAATTTGTTTTACAATGATTATATATGGTCACAAGTTGCTTATATAATATTAAAAAATTAATAATTAAAAATATTAACAAGAGCATGACGAATGAAGGTAATTTAGCTGAAGCCTGTAGGGAAAGGTCTGCAGCTGTCACTAACATTCATTCATGCAACAAATATTTTTTATTTACTATATGCACTGAGGGTCCCTCAGTAAACAATATGGGCATGATCCTGGCTCATATTATCTGCAGTAGTTAAATATGCAGTTTATATCATATTAACTAATTATCATTATTATGAAGACGTTAAAAGCGCAACAAAAGGCCTACCCTAGTCAGGGAAGGCTTCTCCGAGGAGGTAACTTACCAGCCAAGAATCAGAGGCTGAGCAGGTAAAGCTTAGTTGCGGGAGAGAAACAGACAGGAGTATGGGACGGTCAGGCCGGGCTGCCACTGCCTCTCTGGCTCCTGTTCTCCGAGTTTGCTGGGAGGTGCTTCTGCTCGGAACCCATGGCGGGATGCTGGCCGGCCGGAAGTGGAACCCATGGTGGGATGCTGGCAGACCGGAAGTGGAACCCATGGTGGGATGCTGGTAGACCGGAAGTGGAACCCATGGTGGGATGCTGGCCGGCCGGAAGTGGAACCCATGGTGGGATGCTGGTCGACAGGAAGTGGAACC
The DNA here is from genome assembly GCF_014176215.1 of Rousettus aegyptiacus. Lineage (NCBI taxonomy): Eukaryota > Metazoa > Chordata > Mammalia > Chiroptera > Pteropodidae > Rousettus > Rousettus aegyptiacus. The sequence goes on along the minus strand of NW_023416288.1, from coordinate 40,477,099 downwards.
CATGGTGGGATGCTGGCCGACCGGAAGTGGAACCCATGGTGGGATGCTGGTCGACAGGAAGTGGAACCCATGGTGGGATGCTGGCCGACCGGAAGCGTGCAGATTCTGTGGGCGTGCTGTGGCCCTGCCTCCCTCACTGTGGGACCCATCGTCTGTATCCCAGGTGGCTCTCACCAGGAGGAGAGGAAGCCAATGCCATGTGTCCTGTGCTAGTTGCCAAGAATAGTTTGGAAATGGCTCAAAAGCTAAGGACGCCCCGGGGTCAGCAGTGGTACCAAAGTTACCCGCGTCCATCAATCCCTCGTCCTTTGATGGGAACAACTGACATTTTTCTCAGTCTTAAATAGAGTGGCATGCAAATGCCCAAGACAAGTCCTCCATTCATCTCCCATCCATCTTTCCACTCCTAAGCGCTTCTTGAAGAAAAATGCTGGAACTCGTAAAAAGCTATGCACGAAGTAAGTTTCATTCTTCCCAAGTTCTGTATTTTTCTTTGTGCTTAACCTAATTCAATTTTTTTTTTTTTTTTTTTTTGCCTGTGTCTCAGTCTTTCCAGTTCGTAGACATTTGGCAGTGGCTACACTCTCCTTGTTTTATTGTAAGTCACCAGTCTCATTTTAGCGTAGGCCACCAATTATTCCGGGAAATTAGGTTATGCATAAAGTGGCCCATTAATTGCAATGACAGTTTCGTTGCAGCACGTCCAGGTCTCGCAGACGGTAGAGCTGGGTCGCCTTCTCTTTTGATGTCCAAATTACAAAGGTAACAACAGGATCTCGGCTTGACCTCAGTTTCCTCCAGCTATTTCCAGGCGTCCCCGACAGGACGTGTTATTCGTGCTCAGCAGCCCACTGCTGTAACCACACAGGTCCACCTGGTTCTTTCTCTCCAGCTCTGGGTCCTCAAGGTCTGCTTCCTGCAGGGCCGCTTGGAAAGCGTCAGCGCCGTCTCTGCCGTCATGAAAGCTGAGCCGATGGTGCCAAGTCCACGGCCACTCCGAGGGCTTCCAAGCTCCGCAGGCTTCGGGGTGGCCCAGCAGAGCGGGATTTCATGAGCGAGCAGGGAAAATGGCCTTTTTCTCCCAGCTCTGCGCTGGACTTTGTCACCTGGGATCTGAAGCAAGGATGAGACTCACAAAGACTTCTTGTGAATAGTTTCCCTACTTTCTAGCCCTCACCCATCTAACCACTGGGGCTTAAAACCAAGTCTGAAAAGCTAGGAGCGGGGAGAATCTGTACCATCATCCCTCACGCTTTCCTGGTTCTCAGCCATCCAGCTACCGCACCCGGGGCTACGCTCCCAGTCACAGAAGTTCCGACCGTACCAATAGAGGCAGACGTCTAGTGTCTGTGGGGGTGGTAGTTGTGCTAATGCTGACAAGTCTAAAATTAGTACTTACTAGTTTTAATTCACTCGATAATTGAAATACCTAGTTTTAAGTAGATCATGAAGAGAAATAACTTATATCACAATGTCTTCCCCACAAAAAGACTGAATACGTGTGCACAGTTATGCCAAAACGTTGACAAGAGCCGCTCAGGTGAGAACCTGCGTGTCATGGAAACTAAAGGGGACTTCCTCCCCACCTCTCGTGCAGGGCTGGGGGCGGAGCTGTGGTTTCAGAGCAAGGCCTGTGGGCTAGCAACCTCTTGCCTATGTGAGGCCCAGCTTCGCCTCAAGATAGAGCCTGGGCTGTTTCCTGGTGAGACTCACAACGCTGAGAATGGGTCAGGCTGGGACGCTGACCCTTCGAGGCATCTGTCATTCTTTCGCTTAGTACTCACTGTGTCCCGTTCCTCTTAAGGGCTTTGGGGATTTTTTTTTTTTTTTAAGTATAAACCATTCTCTTTTAGAAGTTCACACTTTTTAAAAAAATTCGATTTTTTTGGGGGGGTATTATGCTAAGTGAAGAAATTTAGACAGAGAAAAGGCAAATATACTGTGTGAGCTCATATATATGTGAAATCTGAAAAACCAGACTCATAGAAATAGAGACTAGATTGGTGGTTGCCAGGGATAGGGGATGGGGGAAGGGAACATGGGGGAAGCTGGTCACAGGACACACATTCTCAGTTATAAGATGCGTGAGTTCTGGGAATGTTGTGTACAGAGCGGCGACTGCAGTTAACAGCACTGTATTGGATATTGTATATTTGAAAGTTGTTAAGAGAGTAGATTTCAAAAGTTCTCTCCACACACACAATGGTTACTATGTCAAGTGATGGATGTCGAACTACCCCTATGATAATCATTTTGCAATATATACATATATCAAATCATTATACCGTACACTTCAAACTTATGCAATACTATATGCCAATTCTACCTCAACAAAGTGGGGGAAAATTGACTTTTTAGTAAGCCAGGGACTATTTCATTTACACTAGAGAATTCTCTCACATAATCCTCCTAGAAGTTAAAATCTACTTGTTTTACTAATGAGGAAACTGAAACTTCGAGATTACGTGACTTGCTCGAGGACATGGCAGAGTTGGGATTCAGACCCCCATAGCCAGATTCCAGAATCTCTGCTCTTACCGGATGTATTGTTTCTCTCTACCCCTGCCCCCACCCCACTTCTGTTAAAAATCCTAGAATCATTGCCAGTCAGGTCATCAGATTCGCCTCAGCACATAGCAAAGACTGGTGGTTTAGACAAGACATTTATTTTCTCACAGTTCCGAGGCTGGCCCGAGGTGGCGGCAGCAGGGCTGGCCTCGGGTGAGCGCTCTCCCCTTGGGCGGCCAACGGTCTCCTGCTCGCTGTGCACGTTCAGAAGGCCTTTCCTCTGTGCTCAGGGAAAGGGGGCAAGCTCCCAGACAGGGATAGTGATCTTATCAGATCAGGCCCCATACTTAGGACCTCATTTAACCTTAATTACTTCCTTGAAGGCCCTGTGTCTAAATATAGCCTCGCTGGGGGCTTAGGACCTCAGCAGGTGAATTTTGCATAACGCAAACCTTCAAACCAGAACAGGAGGCACTGTTGTTCTCCCCACTTCTCAGATTCCTCAACCAGGTGGGTTGAGTAATTTGCCCGCAGTCATGGAGCTCGTAAATGGCGACTCTGGGATGTGGACACCAGCTTCAGGCTCTTAACAGCCATGTGCCTCTCATCACGTAGCCTGAGTCTTAATGAGACAGACAGCCAACAACTTTAAACACGTCCTGTAACCATCAGAACTTTGCCATGCTTTTTTTTTTTTTTCAAGTTTCCTAGAAGGAAACAATCATGCACTATTATTTTTATTTTATTAGATATAGATTTTTATATTATTAAATTTAGAGAAATAATATGGAGTTGTTACCACAATCTAGCTCTTAAAAATGCATGCGTATCTAAGTTCAACGTAAAGTGAAAATTTCCTGTATTTCTAAGTTTCTATATAAATGTAACTAATAATTAATTATATTTTAAGAGCTCTATTTTTTTTTTAAGGATTTAAAGCTTTTTATTCCAAATTTCTGCTCAGAAAACTGGAGCATTGGAACTTGGTGAGACTACCTAGACTTCTCATCTGGCATAAAGGTGAGCTGGCATTGCTGACTGCATGTCCGTGAACTTGGGTTTTGAGAACAGGTGATATTTACAGTGTGGCACATTGAGTTCTGAAAAACATATTTGAAAAACTATTTTTAAATTAATTAAATGGAAAGATACTTACATTCTAGGGTAAACTTAGTCAGGCAGAAGTAAACGTGCCAGCCTAGGTCAGGGCCCATTCACATTAGTTTAAAAAGGCTTATCTTCCTTTCCCCTCCCCAATAAAACTTCAAATCAACAATAATTAAGCTGTTATGGTTCTCAGGATAAATAGAAAGCAGAACAGGAAATGTCTGTATAGATAAAGAAAGCCTGTAAAGCATAGACGATGGTTGTAATTTTAGGAATTCCAATACAAATGGCATCAAGTTGAATTCTAATTTTAAAATAATAGAGGCTAAAATGCTTAAATGTTAGCTTTTAAGTGATTTTTTCCTCTTTTAGTGGACTAATGTACATATATTATTTAATCTTCGGACGATTATTATGAAAGTCACCTTAAATATAGAAGAATCATAGGGTCAGAGGACCCTATGATAAAGAAACAATAGCTTTCAATAAATATTAACATACACTTTCAGCTCCAAAGTGTCCCCTTTACAAGGGAAAAGGAAGAAGAGTTGAGAAAGAGAGAGAGACAAGAAGAAGTAGAGAGAAAGGGGAAAAGGAGGAAAGATATAGAAGAGAAAGGAGGAAATAGAAACATGAGAAAAAAGAAATTTGTAAAAATGTTGGTTCTGCAGGTTTTGAAGGGGCTGTTTGTCAAGGTCATTTGCACAGCTCCTCCAGGGGACAGGAGCAACAGTCTTCTCCATCCTTTCGAAATGAGCTCCTTAATGAGTTCACACAGCTCCCACTGCCCAGACAACCTTTGGCCTGTGGGACAGCAGGCCCTCCAGGCTTGGAGATGTAGCGCTCAGGTCTAGTTTTAGCAGCAAGATTTCCATTGGATCCCCAGTCTCTCCACCACTTATTCAAGGACATGGATGGAGAAGGCGTTCCCTGAGCTGAGGGAGCCCATTTTGCCCACCACCTGCTGTCCTTGGGCTGGGGGGGCTCTGTGAGGTCCCGTCGCCATGGGCGTAGGTCCTGATAGAGGACCATGCATATGGGAGAGTATGGCAGACACAGAGAACGGCTGGGAGACATATCTTCAGCTCCCTTCCTTCCTTCTTGAGGCTATGGTCCAGCAACAATACGCCCTTCTAGGTTTTTTTAATTTGGGCGTAGAGCAGAAAAATTTTAATCAACATTAATTAATTTGATATTTATTGAGCACATACCATGTAAGAGGCATTGGGGAAGATGTCAGAGTCTCTGCTTCCTTGAGATTCACACTGCAGTGGGGACACAGTAAAGTCCTTCATGTGCACCGTAGCTTGTTCCCCTCCGCCCACAGCAAATACAGTCACACCTTCCATTACACACTCTGACTCCTGGTCCCTCCCAGACTCTCCTTCTCCTGGCACCAACTCCGGCAGGCGAGAGGCTTTCTTTGCGCCTGGTCTAGTCTTCAGATCCCTAAACCCTGCCTCCAGTACCAAGGAGTTTTAGCCTATGCAACAATAAATCAAGTCAATGACAAATACCGCATTGGGTGCTGTGCTTGTAGGTCAGCAATTTGGAGTAAATAAAAAAAAAAATCTTTGACGATGAGGAAATAAATAATCTGAAAGTCACCTGTTTCATTTCCTTGCTTTTAAAATATTTTTATTTTAAAAAATCACATGCATTACTTCACTTTAACTCGACCCTCATTCATGCAAGCAAAACAAGACAAAGCAAAATGTGTGCTCACCTTTAAACCCAGGACAGGCTGTTTCACGCAAGGAGAGCCTTGCAGGCTTTTGGGAGGAAGCTCGTTCTCTGGGTTTCTGCTATGGCAGCCTCTTCCCCTTGCGCCCCTCCTAGTTCCGAGTTTGCCAGGGCTGCGTGGGAAGCTGGGCCCGTTGTCCTCCAGGGCATGAGACCAGGAACTGGCTGTCAAAGTACGTTCCTTCTACTTCTGGGGGCTCTCATGCCTCTGCCATCTTTGTCTGAGCTTGCCTCAAAACTTTCTGGGAGAATCGGTGGCTGTACCGTTGAAGGAAATGCCTGAAAACTTTCCAGGACAACTCTCATCCCACATTACTGTGGCTCCGAGGTGACGAGTTGCCTACGCATTGCCTGGTGTGTGTCTCTGGCTCTCGCTCGCTGGAGGAGCGCTGATTTTTTTTCAGATGTAACTACTCCCACCTCAGGGACTCCATCTGGGGGTAGTGACAGTTCCACCCCCGTGGCCAGTGATCCATGCAGGGAAGTGCTTGTGACTCGAGGATGGTCAATAAAAATAAGCAGTGCAAAGAGTGGCAGAAAGACCTGCAAATGTTTCTGGGAAAAGTAATTCGTGCATCTGCATGCGGAGTGAAGCATGATCGCAGCCGTCTTGCTAACAGAGCTCGCCCGAGGACGATATTAACATGCCGTGGACGGCAGGGCGGAAAGATGGCGAGAATGCGGGTCCTTGATGATGATGGTGGGTTTCCAGGAGGAGGAAGGTGGCTGGATGAGAAAGTCATGCTGTGGATGTATTAATTTTTGTAATGAGACTTTTTATTCTACGATAAGTGTAGAGTCACATGCAGTCGAAAGAAATAGTACAGGGAGATACTGTGTGCTCTGTCCGCATCCAGGTGCCCCCTGTTGCGTCGCCTGCAAAGCCAGAACGTCCTATCCCGGCCAGAACCTCGGCGTTGATACGATCCCCCAGTCTTTCTGATGTTACCAGGTTTGCTTGTACCTGCTCGCCTATGTGCATATTTTGTCCCATGCAGTTTCATCGCATGTATAGGGTTGTGCATTCGCCGCCACAGTCAAGCTACGTAACAGCTGGGATTTATGTTTTGAAGGAAGTCCCACACTCCCCCTCCCTTTCGGCATCTCTGCAGTGTTCTGACCTGTGCTCCTCGAGTCCGTGCGGTTCCTGCCCCCACCTCACCAGTCGGAGCAAGTCCCCGTTTATGTATTTTATAGTTTGGGCTTCGTAATAACCCTTCATCAGGAGGATAAATTCTTAGCCTCAAAACAACAAACAAATGGAACTGATAAAAATAAAACCGATAGAAGGTCAAAAAGACTTCGATATTCAAATAATGTTAGTTGGATAGAGCTTCATCCTTCTTCAGCCCATTATCTTTCTTAATTTCTTAATCGACTCGACAAATGAACAAATGCAGCAAACATCTCCACTATCTACAGTTGAGGGACGTTTAAGATAGACACTGAGGTGCTGGAGAAGGAGCCTGGAATGCCGGGGTGCCGCCTCTGCACCCCTCAGCAAGGAAGGGCTGCAGACTTCTGGAAGCATTCCCCATTCCCTCTGCCGGCTAGATCCCACCAGAACCAAAAATTTAACGCTATTCTTCACAGGCAGGTTCAGCGCTGTGCCCCACACTGTCAAAGAAGCTGGGATGCTCTGTCGGGTCAGCTGGGTCCTTCCGTGCTCATCACCTGTCATGCGGTAGGGCTGGCAGTGAATTCCATGAAATCTCACAGGCTTCATTGGGGGAAATTTACAAAGCAAGAATGGACAGGAAAAGAGATGAGTTGGGCCAACGTCCTCCACTAGATGTGCCGTGGATGGCCAATTCCAGGAAAGGGAACTTGTCCCCTTGCCTCTCTGCTGCTTATAGGGCAGCGGCGAGAACACCCTAATCAGTGAGGGCATAATCAGACTTCTTGGTACCATCCAGTCTGGGTGAGGTACCAGTCTTTACGGGAATTACCTGCAGAGCCAGCTGTCCAAGGACCAAGGACCTTGGTTTATGGAAGGGAGGAACTGGTCCCTTTGAAGTTTGGGTGCAACCCCTCAAGCAGGGAGGAGGTGAGGAACCCAGGTCCTGGCTGGCGTATTGGCCAAGAAACCCAGAATGAGTCATCTGTGTCAGTTTTCGACAATCTCGATTGTGGCACCATGAGCCTCATTCATCTTTACATCCCCAGCACTTAGCGTAGGGCCTGCTATACGATAGGTCTCTGAGCGATGCCCGGTGATTTAATGAACAAATGCGCTCTTTCGCGTCGGTTAAAACGATGGATTTTGTTCTTGCTGATGAAATGAGAGCAAGGTTAATAGTCAGTGCACGCTTCGCCTCTGCTTTGCTGAAATCTCTTTGAAGAATCCACAAGTTCATGAGAAGCCTCCCTGACTCGAGCAAAATCTGCTTCTCCTGAGTCTGCAGCGTCTCCCCCCACAGCTCTGGCCAGGGAGGTGGCCTGGGGCCTGAGACGCTCTGATCCGGAAGTCCTGCAGACTGCGGCCGCTCGGGAATTTCTCACGGCCGCTCCTCCAACCATCTTTGCAAATCTTCCTTGCTTTGACTGAACTAGATCTGCAGTGCAATGGGAAGTTGGCCACTGTTTGTAAATTTTTTATGAAAATGATTTGAAAAATTACATCCCTTAAACGATTTTCTCTGGGACAGTGTGTTTTATTCCATTTCCCACTGAAAAACCCCTTTCAATGCGATTTCCCCTACAGAACCCCCGTTTTGAAAGATTTTGTTTATAAGCAGGCCCAGTTGTCCAATAATAATTAATTTATCTTCCCAAGAGGAAACCGAAAAGTCAAGGGTTTTTTTTGTTTTGTTTTTCCCCTTAACTGAAAGTCATCCTTGAGGTTTTATTTTGAGTACACAGACAATTACTTTTAAACTTCCTGTAAAACTGAAACTAGCTGGAGGTATTCTCCCCGGCCCCCTCTGACGGCGGCGGTTACTGTCCTGCACTGCCAAGCTTCTAAGGACTGGAGACTGTCGTCCCAGACGGCACCAGGCGGGTGGCACAAAACTAACCCGCGCCTGCGCCTTGTCCGAGGTCTTCTACGGCGCCGATCCTCCCCGCTGCTGACGAGGGCTCGCGCACACCGGCTGTGCCTTCCCGGGTCCTCCCTGTCTCGCCGTCCTGCCGTCCTGCCGAGGGATGAGATGTTGCTCTGCCACGAAGGCTGACGCCAGACTCGAGCCCCCGCTTTTTGTTCACATGACATCACACGAGAAACGTTCACCAAGCGAGCTGGTGAAACCCGCCCCCCTCTCCCCTAACTAGCTGTCTCTTTGGGACACAGAAGAAATCGCTTGTCTTCCAAGATGGACCTCGCCACCAGGATTTTGCTTGATTTGTGGAATGAAGTTGTTTTAGGATGGGGGTAAAAAACAAACAAACAAACAAAAACAAAAAACAAAAAAAAAAACAAAAAAAACCCCAAAAAAACTCAAGCAAGAGCATAATAAAGCAGTAACACTATTTTCTAAAAGGAGAGAGAAAAAAATAAAGGAATTTTTATTACCTTTATTGTCATAGCACTTTTGGGGGCAAGATTCAAATAAATAAGAGCTTGGAAATCTGACCTTGGCTGGTGTGAGAACAGAGAGAATCGGGTACTTCTTAATTTTCCATTCAGGCTCTCATGTAGCTCTCCCGAGCGCCGGGCTTCAGCGCCCAGCCTCCCTGCCAACGACCCCGCGGGGTGCATTCAGCTGCCATTCAAGGAAACGGCCCTCCACCCCGCCTCGCGCTGGGAAGCCTGTCGTACAGCATACAGCAGGTGGAGGGGTATTCTGCCTTCAGAGTCCTGCTGCCAATGTCTTGCTACTTCTACCGCCCAGTGCCAAGAATGACAAAAATCTTTTGTGTATGTTTGAGGGTGGGAAAGACCAGATATGACCAAGTAGCAGTTAACTTGCTGTTTGGACGAGATTCCCAAGGCAGCTGGCGGATCTCACAGGCAGCAGTAACTCCGACACTTGGCTCTGTTGTTGGGACGGATAGATAGAAACTTTGGACGAGTCGGTTGAAAAATATGTCCCTGTGATACTGTTGAATATATCACAGATCGACTGAAATACTGAATATTTGCTGCTATCATAACAAGGTAGTACAATAAACATATTAACCAACTAGGGTTGTGTTTTAACCTCCAGGCCCATCCTAAATACCTTCTGCTTTCAGTAAAATTATTAGTATCTTGTGGCAAAAATTTGATCTGACACGAGATTTACGATCTATAGCTACAATTGAAACAGGATTGTCTTTTTTTATATATATGTTAACAATCTCTTTTACACTAATGAATTAACGATGGAATTATCAGTTCTGACTTATGAATTTTCCTAGCCAGACTTTAAACTATATTTAATTTTCAGTCTTGACATGGACATATGTAAATAATCTTTCTGATTTTTTTTGAAAGAGATTATATTAGTATTCAATTGGTAGTTAATTTTACCAAATTAAATGTACACTTTGGTGGATGATGAAAATGTGACTAATTAGGAAGTAATTCTTGGAAAATGAAGTCGCAGCATAAAGTTATGTGAATCTCAACTCTGTCAGGTAAGTTTCCTCAATAGTTCCTAAACTTTATTAATGAGCATCAGTTTACAAAAATAGTTGCTTGGGTTTTGCCTTCATCTTTTCCTTTTGGTTAAACATATCTAGACCAATAATAAGAGATACAATTTCCCCTACTTCAGAATAGATTTGGCATGGGCATTATTGATACAGTTAAGGATGCTGTATCACCAGTCAAGCATAGAATTAAAATTGACCTTGGCTTAATTTGACTTACATTTCAATTTGGTTATTTGATCTCAGCCAGAAGGTTGGACCCGTGGCACAGCCACCTGGCCTGCCTCTGTTCGTCCTGACCACTCGCCTCCCTGGCCGACCCATGACATCTGCTTTCTCATAAATGCCTCTGCCTCCCTGAGTCAGAGCCCAACACGGCCTCAGTGGTGGTACTGGCCAATCCGGTCTGTTCTGCCCAGCAGCTGACATTCACCTGTGCCAGGCTCTCTGTCATTCCGGTGCCGGAGCCGGCCCAGCAGCCTCTGCCAGTTTCGCGGTCGAACCCATGCCTCCACCACCCCCGCGGAGTCTCCTGCCACCACACTTCCTCCAGCACTCGTGCTCTCTGCCTGTCTTGGCAGCTCTCGACCCAGATGCTGGCACCTGCATGCACCTGCATACTGATAGGGCCAAACCACAAGGTGAATTCTTGGCCCTGCCACACTGACCTTGGTCCTTCCTCTCTGGCCTTTCAGACATGGCACTGGCACTTGACCTTCCTGGGATACTAATCTTGGCTTTCTCCTCTTACTCTGAGAGTTCTTTCCGTCTTCCTGCCTCAAGGGGAGCACCTTCTCCTTCCTCCTCCAGGAACTTCCGGGAGTGGCGAAGCCTCCTGCTCCACCTTACCTTCTTGTTACTGCCTCTGAGCAAGGGCCAACTCCGCAGGTCCCCAGGCCTGGCCCAGATTCACTTGGATGCTCTTGTTACCTACCACCTGCTTCTCTACCCTCCACAATTGCAGCGCTTTTCGGACAGACAGGTTGATAGTGTTGCTTCTGTTCATTTGCTTGGGGGTCAAGGCACAAGACGCCTACAGATCAAAGCAGATAAGACTAAATTTAAGTGGGAAAACGAAACTTACTTTAGGGAAAAGGCTATGGGAAAAGAGATGGGATAAGAGAATCTAAGTGGAGTTGTTAGAGGAGTAAGAATGAGTAGGAGTGAAATGAAAGACTTTGGAAGTGGGGGAGGGGATGTGAGAACGAGATTGTGCCTATTGAAAGAGTTGATCACAAAATCCCTGCCATCCGACTAGTAACGTGCCTTCTACGCTCACTGGATGCAGTGTAACGACCTAGCCTATTTAATGAATAAATATCCTAGAAGAATTAATGAGAGTAAAATTAAGAAAGGATGGATGTTCACTACTTCCTTAAGTAAAATTTGCAAAGTCTGTTCTATGGGGGCAAGGCTGTTCTGTAGAGCAGTAAAGGAATCCTATAGTCTTACTGTGAGTTTTTGACATAATTTTATCATGTTCCCCAAAGATGATGTAATTAGCGTCTAGGAGTATAGAAATCTTGAGCAACAATGGACCAAAAGATTACGCGAAGAGGATGGTTTTCCACAATGGTAGACGGTTTCTTTCCACAATAAGGCGAAATAGGGCAACTTCCCATAGTGACAAATTAGGATAGTTCATCCACTAAAAAAGAGGGGAACACAGGCTGTTCAAAGACAAATCGTCATGATAACCCATGACGTTTTTAAAGCAGAGTGTTGGTGAAAGAGTTATTATGTGCTCGGACAGTCATCAAGGTTTATTTTCACAGCTTTAGCACCTGTGTTGTGTTTTTTTATCTCTGATCACACTTTTAAATTTACTTCCAGGGCAAACGATGGTTTAAAGCATTTACTGTTGTCTCTTTTGAAATCGCAGACAGGAGTCGGTAGCAGCGGGAAGGTGAGAATGTAGAAGAGGTAGCATCTGTGTGTTATTACGAAGCTTCCAATGTTATAAGGAAGATTACGTCTTTGATTACCCTCGGTTCTTTTCTAGACTGATAGATATTTGTATCTGCAGTTAAAAATTCAAAACGCCTCTAATTTAATTTTTCTGATAAAAGATTGAGGAAGGATTCTGCAGGTTGCAGCTTTTTTTTTTTTCCCTTTTCTTTTCTTTCTTTCTTTAAATGCTTACAGCACCTGGTATTCCAAGGTGGTCTCCCATCCAAGTACTAACCAGGCCTGACCCTGCTTAGCTTTGCAGGTCGCAGCTCGGGTAGAAGAGCCCTCTCCTTGTAACTGAAGGGCTCAGGATTGGTAAGTAAAACTACCGATCAATACAGGTTCTAACACCTTATATTCGCCTGCAGCCACAGTCCTTACAATGTGCCGACAACATGAGTTGTATGAATCTGCATGATGAAATGGATCACAGAAGCGGACCCTATTTCCCCATAAGAGCGGCGTCCTAACTGGGACAGAGGCCCTACCACGAGGGACTCAGAAGTAAGTAGGAGTGAACAACGTGCACGGTGAAGGCAAAACTCTCACCGCCCACCTACAAGGTAACGTAAAGAAACATGTTCTGTTCTAAAACAGGGGCATTCGTACATTACGCACTCTCTTTATCTAAATGTTGTCATGAAATGTATTTCTTAAAGAAAATGAATCTCTGCTAAAGCATATGACAAAATGAACGTTCGGCCTTTATACTTTTTATTTAAATATTTCACGGATCACTGAAAATTAGCACCAAGAGGATCTGGCCCATCTGATTCATTTTATAGATGAAAAAAAAAAAAAAATGAGAGGCCAGAGAAGTTAAATAAATTGCCAAAGACAGCAGACTCAGGACAACACCGCAAGCTGCTAACTCCAGGACGAGACCCCTCTGCAATTTTTCTTTCTTTTTTTTTTTTTTGCAGCCTTACAACGTGGTGCTGTGTTTATTGGTCTTCATGACACATAGGAAAACGTTTGGGGGAATTACTTGAATAGCTCAGGGCATCTTTAAAAAGTTGATGAGAACATCTGAACATATACCTTTTTTCTCAATCAGTTTCTCCATGGTAAACAGATGGAATTAAAATCATCACGGTTATGTTTCTAAAAATTGTCTGCAATTCCTCCTTCTCATCGCTAGACAGCAAACCTTCGTGCGACCAAACTGCCCAATGTTAGCCAAAGCAGGGAAAACTGAGCTGCAGTTCTAAACGAAAACAAATAGAGATCGATGGTGAATGTAGCAAAAAAGATGAGTCTTAAAAAATACAATGTTAAGTTTAAAAAAGCAAATTGCAGAAGGTTATACACGTGTAGTGCTATTTTTATAAAAGGTTACAACATTTATTTGTATGTATTTTATTTAGGAATATATGCACTTGTTGTCAAATTATAAAGACATGCATGGGATGGTGAACACCAAATTCACGGTTGTGACGACTTCTTGGGAAGGATGATGTGGAGTGGGATGCGGAGAGATAGCATGAGGGATTTCATCTGCACCTGAAATGTTTTAATTTTTTAATAAAAAAAAAAAATTCTGAGTAAAGCACTTGGGCAAATAAGGAAGATGTTAAAATTTGACGTGGCTGGATGACGGGTGCCTGGAAGCTCATTGTAGGATTCTTTATAGTGTTTTGTATTCTGGAAGCTCCTTATTATTAAAATAAAAAGAAAGAACGGTGAATTCAAGTTGCAGCAAGAGCGGACTGCATATCTGCACAACAACATTAGACTTTTGAGAATATTTAAATACATTTTGATTTAAATCTTTATTGACCCAAGTCTATTTATGGATGGAAAATATTTTCGATGTAGCCCCATTCAAGACTCAAATATAACTCAAATGTAACCTAAATATAAACTGGTATCTCAAGGGGTCCAGCCACTGCAGAGTCTCATTCAAAAAACACAATCTAATCCCAGAAACCTTGGGAGATGATGAAGCTTCAGTGGTGGCTGTGGCTGCTGCTGTTGGAATCCCACTTGATGGAAATATCCTTGTTTTTGACAGGGGAGATAATACTATTGACGTATGCGATAGATGGAAAAGGGGTTTGACCCACCCTAGGGATAGATGACCTGCCTGGACTTTTCAGGCTTTTTGTGGATTTACCTTCTCTAAGACGATAGCTGAGATTAACCTTTCTCCTTGATCCACAGTCCAGTTCTTTACTCTTCGCCCTTTCTCAGAGAACTCTGTGAATCACATGGTACTAAATCATTCCCAAGCCTAGGATCCAAGGTCACACATCACTTCTTTCTCACATATTTGAAAATGTTTAATAAGGCGTATTCTAACTTGCGCCTGTATTTTTTTCCCGATAAGGTGAACTTGATATTTAAATTCTACTTTCTCTCTTGGAGTTCTATCATCTACATCAAGTTCTGTTTTTGGTTACCCTATTTATAGTTTGTAGAATCAAAAATATGTTCTCTCTCTAATTTCGCTGCTGTTTGAATTAAAATGTTTTTCATCTGATTTCACCATTCATTAGCTTCCCCAAGCAGATAAGTAAATCAGCTATTTTACATTATATAGCCAATTTATTAGATAACAGTGATTACTAGCTCAAGTATGTAATTATATTTCCGTTTAGGGTCACCTCAAACTCTGAACCATTTATGTTAGATTTCTGGAATTCCTTTCCTCTGATGGAATGATTCAGGGTTAGGGCGGAATTTTTAAAACAATGACTCTCATTCAAAAATTATATACTCAATCTAGCAAATGAAAAGTCACAACAGCAAAAAAGAAGAAGATAAAAATGAGGATAGGAGATTCCTAAAGGAATCAAGAGCGCAGAAGAAAGTGGTAGGTTTGGGTTAGAAAAATTACACTAAAAGAAAGCAGAATGGTGCAAAAGTTTATCATAAACGCACAATATGGAAAAGTAATGGCATCTAGAAATAAAATCGAGGTCAAGTTTCTAAAATGTGATCAGGTCCAAGGCGTAGAGCTGTGATCCCAGGGAGAGTTAGCCTTAAAGAGCTCTTATCTAGAGGTCAATTCTACGTTTGGGGGGTTAGTCCTGACTCTTTCTTCTACTCACTAGCCCTTACCAGAGCTTAGCGACATCTCTTAGAGGCAGAAGCTACCAGCAACATAGCTTTCTACCTTTCCTAAAGGAGAACATGCTATATTCCTGTCTACTGGTAACTTTTTTTTTGTTTGTTTTAACTTGAGTTATTTTAGGACTCTGAAAATGATGGCTATGAAAATAGCAAGATGTCACAAATGAAGATTTTTTTTTTTTTTGGTTCCGGTTAAAACATTGGAATAGGAAATGAGATGTTAGGGGAAAAAATGAAGCTTTCCCCTTTCTCTCCTCGGCAAATCAAATGCCTAGTTGTCAAAGAAGACAAGAAAATATTGCATTCGTGAGCAGAATTGCTTTGAAGTTTCAGAAAGTAAAAGCTGCATCAGTTCCCAATTAAGCATTCTGTAAATAAAGCCTTGCTCATCTCCTGTTTTCACTGGAAACTTCCATCATCAGAAAGAGTGAAATGGAGCGGTGGAGCCACCCAGTGGCGAATGTGGTTAACCGCAGCGACTCTGCGTTTCACGGCGCGTTTCGTGTTTCCTGTTTTATAAACGGGCGTATTTCCTCTCGAAACTATGACACGAAGTCCCTGTAAGAAGAGACTTACTAATGTAACAGTAAATATGAGATCACTCTCATATTAGGTCTTCATGTAAAAAATGGAAGAATGTGTGAGAAAGCAACTTTTAAGAATGAAAGAAAAATACCGTTCAACCCTGCCTGAAGTAGTTTTTTTTTTTTTTAATTTTAGTTTTTTTAAACATGAAGGTAGGTTCCTTTTTTCAGTACCAATTTTGATTTTAGAAAAGGTTCTTTATAGCGATTAAAACTGAAAACATGAAATTAACTTAACGCCTGAAAATATCTTTGACTTCACCCAAATTGTCAACAAATGCAATACATTAATATTTCAAAATTCGAGGGCTTATGAAGGGAACTGGTTGTCCTTGTAAAATGTATATTTTATCTTAAAAATAAAAAAAGCTCAAACTAAGAATTAGCCAATAAAGCTTACTGCTGAATCAATGGATAAATGAGCTTTTAAAGATTAAAAATAACTTTTTTCCTTATCAAAATAGTAAAACAAATTCATTTAGAAAAATTTGAAAATATAGATAAACAAAAAGGGGTAAAATCCTCACCACGATTCCACTATTAGTACTTTGGCTTATATATTTTCAGAAATTATTTTTATATTTAAATTATATAACTTTTAAGTAAAAAGAGATATTTTACTGAACATAATTTTTGCATTTTGATTTTACTTTGTGTCATGAGCAATTTCTACCTCAGTCCATATTTGTCTATGCATCGTTTTTAAAAAGCTGTATAGTATTCTAATTATGACTATATTACGCTTTATATAACCAAACCTTTTTATACTGGACTTTTAGTTTTCATATTTTGCTATTATAAATAATGATCCATCTCTTTTAAACTTAGGCAGACCTACGTAAAGTGGATAACTGAGTAGGTATATTTTACTGCAGTTTCTAATTGAAATATAACAAAGAGAAAAGTACATTCAACTTACACAGACACTTTAGCAAACAGTTATAAACAAGTGAATCCACCACTGAAGTCATCACCAGACCAACACTAGACCCCCAGAATACAGTCTCATCCCTTCTCAATTACAGTTCCCTTGTAAGATTTTGATATAGGTTATCGAATTGTCCCCCTGCCCCCAGAAATGTGGTGTTCATTTACACTCCTGCAAGCAGTTATCAGGTGTCCATCTGAGGGAATGACCGTTAAGTAAGTGCAATCTGCTGGTCCATGAACTCAGTGAGAAATCGAATTACACGGTATGTCACATTGACACATTGGCAGTGCTAAAATCGTACCTTTGATTCCTTTCCGGTATTTGAAAATATAATTGTTTTGAATTTCAGTTCACTGTGTATGTACTATTTCACACGGTAGTAGGCATGCGGGGCCTCTAGTGAAAACCTCGCCCATTGAGTTGGAGTTAACACAAGTGGACTGGGCCTAAGGGTCTCATTAGTGAAGGAACGGGCTGTCGTTCACAAATGTTTTCTCAGTTTCTTGTCCTTTTCTTTGAGTCGATCACTTCTCAGTGTCAGGCTGTGCAGTACTGGGCTTTGATGTGGCTTTAAGAGGAAAGGGGCCCATGAACCAGAGGCGGCTCGGCCTGCTTTGGTTGGTATGCAGCTTGGATCTCCAAACTATGTGTGTATGATGTATGAGCTATATAATATATACATATATATACACGCACACACATTTATATATATATCTCATACGCTTAGAATTCATCTCCCTTCATCAGCCCATACATAGCAATGAAAAAGGAAGTTAATATTTTTCCTATAGAAAAAAAAAATAGTCTGATATCTCTGATTGGCTTGAGAATCAGGGTTGGCTTTGGTAATTAATTGAAATAACAGATATGTGTCACGAAATAGATGAGTGATATCTGTAGCTCCAAGATTTTTATGAAAATACATTTCAAAAATACATGACAAAGGTATATTGAAATTTACAAATTTTCAGTTTCCCTTTCTGAGTATAATAGTTTCAATAAGTTGCTTCCAAGTAAGAGAAATACAAGCACAACGAATAATTATTTGCTGTCTTGTTATCGACTTTCATGAGACCACCCTAAGCATTAACTAAGAGAATGACAACTGGGTAGCTAAAAGTGATGTAAGTTTTATTTTAAAAATGCCACTATTTGTAAAATGCCAGGAATGATATCCTTTTGTAACTTTAAACTGATGAAAAACTTTAGATGTGAACTTAAATATGCATGAGGGCTTTCACAGTTGTAAAAATTATTTTGGCAGTATAGGGACAAACATTTTGAACATCACTATTTCAAGACTTTCATGTAGCAAAGTGAAAAGGTTCCTGAGTGATTTGGCTTTTTCAGTCCTCTTCCTCCCTCTCTTTTTCCTTCTCTTCCTCATAATCATCAGCAAGCAACTCTCATTTATTGAGGGCTCACTACGTGCCAGGCACTGAACTGAGTCTGCGTGCATTGTCTCTTTTAATCCTCACAGCACTTCATGAAGTAGAAATTACTACCCCCATTTTATAGTCAAAGGTACTAACGCTCCAGGAGGTTAAGTCACTTGCCCAAGACCAGATAAGTAATAAGTGACACAGCTACATTTGGGCACAGAGTGGTCTGAGGGCAGAGCCTAAGCCGTTAACCACTTCTGCTTTGTTCAACAGCGGGGTCTGGGCAAACACCTCACGGCAACGAAGGGCACAGATTGGCGAGGCTTGACTTCTGCGTGTGCCTGTTCTCTGGGGATCTGGCTAAATGGACAAGATTCAAGTGGTCAAGAACCTGGGTCCCAGCCATCTCTTATATTCTTTTCACCAAAGATAAAACTAGCAATCCTCAGGGGAAAAATGAATTCCTGTAGAAGGCAAGTATCTGAAGGTGCTCAGATGTCTTGCCTCTCCTGCAAATTCTACCTTTTTTTATTCCTTTATGATTGTCCCCAATAAAAAACTAACCAAACTCTAGGAAGGGTAGTGATTTCAATCCTGGGTCTTAATTTGATTTTTCAGACTCTTTGCAAGTCCTGCTAAGTAGTTTTGATAGGAAACAAGTTAGAGAGAACGTTAGGTCACAGGTCTGGGAGAAAGGAAGAAGGACGCTGAAAAGGAGAGATAATAGAGCAAAAAAGTAAAACTTCCTACTTCACAATCTTAAATAGGGTCAAGTCTACATTTACATTTATAAATAAATGTGAAGAGATTTATAAACAATTTAGAAAATGCACATAATGGATATGTTGCTTTTGTCTGCCAATAGCCCTTTTAAGAAAATCCCCTCTTTTCAAGTCCATGGCTCCTTGTAAGACTGTTAGTCTCAGTGCCTTGCCCTTCATCTGCAGGGGTCAGCGTGTGACCAGGATGGTCCAATCAGATCTGGTACAACATCTTCATGGACATAATGATTGGTTGAGAGCAGTCATCAAAGCCAAGCAAGGATAATCAGGACCCTTGAATGAAATCTGATATAAAAAACACCTTAAGACTTAAATGTATAGGTTTTAGATCTCCAGGGGTTGATTTTCCTATTATAGAGAAAGCCCACTGAGGAATGATACCAAAATGTCATTGGAAAATAACCAAAAAACAGAAAAAGAACTGAATTCAGCCATGTGTTTTTGATAGCTTACTATCTATCATATGTAACAAAATGAACTAAATGACATTTTCGGTAACTTTCAAAGTATTTGATGACTAAATATTTTATATTAACAGCTGAACTAAAACAAGTTAAAATAATGCCAAATTCTTACTTTCATTTCAAACTTATTTTTAATTGGTTTAAAAATATAATGGCCAGTGTATATCAAGAGTGACAAAATATTCAGGTCCTTTGACTTACTAAGCATTCTCCCAGGAATATGTTGCAAGAATAAGGGTTAAGTATACCTAGATATTTATAGGAGTATTATTTTTAGAAGCGAAAAACTGTGAACTCATATATTTAACACTTGCGAAACAAATAAAGTTTCATGCTGATATAGTATTATATTTTGAAACTCTGGCACTGATAAATATGACTCTGTAGAAACAAAAAAGTAATTAAATAGAAATAAAAAGAATGTACAAAAACACTTTTACGTGAAAAAAGAAGTTTTTAAAAATTGTGTGTGCCTACTATTTTTATGTTATAAAACTTTACATATTTATATTATAAAACCTTATGAATTTATTATAAATATGCATACGTATAAAATAAAAAATGGGAAGACATTATAAAAAATAATGACAGTTGCTAACTTAGGACAGGGAGGTTATGAAAATTAGGCTATAATTAAAAAATAAGTTTAAAATAAAAGAAAATAATAGCTGATAAAAAAAATCTTATCAAATAGCACCCTAAAAATGGTTTCTGTTGACAATAAGTCAAAATGAGAAAGAAAGTTTTTACAGGGATTTTGAAAAAACTAAAGAATCAATACATATAGTGAGGAGCAAAGGTCACCTCATGTGAATCTGAAAAAAAGTACCAGTTTCTGCTGAGCTTTCTTTTCTTTCTTTAAGCTTCTCTACTTTCGTAGGTTTTTTGGCATCCACATGAATACGGATGGTTTATAAAGGATGCCTCAATATTGTCCCTTCTTGAAGTGATATTGTATAAGCTGCAATTTGAGGTGAGAATGAATAAAAAATGGTTCTGTTAGCCGAAGAATGACTTTCATAGACACAAAACAATAAAAAGCTATAAGCTTATAATAACTATAGGAGATTCCAATTATACGTATAATAATACATAATAGATTAAAATGCTGAGTTTGGCTGAGGAGAAAAATGCCTGTGGTGTGGTCAATCATTAAATGACGGGAAAAGTTATGAGATAAGAGTCAGGTGCAATGCTGACATTCCTGCGGTTGTTTTTCTGGGTAAATAATAAGTAAGTCTCTAGTTAATCAAGGATTCCACTCTCAGCTACCTGAGATTCCTAGCAGATGTTCGAGGAGCGCCATTCCCCCATCCCTTCTGAACTCTGCCCCTGGGATGATGCTGTAGTCTGCTTGCTGACCTCATGGTATATCACCTCCCCGTGGGCCGGATTTTATCCTGTATCTCTCCCAGACACTTAACTGTCTATAATTGCACACCTGAAAGAGGACATGGGTGAGGGGAATACAAACACCCTATAGAAACAGAGCCAGAAGTGATGTTAAATAGAAACAAATAGGAAATGCCATAAAATCCGTGGGCTTTTGATCAACAGCTCTATCAATGATTAACTGAGTGACCTTGGACACATTTAACTTCTCTGTAGCTCACCTCCCTTCTCTGAAAAATGAATGTTATCATTTAGTCGATAATATTTGTTGTTATTATACAGCAGGGATTGTGCTGGGCTATAGGGATAAAAATATGGTTAGGGCAGAATATCTAGCTTCAGGAAGCCGACAGTCTAGTGAGGGAGACAGAGTGATCAAGAGATAATTATCACAGGATAAAGGCAATGGATTTCACTTGGAAACTTTAAGAAAACATCTAAGCATGAGGTAGAATGAGTTTAAAGTGGGGGCTTAGGGTTTATCTTGAAAGGATTCAAAGAGATCACAATATAAAAGCGTGTAGCACACTCCACCCTTGTATAATAGGCGCTCTACTAATGTTAAGTTGCTTTGTCTTCATTTTGGAGTGATCTTAGTTACAGATTCTTGTGACAGGACTGAGCGTTTTGCACTGGGCAATATCGATGCTGTGAAACATATACCCCTTCGGGGAGATAAAATCCCGCATTCTTTGAGAGTGAGTATTACAGAGACTATAATCAAGACGCTGTCCTATGACTTGCTCAAGCCTGACATTTAACCAGTTTTCTTAGTGAAAGCTAGCTTGCTGTTTCAAAGACTCAACCCAGTTTACAAACCCTAGGGAGCCAGGAAGAGTAATACACAAAGAAAGAAACTAAGAAGGGGAAAAAAATGTGAGCTCAGCCAAGAATTTTCTCAAGAACTGTGGCCTTTTCTCTCGACCTGTTATGTAACCATTTAAACATTTTAATGCATGTTTTGGGAAATATTTTCCAAGATGTTAAAAAGTACAAAATCTTTGGAGTGCAAAATGCTTTGAATGAATGGATGAGTGAATAAATGAATGAATGAAATGGGTTTCTAGTGTCCAGTATTGGAAGTAAATGCCTTAGCCATCATGCCTTCTTTCCTTACCCTTGACTGTCAAACCAGTCAACTATTCTGCTGGTCCCACGTCTGGCCTCAGAATCTTAGCATAATTAATTAAGAAGACACCATGAATAAAGAAATTGTGGAAGTCACTAGAACTGAAATGTGAGGAGTGGTGGAGAGTGTGATGAGGGAGGAAGCTGTCTTGGAGAACGGCACAGTGAAAAGCAGGCATTAACGTGGTGAACACGTGTGCCTTTAGTGTGAGGCCCACTCATCTCGGAGGCATGGCGGGGCATCTCTCTAGTGGCTGAACTGAGCGTCTCAGCTGCGCTGGAGGAGAGGCAGTGGATGGGGTTTTAATGAGCATGTAATCTGAGGGAAATGTGAGGAAAACTTGGAAGAGGCTGAGGCAAAGAAGAATCCTGTCAAATTATTGTTTGCCCATTTTGACATGGCCGACCACACACTTTCCCTCACTTTCCTCCTCTGCTCGCAGCTGAGACATAAACTGCCTGGGTTTCAGTTTATAGTCACTTATGTGCTTGTCTTATTTTCTCCTACTAAACCGCAAACTCATTGAAAGGAAGTACATCTTTCTATTCTTTGTGTTCTCTATGCGAGTGACTGGCACCAATATTGTTAACGTAAAAGTTGGACAGTAAGTGTTTCTGTGGTCAAGCTAAGAATCCACACGCCTCTCTGCAGATAATGGTCTCAGATTCAACGCTGTACCGCATCCTGTAAAACAGACTCCCATCCTTTCAGGGTGCTGACTTCCAACTGGCGCTGACGCCGGGGAGCCCACGTCAGCGGCACACTGGCCTGCAGGCGAGAGCAAGCATGTCAGTGCTCTGCGCAGCAGTGTACTTCTCAGGGCCGTGGTGAAATGAATGTCCTCTGTGCCTCCTCATGGAACGCTGAAGCGTGTGTGTGTGTGTGTGTGTGTGCGCGCGTGTGTGTGTGCAGGTAAATCATGACACAATTTAACATCCCTGTTCACCTGGACCCTTGGATTCCTTTATCTACATCATGCCGGGAAAGCTCTGGTATCTTAGCAGTATCAAATGTAGGTCGAGTCCTACATTTCCAGTCAAGGTTTTAGTCAATCAATCAATAAATGGTGAGAACCACCTTCGGCTTCATGATATGACCGTTAGATCTGGAACCTCTGGTAAGTGCACTCATATTAACTGATTTGGTCCAATCTAGTGTCATATTTCACCCTCCTCGGTCTAACACTCTTAGAATATACTTCCACTCCTGTTCCCTATTTCTCCTGATTAATATTAGAAGTCTTGCAATTACTTCAGTGTGTAAGGTAGTCCTTCCTGGGTCATAGTGTGTCCTTGTTCCTGTGAAAATGCTGATATTTAACTGTTGTTTTAGGTCTAATGGCAACTGGTGGTGGTTCCGGTGGGTCTTGAGAGAACAGAGATCCCCTTTTAAAGGAGGTGTTCCAGGTGAGACTGTGTGTTTTTAAGCAAGGGAAGGCTAGCATCCAGAGAGCCAGCTACTTCCACTAATAGGGAGGCTTAGAGTGACTTGGAGTTTCAAGATCGTCAGCTTCATCTGGGTCCAACCAGATGTCTTCTTCCAAATTTTCAGGATCTCATTCTTTCCCATTCGGTACCCTAACTTTCATATGAAAATTTGATGTGACTGTGAATCCAACTATTGACAAAATTCAGAAATCCTTAAAATAACATTTATGTTTGATTTTCAACACTACCCTTGTGTCTGCAAGAACTCAATGGTTCTTTTACAGTTGTCGTGGAAGCATTCTGGTCTTAGACTGCAACTCGAGCTGACAGTCAAAAGGCACGAGCTCATCATTTTCTTTCTGAAACTGCTAAAGTGCACGCAGAAGACTCTATCTCTATTGCCTTATAGACATCTTAACTGCTGTAAGGGTCAAGTGCAGCAACGGCTTGGGCAATCCCTTGTTTCAGTTAGCATGTCATCACAATCAACCACGGATGACAGTTTGGTTAATCGTAATGTCCTCATCTCTATTCTCTCTGGGGAGGGGTTCAGCCAAAAGGCCTGGCCAAGCACTGCTCACGTGTCTCATGGGACCACTGCTGATACCAATTCTGTATCAGTCAGGGTCCAATCAGAAGACAGAGGCCAAACCATATTTTGAACATAGAAGGTTTAATATGAGAGCTATTACTTATAACAGGGAATCGGAGTGATAAGTAGATGGCTAGTAAATTGCAAAGAGAATGGTAAAGGGTATAGGAAAATCAGATACAGGGATTATCTATTGCCATTAGGGCTGAGATTAGATCTTTATTGAAGAAGTCTAGTGACTGTGGCTCATTTGGCATCAGAGAAGTTTACTGAGGGTGCCAAGCTGCCTAAGGGGTGTGAGGGGAAGCTGTTCATGGCAGCTGTTGTACTGGTGGTCCTCTGCTGTGAAGCCACTTGAGGGGAGTCCTGGAGAAGCTATTTGTGGCAGGTGCTCCACACTGCTGGCCACTGGGCACTGCTAGAAATGGGAGCTGCAGAAGCCACATGTGCTGTAAGAACTGGCATAAAGGAGCACACTGCACTGCTCAGGTAGAGAAATCTCTTCTTCCTTCAAGGCCCTTCATGACAAAGCTTAATTTCAAGACAGCTGGAAAAGGAGAAATATTTACAGAATTTATCTCTATTATCACAAAGCAGGCCATGAAGTGTTTTTTTGGACGCTTGGGGAAATAATATAGCTCAATAACGCATTTCCTTTAACTGAAAAAACACAGTGAGAACTGGATTTTATTGGGACTCTGAAAAATGTTACAAATGGCCCCTTCGAGGACCTGATAAAAGCCGCGGATTCTCTCTCTAGATGCGCATGTGTGCATATGTGCAGTCTTGTAGACGATTCAGGGTAAATCTCTGAACACAAATTAAGAACCCCTGGGTTAGGTCAATGACTATTCTCCAGGTTCAAGTTAGTGATTAGTCTTAACTTCATTTGAAAGTAGAGAGGCAAATTTAAGACCCCCAAACTCAACAAAATTATGTTTGCTTTTAGCAGCACAGATAAACATTTGAGAAATATGGCCAATCGTGCTAGATAGTTCTTTTTTGGCAAGGAGGAAATTGGTGAAAGATCTCTGGAAGAGAGAGGCTGAATGCAAGAGGAAGGACAAGCAGTTGTGAAAAGCTGCAAGACCGTTATTGAGATTTGGACTTGGGTCGTTGTATGTAGAAGGAGCAGGGCATCTATCATGACCTGCTGTGCTTTGGTAAGGTGCATTATGGTAGCTGGCCTCCGATGCGAAGCCGATGATCCTTGCCTCCTGGGACTCATGCTTGTATGTTCTCTTCTCCCACACTGACTCAGGGCTGGTCTTTGTGACCAGCAGAGCACTGTGTAGGTAACTGAGTATGATTTCCAAGCCTGAGTCACGAATGGCATTGCTGCTTTTGCCTTGGTCTCTTGGGTCTCCCATGCTGGGGGAATCCGGCTGCCATGTTGTGAGAAACTCAAGCAGTGCCGTGGAGGCACCTGCATGGGGAGAAACCGAGACTTCACACCAATAACCAGCCCAAATGGCAAGCCTTATGGATGAGTCCCCTTAGAAGTAGATCCTCCAGTTCCAATCAACCTTCAGGTAACTGACAGCCATCTGAAACCCCGATGGCAATTTCATGAGAAACTAAACTGGAACCACCAGCTAAGCTGCTTCCAATATTCTGACCCACAGTTTAGGAATTTTTTTTTTTTTTTTTTTGGCAGCAATAGATAAGTAATACACATTTAGGTCAAAATTCTCTAAAGGGTAAAAAATATAAAAGATTTGTTCCCTTTCCCCACTTCTATGTTTCCTTAAAGGAGTCGACATAGCTATTCAGCTGTAATTTAAGCATTATCATAGTCACTTGATTGAATCACCAGAGAACTAAGAGACTTCCATGTTAGCCAAATGCTCACCCTAACTACTGACTAGACATGTAGTTTCTGAAACGCAGGAAATGCAACTGCTAAACCAGCTTATGAAGATTTCTATTAATATAGAAATTAAAAGACATAACAGCTGTGTCCTCATGAAAACTATTCTAAGGAAATCTCAGCATGTATAAATGCTCTTTATGGTTGCCATAATTGATAAGGGATATACAAAATAGTGTGTGCAAAGGTGAGTCAGTATTCTGAATGATCCGGAAACTACTTTTGAGGATGGTTGAAGGGTCTGGGGTGGTTTAGTCTGGAGACGATATATAGAGAGAGCATGTAATAGTTACTCATTTGAAGGGCTGGCATATGGAATGTTTTATTTTGGATTGATCAAGAGGAGAAAAGTGTCTTAATGAGAAATTATAGAAACACAGATTATAATTCACTTACAATAACCATAGCTGTTTAACAACAGGACATGCTGTAGTAAAAACAATGGTAATCCCTCTCCTTGGAAGAGTTTAAGCCAAAATTGGCTGATTACCATTCAGAGATATGGTAAGAATGATTCTGGCAGTACTTGGGAAACTTACCTAGATGACTCTTAGGTGTTATTTCTGAGAGCCTCTTCTCCCCGAATGTGTCTTGTTATCCAAGAATATCTTTAAATATGAAAATTCAGTGTTGAGGGAAGAGCATGTATTATAGATGACTCAGAACTCTGTTTGGAAGTCACTAGCTGTGTGACTTTGGGCAAGACACTCAGCATTTGCAAGCTTCATTGTCCTCACCACCTCTCAGGGTTGTTCTGAGAATTCATTTGATGACACGTCGCTCAAATCGCCCTTTTGCCATTTAATGCATGTGTGGCTTTCTTCCTTCCATTTTCTACAATATGGTTTATAATCAAACATCTGGGACCAATTAAGATTTTGAGAGTGCAATTTAGAAACGAGCTAATTTTCCTAGGCTTCAAGTGAAGGATTTCATTTGTTTTTAAACAATAAACTTGATTAATATTTGATTAGCTGATTTGTGGCACAGTATCTTTTTAAAAAAGGAAAAGACGAGTTTGGTGTAAGCAGAAATAGAAGGAATCAGAAGCCAGATGGCCATCATCTTTGAAATTTGCAACTGCAAAATCATCACTTGACTAAATCTTTCCTCCCAAGTTATCAAAAAAAAAAAAAAAAAAAGCAACCCAAAAAACAAAAAACAACAAA
Source organism: Rousettus aegyptiacus (assembly GCF_014176215.1). Taxonomy (NCBI): domain Eukaryota; kingdom Metazoa; phylum Chordata; class Mammalia; order Chiroptera; family Pteropodidae; genus Rousettus; species Rousettus aegyptiacus. The sequence continues at coordinate 40,450,422 of NW_023416288.1, read as the reverse complement.
AAAACAAACAACAAAAAAATGAAAACAAAAACAAAAAAAACCCCCAAATGCTGCAAACATTAAACATCGATAAAGTATTTTATCTTTCTGAGAGGTAGTCCAAATTTCAGTAAGGAAAACTCAGTAACAAGCATTTTCTTTATAATTTTAAAAGAAACTGGAATGTCAGAGAATGAGTCAACATATACTTTTCTAGCTGTCCTTTCCACCCGAGATTAAAATAATGGGAATAAATATCCCACAAATACAGTAAAATTTTTTTATTACTTATCGATAATTTTCTTTACATGTTTTATTTTGTTAATGAAGAAAGCTACTCCATAGGCAGATCACCCTGAATTACTGGACTAGCCACTGAGATTACATGTACTGAATAGTTAATATTTTCAAAGTAGATTTAGTGTTAACAATCACAAGTCGTTTTCTTACCTATTAGCATTGTACTCTTAAACATTTCATTAGAGGCTGTCTTTAATAACAAATAGTAACTGAGATGCGAAATTGATCTATCATAGTTCCATTTCTTATATGCGACACCTACAACGACTTAGGTAGGTAGCTGAAGGCTCATAGCGGCCTCTGAACAACTGCTCTCTTGTACCTACTAAGTGCTATCTACTTTTCCCACCTCCAATTCCAAGTTAAATACTACCAGTGTTCTGGTTTCATACATTGTTCTATACACATTATACAATTATAATTTAACAAAAATGGGATATTTACATACTATTTTTATTGTGGCCAAGTTCAACAGCATCGAAAGTATTTTTAGGTACTTAACTCTGGTGGCTATAAAATAAAAAAGAGCCATTTTTATCAGATACCATATCATCTTTATAACTCTGTTTCAATTTTTTTGAATGTTCATTACATTTTTTAAATGTTTTCATCCATGCTAGTGAACCTTTGATGGACTTTGCTTTAAATAGTGCTTATCACAGTGAAATGCACATTCTGTCTTAATATTATAAATGTTTATGTCATTAATAATGTACATTTTACAGTGCCAGGTGAGATAATTGCATTTCTCTAAAGGATTCCTGGAAGTTTAGGTCACAAGCATAAGTGACAAGAACTGCAGGTTTGGTTGGTGGCTTAAACAGGAATTGACAAAAAAGAAGTCTTCCAGATGACAGTGTATGACTTACATGGTGGCGCGATGATGCCATAAAGGATTTGGCCTCTTTTAATTGTTCTGCTCCTCTCTCCTTGGAATGCAGGTCTTTGTTCTGTTGTTGCTTCATGATTGAGCTATGGCTGCTGCACCTTCAGCAACATATTCCTCCAAAGAGAGAGAGAGAGAGAGACGCCCTTAGGGCAAGGATGAGTCCTGATCTGCAGAGAATGACCATCTGTAAGCTTTCCTGGAAGCCCCAGTGGCAACTCCAACTTTCCTCTTATTGGCTAGAACTGTATCAAATGGCTGCCCCTAGATGTAAGGAAGTCTAAAAAAAATATTATTTTTAGCTAGAATTAAGGTTCTATTATGATGACTAAATACTAGGCAGAAAAAGTCCAGGAGACTTCTGCTACAGAAAGCCTGAGCCAGCTGTCCTTCCTCCATCACAAGAAATAAAGCAGACTTCACTCTTATTTCAGAAGAGCGAGGGTATGGCTAAGATATGGGGGGTGTCCTACCACAAAGAAAGAGGTAGAGGAGGAGAGGCTGTAAGGGATCCTGCTGTATGAGTTGTCGAGGGGAAGAGTTTCCCCTTGTCACTCCCCCAGTGGTAGCTAACCTTCACTAACACCTCTGAAGCTGAGGGAAAGAGACCATCTTCCCAAAGTTCCCTCTGTCATCCGCTTGCCTTCTCCTTTACGAGGAAGCCTGGAGCTCTGAAAATGCACATCTAACACATTTTAACCTACTGTACTGACTCCTAAACTCGTGCAGAAAATGGAGAGTAAGTCAGCCTTGGGCAGTGGTCTTAACCATTGTGTTCCTATATCTAAGCCGTAAAACGAAAAAATAACAGTCATCCCTATTCATTTTCCACTGTACTCAACACACAGTAGGTGCTCAGGAAACACCTGTCAACTTTCGTGAAGGCAAGAGGAAAGAAATGGAAATTAACATTTATTTGAAAGATTGCCACACGCCAGAACTGTACCCACTGCTTTCCATACACAGCTCATTTTACTCCTCAGCATGCAGTTAGGTAGGCATCACCCACTCCATTCGGAGAAGTAAACTGAGGCTCAGAAAGTTTAGCCGGGGGCACACGTCGAGGTAGGCTTGAGGTTAATCTTAAAGCCTTTGCTCTTTATTATGCAGTGCACCGCACGGTCTCTCCTCCGTCAAAGCCTGGACAGAAGAAATGTTGAGAAGTTCCATTCGGCATCAGGAAGGATGCTGACTCTTGCAGAGACAACTCTTGGGACAAAGGAACACTTCCCAGGCCTTCGGGGCGCGGTGAAAGCAGCATTCGCTGGCGCCCACTACGCCGGTGGGGTGGCCGGAGCGCGGCTGGGGCTCGGGGCCGAGCGCAGGGCCGGCCGGGCGGGTTCCCACGCGCCCGGCGCCTCGGGGCGGGGCGGGGGGCAGGAACTCCTCCCCGGGCGCCCCGGGGAACCCCGCGCCGGCGGCGGCGGCGGCGGGAAGGCCGCGCGCCGGGCAGAGCCGCGCGTGACGCACTTCCGCCCCGTGTCTTCCGCTCCGAGGGGCTCCAGCCCTCAAAACGACAACAAAACCCGCGCGCTCGCGGCCGCGGCCCGGCCCCAGTCCCCGCCCTCCTGCCACCTGCCGCCGCCCGGGCCGCGCCTGGCCCCGCGCCGCGCGGCCCTGCCCTGCTCGCGGGGTCGGGCCGAGCGCGGACCGCGCCCTCCGGCCGGCCGTGCCCGCCGCCGCGCGCCTCCTCGCGAGACCCGGGGCGGGCCGTGGCCGCCGCCGCAGCAGGAAGGGAGCGGCCGCCGCGGAGGACGCCCGGCCGGACCGTGCGGCGGGGGGCGGCGGCGGGCGCCCCGCGGCCTTCTCTCAGGTACCCCTGCCCGGGCGGCCGCCTCGCCAGCCCGCGTGGCGGGGCCGTCGCGTAGGGGCCTTGTTGCGTTTCAGCTTGGGGGTCGCGGCGGGGCGGGGCGGTGGCTCGGGCCGTCGCGCCCTCACCCCTCTCTTCCGACCTTCTCATCGATCTCTCTCTCTCTCTCTCCCCGGCCTCCGTCCGCAGTCCGGACTCCGGTGGAGCCCGGCGGAGCGGACCTGGCGGGGAACGCTGCACCCACGGCCGGGCCCCCAGACCGCGCCGCCGCCACCGCCGCCGCTGTCCATCATCCTTGGTACCGGCAATGGCCTTTGTATCGCCCGATGCGCTTGTGACTGACTTGGATACGGAATATTAAGAACTCACTCGCATCCGTCCGCATCCCACTCGGGCCGGGAGTAACCACCTCGGCTCAGTTGGGCTTAACTGCTGCTTCTCGACCCTCTTCGACTTTGGGGGCACCATGGACCAAAGTGGGATGGAGATTCCTGTGACCCTCATCATTAAAGCACCGAATCAGAAATACAGTGACCAGACTATTAGCTGCTTCTTGAACTGGACCGTGGGGAAACTAAAAATGCATCTGTCTAACGTGTACCCTAGCAAACCAGTAAGTGCCTAAAAAGCTGGGCGCAGCCGCCCTGGCCTGCAGCTTTTCGTGCCCCGTACTCGCCCCCTCCCCTCTGGAATCAAATGGGTCTCTTTCGGTCGACTGCGAAGTATTTTGAGTTCCGAGGTTGTGCGTGTCTCTTGAGCGTCTGAATTCAGATGAGGTTCAGTTAATTAGTAAGAGTACACAGAAATATCAAGGGACATCAGAATTGGCAGGCGTAAAAAACGATTTTCCTTGGACTTAAAGTCATCAACTTAATATGGCATGACAAAAAAAAAAAATAGGTAAGGAAGCACTGCAATTCATATTAAAGCTCATTAGGCTAAAGTTCCTTTTGATTTTCACCACTCGGCCTAGAACATGCTCACTGTTGAAGTTTTTTTTTTTTCCTTCTTGGAACTGAGTCTGTGACCTCTATAAAAATTACACTTTCAAGATTATTATATATTTTTTTACGAAGCAAAGAATTGTAAATTTTAGGTTTACTTCTTTCTGCTTCTCCCTCCACTTTTCTCCTGCGGAGGCCGCGCAGAAGTTTCTCTGGTTTGGAAGAGAACAGTCCTAGCACGGCCCACCATTTGGCGCATCTTTTTATTCCTGTCATGTGGCGTTCATAAATCAGTGGCAGTGTTTTCCATTCTAAATCACATCCGAATATTGCAAAAATGATAAATACAAACAGTAAAGCTCCATCTGTCCCCAGAGTTAGATTTAAAAGGACATCACCGATAAGAAGTATCAAAACAATTTAGGAAAGTAATGTCATGTAGAGTATATGAAAGTGAAGCTTTCACATTTTCCATTGTACAAAATTTTCATTCCTGAGTAAGCAGTGCTCAGTGTTTAACGAAGAGGGTGGATTTTTGGGGTGGGAAAGCAAGGATCTTTTGGAAGGCAGCTGTGCTTTCTAAGCTTTACTTAACACTTGTTTTATGCATATAGTAAGAAGGCATTTGATTTGTATTAAGATATTGATGAATTAGGACTGTTTCAGTGTTAACAGTATTAAGTTTAGACTTACTAGAATAACTACAGGAATATGGCAGGTATCGCAAAAACAGGAGGTTTTGAAAAACAATTGTCAGGACTTTGTGAGAAGTATTTTTAGTAGGAGAAATAATGCTGAAGTATTTAAGTACTTGAAACAAACTAGCTGGAACTGTCATTTATTCAAACCTTTTGTTTGAAAGTTAAAATTTACACAGAGGAGAACCATTTGTTTTAAAAATTTCTGCTTTACAAAAGATTTCCTATTGCATATGATTCATTTTGCACATTTTCCAAGTGGCAAAATAGCTTTTCAGAATAGTTAGAATTTAAAGTCATAGCCTTCCATAGTACTGTTCATAACAGCCCAAACACCATTCCTGAGTACGTACGTATCTAAGTATATATGCTCAAGTACGTACTTATGCGAGGATCTTTATAATATGATTGAGCCAGGAGGGACTTGGTTTACACTGTGATAGACCAAAAGTTATCACTTTTCTAAAACTTTCTCTTTTTAAAAAAGTATCTGAGAGAGCAGTGTGAAGCTGATCTCCAGTGGAGGCCCGTCATTGCCCATGTGGAGCAGTCGGCTGCCCAAGCCAGATCGGTTGCAAACTTCTTTACGCCCCACTCCCCCCACAATCCGCCTGCTTCTCGTGTACACGAGATGCTTTCGGAGGCCGTGCAAATAATATGCAGCCTGTTAATTACCTAACCTTGAGGGAAACTTGCCTTTTCTCCTCCAGCAAGTCTTCTCCAAGTGAGCTGTAAGATCCGAAGTTTATTTCTCTGTTAATCACAGTGGATGACTTGGGGGTGGGGCACGTATTTATTTTCACAGAACTTCACTGAAAACTTTGTGAAGTTTTCTTACATTCTAACTCATTTATCATGAGAGAATTGATTTCAAGTATCGTAGTTGTTGAACAGACATTAATGATACCTCAAGGCCATAGTAGTCCTCGGTATAGGAATTAGAGTCCTAAAAGTTTTCTTTGTAAGGTTACGTAGAACAGAGAACGTTGTGTGATATAAGCTATATTACACTACTAACATAATACATTATAAGGGAATTTAAGTCCTTAGGGCCACCCACAGCATTTCAGGTGCTGTTTTGTTGTTGAACAGAGGTCACATCTCAGGCCGGATTCTGAGCACATCTTCCCAGTGCCTCGCAGAAGTGCTCGTACCCAGGTAAGAAGTAGGGAACTTGATGGCTCTGATCAGCACTGCTCTTAATTGGGTCCCATGGTTCAGGGCTGGTTGGAGGGCCTTGGTTCCCGTGGGCAGTGGCTTCTAGGAAGATAAATGGAGTCTACTGGAGGGAGAAGAGTGGAATTTGAAGTTGTCCTTTTAGTATCTCTATAAGGACAGGTCTCTTGTTTGCGTACTGTTAATGGGATTCTACAGCAGTGTGTAAAATCTTAAGATCTGGCTTTATGGTCAGATAGTGACTTAATCATAGACTCTCTAGATGAATATTTTAAATTTAACCCCCCTCCTTCTGTAAACTCACAACAGATATGTCCCCTGCCAAGCACACTTTCTTGGGCTTCATTTACTTATTTAATTAGGATTTTATTGTCCTGGCACTTGAATATCTGTATGCTAAGCTTGAAGGTGGTGGTAAGAGTCCTTTGCTCTTAAGCTCAGGCCTAGTGGGGGGCACACAGACATGTAAGTAAATAACTAATGTTATGGGACTAGTGTCGTACAAGAGGGGTGTACCGAGTGCTGTAGGAGCCCAGGGAAGGGGTGGGCAACTCGAGTCCAGGTGTAAGGAATGTGTAGCTGCTTTAAGAAAAGGTTTGCCTGGGATATTTTTCTTAGAGTTGATAACAGTTTTAAGCAGACAAGATAAGAGCTTCTTTTTTCTTTTTTAAAAATATTCTCTCAGAGCTAACATTGCATTGCTGATTCTCAATGCTTTATAATGTAGCAATTTAATAATATAGTATTATGTAAAAAGATTATAGATTCATAATGGGCTACGAAGGGGAAGTTGATTTCCAGTTAGGAAGTAAGGCAGTTGCCATTTTTTTGTAGAAGTTTACAGTCATCATTACAAACCTCAGAACTGAGCTCCTTTGGGGTTTTAACCATGAATGGTATTGTTGGTTGAGGACTTGGTTTAGAAACTGGGAAGTGCACGACTTCGTGCTGATAATGTATATAAAGAATTGTGAATCATATGCTAATATGACATTTGCCATCACTTCATGACTTTAGATTTTCAGATCCCGAAACTGGCCTGTAGTTTGAAATAATTCTGAACTTTCAGTAATTGCTGCTAGGGAGTGAAGCTTCTCATGAAGACCACTTTTACTTGAGTAGTCTCAGACTTTAATTTAGTTTAGACTTATTTACTAGAGATGTAAATATATATATATATATATATATATATAAAGGTTGAATTTAATGTTATCTAGTAGAATGGACTAGAGAAATCTTAAAAAATAAGAATTTCTAAATCCAGTTTTTTCTTACTGTTTTCATACACAGACATTAACTAAGATGGACGTAGCTCACCCCGAATCCAATTTTGAATGCAAACCTTCTGGAGCTTATATGTCTTGGCTCCCTACTTGTCAGTGTTGAGATCAAATGCCTGCTGACCGTAGCCCTCAGTTCTGGGTAGATTTCCTCCGGTGTTTGATACCGGGAACCAAAGCAGTCAGTTTCGTTCCTCATTTCTTCCAGTTCTCGTGCTCAGTCAGGGGGGTTCATGCTGCTTTTTCAAATTGTTCCTTTCCTTTGGGATTCTGTTAGAATTAAAGAAACAGGACTAGAATCAGTCGTATAAGTTCTATTCTGAAAATATAACATTCTGTAACCTAATTGCCGAAAGCACAGATGAATGTTTTACTTTCATTATCAGTGGAAATAGCTTGTGTAATGTGATTTGAGGCTTATGTCTCTCATTTTGGTAATTACCTTTTACCTTATTCAGCAGATCATTTTATTAAAAACTTGCTTGCTTAACCACCTCAGAACTGTTGATTCATACACACTAAAAAAATGTTTTATAAGACTACTGTCTTACAACATCTTAGTACTTATATTTAAGAGGGTTTCGTGTCACAGCAGCATAGTTCAAATTTTTAAAACTCGTTTCGAATAGAAGATATTATTAAATTAAGTGTGAAGGTTCATGAAAGTTTTAAATGAATGCCGACAAAAATTTATTTAACTCTTTGTAGCCTTTTTCTAATGCCTTTTTTTGGGAAAATAACAGTACTTTGAAGGTATTATTTTATTTAATCATGCATCAATGCTTTTTAAAAATAGGCTTTTACCAGATCTTTTACTTTAAGTTTCTCTCCTTTACATAATAAGTACTGATCTGATAGTCTCAACTGCTTTTATTTAACTATTATATTTACACAACTAAATAATATTTAACTATTATTTAACTATTTATATTAACTTATATTTTACACTGCCATTTACGGAGTGGTTGCTATGTGTACCAGACATTCTACTAAGCACTTTATATGGGTTATCACATTTATTTCTCATAGACCCCTTATGAGGTTAAGTTTTATTAACAAGTTCATAGAACTCTATATAGTAGAATTCAGATTTGTCAGACTTGCAAGCCTCAGCTCTTAACCATTACAATCAACATTATATATGATGGTTAAATCTAAAAAGAGTAAGAAAGGCTTTGAGGGACTTGGCCATCTCAGTTGTTTACTTGCAGATTAAAAGAACTATAAAAAAAGGTGTATGTATTTAGGTGGTGTTTCATCTAAAGGCTACAGATGGATAGCATAGCCTTAATACTGTTCTGATGCATATCAGCTTAGTGTGTGGTTGTTTCTGTTATTTTGATAAATTATAGGGAAGATATAAATCATCAGGAAACATAATCTATCTCGAGGCCTCAGAGTGCTTTGCCTTGCCCTATCTTCACATCCCGGCCTGTTTGTGTGAACCGTAGCAGTCCTGTATCTTGGCATTCTCTGTCGTACCCAGATCTGATTTGTGAATGACCTGTGAGTGGAAACAGCTAAGCAGGGAGTGCTCCTTTGAAGTCCTAGAGGAAATTCTTCCTTATGCTCTGTATGCTGCTTTTGCTCACTGTTGTTGCAAGGAGATAAGGGGTAGAGGCATTTGGGTTTTCTGCGTTTCCGTTTACGGTGTTTCTGAATTTCCTGGGGCTTTAGGTTGGGTGAATTTGTGGGAGGGTGAGATATATTCCAGTAAAATTCACAGAATTCATTTCCTGCAGAAACCATATTTTGTGTACCTCTTGGGAACCAGCTCTTTAAAGCTATTTGACACTTGTGACAACTCTGTAAGTACTGAGATGTTAAGTAGCTACTTTCAAAGGACTTGGGTTATAGGTCTTTGAACTAACATGTGAGTTGAAGATTGCTTTTACTGAGTTATTGGTTTAAATTGAAGTTGGATATACTAAGAACATGATTTTTCAAGCTATATATAATTATGAGAGGCCCATTTAGGTCTTCACATAAAAAAAAATCTTTTGTTACCTACTCCGTAACTTCTAAAGATATGAAGTAGTGTTGGCTTTGTAAAACTCAACTGTTAGACTCGTGAATATTTTAAATGCCATAGGGATGCATAGCATTTTATGTTTTTGATATCTAATTAAACGTTGAAAAGTCAGACACTTTAGATAATAATATATGTAAACCTTTTAAAAAGAAAAATATTTCCCCCCAGTTTCAGATTTATTTTTGCACATTATACCAGCAGGTGAGCTTTCCTCACCTTGGTTTTTAAGAATATCTCTTTAGTGGGTAGCAGAATTTGGAGGCCAGCTGGTTAACCGGCTGTTCATTTGCAGTGGTAGGGTTCTGTCTCTGGGCTACTCAGCACTGTCAGGATGTCCCCAAGTTGGTGAGTTAGCTGCCTCTGCTCTGCCGGCCATCACCAGGCTTTGTCTAGGATGGAGCAGCGGGGGTGTGGAAGTAGCATACCCACTAGGATTTGCCGACTGTTGAATGTCAGGGGTGAGCAAAGGGAAGAATGGTTGCAGAGTTCTCAGAGATGGTCAAGTATATTTATATGTTCATCTGCATAGCTAATGTCTTAGCAGTAGAAGCTTTTAATTGACAATTTAATTTGTATTTTAGATTTACCAATCCTGAGTCTTCTCAGTTCTTGTATTTAAAGGGTGCCATGTAATGTTTTTTGCCACAAAATATCTTGCTTTTATTATTATTAAATTATTTTTTATGGTGACAGTGGTTAACGAAATCCAGTGTTTCAGCTGTACACTTTAACAGTAAGGCATATACATATACATATACATATACATATACATATACATATACATATATATATATATATTTACACTGTGTGTTCATGTAATTTTTTTTGGAGAGAAAAATGAACTTTTATTGTGTTAAGCTACTGAGATCTTGGGGTTTGTTGGAGCAACTAGCATTACTTACTCTAACTAATATAGAAATGGGTTTTCAAGCAAGCTAAAAGATACTGTTGCTAGCAGATATGGATAAATTAAAATTGTGTCACTTTTACAAGTTAAATCTAGCTTGACTTGATATCTCAAAATCTATACTTTCCCTAATACTTATAATCCAAAAAAACTAGTACTTATAATACAAAATAACTAGTTGAAAATTTAGTTGATTATTAAATATTTAATTTCCAGATATTTAAATTAAATTCATTGATATATAAACTGAAGAGGCAAATTTTTTAGTGACATGGAAACATTTTTAATTCTTCTTACCTAATTTACACACATGAAAATTTCTTTTTCTGTTTTCAACCACAGTAAAATTAAAGAATTCCTTTTCCTTTTAAAACTTCTACTTACCTGAAGGCATTTGAATATTTAATTTAAAGCAACAACTTCTTTATTGAGATATAATTCACATACTATAAAATTTGTACTTTAACAACTCAGTGGATTTCAATAGTTCACAAAGTTGTGCAATAATTACCCGTTTAATGCCGAAACATTTTTATTGCCCCAGAGTGAAACCCCGTACCCAATAGCACTCATTCTCTGTTCCCCTAGTCCGTGGTAACCACAAATCTACTTTTTGTCTTTATGGATTTGCCTATTTTGGAAATTTCATGCCAACGGAATTACAGTATAAGTGGCCTTTTGTGTCTGGCTCCTTTTACTTATATGATGTTTGCAAGATTCATCCATGTGGTAACATGTATCAATTCTTCATTACTTTTTATGGCTGAATAATATTCTGTGGCATACAGTTATCACATTTGACCATTAATCAAGTGATAAGGCATTTGGTTATTTCCACTTTTTGGAATTATGGATAATTCCAAAATGCACCTACGAACATTCTTGAACATATGTTTTCACTTCTCTTTAGTATATACCTAGGAATGGAATTGGGTTTATACAGAGTCATATGGTAACTCTGTTTAACTTTCCAAGGAACAGCCAAACTTTTCTACAAAGACTTTTCCATTTTCCATTCCTAAATGTAAAGGTAACATATAAAGTAACAGATAAAGGTTCCAATTTCTCCATAACTTTGTCCAAACTTGTTTTTGTTTCAAGTGTTTTTTTGGCGGAGAGTACCATGTTATTTTGTTACACTATTGTATTCTGCTTTTTTGAAAATTGATCTTCCCATTCTGTTGAAAGATAAAAGTTTATTTGAGGTTGACTACTAATTTAGGGAAAAGTTAATACTATGACACTAACACGTGATTGCTCCTTCATAGTAATCTGCTACTATCGGTACCAGATGTAGAAATGAACCAGATGAATTTAGCACCAGCGAGTGTTTTAAATTAGTATTGTAATATAATTCATAGACTAAATATTTCATTTTCATTCTTAATGATCACATGCAAAATAACTGATACAATGAACTTCAGATGAGCTGTCTTCCAAGTTTTCGTAAACAGTTTTGGACCTATAACACTTCATTTAACACATGGGCATTTACCCTCTACTCTGTCAGGCACTGTGCTTGGCTCTGGGAACAGTGATGAACTAGACAGATGGACGTGAACCCTTTGTTCTTGGCACTCATATTCTGCTTACGGAAACAAGCACGTGAACATAATCACAGGTTGCAGTTTGGTTGTGAAGGAGACCAACAGGATATGTGAAAGGGAATGCTCCGAGTTGTAAATTGAGGAAGACCTCTCTGAGGAGGAGATTTTAAAGCTAAGACCTAAAAGATGATTGAGAGCTCGCCGTACAAGAGCTAGGAGAGAATACCGCAGGTAGGATGTCGGAGCTGGGAAAGAGCTTGGCTTATGCAGAGGTCCAAGTGAATGCCACTTTGGCTAGTGAGTGAGGAGGAAAGAATACTGTCATGTCGGGACAGGAACCAGGTCCGCTGGGACCATCTGGCTGTGGTAGGGAATTAGAATTAAATCCAGTGTGGTGGGAATCCATCAGAGTGACGGGATTGATTTACAGTTTTAAAACATCACTCCGGCTACCGATGTAGAATGGAAGAGTGAAGACCAGTTAGGAAACTGTTGCAGAAGCTCAGGCAAGAGATGATGGTTTAGATTAGGGTGATGACAGTGGAGATGGAAAGAAATGGACTGATCGCAGAGGGACTTTTGGAAATAGGAGTCCATAGGATTTGCTTATGGTTAGCTATGGGAGGCAAATGGACTTCTTTCTTTCCCTTTCTCTCTCTTTCTTTCTTTCTTTCTTTCTTTCTTTCTTTCTTTCTTTCTTTCTTTCTTTCTTTCTTTCTTTTCTTTCTTTTCTTTCTTTCTTTCACCAACATGAAAATGTTTTGCTCTCTGTGTAGGAGGTAAAATTAATTAAAAAGCTTTCCTTTTGTTACTTTTGTCATTTTAAACAGAGACTCGAAAATAGTTCTAATGTTGATTAGGGCTTTCTTTTTAGTCATTAAAAGTGATAGGCATCGCAGCTTTAACCAAATCTATTTAGCAATGTCCTAATCATGTTTTTATGCATAATGAACATATACAGTCTGCTGTTGGTCTTAAGACTTTTTTATACTTTCACGTAATCTCACGTTGGATCCTTATGAAATTGTATGATGTCAGAGTAGCAGGTATTAGAAATTAGCATCAAAGGCTCATGAAATGTTTACTAGGTATTGTGCTTTACTCTGAGAGGTTTATGTGCATTTTCATTTCTGTGGAATAGATGCTATTTACAGATAAGAAAACTGAAGGACAGGGTGGTGGTCGTGGGATCTCGTCCAAGTTTCTTAGCATTCTTCATCTGTCTGTACCAATATATTCATCCGTAAGTCCAACTCCCCCACACAAGTCTATTTCTTCTTAGCTACTCAAGGACATCACTCTTGAAATTCTGTTCTTCTCTCCTCCATCAGTTTTTTTCCCTTCTACTGGATTATTCTTTTGGGTATACAAACATACTGAGTCTCTATTCTTAGTAAAACAAAAACATAGAAGTAAAACAATCAAGATCCCCTTTTAATCCCACTTCCTTCTAGCTATTGCTCTATTTCTTTCCTTGTCCTCAGTGCAAAACTCCTTATAAATTGTATATAGTCACTGTCTCCTTTTCGCTAATATCCATTCCAACTAAGTTTTTTACCTTATGTTTTTTATCAAGATCACTAGGGATGTCTAAGTTGCAGGATACTCTGAGGAAATACAGAAATAAATAGATGGTATGAAAGGTCACTGTAATAACAAAAGCCTGGAAATACTCAAATATCCATTAATAAACTGTAGTACTTCTGTATAATGGAGCATTATGCACCTGTCAAAAGAATGGGGAAGACGTCTTAATAATGCTAAGGTGAAATCTCCAGGGGGTTTTAAGTGAGAGAACAAGTACAAAAGAGTAAGTATAGCGTATGATCTTTAATGTGAGAGAAGAAGGGAAATCCTTGTGTGTTTACATTCAGATTTGTATGTTGTTAAATGATGGAAGGGTAATTCAGAATTATGGGGGGAACAGGGACAGAAACTAAAACCTCTTTGAATGTACCTTGTTTTATAATTTTTACTCTGTTGCTATATAATTTAAAAAATTTGATAGAAGAAAGTGACACCTAAATAGTAACACAATAATTTTAGTAATTTAATGTCTGGATGGTAACATAACTACAAGAGGAATTATCTCAAGTAATTTCCTAACAGTATTTTAATTATGTATTTTCAGTGGGATATATGTAAGGACAGAAGAAAGCCACGGGCAATCTTAACCTTCATCCAATACTGTTGATATTATTTTGAGACGATATATAGTGGGATAAAACATATAAGTAAGTTTGCTAATGGCGTATGTTAATGTCATTAGCAAGCAAGACTTTTAGAATGAGAGAATATAAAAATAAGAACTACTGCACTACTAATTTACATTGGAAATATCAATATGAACTCAGCATTTAAATTTCTGTTTCAAAAACACATTTTCTACCTGTCTTAATAAAGAATCTTAGAAATAATGACAAGTAATAGCGAAGTTCTCAAGGACTCTTAGATCCCAGATTTTGGTTTTTAGATACCGTTTCCCATTAAAAGGAATCAAGACCCCCGGAACGATGGCTGATATATGTGGGTAGAAAATGTGGCAAATAGACCAGGGGCATTTTGTACCTGAAAGCAAGGTTGCTATTTGAGACTACAAAGGTCATGTCAGAATGACACAGGAGCCAACTTGAAGGGACACCTACTGACCAAAAATGGTACAGTTTGAGGTCTGAGAAAAAAACGGCAGCCAGCGCATTGAACGACATAAAATTCCACAAGCTCATAATGATATTTAAACCAGAACCATTGAACTTTGGTACCTAAGGACTCCTGAACCACAGTATGACATTTTCTATTATGATCGTTTTTAATATAAGACCATTTTTTATTAGCCATGCCACATATATATAGTCTATTTAAAAATTGTTATAGTTTTGTTTGAATTTGGCATAATTAACAGTTGTTGATATAGCTTCTATTTTAATTGTTTTAACAGACTTCAAGGAATGTTTGCCTGTTTCTCAATTATGAAATAGGAGGTCTTCTGGGGACTATACATAAATTCTTTAATTTTAAATATTTTAATGCTAGCAATAGGAACATTCAGCAGATTCATCATAAGTACAAAACAGAGCAGAGATAACCAGAACATATTTATTATTTTTGGTTGCATATAGAGATGGCAACAGAATCTCTATACTTGACTTAATTTTTCTTTAGTCTTGTGATTTTGAAAAATGTGCAAAGGTATTTATGAGAGTGTCAGTAATAATAAAAACTAGAGTAGTTACCTAAAGCCGTAACTAAATCCAAGTGGCTCTTGAATTAAAGCCAATAACTTGTCCTGCATGATATTAATAAAGGAGAAACTAAATCTTACATTTAAGTAAATCTTACATTAATTAAAAAAACTGACAAAATGATGCAAAATAACTCTGGTGAGCTTGAAATTTTATTCCATGTTAATAGAAGGTCAGCCACCTTCTCATTGATAGCCTGAAGATTTTTAATAATAGTCACACATGCATTGCATTGTGGCTGAAAAGACAGATTTCCAATTTACCTTTTTTCTGTTTTTAAAGAAATTAATAAACACACTACCCTTTACAGAGCTCTTACGTGTTAAGTGGAATTTGGAAAAATAAAAATTTTAAATTATGTCAGTTTTCTGTTTATTTGTGCCTAAAGAGAGTTTACTTTACTCATATTTAGGCATGTTATTCCCAGCCTTCATTTTGTATGGTTAGAAAAAGTTGAATTCTTTTCTTTGTCCCATTTCTTAGTTGACGAAGGATCAGAGATTGGTGTATTCGGGCAGACTGCTTCCCGATCATCTGCAGCTGAAAGACATTCTCAGAAAAGTAAGCAGATTTCTACACTACTTGCTACCAGACACAGAGTGTAAGAGGAGCTATGTTGTGAAACTTTGTTGATCTCCACCCAGTTCAGTTTTAGATACTTAAAATGAACCCTTTTGGGTGGCCCAACAGGTAACGTGAACCAGAAAGCAAAGAATATAATGAGAGATTCTGATTAGTTTAGGTAGCAGTTTTGTATATCTGTCTGAAAGCTAAACCTGAAATAGGATTATCTATTTGTGTTCAGATATTTGTCATCTTGTATAAGAAAACACTATCGATTTGTCAGCGGTACAGGTGTTCAGGTAGTGGTAAAGGGTTTTCATTGATAACAGTCTCCTCTCTTTTATCCCCTTTGACCAAACTGCATGACATTTCAATACGAGTTGCTTGGGTTAGGAGTTTAATTTTAGGACAAGAAGTAGAAGGAAGCCTGACTGGCTTATCAGTTAGCGAACTTCGAAAGCTGGCACTTCAAGCTAAAATGTATTTCAGTATCGTTTTTTGACAATCAGCCTGAATGCTAGTTTTTTAAAGGGCAGCTTTTAGCTCATGTTCATTTTTGGGATTTATACTTTTTAGAACTTTTCTGCGTCTGAGGTACTGTTTTTTATTTGTGAATGTAGCAGAAGTGAATAGATAGCTTTTATTTTTTGCCTTAGATCTTTGATTTAATTTTTATTGTTGTTCTAGATATCCCTGATCTGGTTAGATCTATATCCTCTCCTGTATACTGGTCTACTCCTTCTGTGTAGATAGTTGACATTGTAGCTTTGCCAGCATGACTCCTTGGTGTCATTTTCATTTTAATCACGTAGTTTCAGGTTGCCAAAATGGTTTAGTAACCTCTCTCTCTTAAAAATAGTAGTGTTCGCACCAGATAGTCCCTTCTTCCCTTTCTTTTTTAGTGCATTTTAGGTCCACAGCAAAATCGAATGGAAGGTACAGAGATTTCACATGTTTCCTGCCTGCACACGTGCACAGCGTCCCCCACTAACAACGCGCCATATCAGAGAGGTGCATTTGTTACAGCTGGTGAACCTTCAATGACACATCGTTGTCACCCAAAGCACGTAGTTACATTAGGGTTCGCTCTTGTACATTCTGCGGGTTTGGACAATACATAATGACACATGTACACCATTATAGTATCATACAGAATCGTTTCACTACCCTAAAAATCCTCTGTGCTCCACCTATGCATCCCCCCCCCACTTTTATGCTTAAAAGCCTTTCTGCTGTATGCTCTTCTGCATAGAGATTTATTGTTTTAACTGAAGGATAGCTAGAGTCTACACACAAGTCCTTTTTAAAAGGTTTTTGTTACCTGAAATGGGTTCTCACCAGAAGACTTAGAATAAAAATGCTCCAATCAGAGGACTGTTGTGTTCCTTATATAAAAACGTTTTGAATAATATGTTTAAACTTTGAATAGACCTTGAACTGTTTTTTGTTAAGGTCAGGATACTCCTCCTTTTTTTCAATTAAATTCTGCCATTAGCTTTATCTGTTTAGTAATAAAATGTTTTACAGAAACAGTCCCCAAAGGTGAATGAATACTGTGAATTAATTGTGATGAATATGACCTTTGGAACTAGGTTTCTAAGGGTGAGCATTTTATGCTTGGTTGCTTTTTAATGTTCTGCATTCCGAAGCCCAGGGGACGTTGTACATCAGGTGTGCCTTCTACCTGCCTGCTAGGCACATCTCTGGGAATGCCTTTTCTTACCATTCTAACCCCCCATTAACGCCTTTCCCCAAACTCCTAAAGCAGTGGCTTGTGTGTCTCGGCTCTGTGCAGAAGTCTTATTTCCCTAACTGTGCTCTCAGAGTGCTAGTCTGACCTTCTAACGATGTCACGAACCTCCCTCAGCGGGGGGGGGGGGGGGGGGGGGGCGACTCTTACTCTTTCTGGGATTCACTTCAGAGTTAAGCACAATTTTAGATTTATGGTAGGCGGTTGGCAAATTCTTAGTTTTTAGTAGCTTCGTTTCTCTTTCTCACAACTGGGTATCTTTATTTTTCTTCCTACCCCCTTTTCTTTATCACTTGTTTTTTTCTTTTTTAAAAAAATCGCCGAGCTACCTGTGTTCTTCTCTGCCCTTCTTTATTCTCTTTCTTTTCACCCTCTTATTTACTTGTTTCATGCCTAAGTATAAATATATTCATGAAATCACTAAACTAAAGTGCCAATTCTATCTGTTATTAGACTATTTTCCTTCATAGTTGTAGGTCTATGAAAACACTTAGACTATTTAAAGAATATAGTTCAAATATATGCCTTATATAAATATAAGTGTGGTAGATAAAATCAGTTTTTGACTTAAAAAATAGGCGATATATCATCTTGATAAAATTAAGGCAAATGAGATTATAGTGAAGTGTTTATTATAGCTGCAAAGTCTTAAGTAATGGAAGTAGTTTCACTACTTGAAGTTTGTAGGTCTAAGCTTCGATGTGACTTACAGTTCTGATATGAAGTGGCTAGATGTTTTTATATTGAAATAATCACATGGACTTGAAGCACTGTTTGCTTCAAGACTCCTTAGTATACAAAGTAATCATTTTTTTTATATAATGATTACTGAGTATTTAAGCCATTTACCACGCATGGAGAAAATATCAAACTCAAAAGGGCCCCAAATTGTAAAATGGTAAATTTACCGTCAAATGACAATTCATTACTAATAAAATTAAGTATTTCAGCTTAGCTACTAACTTTTTAAACTGTACATTTTCCTGTACTGCCCTTTAAATGTACTCTTCTTTAATTTTAGCAAGATGAGTATCATATGGTTCATCTAGTATGTACTTCTCGGACTCCTCCCAGTTCTCCAGAATCCAGCAGCAGTAGAGAAGGTCATGAAGCATTGGCATCCAGCAGCAATTCTGTGAGTCATTTTGGGAGGCGTAAACATTGAAGTTTTCCGATGATCTTTTTTTGCCTCCAAAAACTAAGTGAAAAACAGAACAATTGGAGCTTTTGGGTTATCAGATTGTGTTTTGAACAGCTTGAGTTAGGCATTTAAACTTTGTTTTTAGAGATACAGTATACAGTGTTATCCCATGAAGCCTATTCCCCATGAGTTATAATTTGCCGTAGGGTAGGTCAGTAATAGATCCAATTTTCAGGGGTGTAATTACTGAAATACTTAAAAACAGATTTATGATATGGTTATGTACTGTGAACTCTTAAGGTAAAGTTTCAGAAATATTTAAGGTGTTTAATATAGTATATTTTATTCAAAGTAGATTAAATTATTAAAATTTTAAGTATGCTAAATCTTCTTGAAGTAGATAGCTTGGTCAGGAATTTTTTTTTTTAAGTAATGGGATTTGGGCATTCATTCCAACCGCAGGAGAAGTTACCTGTGCAGCTCTTTCCGACTCTGGTGTTCATTTCTCCCTACTTATTTTTTTCATCTACCTAAAATTGTTTTGGACATTTTTCTTGCTAGGTGAACTTTTCAACTTAGACATACTCTATGCATTTTAAAGACACTGTCCAAAATCTTTTTATGTTGAAATTATTTTTGGTTTCCCAGAAAAGCTTTATATGGTACCTTAGGCGTTGAGACAAAAGAATTGGATGAGTAGAAGCTTGGCTTAAACTTCTTGGGCAGGGAACTTTTATACTGCTAAATAGACTTCCTTTTTGTCAATAATCTAACCAAAACTTTAAGGAGAGGGATGAGTGGCAGAGGTGATAGCTAGCTGAAGGATTTTCCAGTAGATACTAGTTAACTGCTTTTTAAAGAACTAGATCCTCTAGTTGCTAGTTGCTATATTTAATTAGTATGGCCTCCATGGTAGGTATTCTCTAATAGCAGTCATGGGAATTTAGCTTACATTAAACTGCAGTATGTTTTGTCTATGAACCCAGGGGTCTTGATAAACTTCCTATCTTGCATAAGAAGGGACAACATTGGCATCAGACTAAAGTTCTGTATTTAGTCTTCAGACAGTTACATTGCTCTAGTTTTTGTTTAGAAAGAATCCTCTGACTTGTGGTTCCTCAGCCATGATTTCATGTCACCAGTATATTCACATTTCTTGAGGCATCTTATGAAAATCTCAAAAGTTTCAAAGGAAAACGAAGTTGAATTCCCCTTAATTTTTTATGGCTGAGAAATTTCAGTGGGATTGAAAAATGTCTTAAAAAATCTAGTCGTGAAAGTTACCTAATAAGGTCAGAGATCATTAGTTTTAGAGAAATTAGGCCGTGCTGCCCAATGGCTCGGCCTTTCTTTGAACTACCTTTCTCATGTCCTTTTAATGAGAAATTTGCCCTAAAAAGGAGCCTTTTTCAGTGTATTACTCTAAGAATCAGACTCCCTAGTAATATATTTGGTATCTATTTTGTGTGGAGTAACACCCTAAAGAAAGCTTTTGTTGTTAGTTTCGCAAAGACCAGTGTCCCTGGGGCCTTTCCCACACAGGACTTAGGGAGGTATTCAAGCTAGAAGTCCTCCTGTCCATGGGAAGACCTACAGGTAGAATACAATTTAACACACCTGGAGGGTGTTCAGATTACACTGTCCCTTGCTGTTTAAAGTGCAGGAACTATAATTTATATAAAATCGAATCGTGTTTTAAATTTATACAAGACACTTGGCAAACTCTTTCCAAAGAGCAGCAAATTCAGGTGATCTTCAGGGGGTTGTGCTGTTTCAGGTTGCTGAATCCGTGAGTTCCCGGCATCATCGGAGTGAGAATTTTAAAATCCTGATTGGCGTCTTGTTCATTTTTTAAAAAAACAATATGTGTTGGTGATTTCTATAAATTAACAGAAGTTTAGAATTGAAGGAATCTTGAATATGTATTTCTATCTTATTTTTTGTAGGAAAGTGAGACTCAGAGGTTAAGTGAAATTTTAAGGTTACGTTCCTTGTTCATGTCGGAGGTAATGCCAGATCCTGGATCCTCTGACTCCTAGCATGTTCCTCATTTCGAACCAGTGTGTTACTAATAGCATGTTGTACAGCACCTGACACACAGTAAGTGTTTAAATGACACAGTAATTACTACCGTCATTGAGCACTTCCTGTGTTTTAGGCCTGTGGAAAGAGCTGTGCGTGTGTTAATTTAATCTACAATTTTATATCCTTTTATTTCAGATACAGTTATTTCATTACTTAGCCTTTTCTGGTTGAGAAATGAACTGTTATATAATTAAGATCTACTTATACTGGGTACAAGATTCAAATTAGTTAATTTCCAGAAAATTCACTCTTTGCAGAGGGATTTCATAAATACAGTTTTAGCAATGTGTCTATAATCTCACAATCATAATGAATTAAATCTCCTTGAAAAAAATATCCATTTCTGTTTGCAGAGTTCAGATCAGTCAGGATCAACAACTCCATCACCCAGTCAAGAAACCTTACCATTAGCTGCCAGTTCTTCCTCAGAAGGACTGAGGCACCGCACCCTTCCACAGGCACAAACCGAGCCAGCACAGAGTCATCGGTTCCCATATGTAATGCAAGGGTGAGTGAAAGGGTGAGTGGTAGCCGTGGGCCACTGAAAATCTGTCACTCGTGACTTTCGTGCTAGCCCTGCGCGGTAATCAAAGTACATTTGAAGTTTATTCATATAACTGGTTGTGAATTTTGAGAATGAGAAGGTTGAGCAGAGCAGTGCTTTCGAAAGCTGGTCATACATCGAAATCATCTAGGGCAGTATTTTTTGTTTTTAATGTTTGCGCTAGTCACCTGCGTATCTGGTTAAGATGCTGGCTCTGATTCACCAGGTCTGATGGGGCCTGAGATTCTGTACTTCTGACAAGCTCCCTGAAGATGCCGATGCTTAATGATTACTACAAACCCAAATTTAGTTATTGGTAAAAAACAATGTTCTCAGGGTGTATGTACAGTATAAATAGTAGCTTAAAATACTTTTAATTTTCTCACAGTGATTCTTTTCCTCTCTTTTTGCAGAGTAAGATAGTTCAGTTCTCTCAGTTTGTGTGGAGTGACTTATTTGGTGGCAGTAGTGGAAAGTGAGAGTATTATGCATGTGATAAACGTGGAAGAATGTGTAACAACATATGAACAGTAGTTAGCTCTGGACAGCAAGGTTTTTAACTTTCTCCTTTTGTAATAAATAAAACAAAGCTTACAAGATTGCAGGCCCTGAGAATAAGACCTTAGATACTTTGGAAAAGATTAATAGTTTCTCTAAACTAGACTATTGAGGAAATCGACAAACGTGACAGGCAAAGGCATTCGCCTCTTAGCAGTATATTAAAAAATTTACAAAAATCTGAAATAGTGTCTATTTTGTCAAAAGTGAGTGTTCAAATGATGAGCAATAAACTCTTTAAAGATATTTGAGCTTCACTTTGGGAATCTATTACTAGATAAATAATGTGTGGTTTTAAATCAGGAGGGCAGTGTAGCTTAGTGGCTGTACAAATTCCGGAGCCAGCCTGCCTCGGTTTGAGTTTTGGCTCTGTTCACTGACTAGCTTGGGCAAGTCTCTTCCCTACTTTGCTTCAGTTTGCTTATCATAATAGTACTTATCATACAGAATTTCTGTATAGATTAAGGGTTACACCAACTTTGTGGTCTAAGTATGAGGAGAAGGAGGCTTAAAAGTTATGTAGCTTGCTTCAGTGGTCAGTGGCAGAACTAGAATTCAAATCCGTATCTGACTTGAAAGTTTGTATTCTTAACAGTCTTGTTGAAATGACTCTATTTTGTCTGTTCTTTGTTTCATTATTTTTTTTCTAGGTTGCCATTTGTATTTTGACTTCATTCGTAATAGTGATACTTGTCTCCCTCTTCCCTCCCACTTAAAAGTTTTCCCTAGGCAGATCTACTGGTCAGAGTTTAAGTATTGGTGACTGAGTAAGCTAATCTAATTTGTATAAAGATGTCATGACTTTATTCACTGAAAATTTACTTTAGAATTTGCTGTAGGCTAGGCATTGAAGGCAGGAAAATGAATCATGTACTTGCCCTCATGGAAGTAGGTCAGATAGGCAGATAAATTACCCAGCACTGATGTGCTGTAACGGTCTTGAAAACAGTGCCCTGGGAGTCTGGAGGAGGAAGTGACTCTCTCTGCTTCAGGAGCTGGGGAGGGCTTCGTAGGTGGCAGCGTAGGAGCTGAGTTTAAGGGAAGGTCAGCAGGGAGAACCAAGCAAGCGCAGAGTCTTGAAGAGGCACCTTCTGGGAACAAAGTGGTGATTCCGCACAGTGGCTGCATCGCTGTGTGGAGCGGTGGGGAAAGAAAGCTTAACAGGTTTCCTGTGAAAGAATTTGTTCTTGATTGTTGAAGTTTCTAGTTCCTTTCATCTCCTCTTCCTTATAATTCTGAACTCCAAAAACATCCCATGGTTATCTTTTGGGATAGCTCTCAAGCACGTGTTTGTAAATAACAGCATTTCAAGGTCTTTGTTTTGTCTCAATCTCTGTTGTAATCCATCATTTCTCTGTGTTTCCATGAACTTCCCCTGCCCCCCTTTTCCGTGTTTACTTTTTATCCAGTGGTTCCAACTGGTTCGGCCTATGTGAAAGGAGTGAAGGGCTGCCAGGTCTGTGGTCACTTGGCTCCTCCCACGTGTGCATGTGAGCAGCTTTCTCACTCCCTCAGGCCAGAGGGAGAGATGGCCTCTTACTTTTCTTCTTTGCATAAAGAATATGGCATTTTAGATGGAGACAGACATATTATGCATTCTAAACACTTACACTTTTCCTGTGTTTCTGCTATTATCTTTGACTCTGTTTGCCAAAAAAACCCCCCAAAACCCGAACCCCTCCACTTAATTATTTTGAATCATAAAAGCAACATATGCATATTAACGAGATTATAAAAAAAAAAACAATAAAGGGAGGGGGAAAATTACCCCTGTCCAATCATCTAGAGATAACTGTTTGTTAACATTTACTATTTCCTTCCAGTATCCTTTTCTTAGCAAATGTTTTTAATATAATTGTAATTTTTACCATATTAACAACATGTTTTCATTTAATGTTGAAATAATAGTTTAATTAAGTGAAAATTTCAAGTTATTAGATTAAATAGTTGCACCTAATCAATACTTCATTTTGGTGTTTTCTTGTGTTCACATGAAGTCATTCAGGATGTTTATCGTGCTGAATGCTGGAGATATAACAGGTACAGCCCCATTCCCTGTTCTTTGGAACAGAGTCTGGCCAGAGACACAGGAGAATGAACAGGCAATTTCTGTTTTTAGTTGTTATAACAGGTAATACATGTGAACAGTACCATTTTGTTTAAATGATTTGTTTTCTGTGTATTATTCCAGGGATAAACTGTGTTTAACACGTGTGTGTATGTGTGTGCTTGCACACTGGGTGGATGTATTTAACACAAGCAGTAGCATACTTCCTGTACATACTGGCCTACATTTAATTGTTCTGCTAAATATATTAGCATTGTCCCATTAATAAGAGCTGTCCTATTCTTCATTAAATGCACATTGCTTAGATTGCTATGTTTAACGAATCAGTCCCATAGTAATATGTATATAGAGAGAGCTCTCTCTGTGTTTATAGAGCTCTTTGTATATATACATTAAACAGTCAGTATTTTTGTTCATTACTTTTTAAACTAAAACAATTTTAAACGTTCACAGAGTATAGAAAATATTAAAATGAACTTCCATTTACCTAACACCCAGTTTCAACAACTGTTAACGGACTCCCATTCTTTATCTATTCGCCCGTCGCTCCTCCTTTTTTCTCTGGCTGGAGTATTTTTAAAACAAACCGACATATTTCATCTGTAAATACTATGTGTCTGTAACAGATAAGCTAAAGACTATAAAAAATCTTAATCACAATACCATTAGAACACTCAACAAAGTTAAAAATTCTTTAATATTATCTAATACCCAATTCGTGTTCACTTTTCTGTGATTGTCTCAAATGTGTTTTTATAATTTTGATTGAATCACTTTAAAATCAGTGTTCAGAGAGGTTGACATACTGCATTTGGTTGGTGTTTCTCGAGGCTCTCCTGATCGAATCCCTTATCCTCCCCTCCAGTTTTCTTTTCTTTTTTTTTTTTTTTTTTTGCTTTATGCCTTTTCTGTTGTTCTGTGTAATTTTCCACAGTGGTCTCTCCCCATTATATTATTTTTTGGTTTATATTTCACTGTTTTTCTTTGTGAAAATTCCAGAAAGTGTGTACACACACATACACAGACACATAGTACATACATATAAGTATATCTTCTTTCTAACAAAGGATAGCATATTATGCATATTTTTCTTTTAAAAGAAGAACTTTGCTTTTAAACCAAATATCACTTAACAGAACATCCGGGAAATCACTCCACTGAAGTGTATAGGGATGTTGTTCCTTTTTACATCTGCACTGAGTATAAATCATGACCTCCAGTCTCCTGTTGGTGAATATTTGAGTTATTTCCAGTCTTTACTATTAAAATAGTGTTGTGATGAATACCCTGTGCATTCGTGGTTTCACATTTTTGCCAGTTATATTTAGGATTGATGCTAGATGTAGAAGTGGGTCAAAGTTGATAGCTCAGAGAGTAAATGCCTTCATGGTTGTGGAATTTCAGCAGTTTCAGCATGGTGACAAGTTCTGTGGTACGGTTCCGGCTGTCTCTTTAATCGTGAATTATTGTCCCAGTCTCCAGTCTCTCTGTTATTAGGGGAAAGGAGGCTTGGCTTGGGGGTAGGCTGAGCGTGTGGTTCCCAAGAGGGCTGAGTATGTACAAAGGGCAGAGGTGTGAAATTTTTTCCATATTTCATATTTCTTTAAGCTAATTTTCAGAAGCAGAATAACTTGGGTAGTTGGGTATAAGTGAACATTTTAAAAAGCATTTAATTTTGTAAAATTTTTTAAAGGCTTATTCCAGTTTATCCTGCTAGTAATAGAAGAGTCAGTTCCATTTGTATCCTTGCCAGTACTGGATATTGTTAGACAGGAGGGAAGTTTGGGGAACGTGTCGGGGAGTTGGCGCCTCCCAAGAGCTTCTGAATTAGGTTTCTATAACCAGTTATTACCAATTATATGTTAACAGTCTTTAGAATATAAACAGTTTCCGTGAATTTATTAATTCTTGTCTCACCCACAGGAGACCAAACTAATATCAGCTAAAGATAAAATTAAGTAATATGAAAGAGAAAATTCATAAATTCTCCATTTATTTTTATGTTTATCTCTGTAGCTATCTTGATGTATGTGACCTTCTGTAAATCTCACATTACACACTCTGAAGTCATGTTCAGAGTTATGGGTTGGGGAGAGTAAAAATAAAAATAACTAACATACTGAGTACAGACTACCAATCCTATGAGAAAGATTCTATTAGTCCCATTTTAAGGATGGGGCAACTGAGGCATAGGGAAGTTAAATGTGACCTTCCACAAATTTACTAAATAGTAGGTTAATCTACTTCTAGAATGCATATATAAATGGAATATTACTCAGCAGTAATTAGAATAAAATCTTGCCATTTGTGACAACATGGATGGACCTAGTGAAATAAGACAGAGAAAGACAAATACCATATGGTTTCATTTATATGTGGAATCTTAAAAAAACAAAACAGATGAATAAACAAAACAACAAAAGCAGACTCAGAAACAGACAAATTGATGGTTGCCGGAGGGGAGGGCAGGGTGGGGGGGGGATGGGTGAACGAGGTGACAAGACTACGCGCAGTAATATGGTGGTGACTTTGCACAGTGACAGAAGGCAGTGGACTTCGTGGAGTGATCACGCTGTAAGGCATGAAACTGTGGAATCGCTGTACTGTACACCTGGAGCTAATGTTATGTCGTATACCATGTAGACTTAAAAAAATGCATATTTGCTGCTAATCTTAGTTCTTTTAAAAATATTTCACAATTTTTTGTAATGTTCATTTTTTTACAGTTGATAGGTGCTATGTTTTTAATAATATTTTATTACTAATGTAAAATGTCATCTGGCTAGTTCTCCCATTCCTCAAAATATTTTGCCATAAAGTTTATTTTAGGGTTTGGCTCTTAAGGAGAATGTACTCAAAGTGTAATGAAAATATTTTTGACCTTTTGTGCCAAAATAAGAAGATAGCAGATGTTCAGGCTTGCCACACATTTTTGTGGATGATTTTTTAATTTTCCCACTAAAACCGCGCTGAAGTGTTAGTCGTTCTGCGTACTTGGGGTCAGGGTCATCTTCTAAGGAATTTGAAGAATATTGAAAATAGGTATTTTTCTTTTCAGTAAGGTTTAATACATTTTGTCAACTTGTTCAGAGATGAAAATGTAGAGAAATGCTTGCAACCGCTAGAGCATTAAACGGCGACTCTTGCTCTCCCCGCGGCAGAAACGTGGACAACCCGCCGGCCGCGCCCGGCGTGGCGGCCGCGCTCCCGGCGTACCCCGCGCTCAGCCCGCTGCAGCTGCTGTGGTGGCGGCAGATGTACGCGCACCAGTACTACCTGCAATAGTAAGTCCGCCGCGCGCCCGGGGCTTTCGCCGACTGATGCGTTGCACGAGCTCTCAGAAATTATTACGGAAAGGAGGGCGCCGGCATCTCAGCAGATAGCCGCATTTTAAATTATTTGGCCAAAGGAACAAGATCTCAGATCTCAGTTATATTTAGCAGTATTCAGATGTTTTCTTTAATAATTTCATCTATTTAAGAGAACTTAGGAGAGTTGCACCGGAGGGCAGCAAATCTACGTGAAGAGGCCGGAAGGTGAATGAAAAGGGGGCGAGAGCGAGGCTCGCTGCCGCCCGGCCCGCGGTGGCCGCCGTGCTCTCTGCGCGGTCCGCAGGCAGTGAGCCTTGCTTTCGGGCCGCACGGCACAGTCTCCGCCCTGAGTAGTTTCTCAGCCTTCGCTCTTCTAGACCTCCTGTGTGTTCATTGGACATTCCCAGCTTCTCTAGAATGTTCTGCTCTCCTTGTTTCTGCGATTCCCTTCCCCTCTTCATTCTTCGTATCTTTCCCATCACTCACATTGTGTCCTTCAATAACCCACTTTTTTCTTTTTCTAAACATTAACATTCCTTGTTCAGGCAGCCATATTCGTGTACTTTGTGCTCCTCTGACACTCAGTCCTGTTGGGAAGACAGGGTTGGGCCCTGGGCCAGTCCTCGGGGATTTCTTCCTGCGGTGGCCTAAGTTGGCAGCTCTCCACCGACGACTCCCAATTCTCCATCTCCGGTTCGTCATCCTGTATCTTCAGTTTTGAAAGATTTCCACAGGGAAACCTGCCTTTCAATCTATCTAAATTCAGTATGTCTGAAATTTGATTCTGCCATCCTCACGAAGTGCGCTCTCCTTCCTGACTTCCTGCCAGTGATGCTGTCTCTTCGAAACCCTTCTCCAGGCTCTTAACCGTAATCAGTTTTGCCTATGGCTTCCGTTATCTCTGAACCCGTCCTGAGATGAGTGACTAGGTTGTTCCTAGCTTCCGTCTTTCCCCTGTAGCTCACTTCCAGTATTTTGCTCAGGTCTCTTCTTAGTTTAGACCTACTTTTTCGCAGTCGATTTTTCTCCATTTAGGCTCTTACTATGTCTCATCGTACTATTGCCAGGTTAACTTGCTTAACACATACTTGAGTCAGTCATTCCCCATCCGTCAAATATTTGTAACTCTCTTGCCTACAGTGTGCAGTCTGTATCCTACTCTCCCTCTAGACCTTCCTCGTAAAGCTAACCTGCTTTGTGAACTTGATGTCCTATTGTTCCCTTGCACAACCCCAGGCTCGCTGTTCGCACCTTACCTGTTGCTGTGGTAATAGTTACCATGTGAGTAACTGCTTTGTGCCCAGTAGCTACTAGAAGTTTCACACCCCTTGTCTTGTTTATAACCTGACAAGAACTGTGCAGAGTAAGTGGGCGTGTCCTGGCTTGCTACTAAAATTGTATGATTGTATGTATGTCCTTTAACCTCTGAGCCTCACGTTCTGCGTTTAGTGAAATAACTGCCCATGAATCAGAATATCCATGAGGCTGGAGGCGTTTTGGAAGCCGAAATGCCCTGTACAGAATACAAGGCATTAGCATAAAAGCCTAAATAGGCTTTGTAGCCTGGGAAAGTATTTTAAACTTTTTATTGTAGAAGAATTTCAACATATAACAAGATGGAATAGTGAAACTAACCCTGTGTACTCATCACCCAGCTTCAGCATTTCTTAATTCATGACCATCTTCGTCTGTAGCTTTCGCCCCCGTGCTGGATAATTTAAAGCAAATTCCAGATATATTATCATTTTTGGTAGCATTACACAGGAAAATTCTCATTTTCAAGCAGTATAATTATAAGTAAACATTAGGACCACAGTTCTTCGGAAGTTGACAAGAACCTATGGTCAGTGTCCCCAGATGAAGTTCCTAGAAGTCAGGGTTGGGGTAGAGGGGTTGTAGTCTGGAATCTAGTTAATATTTAAAAATACTAATACAAGTAACTGATCACTGACAGCGTTCACAGAGGGTCATGATTAATGTTCATTTTTAGACAAATCCTTCAAAACCTGGCTCTGAGGGAGAGGGGTGGGTGTGGGGATTTTTATTCCATGTCGAATGACAAAAGGGCCATTAGTGAAAAGATCTGAAAAGAGACTTGGTCATTACCTTATAAAGTAACAGTGAAAGAGAAAAGTGATTAACATGGCCAGTCCTGTCTTTCTGCTGCTCCTGCCACCTGGGACTCATGGCTGATCGGCCGATCGCGCCCTCCCGGGCCCCCCCTGTGCGGTGCCAGCCCCCCTGCCCCAGGGGCCGCGGGAGCCGGGCTGTTGCAGGTTGGCTTTGTGAGAAAGGCACGTGGCTGACCCAGGAAGCTTTGACGGGTGTAACATCGTGATCAATTTTTTCTTTTTCTTTTAATGCTTGCTTTGCGACCGTTTCAGTCAAGCCGCCGTTTCAGCTCAGGCCACATCGACCGGCAGCCCAGCCCCGCCCGCCTCGTCGCAGCCTCTCAATGCGGCGCACGTTCCCGGGGAAGAGCCCCCGCCGGCTCCGAACCTGGGGG
Organism: Rousettus aegyptiacus; assembly: GCF_014176215.1. NCBI lineage: Eukaryota > Metazoa > Chordata > Mammalia > Chiroptera > Pteropodidae > Rousettus > Rousettus aegyptiacus. The sequence continues at coordinate 40,421,094 of NW_023416288.1, read as the reverse complement.
CCCAGGAAAATCGAGCGGCGAATGAGAACGCGCAGATGAACGCGCAGGGGGGCCCGGTGCTGAACGAGGAGGACCTGCACCGCGACTGGCTGGACTGGGTGTACACGGTCTCGCGCGCCGCCATCCTGCTCAGCATCGTCTACTTCTACTCGTCCTTCAGTCGCTTCGTCATGGTGATGGGAGCCATGCTGCTGGTCTACCTGTGAGTGACGCCCCCGCGCTTCCGGCGCTTGCTTTCAGTGACTGCAGCCGTTGGGCACGGAGTCCGGCATGTGGTCTGTCGCAGATGGGCGTCTCGGGGCTGGCACCGGAGCAGGGCAGGTTATGTTGAGTGAAAGTGTTTATCAGAATTGTCTAGAAACAGATTTTTCCTTTGCTGTCATTTATAAAAATTGTTAATTCAGCTAGACTCGCTCAGTTACTTAAGACTTGAGGAATTTTGTGATGCTCTCTTGCATGAAGATGTTCTTTTTAATTATAATGATCAATAGTAAGTCCTCTACGTACAGGTTGGATTTTTTCTTCATAAGTAGACTAACTTCACCTTGCCCCCCCCCCACCCGTTTCCCCAGGAGTCAAACAAATATCTAGTTTAATTCATTTTGAAAAATATCAGAAAAGGTTTTATGACTCCTGATATGTCTAAATATCTAGCATAGAGCCAGTTAAGCTCATGATAGACTTTTAGATTAAATTGATTTCTATTTTGTTCTCATTGTTTTGAGCGGGGCAATTCTCAGCCAAAAGGGAGATTTGCTCTTTTTATTATAGTTCTAATCATTTTTCTCTTTTAGGACACTAATATTTTATAGTTTTACAAATAAAAACTGTTTTCTCTTTATTTCACCGAACAGACACCAAGCCGGATGGTTTCCTTTTAGGCAAGAAGCAGGTCAGCAGCAGGCTCCTAACCATAACGCCGACGTTAATGAAGGGCAGAATGCAAACAACCTAGAACTTGAAGAGATGGTATGCTAACGAGGTTCTTGTATAATTTAAATACAGATGTGTCCTCAGCACTGTGTGAGACCAGCACGATAAATGAATCTTGAGGTGCTCCATAGTGTTTGTAGAATGACACGCAAAGAAAAGCGAACATAACCTGTGTGGTTTCATCCAGGGGAACGTAGGGTATGATACTGAGTCAGTCATACGTCAGAATCAGATGGGAAAGACTAACATTATTCTTCCCCAGAATAACCTAGAAAGAAAGTTACGCCCATGGCGACTTCGCTGTGTTAACTTGGCAGTTGCCCCTTTGAGCTTAAACACCGAGGGGTCGCCCAGCTTCGGACTTGCCGAGGATTTCTGATGACCGTCATGGGCCGCGTCCCTGCCATGCCCTCACAGGCCCCTTCCTCTAGGGAAGCGCGTGACCCCCTCCTTGTGGGTCATGAGTTGGAGCCAGCCGTGTAATGACTCAGGAGTGTGCTTCTCGTTTTGTTTGAAAGGAGCGTCTTATGGATGATGGCCTCGAAGACGAGAGTGGGGAAGATGCGGGCGAAGATGCCAGCACAGCCCCGCGACCCGGACTGATGGCGTCAGCGTGGTCCTTTGTCACCACCTTCTTCACCTCCCTGATACCGGAGGGGCCTCCCCAGGTTGCCAATTAGACATGAAAACACTGTGCCAGCTGCAGAGGAGGGTCAGGTTTTAGGAAAGTGTTTTAAATAACAGTGCAATTTCAAAAAATTTATTACTTTCTTTCATCATGTACAGAGGTTTTTTTTTTTTTTCTTTTTGCTTTTCATGCATATGAATATTTTAAGCACAAATGGATTACTAAATGTGTGTTTTTTTGAGATCCTAACAGATTATAGTATAACAATATTGGTCTTGCAGGTTTTATTAATTTCAATTATGCATATTACACCACAGACCTATTTGTGCATCTCATTTCTTTAAAGAGCTGCTTCACACATAAGTGTCTATAACTAATAGCCCAGCCCTTCAATGTGTAGTTTGAATACATATATCTATTTTCTGTGAATTATCCTGAAAGTTTTAAACAGAATGACCTCATAGTTTTTATTAAAGATTATTATTTACCTAAAATGTACTAGTAGCATCTTGCCCAACCATAAAGCAATAAATTTCTCAATAATCTTGGTTTTGAAATTTGAATAAATAATGAAAACTTTCTATTTTAAGGGCATGTATCCCATCAATTGGAATTAGTACCTTAAAAAACGGCAGCTCTTCAATGGAATTAACAGCGATATAAAATGTTTGATATAGGCAGTAATTTTATAAAATAAGATATACTGGAAATCATCCCCTGTAATTTTTTAAAATAAAAGGTCAATTATGGTAAACTGTCTTATGGGATATTTGTTTAAACTCTTCAGTAATGTACCCAATATGTACAGAAATATATATAAATTTCAGTAGCTGTCGGGAAGGGTCACTGAAGTGTTCAAGGTCATTTGCACCTCCTTCCGTTCCAGATGGATAACTCCTAGTTCGCAGGTAGCCGGAAGCCTCAACTGTTTTTAAAAAATCCTTGTGAAAGCCAATTTAATATTTCTTAAGGAAGTAGTAAGTTTCTTATAGGGTAGCTAATTAAAATTGAACAAGTGAGGATGGGAGAACTTCCCATGGAAAAGCTTTGTCTCACATGAAATATATTACACAAGTGTGTGTGGTACCAGTACAGTGATACATGATTATGTAACAATAAAATAGGAGATTAAGAAAATAGCCATGAAGTATTCTCTAAGTTGTTTCCTTATGACGATAACTGTGACATAAAGAGATAACTGGTTTACCCTCTGAAAAGTAAAATTCATTTTCTGTTCATAGATGTCAGTCAGGACATCATGATTGAATGTGAATCATTGAACCATGGGGATACTAATAGAAAATATAGATGAATACTTACAGCACTGGGGTGAGGAAATATCTTCGTGGCAGAATCACTGAAAGAGAAGGTTGCTATGTGTATAACGTTCTGACATAATTAAAAGGCAAACGAGTAAGAATAAGATTTTTAAAAAGGGAATAGGTCTTTAAAAATGTCGTTGAAAACACCCCACTAGGAACTGGGCAGGACACACTCTCTTAGCGTGGGCTGCTGACAGAAAGCACGCAGACTCGGGGGCTTGGACAGCTCATTCATTTCTCCCAGTTCCGGAGGCCGGGAAGCCCAAGATCAAGGTGCCGGCAGAGGCGGCGTCTGGTAGAGGCCCGCTTTCCGGTTCGTGGATGGACGGCTGCTGCCTTGTTTGTCCTCAGAGGGCCCGGAGGGCCGAAGCAGGGTCTCTCCCATCTCTTCTTACAAGGGCACCAATCCTAGTCACGAAGGCTCCACCCTCATGCCCTAAGCACCTCCCAGGGACCCCACCTGCCAGTACTAGCCATTGCGGGTTAGGATTTCGACATAGGAATTGGGGGGGGGGGTCCCAAAAATTAAGTCCATAACAGATGAAAATATGGACAATAAACAAAAAATAATGTAACGTGTACAAATTAAAACTTACCGAGTTGGTAAGATAATACTCAGTATTGATGAAACTATAGGTGAATGTAAAATAGTATATAGATTCTCCAAGTTACCAAATTTTCAACATGTGTGCAGAGTCATTCAGTGTCACCCTATTCCCGGAATAAAGATCAGACTCCTTAACTTGGCTTACGAAGTCCTGAAAGGCTGGGCCCTCACCCCCCTCCACCCCCCGAGGCTCGTCTTCCAGGTGCCTGCAACACTGTGGTTTCCTTCTTCGCCCCGCGACCCCGTGCTAATCACTGATCAGGTGTCAGCGCAGGGCCAGCTCCCAAGGGAAGCGGTCCCTAGAGCGCTGCTCTTGTACGAGTCCCCATTGTGGTTTATGTTTGCGTCCTTATTCGTCTCTGTCACAGGATGTGAGGGCCGTGAAGTTGGAGCGCATACTTAGGCTCGTTGTTATGTCCTCAGACCTGGAGGAGTGCCTAGCAGTTAGTTCAGTGCTGAGTGAGTAATTGGGAAAGTACAGCCTCTGGCCATGCCGCCCTGCACAAGCCTGATCCCGCCTGGTCTTGGAAGCTAAGCAGGGTCGGGCCTGGTTAGTCCTTGGATGGGAGACCACCTAGGAAGACCAGGTGCTGTAGGCATAAAAAATAAAAACATAATGGATTGTAAACTGATAAGGCCCTTACAATCTGTGAGGTCAACCAAGGGTTGCCTTGCCTAAAAAACTAAATAAAATTTTAAAAAGAAAAATGTATACGCTTTGAATTATTGAAAGTTTGAAAGGCTATTGTGCATAAGTGAGATTTAGCTTTTCAGATATTCCCTGTATTGTTTATAGTAGGAAAAGAACTGACCGATAAATTCAACAGGGAGAGCTTTGTGTGGATGTTTGTACCGTTTGGGTCCAGGATTAGGGATGGCTTGTTTCAGAGCATACAGAGGGAGGATCTGGGTTGTGACCTGGGAGCTAAATAAATAAACTGTCGAAGCTGGAAGAAATACTTCCTAGGTCAGACCCTAAAACAGAGCAGATGGGTAGAATAAGAATGCAGAGATAATTACGAGCTTGTCTCTTCTGTTGGGAGTTGGAGAGGGGAGAACTGGAGCTGCAGAATTCATGGAGGGCAGTGGCATTTGTCGAGGGGACACCAGTCTGGAGGGAACAGGCAGGTCTCAGCATCTTTACTGCAGGTTGGGCCTAAGGAGGAGGGTGCTAGTCATAGGCCCTTTTGTGAAGGGGTCTGGCTAAGGGTTCCGAGAACGCTGGAGGGCGTCCCTTGATTTAAAACTCTTATTTTCCCTATGTTGCTAGTTTTCCTCACCTTAGTCTCACTTTTGGTAAGCCTTTGCCAAAAACTACAACCCAGTGTCAGCTGTGTTTTGGACGATTAAAGGAGGAACCGAGCCCATACTGGGGCCACCTGGGGCCGAGAGGGCAGGGGTAGCGCCGAGATGGTGTCCAGATGGCAGAAGAGCAGCAGAGGAGCCCAGACCCTGGTCTCCGGGCCGAGCAGCGGCGAGCGGCAGCCAGGATGGGTTCGCGGGGGGTCGTAAGCACTTCCCAGGGCTGCCCACACTGCTCACGCATCCCAGTGTAGCCGGGACTACATGACCGAGTGGTATGGGCGAGACGGTAAGATCGTGTTGGGGGTCAAAGAAAAGGGTGATCTCGGGGGCTGGAGAATCGGAGACTTCTCACCGTCGTTTGGTGGCGTGATTCGACGCCATCACCCATCATCATACTGACTAGTTTCTCTGGCTCCGACTCCCACATCCCCATTGAAACTTGGGTTTTTAAATGAAGGGAGGAAAGGCCATGTGAGGAGCCTCATTCGTTTAGTCCCAGGGGCAGCTTTTACGTCCCTGTGAGAAGGCCGAGGGGTGCTGGTTTGTATGTCGGCTTCTGTAAGTGCCGTAAATCGGCCCCCAAGCCGTGTTGTGTCTGGGATGTTGTCCTTGTGTCTTCAAGACTGTACCAGGCCCTGGGGCATGCTGTCCTCATGTCCCGAAACCTCTCTGGAGCCCCGATGTGGCTGGCTGACTCGCACTCATGGCGACCTGGGAAAGTGAGAGAACCTGGCTGCGTGGTGGGCACAAAGTATGTTTACCACATCTTGCATCTCGCACATATGCAGTATTTTGGATGCTGCAATGTTTAAACATTTAAAGATAAACATGTTTTGAATTTTTTTTTTTATTGTGGTCAGAACATTTAACATGAGATCTACCTCTTAACAGAGGTATACGATACAGTAGCATTTAAAAACATTTAAAACATTTAAAAACATAAATGATGATGCTTCTTGAACTTTATTGTGGAGCAAAGTGAGCCTTTCATTAAAATCTTTGAAATAAAGTTTTTCTTACAAAGAGAGTCTGGGATAATTAGGGTTCCGTTTCAGAGCACCTGGAGCTTCTCTGCTGTCCAGGGGTCTCAGGTAGTGGAATGCTTTTCCCATGATGAGGCCTCGGCCCTAGTGTGGGGATGGGGGCTTAAAGGATCCGCCCCCTTCCCCAGAGCAAGCCTGGTGGTCACCGCGGCTCCTCCTGGGGGATAAAACCTCTAAGCCCTAGTCTTAGGGGACCAGTTTCATGAGTCTCTTAGCCAAAGCTTACTTCCTTGATCCCGCTGCAAAATCCTGACTCTCACTCCAACTGATCTACTTTTCCAAATGCACATCCCCGCGCCTGCATGAACTATTTCATGTGGCACAGTTTGCCACTCCATCCCAGAGTTCCAAAGCCACAGGAGAATTGGAAAAATTAACATCTGTCTAGGGTCTTTACCAGTTAACTATTCGGCACAGAGGATGCGTAGGGGAGAGGCTGCCGTTGTGTATTATATAGTTAATAAAATTATTATAATGCTTTAAAAATGTTATTACTGACACTTGAACACTGGCTACATTCTTGGGTCTGTGCCAAGTGCTATACCTGCGTTTTAAAAAATCCTTAAGACAAGTCAAGGTAGGTGCTACTGTTACTTCTATTTTCCAGATGAGGACGCTAAGACTCAAAATGGTTAAACAGCCCAACGAAAGTCACGTAGCGTTAGTAAGGGACCAAATCGGGATTTGAACTCAAGTCTGTTTTACTTCAGAACTTGAACTCTAAAGTTAACTATTCAAATAAGGCACGTGGAGAGTTCCGCTTGGGCGATGAGCCTGTTTTGCACCAATTTTTCTGCTGAGAAAATGAGAAAAGTTGGAGAGCTGTCAAGAAAGCAGGGTCGACGACCCGGATGGATGAGGTCTACACTCGGTGCTGCCCTTTCCCTGGCTAATTCAAGCGCGGTGGCCGAGAAGCTGAGCAGAGGTTCTGGAAGACTCGGAACAAAAAGTGGGTCAGGGTGCACCACGTAGCAGTGGCCTCTAAATACCCCACACTTTCTGCTGGGACCCGAAGGGTTACGTGCTGAGTAAAAGAAAACTGAAAACGGGCCTCTCACAGGGACTGAAGCCCAGCCTCAGGTCACCTGCCTCTGAGGCAACTCGCCCACAGCTAGTGGGCAGCCAGAAGCACAAAGAAATCTCCTCCGAGGAAAGATAACATTATGCAATTTCTCAAATCACAATTTTTCAAAGTCTGCAGATAAAAAATAAGTAGTACAGAAATACAAGATTTGACTAAAAATGAGAAAGTGAGTAGAAATGGGCCCTCAGAAAATTCAGATAAGTTCAGTATTATCTGACAGAGACCTTACAATAACTATGATTTAAATGTTCGAGGAGTTAAGTGATGAGATGGAGAAATTTCAGCAGAGAACTAGAAACTAAAAAAAAAAATTCTTGAATCGAAACATAATACAGCCGAAATTGAGAAATCAGTGGATAGCCTTGATAGCCACAGTTTAAGAGAGAATTAGTGAACAGACACTTCGGAAGGTAGCTAGACCGAGGCTGGCGGAGAACAGGGGAGACAATATTTAAAGAGAGAATGGCCAAGAATTTTCCAAAGCTGATGAAGAAGAACAACATTGAGCCACAGGTGTAAGAAATGCTACTGACTTCCAAGTAGGGTTAGTACAAAAAAAAAAAAAAAAAATCACACCTGATTACCTCATGGTGAAACTGCTGCAAACAGACACATTGTAAAAGTAGTCAAGAAAATGTTATTTTTAAAGGTCTAATAGGTGATATTTTCAAAGACCTTGGAAAAAAAAAAAAACTAGCCAACCTGGAAGACTGTCTACAGCAAAAATACCCTTCAAAAATAAATTTCAGTCAAATGAAAATAATTTGTCATGATTGGATAGCACCAAAAGTACTAAAGGAAAAATACTACTGAGCCGAAGGGAAATAAATGATCACAGGTCACAGCTTGGAGGTGCAGGAAATATCGGAAAGCAATGGAAAGGGTAAACATGGGTATAAATCTAAAAAAATATTGATTTAAAATACTTTTATGGTTTGTGGGGTCTTACATGTATAAAGAACTAAAATTCATGACAAAAATAGTCTAAAAGTCGGACGGGAGGCAAATGGAATCAATTATCCTGAGGTCTTTGAATTGTCTTAAAACTGGGAATGGCGAAGGCACTAATTTATATTAGAAATTAATAAAACAGGATGCATATTTCAATTTCTATAATTTTCTAGAAAAATGGAAAACTAAAAAGTGAAAAGAAGGGGAATATAAAACTTAAAAAAAATAATCCAAAAGAAGGCAAAAAAAAAGGAGCTAAAAGAAGCCTAGAACGTATGGGAACATGTAGGAAGCAAAGTACGAAGACCTGAATGCATCGATATCTCCATTAAGCATAAACGGACTAAATGCTACAAGTTAAAGACAGTATTGTCAGCCTGGGTAAAGAACCAGACCTAATTCTGCGAGACTTAAAAACGGCATACTTTAAGTGCAGTCGTCCCTTCATATCCGCAGGGGTTTGGTTCCAAGACCCTCTTACTTCCCCCCACACCCCCAGAATACCAAAACCCACGGGTGCTCACACCCCTTACGACAAAACTGCCTAGTGTTTGCACATAACCCACCTACATCCCCCCGCCCCTGTACTTGAAATCATCCCCAGGTCACTTCTAATACCTAATACAACGTAAGCGTTAATAATAGTTGTGATATTGTATGGTTTAGGGAATGGCGAGAAAAAAAGGGTCAGTTTATCGTGAATGTGCAGCTCGCTGGGGCGTTCACGCTGTGTATCAAGGTCAGACAGGCTGCCTGGGCCTTGCCTCATCCTGGTGATGGTCCAAGAAGCTAACAATCTAGAGGCACCAGACGTGAGTATTTGAAGATAGAGTACGTGTGTGTGTGTGTGTGTGCGCGCGCGCACACACACACACACACACACACGCGCACATGCACGTTCAGGGGAAAACACAAGGAATGGAGCAGAGGCTCTCAAAAGGACAAGAAATGTAGCATTTTCTTTTTATAAAGAAAATGTAAGTGCTGGCTCTGAGCTTACCCGCCCCCAGCAGCTGCTTTTTTGGGTCAGCCTCATTAAGAAATGCTGTTAATAACAGATCGAACTTAGCAAATCCTCACGGTTCTAAGTGCTTTGCATATGCACTGATTTTATCTTCATGATGGCGGGTAGGTATCTTGATTACTGTTTCTATTTTACAGATGCGAAAACCAGCCACTGGCAGAGCCGGGTTCAGGCGAGGCCACACCCCGCCAGCGTCTCTGCTCTAAGCCATGCACTGTGGCCTCTGGACTTTACAGCTTGCCTGACTCTTTGGATAAACGTTATCATACCTCTACCAGGTCGTCGTGGAAATTCTGTGTGCCCAGGGGTTAGAGAAGAGCATGAGAGGAAACAGGTGTTGACCGGAGGCCTAAGGTGAACCAGTGCTCATCCAGGTACATTATAACAGCCTTAAACGGAACTGCTATTAGCCTCATTTCGATATGAGGAAAATAGGTTTCAGGGACATTCAGACGGAACAAGTCACACTGAACAAGAAGAGAGGAGATTCTCTCCTGGTCACCTGACTCCAATGGCTCTTCCCAATAAACCATTGGCTTGCTACACTACGAAGTGAGAGCAAGCTGATCAAATCCTGATGTGTTGCTTCCTCAAGGTTGCCAGCCTCTGCCAAATTATCTGTAATTACCCTCCCGCCTCCCCCCAATAGCTGTGACTGGAGAGGCAGACAGTATTGTTGCACTCTATAATCCTCAGCACTAGATGGCGCTATAATACCACATATCTTTCCTGCTCTGGGCCCTGGAGGGCAGGATGCTGGCCTGGGCTTCTGGTCCTTGAAGGCGGGGTGAAGATGGTGGCCCCCAGTCAGCTCCAGGACGTGCAGTCCCGACAGCCTGGACTTCTCTCAGACGGTCCAGGCTTGAACTCCTGGTTCCGCAAAGCCCAGCGGAGCGGACAAGGGCGCACACACCACAACGGGGCTCACCTACCTCAGAAGCTCCTGCAAATGGGGTGTAGTTTCTGGGCATCGAGGAGCACACGGCGCTGCAGTCAGGTGCTCGGGAGACCTGAGATTTAAAAACGTGGCTTGTCTGTTAACCCGGTGAGGTCCAGTCCTGGTCCTACCAAACCACTTTCAGCCCCCCTTCCTGCCTCTTCTGGGGACCTGCTCAAGGTCACAGAGTCATCTGGGCTTAGAACCCACACCAGGGCTCTTCCCTGACGCGCTGACACCTGTCTGAAGAGCCGCCTTTAATACAACCATTTTTGGGGAGATGGTTGTGAACACAATGGGCTTAACTTTTACTTTGACTCTTCGAAATATGTTTAGAGCATGAAAAATACAGACGGGAGAACTGCCCCAGATTGGAGGCATGGCAGCTAAATGTAACGTGGGATCCTGGCCGGCGGACCTTCATGGGACAATCGGTGGTGACATCTGAATATAGTCTGCAGCTTAGGTGACAGTATAGCTTCCGAGTTAACGTTTGGGGAAGCCGGCCAACGGGTTTACAGGATTTCTTCGTACTATTTTTGAAACTTCTTCTTCTTCTTTTTTTTTTGTCATCTGAAATGATTTAAAAATTGAAAGTTCACTAGGAAAAACATTTATAAAAACATCACCTTGACATTATTTTGGTTTATTTCAATATAAAGAAAAATATAGAGAATAGGAATAACCACTTGCCAAGGCGACCCCGGGGTGCTGTGGGGGACGCTGGAGGAGGGGTGCCGGAGGAGGGGTGGTTCTTGGAGGTGAGCATCGTCTTCTCACTCTGTGCAGAGCTGGGCACAGACCACTATGTGCAGAGTTGGGCACAGACCACATTTTGATTTTTAGAGCCTCTACTTCAGGCAAATTCTCAGAAAGTCCACCCATAAGACCACAGTTTTTGATAATGAGATAGCACCTCATGCCTTGGGTAGCAGTGCGGTGGGCGGCCATGTGGGTACAAGGCAAGGCCACATCTCCAGCCTCCTCTGCAGTAAAGCTGAGGTCTCGCAGCATCTCTCCCCAAAGAAAACAGAGATCTGTCAATTCTTGAGAAAGGCAGTTAAAAGCAGATTCGACTGTTCTGTACTCTCTCTCTTACTCGTCATACTTGACTAGAAGAAAAAACTCCAAGATGGTAGGATTATAAGATGGAAGCAAGCTAAAGTCTTAAAGTATTGTGGGAAGTGTCATGGAGAGCCCCTTGGCCTGCATAGACAGTGGTGTGAAAGAGATATGTGTATGTGTGTGTGTGTGTGTGTGTGTGTCTGTGTGCACACGTGTGTGCGTTTTAAGCTAATTATGAGATCGGTCTGTTATTTGTAGTATACCATTTCTTAAACTGGGCGACAGGTCACATGGGTGTTACTTTGATTATTGTTCTTTAAACTACATATCTTTTATATACTTTTTCTATATGTATGACACATTTCACGATAAACATTTAAACTCGCCGTCTTCTGTGTGGTATGACCACTTCGAATCGGCAGTTATCCAGCCTGTTAATTGAATAGGATAATTGGAGCAGTGTTTTGGGAAAGTTTTTCGCAGTATACCTCAACGACCTAAATATTATCCTTTGATTTGGTAGCTCCACTTCTAAGAGTTGAATCTATGGAAATAATCCTAAATATTGGAAAAGTTTTATGTGGAAAGGTGCTCCTTGCAGTATTATTAATAGTAATGGAAACTGGAAAGAAAGGAGCGTGGTTCATTAGAGAGCGTGTCACTCAGTGGAAGGTCGCGTGGCTTTTCTGAACGGTGGCTGTGAAGATGGTGTGGTGACCTCAACAGTGTGTGTGATCGGCTAGATGAAAAAGAAACAATACAAAGTCTGTCTATTGGAAGAGTAGAGCCGTGTAAAATCGTGAAACAAAACGCTCAGTGTGTGGCTTCTGCCAAGTCCACGCTACGTATGTCTCGGTGTTCTTCAGACCGTTACTTTGAAAAACAGCCATAATTTAGGCGTAATCCAGTTTCACGTTTGGGAGGAAATTAGAAAACGTGTTTGAAATTATAGATGAGATTCTTTTCTTTTTCTAGGTTAATTTAAAAAATTCGAACAGAGATTTAATCCATCTCGTTCGATTCAGCGATACGGTTAGACGAATCGAACACATTCGCGTGTGAGGCCGGAGGAGGGCAGAAGGACCAGGCAGAGGTGCGAAGGGGTCAGGGACAAGGGTCACTCCCGTCCAGGGGCTAGCACCCACGGACAGGTGGGCGATGACCTCTGAAGTTTCTTCCATTGTGTCCACGACCTTGCATTCCATCATCTGAAGAGAAATCTGTTGTTATAATGTTCCTTTCTTCCCAAAGCTTTCCGGTCATCAAGGCCTTTCTCATGAAGACAAAGACTCATGGATTTGCAAAAGTCAGTTTCTAAGAAGGTGGCGAGGCAAACAGACCTTCTCCACTCTCCTCTACTCCCGCGGAAAGACGAGACCACCCTTCCTTCCCCCGGCAGCGCCAGACGGTCACGCTCCATGCTTGTGCCCTCGGTGAGGCCGCCATGTTTTAAAGCAGAGAGACACTTGCCCACTTCTCAAAGATCTTCAGCTGCCTTACAACTCTTTCTCTTTGGAAGGCTGCCGGGGTGACGGACTCTCAGATCACAGACGCAGATAAGATGGGCAAAGAAAGAAAGCTCCAACAAGGAGCTAAAAATGTCCGTAATGAACTCACATATCTCGAGGAAGCCTCTAATCTAATGAGAATGGATTTCGTTGAGAAGATCGTACATGAGCAATTAATTATTCATGGCAGAGACGTCATTAGGGTTTCATTTGGTTTAAAGGCCTCTAAGTGACTTAGGCAATTGGGTTAAGCTGGAGAAGAATTTCAAGAAAGAGACAAGGGAAAGCTTTACAGTATATTGACTTTTTCTAATATTTTCAAGATAGTTATTTTGACTTGGCACATAAATTACACTCCAACTGAAAACGGACAGTGATTTCCCTGAATAATAGTCTCCACATGGGCGGGTTGGGGAGTAGTGTCAGATGGAAGCAGGCAGAGATGTTCAAGGGGACTAGGAAGTTTATTCCAGAATCGTATAATAATTAAATATGGCTTTTTGGTTCCTTTGGGAGTGCAACGAGCCTCCCAAAGCTGCACTCTGATCCTTTTCCTGCGGTTCTCTGGAAGGTGAGCGCCTGTTCGTTTACAGTAAGCGTGAAGTAAGATTCTTTAATAAAAACCCTGGCGATCGCGGGAGCTACAGGCCCTCTTGCTGGCTTATCTTAGAGGCGAACATCAGAAACTGTCGTCAGGCTGAGATTTCAATGTGGGATTGATTCTAAACACCAGTTGGAGATACAGCGTAAGTTCACAGAGAGGCGTTGCATCAGTTCGTAGAGAGGACCCATTTCACTGGGCACTCAAGAAATGTTAGCTGAATTCATTAAGGAGCTTCTTAATTTTTCAATTTTTTAAAAAAATTTTGTCCGCGTTTGTATCCCAACCAAGCAATCAGAACAGTGCCTGGCACATGGTGAGTGTTCAGTAAGTATTAGTCGTTGAGAAATTTTAAGTTCGAAATAGTGACTCAGGTCACGTCGAGGTGGGGATAACAGGCCCACGGACGATGTGTTGGGGCGGAGAGGTTGGTAAAAGGGAAGCCGCTCTCGCCTGTTCGGGGACTCCACAGTCCTGGAGCACCTTTAGGATACACAGGTGTTAGGGTCAGCACCCTGTTAGGGTCAGGCCCGTAGGGCGGAGCAGTGGAGAGGGGGGGGCCGCAGGTGTGGAGCAGGATGCCTGGATCCTGGGCTCCAGCAGCGGCCACCACGTGCAAAGAATCAGCAAGCAGTAAATGCAATGAATAAGTAAATTCTACGGCATGGTAGAAGGTGATAAATGCTACATAAAAAATTTTTAAATCATGGTATGCCTAATGCGATTTTATTTACAAAAATCTGTGCATTTTCAGAAACCGTACTCTTGGAAAAACAAGATATTTCCTTATCTTTGTACATATCCAGCTCCAGAAGTTTGTAGCCACTGCTTAATAACTGATGGAGATATGAAGCCAAAATTTGCACGGCTTTTAGCTCTAAGTTCTCAGCAGCAGAGAAATTCTCCCTTATTTTAACGTCACAACGAACAGCACATGTACATGTTTATCCCCCTCGGCCTCTCTGTACTTCTGTGTTACTTACAGTGGTGAGATGAAATGTTGTTTTCTTAGCTTGGCGCATACCACAGCCAGAATTCCATGACCAGTTTACACGTTTTACAGCTGAATGTTTAGGCCTCGAGAACCAGGCCTTCCTCTTTCGAAATCAAATACTTGGCTTCCGACACGGCTTCCACCGTTAGGGCTGAGGAGAAGTCTGGCCCCTGAGGTTGGCTCCAGAGCTCTGGTCCTGAGCGACACACGAGCCCTGGGGTAGAGCCGAGGCCGAGGCAGAAGGAACTGTTTCTTCCCTGAGCTTAGCTCGTGGCCAAACTGAGAGGATTTGTTTCCATATCAGCCTGACACTTTGATGGGCATGAGAAGGGAGACTGGTATTTGTGATTGAGTCTCAAGATGGTCCCTGATCTGGTTTCTTTTAGCTTATTAGTAACTCGTTCTTGCTTCATAAGTCCTTAGAATTCTGGGATTTTGGTGCTTATTGGCAGCTCGCAACCCAAATTTGGGCTTTTGTGTTATTGCTCCTCTTTTGGGAAAAATAGAATAAGCCGAGGTGCTTTCTTGCTTCACCTCTACCCCATACCACCCTTCCCACCTTCCGCATTGGAGTACGACGTTAGCCGTAGGTTTTTTTCCTCTCCTCTACGTGTTCAGATCCAGGAAGCGCATTGATCAGAAATCTGACACCAAAGCTCTTTTCTCTGAGCCACAGGGGAATAGACGAGAGGATTTGAGCACCACTGATAGTATTCTGTTTCCCTCGCCCATGCAATTCCATTATTGCATGAAAGAAGAGGGGAATCGTTTGCAATACGGATGCTTTGGAATGGTGTGAGTGATGTGCATTAAGGGGCCTGGTTTGCATCCCGCTTACCTTTGGTTTGTACTCACGACAAGGGAGTAACCTGCAAAGATGCCGAGGGGAGGAGACCCAGCCAGTGGCTCCCCATGCTAACTCCACATTAGGGTTACTATTAGGCACGGGGCCAAAGTTCCATTTTCTAACTACTGAGACTCTTCGATCTGTGGGAGAAAATAAAAATAAGTGAAAACAAGAGGGTAGCTTTAATTTCTCCTCTAAGAAAAACGATGCCAGCCAAACCTGCACTGTAAACCCTGGCTGACCTACCAAAACACCATGAGAGCAATTGTCAAGTGGGCACGTAGTGGGGGCTTTAGCTCAGTGAGCTTCACTTTTTGGGGTTTGAAATTCCGGTTGCATCCCAGTCAGACTTGGCTTCTGGCATTAGCTCGGTCTCACAGCATCGGCCCAACTTCTGCCGCGTGGATTTTGTGTTTTAACTTTGTTTCCCTGACTTTGACTCTCAGATGGCTTAAGAACTCCAGATCTGGCCTTTTCCCCTCCCGATTGCTTCAGGCAGACTCATCCTAGGGCCTGAGGACCAGTCATCCACCTGGACTCTGGGCAGGCCACCTCCATTGCCTGAATATTTGGATTTCAAACAGTAAGAGCGATGCTGAGGTCACCCTGCGGGAATTCGGAATGTGCCGGAAGGTCCCGCTCCTCATCCGCGGCCCCCGAGCCTTCTCTGAAGTTTGAAGACCCGCCCGCCTGTAGGTTGGAAGGGTCACAGTTTGCTTAAGAGTGAGACCAAAATTTTCATACCCTCTGTGGCGGGCAGAGCAGTGGCCCCTCCAAAAGTGTCCGCGTCCAAATGTCCAGAACCTCTGACCGTTATGTTGTCGCAGGCGAGGTGGAGTTAAGGCTGCGGAAAGAACTACGTTGCTGATCAGGTGGCCTTGAAACAGGACATCGTTCTGGCTTATGGAGGTGAGCCCAATGCAGTTATGAGGGTCCTTTAAAGTGAAGCGGGAGACGGAGAGGAAGTCGGACTCAGAGCGAGATCTGAAGACGATTTGCTGCTGCCTTTGGAGACGGAGGAGGAAGCCATGAGCCAAGAAACGTGGCGACCCTCTGTGCAGGAGACCTCTGGGAGCGGGGAGAGGTGAGGGAACGGGGCTAAAGTCGAGGCGTCAGCAGGGCTGTGCTCCTTCTGGAGACTTCTCCCCCTGAAGTCTCCAGTAAGCCCAGTAAGACCCAGTGCTGACTTCTGGCCTTGTGTAAGGTAATAAATCTGTGTTGTTTTATGTCGCTAGTCTGTGGTAAATTGTTACAGCAGCTGTAGGGAACAAATACACCCCTCAACAACGAAAATGCCCCTTTTTATTCCATGGTAAATTTTTATAACCTAAAAAACAAACAAAAAAATCCGTTCTTAAACATGTAAGACTAAATCGCTACTTAACACGCCCGGACTACTAAATATTAATACAGCTTTGTGCACGTCCTTGATTAGATTCTTAAATCAAACATTTAAATATGAAATTGCTTGCTCAAAGTATATGGCCATTTCAGAGATATCTGAGACATATTTGCTGATAAAACGTACAATCTCCCCAGAAGTACACAGAGTGCTGTTTCTGTGAGCTCTTGCCAACACCATGAATTTCTATTTTTAAAAATCTTTGCCGATTGTCAGACGAGAAGTTGTTTTTCACGTATACAATAAATATTCATGGAGTAGTCCCTTCGTGCCAAGCACTACACTAAGCAATGTGTAACTTTAATTTGAAAATGTCGCCTGCTGAGATTAAACGTCTTTTCATAAGCTCAATATCCCATATGCACATATACTGCCTATTTGTAAAGCTCGCTCTGGCTGTAATGAAACAAACAGACCCTGGGAGGGGTATGGGGGCCAGAACTGAGGTCAAGAGATTTTTCCAGAGGCTGCGGCAACACTACTGGCGGTGGCCCGTGGTGGCCGGGCCTGGTCAGATTCGGGATGGTCTCTGAAGGTGGAGCTAAGGGGACCTGCGTGGGGTGGGGGGCTGGTGTGGGGAGCAGAGGGCACTTGCTAGCGTTGATGTGCGAGATGAAGGAAACCATGTGAAAATACCTCCGACACGGGTCTGGCGAGGGCTCATTATTTCTGTATCTTTCGTTTTCTGTGGCTTTTGATCATTTTTGGATCAACGACTCAGAGTAGTTACGGGTGTTGACATCGCCCACAGCCAAAGGTCACCAACAGCACATCTGTAGAGGAACGAATTTGCCTGGGTTACCTGTCACCACGAGAAGGACCGCGCCGGGGAGCAGCTCAGGGTTTAAGCTCGCACCGGGTGGCTTCGTGGAGCGTTCCAAGAAGCAGAGCTCTCTTCCAGGTCGGATACGGTCAGGGGGTAAAATTGAGTCTGTGCTCGGATAACTTATTAGTAGTTTTTGTCGAGAAGATGACCTTCTCTTCTCTAATTACACACCGTCGCGGCACTTTGTTGCTTCCATCTTACAG
This sequence comes from Rousettus aegyptiacus, assembly GCF_014176215.1. Lineage (NCBI taxonomy): Eukaryota > Metazoa > Chordata > Mammalia > Chiroptera > Pteropodidae > Rousettus > Rousettus aegyptiacus. Next base: position 40,403,814 of record NW_023416288.1, on the reverse strand, counting down.
ACGAGGGCAGAGAAAGCGCAGAGAGCTCCAGGAACGTGTCCAGACTGCGGCGTCGCTGCGGGGGCCGGAGTGTCCGTCCGGCCCTCTCGAGCTCCCAAAACTGTGCGCCTACCACCATGCTCGTTCTCACTAACCCGCAGGTGTGTACATCGGACGGTATGCGCATGGCACTTGGAGACAATACCGAACCACAGTTTCACATCTTTAATTATCTTTATGATTATGTCAATGAAAAAAAAAAAAAACCTCAAGTCAGTACCAGTGTGTTTCTAACACCCCTCAACTTTTTTTTTAAAAAGAAACATCAACCCTCAAGCTGAGAGCCTTGCAGATAACAGTAACCGTGATACATATATCACGAAGTGGCAGGGGAGTTGCATTTCCTCTCAAAATAAATTTGCTTGAGTAGAAAAAGCACAAATTTCCTAAAGAAAAGCAGCCAGCTCATTCATTGTATGATGGTACAAGCAAAATTACAGCCCGAATTGTGAATTTGGTGTGTGAATTACTGAAGTTTCAGAACGCTCCTTGACCATGCTGTTTTTCACCAGGCAAGTCACTTTCCTTGAGAAAACATGTTTTATCCATAGCCTCAGTGAGTGAGGGCCACTGAAATATTAATTATCTTAGTATTCTTAAGCATAACTGAATCAGCTTCAATTTACCTAGATAGATAGACATTTTAGTGGTTCACAGCAAAATGTAATAAACTGAATAACTGTAGGCTTTAATGTAATCTCACACAATCCTATTACATCCCAATTACTTTTTTGACCTTTTTAGGATAGTTCTTGCCTTAAAAACACACACGATCTGCAGTTCTGAATGTCTTCTTCCTGTGCCATGCCAAGGAAATCAATCGATCAGAAAGAATTAATATCTTGCTCTGCCTTCCATTTGTAATAATGCTGTCCCAGGAAAGGCGTAATGCGTGCCTCCCAGGCATAATAAATGTTTACTGGGCGTTGTTTGCGAAGAGCAACTCGTTTTTCATTCCCACGAGTTTCAGGACCTTTATGACATCTTTTATTCCCCTTAATTTAATAACCAAATCCAGGCTCGATCTTATCGCTGCATCAGAAAAGGCGGGAGAGTGGCCGAGTTAGGCATAGATTTGACGCTGGAAAGAAACCCTTTTTGAAAGTAAGTTTATCATGTGTTTAGAGGTAAACGACAGCGTCAGTTATACAGTCCAGATAGAACTGTTCAGAATTACACAGTCTCTATATTATAGACCAATCAACGTGAAGTCTAGTCGCCTGCGTCCGCTTCCACGTCATGATGTTTGCCAAATGATTGCGGCGCTGAGAAATTACTGCACTCACTCAAAATTAAACAGCCGAACTGCCATTCCCTGAACATCCATTATGTACCAGGTCCGAAGCCACGCTTTGGGCTAAACGAAGCTGCGTAAGACACGCTGAGTGTTTTTCTGGGGACTCCTGTTTAGTTCGACTGAATGAGAGAGGAGCATGAGTAGAGGAGGGCGGCGGGGCAGGCGGCGGCAAGAGGAGGCTGAGGCCAGCACCGCTGAAGAGAGAGTTCGGGAGCCTTCGTGGAGGCGGATGGGGAAGGGAGGTGCCCCAGAGGCCCTGAACAGAGGCCGAGGACAGTCAGTCACCTCTGGTGGAAACTGATTCTCAGGAGGGGGGTTAGCGCCAAAGGGTACCGAAGTATGTTCTGAAATCATTACTATTTGGGAAAGATCGTTTTAAAGGCTTTTGAGGACCATGCTCATTTTTAGCTCACAGAAAGCCCGGTGAACAGTCCTTAATCCGTCAGGATCTCTTTGTCTCAAGCAACGAGAGTGTGATGTAGGCCAGCGAGGTCGAGAGACACATGTGTAACACACTTTCCTTCTCTCTCCTCTGCGAATGTCAGCGTATAGCCTCGGTGCTTGCGTTCGTGCCTCGTGGGCACATGCTGGAGCTTCGGGCTCATGGCCACGTCCAAGCAGGGAAAGAAAGCATGAAGGGATAGTATACCTGATAATATAATACCTGATAAACTTTTAGAAAGCCTTTCTAGGAGTTTCTCCTAGATACTTCAACTAACGTTATTGGCCAGAACTTGCTTCCACGGCCATCCCACCTAAATGTAAGGGCGTCTGAGAGTCAAGAACATTAGCTCCCCAGCTCTTAATTGAGGAGGGGAAAGAGGGAGGGGACTGTGCGTATTTGTGACTAGCCAATGCACGAAGTCTATATGAAGGTCTGGCAGGCCAGACAACGCTAAGCCCAAATCATATACTTTTTGCACTAAACGAGGTCTAAATATCTAAAGGAGGAAAAGAATATCTCCTCTAAACTCTTCATTTTGAAGATGAGATGACTCAGGTCCAGAAGGGCTGAGGCACTTGCTCAGGATCACACAGGCTGGTGGTGACAGAGAGGAAGCTGGCACTCAGGTCACCCGGCCGTCGGGGCCTGGGCCTTGGCTCATGCACACTGAACGGATGCGTGGATCTTTAATTGTAGTTTACGTTGATTTGAACAAGCTGTAATTACAAAATATGATTGGAAGTTTCTATAATTATCATAACCAGAACAGAAAACAACAGCTGTAAGAAACAAAAACTCGAGAAGAAACTTAAAAGTTAAGATACATGAGCAAAGAATGATAAGATAGCTCCTTGAGTCCTTGGTATCTTGGTATCTTATTTCTCCCTGGAAGAAAGATAAAAGACCACAAAGACCGTGATTATACTAGGCACGAATAAAGCCTCCTGTCTTCTGAGGAAGAAAGATCTGAAACAAAGTTGGTTCTTCGAAGCAGAATTCAGCTGGCCTAGAGAGAGATCATCAAACCTTTCTCCTAACCCTTCTTCTTCAGATCTTGAGAGCAAGATGACATTCCTCCCGAAGAAAGCTATTTTTCAGCCCCGTGGAGCCTGTCTATGACGACAGCACTCCTCCTTATCACGGCATGTCGAAGGGTTGTCAAATGGTAGTTTACAGAGGGGAAGATAATGGAGGGTAAAAACATTCCACAAAGAGACATTTTTCTCCTCTTTGCAGTGAGAGAAGCCTGTTGTCAAATTACTGCCTCCTACTTAAAGGAAGGCCACTGATCACCCACACTACAATTTAAACCATGGAGAACACAGGCTGTTTTATTAAAATGCATGTAAATGCATATCGATTTGGAAAGAAAATTATATGAAAATGTTGTGATGACTTGTGTAAGGAAGCAAGTATGCCAAACATTACTTTCCACTTCTAAACATCTTGAGGATGAAACATAATAGATACAGATTATACGATTAGACATTTCTATAAATTCTATCCATCAAGACATAGTCATGAAAACGGGTACCCAGATAATGACTGTTTGAAGTCTGTCCCCTTGATGAGTCAGGTGTACGTTGGTGGCTTCTTCTTAAACCTGTCTTCAATGGTTTTTCCATTTTCACATTGTGTCATCAGGTAATATTTTAAAATTTGTTCAGGTGACCTTAATGCCTGCTCTGAATTTCACTGCTTTGAACCCACATGCTTCGACGTATAACTACAAGCAGTTCAGGTAGAGCTGTGTCATAATTCCACAGCATAAACAATCATATTTCACTCTCTTGTGCTTAGCGTATGGTAAGCACCTAGAAACCGGCTAACTGAAACCCGTTTACGTGTGACTTTCCAGCATCCGGACTGTGTGTGAGCTGCACAATGCTTCATTTTTCTGCCGCACCCTGTAGAATTCTTGGCCGACTCCGAGTGTGGCCAGATTCCCCTCATCTCAGCGAGGTGAGGTCATCGAAGGAGTTAAAAGTATAAGTAGGTCGTAGAGGTTAAATATGTTGAATGGATGACAGCAAGAACGAATGACTGCATTAATTGTAATCCTAGGACGATTACTGACCCTTCGTGAGCCGTGAAGTGCCTAAATATCACGGATGGTGTCGGTTCCAGTCCTGCAAATAACTAACATGCGTTTAAAACAATCGGTCTAGGAGAGTGACCATCTTTTTCTCTTTGGTTTTCTAAGGCTCCGCTAGTCCTTTTCAGTAGAAAGCATGGTTTCTCGCATCAAAGCCTCTTCCCTTTTGCTGTGCTAGGATTGATTGTGTCCTGTGAGCTCCGAGCCCGCCCAGACCGCCCGCCTCATGGAGAGGTCCCCTTTGCTGCCTCTGGACGTTGGCTGCGAGGGAGTCAGGCTTTCAACTCTGACTTTCCCAGGAGGCTTTGCTGACTTCGACGAAAAGGCCCAGGACCCAGCAAACCAGCTCTGCAGAGCAAGCAGGCCCGGGGGCTGGTCTTCCAGACCACTGGGCTCCTGAGCATTGTTCTCCCTACAAGAGGCCCCAAACGTGTTCCGAGTCGCCAAATGAGGGCCTGTTCCAAGGTGGCTTCTGTTGACACCTAGCCAGAGAAATGGCCGACAGCTCTTTTTCCAATTAAAAAAATAATTTCTAGGACTTTTGACTTTATTTAATCAGTAAATATTTACAGACCACTGTGATACACAGAATACTGTTTTATAGCAATGCGTTTCAAATCATGTTAATGGAGAAAAATATCTTGCATTGAGACCCCACTCTACACACACACACACACACACACACACACACACACACACACCAACACACACAAATATATATATACAACTGAAACAAAGTTTCATTTAGTGGAACTTACCCTTAGTTTGTGGGAATAACGCAGCTATTTGCTGTCCCTTTTTATTTGCTTCCATTTTATACTACAACATCAATAAAAAGGTGGTCAGGCCCCCAAGTTGATTTTACTACCGACTGTAAACTACAAATTGGATAATAGCTATAGGGAACATGAAAACCCTTTGATGGGCTAATGTAGCTCTAGGCATGTAGCAGATGCTCAATAAATAACATGATCCCTTCTCTTAAGGGTCTTAAGATAAGACAGACATTAAAAATAAGATGCCATATGGAATTAATGAGCTGAACCTATTATAGTAATCATTTCATAACATATATAAGTCGAACCATCAGGCTATGTGCCTTAAACTTATATACTGGTGCATGTCAGTTATCTTTCGATAAAACTGGGGGGAAAATAATTAATATGAATTAGCTAATGAATGAAGTTACATGGCAGCAATATATGATAAGAAATGAAAAATGATATAGATTGTAAGTTTTGTGAGTTAAGCTAATAAATGGTTATTTCTTACAATAAATATAAACAACTTATTTTTATTATTAAATTTGGTCTTTATTTGTGAAACATTGATGCCATTTAGACAAGTCGGTTAGCTATAATAAAGGGACAAAAAGTGGGTACTAATAGACCACATTTTTGTTTGGCCTCCAAATCCAAAAGGTAGCACTTTATTAAAATAGTATGAATTCTATTTTAATTTTAAATCTTGGTAAATGAAGAAAGATTTGAATTCTTTAAGTTCTTCGCTGGGTAATATAGTGTAGCCCAGGAAATAAATTTTGATATGCGAATATTTCCAATCTAAGTAGGTAGTTTTTTCTTAAAATAGTTTGAGATGTAGAAAAATCTATTTTGCTTACAGACCCACGAAGATTTATTTAGCAGTAAAGTATTAAGACAGTAAAGTGTTAAGACAGAAGATTTAGCAGAAAGTGTTAAGACAGGAGTTCCCAATCTTCGCTGAGCATTGGAACCACCTGGGAAATTTTTAGCAGTTTTACAAATGCTTGACTTCCATCCATGGTGACTCTGATTTAACTCTATGAGGTACAGCTTGGCATGGGAACTTTTAAAAGAGATTTGAATGTAAATTTAAGTTTGGGAACTCTGTTTCCAGAAGCCTTTAGTTCACGTGGTAATAGGCTGTTCTTGCCTTAGCTAAGGTGTAAAGATGAAAATATTTCAGTTAAAAATATCTTCCTGTTAGGACAGGTGTGATCTTTGAGAGAAAGGTGGTATTTTGATTTTCAGATTATCTGGCTAATCTCTCTTTTTTAACCTAGACAGTAAGAGTTGATCATGTAGATATGAGAAAAGTATTCATTAAAAACTATCATGAAGTCCCAGATAGGCAGAATTTTGCATTTGTTCCAAGGCCATATTTTTGAGAAATTGGGAAGAATTATGTAGGGAAGTTATCATTACATGAAAGAAAGATGATTTTGGAGGTGCTTAAAAAAATTTGTGTTAAAGTCACAGAAATGTGCAAAATAATTGGGTTTTTATTGCATCAGCTGGGTTGATCCATTTAATAGAGATGGAAGAATTACAGAGGAAAGGCAATCTAAAGTCAAATTGACGTTGACATTTTGAAAAAAATAGCACACTTTGAATACTGCCTGGGGCCGAATCACTTCCCAAATTCTTTTCATATGTTCATTCTGCCATTTCAAAGTCGCATGCTTTAATTCATATGCATCAGGATCGCTTATTTGGCAATGAGAATGAAGTGCTGAGTCTGTCGTTCTCAGAGCTGAGGAATCACAGGAGGGCTTCTGAAAGGTCCCCAGGCCTCAAGCTGCGCCCCGATCAATTCCATGATCAATTCCATTCGAAGGTATGGTCAGTGATATTTGTGCTCTTCTAACGTGGTCCAAGTCTGTTTTTACCAATGGGGTCCTTAACGTCTCAAGTGGAGAGAAGTCAGAGCTCGGCGTGAGAGGGGAATGTCATCTGGCGCATGCATAGAGGTCCCCGTGTTGTGAAGGTTCCGAGTACGGGGTGGTGGAGCCCTGAGGAAGGCCGATCACCCATCGCTGTGAGAACAGGGAAGTGCGGCGTGATGGGGGGGGGGGGGGGAAGGTTGGGGGTGGGGGGTGGGGGGGTGAGGGGGTGGTGAGGGCGGGGCTCTCAGGAGGAGCCCCGTCTATGGCTTTGAGGTTTTGCTGTCAGGAAAACCCGAATTCAAATAGCAGCCTTGCCCTGCTGTCTGTGTCGTTTTGGTCAAATTACTCAACCTCTCTGAGCTTCTGGCATTTCATCTATGAGATGCAAATAGTGGTATCTACTTTGTAAGACTGTTGTTAGAGTTATTGAATTTAAGGATGAAATAGTATCTAGCACAGCCTTGGTGCTTCATGGGTATAATTAGTAGATGTAATTAACTTATCTCTTCGGCATCTGTTCCTAGGAGGTAAGCAACGCTCACCATCCTTATTTTACAAGCGAGAAAACTGAGGCCAGAGGCATCGACACAGGGTCCCGCAGGTGATCAATGGGGTGTACAGAATGTAAACCCCAAGTGGTCTTGCTCCTAAATAAAACACATAATTTTTTTGCCTCTTTATTCCTTCCATGGAATGAATATGCATATATGTATATATGTCTTAAGTCTGTTGGGAGAAGGCGAGAAGGAAATAAATAGGCAGAGAGTATATAGAAAAATGGTGTTCAAAATATTGGTACTTTCTGGGTAGTTTTGTTTCCTGGTCATGTTTCTGATTTACTCGTGTAGGATTTTTCTCTTTCTTCCTCAAGTCTCTGGCTCTTTGTTTTGGCCACTAGAAATTCCTGAGGGACTCTGCTTTGACATTAGATCGGTGCATGAAGCCTTGGAAGCGAGTTCACGGCGGTTAGAGGGAATTAGGTATAAAAGCAAATGTGTATCTGGGCTGAATTCCATGAGGGCCTCTCCACACCCGGGGTGAGCTGTCTGGCTGACGAGCTTGGTGGGGTTGCAGCTCAGCTACATGCTTTGGCTTTCGTGAAATAGATTTTTCTTCTAGACTGTTCCCTCTGAGGATAAAGGACAAGGCCATAGGTGTCTTTTGTCCATATTTCTGACTGATCGGAGAGGTGAGCTCAGATTTCTTGTACAAATGAGGAAATGGCTTCCTGGTCAGGGAAGAATGTGTTCTCAAACTGGGGGTTTCAGTGGTTAATGAAAAGGCAGAGGTGAATGCCCGCAGGCCACTCAGGTGGGCCTCTTCTCAGGTGCGGTCAAGGTTTATAAATGTAGAGACCTCCATCTCTGGGCACACTAAAAGAATTTTTGTTAGTTCATATACTTCGCAATATTTATCGAGAGCCCACCATATGCCAGGCAGAGCTCCGAGAACTGGTTAGAAACCAGAATGATAAATTTGTAATGCGCGAGGAAAAATATAGTCTTTGACAAGATGGAGTGTGTCAGAGATGGGTCCTTTACACGATTCCGGTCCGCTTACCCACAGTGCACTTGGGCCGGATGAAAGGCATGTCAGGGTGCAGACTTGCCCTCTCTCCGTCTGACACTACGTGCGGCCGGCGCTTCATTTTCCTGGTTCCTTGGCTCTCCTTCCTGCTCTGCGCTCTAGACCGTAGTCCCTGAGGTTCTCTGACCCACAGGATGCACTTGGTTTTGACGTCAGCGCCTCCTCCAGGAAGCATTTAATACCCACCCTCCGAACCCTGCATCCCTAGTCAAAGCCTGATTGGCCTCGAGGATCCGTTGCAGCTTCCATTGATAGTATATGACCCGAGCTTGTCATATTTTAATAAAAAGTCCAAAAACTTAATAAGTGTGAAGCACTAGTGTTGGTTATAACTGTACCTCGCGGGAATCCAAATAGGACTGTCTGTGTGGAAAACGAACGTAAACTTCATGATGAAGGTAACTATCCCCGTAATCTAACGAAACTCTAAGCTTTGCCATCGTGACATGGTGATTATTTTAGGAAGAGAGAAATTTTATCCCCCCCTTTGCCCCAGCAGAACTCTTTTTGGCCCATTTATCAGCACCGAATCAGATTAGCGTAGTGACTCCGTGAGAGCTAGCTGGTCGCCCACAGTGACAGGGCCAAAGCTGCAGCTTCCTGTCCCCGTGGGGGCACTCGCACCCGCTGGGAGCAGCCATGCCGGGCGCCCGGAGCACGCAGGCCCCCAGCAAAGAGCCGTCCGTCTTCCGTCTCTCCTCGCCCTGCCGAGTCTCCCTCCGCTGCCCTGCCCTCCCCCCCACTTCCTCACTTCCATCCCCGGTTTCTCTCGGAAGCCGTCACGGGGGCGCAGTGTGGGCATGCTCGGGGAGCACCCGTTCCAGACAAAGTGGGCAGAGCGACAGACCAGTGGCCTCTGGGTAGCAGCTGCTCAATGATATAAAACAGATGAGACCTTGTTGGATTTTTCCGCAACGAAAACCAAGCATCCAGAAATACAGTTGACTGCGTTTCGACTGTGACCCCCTTCCCTAGGCAAAGCCGCCCCCTCCCTCCCTCCCTCTCTCTCTCCCTGGCACCGTGTTCCCTCCCCACCCGCCTCCACCTATCTCTTTCTTTCTCGGTATCTTTCATTTTTGAACTTTTTAACGACGACGTGTAATGCTTCTTCCAGACCTTTTGCAAACCTCCCCTTCCATTTCAAGCTTCGACAGGACCCAGCACCTGTCACGCTGGATCACAGTTCGAGTCCCAGCAAGGAGAATTAGGGGAGGGGTCGACGAACAGGGACATGCGACCGCGAGCCGGAGGCGGCTTGTCGCTCCCTGAGTGACAGGAACGGAGGCCAGTGAGCCCCTGCTGTTGCCGGAGGGGGCCGGCTTCCTCCCAGGAACCCTGGTCTGTCACCAGGCTGGACCCTTGCTCAAGTTCACCGCCTGCTGTAATCGGCCGATTTGCTCGTTGTCACCATCCTCCGCCTTTTGACAGCATGGCACGTGCAGATCGAATCTAGCAATTGAGTACGAAATAAAATCAGGGGAAGCATATGTCGACTTCTGTATGGCTCATTATTCTTCTGGGGTGAGATGGAAGAGTCTCGGCACCATTTTATTGTTCTAAGGAGCTACTTTTTTAATCTGCCAAGGGGGAAATAGCTGTGGTTTCAGACAGGTGGAGAGGAATTGGCATGATGGTATGTCTGTTCTTCGGCTGCCTGACAATGAAGGGGGACCTTGGGCAAGTCAACGGAGCAGAGTGCCCTGGAAACGGCGTGGGCGTTGCAGATGCGCAGGCTGGGTTTAGACCCCAAGCTGTTACGCGTCCTATCACCTGTGTGTGTCTGCGGTAGACCAGATAGCCTCTCTCTCTGAGGCTCTCCTCACTCACCTGTAGTAGAACGAGGGTGATGGTCATCCCTTCACGGGCAGCCGCGAGGAGTAAGAAGAGGACCGCGCACACACCCCGCTCTGTGTCTGGCACACGGTTGGGGCTCAAATGAGTTCTTGTTCCCTAGACCTAATCTGCGCTCATATTTCTTCTTTCCAGACCCCAGGCCGGCATGTATTTAGAAAACAAAACCATTTGCTTGAATCTCCAAAAAAATATTTACTCTTTCTAAACTCAGCAAGTCTAGCCAAGGGAGAGTGTTTAGCTGATCGGGGAATTAAGGGCGTGATCCTCATTCCTGCCTGGAGGGGCTCTGGACAGGCTCTCTCCCTCAGAGAGCTCCTGGGACAAATCAAAACGTGGCAGCTCCACCGCGCGCTCTGTAACCCACTGAGGGGCCTCGCTATTTCTGGAATGAAAGAAATGGGAAGCAGGACAAGTTCTGTTTCTGCTCCCTTCTCCGCAGCGCTCAGCCGGGGTTCCGGGGGGCGTTGTCGGCCCAGGCGCGAACCCCAGCAAGGCCGGCCCTCCCAGGCTGCAGAGGACGGAACGGCGAGGCTGGAGGTCGCTTTACTCATTCCCACGTTGTGTGTTTCTGGATCGTAACGACTGCGGTCACGTGAATCACATACAGTCCCTTACATTTTACGCTTGCCTTTTTGATTTCCAGAATATCTCAGCCTGCATGCAGCATGTCGGGATCATCCCACCAAATCCTCACAATTTCCACAGGTGGGAAGGTAGGAGGAGACCGAGTTGGAGCACTGGTTGAGAAATAGTTCAGCCTAATCACACCTGGCCGGACTCCCTAGTGAGAAGGACTGGTAGATAAGTCCAGAAGCATAACGTCATTAGACTTGTATAGTACATAAAAGTTTGTAAGTGTAGGTAGGTGATAGATGACAGTCAGGCAGACAGACAGACATATAAATGTGTGTAAAGTTCATTGCATGGTGTGTGTGTGAGGTTTCTGAATCAAGTTAAAAGAACCTTTTTAGAGGAGAGATCTGAACAAGCAGACATCGTCCGTCAGGCCTCACCATCGTGGGCCCTGGCCGGGCACTACGTAATGAGAATTCACATATTTAGTACCTTCTTGAGGACTAGCCGTATGTACTTGACTCACCATTTACGAAATGGAGCCGGAGCAGGGATCGGCTGTTCGGGTCTGGGGGTAGACTTTTGGTATCCGATGGTTCCTGAGCGTGTTTCCTTTTCAAGCCATATGGCTATCTAGCGTCTCATCAGGAACACTGTGATTTTCTGCGTTTTAAGTGGGGAGTAGAAGCCAGCAGTTTCGGTCTCTTTATAAGCCCGAGCGCTCAATTAACTCGCGCTGTATCTTTGGAAAACTCAGTTATAGCTCATAAATGTATCAGGCTACTGCTCTGGGGTTATGTATTTCCTGTCTAGATTTTTTTGGGGGGACATACTGAGATAAAAGGTTGCGTGGAAGGAGAGATTTATTGGTTTGCATTGACTGTCCCTTATCATCTCAATTTACTGGATTGGAACGAACTGTCGGTGAGCCGATCACAGCAGCATCGCCGTGGAAAGAGCTAGACTTTTTCAGCTTTTTGCTCCTGCTTCTTCCCACATTCAGGCTTGAACTGAACTGGACATTTTTCAGAACCCAAACTGGTGTCTTTGGGGTCTGTATGCCATGGGGGTGGTGGGGGGGGGGCTAAGACACAACCATTTGGAGAAACCACAGATTGGAGTGAGTGAAATGATCCCCGTAATAAGGTTGGTGAATACATCCATCTCCTCATGTGATTAGATATATATTTTTTATGTGTGTGGTGAATATATTATCTATTCTCTCAGCAACTTTCAAGTAAATAATACAGTATGGTTAACTATAGTCGCCATGCTGAATATTAGATCCCAGAGCTTATTCACCTTACAACTGGAAGCATGCACCCTGGGCCAACATCTCCCCAATCCCCCATTACCCGGCCCTGGGCAACCAACATTCTGCTCTGTTTCTATTAGGCTGGATTTTTATTTCTTAGACTCCACATATATGTGAGATCACACAGTATTTATCTTTCTATGTCTGACTTATTTTTACTTAGCATAATGCCCTCAAGGTCCATTCATGTTGTTGCAAATGGCAGGATTTCTTCCTTTTTTATGGCTGAATAATAGTCCATTACATATGTATATGTGTGCATATATTTATGTGTGTGTGTGTGTGTGTGTACACCATATTTTTATCCACTCATCCATTGATGGACACTTAGGTTGTCTCCATGCCTCGGCTATAGCCAAGATAATAAATTTGGGGATACTGCTATGTCTTTGAGATAGTAATTTTGTTTCACTTGCAGATATACCCAAAAGTAGGATTACTGGATCATATAGTAGTTCTATTTTTAATTTTTTGAGAAACCTGATTTTCCATAGTAGCTGTACCAATTTACGTTCTCATCAACAGTGTACTAGGGTTCCTTTTTTCCCTGCATTCTTGCCAATGCTTGTTCTCTCTTATCTTTTTAATAATATAAACAAGCGAGGTGGTATCTCTTTGTGTTTTTGATTTGCATTTCCCTGACGATTAGTGAAGCATCTTTTCATGTACCTCTGGGCCATTTGTATGTCATCTTTGGGAAAATGTCTCTTCGGGTCCTCTGTCCATTTTTAAATTGAATTATTTGTGGGATTTTTTTTTCTCTTCCTCTCTCTCCCTTCTTCCCTTCCTTTCTTTTTCCTATTGAGTTGTATGAGTTATTTACATACATTTTGAATTTTAACCCCTTGATATATAGTTTGCAAACATTTAATTCCATTCTGTAGGTCGTCTCTTTATTCCATTATTGTTTCTTTTGCTCTGCCAAAGCTTTTAATTTGATGTCATCTTACTTGTTTATTTTTCTTTTTATTGATCAGTGTGTGGGTGTCATATCTGAAAAATTGTTGTCAAGACAGATGATAAAGAGCTTTATCCTTTTGTCTTCTTCTTGGACTTTTATGGTTTTAGGTCTTATATTTAAGTCTAATACATTCTGAGTTAATTTTTGTGAGTAGTGTGAGGGTCCAATTTAATTGTTTTGCATGTGACTATCCATATTTTCTAACATTATTTGTTGAAAAGACTGTCTTTTCCCCATTGAGTGTTCTTGGCTCTCTTGTCAACTATTATTTGACCATATATGCATGGGTTTGCTTCTGGGCTCACTATTCTGTTCCGTTGGTCTATGTGTCTGTTTTTATGCCAGTACCATACTGTTTTGATTACTATAGCTTTGTAGTATCATTTGAAATCAGTAAGTGTGATGCCTCCAGGTTTGTTCTTCTTTCCCAAGATCGTTTTGGTTATTTGGGGTCTTTTGCGTTCCCATATGAATTTCATGATTGCTTTTCTTCCATTTCTGTGAAAAATGCCATTGGAATTTTGAGAAGGATCTTATTCAGTCTATGGATGGCTTTGGATAGTGTAAGCATTTTAACAATATCGATTCTTCTGATTCATGAATACAGGATATCTTTCCATTCACTTGTGTCTTCTTCAGTTCCTTTCATCAACATAATTTTCCTTGTACAGAGCTTTCACCTCCTTGACTATTAAATGCATTCTTAAGTATTTTATTGGTTTTGATGCTGTTGTAAATGGGATTGTTTTGCTGATCTCTCTTTCAGACAGTTATTGGTATATTCCAAGCCTGGAGTGACATTTGTGGCATGGTCAGGTGGGAGGCTGGAAAGGGAAGCTGGGAGGGGGTGCAAATGCAGAGAGCCTTTCAGGCCCTGGTGAGGATGCTGTACCAAGCAGGGGCTGGGTGCGGTCAGATCAGATTTTCTTTTGGACGATGACTCTGGACACTGTGTGACAGAGGGATGTGGAAAAAGCCAGACAGGAGGAAGCTGCAGAAGTCCCGGTGAGACTCCGAAGGTCCGGATTTAGTGGGACCCGTGGAGATTGTGGGGAAGGGGACTCATTCTGGAAGCAGGTCGAGAGGCCTTCGTGAAGGAATGGGCATGAGAGAAGAGGGAGGAGAGGAAGTGGGTGGAGGTGGCCCCGTGGCGTCCCATGGGGCCACTGAGTGGATGGTGGCTCCGTTGACCGCAACGGGGGGTTCGGGGGACAGCATAGGACACGAGCCAAGTCTGTGGAGATTCTGGGGTGGTTTAACTCCGTACAATATTTTCTACACCTACAGCCTGATCTCCTGTTTTTCGTAATTGACGTTTCACAATAATTACCTCGGGATGCACTGCCCGTAGGCACATGCAGGTAGAGGCCTACAGGCACCCTCTTCACCTGCTCCCAAAGGCAGAGTCACCAAGAGTAGCTGCCCAATTTCCTGGATTTGGACACTAATCTGCAGAGTTTGCCATGGATGAGTAACTTCTGAATTTGTGTTGTTTGCAGATAGTCCAGAAACCTGGCTTTGTGGGTCTTCCAAAATACAACCAAATGTTTTCAATTAAAACCAGTTCTCCTAGTTTTCAGATGTTGGATTTCCTTCTGTCTGGTGTACAGATGGCCCACGAATGGAGACATTCGGTATCTGCCATCTATTGAACTGAAAAGCACCTTGAGTTTTGGAGGTCCTGCGGTGGCTCTTAGGAAGTTTATGGTAAAGACGACCATGGCTGAGCTGAGACAACGTGGTTCTAAATGGCCATAGCAAAGTCCAACGCCGTCAAAACATAACTAGCCAACGAATGTTGGAGCATCACATTCAAAGGACAAGTGAGTCACGAAGGAGAGAGGGTGTAGGTAGCTGGATACCACTAGATTGGGGCCTGCACGTTATGGCTTTATTTTCTTTGAGGGACGCAGCAGTGACTCTGAGCCTCTGTGTCCTCCACTGTTAAATGAGGTTAAGAGTCTCCAGCTTGATGATGAAGTTGCTGAAAATATTAAAAGAGCTAAGTGTTTGGCAAAGAGTTGGTACCCAAAAGATACTATTGTTATCATGGAAACCTTATTTAATACTTGCGAACACTTCAGCAAGTTACTTAACCTCTGATATATTTGGTTTGCTCACCTGTAAAACTGTCCATAATGAAAACGTTAACGGTTATTTTCACTATGTTAAATTTCATACAACTAGAACAGATTGTAAAAAGACTTCCTCTGTTATAGGTTTTGATGTTCGCTCTCCATTGAAAATGCCGTGTGACAGCATGCATAACAATAGTTATGTTTTTATGGTTCATTTTATCTCCATGATCCCCCATGCAATGCCCCCGTTCATTAATGTAAGTATGTGACTATCGAGTGGATACTATAGCCCAGGAACTGTGGTAGGAGCTCCATGCACACAATTTCTACTGTTCTCTGCGATTCCTAGTGTATTACTACCCCCATTCTAGAGATTAAAAAAAAATTACAGCTCAGTCAAAAGCAGAGCACTTTGGAGCATGTTCAGAGATAAAGGATGCCATCCTCATCCTCACAGAGGTCATCGTCTTGTTAACAATCACCTGAGAGAATCCTCGTTTGGACCCAAAGTGGTGGCATTTAGGGCACCTAATGGCATCAACTCCTCTGCACAGACCTTTCTGAGACTAGGCCTAATGCACCTGAGCCGCGTCTGCTGCCCCGAGGCCGAACTTCACCATGAGATAAGCTCGGCAATGAGAGTAATGGAGTTAGCTTGTTTCCAGCGGTCTTCTTGGCTAAAATAAGCTATTTAATTTCCTGCTCCTGGAACTGGATCTCCTTAGGGGAGATAATGACTCTGTATGGCCTATCAGGACACACTCGGGGTTATCTAAATGCCCCAAATGAGGCTCTAGCAAATTTGCAACCAGACGTTGGCTCGCAAGACCTTTAGAAATTCCGGCTTCGTTGAACTGGGCAGTCTTCCTGCTAGAGAGGCTTTTAAAAATTTGGCTGTAGGATAAAACCCTTTAGATCCATAATTCACGGTTATGTAAAACATCTCTGGCTCAAAAATATCTGTAATTCGCCCTCCCTAAATATAATCACAAATGGAAAGACAAATTGTAAAATGTCGTTAGTGGACAATTTCACTCCCGAGGGCCCGATTTCTCTAAGAGAGGTGCTGACACCTCCCAAGTGTGCCCTGGCAGCCGCCGCTGCTCCTCGGAGGGCCAGAGGCTCCCCCTCAAGCTGAAGCCCACGGGCCACGGCGTCGGTGCGTGTCCATGGAGCGGCCCCGGCCCGTCACCAGGGGCAACGGCGTCAAACATTCATCCTGAGTGAGTACTCAGCATCCGCCCTGGACTCCTCCCCGAACGCAGGCGCTGTCCGCTGATGTGTGGCCAGGAGAGGCGAAACGGGAAGGGAGAGGCGCAGGCGGCTTGTACCTGACATGGAGAAAATATGGTTACCGAAGAAAAGAGCGAACGGACGATGAGAAAAAGGGGAGAAGAGAAGGCAGGAGGCCATGAGGACCCAGTTCTGGTGGCGACTCTTCAGTGAGGGGCCGAGAGGAGGCATGAGGAGAGAGAAGCTCGGGAGCGGCCATCGGATGTGGGAAATCACCGGTGTCACGTAACGCGAAAGAGAATTTGGGGTGTGGCTGTGGGTTATAAAATTATCAGGTCTCTTGACTTTCTTCGCAAAGCATCAGTAAAGCTTGGGATCGATTTTAATTGTCTTGGGTATCTGGACTGTGTTTACTCACATGAAGAATTGCGCAGAGCCTAGATTACCTGGTGTACTAGCCATCCATTGCAATGTGACAGATTACTTGAAAACTGAGCCAGCTTCCAACGAGCCACAGTTATCACCTTATGGTTTCTGTGGCACGGCTCACCTGGGTCCTCCAGGCTCCACTGGGGCAGGATGCCCTTCCCAGCTCACTCACGTGGGTGATAAGGGATTAACTCCTCACAGGGTGTTGGACTGAGGACCTCAGTTTGTCTCTGGCTGTCGACTGGAGGACATCCTCAGTTTCTTGTCACAGAGGCTCCCCATAGGGCAATACAACATAGAAGTTGGTTTTGCCAGAGAGAGAGAGAGAGAGAGAGAGAGAGAAAATCAAAATGGACATCTTTCAGAGACTTTTTTTCTTTTTTCTTTTTTTTTTTATGGAGAAGCAGTGAGATTCTTTGGTTGTTGATGTCAGTGGCTTTTATTAAAAATAGAAATAATATTTTCTTGTCTCTACCACACGCTTGACCAAAAAGGTGGCCCAGTTCTCCGAAGGAGAGGAATTTCTTAACCTGGAATTTTATTTAAAATACAGACCTGCGTTGCATGCTCCGAACAATTCCTGGCAATGCCTTAGAAGTTCAGCCCACTTCGAGGCCCTGGAATGCCTTCATGGGCACCTTTCGATGGCTGCCATTGAACAAATTGGGTTTTTGGCTCCCATGGGAAATGCCACCCGCGGATGCCAGGAAGCCCATGTTCCTAAGACTCACAAATGCCCCCCGCCCCCACCCCAGCTTTGAGGCTGTAGCTCTTCCAGGGGCAGCCCAGCTAAGTGGCCTGGATCCCTCCCCCGACCCGCACCCCCAAGCCTCATTTTGGAGGTTGCTTGTTATGCAGCCAGCATCCACTCAACATAATGTGCCTTTACCTGCCAATGTGCTTTGAGGGATATTGTTAGCATTAAATTTGCCATTTACATTTTCATGTCTGACATAATTGAGGAATGAATGCTCTTATGAAAATTAAACTTGTGGTTCTCCTGGGCTGCTGTAACCCTGTTAAAATGTAATGTGATTTTTGATGCTTCTTCTTGAGGTTTTTATTAAATAGAATATCAGGATGACTAATTCCCCGAGCCTAAATGCAGGCTGGGAAGAGCATTATTGATAGGGCTATGTCCAAATGGTCCTCTGTGCTCAGCCTCTAATGGCCTAATAATGCATTATACTTGAATCAGAAATACTTTGAGTTGTAGTGCTTATTGCCATTATTGAAAACACCTGGATGCTCCATTCATCAAGGTTACATCCGAAGGGGCCCATTTGTTTATTAGGCTGTCAGTAAACATCTTTATTTGGTCTGGATTCAGCCACGTTCGGCGATGCTGGAGAGAGCTCAGATCCCGCCTGGGGAATCTCTTGTGGTTTCTCCTGATTAGTCTTCTCGTTAGGGAGACAGCGAGCTAATGAAAAGTTGGGAGTGGCTCCGTGAAGACCACGGTTGACCTCGCGTCATCGGCAGCCACTGCCTGCAGGCCTGGGTGGCGCCTTCTGCTTTCGGCAGCTGCGAGTGTGGCCTCTCTGCCCGCTGTCCTCTCACACGATGCCAGCACTCGCCAGCTCCGACCCCCGAGCGCGGCCGCACGCCGCCCCGCGAGGTCGTCCAGGACGAAAGGGAGCGGGGCCCACACGGCCCCGGAAGGGGCAAGTCTCCCCCGACCGGCCGTCCGTTGCCTCCTGCAGAGCAGATTCCAATCCTCCTCACCAGGGTCCAGAGAGTGCCCTGTCCCTCTCTCAGACTTTCCTGACCCAGGCCGCCATCTCGTCGAGGAGGCTTCGGTAGCGACTATGGTGATTAAACTGGAAACACTTCAGGATGCTTTTTTTTAGAAAGCTACATTTAAAAAAAAATTATGTTTGAAAATGAATACGACAACTATCTCGCTGCATAAAACATAAATATTTTGCTTAATGGGTTTTTACGAAGTAAAAGATGCCTGTATAAACTCGCCTCCCCCACGCCCATGGTTGAGCTCTGTAACTGTGCCAGCAGCCGGGGCAGGGCCCTCACCCCATGCCCCGTGCAGTTCACTCAGGTGGGCTGCCAGATGTGAGGAGTCCGTAGAGCCCTGAGGACCAGCCACCAGATCCATCCGGCTTGCCCTTTTAAACGCATCTCCCCTTTGCTTTCCGGTCCCGATTACAAGGCACCGAGGAGTGAGGGATGGAGGGAACGCACAGAGCACCCAGCTCAGGGGATGCGGAGAAAATCTACCCGGTAGCCACAGTCTGAGGCGGAAACCCCAAGGCTTCTCCCTGTGGGTGCCCAGACCGCCTGGGGCATCCATTCCGGCACTGGGTTGGTTGGTGGTTGTGATCATAACGCAAACGTTTCCATGTCCCTCAGACTGTATCTGTGCCTCATGGAATGCAGCAGGGAAAGCTGAATTTGCAACAGTTCAAAACTACATACTCGGGGTGGGGGTGGGGGCTTCCCACCCCCAAAAGGGGAACGAAATCCGTCAAGGACGGGTGTGTGCTGGTCCTCAGCGGTCCTCGGCTTTTAGTGTCTCTTTGGGGACCGCTCCGTGATCTTTTCGGGCTTCCCTGGCTGTGGGAGTCACAGGGGGGCCTGAGAGAGGGCACGTGGCTAAGGTTGGCTGTCAGGTGGCCTCTGGTAGCAGCGTTCGTTTGTCAAGTCTCTGGGGCCGGGAGGGAGGTCAGATAGGAAACTCCATCCTCCCTTGCAAGTGGAAATTACCTGAGCACAGTTCTGCTCCCAAAGACCCCGAAGCTCTCCTGTTTTCACACTTTTTTTTTGTTTGTTTGTTTTCTCTAGAGTCTTCATTTAATGACCTTAGCCTTATCTTTCAGAGCATCCATTATTCATCATTCTACAAGACCGATGTTAGTTTATACACATATTTAGAGATTTTAACCCTAGGGCCATAATTTTTTTTTTTTTTCCCCACACTTCTACGCCTGGGGAAAGCAGTGGGCTGGGGAAGGCCAGGAACGTCACCCCTGCTGCTCTGCCCCCCGCTTGCTTGGCAGGCTGCGAATGCGCCTTCATCTCAGGCCCACATTTATCGGGGTTCCCGGCCCTTACTCAAGTGAGACCCGGCCCTTTCCTGCCCCTCCTCTACCCCGCCGATGTGCCGGTTCTAGCTTCATTTCCAGGTCACCTGCTTCCAGAGCTTCACACGCAAACATGGGTCAGCAGGATAAGGTAGGAGGTGGCCCAGGGGAGGCCTCACACCTGCGTTTGTATTCAGGCTCCGCTCTTCCCTGGCGCTATGGCCTGGCGCAGCTGTCCAGATGATCCCTCCCGCACACAGCGGGGCGGGGTTACCAGGAACGAAGGTGACCGTCGTGGGTAGAGCGCTCAGCACGGAACCCGGTACGCAGTCGGTGCTCAATGGATGTCGGCTCCCCCTCTGGTTTGCCTGCTCTGAGGTATTTGTGTAATTGCTTGAAAAATGTCTTCTGGGACCACGTTGCCTCAGTAGAAACAGTAGTTCTCAGAGAAGGAATTCTGGGGTGTGCCTGAAAATCGGAGAGGTTCTGGGGGGTCCTTGAAGGCTGCAGAGTTGATGGCGTCTTTATAGAGGCGTCGGGGCAGGGCAGTGCCGGTGGGTCCCCCTCGCTTGCTGGGGAGGCTGCAAGTTCTCAGTGAAAACAGTTGCTACTCCCCGTGTCACAGGCGGACCCTGCTTGTCTGGCTCTGGCGGTTGCCGGCCCGCCCCCATGGAAGGAGGGGAGAACTTGGGGGCAGACTTCAGACTTTCACTCCCCAGGGCCTAATGGGCTGGGGCGTCATGCAAATTGGCCAGTGAGTTTATAAAACTGGGAAGCAAAATCAGGGGAAAGGCCTGCTGGGGAAGACCTTCAAAACGATTAGCAGCCCTTCGGCCGGGAATGTCCAGAGCTGCGCAGGGCAGGGTGGGCCCTCCTGGCCCCGAGGGAGTCAGCCCTGCCTCTGGCTTCCCGCCCACGAGTGGCTGATGCCCAGGAGCAGAGCCTCGTGGTGTTTTCCCCTTGATCCCTAGTTCTGGATTTTACTCCTTTAATTCTCTGTGTTCTCTCCCATGGCCCAGGTGACAAGGCAGGCATGGCATCTCGTCCTCTGCTCCCAGCATCCCTTCCACGAACAACTCACGAACGAGAAAGACCATTCGTGCCTTCCCAGAGCGATGGTTAAGGAGAACGTCGGACCACAGTGTGTAACTAATATGAGAGCAAGCGAAACCAGCCCCAGCAGCAGCAGTTGCCAGGCGGTGCACACGGCACGCCGAGTAAGAGCTCGGCTGAGTCAGGGGGTCGGCGCGTAATCCTGGTGCTGCCGGTGGTCCTGGGCTTCTCCGATCTCAGTTACCCCCAGGTTATGTGAGGATTAAGTGGGATTGCTTTGCACAGTGCCGGGGGCACAGAAAGTGCTCAAGGAATGTAAGCTCTTATCATCCTCCTCACGGACCAGAGGCGGGGCCGTCAGTCTGTGCTCTGCTGGCCTTCCTAGACTGCAGACCACCTGGTGCTCAGGAACTATGTGAGAAACGAATGAGAGCACCTTCTGGGGAGAAAGGGTGCTTGCTGTTAGGCAGAGAACCAGAGGAGGTCTGATGTAGTATCTTTTCTCTGGATAGATTCAGCTGCTGACACCCCACCCGCCCTCCATTCAGCCAAGATGAATCATTTTAAAGAATCAGGGGATCTGCCAGGCTCTGCTGCTTCTGCCAGTTCCCAGGCCCACCCTAGGAGCTGCGGTGTCTGGCTGAGGGACGGGAGGGGTGCGGAGGGGATGGTGGCTTTGGCAGCAGGTAGACACGGTTTGAGACCCAGCTCTGCTCCTCCCTAGCTGAGACCCTGACAAAGTGACTTGATTACCAGAGCCTCGGTTTGCCATCGTCTCTGGGGGTCTGTCCCATGTGGTTGCCCGGTCATTAGATGCCATTGCCTTTTCCTGCAGATTGTTAAACTGAGCCCAGAAATCTAAGGGAGGTGTTTTAAAGACAAAGCGTTGCCTCCGAAATGTGGGTTTTCAGTATACTAAGCGAAAATAATTCAAGGCAGCTGAATGACCCGAAGGCTTCTTCAAAACACAGACTCCCCCCCCCACCCCCACCCCTGTGTCTGACTCGGTAGGTCTTGGGTGGGCCCAAGAATTTACATCTGCAGCAAGCTCCCTGTTGCTGCTGGTGGTCCTAGCTAGGCCCATCCTTTGAAAATCATTACGAAAAAGGCTGTAAGATGCCAGGGAAATGGGCCCTCAGAAAGCCTAAAGGAGAACAACAAAATGAAATATCTCAAGTCTTCTAATGCCACATCCAAGAAAACAAAACAGCTGATGCTTTGTAAAAGAAAATACACATTTATGATACGGGGAGCTGACCAGATTGACTGCGGAGAAAGCCGTCCTCCAGTCAGGTCCTTTATTTAGGAAATTAGTGGAAAGGAGGCCCTGTGAAACGGGCCGATCGTGAGGGGCTGTGACCATCCATCCTGCCTCTGGCTTTGCAGGGCGGGCTGGGGGCTCCTGGGGACAGGTCGCCCTTTCTGCCGAAGGCCCCGGCTCTGGCGAAGACAGGGATGGTGCCGCTCCTCCCTCTTTTCCTCATCCAGGCCTCGTCAGGACCGTCAGGACCGCAGCTGCCAAAGACAGGCTTTTCTTCACGAAGCCCGAAGCCCACAGAAAGCGCGTCTTCTTGGAGGACTCTCCCTGACCGAACAGGTCGCTGTGTGTGAGGGACAGCTGGGAGGCACCCTCGCTCACCTGGGTGGCATGGTTGCCCATCTTAGTGGCTCTCGGCCTGGTCCACCCAGAGTCACCTGGGGAGGCTGACAGGAGCAGAAGCCTGAGTTCCTCCTTCACTCTGCGCCTCCGACGGGGGAGGTTCTCTGTAAGTTCTGTGAGGGATTCCGACATGCTCTGGGGGCTGAGAACTCCTGCTGGGGACCCTGGGGACCGCGTCTCCCTCCATTTGTCCTGCTGCTCCCTTGCCTCCGACTCTGTGCTTTTCTCACTCCCCACTGATATTTCGGCGGGTGGTTTGCGGACAGAGCGTCTCCTCGACCAAACTTCAGTCAAACTCCTCTGAGCCCTCTTACCAACGAGGCCTTCACTTCCGGCTTCCAGGCTTGTCTTGGCCTGGTCCAGTTTCAGCAAGAACCCT
This sequence comes from Rousettus aegyptiacus, assembly GCF_014176215.1. Taxonomy (NCBI): domain Eukaryota; kingdom Metazoa; phylum Chordata; class Mammalia; order Chiroptera; family Pteropodidae; genus Rousettus; species Rousettus aegyptiacus. The sequence continues at coordinate 40,381,131 of NW_023416288.1, read as the reverse complement.
GCTAAGTTTGTTTGGACAGAATCTCCCACCTTCACTATCAGATTGGGGTCCTCGGCCTAGGGGACAGCTGGTCACCCTGGCCTGCCTTCAGCAGGAGTCCTCTTGGGTCCTACTAAAGAGAAAACCGCAGCAGGCCTCAAATGGAGTCACCTGTGCTAAATAAAGCACGTGATACCAAACCTCGGCTTCATACCTGACCTATTGCTGTTTCACACGCTCCCGGAGATGTAATCTTAATCAACCAGCCTGGGATTTTCTGGTCAATACCAATGATGTCATCTGTAACCTGGGCCCCCTCCAACCCCCACAGAAAGAAGGGGCAGACTAGATGATAAAGGCTCTTGCAGGTCCCACTCCCGCATCTCCCCTCCCTGAAGAAGATACTTTGGTCTAAAAATAATCCTTCTTCTCTTGTTACTAGCCCCTGCCCCGCCCTTCTCCCTATGAAAACCTTTTGCCTTGTACGGCCCCTCAGCGGGCCCTTCTGGTTGCTAGTGGGATGTTGCCCCTCGATTCACGAGTTGCTGAAGAAAGTCGATTGTACCTTCAATTCCTCGGTCACATTTTGTTTCTCAGTGGGTGTAGCCAGAGTCCACGCCCCTCACTCCGTGACGTTGCCTGCTATGATCTTTCATCCACTGACCCCACCCTGCCCCTTAAACTCCCGCTTGCCCTTGTGCTCCGTGTTGAGCCCTTCTGTGTAACACCTGCTGCCCCGCACGCTTGTTTCCCTCCATCTCTCCAGAATAGAGGTACAGGGAGTGAAATGCGAACTTCCGGGGACTGTGCACGGTTTCCACTTTTAGACTTGCTGAGTCCCCAAGGAGCCATGTCACTCCTGAAATAGATTTAGTTGTGTCCCTTGCAATCAGGGTTTGGTGAGTTTTGATGTTGTAGAAAGTTTTATTTTCATTTAAATTCTCTTTTCACTTACTTGTTTGTTTGTTTGTTTATTATTTTTTCCTCCTCCTAGAGCACCTGGTCTTCCCATCCAAGTACTAACCAGGTCCGCTGCTGCTTAGCTTCTGAGATGGGAGGGGATCCGGCTTGTTCAGGGCGACATGAGTGCAGGCTCTATTTCCCTTTAAACCGTGACCGGTGGATACATCTTTAGCAAGGCAGGAGCTGTGCACAGCTGAAGGCGACTAAGGGAGGGAGCTTTTACCTTGCAAGTGAAGGTCGTTCGTGTTGCAGCCCACGGGTAGCAGCGAACCGAGTTGCTCCAGATCGCCCCAGGACTCGCGACCACGACGCCGAGGTCTCGGCCCGCTCCTGCCCTACCCTTGCGCAAATCTCTGCGCCCCTCTGCTCCGGCGCTCAAAGTTGGTGACCGCAGGTACAAGTTTCGGTAAAACGGCCAATAAAGCCCGGGAACACTAGGTGGCGCCAGTGCCCAGCTGATCTGCGCCTGGACACCCGCATCTCACCGGCAACCAGGGTCCTGCGCCGCGAAGGGGCAGCCGCTGGTGGACACGGCGACGGCGGCGCGCAGCGGCATGCCAGCCACTGCCTGGACGAGCCCCCGCCCCACGTCCCCCACACGCTGCCACACCCTCCCCACGAGCCACAGACCCCCCCTCCCTCCCCCCCCCCCGCTCCCGCCCCCGCCCCCGCGATTTCCCCACACGCTCCTCCTCCGGGACCCCGTATGGCCTGACCCTCATAGACTCCCCTTCAAGCTCCCCACGCCCCTCCTTTCCCTCCTCGTCAGCCCCACGCACCCCTGCATGCCACGTGGACAAGGCTGACCGTGGCACAGCACAAGCCCGGGGACAGTGGTCAAGGGACACATGGGTACCCTGTCCCACTGGATTCCTGTGACACCCGCCCAGCGGGGGGGGGGGTAGGGCGGAAGGAGTTAGAAGCACCCCCCGCGGTGCTCTGGAAACTTCTCTTAATTAGAATTTTTCACGGGATGACCTTCGAGATTCTTCCACGCGGAAATGTTGCGGTCACTCCCGTGGGTTGGTGGCCATGCTCGGGGCCAGGTCCGACACCCTCACCGGGCTACCCGCTGCCCCTGCCATAGAGTCTGGTGTGTCGCAGGCCCCTGGGAGACTCGCCGGACGCTGGTCGAAGAAATGGATCTCATTCCTTGCGCACGGGGGGAGCTGGGAACGGTCCGTCCCAGCTCGTGGCCTCCTCCCCCGCCTGATAAGAGCCCTCCCGTCCCTCCGCACGATGCATCTGTGCACATCTGTTACTAAGCGCATTTACATGCTTATCGGACAGTTGCTACGACGTAAGTGCTGTTGCCTCAGCTTATGGGGATAGAAGTCTCTCTTTCAAAATACCAGACTAAAGACACAAGTGGGAAACTATTGTGAGGTTTCAGTTGCTATAATGAAGAGCCCTCAAGCTTTTTTACAGGACCGCGTTAGAAAGCATTGGACTCGCCTGCTGTCTGGGTGCAAGTGATCTTACCGGGAAGTGGAATCGTGGTTGATCTGGGTCCACCTCTGCGCCTGCTTTAGTTAGCATTTGACCCTGCAGAGAAGCATCAACTTTCGACGCCCTCACTCCTCACGCAAATTTTGCCATGACGTAGAGTGTGGTCAAGACCACGTCTCATCCAACGGGAACGAAAGGCCCGCCTGTGAAAACCCTGCTCTCGTCGCTCAATCTCCATTTCAAGCAGAGAGAGGGGAGCGCGGCTTCCCCGGGCGCTGCGTTGGCATTCCCCCCATCCGTGCGTCCGCCGGCTCCCAGCCGCTCTCGCTGCGCACCACACGGGTCTCCTGTAGGTGGCTCTGCCTCCCTATGGCCTCCTTCTACCTGGCAGAGGCCACGGATCTTTAAGCTCAGGCCATAACTCTAATGGAGCTCGAGCCGGGGGCTTCCGAAATGTGGATCTGAACCCCAGGCGCCTGGCTGTTAGTGGGTGCTGCTTGTGCAGAAGGAGACGCTGTTGGATGTTTAATGAGGGGTCGTTGGAAAGGTCTACTAGCGGGAGCCATGCTCTGGTCTCAGCAGGGCTGTAGCCATCACTTGAGTCTGGGAGTGGACGGAACCCCGGTCCTGAATGTCACACCAGTGTGTTTCCCAATGTGTGTTTTTCAGGACGTGGATTTGTCCAGGTTCTCACTGAAAAAACAAGACACGGCAGTCAAATCTATTTGGGCAAGGCTATAGACTTGTTGTCTGTGGAGTGTCATAAAGCTTCTCGGGATTTTAAAAACCGTAACGTTCTGCAGGAAAAACAATCTGTTTAATTTTGTTTACCTCGGGACTTTTCAACTGAAGACCTACTGATATCAACTAAAGCCATGCCCTGTGGAATGAACCCCTGGAGGCAAGAAGCTGGGGCCTCTACACATTTTTAGGGGTGGGAGGAGGGTACAGAAGAGGTGCTTTTACCTTTGGCAATTCTGCCCAGTGGCCAGGTATCATGGGAAGAGTGTGTGTGTGTGTGTGTGTGTGTGTGTGTGTGTGTGTGTGTTGTCTGAAACATCATGGGAATTGCCCAATCCTCACAAGAGTCAGGAAAGAGAAAACCCCATTTACTGGGTGGTTTATCTGTGTCAGTCCTGGGCTAGAGTCTTTTCAGGCACAGCTATGTATTCGTGGCATTTCCTGAGGAAAGGGAACCTCCGCTCCACAGGTGAGAGGCGGGAGGCAGGCCGCGTGCTTCGGTTTGCATGTTAGCAAGCAGCAGAGTGAAGACTCAAACCTGCCGGCCTCGAATGCCCTTACTTTGTATTTTGTTTTGGTTTCAACCTATCATGCCAGGGAATTATCGAGAGCATTTTAGTAAGGCAGAAATTTAGATTGATCTAACTTCAGCGGCCCGTTGAGATGCAGAGGGAAGAAGAGTGAGTTTCCTATCTGGAGACCCAGGTGAAAATCCCGGCATCGCCACTTCCTGGTCACGTGGCCTTGGGCCAGTTATCTGACCTCTTCGCACTCCAACGACCTCTTCCCTAAAGTCAGAGTTACTTATGAAGAATTAAACTAGAGCTAAGGGTGTGGATCAAGTACATAACGCATGCTTCAAAACGTTTGATCTACGGCCACGCCACCCTGAACATGCCCGATCCCGTCTCATCTCGGAGGCTAAGCAGGGTCAGGCCTGGTTACTACTTGGATGGGAGACCACCTAGGAAGACCAGGTGCTGTTGGCGTTAAAAAAATAATAAAAAAGAAATTAAAAGTTAAAAAAAATGTTTGTGTAGTCCCATGAGCCTCCTCTTGCTGTCCCCACCAGCCACCGGCAAATGGTGGCAGATCAAAGTCTGCCCAGGGCTCGGAAGCGGGAGGCCTGGAGGCCTCAGACTCCGAGCAATACGGCTCAGGTCATCCCGTCTGTACCTCTCTAGGGTGGCGGAGCCTTGGACGTCAGCCAGGACCAGGTCAGAGAACAGACCGAAGCAAGGTCCCCGTTATCAGGAGTCGGAGCTAAATTTAGGGTGCAACTGTGAAAATGGATACTCAGCAGGCTCTGCGAAGTAAGGAGGTGAGTAATTATCTGGCCAACTTGATTAATGTGGACAGGCCGTGCTGATAATTTGTCCGGTTCTCAGCCAAACGGCCCCTCCTTCTCCCTGTGACTCTCCTTCCCCAAACCCTCCTGGACCTGTTCCCTGGGCCTCTGTCTGTGCGTCTTGGCCTTAGTTGCCTGGGGTTTTCTTGTGTGGGGATTATTAAGTATTTGCTCGGACTCTGCTCTTCCCTTTGATGGAAGACAACAAACGGGGGTTCCTGGGTGCCGTTCAGCCCTCAGAACATTCCTTTTGGCCTGGACAAGTTAAAAAAAATAAAATAAAATAAAAAAGCTTTCATTAGAAAATTTGGAAATTTCACCGAAAAATTTAGATTTTTGCCTCATCTTGAAAAAAATAGGAAGACGGAGCCAGGCCGGGTAGCTTCTTCCCCTCCTCACGGCTCTGGTTTCTTCCTGTCCCACCCCACAGTTTGGCACCAACTGGAACTTGTTAGAAATGCAGATTCTCAGACCCTACCCCGAACCAACTAACGCGTACCACGGGGCATGGGGAGGCCTAGAGGTTCGTGTTCCAACAAGCCCTCTAGGTGATTCTGATCCAGGCTGGAGTTTGCGACCCATCTGCGTGGAGCGGTCACTGAGGACACAGCATTCGGGGGGTTTTGCTCTGACTTCCATTTGCCCATTCAGCCAGACATTGAACTTACAGATTTCTGGAGATTTATATGTGTGGCAGGCCCTGTGCCAGTTGCTGATGACATAGAGGTGACCTAGACAGATAGTGTCTTGCTCTCACGGAGCATGTGGTCCAGTGAGGAATAGAGACAGACACCTCGGTTTTATCACCTGCACCTATTGCCAAGGTCGCTCTAGCCTGGTGGTTTTCAAGCTGAGTTCCGCAGAGTCCCAGGGCCGGGGAAGGGGCTGGAGCTGCAGGCGTAGGGGACAGAGAAGGCGCTGAGGGGCGGGCTTCTGGCCGCACCGTTGGGTTCCTCAGACCTCTGTGGTCTTATCCCTTTTACGTTTTAGAGTTCCAATAGGACCGAATTGGGGCGGGGAAGACAAAGGGATCTGCTGTCAAAAAGCTTAAACGGTACTAGACTGGGCGATTTTTAGGTACCTTCAGGTCTAAAACGCTAAGAAACACGATGGGGCACCAGCAAACATTTTTTTTTAGGTGATGAAAGGTGAGAGATACATCTTAAAAAAAAATCCATCCTACGTCGCACCCGTTAGGATGGCTATTATTAACGAAAAACCCCAGAAAACGAAGTGTTGGGAAGCATACGCAGAAATTGGAATGCTCGTGCACGGTGGGGGATGGGATATGGTGCGTGATGAGGCCTTGGAAAACTGAACCGCGAACTGTCATACGATCTGCGTATGTCCAGCTCATCTGAGGGCTTTGCTGAAACATGGATCACTGCCCCCCGCCCCCCCGTCCCGAGTCTCCGATTCGATAGGTCCAAGGTGGAGTCTGAGGACTCGTATTCCTAGGCAATGATGTCCACCTGAGACCATGCCTTGAGAACCACTGCGTTAGGCAGCTGAACTTATAGAGAGGAGGGATGGGAGGGAAGAGCCGACAGGTGAGGAGACGGAGGTGCACCGCGCGACACCGTGTGTGAGTGTGTGTGTGTGTGTGTGTGTGTGTGTGTGTGTGTGTGTGTGTGTAGATTTCACCCTCCATTGCTGTGGCTTCGGGGCCAGTGACTTAGTTTCCTCATCTCTAGAATGCAGAACTTTCGTGAGGATTAGAAACCGTGTGACTCCGGGCGCCACGCTCACCTGACAGTGTCCACCACATTGTCACAGTGTCCCGTGGGGACACAGACGGAGGGCCTGAGGGCAGGGACACCCAGCTGGAGAAAGGGAGCGTCGGAGGGGCCGGGGAGAAGGCCGCAAAGCCCAAACGCTCGGTGTTGCAGGGCCCGGCTCTGTTCCACGCTCCGCAGATCGGACGCCCCCGAAAAGCCGGCAGTCGGGCTCTTCGGAGGTCCCATCTAGCCACACGCGTACCCCACCCGCTCTAAATCATCGTTCATGCTCCGGCTGCCAAGAGCACACGGTGAATCCTTCACGAGGACGCGGAAATCCACAGACTTCCCCCAAAGGCCCCAGAGGCACAAGCCCTGAGGCCCGAGGCGCTCTCGGCTGGTTGAACACGATGGCAGCTGTGTTACAGCATGCCACCGGGTGCCCTGTCGTCCCCCACAGCCACCAGCTCCTCGATCGCTACACACTGGTCAGCGTTACTGTCCGGAAGAATCAGCGCGCCTCGTGGGCCAGCGCGGACACAGTGAGGGGCGCGTCCAGGTCCCTTCCCGGGAAAGCTGAGCGCCGGCCTCGGCCTGTGTTGACGCGGGGTCTGGTGAGGGGCGTTTTCATCGGGGCGGTGCAGCAGGCTTCGGGGTGGTACTGGGGGGCCCCCGGGCTGACGGCGCCTCGTTTTCTGCTCCACCGCCATGGAGGCGAGGGGCCAAGCTGACAGGTCACGGACAATGCCGGTGAGTGACATGGCAGCGCGCGGTCACCAGCGAACTCGCCCGGAGGAGAAATGCTCACAGGTCCTAGACCCCCGTCACTGTACTAAGTAAGACACACTTTTTTTTTTTTAGCATTTTCTCTAAGGAAAGAAAATGTGGGCGATAACACCGCCACCACCACAGCAGCCAGGCGCTTAGAGTGTCAAGTGACGACGCCGAGATCAGCCGTTCTGGGGGAAGGGAAATCCATCAGCCTCCTGTCCGTGGGGTGCGTTTAACCGCGGGCCCCGGGGAGGCAGCGCCGAGGCGGCTCACACAGGACTCTGTCGGGGACCTGCCTGGTGTCCGGACGTGCGATGGGGCCACTTCTGCAACGCGTGTTTGCAGACGGCGCAGAGAAGGCGGACTGGGAAGCTCTTTACTCCCCCGCCCTTCCCCAGACGGCTTTGCAGGAAAACAGCTGAACGTTGTCTTACTGAAAGCCACACCGACATTTGGAGACATTGCTCTCAGGACCTGCCACACCTGAGGTCAGGAAAAAGGACCATTTCTGACTCCATTTAAAAACTGGAAACGTGTGTTTTGAGTTAGGAAGCGCGAGATTGGCAGTAGAGCTGCCCGGATCCCGCCCTGAGGCTTGGAGGGGCCTCCGCTGCTGGTGGGTGCCTGACTTTCTCCAGCATCTGAAGCCCCACAGGGGCCTCCCTAGGGACGGCCTTTGTGCGGTCTGGGGCAGCTACCCAGCCTGGGCTGGAGGTGACCCAGAGAAAGGGGCAGAGCCGACCAGCGCGTGGGACGAAAGTTTTTCTAGGACACAGTGCAAGCAAGGGACTCGGTCTCATTTAGTTTAGTTTCCTGTTCCTGAAATTTTACCAGGGAACAGATCACAAAGCCTGGTGACCATCGGTGGCTTGTCTCTCTACTAGACTGTCGGTTCCACGAGTGGGGTTGGTGCCCTCGTAAGAGAGACCCCGGAAGGCTCTCTTGTCCACTGTCACAGTCCGAGGCCACAGCGAGAAGCTAGCAGAGGTGAAATGGGCCGTCACCAGCCCCCGGCCCTGCCGGCACCCCAATCTCAGACTTCCGGCCTCCAGAGCTGTGAGAAAAAAATTTCTGTTTGTAAGCCACCCAGTTTATGATTCTGACGAATGGTAAAGTGTTTATGGAAGGTGCAGGCGGAGCTCTGTTCCAGAGGGGGATTTAAACCAAATACTACGTTACCTTGATTGATATTTTAATATCTCCGAAATGTGTTTTATAATCGATGGCATGGCTTAGTTTGATAACGTTTCTTATAATCAATTAATCGTGTCTTAAATGCCACGCGATTCAGTATAAACTGTGTGGTCCTTTCCATTTGGATAAAACTGAGTGAGAGTGAGTGAGCATGAGTGTGTGTGTGTGAGTGTGTGTGTGTGTGAGTGTGTGTGTATCCACTGTCCTCTTGTATCTACTTGTAAACAAACAACCGTTTAATACTGTACTCTGGGTTCGCAAGCACAGAATAAATTATAAAATATTCTAGGCCTTTAAGATTCTTTTTGAACATAGAAAAGGCACTTTTAGAAGAGGAAAAAGTGATCATTTACATTCTCCATTTACCAAAGGGACAACAGAGATCCAGCCTTCTCTTCCTCGGGAACTTCAAAATATACAAGGAAAACGTGAAGTCCATTTCACCTCTGCAAACAGCGACCTGAACCTCACCATGCTTAGCCAGCACTTAGAAAAATAGCGAGTTTCTTAGGCTGGAGTTTGAAACAGCAGGTCTGAGGATCCCTTACACATTTACCACTCTGCTTACCACTCTTTCGAGGCCAGAGTGTGATTCTGCACAGCGTGTTTGTAAAGGCAGGAAGCAGAGGGGGCCCACTGGAAGCCGGGCCGCCCCCGCCCCCGGCACGCGGGGCCCCCACTGCGGAAGGCGTACCCAGCTTCCTGCGAGGTGGGCTTGGCCCTGGCAAACACGTTGCTAGCCTCAGCACGTCCAAGTCGTCCAGCATTTTCTGACCAAGGTTGGAAAAGATGGTAAGTGGGGTTTGTTCTGAAGTGGCGATTGGGGTTGGGCGGCGAAACCCCACACCGCCGAGGTCCCCTCGCCTGCCGTTTACACTGACCCCCGGCTCGGAAGACCCCCGCCTCCTATTTCACCGTTTCACAACACGCCCCCTCACCCCCCACCGATCGCATCTTTCATCCAAGTCGGACGCCCTGGACCCTCTCAGCTACGCCCTGCCCTTCCTGCCTCCATCGTTTGCAAGAAGATCTCGAACCTCCTGCTATTAAAATTCTCTTTCAACGCCCTTTTCCCGGGCATCGTCCTCCTCACAACGCCTTCCGTGGTTACCTCGCTGGATCCAATCGCCTGTGCTTCGATTCTCCCTAGCGATTTTTTTTTTTGGCTTCACGGTTATGTTTTACTAATCTCTCATTAACTATCCGGTGGATGTTTCCCCTTCAGGTTTTTGCTGAATGATCTCCTCCTCAGGTCATTGCGTGGAACTGTTTCTGAGTCAGCGGTTACGGCGTGGCGATAGTCCTAAACTGTCTTTCCTTTTCCACTTAGTAGCTGGCCTCTTCTTGAACACAGCGACTGTGACCGCTGGGTGATCCCAGGTACAGTGCGCGCATGCAAGTCAGGGCGGCCGCGTGATTCCGAAGGCCTTTGGAGACAACCAGGTCCCGGTTCGGATCCTGCATCTGCTACGTCGTGGCTCGTCAGCCTTGAGCAAATTGTTTTGAGCCTCAGGTTCCTTACGGTGCAGTGGGGACGGGGCTGCAGGGTCGTCGTGAGAATTCGCTAAATCATCTTGCGTAGCAGCGCGGCGCCTGCTACGGCGGCAGAGGGCTCACCGAATGTCTGCCGTGGCGGTAAGTCCTGCTGCGAGGCCCAGGCCTGGTGTCCACGGCGACCGGGAGGAGTGCGGGCTCGGGGCCTGCCCCTGGAATGCCGCCCCTGTGCGCCACGCCCCCTCCCGGGGCCTCACTCTGGTGCTCTTGCTACTCCATCGGCCAACCTTCCTCTCTGGGCCCCGCCACGGCCGCTCAGCTCTGCAGCTGTGACAGTGGACGGCTCGCCCCAGCTTCTCGGGGACAGCCCTGAGGCTTCTTGTGGATGTCTTTCCAGGGCTCGCAGTCATAGGCAGGTTTATGTTTCCCTGTGAGTGCTGGGCAGAAGCGCAGGTGGCCTGACTCCCCTCCCGACTCAGCCTAACTGGCCGTGAACTGAGGGGGGTCTTGGAGGCCCCATCCCACCTCATTTCTCGTCAGAGCACAAGGAGCCCAGCAAGCAGGGCCAGGAGGGTTTCGCCTGCCTCTGTGACTTTTCGGAGCCGGCGCTGGGAAGAATGTCCTACGGTCTCAGAACTCCCAAACCAGAACTGTCATCCCGCCAGCTGGGCTGGGCTGAGTGACCGTCTCTCTAACTGGCTATGACCCTCTCAGGCTTGTTCTGCATAATCAGAATAAATTGGAAGCTAAAATATTTGTCTGGACAATTCTGATCAAAAAACGCCCCTGGCTTTGATCTTTCAGTCAAAACACGGTATTGTCTCTGAATTCTGACGACATTAACCTTGAGCCGCTTGTTCAGCTGGGCAGGCAGGATTCTCCGGCTCATTAAGGCCGGTTCTCAGCCAGGCCCAGGGCTTTGTGCATCGCCTCTGAAATGGAAATAGTTATTGGCAAGTGTGGAGGGGTCCAAACTGCTACCTGCCTTTCGTCTGCACACTCAGGATTTGGGTCGCGCACCCCCACAAAGGGACAGCTGGAGGTGGGCAGGCACAAGGGGAACGGCACTCCGTGAGCGAGATCACAGGCATCATGCGGGCTTTCTTTCTGTTTTCCTGGAAAGAGGATGGATTCAGGAGGTTCGCGGGTGGGTTTTAGCCCTGAGAGGCGAGTGGTTTGTCTCAGCTGATTGCGCTAAGCCTGGGAGGCCAGCACCCTGCCTGCCCTTTCTCTGGGCCGGAGGGCAACTTTCAACACTCCGATGGCAGAATCGGGGGCATGGTGTGTACTACGGATCCTTCCGGCTTCTGCCATGGAGCAGGGAAAGAGCACTGGAGACCAGCAACTTGATCTTTAGTTTGAGCGGCACTTTTTAGACAGCCTCGTTCGTTGTTTCGGGTGGTTGCAGGGGACACCTTTGTATTTTGTCTGCCAAGAACCCTTTCATTTGGACCATCTGCACAGACCTGCAGTACACAGGGCTGCTCATTACCCCGTCCACCTCCGCCCACCCTTATCCTGTCGATGCGGGCAGGCATGTGACCCGCGGGCGGGCAGGTGACCCGCGCAGGCCAACTGCGGTTTTCTCATCCTCTGGGCCTGCAGTTTGTCCCGAGCGGGGTGCTGACCCCATGCAGGCCCGTCAGAGCCCTTTGGCGCGTTTCTGAGGTTCCCAGTTTCCACAGGCTGCTGAGGTGATTTGTATCCGCTCGAGCTACCTGTAGTCATGCCCCTTTCCCCATCGCTCCCATCACAGGGAGGTGAGGTCAGTAATCGGAGAGGAGCTGAACCAGGATGTGGAAAGGGGTCCCTGAGGCTAGCTTTACCAGTGAGCTCCCCGCTTCCATGGGTGGGTTTGTCGGGTTTTATCACTTGCAAACAAATAAGTTTTGACTCAGACAGTGGTTAAAACTCCAGATACCTGTCTGCCGCCCCCTCGCTAGCCGTGCGACTCGCGTGGCTCGCTTAACTTCTTTGAACCTGTTTCCTTATCTATAAATGGGGAAGAGGATATCGGCCTCGCAGGATTATTATAAAGGGCGAATGAAATTATTATAAAGAGTGAATTGCTCAGTTCAGTTCAGCAGCTGGCTCATAGTAGGCACTCAAGAAATAATTCCTGAGCACATAAAGTGATACTGGTTGATTAATCCGAGGAATGTTTTGATTCTAGGGTTAACATTGCTTCTCATGGGTACTGTTTGAGCTGCATCGTGGTGGCCTGGGGACACCAGCAGCCACAGGACAGGGAACATGAGGCTCTTCTGAGACCACCGATTAAATCAATTCCTTCAATGGATTTTTATATTAAAAGAAAATGAATGCATTATGAAGTAGAATATGAAAGTCATATGAAAGACAAGAATTCGAGGGCGCTCCTTGCGCGTGGAATGGAGGCCATGCTTTTCCACGGCCTCTGCTCCGACGACGGGTCTGGGACCCGCTGGCGAGGAGCCGGGGGCAGTGGCTCCAGCCTCACGACACACGGTGCCTGTGCGGGGCCCGGGCAAGCCATTCAGCCTCTCCCGTTGTTCTTCTCATCCAAAAACATGAGTTTGTCTGTCCTCAACGTTGCTTTCAGGATCTAATAGCTCATCTTCGCCATGTGAGCTAATGAATTCTCTCTCAGTAGAAGTGTCGAAAGGGGACCGAATGGGTGAACTTACTACAGGGTTCAACTAGTTTAATTCTGGCCCAATTCTATGGTTGTACTCTGAACCTCAGCCATGTGTGGCGTGATAATTTATAATTGGGATAGACATTTTCTCGAAGTAAAGTATACCTAGATTTTTATAGTTGTACTTTAATAGAATAGTCAATATTGATTTTAATACTATATCATATATATCATAATACGATCATAATGTGTATATATCATAATCCTATATCATAAATCAATAATCAAGTAACGATTTTTAAAATAAATTTATTATTTTAAAAAATTATTATTTTATTTTTCAGTTAGGGTTGACAGTATTTTATTAGTCTCAGGTGTACAGCATAGTGATTAGACATTTCTATAACTTACAAAGTGACCTGCCTGGTAGCTCTAGTACCCACCTGGCACTATACATTTTATTACAATATTATTGACTATATTCCCTATGCTGTACTTTAATCAAGTGCTGATTCCAATATTTTAATACAAATTATATGAGTATGTGGCAGTATATTTAAACCCAAAGGTTGGCCGGGTATAAACCCAAGCAAGGCAGGCCTCTGGGCTTACATAAGAAGATGAGGGTTTTTTTTAAACATTCAAGGTCAGGAGGAAGCTTTGCATTGCCTGGCAGAGTTGGAAGGGAGAAGGGAGCTGTGACAGGGACGTTTAACGCTGGCGAAAGATCCACGCTGTCTACGCGCCCCAGCCTCCTCGGAGCCCGGGCAAGGCCACGTGACTAGTTCTGGCCAATTGACTGAGGTGGCATGTGTGACTGCCAAGCTAGGTGGGACAAAGCTCCTGAGACGCCCCCTAGCTCGGCCGCTGAGACCGCGGACGTTACGCTTTGAGATGATGGAGGCACAGATAGGAACCCCAAGGACGTTCGAGACACCGCTTGAAGGGGACCCCTTGGCACCTCATCATAATAACATTAATAAGAACAATAACGATACTAGCTGAAGAAAATAGCCGATATGTTTTTGAACGCTCAGTCAATGCTAAGGACTTACACGCGTTAGCGTCTCGATAACTCTATCAGGTAGGGCCTATGGCGACTCTGTTTTATAGATGCGGTCACTGAGGTGTAGAGAGAGCTTAGGTTGTGGTGGAGCTAATACTCTTTAACTTCTAAAAATGCTGCGCCTCGGTGCCTGGGCCCCCCTTCTGTGAGGTTCCCTGCGTGGTCCCCCCTTCATTCGCCTCCACGGGAGGAGCCGCCCCACTGGGAGTGATGGAGAGAAGGAAAGCCCCGGGCTGCAGAGTGGCAGCAGGGCGGGTGGAGGGCCAGTCTTCCCGAGCCCCAGAGCGCCCAGGGCCATGGCAGATGCTCAGTTGGAACAGCGTGTAAGGAGCACGAAGCTTCACCTCTGCTGTGTCACTCATGAGTGCAGGGGATGTGCTCAGAAGGCATCCAAGAGGGTTTTTTTGTTTTTGTTTTGTTTTGTTTTTTGTTCTTTTTTATTATAAAGATTATCTTCGGTGAATTGAAAAAGCTTGAGTCTAGCACCGAACAAGGGTTTTTCTTTTCTCCTAATTAATTTATTTCCTGCCAAACAAATTGACTGCGCCCCTTTACGCGGCACCAACCCCAATGGCAAGGTGGCCTTGGAGGAAACCAGGGGATCGATTTTTCAGCCAGGAACTATGCAGCTTGGCGGATTGGCTCACAGCTTTTAATTTGCTTATACATAGAGTGGCTTGAGCTCTATACATCACCAAATCAATGCAAATCAGTTTACTTGAAGCTGGTTCAATTTTAAAAGAATTTCATTAACCAGCAATAAAAAGCCTGGTTTAATGTAATTACGATAGGATCCCAAGCTCATCAGGAAGAATTCCTTTTCTATAATGATCTTAACATTTATATTATGGCATTTTCTAAGGGGGGGGGGGAGGGAAACAGAAAAGCATCCTTGTGGAAGATGGTGACTATCACACTGTTGTTCTTACACAGCTCACTGTTGGAACTACCGCGAAACAAACTTCTAAAGGGCAAGGCCCCAGGGGAAGACACCTGTTTCAACATTCGCGTGCGGATGTGTGCAGACCCATGAGTGATGCGTTATCGAATCCACCCAGAACCGTAGCCACTCGCAGGCGGAAAAGACCTTAGTGGCATTTAATACAACCGCCTAATTTTATAGAAGAAGAAACTGATGCCTAGAGACCACAAATGATGCTCGGAGGTTGGCCATCCGGCTAGCAGGGATGAGGGCCCGGAAATGGGGTCTCTGCTCCCCTCTCCATCAGTCCCCACTGGCGGAGAACCCTGGAAGCCCTGCCTGCTTCGCAGCAGGTGATGAGAGGCATGATGGGAAATCACCTCCCTGGAAGAGTCTTTCATAGAAAAGAAGGAATTCCTGCTGTTTGTGCCAACATGGATGAAACTCGGGGATGTTATGCTGAGTGAAATAAGCCAGGGAAAAGGACAAACACCACATGATTCTGCTTCTATGAAAGTATCTAAAGTTGCCAAATTCACACGATCAGGCCGAGGACCGGTGGCTGGGAGGAGGCGGAACTAGTTGTTGCTAAGCAACGAGCACCCGGTTTCAGTCTAGCGAGATGAGGACGTTCTTCAGATCCGCTCCACTGCCTTGTACCTATGGCTAACGATACTGTGCCGTACTCTTACTACAATAGAAGGATATTAAACACGCGTTGTAAAAGGCCCTCGGGAAGTAAGACATTGATACACGGAGAAGTCGGCCATCACTTCCGGCGACTTGAAAAAAGGTTTGGTCCAGCACTGAACGTGATTTTTCTTTCCTCCTAATTAATTTATTTTCCTGCCAAAGAAATGGAATGTGCCCCTTAAACAGCACAATTCCCAAAGCATGGGTCCCCCAGGGGAGGTGTTCCAAAGGGCACTGCTGGTCTATCACACCAAGATTTCACCTGGTTCACACCAACTCCATCTTCTCTTGGAAGAGTGTTAGCTTGATTGGTCTGAGACCTGAGTTGCTTCTGCGCCCTGACTGACTGCTGGGTGAGGCTGGGGCGCCTTAAAGATCAGCACCCAGCACCAAGCTCCCCATCCCTAGGCCCGGCTCCCATGCAGTAAGCCCACTGTGTTCCCCGGAGCGGCCCAGCCACATCCTCTAGTCCTCCTCCTCCACCAACCACATACCTTGGTTGTCAAGGCAGCCCGGGGTCTGCTTTGCAGCCCGTTTGCCTTAGAGTGAGAGAGCAGAGAATGGGAACTCAAGGAACGTCCTTGAGCCCGAGCTTCGAGCTCTGACTCACCTCTCTGGGGAGCCCCGCACTAGGGGAGATCAAGACATCGCTCAGGTCCTTCTACAGCGGTTCTTCTGTTTTCTATCTGGTTGGCCATTTGGAGAGCAGGAGGAGGGAGAAGCAGGGCAGGGTCCAGCTGGTCCTGGGTTTTCTGGCCTTCCTCTAAGTCCACACCCCCGGACCTGGCTGCTAGGGGCCAGGGTGTTGGGGAACTCAGAATCATTCTATGGCCACTAGGCTAGGAGGTGGCTCCTCACATCTCGTCGGGGTTGAAAGTCAGTGTGACCTGAGTGGGGACCAGGTAACTTATATAGACACGATGTAGAATTTAATGAGGTATGTAGATTTATTCCTTTCAAATACTTCAATGCAGACCTAGGCTGCTGACAACTTGACACCTGATGGGATTAGGGTTGGTGGGCTCCCAGGGCAGCCCGAGCCACCTGCTAATGCCACCCTTGCACGTTGTAGGGTACAGCCCTGCACTTGGGAGAAGACATTTGAATGGTTCGAGTCCCCGCTCACTGCTCACTGGAGCGGTGGCCTTAGAGTTTCTAAGAGTCTAATGCTTGGCTCCCGCTTTCTGCGACTGTTACCAAATCGCGTTCAGGGCAGACCCTGGCTGAGGCCAGCCACTGCGGTTGTCCGGTCACCCTGCTCTGGTGTGAGCTCCTCGAGGCGAGGGGGCGTACCTCGTCTCTGCACCCCGTGTTCCTCTCTTGAGCTGAGAACACAGAAGATGCTCAGCAAATGCTCCCTGAAGGTGGGAAGGAACACGATGATCTGCAAAACAATTCTCTTAACTGCGTATGGGAAGTGCGTGGGGCCGCTTGGTCTCCATTCGCCCCCGGGGTCCCCTCCACTTTCTCTGCCCTGCTCAGTAGGTACCCCCCGCCCCCCATTTCGGACCTTTCACTGCATCCCTCGGGGTCCTCTCGCCCTCTGGCTTCCTGTTGGGTTTGGCCAACGGGAGGCACAGGTATGAGACAGGAAGGTGGATGAGAGCGAGGTGGGGCGTTTCTTCCCACGCCCACCTTGCTTCACTGCCATGGGTCTGTGGCTGTGACTTTGATTCCTGCCGGGGAGCCCCCCCCCCCGCCTCCCCAGCCCACCAAGCTGTCAGCAACAGCCTTTCCTTCCTTGTCCCTGCAGACCTGGGCTGAGCATGGCTTCCTGCCGTTGCTAGTCCCTGGCTGCTTCAAAGTCCATTTGGGGTCGGGTCCGCCTGCCCTGCCCACACCTCTTCAGCCGGAACGCCCTAAGTGGAGTCGTCTTTGCTGCCAGGGCCCTGACTGACATGCCCCAAAGCAATTCTTTTAAGAGCGTCAACACATGTCAATCGCTTGTCTATATCAGTTCGCAGCAGGCTTTTAACAAGAGAAAGCGACCGCCAGAGGGATAAATTGGGTCCCACTGAATCATCTCAAAAGTTCCCTGGTTGCGATTTATCATTCACGGGACAAGAGAGAGGGGCCTGCAGCGTGCACGGCACGAGACAGACAGCGACGCCCCATTCTGCAGCGGAGGGGAACGAAGCCGTGACCGCCGGTCCCCGCCGGGTTGGCTGCCAGCCTCTGGCAGAGGTCGCAGCTGCATTCCGTCGCTGCTTATGGTTTGTGGGTAGAAAGAAAACCCAACAGGACTTCTTTACCGGAAAGGCCACCTGGGCCAGCAAAAGCAGGTCCGGGGCTTCAGGGCTGGGAGGAATGCATTTTCCTGGAACTCCGGTAGCCACTTCTAGCTGTGGTAACATTCTGCTCCGGTCACCGCGTCTTCACTTCTTCGGGTGAGAACGAACTGCCCCCAGGCCCCCAACAGACACGGACGGGAAAGGCCTCTCTTTTCTGCATGAACCCCCGGCATGGCCTTGAGATGCCAGCAATGGCCCGGAACGGGGGCGGGGGCAGGAGAAGCCGGTGCCGGGAGGTCAGCCCTGGGCGGCGGCGGGAGCGGCGGAAAGCAGGGCCTGATTTAGAGCAGATGTGAGGGTCTGCGGGGGGCCATCTGTCCGCGGCCCTGTCAGCCCTTCTGTTGTGTCTGCCTCATTTTGCCGCCTCGGCCCCCAGCGGCCGGGGCGAGGCCCGCTCTATTTTTAGCTCACATTTCACCTTTCTGTCTGGGAGGTGCTTTTCCCAGCTTAAGAAAGCACTGACCCCCTCACTCCTGTCACCCCCACGACCTCGGCGGAGGGGAGAGGCTCCTACTTGGAGCTGAACGGGCCTCTTCTGGGGGTCTCAGAGGAAGGCTCTGGTGGCCCCTGGATTCTCTGAGGTTGCTTAGAGGGACTGGTTGCCAAGAGACCCCAGGACACTAACCTGACCGAAGGGGTGAACACAGGGTGATGAGCCCCTGGATTGGATAAGAAATGCCCAGACTCGAGGAAGAGGCAGCCTGAGGTCATCCTGCTCTGACAAGCACAGCTCATTTCTGTTATTTATTATTACTATTGGCAACCATATTTATATGCTAATTAGAAGAAAATTTGAAAATATAGCAATATAGAAATAATTGCTGTTAATGCATCAGCGAACTTATTTCTAATCTTTTTGAGTGACGTAAATTTTTTTATGTGGTTATAATCAGATGGTAAATACAACATGGCAGAGTAGTTATTAAGAGCCTGTTTTTTCCCCCTGCTCAAAAAGATCAAGGTACACAGTTTAGAAAATGTATTAAAAGTAAAAAATAAAGATTTCCAATATCTTACCACCCATGGATAATCGCTGTTAATTTATTGGCTTATGTCCTGACAGCCTTTTTTTTTTTTCCTTTTGGTGCATTTTAAAAAATAATGAAGATCATATTGCTTATTTGATTTTCAAGCACACTCAATAAAGGAAATCCACAGTTTCTCGAAGGAAGAGGATATGACAGAGGGACTCGATGATAGATATCTGCTCTTGGTCTTTATCAATTAGAAAGGCCAATGATTCAGTTAAGTAAGCAAACAACTTTTAAAGATGCAGGATGACTTCAGTTTTGGGGCAATAAGCATCGATCATCTATCATGCTACCCAGCGCGGCTTTTAAGCATTTATTTGAACAGTTCTGACAAAGTCTTCCCACCATGTAGAATGTTTCCGTGTTGTTAGCAAGTGAAGGCAGGGAACGATAAGCGTCCTGAACAAAGTGGAGGGTACGGCGTCAGAAACGCAAGTTCCGTGAATGACACGAGGAGGCGCCTTTCCTCGTTTTCAGAATCCACCCATGACACGATCCAAACCGAGCAAAGGAAAATTATTAAGTTGTTAATTCGATTAATCTCGTTGGCAGTATGCGTCTTCCATGGTTTTTCTCAGTAAGGACCCACGGATGCTATCTGGCGGGGATGTCTGTGAGCTGCCTCCTCCCCTAAGAATTTTGTAGGGACATTTTATACTCTGGCCATTGGTACTGCTGAACTGCCTGAGGCCAGACTGACCTTCGCTTCTTTGTGTGGAACAGCCGTTTATAGAACTTGTTTCTTTTTCTTATTTAAAAAAATTTTTTCTTTGTTATTGAAATTAAAATAATTTTCCCAAAAATATGTTGGTGGGGTCCAATTTTCATTTATTTTAGACTCGCATGTGGGAATCATTTCATTCCGAACAACCTAGCTACCTCTTTCTCCCGGGGAGTCTTTAAAAATCGCATCTTAATGAAAATGTTATAATCTTTTTTTTTTTTTTTTTGCCTCAAAGACGCCGCGGATGTTGATGATCTGTTTCCTGTCCTCCATATTTCTCTTCTTCTTTTTCCATTTTCATCTCTTTGTCCCTGTCCTCTGCATCCTGGGGGAGTTTCTCACAGTCGCCCTTCGCCTGTTGGTTCTGTGTTTTTTTGCGGTGCCGATTCTAGCCTCTGCCGCCCACGAGGAGGACTTTACTTCCGTCATCGTATTTTTGGTTTCCATCCTTTATTATCTTTCTCTGCTCCCTTTTTAGTTCTCATTGTGTCTTTTTATCTCAGCCTGTCTTTTTTGAATTCGTTTTCCTGGTTCACTCAGCTGAGCTCAAGAGCCCCCTGAAAAGTTTTCTCTCGTCCAGTGAGTCGATTTTCTTCAGAGGTACACTTTTCCTCTGAGGGTTCTATAAGATGTGTCCTTTCCCTTGGTCTCAAATCTTTTTTCATGGTTCCTATAATAATCTACCTTTTAAAGGTACCCACCGTGAACCGTGGCGGCATCTAGTCAGAGTTAGGTAAACCTGTGGAATGTGTTCTGCCCCTGTAGGTGGCAGTTGATATGTATACACTTATCAGTTCAAACCCCAGGATCTAAATTCCGGGGGGCTCGGCCACTGTCAGCCTTCATTTTTATGAGGACCGTCAGTTTCCCCAGGAGATTCAGGAGAAATTAAAAGAGTCCATGTGATATGCTCTTATGCTGCAGAAAGTCTTCACGGCAGGAGAACCTGGTATGTGCTCGGGGGTCTGGGAGGTGGTGCGGGTCCGCGCTCTCACTTCCAAGTTCATTGGAGGTGAGTGTGATTGTCCCTCCTTGAATACATCTCACCTTAAGAAAGGATGAGATGTCAGGAAGGAATATTCAGCCTTTTGACCTATAGCAAAGTGACAAGTGCAATGTCTCACTACCCAAAAAATATTTGCCAAAAAAGAACGAAAGCGATCTTTTAATAATTCGGTAGTTTTGCAGGAAAATAAGATGTTTCCACCAACTAAGTGTCTAGAAACACAGAAAAAATGGGAAATTAACTGTGGATGAAGTAACACAACTGTTACAAATGATGATGACATAGAAATTCCTTTCAATCTAGATTTGTTTGACAGAGCCCTTTAGTCCTTAAAAAAATAAAATTAGTGTAATGGAAAAAAAACAATACTAGTGTTTAAAATTGGATCCACTGTGCGGACGCCTGGTCCTTCTTGCTGGTGCAGTTACATGACGAATACTTCTCAAGGATGATGATGATGGTGGTGATGATCGTAGTTCAGCGCTGAGACTTATGGGTATGTGTCTAATTGGTAGTAGATACTCTCAGTGAGCTTTCTTTAGCCGCATGGCTCAGGACCAAGGGACAGGCCATGATTCAAATGCTGGATTCTGAGTTAGGCCTTAGAACCTGGCCTGGGGGACAAAGCCTAGGGACAGCTGGACCAGCAGGTCATGTGCCTGGGACCTCTCTTCCTCGGAGCGGGTCTCTCTCGAAGGCCTGCGTCTCTGGTGGTCCTTGGCAGCAGCACGCTTCGGCCCTGAGAGCCCGCTGTGCGAGCACTTTGGCACTTGCACCCCGAGGCTGGGGGTTGTGGGCGCGTGGTTTTCACACCAGCCCTGCGCTGCTGGCCGCCTGGGCTCCCCGACTGGAGGTGCTAATGCAGCCCGGCCGGGAAGGCGGCCGAGGCACCTGCAGGCATGCTGGCCTTTTATCCAGGGGAGTCACACCCTGCGAGCTGCTGGCCGCCCTGCGGGGAGAGGTACAAGGTCAAGGTAAGAAAGGGCTTAGATGGGGTTCAGGGAATCGGCAGGAAATTAGATTCATGCAGCCGAAGCAACTATTTATAAAAAATTTCAAGGCTTTACGTTCCGCTTTGTGGATGCCTTCTGGGCTTGAGAAGAAGCAAATGGCACAGGCCTACGTGCTCAGGGAGGGTCCTCTGTTTGGATTCTGTCTCTCTCTGCCATCTCCCTACTTGGTGGGGTGGGGAACCCCTGGTCAAAGTGCGGGTACAGCCCGGGGCCTCCTGGAAGGCTGCGAAGAGTGGGCGTGTGTTGGCAGCACTCGGCTGTTCAGTGCTCGTGGACACCGGGTTCTGACAGTCGAGTTTGCTACAGAGTTATTGGAGCGTGGCAAGGGATAGACTTCCTTTGACTATAAGTTATTTAGTGTTCAGAATCCTAAGATAAAGCTGATATTTGCCACTTCATCCTTTGACAGCATCAGTAATTTGGATGCCGCTTTTGAAGTTTTGAAAAACAGTGTCCTATTGAGAACTCAGCACAAGATACTGCATTCTAGAATGCGTTGTCATTAAAAATCGTTCCATTAACTCCTGAAAAGCAGAGTGAACGTTCAGGACTGTTCCTGGCCGAGACTTTCTCCAGTGAGAACTCCCACAGGGACCTGGCTCCCCACGTTTCATTTTTCTCTAAAGGAGTAAAGACCTCTTTCAGAAAATAGTAAAATACAGCGTGCGTGATTTAAAAAAGAAAATCATTCCGTCAAATAGGAGGCACACAGGCTCGAGAAAACAGACTAGTGACTGACACTACCGCTCAGCTGACGGGACCGGGAAAAGGGGTCTCGTCCCTTTCCCGGGGTTCCTAGTGAGACGAGATCTGCAGGTTCCACGCCGACCCCCGGGGTATCCCTCTGCAGGTGCGCTGTGTTACAGCGACCCCCCTTCCGGCTGGGCCTGGCCTTGGGTCTGGTTTGAGCCGGTGAGCCGAATCCCAGAGGAAGCAACATGCGGTCCAGTCCTGGGGCGCTGTCTCTGACTGGCTGAGTGAACTTCGTGAGCTTCGCTCTGCTCCGCTGGGAAGTGTTAAACCAAATTCTCGCAGGAGCCTCGTGCCTACGCGAAGACAGGTGAGCGCTCTGATTTCAGTCCCTGTCCTTATCTGGAGCCAACACGGCCTTGCCCCAGAGCCTTCTGGTGCCTTCGGGGGGCAGTTCAAAGGGGGCCGGCTGGGGGAGGGGTGGGCAGGCTGGGACATCCGCAAGGTCAATGCACAAGATTGGTTCTAAAATGCTGAAGCCCTAGGTCTTTGCGTTCCAGGCTCGTTCCTGCAGGGTGGGCTGCAGCGAGGGTCCGGACGGCTTGCCCACAAATGTGGCATACACATTGGGTGCAAAGTAAAGAGCCGGGGTGGAAGGCCCCAGACCAGGTCATTGCCAAAGGGAGGGAGGATGAGAGCAAGAGCCAAGGAAGGAATGACATGGGGCCGAGAATGCGCGGAGCCGAGGAGCACCGCGCGGAGGGACGCGGGGGGCGGGGGCTCGGGGAGACGGTGCTCGCGGAGCTTTTTTTTACAGCGCTTTCGAATGCCATGCTCATGTTGGATCATGTAGACAGTTATGGGGACTGAAACTCTGCAGTAACGTCATCCAGACACGGACACGTTTGCCATCTATGTTACCCGCACGCTCTTCATGCCAGAGTCAGAACTGTCCGGTTTCGGACAGGGCCGTCCTGGCCACGCAGCCTTCGCAAGTCAACCAGCACAGCGCGGAGCTGACCCCGAGGGCCCCGAGTTCCAGCCAGCTTAGCTGCCAGCGCCGCAGTCTGGGGGGTACTTTACCTCCCTGATCCCCCTTCTTTCTTGGAAGTCTCAAGGGCTGCTCGCATGTGTTTGAGAATCAGTTCAGGTCACTGCTCGCTACCATGGCCGGCGAACCGATGGCCCTGCAGGGCTCTCAGAGGTGACCCTCTGAGATGAAACCTAGCCTGCTGTCCCAGCTGCTGCACAGCGCGGGGTGGCTAGTGACCCTTCGCCCCTCAGTGCTGGGAGCTGGGCCTTCCTGGGTCTCAGTGCCCGGGACAGTGGACCGCCCCGGGGCTGCCGTGCTGGGAGCCCACGCTCCGTTCTCCCCCTTGCCGTCCTGGAGGCGAGAGCACCGCCTGCTCCAACCCCTCCCTTCGTGCTCAGATCAGTGAGGGGCAGATCGGGGCTGCTCGAGCCCCAGGTGAGCCCGCTCTTCAATTCCAACACACAGGACACACACCTGCCACAGGGGTGAGCTGCTCAGTAGGGAAGTCGGTGCCGTTCTGTGCCCCAGGTCCTGTTTATTTCTCCTGATGGAGCCCCATGGCTTGGGCTGGCCCACGGGGTCAGAGTCCTTGGGCCCTTGTGGATAATTTCTGCTCCGGGAGTTCTGCTGTCCCTGCCACACTCTGCCTTCCACTAGGGCCACCTCGGTCTGCAGGACACTTCCACAGGCGTTTACACACCGACTCTGGCAGGGTTCGATTGGCTACCACTGTTCTTTCATTCTTATATTTTGCCAGGAGGCGTTCAGCACGTGACCTGCAGGTAAGCCGTTCTGTCACCTGGCGTTTCAGTGGGGGCGTCAGGACCTCACGAGGCCTGGCTATGGGGACCCTGATGGAACTAACACAGGGTCCCCGGCACTCGGGAGGAGACGGGATCGGGTTTGAGAAGAATCATAATGTACAGGCGAAAAGTCCAGACAGCTCGTGCCCAAATCCCGGCCCTCTCACTTACTGGCTGTGTGACCTGGGGCAAGTCACTTTGCCTCTCTGTGCCTCTGTTTCTTCATCTACAAAAGAGGAATGATGATAGTATCTGCTTTATGGGGTTACTGCAATGATTAAATGACTTAATATATGCGGAGCTCCGGGCCTGGCATAGTATACACACGCTCGCTATTATTACTGAGTTTCGAAGTCATCGAACACCTCCAGACTCACTAAATATGAGGCCGCTCAGGCCGCAGAGGGCCACGAACAGGGTTTTCAGGCTACTCGACGACATGGCGGGACCAGAAGCGCTGACCCGCAGCATTCCTTCTGGTATGAAGTCAGGACCAGGATTTCAACCAGCCTCAAAACATCTCTCTCAGACCATTTTGTCACAACCTGCACATCACGAACTCACAAAAAAAGCTTCCCACAAGGAAGCCAAGGTGCCAAGTGCTGGGAAAAGAGAGAATCGTCCAACGGGCATTCGGAGCATGTGACCTCCTGGCTTCTCGCTAATTTTCTTGTTATTTATACAGCTGAGTCAGAGGTTCCAGGAGAATGAGGCAATTCCAGGGGGGGTGGGGAAGGGGGAAGCTTAGGAAGTGAGAGGAGAGAGAGAGAGAGAGAATCGGAAAGCATGTTTTCTCTGGGAGTAACCAATTGATTCAGTAGTTTTGGCACAGAAATTCCAATTTACTAGACATCTCATACGGACTTCCTGGTACCTTTATATATATATATAAAGGTCTTGTCTGTAGCTTTTCTGGCATTTTTCACACCTGGCTTTAGTCAAAATTTGAACGTTTAAAGACATAGGACAGTCATTAGTGAGATCGCAAGGTGTTGAGTCCATAACATAACTGCAAGCTCTGGGTTCAAATCTGCTCTTACTTTTTATTAACGTCATTGAGAGAGAGGAAGACTCCTGGAGGGGAAGTTTGTTCGTAGGGACCGAAGGCCAGCCCGAAGGCTGCAGACCGGCCTTCCTGCTGGAGGATGGGCAGCAGCCCCCCTGTAGGTCAGCGGGGAGTGGCTCTTACTCTCTCCACTTCTTCCTTGACCACGGTCTCCTGTGCTACTGCTCTGGCGGGGTGGGGGGTGGTTAATGATAGAAAAACCTCACAGGGCAGTTTCAGATCTCGGGCCATCTTTAGTGCAATATTAGCGGACGTTTCTCACCATCTTCTGTTTTAAAGGAGCAGAGTTTGTGTGTCGAGTGGCCATTGATGTCACCAATTCGTTCCAAGTACTCTTCATGTCCCCTTTTAGAAGGACTGATACTTACTAAGCTTCTACGACGTTTCCATGTTTCTGACCCTCTTTTTGGCAATTTATGTAAGTCGTGTTATTAAAAAGTAGATTGGGATGTAAATTATATTTCCTTTATTTTATTCTCAAGGAAACAGAGGCCCAGAGAGATCAGGTAATTTGCTCAAGGCCACACAGCAAGTGGCAGAGGCGGATTCCAACCCACTTGCTCCTCAATGCCCAACCGTGCTCTGCCATTTCCAGAAACCTGCCTGGCGCTCACGTGTTCCAAGTGTTCTCCCTCAGCCCCTGCCACCATCCTGGCCCTGGGCCTCCGTCACCTCCGGCCGGGCTTGTGGCAAAGGCCCCTCGCTCATCTCCCAGCTCGCTCCTTTGCCTCCCTCCAGGAAGAGTTTCTTTTAAATATTTTATTATGAAGAACGTCAGATGTATGAAGAAGAATCCATATACCCACCCCAGATTCAACCACGACTGTTCTACTCTACTTAATCACGGACCTGTCCATCCGTTTGTCCCTCTACCCACCCTTCAATCCGTCTTAGTTTTTGATGCATTTTAAGGTAAGTTGTGGACATCATTACTCTTCCCCTAAATATATTAGCATGCATACAGAAGAGGTTTTTTTTATTTCTTTTTTTTTAAACAAAATGCCTATCATCTCATTCTCCGGCTCCAGAGTTCCAGGGAGTTTGTAACTCTTGGAATAAAAGCCCCACCCTGACCATGGTGCATGAGGTGCTATCGGATCCAGCCCCTCTGGCCCTCTAGCCCGGTTCCTCATTCCCTTCTCCTGGCTACTTGGCCACAGCCATATTGGCCACCTTTCTGCTCCAGAAACATGGCAGGAAGTTCCCCGCCTCCGAGCCTTCGCACTTGCTGCTCTTGCCATGCCGACTCCTTAGAGAAGGCTTTCCTGGTGACCTCGTCTAGGAGAGTCCCCCCGCGCTTCTCTGCATTCGTGCCGGCTGCTTTATTTCTCTGTACATCGCCCATCGCTACGTCTCACACATTAAGTTGTTTATCGTACCTTTGTCTCCCTGACCAGAACGCAGGTCGAGAAGGGCATAGATTTCGTCTAACTCACTGTCGTCTGATCAGGGCCCGGACATTTCTGGGACACAGTAGATGCATAAGAGATATTTGTCGAATTAATGGATGGATGATAGAAGGAAGGAAGAAAAGGAGAGAAGGAGACGGCAGAGACGGATGGGAAGAAGGAAAGGACGGGGAGAGAAAAAAGGAAGGCGGGAAGGAGGACGGGAGGAAGCGAGGAAGGGCTGACTTCCGTCGGAGAGCTCTGTCTTTCCCAGGCATCACTTCGCGTCACACTGATGAAGCGAGCAGGCCTCCCCCCGAACGGCTCCCGCTGGCGGCTCTCCCCAGGATCCAGACCCTAGCGGAACGTGCACAGCGGCTCTTTGAGCGTGGGGGGCTAGGCAGGCCGGCAGCACCCTGGGCGCCCGCTTCCTGCTGCTCCTCTGCCAAACGCCTCCTACCTCGTGCCTGCTCTTTTGGCTTGGCCTCTGGAGGATTTGCGGGAGGCAGTGGGGGCAGGTCACCTGAGAGGACATAACTTCAGTTTGGAGTCTAATTGTTCCTCCTCTGATTCACGAGGTAGGAAAACATTGCCTCTAAAACACTCGGATGGTCACAGATGATATTTAAAGTGACATGTAACCCAAAGCCTGCCCAAGCCCTTCTCTTCTGCGACTGTTTATAGATTTTCAGTAACTGTAATAAGCCCAGATTTGCTCAAAGTTTTGCCCAATTTGTTCTCTGCATCTCTGGGCCCACCTAAGCAACCAAATGTGCACTTAGGGCGACCTATTGTTGCTGCTCTTGTATTTTTTTTTTTGGGGGGGGGGAGTAGGACGAAAGCAAAAGCATCCAGCGAATCATTAATGGAAAAACGGACGTCGCTGGCCACGCTCATAGGTACGTTTCGTTTCGTTCCGTATTATTGCCTTTAGCCTGATTGTCGCAGGTGGGAGAGCCGCCACCAGTCTGAGCAGAGGCCTCCAAAGAAGCGGGGATGGCTTTTATGTCTTGCAATGACACGGTTTTTGTTTTCCTCTGTGAGGCGTAAGGACCTCCGTTGCCCTTAGTCCCAACATCTTGGCCTGCCCAGGGCTGGAGAGGACGTGGATTTGCATCTCGCCAGCAGCGCACGCTGTGTGTCTGACCCCGAGCAAGTTAGGCGGCCTGTTTGGTTATGTGTCCACGTCTCAGCGTTCCTGACTGTAATAGGGTTTATGTTGCAGGGTTGTTGGGTGCATCACATGTGATACCCTATGTAAGGATGGCATAGTGCGAGAGCTACCTCATGCTTTGTGCATAATCTCATGCGAAGTGCTTGACCTCTGGTGTCTCAGTTTCCTTATATCTGTAGCATGGAGATAATCATCATGCATCTGCTTTATAGGATTGTCGTGGAGGTTACGTGAGATAAAATCTGTAACGGCTTGGGGTAGCGCCTGGCACATCCCATTGGTTGATTAGGAGCATATTTTTAATTTCCATATATATGTGAGTTTTCCCTTTTTCCTTCTGCTATTGATTTTTTTTTGGTTGAAATTCTCATTTTATTCATGTATCATTTTTCTGATTTCCTTTGCTTCTATGTCTATGTTTTCCTTTAGCTCTTCGAGCATACTACAAGTCAACTTTTAAAAAACTCTTTGTTGATTAAGTCCGATCTCTGTGTTTCCTAAGGGATGAATTGTGGAGACATGTTTAGTTTCTTTCAATGGGTCGCGATTTTCTGTTTCTTTGTACATTTTATTTTATTTTTAGTTGGAAATGGAATGTTTGAAAAGTAGTCACCTGTCCCAGTGTATTCCTCTACATATTAGCTGGGTAGACTTGAGTCTTGGAATCAACCTAAGGTAGAGGCTTAAAGTCTTCACAAATATTTTCTGAACATGTGTCTTTCCTGGACCTCTGCTGGCTTTTTCAATTCCCCTGTAGACACAGGTCCGCACGTCTGAACTTTCTTCCTTGGCCCTCTCTACTGCTTACCCAATCTCCTGCCTTCTGGTTGCCTCTTCCGTGTGTACCCCAGGCAAATAGCAGTTGATTGGCATTCTCTTGGCAGGCATAAGTGGGTGTTAATGAATGCAAGAATATGCTCTCCTTGCACCTGATAAAGAGCTAACTGACCCTGGGTTCCTCTCTCTCAACTAAAGTGTTTCTTTTTATTTACAATAATCTGTAGAGACAAGACAGAGGCTCCAGTTTAGACCCTAGTTTAGAAGTTACATTTGACCGACAGCTCAAAAATGCTTGGATGTTATTGTAAGGTACAAGGTTCTCACATGGTGTCATGACTGAAAATGTATATTTAAATAATGTCGTGAGGCATTTGACACTTGTACTACACAAGGAGATTAAATCAAAGGGCTGAGATGTCCATCTGTCTGTCTGTCAACATGTCCTTCCCTCCATCCACCTCTCCAGTGAGCGTTTATTCAATGCCTACTCTCTGCCAGGTCCTTTTGTGTGCTACGTCCTCACAAAGCTGCAAGGCGAGTCCTATGTTATTGATGAGAAAATGGGCTCAAGAGATTAAAATAATTTGCTCGAGGTTATATAACTCAGAGACAGAGATCAAACTCTCAAGGTCAAGACCATTACAGCTAACACTCTGCCCTGAAGAAGTTCACTGTCTAGCAGTGCGATAATTATGAATTTGTTCTAAATTTCAAGTGAAAAGTTTTGACTGCCATCTCATTTATCTGGATGCTTCTACCAAAAGCATCTAGGAGACCCAATTATTTCGGATAATTACTTCGGTTGATGCAGCCTCAAACGTGGAGTGTCCGACTTAGCAGGGAGCATCAAAGGCCTGCAGTGGGCATGGTGGGCTTTCTGGCGGGCATCGTTGCTTCTGTTTGCTGTTCTGCCCCCACGTTCAGAGCTGGTCATTAGCATTTCTTTGTCTTGGGGAGGTTTTACAGGACAGTAACAAACCCAAACTGCTGCGTGTCTATGATTCCTCCTGCATTTCATAAACACGTGTGGCAGATTAGGCTGTGTGCACAGGAGGAGAATCGTGGGGGAGAGGACAAGGATTCTAAGGCTCAAAAAAAGGACAAGAGCGAGCTGACCCCTGAGCTGGGGCGTGGTCTCAGGTCGGCGAGTTGCACAAATGATGTGGGAGTCCACTTGCACTCCTTGGCAGTCCCGGAGGCCTCAAGGGGATGGGCTGTGGGGGCCCCAGAGGTGGGGCTTAGGGCAAGACTCTGGGTGGCAGCCAGGAAAAGGGAAGTCTCAGCGATGGCTGCGAATCAATCTCCTGCCAGCCCAGTGGCCCAGGGCCTTACTGTCAGGAGGTAGCGGATTAAAGAAATACATATGGTCTACGGCCACGCCGCCCTGAACAAGTCCGATCCCGTCTGATCTTGGAAGCTCAGCAGGGTCAGGCCTGGTTAGTGCTTGGATGGGAGACCACCTAGGAAGACCAGGTGCTGTAGGCATAAAAAATAAAAAATAAGGGGTTGCAAACTGACAAGGTCCTTGCAATCTGTGAGGTCAACCAAGGGCCTTCGATGGCAGGTCGCATTCCCACCCTGCAGGACGGTCCCCTCTGCCCCGCACCTCCGCTGCTCCCGCGGGCAGAGTCCGTCCAAGACTGAGCGATGGAGATCAGGGGCTCTTCCTTCTGTGCCCCTCGTTTAAAACCGGCACAGAGGAGAGTATCTGGTGGCCCCGTGGGTTCGAGCTCCCCGCAGCATCTGCTCTCCCTTGGAGAGAGAGGCGCAATGGGCAGCAGGCCGAGCCTGGGCTTCTCTACCCCCCCAACCTCCCCCCTTCTCCCCCCCCACCTCCCATCCCTGTCGAGGACAGAGGCAGCACTGTCTTTCCATCAGTCTCTCTCGCACTCGCTTCCCTCACCTCTTCTCCTTTTTAATCTCCCCGTGGCTCCTAAAAGGATTAATTAGAAAGATGTGAGCAGGGGTTGGAACGTCAGAAAACAATCGTCGCCTTCCTATCTGACCTCTCTCACCAGCTGCAGAATTAACAAATTGAATGTCCTCAGCAGACAGGAGTGGCACATGATACGGACTTCATTACCGGCCTCGCCGCGGCCCGTGTGCGAAGCCCCGTTTAAACAACTCTCGCTGATTAAATTCCTGCCGGGCCCTCCCGCCAGACGCTGTTAGAAAATACTCACATCCAATAGCTTCTTAATTTTTTTTAAACATGTGCCAATTATTGGCCTACTATCTGCAGGTGCTGGCAAGCATCACGGCTGGCCTCGCTGTCTGCACTCTTATCCGCTTGGCGCCTGCCTGGGCGCTCACGCCGTCAGGAATAGGACCCTGGGCTCTGGTCTGGGCTGTCAAAAGCTCTCCAGCCACCCTCCAGGGCTGGCCTTTCCTGCCCCCAGCCCCCAGCCCCACACATCTCACCTTCTGAAGCTCACAGCTCTCTCAAACGTTTCAAGGTGACCACACAGCCCGGGTGACCCGCCAGAAGTGGGGCCCAGAAGGGGGTAGGCACAAATTCGGGCCTGGGCCGGTGCCAGCTGCCTCCCAGCCAGGGCGTGCTTCAGGCCTGAGCCAAACAGGGACGTGTAATCGCCACGTCGGGACCAGGCGGAGGGCACAGGCGTCCCGCAGCCTGGCGTTTGCCCACAGGCCCCTTTAAAATCAGTCTCAGAACCCACTCCTCTTCAGGCTCCCGATGACTTAGTCCATCCCTTGTCGGGTGCTGAAGTAAAGCCAGTGAGTGCTGAGCCGTCCAATAGATCCAGATTGATATCTGAAAGCGAAGGTTCGAAGTGTAAGCTATAGAAGTTCCGTCTATGTTCACGTTTGTTTACAAGGACGATAGAACATTTTTTGCCGGTAGTCGCTTCTGCACCGTGTTCTGCTGTAACCCACTCCCTCCCCTTGCCCCCCAGCCTGGGGCGATGACCATGTCTCACTTTGGCCAGCTCCCTGGACCGCACTGTGCCCGAGGCTTCCTTTCACCCTGCCCTTGCCTTTGGAATGGACCTTCTTATTGTCCTCTCCTGCAGTTTTCCAATGTGAGTGGCCGTCACATCTCATTGACGATGGCGGCTCCCACTAGAAATAAGCGATTTCTGCCCATCGTCTTTAGAATGTCCTGTCCTGTCTTTCGATGACACCCAGCACTAGTTCATGGGCGTTTTCTCCCTGGCCCGGTCGCCTGTTGGTGCTTAGGAGACCGTGTGTTCCTGCTTTCCATCGGATGAACTAAGAACTCCCGTGAGCCAAAGGACACGGCGAAGCAGGCATGAGGAGAGGCCGGAGCGACGGAGGGTCACCTCGGAGAGGAGACAGCGGGGTGGGGTGGGGGAGGAGCACGACGTCTCCATTCGGTTGCGTGACAGGCGCTCTCTCACGGAAGAGATGACAGACTCAGGCTCTGCGTCCCCATGTGGCAGAACCAGGGTCCATGGAGGGGTGCAAAGGAGAAACACATTTCGGATCGTTAGAAGAAATGGCTTTGTGACCCTAGGAGCTGCCCAGGATGGAAACGATGGCACCAAGAGGTAGTGAGTTCCCGATCACTGGAGGTATTCAAGCAGAAGGAGAGGGCTGAGCATGCAAGGCTGGGTGAGAGGTGGGGACAGGTGACTGGATTAGACCTTTTTCAACTTTAGATTGTATGACTCTCTTGTCAGAAATAATCATAGTTCGTTTCGGCCACAGCACTTTAGAGATTTCACACGAAGAACAGGGTGGCCCTCGAGGGTCCCAGGAGAAAAGCCAGCCCCGCCTGAAGATCAGGGAGGAAAAAACCAGACATTTTAAAAGGATTTTAACAAATGCAACAGATTGGGTCCACTGAATGTGGAGACACCATCTTACATATTTTAATACCCTAAAAATTGTCGCTGTGTTAAAACTCTGCATAATTCTGACAATTTATAATGGCTATCTAGTTAGAAAGAAAAGCCAATGGGAAAAAATCAGCAAAATTTAGAATCAGAAGTTAGAATTGTTTTATTTAACTTGGCGCATGGTACCTGACTGAACTCCAGCGGATCGGACTCCAGCGGAAGATGATGCGTGAAAGAGCAGATCCCACGGAATTACACGAATATCACTCTTCCCTGCTTCTGCGCCTTCCACGCGTTGTTCCCGCTGCCTGGAATGCGCGCCCTGCCCCGCTCCACCAGACGAACAGCACTGCGAGCACCCCTCAGGCAGGAGGAGCTGATGTGGCAGGCACAGCACCCACCGCTGGGAACCAGAGCGAGCCATTCCCAGGCCTGTCTCCAAACCACAGAGCATGTTAATCCGGGGAAGAGGCCATGGCTTAGCCATCTCTGTATCCCCAGCCTTAGGTTGTACTTGCTACATATTAGCTCTCAGTAAACTACAGTTTGATGACTTGACTAAAGACGTACAGAATGGGGGACCCCAAAACTCCAGGTTGGGGAGGCCCAGCTGGAGAAGAAGGTTGGCAGGTGTTCGAGCCCGGCCAGGGGACTCTTTTCTGGGCCTTCCTGGTCCCCAATGGTTGGCCAGGCTCAGTTCCTCTCCGAAGAGGATCAAGGACGGGCCTCTGGTGAGCACATCTCGGGCCTTTGGAAGCACAAATACTGTGAGCTTGAGAAGCTCGGGCTGCCTGCATGCCTCCAAAATCATCTTATTTGGTTGTACCGCATGCCATCAAATTCACATGAGTTGTTCTCCCGTCAGAGCGCATAGGAAGATCGGAGTGCAAGCAGCAGATTTCGAGGGCCACCAAGGGCTCCTGTTAGAAGGGCCATGGCTTCTGGTCTAATTAATAGCCTATTGCATCTGCATAGCTGGGGGTCCTTCGGCCCACAACAGAGATAATTATGGGATGGTCTGGGGACAGGAAAGACCGATATCTTTGGATTAGCCTTTTGCTATATTGAGGTCCCAGTTTCTTCATGTATTAAATGAGAGTACTGGATTAAATAACCTCTTAGGTCCACAATTCCGCATTGTTTTAATCAGGTAGATTGTATTCAATTGTTTAAGCCAACCACTGATCAAGGGATAAAATAGAATGGTTTACTTTCTGTTTTAACACTTTCTTGGTTAATTGATCTCTTGATTATAGAGAAAAATCACAAAATTCAAGCTCTTCCTCTGGCAGTTTGCAGTTATATCGGTCATTCCCATTGTAGAGGGACACGAGAAACTACGACTTTCATCTTACACCTTGGCGAATATCTAAATTAAGATCAAATTTTCGGACTCTACACATAGTGGATGGACCGCCTTTTCACTATCTCGATTCCCAGAGCTGGAATATTGAGGACTGTTTGATTGCATGGCAATCAGTCGATTAACGGTTATTGACATCCACTGCGGGGCCAGCGCCGGGCCAGGGACCCATGTTGCGAACCTCATCTCAGGGGGCGCTTTCAACATCGCTGATCTCATTCCGACCTCATCACTGCCCTCCGCCTTCCCACGAGGCGTGCTCCCCCCAGAGAACGACGCGGACCGCTCGGAAGTGCTGTGTTTGAAAAGTCATTAGCAGGGCTTCGCCCTGGCAGTGGAAGATGTCACTCTGCCCAGGGAAGGTGTGACTCTGCAGCTCTCTCCTGTCGCAGACGATGCCCCGAAGGATGGCCACTTCCCCAAAAACCTTGAGTCAGCCCAAGACACGGCCTTAGGCTTTATAGGAACCACCTTGTGGGATTTCTCATCTTTCCAACTTTGACTCGGCCGGAAATGCCCTGAGACCACCCTTCTCAGCTGTATTTTAGCACTTCTGCCTCTAACTTCCACAGCAGCACTAAAGGGTAGGGAGACGTGAGACACTAATAGTGTTTCACCCGCACACACTTAAAATAGCCCAGGCTTCTTGGGAACGGCGGCGGCTGGTTCCGTCTAGGCTTCACATGAAGTTGAAGAGGCAGTGAGCCTCCTCGGCTCTCTCTCTGTCTGCTTTTTTGTTCTGACAGGAATGACAAGAACCTGGGAAAGCAGGAGAATCAGGGGATATGGGCTTCTTCGTTTAGCCTATTTAAACATCTTTTAAAGACCTTTGTTGTGAGAGACACGATGGCTCCGAAAGACAGCCTCTGTTCCTTTAAGGAACTCCCAGTCTAGACAAATGAACTGATAAATTACAATACCATGTCATGGCAGGAATAGTTGCTTACATGCTTAATGAATGGCCGTTCTCCCTTCTTTCTTGCTAATGGAACTTCAATTTTATTCCCATTTAACCTGTTCTGCCATGGTGGATCAGTTATGACGGGTCTGAATTAGTCACTGTAAGCCCGATGCCTTTTTCCAGTGACCAGCCCGAGGGACAGATATGTGACTCAGTTCTGGCCAGGAAGACTTCAGGGGAAGTCTTCTGGACAACATCTGAAAAGGAGAATTTCTCCCCGACAAAATGTATTTCAAGGATCAAACCTTTGGTTTCTTCGTCCCTTCTTCTTTCTTGAAAGGTTGGCGTGTAATTATGTGATGCTTCAAATGGGAGAGGCCACGTTGTGACTCGGAGGAGAGCTGCAGACAACCACCGTGGATGGCAAGGTAGAGACATTGGTGCTTATGTCCCTGGTGGCCTCGCTGGACCACCTACCACCTGACTTCCTGTTAAGGAAAGAAACAGTCGGAGCCCCAGTTAGTTGAATTTTTGTTGTTGTTCCTAGAAGCCAAAAGCACTGCTAAATGTGAAAATGTGGAAAGGGGCTTACCAGGAGACAAACTGCCAAATCTGGGCAAGGAAGGCTGCACAGGGGAGCTGACATCCGAGCTGGGTCTCGGAGGGTGAGTGGCGTTAACCAGGTGTAGAAAGCGGGGAACCCTGGCAGGGGCATGGGCTCGACCGATGGGACAGAGACGCAGAAAGACCTGCCACATTTGGGCATGGTGAGGAGTTCGGTGTGGTCAGGAGAGAGACTTCAAGGGAGGCGTGATGAGCGAGTCAAGGCTAAGGTACTAGAGCAGAATGCAGTGGCTTAAGGAATGTAAAAGCTTACTGGTCTCCCAAGTGACAGTCCTGAGGGGAGTGGTCCAGGTGGTCAGGGAAGTACAGCTCTGGGTGGTCCATCAAGGACCCAGGTTCCTTGGGTCTGTCATCTCCCAGGGTGGTTCCCTCATCCGTATGATCCAGGGGCTCTCCACATTTCAGCTTTAGGGAAGAGGATGAGAAACTGGAGAACCGCGTGCTGGCTGTTTGAAGGCCCACACCTGGAAGTGGCACCACCAAATCTCATTTTTGCGTACTGTCAATCATGGGCCACACCTAGCTGCAGGGAAGGCTGGGAAATGTAGTTCCTGGCAATGCAGGCCACTGTCTAGCTAATCCTTGCGGGTAGAGAGACTGGAGCCCATTGCAAAGGGCTTTATGTGCTAAGATGAGGCGTTGGGAAGTTCTGTAGGCAAAGGGAAGCACTGAAGAGCTGAGGAATGACGCGATTGAGACAGATTTTAGTTCGCTGTCAGAATGAAGCCTTCCACAACTAGAAGTGCCCCCAAGGTAAATGACCCGTTTAATGATGAAGTCAGTCTCTCTTCATCAGAGATGTTTGGGCAGATGCTGGACTGCAACTCTTCAGATGCATTGTAGAGGGCACCGAAGACAAGAGAGTGGGCTGGACGCCTTCCCTAAAGGACCACTCCCACGTCTAAGACCCTTGGACTCTGCTTCTAAATGTCTGTCTCACAACAGCGGTGTAATATAAATGCGTCGGGCAGCCTGAGCCTGGAGCAAGGAAACCAGTTTTGAGGATGAGCCAAGCTGAGGTGGTACCAGTGGGGACAAAGAGGAAGGCATGGCTGTGAGGGACACAGTAGAGGAAGGGTCAGCAGGACTCAGTGTCTGATGGGTTTGGGGTTAGGTTTGGGAAACCAGAGGATTAACGCTGACCCTGAGCTTTCCAGTCTGCATAACTAAAAGTGTATCACCAACCCCCTGAGAGAGACAGACAAGAGGAAAGGTGGAGGTCAGGGAAAGGTGTGTTTAAGGTACCCATAGGATGTTCTTCGGGCAGCTGAAAATGTAGGTATCGAGATCACGAATTCGTAGAGAGATCAAGGCTAGGATTTTAAAAATAGGAATTATCAAGACCACCAAGAAAGAATGTAGGAAGCAGAGATGGTTAACCTGGCATTTACAGACTTTTATTATAGGTCCGTGAGTAGGCACTTATGTGTATGTTTATTAGATTTTCAAAGGGACCTGCAACTTAAAAACATGTCAAGAATCACAGCTGTAGAAAGATCATATTCTGTCAGAAAGAAGAGAAGAATTTGGAAAAGACGTTTTTCACAGGTGCCGAAGGGAAACTTCATTCCAGAAAGAGAATGTTTGGCATTCCCAATGCCGTATGGATGTCCCATGGAAGCTGACAATTGAGACATGGCCTTTGGGTTGGACCACCGGTGACCTTGAGGGAAGCCATCTCAGTTGATGGGAGAGAGTGCAACTCAGATCTCAGATTCTTGAGAAATGGGCAGGACGTGAGGATTGAGAGGCAAGGGGTGTGGCGCCCCTCACGAGAAATTTATTTACGAGAGGAAGGGATGGGCCGGATGCTTAAGGTGTAGCCAACTATACTTAACCTCAGGGAAGACAAACAGGTCAGCACGTGGCGGAGAGGAAACCCTGGAGACAGGGAGCGCGAGCTGAGAGTTTCCTGCACAGAAGTGGGCGTGGCCAGACCACAGGTAGGGTGGGGTGGGTGTGAGGAGGGAGGCGGGTGCAAGGGGGCGTGGCCGAGGCAAGGAGAAGCAAGGAGGGAGGAGCGTGAGCACAGGGGCCTAGCGCAGTAGAGAGGAAAACGAAGGAAGCGGAAGAAAAATGGCCTTGCCATTATCTGCTGAGAATGAGGGGTCCGAGGTAGACGTGGGGCCGAGTGGGTGTGTTTGGAATTGCTCGTGTGAGGGGTTAAATGGGGACCAAGGCGTCCAAGCCCTCGGAGCTGCAGCAAAGGGCCGCGGCCTTGACTCCCTGGGCCCCCCTCGGGCCCCACGCTGATGGGCCACAGGCCACAGGCCCACGTCCATTTCCTGCCACCTTGCTGCTAAGCCGTCTCTTTGGCCCAAACGTTCATGTGGCCCCCACACCAGTTCTGGGCCTCCGCCCGTGATGTGATTAAATGAGACCTGTGCCTTTAAGGAGCACCCCCTTCCTCCACCCTTCCCCCTCCAATTACAGCACTAATTTCAGTAATGGAGCATTAATAGAGTAATGGGCGAGCGAGGCCGGCCTGAAGGAACTGTGGAGCTCAGCACAAATTGAGTAAATAAACCATATATTAGATTTCTAAACAATACTTTTAGTCTAGTCTCCAGGGAAAGAGTCGTCAAGACTTACTTAAGTCATCCCTGCAAAGTGTATGTAAAAGAAGTCTCTTTTTGGAGCGTGGTGGTTATGGAAGCCAGAACCCTCCGCCTCTCTTCTCCAGGGATGACGGAGATGAGCTAGCCGCTGTTCCCACATGGGATCCCCTTTTCTCCTTATTTACCAATTCCTCTTACTTTGACAGATGTATCAGGGGTGAGAATCCCCCAGGGTACACCCCTCCCGGGGGCCCGGACAGGAGAGGAGGACATGGGACTCTTCCAGGCAAGAGCAGCCCAAGGCAGGTGGCGGTATGGTTGGGAAGTGGGGGAGGGGCAGGGTCCGGAGAAGAGAGGAATTGGGGTGGGGGAGAGGGGGCATCATTAGCAGATAGCCTCACAATGAGAAAATGACCCCGTTGCCGCTACAGCTTGGCAGCGCTGTTATAGGGGTCCCTTTTAGGTGACCTAAGAATAATAACACACGTTTCAATGACAACTTGCATTCATGTCGCCATAACGGGTAATGGAAAGGACAAGTTCCGCATCGGAAGACCAAGAAGAGGGTCTCAGGTCGGTTAAGTCCCAGCTGTCGGCCCTTGGGCAAATGAGATACCTCTGTGCCTCGGTTTCCTTATCTGTAAAGTAGGACGAGCAGTACCTTTCTGCTTGTTCCCCAGGGAATTATGAGGGACATGGGAGATTGTGTTGGTCGGGGGGAGGCCCGGCCCACAGTAGCTGGACAGGCTGCAGCCTCTGCTTCTGAGGGCGAGGGTGACTCTGGGCGGCGAGGTCTGGGCAGTCGTGGGAAACCCCTGGAAGGTGAGTTTAGTGTCATGAAACATTACCACAGTGGTCACCAGCTCCACGTCCATGATGGTGACCCTCTGAAGCTGTGCGATAGGTTATGGGATTTCAGTATTACTGCTCAGACCCACCTTGACTTTGTTCGCTCCCAAGCCAGTCCTGACTGTGGGCCGAAGCCTACGGCCAAGTGCCTGATTGGTACTCCCTCTCCTCCACAAAGGACCTCTGACTCCAAAAGGGCTGATTCACAGTGACTTCCGGTGACCACAAAGAGACCCAAGGGTAAGGCATTGATAGCCAATGGCTTCTCTACTAAACCTGCCAAATACTCCAGATGTTCCACGTGCCGGGGATGAACTATTGAAGCTAAGCTCCTCGTGAAGCTTCTGTGTGTGTGTGTCGGGGGGGGGGGGGGGCAGGGTGGGGGGTGGGGGGGGGAGGAGGCAGAAGACGGTAGGAAAGAAGCAAAGTGGGTTCTAATACCTCCTCTTAGTGGCTGAGAGTCTGGGGTCTGCGTTCAGAGTTGGGTTCAGATTCCTGTTCCGATACTCCCTGGCTACGTGACCTTCCGTGAATGTGTCATCACCTCTAAGCAGCCCTTTACTAAATGCCGGCGTGTATGAGACACCTCTCTTAAAGGCCCGTCGTGAGGGTTTGGTGACGAATGCAGAACTTGTGTCTTACAAATGGCTGTCGTTTCTTTAAGATCAGGTAGCGTGTTTTGTTTTCTTTTTGCCCCCTAAACCCAGCACCTACATAAATAGAAGGAAGGAAGGTTATCTTGTCTGACTTAGTGGGGAGGGGTCCGGATGTCTAGTAATCCCTCATGGCCTTCAGTGATCTTAGAGCTGGATTCACAGGGGGCGAGGCTCAGGGTTCTTACCTGGTTTCTTGACAGTAGCATCTGCGACGGGGACTGTGGAGGAAGTAGGGTCCTCTCCCTCCCCACGCCACACCCTCTCCACCTGTGCCTCTTCCTGAGATGGTCATTCAAACAGACACCCATTTGTAAACAGTCGAGGCAATTGACTGTCACTCATCTAGAATGACAGACTGCTTTCTGACCTAGGGCTTCGGGCCCAGGTCTGTGTTGGGGAACCCACCCAAAGCGACATGCAGGCCCCAGAAGTACTGCATCCTGACAGGTGCTGGGTGCTCACCACCTCTAGCCATTAGTAAGGGCAGAGGACCTGGCCTTGTTTGAGAGGCCACTCAGGTGAACTTAGCCTTGAACACTTCGGGGTGCTTTGAATGAACAAACAAAGCACACAGAGAAAGGAAAAGGCCCAGAAAAACAAGAGAAAAGTGAACATAATAAGAGAGGGAGGAGAGGCTAGGGGTAGACTTAGCTGGCATCCTGACCTCGTTTCTGGTCTTACCGTTATCGAACTCGGTGACCTTAGACAAGTCACCTCACCCTTCTCGGTCTCTTTCCTCATCTGCAGTGAGCCCATTGGCTGCTTTGGATTGGACAATCCATGCCTTGCATGCAAAAAGGTCGGTCTTTAAGCACAAATGAGAAATGGACTGGACTCCGAAGTTCCGCCTCTGACCTGGCTTTGGGGAGCCAAGTTTCTGGGGCTTATCAGAGCAGGCCTCCACAGCCGCCAGGCGTGACCACTGCTTTCCGAATTCCGTTCTTCATGGTCAGCAAAAATGGAAACTTAGATAATGAGCTAAGCCCTGATTTTTATTGGGGTCGAAGGGCGTTGTGCATCAGGGGCATCCTAGGATGTCTTCACACAGGCATCCTGATACTCTGAGAGGCGTTCTTTGTCTTGGGGCGTGAGAAGACCTTCTGTGAAAACTTGTTTGCCAATATTTTCAGGTTACTCACTGTCATTCAAGTCTCCTTTTATCATAATAGTAGGAGTGTAATAACGATCATCACACTCACGAAGCTCTAACCGTGTTCCAGGCGCTTGACGTGCATCTTTCATCCTTCCAGCAACCCCATAAGTCAATTCGCCTTCTTCACAGACGAAAACAGCAAGGCGGAGAGATCGAGCCTCTTACGCAAGATTACACGGACCGGCTTAAGCTGGGGTAGAAGTAATTGCGGCACCATGCGCCGAGTGGCAAAACTGGCTTGCTTGGCAAGATATGACTATGCCGAAAGCTGTATTCGTTTGTGGTTAAGGAGATTTCAAATGGAAGATGCGTCTTCAAGGCACGGTGGAGGTGGATGGAGCGGGACCTTAATTTCAAAAGCCGGTTAATCGTCTCAGTTTATTTCTGAACCCTCAGAAGCAGATCATCCAGGGGTAGCGCTTTGACCCAGGAGCTTTCCTAGCCTTGACTTTCAGTGAACTCCAGGCCTCGAAAGGGGTGGAAAGTCTAGAAAAGGCAAAAATAGGCGTGGGCGGAGAAGTTCCACCGCACTGTTCCAGCAGGGGGGTCAGTGTTTTAATTTAACTGATGGCTGCTGTCCCGCTGGAGCCCAACGCAGGGTCAGAATGGCATTTGTTGAGCTCGGTGAAGAGACGTACTCCTTAGTTTCTGAAACCGGCACTATTTTTAAAAAAATTTTTTTATTAATGTCCCTTTGATGTGTTACAAGATCCTAATTAGAGCAGTTCAATACATCGGTGCTTGGGCATTGGCACTTCAACACAGGCCTAATTTGCTAAGCACTGGTAGATATTAACCAGTTGGTAATGTGCCCTGACTCATTCCTCAAAGACCCATTTAGGAATCTTAGTCCCACCAGAGGTGCTGAGACCAGATTCTGGCCCTGAGAGTCTGTTCCCATCAGATAGTCCATGACTAATAATACCTCCCTCAGGCCTTTCGTGGATTAGGCTATTGTTTGCTAAAGCTCTGGACAGACAGAGATATGTAAGTGTTAAGTGGTGGCCTCATGGCTCCAAGTTTCCTGCGGTTACTGCCCAGCCTCGAGGATTGATTTGGGGCCTATCTCTGCAGAGAGTCAACTGTCCTGTGTGATCCTCATTCATAACTTCCCGCTACATCTGGAGAGATGCCAGGACACTCAGTTCCCCACCTACGAGGCTGGAAGGGGGAAAAAGGGGGTGGAGCATTACGGAGGAAGGAAGGGAATTAGGGATGCCTTATCTTCAGAGTCCCTCCATTCCTTCTCTGCCGAGGATAAGAATAGCAAGTCAGCCCATTGGCGTCCCGCATGTCCAGCCTGGGAATGAAGAGGAAGGATGTGATATGCCGGGGAGGGGACCCTCCCTTCAGAACTAGCACCTGGAGAAGCAAAAGCATAACACTGACATTTTTCCGAGCCTTCCCTAACTACCAGGCCCTGTGCTCGTGACTTTAAAGGCAATATTTTATTTAAACTTCCCTACAGCCCTGTGGCTTTCTCTGAGGTAGGAACTCATTAATTTTAGAGAAGGCGAATTGAGGCCTGGAGGATCCAGCTCCTTGCCCATCACGCAGCTAGCACGAGGCTGCTGGGGTCTGACCCTGAACTAGCCATGCTCCGTGGGGTCATGTAGGTGGGTAAAGCGGTTTCCAACTTGTCCCCAGCGGGAGCAAACATGAAGGTTCTCTCTCTTGTGGTGGACACTGGATCGCGCACAGGCCCCCAAGGGTCAGTTTTGGGACTGGCTCTGCAAGGTCCAGTGGAATATACTGGGTGGAATGCGGTTATTATTACAGAGAGCAAAGCCTGGACCCGCTCTGATTGATATTTAACAAGTAGATGATTTGCAAACTTTGGAACTCTCGCCTCCTGTTAGCCAGATAGCGCCACATCCCATCTCACGGCTGATCGTGGTGCACCTGCGGGTCTCTCTCTTCATCGGGGCTCCTGCAGACCGTGCTCAGCTTCCTCCTGTGACATCAGGAGTTGCTTTGGCTTTGGTCGCTGCCATCTTTTCTTTCACACAACCTCTTAGGTGCTTGCGTAGATGCCTGGCCCTGTGCGGGTGGAGTAGGATGCTGAGAGGAAC
Organism: Rousettus aegyptiacus; assembly: GCF_014176215.1. NCBI lineage: Eukaryota > Metazoa > Chordata > Mammalia > Chiroptera > Pteropodidae > Rousettus > Rousettus aegyptiacus. The sequence continues at coordinate 40,339,180 of NW_023416288.1, read as the reverse complement.
AGGCAGCGATTCCTGCCTCTCACATGAGCCCAGCCTGGGATGCGGCCAGCAGAGACCATGCAAGGGTTTCGGTCCTATTGTCTAAGTCAGTCCCCAGCTGCACCAAGTATCTTACTGTCATTGAGCTTTGGTTTCTTCATCTATACAATGGGGGCAATAATAAGACCTGCTTCGCTGGGAATAGCAAAGATTACTAGCAGAGATAATTCATATAAAACTTTGCCCCAGGCCCTGGTGTATAACGAGCTCCAATAGCTGTCAGCTGTTATTAGTTTCTGGCTCTCTGGCTTACCCTCTCTTCATAACAGCTGCTGGTTCCTGGCTCAGTGGTCCCCGGCTCTTGAATCTGTTTGGTTGCTGACTCCCTGAGAACATAGTCTCAGTTTTTAACTGGCTAGCTTATAAGACCATGTGGTGGCTTGTGTCCCCAGGGAGGCCTCAGCTGGGGGAGCTGGCCTGGGTGCACATACCTGGGCCCAGTTTGAATAGATGTTTTGACCAAGAAGATGTGTGAATGGCTAATCAGTACATGGAAATATGTTTAACATCATTAGCCATCATGCAAATCAGAACTACAGGAAGATGCCATTCACACCTAGTAATGGAGTCAGCAAGTGTTGATGAGGATGTGCAGAAACTAGAACTCTCATGCATTGCCTGTGGGAATGTAAAATGGTGCAACCATTTTGGAAAAGGGTTTGGCAGTCTCTTAAAGAGTTAAATAGTTACCGTACAACCCAACAAATTCACTCATAGGTATCTACGCAAAAGAAAAAAACATATATTTATTTACACAATGATTTATATGTGAATGGCCATAACAGGCCCAAACTGAAACAATCCAAATATCCGTCAGCTGGTGAACAGTTAGACAAAAGGTGGTATACCTAGTAAATGGAATATAATTCAGTCATCAAAAGGAATGGATACATGCTAACATACGCTGCAGCATGAATGAAGGCTAAGTAAAAGAAGCCACGCGCGGATGAGCACATGCTGTACAATTCCATTTACGTGAAGTGTCCCAGAAAGAAAGATCTGTAGAAGCGGAAAGCAGGTTAACGGTTGCTGAGCGGGGGTGAGAATGCTGATCACAAGGGAGCTTTTGGGGCGATGGAAAGGTTCTGGAATTGGATCAGAGAGATGCTTGCACAGCTCTATACATTTCCTAAAAAAATAACTTTGTTGAACTGTATACTTCCTGTTGACTTTTTGGTACATAAATTATACCTCAGGAATGATGTTAAAAGAATAAATGCGCATCTGAGATCACGCAAGTAGCGGAGCAGGAATTCGGGCCCAGTGTTCCTTCGGTGCCCTTCTCGCTCCCCTGTGCCGTTTGCTCCGAGGTGTGTGAGCTTGCCTCCCCGGCAGGTGGACATCCCTTGGAGAGCAAGGAGCATGCCTTTACGGCTTTGGGACTCCCTCGCGGTGCTCTCAGCAAATACGTGGCACCGAACTGGCAGCACGTCGCCTTATGACGGGATCGTTCTGTGCCAGGAGAAACCGCGCGGGGCTGCTGTTTCTCCAAACGCTGCCTGGAGTGTTGAGACGTGAGGGGTAGATAGTCCATCAAAGGCATGCCGCCCGAAGAACAATGTAGTGGCAGGGCTGGCTGACAACGAGAGACAAAGAGCTGTGCTGTGGAACACTGCCCAGAGCAACCTGTCTCTTCCTGCTCAGCCCAGCCGGCTGTTACAAGGACCACAAAAGGCTGCTGGGGAGATGACAAGAGCGTAAGAATTTGCTGAATGTGTTACCCTCGATAGCAAGAGTAAACCCGAATGACCTTCCTGGGACACGCAGTGGAGAGTATTAGAAGGTAGGCCAGACCCGGGTCCAGGCGGGGAGGCCCGATACGTGTGTGAAGACCTCACAGTGGCCTCCCACGTTTGATCCACTTGGTAGAGTTAATGACTTTGTTAAAAATCAATATCAATTTTTTTTTCACAATTTAAAAAGGTGTTACTAGGGAAATTTGTCCAAAGCTTGAAAATGGGGAAAAAGAGACTGTCAGGTGTCCTTTCGGTGACTTGCTGGACATTGTCTAGCATACTCTATATCTAAGGTGAGCACTTTTTGACTGGCTTTCTATTGATTAGGCTATTTTCCAGCCATAGGGGCAGCGGTTCACTTGTAGAAAACTTGGTGACAATGCAAACAATCCCTGCCCACAGCAAAGCAAGTGAATTTCGTCCAGTAGATATAGAAAAAAATAACCCAAAATATGAAACTTTATTGCCCTTTCAGATATTAACCAGTTCTGCATCTATTAGCAAATTTATTTTAGCATTCTCGACTGCCCGTAGACATCGCTCATCTTCAAATTCTTCGATGCAACAATCTTAACACCCTGTGGGTTCCCTCATTAATTTATGAGTCAAATAAAATCTTTAACACACATTCCTTTTATATTTTATATTCCTTTTATATTTTAACTTTTCGAAGATTATGCTTTAGCTGTGTTCATAGACACAGTTTATGTTCACGGCTATGGTGACTGAAAATTGTGCGCTGGCGTCTGATCAGACGACTGAGGAATTTCTTTTCCCACCTCCATCCTGACAACCCCCTGTTCCTTCTCTATCGGTCCAGCAGGCACCATTGTCCCTGCCAGGAAGCTCTTGCTAACCTTTAGATTGGGCTACGTATCTTTATTCAGGGCTTCGCCGCAAGCTCTCTCTGGATTTTTCTTTTCTCCTAACACGGTAGGCACTCCTGCCTGAAAATGGTGAAAGTCCAAACAGGGGCATAGTCAGGACAGTTTCAGTGTGTGGTTTCTGAATAAGCAGTGGGTGGAGAAGACCCTGCCACTGGTTCAGACCATGGCCGAGTCCCAGGTGTTGCAGAGTTTATCTTACTGAGGCCAGCAGGCCAGCTCGCAGAGCAGGCGGGCGAGCAGAGGCTGGGGACCGGCGTGGAGCCCACCTGCGAATTCTGTAACTTTTCTGGGCAGGCCGTTTTCTCCTGAAGTCAAACCACCCAATCAAAGTTCAGCTGGCCCACGGGGCACAGACACCACCGGTGGCCCATTTTTTATGTCGAGATTAACAATGCTGTTTGAACACTTAAAAAAATTGTTGAGGGCGGCTCTCATGTTAAGGGTTCTTACCCTGACCCCAAATAAAACAAAGCGAAGGGGCATGAAGAAACTTATGGAGGTGGTGGATATGTTTACCACCTTGACCGTGGTGACGGTTTCATGGGCGCGTGCACATGTCCAAACTCGTCGGATCGTATCCATTAAATATGTGCGTTTTGGGGGGTATTTTAATTATATCTCAATAAAGCTGCTAAACATTTTTAATATGAAATTGTAAAAAAGATTAATAGTGTAAATGTGGTCAAATAGCCAAGGGTCCTGGGTGAACAGAGAGAACTGGCTAAAACAATTCAAAACCACTGCAAGTCCTCAAATGACTACGTGCCGGGTAGTACACAGAATCTAGCTCTGTGGCCCTTCTTCTCTCTCTCTCTCTCTCTCTCTCTGTCTCTCTCTCTCTCTCTCTCTCTCTCTCTCTCCCCGCCCCCCATCAAACCCAAGTCTCAGAGAGAGGATGTCTTTCATATATTAAAAAAAAAAGTTTATACTTTCCTTTTCTCAGTTCTCAGGTAAGGGTTAGCTACATGTGAGCACTGTTGTGATGTACAGACACTTCGGTTGGACTAACTTGGCCTAATGACTTCCCCAAGTCGAGTGAGCATAGGCCCATACATCTGCAGGCAGCCATACCTGTCTACACGTGGGAAAATTGTAGTTATAATATGTTATTATTTGTTGTTATTATTTAAAAGAAATAGAAAAGCACATGCATACACACTTATGTATACATAACAGAAAAACTAACACAATGAGAACAAGATTATTACATTCGCACTATTAATAATTTTTAAACTCTCATCACAAAAGGCAGAAATATTTAGATTTAGTTTAAATAATCTAAATAAAATAATTTAGATAAAATACTTATATTCTCTAAATGTCAAATTACTATATTGTATACCTGAAACTAATATAATATTATATACTAACTATACTTAAATGAAAACAAATTTAAAAATTATATTTCATTTATAAGAGACATACTTCAAGTGACACAGAAAGATTGAAAATAAAATTTTAAAGGGGTAGGCAAAAAAAAATACGTGCTAATATAGGCAAAAAGAACAACATTATCAATATTAACATCAGGCAAAGGAAAATTCAAGGGAGAAAATTAAGTAGAGCAAATAAATACATAAACATTCGATCGTTTATTAAGACACTAAAGAGAATTCAAGACATCCCAAAGCATAGAAATTGTACAGTCTATGTTTTCTATCCACGATGCAATAAAACCAGAAGTAAAAACAAATGTTGAAAATTTTAAAGAAAAAATGTTTTAAAACTTGAAAAGTTTATAAATGCATTTCCAAATATTAGTGAATGAAAAAAATAGAAACCATAGCTGCAGACTACTTAAAAAATGACAGTAAGAATATTGCCTCTCCACTCTGGGACGTTGCCAAACTTTGGCAGTAGATTGTGCCATTCTTCCCAATTGTTTTGCTACCTTCCCTGTGATGGGGATTTGATAACCTGCCCCATCCCTCTCCGCACCGCCACCACCCCCCCCAACCCTGACTTAACATTTGCTTGGCCGCTAGAATGCGAAGGGGAGTAACATATTTCCCGTCCAAACAGAGCCTGTAAGAGCCACTGCTCTTTCCTCTGCCATGAGACCAGCACATCCCAGCTAGGAGGCCATTTCTCCAGCTTGTATCTCAGAACGAAGAAGACATTGATCAGAGCTGCAGCCAACATGCAAAGGATGTGTCACGTGAGAAAGAAATACACCTCAGAGGTTGTAAACCAATGAGATTTGGGGATTATTCATCCTTGCAGCACACCCTAGCAAAAATGAATACGGCTATAGGCAGGAAAGAAAATCAGAGTCTCAAGTGCCTTTTTAATGAAAAACAACAACAAAATAACCTAAGCATTTAACTCATTCCAGAAAGAGAGAGAAATATAAGGGAAGCAGGAGACAGGTAGCACAGAGTTTAAAGCAAAGTTAATTAGAAAAGTGGAGAAGCAATAACGAATGGCAAATCCATTCTTTCAGCATGGCCAGTTACACTGGCAAACTCCCCACAAACATAATCGAACAGAAAGAGAAAAAGAGAAGCAAATAAAAAAATATAAAATATATATAAAATAAATGTAATAAAAAATATAAAATATCAATAATGAGAAGAGGATTTAGGCAAAGGTACAAAGAGAGATTATGGAAACTTTTAAGAAAAATACAATGTGCATCTGTATGTTGATTAATTAAAAAATCCTAATTAAGTGCATTTTTTAAAATGAAAATACAAATGGTCAAGTTTATATGAAATAAGTTGAGAGTCTATACAGAAAAAAATGCATGAAAAAGGTAGAAAAAATGTTATAGGTTTATTGTTAAAGTACTGAATCCAGAGAAATTTATTGACAAATTCTTTCATACCTTTGAGGAACATATAATCCTTGTGTTATTAACTCTATTAAAAGGGAGAGAAATAAAATCCTCACAATTTATTTTAGAAGACTAGTATAACTCCGATATTAAAACTTGACATAGTAGAACCTAAAAAAGAGACAAGTAACTACAGATTAACTATACAACTGTATAAATGTAATAATCCCATGTAAAATATTAGCAAATCTAAACTAGAGCCATATTTAAAAACATACTCTGCCGAAGTGAATTTATTCTAGAAGTATAAGGATGACATAATTTTAGAAAATTTACTACTATTACTAGAGCAAAAAAAAGTATTAGCGTTGAAATGGCAAAAATATTGACGTCAAAAAATTTTGATAAAATCCAAAACCTATTCCTGATTTGGAAAAAAATTAACTCTTAGGGAGAAACAGAAAAAAATTTAACTTAAGAATTCTGAAATTAATATTTAAAAATTAATAGCACAAAAATAAATAAGAATCTCTTTTTAAGTCAAAAAATAAGGCAAAAATGCCTACTATGACCAGAAATAAGAGGTATAAATATTAAGAGGAGAAAAAAATATTTTTCTCATAAGACGATTGCCTATCTGGAAAAACTAAAACCAAATACACTCTAGAGTAAAATAAGGTGTATATTATTTAAAAACAAAAATAAATAAAAGTTAGAAAAATTGTATATATAGACGCATACAAACACAAACACACAGAACCATGGTGTATGCATTTTCCTGATAAAAGAGAGAAAACATTGATAAATTAGATTTTTAAAAACTTCTACGTAGCACAGAATATAACAAATGAAACCGAGAGGCACAAGTTAAATTGAGAGAAATATTCGAAAACCATCCTAAGTGTTAATTCCCTTGACAGATAATGAACTCTTACAAATTGTTGGACACGTTCATTTATTCAAATATTTATTGCGCACTTAGTCTTTGCCAGGCATTCAATTTGTAGGAGTTTGGAGGCATAAATGAAGAAACAGATAGAAACCCCAGCATCTGGAGTTTACCTCTTCAGGCAATTTATTTTAAAAAATTCAAATACTAGTAAAAATAAAAAAAATTCCTGACTTCCATTAGCAATTAAATGTGAAAGAAATAGTTTATTTAAATTTTTCACTAAATCAGTAGAGATTTTAAAAAATTGATTATACTCAGCATTTGTCAAAGGTGTGGGAAACACACACTCTTACGTGACTCTGGAAGAAATATAAATTGGTAGAAACTGTAGAAATCTGTTTGGCAATCTTAAGAAGGTTGACCAGCCTTTCCTCTTCTAGGATTTTTTACCAAGTGAATAAATATATAATTACAAAAAAAAAAAAAATTGACTACAAGGATATTTAGTTCAGAGCTATTTGTAAAAGCAAAAAAGTTAGAAACAATCAGAATTTGGTATACTTACACAGTGTAGAACATACCTACATATGTAAAATATAAGAAATCATATTGTAGAAGAACATGTCACAATACAGAAATATTGTTAAATTAAAATGCAAGTTATACTATGTACTGAATGATTCAATTTTAAATGAAAAAAATATATGTGGCTTTAAGTATTGGAAAGATACACATTAAGATAATTATTAACATTCTTTCTTAGTGGTACGATTTCCTCCTTGTGATTTAGGTGGTATGGCTCTTTCAATGAAAAAAAGTACTGTTATTTTTTTTCAAGCTAATGTATAGATTAAAGATATCCATATGCCTTAAAGGTTTTAAATTTTGTTGGATCCTATTTAATTATTGCAGAAAATCTCTCAGGTTTTAAACTAACTCCCTTTAAACATTCTCAGGCCTCAGAAAAGGCTGCCAGGAGACGCAGGTCTCAGAGTGCCGGGGTTAGGGTAAAGCAGATGAGGTGGGTTGTTTGAGAGCAGGATTGGAGCTTGTCTTTTAAAATTTTTTTGATATTTTTTGATATCTTGTTCGTTGTGGAGCTTTTGCATTAATTTTGTTTTTAAAAAATATTTTATAAAAGTATTACTTTTTTTGAGTGCCATTTTGTGGCACCCTCTCCCAAATTTGGCACCCGAGGTCAAGGGCCACACTCGGCTCACCCTGTTCCCAGCCCTGCTCCCTGACAGCCCTCTGCATCCTCCATGCTCCACACACAGCATCGCTACCCGTCCTGCTTCTGCCCCTCGCCCCCTCCTGGCAACCGAGAAGCAGATGGTGGTGCTCTGGCTGGGGTGAGGGGTGGTGACAGCAATCCCAGCCATTCACGAGCGCTTCCTCTGGCCTGGCCTCTGTGCAAAGCATTATCTGAATCCTTGCAAAATAGTATGACAGCTCGGGTAGCAGAGAATCCTATGCATTCTTCAGTACCATTCTTTCCTCTAAGTAACAAGACTTTTTTAATTGCAGCTAGGCACATGGCCATCCAGAATAAAGACCACACTTCCCAGGCTCTCTTGCAACCAGTTGTGCCATGTGATTAAGTTCTGGATGAGAGAAATTAAGGAGGCATGCCATGCAATTTGTAAGACTTGTCGGTGAAGGGGAAGGCCATTCCCTTTCTTTCTTTGCCTGCTTCCTCTGTATGGAACATGAGTGTGAGGGCTGGAGCAGCAGCATCCATCTTGGACCAAAAGATGCAAGCCAGCACTGAAGACGGTGGAGCAGCTGGGTAGAAAGAATACTGGCCCCTTCGTGCGAGGATTCCATCCTGGGCCTGGACTGCCGTCTTACGTAAGAGAGAAACAGACTTCCAAAACCACTGTTAGCTTAGGTTTCTGGGCAGTCCCAGGTCAACTTCACCCTAATTCATTCTGACTGACTTTACTGTTAAGTCCCCTTTGTAGATGAGGAAACTAGAGTCAGAGAAGTTAAGCACCGTTCACAAGTTTGCACAGCTACTAAGTGACGGATCCGAATCCGAAGCCAGGTTGTCTGACGCAGTGCCCTAGCTCTTGATCCTGTGCTCTTACAATTCTGTGTTCAGGGAAGATTTCTGGATCCGAACGAAGGGCTTTGAATCCCTGATTTCAGATCCTCATCCCTATGCTTTTCTCCAGGCGAAGCCCTAAACCCTTCTGGAGCTTCGGCAGTTGAAAATTTCTTCGTCAGTGTCTTGTCAGCAGCTACTGCCCATACCTTGCTGTGTCCTCTGTCCACTGCGTGACACCCCACTGTTTATTTGCATTGGTCTTTGAGGATTGCGCATTATTGTTACCCAGGACCGAGGTTACTCTGCTCCTCCTACCATGAGAGTGATAGGGGTGGGGGTGGAGAGGACTGCACCCCTGTAGACACTTCGGAAATCCCACCACCTTAAGGCAGCCTCGTGGGGACCGGCCCCAGCCTCGGTAGCTCTGTGGCATTTTGACACTGGGTGGCGCTGAACTGGCAAAGTGATTGCTGCCCTGCGTTTATCCCCTGAGGGCAGGTCAGCGCTCCAGGAAGTTCATCGCCTCTGCTGCCTCAGTAACTGACGTTGGATGGTGGGCTGAATGCGTTTCAGGCTTAGACGCAGTTTCCTCAGATCTACAGGCAGAAAAGCTTTTGCCATCTCCCCCGCCCCACGAGTGACCAGTGTCTCAGCATTAATGCATCTGATGGCACCGAGCCTTGGTGGCCTGAGTGAGGACATCGCCAAGCAGGGATCGAAATCACATTTTTATTTACATTATTACTTTTCCACAGCTCGGTTTCTTGCAGGCTTTTGATCTATTAGGCCACACTCTTTAGTTTGGACGGAATCCTTGAATTACTTTACTTTTTCTTCCAAGGCTCAAAGAACTTGATAAACTTGTACTAATTCATCAAAATAGTCATCTCCAGTGTTACTATATCAGGTCCAAAAGTGAAACTGCTTAAAAGCACACAGCTAGGGAAACAATTTATACACTTCCAAGTGGAGACTTTGTGATTTTTTTATTTGTGAAAAAAAAAAATCACTGTTATTTTAGGGAAACCCTGAGTTTAACCAACTCTTGTTAGAATTGGGTGAATTCGGATCCAGCAAATCACAGACCCTCTCTCAGCCTCAGTAGTTTCATCTGTAAGACGGGAATGATTGACAGAATGTGCCGCACAGGCTCGCTGTGTGTAAGGCTGCTTGGGACAGCGCGTGTAAAGGATTCAGCAGGCATTCTGCAGCAGGGTCAGACCTGGGGCTGATCCTGAATAGTAGGTGGAAAGAGCCATCGTGAAGGATATTCCAACGGATGGTGATGCGCCTTACTGCAGCGGACACCCTCGCGGTTCGGGGGGGGGGCACTGAAATGTCTGCGTAGAACATGGGGACCTTGGTTGCTATTTGCCTCTGCCTCGTGCCCCATCATAATGCAGAATCGATGTTTCTGCCCATCCTAAATCTCAGTTTTTGCCCCTTTGGGAAGGCAGCACTTTTTTCTTATCACCGTAGCCTCAAATTTTTCTTTCTCTGCCTCCCACTGCCCTGAAAGGATAGTTGGTAAGAAAACGCTTCAGCTTGTTTGGAAAGTCTAGCCTCCTAATTCATCACGAAATGTAGAAATCTGATCAACCGGCCTCATTAAATTAAGAGCTCACTATCACTGCACCGAGAAGTTTCAGAAACAGAGGAAGTTGGTCGGATCGGTGGGTGGCGGGGAGTAGCTCACCCGCCCCAAACACAAACACACGCACTGTCTTAAAATAGCCAGAACTGTTTTCTCTGTTTTCCCTCAAGTGAAGGCTCATTCTGAAAGCAGATCAAGTGGAAAAACACAAAGCCCTTCAGATTTGTCCTGCTTTGTAACATTAAATTGGGCTGGAGCATGTGATGGGGGTGGGGATAGTTTCATAATATAGTAAGTGGAACCTTTTAGCTTCGGTAAGTGAGTCTGACTCAGGAATGCAAGCGATTGTATCTCCAAAAAAAATCAATAGTAAGATGCACGATTGCTCCCCTGGTATCGAAAGAATTAGTTGATCTACATGCTAAATGACAAGCCTCTTGATAACAGGGATTATGCGACCTGCCTTTCCAGCCAGGGCTGCCGGGGACTGTCCTTTAGGTCTCTAAGGCAGAGATAATCTAATTAGGACAACAAAGACCAGGTCCATTTGAGGGGAAGGCATCCGTGGGGGCGGGTGGGGGGTCGCGAGGTGAGGGTGGGCGTGTGGGGAACTGCGCTGTGTCCTGCGTTGGCAGGAAGGGCCTCGTCCAGAACAAAAGCACCTAGGTGGTGAGCTTCTGGGAGTGAGGCCAGGAGGGGCGGGGGCTGCCTGAGGGAAGGGTGGACAGAGGTCACCTCTAGACCACAAGTCAGTCTCCACTTTGGCTCCACAAACACTGCCGCTCTGGCTCCCAGACTCCAGCCAGGCCTGACGAAGGAGCGAGTGAGTCTCCAGACGTTCAGACCCTCAGAAGCCCTCCAGCCAGTCCCAGGCGAAGAAGAAGAGCCTGAGACACACGTGGCCGTGGCCGGTCCAGACCAGGCCGCCTACTTCCTCTGCGTCCACTCCACCCCCTGGGGCCAGCCAGGCCCTGCCGGGGTTTTCACCTGTTCATAGCCAAAGAGAAAAATAAGGCCATGAGCTGCATTTTTCAGGGAACTAAACTTTTTTCATTTAAATTTAGGGCGGTCCTCTCTTCCAATATCATGTCCTTCTCACGTTTTTGGCGGTAAATGTTCCCTTTTAAAAAGCGACATGACGGAGGCAGTAGCGAGGAGGGGGTTTTGCTTCCGGCGGTTTTTCTTCGGTGTATTTACAAAGCTCTTACCTGGCATGATAAGAAGTTTCCATTGATTCCGAAAACATTCATCTCTGAAATTTCACCAGACTTTGAAGGCTGAAAACTTATGAAACCATCTTGTCAAACAGCCTTCTCAACCAATGTTTTTAAAAGGTACCCGCATAGGTAACACAATAAGCTTTGCTTCTAGTCTGTGCATCTTCTATATATTTTTTTGGCTTCCAGGATAACAGATGTTTTCAGTACCATGGAATTTCTGAGGCATCCATTAGGTGGGTAGTTTCCCCATTTCCTAAAAGCGGAAGGACCCTTTACGTAACCAGGGCACGCAGAACCTCGGTGTGGTGTGAGGCCGGCGAGCTCTGGCTGAGGCGAGGGGAGCACAGAGCCCTGCCACCCAGGCCCCTTCTTCCGATGCCCCGCCCCCTTCGGGGAGCCTGGGTCCTTCATGTGTCTCTGAGCTGCGGGAGGCGGGTGTGCTGGAGACAAGTTCTGTCACCCTGCTCCATTCTGGCCCAGTGGGAGAGGACCTCCTTTCCTCTCCCTGGACGCTCATGACGTGGAGAGTCTGAACTGGCTCATCACTCTAAGGTTTCAAACCCTAAAAAACCGACTGTCCGTGAGGTGAACCTTCCCACACCCAGGGCAGAGATGCTGGGTGATTTACCATGATTTATTGGAGCGGAGCTTCCTACTCATCCAGGGGAGCATGGGTGACGTCCACGAAAGCAGCTCCAAGGTTCTATTGATACTGTCACTCAACGTGGGAAATTAAGAAACACTGTTGGGGAAAGGGGTGAATGATTATCTCCCAACCAGTTCTATTGGCAAACAAACATTAGTAATGCTACCTAAGGAGAGACTAGAAAAAAACGTGAGGAGGTCTTAGTACTAACAGGAAAAGATCCTGAAATTTTATTTTTTCTGTCCCCACCCTCTACCACAAATTCCTGAGTTTCTTACAATACATACACGATATATTAATTTAGTATTGTTTTTATTAAAAATTATATTAGTGATAATTGTGAAAGTTTTTTGGGGGGGTTTCTTTTGTTTTTGGTAAGAACAAGCTTGCAAGATTTTGCTAAAGGGGAAGAAATTACAAACATTTTTGGATGGAGAGCTAGAGCAAAAATCTTCAGGGGGATTATCTATATCTGACTTCCTTGCTAAGTTCTGAGGACCAAATTCTAGAATAAGTGAAAGCTAACATCTGTTTAGCTTGAGTTAATACTGTACTTGGAAGGCTTAACAATCTCTCTCTTTAACTTATTGAAGTTCTGAGAACGTATATTAAATCAATTTGCTTAGGCATGCAGTTGAGTTGGGTTTTTAGAGCACACTGCTGTCATCTGAACCTTACTCTGATTGAGTTTTAGAAGGTCATGCCTGAATGAATGAGAGGAGGGGAGGTAAAAGAGAGGGGATCCCCAAGTCCTACCTCTCTTCTAACTGTAATGAGATATACACGTATATTCTAAAAATTAAAACTAAATTTGCTATTCGCATTAGCTTCTGATATCAATTGCTGAAAACCTATTGTGTTCCTGCTATCCTTATGGGTACCAAGAAAACTTTCATAGTTGGGGAGAAACAATGGGCACCAAGGAGGTAACCCAGGCACGGAGCAAGACTGTAATTAAATGCTAAGTTGTGTGGTCCGTCAAACTCAGTTGCTGTCTATGTGGGGTGTGGCAGAAATAGGCCTTGAGATTTGATTTGATGGGTGGAGAGAATAATGGAGCATATTCTAGGCAGGAAAGCACCAAAAAAGAAAACTCAGAAGTAAGAAAGACATAGCTGTGGTTCAGGGGGAAGGTTGTGTCAGATTCTGACTTCTTTGGAAGACAGGAAAAATGAGATTAGATGGGTAAGATGAGGCCAGATCACGGGGGGGTTTTATGTCCAAGCCGGTGGCCACAAAAGATTGAAGTGGGTTGATGTGTAATGCCTGTTCTGACATTGACGTTTTAGAATTCCACAAATCTCAAGAGAAAGGCGGCCAGACCGAGCCTGGCTCGAGCCTCCTCCGGGGAGGAGCTTGAGGGTGGTACAAGCCAGGCCGACTGTGGAAGGGAAGAGGCTAACCCACGGCCGAAATGCACGGCTCCTGGAAATCTGAGCAGCCGTGTCTGTAGACGCTGTCTGTGTTAGACGGTCCATATGGTACAGAGCGTGGTGTAGGCGCCTTGAGGTCTCGCTGTGGGAAGTCGATGAAAGGCCTCTTCTAGAAACAGCTTTCTCTAAGGGTCGAGGCTGGTGGCAACATTCCGTATGTCATTGTTTGCTTCCTCCGTGGCTTCCTGTGCGTCCTCAGCTTCCTGTGACCAGTCTGGCAGATGTTCTCGCCCAAAGGGACTTTACAACAAAGCAGCCTTTCTCCCTGACGGTGCCCCCTGCTTGCTCGTTCGCCAGCGTCCTTGGCTTCTGAGGGGTGTGTTTTGGAGACACGGGCCACGGCAGGATGAGGTCACGGCCGCGTGCAGGAGGCGCGGCGCACCCTTCATCCGTGGAGCCGACCTGCATTTACTACCGCGTCTGCCTTCTCAACATCGAGGGATCCCCTTCGGAGAGCCATGTTGCCAGTGGCTCTGGTTAAACTTCAAGAATGCAGATAAGGCCGAGAGGCTTGGAGCCATGGTATTTGAATGTCTAGGCGTTTTGCAGGCCTGGATTGCTTAATTTATTAATTTGTTAGTATTCGGACAAGAACACGGCAAGATTCTGCGCTTACCTCTTGAAACGTACCTTTTCTCAAGCCAGATGTCTTTTCAGGAACTAAGTATGTGACACCCCATCTGAAAAATTCAGCATGGCAGGAATGATGTCTGTCTTTTAATTTGCTCTTTTCTAGAAAGCTCTTCAGTTGGCACTTGACAGAACAAACATCCATCGTCTCTTGCCACTTATAAATATATCTTTGAAAGATGTGCCTCGAGACAATAAAGGGGAAAACTATATATTCCTGACCGGCATTTTGCGTGTCATAGTTCTAGGATGCGCAGGAGTCTATGCTAGAAATGAAGAGTTTTGATTCAAAAGGAGCCGAACTCATTTCTCTCCGGCTCTTGAGCTGGGTTTTGTCACATCCACCTCCCACCCATCCATCCATCCGTTAATCTATTTGCATATCCTCTGCCTATCTGTCTGTAACACATACTATTTTTTTCTATACGTACATACACGTTACGGTTTCTCTCTGGCGTATCCATTTTGTCAGCATTACCGTTATTAGGTAGAGGAGGGGTTAACTGATACCGCAACAGTCGATGCGCCACAAAGTGGCAAATGCGTGGGGAGCGTGTACAGCATCGAGACGGGGGACAAACGGAGGTTCACAGCTGAGGCCAAAAGAAGCCGGACAGCATGCAATTTCATCACACTCCTCAGATTAGTGTGCACTTAAAACTAGTGAATTGTTTAATTCTGGAATTTTTTCATTTCACGTTTTCAGACCACAATTGACTGTGGGTAACTAAACCCGCAGAAAGCGAAACTGCGGAGAAGCGTGGACGATTGTATTAGTGACGAGGGGGACGGAACACAAGAGCTTCCTTTTCCAGCAGATGCGTGAACTGCACAGCTTTGGAAGGGACTGGGGAGGAGCGTCCGGGACCACCGGAGGTCAAGCGCGGGTCTACTGAGCAGAAAAGGCACCGGTGGGGGCCGCTGGGGGCAGAAGTCTGGGCATGGCTTAGCTGTCTTCTCGGGGTCTCATAATCCTGCAGTCGAGGAGTCGACTGGGCTCTGTTCTCATCCGAGGTCCTGACTAGGGAAGAATCCACTTCCGAGCTCAAGTTGTCGGCAGAATTCATTTCCTTGCAGCTGTAGGACCGAGGGGTCCGGCTTCCCGCTGGCTGTCAGGAGACCTTCTTCATCTCCTAGAGGCTGCCTGCAATTCCTCCACATGGCCACTCCATCAAGTGAACAAGGAGAACCTCTAGCTACGGGCACCACTAGCGAGACAGCGTTTTATAACATACCATAGTCGTGAGAGTGACATCTATCACCTTTGTCATTTTATATTAGTTAGAAGCAGGTCACGGGTCCTGCCGAGGCTCAAAGCGAGGGAGTTATACAGTGACTACTAGGAGGTGAGGTCATGGGATCGGCCTTAAAGTCTGTCCACTACTGTGTACTCTGCATTTTGCATTTTTGACAGGTATTCTAATAGCAAAGGATCGTTGTGAGCTCTCTCCCTAGAGTCTCTGCCTGAAACCAGCCACTTCTAGGTGGAGTCCCCACCTGGTTCCTGGCCTCTCTTCTGCAAGACCCGGTCCTCAGCCTCAGCTCTCATGCCTTGTCCTCCACAGACAGTCTCAGCTATCTCCTCTGTAGTCACCATGCACACAAGACCACCGATGTCACCCTCGAGACTCTCCCTTTCCCCCTCAGTCATGCAATTACTTCCACATCCTGTCCATATTAGTTCCTAAGAGTCTCTCCAATTAATCTGCTGCACCCGCTTTACATTGCCACGGAGACCGGCGTAGTCTAACCTTCCCTCATCTTTGGTTGGAGCTGTTATGTAGCCCTCTGGCCAACTTCTCTGCTTCCACGACGACCCTTCGAATCCACTCTCGAGTTCCATCTTCCTCACCGGCAAACACAGAACATTAATTGTTTTCCTTCTGCACCGTGCTAGTCCATAGCTCTGTGGCTTTGCACACCCTGCTTTATTTCTCTGCAATGCTCTTCTCCCGCCCGGTCCCTACCATTGTGCTTGTTTGGAAACCACCCACTTATCCTTCAAAATCTAGCTAGGATCCAGGACTATTTTCCTGACTACAGACAGACTAGTTCACCCCCTCTAAACCCCCCCCCCCCCCCGTTTTGATTTACTTCAAAAGGCAGGAGCAGCAGTGGAGGGGGAGAGGCCACCGCTGGGAAGAGTCCCTCGGAGACAGAGCGTGGCAGGGGCGTGATGGCGACTGGGCGAGCCAGGCCATCCCTGCGCTCTCCGCTCTCCGCTCGCCTCCCAGGCCCGGGAGACCGGAGCTGGGGGAAGGGACTCCGTGCCCGTGGAGGACCCGATCGACCCACCTCGTGCCACGTGCTGGGCAGGGCATGACTGCGGACTTCACCTCCCTCCGAGGTTGCTGGTGGTGTCCGTATTACACAGATGAGAGAGGTGTGATTTTTCAAAAATTATATTATTATTAAGGGCCAGAAATGAGTTTGAACACAGGCTTCTCGGACAGCAGAGTCTGTATTCCTCTATAATGGGTTCCTTATAGCTGAAATAAAAGATTTAAAGATCACACCCTGTTTGATGCAGGAGACAATCGAGCGTGAGAACATGGTGATTCTCTTTCTGGAAGTCTTGGGACTGTCAATCTCACAGGCCACCGAGATAATTTCATGAGTACTAGGTAGTTGTTAGAAGAGTTTCTTTTAAAAAAATCTGTTAGACAGCTTTTCCCAAGAAACGCCTTTCAGCTAACATGATTTGAGATAAGCAGATGTCAGGATAGACCACCAAAGAGTCAAGAAGCCCAGGGAAATCTGGAAGGATTCGAAGGGCAATGGGGACGGAGAGACTCAGATTTAGAAAGCCACGGCCAGTGGCAACGGCTGTCGGCGAGGGGCGATGGCTCGTGCTTCTGATCTGCTCCTTTAAGCCAGAGGCTCTTGAGATGTTGCACGGGAAACAACTACTCTGTGAAAAGGAGAGACGACGTTCTCCTTCCGCAGGCTGTCACGATTCTTCACCTTTAAACGGTGCAAGTATAACAGGGGAGGGACGGGCTTGTGTGCCGCTTGGTCAGAGGCAGGGCCTGCGGGACGACCTGGAAGAGGAAACGAGCCGCGGCGTGAGCTGCAGCTGCTAGGGTGACGGGAGCCTCAAGCTCCGCTCAGATGCAGAAATTTCCAGGTGAATCTCTCACTC
Source organism: Rousettus aegyptiacus (assembly GCF_014176215.1). Taxonomy (NCBI): domain Eukaryota; kingdom Metazoa; phylum Chordata; class Mammalia; order Chiroptera; family Pteropodidae; genus Rousettus; species Rousettus aegyptiacus. The sequence goes on along the minus strand of NW_023416288.1, from coordinate 40,322,135 downwards.
TTGTATTTTGAACAGCCTATCCCATCAGCGTGAGCCACTAGCTACCTTCAGACGATCTCCATTTGATGTGGCAGCTTTGAATCATGCCTGTTTTTCACTGGAGTCTGTTTATAGATAGACCAACGACACTGTGTGCCCATCACGACCAAAAAGCTAATAGCTTATAGAAGTGTTGAGACTTCCGCTCTCACACTCGTGATTGAGTTACTTCGCTGCTTTAGTCGGGGCTCTTAGCAAAATAAAGGGGTGTTAAAAAGAATCCCTCAGTGAGTCCCAGGAAAAAGTTTTGTCGGCCAATGAAATTTTGCCGTGCTAACTATCCACAAAGTCAGATGACAGCCGTAACCTCGGCTTCAGTAGCATTGTTAAAGAATGGTGTAATTCCAGAAATGTGTTAACAGAAATACAATGTATGCTGTCATCAACATTAGTCCATTAATGAACATGAAAGGCAATATCCATTCATTCATGTAACATATCTTTATTGAAATAATTGAAAACACTTGAAAATTTTCAAGTGCTCAAAACACCTTCTTGCAAATTACATAAGCATTGAGACTTAGCATAAATTATTGCTCAGAATCTTAAAGAGATTTTCAATTAAATTTATGGGAAAACTGGGATAACTTCATGGGCTATTTTTTGATATTACTGGAACTTAGCACATATTGGGCATTCAATAATTGTGTTAAATTAAATTGACTCCATTTCAATTTAAGCAGTATTCATTGTGCGTGTAAATTTATGCACAGAAGTCTGAGAATACAGCCAGGAATTAATCACTTCAAACCTTTGTGTAAATGTCTTAAAAGTCACATTTAATTTCCAATTAGTAGTATGGGATAATGAAAGCAAGTTGACTAATGAGACTCAGAGAATCACAGCACATCTTCGATTGGCCAATGGATTGTGACTTTGATCAAATTGTCTCTGCTGTGTTGTCTTGGAAAAGCCTATTATTTTTTGATTTGCACAAACTAGAGTTTTGCTGGGCTGGACGATTAGATGGTGTGGAAAGAGCTAATAGGAAGAACATAAAATATTTGACCTTAAACACATTTTTTAAATGTGATGACGTTTATAGACCATTTCGCTAAGTGTTGGCCTTGCATCTTCCTGTTACACTTTTTTTATTCTTATTTTTGGACAGGAATGGCCAAGTGATGATGACGCTTCATCAAAAACTCACATTTTGCTGGCATTACACACGTAGATCGCCATCGTGAGCACTTTCATCTGATTCCAAATAATAGACATTAAGAGGTTTGTTGTCAAGTTTCCAAAGGGGGTTGGAGATGGCAGGAAGCTCCCGTTTTACTCTGATTGATTAGCGACCTACATTCTAAATGGTATACCTCTAAAAATGCCCAAAATCACTGTTTTTCAGGTTAGAGATTACCAAGGTAACAGCTAGGCTAGAAAGAGGTGAATAATTGTGAATTAACTAGCCATACTAATTGAGCTATTCTTATATCCAGCCATCACTGAGTATTTTCTATATAAATCTCATTAGATCCTTGCAACCATCTTCTGAGGTATTGATTGCTGTGCAGCAAGTCACCCAAACTCGGTGGCTTAAACAATTGCCGCCCTACTCCTCTCTCTTCGTTTGCTTTGCTTACGGCCTCTTGAAATGAGTCTCCGTAGACCCACAACTGAAAAAAATCTTGGGTGCACATATGAACATGTGGTAGAAGGGAAGGATCTAAAACTACGCTTCGTTACAGCGATGGCGTTGAAAGCTGGTGGAGATGTGGATGGCCGGGAGGACGAGGGAAGGAATAGGGGTGAAGGGGTCCAGGAAGGCTCCACATAAAATGCAAAACCCAATGTTGAAGAAAGAGCAATGCTTTGCTGACAAGAGGGGACGGGGCTCCGCACGAAAGAAGCCAAATACACAAAGGAGCAGGATATCGAGGAAAAGAGAGAGTTGGGAGCTACCATGAGCGCAGAGAAAAGCGGAGTGAATTTTAGAAAGGGGCGGAGGCGTGGGGACACCCTCCTCCTCAGCCTCCATGTCTGAAAGTGGTCGTAATATTTGCTTTTCTGGTTTGTTTTAAAATGAGGCTGAGAGAACGCTTGCTTCAGCTGCACATATACTAAAATAGGAATGCTGCAGAGAAGATTAGCATGGCTCTTGCATGAAGATGACACACTCAAAAATAAATAAAGAAGATGAAAGATAATGTCTGTAAAGCCTCAGCATCTAACAAATACTGAAGGGAAGAAAAATGACAGTTTCGTTATCGTATAAGAGTGTCAGATAATGAAATCAGCAAGAATTAAGGGGTCAAATGGAAGAAGCCTTCTCTCTGGGCTTAACTCCCATAGGTTCATGTTTGTAGATCCTGCTCCTTTAAGAATTCCTGAAAGTAATAATGAGGATGCATTATAAAAGTCCATTATGGGGTCCAAGTGGAAACCGTGCATTTGCTCATCATAGTCATACAGGTTCCTTTAATTGTTTCAAATGGGAAGTTTCCAAAACTAAAAAGGGCATGAATAAAAAATAAATAACTAGATAGATGATAGATAGATAGATAGATAAATAGATAGATAGGTGATAGGTAGGGTACGATTAGGAAGCACTGCTGTGGGCAAGGTGACGAGTGTCACTCGAGATCTGCGCTGTGGGAAGATCACTTTCGGTTCTTTCCTCCTTCACTGAGCAGCCAGGGCTGCTGATTCTGTAGACATAGGGTGGCCGGCAAGGCAGGGCCATGAGGGAGATGGGACTCTGGTGGCCAGGTGCACGGAGGAGGGTAAGGACGGTGGTAGCATATCTGGGCTGGTTTAGACCTGCCTCTTCTGAATCTCGGAGTAGATCCTGGAGGAAGACATGATGTGTGTGTGTGTGTGTGTGTGTGTGTGTGTGTGTGTGTGTGTGTGTGTGTGTGTTTTAATGGTCTCTATTGCATCAGGTGAAATCCAGGTTTTTCTTGGGTCTGTAGAAACATTCTGAAATGAATCTCAGCTGTCTCTCTGGGTCGTTGGTGTTGCAGAGCATTTTCTACCTGCCGGCTCCTGAGACTGTCTTCCTGGGAGACCTGGAGAGGTGGCCTCAGACCGGGTTGACCAGGTACCGCGGCCCGCTCCGGACTCCTTCCAGCACCTTCTCAAGCGATCTCCAGGGTAGATACACAGGGAACCGACCCCAGAGGACCCCCGCACAGCTCAGAGCTCAAGCCCGAGCTGGCGGGGTCGGCTCCTGGTTGGAACCCGTCCCTTCCTCCTGCAGGAGGCCGGGAGACTTGCTCCAGGGCAGGAACCAGACCTGTGGGCTGCAGCCACTCCCAGGCGACCCTGACTTGTGCATGGCCATCGGAGACATGGCCTGTTCGTGTCGCACGTCATCGAGGACCAGACAGGAGGGGAGAGAGGGCTGTGAAGGACAGGATTGGCGGCGAAGGGTCAGCGGGCTAAACAAACACCCTTCAGGTAAACATCAAAATGCATGTTGTTCGATCATGTTTTTTTGTCTTTCTTCATGCTCGGAAAAAGAAATTTCTTCCTCTTTCTTGTCTCTCTCCACCCCCATCATTCTCATTCTCTCCTGTTTTGTTATCCGATTGCCCTCCTCTTAAAACAATAACTGGCAGAAGGCAAAAGACTGTGACCCCTGAGGGCGCCTCCCGCCCCACGCTGCCTCCTCACCTGGCCTCCATTCCTCTGAGCACCATTTGCTGCTGAGAGAAAACACAGAGTAATCCTCAGGTACTTAACCTTGACCCACCTGAATCAACGGCCTCACTTGGGAAGAGGCCTGAGAGACTGGGCAAACAGATAGCACCCCCCCCCCCACACACACACACAAGCACCCCGGGTTTCCGTCTGCACAGACGCCAGGCTGCGAGGGACCTCTCCCCGGGAGCGAGGCGGGGCAGGGAAACGGAAGCGAATCCCCTCAGGTTCCGCCTCCTCCTGAACACGCCGACCCCAAATCTCCACGGGCAGGTGGACCTGGGCGGTTTCCGCCCCCACCTGCGCACCTGCCGCTTTGACACAGAACGGCTGCCTTTCTCGCTCCAGGAAGGGCCCCGGTGTTCTAAGCCTCGCGCTGATTTTGTTCAGACGTCGACTCTGCTCGCCACAGGTATGTGGCCGCCCTGCTACACAAACTCTATTAAAAACCTGAGCTCGCTGCCTGGGGCCCGGCTCAGAGCCAGACCTCCCCTCCTCCCCTGCTCGTTTCTCTGTTTGAAAAAGTCCCCCCAGCTTTAGATAGAGAGGGAGATCTGAGGGCCACCCCCAGCTTGCAAAGTGGGCTGTCACTCCCTTTCTGGGCCTCAGCCACTGGACTAGATCAGTGGTCATTGCATTCTCTCCCGTGACCCTATGAGTCTGTCCTTCGAGAAGAGAGAGGAGAAGGAACTGCGAGGGTGAGGCTGGGGACCCCTCCCCTACTTCCCCAGAGCAGCCCAGGCTTCTGCATCTCTGTTAAAAATAATCTGCAGATCCCTGGCCTAGATCAGGGTGTGTCAAGCTTGCCTGCAGTAAAAATCTGGAGAGGCTGGTTAAAAACACAGATTCTCATCCCTCCTCCTGGAGACCCTGAATCGAGGCTTTAATAAGCTCTCACTCAGCCTGAAAGCCCACCATAGCCCCAGGGCCCTGCCCAGAGAGGCTGAGAATGGACGCCCCCCTCCCAGGCCTGGGAGCCAGAGGCCAGAGGTCGCAGCGGCGCTGGTCGCCTGGCCCTGACCCCGGGGCTTGCCAGCCCTCCTCCCTCAGCCTAGCAGCCAGCACTGGTGCAGGTCCCCACCTCCCTTGCCTGGACCATGACTCAGCCTGTGACACAAGGCCCTGGTCCGGGTGGCTCTGCATCAGTCTCTGCAGGGGGCCTTCCTGCTTGCATGTGTCCGGAGTCTCAGGCCAGGCTCTCCTTTTTCCTCCTCCTCCCCCTCCTCCTCTCTCAGTAAGCTGCATCTCCAGGCCCAGCGCTCACTGTGGTGGAGCTGACCAGTCATGAGCAGCTCGGCTCAAGGTGGTCGGGCGGCCGCATAGGCTCAGCCAGGCTCTGTCTTCTGCACAAGGGCACCTCACCTGGGGCCACCTAGGGGGAGGCTGAGATGCAGCCACTGTGCACCCTGCCACCAGCTCGTGCCCACCCAGAAGGGGCACCTTTTTCTAAGTACTGTGCAGACGATAACTACTGAAGAGAAACTGCCAGCGTCCAGATAATGTGGAACTGGCTTTATATTTTTCAAGTCTGTAGCTCATCCATTTTGGAAGAAATGGAGTTCAGATGTCAAAACTAACCATGGACTTGATGAAAGCGGGGTTCGTAGGGGGAAATGAAGCAGAGGGCCCCAAAGAGGCAGGCTGTGAGCAAGCTGGACTTTCTCGTGCCCTTGGGGAGAGGACTCTGAGGCAATGGCAAAGTCCTGGTGAGATTAGGAAAACATTTCTAAAAACAGATCCTTCCTATTTTTAAACGATCTCTCCAAATCTTATCCTTGACAATGCAGATATAATGAGGGAGAGGGAACTGTCACGATAAGGCAGGCACCTTGGCCTGATCGAGTGGCGCGGTCGGCTCAGCTACAGCACTTGTTTCGAAAACGTGGCTTTGTTCCGATGCAACAATCCGAGCACAGCGTGTCTGACTTCGTCCGTGGGACACCCCGCAAAGCAGGAAACCTCACCCAGCTGAGGCCAGCTGTGAAGGAAGGTACAGTCGTGCACACGCACACGCGTCAAGCATCTGCCTGGGTTTGCTACGTGTGTGTGAAACACACACATCCACATCCAGTATGACAACTCTCCGCCCAGTGGCAGGCAATCTTCTGTCCATCACGTCACGTGAACTCCACAAGCCGCGACCCCTCCCACGCCCGTTCCACAAGCAAATTTCCTTTCAGGATAAAGCATCGTATTTACTGTGGTATTTTTATGCACTTTGAATCACGTATCCTGTGTGAAAGTGTGCTATCACTTTTACTAGGTTCCTATTTTTTTAATGTATCAGTTGTCGAGTGTTGTGCCTCGACCTTGTTTTCTCCCCAAAGTCCCATTGCTTTTATTGTGTGATTTTGCATGCGGTGGTGAATTTTAGAATCACACGTAAGTAAATGGTGCAGAAGACCATGCATCAAGTTATTAAATCCAACGATGATCATTTCAGTGTTCCCAAAAGCACTAGGTGACCATACATCAAGGTGTCCCCACCCCAGGCTACAGAAAACGTGTTCAATTCCATCCTACTATGGCCTCCAACTCGGGGGCCTTCTTTTCTTTGGGGGAAAGAGCAAACTGCTAGTGAGAAAGTGGATGGAAGCGTCACCGTTTGTGGTGAGGAAAATCCGTGCTGTCCTCATGGTGGGGAGGGGGCGTCCCAGCCGGAGGCCGGCCACGCTTGCCTTGCAGTCGGACCTGTCCAGGCATTTGCCAAGGCGGCAGAGAGACCCGATGGCACTATTTGCAGGAGGAACTGAGGAGCCTCCTGGGAAAGTACCGAAGTACAGAGAACACATGAACTTGGCCCTAGGTCAGGATGTCAGCAGCAAGGGGAAGAAAGAGGTTAGTCGAGAAGGATGGGCGCATTTCCGTGTTCCAGGAAGATGAGCCGAACAGCTGGGCGGGAGGAGCTGCTTGCAAAGGGGGGGGCGGTTGCAATGGGCCCCATGGAAAGCACAGCCGCGCCGGGTGCCGAACCCTGACGCGAAGACAAGCCGGGCCGGACCGTGCAGGGAAAGCTCACAAAGTGGAGCGTTTCTCTCCAGGTCTTAGAGTCTCAGGATGCTGCAACCGCACACTTTAAATACGTCTCATCTGAAAACACACCCACCGAGAGCGACGGATTCTGGATTCGCGGCATTTTATTGAAGACCCGGTTAGGCATCCCGCCGGGCACTCTGCATACGTCATTTCTGATCTTCTCAACAACACAGGAGGAGAGCCGATCCTCACAGGGACAGAGGGACAAGCCCAGGGCCACAACAATTCGACTGTGGAGCATCACGCAAAAGTGTCAAGTTCTGGATGCTGTGAGGATGAGACAAGATTGTGCACACAAAACTTGACATGTAGCAAGTTCTCGATAACAAGACTTAGCAAACGGAAAGTCTGTCCCAACACTGAACAATGACATAGTCTTGTATAAAAATTTGTGTGTCGGGCTCGTTAACGGAGACTAGCACACAGATAAGTTTTTTCTCGGTGTTATTTCCTCTTCCGGGGGCATGTTTTCATATCTACGGAGTTGGCCCAAGGTCACAATTTCATTCCTGCCTCTGCACTGCTGCTGGGTTCCTTCAGAATGGACCTACTGTTTTCAGGTATGCTCAGGACATCTCTGAAACATTTGAGGCCACCGTTAGTCCTGGCCTTCGACCCTTGGCCAAGAGAGTAATGTTGTCAACCGAAGTTGATCCATATATTTAATTTTTAACCCAGTCTATCCATTGGTTCTATGTGGCCATTCTATTGTGAGTCCCAAATTGAATTTGTATGGATCGCTCATGCAAAAAGCCTTTTAGAGAGAGTGGCGGGCAGGCTCGTGGGGGTGGAGGGGAGGCCCGGCCCGGGATGAGTCTGACTTTGAGTCTGACTCTCTCGTTCTTTCACTCTCTCTCCCTTTGCTTCACCTCCGTCCGTGAAGGCTAGGGGTGAAATGAAAGTGGATCCTCTCTGCGGTGGGCATTTCACGACGCAGGATGGATAGCCAAGGACGTAAATGAAGTCTGAGAAGCAAAAGGACGTAACCCTTTGCTTTTATCGATGGCAACAGGAATCAGAAAGCTCCGGGGCCCTCTGCAGTACCCCCGACCCCGTCTCTCCCCGCCCTCCACGCACTCGAGAAAACCCTTGCTGTTTGATTTCTCGTCAAATGTTACAGTTCAGGCAAATTATTTCACTATGACTGCTGGGGCTCTGGTGGGAACTGGCCCACTGCTGGGTAGAAGAGTGAGACCCCGAGGCCCGGTACCCCATGGGGAGGACAGGCCACTGGGGAGTGTGGCAGCAAGATCCCCAGGGGGAGATGTTACCAGCCCAGGAAGGTGAACGTTTTATTTCATTCCATTGCTCCCCAAGGGCCAATTCTGGTGTCCGGGGCGAGACAGTATTCGTTATCTGGACACCTTTCCATCGCTGGTCGAATCTCCACAGCCCTCCTGCGTCTCTGCCCGTGGCGGGGGCCTCGTTGCTGGAGCCCGTTAGGAAACACGGTTAGAAGCAGGCAGTCTCTGGAGAACGCACAGTCCTTCATTGCGGAGCATGGTGGAGAGAGATCGGACGGTGCCGTCCGTGTGGGCTGTGATCCCGGCTCCTCCACGCCGTCTGCGAGGGCCTCGGCTTATCCGCTCAGTCATGGACTGCACAATGGAGAAAATCACAGCTACTCCGGAAGCATCTTCCCCGGGACGGAAGCGCGAGTCCCGCACATGGCTGCTGTCAGTCTCATTCACCTTCCCGTTTCTCCGCGTGTGGAAAAACAGTTTTGTCTGCTTCATCAGGTCCGCTCGGCAAGCCCAAGGTTAACGTCGGGGAGCAGCGCCTTCCTTTCCAGAGGACGCTGATACCTGGCCCCAAAGGGGCGTGTGGCCCAGGAACACGGTCTGTAACTTCCCGGTGGATCTCCGGGGGCGTTGCCACATTGTGCCACAAAACACAATACAAAACGAAGAAGGTCCATATGCGGGGCAAATCAGAAGTTCAGACGGAACCGCGCGTCCCGCGTTTGACTCGGTGGCCTTCATCCCTGGGGCGTCTGTGGCCTCGCGTCGGCCTTCGTGGTCCGCGCATTGCTGTTCGTCTTCCTGCCCCACCCTGTGACAGCGAGAAAACCCGTCCTGGAAGAGCGTTTCCTCTCCGAAGGACCTTCCCACAGGGCTGTGCTATTTTGATTTTCCCCAAACGACTACGTGGGCGGCGTGGGGGCGAGGCGGCCATCTCCCCGGGGCCGTGGTCCGCGGCGGCAGCACGTGGCGGTCACATCCGTCTGGCTCTAGACGGCGGGGTGCGTCTTTCTTTCACGACGGACCACGAGCGAGTGGCCCTTCCCATCCCCCACAGCGGATGCTCGAGAGGCATCTACGAGGTCAGGTCGGGTTGCGGGCCCAACGCAGAAACTCCCTCTTTCAGAACTGCCAGGACACCGTGCGGCTTGTCTTCGCCACACCCTCCTGGTGATGGGAGGCTCAGCCCTTTGCAAGGCAGCTCAGTCCGGCTTCGAACAGTCTCCAGTTGTTGGGCCAGGTGGTGCTATGGCCCGGGCCCCAGATGCCGGGGAAGTCGCCTTCCGAAACCCGCAGCTTCTGCACGGTCGGCCTGCGTTTTCCTGGCGAGCAGGAGGGATTCCGCGGGGCGGAAAGGGGTCTCGTGTTCTGTGACGACACAGAAAAATCCACGTTCCCCAAATAGAACAAAACAGAAACGCTCTAGGCATAAATCCAAGACTAGAACAGACGGGTTTCCAAACAAAATGGCGTTTGAGGCCCAGGGCGAGAGAGCGGGCACCCGGCCGGGACTCCGGAGGGGGGGTCCCCCAGCAGTAGAGTCCCTATTTCCCCCCGTCTCTGGAGGAACGTGCTCTCTTCCGGGGCCCCAAGTGCCGAGGGACCTCGCCTTGCAGGACTCCGCTCTGGCCCGCCGTCGGCTCTCTGCCCCTGTCCTGGAAGCATCATGTCACCGGGCCACACTGTCATGCCCCCTCCCAGGCCGTTTGGAAAGTTTTCCAGGAAACATTTCGCTGTGAGTAATATGCTGATTTACAAGTTGTAAGCAACCCCGTACCAAGGAGAAAGGCTGGCGGGAGTCTCTGCGGTACGCGGTACCACGAGACGCCCAGAAGCCATTAACAAGCTGAGGTGACAGACTCGTGGTTAAGAGGTGAAAAGAGAACCGCGGGGAAATCAGCCATTAACGGCGTCGTCGGAGAGAGGGAGGGAGAGCGAGCGCCAAGTGTCGGGCCGGGCGGGCCCCGCGCTCCGTTTCCCGTTAGACTTTTCCCGCGGAGCCTCCAGGTCCAGACAAGCCGAGTCCAGGGCGACTGCCCACTGGGTCCAGGGCGACTGCCCACTGGACGTTTGCGGGCATTTTGGCTTGGGTAGGATGGCTAATAAGACAGAGAAGCCCAGAAATTCTCAGTCTGCTCATAGCCTGCCAGACGGGTGCAGAATGGTCAGGATTTTAAGGTAGTAACGTAAGAGGCCGGAGTCTGCCTGAGACGACTCTGCACGGTCCCCCCCTGTGTCCTCATGGGGAAGTCTCTCTTACGTGAAACCCCGTTTCGGTCGGATTTATTTTATTGGAGAAGCAGTGTGTGTCCGGGGTGGGGGGTGGTGGTGAGGAGCAGCCGACCCGGACAGACTTGAATTCCTAGCATCTACAGCTGTGCGATTTCGGACAAATAATTAACCTCTGCGGGCCTCGGTTTACACATCTGCCCGGTCTGGACGATGACGCTCATTGCTGAGGGTTACGGTGAGAGTTAAATGAAGTCCGGGGCAGGGGGGGCGGGGTGTCACTGGAGCCGTGGCTGACACAGAAGTCACTCAAAAGTGGCCGCAGGCAATTCCATACCAAGGAGAATTCCATATCTGGAATCTCTTTTCGAGCGTTTCACATGCATATATGTTAAATGAGGTATGAGTTGCGTTGGATGTTCAGGGCGGGGGTGCTGACTTGGGGCGGGGTATGAGGCCGAGGCGAGGGTAGGGGACTCAGGCTCGCTGCTCTCCGTGTCTGGCGGATGGACTCCGGTGCCTGCTCACTTCCCTCAGCTGACAGAGATCCAGGACTTGCGGCCCCCACGTCCCCACCTCTCTGTGGCTGCTCCGTCTTTGCCCTGGGTGTCGTCGCCCGAAGTCAGTCAGAAGGGAAGGCACCTGTGGGTCTCCGGCGGGCCCGTGTGTTTCTTCCCTTCATTTTCTGCAGGCTGCTTCTGAGCTGGGAAGAGACACTTAAGGTCAACATCAGGGTCTTATCCGGACACAGCACGCATAATCTGAGTCTGGGACAAACATCATTTACGAACTGTCATGGAATTTATACATTTCACCCTCAGAAAGGGCAAACTATTTCTCCCCCCGACTTTTCTTAGGCTGCACATATTGTGATGTATAGAACATGGCCGCGCTTTATTTTATCTGAAACTTCCTACTGCACTTAAAGGAATGAGATGATTTCATAATCCTCCAGTGTTTTCATTAAAAATGGATTTCAAAGAAAAAAAGAGAAGTTCTGGGAATTCTCAACCTGGTGTTGCTTTAATGGTATGTACAAAGTTGAATTCGAAAGTGACCTTCCTGAGAAATATCACAGAGTGAATGAAAGCAAAACCCTAAAAATAAAATAGCCATGGGAAACTCAGTTCTTAGGAGCTGTCACCAGTAAAAGGACAAAGGGGGCGAGCCAGCCGTCATGGAGCATCTCACACGAGACTCGGGGTTCGCTGTAAAGAGAACGTGCCTTCCACGAACAGCACAGTTCCATAAATGACGACTTTCTTCTCCCGGCCACATCTTTTCTCCTGGAGCACCTGGGGCTCTGACAACGCAGTTTATTTTTGCACAGGACGTTGTATCACGTCACACTTCGGAATCGATCTTTCTTAATGGGCATTTCAACAGCCCCTCCGTGGGGGGAAACTTCTGAAGGACAGTGTGTGGTGGAGGGATTAGAAGGGGACCCACCTCGTGCGGGTGACAAACTGGCTTCTCTTTGGGCTCAGTCAGGTTGAGAACATTCTTTAAAGCCCTGTTCTCGCTCAGATTCCCAGCTCATCCATCTGCGAATTGTTTTGAAAAAATATATTTGTTAAAAAAAAAAAAAAAGATTTATAAAAGTTCTCTAGGTCAGGGGTCTGCTAACATTTTCTATAAAGTTCCAGATTGTAAATATTTTGGTTAGCGGGCTCGAGTCTATCCAAAGCAGCCACAGCCCATTCTTAAATGAGTGGATGAGGCGGCGTTCTGATAAAAATTTATTTATGAACACCGACATTCGAATTTCATAATTTTCATGTGTCATGAAATGTTATCTCTCTTAATTTTTCAACCATTCAAAAATATAAGTGTAAATTCAGAGCCACACAAAAAGAGGCCACGGGCCGGATTTGACCTGTGGTCTGTAGTTTGCTGACGCCTGCTCTAAAAAAAGGAAACCTTCATTAATTACTTTTTTTTTCCGCCATGGTTCTTGTGCAGGATTAACCATCAGACTGTGGTTCCTCTTTCACGGCGTCACTTATAACCCAACGAGAGATCATCAAACCGGGGCGGGATTTCCTCTTTCTCTAGAGACACAGACGCTCTTCTTAGGGAAACAAAAAGTCGAATGTACACGTCTGCTCCTGCCCTTGATAGGTAACTGAGCTCTCCTACATACAAGCCACGGGCATCCGTGGTAGGGAGGAAGATTTGGGTGGGAGAAAGCCTGCTTTTTAAAATTATCAGGAGCAGCCGAGTTACACTCCCTGTGTTTAATACTCACCAAGCTGGACTTACAGCTCTTATCGAACCATTTCGGAGGGGTCTGCATCATTTCACCAATTTCAACAAACTGTCGCAGCAAGAAGAAAGATTAGACTGTGTGTGTTTGCTCTGTGGAGTTATGGCTGGGTTCTCTTTGAGAGAATGAGACGTGGAAAGAGAGGTTCGCTTCGGTCTCTGATGGGTTCCTGTGACAGGAAAAAGTTGGCAGTGCGTGCTCAGGTGAATGAGAGTGAAATTTTACACAGTACACATTACTGTGCCCTCTGGAGACGCAGCTTCTTAAAGGTGCAGGGCCAAGGGGACCTGTACTTCCTGCTCCAGTGGTGCTTGGGGTTGCAGAGGCCTGCAGAGCAGGGAGGGGTGCGAAGGCCAGCATGGGGGGGTGCCCCGCAGTGTTGGAGCTGAAGGAGGCAATGCTTCTCTTCCACCTGCAAGGAAAGACAGAGACCTAGAGGGAGGGGCATGATTGGCCAAGGCCTCCCGGGCCCAAAGGAGGTGGACCGGCCCAGGGCCCCCCGTCACTCTGCACTGCACAGGGGGTTCAGAGACCGGCTCGATGGAGGTGACTGCTGACCCCCCCAACATCCCCACCAGTGACCAGGCTCCACTAGGCTCTCCCTAGGCGCCCTCGTGGGGCGAGCATGGTGTGTGACTGTTGACCTCGCTTATCAACTGGGTTTGAGTTTCACGCCCCCCAGGGCCACGGCCAGCCAGGGTGTGGCCACCCGCTACATGTCAAAGGACATGAGGGACCTACACCAGCTTTCACAGAGGGAGATTTTAGCAAAAATATTTAGCCGAACCCCCCAGTGGAGACCCGGCTGTGAGGACAACAGGGACCTGGGGAAGACACGGAGGGATTTTTCGGTACGCCTGTTCGAGAGGCCTGGCAGACGAGAGCCCAAGCCACCCTGCTGCATCCCCCTTTGAGAGACTTGGGTCTGTGCCCACTCCTCCCACCTCGCCCCGCCCCCCACTCCACTCGCACCCCAGGGTGCTGCCAGGGACAAACGACACAGGACCAGGCTCAAGGGCAAAACCCTTGGCATCGATCGTGCCCTCACTCTCCCTCCTTCGGCCTCGGGCTCCTCATCCGTCAGGGCCCAGCGCTGGGGAGATGTTGTGAGAGCTCAGCCGGGCTAGCAGTTTCTTTCCAGTGCTGGGCACTGTCTGCTTTGCTTTGGGTTTTAACAACTCTACTACCAGCACCACGATTTACTATGGAATGGGAAGATAACACCAGCCAAAGGAGGAAAACGGCCGTCTAGACGCGGATGTATTTGAAGGCATCGACTTCAAAACTCTTCAGGCACATCGGTTAAAAAACTTTTGCTCTTAACTCCAGGCCGGGATTTATATGCATTTTCCCACTGAATCCTTATAAGACCCACAGGAGAAAATTAAAGCTGAGAGAGATATGTTTGCCCCAAGTTATAAAGCTGGTAAGTGGCAGAATAAGTGTTTGAACTTGGATCCATTTGGCTCCAAATTCCCCATTATGCTATAAAACAAAGATGAGATAAATCAATCTTTTATTGATTTAAACCTCCCCCCCCACCCAAAAAAAAAAAAAAAACCTCCCAAATCAAACTCTGTTATTCTCTTTCCTCCTAATCGTATGCCTTTTCTTTAATTTCAGGGCCTGGGGACCAATTCAGTAACAAAGATTGCTTTTGTGACCCAGGTAGAGATCACAGTTCCTGAGGGACGTGCTACACTGGGCGGGAGGGGCCGGGGTGGGCCTGGCTCGGGCTGCGTGTCAGAGGCCTTCCCCGTAGCCGAGACTCTGCTCTGCGCTTCCCCCTGTCCCCTCCCTGAGTCGGCCATCGGTGGCCAGGGCCAATTGCTTCTTGGGTTCCAGGCTGTCCCCAAGTGAGTTAGGAAAATGTTATCACCAAGAACCTATTGCCGGGAGAGACCAGATGGATGTTTTCAATGTTGATGCACTACTATATTGGGGGTGGAGGGGGGCCCGGAGGAAGGGAGAGGGAGAGACCTCAGGGCTTCGTGTGCGGACGTCCATTGACACCGAATGCCTGGTTCCACCGATCTGTTTCCTGCTGTCACAGGGAGCCGGTGAAGAGCTGCAGCTGCCCTGGGGTCATTGTCAGTGAGGCCCAAAAGGGAGCTTCGTGGCTAGGACCGGAGCACCGGGCAGACCGGGGAGGTGGGAGTGAGTGGGAGAACATGGCCGTGGGGATCCTCGGGGAACGGTTCTGTCCCAAGATTTCAGTTTATCTTGGGTGGAAAAGGAGTTCCCCTCCAATGGCCTGGCCTGGCCAAGAATGTTGATGTCACAGGGAAAGGGAACAGAGTTTGATTGTGCGCCGCACAGAACTGGGAACGGGCTGCTCTGCCTAGAGGGACGTCCTTATCAATTAGGTAACGTCTGCTAATGATTGAGGAACTGTGTGGTGCATGCTCCAGCTGTTGATGTGTTAGCAAACATTTGCAAAGGGCACCCGTACCTTGTGGGAAAAGGTTTCCTTGGACTGGGTCCCACCGGTCTGAGCCCTGAACGACTGGCGGACCCAACAGCGTCACAGGGCATCTGAAACGAAGCCACATGGCAGGAACGTGGACTGGGCGTGCGAGCAGCTCCGGTTGGGATTTAAGCACCGTCTCCAAGAGGGAAACGTTCGTCTTTGCAGAAAGATGCCCGTAACCACACTTTCTTCCCCTCCCTTCCCCCAGCCTTCCTTCCCTTCCCCATTTTTTCCTCCCATTTTCCCTCCCACCTTCCGGTCCCTTTCTTTCCTCTCTCTAGTCTTGCCTCCCTCCTTCTTTCCTCTCTTCCTTCCTTTCTCCCTCCTTTTTCCCACCCTCCCGCACCCTCTTCCTCCCTTCCTCTCCGTTTTCTCCCTCCCCTCCTTGCCCTCCCTGTCCTCCTTCTGTCCTTGAAATGCTGACATTTAACGATGTCCACAATATGTAAAACACCGGGCTAAGCGCGGGGCATACAAAGATGACAGCGGTGACCGGCCCTCGAGGGAATGACAGCCAGAGGCACAAAGTAAGTGTGAAAATGGACAGATGTAAAAAAGTATGCACAGAAGAATACGACGGTAGAAGTGTGTGAGCTCCATCGTAGCCAATGCCTACGTGCAGGTTTTATTTGATGTTCTCTCTTTCTCTTGTCATCTAAAAAAAAATAAATGAATAAAACGTATTGTTGGCTATAAAATTTAAAAGATCAATAATGTAATCCCCAATCTCGCCAACCAGTAGTAAGTAGAAATATCTGAAGAACATACATCTGTAATAGGTACATATCTATGCATGTGCATACATTTACATATTTTAAAACAAGAATGGGATATTACTGTCTATACCGCAACATGCCCTTTTAATGAACATATTATCAGCATCTTTCAGGATTAATAAATTGAGGTGTGCCACATCATTTTTCATTGATTATAGAGCGAACAGGCCATCAAGTAGGAGGCCTATAATTAACCCTATTGATCCCCTGTTACTAAGAAGCATATTGTTCTCAATTTGGGGATAAATCTTTTTTGAAAAAAAAAACAGTCATAATCATAACTAAACAGTTACACATTGGTCAGATTATTTCCTTAGAATAACTTCTTAAAAGTGGAACTCCAGTAACAATGTGTATATATTAAGACTTTTTGGTACATAACCCAACTGCAGCCCAAAAAAGATTATGTCGTAAGATTTATTATTTTACTGTTTTCAACTTCAATAGTTGAAATAGAGATCTCGTTTTTTTAAGCGGACCTGCCCCGGGGAGGGCGCGTGGCCCTGGGCGCGGCAGCTGTCCTCGGTTAAGGACACCCCTGACCGTGTTCGCCGAGGGCCCTGGTCTGGAGGAAGTCCCCGCAGCTGGACGAGAATTCTCCCACCGAAGCGGGATCCGGACAGCGCCTCGCGGCGTCCACCTCGCAGTTATCCACAGACGTTTTGCCTATTCTCTGCCTCTCCACTAGACTGTGAGCTCAAGGAGAGCGGAAGCTGTGTCTGTCTCGTTCAGCGTGCACCCCCTAGTCCCAGCACAATTTCTAAGAGGATCTTAGTACGCATCAGTTGAATGGGTGACGAGTGAATGAATGTCACATCTTTAGGTTTAAGGAAAGGACCAAGGATGAGAGGAGAGAAAGAACTGTAAGGAGGAGAGGCACCCCCCATCTTGTATAAGAAAGATGTCATGAGATGCAGGAAAACTATTAAATGATCTTCAAATCCCCAGAAAAAGACAGTCGAGGCCGTAGAGTAACTCTCCACGTCCCATTTGAGAAACACAGCTGGAAACTGTGGGGACGCATTATTTATGACCTTCAAATCCAAAAAGGAGCATAAAACAGTTGTCTGGCACAGCGAGTTCCACCCTCCTGGGGCTCGCAACACACAGCGTGGTGTTCGGACACGCCCCGCGTGCAAATGAATAGACCTGCTGCGTCCTGTGCCTGAGCATTTGTCACAGAGAATTCAAAGGAATCTGCGAATAATAGATGGATGATAGGCAGACAGACGGACAGACCTCAGGTCTCAGTGTAGCTCCATATTTTATGCCACCGAGATACTTGGAAATGCCCGGGGAGTATCTAGAAAATCAGACTGTGGGGAGACTGTCCTCGAATTTTAACCAGACAAGCTCACGAGGGACCCTATTTGGCGTCATCATATTTCATCCTGTAAACAGAACATCTCATTCTCTCCGCCCATGAGAGTCCCTGGTAAGTTCAGTTGTGAGGTTAGTCTTGACCATGGGTCCAGCTAGAATCTCAAGGGCTTCCTCTGTCTGCTTTTCCTCCAGCACCTGAGAAAGCAGGTGACATTGGCCACAGTAGTGGAGCGGAAGCACCCACGGGTCCCGGAGTGAAGAAACCACACAGGTGAATGATGGGAAGTCTGGAGGAGCCAAAGGTGAAGGGGCCAATGAACTCAGGTGTCGGGGTGAGATGACAGGCAGGACAAACGTCCTCCACAGAGCCGTGGCTTCTGAGGCCACCTCCCCTCCTCGCTGGCCACCTTCCTTCCCCTCGTCGTAGACGATTGCTTCTGGGAGCTGCTTTTGGTCAGTGTGCAAGAAAAATCAAGCCCCGAGACAAGGTTTAGGCTCCTAAGAGGATAAACAAGGGAAAACGAAATAAAATTTTCTTTACTTTTATTTGAGAGAAAAATCATACTGAGACTTAAAAGATTTCTGGATTTTTTTTAATAAACAGGAGCACTTTCCCTTTGCGCTTTCCCTTTGCTCAGTTCCCTTGGCACTAGGAAAAAAAAAAAAAAAGAACCCTGTAGCCCCAGTTAATTGCACAAAGAAGTCTTTTGCTCAGAACTGACCCCGTGACCCCTGAGCCGGGTGGGCGGAGCTTGTTTTTCAGCCCCTCCGCCAGGCTCCCTTGTCCAGTGCACAGCCTGGGCGACCAGCCACAGCCGCTCCTCTTGGGGTGCTCTCTCTCAGGTCGTCTCCGCGGCAAGTGAGGACGCACGTCCTGCGTGTACAGATTTCTTCACCGTTCCTGTATCAGTAGGGAGATGCCACTACAGCACATTAAATATTTACAATGATCAGAGACAAGACAGGACACAGCACTGAACCAAGATAAGGATGCAGTTTTAAAATATTTACAATGAACACATCTTGCTCCTTCTGGTTCTTCTCTTTGGCCTGGCATTTCAGGTCTCTGATCTTTTTATTGTGTTTTCGTTCCGGGCCCTCTGTAGTTTGAAAATGTCCGACGGAGCCTCACAAGTAAATTTAAGAGGACGATCATATGTATGAGAGACGCTCAGGGGAATTTTATTCCTGTGCTGCCAAGCAGGATGGCCTTCTGCATAGACTCTATGCTAATGCATGTGTCTCCGACATGTGCCTGAATCAGGTTTGTGAGTGGTTCTGTCCACGGGCCTACCCAGAACAGGGCCAGCGGAAGGTGGAGACATGCTACTGAACTTGAACCAACCACGAAAATAATTTTGTGCCGGTGTCTTGAATATTTAGTTATTTTAGTCACCAGGGTAAACGATTTGCTGGGAACGTGATTACAATCCTGACATCAGTTCGATCCTAGAATGATGTACATTCTTAGACTCAGAAGCACAACTCCGTTGCCTTTGATTTCAATGTCGATGACGAGTGATCAGAAACAACAGAATTTCCACCTAATCGTGCTACATTAACAACACTAAGGAGAAAAAGGCGTTAGAAAGACAAGGGCAGGAGGTAATTCAGCCATTTTTAATGGTAAAGAATGAAAACTTTCAACTGCGAAACATTTGGCTACCCACAGAGATGAAGGCTCTCTAGCATTTGGGATGGGGCGCCAGGGAACTCTCAGGGATCGGAGGCGTTTTATTTCATGGGTGCCACATTTGACCTTGCAGCGGCGAGGCTGGCACTCCGTTGCATCCCGGGGACCTCCGGATGTCCTTGCTCGCTGGCAGTGTCTGCCCTCAGGACTCTGAGAGCCTCGACTCCGAGTATGAGCCCGCGCACGTTTCTGGTGTGTATTTATATCGAGGTGGCTGCGTTGCCAGGGACCTCTGAGAGAAAGCAGAGCGGAGATAACTCCTAATCCACCTTTCTGTGATAATGTGGCGCAAAGTGAAGAGACCCAGGGCCCCGTGCTCCGATCTGGCATCGCCCTGGGCGGGGCGGCCGAGGGGCGTTCTTAGCACCGCCAGCAGGCCCTGGGGCTGAGGCTTTCGCATTGGAAATGCTAACGACACCCAGCATGTAACTGAACTCTGGGCGGCAAGTAGGGAGGACTGGGAAGGAAGAGGGGGATAAAAGCCAAGCGGATCCGTGAGCAGCAGGTGTGGGTTTGGGTGACCATTCAGGAGAGGTGGACGGCTGGAGGAGCGGGATCTGGGAAGGGCGGGTCTGGCGACAGCAGGCCGTGGGGTGCAGTCCGGGTGGCCGCACCCCGGGTGTCCAGCGGCGGACAGCACGGCAGTGAGCGCTCGCCCTGTCGACGCGAAGCTGGCTCCGGGCGCTGTCCCCTGAGGATGGGCCACCAGGTCTGCATCAGGGGTTGGGTAGAAGAGCCTGGGGCCCTGTGTGGGGAGGAAACCGGGGGCGGGGACAGTCCGTCCTAGCACACGGGTCGTGTGTCAGGATGACGTGGCGGGGTGGGCACCGCGCGTATCCTCACCAGACGGCCCTGGCTCTGCCTCCTGCGCTGACCTTTGCACGGACGTGGGTGACTCGTTTAAGTTTGGGGTGCCTCCATTTCCTCATCTTTAAAATGGGGATCAGGATACCAGATTCACAGGCTTATCATAAGGCTCACATGTGAAAACAGGTGTGAAAATCCTTCGGGATGGAAAATATAGTTTCCGATGGAGAGTTCTGGTTCCTGAGAAATTCCCCGTTTGTAACTTCTTTTCACAATAAACATCGCACATTGGTAGCCAAAACTCAGCCACCAACGGTGCATCAGAGAAGAGAAATTATTGTTCTCTGAACACGAAACCACACAATTCTGGTTCTGAGCTTTCCTCTTCACGGAGAGACCTTCCCACTTACAGCCTGTACTCAAACCCAGTCAGGTTTCCCTCCCCTGTGAGCTCTTCCAGCTGATAAACATTTAATAAGTGTCTACTGGGCCCACAGGTGTTTTGACTCATGTTGACCCCTTCTAAAGCTGAGTGAAGGTCTCGATCTGGGTTGGTTTCCACATTCGAAGAAAATACAGAAAGGGCAGTAACGTCACGGTCCCTGGTTACCAACTACCAGGAACAGGACTGCGGGCAGTGACTAGGGGACAAGAGACAGCGTGCGTGAGTCTCACCTCCCACCATCTAGAGAAGAACTGCTCAGACCAGGCCACTCAAGCGGTCAGGGCCACCGCCCAGGCGGAGTGCGGCGTCACCACCTCGGTGGGGAGTCCGAGGTGGGACGGGCAGCCGGCCGGGAGCTCTGCATGCGGGTGTCATCCCTGACGAGCTGGGGACAAATCGATGCTCAGGGCATGAGCTCCAGGCCTGGGGTGGCAGGATTATTGTAGTTCCCAGCAGGAGTGACCGTGGGACAGGGCACAGCTGGGCCTGGTCGCAGAAGCACGGGGATCTTCAGTCACAGGAGTCTGAGTCCCCTCTCTCGGCCTTTCTAGATCCCGTCCTCCTTCAGAGCACAGCTCAGGGACACTTCCCATCTCTCCCCACCCCAGAGGCCGCATCCTCTTGCGATTCCCCGAAGAGCTTTCCCTTCGTCATTTCCTGCTCTATTTCTTCCATTCCTGTGTCTGAGCCGAAACCACTCGGAGGCAGGTGCTAACCGAGACACCCATTAGACAGGTTTTGCCCATCACGCCCCACCCCGAAGTCACTCTGTATCTGATAAAGTACTTCCCAGCACCATTTGGGGCACAGCGTGGGCCTCTGACTCCGGATACCAGCTCGGCAAGGACTCTCGGCCTGAAGACCCACTGGTCCATTCAGCCATGAGCAGTGCCGGCCTGGGCTGTTCCAATCAGTAGACCAGTCAGAGAGCCTGGCTTCTTTATTTGAGAAGACACTTCTGAGTGGACTTATTTGAAGAACTACAGTTTGCTTAATGACTCTTAGAAAGTCAAAAGAGGTGGGAAAGAATTCAGAAGGAGATCAAAAAAAAAAAAAAGGACATTCTACTTAGAAATATTGCTTACGATTGACATTGGCCTTTCCTCAGATTCACTCCTGACTTTGCATCCTGTCTACGGAGTGACGCTCTGCCAACCAGACATTGTCACCTGCTGGGCAACGCACTCGGGGCTCCTCGGCTCTGTCTGGAAAACCTCTCGTTCTCTCTCCCTCTCTCGCCCTTGCCTCCCATCCCCCTTCTCCCCGCTCAGAGCCTTTGTTGATGTTGACAGCTCATCCCCGAGCCATCATTCATCCTGCCCATGGCAAACTTTGGAGAAAATAAAAAACCCTGCTCCCCTAATCTCATTAGAAGGGCTGCAAATTGAATTTAGCCTCTCCCAGTGTCCCCTCAGCTGGCTGTCATTAGGAGCAGAGGCTGGGCCTTGGCGGAGACCCAAAGACCAGCTAACTGAATTTGAGATGCTGTGGTCCTGACAGGCCAAGGGAGGTAATTGAAGAGCCGTGGGGCTCCCGGTAGCATTTCGGGCCGGGATTACACTGGGGATCCGCAGCCCCCATCTGCGCTGGTGTCGGGGCACTAAAGAGCTGCCCGCCGGCCTTCCAGGGGTCGGATTATTGATAAAGAGATCACCCCGGATGGAAGGTGGGGGTGCGATGGGGGGGGGGCCCGCGTTTGGTTTGATCAAAGTGAGTGTTACAGGAGGGGGATGGGGAGCCCCTCGTCAGCGGGGGTCAGCGAATCACCCACAGTTAGAAATAATCTGCAGAGTGTCGTCTAATGGAAAGAAAAGGCAGTTTGGGGGAGACTAACGGAAAAACCCACAGATGATGAAGAAAAAGCCTAATACTGAGTCTTAAATTGTGGGTGTTATTTATATGTTTGTATAAATCTTAATAGTTTACTTCCTGGATCATTTTAACTTTACTTATTTATTTATTTTTTCACCTCAACACTAAACCCCATGCATGAGGCGGGGCTCTTCTGTGATTAGAAAATCATATTTTTGTGAAGAAGAAATGGACGAAACCAGCCCCTGCACCCGTGTGATGACGCACTGAACAGAGGTCTGTGAGGATGGCAGACCCTGGCTGCCGCTTCCGAGGCCTCCTGAGTTCCCAGGTCCCTTGCGATCATTTCGAGGCAGGTGAAAATCCAATGACGTACCGTCTAACGAGGAGACTGACAATCATTAAGCACCTGCTGCGCGCCAGGTGCTGCGCTCCACCTGCCGGACGCACCATACGCAACGCAACAAGATGGGCGTTGCCGTGACCCGTGTCCCCGCTAAATGACGAGGAGACCGAGCCTTGAAAATATGACTCAGTCTCTCGCCCACGATCATGAGGATAATAAGAGAACCGCCCGGCTAGTTTCCCTACCCTGCGTCATTTCCCTAAAAAAGCCGCAGGGGCGGGCGGGATCCGTCACTCAGAGGCACGCAGGCCGGGGCCACATGGGCTCAGCTCTGCTGCACGCGAGCTGGCTTGGGCGTTTCCAAATTTCTGCGCGCCCTCCCGGGGGAGCGGCGGTTAGAGCCCCTGCCGCCCCGGGCGACCGCGAGGATCACCTGAGCGCGCGCGTGTCCGCGGTGCGCCGCGCGGTGTTGCGCGCACTGTCGCTGTGCAATTTCCCATCATCGTCGTCGTCGTAGCCGCGCCATGGACAAGTCCCGTCCCCTCGAGCATTTAGTGGTCGAAATCTGAGAAGCTGTGGCCCAAATATTAGGCCGCAATATCATCAGACCCCAGATTTGGAGCCAGGACCCCTCACGCTGCATTTACAGAGTTTTGGTAGATGCCATTTCTGGTGAAGAGTAAAGGATGAGCCTCAGGCTTTCTCGTGCCGACATAGCCAGGTCTTTTTCTCTGCTCTCCAGGGCCGGGTAAGGTGAGGGCTCCAGCCGAAGGCTCCCGCATGCCCATGTTATCAGGTCCTCACCCCGCACTAGGCAATTGATAGATCTTACCCTGCTTAATGCTCACTTTTACTCGTCTTACGGGTAGATATCAT
The DNA here is from genome assembly GCF_014176215.1 of Rousettus aegyptiacus. Taxonomy (NCBI): domain Eukaryota; kingdom Metazoa; phylum Chordata; class Mammalia; order Chiroptera; family Pteropodidae; genus Rousettus; species Rousettus aegyptiacus. The sequence continues at coordinate 40,299,134 of NW_023416288.1, read as the reverse complement.
TTCCATTTTTTAATGAGAAGAGTGCACTTATGTTTTCCGTGTTTCAGCATGCCTGCAGCGTTAGCTATGGCCTGAGCATTGATCTCAAATGGCACGGACTAATTAAAATGCGGATTTTGCTACATGTGACAAGACTTACTTAGGTAACGAAAGGCTTCCCTGTCTTTCACTATACATCCTAATGGTGCTCAGGTTTCCGATTCCATGAACCTTCATGGCACACCGATGGTGTGCCTGGCTCTGGGTGGACAAGCTTTTCCATCTGGCCTCATTGAATTCACCATCGATTCTCTGAAGAGCCTATGAGTCTGACTTTGCAGATAGAAAGGTAGTTTCAAAAATGTGAGAGGGTTTTCAAGGAGTGCACATTCACGAAGGGAGGCTCAGGGATTTGAACCCAGGCGTCTCGGGCTCAGAGCGGGTCCAGGGAGCCTCCCATCGCAGGGCACTGTCCTGGCACTGGTGAGCGTCCTCTATATAAGCCCCTCCAGAAGCCACTTCCAGTCAGCGCAGCGACTGAAAGTCGTCCTCCTGAGCTTGATCAAATTCCTTTCTTCCCGGTTGAAAAAACAGAGCCGCGGTGAGGTTAAATGGCTTGTCCAAGGTCGCACAGGTCGTTGTCCCATTGAGCCACGACCGTGTTCAAACTTTGGTCTAGTCCCCGGGCGTGAGCCCACCCCCCTCACACCTCGGACCGCCAGCCCCACGCCTCGTTCCCCAGGCGCCCGGTCAGCTTGGGGTTTTTAGCAGCCGAAAGCTGTCAGGACGATTTTTCCCCTGCAGAAAATGGAGTTTATCCCTTTAGTGCTGCTCCCTTCTCTCCGATCAGATGCGGGGAAAGTCCAGGGGTCAAGTCGCAGCTCCGAAGTGATTTCAGGCTGCGAATCAGAGCCTGATAGTGGCTGGGAGGACCCACTTCCTGGGCCTAACCTGTCTGTGGGGAGGCGGAAGCAAGGCTCCTAGGACCCCCTACACCTGCATGTTCCCTGTAACTCCAGGATTTACGAATCGGCTTCCCCTGGATGTGATTTTGTTGAGACATCTCTGGAGACGTAATGCACATTTAAAAAATTTTGAGAATTTTCAGAGGGGCAGTCCAAGCACTTGTGCTCCAAGTCAATATGAGCACAACACCAGAATGAGATTATTTTCCTCCTGGTTGAGAATTAGAAACTGCTCACGCGAGAGGCAACTCTGGAAAGAATACAGCCCAACCCCTTGCTTTACAGGAAGCCGAAGCCCTGGAAATGGGGAGGCGGAGTGAGTTACCCCAGGTCCCAGAGCAGGTCTGTGGCATTTAAGGACTCGAGGGCCAGACTGCCTAGGTCCAACCCCTAGTACCACCCCTTACCGCTGCGTGACATTGGGAGAAGCAGTTACTCTCGCCCTGGGCCTTGGTCACCCCGTCCGCACTTAGAAATAATCATAGTATCTGTGGCGGGTTAGAGATGGCTCTAAATTCTTTGATATCACCTATTTCCCCTCTCCTTAAATCCGTGCTGGCTTGTGATGGTTTTGACAAATATGGTCTAGTGACATGCCAGTTCCAGGCTGAGTCTTTAAGAGGAACGTGAGCTTCTGTCTTGGCCTCATGGGGCCCAAAACTGCCTCAGAAGAGGCCGCCATGCTGTAAAGAAACCAAGCCAGCCATCTGAAGAGTCTGTGCGTCTGGGGAGACAGAGGCCCAGGCAGCCTTCAGCCCGACAGCCCCCACCCCTCCAAGTCGCCACTCTAACCAGGCCTAGACATTACGGAGCAGAGATGAGCCTTCGTCTCTGTGCCTTGTCCCAACCTGTGGGATCAAGAGGTATAATAACGATTACTGTAGTTTCCAGCCACTGTGGTTGGTTACGCGGCAGTAGTAGATAACTGGAACAGCACTTCTCAGAAGTTTGGGAGAATCGTAAGATGATACACGTGCAGAAGCTAGGACCGTGCCCGGCACAGTCAGCATTCCATGAAAGCGAACTGTTACTCATTCCACAAACGTCTCTCAGCAGCGAGTCGTTCTGCGCCCTGTACTCGCTGGGAGGGGCGCCGAGGCGGGTGTGACCCTCGCGGGAAGAAGGACTCGCCAGAACCTGGTCGCACGCTTCTGTTACCTGGGGATTGTGTTTTCCCCCATCTGGCCCCTCATGCCACTTCCGCGGCTGCCAGAGGAGCCGTCTCCGGCCTCGGACTGCACTGGGAGCCTGCCCAGTCTCGGGGCGGGCCTGGAGGGGTTAAGTCTACCGAGGTCTCCTATCGCTGGGGAGGAAATTCAGCTGCTATTGATTCCCTGTAAGCACTGATGCCCTTCTCGGGTCAGAAGAGAAACCCAAACCACTGTTGAGTAAACACAGTATTCTGTTCATTACATCAATTAGGCTGACCCGAGGGGCTCTGGGAGCCCCCGCCTCTCCCATTTGCAATGACAGCTGCCATGCTAATGAATCCGCATTGACATGATAATTAAACGGTTACACAAAGTGGGGCTTCCCTAGAACAGCCCCTTTGGCGGGGAAGCTAGGGTGGCCCTGGCCTGGGCGAGGCCCGGGGGTTTCTCCAGGGCCGGGAGGTGACTCGCAGTGCTTGGGTCATCCTCGGACCTGGCCCCAGGCGCGGACACTGCAGCTGCTCCCTCTGGTGCTGGTGGCAGGGGCGGAGCAGGCGGGGCCAGGGGAAGGACGGAAGGACGGAAGGATGGGGCCCAAAGCCTGCTCTTGCTCTCTCTTTATCCTCGGGGAATCCTTAATTGGGCGAAGGCCGAAAGGACTCCCCTGCGGCTTTACGGAGAGGGTGGGGTACCTTGTCGACTCCTAACTGCCCTAGCCTTTCCTCTCAGGAAGGCGTAGAGACATCTAAGGGAGCGATGGGCAAATGGGGACAGCAAAGGCTGGGGCGCCTCGACTTCCCGGGGTCAGAGGGAAGAGCTGCGTGACCACCTTCCTCGCTAGCTCGGGGGGAAACTGCTCTTTCTGGAAGCAGATAATCACAAGGGCAGAAAATCCTGACTTCTTGGAGCCGCCCCCCACTTTACGCTGACTCATGAAGTAGATTCCAACCAGCCGTAGTCACGGCCTTGTCCAATCGCGCTTGAGATTATGGGGAGGTCTGAGAGAGCACTTTACATAAAAAAATCAATGCCGCAACCTTAGTGACGAGAGTGAGTTTCTCACAGAGACAAATTTCATCTGCAGAAACAATCGGGGGTGACCGAATGTCGTCTAGAAGGCACAGATTAAGACTCGCTTCAGTGCCTTCGGGTAATGTGCCGCCGGGGTGGGGGGGTGCTGAAGCTATGTGTGGAGTGTGCTCGCTATAAACAAGGACAGACAGAGAAATAGGAAACAATCTACTTGAGGCAAGAGGAAGAAGCTGAGTGCCCTGGCTCGGGACAGCCAGCTGTCACCCCATGAGAGGTGACTAATTGAACATGCCTCCACCCATCTGTCCCTCCGTCGTTCATACAAGGATAAACAGATACGTTAGGGGTTTAAGATACAGAGATGACCAGAGGCCAAACCAGTGTCCGGCCTTATAAATATTTGGTCAATAAATGAAAGAACAACCAAGATGCAATCCCTGTCCTCGCGATTCTCTGTACAACGAAGTGTGAGCCTCTCTCACACACGTGTGTGCTTCCTCTCCGACCTTAAACCCCAGCGGTTCAGGCTGAGCTGTGATTTATAGGAAGCAAAGCGACATCCGGTGTGAACAAGAAAACTATACAAGTACACACTCGGGCGGACATGCTAGGCAGCGTAAGGGTTAACAGTGGGCAGATGAACAAGCCTCAGTGTTGGAGTCAAACCTGAAGGGTCTGAAGTCGCTTCCATGTTTAGCAGGAAATGTGCCGTGATCGATTGGTAATGTCTGCCACGGGCACAGGCCTGGAGAGATAGGACTCTGTTCACGCCAAGAATTCACCATCTCAGACTTATGCAAGGCCTAAGATATTTTCTGATTACCGAATTTTTATTTTTTGTTTTTTGCAAGATAATCTAATCCTGTTCACCTCATACTGCGAGCAACTAGTATTACAGTTTGTTCCAGGAACCATAATTTTTTTCTTCTCCCTGCCAGTCACCTTAAGTAAAACCACTCGAGCTCACAAAACCTGTGCTGTCATGCAAAAGAAATTTGACTGCCTTAGGAAAATCCAATTTGATTCATCAAAGCAGTAAAACAAAAAAGTCAAAGTTTTCGTTAATTATTTCGACAAACATTTACCAAGCACCTAGTTTGCTAAAAGCCTTGGGAATAAAGAAATAAATAACCCAACCTCCTCAGGTGGTCAGTGTCTAGAGGCCGTAGGCGTTGGGAGCAAGGGTGAGTGTAAAGAGACAGGAGCGCGTACAGGTACGCACCTACACCACCCATTTAGAAGGGACAATAGCCAGTGAGACTAAATTTGCTGTGGGTTAAGCCTCCTTTGGAGGGAAGTCTAAGCGTGATGTTTTCATGGCTGCCCTCACTTATGCTATGGGAGCTGGCGTGATTCTGGGGATCAAGCTAGAGGTTTGAAATTGAGCCATTGGGATTTCTAATCCTCCTTCAGACTTGGCTGCCTGGAGGAGGCCGCCCTGTGCCTGGGAGAGTCTAGGCAGAGGCTGTAAAGCGAGACGAGGAAAACAGTGACCAGAGGATCCCTCTGGGCAGCAGGATGTCGAGTCCTTCAATTTCTGCTCAGGTGGCCTGTTCGTGTTTTTAAAAAGGTGAGACAGAACAAGCTTGGAATCTTTTTCAATGTTTTTGTTTGTTTGTTTGTTTTTTGCAGTAAACCCTTGCTACCCGAAGGACAGTTCCTGGACCAGCATCAGCAGCATCGCCTGAGAGCTTGCTGGATGTGCGGCCCCTCAAGCCCAAGGCCAGGCCAACCAAGGCAGAAGTTGACTTTTGACAAGGCCCCAGATAACTCCTCTGCACAATGCAGTTTGAGAAGCCCCGGTTTGAACGACAAAGATGGCGTTCGTGTCTTCTGCCTCGCTGGTGGTCCTCGTGGGCTCTCCACGCCCTGCCTCTTCTCTCTCTCTCTTCGAACTTTCCCAAGTGCTCTCTGTGATTGGTCTCCGCCCTTCGTCCCCAGGCTTGTACCGGGTGCATATGCACTCTTATCCCACTCTGCTCACCCTGTCGCTTTGATCAGGGACAGCCCCGCATGGCCACGGCCAGGCGACTCCCATCGGCCGTGGCGCCGCGATAGGAAGGCATTGCATTTACCCCGCTGTGCTATCCATGGCCAGTGGATTCCCTCCCCTTTACCTTCCCTCTGTAGGTCTTCTAAGAAAGAAGAGACAAAGAGAAATCCGCTCCGTCATGGGACAGTGAGAGCCGGGAGAGACGGAGAGGCAAGGCGCACAAAGGGCGTGGTGGGAGGGGAGGGACAGGCGAGGGAGCCGGGCAAGCTGCCGAGGACGAGGACCGGTTGAGGGTGTGGATCTCGAAGAAAAGCAGCAGGTACACTTAACGGTGAGATCGTGGTTCCCCCGCTCGTTTTTCTGTTCTGTTGTCCATTCTTCGAGTCACCCGTCCAGCAGCCGCTCACTGAGGTGCTGGCTTTGTGTCAGGTCCCGTTCTGAGCGATGAGCATCCCGAGGGAAGTGCAGCACACCTGAAGCATCAGGTGAGTGGGCTGGGCATTTAGAGGCCAGCAGGCTGCAAAGACCCTAGCCATGCGTGCGCGGACAAGGCACGTTGGCCACATGCTGCGCCTGGACTTCCTCCCCCGCCCCCCCCATTACCGTGGTATCTGAATTCGATGGTGACCTAATGCATAAGAAACACCCTAAATGAAACAGATATTGTGACCGATGTGTCCTCTGCTTTACCAGTTATTTTCCTTAGGATCAGTTTAACGAGGTGCACACCTTCTCGGATGTTTGACACGCAATCTCGCTTAACCGTCACAGCCCCATGACGCTGGCAGCAGAATGAAAAGCTGAAGCTTAGAGAACTGACTCAGCATGCAAGCTGCTGAGTCAGCCTCTGAGCCCAGATCCTCGCTGGGCAACCCCGCGTCCCTGACCGCTTAGCGAACAGAAGACTGAAGGTGGCTGCTGGCTAGAGGGGTACTAATCGGACATTTCTGCTTCGTGTTACTTTTTTAGAACTGGATTAAACTCATTTGAAGTGAAAATATGTTGCTGGCCTCTGAAGAGGAAACCCAGCCGGACTCCCGTCCCTCATAGTAGTCACTCAACAAACACTGGCTAAAATGAAAGGTAAGCCTGGAGACAGCCTGGGCGTCGAAAGGCCTGTCCAAGCCTGGGAGCCCCAGGGACAGGGAGCTCCACGCTTGAGGCTATCGGGAACACTCTGCTGGAGGATCGGCTTTATTCGTCCCTCTCCCTCTGTGAAATCCTGGAGACTGTCAAATAAATGACAAGACTCATTTTACGAGTAGACCAGAAGTCTGCAGTGGCGAGTCCGAGGAGATTGCCTATCTTATCTTGAGTCATCGGTCTCTCGTTCAGGCTTCCACAAACAAAACCCTGGGAGCAAGGGCCTGCCGGGGTGGGCACTTCCCAGGGCTCCGTCTTGTCCTGAGCCACTGCTGAGGGGGACTTAGCTAAGCTGAGGCCCCGTGGCCAGTGCAGCAGGAAGACTCCGGACTTGAGGCACCAGGGGTGGCCTCTAGGTTCTGAGAATGCAGGCGACATGACCACAATGACAATGATAACAGCAGGTAAGGCATAATTCGGGCTCACCACACGCGAAGTTCCGTGTCATGCACTAGTCAGAATTATCTCGTTTCACCTCGACGACCCTTTCTTGGGCTAAAGACACTGGGGTCTAGAGAGTCTCAATGAATCTCCTGAGTTCATGCATCTCCTAAGTGGACAAGGAGAGACTTGAACCTAGCTGTTCTTGCCCTCTTATTTAGGGCAGGAAATCACCCTTCTTACCAAAGCAAATCACAAAGCCTTCAAGGATTAGCTCCAGAAGCAGTCCCTGGAGGAGGTGGGGCTCCCACCCTTCGCCTCTGTCCCAACTGCTCCTCGAGATCATCTCACCCCTTTCATTCTGACACCCTACGGCGCTTGGCACCAAAGGCGCCACCTGGGACTTAAAAGAATTGGATGACGGCAGGACGGAATGCAAGAAATGCTGAAATCAGTTTAGTTTGACCAGAGCTGCACGGCTTTCTGATCTTAGTGGGACCAGTTCTTTTTTCCTAAGGAGCAAGGGGCAGGGTTCCAGGGTGCCGTCCCACCTAAATGAGAGGCATTTTACAGTGCAGCAAAGATCCCGGGTTCTGGGGCCCGGCGGTCCTGGCCCCCAAACCTGGCTCTGCGGCCTCCTAGTCCTCCGATCCTGAGCAGAGAACCTCAGCCTTCTACGGCGTTCTCACGAGTAAAAGAGGAATTACGGTAATCCTTGCCTTGCCAGGGGAATGGAGGATTAACTGAGACGATGTGCATGAAGCGATTAGTGGGGCGTCTGGCATAAATACGTGCTCGATAAATGGAGTCTGTTATCTGTTTGTGCAACAAATATCGCCATCTCTTTCATACATCGGGCTGCACGCAGCCTGAGGTTTCATTTTAACCCTCTTCTTTCAAGCTCCTCAGTAAGGTGTTCTGGTTTTCTTCATGAACGTCTTACACATTTCTTATAAAGTTTATTATTAGCTTTTGAAGTTTTCAGTTGAATAACTCTTTTAAATTTGTAGCAATCACAAGATATTTCCAATGTACTGAAAAAGAAAACTTTAAAAGTCAGCATTTTAGCCCAAACTAAATTGGTTAACTCCAGCCCTGTCTCCATTTGGAGCACCTCTGCCAGGCAAAAGTACCCCTCTGCCAAACCAAGGGAATCATCGTCAGACTTTATAATTGCCAATCTGATTAGTATTTGTATTTCAATTTGTATTTTGCGATTGCTATTAAAATCGAGCATTTTATTAGCCATCTAAGTTTCATTTCTGTGAATCTCCTTTCCTTGTCTACTTTAGTTGGGATATAAGTAACGCTGGTATAACAAAGACCCCAGGAACTCAAATAGTATAGAAATTCATTGCTCTCTTGTATAATACTGCAGAGGTAGGAGGGCAGACCAAGGTGAGTAGGCGGCTCTGCTCCAGAAAGTAATTCAGGGATCCAAATTCCTTCTGCTTTGTTGCTATGCCATCTTTTTGGGTGTGGGCACAGTCCATCAGCTAACTAATACACTTTATTTTAGTCTACATTCTAGCCCATGAGAAGGAAAGGTCATCCAATAATGTTTTATATTTTCTTTATAAAAGATTTCATATTTCTGGTTAGGTTTTCTTCTAGCCAACTTAGAGTTTTGTTGCTATAATATATTTTCCAGTATATTTTCTAACTTGCTGTTTCAGATATATAGGGACATTGTTGATTGTTGTATGGTGATTCTTGTAGCAAGTGATTTTGAAAGCTTAGTTCTAATAGGTTAGTTATAATCCTATTTAATCTACAAAAATGGAAATTTGCCTCTTTCTTTCATTTCTTGTGTCTTTAATTGTTTTTTCTCGTTCTACCACATTGGCTAGAACATTCTGCACAATACGAAATAGGAGAGGTGAGAATAGGTCTCCTCATCGAGTATAACATTTGTCCTTGGTTTTTGACAGGTTACGGAAATTCTCCTTAATTCATGGTTTGCTAAGGCTTTTATAACATAAATGCTGTTGAATTTTACCACATGCTTTTTCTGTATTTATAGAGGAAATTATATGATTTGCCTCCATTCATTGCAAGATTTTCTGTTTGTATAAAATGTGTTATTTTTTCCTTGTAAGTTTTGTGCACTAGTAACACCATTCGATGTTCTTTTTTCCAAGGAGATTTTTTTCTATGAACTTAATTTCTTTAAGAGTGTGCGGTATTTCCGAATTTGCTATTTCTCTTTCGATTAGTGTATATTTTCTAGGAAGTTGAAGGCTTCATTTAAGTTTCTCTTAAGATTTTAAAAGTCTCTATTTGTTCTGTAGTTATGACTCCCTTTTCATTTTTATATCCATTTAGTCATCCATTTATTGTTTGAGCCTGTTTGAGTTGGGTTTTATAAAACTGCAAAGTAAAGGCATTCTAACTGACAGGAAAAAAATAAACAAGATAAAATGTACATTGTACTGCGGCAGTTGACTCAAAACTATTTTTCATGCCATCGTGACTTTGTCATTCTCCCCTTTTCTCTCCATCTATTGTCCTTCAAGGCCCAGCTAAGTTGTTATCTCCTTCAAGAAGACTTCTTTGACCGTCGACACTCCTGGTGAGCCTGGATGTTTTTCTTACGCTTTCTTTTATAAGAGCATTCATCAGCGTGCATAGAAACGATCCATTTCTTCCATTAAACTGGGGGCTTATTCGGAGCAAGGAAATCAGATTCATCATTGCACCTCCGGACGCAGGCAAGTGCCTTGCACATAACAAGCACTCGCTGAGTAATTTCTGAATAAGCTGTAGGTAGAGCAATGTGGCCATACCTCAGGAAGAGCAAACTGAGACCAGAGCAGTTTGCCCAGAACCTACCATTCTCAAACTATAAAAATACAGCAGTCACCCAACCACTTGGCTAGGCAGCTTTCCCTCTGCCCGTCTCCTGCCTTTCACTCTGTATCGGGCTGATGCTGGGGACATGGCGGAATGCCTCATGGCAACAAGTCCTTGGCTGGCACAGCTGGGACGTCCTCTTCTTACTTCTGCTCCTACCCCCACCCGTTCCCCTCCCCCTTCTCTCCCCTACTGATGTCCCTGCCAGGAGGCAGAAAGCTAAAGGAAACAATGGCAAAGGCTGGGCTTCAGAGCCAAAGAATCTTTAGTTTACTTATTGCTTTGATCCCTTCCGGGCGTGCAGTCTGAGGCGGTATGCATCTCCTTTTTGTACCTTGGTTTCTTCCTTTTTAATAATACTACTCAGCCCCCAGGTTTGTGAAATTCCTGTCTCATAGTAAATGCTGAACAGCTTTACTATGCAACACTTCAAATCCTTCTGATGTTCTAAACTATAAGTATCTTCCTTTCTATTCCCCATGCCTGGTATCAAGATTTGGACATTTGAGGGCCCAGGGGGCTGCATGGATCCATTTCTGAGTGCCCTGTGGTTGGTGACTCTGTATTCAGCCGTGGGATATGGGTGTCTGTCACTTAGGGCCAATTATCCTTTCTGCTCTCCACATTGCCCCCCACAATCTTTTCTGCTGTTCTCTCTCTCTCTCTCTCTCTCTCTCTCTCTCTCTCTCTCTCTCTCTCTCTCTCTCTCTCTCTCTCTCTCTGTCTCTCTCTGTCTCTCTCTCTAACTAGGTGGAGGAGGCCCCTGGTTAGAATCACCCCAGAAGCAATTTCACGGTACACGTAATCATTCCCCGCTCTCTAGTCCTTAGAGGGCAGAAACCAGGTGCTCCCCTTGCCCTTCGCAGGTAACTTAATTATAAGAATTAAAAGGCTTTGGTTACGTTATTAATTGTGAAGCTGTGTTCCTCTCACCCAGTGAGAGCCCAGGAGAGCCTTAGATGCAGGTGGTCTGCAGACACTCTGTTTCCTGGATAGTCACGCATCGGAAAATTCTAGACCCCCTTGAGCACTTGCCTGATACATACAGGACCTTCACGGGATCCTCACTGACTTTCACAGCAATCCTGTCAAGCGAGAGGAGCCGGTTCCTTTCATGCTGCAGGCGCTCTCTCAGGGGACCAGGGTCTCAGGGGCTCGGGTAGCATTTGAACTCAGGCAGTCTGAGTCCAGAATCTGTCTTTTAGGTGTTTAACTGATCCCTGCTAGCTGTGCAACCTTGAGCGCTATTCACGTAAAGTTTCTGGGCCTCGATTTCACCATCTGTAAAATGGGGCTAATGATGGTGCTCACCTCCTTAGAGTTTATGTGACAATTAAATGGGTTAACACAGGCACTGTAACTTGACCGGCAAGCAGTCTGACGTTGGTTATGACTGTCATTGCTCTTGCTGTTACCGGTGCTCAACCAAGTTCAAGTCCAGTTCTCCCCAGCGGCCTCCCTTTTGCACATCAAGCCTGCGATTGAAGTTCATTGAAAGGAGGCATTTAAGGATCATGGTTTATTCTGCTTATTTATTGGAGACAAATGTTTTTCTTTAAAAATTAAGTAAATTGAGTAAAAATTAAGTAATCGAGTTAGTGATCACGAAATGAGGCCAAACTGGGTCTGGCCTTCCCCACAGCCAATTACTCCAGCAGCGGTTGCTGCAGAAAAACAGGCAGCTTCACTGACAGCCCCACGCCTTGCCCCCCCAATTATCTCTATTCATTTCCTGGTTCAATCATCTATTTTACTTGGTCACGTTCAGGTGGGAGGGGTTGGCTGCCTGTCTGTGGATGCGAGGGGTTGGGGGCAGGGGGACAGAGGGAGGACGAAGTACAGAAGACCTTGCTGGGTCAGATGCGTGATGCCCCAGACCTCAGAGCAGCCCCAGAAGGAGCAGAGACAAGCACCCGAAGCTGATGCCGAGCGTGTCAGTTACGAGGGGTGGACAACTTGGAACACCAGCTTCCAGCTGGCTCCTGGCCTCTGCACCATTTCCTCCAAGCCCCAGGCTGCGATCAGATACAGTCCCCCGGACGCCCAGCCTTCCCGCTGTCTTCTGGACAAAACCACGTAAAGGTGAAAGAGCCTGGGCTTCCGAGCCACCGAAAGTGGGGGTGAGTTCTGCTCATCAGCCGTGTGACCCTTGGCAAAGGATCGAATCTTTCGGAGCCTCGGTTTCCTCATCTGTAAAATGGGGATACTAATATCCAGAGAGTTAAATGAGATCATGTGCGTAACACAGCTGGGCGCTGAGCTCATTTTGTGACACCTCACAGTGGGCTTCAGGCCACAAGGTGGAAAATCGCACATTTGATGAAACAAATAACTGTGTCTTTAACTATTTTCCTCTGGACTCAAACATATTTGCCCACATGGACTTGCCACCCATTTTTCTCAGATTGCTCTCATTTTCCCTTCTTTGAGTGCTTTATTATTTTTTCACTTTCCAATATTGGTGACCTTAAAATGGCAGTGCTACTTATCGCCTGAAGTGATAAATAATTTTACCAGATCAATCTTTGACGGGTGCATTTCTTTAAACTTTTTTTTTTTTTTTTTTACCACACGCACAATTATGGCTTTAGCTAGACTTATTCTGTGGCAGCATGCCTCAAACAGTTCTGTTAAACAGTAAATCCATGGGATATTAATTGATGCTACTGGTACAAAGAGTATGTGAACAAACAAATTTGGAAAATACTGGGTTAAACAAAGTTAAACAAATAGTCTTTACTTTAGGACTTTCCCAAGTCTTTACTATGCTAATGCATGAAAAGAAAAGGAGAGGATTCAGCGTTTCCCAAACTCTTTTGCCTGTAGGACCCTTTTTGACCTGGTGGAGCATTGGAAAGCACTGGTATCTTCTAGAAGAGTGTTTCTCAAACTTCACTGTGCACGTGCATCAGCTGGAGGTTTTGTTAAAATGCAGATTCTGATTCAGAAGGTCGATTCATGGGTGGGGACTGAGATTCTGCGTTCGTGACGCTGATGTCACTGATTTACAGACCGGACTTGGAGAAGCGAGACTCCGAAGGGCTATCACCTGACATATAACCTGGGGGGGGGGAATTCTCTTTATTAGGGAATTCAGCAGAAGACTGTGGTCTCGAATTAAACTATACTTTGGAGCAGTAGATAACGTATTATCCAGCAATCAGAATATATCCAGTTCTAGGGGAAACAGGAGAGCTGGTCCCAGCTGGTCGAACTTGGAGATGTCATGTCACATGTCAGTTCTCTTGTCTGTAAAATTCATCTAGCTTGCACTAGCCTCACAGAGTTGCTATGAGGATGAAATTAAATTTTGAGAACGAGTACTTCGTGCAAATCCCGTCACTATACCAACACTGGTTAGAAGGTTAAGGTCCTCCTGGGACATGGGAATGCAGAGGAAGCCAATCTTCAGATACACAAGGAAGATAAAGAAGATGAGGGAAGGAAGGGCAGAGGAAAGACTAAAGCACTAACTTTAATCTCTTCTCAGTGCCATTTTCCTGCGTTGGATTTGGTCAGATACCATCCTACCCTGAGAGTAAAGTCCCCGTTTTTCTTAAATCAGCACCTGGCTATTTCTAATACAAGGAAAAGAATTCTATCTACAGGGTCCCATTAATTCTTCCCCAGTAACATGTCTCAAATATGAGACTTCATTTCCACCTTACTTGGTCCCACCCAGACAACCTCTCTACACTTAGATGGTTGCAATAATTGCCTAGCTGATGTTCGCCTAGTTTGTCACCTTTATGAGATTTTTGTTTTTCTAAAATAAATATAAAGAACACAAATATAAGGTATTAATGTATTCTCCTACACAAAGAGAGTCCTAAATCCCCATTGTTAAACTCTGAACTCCTTTACCTGATATTCAGGCTCTTCGAGACTTCCAAAAAATGATCACCATTCACTATCTGATGCATAAGCTCCAAGTAACATAACACCCAATATAAATGGCCTTAAGGGTAACAAAGGTAATATAGTAGATGCTGCAAATTGGCTCACTCAACACTCACTCCAATCCTCCCTTGGAGCTTCCCATACTAAAGGGGCTGGAACGTCAAAGACTGCCTTTCCCAGCGCTCCAAGGGCTGGAAGAAAATCCTTCCTACAGGCTCCGTATGCCTCACCCTTCCCTCTGCCTCATGACGCGGTTCCTGGGCCCAGCCCCCACGCCCGTCACACTTATCTACCTCAGGCATCATTTCTAAGACCGCATGGCCAAGGCCATAAATCTGTGCCCTCGTTTAGCGTGGCATGTCCTCTACCTCTAATCCAATCTCCCCTCTGCGTGTCCTCGGTGCTCGCTCATTCAGTTTGACAGCTATTTAATAAAACTATTTGCTTCCCTTTGACATGAGGCAGAAGTGGTGGGTGTTGAAGAGCCGCGAGGCCCTCGTGGACAATGAAACCCTTTCCCACTCAACACTCTCCCAGCTCAGTACAGATAAATCGTGGAGAACTTGAAATTAACCCAAGCTATCTTCTTTTCTTAAGGAAAAAAAAAATCACTGGAGACCCAAGAAACAGCAAGTATAGTAAGTGAAAGGGATGGCAGGAGAAATCACATTTCCTGGCTCCAAGGTCAGGGGTGAGCCCAGATCAGGGGCCTTTGAGCCTTTCCTCAATCTAGCTTTTATCACTTCAAAGCAGAAGGTCTTAAAGGAATGCCCTTTATGACTGATTCTGTCTTCAAAAACATGAAAGAAAAAAGCATATTTTCTTAAGCTCACTTGCTGGAAGCCAAGAGATTTTTCTAAAATGCTGAGGGCACAAACCTCCTCAACCAGGATACAATTTGGTATGGCAGAAACAGCACTGGCTCCATAATCAGCAGACCAGGCAAGAATTCTGACTCCACCTCTCATAAGATTTATGACTTCGGGCCATGTATCTCAGCTCTCTGAGCCTTAGTTTCTTTCTCTATGAAATGGACATGTCATTCACCTCACCAGGTTGTCATTAGGATGAAATGAGTGAGTAAATGGGGACACGCTTGGTATACAGCATTTGCTTAACAAAGTGTAGCTAATATTATCAATTGCTAGTAGTAGTAACAAGCAAATCTGACATCCATTCATCTTCAAATAACCGAGTATCCCCGCTGTTTGTTGGTGTGTTACCTAGAATACATTTATTTGGTTTTCGCTTGCATTGGCGAATCCACGTGTGCAGCAGCAGCCTCTCGGTTCTACAGCCCTTGTGATTACCACTTCCCTCATTACACTCAATACACCACCTCACACAGCCCTTCCGCTGATATCTGAACCATGTCCACCGCCAGTACGAGTTTTAACAACCATACCGTATAGCACACTAAGAACTCTTCATGCTTTAACTAGTGCTGGGTTCTCGTTGTTAGCTGGCTGCCCATTTATCCAGCTCCAAAATCCCATTTTAAAGTCCACTCCTAGGAACATTTGTGGTTCTGTTTTCTGGGATCAGATGCTGAAGTAGAAAATTTGATGCAGAAAGATTACTGGTGCATGCTCTCAGATGACACACCTGTAAAGGCGTGAGGGAGGCAAAGGGCCAGGCGGAGGAGGAAGCTGACCCCACAATGTTGTCATAACTGGGGCCACGGCTAATCCTACAGGGAGCTTTGTAAAAGAGATGGCCCTTTGAAGTCCCCAAAGTGAAACGAGGGGGTTAGACCTTTGCATCTCTGCATTGGACAGTTGTTAATCACTGCCACTTCCTGCAAGGGAGAGAATTGGACAAGGCGGTTCCCTGCAGCCAAGGGCAACGCCCAGTAAGGAATGCAAAGCTAGGTTATCCTGGCCGACAGAGGGGCATGAAGCATGCGCAGACAGAGCCGGAGGAGCATGCGCAGACAGAGCACGGAGCATGCGCAGACAGAGCCAGAGGAGCACGCGCAGAGCACGGAGCATGCACAGACAGAGCCAGAAGAGCATGCGCAGAGCACGGAGCATGCGCAGACAGAGCCAGAGGTGCAGGGAGGGACCCCGGTTCTCGACGTGCTTGGGCTCCAGACTTCCTGCCCAGGGAGCCACCACCAACCAGCCTGTCAACCACCGCGGCTGTGAGATACCTCGTGAGGGTCTCTGTTTTCATGCCAAACAGTGACAAGAAGAGAGCAGAGCTGAGGGAGCAAGATAAAGCAAGTGAGTCAAAATAACGTGAGGAGGGTGAGTACTGTTCACGTTCCAGGATGAATATTTCTCGTATGAATTGTTTGGGGGCTTGTGTAGCGTGATCCCACTCCATTTCCGGTGGCACCCTCCCGTCCCGACTCGCCTGGGAAGGTCAGTGGGGACAGACTCGCTAGACCTGTAAGGAAGGGAAATGCGTTTTCCGTGAGCTGAGAGGCTGGCGCTGCGCAGCGGCTCCCAGCTCCCGGCTGTGTGCACGCGTGTTTCTTAGCCAGATCTTTAAGCGCTTACTTCTAGAAGTGTGTTCAGGAAATAAGAACTCAGAGGAACTGAAACGTGGCTCTCGAAAATGGCCGTCCTCTTGGGATTATGGGACACCCGTATAGCATCTTCGCAAAATTCCCTGATGTCAAACCTGGGAGTGAAGCGCTTTTTATGAAAACCGCTTATTAAGGGAGTGACATTCTGATCAAGGCCGTGGTCACTTTATGGCCACAGAGCCACACCCACGAAGGACGGGTGCTTTCCTAGTGTGCCAAGGGGACACAGACCACGGCTGCATGCTCTGGATAGTGGCTTCACACTCAGTATGTGCGTGAGCTGAACACAGGGAAGTGGTCAGTGAGGTTTGTTCACACACACACACACACACACACATACACACACACTCACCCCTGAAAATGGAGGGTAATCAGAAAGGCAACAATTGGTTCCCGGGAATTCGTTCTTCAGAAGAAAGCTCACAGCTCACTGGGGAGCGCCTCAGCTGATCGGTGAGAAAAACCACAGCAGCAACGAGCAAAGGCGTGTTCTAGCACTTTCCTTTACACTGCAGAAAATCAAGACGTTTTGCGCTGTTAGTATCAGGCAAATGGGGGGAATGTCCTCAAGCTGAAAGTAAAGGATGGTTTCAAAAGCAGAGGTAAACACTGGGACCCTGTGTCTTCTGTGTGTGCGTGTGACATGCATCCTATACTCAAAAAAGTGCAGGCTGGGAGAAACCTGAGCAACTTTAGCCCAAGCCCCTGTTTAACAGGCGAGGAAGACGAGGCATGGAGACCTCCTGCAAAACTGATTATCGGTTTTAAGTTGTCTACGGCCATGCTACCCTAAGTCTATGGCCACGCCACCCTGAACAAGTCCAATCCCGTCTGATCTCGGAAGCTAAGCAGGGTCAGGCCTCGTTAGTACTTGGATGGGAGACCATGTAGGACGATCAGTTGCCGTAGGTGTGAAAAATTAAAAAAATAAATAAAAAATAAATAAGGGATTGTAAACCGACAAGGTCCTTGCAATCTGTGAGGTCAACCAAGGGTTGTCTCGCCTAAAAAAAAAATGTTTCTAAGTTTACTGGGCAGAGATCATAAATAATGACATTCTGAATATAAGCACTGAACACATTAGGACAAATACTATGACAAAAATCATAACATGTAGGTAGGTAATGCTGGAGCTCGAAGAGCCCCAGGCGAAGACCGAGTGCCGCCAGTGGCTCCCGGCAGAACACACTGAACATGTTTGCTTATCGTGCTTCTGTTTGAGAGTCTATACCCCTGACTAGTTGTTGTGGGTTCGCAGTGTGCTATGCGGATGGAACCATCTGCGTCACAGGAAGCAGCTTTGTAATGCATGTCATGGACCCCAGCCCCCCAGCTGTCCATAGCCCGCAACACGGGGTGACAGTGTGGGAAGCGCTGCTCCAAGATGCCACGGGCGTGGTGTTTTCCCAAGAAAAGGAGGCGCAAGTCCCACCAGCTACAATTCAGCAGCAGGCGAGGCTCCTGGGCTGGTTTTAAGTGTAAACATTTGTATTCATTTCCTAGAGCCGCTAACGCATTATCACAAATCTGATGCCTTAAAACAACAGAAATTTAATCTCTCATAGTTCTGGAGCTCGGACTCTAAAATCAAAGTGCCAGTAGAGACACGACCCCTCCAAAGTCCCAGAGAAAGACTCTGTCCTTGCGTCTTCCAGATTCTGGAGGCTTCGGCAGTTCCTGCTTTGTGGCCGCATCTGTCCAATCTCTGTGTCTTCCTTCTCTGTGCCGCAAATCTTCCTCCGCCTCTCTTCCATGTGGACCCTTGCTATTGGATTTAGGACCTGCCTGGATAATCCAGGATGATCTTATCTCGAGATCCTTAATTCTATCTGCAAAGGCCTTTCTTCTCCAAACAAGGTGACATCCACTGGTTCCGTGGGCGGACACATGTTTTGGGGGCCACTGTTCAACTCACGGCGACGTTATGGGGGTCAGTGAGGGAGACAGTCTCCAAGACTTGAGGGCCTGACACAAGGGAAGAGAAAAGTCTAGATGCTGGAAATGACTTCCAATGCTTCAGGTCCCACGATTTGTTTTAGATCGTTCAGCGAGAATCCTCACGGGCCTTAATCACCAGACAGAAGCAGAAAGAGAGGAGAGAGAGGCAGGCGTCTGCAGTCTCCCTAGGTCCCCATTGGAGGAAGAGCACGGAGGACAGTTAATTCAGGTCATGCTCTGGCAATGAGATTAAAACATCACTGGTATTAGAATCAGCCTAAAGTATATCTCTTTTCTGTCAGCAACGCATTGCCCTCTCTATCTAGACGCCCCCCCCCCCACCTCCTTTCCTTCCAGCCCCCTCCCCCTGACTGCTGGGCACTCAGCCACTGGGCAGACCCCCGCAGCCCCCAGCAGAAGCCCACCTCGATCCGCCCTCCCCATTCAGCCGAGGGCCCGGCCATCAGGCGGTCCACATGCAGGTCTCTGTGCTAATTAGGAGCATTATCACTTTGCCGAGAAGGAGCAGGGACCCCGGGAAAGGCCTCTGTTAAGTGTCCTGGACATTGGGGACCCGCTGCAAGCCGAACTCTGGCGGCTGCTTGACAGGAGTGAAAGCGACAAGCTCCCCCTGGCCAAGGAAGGAGCTGCGTCTCCGTCTCCATCCAAAGCCCCCAAACGCGTCAGGGGATACACACAGCCACAGGACGGGTGTGCAGTTTTTTAAAATTGTGATTCCATGTACGTGACATAAAATGGACCATTTTAACCATTTTCTTAAGTGGCATTAAGCACATTCTCACTGTTGCAAGCCATCATCGCCATCCATCCACAGAACTCTTTTCATCTTGTGAAACTGAAAATCTGTGCGCATTAACCACGACTCCTCGTCTCCCGGCCCCCAGCCCCCGGCAGCCACCCTTTTACTGCCTGTCTCTATGAATCGGACTATGCTCGGGGACCTCATGGAAATGGAATCGTATCGTGATATTTGTCTTTTTCTGTCTGGCATATTTCACTTGTCATAACGTTCTCGAGGTTCACCCAGGTCGTAGCATGTGTCAGAATCTCCTTCTCTGAAAACCAAATAATATTCCATTGTGGATAGATGTCACATTTTATTTATCCATCAATGGCTTAGGACACAGATTTTTAAAGGTAAATATTTACTTTAAATTCTAAAGTCACTTCAGCAGGAAGAAAGAAAATCCTCTAACAACCTAAAACTGAATAGCAAACAAAATTAAGGACATATTTGGCACCCACTGAAAACAAGTCAGCACATTTGGAAAAGAAGGAAGAAATCACCTTCTTTTTTACACAAAGAAAAAGCTCCCAGCTTTTCCAGCCTGAGAGAAAATAGGAGTGTTCTGGGAACCCAACAGTTATGCCAAGAGCTGGCCGAGTTATGCCACTCACACCAAAGATCTAATTAATTCTGAGAGAGCCAAAGGACAATAAAACTCTTTTTGCCATTCAAATGAGATTGAATGATCTGGAGGGAGCTTTGAGAATCAGGAATCATGCCTCAAGATCTTGGAACAGGTCTGCAGGTGTGGGAGGGATGGGCAGTGGTTTTCCAGGGTTTCCGAGATTCAGGGAAGTGGGGGCCTTCCTGTGGGGGTCTCTGAAACCTGGTTGTCCAAGGATACACACTTTGAGAGACATCAATTTAGGTATTAAGTGGAAAGTATACTGTCCTGCCATCGTATTCTCTAAAAATTGAGTTTAAGCATTTTTCTAGTGGAGGCATGTTTACTTTATTATTTGGTGTTCTTTCTATCAGGACAGGTATGTTTTGAAAATCTTGGGTTACTGAATGTCGAGTTGATTAGATGATGGGTGAATGGGACTTTATTATCAAACGGGAATAAGAAATACCTTTCATTTAAAGAAAAAAAAATTATACATGGCATTTAATTTTCCAATGCATGATTTCTATTTCACAATTTTACCAGGAAAAATATGTGAGAAGGAAGACTTGTAAATGCTGGGACATGTAGTAACTCAAGTAATGGGAATTCTCTCGGTTGCGATTTACTACATTCCATCTTGGTGTGAGAGAGAGATACCTCTGGGGTAACGTAGCACCATAAGCGAGAAAGGTGTGACATCCGTGTGGTCAGTGTTACTGGTCAGGAGAGGGTATTGAGTCACAGACTGTTGGACGCTGGGAATACTAAAACCAGCTCTTTAGTGTCCCCATGAGACATACTACCCAGGCCAGAACATGAAGCTAGAAAATATGGCCGCTCCTGCTACTCCATCATGACGTGTTAAATGCACAATCAGGCCAACCCAGGCAGTGTGCTCTCCCGAATCCAGAACCTTCCAAGATTTAGACTCCCAGAGGTCAGTGTAACCCACTGACGTGGTGAAATGATTCTCGAGATGCCTTTAACAGCAGAGTCTGTCCCCGGAGTTCAGAGGGCACAGAGTGCTGGGGTCCTTGAGCAATACTGGGACCGCTTCGACTCTCTGGGCGCAGGCAGCATCCAACGGCCAAAGGAGCTGACGCAGCAGCTCTGGTTGTTGGCACCCACTTTTCTCCTTCAAAGTAGTTCCCCCAAACCAAGTTCCAGGGTGGAATTTACCTAGCGGGTGAGCAGTTGGTGGTCTTTGCTGGTGGTTCCTTAAGTTATCAGGTTCCGAAATGAAGGGACCTGGACAGGACTGGGCTTGGGAGTCTCCTCTGCAGACCGCTAGTTCGCTCTTTCTTTCGGGGGGATGAGAAAGGCGTTTCTGCCTTTGTCCTTCTCCCCAAGGCTCAGGTGTCTTGGGATAGATGGAAACCAGAAAGAAGAGTACTCAGGCTTTCGCCGTGGAGGAGTCGGGTTGCTCCTGCGATGGCATTCACAAAGTCGTCTCTTTTCCTCCAAGACTCATTGGGAACCTTAAATGAAGTCCCATCATTTGCATTTTTCATTTTTACTCTGCTTATGCATTTCTCTTTGTAGTGAAGGACACGGTTTGTGATTACGTCATTGCTGTTTGCTAGAAACGATGATGACAGTGATAATAATGACAATTATGCTACCGCTTACTGTGCATTTCTTACGTGCCCATCACTGTGCTGTGGGCAGTATGGGCATCGTCTCACCCAGGAATAGGAGTCTGGCCCCAAACTGCCTGCCCCACACCACGGCATCTGACACAATAACGAGATTATGATGCGAGTCGACAGTGGGAGAAATGCAACTGTTTAAAAGCATCGATAATGCTTTGGTTGTTATCACTTGGAAAACTTGAATCAAGAGAGGAGCATCTTTCGAATGGTGCACTGTAGAACCGCCCCCCTGCCGAGTGCCAGCCCTAAATTACTGCCTCTCCTCTGCTAGCCCCCACCGGCCAACGCACACACGGCTGCATCATTACCAAACCTCATGATTTACTCCCCAGATTGACCCTAAAAGGCTGGATTCTGTCTGGATCTTCCCTTTGGGGGAATGACCAAAACAAAACTAACAGTTAAAAAAAACCCGAAAGCAGTAGAAACTGGAGGAAAGCGATGGCTCATTGGAACCCCACGCTACCCCTACTAGTTGTGTGATGCTGGACACGTGACTTAACTCCTCTGCGCCTGTTTCTTCATTGGAAAATAGTGATAAGAACAATTAAATGAGACAATGCAATGGGTAGGCACTTAACAAATAACTTGAACCACTACATTTTAAAAATGGATTGTACTTCCGTCCTCTTTGTAAGCCTGGAATGCGTGTTTACTTATCCACGCCAGAAAACAAGATGACGCACTTTCTAAACACGATTCGAAGCCCTCGCTGACCGTGTAATGTAACCAGCCGTATGCCTTCTGTGCCACTCATTTGCAGCTCAAAAAGGTGATTTCTCTGGGTCCCAGGGATGCGAACCTGCCTTTTGCTTCCCAGGCAAGGGTCGGCCAGTGCTTTCCTCTGGCCTCGCCGAAACTCTTGGCGAAGAGAGTCTGTCAAAAAGTTGGCCTGCGGTAGATTCTAGAAACAAATTTTTTGTAACCTGACTGGCCTGGGACACTGGGCTTCACACTGGGCTTTTCTGCTGCAAGCTTGCCACCCCTGTCGCCACAGCCTTCCTGCCTGGCAGCTGCAGACAAACACTCCCCATCATCAGGGCCCAGTAAGATTCGACTCCTACCACGAAGCTCTGGGCCTACCCTGTCTGATGGCTTTGAGCCAGCCATAAAGGGTTTGCTTGGCCGACTAAGGAGGGGTATTTACAATCAAAAAGAAAAAAAAAATGTCATCAGACAACAAGCCTGTAGGGTCCTGAGGCATTCCCAAGGGTAGCTAATTGGAAAAACCATTTGCCCCCTTTAACGCCCCCCCCCCCCCAGCGGCTGCTCCCGGCCTTATCCAAGAGCAGCCACCCTATCTGTAAATGGCGACCATGGAAAATGTACCCTGGCGACTTCGTGTGAAAGATAGGCAAGGCTCCTAAAAAATCTTCTCGGAGGCTTATCACCTTCTTCTGGCTCCACGGCAGGCTGGGGCCCTGGGCTGGAGGAAACTGCCTGTCTGTGAGCCTAGACAGGGTCTCATCAACAACTGATAAGGCCCTCTGTGAACAAGCAGGCGCTGTGGGCTCACTCGCCTCGCAAATGCCAGAGACATTTGGAGAGAAGACACAGGGTCCAGTGACCTCCGTGAAGGAGGCCGGGCAAGCCCACAGTGTGGGCCGCGAAGCAGGGCGGCCCTACCCCCAACCTGGGAAAGGATAAAACCTAGAGGTCACTCCACAGGCCAGGGGACAAATGTCCGATGGTCCACGGAGACATCTGTGCGCCAGCGATGTGCGTATGCCAGATGAATTAATCACAAAATAAGCTTCAGTCTGTTCGGATTCTGAACAACCAAAAAGCTCCTGAAATCAGAATTTCTGCAATCCTGTAGGAAGACAATGGATATTAAAATGATGGCCTCTCATACCGCAAGATCTTGATGTCCTTTCCAAATTGAACCACTTAGTTCAGCAAGGCACAGCGTCAGGAAGGAAGAAATCAGATTTCAGCTCCCACTCTGCCCTTTCACTAGCCATGTACCATTAGATAAATCTGTTTCCCCAGGAAAATGCAAATATTTGCTCAGACTGGCTTCTGTTATGTGAAAGAGATTTAAAAATAAATAGTAGAACACTATATAAATAAAGTATTATTCCTTTAAAAAAATACAAGGCTCAGACTCTCTTCAGTGGTCAGTGCATTTATACACTCTAATCCTTTGAAAATTGCTAATTCCTGCTTAGCATGGTGGATGCAGTTGAGCAAATGCACACTGAGTTCCTTATATGGTGGAAGATAACAAAGAAAAGACACCGCTCTCACACAAAAACCCATAACTTCAGGCAGATGCTGTAATGAAGGTGGGAGCATGCCGTGATGGGGAAACCTGGCAGGAAGGTTGATGAGAAAGTCTTAGGAAGAAAGTGAATCGGAGGGCACTGTGTGGTCCAGAATCCTCTTCTCCGTATTGTTCCGAGTTGGAGTTAGCCTGAAGAGGGATACAGACAATATTCGGACGTGGACTTGAAGCTGCAGACATTCATGTCCGAAGGTCATCACAGTGAGGTGCGGTACCAGGTGGATACAGCATCACCGCGAGCCCCAAAGCCCCACAGACACTTGGCAGCAGATGCCAAGGGCACGACTTTCCACGGACCTCCCTGTGTTTCGCTTTGGTGGCTGGAAGTGCTCAGCCTCTCAGCCTGACTGGTGGTGACTCCTGCTTTGATCTTTTAAGTTCCCTTCTGAACTCTCACTTCCCCAATTCTTTCCACAATTGTGTAAGGTCTAATTACTGCAATAAATCTCTTCCATAACTCAGTGGTTCTGCTTTACTAATTGAGTCCTGACTGATATACCACAAAAGTAATCTTGGAATGTCAGTGCTAGCGGGGACTGCCAGACAGACTACAGGACATCCAGTTACATTTGAATTTTGGAAAAATAACAAATATCTTTTTAGCATAGGTATGTCCTTAATATTAATGGGGTATACTTACACTAAAAAATTCTTTGTTTTCCTGAAACTCAAATTTAACTGAAATATAGATCATTCCCCCCTCCCCCTTAAATTTGTCAGTCTCGCCTTAAAGTCTCCTCAATTTACAGAGAACAATTCCTCAACCCAAGGCTGGTGAAGGGAGTTGGCTGAGGTCACCCATCCTGAAAGCGGCAGAAGCTTGGGAAGTTCCCAAGATCCCTGACCTCCAGGCCAGGATGTTTGTCTCCACAACTGCATTGATGAGAAAGCTGATATCTGACCCAAGATTTGCTGTCCTCATAACCATTGCCCTGGTGAGAGAGAATTAATTCATTGGATTTATTAGCATATTTGGAGACGATTCTGAGATAGGCCTCCTGTGTGGCAATCCAGAGGAAGTGTCCTGGACAAAGACTTTGAACTTTGGGTTGTCTACATGTATCAATTATATTTGCTAGGAACCTCAATTGCCAGGATCTCTGATTAAGACTGGAAGTTTTGCCATGAGCTCCTTATCTTAATAAGGGGTCACCAAAGGGAACTGTGAGAGGGCATACTGGGCCTCCTTTGGAAAGCATCAGTGTTTCGAATGGCTACCTGTGGTCATGCCTTGCGTTCCCGTTAGCATCAGTTTCCTGGAGGAGAAGAAGCCTCCAGAAGGAAGGAAGGAAAACGAGAGGGGCAGGGGCAGGAAGAAGGGGAAAATGGGTTACTAAACTGGATAACAGATAAAGAGCTGAATTTACTAATGAAGGGGAAGTGGGCATTACGTATCTTATGCTACCCACTTTTTGACACTAAGAATAACACCAACGATAATTACTAATTATGAACTAAGCATCAGGAGCTCTGATCTACATCAGCCCAGATACGGAACATCATGTTTGTTCCTTATCTTCCCCTGAATGACACTTACAATGGGGCATCGTGCACAGTGATTATTTACTAACATTGTGGGGTAATGAGGAAAGATTACAACAAAGCAAAGTCGATCTTCATCACTCACGATTCCACATTTGTGAATTCGTGTCCTCACTGTGATGTACTGGTGACCTCCAGTCTGTACACACAGCGCTTTCATGGTGATTCACAGACACGGACAGAGTAGTGCAAATTCAAGTCCCCTTGCATTCCGCTCTCCTACCTGAGGCAGAACGAGGAGATGCTCTTCCTGTTTCAGCTCTCAACTGTAAACAGGCGTCCTTTTTGAGGTGTATTTAGTGCCATGTTTTTCAGGCTTTTGTGCTTTTCGTTGCCGATCTCACTGTTTAAAGTGGCTCCCTCGCAGAGTGCCGAGCGCTGTCTAGTGTCCCAAAGTGCGAGAGACAAGCTTGTAGACAAGCTTCTCAGTCATGAGTTACAATGCCATTGGCCATGAGTTCAATGTTAATGAATCAACAATAGATTAAGTAAGGTGTCCTTAAACAGAATCATACATAAAATAAGGTAATACACTGATTAGTTGATGAAAATGTTAAGAGCAGAGTATCATAGGATCCTAAGCCTGTACTCCCCTCAGGAACAACGGTTCTGAATTCATTAAGTCAGGGGTCATAGCCTTATAGAACACAACCAAGGCCAATAAGAAGACTCAGTTGTGGAACATGATAAAGAACTTAAGAGGAGATGTTAAACAATTCAGTTATTTAAAGTCTCTCCA
Source organism: Rousettus aegyptiacus (assembly GCF_014176215.1). Classification (NCBI taxonomy): domain Eukaryota; kingdom Metazoa; phylum Chordata; class Mammalia; order Chiroptera; family Pteropodidae; genus Rousettus; species Rousettus aegyptiacus. The sequence goes on along the minus strand of NW_023416288.1, from coordinate 40,273,631 downwards.
TGGGGAACTTTGGGGTAACTGTTTTGTGTTCAGCGTTCAACCTCCACCTGCTTTCTTGAGCTGGGTCTCTTCGGTCCCTGTCATCCTACTGCCCTTTTCCTTGTTCTGGGACCTGCTTTTCTCCCTCAGGAGATTGTCCTGGATCTGTGAGATGGAGTGTCTCCTTTCTCTCTACCTCACTCAGACCTCAGGCCATGTTCCATGGAGTCTTTTTACCACAAAACGGTCCTCAGAGGCGTGGCACCAAGTAAAGACAGATTTTCTACTGACAAATTCTGCTGATTTTGAAATTAACCCTTTTATGCCAAACACACACCTCCACTTGTATGTTTTCTGATGTTTATTTGATGAGCCAGTTGATGGTGCGATGTGCACTTTGGGTTTAGCTTGGAAACAAACTTTCAGGAAACACGTTCAGCCAACTTGGTACTTTTGCCAATGAGAAGAGGCGAGGGAGTCCTGGAGGGAAGAACTAGACAGTTCAAACCTTCACAGCAACGCCTGCGTTCAAAGGAGGTGTGCGGAGGTGACTTAGACAAGGTGGTTTTGCCCTAGCCTAACCGAGCGAAGAGCTGACTGGATAATTTTTTGTTTTTGTTTTTCTGAACTAGTTTTGTCACCTAAGAAAAAGTTGACAGTCCCCTATTAAGGCCCCTTTATGTCATCACCAATCACTCCTGCCTCTGTTAGAAAATCTTAAGCAGGCCTGCAGTCTGAACAGACGTGACCTCACAGGGTCTCAGATACAGGGCCTCGCTTTGCGTTGAATGATATATTTTTTCTCTTTTGTCTTGCCACATGAGAAATCTGCTTTTAGAAAGCATGGGAGAGGACCGTCTGCTGTTTCTTATTAGTGTATCTTCTAAGAGACCTGAGAAAACATGATTACAGCCATTGTCAAAAAAAAAAAAAAAAAAAAAACACGCCGGATTGAAAAAAAAGTAAATGCAATAATTTAGTCAGATGGCAGCTAAATATTATAAAGGAAAAAAATGTATCAACATACAGCCTATGGATTCCCAATTTTTTTTTTAAATTGAGCATTTTTCTGCCTTCGATTCTTTATAGCCAATGGAGTGTCCCCAAGTCTGCTTTTTAAATTGTGAAGGGAAGCACTTTGGGATTGTTGGGGTTGATGTATAAAACAAGATTATAGCAGATGATAAATCAGAAGTCTATGAGTTTTTCTGACGTTTTGCCATAATCTTTCTTGGGAGGAAAATACACATTTTTCTACAACTGGTTTATCAGCTTTTATTTTGAAAATGAATTGTTTGACATTTAAGAATTGCAAAAAAAATTCCAGTGGTAGGAACCACAGTCTAGAAATAGATTGTGCTGGACTTGGAACTCAGCAAGCACTGTGAAAGATAGTGTAACAGGAGACAGAAGGGTTTGCTAATTGGACTGGGAATTCACGAGGGAGAGGAGTTGATAACTCTGAAGTGATTTGGAAGAGAGTAACATGTTAGTATTAGAATGAAATGAAAATATGAGTCAGCATAAAATGATTTTAGAGATCAGTGGTTAGAAATATGTTTAGTGGGATGCTATTTTTGGCAACAGCTGCCATTATTTTACTTTCATAAATATTTCTAAATTGTTTCGAAAATCCTTTATCAACTATCTGTAGTGAGTGCACAGTGTATTTAGTTTAGGCATATTTATGTTTAAGAGTTTGTAGGAGGAAATGCTATGACCAAAAAACCAGCAATATGTCTTCATTCAAAATAAATGCCCTGGATTCTGGCTGGATTTTAAAATTAATTCTAATACTTGAAAAATATACTAGAAATGGAGTTCTAGCTCAAAATGGTGTGGGCTGGTAATTCTGTTTAACATCGTCTTAACTTCTCAATAAGTTGAATAAGAATATCAGAAAAGCGATACAATGACGCCAGTAGCCTGACACTATGTTTGATGCCACCACCGATTCAGAGACTCCAGTAGGTGCCACCCAAAATATTGGGCATAAGTCTTTCCTTCAGTGACTGAACGCAGTTGAACTCCTGTTTCCATCTGCCTACAAACCTCTCTGTGCTCTCTGACACCTTCCTACAGTCAAAGAGCAAATGTTAGATATCACCTGAGTAGAAAATACAGGTAGGAAACTTTCATCTAAGCATTGTACATGAGATAGGTAACCACCACGAGAAACCATTATAGATATGCACAGCCATAAAAAGAAAGTGGATAGCCATGAGAATCGTTCGTTCATGAATTTCATAAGTTTGCGGTACCAGACAGGTAGACATCAGACGTAGAGAGAGATGTCAACTTAGTAGAAAAAAGACACATTAATTGAAAGCCTTGGAATTAGATTGGAAGCTGCACATCAATTAGCTTGTGGCCGTAGATCTGAAAAGGGAATTAGGCCATTACATAGGCAGAGTAAAAGCAGGGTGAAGGGCCATTCGTGTTCCCAATGTCTAGAAATATTTCAACTCCCTCATAATTCATTCATTGAACCTCTATTGTATGCCAGGCCCTGTTAGAGGTAGTGACTGTGTAAAGAGAAGAAAACCACATTTATTTTCTTTAAAGCAAAACAAAGGAAAAAGAACAATGTAATAAAGACTCAAAATAAAAGCATAAACCTAGGATAGATCTACTGTAATATTAGGAATAGCATTTCAGAAAACTATTTGGCATAGTCATAAGAGTGCAAGGGAAGATAAACTCAGTAAATGGAAGTAAATCTATTTCAAACAAAAATCTAAAATCAAGAGAATAAGATGGGATAAAAAGGTAACAAAATAAGGTATTACAGCCTGCAGAAAAATAAAGAAGAGCAAAGAAAGCCATTGAAAGTCATAGATATTCAGATTAGGGATTAGCAAATCACCATTTAGATAATAATATTTACAGTGGAGAGACCAGAACTATTATGTAACCAAAAAAGTTTCATACAGTAATAATCAAATATATAATATAACTTTTCTGAGCTAGAGAGAAACAGATTAAATGAACTGACTATCTTCCATGTAAAAACTATTAAAAATTGGCCCACAGTTAACACAAAAAATTTGAACTACAAAAGTGAAGAAAAAACTTCATTACCAGGAGGAAAAATCGATTTCCTAGGCTAGAACACAAGCCAGAGTAGCCTTAGACATGTCTATATATCTAATTCTAGGTGACAGTGAAGACACATCTGTGGATCTTTGAAGGAAAAATGTTATAACCTAAGAATTTTATACCTAGTTAAGTAGGCTTTCATGTCTGATCAACAGAGAGAAATTTTCAAGGAGACAGGGGTTCAAAAAATTATCTGAAATGTGTATCATTTTTCTCGAAAATTGGTTGAAGACAAACTATAGCCATTGAAAAGCTGAAGCAAAGTTAGGTAATTAAATATTGAGATGTGATAGCATAACAATTAAAATAGAGATCCCCAAGTAGAGAAAAGGGAACAATGAAGACAAGAGCAGAAACTAATAAAATGAAAAAGAGGAGAACAATAAAACCAAAGCTGATTCTTTGAAACAATAATTATATTGGTAAAACTATAGAGAGATTGGCAAAGGAGAAAATAAAGAAGACACTAATTACTAGCATCAGAAATGAAGGAGATGGACGTGGTTCCATAGTGTAGTGGTTAGCACATCTGCTTTACATGCAGAAGGTCCTGGGTTTGTGTCCCAGTGGAGCCACAGTCATGGTCTACGGCCACGCCACCCTGAACAAGCCCAATGTCTGATCTTGGAAGCTAAGTAGGGTCGAGCCTGGTTAGTACTTGGATGGGAGACCACCTAGGAAGATCAGGTGCTGTAGGCATATATCATAATAAATAATAAAGAAATGAAGGAGGAAATATCAATCTAGATCCCCTAACATTAAAAGGAGAAGATGGGAATACTGTAACAACCTTATGAATGAAAGTTCAACAGCTTAGAGAAAGCCACAAACTACCAAGATTTACCCACAAAGAAATAGATAATCTGACTAGTCCTATAGCTCTTCAAGAAATTGAAAATTTAGTATAAACTCTTCCCCAAAAGAAAGCTCCAGCCCACATGATTTCTTTGGTATATTCTAACAAAGACTGAAAAACATAATAGCAAAAATTCTACATACTATCTTCTACAAGACGAGAGAGTAGAAAATACATCCCAACTCATTTCATGCAGCCAGCATTAACCTGATACCAACAAGACAAGATAGCCCAAGAAAACTAAGGACCTATGTCCCTTACAAATATAGACATAAAAATCCTTGAGAAAACATTATCAAATCAATTCCAGCAATCTACAAAAGGACTAATACATCACAAGAAATGGGTTTTATTACAGAAATACAAGGCCAGTTCAGCAGTCAAAAATAAATCAATATAACCTACCTTATTAACTGACTAAAGAATAAAAAGCACATAATTGTATATCAACTGCTGCAGAAAAAGCATTTGACAATATTCTAAACAAAAAAGATCTCAGGACTAATAAGTGAGTTTAGCAAGATTACAGAATACAAGGTCAGCAAGCAAAAATCAATTGTATTTCTATATATTAGTAACCAACAAATGGAGACTGAAAAAAAATTAAATACCATTTATTTAGCTTGGGGAAAAAAGAGAGATGCTAAAGAATAAAACTATCAAAACATGTAGGATTTGTATCTTATAAACTATAAAGTCCTGATGAAATATTAAGGAAAACCTAAGGTAAAGAATATCTACCTGAAATTTATAGCAAATATTTCATGTAATAATGAATAAGAAACATTTTTCTCATCGTTAGAAATAAGAATAATGTTTATTATTACTAATATTAATGTTGTACTCAAAACTATAGCCTCTCAAAGTTTGGATTCTCTGAAACAGATGCCAAGGTAGGGTGTGGGGTACAGGATGTTTATTAGGGGTCATACTCTCTGCACTAGTCAGCTTGTCTTCCCCTGCGAGGGGCCCTGGATGGTGCATTTCCAAGTCTACCGCAGGGGTCATTAAACTTTTTCAGTAAAGAGCCAGATAGTAAATATTTTAGGCTTTGCTTGTCAAGAGGCAACATGAAGGATTTTATGTAGGCATTTGTATAAAAACTCTTTTGCAATGTAAAAACCAGTCTGAGCTTGCAGGTCATACAAAAATAGAGAGTGGGTCTTTGTTTGCCAATCCCTGTTCAACAACATAGCCAGTGCAATAAGGGAAGAAAAAGAAATAACAATCAGTAAAGTTGAAAGGAGAAAGAAAAATTATAATTATTTTTGATGATATGATAGTCTTTGAAATTCAGGAAAACCCAGAGAGCTAACTATTCAGCTTTTAGAATTCAGAAATGTGGTAATTATGAAGTACTCACAAATTATAAAATACCACTAAAATTGACCTAGGTTCATTTAAAGCCAGTGGGTCTCAAATTTTAAAGTACATCCTCTGGGAGGATTTTTAAGTGCAGATTCCAGGGTTCCTACCCCAGAGTTTCTAATTTAAGAGTTCTGGGTTGAGGGGGAAGGAACCATATTAAAAACAAGCCCCCGGTCCATCTTAATATCAATAGTTTATATTTCTTTGTTAAATATTCATATTAATCTTTTATAATTTAATGTTTCTCAAACTTTGGGGTATTTAAAATACCTGTGAGAATTATATAGAAGTTATGGACACCCCCTACCTCAGTTCACCTACATACAAAGGACTGAAAGGAAAGTTCTACTGCAGTGAAATCTTTAGAGGATGTTTTTAGCATGGGTTCACTTGTATTGGGGACTTGGGCTAAAATACTGGGTTACATTTGCTCAAATTTTGAAAAAAAAACTGTTAGGAAAAATTGTGGAGGACAGTGAAGTGTACACAGAGAGCTAGGCCACAGGAGCAGAGCTGAAGGCGTTTCGTGCAGAGCGATTTGAGTCTTTAGCAGGTGGCTTTCTCTACCTTCTCACCTCACCTCTACCCCCCAATCCACCCACCACCCCGCCACTCACAGCCACAGCATCTCTGTCCATTTGTATCTCGAGGTCCTCTCCCCAAGCTTTAGGTACCTAAGGGCACATTCGACCTGTGAGCAGAAGGCCCCGGAGAAGGAAGCCGCAATTACCACTGGAAATCATAGGCAGGGGCAGAAAGAAGGGGAAAGGTTTTGAACTTCATCATAAAAATAATGTAGAACACTTCAATGATGTGGAGATGGGGGAAGTAGAATGGCAAAAGGAGCCTTCATGTCAATATAATGTCATTTTAAATGAGTAAAGTGGCATTCGCATGTTCTTTATGATTATTACTTGAGACTTCTGCACAGAACCTCACAGTTGACTGACCTCTCCCTCCTCAGGGACCAACTCGGGTTTAATTGAAGCTTTTGTCTCTATCTCTGCCTTTGGCAGCTGGGAGATTAGCAGGGGCATGGCTAATTAGTATTTAACTGCTCACTAATGTTCCAGTGGATTTGTCGATCACAATCTAGTTTAAAATGGATTCAAAAGTTTTCTAAACCTTGAAAAAGGACGCTGTGTCAGAACCGATTCAATTTCTTTACAGGATGAAAGCAAGAATCAGGTCGACTTTATGATATTTTTTGGTCACATTCCCTAGCAAAATGGTATTTTGAATTGGAAATATGCCACGGTTCTCTTTAGATGCAGGGGCTATGGAATGAGAGTGAAGAGTGAATTGAAAGGTCTCCATGGAGACATGAGAGCTCCTGGGTCCCCTCGGGTGGCATACTTAGGAGACACAAGAGGAGATAAGCTTCATTACGTGATGTTTAGCCCCTGAAGTTCACTAAAAGGTACCATCCAGCTTGATTGCCTGCTTTTATTCATTTGAGCAGTCAGCCATTCGATAAAAATTTCCTTTTTTTTTTTTTTTTTTTTTTTTTGTGACAGGCAGTGAAGCAATGCTGAGGATACAGTCACAGAAACATCTGGCCCCTAGAGAAGGCGACATGTTGGAATGAGAGACAAGCATTTACGCCATCGCCGAGTGATGTGCGATACAAAGCCTTAATGAGGCACAGGATGGACCAACAGGGACCCAGGAGGAAGACCTGTGTCATGAGCCAGCTGCTGAGGAAAGACTTCGGAGGAAGTCACACTTTGGGTCTTAAGGGGTGCGTAGGAGTTTCCCAGAGGAAAAGCGGAGGCAGAGAACTCTAGACAGGGGGACGGTGCTCTCGAAAGCATGAAACAAAAAGCAATTGTTAGATCATGGGCGTTTCATGTGCCATGATAAGAAACTTTGAGTTTTATTCCATTAGAGCAATATGCTCTAAAGTCAGGACATGGCCGTTTAACTAGCTGGGTGATCGTAAGCTAATTATGTAAGCTTTCTGAAACCTGAGGTCATCATCAAAAATAAGGGCGACCCAATGCCAGCAGTGCCTCACATGTAGGAGGAGCTTGGATTGTGTTGCACGTAAAAGTAGTTCAAACAAAACAGATGTTCATAACTGCTCCACATAAGAGTCTGGAGGCAGTTGTTCTAGAACTGACATGGCAGCGCTGAACCCCTCAGTGCCCCGGGCTCCTCTCCCCTGGGACACCGACTCTGCCTTCAGACCTCCTCATGTCCGAGGCGCTTGTCACAGCTCCACTGGTACTCTGAGCAGCGGGAGGAGCAGAAGGGAGGCCCTCCCAGCGGGGCCAGCTCTGGGCTCGAAGCAGCCTTCCCAGAGGCCCCATGCCAACCTCCGCTTTCAGCCAGTCAGCTGTCATGTGCCTGGACCTTGCCCCAGCAAGTCTGGGATATGATGTCTGTTATGGGGACACATCTTCCTACCAAATAAAACCAGGGTTTTGCCATCAGGAAAGAAAGGGAGAATGAGTGCTGGGTGGCCGCTAAAGGTCACAGCTGTAGTGCTCAACTAATGTCGGTTTTGTTCCGCTTTTGGCAAGTTCAGGCAATTTAAAAGGAAAAGGCGGGTTTTGAAGTCACAAGCACTTGGGTTCACACCCCAGATCTGCCATTTATTCAACTTGGGCACGTCACTTTAAACACCCTGAGCTTCGGGTTTGTCATTTATAAAATGAAAGCAGTAATGCTGACCTCCTAGGTGCTAGAAGAAGTAGATGAAGAGTCTCTTTCCCCAGTCCTCTCTCACAAACCTGGCAGAAGCGTAGAGCCTTAGCCTAAGTCCAGCTTGTCAGTCAGCTGTGCTCTACTGTCCCTGGGAGAAAGATGCCAGAGTCAGGACGCTACAAGTGAGCCCAGACCACAGTCAGATGGAGAATCCAGGTTCAGCATCTGACAAGGAAAAGGCAGAGAAGCAAGGTCAAGGCGTAAGTCAGGAGAACCAAACCACAGAAAGGAGAGCATAGAGGGTGTGGGAGACAGAATCTAGAGGACTTCCTGCCACTGGGGAAGCGGTGTCCCAAAGGGTGAGGGAACTCTAATTTTGAAATATGGAGGGGACACTGTGAAGTAAGAGATTGTATTTTTAAAAGCCTGGACCCCGTATGAAGTGGATCTGACATGAAACATAATTCTCAGGTGTGTGCTTAGTGTAATGTAAGCTCCTTGGGGGAGGCGTGAGTAACTCAAACACAAAAGCATCACACAGTGGTATCTGGAGTCTGGTGACCTTGACGAAGTCTGCCGACAGCATGAACAATAAGCATTGCACCTAACGAACATCTTAATTCCAGATAACTGGTTGTAAAGAACAGCAGCCCACACAAAGTAATTCAAATTAAAGGGAGTTTACGGAAGGAATACGACTGGCAATTTCACAACCATCTCAGATCAGAAGAGACTTGGGTGGTCTCTCTGGGACCACGCAAGGCCCACACCTCACCAGTTCTCAGCTAGGAGGGCGGCCGCGGCCTCGTCTTGCATTTCCGTTAATCTCCGCACACTGCTTCGATCCTGCCTCCCTCTGCATGTTGCCTTTTTCTGCCTTCTCATAACTCGTGAGCTCCTTCTTAACCTTAACCCTACGCAGCCTTGCATCGACAGGGTGAGGACTCACACTCTGACGCCACACGTCTTTTCAGTTCAGCTGTCCGTATCTTGAACCACAATTTCCAAGTCTCTTAGTTAAATTCTAGAAGTTGAAAACCTTATTAGCTCAACCCAGCCCGAAGATTTGTCCAGTTGTCTAATCAGCTGCGGCTGCAAGGCAGGGCTGTGTCGCATAGCTCTGTGGATAACCAAACCTCCTCTCGTTCTCCAGAGTTCGTGATGAGTATAAGCAAGAGTAAGGTCGGGACTTAAGTTACTGCTGCGTGGCCAGGACGTGCCGCCCAGCACCACAGCCTTCCACAGCCACCGGGGCGATCACCGCCACTGCCGCCCCCGCCGCCGCCACCATCCCTCTCCACGACGGCCGCGTGCACCATCACTGCTGCCTGGTACCACCTCCGCCACCGCCACTACCACAGTCGTCCCCACCACAGTGGCCACCACAGCCACCACCTTCAGCATTGCGATCACCACCGTCGGTACCACCCGCGTCATCACGGTTTCCGACACTACCACTGCCACCACTGCTGTCTCCACCGTCCTCACTACCACGGCCGCCATTGCCACCAGCACCTGTAAAAACCTAGACCGGGAAACGAGGATTCTAACGTGGGCGGCCTACTCTCAGTGGAGAGGGGACGTGGAAGGGTTGGTGCCTCTGAATTTTCCAACCACGGCAGTGCCCAGAAGTCCCCACACTTATCCAGCCCTGAACACCGACGATCATCTTCTCCTCCTCACCAACTGGTCTCCAGGTACTACAGGTTTAGTTCTAATTTGCCTGCATCTCTTCCTGCTTCTCCATCTCTGCCGCCATCGTCCCTCATTTGACAAATGGATGATGGCGGCTGTTTCCTATCTGGCCCTCTGCCTCCAGTCTATCTCCCTCCAAAGCATATTTCAGATCCTGCCAAATGAATCTTTCTAAAACATTGATTGTATTGCTTTTCTACTCTTTTCAATACAGCCAATGTTCCCATCCAGAACTAAAAGCTCTAGATACAGATTACTGTTTACGTCTTATTTCCTGTGACTCCCCCCCTGGAGCTCTGGGATTCTGCTGACATGCTAATTATTCTTCAAACTCAGCATGGCCACACCCAACTCCACGCCATAGCTCAAACATGTCCTCTGTCTGTCTTCTACAAGCCTCTGTTCCTATGCAGATTCTACTTATTTTTCAAAACTGGGCTTAAATCAAACACCTTCCGTGGCGCTTAAAAAATTCCTCTTAAGCAGTTGAAAGATTTGTCTTCAAGATGACAGACTAAATGCCCCTCTTCTTATTCCGAGCCCTCAGAAAGTTGACAGTAAAGTAACAAAAATGCGCATAAACCTATAACAGCCAGTGACTAGAAAGATACAAGGCAGCAGAGCAGAGATTTTAGCAAACTTCGGGATGATAGAAAGTAAATGCAGAGGCGTCGTTGGCTTGAGGCAGAGCTAGCAAAATGGGGACCTTGAGGACGCTGGGGAAATTCAAACACAGGAGAACCGCAGAACTTGCGGCCTCGGGGTGAGCATGCGCGAGAACGGAAACGAGAACGGAAACAGGAAGCAGGGAGTGAGTGAAAGGCACGTGGACAGAACAGTGAACACCTCCATCCTCGCACAAAAACTCAGGCAGGCACGCGTTTCTGCCAGCCACAGAAATGCGAAGGCATCTGTTTTTTAAAGAAAGAAGGAAGTTATAATATGCTTGACGTGCACTAAGGCAACCTCTGAAGGTGTAAGTGCCTGAAAGTAAAGCAGTCATCGTCCCAAAAGCCTTTGGGAAGGGCCTTCGGCATGAGGCCACCCCCATCTGCTCGCCTTAGAGAGACGCCCGCCAACAGCAAGCCCGTGCCACACACGGGGGATTCCGGTTCACCTCCCTAACCCACACTCTTAAACGCCCGCAGTCAGAAAGTGATTTTTGCACACGCTAAAACTGAGAAGTACTGTCATAAGTCATCATTACCCACAATGGCTAAAACTGTGCTTTTCAGATAAACGAACTTGGACCTCATCAGATAGGTGTCATTCCTCACGTGTATACATTTTTAGTCACTTCAATAAAATGTCCATGATGGGTGAACACAAAATAGGTCCCAGTTTATGAAAGTAAGTCACACCGCACAGATGGGACACTGTCTGGCAGGGCATAGAAACCACCCCCAAATAAGACAAAAATAACAAGCTTAAACCCAAAATAAACGTTGGACCCCTTAACTAACAGAATGGCGGAGATTTCTGCCGACAGCCTCCGGAGCAGAGCCCGCGGCTGCTGGGGTGGAAGAGGCTACTCGGTACTGCTTCCTGTGCCGGCGCCGGATTCGGAGCCAGCCCATCAGGCCCTGCGCCCTCCCCTGAAAGGAATGGAGACTGCACACCGAGGCCTGCCCTCTTCTGCATGGCTGCTTTTGATACGACTCCGTTTGAGACTGGCTGAGAGAAGCAGGACATTGCCGGACTGTCGCTCACAAGCAGACCACTGCCTGACTTGGCTCATTCCTCACCGCGGGGGAAGGGGAAGAAGAGGGAAAAACTGGTTTGATGGTACCTCGCGCCCCGGGAATTGGGCGCAATCACGCTTGGCTTTCTGTTTCCTTCCCTCCCTCCCTCCCTCCCTCCCTCCCTTCCTCCCTTCCTTCCCTCCCTCCCTTCCTTCCCTCCCTCCCTCCCTTCCTTCCTTCCCTTCCTTCCCTCCCTCCCTCCCTTCCTTCTTTCCTTCCTTCCTTCCTTCCTTCCTTCCTTCCTTCCTTCCTCCCTCCCTCCCTCTCTCCCTCCCTCCCTTCCTTCCTTCCTTCCTTTTCTTCCCACCAGGATTACATGGATAAGAGATATGGGGATGGGATAAATATCTTTTTTGAAAAATCTTATTGCATTTTTTAACTTGTATCTTCCATCCATTTGCAGCTTACATTCTCATCCCCAGTCCTGAGAGAAACGTGACTTCCCGCACCTGCCCCACGGCAGCTCCCCTGAAACTCCGTGGCCCTGCAGAATTTTCACAGGCTGTCTGAGGGGAATGGACCAAGATCCTAAGGGACGTCACCAGCGCTCCAGGTTGGTGGTTTTAAAATGTCCTAGGCATTTTGGAGTTATGGTTATGAAGAAGTTGAGTACCTAATTCTGTCCTTATTATCTAATTTTAATAATTTATATAATTATATAATTTTCCTTAAAGAGAACCCCTAAAAATCATACAAACTTTCAAGCATCATAAAATGTGCATATGCTCCTGAATTTCTCCTTAAGATAGGCAAGCTGGAAAATGTGAGGATCCACAAACTAACCTCTGGAGTTCGTATTCCCAGCCAAGCCAAGTTGGTTTTGAGAAAAGTCAAGAGCTATGTTGTGGGCTAGCTCTTGGATGCAAGAGCCATATAAATGCTCTTAAAACTCTATTTGTTGAAAGCTGGCTTTACAGGATGGATGGGAAGAAGCCTGCCAGAGGCTGGGCCTTCGAGAGGAAGGAAAGGCTCCATCAGGATCTTTGCTCTGGATTCCAAGAACAGGATCCAAGTTCCTTTCGTCTGGGTGGCTGTGCTCACAGTCCTCAACACCACGCCAATGGTCAGCCTGGAGGCAGGGCTCACAAGGCTCCAGGGCTCACCAAGGTCCCGGGTTCAGTGGTACCAAGGATGCCAGACAGAGATCAGAGGACCTCCCTAGGAGTGACTGGGATGCTCAGGACCCAGGATGTATCTACTGGATGTATCAGTTAGGCCTTGATTAGGGAAAAGGGAGAAAGAAAAGATTAAAAAATTACATTCTCTCCCACAACTCCATCCCCCATCTAAAGTCTGTTGCTTTCGCCTTGCTCTTATGGAGAAGTAGGTACAGGGATAAAGACAGACTGAGAAAGAGAAATAGATGAGGGTAGGGACATCTAAGTCTCCTTAGACGCGGGAGGCGGGAGTGAGGCAAGTAAAGCTGGCCGAAGGGCAAGAATATGTCCTTGATTTGAGGGAAACAATCTGAATTCTTAATGTTCCCTCGTATCATTTTGGTCTGGGATTCTGAACTGTCGGACCAGATCGCTCTCCTTCCCAGAGCCACATCTGTGCTACTGGAAAGAAGGGGCATAAACGAGAGGAGACAGGGTCTGAGGTGAGAGGAAAGAATGGCGAGGGGAACAGAGGGAGCCGAGGGCTTGGGAAAGAGCACGGCCTCCACGCTGCAGTCGGAAAGCCGCATGGTGAGTTCTTGACTTTCGATTCATACTTTAAAGCAAAAACAGACTTCGAGTCTTTTAAGATAGACCTTTGCATATACAATAATAGTCAGGAAATAATAAATAAACAGTCTGAAGCTTTCTGGGGGCCAATTTCAAAGCCTCATCCTGCAGCCTGCTCATACTTCCAAGAGCTGGACCACAACGCTCCAACGCCACATCTAAGGGAGAATCCAGCCCCAGACTTGAAACGCGCTCAATTTCTCCTAGTCCTTGGAATGTAATTATCATTAAGGTTGAAAAACGAGGGCGATGAGTAGTGATGGCAGGTTTTTTCAAGTTTACATAAACACTGGCTGTGGGGAGACGGCTGGAACATCGGAATCAAAGAGCCCTTGTCACATCGGCGCTTTAAATCTCTAAGTAACTCCTTGAAGATCATCTGGCCTCTGTGAACACAGCAGCTGATAAAAGGCCCCTCTAAGCCCACTTCTTATCTGCTCCCATAGCACAGATTGCCCTAAAGCGGCATGCCGGGGAACCCAGCCACCCAATGGTGCCTGGAAAGTGCGTTCAAGCCACCAAACAGGGGCAGGCTTCCGGGAAGGGTTCTGCAGGTGTACTGGGCCCAGGAAGGACTACAGACAGTGGAATTCTCCCCAAGTAAATCACGTTTTAATCCCCTCCCGGGCCACATTTGTTGTACATGATCAAATTAGCTCCCGGGGCTACAGAAAGACTGCAGGCTGCCCGCGAAGAGCGAGGAGAAAAAGGGGAAATGGATTCGTGTCCTCCACTTCAAAGGTCAGGGATCTGTGACTTGAAAGAAAGTGAAAACTGGGCGCAAGAGGTACGCCCCAGGTCTTGCCCACTCGAGGAATGAAAAACCGTTTTCATTTTTGAATAGTAAATACGGACGTGAGCCCAGCATCCCCCGTGGGACAGGCTCGGTGGCTTAGCTCTCGGGCACTGTCCTTGAGTACGATGTTAAGTCATGAACACAAACAGGAAAGGGGAGGCGGGGTTCCTTATTTATTGATTCCATCAATCAACGTTGGCTCCCATGCAACACCTGCCTTGCCTTTCTTGAGTGTGCGTCGCTCTGGATCACCTGTGCTCAAAGGAAGGCGTGGCATACAGAGAAGCCGGTCCAGGTGAAGGTCTTACCTCAGCTATGGAGATGAGCATTGTTAGATCAGTTCCTGGAATAACCCTTGGGAAGATTTCTAAAAGCAAGAAGGAGGAAAAATCAGAAGCAATTTGTTTACGATAGTATGACATCTATTATTCTTAGTGGAAAAAAAAAAGTGAAAAGTTTCTGATGACACTAGCAAGCAGAGTACAGACAATAATAGGTTTTTTTCGTGAATCCGAGACAATGACTTGACTCCATTTTGCACTCGCCAAGTCTGATGTCTACAGATGATAAACCTTTGAGACCTCTTTGGAATATCCCAAGTCACAAACACTAGAATCATTTGTGGCTCTGACTGGTTTGGCGATTCAAGTCATTTTATTTGTATTAGTATTTTTCCTTGCCAGGAGGTCAATCCAGGGGTTAGCCATGACTCCTTTAGTAATGGGACTCTGACAGATATTGGAGCATCCAGAAGTCCCCTTCTGTAAAACATAAAATGCCTGTCCCCTTCCTATCAATGATTCATCACAAGTATTATTATCCCAACAAGCTCGTGATCGATAGGGACATACTCATTTGTGTGTAAATGACACCCGTCTTCCTGGGCCAGTGCTTTCTCTCACTCCTACACCTGCAGAGACTAAAAGAGATTAAGTGGGTCTTCTCAGTACATCCCATGAAATATTGATTAAAGGTCTAGTTGAAATAAGTGTATTAATGTAGACTTAAAGCACTCAAGTGAGTTAGAACACCCCAAGGGGAAACATTTCTACAGGGCAAGTGAGACAAAAATTGGATACTTTGGAAATGGTGAGAATGTTCCTCAGTACACAGATCCTTTTTGCAATGTCACACACCGAAGTAGGACTTTTATCAAATGATCCCGGTGATAAAAGCCTGACTCTTGGAGGGAGGGCTGAGGCAGAAGTGGCGGGGGTTGGGGAGGAGGGGGAGGGGAGTTACGAATGGAATAAATAGGAGGCAAGGAATGATATAGTAAATTATTTTTCATCGGACTCACTTAAAATCATGAAACTTTTCTCTCCTTTTTTATTTGATCTCCTTTCCATTCCCACCCAATACAAGTAAAAATGAGTCATGGTTATCTGAGGAATAACATGAGAAGAAAGATTCTCACCAGTCTTGAAGGACCAGAAATGTTTGCAACTCACTGCCCACATTCAGCTTCTTTGGGGGAAATCATCCCAGACTTAGCTTTCTGCTGTGGTTTTGGAGGAAAACTTAGTCTCTTTTTTAGAATCTGGGGAGGCCATTCATATTTCTTTTACTTAGAAATTATAGATTCAGTGGCTATAGGAGCTGAAATTAGATCTTACAGAACTTCCAATTTTTTTAATTTTCCAGTTTAGGAAACTAAGATTCATATAAGTAACAAGACTTGTCGGGGGTTCACGGTATGGTGGCCGCAAAGCCCAGTCCAGATCCTGAATTTCCGAACGTCTACCAGTGGCCCTCGGTGAAGGACAGTGTTGTCCCTCTGGGGAGTATTTAGAAGTATGTAGAGACACACTCGATTGGCACACGATGACTGGGGGTACTAGCGTCCTGAGAACTACGCCTACCAGATTCCCGTGTTGTTCAGGGCACTCCTCCCGAGATGGGCTGCCCTCCCGACGATGCCGGTGGGTTCCCACAGAGAAGCACTGGCAGTGTAACTCTCCCTTCGCCACACCATGCGTATTTCTCGTGGCCATTTTCCCCAGGTACATCCACAGGCACTTCCGTCATCAACCTGCTGTTTCTCTGTAATGCTCTCCTAACACCTGATGCTCAGAGCCCACGTGCGAGAGAACGACACGTCACAGGTACCACCGGATCTAAAGCATAGTCAGGGCTGCACAGGGGGCTCGGTCGGCCCCAAGTGTCAGCGGGCTCCAGGACGAAACCCCCGCATCGTGCCATCGGATTTTCCAATAAAGGGGGGAAATGCTGTTATCCTTAGGAAGAAAATTCTCCTCGAATAAACGCCAAAAGTAGAAATCCTTCTCGTGCACAGCGCAGCCCATCTCTTTACAGAGGCCGAGAATCTGCACATGGCCACTTTGCTCCCAGCCCCTGGAGACCAGGGAAGGAACGGAACAGCCCTCGGGGCATCCCGGGTGTCATGGCGACCTGGCCCTGGCATTCGGTGTGTGTAAAGAGCCAGGGAGGGTAGGGCTGAGCGGGCTGGCCAGGCGGGGCACCATGCATCCCACCTCAGGCGCCCTGTCAGATGACATGACTCTCAGAAGTAAAAGTAAATGCCTCAGAGGACTCCATCTTGTGACTTGTTTTGGTCACCGTTCAGAAACACGAGGATGGACATTCCTGGCCAGTAGCTACAAACTAATCTGTCTACAGTCTCAAAGCCAAGATGCTAAATTATGTTTTATTTTATTTTATTTTATTTTATTTTTACAAATTTAGTCATATTGCTCTATTATAATGCCTCTCACTGGATAAGTGGATGAACTACTCCAATTAATAGACAAAGATTGTCAGACTGGGTTTGAGGGGGAAAAAAATTGTGTATGCCTTATTGGATGAATACCTGAAATATAAGAAACAAGAAAGATAGAAAATAAAAAATAATTATATATAATATATATAATATTTATATATAGTCTATGAAAACTAACCAAATGAAAGCCAGTATGGCTACCTTAATACTAAATTAAGTAGATTTTAGACCAAAAAAAAGTTACTAGAAATTAAAAATAGACATAATAATAAAAGGTTTGTTTCACCAATATGTACGCAACTAAAATTATGACCTCAAACTATATAAAGAGAAATTTTGACAGAGCTAAAAGGAGAAATAGAGAAATCCACAATCATATTTCTCAGAAACAGATAGTTTTTGTGATCATGTTCTTGGAATCTTCTGTATGCTTACACACAAAGATATGGAAAAACATACATATTAACAATACAGTTACTGACTTTAACCAATTTTCATATGTGGGACATGGCCAAATTCATGCCTTTCAAGCACAGATGGCATGTTTTTTAAAAAGGAAAGTATACTAGACCATAATGAAAATCTCATCAGAATTCAAGTGTTTGGAGTAATGTAGAGAATGACCTCTGAAAGCAGTTAAGTAAATCTAAAAATTAGACAATACCCACATGCTTGGAAATTAAGAGATACATTCTCTAATAATTGGGGGATCAAAGAAGAAATCCTAATGAAATCAGAATTAAGTATGAATGATACCCCCAAAAACCTACATTTAAAAACTTGTGAGCTGTAGCCAATTTTTAAGAGAGAAAAACATAGCCTTAAAATGGATATATTAGAAAATAAGAGAGAGAGATCTCTTGTTTTTCTTGATCAGGTTGCCAGTCAATTTCTTAATTAATTTTAAAAGTCTTTTCAAAAATAAACTTTTGGTTTTGTTGCTCTTTCCTATGGTATCTGTGTTTTCTATTTTATAGATTTCTGTTCTTTATTTCCTTTATTTGAATTTATTTTGCTGTTCTTTTTCTAATCTTCAAATAGGTGTTGGTTCAGGTTTGTTTCCTAATGCCCCCCTGAAAATAATGTGGTCTCTAGAGGAAGCCAATTGCAATTCACCTATCTGAGAACTAACTGAACCACATGTTGGTTCAACTCAGGTTAAAAGTATTCATCAAGAATTTTATTCTTTCCAAAAATAATTCTATTTTTCTAAGAAAGGAAGATAAAATAAGTGATATGAGAAGACTAAATAAATTATCCTTCATTCTAGTTTGAAAAAAGATTAAATCAGAAAAAAAATAACAAGGATTAAAAAAAAATCTGACAGGGAACATCACTGAAAATATCACTATTCCCAATGAAGAAACAGAATTCACCAGTTTTTGCACCATTGGGTGGGTATATCAATGAGTCTACCGCAGTGGCTTGAAGAAGCATACACTCTCTCTACCTCTCCGGGAACGTGGAAGTGAGATGATTTGGGGGCTCACTTGTGATTTTACAGAGACAGCCATTGACAGTTTAATATGAGCTCAATTTGAGAGTCAAATGGAATATTACCCACCTATGGCCTTCTTAATCATTTTCTAAGCTAATGATAAAAAAAGGAATCACCAAAAGCAGATGAGACTGTCTTTTCCAAGCCTATTAAGTCATTTCCCTTGACTCTTAATAAGTTTCTAGAGGTAATTAAATATTGCTAAGTTCCTCCATGTCTTCTAAGAATTTTAAAAGAAAATAGTTATTGATAATTGTCTAAGTACCCATCAACTGTATATGAAAAAATAAAAATACATGCTACCGTGAGAGAAACTGAGAAACCATAAGTATGACCATGTCCACAGCTCGTCACTTCAGCTTGGCAAAAGATAAACTTCTCTCTTGTAGATATTCAATAAGAAAACATTTCTTGGGTGTCTGTGGAGATAAATAAGTTCTTCTTAAAAGATGGCATGTCATTGAGAGTAAGGATGGAATATTAGAAATCTCGTTTTCAACTTTGTCACCACCAAATTACTCCATCCGTGTGTCAGCCAGAATAATTCCACGAGCTGCTGTAACAAACAACTCCCAAAATCTTAATAGCTTACCACTGTATTTCTCACCCACATCACAGTCCAACCAGGTGTCTAGACTTTGATGTGATACTTAGGGGTGCCAGGTCTTCCATCTTCTAGGATTTCCTGTGTCCATCACAGGATCTTTTGCATTCAAAAAATGAATGAAAAAAGAGGATTGTGCCAGGTTTAGAATTGCACATACCACTTGTGTTCGCATCCCGTAGGTAGTCATTTAACCCTAATGTAAACACAAATTTGGTAAAGGCAGTCTTCCCAGGGACCCAAGACAAAGAAACGAGACAGACAAGCATCTAGGCCGTCTGCCATAGTGAGGAAGCACATCATTCAAACACTCGGGCACTGACTTTATAATGATATATAAGATGAGTTGATGGACCAATAAGAACTCTAAGTTCACTCCCAGTTCTGGCATTTTATGGTTCTCAAATAGGAGACTATCCAGCTTGGTTTCACAGATATGCTCTGCACATTAGAGGTGTATTACCACTCTGCTATTACCTAAAACATTTCTTCAACTTCTCGATATTGCATTTTTCTTTAGAACTTTCAATGGTGTCCAAAAAAATAAGGGGAATGCACACGATAAAACTGAATGAGCAACCAACAGCAAATCAGGGGAGTTTCTAGTCCTAATATTCTATATAGTCCATTGAGTCAAGCTCCTCATTTAGCAGAGAAGTTGTCCAAGAATTCCTGAGGTTGAAAAATCCATGCAGGTGTTTTTCAATGGCTTCAGCTTTTACACGAGCAGAGCAACATGGTTATTGCTATGGTTGGAAGAGAAATTAAGAGACTAATGCTATAACTGGACTTAATGTTTGTGTTTTTCTGAAGATTTCCAAAGCCTGATCATCTCCATAGTTGGGACACATTGCTGAAATAAGCATAAATTAATGACGTGTCATCGATGTGGTTCTGAACATTGCCAGCAAGATCCGAGTAAGCATTTGAATCAGTAACAAATTTGAAATAAACTGTTTAACTACCAAATAAATCAGCCCAATGCCATCTCCCTTCATATCTTATTTCTTTGTTTTGTTTTACATTATTAAGATAAGAGATGTAGAATATAAGTCCTAATGACTTTTTCCACTTTACTTTATCATAACAGTTAGTCTAGCTCTGTTGTTTACATATTCTAAAAGTCAATATAAGAAAAAAGTTTAGATAAGATACCACATCGTTTAGCTAGTATGTCGTGATAAGAAACAGCAATTACATTTGTTAATAGAGATCAGATGTGGCATTTTCACAGCTAGAACTGTAACTGTGTCAGAAAAATGATTTTTATAGACAAATATTTCATTATGTGAGGTTAATACAGGAGAATTTGCAAATGATAATTGCTAATGTATCTTTTTAAAATCTCCTTTTCATTGTTTCGTTTCATAATTTGACCTTAGAAAAACAATTCTTTCTATAACATTTTTTATTCCAACATCTAATATATATGAACTGAGGTTTGCATGACAATTTTCTTTAGACAACCCTCTCTGGAGATTGTGCATGTTTTATCAATTCAATCAATTCTATGCACACATTACTGAATATTCCAGCGGATTAACAATTGACTGATATCACCTTGAACCAGAGCTGGGCAGATTGATTACATAAGGAAACCAAAGCACCCTGGCATAATTTGATGAAGTCCTCAACAGCACAGCTCTTTTAAGGATTTTTTTTTCATATGTGCATCTACTTACAGTCAGCTAAAAGTCAGCAATTATATTCAGCTAAAATTCTGAAATAAACTAAAGCATCACAGTATGTCATGACCAAGTTACCATTATCCTAAGAACGTAAGGGCGATTTATCAAGTAATACAATTAATTAAATTAATAATTCGAAGCAAAAAGGATAACATGATTATCCTCGTAGAGGCAAAAAAGGATTTTATTAAAAGTCAATCGTGCTTCGTGTTAAAAACTTTAAAAACTAGAAATAAAAAAGGTATTTCCCTGACAACTAGCAAAGAACAGCTTTCTCAGATCAATAACCAACATCAAATTAATGGTGAGACACTATAGCATTTGCATTAAAGTCAAAAGCAAGCCCAGGATTCCCACTATCACCGCTGTTACTCAACATTGTCCAATGGTTTTTTGCTATAGAAATAGGACAAGAAAAAAAAACTAGGTTTAAATGTTAGAAAGGAAGAGAAAAATATCAGGCAAGAGGACATAAACCCAATAAACGCCATCTCTTTTCCATTTGTCTCTGGGTCAGTGGTTTGTTCAAGTCGTAGCTCCAACTTCTAGTCTTTGAAGATTTTATATATATATTAATTTTATAATATAAAATTATATGTTACATATATATAACAATAATATATAATATACATATTAATTTTAAGGTACTTGGGCCTAAGTTGCCTAATGTGGGTTCTTTGGAGCACTAGTATTAATGAGTGTGCTATGGAAATGGGTTTTATGGTTAAATAAGTTGGGTGAATTCTACATAAAACCGACATTTTTCCTGCAGGACCTCTCAGAACCTACAATGTGCAGCTCTGTGTTATGAATCCCCAAGAGGGAGGATTACAGTGTGCAGTGTTCCCAAATGTATCTGACTGCAGAGACCACTCCCCCTTTCCCTTTCCCAAGAAAAGTCTCAAGGGATCAATATGCCATGAAATATATTTTAAGAAACACTCTCCTAGACTCATCCCCTCATTTCACATGAGAAAACTGACGTCCAGGGAGGGGAAGTGACTTGCTGAAGGCTCTTCGCTGACTCGATAGCCAGGCAGGGGCCAAAAGCCACGTTTCCTGCTCCTGGGCTGTGTTCGCTCTGCTGCGTCCTGCTGCCTCCCTGTTTGAGATGCTCCTGTAACAGCTTTCTGCCCCCACGACCCCACCCAATGTGCTTAGGTGCTGAATTAGTCTGCAAAGCACCAGAGACCGTGGGGTTTAAGCGGCAGGTTATTTTCTAATAGTTCTGAAGGCTAGTGGTTTCTCCTGAAGCCTCTCTCTTCGGCCTGCAGATGGCCACCTTCTTGCTGTGTCCTCACATGGTCTTTCCTCTGCGTGTCACGTGTCGGGGGCCAATCTCTTCTTATAAGGGCACAAGTCGTACTGGATTAGGACCCAACTGTACGACTTTATTTTTACCTTCATCACCTCTTCAAAGGACCTAACTCCAAATACAGTCACATCCGCAGTGGTGGTAGTGAAGACTTTACCATAGGAATTTTGAGAGGACACAGTTCACACAACAGGTGCCATTTCTCGGTGTTTCACGTGCCGTGTGCATCTCCCAGTCTTAGCACACATGTCATTGAGTGTATACAAATATGAGATGTGTCTCCTTTATTAATTCGTGGGATTGATTTTGTCAAATTCCTTGCAATTCGAGGACAAGAACTGTGTTCGTATTACTACAAGGAGTAGAGCTCCTGGAATACTGTAGATGCTCAATGAATGTTTGCTGAGCACAAGAATTATGAAGTCAGAGGACCCGGCTGCAAGCCTGTGCTCGCACCAGCAGTGTGACTGCTGAGACAAATGGGAATAATAAGCGTTTCCCCTGGTTTTGGTACAAATTCAATAAAATATGTCCCTGGCAAAGTGCCTAGCATATTAAGGAACTCCATAAATGTTAATTGAATCTGAGATTGTATCTTCTTCCAAGGTACCTATAAAAAACTAATTAATAGCAGTGATAACGAATGCTTAGTAATTAAATTGCTTTATAAAAACAATAATAATGAGGCGTGCTAATTGAGGCCACATATTACATAAAGGATTTGCCATCAACAACAATAGTCCACAAATTTTATCTCACAGGTTGAAGTCAATTTCTAATCTAGGTAATTAAAAGCCTTTTAGTCAAGGATTAGTTTCCTCCTGGCACACGATGGAGGACACTGTGTGACATCTTCCTGGGCAAAATAATGAATAAAATAATGGCCTGTCGGGGGATGGAATGTTGGGTGTCTTGCATTCTGGGTGTAGGCGCTGTAGTTAGCAAACAACATTTTAAAACTTTGATGTTATCCAAGGAAAAGTTTCCACTCTAGTTTTAGTCAAAGGGACATGTTTATGGTGAAGACAGGTAAAGTAAGTTCAAGACACAACAAAAACCCCTCCCTGGAGGCACGAAAACCTATTTGCCCATATGTATGAGTTATTTGTTGCCCCAATAATACCAGGCAACGAACCAACCTGAGCCACTCAGGTCTCCTGCAGTGGGGAGCAAAACTGGTTAACGGTCCCAGGGGCTGCCCTGCTGGACCCATCCCCAAATCAGTGAGGCCACACTTTCGGTGACTGAGCACAGTGGGAATACTAATGGAGGCCCCCTTCTCTGATATATGGGGCTCTTCTCATAGTGACTTGAGCTCGGACTCCCCGGCAGGCTGGCCAGGACTTCCTTAGCTCTGTGCTGCGGTCTGAGACTGTAACTAGTCCATCCTTCCTTCTCCCTTTCTTCTATAGGGGTTGGACCTCTCAGTCCGAAGTATCTCGGTGTGAAGGCTCTCCCCACCTTCTGTCTCCCTCCTCTCGGTTCTTCAACAGTGTTTTCTTATCCAGTCAATCTCCTGAACATCTAATGCCATCTTGAATCTGCTTCTCAGAAGACTTGAACGAACACACACCTCAAAGTTTAATCACTTAAAACAATGAGCTTTTTTTTTTTTTTTTTTTTTTTTTTTTTTTTTTTTTTTTTTTTTGCTCATAAGTCCACAGAGCGCTTCTTCTAGTCTGAGTCTGAGTAGGCTGACCTTGGCTGGAGCTGCTCATGCATCACGGTCAGGTGGCAGGTCACAGAATGATCTAGGATGGCCTCACTGAGATGCTTCACCTTTGATCTCTCGTCCATCCTCGTTGTATTCTCTCAAATAGATGGAGTATAAGCACACACTTATACTCTCACGATCTGGGCTTGGAGTGGATGTAAACTCATTTCCAGTGCATTGAATTCATCAACACAAGTCAAAAGGCCAGCCCATGTTTAAGGGTGGGGAAACAGACCTCCCCCGCCCTCCCCCCCCAGCATAGGAGAAACACTGCGACAGGCATGGCCATTGCAATTAATCTCTTACACCCCATCTCCCAGCGTTATCCCCGTTAACACATTGCCACATCTGTGCCAATAACTGCTTTGGCCTTTGGAGAACTACCCAGGCAGACTTACTTGGCCAATAAGCATCGCTGGTCTCTTCACTGCGGCTTAGCTGCCCATCACCAAGGCCAGCACTCTCCCGGGCAGAACCCTCAGGCCGGGCGAGCCATGTTAATTGATAAACACAGCCCTTAGAAGATGCTCCTAGCAGTCGGGTCTCCCTCATGGGGGACTCGAAAAGGTTTACTCTGAGTGCCACGAGGGGTCTCTTTCCCGTCTGTTCCCTGTCACCCCGCATCAGTTTCAGGTCAGAAATGCTAAAAGAAAACAGGGCACATAAGCATTTGAACTCAACCTTACTTTCCTGAGGAGCAAACTGACAATTAGGACCAGGACCCGCATCAGAAAAGAGCAACCCAGCGTGAAGCCCGTCTAATTAGTCATATGAACGGAGAACTTCCCCTCTGCTTCCTCTGGAGCATACGCTTGTCAGATCTCATAAGGGAGGCTTGGCTCCCTGACGTGGTGACTGAAGGGGGACTAGGGACAGGTAGCTTCCTGTTAAGGCCATGAGCGCCCCTCTCCGCGCCGCGGAAGTTTCCTCTGAAAAATCACTTTTCGATT
The DNA here is from genome assembly GCF_014176215.1 of Rousettus aegyptiacus. Classification (NCBI taxonomy): domain Eukaryota; kingdom Metazoa; phylum Chordata; class Mammalia; order Chiroptera; family Pteropodidae; genus Rousettus; species Rousettus aegyptiacus. Next base: position 40,249,211 of record NW_023416288.1, on the reverse strand, counting down.
TCCGTTTGGCCTTTTCAGCCGGACAGGAAGTTGTGGAGCAAGGTTTTTAATTATGCCGCCAAAGATGGACCGAGCACACTGTCCGGGTTCAAAACCTGACCTTTTTAATACCTTGTCTCGTGTTAATGGGAAACTGAGCAAGATGAAGGATTCAAGGTGAAGGCTGGACATGGTCTGCTAACCCTGGGAACGGGGGGAGGAGTTGTTTAAGCTGCCGCGCTTTAAAATTTTCTTCCCTTTAAAAGTTTGGGTGCCACCGAAGGTCACCGGGCCTGTCATCAGAAAAGATTAGAGAGGACATCTGCACGGCACCTTGCTCCGGGCCCTGCGGCAATGACTCCTACCTCGGAAGGGTCGTCCAGACCCAGACCTCGAGAAAGACAAGCTCTGCTGGGCGTGGTACCCCGCTGCCACCTGGACGCCCCCAGCGGCCTGGCTTTCCACCGTGCGTCTGCCTCTTCCTCGTTTCAAGAGTTGGCTTCTGGGCCAGCCACGTCTCTCTCTGCAGGCGGCTCCTGGCCCGAGCACCTTGTGACCACACGACTCTTCATGTGATCTGAGTCGTTTATTTCCCCATTTGGAGTTCATGATCATCTGTGTAAAATGACTCTTTACACACACACACACACATGCACACATGCACGCGCGTGCACACACGCACGCGCGCACGCTTTTCTATTAGGTGGGCGACGTGTTTGCTGCTGTCGGGCCCCTCTCCTGTCTCGAAATGCTCTCATCCCAAGACTGTGACCTTTCTGTGATGTAGGAGTTAACTTCAGTCTACACCCTAGTTTGTTAGCAGTTGAAGAATCCTGGTCAGGAATCCACATCCCAGAAGAATTGTGAGTGTGAGTGTGTGTTTGTGTCTGTGTGTGTGAAGCACATCTAGTATTGTTATTTAAATCTACATTAGAGAGTGTTATTTTGCACAAGGGCTGTTAAAAATCACTTAAATCTGTGAAAGAAAAGCTATAGGTAGTATCTATAAAACCACAATGGACAGGAATAAAATATTTCTGATATTGGAAAAATATTATATGTATAATCAAAATAGCATAAGTCATACTGATCTTATGAATTATGACATTAGAATAATTATTGTCATTATTAATGGGGACCATCTATTGAGCATCTCTTAGGTATTTCAGGCACTTTCTATGTATCATATAATTTTACTCATCACTACAACTCTGTGAGATAAGTCTTTTTATCCTCATTGTACAAGTAAGACAATAAGGCTTGGAGAGGTTAAATAACTTAGTTACGAAGATTCCAGTGGAACCAGGATTCAAACTCCATTGTATCTAACTTCATGTTCTTTCGAATGTGTCGTTCATTATTGTTAATTATTGTATTTTCACATTATAATATGAAAATGTATCAAATGACATCTTAAAAGTGTTAAATAAAAAAAAGTAACTCTGCCAACCTCGAGAAAATAACCTTCCAAAATAACAATGAAACTGTCAGTTCCCAGCCCCGTGGGCTTCCGTACAAGGCCACTCACAACGTGGCAGCTTGCTTCTCCCAGAGGAGAGACAGACAGGCATGAAAGCTTCCGTATTTTGTAACCGAACCTGAGAAGTGATTCACCATGACTTCTGCTGTATTCTATTGGTCACACAGGCCAACCCTAGTACAATATAGGAGGAGACTACACCAGGGTGTGAGACCAGGAGGTGGGTTTATCAGGGGGTGTCTTGGAGGCTGGCTACCCCAGAATCCATGATCAGTCACCAAGAAAGATCCGCTTCCTTCCGTTTTTGATATTACAAATATAAATTTTACCTCAAGAAAGCTGAGGCTAGAAGGGGAAAGAGGAAAATGGAACATGATTTGATACTAAAATAGTCATGTAATGTTACAGTCTCAATAAACCTATTTAAACCTTCTAGCATACCTTTCCTTAGAATTTATAATTTTCAAAAGGGAATTTTATATCCTCTATTTCATTTGGGCCTCACAAAGTACCATGATTAACTGAAAAGAAAACAAATACTGTGAAGAATGCAAGGCAGACTTTTTCCCCACCTTCCTAGATGAAAAAAATAGCCTAGCAGGCCTGCTGAGGTTACCCAGATAGCAACAGGAGAATTTGGTTTTTTGACTCTCAGTCTAGCAGGCTCTTTACTACAGTTTGCTGCTTTATCTTTGAAATGTAAACAGCTTCCAAATTAGTTTGGTTTTTGTTTTAAAACAACACCTTGTGAAGGATCCAAGATGGTTATTTTTACTAGTGTAAAATCGCTAATGTAGAATAAGACTCGTAATTGGCCTCGTGAATTCTCTTTCCAAAGCAACGGTTAAAGTGGTTATCTCTCTTTTAAGGGGGCCAGTCTGTGTACTTAGCAAATCCACGTAATTTATTCTAAGAGGTCTAAGGGGATTTTCATTTTCAGGTCTCTTTTACTCTGGGGCCTTTTAAGCTAGAAGGCTAATCATCTTGCATTATGGTAAGCCTCAAGTCAAGGATGGAAGGCTGTCTGTACTCATGGCCCCAACCCTGACAAGTCAGTTTATCAGAGTGGTTGTTGTGGGTCCCCACCCTCCTGCCAAGGAGAATATTGCTTTTCTCTATTGAAGCTAGCCCTTCTAAAAACCATCATCGTTAACTTCCGTCAACTTGATTTTCTCTTTTTCCTCAGAAATCCTGCTAATTTAAATGAAAATAAAAAATACCCATCAGGGTCCAATGGAAAGCAACTAAAATTTAAGTTAGTAATAGAGTCGTGGTTTCTCAAGGTGCCCTGGGCGTCTCTGCAGCCCGTACACGGAGCGTGACGGTCCACCCACCGCGTCCTCCCCTCACGCCCGGTGCCTCTCCCAGGAGCGGACGGCACTGACAGGCCTGGCTTGCATGACCAAGCGCACAGATTGAATTATAAAGCTGGCTTCGAGTCATTAGCAAGTATAAAAACAGAAGGAAACAGGTCGCGCTTTTCCACTCATGTGACCCGCAGTGCCCGCACGCTGTTTGCGCAGCGTGTCTGACACGCCACGCATCGTACCACAGATTCCCCGCCAATTAGGGGCAAGACCGTTGTGTTTCTACGGTTGCTCCGGCTCCACCTTTCTGGGCTCTCTGAAAGCCCCGAGTCCCATGTTCAGTGAAGGGTCTTTATCCCTCTTTGTTTTTTTTCTTTGTTTTTTTTTGTTTGTTTGTTTTTGTTTGTTTGTTTTTCCCCCTTGGCTCTAATATAAAAACTACATGCTTTTAGAAGTTTCATTTTTTGGAAGTGTAAAGTTGGAAAAAAAGATAAAAAATTTCAAGATGGATGACCTATCAAGAAAAGGAAAGAATGGGGCAGGGGAGAAGGAACGAGGGAGTCAACAAAGAAAGAGTTTAATGGGGTTTTATAGAAGGTTTGCGTTGCTACTGCATGAAGAAGAGATAAAAACCTAATCCTTGCTCTTTACACCTATCTGTATGTTAATAGATGCAGCAGGTCATAAATGCATAACTGAAATGCAGAAGACGGAGGGTGGGACCAGTTTGCTAGCAAACAATATATATACCTGGATCACTGTCTTCATGTGCAATAAAGATGCTGTGAACAGCATTCGCTCCCTGGAGATTAGCCAACGAATAAACAATCTTTACGCTGCAATAATTAGATGATTAATGGTATTTTTAAAATATCATGCTTTGTTGAACAAAAAGCCACTCAAATCCCACCAGCTCTGAGATCAGTTGTTTGGCTAACACCCAGTCCTCGATGAATTTGTCATTGAATCTCTCTGTTAATGCATCTACATCAAGGGATCTCAAACAGGATCACAGCGTAAGAATCCGCTTACATAATATGCAGATTCCTGTCTCCCTGCAAACATGAATCTGATTCAACGAGTGGGGGTAGGGAGAAAAAGTTCCTCTGAGGTTTATGATCAAGAATGGACAAAGAAAATGACTTTTAAAAATCCCCCAAATGTGGTCCACCTTGGAAATTGTTGAAATGTGGAATCTCTGGACTGACTCAAGCTTACAGAATCCGAATCTGCATTTTATTGAGATCCCCAGGTGCTCTGTAGGCAAGTGAAAGCTTGACAAGTACCATCCTAGAGTAAGGGCCAGCCACATTTTTTCTGTAAAGGACCAACTGGTAAATATTTTAGGCTTTGGAGGTCACATGGTCTCTATCACAGCCACTCAGCGCTGCCTCTGTACTGTAAAAGCAGCCAATAAAACCGGGGTCTGCAAAATACGGCCTGTGGGCCAAATCTGGCCAGTCACCTGTTTTTATACAGCCTGCCAGCCAAGAATGATATTTACACTTTTAAATGGTTGAAAAAAAAAACATATCAAAGAATCATATTTTGTGACGTGCGAAGATTATACAAAATCCAAATTTCAGTGTCAATAAATAAAATTTTATCAGAACTCAGCCACGTTCATTTGTTTACATATCGTCCATGGCTGTTATTATGTTACAAGGGTAGACCTGAATAATTTTGACAAAGACCATATGGCCTACGAGTCTGAATATTCGCTGACTGGCCATTTACAGAAAAAGTTTGCCAACCTCTGCAATAAAACTTTATTTTTGGACACTGAAATTTGAATTTTATATAATTTTCACAGGCCACAAAATACTATTTTTCTTTTGATTTTTTTCAACCATTTAAAAAGGTAAAAACCATTCTTTTCTCTTAAAATATGCAAAGACAAGCAACATCTTAGCAACCTGTGTTCTGTAAAGCTTCATTTAGGAAGCACAATCCAGGTTTCCTGAAAACGCACACAAACACACACACACCACACACACACACGCACACACACAACCTCTTATTAAGCAAAGTTTCCCAAGCTCAAGTATGGCCAATAGTAATCTCATTTCTCCTAAATGAAGTCACCCCTTTCCTGGTCTCAATTGTGTGGTTTGGGAAGACATCCACTACTCTCAAACTCCAGAGTGGAGCCCTGAGTTGGTTAAGCCAGTCAGTGTACCCCAATTCTTTGATCGTGATTTGGGGTCCAGGGTACATAATCCTAAATGGGGGCCGACAAGATATAAAGACATTTCCTGTGCTTTTTTCTCTGCAGGTGCTACTGAAGAAAAGAGACAATTTTCTAATAGGCACTAACAAAGAAGAATACAGCCATGGGACCTGGTGACAGCCATCCCGTGGCCCTAGGAGAAAGCCTGCCTAAAAATAGCACCAACACCAGGAAGCCAGAGATGAGAAATGGAGATTTCCTTCACACCATGGATCACGCTTCACCTGAAACTATACCAAACAATTTAAGTGGATGGGCCAACAGATTACTTTTATTGTTTAAACTAGATGGAAAAGAATTTCCCATGATTCACACCATCAACTATTAATTGATGCACACATTATCACAAAATGCTTTCCTTAAAATTTTGTTTCAAATACTTGCATTTTATGGGGTCATATGAAAATCCCCTCCCCCGCAAAAAAAGAGCAAATCGATCCTGCAGGTCTGTTAACCTTCAGATCCAAGGTGATTGTTACGCAACCCGGGTGACAAGGAACTCCTCAGGAAGTCAAATCCCTGATGTCAAGGGAAGGACTCCAACTTTTTTTCACTGCTCATGGCTAAATGAGGACATGTTGCAGAATTCAAATTTAATTCTGAGAGCAGTTGCATGGCCTCCTTCATGATCATCACCAAAATGCCCAATATGTGTGGGTCACGACTCACACACTGCATAAATCAGGACACCATGAGAGATAATGAGAAGCCTTTCTGACCCCCAAGGAAGCTCTTGTGTAAGGGGTCAGCGTTAATTCAAAGTCAGGCAAACGGGGTTCAACCAAGACATGGCCAGCAGCATGAGTTTGGGCATGTCACTTCCAGACCCAGCCTTCAACTTTCAATTTCCTCATCTATAAGATGGGGGGCAGGGGGGATGAATTTTAGCAATCCCGCTGAACTTTTCAAACATTCTGAAATGCCTTGGTCCCTGCCGTGGTCCGAGCTAAGGACCTCATATCCAACCATGCTGTCTCTGTGCCGTGTTCCTGCAGATTGTGGGGAAGGGACATGCTGGTGGCTTTTCTTTCCTCAGCTTGCAGACTCAGTCATACCTTTCCAGTTTTCACCCTTGAAAGAAACAACAGACATATCAGAACCAGAATCCACCCTTTCTGGTTAAGGGTGTGGTGAGAAATTAAGGAAGTTATCGGTTTCAACGTGGGACTTTCTGATTCATCACAGATGGCTTCTCAGAAGAGGTAGGGTGTTGTCATTTCAGTTTTGCTTTGGTCAAATCCAAAGCTAAATGTGGCCAACAGGAAGACTGTAGTGCCACAAGGCGGATGAAAACTTGGGGAGTTGTCTGGTTCTAAAGTACACTCCTTTCCATCACCCTCCCTGTAAGGCACCAGGGGCCGTGAGTCCAGTCACTCTGGGCGGAGCCAAGACATACACAAAATTCTTAGTTCCTCTGGATTCAGGTAGACTTCGAACCACACACTGACAAATCACTGTCGAAAGAAAATGTGCTTTTTCCAGAATGTTTAAAATAAACAATAGCCATTTCTAATAAAGTCTTACTTTTTTGATACTTCCAAATAATGTGGCTCATGGGATCATCACAAAAGCCCTGCGAAGCAGACAGTATTTATCACAAAATGAAATTTATTTAGTTTACAATGAAATGATGGATGTAAAGGCGCCTACCACACAGGCTCTGACATGTTAGGTCTCACTGTTAGTTTTACAATATAACTAAAGGCTATACAATATAAGGAGCATGCAATCCTTTTACAAAGAATAAACTGGCACACAGGAGAAGCAAGAAGGCACCCTGAATAGTAAAGGCTCTCGGGTCTCTGCTAAGGTATTCCAGCCTCTATCCTTAGGTGCCTCCTTAGAAGCAGAGAACTTTCTGAAGTTTTCTGTTTGTTCTCCTCTGGACTCATTGAGCTACCATCAGTTTCCAAGTGTTTTTAGAGCTGCAGAAGAGAAAGGGCTGAAAGCGCTGGGAGATGGGGACTTAGGGGCCTTGGAGAAAGGAGGATAAGAATTCAAACCTAACCTCCACCACCTATTAGCTGTGTGATTTATAGTAAGTTCCATGACTGCTCTGTGCCTCATTTCCTCATCTGTAAAATGGGGAAGATCAAAACGGATAATACAGGTAGGGTGCTTAGGCTATTCCTAGGCAAATACGAGCACACAAAAAAATAAAGTTCATCATTATTATGAGCCATGTGCTTTACACATCGGAGGAAGGAAACCGGTCCGAACCTAGGACTGAGCTTGTGGGGAGGCTGGAGAGCTGGGGTCAGTGCCCGCTGAAGACGGGCAGAGCTCTTAGGGGTTGGGCCGTGTGCCCAGCACACCCCACGCAAAGACTATTCACAGACATTCGCTATTTAGAAGGTCACTTTAATAATTAGTCTTGCTTTGCTAATTACACCTTACTGATTAGAAACTGCTGCTGACAATACTGGCGTTGCTGAGACTGCTCATCTTTTAGCAGCCATCTGCAAAGAACGGTGACTGATTTGGCTGCTGAGCTTTTATCTTTACATGGACCGTTGTGATGGGCATGCAAACAGGAAACTCCGGAGGCCCTGACGACGCTGTTGGGTGATTCACACTCCCTTTTCCGGAGTTCCCAAGCCTGACGTTCAGCCCTAAGCCCCTACCCCATAAATAACCCCCTGGCTCGTGAGCTTGCTCATAGGGAAATTTTTTTAAAAAAATCTGAAGTCTGTAGTTTGTAAAAACATTTTGTTAATAACAAATAACAACCAGCCTGTGCTTAAGGAGAGCCCACTCTGCACTCAGCAGCATCGCACCTCACGTACGTAGACAGATGACGTGAAATAGTCAAGGTCACACGAGTAGCAAGCGGCAGAGGCGACGCTCGAACCCAGAAGGTTGTGAGTAAAACCAGCAAATCCCTGAGTAATGGTTGAACTTCTCTGAAACATTCGACCTCCATCTTGCTCTTCGCCTCCTTTTTAATTAAAAAAAAAAAAAAAAGCCTTAAAAAAAAAAGACACAATTTTAGCGCCATTTGTGCGCGTCAGGTCATCCGAATAACACGAATGCTCATCCTTTTAGTTCAGAGTCACAACTTCGAGTTAAGCATCTATCCAGACCCATTTCACAGATGAGAACCTGGGGCGCAGAGAAATTCAATGATGTGCCCCAGTTCTGCAGAGTTAGTAAAGGTCGAATTGGGAGCTAGGAAAAATAAAAAAAAAAACAAAAAACAACAGTCTGATAAACTGTCAGGCCGAGAGAGGCTGGGTTGAAAAAAGGCCCACGCCGCCCCCAGACCTCGCGCCTCGGCCTTTCTCAAAGCGCCCCGAAGCGCTACAGCTGCGTCGCGCGGACAGGCGGCGGTCTGGGCACCCAGCCCCCACCCCGGCCTGCGCTAATGGGGGTAAAGCTCCGATGGCGCCATCCTGCAAGCCGAGTCTGATAATGGCCCTGATTAAACGGCGGAGCAGCCGAGAGCAGGCCTGCGCCGTCGCCAGCGCCGCGCCCGCCAGCGGCGCGGGCTCCGGCTGGGACGTCTGCGTCCCAGCCCCAGGGGTGGGAGCCGCGTGGGTCCGAAAGGGGCCCGAGAGCCGCGAGCAGAGAAGCGGGGCTGGGTCTGCCTCTCCCCCAATGCCGTCTTCCGGCGGGACCCCGCCGGCGGTGCGCCCGGAGGGGTCTTCCTCAGGAGTCAATGTCCTCCTCTAAAGTCACCAAGCAAGGGGACTCAATGGAGCCGGCCGTACGGCAGGCACTGTTGTCCCCGATACTCTGGGTTGACTTGGCCTCTCCAAGGCGAAGGTCTGGGGCCGCCGACGGCCGCCACGGATGCGGCGGGCTGGCGGGCGAGAACCAGCGGGTCCCCGATGGGAGGACCACGAGGGCGCCTTGCGCTCCGCGCGCAGGCGCCGCTCAGCTCCGGAAAGAATCCGCTTCCTGCGGTGTCGCCGCCCTAACTCGGGTCGCCGATTGCAGGGCGCTCAGCTAGCGCCGTACACTGCGCGTGCCCCCCTCTTCCCAGCTAGGGAAACTAAGGCACAGAGCAGTCTAAGGCCAGGGTCACACGGCCACCAAAGGACAAATCTGGCTTCGAACTTCCAGAACTTGGCAGCCTGACAATCTGCCTCCAAAACTTGGGGGTACGCGGGCGGTGAGCCGCACGCACTCCTGCGTGATCCCCTTCTCTCCCTGGGCGACCCAGTCTCCAACCGCCCTGGCCTGGGCCCGCGGTCCACGTGCGACACTGACTTTACTTTCTGCTTAGCGCGCCAGGAGGGTGGACTGTGAGCATGTGAGTCACACCTGTCCACGTTTGTAGGAATAATGTGACCGGTCCAGGTGCGCAGACGGCTAAGACGTTCTGTTTCCTGGCTCTGGGGCTATTTACAAACAGACCAAGAAAACTCAGCCCTCTCCTCCCAACTGCCTCTGCTTCCAAAGCAGGAAGCCAACCAAGTCAGTGATAGAATTCAACATGAGGTGGAGGTCAAGGCTGAGGAGTGAAGAGACTTAGGTTACAGGGCCCAAGGTCTCCTCCTGAGCCACCATGAAACTATCCGGGTGCCACGGGGGAAGTGAGTTACTTAGCCTTCCCAGCCTCATTTTCCACAACTTTAAAATGCACACGATAATGCTTCCCGATTTATATTATTATCAACATTATATATTTCTTGGACAGCCTAAGTGCAGCGCCTGGCACACGTTAAGGGCACAACAGAAGCTCTTTGTAATGCATTGAAAAACTGGCATCCAGAGCTTGAAATGTATCCAAACGCCTCCAAACTATGTGAGTTAGAAAGAGCAGGTGAGAGGCCGACTGTGGGTCTCCATCCTTTCCAGCCGGTGTTTGTTCACAGCGGAGGAACCACGTGACTGAGCATCTGCAGGAACCTGGCCCCTTCCTGCAGCACCTGAGTTTCTCTTCCTCCACAGAACCCCTGAGTGACACCCAGAGTCTCTTACAGACCCCAGAGAGAAAGCCGTTCCCTACATTCCTTGAGCATAGGGTGGCAATCGGGGCTCTTGAACACACTTCTTGATCAGATCAGATCGCGTCATCCTTAAATCGAAAACGAGGCCTTTTTCCAAGTCCCAGAGTTGGTCAACAGTGATACCTATGGAGCCCTTTGCCCTCACACAGACACATCTTCACAACGCACTTTTGATGTAGGTATTACCATCAGTGGCCACATTTTACAGATTTGAAAACAGAGACAGCGCAGTTAACTTTAAACCAGTGTTTCTGATGCCAGACCCAACACCTCTCCCCGCAAGGGTTATTAATAAAGTTGTTTGTTCTGCTTTATTTGTATTTAACATTAAGCCATTATGCCCCTACATCCTGAGATCTGTCTTTTAGCTCAGTCTGAAGGAGAATAAAATGTATACTTTTCATATCCATGCTCTTTAATACATCTGCAGCTAGGCTTTGAATCTTCGATGGGCTGGAATCACATGCAAATTATCCAAGCATACCCCTCACCCTGATAAGCCAGGGCCCAGTCCAGAATGAATGAATGCCCACAAACAGGTTGAATTTGCTGTCTCTGCTCCTTGTTTCCTTGTCTGTCACAATTTCCATTTCTTGTGGCTTTTACATGCTTGTCGCTGTCTCCCATCACACTGTGAGTTGCATAAGGCAGAGACTCTTTAGGTTTTCCATTGCTGGTCTATTCCTGGAACCCAGCACAGTGCCCGGCCCAGAGTAAGGATCAGGTGATACTGGACGAATGAACAAATACTCTGCATTCTTCACGTCTCATTGGAGGCATACATATATCTTTGCACCCTATGTAGTATGTGCTTCAAGTCGTCTGGAGCACGCTGCTATTTGAGAATAACGCACCCAAGCCCTTACTGGGTATATTTTGCCCTTGGCGGGAGATAAGACGAGCTTCCATCGATGGTTTCTGGGGTGACTCGCAAAGGTTGCTGCGGGCAAAGACCTCGGAGGACTACTTCTGCCTGTGTCTTCGCCACCCTGATCTCTCAAACCTGCGGATACCGACGTGGACGGGTAGCTGGTAACCAAACAGCCTCACTCCACCTCCTGAAGCAGCGAAGGCAGACGCGCCCCGCAGTCTCAGAGGGCTGGCGGGGCCATCTCCCGAAAGGCGGCGGTCGCTACAAGTTGCATTAACGTCTCCAGCTCGCGCTGCTTTGTGCGGGGAAGGGCGATGACAGGACAGCCGTGGTCGCTCTTCCACGGAAGTCGTCTCATTTGGGTTTGAGCTGAGTCGTTTTTCAGCATGTCGGAAACGGCAGCTCCGGAAGCGCGCTCGCGCCGCCAGTCTGGCTGCGGCGCGCCGCGTCCACGCAGGCCCCACGCATCCGCAGCGGCGGGCCGGGGCACCAGCCAGACGTCCATCCCGAAGCTGGGGACCGTCCTCGGTCCGCTTTCTTCCACCTAGTGGGAGTTCCCGCTTATTCGGCCCCGCGCTCGCGGCAATGGTAGGAGCGACCCTTTCGAAGCTGGAGATTTGCGTCGGAATCCCCTCCTCCCCCTGATCATCAGCATAATTTCGATCAAATTCTTAACCTTCCATATGGGGACGGGACTAGGGTGAGAGCTCGAAATTTATAGGGGCGCAAAAAAAAAAAGACACCTCAGTAATCAATAAATCATATTTGAATGTAGTAGTTTTAAAAAGCAAAATTCATGCAACAAATTCATGATGGACAAACTGTCTAAGCTTCAAATACAGACAGGATGCTTGAGCAGCGGGGCGGTGGGGAGGGGGAAGGCAGCGAAGTCCCAGAAGGAGGACCGCAGGAGAGAGCTCGGGAGCACGCGCGCAGGAGGGGGTCGGAGGGCGAAGGGGCGAGGGACAGTGGTCTGGACTCCTCCATCGCAGGGTCAGGGGCACCTTCCTTTGCCGTTCTTGGGATCACGCTGCGAGTTCTGCACCCAGCTCCAGCGCAGCGGCTCCTCCCGGGTCCGAGGAGGCCCTGCAGCCGCGAGCTCCTGCGGGAAGAATGAGGAAGCGAGCGGCGGCGGGGTGGAGCGGGAAGGGCGCAGCGCAGAGGGAGCATCCAGGGAGGAGGCTCGAGGCCCCGCGCCTGACCTCCGCCCCCAGACCGAGGGTGGCGCACGGTGGGGACAGGCGGAGGCCCTGCTGAGTAACCACCGTATCCCCGGCTCCGGCCTCGCATGACCTCCCCTTCACCACCTGGAAATGGGCGCAACCTGTCCGAGGCCCACGTGATACCCCTTTCCTTGGTCCCGCAGCTGGGCTGAAAGCGCGCACATGCACCACCCGGGCCCGACAGATGACGAGCTCCGGCCGTGCGCTTCGAGGAGCTGATCTTTGCCCCTTCCTTACAGCCGGCTTTGGGCGCGGGCGCCTGCAGCGGCCCGGCGCGGCGGGGCCCGGCGGTGGGAAGGAGGCCCGGGCGTTCTGGGCCGGCGCGAGCGGCCTGGGATGGAGGGTGCGCATCTCAGGGACCACTGGGGTCACGAAAACTTAACCCCGCCAAGGCACGTGTATGAGCCTCGGCCTGGGCTCCGCGGATGGAAGGCGGGGACCCGCGCTCTCGCCGCGCGGTGCAGTCCGAGGCCGCGCCGCGCGCTCCCTACCCGGTGCGCGGGCGCGCGGCGGGGACCGGCTGCAGGGGGTCGGAGCCGGCGCCCCTCCCTCCCCACGCCGCTTCGAGAATTTAGAAACCCAAAGGCTTTTAGAGCGTTTACCAGAAAGAGCTGGAGAGAGGATGGGCACGGGTCTCCCGCCACGTTCGGGAGGAGCTGCCCGCGTGCTGAGAAGGCCTCCTTTCCCACCTTCTCTCGCGCCATCACCCTCGGGTGCCGGACGGCGCTCTCATCCTTGCACCCGGCCCCAGCGCAGCTCTCCCGCCAGCGTCAGCAGGGGGCCGGCGACACTAGCCTGGGACCGGACGCTGCCACGGTCCGCAGAGGGTTCCGCTTTTGCGTTAGTTAAGCGAGGAAACATTAGCCCAAAGCGGGAAACTGATTGCTTGCTGGACAGCTCTCGGGGGCGACTAAATTTGAGTTCTGAGAGGTTACAAAGAAGAATCTGAAAGGGTGACGACGTGTGTAAGAAGACACCTTCCAGTCGCCCATATAATCAAAGTCCGTATAGTAAAACTCGGATGTATAATAATAATAATAATAAAAGTAAAATCCTAGGCTCCAAAGTTCAACAGGATTTAAATAATGGTCCATTACTACCCCGTGGCCCCAATCCTCTGCGTTCATTCTAAAACTGAATGCACAGTTAACTTGACTGATCACGCATGGTACATCTCTGCGATTGCGAAACTGCAGTTCAGAAACTAAATTTAATAAAATCCTGTATTATGTTTCACTTACATTAGGGTAATCGTTAAGGTTACTTATGGTTTAGGCCCTTTCTGTATGTTACCTTATTAATCCATAGAACCGCTTCCCAAGTTCTCGGCCCTATTTTAATGTACATGATGAAACTGAGGCTTTGAGAGGTTTCGGTAGCGCGCACGAAGTCTCAGGGCTAACGCGGGCTAAAGCCAAGATTCAAAGCCTTCTCCCGTCCAAGGCACGTTCCAGTATCCGAAAGCAGCGCCCACCGCCTGCCGTCAGCCCGACTGGGGCCCGGAGGGAAGAGTCAATGTGGTCACTTCGTTCCGGAACCCTCGGTGCCTTTACCTATTAACCGAATCGCCCTAACACGGGGGTCGTGAAGGGACCTCAGAGTTTGTCGCTTTCCGCTTGGGGAGGGCCCCGAATCACCTTCTGACAGCACCTCTCTGCCCAGCGCCGGTTCCCCGTTCTAACAGCACCATTCTGATTTGCAAAGCCAATACATCTAAGAGAAGGGACAGTGTGACCCTCGATAATTATGTTGTAGCATACATTTTACCGCCGCGGTTTCAACACCAGCAAGATGCATCGCGTGTGAGGGATCCCCAAACGGCTCACCTCTCTCGCCCCGATTTGTTTAAAGCCGCCTTTTCGATTCCTCTGGTTTGCGGCCCCGCCCCGGTGTGCTCGCTAAGCTTTTTGTTTGCTCGCTTCCTACTTTACTTTAAATAGGATGGATGGACAGAGTTCCCTGCGCACAAGAGACCCAAAGCTGGGCTAGGCCACGATGGCCGTTGGAAAAGGAAGCGGAAACCGATCGGGGGCAAGTCAGCTTTCCCCTTGCTCTCCAAATTTCCTACAAATGCCCCTGTCCTGGGATTATTTAAATTCCTGTCTGAACCATTAAGACAATGAAGAAATCACACGGCGTTTCCTCTGTACAGAAATGCAATAGCAAGTTTTATCATTGAGGTATAATTCCACAGTAAGTTTTTGAAAACTAAAGCTAGAGGACAAGGTCTTTGATGCCCAATAGAAACATAGTTTAAGTTCTAAAGTAAACATGACTCCCCAATTCTCCCCCGCCCCCCGAAAAAAACTCTCTTGACGTAAATTTTTCTTCCTGACCAAACACTAGTATTTGGGACAGGAAAGGAACCCGTGTGTGTGCCATACACTCGAAAGGGAATTGTCACTGTTCCACTGAGGCGAGATGCGGGGCGGGGGGGGGGGGGACTTTAATAACCGACGAGTCCTGGTTGGGTCTGGATTGTCCAAAAACAGCAAAGGACCAAAGACTCAAGGAGGGAAACGCATCCTTAGGCGCCCTGGTGGTTTAGCCTCCTTAGCGCGGTTTAATTGGAAAGCTGCTCTCAGCCTGCGCTAGCTCTTTCCAGAGACTTCGCAGGAGCCGCCCAGGCACACCTGCGGGGCGGGGGCTGGCGCGGGGGCGGGGATCAGGGCCGCGGCCTGGAGCGCGTGTCCGCAGCTCGCGTCTGCCTCTGGCTGGGCGGCCTGCAGGGAAGGCGCGCCCTCCGCCACGCCGGACCCGGTTTTTCTCTCTCAAAAGGAAATAAAGACGGGCTAGACGACCCCTTCCAGCACGAAAGTCTGTGGTTTTACGAAATTTCCCCATTTACGTATATGAACCTTGTACATCAAAATCGGTTGCAGAAAGTTTCTCAGTCATCTTCGCGCAGACCTAGTTAGATACTACTGATATGCGACGTTAGGACAGTCTCGAAATCACGACTCTCTCAGATGACATAGTTTTACTTACACAAATGTTGTTTAGGGTTTTTTCCCCCGTAAATTGATTTCAGGAGCCGAGGAGGAAGTTGCAGTGGAGGGAGTAAAAGGCTGTTTTTATTTTATTTTATTATTTTATTTTAATCCTTCAAGACCCACCAAGAGGCTTCTAATCGCCAGACCAACTGGCTGAAAAGGAGAGCAAATATTTACACGTACAGCTTGAGTGTGTGTGTCAGCCTGAGTTTACATGGCTCCGAGTGAAGCGGATTACCCTGTGAATTTTGAGAATTTGAGTTATTCAAGCTTAAGAAGGCCAACAGGACGGCCTCCCTCCCCTCTACCCCCCTCCCCGCCCCCCGACGAGGCCGTGGGACGTCCTGGTCGCCGCAGTGTCTGCGAAGGCAGCGGGTTCTGCATCCACCAAGTCCGGGCGCTGTAAGGCTTGCACCCACCCACTGCGCGCCGCGTGTCCCCTCAGGGTGCCGCACCCCCGGCACCGCGCCCGCCTCTCGCCTTCCCCAACGCTCGAAGCCCCACTTTCCAGAGCTCCTTTCGGGAATAGGAACCCCGGGTGACAGGCGCAGGGGAGTCCAGCAGAAACCGTGGGTTCCGAACGCAGCATCCTTTGCCAAGGCTCGCAGCTCTCCCTTGGCGCGTCTCCTGCAGGTCTGGCTTCTCAGGCCCCCTGCCAAGCAGACAGACTCGGGAGCCCAGCGGGTGCTGGGGACCCAGCGCCGGGGACCGCCCCGCCAGGGGGATCTGGCCCTCGGGCTCCAGCTCTGAGCGCTCCTTTCCGCTCTACTTGGCGCTTCCCAACTTTCTTTTGGAACTTGGAGCACGGGTAAGAAAAAGGATGCAAGAAGCAAGAGCTCCGGGACGTTCCTCTGGTTCACGCACCGCACAACTCCCGGGACTTAGGAGTTTAGGTCGCGACCGGAATGCCCCTCGCGACAGCGCGCACCTCGCTCCCGCCCCGGGGCTGCAAGGCCGGGAGCCCGGCGTCCGCCGACGGCTGCACCTGCCTCGTGGCGGCACCACTTTGGCCCGGCGGGCGCCGGGCGGCGAGCGGCGGCGCGGCGAGGTCGCGCGGGCTCCGGGCGCGGGGCGCGCCCTCCCCGCCCAGCCCCGCGGCCCCGCCCCCGGCGGCCGAATCAGGAAGCAGTGACGTGCGGCGGCGCTGACTGGCTGCGCGCCGCGGGCACCGCCGTCGCCAGCGAATTAAGGCGCGGGGCTGCGAGCGCCCGGGCGCAGTGTCTTCGGCGCGGCGTCGCGCTCCCGCTCCCTGGCGTCCGCCTGCGATCCGTGGCGCGCGGCTCGTCTCCGCCTCCCTGCAGCTTGGGCCGCTGCGGCGGTCCCCAGCGGGAGGAGGGAGGGAGGACGCGGAGCGGCGGCCGCCGGACCCCGGGGCGCGGCGCGGCCGATGCTCGTCTCCCGCCTGCGGCCGCGCAGCCTGTGGTCCTACGGCGCGTCCCGGCGCTCGCGCGTCCGGTCGAGCCCGCGGTCGGTCTGCTCCCGCCCTCTCCCGCGCGTCCGAGGTCCCTGCGGCTGCAGGGCTTTGCGGTGCGGGCGCGGACAGGCCAGCGTGGAGCTCTCAGGAGGCTGGGGCTGACTCATCTGGAGTCCCCGGCCGCGCTGATTGCGCTCGGAAACTTTGCGCTGTGTCTCGATCTTTGTCTCCCTTGGGGAAGCTGGACAGCAGTTCGGCAGGCCCCGTCCCTGGCCGGGACCACGTACTGGGGGCCATGGAGTTCACGGCGTCGCCCAAGCCCCAGCTCTCCTCCCGGGCCAACGCCTTCTCCATCGCCGCGCTCATGTCCAGCGGCGGCTCCAAGGAGAAGCAGGCCGCGGAGAACACCATCAAACCCCTGGGTAAGTCGGCCTGCGCGGCCGTCCGCCGTGGACAGAGGCGGGGTGCTGTGCATCCGTCCGCCCCTCTGTCCCCTGGCTGCGGGAGGCTCGCGCGGCAGCTTCTGACCCTCAGGCCAGAGGCCATACGTCGAGAGTGGGAGGTGATTTTCCTTTTAGGCCAAAGTTTTCTTTGGGAACGCCACAGTCTGTTAAATATAACTGGTTTCGCATCTTGTATATGTGCTAGTCACTTTCCCTAATTGTGTAGAATCCCCTGTCAACTCGGACATACGGGGGTGGGGTGGGTGTGTAACATCGTTGGGATAAAAACATTCAGGGATAAATAATAATAACCCCCCCTTTAAGACTCAACAGGATTTACAATGCGTGTAACACCTGCTCGTGCATTTGAAACCAAGGACACTCTAAGCAACTTCACAAGAAACTAGTTTAATTTGTTTCCTCCCTGATTTGATACACTAAACAGGTCAGTTCCTTAAACCCACGGTCAAGCGCTGCAAAATAAGCCGGTTCTCCCAGCATGACCCATTTTCTTCACAGAAGCTCTAGACTTATCAGTAAGACATTTTATAACTGCTGTCATTTTTAGTAGAGGCTGGCAAAAACATTACCCAGTAACCATTTCCCAAATTCCTCAACTTTTAGCTATACTGTTTGTTTAACAACCTTTACCATTTATAGAAGACAGTAGGCTCGGAGTAAAGGGAGAAAGGGGATTATGTTCCACTTATCACAAGTGACTTGTGTGCGAGAGAAACTGCTGGAGATGTGTTTTAAAGTCCCTTTACAATTGAGGGAGAAAGAAGTGTTCTCGTCAGCCCCTCTTGGGTCCCCAGGAAATAAGTATTCGATATCGTGATCATGTGATGCTTTAAACCAGGGGAAAACATCACCTAGCAAACGGGGTAATATTTCTTTTTACATCTCCCTATGTTTTTCTTCCTTCTCCTTGTCCTTCCCAACGCACTAACGTCTCAATTGAAAATAATAATAATATGAAAGATGAAGCATCAGAGAACAAAAATAAGGGGCCTGAGCAGAGAGAGAAAGAGAGAGAATTAAAAGCCCTGCAGCAACTCGGAGCCCAGGGAAAAGCAACCGGAAAGTCTCCAGAAAACATGTCAACAGGTCCCTCCTCTCCGGCTTTCACACCCTTTCCCTGGTTTGTCTCACCCACCTTCCCATCTCTTCCTAACCTGCCAAAGAAATGCAAACAACCAAACAAACTCCAACTGTTTAGAAAAAAAAATTAACCACCGATTTCGAAGTTATGTTTGTGGGACTTCCCACTCCTGTTCCTAATAGACGACCCCAGCGCAGTTTGGGAGCTAGCAGGAAAAGAGGATTTCTGCCAGAAGGACAGGCAGAAGACAGGGACACACGCCAGCTTCGGCTCCACTGTTGCTTCAACATTGCTCCCTTTCCTGTTTTTCTGAGGAAAAAAAAAAAAACACCTATCTAAATTCTAAATTATAAAGCTGTTCCCAGCTCACAGATGGTCTGGAAAATGACTGTCCCTCCTGGGCCTTGGGAGATAGACTCTGAAAGAACTGGAAGGCATTCTCGTCCTTTGCAGGGGCCAGTTCTACAGAGCACGAGTAGTGACTATAAGCCAGGGACTCCCCAGTGAGAGAAAGACGTAAAGGTTCTGTCTGGGAGAACGTTGTACTTTGAAACCCTAGTGAGATGTGGAAGCCGCTGTAGGGCGGGGCTCAAAAATGTCTCATAATCACCCATTTAAACACATTAAGTCTTTTTAGAAGAACTGTCCCAGACCACTAGAGCATTTCATTTAAACAAAATTTTTTTTGAGCTATAATTGACATTTAACATGTGTTAGAGCATTTCTATTTCATTTTCTTCTTCCTCCACTTCCCAAGCCTGACACACTGGTTCCTCTGGGGCTTGGGGAGTTTGCGTTTTTCAAAGGTCAGAAAATAGGAAAATTTCTAAGACTACTTGTTAATTCTCCTAGGGAATGGGCGCAGGATGACTTCTCCACAAATTGTTCTGCAAGAGACCTTATCTGCATGTGCTCCTAGAAATATTAGCAGAAACTAAGATTTTGCCATAGAATGGTTCTCTTTCTTTGAATTCGAAAATATATGGAAAAGATAATTAATTCGCTGATTCTTAATTTAAAATGTTTCTCTGTGTTGGATTGTTATTCTGAAAGAAGAAAAGGTAAAAGTTCTTTATTTCCTGTGTGTCTGCCCCAAGTCAAGGAGAAATACAGGAAATAAAACATCTTATATGATATATGTGTGTGTGTGTGTGTGTATAGTTACACACACACACATACATACCTACTTTTAGAACTTGTTTCAGTTCCTTGAGACCACTTAGAACAGTTGTTTGGAGATCAGTTTCACATTGCAGCTTCAAGTAGTTTCTTTTTTAAGGGATGCGAGATAATTGGGGTAATTACAAAAGTCCCCCTGTATTCCATCAAAGTGACTGGTGTAGTCCCAGGCCCTTATCAGCTGTGGAGGAGAATGTGTGGTCATAGGCAGCGGTATTGCAGCCTGGTGGTGGACGGCAAAGCCTTCTTCCTACTTTAAGACTCTTGCTAGCCTCGGTTTTGGGTTGTTTTCCTTACTTCTAAGACCTTTTTTTTTTTTTTTTTCGGTCCAGAATGACCTAGAGAACACACGCATGTGATTTAACAAGCTAAATGCTGCAGGCTTTCATAAGATCTCAGCCTGGGAGAGATATTGTAAAAAAAAAAAATACCCTAATTTAACATCTTAAAGCCTGGGAAACGGAGAGCCAGGCAGAGAAGCAAAGTGAATTACTTTTTTCCACCACTCGCCTCTCCCTCCCACCTTTGGGAGAGGCCCTGCCAACCCCAGGAAGGCTCTAATCTCTCCCCAACCTCAGTCTCCCGAGAAAGGTCCCTCCTGGTTATGACAGGGGCCGGACTGGCGCCAGATCCGGGGAGCTGCCGCCACGTCTAGAACTTGGGAGGGATGACGGAAGGATGACAAGAGCGCCGTCTTTAATTTTTATCTTTCCTCGCATTTCAAAGTTTTCCTTAAATTTCAATGGGAACATTCGTTAGAAATCTGGACCCATTTCATCCGACATCCATCGAGCCTTCGTGGTCACCACCTTTCCCTTTATCTACGCCTCGCATGTTTATTCTCCAAAGTGGGTTTCACTGAGGGTGACAGCCCGCGGCTCCAGAACTCACTCATTTGGTTCAGGAAGCAAGCGGCGGACATGGCACTCGGTGGGAGCTCACTCCTTGCTTTATAGAATGATGGGTTCTTGCTGCCTTCTTGGAGTTTCTGAACTTAACTGCCAAGGTCAAACCCAGGGACCTATTTTAGTTGTGCCATTCTCCTCCCTGTATCTTTGCTTGACAGCCTTCGCTGTCATTCTCCATTCTCTTGCAGAACAATTTGTGGAGAAGTCATCCTGCGCCCAGCCCCTAGGCGAGCTGAGCAGCCTGGATGCTCACGCGGAGTTTGGTGGCAGCGGCGGAGGCAGCAGCCCGTCTTCCTCCTCGCTGTGCACGGAGCCGCTCATCCCCACCACCCCCATCATCCCCAGCGAGGAAATGGCCAAAATCGCCTGCAGCCTGGAGACCAAGGAGCTTTGGGACAAATTCCACGAGCTGGGCACGGAGATGATCATCACCAAGTCTGGCAGGTAGCGTGCGTGGCGGATGAGGAGTCGGGAGATGGGCATGGCGCCCTGGGTTTCCAGGAGTCTGCTGGTCCTGAGCGGAGAGAGGAAGCTTCGTCCGGGGAGGGCATCTTTCCACCGCTGGCTTTGGGAACGAGCTGCTCGAGCTGCTCGGAGAGACATCCGGGCGTTTGCTTTCTCAGACTCTGGCCGTGGGAAGCCCCTCCCCGGCCTGGGCACAGGAACCAGGGAGCCCTGCCTGCTGCAGTCCGAGAGAGCGCTTGGGGGTGCAGGGTCAGCATCTGGAAGGTAGGGGAACTCGAGTCCAGGATGCAGGGCATGCGGCTGGGGCTCGAAAGAGGCAGGTAGCTTCCTTTTTATCCGCCTCGATTTGCTAGCTCTCATTAAAACTAGAAGTAAAACCTGGCGGAAGAAGGAAATTCGAAACGACCCCACTCTGGGGAGGACGGAGCACAGCTGGGCGGGCTCCGGGCCGTCAGGAAGCCGGGGCGCAGGCGCTCCCCGGCCCGGGGCAAAGGCTCCCGAGGTCGGTGGCCCGAGGCGCCTGGTCGCTCCAGCTCCCAGGACTCCGCGTCCCCAACCCGAGAGCGGCGGGCGCTCTCGCTCTCTGTGGCAGGAGAGAGTTTTGTCCCAGCAACGGGAGGGGGGCCGGGAGCCCGACCGGCTTGGTCATAGGTTGGCTCCTCAGGCCGCGTGCGCTCCTGCCGATGCTCTTTGTCTCCCTGTCTCAGGAGGATGTTTCCCACCATCCGGGTGTCGTTTTCGGGCGTGGATCCTGAGGCCAAATACATAGTGCTGATGGACATCGTGCCGGTGGACAACAAGAGATACCGCTACGCCTACCACCGGTCCTCCTGGCTGGTGGCCGGCAAGGCTGACCCGCCGCTGCCTGCCAGGTCTGTGCCTCCAGATTTCTCGCCTGAGCGAAATGCGATTTAACCCTGCTGGCAGAAAGTGTCCTGCCCTGGTTGTCTGAATTGCGAGCAGGTCTGGTTTCCCAAGCCCTGTGCTCTGGGTGGAGATCATTCCAAGCCCAAACACTCCAGGACTAACGATGCGAAACATGAGCTAGTCTCTGAGAAAGGCAGAGTTTGTGCCTTTGATTTTCTTTCCTTATATTTCAAAGTTTTCCTTAAATTTCAGTTGGAATATTCATTAGAAATCTGGACCTGTTTCATATGCCATCCATGGATTCTAGTTGGCTACTTAACAACAGACCGCTTAAACCCACTGATGAAGTGGTTGCCTCAGGATCCTTTTTTAGAAGAATGCATTTTAGCAAAGTGGTTGCTTATAGTAAATATTGTTAACAACGTGGTTATATTTGCACATAATACATATCATTTTGGTAAAATGTGGTTGTTTTTGATTGGTCAAGGGCTCAGAGATTTTTAAATCAGAAAAGCAAAGTCTTTTTCTCTCCTCTGCATAATAACTTCAGTGGGTGAATATAATTCAGCATCAGGTTAATCTTCTTTTACATAAAACATTACTCAATTAATATATATTAGAGATCGTATGTGTTTATTTTTGTGCTGTTCACTGGTAATAATGTTTTTCCAGAGAACCCTGCTTAAAAAATCACATGCAAACCTTTATTTTTGCCGCTTTGCTGAGCTGAGCATGCAGGGGTAGGGGAAGAGCATGTATTTGCTTATGTGAATAGTAATAGCTGAAGTTACAAGACTCTAACTACATATTCTAATACCAAAAAAAAAAAAAGAATTTTTTTTTGTTCTATGACTATCCAAATTTTGTAATTGATCAAAAGTTCATATCACAGTTCATATATATTTATTTACATATACAGATTTAGGAACGTTGAAGTTATGACTGGTTCCTTCTAAGTATCTCTCTGGAGCCTCTGCAAAGGCACAGAATCAACACAGGCAATTTACACACACCATTCAGAGAGAGTCTTTAGGTTATTTAGTAGTCGATCACATTACCAAGCTTCGGTATATTAAAAAATATATTAAAGTCAGGACGAAGAAAAAAAATTTTAATCATTACTTATTTTTTTTAGTTGAGCAAGATTCACCAGTTTACAATAGATATTACAATGAATATAATTAGCGTTCTCTACTATTATTATGAAATAGCCAATTCACATTACTCGTGAGCTTTTAAATGAGAGAGAAGTTTAGCAGATTCCTAACCAGTTTGACAAACTCTTCCCCCCCCCCTCCGTGCGCCCCTTCAAAGTCATTCCTCTAAGAAGTCGATCACTGTCTGAAGGGGTGGGGAACTGGTGCAGGCCAGGCAGACTTTGGGAATATGACATGCCTTGTTTATGTTACTAATCTGTTCTGCTTGGCGAACAGAGCACGTACCAATACACTATCTTAACTGAAGCATGTTTAAGCTATTGCTGGAATTTTAAGTCCCAGGGGCCTTGAGAGAGGAGGGGCTTCCTGTATGCTTTCTCATTCATCCTAGTTCAGCTTATTTATATCGATATTAGATTGAAATGGTTATAGGATAAAAATATTCTATGTAATTTAAGAATAATAATTTATCACTATAAAAAAGAAATGGTTTTATATTTTCTAGCTCCAGAAAGGAAAGGTGAACTCAGTAGGTGATCATTGTTGTACTGATGGTGGAAATGCTTTGTGGTTCTAGTTCTTTGAAGCATCTTATTTCAGACCAAACTTCGTCGGTCAGTTGTTCCTAATAAGGAGAAATAATGCTTCACAATAACAATAGATCATAATAATGGGCAAGACATTATACGTGCTCTAAAATACTGCTATTTTTTTGTGTAGGACAGTCCCTTGAAAGCAACTGATATTTAAGTCAGGTAATCTTTATTAATGTAATTATACGTGGTGAATTGATACTTAAAGAAAGAACATTTCATCAACTTCTAGGGCCTTAAATGTTTTCGATGTGGCGCTGATCAGGGAAACATCTGCATGCCTACAAAGTTAGAGTACTGAGGAGTGATACTTGAAAAATTATTGTAATTGTATCATCAAGGAATAGTTCAATTGAAGAGCGAATTTGAGCACTCCTTAAAAAAAAAAAATCAAACAAACAAACATCTACATCCTTTCCGGTTCTTGCTTGGGTGAAATAAGAATCTCTCGTGCTGTCAGCCTTTTTTATGCGTTTCTGGTAGGCCTCATTTCAGCGTGCGCACCCAATTCTTCTAGTCTTAGTCCTCTGTGTGACAAACCATGGCACAGACTTCTTCTTGGTTACATGACTATTGCAAGGAAAGGTTTTGCGACTTTTTCCCTCGCCTTTGTGCCAACCATAATATTTATATTTAATTATAGTCATAAGGATCCTATACACATTTTAAACATAAATAACCTATTACATGGATAAAGGAATTTGCCTTGTGGAATCGAGGATATTTTCTGCTCCTCTCCTTAGTTCTATGGTTTCCCCTGACGTGAGAAAAGCTCGCATCAAGTAGCTACCAGGGCTGTGATTTATAAAGAATTGTACTTAGTGTTATAGTCACAGGAAGGACAAATAGCCTGCACTTAACTGTGAGTGAGTAAAAGATTGCCTTGCACATAGCAGCTAATCAATAGATACATGTTTGATAAACACATTTTTTTTCCATCAAATTTTTTTTTTTTTTTGGCTTAGGCTCTTTACAAATAAATACATTGAATAATTTGAAGCTTACCCAGCTCTTCTTTAATGAGCACTTAACTAGGAGATGATGAAAGTAATAATGTTTAAGGTACTGGGAAGAGCAACAGACTATCATCCATGGACTATTAAAAGTTCCCCAGGTCACTGTATTAAAATTATTCTGTCTCGCATATATAAAGAACAGACTTTAAACTCAGTCACCTTCAAGTTCAAATGAGTGAATTCTCTAGAATTATTTCCTCTTTTAAATTCTTTCTGTCTTCACTGTTTTTTAGCATTGCTTCTACGAGGAACTCATTATGTAATCAGTATAACCTAGTCTTTCTTTTGAAAATACCTATCACAATAAGATTTTTCTACTTGACAGAAGTAGTCCAGTAGTGTAATTGATAGAAAAAAATCTTTAAAAAATGGCTTGCTCAGCAGATAATAGAAAATTTATTAAGTAGTACCCCTTTTAGATCATTGGTACATGACAAAACGCATTTATGTGGTTTAGTTTAGAGTTATTTTGATATTGCTGTATTATTAAATTTGAGATTTTATGGGGTATATAAAATTCACTATATGAGTTTTTTATGTTCCTTTAGAATTAGAGTATTTTATAGCCCACAGAGAACAGATTTTTAAAAAATGTACTGATAAAATCTCTCATAATTTTCCTAGGCTGTATGTACATCCAGACTCTCCTTTTACTGGCGAGCAGCTACTCAAACAGATGGTGTCTTTTGAAAAGGTGAAACTCACCAACAATGAGCTGGATCAACATGGCCACGTGAGTACAGTACCTTGGACTATGGATTCCCTGGGATGAAATTGAGAAGTCACACAAAACTTCCTCTAAGTCTCTTCCTCCTCTTGCTCTGCCCCTCCTACCCTATGTGCCCGAATCATTCCACAAGAATATTATGTGTTCTTCGGGGAGTCAGGACTGCTCTTGTCCAGAGGCCATTTACAGGGATGCTATGTGCCATTTCTGTGCAAGAGGCCTGGGGGCAGTCATCACCATGGACTTCCTAAGACGTCAGCAACTGCTTTTCTACCTGTACCAACTAAACCAAGGGCATGTGCACTTTGGAGGCTACTACAGCCCATTTTGGGGTTAAACATCTACATTCTGTCACTGGTATACCAGATGACAGAGCATAAGGGAATAGGGCAGAGACCTCCTTCCTACACGTGATTTTCCTAAGTGTCCTCTACAGAAAACATTCACGGGAGATGCAATAACACATGGGGGTTTCATGTCCAGATAAACTTGGGACAGTGCTGTTTACTCATTGTGTATCCCCTGTGTAGAGAGGCTTAGGAATATTAAAGCACAGAGAAGTCTTGCAATTAAAACAAAACAGTGTGATTTTGTGTCCCTAAGGAGTTTATCCAAATGCAGAAAAAAGAGAAACTGAAATTCTGAGCTCTTTTCAATAGTTGATAGAACAAACAGCCACGGCCACAGGCTTTTGCGTGTATGATAACACTGCTTTTCCAGGAACTATTCGTGATGCTATTTTATGCTCTTAAGATTTACAGAAACATTCTGTTTTAGATTTTATACTAAGAACACTTCAGGCAGACTTGCATACTTCTTTTTGATGAGGAGAATACTGTTTCTTCTTCTTCTTCTTTTTTTTTTTTTTGCCAGACAGCACATTAGTATTTTCACAGTGGCTTTCCTCAGCTTAGATATTCTAATATCATTATTCTCTCACTTATACCCCTTTTAAAAGCTCTCATTACTTAAGATTTTAGTTTTTGTGGGATCTATGCACTTTAGGAGGAAGAGTTTCAAAACTTTTTTCAATAAAGATGATTATAAGGAGATAATAAATCAGAGAGTTCTACACGTCGTTTCAAATGGATGGATTGAAACTGAAACCAAATAAATCGCTTCAGGCTCCTGTGTGAAGCTCTCACTTGTTGCTGCCATCCATTGGCCCACGGGAGACCTTGTTTGTCGGGACCAAGTCAAAGTAACCGGGTTAACTCACGACTGTACTGGTGGCTCTGTCAAGATGTTGGAAGTAGATTAACAGGTTTCTGTTATTTTGTGTATTGGGAAAGATAACTGACCTTTATCTTTAAGGATGTTGGCATAATTGCCCTTTTTTTTTTTAAAGATGTTTCTATTGACAACATTTTTTTTTTTTTAGATTAAAATCTATGAAGTATCTGAGAGATGTTTTCTGTAGGCCCATGGTCATTCTAAATGTTATTCACATTGAAATTCCTTGGACTCTAATCACTATGCTGTACAATTGAAACTAATATAGTATCGTGTGCCAACTATAATTGAAAAAAAAATCATTAAATTGTACGATGTAAATATGAGCAACTAATTGTCTATTATGCTTCAGTAAGCTGGGGAAAATAATAAAAAAAAAAGAGAGGAGACAGATCTTGGGTAGACAAAGAACAACGTCGGCTACAATACATACTAAAGTCTTTATTATCTAGAAAATAAACTTTCTTGGGCTCCACTGAAACCTTTGCAGGGAGAAATAAAATTTTTTAATGGTTCTGGGATTTTCCATTTGTGAAGCTTCTAGAAGAACTGGGTCTTTCCAGGAAGACTTGAGAGTTCACGCTGAGATCCGCTGTCTAGAATTCGATGTGTTTTCCTTTTAGCCTCAGCTTCATGGGTGGGAATCGCACCAAACTGCATTTCAGGAGCTCTGGGTTCTAGTTTGATTTTGCCAAGATTAGATTTTGATAAATTGTTTAGTTTTAGATGGTTATTAATATCCATTTTAGCTTTAAATTTTCATTATCTATCTATCTATCTATCTATCTATCTATCTATCTATCTATCAATCATCTACCTGCCTATCTATCCATCCATCCATCCATCCATTTATTTTATGATTACAGCACCTGGTCTTCCTAGGTGGTCTCTCATCCAAGTACTAACCAGGCCCAACCCTGCGTAGCTTCCAAGATCAGACAGGATCGGGCATGTTCAGGGTGGCGTGACCGTAGACTTAAATTTTTATTATTTAATAGGACCCTTTGCCACCAGAAATAGCGTGCTCTGAAAATTACAAGGGAAGATTTTTAGATCCCATGTTGTTTGGCCAAGTCCTTTAAATTAGTCTTGAGGAAGCCTGTCTTACTGATGCATTTTAAGTTTTAAAATGGGAAAAATGATTACTTCCAGGAATTAATTTTGAAGTAAGATGAAGCAGAGTCCATATTTCTGTTGGTGTCCCTGGGGCTATCATAGGGCTTCAGCAGAGAGTCAAGGAGTCCTGGGCTCTGAGACTCAGTCTGGGGTCTGAGTCTGTCTGGCACCCTTTCCCAAAGGAAATTGACCTTGGGGTGGAGAGAGGGGCCTTTTTTCTATCTTCTTAGTAAAACATACAGTGAATGCTCAAGTTTATATATATATATCAGAATTAGGAGGCAAATGTTTGCTTTTGTCTTTTGAGTTTATTCCAGCTTTATGACTAAGCATAGGTATCCTGAACTTATACTCACTACACAAAGAGATGACTTTTTAAAGTTTATTTCAGTTCATTGAAAGCTCTCATTTGTTTCAGTTAATCTCTATTCGGGTTTGGGATCATAAAAAGAATGGCACATACAAAATTCAATACCAGCTAATGCCCTGTATTTTCAAGATGGCTTACATCTCAGCACAGAGAGAGATTGATTCTATATTGATTATCCCACAGTGACTACTGTTTGACTCTGCAAAAGTCAACTATCAGGAACACTCCTCCCCTACACCCATGTTAGTCAAGAAAACAAGGGAACTGTTAGTTGCAATAACGCTGTTTGCAACTGAACCTGGTCTTGCCACAGTATTTATAAAACACCTCCCCCAGGAGCCAGGCTCTCTGCTAGGCCCTTGGGATAAATGCCATATGGAGTGACTCCTGTTATGCCAGAAAAGACAGACCTAATTTTGCAGATTTAGGTAGCTGTCTGGATGGCAGGTGTGGGGAGGATATTTTATATATGAAAGTCAATTTGTTGCTCAGATTTCATAATGGCAAATTATTACATTTAAAAAAAATACATGAAAAATACTGCCTTGTTAACTGGGTTTTGTTTGTCATTATTAGCTATGGAATAGAAGGTGGCCCTCACTTTCATTCATGTTTAGTTTATACTTGGAAGTGAGGAATCAATGAAGCTGTCAGAAAAAAATATAATAATAATAACAATTTTATATTTACTGAGCATGTCCTATTTGCTATGTGATTTACAAGGGTTATATCATCTAATCCTCACCAAAACCCTAGGAGGTTAATACTGCTTTTGCATTTGAGAGAATGCCATTGGGGAGGTGAGATCACGTGCCCCAAGATTAAAGAGCTTGACAGTACCAGATTCATCATTCTAACCAAGGTCGGATGCCACACTTTCTCTCTAAACTGTTTTATTTTCCCCTCCATACATAAAAATCTATCCTCCTAGAATATATAATTTCTTACGTTAGAAAATTTAGACATACATCCTTTGGTCTAACCAAACTAACAGACAAAAAAATAATTCGAAGACTCGATTTAAAAATAAACGTATTCTCCAGGTGACTTTCCCCTCATCGTTTTAGAAAGGATACTTGAAACAGCCAGTGTTATTTGGAGTTGTGGTAAAGCGTGATTCACGAGGATGACTCTGCAGTATCTTGTGAAAGTGACTTGCTTTGAGAATGGGCAGGGTAGGTCCTGATCTTGAAACTCGATTTGAAACTGTAGATTTTATGGTTCTCTCATTGTAATTTGGCCTGTTTAGTCATATAAATACTTAAAATTCAGTACTCCCCATCTCCTCGTTGTAGATAATTTTGAACTCAATGCATAAGTACCAGCCACGGGTGCACATCATTAAGAAGAAAGACCACACGGCCTCGTTGCTTAATCTGAAGTCTGAAGAATTCAGAACGTTCATCTTCCCAGAGACAGTTTTTACGGCCGTCACCGCCTATCAGAATCAACTGGTAAGTGCACTGCTCACAATTTTTTTCCTAAATAAGATAAGGATTTAGGAGGGTCTTTCATTTTCTTGGCGAGAAGCGCTACCCAAGTACTCAAAATCGAAGTTTCCTTTGGAAACAGCAGTCAAATATCAACCTGGGACCTCTGCGTGCTGAGTTAGGAAGGTTGTGAAGGTCTGTTATTACGTCGTCTTTTCTAGACTCTGTTCTCTGGTCAGGCTGTTCACTGCTTTCTCTCCCACTCAAACCTGCCCCTCTCTGGCTTCTCAAATGTTCTTCTCGAGAAAATTACCCGTTTTCTTTCCTCCCCCTGTTCGAGCCTGACAGTGTGCATAACCAGTGTGCATACTCTCACTGCTCCATAAAATTTGGAAGTTCAGTTTTTTTGCTAAATTAGCACACATATGCTAGCCAACTTCCCCGACAACTGATACTGTAGATATTTTGTGAGGTGTATTCAGGTGTAATTTAGGGTCCGATAATTGCAGTAGAATTACTTTTAATGTCTAGTATGTAAGCAGTGTGTATTTAATTAACATCAAGGTATCTAATTTATAACACTGAGTTATTCGTTTCTATTCCACATCACATTTTTGATTTATGCATTTGTTCATAAGATTTAGTTCAGTTCGACAAACATCTGTCTAAGTCTTCCTAAGGACTAGATGCTGTTAGGTCCTTCCCCCAGTTTTTTTTGTTTGTTTGTTTGTTTTTGTTGTTTTGTTTTGTTTTGTTTTTCCCATGGCCAGCCCAGCCTTGGACCCTGGGGGTGACAGTAGCGTTCCACAGGGGCTAAGTCACTCTTCCACAGTCAGGAAAGACCAGAAGTAGAATTCCTTCTGCTTCAGTAAAAGGAACGCACATGGTCAGTTTCCCTGGCGAATTCAGTTGTTTGCACCCTCCCTAGATCTTTGCATCTTGCTTTTATCTGGTCAGTGCTGGGCACCCCGGAGTCCCGCTCTCCTCTTGCGTTGCTTCATATTTTGGGTTCTGAGTGAATAATTGTGAGGAGCTCCCTGTTCCAGGGCAGCGTGGTCAACCTGAGCAGACAGGGCGTTGAGTCGCTCAGGAAAAGCCAGAAGAGGAAGCCGAAAGCCCAGGTAGCCCCACACTAATAAGGCAGCGGGAGCCCAGAGAAGGGATGTGGGCAAAAGGCCGGGGTGGATGTGTGTCTGCAAGGTGTCAACACCTGTCATTTCTGTGCGACTGGAGTAGATTTCACTCCACCACTGGGGCTGCCATTTTCCGTACCCGTAGATGGGGGCTCAGGATCGCCCAGGCCATGTCAGGGAATTTCTGGGTGGATCAATGAGATACTGAGAGTAAATGTGACTTTAGAAAACATAGGCGCTATCAAAACGGCCCGTGGTTATGATTGGAGAGTCTCTCGATTGTCCAGAGAGGATCTGTCGCCATTTGGATTGTAAAATGTTAGGGAGATGTTTTTAATGAGATAAATAAATGCAAAAATGCTATTATAATTATCATCTGAAAGTAGAAATTCAAAGTATCATACATTTTGAATTATCTTAAGATTAACACTAGAGTGGAAATGTCCAGAGAATGCCCAAAATTTGGGTACAGATTGAAGCCAACAAAGGCCTAAAACACTAATGCTATTTCTCTGAGTATCTGGAACACTGACACGGACAATCCCATTTCTAATTTATTTGAAGAAACATGTAATTCAGATATGGATTCAGAAAAGATTTTGAAACGTTCAATTCATTTTACATGAATTGAATTTATAACATTTACATCGTAAAACATTAATTTATACTATAATTACTATATTTTTATAAGACATAAATATATAGTATGTATTTATACTATAATATATTAATATAAGAAACTCTGTTGATGTTTGAGAATGAAATAAAAACTTGTCATGTGAGGAAACATCATTGCTTTTATCAGAATTCTCTGTAAAGAGATCCAAAGCAGGAATAGGTAAATTGATTTTTTTTTTTTTTTTGGTGAAAATTACAGACAGAACAAAATTAAAGGAAGTTTCTAAGTATAACACCTTCAATTTGGTTTAATAGGTGAAGGAGCAATCCTGAAAAAATGGGGGCAGGGCCTTGGAATAGGAGACGATTATCTACATAATTATAATAACAGCTAATATTTTGGGTACTTCTGATATGCAAGGCACCACTTAAAGTACATTGTCTTATTTAATCTTCACATGATATGTGATAGGAACAATGGTATTTCTATGTCACATTTTACAGCTGGGAAAATGGAGGCACAGAGTTAAATAGCTCATCCGAGATGGCCTTGGCTCTCCCGTCACAGATCTGAATCCAGGTGGTTAGGTTCAAAAGTCGGCATCCTTAACTCCTAAGCTTTCGGTACGTGGTGTCCTCTCAGCTCGTGACCCCGATGGACTCTGAGGCATCCTTTTTAGAGGATTTCAACTCTTCCTGTTCATCTTTTTTTTCTTTTCAACAAGTGCTCGCTGCTTACCTGCTGCGGGCTCAACAGCCAGCGTCACGAGACAGCAGTCCTAACCCAGAGGTGGGAATGTCGGCTAGCAGCAGCTGCGTCGATAGGCGCCATCTGTTTTAATGGCATTATCTCATTTAATTCTTTTTTTCTTTCTTGATATTTTATTTAGGAAAAAAATCTAGATATCTAAAAGTTAAACAAATGGTAAAATGAACCCCGCGTACTCTCCACCCAGATTCAAAAATTAATATTTTGACATATTTTTACCTCCCCCGCCCCATTTCTCTCTCTCTTCATGTATCCATACTTTCCCCCTTCCCGTAATCATCTGAAACTAAGTTGCATGCCTGTAAATACTTCTACAAATATTTACTGACAATAAGAATATTATTTGTGTAACTATAGTATCTTTATTGAAGCTAAGAAAATTAATAAGAATTATTTATTAATATCGCCTAACATTCAGTTCATATTAAAAATTTCAGGATAGACCAAGAAATGTCTTTTACAACCATTTTCTCTCCTCTGAACTAAGATCCAGCTGAAGTTCATGGTTTGGATTTATGACTTTTAATTTAGAAAAATCTCTCCATATTTTTTCTCAATATCTCCCTTAATTCCGATGCTAACATTCTGCAGAAGGCCCCATGAGCCCCATTTCATAGATGAAGAAACTGAGGTTCGGAGTAGTTAATACACTTGTCTGACAACACAAACCTGCTAAGCGACAGAACCATCTCCTGGGTCTTAATCCCTCCTTTTTGGGGGCGTCATGCTAGATTTCAGTGTCAAGTTTTGGAAACGAAAGTTTAAAATGTTGCCCAATTAAAATAGCTTATTTCTATAGAGCCATCTTTCACACCAGATTCCCTAACACAATGCCATATATATTCTAAATTCAAGTAATAGTCAAAGATTTGATTTGTTATACTAATACACCACATTTGAAATAGTTTATAAACCTTACATGACTAATTAAAATTCATGTTCAGTAACATATATGGAGTGAATAAATCAATATGGGGCTTAGTATTTTCATTAGTCGTTACACAGTTTTTGAAAGTTATCTTTGATTTTTTCTAGGTCTCTCCACAATCCACTTTTTCATTATTATATCAAGTTTGTGTACTGACTTTCCTATAGCAAACACGTAATAAAATATATAGGAAATAAATATGTACCAAGTATAATATAATACTAGAACTTTTCTATGTACAAAGAAGAGAAGAGAGAGGAGGAGAATTACAAGTTCGTATCCAGGATTACCTTCATCTCTCTTAAGCTTTAGATAGAACTGTTATTTTTATATCTAGTAAAAGTCAAATCAAAGTTTCCAATAGAATTTGTGAAAAAGCTTCTCATTAATTGTGGCTGGTAGTTAAATTTATAAGTAATGGAAATGGAGCTTTTTTACTGTTTTTTTCTCTGGTTTTGGCGAGGAAATGATTGCATTTGTCTACATTATTAGATAAAAGCTAAATACATTACACTTTCAACAAACTGTTTTATAATTTAAGATTTAAAGGTCATACGTTGTTTTTGAGCAGGCAGACCACTGCTGTAGAGTTGAAGTGTAGGTCAGGTTTCATTTTCAAATGCCTTCGGACAGATCTTTTCCTGATAATTGGAGAAATGGTCTCTGAGGGCCAATTTCACCTTGTGGCTGGGAACTCCCGCTATATTTAGAGTCCCGTGATGTTACATGGAATGATAACCACTGGAAAGGTCCCCTTCTCTTTGTTGTGACTGGCAGTGTTAGGACATGCATTTTGTTCTATGTTATTAAGATAACATCTGAAAAAATGAGTATCTCTAGATCTGAATTAGTCTGTAGTTTACATATACATAGATGCACACTAAAGGATTTCTTAAGCACATACTGCTGTCCTTACTTAATGCTTTTTCCTCACAAAACGGAAAACATTGCTGCTTTTAAAATTTGTTTTTGAATCATGAGCCATACTTGCGGTTTGACTTGTACAACATTCTCTACCTGTTATGTTTGGCGAATAGCCGTTTTTGGATTCTTCTTTTAGTATCACCTTTGACACTGTCCAGCAGTGTTCCGAGCTGCAGGAGTTTTGTATGGGGGAACAGGTGAAATGGTGTCCAGCCGAAATCACTGTCCGGAGCTCGGGTCCCTTCTCTCATCCGTTCTCGGATGCGTGATTTCCTCAGCTGTCCCAAAGTTCCTGAAGAAATGCGACACTACATCTTCGGAAATGAATGTCTTTCTTTATGACTCCTGGTTTTTGTTTAAATATCCATGGAAGAAAATCTATGCCTACCTTTGAAAATGCGTGATTACCAAGAATGTTAATATGTTTCTATTTAAAAATTATTTTATCTTAAGATAGAAAACAAAATAAAGTGCTTTTGATGTATACTCAAGAAGAGGTTCACCTCGTCTGTAACTGGTAAGAAGGTGAAACCAAACAAGCGACTGTTTGCTCTTGAAACGAAGCTCGGCCAGCGTTTCTGGGTGTTAACTGTTGACACTTCAGTGGACTCAGAGTCTGGTAGGATCACAAAGAGCGCACAGTAGGCTCATTCGGAAGTCTGAGCTGAGGTCCCTGGGCTGTTACTCAGCACTCCGTAGAGCCGACTCAGACTGTGGTGTTAATCCAGGGCCCCCACACGATTTTAGTAGTAGGAGAGGCAGTTGGCTTTTCCCCTCTAACTTCCAAAAGCAGTTATTTTCCCTGGAATTAGATAAAATAATCCACAGAGAGAGTAAATACCTCAGTATTGTCTTGAGCGCCTTTTCTAATTGGTGCTATTAGTGAGAACACCTTGTACTATTCTCTAAACTTTCCTGTAGTTTGAAATGATGTATCAAAAATGTGAAGAAAAGAAAGTTAGCATCGACAGCCCTGGGGGCTTATGAAAGAGAGACTTAAAAGATATTGGAAGCGGAAAATTCTAATAATGAAAGAAAATTCCCAAGAAATCTGAAAGGTACCTGGGGTTCTCTTGCAGATGCTTCCCAACCATGTCTTCATCTCCCTAGGATCCTTTCAGCTCTGCCACTGAGGAATTTAACAAGTCGAGTATCTTCCAATCAGCGTTTTCTTTCTTTCTTTTTTTCTTTGCTTACTTTTGTTTCGTAACCTAATGCATTTTTTTCTTGGAGGCGCAGCGCGTATGAATTAATGGTTCTTTCTACATTGATAGTAATACCGTGGGACTATGGCTAGCACAGCATAGACTCTTAATACTTCAAACCACGATTCTTATTAGGAACATTTTTTTTTTTCCGTGTAAGTCTATAAATAACATTGTATGAGAGGATAGTAAAAGATTTGATTCTGTTTAGATGGAAGATGGAGCAGATGGAAGGGGAACGTGACATACACACACGTGTCTCAACCGCATGTCGAACATGAAGCTATTATTAGCCATTCTCTCCTCTCCCTCTCTGTATCTACATATGCACATGCCCATGGTATGAACAAATGATGTTGCCAAGTCAGCGTCAGGCAGCGTTCTTCTGTGTATTCCCCGTTACCCACCAATGCTGGCCTTTTTGACAGCCCCCCCCAACCCCCGACTCCCCAGTGGAGCCCTGGCCTTTCACTACTCTCTTGAGCACTTCACACAGCAGCCACACTGCTCAGGAAAGGCCCCCATCACTAACTGCCTCTGCTCATTGACCCCCGGCCTGTTCTCTAGGTCCTCAAACGCCTCCTCTCTGAGGCCTTTCCTGACCATCCCACCAAATCCATCCCTTCTGTGGACTTCTCCAGCAATTTCCGCCTTTCTCGCGATACTGGGAGACTAGATATTCTCAGGAGATGCCCTGACGGGAAAATGAACAAACTCTCTCTTTCTGATTTTATTTCCTTGAGCTCGGAAATGATATTGTTTCCTCACCCATTCTTCCCTTTCCAGATAACCAAGCTGAAAATAGATAGCAACCCTTTTGCCAAAGGATTTCGGGATTCCTCCAGGCTCACTGACATCGAGAGGTAATGAGAATTTTCTGTTTACTTTTTTTGTCCAGATAAGATAAAGAGAAGAGCGAGTTTGTAAGAACACACTCCTTTCAACACCAGAGAACCATAACCTTGCTGTCCATAGTCTCCAATTCTCTCGACTCCCCTTCCCTTCCGGTTACAAACCCTGTAGATATGTAAGTGCTTAAGTTTTGGCAGCTGCTGCAGCTGGATCTAGTCTATGCTCTGAGTGAAGTGGTTTCTTTGGTCAGGACTTGTATTCAACTGTAAAAAATAGGTTTTCTTTGTTATCAAAGACTCAGTCCTTTTGGCGACGTTAGGCTCCAGATCTTGAGCGGCCAGAGAAGTGGAATCTGGATGGCCTTTCCTTACAAAGTGGACGCATCTGCTAACACAAGGAATGTAATGGTAGCTGGGAATTTTGAAACAGGGAGATGTAATTTAATTCAAGGTACATAATTTACTTATAGTTTAGACTGCTTGTATTTCGTGGGAGAGGTATCAGATCTCAGGCCCTTTGGGAAGACAAATGACAATCATGTGCCTGCAACTTGCCCCACTGTTAACTGAAAATGGTTCACACAGTGTGAGACCGCATGTGTGATAAGTAAAGACTATATTGAGATTCACGGTATACCTGGTGAGAAAGTAAAGACAAAAAAAATGTGTTTTCAAAGGAGATTTTTCGACCGGATCATTTGTATCTCTTACACATACTATGTAACTTTCCGTCCTTATTATTTTTTTTTTTTTGAGTAAGAACAGTTAAGTTGTACTCTCTTAGCACATTTCCATTACACACTTCAGTGTTATCATTTTATTAGACATTAGATGCTCAGACCCTTTTCATCTTTGGTGCTTATTCTTTTGTGCGGCCTGAAGTCTTTATGACAGGTGGGTACCCTAGCATCAGCCCTCCGGCTTATCTCCAGATCTCCGCGTGATGTCCTCGTCAGCTGCTACAGTTTGCCACACTCTTTGTTACTTACCACGTGGGGCACGTCTTCTGAGAAAGGCGCTTCTCCCCAACCTGTCCTGGCAACTCAGATTAGGGGACAATTACATGCGTTATCGATGTCTGTCTGATCCTTTCCTAAGCCTTTCCAAATGGCAGAGCATATAAGGTGGTTTCAGTTTGGGGGAGCAGATATGGAGGCTTGGTGGGGAGACTGAGAAGCCAGCAGGAGAGGCTGGAAGTTGGGCAGAAACTGTGGGACCTGAGTAGAGAAGAAAGACTAATTAGTTGGGGAGCTGCACAAGTATTGAGATCAAGGAAAGGAGCTTGAGCTTGAGATTGAAGATCCATTGTAAAATCAGAAAAGGCTAAGAAACGGGCCAATGGGTCATAGCCTTGAGACCCGAGTCAGTGAGAACGTGGTATCGGCCGTGTGGGTAGCGAATGAGTCCATTCACAAAGGCTACTTTTATTTAGACATGACCCTTTTCATCTATTCTAGAGAGCCAGAGGCACTGACTCAGACCGGGATGACGCAGGTGGGATTAAAATCAGGGAACTTTTTTCCGTTTTAGTCCGGCGTCAAGCAGGAATGGAGACGTTGGCTCAGAGGGGCTGCAGCGACGTGCTTTTCCAGTGTACCCCATTCCTTCTGTCTCAGATAGAGGGTGAACATGTTTAATTCAGAGACGAAGACATGGGTCAGAGTCCCAGCTCTGCCTTTCACTGGCCGAGGGATCCTGGAGGAGTCCCCTACCCTCTGAATCTGTTTCCTCATCTAGAAAATGAAGACAGTAACCTTCCTCGCTTCAGAGGTTTGTTAGGAGAACCGAGGAAGATGGCATTTATGAAAGCGGTTTATTAATCTGAAATAGTTGTCAGTTCCCCATCTTATTAGAGGAGCATCTTTTTTTTGTCTTCTCCTAAGAGTCTTACTAAACTACTCCTAAAGTAAAAACAGCCCTTCAGTTGCAAGTGCGCTCATGAGACACAAGGACCCAGACCAACTGCCCTTTAGCATGACAGATTTGATAATGCACATGGCACATTTTCTTTCCACTTATTGAATAAGCATCCTGATGGGAGGAAGGCACTCACGTGTTCACAGAGCTAAGGCGCTTTCATGGTCTGAGGGCCAAGAGAGCATCTTATGTGACTAGCTGAAAGTTTGCAGGATGACCTAAGTAGTGTGAAATTGGCCAAGGTTTTGGATTTCATTTCCAGGTATTTAAGTCTGAATTTTTCCTAAACAGCCTTTGGGGATGGGACAAATCAGATCAATTGATCTTTAGAGACCTACGGAAATTAAATTAGTCTGGAGTCAGTTACTGCACTAAACCATCTAGTAATTGAATTGCTCCTTGTAACTGATTGAAAACAGCCCTATCTGTAATAATATAGGGGACTTTTCTTTATAAGGGATCTGAGAGAAAAACACATCTTTTTATGACATGATGACAGAAATTGTACTTTTCTAACTTGATTGAATTTGATGTTATAAATATGTGACCTCAATGATTTCAAGTTTCCTGTTCCAGGTTTACAACTACTGTGTGGGACACCCCAACAAAAATGGCTTCAGGATTGGGGTCTGTTTGCCTTACACCTCCAAACTCACAGTATTAACTCAGTAGAAGTACACTCGCACAAGCTTTTGGGATACTCCAAAGGGCATTATGGTTTTCTCGCTCTGGTTTCACTAGGCTCTGATCGCATATTTGAATGTCTCGCATACTTCGTGTGTCGCCTTGGACAGCATCTCCCTTGTTTGTAAAAGGAAATCCATCTCATTAGCCAAAATAGGAAGCATTTGCATTAGACGTTTTGCACACACACCTATAATAGATAGCTAAGAAGCAAACCAAAAGCCCGAAGGGATTTCTTAATATAATCTAATTTATAGTTCTTTAGTTCAAGGAAAGAATTATCTGCTGGTCCCATATAATAAATAACCTACAGTCTTGTCAGTTGGCCTTTTCTGTTTTTTTTTGTTGTTGTTGTTGGAGGGAGAAAGGAGGGGCACTTTGTATAGCAAGAGAAGGCACTGAGAAAGGAAACACAACAAGGAGGGTTTTTAATGTTGTTTTCAAAATTGTTTCTTTTGTCAGTTTTCTTTTTTTATTTTTAACAAATAGACTTTCACGCTCATTGCAGAAAAAATACTGACAATAATAAAAAGAGTAGAAAAAAGTAACAAAGTCCCATTCGCTCAGAGAAAACCACTGGCAAGAACTTACATATTCTCCCAGGTTCATTTTATGCATGTGCAAACATTTACTTCCTTTAAAGTTTATCACACATACTATTTTAAATCATCAGTATAGACATGTCACTGTGTATTTTTATAAGTGACCCCAATACCGTGTATTTATTAACATATTCCTCTTCTACGTGCTTATAATACCCAATTATCACGTGCTAAATTATTGCCTATAGTAATTTTTTCATTCTCTTTATTGATCTGCCAGTATGGTACTATTGTACTTTTTGTAAATGGATAAAACATATGAATATTTGATGATACTTAAAGATCTGATATACCAAACTCCAAACCTTTTTACTTGTCATTTTCAAAATCTTTGACATATACGCTTCCAGTCTTTGAAATCATTTTGTCAAGTCTTTCCAAAAAAATGTCATTGGAATTTTGATTGGTCTCGTATTGAATGAAAATAATTTGGGGTAGAAAATTGGTACCTTTACAGTAGTGAGATTTCCTTCTAGATATATGTCATATATCTGTCCTTTTACTGAAATCTCTTCTTATGTTTTCTGGAAGTTTTGGTATTTTCAAGTTTGTAAGTTCTGTACATATTTTCTTAGGCACGTAGCATGAGCTGTGGGGTCACTTATAAAAATATACAGTGGCATGTCTATACTAGAGCTACACTGTCCAAATTAATAGCCACTGGCTGTAAATGGCTAGTGAGGATGTGAAATGTGGCTATTCCATATTGAGATGCATTATAAGTACACACACACACACACACACACACACACACACTGATTTTGAAGGCTTAGTACAAAAAGGAATGAAAATGAATGAAAATATCTCAATAATAGTTTTAAAATATTGATTAGATGTTGAAATAATATTTTGGACATACGCTAGGTTAAATAAAATATGTTAAAATTAATTTCACCTTTTTAAAAAAAATGTGGCAACTAGACTAAGATTATTTGTGGTTCACACGATCCTTTCTATTGGAGGGTTTTGTTGGGGAGAGAGGACCTGCTTTTGAAAATAGAATTTTAAATTAGAACTCTGCCTAGTTTAGTCTGTAAAAAGCTATTGATTCCTATACGTCTGGCATCCTGCCGTTTTACTGAACTTAAAACATTACTTTTGATATTTTTTCCTCTTAGTCTCTTGAGTTTTCCAGTTATATTGCTATATCATTTGCAAAAATGATAATTTTATCTTTTTCTTTCTAATAGTTATGCTTTTAAAAATGTCTTTTTCTTGTTTTATTACACTGACTAAAATTTCCAGGACGCTATTGAAAAGTAATGATGATAGCGTTTTCTCTTGTTCTTGACTTAGTCATGCTTCTATATTTTATCATAATATTTGGTTTTCATTGGCTGTTGGTTTCAGATGGATATGCTTTATAATTTGAGGTAATACCCTTCTATGCCTAAACGAATAATTTTTTGTTACCTGAACGCTACTTGAGTTTATTATATTAAGTGGTCTTTTAATATCTGATGAGACAATTTTAATTACTTTTCTATTTTTAAATAACAGTATGATTAGTTAGTCACATTGTCTATGTTGAGCCATCCTTGTATTTCTGGAATAAATCCTGTCTGGATTGTATCTATTTTTCTTGTAATATAGTGCTAGATTTAATTTACTCATTTTACTTAAGACTTTCTGTATCAATCTTCATAATAAAGATTTGATATTGCTTCTTTTTTCCTTTGTCAGTTTTTGGCATCAGGTTTCTGCTAGCTTGTTCAGATGAAATGAAACATTTTCCTTGTTTTTATTGTCGGGGTCAGTTTAAATAGTAAAAAAGCCGTTCTTTATCTCAAGATTTTACAGTCTTGCCCATAAATTCATTTGGCTGCTGGATTCTTTTGGGGGAATACTTCTTTAACTACTTTTTAAAGTTTGTTCCAGAGTTTATTAAATATATATTAACTTCTATGCCACCAAATACTCTTCGTCTTGATTCTAATTTGTCCAGTTTTGTACTGCTATACTTTTTAGTTTTTTGCTTTCTTTTATTTGTCTTTCGATTTTTAAAAATCTTTGTCACTACAGCAATATATGCCCTTCTCTCTTGCATCATCAAATATCCTGATATTTCTTCCATTAAGGAAAAAGACAATCCTCCCTTGATCTCATTTGTCTCTTGAGTTACCATCTCTCCCAGCTTTTGCTCCTTTATATAGTAAAGCTCCTTAAAAAGTGTGAGCGTTCTCTTTATTTCTTCAACTGTGCCTTTTAAACTTTCACCCCCAGGACTCCACTAGTCCACCCTTGTCCAGGTCACCAGTGGCCATCCATTGCTAAATCCAGTGGCCAATTCTTAGTCCTCATTTTACTTGACCTATCCATTGAGTTCGACACGGTTTTTCATTTCCTCCCTTTTCCTCTTGGCTTCCAAGACCCCTCACTGTTCTGGTTTTCATTCTATTTCATTGGCCATTCTTTCTCCATCCTCCTGGTTCGTTCTTCCTCTTGTCCTCCGTCTGTAAACAGTGATGTGTTCCAGGCCTTGGTCTTTAGACTACTTCTCAGCCTGCCGCTCCTCCCTGGGTGATCTGACATCCAGTTTCATGCCTTTAAATACCGTTATATACTGACTGCTATCAAGTTTGCATCTCTGTTTCTGGCCTTTCTAGAGTCAAAGTTCTGACCGGCTGTTTCTTCTACTTCTCCCCTAAGGGCACTGCACATGGCACACATGGAAAACCCAGTGACGTTCTTCCACGCCTCTCCCCTTAACGTTCCCATCTCAGCTGCTGGCCGCTGCGTCCTTCCCATCGCTTTGGCCAACAGACTCGAGGCAGCCTTGGCTCCCCTTTTCCTCCTGCTGCCCACACCCGAACAGGCAGCTAGTCCTTCCAACTATGTCCTCTTTCACTTTTTACTGATATAGGGAGAATTTCTAATATGTCTTCTAATTTTTTATTTTGTTTTCTGAAGCATCCGGGACTCTGTTTACTGCCTCTCCTGAGTTCTTTCAAAATGTGGTAATTATTATTTTGTCGTCTCCAGCTACACACGTTCGCATTTCTAGGTCGTTTCCGTTTCATGCTTCCTGGTCCCTGTGTCGACAACACAGGGTCTTCTTAAGTCTCACTGAAAAAATTGAAGGCGAAACTGAAAATTAGAGGCTTAAAATATTTCTTCCGGTTTCTTGGAATAATTCCGTTTCAAAAGAGACCATTTGTTCAGCGTTTTAAAATGTGTTTTCTTCTTGTGAATTGCTGAATGTTTGATAATGTCCCATTATTTTTTCCTAGCTCACCTATGGAATAGGATGTCTGTTTATATAATGTCAGGAGCTGAGGTCGATTTTTAGTAAAAGGGAGAGGATTTTTATTAAATCTCTCAGGTGCACACCAAAGATGGGTAATCATTTAAATTTATTGTGATTTTGCCAATGTGGAAGTATCGTTATTCTGTTTGGGTTAGGGACTTGTCACAGCTGGGTGGAGATGGCCTGGAGAAGGGAGTTTTTAACTTTGCAGGAAGCTACCTTCTCCAACTGCTCAGACGCTGGAAATGAGTTGCTTCCTCCCCACACCCAGCAAAACAGCTTCACGGCCTCCCCCCAGAGCCAGTCATGGTCATGGCCTCACACCCGCCAGTGTACCAGAAACGTCATGTGCTAGCGGAGGGCGTACTCATCTGCTGCCTGTCACCTGCTCCAAGATCCGCCTTTGTCATTGACCTCTGTGGCTTCTAGGTGGGTTGAGGCGAAGCTCTGACAGAGGCCTTTTTATCTATTCTCTCGCCTGGTAGCTTTTACTTATTTATTTACTTAGTACACCTGCAGCACCTGGTCTTCCTAGGTGGTCTCCCATCCAAGTACTAATCAGGCCGGACCCTGCTTAGCTTCAAGATCAGACAGGATCCAGCTCGTTCAGGGTGGTATGGCCGTAGCCCAGGTAGCTTTCCTCTTTGTACACGGATGAGTGGCATGCTGGCTGATGCTTCCTTCACTCTGTTCCTATTTGTGGCTAAAATCTCCCAATAAGTCGTTGGCAGACTCCGGAATTTCTTGAGTTCCCCTTGTTTTCTCAGGCATATCAGTGAGGCAGAGAATTAAATACACAGGCTTATCTCGCCTTATTGGTTCAGGATTCATACTGAGAGTCTCTATAAAATATGTTTAAAACGCCTGGCATCGAATAAAACTTTCAAACAAATGAAGTTTGGATACACGCCCAGGGCGAATCAGGCCTATTTTGTTCAGAGCTCAAAAATACTCTATTAGTTTACACAAGGAAGGAAACTTTAGGAAAGAAAGTTGCAAATCTAATATTCTGGGAATTTATAGAAGTTTTATGTACATCAAGCTGCAGAGAAGCAAGCGTTCTGGCAGATTTTCTAAAGAGGTTCACAGTTTATGGATAATTTCTAGGTCTTTCGTAATGATTATATTGGTAAGAAAAAAGTAGTGTTTGATTCTGACACAGCCCTAAGCCGGCTTGTCAGGTTTCTGAGGCGGTGAGGTTTTAGGAGGAGCATGGGGTCAGTGCAGCCATTTCTCAGCAGGTAAATGGCTTAGATTAGAGGTTGACAAATCACTATCTGCCACCTGTTTGATACAGCCCACGAGCTAAGCATGTCTTCACATTTTTAAAGGGTTAAAAAATTATAAAAATATTTTGTGACATGCAAAAATATGAAATTAAATTTTATAGTCTACAAATAAAGTTTTATTAGAGCACAATCATGTTTTTCAGTTTGCATATCATAAGTGGCTTTCATGTCACAATGACAGAGCTGAGTATATGACAGAGACCAGAAGGCCTACAAAGCTTAAAATAGTTCCTAGCTGGCTTTTACAGAAAAACTTTGCTGATCCCTAGCTTAGGGCTTTAAGGGGCTTTGAAAATGCTGGCAGCAAGAAAAACGACCCAGAAATTTCACCTCTTTAGGATGAGTTTTCCTATTTCTGGGTCAAGATGAAGAAACTCAAAATTGCATTTTGAGGCCCGCACGGTGATGCTAGTTGAAAAAACTGGTGAGATCTGATCTCTGCCAATACCTCATCCTCCCCGTCTTTACAGTGGCAGTTGAGACATGCTCTTAGGGTCATTTTAACACTTGTAGTTCCATCCAGGAGACAGGTGCCATAGTAGGATGACAAAAATAACAACTTGGAGATGCATACTTTTTAAAGATTCCCTTTAG
Source organism: Rousettus aegyptiacus (assembly GCF_014176215.1). NCBI lineage: Eukaryota > Metazoa > Chordata > Mammalia > Chiroptera > Pteropodidae > Rousettus > Rousettus aegyptiacus. Next base: position 40,205,392 of record NW_023416288.1, on the reverse strand, counting down.
ATTTTAATTATCTGTGTTATTTTTGTCTATCTCTAATTTTGTGCCTCCACTATTATGAATAATTGAAAAATAGGTTAATTTTTTTTTTCTTTCAGAGTACTAAACTTGTAAAGCCTTCAGGGATCAGTATGAAAGGTATTTGATAAAGACTCCTAAAACATCATCCAGTTTATTGCTAAGGAATTAGAAAATACTTTTTCCAGTATTTCCCAGATTTGCGTTTTAAAATGGCAAAATAATGTATGAAATGTGTAAGAAGTGATTACTCAAATTTTAAGTGAAGTGTGAGCCTCCACCTCCCAGAATCCCCCTCTCTAGCGACAGTCTCTGCTCTGTGTGAAGAGTGTGTGCACACGCCAAGTGCACTTCAAGGTAAAATCCAACAAGTTTCCATACTATTACTTTCCATTTAAATCCAGGACGATAAGGTTTTTACTTAACCCGTTTGACCTTAAACCTTAAACCTGTCTCCTCTCATGCTGAGAGTCCGGTTCTCAATAACGCTGGAAACGACAGAATATTCCATCATTATCCATTTGCCATATCTCACAGTATAGAGATGCACAGAATAATCTCAGAATATGCTCATCAAAAAACCTCCAAAAATGTGGCAACTAAAAATACTTTGAAATCTTTTTGTGGTTTTCCTTGTCTTCAATGTAGCTTCTACTAGACACTCTACAAGAGTATTTTAGATTCCACCCCCCCCCCCCATTTTACTGCTAGAGTGTTTTAAAGTCACTTGGAATCATTCAAGTAGTTATGAACTAACCCAGCCATACACACCTAGGTTCATTTGTTTCATTGTATTTTCTATGTTCTGGAATTTCAAAATAATACAAATGTCTTATATGATTATTTAATAAATGATTTACTTGGTTTTAAGACAAACCTACAGAACATGGCTTATATCAAAGGTTCTATCCCTATCCCCCCCACCCTAACTCTTTCCTCTCCTACCGATAACTATTTAAAAAAAGTATTGTTTATTATTCCATTAGGTTTTCTAATATAAGAAGATACATGTTACGTATTCTTCTTTGCCATTTTCTTAGGTAAATTTTAACATACTCTACACACGTTTCGCCTTGTTTTCATATAACAATATACATTAATATTACACATATGTGCTATGTGAGTATATAATACATATATAAATATGTGTGGGTTCAGTTGTGTCATAGTGTTATTTTCATAGATATACTATCTGGTTTATTTTATTAGCAAACTTTTTTCTTTATTTTTTGGTACTATTTGGTAAGCTAGCAAGGTTCTTACTCTCATTGAAATGTTTGCCTTTACCCTAACACCTTCTAAAAATGCCTGTTCTCCCACTTTCTGACTTTCTGTAGGTCCCTCACCATGAGCAATATTGAAATTAGCCAGAAACTTCTTTTTTCCTTTGCCTCCTTTCCCTCTTGCTCAGCATCTGACTTGAAGTCATTTCTCTTTAATCCCAGTTAATAAGTACAATCAACAACCTTATTTTACTCACCATCTTCTCGCTCCCTCCTACCCTGATTTTTCAGAATTGTACTTCATCTACCTCGTCAGAGTATGTAATCATTCCATACTCTATTCTTTCTTATAACCATGGTTTAGTCGTAGTTCTACAAGTAAAAAATATATTTAATGCCTACTAACATCATCATATATGAATGTCTCTTTTGGGTGTCTGAAGCTCATTCCCGACTAGATTCCTCAAGAAAGCCTTGTGGGACCAACGTTCCTTGTATTTTGCATGAATATGACAATTTTTTTTGGTGGCCATTATTCGCGAAAGTCAGTTTGACTGGGTAGACAGTTCTTGCCTCATATTTTCTTTCCTGCTGTATTTTAACTATATTGTTACTTCATTGTCTTCCGGAGTAAAGTATGGCTGTCAAACTCTGATGACAATTAATATTCCTTCTCATGGAAGTGACCTAGTCTTTTTTCCTGGAATGACCAAAAGAGTTCTTTCTGTTTCTTTTGTTCTTATCGGCCCTGATCAATGCGTAGAGGGGGATCCCCAGTTCCCAGAGGGTGTTTGTCTGGATTTGTTGCTTCCCTGTTTCTTTCACTCACAGACGTTGTAAGAGGCAGGAAGGAGGTGGTATCAGTCCTGTGAAACATTATTCATCTGCTCCTCTGCTGCCACATGCTTCTTTTTAATGAGCAATACAATCCACGTGGTACAACCCACGTGGTACAATTCAAGATTTCCCCGATAGTAAATTCTAGTTAGCATCCCAGTGGAATCATGTGTAGACTGTGAAAAGCTCTGCTGGCAACTTCGGGGTCAGAGAGGAGGAAATTCATGGGTGAATCGAAATGAGGATTACGTGGATTTCTCTTCTCCATCGGGGGTGCCACCCGGACGGCTGGCACTCGCACCGTTTCGTGGACTCAGCAGGAGAGCAGAACAGACATCACGCTCAGCACTTTCTTCAGATGTCCTATAGGAGAGGCGTTTCTGTAAAAATCCTCCTCTACCTCTGAATGTTGGACACGTGAGTCACTTTCTTTCGTAACGTTTGTTCCGGAATGAGACTTTCTGCACTTTCGTGTACTTAGTTCATCTCTTCTCTGTGTCCTCACCTTCCTCACTTAGCATCCTACTGCCTGCCGTCCGGGCTACGTTCCTCTAAGCGTTCCGGCTAGCTTTGGAGGGGCGGGCGTCGTGGAAACTGACGTTCGAGGCTCCAGAAGAAGTCATGTTGGTTGTGAACCGATTAGTTCCACCTAAGAGTAGTTGCCCAACTACTAGTAATTAGCCAACAACATAAGTTCTTATGTCACTCTTACCTTCTATCTTTAGGAGAACACTAGCAGAATAGATTTAGGCAAAGGAGAGAAATATCTATATCTATATCTATATCTATATCTATATCTATATCTATATCTATATCTATATATAAAATAAATGGTTCAGGGAAACCGTAATGGCTGAGAAAATAGGTGAAACTTCAGCCTAGTAAACAGTGAAATGGTAATAGCTTATAATTTAGTATGCTAATTTAATCTTTATTAAATTTAGTAATTTAGTATGCTTCTTTAATCTTTCAAAAATACAGCTATATTTGAGTGTTATGGAGACTTTTACAAAGTAGATTATGTAATGTCTGTAATAAAGCAATGTTAAATATTTTTTCAATGAAATCTAATATATATATAACACATATATATATAACAAATATATATAACAAGTATGTGTTTGATATATATATATATCAAACAAATATGTGTTTGATATATATATATATATATATATATATATATATATATATATATATATATAACAAAAGCAAAAAACCCTGGATGTTAAGGGCCAGCTCCTCAAAACTGAAAGTACTAAAGATAACAAATAGCAAAAGCTAATGACAATGGTCTCTGCCCTTTGGATGGGCCCCTGCTCCCAGTGACCCAGAGCGTTCCCCTGGGACTCACATGCTGTAACAGGAGCCACAGAGCTGCCCACAGCGTCTGAGACAGGCACAGGCAGAAGACACCTGCATTACCTCTGCCTGGAGGGACGAGCCTCAGAATCTCCACGTTACTCGGAAAGAAGGGACAGAAATCAAGGAGTTTAAAACCGAATTTTGTTTCTGGGATTATTGAGCAACATACTATCCCAACCTTGTATAAATAAGTTAATTTTATTTTAAATTATTGGTATATAATTTATTCTATCTAAAATATAGATTAACACATAAGAAGAGTATTTTAAATTATATCATGCGTACTAAAGTGCTCCCTGATACTTGATGTTTAAACTTCCAAAAGAAATTTAAACTTAGCTCTCTAGGAAGTGTTTATTTTGAGGCTCAAATGATCTGGGGAGCCACCCAGTTGACTTCTGTCGTTATGCCGGCGAGGCAACTAAGGCCCAGAGAATGGAAAGTGATTTACCCAAGTTATACAACTCGTTAATAGATGGTTTGGAGTTACCTCCCAGGATTCTTTGCAACTAGAACTGGCCTCTTCCAAAATAGCTATTTTTAATTTTGATACGCTTGTAGACTCATTAATCGTTGGCGCTGTAGTGAATCTCGGAGGTCATCTAACCCAGTTCCCCACCACAGCCTCATTCCTTAGAAGAGATCAAAGGCCACGTACACGACTTCTTAGGAAAGATTTTTTTTTTTTTTAAATCATCTCCAAGGAAGATGGACTTAGTCTGAGAGCCTACATGCATAAAATAAAAGCAATTTTGTTTGGTAACCAGATTAAAGTCCGCTTTAAAATAAAATCTATTAATTTAATAAATTAAAATAATCAACTGCCGGTCATTTATTAGCAGCTTCCGAAAGGAAGCACTTAACGTTACAAAACAGTGTCCAACAAACCAGTGAGCCCCACAGAGTGGCAGTTACATTTAACTTAAAGTTGTAAGTTGCCCTCCTTTTTTTCTTACTTGTGTGTGTCTTTCCGTGTATGAAGAATACTTGTTCTCGGCCTCACAAGTTACTAAAGTTTACTCAGAGGCTGAGTAATCTGTACTTTGAAAACTTTCTCCTGGTTGTCATAGCCGTTAAGACCTAGGAAACTAAACTATTAGCTTCGGGTTTATTCAGTTACTGTTTTGTTTATTTAAGTTGCTAAAACTATAATGGACATTACTACTAAAAAGAAAAATCAGTAGGACTAAGTTAAATAAATGACAATAAACTGAAGTCTAAAAGCTCTTTAAAAGATTAGAGTTATTTTGTTTTCCCAAATTGGACTGCATAATAAATTTCAGTTCCAAATTAAAATTAATGATTTATAATACATTTCAAATTATATTATCTAAAGTTTTCATTTATTAAGTACTTTGTGGAAGCTACAAATCTTGATATATTGTCTTCCAGTAATTTATAACATTATCTGCGTCAATCTTTGGAAAAATATTGTGACAAGAGTTATTTACGAAGGCCCAGTAAAACATGATATAAACACGAGCAAACTGATGAGCAGGAGCAACTTTAAATATTTTGCTTCTTATAAATTAGATTTGATTTTAATGGATTTGACATTTTTCTCTCTGAGCAGTTTTTTTTTTTTCTAGGTCTACATTTAGGAGAGAACATTAAAAACGTAAATTGAAATAACATTTAACTGTTACTTAATTTCCTTTCTTACATATATGTTATAGGACGATTTGGATGAAGATGTATACATAACTACTGGAAGTCTCAGTTTTACCTAAAATGGTTATGATTATGTAACCAGCTTTAGGGACACATGATCTTGATACTGAATAATAACAATAATTTAATTTTGTTACCTATAAACATTTATCGAGCACTTATTATATTCCAGGTATCAATACAAGCACTACGTATATCGATTCATTAAATCTGAATCATAACCCTAAGAGCTAGGTCATAATAACATCCACATTTTACAGATGAGTATACCGAGGCATGGAGAAGTGAAGTCATTTGCCCACAAGCACATAACTGGCAAGTGACGGAGTCGGATTTGTGCTAAGCAGGTTTCAGCACTCACTGTCCTAACTGCTAAGCTCGGCCAGTGGTTCTCCCAGTCTGGCCGCCCAGGTCAGCGGCTCCAGCGCCACCTGGAACACACTGGAAATCACATTCTCAGGCCGCACCTCAGACCTACGGAGTCAGAAATTCTAAGGCCTGACACTCTGTGTTTTGACAAGCCCCCCTGGTAACTCCGATGCCACACTGTCTTAGTCTGTTTGGACCGCCGTAACAAAAATGCCGTCGACTGAGTGGCTGACAGAGCAGACATTTCTTTCTCCCAGTTCTGGAATCCAGGATGTCCTGGCAGATTCAGCATTCGTCGAGGACCAGCCCCCTGCCACCTTTTCACTGTGTCCTCGCCTCGCTGAAAAGCGCAACAGCGAAGCAAGCTCTCCCGTCTCTCCTTATAAGGACATAAATCCCATTTATGAGGGTTTTACCCTCAAGACCTAATTGTCTCCAAAAGGCCCCACCTCCTAATATCACTCTGAGGGGTTAAGATTTCAACATATGAGTTTTGGGGGGACACAAATATTCCGTCCATAACACGCACTAAAGTTTGAGAATCGATGCCTAGATAAAGCGTTGTTCTCTGCCCCGTTCAGAGGTCCGCAGTGTAGTAGGACTGACCGTCATGCAAACACGTATTTCTGTCAACCTAGTAAGTGCATAAAAGAGGACTCTGTTAGGCACAGTGGTGCTGCAAAGGAGAATGGGAGAGAAAAGGAAGGTTTGGCTTTCTGACATTGAGAAATTTGCCCTCTAGTTCCAAAGACAGAGCAAGGGCGGTCAGCTCCAAAACAGAGTCTGTTGGTTTTGCTTATCCGGAGTTTGAACAAATAGTTCAAATGACTTCAAATGGTTCTGAACATTTTGGCAGGATCCACGTACTGCAGCTCCCCTCTATCTTACCCGCCTTCTGGCTGTGACCGTGCCTCTCACATGTAATGTGTTGTTCTTGGTATCGATGTAGTCAGAAGAAATCTGTTAAAGGTACCCAAGGTAATGGTGTGCTCCCTTGCCTAGAAAAATAATTTAGCCTTAGATATGAGAAAGGCCGCCCTTCAATAACGGTACCCATTTTATTTACCTATTAAATTCAGAGTAAGTCGACTAACACTACCATCTCTAACTCTGGGAGGTGATAGCACTGAGCATTACAAGGCGCTACCAAAGCTTGTGTTACGTAAATCACGTAACCCATTGGGGGAGTCAACCCTCATTCTTCAGGGTATGGTATTTTACAAATCCTCCCAACAGGCTTCCAGGCTAAACGAATGCTTTGCACTTTTCATTTTGCTGGAAACAGGGATTAGACGTAAAGTAAACAGCATGGGCTCTCTACTCGGTCACATCTTTGAAGAGATGGCCCTGATATGCACCACTGTTTTCAATCACTTAAAAGGCAATAATTCAATTATCCTTTACATAAGAGCTGCCATTGCTTTCAGTTCCCTCCCAGACCTGAGACAAGCAAATCACTTCAACAGGATCCCTTTTTTTTCTCCCTCCTAGAGACGAGAATAAGTAATGATACCAGTGATCTACCAAGGACACAATGAGTATAACGTACTTTTTATAAAACAACAAAATATTTCACAAAGTAGTTGATGCGCTGTATTGTTTGGAAAACGGTTTTCCTTGTGTGTGTATGTGAAAGATGTTTAAATGGTTTTATATAAGGGCACTTTTTTGGTGAATACTACACTCTGCTTTTGAATTTAAATGCTTGGATTGAGCAGTTTATGTGGCAAAGATGGGAAGAGGAATACACTCGGCAATTCAGAATTTGGGGCACTGATGGACATTCCTTTATGACTATACAAAGAGAAAGTATTTTCTAGGGTATTGGGTATTTAAGGCAAGTTCCCTCCTCATGTAAAAATAACTACCTAAACCTTTTCTAAGTTGATCATAAATATTAACAGTCCAACACATGGCTCAGACTAAAAGGACATCAGCTTGAATGTATGTCATTATTAAGGTTTGTCATTTTATTAATGACAAACAGCTCACTTGACTTTTTCTTCATGACCCAGATTAATTACCCACAAAGACAGCCACTCTCTAATATTGTAGCGATTTAAGTCCTTGAGTAAGTGATAGTAAGCTGTTAAGGCTGTGGGAGTCCAACATCATCAGAATGTGGGCACATAAAGATTAAAATATATGACAGTTGGCCAGCTGATTAAATATGATCCATGTCATGCCAAATTATCCTTTTCATTAGCTTCTGCTTTTACTATATTTACTGGTGCCTCTTAGTAAATGATAAAATATTTTCATTTCAACAAGTCTAACTCAAGGGATTCAACGGATCCATTCGATGGATTAAAAATAGGTTACACTTTTATTTTATTTATTTATCCACCTCTCTATTTATTTATTATATTTATTTATTTTTAAATAGGTTACACTTTTAAACAAGTAATATGGACTCACTTAACATTTTATCTTTGTGATAGATGTAATTTTATATCAGGACTGCCAATAGCATAGTCAAATTCTCTGCTGAGTTTGTCATTCAATCACTGAGAAAAATTCTCTGTTTGGATCACATTATTCTGAATTAGGATTATTCAAATGGGTAGAGTAAATTGTAGAAAAATATAACCTAATAGACTGTAATATTTTTAGTTGCTGTAGATATACTTCGATAGCGCATTATATTTACAGAGTGTCTCCTAAGTTCCAGACGCTATTTGGGGCAATTCAAATGACTTATCTCATTTAATCCTCATAGTACAGGTTCGATCAGTGTTCTCTGCTTTACCTTTATTTTTTTCATAGCACTATTATCATCGTCATCTAATATACTACATATTATTCTATTGTCTTCTCTCTCTTTTTTCCCTGTAGCCCCTCTCCCTCATTAGGCAGGGATTATTACGTTCCATTTGCTGCGATCTCCGCAATTCTCAGAACAGTGCCTTGTTCATAATAGGTTCTCGATCCATATGTTTTTTTTGAATGAATGGCCCAGTGAGGCGGGTATTTTGCTCTCCAATTTATAGACGAGGTGTTAAGGTGGTAACAAAATTAAAATGTAAAAATGGCTCTAGGTGGTCCACCTACTCTATTCATCCATTCAATGAATGACTTTAAAGCTGATGGTATTTCCATTATACCACACTGCCTCCAATACATTTACTACATTAACATAAAAAATCAGCATGATAATGACTATTTTTATCAATTCCTTATAAGGTCCCCAAGTATCAGTGTTAGACCAGCAGTTCTTTTCTTTTTTATTCATTGGTAGGTAGTCATTTCTCATGATATTTAATAATCTGTAATTAATTTCGAATGAACAAGCCATATGTCCAAAGTTCAGATGGTACAGAGGTGTGTGTGGTGAAAAGTACCTGTCACACACCTCTCCTCCATTCATTCCTTAACTTGCCTGCCTGCTGGAATCACTTGGTGAGCTTTAGCAGTTACCGAAGCCTGTGTCTCACCCACAGAGGTTATGACAATTTTACTGGGTCTGTGGGTGTGGCCTGAGTCTTGGTATTTTTAAAAGATCCATAGGAGAGACTTTACTTCAGGTGAAGGTAAAGCAGCAAGGATCAAGTATACCCTGTTGCCATAAGTAACTAAGACACACAGAAAAAATATGAAATAGGATTTTTTTTTTCCTTTTCATTTTTTTTGTGTGACACTGGACACCAGACAATAAAAGACAATAATCCCCAAGGGATGGAAAACAAATGACGTGAGCCCTGTGATGGCCCCAGTTTATAGTCTGAGAGCATATACTGGCCATGCCACAGAGAGAAAAAATTCAGGCAGAGCCTGGCGGTCTCCCTGAGTAGAGCAACCGGAGCCGGGGGTTTGGTGAGACCAAATCAGTGAGAATCCGTAGGACAGGCGACAGCGGAGGAGGGCCCCGGAGGTCTGCGAGGCGCCTGCGTGCTCAGCTGGGACGTGACCAGCACGTGCACGTCCGGAAACTGCGAGGCCAGGTGTTTGGTTTGTCCTTCTTCGTTCAGCACACCTTTTTTTGCTCCTTTCTTTGCCCTTTGGCGTCGGTCTCGAGGCCACAGCTATTCCAGAGTTGTATGCTGTGTAAGCTAACCTGTTACCAATTTGCACTTTTGGCAAAAACTCATGCTTTTTTTTTTTCTTGTTTAAGTTAATGTACTCTAGTTTATAGACTGCTGCATGAGGAGGATGATCTTCAAAGACGATGGACTGATTTATTTGGGGACCTCAATTTACTAATGGCTGTGTGTACATGTCCCTCACAGTGTCTCTGTAATTTTCAATCGTAAAGCAAAAGAATCTTAGAATTCATTATTCTAAACTACCCATATTGTCATATGCTCTACGGAGTTACTAGTTTCGTTAGTTGAACACTAGGTCTTTTTCTGATTAACGATATTTTGAACATTTTGCCAACATTTCATCGCATGTTGGATCAGCGCAGTTCATACCAGCTGAGTGTTTGTTTTGTATTCATTAGCTGATGAAGTCGGTGAGATGATTCTTTGCAGCTCCTTGCACTAAATTTGCTTGCTCGCCTTTCACGTAACTAAACTCTGTATGCCTGTGGTCAGGTTTCAGAGCTCCCCGTTCATCTCTTTGTCCCTCACTTTGTAGGATTTCAGGGGATTGTCGCTACCCTATTCGGTTATGTTTGCTTGTATTTGTATGCCTAAGGTCATGTTTCTGAGAAGTCTACGGTGGAATAAATATACATGTTTTGAATACGGTCTTTCCCTAAAGTGGTGGTCTTTTGGCTGAGAAAATGTGTTCACTGACTCGTAAATTACCTTTAAGACCCCTCTCCACCTCGGAGTCCTCTTTAGTTTACTCGGGATGTACTGCTTTCTAACCTAGGGAAAGTGTGGAGAGCCTGATTCAAAAGCATTCCTATGCCCGCTCGCCCATCCGCACCTATGGAGAAGAGGACGTCCTGGGAGATGAGGTTCAGACGACACAGAGCCGAGGTGAGACAGCCTCCCAGCCCTGCAGCTGCTGGGAGCGTCAGCACCCAAAGGAGAATTTAGGCAGGTAGCACATGAGGCTTCTTGTCCTCGGGGCACACGCTGCCCCCCCCCCAAATATTTCAAAGGCTTCTTCAAGAAGTAATAGCCCCTGAGGCTGATTTTCATACAGTTCATAATTCTGCTTCTGAGTCATAAGTGATTTATGATGCCTGAAGGTTTCCTGTGGTTTTCTTTTCTGGTAAAAGGACATGAGCCCCTGACTCAGGGCTAAGGAGTTACTTACCAAGGAACTGTAGGATGTCAGGGGCCGTCCCTCAGTCTTTCTGAACCTCAGGTTTATAATTGGAAAAATCAAGGACTACATCAGTTCCACTTAGGTCAGGAATATCTTATTAGGATAATGGCTAAAACTGAAAACACTTTTAAAAAGGAGATTCTCCTAGCGAAGGGCACTACACAGAGGCGGCAGCCCCCGTGGTGAGAGGGGCGCTGGAAGTCCCTCTGCGCCTGGAGTCCAGGGAAGGATGACCAGAGGGTGACCAGGCGCAGGGATGTTCATATGGGGAGAGAGCCCCTGCCATGTTGCCATGTCCCTAACGTGGAACAGCATCAGGCAAAACAGAGGGCATCTCTTATGACTAAATCCAAGTGAGCGCCTGGTAATTATACAATTGGAAAAATCAATGTCAACTCTTGTTTAAACATCTGGATGCTATGGTGTAAGAAAAAGTAACTTTGTAACTTGTCAAATATTTTATAAGGGATCATGGAATCAAAAACAAACAAACAAACAAACAAAAAAACACACACTGTGAGTTCTCACAGTGGCTTTTGAAGCCTGTATGTCCAGACCTCCTTTGGGGATCTGCAGAGGTTAAGACAGTATCAGCTCCCTGGAGCTCCTTTGAGGGGAATCAGGTAAGACTTTCAGTAGAGAACCCGTGTTTTGGCTACTCTCTGGAAGTCTGTAGGCCATCTGATGGGTTAAGTCTTTTCTTATTTAGTAAATCCTCTCTTCCATACACGGTGTAAATGATGTCTCCTTATCTGGAAAGGTCGATCTGCCTCCTGGTTGACGTGTCCGTCTCTTTGGACTGCAGATCTACTAACGTATTGCTTACATCGATCTTTACAGATAGTATAATTCTCGACTCGCACGTCGGAATAGAGTTCCCAGTCTAACGAGTCCTTTCGCCTTCCAGGGTCCGCCTTCACCACGTCCGATAACCTGTCTCTCAGCTCCTGGGTCTCGTCTTCCCCCAGCTTCCCTGGATTTCAGCACCCACAGTCCCTGACCGCCCTTGGCACCAGCACGGCGTCCATAGCGACCCCCATCCCGCACCCCATCCAGGGCTCCCTGCCGCCGTACGGCCGGCTCGGGGTGCCCCTGGCGCCGTCCGCCATCGCCGGCTCCATGCAGGGCAGCGGCCCCACCTTCCCGTCCTTCCACATGCCCCGGTACCACCACTACTTCCAGCAGGGGCCCTACGCCGCCATCCAAGGACTGCGCCACTCCTCCGCGGTCATGACGCCGTTCGTATGACTCTTCTAAGAGCGGGAGAATCCGCCTCCGCAGCGTGCAAATGGGTATGGAGATTATAGGGCAGGGCTGGGTGGGCGGGATGTGGGGTACTGGACCTGGGGCTCTCCAGGAGACATGGGACCTACTGAGACGAGAGCTGGACACCGCGACACGTGCTGCCCAGGGAATGAATGCATCGCGGGCCGGGATTCATCTGTAGTTGTCGGGGAGCTCTTGGGTTTGAGAAAGAATCAGTGTCACGTTCTCAGCCAGCTTAAGTCCTGCAGCTGATAGGACATCGCTTGACCCAGGAAGTTGAATGCTACAAGGCAGATGAATCCTCAAGTGCGTTCATCCTAGTGGTTGAAGATGCTGTGTCGATGCGGTAACGTATAGAATCAACGTGTATAGGTTTTCTTTCTGCTTTCCACAGGTTAAAAGAATCTTCAAAGAGGCAATACTGTATTACATACCGACCATAATGTGTAATGACTACCTTAAGTCCATTTCTCCCTGTAGACAATGAGAGCCCATAGAGAGATATTCGTAGAGCTGTAGCTTAAGCATGTTTAGTTTTCCTTCGTTGGTTTGCTGGGAGAGGAGCTGAGAATGCTAACGCATCCTGTTTTGTGGATGAATACCTACTTGGCGATGACTTTACAAAGTTCCTTTTGAAAGGCTGGAGGACCAGTACCAGACAAGCTCTTTTTCAGTCCTTTCTTCTTTCTTCCTAATTCCCTTTCTTGCCATTACTTGCCATCTCTGTAGGGAAAATCTAGATACAATATACCAGAGGCTCTTTGTGTTACATTGTAAAGCTGAGGTTTTACTTTCCTGGGCTGCGTTCTAAATACACTCCTGACCTCTTCACTGAGGAACACTCTAAAGCCTCTACAGGGTGATGCGTGGCGCTTTCTTTCACTTCAGCTGCAATAAAAAGCCGGTTTTCCTGTTCTGAAAGAGGCTTCTCCAGCACAGGTGCCGATGGCCCCTTCAGTTTTTGTCAGCTTTGGGAGACCTTACGGATGTTAAAATGCACCAGGCCAAATCCTCACTTTGGGTCAGTCTGCTTTGATGATACATTAGCCGCTGCTGCTAATTGACAAGGATTTGTGAGTGGCCATTCTAAGTGCCTGTGTCTCCAGCCACCTCTAACCTGTGCTCATGAGGGGCTGTGTGCCCATGCATCTGATTTTGTCCTTTTTTCTTACTGTCACGTTCAGTGACTTCTTTACCATTTTTCTAGCCTATTATATGAAATTACATGTTAACTCGAGGACTCCCTGACTGAAGCATTGACAGTGCTTGCGAGTAAATCTAAAACATGTATCCGCTTCATTTTCAGCTCTTGCTGTCTCTTTCGAAGCCTTATTTTAATGTCGTACAGTAATTAATTATATTTTAGTTATATATAATCTCTATATTATTTTGGGCAACATATAACGAAACAATTATGGTCAGGGTAGTATATTTGGGTAGTATATTTGGTGTTTTGCAACAGTTCGTTTACTTATGACAAAAATTTAACGAAGTTTATACTCCTTCAACTTTAGATGTAATGCATTCTAGCTGCAGAATATAATACGTCTTCTTCACGAAGCTCCCCCAAACTTGATTTTAACTGAATAATTTTGTATGCAATATTCCTTTTACTCTGTCTGACTACAACAGCATTAAATCTGTTTACTGCCTGGTCTTTGGGAAAAGAGATGGGAAATGCTGCTGCCGTGAGTAGAGGTGTATTTGGGAGTGAATGCAATATCCTTATCACGTCAGACTCCACTGGGATTTTACTTGGTCATTTTAGTGTCAGGTTTTTCCACATCAAATGCCTTTCTTGGGCATTTCCAGCTCACGAAACATGGCAAAATGGCATAGCCTGGCTGTGTGAGGCTGTCACTGGACTTGGCAATTGCTGTTCCCCACTGTATCCCCAAGTTTATGTATGGAGCAGCATGGGCTGTGTCAACCAAGCATCTCAGAGTCCTGTGGAAGGCACTGTTGGCTAATTTATAGCTTCTGGCATGTTATGCTATAGTATACACAGGTAGTTTGTTTTCAAACGCAGCACAGATGTGCATTTCCTTAAAAAAAAAAACGAAACGGTTATGAGTACTGTTTAACTATCCACAGAGATTAGGGTAGGGGGTTAGTATTTAATACTTGGCCCATCACCAGTGCTCCTTTTAATGTACAGTACTGCTGCTCGAAGAAGGAACAACAAAAGTAGATGCTATTTTCCATGATGCTAGGCAATATTCTGGTAAATTACTGGTCTGCTGGAGTAAATCGTATCTGAATTTTCTTTCCAATGAGAACGAATGGATGATTTTAATACTATCTTGATATTTTCCCCAATTGGTGTATCTCAAAGGACAGCTGTACGTTTTCGTTAAATATGGTTTTACACCGGTATTTCCCGACTTCCTAACTTTTGCGATTAAGCAATATAAGAATAAAACAAGAATGCTTAGAGGAAAGACTGATATATCAAAAGCGTGCTATTGAAAAGCCACACCCGGAATTCTAAATTGGACATAGTTTGTAAGTATTTGGTTTTATTTGAGCCAGAAACAAAAAGCACAAGTGAAACGGAGCTCTCACCCCGATGCGAGTCACTCTAGCCATGAGGGCCAGGGGTGGAAATTTGCCCCGCCAGGGTCTTTATGAGCTATTCTGGATGTTGATTCCTACTTCACTCCTTGGGCATGTAAGATGTAAAACTCTAAAGTCGATTTTGCCAAAAGTAATTGCAAGAACTAGATAATTAGCGGACAAGCCAACTGAATAATAAAGAGCATGAGGTATAGTACATTTAGAGTAAATTCAGGGTTTGTCCTCCAGGTATATTAATTACAATATCAAAAAATACGGCTGCTAAAAAGAGGCCCCGCCAGCACCTCTTTATCTAACCCGAAGAAATTGATTCACACAATTAATTAATATTAATCACATAATTAATACGTGATTTGTTTTAAAAATATTTATCGATAAATCTGAGTCAATTCAATTATTTCTTTCACTTAGTAACTCCTCCGCCCTTCTCTGCCTGCCCCTTAGCAGTATAAGGATAAACACAGGCAGCTCTCATTGCTGGTTCTTTGAGTTTACAACAGTGGTATGTTGTCTGGAAGGTCTACCACCGTTTCCAGTAGGTGGACAGAGTAGGAATTAAGAAGCTCCTTGAAGATGATTCATCATCTAGCAAAACCCCTGTGTAAGGGCTGTGAGGTAGGAGTCACACTGATTTCAGGGGTATTCCAAGATCTTCCCTCCCCCTCCATTATCCACATCTCTATCATTGCAATTTTCCAGCCATGACATCTACTCCTCCCCACCAAAAAAGAAAAAGGAAACCCTCTAAAAGCCCCCTAAATAAATATTCTTATAAAGTATCCTCATCCCATACTGCCTATGAATTTTTTGGTGAGATGTTAGGATAGTTATCCCAATGCTGAATTTCACATTAGCTTTTCAGGCTGCTCTGCTTATGTTTAAGCTGAATTATATTGAGAAAAATAGCCTCAAATAAAGTGGATAAAATGACTTTACCACCCCCTTAAATACACAGTCAAGCTTAGCCATGACTCAGGTACTAAAGTTCAAAAATTCAATAACATAATGAACACGGTCAAAGATTGTAAGAAAATCAGTCTTTTTACACAATCTCCCATTGATGACATAAGGAAAACTTTTCATTTTTAAATATGTATGGACTTGATAATTATTACAAATAAAGCAATATTATACCCTAATCTAGACTGCATAGACAGAAATAAAGCACTAGATGGAAAAGATTTTTAGCTGTACCCTTTAGAGTTGGGTGGAGGATGGATTTTATATGTATGTTATTTCAGAGCGCAAGGATTTTATGTAAACAAGCAAAGAGGAGGTTAAAACTTTATAAAACTAAACATCCTTCACTACTATTCATTCCATGCTAGTTATCAAATATTCCAATACTTATCTTTCTTAAGCGTGCTTAAATATGCACAGGTTCATTTATATACGTTTGACAGATTATTTAACCCATAAGTATTTTTCTGGCCCTTCTGTCTCTGTCCATTTCTTAAGTAATTCCAATCCCCTCCCCTGATGATAAGGAAGTAAAAACATTTTGGTGAAATAATACATCTGAACAAAAATACAATTTATTGTGTTTTACTTCTGCTACGTTAATATACTGTATTTAGAGGTTGTGTTTTCCTTAGTTTCAGAAACCTGAAAGAAGATCTTTGAATTCCCTAAAGGAAAAAATCGAATTAGCCTTCTTAGTAGACTCTATCACGGTTCTATTGTTTGCTGTGTTCATCTGCTTAATGAATTGCGTGAGAACAGTCATTGTTATGGAGTGCGGTGTGCTGGGGGCTGGGGGAAGGGCGTGGGAAATGCTTTATGGGAAAAGAAGTTAGAAGCCTAATATTATGAAGTAACATCTAACGAAGTTCTTTTTAAGTGCAATATATTTATTTCTGCTAGAAATGTATTATCGACATTATGTAATATTTGAAGCATTACATGTTATTTGTAAACAGCTTAAAATTATATATTACCCAAAATTGTACAGAAGTACAAATGTGTGGATGTTAATTTCTTTCATTAAAAATGGTGTGTTTTTGATATATACACACACATTTACACCTTTCGTTATCCGATACACTTTGCTTTGTGACTTTTGCTACCTGTTTCCTCACCTGAAAAAAAATGATGGGGGGAATTAGGTGAGATCAGGGGCCACAAATGGCCACTCCTGGACCATACACAGCCATGGATTACTACACAGGACTTGGTTTTGTCTTTTTTTTTTTTTTAACTTTTTAACACCTGCAGAACCTGGTCTTCCTAGGTAGTCTCCCATCTAAGTACTAACCAGTCACGACCCTGCTTAGCTTCCAAGATCAGACGAGATCGGGCTTGTTCAGGGTGGCGTGGCCATAGACTTAGCTTTGTCTTTAATGGCATTTGAGAGCCCATGGAGAAGACACGTCTCTAGGACCCACTAGTTTCCATTTTCCTGCTCCTAGTCCCCCTCCCCTCATTCACTCTACCCGATGAACCCTTTGGATGGTAGGACTTTGCACCTTCTGGTACTGAGTGATACTGAAGGCACCATAAAGCTTAAAGATCTCCTGCCTCTCACTCCAGTCATGAATGTGCTGTACCGATATCACACAGCACGGGCTGTCACAAAGTAAGATTAGCCAAAGTCAAAGTCTTAATTCTTCTTCCACAGGACAGTTCTTCAGAATATGTGACGTTATCATATCTTCTGCTTTCAGAAGCCTACTCTGTCATCCTTAAATTTTTATGCGTGCCAAACACCAACCTTTAAAAAATCTTTTATTTGGAGTGAATCTAAGCTTATGAAAAAGTTGTACAATTATTATAAAGAAACCCTGTGTACCCTTTATCCAGCTTCACCAATTACTAACTTTTTGCCCCATTTTAGTTATTTTCATTCACACTGAGTAGAGCATACACACACACACACGCACGCACGCACGCACGCACGCATGCACATTATACAAATTGTTTTTCTGAACCATTCGACAGTTTCATATATCATGCCCTATTTTCCCAGTATGTTTCCTAAAATCAAGAAAATTCTATGAAATAGCCACAGCAGAGTTAGCAACTTCAGGAACAATAATAGCACAATACTATGATCTAATATATCTGTGCTCCAGTTTTGTCAAATGACTCAATGATGTCCTGTGTAGCATAATTTTTCCTTCAGTGTAGATCCAGTTCAGAGTACATATTGCATTCAGTTGTAATGTTTCTTTAGTCTACTTTAATCCGATACAGTCCCTCAGCCTTTCTTCATCTTTTATGGCAAAAGAATTCCTATTTTCAGTAGTGTGTAATTTCTCTCCTTAGTTATCTTGATGCGCAAGTCATCCTGGATTGGGTCACTGGGAGAGCCCCTTAAGCCGGCTCCTCTGTCCTTTTTATCGTTCAGCATTTCATCAGTTTTTGGCATTACACGTCATTCCAGGCTCATCTCGTATCTTTCCTGCCCCCAGTCCTGGAGCCAGCCATTTCTACGAGGAGCTCAGATTCCTTTTAGCTGGAAAACTGTATTAGAAACCAAGATCTGGGTGCCAGATGTGCTCATTGGAGTAGATTTGCATCTAGGTCATTTCGGCTGACAGGAAAGCACATATGTATATAAACACACACGTTCAAATATATGTGCGTGTGTGTAAACTGTGTTAGAAATCATGAGTTTATGCTGACATCTCCAATTCCAATACACTACCCCCCCCCAATAGAGTCCTTTTTTCCCTCGCTTTGCCCCATTCCACATCCGTATCCTCCTTCTTCCACACTGAGAATCCTGGTTCCCAAGAGCATCAACATATTATTTACTCGTTTCTACCATATACTTCCACAAATTTCATGTTGCTTCACTTATACAACTACAAAAGCACAACTTTTACAAAGAGTTCAAGACCTGTTTGCAGTTGTCTTAACCCTATTCTCCACCAAGGGTATGTTGTTAAAGGATGCATTTTGCAGTGACTTGTGTTGGCTCCTTTTTTGCTCCTCTATGTGGTTAAGTTATTCATGGCAATACAACTGGGTTCATTTGTTCAGATTGCTTAGTTTTAAAGTATTTTTCCCCCCTCTCATTCTTACTGATTAAAAAAAAAAACCAAACAGAACATTAATATGCTTCCAACAAAAAAACTCAGAACTCATAAGCAAGTATAACTAAGTGTAGGATATAGGGTTAAAATAAATAAGTCAGTTGCTTTCCTATATACAAGCAATGAACAATTGGAATTTGAAATTAAAAATATAACACTATTTATTTACATCAGCACCAAAAAAGGGGGAAAGAAATACTTAGATATAAATGTAATAAAATCTGCACTAGAATCTATATGATGAAAATTATAAAACTCTGATGAAAGAAATCAAAGAAGATCTAAATAAATGAGGAGATGTTCAATTTTTGTGGCTAGGTAGACTCAACATCGTCAAGATGTCAGTTCTTCTCTACTTGACCTTGAAATTCAACACAACCGCAACCAAAATCCCAGCAAGTTTTGTGGCTATTAACAAACTGATACTAAAGTTTCTATGGAAAGGCAAAAGACCCAGAATAGCCAACACAATACCGAAGAAGAACAAACTTCCAAACTTACTATAAAGCTACAAGAATAAAGACAGTATGTTGGTGAAAGAAGAGACAAGTAGATCAACACACATTGAGCCCAGAAAATAATACCACACGAATACAGTCAACCGATCTCTGATAAAGGAGCAAAAGTTCTATGTAAACAGCAAAATGGATGGCAGATAAACACGAAAAGATGCTTAACATCATGTGTCATTTGGGAAATAAAAAAGCCATGAGAGACTGTGACACATTTTTTAGAATGTGGGAGTGGTGGTGATGGTTGCACAACCTGATGAATATGTTAAAGTCACTGAATCCTACGTGTAGAAGAAGGCATGTTATGATACGTGAATTATATCTCACGAAAGCTGTTATTTTAAAACAAAGGAAAAAAGCTATCTGGAAACTATTTTATTTCCGTTCTTTACAGCCCAAGTTGTCAACTTCGAGGACTTCCGAAAGATTGGAGGACAAATCTTTGGACTCGTGAGTTAAAAGTGAGCCATCTACGATCTTCTCCCCACTTCGTTTTTTCACTCTGTAAAAAGAAGAGAAGGAGCAACCAGGGGGATTGTTTTATAAACTATATGAATGTCTAACCAATGTACTGTATACATGAATAAAATAAAATAAAATAAAAATAAAGAAGATAATACTGCCTATTTGATAGCATTGTGTGGCCCTACGGTCTTAATTTACGGTCTTAATTTAGTTTATTTTTTTTATCCCTTCCATCCCCCCACCTCAGAAGCATTGTAGCTGGTTCTTTAGACTTCCTGGGAAAGAAAAAGATAATATAAATAACCCTCCTCTATCCCGAGCCTTGACATCATAGTAATTGCTACCTTTCATAAAACATTTAGTATATCTATACACTTTAAATATAGTGTCTTATTATAAATAACCCTATACTATATCTACATCTATACACTTTAAATATAGTGTCTTACTTAATCTTTGCTAAAACTCTATGAGGTAGGAGCTATTTTATTCCCACCTGAAGTATGAGAAAACGGGCTGAGAGTAAGTGACCTACGCTAAGTGAGAAAGTCAGGATTCAAATCCTGTCTCTACTTATAACTAAGATGCTGCATTAACCTCTTAAACAAATATTTCTAAATTCTTAGAATTAAAAAAAAAAGTCTATTTTGTCTTTTTCTGAACCCAAGTACATGGCCTTAATTGAGAAATGTTACTCATAACTGTAATAACTCAACAATTTTTCTCTGAAGGGATTATAAACTGTCACTGGTTAAGTGCCTCAAGAAGAGTTTCAACAGATTTGTAGACAAGAATGGAATTTCAAAGTTCCACAATTATCTTTTGGGGATGGGTCAATATCCATGTGGAAGCCAGACTCGGCTGCCCAAGCAGGAGTCGGTGGCCTTAATGTCAACACTTATGACTTATTTAGGAAGATTTTCTCTTTCCTCTCTTGTACTCTAGTTGCCATTTGGGCTGCTAGAGGATAGAAGTGATTAGAAAATAGGAACACTGAAGCCAACTGTACTTAGAGACTGCCCAGCAAGGGGCGCCAGGGAGGACCCAGACGATGGGTGCCCAGGGGTGCACTGGAAGCCGGGTTGGGCCGCCATATAAACCATAGCACACAGGTGCCTTATGTATCATCTCTGTTTTTGCTATGTTTTGTACTTAATCTGCCTATATATATTCTATAATTCCTTCTCTAATATATTCTAAGACTTCTGCTTATTAAGAATGAATATAGCGATTCTTGTATTAGCCACTTTAATGGTAAATAAAAATAATCTCGATATGTTGGAGTTTGTAGAGATACGTGATTCAACAAGACTTTTGTTCGTCTTTGTGAATTTATAGAAAGTCTTGCAAAAATCAAAGAAACGAATCCCATTTGGTTTACCTTTTTAAAACTTCTTAATTGAAAGGAATAAAATTACTAAATCGAATTGCTCTTAAAGAATCTTGGATATGTGGTTCGGTAATCTGACATAGTTACGAGATCTTAAGAATTTTGTTACCCTCTTTGGGACTAATTAGTGATGATAGACTAGAGATAAACGTTTTAATGTCATTTCCACCCCTTGCACCATAATAAAGAAGTACTTTTATGTATAAGAAATTGTGAAATGGCACAAATAAAAACTCATTTTCATGTAGAAGAGTATCAATTAAAGTGAAATGAGTATTTTAAGTTATCATATGATATGTGGGAAATTTAAAATATTCAAAATGATGTTCATTGAACTACTATCTTTCCTGGTATATATAATCAAGCTAAACGTAGATGTAACAGAGCAATCCACTTAAATTTATATCTATGCATTTGCACAAAGTTAAAACATTTAAATTTGATAAAATGTTATCTGAATCAGCTAAACAAAGTCATAACAGTATTAAATGAAAAACCAAACATCGGCCGTAATAAATATTTTAATCATTTTGATATATGAAACATGCAATGTAATTACTTTTAAGCAGGGTTACACTTGGAATTTCTCTAAATTTCATTTTTTGGTAATTGATTTATTACAACAGTGATTTTTCTTTTTAAAAGTGAATTTAAAAACTACCTAAAATTTTAAATTCTGATTTACAAGTCATTATTGCCATCTGCTGGTTATATAGTTTCATTGCATTTTTTGCAGAAATGACAGATTGCTTTACTAAGACAAAAGGGAAAATAGAGGTTTTAGACATAGATGACAGCATTCAAAATCTCTGTGTAAGAGAAATAATCTGCTAAGTCACAAGGCATTAAGAAAGATAATATTATGAGAATGTATATTATTTCTAATTTTAACTGATATAACTAATAGTACAATAAACATTCTTATGAAAATCATTTTTAAATGGTAAAAAAGACCAGATTTGTACTTTCAAGGTCTAGACCAAGGGTAAGAATATACTTTATTCTGTGAGCACACAGAGTGATCCAAAAGGCAATTGGAAAATCCAGGAAACGAACAAACAAATTGACCAAAAAGAGAAACATAGGAAATAAAAACAGAATTAAGGGAAACCCAAGTCAGAAAGTTCAGTTCAGAGTTATCCAAGACGTCACTGCAAATATCATCTGGCCAACATTCCAATAGCAGCCACTCCCTCCATCCCACAAAAATATCTACGTCTCATGAAAAACAAAAACATAAAATTTATAAAATCACTTCAATGAGTAATCTAATTACACAAAGACCTCAGATTATCTTTTAAAATATTCAACAAGATATAGTTTAAAATAAACAAATCTATTAAAATCACAGAGAGTTGAAGGACAAACAGGTTCATTGGGAAAACACTAATTTTTAAAAAAGCACAGATAGCCATAATTATTTAAAGAAAGTAGGGTGTATAATTAAGCTGACTTGAAATGTCTGTGGGAAAATATCGATTTTCCAAATTGGTCGCAGAAGTAGATAGTGTAAATAGGCCAATAATAATGAAGGAAATTGAAAGATTAAAGGGGAGGGAAAAAAGTCTCCTAAATTAGATGCTCTAATTAATATAGACAGGAAGGTGCAAATCCACCCAATTCATTTTGTGAATTTATACAATTTTAATAAAAAGGGAAATATAATCACAGCATTCCACCTATTGTTCCAAAACAATCTTAAAATAATATAAAAAATAAAAATTTATTTTGAGTTTACATAATCGATAATATATTTTTATCAACCACTCATAAATATCTTGTAGTTTAAACTCAGTATTGAGTAATAGTTATTAACCGTTAAAACTTGGGCAAATTACTGCATCCTTGATCCTCGGTTTCCTGACCTGTACAGTTATCATATTATATAAATGAGAAAACACGATACTAGAAACGTAGAACTGCTCCCTAAAAACAAACAAACAAACAAACAAACAAAAAAACCCCTTACAAAACAGCAAATTAATAACAGCACTTATTGAATTTAAATAAGTGACAAGATGAATGGTTCTGTCCGTAATTGCTTTTGACCTTCAGAGTAAGGGGAATGGATGTGCGCTGGAGAAATGAGTCGGGCCTTGGGAACTGACAGAATGTAGGTGGGCAGGGAGAAATGGATGAGAAAGCTACAGGATGGCTGTTAGGTAGGAGTAAAGGGATGGTTGATGGCATCGCTTACTGCAGACCTCACTCGGAATGAAAAGACGGATTGGGGCAGATGATTAAAAGTACTGACGAGCGAGCCAAGGAATTTACACTTATTTGTGGGCTAAGGGGAGTCGTGAACATTTTGAGAGCTGTTGCATCAGGAAAATTAACCTGGCCAAGATGAGCCATAGAGCAGACGGAGGAGCAGGGCATTGGGAAAGTCAATCCCAACCATCATCGGCGCCAGTGGGATGGCTCGTGACAGCGGACACGGGACACGTCACCGACCCCGTCCCTCTTTGCCAGCTGCTGTGGCGTCACGGCAAAGTGACTGCGGTGCTGAGAGCTCCCTCTTCGGTCCTGGGTGGTGCCTGGTTCAGGGAGGTGAGCGCTCTGAACGCAACGCTTCTAGGGCTGAGGAATTCGGAGCAACCTCGTCGGGACACACAGTTTTACTTCACGAATGGATTAGTAAACTGTCCTCGCAGGGGACAACGCGGCATCGCCGAACGCGTGTCGTCGACCTGGACTCGCAGGGCTCGCTCCAGCTCCGCCGCGTGTCGCCGGGGGCCCCGGGCCGTTCCCTCGACGTGGCGGACGGACGGACGCTGCGGCCCCGCGCGGCGTGCTCGCAGGGCGTGCGGGGAGACGTCTCCGAAGTCCCGTGCGCACCACGGGCGCCTCTTCCTTCCCCCGCTCTCCTTCGTGGGTTAGTTCTTTCATCGAAGATCTTCGCTTTTAATAACCTCCAGACCGGCAACCTTCGGCAGAAGTAACGAAGCCACGCCTGAACTCCAAGAAAGGAACGAAATCTCAGAGAGTTCTCCGGACTTGGCTGCCAGCGGGTCCGTGACTCCAAACGGTGCGCGCGGGGGGGCCGGGTGCGCGCGGGGGGGCCGGGTGCGCGCGAGATGATGGGTGCGCGCGGGATGATGGATGCGCGCGGGGGGCCGGGTGCGCGCGGGATGATGGGTGCGCGCGAGATGATGGGTGCGCGCGGGATGATGGGTGCGCGCGGGATGATGGGTGCGCGCGGGATGATGGGTGCGCGCGGGATGACGGATCCGCGCGCGGAAGGATGCGCGCACGGGCTGCGCGCGGGAGGGTGGCGTGCGCGCACGGGCCGCGCAGGTGGAGCTCGCGCCTCACGCCCCTCCTCCAGGTTTCGCGGTCGCCTTGACGACCAGGGGGCCCGCAACGGCGGCGGCGACGAGTCGTTGAGGCTGCGAGCCCCCGCGGACCTCGCCCTACTCGGCCGGGCCCGCGCCGGAGAGAGAGCCAGCTCCATCCGAACAGGGACTATGAGAAAATGGTCGGGCCAACGAGAAATAAGCTCAAAGAAGGGGCTTCAGAGCCGCTGCACTCTCCCCGCTTCATGCAGTCCAGGCGGCGGCGGCGGGCCACCGGAGCCGGGGAGCCGGAGATGGAGGAGCAGCCGCAGGAGGAAGTGGAAAAGCCGCAGCTGCCTTCGCCGGTAGGCAGCGGGAACCTGCCCGGGGGCTCCCGGGCCTACTCGCCGCGGAGGATCCGAAACCTGAAGGCACAGAATTGCTTGCAAATCGAAGTAGTCGCAAATGACCTTTATCTCAGCCGCTTCCAATTCCTCAACTGTTTGCTGGAGCAGCTCCGCGACAGGGTGCACCTGTTACGGAGACGGCAGTTCTCGGGCAGGGTGACCATCTCCATAGGTGAGCAGAACCGGGCGGGGAGAGCCCTCGGCAGGAGTCCCCCGGCTCCCGGCCGGATGCCCTCCCGCCAGCAAGGGAAGCCCTGAGCCTAGGGTGTGAAGTGGTTTTGGTGCGTCCTTTTAAAATTGGTCACGAATCTTTAATAGTAGTAGTTGTAGGACCAAATTAGCATATCGTCTCCTGTTAATATCCGTTTACTTTCATTGGAACTTCATTGCCTAAATTTGAGGAATTTTCTTATTTAAATACTTGAAAACTTCTTCTTTACTTACATTCCTTACTTTCTGTAGCTTAAGAGATAACTTAAATGTTATCGGTGTTTCAACAAAATCAATCTTGAACCTAGTCCTTGGTCAGACTGGCTGCTGATATAAATTGAAACGCAGATAAATGTCTCCTAATGTAAGTTGTGATTTCTTCCCCACTGTAAGTTGACTGCTGTTGTGGAAGTCGATGTGATGAGTCTCCACATTTGGGTTGTGGAGTAAGAGATGGCAGTTCATATTTAGATGGTATCAGATGTCTAATTATGGCAACGGATACATCCTGCATCCAGAATGGACATGGTCTTGGATGCCAGGCTGTTTTGCCATCCCAGACACAAGGCCTGGTGCGCCCGTGTCTGGCACACTGGTGAATGTGGGGTTAAACAGTGACAGCCTACGCTACATGCTGTGAGAGTTCAGAAGAGCAAAGGAATAACTTAGGGCGAGAAGTGGGAAATGGGATCAGGGAAGACTTCTAGAAAAATGTAGGATTCTCATTGTGACGAAAAGGCTAATATTTGGATGCGTGAAGCAGAGAACAAGTATTAGAGGCTGATAGAACAACATAAAGTCATGGAAGTAAGAAAATATGACAGTGAAGGAAGGCTGCAAGGAAGGACAGAAAAGGGTGCAAAAAAGAGGAAGAAGGAAGTAAGTTCAAAAGGTTGGGTGGGACCAGCCATGGCGTCTAATTGAAGACTAGGTTTAAGGCATTTGAACTTCATTCTGTAGGACTGAATTTTTTCTTAAAGAAATTTTTTTTTTTTTTAATGAGGTGAAATGCACATAACAAAGTTAACCGTTGTAAAGTGAACAATTCTGCGGCATTTAGTGCATCCACAAGGTTGGCACTGAATGATTTCTAAGTAGGAGAGTGACACGATTGGAAGCGCGCTTCAGAGAGAGATGACCTTGACAGCAGTCAGGGGCCGCGGATGAACTGAGAAAAGCAGGAAGAATCATGGAACCCTGGAATCCAGGCAGTGACCGCCATAGTAAGAGTAACGCAGGAGGAATGAGAAGAGCGGCGGGGGGCGAGCGTTGATGAGAGCACGTTGGGGGGCCTGGGGTCGCTGGCGAGATGGAAGAGGAGCGTGGGGAACGGTGAGAGGAGGAGGAAGTTCAGGAATGAGTATTTACAGACTTGGGAATTACCCACGTACAAGTGCATTGAAACTTTAACATCGAGAAAGACTGCCAAGAGAGAAAATTGGGCAAAGTAAAAGGTCCCCAGGAAAACCTTTGAGTTTAAAGAGAGGAAAAGGAAAAGCCAGAGAAAAAGATTTTGCCAGAAAAATAGAACTGGGAGAATTGGTGTGATGGAAGATAACAGAGGAAGAAATTCAAGAGTCTGGTCAAATGCTGCAGAGAGGTTGAAAAGCATGACTTGTAAGAGGTCATTGATATGGAGAGCGGAAAGGTCGGTTGGTCTTCTAAAAGAATTATAGGAACTTAGAAGGAGGAAGTTGGCTAAGAATCTCATCAGGGAGTGGACCAGGGGTGGGGAGACTTTCGTAGTTCGAAGGGCTGCTAGATCAAGGGAGGTGTTTTCGGGTCTGGGAGAAGTGAAGGCTGAAGGGAAGGACTAGTAGGAGAGGGTAAGGTTGAGGCTCCAAGAGGGGGGTGGTTGAGGGAGCAAAGCCTTAGAAAATGTGGAAGGGCAGAATTAAAAGCACAAATCTGAGAAGCTAACTGTGGCAAGGAAGAGAGAGAGTTCCTCTCGTGAGATGGTAGAGAATAGAAGAAAGCAAGGATTACCGTGTGGAGAACATCGACGGGGTGTGGGAGAAGTTCGGAGTGCTTGTGTCGCGCGGTCTCGGTTTCAGTAAAGTCTAAGGTGGGCTTGATAGGCGGGGGCCAGGGGTCCAGGAGACATGCCTTGTGTCACGACCTTGCAAGGGGCTGCGCAAAGCACTTCTCGCACGTAGGATATTGGCATTATTATTACACCTTAGCATTTATCAGGTGTGTAATGTGGGGTGAGGGGAGGGACTGAGAGACACAGGAACATTTTGAGGCTTTTTGGAAAGCTAGGTGGATTTAGTAGGATATCTGACCTTTTCCTTTTTCCTTGCATATCACTTATAAAAGTTTTTGCCAATATATGTAATTGCATGGAGAGTGAGAAAGAACATACAAATAGGGTCGAATGGGACAGTCTCTGTGTATCTTAATAAAGTCTTATCAGAAGGGCCTCTGTTTCAAGTTGAAAGGGATGGTATAGGTTTAATTTGATGGTATAGGTTTAATTCAGAGTATATTATACATTCATTATAAAGAGTTAACATAGGGAACGTATACTTTTTCTGCAAAGAGCAAGGTAGTAAATATTTTGAGCTTCACAGGCCACACGCAGTCTCTATTGCCTGTTCTTCTCCCTTATTTTTATAACCTTTAAGAATATAACAACCATTTTAGCCACTGGACAGTACAAAAACAGACAGAGGGCTGTAGTTCGCTGATCAAGGTATAAAATGGTAAATTTTCTGGTAAGTATTAAAGAGCACCAGAGTGAAAAAAAGAGCTAGAGAAGTTCGGCTAAGAGTCTTCGATATTGCAATATTTTATTATTATTAATTATCATTAATTGATTTATTGAATAATTTTCACTTTTTTGGTTAGCCAAATTGAATAAATTTTAGAAATTTTAAGAGGTTAATAATGTTGGTCGTGTGTAAAATGACTTGCTAAGTGTATTTGGAAAAACAGTAAGAAACACCATTATAAACTCTTGGGGTGCAGGCGGGACATTCGGAATAGCTAAGTGAGTTCACTCCTCTGTGACAGCAACAAAGATGCTTGATTATCAGAATCAACTTTTTCAAGTCTTCGGAAATTAACCAAGAGTTTACAACACTCTAAAGAAAAGTTACTCAAAACAAAAACAGAAAACCGCTCAAACTGTGAGAGCAGTGAGGTTTGTGGCGTCTTGGCCTCCTCCCATCTCCTCGCCTCGCCTTTGCTGTATCCTTGACAATAAGCAGAGTGCCAGCCACCTGAAGGGACAGACAGCGTTTGTAGCTCCTCAAAAAAGCCCATCCCCACAGCAGTGCCACCGTTTGACCTGTCTGCAGCTCCCTGAGAAAGCCACATTCCTAAGATGTTGACGTGGGGACTGGAGGCGGGGCTCCCAGGCCACTAGTCTGTGGCCCTCAAGGCTCCGTGAGGTTTGAACTGCCCACAGGGCTTTGGGTGTGCTGCTTATGAAGCGATTTCCTGCTACAAACCATATTCTGATGAGCAGAAGGGAAGGTGGCTTAGAGTGGCTTCTCGTGGCTAGAGTCACTTCTGAAAGGATCGAGCTGATCATAGTGTATATGTGTGCTTATTTGTAAAACTTTCTACAAAGAAATAGAGAATAACAGATCATACTAGAGAATAATCTCTGAAGAATCACCAAAACGGTCAAAATCATCAGTAGTTTCATCACTCTTTTGCAAATTACATAAATGAGACATAAAGTCTTCCAAGTCCCTTCCTTTGCTCCTTAGAATCCCCCTGCAGAGGTAAGGACAAATTGTAATTTATGTCCCTTTGGGATTTTTCCTACGCTTGTACAGACAGAATTGGCTAGCCCCCCTTCTCGTACATGCTTTCTAGACATATAAGGGAATGCCTTTGAAAGAGTTGTTTTAAAGGTATAGTATAATTATTATAATAATATAGCTTTTAATGACTTTTTCTTTTTCTTTTTTTCTTTTTCCAGCTGCCTTTTTGGGACTTTTGCACTGGTAAGATTAGTTTCAGTTCGAAATAAATAAAAAAACATTTAAATTAAAAATTACTGTCACTGTGCATATAATAAAACCATAGCTGCTTGCTATGTGTACGGAACATGTGTGTG
Source organism: Rousettus aegyptiacus (assembly GCF_014176215.1). NCBI lineage: Eukaryota > Metazoa > Chordata > Mammalia > Chiroptera > Pteropodidae > Rousettus > Rousettus aegyptiacus. The sequence continues at coordinate 40,176,478 of NW_023416288.1, read as the reverse complement.
CACTTCTGTTTACACAGTTTACACAGATAGATTACTTTTTTAAAAACCTCACGTGAAGCAGCATTCACAAAATAGGTGCATTGGGGGAGTAGTAACTTATCTGTTAAAATGTTTTGCTTTACCAAAGGATTCACTACTGTGTGTCCTAAATATCATGCCTTTCTTGTGTTCTTTGCATGCTTATTTTATCTAAAAAACTCTCGCTTATTTTATAGTAATGATGGTTTCTTAGTGACATAAGCTTAGAGATAACCTTTTAGTAACACCTGTCCATTGGAAATCAGGTAGAAATGAGGATAAAGACTGTGCAACAGTAATACAGAATTGAATGGGCACATGCACCATGCTTTACACAAGTGATCTATCTGTAAAAATTGTATGTAGAATCATTCCTACCTGAGCTCAGGGATTTCTCTTCTTGGGAAGAATGGGATCTGCCCAATCTGATCCTGCTGGGTTAGTGCTGTTCTGGCCATTTAGTCTGCAGGGAGATTTCGATGATGGAACCAAGGCTGTAGTGGTAAGAAATATGTTTTACAGCTATTGGAACCCTGGCATACGCCCTACATATAAATGAAGGGGAGTAGACCAGGTTGATGGGTGGAATTTCGCTTTATTTTCTACTTAATTGGAAAGCATTTGCGTGTAAATGAAGGAAGGCGTCAATGCTCACTATAACCAATTTCGCTTATCACGTACGCTCCTATATTCTTTACCTACAGCTGTTTTTTTGAACTACACTAACAAAATATCTTCAAGTACAGTCCTGTGTTCTTTGACCCTTGAAAGCTGATCCCTTATTTGGAGTTATACTTATTTAAAAATTGCTTTAACGTAAAGTAGTTCTATTTAGAAATAGATTCCATAGGCTTTTCAAGAAGCATTTCCCGCACTTGGCACATTAGAGTCACTTGGAAACTTAACAAACCAAAAGCCACCTCTGCTCTGATTTAGAAGCCTGGATTATGAATTCCAGCCTTCTGTAACACTAGATGATAAATGCCTAAAAATATATGTTAGTAAGCAAACCATAAAGTTAATCTTCATTACAAAAATTTATTCTTTTTCCACTTTATGATTTTTGTACTTTGTAACTGTTTTGGTACTGATTTTGAGACGTGTTCTCATACTGATGCTTCGTGTTTTTTTGTTTTTTTTTCTAGGATACATTTAGTAACACTGTTTGAAAATGATCGTCATTTTTCTCACCTCTCATCTTTGGAGCGGGAGATGACTTTTCGCACTGAAATGGTTAGGTTCTTTTCTCTAATGAATTAATCTGTAGTTTAATAATAGTAAGACTGTACGGTGGAAATTCTTAGGAAGTGAAATGAATTGTTGGTGAACTGCACTGTTTCTCAAGCTATAACCTAGGTTTATAACTCAATAGAAAGTGTTTTAGGATTCTTTTCTTTTACTTATCCCATTATCTCTCCTCCTTTTCTAATACCAACTTTTTAACATAATAAAGATCGATTATAATAGCCTAGGAACAAAGATAACATTTAAGAAGTGATATAGAGTATCAAATGTGATCAGAAATTGCTTTCTCTTAGGTTAGAGTAGGAAACCCCATGTCTTACCTGGCTCTTTCAACTGTTTTTTGGTTTGTTTATTTTTGTTTTGTTTTGTTTTGTTTTTCTGTAGCATTTTGACTTCAAGATAATCTCTTTTAAGAGGCAACTTTAGATATAATTTCTTTAATAATTTACCTGTTATTTTGCTCCCTAATTTATAAAATGGAGATGATGCCCTCTGCCATACATGCTTCGCATAAGTAGTGTGAGGATTAAATGGGACCACAAATGCCGGAACTGCAGAAGTTTATAATCCAGACAGACCAGGACCATCCTCCCGACCCACTAGTTAGGGGCCACATGAAGAACTGGAACTGGCCCTCATGACTCTGTAGCCACCGCCTTTTTGTTTTATTTTTAATTGTGGCTAAATTAAAATTTAAAAATTAAACTTAAAAAAAATTTAAGTGGCAGATTTTACCATTTCAACTATTTTTAAGTGCACAATCTGCGGCTTTCAGTGCACTCGCATGGTTGTGTAACTGTTACGCCATCCGCCTCCAGAACTTGGTTATCCCAAATAGAAACAGCACCTGCTAAATACTAACTAGTCTCTCCTCCCTCCCCTGAGCCTTTCTGTCTATAAATCTGCCTATTTCAGATACTTTAGCCACTATTTTTTAAATCTCACCCTTACAGTTCCCTTAAAACTTTGAAGAATTGGATATGTGAGCATTCATGTGGCCTTTGAACTTCTAGTATTTTATAGTTATTATTTTCAAAGAGAGGATATAAAATAATATTAAAGAATGAAGCTGTGAGGGCATCTGGACTTTGATGACAGATTACTGGACTGTCACTTAACCCCTCTGATTCTCACTAATCTCACCCGCTAACCAGAAATAATGCCAGACTTTTACTAGCCTAATAAAGCCATTATTTCATATGCTGGAATAATACACGAAGCTGATCTCCTTTTCAGAGTTTTATTGAAAATGAAGGGAGATACTGAACAAAGCACACAGCACAGATCCTGGCACAAAAACAATAGCTGTTATTAATAAAAACTTATTTATACATTTCCTATTTCTCTAAATATTGACTTATGCATATTAGATGTCCTGTCATTGTTGTATTGCTTTGTTGCCCTCATAAGCAGAAAGGGAAAATCCTTACATGAACTCGTATTTTACCGATCCAAACTGTGAGGAAATGCTCTCTCTGACATCAGCTAAGTGACAACTCAGCTTTGTAGTCACTACTGTTGCTTAATCTTGCAAAGATAAAGAAGTTGGATGAGGCAGGAATGAGTGTAGAGTTGAAGATTATTTTTAGTGTTTTCTAGGGAGAAATTTTACAAACAGCGTAGCCCTTTCTTTGCTTTTAGATTTTTGGGAGTAAAGCAGGAAGTTGATGAGTGAAGTCATATGAAACAAGATGCTTTTGTTAATCTTTGAACTTTAACTGGACATAACTTTTACTAGCCTAATAAAGCCATTATTTCATGGGCTGGAGTAATACACTAAGCTAATTCCCATTTCAGGACACAGCATTGCTGTCATGAGCAATGGTCAGTTGTCATTTGGTCAGCATTCACTTTGGGCAGAGCCGTTAGAGGGAGCAAGGCAGTTGACAATCTATCAACTGCCACCTTGTGCTTCTTGAACCCGTCACGCATGAAGTTCCATCTCGTGATGTTACGTTACTTCTTAGAGAGCTGGGGAAAAAAAAGTCACTTTCTATATACAAAGTTGTACAAAGACATAAAGGTATCTCTGTTTATGCCAGAATCCATCAGATCTCAACCTCTAGGTATCTGGACTGGGGAAAATTAGGCTTGGTATACATACATACTTTAAGGTGTGGTTAGAAAAGCTCCTTAAAACGTTTAACTATCCCTCCAGCTCGTTTTCAAACTATCAGAAAATGTGAAAGACTAGTACAGGGCTAACCCGAAACATATCCGTTTTGAGTCCAAGAATGCAGGGGTTGTCAGGTGAAATCAGAAAATCATTCTTTTCCTTTTTGTTTTTTGTTTTTGTTTGTTTTCAGAAGAAATTATTCTAAAAGGAGTGATCAGAATTAATACTTGCAAATTTTACTTACATTGACAATTTGTGCCTTTTTAAAGGGACTTTATTATTCCTACTTCAAGACCATCATTGAAGCACCTTCGTTTTTGGAAGGGCTGTGGATGGTCATGAACGACAGGCTCACCGAGTACCCCCGTGTGATAAACGCAGTGAAGCGCTTCCATCTTTATCCAGAGGTAGGTAACATTTGGGATAAATGTTCGTACAGGGATTCTTTTTTTTTTTTTAATCAGAAAAAAAGTAGTAAGTAAACACAATGATGTTATTAAAAGGAAAGGACCTCTAAGGTTTATTGATTGATTGTCTGTGTCCTTATAGACGAACAGAGAATCAAAACTTCCTTTCCTGAATTCAGAGACCTCAGAAACTGCTCACTTGAACTCAGAGAAGCTCAGTGTGCAAGCAGTGACCAGGGTAATAAACAGGGCAAATGGGCAGAGCCGAGAAGGGTTCTAAATGCGGACAGCCATTAACTTCGAGCACCATGTGGTTGGGCAGACCAGTCACATGAAGGGACAGTGAAATTGATGAGCAGGACAGTGACCTTGGGGTTGCTTTAATAAAGTGAGCTTCATTTCGTTATATAGCCAGAAATCTGTGAATATCTTCTGTCGCTTAGCCTAAAACGATACAGATTTTATGGTAGTCTGCAAATTCTGGAAATCGGAAAAAAAAATTAATATATTCAAAATTAATATAAATGCTAATTTGACGTCATGGTAGGCATGACTTTTGAGTTATCTCAGAACCCAGCAGATCTGTTAAAAGCTGTTTTTTAAATCCTTCATATTTTGTAGCTTTCGAAAGTTATTTTGATTTCGAAATGTATATGGCACAGACATTTAAAGAATAATGTGAAGATACGTAAATCTGTGTGATGAGCTACTTAGAACAAATAAAAGGCTCCTCTTCTGACATTGTTGCTTCAGCCGTTTAAAGTAACCAAAGGGCGTAAATATGGTTCTTCACGTCTCCTGCGTTCTGCTTCCCGGTCCCCTTTGCTCCCTTCCCGTCACCACAAGAATCATCATTAATTCGATGTGTATCTGTCGGTCCTCGTCTCCGAGGATTGTTTTATGTGTTTTTATAAATCCACATAAATGCTCTAGTACTGAATATATCATTCTACAACTTTCCCCTAGACATTAGATTTTTGAATTCTTTGTACGTACGTGTATATATATTCTTTTCTTTATTTTGTTCATGTATTTTTAAAAATTTTATCATTAGCTTCAGATACACAGCGCATTGGTTAGGCATTTATATAATTTTTGAAACGACCCCCCTGCTCACTCTTTCTCTCCTCTGGCTACTGTATTACTGCCACCTGCCTTCCCTGTGCCGTGCTCCCCATCCCTGTGACAATCTATCAACTGCCACCTTGTGCTTCTTGAACCCATCACGCCTCTCTCCTGGCCTCCAGCTCCCTTTCTCCCCCTTATTTTGTGAATTCTAAAATAACTTCTACATTTCCCTATTTTTGTATATGAAGTTGTTTACAGGTTTTAAATTATAAACAGCTCTACAATGTATGTTCTTGTACGTATTTTCTAACTGTGTATGTGCAAGATTTTCTCTAGAAGTCAAATCGATGTTGTAGAGTGTGTGTTTTTCCAAGTTGGTCAGATATTGCTAAACTGCTCTCTGAAGCAAATGTAGCAATTCATGCTGCTGTGTAAGAGAATTTACTTTCCCTCATATCCTTATCAGACTGCAAATTGTCAGAATTTCTGATATTTGCTCTTCTAAATGGCTGTGATATGCTATTTGTTTTAATTTGTCCTTATTATTTGTGAAGTTAAGAATATTTTCACATTTAATAGATATTTGGATTTGTTCTTTTTAAAAAACCTGCATAAATATTTGTCACCTATTTGATAGTTGTTTTCTTATTGATTTGCTGGCATAGTTTAAATATTTTACAGCATAATCCTTAGGCATACATGCTGAGCACATCTTCTCTTTCTGGCTACTTTCTCTGAATCAGCTTTGTTGAGGCGCAACTTACATGCAATAAAACATACTATTTTGAGTATACAGTTCTATGAGTTATACATTTGACAGATACATAAAACTGTATAACCACCACCACAATTGAGTTATAAAACATGAAAATAATGCCAAAAAGTTCGCATGTGCTTCTTTGTGGTAACTATCATTTCTCCATTGAATTGTCTTTGCACGTATATCGAAAATTGTTTGTTTAATATGTGGATCTGTTTCTGGATTCTCTGCTACTCTGTTGATCTGTATATCTCTGTTTATGCCAATGCCACACTGCTTTGAGGACTGTAGCTTTACAGTAAATCTTAAAATAAGATAACTGTACAACTGTCTCTTTCGTTTTCAAAATTATATTTCTGTATAAATGTTAGAGTTGGTTTATCAATTTCTCCATAATCTTGTTGAGGTTTTGGTTGAAGTTACATTGGTTTGAGATCTTTCTGGGTTTTGATGTGATGAGTGATTTTAAATCGAAATCTGAGATGCTGAGTTTCAGAAGAGGAAGGATTCCGTCACGCCGTAAGAACCATAACTTGTAGAGTGAGAATTTGAGTTCACTTCTGACTTCAAAGATATGCTTTTCTACTGTATCAAGCTATGACCCAGAAGGAGTGTAATTCTAGATTTAACACATACGTTTAATGCGGTAATGTTTTGTACTTGTATGATAAACACACAATGATAACAATTATAAATTTAGCGGAACATCAATTTTATAAAATTAAGTTATAAAATAGTAAATTTATTCTTTTTAGATATAGATGTTTAGGATGCTGTTTAGTGATGTGTGTTACATTAACATTATATAATACATGCTATTTTATAATATCGAATAACTCAACTTTATGTTTTCATATGCTAGGGAGAGACCGGAAGGGTGATTACCAAAACAGTACAAGTAGTTAGCTCTAGGTAGTTTTTACTTTTACTTCGAACTCTATTTTTTAACTTTTTTCTTTGTATTATTTTCCCCAAATCGATAAAATTATATATTTTTTAGTCTCTCAGGCATGAGAATTTTGTTGCTAATACTTTGTTCTTGTTCTTTTCCCTTGTCTTTAAATTTTTTTAAATGGATTGCAGATTGGGAGGAATTAGTTATATTTAATCTGTTTGGTCAGAGTTTTAATGGGCACAGGAGCTATTATTCCATATGCAGTTGGTTATATATTTTTTACACAAGGAAAAAGATAAATCAGGGACCTAGATCACGTATTATGAAATATTTCTGTAAATGTTTGCACTTTGCTATTATCATTATGTTTTAATATATATTTTTAGACTTGATTTTATACTCTTATTTATATTACAGAGTTGATTATAAGAGTATATTACAGAGATATTGATCACAACATAAATTTTTATCGATGTGCATTACTCAGTGATATACAGCTTAATTGATAATGTGTCTGTGTATTTATATCATCTTCAAACTGTTGTTTCCCAAATGAAATGTAAATACGTTTGTCAAAGTTTATAATGTCAAAGGCAGCCATCATGAAATGGATTTTGAAAAAATTGTCATAATGAAGATGATGTGTTTTTCTCCACTATCTTTCTTATTTTTATCTTTTGCAGGTGATTATAGCCTTCTGGTATCGTACGCTTGTGGGAATAATGAATTTATTTGGGCTCGAAACTAAGACCTGCTGGAATGTCACCAGAGTGGAGCCTCTAAATGAAATTCAAAGCTGTGAAGGCATGTTTTTCCCCCCTAAAATTCTGCCGTGTTGTCATTAATGTTCACACGTATATGTTACAACTTATTTTAAGAATTATTGTAAACTAGTGATTGACTATTTTAAAACACTCTACAACTGATTCACCTACAAGTGTATTTACCTCGAAAGTAATTTTCTGAGAAGGCTACGTACTTACTAATACAAGTATTCATTTCTGTTCGAGCAGTAATATACCCCAGGGTAAGGCAATCCTGAATATTTCAGAATAAGATAGAAAAAGGTTTTAGGGTAGCTTGAATATATAAATTTGGGGGTGTGGATTAAACAGTCAGATCTCTACCTATAATAGTTAATGTGAAAATTTAGTTGCGGAAACATTTAAAATTAGATATTTTATAATGGATTGATTTAGAAATACTTCACAGTCTTCATAGACACCGTCTACATTGGTATCTTTGTCAAGGAACCGCTTTCGGCATCATCTAACAGTTTTCCAGGAATCGTTATTGTCATTGCTACCTAAGTTGCTTAAAATTTAGTACTTTCGTGCTTATTTAGCACTTTTTAAAATGCTTAGGTTTAAGTATTATGCTGTCCCTTGATACTCTTATTCAAAGTCACATATATCTACTTGCATAACATTTACACGGTTATTTTATTCTATGTTTTTTCATTTTCTCCACAACATGACTACTCGGTAATTAGTTTCAGTGTATTTTATAAATATATTTTTATAGACTTATTCACAGTAACATTCAGCTCTCAGAATATATACTAGATCTGTATTTCCATATTTCCCTTACATTTTTCCTGATTCCTTCAGGTGATGTTTATAACATCTGAAATAGTATTGTCAGAGGGAGGATATTGAAGGCATAATTAGACTTTTTTTGTGCAAAGGATAGGAAAGGAGAAAATGCCTTATAACATGAGAGACTGAAATGACTCAGTCAGCTTAGAAGGTATAACCTTTTCTGAGAAGGTATCACCTTATATATGTATGTATATGATATCTATGATATCTATTAACTTGCCATTAAGTGATAGGTTAGCTTTGGCACCTGGGACCCAAAGGTGAACCAGGTAGACATGGAGCTTTTACCTTCCTAGAATTTACAAATAAGAAAGACGTTAGCGGTTATAACTGACGGATATTACAAATAAGAAAATAAGTTTGCTCAAGTTAAGAGTGAGGAGTGTTTCCAAGAACAGGGACCAACAAATTCAAAATTTCAGAGGCAAGAGAGAACTGAAAGAAAGCTAGGCTTCCTGGAGCAGAGAGAGAAGAAAAAACGGTATGAAACGGTGCTGGGAATGTAAGCAGGGTCAGATGTGCAATTTTAAAACATGATTTTGGCATTATTTTCCATCATATGGAAAAGGTATTAGTAAAGGACAAAAGGTTTCAGTGAGGCCAGGTGGGAGACTTATGCTGTCAGCAGACGAGACCGAAGGAAAGATAACTGGGAAATGCATGGGTCCGAACGTCATTTCGGAAGCGGAATTAACAGGATTTGGTAATTGGGTGATGGGAGAGGAGAAGGAGAGTCAAGTCAGGTACTACTGGTTTCTGTCTTAAGTAATTGAGGCCCTTCGAATGCTAAAAAAATTTTTTTAAAGTAGCAGGTTTGAATTGCTACACAAGGTTCAAGTACCTGTGAGACCTCAAAGTGGACATGTCGAGTGAGCACCTGCATGTGTACATATAGGAATAAGAAAAAAAATTCTGGGCTGAATAGAAAATTAGGAGTCATCTGTATGTAGACGATAATTGGAGCCATGGAAGTGGTGGACTTTCCTGGAAGAGTATACGGACTGAGAAAAGGAGAGGGCACAGGACGGAGCCCGGGGTGGTCCGACCTCGAGGCGGGTGTGTCGAGGGAGAGGAGTTATTAGGACTGGAAAGGAACGCCCAGAGAAGGAGAAGGAATCCAAAGGCTGCACCAATAAATTTTATAACTAAATAACTGAAGAACTTTTGGCAAGTTACTTAAATTTTCTCGGCTCCGTTTTCTCAACCATCAAAGAAAAGTATTTTCATACCAACTAACCTCAGATGTGTTTTGATAATTATGTGAAATGAAGGCTGTAAAGCACCTAGTAGACTGTGTGTTAATATATGAATAGTTTTTATACAAATATACATATGTATGTGTGTAATATATATATATATATATGGTCTTATATACAGGATTTATTAAGTAGTAGGGTGCTGGCTGTACCTGATAGTGGATGAAATAACTAACTTATCTCATATAGACTAAAACTGATCCTTGAGTTCCGGTGCCACATTTTACTCACCTGAGAGCCAGCAAAATATAAAAATAATATAATGGATTTTCTTTTGTAATTTACCAAGTGACTGTACAGACAGTTCTAGACACTGAGCAGTAGCTGCATCCAATATAATTATTGCGGTATGATAATACTTAATTAGGAGAAAGTGTAAATGTAACCACAATAAAGTATAAAATGTGAAAGTAACTAATAATATCTCATGTAAGGGGAAGTACTGATGTAACTGTTTAATAGAGTAGCAATCCGACAAGCAAATGCTTTCAGCAAATTCATGAGCTCTTGCTTACAAACACTGAGATAATTATGTTTAATTACTGTATTGCCATTTATTCATTAAATACCGAATACTCTGTGTTTTTTAAAGGATTGGGAGACCCTGCTTGCTTTTATGTTGGTGTGATTTTTATTTTAAATGGAATAATGATGGGATTGTTCTTCATATATGGTTCGTACCTGAGGTAAGACTGCTGTATTAAACCATCTTTCGGTGGAGTTGTAAGGACCAACTGACATTTGTTGATTATATAAAGATGATACTTAGTGAAACTAATTGATTAACAGTAAGAAAGTTTGTAAATTTTCTTTATACATTTCAGAAGCTTATTCAGTATCATGCAACCAGAAATGAGCTGTCACTTTATAATTACTCTTTAAACTATCTGAAAATTTCTATGCACTTTTCTATATGTATATCATATAGGAAAAACATATTTAAGCTCATCACAATATTTTGAGGTAAAAGGATTACTTAAAGATTATGTTGGCAGGCTTTAAAATGTTCTGTTTTGAAAGTAGTTTGTATTTCTTATGCCTTTTCAAGTATGAAAAATGTTACACGAGAGTAAAACTTTTTAAAATTAATAGTTTTCATTGGTAGAACCACCTAAGAGTAATCATCTCCTTTAAATTGGTTACATAGTTCTGGAAAACCAAATATATTATTAAGCTTCTGTCTTTAAGAAGGAAGGATATGTAGATAAAACAAATGTTGGCTATAAAGGTTCATTAAAACAGTAAGGATATTGGAAACTATGGCCTATGAGAAGAGAAATAGGAATTTGTGGGGGTATTTTGCATTTCTTACTATAGCCACTCTCCCCCACTGGTACTAACTTGGAAAGTAAATATTCCTGTTCTTTTGGTGAACAATAAAATGTTAAAGAACACCTTGCTCAAAATAGCCCATCCCCTCTTATAATTATTTACCACAGTTTAGTGCTCCTGTTACCTCTCCACATCAGTCAAGTCATTATTTTTTGTTTTTATTTTATGGTTTAGGTTGTCAAATCTCGCTTCAAGTTATGCACATGTTCCTAATTTTCTATATGCAGTATTTGTTCTTGCTTCTCACACATTCCTTCTCAATTTCTTACTTTTCAAAATGCATTCTTTGAATTTCCTTTAGTGAAAATTTATTAGTAGTAATTAATCACGTCTCATTAGCTTTTCTCTGCTTCTTTTGTTTTTTAAGTTCATTGCTTTTTTTTTTTAATCATTCAACCATATTTATTTTCTTCCAAGAGTGGATCCAAGTGATGGACAATATACGGAGAAAAGGCAGCTTTAAGAAATGGTTCTTCCTTGATCTGATTTTGTATTCTATGTTGTTTCTTTAGAATGCAAGGACAGAATACTTGCAGTAGTTTAGACAGTTCTAAGTTACTGCTAAATGAAACTGTTATACTCTTGTCTTCTTCTCTTAGTCACTGAAATCCAATTTAAAAAGAGACATATTTGCCTCCATTCCAAATGTTCAAAGAATGCAGTATACACTCTGAAGTGCTTGCTAGCTTGTTTGTCAAATATTATCTTATGTTCACATCTTATATACTTCATTTAGAAAATATTTTAAATATAATAAATTATAAAATTCAGATTACTTTATGTACACTTTTTATGCTTGTACATTTAAGATTAAACCATAACTATGTGGTTGGGCACTTCTGAAATTTTTACTATTATATGATAATACTATGACATTTTAAATATGGTTTTAAATTCTAGGATAATTTTATGAAAAACTATTTTATGTGAATTATGATTATATACTTATTTGTTTTTACAGTGGGACTCAACTTGGAGGTCTAATTACAGTATTATGCTACTTTTTCAACCATGGAGAGGTTTGTTTTCTAGAAAGTAATTTTTAAGAAATAGAAGGGGTTGTATAGGAACCTTTTTGGTAGAAAAAGGAAATACAGTGCTTGTTAAGTTGAGGTACTTTATATGCATCATCTCATTTACTCCTGCCCAAACCCTTACGGGAAGTGGTTGTAATCCTCACAGTAGAAGCCATGAAATTGAAATTTAGAGAGGTTAAGTTACTTAGCTAGGATTTCACATTCACTGCATGACGAAGCTGGGTTTCCCATTTGACACCTGTCTCTATTCTTTCTAAAGCCTCAATTCTTTCTATTACATCATGTTGCCTTTTCAGTAACGCAAAATGCCGAATTAAAATAGAAATTACTAATTCAGCCCCCTGTGTCATGGGCCACCGTGAAAGAGCTCAGGAAACTTATGTACAATAAGGTTAATTCACCCAACAAAATACCGAGTACATCGCATGTGCCACACTCTGTTTGATGCCGAGGCCGGTGACGGTGGAAAGTGGGAGAATCTGCCAGTTTTTGGAAGCAAAATATGTAATATGGCACAGCTTGTTTAGGTTAGAATCTCTTTCCATTGCTATTGTGAAAGGTAGATAGTTCGTTCATTTAAAGATATCTGTTAGACAAGGGAATCATAAAAATGATACACAAATATCATAAATATATAAAAACCAACAAATGCATCGTCATTCTCCTATGTATTGATGTAGAAACAAAGACCTTTACTTTGAAGTAGCCAGACGAGTGGCTTTTAAGTCTTGATTTTTTTTATGTATACCATAATTCATCTTACAAGGCTTATAATTTTGGTGGCTTGGAAGAGGAGCAATAACTTTTAAGACTCTTGCAAGAGTTTAAATTCTTTTTAGAATTTTAGAATTCTTGATATGCAACTTTTATAATCTCACTCATGTCTTATAAGTAGTTTTAAAGCCTATACAAAAATTTAATTAACACTTATTATATGTATCACATTAGTGATTCCCAACACTTCCAGTTGTTTTAGATATTTATAGTTAACTCTTTCGAAGGTCTACTTCACAAATTCAGAGACAAATCTTAATTATCTGTAATGCGTGTCTTGTTAAACTCGTCTTGTATAAACCCTCTTGGTGTTCGTGAATGTCCTAGATGACATTTGTTTAGATATTTTGGGGGGCGTGTATACATCTCAAAGCCTTGCGGCACCGGGGTTGTCACTGCAGAGCCGGAATGTGAGTCCCGTTTTTCAGACCCAGAATCCTCACTGTTCCTGTCCCCACCATCTTGTCAGTCCTTCCTGTTTCCTAACGCGTGGTCCTTCCTGTTTCCTGTTTCCTAACGCGTGGTCCTTCCTGTTTCCTAACACTTCTCTCCGGACTTGCTAGTTAGCGGCTCTCTCCCTGATGGCTGTGTGGCTGCACAGAGAGTTCCAACAACTGAGAAGCTATGGGAGGCGTTCAGAAGGGAATGAGCCTAGCAGGAACATGATTAAAACCAGCCCCCGCATGATTTTTAGACTAATAATGTTTATTCCAATGGAACATAAAGTGAAGTAAAAGCTTTTTATTGACTTCAGGCCACTCGTGTGATGTGGACACCGCCTCTCCGGGAAAGTTTTTCGTATCCATTTCTTGTACTTCAGATGTTCATTTTAACTTTAATACTCAGGTAATTTTTTGCTTATGAAACAAATCTAAATAAATATGAGTTACATGTCTTAAAATATACTTCAACCTATTAAGTTATAATTACCACATTTAGGTGCTTTTTTTAAGTTACTTTTAAAATAGATTGACTGTCTGGTTAAGAAAATAACCTAAAATACTATGTAAAAATCTTTTTCCACTTAGGAGTCTAAGCTGCAGGTTTTAGACTAATAAATTTTGTTTTAATGAATTGGAATATAAGTGTACATATATACTTGGTAAAGATTCAAATGCTTTTAAGAAACTTACTTTTTTTTTTCCCTCCAAGCTTATGTACTCTGACTCATTGCTTTCCGACCTGTTGTTTTGATGTAGCATTAATGTATGTTCATGAAAAAAGTCTCGTAATGTTTGAGCTCTCTCACTGAATGAAATGGTGATCGCTATCTTCTCCGAACCCCAGGAACCTCACACTTCACTTACTAGTACCTGTCAGATTGAAATCACTTGTGTACAAGTCTTTCTTAAAATATAAATCTGTCAATCACGCACACATGCACAAATGTCTGCATATACGCTCAGTATATTAAAATACCACTGGAAACAGAGTCCTTGCCGTACTTATCCCTTGAACCACAGACCACCTAGTGTGCTTGTCCAGCAGTGTTTAAGGCTCTTATATGTTAGCTTGAAGGTAAATGGTGGCCTGCTGGGGTGGCTGCCAACCCCGAGAAAGGAGCAGACTAACTCCTGATTTGTTACCTATGCGATGTTTATTTTGGGGTTGAATTTGGATTTCGGACTCTGTTCTCCATTCAGATTTTTATCTTTGCCCTGTACTTTACTTTCTCTCAAATATTCCCACCTAATCGCCTATAAAGATGGTTTATTTTCTATTTTTATTTTCTGAAATGATATTAGTCTGATGAGTCAGGGTTTCATGGAATGAAATGTGTTGATTAGAACATTTAGGATTATACCCTTGAATGCATATGCTGTATATATTCTGTACCTTTGCCAAAAGTAATTTTTGTTTGATAAATATAACTTGAGTACTTAATGAATATATTTTGTGATAATATTGTTAACACGAACATTTAAAATCTTGCTTTTGAAAATTTATATACCCTAGTACAAGGATTTATCAAAATCCAATATAACCTTTGCAAAAAGAATAGTTATAGGTTTATTATTTATGCAAAATGTTTGCATTTCTTTTTTCATATTCTAAAAGGTACTAAAGTCTTCTGTGGTGAAGGTGTTAGTTGCTGATATGTTTCGTAATTGTAGAACGGGCATTTTAAACTTTACTATGCAGTAGTTTGACCGTAGTCCACAATTATGCTTTTTTAGTCATTTAAATTTTTTTTTTAAACTTCCTCATAGTTGTTAATTTATTACTTTGCCAGCACTTAACACTTCTCTCCGCTCCTTTTTAAAACATAAAAATAGCGGCATGTAAACGACGCTGCTGCTCACGTAGGGTAAACATCTGGAGGTGTCCATTCTCATTCCGTTTTCTGACCCTCTTGCTGGAGTGTTAAATTTCTAATGTCATGCTCGGTTAGAGGAAAATAAAATTTTTCGTTTAAAATATTTTAGTTACTGATAAACTAGGTATGATATTTTATTTATAAAGCTCTAATATTGATTGTTTTACGCTGAGCATTTGTATAGTTTAAGTAGTATTTTAAGTTACTGTAATGCGCTTTTAAAAGTTAACTATCTTTTGTCGTCTTAAAGATAAGAGGATCATTAGGTCTGGCCACTTTGCGATTGGCCTTTTTCGCTTAGTGATAGGCTGGCTGCTTTTATGGCGGAACTTATGGGTGTCGATTCTCTCCCTTAAGGACCTCGAACAATAACAGAAGGCATTTTATGGCCCTCTGTCTCTCCAACGTCGCCTTTATGCTTCCTTGGCAATTCGCTCAGTTTATACTTTTTACACAGGTAAGATGCTTTTAAACTAGTCTAGGTTCAATCCAAGGTGTACTTGGTTGTTTCCATATACATTTTAAAATGTGATTATGTTTCTGCCCTAATAGATTTTCAATATATGGCGTAATTATAAAGTCGACATGTATGTGTGATTCGAAAAAACAACAACAACTGTATAATTCTACATTCTGTTAGAGTATTGGTTAGTTAGGCAGATATTAATGGTAAACAGGCAATAGAATTTTTTCTATTATTTAAATTCACAATTTTTCTTGTAGGTATTTGAAATGGTCGCTATAAAGCTGCCTGTAGATTTTCTTTCACCATACGGATTATTTTGGGTGCCAAGCTATACAACATAATAAGAGCCATTTCTACTCTTCATGGTAGGGAGTTTCTGCTTAATCCAGCTGAATATTGGCTTTTTGTCTGAAGAGCAGAATCACACTGGACACCATTTTTCAGATCTTGAATTGTGATATTACTTAAGTTAATTGAGACCATATCCTGTTTCCCCAAACAACAAAGTAATCAATAGTAAGAAACTGAGCTGGGGAAGCAGAGAGTAAGAGGTCAATTATGATGAAATTTCATGATATTGAGATTTCCCGTTAGAACTCCTTTCTAACTAACAAACACTGATAATAATTCTGCCCTTTATTGGCAGTGAGAAATTCTGCCAAGAAGGCTTGTGCTGTCATTTGTCTAAAAATAATGAAATTATAACCTCAACTTAACTGGTGCTGCATGTTTAAAGCATGTTTAAAATATTCCCTCTGCTTTACTTCCTAATAATTGGCCTTTTCAGGTATAACAGAGAAATTTTCTGGTTTTCATTATTTGCACATGCCACCATAGTAGAATAGATTTCTCACGTGTGTCACATCCTTGTGACAAGCAGATGTAGTAGTCCTGCGGTGCTGATGAAACTGTTTAAATAGATGGCTCTTTGGTAATTTTGATATTGCTTTAACGATTTCTACCCACTTAAAAGATGTGCCAGGCTTTTAGTGTTCTCTTTGTCTATTTTAATTGAGATATAATTGACATATCACATTATTTAAGTTTAAGGTGTACAGCCTGCTGATTACACATCGTTATGTTATGATATGATTACCACCCGATTATCATCAGATTTCAGTCACATAATTATTCTTTCTTTCTTGTGGTGAGAGCATTTAAGAGCTAATCTCTTAGCAACTTTAAAGTATATAATACAGTTCTGACTATAATGAGTATGTTGTGCGTTAGAGCTCCCGACTGTACTCATCTAGTTGCGAATGTGTGCCCTTAAACAGCATTTCTCGTACTCCCCTGGTCCCTATCCTCTAGTCACCGCCGTTCAACTCTCTGTTTCTACCAGTGAGATCATACAGTGTTTGTCTTCCTCTGTCTGACTATTCTCACTTAGCATAATGCCCTCAAGGTCCGCCGTATGTTGATTGCCTTTATTCTCATGGCTGAATAAAATTCATATACCTATATCACATCTTCTTTATCCATTCATTCGTTAACAGACACTTGGCTGTTGTGAATGATGCAGTAAGCATGGAAGTGCAGATGTCTCTTCGATATTATTTTCATTTTCTTTGGATACATACCCAGAAGTTGGGTTGCCGGATCATACGGTAGTTCTATTAAGAGTTCTTAGTATATTTTGCCTACCAGACCTTGGTCAGATACGGGTTTTGCAAGGCTTTTCTTGCAGTTTCTGGCTTGCCTTTTAATTTCCTTAATAGTGTCATTTGCAGAGCTAAAGTTTTTAATTATAAATAATTCTAATTTATCATTTTTTTTCTTTCATGGATCCTGCTTTTGATGTTATATCTAAAAACTCATCCTCAAACAAGTTCACCTAAATTTTCTCCTGTGTTATCTTTCAGAACTTTTGTGGTTTATGTTCTACGTTTAAGGCTAAGATACATTTTGAGTTGATTTTTTTTTTGAAATGTATAACATCTATGAGACTTAGATCGATTATTTTGTGCATGGATGTCCAAGTGTTCCAGCACTATTTGTTAAGACTGTCGTTCTCCACTGAATGACTTTTGCTCCTTTATCAAAGCTTGGTTCTCTGTAACTGTGTGGATCTGTTTCTGGACTCTTATTCCATTGATCAACTGTCTCTTGTTTCGCCAATACCATGCTGTTTTGATTATTGCACCTTTATAGTTAGTCTTAAAATGAGTCTCTGTCTCTTTTTAAGAGTTTTCTCTTTGCTTTTTGCTTTGAGCAGTTTTTACAATGATATGCTTAAGCGTGGTCAGGTTTGTTTGTTTTAACTTATTCCTTGTTTGGGGTTTATAATATTTTATGAATCAGTGCTTAATTTCTTATATAAATTTTGGGAACCTCTCAGATAAAATCTCTTTAAATATAGTTTTTACTTAATTTTCTTATCCCTTTCTGAGATGTAAAGTAAAATGTATTAGATCTTTACCCTGAATGCTCTATATCTCTCATATTTTTTCATATTTTTTTAACCCTTTGTCATCTTATGCTTTCTTATAGATTTTTTTTTTTCTGACTTATCTTTCAGTTTGTCACTTCTTCGTCTGACTGTGTTTAACCTGCTGTTAAACTCATCTTTGACTTCTTAATATCGGTCATTGTAATATCTAGGTGTGCGTTTTCAATTTGGTTCTGTCCTGTTGTCTCCTGAAATTTCCGATCCTGCCTGTTACTTCTCTGCACGTGTTAAATGGAAGGTCTGTGTCTCATGATCCCAGATACCTTTTTGAATGACTTGTGAACTAGGAGTGGTTTTTACATTTTTAAAGTATTGTTTAAAAAAATACAGGAATAATCAGCAGGTCCTGGAATAATGTCATTTCATTCAATTTTGCTTTGTTATAACATTGATGAGATTCCATAAGAACTTAACTCTGTTTATATCAATTAGTCTATAGTAAAATTGTTTTCATTATATGTCGTTTTACTTAAAGTCACAGAACTTATCGACGATGTTCAGTGAAGACTTACGGTATACAGTAAAGACTATATGTGGCCCACAAAGTGTAACATAATAATTATCTGGCTTTTTACATAAAAAGTTTGCTGACTCCTGAACTAGACTCTTTATGTATCTGTTTCTGTTGTGTTTGTGATAATTTCTTATCTCTTCCTGTATCTAGTTAGTTATGTTGAACATTGTTAATTTGAGACTAGGTTGATATTTACATCTTCCAGAGAAGATTAAATTTTCTTCCAGCAGACAAATGAAGTTACTAACAATCTTGAATCACCCTCATGCAATTTGAGAATGAGATACTTCAAAGGTGGGCTTCAGCCTTTCTGGAGGCTGCTTGATTCTCTCAGACAATATACTCCTCTGAAGCCCCAAAACAAAGCCTCAGGACTTATCAGGGATCTCATTCTACATTTGCCCTCACTGCTGCTCTGTAGGAATCTCACTCAACTTGCAGGCATCTGCTGCTGTTGGAATTGGTGGACGCTTTTGGGAGAAAAGTGATCCAAAATGTCATGCTCATCTCTGTACATTTCCATCTTTTCTCTGGTTTTAGCTACCTAATCCTTTTTTCGCCTTGTTAGTAATCTGTGGCTTTTACACAGTTATTCTCCCTAGCTATTCTAGTTCTCAGTAAAAAGGTGGTTGAAATTACTTCAGCTATCATTATTAGAAATATAACTCTCCCCTTACATTCACTTTGCTTATGAGTAATGAAGTGTTTGTTGTCTACATTCATATTCACTTTGGCTTTTTTTTTTGTATTTTTTTTTTTTATTTTAGATAGCCTCATTGTTTCCTATGTATGTTGTGGGGTACATTGAGCCAAGCAAATTTCAGAAGATCATTTATATGAACATGGTAACATTTTTTTTTGTATTTATAAGTCAAATATTAAAATAAGATCTCAGGGTTTATAAAATAGAATTTATTCTGTTTTATGGGGTCCCTTCACTCAAGTAGCATTTAATACATATGATTTTGATGCTATGCAGAAGGAAAACAGGAAATGTGCATTGTAGATACCATGTTATCACATATCCTTTAAACTATAATATAGATGTCTTTCACTCTGAAACTTTTTATTTTTATGCTTTATTTATTATTGTTTTCACTGTTTTTGAAACTACCTTTTCTCCCTCAGACCTGAAATGTGCGCATGAGCATAGCACTCTGTAAATTTTATATTTTTGCATTTTCGTTTTTATCTTAGTTTCTAAATACATCTCCTTAAGTACATAAAAATAAATATCTTCTAGATAACATCTTAAAGCTTCGTTGATGATAGAAATCCTCAAGTAATCCAACAAATATAAGATTAAAAATTAATACTTATAACTAAGCATTATTATATTACTCCATTATTGAATTAGTAGAAACAATATTTTTTCCCACTTCATTTATACCAAGTAGCAGATAGAAAAAATTAAATTCCTTATGTAGAATTTATGGTGTTGAAAATACTTAGAACCTATCAGTGTCGAAGTTCTATTATCAGATGGCCAAGAGTTATTTATTAATCTTATTTATGCAAATAAAATCTGTCTTAGAAATCTCCGTGTGCCTATAGACGAAGTACGCGTTATGCTATATATCTAATAATAATAAAACATGCATTTCTTTTCTTCAATTTTCAGATTTCAGTTCTCCTTTGTTTTGTGTTGATGTTTGGAAATCCAATGTATTTATCTTCTTATTATTCTTCATCTTTGTTAATGACATGGGTAAGTGTCTGTTAGGCTCAAAAAGATTTTCTTTAACCTGTCAAATAGCAGGTTGAATCCACCCGATACAAGTTTAGAAGAATAAATAGGGCCCTTTCCCGATTATTATTCACATGAAAAAGTTTCTCCCAAATAACACCTATTCTCTGTTTCATCCTTGGACAAAAAAAAAAACAAAACATTGTTCAAAGTCTACTTTTTAAGGCAATGCTCAAGTAAATATTTTAAAAAACAATTATAAGAGTAAGATTTACGTTTAAAATATGCTGTAATTTATGATAAAATTAGTTATTTCCTTCTGAGTCACTTCAGTAGGCTAAATCCTTATTGCAGTGACAACTGCCATTGCTCAAAAACGTTTTTGGAACTCCTCTGATTTGCCTTCACAGACTGTGGCACATTCTTTTGACTATCCTCAGTGGTGGCAAATCTTCATCTTTCAAGGGCGGATTTGATTTTTGGAAACGACTAAAGTCTTGTGAATAAGGTGGGTGATGGCACTGGGTACTACAGATCCGGATCAAAATGTGGTGTGACGTTAAAGTAATAAGACCTATTTTCTTGCACCCATAACTAAATAATGTTTGAAGGCGGTTTAGACAGAGACGTTCTAAACCGTTTTGAGCAATGGCAACACAATTGGAACAAGTGTATAGTCTCCTCATGTGACTTACTTTCATTGACTAACTTGTTTAGATGTATATTTGGAACGATGGTTCAGTAAATTAGTTTTATTGCTTTACAGTCACACTTCTGATACTCATAAACTAAAACCTGTAATGGAATAGTTCTGGGATGTGCTCTTTCTACAATGATTAGAAATGATACCGAGCACAGTAATATCAGATTACAGCACTTTTTCATGTATGGTGTATTGATCGAATCTATTTGGATTGCTCTTATGTTTTAACATTTTTGCTTTCCACACCTTTTTTTCTCCCTCCTCTTTCTGTCTCTAAAAAAAAAACAAAAAACAAAAAACCTAGAGTTTTTTCTTTACAACATTTCATCAGAGTTTTTCAGCGTTATAAGATAGTGGACTTGTAATAGTGTGCTCATCTGCCTCTTTTTAGAAAAATTATTTTATTTTGAAATATACACAGATGTAGAATGACTGTATACAACAATTTTTTTTATGTGCTGACAGTGCTGACTAGTACTAATAAGTACTTAGTAGTGAATTGTTATTTGGCAAATATACTTAAACTACCATCAAGTCAAAATCAGAACTGTTCCAACCATCCTCTAAAACAACAATTATTGCCTTGACTCCGATAATCACTCCTAGGTTAATCACTTAACTTTCTATTTTTATACAGGTTTTTTATATATCTGCCTGTTTCTATGCCCAGGAAATGTATTTTTTCAGTGTCTGGGTCATTAAACATATAGTGGATTATATGGTCTAGATTTTGCTCTTTGAATTCTTATGGTATAGCTTTACATCTTCCTTTGTCTTCTGTAATTATGTTAATGATTGATTTAAAACTAGGACAGATGAAGGTTTGATCCCTTTAGCATCAAGAGGCACATGATGTGTGGTGCCTCTTTTTTTATAACAGCAGCCATCGGTGCTTCGGACCAGGTTCATTGATTCGACAGGGATGGCCAAATGGTATTTTCCCAGTCCCTCATTTACAGTTCATATAGGAAAAGTAAAGTATATGTCTAAATGAGTGGAGTTGGGAGGAAGTAGAAAAATACTTTAAGAAATAATGGCCAAATTTTTTTTTGGTGGAAATCTGATGAAAACGATTAACTCAGAAATGAAGAATTTTAATGAATTCCAAATTCAAGACAGCGGTAGTAAGGCATATTATAATCAAATTGCTCACAATCAGTGATAAAGAGAAGACCGAATAAATAAGACGTGTTAAATGTAGAAGAACAAAATCAGATTTTTCATAAGAAAATTCCAAGCAGCCAGACAGTTAAGCAACACTTTTTAAATACTTGAAGGAAAAATACTGTCAATCTGCAATTCCATACCTAGCAAACATGATTCAAATATGAAGGCAAAATAAAGACTTCATAACTAGATTTGCATTAAAAGAAATGTTAAAGGAGGTCCTTCAGATGGAAGGGACGTGTTAGATGTCGCCGTGGCTCTAGGTAAATGAAGGGCACTGGAAATGGGAGCTAGAGGTGCTGCTATCACGAAACTACCATAGGCTGGGTGGGGTACTTCTCACGTTTCCAGAAGCTGGGAAGTTCAAGATCAAAGCGCCAGCTGCGTAGGTTCTTGACGAGGCCGTCCTTTTTATGTGTAGACAGATGCTTTCACTGTATCCTCACATGGTAGAGAGAGAGAGAGAGAGAGAGAGAGAGAGAGAGAGAGAGAGAGGGAGAGGGAGAGGGAGATCATCGGTCTCATGATGATCTCTTATAAGGGCACTAATCCTATTTATTAGGAATCCAATTAACTCCCCAAGGTTCCACCCCCGGTATTTCACATTGGAGGTTAGAGCTTCAATGCATGAATTTGGGGGGGGGGGGGACTTAAACATTCCATTCGTAACACTGACGGCATGGTTTTTGAGTACACTGGCTTTGTATAAGGGTCTCAGTCCCAATTTCTTACCTTTCATAGTTCCAAGCCCTTTTCTGCTACCCTCCTTTTTAATAATAGCACATAGTTGTAATCTCTTTTTTTTCCCCTCTGGCATCTGGGAAGTTCCTTTTTATTTTTTTCTTTAAAGGTCAGTTAGACTTTTTAAAAACATTTAAAAATGTTTAGGCGTTTGGAGTGAGAGGATTTTCATGTTAACTTAGACCACTAACTTGGCTGGGTAACTTACACATACACTTGCACGGAGACACCATCCATACATACATTACATACCTCCTCAGAGAAGCTGCCCTGCGTGAAACATCCCGAGTAACTCAGCGAAGAATTAACTTGATTCTGGGGGCAACTTCTTAGCACACAAGACACTGAGCTCTCACCCCGAGGAAATTTTGCCGTGTTTAAATCTGAAAAATCAACAATTAAGAAGGAAAATGGCTGGCGGTAGCCAAGATAGAAGTGGGTGACGGTGTCATTTTAGAAACATATAAGTCCTATAAAATATAAATGTTAATTTCATTTGCTTCATATTGTATAATGTGTATTTTAGGTGATAATTTTGAAGAGATATAAAATTCAAAGACTGGGAGTATCTGAACTCAACTTTTGGGTAAGATTCAACATTTTTGATACAATTTCTTCAGACTCATTTCTATAAACTAAATAAGGTAATATACTTCAAAATCGACTGATGTAGAGTTAAGAAGTCCTACACGTAGCTACTTGCGTAAGGTGGGAATTAGGCCTGAGTGACATCTACAGGTCATGTTTAAGAAATCCATTCATTCATTCCACTGCCACCCTCAGTTCGTTCTTCCTTGCTTTTCATTCCACCGTACCCTGACTATGTTGCCTTTGACATTCATTTCTGTTTACCTTGAGTGCCTCTCTTTACATTTACTAACCTTCTCTTCACGATAACCGGGTTTGTAGTTCTGTGCCCACTTTCCCGTTTTCTTTCCTCTACATCCGTCCATTATCTATTTTCCCTTCTGCTTCCAACTTTAGACTCTAGTATTTTTGTCGTTTTAACATTTTCCTTACTATTTCATCTTACTAATCTTTGTTTGGCTTATTCCCAAATTTGCAAATGGATGGCCCGTGTTACCTTTGTGTTGGTGGGTTTTGTTTCCAGGTAAAGTAAGTATATCATTGCGTAGGCGCTACAGTTACTAATCATCATAATATCAGCAGATGACATTCTTTCTTTTTCTCTGGGTCTTTGATTTATTTCTATTAAAAAATAAAGCCCATCGTATTGAAGAACTATGTGATTACATATTGTATAGTGATCAGGCAAAACTGAAAAACTTTTGGTAAAGTAAGTAGGCTTCTACTCAAAATACAAAAGAGAAAAAATGGGATTAATTGCCAATTTCTCATTGCTTGAGGCATTTTCCCATTCTTTATGGTGAAAATGTAGAAATATTTTGTACACTTAAGTTATTGACATGACCTTTGATATATGATTTTTTTTACTTCAGAAAAAATGGTAATGATTGTTTTTATAAAAGGATTAAACAAGAAATCAATGGAGAATTTAAAAATTTCATTTAATAACTGAGCTCAAAAGAAAGTCAAAATTTCAATTACAAACTATTAAAAAATAGAACAGAGTCCATAGATATTTAGGGAATTCTGCCAAAGCTGTGGTGAGAGGAAAATTTATTGTTTTAAATATTTTCAGTTTAGACTGGAAAAAATAAAAGTTAACCTAAGCTTTCAACTCAAGAATTTCAAAGAAACTTCTCAGGAGGGATATAATGAATATTCAGCTTGTTTTGAAACTGGTATAATTGATACAGTCAGTCTTTTGCAAAAGGGAGAAACAAATCATAGTAGTCCTCTAAACAATGCAAAAGATATTCTGCCATTTTTACAGTCTTTTTTTTTTTAACAGACAGTAAAAAAGAAAAAGCATAGCTATTTTGTGAACTAACACTTTGTCTTAAAAAAAAAAAAACCTGTTTCAGTTCTTCAAGTAATTCTTTCATGGTAGTGGAATAAAGGTTGTATTATATATCTTACTCTATAATAATTGAAAATTTTGAAAACAAGGAAGTTCTTATTTTTTAATATTGAATGGCTGTAAACAATGCATAAAAATTGTCACTTATGATTGATTTTTAAATTCTATTTTTAATATTCTTTACCATCACGTGGTAAGTTGGAAGAATAATTTTTTTTGTCTTCCTAGATATTAAATATTCACTTTTTAACTTCTATGCATCTATAGCAAAGATAAGTATTTATAACATGAAATGTGAACAAAATACTTTTATTCTTAGGTGATTTTTAAAATACTTTTCTTTAGTAGGAGTAAATTTAATTCTTAATGAGAGAACTGGTTTTTGGTTACTAGGTAATTAATAAATTGAACTCATGCTGAAATTTACTCAAACACACCAACAAGAACTCTGTCATAAAAGACGAGAATCTTTATGAGAACCAACCTCATTGGTAATCTAAAGCTAGATACTAAGATCAGGCGAAGACAGCACGAGAAAGGCTATTCTTACTCACGAACATAGATTTAAAGTTCTACCTAGGTTAAAAATATTTTATGGATATAAAAATCTAAAAGAAAAGAATTAGAACTCAAAAACAGCCATAATACATACATATATGCATGCATACGTACACACACACACACGTGTGTGTGTGTGTGTGTGTGTGTGTGTGTGTATTCTGATAAAATTGGGTTTATTCCAGGAATGCAAAGATGTTTCTGGAATATATATAAGTGTAAATTGTCACACCAACAGAATAAAGTAGGAAAAAAACCTTATGATCATCTCATTAGATGCAGAACATGAATTTGATAAATTTGAACCCCCATTTACGATAAAAACTCTTAGCACAGTAGAAATAGCAAGGAGTTTTCTTAACCCAATAAAATTCTTCGACATTCGTTGGTCTTGCAGGTCAGGTATTTGGAGTGGTCCATTTAAAATAAATATCAAGATAAATGTGTTTTCCGCATTTTATTACAAATCTGAGCTATTACATTAAACAAAGAAAGTAAATAACAGAAATAGGAAGAAAATTTAAAAAATCAAAATTCATTAAAATATTTACGTAGAACACAAAACGATTTTAAGGTAAATTATTAGAAATTATAAGAATTAAATAGCATGGCTGGATATAAGATTAATATTCAAAAGTCGATTACCTTTCTGTTCTCTGACAACAAACAAAACATTTTAAAAAATATGCCACATATATTAGGAAGAAAAAATGCATAGTATATGAATAAATGTAACAAAATACATACAATATTTTCTTGGGAGAAATATTTTTAAATTGTTAAGACATAAATAATATCAAAATAATGGAAAAATAAACCATATTTTATGCATGAGAAGACTCCATCTAATGTCAGCTCTCTCCAGTCGATGTTTGGATTCGAAGCAAGTATTACAAGATTACCTTGCAGGTCACTTTTCAATGAATGATGCTGGAATAATTTGTTATTTATATGGGAAAACTCACATCATACACAAATATCGGTTTTAGACTATCTTCATAATTCTTTATGTACTTCCTTACGTTATGGCTCAAGAAGAGACTGCAGACTCATCTTGTATTTTGCGTGCCCTAGCTCTGGAGTCAGCCATTTCCCCCAGGATCTCTAGTTCCTTTTAGTATAACATGGTATTTAGAAACCAAGATCTGAGTGCTGAGTGTTCTCATTGCTACCAGTGTGTCCTTGCCTCTGGACCCTTTCATTGTATGTATGTGTATGTGCACTCACAGGCGTGTATGTTTCTATATGTATGAAATATATGTTTATGAAATAACTTCATAACTATACCTCTAATTCCAGTCCAAAGGAAGACAGAACAATAGAAATTACCTAAATAACAGTGGAACAATAGATTGAAAAAAATCAGAGAGGCTTAGGGACAATTGTCGGACAATAACAAAAGATCCAATATTTGTATCATCGAAGTTCCACAAAAAAAAGTAAAAAGAGAGTGGGATTGAAAAAATATTTGAAGAGTAATGGCTGAAAACTTCTTAAATTTGGCAAAAGACATAAATCTACAGAATCAAGAAACTGAGTGAATCCTAAGTAGGGTCAACCCAACAAGATCCATGCCAAGATGTAGCAGAGTTAAACTTCTGAAAACTAAAGAAAAAGAATTTTGAAAGCAGAGAGAAATGATGCATTACCTATAGGGTAAAACTGATTTGAATTCCAGTAGCCTTCTCGTCTGAAACTGGGGTGGGGGCGGGGGCAGAAGGTGATATAGCATGATCTTTGTTGAGTGCATCCACTTTTCTGTAGGACCATCCTTTGTGAGAGACCTCATCACTAATGCGCGTCACTTGATTAAAGTTGTTCTATGCCATTTATTGCTACAATTGAATCTTTTAACTGGGTAATTTTTAGAACCTGACTTCTACCTGTTTTATTTATTTTTTTAGCTAATTCAAGGTTTCGGTTGGTTATGTGGAACAATCATTTTGAAATTTCTGACATCTAAAATCCTAGGTGTTTCAGACCATGTAAGTACTTCTGGTTAAAACATAAAAACTACAAATGTGTACCTGGCTGCAAACTTTGAAGCCATCTTTTTTTACCTCTGTGTTTCACAGAGGTGAGGTCCCTTCTTTAAGGTCTCCAAGCCAGTTATCAGCAGTCAATTCTACAACCCTGAGTTCAATGATCTTTTCAACCCACTTAGAAAAAATATACCAATGAGGATTAGCGTAGCCTTCTAGGAAAAAAATTAGTAATATGTTAAGTAGTTATTTGTTTATATTTCAGTTAAAATACAAATATTTTTTTGTTTAAATAATGTTATTCATTTATTGCAGATGTTAATATATGTGTAGTCTGTCCTCAGTTTTGACATATAAAACTCTTAAAATCTCAATATAGTTTTATTTATTTGTAATTAGGGGCTGAAATTAAGAGGTGATTCAAAATTTGTACATTTTTCTTTTACTGTAAAAAGAGAATGTCAAAAGTTCTCTTATCTTTTCATTTTCAAGGAAATATATGGACCACTTACCCCTCATGTGTGGTGTTTTTGTTTAAAGCTAGTACCCTAAGTAATAGCTCTTTTTTTCAAAGCATAAGTCCCTACTTAAAAAAATTAGTTTAGGGGAATAAAAAACACTATAGAAATTTACTTCTGAGTTTTAGTACTCTCTTTTTGGATATGAGCATACTTGAGTATGTTGTACAGTAATACTCTGAAATTTGCCTTATCTGGTTCTATCCAGTTGGGACCCTGTCTAATGCTGAAGTGACTTCAACTTTAACAAGAGATTATAGTGCTTACTCTCTAAAAGTTCAAGTACCATCACTGATCAATAGAAATGAGCTTGTATACATGTTTATATTAAATAAAATTTCAAAATGTAAAGGATGTATTCGCTATTTCTTGCTAGCTTCGCATAGTGGTTTATTAGGCTTATTTGTCACTGCTGTTTTATGGAATGTTTGGCACATTTTGTCTTTTCCTTCCCTTTTTTATTGTTTTCAACTTTTCTATAGGAAGTATGCATTTTATGGTAAACTTTATTTAAGCTTCCTAATTATTTATCTGTTAAATTGGTGTATTATTTTCTTTCTTTCCTCTTTTCACATTGTTACCCAACTCCTTACGAATCTTACACACACACACACACACACACACACGCGCGCGCACACACGCATATCTTGGTACTCTTAAGAGACTTCCTTTATGTGACAGCCGTGAGAAAGACTTGAAACTAAAATGTGTTAGTTAAACTGCTGTTGGTTACCAGGCCTACTCTAAATTAGAATAATAAGGAAACTCTAAATTACCCTTGGTACTGATAGATAATGGGAACTATGAATAAAAGAAAACCACAGATAACCATATTATCTTGATATAAAATAATGTCTGTCCCTGTAAATATTTTGAATTAAGGTTTCACATACAAATATTTTCCTTTTTTTTCTGGCCTTCTGAGAGTGCAGTGGAAAAATAATTGTCTCGCCAACAGTAGATAATATATAATCAGTAGAAAATAGGCCTTGGAGATCAAGTAACTAAGGCAAAGTAATAGGCGTAGTTGTAATTCTTGTGAAGAATAGCTCATATTTAATGGCTTGAATGTATGTCTGAAAAATTCAAGAAGCACCGAAAATTGTAATCAATATATGAGGCTTCGTAAAAATGACAACGCGTAGAAAATTTGTTCATAGTCTACAATATATGATAAAAGAGCTTAACATGAAATTGTTTTTTTCTCGATAAGTGATCTGATTATAAAATTTCATGATTAACTGCATGGTAGTTTCTGCCTCGTAAATGTTGATTTTTATCATACCCTTTATCGTCTTTGCTTATTTTTTCTGGCCTCTTTCAACTTTTCATTTCTCCTGATATTTCTCTTTGTTTTCATGTTTCTTCATTCAGCACATCACACATATTGTTCACTGTATTATTTTTTTCTTTGAGGGCCAGCCATGTGCCTTGGATTTATCTGTTCTATAGACTTTATTACTATGACGACAAATCAGTTGTTACTGACTACAATTATTGGTGTAATTTCAATTTGTTTTACTCTGTTTTCTTCTAGATTCGCCTGAGTGACCTTATAGCCGCCAGAATCTTAAGGTTTACAGATTTCGATACCTTGATTTACACCTGCGCTCCTGAATTTGACTTCATGGAAAAAGCGGTATGCTGTTTTTTGTTGTTGTTTTTCCTTCTTTCCAAGTATGATGGTTTTTTGCTCTTAAGTTTTCTATGAATCCCAAACTCAAATTTTTCACTTAGAAACACCCAACTTACTTACCCTATCATGTGTTTACTATAGCGTTTGCTAATCACATGGCCTTCTTCACCTATTTTCATATGTGTAAAACCAGTAAAAAATGACCCCCCCATCTTATAGAGTTATTGATGATAGTTAAATGAGATAATCCGAGACAGTGCTTAATATACTGTATGATCCACGGTGAATTACTATTATGACAGTTCAATTAATTTTAATAATCTAGGTCAGTTGTAGGCATGGGACCACTCAGGAACAATAAATCCAAAATCTTGTTAAGTTTTTTTTAATTCAATTTTATTTTACTTTATATCCCAAATAATACAGAATTGTTTAGCAAGATGTTGCCAAGAAAGGTGTAGTACTAATCATACATTATTCTCTTATCTATCCAACTAGGCATGCATTCATTCAAAAACTGTTATTGGCCACCCATTACCTGTGAGGCAGTTCATTGTAATTTTGTTTATTTATTTTTTATTTCTTAGGTGAGGCAACCCTTGGCTGATCTCACAGATTGCAAGGAACTTGTCAGCTTACAGTCCCTTATTTTTTAAAATTTTTTATGCCTACAGCGCCTGGTCTTCCTAGGCGGTCTC
The DNA here is from genome assembly GCF_014176215.1 of Rousettus aegyptiacus. Classification (NCBI taxonomy): domain Eukaryota; kingdom Metazoa; phylum Chordata; class Mammalia; order Chiroptera; family Pteropodidae; genus Rousettus; species Rousettus aegyptiacus. The sequence continues at coordinate 40,146,588 of NW_023416288.1, read as the reverse complement.
CCATCCAAGTACTAACCCAGCCTGACCCTGCTTAGCAGCCAAGATGAGATGGGATTGGGCTTGTTCAGGGAGGCATGGCCGTAGATGACAGTCCATTGCAGAACTGCAGAGGAAAATGACTCAGTTCCTGCCTCCAAGATATATGTAATTTAGTTACGTGGTAAATGACTCCCTGTCGTAGTAATAGGTCATGAAAATTATTTAGCTGCTGATATTATTCCAGTATTTATTTATAATTACAGCAAGTGCTTAGGCTACTTTTCTTCCTCATTAGTTTTAGTTTCACATATGAAAATAGTGGAACTTTGCAGCCAGGAAATGACGATGTAGGGCTCAGTGATCAGCAAACACAGATTATACAACTTAATATTATGTAAATAAAGGAGAGATAAAACCAGAAGCAAGGAAAAAAATAATAGACATTACTAACTTTTGGTTTAATGGTTTTATCATTACAATTTTTAAGACATTTGTATAACTTTTTATAATTTTGATTCTTATATAAGAACATGAAGGTTAAGTATACTGTTAATGACAGATATTTTAAATTAAGAAATTTCATCGTGACATTCTATTTGACATGGCTTTTTATTCATTAAGTGTAAAATTCAATAAATGAGTATTTTGAAGAATTTGTTTTATTTCAGACTCCCTTGAGATACACAAAGACGTTATTGCTTCCGGTTGTTATGGTGATTACCTATTTTATCTTTAAAAAGGTATTTTTAAAATTTTTTATCACTTGCTTTTGAGTTCAAGATAAAGACTTAGATTAGTGCTAGTAGCTCAGAATTCTGTCTTATTTTTTAGGATGAACTGTTCACCTTTAAAAAAAATTTTTTTAATTCAGATCTTTTCTGATCTAATATTATATAATTTATAATATATAATATATATTTAGTAGTATATAATTAAATGAGAAAAGATATTTTTATTTATTCTTTCAAAAGAAATGTGTCAATTACCCATGATGTGTCAAGAACCACATTAACATCATAGGTACTCTAAGGTGAATGAGACGGTCCCAGTCCTATCTTATAACTTAGAGTGTGTGTGTGTGTGTGTGTGTGTGTGTGTGTGTCGAGGGGGGACGTTAAACAAATAATCACACAGATGACTAAAAATTGCAGTTGTTATAAGTGCTGTGAGAGAAACATACAGGATACCTTTGGTGTCTTTCAAATATAAAGTACATTCGAAGAAGTCTTGATCCACTCTGAGACATGCATAGGAGAAATGTGTATAAGCTATTAAAAAAAGTTATCCTCTGTATAGTAATTGTTTTCACAGCAGAAGAAAATGCTACCATTATAGAAGAAATAATGTTTAAAATAACACTGGCAGATTTTCTTGGTCCGGGAGTGGTTTATCTGAAGGCCTGGTTGAGGACAGCGGGTCCTTAGTTTTGAACCATCTTTATATTGCCTGCAGATTGTCTTGCCTAACGCCAATATTATAGATTTATTTTATACTTTTCAGCAGACAGCGATAACATGAGTTCTCTACCATCGCACCAAGCGTGGTCTGCTGAAGTTAGTTTTCTACACTCGAAGTCAAATTACGTCTCTTCTTTACGTGGTTCCAGTTCCCACATTTTTCATTCCCTTGTTCTCACGTAGAACCTGAATCATTTGTGAGTGAGAGTGGCATCTCCCTCGACATCCCTGTGGCCTCGCCCCTGATCCAATGCCCCAGGGACCTCTTGGACAGAGTCAGAAGAGGGGTAGTGAGAAGGAGCGGGTGAACCCCTCAGCTCTCCACTAGCCCGTTCCTGTTCCATCATGGCAGACCTTGCTGTCCTGCTAAGTCCGTCCCTGTGTGGAGGGGCTGAGGCAGGAGATAGCCAGCAGAGGAGAGAGCGACAGCTAGAGCTGCTGCCGCTGCTTTTTTAAAAACTTACGATCCATGGCTCATAAACACAATACCAGCCCCGAAACACACCACAGCTCAAACCCCGCACGAGCACAGCAGGTGCAATGCACGTGCATGTGGGCGCACATGTCCCCCCACCCCCGCGGCCACGGCGCTTAGCTTCTCTCCGCTCCCACGTGACCCCCTTAATCTCTCTAGTCCTGTCGTTGGTTAGTTTTCATCTCAGGGATATTACCGAGGTGCATTGAAATTTTCACTTGTGTTAAATCACTTCTGGCAAAGAAAGAAGGAGACATATATAGTATGGTTTTCCTGTGACACTACTGAATTTTAAACGATAAATGCATATATTTTATTAACTATTCCCTCAATAGGATTTTTCTTGCCTAAGTGACTAGAATCTCATACAGGTCACTTGAGACATAAACTCAGATTTTTATTTTCAATTAGAGTCTAAATTTCACTATATATTTTTCAGCATTTATCTGTGAGTATAAATCACACATCGTGTAGGGCGAAAAATTTTAAGTTCCTTGTAATATGTTAATCTTACAGTTTAAGTTGCATCTAGTAACTGCTAAAGACCCTGTGACCAAGTTTAGCACCCGCATTCCTCTTCACTCCGCCCCCACACACCCACCCTCACGGTCATCTGGTGCATTTTGATAAGCGCTATTAGGCCTTCTGTAGAAGTCACTTCAGGCCGCTAGATCAGGGAAGCAAATCTGCCATACCCAATTTTATAATGATCAGGAGTTTGAGTGAAGGGGCGGGGGTGTTATAGACCGTATAGGCAGAGAGAGAAAGAGACAGAGAGAGAGGAAGGGATGGAGGCGAGGAGGAGAGAGAGAGAGGGAAAAGGAGAGAGAATGAATTAGTTTCCTCGTTCGTTTGGGGAATGAAGTAAACTAAGGTAACATAACCTCTGCACATGGAAGAAACTGCCCCCTTTGTGGAAACCAATCCCCCACCTCGGTCCATCCCCCTCCCCACAAAATATAAACAAACTCTCGTAAGGAGTTATTCACATATAAAAGCTTAGAATTTTAGAGTTGAAACATCTTAAAAATTTATTCCAACACTAATATTTTTAATTTTATTTATTTTAAGGGAAGTTATAATGTCAAAAAAGTATTTGGCTGGGGCGTAGTTGGAACCGAACTGTTCCTGAGGACTCACTTTCACAATAAAAATACTTTTTTTTCTATTGAGGGTGTTTATGTTAATTAATCAGGGCATTTTAATTGTCACATAATTTCTTAGGAAAATTTCATGTTTTGATTCTATTCACAGAGTTCTCGTGAAATTTTGTGTGTCTTATCCGCAAACACTTATCTAAGGTAATTATATCATAGTTTTAAAATCATATGGTATTTGATTATTAAATAACTTGCTGTCATATCAATTTTTCAAATGAATGGACATTAAACTTTAGCATTATGATTAAGAAAGGAGACCTAAACCAAACTTAGATGTTTTCTTAAAAAAAAAAAAAAAGACTATTATTCTCATCTCTTTTATGCATTCGGGACTGTTATAAAATATATTTATATTTGTGAATTAACTCAAAAGTTAAATTAATTTAGTTTAATTTTAGCATATGACTAGAATTTAAAGTCAATAAACAGATAAAAGCTAAAGTTCTATTTTGGTGATTCTTTTTCTTTAACTTGCAGAGAAAGCATAATGATTTGTTTTTCTGAATAGTCACGAAATAGCTTTTTCTACATTTATTGTTAAAACTATTTGTCATTCCACATTTTCGGTGGTTTTAGTGAAGTCACTTGAGTTCACTACGAACCCCTTATCCCGTGCTTATATTTTCAGTGGACAGTTTTGTGGTCGCCAGAACAACTACTTAGAATCTTACAGGTGAAACTGGTGTGATGACAGAATCTTATTTGTTGAAATCTTTTCCAAACCAAGAGGGTTAACAGGCCCCATTCTATTTTGCTCTGGTCAGATGGAGCTCTTGACATTCTAAAAAGTGTATTTAGAGCCCTGAAAATGGGTAACAGAAGGAGAGCATGAAGGCGCCTGGGATGTTTAATTGGAAAATAGAGACCTAAGTGGTACCTGGAAGCTGTCCTCGAATTTCTGAGAGGCTGTAATGTGGAAGAGGACAGACCTGAGGAGGTCAATGGGCGGAAGTTACCCGTCTTCCTTAGCGATTAAATAAATACCTGAAAGTGACAGCCCTGTGTGTGTATGGGCTGGGGGGTGAGGGAGAGGCTTTAAATCTCAAAAATAGTACATGATTATCGTAATGCATTCAGACAACGTAGTTAATCAAGAAAAGAGAATGTTCCCCTCTGTTAGGTGAACTCCTCATTGGTGTCGATTGTAAATGGCTTTGTATATATCGTTCTGGAAACCACATACAGAAGCACAGTATTTTTTTAAAAGTGGAATTGTAGTATTATTATTCTGTGACTTGTTATTTTGGTTTAACAGTATGTCTTGGGCGCCCGCCTAGATCTTCTTCAGACTTTGTAATGGTCTCCACGTTTTAGTTCATTATCATGAGTGACTGGCGTGTACTTAGCCATTCCCACATCGATGGACGTTTAGATTATACTTATCTTTTTGCTGGAACAACCATTGTTATAAGTAGTGAACATCTTTGTACATGTATCTTTGCATGCTATTTTTAGTATTTAGAATATTTGAAATGAGACTGCTGGATCATAAGGTATGTATATGTTATTATTTGATAAATACTGAGAACTTACAATGATGAGAATGGAGAATGCCCCTTTCCCTGACTCTCGTGAACACCAGTGTTGTCAAATTTTAACTTTTTCTACCTGATAGTTTAACAAGAAAGTAACTCATTTTATTTCGTAAGTTCTTTACCAGGAGTTTTACATCCTTCTGTATGTCTCTCCCCTCTTCATTTTTCTTCTTGACCATTTGAAAATTGATTTGTAGTGTTTCTTATGTTATGGACACTAGCCTTTTGTCTATTAGGTGTGCAACACATTCTTCTAGGATGTCAGTTTATAGTTTATTAATGATCTTTGCCCTTCTTCTTTGTTTCTAGCTGTCTCCAAATGTCTCCGCTAAGCTGATCTCCTTAGCGACCCTTTCTGTGCAGGTATTCCCAAATTTTTGCTCCACTGTGTTGCTATGGGTTCATAATTTTGTTCTTGAGCCCTTTGGAGGCCATTTTCTTTTGTGGGTAGCTGTCTAGTTGTGGTTTTTTTGTGAAAGAAACAAGGCTACTACCTCCTATTCCATCGTCCTGCTGATATCTTCCATAGTTTTCTGGTTTGCATACCGATCATTGATCAATCTTGCATTCATTTTTGTAGTGTGTTGAAATTATTGGAATCTACATTTTCCCCCTCAAATGAGGTATTGTCCCAACACAATACTGTGTAATTTATCTTTTCCCAAGTCATTTGAAATATCAGTTTTAATCACATAGTAGTAAATTCTCATATGTACGTGATTCTGTTGTAGATTATGTCTTACATTGAACCATTTGATTGTTTCTGAGTCAGACCAAGGTTATTTCAATCTCTTTTTCATTGTTGTTATTTTTCACATTTGCTTACATTTGCTTTTCCAGGTAAACTTTGGAATAAATGTGTCTAGAATCCCCCAGCCATCCACCAGGATCTAGTGCAACAACTTTCAATTAATTCAGAGAATTTAATCTGTGTATAATTGATTCTCTAGTCCAGTAATGTAGTACACCTTTACTTATTAGTGCAGGCAAGTCATGTAATCCCTCTGTGCCCCAGCTTCCCTAAAAAGGAAAGAAGACCCTCAACCTCACAGTGTTACTCTGTGTGTTAGAAGCGTTAATGCATGTGAAATCAAGGCCTTGGAACTTCTGACAGCTTGTTCTAATTGTATGGATGCAATTTCCCCTTAAACTTCTCTGAAGATAATACTTGGAATTTTCATTTAATACTCTCTTACTTCTTGCTTTAACTCTGTTTCCTGAGAGGTCAGTTCATTTGCTGATTCATCTTGTTTCTCTCTCATATTGTTTGTGTCTCATGATTCAGTCGTATATTCATATTTTAAATCAGCTACTAGATTTATTTGTATCAGTAGTTATTGTCGGGGTCCTTGGCGAGCATCATAATTACTTACCTACTAGGCCTCTCATGTGCAACAGCTGACTACAGGGGAGCACTTACCCACCCCTCCCCACAGACTTGACCGCGTAAGTCAGGAAGGGGCTGTGATGAAGACAAAGTGACCATCCCGGTGACTTCGCTGTCTGGAGAGGCCTTCTCTGACCACCGTATATATATATTTTTTAATCTCTGGATCTGTGTGTGCCCTTGAACTCCTTACTTTCTTACTTCTCTCTCCAACCATAAAATCTGTATCCCATTTCATAAAACTAAGATGTCTAACCTTTCCAGTGGAACATTAAAAAAGGCAGTCTTATATACTCTTGTATGAACCTCATATTAACACCGTGAGGATAAAAACGGTATTAATATTTTTCACTCTGTGTTCACTGCACTATCTAGAACACAGTAAATGTGCCATAAAAATCTAGGCAATTTTTATACATAAATATTTAGTAAATTTCTTAGACACCTTTTCTGGAACTAAAATATTTCTATGTTTTACTGAGCAACTTTTCTTCTAGTAATTTATCCTGAGGAACTATTCAGAGATGTCCAATGTTTTATGTATAAGGATGTTCATGTTATTTATAATTGTGAAAAATGAAACCAACACAAAAGTTCAGCAATACTTAGAGTACTGTATATACTATACACGGTTGAGTATTTAATAGACGTTCTCTTTATTCACTTACCCTTTCAGAGATACAGTCTCCAGCAATCAGTAAAACCTATTTTATCTTAATCAAAAACAGCTTTTTGATACACCTTAAGTAGGATGACTATAAATCATGCTTTTTAAATTGCTATAATTTTTAATGCTATTTTCTAGTATTTTTAATTTATGCTCCTAAGTAGTTTAGAGAGAATCACATTTTTCAAATCTGAAATGAAGTTTATTTCTATGCGATTGTATTATAATGGACATTTATTAAACAGGGAATATTTTTGTTTTATTACAGAAAACAGCTCCTTGACCATGGCGAGGTAAAGCTTTTATTTTAATCCCTGGTAGATTTGTATATTAAATTCTAACTTGAGGATAATTCTCAAAGGTGTAACCTTGCTGGGCGCATCAGGATGCTTCAGTGGTTCAGCCACGGTGATACGTTTCTGCTCATCTTCTCACATTTTAACCTGTTCTGTTTGGAACGGTAGTAAGGATTTGAAAGCCAGAAGGCTGATTTATTACCATGGCAGCATAATTAAATTAAATTACCTTCATTCATTTATTCCTTCATTCATTCAGCAATAACAAGCATTAATTTCTAGCGCGCTGAGCTCATCAGCCACACCCCATCGGGGCAGGTCCCTGTGGCCCAGTGACTGGCTGTCTGCCAAGTACACAGATTTGATAGTCAACCAATGAACAAGCTTGGCAGGGTTACAGGACACAGAAGACAGTATAGCGCTGTTCTTGCCCTCAAGTATCATACATTTTAATGGAGACATGAAACAAATAAGACAGCATTTTATATGGTGCCGAATTATTTTGTGGCATGTAAAGGATGATATCAGCATGGGCTGGAAATAACGATGTTCCGAGTAATGGAACTCTGAGTCTTAAGGAAAAGGTCAAGTGTAAAGGAGAGGGTAACTAAATTTAAACTTAGTGGGAATAGCTCATGATGATAACTGATACTTTTTGAGTAGTTACTACGTGCCAGGTACTGTGCTGTTTAATCCTCATAATAATCATATTCCCATTTTGCAAATAAGGAAATTATCTTAACTAGCTGATGCGACCTGTTAGAGATAAAACCTAACATTTTAATGACTTGACTTAGTAGACGTTTAATTCTTTGCGGACATTTAGTAAAAAGCAGGGGTTCCCAATTAGCGGGCGGCTCTCCGACAGCAGCGAGTAGGAGACGCGCACACCTTCCCTCTGCGGCCGAGGCCGAGGTGTTCCTCCGCGTCCGGCTGTCAGCAGAGGGGAAAGAGCGTGGAGGATGGGGCGCTCGGGGGTTCGTTTCGCCTCCTGCCCACAGCCAGAGCTCGGGCGCGTGGCTACGCCTGACTGCCAGCCACCAGGCTGGAAGCCGTTTCCAGACAGGTGCCTACGAAGAAGAGCACAGGGGGCTCTGCCAAGAAATAGAGACCCAGAGAGGGTCAGGGCCTTTCCGCAGGTGTCGCAGCTCACTTGTAGAAAAGCTCGCATTTGAACCCAAACAGTCTTCTTTCCAGTGCTCTCCGAGTGAGCGTCAGCGCTTCCTGCTTCCCGTTTGCAGGGTATTTTGTTAACCGATTTACGTATATTCATAATTTCCTTCTCCCAACAACCCATTGAGGTAAGTGAAAAGATCCTTGTCCTAATGAATAATAATGGTTTTTAATATCCTGTAAGAATACTTTACTATATGTATTCATTTAAAAACGTGACGTGAACATGGCCTTTTGTTTTGTGTTTTTGTAGCTGATTTTTCACACATTGCAGTTGTTAGCATTTGCCGCTCTTGCCATTTTAATTATGAGGCTGAAGCTGTTTTTGACGCCTCACATGTGCGTCATGGCTTCCCTGATATGCTGTCAGCGGGTAAGGTATTCATTCTTTTATAACTAACTACACCGTAGCACCTGTAGCAACTCCCGTGTGGTTACCATGACTGGGCTGAGTGACCTAAAGATTTAAGTTGTTAGTTCACGGGATAAGAAAAGCAACTTCAAGTAGCTTTGAAAACCATTCCTAGATTTTAACTGATATGTCTACGGCAAGGGATGAAGCACGCTTTCCTCTCTGTTGGCATGCTGTCTACAAATGTCATGGTTCGGAATTCAGGTTGGTTCACGAAGAGTCCCTTGGCCCATCAGAGCTACCTTCCAGTGCTCTTCTAATACCAGAGTAATCTCTTTGGCTCAGAGAATCCATAGGAATGATGGTCAATTCTTGGGTTCCATTCCTGTAGCTAATATGCAAAAGAACTAGACAAAGTAGCTAGAAGTTTGGGACCAAGGTACTTCTAGAAACACCTTATTTAGTTTTGACAATGAGAGTCTTGCCCTAGAGTATCACAATGCTCATTTTCCTGAGAGGAATATACATATCTGTTAGTTCTAGGATGTTTCAAAATTATGATTTGCTAACCTTAATTCCTGGCAGTAAATCAGCACTAGAAGGATCAGGTGTCCCTTCCTTAATTCTCTTGAGAGGAAAGAAAGCTTCATTTCTAACCGGACCCTGTAATTCGAAAATATTTGCTGTTTTCAAATACTAGGTGATAGTTCTGTATGTCATATTAGTGGTCTTAATGGTATCAAGTGGTAATCCACCTGGGTGTAAGCAGCACGGTGAGAATTTATTATTGACCCTAGAGCACTCTTCATATAAGAATCATAAATAAACGGTTTCTTCCATTTCAGCTCTTTGGATGGCTTTTTTGCAGAGTTCGTTTTGAGAATATTGTCTTCGGCATTCTAACATTAATGTCGCTCCAAGGTTGTGCAAACCTCCACAGTCAATGGAGCATAATAGGAGAATTTAACAATTTGCCGCAGGAAGAACTGATACAGTGGATCAAGTACAATACCCGGCCAGGTGTGTGGCTAGTTTTATATCACGCGTCGATGCTCTCGTAGATTTTGAACCTGCTCATTGTGGTGTGTGCCAAATCCCACCTTTTCCCAAAGTGATTTTGCACCCTCTCTGAATCCCTCCTAGCTGTCCAAAGATTTTTCATGAACATCAGTTATTAATGATTGTTTACAGTCGTGTGCTGTAACACTGAGATCGTTACTGTATTTTAACCCTAACGAATGACAAAGAAAGACGTCTTTAATAACAAAATATCACACCCGGTGACCGGTCACTGGAGGAGATACTTTTACCTGTGGGGAGTAACTTCTGTCCGTCCGTGGTACCTGTTCCAACTCTGTCAAACCAGTCATGTGCAGGAGAGTTAAAATCCTGCACATTTTCTTCACTGAATCATTTCAAAGAGATGAGTATACATCCAACTTTTAAATGCTTTAAAATATTATGTTTAGCTTGCCTTTTTTGTTCCTATCTTCCAAAAACAACTTCAAGCAGATAGATATTTATTTTATTTTTAAATACCTTCCTAGAGAATAAGTATGTTCTACAGTGTTTTCTATAAGTAATGTATAATCTCATCCAAGACTACTTTTAATGTTTAGTAATTTTCTTTGGCACAAGTTCTTTATTATGGTGTATTTAAATCTATCCCATGCCTCCTTGAGTCAATTTCCTCTCATCTTTTATCTCTTTGAGAGTCCTCACTTTACTAATTAGCCATCAAGGTAAACTTTTCCGTTAAGGTAAAATATCATTGTAGATGTTTGGTTTATGGCTTTCGGAGATGACAATGCTTCATCACTCAGAGAACCCAGACCAGTTTAATCAAAACTTTAAAATTAATCCTCTGCTGAATTTTCCCCTGTGCAAGGTAGGGGTGCATAGAAGACTCGCTCTGTAGTCCCCCACATGCCTTCCCAGTTATAGCTATTTTTTCCCAAGCTTCAAAAGGTACCTGCTTTTTAAATCTTTTCTTTGTTTGTTCCAGGGTTTGTCTTGAGTTCCTGGCAGAGAGTGCCTGTGTCTGGCAGCTTACCTTTCTAGGATAACTCCCACAAACTCCTACCTCATTTCGGCCGCCTTTTTAATTTTCTTATAAATCTTTTCCATCCCCGTAGTACGAATTCTCTCGTAGTTACCACGTGTTTCTTAAAAGCACCATGAAGCTCTCTTTATGGTCTGGATGGGACTAGTGCTTATGTCTCGGTCACCACGTAGGGTTGTATGGTTTGTGCACTGCACAAAGATGCTCAGTTGAGAGGAAAGCGGGGACTGAAGTCCAGCCTAGGTTCCCCTCACCAAGCTGTGTCTTACTGAGGCTCTGCAAAGTCAAGAGGGGTACTTTTTTTCGAATCCATACAGTAGGCTGAGTAGATACTTCAGTCTATTTATAGGAAAATATCCTCCTCTTTTCCTTTCATGTCATATTTTTCTCACTGCCGGGGGAAAGAAGAGTGCGGAGAGTGTTTCTCCCCGTCTCCCTGCCAATGATGGTTCTCCTCAGCGGTTCCAGCCTTCCCGGACTGGCCTGCAGAGTTTCTTCCTGATGACCCTGGCCCTGGCCTTTCGGTCACGTCAGCCCAGGCTTTCCCAGCCTCGGCACTCTTGACATTAGGGGCTGCCCTGTGCGCTGCAGAATATTCAGCAGGATCCCTTCCCTCTACGTATCAGATGCCAGAAATGTCCCCAGATGTTGATGGTGTCCCTAGGAAACAACATCGCCCCTGGTTGAGAACCACTGCTCCACCCTAAGAGCTTTCCATTATGAATGATTGAATCTTGCAATAACAAACACACAGTTCCACTTCAGTTGACAAACGTAGTTACAGCACGTAAAGAGATTTTACTTCAAAGTTACATTTAAATTGCTTAGTTATATTTTAAAGTAAACATTGAGTTATTTATAGCAGATCTAAATAATGTGCTTGTTCTTATTAGTGGTTTTTATTGTGCTGATTAAAAATGGTAATAACCTTCATAATTTCATAATCAAAAGTGCCAAGAGGTAAGCATTTGGTCTTTTTTGTCTTCCAAAAGACAAAATTGGAACTGAAGCCAGATAGTAGATTTGGGTGAATCCCTAGTTATACAAAAGACCATGCATTTATACCTGCCATTACTGCAAAAAGTAGTACTAGCAAGTAATGAAATGTTTTCATGAAGTGTACAAATTATCTACAGTCAAACAGAAGCTAAGAAATCTTAATTATGAATATTTAAAGATGATCTGATGGAAGGAAACAAAGCTTTCCTCTGACAAGTCCTTAGGACAACAGTTCATGACCCCCAAAAGTCGTTTTAAAAATGAACCATGACACGTGCCCTTTAGCCTAACAGTCTCTCTGTGTCTCTGTAGTGCTATTTCTTAGTATAGTGCTTGATGTGGCAAGAAGCTGTAGTGAAGAGGGTACGTTCTGATACTTCCTAGCTGGGCAAATCTTGGGCAAGTCACTACATCTACAGAACAGGAATAACACACCTTATAAAGTTGTGCAAATTAAATTGTGTAATGAGAATAACAATAGTAGGAACAGTTCCTGGCACCAAGGTAACATTTAACACAAGTTAGCTATTATAGTGGACAATCAATAAATATTGAATGAAGAAATGAAGAAAAATAATGATGCCAACCAATAGTTATTATTTAAATGTACTTCATCTTTCTTAATTTCTTAATAATATTATTAACAAGTAACTTTTGGTTTTCTTTAAAACGTCTTGTTAAGGAATACAATCTTTTTCAGATGCTGTTTTTGCGGGAGCCATGCCTACAATGGCAAGCGTCAAGCTGTCTACCCTTCACCCCATTGTGAATCACCCACATTACGAGGATGCAGACTTGAGGTTGGCAGCCTAATAAACTGCTGAAAACTGAAAGAAAAAAAAAAGCCAGCTTTTCTCAAAGTGAAAAATGTGTCACATATTTATGACTAGCTTCGGTGCATATGTGCACATGTGTGTGCGTGTGTGTGTGTGGGGGGTGCATGCGTGTGCGTCTTCCAGTAAAATGCCTCAGTAGTAGTATAAGAGGTGAGGTGGATTTGGTCCACGGCCTTAGTCGGCCAGCTCCTGCTGTGGACCCCACAAGCCCCTCCGCCTGATTTAGGAAACCATTCTGCATCTTATTCTGCTGGCCAATAACTAGCCTTTTTAAATAGACAGAAAAAACACATGGAATTTGCTCTATGACATGCTTTTATAAAAGTTTAGAGTGCTCTTTTGCCAGCTGGTTAGAACACTAGTTTCCATTGAGGTCTGAAAGTTTTGTTTTCCTTAAATGATTGACTTAAAAAATATTTTAATCATTCTAGTAATCGTCAGGGTAATCTCTTCCTTGTGATGCATTTTCGGCCTATTCTTAATGGTAAAAATTTAGGTTATTTAAAATTTAATGTCCGATTGTGGACATTGGGAATCTCCTAGCTTGAAATCCTAAGAAATGTCTGCTGCACGAATGGTTGGTTATTTTTTCAGGATTTTATAAAAACTCCCATTTGGGGCTAAACTATGTATTGTATCATATTTTGGAAAACATTCCGGTTTCTCAAGCTTCTGTGAAGGCACTTTCTCTGACTGCTGCCACAGTGCCCATTTTTTTAATGTTCTATTTGGGACATTCAGCTTCAACTTACATGATTTTCAGAGCTTCTATAAGTGAAATCATCTACTGAAATCTATGTTTTCACTATATTCAGCCTCTATCTGTACGTATTCTATCAGCACAATAATTATTTTATAAATTATGTAAAGAAATTTTATATCCTGAATGATTATTTTGCTACCAACTTTCGACTCTAAACTAGTTTATACAAAATGCAGACTGCTCTAAGTTTTAGCATGTGCAAAATACAAGTAGGAATGCGGAAACCACTACCCCCAAATTAATTCATACTGTTTGGGGTCAGAGCTATAAATGTTCTATCCGGTGAGCATTAAGATTTTAATTTGCTGGCAAAATTTTTTTAATCTATTCTATTATCATATATTAAAAAATTAATAACCTGTTTTTTAATTTAAAGGGCCCGGACAAAAATAGTTTATTCCACATATAGTCGAAAATCTGCAAAAGAAGTAAGAGATAAATTGGTGGAGTTACATGTGAATTATTACGTTTTAGAAGAGGCGTGGTGTGTTGTGAGAACTAAGTGAGTATGAAAACCTTATGCTATATGATATAGTATATTTTTAAGCAACAGCCGTTTGACTTTATTACAGTAATCCTGATTCTTTACGAATTTTTATTCTAAATAAATTTTGTTAAAATATTATCCTGGTATTTTATTTAAAATAATCTTATGTAGAAATGTAAAATTATACTATCATTTAAGTAGAATCTAATTTAAAAAATAAATATATAGTGCATTTTAGTTTCCTGATCTTTAAATTTTAATTTGCTATCTTAAATGTAGCCTTTTGTCTTAATTTTTCAAGTTTTTATGATAATTTTTATTAAACATGTATAAAAATACAGATTTGAATTTATAGCAGAATGACATATTAACATGCAGCTTCTACAGCCAAATTACATTGGATTTATAGGATTTATGAGAAAAGTTTCACATAACTTACAAGGACATAATGAAAACATTTCTAATTAAAAATTTTAAATTTCTGAATTTCAAATCTCAAAAAATGATAAAACTCTAAAATTTTTAATTGAGCTCTTGAGGCCTTTTTTTGGATGTCTTGAGTTAAGAGGTCCTTAGTTGTAGTAAGTCTAACATTACAATTTTTATTTTTCCTATGGTTAATTAGGAATGAGACTATAACACATTTTTGAAAAGCTAAGTTCAGAAATTTTAGTAGCTAATTTTAATATCTAATTTTAATAAATATATCTAGGAAGAAATGGCATCTTGGAAAAGGAGAAACAGAAACCTTACAATGTTAATGTATGTGCATATTATATTAACGTAAAATTTAATGAAACAAAGAAGTCTTCAAAACAAAACATATTGCTACAGATAGAGATATTTGATGACAAAAGGATTAATTCATCAAAAAATACAGAATCATCTTAAATATGTATGCATCTAAATAGAACTTTAAAGTACACAAAGTAAAAACATCAGAACTAAAAGAAAAAAAATAAGCAAATCTTCAATCATAGTTGGAAATGTTAACATTCTCTTCTTTACTGAGAAAAATAGGTTAAAAGCCAGTAAAGCTGTAAAAGATATGAACGACAAACAGTATCGAATAACCTGATCTAATCGGCATTTATAGAGCATTACAGAGAACAGCTGGAGAAGACATTTTCTTTTCAAGGGCACATGGAATAGTCATTAAAAGAGAATGTGCTGGGCCGTAAAAATGGTCTCAATATGTTTAACAGGTTTGAAATCACACAGAAATAAATTACAAATCAATAATAAATACTTGGTAAAGCCATACATATTTGGAAATTAGGCAGTAAACTCATGGATAACTTATAGGACAAGGGAAAAAAAAACACAAAGGAAATTTAAAAAATAATATCTTTTACTTGAATAGAAAAGGGGTCTTTTCAACAATGTTGCTGATCTAACTGGATATCTGTATAGAAGAAAAATTGAACCACAATCCATACTTGTAACATATAAAGTGGAGTACAGAACTAAATGTAAGAATTAAAATTATAAAGATTTCTTAGAACACAACGGTAACCATAAATAAAGAAATAAGTAATTTACATCAAAGTTGCAATCTTTTCCTCAAAAGATATTTTTAAGAAAATGGAAAGGCAAACTACAGACTGGGAAAAATATTTTAAAGCATAGATCTGTTAAAAGACACATATATGGTTTATATAAAGAAATTTTACAAACTTATAATAAAAAGTACAATTGAAAGTGGACAGAAGACTTGGACAGACATAATGCACCAAAGAAAATGTGTGAATGACCAGCAAATACATAAAAAGATGCTCAATAGTGTCAGTGTTCAGGGACATGCAAATTAAATCCACAATGGGATACCATAACACATAGTCTAGAACAGGAAGGGAAGGAGGTTCCCTTCCCTGTCTTGGACTGTATGTTTTCATGTGAATCCACATCAGTTTGAGCTCAAAAATATGAAATTCACCAAGAATTATATTAGCTTTTCTTTTATTTGTCTCATCCTACTACTAATGGTCCTTATGTTTTGAAAATGAATTTTTAAATATATATATATATATGAATATATACTGAACCTTTATTATTAGATTCAGTAAGATTGGTTATTTAGTTAACTGGAACATGAAAAATGCAGCTTACTTAATTTCATGTTTATCTCTAAATATCGAACTTATGCCTTTTGAAGTGATGCTTTAAAATCTTTAGCTTGTTGAATAAATTAGCCTCTCAAGTATAAAGGTGTCTACTCTATACTTACATATTTCCACTGGATAGGAATGCATTTTTAATACCGTTTACTATGTCTTTTTTTCAGGCCTGGCTGCAGTATGCTTGAAATTTGGGACGTAGAAGACCCTTCCAACACGGCCAACCCTCCATTATGTAGCATCTTGCTCAAGGATGAGAGGCCCTACTTCACCACAGTATTTCAGAATAGTATGTACAGAGTATTGAAGGTTAACTGAGGATGGGACCGCCCACTACACCGTGGTGCAAAGAAATGCATTAAAAACAGTCACTTTGGCTTAACTTACATTAATACGAATCACAAGCTTTAACAAGGGACCCTTAGAAAGAAGGTATTAAAATGATCCTGCTTTTCCGGTTACTAAAAGGTAAATGATTTCACTGTTTTCCATTGAATGTCAGCCTTATATTAAGCTTGTCACTTAAAAAAACTAAATTGTTTCATACTGCATAAACAAATATTCATCTTAAAATTTTAAAGAAAAATGCATGTAAAAGAACAATGAATTTTAATCAATCAAAGATACATAAGACCTTTTGTACCCAACTAGGTGCATTGCTTCAGATTTTTCTCTAGTACCAGGATGTACCAGCTCAAACACTCCAGACCACTTAGTACAGACAGCTGTTTCTGAAATGACACTTCCTTCAGATCCTGATACTGATCACAACTTCTTTACCTCTATGAGGAAATTCATTTCTAACTATGTGTCCATTAAGGCTTTTACTAGCCTTCAGGAAAGATCTCTAATCACTTTCAATAACTTTATCATTTCAAGTTAAGGACTTTTAAAAATAGCTTCCTTCATAATGTTTTGAACCCCTTGAATTTCTTTACCCAACCAGATAAGTATTTCTTCCATTGTTTAGTTCTCAGCCTAAATTCAACAGGTTGTTAATCCGTCTTTAAAATCTGGTGGTTTTTCTTTTAATATCCAGGTACAATAAAAATTACTATTGTTCATGACCAAATTTGGAGGTTAAACATGATCAGAGGAGAAAATCCAGTTAACTGTATCAGATGAGGTTTTAAAACTTGAGATCTTGAGTGAAGCAAAGGCATTTCATCTCGATAGATCTGTGGTTCATTGGACATAGCCTTTTTTTCTGGTTGCCATCTTTCGTAATAACATTTTTAAGTCATTTGGTTTTGGTTTTGAATGAGGAAGGTGATGTTTTACAAATTGTATTCCCTAATATAAAACTTACCAAACAATAATGATTTGAAAAGTGGTAAACAGTTATCTTGAAGATATTGTTGCTAAATCAAAAGATGAACACTCAGTCTGCTTTATAGCTATTAAATATGTCACATCTATAGTGTTTTAAAATGTGTATCTACTTTAAGTTAACATCACGGAGTTTTTGTAACTCTCTTATGTTCTTGGCCCTCTACATTCGAGGTAACAAAATGACTGAATTCCATAGATTAAATCACTTATAGTAGGTAGGAGACTATATATAGAAAAACCAACAAAATTATTTTTCAACTTTTATAGTTGTAAAATATTTTATTACAGGATACCAAGCAGCTAAGAAAGCATGCCACATGTTACTTATTTTAGCATTTTTAAGTAATTTGTTTTGGTGTGTGAGTCAAAGAAGGAAAAGAGACATAACATTTAACATGCATAAAATTAATGTAACACATATCGGATGGCATTTCCGTAGGAAAGATTTTTTAAAGCAGTTGGCAGAATTCAACGACAACAAAAACTAGGGCGAGTTGTATTAACTAATAAAATGTTCCATACGAATATAATGTATTAATGTGGATTTATGTTATTTTCATGTACTATGTATGTTTAAAGATTTAAAAAGCCCTCGGAGATCTGTGTGTTTTCCATCTTTCCTCACCCTTTACCAAACATACATTTTGAAATCGAAAGAGTTTTGATGAGAAGGTAGAAATCACAGGTTCCCGGCTGTATTGACCATGTTGGCGTTGGCAGTGGCATTTCTTAGCCACGTTGAAACACTTCCACATAGTCTCGCACAGAAGGCTGTGTCCTGTGATGGACCAGCATGGGCTTTGTAACCCGGTGGGGATCTGAGCTTGAATCCTGGCCCTGCCATTTAGCAGGTGTCTTACCTACCAGCCATTCAAAAGGTATTTATTGAGCACTTACTGTACACCAGGCATTGTGCCAAGCCTGGTGGTGTTTCTGACTCTCGGAGCTTCAGTTTCTTGACCTGTAAGTCAGAATTCACACTACCAACTTGTCAGGGTCATTACGAGGATTAGTAAGAATGTGCAGAAGTGCTTGGTACACGTGGGCACTCGCCGAATGTTGGTTCCATTTGCCCCCTCTGCCCCACTCACTAAATGGCCAGTTCAGCAATATCGAGTTACATGGCCGATTATCTCAGCTCAGGGTTCCACAGTCCCGCCTCTATCCTGTGTCCGTGAATAGGAACACCGGACTGCAGCTTACTTTTATACAAATAAACTGTGTATGCTGTTGGCGTCTCACCCGTATGTATTTTATCATTTATTCTTTTGACACGTGAAGACTGTGCTTGAACACTGTGGGCCGAGCAATGGGCAGCTTTTCCCCCAATGCGAAGACGTGTTTTCCTTGGCTCCCTTGGTCAGCGATCATGTTTTTGCGCGCTTATTTGACACCACGGCTAGACTAGATACACAGAAGCTACAGCAATCCGCCCCATCGCCCCACTGTCGGGGGCCGAGGTACGACTTCAGTGAAAAATACGTATTTTCTGCTCATTTGCTGCTAACAGATAACACATCGAAAAACAATGGATACTCTTCATGTCAATTTTGATAACAAAATTATGTTTACGTTTAATCTGTGTTTATTGTATAAGCAATACAAAGGCATAGAAATTTAATTTTGGGGAAAAAAAACAGGAAACTTGAAAGAAGGGGAAAATTATTCAACAGGTGCTGTCAACATCTCATTGTTTTCCAACCTTACTCTTAGGCATGCATTTTTTGCTTGTTTTCTTTAACAGTTTAAACAGTTTTATGTTTTATCCTTCATACAGTAAAAACAGAAATGTTATAGACTTTTTAATGGCTACCTAACATCCTTGGTGTGTGTGTGTGTGTGTGTGTGTGTGTGTGTGTGTGTGTGTGTGTGTGTAGCCTAAAAGCAAATAAAACATCAGGAGAGGCACAACAATGACAGCTCAGGAATAATTAGTACAGAACCTAGGCTGGCGATCACTTCTAGAAGAGAATGCAATCCAGGAGGGATTCTGGGAGCTTGCACGTTGCTGCTTGGGTGTTACCCGGCTGTTAAGCACGTAGGTGTCCATTTTATCGTTCTTTAAGACGTACATAAACTTTATAACGTTTATTATATTTTACACCGTTCAGAGTGTTACCACGTCAGTGGTTCTTAAACCTCGGGCCGTCTTTCGGCGGCTCCAGGGTGCTTAAACAAGCATCAGGAGTTGTTCCAGCGACTGAGGTCCAGCCAGTCAAACAAATTTTCGACTTGTAGGTTTTATGGAGCATTTTATTTTATTTCCATCAGTGCCATTTATTACTTAGTTTCTTCAAATGGCGGGTGATGTGCTGGTGCCTTCGTTGAACAACACGGACTGGGTAGAAAGAATGATCGTTTTTGATTTTGTTTTAAAATATAATGAAAGTCATTTATGTTCATTAAGGGGAAGTTGGAACTTGTGACGAGAAAATATATGGTCTTCCAGGAGTAGTACAGCTTCTTAAAAGTGAACGCATCGTGGTTCACAGGACTCTAAAAAAGACAGCATTTATGGGAACTGTATTACAATTCACAATTTGATGCTTTTCATTGATAAGTCAGGTTGTACAATATAATATGGCTCCTTCGTGACCTTAACTTAGCCTCCGTATGATGAGAATTCTGTTTTCGCAACCCAACACATCAGTGTATTTGATGGATTTTATATATTGAACACCCACGTTCTATAGCATATAGGAAAAATATGCATTAAATTTGTTTTTTATTTTTTTTGAAAAGGTTAAGATTTTTATTGCCCAACTTGCAGCAGCCATTGTCACAGCTCCGGATCTGTGAGATGTGCCCCCTTCTTCACTGTTCCAGACCCTTGTCAAATTTCAGGGTTCCCAGAACGGAGAAAAGTCCTCGGAGAACGATGGCTCCAGGCATTCAAACCACGAAGGCGTAGTATGTGCACACTGTACACGCCTATGAAGAGAGAAACATTGAAATTCGGTTATAAAATTACTCTAGCCAAGTCCAATTATTTTAAAAGAAGAGTCGGGCTTTATTAGACTCTCTTTACAGTGTTGTGAGAAGCAAAACTCTCTTAACCTGAAATACAGTGCTTGCTTATTCCTCATACTTAATGAAATGACTTCACGTATTATAAAAACGATTACTTTCTTTTAATAGATGTCCACTAAAAACATTAGAGTGCAAAATGTTTGTTTTCTATAGACCTACCGCCATCTGCTGGCTATGAAGTATTATAACACTTGTCATGAAATAGTTGCAAAAACTGTTAGTTTGCATGTATTTTTTGACAAAATGGGAGAAATCTGGGGAGAGACAGAGAGAACTCAAGGACTCGGACTACACTTCTTTTTAGTGGCGATTACCTCTGCAGGTGGTCATGGAACAGTAAATCCTGGCTCTTGCCTCCCTCGCCCACCCCGCATCTGTTAGTTCTTGCATCTCCCTCCTTCCTCCGGCGCCTTAAGGAGGGTCTCCTCTGCGTGGGCCACCTGCCTCCCTCTCCGGCATGATCGACACTCCCAACGTGACGCTTTTAACTTCAGCAACAATGAACTGCTTGAAATCCCAGCATCTGTGTTTCCAGCCCGTGCTCACGCCGTCCCCTCCGGCTATCAGTCTTACACGTCCTCCTCCTCCTCCTTTCTCTTCCTGGTCACCCGTCACCTCTCTGCTCACAAGTCCCCGCCTCTCTGAAGCCGTCCTAGCCGTCTCCTCCACGGTCTGCTCATGCCGCTCTGCTTGTCATGTTTGATTGTTTATCCGTTTGCCTTTGGGAGCCCTGTTGAGCTACGAGCCACTTAAATATAGGAGTTGTACCTTATTTATTTCTGTCCAGCTCAACACAGTAACTGGCACATAGTAGGTGCTCAGTTAACGTTGCATGAAGGAAAAACAGAAAATAACTGGTTAGAATATAGGGGAAAATTGAGGATAGGGAGGTTGATGATGCCGTTAGGTAATTTTTATTGTTTGCTGTCCCAACGATATGGCTAAATTATCCCAAACATGGATCAACATATTCTGAATCATTTCTTAGGTCTCCAACACTGGGGTGTTCTGGGGATCAAATAAAAATATTTGCATGTGGATTAGGACTGGGCTTGGATCCCTGCTCTTTACCAGTGGGACGATTTACTTAACACTTAGATTTTTTCTCACATGCAAAATGAAGACTTTAAAAGTATATCCTTCTGTTAAAGAGAAAACCACAGGCCACAAATAATGTCACTTACACTAAAGCCTATTATAGTACCAAACCTAGATTTAATACCTGACTTATTTGTGTTTCAACCTTTCCTAGAGATATAATCTTAATCAACCAGTCTGGAATTTTCTACTTAACATCAGTGAAGTAATCTATGGCCTGGGCCCTCTCCATCCCCACAGAAAGAAGAGACAGTCCTCCTGATAAAAGCCCTTGCCTATTGTTCTCTTTCCCAACCAAAAAGATGATGTGCTGGTCGAAAGTAATTCTTTCTCTTCTTTTGTTACTAGCTCCCTTGCCCCACCCTCCTTCTTAAAACAAACAAAACAAAACAAAAACAAAACCCCTCCATTTCGTACAGCCTCTCAGAGCACCCTTCTCGTTGCCGGATGGGATGCAACCTGATTAAAGAATCACTTAGTAGAGCCCATTAGATCTCCAAATTTACTCGGTTGAATTTTGTTCTTTCACGCCTCAAAATGGTCTTTTAAAGAGAAAAATAAGGTAATACACGTAACACATATAAAATAGAATAAGCGCCCCAAAGCTCGCTTATTCTTTTTGTTATTGTTTTTGTAAAGTTAGATCAGCATCAAGCAAAGGCTGGCTGGACGGGGTTCCGAGCCTCCATCAACGGTTGGTTTACGCGTCAGGGACCGTCTGTCCCTTCTAGAGCCCATTATCAATATTTTGCTGTGCCGGTTTGAGAAGATTTACTACTGTGTCGTTTCTCTGATGTGGACGAATAAGGGGTCACCTACGAAACCTGATGAGCTCAGGGGAGGCCAGCATGGTGAGCTCCACAAACTCAGAGATCGAAAGTAGCCACAAAGGGTGATTCAAACATAAAAATTCCTTAAAGTAGTCATGGCGGACAGTCCTGTCCTGGGCCTGCAGCTCCCCTGACAAAGGCGGACCCTCACCTGCAGGGGCCAGTCTGCTGTCTTTTTGCTGTCTTTAAGATAACAGACCTTTGAAATGTCAAGGTAATCTTCTTTCTGAGACCCCCGAGGGCACAACCTTGCGCAGGAGCAGAAGACCACGGTTATCTGGTTCCTGAAATACCGTCTCGCAGCTCTGCGGATGTTCTTCAGTAACTGTCCTGTGCCTACGACGTGCAAGAAGTACGTGTCACTCTGTTTTGCCTTTTATCCAACCCCAGAGATTTGCCCACTTTGCTTTCTCCTGCCCCCTACTCTGCCAGCGACGGATCTCAGGCGACTGTCCTATGTTCCTTTCTTTGATTCTCATGGATAAAATAAGCTGCAAAACGGCCATTCTCTGGAGCATTTTCTCCATCCGCTGAGATCTTGCTTCCCAGCAATTGTCATCAGTTGGGCTCAAATAAACTCTTATAAGACTTTTTCTTAGGCCGGATGTTCTTTCAAAGACACGGATGAAGACTAACGTATATTTTTAATTTTAAGGAGCCATTTGCTGGAAACAGAAAATGCACACAGCCCGAAGGTATGACTCTAGCTTCTCCTGCAAAATGGCAGGTTGCGGTAATGTGGTGTATCGTCTGGTTTTAAGTTTCCAAATAACTTTGAATTTATTTGGGTGGTCTTTGCCTCCAGGCATAAAAATAAGAAAGCCAACAACCCCAAACCTCCAGGGTATGGTTTCTGACAAACTCACCAGTGAAGCGAAGCAAATCAAAAAGGATAAATAACTGCTTCTCAATCAAAAACGAATCTAGATACCATCAAGGGAGTCAATGTCCCGTGTTCAAAATTTACCTTATGTCACGGCCTGTTGGGTGGAGGATGGGGGAAAGTGGATGTTTCTGTTTACTTTCAGAGGGAGTTTGTAGCAGTCTCTCTAAATACCTATTTCGTAGCAGATTTTACCTTGAGAAAGAAAACAAAAAGGTAAACAGAGGCGAAAGTTTGTGGCTTGGTTCTTTAGTAAATGGTTCTATTGCTCCTTTTCCTACCCCCCACTCCTGCTACCTGCAACCAGGTGAGTAGAAGGAGAGGGATGATGAAAAGGGCGAGGGCAGACCGGAGGGAAGGTGAGCAAGCGGATGTTGAGGTGAACGGCAGACAGTGGCCGTCTGGGTGGCTCCTCATCACAACCGCTTCCTAAACCTCTCGTTTACATGACTGGGCAGAGCCATGACGTAGTAAACAGTCAGAGTGGGAAACCGGGTTAGGAGACCAAACTCTCAGGTCGTCCACAGAGGTTGGCGAGTCGACCGCATCCTACCCGGCTTTTCCACACTCTGCTCCCGCACTGACCCTGGTTTTTACTCGCCATGGCATGCGATTTTCTCTGGGCCTACCGTCAGTGCCCAAGGAAAAGCAAACTTCAATTTCAGAATATTTTAGCTGCTATCATTTCAGGTGGTTTGTGATTATGGATTCACATACGCTCATGTGAAAAAAAATATTCTTTGTCAAATATTTTCATGCTCTTAAATCTTCTGACCCACACACACGAATCCATACTCATGGGTAGTATGCCCACAGCCCTCCTGAGGCAAGAGCAAAGTCATAGAGAAGTAGAAAGAAACCCTTGATGGAGAGACCTTTTTTTTCTTTAGAACCACTTCCTCCTACAGGAAAATAGTCACCATAGTCAAGGCAAGAAATTTGGCACAACAAATTTCCAAACTGTCTGCATCTATGGTAACATCAGACATTAGATGATAAATGTGAGAGTATAACCAAAATATCCAAAGTCACATATTTTGTTCTCCAGATCAGAAAAATATAGACAGAAATAAAATTTCCACTTCCTCTTTTATGTCTCCACTATTCTGATAAAGACTCCCATCGCACGATCTACAACATTTTACTGCCTTTTATTCTACTCACCTTCATTTTCCTTAGGAGTACAAAAATATGCCTTAATAGTGAAGCAATTGCTTTACATGCCCAAGACCCAGCTTAAGGCCTGGCTTCTCACAGGTACCTGGTAAATGTCTTCAGGATGAATTTATGTATACAAATAGATTCTACGAGCATGGTTTCCATGGAGAACCAGAACTGGGCGGATAAGGGAAATCGATGGCGTCTTGACATTAAAAGAAAAACAGTAACCGAGCATATCACAACGTTGCTGTGATGGGATCCACTCGCGGTCTGCCCCTTCTGCCCGCAGCCGCCACTCTCCCTCCTGATCAGCAGAAGGCCTCGCGCGGGCCGCCGGCTCTGTGTTTAGATGGTGTCTCAGCGGCTCTGACAAGCCCGTTGTCTGCGTGTGACTCAACCCACCGGCACTGACCCTGCTACTTCCGGAAGAGGAGGAAAGAAAAGCCGTTTCGCCACGCCAAAAAGTCAAAACGACTGAAGCTTGTAGGTTCCAGTGGGAAATATGTGTGTGCTGGAGTTCTGGAGAATTCCATTCCCCCAAGGAAGTTTTAGGAGATGGAGGAAATAACACAAATATTTATCACTAAAAAACTAAAGTGAAAATGGGTAGGGCATGCACTATAGAGCAGCATGGGCCATCGGTCACATGAAGAGCAAGGAAGTTCCTGTTCAATGTGTTTGCAGTTATGTGGGAAGGGAAATTTTAGGGATTTTTTTTTTAAAAGTGACATTGCTGCTGGAGAAAATATGATAGAGGCTCCTACCAATGAGGACAAATGAGTAGGAGGTTTCGTTTTCTTGGGCCGACATAATTTGAATACTTTTAGGCAAAACTACTGTGCCTCAGTGTTTTCTTTAGTCAAATGGAAATAATAATGGCTAACCTTTCCTTTTCAGTCAAGACTTGAAAGGCCAGTTGCCTTCCCGCCCCCCCTCCCCCACAGTCAGCCTGATGCCTCAGTAATACTCAAATGGTTTTTTTTTTTTTTCCCTACTCAGATACACAACCCCTACCGGCTTCCTTTTCACTTTGTAAAGGACAATGGGAAAAGTTTTTTACCTTGTACCCTTGTCTCCAACACTCCCTCCCTTTACCCGACCCTGCACCCCATTGCAGACTGATCTTCTCAAAGACTGGCTGCCACACATATGGGCCACATTTCCGTTCAGAAGTTTCAGACACTGTCAAATATCACCGATCAGGCAAACCACCCTGCTCGTCTCATCCTGGGCCTCCTCGGGGCTGGTGTAGGCCTGGGGAGGCAGGGCGGGCTGCACTAGGGTAGAGGGCCAGAGAAGCAGGCAAACAGGGCATCGTGGAAACCCAGGAGGTCCTGCCCACAGCAGGGCCCCGTTTCTTCTTTCCCACGGTGAGAAGTTAAGTCGTGGGGAGCTGTGGACACAGACTCTGGTCTCAGGGCTGGTGACCCCTGTGGCAGGCTCGCTGCCAAACCAGGGGGAGGCTCAGGTTTCTGCACTGGTCCCCCGTCCCAAAACGGACGGAGACTGCTGGCCATTGGAAGCCGTTTCTGTTTACTCGTTTACTAGCATCCATTTGCTGGAATTAAAAATTCTCTGGAGAAAATCAGATTCCCACCTGAGGCGGTTCTGTGGCAGCGCGAGGCGTGCGAGGGGGATTCGGCGTCGTTTCTGCGGGCGCGAGGTGTTCCAGCCACAGGACGTGTGGCATTCAGCCGGACGGCGTGGGCGCTCCGTGCAGAACGACTGAGATGGCATCTCGCTGATACCCCTCGGACACAGACGTCCCCAAATTGGCAAAAGCCTTGGAAAAGAACATGAAATTGCCCTGACTCACACACCAGCAGATTGTAAGTGCTTTTCTTGTTTTTTTTTTTGTTTTTTTTTTTTTTTAACTAAAAAACATCTTTAAGGCTCTCGCAGGAGCACAGACGTCATGAAGCAGGGCGCGTTTGGTTGTTAATTCCGTCGAGACATGGGGGAAGTCAGAAAATCTGTTCTTAAAGGAGGTCTTCATGCAAAAGTGAAAATGAATGACTCGTAAATGTTTAATGAGCTGTCCGCTTCGCACTTGAGGGACATGGAGATCAGAACTGTCACCTGAGTCTGGGTAAACTCAGAGTCCCCATTTCAATTTCGTCGTGGTGATTAATAGCTGTTGGTTGACTAGAAAGACATCTGGCCTCGCCAGGCTTTAGTTTGCCTGTCTCTGAAGTAGAGAAGATTCAGGGCGACCACTCCTGCCGGCGCCAGGCCCCCGAGGTTGGCGAAGTGTTGACCCTTTTCCAGGGACGGGAATGCAGGGATGCCCGATCGGTTTCTCAGAGACGTGTGACGTCTCATTATTATCAGACATGCTTCCCACGACAGGAAAAAAATGCTGTCACTCGTGCCAAGAATCTGAAAGTCAATTTCAAGGCAAAGTCAGACAATTAAAAATATAAAGGATCACATTTCTGCTATGTGCCAGGAACTGAAAAAAAAAAAGACAGAGGGCAGAGGGCAGAGATGAAGTCTCTGCCTTCAAGGCAGAAACAGACATATAAGCCAACAGACACACTGATCACGCACAGCAATTACAGGTAACGGTGGGAGTAGTGAGGTGTGTTTCCAGGATATGAGCATATAAATGGGACCCTGGATCTTTGTGACCTCTGGGAAGTTGAAGCTACCAATATGCAAGTGAGTTGCATGTGGACTGACAGACCCCCACCCCACCTCCCTACACGCACACCCACCAGCAGAGCTCTTGGCACCTTTCCTAGAGAAAACAGAAGTCATTCCCACAGTGTCTTTGAAATTCCTACATAACCAGCGCTCTTGAAAGCCTTCCCGAAGAGAAGAGCGAGGGGCAGGGAGATGCAAGCCGTATGTAGGGTTCAGTCCTGTTAGGTATTAAATATTCCTGGGGCTGCCGTTGCTGGCCAAGATGAAGTGAGATCTCTCTCACTAACCACTGCTCAAAACCAATTTTTAAAGAAAACCCACCCACCTAAGGAACATGAAAAATAAACAATAGAAGGCAGGTTAGAGAGGAAAGTCAAAAATTGAAGAAAAACCAGCACGGGAGTGAGTGAGTGGGGATATTCTTCCTCTTTAATCTCACGTCTGAAAGAATCCCAGTTCCGGGACCATGCAGCAGGCGGACCTCAGAACTCTCAGCGAAACCTCTTTTTTCTTTTCTTTTTCTTTTTCTTTTTTTTTGGACCAGAGCATGAAAGGGCGCCCCCGTGAGCTCAAAAGGGTGAGACGCGTCTTGATTTTTTCTTTTTCTTTTTTTCACTCTTTTCCCCCTCCTACTTTTAACACAACGGTGTCCGTAGTCTGGAACTTCATGGCGGCGGCTGTGGCCTGAGACCTTAAACACTGAGAATAAAAACAAAAACAAAAACAAACAAACAAACAAAGAAACAGTCTCTCTGGTCAGAGGATCTGGCAAAGGGTTCCTGGTGGTCCAAAGGAATGGAAAACACCCTAAAACTGTGGTTTTCTCTCTTTTTGTCTCACCACTGTGCCCTGCACGCAGCTCCGGTCACACGGAGTCGCATAGCAAAGTGGCCTGAATGAACTCTGAGAGGAACTCAACTTTCCGGCCGGAGGAGGCCAGCACAGTGGCCCTGGGGGGGGGGGGGGGTGGGAAGTTTTGGGGAGGTCAGAACTGGAGAGGCAGTGCTCTGATTCTGTGTCCAAACCAGCACAGTTCTGGGCAGGTGACCAGGCTGCACGAGACAGACTCACGGAGCGTAGCCACGTGACGGGGAGACCACGGGGCTTGTGATCCATACCTCGCGGGGTCAGGACGCTGCTCAAACACACCAGCAGACGAACGACCAACATTCTCCAGGGGGTTTTCCTGGAGAAAACAAATGCAACAGTCTCCAGAGGATTTTTGAAGGACCCGGAGTCTCACCGTATAACATCACATTTTCAAAACTACGATCTAAAATTTGTTAATAAACAAAGAACCAAGGAAATGTGATCAGCTCTCCAGGGAAAATCTATCGACAGATGCTAATCCACTCCGAAACAGCACAATGAGCGTTCTTTTAAAGTACCTATCTAGACCATATTCTGAGCCATTAAATAACTCTTAAAATTTTTAAAGATTTAAAAACATACCAAGTATATTGGCAATAACAAGTATGTATGACCATAACAGAATTAATGGGGAAAAAAAGAAAGATATCTGAAAAATACCCAAATATTTGAAAATTAAACAACAGAATTCTAAACAGCCCATTGGTCAAAGAAGTTTCAGGAGAAAAGGGAAAATAGTTTTAAATGAATAACAATGAAAATACAACATAACAATTGTAGGAAGTGTTCAGAGAAAAAAGTATAGCATTAAACGCTCATACTGAAAACAAAGTCTCAAATCAATAATCTAAGCTTTCACGTTAGGAAACTAGAAAAGAACAAACTAAACCCAAAGCAAGCACGAGAGGAAACGCTAGAGATAAGAGCAAACTCAAAGAAAGTGAAACCAGAAGAGTAACAGACAAAGTCAATGACAATGTCAATAAAATACATAAAGGTCTAGTTAAGTTAACAGAGACATTGAGAGAGAGAGAGAGAGAGAGAGAGAGAAAGAGAGAGAGAGAGAGGCCCATGACCCCAGGGGTCGGCCCCTTAGAGAAGCTGGGAGTCCGTTCGCTGGGGAAGACTATCAGGCCCTTGGGCCCCAGGAGGAAGAGAAGCACTCAGGAGGGGCTGTGGACGTCTCTGCAGACCCCCCCGAAAGGTGCCAGGGCAACGAGCAGGTGGAGCCTGGGCCCGGGGCAAGCCCGAGGCCACGCGAGAGCAGCTGGGTGTCCGGAACCAGGCTGCACTGAGCCATGCTCAGCCTCGCTCCTGATGATGGCCTAGCTCTGATAACTGTCAGGACACCAGGAGGTGTGGCTGATTAGGTGCAAAGATCCCCTCAGGAACCTAGAGACAGAGAGCCTCTGGGGAGTGAGGTCTTTGGTTCAGCCAGAGTCAGGTTCAGGGCCGGGCTCCTGCCCAGGACAAAGTAGACTCCTGTGGTGCCCTCATCCCCGGTCCCCCTCCCCCCCCTCTATAAGAGGGATACCCTAGCACAGCTAGAAAGGAAAGTGGCTAGACACCGTGCCTGGCATTCAGTAGGTGCTCACCGCATACTGGTTTCTTTCCACCCCCCTGAGAAACCAGGCTACCCAAGGTCATTTGTCAGAATTTTCACTTTGGGGAAGAAAGACCTGAGTCCCCAAAGAGCCAGGCAGAACCGGCGGCAGCCACAGTGGCCAGTCCCTTGAGGAGGATGGCTGGGCCTCAGGGAGCAGCCAACTGAGGCGGGGGCTCACAGCAGTCTGTTTCCACAGGCAGAAGAGCCTTCCAGAAGGGCGCAGGCCAGGCCCGCCCTTCTAGGGGAGACCTGTCGAGAGAAGGGGTGCAGGCAGGCGGGACGACGCACTGGGCCCGAGGGGAAACGCTGCACAGCTGGAGAGTGGAGGTTCTGAGAGGGTCTGAAGGCAGTGACTCGCCCCTGCCCGAGACCAGCCCCTGGCCGGGAACTTCTAACGCAGGAGGCTGTGAGCAGCCCTGCGCCACAGCCGGTCACACACAGCTGGTCCTCCTCCCGCCGCACCGCGAGGCCACAGGCCACAGGACAGCTTTGTTCTCTGAGCATCAGAGTGGGTGGCGGTGGAGAGGCCGTACTCCCTCCGGGGTAGCTTCCCAGGCCCCGAGAGCTGGAGACGGGCATTCCAGTGACAGGCGGGGCACAGGCCAGGGCTAGTCTTGCATCACCTGCGACACATCCCATGGAAAGTCCTAGAGATCCCAGCATGGGACTCACAGGGGGAGGAATGTAAATGAGCCTGTTAATTTGAACTCACTTGCGTCCACCTGGTGGAAAGGTAGGTAAGGTGGGAATAGCGATGATGAGTAATTAGCATTTATTGAGCATCTGTCATGGGCCAGGATTCTGCTTAGTATTCTACGCATCTTATCTACTCCCATCATGACCCTGTTCCCTCCCTCTCCGTCTTCCCCTCCTCCTCCTCCTCCTCCTTTTTCTGCTTTATTGTAAGAAACACCTTGATCGAAGGAAACTTAGGGAGCAGAAATGTAAATTTAACGATGAGTCCTTTTCACTGGGCCTTGATTTTACGACACGAAAATAAGCCGGTTCTCATTTAAAAACAACATATTTAATAAAATCGACACTTGGTAAATATTTGCCGATTTAATTCATGACACATGTGGACGCCAACTGAACATATATTTCATATACCCCGGAAGTGAAGAAGATCGCGTCTGGCGCAGCACGAGGGATTGCCACGCCGCAGGGACCCTATTCCCATGGTTTCCCAGGTGACTGTCCCCCTCCCGCCTCGGGACGACCCCAGGATGCTGGCTGCGCACCGGCCTCCCAGGTAGCCCTGAGTTCATTACAAATAAAAGTGGTTTTTACGCATTTTATACCTTTTTGCCAATCTGTTTGGAAGAAGGAGATGAAAATTTGCAATTTTAACAGACAATGTTTGCTCAGAACAGAAGCCAGATTAAAAGATCAGCTGGGGCTCAGAGCACACACGTTTCTCTGTAGATCTAGCCAAATGTGAGACCAGGGAGCGGATGTAATCCGACATCCAGGCAACGCTCTGCAGGCCGCCCCCGTGGCCCCCACCTGCCTTTGCCACATGACTGCGCACACGGCCAAGCGACTCCTCAGAGGACTGGAGGGAGAGCCAGGGCTGGCGGCAGGCTTGGCGCCTCTCGGTGCCAGAAGCCACCTGCACCAGCATGGTGCACAGGGACAGCCAGAGTGGCCTGGAGCCAACGCCTTCTAGAAGCCAGCTGGGTGGGGTAGGGCTCATCCACTCCGCACACCTCCAGCCGGGAGGAGCCACCTGGAGGACGGGGTGGGAGGGAGGCCTGGGTGGGGCCATAGCCGGCTGTGGTCCCACAGCTGTCTGGTTACTACGGCGCTAAGGGGAGTGAACTGATTCCAGCTCCAGGTCCAGCAGGAAGTTCCTGAGCGACCTGGCAAGTTACTTCTCTTAGAGCCCGCTGCACAGCATACCACCCCGCACTGAGTGGCAGAAAACAAAAACGGGCATTTATCATCTTTTTTCTGTTCGACGGTCGATGGGGCCAGGCTAGACAGTTTCTGGTCCTCCTGCGATTAGTCACACAGTGCCCTCAGCTGGAGTTCTGAAGGCCTTTCCGTTGATGTGTCTGGTGTCCAGCGGTGAGTCCTAAATAGCTGGGGCCGGAGTTGGGGTCCTCGTGCGAGTCCCCCTTGCACAGCGTGGTCCCTCCGTGCGGACTCTCCAGCGTGGTGGCTTCGGGCAGCCGGATGTCCTACAGGAAAGCTCAGACTCCAAGGGAGACTTGCCTTGGAGAGGGGCAAGTGCAGGTCAATTGCCTTTTGTGACCTAGACTCACAGGTCACATGATGTCACTTTGGTGGAGGCCATCTCAAGTCCTGGCCTTGGGCCCGGGGAAGAGGTACAGGTCCCTCTTCTAGATGGGAAGGGTGTCAGAGTTGACAGCTGTTCTTTGAAACCTCCACAAAGCCTCAGTTTCTCTCTATGTTAAGTGGGAATAATAATGCTTCTTGGGCTAGATCTTTTTTGGGGGGCGATGGGAGGATATATGGGGCTAAGGCAGATGAAAGTCGCCACACTTTCACGTGGTGAAAGTTCAGCGTCTGTCCCAACCTAAGAGGTGGACAGTTAGGAAAAGTTGTCTCGTTGGTCTAATTCTCAAATTGGACCATATTATAATATTTCAGAGGCTGAGAAGCAAAGATAGTTTCCTCATTGACATTCTCCTCTTCAACAAATAGATCGCTCGAGCTGTGAGAATCTCACCCCTGGGACCAATAATAAAGCCATTTTGAAAAAAAGAGAAATACTGCCTGTAGGCGGTTTTCGTTTTGTTTTTTCCTGAATTTGCCCTTGATCAAACTCAGGACGCCAATCACCGCTGCCAAGCTCGGCGTCCTGTAAATGTAGCTGCGTATGAACGTTTACAATGGAAAGAACCGAAAAGCAAAAACAAGTCGTTGTTGTCCTGTTAATCATAAAACACTGTGGTCGTTTTTATTCTATGTACAGAAATAAGTAAACTCGTGTCCTGCACCAACCACTTCGATTGTCACACTCATAACAATCAATCGCACGAATGTAGTGGTTAGCGCACTTGGTTGTGAGTGTTCTGAAGTGTGAGCTGGCTTAACAGAATGGAGAACCGCAGGGCTCAGGCCCTGCGTGGTGGGAACATGGCCAGAGCTCAGGGTGGAGGCGGGGGGCTGTGCGGCCAGCCGGCGAAACGCAGGGTTCCCCAGGATGCGGCCACGTCCTGCTCCCCGCCCCCCCGCCCCTGCCTCTCCCTGGGTCTGTTCATTCTACTCTTTCTGCCGGCTGATTTTTGCCTGCTGCTCAGCCTACGTGACCAGCATAAGGCGGCTTGCTCCATCATTTTTTATTCTGAGCCCTTCATTTAGCAGACTTGCCCAAGCTAAATTAGATCTCTTAGTTATAGGTTCAAATTCTTGGAAGAGAGGATGTGCTCTGCCCTGCATGGGTCAGCGTCCATTCGTCTGGGGTCAGGGGTCACGTCACATAGTATGGCTGCAGGTTCCTGGGTGTAGGTGGGCAAAGGGGGGTACGGGGAGAGCAGGGCTGGCGGGGACGGGCTCGGGGGTTCCTTCTGAAAGGCAGGGGCACTCCAGAGGGCGGCTACTACAACGTGTTTACAATTATTTACTCACAGGTTTCCCTGTTTTATCAGACTTAAGGGCAGGACTCCATTTTCATCATTCGTTCCGTCAGTATCAAGCCCAAAGTGAGGACTCAGTGGGGGCTAGATTTGTGAGTGGAAGATTTTACCATCGCATTTCTTAAATAACAAAACCGCCTAGAGCTCTGGCCAGGGGTACAGACTTTGAGAACCTTGTGATCACGGCCCATGTCTCTTTTAACTCCGTCTCATTTGAAATGGAACCAAGAGCCCCATTTCAATGTTTGAAAACCAACTTCTCTAATATGGCTTCTTTTCTTTAATGAAATATCAGAAAATGCATTTTAGGTGGGATTCTTACTGCTTATGACGAGTGACAGAGAGTGAACAACGATTGAGGTTATGTCTGAGGACATAGCATTTGGGCTAATAATCTAAAAAATGCTAATATGGATTGAAGACAATTGAGGTATGTTTTAGAGCCTGTGGACCAGAGACACACAGGAGCTTTACAAAATCTATTCATTTGAAATGAAAGGAAAGGATTTGGGGTGGATTATCGGGAGAAGATTGAAGACAGGAGAAAAGCGAGCAGCGAAAATCTACCAAGCTAACCCTTCTCAAAGAGAACCCAAATTATGCACCAGTCTCGTTTCAATCAAAGCATCACAGCGTTCGTTCTGTTTGAGTTTTCGTGAGCTAGAAGGGGCTTAGGAAGTCATATATTTCTTCTTCTCACAGTGTCATTAAGTAACTAGGGCAAAGTCACCTAGCTGCCCTGGAATGTCACAAGAGTCCACAGTGTCCAAGCATGTAGATGTCCTGGGAGAAGTGGCTCATTTTCCCCCCGAAGCCTGTCATGTGCTGTTTCAAGGGGGAGAGTTCTCAGCCAGGAGCGATTTAATCTGACTTAATCTCATGCGGTAAACGCTGTGGCTTCCGGAATTTTTGTCGGGAAGTCATGGCAGGCAGCGGGGTGCCTTGAAGCTCATCCCAGCGACTGCAATCTTGTGACGTGTTCCCTCCTAGCCCCCTTTCCCAGAACAGCGCTGAGCTGGGAGGCCTGGCACAAACTGCTACCTTTTCCAGCTCAGTCACATAAATACCTTTTCCCTGGTCTATTTTCCAGGCCGGTAGGTTCCCCGGTGACGGTGTCACAACCCGCCGGGGTGTCGCTGTAGGTGCAAGTCATTCGTTACCAATAATAGAGTTCTAAAGTCTGCGGGTGGCTTACTTTTCAATACATGAATTAAAGAGTCCCCAAGTTAATCCCCATGCCACACTCAGTCGCCCTGAACATACTTTCTCGTGAAAAGCCTGTAATCGTTGGTTGGGCTTTTATGGCCTTTATGTTCAAGGACGCAATCGTTAGCTTACGGAGAACCGCTCTTATGGAGAACCGCAGCTCATGGTGTCCATCTTTCCTGAATGTTCCGCCTCACAAGACAGTCAAGGGTCAGGCGGACCGGCCCCATCCGGCTTCATCCCCCCGCAGCCCCTCTACCTCGCTGTCTGACTTGGAACGAGTCACACGGCCGCTCTGTGCTTTTCACCCTGTAAATTGGGAATAATGAAAGTATGCATCTTGCAGGCTGTTGTGAGGATTAAATAATGTGCGTGACAGACATAGAATAGTGCCTGGGACCCAGTAAAGGCTAGTTTTATAGCAGTTCCCGTTACTTGTTATTCTGAGGCTTTTCATTTTGTGATGTTTTACCCTTCTGTCTTTGGGCGTAAAGAGCAAGCACATCATTCCTACGTGGAATGGGTCCTGCGCATAAATACACAGGGTGCCTCCACCAGGATTTCTTTTGTTTTCGCAATGTGCCTCTTCCTTGGCTGGCTCCAGAAACGTCTCAGCCTTGGGGAGCTCCAGAAAGGAGGATCTGGGGCCAGGAGCTTTTCTCTGAAGCATTTCAGGACTCTCTTCACTGGCTCCTCACTCGCTCCTTGATGCATTCCTCTTTCTCTACATCCATCACTCCCGGGCTCTTTCTGTTCCTGGCCAGTCCAGGAAGGAGGGGGGCGGGGAGAGTCTGCAATGTAGCAAAGCTGCCTCTAGGCCCAGGGCAGGAGCAGGAATCCAGGTGGCATGTCCTGGCGTGCCAGGCGGAGGTGCCAAACTATTTTCCAACCGGTGCTGCTGTGTACCGCTGTGTACCGGGGGGGGGGGGGGTGGGGGTGGGGGAAGAGGGTCAATTTAGCATTTGCGACCTATCTAAGCGTTGGAGAGACTACAACGGGGGGACTCAGAGGCTGGCACCAGGACAAGGGTCCACCTCGGATGCGTGAGAGCCACTTCTGCGTTCTGATCAGACTGACGCCCCGCATTCCTCGTTACCTTATTGTTTTTTTCCTTTTATGGTACAGACCCTGCGTAAAGACAGATTAACATATACTTAAAATCAATCATATAACCAAGGAATGAGAATGGAGGTGGTGTCTTCTTTCCTTGAAGCTGTGGGTCTCGGCCTCGCCACTTGGCAGTCGCCTGGGGAATTTCTAGGTGGGGCAGATGGCCTCCCTTTTGGTTTCATTGGTCTAGGGGGATGTCTAGGTTGTTGCGTCTCGAAAAGGCTCCCCGGTCATGTGAATGCTGGCAGAGCTCCGGGGGTGAGACCGGATGGGCCTGGGGGTCTGCACTGGGCAGGTGTGGCTACACCCCTGCTCTGCTCCCCACTTGGGGTTCCAAGAAGGGGTTAGGTGACACCAAAGATGCTTCCCACAGAACCCAAAGTACCGTGACTGTGTAACCTCTTAACAAAGGTTTATAAATAGCGCACGACCCGCTGGTATCATCTTCGTTTTCTGGCAGTATTTTCAAGACCTGTTTCCAAGATTCACCTTAGACTACTAAAGAAGAGTTATTATGGATATTCCACAGCTATTCCTCCAAAAATATGACTCCGAAAAGGAGGACGAAAGGTAAACTTTGCGAAAATGTATCTCTATTGCTCTTTCCATTGCCTCCTACCGGCAAGATTTGTTTGCCTCTCTGAGTGTCTCCGTCACAAATGTATCGATTTTTAAATATTAAGAACAGGTCTTTGAGAAAATTTTTGTTTTCAGAAAATGCAAAATGGAAGCAAAAGAAAGGATCTTAATTTACTCGGAAGCGTGATCTCCGAACACTCAGAAGCGATTTATTTGGAATGGATGAATCTTAAATCCTTTTGGAATAAATAAGTCTTTGCGAGGTGTGATCAGGAATCTCCTGGCTAGAAATGCTACTACCTATGGCCTCACCCTAAATCCCCACTCCCTAGGGGCAGGGAGCCAACAAGCTGCATTTTCAGCAAGCTGCTTAGGTATTATGCTCTACTTAATTTTCTAAAGCAGCAGCGCCATCTTTAAATTAAAATCATGCATGGAATCCCAGTAAATAAACTGGCGAATGTGAGGCTCGTCTGTCAAACACAGCCGTGAGGAGGCAGACTTGGGGTTCGGCAGGCGGCCTGTCATGGAGCTTTGGGAAAGCTCTCCTGAGGTTCCACAGCCTGCTGCTGAAGGGCCCCCAAACACCAGAGTCCTCAGCCTCCACGCTTCCACTGAGCTGCCCTTCCTCAGACTCGTGCCCTTCCTGCTGTCCGTCCGCCTTCTCTCCATCCCCACAGGGCCGTTCTTGTTCAGGCCTTCGGCCTGCTTCCCGTCTGACCGGACTCTTTCTTTCTCAATCGTCTTATTCACACAGTGGCTTCTGAAATACATGCATTTGTCCAAATAGTCATAAAAGAAATTTAGAACACAAAAGGTTTCAGCTAGGTGAATAACTAATTTTTTTTTTTTTTTAACAATTGCAGGAAGCACATGACGAGGTGGGCGGGGTAGAGGGAACAGTTCAAGGATGAGAGGATAAATCATGTGGGACATCCAGGAGCTGACCCTGGAGAACGGCGGATGGGGGACTGACCACTGATGTCTACATGAATCAGTCCCCCACCTTACCTGTGTCTGGTGGCAGGTGAGAGGGAGGCTCAGACCTCCAGTTAGGTGTCAGCAAAGGCCCACTGGATGCAAGCAAGTCCTGGACCAGAGTAGAGGCTGGAGGTAGAGCTCATTGGCTCCTGGTCCACCTAAGGCCACCAGGGTGTGGGGAGTCTAGCATCCTTCCAGGAGGAGTCTGCTCAGGTGTAGCTAGATTTGCGGGGTTTGAGAGCTGGGGTCTATATTGGGGCACTCTGGGCATTTTATGCTCCAATTATTACTTCATCCATTTATTCACTTTTTAATCTATTCGTTTATTCCTGAAACTTTCATTTGTGCTTCTTGACTTCCTCATTCCAAAGTTTAGGATGCTCATATTAGCATCTACGACGTGCCTGGCAGACAAGGGTTTCAGAAACATTCTGTTGCCTGCCTATAACGCCCCTTTCACATTTCCTTCTGTTTAAACAAAAATCTGTTGTTCTAATAAGGCCTAGACCAGCTTTCATACCCGCCCTGAAGATTCCTGGGTCATGTCAGCCATGGATGGCTTCTTTTCTTTGGACCTCTTTCAGTACTTATGCTCCGAATCACATATTTTTGTACATAACTACACTTTGTTCCCGCTTACCCTGCTTTTCCAACCAAACTGTAAGCCTTTGGCAGGATAGGGACTTAGTATGTGAATTTTTAAAGTCGCTAACATCTATCTACTAAAACACTGAGGACATAGTAAGGCCTCAATATCAGGAATTGCATGTTGGAGAGACAGGCTCCTCTGCAATCCGCGGTTCTTGAGGACACGCTCTAGCTAGGACTGATAATGAACTCTCTGAGTTTCTCGGGGACATTCACTGGAGCATGAACAGTTTACATTACAAGAGCGGCTATGGCGGACAGTAGATAAAATGTGAGCAGCAATAAAGTAGCAACTGACATTTGTCCTCACCAGAGACCAAAGGAATATAACACAGTGACAAGTTACTTTTGGCATCTGCTGAGAGGTGAATGTTAAACAGATGTGCTTTGTTGCCACCATTTTGTTTCTGTGAAGGGTGCTGGGGGTTGGCAGGGAGTTCCTCTCTTGATATGAGCAACTGCTGACGGAAATTGCCAGAATCTAGAACTTGAGCCCCAAACACTTCTCCAATAAAACAATCACGTGACCTAGCCCAAGCAAATGAGGATTAGAAGCCACAGCCAAGATTTTCCTTGTGTTTTCACTCTCTGGGTAGGAGAGCAGGTGGGCGGAAAAGGAAGAAATTTGGAGGTTTCAAATGGGGCCTTTAAAATGTCAGCTTAAAACACTTAACAACATCCCCCTGGTCTCTATCCTGTGAAATCACTAAGCCTTCTTTGGGGGCATTTACTTGTTTTCCTCTATTATTTTATGCTCTTTCTCTTTTTTATTTTTTTATGCTTATTTCCTCCTTTAAGCTTCCTTCTCCCTACCCTCAAAGTTCTTAAAAATTATTTTTAGTTAAAATCTTTTATTTCAAATGCCCAAAGTGGAGCTTTTAGTGAGAAAAGGGTTGAGTTTGCACCTGGGGCCAGGCCAGGGTTTTTTCCCGACTGCGGGACTCCGATCCTTGGACTCTGTCTGCCTCGGGCCAGCATCTCTATTATGTCACGTGAGGAAGCACCTTCCTGGTGCATTTGGAATTCCTGAAGGGCAAGGCACACTGAAGGGGGTCAGTAATTGTAAGGCTTAACTACGTTACTCACGACCCCCGATCAGTTCATAGGATCATCCGTGCACAGTGCCCAACAGTTTTTAAAACACAGCTTTCAATTTCTTCTCTTTCTTCCCTTTCCTAGCATCCACCACTATGTGGCAGGCGCTGGCCTAAGGATAGAGATGAATAATGAGCTGCATTCCCTGCTCCGGTGGATCTCGTAGTTACACAGACGAAGTGAAATCTGGCGTGTAACCTTTCCGTGAGTGTTCTAGTTTCTGCTCCACCACCCTCCTCCCTGTGTGTGAAACATCCTCCTTTTTGGGGAGGTCCGGGTAGAGGGCAAGAGGTGTTGCCTGCTATTTTGTCCAGACTTAATAACCTGCCAAATGGGCTTCATTTGCAAGGCACACGTGGGAAGCAGGGAACTTCAGGGGAGGGGCAGCTGCTCAAATAGCTGAGAAGCTTCAAGCCCAGAGGGACCGGTCCAAAGACCACACCTGCTCCTCGCTCTTCTGCATCCTAATTGCCTGCATCTTCGCCGTCATCCTGGACTGTCAGCCCCAGGCTCTGGCAGGATGGAGGACCTGCCATCCTCCTTACACAGCAGCCACTGTTTTCAACATCATTGAACGATTACTTCAAATAACTGTTACTTTACACATGTTGTCTTATTTAACTTTTACAAACCTGTAGGGTAGATGTGTTTATTACTCTCATTTTAGGGATGAGAAAACCAAGACTCAAAAAGCTCTGGTAACTTGGCTTACTTATTTCATGTCAGAGCAAAGACTGGCCCTGGGCCTAAAGTTACCATGTTTTTAACCAAATACCCTACACGGCTTCTCTCGGGTTTTCTCCAGTTGGTAGCCAAGGGAAAAAGAGGACTTATCAGCACTGTTGGAACTGAGAAGAACCCACTGGGTGCGTCTTCAACACAAGTGTTACTCTTTCAATTCAATTCGACAAGGTTCGAATAGCCAAGCTCTGGGTTTCGCTCTGTGGGACCACGTGAACTTGAGTAGAGAAGATTCTCTGCCCTGTAGTAATTCAAGATCATGGCAGAGGAGGGCTAAAAATAAATGCCTTTCAAGTGCACTGCAGAACACAGCCTTGTGAAGAAGCATCGGTGGGTTATGCTCCTTCAGTCATTCACGAGGTCACTCATTTATTCACTGAACGAGTGTTTCCCCTGATAAAATAACAGCAGCTGAAGGCAGGTAGTCCCCGGACTCAGGCCCTCCGAGCACAGGCGGAGACAGAACGCAGCTTCATGCTTCAAATACTGAACTCCCTTTTTCATGTATTTTTCTAATCATTTTTAACAGATCAGTCAGGAAGTTAGTTGATTACCTTTAAAAGACATCGAATTCGGTTTCTTCTCAATCTAAAGGGTAATAATTTAAAATTAATCCAAGAGGATAACAATGGATCCAGCTGAGACACCATTTCAGAAACCAAGCATTCTGAATACCACTTTTAATAGTTAAAATACTGCCTAAAAACAGTTGCTCCCTGCTCCAATGAAGACATCTGAAAAATCCAGATCCACAAAATATCAGATATGAGGGATTAATTAATTGGCATGGCAAAAAAATTTCCCCTTTACCAAAGCACTCATCGTCCCTTAAAAAAGTATAATAGCGAATGAATGTGTTATTAACTTCTTTAATAAACAAATCTCGGGGCAGAGAAACTTAAAGAGGACAAGGAAGATAACCACAACGACCTGGCTTGGTTTACAACATCCGGACTTAAGGACTTTTTGGAACGAGCCCACCGGACACCGCAGGATGGGAACCTCTCAGTTAACCGGGAGGCTATAGGGGCCTTGCGCAGAGAGCGCGGGGTGGAGGGGAAAGGGCGGGCTGTCTTCACTCATGCACTCCGAGGCTACGTGAATGAACATGCGTTTTCGACCAAAGTTTTCCATTTTATCAGCAATGAAAACTTTTTCTGCGTTCTTTCTTAAGCCACAAGGTTACAGTAAGCAAAAGTAACAGAACAGATTTGTTGATAATCTTCCCTCCTCGGGCCGTTCGGTTCACTTTTCATCACCCTCGGCCTGGGCTGCCCCACCCTGGGTTTCGGTTTACACCCTTGTGCCTCGACTCTGATCGGGTAGCCCCCTGAGAACTTCGCTGCCACTGTTAACTGGGGTAGCACCGCTGGTCGCATCCGTGGCGCGAGCTGCGAGAGGCTGGACGGTGGCGTGACTCTGTGCCGCTCGCCTTCCAGCCGCGGGGCCGCGGGGCCGCAGCGCGCGCGCACAGCGCCCCCGCGCGGCCGTCCGCGGGAGCCTCCTGCACCGCCGAGCGGCCTGGGCCGCGCGGGTTCCGCAGGGCTCCGCGCGCCGCCTCGATCGGGTCGCAACTCGGACCAGCGGCGCCCGCCCAGACAGGGCGCTGCCTCCCTCCCCGCCAGTCCCGGAGCGAGGGGCGCCCGCCGCGGCCGCACTCCGCCGGGGGCCCGGGGCGGCCGCGGGGCGGCCGCCCGGCCGGGTCCCGCCGCGCGGGGAGTCTGCGCGTGCGCGCTGGCCGGCCGGGAGCGCGCGTCCGCGCGGCGGGGGCGGGGCCGCGGCCCCTCGCCGGGCGTCCCCGCCCCGCCCCCCGGCGTTCCGCGGTCGCCGTGACAACCGGAGCGGCGGCAACGGCGGCGGGCGCGCGAGTCCTGCGCCGCCTCCCGGCCGCAGCGCCAGGAAGGCAGCCGCCGCCCGGCCTCGCGGCTCCCCCCGCCTCCCGGCCCGCGGGGAGGGACCGGCCCGCCCTCCGCCCAGAGGGAGCGGCGTCCGGCCGCCCCGCCAGCCCGCCTTTCCACGGCCGCCGTGCGGGCGCGCGCAGCCAGCGGGCGCGACTATGCCAAGATGGTCCTGCAGGCGCGGAACAAGCACCGGGAGGCGGCCCCCAAGGCGCCCCAACCGCCCCGCGCCTCGCCGGCGCCCATGAGGGGGGCGCCGGACGCCGGCGCCGGGGAGCCCGGGCCCGAGCGCGCGCCCCCGTCCCCCAGGCGCAAGGGCGCCGCGGGCAGGAAGGGGCCCCGCGCCGAGCCCGCGCCGCCGCCCGCCGGGGGGGGCCTCGGGGGGCGCCTGGCGGCCGGGCTGCGCGGGGC
Source organism: Rousettus aegyptiacus (assembly GCF_014176215.1). NCBI lineage: Eukaryota > Metazoa > Chordata > Mammalia > Chiroptera > Pteropodidae > Rousettus > Rousettus aegyptiacus. Next base: position 40,105,113 of record NW_023416288.1, on the reverse strand, counting down.
GCTGGGCCTGCGGCGCGCGGGGCGCGGCCGGACCTGGACCACGCTCCTGCTAGGTGAGCAGCCCCAGCGCGCGGGCGCCGCCGGCCGCGGAACTTCGGGGCGCCGGCCCCCGGCCCCCCGCTCCCCTCGCGCGCCGGCGAGCCCCGCGGGCCGCCGCCAGTTTGCAGCCCTCTCGGACTTTTGCTGGGACAGGCTTCCCTCCTCCTCCCCTCGGCCCCTCCTCCCCCGGCCGAGCCCGCCTCTCCTCCTTCCCACCCGCGCTCCGTCTCGGCTTTTTTTTTTTAAAAAAATGGCCCGCGATCAACAGCTGCCCGGCCTGGCCGCGGACCGGCCGGTGTGCGCGGCGGACGGGCGGCCTCGCGCCCGCCGTCCTGGCCCCCGCCGCGGGCGCCGTGCTTCGGGCTGGAAGCGGTCCCTCGCCGCCCGGGGCACAAGCACGTCCTCTGTCCTAGAAACTTGCTAAACTTAACAATTAAATTTTAGCGTGCTGTTTTCCTCCCTGGCCGCAAACACCGCTCGTGGCACTTTTTAATTCCCCTCGCAAGTCACTTTCCGGGGTGTTCTGGGCGCTCGCGCCCCAAGCATTCCCGCTGGCCCGGGAACGGTTGTCGTGGAGGGCTCCCTTCCCCTCCCACTGCCGAGCCCCAAAGTGGGTGACGTGTAAGGAGGTGCTGAACAAAATAAAGTTGAAACGTGCACAGGTTGGGGACCGACTTACGGTCTCTCCTTTGTTTCCTGGTATGCATTCCGATAAGGCAAGTGATGGCAGTTGGGTAACAGGCCTAATTCTTCTAAGTCAGCCGGTAAAGTGCTGTATCGCTGCCATTCCTATATAATGCGTTGATGGGCTTTGGTTACTGAATTACTTAGCTATTGGTGATTTCCCCTTTATTAGCCTTTAAATTCCCTTAATGACCCAAAAGAATTTGGCGTTCAATATAGGCCGAGAAATAGAACACAGCAAGTCGACTTCCCCAGAGATCCCAGCCATCACTAGAATCCACTCAGTCAGAAAAATCCAGTCACCGCGTGCGCGTGCGTGTGTGTGTGTGTGTGTGTGTGAGAGAGAGAGAGAGAGAGAGAGAGAGAGAGAGAGAGAGAGAGAGAGAAAGGGGTGGGGGAGAGGGGCGAGGCAGAGAAAGAGGAAGAGAGAATGGGTTCAGAAGGATTTATGTTGTTATTGGGGTATCTTTTTCTATTGTAGATTCGAGCCTAGAAAAATTCAGTATTTTCAGTTTGTACATTCCTCCTTTTTTCAGTAGCCAGCTTGAAAGACCTTGCTGGTGTGCAGGTTAGGTATGTTCACCTTGGGGAGGCAGCATGGTGCAGTGAATGAGACAGACTCCAGATTCCGTTCGCAGTAGTGAAGTTTGGCTTAAATTTCAAGTTATTTCCTTTCCTTCTCTGTGACATGGGATGTCACCTCCCTGCGCTCTCCACGGGCAAGTCCTGAGGAGCAGAACTAAAGGGTGGGTAATGTATGGGCAGGCACTCGGTGTCTGAAGCATTTAACAAGTTTAGTTGCTGTTATAAAAGCACATACGTAATGCCAGTTTGAGGTCTGACAGGATGAAGTCGCATTTTTTTTTTTTTTTGGTATGGCTAACATAAGTATTAACAACTTGGTAGTGAAAGATGGATGGCGTCTCTTTCAGGGAGGTTACAATAATATCTATGGCCGTTTCGTACCTGCTTTCTTGGAATTGCATTTCCTTTGACTCTTTTTACATTGGATGGCTAATACCTGGATTTAGTACTAAATACCGAAATGCAGTTTCATGCTAACGTCACACCAGGGCGCTCTACTTGACTCCTGTGGCCTCTGGAAAGAGGTACAGTGGAGGAGCTGCCCACGCTCCTGGGTGCACTCTGACCACTGGCCACCGCGTGTATGGGACTGAGGTGACCAGACCAAGGCCTGGACACTTCCTTTTCTTGATAGCCATCTGTATAAGCCCACGGGGCAGGTCGAGAGTTGGTTCTGGAGAATGATCGGACCTGGGGTGTTCGGTCCTTCTTCTGGCCCTGTATCCTTGGATCCTGCGAAGAGGAGCAGAGTGTAGCCATTTTTGAAAGCCGCCTCCTTTCTTCTCTTCTTACCCCTCCTGGTTTAGGAAGACATTTTAAAACTTGAAGCGTAATAGAAACAAATTTTTAAGAGTTAGAAACTGACGAGGGACCCCTAGTTCAATGTCTCATGTCCTGTGTGCTAAGGACTGGTGAGGAACTCACTAGCCACCAGCTGGTCCTTTCCACCCTGGGCAGTGTTAAACATTGTTAAAAAACCTATCTCAATAATACACATATGTGTTTTCCTTATTTGAGACATTATTTTCTGTGTATTGAATGGTAACAACTGTAAAGAAGGGTTCTTGAAATGTTTATGTTTAGAGCTCTCAACCCAGTAGCTCCCCGCATCACCAGGGGAGGCAGTGGTGCGGTAGGAATCACGAACAGTGTTCCCCAAAATCTTTGGCCACTCACTGTCCACAGTAAGCAGGACAGTTTACGTTAAAACCACTCGTACTTCTGAAAATGCAGCGCAGTACATAGATGCATGTGTTTGTCTGTTCATTTACATCCTGGAAGGAAACATTTAATTAAGGATTGTTTTCTGAAGTGTGGGCAGGTTTAAGGAATCCACAGAGGATTTTGAAGCAGGGACCTTCAACAATAGGAAGGTGCTCCTGCCTCTGGGCCCGAAGCGGGCGGGGGCAGGCTCACCCAAGAAGAGGGACCCCAACCCTCCTCCAGCCCGTGATCTGCCGGGAGCTCGCGCTGGCTTGGCTGAGGGGCTGCTGAGTTCTGCAGGGTCAGCTTGCCGGGGCAGGGAACCAGGCAGAGAAGGGAGGAGAACGGCTTTGGAGAGGCAGATGGAGGCTACCCGGCTCTCGTGTGCACGTTTTTAACTGAAATACGAGTGTCCTGTAAGAATACTTACCCCCACAACGTGCAGTACACCCCGATTTTCTATTCTGTCCTTTTTTAAAATGCTGTTTATAAGCCATTAAGCTGACTTCATATTTAGTGTTATGACCCAAAGTTTGAAAACACTGCCTTAGAAGAACTGCGTTCTGATTCTGTATCTGTTTTAGTTAGGTGCCTGATTGGGCAAAAACATTTAGCTTCTCTGAGCCTCAGTTTGTACACATGTAAGAATGGGAGACGTGGGTATAGACTCGTGGTTCTAAATCTTCGCTGTATACTAGTCACGAGGAAACTGAAAATCTGGATAGCCTGGCCACGCAGCAGACCCACGACACCGGAACGTGGGGTGAGCGGAGGCCGTCGGTAGTTTTGAGGTCTGCCGTTCTGCCTCCCCTCAGGAGCAGGCTCCCTGGCGTCACTGAGCTGACCTCCCTACATGGCGGTAATCCTCTAGCACTCAGTAAACCTCCACCGTTTTAAACGGGGACACGATGCATTTGCAAACGTTTCTCCTAATCTCAATAGTTTTTCCAAAACTGGAGCTCTGAGTTGCGATCGATCATCTGATACGGCTCATACTCTAACTAGAGTTGCCATGTTTCTTGTACCTGTGTTATCACAAGAGGGAGGACAGGGAGAGCTGGGGCGGGCTCTGCATTGCAAGGGAAACAGACGGGCGCTTCCCTCTGTGGGCACGAAGGGTCTGCATGTTAATGTGCGGTTTGTCTGTGGTGGGAGACTACATGGTGCTGTTTACAAAACACAAAATGTAACTGCATATGCAAAAGGTAGATGGTAAAAACTAGCTTGTCCCCCTCACCTCCGTCCGACTTGCCTCATTTTCATGCCTTGCCTACTTCCTGCAAGCCCTGGCCACTGCAGCGCGGCTCCAGGCTGGTCGGTCACTGGCAGGGCTCCTCAGCCTCAGCACGATGGCGTTTGGGGTCAAGTAATTCTTTGGGGGCCTGTCCTGTGCATCGTGGGGTATTTAGTGGCATCCTTGGCGTCTACCTATTAGATGCCAGTAGCACCTCCCCAGTTACGACAATCGGAATGTCTCCAGATATTGGCAGACAGCCCTTGAGATGCAAAAATGCCATGTTTAGAACTATTGCTTTTATTATCCTCAACTTGCAAGAGCCGGAAAGTCCATGTAATGATAGATACACGTAAGGTCTTAGGGGCAGAAGGGGTAAGGCACGGGGTGTTAAACTCATTTAAATAGTTGTTTAACTTATTTAACTAGTCAGTTAAATAGTTGTTGAACTCATATAACAAATATTACTAGCTCAGTCCTCACCATGACACTGCGACTGTCATATTTGTTTTACCAGATGGGGGCCCTGTGGCACACAGATATTCGGTACCTGGCCCCCAGTCACCCCTAGAATATGGAAGGGCCAGGATTTGGTCCCAGGTCGTGTGGCTTCAGAATTCACGCTTTGCTGTATTTCATCGTTCGTAGGGCGAGTATAGCAAGAGTGGGCCTTCAGTAAATATCTCATTGTCATTACTCCTTCCTTTCTGTCCCATCAGTATTAGTGATAAGAATTTTTTGTCCTGTTGCACCCGAGTCAGCATCCAGCTTCATTATTGCTGTCTCCTGGCTGCTGACCATAAATCTCCCCTCAGCCATAATCATACCTCGGGACCCCCTCACCATCCCACTTCAGTAAACCCTGCCCTGAGAAGGGCATCACTTGTCGGCCTTCTCGGATCGCTCACGGTTCGTAGACTTTGTGTCGTTTGCTTGAATGCCTAATGTGTTTGCTCATTATTTTATATACCTAAATCTTATCTCTCAAGGCTTTTATCTTCAAGGCACAAATACCGGCTAATATTTCTTTAATGTTCTTGTTTTCTAGGAAAACGTGTTGTACCTCTAGTTGGCATTTAGATATTTGTTGACTTTAAAACACTTGTAACTCACACACAAATCTAGGAAGTAGAAAGAAGGAAGGGGCTGAACTTGTGGTACCCATGACTGCTTTCTCTTTCCTAAACTGGGTCCTAAAGACTTTTTTTTCTCTTAATAGTTTGCTACAAAGAAAACGGCCTTTGTTTTGTTGTAGATATTGTAGACTAGAAATTTGTTTTTCTTATATATGTATCTTCATATACTGGAAATCCTTCGGGCAGAGAGTAGAATGCTTTAGATACGTCTTTAGGTGTTTAGATTTTTATTCAACGCGGACATGCCATAATCTCTTACCCGATGACAGTCATTTAACAACGCAACCCGATGGGGTGCCGGGCAGGACACTAGGGGATGTAGAAATGAGGGCAAATTAAACACAAGCTCAGCCTTGAGGCATTTTCATTCCAGCAGAGGACACTGTTAAGTGGGTGACTAGCCGTTCGAGAGCTGTAATGAAGGTGGTATAGCTGGGGAGGCAGGACAAGCTTCACAAAACGCCACAGCTGAATTGCTTTGACTCTCAGGGACACATGAGTTTTGAGGCAGGAGCCAAGGCGTAGCATCGTTGTAGCACTTGGTACTGTCGGGGACTGTAGCCCAGTGTGGGCAGCATGAGCCTGTGAGTGGGGATTAACGGACATAGGCGAGTTAGTTTGTGGGCTCCCTGGCGTGAGCCATGGGAAGTTGTGGGGCTTTTCATGCAAGGGGGTGAGATGCTAGGTCTATGCCCGCAGAGGTTGACTTCATCCTCCCGGATGAATTGTTGCCGTGGAACAGGAAGACTGTTTGCTGGTAGCTTCAGCTTCTGGAAAGAAACTTTTAAACTCTGAATGGACCCTTGAGAACATTAAGAAGTTGTTAGTGATATTAGGGAGGAGCCGAAAATAGAACCTGTCAAGGTTGACTTACAAACCTTGTCCAATAGATTTAAAGAGCGTTTTAACCTCTTTTTATGTCATTTTGTCACTTGAGGGTTAGAAGGCTAACTCTCTTTAGTGTGCTTTAAGAACGGATTAACCTCAATTTAGGAATAAATTGTGTTTTTAAAATTTGCAAGTCATTTTGGACTTAGAATACATTTCTCTATGTAAATATTGTTACAGCATGAGGTCATCGAGTGCCCACAAATGGGAAAGGAGGCAGCTCTGTCACCATGGCAGAGAGAAACGGGTTGGGGGTTAGAACCGTCTACCAGCCCCGTGCCTGTGGAGGAGGATCCTCGGGGAGGCCAGGCTTTCCTCTGTGAAATGGGGGCGAAGACTCCAGAGGCTGTCCTGAGACTCAGATGAGGGCCTGAGAAGGTGTCCTGTGAATTTCAAGTAACATACTGGTTATGAAGTACACGTGTAAGGTGAAAAAATGTCACAAGGGTGGGGAAATGTGTTTGAGGTCAGGAGTCCAGGTCCCCTGCGGGGCGCAGCTGCGGGGAACCGCCTGCAGGTAACCGCAGGGGGCGAAGCGGGAAGCGGCCCACCCGCCTTGCCTGCTGCTTGCGGGATGCTCGCACACCTGGAGGAGGACGACAAGGAGAGAAGGGACTTCGGGGTGCAGAAGACTCACCCGAGGAATCTTAAACATGCAGATCGCAGGGCTCCACAGTGCCTGATGGGGGCACAGGAGGTCTGGAGAAGGACCCAGGACTTCTGAGCCACCTGCTGGGGCGGGGCAGCTTGGGGGAGGGGAGAAGGCAGGTGAGAGCCGGCCAGGTCCCTGCGGGGGTGGGGCGCGGGGCGGAGAGGGACTAGGGTGTCGGAGCCCCTGAGGGTGGATCAGAGGGAGAGGGAAGAACCCCTGTCCCATCTCTCTCGGTTCCTCTGCCTGCCTCCCTGCTGCTGAGGCCGCGGGCCGGCGGGGGCCCCGCCCCACTTCCGAGGGCATTGGACTTGCCATATAGGGCGATACGGAGGGAAGGAACAAAGGCCACCACTAGTCTTGGGGTCTGCGGCTGAGGCTGAAGGAGGGACGGCAGAGGGAGCCTGAGCTGCGACAGGCCCCGGGAACCTCACAGAGGGGCGCGCAGCCCTGCTCTCCGCACCTGGGGCCCCAGCTCCTGGCCGCTGCGGACAGGTGGTTTAGGCACTTGGCTGCATGACAGACCAGGGGTCTAATTTTCACTCGGTCACTGGGGACTCTATTTTTGGAACAAAACTATTTAAATGCACACGAGTGTGTGTGTACCCATCCACCAAAGTATATTCAACTTAGGTTTATTATGCAGATGTGGTTTAGGACCATTTCATTTCCCCCTTTAAGGGTACCAAGTTGTGCTCATTAATTCAGCCGACATTTGAGGCTGGCTGTGTACTCAGCTGTGTGCTGTAGTAAAGTTTAGTAAAATGTTGTTTCTACCCTCGCAATTACATTCTATTTTGTGTAAATAAGATTCTAAGAATGGAAGAAGAATTTTCAGTGAAGAAACTGCTCACACCCCATAAGACCGAAAATTGATATAATGTAACATATAATCTGGCACAAAATTTCTTTAATCGGAATTGGGGTGAACACTTTAGTTTCAGAGTGTTAGTAATTTATGTGCTTCCATAAGAGCCTTTCAAAATTCTCAGCCATAGGATTGCAACCCTTTGAATTAGGTGACAAAGCAAACCTTTCCTTGAACACCTTTTGCTCGTAGAGTACGTTAGATCTTTTGAAACGTAGTTTATTTATGCTCTGATTTTTAAAAATAACTCGCCGTATTTACCTCAGTATCTTAGGATGACAAAATAGAGCCTATGTGTTAAAATGGATTATCAATTTTGTGAAACCCTCCCCCAGAAAACACTATAAACAGGATTGATAATCACTGGAATATATTAGAGAAAATCCATTTTAATCTTTTCTATAGGCAAGAAGGTAAGAAAAGCTCTTTAGGGGGTCTTCAGAAGTTTTCATCATTTTATGTGTTTATGCTTAAATTACATGTTCACAAGGCAGTAGCTGCTTTACTTAGGCTTTCATTTTCAAATGGCATACACATATAATTTCTTTCAATTTTGAATAAATTAAAGAGTAACTGCAATTTTATATAAAAATAGCTTCGATGAAACATACTGCCTATATCAACAGATGGATTGCATTTTTTCCCCTTTTATCTTCAAAAAAAAGAGGAAAAGGGAGTAAGACACTGGCAGGTAAGGAGGTCTTGGCCTTTACCTCACCGGCTGCATCCTCCTCAGGAGGCAGAGCAGAGCGTGGCTCTCCGCTAAGAATCCCTGCCTCCAGCCCTGCTGTCTCTGTTTACTGCTTTTTTTTTCCCCTTGGGCAAGTTACTGAAGTTCCCTGGGCCTCAACTTTCAAGTCTATCCTGGGGAACTACTTGTACCTACCACATAGGATAGTAGTGAGGAGTTAGTTATTGAGTTAGTTCAGGTAAAACACTTAAAAAGTGCCTATAATACGAATTCAAATGATAGCTATTTTATTACTGTCGCTAATAATTGAAATGAACAAAAGAATACATTCAAAACATTGGGCACATATGAATTGACCTTAGAGACCATGAAAAAGTGCCATTCAAATGCCAAGAACTCCAAAAATTGTTTACTCTAGTGCTGCAGGAATTAGAGGAATTAAGAAGGCACCAAAGACTAAGTTGTACCTTCCATCCTTCGGAGAAGCTGTGGTGTTCTGAGGAGGTAGAGATGATGACCTTGAGAAGTCCTGCTTATCACTCCAGAATTCTGAAGGGCAAAGGCTGATTTAAAGGCCTGATGTGAAATGCGTTGCCGTTAAAGTCAGCAGCAGACAGGTTGGTCTCCTTTAAAGGATTATTTAGGTTATTCTAGAAGTTTATTATTGTCGAATGGGAGAAAGTAACAGTAAAATTATAAAACAGGAGCAACCTCATTATTTATAAATAAGATTATTTGAAATGGAGACTTGAAGATGATAAGCCAAAAAAATTTATAAGAATTAATAGCTTAGTAAATGAGCCAAAAATAAATACATTAGCAAATAAAAACACTTCAAAAATAAATACATCAGCAATATCCAGTAAAGAATAATGAAAAGAGAGATTTCATGGATATTAGCAAAAAAAAAAAAAAAAAAAAAGTTCAACTCTCAGGAAGACTTAATGAGAGAGACGAACTGGTTGTGTATTATGTATGTATTAGCTCTACTGATAGGACTTGTCAAGGGCATCTGAAAAGCAAGACGAATAATTGAAAGTAAATATCATGTTTATGGATGTGAACATTTGGGTTTACATTATAAACGTAGATTCTTCCTAAATTAATTTATAAATGCAATCCCAATTATAATCTCAAGGGGATTATCAAAATATGAGAAATCTTCTGTATGATAAAGGTGGCATTTACATTCTGTGAAAGAAGAGTGACTTATTCAGAGCGTGGTGGTGGTTAGAACATTGAGAAAATAAGCCCAAACTTTATTATGGTAGGGCAAAACCAAAAAGGAAGTGGACAGTAGATTTGTCAACAGGAAAAAAAATCAAAATTTCCAAAGGTCAGAGTACCATATACAAACAAATGTCAAATGACGAACCTAGTTAAATAGCAGTTTCAGTGATCTAGAGAATAACTTTGTTTTTTAATAACCATTAATACCTCCTAGGCAAAATGTATTTTTAAAAAATATATGAATATGTCTTTAAGAATAAGGCAAAGATCTAAGCTGTTTGGTTTTCATTTGTAAGGATATTTTCATAGTTCAATTCCTTAGTTGGTAGTTATTTAATCAGAAGTCTCTATGCAGTAAGATGAATCTTGTGATATAAGAAAATTAAGTGATATTTTCTGGATTCATCTTAATATGTTCTTTGTACTTGGACAGAAAGCAAACTATTGATTCTATTAAATAAGGCTTCAACTGAGTAAATTTTAAAGATCTAATTGGCTTTATTGAATGATTCATGAATTGGGCAACATTCAATCCAGCAAGTAGACATGAGGCCCACAGAGCTGTAGAAAAGGAGAGGTTTTTAAAGGCTGGAAGGGAGCAGAAGAAAGAAATTAGCAAAGAACGTGTTAGCTCAGGCAAGTTTGCTTTGTTAAGGAGAACGGGAGGGCCCTGTCTGTAGACACCTCACTAGTGCTGACCAGGTGGTTCCAGGTTGACTGGTTAAAGGTTACATTCCTGAGAAGCTGCAGTTAGTTTAAGTACTGAGTCTTGGTTCGCTTATGTGGGGCTGAGCGCAAGTGACTCCATTTCGGGACTGTTTTCTGTTTTATTTTTCTTAACAATTCTCATGTGAGACGACTGATTTTATCGTTAGCTTGTTTTCTCTCTCTTCTTTTCCCCTCTCCATCTCTTCCTTTCTTCTGTGCTTATTTTAAGTTTGTTTAGAAAACAGTAGTTATCATAAATTCAGGTATTGCAGCAGTATATAAAAGCGGTAGTTCTCTGTTTTCATCCATCCCCAGTCCTGGTCCCTGAAGTCACCTTATTCCTTTATTCTGAGTCACTCCTCACCATTGGTTCTATTCCTTTGCAGTTCTGTTTGTGGAAGTTCCCATCTGGGGTACCTTGTAGGTTTGGGCAGATAGTAGGCCCTCATGTATTTCGTTGAAAGTGTGCATGAATGAAAATTGTAGCTGGATGCCAAGTTATAATCAATCCCGCCTTTTGGTGTTTTAAGCATAGCCCTGGGGTGCTTTGCCAAGACTCAGTATTCTTCCCCCCAGTTTCTAAGAGTCCGGCATTTACACGTCCCAAACTTTACCGTGCTTACCTTTAAGTTGAAACGTTTCTTTGTGCTCGTGTAGTAACTCACGTTTCTTTTCTCTTCCAGCCGCCTTTGCAGCCGTGTTGCACTGGTAAGATAATTTTTCTCCTACGGTGTATTTTATGAGGTGTTTGTAATTTAACCAGAGCTATTTCCCATGTATAAAGAATACTTTCCATATGATAAGGACGAATATATGTTATATGCAAAACAATGGTCTGAAAAAAGCAGTTTAATTGATAAATCCAGGTTAGCATAATGTAATTTTTTAATAAAAAAGAAATTCATTATTAAAGAGGTTATATTTGAGACTACTTCGCTTAATATAAAGTTCATGTTGAGAGGAAGATTAATTTTTTTAATCTTCCAGATAGAGAGGAATATGATTTTCATTAATCAGACACTTCTGAAATGGTAACCCAAAGACATTATAGTCTATAATTTTATCATGCTTAAAATATCGGTGTTCTGGTTCATTCTAATTTTAATATTCAACTCGAGCATGTTTTCTTACATAGAGAGAGATTTCCGTATAGATCTAAGACATGCTGAGCAGAAAAGCGAACTTGGGTACCACTGTGTTCGAGTCTCATTACAGCACTATCCGCAGACGTGTAGATAACTGTGTTTTGCGTTCAGTCTCTTTACCAACGATGCTGCGCGCGGGTCTCGACGCTGTTGCCCTTCGGTTTTTCAGGAGCCACATCACGCACCTCTTCGAGAACGACCGGCATTTTTCTCACCTCTCGGCACTGGAAAGGGAGATGGCTTTTCGCACTGAAATGGTTAGTTTTCCCGTGGTGTTTTATGGGAGCATTGTAGGAATCTGAAAATGTTAAGCTTTTTCTTCTGGAAATTGTCCGACTCTGAAGTGGAAGGAGACAGGCAGCTCCCACTTCCCGCCCCCAGCTTCGGCGCCGGGGACACGGCACCTCCGCACACCCGTTGGACGGACACTTCAGACGTTGTTTCGTCTGTAAATGTTTTCATCTGTGTCTCAAAAGAAAGGACGTTCTTAAATTAACCACAGTACCATTGTCACGCTAGAAAACAGTGAACAGCCATTGCTGAATATCATCAAGTGTCGGTGTTTACATGACCCAGTTGGCTTTCCTTCTTTCCCTGTCCTGTCCTTTTTACTTTTTTTCCTTTTCTTTATTCTTTCTTTTCTTTTCTTTCTTTTCCTTTCTCTCCCTCGCTCCCTTCTTCCTTCCTTCCTTCCTTCCTCTCTCCCTCCCTTCCCCCTCTCTCCCTCCGTTTTCCCTCCCCTTCCCTCCCCTCCCCTCCCCTCCCCTCTCTCTACACAGCTGATGTGTTGGTTTGTTTAAATCAGGATCCAAACAGTCTCTGTATTGCAGTTAGTTGATGTATCTTAAGTCCTTCAGTCCTCTTACCATTTTTGTTTTTTGTTTTCTTTGCTATTTAATTTGTGAAGAATCCTGGCCATTTGTCCTATAGAATTACCCACAGTAATTCCTATTATTTATGATGTTCTATATGCCCAGGTTTCCTGAAAATGGATAGATAAGAGTCTTGATGGCCGAATTTTTTTTTTTTGGGGGGGGAGGGGACAGGAGTACTTCATAAGTGGTGCCATGCAGTTATTGTATGGTACAGAGAGTCACACCATATCTGCTTGTCTCACTTTCTGTGATGTTCAGATTGATCGATGGCTTTAGGTATTGTCATGTCGATCCCTCCATTATATACTGGCTATCAGCCTACATTAGTTATTTCATTAGGATTTCCAAGTAGTGATTATCTCTTATCTTTTTTCTGCATTATTAACGTAATTCTGTAAAGCACTTTCCCATAATACCTAGCTGTTTTCTCCAAGGTGCACTTTGTACGTTTAAGACAGGTTATCACTTCTCAGAAAAATGAGTTGATTCTCTCACATCTTCTCACGGTGACCAGAGGAGTCCTACTTTTGGGCTATCATTATGACTTGATGGATTTTCGCATGTTTTGTAAACGTACCTGTGTTTAGGTGGTGACAGCCCTCGCTGTTGGCTCTGAGTCCCCTTGACATGGCCTCACTAGTATTCTGTAGCTCCCTTCTTTCCGGCGCTATCGGATGTTTTATCTCCTGATCAGGAATCATCCAGTTTTCCAAGAAGCCCCGGATCGTGTATACGGACCGCAGTTTGGGTGCTAGAGATGCTCATTGCCACCATTTTATACTAGATGGTTTTTTTTTTTCCAGTAAAAGAATTAGGAGACAATTTTCTTAAAGAGAAATCATTAATTTATATATTTTTTTTAAATTCAAATTTAGGATTAGGTGGTTTTTACTTATTTTTTATTAAATTTATATCCTTTCTGTTAGCCTGAGAACCTCGGTTTGAAATTATTTTTGAGGAATAATAGTACCAAAGATATTAATAAAATATGATAAAAATATATCTGAAAACAAAGACTTTTCTTGCACTTCTTTTTGACCTTAGGATTTATTCCACTAGGGATTGGAAATCCTCTCCCAACTGCATAGTTAATTCCTTTCTTTTATTTTTTGTTTTTTGATACTTAGGATTTAAAAAATTTTTGTTTTATAATAAGTAAGATATTTACATGATTCCAAAATCAGATCTACAAAGCAAGGTGCATTGCAATAGTTCCCCTGGGCCGTAGGATGAAGTGCAGTAAACGGGGCGGCTTCGAAGCGTGGAAACGCGTTCCGCCGCGGTTCCGGTTCCGGCAGCCGAAGTACCAAGAACCATTTTTTCTATTTCAGCAAATACCTGTGTAGGCGGGTCACTTTTATATCCCTGAGCCTTAAACCCAGGTTCGAGTGGGCAGCTAATGGTGCTGGCTACCAGGGCAGCTCTAGGCCAGACTGTGTGGAAGATGGCGTTTCTTTCCTGTGCTAATCTGTGCCGCTTTGACACTGCCCTTGAGGCTCCTTCTCAAGGCTTCCAGCAGTTGCTTCGTTTTGCCCCACGTGTTCCAACCTCCATCCTCCCTAATTAGCATGTCAAGCTCAACATGATTTATTTTCCTCAAGTTGGCAGCCCCCTCCCCCCCCCCCCCCACACAACCCCAGTCTTCCTTTATGCTGAGCCGATAGTGCTTTAGGGACGAAAAAGAGGTCCATCTGCCTGCACGCGTCTAAGCCACAGAAGAGATGGGCAGGTTTTGCAGCAAAGAAAGGGTTTATTAGCGAGTCGCAAGTCCTGGGGAGACACACAGCTCAGAGGCCTGGCTCCCCAGGTGTCCTGGGAGTACGAATTACATAGGGAAAAATCAGTAGTCATGGAAACTAAGAGAGTTGGGGTCGTGGGTGCTACCGATTGGCCGGTTGGAGGGGGAGGAGGTCTTGGATCATTGTGTCTGGCTTCGGAATCAGCCATGGCGCCATCCCATCTGGTTGGGTGGCCTGGTCCCTTGGCCAGTAGGGTGGTTGTTCTGCCTTGGTGGGCCTGAGGCTGAAGCACATCTAAAGCCAAGACGTTATCTTTAGTCTAAAGTCCAGCGGAAGCTTTTGTCCTCATGACCTTGGACTTGGTTAATCTCATGTCCTGAAGCTTAGTGGTAAAGGAGGAGACACGCAGAATAAGGGTGGAAAGCAGCAAGTGAGTTCGTCACGGTGCCCTTTGTTATCTGGGCAAAACCAGCTTGAATCAGAGAAAAAAAAAATCTCCCTTAGAGAAATAAAATTTGTGTTTAGTTACAATAGAAATGAAAATAGCCTGTAAAATTAGTTGACATCAGAATATAATTTACATGTCATATCTCAGTGTGTAGTCTTCCTAACATATTTGCATGTTTTACATGTAAATCTGGGAGGAAGATGGCCAATAGTGCCATTTTGGGGATTCACATTAGCAGTTAAGGGGAAACATTTTTGGATAGCAAAAGAGTTTTTGGTTCATGGTAAATTTAAGTTCCATAGTAAATTCTTCATCACCGTGTTCATTCATGAGATAGCTTTTTCTAACACACTCTTAAATGAAGTATGGTGTCTGAGTTATTTTAGATTTTAAATGTTGAAAAAAATTTTGAAGCTATTTTGAGCTCAATTGTTTCAGTTAAGACAAAGCTATATTAAAATATGTATGTTTTTGCAACCTAAAAATTCAGCAGTGGTTAGAAACCTGCAAAATTGATTGTAGCCATTACTTGCTTGATTGCTTTTCTTTTTCAAAAACAGTAGCTTTTAAGTTTTGTTAAGCTAATAAGAGGTATAATAATTATGATGTACTTTTTATTATAACTATAATATGTGCTTATTTCAGGGATTATATTATTCCTACTTTAAGACTATTGTGGAAGCACCCTCATTTTTGAATGGAGTATGGATGATTATGAATGATAAGCTGACTGAATACCCCCTTGTTATTAATACATTAAAAAGGTTCAATCTTTACCCTGAGGTAAGTTGCTTTTTCAACTCCGATTTTCTTACTTTTTAAAAAAGTGTTATTTGTATTAAATGCTACTTCTAAAACATAAAGTATGATTCAATACATTAAATTTATTGTAGTTTTAAAAAGAAAATATATGTCTCCTCTTGGAAAGGAATGTGAAAAAAATCATTATTAATTTTGAAGTGCTTTAACTGATTCTGTGGGAACTATTATTATGATTCATGGTTTAGAAAATGTGAGCATTATCTGTATTTGGTGTGCCTGTAGGGATTATAGCAAGGGAGCATCATACTTTTATAGTCATTTGCCAAATAGTGTTGTTTCCCTGTCTGGGATTCTTTCTTTAATTGGATGTACTTTCTCGAGGAGCGGGGGCACCCATGAGGTGAGGGAGGAAGGCGGTGATATCAGTAACTTTCGGGGCCTCTTCTGTACATCCCTGCCTTCGTCTGACGCACCCCTAGGCATCCTCCAGGGCTGAGCCAGGGTCGCCTCCCCCCAGGATGCCCTCCTGCACTCCGAGGCTCTCCAGTGGGGCTCGCGGGCCCAGTGCGCCCCCTTCTTGCATGACGCTGCTGCTGGGCACGGCCGATGCCAGGGCCATGGCTGTCTGTCCCTGCAGGGGTCCCAGGCCCTGCCTCAGGGCCAGCACTTACTGGGGCTGTCAGTCGTTTCCCATTGAGTGAAAGGAGGACTGAAACTTACAGATCAGCGAGTCTGATTGATTAATGAGAACCCGGAGACCAGTGAGTAACCACCAAGGTTCAGCGTTTTCCGACCATCGTGCTGCCTATGGTTGGGCGCTGCTTTAGCCATGCCCGCGGTTACTTTTACACAGTGGGATCACACAAGGAAAATGCCGTCACGGCACGCGTTGGTTAAATAAGCGCCTTCTGTATTTTAAGACTATTTATAACCATCTTCTTATGTCATCTTTTCTTCCATAGCATCGTTTTTAATGGCTATGTATACAATGCACCATCGTTTATTTAGTTTATAATTCATGAAAATTCTGCTTGTTTTCAACCTTTTAAAATATTCTAAAGCTTCATCTTTGAAGTTAAGTCTACATATATTCTTATTTTTTTACGCTATAAAATTGTTGATACAAAACTGTTTATTTCAGCAGAATATATACTTTAATGATTGCGGGACATGTTGCCAGAATGCTTTCCAGATCATTTACACAAACTGAAATTTCTACCAGCAGTGTTTCTGAAAATGCTCATTTACCTGAATCCTTGCTAATTTGATCAACCCTTTGCACACCCACGATAACTCTGTGTGTGTGTGTATCATTCAGTGCTATTTATAAAAACTGCATTTCACTTTTAAGAATAATTGTCTCTTCATGCTCTTTGTTTATATTTCCATTGAAACTTTATAAGAGCTCCTTTATTATATGGCAGATATTAGTACTGTGTTACAGATAAAGCATTTTCCCCCAATTTTTTGTTTGCCTTTTAGCTTTGTGTACGATCCGTTTGTACTTTTTTCTGTATAGAAATATCACGTATGGATATTTTTATTTTATGGTTTTTATTTTATTCAAATATATAAAACATCTTCATTCTTTTTAGTTGTTAAAATTATGCTTTTGATATTTACATGTTTAATTTATCTGGGATTTGTTTTGGTGTAGTGTGGGGTAGGAATCTAATTCTCTATTTTTTCAAAATGTTCTTCTGCATAGCCTAATGCTCTGATGCGTGGTCCATTTTCTCGTCACTGATTTGGAGCAGCGTTGATTATTGCATACATCACTGTTGTACGGATACGTTCCTGTCTGCTGTTGGACCTTGTGTTTAGTATTGCCTTAGGCTGGGGTCCTCTCAAGCAGGCTTTGAGTTGGAGATTTCCGTGCTGAAAATGTACAGGGAGGTCCCCTTGGGGTAAATGCCCGAAGGGGGATAAGGAGGCCTGATAAGGCCTGAGGGGCTGGCGGTGACGCGGTCACAGCCAGAGATTCAGCCAGTCGCATGGACCGCTGGAGCTGGGATGGCTCCGCACAGTTGTCCTACCTTGAGGCCAGGGCCCTCACATCCCTGACGTTCACATCCCTCCTTGCCGACTAGGCACACAGAGGATGCGGTTGTCCTCGGTAGCGGGTGTGACCTGTAATGAATTTGTCCTCGTCAGCAGAGGGCAGTGCCCTGCGAGGCGCTCTGCTGGGAGCTGTCAGCTGCCGGCCCTCCCAGCTGCTGCGGGAGTGAGTGGTTCGGCCCCGAAGGGGGCCTGGCCGGCAGGCAGGCTGGTAGACCTTCCCGGCGGCTACTTCGCTCCGTCTGGCGAGGCTCGTGCCAGTACTGCACTGCTTTAATTGTTGCAAGTGATGCACTTCAATATCTGTTAGGACCTTCTCTCTAGTTACCTGCTTTTTGTTTTTCTTCTAGGCAACAGTTCTAGCCAGACACTTGGGATCCTCATTAATATTTTATGTATGAATTAATTTGAGGGAGAACTCGCATCTTGAAAAAACAGATTTTTTTTCAGAAGACATAGTATCTTTGTATTTGTTCAACTTTTTACATTCCTCAGTAGAATTTTGCCATAAATTTTGTGTGTTTCTGGTTACATTTTATTCCCGCCCCCGGGCGAGCAGTTGAGGACTGACCAGTGCAGAACCTTTGCAAGGGATTGTGAGGCTCATCTTCCTAGATTTCAAGTGGATGGTACTAGAAGGGAAAATTTGATAATCGTCAGACATCTTAAACATATTCCAGTAATGAAACTGTCAAGGATAATATCTTTTCTCATAATGTCTCTATTTTTAAAAAATTAGGTAATCTTGGCCAGCTGGTACAGGATATATACCAAAATAATGGACTTGATTGGCATTCAGACCAAGATCTGTTGGACGGTCACCAGAGGAGAAGGACTCAGTCCGATTGAAAGCTGTGAAGGCAAGTTCTTTGTGACATTGCCCAGTTGTCTATAGCAGTGTAATAGTCACCCTAGACTTTACGGTAGGAACGGCCACCATTTTACTGTGCTCGTGGGTTCTGCAGGCCAGGAAGGTGGGCAGGGCACAGCGGGCTGGCTTGTGTCTGTGATGTTGGGGGCCTCGGCTGGGCTCACATGGCTGGGAGACCGGGATCAGCGGGGGGCGGCTACACTTACAGTCAGGCTCCTGGGCTGGGGTGACTGCAAGGGGGTGCTCAGTTGGGACTCTCAGCTGGGACACCCGCATCCGCTTCCCACGCAGCTTGGGCTTTTGTGTAGCGTGGGACCCCAGTGTCAGGCTTTTCCTGCAGTAGCTCAGAGCTCCACGCTGGACACCACATGGCCGCCTGGGACCCAGCCGCAGAAGTTACCTAGCATGGCTTCTGCCACACTCTGTTGAAGCAGTTGCAAGCCCTTCGAGACCCCGTACCTCTGCAGGAGGAGTGCCTGGGAGCCTGTAGCCTGGTTTAAGCCCAGCCAGCTCCTGCCCCCTTCCATCTACGTCCCGTGGTGGTGTCGTTCGTGTGTGTGTGTGTGTGTGTGTGTGTGAACCAAGGCGACTGTTGAATATATTGGGCAACCATTTTCAAAACAAGCACATTTTAGTGTTAATTGCCAGACACATAAAGTCATTAATAAAACATACGTTTTGTTTACTTTTAAAGGATTGGGAGATCCTGCTTGCTTTTATGTTGCTGTAATTTTTATTTTAAATGGACTAATGATGGCATTATTCTTCATATATGGCACATATTTAAGGTAAGACTGTTAAATTGAGGCTATTTTAGTGTGTGTTTATAATAATATTTACGAGAATAATATAAATAGTGAGATTATCGTTAACTTTTGGTTCGGTTTTATAACAGTGTCATTTCTAATTCGTCTACTTGTAGATATAAAATCACTTCCCAATTGGATGATTTCACCATTGTCATGACTAGCCAAACTGAAAGTAATTTTAGAGGCTTAAATAGAACATGGTGGAGATATTTGATACGTTTTAAATATTCATAGGCATTTGAGCATCAGCAGTATATATTGTTTACATAAAATGTGAAGGCAAGGACCACTCATAATGGCTTTTTCTTTGCTAATTTTAGAACAGAAATATGTTTTATGCAGATATTTACTATTTGACCTAATTTACTTCATAATTGAGCAACATTTCTAAAATGAGAAGATTGACAAATGTTCTAAGGGTTTTTATATTTATTTCTCTCTCTTTTTTTTTTTACAATCTGTCGCACTGTATATTTGTTGAACTATGTTACCATGAGAATATCTTTAGGATTTTCTTAACTGCTCACTGGTTCTTTGTAGTAGAGAAGTATGAGCATAGGTCTGTCATTTTCGTTTCGGGTTAATGAGTTTGAATCCGCTGTTCTCCCATTCTCTTCTCCGCTTGGGAAGTGTGGCATTTTCATTTTAGTGCACTCAAGAAGAGTTGAGTTCTTAGCTCAGTGTGTGAGTCTGTAGCAATTACTCGATAAGTATTTACCAAATGAGGCAGCTGTTAGATCAGTTTAAAATATATTTGCATAAGGATTTAAAATACTTTGATGCTGCTATTTCTGACTTAGCTCTGAGAAAGGTCTTTTAATTATTTAATTGGGGGAGATTGAAATGAAAATGAGTGATTAAAAGATGATGTGACAGATTTTGTTTTTGAAACAAGACACACAGAAACAACTTAACCCAAAGTGTGTGGTGATCAGGAGAGGAGGCCGACCCGAGGGGAAGCGAGGCCAGTGAGCCCCGTAGCATGACGAGCAAGAGGAAGAGAAACGTGGGAGGGATTTATTCATTTTGCTGAGCACCACCCGTCTGTCTCATGGGCAGCTGCACTGCATTTGGGAGATCCGATTTTAAGAAAGAAAAGTTAAAATATGGAACGTGACATTACTGCTAAATTGCTAATCTCTAGTTATACCACTTTTTTCATTGAGAGAATTCCTATACACGTATTAGAGTCATCCTCCAGCATCAGTTTCTTAAAATGCCTGTTACAACCATCATTTCAAAGGCTGAAAGCGTTGTATCCGCAGCAGAGAATGGCCCTAGGCCTCTGGCTGGCCTGGGCTGCCGTAGTCAGACTGGAGGACAAAAAAGCTGTGTGGAAACTCTAAGTCGTGGGTGGAACCTGTTAACGTTGAGTTTTCATGTAATTTGAATAAACGACGTGGGAGGAACTTAAGAGTTACTGCCAGTTCTTTAGTTTCCCTTTAGATATCAGAGAAAAGAGAATGTGACGGAGGTCGTTCAGGGTTGTGACAGGGAGGTGAAGTGTCAGTCGGGTTAACTGAGATGGAAGGTAACATAGAAGGATTTTTAAGAAGTGATCGGGTAGGAAAGAGAAGGCCTGAATGAGTCGGGAGCCACTGTCTTCCGTGTGAGAATAGAATAACGTTCATTTGCAAGGCACCAGAAGAAGGCCTGTCTTCATGAAATATTTTTTAATTGAATGAAATGAATAAATTATGGAAAAGAAAAATTTAGCTCACGACTGCTGTCTATGAAAAGCACAGTAATACTACGTCAGTGTCTCTGCCATACGCTTTTTTGGCATTTCCCAGTTTAGGACGCTGCACTTTTCCACTGGACCCATTCAGAGGTTTCCCCTGCACATTCCGCCCTTCACCTCAGACTCTGTGTTTGCTGAAGAAGCGTATGTAGCACTTCCTATGTGCCCAGCTCTGGTCTAAGCTCTTTGCAGTCGTAAACTCATTTACCCTTAGAGTCAGCTCTGGGAGGTGGGTTAACGCTTTTGCAGGTGAGGAAACTGAGGCGCAAGAACCTTAAAGAGCTCCCCGGGCCTCGTAGCCAGTCGGCCGCGGAGCTGGGATGCGCACGCGGCCCCAGGGCATGTGCTCCAGCTGCCCCGTTCTGCTGTCTTCATGAAGGTACTCGAAACGGTCTAATAGCAGCTCAGTTATTCGCAGCTTTAATGAATAAGTTACTATGTAGTTAAAGGGACCAAGTAATGAAAAGGCTGTTTATTCCATTTCCAGAGAGGGCGTTATTTACATTTCATAAAAAAAAGTTTCAGAAAAACATTTCGAAAGAGCATGACACTTGGAAGGATCTAGACTTGATACTCTTTGCTGGAATCGTTCATTGCCTGAGGGTTCTGAGGCTGCCGGGATCTTGCGAGGAGCCACGGTTCCCGGGCACACGCCGCGCCTCGTCCGGAGGCGTCTGTCCCTCCACGCAGGGCGTCCATCCTGCGATTGCCCGTTTCTGTTTCCGCGGTCATTACAGGTTCACAGCGGCTTCTCTGATACCAGAAAGAAGTTGTAAAGATCCTTTATTGCTAGATGTGTTTTAGAAGCCCCGACGGCCTGGAAGATCAGTCTCCGTCACACCTCCCTGGGAGCCCTGCTTCCCATCCCCCTTTCTGTCCTGAGTAGTGAATGGTTGTCATTAATATAGCCAGTTTTCCTGCTCTTTCTTCGCATGATCCACCCGAGTTACTGTGAAGTGGCTCGGTGTTCTTTTTAGGCTCCGCCACAGTAAATAGATCAACTTTTCATATGAATTCTTTACTCCTCCCCTGTGTCCCACTTGTTTTAAGGAAAAGTCGAATTTCCTATTCTTTCTGCCAATTTTGCTTCCATTATTCTGACTTTTTTTGTTGTTGTTTATCACGTAAAATCGAATCTTTATGTTTTTGTGGGCTGGCTTTTTCGGCTACAGATGCGTCTTAAATAGGCTGTGGGTCACACCAGCTCAGACTTTTCCACCCCCATGTTTTGGTTTTTTTGGGATGTTCTGTTGACTGGGCCTGCTGGCTCGTCTTTAATCTAACAGTTGTGTATGAATATTGAAAAGATAAGTATTTGTCTTCAGTATGTGTAAATGGATGAAAGTTATTGGTTGAAGATATCGGTGTCTTTATTTCAAAGCCCGCCCCTTTCTATGTCACTATATTGATAGCTGACATTTAACCTCACTGCTGCCCGGGTCTGACCCTAGAATGTGCTTGGCGTTCCCTTCAGTCACGGTATGTGCTGTCAGGGCCTCGCTAGGGTCCACCAGGCTTTCTGCGGCCTGAGTCTCACTGTCGCGCCCTCTCTTCCAGTGGCAGCCGGCTCGGGGGCCTGGCGACAGTGCTGTGCTTCTTCTTCAACCACGGAGAGGTAGGTGGTCACCCGGCGTTCATTTTCAAAATCCGTACGGGATTTTACTTCTAGAAGCACAGGTTTCTTTCTTAGGTAGTCAAATCTTTCTTTAAAAATTTTAGGAGATTTTACCGATAGAAGTACAGGTTTCTTTTTAAAATTTAATTTCTCTAAAATCTGCGGCATTATTCTTTAAAGGTTTGATCTTATTTTGATTCAGAATTTGAACACTAGCATTTATTTTAACTTTTCAGGATCATCGTATCTTTTATGTAATATATCAGTGATTTGAGGAAGTAGTGGGTCTGTATCAGTTCTTTATAGAATTTAAGACTGACAGCTCACGTTTTAGTTGTAATAGACGTAAGCCAGCCATGGATATAGTTAACTCCCTTGTGTTGGGATAACTTTTCGTTGAGGAGCTATATCTTGCATTTCTATTTTAATGTGTTTATATTAAACTTTGATACACTTTTCATTATCCTTTGTGAATATTTTGTTATAAATTTGCACGCACCGAAGGCTTTTTAGAGATGAGCAGCTCTGTAAAAAGCATAGACTCCGGATCCAGGCAACTGTGTCCAAATCCTGGCTGTGCGATTTAGTGGCCATGTGACCTGGGCCGGTGGTTTAATCTCATGATATTACCGGTCTCGTGGAATGATTGGGGATGTTACGTGAACTCCTATGTGGAAGGTGCCTAGAACAATGTTTGACACATAGTAACTGCTATGTGATTGTTAGTTTGTATTATTATTATTATTATTAATTTAGATTATATTCTAACATAAATTCAAGGTGCTGGTGAAATCTTTCCATTAAATTAATTGGAGTTGTAAATGAGTTTCTAGTAATGTATCTCATGGTAAGTGTTGTATGAGGGGAAAAGGAAGGTCCACATGCTTTGTGTGTTTATACTCTAAGTGTCTATAGTATTTGAACATGCACATGCTTCCAAGCTCTAAGAGGAGGCAAAACAAACCTTACCACTGGAGTCAAGGTTGAACTTTTTTTATTATTCAGCAGGTTACCAATGGATGTCAAACTAAATACAAACATGCTTAGTATTGAGAGTCATGGAACTTTAAAAGCTAGAGTAGCCCAATAGATTATAGCATTCGACCAATTATTGTACTATAACGTCAATTTTGAGCAAGAAAAAGGAGTTATTTGACTCTTCTTGACTGTATATGCTGCTCAGTGTAAACTGTGAAATGTGTAGAAGCACAAATTCCGTAAGAACGACCTAAGAAGCACAAAATAACCGCTTAACGAGGGAAGAAAGGAGCATCGCATGTTCATGTAGAGCGCTGGAGAGAGGAGTCAGTGAAGCTTTGAAACCAAGACTGAGTTTCTGTCTGCAGAGCGGGAAGGTCCACCGCGTGGCGGCCCTTAGCGTCAGGGGTCAGTGATCCCCGGTCTCCCATTTTTCTTAGAGTTTCGATACTTATGGAGCACGAACATTATTCCTTACAAAGCCTTTTTTTAGTTTTTAACAATGAAATTCATACTATTTGTTTTATTTTTTCAGGTTGGTAGATTTTTAAAAATATTTTCAACTGTTTGGTATACTTAAACATGCTTAGACATCACTTTCTACTTATGATAAGATAAAATAGATGGGGTTGGAATTTGAATTGCAGCTTTCCTGAAATAATTAAGTAGATAATTGTACTTAAATCAGTAACCGTAGCTTTATAGCTTTAGAGTAGAAAAATGACCATTTTGTGAAATGATGTATATTAAAATTGAGACCGTAAACTGAAGTTTTGGGTAAAAGTGATGAGAACTCAAGTAACTGAAAACTATTCATTATAATTTTGTATTTATTTTGTTTTTCAGGTTGTGAGATTTTCAGACCTTTTTTTCTGACTTTTAAGTGTTGCCTAAAGTCTATAATTTTTATATGGGGCAAACATCTTCTCTGGTGGTACCTATTCTTGCATTTAGTGGACTTTTCTACATTGTCACGGTGTTTTGCTTACTGTGATTGCTGGCGGCTTGCTAACTGATACCCTTCTTTCAAAGAAGAGGTATTTTAATCATTTGAGTGAGTGGTTTAGGTGCCCCAAAATGTTTGTGAATTATTCCTTGCTTTTAAACTCTATTTCCATTATTTAGTTTGTTCTCTACTTGAGTCTAAGCTAGTAAATAACATACATTTAAAGATATTTTTTCCCTCGGATGGTTTTTCAACGGAAAATTTTTGCCTTAATGAAGGAACTACAAAATGTGTAGTATAGAAGAATTGTTATTTAAAATAGAAATTTAAAGCCTTCAAATCTGAAATATGTGAGTGCAGTAAAGGAGCTATTAATTGCTCATAGTAATGATTGATAATATTGAGGTTATACATTTCATAATAAAATTATGCAGATGTTCTCACTTATCTGGGTTTTTTATTAAATGTCGATTCCCTCCCTCTTGAGAATTACTGCTAAGATGAAAGCTAGCAGTTTTCCTCTGACTTTAAAATGTTTCCTTCTGAGGTGATTGCAGCATGGTTGCTGCTGCAGGATTTTTAGCATGCTGACCGAAAAGCATGTGGATGAGGATGTAAAAATAAAAACCTAAATATCGTAATTTCCCCACTTTGAATGTTAAAAATTCATTCTATGTGAAATAGCTTTGTTTTGCTTTTTTCATGATGAAATTACAAATTATTACCAAGCATGACTGATGGTGTTTTATATAAAACGTGTTCATAGATATAAAATCCGCCCCTTCCTATTTTGAAACCTAAGTAATTGAAAGTATATAAAGAATTGCTTTAAAGGCATATCTAATTAACCTTTTTTATTACCCATAACATATTTCTGATCTATATTAGTTTCTTAAATGTATTTTAACTGAACCGAGAGGAAAAATATAAATGTACACATTCTTAATTATTTATTGACATAGTTTTGTCATTTATATAAGATTTGGAAAGGAATTCTCAGAACACTTTGAAAACAGTCTCATTAATCCTTGTAATATTCTTGTATGATAGATAAGTAGTAAATAACATTCTCATATGCATTAAAATGCAAACACCGAAAGGTTAAGCGTTGGCTCCAGGTTGCTAAGCAGGGGGAGGATTCCGCATTTTCCAGCTAACCAGGAATCTCTACAGACTTCACTCAACACACATAATTCTGAGGTAGGGTACATAGATTTCAGTGACAACACTACAGTTTGTCTTTTATAACTGAAAAGTCCGGAGATCTTTCTTTGCCAATTTGTGGGATTTTTTTTTTCTTTCCCCTTTTTCTTTCTCTTTCTCTTTTTCTGTTTCTTCCCCCTTCCTCTCTCCCTTCTCCCTTCCCTTTCTCGTAATAGTAAGGTTTGGCCAGGACATTATTCAGCGTCTTCCATTTTTCCTAACTCAGTTAATGTGCACTGTGGACCGACTGTATGCCAGGTACCGGTCGATGCCGGGCATGCGTCAGTTGTTAAAACAAAGATCCCTGCCTTCGCTATTCTGGTATCTTCTTTGAGGATTCCAGTTCCATACGGGTCTAACTTTTGATGTTATCCCACGGTTTTTTGACACTCTTTTTTTCTATCTCTCTTTGCTTCACTTTGGATATTTTCTCCTGCCGTGTCCCTGAGTTCACGGATAGTATATTCTATACATTCACTCTGCTATTGAGCCAGTCCAGTGAATTTTTCATTTTAGATGTTATGAGTTTCAATTTTAGAATTTCACTTTTTTCCTAGAGTTTCCATTTCTCTGTTGAAAATTTCCATCTTTTCACCCATTCTATCCATCTTTTTCTATAAAATTTAAAACTTAATTATTACAATTATTTCAAAGTCGTTGTCTGCGCTGTTTCCATTTATATTACCTGTAAATTGAATTCTGCTGACTGGACTTGACTTCCTGATTGTAATTCTGTCTTTAAAGTAGCCCTGCCAGGCTTGAAAGACAAAGATTTCTTCTAGTCTGACTAGCTTAGTGGTAACATCAGATCGTTTATATTTAAGCCAATGCACTTTCTTTAAACCGAACAATGGACTTATTAATATATTCATATTGAGTATGAAACTGGGATAGTCCATTAATTAACTCTAGGGTAAGCTTTTCAGAAAGATTGATATTTGACTATTTGTTATTTTATTTGATCCCCTCTGCCACTTTTATATATTTTGCAGCCCAGGGTAGTTTGGGCAAAGAAGTGCAAAAGAAAACGGAAGACTCCTTTTTTGCAGCGTTGCGGATAAAAATACTAACATTGATGACTATAAAGAGTTTTGAAGTCTTAGCTGGTTTCGCCGAAATTTGTGTGAGCGACGAAGTCTAGTCGGTTTACACAACCGGTTCGAATGCAACGTTTTTAATTCTGGCAGAATGTGTTCCGGCTGGCACTTTCCCCGCTTCCCTTCTAGGCAGGATCGACGTTTTTGGCAGCTCGTTGTTGACAATTCACCATGTTAATATCCGATGCCGCGTGCGCCTCCCTCGCCGACATTTCTCACTCTCCGGTGTTGCTGTTGGTGGAAAACCTAGCAGCTTGCTTTGTAACACACCATCTAGATGATGTGCGAGCAGAAGAACCTTCCTTTTGTACTCACAGATAGCTCTCACTCGGTGTGTCTTACCTAACAAATGTGACAAGTGTTATACCTCTGAACTCTTTCCAGTGCACCCGCGTGATGTGGACGCCCCCTCTCCGCGAAAGCTTCTCGTACCCGTTCCTTGTACTCCAGATGTTGCTTGTGACTCATATTCTCAGGTAGCTTTCCACTTACACTTGGTGGTGGTTTGTTTGTTTGTTTGTTTGTTTGTTTGTTTGTTTGTTTTGCATTGAATAACTTAAGCTAGAATTTTTAAGCTTCCATGATAAAAACTATGAATGTCATAAAATGATCAGCATGGTGCCGATGGTAGGTTCGTAAAGGTAGTTTAAGAGTGTAATTTCACAGTATTTACTCCGAAAAGTGTTTTCGTAGTCTGCCCTCTAGTCTTCTTCCTTTTTTTTTGGTGGGCCACAGATGCTGTCCGAGGAGCTGCAAATCTGCGTCCACTTCTGCCATTTCTACTTTCCCATCATTTCTTGCCGCCACCACAGTCTCCCCCCAAAATAGGCAGAAAGAACGAGGAGAGCGGGTGGCAGGAGAGTGTATCCTGAAAGAAAGAGAAACGGTTCATAGAACGGTTCATAGAATAACTGGTCGGATACAGTGGCAAACGCAGCTCTTCGCCCTCCATTCGTTTAGCGTCCTGAGAAGCAGACAGCAGGGCTAGAAAGAAACCCCCTCCGTGGTTTCCGACCGTTCCTGGAAATCCTCAGGTTCCCATTCCCGTCGTCTCGGTTCCGTGCCGCACGGATCACGCCGTCACCAGCTGCCATTCCTTTGCCATTCCTTCCTTTCGTTCCTCACTCCTCCCAGAGCAGTTTGTACCCAGCTCAGATTCGCATTAAATTCTGCTCAGAAATCTTTGTCTCTCATCGTCCATACAAATAAAAATCATGTTCAGTATTCAGAAACAATAGAGAGAAACGCTTTATTTCAGACAGTGGCTTTCCACCTTTCCACTGTGCTCTTCAAGAAATACGCACGTCTCCCGCTGGGACCAGCATGCCCGTGTGTGCGCGGCATCTGAAACAGGCTCCGCGGACGAGAACCCTCATGCGGGATGCAACCGTGTATCTCTTTTTCACTCCATTAAAAATTGTGGGTTCTTAGCTAATAATTTTGTACCTCGTTAATGGGTTACCTGGATTTTGGAAATGCTTGACTTAGGGGCAGGATAGAAAGGTGGATTAGGGTAGCGCAGAGGGATGGCCTTAGAAAAACCATACTCAAGGAGAGAAAAGCGTTTGTGGTGACCCCGAGCGCCCCAGGTAGGTTCATCTGAGCAGTTTGTGCTCCGCAGGCCAGCGCTCGGTCCTGCGCCGTAACCGCAGGAGGTCGACACGCGCTCTGCACCGCGCGAGCATGCGAGGGGCGTCGGGCCTTCGCGCCGGCTCACTGATCGAGGAGACAAGTAGTCCTTAAAACTGACATGAAGAAGAAAACCACCTCGCCCTCCAGAATGTTCCCCAAATCAGAAGGCCAGACCGAAGCCAGAGCGCCCCCGGCGGCCCCGGCGTGGCCTGTGCCGCCTTCTCTCTCTGCCGCGTCCCCGCGTCCTCCTCGGCCCCCGTTGGCTGTGTGGCCTGCGGTCCGAGTTCCTGCAGCACTTGTCTGCGGGGTCCTGCGCATTAGCATGTGCCGCCTTCTGCGATTCGTTTCGCAGACATCCTCTGTCTCTCCAAATGCATCTTTTGGCTGGAGCGCCTCACATGTTTGATTACGATTTCACCAAAATACAGTTTGAAAAACTTCAGTGGGTTTGCTGGTCCCGATGCCCTCCCTCTGGCAGGCTTTGTTTGCTTTAACAGCAATGATGGGTCTTTACTTTTCATAGAAAATTGTTGTAATCGAGAATCAGGAGGTACAGTTTCTAACCCATTGGTTCATCTTACATCTGGTTTATGTTATAACAAGATCATGTTTAAAGAGTCTAAGTTGCTGCAGTTTGGAGCTGGGCTAGAATGTTTGGTGGTTAAATTTACTGATCTTTATTTGTCTCCTCAAGGGCTACAAAACTCTACAGAGGCAGCTTGATTGCACTCTGCGTTTCCAATGTGTTTTTCATGCTTCCATGGCAGTTTGCGCAGTTCGTGCTTCTTACTCAGGTAAGAGGCTTTCATTTATTTAGAATGAATGAGGCTCGCTGTGTCTAATTATGTGAACTCCTTTGTATAAAATTATAGAACTGAGATGTTATCTGATTCTACGTCCTGACGTGTTTTTTAGTTAATACTTTTAAACGGAGTTTGCAGTAGGGAAATACACTAGATTTATTTATCAGCGGGTGTTAATTATTTATGTACTAATGGAATGCGTTTATAGAACTCAATATAAGTATGCTTATCTTTGTTCAGTATTTATTAGTGTGCTTGAAAGAGGACTGACTAGTGCTGTACCCTTTAAGCATTTCTCTTAAGTTATTAGAATATGTCTCTTAATTAAAATGTATTTCTTTTCTGAATAATGTTGTACATTCTTACACCTAGGATAAATACATGTAGGGTAGCATAGGATAAATAGCTAAACAGTTCATACTTTATATAATCCACCACCAATCTGCATGGTTAATTGAGAGAGCCATGTATGGAAGAGAAAAATCAACGAATATCTGCCGTATTAATATATTGACCATATTTAATAATAAATTGACAGTTAAGGAGACTAAAGAACTCACTTTCAAAATAAATGTAAGCCAGTTTGAAATAACAATAAAGATAATCTTCATTTCTGTATTTTTTCATTGTGTATATAATTTTTATTTTTAACTTTTTAAATTTCAGGTTGCATCATTATTCACAGTGTATGTCGTGGGATACATTGATATATGCAAATTACGGAAGATCATTTATATACATATGGTAATGGTTTTTAAATTTTTTTTCCCCCATTGACTTTGACCTTAAACTCCTGATTAGTATTTGATTTGTTTATAATTGAAACTGGTCATAACATCATTCCATAACTAAAACAAGTGTCGTTCAAAAACTGGGATAGAATTAACAAATGTTTTAAATAGGCCACCCAGAAATTTTTAGTTTGGGTCGTATTATCTGATTCGAGGTTGTGCCTGACTTGCACATTATATGTAAGAGCGATAATTCAGGAAAGAGAAATGTGTTATGGCGTACTATCGAGGAGCCTTCTGTTGAAACGGAGTGTTCATTTCTGAGCACCAGCTGTCTAGGCATAGGAGTGACAGGCAGTGACAAGAGCCGCAAAGATCCCAGAGTGCATGTAATGACATCCTAGTAGCGTGCAGGAAGGAGACAGGACGGACGATAAACACAGGAAGTGGGTAGATGGCGCAGTGTGTCAGAAGGGATGGAAGAATGGACAGAAAGGAAGGAACAGGTCACGGCCGCCCAGGGGGATCAGCAGAGCCAGCGTGGGGTGGGAGGTTGAGCTGTCAAGCTAGGTGGTCAGGGCAGGTCTTACTGAGAGGCGAGGAGTGGAGCAGAGTGGAAGGAGGAGAGGGAGTTTGCCGAGTAGATGCCACGAAGAATATTCTAGATTGGCGAAACAGCTAGAGCCAAGGTCCTAAGGCTGGGTGATCAATTTTGATGAGTGTTTATTCCTTAAAAACATTTTCTTTCTCTTTGTCATTGGTTCTGAAAATTATGATGTTTCCTCTCTGTAGTTTTAATGTTATTATCATATGCCATTGTGTTTATGGTACACATAAAGGACATTTATAAAATGTTGGGCATTTGTGAACAAAATTATGAAATGAACAACTGTGAGCTGATCCTTCAGTTGACATCGTTTCAAAGCCATCATTACTCTGAAGCCCTTGTGCCCTGAATACGTCCCGTCCCATCTCCTAGAGATGACCACTGTCCTGACTTTTTAAATTATATTACTTGCTTTTCCTTATGACTTCGCCATATGTGTTCCTAAATAGTATTTTTTATTATTAAATATTAGTATTGTTTTTAAGGTTTGTAAAAATGGTATCCTTTTATGAGACTTACATTTTTCCTCAGGTTTCTGAGATTTGTATGATACTGGAATTTAGACATTTTCTTTGCTTTATATTTTTCATTGTAGAGATAAAGCACAATTTAGCTGTTTTCTTATTGGAAGACACTTAGATTTTGCCCCCTTTTTTATACTTTTATGAATAATACCGTACATTCTTACACATACCCCCTGGGATGTATATATTGAGCTTCTCTCGGATATTTATTTACCTAGTAGTAGAATTTTGGGGTTGTAAATTATACACATGTTCAACTTCAAATTTAATACTGCATTGTTTTTCAAAAATGATTAGACTATAAACAGTAATATATAACAGTTCATGTTTTTCTATATCTTTTTGTATTTTGTCAGTCTGGTATTTTCTCTCTCAGTAAAGCTGAACATCTCTTGGTGTGCTTGTGAATTCTTTGTGTTTGACATTATTATTCCTGTTTTGTTTTAACCAATTTTTCTCTTATGCCTAAGAGAAAATGGCTTCTGTTTTATTCGCTGCAGTATAATCCACTATTTTCATTAGTTATTTTGATGCGTGAATTGTTCCTGATTCAGTCAGTTACTTCAAGCTGTTTTTTTTTGTCCTTTTCACATCTTTATTATGCTCTGAACACTTTTCAAAAGAAATTAATAAAGACTAAACTTCATCGAATGCTTTTCTGCGTCCTTCTAGATTATCCTGTGTATTTTTCCCTCCTTAATATGTTACAATGATGAATTATATTAATTGTTTTTTTTTACATTAACAAACCTTGCTTTGCTGGGCTAAACACAGTTTTTATACAATGCTGGATTCACTTTGCTATTATTTTGTTAGGATTTTTAAATTCTGTTCATGAATAGAATTCGATAGTAATTATTCTTTTTTTACACTTGGCTTATTTTCCCCCAAAACTGTTTAATGTAGTTTTTTTTTTTTTTTAAACATTGCAGTAAAAATCGGAATAATTATTAAGCATTTAGAGTCGGTCAATCACACAATCGCACAAGCAGCTCTGGATGAGGACTTTGACTCAAAATTATGGTTATGAAAATACTGACATTACACAGGTTTACTTTGTAATGGAACCTGTTTGGGGTGAATGATACATGCTTTATGGGGTGACCTACTGTGGAACTAGTCACTGACTGACGTTGGAATATTGTCTTTCACTCTCACTTTACAAATTCCTGTAGTTACATGAAGGAAAAAAAAAACATAGAGAATTGTCTCCATAAAGGGGTTTCCCCCCCATTTTTATTGTGCTAAGTCTAGCACAATACGTAACGCAAAGTTCACCAGCTTCTTCCTTTGAAGCTGCCATTGGTGGCAGGCGGGGCAGCCACACCGCCTGTCGCCTTCGCTTTTCTCATCCTGAGAGACTGAAACTCTCTACCCATTAAGCAGTTCCCCGCTCCCTGTCCTCGTCCCGCCCCTGGAAATCCCCGTTCCGCTTTCTGTGTCTGTGATTTTAACCACTCTAGCGCATATAAGTGAAATCATGCCGTGTTTGTCTTTCTCTGAATGGGTGTTTTCACTTAAAATAATATCCTCAAGGTCCATTCATATGGATGCGAATGGCAGGATTTCCTTCATTTTTATGACCAAATTATGTATATATACACACACCACATTTTCAATATCCGCGTGTATGAAAATACAGTGTTTGCTTGATAAGGAGCTACATTCTATAATATATGAGAAAACTGAAGGAAAATAACCAAAACCCAATAGAAGAACGGGCAGTAGGAATAGGCATTTTACACACACACACACACACACACACCACCACCACCACCACCATCACCACCACCAAGCAGCAGAAAAGACATTGTGTCTTTTAGAGAATGGAAAGTGAAAAAAACAATGGAGCAACGTTTGTCTCCTATTAGACTGGCAAACATCTGAAAGACTGACACAGCGTTAGCTGGAGCTCTCAGGCCCTGCTAGTGGCGCAATATTTTGGGTGACAGTTCGTCAATATTTTTTTTCAGATTTTAAAATGCGCGGACCCTTAATCCATCAGTTCCACTTCTAGTAGTTTATCCCATAAATGTGTCAACATGTGCATAAGGGCGTTTATCATAGCAGGTTTGTTTTAAAAACAAAATAAAACGAAACTGGAAGGCATTTAAGTGTTCACCAGTGGTCAGAGGACTAGGAATTAAATTATGGTACAACTCTAGAGAGTGGAATACTTTTTTTAGTTATTCAGTAGAAATAATTGGATTGGTTTAGATTGATACAGAAAGCTCTCTGAAATTAAGAGTAAAAGAAAACAACGGTGTAGCTTATGGGTTTAGTTTCCATTTGTGGTTTTTAAAAAATATAAACTAGAATTCGTATGTCAAAGTCTGGAAGGATACACAGGAACCTATTGATAGTGATCTTTTGGGTTCAAAAAGTGGGCTAGGTCGCAGGCTGTTTTCATTGTATATTCCCTATTGAATGGGTTGAATTTTATGATGGGCATGGACAATTTTAGTATAAAAATCAATGTTCTTTTTTTGTTTATGTGCATTAATTATATTTTTCTTGGATTTTTCCAGATTTCTCTTGCACTTTGTTTTGTTTTGATGTTTGGAAACTCAATGTTATTAACTTCTTATTATGCTTCCTCTTTGGTGATTATTTGGGTAAGTGTTCTTTAAGTACATGACTCATGGCTGTTTTTGAAACTAATGGTTCATCAATTGCCTTGTCACTGGCATAGAATCCATGCGGCATCTTCTGTGAGCATCTCGTTTTCCCACATGCATCCATGTGATGGAGTGTTCAAATCCTCAGTTCCAGACCAGGAAGGAAGCACAACAGGGCTTGATATCGGAAAGCATAGCACCTCGCCTCAGACTCTCTTCTGCGCATCATCCTTCCTCATCTTTCTGTCCCAGGATTGATGTTAGGAAGGTTCTATGTTTCCTTTTCTTTTTCCTTCTCCCTTCGTAGTCTTTATCCTAGTCCTGCTCCACGCTGCGCCCCCGCACCCCCTTTTCCTCCCTGGCTCCATCTCACAGTGGTCTCTCCTCTTTGTACCACTGGGATCCGAGGGTTGAGGCCTTGGTTTTGTAGATTCTTTTTTTCCTCCCCGTGTTTATTTGCTTGAAATATTCAGATAATTTAAACCAGGTGATGATATGGTTAGTTATATTTTACTAAGTCACTACAGTTTTAGATTATCAGGAGACTGTCTTACTACAGAATTAGAGCAAACGATGAAAGGTCACCTAACTCCTCTGACACTTCTTGCAGGACGACTTTCTAATTATAAATCTTTTTGAATTTAAGGACTTTCCCGAGGTGGTAATGCCTTTGTTCCCCTATCAATTTGTCTCACCATTACAATGGTTTGCAGCCCTCAGAGGAGAGCGATTATTCCTTATATTTAAAGTGTATGTGCGTTAGTGTGTAGGTCCATTTCCTCAAGACACCAAAAGCGTGTTGCACTATCATTATTGAAATGTATTCTTGAATAATCGTTTAAGTTACTCGGATCATCTTGGCTTTCTTGATTTCTAGAACTCGTTAGTAAATCCGGAACGTCCTGTTTCTTTGCCCCATTTTACAAATAAGGTTCATTTAAGATCGCGTTGTCCAAGGACACGCGTCCTCTTCCCACTGCGGACTACCACCTGTCCCAGGTGTGCCCTGAGAGTACTTAGTCCCGGAAATGCAGTTAGTGAGCGGTGGTGCTGTGTTCTCAACAATGGCAAGAAATGGAAGTTGGCAGCTGAGTTGCTGCGCTTGGAGAGTGATGGCGGTTCTTACAGCTGATGAACTCTGTGATTAGGAGATGCGGAGATGTGCTCAGTTCTCCGTTTTACGTGTGTGCACGGGCAAGTCCCGCCATCACTCAGGTTAGAGCGCCTGACCCTGGGACTTGTGTGTAGCGAAGCCGTTGAGTGGAAGATCACACGTAAATAAAATCTAGGTGCATTTTGCAGGAAATTCCTCGTTCTTCAATTGTGCACCTACAGTATGTCAGATTTCCTGTGGGATCCTTGACACTGAGGAGTACCTTAGATATGAGTTGTGCGTGTTTATGTATATTTCATATATTTTGGTGTATAAAAATAAATGATAGCAACAGTTACAAAACATAGCATGTTTTTGCATATTAAGTATAAACAAACATTTGTTCATTTTTTTTTATAGTTATCACTTTGAAACCTGAATCATCACATTTTGTGTTCTCAGATATTCAGAAACTTCTGAAAAGATTTAATTTGGATTTATATATTTATGTTTTGATCCCTAACCATATTTTTCTCAACTTCAAAGTGGATATTGATCCCTATAGGTACTGTATTTTGGGAGTCTGTTATGTACCTGGAAAGACATAAGATTTGATAGAGGAAATGTATTCAGTTGATCCATTAAAAACTCATTTGTAGTTTATTCTAAGAGTTAATATTTAACTCAAGGAAAATCTTATGACTATAAGACATCTGTCTAACCTTTTGAAATTGTTTTATACAGTTCTTAGATATATCGGGGGTATAAAATCAGTCATAAAAATTTATATATGGTGATTCTGTTTTCAGCCTTACTAAGTCACTACCCTAATTTGCTGTGGTTAAAATAGCACTATTTCTCGAAGTCAGTGAGCTTGCGGGGATGCCGTGTGGAGCATCGACAGTGTACTGCATTTTAGATTCTCGAGGGTCTTATTCTTTTGAAGTACGTTTTGGTGCTTGAATCTTTGTCTCTAAGTGTTAACTGTATGCTGTGCTATTTTCTCCATCCAGGGTGTACTGGCCATGAAACCACATTTCTTGAAAATAAATGTATCTGAACTTAGTTTATGGGTAAGAATCAATCTATTTGAATGCATACCTTTTTCCTTCTCTAAAATATGTCATTTTTTTTTCTTTTGTTTTACTTCTAAGGAAATGATCTATGGAATGTAGAGCATTTGACAGTTTTATAACATATTAGGTCTCAATTTTAATGTACCAAATTGCCCTTTCACCAAGCAAGTTAGTATTAATATTTGATAGGTAGTTGAAGAATTCCAGTTTTATTTATTATCCATGTGTTTTCTAAGGAGTACTACATGTGTAAGAAACTTTAGTGGAAGGAGATTTTAACTGCAAATCTATAAAATATGTTAATTTTCATAATAAGATTGTGTGTTTATGTTTTTAGTGATAGTCTCTTGATTTTGGAGTAACAGGTTTTAACTTAAGGTGCATTTTTCTTTTAACATTTTCTCTTGGTTATGGAGATATTTATTTCACATGTGATTAGAGCATTTATTTTTTGCTTCTTAGACCATATCTATAGAATGGCTATATGAAGCATCAGTTTATTTACTCTTTGTTACTTTATTCTTTTGCAGGTTATCCAAGGATGCTTTTGGTTATTTGGAACTGTCATACTCAAGTATTTGACATCTAAAATTTTTGGCATTGCAGATGACGTAAGTGCATTTTTGCTTAAACTTGAAAGATTTAAAAGAATCACACAGCCTACAAAAGAATTACTTGAGTTATTAAAATACCACTACTTAAACCAAATTCTAAGAAGAAATCTACTCACCTATTATCTATTTCCTATAATAGAAAGTAAATGTAACTATGTATATAATCTATATTCTCCAAAATTAACTACATAATTATTTTCTTGGTTGTTCTATATCCAAAAATTTTAAAATACTAAAGCAAGAGAGCTCTAGAGAGTTAAGCTCAGAGTTTAAGGTGTGCATCGCCATTTTTCTCTGGTTTCTTTATAATCCCCTTTCGTAAAGGGTAAAGACTGTTAAAAAGCCTCCAAAACTGTCGATAATGTTATAGTCTTATTATTTTTTCCCTCAGTTTTCTGATCAGTGCTTGTGAAAGATTTATTTGTGAGCCTTTATATGTAATTTAATCCAAGTTAACTTTATTAAGATAAGTTTTCATAGTTAGTTTGTTTTGTTTTGATATTTGGGTAGGAGAGAAAATGAAATGAGAATTCTGCTTTATAACTGTAAAGATTCTTTGTATCCTTAATTTTACTTTGCCTACTCTACTTTGGTGTTTTAGTAAGCTTGTTAATTAAATTTATAAAAGAAAGCAACACAAGAACCAACATGGAAAGAGAAAAGTAAACCACATATTTTTTTCCCTGTAATTTATTTTATCTACCTATCTTTCATCCTCCTGTAACAGATTAAAACTGTGGTTTTGAAATTGGGTTCTGTGAGACCTGGGACTTCTGTGGGCTCTTCGTGGGGTTCTTCACTTCCCAGCCCCCCTGCCCACCCCTCTTTCACTGAGGCCTTTTGACTTTAATCCCTTACGTATTGGACATTTATTTATACAGGTTTTTATATGCACAAGGGGTTTTTCTTTTTTTTTTTCTAAAAATGATTGAAAATAACTGGGCTAGGAAATGGATGGTCTTCAACCTGTGGAAAGACTTTTAAAAGTATAAAACTGTGGTCTGAAATGTATGTATATATTCATTCATTCAGCGCGCACCCGCTGTGTGCCTGGCAGGAGATTCAGGCTAGAGATACGAAACTGAGTAAGACATGGTCCAGCGGGAGATGGGAACAAGGCCCAGCAGCTGTAATGCAGTGTCACGGAAGCTGTGACAGGCTTAGGTACAGCCGCGGGAGGACGCGGAGCAGAGTCACCTGCGAAGGGGGGAGCTGCGGGGTGACCTTGTCACCAGGATGCGGAGAAGGAGCAGGAAGTGCAGTGAAACAGCCCAAGTCTTAGGTTTTTGGAATCTGTCTCCTCACCGGGGCAGGACAAGCCACTTAAGATATTGATTCAGGTCAAAATGACTGTTGTCACTTCTGTCACCAGGGCCAAAAGAAACTCCCCCCAAAAGTTACTTCCAAATTAGAAATAATTGAGTAACAGCTTGATATTGCTGGAGATCTGTGGCATCAGTCAAGGGCATTAGCTCATCAATTCTCAATTGTGACATTGGGTAAAGGAAGAAGATGACCAGGTCCCATGGCCCTTGGGAAGCGTTTGCTCCCACCCTTCTCTGGTGCCATAGTTAGACGCCCTCCCTCTCCTTTGGGGACCGCGTGAGCCATGGCGCGGTGCATCTGGGCTTCCCTGCCTGATCCTGTCAGGGCTCTGGTTGCTGAAGCCTCATGTTGTCTGCAGAGAAGCCCAGAGCCGCACGGCTGCTGTCCGGGGGCTGGTGGCACAGGCGCCCTCCGCTTAGCAAGCATCAAAATTCCAGACTCCCAGAGGAATGTAGGTGCTCGGCATACACCACCTCATTTGCGCAGCTAGGGCACAGCGGGCCACCATTGTCATTTCAGGTGGCGGGAGCCTTCTGAAGTCCAAGCTCCCCGACGCCAGCCAAGGGCCAGCCTCGCAAGGAGGCGGGCCGGGTTAACTCGCATCCGAACATCAAGTGTGTCCCGTCTTTTGCCACCTGCCACACCTTCCTGGGTCCTCCGGGGATCCCGGTCAGTCCCCGGTTCGTGGAGGGCTTGGGCCCTCTCTGAACTCTCTCATAGGTCAGCCCGCCAGGGGTGGGAGAACGTGTCTGCCCCCTGTTGGCTGTTCCATTTCCAGAATCTCTCCTGCTTACTGGACGGGTGCGCAGCCGGGGGCTGGCAGAGCCCTGAGCGTTCGCCTGGCCCTTTCTGAGTTTGCTACTTTCACTGACAGCGCCTCTGGGCATGGATTTTTTTTTTCTCTCTGCCCCCAAAACCCCTCAGCTCCCTCTGGTGGGAAAGGTTCTGCTTTTCCTGGCCAGGCCTTCCTGGTGTAGCTTCGGGTGACCTGAGCCGAGGGAGGTAGAGGGAGGTGGTGGCGCCGCTGATGGTGGGTGGGATCGGCCCGGGTGAGAACGCTCGGGTCCTCCCCAGAGCTCATCAGTTCGTTCTGTGAGTGGACACGTCTCGATTCCTTTTCCCTTTGGTCAGTTTCTAGAACCTGATACGGTTGTTTTTGACAGTTTTGTCCAATCTTACAGTTGTTGGGGGAGGGGATATTCTACCTCCTTCCTCTGACTTCGTTAATCCAGCCTTGTATTCCTCGGGTAACCTCACTTGCTCACGGTATATTATTATTCTTTCTATGTATTGTTGGATTGGTTGGTTACTGTTTTTAAGGACTTTTGACTATATTCGTGAGGAACAGTGATCTGTAGTTTTATTTTCTTGTAATATTTGTGTCTGATTTTGTTTTGAAGGTAATGCTAACTCCCTGAAATGATTGGAAAGTGTTCAGTATTGCATTTTCAAAGAGAATTTGTGCAGAATTGGCATTATTTTTTCCTTAAATGTTTGTCGGAATTCAACAGTGACACGCTCGGGGCCCAGAGTGTCCTTTGTGGGAGAATTTTTCCCCTGCAGATCCACTTCTTTAGGAAGTTCATGTCTTTAGAGGGCACTGACTCATTCTGGCTACATCTGTCATCAAATGAGTCATGTTTAAAAAAAAAATATTGTAGGATTCAGTTAGGGAGAATTCTTATTGAAATTTTTACATATATGTGAAACGGTCTTTTATGTTCTTTTATTTGAATTTCTTTATTTGGATTTGGAATTAATAACAACTCTATAAAGAGTTGGGTTTTTTTTTTTTGCTCTTTTTATATTTTGTATTTATTGTATTAATATTTTCAAAGTACCGCCTTTTTTAAAGTCCTTTTTAGTTTTGTCGTATTTCTCTTTGCCACTGAATTCTGTCATCCTTAACTTCCTTCATTCTCGTTTCTTTAGGCTTGTTCCATAGCTTTTTTCTGATGCTTGAGGGAAAGTACTTTGTTCTTTAGTTTTTAACCTCTTTTTTTCCCAATAAATGAAGTTGTCAGTTTCTTGATAAGCAGTACTTTTTTGTGTCTTACAAATTACCTATTTTATGATTTTCTTTTTTACCCTGAAGGTTATTAAGTTTTATGTTATTCAGTTTCTCAGCATTCCTAGTTATTATTTTCCAATTCATTGCATTTATGATTGGGAAAATTAATTTGAATTATATCACTTTGAAATTTACTGTGGCATGGTATGTGAACATTTTTCAAAAACATTTCACTTGTGTTCAAGGACAATGTGTATTCTGTCAGTAAAGTTTGTCTCCCATGTTTGTGAGCTTAATAACATTCAGATTTTGTATTAATGTTTGCTTTTTCTATTTTAGAGGACAGTGTTTAGCATCTATATTGAACACTGTTAACTGCCAAATATGTTCATGGTACATGTAACCTTGCTTTGCTGTCCATTTTACCAGCACATAATGTCATTTTCTCTTTTTCATATTTTTTTGCTTGAATTCAGTTTTATGAGACATTACAATTGCTAATCTAGATATTGCCAGTTTGGTCTCTCTGGTATAGCTTGTTCTAGTCTGTTTTCAACCTTCCTGCATACTTTTGTTCTAAATATGTCTTTTTAAACAATATAATGTTAGATTTTTCCCCCCCTTTAATCCATTTTGAACACCTGTCCTTTAATGAGTGAGTTTAAGTTCTTTACGTATGTGGCAAGGTAATTATCAGTATATTGGGACCTAATTTCTTCCGTTCTATTTCGATTTCCCAACTGTTTTACTTGCTTTTTAGATTTCTTTCCTTCTTTTCATTGAACAGATAGTCTTCTTATGCTATTTTGGGTCCCATATAGTCTTCCAGTTGATTTATTAAACTTACTAGGATGTATTTCTTCCCCATCACGACAGAGTGTTTTGAGATTCTTCAGCACGTTCGCATCCCCCTTTGGTTTCTGCTCTCACCCCGACCCCTCCCCCCACTTCATCTAGATACCATTTGGGATTTTAGTTATGGTGTGTTTTAGATGTGATTCCCCCTTCCCCTTCTTTTCTTGGGTTTTTGCCTTTTTTAAAGTTGAAATTTTGGCAGATGTTGTCTCATTTGTTAAGTGAAAACGATTCCACCTTCCTCACATGGCTTTTGTGGGAGTAGGTGAGGTGACGTCCACGAGGGCACTTTGGTAGCGTGAAGACTTACACAGATGTTGATTGTCAGTCACAAGGCGCATGCTGTTCCAAGGCCCGCCCACTTGCTTCTTCCCGTAGAAAGTCTTTTCAGTCCCCTTTTCAGAAATCTGAATCAATGTTTCCTTCACTCTGTCACACTTTGTTCCTTGATGATGGACAGACAGACGTCTTCGCTGTTACCAGGCCCACCTGTCCCTGTGGGCTCCAGCAGGGGAGCTGCTGAGCAGCGTGTTTCCCTACGTTTAGCCACAGATAAAAGACTGGTTTGTTGACGATGCATCCTGGAAGGTCGTCGGAGCTGTCATTTGTCGGCAGAATAAGGGAGCCGCGAAGTCGGGGTACAGGGCTTTCACGTTTACAGCGACTCTATGATGCCGTGAAGACTGCTTTTAGATGTTATTAAGATTAAAATACGGTATTACGATATAGAGCGTAATCTAATGGTACCTCATTTTTTCCCTTACTAGGCTCATATTGGCAACTTATTGACATCAAAATTCTTCAGTTACAAGGATTTTGATACTTTACTGTATACCTGTGCAGCTGAGTTTGACTTTATGGAAAAAGAGGTAAGATGTGGTTTCTGGTTTTTTTTCTCTCCTTATGTTTTGGTTCATTGATTTTTCATAGAAGGTGCTCCTGTATTGCACACTCTTTGCTCTGTGCTGTTATCTCAGTTCAAAGAAAAGAAAAATCTGGTAGCCGAGAGGAAGATGTTCCTATTTACATTAGTATAGCTCCCTGAAATATATGACCTTTCTCACTTTAGTAATTTAGAAGCCTGCGTGCAGACTAGCAGGAGTTTTTTGGATAAGTAAATACATAGGCCTTTCAAGTTGCTTCTATTTAGGGAAAAAACATTAATTCAATGAAGCTTAGGCTCTTACATTTCCACTCACTCCGTGGTGGTTGGTTCAATCCCATTGCTTCGAAATATCATTGAGTTCAGGTCTTTCATCCCAACAATATTTTCCTTTCTAAAACTGTACTCAGATGTTTAGGAGGAAACCAGAGAGAGGGTTAGTGGATTCTGAGACAGAAGTCTGTAATGGTACTTAATGTTTCTGAAGAAGTGCCGCTCATTCTTTGTGTCCTAGCTACCTGTTTCCGGTAGTATACTGCAGTTAATGTGAGGACAGATCGAGATGCATAGGAAAGTACTTTGATATTTTATATAAAATATTATTTTGCAGTACCTTATGAGCTAGTTTGTTTCCACAAACATGTAAATATGTGTCTTTTTTAACACCACCCATGTTGCCCTGACTTATTTTATTATCTGTGAAATGTTTTCTTTCAGAGCTGTATGTGTGTGTCTATTAAACTGACCAATAGTTCTCTGTTGACATATTCTGGTCTCCCCGAACTCCCGCTCAGTTACAGACCAGTGGACAGTAGTGTCCGCACGGCAGACCTCGTCAACCGGACGTGCCGAGTCGAGCCTGTCCTGCCGATGCACAGTTCACTCCAGTGCCCTGTCTGCCTTCATTCCCTGTGTTCTAGGAAATGCTTTTGACACATAGTGGCTGATAAAAGTATGATAGCGTTGGCACTGCTGAAAGTAACTAAGGAAGAGTATCTTAAAAGGCTTTAAAACGCGTGTTCATAGCAGATCAAGACTACTTCAAGGAGGTAATAAAGGAAGTACAGGGGAAGCATCAGAGAATCAGGACACAGCAGAAGTCCTTTCCCATTAATGAGGCACATGCCACCACAACCTGAGAGTATGAACCGTCAGCCGTGCGGTAGAAGAAATGTGTACTGAGGCATAGCGCGACTTCCACCATTTTGCAGAAAACGGCAAAGCTGTTTCCAGCCCAGCCTGCCATCCCCCGTCTCCAAGGTTACCTTCATGGGGACTGTGCCGTGGAGACGGTGTGGTGTGTCCACACAGTAGGGGAGAGGGAGCAGTTTAACATGACATCTTACTGATGTTGAAAGACACTTAAGATGTACATATGGAGTGAGCAAAACGGTATGATCTTATTTATCATTAACATGCAGAGAATAAAGTGTAGGAACAAAATTTTAACAATGGCTTTGGGGTGGGAGATAATCAGTAATTAACTTCTTTTGTGATTTGCATCTTCTAACTTTTTTATAGTCATCACATATTGTGTTATGCTATTAAAAGAAAATATAAAACGATAAGGAGGATTTTTCCTTTTCAGATGTGAAAATGTATAGAACAGTGTTCAAAGTACAGGGATACCAAGACAGGAGCATTTTTATAACCCAAAATTGACAGTGCTGGATAGGCCCATGTGTATATACTTAACTATGTTTGTGTATGTACTTAACATGAAGTGAAGAGAGCATCACAGATAAATGGATAAAGAATGTATTATTTCATGATTATTTGAAAAATGGTATTTGGAATGGGGAGTCACTTTAAAGCCTTGTATCACATAATACACCTAACTTCATTTCAGTTAATTAAGAGTTTAAAAATTAATGAAGCCTGAAAAATAAATTCACGAGACATTTCATTGATCATTAACTCCATTTTTTGATGGGCATAATACCAGGGCGAAATGCGTGGGAGAATGATTAATGGATTTGTCTGCATGTAACTTAAAACATCTGTACATTAAATATTGTAAACATTGAAAAGCAAACGTCTAACTGGGATAATTCTTGCCATAAATATAACAAACGAAACCAGAGATTAATGTAATTCGTAGAGGAGCCGTGTCAATCAACGAAAAATTTACCCAGAACTCTGACCCTTCCTCCACCACCCAGCACATCCCCACTTTCACACATATGCAGTTCGGGAAGGGCGTGAGCACACAGCCCACGCGGGGGAAATGCTCGCAGCCACCTTCACACACACGCGTGCAGAATGGGGAAGGGTGTGAGTACACGGCCCACGGCGGGGGAAATGTTCACAGCTGACTGACGTGTGAAATCGACCATCACCTGTATTTTTTCTGCATTCTCAACTCATTATATATGCTTAGAGTAAAATCAAGAATTACAAAGAAATATTGAAATAAAGGGACTTGTAGTTAGAGCACGGATGCGCATGCGCACACCCCCCCTCCCTGCACAGATGCGCATGCGCACACACCTCTCCCTGTGTGGTTTGGTTTATTTCCATTGGTTCTTGTGCATTCACTCTGGCATATCTTTAGATGTTGAGGAAGTTTTATAATTTGTTTTTTATTAATACTTTTATATATAACCTGAGTCCCTTCTGTTGGTCACTTTTTGCCCCCCCCCCCCCAACTTCTCACGCACAACTAATTTATTGTCATACTGTGACCGGTGAGATGGTTTTATTTCCTGTGTGCTTTCCCCCCTCGTACCCCGTTTTTAGGAGTCCCGTTTTACCTTCGCCATCAGCCCATGTAACCGCTCATGCCTTCCTGTCACCTTTTGCTTTCCCATCATTGTCATAGTGCTGTGGGGTGGTGTTTCTAAAGCTCACCAAGAAGCCCCTCCTGCCATTTCTTAGCTGTGCGAAGCTTGTTTTCCAGGAGAGTCTTTAGGAAGGGCTCATAGCAGCAAATAGATGTTTTTTTTTAAAATAATAAAACGGTTTAAGCTATTTGATTTTTTGCTTAGATTAAGATAATTTAAAATTTACAAAATAAATATGTAATAAAATTTTATAATGTAATAATATATTTCTATAAATGATATATTACATAAGTAATATATTTAATATAGTACATTTAAAATATAATGAAAAATTAAATATTAAGTACTATGCAAATGTTTATAAAGGTAAATAGTAAGATTAAAACATAAAAATTCTCCTTTAATAGGACTTTTAACTCACAAAGTGTACATTTTGTGTAATAAATTATCAAAAGTATTCATTTAATACAGAATAACAAATGAGAAATATTGGACTAATGAGAGAGAAAATCAGAAAATGCTACTTACTATATACTCTATAGAATTAAAATGTCCCAGTATTTTTAATATGGCTAAGCTAGATCTCTCTATAAACATATGTGGGAAAGTCTACGTTATTTGGCTCAGTAATGCAGGATTATTATGGAACCAAAAGTGTTGGCGGTAAAGCAAATC
The DNA here is from genome assembly GCF_014176215.1 of Rousettus aegyptiacus. NCBI lineage: Eukaryota > Metazoa > Chordata > Mammalia > Chiroptera > Pteropodidae > Rousettus > Rousettus aegyptiacus. Next base: position 40,060,680 of record NW_023416288.1, on the reverse strand, counting down.
GATTGCAGGTGAGAAATTTCAAGTTCATGAATGTTTAAGACTGAGAGGTGCTCAGGGCTGCAATGTGTAGAGCTTTGTTATTTAATTTTTTTTCTGTAGCTTTTTATCTGTTACTTAAGAAAATATAAAAATATTTTTATTCTTGTAAATATGAGCGTGTGTGTGTGTGTGTGTGTGTGTGTGTGTGTGATGGGATCTTAGTTAAGATTTTTATCCCCCACAAAACGTACAGGAAGAGCTTATGCAGTTTAGAGGGGTTCTGCTGACCTTAGGTGACTATTAAGTCGGGCCCTCTAGTTAGGAAAGTAGCGTGCAAAAGTGAGCGGCAGCCTCTGGAGGTACTTTTTACACTTACAGAGTGTGTGGGGACTGTGTTCGTTAACGTTCTCAACATTTTGGGGACGTTCGTTTCCGTGGAAAGGCGTCTGTCTTCATGTGCACGATGGGAGTCCATGGGCAGATGGGACCCTGGGTGGGTGAGGGCTCTTGTTTCTCTACCTATACTTTTAAAAATTCACTTGGTTTGTAATTTGAAGTGAAAGTTTGTCTGCTTAAAGTCACAGGCCCCCCTGACGAAACGCCTCTCTGAATTTCAGACCCCGCTGAGGTACACCAAGACCCTGCTGCTGCCCGTTGTCCTCCTCGTGTTTGCCGCCATCGTGAGAAAGGTGCGTCCCCAGAGCGAGCCGCTTTCCTGTTTCTGCGTGGTAGTTACGGACCCTGACCCGATATTTGGTATAGATTTGATGAAGCGTATTCTGTACTTTCTTACTAACAGCCCTTGATGGACATTCACAAGTGTCAAAAATATTTCGTTATCTGCCAGCATAAAATACCGTAAGAAAAGGATGGCTCAAGTTTTGATAGTCATGTATTTGAAAGTCAAGGTCAAAGAGACCTTACAGACCCAGATACCATTGTTTTTACCTGTGTAAATTATTACCGACTCACTTCTGACTTTTATGTACTATTTCTCTAACATATGCTTTTCTAAGTCATTTGTGCAATGTTCACTAAATCCTAGATTGAGTTTGTAATTAATCAAAATGAGAAAATAGACTATTAACAGTACATTATTAAACTCAATAAAAGAGATTCCCAACTTGGCTTTGATAATGAAACTCTAAGTCCAGATATAAATCAGACCAGGGACGTTGCAGCCTTTAGCAGAGAGCGGGTGTGATAGTCTCTTTTTTTTCTTTAAGAGTTGGTGAGCTCTGTAACTGTAGGCGCTTTAAGAGAATGAATCAAGGTTACTGCGTAATCGAAAAATAGGTGATAGACCCTAAAAGTCTTCTGGTTCGTAGCTAGTGATTTCTGCATTAACACACATGTATTTAGTCACCGTACTGTAGTCATCGTTCATGTTATGTATCTGCACCAGCCGAGATCGGAGAGGCTGTCGTTGCCAGCCTCGCCTCACGTCCATTAAAAAGCGCTGGAGGGACGAGGGGCAGACAGCCCCTCCCCCAGGGTGCGGTGTGCGGCTTCGTGGGCTCACAGCCCTTTTCAGATCTAGTCAGGTCATGGTCAGTCGGTCAGCTTCTGCTCGGGGCTTCCTTTGCACTTTTGCACGCTTTATGTGGATGCGCACCTAGAAGGTAATTAAAAATACTGGATATTTGTAATCCTGAATGCATTAAAAACGCTGTGGCCTGGATGGCCAGAGATAATAAAAATTATTAGATCGGATTAAAGAAGTGAGAATGTTTGATTTAAAGAAGAAAGATTCAAATGGAAAGAGGATAATAATTTTCGCACATTTAAAAGCCTGACACTTAGAAGGAGGATTATATTCACTTCGGCTGCTTAGAATGACAGCCGGTTCCAAGAGGTGGGGCTTTTGACCAGAATCAATCTGTGCTGATTACGAAAGTGCCGCAGATGCAGGCAGCGGCCGTGGGTTCCCCCAAGAGCTGAACTAGAAGCAGGCAGCAGTGTCACGGGGCATCGGACTGGGGAGGGGATTTCCGGTTAGATGACCTCCCAGCTACTGCCGATGTGGAAGCACAGGGGTCAGTTCGCTGTGCTTGTCGGTCTCCGAGGCGGCTCTCCTGGCCTGTGTGTCTGTAATTAAGGAGGGGCCTTGCCGACGGCCACGGTGGGACTCGCAGCATTTGAATTGGAAGCTGAAAGGTCAGGTTTCGAGACCCAGCGATGCTTCTTAGCTGTTGGTCACCTTCAGGCAGACCGTTCCCATTATCTGAGCATGTTGCTCATTCGCAAAATGAGAATGATCAAGTCTGCCCGAGTTGGGTGGTGGGTGTTCAATACAATCAAGTACTGTATGAATTTCAGGTTACGGTGTAATTATTATTTTCTGAGTTCTCTCTCAAAACTCCATCTAAGAAAAAGTTTGAAAGTTTAGACGATGCATTAATTAAAAACTTGGCTTTTCCCGAGCCGCCGTTGTAAAGTGTTTAAAACTCTGTTTGCAGGTTATCGGTGACATGTGGGGCGTCGTCACGAAGCAGCAGGCCCACGTAAGGTACATGCGCTCGCAGTCATTTCGTTGTCTCCTCCACGTACTAAGCAGATCCTGGCAGTGTGGCGATGTGAGACCTCCGTGTTGTGCACCCAGCATTCGATGACTGGTTCTCTCAGTCGTCGCCGTCCCTCTCCTTGCTTTCCTCGTCATTTCTCCTCCGCGCGGGGCTCAGCGCGTCCCTCGCGCGTGCCTCGGAGCCACCAGTGCGGGGCGACAGTGTCCCTGGGAAAGAGCAGGGAGGAGAAATGATTCTGTCCATGGCTTTCGGACCCATGGCTGCCTTTTGAGAGATGCGCGGGGTTCTGTCAAACCGATCCGTACCTCACTTTTTACACAAAATTAATTTCAGGTGGAACAAAGATTTAACTATAGCAAAACAAGCAAAATCCCCAAACGAACCTCGAGCTCGTTTTCATAATTTTAGGGTCAGAGAGGGCTCGTTCCGGAGGACCTGAAACCTGTCCGCCAGGAGGGAAGGTTGGCAGGGTTGGCCAGGTCAGCGCATTTTTTGGTAGGACACCGCGAGCAGTCTGCAGAGAAAGGACAGATTGCGGGAAATATTTGTAATATATGACAACAGACTAATGCCCATCATGTGTAAAAAAAGCTTCTATAAATTAATGAGAAAAATGCTAAAAACTCATTAGGACGATGAGTGAAGGAAACCAACAGTCGATGGGAAGGAAGGCGAATTCTCGTCGCAGTCTCCCTGCCGCGCTCACGCGCTGGTGGGCCCGGCCGCTCCGGAACCGTGGCCAGCCGTCCCGGCCTCCGCAGCCTCGCAGCCCCGTCCTCTGCGTGGCGAACTCCTTGCTTAAATGCCACCTCCTCCAGGGAGCCCTCCCTGACGGCCATTTCCGAGTAGATTCCGTGTCTCGTCGCTTGTCATTCTCCACCGTCACATGCTTTATCACCAGCTGTACTTAAATACTACATCTCCCAAAGGGTCATTTTTGTTCAGTTTGGTGGTTTATCTGCTGTACCTGGCACATAGTAAAGAATAGTAATTCAATGAAGACTTAACAAATAACTAATAGATACACGGAAAAGTGCCTAGTCCCATGATAAAGTGAAACCTTGTTACTTACCAGGTTTCTGTGTATCACAATCATTGCTTGCAGGGGTGCGGGGAGGCGGGTGGGAGGGCAGTTTGACAGCACGTAGCAAAACGTACAGGGCCTGCTCGCTACCCCGGCAGTTCCGCCGGTGCCGCTGCAGCCTCTAAACACGCTACAGGGATGCAGAGATGGTGGTTCCGAGATGCCCATGGCGATGGTGCATGTGTCATGTGAACAGGGAAACAACCAAAATAGCTCTAGGAAGGGACCGGTTTACATAGGACGCAATCATAGAGTGGAGTGCTGGGCCATCTCGATGGAAGTATTTCCGTCATGCATCATTGAATAAAAAATTACAGAACAGTGCATAGGATGATTGTACTTTGGTTTAAAAACATGAAAATGTGTGTTTATTTGTGCATAAGAAAGATCTGGAAAGATAAAATCTGCAGCAAGAGCATGGGATTGAAGGATAAAGATAGTTTTAGTTCTACTTTCATACTTTTATGGGATATTTGGGGGCTGTAGAGATTGTTGGATTTAAGTGTGTCTATTTTCTTTTATAACTTCAACACACGCAGCCTTATATATTATTCTCTCACCTACAAATTTCCACCAGCCAGTGATAAATTATTGCATGTGCCCCTGAGACATCTCTTGTTCTCATTTAGAAGCAGTTTGCCGTAACTGCGCCCTTATTTACACCCGAAGCCTTCGGGGGCCCGGGAAAATGAAAAAGTTCCTGGCATATGCTGCCAGAATGTCTCTCCATTCGAGACGAAGTGTTTGTGAGTATCTGTGGGCGCAGCTATGAAGTTTCGGTGTAGTCGACAGCTCTGGAAGAGAAAGGTGGAACTCTTCAGACACAAAGCTGTCCTTTCAAGAACAACTAAGATGTAGAAATAATTACAGAAAACTGCTGAGCTTCATGGGGGTTTCACTTCAGGTAGGATCAGCGCTTTTTTGAAAGGGGGACGGCACGTTGACATTTCACTTTGCATGAGCACCGGAGTCATATACCAATATATAAAAGGAAGGGATGGGAGATAAATGTAAGTTGCCAAGATGTGGGTACCAGTGCTCGCTTTATTCTGGGACCTGGGGGTAGAGTAGGGCAGAGGCAGCATGAGGTAGTAGAAAATATATTAGTTCAGAAATCAGCTAGAACGAAGACTTGGTTTTTTCACTTTGTAGCTCTACGATTTGTTTTCCTCTGCTGTAAATTGGGGTAATGGATAATTGTAAGATCAGAGTTTTTGGGATGTACGGCGTGTATTAACATGTGGGTGGTCGATAATGGTGGTAACTGATAACTTGTACTTGGCATGAGAGGAGAATAAAGAAGGATCCATTTTCATTTCATCCTTTGCTCCATATTTTTACTGAGTTCGTTATATCAATATTTTTTAAAACTAAATTCTCAAATATGATTATGTGTCATCTGGATTAGGAGTTAATTGAATAATTTCTTCATTTGTTCAAAAAACCATTGAGCTCTGTGTGCCGAGCATTGTTCTGGGTCTGGCAAATGCTTCTACGCTGGAGAAGGTTTGTGTTGTCAGCTCACACGCCGTACCTCTGACCCAGGCTTCTCCCTCGAACTTCAGATTTACACACGTGACTCCCCGTGTGCCATTTCTACCTGGGTGTCTGGGGAGAATCTCAAGTATTGTGAACACAGAATTGAACCCCTAAGTGTGTCTCCTGCCCGCCCGGCTCCCCTGGGTCTTCCCGACTCCATTCTCGCCCGGGCCCTCGCGTCACGCTGCCCCGCTGGGGGCCCCTCGGGGCCCTCCCTGCCCTGGGGTTTGCGACGTCTGCCCTCTCCGCTCAGGTGCTCTTCCCAGGGGACCCTCGGGCTCTCCCCCTCAGCCCCTTTAGCCTCGCTCGAGCGTCGCTCAGTGGGCGGCCGCGCTGGCTGATGCGTGCCCTGCGGGTCACGCGGCGCCCCCCGCAGCTCGTACCCGGGTGCCCTTTCCTCCACAGCGCTTACCGTCCTGTGACACGTGGTTATCTGTTTGCTTTTATTCTCTGTAACGTACACGCTCCGTGAGGGCAAAGGGCCTTTTCCCGCCGTGATGACCGCTGTGTCCCCGCTGTGGCCAGTGCTCAGTGAGGCAGGGCGGATGGGCGGACTGGCACCCCATCCTCCCGAAGGGCTCGTTTCGGTAGGGGGAGACAGTGACGGTCGAATGAGCCAGTCCATGAGAGTTATGTTCTCTGTGAGAATCAACGTGGCAACGGCACGCGGCGGTGAGGAAGAGCAGCAAACATGGGCGTCGGGCGCCTCTGCGCCGTCCGAAAGGGTGAAACCGGTCTGGCGGGCGGGCGTGGTGGTCACGAGGGAGCGCGGCCCAGCGTGCGTTTCAAGGACGAGTGGGGACCGGCTTAGGAAGGCTGCGTGTAGCATGGTAAAGACTTGGGAGTTCATCCGAACTACGAAGAACCCGCTGGAGGGTTTTAAGGAAGGGAGAGGTGGACCGGATCCGTCTCCAGATCGCTCTCACGGCCACGGTGAGAGTCCGGGGTGGGGGGCACGTGGGCCTCCAAGCACCACCCTGTCTCAGCAGACTGAAACTGTCAAGCAAAGCGAAAGATGCAATTTTGGGGCTATTTGTATATTCCAGAGCTGCTGCCGAAAACATCTCCTGCCTGGCTTCCTAAATTGTCTGTGTAGCAGCTACAGTTTATGGGGGAGCCGAGGGACACTGGGGACTGAGGGGGCATCAGAGGTCCCCTACACCCCCTGCTTGGCCAGGTATCACCCACGAGGCATCTGACACACCACAGGTGCCTTATGGTGGCCAGGTAAATAGCCTTATGGTGGCCAGGTAAATAGACATGCAGAATATGCAACATTGTCGATTTTTTTTCAGTAAACTACCTTAAAATATTGTAGCACTGGTTTTAGTTTATAACTTTTAGCTAATTTGATTTACATATATACGTGTCCTGAGGGAATATTATAGAAGTTGTAGAACTCATACTTGTAAGATAAAAATGCAAATAATTAAAGTACGTGCTTCAGCGATGATTTAATGGTATTTCTTTTTCCGTTTCAGAAAACACCAGTTCGATCATGGAGAGGTAATGACTTAATATTACTATAATTTACCATATTTTAATGTTTGTACATATTTGGATTTTCTTTCAGGTTCCAGTTTCTAAGTTTATTGGTAATTGTCACTGATCACCTACAAAATAGGTGCATTTTTATGAGAACACTGCAAATAGACTGTTCACTTGTTAAAGCGAGCAGGAGGCGCGTTTGGCCTGCCCTGACCCCCCTGCTGGAGCCGTGGTTTATTTCGGGGCCCCGTAGACGGGGGCACGGAGCATTTTCTGAGTGGCAATCACTTTCCTCTGCTCACCTTGCCTGAGGCTCAGAGACTGACTGGTTACTGCTCCCGTCTCCTGATGATTCAGCTGGGCGTTTCTATTTTTACTTTTCATTTCTCTCTCTCTCTCTCTCTCTCTCTCTCTCTCTCTCTCTCTCTCTCTCTCTCTCTCTCTCTCTCTTCTATTGAGGTATAATTGACATATATATAACATTTGTATTAGTTTCATAATAATTTGAATTTGTACACATTGTGAAATCATCACAGTAAGTCTAGTTAGCATCCATCACCCTACTTAGTTACAAAAATTCTTTTTTTCCTTTCCTTTTCTTCTGATAAAGACTTTTAAGACCTGCTCGTGGGCAACAGCATGCTGAGAGATGCTAGGAGCAGTGGCAGGCGGTGTTGCGGTGTTGGCCAGGGCTCCGAGGCGGAGCCGGGGACCTTCAGCAGCAATTATTTCTCATTAACACTTTTCTGCTATGATCTGATGGAGCATCCAGGTGGATCCAGAAATGTGGGCTTTATTAATAACCACAGGCTCGGCTCCGAGCAGCATTACGGGACCACTGACTCACTGACTGGCCTCAGTGACTTCATAATTTTAGCCCTCTAATAAAATGGAGACGTTCGAAAGCGGATTTTAAGGCTTGTTGACTATTTTGGAAGTCAAAGTATTGTTACTAAGAAAAAGTACTCTTTTTGTATAGTCACTATTTAAACAATATTCTTAAACTTCACAAGCCATAGGAGTAAAAAATATCTTCTTTTTCTTTCAGCTGGTTTATCATGCATTGCAACTGCTGGCATATACAGCCCTTGGTATTTTAATTATGCGACTGAAACTCTTTTTGACACCACACATGTGCGTTATGGCTTCCTTGATCTGCTCGAGACAGGTAAGGTGGTGGTTGCGTTGGCTGCTCTGATAAGTTTTCAGCCTTTGTCATTGAGTGACCCTAAAATAATACTGAATTCCCCAAAGTTCTTTAAATTGTTATGGTAAAAGTTTTGTACTTATCTTTTGTACTTATCTCTCCTAAAGAGTCAAAGGTGATAATTCCTAGTCTTCTAACTTCTGAAATACTTCTTAACGTAACAGCGAAGCCTCAGTGCAGTCCGGATTCACGTAATGATTATGGATGTTGATAGAAAGCAGAGCTTAATTGTAGAAATAATTTTTGTTTCGTTTTGACATTCACATCACAAAGAATTCTTACAATTGATTTTATTACAAGTACTTTCGAATTATATTTCCGTTTTCAGTATTAAGCTTTAAAAATTATTATTTATTTGAAGGTACACTTGTACCCACATCCCTGACTTCACCTTTTTGAATTTAGCTTGAGCCATCTTGGTGGTTTGCTGCTCGTGGTTCCTGGGTACCGGCCTCCCTGCTCTATATTCCGCATGGTGGCACATTTTCCTCAGTCAGCTAGCCAAAGTGCAACAGCAGCGCCTCTTTTAAATTTAGCAGATATTTACTAAGCATCTTAACAATGCTCTAGGGATGAGTGTAGAGTGGAAGAAAAATCTAGAAGCAAGAGTTTTTCTCGAGAAGCTGCAGTCTAGCTCTACAGCTGTGTAGACAAATAATCTTGAGGGGAGAACGATCGAGACGGCGTCGTTATTGAGGCGAAACTGCTTGAATGTGGGAGAAGTTAGCCAGCCTTCAGGGTGGGGCAGAGTGTCGCGTTAGAGGGGTGCTGCCCCCAGAGGCGGATCCGGGGCTGAGGCCGCTGTTCCTGGCTCACCCAGGCCTGGACAGGAAGGGAGGCTGTTGGCGCTTCTCTGAGTCTCTGAAATACTGCCTGCAGCGTGACCGATGACGATAGGTGACCCGGGCTGGCCTCACAGGTGGGACCTCTGCACACACAGGTGCCCACACCGAGAAGGACCCTGTACCTAGTCTGCTGCTCTGCTGTTGCTGTTTTGAACTTCTTAATAATTTTCAAACAAGAGGGCCCCACATTTTCACTTTGTGCTGGGCCTGACAAATCATGCAGGTAGACCTGGCCTTCCCTGAATCCGGGAGCGGAGAGAGCAAGTGGAGAAAAGAGCTTCTTAAATCATGCCTCGCCTATGCAAGGCCGAGGGTAGAATTCCTTCATTCCTAGAGTCATTGTTTCTAGAACTTTTCCTTTGGGTGATTAATCCTTTATCTGGGACTCTAGCGGAGACCTTGTTCTCCTCTGGAAGAACTGTTTGATCATCCCGGGCATGCTCTTTGCAGTAACAGTTATCAATGTCTCTTTGATGTGGTTTCAGCTGTTTGGATGGCTCTTTTGCAAAGTACATCCCGGTGCTGTTGTTTTTGCCGTATTAGCAGCAATGTCGGTACAAGGTTCAGCAAATCTACAAACCCAGTGGAATATTGTAGGGGAATTCAGCAATCTGCCACAAGAAGAACTCATAGAATGGATCAAATACAGTACTAAACCAGGTAAAGGAAAATCTTATTTAGCGGGTGCTTTTTTCCCAAATTTTATTTACCATCTCAAAATCCTAAACTCAAGTAAAGTTCAGTGGTCTTACTCTTTCTAATCAATGTTGCATCTAGATTATCCAGAAAAAAAGAGAAATGTCAGTCTTTCTTAAGTGGTTTGCAAAGTAAATGTCATACATATCTTCTTGGTAATTAATTTTGTCATTTTCCATAAATTTTAATTTTTTCAAAGTTTTACATGCCACAATTTAAAATAATTTTTATGTTTATTAATGAATTTTTAATCTTAATCCTTCGGATTCCTTCTTGAAATGAACTTATGGAATCTTAAATTTAGTCATGTTCAAAAAGGGAGATTTTGTCATCATTCGAGTATAAATAACTGAATATTAAATTTTCCTCCAGAATCCCTGGGTGCTGTAAAACTTTCTTAGTCAATCTGCCTCGTCTTTCCTAGAATCAGGCACGATTTCTAAGATATTAAAACCAAAAGCCCCAGAGATTCTCGCTGGTGAAGTGACGCGGCCGTACCTTCCGGGGACAGTGGCCGGCCGGGCTCGGAGGCTGGCCGCGCGCGGAGCTGACCGCTTGCTGTGGCATCCGCCGCCAGGCTCCTCCCGGTTCTGCCGCTGGCCCTTCGGGTCGCACAGGCGCTGGGCCTCCCTGGGAGGTGACCGGGTGACCGGAAGGGGGGCCCTTGCGTGCCGGCCGCGCCCCGCTGAGACAGGGCTCCTTGCTTTGCAGACGCAGTGTTTGCGGGCGCCATGCCCACGATGGCCAGCGTCAAGCTGTCCGCGCTGCGGCCGGTCGTGAACCACCCGCATTACGAGGACGCGGGTCTGAGGTGGGTGCACGGTCCCCACACTATGAGAACGCAGTGCTCACGCACACAGGGGGTGAGCTGGCAGTGAGCCTGGGGACTCACGGAGTTGGGGGGGTGGGTGCCGAGACCGGACGCCGAGTCACACACGGAGCCGTTCAGCCCGCGCAGGGCAGTGGCACCTCTGGGCTCATCTGTGCGCGAGGAGCCGGACGACACCACGGCGTGGCCGCAGTGTGCGGGTTGGTGGCGCCGCGCTCCCGCAGGGCCCGATCGGTCATCCCCGTCCCCGGGGCCCCGCAGACTCCGCGGCCTGCAGTTTTTAGTAAGGCTTTCTCATAGACCCTTTTCCTGAATTCTCAGGAGACGGTAGAAATGCGACACCGTTCAAAGAGGGTTTCATTCTGGTTTTCGCAAATAGAACCTGTGAGAATGCCTGTGGTTTTTGTTTTTTTACTCTTTTTTCATAAACGAGTGGACTTATTTTCATGCAATTTCTAGAGTAAGACGAGTTATTAATTTCCTGAGTGACTATGTGAATCCTGTTAATGTATTTTGTCTAACAGTGGGACATATCTTTTATAAATATTGATTTCGGCAAGCGAATTTCCAGAGCAATTATGTTGAGTAAATTCAGCTTTAAAAATCTAGAAACCAGACAGAGAGCCGTTCAGAGCTAGTTGTTGTTGCGATCGGGGCCCGGGCTGCCCTGTCGCGTCTGCGTGGCTCGCCCCCGCACCCATGGGTGCCGCACTCCTATGTGTGGTAAAGTGATGAACTTTAAAACAAAAACAAGCAAGCAGACGAAAAGGCCGAGTGAGGAGATGCAGGCGTGCGTGAAACCGAACCCCCGTCCCAGGACTCGCGCCCCCGGCGTCCCCCCCGACGCCCCCAGGCCCCGCGCAGGACTCCGGGCGAGCCCTCGCCATGTGCCCCCCCGCGCCGTCCTCCCCCAGTTCCGTTCACTTTCCCCCGCCAAGGCCGACTGCGGCCTTTTCACCTCAACCGATTCTGTCCCATTATTTTTCTCGAAAGAGCCAGAACGAAAATAGTCTACTCCATGTACAGCCGAAAAGCAGCCGAAGACGTGAAGCGGGAGCTGATGAAGCTGCAGGTGAATTACTACATCCTGGAAGAGTCCTGGTGCGTGCGGCGGTCCAGGTGAGTATCCCGCACGGCGGGCACGCCGCGCTCGCGGCGACGGGGCTCAGTCGCGCGGCCCGTGCTTCACCAGTCTGTGCGGCAGGCGTGCGGCACTTAGCAGCGTGTCAGTGGAATAAGCTTTTTTAGGTAATTGCTTGAATTAGAGTTTTTTCTTTTCCAGTCATTATAAATAAGTTTCTTTTACAATGATTTTCAGGTGTACACTTCGTTAAAGGTGTTACATTGGCACGGATTGAGTATTTCCCAAATTAATCATATTTGCCTGCGATGTTTTTTAAATCTTTTATTTCGAGTTTTATGTATTTCCTTTCAAAAGACTTGCAGAGTCTGAGACCAGGTCACGCAGAGTCTCAGTGTAACGAGGTCAGTCAGGCGGCTGAGAGACGGGGGGCCTCCCTGGTCTACACCACATCCCCGCCGCGGTCTACACCACATCCCCGCCGCACGCCGCGTCCTCCCACGGCTCAGAATGAAGCTTCTTTCTTGCTGTTTCACATCTTCGTTGAGTGGGAAAATAATTCACTTCGCTCTGACCCACCATCTCTTGAGTTGATAGCTTTAAACAATATTTCCACAGAGAAGTTCCCGAAGCAGACAGTAGCATCAGGGTTTGTAGCAAGATCTTAAAAGCTAATGTGAGTTCTAAAGTTGACTAGAAATGCTGCATCTGGGTGACTAGACAGAAGATGACAGTAGCTTGCTGTTAAAATACCAAAGCGTTTGCTCCACGAGAAGCCGCAGATACAGGCAGTTTCATCTGAAATCAAGGATATTTTCTGGAATGCTATTTTAAAAATTCTCACTATTCTGGAACTAAACAGAAGCCTTCGAGAGAAGGCTATATCTGTGCCGTAATCACACTCATTCACCATGTACTTCAGTGATACACAAGGGTGTTGAGACAAAGTAATTAAATATTAACTCAGGAGTAAAAATAGTTCTGTGACGCAGTATCCGCGTTGCCCAAAAGGAGACAATTATTGATCGTTGAATGGCTTTTCTATGACTATGTCTCAAGTGACTTGAATTTAATCAGGATTAAAGAAAATGTCATTGTTCGTAGAGTCATAATTTAGAAAATACTTTCAGTCCTTATGAACAAAAGGATATATCTACAAAATTCATATACTCGCCTTTAGTTAACTTTGTTGTGTAAATTTAGGACAGAGAAGTCTTAAGCATCTCTCGTGTCAGTTTTGGGAGGACATCGCAGTAAGCGAGCGGAAGGCTGACATTTGCCCTCAGAAGACCCGAGTTTCCTGGCAGGTTTCCACCAGCACTGCGATCTGCTTTATCGCCTGGGCCCTCACGCTCCCGTTCAGTGATGCCAGCCTGGGACACCCAGGGTTAACTGGAACAGAAAAGCAGTGCTCCGTGGCCTTTTCCCCAGTGCTAACGATGAGCCCTGGGCCAAGAGTCTTCATTCCTTTCTGGACCTTTGCATCGTATTTGAACATGTGGAAATCGCAGAGGCCGGGCGCTTTATGATCTAAGGTGTCGGGGATTTGTGTGACTGTGGTAGTCTCGTGTTCTGATGGCAGGGCACCGGAAGGGATAAAAAGGCCTTTAGGAAGCATGGCCGTCAGTCTTGCACACTGAACAAAATCAGCAGTGAATTACCGGCTTCGGATCAGTGCTGTCTAGAGGTCACTGCGGGCTCTAAGGCTGAGCGTTTGGGGCGGGGCGTGTGCCGGGCCCCCCATCTGGACCTCGACTTGCCCTTGTTGTGTTTGTCCCAACAAGAGTGGAAAGAGAGGAAGCCGGGGAAGCGACTCTCTAACCTCTCATCCCCACTCGGTAACTGAAACACTCTCCGTCTGCTGCACGATGTAAGCCAGACCGATGATGAGTCCCAGGCACCCTTGGACAGGGGCTCCCTGCTTCAGCCTCGAAACGAAGCACGCACTGTGCTTTCCGCTCTGACGGAAGCAAAGGCGGGACTCGGATAGGAGAGCAGAGCGGGGAACGGCGAATGGTTAGTGCCTCCATTCGCAGTGGGAAAAACTGAGCTTCTGGACAGCTTTCCGCCTGCATTGGCGTGTTTATTGCTTTGGCCCCCGCTCTCCAGCCCGAGTACCTGTAAGTCACTAGAAGAGAAAAAAAGTGTCCGAACAGGGGGAGCACGTGGGGAACTTGCATAGAGGAAACCGAATATTTATCTTGTGCTTAAACTGTTGCCCAGTGCTGTGATGAACACTGTATTTATGTGATCTCGTGTGCAAGTGGTTTAATTGTGTGGCTTGATTATTCCTTAAATACTTGACGCCCTGTGTTCAAATACAAGTACAAAAATATACTCAAATGCAAGTTGCAGATGAGCTTTTAATTAACTACTCTTTTTTTTTTCTCAGTTCCCTGTTTTTTTTTTTTTCCTCATTAATCCCAATAATAGAGTTGCCATAAAATCAAAAGACATGAATTCAGGAGAAACTTATTCAGGTTTTCACTGATGCTGTTTAACGATGCAGCCGGCTGGCCTGGGCAATCTTCGGGAAACTCAGATGAGGACTAAAGGGTGTTGGACCGGGGCAGGTAGAGCCACCGGAGAGGCAGCTTTGCCCCGTCGTTTTTCCTGAAAGCGATTGCGCTCGGGAGCGGGAGGCGGTTTCCTGCTTCCTGTGGAGTCAGTTCACTCTCCGCTGCCCTTGGCCTGTGGTGTGGTAGCAGTTTGGCCTTGGCATGTGTGGGGAAATCGAAAGATAGAAAACCCAAACCCAGTCATATTGTTACGCATGTTCAGTGTCAGTAGCATTTGGTGTCAGCCAGGTGTGCAAAAAATGTGCACCAAACACTGCATGAGAACGCTCACTGGGAAAACCTGTGCGGAAGGTAATTCGACGGAGGCAAAGTGGAAATCGTGTAGCCCTTTGACCCTGCCATGGCGCTGCTTCTAGAAGCTTGGCCTACGGAAAGATGTTGGCACAAAAACGTCTGTGTGTTGTTCAATAATGGTGAAATGGAAAACAAAAGTGTCCATCCATAGAGGAATGGTTAAATAACACATAGAAGGACTAGCAGCCGTTAAAAAGAATGAAGTAGGTCTTACGCACTGAGATGGAAAAATGGCCCCATTTTATTGTTAAGCGAGGAGTCGGTGAGTAATCCCGCTGTGTGACAGCAGCCCCGGAGCGTCCATATATGGACACGTTTGCACGCGCGTGTGTCTGAGCGTGGGCGACAGAGGGGCCAGCGGAACGTGTGCTGGGCTTAGCGATCACCTCCGAGAAACGGCCCTGAAGGCGACGGTGACGTTCGTGTTTGTATTTTGATAGGTCTGCGTTTTGACACTTTTTGGATAGTTACGCTTAAATTAAAGATATTCTCAAAACAGACAGCACGAGTGTCCCGGCCACAGTGCGGCCTCGCGGTGGAGGGCCTGGCGTGGGGCGGCCACGGGGCCGGGGCGGCCGCGGGGCGTGGGGCAGGCTCCCCAGAGGTGGCCTTTCCTCTTATAGAGAAAGTGAAGCAACCAGGAAAAAACACGAGCAGGTGTCAGTTCCCTAGGATTTCCCCTTGTATTTTTCTGGTTTTTTTTTGTTTGTTTTTTTTTAATTTCTCAAAAAGCAAATAAGAAATTGGGAACCCCCTTCTACCTATTTTGTTGTCCTGATCTTCGGAAGAGTCCAGGCGACAGTCTTCTAAGACTATCCCAGGAACGGCTTTGCTGAGGTTGGTCCTCATGGGCGGGTTCGGCGTGGCGCGTCTTCGCGGGCGCTGCGTGGGAGGCGGCGTGCGCGCCCCGTTGGGTCACTTCAGGAGGGCCCGGCGCATTGTCCCATTGCTGCTGATGCCGAGATTCCGCGCTTGACTAGAAAGTCCCCCAACTCTCCCCCTTTTACGAAGACAGATTTCCTTTGTACCTAAGGAGTCTGTGGCATGATACTTAGAGGCCATTTCTTTATGCTCTTTCTCAACAGCCTTCACCAGATAGTTAGTTCTTGCATCCGATTTTTCTTCTTTCCTGAATCTTTTATTACATTGGTGATGATAAAATCGGTCATATAGATTCGAAAGTAAGGTATCACTTACTGATTCGTGGGAGTAAGGATGGATCTGATAAATACTAATAAATAATAAACGGACCTAGAGCTATTGGGTTATCTCTGTGGAAAAAAAGAAAATTAAATCACCCCACACAATAGAGAAAAATTAATTCCGGATGAGTTCTAGGTCTAATTGTGAAAAGCAAAATTCTAAAACTTTCATCAGAGTACACATAATGCATATTTTGATGATATTGTGATAGAGAAGAATTCTTTAAACAAATCATAAAAATCATAACCCCTAAAAGGCTGACATCTTGGAGTATACTAACAAAACTCTTCAATAAAACCACCCCTTCCCCCCCCCAAAAATTGTGAACCCTAGTGAAAGCCAACAATTATATCTATAAAACCATTTTAGATTTAAAATAAATGTTACAGTTATCTTGAAGAACTTATTTGGGCAAATATCATAATGTCAATTTTATTTCTACTATTCTTTAAAAATATATATTGCCTCTAAGATCTAATTATGAAAATATATATTGCTTCTAAGATCTAATTATGAATTTAGTTATGAGTTTAACACTACTGGATTTTCTTTAAATTGATTCATTCTGAAATATGGTTAATGGGAAGTTGCATAAGCACGAACTAAATATATTTGCCAATTGTAATTTTTAAAATTAACGTGTTACCTCTTACCGTGGGCCGTGCACGATGCTAGTTACAGTCGCGCTCCTCGTAACACAGCTGCGTCGTGGGAGAGTGAGACTGGGCGAAGCTTCTCGGGAGGTCGCCCAGGCAGGATTTAACCGAGGTCTGTTGCCCCCCCCCCCCACCGCCACCTGAAGCCTCTTATTTTGCATATCTGTTTCTTTCTTTAGAGTCATCCTTGCTGTGTGTGCTTTGTTCTCAAGAGGATTTATGTGGCTTATATTAACATAAGTAAATGTGATAGGGTGTTTTAAAAGCTAAGTTAATTTAAGTAGGAAAACATGAAATGAGGGCAGGAATCTAAAAATTGTGCCGCGCTTTATCCGCCCTTAGGTAAAGTACACTGACTTTTAACCTGCGCTGGTTTTCCTAGGCCCGGTTGCAGTATGCCTGAAATCTGGGACGTGGAAGACCCTGAGAACGCCGGGAAGCCTCCCCTATGTAACCTCCTGGTGAAGGACCCCACGCCTCACTTCACCACCGTGTTCCAGAACAGCGTTTACAAAGTCTTAGAGGTTATAGAGGAGTGACCGCCGCCCACGGAGGAGCGCATCAGTGACGGCTTTAATGCTTTGCTCATAGCTCATGCCTCGTTTTTAATCCAGATCCCAAAAACTTTTACAGGGGACTGTTTTCAGATAGAAAATGTTTTGGTTGGTCAATTTGTCATTCTGATTATACGACACATGCCATTCTCAGTTGGGTACTCTTTCAGTGCACCCCTTAAAATTTGCTATGCAAATGAGTATATGCTTGTATTTGACTTCAATATCTGTGCTAAAATGAGCGGAGTTAGCTGTGTACAAAACACGGTGGGTTGCTATGAGGATACAGTCAGTTCTGAACTGCGCGGGGGCTGATTTTACAGCTCATAGACTATCGATGCCCCTGGCTCCTTTTCTGCCTCTCGCTCTTGCTTTTTTGGACATTTCAGTGGTTATTGTGAGCTCCTTGTTTATGTCGGTCCCTGCCATCAGCCTCAGTAAGAGTAGATGGGGCGGACTTGGGTGTTTGCTGTGTGGAATTATCTGTTCGTTTCCCTGCTTTGTGTTCTTTTGTTCTCTGTCGCTCTTGTTGATGAAGCATTTCCGGCCCATTATTAATCCAGACTCTTGGACCTAGAGATCAGGACCAAAGTCCTGTACTTACCAAGAGTGTGGTACTGGCATCCCTCTGCCCCTCCACCCCTCCCTTTTCCTCCCTCCTTCCCTTCCTCTCTCTCTCCCCCTCCCCACCCCCCAGCATTCTCTGTCAAATAAGTGGTATTTCCTTATTTAGTTTCTTACCAAGTACTTTTCTTGGTTAAAAAAATTTAATGACAATGTGTATTTTTCTCATTTTTAGTATTATTCAGAAGTGTATATTTTAATACCTTAAAACCACTTAAATCTTTTCATGTTTAATTGTAGTTTTAAGAAAAACCATTTTGAACAACCTCAAATGTAATACATCTAGAAACTAAGGTATAGTCCTGTAGACATAATTTACGGTGGAGCAGTAGACTGTAGTATGTGGTAGTTTTTCTTTTACTATTCAGATATAATAAAACATGAAACTAATTTTTCTGTCAAAAAGTAAATGAATAATGATAAGCGAATGGCATTTTTATATTTTGCTTTTAAATTGCCCGTCTTTAATAAGACAAAGCCTTAAGCCTTACAGTTTTGGTTCCAGAAACCAAGTATGGGAATGAGGAATGAATATACTCAGCCTTCCTTGCGGTTCCTTTCCTTCCTATTTATTTTTTTTGGAAAAAAAAATTCAAACCTGCTTTGAATTCTTATGTGAATTTTTGTTTCCTAGAAGTTAATTTGTGTGAAATGAGATTCTTCAGAACAGTGAACCCCTTATAGTTCTGGAAAATGATTTTACAATTTTAAATTCTGAACAAACCGTGCCTCCGGCAGATTGCATGTGTAATTATACAGTGTTCTCTTTATTAACCACAGGCACATTAACCGCACTGTGGATCGTCCTTGAGACCCGAGTCCCCAGGGACGGTGTCGGGTGCCGCTGGAGAGCGTCGTCTTTCTGCCTCTGTGCGGCTGAGGGCGGCCGGACCTCGGGGAGGCGCTAGCGTGCTCAGGGCAGAGCCCCGGGGGCCCCCTCTTTCTCACCTGCTGGGCGGCTTTTATTTCTTTGGTTTTGCCAGTTTCAGAAAACAGGGAGTAGCCAGGGAATTTGGGGTTAGGAGCAGAATGTGAGCAAGGAGGTGGCCGGCTAGACAAATGGGCAGTGGCCACTCGGGGCCCAGGAGTGTAGGGGTCGCCGGGCGGCAGGAGGGGGTGTGTGCTGGGCTCTGTCTGCACCTGGGTCTCACCCGCATATGGGTGTTTTGTATGTTCAGCAGTTACGGTTGGTTCTTTTTTTTTTTTAAATGGTACTTTTAAAGTTAGTCTCTCTTTTTCCCACCCACCAATCATTTTCTTCCTAATAAGTTCACATGTAATGACTACAAATTCTGTACAGGAAAAAATGTTGAAATGCTCTTAAAACGGTTTCATGTGCTGGGAAAGGGTAGAAGGAGTCGAATTCACTTTCTTTCTGAAGACCCCTGTCGTGACAGTGTTTCTAACGTGACTCCCCGGCGACCCCTGGCCCGCCTTGGGCCAGGCAGCTCTCCGCTCTGCAGGCTTCGTCTCAGTCTCGGTCACGGTCACGTCCGGCTGCAGCCGATGCTGCAGATTATGAAAACTCTTGTGACAGCACAGCCTAGTAGTAGGTTTGACATACATGACAAAACAGTATTAAAACTCAGTAGTTTACCCATTTTTAGCATTTAAAAATATTTTTGCTTTAGCGTGAGGAAGGTAAGGTTAGACAAGGAGGCGATAAAAATAGCCAATGCTATCACAGGAAAAGCAAAGTTGGGGCAGGATTTCTATAAAAAGAGAAACCTCTAAAAAAGCTTAGGAAAAATCGCAGTGTTAAAATAAGACAGTGACATTAAGGAGAAAACGAAAGGGTGTATCAGGAATAAATGATATCGCATAGAAGTATTGTATTTTTATGAATTTTCTGCCAGTTGTTTACATGTACTATGTATGTTAAATAAAAAAAGATCATTAAAAAGATGGCGGGTGTGTTTTTCATCGTTATGTTCATTTCCACCTTGACCGTGAACGCGCTCAGCCTCACCGCGCAGCCCAGATGGCGTGAACTGGGCTGTGGCTGGTGGCCGTCCTCGGGGAGGGGCGGGGGCTGTCGACAGTGGAGGACGCGAAGCCGCTCTAGGCCCCTTCCCTGGTGTAAGAGTTGGGGTCACCCACACTCTTTTTACCTTTATGGCACTTACATTATTTATCCTCTACATCAAGGGACACGGCCAGTCTGTGAAGCCACGTTTTGGGGACAGTTCTAATGTTGCTGAAAGCTGCTTCTCGTGCACGAGGCCACAGTTCGGTCTCATGACGTCTCCTAAGCGACAGCTCCGTGTTCTCGGTGGATGCCAGCACCAGCTTTATTTCCGTGTCTGCCCGGAGGAAAGGCGGTTTAGCTGAGTTCATGCCTGTGTAATTAATTTCTGCACCCGGTGACACCTTTGTTCCCTGACATCTTTGGGGAATGAAATGTTCCAACACAGCGGCTCAGAGTTGGTGCGCGTCGGAATCTTCTGGAGGGCGTGACGAAACACACAGCTGCCCCGCCACGGCCGTTCCTGCTTCAGCTGGCCTCAGGCGCTGCTCGGGTCCGAGTGCGTGCGTCCCCCGAATTCATATACTGAAGTTCTAACCCCCCACGGTGGTTGTATTAGGAGATGGGACACTTGGGAGGTGATTAGGCCATGAGGGTGAAGACCACGTGGAAGGGATCGGTGCCCTGATAAAGAAAGTGCGAGAAAGCTCCCTTGCCCCTTCCACAGGCGCCATGTGTGAACCAGGAAACCGGCCGTCACCAGACACCAACATCGGCCCACACCTTGACCTTGGACTTCCAGCCTCCAGAACTGTGAGATAAATTTCTGTTGTTTACAGACGTCCAGTCTGTGGCGTTTTGTTACGATGGTCCAAATGGACTGAGATGGAGCGGGCCCTAGTGTTTGCCTTTCTAACCGGTTACGAGTAAAGCTGACGCCCTTAGTCCAGGGGCCATGCTTGAGGATTGCTGGACGCAGAAGGGCTCTGGATGACTGGCCTCCAGGGGGCACCCCGTTCCCGACGGCACTCACCCCACCAGGACAGGCCAGAGGGTCCCTATTACTGGGAAGTGAATGTTGCAAAGTCCCTTGTCTCTTAGGGGACATTACTTCAGTGCAATTTGCAAGGAACAAAGACCGGATATGGTCATTTTTAACCAGAACATCACTACAACTTAGTTACCTTGTGTTTGCTGAATATGTGAGTTATAGATCATTTAAATATTTCAAAACTGTAAACTAGACTAGGCTCAGACCTGTTTTTTTCAATTTAGAGATGGGAAAAGAGTGAAATCCTTTGAAATCGGACTCTATTTTGTAAAATTACTTCGTCTAGAAGGAAATAGATAATTCAATAAGATGTGTAGGTTTTAAAACTTCATTTTCCACCTTACTGTTTTTGTCAAGCCCCAGAAATGCTGCATCTTCTCCATCCCTTGGAGAGCAGCTTAACAGCTCAGGGTCACAGATCACCTGTTTCTCTTCTGCTTTCCCTTTCTCCTTAGAGAGATTTGAAGTTTCTAATTTAAATCAATAAAATTGTTCTGTATGCAGAAAAAGAGGAGCTGCTTTTATAGTTCATTACATTCTTAAATTGGTCTTTATTTCACAGTGTTGTATCAATACGGATATATATTTACATTCGAAGTTGAAAAGGGTATTAAGTATAGAAAGGTCTTGGAAACTCTTTTATCTTTCTTCCCATGAGAGAGATTTTTAAAATTCTGAATAAATAGAAGAGTTGAAGACAATAAGATTTTGAGTCACTGTGGTATAATTAAAAGGTAGATTTTTTTTTCCTGCAGAAAGATTAGGATAGTATTGATATTGGCTCTGCTTTCAAAGTAATGTTTTTGTACTCAATGATCTCTAACCCAAAATTCTAATTAAATAAGCAATATGTTGTCAGAATGACTTTTGCATAAATGGTAGTGCTACCGAATATTCAGTTTATGCAAGCATGTTCTTTTTAATTCAGCATAATATCAGTTAATTGATTTTTAAGTACCTGAGCTTTTTTTCCTGTATGCAAATTTAATATCTTGAAAGAAGTTTGAATGTAGCAAAATTAAGCTCATTCGGTTGTTATGCCGATTGCCTTTAAAGCTCTAGTACTTAGCCAGTTCTTAAAAAATGGAAATGAAAATGACCTTTCCGAAGTAGACTTGGCATCGGGCCATTAAAGCTGATTTAAAAAAAAAGTCCCTGAAGGCCAGCTCTTCAGCTCAGCGTTATGACCCAGCTCATATCTCTGGGTGTCGGAGTCCAGATGCAGAGGTCTCCCTCTGGCCCTATGCCATCCTCTTCCTAGTGCAATTCAGTAGGCCCTTTAAATCTGTGACGAATTTGGCTTTTTCTAACAGGCCCTATGGCAGTCATTCTCAAACTTGTCTGTACCTTGGGAATTACTTGGGGGGTTTTGAACACACTGAAGCCTTTCCTCCCACCCCCAGAGTTTGGGATTCAGTTAGTCTAGGGTGTGAGCTGAGGTCTGGAACTTTTAAAGATGCCCAGGTGACATTTTAGGACTTCTGGTGTCCACCCTTCCCACGTCGTCACCAATTAAATTAGAAGTGGTAAGCAATTCGATCTCAGATACACTCTTCTATTAACAATGATTAACTATTTCTACTTATTTCTATTAATCATGGAACCTCGTGTTGAGTAGACTCTTTTAAGGAAAGAATTCCGTGTTCAGTGGGAAATTCCTGCCGCGGGGGTGGGGGCAGAGTAGAGTAACCTCGTAGGTGCCGCACGTTTGTAAACCCGCATTAGGGTGTCGATAAGAAATGGGGATGTAGTAGTAAAAATAAATTAATTACTTTAAAAATCACTTTGAGAATTTAATTTTAATGCAAAGAATCATGTTTCTTCTCTTTGAATATGCTTTTTTTTCTTCTTCTTTTTCCTGGAATATGCTTTCTTGATCAGTTTTCACTTCAAAACACAACTCAAATGTCACCTCCTCTGTGAAACCTTCCCTGACTTTCTACCCCTCGGCTGAGTAAACTGCCCCCACTGTCTATGCTCCTGAGATCCCTATATTCCACACATTTAACATGACTTTTTCTGCTGCATTGTGCCCTTGCAGATTGGACCTATGTCTTATTCCGTTCCAAGTCCACAATGCCACCTTGGACAGTTCCTAGCAAGTAGTGACGATTCATGATTTTTTTAAATCAATCTTTCTACAACAATGCAGTAAATTCCAGATAGCACCATTTTGTTTTGTTTTCCTGAACTAAAAGAAATGGAAGATTATGTGTTCTAGCTGTGGAGATGAAATAATAAGGAAGTGCAGGACATTCTCTGTTGAGATTAATATATATGAGAAAAATGTCCTTGATGAGCAACTAAACCAAAATTAACCTCATGTCCTTGCTAAGTAAGTGCCTTATACATTTGGACATGGCTGATAACCCAATAACTATGGGAAAGCAATATGGCAAAGACGAGATACGCCTGACTCTAGAGGAAGAACTCATTGGTTTGGGTTATGTGGCCCAAGATGCTATGATGGCCAGTCCTGGACTCACTCACTGTTGGCCAGGAAGCTGAAAACTGATTAGGAATTTGGTTAGTCTGGGAGGAGGGCATTTCCAAAGGTGAGGGGGAGACAACGTGCCATTGGTAAATGGAGACGTTAGACAAAACATGACAGCAGTCACGCAATTAACGTTGTCGTAATAGAGACAACTGAACTGGAATCCCGGGTCCATTCTTTACAATCGTTGTGAGATAAGACATTTCTTAATTTGGGAATCAGTCTTCTTGTCTTTCGAAAGGATGTGCCTCCTAAGGCGGTAATTACAAACAAGAGAAAGACATCCACAAACACAGCAGGAAATTTTAACATAGCTCTCTTAGAAACTGATATAATAGGCAGGGCAAAAAAAAAAAAAAAAAATGAACATGTACATGATTTGAGTGATAAAAGCGATCCTGATTCAGTGGTCATATAGAGAACACCAGAAAAAGGAAGAACACACGTTCTGTTCCAGCACGAAGCACTTTTCCAAGAGCTGATGGGAGAGCGTGAGCCTCAGGGAGGCAGGCGTTCTGAGTCCGCATTGTTCACTGACGTAACCCAAGCACCTAGAACAGTACCTGGCATAGAGGTATGTATATACCACAATTTAAAAATCTAGCCCTTTGTTGATAGACTTGTGGATTGTTTCACATCTTGGCTGTTGTGAACGCAATGAATATTATATCTCTTTGAGACCCTGACTTCATTTCTTTTGTCCAACTTCCTTATCTAGGTTCTCTATTACTAGGGAGCTTCACATTCATAAACATGTCTGTTATGTTTACGAGGATCCAGAGGATCAGGATTCTCTCTGGAATGAATGCTCTATCAAACTTACGGAGCAGACAGCTGTACGAACATAGCACCTCCCTCCCTTCTCTTTCCTTGATCATAGTACCGAGCGCGGACGAGCAACCCGTCTTTAATGCTGACAACCTCCGAGGTTTTCTTTGTGTCTCCTTCCCTGGCGTCTCCCCATCCTCTCCGGAATAAGTTCTTGCTGTTCCCCTTTGCATCTCATTGAGAATAGGAATAAGTCATCCAAACATAAGGAGAGGGACAAGGTGTTTGCGGGGAGGGGAGAAGATCCATCCCCTGTCAAAATAGTCTGGCTCCACGTCTGCCCCTGTCACTCAGCCTGCGCTTCAGCAGCGGGCCTGGCTCTCTGGGGAGGGCCGGGCGCTCTGCTCACCGAGCGTCTGTCACTCCGGGCAGGGCCAGGGCTGCCTTCTGAGCTGAACAGGAAAATGACTGAGTGGTGACAGAAATGGCTGCCAGTTCCAAGTAGAAGTGCCACCTCTGAGGATGCACTGACTTTTCAGATAGCGTTTTCACAATGAGCTTTGTCTCCCCTCGGAGGCTTCTGTGGGAGCTGAGGACTTGATGCCCGTCTAGTTGCCCAGGCGCCTTCTGGGTCCTGGAGCGCCAGACTTTTATCCTGGAAAATCCTTGACAGTGAAAGGCAGAGTTGCAGGCTGTGAGGTCAGTTTCAGAAGGAGAGGAAATTCCTGAGGAAAGTGTCAAGAATTCCAGGCTTTCTGGGTGAATGCTCAGGAAGGACACAGGGCTGTTCCCGAGACTGGAGTAGGAGTCTGCCCTGACACTAACAAATCAGTTTCTTTGAGCAGTTCGATCCTTTGGGGCCTTGCTTTGGTGGCGGGTTTTCGGTTGGGTCCAGAGCTGTGCTCGGTCTGGCACTACGTATCCCCTACTGCGGGGCCATGCCTTTCCCGTGCGCCGTACCCAGTGCTTCGCGGGTTGCGTGATTTCCCTCTGGCTGCAGGAACAGGCACTGTGCACAGCCCTGTGGGAGCGCTGGACACCGTCCTCCAGTCCTGCCGGTGGCCGTCGCCCAGTGTCGGGTGTGCTGACCGGTGTTATGCTCAATGCCCGAGAAGGAGCTTCCGCAGGCCACTCTGTGTGCCCTTCTCTCAAGCTCTAGCTCCCTTCAGCTCCCCAGACTCTTAGCTCTGCTTATTTGCTCGATTCAGGGGGCCACCGGGCTCTAGCTGGCTTTTCCTTCTGATGCCGCAGACCGTAAACTCTCTCATGTTTGTAATGTGGGGCAGTTACAGGGCTCCCCTCATTAGTGAGCCGTCTCAGAGATCACTGCCCTTCATTGTCTAAAATATAGTGGCTTAAAATCTATTTCATAATTTTTGTCATTTTTTTTTTTTTGGTTATTTTAGGGGACAGGTGTATCCAATTCTTGTTATTTTTGCTCAGGTGGAAGTAGAAGTCTTTAACTTAAAATTATGGCAGAAAGTTTAAGTTGAATATAAGGAACAATTTTTTTTCTTTTTATTATCACTATTAGTAAAACAAAAATAGGACCCCCAGGAATATTTTGGAGTCCTCGCGCTTGGAGACCTTAATAAAGGGGACACGTAGTATTACCTACGGGTGGTTATTTATCAGGAATCATTTCTGCGGTATGTGACAGAAAGTAAATTTCAACCTTCATCAAAAAGTGTTATTTATTGGCTTAACACTGTTCCGGGAAGTCTAAGGAGGTGGGCCAGAACATCTGTGACTCAAAGGGTGAGCGGCCACTCCAAACACACATCTCCCCTTAACATAGGGATCAACACATAGAGAATAATCCCCTCCCCAGCAGAAGTGATCTGAACGGCCATTTGAGACATGCAAACAGTGTGAACACATTAATTACTCTTTCTGTTTAGTTTAGAGCATGGTCTTCAGCCTTTCCACACTCTGCCCTCCCCCCAGCCCCCGTACCCATCCCCATGACTGACAGTTTACTAAAATCACACTCGGGGCAGGGGGGCGGGACACTGTATACTCAAAAGTTTACCCGTGAAATATGACGGAGCTATAAGAGATGATCTTGTAAGATTTCCGCCTACTCTAAAAATTCGTTACTTTAAGGACCAAAATGGTATCAAAAGGATCTGAAAAATATCCATTACAGGGCTTCAGACAACACACAATCAATTGATTCCCTTCTTAAACTATTTCATAAGGTTTTTCTGATTAAGTAATGCATGCTTATGCCTGAAAGTTTAGAAAATTGAGAAAATCTCACTGCCCAAAGAAAACCCCTGACAACAATTCATTGTATGTCTGAATTGTTAAAGAATGTGGTTAATATGATTTAAAAGAGGCCTACCTGAATAAAGACTTGCTAATTCTCTTGATCTTTCAGGCCTACAGACCAAGTCGAATACCAAATCTTTCAATTAATTATGGCATGCATGTACTTGTGAAGGTCTTATTCCTCCGATTACTTATTAGTTGCTGCTCTGTATTCTACTTCATTTAATAAAATGCACATCATCGGTTTCTGGTCACCGCTGCCGCATCCCGCATTAGAAAAGCTTCACCGTAACACTCACTTTACCTCGACGTGTTTGCGAAGGATCTTGGACGTAAACAGGGCTGGCGAGGTATGAGTTGAATGGAATCCGTAGTTAATTTCGTGCCGATTCTGCTCATCCGCTCCTGCAGTCGCCATTCATTTACTCACCTATTCGGCAACTTTTTACTGAATATCTGGTATGTTCTAGGCACTTAACGGGGGAGCAGAGAAGTAAATGCGAACAAAACACATAATTCCATTCCTCTCATACTTTAACATTTAATGGGAGATATGGAAAAAGTGAACAAGTTAACGAAATACAGCCTGTGACAACATGCTCTGATGGAAGCAAGCAGAGTGTCGAGATTCACAAAACCTAAGACCATACAGTTTTCCTCTGCTTCGGACCTTCGCTAGCTCAGTGCTGCCGCTACAAGGCAGCCCACCTCCTCAGCGCGTCATCAAAGCTCTTCGTAGGTTGGACCCTGTCCCACGCTCCTGGCTCCCACTGCCCCTAATGCTCAGGCACACGTGAGTACTCACCTCTCCCTGGACGCATATGTAATGCCAAGGGGCTCAGCTTTTAACCTGGTAGTGACAGAAGGTCTCTGAGTGGCTCTGAGCAAGTCAGGGGCCCAGCCTCGCGTGGCGCGTGCTTGCTTGGTGACTTTGCGGAGTGGAGCGTGCAGAAGGCCCTGGTCAGGTGGAGCATGACGGCCTGTTAAGCATCTACTGGGCTTCAGCAGCAGCACAGCACGGCCTGCAGTGGGTGGCAGCGACAGGTCCACGAGACGCTGAGGTGGCTCGCCCACTGGGACGTGAGCGTGGACTCGCTCTGAGGGCGATGAGGTGACGTGAACGCCCCCCGGCGTTCTGCCTGGCAGAGGTTGGCGAGCTGCCAGCTGCAGCAGTAAAGGTAGCAGTGAAGTGACATTAAGGCAGTAGCACGACTGTAATGTATATATATACAGGATCCTCCAGGGCGGGCACAGCATGTTGGGGAGGCCGGAGGGCCCACGGGCTGAGTTTCTTTCTTGCTTTCTCTCAGTCGCCCTGCTGGGTTGACGTGGAAGAGAGGACTCTGGGAAAAAAGAGAGACGGATTGAAATGGATAAGGACCTGGGTCTTCCTGCGGGAGTCTTCATTTTGATAACTTCTCGTTTGACACATCGTCTGCCTCCCACCCCTGCTTTTCACTTTCTAACGACCATCACGGACGCCCTTTCTGTCATTGTCGTTCCCCTGTAGGCGTCTCTGATCATTTCCTTCACCCCTTGTAACTCTTTCCCGAGGGCTGGACTTGGCTGCTATGTCTGGGTGTCCGCCGTGAGGCGCCGCCGGCCTCCTGGCCAGCTCAGGTGAGTGGCTTCCTCACAGGATGCCACATACGCCCCTCGGGATGTCAGCTCGCATTCCGCCGCTCGGGCGGAGCTGGTCTCTGAGCGCCCGTTCGTAAAAATGTGGTCCCAGGCTGGCAACCTCGGTCTCACTCTGCAACTTGCCAGAAATGCGGAGTCTTCGGTTTAATCCAAATGTATGTTTTCGCAAGATCCTGGTGGTTGCTCTACACACTGAAGCTTGAAAACTCTGTTCTGAGAGGTGATGTCTGAAGAGCAGAGCTGCTTCCGCTGCCCTGCGCCCAAGGGCCAGGTTCAGGGGGAGAGGTCAGAGGCCGCACGTGCTGGCAAGCCACTGGGGTGCAGGGGACCTGGCCCCGCAGCTCCATTGCCAGCCCATCCTTCGTCCCAGACTGCCCTGGAGAGCCTCAAGGTCAAGGTAAGAAATCCAGCCATTCGCCAAGAGGGCATCGAGCCCAGTGTTTCACGGTGGCCGCCAGCCATGCCGCCTCCTCCTCTCAGCAGCAGCTGGTAGCCATTGTTACCACGGGGACGGTGGCACTGCAAACACTGACCCAAAGGCCGAGGCCTCCATCTGTATGTGCAATGGCAAGGTCAGTTCAGTTCGGGAAGGAAGCACAATGGCCCTTTGTTCAGCAGATGTTACAGGATTTTGATGGCAGGAAGCAGCCAGGGGCCGATTAAGAGACAAAGCGCAGGGCTCTGTGTGCGCCACACTCAGCCCCGACAGCCCTACTGTAACAGCCACGGGTCACACAGCCCCCGCCTGGGCCCAGCCACCTTCCTCAGAGATACCGTGGGCGTCGGACGTGCCCGGGTCCATGCGTCTCTTCCCAAGCAAAGGGGGCGAGGCTAGGCCAGACTCTGGGAGGGCTGGTGGGGGCAGGGAGGCGAAGAGGCAACGGACAGATGGGACGGAAGGTCACAGTGAGGGTTGCTCGGGTCAGAGACCACGGCGGACCAGGGATGAGACGTTGGTAATGGGATCAAGAGACGTCGTGCTGAGGCTTTGAGGGGTGGGAGATGCTAGCAGTGGCCCCGCAGTGAGGCAGGATGTCGGAAAGGCCAAATTCGGAACGCACGCCCCACTTACCACTGGGCGGCGCCGGCGTTTTGCGGACCCTTCCTGAGCCTCACCTTCCTCACCTGCAAGATGCAGACACTGCCAAGAGGGGACGCGGCAATGGAATTAAAGGGACTGGCTCACGAGGAGGTACCTAGCAGAGCATTTGGCACGAAAATTATGACCTCTAGCTCAGACGGACGCCCTTTCTGTTACCTGTCCACTTGTACACCTGCGCTCCAGGCCCCGCCAGTGCCACCCCGAAGAAGGGTTTGGGGCGTGCTCCCCAAACACGGTCAGGGGTACGGGCAGGGTTAGACTGGTGGCAGGCGGGAGACCACTGCGGTGACCCCCAGGGGGGCCAGCTGCGGTGCGAGCCAGGGCAGGGCGTGTGGGCGTGGAGGAACGCGGAGAGTCTACGCAGGGTCCGCCGGCACCGAGTCCTCATTTCAGGATAATCGCCGCCGAGCGCCGTGAACGGCTGGGCCTGAGCTCCCTCCCCTTGAGTTATGTCACTGTCGCACTTGAATCGTTTCCTCGTCCGGCCCCTGTTTCACTGGCTTTTGCCTTCACCTGACCATGAAGGATGCTTTGTCTCCCCGGAAGTTTCCCGAGAGTATCGCTCGGGAGCAGGACCGCCCGCCACCCTGCTGGGCCAGCTCCGTCCTGCAGGGTGGCGGGCTGGGCCGTCTTCCTCCCGTGGTTGTAATGGGACTCACTTCCTCAGAAACCTGCCCCTAAACACTAAGCAGAGCGAGCTGTCCCTGTCACCTTGTTCTAGTCCCTCGGAAGAGGGTGGTCTCAACCCCACCTGGAGCTTCTATGTCTTCCAAGCATGGCCGGCAGGAGGCGGGATCCCTCCTTTTCCTGCTCCCCCCCCCCCCATTCAGGCCTGTGGTGATTTGACGACCAGTAGCGCCTCTTTCTCCATCAGTATTATATTTCTACACAGAGGGACAAAGCAGCCCCGATGGGTATAACTGGTGGCCATGGAGACAGCTCAGGGGTCCAACCCAGTGCCTGATACCACGGGAAGTCGCCCCTCTCCTCTGAAGAACAAGGCTTGCCTTACCGGGCCTCACTCATGCACCTAGATCTTTCCATTCATGCAAGTTCTCTCTCTCCCACCAAGAGCAGGCTCACACCCACCCATCCGTGGACAAGCGTGGGTACCGCGGTGTCCGAAGGCTGCGCTCTGCTGTTGTTTATGCTGGGTGTCGAGTGAAATTGTGTGTTTAGATCTCATTCCCTTCCCTTGACTTTGGGGATTACTCTCTGCCGAGGGACCCTCAGGTCTCACTGACCAGGATGCTCAAAATCCCGGTCTCAATTTTCTCCCCATGTAGGCCAGAGTCACTTAGGTTAGGCTGAGGGAGAGACAGGGACTGACAACCAGACTGGCACAGGGAGCACTGTGGGGTGCTGAGGGGTGCTGTTGCTTGGTCCCTCCCCAGGTTTCTAGTGGAGGGCGATAAGGTGTCCAGACTCTTCCCGTTCACTTCCGGCATACCCCTTCGCGTCTGAAACCCGCCTTTCTCCTGCTGACTCCTTGCTCTTTAATAAAGGAAATTCACCAGGGGTTTATTTAATAACGATCTACTATGTGCACCGAGTTATTTGGCTATTTGGTAGTTAAACTGTCAGCCTCAGCTTCATCTCATTTGATTTCCTCACTAACTTCTTTCCTTTGGGGGAGGAGATTGAGATCATTCAATATATTGAAACTTCCAGAGGGCGAAGTTCAGAGATTGGAAGGTTTTAATAAAACTGACTGGGGCTTTCTCCACCTGGGGTAGATGTGCCTCATTATTTTCTTCCTCCCACAGATTTCAGAGTGTTTCCTTTTCATAAGTGAACTTCCTTATCGAATGTGAGATTCTTCTGGACTTATCCTGGAATGCGGGCTGGGGACACTATGCCACGAGGAAGTCATCAAGCAGGAGGACTCACTTGCTTTATTATTTCCTAAGCGATATTGCTTCTTGAAGAAGTTTTATTAATATCCCCAGGGACCCTTTTCTTATTTCCAGATCAAACTCAATCATCGTTGTTGCTCCTTGAGCGATACGGGGAAACTTCAGGAAGAAAAGTGATGCTCCCATGACAGGTGCGAGTTACAGGGACTTGGATGTGTTTTTCCCGGAGGACCTGAGTGAGACCTTGCCAGCGAGCAGGTGTTGCCCGTGGACCTGCATTCCATGGGCTGACGAGCTAGCTGGTCTACCACACCAGGGCCACTGCCTGTTCCCTCCGGCTTCTGTCTTCTGGCCCCAAAGCGCCTCAGGTCCTTCCAGAAAACGAGGACAGGAGGTGCGCTGCGAGTCATCAAGTGCCAGGGCCGGCCGTCTAACGTGGGCATCCACGTCCCCCAGTCCTGCCTCCTCCACTCCGCCGTCTCCCCCGGGGCATGGCTCGGGCTGAGTTCTCTCACACGTCCCTCCTCTATCCACGTGCGTTTCTCTGTAGAATGGCACCATTGTCCTCTGTTTGTCAACTTCCTCTGCTTTTTCATGGGTCCTGCCCTCTCATGGGCTTAACATGGTTCATCACGACCTCTCCTGGTTACATCGAGTATTATGAACTTCGGGTTTCGATTCCCACTGTAGTATCTTTGTAGTTTGCAGACCAGTGCGTATGGTGAACCCCCATGGATTGGGGGTCCACTTTGGTTTCATCTGCATTGGCCAGGAGGTGCTAGGCTATGGGAGACTCAACCTCGGCCAAAGGATTAAGGACCGTGCAGGACAGTGTCACTCAGAAGGGATGTGGTCATGGCAAGCACACTAAGGCAGGCTCGCCGCAGCATTATTTTTGTTCTATTGTGGGTCTGAGCTTTTCTCTCTCCACTTTAGGCAAGGGCAGGGGAAAGAAGGTGGTCTGCAGGGCGGGCAGACGCTGGGATTTGCTGAGGGCACAAACGTCCCCCAGAAACAGCCTGGCTATTAGTAAGGAAAGGCCACCCTTCCTTTAAAAGCAACACCATGCCAAGAATCCCCTGTTATATCTGCTGAGAATGACCCTTTGTGGACTTTGGAGGCTGAGTGGGTAGGGAAGAAGGTCAAAGAGAGTTGTTCATTTCTCCTTTAACTTCTGTCTACCTTTGCTCAAAGGGGACTATCGGACTAGTCACGGGGAGAAGCAAAGGCCGTCCCTCCCTCTCTGACACCGATCAAAGAAGCTAGGAGGGGGGCGTGTTTTGTTAAAGAGCTGATAGAATCTGGATGGGAAACAAAGGAAAGACTGTAAGAGATCAAAGCAAGAGGAACAGAGAAAGCAAACTCATTTTGGCGGGGAGACATTCTCTTGCACGTGGAGGTGTAGTTACCTTGGCCTCTGGAAACGGGCGCCCTCCCTTCTACCAGGTGGGGCTTCACTTGACTGGATTGCGGGTGGGAAGACTGTTATGAGCTCACTCAGCTCAGCCCATCTTCCTCCCCTAGGGCTTGGGCTGTCCACACAGAGGGCAGCTGGGCCGGGGGATGGGAAGCGAGCGAACACTCGCGGGGAGTTTTTGTGGATCCTGTGAGCTCCGCGTGCAGAATCTTTCTCACAATCCATTGACTAAAATTCGTGAGGCCAGAGTTAGCTGTAAGGGGAGCTGAACTTCATAGCGCAGCGCCGTCCAGGGGAGGGGTGAACAGTGGCGAGCAGCGGCCGTACGTGCCGCCGCGAGAGCCTCATTCTAGTGTTCCTCGTTGGTGGCTTGTGCCCCTTCCTTGCCCGTGGGTACGAACCACCTCCATTCGGGACAAAGGCGCCGTTCCAATCTCCCTTCTGTCAACCTTCGTTTTATTTTACAATCCGTTCGAGGTTCTCATGAGGGAGAGAGGGGCTATTTTTGGACCCTTCAATTGGTGCGTGGCCTTGGAACGCTGGGAAATAAAACACAGAAATGGAATAAGAAAGGGGAGGAGACTGGGACTCTAATTTTCTTTGAACCTTAAATCACAGGGGGAAGAGAATCTGATTTTGGACTTTAAATCTCTTGGACTTTAATATCTTTGGACTTTGACTTAAGCATTGCCTTTGATCATTGAACTTTAATTTCTTCCCAGAAAGTTCGTGGTGAGAAGAGGTTGATATTCAAATTTGGAACATTCTGTAATTGGTATTTTATTGCCGGAGTGTCTTAACATCATTTAATTTCATTGTAGAACATATAATGGTCTATATTTAGAGTAACCATGTAATTTATCACCCAAACTAAGATAATTGAGAGAAAAAGGAGGCTCTATTAATAATTATGCTGGGACAACAGACATAAACCTGGACTATTTCAGATGAATTGGGATGTATAGTCACTTTAGCTATATTGGAAAACGTGGAAGGACAGAATTAAGAAAGAGAAATGGAGTAGGGAATGAATTTCCAGCAATGAATGGAGTAGATTTAATTAATGAGGATTTGCTTACACATATAAGAGCCCTCTGGTGATCAATTCCAGCTTGTCCACCAGTGGTCCCAGGAGGACCCATAAAGGAGCTGTACCAATCAGGGGACATCCAGTTAGGGAAAGAAGAACCACAGTAAGTAAGACAGACAGACAGACAGAGGGGACTCAATGCAGGGAGCTGGGTACACAGGTGTCGGAGAGCTAAAAGAGCAAAAAGGAAGAGTGACATACAGATCAGTAACTGCAGGAAGTGGCTACCATTGCTAAGGCTCAGGGAACCAAAGGAAGCAGGTGGAGTCGTCCTCGGAATTCAGAGGGCGGACGCTGTGACCCGGGGGGCGAGCTTCACACAGCTGAAGAGTGATGGGGCCGGACATTGCTAGTAACTCTGAGGACACGGTACAGCCGGTGCTTGGAGGACAGGAAGGAGCATCCCCCACCACCCTCCCCGCTCCTCCAATTGTGTTTCTCCTTTCCATCGTGCCCGGTTCCTTTCGGAAGACCCCACCCAACAGGGGCTAACTGTCGGGGGAGACTGGGACGTACAGTTTGCAGAGTCCCAGCCCCAGTGTTGAGAGCGGGCTCGAAGCAGAGAAACAGTAGAGACATCAAGGGGCCAAGACACAGCAGCCGGCCTGGTGAGCGGGGAGCGGAGAGGTCTTTTTAAAAAATTTTTATATTAGCTTTTAGGTGGACAACACAACGGTTAGACATGTATATAATTTATGAAGTGATCACAACCGATAAGTGATATAACATATTGAAAGAGGATAAATGCCAGTGCACGGAAAAGAAAATGGTGAGGAGAGCAGGACTGCTCGATTGGCGGTCGAAGGGCTAAGCGACGTGATCTGGTAGCCTCACTCGGCAAGTGCATTTGAGCCAGTGAGGAGCGTCGTTTGTCACTCACACTTAGAACTGTAACAAATGCCATAGCTTTTTTTTTCTTTTGGTGAGGTGACCCTTGGTTGATCTCACAGACTGCAAAGATCTTGTCGGCTTACAATCCCTTATTTTTTACGCCTACAGCACCTGGTCTTCCTAGGTGGTCTCCCATCCAAGTACTAATCAGGCCCGACGCTTAGCTTCTGAGATCAGACGGGATTGGGCTCGTTCAGGGTGGCATGACCATATACGAATGCCATAGCTTTTGAGGTGAATATCGATCATTCTGTTCCTCGGTCCAAGCAGGCTTTTGTCCTCAGTCCTGAACATGTGCTGAGTGGCTCGCATGAGTAGGACTTCGGGCTCTGGCCCTCAGCAGAGGCAGGTTCATCCTCCTGAGGTGTCTTGGAGCAATGCCTCAGTCAGAATTGCCTGTAATTAGTGCTTTAAGCAGCTTTGCAAACAGATGCAGGTGGCTGGTCCGCCCACCTCACCCCGCCTCAGCTTCGCATGGGGGGGGGGCGCAGTATGAGGGCAGTGGCTAATGCTGTTGGCAAACAAACGAGCACTGTTTTACTTTAAAGGCAGCGGTCCTCGGTCCTCGGTGTGGGTGGAGGGTCATGTTTTCGGGAACCTTCCAGGGGGCGTCTGTGAGGTCAAAACCACTTTCATAGCAGCCCTAGGATGTCATTTGCCTCTTTCCTTTTCATTTTCTCCTGTGTATGGTAGAATTTTCCAGAGGTTACATGGCATATAATAGCACAACAGATTGACTGAAGAAGCAGATTAAAATACTCCTTTTTTTTCTAACTATATATTTGTGCGAAGCCTGATTTTCTTTATATATTTCCATCAAAACAACATATTGCAATAGACTGAATGCAGAAGATATGAAAATCCAGCTGTCTGTTAAGCCAAACTTAAAAGAGATTTCCAAAGATGTTAAAACAGCCTCTCTCCTTGCTAAGCTTGTTTTTTGGGGGGAAAATACAGGTACTTTCCATATAGATGGGATTTATGTTAATATACATAATAAGCTTTTTATTATTTATAAATAAATTCATAAGTAAACATTAAACATTTTTTCAGTTTTAGTTTTAATGTAGTGATTATCAGTGGGTATAATCCGCATAAACAAATGTAAAGGGTTCCTGAGACCAAAATGTTTAAGAAGGCAGCTCTGGAGGCTTCGATATGCTCTCACGTTCCCGTGCTGTTACAGCCTCAATCACCTCTTCCGAGTCGTCCTTCCTTGTCCCCAGACATCACCTGAACGCTTGGCCGTGCTTTGCCACTTGACTCTCGGGTATCCATAGGCATGCAGAACTACTTTAGATTAAGGTCTATCTTAATGGAGGGAAAAAAATGCATTTAATCCAGAGGGGAAAGAAAAAGAAATTAGAGATGTCCTGGGTTGGTACAACAGGTATCTAGAGAGTGGCAAGGTAATCAAGTTGATCTCTTAGGTGACCACATGTGTCCTCAGGTTGGACCCAGGGCAACTGGACGGCTGCTTAAAGAGAAGCAAAGGGAGCCTGCACACTTTCTGGCCAGGAGGAAATTGGCCGCTAACTACCCAGCATGTTTTGGGTCACTGGCTCTTGATACGGGCCCTTTGAAGAGCTGTGCCAGATGCCCAACACCAGGGTGACCCAGGTGCAGGCGACCTAGGCTTATATTCGTACAGGTTTCCGGGCCCTGTCCAGAACCCAACAAGTCAGTCTCTTGGACTAGGGATCTAGAAATCTGTATATGTATATTTTTAACTTCTTGGTTGATTCTGCAGTTCAGCCAGGTTTGGGACTGTTTGATTAGCCTCCTTAAAAATCTGTCAGTTAGTAATGGAGACATGTGAGTTACATGCTTTTGGTTCCAAATATTTGTCCCAACCACCTACCACAGGTCCAAAGTACCTACCTTTGGTACTTAGCTTTTGGGGATTAAGGTGACATCATCTTTAGTGTTATCTATTTGAATACTACATTCAGCTAGCTCTGGGAGCGA
Source organism: Rousettus aegyptiacus (assembly GCF_014176215.1). NCBI lineage: Eukaryota > Metazoa > Chordata > Mammalia > Chiroptera > Pteropodidae > Rousettus > Rousettus aegyptiacus. The sequence goes on along the minus strand of NW_023416288.1, from coordinate 40,024,979 downwards.
CGTTTTAGCAAGTGGCTTATAAACTTGCTCTACCAGAGAGGATGGGAACAAGGAGGAGGAAACTTTCTGGAAGGATATGGAAGTGGGAGGCCAATAGCAAAAGCTTGAGGATTCCAGGCCCCTCAGGCAAGAAGAGAACGGAAGACAGACATTGATTTCTGCTGAACCGACTCCCGCGGCTCTGTGGAGGAGCCAAGATGTGGCTGCAGATTTTGAAAAATGTTGGCATCAGTATCCCTGTTACCGGATGCTAATGACATGTGCTGGCTCTGAAGGCAGAGGAGGAACCCAGACGACCCTTCAGTCACCTGTGCTGTCTCAGGCATGTGAACGAGACCCAACCGATGACCTTCCCATTGCCAGTCCGGTCCCCCCCTCTGCACTGCCTCCAGAATAATCATCTCAAAGGCTTTTTAAAAACGTTTAGAAACTTTTTATTGTGAAATAGAACAGACACTCATGAAACGCACAAAACGTAAGTACGTATAGCTTAACGAGTAATTAGAAAGTGACTCTGGTAACTGTCACCTAGAGCAAGAAGTAGAATCCTGCCGGTCCCTCTTCGGCATGCCTCCTTCCAAACGCAGCCCTCTCCTTCCCCACAAAAGGGTCCCAGTCTTAGATTTGCTAAAAAATAATTTCCTTGCTTTGCTTTAGAATATTGTCACCTATGTGTGCATCCCCAAACACAGTAGTTTAATTTTCCCTGGTTTTAAATTTTAAATTTTACATAAATGAAATCATGTAGTATTTCTTGATATCTATCTTTTTTACTTTCATATAATTTTTAAAAGATAGTTTTCATGTTGTGGCAAGCAGCTATGTTTTTTTTTTTAATTTTTTTCATTTTTGTTTTTGTGAAGTATTCCATTGTTTGAAATGTACCACAATCTATCTGTTCTATTGTTGGTGGGTGTTTGTTTTCCTTCTAGTTGGGGTTCTTATAATCAATGCCATGATGAATATCCTTTCATATATATCATGGTGTATATAATTATTTTCTGTAGTCTGTGTACTCGGAATGGAATTTCAAGGTCACAGGGTATATACATCCTTAACTTTACTAGTTAAAGGCACATAATTTTCCAGAATGGTTGTATTAACTATTCACTCAAGTTTTGAAGCTGGTTTTATGGCCTGGCATATGGTCAACTTTTATAACTGCTTCATGTGTGCTTGAAAATACTTTTTATTCTGGGGTAATAGGATAAAGTGCTTTATCTATGTTTTTCATTTTGTTTAAGTTACCTAACTCATTCTTAATTTTTATCTGCTTCAATTACTAGAATTAAGTGTGATAAAATTCCCTCCTATGTCTGTGGATTTGTCTACTTGTTTTATAGTTTTGACATTTTAAAATGTGTATTTTGAGGCCACATTATTAAATGCATAGAAATTGAGAATTATTATGTTATCATATTGAACTGAAACGTTTATCATTGGATAAGCGAGTTTAACTCATTTCAGGCTTTTTGCCTTAAAGTTTGTTTGGTTGTTATTCTTGTCTCTCCAGCTTTCTGTAGGTGCCGTTTCCGTGGAATGCCTCGGCACATTGTTTTATTTTCAAACTTTCTGCATCCTTGTGTTTTGGGCGTGGTTTTTTTTTTTTTTTTATAAACAACAGATCGGTATTTTTTTAAAAAAAATCCAGCCTGACAATTTTTCGTTATTTATTTATTTGTTTATTTTTCATTTTTTCGGCGAGGCAACCTTTGGTTGACCTCACAGATTGCAAGGACCTTGTCAGTTTCCAATCCCTTAGGTGGTCTCCCATCCAAGTATTAACCCTGCTTAGCTTTGAGATCAGACAGGATAGGGCTTGCTCAGGGTAGCATGGCCGTAGATGGACGATTTCTCGTTATTAACAGGAGGATTTAATCTGCTTACGTTTATTACGGTCACCGATATATTTGTATAAAAAAGCGCACCGTCTTCCTGTGTGCATTCCGCCTCGTCCCAAGTCCTTGTGCCCTGCATTCCCCTGCCTCGCCTCCTGTCGGGCTGCTCGAGCGGTGTGAACTGTCCGGTGTTCCTCCTCTTTTAGTTTGGAGGTTATAGACGTCTTTATTTCTATTACGTGAGTCATTTTAACAACGCGTTCTTGGTGTATCGATGTTTAATGGTAATTTATATTCTATCCTCATTCCAGGTAAGTCGAGGACCTTTAAACAATTAACATTTGGTTTATTCTAGACGCATATGCTGTTTTTTTGTATGAGTGAACATTAATACTGAGTCACCTCGCAACCTCTTGGGGAGTCTCGGAGCAGTCTGGAAGCCGCGAGACTGGGTGACCCAAGCTTTCCTCCACTTTAATATTCTATAAGCATGGGACTGCAGTTTAAAAGCATTCACTGGACTAGCCCCCTTGTGGATAATGCGCTCATCGAAGACAATCGCAGAGAAGTGAGGCATGGGTTTTTCGTGTTTCCAAATGCGGGGAGGTTGGCGACCGAGTGGTCAGGACCATCTCCTTTCAGCCAAATGCAATTGAGAGCTTCAGGGAAAGCTAATAGATCCGCATATAAAATGAGGTACATTCAGAAGACGATAAAGGAACTGTAGTTGCCCTCAGGCCTGAGGCTCACCTAAGATGATTGCGCTGGAGCAGAATCACTTTATTTCCTGCTAAAAGTCTGTATTTTTGTTTTTCTGTCTCTTCAGCAGACCCAAGCGTGTGGCCCCTTTCACTGTGGGTGTGGAAGGAAGAGTCAACGTCATTTCTATGTATGTGTATACAGAGTTGTTCAAATGAAGTGGAAAAGAAAATTTAAACTGCACGTTTGTTTGGTTTAAAAGGGGTACTATTTTTCACATGATTAATCACAGATTAAAACGATTAAAAAGGTCTTATCACTTTCTGGGGGGGGGAGGTGGGATATGTTGGTTAGTGAAATTAAACTTCAATTAAATTATGTTTCACACAAGCCTGGGAAGCAGAGAAGTTTTTTATCATTCGGATTGGATTTAGTTCAGTAAAGTGGAAACACTTCTTTTCTGTAGCGTGGCTAAATATACTAAACACATCTACTTTTGTTATCCTAAATTTCCACCTGTGCCTGAAGCTATGTGATAATGTAACCAGAGGCATCTTTGACATCTTGGTGTGGGGAAGTAAGCATCTTTATTTTACGTGGCATCCCGTGGACTCTCTGAACCCACTCGGGATCCAAGGCTACAAACAGTGACATCACAGTCCTAAGCGTCTTGTTTTCTTCGAGAGCTCACTCTGTATTTCTTGATTGGGATATGATATTTCTCTGACTTCATAGTGGCCAATGGGGCAAGTTACAACTTCTAAAGAGCAAATGACTCAGTGTGGAGTCACTGAGTCGTTGGTCCCCTGGGGAAAGAATCCCAGAAGCTCAGACTCTTTGAATATAACAGAAGCCATTTCAATCTCAGGACCTATGCATGTAAAGAAACCACATGACCCTCCGCTCCAGCCTTATCTTGTTTCCACCTTACAGATGAGACAGTTGATGCCCAGAAACGTTAAATGATTCGTCTAAAGTCATATGACTAGTAATTACCAGTGTCCTTTCCTAAGGCTTAAATTATGCTTTGCCAAGCTCGGCAAATACATGGACGTGAGGATTTCAGAATCCACTCCAATGCACAGCAAGTCTCATTTCCGTGGGCGCTTACCCTGCAGCAACCCGGAGATCTTCACCGATCGCCAGTCTTCTCAGGAAAATGGGAGACGCAGCATTACAACTACAAAAGCTCCTTCGCAGTGTTTAAAGAGCGCAAAGCCCCTCGCTCAACGCTCTTCTTCCCTTTCAGAATCTGTGGATCGATGAGGTGGGCGTGTGATGTCTTTTGCAGACCAGAACTTGACAGAAACTGAGAGCTTCTGTCAGGCGAACCCAGGCCTCCTGTCTGGCCGTCCTGACACCCGCCAGATTTTTCTCTGTTAATTGGCTCCTGTGCAGCCGGTTCTTTTAGCCACGATTCCTTGAGTCTTCTGCTGTGTGTCTTGATTTCAAGTGAAATGTCGGAAAGCCGTTCTCAGCCACTCCAGGCTTCTAGGGGAGCTCGTGTTTAGGAGACTGGACAGAGAAGGAGGCAGCCTTCAAAACTGTCGTGTAGACGTAAAACTAGATCCATTCAGGCTCCTCAGATTCAGAAAATAATTCTCAGAAAGATAGTGACTGAGGCGTTTGATCTCTTTCTGAAGAGGTACTTCCCCTAAGGCCACATGGAAATGGAAAGGGGGTTTATGGGGGAAATGCCACTGTGACCTTAGAGGTGCAGTCTCGAGGTTCATGCCATAATGAGGAATGGAGTACTATTAAATCTATTAAATTATGCTGCATATTTTAGTGACTCCACTAGCGGTAGGCCAAAAAAAAAAAAACCACGTTGAGCTCAGAATAATTCTGGAAGGAGGATTTTGCCAAGGAGATTTGAATGTCAAGAATGTATGTGAAGCTAAAAATAAGCAGCTCACGCGCATCCCAGAGCTACGTGTGAGGATGTATATATAATCAAATTAAATTCTTCCATTTCCACTTATGGAAAAATCTGTTGGTAAAAAGTGACTAGAAAACATTTAGTCATATTCCACTCGGATTACGCTTATAAATACCAAACTCCAGACTTGTCAAAATAAACCTCACCAGCGCTTCCCGGCTGAGGAGACAATAACGGGGCCGGGTAGCAATATGCAAATATGCAAAAGCAATAAGGAGCTTATGGATATGTCGTGCCTGGAAAAGCCACAGGAATTCCGCTCCCACCGAAGAGAGGGTTCAGGGACATCCAAGGGGAGAGTGTCCCTGAAGTGCGATGGGCCCAGCGTGGCCTAACTGTTGGATGCAAAGCGGAGAGCCTTCAGAGACCCTCGAGGACACGCGAGACCCAGGCCCCAGCACTGACTGAGACAGCAGGTCTGTGGCCCAGGACGTTTTCGCGCCGTTTCTTTTCCTGTCAGAGAACGCGTCCCCCTCAGTTCCGGTCTCGCTCCAAAGGGCCAGCAGTTGTGCGCTTCGCACAATGCGTCTGTGGACACAACGGGACTGTGAGGTTGGCTGCTGCCAACACGCCCATGTGCAAACCAAGGCCATCTGCAGAAGAGGCACTAGGTGCCAATGCCTGGAAATGGATTCGTTGGCATTTTAAGGACAAACATCTTCTTGGCTACGACTACCGAACCTCCAATCCAAAACTGGAGGGCGGGAGGATCGAGGCCTCAGCAAGTCTTTTATTTGCTTCTTAAATTGGAATTAGAACACTTGTGTACAACTGTGCGTCTTCTAGTCCCCTCTGCTTGGCCCAGATCTGGATGCCCAGCCAGCAATGTCTCTATCCAGCGAGTTCTGGGGCTGACCAGTGAGAAGCGGGGGGCACCTTTCTTGGCTGGCATGAATGGTTGGAGAGTTCAATTGGCCAATTATATTTGCCAATGCAGGTGACACACACTCATTTGCTTTGTGCATCCTCCAAGCGATGAAAGGACGGGGTGACAGGGTTGGCTCAGGCTCCATGCGCATGCCCAAGGTGGTGACGGGGACGCGGTAGAGCCGATGGGGCTCGGCGCAGCACTGCCACTGCCCCAGGGTCTAGATGAATTCGGGCTTGGACAGAACCTGCATCTCGTGCCTCTCGGTTCTCTCTCGGCCTGCCATCCTGGAATCCCGTGCTCTTCGCTCACTAGAGAAAGAATACAACAGGGAGGGAAAATCATTTGGCTTAGCGAAAGCGGAAGTAGGAACATGAAGAGATCAGAGTTATGAAGGACGCGTTAAGGAGCAGACGCTGTGCCTAGCGCTGTCCATGTAATACCCCTGGCCTTCCTTCCCCACCAGCCACAGGCCTCCTTCCCGCTGGCCAGCACCAGAGTCCAGTGAATACACAGCACTGGCCAAGAGGTAGGCACTACGACTAACCCCATTTTGCAGGTGAGCAAATTGAAGTTATGAAGTTAAATAACTTGCCCAAGGTCATAGGGAGCTATAAATCATCAATGGCAGGATTTGAACCTCGGCCACTGGGATCAAACCCAAGCCTTAAACCGTTTTATTATTCTTTCTCCTACAGCTTTCTCCATCTACTTCCTGAGGCTTTTGCAGGAAAATAGCTGAAAAACAGCAAAAGTGTCAGGGATCTCATGTCGGCTCTGTTACTAATTATTCCTATACCCTCACTGATGTCACTTAACCTTGTGAACCTTAATTTGTGTTTCTGTAAAGTGATAATGATGCCCCATGACTTGCTGTCACCACTGCATTGTATTGAGGCGATCCACGCGGAGATGCTTTGAACTAAAGAAATGTCTTCTCTAGGTGACCAGAAGGCTCTGGGGTGCAGGAGAAAGAGCATGGGCTGTGGCCTGGGCCAGGGCTTAGACTTTGTCAAACTCGTGGGACCTTTCTGGCCCTGAACTGTCTCATCTATAACCTGCTGGGAAGCTCTGGAATGAGGAAGACACACACATGGGCATCCAAGCTCCGTGGGTGGCAGTGTCTGGTCCAGCAGGGGCATCCCTTACCTGCAGGGGAAGCAGACCGAGCTGCCGAAGGCGCAGTAGATGAGCGGGTTGATGGCGCTATTCAAGGCTGGCAGGTTCTGAATGATCACGGAGGCGTAGAAGCGCTCCTTGGTGTCTGGAAGGAGGCCGAAATTGTCCAGCATGTCGAAGAGGAAGTACGGACTCCAACAGCAGATGAAGGCTGCGGAGAAGAGAGCCGTGAGCGCCACAGTGGCCCGCGGCCCCAGGTGCTCTCTGCGTCGCCTTGGCGGGAGGTTCAGCTAGGATGTCCCTGAGCACCTGGGACCTCGCAGAAATCTTTACAACGGTTGTGTGCGCGAATGTTCATGTCGTGACCACCTGAAGACACGCACACGTAAACACCCCACGGATGCATTTCCAAAACAGCACGTTTCCTGGAGCTTTTCCGTTTGCAAGGGAAGGTGAGACTCTATCAGAAGCGTGGGAACGCCTCGGAAGGAAGGGCAAGTTGCCTTGTGGAGCCTGGAAGAGGTGTGCATTTCTGCCCCCCAGGCGCGTGTTGGGGGCGTGGTTTCTCCGGGATGCCAGCCCTCCCTCTGCAGCAGGGCAGTCCTGCCCCTGCCCCCTACACCCTTTGAATGCCCAACGGGACATTTATGTAGCAGAAGACCCTGTTTATAGTTACCACACTCTAGACACCTAACTTTTATATAAGAACACAAATATTTTTAATAAATACTAAATTTTCAGAAATGTAATTCCCTCGTGAATGAGGAAAGATCATTTTGTTTAATTTGGAACTGTAGCAGGGTGTGTTCACCTGCTCAGAAAATCAACCCACTGACAGCAATCTGCTTTATTTTTTATGTCTCCATGAAAATACACCTGTATTGGTTTTCATCTGAAGCTGTTACTATGTCTGGCTGACTAGTTAATTCTTCTTCCTGTGTAGCCTTGCTCAAGTATTTACTTATTGAAATTTGTATTATTTCATTATAATTATTTTTTTCTATTCTTCCATTATATTGTTATATGTTGATTGTTTAAAAATCATGTTAGGTCAATAGTACTGCGTATACATTCTATGTCAGGTTGATAATGGAGCATTGCAAAATATGTGTTATAGAAAGGGTCGTTTGGGTCGGATCGGGCTGTCGACATTGGCAGACCTCCTTGCCGGGCCTCCCTACACTCTGATGAAAAGGACCCAGGCTGGGCATGTGGTCATTGATTACGAGGGGCTGAGCTGGCCCTGGAACACATGTGTGAACTCTCCTGGCGGAGCAGCTGGGCAGCGGGCATCCACGCTTCTGACTGGGAAGGCAGGGAGTTTCTGGTTTACTCCAGCATCTTCTGGGGAAGGGTTTCGAGGCCTGGTGGGCTGTACCTGCTTTGGCCCCAGGTCTGCCTGCAGTGTTGTTTTGTGTCTCTATTCTGCTGGCTCAGTCCCGCCACATGTGGTCTGTTTGACATTTCGCTGTTGTATTATATTATCGAAAGGTGAGATCGACCATTTCGGTGACTTGACATGCAGCTTACATGAGGGCTATGCTTTCTCAGAGTGCCCAAGGGTCACACGAGGGGTAGGGAGGGGGAGTCTTTGAGCTACATAAAAAAGAAATAACACAAATCCCCTTCCTTCTTGCATGTCCTCATTCATTCATTCATTTGACAAATATTAAGTAAGCAGCCGATGTGTGGGGAGCCCTATTAAGGCTTCGGTGGTAATATTGTAAGGAACACAAAAGTAAAAGTTATTGCTCTCATGGAATTATTACTCCATCAGGAGAGACAGACAATAAGAAGATCAATATTTATCTCGTAATGTCAGGTAGAAGTAGGAAGATGAAGAAAAATAAGGCAGGGTAAAGGCTACAAGACGGCTATTTAAGACTTGTCAAGAGGCCTTTCCGAGGAAGTGGCTTTGCTAGGAGACGAGGTGATGTGAGCGGGTAAACCATGCCACCATCCGAAGGCAGAGCATTTTTGGCAGAGGGACAGTTCAAGGTCCCCAAGGTGAGAACAAGGTGACATTTTGAAGAAATATGGACAAGACCAGCGCCACTGTGGAAGGAGAAGAGGGGTGGGAATGAGGCTGGAGACGCGGCTGGGGGACAGATCGCAGAGGCCTTATAAGACACAGGGAAAAGGCGGGGTCACATTCCAATGCAACGGGAAGCCATAGGTGGGTTTGCGGGGTCCCGATAGGGTCTGACTGACATTTTTAAGTGATCGCGTTGGCTATTTTGCGGAGAAGGAATAAGAGAAGACAGCGGCCGTGTTCCGGGCAGAAGTTGATGGGAGCTTTGACCGTGGTGGTGGTTTATAGATAATGAGAATGGTTGGACTTGAGATCTGCTCACTAGGTAGAGCCTCCAGGCCTTGCTGGTGGACTAGTTATGTGGGGTGTGAAAGGAACAGAATAATGATGGACAGGTGACCCTTAGGTTTTTAGGGCGGACACTGGGTGAATGCCAGTGTCCTTTACTGGAGCCGCAGGGCGAAGAGTTCCTTCGCAGGGGGCGAGAGAGCATACGAAGACTTCTGGTCTTACATGTCAAGTATGATAAGCTTATGAGATATACAAATAGAGATCTGAGGTAGAATCGCAGATATAATTTCTAAGCAAAGGGTGTGTTCAAAGGAGGAACTAATCCAATGTTGCTCGTCGGTCGGGTGAGACGAAGACTGAGAATTGACATTTGGGATTTTGGAGGTTGTGGCGGTTTCGATAGGGGTGGTTTTGTTGGAGTCATAGGACGGGAAGCTGATAGAAACAGGGTCCAGAGAACGGGAGGTGGAAAGTCGTGGATGTGCTAGAAAAGGAGGCGGCGGGGCAGGCCCGCTGCCGAAGGGCTCGTGAGGGAGCTTTCCACAGCGTCCGCGGTGCGCGTGCGTCCGATCCCATCGAGGGGCAAGTCTGTGACGGAGACAGGTAACCGGAGGGGCGAAACTCTTGAGTCGGCAGAAGGGGATGGGAATCAGGCTCCAGCAAACATTCTGGATGGGAGGGACATAGAGAGGCACATGGCTTACCGAGAATGATGACCATGCTGTACTTGATGGCCTTGATTTTGGCCTTCGAGATGAGCCCTCGGTTGTAACTGGTGCACAGCTTCCCATCTGCAGATACAAAGAGAGAATGCTAAAATGAAGTGTTGTTTCGGGACCGCTTACCTCTGCTTCTCTGTGCCCAGGAGGGCCCCCTCGGTCATTGTCGGAGTAAAGACAGCTCTGGGCTGGATGTTGGAAACTGCTCGGTTTGCAGCTTAATATAAAATGCAGATATATTGGGGCATCCAGACTCTCTCAAAGAGGCTTGGCTGTTTGCCCTGAATCAGTTGAAGCTGGAATTAGCCATGTGACCACAGCGGCCATGCTGAGACTCCCATCTGGTCGCGTCGGCAACTTAGAGCAAAGCCATTTTCTTAGGTCGGTTACCGCAGACTAACTCATTCATCCAACTCAGAAACTCCACTCTCAACAAAACTCAAACTGCGAATATTTAAAAACAAAAACAAACAAAAAATCCCATCCCAAAGAGGAGCCTGGACATAACTTTAATCCTACGTGGGCTGTCATTAGATGGTATTCATGTGAGAGGTAAACATAAAAATCCATTAGAATATCAGCTTAATGGACACAAGAATTTTTTATTCACTCCTTTATCCTCTAAACTTAATGAGTGATTAATATTTGTTGAATGAATTAATACAAACCTCACTCTAGTCAAGAAGTGGTAAAATAAACATTGATTAGAATGGTCAGAATTCAGCTCAATAGCTCATGGTAAAAGGAGAAGAGAGACGGCCGGTTTTGGGGGTGGAGATGTTGGGCACAGGGTCCCTTGATGCTGCGGGAGAATCCTGGCTGTCAGGGCTTCCGCCAGCCCCAAGCGCCTCCAGCTGGGTGCCACGGATTCAGGCTCCGGTCAGAGGCGACCCAGGGCGCCCGAGTCATATGGGCAGGGCAGCTGTACACGTGTTCTCTCTACAGTGTTCGGATTTCATGTCTAAAATTCATTTTAAGCCGCCTAGAAACTGGTCTGAAGTTTACCTCTGCACTAGTCAGTCTACCCCTCTCCAAACTGGTCCAGCCCAGTCCAACAAGCCGGCACAGCTGCCAAGAGATCAGACCTGAACAAAACGGGCTAAAACGGAGTTTCTGTTCCGTAGGAACTTTCAGTTCAGCGTGAAAGATCACACTCTCCCCACAAGGCTGGATGAGATGAGAGATGAGAACTGTCGCCCCCCCCCCCCCACCTGGGGATGCCTTGTGGCCAGTTCCACGGGCAGAGGAGCTGGGGCCGCCGGCGAGGAATGGGGACGTGTGAGCAGCAGGGGGAGCGTCCTCAGTCAAGACACGGAACCAGGAAGGCGTAAGGTGTGCTCGGGCTGCAGTGAGTCTCCCCACTTGGCTGGAGCCCGAGAGCACACTGGGGTTCAGGGTGGGGACGAGAACTGAGGCCAGAGTGGGGAGACCTTGAATGTCTTCCAGAGGAGGCTGGGCCACACGAGCTATGGAAGCCTCTGAGCGTGTTCACAGCGTGGACATCTACATGCTCGTTGGAGATGACGACCCCTCATCGGGGATAACAGGAATGAGCGCTCTTTCGGGGCAACGAACTGAAATGGTAATTATAATTAATTTTACGTTTCTCACTGTGTATCCTGTAAGATGACTCCTAGGCATTGTTAGGGCCTTTCATTTATTCCGTGCATTTCACAGAACCACGAAACTTTCCTGGTGTAGGGAACCAAGCACTTCAGAAACATTTACAGCAATACGGCTCCCCGATCCTGGGTGAATTTGGCGATGTCTGGACACATTTTTGGTTGTTGAATTGTGCATGTGTGTGTGAGTGTGAGTGTGTGTGCGTGTGAGTGTGAGTGTGTGTGAGTACGTGTGTGTGAGAGTGTGTGTGCGCGTGTGCCTGTGTGTGCATGTGTGAGGGTGCGCGTGTGTGTGCGTTTGTGTGTGTGAGTGTGTTTGTGTGCGTGTGAGTGTGAGTGTGTGTGCGTGTGTGCTGCTGGCATCTAGAGGCAGACACTCGGAATGCTGCCACACACCCTTCGGTGCTGTTCTGTGACACCCCCACAGCAAAGAATGGCCCAGTCTACAACACGGGTCGCGGCCGGATTGAAGGATCGATATCCGAGGGTATCTTGGGGAGGATACAAGTTTCAGGGTCACACCTGAACACTTCCCCCAGTCGTAGCAATTACTAGCTGCCTCAGTTTCCCAGTGTAAAGAATGAGACGTAAAACTCCAACTTCACACTTATTTCGAGAACTAAAACAGAATAAGGTATTCGAGATGCCCCGCCCACGCTCGGAATGTCAATTCCCTCATTAGCTGGGATGAACGAGATTCTAACGCTATTTCAGGGGGGATATGAGCTGCCTTTGTAGACGTGAGCAGAGGGCGGAACTACATTTAAACAGTTTATTCCACAATATTGTTATCTGTGTAGAGAAATTGTCTACATCCAAAAATTATTTGGGCAGGATTTCTTATACCCATGGGAGGCAAGTAAAACAGACAGCAGACCGAATTCTGTCCTTCAAAAGTGCACCCATCGGCTCGCTGCAAAACGGTGTGGCTCTGAAGACGTAGCTGGCTTTTCAGAAATGACATTTGTGAAAGGTCTGAAATCTGCTTAAAATGGAAACTTGCAGTAATTTCCACAGGGCTATTGGGTGACAATACGATCAGCTACCTGCCCTTTAAATCTCCCAGCGAGAGCCATGAAAAGCGGCTTTAATCTGACCACTCTAGAAAATGCAAAGCCTCCAGCTTCTAAAGATGGCTCTTCAAAGACAGCCAAGCTACCAAATGCTGGTAATTCTCCTTTATTGGGAGATAAAAGGATTATTTCTACCCAGGCCTTGGCGCTGAGCTGGAGTGAAAAGCAGTTAAATTCAGCCGTCACTGTGCATTAACGCTGGGGGAACCGGGGAGCAGCAGGTCCTTTAGACTGGGGACCGTAAGGAGCCCGCCTCAGGCTGTTTTAGTTCAAGGACACATCCCTAGAGGGGCCACACTGGCAGTTGGTCTCCAAGGGGCCAGTTTCTGCCCCTCGCCTTCCCCCCCACTTGATGCCCCCTGAGGAGGCACTGGGAATGCATCTTTCTTCTGAGCACCCGATGGGGAGCAGTTGTTATCCTGAGACTTTAAAAAGAGGCCGAGCTTATTCCTGGCGGGTCAGGGGAGCCATCTGTGGACTTATAATAAGTGCGAGTGATTTTGCCGTTAACAGGGACGTCTACTTAGTAATATTTTAAAATAAATTTTTTTTATATATCTTGGGAATGTTATGTATGTCAAATTGGTAGAAAAAAAATATTAGACATTGGTTTAGAAGTTATGCCGAATTTCTAAAAATTTTAAAACTGGCAGTTCATTTTTGATTTCTGGTCGTCGATGGCCTTCTAAGCTACAAATACAACCTGAATGTTAAATATGCTTCTTAGCACATGCATCTCATCTGCTTGCCTGGGGGACGATGGCCATTCCTCCCCCTCTCCATTTTTTTGAGCCTCCAGTGAATGAGAGGTCATAGCTAGATCTGAGGAGGTTGACGTACGTCTCCTAACTCACAGCCTTTTCTGGGCCTCAGCTCCTCAGCTCTGGCAGAACCAGGGACCCGGACAGGCCTGGAGTGACCGTGGCAGGAACAGGTCAGCTGTGCACCAGATCCTGTTCTTTTCCCCTGGGGCACACAGCTAGACTTCACTTCCCACCCTCCTGTGTGCAGGGCATTGCCATGTGCCTAAGTTCCTTCTGTAGGAACTTGGGGAGAGAGCGCACCTATACCAGTGCCAGGCCCGGCTCCGGGAAGCCACCTGAGTCACCTCCGTACCCTCACCTCCCTCCCCCGCCTGCTGGATGCTGATGCCAAGGGACCCCTTAGGAGTCACCTGTTCTGCATGACAGGAGCTCCATCTGCTTGAGCTTCTGTGGAGCACGGCCCTTCCCTTCAACCTTTACTATCGATTGGACTTTAACTGAGCAAGAAACAAACTTCTATGTTGTTAAGGTTACTGTATTTCGGGGGGTTTCTCTGTTGTAGCTGCTACTATTTCCTTAACTAAAGCAGAAATTGGTATTTCACACGAAGTGCTGTCGTAACCAAAGCTAAAACGCGTAGCATCGGTCTAGCGGGCGAGCAGCAGGTGGCAAGAAAACTGATGCTGGAAGCTGGGGCACTGGAGATCCGGTTGGAAGAGGGTCACAGATGATGCCTGGGAAGGCAGACCATGTGCCTGCTGAGCCCAAAGCCCAAAGGACAAAGTCGGTGTAGCAGTCAGGGCTCTCCAGAGAAACAAAACCAGTAGGAAATTATAGAGAGAGACAATGAGGCTGGCCCTGGTCCCCAAATCAAGCTGTAACATTGAGACGTTTTAACCAGCAAAGACCCATTACGAATCATACCTGGGGCAAAGATCAGGCTAAAGACGTGGCCTCCCATCTACTATTTACGATGGCCTCAAGCTAGCTTCCATTAAGTTGAGAGACAAGGATTTAATTCAGTGAAGAAGCAAAGAACAAGTCAGACCTGAGAACTATACTAAGACTTTCCGGATATGGCTGCTGACACATGAGACTGACTGGAAGCAAATATATCAGAAGCCTAGAAAGTTTCTGAGGAATAATATTGCCAAGTAAACTGCGAGCTTTATCAGACTTTAAACTTTTTATTAATCCTGCGAGTAGAAAATTGTATCTGAGATTTAAATGTGTACTTTCCTGACTATCGGTGAGGATGATAATTTATTTTTGGCCATTACACTTTTCCCTTCTGCAAAATACCTGTGTCTTGCTCATTTCTTTTTCTGATTTATCTTAAAAAAATTTTTTTTAATTGATTTTTAGGACTTCACATATTATGGATACTAATCTTTTCCTAGGCGCTGTGCATGTAGTCTCTTCCACGATGTACTTTGACATTTTACGTATGAACAGTCAAATCGATCCGTTTTTTTTTAATGATTTAACATATCTTGTACCTTGTTTAAGAAATCCTTCCTTACCTCAATGTCATAAAGATATCACTCTCCACTTTCTCTTAAAAATTTTAAAAGTCGTACATTTTACACTTAAGTCTCTAATTCACCTGGAATTTGCTTTTGCCTAGGAATTGAGATGAAGATCAAATTTCATTTCTTTCCCTATGATCTTCTGACGTAAACCACGTTCTTCCATATGTGTCGATCTGTTTTAGGGCTGTTTGATTTTCTATTTGTCTGCTGTATCGTGTCAACATCATACCCTAGCAATCACTCCGACTTTATGATGAATCTTAATATTTAGCACAGCAAACTTCCCCTATTTCGTTCTACTTCTCCAGGGGTGTCTTAGCTGTTTTTGGCTCTTAAAATTTCCATGTATATCTTAACATTGGCTTGTTAAGCTCAGTAAAATGTCCCGTTCAGGTTTGATTGGAACTGTGGGTCATTTGGGGAATACTGACATCTTTCTGCTGCTGAGTCTTATTATCCATGAGCATGTTATAAGCCACATTTCTGTATGTCGTTATATTTTTCGTCAAGTTCTTTATGTCTTTTAAGTTCATGCAGTTAAAAGTCAGTAGGACTCAAGCCCAGTCCCTAATCCAAAGCTTTTTGTTCCTCCTCATTCTACCCCATTTAGTTTGAAGCATGCAGTTTGGATATGGTATGAATCGCATCACGTCTTTCAAGTCACGATGCTCATTTGGAGTCGTATCCATATATCTTATACTTTTTCTGTTTTGCGGGCGTGCCTACCCCATCTCCTGCCCCCATAAAGTAAATCTTCTGTTTTATAGAAATAGGTAGATACCCCTGAGCTTCGAGAGCGTGCTTGTTTATGAAAGATGACAATGCAAAAGTTTGAAGATCTCATCTCTACCTCTTGCCCTCCAGACTTTTTTGTAAAGTCTTTATCTCATTTATGAAATAGTTCTTTTCTTTCTCTTTCTGTCAGCCTTTGACGGGGAGAAACGAGACACATTTGCCAGTGAGAAGGGTGGTTGTTACACTAAAGGCGACTTGAATTTTGCGGCCTGTGTTTACGAAGTGCGCTGCTGTTCGCACTTGTCATTGCCGACGTCCCCTCGTTGGTGAGCAATGACCCTGGCGTGCTGCCGCCACCGGAGACCCTATTCACCCGCCAACTCCAGAGCTGCTGGGCCATCAAGGGAGCTCCGTTTGTGAGTAAGATCCAGAGAGTAGACGGCTTCTGAGACTGCCTTCTGCTCCCTGTCGCAGAAGGGGGTCACTAACGGTGACATCAAGATACAGACAATGGAAAAATAGGAGTGACGGAGACATATGCTTGCATTAAAGAACGAAAACCGATGGTAGCCACGTCCACCTTCGGGGAGGGCTCAAGGCGTGTCGTACGTCTGTGGGGAAAACAGCTCTCTGTGTGGCTCTGTAATATTTCAGAGACCGGAGGATGGGGGACCCGGGAGAAGAGGGACTGGGAAATCCAGTAAGAGGAGATATGGGGGGCACAGGAGAGAGGCAGTCATCCGAGAAAGGGGTGGTGGGAGATACCTCGGTTGGCGGGGCAGCTCACAGAACGTGGAGATCTGAACGCCTCAGACTGCCGGTGACGTCTCTCTGTTTGCTTCTGTGAGTGATGACCTCGAGGACGATGAGGCGGACTCCGTGGCCCATGGGACCAGGAGCGGAGGGAAGAGAGGAGCTGTAGGAGGCGGGAGGGCGAGGGCGAGGGCTCAGAGGGACAGGCAGGGAGGGACGCACCAGCCTCCCGGAACTAGCACAGGGCAGGGGTTTAAACCAACCTGATTTGAATCTGAAAGCACAGGAAGTCGCCAGCCTGCCTACCTGAAAAAGGTCTGGGTCCTGCCGCCTTATTTATCTGATCTCTGATAGAGAAAGGGCACGCTCGTCACCTTTCTTTTTCAGACAATTATTCTGACCTTGGGCCGGAGCCACTCACGGTGAATAAAGTGAATGCGTTTGTGTTCATCCTCTCTCATTGCTCTTGCTCGTCTAGAAAAACCAGGCACTGAGACTAGACCAACGTGAGAGCGCCACATGCCCAGACCCCACAGCAGAAGCAGAGAATCAGGGCCCCTCAGGCGGTGGGGTCCGGTATCGGTGCACTTGAAGAGCTCCCCCATGATGCTCTGGTGTTACCAAAGCTGAGACCCGGTGGATGTGACTACAGGCTTCCTGCTGCCAGGAGCCGTGCTCTTTACTCATTTGTCCCTCCCGGTCCTTTGTACCACTGCTGACATGTGGTGGAACATGGCAGAACTAAACTGAATTGGGATAAAGAAACTAAGACGCGCAACTCTGCTAGATCTAGAGAAAGGGATGCAGATTATTAGTGTGCAGTCATGCACGTGAGTCCTCTTGACATTCTCACAGTCCTGCTGGAAGAAATCGATTTCGGAAGGAGGAAAACGAGCCTGGTGTTGGTCCGGCAAACGTGTCGTCTCAAAGTCTGAAAAGAGGAGGACTTAGAGAGAATGGAGTCCGTCCCCTCATTTTAATCTCTTGGAGCCCAGAGAGGTTAAGCGATTTTGCAAAGTGGCACAGCTTAGTGGCACACCTGGCACAGGGAACGGCTCTTCTCATCCCAGGTGTCTGCGTCACGCCTTGCTGCCCTATGTAAGTGCTTGTGGGAGAGGATGCATATGCGCGTGTGCATGTAAGCATATAAGTACGTATCTGTGAGAGAGACTGGGTGTGTGAATGTGTGCTTCTGTGCATGTGGGTCCGTGTTCTGCGTGCACGTGTGTACAAGGAATGGGGGAAAGCACGACCCTGAGCAGAGCCGGGCTCCTCCAGAACGAGTTGCGTTATAAGATACAGAGAGCCAGGGGCCCTTTCTTCTGTCTCTCTGGTTTGCTGTGTTCTCTCCAGGCTGACCTCTGTCAAGCGCAGCAGTGTTTGCCTGGGACGCAGGGCAGGCCTCCGGGTCCTAGTGCCTGCCATGTAGAAGAAGGTCTGCCGTGTTCAGGTTTACTGAGATGAAACTGGGGAAGGTTCCAGTGGCGACCTCAGGCTTGGACTGGTGGGAGCGTCTGTTTGGGACAGTGGGGGAAGCATGGGCCGCGCTTTGACTGGCTTAGGGCCCAGGATCGTTCTGTGGAGAGATGGCAGTTTTCTCTGTGTGAACTCAAGCCCAACAGAAGTGTCTACCCTGGCGTTTTGCTGAGTGTACGGTGTCCTCAGACAGGCCTCTCCAGGGTGCTTCTCTGCCAGGCCTGAGAGGCTGGGGCCACCTGGGATCTTGACTCAAAGGCTGCTCACAGAGACTCTGCCGGCACTGCCTGGCATGGCCCAAAGTCCCCGCTTCCTTATCCCAGTGTTCGGGGAGGCCAGGTGGAGAAGGCAGAGCCTGCCGGGGACAGCCTTTGAGGGGCATGCCGTGCCTCGGGGCCCTGATTGACAGGGCAGGCTTGTGGAAAACCTCTGCAGAGGCGGAATTCCGGAATTCGCCAAGAGTTGGGCGGCACACGCGTTGGTCTTACCTGAGCAGTTGGAAATCACCGACTCATCGTGGTCTTTGCTTTTCATCCAAATGGTCCGAATCACAATGGCATAGATGACACTGTGGAAAGGAGCAAAGGTAATGTTAACGTGGCTGGTGAGTCCCTCCTGCGAGGACAGGGAGAGAGGACCGCGGGGGTCCCTCGACCACACCCTCCCTCTACGTTTGCTGATTCCAGAATCCGAGCAGCTCGAAGCCAAAAGCCACCAGGAGGATCGGCGGGATGCGGCCACTTCATTTTTAAGGGAGGAGGCCAGAACTGGTGGAGTTAATCTTTTCTAGGAGAACCCTGGGGGTTAGAAGTATAGCTGAGATTAGGATCGAAACACAGCGTTTGGGGTCAGAAAGATTTAATTCGTGCCCGGCTCTACTCCTTGCTGCTTGTGTGACCTTGACTTGAGACCGTCTTTCCTGTGGCCGCGTGGTTCCTGTCTCCCGTGTGCGTGCCTTTGTGCGATCCTTCCCCCTTGAGCGTGGCGGGACTTGTGACTTGCTTCTGATCAGTGCCTTGGGATGAAGGCGACGAGATATTCGTGATTACATAAGGGTGTAGCGCCTGTCTATCTAATGTGCCTCTCCATCGCTGGCTCTGAAGAACCTATTAATTACCCGGGACTGTTGAATCACGAGTCCCACAGACCCAGGAAATTAATTCTGCCAAGCGCCCGTAGGAGCTGGAGCCTTTGATGGGCACCCCAGCCCTGGCAGATGCCTTATTTGCCATGTACAGACCCTCGACCCACAGGAACAGTGAGACAATAAAGTCTGTCGTTTTAAGTCACCAGGTTCACGATCACTTGTTAGCCAGCAATAGATAAAGAATGCGCCGAGTAACACAGGCTGAATGTTTGTGCCCCTCCTCCTCCACCCCCACACCCATTCGTTGAAATTCTAATGCTCAATGTGATGGTATTTGGAGGCGGGGTCTTTGAGAGGTGATCAGGTCATAGGGTGGAGGCCTTATGAATGGGATTAGCGGCCCGATGAGAAGAGACCCTACAGAGCTCCCTCACCCCTTCCGCCATGCAAGGATACAGAGAGAAGTCTGCAGCCTGGAAGAGGGCCCCCACTTGCCCCTGCTGGCACCCCAATCTCAGACTTCCAGCCTCCAGAACCGTGAGAAACAAGTTTCTGTTGTTTATAAGCCACCCGGCCTGTGATGCTTCATTATAGCGGCCTGAACACACTAAGACAGGGAGCCTCGGTTGAGAGTTAATATTATAAACGGAGTTAATAATATAAACTTCTTAAGAATTTTTTAGGGCTCAAATATGACAACGTTTCTAGTGTCCAGCCCAGTGCTTGAAAATGAGCAGAGACACAATAAATGTCATTTTCCGTCCCGTCTTCCTTCCCCATTTTCCACATAATATCATGCCTATACTTGTAGGATAGAATCTACGCCTCACAGGAAATTAACGTGTTAATGACTCAGAAGCATCAGCAAATTTCGTATCTTGTGTCTCCTTTGATAAATACAAAAATACTCTTCTTTTATTTTATTTGACATTTCTAATATATTAACTATCTCAACTGAAACTTTGGAAGAAAGAACTGCTTTATTTTAAAATAGCATCAACTTCCCTCTTGAGAATCACTGGTTAAAAAAAAAAATAGGACCTCTAATTTGCAGCTGCTGACAAAGCACTAATTTCTTTTAATGATCTTTAGACTGTAACTTAATTAATGGCTGGGTTAAAACCCTCTGCTTCTTACTGCTTTTCCCATTCCTGTCCCGTTACCCCCTCTCCCTGGGTGTTCCAGGAAATCCCGGGGCTTTGGGGGATCACCAGATCCCTCTTCTCATATACCTGCCCAGGGACTTTTCTGGAATATGTAAGTCTACATTAAAAAAAAAAAAAGAGAAATGAAAAAAAAATTACTGGTGAGTCTATCCTTTACTCTAAGCAGCGTACTTGCTGGAGCAGGGCAACTTTTTCCCCAGGTAAATGAAAAACAAAGAAAGGTAACTGTGACGTGCTGTGTGTTATAATTGGAACCCCAGTGCTTCGCTGATCAATAATTCAAATATTTGTTGACCACCAACCATATATGCAGTGGGAAATGAGGGAACGCCTTACGCGTTGGGGGTCTGGGCCCAAGCCATCCCTCCTCATCACCGGAGGACCAGCCGGGCGCGTGCGGAGCCGGTACCAGCTTCACTCGCAGCCAGGAAACGCCTGATAAGCAGGGCACCCCCTTAATTTACTAACCAAATCAGGCCACTTCTCGGCGCGCGACGGTCACGCGTCGGAGAGACCTCCAGATCGCATTCGTCTCCTCTTTCTTCCTCATGCTTTTCCTCTATTGACTCAGAAAGTTCTATAAATTGTCCCTTTAAAATGTCTCTGTAATCTGTAGCTTCCCCTCCATTCCTGCTCTCCCTTTATATGTTGATGATTTTTTTTTTTTACTGTGGTAAAATACACATAACAGAAAACTTACCATTTTAACCATTTTAAGTGTGCAGTCGTGCGGCATTGAGCGCATTCAGGAGGGGAGCACGGCATTGAGCGCATTCAGGAGGGGAGCCGTCAGTGTTGAGTCCTGCTCCGCGCCTGCTCCTCTGTACAGCGCTTTGCATCCCTGTCTCATCAATACCATTGGGCACCGTATGGCAAATGCTTAACCCATGTCGATCGTGGTTTTCGCTTCCTATGAGTTCTTATCTTATGACTTCATATGTGAACAATGGGAAATAGAGTATATTGTCCCCATTTTATGGATGACGAGGCTGAGGTCCCATGACTAGCAAATGTCAGAGGACAGATTCAAATCGAGGTCTGCTGGCCACCGAAGCTCTGATACGATGTTGTGATGACAAGAATGGTGATTTGCTCACCATACCAATCAACCGAGAATTGTGCCAAGCCCTTTATGGAAATTACCTTATTTAATCTCTCCAGCAACATTATATGGTTGGTGCTAGCATTATTCTCATTTTCTACATGGGACAGCTTCAGTTTTGAGAGCATTAAAAAAACAAATTTAACTTAGATTTCTAATTCATATCGAACATCAAAAGTAAATGGTATTGGGACAATTGGCAAATCGAATAAAATATATATTTTTAAAATGATATTTTTAATATGCTCTCAACAATGAAATTATTTTCAAATGATTAATGTAAATCAAAGTTAAATCAAAGTATAGATAAGTATGTGGGAGGGATGATTTTTAAATGAAATGATAAAATGTAAAGAGAAGCATGAATAGATGTGAATATACTAAAATGTAAAATGTCTATATTTCACAAAAGCTGTACATACCCAACTCACTCATATTTTCATTTGTATTCATATAAAGTTTTGCAAAATCCTTTCTTATGATTCTTTTAAGTTTTTAAAACTAGTTCTTTGACTTTCTCATTTCTAATTACAATTATTCACACATTCTCTTGTTTTCTTAATTATATCAGTCTTATTAACTAAAAGCAAAATGAAATAAAACCCTATTCAATATAAAAAGGCTAATGACAAACTAGGAAAATGTCCTCAACATATAAAAATAGGAGAAGTTTATTCTGTAAAAAATTTCTCTAGAGATCTAATAGGGAAAATAAAGTAAAATAGAGAAAAATGGGTAAAAGAATATGACTAGATAATTTATTTAAAAAACAAATGATAAACAAAATGTATTCGGTCTCGTCATAATGAAAGAAATACAAATTAAAACAACTATAAAAAATAAATAAACAACTATATATAGATATATTTTGCCTATAAATTTGGTGAGGAGAAATATATGTATCACGTATGTGTTATATATATACACGTATGTGTCTGTCTGTCTATCTATCTATCTATCTATCTAAATGCATGAGGGATAATGAAGCACAAGACTTGATTAATAAAGTGAGTGGCCATCTTATCTGAGTTTTTTCTTAAATCTACCTAGGCTTAGAGTTAAGAATTTAACCCAAGGTCTTTACCTTACTCTCAGCTCTGAGAGATATGAAATTGTAGCAACTTAATGTGGGAATTAGTTGCAAAATTCCCTCTGGGCCTGGTCTTGTTTCAAGAAGGGAGGAGGAGCCGATTGAGGTGGGGGTGCCATGTCCCCCAGAGAGAAGCTTTCTACAACACAGGGAGCCTAACCACGAAAGAGGGAAGATCCTGACTGAGCAGGTAGGACGTGCTCCAGAGATGCTCAAGGGCAGAGGGAGGGAGGTCACCGAATATTCCTGGTGACACCTGGGCTGGAAGCAAGGAGCAGGATTTAAGGAGCATCTTAGTTTGATGAGGGCTAAGTGAGACCCACTTTTGAAATCATCTCCTTTAATGATCAAATTATACTTCGCTTTTTGCAAGGACAGTACAAAACTACACACAAGTTGGGCTGCAGGCAAATTTGAGGAGAAGGCCTGATGGGAGGAAGAAGCTCAACTTAACCGGGAGAAATTTCAGACAGGGAGAGACCCGCCTGACACATCTGGCCAGACGGCACAGAGCGAGCTACGTGGTTCGCGCTGGTATCTGCCCTGCTGAGCAAGGGTTTTGGCTGATTTCAGGAGCTGATGGGAAATCAATATGGAGAGAAGCCAGGACATGCACCGCCACGGAAATCGATGAGTCAGTTGCCTGTGACAGCCGGAGCCGCTGCCTTCCAAATGCTTCTTCTGGCTGGGACGAGCCTCTCTCCTCGTCCGCACGCCCTCTCTAGGGCTGCTCTGACTTACCTTCGATGGGCTGTCTAAGTAACCTTCAACTTCCCTTCAAGATTCCTTCCAAATTCAACTTGCGGGAGAGCAGTAAGTCGAAATAAAATATAGATGTCAATTTGTCAATTCAGAGAGATGACTGGACACGCGTTAATCTCAGCAAGGCTGCTGGGCCAGCCGAGGGGATGCTTCTGCTCCCGGCCAGCTCGCCCTCTGATGCAGAGCCGCGAATTACTTCGCTTCTTTTAGCCCTAAGTCTGTTCTTGTGAAAAATTCAGGGGCTGAGCTATGTGACGGATAACATTTCTCCAGCTTTAGTATTTTCTGAGACTAGCGATGAGCAAAGAGCAAGAACAAGTGATTTCTGTAATATCAGAAAACACTTGAGAAATAATACCTAGCCACTTAATGATCAAAGAAATGCACCTTGAATCAACGAGCCACTTTGTAACCTCTGCCGTTGGCTGAGATTTAATAAAACAACGGCACCACCTTCCACTGAGTGGGAGAAAGGAAAATCGGAGCTTGTGATTGTTGTTGGCGGGAACACATCCTTCCCAGAGGGCAGTTTATGAACATCCATCGAAGTCTTAAAATGAGCATCACCTTTGATCTAGCAATTCCACTAGAATGAGTGCTGAGGAAATAATCAGAGGCTCATGAATAATTTTAAATGTAAGTATTTTTATTACAGCATTATTTATACTGTCAAAAGCCAAAGGCTGATCTTTCTTTGTCTGGGACAAATTACGTGGCACATCATGGCAGGTTTGGGGCCACTCAGAAAGTGCAGCAGGATCTCAGGATCAGTGTGACTCGAATACACACTAAATATCTCGCCCACCCACGCAGGCCCTTTCAGAAACGACTCTGCAACATGGCCGTGGGAGACCCTGCCTTCCTCAGGTGCTGGTGGTGGTCTCCGCTGAAAGACCAGCTTTGGCCCACCCTTGACTACAGGACAAAGGGGGCATCTTATGGCTTGGTTGCTAAGTCCTGTCATAATTAAGCCTTGCCCCACCCAGAAAGAGCTTATGGTCAATGGCTCACCCACTAACACTGCCTGCATGTCCTTCCTTGTCATCACACTCACTCGGAGCTCCAGCTGCCAAGGAACCTGCTTCCTCTCCTTCCCCGTCTATCAGACTCCTTCCCTCCTTCAGCAGTGGCTTCTAGGAAGTGTCCCCTGCCATGACCTGATTGCGCTGCGTGCATACTCTAGCATAGTTTTGTCTTATCGTGGTTTTTGTTCAGTTTTGTTTCAAGTAGGTCTGTCATTTCCATTACATAAGATTTCTGTAACTGATACTATGTCCTATTCGAAAGGCTGCATGATTCAAAAAGAACAGGGTATGAAATCAGATCAAACTTTGTTTAAATCCTGCGTGATGTTGGGTGACTTACTTAACCACTCCGAGCTTGAGTTTCATCACTTATAAGATGGGGACAGTGGTAGTTATTTCATAGAGTTTTAGTATGGTTAACGGGGTACTTGTTAGCTACTTAGCACAATACCTGTCCCATACTACAGACCCAGATGATATCAGTTCCCTGCTCCTTATTCTCCTTTGGAGGAGTTGGGCTTAGCAGAAGCTTTAACATTGTGGCCTGGCCAGTGTCCCCACAAACACTAGGAACAATGAGTGAGCTTTCGGGGAGGCGAGCAGGAAAGCCTCTGCACGAGTCCGGCCTGCTGGCCTCTTACCTGATGATGGCCAGCGGGATGAAGTACACCAGGAAGGCCACGATGGTCATGTACGGAGTCCAGTAGGAGTCGTCAGGCCACAGGGCCCAGCACTGCACTTCGCCGTTAGAGAGTTTCCTCTTCCCAAATATGATCAGGGTGGGGATGGAGAACAGGAAGGAGAGGCTCCAGGCGGCCACGGTGAGGATCTTGGCTTGCTTTTCTGCTCAGAGAAAAGAGAGACAGGACTGGGCATCTGGAAACATTCCTTGGGCACATACTTGGAGTCTAAGGTAGAAAAGCATCACCGTGTGATGGGAACTCTGGGCCTCTCAGAGCCTCAGTTTTCTCGTCTGTAAAATGGGGATTGTAGGACCTGCATCCAGGGCCGACGCAAGGATTAAAGAGAGATGCTTGCACGGAAGCTGGCACAATACTTGGCGTGAGGTCTGGGCTCCCTACTTTCTACTTCCCTCCTCCTTTCCCGATTTACCCACCCAGCTTGGAAATGAATGCACCCATTCGGACAGTCCTGGAGAGCTCAGTTGTTCCACATGCATTTGATACTTTGCTGTGCCAATGCGTGTCTGGTCACCTTGCCGAGCCTCCAAGGCAGGCCTGGAGCCTTCGGCCTGTCTGGCGTCCTTCCATTTACCATAGGGACATCACCCGGAAATGGCCAGTTTAAATTTTGATGATGTAGTCATACATAATATATGGGTTACATACATAAAAATGAGGTCATAACACATATGCTGCTTTATAATCTATTTTTTTTTCCTCTGAAAACATATTATGACCATCTTTTCCTGTCAGGAAGTCTGTGTCTACCCAGGTGGCATTCAGATATGTTCAGTCAATAAGAGCTTTTCTTGAAATATAATTTTATCTCAAGCTCGGAGCAGGAAGCCCAGGTCGTTTGGGTTGAAGCTGGGTGACAGTCGGAACCTTCCAGCCCTGTCCTGATCCCAGTTCCACGGAATGAGCCCTCGGGGGCCAGTGCAGTCTGAAAAGCCCTGATAAAATAACATTTTTCTATGGTTACACCAAACTCCAATTTTATCCATAGCTTATTATTAAGTATTTAAATAATTTCTGATTATTTTTATTATAAATAATTTACAGGTATCTCTCTGCACTGTTCTAATGATTTCCTTAGAATGAAATCTTAGAAACAGAGGACTTCGGCAAAAACTGCCAAATTTTTCCTCATAAGTCTACCAGTTACAGCTCCCACCGGAAGTATATACAGAAGTTCCCATTTCCTTATACTTTCTCAACACTGAGACGGTTCTTTCTCTTAATATTTTTACCTAGTCTGTAAGATTTCCTATCCAAATATTTAGTCTCGAAGTTCTTCAGTTAGTAGTCACAGGAGCGTTTCTATACATCTTCTGTTTCAGTTGTGTTCCTCGTCTCTTAACATTTTTCTTCATGTTCTTTGTCTACTTTTTAAATCGGTAGGTTCTCATTTCTTTGCCAATGTTCTTTACGAGGCTACCACCCCTTTGCCTGTTGTATACACATATTTTTATTCATCGTTTTGCTTTTTAAGTATGTTTCCAATGTGTATTATTTGTATAACATGAAAAATTTTGATACATTAAAAATGATATTTTCCTTATCGTTGGTGCTTTTGGTGTTTTGCCCATAAACCATAATTATAGAAGTTTTACCCATAAACCATAACCTTTCATGTGTAAGATTTTTGGTTTTCAATCCAGCTAGAATTTACTTTGTAATTAGCTATGGCAGGTGGTGATCTAATGCTTCAAAAGAAATGGTTAGACAGCTATTCCAACACCATGTGTTGACTAATTCGGTCTTTTCTTACTGATCTGATATTCCATATGCTTTACGTAGCATATCCTCATTTCCACCGTCATATTGTTCTAGTTATCAAAGTATCATATTTTTTATATCTAGCACTGCATATCTCTCTTCATTATTAGTAGGTATTTTTCTAATTATTTTCATATTTATTTTTCCTAAAGAGCCTTTAAGTCATCCACGTCTCTGGAGCTGCTGGCTAAGGAAACCACCACTTTAGTAAAAAGCCATAAAAAGATGAGTACAATGCAGCCTCCCCGCCCCCTCTCCTTCCGCCGTCGGGTGCCCTTGCCTTGTGCCCGCTCGGCCATGTGCGGGTCCTGCCGGCTTCCACCTGCCCCATTCCGCACGGAAAGGCCGTGTGCTCCATGGGGAGTCTCTTCTCCCCGCTTCTCTCAGCTCAGTGCCTACACCCCTGCCTCTGCCCCTCGCAGCTCAGTGCCTACACCCCTGCCTCTGCCCCTCGCAGCTGCCCTTAGGTCCAGTGAGTGTAGCATCGTGGTGAAGCCAGCGCAGGGTTCCCTGGCCCCTCGCATGCCCAGCTCTCACCTATTATTGTCTCATCCTCTAACTATGAGGACCTTTGTCGCGTGCTGCATAAGGCCACGCAGCTCTCCTCGGTGGCTTGGCATCCCTGTCAAGTCTGCTCCCCATGGCTGGGAACGCCCTGAAGTTTCTGGCTTCTTTCCTTGGCTCCCATCCCAGCTGCAGGTCGCCCCCTATTACTTGTAGGTTTCCTCCAAGATGTCACTTGGGATCGGGCGGAGGAAGGGAAATGGCTGATGTCTGTTTCCGAGCTTGCATCTTTCCCCGAAGCGCTTGGAAACGATTATTTTCCAAGTGCCCTGCATGGGACCTCTATTAATTTTGTAGTGAGGAAATAAATTGCTTCACATCTTTAAGAGAACATTCTAATCTTCACTGCTGCTTTTCCTGTAATTTAGGGCGCTGTTCAGATTATTGCAAAATGTCTCCTAGAACTTGCCGTATTTCCCCTGAAACTAAACAGTTGATGTTTTTTTTCACCTAATAAATATGGTGAGATGGGTAACTGACCACGTCTGCTTCTTGGCTCTGGATCCCAAACCCTGAGCCTCCAGCAAGTGTCCTGAGGTTCTCCTCACAGTTTGGCTTTGTCATGTTTGTTATGATATTTGATTACACCTTTGTCGTCAAGATTTCACATCAAATTCTTCATTTTATCAGTTTGCAAAGCCTGTTTGGAAGAGTAGGACGGGTCACTATACGCTGGGTTCTTACTTGCTTTCCAGGGTCCTGGAGGAGAGTGGGCAGAGTAATAGATGAGGTCCCCACCGTATCTCCAGGACACATTGCTTCCCAGGATGCCACCTCTAACCTAGCACCCCCACTCGCTGGAGGCAGAGCCTTCCATCCCTTGGGGAGAGGGGAGTGTAGTGGGCAGGGAGCCATGCTGTGATTAACCCTCCTCCATGCCCTGGGCATTTGCATGACCCATTCAGGAAGCGCTCTCAACACTTGTCCCTCCAGGCTGCAGCATCATCTGCTGTGTGGTTGCAGCCTTTCCTCTGACCTTTCTGCTTCTTTCTTTCAGGAACCCCTCACTATCTCTGGATGGAGGAAGGCTTTCCTTGTTTCTGGTATGATTGACAGTTAAGAACATCTTTCCAATTATTACTATGGTTCGGGAGTAAAGAGGGCAAGGTGCTCATTCCTGAAAAAGGAACAAGCAGAGGTCGGAGCGTTCATTTCTTAGGACAGGTATGTGTGTCAACACTGCCGTGAAGTAAAATCTGGAGGCATTAGCCTCGAGGTGAATGAATGGTCAGCAGTCCACCTTCCCCAGTAGTCAGGGGCTCCTGGCCATCCAAGGAACCATCAGCATTTTCCCAGGAACCCAAACTTTCTTGTCTACATTTTTTGGGACAATCCATGAAGGAGAGAAGGAGGAAGAAGAAGAGAAGAAAGGGGAAGAAGAGAACCATTGTTAAGAGTATAACAATGAAATCAATCCCACCCGCCACGAAGGATGATCCCTTATGAAACAGCACCCGGTTGAGCCAGCTCACCTCCTTGCAGGAAATTCATGGGATAGACGATGGCATGGTATCTGTCGATGCTGAGGGACACCAAGACGTAGGTAGAGGCGTAGAGCAGCACGACCTGGAGATGGAAGTGAGAGAAGAGGTGTGACTTCGCAGAGGGTAGGGAAGGCATATCACGGAGAGACGAGTGTTTTGTGCTGTTTTAGAAACCTGGGCACTGAATCAAGGGGAGGGCTGAGGGTTGAGTTAGGGACACTTCCTGCTCCAGGAAGCAGATTGCTGTTCTTGGTGCTGGAATTTGCATGGCAAGTGGTGACAGTTGAGAAGGCTTCCAGCTCTCCTCTGCTCACTCATTCCCTGGGTGTCTTGGAGACTCCACATTGCAGAATCAGTCCGTCCCTCTTTTGACATTTGCATGGTACATTTGTTTGTGATTGACTTTTAAAGCTAAACTAATTTTCCCTGCCACAGTTGACATTCCAGAGTAATTAGAAACAAATGTTCGTTTGCCTTTTATCAGTGAGAGATGTTGAGAGATGATGCTAAAAAGGTTTTGGTTTCAGGGAGCTGGTCTGAATCATTTATCATCATCCGAGCTGTCGGCCCACCCCTTTCTCGTCCACCTCGCCAGCGGAGCTGTTCTCTAGGGTCAGCCTCAGGTCTCCTCCAATTCCTTCCCGCTCTTTCTTTCATTAACCTCACCCATGCCCTTTAATTATCCTGAGTGTAGTGTTATTTGCATGCTTTGCAGGGAAGGAAATTAGGATATAAGAGGTTAATATCTCTTATGTGAAGAGCATACTCAAAATGTAATTAGATGAAATATCTTTGAAAGGGTGATCAAGGTGGAAAACTTTCTGCTAACTTTGAGCCTCATTTCTCCTGAGTCTAGCTATCTCTGTGCTTCATAAACTTTGGGTCAATCTAGAGCGTGTAGAAGAGAAATGTGAAGTCTGAAGTCTAAGGGCGAGTATCTGAATTTCTTCTAAAATGAAATGGAGATAACATGACTTTGGGAATGACCTTTGTCTGAATCCGTAGTTTTTTTTTTGACGTTGTTCTTTGTTATTTTTGTTTCTGTAACACCATCACAAATGTATCCCAGAACTAATGTTGAGAAAGTTGCTGCAGGAAGAGGGATCTGAGGACTGACCGAGAACCCCGAAGGCCCCATGAACAATATCAGGAGACATTTTCCTCTTGCTAAAAAGGCGATATACCGACAGAAAGAAAAACAACGGCCAAATTTAACCCCCAAATCAGACAACTGTCCCCAGAGAGAAAACTGGGTTTTCCACGTGTTAACCATGAATTCAGCTGAGGAGATGGTAACAGAGAAGGACGGGCAAGAGAGCTCCCAAGGGTGCACCCTGTGGGGGTGGAATGTCATAAGAATCTTGGCCACCTGTGGCTATATTGAGTGAGGGGGCTGACAGAGCTCCAAAATCCGGGGTAGGAAGACGGTCCCAGTAAAGAGTGCCTAGAGGAGCGAGCAATGTTAATGGAAAGAGATCCGTTTTGAGATACAGCCAAGAAGAGTAATTTCAGGAGTCTTTAAACATCTAGGCAGGGTAAAAAATATATATATTAAAGTTTGCGTAAAAGAAATGAATCTCAAATTGTCACGCTTTTCTCCACAAAAATAAATGCCAGAAAACAGTATAAAAACATGTTCAGAGTTTTGAAAGAAAAATTATGATCCAAGAATTTCGTGAATATCATTACCATGCCTCGGCACAGAATAATTTTCTTAGATATGTAAGAAGGAAGAAAACATAACATCACATAGTCTTCATGAAAAATTTTCCTGGAGAAAATATTTCTGCTGTTTGAGAATTGTTTCAAAGTTAAGAACTCAAGAAGAGGGAATATGATTGAATAATAGCAGCTATGGTAAGCAGTTAGTCAGAAAAATACAAAATGTTTCCAAAATAAGTATAAATATAGTTAGGAAACATCTCGGGAAAAAATCTGGGGCGTTGAGTGAGAGGAGAGGGTAGAAGGAAAGAAATCATGTTAAATTTTTATGTAGACATTTTACATATATATATTTTTTACTTTGACAGAGACATATAAAATTTAAGATTAAAGATAAGCTATAATAGAGTGGAATAAAATTGGAGAAACAATATTAATTTTCTATGCCTACTTGTAAGACATCATCACAAACTTTGTGGCTAAACCAACATAAACATATTCTCTCACAGTCCCGGAGACCAGAAGTCCAAAATCAGTTACACAGGTTAAAGTCAAGGTGTTAGCAGGAGCACTCTTCCTCCAGAGACTCTAAAGGACAGTCAGGACCTTGACCTTAACAGCTTCAGGTGGCTGCCAGCATTCCTTGATCTGCGGCCACACCAATCCCATCTCTGTGTCTGTGGTTACAATGCCTCTTCTGTCTCTACATCAAATCTCACTCTGCCTCCCCTTATAAGGATACATATGATTGTATTTGGACAGCATAATCTCTTTATTTCAAGATCCTTATGTTAACTGCATCTGCAAAGTCTTTTTATTTTTTTCCATATAAGGTAATATACATAAGTTTCAGAGATTAGGATTTGAATGTCTTTGGGGGCTATTTTTCAAACTACCATAATTAACAATCAAATAAGAAAAAACAAGTAACGAGGAAAAAATTTGACGCAGAAATATTAGAATGAGGTGACTGAAACAAATATTGACTAAGCACTATTTGTCACCACAAATACAAATGACTTAAGCTCCTTTACTAAAACAAAGACTATTTACAAAACGTTTCTCAAATTTGACTGTTTAGAAGAGAAATCTATATGATGAAATGATTATCAAAGTGTAAAAATAGAGTGATAGAAAAATGGCTAAAGGTGTATCAAGCAACTGAAAACCAAAAGAAGGCATTCATTACAATTGCACCGTCAGAATAATTAAATTCAGAACAAATAGCACTACGTGGGATAAAGAATTATTTATATTTATAAGTGATACAATACATAATGGTAAGCGAATATTAATAAACTTATATGAAACAAATAATAGAACACTAAATATATACTACTAAAATGTTCAGCTGTACAGAGGAAAAACACAGTAATACATACATAGAAAAATTAAACAAATTTTATGAATAATATACATTATTGTAAAATATCCAGGTAATATTTCAGAAATTGGTTATAAACTAAACTACCAAGGGAAAGAAAAACCCTCGGTAGATTCCCAAAACTGGAACTTTTGCAATTCGTATATTTAAAACAACAAGCAATAAAAACTGAAATTAGTATCATGAGTTGTTTTTAATACCACTTGGAAATTTAAACACCCTTATAATTAACTTGAGTCAAGAAGGAAATCGAAGTACAATTATAGTCAATTCGTAAATGTCAACAATGAAAATTCTACACATCAACAACACATGGGGCACCATTCGGAGAGCAGATGGGAGCCCGAGGACATATGTCTGAGTTCTCACTACCCCGCCCTGCAGTTCTGACAAAAATGACCTAGGAATAATGGAGCCAAAGAAAATTCTGCAGAGAAGTGAGACTTACATGGAGGAAAGGGAGATATTTTATTTTTAAAAAGTGCCAGTTTGGATTCCTTTAAAGGACAAGTCCTGGGCGGACTTAAAAAAATTTAATGAACTTCATTTTTAGAACAATTTTAGATTTACGGAAAATACTGAGCAGGTAGCGCAAGACAGTTCCCATACTAACGCTGCCCCTCACCCCACACACACACACACACACTTTCCCTTACTATTAATGTCTCACGCTAGTGTGGTCCATTTGTTAAACTTGATGGAGCCATATCAATACATTAATATAAAGTCTGTGGTTTATATTAAAGTTCACTCTGTGTCGTACAGTTCTATGGGGTTTGACAAATGCATAATGTCATCTACTCGCCATTACAGTATTATACAGGGAAGTGTCACTGCCCTAAAAGTGCCTCATGCCTTACTTATTCGATCCCTCTAAATCCCTGGCAACCTCTGATCGTTTTTTACTGTCTCCACAGTTTTGCCTTTTCCAGAATCTCACATAATCATAATCACACCGTATGTTGCCTTTTCAGATTGGCTTTTTTCACTTAGCAATGTGCATTTCAGATTCCGCCTTGACTTTTCATGTCTCGATAGCTCATTTTTTTATTGCTGAATAATATTCCATTATATGGATATACCATGGTTTATGTCTTTTTGTTACTTGATAGCTCATTTTGTTTTGGTGCTGAATAATATTTTACCATATTAATGTGCCGAAGTTTATTTATCCATTTGGCTTTTGAGGAACATCTTGCTTCCAGATTTGGGCAATTATGAATAAAACTGCTATAAAGATTCTCATGTAGGCTTTTGTGTGAACGTACGTTGTCAACTCAATTGAGTAAATACCTAGAAGCATGATTGCTAGATCTTATGGTGAGAGTGGGTTTAATTTTAAAAGAAACTGACAAACTGTCTTCCAAAATGGCTGTACCATTTGAATTCCCACAAAGAATCAGAATTTTTGTTGCTACACATTCCCACTAGCATTTCATATCATCATTTTTGGTTTTTTTTTTGTTGTTGTTATTGTTTTTGTTTTTTGTTTTTTGTTTTTTGGGGGCTATTCTAGTAGGTGGTATCTTGGTTTAATGTGCAATTCCCTGATGCCATATAATGTTGAGCTTCTTTCCGTATGCTCATTTGTCATCTGTATACCTTCTTTAGCAAAGTGTCTGTTCAGATATTTTGCTCATTTTTAAATGGGTTGTTCATTTTCTTACTGTTGAACCTTAAGAGTTTGTTGTATATTTTGGATACAACTCCTTTGTCAATAATGTGTTTTGCAAACTTTTGTTTTCTTATCCTATGCCTTGTCCTTCCATTCTCTCATGGTGTCTTTCACAGAGAAGAAGTTTAAAATTTTCATAAAATCCAACTTTTCAATGTTCTCTTTCATAGATTGTGTTTGATGTTGTAGCTAAAAAGCCATTGGGAAACCCAAACTCCCTTAGATATTCTCCTATGTCATCTTCCAGTGACTGTATAGTATTGCACATTTCAGGTCTATGACCTACACTGAGTTTACTTTTGTGAAACGTATAGGTCAGTGGTTGGAATCTCCTTTTCCTCCTCCTCCTCCTCTCCCCTCCTCCTTCTTGCACGCATCTGTCCAATGACTCCAGCAGCATTTCTCGAACAGACTGTTCTATCCTTTCTCCATTGAATCGCCTTTATTCCTCTGTCAAACATCAGTTGACTCTGTTCTTGTGCATCTGTTTCTTGGCTTCCTATTCTGTTCCATTGGTTTGTTTGTCGATTCTTTCACCAATTTCATACCGTCTTGATGATTGTAGCTTTATAGTAAGTCTTGAAATTAGATAGTGTCAGTCTTTCAACCTCGTTCTACCTCTTCAACATTGCATTGGCTTTTCTGTGTCTAGCCTGTTTGTGTGAACTTTAGTTTTCTGTATAAAATAACTTTGCAGGATTTTGATTGAGATTACATTAAATTTAGAAATCACACTGGGCAGAATTGACATCTTAACAACAATGAGCCTTCCTATCTATGAATATGGAATATCTATCCATTTATTTAGATATTCTTTAATTTCTTTCATCAGAATTTTATAGCTTTTTAAATATTTATCTTGCACATATCTGGTTAGGTTTGTGCCTTAGCAGTTCATATTTTTGGTGCTAACATAAATAGTATTGTATTTTTAATTTTAAATTCAAATTGTTCATTGCTGGTGTTTGAAGAACAATTGATTTTTATATACTAACCTTATATTCTGCAACCTTGCTATTCTCACGTAATAGTTCTATAGGTTTTTTTGTTTTGTTTTGTTATTCTTTTGTATTGTTTACATAGGCAACCTTGTCATCTGTAAACAAAATTATTTTTATTTTCTCTTTTTCAATCTGTATACCTTTGATTTCCTTTTCTTGTCTTGTTGAACTTGTTGGACCTTCCAGGGCAATGCTGGAGTGATGAGAGGGGACATCTTTCCTCATTCCCAGTCTCTGGAGGAAAGCTTGTGGTTGCTCACCATTACGTATGAGGTTCTCTGTAGGTTTGTTGTAGATGTTCTTTATTAAGTTGAGGAAGTTTCCCACTATGTGTAGTTTGCTTTTTTTTTTTTTTTAAATCATAAATAGGCGTTGAATTTTGTTAAATGCTTTTCTGTTTCTACTGATATGATCATATAAATTTTCTTCTTGACATTTTTGATGTGATGGATTACATGAACTGATTTTATTTACGTGTTTTATAATTGACCCGCAGTTCTTGGATCCTTTATTCCATTTTTTAATAGACATTATTTTTAGGAGAAGTTTTAATTTCACAGCACAACCGAATGGAAGGAAAGTACAGAGTTTTCACGTTGGCCCACACCCCTCACATAGCACAGCCTCTCTGGACATCCAATTCCCACATAGGAGTGGTACATTTGTCACAACTACTGAACATACGCCTGGAACCAATACATCTTCCGGTCCCTGCAGAGGGGCTCTGTGTGAACGATGGGGCATGGTTTTGACACTCAGCTAGGCAACTGAGGACTGACTCTGCTTTGCCTCCTGAGCTTCAAGGTCAGCCAAAGGCGAGTGCTCAGGGCCTTCTTTGTTTTTGCCTGAGCACCAAGGCAGTCCTGAGCATGCCCTTGGTCTGCCAGATTCTCAGGATGCTGAGACTAGTCAGAGATGTTCAAACCCCTGTGAACACCTCATTACCCAGCTGGTTTTTAAGCTTCAGGTTAGTCTACTGTTTTCTCCAACTGTTATCCAATACCTTAGGCCTGTGTGAAGTTAATCAATCACCTGTAATTGTTTTCGACAAATGCCTTCAGG
Source organism: Rousettus aegyptiacus (assembly GCF_014176215.1). NCBI lineage: Eukaryota > Metazoa > Chordata > Mammalia > Chiroptera > Pteropodidae > Rousettus > Rousettus aegyptiacus. The sequence continues at coordinate 39,989,993 of NW_023416288.1, read as the reverse complement.
AAAAAAGCTTTTCCCTGTGGCTGAGTTCTGAACCAAATAAAAATGCAGCCTTGCAAGTGGGGTCTTCTAGAGAACCGCCAGACACATCGAACAATGACAATTTCCTAGGAATGAGGCTTTCTAAAGAGCTCTGGCCCTCTTCTGCTCTCTTGAGTGGCTGCCAGATGACTTGTTTTCATTATAAATATGAGCTGTTAATTTGCAAGACCATCACAAATCTGGAGACTGGAGATGAGCCTGGTGCAAGTTAAAACACCACAAATACCATTTTTCTTACTGAAACGCAGCTATTTTTTTTTTTTGAATGAATGCTCCCCGGATTATTAAAAACCTTTCATTAATTTCCAGAGTGGTTAAAAATCTGATGCCGACAATTTTTTAACAGTTTTCTTGTTGCCTTCACGGAGGAAAAAATGATCAGTTTCTTATTCTGTCATTTTTGCTCTGTCACCAAAATATATTTTATGTATAGTATTATCTGGATATTCATTGTAAGTACTGTTGGAAGGAGTATTACCGACATGAATAATTCTGGATCGAAGAGACGTTTTTAAGTTAACAATTAGCAAAATCAGGTTATAATGTGTTTTTGAAAAATGCAAAAGTAAGTATGGCAACCAGCCTCTGAATGCTCCCGATGATCCTGCCTTCTCGTTTCCCTTCCCTTGTGGCTCTTTTTTCTCCGTATCGAATAGGGGCCGACCCGTGCGGCCAACAGAATAATGTGGATGTGCTGGTGTACGCGTCCTGAGACTAGTTCATAAAACATGTCGCCACTTCTACAGGGGTGGGTAACTTATTCTTGGGAAAGTCGGTTGCTGTATAGTGAAGACACTGAGGAATATTTGTGGAGAGGCCCATCTGAAGAAGAAGTGAATATTCTACCTAACGTTAGCACTCACTTGCGGGCTACGTGAGTCGGCCTTCTTCAAAGCAAATTGTGTATTCCTGGCCAAACCTTCCAATGCCTATTGTCCCAGTCACCATCTGATGAACCTTATGATGAGCCTTTAGCAAGATCTGCCAAGCCAAGCTGTCCCTGAATTCTTGACTAATACAAGCGGAGATAATAACTGTTTATCGTTTTAAGCCACTAAGTGCTGGCGTAATTTGTTTTTGTTTTTTGTTTTTGCAATTGATACAGTAAACAATTGAAAACATTTACCTACAAGGAAGTTAAAAGCCTCAAGAAGAAATTAAAATATTTTTAAAAATATTTAAATATTCACCTGACAAAATATCAGCTCCAGATAGGATTAAGGGCTCTGTCACATCTGGTACAGTTTCAAGATTATGCACAGAGCACAAAAGAAGATTTTTAATTGTAACTATTCTCTGTCATTTTCTGAAGATGGAAAATAACTCTATTACCAAGGCCTGAAAATAATAGAACTAGTGAAAATTATAATCTCGCTTATGAATATAGATGCAAAGATTTTTTTAAAATCCTACTATAAAAAGGAATTCGGCAAAATAAGCTTCTGTAGAAATGCATTATATTTCTCTAAAGCTACAATAATTTAGACCTGAAGTGCTGGCATCAGAAGTGCAATATATTAATGGAAAATAATTTTAAGGACTTAGAAATAGAAGACATCCATCTTAATACCAGTTATGAAATAGTCCATTCTTTCCATACTGAGTTGAAGCACCTTAATATCTGTTATGTACACATACGATATTATTAATAACACAATATATGCATATGGTACATACGTGATATTTTACACTGAATATGTATTTTTTTACAATTATACTTTTTTACAGTGAAGCACATTTGACAGGCAAAATATAAATGTCTTTAATCTAAAAAATAGATATTAGCAATAACTGAGAAAATAAGTATGCCGGTTATAAAAGAAATGAAAAAGAATAGGCAATTTAGAGAAGAAGAAATTCAAATGGCAATAGATACTTTAAAAAGTCCAATCTATAAGAGATGCAAGTTAAAACAACTAGAGATAATACCCATTTTCTAACAAACTGCTAAAGTTTTTTCCAAAACAACAGTAGCCAGCATTCGGTTCACGTGAAGGGAGAAAATACAAGAAGAAATTGAAATGTTTCCTGGAGATCGCTTAGCTAGTGCAACATGTGGTCTGAAAGCTGGTGTCCCCACAAATGCTGAAGCCCAAGTCCTGGCATTAGGTGGCGGGGCCTTTGAGAGGTGATTAGGTCATGAGGGCAGAGACCTCATGAAGGGGATCAGTGGCTTATAAAAGAGGCCCCAGGGTGCCTCTGCCTCTTGAGGGTAAAGTGAGAAGTCTGCACCTGAAGGAAGGTTCTCACTGGCCTTGTTCGCACCCTGATCTTGGACTTCTAGCCTCCAGAACTGTGTTGTTTATAAGCCCCCGCTCTGTAGTATTTTTGTTTTAACAGCCTGAATGGACTGAGACAGCCAGACTATATCAAAAGCCTTAACACTGACCCAGAAATTTTACTTAATGCTTGAAATCTGAATGCTTATGTTTTTATTATTGCTTATTTATGCTTTCTCCACATAAGCTTTTAGCAAAAGAAATACATTTAAAAATCTCACAAATTTTGCTTGTCCTTTTAACTAGGAGGAAGTGAGCACTGTGTTGGACATCATTGCAGGGTTTTATATTTTTTCCTTATGAAGAATGCAAGAGCTAATTTTGATGTCAGTTTGTCTCATCACACGTGGAAGGTGCTACCTACCTGCAAGTAGCGGACCACTCGGCAAACCAGATCAGGTGCCAGGAAGTCTCCGGTGAATCGCCAAATGATATCTGTCAAGATGTTAACCAGCCCTGTGAAAGAGTCTAACAAAACACACAATTTAATTTCAGTCTCTTTCAAATTTGCAGCCGGGTCACAGTAGAAATGAAATCCTTGGAGTTGTTTTTTTTTCTGTCTTTCTGATTTATCAGGAGGCTTCTGAGGAACATTAAGGCAAGATAGGGATTCCTTGACTTTTATAATTGGAGCTTGCTACTACTTAGAGGTAGCCATTTAGTAACAATTTTGGTAATGTCTGAAAGGGAATAGTACTAATCATAGAGTTGACCTTGTAAGTCACAGAAGAGGAGTTTTAAAGGGGGGTTGAGATTAGACCTGTACTAAAACAAAGACTGTGTAAGGATCAATAAAAGGCCTGTTCAGTTTTCCGTTAGGATATGTTGTTCTAGGATGAGGCCCCAGGTGGTGCTCCGGCTTGGTCTGAAGCTGCCCACTGGGTGTGTGAGCCCCAGGGCCTCCTGGGAGGGGCCCCACCATAGGGCAAGTACAGCTACAGCCTGTGCCTTGCTTGGGGCAACCTAGCAAGAGCTACCAAGCAATCTACGGATGGCCACCACCTGTGCCGGACTTGAGGGTGCCTGGAGAGGCTAAACTGCAAAGTGAGATTTCCTGCCAATAGTGTCCGACTTGGGGCTACGCAAGTAGAGGTATGGAACATGCTGAGGCCAGACGCTGCTTGTTTGGGTTTTGTGAACCTTTGAGAGATTTTAGGAAAGTCTGCAGCATGAGCCAATACAGGCCATTTGTATGGAAAAGCCACCGGAAGTGAAGCAGCTTAGTATGCCCACAAGTTGGGTGGGGCGGAGCCTCAGGAAACCATGAGGGTGGGGCAAGCTAGGTTGTTGGAGATTCAGACATGGCAGCCGCCTGCATCTGCATGCCCAGCAGAGGAGGGCTCAATAAAGCAACAATTGATTTTGCCAGCACTTTTGTCTAAAAGAAAGCTGCCCTTCCAGCCATTGCCCTGAAGCCAGACAATTCAGTTCCTCGCTGTACGTCCCTGGTACCTTTCAAGTTGCTGACCTAGAGCTGAAGCTCAGAGCGAGTGCATCCATCCATCAGCAAGTAAGTCCATGTGTGGCCCTTTAAGAGAATGCCTGGGACTCCAGCTGCCCTTCTTCTCATAATCTCTGCTGGTTTTCACAGTCAGAAGTTGTGGAAACCTTTCCTCAGCACTGGAACCCTGGGCCAGGAAGCCTGGACTGCAGCTGGGACTCCTTGCTTCTCTGGAGGGACCTCTGCAGGAGAGATATCCCTCCTGATTTTTAACTGCCACACGTAGGTGTGAGTCCAACCCAATCTACATCTCTGCCCCTCCTAATAGTCTCAAGGTGGCTTCTTCTGTATGTCTGTAGTTATAAGACTTCTGTTGAGCTAGACTTCAAGGGATTCTCAGTCATCTTTGAGATTGTTCTGTAGTTTAGTTGTAATTTCATTGTGGTTGTGAGAGGAGGCAAACACAGCATTTACCTACTCTACCATTTTCCCTAATTTCTTTTTGGGTTTACTTATTCCTTAATTTAAAAATAGTGGGCAAAAAACCCTAAACTTATATTTCTCTCGCTCTAAGTGGCTATGAAAAATTATTTAGACTCCACTAAAACCTCTTTTTTTTTTTTTCTGGAGCTCAACCTTAAATAAGTCCATATCTGGCAGCAGACTCTAAATAAAACTGTACCACAGCATTCGTTATCTGCTATTAAGCAAATGCTGCTCTATCTGATCAGTAAAGAGCTATTCAGTTGCCTAAGTAATTGAGCACCTTGCAAATAAGGCTTTCCTAAATAGTAATTAATAGGACCTTGGGAACAAAGGGTACACTTTAAAGGCTTAATCACTTTTATGTTATTATTCCTGCTTCTTAAAATTTATTCAGTGAAAGATCCTAGGAAACTGTAATATTCAGAGAAGCCAAAATAGGCTTACAACAGTCTTTATTATTCCCTTGATGCAATTTCTTATAAATGTGAGTGTGGGTTTTTAGCTGGAGCAAGTATATGGGTGGAGTGGGGAGAAGTGATGAATGAAAGGATACCCTAAAAGGTCAGTAAGGATAGGTCAGGGGAAAAGGGTGTGAAGGACATTGATTCTAGGCACAGAAGACAGCACAAAGTTACGGAGGTGAGAAAAAGTGAGATGAGAAATGACATCGCTTGTGTTCATGAAACAACATCAGTTCCTTGTGGCCGAAGCCTAAACTAGGAGCTGGAATTGGCAAGAACAGGGGCTGGAGAGACAAGAATCCAGACCTTTTAGGGTCTCATGTGCCAATTAAAGGAGCTTGCATTTTTCCTCTATACTGTGAGAGCTATTGAATTTTTATGTATCCAAACACATGTTTTCAATAGATTTCTTTAGTTACTGTTGCAGGGGGATCAATCTGATAGCTCCAATATGGCAACTACCATTATACTTGTTAGGAAACTACGCAGACATTCAAGAAAGAGATAATTAGTACTTAGTGTATGTCAAATAGGAATAAGAATATAGAGAAGGATGCAGATTTGAGATATACTTTCTAAGGTAAAACGAGGAGGAATTGGTGACTAAGGATTAGATATTTTGAACGTGAGGTAGAGCAAGTCCACCACGTGTTCTGGGGTCCTGGCTTGGGTGTCCCTGTGGATGCTGGTGCTACCCGAGGACACACGAAGATAAGCTCATTATATTTGGGTTGTTTTCAGTTTTTGGCTATTCTAAATCAAGCTGATATGAATATTCATGTGTAGGATTTTGTGTAAACATAAGTTTTATTTCCAAAAGATAGATACCTAGGAGTGAGGTTGTTGGGCCACAGGGTAAGTATGTGCTTAACTTCATAGGAAACTACCCAACCGTTTTCCAGAGCTGCTGTGTATGCATTCCTACAAAAAAATATGAGAGAGAGAGAGTGGTTCTTCGGCCTTGCCAGCATTTGGTAGAGTAGTGCCCCCGTCTGCAGGGGATATGTTCGAAGACCCCCAGTGGATGCCTAAAACTACAGATAGTACCAAACCCTATATGTACTATGTTTTCCCAATGCACACACACCTGCGATAAAGTTTAATTTATAAATTAGGCACAGTAATAAAATAACAGTAGGAACTCATAATCAAATAGAACAATTATAACAATATACTGCAATGACAGTTATGTGAATGGCTTTGGGGTCATTATCGAGTAAGATAAAGGTTAAACACAAGCACCATGGGGCTGTGACAGTCAATCTGATGACTGATTCTGTAAGTGACTAAAGGGCATCATAGAGTTTGGAGACACTGGACTAAGGGACGATTCACGTCCCAGGCGGGATGACACGAGATGTCATTCTGCTGCTCAGAATGGTGTGCAATTTAAAATGCATGACTTGTTTATTTCTGGAACTTTTTATTTGACCACAGGTAACTAAAACTATGGGAAGGGAAACTGTGGATAAGGGGGGTCTACTGTATTGTCAGTATGCTTCCTTTTAGCCATTCTCCTGGGAGCGTAGTGGCCTCTCACCATGACTTTAATTCGCATTTCCCTAATGACTAACGATGTCCGACACGTACTTATCTGGATCCACGTTTCTCTCTCATGAAGTGTTTTTTTAAGTCTTTTCTCATTTATAATAATTACTTTAAAGTTTCTATCTCACGTTCCAACAACCGAATCATCTGTCTGGTTCTTTCAGTTGCTTTGGCTCTTGACAATGGTGTGTGTGTGTGTGTGTGTGTGTGTGTGTGTGCGCACGCGCACATGCACGTGTGGGTGTGAGATACGTGTTGATTGAATGGCAGACATCGTGTGGCAAAGGCCATAAGAGAGTGAGGTTACTAGCACTTATGCTGGACCTGGGCACACCTCTCTCAGGCTGCTAGAGTTCGAGTTGACTCGTTCCACTCAGGAACTTAGCTGAGCTTGGGTGTCGTCGTTGCTATGGTCGTCCTCAGCCCCTACGGGCTTCAGTTCTTCCTCGGACACTCTATTAGGATGGGAGCTGGGGTGCTGGAGGGTTTTAATGCTCTGCTCTCAGCTTTCAGTTGCATTTGTATTTCTGTAACGCTGCTGTTGCTTGGTGCTCAAACATTACTTAGCTGGTGGTTGTAGGGTCTCTTTGGTTCAGGCTCAGCCTCGGTCTTACATACACCTGTGTGCTGGGGTCTGGGGGGTGGGGTGAGCATTCTCCATGTTCCAATTCCTCCCCACTGTGGCAATCAGACTCTTGCCTTGTGTCTGTGGTAGGTCTTGCGTGGGAGAGAGTTTCATGCCCTCCCCTTAGTGGCAGGAGACTGCTCATAGAATTGGTGTAGTATCCTGAGCCAGTCATTTTATACCTTCATCCTCCAGAGTTGAGAGATTTTTATTTGTTTTGGTGCCTTTCCCTCTGCTCCAGGGCAATGGTATCTGGTCCTTCAGTGGCCTAAGGTTTTCTGCTGAGAGAAGCGACTGGGCAGGGGGCAAAATTTCATGCCTTTTCTGCAGGCATGGCCCAAACCTTCCTGTATCTCTGTAGCAATTTCCCAACTATGCCATTCCAGGAAGCAGTCATAGACAATCCTGTAGCTGAATGGGCATAGCTGTGTCCCAATAAAACTTTATTTATAAAAGTGGGCTTCAGGCTGGACTTGGCCTATGGGCTATAGTTTGCCAACTCCTGGTCTGCAGGATAAACTCCAAATGCAACATCATGACTGTGAGAGCCCTCCTGCCTCCCTCTTCAGTCTGCTCTTTTCTGATCCTATCCCAAAAATCATACTATAAGAGAAACCCTTTCAACTAGCACATTAATACTGGCGGCTGGTCAGTCAATCAAAACATTGGATAAAGAAAAGAAGCACACGAACTCCCATTCAAACATCAGAATATAAAACATTAATGTACATTTAGTTGTCATTTCTTTCAGGCGGGACCAAGCCTTTTCTTTGATTTTATACATCATCCTTTTAGGGGGCCTAAAATACTCCAATATTACATTTTATTTTTTAATTTCCAGTTTTGGTTTCTTTAAATTGGAGTGAGAACTTGAGATATCGGCAAAGCAATTCGAGGCAGAATCTTATCGTAGGAATTTTTATAACCCTCTTCATTCTTTTATAGCTGCGCTCCCTGAGCTCAACTCTATTGATCTTCTTTTAGTGACTCAGGGAGGAAAAAAAACTCGAGTCTTCCAAAGTATTGAACTTATTTTTTATGGAAGCAAAAACTGTTCAATGTTGTTTGTTAATTACATGATTCGAATAATGATCAGACCTGGCATAAACTGGTTTGGGAACAAATACCTCTGATTCCTAGAACCCAGGGGGTGGGAGCAGGAAGGGTGGGCTCACCAGGGACTATTCTGCTAGCCATGGGCATCCCTGGTCAGGGTGTTTTGCAGATAGAGTGGAGTGTGGGTTCATCCAGGGAAGCACTTCAGAAGAGAGAGCTGAGAGAGCTTCTACTGGGAGCCCCTTGCTGCTGCTGGGCCGCCCCCGGCTGTTTGCTCCACCAGCCCCTTCCTTTATGCCGTTCCCTTGACTTGGGAGGTTTTGTATGCACCTCTTCAGGAAGGATGTCTCCCAACTCTTCTGGTTTAGTTCAAGGTTATTTCTTTTGTGGAGCCTTTTCTGACCACTGAGTTTGCCTGATTCCCTCCTCTAGGTCTCTCTACTGTACTGTCAAAGTACCTTGCACACACCAACCCATTCTATTTTCTCCTTGCACACACCAACCCATTCTATTTTCTCTCTACTTCCGCTATTAGCATGGGAGGATAGAGATTGTTTTTTATTCACCTTCATGTCTCCGGACCCTAATATCCGTTGTGTTATGACATTAGTAAGAGCATTCATTGAACTTTTCATTAAGTGAATGGCGACATTATTGCTGCTGTGGCTTGCTCGGCTGGCTGCCGCAGAGGTGGCTTCACAGAGCAGACTGAGCCACGTGGTCACCTTCTTCAGCAGAGACTGAGATGATGATTACGGAATCAGGATGTGGGAAGGAGGAGCGCAGTTGGGCACTTCGGTTCCCAAGCAGATTTCTAAAAGAGCTTTCTGGAGCCCAAGGCCTCCGCTAGGCTGTGAGCTCCTGATTGGCAGTGACCTAGCCTTGCCTTAGTCATGTTGATGGTCTCATCCCTTTTCCTGGTGTCTTGTGAGACACTCAGCGCTCACTAGCTAAAGGAGGAAATGTTGGGAAATGTTGGCCTGTTGAACAGATTTGTGAACTGCCTGAAAATGCAAAGCCCTAGTGTAGGATCCACCCTGCATGAGAACAAGTTGAAGTGCCATTTCTTAGTTCCCACGTGCTCTCAGCTGATGTTTGAACCCCCCCCCCCCACCCCCTTGCCGTGCAGAGCAGAGCTACGGGGATAATGAACGCTTCGCAAGCTGAGGAACTTCTTCCCGGCAAGTGGAAAGGGGGCTGTTGAATACAAGCACAATTTGTATGGTGACTCTGACATTTCGGATAACGTTAGGATTCTTTTAGCTCCGAGGGTAGCGTAAGGACGAGAAGCGCTCCGCTTTTGCGGGGAGGGCGCTGTGGATAGCACCTTCGACTCCCCAGGGTGCACAGTGCTTCCGGCTCAGCTCAATGTCTCCAGTGTTTGTTTTGTTTTGAAAGCGAGGGAGGTGCTACTAGCCCGTTTACTTACAGTTGCACAGGAAACTGTTTTGGATATTGCTAAGGGCCCCTCTCTCCCCCACTTTTCTTCTTTTAACACCATATGCTCGAGAACACTCTAAATGGAATAAGATTTGAAGAACTTTTGCGAATGTTTGTTTAATGATAGAAATTGCATTGCTCAACCTAATGGCAGGTCCTTAAGTGCCAATTAAAATTGTTTCTCCAAAAACTAAGTTCTTACGTCTCTAAGTTCGAGTCTCATTTTATATAATCTTGGCACCGTGCCCTTCGCCAGGACTCAGTACTGGCTGAGCTTAATGGCCCAAGCCGTCATTGCTTCAGCCCTTTATTAATCCTGGAGAAGTAGCTGATGCCTCAGTCATTACTGCTCAATTAGGTAAATAATCATCACATCCATTCTCATTAGAGCAGTCTCTTCACGGAAAGTTTTGTTTCTGAGATTTTCAATTAGTCTTAACAAGTCATAAATGCCATTTGCGCCTCTCCTCCACTGGTCCACCAAATGAATAAAACTCATGTGTCTCATTAAAGAGGCCCAAGTCCCTCCTACAGCCTTCGCTCTTTGCATCCATTTGTTGTGTGCAAACACCAAGAATCTCATGGCATGAAGCCAACCGGCTGGCCCGGGCCGCTTGCTGGTCATCGCTGCGTGGTAAAGTCCTTTACACTCATGGGTGCAAACAACAGGCTCGGCCGGGGCAAACGCTTCCTCGAAATGAGGGAAAATCAGCCATTGAGTTATTACTGTTTCTTCTCCGCACTCCATTTTTAGTTCCTTGCGGCGTGGTGGCACACACCCAACATTGCATGACACGTGGCTCGAAGCGTCCTCTGGGTGTCAACACAAGACATGGACAACTTGTTTCCTCCTTTAACGGGATTTTGTTTTTCTGGTAAGAGGCCTTGACGTCAGTGGTCTGGGATGGTTAGAAATCCAAATGGAGGGGGCGAGAGCCTCATTCACTGTTATACAAGAGATGAATTCTCTGAATATATATATATATTCATATATATGAATATATATATATACATTTTTCTTTTTTTTTTTGCAGTTCTTGCTCAAGGATAGCTGAGTTGTCCTAAGTTGCAGCATGTTAAGATGGAAGTGGTAACAAGAAATATTTGGTTCTCATCTTCCCCTGTGGTAACCAGGCACTTAGAGGGGTGAGGCAGAGACAGGGAGATACGCTGCTCAGATACCTATGCAAGAAAAACTCACTGAGCAGCCGTGAGGAGCGTGGTTCACTGGCATCCCTCGGCCGTGAGAGTCCTCGGGGCTTGCCTCAGCTTTCTCAGCGAGATCATGCAATGATGAGGGCAGGCTCTGCCCGTGTCTGAGCGCGGTACAGGGAGAAGGATCTACCCTACCTGAGAACCCTTTCATGAGCCGGCAGAGCCCGTTGGGTTGTCGTTATGCTCTGGTGAGTCTTCCTCTCCTGCTTCTTCCCTTTTCTTTTCATAGGTGTTACTTCCCTTCAAACCTGTGCATAGTTAATTCCGTTTTGACTTGCCCCCCCGCCCCAAAAAAAACCCAACTGTTTGTCAGGAGGTAAGGCAGAAGGGAATGCAAGATCATTCACTGTCTATGGATGGTTTTAACAGCTGCCTCTTTGACTAATCTAAGATCCTAGCGAAAGTCCTATTTGTTCAGAACTAAAGCCACTGTGAAAGCTCCCAGGATCTAGAAACTACTATGGATAAGGATTGCTGTGCTCCGAGCTCATCTGTCCTGCAGCCTACAGGCCCGTGCTTAGGCGTCATGATTTTGGCTCCTATCGAAGCCTAAGATGCTCTCTGATTCAATCATTGTAGGGGTGTTGTCGAGGGTATTTTATTGATATATGATTAAAGTTCTGTATATAAACCTCCACAGAATCAGTGTTCCTGATCAGGAACCATTTTGGCTTGTGTGTTTTTCTCAAGGCTAGAATGAATCATGTTTGATGAGTTTGCTCTCAGTTTTGGCCATTAGGAAAGACAGAATGAAATATGCTCAGCTGCAGTAACTCTGTAGTACCTCAAAGCCTTTTTTGTTTGTTTGTTTCTGTAGTTATAAGTTAACATATTCTATGACCTTCCTATTTTGTATTTTTTATTTTGAGAGGTGTGCTCTTACACGTACAGGCAGTGGACGAAGCATGGGTCCTGGAGTCTGACTACGGTGTTTTCAATGCTGGCTCTGCCACATGATAACTGTGTAATCTTGGGTGTGCTGCTGACCACACTGAATGTCAAGTTCTTTGTAAAAACCTAATGGTTAGAGTACCTGCTTTATAGGACTATCGTGAAGGTTAAATGAGGTGACGTGTGCAAAGTTCTCAGGAACATGCACGTGACCCCTCGTGCATCTCCTTGGTGCTGGTGCAATGAGAAGTGTGGAACGACTGGGCAGAGCCGCACGCACTGGGAGAGAGCGTGTGAGTCTCACCACAAGTCCTGAGCTCCTAGTCAATTCGCTGGAAGATAGCTTTCCAGAAAAAAGACAGATGGGTAAATAAGAGGTCGAGGCTTTGTTTAAACTAGAGCTATGCTAAAGACTGGCTATTCTATTTGCTGTAATGGAGGCTAGTTAATTTAACATGTTCGACATCCACTAAGTATATAGTGGTGGTTAAATAAACTGATCCACTGACAAGGTAAATAGAAGAAGACAATGCTCGAAAGGACAGAGCATGAGAAAGACCAGTTGTGATGAATGGTTCAGGGACTGGACCACTATTTGTTGGCAGGGATGCTGTTTGTGAGGCAATCGTTGGTCGCCTAGACTGCCCTGTGCATTGCAGGGAATTCGGCAGCCCGGCAACCCAGCGTGAAGTCTGACCGGGTGATAACTCCAAATGCCCCAGGACCGACTCCAGCTGAGGATCACTGAAGTACATGAGGACATTTGGGGTTAGATTTAGAATATAATCTTGCGTTCTTATTGAAACAGTTCTAGTTTACACCTTGTCGAGATTATGCCTCTGGCCCTTTCACTTGAAAGTGTCCTGGTCTCTGCGGCTCCTTAGAGATGGTTGAGTCCAGGCCTTGAAAAGCACAAGATGAGCCTGGAACATCTGGTTGTTCCAGGCAGTAAAGAAGCCCCCAAAGAATGTTGAGAAACATTTCCAAAAGAACAAGAGCCACATCGTAGGGCTCTCCATAACTAAATTGGCAATCTCAGCATCAAAATAAATAATGAGACTAACAAATTGTAATCCGTTGAATAAAATAAGAATCCATGGTCTCATACTGATATAAGTAACTAAATGGGGGAAGAGAAAGCTAGCTCTTCCTTGCTGTAGAAAGCCAGCTAATAAATGTGAAGCAATGATTGAATTAGAAAAAAATCATTGTTTGAAACCTTCACGATTGATTCAGGCGAGAAGCTACCCTGGACTTAAGAGTTGTTAAGTGAACATTTGAGGCATAACAGGATAAGTTACACAATTTTAAAATACTTGTTAATTGCAAAGGGGAAAGTAGTATTTTTACACTGGAGAAATCTGACAATAATATCGCCAGGAATAAGACAAAAAGCTATGCTGTGCCTTCTGAGATTATATGTCAAGAGGAACACAGCGTCATCTCTGTGGTCTGCATCTGGAAAGTGCATGACATAAATCTAATCAGGAGGAAACATCACACAAATCCAAACTGAGGGACATCCTCAAACACCGGTGCTCTTTAACTAACCTGTGCTATTTTTATCGATGTCATAAAACGCAAAGAAAGACTGAGGAACTGGTCTAAATAAAGACACTTGACAGCTGAATACAATAGATGATCCAGGGTTATCTTTTACTGCGAAAAATGTTCTTGGGACAATTGGCGAAATTTAAAGCAGGTGTGTAGGTTACATAGTAGTACATATTTACACAGGTGGATGAATGGATGGATGAGTGAATGGATAGACAAATTGATATAGATAGATAGAAAGTAAATGTGAAAAATGTTAACATTTGAGAACTGTGAGTGTAGGGTATATGTGGATACTTTGTAATCTTCTTGAAGATTTTCAATAATCCTGAAATTATATCCAAAGAGAAATGAACAATGCAACGTGTCCTGGTGGGGAGCACACACACTCTGGTTGCTCAGCCCGCAGGGATAGAGCCTGCAGGCCCAGAAGCTGGGAAGCCTGGCAAATGTGGGCAACGTGCTGGGCAAAGGTTACTGTTATATTCGGGCTTGAGTTTTATGATTGTTTGCTAAGTTTCTTCTCATTCGGAACAGGGTGGTCCTTCTCGGTGCACTCCTGTGCAATGTGTGTGTAAATTATTTGCTCAGAAAAAGATTTGCAGTCGGGCTGATCCTTGTTCCTTAAGGCCCAGGAGATACCACATACTGCCTGATGTTGGGGCAATCTAGGTCCCAGAAATATAGATGCTATTAAAAAGCAAACAAGCAATCACAACAGCTAACACATGGTGCTTATCTATAAGAACTAATTTAATCTTTACCACAATCCTGTGAAATAGATGCTGTTGTAACCCTCATTTTACAGATGAAGAAACTGAGTCACGGACAAGGTAACTGGCTCAACTGTTAGTGTGTAGAGGTGCCAGAATTCAAAATCAGGCAAAGTCCAGAGTCCAGGCTCTCTTCACCACTCTCCCATCCTGCCTCGCAAGGGCCTCTGAGCAATGAAATAGGTCTTTTTAGAAAGCAAGCTGAAATGTCTAAAATCAGAGTGATTAAGAAGATGCCGAGCTGCCACATCACATAGTAGGCCAGCAGCGCGTTGTCTGTGTTGAGTGGGAGATGGAGCCAAAGCTCAGAGGAAACAGGGAAGGTAGGAGAAGCAAGCAGGCAGGGGAGGGGAGCAGAACCAGAGCGAGCAGGAGGGAACCGGCCAAGGGCGGGTCACTAGGATACAGAGGGAGAGGAAGCAACGCCGAGCCCAGTGGGTGACTGATTCAGGCAGAAGCTGAGGGGTCAATCGGCCCGAGAACAAGAGAGCCTGCCGGGCTTCGGAGCCGAGGCTCGAGGCTCGGACACAGGGCGCTCCGCGTGCCTTCCTCGGAAAGGGCTTGCATGTTTCAGCTGCCTTATAAGGCCTTGGTCTCATCTTTCCAGACGACGCTCACCTTTCCCAAGAAATAGCTCTCTGAGCCTAATCCTTGTTGCTAAGGACGATGGGGACAGACATCGGCTGATGCCTTCTTTGGTCCAGGCGTCGTTTAACATATATTCTCTTATCTCATGCAGGGTTTTGCATGCATGTAGTCTGAGCCGAACTCTCTACTGCGCGCATACATAGAATTAGCGACCGCTCAGAGTGTGTGTTCAGCTTTCCTTTCGGTGAACTTTGGAGTGCAAAGTGGACTTGTATGTAATTCTAATTGACTAGGAATAATTCTAACTAGAGGAAACGATTCACTCTAAGTACAACTATAGGTACCAAAAAAAAAAAAAAGAAAAGAAACTCCAAAACAAAATACGGCATCTTAGAAGTAGGAACACTATTATTGAACCAACATAGAAGCTTCTGCAGGCGACAATGGTCGACTTCACACAGTGAAGGCCACGGCAAGCACAATTATGTACGTCGTCACCATAACTGCCCAAAGAAAGGCAATAATACAATTTCTGCATCTCGATGTGATTAAGAGGATCAAATGAAGTAAAGCGTATAAGCACATTTCCCAGTGTCAGCCACACAGGAGGCCCTGAAGGCAGGCACCCGCTCTGCTCGGTGCCCCCAGACAGAAATGAAGCCAGGGGAATGTAAGTGCCGAAAGCCACGGAAGTAAGAAACAGGAGAGCCCAGACTCCGACCCAGGCCTCCGGACTCCACTGCTTCTTTGGTACAGTTTTCAAATGAAGAATCGTTTTTAAAATGTTCTAACGACTGAAAAAAAAAAATCAAAAGAAGAAAAATATTTTGAAAATTCTATGAAATTAAAATTTTAGGATTCATGAATAAAGTTTAATTGGAACCCGGCCACGCCCACGCATTCACACTTTGTCCGCGGCTGCTCTCCTGTGACAATGGCAGCGTCGGGTGGCTGAGACAGGGGCCACATGGACTGAAAAGCCTAAAATGTTTAAATGCTGGCCCTTTACAGAAAAACCTGGCCGACTGACTCCTGCTCTAGACCTTAGAGCCTGATCTTAGTCCCCAAGGCCGGGTGGGTCCGGATGGCTTGTGACTTCTGGCATTCTCAAGGAATTAGTGACTTGCATGTGGATTGCCTTCAAGTGCTCCCTTCTGGCTTCCTGGGGAGTTTGAAGGTACCAGACGGAAACAGATTCCTTTCTTTCATCTGAACAAAAATCCAAGCTTGCTCTCTTGCATGTTCAAAGGGATTTGACTAACTAGGACATGAAGGGGACCAGGGGGGCAATCCCAGCTGCGGGGGGGGGGCCGGGCTGGGCTGGCAGTTTGAGCTGCTGTAGCTCCCGCTTCTCCTCCCCACGTCGGCCAGGCTCCCCGGACGCCCGCCCCGTCGAATGGACGCTGTGTTCCTGGAGGTCGAACGCACGAGTGCCTGAGTCAGGCGCCTACTCCATGACTTCGGCGAGTTATTCAACCTCTCCCGGTCTCAGTTTTCAAGATCTAAAATAAGAGTCGCGAGAGTATCTATAGCTTGAGTCATTTGTGGGATTAGGTGAGAAAATATACATAAAGGCGTTTTTGTTTGTTTTGTGAAGAGTCGGCTGAGTGAGCATTCACCGAGTGTTCGCAATTATTTCTGCCTACTTGTCAGCGGGGAAGGAGCTAAATCTTGGATTCTAGTTAAAAGGCCTTGGAAAGTGTTTTTAAACAGTTTTTTTTTTTTTAAAGTGCTACAAGCATGCAGCACAAATTTCAAGTAATACAAGTAATAAAAGTAAATGTGTCACAAAACAATGTGTCCTGGAATGTTCGAGGTGGCGCGACTCGTCGAGGCTCTAGACTGAAAGTGCCCAAACACCGCGCGTGAGCAGGATGGAGAAGTCACCTGTGGAATATTCGTGCACTGGGACACCGTGCCGTGAGGAGAGTGAGCGACCTACGACTACGTGCGACCACGTCAACCTGTCTCTCGATCGGGATGCTGTGTAAAAGAAGCCAGGCGTGAAAAGCATACAGACCCTCAGATTCCAGCTAAAGTCTAAAATCGGGTGGAGCTCATTTTTCCCCGGGCGTTGCCCGAAGTGGAAGTGAGGGGTGATGGCTAGAGGCTGCTGAAGGTGGCATGGGGACAGCTGGCCGTATGCCCTGTTCCTCGAGGTGGGTGCTGGTGACAGAGGTATGTTGAGGTTGTGAACATTCGTCGGCTGGTACTTGGAGCGTGGGTGTGTGCAAGGTTAGACGTCACGTTTTCATTTCAAATTTGAAACTGAGGAAGCCACCCTCCCCCTCCTCCCGAGTCCCACTCACTCGGTCCCCTTCTAGAAGCAGCTACTGTCACCAAAAAACCCGAATACCCAGGGGTAGCCACTGAGTGCGGGAAGAACATGTCCACAGGGGTGTTTTGCAAGTATCTTCTCCTTTCCTGAGAGCCAGTTTTTGTTTTATTTCATAAAATATTTATTTATTTTTTTTAGAGTGGTTTTAGGTCACAGCAAAATCAAGCAGAAGTAGGGTGAGTTCCCACCCTCCCCCTCCCCCACACATGCCCGGCCTCTCCCATTACCCACAACCCCCGCCAGAGGGGCACATTTGTTACGACCGATGAACCTACACACTTTGCGTTCTGGTTCACTTTTGGTGGTTTACGTCCTCCGGGTGTGGACAAATGCATGATACGATGTAGCCACCGTTACTGGAGCATACGGAGTATTTTCACTGCCTTATTATGTCATGTGCTTGTAACACAAGGAAGAAAACTCCATTTTTTTGTCCTCATCTTGCTCACGCTCTAGTGTCAGAGACTTTCATGTTAAATAATTAAACACAGGATTGCACAATATCCGTGCAAGTGACGGGGTGACCGATCAAATCTGTGAGACCAGGAGCCAAGAGGACAGGGCAGGCTTCGCAGCGGTGCCCTCGAGCTGTGTGTCTTGAAGAGTAAGCAGGGCTTTGCGAGGCAGACCAGAGCGAGAGGAGGACGGAGAAGGGAGTCCGTGCAAAGGCAAGGAACTAGGGAGCATACGTTGTCACTTGTCGTTTAATATGTCCTTGACTAGCCTTTCCATCTGGACTGGGAGAGACTTGTGGATGAGAGTCATAACATAGGCTTCTCTAGCCCCCCACACCCCCAAAGACCTAGTACAATTATGGCTACTAGGATCAGATAAAAACAAATGATTAAGAGTCTTCTTAAAAGATTTAACCAAGGGCCTGAATTTTAAATATTCAACAGATCTTCGTTTTTAGAATATGAACTTCCCATCAGAATCTAATTAGAAAAGAAACCTTCTAAGGAGATGAAATTGAAGAAGTTCTTATAATTAAGGCCAACCCGTGATTAGCACCTTTTCTGCCCTATTCAACACTGTATCTCTAGGGCTTCAGGGCTTGGCTCAGGCTCTTAGGAGGATACGAAGTTTTATTTTTAATAACTTTTTATTTTTCAATTATAGTTGTCATACAATATTATATTAGTTTCAAGTGCATAACATAGCGATTAGACATTTATATAACTCATGCAGTGATCACCCCATAAACCTAACTGATACCATACATAGTTGCTAAAATATTATTGATGTATCCCCTATGCTGTATTTTACATCTCCAGGACTATTTTGTTACTACCAGTTTGTACCTCTTAATCCCTTCCCCGTTTTCATCCAACCCCCCAAAACCACCTCTTATCTGGCAGCCATCAAATGTACTCTGACACAAATTATTTTGAGTGTAATTGAGCCTGTGACATAGTTACGATCTGAATCCATTGTTTGCCATTCGATTGCTCTGTGACCTTCGGCAAGTTCCTTGAACATCTTGAGTATAGTACCTTATAAAATTGAGGTAATATACTTACTTTGTAAAAGTCAAATGTCATTTAAGTGTTTGGAACACAATAGGCTCTCCGTCTTGTAAGCTTTCCTTCCTTTCTTTTCAATTTTCTCTCTATCCCCTCCCTCTTTCCTTGAAAGGTTTAGGAAGAAAATTTTGGTGAAGAGAGCCTAGGAGACAGACTGAAGAGATTCTGAGCAGCTGTTGGAGATTTTGGGAGAGGTAAATGGATGGATAGAGAGGAATTTCTAAGACATTTGCTGTGTTCCATGCAGTTTATCACCACTGATAAATGCCATCGCTTATGAGAAATTTCATTAAGGCTAATGAAAAAGTTGGATGTTCATTTAGGGCATAATATCAGGCTGAGACTGGCCACAAGAGGGCTCAACTCTGTTGGGGTTGCACGTGTGGCCGAGAAAAGATAGGATATATTTAACTGGAAGAAGAGAAGATTCAAGGTCACACTCTTGACCTCGACATGTGCCTGTCATACATTTCCTTAAGGGCCGTCACCTGGGAGAAGTATTAGATTTGAGACTAATATGGGACTGGGCTCAGGGTCTTCCCTCAGTAAGGTCTTGGCTCTTCCAGGTGGCTTCCCTTAGGAGGAGGCAATTATCCTGATTATCCATCCTAGAGGCGATTATGCAAAGGTCCTCTGTCCATCTGTCAGGGATTCAGGCACTGTGGGAAGACGGATGCTGTGACCCAAGCTCATGACCACGATTCTATAATAATGTCTTGCATCGCCCACCCGACGCCCAGGCAGAGGGTTCCCGACAGCCGGGTTGCCCTCTCCCCGCTGCTCCCGCCTCTCCTGCAGTCCTCCAGAACCCAAGAGCTCCAGGCTGTAAACAAATTTAACTGACTGCAAATTAGTCCCAATTCTTTAGGGCTAATGGCTAAAGCCACTTATTCTCTCAACAGCGTTTTCATTTTAATGAGAGCATCAAGCCTTGGCCCAGGAGAGGCTCTGTAATAGCGGGATTCCGGGCAGTGTAGAAGGCAAAGCGGAACTGGATGGGCTGGCAGCTTGCCCAAGGTCACTCAGCAAGGTGGTGGCAGAGCTGCGACTAAAACCCGGCTGCCCCAACACCCAGTCTCACACTGTCGCCCAGCCTGAGGCCACCTCTTATTTGGTCCCACGGGAGACCTCCTGCCTCCTTCTGGAGCCGTGTTAGTGACTGTGGCCCAGCCTCGGTGTGAAGAGGCTGCAAGGCGAGACCCAAACAGTCCTCCCACACTGCCAGGAGGCTTGATCAATAGATATTATGCAGATGCTTAGAGCCGCGATATTCTCTTCCATTACCAAGCTAACAGTCTCAGCAAAGAGCACGCCTGGATACTGACAGTTTTATTTTTCCTGATTTGTCAGACTGAAATCAGGTTCTGACAGGCCCATATGAAAGCATAAAAGGTACGTAGCTGGCAGAGGCCCAATTCCTTTTTCTCTGAATTAGAGGGCCTTGCTCCATGAGCTGGCAAAAGCCCAGGCTGTGGGCACATCAGTTATGCTCTCTGGCTGAGAGCTGTGCTGAGCAGAAACAGGCAGGAACCAGGCCTGGAGCCATGATGAGCTTCGTTTGAAAGAAAGCGGAGAGGTAGCGGTACCCAGATTCCTTTCCTCCAGCCCCTCCTCACGTCCTACCTGTCACCCCGTTAAGGGATCCTGGAATCTAAGCATTCATTACACTTCTGTTTGTAGTTGTACAAGAAAAATGATATTCTTCATCCTCTAAAACTGAAATTAATTGCTAGTGTGAACTCCTACTCCGCTGGATGTCAAAAATTTAATTGCAGACAAAAGAGCTCTCAACAGGAAACAAATTGAAAAATGACCTTTGGGTTGTAGCATAAAGGACGAGTAGGTTTTGTTTGGGGAGGGTCAGGACAGGAAATTTCAAGCAGGGGGAACGGCAGAGATAAAGGCAGGCGACTTAGAAGCAGTTAGAGTGTTGGAGGGTTTACAGTAGGAAATGGTACGTTCCAATCATGTGTTAGCTGGATTGGACGGGAGGAGGAGGAGACGGAAGGCAGGCGAGCAGAGATGGAGGGGAGCGTTTCGTCACCTCGCAGGTTAGAGACAAAGCGTGCGACTCTCCCTGAGAGAGTAGGAGGCAATGGGAAGCTCTAGGGCGACCCGAACGCACGGACGGTGCAGAGGCAGGTGGGAAGGAGGGGGCAAAGACAGAGGCAGAGAGGAGTGAGGAGAGCAAGAAGGGCTGCGGAGACCACGAAACCAAGGTCGAGCGGTTCACGGAGGAGGAAGTGATGGCCTGAGGCGGATGAGGGCTGGGAAATGGCCGTGGCATCGTGCAACTAGAGAAAGGCTCGTTCACATCCTTCATGCACGGAGGAGCGAGCGGGCCCCGAAGACAGAGTGGGCTGGATTCTTCTGAGAAGTTTGGATGGGAAGAAAGAGCCTGAAGTGGAAGTTCGAGGGGTACTTGTGGTTAAGGGAATATTTTGTTCCCCTAGAATATGACGGCTTCCACACACTTCTAGGTTGATGGATAAGCACCGGTAAACACACACAGACACACACACAGACACACGCACACGCACACACACAGGGGGAGAGAGAGGATTTACAGATTCTAAAGAAAGGAGGTATTGAAAAACGAGGTTTTCTAAAGTGAAAAGAAAATGATCACGGGCATGATTAGGTAGACTGGCATTGCACAGGGAGCTGGACAGTTACTCTCTGGATGCAGAAGTAGGAGAAGGGGTGGTATGAAAAGTTCTGCCCAGGCGTCAGCCTTCTAAGAGCAGACACATTCTGGATGGATGGAGGGACGAGATGGCTGGTAAATGCCTGTCTTAGCTGGGAAATGAGGATTCTAAGGAATTATGTTATTTGAGGAAGGATGCGGGGTATCGGCGAGTGGGCATAGTATTCGTCAGGCATGACACGGTGATTTAAACAGACTCTGGAGAACAAACTGGTAGTTGCCAGATAGGAGAGGGTTTTGGGGGTTGGGTGAAAAGGGGGAAAGGATTAAGAAGGACACATTGACAGTTACCAAATAGTCGTGGGGATGTGAAGTCCAGCACGAGGAATATAATCAGTAATATCGTTGTAACTGTGTATGGTGTTAGATGGTTTCCAGACTTATTGGAGGTGATCACTTAATAGGTTATATCAATGTCTAACTCCTATGCTCTACCTCTGAAATGAATAAAATATCGAATGTGAGCTGTATTTGAAAAATGAAAAATAAAAATAAATAAACAGACTCTGGAGCCAACTGTCTAGGTTGCTTCCAACTCTCGTACTTACTAGCTGTGTGACCTTGTGCAAGTCATTCAAATTAACTGTGCCTCAGTTTCCTCATCTTTAAGATAAGGAATCACCTAGCTCATGAGTGTTAAAGAGTTAATATTAGTTAAATCTTTAGACCAGTATCTGCCTTGCAGTATGTACTAGATCGGTCTTAAATAAATCAGATGAAAATATTATCTGTACAGAATGCTTAGTTTTAAAGTTCCTCTCAGGCTTTATTTCTGTGTTAAGCACGGATCCCGTATTCATTTTATTTTATGGATGAGGAAATGAAGACAGTGTGGTTAAATGAATTTGCCCAAGGTCACATAGCTAGTGAAGGGCAGAAGAACAGGAAGTCAGAGCATGATTTGTGATCTTTGTGGCCCCGTTCTCATACAAATCCTTGAACTTGATTGGGGGAAAAACAGGATTATCTCTATTTTCTCCCTTTACTCCTGAAATAATTAGAGTAACTCTGATTTCTTGACCAAATCTGGACTGAAAGAGACGGGAAAGGGTCCAAGTAAAGTAGATTTGAGGGGAGAGGACCAGGAATTAAGTTTCAGACATGAATTGTTTGAGATATCTCTGTGTGGTGGTGTCTAGTAGGGGTGCTAAGTCAAGTCTAGAGTTCAGGAGCGAGGTCTAGTCTGGAGATACAAATGGGAGAATTATCAGCACATAAGTGATATGTAAGGTCACGTAGCCAGACAAGATCACCATGGAAGTGGGCGTGGCCAGAGAAGGGTAAAGAACTATGGACCAAGTTCTGGGATACCAGACGCTAAGCGGTCAAGGAGAAGATGAAAATCAGGGAAAGAAAATGAGGCAGGAGGAACCAGTGGTGTGGAATGGATGGTGTTCTAGAAGGGGAGTTTGGAAAGTTTTTCAGCGAGGAGGGAAGAATCAACTGTGTCAGGTTCTGCTGACCGGTTAATCAAGATGACTGAGAGCTGAACAACAGTTACGCTTACCAAAAATATGGAAACCAGAGAAAAGTAGAAAATTGGGAGAGAAGGAGGATTGCTTGTTTTTATCAGCACCAAAACCAAGTTATTTACATTCTTGTTCTATGAAAAGCTTTACTTTTCTTTATGTAGCTGGAGTTCTTGTACACATATAATTTTCTATTTTGCTTTTCATTGATTTTATGAGACTTAAAAAATATTATTACAAATTTATTATTAACGTTATTTTAATGGAATATTATGTTCTTTGAGGGGATGTAGCATATGCTATTTAACTGCTTTTTCGAAGTTGTGCATTTAAGTTGTTTACAATTTTCTGCTGTTATAAATAGCCCTGTGATGAAAATCACTTGGCAAAAAGCTTTATCAGCAGTTTTAGATGACTTCCTCAGGGTAGGTTATTAAAACCTTAACTACTATTTCAAAGAAATGAATATTTTTAAAGCTCCGTCTTCTGCTTTTGAAAATCAGCTCATTAAGCATTACTTTTCACAAGCGTGTTTTGTTTTCTCTGGATCCTGACTCAAGAGCTGTCACTTTTTTCAGCTCTTATATTCCGATAATCACTCAATTTATATTTCTGAGAAAAGAAGGAAGGCTGGCATGGGAACTGTGGAGAACATATGTGTCGGACCCAAATATATTTTCATTTATTCATTGGTTTATTCATTCATTTAGTTATTCATTAACACCAGAAAATCGGAGGGAGGAACAGAGCTGTGGGATAAGAAACAGGAGGGCGAGCCCTGTTACAAACGGCAGTAGTTGGCCTGTACTTTAGCTTTTACCTCCAGGGTAAACCTGCAGGGCCACCTCATGGGGGCCCTCTCTGCCCCCATGTGTGGCTGTGCTTGGGGATGGGGGAGGGAGCACAGTAGTCCATGGATCATTCCTGGGTTCACACTACGCTGGTGAGACTCAAGGAAACAGAAACCCAGAGACTCACTGAAGTCCTCCTGGTCGCCTATTGTTTTTGCTTACCCTACAAGTGTATTTTTTTTTTCTTTTGATGACAGTATCTCAACCATCCTTCTCCATCTAGGTTGTAATCTACATTCTGCAAAGAAAGAATTATTTCCTAAAATTTCCAACTCACTTTTATTTTTCAACACATGACATCAAAGTCTCAAGGGTACTTTTGCTGGGCTTGGGTTCCTGTGGAGTCCAACACCTGCCGACACTCCAAGCTAACCACCACCGCACCAATCATTCATTTTATCCTTACCAGACAAGCAGTTTTTGAGTTGGTTCAGGCCGTCATTAAAACAGATTCATGAATTGCCTCCATTGCTTTCCAAATGCTGGACTTGTTATCATTTAAACTTGAACAGTTGGATGAGTTAATATCTCTCTTCTCTGCCATCTTTATCCAGAACTTCTCTTTTCTCTCCGAGAACCACCAATCTCTCCTTCTTACAGCCACTGCTAGCATTGGCAGTCAGCTCCCTTTCTGTGCCTGCTTTTCACAAAATCACCACCTTACGGTAACAGTGTGCATGTGTACGCGCCAATAAACACACAAGAAGAAGTCCAGCAGAAATGTGGCGGCTGGGCGGCCCACTGGCCTCACTCGCTAGCTGAGTGACACACACTGCACATTACCCTGAAAGCGTGGATGCGTCAGCTCCGGCCTCGGTAAAATTAGAATTACTAAAACGTCATGCACCTCTAGTATAGATACCAGAAGAGTCTCCAAGCTGCCCTGGGATTCTGTGATGGATAAACGGAAGAATCCCAAAACGACCCTGGGAATCCTCGCGGAGTTGCCTGGATGATGAGCCAGTGGGGACGATGGTTTTTTCCATATCAGAAGGCGGAGCTGGACCTGAGCTCCACTTCCCTTTGGTTTCAAGCTGACGTGACAGCCGGCTTTCCTAAACAACGGCTGTGAACAACTGATATGTAAACCACACTGCCAAGTCCTTTTCTTGCCATTACCACTTCCTTCCCCCCTACCCCTGGTAAACTTGTCCTATTCCTTAATAAATAAGAAAGGTGAGCAACCAGGGAACCTGTCCCAGCCCTCCCGGAGGTGAGAGATTAGAGAAAAGGGCTCTTTATACTGCCCTTTGCTTTGCAAATTTCTTCAAGAACTCTCTGTCTTTTACCCATAACCAGCGAGGTGAACGTCAGCCTGAGCCCAGTTACATGATAAACTTTTCGTGTCCATTGTCAATTCTGGAAAATAAGAATTCGAAGTGTCATTTGTTTTTGTTATGACACTACCATACCCCAATCTCTTTCTGCTTGGGCCATCTGGAAAACCTCTGCTGGGACTTTGAGCTCCATCTGTACAGTGTCAACCCTCAGCCCCTGGCCCTTATACAAAGAAGCAGGTGACATACCTGGGCAGTTCTCAGTACCGGAGCGTTATTTTATAGAATTGGCTCACCCTAGGAATGAGAGGTTTACCATAATTCTCTCTATATTTTTACGTATAGTTACTTTTTTATTACGTAAGGAATATATATTGGTAAAAAATTAGAAAGTGCCAAAAAGCAGAATATGACCCAGAGATAAATACTTCCTAACATTTTGTTTGTACCATTTCAGATTTCATCTAATTAAAAATGGCCTGATGTGCCACCAATGCCTCAAAACCCACGTTATTCTTGCGATAGGCAAACCTGGTGCTCATCGTTACTTTTATGTGCATGTATTTTGTTTGTGGCAACATTAAACATTAACAAATAAGGTTCACCGGTGCACTGCATTTCTTTTTTCTGTGTCTTACCTGTTCGCGATGATCAGCCCTGAAACCCCTCAAATCCTCTACAGGGTGCTATTTTAGTTAGGAAGGCCAAGGAAGACTTCGCTGAGGAGGGGGACATTGAACAGAGAGCAGACACGGCTTAGGGGGAGAGCGTTCAGGTAGAGGGAAGAGCAGGTAGGGGGAGCTGCAGGCAGCTCCGAGCTAAGCGTGTGCAAGCGCGGGGGACCTCAGTCTGCTGGACCACATGGCCTGGCGCCGTTGATTCAACCACCTTTTCCTGCCCTACTCCTTTCAAACCCCGTTTCTTATATCCTAAAGTCTTATGTATATTTGATTTGTTTCTGGACTTTCATTCTGTTCCTTTTAAATCCTAAGGCAACATAGCCTTGTTTTAAGACGAGCAGCTGTATTACACTCACTGTTTTCCTTTTTTGCAAATTTCTTGGAAAATATCAAGCGTCCATGTTTCCAGATGTGCTTTAAAATAATATCTGCTAGTTTTAAAACTAAAAATCCAGCTGGAGTCTTCATCTAAGTCACGTAAAATCAAAATTTTGATTTGGAGATAATTGGAATCTTTACGATATGGTGAAGACCACAATGGGTAATAGTTGTAATTTGG
This sequence comes from Rousettus aegyptiacus, assembly GCF_014176215.1. Taxonomy (NCBI): domain Eukaryota; kingdom Metazoa; phylum Chordata; class Mammalia; order Chiroptera; family Pteropodidae; genus Rousettus; species Rousettus aegyptiacus. The sequence goes on along the minus strand of NW_023416288.1, from coordinate 39,964,193 downwards.
TGATGTGTATATAGCAAACAATTATAAATATGTTTATTCTGACCAGAAACATTGAATGGATTTGCAATTGTTAAATTTAAAAATGTCGCTCAGTTAACCTCTGTAATTCTTCTACATATTAATCACTACATTTATTTTAAAGTATATTTATATGCATTTTGTGTTTTGGTTGCTATTGAAAATTTGATCTTTAGGTTTTATATTTTTTTAATAAGTTATGACTAGTATGCAGAAAAGCTAATTACTTTTTGCATTTATTGGTTTTATAATCAGCTACTTTAATTAAATCTCTTATTAGGCCCAATGGGTTTTCCAAACGATCTTATTTTTTCTTCTTAGTCACATTCTTTGCAAACTGATAATTTCTCTCACTGTTTTTTTTTTTTTAATATATCACTTATTATGTTGTTTTCTTGTTGGATTGCACTTACATTCCTTAAAGAGTATCTTTTGAACTACAAAATCTTTGCGCTCATTGATTTTTCTATCAGAAGTTGGCCTATCTTTTCAAGATGTTTAAGTATTGCAAAATTCAGGGCTACAACCCTTCACTGGGATTGAATATACTTTGATTCTTTTATTCACAAGGAGATGAAAATTTCAGGACACGAAGAGGCAAAGAGCGGCCAGTCAAGGTGGTCTGCTCTTCCTTTATTACCCTCAAGTGTAAGGTCAAGCAGTCTCCAGGGATCAGACACTGCCACAGCCCTCAGGCAGGGCGGGAGTTTTGCATAGCTGGACCCTGGGGGCTGGCGAAGCTCCCTGGGAGAGGATGAGCTTGGAGGGGTTTTACTCGGAGCTGAACCTCTGAGGGAGGACATGGCGATGGTTCTTGCTGAGCATAGGTGCCAGGGCTTTGGACACCTCCACCCCACTTGGCCAGGTCAGAGTCCAGTTATTTTCAGAGACTAAGGCAAGAACACTAGCTCCACCTGGAACTTCGGCACTTTGGGAGTAGAGGGGAGGGTTGAGGCCTTGCTGCATCTCTCTATTTAGTATCCCCACCCCCCTAAGAACTGTCTCTGCCAGCATGCACCCCACTCCCACGCCCCGAGCCCAGCTCGCCTCCAGCATGCCTCCTTCAGCCCAGTATAGACTGGAGGACACCACAGTGATCCGAGGCTCTGCCCCTGGGTCTGGTGCATTTCTTCCAGAACTGATACTCAGAATCTTTTATTTCCAGCTGTTGCTTTCTGAGTTCTGGGACTGAGAATGGAGTCTTAATGTGAATCCCTCCCACTGACTACAAAGGCGAGTTTTTGCTTTTCTTCCCAAGTGCCGGCTTTTCATCTCACCTGCCATGAATCAGGTAAGAAAGCCTTCCTTCCTTCCTTCCTTCCTTCCTTCCTTCCTTCCTTCCTTCCTTCCTTCCTTCCTTCCTTCCTTCTATCATCTATCTATCTATCTATCTATCTATCTATCTATCTATCTATCTATTATCTATCTATCTATCTATCTATCTATCTATCTATCTATCACCACATGGATAGCATTCTTTCCTAATGTTAGTAACAAATATATATTAAATGTTTAATATTTGTATTCAAATCTTCATAAATTTATATTAAACTTTATTTAAATCTTTCCCCCTACATTTATGTTATATTATTTCAATCAAAATGTTTTTGGGGAGGGCAATTAAACTCAGGTAGGCTCAGTTAGCCAACCTGAAATGGTAGGCAGGGTCCTTTAATGGTATATTGGGGTGCTCTCAATCCACGCACCTATCAACAACTCTCATGTCAAGGCTTTATGAAAATATAAATGATTCGTGAGAGCGACCGAGCTTATACTCAAGGAGAACTGTGTGCTGCACATTTACGTCATCCATTGTCACCTATTCAGCCATTTGCTTATTTGTTCACTGACCGAGTCACTTAATAGTGTTACTGAGCATCGTAGCACTCGAGCAAGACGTGCGGTGGTGCTCACAGGAATCCACGCGCGTGACAGAATGGCGTGGAGCTGCGCGCACGCATCTCACCGGTGTTGATTTGCTTTTTCAGAGTGGTAAAAGAAAAATTGTTTTTCCTCTCCCACGGATGTATCACACTTTATTTATCCATTCACCTGCTGAAGGATATCTTGGTTGCTTCCAAGTTTTGGCAGTTATGAATAAGGCTGTTATAAAAATTCATGTGCGGGTTGTTGTGTTGACATGAATTTTCAATTCCGTCCGGTGAATACCAAGGAGTTTGATTGCTGGATTATGTAGTAAGAGTATGTTTAGTTTTGTAAGAAACCACCAAACCGTCGAAAGTGGCTGTACCATTTCGCATGCCCACCAATGATGGGCGAGAGTTCCTGTTGCTCCACATCCTTGTCAACATTTGGTGTGATCGGTGTTCTGGATTTTGGCTATTCTAATAGATGTGTGGTTACCATTGTTTTAATTTGAATTTCACTGATAACATATGCTATGGGGCATCTTTGCATGTGCTTATTTGTCATTTGTGTATTTTTTTTGGTGAGATGTCTGTTAAGGTCTTTTGCCCATTTTCTTAAGTTGAGTTGTGTTCTTACTGTTGAGTGTTAAAGAGTTCTTTGTATATTTTGATTAACAGTCCTTTACCAGATGTGTCTTTTGTAAATATTTTCTTCTAGTCTGTAGTTTGTCTTCTCATTCTCTTGATGCACTTCCTTTCTATTAACAAGCTAATGATAATAATTAGCTGGTAAAATACAGAAAACAGCCTTTCCTCTGAGTTTTGCCCACATTCTTGGGAGCTGATTGTGCTCTTAAATACATGGGCAGCAGCTCTGTGTGAGGGTTCTGATTATCAGCGCAGGCTCTAGGATCTGTTAACCTGGGTATAATCTGGTTCCACTGTCTACAAGGTACACAGCCTGGCTAAATTACTTAATCTCTCTGTCCTCAGTAGCCTCAATCACAGATAGAGGTAAAACCAGTACTTATCCTGGGGTAGCCATCAGAATAGAATGAGCTAATCTCGTATTAGGATTTGGTGCAATTGATGGGAAATAATAAACTCTCCAAAAGTGTTATTATGGCATGATATTTTAATGTCCTTTTTTGGTGTTAGTGTCTTAATTTCTAAGTTTTTAGTCTTGTAAGTATTTTCTCTTTTTGGAATATGAGTGATTTCAGGAATGGTTATGAAAATCATATCTGTAGTCACATTGTGGCACTCAGGAGTCTACTGTTCTGAGGGCTCTGTTCTTTATGCTGAGAAAGTTTTTAGAGATCCCTTCTCTTTTTGTTAATTTTTAAAGTGAAATTTAAATGGCTCATCCATTTGGGTAGCTTGGTAACACTTGTTATTACTGTTGGACTTTTCTTTCATCTAACCCCATGGGCAACAGACATTTGGGGATCCGTGTTCAATTTTTTCTGTTGAATGAAATGACAGCTTTGCTGCATACTATAGCACTGTCTGTATTGTTTTTTTCATACAATACAATATAATAATAATTATATTAATAATGACTCCCACTTATTGATTACCTACTGTAATTTAGATACTGTGTTAAGCACTTTGCATATACACATTCTCATTAATTTTCATATATTATCATCCTCATTTAATAAATGGGAAAATTGAAATTTAGATAGTTAATTGACTTGCTCCAGTCACCCAATCGGTGAGATGTAGGGATGGCATTTGACCCTAGACTCCACTACTCCATGTTCCTAACCACTCTGGGAATACCTCCACCAGACACTCTGCTCCAGAGAGTCTCAAAACATTGTTCCAAAACCACCTGCATAAGAATAACTGAGGGGTGGTTAAAAATATCCAGCTTCCTGGGTCCCACTCCAGACCTATTGAGTCAGGCTGTCTGCTTTCTCTCCCTTTCTGAACATACCTCATCCCCACAAACATGTTCTACTTTATCAGAAGACAGAAACCTTCTAGATCATGGGAGGAGAGAAGAGATGTCAGGAAGTTTGGTAGAACCGAACTATGAACAAAGGCTGCCAAAATGTTGAAAAAAAGCTTATGTTATATCCTTTCTTCCTCTAGAGTTTTCAGGTTTGTTTTTCTGAATCTGTTTCTGTGGCAATATGGCTGTACTGTTTAGAGGTTTTCCTTTATGCTGGGCATTTCATTGTTCCAGATCTAGATATAGGAGGTAATGAAAAGAAAGCCAACCAATCACACTCTTGGAGAAATCAACTGGTAATTCAGGTTTGGATGACTTTGAGGACAAAGGTCAAAGTGAAAGTACATTGGTTCTTTCTGGATAATAGCATATTCTTTAAAATAAAAGCCTAACTCCTCAGTGTGAGAGGTAGATAGGTTTTAGTTCAACCAAATGGATAAGTTTTTTCTCTGCCATCTGTAGAAATTGGATTATGTTCTTTATATGGTTGTTGTAAAGATAAAATGAGATATGTTCATAATAAACTCTGGTAAACTAACAAACATTCGTATTATTTTATCATGATTATCATTATTGTTGCTATAAACTATCACTGGTAGGAACTGTTAAATAGATGAAATGAAAAAGAAGTCTTTTGATAAAGAACTTCAATGAAAATTTAAAATAGCAATCCCAATGACTTATTCCTACTTCAAATGTCTGCTAAAAATAGATAATTACAGACCACCTTATTCTGCACCATTGAGAAATATATGCCCCTTCATCCTTCACATAAAAGGATGCTTTGTTCAAATCCTCGGGTGCTTGGAATCCTCGGGGAGAACCTGTCAGCATGATGAATCTCCATGTTCTGACAGGAGCTCAGTCTGCTGGATGGTATTTTGGAGCAGGTCCTTGGGGAAAGAATACTTCATTCCAAATGAAGGTCACAATGATTATTACTGGGCAATGGGATATTGCTTTGCCATTGTAAGTCATTGGGGTCGAATAAAAATTTCCCAGAAATAGTAACTGTGCTGCGCTTGGCTGACCCAGGATCCCCAGGAGTTCTCTGTTCAAGACTAAATGAGGCGCTCAGCAGAGAATAACCCCTTTTTGCACAGCAGCCTTTGGCTGTGTTGTCTGGGGGCTGCTGCAGCCAGGATGAATGGACTTGCTCTGACTTAACATGCTCAGAGGTTTCAGAGGGAATGGTATTGTACTCTCCCATTGAAAATAATGATTGAAATTGGGTGACCGTATTTGCAGCTTGGCTGGGAAAGGCTACTAAGACCGTGACACGCACACTTCTGGCGAACGTTGCCAATTCTCCTCTTTGCCTGACCGACTCTTCCTCATAGTTTAAAATGCAGTAATTACCTGCAGCCTCAATAACACACCCAACAGATAGATCTCCAGCCTCGTCAGTGCCTTGCCGTTGGAATCACACGTCCACTTTCGTCCATTCCCACTGCCACTGGCCAGCTTCTGGCTGCCATCGTCCCTCCCCTGATTTGCTTCAATTGTCTCTCATACTGACCCTGCAGTCCTGTCTCTACCCTCAAAAATCTAATTATGTCACAGTCTTGTTTAAGTCTCTTACATGTAACTTGCAGAAAAACTTGTAAGTCCAGATGAGTCAAAAAAACAAACCAGCATACACAACAGAAAAGAAGAAGCATGCAACATCTTACCACCCACCTATAACGACTATTAAGACTTAACTGTAAAGATTCATAGACTTTATTTTCTATTTGTATGCGCGCATATATATATATATATATATATATATATAAATTCCCAGAGTAAAATTATACTGTAAGTATTGGATATTATCTTGTCTTTTTTACATGGTAACATATCACAGCTTATTACCCTATAAAAGGATTTTATCTACATTGTTCTATTATATTTCATTATAGGTATAAATTACTGTATATAACCAATACCACCACCACTCTTTTATTCTTTTTAATTTTTTTCACTTTATAACTAACATTATAAATTACAGCCTTGTTTAGACACCATTACATCCATCCTTAAATAATTCCTTAGGATATTTTTCTACTACTACTATTGTTGAGTTAAAGGCATGTACATTTGTGTATGCTCTTTCTCTAGTATAATATTCGGTCTATTTTTTCAGTTTATACCCACATGTACCAATTCTACAGGCTCATCTGTATTTTAACTTTTTATTTGTAATTATTCAAGGACTTCCATACCATGTCCTCTTCAGCCTTAGCCCTTTAGTTCTGCTCCAGCTCTCCATGGATTATAGAATATATTTAAGCATATTTTTAAACATTCAATATTAATGTCATATGTCATTTTGTTACCTTCACACACAAAAGGTTACTTGCAGCCTATAAAATCCCGGGGCCCCAAACTATCCCCTTAAGACTGCGGATGCCTTCGCACAATGTTCTGATACTTGGGTTTGCAAAGAAATCTAACATCCCTGTGGGTGTTATAAGTAAGCAGTTTTGTTCTACCTAAAACTTTGGGGGACTTTTGCCTTAACCTTTGTCATCGCAGTGCCTAGCACATCAAACAAATGTGCGTTGAGTGGATGAATAAAAACGCCGTGTTAAGGTGTGAGTGGAGGATGGAGGCGGCATGTTACCTTTTCAATCATCGTGCCTCAAAGTGGTGAGCCCTCGGGATCCGCTACACAAGCCTCACTGTCCCTCTTTTTTTTAAGCTCAGGAAAGATTCCTTTTGTTATAGGGTCGATTCTGCTTTTCTTCTATTTATTCTAGCTTCTCTTCCGGGCACACTCTGCCGTCTTCCACTCCCGTCTCCCCTTATTATATTTTGACTCCCCGTTCTTCCCTGGCCTCTCAGATCTGTTCCTTCCAGGAGCTGATTACGGATTGGACTATTCTTTGGTTGTTTGTCGCCTCAGCGGTTTTTTTTCACGTCTTGTTTTGTTTTGTTTTGTTTGTTTGTTCGTTTTTGTTCTCCTTTCCCACAACCGCTCCCTTTGTGTCCTCCTGTCCCTTTACTTGCCCTGTCTTTTCGCTCATGACACTGTTCCTATTTACGCCTTCTTACATCTTTGGATGACACCAAAACGTTTTCTTGAAATGTATTTTTCTGGTCATTGTGGTACATTTTTTTTTCAGAGATATCCTTTTCTTTGGAGCCTTCCAAATACCGTTTCCCTTTTTTCTTGGTATAAAGTATGCTTCTGTAGTTCCAAATTATTTGATGGCTTTTTTTTTTTCCCCAAAAAGTAACCAGATTTCCTTTTCGGATTTGACGATTAGAAGTAGATATGGCAAACGGATTACTCTTATGCCTGTTCTCTGTTCAGCATGTTGTGAACCAAAAATAAATGCTCTTTATTACACTGGAAGGCCAGATTAATATACAAACAGCTCCAGGCCTGCTCCAAGTTTCTGACGGGTCTTTATCCAAAGAAGGCCTTTTCTCTTCTTCAATTGCCTGATTCCTTACGACACTTAATTATTGTAGTTAAGTACATACACTCACACCACACACGCCCGTACTACCAGAAGCCTTTTCTCAACTCACACAGCCAGCTCTCTACTTAGGGGACTACACATCGCGTTACATCCTGAGCCTGCTTCTGAATCCTGCCCATTTTCCCTTGGGACTTGTATTCCGCTCCAGAAAGTAGTTCATGGTGTAAGGAGTGCCCCTCTGTCTGCCTCATTGCCCGGTGGCCTCCAAGACGAGCTCCTCCTTGTCCAGTGGACCAGATCAGGCCACAGCTAGTACCTCAGTCTTGTATTCGTTGACAATCTGTGCCTCGTGGAACTAATCCAGGTGTGGCGTCGAGGGCTCCTTGACCCGTTTCTCAGTGTAACTCCATTCGCCTTCTAAGCAGGGTCGATTCCTCTCCGATTCTGACATTGGATTGTCTATCAGTGGTGGTTTTCGGTAGTAACGAGAGTTTTAATTTTTTTTCCTCCATATTTTTAAAGTGAGAAAATGGAACAGGTTGCATTGAGGGCCGGGAGCCAGGCACAGTCCTGAACCAGAGGCCCATCTAGATTTCTAGCATGAGAGAATGGAAACAGTCTGTGACTCAGGAACACACGTTGGCAGCAGCGTGAGAACACATCTTAAATTCTCATTAGAGAATCAGGTGTGCAATACGCGTTTATTTCGCGAAGTGCCAGCTGTATGAAAAACCTCTTGCTCGTTTCACACAGCATTTCTGAAACTTCTGCAGTGCACAGACTGTCATCATTATCCAGGGACAACGTGCTATCATTTTTTTCTTAGGGCAGATCTTTTCTGGGTCACCTGCTGCTCCGAAAGCTCTACACGATCCGGCATGCTAGCCATCTGATTCCCCTCCCAACGACATCATAAGAGCAAAACCCCCTTTTGCAGCGAATTATGCCAGCCATCGTCGTGCGTCTAAGTGAGAGCAGAAAAAAATGTCTCCCCTTGCCTCTCCTGAGAGGAGCAGGGAGGGCAGGGGGTGTTTGCATGCTTGGCACATGCGCCCTCAGGGCATTTACCACCAACTCCAGCCCTTGGATAACCAGCCGCTCACTGCGTAGACCCCCCTTTGCAGTTATGAGGTCCTGAGCTCACACACGCCTGGCATAGTTACAACATGCCGTGGGCTCTGGATAAACCCTCAGAACAAACTCCATCCTCTCTGTTTCCTGCTGACCTTAGGTGCCTCCTTACCAAGCCAGCAGGCTTGGGAAACGCATGAGCTTTGAGGTCAAACAAACCAGCGTTCAAATTAGAACTGTGTCACCTGGTGTCTACTGGTACTTTGTTAAGACAGAGGACTCACCTACCGGGTTAATCCCTGTGCTCACTCCTCTAAAAGGCCACAGTGGTACTTTTCTAGGGCCAGAGGATCCTAGAAAATCCTTTAAGTGAATGGAAGGGCACGCATTGGACATGCTTGATGGTGCTCGAAATGTCCTATGCAGGACGTGTCCCAGTGAAAATAAAACGCTTTGGGTTCCAGAGGCCACACCCACACCTGCTGGGCATGCGCACTGGCCACTGCTTGATCACTGCCGAAGAGCGTCCTCGGATTAACATTATCCACTCTGCAATCCCAGGAGTTGAAAGTAGTCTTTTCCTAAGGTGAGACCCCGATGGTCCTGCTGTGCCTTTGGGATTATGTCTCATTCGAGGGCCTGGCCGATTCAGAGCAGGAGTAGAAGAAACTCTGCACCAAATTCTACCTCGACCGGGACTGCCTCCGGGGTTCCCAGGGCTTCATCCTGGAAGTGAATTACTTCTCACATTTCATTGGCGGGAACGAATTACATGACCCCGTCCAGAAAGGAAGACTAGGGAATGGAAAATAGTGGACATATGGCATTACTTCTGCCACAGATGTAAGATAAGGCCACACAGAATGTTCTGTAAGGCTGACTGACAGTTCCCTGGGAAAGGCACCGGAGCTCTGAGAGTTTTCTGACTCTTGGACGTCTCAGTGTGTGGGCTCCTTCATAATCCACTGGGGCCCGATTGGCTGTCAAAAGAGGATTTCTTTGCGAGAAGGACCTTCTGGAGTCACATTCCCATTTACTTATTCAAAGTGCAATGCTGGCTTAGGACAGCATTGCCTCTCTATGCTTGAGCTTTTTGATTTTACTAAATTAGGTATTCTTTCTTCACTGCCTTTCAAGCAGCCCAATTGCGAGGCCATCACATCTCTGCTCCATTCTGAAGCATCAATCAGCCGAGGGGACTCGGCAGCAAGGACAAACGTCCACTCTGGCTGACGGGCTTCTCTTGCTCTCTTCCTCACCTCGGGTGTCCCCAATTAATCTTCCTCCAGACACTGGGAGCACAATAGGACTTGTCATTTGTGCTAATCTGGGCACACATATCTCCACCGTGAATAGCGGACCCTGGGGCTTCGTTTCAGAGATCACTGATGCTGGGCCGAGATGGGGGGTTTGTGATCCTAGTACAATTTCTCATGGACATGCCTGTGGTCCTTCAAAACGAGAGCAGATCTTTATTCACCTGGCTCCTGGTCTCTGTGGCACTCCTTGACGCGTAGCTGAAGTCGCCAGACAGCACACGTCCACTTCCGGCCCTGACCCAGCTCTGCCTCCCTTCTGAGGCTGGTCACGGGTAGCTGAAGGGGTCTTGGCTGGGCAAGACCAGGGACCCCAACTTGGTCAGCCTTGGCGCTCACGTCCCAGCTCTGCGAAGTGGATACCTACCTTCTCTCTGAGTTGATTTGAGGGGATCTGCCATCTTTGGGAGTGCCGAGGGAGTCTTATCGGCATTCAAACAGATGGCGGTCCTTCTCTGGGGCAGTTTTACGGTTGCATCTTACGGGCACCTTTGTGCTGTCACATTCCGAACCCGTGTTTCTGTTTGTCTTTCATACTGGGATTTCTACAACCACAGCCACGTAGTGGCATGCTGTCCAATTACGGCAAGTGGCCACTAGTCTCCAAAAATGCCCTCTTCCCCCGCGAGCCCTGTTCCACGTTATTCACATCCTCGTGTGGTCTTCTCCTCTTGAATTTTCTCTGGGCTGCAACTCACGCGTCACCAATGGAAATGGCAGAAGTGACTCTTCATAACTTTTAAACCTGGGACACAGGAGTGCTTTCAGCTTCTACCTGGTGCTTTTGAACCCCAGCTGACACCCTGCAAGGATGCTCTGGTGGGCCCCCTGTGAGGAGGGACTGAGGAATCTGCCCGAAAGCCCTTGCCAAGCTCCCAGCAGTCGGCCAGCATCAGTGTGCCAGCCGTGACATTCAAGCCATTCCCAGCTGAATCCCAGACATCATAGAGCGATGATGAGCTGTCTCATCGTACTTGATTGATTTTCTAACCCTCAGAAACATGAGGGGACATCAGCTGATGTTTTAAGCCACTAGCATTTGGGATTGTTACATAGCAATCGATGACCAAGACAAGGGACACTTGTTTACGTGAATAATATTCCCTGGAGCGGTCCAGTGGACATGGCGCCTGGCACGTGGTGCGCAGTGAGTTTGCGATCCTGCTTCTTCAGGTCCCTGTGTCTGGAGGGACTTAGGACCAGGCCCAGAGAGATGGCTTGCTTCTCCCCAGTTCCAGTCTTTATCTGGGGAGAGAGTTCTGTGCTCTAGTCCTGAAGCCTGGTCCTCCCTACCATGAAGTGAAAACAGGCCCTTAAATATTGTGCTTAATCCCCTGTTTGTTCTGCAGGGCCCCTGCTCCCGCCGTCTTCCTGCCTAAGCGTTTACTCTTGATTTCTGGCAGCCAGAGGTCTCATCGTTAATTATTATTATTTTAAATATATATTGTTCTAGAAGTTCTAATTTGGAGTGGAGGTAAGGTTAAGATACAAAGGAAGAATTCCAGAGGCGGCTCCATCTGACGTTTTAATGGAATTTCCTGGTTTCTCTCTAGAATATTTTTGGGTATTTGCTCCCTACATCGTGAGACTCCGCTAGCAAAACCATGGAAATGCTAACTCTTTTAAAAGACATAAACTCATTCAGAAAAAGAATGCGTTTAAGCCCCAGAAGATTCAATTCCCAGTTGTCTTCTATTGTTCCACTAAGATGGAGCTGACGATTTGAGTTCTGTTGCTGTGGGGACTAGGCTGGGCAGCTAGTGACCATGCAGGCACCTCCCTGCCCAGTCTGTGTTTCTTTTTAACAATAGCCAGAGTGCTGCGTCCTTAAGAGCCTGCCCACTCGTCATCCGTCTCCGTGAAGGCAGCAGCTAACGGGCCCGGGCTGCTGGTGTGCATCTCCTAGGAAATGTAGAGGAGGCTTTTTTTTTTCCCCCCACTTAAATTTTAATAAAACTAGCAGATGGGGACTCAAGCTGTAATATTCAGCAAGAGAATTAATACACTGAAATGTGACCCTTTGACAGATACTAAAATGAATATAAGGTTATCAGGGCAAGCCAATGGAGGAAAAAAATAATTAGGGAAGGAAGGAAACTGGAAAAAGAACTAAGATGATTAAGTCTTTTGAGAAATGAATAAAAGACTCTCTCAGAAGTAATTAAGTCTGCTCCTTAGATCCACACACTGCTTTTACACATCTCTGCTTTAAATCGCGCCTCCACTTAAAGAGGCCAGTGATGGCCCAGTGCCCTACTTTACTGTACCCCAACTCCTGGTCCTCAGAGGCGCCTCAGTCCGGCTTCGACCTTCCCCCGGGACAGTTATTCTTACCCTCGGCTGCACTTCCGAATCACTGGGACCTTTATGGATTGTGGATGCCTTCTCACACACGAAAAAACGGATCCAACACTGTAATCAACATGCATGTCGATTACGTCATTGTGTATACACTATCATAGCCACCACTCGGCTTCGGTATGGGATTGGAATTTTGAAAAGATCACCACGTAAAGGAAGAACATAAAAACACAACAACAACAAAAGAAAACACGGCAAGGAATATAAGTGAAAAAGTGGATTGGAGAAGTTAGAGTTTCAGACGGGCATCTGCGACCTCAGACGATTTATTAAATTAATATTTATTAATTATACGCTAGATGGGAGAACTCTGCTGGGTGCTGAGTGCCAAGGGACAGGGAAGATATCGAAACGAAATGAAACGAAGCATAATCCTTGCTCTCTGGTGGGTCGCAGTACCGCGGGAGAGATAATATAAATAAGTAGCTATAATACAAGGCATACTATAAAAATTGGAATGGCACAGAGACCTGTAAATCACTTATAATGGGGAAATAAAGATAAGATCATGTGGTGGATTTCTGTGGAAAAATTAACAGGGAAAATACTGACGCCTGCGGCCCGTCCCAGAGATGCTGATGTCATTGGTCAGGGTACGACAGGGCTTCGGTGCTCTCGCGAAGCCCCTCATGAGTGGAAGGGGCGGCCCCTGCTGAGCGGGGTGCTGTGTGTATTGTCTTACCCACTGTTTCTGCGCAGATGTAGGACAAAGGAAGGGACATTCCAAGAAGCCTGGACCCAAGTCTCAATCTCCCAAACAACCACAGCAGACAGAGCTAGCATTTCTTAGCGGGCTCTGGGCTGGGCATTTCGTGGGCCCTGCCTTAGTGTTGCTCAACCCTGGCTACACATTCAGCTCATCTGGGGGATTTTGGAAAACTAGCCGATGTCTTCGTCTGACCCTAGACCTAAATCAGGATCTTCGGTGTGGTGCCTGGACATGACCGTCTTTTATTTATTATTATTATTGTTTCCAAATTTCAGTTGCTCTTACAATTGATTCTTATCTCCAGATAGTCGAGAATCAGTAGCCTTGGACTTCATAAGGTGCCTCTAGTCTCATATTTATAAACCAGGCTCCTTCATGGGGTCCCCGTTTGTGAGCCAAGCAAGTGTTTGCCACCCTGAAAATGCCTTTTCTCTCTCAGCAGCCTGTTTTCTAGGCCAGGATGGCACCCTGTCTGCCTCTGTGGGAGACTTCCCTGTTATTGAAAATCCATCTCCTCTGGAATTGCCTTCTTGATTTCTCTCATGAGAATATGATCATGCTGTTTTTGAAACCCTCTTAGCTCTTCCTTTTATAATTTTTTCCTCACAACGTTTTCCTCTGTCTAATGTTATTTCAATGAACAACTTTGATTTCTCCCTGCTGTTGGGGAGCCCCCAGCAAAAGACTGTTTCCCATTACTTTCACTTCCCTGCCGGGCCTCGCAGAGGGCCTTGTGTGCAGCACACCCCAAATTAGTATTTTTCCATTGAATTAGTTCACAGACCAAGGAGAGCATCTCGACCATCTAGTATCAGGCCAAATAGAAAGGTCTTTATCTTATTGGCTAAAAGTTCTGATTATCTGTGGCCTTTGACACTTTAGTGTAGGAAGCACCAAAGGCACTTTAGTCACCAATAGTGGAGTCTAGAAACAGGAGATTCACAGACTAGATTTGTCCCCTTCATTCCTCTGCTTTCTCTCCTCTCTCTGATGGGAGGCCAGTTTGTGTAATTAGTCTGAGGATCTTGAGGAGAGGACCAAAAGAACTAGGAATAGACCTTCTCCCACAAACCTACTGAACTTGCTGGGTTTGGTCAGAAAGTAGTCTTTCTGGGTACTCTAAGTAGGAAGGGCTTCGGATGCAGGAAATTAGAGATTTAAGCCAGCTCAGGAAAGCTTTGGCTTCCCTACCAAAGCTTCAAAAAATTGAAAAGCACCTGAATGCCTAGAAAGCTACTACAGGAGACCTAAGCACCTTTGGGTAAACACCCCAGCTTTTAACCGAAGTATCCATCCCAGCAGCTCAGCCCTTGTGCTGTGGGCAAGCCGAATCCCTCGGAGTGGGGCATTTGGCTTCCGTCTAAGCTCATCAGTGTAACTGTGTATCTTGTTCACACTGATGAGTTCACCTTTGAGCACATAGCTCAAGTCAGGTCAGTGAGGTACATGTCAAGGTTTGCCAAGCACTGCTGGGAAGCATGCCTTTCTACGCTTCTAAGAAAACTTCCGGAAGTCACAGTCTTTCCCTGTGCATGAGGACAAGAGAGTTCCCCAGGAGTCATTAGTAGGCATCTGTTATGGGTTGAATTGTGTCCCCCTGACCCAAATTTATTTGTTGAAGTTCTAACTCCCAAAGTCCTATCACCTGAGAATGTGATAGTATTTAGAGACAGGGCCTTTAAAAAAGTAAATAAGGTGGAATGGGGTGAGACCTAATCTACATAACTAGTGTCCTTCTAAGAAGAGATTAGGACACAGACATTCACATACACAGAGGAAAGATCATAGGAGTACAAAGGGCGAAGATGGCCATTACAAGCCAAGGAGCGAGGCCTCAGAAGAAACCAAACTTGCCAACATTTCACCTTGAACTTCCAGCCTCCAGCACTGTGCAGAATAAGTTTCTGCCCTGTAAGCCATCCAGTCATAAAGAGCTTATTTGTTATGGCAGCCCCAGCAAACGAGTACAGCATCCTGTGACCAGGATGCAGGACGAGGCTTCAGGGGATGCCTTCTGCCATGCCAGAGACAGGGCCCTTGGCGGTGCTTCTGTATCACCAAAGCAAGTCAAGCCCCAGGCTTATTCTGCCCCTGAACTTTGTTGACAACAGCAAAATTGTCTCCTTTATTGTTTCATTGTTTGAACTCTAACTTACAACCAAATACACGACTGTGCTCTTAGTAACGAGAACCATGCCTCATTACCGTAGTGCTCAATAATATCTGTTGAATGACTAAAGGAAGGAAAGAAGGAATAAGCCGGGTAAGGAATCATTGTTTGGTGACCTGGGAAGCCCAGCGAGGCAGCAAGCGACAGTGAAAGTCAGTGCCTTTCCCAGGTCACGAAGCAAAGCCAGAGAATAAAATGAAACCCAATTTCTCTAAAAAAAGAAAAAGCTTTCCTGGGAGAATAGTTCATTCTTATTAGTTGAATTATTCTCTTAGTGATAGGACAATACCTTCTTTCCTGCTCGAGAACAATGAACTTTTCTTTGGTGAACATGTACCATTTCTTCTCAGAGTAGGGGACAATGGTGGTATTGTACAGCCACTGTCAGAACAGTCACATTAATTCAGATGTTAGCCAATTAGACAGTCTTCGGCGGAATGAGAGAGTCATATGGTAGAGAGATTTCATAGCGTTAAATAAGTAAAAAAGAGCACAGAAATGTCAGAAAAAGAATATACACTTAAAAATATACACATAAAAAGCTTTAGTACAGGAAACATACTTAAATTTTAAGCAGTGTGTTTTGTATTCTTTTTACATTTTATGGAATAAAAGGTGAAAGATGAGATAATAAGGCATTAGACAGTTGTGAAAAGGAAAATACTGAGGTGTTGACAGAACTAAAAAGGTAAAAGGTAATATGAAAAAATAAAAGTTTTGATATAATTGTAGGAAAAATAACTTTTAAGATACTTTAGAAACAATAAAATGTAGAGTTAACACTGCTGATAATGGAATCAAAATCAAATTGATGATTAGAAAAAGCTTAGATAATTCTTCCAAATGGAAGAACCAAGCTATAGGACCAAGATATTTAAATGATGATAGAGAAAGACCATAGTTACAGATGTATGACTAGTTAGTGGTCCAGAACTTAAGATAAGAATAAATAGAAGATAATAATCACATATAAATAAAATGAGCTAATAAACCACTTTAATCTGCAGACCAAAAGAGCGTCCTCGGCAAATAACACAATTGATCTCACAGACCAGTAAATAGAAATAGCCAGGTAAAAATATAATTCTCGATGAAAAAAATCTAGAAGAAAAGACAAAATTTGATAACTCATAAAGAAAGTCTCAGGCTGACTTAAGACTCCGCCTTTGTAATATGAAATGCTCGGAGTCAGTGCAGCAGCATCCATGAGATTTAAGTTGTGAATTCAAGATTTCTATACCTTTAAATTTTCATTGTTGTGGGCATATGACAAAGACTTTTTCATTAATGCCAGGTGCTTGAAACTCCTATCTGGGTACCAACCCTGAAAGGGAAAAACCTGTTTGAAGTACTCCAGAAAATTGAGATCTATATCAAAATAGACAGATAGAACCAAGGATGGGAAAGCCAACTGTTGGTGAGAACGGAAACATTCGAACACAGAAATACTTGGTAAATATTGCAATCATAGTCACAAGCAGAAGACAAATGACAAATATATTTTTAAAATATGATTTTATTAAGATACTTTGTCCAGCACTTGGCAAACAAATGCAATAAAAAGAAAATGGATGAACTTAATATTAACATCACATAAATAAAATTTAAAGCGAAGTCAATAAATCACACTAAAAGGATTGTGTGTGGTCTGTGTGTGTGTGTGTATGTGTGTGTGCACGCACATGTGCATACAAGCCACACAAACCTATGTTGAAAATATACTAGTCAGGAGCCTTGCAGAACCAAATAATAAAATATTAAAATTAATAAAATGAATATTGGTTCAAAAATATTAGAAAATGAAAGTGTGGAAGTTCTTAACAGTGCTTTTAGTTACCCATGCTTATCAGATAGGCAAGAAATATATGAAAGCTGAGAAAATACGAGGACCATAATTAATAAGGACAAATTTTAAAAGATAGGTACAAAGAATACCTTGAGAGACTGAATACACGTCTGGGTAATGGCCAGACTACACGTGAAAATAGAACTCGGATCCACAGCCTTCAGCAACCAGCCTAGAAAGCCAACTGATAACCCAGAGGAATTGACTCCAACTAGCCAGGACTTGGCTAATCATGGACAGCTTCCCTAACATTTGGCAAGATAGCCAAGAACACTCCATGGAGAAAGAAGAGTCTCTTCAATAAATGGTACTGGGAGAACTGAGTATTCACATGCAAAAGAATTAAACTGGACCCCTATCTTACAATACTCACAAAAATTAGCTCCAAATAGATTAAAGACAAATGTAAACCTGAAACCATAAAACTCCTAGAAGAACACGTAGTGGAAAATCTCTTTAACGTTGGTCTTGGTAATGATTTTATGGGCATGGCACCCAAAGCACAAGCAACCAAAAGAAATTCAACCAATGAGACTATATCGAACTTAAAAGTTTCTGCAGAGCAAAAAAAAAAAGATCAACAAAATAAAAAGGCAAACTACAGGATGGGAGAAAATATTTGCAAACCATCTATTTGATAAGGGATTAATAGCAAAATACATAAAAATGTATACAACTCAATAGCCAGAAAATAATCTATTTAACTTATGTGTACTGTAATCGAATACAATTTTCCCAAAGGCAATATTTGGATGACCTACAGGTACATGAAAAGGTGTACAACATCACTAATCATCAGGAAAATGCACGTCGAAACCACAAAGAGCTATCAGCTCACATGTGTTCGAATGACTAGTAACAAAAAGACAAGATGATAAATATCTATAAGGATATGGAGGAAGGAGGAAGTCTTACACATTGTTGTTGGCAGTGTAAATTGGTGCAGTCACTATGGAAAACAGTATAAAAGTCCATCAGAAAGTTAAAAATAAAACTACCATATAACCCAGCAATTCTACTGAAGGAAATGAAATCTCCATCTTTAAGAGATATTTGCATCTTTATGTTCACGGCAACACTGTATACCACAACCAAGACATGAAAACAACCTAAGCGTCCATCAATGGATGAATGGATATAGAAAATCTGGAATATTATTCAGTCATAGAAAGAAGATTCAACATAGATAAATCTTGAGTGCAATATACGAAGGGAAGTAGGTCAGACAGAGGAAGACGTACTGTACGGTTTCACTTGTATGTGGATTCTAATAAAAAAATTTGATGTCATAGAAACAGAGAACAAATTGGTGGTGCCAGAGAGTGGGGTGTTCGCAGCCTACACACTTCTAGTTATGAGATGAATAAGTTCTGGGGATATAATACATAACGCGGTGACTAGAGTAAAGAACATTGTATTGTATATTTGAAAGTTGCCCAGAGAGAAGTTTATAAAATTCATTAACACACATACGTAAATCATAACTCATGTGGGGGGATGGATACTGACTTACATTGTGGTAATCATTTAGCAGGAGACACACTTATCGCTTTGGACACCTGAAGCTTGTCCATTTTATCTCAATAAATGTGAAAAAATATAAAGTGTAAAAATTTAAAAACGATCAAAATTAAGATAAAGAAAAGAGGTAAGTATGTAATTCAAAAATCTAGGGGAGAGAAGGTGAATGAAACCAGTGTGGGAAAGTGGTATTGAAATCCACGTATGGCCGTGGACACCTCAGTGCTCACGTGGTTTCGTCTCTCTTGCTAAACCTCTCAATTTTCTGTTTTCAGGCAATCTATCAACAGGAATGTTTTGAGGGTGGAGAATTCCTTAGTTCATTAATAAAAGAGTCTCCAGAAAAGCTATTCTCTTTTACTAATATGAGAAGATTTTGCCCTTTCAGAAGCGAAAAGTTATCTGAATATGTGCCAAAAAAATATGTTTTCTACTTGTCTTTGTTGAACACTCAAGGGGAGTTACTGTCATTAACTCTCTTTCTTTATTGCATTTGACTAAAACTGATAAGCCATTCTTGAAGATGATAAATGACTAATAAATTTTAATTGGCACTTTAGCTCATAAAATATAAACAGTCATTAAATTCATCCAGGAAATTGTTAGAATCGAAGTGCTAAAAATTACAGAATGTGCGCAAATAGCAGCTTGAAGATCTTTCGGTTTCCTTCCATTCTCAAGAGCTAAAATTCCTAATGGATACAGAGAAGAATTGGTTGAGATTTTTTTTTGAATGGGTCGGAGATGTGGAGAAGAGGAAAGTAAGTTAGAAGAGGTGCAAAATTGAAACAGTTCCTCCATTCAGAAGTTCTGATAAGTGGTATGATTTCTGCCTTCACGAGTACGTGAGTGTTGCCATAATTGATGTAGGGTAAAGAAAGACAGATTAGTTTTGGATTCTTCTCTGATACACTGGCCACAGTGGAAGAAAACGCTCCTTTTTAGACTATGCAAATGATACTTGAGTATGTGCGTAAGCATCATAATGGATGAACAGAGAGAATTCCTGCCCTCGAGGAAATAAATGGTTATGATTTTATAACTATCATAAGCCAATAAGGCTTTTGTTTTCATGGAGGTTTGAAAACAAGTCTCAGTGTGGATCTCTGTTGATGGCTTCTAGAACATTTTTCTCATAACATTTCCCATCATCATTTAGTCCTGGATTACCCAAAAGAACATTGGACGATTTAAAAGCCATAAAAGTGGCCTTTTTTGATGCAGTAAGTTCATTTGTATAACCTAAATAATAATACAAGATTTAATTATGAGACTATTCATCGTAGACTTGCTGATAATAACCGAAAGTTCGAGGGGGGAAGGATGTAAACAGAGCTTCATTGTCTAAACTTCTTTCTTGATGGAAGTAAAAACATGGAGGACACGTTATGCCAGAGATCAATACTTACCTGTTTCCTCTCATTGTTCCTTAGGACAAGAAAACTCATTTTATTCTGGCCAGTGAGTCCAAGTTAAAAACAAACAAACAAACAGACAGACAGACAAACAAACAGCTTTTCCTTCAGTTAGAGATGACAAATGAAATGCAAGTAAAAAATGAATGAGCGAGAGTTCTAGGAATGCCAGGACATAACAAAAAGGTCGTCTCTCTCAGGCCAGCCTGAGAGCTACACTGGAGCCCACCCTGAGGGCACCCTGATCACATACTTCCAGCCTCCAGACCCTGAGCAAACAAATTCCTGTTGTCTAAGCTGCCCAGTGTCCGGGATTTCAGACTAAGCAGACTAAGACACCTCCTACTTGATGCTGAGAGAAAAAGACCTGTAAAATTACAGTCATATTTAGGCAAATGTATTGGCATCGCGGTAATACTAACCACACCATTATGTGACAACAACTCTGCCGTGCCGAGTTGAAGCCACAGCC
Organism: Rousettus aegyptiacus; assembly: GCF_014176215.1. Lineage (NCBI taxonomy): Eukaryota > Metazoa > Chordata > Mammalia > Chiroptera > Pteropodidae > Rousettus > Rousettus aegyptiacus. Next base: position 39,944,056 of record NW_023416288.1, on the reverse strand, counting down.
TGTTTTAGCGTCACCCTTATAGGACCAGTGTCTTGTCAGTTGTTTCCCCCCATCACATAGAGAAGCCCAATATACGGTCCTCTGACAGAGGAAGTTTAGTGATAATATGCTTATTTTGCCGTTCTCCCTTAATCTAAGCCGTCGTTCGAAAATCATGAAGACTTCGGGCTATATGGGTTGGACTCGATATCACTAGAATATTTCCTTTATGTGTTAATTCTCATCACTATTGTTCCTGACACATATATTGTTCATTTTAAACCACATATATAATAAAAGAAACTGGAACAGCCCTAACATAGCAACTTCTTTAAAGAAAACGAATTTTGAAAGTGTCAGACGTGTGATTTTTCTAAACTTTTGTCAGTGTGAAGCTCTCTCTACCTCTCTGCCCTGCCTCTCTCCAAACCCAACTCAAAATGCTGCACTCACCTATTGAAGGTGGGATTCGGAGTTTAGGGGCGAGATATAATTTTATAATGGTACAAGATTATCAAATTTATTGAAAATTTTTCATATATTGACAGTTGTAAACCAGTGGCCTTTAGGCCAAATCTGGCCTGCACCTGTAGTTTGTTTGATCAGCACAGCCTGTGACAAAGATTGAGTTTGAATGCCTTTAAGGTGTGACCCTCCTCTATTCTGGCCGCATTTTTACTTGTCTCTTTGCCAGGCTCTTTCACACGCTTGGATACCTGCTCGCCTAAAGGCATTTGAGATTACAACCCCTCCTCTATATGGAGGTGACGTGTTTCGTAAATAAAGTTTGTATTGAAATAAACGACATAAAATGCCCAAATCATAAGTATGTACTTTGGCAAATTACCCATGTAACTCTGATCAGGGTCCATAAATAGAACACTGCTAGCACCAGAGGCCTGTCTTCGTTTGTGTTTCTCCCAAAGCAAATTCTAAGACAAAACTTGTCATAACGTAGACGTTGAAAGAGGAGCAAAAAGTAGAAAAGTGAAGATAAGACACAAGGCTGGAGCAAGGTAAATGGAGAAGTTTTTGGTGGAGCTAAAAATTTTGAAAATATATAATATATAATATTTGATTTTAAGGTATTTGCTTTTCTATGACACAATCTACGTTTGTTGCTTGAAACATTTGGTAGAGTCTTTTAGACATAAAAAGTCATGGTTCTGTGGATGATTTTAAAGAAAAAAAAAAGGAAGCTGAGTGCCTTGTTAGAGTCAGCCTAGAATAAACAAACAAACAAACAAAACCAACTAGGGAAGATGAGATGCCCATGAGAGAGAGAGAGAGAGAGAGAGAGAGAGAGCGCTCAAGTTCGGTGGCATTAAGAACCAGAAATCATGAGGAAGAATATTTGTCCAGAAACCTGAAGACGTTTTGGGGAGGACCATGGCATGGGATAGGAAACTCAGATCAAATTTGTGTAAATCTCAAAGAATAGTTTCCTTTACAGATACCCGAGTAAACTTCATAGACTTACTCAAGACTCAGATATGTATTCTCTACTGAAAGATCTGAAATCACAGGGAAATGGAAATGGAGGAAATATTTTATCTTAAATAAGAAGTTAGTTCGATTTTAGACCCTTGGCAAAGCTTATCTCTCCAATAATTCCTCACTTGAAATACTCTTGATCTGACCCATTTGGGTTTTTCCAAGAGGGAAATAACAATTAAACAGACTATTTAGAATATTCATGAGAAATTAAGTCTAGGTTAATGCAGCAGATTACGGATTTGAATAGAACACACAACTTTTCTCTTTGACAATAGATGGCGAAATTCCATTTATTCATTTATTGTTTAATTCTGACAGCTCTTTAAATTCCAAGCTGATATTCTTGCCGTCTCTAAATTCTTACACTCTCAAAGCACAAGTGACGCTGTGGAGTGTTGGTCATAATATGGTAAATGAAGAGATATAATGAAAGGAAGTTACTGCATCCTCATTGGGGAATCTGCATCTCAGTGTTTGTTGGATATTCCTAATTACCCTTTACTCCCACAATCACAGGAATGGACAATGGGCTCCTGTTTGTAAGAAAGATTGACGGAGTTTTCTCCCATCACGAGTCTCTCCTTTGTGACTCGGGGTCCTCTTATCATCTCTGTATTTCTTAGTAGTGCCCTGTTTTACACCCTGGTCACTGGAGCCCGCTCAAACAGATGTGGTTGCTACTCTTGGTTAGACAGAAGGGTGGAAAATTTCAGGTTATCAACAATGCATGGCCAAGATTCCCTTGTATGTTACAGTGTTGTATTTTTTTTTATATAATTGTGGCTCAAGACTAAATTCTCAAGCACTCTTCGATGCTCTTACTGAAACAAAGTACAACCTGACAAGGTCGAAATGCACCCAACAACTTTCTGACAGTCATCTACCATTGCTCCTTGTTAGCACTTAACGCTTAAATTTTTTTTTTTTTTTTTGCATTTGCTTTACAGTCTGATTCAAATTAAACTCATATGACAGATAGCGTGTTTCCAGAGCCCAGGACTCCAAGCCTGTCTCAGGCTAGACCCTCTGGGAATCGCACCTGCCCGCTCCGTTCTCTGGCTCCCTCCTTGATTGTGTTTTGCTTTTGAACGCGAGCCCTACCAGTCTGAACTTGACCCGTCTCTCCGGGGGTCTGTCTTTCATAGATCATTGTTTGACATGAGAATGTGTCACCATGCCCCGCTAGGTGTGATGTGCTCACACTCTGACTATACTAGCCGTTCCCCAAATCCACGTTTAAGTATCCCGATCCCGGTCGCTATCTCACGTCCTTATAGCGTGCCCAGCGGTGGTCCCACGTGTCACTTACATTTCAAGAGCAATGCCCACAAACCGAAAGTGGCAAGGTACTGGAGACTTCACATTTGCTATTAAATAGAGACATTTCTGGTCCATTTTCTGGGATCTATTCTATAAGCTCATAAAATGCTACTGTACGGTAATATCACCTTAGTCAGCGATGGAAGCTGGTGTATAGGGAGAGTGGAACCCTCTAGAACCCTTTGGTGGCACCGATTAGTATTTTCAGGTCTGCTGTATAGTGAGTTATTTTTGTAATGGAATCTTATGGGTATTTAAATGTGTTAAATTTGATGGAAGAAACTTTCAAATATGGGTTTTACATCCCTGTAGAAATGGCTTGCAATTCCGCTGATGCCGTTTGGACTGATCGTCTACTTTTTCCAGGGGTAAAGTAATTGAACGTGAGGAGCCAGAGGAATTTTACACACAGCTCATTCCTCCCCCTCCTGCACGGTTTCTCACCTGTGACGGCCAGCTGAGTCACAAAGAAGGTCATTCTCGACTTCCTCTTCCTCCTCCACGTGGAGAACAGCACGATGGCGTTTCCGACAATGGTGACAACGAAGAGGACCCACAGAGTTATCAACTGCTCGGTCTGTGGGAAACAAAGCAACACAAAACCGCTGTACCTCACAGAATCGAGGCTCAGGCTTCAGTGCCAGGAGGTCGCTCTCCCGTCCCATATCCCCGCCTGGCGCAGCTTTCCTCTCCAGAGACCAAAGACACGTGGTCCTTATTGACACTGATAGTGGATTTTGATGCAACTTAAAAAAAAAAAAATTCTCTTTGGAAATATATGTCAAGAGACCAAAAGAATATCTATTCTTTGGCCAAGCAATTTTAAGTCTACGTGAAAGAATTCAAGGTGTGAAAAAGAACGCTATCATTGCAAAGATGGCGTGCTTGCTGTACGAAGAAATTGGAAATAGTTTAAAGATAACAGGAGAGTTAGGTAAATAAAATACTTCAATTCAGTGAACTATTTTGTAGCTATTAACAATGACAGCCATAAAGATTATGTAATAACATTGAAAATGCTTATAATGATAGGTAGAAAAACATGATAAAATTATATATTGGATATGATGACAACTCTAAAATTATACTTGTAGGAAAAAGACTGAAGTATACTAAAATGTTAATAGTGGTTATTTTAGGGTAGCGCGATTATGGGTTATCTTAATCTTTTTCCTTTGATAGAATTTTACAATGGTAGCGTTCCGCTGAATAAGATATAGTTAGTAAAAATGAAAACAAAAAAAGAAAAAAAAGTGGGACAAGCTACCCATTTAAAAACGCCACGTCGTTTTCTACGATTCCTTCAGAATTGGGCAGCACCCGGGCGAGACCGCACGAGGCTAAGACCCAGTCTGAAAAGTCCGAAGTGCTTCTCCTGCTTGGAGGGGAGGAGGAGGAGGACCTGGAAAAATTCTCCCGTGACAGCGACGTGCTCTGCGTCAGCCTGGCTAGGATGTAGTGCCCGGTTTGTCGCACACCTGTGTGAGATGTTACTGTGAGGGCATTTTGTGGATGTGATTAACATCTACAACCACCTGACTTTAAATAGAGCGGGTTCCCTTCCATTGCATGGGTGGGCCTCGTCCAAGCTGAGGCGTCTCAAAGAATATGGAATTCTTGCTCAAGAATTCCTCCAGGAACATAGAAATCTTCCCTGTTTCCTGCTGCTCCCTTTATGGATTTCAGACTCGCCGGCCACAAGAATCATGTGAACAAATTCTTTAAAATGTGAATGCACACACACACACACACACACACACACACAGCCCCATAGCAAGTAAATAGTATTTTTTGTGTGAGGATATCAGTTCAATTTTTACTGTGCTCTACATATTGTGCAACTTGCTTTTTCAGTCTGTTGGAGGAAGGAATGGCTGATTAAGAGATGATACTTTCATACGATGGAGTAAAATATATCGATGAAAAGAAATGCATTAAATTTACTGAAGACGCAGGGAAGTATAAAGACCGGGGGAGGCGAGGGGGCCCATGTGCGCGCTGAGTCAGCTCGGGTCCCCTAGGCCCCAGTTCTCAAGCGTAGCCGGCTCTGCCAGGATCCAGAGCTGGGGGAAGGTCTTGAAATTGCCCCTCCAGCCCTTTTCTCATCCAGAAGTCCAGGCTGGAGCGGACATCTCCACGAGTCCTGTACTTTGTTGCGCTGTTATTAAGTTCTCCATTTCAGATTTCCAGGTGGATTGCTGAGGTCCTGGCCTTGGCCGGCAGCATGCTGGGAGTCGGGGAGGCTGGGCGTTGCGAGGTGCCAGGGGCAGGGTGGGTGCACCACCGGACAGGGGTGCGACCACAAGGTCAATGACCTCTCCTACTTTGAAAGGTGGCAGAGACCTCGTCCCCAGCCTGCTCACGTCACCTCCCATTTGGAGGGCAGTCTTTGCTCAGTGCCAGGCCATGTGCCTTTTCTCTAGGCCTTTTCTGACCCACGGGATGACTGTCTTCCAGATGATTCATTTCTCTAGGAGGCTAGATGTGGGCGGCATTGAGAAAGCATCAGGAGGGCAAGCTAACTGTCATGAAAAGCGCTCTTCGGCGTGGAGCGAAGGGATGAGTTTTCGTCAGAGAATTCCCTCCTTTGAGAAAGACGGGCGCCCGTGCTGGCTGGCGCGGATACGGCAGGGCAGGCTTTTGACGTGCCATTCGGTAGCTGGTGTGTATGTGGCGGGATATAAATAAGTGGTTGGAACTCGGATGACCTACCTTTTAAAACCCAGGAGCAACCCGGGGACCAGTGTAAGAAATGAGGTGGCCCTTGGCGTCCCTGCTAGTAGAGGTCTCACTGGCACCATGGTGCCGATAGGGGACAAAGCCGAGGGCCAGGGAGGGGGCGCAGCCTCTCTGCCCCCACCGCGGTCCCTGTGCCGTGCGCCGTCGGGGAAGACGGCGGCGTCCTGGGGGTATTTACAGTTCGGGAAAAGATGAGGGGACCGGGAATGCGGCGGGCGTGGGAGGGCAAAGTCCTTTCGAGCCCCGCTGAACGTGCGAATGAGGGATTTCCTGAGGTTTTCTCCTGTGTCTTTCGGTGCCTCTGTTTCATAGGAGAAGTATCTCAACGCTTTCGATTAATTTATTTTTTTCTAATTACAGAACACGGTATCATGTCCAGCGAATTTTCTCAGCCCGGGCGGTGGTGGGGAGTGGCTCATCTTCATACTTGTCCGGTACCCAATCGACCTCTGTTGAAGTCTTTCAGCATCAGGGGAAGAAGAAGGGAAAAGTTAGCATGTTTGCGAGGTCTCTTTGCCAGATCAGGAAGCCAGATCTCCATCATCTGGATGGTGCCCGCGGGGCAGGCTGAGCAAGTCCTGTGGAATCGGCCCTGTCTCCTCGCTTTGGAGTTTTCTGTTGGAAGACCACCTCATCTTACCTCATAGGTTTCAGAAATTTCCAGATGGAGGAAGTCCCCACCCCCCCACCTCCTGCCACCACTGTTTTTTTCTGGAGTCTTCCTAAAACCTAGGTTTATTTATTTGCTTATCAATTCATTCAACGTCAATTAATGGCCTTCAGAGTAAAGACATTGACACGACAAGGGAGAATAAAACATGCAGAGTGCACGTTTAAATCCCATTTCGTCAAGTGGGGGTCACCGGGGATGAAAACGTTTACCTGCATTTTGAATTCATAGCGTTCTTACCCACACCTGCACCGCCACGCAAACACGCACGAATCTTAGAGCAAGGTGAGGACTCAGGGGGTGATGGCGATGGGAACTGGGCAAACAGCTCGGAGGCACGTGAGCCCGACACTCCGGTGAGCGTAAACGTGGGCAGGTAGGAACTAGGACAGCCGCCTGGCCCGGGATCAGACTCTTTGCTGCCTGCTCGATGTGCGATCGCACTGGTAAGTGATAACCTCTCCCAGCCTATTTTCCCATTTATAAAGTGATGATAAAAATAAAATCTGCCTCAGGATACTCGTGATGAATAGACATCATGATGACAATGGAGATGTCTAGTTTAGTGCCTGAAGCGTGGTATTACACGCAATAAAAATTGGTTTTATCGCCTTCCTTAGTTTCATGGACTGCCTAAAGGTTTGAGAAATGATTTATAAATAATCCACAACCTTTTAAGAACGATGCTTGAATACACCCCGTTTATCCTATTTTCACCTTACCTCGCAGGCTTTGGGAGGTGCCAGACAGGCACTGCCCCTGCACCCCCTCCACCCAGATCCTGATGGTACCCCAACACCGTTTTCAGATTGTTTGCAGAATATAGTCGGGGATTAAATGCCCCCTAGTGGTCATGTGAGGCAAAATTGCAGCCAACTGCTCAATACTGAGTAGAAGACATGAAATTTGCAAATTCTCAATGACTAAAGACTCTATCTATAGAGTCTTTTCAACTCTGTTACATGGTTGCAGGCTCATGGCTAATTGGTTTTCAACCTCAAGTTGTTGAGACCAGGAAGTGGCATTAGCAATGTTCAGATTAGAAAATTCCGATCTGGGATTTCGAGGGGCGGATTGTGGCACTGCAGTGTTCCCCGGATGATGCCGGTGCTGCCACCGGGCTGAGGCCTGGGACTTGACTGCAGGGGACGTGATTCCCGGGATGGCCGTGTGGGCAGGCGTTAGGTCAGGGTCGCCACTCCTGGCTGGCATTCCGTCCTCCTCGTAGAAAGTGCTAAATATCTGTTAGATGGATATATAGTTGTCGACAAGTGCCAGGGCACATATAAGTATCACGGAAAAGGTTATTTGGAGTGAGAATTATCTCAGGCAACGCAGGACATTTCCTGGGGTGACTCTAGATGAAACTGGATGGCAGACTTGCGTGGAGAGGAGGACGTGATTTATCCAACCCCAAGGAGCGATGAGCCGATTTTCCAGTTCAGTCCTAGAAACCGGAATAAAAAAAGCCTAAAGGATCATTAACACTTGTAGAGCGAAGGGGAACTCACGTGATCTGAGCGACTCACACTAACCCAGCCCCCGACTTACTGTTCGTACTGTATTGTAGGTGATGGCGATGTGCTGAGCATCATTTGAGACACTTTTCTTCTGCTTGCTTCATCATCACAACTTGGCCGATCGAATGTCACTGTCCTCTATCTTCCAGGGAAGAAATGGAGGTCAGAGAAGTTACTGCCCAGAAGTGGTGCAGCTGGGTACTGAGCACAGCTTTGCTTGACTGGAAGGTTCATGCTCTGATTACTGTCATGGTTTTCTCTTCTAATTTGGAGCCAGAGGTGGTGAAGTTGCCACATTTACTTTCAATTTTCAAGTGGGAAGCAGATCTTCATTTTTCGTCCTGACCCAAAACGTCTGAAGCTGGGTTTCTAGAGCTGGATCGGTTTATGGCCACTTCTCCCCCTCCAGGACTGGGCATAAGGTCAATGCTTAACATGCGATTGGATGGATGAACACTGGGGCAGTGTGTGGCTTTCACGCAACAGTAATCATAAATGTCGCCGAAGATGCAGCTGCACCGTCTGGCCCGGAGATCACAGAGATTTCTGTACCCCTGACGTTTCCATGGCTCATTTTAGGGTTATTGTTATTTCTTGCGATGGTGAAGATGAATATCTCAAACACAGGAACAGGCAAACATATCCTCCCTCCCAAGAGAGGAAATGAAGTCTCAGGTTATATTTCAGCCCTAGCTCTCAGCGAGCAAAGAGAGTCTCCTCTCCTGTCACCGAGACCTGGGTGTCACCTACCCCTCACAGTCCCCAGGCTCTGAGACCGCTTGGAGCCTCATTAGTTTGTGTGGGCGGGTGAGAAGCATCAAAAGCAGAAGTCTGAAAAAGTCTGATTGCTTCGAAGGTGAATCACAGCGCGGCACCGGGAGCCCACAATGTAAAGCGAGACAGGTAGGGACGGGCTGCAAAGCTCTGGGTTCCTCAATTAGACTCAGGGGATGAGATACGGTCAGAGGCTCTGGAGACCCCTGAGCGGTCACCACGTCTGCACAGTTGGGAACCTCTCATTCAGAGGTTGGTCCCAACTTCCCCAGGTGTCTCGGCCCAACTACTGCTTCAGAAGCACGGCCAGGTGCTAATGACCAGTAACGGTCACCCCAGTAACGGTCACCCGGAGGCATGTCGGTGGGTCGGGGTTTGCTCTGGAGGGTCCATCTCGGCTTCCTCCACACAAACCCCTCTTTTGATGATGAGCCTTTTGAAAATCTACATTTTCACCACCCTTCTAGGAATGCAGCTGGGAGACACCCTGGTAAATACAACTGAATTATTGTCATCACAACGATCCATCTGCAGTCACCTTTTCTAACTGTTTTACCTAGAGCTATGGGAATTCTTTTTTGAATTACTCAGGATAGTCCTTATTTCTCATATTCCGTTATAAAAAATGTATAAGACTTTTTGATTAATTACTATTACAAAACTAAAACAATAATATAAAGCCACGTATAAGTATGAATGTTCATTTGTTTTATATTTTTGTAAAGCTTTTCCTATTATTATAGGTTTCCAGGACAGGGGAGGAGGTTGCAGTCTCTGTCTGGAGGCTGGTGGGACAAACTGACAGCGAGCCTCCCGGGTGACAAGCAGAGACCATGAATGTGATGGAGAGATACTGTCCCTCCTGGGTCTGTCGAGATCGACAGCAAGGCTGTGGGCCAAGGTGATTCCCAGTACTGTGGACTGTCATATAGCGTATTAGGGGGAAAAGGCATTTACCTTGAGGGAGATCCTTGGGATATATATTTTGGCGTAGAAATGATACTCAGGCCAGAAGTAGGAGACTGTCCTTGAAATCATACTGCTGTGAACACGATTATCCTGGTTTGCATTCTGTATAATCAAGTTCGACAAACATTTACTGAGAATCTAGTAGCAAATTTCAAAATACCATGGGGATATAAGGAAGACTAAGACAGGAACTCATAGTCTGATGGTGAAGGCATACATGTAAACAAAAATTTTCAGTGTGACCTCTTGTAATAGAGACGTTGTGGAATCTCAAAGAAGGCTATGTAGCAGAACTTGAGGAGAGGCTGGCCACAGTTGCTCGAAAGGTACATCCTGGAGAAATTAACATGTAAATTGAGTTTGAGGAAATGAGTGAAAGTAGCCAAGCAAAGAAACAGGGTCCCTGGTGAAAGTATAGATGAAAGCAGAGTGTGAAAACTCTCAGGTGAGTGGGGACAAACAGGGGACATCCATGAACATTAGGTGTGGGCCCAGAGCACAGAGAGGCTTATAAAGAAAAGTTGGACCAACTATTTCAAAAATGGGGCAAGGTCCACCCTGGGTCTTTGTCCTGAGTTCGGAGAACTTGCTACCAAGAGATTTTGTCCCTGTCTAGAATTTTCTCCAGTTGCTTTCACTGCCTGACAGGACTTTGCCCTGCTTCTCAAAACCATCATCACACGTGACAATAAAACAGCTTTAGTGCCTTCATACTGGGGCTGAACTGGAAAGTAATTCACTGCCTAACATTTATTTCCTATTTTCATATTAAATAACTACATTTCTCTTTCATCTGGAGTCTTTCAGCATTCCTGCCTTGGGTCTAGTTCATGTTTAATTAGTGATGTTAATTTCTCATTGCCTATTTTTTCTCATTTCAGTCAGAGTACATTGGTGGGACTCCATCTGCTCAGCTGCCTGATTCGGCTTTCTGGTTACCAGTGAATCTTCAGATTTCACCAGAAGCAGAAACGCCAGTGTCCCACATTCATTCTAACGTGACTCTCTTCTTGTGATTCATTCTTGGATCCTAAGGGGACCTCCAGGTTAATAATGACCTGGATGTACTGGAAGCTTCAAGGCAATTTAATTCTAGGACTCCATCAGAATGCTAATAACAGACCAGACCAAAGATGTTGGAATTCTTCTGAAAACCCACCAGGCTCCGAGTCCAGGTAGTAATTAATATTTGTTGAACAAATAAATGAAGCATCGTCTGCTGTCTACCAAGAACTGAGATTAATATCTAAATTGCTCTTTGAGTTCTCAGACCCTTGAAATATAGAAAACTAACGTTTGGATAAATTAGGTCCAAATTTCTACAAGGCCATAGGAACCAAAGTCATTACTATGTAGTAAAAATATCAAGAAACTCTTCTTCCCGATGATCCACATAATTAAAAAATCAGCCTGCGATAATTTGTTTGTTTGTTTTGTTGTTGTTGTGGCGGTGCTAACACACAGAATAAAGTGACTGTGTGACCTTCTGCTGAGCTCGGCTCAGCTCTGATGCTGAGACTTTCAATCTATAGTTTCCAGTCCATCCAGGAGGCTCAAAACAGGTGCTAAAAGAAACCCAGGGGAGCTGGCAAACAGAAGAGCAGAAGCAGATGTGAGGCCGGGGTGGGAGCTGAACATCTGGGAGAGGAGAAAAGGCAGGGAAAAGGGCACGAGAGGGGCCGAGAATGAGGATTGCAGGCAGAATGCCTGGAATTACTATTCTTAATTGTTCATAATCCGTGCTTCTAAATGGAGTGGTTGGTCGGCAGAGTTTGTGTGCACCCAGTTCATGTAGTTGGTCATCTATCTTGGTTTGCATTTGTCCCATTGTTCCCTTGCCTGCATTTCCAGGTCCCCTGCAAGCTGGATGAATCCTGCTAGCTTCCCCTACCCAGGATGGGACTCTAGTTCCTGCATCTCTCATCAGTCACTCTATGGGAGTCTATCCGAAGTCTACAGATACACCTGCCTGCCTGGCTCCCAGCATCCCTCCTTTGATTTGGGTGGGGTTGGCCACATCACCTTGGGCCTGATTACCTGAGCAGGGGCCAATGCCCTGGGCCAGGTTGATCCTCCCGCCTGACACCTTCCTCTGTCGAATCCACCTTCCTACTCTTCCCCCACTTGACATGGAAGTCTAAGCATGCTTTGCGATTCAGCCCATCAGGATGATAATAGAAAAATGACACAAGATTGGAAAATGGATTTTCAAAGGAATAGATAATTCATAGGCTGCAAGCCTAATTCAGAAATCACTCTCCAGATCTCAACTGGGAGTGGGAGAAAAATTGGAAGGAAGCTGGTAAGAGAGAGGAGAGCGTGAAATGAAATGGGAGACCCATCCACCACATCACCCCCGCTGAGTCCTTGAAGTCTGCGGTGGCTCTGAAAGCGTGTCACCTTAGTTATTTAAAGATCACACTCCTCTCCCACACAGTTCTTTGCTGCAGAGACGCCGGCAGCAACAGAGATCCTTGCACATGTGGTCTTCGGGGAACAGTGCATTATCTGGAACTTCCCCTCCCCCCATTTGTCAAACTCAGCTGTCACAAAGGCCCCTGCTTTCTGATGCCTTTAAGCAACTCCCTTAAGGTTTCCTGCCGAGGAAATTGGTCCTTTCATTTGCTCTTATGGAAATATGATGGGCACATTATATTCGAGAGTCAGCGTGGTGCATTTTACATGATTATTTTGTTGTTTCTAATAATAACAGTAATATGTGCTCACTGTCAAAATTTAGTGAAATGTAAAAAGTGTACAAAGATAAAAACCCATCTTCCAGACAGAATTTCTCACTTTCTCATTTGGGTATATTTTCTTCCATATTTTCTAGGTATATATCTACGTATTGCATAAAACTTGGAATATATCATGTATACAGTTTATTGTGCTTTAACAAAACTTTTAGCATTGAACAAGGAGCAACAATTATTATAGGTACATAATATTCCTTAATAGTTCATCCCATGGTTATGTCACAGTTTTACTCTTCGATTGTCAGGTGGTACTGAATAAAACAACCTAACAAACACGTGAGACCGTGCCTGTTTCTTTGAATATTTCTTTAGTATACTTCCGGTTCAATCCTGCAAGTAGAATTAGTAAGTCGAAGTCCAAAAGCACTGCTAAAGCTTGCTGCATTATCACCGGATTGCTCTCTGGAAAAGTTGGGTGAGTTGTCCTGATTTACTCTTTCACGAATAGTTTTGCAGAATTGTCACATGCTTCAGGTAACATTTTTCTTTAATATTTACCAATTTCATATGTCTCGTGTTATTTCATTGTTAAGTTTGTATTGTTCAGACTGTGGCAAACATTTCTATATGTTCCTTTGACTCCAAGTTTAATCCAAATTTTTAAATTTCCTTTGCTCATTTTTTCTATTAGAAATATATGTATTTTTATTTATATAAAACATGTTTTTTTTCTGAGCTCTATATGTTAAAGATTTTAATCATGTTATACTTGGCATTATTATACTTGGTATTATTTCATCGCAAATAATTTGCTCAGGTTTTTTTTTTTCCCTTTGGATTTTATTTTTAGTCTTAGAAAGCCCTCACTCATCCAAAAATCAGTCTGATAATTTTACTGTTTTTCTAGCTATGCGGGTGATACAGAAGCAACAAACCTTCGGTCGCCAGAGGGGAGGAGGTAGGAGCCTGAGTGGAAAAGGGGAAGGGCGTCGAGAAGGGCGAACTTCCCATTATACGATAACTCATGGGATTATCGTACAGCTTAGACAATATAGTCATTAATATCGTAGTAACTACGCATGGTGACAGGTGGCTGCAAGACATCGTGGTGATCACTTTGTAAGGTACATACATGTTGAATCACTATTTTATACAATTAAATTAATCCAATCTTGTATGTCAACTATAATTTTAAAAGATCTCAGGGAGGGGATTCAATACTTAAAAAAAAAAAAAGAGTTTGGCAGGCTGAAATCATTGTAAGAATACTCGTTAGACTTAACGTGTTTGTGTACCAGCCCCTTAGGGCAGTGACAGGTCCTCTCTGGCTCCCTCTCCTGGTACCCAGTACAGAGCAAGCATCTGTGGTCTCCCCGTTCATGGGAGAGGAACAGTTTCTGCCTGATGTGTCCAGGGGCAGCAGACAGGAGTCACGCGTGACTGCCTGATTGATGTCCTGGATCCATTAACCACATTGAAGATGACCCTGTGGCCCATGGGTGGTGCCCTCTGCACTGGGCACCTCGCCAATCTGTGGGAGTGAGCTTCTACAATCAGGCATCCAAACGCATAAATGAAGATCCGGGGTGTGAGTGTTAGCACGTGCCTTCCCCAGTACATGTCTGGTGGCTTGGGGCTCAGAGGTGACGGTCTCCAAGCCTCACGTGCGGAACCAGAGCTGGTGGCATGGGAAGGGGAAGAGGATGACCTTGGATGCTGTTTGCTTTTGGTCCCAGATCAGTCCACGCGCGCCCCCTCCCATGTGGCTTGCTGAGGCGTCAGGCATTCCCCCAAGCCATGCTGTCCTTAAAGCCCAAACCCAGGGGCTTGTAGAACAAGGAGTAAGGTTCCATCCTGTCTAAACTGTTTACATGAATTTATGGAGACTTCAGCAATAAACAGAACGCTTCTCGATGCGCTCTTTTGTTTAACAAAATATCTACCGATCTTTAATCGACTATGCATCAGACACTGTACTAGGAGCAGTGGGGTCTAGAGCTGCCCCTAACGAACTGGCATCCAGTGCGTGTGTGTATCTGTGCGTACGTGTGCTCTATGTTCATGTGCACAGGTGGGTCTGTGCGTATGTGTTTGTGTCTGTGTGTGTAGGTGGAGATGGATCATGCAGGTCAAGAGATGGAGCACGTTGCTCAGAGATTTGAAGTGCCTTGGGATTCAGGAAAGTGACAGGGAACCTGAAGGCTTTGCAGAAGACGGGAAATTGAGCTGAGATGCGATGTCAGAACGGAACAGCGTGGGAAAGCCGTTTCTGCCAAAGGTAACCAGAATCGCACTTCCTTAGAATATAGTGAGACACTCAATGCAGTGAGGTGCAGTGTGTGAGGCGGGGAGCGGGCAGGGTAGTCGGTCAGACTTGAAAGGCCAGGAGCCCGGGCCAAAGGGCTTGGCTTTTAGCCTGCAGGAGGTGACAGTCCAGCCGGGGCTCAGAGCAGTGCACCGCATTCCCCCACAAAGGCGTTCAGTGAGGCCGCGTTTCCCACACCCATCGGCTAACTCGTTCTTGCCAGTGGGATTGGAGTCCAAGCCCTGCATCGTTTCAGGTCAAAGCAGATACGAGAAGGTTTGCCATCTCCCTTGGAAACCACTTGTTCCAGAACAAGTGACCTGCTTACATTTATGACGTGACAAAAAATAAATCTTCGATTCGTTAAAACATTGAGGCTCAGGGTTAGTTTTTCCTGTTGCAGAGCCTAACCTATCCTGACTAAAATCAGCAAAAAGATCATATTTTAAAAGTTCCTTTTTTCCCTTCCTTCCATCCTTCCTTCTTCCTTCCTTCCTTCCTTCCTTCCTTCCTTCCTTCCTTCCTTCCTTCCTTCCTCCCTCTGGTTAGGGCATAATTTCCATTTATGGAGTGGGCCATTAAGCTTGTCTAGATAAAAATGAGACATCATACCAGGATGACAAAATGAGACATGGAACCTTCTCTAAACATCTTATTCTGCATTTTTCATGGTCTAGTTGAAAGAGAGAAACAGCTCAATTTGCCACCCGTGTTGAGGACCTAACGTACATCGAAGCCTTCCCGGGGCATTTCCGCCTGCAGTGGGCTCTCGTGGAGTCCGCAGCAGCTCGTCACCTCTCAGCGAGTAGCTTTGAGAAAAGAGTGAAACAACCTATTCCTGGAGATATAATAGCTCACACTCGTGGAACTCTGTACCCCAGACCACTCCCCATTCCTAAGGGGTTCACAAGCGTTCGGTCACTTAACTTTTCACGACCACCTCCGAAAGACATTCAGTCATCAGCATCATTTGTTGAATGAACAAACCAAGGCACAGGCAGAAGCAACTGCCCAGGCCACATAGGTGGTCAGCGGTGGCTCCGGGACCGGCCCCCAGCAGCCTGGCGTTAGAGCTAGCGCCTCACTGAAGGGATGAAGAGCTGAGAACCTGAGTTTAGCTGGAATGACCAGGCTGCATTTTCTCCAAGCGGGTAGACCAAGAAGTCCAGAGAGAAGCTACGTTCAATTGCCAAAACATAAAATTACGTTTCTCGTCCACTTGAGTTCATGGCTCGAAACATTCTTACCCACGACATCGACAGGAAATTACTTCAAGGATGTCAGGATGACATTTTGAAGCATTAATGGATGGGCTCTTTCCCTCTTCTTTGATAAAACCGCCCCAGCCAGGCAGCCAGAGGGCTTAGCTCTGTCTGTCATCAGGGCGAAGTCTTTATCAATGCAGACAAAGGGGAAGAAGTCAGCATCAGGCTTTCAAGATGCCTCACGGAGGGTCTCATAGCAGCATGAAGAGAAGTGGCGTTTTCCCCTGCGAGAAGATGTGTTTCCTGAGCGTCCAGAGCGGAGAGCCTGGCGTAGGCTCAGCTCCCCATGACAGAGGAAGGAGGCTAAGAGATGCAGGCGTGTTAGAGGGCGCAGCAGTGGTACAGGATGTGCGGAGAGCTAGAGACCGGTGAGCACATATTGTACTGCCGCCTGCACAGGTGAGCACTAGAAGAGAGAGGCTGAGACCACACCTGCTAAGTCGGGGCACCCAGGGTTAGAAGGGTACTTCCTGTATGGGAACCAGGGAGTGGTAACTTCTGGGAATTTCTCCAGCTATCACGGGGCGGGAGCTCTACAGTTATGATGGCCCCATGAGTAGGAAAAGGACCAGAGACAAGGCCACTTTGCTTCTGCTGCCCAGAGCTGGGAGTAAAGAAGTGAAATTTCTCATTCCTGGTGAGGACATAGGGATTTAGCCAGGATTGGGAGCGGGAAAGAGGGAGCCGTGAGCATTTGTGTCCCTGAAGAAAATGTGACAAAGGGATGCTGTTGTAGAAGGCAGCGCAGTCCTGACCTGGGCTGAATGGGAATCTCGGCAGGGTTCTGGCCCCGGGACGGCCATTCTGAAGGTCAGACCGGGCTCTCTGCCTCAGCTGCCGCCACCTGCCCACACCCCTCCCTCGGCGGGCGCCCTCCCTCACCCCTACCGCGCCTGCGAGCACACTACGGAAGCACGTCCCTTAGAGCTTCGATGCCTTCCTGAGTCACAGAACGGGAAAACCCTCCATGGGCTGGAAAAACTCTGTCATGCCTGAGTTCACTCTGGATTAACTAAGATCGTGTTTCCTGCCACAAGATGCATGACTTATACAAAGAGAAATTCAGATGATGTTTTCCTTTTCACGTCTACCCAGCGTGGGAGCTGCACGGTGTCCTCATGGAGCCAACCAGCAACACCTGCGCCTTTCTCAAAGATGCAGAGTGAAATTGGACATGGTCGAGTTCACCTAGGGCAGGGGACTCGAAGGAGGAGTGCCAGTTCTGTGTAGCAGAAACAGGCAGTAAATAGGAGACCTATAATAATCATTTCACTGAACAAAATTAGTAGTAATCTCTTATGAACAGCTGCACATTCAACTTGTAGAAACTCAAAATGAACACGGGGGGTAGAATTAATTAGCAGAAGACCGAAAAGTCCATGATGTAAACACGAGACCCCTCGTTATGACTTGCACTAAAGAGACACTAAAAGGTTGGGGACAGGCAGGGCTGACATCGTGCTGGGAACCAAGGCAGGAAGGGAGACAAGCGAGTCCCAACGGGGTAGGATGGCACCAGACGAGAGTTTGGGGAGGCAGGCGAGCAGGCAGAGAGGAGTCGGAGTGGCAGTCACTGAAGCGGAAAATGCTGGCCCTCCGTAGGGAGATGAGTTCTTACAAATAAACTGTCAACCTAAATATAATGAAAACAAGTCCAGTAAACTTAAGCTGCTTAAGCTGAGGACTTGCTTGAAGCCTAGTGTGAGATAATTGAGACTTGGGTTGAACTGGAATTCGCTTTTGTTGCATTAATGGAGGATGAGTGTGTTAGGAAAATTAGCAGTAAGACGGCAGGCAGTGAGAATGAGCAAAGGAGGGGAACAATCTGTGTCCAGTCACCCTCGGGCACTTAGAGGCTGCCATTTACACATAAACAATAGTTAACTAATTGCATATCATTTGTAACTGCCCAATAAAGGAGATTCGATACAAGATAGTCATGAGGTCATATTTAGCAGTCTTGGTTCACGGTTCTCCCCTCGCCTAAGAGAAATAAAACGAAGTTCATTTGCATCATTTATAATTTAGGCCATTTACTAATTGAGACAGGTTTCCTTTCCAGTTACTTGAAATGAATTTCCTCACCATTAAGAAATGGGAGGTTAGGAAACATTGCTAGTGAATTCACGGGCCGGGTTAAAGGCTGTTCTGCAGAGGCTACTGTTTCATCCTTGTCTTCCACTTGGACAGCTTTACATGAGGGTGCCCCCCACCCCCCTTTCCGGTGAGCCAGATCCCGCCCTCCGTGAAAGCTTCTGGTAGATTCTCGCAGCCATATCATGCCTTAATGCTGGGGCTTAGGACTTGAGGGGGTAAGCTAGACAGGACCTTGAGATTAGAACCTGTGAAGTAAGTTAGGGGCTGAACTGAGGACCTTGAACCCGGGACCACACAGCGTGAGTCACATGGGGTTCGTGATAGAGGAAGAAGGTGATGAATTCATTCCCGGTCCCTTGCTGTTATCCAAGGTCATGCTTAAAATGGCAGAGTGCATTAGAGCAGTGGGGAGCAGGGCAACACCTGGGGGATGGAGATGGGAAGGAAGAAAGGCTCTAAGTCTACGAAGGAAAAGTCAGTAAGATCTGGACAGGGATATCGTCTCATCGGCCAAGAGAGCTTTGGGGTTCGGAGGAGAGTGGGAAGCTAAGGTGGCAGCCCCGGCATGGAGACCGAGGCTGAGACTCGGTAAGGCTGCCACGCGGTGGCCGCAGGCTGCCCGGGGCTAAGCCAGGTGTGTGGTACCAGTCCACAGTGCCGCAACTTGTTCCAGGCCCCACCCGCTGGAATCTATAACTTACCTCGGTCACCCCAGCTTAGGAATGAGTTAAGAACAGGATGAACGCACCTGCAGAGAACGACCTGGGCAAGTATGGCCGGTAGCGACTGGGCAAGGCAGGGGCTGACATGCGGAGGAGAAAGGAAGACCCCCACCTCCATCCCTGAGAAAAGGGGGCTTCCTGTGGCCCCGTCTGACAGGATGGAGGCGACTGACAGGCACAGAACACCACGCCTCATTTCTGCAGGAAACGTTTGTTGAGTATGTCCAGGGCGCTGCTGGTTTCTGGAGAGAGCCTGAAACAACGTCAGGCGTCGCTTGCATACAAGGAGCTGAACGACTGTTACCCATTGACCTGACACGTGTGGAAATCACGGTTGAAGACAGAGCTGGATTACATGACAAGGAGAGCGGTGCATTCCACGACCACCCTGCAGCTCGGAGGAAGGATGACACAGGAGGGCTTCCTGGAGGAAGCAGTCCAAGAGGAGTCTTAAAGAGGCAATAGACTCTAGACAAACACAGATGAAGATGGAAGTCAAGTCCAGGTGGAAGGGTACAGCGTGGGCTGTGAGAATGAGCTGAGATACTTCGCAGAAGTCATTTAGAAAGATCCCTGTCGCTGAGAAAGCCCGCGGCCAATGAATGTGTGGCTAAAAGCTCTGTTGCTTTTACTGCGGTTACCATTTTGCTTTTTATGATATTTTTACTGTTCTTGGTAAAGGCCACGGGGCTTTAAAGGGCATGCTTGGAAAATAGTAAAGAAGCTCAATTCTGACCTTCCTACTGAGAAATAAATGGGATAAAAGCATCGCGGTGAACAGGTTTTTTTGTTTGTTTGTGTTTAAGAGCTGTTTCCGTATCAGCAGCACATCAAAACCACTTGTGCTCGAAGGGGGCCGCGGGAAAAAAGTTACACCAAGTCAGGTGCCCACCAACGCCCCCACCGACTGCAGTGTAACTGAAGATCGCTGTTTTCGGTCAATGCTCGCGTCTCTCAGACAATGAAACGGAACATTCTAAGCTCCTGGCCAGATATAACCCCTCTCAGCTTCTCTCGGCGTCCAGTGGGCCAGCTGTTGGATGGCAAACATAATCGATAGGAATGCGATAAAAGCGATGTGATTCCCTTTCCTGCCTCGCGACGATGTTGCTAGGACGGAGTACAAACACTAGTAGGGAACGAGCAGAACTTTTTTTTTTTTGGTCCACATATTCAAAACATCCTCTCAGGCGCTGTATTCAAAAACTGGCACATGAGGTTTCAGCTGGGAGTAATTATCGCCTGGGTCTCTCGGAACAACTGCCTTACTGCTGATGATTACCCCTTTTCAAACGGCCAGTCTCTCTTCGTTCTGTTTGCTGTCACGTTCTATAAATATCAAAGAGGCCGCAGAGATAGAGTCACTGGCAGGAGCCCTGTGCCTCCTGGGTGCGCGAAGCCTGTTTCTCTGAGGCAGAGTCCCTGGCTGATTTGGTAGAAGGGATTATTGAGTCAATGGCAAATGGCAACAAACTCCAATTTCATCGTCTATTTCCTGTTGGGGGGCGGGGCATCTGGGCTGCAGGTGCTCACACTGCAGGAGGTGGACCCGAGAGACCGGGTCCCCTGCAGCCAGCCCAAGTGACTCCCTGGGGCTCTGCTGTGTTGTAGAGTGTCTTGGTCCCTGAGGAGCTTGAGGCTGGCTCTAGGAACAGCTCCCTGATGAAAGTTTTATTCCGAGTGTTTGCACGGAAGCAGAGTGTGTGTAGAGAGGTGGATATTATAGTAATGATACCTTTTTGGGTAAAAAGCCAAATTATTTTCAAAACGCCAAGATGGTTAAAAAAAATTGCTAGAATTTTTCTTGAAATGTTTTTTCTTTTTGGTATAAAGAACCAGTCTGAGACCTGGGAATTATCACAATGACCGAATTCACCACAAGGCAGCATGTGAAATAACCTGCCGTCCCAAGCATTCTCACACAAGAAGCAGGGACCCGTTGTTTACCAGATGTCGGGTTTGTTCCCGACCATCTCTTGTTGCAGAAGAGGGAACAGCCACAGCTCAACGAGGGTCCTCGCCTCACTGTGGCCCTCGCAAACCTTCAAGGTAAAAACTCACCAAACTCTGATTCCTTTATTCATTCTAGGAGTCAACTTGTTGCAAATAGTGGCACCGTGCACCACAGTTTAAGAATCCATTTCTCACTGATATTCAAAGCAAAGGATCAACAAGGAAAGCGTGGTCCTTCCTTGCTTTCTTGGTGCTTTATCTCTCCTGGCATCAGGCACTGACCTAGGGAATGTGAGCTTGCCACAACTCTGCTGTTCCTAGCAAAAAACACACAGCAATAACCCTTCGAGATGCAGACATTTCACTCACGACTGTAGGATTAATTAAATGTGCTTTCACCCTAGGACAGGAGGAAAAATTTTTAAGAAGGATCCACTCATGAATGTAACGCATAAATTACATGTTTTCAACAGCAGCAGGAAAAGAAGGAAAAGACCTGTATTTATAAGAAACTACAACAGAGGTCTTTGCATGGTATGAAAAACTAGGTGCTTTAGCTTATCGGTTTGGTTTTTTAAAAAATTCTTTATATTAAAAAATATAAACTTCACCCATTTACGGTATCGGCTATCATACTTTAACTGGCCTCTTAAAATCCGCCTGTCTCATTATCTAAAATTAGTGTTCAGGATGGAAGGCAGGACACTCACCTTCAAGGAGTAATAGAAGGAGCCCCATTTTTCTTCCTCCACTTCCGGGAAAGTTGTGGGGAAGCAGATGGCTGTGGGAGAATCCAGAGTCTGCACAGTCCCGTTGGAAGGGGGGAAGCCCTCTGTGAGGTTGGCCGGCATGGCTCAGGAGGGGCCGAGCCTGGCCTGTCCCTGCGCCCACAGCCAGGACAGAGAGCCGGGCAGCAGCTGCACCTCCTCTGCCTCCCAAGGCTTCCGGCTGGAGCTCGGCTGAGCAGAGGCGCGAGCCCTCCCAAGCCCACCTCGCTGAAGAGCTCTGCCTGACGACAGGGAGAATCCACGTGCTGCTCTCTCCTCAGCAGCTATGATCCAGGAGCTGGAACAGCCTCATCACCCCACAGTCCCGCCCAGGGCCCCGGCCTCACCCCCGGGGCAGGTCAGAGCCCCACTGCAGTCACCCACGGGGCTCCCCGGACAGCCTTCCCTGCCCAATTGAGCTTTCTCTAACTTCCAGAGTGGACCCCTCCTACCTCCCCTCCCCTCCAGTTTCAATGACAGAGGAATTTGGACTAATCAGCAGGTTGATTAATTCAAGTCATGTTTGCACTTCAGAAATCCAGTCATAATTATGCATTTGTTTCAGCTCAGGTCGCCTTCTGAGTTAGAACCCTCATCCAACTGTTTACTTAGTAGAGTGCAAAGTATTTCAGTAAGCGTGGGCAAATAGCACAGTTGCATTTCACACTCATGGTTCTAACCCCGGGTTTGCACAGGGCAGTCCTCTGAAAAGTCCTCTGGGGTCTGTGTCTGTCAATAGGCCACGGTCCCTTGCGACGACTGGGAATGGTGCCTGGTAAATTGCTCTTAACGGCTCAATGTTCTTTCATCTGATATCCGTAATCACTGTGTGGAGTAGGCAGGGGGTGTGTCTGTGTGTTCTCATACGGCAGAAAAGATGGTTGCTGAGAGGCGGAGTGACTCGTCCAAGATCCCACAGCTGGCGGTGGAAACGAGGTGATGACCCGTCTTCAGAAATGCCTGGACAGCGGCACTTACGCTGTAACGCACACTGATTGGCACCGAATCCCAAACGCCGATCGAGGCATGAAGCTAGCGTGAGTGAGGGGCAGCAGGCCAGGTGCAAAACGACAGGATCCGAGCTGCTTGCGTTGAAACCAAGCCCAGTACCGGTTGCTTTCACTGAAAATGCTCTGTGGGCCTAGCACGCACAGCTGCTGGGTAATGACACCTGGCCTCGGAGGTTTCGTGACGATCATAAAAGACTGCCGCCCGTGCAGTTTCCTGGGGAAGCTCGAGCATAGTCCTTGCAGCCTGGGAAGCGTACAGTGAGCTAGAGATGAGACGCTACCAGGTCTGTAATGATGGAGCAGCAAATAGGAGGGATTTGCACAGAAAAACGTGTAAGCCGTGGGCTCTCCGAGAAAGGGTCAGAACAAGAGGGCGCCCCAAACGAGCAAAAAACATTCCGACTGGCACGTGATCGTGAAAAGATACTCGACCGTATTGGGAATTAAGGGAAAGCAACTTAAAACAACAGGAGAGAATTTCTACCTATCAGTGTAGTGAAAACCAGGTTGTGCTTATCCCAAGGGTTGACAGGGAAGAGTGAGTGTACTTTTTCACTTCTGATATGTGAGTTTGTTGAAATGGTCACTCCGAAGAGCGATTTGGGAGGATCTAGTAAAGATGAAATTACCTGTCCCAGAACGCATAATTTCATTTCCTGATGCTGCTAATTTTCTATCTCTTTATCTGGGTTACTTGTCTGTGTTCAATTTAGGAAAATGCATTGCACCACGCCCTTAAAAATATATGCACTTTTTTATGGGTCTGTTTTACTTCAATACGAATTTATAACACAAAATCCAGGAGAAAATGCTGGAGCAGGTGGACATGGACATAGTGTGGTGAGGGCGGAGAGAGAAAATTGTGGACGCCACGGACAGGAAAGAGGTGAAGAGAGATCTTTCTAGATGTGTCACTTTCTCTCCACTCATGGTCTAGATGGGTCATTTCTCGAACCGAGGCTGCCCAAGAGAAACATTTATGTACAAGGAGAACTACGGAAAGACGCCTTTGCAACATTGTTTAGAAACAAATCAGAAGTACGTCAAATATTCATGGTGACAGAAATCAATGAGAAGCTGCAAACAAGAAACTACCCACACGCCCATCAATAGTAGATGGGATAAATAAATTTCCATGTCGTCACACAATAAAATAGTATACATCCACGAGAAAGAGTAATCTGAGGAAAATATAACATCATGGATAAAACTCAAAGATAATATTAAACAAAATAATACATGTTTTTCATTTATGTAATGTATAACTATGCGTGTGTGTGTGTATATATATATGTATATACGTACGTATATATTTACAGTGGAATACTATACAGCAATTAAAAGAAATAGTGCCAGACAAGTTGGCAAACTAACATGGTTTGATGATAAATTTTATGTTATCAATTTGACTGGGCAGCAAAGTGCCCAGACATTTGGTCAAACATTATTCTCTGTGTGTCCGTGAAGATGTCTTTGGAAGAGACGAACTTTTGAATTGGACTGAGTAAAGCAGATTGACTCCCCAGTGTGGGTGGCCGTCAGCCCATCAGTTGAAAGCCTGCATCAAAAAGCCTGATCTTCCCACAAATACAGGAAACTCCTCCTGCCTGATTGCTTTGAGCTGGAATATTGGTCTTTTCAGGCCTTTGAACTTGAACTAAAATATCAACTCTTCCTGGGTCTCAAGCCTGACAGCTTTTGGATTAGAACTATACATCACTTTTACTGGTTCTCTAGCTTGCTGAGATTTCTCAGCCTCTGTGATCACATGAACCATTTTCTTATAATAAATTATCTATCTATCATCTATCTATCTATCTGCCTGTTTATCTGTCTGTCTATCTGTCTGTCTGTCTGTCTGTCTGTCTAGCTCACCTATCCACCTATCCATTCATCC
Source organism: Rousettus aegyptiacus (assembly GCF_014176215.1). Lineage (NCBI taxonomy): Eukaryota > Metazoa > Chordata > Mammalia > Chiroptera > Pteropodidae > Rousettus > Rousettus aegyptiacus. The sequence continues at coordinate 39,919,876 of NW_023416288.1, read as the reverse complement.
ATCCATCCATCCATCCATCCATCCATCCATCCATCCATCCATCTATCCATCTTATTAGTTATGTTGTCTCTGGAAAACCCCAATACATGGTTTCTAGCTCCTCCCCTGAATTTGTCCCTAAAGATTCCACAAAAGTCAGAGGGGGCATTAATAGAGTACAGGACTTAGAGTGAAACCATGGGACACCCACTAGGAAGGCTTAAATCCTAAAGATGGGAAATACTGCGTATCGGTTAGAATGTGTGGGATATAGAACTATAACACACCGCTGTGGTGTACGGTTCACACGCCTTGGGAACTTTCTTGGCAGTATTGTCTAAAGCTGAACATATGTATATTCCATGACCCATCAGATTCACTGCTAAGAAAATACCCAACGCAAATGAGTACTTATGTTAACCAAAAAATGTAAAGATAAATAGAGTGCTTCGGTTTGTAATTGCCCCTAACTGACAGCTACCTAAGCGCTCATCGACAGTAAAGTAGATAAAGAAATCATGGTATATTCAGACAATGGAAAACATACACTAATGAAAGAGAACGACCTACCATTACAGGTAACAACATGCATAAATCTCACAGTCATCAATTTTGAATTATAGTGGAGTTAGGCACAAAAGAATCCATGCTGTCCGATTTTATGTATATAAAGTAAAAGGTAAGAAACCCTTAGAGGGATAGTGACTGGAATGGGCTTAAATTTACTAGTATTTGTTTAGATTTTGCTCTTCTGCTCCTGTTTCACGTTTGTTATGTCCTTTTTATTCAAGGTCTCGAAACTCTAAGTTCCCTATAGGGACTTGGGGCTGTCTGAAAGCCCTCTGTGTTACATGCTCACCGTCCGCCAGGATGGGTTCTCAACCCCAGGTGCACCCTGAATCAACCTGGGGTGCTTTCAAAAATATTAAAGTTTGGGGGTCACCCCCAAAGCTTCTGATTCGATTGTTCTGAAGCACATCCTGGGCACTGGGATTTTTTTTTTGATGGTCCCCCAGGTGATTCTAATGTGCCTCCAAGGAAGAGAAACTGTGTCCTAGGATAACAGCGATCTCTAGTTCCCCATTCCCAGTTTGCGATTTCTGCCTGCAGCCATCATTCTGGGGTCACCGTCCTCCTTGCCTGGCCCTGAGGGCTGCTTCTGGCACTGCTGGGACTCACAGTGACCCCAGCATCTGTCCTGGGCTCTACTTTGTCAAGACCCAGTTTGAGTCACCGGGCACCCGTAGTCTCAGCAGAGTGGGAGGGATCTTTTCCGTTTCTCCATTTATAGACCACCAGGGTTTCTTCTCTCTTCCTCTGCAACAGAAAGTCATAGTTGACCTCCTCTGGGGACACTCAGACAAGCAATTGGATCGCCTTTCTAGGACTATTCAACTAGAGTCTGAAAGAAGAATCCCCAGGTAAGGAAGAGAGTATGGATTACAAGTCCAACTCCGCCTGTTACATTTTTTTGGTTGTTAGAGCTCATGCTGCTTTCTTGAACTCGGGGAGGTGGGTCCTTCAGGTTAGTTCTTGTACCTGAGAGCAAGGGATCCTGGACTTTACTGAGGCCTGGAGATATCAAAAGAGACATTCATGCCAACTGCGACGAAGGTCCTTAATGAGGCAGCGTGTGCTCTTCCTGCTTCTGGGGCCCACTCGGGCTGTGGGGCTTTGGAAAGAGGTGATGTCTGGGAGTTTCCCCTTTTTTCTTTGTTTCCACCTGTGTCCCTGTGCCATGCCCAGTGCTCCTCTGCTCGGACGCTTCGGCCCCTTCCTGATATACCAGCTAAGTGTTTAGCTGGGTTAAAGGCTCCTCAGTTCAGCCAGGGGCAGCCCGTGAGCCTCCCTTACTACCTGGTCGCTCTTCGATCTCTAGTAGCCATGGAGATGTGGGCAGTGTTCTCACACTGATGGAGACTCTAAAGCCTCAGCTGAAACAAATGCCCTCTGTAGCTGGGATCAGGGACCACACGGAATCAGGCTGAGTCTGCTTCCAGCTGGCCTCTCATTGCCAGAGGGGGTTAAAGATGGGGAGTTTCCCAAAATCCCAGGCGCCGACAAGCATTATACCTGATAGAAATCCATGGTAACTTGTCGGCCATGGCTGACTGTGGGCTATTACCAGAGGTCAATGGAAAGACAGCTAGAAGCTGACTTGGCTCCCCCGGGGCCTTCTGCCCGTGGCTCACGAAGGACCCATCCCCCAACGGCCCTTCTCCTCCATAGCAGTGACCAGTGCCCAGCCAGCTCTTCAGGCTTGACAGGGGAAAGGGGACACCCTTGTCCTATAATTAATGGAGTTTTATAAGTATTTCAAAGAAGGGAATACACGCTTTTATTTCGAAATATTGTCTTGACATATTTTGATCATTATGAAGAAGCAGGATTTTCCTGGTTTCATTTTGAGGCCTTTCTGTATTCTTTGCCCTCTACCCTCAGCCTCTCCTTTCTAGGTGAAGGTCGCCTCCCCCAGGTTACTGGCTCCCTTTCTTCATCTTTGCTCTGAAAACCTTTGCTCGAAGTCAGTCTCATGTCAGCCACCTGCCCCTTGGAGTTATCCGGAAGGGGCATTCATTTTCCAAGTCTTAACCTTCCTAGAATGGGAAGTTTTGCCCCTGGGATAGGAATTTGGACTTCAGCAAACAGAATAATGGAGAGGTTCGGAAGAAAGATGCTCCAGGTTCCGTGAATTCTCCCTCACTTCCTGTGTCAAACATTTATTAAGGGAGCCCTGGCTGCAATATTTATATCCTTGAACAAATATATTGCCTTTCTGTAATGCAAAAAGGGGAAAGTCTATCAGCTTTGGGATAAAATTTGTAGGCACAATATTTAAACTCATTTCTCGTATACATATTTTTAATGGCTATCGGGGTCCATCTCAATGGGGATTGCCATTCTGCCTCATCGCAGTCTGAAGGTGCAAAGGTTTCTCGTTAGTCCCATGTAAGTGAAATGGAGAGTTCTAGAACTCCAAGGTATTTGCTGCTCTCCTCAGAACCCATTTAATATTTGAAATGTTCATGTACTAGTTGTGACCTGGGCTGTCAGTGTGGACCTGAGGTTGGCTCTGTGACCTTCTTTCTATGAGTCCATGGACACCCCCAAACCTCTCTTTCCTGTTAACCGGGATGGTAATAGTGCCTGCACTTTGAGGGTGTTGGAGAATTAAATGATTTAATGCTTCTTTACTGATGTGAATGTCTTCGTTTTTCTTTCTCCTTATAATTATGACTACTTGTTTTTACATGTCTAAACTCTTCTGGGTTCTTTAGTCTCCCATTCCTGAAGCACAGAAATTGCGAACCCCCACCCCCGCCCTTTTTTTTGTATCTTCCAACAATGTTGAACTTTATTCCTCAGCCCTGTGGTCCTGAAAAACTGGTAAGTTAACCATTTCTTTGTGCTCCAGAAACCATAGTTCTCCATTTGACTCAGATCCAACTCACGGCTGCCCCCTTGCGGGTCGTCCACACCTACAAGACCAGACACAGACCCTCCAATTCCCTTTCTCTGCCTCATAAATGTTTAGCTAAACTCTATAGTCCCCACTGATCGATAAGAACAAAACATCAGTTTAACCCACTTTGGATAAGATGCCATCATTCTCCCAGGCGGAACTTTGGTCCCCTCAGCTTGAGCCAGTTTACAGTCTTCACCGGAATAGGCCAGCCGCTCGGGCAAACATTCTCCCCTCCAGGATCCGACTGTCCCTCTTCCCCACACCTGCTTTTGTCCAGCCTCATAACCCCCTTTCTGCCTAACCCTGGAGATGCTGGCAGAGATCCTGGTGGGAACATTCTCCCCACTGCAATGGGGCCTTTCCTCCTCTTGCAACAATCCTTTCAAAGTCTCTTCTTGCCGAAGTCTCAAGCTATTTGTGACACCTCTAAACTGTGCAAAGACTCGTGTTGTACTGAATTGAAAAGTGGTATTGGTCATAAAAAATCTATTTAAGCAATTGTAGTATAAGGAATATGCAATGTCGGGTGCTGGTGGGGAGCTCATTGTTCGGTGGGAGAGGGCAGAAACGCTCCGGGTTAAAATGACAGGCGAGGAAATTAACACAATAGCCGAAGGAAGGTGATATAGGCAGAGTGATTAACCTCCAAGTGGGCAGTCAAGAGAATTAATATTCTGAGATCAGAGGAAGCAAAGATCACAGTTTTGAGGTTCTAATGTAGGTTTCGGTGTTTTTGATTACTTCAAGTGAAGCATATGACCTTTCTTTTTCTACCAGCATAGAGAACGGTGAATAAGTGTGGGCTCAGGACAGAGGAAACTGAGTTCCTCTGGCGGATTTTGTTTCCCCGATGCCGGGATTTGCCACTGCCTGCAGCAACTAGCTTCTAACTTTAAGGTGCTAAGAGGTACTCTACTCCCAGGAATTTCCTCTCCAAGGAATAAGCGGCAGCCTAAGCTTGCCAAGGTCATGATACTGCACCTGTTACTTAGGGAAGAGGTATCCCACCTGCTGCACTTGGGTGGTTTCTAAGAGCCTCTTTCAGAATCTGCATAAATGTGGAGGGGGAGAGCAGTTTTAGGAGTAGGTAGGAGTAGGAAAGGATGTGGGGGAAATTCCACCTAATCACCGTGCTGGGGGCTTGATCGATGTCACAACATTTAATTCCCAGAATATTAATTCCAAGAGGGTGCAAGTTCCCCCATTTTAAAGGTGTAAAGGTGAGCTTTTCAAGTAAAGAAACGGAATCAGAAACCATCATTGACTCCTCACGCTGGTTAACTTTCCGTGTTTTTTTTTTTTTCCTTCCAGTTTTGCCTTGCATTTTGATGTGGTGCTGAGGGCTTTAAATCATTAGTATGAAATAATAGTAGCCTCTGAGAGAAAATTGCTTTGAAGGCGGGCAGAAATCCTTGGGATCCTGGAGAAAAAGATAAATGCAGTATTATACCTGGTAATTGCTTGCTCTAATAGGTACAAGAGGTTACACATGTTAGTGATTTAAGAGAGGTATTTGCTCAAGAAATGGATTGCAATATTTCATTTTAAAGAGGACACAGGGAGAAATATGATTTAGCAGTCCATGCTTTTAGGGTTGCATTTTTGTAATGTTAATAGTAATACTTGCCTATTCTAAATACCTGAACTAGCAACGGCACAGGTCACATTTACTGTTAATGTACCCTCGGTCCCCAGGTGAGGTCATCCTCTACGCTTGCCTTTGCATTCTGCTTTCTAAATTCACGTATTGTAGGCTTTTGTATCGATAAACGTAATGGTTATTTCTAGTGCTTTTCTGTAATGCTAATGTGTGACGTTGCCACAATTTTATTCAGTCGCCCCCATGTTAATTGAGATCTAAATTTATGTCTGATTTTTCAAAGGCCATGCGCTAAACAATCGTCTTTGAGTACTTGTCTGATAATCTTCTCAGAAGATGTTCTTGAGGTACTGTTCCTGCTGCTGCTTCTTTATCTAGTTTTTCTGTCTTAATTTTGCTGTTGCTCAACTGAACTTTTGAATGAAATACTTGCCATTTACTTTCATTTTCATGTTTAAGGCAATGAATTTCCCTCCTATTATGCTTTTAGCAATGTCATCTAGATTCTGATACTTATTATTCTTATTTTCGTCGTGTCCTATAATACATGTTGTGTATTTTGATGTCTTCTTGGACAAAAGAAGTATTTGTGAGTCATTTCCAAATGCTGCTATTTTTGTTCAATACATGGTGTCCTCAGTGACCCTGGCTCCTGTGTCTTGCTGCTCTGGCATCTTTGGTGAGTGGCTTTCACCCTTAAGGTCAGCAAATGGTTGTAAGATGTACCGTGTTTGCATTCCGGCCACTGGAAGCGGGGGAAGTACAAAGGGCGCTCGGCTCTTTTTAAAAAACCTTTCCGAGAGCCCTCACCTTCCATCACCATTTCATTGGTTATATGACCTCTGCGGTTTTCAAGGGAAGTTGGGAATATTGCCATGTCCCATAAATGAGGGTTTTTTAAAGTAAGTCATTGAAGCAGGGATGTTGGAATTGACAGATATCAGTCTCTGACATATATGTCTTTATTCTTTTCCATTAATATCCTTTGTATATCTTTTTCTCACCTTTTTTCTTTCTTAGTCATTGGCTCTAGGTAGGTAGATTATATTTATTGTTCAATTTTAAAGATCTTTCTTTTAATGAGACAATGGTTTAACTATTTATATTTACTATTAAACATTTTATGATCAGTCATTGTATGTACTTCCTGATTCTTACCTCCGTTTTTGCTTTTTACAAATATTTTAAATATTTTCTTTAGTTTTTAGGTTATCTTTAGATTTTTCTTTATGCTCTCTGTTTAAAGATTTCCTTGAACTTTTTTCTTCTGTAATATGAAAGATACGCAAGTATTTTTTCTAACAATATGTATTGTTGTATCTTTAAATAATTTGACTAAATCTAAGTTTGTTAATGTGTTGACGCAGGTAACGAGACATTATTTACTGAGTTTCCCATGTGAAAAATGAGAACAGCTGCTCGCATACATTTTCTCCCACTCTGCTCCAGCCATCTCGTCGCAAAATGTTTAACTGGTAGGCAATGGAATTTTTGATGCAATCGAAAAGTTAAATATGGTAATTGTCTTTCGAGAAATATAACATGCATGTTTTGTCCAGACACAATATTTTCCAGGTCAATTTGTATCTAATTTGATTGTAAAATGGATTTATTACCCCCTGTCAACACATCACAGGTGCTCGATCTATGTGAGAATTGACACCAGATCATTGGAGCACTCGGAGTGCTCCCGGAATTGAGAAGGGGGACCCCTCGAAGTCGGAGGAAGTTAGGGGCGACTCACAGAAGTGCCGCCTGTTGCATATGTATGTTGGAGAATTATAGGGATAACACAGAGAAGGAACATGGATGCAGTGAGAACTAGAGGAAACTACAAAGATAAGAACTTGAAAATTATATTAGAAGAAAAGTAGAGACTTACGGCTGTAAGTAGAGAAAGATGAGACTTAAAACTAAACTGTTGGTAGATTTTGGAGGATTCTGAGTTACAGGCTAAGGAATCTTACTTAACTCAATTCTATAGAAAAAGGTAACCATTGGAGCTCTTCGAGCATTAAAATGGTATGATGCCATCCTGACCTACTGGAGGGAAGTCTTTCTTTTCTTTATCATCATATTTAAAGACAGGATTCTAATTGATAATTGATGGTTAAGAAATAAATGTTGAGAGGCTTGTTCTCAGGAACTTTTTGCCTTATGTCAAAATACTGGTAATATTGGCTTATCAAGTTTAGTTACTGAGTGCTCCAAGGCCGAAAACTGATTGTTACAAAAGTCTAAAACAAAACGAGGCTTCCTCCTCTGCAGGTTGGCTGTATTGTTTTGTTGAAATAATTTGGATATACTATTGATATTGGAGGCGACCCGTACTTGGGGGACTCTGAAATCAGAGAACCACACAAAACATATTTAAATATAAAAACACACGTGCTCATGCGGTAACCGTGAATTTTTTATTTAGAGCAGATACACTGCTAAGGCTTTTCACACACTATTTTTACCCTGATAATAACTCTATGGGGTACATAGTAGAAAGAAACCGTTGACCACCGAGACTGAATAATTTGTGTACGTGGTGAGTGGAAAGTCAGCATTCAGACCCAGCTTTGTCTGGCATAGAAGTTCCTGTGCGAACGGTATGAGGACAGAGCCCTGGCGGACATGTTGCCCTTCCCTGATTTCCTTGCTCTTGGTTGTTATGTCCAGCCTGATGGTGTCCCCTTAGGGACAGTAGCGCTGGCCTCCAAGACCCTCTGCTCAGAGGCCTAAGTGCCAGCATCACAGGCGCCTCCTGCAAGCCCCCAAAGTGTCACCCTAGTACTGGTCAGGCATTGTCCTCTCTTCGGAGGCCTCCATCCGAGCTCCTTGGGAGCCCTCCTCGAGTGTGTGGATTTTAATCACCCCAGTTCCTTCTCTTCGGCCTCCCACCCTAGGGAGAGCGGCTGCTTCTCGCGGTTACAGCCTCCGTCACAGCTCAGTGTCCCTTATTTGCATTTTCCATTCTGCAGTATCTAATTAACTTTAGTTTGTGTTAAATTATTTCTGTAAAAATAACTGGTGTGATCACTGTCTCCTTACTGCGAGTGGCTGAGACAAGCCTAGAGGAAGGATAACTCGTTATTGATGGAGAAATAAAAGGTTCTCATTTTTCTATTTCAGGTTGGCATCAGAATTATCCATTATAGATCCATATTCTAATACTTTCTGGTGTCTCTTCTTAGAAGGACACTAATGCTATGAAGTTAGGGCTCCAAATGTAGCCATGTGGGGTTAAGGCTTCAGCATATGACTTGGAGCAGGGCGTGGGGGGGGGGGGGGAGGGTCCGCAAACATCAAGTTTTTAGCAAATGGGGACTTTCAACCCCAGGACGGCTTGTTTCTGCCATATAGTCATGTTTTCTCATCACGTATTTCAGAAAGGTCGCCTAGAGTATTTTGCATTATGTTTCTGTTAAATTACCTATTTGGTATTTAATACATTTAGGTACTGTGTAAATTGGATTTTATTTACTTATTGCTAGTATTCTGTACAGTGCTTTTTAATTACAAATTTTACCAAATTCATTTATCAGTTCTAAGAATTATTTAGTTGGGTTATTGTAAGTTTTACAGGTATAACATGATACATGTTAAAACAATGATAATTTGTCTCCTCTTTTCTAATTTATATTGCTCTCGATTTTTTTCCCCTTTTCTTGCTTTTCAGTAGAGTCAAAGATCTTATTGCATTGGCCAAAATACCCAGAACAATACTTAATAATTTAACTAGAGCGAAATATCTTTTACCATTCTTGATCTCCATAGAGCGGTCTTTAGTATTCAACTCAAGTATGGTTGTTTTGATCCTTTTATTGCTATTTTTCGAGGACCATTTCCATATCTTTTGTTATTGTTACATGTTTTTTGATCTGTTTATATGATGAATTGCCATAAGAGATTTGCTCATATTCAATTACGCTTTTATTTAGGAAATAAATAGTACACGATTATTGTGCCAGTTTGTCCCTTTGCCCTAAACCCTATTCCCTGCCCTTATACTACCTTACCTCTGGAAGTGATCTCGCAAGCCCCGTTTCCCAGGCTCCTTTGCAAACAGAATTTCAGTTACATTTGGCTAAAGTGTCTCCAGAGCCACCATGCCAAGTACTCAGCAGCTTTTTCAGCTGAAAGTCAAAGCCTCTCTACATCTCAGGAAATTTTTTTCTATTATTTTAAAAATTATTTCTTTAGTTCTCTTTTATGTGTTCCTTCTCCAATTCCTATTACAGGTGAGTAAAATATCCTGGTCCTAAAGATTATATCCGCCTCGAGTATGTTCACCAATTCATCCCGATTCTTTTTTCCGTAGCTCTGAGAAAATTTCTTACGTTTTTTATATAATTAACTGATTTCAGTGTTTAAAAATATACATTTCCATAGTCTCTATTATATTTTCATCTAAATTACGTTGATCGTTTGAAGATAATTATTTCTTATCCCAGATTTTTAACTTCTTATAGATATCGATTTCTCTTGAATCTTTGAAAATATGAACAGAAATTGTTAACATATACTTTTCCTTAACTTACTCTTTAATGTGAAAGCCTTTATTCTGATTTCTCAAAATGGCCTCTTTGTCTGGAACTATTGACCGTTTTCATTGATTTGCAGCTTTTTCCTCTATTTACTCATTCTTCTGGAGAGATATTATATCTGTTTCGTTTCTGTGTTAAGGGCCAGCACGGATTTGGTGAGGGAGTTTTAGGTTCCTATTCAAACATGTTGTCCCAGACAGCGGGGGAAGGCAATGCTCGTGATGTTTGATTGTGAGGCAAGAGGTCGTGTTGCCTCCGAGGTGCAGGAAGGTGTTCCAGTGGGAAGCGTTTCCAGGTGACACAGCACCTCCCTGCCTGGGCTCTTTCCCTCATGTGCAGGTGCGGATGGAAGTTATCTGTCACTGTTCCCTACTCTGGCACTGGGAGCACACTGGAACAGGTGCCCAGACCCACCAGTCCCCATGCTAAGGTGGCTCGTGCGTTTGACTTCTCCTCAAAACTGGCTGCCTGGACTGCCCCATCGTGCAGAGTGGCTCAGCGGGGCCCTCACCTCTGAGTCTCTCAAGACTCGAGCTGGGGAGTTGTGTTTCTGTCTGGTGTCTCTGGATATGAATTGGCATCTGAGCTCACTCAGGCTGCTGGGCGAATTCGCTTCCTTGGGGCGGTGGGACTGAGGTCACCATTTCCTTACCGACTGGCAGTTGGGGGCAGATCTTCACTCCCAGAGGCTACCTGAGTCCCTTCTCCCATTTCCCATGTGGCTCTTTCAGCAATGGCATTTTAAGTCTCTCTCAGGCTTTAAATCTCTACTTCCCCTTCCGCCATGATCTTCTGACTCCAGCTGGAGAATTCTCTCTGCTTTTAAGGCCTCATGTGAGTAGACAGGCCCACCTGGGTAATGCAGGGTAATCTCCCTATGTTAAGGTCCATAACCGTAACCAGACTTGCAAAATCCATTTTACCATGTATGTAACATATTCACAGGTCGAGGGATAAGAGTCCAAACATTTGTGGGGCCTCCTGACTGCCACAGCTCTGTTTCTCCTTGTCCTCATCGGGTGAAGAGGCGATGTCACTTATGATAACAAAGGCTCCATGTGTTGTGAACCTCCTAGGCCGGGCTAAGTGCCCTAACTTCAGCATATTGCTGAATTCCTGCAATGATCAGTTTCTTATTACCAATCAGAAATAAAGGCTCTAATGATGAGACTAATAAACAACTAGGTTATTTTAATAATTATAATAGATAATGCAGTGGGTGCCAGGGAAGAAACGCCCTTGGGTTGGCATAAACCTTAAGAATGGCCAATCTAATGTGGTTTGTGAGATCGCGATGTGATGGAAAACTCCGCACGACCTTCGACTAATGAGAGGACGTCCATTCACAGCTAGGAAGACAACTGCACCAGCCAGCGACGCAAAGCGAGAATTAGGGGACTGAGCAAGAGGTCATAAGGAGGCTAAGTGAGGGCAAAGGAGGGTTCGAGTCACAGGTGAAGGCACTTCGGCACCGAGTCGTCTGTGAACAGAGGTTGTGCATCAGAGTGTGCCCTTCACAGCGCCTCGTAAGGGGTGTCGGGGGCAGGGGGAGCCGAAGTTTAAAGTCTTAAGGCTTTGAAAGTTTCCCAGACCTTGTCTTCTCGCACCTTCTGTGGAATCCTTCACCCATCACTCGAGGTAGCTAACAGGCAGCCTGCAGCTGCTATGAAGCTTTCGCATGGGATGACCCCGGAGATGCTATAAAACTAGTAAAGATAAACCATTCCTTAACTAGTTAAGGGGAAACATAAAAAATAATGTAAACAGACACACAAGAAGGCACAAACCCCTCTGGACAGCTTCTTGAAACAATCAGTGAAAATACTCCGGCTGCAGGAGACAGCTCTCTCCGTCAAGGCGGATCTTTTCGCCATGAGAGTTTCTCTTCTTTTCCCTTCTTTATTAAATATGTTGAAGTGACATTGGTTAATAAAATTGTATAGGTTTCAAGTAAACAATTCAATAATACATCATATGTATATTTCACTGTGTGTTCACCACCCAAAGTTAAATTTCCCTCTGTCACCAAAAATGGGACCCCCTCAACCCTTGTCAATCCCTCCCCAACCCCTGGCTTCCCTTCAGAAGAACAGGAGCGGCACCCCAGGCCGAGTCTCAGAGGAAGCCATACATAGTCCCTAAGAGGCACAGAAAACTCCCATCTCTGCAAGGCACGAATCTCCTAGAGGTAAAAATAGCAAATAGGAATTTAAATCCTAGAATTCCATGTTGGGATCTTACTGTAAGCCTTCCCAATTAGTCAGAGAGAAAAATTAATTCTGCTGTTTATCTTCCTAATCAGCAGAGTGACTCTCATTAAGATTGTTAAATAACATATTTTCAAATGAACTAATTAAAGGGAGAGACTCAGCTGCCCTCCCCCACCTTCTGCGGGGAGGCAGTGGAGAGCAAAGCGAAGACTCTTGGTAGTGGTAACCCATTTTTCTTGCTTCATATAATTTATTTCCATGGAACCAGCCTGGCCCAGAGAACCAAGTGCTCTCTATGGAAGTCCCAGCACACCACAGGTGAGCCGAGTGATCGAGGACAAGTCATACGCCAGCCACAGCCTAACATCTTTTATCTGTAAAAATGGGTCCTTCTCTTCCCCTGAGCCTGTTTAGGCAGTTTGCAGACACAAATACCAGCTACGTTACTCAGATGGAACTGGCAGAATTTAATATAAAACTCAGGGCAGCGTGGGGCTTGGCGATAACAGCTGACGTACACGGCATGACTGTTCCCCAAGAATTGTTCCGAGCCAGAAGTTCCGAATGTTCTCATTTTGCGGCATTCACTGTGATAATAATTTCTCTTCATGGCACATCTGGGCCAAAAGAAATACCTGTCATATCCATTTATTATGTAGTTAGGTCTCAGCAAGTTAATACATATTTATGTCCTGACAACTTAAGCAGGCATTTGAAAAAAAAAAAATGACATCTATAAATTAAAAGAAAAGATAATGCTTTTATCTCATTCTTCAATGGCATGATTACTGACGGTGGGATCCGTGTGCCTGTTGAGCGCTGCACAACTTCTCACGTGTAGAAGTCAGAGGAGATGCTGCCTCTCTCATTCCTTGCTCCCCGGTGATTTGGGGGCAGTCCTCGCCTTTTTGTTTTCACAGGATTACCTGAAAACCCAGCTTTGTGAAGCTACACCGTCATCAAAAGGAAAGCCGTGTGATCTAACGTCGAAACTGTGAACCACTTTAAACTAGTAGTTCGCTCGATGTCTGACAGATGCCAGGAAGGATCACATTTCTCTTGAAGATTTTAAGCGTCCCGGCAATGCCCTAAGAGGTCAGCACAGTGCCCTGGGGCGCCGGGGCACACCACTGGGAACTGAGAACTAAGAACTTCCGGTGTAAGGACTTGTTCGATCCTCACGACAGCCCTGTCATTTACTGTGTTACTCTTCCCCATTTTGGAGATGACCTTGAGGCAGCAAGGTCAGAAATCTAGTGCGGCCCGAACTTGAATCCAGGTATTTTGGCTCTAAAGTCGTTACAGGGCACAAGCACGCGGGTTAGGGACCAGAGGAAGCTGGCTTCGCCTCTCAGCATCTGTGTGGCCTTGCGCCAGCTGACGGATCCCTCGAGGCCTCAGTGTCCTTTTCTGGTAAAAGGAAATAATGAGAGTTGTCTTAAGGATTAAGTGGGACAACAGATTTGAAGACCTGGGCTTAGCGCCACGGCTTAAATGACAAATGAATGAACAAAACGAACGAAAAAGCATTGATACAGACAAAGGTATTGGGGTTCGGGGAGGCTGGAGAGGGTAAAGGGGGTTAAATATGTGGCGATGGGAGGGGACTGAACTTCGGATGGTATTTTATAATATCGTACACTTAAAACTCACATAATCGTATTAACCGACGTCGCCCCCATAAACTTAATAATGAAAAATTTTCGCAAAATTGTTTATCCACTATATTCATTTTTTTTTCTCTTTTTCCCATAAAAACTTCGTGAGATAGGAGTCAGCTTTAAGAAACCAAAGCCCAGAGATCATTCAGAGGACATTGCAGGAAGCCTGTGGTTAATTGCTCCAAACCCAGCCCTTTGGGTAAGGGTCTCCCTGAGCATTATCTCTTTTAAACCCTCTTCAGGCCTTCATAAGAGAGAGAAACACTGAGTTTTCAGGGGGAGGGGTTTCCTATCAACTCATGGTAAGATTTTGAGAAAGTAATAAGTAGACATCAAATGCTTTGATTAAAAAGCTTTATTTTTTTCTGTTATTATAAAGAAAGGAAGAGTGAAAAAAGATCGTAGAGTCCTCCCTATCTGACAAAATGGAAACAATATCTCAGTTGGTTCTGAGGTCTGCCTTTCATTTTCATACTAAGTAAAAGGGAAGAAAAGAAAGAAAAATCGACAAAATAAAACATAAAGAACTTAGGGAGAAAAAAAAAATTGTCTTCTCCCCGCTACCAATTTCTTTCTGCTCCAAAGTCTAAGACTTTTTTATTCACGTCCCCAAATGTGTAAAAACCATTCTGACGCAAGTGCCCGTCACCTCCGGCTGCCCGGGGTGGCATCCGCAAAGCACGTTCTGCCCGCGGAGCCTCGTCCCCATTCGTGGACCTTTCCTCACACGTGAATTACAATATTCCGTTTCAGTCGGTGATGGTTTCGTCAGGTGTGGGCTTCCCCGTGGTACGCAGAACCGTTTCACAGGAGGAGGGCGAACCTTGAAATGAAGCGAGCTGCGCGCTGAGTCTCACTTGCTTCATTCTGCCACGGGGAAGTCGTATGGACTGGGGAAGGGTCGCCTTCAGCGTCTCCATGTCCTCGCCTGTGACACTGGCGTAACTCTTTCCCCATCATTGTCCCCGGGAGGATTACCTTTGGTAATCAATGGGTCCGCGGTTGACACCGTTCCAAGGAGGGCTTGACTGTAGACATGTTATCAACGTTTTCTCAACTCAAGAGTTTAGTTTCCATTTTCCTGTCGCCTCCACCCTCTTAGCTGAATGTAGAAGTTCCTGGGCTGTTTTCTTCAAGGACACTTATTTTTTTTTTTTTCCTGCCATAAGCATTTATTTTTCTTATAAATATTTACTTTGTTTTCCATAATACTAATACCTAAATTGGTTTCTGAGCTTATCTTAAAGCGTTTGCATGTCCTGTGATTTGCAAAGAATGTGCTCGCTTGGCTCCTTTTTAAGGCGAAGGAAATGCCCATCAGCGACCTGCTAGACTTATAAAGACATTTGAGAGATAACAGAAAGGAAATTAATAAAGAAACCCGAATTATCTTTCAAAACAATTTCCCACACAGAAGATTTTCTCCTCAAGCCATCTTCTTACCTTTTTGAGATAGATAATATTTAGTTTTGTCTTAGAGAATTTTCTCTGTTGCCTTTCCCTCTTCCCCCTGAGGAAGTAACCTCGATGAAACTTCCATAATTTAATTCTTAGAAAAAACTGGGGAAATTAGGGGCCTTGAACGCTGAGATTGACAGAAGGAAGAATGGTTGGAATGCTCATCAGCTAGCCTCTAACTTGGGAAGTCAAGTTAAGACTGGCAGGTTGGTCCAGTTTCAGTGATTTAAATACAGAGAAGAACCTGCAGTTAGGATATTTGGCCAAGATGGTGGCTGTGGTGGCTCATGGTGGGCAGGGTGGCATGTACTCCAATACTACAAATCATATTGCCGATGAAACAATAATAATGTTTATTCAATGCTCAGTATATAGACACTGTTTTCAATACTTCTTATGGGACCATTTCATTTAAACATCGTTCAACTGTAGAAAGAAAGCATGATAATTATTTTCACTTTATGGATAAGGATATCAGGGCTTAGGGAAATTAAAAATTTGTTCAAGATCACAGGGCTAGTAAGTTAGAGGGCCAGCATGGATCTCAACCTCGGTTTTACATCAATCCCGGAGATATTTGGAAAAACGAAAGTATGACAAAAACATTGGGATAGAACCTAAGAATGCAAATTTTAAGAACTCAGTGAGTTTAAGCTGCCATAATTTGCCTGAGGGTCAAGGATTAAGATCTCTAGACTACTCCTGATTTATTATATCAGCTAAACATTCTACTTTTAAAATGCTACCTCAGTTTTGATTAATTATACTATTTATCTGATCCAAGAAGTATTGATTTACTCTATAGGCTAATATAGTATTATGTTCAAAGAAACCAGTTTACAAATTCATTCTTGTATTTCTTCCATAAATGATTATTGAGTACCTACTGTGTACCTGGCTATCTTAGGGCTACAGAGATTAAATCAAAATGAACAGTACAGCTGACCTGAGGGAATTTTGGGCTAGTGTGGGGAGCGTGAAAGAAGCTGAGAATGTGATCTACGGAAATGTTGAACGGGGACCTTTCTCTAGGTTACAGGTTTATTGACCCCATATTTTATGGCAGCCACGGAAAGGCTTTGGGGAAATGGGGTTGAATGAAACGATCATTAGCCTGGAGCTCACATTCTAGTTGGAAGGATGACATGTGATAAACGTTCAAAATGCCCCATGATAAACCCTATAATTATGAACAAGAGCCGTGCAACCCAGAGGGGAGAATGTCCACCGCTACCTGAGGGAGTCGTTGAGGAAGTAACTTTCAAAGCTGGGGCTTGGGTGTGTACGCATTTGCCAGGTGGGTAAGAAGAGGCCAGGGAAGGTATGCCTTGCAGGGGTCTTGTGTGCAGTATCCCTGAATCATGACTTGGTCACAATTGCCCAGATTTTTTAAAGAAGTGGTGAGAAAGTCTTAGTTATAAGGCTTATGATGTGTTGCCACCACCAGTGGGAATGAATCTTATACAACGGAATAGTAACGATGAACAGCTATGTCCATCGGGTCTTCGTTATAAGCATTTCGTGATTATATCATTTACTATTTACAGCAACTCTGTAAAGCAGGTGCTATTTTTAGTCCCGTTTTACAGGCGTGGAAATTGAGGCATAGAAGATCAAGTAACCTGCTCAATGTCGCATAAAGAATTAAAGCCAGGATTTGAACCCAGTTATGACTTCAGAGTCCAAACACTTTGTCACCATTATCACTTCCGTTACTGGTTATATATTAACTGGCCTAAGGCGAGCGCACGTCAGGAACTGTGCTGATTGCTTTATGTACAGTGTCTCTCTTTAAAAATTCTATTTAACAGATGAAAAACTAAGGCCCCAAGATCACATACCTGGTAAACAGCATGGCCATGACGTGAACCAGGTCAGTCCTGTGCCAAAGCTTTTGCATGTAACCGCCGCACAATTCTGCATCTACTTAAAAAATTCCCAAGGCATCTGGGAGATGCATGACCTAGTTTTCTGGGTTATATCTCGGGCTAGGCATTGTGTGTAAAGAATAACCTGGTCCTTTAGTTTCCAGCAAGGCTTGTGGGGAAAAAAGAAGATTGTGCTTTTATCACACATTGACTCATCTATAATGATCTCATGCAGTTATTAAGACCTTCCTCTCCTCTCTGGAGAGTCAGAGTGATAAGAAAGGGAAAGAGAAAGAAAGGAGCGCCTCAGTGTCCCTTCTTTGTGCATGTGTCTCTCCCACTGGGTCCCTGACCACCCCCCACCCCCCTCTAGTTTACTCCTGGATCGAGGTCTTGTCCTTTTCCTTGGACGTTCAGGGACAATGGGATGTCAGTGAGGTGACATTCCCCTGGATGTGAAGATGTCTTCACAACGAGAGAAAACTTTCCTGTGGGGGGTTTTCAGAAGAGCCTGTCGGGTTCCAGAACCACATTCTGTCCACACTCATCGTGAGCACAGTGCTTGCTGTGGTGAATCGTGAGGAGGATTGCTGGTGCTCCGGAAGTAGAGTGTACCAATCCTTACATTTCAGCAGTAACTAGAGATTATAACATAGCTGAGAGATGACTCTATCATTAGTACTTGGACTCTGAGTGAGAGAGAAAGATGAGGTCTCAGCTATTTCAAGTGGGATTGAAGCAATCTTCTGTTTATCCTGTCTTGGCCAAACCCCACAGGCCCCAAACACTACTTATTTTTTTTTTTTAGTTCAAAATTTTAAAAGATGAGGTTAGTTGCATTTCTTTTTATTTTCTTTCAAACGACAACTATTTTCTGAGATAAGTGCCTGATTTCATTGTTTTTATAATTACGAAATGCTTAACGAATGCCGTGCCAAATGGTTTTGGGGGGTTATGCTTGCCAAGGCTGGGTCACGCTCATGGCTTCGTGTTGTGGAAATGCGCGTTGTCCAACACATGTGGCCCCGGGGCCACGCTCGGAAGCGCCACCCGAGAAGGACCCGTTTAATGATGTCGTCGGTGCTCCCCGCTGGACTCCCTGGGTCCTGCCCTTATGGTGGCCAGCTCTTGTTCCCCTTCCTCTAAGGGAGGGGTCCTGTTCCGGTGTCCCCAGTCCCCAGCTGAGCTCCTCCCGCAAACAGTCAAACCAGCCAGAAGCGAGGGACAACTCAGCCGAGCGAGATGGTGCTGGATGGCGCCGGATGGCCCTGGATGGTGCTACACCCTGCTGGATGGCACTACATCGTGCTGGATCGTGCTAGAGGGTTCTGGATAGTGCGAGATCTTGCCGGATCTGGGAGTCTGGCTTCTTTTGCTGCAACACCACGGGTCTGCGGTTTGGCACAATCCCTCAGGCCAGGATGGCGCAGGCCCTTGCAGAAGCCTCTGCGGTCCGCGGTCCTTCCACAGGCACCTGCTATTCCAGTTCTCTTGGCCTCTCCTCTGTCCCTTGTTTCCTGGTATCAGCCTGTGTTAAACCCCAGACCCCAAAGGGGCTGTGATCTCCCCGAGGCAAAGGAATCCTCACTCTGCCTATTCCGAACTCTTACTCTGTATCAGGTGATGTTGATGAGTAGGAAATACATGGGCAAATGTGGGCACAAATTATTTAAAAATCGGAGTCAGTTCTAAGCAATGACATCAAAGCCCATCCTAAATTTGTCGTTACAAGAAGCTTTTTTGACATGTTGACTTCTGACAGTGTCAAATATAGGGGCCTCAAATACATCTGTACTTACTTAATACGGGCTCTTCTGCTCTGCTCCTGGCCATCGTGGTCATGGGCGGGCGCAGCTGACGGTCCCCCAGGCCGAGCCCCAGCTGCAGCCTGCCCAGGGCTGAGTCGGAAAGAACGACCTCGTACCTTCTCTTGGCTGAGTGAAAAGCGCACGTTTGCAGGTTGATCCTGGGCCGTGGTACACCGCAGGGGAACCAGCGGAAGAGGAAACGGCTGGATGGAGTTTCCCATTTACTGATTCTGGAGAAACGGCCATCGTGGGCTTTGGGCTTCGCCGTCCCAAGTTTCAGACTCAACGTACTCAGAATGTTGGGGTTCCGACAGTGCTCTGATGAACCCCCATGCCTTTTCTGAGTTCCTGCTTTCCGTTCTTTCCACCTCGGAAAACAGCAGTTTTCTCAACGCGTACAGGATGTTTTCCAGTTCACAGGAAGCGATGTTTTATTTATGTACAACGTGATTTGGTTATGTAATGGAGCCTTTAAGCTTCGGCTTGTTCTCTTCGTTTTTGGATTCCTCATAGCTAGTATTTGACGTCTCTCACCCCTTTGCTTAAGGCTGAGACAAATTTGTCTCGGAGTTGTTTATATAGTATTTACAAAGATGCACATAATTCTCACAAGAAGCGTTCAGGCGTGTGCTGGACAGGAAGTGGGGTCTTCTCCTGACACATCAGAAGTCACCGTCCAATGGGAAGGAAGACGTACAAGCAACCCAGGGTGGGGCAGAATGTGACCAGTGCTGTTAGGGGCCTAAACGACAAGAGGAAAAAGTGCTCTGTGGGGCCCCTGAACAAGGCAGCGCACAGAAAAAGGAACTTGCATGCAAGGACAAGAGAGCGTAAGAAGGCCGCAGAGGACAGCCGGTCCGCTCGGGGCCTCCCAGGATTTACATGTGGAGGCGTTACAGAGGCTGCCTGGTACATCCTCCAGTCTTCGGCGACTCCCCACTGCCATGTTTCTAACCCGAGAATGCCCCCAACCTCCTGACAGATGCTTGCCGGTTTGAACTCTCCATGGTGGGGCACTTAGCTCCGACTTAGGCCGCCTTCGTTTCTTCATAAGCTCTGCCTTCCACCCGCATGCAGCCAGCCTTCCTCGGTGATAGCCAGTCTCGTCCTGTCGCTGCAGAGTGGCCCTTTGAGCATTCGAGGACACATGTCATGGCTCCCATAAGTCTCCTCTTCTCTTTGTTTCTTCAGTAGCTCCCTGGATGACGATACTTGGATACCTTCGCCGTCTAGGTTGTCCTTCTCTGAACTGGTTGCAGTTTGTACGAAGAGGCTGTTCGTGAGTAGGATCCAGAACCGAACCTCACCATGCAGCTACAGTCTACGTGGGGTCGGCATGTGCTAAGCTTATGGTCTTCCTTTTGCAGTCACTATGTGTGCCCAAGACTTATATTAACTGTGCTGGAAGCCACGGACAATTGCTGATTTCCACTGAACTTGTAACTAAATAAGCACGTGCCTGTCTGATGGAGAAAGGCTCCCAGCAGACACGGTGGTCCATGCTGGCCCCTGCTCCTACCTTTGATATAGTAACAACCTCTGCTGCTTGTGCTCGGGTGGCCAGGCCGACCCTACCCACACCCTCCGTCATCTCCACTCAGGGTTATTAGATCAGCGTACTATTTCTCTCCATGCTTTTGTTATTAACAAAAATATTAACCAGAATGAAAATGAGAACAGAGCAAATATATATATATATATATAAAAATATATATATATATATAACAGAGAATATATATATATTCTTTTTTTTTTCAAAGATAAGGATATAAAATGAATTGTCAGTCTGAGTACAGAAAACTTACTTTGAACATGTCCTTTTTACAATTTGCGACCTCTGTGATAGATAGTGTCTGTATAATTTTTCAAAACAATTCATTTTTATCTACACTGTCATTCTGCTACTGCTTTAGTTTTTACTGCAAGAAAATAAAGGAGATAGGAATCTGGCATTTGGCGTATTTTGCTAACTGAATATTTATTAGGATAACCTCCAGCTGTTTTTCATTAGAAATTTTCTTATAGTATTTTCTACGATAACCTTTCATACAAAAAGGGAACATAAGTTCTTAATGGATTTTTGCTTTTCATTTCTTAATGAGACTAGAGAATAATTTTTAAGTTCCATTGAAAATGTGTTTCTTTCCCCTCTTAAGGAGGTGTGCAAATAGCACTGTTGTACCAAACTAAAAATTCCCATTAACTCGAGTGCTGAAATCTTGGTTTTTCCTTTGTGGATGAAGAGCTGACTTGCTAGCTGATTTAAATCCTCAGAGGAAAGAGAACCCTGTTGTTTTCAGCATTCTTCAAACCAGAGGAGTCTCAGGCTTTAGCGTACTCAAGAACCATTTCATAGGAAAGGACGTTCAGTTCGATAAGACCCATCCCGTGTCTCTCTCCTACCAGTCTCGTTACGCATCTGTCATCTGTGGTTGAGAAGTGAAAGGTAAACATAAGAACAGAGGAGGAACACCTGCTGGCTTCCAGTCTGGGTTAGTCCTATATCCCAGGGTTTCTTGAGTATCCCAGGGAAGAACTTTTCTACCCAAGGGGCTTCTTCTCCTCCTCCTCCCTCCACTATATGGAATGAAAAAGGTCTTCTTTTCCCTTTTTCTAGAACTTTCTCTAGAACTTTCCCAAGAAACAAATTGCCCAGGTGTTTATTCCTGGTTAATTGGTTTCAGAAAGGTTGAGGCCAGTAAGTATACATACTCAACTTTGCAGGTCACAGAATGCTGTCCTTTTCTGCCACCGACCTTTCATGATGTCTCCACTCCTCCCAGTAAGCCTCTCAAAGGGCATACGTCTTGGGAAAGGGCAGACGTGGTTGATGGAAACCATACCTTAAAAAACACAGTCACCTGTGGGAGCACATGGGCAGCGCACAGAGGAGTTTTAGGGCAGTGGAAATACTATGCATGATGTTATAATGGCGGATTCATGTGTCATTATAACATCGTCCAAACCCATATGATTTACAACATCAAGAGTGAACCATAATGTAAACTATGCACTTTGGCTGATTATGATGTGTCAGTACAAGTTCATCAGTGGTAACAAACATGCCCCCTGGGGAGAATGTACATGAGCAGGGCACAGAGTTTTGGGGAAATTGATGTGAATTTCTTCTCAATTTTGCTGCGAACCTAAAACTCCTCTTAGAAAGAAATTTTTTTTAAAAGAGTGATGTTCTTTTCCCAATTTCAGGACTAAAGTTATAAAATTTTGATTTATACTTTGTGTGTGTTTTTTTAGTAGGTATTCCTTATCAGATTCAGAAAGTTCTACACCCAGTTTACTAAGATAGTTTATCCTAATTTGTTGTTCTGTCATCAGATGCTTTTTCTGCATTTATTGAAATAATCATATTATGTTTCATCTTGCTGTTAATGTGTTGAATTACATTACTTTTTGTATATTAAATCAACATGCCATTTCTGAACTAAATCACATTTGTCACAAGAATTATCATATATAAATCCAAAAGAACTCAATGCTATTATTTTGTTTAGAATTTTTGCATATATACTCATGAAAAAGATTGTTCTAAAATTTTATTTTCTAGTCATATATTTTTGAAAAAGTTTTAAAATCAAAACTATAAAAAGTCCAATAAAAGTCATATGAATTTGTTCTCTCTTTATTCTCTGGTAGAATCTGCATAAATTTATCTCTCTTAAAAATATTTAGAAGAACGTACTTGTAAAACCTTGTAGTTTTTGTAGAAATGTTTAATAATGGGCTCAACTCTCAAAAGATATAGGAAACTATTTAGATTTTCTATTTTTTTTGGTATGTCTATTTTGTTATCTTTAAAAAACTGTTTCTTTTATATGAAGTGTCAAATTTATTGGCATAAAATTGTTTTCTGTTCCATCTGTATAGTATTTGTAGAAATGTCTCCTTTTTCATTCCTAATAATGATAATTTGTGTCTTCTCTATTTTTCCTTTTCAGTCTTTCTAAGAGTTTTCAATTTCATTATTCATTTTAAATAACTAGCTTTGACTTTGTTGATTTTCTATAGTGTACTCTTTATTTGTGTTTCATTGATTTCTGCTTTTATCCTTATTATTTCTTCTATTCTCATTCATTTGGTCTGACTTGCTGCTTTTTTCCCCTTATTTGTTTGTTTTAGTTTGTTGAGATGGAACTTTAGAAGTTGATAGTTGATTTTTCAACTTTTCTTCCCATTATTCATGCTGTAGCGGCATCCTCCACCTTTTGCCATGTCATTTCTTTATTATTATTCAGTTCCACATTTTCTATTTTCCATTGTGATTTTTCTCTTTGACCTATAGACTCCTTAGAAGTATGTGAATCGAGAAGTGTGATGAGTTCAACATTCTATACCTGCAGTTTCAAAATGAAATGAACAAGCTCCTCCAAATACTTTCTGACATGTGCCTTTGCATACCAGTGTTAAACTTTTTAAAGAGTTTTCGTAAATCAAATTGTTAAGTCAAAGATTATATGCATTTTTGGTATTAATATCTATTACCAGGCTGCTTCTTTCTTTGCTGTTTCGAAAAATTTTTCTTAAGTGGTCTGAAGCATTTATACTTTAGATTGAATTTAGAGTGAATTACATTCATATTCATGGGAATTTTTATTAGAATTACTTTCTAATAAAAATAGCAATTTAGAATTACATTAAATGAATAGCTTAATTTAATAGGGTAATTGACCTATTTCCAATCCGAGGGAATACTCCATAAGCATAAAAACCAAGGAGAAATCATAAAAGAAAACATTGAAATATTAACAATGTTTTTTCTTGAGTAATGAGGCTAAAGGTAATTTTTTTATTCTGGATACTTCTCTGGGTTTTCCAAGTGTTCTTTAATATGCTTGTTTTATTTTTATAGTGAAAGCATTTATTTAAAGGGCGAGCCATCCTGTAATAGGCCTGGGAGGGATCGCTATTCCCAAAACTTTTTCCCCCCTTGTTTAATGAGAAGGGAGATTTGAGAACTGCAGTTTAAATGTCAGAAGTTATTTTTCAAAGTTAGTTGCAGTAATTAGAGAAGTAGAAATGTTGCTACTATAGTTTTAGGCAAGTCGAACTACTTTTATTATTTATAAAGCAATGTCCCACAACCAAGTGTGTCTCATTATGTGGCACAGTCCCCGAGGACAGTGCTACCAAAGTGTTCTTAACGCAGCATGGCACAAGAATGGTCATTTTTCTTGCTCAAATATATTTAATGCTCAGAAATTCCCAGGGGGCAGAAAGGGATTCTTGCTAGGAGATGCCCACACGTCGTGGCAGAGGGTCGTGCCATAGAGATCTGTGCTTCTCCAAAAGTAAAGAAGAAACGTGGGTTTACCCTTCTTTAATAACAGAAAGGCATGTGTATGGAACGCTCAGTTTGTTAGTTCTCTCCGAACCAGTGGGGGTATGTGATGAAGTCTGCGACGTAATAGAATCGGGCATTAAGACAATGTCGCATCCGTGCATTTCAACGCCCCCCAAACTCTATGGTTTGGGATCATAAAGGAGGGAAGAACGAGTTGGAGGGGATAGGGGGACGGAAGACGAGAAAGTGCAAGGGCATGGGGTGGTGGGAATCCCAGCCGAGCTCAGCGCCGCTCCGTGGTGTCTGAGACTGGAGGCGGGTGAGTCAGGCGTGTGAAAGGCGTCTCCCGCTGCTGTGTTCTGGAGCATTCTGCACGAAGCCCTTACGGTCGAAGGTTAAAGGCTCTGGACTCCTTTAGCTGAGATGAGCAGAATATAAAATTAGAATAAATTTTGGGCTTTAACAAGCGAGGGTGTTGTTAAATCTTTGAGCTTTAATTTCTCTCTGGAATTTGATTAAGGGAGAGGTTTTAATAATCAAATTCTCTGCGTATCTGTCTGGTTGGCAATCTGTTCATTCGTTTTTATTTCAAAGCCTCTGATATGCTGACTGGACATAATTTGGCATGGGAAATAAAATAGCAACTTTTTAACTTTGGGAACTCAATGACCTTGGAGTTGTCCTAATTAATCCACCCATTTCTGAGCCTCATGGAGGCAAGTTCTATCTTGCCCATCAACAGCCTTATGGGGAAACACAAAGAAGCAGGTTCCTCACAGCCCTGAAGGAGCAGCCAAACCCCTAGTTGGCCAGAAGCTTAAGTTCAATGGAAAAAAGATAAAAACAAGCCAGGCAGTGTGGGAAGTGAGGCTGGTGCCTCTCTCCCCTTCATGCAGAGGGACCTCTGTTAGCGTGATGCTCCCGGGCTCTGGAGTCACTCGTCCGACAGGTGAGTTCCATAGGGGAACCGTGCTCAGACTCTTCCTCTTCCCCCTTTCTTGAGATGAGCTTCTCTTCGGAGCAGCCCTCACCTCTACTCCTTCACACTGTAATTCCCACTCCTTAGCAGGATCAAGAATCCACAGGAAGTTCAGGAGCCCTGCTCTTGTCCAGTACTGTTTGCCTCAGGGTTGGTATGTGTTTTGTTTGAATCACGATCTCTCATGCCTTCTTCCCTCCAAATTCTCTCGGGAAACAATCTTCCTGCAGGGAGCGTGGAGCATGTTGCTCTCCTTCACACTTCCTGTTGTAAAGGTGTCTACCCCTGCAGACCCCTGACGTCCAGGGAATCCCCTATTTGGAAGCTCGTTCGATCGCAGATAGAAGCTCTGTTTTCTGGTCCTGCCTCTGCTCGCCATCTCTGGTAATAAGGCATTTCGCTTCCTTTTCGATTCATTGTCAGGTTGGGTGGATCCTTATTTTCACCTGGGTGTTGCAGAAGACTGCTTGGCCGTCGAGAATACAGGAGTCATGGTATTGATGCCTCATTGTGTTTTATTCTTATGATTTGGGGCTTTCAGACAAGCATGGTAAGGAGTGACAGTTCTTGTTAATGTTACTGAAGAAAACAGACATTGTAGGTTTCAGAGCTATGGTTCAGTTACTTAACGCAGGTTCTCTCCTTAGCCCCATGAAAGGGATTACCTCTCAATAATAGCCATTACGATCTTGTTTAAAAGGTTGAGTGTAGCTTCTGCTCAATCAGCCTCTGTAAAGCTGGAGGGAGCCTATCGGAGGGGATTTTGATGCAGCCCCAAACCTACTCGCTCATCATTTTGCTAATGCAGAGTGCAATTAAAATACAGCTTTGCCTGTAAAGCCCACTTTAGTTTATCCCTCAGAATTTTGGGGAGGCATCCACTTGCTGAAGATTAATGCTCAAAATGAAGAGGACTAAATACTTGCACAATTTCAGCATTCAAGAGGAATTGAGAGAAATTATTCTGCCTTTGCTTGTTGGCTCCCAACTCCTCCCTTTTCATTGTTTGAGGCTGGTGGTTTAGTTTCCGATTCATACGATATCAAGAAATTTTTTCAAAAACTAATATTTTGCTTTCAATAGTGCAGCACAGTGGAACAGGTAAGAACAGGACTTTGGAGACAGATACCTGGGTTTGAATTTCAACTCTATTACTCACCAGCTTTGTGGCATGAAAATTGCTTATCCTTTACGCGTCTCTGTTTTCTCATGTGGGATATTTTGCCTCATAGGATTCAGCATTAAACAAGTTCATATTTATAGAGCTTTCAAAACAGTCCCTACCTATAGTAAGGGCTGTGTGTTTAGTAAATAAAATACATTTAAAAATGAAATATGAACAATAGCAGCATGCTTAATAAGTGAGGAAACCACGGTTTTTAAAGCTTAATGATTGCCCAGAGCCAGGAAAGTAATGTAATGTGATCCAACACTCTCTGGGTCTCTGATTCTCTAACTTGCGGTCTCGTGCTCTGTCCTCGGAATCGTAAGCTGAGCTGGAAGAGACGAGTTAGATGTGCCTGATGACATTGTCTTCAGGGCACAGAGGTGACAGGAAGGATACTACAGGACAGGAACCAGGAGATGCACAAGTCCCAAACCTCAGGCTTTCAAACCTATTTACTTGTAATTTTCCAGACGCTATGAACTGTTCCTTTCCTATATTTACCCTTCCAACTAAGAGGAAGTCTAATTCCGATGTGAGTGAAAATAATATGGTCTCAGGTTTTTGGTTCTTTCCATCTGCCAAGTGATGGAGAGGTATCCTGAAGTTTTTGTGTGTGTTTAATTGCTTTTTAAAACATGACTCTTAAAAGTGTTTTTCAGTTACGTTACTTTTCAGAACCACCCACACACATATATATGCATTTCAAACTTCATTTTAATATATCTGTATGTACGCATGTGTGTGTGCGTGTGTATCTATAGATATATAAATATAGATAGATATGTATATGTCAAACTTTAATTTTTTCCAAATGCCTGCCATTTCCCATGGATCACTGATACTTCCTGCTTTCCCACTGTGTTGAATTTTGGCCAAGTTGTCATTCTTCACATTGAGTTTATTCTGCTTGGCCAAAGTAATTGGCGCTAACTTTAACTCTGTATTTCTATGTACTTTCTTTCAAAGGAAGTTGACACTGTGATTAATCAGTGACTAGACATGCGTGCTCTATCAGGCAATGCTGAAAATTCTAATTTCTGGAGCTTTCTGGGTGGTGAAATGCTGGGTGGCTAGTGTTTTTCCACCTGCAGCTCTGCTGACATGGTAAACCGTGGTGGTTCACAGACTGTGCGGGAGACCCCCGGGGGCGGCAGTGAGGACGAGTCAGTGTGTGCGTCTGCTGTTAGCGATATGACTGACATATCTCTCTTTTGATTGTTCTGTGCCTCTGCCTTGCCAGTGGTTAAATATTCTTATTATCAGCTTCCCCGGGGGTCTTATGGCCATTCCTCAGGGCAGGGGAGGAGGGGGGAGCATCCAGCAGGTGGGTTTCCAGGCCCCACCTCTGTTTTGAGTTTATCCTCTTTTCGGATCGCCTTCCTCATTATATTTTATCTGCAGCAAGAGTCCATTGTCTAAAATATTTTGAACCAGTAGCGTGTGAGTGAAGACGACAGTGTTGAGTCAGAAGACCAGGACAGAGCTTCTGTCAAAACAAATAGTGACAGCTTGGGAAAAGTACTTAACTTTCCAAGGCTTAATTTCTCGATTTTAAAAAAAGACATGGGTCTGACTAGGTGATCTCCACATTTTTCTCCCGTTCTAACTTTGTATGATTTGTTGGGGCTAATGGAAATGCATTTAATGCCAGCCGCATAAGCTACTATTAAAACAGAGATGTAGATAGCGACACGAGAAGGGAAGGGCCGTGGTAGCCGAAGTCAGGAAGGGAGAGCAAGGAAGGGAAACACAATGTGTTAACACGACAAACCCATTTTACAGGTGAGGAAACAAGGCTGTGTGACCGCATATGCCCAAAGCAGCCAAATCACCTATGAAATGTTAAATTGTGTTCCATTTTTCATGCTGACTAGGAATTCAAGCAGATGAGGGCCTGATGCTGTAGACTGGGAATAGAATTCCAGAACTCAGTAAAGTGGGAAGGTGGGTAGATGCTCATGTTTGGTTTCTAAGAGAAATTATGACAATTGCTTACTTTGTTTGCCACAGACTTTCCTGTGGCTGAGACTGCTGAATTTGCAGAATTTCGTTTTCAAATGATTAGGCAGGACTGAGAGTCCCAAGGGATTGCTTAATTAAGATCTGGAAATATAAATAGTGAGATATAAATATTTTAGGGTAGGATTTTTAAAAATCTGCTGAGACCCGAGTTTCCATACTTGCTTCATTTGGGGGAAGAATTTTAGAATTCCTACCTTCCTCTGCCTCTCTCTATATATATTTTCACTCACTGGAAGGAATAATTACTGAGTGCCAGAGGCTCAAATAGGAGTTTTTATTTGTTCAAAAGCCAATTACTATCCCAAACAAGATGGCGCACCACTGTGGAGAGAGTACATCCCTTAACAGTTAAAGAAAAATGATTCAAAATGTATCTGGCCAAACATGGCAACGTCCCTGGTTCTTTTGGAAAAGCATTTCCATAGAACTGCTTGGAACTTTGCATGAGAGGTAGATACCTGCCAACTGACAGGTGCCTCTGAGTGCGAATCAAGAACTCAGCCTAACGATTCGTGTCAGGGAACAGACAGCTCCTTGGAAATCCTGTGATCTAGTCCTATCCTTTGATACGAGCGCTTTCCAGGAGGGAAAAAGAAATCATTTCATCCTGGTTGCACAGAACTCGTTTACTTCATTCTCATGCAGCGATTTCGCATTTTTATGAATATAAGTTACTGAGGTTCTTCCATGGCCCAAAGGCAAAAGAGGTGGTCCCCAAGAAGCCAGAACCAGACTGGGGTGAACAGGTGCCCTGCCCTATTACTTTGCCTACGGTTTCTCAGGTGGGCAGTTACCTCATCATTTCATTTTAGCAGCATGAGAGTTCAGGGAACTTGACATAAGCTCCGTTCAATCGTTTCATCAGGATAGCTTTGAATTTGCAGGGAGGTGCACAAGGAAAAGGAGAAAGATCGAGCTTCCTAAATTCCTCGAAGGCCATGCGCACTGCACAGACACTACACTGCAGAATGAATAAATCTGTTGAGGGAGTGGTTTCTTAATCCGCTTTGCCCGCTCTTTTATTCAGCCTTTTGTCTCCTCGATTTTGTCTTTGCTCGTAAGGGGAGGTAAGCGTGGGTGGAGGAGTGAAAGGAACAGTTAGTCAGGTGTCAGAACACCTGGGTTCGAATACCTGTCCGAGCCTCCGAATCCCACTCTCTGAAATGAGGAGTAAGAGATCGTATTTTCTATTGCTTCTCACAGTGGTCAGACACGAATGAAATAATATCAGGGACAATGCCATTGAAAGTGATTTTTAACCATTCACAATCATTGCTTGTTTTTCTCAAGGAGAAGCTCACAGCTCTTCTCTGATTCACGCCACCCTTGAGAAAAAGGAGTTAAGATTGAAGAGGTCAAGGTTAAGGTCGTTTTACTGCTCAGGGAGAGTGTGTGGAATCTCGCTGTCTGATGGAAGGAGTCCCTTAGTGACACTTGGTGGCAAGTGAACTCCAGGGGAGCCTGCCCAGCTTGCATGCAAAGGAGGGAGACATGTAGACGGATAGATGTGTGCATGCCACTTTCAATACCTCGACTTGTATTAAAATATTTCTGGAAGGAAAACAGTAAAAATGTAGCAGTTGTTAGCTGCGAGCGGTGGGCATAGAGAGAATTTTAAAATTATTTTTTATGACTTCTCTATAATTTCCATAAATTCTATAACGTATCAGTTTATATAGTCAGATTTAATAAATAATTATTTACACATTGTGTCTTGAGGAGTGTTATCTCAAGGAAAAACAAAGCTATACCAAATCGTATTATGATATGCTTACAACTGAAAATCTACCTATGTGATTTTGAAGGTTTTAAGATATTTTTATTGCTGGTAACTAAGAGGAAACAGATAAAATTATATTGGAAGTGAAATCATAAGAGTAACAAGGCTTATCTCTGAGATGTGCTTTTATGGGAAACTTCTTTGTAATTCTTAAAGCATTTGTATGGCCAGCTTTTCTACAGAAATGTTTATTATTTTTACAAACAAAACATCTTATTATTTTAAAGGGAGAAGACCTATGTTCTTATTCCGGGCCTGACACTTTTTGTGATCTATGCTTATTTCACAGGACTGTCAAAAGTTTCAAATGTATGAGAAAATACTTCTTTTTAAATGTAGAAATGAAGAAATTGCAACGCATATGAAGGCAGTTTTCTCACAGCTTTTCAAACTCCTGAGATTATTTTAAGCATTAAGAATTTGATACTTTTATCCCAAATAAATCTTCAGGCTGTACTGATTCACCTTTCGTGAGACTCATTTTTCATCGACTAGGCAGAGCTTCATATGTCATTCTCTAAGCTGAGCGGTGAGAATCCCTAGCAGGGGACGATGTTGTTAACCATGAGCACACCGCAGCTTTACTCGTCGCTTAGAGCAATGGAAACACGGCGCCCACGTGGGTGGGCTGACGCCGGTGCCAGAGGCAGCTGGCGAGGCACCACGGGTCCCTCTCAGTGTGTGTTAGCTCGGCCGCCATCGGTCACTTCCCTCCCTGTGTGCTCTGGCCAGGTCGCCACTGAGCGGAGGAGTCTGTTCCTCCGCCCGCCTGACTCTGGGCTGGCCTGCGTGCTTTCAACAAGAAACGTGGGAGAAGTTGTCGGCCACATTTGGGGCTCGGCTTTAGGGGCACTGGCAGCTTCTGCTTCACCCCCATTGAAGCCCTGGGCTGTGTGGGAGAAGCCCAGGCCAGTCTTCTGGAAAGCGAGGTCATGCGCAGGAGTACTCAGGTGCCCAGCCTCTGACTTTCTTCCACCTAGAACATCCGTCCCTCCTCCTCTACCATGTATTAAGTGTTTACCTCTGTCGGGGAACCATGAGGTCATCCAGTTCTGTCGGTGACCAGATTGGCACGTTTAATTTGTGTTTGAGAGTGGCGGAGTGAGGAGTAGGTGGTTCAGGATGGCCCTCCGGTGCCAGCCCTGAGCTGCATTCCCGGATCGGCTTTATCAGGGACGGGATTCCTCTATTCTCCATCAGTCCCAGGAGCCTGTCTGAATTCTCGTTCTAGAGGTGGGGATTAGGGAAGAGGTTTGATTTGTTACTATCCCCTAAAACCTAGACATTTGAAAGGATTTTCCTTTATCTATGTAATTAGAAAAATCACCAGGATGAATTCCAGCTTAGGTCCCTTGTCATCGATCTTGTCTGCGTTGTGGGGAGCTGTTTCAATTCCCTACAGATGTCTCCAGGTCGTGAGAGTGTTCTGATACGATTAGCCTCTGCCATACGAATGCCATCAGTTCCAAAGTTTTAGCTAGTGGGCAAAAACACACACATTTTACCCTTAACATTGTTAATGTGAAAACTGCTGTGCTTCTATTAATGGAAAATAAAGTTCGAGCTTTAAGCTGTTAATATCAAGAATAAGTGTTAGTAATTGCATACTGTAGATAATTATAATCTCTATCATTATGCAATTAAATTAAAAACACTCCTGAAGTAAAAGGGATTTTAGTAATCATGGTAATATCGGTGTTTGCCCTTTTACCAATTTTTTGTTCTGTTGGTTTT
Source organism: Rousettus aegyptiacus (assembly GCF_014176215.1). Classification (NCBI taxonomy): domain Eukaryota; kingdom Metazoa; phylum Chordata; class Mammalia; order Chiroptera; family Pteropodidae; genus Rousettus; species Rousettus aegyptiacus. Next base: position 39,888,309 of record NW_023416288.1, on the reverse strand, counting down.
GTTTATTTGTGCAAATTACAAGTGATGTTCGAAATGTACCCGGTACACAAATTTATAACAAAATATTACTAACGGTAAAACTCTATTCGAACCCTAAAAATTAAAAACGCTAGCAAAATTTTATGTCACATGCTTCTGAGCTGATTACAACCAGCTTCAACATTGTAGAGGTGAAAAAGAAAAAAATCCTGCTTTGTATAAGAAAAGTGGGTGACTTATAAATATGTGGGCCCACTGTGTGACAGCCATAAAGACAGCAGATGAACAGATGTATGTCTTTGAGTATAGCTTTTCTCTGTCTGATTTTCACTCTAGAACATGAGTTATGAATATCTGTCTTCCCGAATTCATCAGCTTTCTTATCATTTAAAACTGTTTATTTCCTGAATAGTCCGGGAAGCTATCTGATTTATCTCTCCATTATTACCTGCAACCCTTGCCTTCTGGTGCTTGTTTCATGAAGATCATAGTTTCTTAAGTGCTTTTGACAGATGATCGCGATGGCGTCAGAAGTATTTTAATAACTAATAGTGTACTACTCCACATAGTCATCGTTTTGTATATATAATCCCACTGCAAGTGTTAGGAATTTGAGTCTTAGAAAGGTCATACAGATATAAGATCTTACGGTTACTAAATAATGAAACTATAATGCAAAACCTTGTTTCTATGATTTCAAAGCTCGCGTTTTTGACCATGGGATTATATGATCACGCAGTTTCTTGAAATTTTACTCTGGATCCTGCCTAGACCAATTTTGTGTGTGTTTCTTCTCTGACTCACCCTCATGTAGGGCCATTTCACTTTCCTTTCATTAATAGAAACCCTAATAGGCTTAATTGATGTTTTCTCTTTCCTTTTCTGCAGACAGAATAAATTTTCTTGCTTCCTGTATCCATTTATGCTTAATCCGCCAAACACAAATTAATTCCACTTGTACTTTTTTTTTTCACTTTCCATTTTTATAACAAAAGAGGTTGCTCGTCTTGCCAACAGTTAATTTCCCTCCCTACCCTGCATGTCGTGCTCCCTCCGGCCCTCTCATCAGAGATTTGCTCCACGAGGATTCTCTCCTCTCCACATGCTCCCTTCCCAAAGTCATGTGAACAATCCGCCCATTTAAAACAAAACAAAACCAAAAAACCTTCAACCCATGTTTTTCCCTGACTAATTTCCCAGGTCTCCAGCCTCAACCAACCCCCCTGAAAGAGTTTTCTAAATTTTCTGTCCCCACATCCTCAGGTTATATCCATTCTTCAAGCTATAGGAATGTGTCTTAGCTCCCCCGACCCTGCCTCCGGTGCCCAGGGCATGGTTCTCACTTACTGATCAGATAAACACTTTTTCCTGCAGATCTCGTTTGCTCTTCAGCATTATCGAGCTTTGTGCACAACCCAGTCCTGGAAAGTCTCTCTCCTTGGCTCCCTTCCCTGCACCGAGCATCCTGTGTTTTCTTTCTACTTCTTTAGACACTTTCTCTGAGTCTCTTTAGCAGGCTCTTCTGTCTCCGCCCAGCTCTTAAATGTTCACACTACTCATTCTCTAGTGCCCTTTCTCCTTCTCCCTTCCTGGTGTGTTTTGAACACATCTGCCGCTTTCTGTCTACACTGCCAGCAGCCTAGATTCCAGCGACATCCTTCAACCCAGGCTCCCTGCTTTCAGGCATAAGCTCTTGGCCATTCTAAAATGTGACTTTCAGCATGTCACATTGTTAATGGTTTCTTTGTAAACTTAGGCAAAATTCAAATGACTTCTCATAGCTTAAACTTTTGAGCTGGGCCCAATTAATGTTGATTTACAGAGTTATGGGGGTAGAATTCTAGCAGTGTGTCTGAGTTCCATGGAGATGACCTCTTTTTAGTTTATGGAAGACAAAAAGATGTATTTCTTCTTTATATTATGGTTCGAGATGAGTCTTTCTGAGTGGCAGGCAGCCCTCTTCTGTTTGGGATCCAGGGACTCCAAAGGGGGGGGGGATGGAGGGGAGGGCTGGGAGGGCTGGGGGGGGCGGGGTGGGAAGGGCTCATCAGTGTGTGCATCCCGCTGACAGGAAGGCAGAACCCAGAGAAAGCGCCAGAAATGGAAGCACACGACTTCCACTTGCCTTCCCTTCACGATCACTATTCACATGGTCGTATAAGGATGAAATGGGTTAAGAAATGTAGTTCCATTATTGCTATGAAAGAAAAAAATTAAAAATAATTATTGAGAGCTCGAGGTGTGTCAGACAGGCAGGCGAATCGGTGATTGTCGTCGAATGTGATGCCCACTCTTTTGGAGGAGAGGGCAGAATGCTATAAAAATATGGGGGTGCAGAAGAGTGGGGGTGCAGAGGTCACAAGGGATAAGAAGCGAGAGCTTACTCTTTAGTATTGTCATCCTCTCAGGAAAGGGGCTATTAGACCTATCTTGTCATTCCGTATCCAACGTCATATTACATTTTGGCTGAACCTTCTGCCCCATGTTATGTTAGGCAATTGGAAAAATAAAACATTTTTAAAGAGAAACATGCCATCCTTTAAAAGGGCCCATTAAGTATAGTTGGTTGAGAATGTAGGAGCCTGTTTACTCTGCTCTCTGAAAAATTTCACTGAAACTAACTCCAGCCAGAGCGAAGCTCTCAAACCAGGAAATGAATCAAAACTTTACTGGGGATTCTCTCTCCTTTGTGGTGTCTGATGAGAAACGCCTTCAAAATTTTCCTTGGGTTTATTTATCAAGAAAGAACTGGCCGTGAAAATGGTTCTCTTGCAATCTTGCATTCTAAGACAATGAAATATTAGCATTTAATAATTATTGCTGGTAACAACAAAATACAAGCCTACTGCTGACCACACAGTGGACTGATCACGGAAATTGCGTCTACCTAAGGCCAACCGTTTTAGCAGGCGTCTGTCCGCACAGAAGCAAATCCTTCTGGGACATTGGACAAGTTAGCCAACCTGATCGGCACATGAATAAGGGGCACTAGTGACAGCGATCTCACAAGCTCATCACAAGGACCAAGCAAGGTGGCCTGTAGGAAAGCACCTGGCCCAGAACGGATGCCCCGTCGAGGCGAATGCCTCCCCTTCCGCTCTCGCCCTCTGTCCTCCCTTCTCACTCTCCCCTGCCCTGTACCCCTCTAGCCTTTCTGGTAGAGCTGAGATTTACAAGGGAGGATCACAGAGGTCCGGACCGGGACCGGACTGACCACTGTAAAGCAGAGAATGGGGCAAAGGGCTGCTGACAAATGAGGGGATTGGGCTGGAAGCCTCCCAAACCCCAAAAAGAGAGAGAAAAGGTTTTGAAGTTCGAAAGCGTTATTTGCTGCTGAGAAGTCTGAGGCTTGAAGAGGTCAAGGAAAGACATGAATGATGTGCCTGGCATAGTCAGCCCCTGCTCCTGGCTGCGATGGCCTCGTTCTAGGTCTGTTGTTAAGGGTTCACATGCAGAGACGGTAGCAAGCCCCTGTCATCGGACACATATGTCCAAAGCTGAGGCGAGAAGGACACGGAGACCTCAGGCTTCTCTTGGTTCTGCGCCAGCGCTAGGTTCTAGCTGGCTTATCCCCGGGACACCGAGGACTGGGCTGTGGCCAGAGCCTCCTCCGTGATGGTCTGCGGAGTCCTTCTCGCCTCCCCGCACCCCACTACTCTCATTCTTACTCCCCATCCCCCTCTCCGCATCCTGGCTTCATGGCCCAGCCAGAGCCAGGCACCTGCTGCCGTTTACCTGGTTCACTGCTCTCACTCCCTCACTCCACACCTGGCTCTGTGCGCGACCCACCCCCGGGAGACCCCTCCTTCCAGCCAGGGACAGTCCTGCCGGGCAGGCCTCGCCCACTGCCACCTGCGCCCAGCGGGGCTCCGCAAAGGCCCTTCTGCCCCAGCGGCTGGCGCCCTCCCTGGGGTGCTGCGACCGACCGCACGCCGAGGCTCCCTTCGCGGCCCTGCAGAGGGACGCACCCCTCGATGGGCTCCCCGAGGAGCTCGGAGCTCAGAGCTCCCGAGAGCCAGCCAGCTGGAACAAGCTGATCGCAAATGGAATGCTTTATGGCTGCATTAAAAGTGATTTCTGTTCCTCTGCGGAGGTAGATGCCACTTCAGAAAACTGGAAACTGGGAAACTGTGAAACTGCTCTCAGATTCTGACGCCAAAAATCCCTTCTTCAGGTGTGTCTGGCCCGGATATGCCTGGAGTCAGTGGTGGGCAGAGACCTGCAGGAGATGTGGAGATGCACAAAATGAACCAACGAGAAAGGAACACCTGTTTTCCTGAGGGATTTAATAGAGATTGTTTAAATGAGGCCAAAAGGGAAAACCGGGAAATTGGAGCGTTAAAGCGAAAGAATCTCGAGAGAGAGCCGAGCATCTGCAAGAGCGAGAGACCATTTCATCTGGAATTGGCCATTTATATATGTGAATAAAACTCTTTTACATGGACTATTACTCGGCCGCAAAAAAAGAGAAAGAAATCTTGCCATTTGCAACAACATGGATGGACCTTGAGGGCATTACATTAAGTGAAATAAATCAGACAAAGACAAATACCATATGATCTTACTTATAGTTGGAATCTAAAAACAAACGAACAGACAAAAACACACAAAATGAAACAAAACTTACACACAAAGAGAACAAGCAAGGGATGAGCGTGGGCAGAATGGGCGAAGGTATGAATTTCCAGCTATAAATGTCATCGGAATGTAATGTTCATCATAGTGACCATAGTCATACTGTATTGTATTTTTGAAAATAGAAGTTCTCATCATAAGAAAAACACTGTAACTGTGCTGATAGATGTTAACTAGACTCATCGTGGTGATCATTTTGCAATATATGCAACTATGAAACCATTATGTCGTACAGCTGAGACCAACATATGTCAGTCATATCTCAATTTAAAAAAAAATAAAAAATTTCTAATTTTTCTCAAATATAACAACTAAGTATATGTTCATATTAAGAAAATCAACTAACATTTTTGATGTAAAACAAGAACAGCAAAAATCCTACTACGCACATTCTTGTAAGACTTTCTGTGCAAATGTTTTATCTCTTTTAAGCAAGTTTCTATGCGTGAATTGCACAGTCATAAAATAGATGTAAAATTAGCTTTATAAGAAACTTCCAAACACTTTTTCAGAACTATTACCATTTACGCTTCTACAAGCAATGTTTGGGAATTTCGGTACCTCCATATGGTGGCTAACGTTTCATTGTCATTGTTTTTATTGTCATGGGTATATTGTTATATCTATTGTGGTTTAAATTTTCATTTCTGTGGTGATGGTAATTCTGAGCATCTTTTCATGTGCTTAGCATTCATCATTTATAGATCTTCTTTTGTGAAATAGTTTAAATTTTTGCCCATTTAAAGATGTCTTTTAACTTTTATTATTTTTAAGATATAGGAGATTTTTAAGCTAAATATATTCTGGTTACAAATCCTTTGACGGATGCATGTATTTAAAGCATCTTTTCCCTTATGTTTCAATGTCTATTCAGTTCCTAACAGTGTTTTTTAACATGAAGTTATTGAGGTGTATTTGTCATACAATAAACTTCGCATGCTTGACGTGTATACTTTTATAAGTTTTGACATATTAGTATATACACCCATAAAACCATCACTAGAATATAGGTAATATACCTATTGCTCCCCCACCCACCCCTCCCCCGGAGTTTCTTAGAATCCATCCTTTCTGGTCATATCTTGGCAACCCATTTGTCAGGAAATCAGTGAATCTACTTTCTATGTCATCGCAGATTAGCTTGCATTTCCTAGGTTTTTATATGAATAGGATCATGAACCATGTAACATTTAGTCTGTTATTTCAGCGTTCATCTGTGTTCTCGTATGTATCAATAGTTCGTGCTTCACTGCTGAGCGGTAGTCCCTTACACGGACATACACATTTTGCTTAGTGTTCACTGGTAATGGGCATTTGGGCTGTTTTCAGTTTGGGCTATTACAGATAAAGCCGTTGTGTACATTCACGCAAGTTTTTATATATATATATAGTTTCATTTATCTTAAGAAAAACATCTAGGAGTGAAATGAGAGTTCTGGTTCCTTCACATTTTTGCCAATGCTTGATATAGTTGGGCTTTTTCGTTTTAGTCATTCTAGGAAGTGTGTGGTGGTATATCATTATGGTTTTAATTTGTATTTTCCTAGTGACTAAGGATGTTGAGCATCTTTTCCTTGTTTCTTGCTTGCTTTCCTCCCCCCGCCCACCTTACCTTCCTCTCTGTAACTGCTATTAAGGTGGCCATGTCTCTCAATTGAGCTCACAACTCTTTTGAAGTTGATACCCTCTGTATAAGTCTCCCTTTCCATGCAAGTAACTGCTTCCTCCTCCTCCTTCCTTTAGGCTAGTGGTAGTAAGTGCGTCTCACTGTTACCGATCCCAGGGTACTATGTCGTCCTGCGTCATTTCCCTATATATTTCTCATGCCTTTAAAAACTTCTGGAATTATCCTATTTTAGACATGCCATCTGTTTCTTGCAATGAACTTAACTGATACATTTTGGATGATCTCTAGTATTCCTACTATAGCTAACACTTTGCAATTCCATAAAAATGAGTCTTTTACCAGGCTTGGCTCCTTATCATTGTGGAAACTATTCTACGAGAGTTTCAATACCACTGACAGGATACATAAAATGTCTTTTTAAAAAATATGCCTGCCTATGCCTACCTACACAGCCTGTAAATACGTTAATGGACATCCATTTTCTCCACTCACTTGACTTTTTAAAAGGACTAAAATTGGCTTTTCCTACATTGCTTCAATTGAATTTTAGTTTCTTAACAAAGAGAACATTCACAGAACAGGCAAAGGTAAAATCAACTGTATTAGTGGCTGTCGTTGTCACAGATAATGCCCCGTAATGGGTGGACTGGCTGCAAGGGGCGGCAAGTGCCATCTGCCTTTTCTCTGAGATGCATGCACGAAATGAAGCTTTGGTTGCTTTGAGATGCCAAGCGCTATTTGCAGTGGTGCATTTCAGTTCATGATTCTGCCTTCTAAATGTGCGTTCTTCTTCAGGTTTTTGTTAAGAAAGATTGGTCATTTGTACAGATATTCTAAAATCAAGTATGCATTCTTGGAACCTTCAATTTTAGGGTTCTCATTGCCTTGGGATTATTTATTATTGATCATTATTTGAAATAATTTAATTATATGTTATAACATAGAACTATCTGTTTTTGTAGCTGTATAGTTGGACAGTAATAAAATCTGGTTGAAAATGCAGAGGAGAGAAGGCAATCGATATCAAAGCATCTTCTTTATGTTTGAGACAGGAGGCAGTCTGCCTCCGTGTTAAGTTTCTGCTTGTTCTCAAATTCCTAAGACAGCAGGTCCTTTCATCTAATGCTTTCTCTAACATGGAAACTTCTATTTGCCTCAAAAATAAATTAGTAAAATAACAATTATGGTTCCAAAATTAACAACAAATATTTTCCGTGTTATGAAAGATCAAATAGAAAATATTAGGCAAGATTATTTTTAAAGCTTTATAAGTATAAGGCTTCATTTAATATATATATTACATCAAAGATCTTGTCCTATAAGCAGAGAATGAATCCTGTTAATTATGTTGTGAGCTACAAATAAAACCTTGAAAGCTTCCTCAAAGTAAAAAGTATAAAGGTCTCATTTAACTACAATGCAACTAAACAATTATTTTAACTATGTGGAAGATTTAAAGTTGTTCTCAAGTGAATGATGATGCAACCTAAAAAAAGTCATCAAAGTAATTCATATCTTTTAATAATAATACTATAATTGAAAATATATATATATAAATTAACTGTCTTAATTCAAGAAATTCAAAACTAAGAACCAATTACATTTAAATAAAGAAAAAGGAGATAATAAAAGTATAGTAGATATTAATGAATTAAAAAATAAAGTAGAATTGGTAAATACATAATGCTGTAAAATATACTTTAAGGAAACAGTGATTATTAAGCTAAAAGAACTTAAACCAGTAATATACCACCTTGGAGATTAAAAAAAAAAAAGGAAATATATCATCACACACAAGGCTTTAAAAAGTTAATAGGAGGCTATTGCAAATAAATCTATAAGCAAGTTTGAAAATCTGGACTAAAGTGAAAATATTTTTTTGAAAACATAATTTACTGAAATTTATTTTAGAAGTAGAAAATCAATAGGGACCAAAAATTACAAAAAAAAAAATATCGAATGTTGTCAAGTACTCATAAAAGGTCAGGCACCTGTACGCAATCTATGCAATCACACATGCACCGTGTGACACTTGTTCAAAAAGCTGATAGTTCACATGAAGGCACTTCTGACAGTGTGATGCAAAGTTAGCTTTCACTTTCATACTGAGCTTCAAAACACATTATGAAATACTAAAAAAGAAGTAAACACGTCTACAATTATATTTGGAAATCTTAACCCTTTTCTCAAAGTTTTAGGAGAAATGTGGACAGAATTAAGTGTAGACAATGCTGGCGTCTCAACTAGGGCTTTCCCTCTGGTGTCAGAAACACACCAGGAGGCGCACAGACCTCCTGACAGCTCTGTGGCTGGCTGAGGGTCAGTCGTCAGGACAGTCACATGGCTGAGCCTGTAAATCTGGACATGGCACACGTACTCGGAGTCCTAGGCAAACTATGTGCCCCACGTTGTTTCCACGGGACAATTCAATGGGTGTCCCTAGAGGCCTGACAGCTCTATCCGTACCTCAGACCCTCTTCTTTACAGAGTGGGGGTGTGCCCAGAAGTGTGGCTAAGAGAATTGGAGATACGTTTTTAAAAGCACAATGCTTACAGATTTTCCATAAAGGAAGACACAAAATATGGCAGATTCACATATAAGGAAGAAATGTCTGTTCTAAACCACACCGCATGTGACTGCCAAAAAAAAGAGTCAAAGTGTGTCCACTGAGCTAGAAATAAACTCCCATAGAAATATTTCCAAGGCATGCTGCAGTGAGCCTGTAAAACACCCTTATTATGAGCTTAGGAAACAGAGGGACTTCTGCTCAGCGGGAAATGCACGCGGCTCTAAGGCAACTTTGTGATAGAAAACACAGCTGGCGTGTGTGCACCGCTAAAAGCCCTTCCTGGAGAATTCCCAATGATTCATTCAAATCTCTGTCAAAGAAGAAAACAATCAGGCCTGGGACAATGGACAGTTCTAGCTGGAAAGCTGAACTCTCAAACGCAGAACATTCTGGCCAGATTCCTCCCATCTTATTTTATTGTTAGGGAGTGAAATTTTGGAAGGGAGCAGAAATGGAAAGAATTATTAAGTGAATATGTATTTGGGAAGAAAGTTAATGGTTTTGCAAATGTCTCGAAAGACTTCTTTTGTTTCAGTTTTTGTTATAATAATGAAACATACACATTGTCAGAAACCAAATAGAGGATTACAAAATGGAAAATTCAATGGCCCTACTTGTAAACATACAGTATTTCGTAAAGCCATTTGATTTTTCTAACTCTCATTGTCATCCGTAATGATGCTATCAGGACCTTGCTCATAGGTTGATTTGCAGATTAAAAATGACAACCCATGGAAGTGTTCAATAAAAGTTGATTATTATGTCAATATTATACATATTATTGTTATATAGGAATATTTATTATTCAGTTTTTAACTTATTTTTTATTCAGCAATATTCAGAGAAATTTCTAAAACAGAAATCACCGTATGTTCTCTGGAGAAATGGGGGAAGAAAGATGCAAATGGAATTTTTTTGTGGAGTTTCAATCTTTGTTTCTTAACACTCTTCTATTATCACAAGGTCTTTTCATTCTTGCCTATTGCATTCATTCAAAAGTATAACACTGCATTGAATTGTCAGATCAGGGATACTTTGGAAACGGTGTAATTGGCACAAGGGGTGAAAAATCTGGACTTGTCCCACCTCGCCCAGATGTCCCCAGACTGTACACGAAGGCAAGTCGCTTCTCTGTTCTTTATTTTAACCCTTGGACTTGGACTTTCCTTTGATGACACTGAACTTCAGGTTTATTTGACTGAAAAATAAATCTAAATCTAAAAATAGATTAAATTTTCTCTTCAGAAGAAATTTTTAATTGGGATATTGCCAACTCATTTATTTTATTTTAGAAATGGGAGCGGAAGCAAAGATACGCTAATTCTGCCATTGCTTATTTAGTTGAGAATCAGTAGGTACTACAGACAGAAATAGAAAAATAAGTAATAATACAAAATTTAAACATGGTTGCTACAAATATCTCATATAATCAGAAAGAAACGTAACAAAACAGAAAGACACCCACGATTTACTGAGAGATAAAATAATGAAAAAAAAAGATAAAAGCAAAAATGTGAAATTGGACACATTAAAATAAGAATTCTTTCAGATCGAATCACAAAGAGACACATGACGCTGTACTATATATAAGAGGTGAGTCTACTAAAATGATTGTGAAAGGATAAAAATGAAAAACAAGCAAAGTCATAGAGGCAAATGCAGATAAGAAAAAGATCCAAATCTTAATATCTCATAGGTATAAATTCAAAAAGCATCAACTGAGAAAAATAAGCGTACTTTATAATGGTTAAAGTTACATTCTATAATAAAAATTTAATATTTCTGAATATTTATATTCAGAACCAAAGAACAAAGCATCAACCATCATAAAGCAAAATATATAAGAAATACAAGCTATTATGGGAAGAAAAACATAATTAGACAGAGACTCTAATTCACCTTTCTCAGTCCACAATAGTTTAAGCAGGCTAAAAATATTTAAGGGTATAAAAACCTACATTACATTGAACTCTAAGCTAGAAAGTAGTCTGTGAAACTGTCATAAAAATCGACCACATATTTGACCACAGATAAAACATTAAGTTCCCAAAATAAAAAGGTACAGACAGTATTCTCTGGTTGCAATTTAATGAAACTAGAAATTAATTATTGAAGTAGAAAAAAGTCAAAACAAGATTAATACAAGAAATAATACATTAGAAAATATAAAATGGTAGAACAAATAAATAAATCTTAGAGCTAATTATAAAAAAATTAAAAACAATAAAATAAAAAAGAAGAAATGTAAAGTAAAAGACAAAATAATAGAAAAAATATCTAAAAATATAGAGGAAATGAAAATAATGATAAGAAATAACTCTGCTAAACTTTATGCAATAAATTTGAGAACTTAACTAAAAAGGATCTATTTTGAAGAAAATATAAATTAGTAAAATTGATGCAAGAAGCTATAGAAATAATCCTAAACAGATTAATTGCCACAAAAGTAATTTAAAGAGCTTTCATTGAGCCACACCTACACAAAAAGCACCAGGTTCAAAGAGTTTCTCAAGAGACTTCTACCAAACTATTAAAGAAATGGTCATGTAAAGCCATATAAAATATTCTAATCTAGAGCATTAAAAGAAATAAAATTTCCAAATTTTTGTTATAGTTTCAAAAACTTATGAAGATAAAAATTACCAGTAAATCAAAATTTTACATATTAATATAAAAGTCAATAAGTAAATTATTAGCCAAGAAAATGCAGGAACACTATAGGATTTATAGAAGACAAAGTAGATATCATTCTAGAAATATAAGAATTGATTAATATCAAATACTTATTATTAATCAAAAGAGAAAAAAATCATATTATCCTCATTAATCCTGAAAAGGTATTCCATAAAATTCAACATCTTTTTTTGAATAATTATAATGAAGATAATAATAACAGAAATTACTCATTGGTCCCTCAGCATGGTGCCTATGCCATAACATTCTGAAATATATCCCTTACCTAACCATTTCTCACCATTTCAACACAACACATTTTCATAGCATAGGAAGGAAAAACGATCCATTTTTGTAGGTCACAAGTGTTTTTGGCCTGTGCATCATTTTTTCCTGCTCATACAAACCACTGTTTTCTTATATGGGCATTCATAACATGTTTTCTTTCTTCCTTTTTTTTGGTCTCTCTTCTCATTTATTTTTTGTTTTTTGTTTTTTCCTTTTTACACAAACTGATGCATAGATTAACAGCTCAGGAGAACAAGACTAAAGTGCTATGGCCGTCACTTGGAACTGTCAACCATTCCATCAGACGCGGTGTACGATGATGTTTTTCTGTGGGAAGGTGTTTCCCCAAACGCACTGGATTTTTAGTGAGCCAGCTATAGGACATATATATGTATGTGGTATATATAAAAAAACATTGACTCTTCCCTTCTTTTTAAAGTTCCCTTCTACTACCCATAAAATTTCCTTGGGATGTATTAAATAATGACAAAAATCGTAGTAACTACTCTTTATTGAACTATTCTATTAAGATATGCACTCTTTTATCATTAAAACAATCCCATGAAGGAAAGAAGAAATGAGCTCAAGGACGTGTTCAAGGTTGTAGAGCTGACATTAATAAACAGATAAAGCGAAATGTCCCGCGTTGACGCCAGCGACTGTGCTGTGAGCTGGGGGCCTTGGTGAAGTCGCTGGCAGCGAGACGAATGCAGAAGCTCTTGGAAACACCTCCTGCTCTTCAAAAGACTTGTTCTGTTCACTTGCTGATGCTTGAAATTTTTAAAAATTGGCTTTATTTTTTAGAGCAGTAAGAGGTTCCCATGTACCTCTTATCCCCACATACTCAGCCTCTTCCGCTGTCACCGTGCCCCACCAGAGGGCACATTCGTTATAATCGATGAGCCTACAGTGACGCATGACGATCACGCAAAGTCTGTAGTTTACTCTAGGGTTCGCTCGTGGTGGTGTTCGGCTTACGGATTTGGACGAATGCGACAGCGCGTCCTCCCCATTACACCACGCGGAGTCGTTTTACAGTCCGATCTCCTCTGTGCTCTGCCTAGTCACCTCTTCCCTCCTCCCAACCTGTGGCAACCATGATCTTTGCACTGTCTTCATAGCTTTGTCTTTCCAGAATGTCACTTAGTCAGAACCATACAGTATGCAGCCTTTTCTAATTATCTCCTTTTACATAGCAACATGCATTTAAGTTTCCTCCATGTCTACTCATGGCTTGATAGCTCATTTCTTTCTAGCATTAAGTCACATACCATTGTCGGGTTGTAGAATACTTTCTTTATCCATTCACCTACTGAAGGACATTTGGGTTTCTTTCAAGTTTGGCAATTAATGAATAAAGCTACCATAAACATCTGTGAGCAGGTTTTTTTTTTTTTTTTTTTTTTTTTGTGGACACATTTTTGAATAAGGAAATATCTTCTACTCTCCAAAATGCTTCGCTACTCACTTTGCCTATGCTTTTATACCGTATCTTCATTTTTCCTGAGTTAATTATTTTTTTAAGTGGTTCAATTATTTCCTGGGTAACGTTTTCAGAAAGTGTAAGAGTTCTTGCATCTCTGAGAATAGCTTAATGATTTCATTCATAAATTATAGCTTGGCAGAGTATAGAATTCTTTCCCCTCAAAAGATATGCAAATCTTTCCTGCAAAATCTCATAGAAAAGTTCCATTTTCATTTAATATTTAGTGCGGTAAAGAAGAAATTTGGTTTTATCCTGATATTTTTTTCCTCTATAGGTTCCTGCCACCTTTTTCTTCTGTCGAAAGCAAGACCTTTTTTTCTATTTATTATTAATGTCATCTGATATTTGACAATCCATTTCCTGGTAAAGATTCAAAATCTTCTTCAACTTAGGCAACTATTTCTTTGATTTTGCTTGTCTTTGTGCCAATTTCATCCTCCTGTACTATGTATACCATGTGTGTTGGATCACCTGGATCATTTTTTATAGTCTCTTGTCATTTCATTCCTCATCATAATATCTTTATCGTTTTCCTCTGAGTTCTGGAACAATGTTTTGTGCTCAGATTTTATCAGCTTCTCAGTTTCTTTCCCGATCCAACTTGCCAGTGACTGCCTCCATAGTAGTGGTTTTAAAAATGTGGCAATTTGGCTTATTATCTAAAACAATTTTTTATTGATATTGCATACTTTTTCCTAACATCTTCCTGCAACATCATCTGGAATCTCATGGGAAATATTAATTAAAAAGTTCATGCTTATCCAAATTCCTTACCTCTATTCTCTTTCTTTTAAACTACTAAGTCTGTTCTGATGGTTTTTATTAGTTGGTTCTTACAATGTCACAACCATGCCAAAGAATCTTCTTCGTGTTGTAGGTAACTTAAAAGCCAGTTCAGACTTCATCACAAATGACCCTTCTCCTTGATCCTCAGGAAAGCATCCAGGCCAAGTATAACTTTAGAGTGAGATCCATAGTCTTCAACCTTGGTGTACTTCTTGAATCAAGGTCAATTCCTTTCTCTCTTATAGCCCACGCTGCCTAGCTTAGCATTCTGCTATGCATTGACATCCACTCACTTCTGGTATATTTGTGGATGGTAAATGTAAGGACTTGCTATTCCCTTGCCCATTTGCATACTCTCCAGAATTTCCAAAATGTGAATAGTACCCTTTCCGGGATCCAAGGATCTCCATTACATTTTCGTGGCCACTTTGATGGACCCGAGTTAGAAAAGTACAATAGGGAAAATAAACTTACAACTCTAAGTGGAAATCCCCAGGGCCCCTTATACTCGAGTGGCCCTATAATAAATCAGATGTCCCACAAAATTTTGAGCTCTCTGTAACCAAATATCATCTTTCTGGGAGTCTGTGTGGAGCTTATCTGCAGTGCACTGAATAAAACTCTAAGATGATGTGATCCCATCTCATTTTACCACTCTCTTGGCATCATTCAAGTTTTATTTTTGTTCCCCTCCATATGTCCATCAGATTTCTGCTCCCAACTAAAATAAAAATCATATTTGATTGCTTATTTTCAAGCTTCTTGGAAAAGATGCCAGTTCACTGCTTGGGTCCTTGTTTGATCATTAGTCCAGGGTTACGTACCACTCTAGATGTCACTGCCTCCTAACTGCCTCCTCCTTAACGGTCACTTTTCTCTAGTAGACCATCCTAGGTATAATCTTAGTCCCATTTGACATTCTTCTCTGCTGTCGAATCATCCTGATAAAAGTATTTGAAAATCTCACCTTTAAACTGAAGCGAATGCCTTCTTTCCCCGGCCCTAACTCAGGTCTTTTAAGCAAAATTTCATTTTCTATTTTCTCCTCTCCCTTTGGGAAGTTATGAGTCAGACAGACCTTAACTTAGAGAAAGAGGTTGGATGGAGCAGGTGCCTTTCATTTTCTGGAGAAAATGAGCTGCAGAGAAAGGGGAAAGGATGAGACAAGATGGGGAGGGATAAAGCTGATGGATGTTTTTGCTCACTGAGAGCTGAGTTTTTGTAGTTTGGCATCGTTATTTGATTAGACACACTGGAGGCTTTTAGATGATTAGACTTCCCCACAATCAACTACAAATAAGATAACCTTCCAAAACCAAATTAAAATGCTACTTTGGACAAAAACAAAACAAAACAAAAAACCGTTTGGCTTATCTGTGTTGTGGTGCCCTGGTGAAAACATTGCCAGATTCACCGAGTTGGTACACAAAGAGAGTTGGAAGGAAGAAAGGAAACTGACATTAATTGAGTGTCCTCTTACCTAATCATTTTTGACCCTGTGTGGTAGGGTTTTCTTTACACAATTTACAGACGAAGCCCACAGAGGTTGAGTCATTCGTACAAGGTCACAAAAGCTAGTAAGTGCCAGAACCGGGATTAATTTCTAAATTTCGGGAGCGTATATTATTTTCTCTCAATCCTGTTTCATTGTATCATCAGACAGGTCGGCAAACTGTGGCCCACAGAACAAACTGGCCTATGACCTGCTGCAATAACCACATCTGCACTCGTCCGTTCACCTATTGTCCATAGCTGCTTTTGCGCTTACAGAGTCAGAATGAGTAGGTGTGACAGAGACGGTATGACCCTTAAATTCCGAGTTTGCCAACTTCTGTGTTACTGTTCTGTGGCATGGTCTGATGTGTCCCGAACTTCAGTTTGCATTTAAAACACTTAAGAGATATTCTTACAATTCAGATTTAGGTTCAAGAAGTGTGGGTGGGTCCTGATGTACGGACGTTCATGTCGCTGCTTCATGGGTCACATACTTTGATTAGAAAAGACGTAGTCAGTAAAAAAACAAACAAACAAACAAACAAGCAAACAAAAAAACAAACAACAAAAAATCAAAAACAAAAAAACAAAACTTAAACAGAACAGAACAGAGTCTGAACATGAGTGTCTGCTTTTTTCAGATTTCCTAGAATGGGAGCAGAAAAATCCCTCCTCTTGTCTGCTCTCAGGTAAAACAGGTGTCAACTAGTTGGCGTCTGCTTCATTCGGGGAAGACATATGGTAAGCAGGAAAGAAGGCCTGGGTTGGTCATGTGGACTCACCACTTATCAGCTGTGTGGTCTTAGAAAGCAATGCAACTCGATTTTCCTCTTAGATTAAAGGTGGATACTAATCTCCCAGGTGCACACCTCCAGTTCTCAATCCTGGCTACCCACCATGGCTTGACATTGAGTTTTTAAAAATCCTAATGCTCAAGCAAGACCCAAACTAAATATGTCAGAATCTTTAAATGTAAAAGTCAAGCATCAAAACATCTTAAATATCATTCCACGTGATTTCAATGTACAGCCAATGTTGGGATTAGTCCATGATTAATCTAGGGCGAAAGAAGGACATTCAGTCTTCTTGGTGGTGGTGGTTAGTTCCCAAGATGATTCTGGAGTGCGGCGAGGACTGGGGACCGCTGACCGTGCACTCACGTAGTGCCGTCAGGATCAGGAGAAATGACGCGCTGAGCAAAGTCAACATCCCAAAAACGAGGCAAACTAAGACCCCGCTGCAATGTGCTGGGAAAGACACACAGTCAGGTCGGTGATATTCCTGCCAAAAAAAAAAAAAAAAAAAAAGGCACGACCTAAATTTAATCCTGAGGAGCCAATGTCAATTTACACTAAGAAACATTAAAAAAATACATAATGTATTATGCTCTCCGAAATGTCAGTGCCCTTCATGAAAGACAAGGAAAGATGGAGGACAGATGGAGATCACAGGAGGCTACGGAGACATGGCAGCTAAAGGCGACACAGGCTTCTTGGCCGGGAAACAGTGCTGGAGAGGACACGACTGGGAACCGTGGCGAAATTTGAATGTGGACTGTGGTTAGATGGTAGCATTGAGTCAAAGGTAAACTTCTTGATATTGGTTACTGTAGTTATATGGGGACATTGTCTGTGTTTAGGAACTATATGCTGTACGAGTTAGAAGTAAAAGGGCATAATGCTTGCCACTTACTCTCAGATGGTTAGGGAAAATTTATGTGTGTGTGTGTGTATGTGTGTGTGTATTTATACATGAAAGAGAGATTACACAAGAGACAGAGAATAGTGCAGAAGAGGTGGCCATGCTTTAACAAGTGGCGAACTTGGGTGAAGGATATACGAGAATTCTTTATGCAGTCTTGCTTTCTGAAACTCAATCTGGGGGAAGTGTGTTTTAGAGTACATTGATTATTTTTGTAACTTTTGGTAGGTTTGAGATTTCAAAAGTAAAAGGTAAAATGATGCAAAGTACAATTTTTAAAAAGAACCCGCATTGGGAACTGGTTTGGGTGAATGGTTATGGGTGGCGTGAGTGTAAAGCCTCGCGTGAGGAAGGGGGTGACCCACGACTGCGCAGATGCTGCCGAAGCGCCGTTCGGGGGGCCGCTTCTGGCTGACCACTGTGCTGGATCATGCGGAGGACTCTGCACGTCCCGGCCCGCACCGACCAGGCCTGGGAGTGTAGCTGCAGACCAAGTGGCAAGAACACGGAGGGACACTGAGCGGTGGGTGCCCTCTCGCCCGGCACGGACAGAAAGAGCAGGAGGAAAGATGATTGCTCTTGTTCATTCTAATCCTGCTGCTTGCAGAAGACCAGCACTCCCCAAACCTCGCTCTTTCCCCGGGCTCAGGCCTGGGGGTGCCTGGACGGACGCCATGTGCAGAGCAATGTGTCACAGTTGAGATCCTTGCAGAAAAGGATCTCAACATGCAGAAAAATGGGAGGGCTTCGCATGGTTTCTTTTATCCTTGTAGCCTCTTGAAATGTAAATGTAAATAGTATCATTAAGAAAGCCACTTGCACCTGAGCTCCTCCCTACAGTGCTTTCAGAGGCGAGTTGGTTTTCATGCTCTAGCCTCTCACTGTCTGAGAACTTCTTACCTCCCCTTCTCCTCCTTTGTCTTGGTGATTTGGTCACAATGTGGACAGTCACAGCACAAGGCTCATCAACACCGCTGTTGAGAGCTGGTAATTGAGCCCTTCACTCCTGCCAATCTGTCCACACCTGTGGTCAGGTTCTGGCCACCCAGGGCCATGACTGTTCTGGCCTCGAAAACTCATTCTGCTCTGAATCTTATTCCCAACTTCCTTCCGGAGTTCTTGTTCTTGACTCCTCATTTTGTCTCTTGCTTTCAGCTCCACGCTTTACTCCCCGGACGCTGACAGTTGTCAGGATCTCCCTAGTTATTTTCAGAGGCGAAAAGGGAAGTACAGAGTGAGGCAGTAATTTATTAAGGCCACACAACTAGTAGATGAAGGAGTCAGGATTAGACCACCCCTGGCTGACACTCGTTCTGAGACCTTGGCAAAACACTATCTTCTCGAAGCAGAAATTCTGTCTCCCATTTGTATTGGGTGGGGAGTAGGGGGTGGGTTATAGCCAAGAAATGTATCAAATGGCTTCTCTTCTAATTCATGAATTAGGGAGCCGGAGCTGGGGTTGTACTTAATAGAGTTGCCAAGCCAGGAACTGGGTGGGGGTGGGGTATGTTTTCACCTCTTCACTGCAACTGACTATTTCTCCGGAACGTATAGAAATAGAAAGATGTGATGTGTTTCCGATGATAACACTCTATTAATGCATTATAAGAAAACTTGTGAAGAAAATTGCATGAAAGAGAGTATTAGATTCTGCTGCTTTCGTGTCTGGGCACTGGGTTTAGTTGAAAGGAACTCACCTGCAGAGACATACAGAGAAGGCTGAATGTAGCCTGCTGCCTTCAACCTAACCCTCGCTTCGGCTGCCAGAAAGCTCTTTTTCAGCTTATTTTATTTCAGTGTCTGACTTCTGTTTTCAGTTGCGAATGCAGAATGAACCACTTTCAAAATCTGTGCTACCCAAGCGCAGCCTTGCTTTCAAAGGCTGAAAGCCTGTTTTCTCACACATGGCCACTTCCCCGCCTCCCTGTAGCAAACGTCATGGCCCCAATGAGACAAAACTCTCCCCCTCCTACCCTTCCCGGGGGTCCCTTTACTATCTTTTTCTTTTTTTGTCTGGGGTTACCCATCGTCTCAAGAAGTGTTCACTCCATAGGAACCGGTCTCTTAACGCCCAAGGACGGTACTGAATTGCTTGAGGTCAGAGAGCTCGCAGGTGAGAGCTGGAACTTAGCTCGAGTCTCGACTCCCTGGACAAGCCTCTTTCCACAACACTGTGCGTCGAACCAGATGGTTTCAAAGGAGACTCCTGGAGTCCGGCAGGTGTGGAATAAAGCCCAGCTCCACCACTTGCTGGTGGCAGGAGAGTGAGCGAGTGGTTAAATGTCCTCTTTCTTCCAATCGAAACTGGGCATTGAAATCCTTAACGTCCAAGGTCATGAGCATGAAAGGGGAGACTATGTAAAAGTGCCTATAAATACAAAGTTGCTTAATAAATGTAAATATGCACTCCACCCTTCTTCGAAAAATGCCTTGTGGTGGTCAGCCTTCTCCTCCCTTTGGGATGGTTGGAACTCTGCTGAGACAAGTGGGGAGTTAGGGCCTTACAGATGCATGTGGCCCATGAGCCCGAGTCCATGATTCGTATCGTAGATCTTAAAGAAAAACGTGCATCTCTGCAAAGAGAGAAAGACACTTTTAAAGACCATAACAAAGTTTTGAAAACTAGCATTTACCTCACTTATTCAAAGTAAGTAATTGTATCCAATATCCTTTCAGAATATAAAAAACGAAATACTCCATATAAGGTTGAAAGTCATAATACACCGTGTAATTAACATCGACACTGAGACTAGAACCCCTGTCTCTTCATCTGCAGGATACAACCTTTTACGCACCACATATGCTGGGATGTATGACTCGAGAAAAATATTTGTCTTTTATAGAATTATTTGAGAGATAACCAAATTAGGACATAACGAGCTCCTGTCTAGTGGCAAGAGTACAGATTTGCAAATGCTCTCATATTCCCTTTATTCATTAATTTCTTGTGAGACTTCATGAATTTATTGCTTTACTTATTCAATGTAGCTCTTTTTTTTCCTAAAGAATTGCAAGCAACAAGCATATTTCACAGTCGATAGATGCTAAAACTCCCACCAACTCTGCCAGCTTAGTTGCCATGGTGATAAATGGTTTAAGAAAATATATTTAGAAATAATTGAGGCCCTTGAGAGCAAAATGTCCTAAATTCTTTCTATGTTAGTGCTTGATATGTTTTCTTCAGGGCACCAATAGCTTTTGAAGGAAAATTCTAATCGTGGGAGCTCAGTTGCTTGTAGGTATATGAGATTCTATGTTCTCTTGATTGCATCTCGGACTAGCAGGACTTGTCCCAAGCTCAGCAAATACCCCCCTTGATAACACACCACCAGGGGTTAAGAGAAGTCTTGCCTGTAGATATTTCCTCCTCATAGTGATTACGGATTAGAATTCGATGTTAGTTAGACAAAATGTGATTAGAACAAAAACGAATTCTAGAAGCCTGACAAAGCAGACTTTGGAGAGAAATGTGATATAAGTACTTGTCTTCTGGGCAAAGGACAAGGGGCCTGGGCAGTTTGTGTTGATGTAACCCTCTGAACACCCTCCCGTCTCACACGTAATCCTCACTCTTGAATTTCTTGAACTATGGCCGGCCAAGGTGCCTTTAATCTTATGTAAAATAAAATATTAGGCTCATATGACACTGTGGATAATAATTTATTGAGGATATTCTAGGGCTCTACTTGTGTGCATTATTATTTTTAATCTCTCAGTAAAAGTATGTGGAAAATATTATGATGCTCATGTTATGGATAAAGAACCTAAGACTTAAATGAGTCAGCAATCTGCCCAAGATCACAGGCACTGGTATTTGGGCTGGAATCCAAATGTATGCCATCGGACTGCCAATTCTCTGCCGTGCCCTTGCATCAGCTCGGTGGTTTGAGCGTTTTTCCCAATCCATATTCTTCTGGAATGGACAGACTCTTGAACTCACTACCTTGGGAACTAGGATTCCCATCCCTGCAATGAACAGAGTAGATACCCCGAAGCTTTCAGGATTTTCGTGCTATTCCATACAGGGCGATTAGGCACTTAGTTTAGTGTGTGCTTCCCTGTCTGACTTAGCAGTCATACACACCTGCTTTCTTTAGCTCCTTTTTCCATTTATTGGCAACAAGAAAAAAGTGACAGCCTTCACCAGGAAACAGCAGTGGCAGCATAGAGTGTGCTCTGGAATCAGGCTGCACAGGGCTTCACATCCTACTTGTCCCAACTTCCGTCTAGGAAACTATGCTTCTTGGTGTTTGGTCCATCGCTGGTTTCTTTAAGCTCCAGTTCTCCTCTACCTCCAGGTGTGTGGAGGTGTCCTGTGCACTTGAACCCACACACAGCCCTATGACTAGTCTTCCTAAATGTGGTTGGCAATAACATGAATTGCTTCAGGATGGAAGAATGTAATAGCTGAGACAGGATGTGCTGGATTATCTTCCTCTACTTAGTTGATCAGGGAAGTAGGTTTTAAGCTGGAGGCTCCATCAGCCCGAGTCTCTGGGCTGAGCCCCACTGCCAGCCTTCTCTGGCCTTGTAACACGAAGAAGAAGTAGAGCTTTGGTTCTTTTAAAGCCACTGAGATTTGGAGGTATTTATTGCTTAAATATAGACCAGCCTACTTGGATGACTAGCACCTGAGAGTTCCGCTCCAGCCCTGGGCCTTTTCAATGGGCTTCTCTACCTTATGGGGGGGTGCAGGAGTGAGTCTGAACATCTCTCCCTTTGCCCCTCACAGAGACTGATTTCAAATCCTCGCCAGAGCACCTCCTTTCATGTCTGGCCTGACTCTTCCCCCTAAAAGGATTTAATAACCAGTTGCATGGGAACCTTATGTTTCCGAGACAAGTATTCACTGATTCGCTTGGGATGGTCTCTGAATTTACATATGGTTAAGGATAACAACATTCTTTTCTTTTTTGGAACATAAATTAGGTCATAGAAGCAAGGAGAAGGACAGGGAGCTTCAGTAAAAATTATAATCTCAATGTTCCTCAAACATTTTCAATGTGTACTGAAACATGGCCAGACCTATTATGATTTGGCTGGAGAGAAGCGCTAAGTCTACATATGATGATAACTGAAAGAAACAGAGGTACCTAATTGCCAGCACCAAAAGCTACCCGTGTTTTCAAGAAGATACTGATTCTTTTTCCTGGCCACAGCTCGGTAGATGGGATTTTCAAACATGGAGCAGTTTGTGGTAACATCTGCCCTTCTATTTAGTTGAACGTGGGGCTTTCTGTAAACATTTCTCTCTGGCTTTTTGTTGCCTGTCTCTTCTGAATCATGTCTCCTAAACTTTCCCAGCACAGCCCAGACTCCTGGGGTCTCTAAAAAGTAACATAAAGAATCAGTTGGAAATTCATTTGTTTATCACTTTGTTTTCTTACCCAATCTAAAGAGAGTGATTTCTTTCATATTCTCCTGGAAGTTGATTTTAGACTTACCTCTACATTTAATAGAAAAATTCCAAATGCTGTCCTTGATCATGGTGGCAATACAGTGGTATCGTCCAGACCCCGACGATGGGTTTGTAGTGATGTAGCCACGACCTCAGCCTTGGCCACATGCAGGCCAGTGTGACAGTCCAGGCGGTGGCCATGGAACTGAGTGCTTGCCAAGAGGACCAAACTCACAGTGGTGGCCTCTTGCTGTGCCGTAGGGGTCCAAGGAAATGAGGTCGTGCCCCAGAAGCCAGTAGAAGCCATGGGGAGTGGAGGTTCATGTGGAATGCTGCTGGGAGGTGACGGGAGATGGCAAGAGGACAATGCGCATTTAACTTGGAGGGCCATTGATCTTTAAAATAGCAGTTTCAGTAGTTATGAGCAAAATTCAGAATAGAGCTGTTGAGAGAATGAATAGAAGGCGGCAGAGAGATGAGGTTCTCAGAATTTGGGCTATAAAAGGCATGAAAGGAATGGAGCAATAGTTGAAGCGTGCTGTGGAGATGCAAGATTTTTTCCTTTTTCTCGTCTTTCCTTTTACGTTGCAAGGATGGGAAACACTAAAGCCTATTTGGATAGTGTAGAGCATGGGCCAGCAGAGAGATTGTGATAAAGAAAGAAGGAGGCACCAGAGGAACAAAGGACATAGTAGGCTAGCAGGAGCTCCAGACCCCAAAAGTGTCAGAGGGAAGAGGACTCTTTCTCCCTAGAAACCGTGAAGAGGAAGAAACTGCGTGCAGGTGCGCTACATCTCTCGACCTGCTCAATTTACAATGAAGAAGATCTCTGAAAGACTACAAGTTGTTTTAGTGCAATATTTTGCAAGCTGAGAATGCAATACGAAGAAGGTTGGGAGGTTTGAAGAGAAAGATGTGGAATAGCTACAGATGAACGAGGAAGAGGCAGATCACCAAGAGCTGAGTAGGAGACTCAGGGCGGAAAGCCCATCTGGAGCTGGAAATCGTCGATGTGCAGAGACCCAGCCTGCTCGGGTTTGTGAGTTTCCTCCAGAAAAACTGGCTTCTTGGGGACAAGCTCAACAGCGGTGGCTTTTTAAATACGCCTAGATTTTCTAATTTATAAAAAGCAAATGTGATGGGAGAGAATGAACAGGGAGCTTAGGGTAATGTAATCTAAATTGGATATGGAGAAAAATGAAGAGAGGAAAGAATGTTGGGTTGAAGACAGCATCGTTTAGAATAGATAGGAGTTCTTGACGTTATACTTTGAAAAAAAGGTCGTTCCTATAGGCATTTGGGGGCTTATATCCTCATCATTTCTGGGCATTTGCTTGTTTAATACTTACATATACTTAACTATGTTCTAGTACTGAGCTAAGTGCTTTACAAATGTTAACTCACTCAAGATTCAGAACCTTCATAGTAACTCCATGAAGTAGAAAATTATAACTATACAATTTTGAAAATAAGAAAAGTAGGCATAGAATAGTTAGGTGACTTTCTCAAGGCCACAGAGTTTGAATTCCCAGTCTTGCTGCAGAGTTCATGTTCTTGTTTATGTATGTAAAACTATTCTACTAAATTATTCCACTAGTATATTAGGTATATGATAAAACATATGCAAAAACATGGGTTGAAAATAGAAGTTCTACTATTTTCTTCCCATGGTTCAGTACATTTTCTTATGTATCTCCTGAGCCTTGTGCACTATGGAGCCCAGTATCAAGGATGTGTTGCAGACTGTTTACAATTTAAACAACTGAACCAGAAGGCTACAGGTTGTGGTTAGACAGTAAAGTTGGGTGTTTGTGATTTCAGGGGCGTCTTAGTTTATAATGATGACAGATCGAAGGGGAGTCCTTGAAACTGTGTGGTTAAAATGAAGTGATGAAGAGCTCTCTGTGACACGTAGGTAAAGAAATTAAGAAGACAGCTGGGTCATCCATGCACACCCTGAGGATGAAAGCAGGAGTTGGGATGAAGGATGAGATGGCTTCCTATCTCTTAATATCTTTACAATTGGAGGGGGAGGATAAGACATGGTGGAAGAATTGTTCACAATGGATGCAGACCCAACTGTTGAACCATCACAAATGATGGTTCATCCTGCAGGGAACTTTAGGATGTCAGATGATGGAGGGTTGCAATGTTGACTATAAAGACAAGTGACTTTAGTGGGCAGAAACTTGGGCATACCCAAGGTTGTAATGAGAAGATGCCTAAGTGGGAGGAGACCCCAAGTTTGCCTGCAGCGTTAAGGAAGGATTCACAAAGAGGCTAACACTTAATTTTGGATTTTGTAAGAAAGAAGCTTTCAGCGATTGACATAACAGATGGAAGACATAGCATGGGTAGACATCGAGGTAAGAGAGACTATAATATCGACTCAGTATTGCTTGAGTGAAGATTACTATGGAGTGGAGAGTAAGGAGTGAGGAGACTGAAGAAGCAAAGAGAGGCCAGAGGAAAGTTGCGTGTCATTTTAAGAAAGCTGAGATTTATCCTGTTTATGATGGACACCCATCGCCCATCAAGAGATTCTGAGCTGCCGTAGATCGTGGTCAAATTTGAACCTGGAGGCAACGTTGAGGCCTGACTGGATGGAGTTAGGCTGGAAGAAAGAAGGTCAGTTAGAAAGCTCTGAAATGGTCCTGGCAAGACATGATGGAGGCTCAAAGTAGGGAATTTAAGGTATAGACTGAAAAAATAAGGTGAGAAATTACAGGAATATTTAGGAGGAAAAAATGGTAAGACAGTGTTTGAATAATATGGGATCAGGAAGAGGGCAGAGCCTATGATGACTAGCAGGTTCCAGGGTGCCTGGGTGATCTGGGTGCTGTTCACAAAAACAAAAACAAATGAGGAGCAAAGTCAGAGCGTGGCGGCATCTGCTTGGGAGATACTGAGTTTGAAGAGTCTGGAAGTCACCCTAGAAGGTGGGTGTCCAGAGGAAGAGAGCTCATCTTTTCAATTGACTGTCCTAGAAGAGCAAGGTAGTTTCTATCTTTTCCAGAAGCTTCTAGCAAATATCTTCCCATGTCTTGTTGACCTGAATTGGACCATCTGCCCTTTTGGACTAAAAATGGTGCCTGGATATGGAACATGGTTATTTTTTTTAAACAATCTGGTCATCCCTGGAGCTGAGATGGATAAGTCTTCACCAGACCATATGGCTGACCCCAAGGAAAGGCAGTTTTCTAAAAGTAACTCATCCAAAGGAAAATATCTAGCATGTAGACATTCCGCCATTGTCAGGTACAGTGGAAATAATACAGAAATCCTTGCCCTAGCTCCCAAGGATGACGCAGACCACTGCAGCACAGAGAAGGGGCGTCTCCTTATCTCTGGGAGTATTGAGGTCGATTTGACAGCAGATGCGACATTTGAGTTTGGTTCCTCAATTCCATGCAGAAGATTGCTAAGTAGCGAAAGCACATGGGCAAAGGAAAGGATATTCCAACAGAGAGAAAAGGTGCTCAAATGTCAGAGGTGCAGACAGAAAGGCCTTGTCTGGAGGACTTTCCTTCCCTACGATTCAGGGACCATTGTGTTTTGGCAACAAAATAGCTTGTTTCTGTGTAGAGAATTATGTAAGATCGTCTTAATTCATTTCATATAATTTATATTACAATGTGTTTTTTTTTTCTTTCCATCTGATTTGGACTGTGCGTGTGCGTTGCATGGTGAATGTAACTGCCGTCAGCATCGGTTTTGCCCAGCCTGACCCGGTTTTGGACACAAAGGGGTTATATGACAGCTGTTGGACACAAAGGGGTTATATGACAGCTGTTGGATACTCGCTTTGGGAACTTGAGGAACTTACTTAACCTCTCCCTTAACCTCTCTGCACCTCAATTTTCTCCTCTTGGAAATGAGAGATAATAACACCTTTGCTGCAGGCTCATTGTTAGCTTTAAATACTATCACACGCGTAAAGGGCCTTGTAGGTTGTATCTCTCTACCCAAATCAGAAGAAAATTATTATTATCATTACAATTATTATTATCGAGGGCAACTGGAAGCTAAATCAAGAGGAGCAGCTTAAGGCCTTTTTTTGGAAGAAAATGTGTAGCGACTGGATTGCTACAGACGAAACAGTAGGGCAGCGGCTTCCTGAGCAGGCTAAGTGCGTGGGCTCTTAGATTAACCCATCAAAGCCTCAAAACAATCACGAGAGGATTCATCTTGTTTGTAGATGTGGAGATGGGAACCCCAAATGCCCCGAGTCACAATGCGACCTTTGGCTTCGTAAAGAATTTAAGGGGCATCATTATGTATCGGCATGGTTCTTGAGGCTTACCTCTCTGCTCGTGACACTGTAAATCAGTCCCGTTGGCCAGTTCCAAGTCAGTCAAAAACACGAGCCAGCCCTTGAATCAGCCCCCGCAAATGGCGGCCCGGCCTCCTTTCCTCTTTCTATCTGTTCCTCACTTCCTGGCTTCCTGCCTTGGTAGTTGCCTGCCCTTACCGTCCCCGTGTCTGATCTTTTGGCTCCATGATCCACTCCTGTAGTCTTGCTTTGGTCCCCTGGGATTGTTTCTGCTGCCTGCTCTCCTTTGTACTGGACCTCAGGGAATTCTTAAAGTGTTGCTTTAGCTCTCTTGAGAACACTGTTGCTGGTATTTTCTGCTGTCTTAGGGAGGGTCCTTAGACTTTTGTCCTAAATTCTGGCATCTAAATCTTTCCTAAGTCTCCTGGCCAACTGTTAACAAGGCCAGTAAATTTGACAATGATAACCCACTGGTCTGAATCTCAGATTTGCTGCTGATCTCACTTCTGCTTTTAGTCTCATCTAAATTTTTTTTTGCCTATTGTGTCTCTAGTGTTAGGTCCTGATCCATTTTGTTTCTTTCCCAGGTGATTTGTCTTGCTTCCATGATTCTCCCTGGCATCTTATCTTGTCCTTTCTCTGCTTTCGATTCAACACATCCGTCTCAGTGCCTTAGATCCTAGTGAGTCTGTATGATTTACAATCCAAACTTGGACAAGGCCCAAGTAATGGGCCAGGGGAGTAACCCTGAAAATATAAACTTGTTCTTTCACCGCCCCCCCCCCCATGGTCTTTAAAGCTCTAAACTTGTAGAAGTGAAGGTCAGAGAGAGAACCCTGTAGTGTTGGATCAGAACTGGAAACATTATTGCACACTAATTTTCTATCATCTATTATCTCTCTCTCTATCTCTCTATCTATCTATCTATCTACCTACCTACCTATCTATCTATCTCTTATCTCTCTCTCTCTATTATCTATCTATCATCAATCTACCTATCATCTATCTAAATATGTATGCATGGAAAGTTATTTTATATGTGTGTATACACACAGTCCCTAACTTTATCCACTGAGAGGGGCTAGGATTAGCAATGTCCTAATGGCACTGCACAAACTTAACACCAGATCTTGGCTTCTAAGTACCATTTTCACTAAAAGCAACAAAGGCTCTTTGAAGAAATGACTGATGGCAGGGCTGGGTAGGGAAACTACAACTTACACCCAGAATATCTCATGATGAAAACGAAGAAGCATTCAAAAGATGATGGGGTCATGTCAAAAGGGCATAGAAGTCATTTTGGATGAATTCTCACAGGTCAGATTGGGGGCAAATTTGAATATTAAAACTAAAGGTGATAATGAAAAATTATAGACCATTTAATAATCACAGTAAATAGGAAATTATGAATTCATATAGAGATAAATATGCAAAAAAATAAAATTATGATGAAGAATGGGTTATTTATATAGTTTCAAAGTACCTTCCCCCAGAAATACTTATTAAATATAAAAGGGGGGAAAAAGATTAATTATCATGGAGAAGTCTGGCAGATAGAACCTTAAACAATCGATCAAAGTGAACATATTAGTCATGGGACAAATGGAGACCATTTGCCACCTGGTCTAACACATCAAGAAAATACGCCCAGTGTTACAAAGCTGAAATGCAATCACAAGAAAAATGAATAACGAATTGAGGAATCTACAGAGTGACTGGCCTGTAAACTTCAAATGTCAATATAAAAAAAAAATCAAAGAAAGACTGAGGAACTTTTCCAGATTCAAGGAGACAAAAGAGACGTACGTGATTCTCAATCCTTCCACTGTAAAAACGTTTTTGGAATAATTGGCAAAACACAAATAGGCCTAAAGTTTAGATTATAGTAGTGTATCTGTGTTGATTTCCTCATTTTTATTGTCATTTTGTAGCATGTAAGTTACTTTTAGTGTACTTCTCACTTTTCTCTAAGTGTATTATTATTTCAAACTTTAACAAAAAAATTAAATATATAAGTAATTTAGACAGATTTAATAAATTGCCCTGTGGTTTGACTTCTCTGCTGCCAGTAATGGATATTATTGTAAAGTTTTTTTTTAGGTACATAAACACAATACGGTTAATTGCCCTGTCAAAGAGATCACATGGCAAATTAAAAACAATTTCCTAAGTTTTAAAATACAAGTTCTCATGGTTTGAGAAAAATGTTACAGTGGAACCACTTATACTCAAACTAGAGGTCAAAATGAGACATCTCAAATAACTTGCATGGAGATGAAAATAATGTCTTCTGGAAAACAGATGACTGAAAAAGTGCTTCTAATGTGGGTACAGAACAGGCGTGTGTAAAGTTTGAACAAATCATCTCATGAAGTGCAAAAGCAAAAAATACTTTTCTTTTCATGTAATTGTACACATATGTAAGTTATTAAAGAAAATTATTAATACGTGTATAGTAACTTAAAAATACATGCATACGTATGCGTAACAGTTGATAGACTAAAAATAAAGAGACATTAACTATTAAATCTACATTCTAAAAGTTCATGTTGGTTAAAAAGCAAAAAAACGAACACCTCTTTGAGGGACTCTATCAGAAAAAACTTGGAAGTCACCTTACGTTTGTGGCTCTATGACAGTTTTAGAGTATTATAAGATGAAACTTGTTTCCATTGGTTAGAATCAGTACATGACAATGTATTGATTGTAACCGCAGCCAGAGAACACAAAATAACAGGAGATAGATTAGTGAAAATGCAGGTTCTGGAGTTAGATAGATGCGCATTTTAACCTCCGCTCAGTCTATGTCCAGTTCCTTTATATTAAGCAAATTACCTCTCTAACCTTCAGTTTACTTACCTAGAGAATGGAGCTAATAGAAGTGCCTCCATATTATTAATGGTGATACAATCAAATGAGAAAGTACATGTCAGCTCTAAGTAGAATCTTGGCACAGAGTAAGTAAATATTAACGATTACTAAAATTATTTTAAAATTATGGGGCAGCTTATTACTTTTTATTTTTGTCCCTTTCTTCAAGCAAACATTTATATTGTGGTAGAGTGGTTTCATTTCCAAGGAATACCAGGGCAGGAAATCAGAGTTTGGGGACCTGATGGAGTTATCTGTCATCGTGCAGCCCACAGCCTTCAGGCTTGAAGGCAAAGAGATTCAGATTTAGATCATAAACCGTAGCTAAACAAACATAAACACTGACATTATCTTTGTCCCTTTCT
Source organism: Rousettus aegyptiacus (assembly GCF_014176215.1). Classification (NCBI taxonomy): domain Eukaryota; kingdom Metazoa; phylum Chordata; class Mammalia; order Chiroptera; family Pteropodidae; genus Rousettus; species Rousettus aegyptiacus. Next base: position 39,858,163 of record NW_023416288.1, on the reverse strand, counting down.
TAATTTCTTTAAAAGACATAAAGCAGTTTAGAGTAAAATAATAGCATCGTATGGTAAAGTTGTTAACATATTCAGATGTAATCTATATGGCGGCCGTAGTCCAAAGAATGTGGGCATAGGTGTCACTATACTGGGAGAGAGAGAGAGAGAGAGAGAGAGAGAGAGAGAGAGAGAGAGAGAGAGAGAGAAAGAGAGAGAGTGGCTGATTCAGATTCAAATCCTGGAGCCACAACTCTTCAGCCGTGTGGCCTTTGTAACATGGTTTCACTTTTTCGAGAAACCGTTTTTCTTGTCAATTCAGAGAGAACAGCGTTACCAGTCTACAGAGCTCTAAAGAACATTAAATGCATGCGGCAATGCCTGCTGATGCTGGAAGCAACTGCTCAGTGCATTGGAGGCCGCTTTTTCCTTTTCTTCGAAATGTGACCTTGACTACAAGTAGAGACCGTTTATTTTGACACCCTATTGGAAAGATGAACTATTTCAGAGTAGCTTTAAATTAAAGACTTCGAGACTGTCTTGTAATTCCCTCTATCCCAGGCACCATATGAAATGAATTCTCTTTTAATATTCGGAATATAAAAAAGGAAGGAGGCCTATTAACAGGTATAATGAAGATACAAGGGTAAAAGGACAGCACCTGTCAATAATTGTCGTCATGATCATCATCGGAATAGCAAACATTAATTGAGCGCTTTCTATGCGCCCTGATTACTTGTAATCACTCCGTGAATCCCCACACTTACCTCCTGAGAAGGGTTCGAAGCTCTGATGGGGAATGTGTGGTGTGGCCTGGGTTTGGGCTTACTGTGGAAGGCTGGCTGGCCACACAGAAAAGGCCTTTGAAATTCCCGAAGTAATCGGTATTGAGGACCTGGCCCTCAGCCACATAGGCTCATAAAAACACTCATATATATCCCTCAGTTAATTGGATTTGGAAATGCTGACTCAGGCTTAGAGGAAAAAAAGGACTTACAAGACTGATGAGTAAATCAGAATCACAATTTATCCATTTGCAATAAGAAAGGGCTGTCAAACAAAATAGATATGGGTGTCAGTCCGACCAGTACATTCTCTCCTTGTAAGCAATTCTATAGGAAAAAAAAAATCCAAGTGGTAATTAGGACTCTCGGTGAGCTAGTGGAGTTTGTCATCAGGTCACGTGATGGGCTTGGGGTCGGGCACACATCGATAGGATTTATTCTGCCCAAATTTGCTTCTGTGTCTTTCTATTTTCTCCTAATTATTTAGACATAAAGCCTTAAGTTAACTCTATCTCTTGCGAACGAGAATGTTTTTATAATGACTTTTCCTGCTACTGTTCTAGTTCAGGCTTTGGCCCACTGTGGCCCACGGGTCAACTTCAGCCTACCTTCTGACTTTGGACTGCCCAAGAACTAAGAATAACTTTTATGTTTTTAAGTGATTGAGACAAAAAAAAAAGTCAAAAGAATAATAATACTTTGTGGCATGTGAAAATCATATGAAATTAAAATTTCATTGTCCGTACACAAAGTTTAATTGAAACACAGCCAAGCTCATTCATGTATCTATTATCTGTGGCTACTTACAAACTACGATGGCAGATCCGAGGAGCTGTGACACCGGCCGGGTGGCCTGCAAAGCCTAAAATCTTTACCATCTCGTGCTGTAGAGAAAAAAATTGCTGACCTCTGCTCTAATCTGTTATTTCGATTTTATTTATTAACCTCTTAAAGAGTGATCTTATTTCTCTTGCAATCATTTCTGCCCAACTTTCTTCAGGTTATCTAATTTTGTTGCCAGGAAATCTTGATTAAATCTGGACCTAGAATATAAAGTTTGGTAGTAATTGATAAGGTATCATTTACTGAGTGGAAATTATATGCTACGTGCTTGATGGAAAGCTCTTATTTAATCCTCGGAATCACTCGGTGTGATAATTTTCGTTGTCCCTGTTCTTGAGCACGAGGAAATGTGGCTACAATGGGACTTTCCTCAAGTTCACCTGTAATCGTGGGCGGAGCTGGAATTCGAACCCAGGCTGCCTGACTCCGATACCTGCTTTTCTCTTCCCTGCCACACCGTCATCTTACATTAATAAACCACAAAGAACTTGAGAAGGTAATCATCCATTCTTGGGCAAAAATACATTTCAAAAATGAAATCAGGTTTTCTTTTCTAAAATTGTACCTTCAGCACAACACCAAGTTCATGGCTAAGCACTTTCTATATCAGAAATATTGACAGAATCAGAAACATTGGCAGCATCCAAAGTTCTAACAGAGGCTGGATATGCCAGTAGGTGAAATGAAGCATACGTAAGAAAAACCGCACGGTCCTCTTTGTTTAATTTTTAATTGTTTATTTTCCCATTTTAATATAGACAGCAATAGAGAGACTATTATTTAAAAAATAAGCAATAATGCAAGCACTAGGCTTGTGGTGAGGTGAGACTTTGCATCCTGTCTAAACGGGGCAGATGCTGCATAGAACCGGCCAAGAGCTGCCACGAGAGAATTCAGGACCAGAGTTTTCATGGTTTGTTGCTTTTTTCAAGGGAAGACATAGAAGTCGCTTTTTCCCCCACTACATCAGATAAATCTTAAACTCTGTACAGACCAAAAGGCACCTGTCTTCAGGTAGAATATGGCCTGTGGGTTGCCAGGCTGTCAGCTGTGAGCTGTAATTGGTAGCTAACACCTCCTCCCCCTCAAACCCATTGCTCTCAGCCAGTGAAGGCTCCACAACAGGATCCCTGCTCACATCTCCATCCTTCAGACAGGGTCCTTTGTTCTCTCCAGAGGCATCTAAGGATAGAGCCAATAAAAAGGCACGTATGAGGCTTTAATTATCCAAATGGCCCTTTTAGCTCTGAGTTTCATCATAACAATTGTAGCTAACAGGCTTTTGATCTCCCTCAGGGTACTGCTTCCTGATTAAAAGTCTTTTCTGCCTTTTAAAATTCCTCCCAGTTTTGACATTCCATGCCAGCTAATTTGGCTGGCTTTCTCTACTTCCCTCTCAAATCGGCTGGGAGAACAAGCCCGAGAAACAATGCATTTGCTCCCATTAGTGTTGTGTCTTTTCTAGATGCTTGCGTTCCCAGCCCGCGCTCGGTGCAATCTGTCTGTAAACACCAGCCCCCCTCACGCTCCCTGCCCCGCCTGAAAGCCTCATAACAAACCCGAGTGTTCATTTCCTCCCCTTAATGACTTAAATTTTTTAAACAAAAATACTAAACCAATTTGAGCTGGAACAACTCTATTTTTGTAGCTATTGAATCAGCATTCAAAAAATCTTTTGAACTGAACCTGAACCCAGCCAAAATTTCATTCTATTTGGGACTCAAGATTCGAACAATTTTTTAAGAAGGAGCCTTAAATAGAGAGGCTCCCGCGTGGCAGTCTTGACATCTCTTTGATTCTGGGAGTTTTTGTCTTATGCTCTCATCCAGCTCCCACGCGAGAATTCAGTTTCCTCCAGGTAGTCACAGAGAGGTCCTGGAAGGGTCACAACAAATTGAGACTGCATTTTTCTTCTTGGCATTTGTGGCCATAACTTAACTTTGTATCCTTGATGCTAGTCACGGAGCAGGTACTCCATGAATGTTTATGGAAAAAATTGTAGACGAATTCCAAGAAAACTTTCTCTAAACACATGCTTCCAGAGTTTATTGTGTTAAGCTCTCCATCTGAACCTTGAGATTGAATCATAAAAGATCTGAATTCTTCTAAAAAGATCATATTTGTATAAGTAATTAGGCTTTTCCAGATGATAAGGCAAACTCATGAACTAGTCATTGCTTCTTAATAACCTACATTAGTAAAACAAAAATGTTTTCTGAACATGTGGAGACCAACCAGAAGGGAAAATTAAGATCAATTTAAACCTTAAAATGTTTCTTAAAATAAACTTTTGTTGCATATAAGAAAAGTACGGAAATAATTTCAGAGAAACGGAAAACACTGCCTTTGGATTCTAAGATCTATGACATTGTCGCATAGACCATCAGAGGCAGGAGCGGTAGCCAGGGCAGACCAAATGCCGCAGCATACAAGTGGTGAGCTGTGTGTAAGAGGGGAGACAGAGAAAAATGCTAAGCCCCAAAATGCATGTGGAGGGGCGGGTAGGTGTTTCTGGAAATATATCTCACTCAATAGCCTGGCTCCAGAGTCACCAACACAAAGTGCTGGGACATCTGAAACATATTACTCTCATGGGCCTTGCTTTCAAAGTGGAAGCAGGACATACAATTGGCAGAATTCATCTCAAAGAACTTGGATAGACAAATACCCCACGTCCATAGCATTCTCCCAGGCTCCTTGCTTCCCCTATACAACTCCAGTCACACCCCCCATTTTCACAGAGGCCTGAATCTCTGGAGGAGCTGCAAGAACATTATCTGGGGAGACAAGGGCATTCTCCAGCTCAGTGAATGGTGGCTTTTTCCAACCAGTTGTACAAACGGGAAAATCCGAGTTCATTCTTTGACACCTCCTATCCCAATGGCTTACATGCAGCCAAGTAGCTCTCAAAGCCACTTACTTCCCTGCGTTTCCCTGCCTCTCTCTGCACCAGCTTTGAGTGTGAGCATCTTTCATTTGGACTTCTGCACGGTCCCCACATTGGGCCTCCACCACTCTGTTTACCCTTTTACGTCACGTAGTTTTCTGCTTCCAGTGGCTTCCGATGATTTCCTCTAGTCCAAGATGTAAACTAAGCGCTTTCTTCTCACCATCACTCTCTCTCTGGTCATGGCACCGTCTCCGGGTTTCATGAATATGCTACGTACGGCCTTTGTACATGCTTGAAACATTCTCCCCCACCCTTCCCTTTGCCTAGTTAATTCCTTCTCTCTCTCTAGGAGAAGGTCAAGTATGAATTCCTCAAGCTAGACTTCCCCAGCCCTCTGTCAGGACCCCAGTAGGTGGTTCGTGTTGCCCTTTGCTTCTCCACATCCTCTCTCAGCCTTCTGTTCTTCATCGGTAAAATAGAAATAATAATGAAGCTCATCTGTTATGAGTCAATTAAGACAACACTTTAAAAAAGTGACTGCCATGGTAAGCCCTAAATGAATGAGCCGTTGTTGTTATGAAGCATGACCATTGTTAGAAGTAGCAGTGGCTCTTGTCATGGGTGGGTCTGTGAAGGAGCTAATGACATGGACTCGACCAGATTGCCTGGGTTAGAATCCTAGCTCTGGGCCTTACTAGCCTTATGGATTCCCAAAAGTTACTCTACTTCTCAGTGCCTCTGTTTTCTTATCTGAAGAATAGGAATGATGCGTAACTATAACATAGAACTTTGAAGATTAAATGAGCGAATACTTGAAAAGCACTTAGAGCAGTGCCCAGCACACAGAGCGTTCGTATTACTTCCAGTGAGACTTACTTCTCAGGATGAGGCGGGGCTCCCCAAACACGGGAACTGGCTTGGGAACTCAGGGGACTTATTTTTTGCAAGTGCCTCAGAGATTTGACACCAAGAATTTGTCAAACGTGAAGCATGTGAGATTGCACATCACTGTGAGCCTCCGGGTTCTTGGGGGTGTATGGCAAAGATTTGTCACTAACGTTTAATTGTGTAACCAGGCCACTTCCGCTTCTTCGTTACACTAAATTAATCCCAAGGCACCAAAGCATGTCCCTGGTTAAAAAGTGAAACAAACTCCCCTCCCATAGGAGCTGAAGCCTGGCCCAAAGCATCACCCCAGGATGAGTTTCCATGATCTCTGTTTGAAGTTTGCTAATAAGATCCCCAAAGATAGCTCACCTGTGAACATCACGTCAGTTGAAGTCCCAGTTCTAGGGTACAATCCTGACTTTAGTCTCGAACCTAGTGTATTAGCTCACTAAGAGAAGATAACTTCCTGCAATGGATGTATTTTGCTCAGATACACATAAAATCAAAGTATAAATTGAATTACATCTATTCATTACATTATAATAGGGATCTTTGTTTTTCTTTTCAGCATTAATACTAACGATAATGAAAAGAGCTGTTACTTATTGAGCACTCGCTATGTACAAGGTGTTTCCCATGGATCATCTAATTTAATCCTCAATAATCCTATGAGGGGCATACTTTGCCCTCACAGAAAATGAAGACAAAGCTTTGACAGTGTAAACAATCCCCCAGAGGCACAATACTGGTTAAGAGTCTTTCAGTTACAAGAGACAGGAACTCAGTACAGGAATGCTTAGGAAAAGGGAAACTTGGGTGGTGGGGTCAGCGTACAAAAAACCCTAAAGCTGTTCACAAGGAAGGAAATCCTGTGGGAAACAGGCCCTCAGGGACGGGAACCAGCGGCTCTCGGTGCGTCACCAGGGGCACTGTCTCATACCCCCTGTTCCCTATTCATTCCTGCTTGTCCCTTTTGGTCTCTGTTTTGTAGATGAGCTCTCACATATGATAAGGAACACAGCTGCCAGCACCCCCACCCCTAACTGGGAAATTTCCAGGGAAAAGCTCTGAGGCACCTGGTGTGGGCCATGTGCCTCGTCCTTGAACTTGTCCAGGAAGCTAGTGTGCAATGGAAAGTAAGGAAGAGGCTTGCCAAAGGAGGAGAGAGCTCTGTTACCTGGCGAAAGGGGATGGCGAAAATGAGTGTGGCCCACAAAACCAGCAGCTTCAGTGCCCATTACATTTGCAGAGAAATATGACATCGTTACAAGTTCACCTGTTTTTGTCCGAAAGCCTGCTGCTTTGTCCATTATAATTCTATGTCTCCACATAAAGGTGAATTATTCAAAAGCTTGCTGGACGGGAAGTGGGAGCCGGGAGTGGTTTCAGGAAGAAATTTCTCTTAAACTACAAGAAAGCCAAACACGATTCAGTGGCTTGCCACTGAACTCCAGTCTTTCTTGGGTTGTATATTTATCACTGACCAAGATAATAGTAGGAATAAAAGCCACAGCAACAAAATGCGACTAGCTGTGTGAGCTAAGACAAGTTAATCCACCCACCTGAGCCTCGGTGTCACTGTGATGTAGTCTTTTGCTACTAAGATAGCGCTGGAGGACCGAATCTAATAATGTGTTTCAAACACCAAGCAATGACAGTCACCCAGAAGGAGAAAGGGTCGGCACACGCAGACAGACAAGTCTGGCTCTGGACTGTGTACATTTCATGGTTTTGAATTGCCGCCTCCACCAAATCCCTTTTCTCTTGTTTGAAGAAGCTTTGTGGCCTGATAATTTGAAAAAAAAAAAAAAAAAAGCTGTCACATTTATCACAGTTGGGACTTACGTGGTAGAGTTGGTTGCTTAATCAAATCGTTGGCTAAATTTAGTAAATTTTTAAAAAATGGTTAACATTTTACTTGAAATAAATGTACCTTTGTGTATTCACCAGTGAGTTCTTAAGCCAAACCAAGGCCTTTACTTTGAGTATAGATAACTAATTGGTTTTCCACCTCACCTCGTGGAAGATTGCATCCATGATGACTTGCCTACCTCATCCAGTGCTGACATCCTTAAAATAGACTGAGAACACCAGGGCGCATTCTGCAGCAATAGAATGTAGCATCCTTCCAGTCTTTAATTTTTTTCTTGGATTTTTTTTTTTTTACATTCATTTCGCCCATGTCGACTTAGACAGCATTTGAAACCTATCCCCGCCCTCTTCCCAAAGCATTCAATGTAAGTGTTCATAAAACACATGTCTTTCTTTACTGCTGCTTCCTTAGTTTCATGATATTTAATTATATTATAAAAATGGCAGTAACGATGATAACGGCCGTTAACAGGTTTGGTAATGAACACACCCGAATGCCGGCGTGCCAGGGCGCAGAGCTTGGCTCGGCTTCAGAGTGCTGGGGACGTCGGCCAATGTTCTACAGAGGGAATAAAGGTGGTCAGTTAAGAGGAAGTCAAGCACGCAGGTAAGATAGGCCCCACAGGGTCTGGTTCCCTTTCACTAGTCCTCCGTTTTGCCCATAGGCCTAATTTTTCTTTCTTTGTATCTTATCTCTTACGCTGTTAAGCTCTGGGGAAAATCATTACAAAAATGCAGTTGGTTAAAATTTCTGATTCCCTGTTGTGTTTAATAGCTCTCGATTTGTGAGTTTTGTTCAAAGAGAAGGGTTTAGGTTCTGAGGTTGAATCTGAGGCTTTGAGTCATAATATCGTCTTTTAAACTCCTCACAAACAGGCTTTCCTGGGGCTGCTTTCTAATTTTTCCATCACCAGAACTGCAAGAATCATTACACAGATCAGAATCTGAACAGCCCTTTATGCTCAGTTCTTAGTTTTGGGTTTTTTTTTTTTTTTCTTCCTGCTAATGTGTTTATCTCAAGGGAATAAAAATATCCATGAAAACAGAGACAGCAAATTCTGTGTTGACTCATTCCCTGGGCCAGGAGGCCCTTTGATTAAATATTATTCACTGTTGAACTTGACTTGAGTTAGAGGCTTAAAAAAAGGTCCTCCATGGAAACCACTTACAATTAGATGACTCGTACTTTAAATATGTGGAATTAAAATCTCTCAGCGATCACCTAATGACATCCCTGGGCCAGATCACCTGCTAATCTTGGCACCCTGTCTTTAGAGATGAACTACTGAGTTTAGTTAAAAGGTCATATGCAATCCCAGACTAAGTTGTCGTGTGACTACGTTTTAAACCAGAGATGTAACTGATGAGGTTCTTCATAAAAGCTGATCCAGTTGAAGTTTTCTTATGCATCGAGCTTCTGTCCTCAACAGAGCTGTTTATGTCGGGATGTGGTTTGCCGACCGGGACTCTGGAACCTCTGGAAAAGGCAAATTGGTTTAGGAAATAAATTCAAAAGCTTTTTCACTTGCTACACATCTTCATCCCCTTAAAGATAACCTTAGATTCTTGACACTGGTGACTTGTTTTATTCTGTGATAGAATACTATGGAAAGACTGACGAAGGCGACCCCCTACCCTCTGAACACCCAAGAAGTGATGAGCGCTCTATTTCAGTGGCTGCTTTCTTAATACCATTTTGCCCCTTAGTTCTTGTCATCAGATATCATGTCCTTAGTCAGTGATATGGGGCAAATGTGATGTCACTTATTTGCCATGTAACCTTAACAGATAACTTAGACTCTCCAAACTGCAATTTCCTCATCTGAATAACAGGACAATGACACTGACCTTGTAGAGTCGTTGGTGAAAGCTAGGCTGGATGCAGAGTTCACAGGCACCTGGCGTATAGTACACATCTAATGAATACTAGCTATTACTGTTATTTGAGAATGAAAGTCCAAAAGTAGAAACTGTGACCTAAAAAAACACTGTAGATATAGTTAAGTGCTCTCATAACATCATCGATCATTCCTGCAGCTTTAGGCAAAATGACATAAGGAAACCAATATTACCATAGGCTGATTGATTTAAACAAATGTCACGTTTCTATGGCATCTCATCAACATTATAACGAAATGACATTGAACATGACTTTATGTTAGGACCTGCTATACATGGTAATATTAAACACCCTTTTGATTTTATAAATGTAAGATCTTATAGTGAAGGGTTTTATGTGAATCACAGACAGACAACAAATTCAGTCAACTGATACTTGCAAGGGGCTTAACATTATGCCTGGCATCTTATTGTGCCATCTCTAATGCCATCAGTCCATGTGAGCACTCATGTACACACCTTTGCACTCACCTGGCCAGGCGAGCACATCGAGAGGTCAGCTTTCTGGGGCTTAGACAAGCAGAACGTCGCAAGGTGTGCCCTGATCTGGAATGACCTAATTTCCAATCAATGTCCTTTATATCTCAAAATCGATGTCTCTCTCTCTCTCTCTGTCTCTCTCTCTCTCTCTCACCATGTCCAGAAAACTCACTCACACTTTTCTGTTTATCCCTTTTCTTTATTGATATTTGACAAAAGAATGAATAACACTAGGGAGGTAAAGACCCATCTAATCAATACGTGTTCCAGTAACTTCGGTGACCCTGGAACCTAGGTAGAAGAAATTTATCATCCCATTGACTCTTCAACCAGGTTTTTGTTTTTTTTTGTTTTTTTTTCACGTAATTATATACACAGGAAAGTTAAGTTTCCAGATGCCCTCCTTGTAAACCTCATTTGGTCTTTCTGTTCCTCTCCTTTGTAATTGTTCTATTAGCATGGTTAGTCCAGGAGGGTCCCCCTGAGGGCGGGAATGTTGGACTGTTATATTTACTGTGGCGCCCCATGCTTAAATTGTGTTTCCTACAGTAAACATGCATTGAGATTTTTGGTTACCCCAGAAGACAGCCTCTGGACGTCCCAGGTTCTTTACTTTCTGGGATCACTTTGCTCATGGAGATTTAAATAAAACTGCCTCAAACTACCACAGCAATATATTGGGAGACACAGTGCCCTTCCACTTCCTCAGAGCAGCAAAGCTGGCGGTGGAGGACACACAGTTCTCTGGTCACCTCTGACTCCAACTTCCCACTTCCACTGAGAGTTCTCCGACTTGCTTTTCTTTTCTCACATAATATTTTTCCGTACCCTCTACCCAACCTCCTTAACCATGAAACGGAAGAGCCTCTTACTATTTAATTCTTCAAAGTACTTTGACTTAAGCTTATGTTCAGCAAATTTATTTAATGGTTCGTAGTAATGGAGATGGGCTACACCCCCAAAGAACATAGCAGATGCTTTGAAATTGTGTATTAGATAGTCACGCGCTTGAAAGAGCCTTATTCAATTTTTGTCACCAGGGAATAGCCTCTGGTCCTCTCTTCTCTCAGTGTTCAGGCCTCCTGCCATTATTCAGGGCCCTTCTCTGACCTGGACTCTTCATCCTCTTTTTTTCTGGCTCACTCACCTTTAACCCCACATTCTGGTGCCTCATCTTTATTACCCGGTCCCGATGTTTTTCTCCACAAAAGCCAAGTCATCCCTGATAGGAATCCTGTAATTGGTTCTTAAAGGAACCATCTTTTTTCCTTCAAACATGTATGAAATATTTCTTTTTTTTTACACTGCTTTATGTATTTACTTACTTATTTTTAAGGAGATTGATTGATTGATTGATTCTTCTTGAGGTTCTTGCTGTCTGTTTTACTGCGTTGATCTCCATCTGTTTCCACAGAAGAGAGACAGTTTTTACCTCCATCCTATTCTGGTTCTATGCATAGTCTAGTTGGATGATGCCCTATGCTTCCCTGGTCAGTGAGGAAGTCATATTCTTTCTGAATTTTCTCTAGATAAAGACTCTCCCAGACTATCCACCGTAGGAGGTATGGTGGGTGTCCCATCTTTCCTGATTCCTTTTTTGGATATTTAAACAAGCTCAAGTCTGATCAGTGCCTTTTCCAGCCTTTTCTAGATGAACTCCATCTTTCCTCTTGTTAGCTCACTGTTCCTTCCAACTTTCTTTAGTTCTTTTCTTCAATACCACTATTTTTTTCCTACATATCATCCACATTAGTTCATTATTGTCTGTTCCTCTATAATATGGCTCCTTCTTAGCTCATCTAAACTGGTAGCTCTTGTCAATAGACCAAAGAAATGTACTTATAATGCAAAAACAACAAGAATGAGATTGTGTAATTAATTCATTTAACAAACAATTATGTCTATTATAGTGTGCAAAGCATATGGTAAGCACTGCATGACATTTATGACATAAACTGCCTTCAGTAATTTTATAGTTCACTAGCAGAGTAAGCATATGTGGAGAGAAAATTATAACTAAATTAGACATTGGTAAAGGTGTTAGAGAGATACAGGTAATATGCTAGAGAAGCAAATTAAAAGTTGAGGAATTTTCTAAATGACTTCCCTCACTGTGGACATTTAAACTTAATTTTCGGTTGACTCATTTCTTGCTAGGGTTTCTGTAACCAACAATGCAACCCAGAAAAGGGGTACCTCTTATTGATGAATCTGAATGCCTCCATGTTTCTGACTATAAAATAAACAACGTCTTTTCCAGAGATTACATGAGCATACATGATAGAAAAAGTATTTGACTTGGCTTAAACAAATACCTGAATGCAATTTCTGGGTTTGCCACTAGATAGAATCATGACTAACATAGCTGCCCGTGAATCTTCTTACCCCACTCCTCAGAAAGCCATCTGTGTGATGAGGATAATAGCAGAGTTGTTGTGATCGAACAAATCAAGCGAGAATGTTTCAAAATGTATAAAGAACTGAGAATTAGGTGTATAATTAATATAACTAAGTGAAAAGTCTCTAACAACAAATGAGAAAATAAAATTCCAGACTTACTAGCAGAGACCTGAGAAAGTGTGGGTGGGAAAGTCACCATTCTTCCCCGTTTTGAAAAGCTTTGTTTAGATTTCTTCACGTCTATCATTAGGCACGATTTTGGGTTCCACGTATTAATTTTCTTTGTCAGTACTACATGCAACATTTACCATTCTGAGAATACTCAGGGGACATAGTGATCTGCCCATTTTTAAGCTCTCCACGCAGGCTCGTTTATCTCATAAGGAGGGTGGCTTTTATGACAGGCATAGGATTCAGCAGCTAGGGCCCAGCAAAGGGAGACAGATAATGATATCACTAGTGACACTAATGAGACTTTGCCTGTACAGAATTTTCCCTCTTAAAACCCATATTCTGGCTACATAAGATTTTCTTTTGATCCCGAGTAACTAAGTAATTCCAATACATTATGTGTTTTTTATATTGACCAATTGAGAGAGTACTATCATAGTAGTACTTTGTATACTTAGTAGCAATTATAAGTAATTGCTCAGTACTACTATCCAAAATATTATCACAATTTATAGCCTAATGTAATTGATAGTCTTTTACATGTGGAATTGTATGAAGTATTTGTCAGGTTTATCTTAATTTGATTTTAATCCCCTAAGCAAGAAAGTTATTTCTTTCTACTTGTAATGTGCTTAAGGAAAAGAGATTTTTATAACTTCCTCTTCTGGCCTGTTCAAATATTTAACAAAGAAACTTTCTCTTTATTCCTAATTTTACTTTTGACAATTTTATTTTTTGTTAGAATCAGGACTAAAGACAAAGAGTAATGAATGGACTCTTATTGTCTTTATAATAACATATAATGCCTCCACAGATAACTAATTGTTCACTGTTTCTAGTCTTCAAATTCTTCTGGACTGTTCTCTCAAGCTCAGGATAAAACTCACTCTTGCCATGACTTACCCTTCTCTGCGCTCTTCCCTGACCAGGTGTGCATAAAACCTGTGATCATTCTCTGACAACACCCAAATGCCATCACTTACCTAGGCTCAGCCACACTCCCTTTCAAAGCCCACACAGCCTGGCTGAGGCAGATGTGATAGGGCACTTAGCATTATTTTGGTGTGTGTATATGTGTGTGTGTGTACAACTCTTTCCCACCTCACAAAAACGGACTCCTAATGTGACTTCTGGTACTGGCAGCATGGGAAGAGGAAGAGGGGGTAGAGGAACATTCTCACCTGCCCCTCCCAACCAAGAAATCAAAAATAAACTAGATAAAATCATTCAAAACACAAATTTCAGGTCACATAAAATTGACCGAAAGCAAACAACTTGAAAAGGTTTACTCAGCAATAACGGATGCTTCCCTGGTAATTAATGGTAAGTTAATTGCCACTTTGACCCCTCCCGCAAAGCTTATTGCTTTACCAGACAGAGAGGTAGGCTTAGTCTAGAGTAGGCTGCAGAGCAGCTAAGCCTATAACAGGAGGATTTCAGTAGCAAGAACCGCAAGACCAGCAGAAAAACAGATAAAAATGTGGCATATATGGCTGGCCAGCTGATAAACTACATGTGTGTATGTGATGCCCCAGGGAACCCAACAAGCTTACAGAGACATGTAAACATTCTTTGCCTTTAAATGTGTTTCTCACATTTGGGATAGCTAGAACTAAAAAGACCGATGATACCAAGTGTTGGCCAGTTGGGGAGCAACTGGAACCCTCCTGCATTGCTAGTTGGAATATAAAACAGTGTAGCCACATTGGAAAACAATTTGGCAGTTTCTTAAAGAGACAAATGTAAGTTTACCATATGATCCAACAATTCCACTACCTAAGAAAAATGACAACCTGTGTCTGCTGATCAGCTTTATGCAAATCTTCACAACAGGATTATTCATAATAACCTCAAACTATAAAGAATACACATGTCCATAAACTACCGAATGGATAAACATAATATGAGATATCCATACAATGAACTGGTACTGAGCAATAAAGAACAATCTACTGAAACAATAATAATATAGATAAATCTAAGACACACCATGGTAAGCGAAAGGAGGCAATCAGTCACAGAAGCCTTCATTCTATATGATTCCACTTATATGAGATACTGGAAAAGGTAAAACTATAGTGACTGGAAGCCAATCGGTGTGTCTGGAGATTTTGATTGGCTTCTAAGGAGTATCAGAGATTTTCGGGGGTGATGGAAATCTAATTAAGCTTGATAATGCTGGTAGCTGCATTGGTAGACCACATATATTTACCAAAGTCTTGAAACTGGACACTTAAAATGGGTGGATTTTATTACATGCAAATTATACCTCTATAAAGCTATAAAAACATGGTTGAAAATCCTTTTCTTATTTCCTAACAATTTCTATAAATGAAGGCAGGTGTCTAGAGGCATTTAATTTTGGGGTTTAAGTCCCTCTTTACAATTTCTATAGTACTATTCTATATCAGTTCAGATTCTCATCCATCTCAAAATCTTGTTTCAGTTTCTGGGCAAACTATAACAATGCACATGCAGCACTGGATTAATAACTACATCCCAGATATTTTATTTTATTAATATTATATATTACAAATTTAATTTATTAAGAAAAAAAAAGTGTTCCTGATGTAATCTGCTTATAATCTGCTACGATTTCTTAAACTTTTTTCTCGTGTTTTGTGAGCATTCTCCACCTTATATATGTGTAAGGAAAATCCTATATTTCTGTCTTCAGACATTTTTATCATTATTTTGTAGCATTTGAATAGCTTTTTAAAATTCAGTTTTGTCCAATTCCCAATGGGATATTTATGGGAACTCAGGAAATGATTATAATTTGCAACTACATCCAAAACTAAGGCTGACAGTCAACATATTGCCAGACCATAGGGAGCATTTTTGTTAATTAAAAACATATGAAGCAGAAACAAGAATTAGAATATGAAAGAGACATTGGCATATGGTTTTCACCTAAAGGAAGGAAAACAGTCTTGTTTGAAGTATAAAAAATATAAAATTTCTCACCTAACATCTTAGCCTACGGATCAGAAATTCAAATACTATCAGCCAAAAACAAGACATTTATTTCTCTGCTAGGGTAAGTTATTATTTTGAATTAGTGAAAAACACTGTTCCCCATCGTAGTCCAAAATTTCTTTTAGTCAAAGAGCTTCAAAGATTGCAGCCCCCAGAAAACAGTGAGTCAGACAATAACAGGTGGGCACAGTGATGTTTTGCTGTACTGTGCCCTGGAGGAAACTACCACAATGCATCTGGGCATTAAGGATGTTTGTATATTCTATGAATAGTTTAGCTTTTCTAAAAAAGAAGTAGTAAAGATACTTTTTAAAATTACGACTAATTAGGTGAAAGGAAAGCCATGCCACAAAAGCTGGCTTTTGGCAAACATTGGATCCAAATATTCTTTTTCTCATCATTTGGAAGACATGGAGGAAATCTTATCACAGAAAACGATTTTATGAATAAACCAAGCTTTAAAATGCAGGTCCATGAAGGCACTACAAGAGAAGAGATGAAATGAAAACAGAAATTCAAAAAGAAATGGACACTATAAGAAAACTAGACAAACAAATCCGACACTCGAATTAAAAACCTCAATTAGGAGATGGAATTAGAAATTCGGAATCTTGAACAAAGGATCTGAAGCTCAAATTTTGAAAAAGCTGTCTAACAATGGAAGGGAAAACGACGAAAGCAGTGAAAATATATGTTATAATCATAGTAATGAGAAGATAATGAATGGAAATCCAATTTAAGAGTGAAGAATTTTTGGAGAAATTAATCATAACAATTAGAATAACAGCGACGATCAAAAGATACAGCTGAAGAGCATTTACCTTGCACTGAAAACATAACTGAGCATGCAGATGTCAAAGAAAAAAATGTTGCATTCCACGAAATGAATTAATAGAAAAAACTAAATTGCGAAGAAATAAATATCCCCGGTACACTTAAAAAAATAAAGGAAATATTAAGAAGATACCCTTGTACATCTATAAGAACAGTTAAAATGCATAAAAACTGACAATAGTGAAGTTGGCTGATAAAATTAGTATTTACTGAGATCTTTAATGTCCATAATTGTTCGTATGTGGCTTTTATAATTGAAGGGGAATTTTGCTGAACATAAAATTCTAGTTCCTACGTTGCTTTCCCTGAATACCTTAAACATGTTGCTTCGTTGTTTTCTAAATTAAAAAAAAAAAAGGCTGTCAGGATATTATCCAAATCCGATTTTCTTTTCCTCATAAATAACGCAGATCTTTGCTTAGATTCCCAATTTTTATTTTTATTTTTTAAAGTCCTTTGGGTTTAATAGGGTGTCTCTCTGTTGACGGTCCTGGGTGTGTTTTCAAAGTACATGAAAATGTGCCCCTTGAATATGAAAATTCGTCTTATTTTAGGAAAGTTTTCTTGAGTTATGGGTTGTGAAACATGTGTTCTGGTCCAGTGCTTCCTCAGTGTCTCGAATGATCTGGGTATTTAGTGTCCTTCTCTTGACTTTTACAGGCGTCATTTTCCCTCAAATGCATTTTATTTCTTTGAGACAATTGCTCTTTGATTTTTTTTTATCTTTCTCTTTACTTCCCATATTTCCCATATTACATTTCCCACAGTGTCTATTCCTGCCTGAGGACCTTTCCCTTTGTTCTTTATTTCAGAGTATTTCTTTGAAAGTCTTTCCCTGTGTTATGGCAGTTCTCATTTCATATCTTTTTATTGCCTAATCGTATCATTTCTAAGCTCATCTAGTTCTGATCTGTGCCATTCCTTAAAGCTCCAGTCATTTCTTAAAATTTCTTTTAACTTGGTTTGAAATATGGTTACAGTTTTTGTCTGCTGAATTTTCCACAGTCATCACTCTGTTGGATGAGGGACTCAGTCCCTAGAAGAGTCCCCAGGAAGGCCTGATGGGTTCGGTGGTCCTTAAGTTCTTATAAGGTATAAGCTGTTTACCTATCTGTTGATGTCTGAAGAATGACTAGGTTGGACATAAAAATCATCAGTTCCTTTCACTGAATTTTCTAAAAGTGCTGTTCCACTGTTGCCTCTTGCTTTGCATGCTGGTTTTAAAAAGAATTAGTCTAATTTTTTTGCTTATGTAAGTCTTTTATCTTTTTGCCTGGGGACTTAATTTATCTTTACCTTTGAAATCATTTTGTTAGGCTATGTGTCAGAGTTAATCATTCTGGTTTAATCTTCCCACATACTCAGGGAGCCATTTCAATGTGTAGATTCAGATTTTTTTTTTTTTTTATTTCTGGAAAGGTTTTGTGAATTATACTTTTAATTATTAACTCTCTTCCATTACTTTGCTTCTTTATGTGTTCCAATAATATAATAGTATTGCTTCTCTGCCAGTCTTTCATTTCTATTACTTTCTCTTTGACTTTTATTTTTTGCTTCATTCTTTATGTCACTTTTATTTCCTTGGTTGTTTTCCCACCTTTCTTCAATGCCCCTTATTAAATTTTCATTTGAGTCTATTCTCCCTTGGGCACTCGCAATTTATTTCTTCATTTCTAAAAAAATTTGGCCTCTTTCTTCCACTTCTTTCCTGGGTTCAATTACCTCTTTTATATTGTTTCCTATTTTTGGCGCATTCTGGTTTAGGTTTAGAATTTTTGATTCAAAGCGATTTTTCATTTCCTCAAATGCTTGAGTGTATTTAATTTTCTTTGGACTAAAATTTAAAGTTATATTCTCTTCCATGGTTGTTGTTTGGGAGGTGTCTTCCTTACTCGACATATATGAAACTTCATTTCTTCATTTTCTACAATAGTTCTCATGTGCTTTTCTTCTCTTTTACTAATTTTTTATATACGTGTTGTCTTACAGGATTCTTAGTTTACTGGCTTCCATTTCTCCCAGCCTAGCAAAGCCACGGTGCTGACGCTGACAGCTTCGTTTTCGCCTGCTTTGCTGGTGAAAGAGGAGTTGTGAGTCTTTTGATCGTGTGGTTCTCTTTTGTCTTACCTGACCTTACATTTTCCCCATTTCATTACTGTCCCTTTCTCTACCAAGTTGCCTGAGGATATTTTTTTGCCTGCGTTCATCTCAGACTGTATTCTAATAAAACGTTACTTACAAAAACAGGTGGCAGCTTGTTTTTGGCCTGTGACCTGGAGTTTGCTGACCCCTGGTCTGTTCTATTCCATCAATTTGTCTGTCATGAGCCAGTACCATGCTGAGCTAATTATAGAGATTTTGTAGTAGGTTTTAATATCTTGTAGAGCTAGTCTTCGCCCAGAGCCTTATGTATTCTTGAGTTAATTTTTCTGTGTGAAATTTATCATCGACTTGATATGCTATAAAAATTAAAACTTAGAAATTTTATTAGGATTACATTAAATTTAAAACCAAATTGGGTCTCAATTCCGTATCTTGGTTGCCCCCTTTGCTTTATCTCAATTGCTTTTGGCACTTAGGAAAATATGTATTTTTATCATAAAAGTTCTCATCGTACAAATACTGTTTATACTACCCTTAGTTTTCTTTTTTTTCCTTTTACTCTCTGATACTGTTTTAATCTATGTATGACCCACACATCAGTCAGTGATGTTATTCTATTTTCCTCACTTTCTGTCCCTTCTCCTCACATTTTTAAAAGTTATATTCTCCCTACTTTGTCATAATTAATAATACTTACATTCCATATTATTCCTAAACCCATGTTCCTATCTTGTTTTAGTTGTAGCTGTACGATTAAAACATATATTAAAGTCTCTTGTCTGTCTTTTTATCAAATTTTTTCCATTCATGTTTTGTTTGAATAAAGACCATACTTAATAACTTGCTCAGAGGGGCACGTGTGTACAGTACTCCCCAAGTGAATGAAAGAAATAATAAAACAGATTTCATTCTCTCACTTCCCATAATGTGGCTCTTTTTCTCATTCCAAGGAAGAGA
Organism: Rousettus aegyptiacus; assembly: GCF_014176215.1. Taxonomy (NCBI): domain Eukaryota; kingdom Metazoa; phylum Chordata; class Mammalia; order Chiroptera; family Pteropodidae; genus Rousettus; species Rousettus aegyptiacus. Next base: position 39,839,083 of record NW_023416288.1, on the reverse strand, counting down.
GAATGATGAAACTTTCCAAACAGCGATACAGAAATAGTACATTTAGGGGACCTCTGTCACATATAGGTCATCTTCCTGAGTTACTCAATCGTGCATATCTGGTGATGCTGAGACCATTCAGAATTCTATTTCTTAGACTACATTTATCCCATATTTATGCTTAGCCAGCAGAGGCAACCAAACAAACTTTTTAGAATGTGAGCTGTTCAGGGGGAAATATAATCACAAAACTTTATTTCAAATTTCAGACAAACATGGTGCAGCACATGAATGTCTTAGGTAGTAGTTCCCCTGTGTAGCAAAATCACATCCGGCATGATGCAAGATTCTAATACCAATTTCCAATAAGTTCCTCTTTGTCCACTCCTATGACCGCCATGAGAAGAATCTGTTATAATGTATCTTCCGCCAACACAACGGGCATAGCATTGTCCACAGGAAACTTTTTACGTCCTGGTTCTAGCCATAGACTATGGATGATTCTTTCCCTTGCATTCTGTTCCTTCAGCCCGCTGTCATGAGGCCGGAAATGAAAGACTTAGAGAAGCATTGTTTCTGAAGAACTGGATATGTAGAGAAAATAGGGTGTGCCTTGGAGACAATGCAGTAAAAGGAAAGGAAGAAATAAGAGATGAAAATTAAGGATCATGGTACAATGAAAGAGAAACAAGATACGCCAATCATTCTTCTGCCAGCCTTTTCTTCATTCATCAAAGAAAATGCACAGAAGAGAGCATAATGGACAGAATAGAATGATCTTGAATATTAAACAGTATCAAAAATATAACTAGGAATAGGGGATAAAATCAGACCGTAACACCCCAAACTACTGCAAAAATGTCAAAAAATAGAAGTTTCTGCTGATACAAGGGCTCTGCACAAAAGCGTTCATTCGCTGTGCTTTTTTTTTTCCTAGTAATCATCTCCATTTCATAGATTTTTACTACCAGTCATATCAGGAGCTTTGGCAATTCAGCTGTGTTTGAATATGCCTTATAAATAATAAATAGTACCTCCAGAATCTCTGTCCAGTTTTATTAATAAAACATATGACTGGTTCTCAGAAAGTAGCAAGTTTTATGGTAGCTTCCATGCACTGTCTTTTCAAATTTTATTTTTTCCAGATTTGAGCAACCTTTTTTTTTTTTTGCAATTTTGATAAGCAGAGAATTGCAGCCAAACCTGTCATTCCATTGAATATATCGTCAGAAGTACTTTGTTTTTTGGGGGCAACAGCACTATTTCTAAAGACTCGTTATATCTAATGGAAGACTGGGACCTCCTTCCAGCCAGAGCCTACCCACTAGAGAACCAATAAAGGAGAGAGGCAAAATGCATATCAAAGTATCAACATTCAAGAAAACCTAGTCACTCCGAAACCTTAGGTAACTTTCGAAGGGAAAATATCCAGGAACAGAAAGGACAGTTCTTACAACTTCTCTCAAGTTTAGACCAAATATTGAACTTGGCACAAACTCACAGAGAGATGGTTCTGAACAGACTCAGAGTCTCTTATTCGGTAAGTATGCTGAGCATCATGGTCTGTCCTAAAATCTCAGGCACCATCAGAATGGAGAGGACCAGAGAGAGATGGCTCTCTGTTGTCTTTTCAATCTCATGCAAGCATGGCCAAATGGATGTCAGCATCTCATTAATTTCACGCACCAGAAAAGTCTCACCCTGGAGGAGAGTATATGACAGGTTGCTCAAAATTTTAGAAACATCATCTTTAACATTTCCCATATTGAGAAGCTAGAAAAATACCCATTTTATAAAAAAAAAAAAGTGAAGAAAAGGAAACAAGTATTTGCCACCAATATGTTCCTACGAGTCAATGTCATGAACACAAATACAAACACCAAGCTCTCGAGACCACACATGTACCTCAGGGCTTCCTGAAATAAGCTGACTGCAAAGTGGCCTCACAGCAAACACAAAGCCACCAGCCAGAAAAGACAAAAAAAAAGTCAAATATTTAGCTTTTCTCACTTGTGCCTCCTAACGAGGGAGGGGTAGGTAGTTTACCATCTCTCGTAGTCTGACTCGAACTGCAGCCATGCTGAGATCCATCTTACCCAGGTGGAAATGAACACTGAAAATATTTGAACATTTAAAGACTGCATTGTCCCAAATTAGGAGCAGTGGATATGTTGCTGACTGGCTTCCAATTATATAGAAGCTACGTTACCAGTGAAAAATTTAAGAGGTATGGCTGGAGTGCTGGGGAGTGAGCATTCTGAGTACTGTGCATTTGCTCACGTGACACATTTCACATGTGTCAGAAGTGACTGGAGAAGTGGACCAAGGGCCCTCAGATCTGAGACGAAGTGGACTAAAGCAGGCTGTTTGTACTGGATCCCTCTGCTCACCTCCCAGGCAAACCAATAAAAACAAGCAAGCAAACAAACAAACAAACAAATAAATAAATAAAACTAAATAAAACGGAAATTCAATAAGTTGTCATGACAACCAGATTTGGAGGAATCTGAAGTGGTGACCAGAAGGCTAAAACATGCCGAACAAGGAATGAATCTGACTCTGAGAACAGGGTGGGTCCAGAGACACCCGCCTTGGGGCAACAAATAAAACCTGATCTTCCTCTGAGTGAATTTCCATCTCCATTTTATCCTTACTGTTTTACTCTGTCCCTAGATTTCCTTCAACAGCACCAAGACTCTGATAAGCCAAGAAAATCGGTCCTGATTCCTGTCTGTTAAACTTTGCCCTGGGGACACATAGTTCTTGGATGCTTAGTTATAAACACCTGATGCCCTTAGCAAACGAGTGGCTCACATTGAAACTTGGAACCAGATTGGCTCTCTGGCCTCTTTATGACCCTTCAAATACCTGTTTCTACTTGTACAAAGAAAAAAAAAAAGGCAGAATATTTGATTTGGAAGAATGAGCTTTTAAGCCATATGTATAATAAAACATTTCCAATTGGGAAGTATAGGTGGTGAGTATACTAACGTAGGTGATTTTTAAAAATATTTCATGAAAAATAAAGCACTTATGAATTGAGAACACCAGTAATGGCAGGGCTTTTCCTCCAGTTCTGCTTGCTCACTGAATGGTTATTTAGCAGATACAGCCATCCACTGCCTAGTAACCCTTTGTGGTCTCAATATCATACACTTATATTTCTGTATCTCCACCCCTTTTCCTTTGAGATGAAAACTTCGTTGACATTGGGGAACTACAGGATGGGTATCAACATTAAGTCCGGAATTTAATTACTAAGTCAAAATCTGCTGATGATTGGCTGTGCATAGACTGACCTTACCGAAGCAGCTGAAGACAGAGAAGCAATAAGATAAAGTCTGCTTCTCTACAAATGGATCTTCCATACGATCTAAAATTTCCTGAAGGGTCATATTTTTGACTAAAAGATTCTGCAAGAATTATGCCACAGCAACTCTCTTCTCTATCACTGCAACATTGGGCCCCAAGTCTAGGAAATGAGACGAGATCAGGTGATATCCGAGGCCGAAGACTGCATTGCTCCTGCTCACGCTGATAACGCTGCCAGCACATGCCCCTCACTTCTCTTCCTGTTTTCCATCTTGCAGAGTGAATATCCTATGACATTTTAAGCCTTCAATTATTATTAAAGTCCTCTGGAGCAAACAACAGACGACCCCAACATATTCAATGAGAACAAAACCTCTTTTTATTTTTTTAATCGAAAACGTCTATCAGTCTCTACCTCAGCCTTGGTCAGTGTAAGCTGGAAAGACCACCGTGTGCACAGAGCTTTGGTTCTGAAGCTAAGCCATCCTAATAAAAGATAACTAATTATGGCCCAGGGAAGTTGATATGGGAAACCGAGATGGCTCTTTAAACTTATTCTCCTGTCCTTGTGTATGATTTCACTGTGGGACAGTGAGAGTGTTTGTTTGTTTGTTTGTTTTGCCCAAGTTATCTTGATAATTTGTTGTGGCAAGAGATTTGCAAGCATTGCAACACTGTAAAATTTTCTATGAACATGTTGAAGAGAAAAATCTGCAGAGTCTCAGACAAATGCATGAAAATGCCAGAGCCATAGCCCTGAGAACCTGTAGAGCCTTGGGCGTTTCCACCTGAGATCTGACCCTGTGATGTTATGGCGTGAGCCACAGCAGTGCAAACCCATCCCAAAGGAGACTCAGAGTCTCCTTGACCGACTTGACTGATGCTCTTCAGAATCCTACCTCATTTGACCGAGACTTCTTTGGCTTACCCAGCAACTCCCACTTTTAGTCATAGAGACTCACTGAACTCATCGAACTTATTACTGAGTGGCACGATCTCTCCATTTCCAGGTTCTTGGAGCTGGATTGTGTCCCCCCCTCACTCATACTTTGAAGTCCCTAACACCCAGGACAGTAGTCCCCCTTTATCTGCAGAATAGACATTTCAAGACCCCAGTAGATGCCTAAAACTGCAGATGGTACCAAACCCTCTATATACTATGGATTTTTTCCTATACATACATACCTATGATAAAGTTTAATTTATAAATTAGGCACAGTAAGAGACTAACATAATAATAAAATTTAAAAATTGTAATAATCTTGTGGGGTTAATTTGAACATAGCCCCTCCACAGACACAGGAGGTGAAGAGGACAGCTGGGTTAGCAGTCCCAAGGAGGACAATGAACAAAGTGTCCCCCGGTTATGCCTGCCCCCAAGGATATTTCCCATGGATACTACCTGCCCCTTCGGCCGTCCCCATGGACATTATCTCTCCACTCTGCTTGAGGACATGGCTGGTCCGGTCCTCCCCAACAGTGGCTAGGCAGCACATCTGGCTCTCACCCATGGGGGAAGACTCTTGTTCCCTGGGGTGGGGCAATGCCCCTCCCCTCTGCTCGCATGTGAAACAATGCCCCCTCTTGGCCGCTGCCTTTTCCTGCAGCTCCGACCACTAAGTGCTGAACCTCCTTGTATCGTGAGCACTAAATGGCGTGTCTCACCCTGCTGGCCCTCCTGGTGGATTTTTCAGGATATTGAAGGCCCAGCTGCAGGTTCCTGGCCTGGAGCTCCTGCATTACAAATATATTGTCATAAAAGTTGTATGGATGGCTTTGGGGCCATCATTAAGGTGACTTGAACACAAGCACTGTGATATCGCCACGGTTGATCTCATAACCAAGATGGCTAGCTACTAAGTGACTAAGGGGTGGCATATAGGGTATGGATATGCTGGACAAAGAAACGAGTCACATCATGGGCAGGACAGAGTGGGACAGCATGAGATTACATCACACCACTCAAAAACAGCATGCAATTTAAAACTTACAAATTTTTTTATTCCTGGAATCTTCCATTTAATATTTTTGGACTGTGTTTGACCCCAGGGTAACCAAAAACTTGGAAAGAGAACCTGCAGATACAGGGGACTTCCATACCTTGGAAGGTGACCACATTCGGACGTATGATCTTTAAAGAGATCATTGTATTGAGATGAGGTGCAGAGGGAAAGTGAGTGGTTAGGAAAGCCGTTACATGCATTGCCTTGCTGCAGCAAGTTTTTGAAAATTGTAAGTTTCCTGATATGTCAAATAATGCCATTTAAATTCCAGTGTGCAATTTTCACCTATCCATACAAGTATCCTTAGACAGTAATTAGACGTGACTAGAGTCACAATCATTATTTCCCGTAAGTGATGGATAGCGTATGATATGTATCACCCTTCCGAGATGTCAGAGCATTTTAGTTTTGCTTTGATCAGTGCAGAGTGCATTTAGAAAATCTGTCGAAATTATTTTATTGACTCTGGCTATTTTGTGGAGAAGTCAAATTATCAAGGCTTTTGGAAGGAAAAATGAGGGGTATAAAGTGCTGGATAGTTGTTTATAATGTTTATAAAGCATAGAAGGGCTAGTGCATTTAAATGTTTTAAATCCTGCATTCACACTAGGAGCTCAAGTTCACCCAATTAGGCATTAATTCTTTGAAAAACAAAAGATTTACCTGAAAACTAGCAACTGACTTTCAAAATAAAATTTCTTCTCTGAGAAAGACACTGCCAAGAGAATGAAGAAAACGAGCCAGAGACTGAGAGAAAATACTTGCAGAAGTCATATCTGATAAGGGACCATTATCCAAAATGCACAAAAACTCTCTTAAAACTCAGCAATAAGAAAACAAACAACTCAATGAAAAAACGGGCCAAAGACCTTAACAGGAACCTCATCAGAGAAGATATACAGATGGCAGGTAAGCCCATGACAAACAGTTCCACATCGTATATCATCAGAAAAGGCCAAACAACCGTGAGATACCACTACACACCTATTTGAACAGCCAAAATTGAGAACACTGACAACACCAGATACCAGGGGATCTCTCATTCACTACTGGTGGGAGTGCAAGATGGTGTGGCCGCTTTGGAAGACAGTTTGGCCATGTCTTACAAAATTAAACATACTCTTACCATGCAATTTAGTAACTGCACACCTTGGCATTTACCCGAAGGTGTGGAAAACACGACCGCACTAAAACATGCACATGGCTATTTACAACAGCTGTATTCGTAATTGCCAAAACTTAGAAGCGACCAACATGGCCTTCAGTGGGTGAATAGGTAAGGAAGGTGTGGCTCCAGACCACAAAGTAATATTCATTCATGAAAAAGAAAATCTGCCATTTGTGACAACAGGGATGGAGGTTGAGAGCATTATGTTACGTAAAATAAGTTAGACAGAGAAAGACAAATTCCACATGATCTCACTTATATGTGGAACCTAAAAAAAAAAAAAGTAAAAGAACTCATAGAAATAGAAATCAGATTGGTGGTTTCCAGAGGCGAAGGGTGGGAAATGGAGGAAATGGGTGAAAGTGGTCAAAAAGCACAAACTTCCAGTTATAAGATAATTAAATTCTGGGAGCACAGTGTACATACAGCATAGTGACTGCAGTTAACAATACTGTACTGTATATTTGATAGTTGTTAAAGAGTAGATCTTAAAAGTTCTCATCATACACAAAAAAATTGTGAGGTGATGGATGTTAACTATCCAATTGTGGTAAACATTTTATAGTATATACATACATCAAATCATTATATCGTACATCTTAAACTAATACAATGGCATTTCAATTATATCTCAATAAACACACAAAAAAGAGAAAAACAAACAAATGTGCTGGACACTGAAATGAAAAATGCAATACAATGTACCATTATATTGGCTCGGAAAAAAAAAAAAAGAAATACTTAGGTGTAAATCTAACAGAGTACGTACAGAATGTATATACTAAAAAATACAAAATGTTGATGAAAGAAATTTTAAAAATCTAAATAAATGGAGAGATAGAAATATTCGTGGATCGGAAGACTCAGCGCAGTAAAGATGTTGATTATCCTCAAGCTGATATACAGGTTTAATGCAATTCCAACCAAATTCCAACAACGTTTTTTATGGATATAGATAGGATTATTCTAAAATTTACAGAGAAATACAAAAGGAATAGATACAAAAAATAATTTTGAGAAAGAAGGCTAATGTAGGAAAGATCAGTTACCCAATTTCAGACGTGTACAGCTAGAGTAAGCAGGACTGTGTGGTATAGACAACAGAATAGACATATTGATCAATAAAATGGAAGTGAGAACTCAGAAGTAGACCCGTGCAAATATTTCCAGCCTGTTCTTGACAGAGTTGCAAAAGCAACTGAATGAAGGAAAGGTAACATCTTACAGAAATGTGCTGGGGCAACTGGGCATTCGTAGGTGACAAACTGAACTTCCGTTTACGCTTCACATCTAGTCCAAAAAATAACTCAAAATACAATAGATCGCTGATTTAAATGTAAAACCATAAAACGTTTATTAAAAAACAGTATAAAAAATTTTTGGATCTAATGCGAGGCAAAGAGCCCTTAGATGTGACACAAAGAGGATGATCTGTAAGGGGGGAACTTGATAACCTGGACTTCATTGACATTAACAAGTTTTGCTCTGTGGAAGACCCTGTTAGAAGGATTCAAAGATAAGTTCCAGAGTGAAAGTAAATATTTGCAAACTATATATATGAGAAAGGACTACGGTCTAGAATTCTCAAAAATAAAAAGTAAAAATATCCTACCAAAACCAGTCCTATCAGAAAACAGGCAAACACAAAGAGGATACACAGATGGCAGATAAGCGCGCAAAAGTATGTTAACATCATTAACGATTAGGGAAATTCAAATTAAAACCGTAACGAGATGCCACTACACATCTATCGGAATGGATCAAATAAAAAATAATGACAACGCCAAATGCTGGGAGGAATGTGCAGAAGTCAGAACGCTCATTAGAGCCTCGGTTGCTGATGAGCTGTTAATGATGATACAGCTACTCTGGAAAATAGTTTGTCAGTTTTTCAATAAACTAAACATGAAATGACCATATGACCTAGTGATTACACTAATGAATTTCTCGGAAAAATAAAATCTTATATTCACACAAAAATCTGTACGGAAATGTTCATAACTGCTTTATTCTTAAAAGGCAAAAACTAGAAACAACCCGAAACTTCTTCAGTGAGTGAATGCTTAACAAACTATGGTCCTTCCAAACCAATGAGTACGTCTCGGTAATAAAAAGGAACAAATTATTCATAAGCACAGCAAGTTGGATTAATCTCTAAAGAATTATGCTGAGGTAAAAAACAAAAACAAAACAAAAACAAAAAAACAAAAGCAAACAACAACAAAAATGCCAACCATAAGAAGTTGCATACCCATTAGTATAACATTCTCGAAATGATATATTCTGGCTGTGACATGGTACTATAGGAAATCTGGGGAAGGGGGACTTGAGATTTCTCACTATTATTTCTTACAGCTGCATGTATATCTGGAATTATCTACAGATAAAAGTTTTACTAAAAACAATTTACTGCGTTTACCCACTCTCAACCCAGCAATTCTGCTCCCAAGCATACACTCAAGAGAAACAAGAGACAAAATGCAATGCGAGACATGTACAGGAATGTTCATACCATCTTTTTTCATAAAAGCACCATTTGGAAACAACCCAAATGCCTATCAACCGACGAAGAGATAAATAAATTGTTATATATTCGTATAAAATATTATAAGGCAATTAAAAAAACATGTAATGAATAAATTAAAGGAACCAGACACAAAAGTGCACATATTGTGTTAGTCCAATTTCATGAAGTTCAAGAGCAGGCAAACTAACCGACAATGAAAAAGTCAGAACAAAAGTTACCACTAGGGAGAGGGGTATTGATTGGGGAGAGGTACAAAGTGGGTAATGGTAAATAAGTACACATAAATGTCAAAATCCAAACACTTGCGCCCTGAGGGTATGCACCCTTTGTGCATAATATACCACTATAAAACTTAAAATACCAAATATTTAAAAATAGAACAAACCAAAAATCCCGTGCTACTCAAATAATAGTCTATGGTCTGTTTATAACCTGTGGCCTAGAAGAATTTTCCACCTCAGTTTAGAAATACCAAAAAAATACAAAAATAGCTGAAATGAGACTAGAAACTGTGCCATCGGTCTTCAATCCAGCTGTAGCATGGAGGGGAGTTTGCAACCCATACCTAAGTGAACAGATGTTGGGGCTAAGAACAATTACCCCCTCTGTAATAAGCACCAAGATGGGATAAGCCTCATGTACAGGAGCGCAGAACGAAACCTACACACACACAAAAAGTAAAGGGAAAAGCAGAATTCATTCTGAAGATTTAAGGGAAAATGCCTAAATGTGATTCCTTATTGGAACCAGAATGGAAGTGGGAGGAGGTTTCACTTGAAGAATCTTTTCAGGCATTGTTCGAGAGATATTTGTGCAGGAGGACCCGTGTGGTGGCTGCCGTGAAAATTCTTGTGCCTACGTAGAGCACCCAAGAATATCTGAATCCACTTTTAAGATGGAACTTGCACTATGTATCAAAAGTCCTAAAAATATGCAAATTCTTTGATCCAGCACTTGCACGTGTAGGAGGTCGAAGGAACTGGGGTGAATTTTAAGAAAAAATGGAGGAGTGTATGTTTAGATGTATTTATAAGCATGTTCCGCACATCTCACCTCTCTCTGCCAGGAGTTTATATAATCTCCTCCTCTTGGGCTGTGCTGAATGGTTCACTTCTACCAATAGAATAAGGCAGAAGACACGGGGTATCATCTTTGAGATAAGGTTATAAAAAGGCAATGGCTTTTCCCTTGCCTACTCTCTCGGGTCATTTGCCCTGGGGAAGCCAGCTGCCATGTCCCAGTAACTGTCTGTGGAGAGACCCTCATGTCACAAGATCAGGCCCCAAGCATGACTGTGTGAATGAGCCCGGAAGCAGCATTTTTGCCCCCAGTCAAGTCTTCGGATGAGACTGCAGTCCTAGCTGATAGCGTGACTGCAATCTCATGAGAGACTGTGCCAGAGACAAATACCCAAGCTGTGCCTGAATTCCTGACCCAAAGAAACATAACAAATGATTGTTACTTTAAGCTTCCATTAGGGCAATCTGTTAGGCAGCAATGGAAAACTAATACACCTTGTGATTTTCCGACATACTGGCCATACATTTATAATACTCCTCTCAATGTCTTCTTCAAATTATTCTAGCTTGACTACGCCAGCTGCTCGTTGCTGGGGATTATCAATAAATATTTCTGGGCATATAAGTAACATCGATACTCTCCTTGGGTTCATTTCCCCTAAGACATAAAAAGAATAGCTTTTAGATAAGAAATGAAGGGTGCAGTTTTTTTTTTTTCCAAGAACATCTTGAAGCACTCGAGTGTAGCACATCCAAGATAAGTGACTTCAGACTAGATGGCTAGCAGGCGGGTGGGGTCTTCAAGGACTGGTCACTTAGTGCCCCAGGCTTAGGAACAAGGACAAGAGGAAAGAGAATCTCCCTCGTGAACCCCACCCTCCTTTGTGGGCCGTCACAGCCTTGGTAGCCAAGATGTCACTAAAGGTGGAGCAACTTGAAACTGTGGCATTATCTGGTGGTGACAGCAACAGCAGATAGAGACCTTTACTTCTTGAGAGATGGTCTTAGAACTAAGGTGGCAGGATGCTGAATGGAAGGAAATGGAGTCAGGAAAGTTTAGAGCAGAGACTCAAAAGGCCTTCACAGAAGCCAGATATGATGGGGAGGGTAGGAGTTAAATCTTAGTTGGTTGTTGCTGGTGGACTGAAGTTCACTAAGCAGAAGGTCAAGTTTGAGTAGTCTTAAGGGCAGGTTGCTCCTTCTTTGGAAATCAGAAACAAATCTAATTTACCAGAGTGAGAGGGCCATGACCAACACATTTGGGTGAGCAGTGCATGGGATCTGTGGGTTGGGTGACTTCGGTTCTTCATGGTAACCTGGAGCAAGAGAGTTTTCTTGTCTAAACTTTAGCTTCTTCACATTAAAAGTAGGGACAATATCATTGTCATAGCAGGATTGGTGGGAGGATGAACACAGTAAGTAAGGAAATTGTCTGCTGCTTTCATGTGTACACTATGCATTCCAGTAGCATCCGAATGAAGATACTTGGAACGGAGAACTTAAGACTCTCCCCAAGGCTGCAGAGCAGCGACAGAGCTGAGATTCTGATGCAAGCCCTCCGCTCCCTCTCCAATACCTCTGGAATGCAGGCGTCACATAGCCTTGCCCTGATGTTACTTAGCAAGGAACAGAGACAGTATGGAGAGCCTGTCCACACCATACGTCTTTCAGAATGGAATTTACCATTAGTAGAGGATCGATCCTTCATCTCGTACTGTTTATTGTCAACACAAATCATGAGTATAGAACTGATTACCAGCCTTTGAATGTCAAGTACGTTAGGTGGAGGGACACACCATGGTTCAGAGTCTACTTACTTAACAGGATAAACAGACACAGCTCTCTTGAGGGTGTCTTGTCTCATTTGCCTGAGGTCGTTAACTTGCTAGAGATACCGAGAGACAATTAATTACTTGATTTCATAGATGGCTCCCACTCCAACTTGTGGATGGCTGTGCATATGATTTGTTTATTTTTAAGTTGACCAGAACATTTTAATTTATGTTTCTAATTGGTATCAGCTGTTTCTTCTGTCCTGTCTAACTCATGCCTCTCGTGGAACTATCAAGCGCATTTTTCTGTCACTGCCGGAGTTCAGAAATGGCTGACACCAAGTCATTGCTGATAACCTCGCATTGTCATTGACCAGCTAGATCGGATAAGCCAATGGTTCATTCAGTGAGCTGGTGTCCACTCACACGCACAGGGAATTTTGGACAGACGGGTGACAATTCTTCTTTATGACCTTTTTTTAAAGACTACTGACTTCTCCAGTGTTAGAGATCTTACTGTGGAAATGTAAAATAGAAATGATACATTTCTTGTAAAGAGGTTGGCAAACTGGTATATAGCGAGTGCTCAATTAATCTGATTATTTTCCCTTCAGAAAGGGGAATGTGTCTAGTTTTGCCATAGAGACTAAGTAGCAGGGTTACGAGGCTACGAGTTCCTTAAATTAGAAATGCTCCTACCTAGCTTTTATATCCAGTCTTAGCGTAGCACTTAGCACAGATGGGTGTGCAGAGAACATTTCTGATTTGTCTTATCTGTGGGTTTCCCTATCTTTTGGCTACATGGTTGCAAAAGTGTCTTCCAACTCCACTCATCTGGAGTCATTTAACTCACATTTTGCTTTTAACATTTCTTGGATTTTTACTTTAATAACTCCGTTCTGTTCACTAACTCCCTAGTCTGACTCAGCAATTCTCAAATGACATACTAAACGCTCTCTAAAATACATTTAAAAGTTTATCTCTGAAGTAAACTTAGGATAAGCAAAGTGCTTAAAAAGCAAACAGAAGATGTGCACTGTAAAGCCCTTGCTCAGCTTAGAAGTCCATTGCAGATTGCTTACTGGTAGGAAATGACGCAACAAAAATTAAGCCAACTAATTCTATCTTTTCTCTCTTTTTTCCACCCCGTTTCATACAATTTTGGTAGGCACATGTAAAGATAATAATAATTGCTAACATTTATTAGCTAGGATTGGCTCAGACACTAGGAGTTCCCACTATGTGGTGGCCTCAACTAGTGTCTTTCACATTCAACTCATTTTTTCCCATAAAAATATTACAAGATGGGTGCTGTTATTTTTTATACTTTACTGGTAAGAAGATGGAAGCATAGAAAGATTAAATGACTTGCCCAAGACCACACAACTGGTATGCTGTATCTAACGGATTTAAATGGAAGTCGTCGTAGCATAAGTCTAAACACCAGAAATAGTCAATATTGAATATCTAACTTATCTAAAGACTAAAGAAGCTAATACCCACTGGAAAGGCACACTTCATCTTATACCTCTTTTGAGATGTTTAGCCATTCACTTCAATGTCAAATAATAATTCCCTTCAAATGAAGCCAAAATAAAAATAACCATACTTCATAGGCAACAAAAGCTGTAGGTAAGAAAAATATTGACAATCTCTATTATCATTATCAAATATTATGTAAGTATTTAACGTGCGGATATTTATTTTAATTATATACTTTTAAATTACATTTGTATATGTACATGTGTACGTGTATGTATGTGTGTACCTATACTTACAGGGGTATATGTTGATAAATATATAGATATGTGTGGATATAGAGGGCATACCTCAGACATCAATATATTCATCGTAGATACTACAGATGAATGCGTAGTATAACTCAACCTAATTTAAATATGTCATTAAAGGGTTCTGTTCCAAATGCCTCTTGTTCACCTCATCAGGTCCTCTTGGCCTTACCTTTCACTGCAGCTACCTCCATTGAGACGACCTCCATAAGTCCTCCACAGGTTTCCACAAGCATCTTGCAGGTACAACCTAACATTTTCTTATTTGGGGCCCCCCTCGTTTCCCCTCCATGGGCATCTCTAGCAATGTTAGCACTCACAAATGAAATTAGACACTCCATCTAACAACCCTGACTACTGAGACTGGCAGCTAGCGGACAACAGTTTCCCTCTTTCTTACCCAGACTGATGAGTCTGAGATATATTTTATAAGGTTTCCCAAAGGCTGATGGTATAAAGTGACCAGTTGTCCATTGGATGGCCAACTCGTGGTACAAGCTTACGTTGGATTTCTCTCCTTTCTATTTCATTCTCCCCATTCCTAGCTTCTCCTCTTCACAATTGTGTTCTTTAAATGAACTACTACTCATCAGCAACCTTCACCTCAGATTCTGCTTTGGGAGATACCAGGCTACAACAGGCACTATTTCAATTATATTTTTCTATATTCAATTATTTACTTTATTGCTAAAATATAGTAAAAATTAGAACTTTAACAAATAATGTTGTACATTTTACTACCTACAAAGGGTCACCATTTTTGCTCATAACTTTTAAAAATAAGAACTTTCCATGGTAAAATGTTTGCAGGCTGGGAAACATTTATTGCAGGCTAGCAATGGTCTGGTGATCAGAGTCAGTGAAATAATGATTTATGTCATATATGTCTGGAAAACAAATTGAAATCATTCTCCAAGCCAGATCCTGTTTTCAAGGAAAATTACGTGATATCCTATACAAGTCTTGGTGGGGACATTATGACTTTTCAGGGGCATGCAATTTGTTAAATGTAATGGTGGTGATGTTGACTTATTCCATATGTAAAAAAAATGTGGAAGATGATGGATGACTGTGGAGTGATATACTGTAATTCCACTGTCAAGTGGCAGTTTCTTTTGCTGAATCAAGTTCAAAATCTGAATTCTTCTCTGCCTAGCAAGCAAACTTTGCCATTTTTAAGAGGCTATTAATAATTTAACCTGTGGAGAAAGAGAAGATAGGTCAAAATGTCATCTCGAAGTATATTGGTCATCAATTGCTTAGGATTCTCTAGAGCAGGGTTTCTTAACTTCAGGACTGAAACTGTGTATTGATGTTGAGCTGCCCTGTGCATTATCAGGTGCTTAACAGCATCTCTGGCCTTGGTCCATTAGATGCCAGTGGTATCACCCGAACCCGAGTCATGACAACCAAAAATGTCAGTGGACATTGATGAATGTTCCCTGTGGGACAAAATCATCTCCAGCTGAGAACCACTGCCTCACAGCAACGCAGATGCTAATTAACCAGCATGATGGGAGACCTTACACTACAGAATAGAGGGGTTCAAGGTCTTAGAATGTAGTTCTTTTGAGACGGTCTAGGATAGTGAAAAGGTCAAGAGAAATACCCAGCCTATGTTGAGTAAGCAAAGATGAGCAGCCTAAAACAGTGCTTTTCAAACTTTGGTGGTACATAAGAGTCCTTAGGCACTGTCAAAACAGGTTCATGGATCCCACTCCCACGAACCTGAGTCAGTAAGTCTGATGTCCAGAGGAACCTGATTTAGTAAGTCTGATAATTTACATTTCTCACAACCTCTCAGGTGATGCCGAGGATGTATAAAGCATCCTTCAGACAGCCTTGGGATAGCAGCTAGAAGACCCTGCCTTTAGGAACTTCACTTAAACTCTTTTGGTTCCGATTTCAGGTTCAATGGTACAGATATGTAGATAAATAAGTAATAAAGGAAGAAGAGCCAAGATAGAAATATACAAAGAAGGCACTGAGATAACAAAGGTCAAGAAGGCTTTGTGTTATAAGTAACACTGTGTGGGGTCTCCCGCTAGATGTGAACTTCATGTCTTATTCACCTCTAATATGGTATTTGGGACAGTGCCTGCACCTAATAACACATTCCAGCTAAAACAGCCCACCTATGGCCCCTGCCAAGGGCACAGTCCATCGAGAATGTAAGACCTTCCCCACATCTGCCATGGCTGAACAGCCAATCCACTAGACAGCCAGCATACTGTGAGGAAGGCCAGTTGAGTTGTCTCCTTTAGGAGTACAAACTTTAAAAATGAACCCAGCGAGAGCCATCAGTATCGGGAGCTAAATCTAATGTTCGTGAGAAAACTGCGGGAGTCCAGGCAACACGTACGAAAAAGATATAAAGAAGCAGAAACTCTGAGTCGTCAGCTTAGATGCATATGCGTACACAGAAGCAGAGATGTGTGGTTGTCAGTGGAGTCCATCTTTCCATGGGAAGCTTTTCGTGTCTTTCCTGCCATGGCTCGAGCACCACCCCGGGCCCTGAGCACCTACAGCTGAAGCTTCCTCACCCTTCCTGGCCATGCTCTGTCCTATTCCTTGTTTTACTTTCTTCATGAAACCAATCACTACCGTAATGGTCAATTTCATGTGTCATCTTGACGCGGCTAAGGGATGCCCAGAATGCTGATAATGTTATTTTGCGGTGTGTCTGTGAGAGTGTTTCTGGAAGAGATTAGTTTAAATTGGTGGACTGAGTCAAGAAGCTGGTCCTCGCCAATGTGAGTGGGCCTCGTCCAATCCCTTGAGGCCCTGACTAGAATGAAAAGGTAGTGAAAGGACAAGTTCACTCTTCCCGTTTGAGCTGGGAAACCCATCTTCTGCTCTAGGTCATGAGCGCTTCCAGGTCTCAGGCCTAAAGACTCAGACAAGATCATCCCACTGGCTTTCTTGGTCCTCCAGCATGTGGACTTTTGGGCTTCTTGACCTTCATGATCATGAGAGCCACATTCTATAATAACTCTCCTCATATATCTATACATGTATACATCCATGTCTATATATCTGTATCTATGTCTATTTCTATATCTCCGCTTGGTTCTGTTCTTTTGAAGAACACTGACTGGTACGAATATGGCACCCATCAGAAGTTACTTACCATTTATGCATTTGCTCACCTCTCTCCCCTCAACCCGCTAAACACAAAATCCGCGAAAGCGGAACCTTAGCTGCCTTACTCACCACCACCGTATTTCCAGTCTTATTCTCTGTCATACAGCAGCCCTCAAATATACTCTTTGAATGAATGAATAATGCACGACTCCGTGGGATAGAGAAGGTAGCATGAATCACAAATACTGAAAATTACAGCAGTGTTTAATTTCATTGATTATGAATGTGTTATCTATTAATAATAAATACTCCACATTATAAATTTATTTGTTTGTTTTTTCTCCTGTACGTTAATCCTCGGGGACTATGAGAAGAAGAGTGTTGTCCAAAAGGCAAAACAAAATTGAAAAAAGAAAACACGCGTTGAGATTGCATGGCTATTACAAATAGAGCGAAGCAGGTACACCCCTGTTCTCGCGTCCCATCCGCGTGGTCCTCCCCATCTACATGGCACTGTCGAGGCTGAGCTAAGGAACTGACAGAGAAAGAGTTCCGGCCATCTTCTGGCTCAGCTCCTAGGCCAACTCATGTACCCACAGATAGACCAATGTTCGTACCTATGCTAATGTTATTTCTACTAATCGAGTCCCTACCTATAGCCATATGGGTGGGTAAATGATGTAAACTACCATAGCGTCCAGTTCCCCTATTGCCCCATCAATTGTACCAGTGGGTGAGCATGCGTGACGATTAGTTTTATCTGCCAACTTAGCTGGCTTATGGTACTCAGTTATTTAATCACACACTTTATGTGCCGGATGCGACTAACATCTAAAATCGGACGACTTTTAATAAAGGAGATTTCCCTTGATAATGTGGGTGGGCCTCATTCAATCAGTTGAAAGCCTTAAGAGCAAAATCTGGGATTTTGAAAAATCCTTCTCAAGACTGCAATATTACCACCTGCTTAAGTTACCAGCCTGGCAGCCTTTCCTATGAATTTCAGACTTTCCAGTCTTCACAACCGGGTGAGCCAATTCCCTAAAATAAAACTCTTAATATACACACACATATCCTACCTGTTCTGTTTCTCTGAAGAACTCTGACTAACACAGTATGTGACTAAGCTGAGTCAATCAGAACCCCTCTCCAAGGTTTTAAAAGTCCCCCTATGTCTCTGATTGAGAATCTTCAAGGACATGGTAGAGCCCTGAGCAAATAAATATCCACATAGGATCCATTGGGTTGAGAGCAATGAAGCCCGCATGCCGAGATGCAGAGGCCAGAGACGCACACAGAGAATCTTGAGAGGCAGAGAAAAACCCAGCCCCGTTCCAGCAGCTTTCAAGGTCCGCTACACCCTCTTTCTTCCTGTGGCTGTTTTTGTGGGCATCGACCCTTTTTCTGGCTTAAGCTAATTGAAATGAAGTCCTGTCATTTTCAAGTAAGTTATTGGGGTTGGCGGGATGTTAGTGTTGGGGTTATAGTTCTGTGTTTTATTGAGGGGGTCTGTCGAGACCACTGGGTGGGCAGGTCTTACGTTCTTGAAGGCTATGAGGAGTCATGACTACACCTGTCCTGGTTTCCATGTAGAAAAAGTATAGAGGCCCAAGCAAACATTGTTTTCATGCTTAAGTGAATGCTGGAGTTAAATCTGTACTTCAGCCATATCTTGTTGTAATACACTTTGTCACCTTCAATCCTTCTGCCTAAATAGGTCCTGTCTATATTTTAAGACCCCTACTACCGTCACAGCTGATTGGAGCAAAGCCAGACATCTTACCCAGAGAGAGGCCTGTACAGGCTGGCCAGTGACCAATCACTGCGAGGTCTGGCTCTGAATGACGGGCTGGGCGGCCCAGGTTCCGCTCTTGGGAATTTGGACATAGGCTCTTATGAACCTGAGTTAGAAGTAGGAGTCAATGGTAACTCCAACTCATAACAGTGAGTTGAGGACATGGCAATTTAAAAAGTCTGTGCCTAACACAAAAGGAAGAAGAGCAGAGGAAGGAGGTGCCGGTTGGCAGAGGGAGAAGTGTGTAGCGGAGGTACAGGGAGAGCGGGTGCCACGAGAGGGAGGCCGTGCGGAGGAGCCGCTTCCAGGCCTGCGTTCATGAGGTGCAAGGATGCTGAGCTCCCTGCCAAGCAAAGCAAAGCTTCCTCTACTGGGGTGAGCCTGAGGTCAGCCCCGACTCCGCACAGCCAGCGAGGCTGCCTGGAATGCATTCGATGTGAGCGGAAAGCCCTCATCATGGGCAGAGCCCCAGACTGCAACATTTTAACTGAAATCACAACAAGAAATGCTTTGTCGAAGGCAATGCTTCTTTGTAAAGAACATCAACTTTCAAAATGTAAACTCCAGATCATCTGTTAACATTTACAGAGAACAAACGACTCTCAGACCGTATTTCTTAATTAAACGGCATTTTTCCCCCTCTGTCAATACAGAAGTAGATTTTAGATAAATATAACATCTGTGTGCGTTAGATAATCCATAAATCTCATTTTTGTGGTGGAAACTCTGGGAGGTGATGGGTATACATATGACCTTGATGGTAGTGATGACTTCGTGGGTGTATGCTTACCCCAAATTCATCAAGTTTTATGCATTAAATATGTATGGCTTTTTATATACCAATTGTGCCTCAAATGGTTCCATTTTTAATGACAATAAAATTTAGATCACGATAGAGATTGATACCCAACTATAGCCAGATTTTTTTAAAAGAAGAGAAACCAATGCAGTAAAAAAAGAAATTGTCCTAGATTTAGAGAAAAGTGAGGATGAAACTTGGAAACAAAGTGAGAAGGTTAAAAAAAGAAAGTATGCCGACCCCATCAAAGACTGTGTTGTCATTTTCCCCTTAAATGGGGAAAGCAAATTACAACATCAATTCGGAGACATAATCTGGGACTAATCAGAGATCAGCATTAACTCGCACAGCTTGGGAATGGCCCGCTCCACAGCCGTTTAGTGTCTGACTGTCCATTTGTGCAAGATGGATGAGCGCAGGTGCCGTAATAAGGCCACAGCCTTGGATTATGACAATGGCCACTGACGACCAAAGCAATCCATAAATTGTAATTGAACTACAATTGAGAGCAGGCAGCATGTGACACAGTTCATTCCAGCTCCCTCATTCAAAATTCAAGGCGAGAATTGTCAAAGCAGGAGCCAAAAGGCAGGAATGAATGACAGCTCTATAAGGAATCCCGCCTCCGCCTTCAGCTTCCTTTGTGATTTCTAATGGGGGGCGGGGAATCAGAGCCTTACGTATTGCTGCTGGGCAGTGGGCCTCCCAGTGGGCAGATTTCCCCCAGAATTTTTAAAGCAGGAGTCAAATTTGGTAGTCAGTGAAAACTTCCTACTCATTTACTTATTTATTTATTTTATGAGCATTTTGTTGTGACTTAACGATGTGTGGGAAATTGCTGCACAAAGGCTCACAGACCCACGAAGAAGGGTCCTCACAGTAAGCGACTGACCTGCCCTGGAGTGAGCAATCCTGAAGACCAATGTGGCCTTCTGGAGTCAATGTTTCAATGAGGAAACACAGCTGAGTGACTGGACAATTATGGTCTTATATCACGAATGTTCATATATAGCAGCCAGTGCCAGGAATCTCACAGCCTCGCTGGTCACATGCCATCACTTCCACAGTATCCTATAGCGACACAGGTTAGCCTTGCTTCAGTGCAGGAGGGGACCACCCAAGGATGTCAGAGGCGAGCCTCACTGGGCCCTCTGAGAGGCTGGCTGCCACAGTCCCTAAGCATTCCATAACCGATCGCCTCTCTGCAATACTTCCATGACTTTACATGTTGCCTTTACTCAGAATTTTCTGCTGCCCTTTCTTCTCTTTCGAGGGACAGCCCAAAGTTCCCTTCCTCTGTAAAAGCATCACCAACATTAACTCAGTGCCTCAGGTGTCTTTTTCTGGCAGGCCACTGCTGTTTAGGGGCCCCTGCTGGGAAAGCCACCCCTCTGTGCCAGCTGAGTCCCTGCGCCCATGAGCGAATGAACCCCTTACCAGCATCACTCAAGGATGCAGACAGTGTGCCCAAGCTTAGAAATAGTTACGTGGCACCTGCCCTTCACCCAGAGCTGAGTGACAGGTGAGTTGCCTTCCACAGCTCTTGATGTGAAGGTGACAGACGCTGGTGCTCTTGCCTGAGTGTGTGGACATGCCCGAAGGCCTGGGACGTTTTGTTGGAAAAGGGCAAGTGCACACACGCACACACACACACACACACACACACACACACACACAGATACAGCCACTCACACACAGTCACATACACACACACATACACACACACGGACAGCCACACACACAGAGTCATACACACAATCACCTAGACAGACGCAGGGTCTCGCACGTGCACACACACCAGCACAGGCTGTGTCACTGAACTAATGAAGGTCTAGGCCAGGATCGACCTTACGAAGGTTGTTCAAATGTTTCAAAGTACATTTTCCTGGCTTCCCTCGCTGTGAGACACTTTCTACTTTTTAGGACTATTTTCTCCTTTGCCTTATGTCATTGGCTTTCCGAAGAAGGCAGCCCAAATAAAAAGCAATCTGTTGCATTCTCATCATAATTGATCATACCCATCTGTCTGTCTGGTTCCTCGGAAAACATACATCCTTTTTCGCCAGCCTCAACCCCAGAGACTGGCCGTAGCAGGTGCGGAAAGCCAGGAGGTGCTTTTGTCAACATCATTGTTTGCGTTTAGAACTTCTGGTCTTGGAGACGCCTAGTGTTAGTCTAGTGTTAGCCTGGTATTACTTCTAGCTCATGGATTACAGCAATCTGTTTCATGCCTACCATGTCTTACATTCCTCCCCCAGAAGTTGCAAAATCGCAATTGCTTTCTCTCAGAGAGCGTGAGTGACGTACCTAGGTCACACAGCTGGTAGCAGAGGTGGTTTCGACACAGACCTTCCTGACTCGAGAGGTGGCGTCCCACCCCGATCTCCCCCGAAAATGAACTGCCAGATTCATAAACTTGAGGTGCTTAGAGAACATCCTACCTCTCCAACTGTTAGATGAAGAAGCTGAGGGCCAAAATGTGACGTGAATGGGGTTATTGGGTGACACTGGGTCCCAGGCCTGTCCCTGCGACAGTTATGAATTCCCTGCAGAGGGCAAGGAGCTCTGTCAATACCACGGTGCATATAACACCTGCCCTTGGGCCATCGTCACCTGCAGAAAAATAAAGGAGCAACAGCTATGAAGTGCTGTCCCCAACAGGAGTGTTTCAAGGTGTCAGGGAAGAGGGAGACATCATGGAAAAGCCTCCTGCCCGATGTCCTTTTCCAGCAAAGTCTGGACGGCAGAAAGCCAGTCACTGAGGGGTTTGCCTCCGTCGTGGTCAAGAAATCACTTCTCTCTCCTGTCACGACACGGTTCCCCTGACCTCTCCTTTGCCATCACGTCCCTGTCGGAGGAGCCTTGGAGTCCTGGGTGTACGATAGGATAAGAGATGCCCAAAAAGGGGTCTGAAAGTGGGTGAAACATCCAACTCTCTCCTCGGGTGACGAGAGAAGGCTGTGAGGAGGACTGCGTGCTCGGTGGATATTTTTAAATTTTCTCTCGAAAGGAGGGAGTTTCGTTTGATCAGATTTAATTCTGGAAGTGGCTCGCGTCAAAGGGTTATGCAAAGAAATTTTTCTCTGGATTAAGTCGAATCGTTTAAACAGAGACATACCTTATATCTGACATCTTGATTTAAACGATAACTAAATTTCTGTGCCCTGATTGCATGATTAATCAGATAACCAGCATGTGTTACCTCCTTCTATAGGTGACCATATTCCAGAGAGGAGGTGACTGGTTACCATCCTGCTCAAAATTCTAGATTCCCCATTGTCCTCGGAATAATGTTTGAACCCCGTGCAGAGGCGCAGGAGTCTGTGGAGGAAGTTCTCCCACCCCCAGACCCTTCCCCAGATTCCCTCCTACCTCTTGGTGTTACTAAGTTGACAGATATTTGACAAAAATCTCAAAATACCTGCCAGAAAGGGGGCATTGGTCAAAACTAAAAAAAAAAAAAAAAAAAAAAATGCTCATTTTCGTAAATCAGGTATACTGTATGCTTGATGAGCGTTTTTGATTTTTAGGAAAACTTCTATAACTTTAGAGCAATTCTTACTGTTGCTAAAGAACAGACACATTTGAAAGATTTTTAAATATTCAGTTTTAGAAACAAAGGAACAATCCTCAATCATTCCGTCCAGTACTGGATGTTGGTAAGTGTGTGGACGACCCAGCGGGCCTGCTCTTGTCTGAGCACCGAGCGCGCACGCAAGAGCCAGAGAGGGCTGGATGCTCCCGGCCCCCGCTCCTTTCTGTGGAGGCCAGCCTCTCCTCCCGGAGTGAAAGAAAATTCAAACCCACCAAGGCTACTATGAAGAAGGGGAGAGAGGGAATGACCTTCGAAAGATTCTCAGAGCACGGGAGAGAAGGGAAGCGGTGGTTTTCCCAAATCCTGGAGCATGAGGAAGACTCGGAGGCCAGAACAGAGCCCCGGGGGGGGGGGGGGGGGCAGAATGTATAGCAATGAGGGCTGATATTTTCCATACGTCCTGTTCACCCAGCATCTTAGACGTGCAAAGTCAGATTTTATTTATTTTGAAGACGATGCATAACATTTCTTACCTACGAGAGTTTGGGGTTGTGAATTCACCCTGAATGCATGAATCCTCAAACCAAACTTGAGTGACTGCTGAGGGTGAGACACTTTCTTTTCCTCCCTGGACTTCTCCCTTTGCATCTGAGTTTGAGGCCTCTGAGTGAGATGAGCCACACTCTCTCACAGCCTTGACTGCCCTCCTCTATTCCTTTTGTTCTCCTAACAAAACATTTTTCTAATATAAAATGTCCCTCCCACATCCAGCATATGACACTCACCTAGGAAGCAAGCATCTGATTGTCTTCCCTGGCGGTCTCCTTACAGCCCACCTTATAATTAAAGGCAGGTAACCTTTTATTCCTCAGCAGCTTGATAAAATATACGGGCTTTAGGGGTTCTGATGGGCGAATGCTGTTTTGGGATGAGGACAAGTAGATTTGCAGCGTCTTAACAAAGAACCATCTGTCTGGCGAAGCCTCCATGGCATCTGGCATTTCCACCATCTAATTAGCGATATTGTATCTACACATGTCGCCAGCACTTGAGAAGATAACGGTAGCTCTGACTGCTCACAGGACAAGGGCGCCTAAGATGAAGGAGAATGAGTTAACCCTAGTTGCAGGCAGTGTTAAGGGAAGTCGAGCTTATTGAAATGTGGGGCATCTTGTTCCTTTAAGCTGTACAGAGGTGGCCATAAGTTTATCCCCACGATGCCACAATAATCCAGGGTGTCACGAGTCACTCTTCCTCTCTCTCTGCCTGCTCTGCCAAGAGCCCAAGCTCTAAAGACCAGACCCTGGGCCGCCTTGCCCTCTGGTTTCTTGTTAGAAGGAGACATTCGCACAGGAGCAATGCCAGCTGGGGACTGGAGGAAGACAAGAACTAAAGAGTTTATGCCTTCGGCTCCCCCCTGGGTCAAAAGCTAGCAGCAGGCTTGTTCCTCCACAGAGGGCCAGAGCTCCCGCTGGTGGTCCTGAATCTCCTCCATCAATAGCCACAGTTCTTTCTGCGTTTTGACAGCCACTCTGTCCCCTTGCCTGGTCAGCTCTCAGAGTAGTAATGGCTCCCAAATGTCAATAGTCCCAGGGCTTCACCATCCCTCGTTGGTCACCTCTAACCTACCCCAGTTTAATGTACCAGCACCTTCATAATATAACTAATATCCTTAGATTCTTAGACTATGACATGTAGGTACAGTGAGAAGGTAGACAGAGTCTTCCTTAGGAAACCCTGGCTTTATATCATATACCATATCATGTCACATTACAATGTTATATTCATATTACTTATGTTAACCAACCCCAATCTTAGAACAGCATTTGCCTGCCTTTATCTTCTAAGGGTTTATACGTGCTCCAGAACTCATTTTTAAGCTATCAAAGCTCAGGTGAGTGTTGCTATAAAAATTAACAAGTTCCTTCGAATCCTGATGAAGTTTCAGGTTATTTTTCACCCAAATTCAGCCAGTTCTGCCACCCTCCCAGCAGCCTTCGGGCGAACGCCTGCCTCCGCGAGCTTCTCACCTCGAATGCCTTTTCCATCCACCTCCATCTCCCTGTACTCAACTCTTTCTTGCACAGCTAAGTTATCAACACAGCAAGTTTCAAAGTTGCCTGATCAACTTCAAATGTTCACCGGATGCTAGATCCCTCACTAAGAGATGGACAAGAGCCTTTCCTAAAGCTCCGCCCTCTTCTCTCCCAGGTTCCAGAAGCCCTGGGCTAGTTCTGCTGTGATCGCATTTTTCTTTGTGCTCTGTTGCCTTCACGCTTGTCTTTGCCACTGGGTCAGGAGCTTCCTGAGGACAGGAAAAATTTTTTCATCTTTGTCACCTCCTCGTTAAGAACCACACGTGTACCAAGTATGTAGAACGTACTTCGTTCGTACCCAAGGAAGCAAAACAAGTCACCAAGACGGCAGAGTCCCAGCCCTGAGCACCTTGTCCCAAATGCGGGCATGCCCTGAACAGTCAGATTCTTCGTGAAATGTTCTAGAGTTGGGGACCCAGGGATCCTGGCCAATTTGAGCAACTTATACTTAAGACAGCGATGTTATCGACCCCAGAAGGAAGACATTTTGAGAGAGAGTTAAAACAGAGCAGTGGCCCAATCTGAGCAGTCCAAGTCACAAAATAAGTTTAGTCCCCTTACTTCCTCAATCCTGCTCCCACCCAGAGCCTTAAATAACCACCCAGGACAGCTTTAGTCACTCTAGAAAATTTATGTAACATGGGAGAATGTCTAGCTCAAACACCCCTCTCGCACTGCGCTGACTCATGTGCCCCAAATACGCCTGGCCAGTGAGGCAGAAATAATGATTCCCACTGGCTTTTAACTCTCAGTCTCCCGGCTCTGTTTCTCTCAGTCCCGAGGGCAGACTCTAATTTAGTACCGAAAATAAAAAAATGATAATGAAATAAAATAAAAAAGTTTGCCTGACGATTTCCATGCAGGACTAACTGAAGAAAAGAAATGCATGTGATCATTTTAAAGGCACATGTATTTACGTTAAAATGTTGTTCACAAGCTCCGCCCCTGCTTCATACCCCACGGCCACCCCAATCACAGTGCGATTGTTTTAACCTAAATGCACCTTGCAGTAACGCCATGGCCCTATGTTACGTGAAATGACAGTAAACGTCACTGCAAGAAGGAGATTGAGAATAACATCTTCCCTACAGAAACTTCCAGAAATCCCTTTCTGCTTTACTGTGGGGGATAGCTGCGAATCGACAAAGTCATTGACTTGACTTCTGTTAGGAATATTGCAAGAGGAGTCCATGCTGGATCCGAGAACGATCCCAGCCGCTGTTCGCACCCCGTTTGCAGGAGCGTCGGTCTCCGGAAGGCACGGTTTTGTTTACCCCTCACTCCAGGCTCCGTCCTGTGTTCATGCCCCTCCGGCCCTTTGCCTTCTGCTTCTGCCGTGTCGTAGTATGGTTTCTGTATCTCTGCAGGCTGCCTAGATACTTTATGGAAAATGAAAGGGCGTACGAAAACTTTAATAGTCGCTCTATTTGAACTCATTGGCCTGCCTTAAGGCAGGCAAGTCAAAGCATTCAAAGGTAATAGTAATTACTCTAAAATCCAGGGCCAAGATCTGGGAGCACATTTCTTGTATCCTCATATGCAGAGAGCAGATGGAGAAAGGAAACCAATCTGCAAACAGTCCTCACATTCTCGCAACACCCACCTCCATCCTCCAAAATTATATCACCTCTATTTTCTCCCGAGCATGACTGGTGTCCAGAGGGAATTGATGTTCTTGACCTGCTTTTTGTAGTTCCGAAGGGCGAGAATACAAGTCCACATTTTAATCTGTGCAGGCTCTTAGGTATTGACACTGATTTGTGCTTTTACATTAATTCATCCTTGAACAATGCAATCCATTTGGTTCTGTCTTGATACCTTACCACTTAGAGCTAAACGATGCTATGCACCCTTCACTATATCTTATCAGAAGAATCTGGAAAATCTAGCTAGAGCTAGAAAAGACTTTGAAGTCATCTCCTCCAAGTGCAAATGCGTATAAGTGGAAATATATTTTTAAATATAGTCGCAAAATTAGCTTATGCTTGACATAAGAATGTCAAATTCACCTGAAGTGTAAGAAGTAGAATGTAAGTCTTCTAACCCCTAGGCACGCTTCCTGGATAAGCACCATTAATAGAAGCATTTATTCATTCATTCGAATGATACTTACTGAGCACCAGTTATGTGTTAGGTTCTATGGATTGAGAGAGAGAGAGAGAAAGAGAGAGAGAGAGAAGGAGGGAGGGAGGGAAGAAGGGAGAGAGGGAAGAAGGGAGGGAGGGAAGAAGGGAGGAAGGAAGGAAGGAAGGAAGGAAGCAAGGAAGGAAGGAAGGAAGGAAGGAAGGAAGGAAGGAAGAAAGGAAGGAGAAGATCAGTTAGTGATAGTGCTAACAGAGAAAACTAAAGCAGGGTGACGAGATGGAGATTGACAAGTGCGATCTTTTCAGACAGAATGCGCCTGCGTGGCAGAGGGAGCTGCAAAGCGGAGCCCTGAGTGTGTTCTCAGAGCAGCCAGAGGGCCTGTGCAGCTACAAGGCTCAGAGGAAGAGGGCGAGTACACAAGATGAGATTAGAAATGTCAACAGTAGGTAGATTTTATAGGTCCTTGAGGCATTGTAAGATTTGTTTCTTTTCAAATGCCAGGAGTAACAGTTGGGTGGTTTTAAACGGGAAAGTGGCACCATTAACAGCCAAAAAGTTTTTTCTGTGGAGGGAAATGATCTAGTGGGATGGCTGGTGATTGATTTTCAGGAGATTTCATGGTATAGTGCCATGAAATTTTATCCGACATGTAGAGCCAAGTAACCATCACCACAATCAGGATACACACTGTCTCATCGCCACAAAGAGACTCCCTCCTGTTGTTGCTACATTCTATCATCTGTCGTGTTTGTCTTACAAATATGCCAAAACTGGACATGAAATATTTTTCTCTTTGTGCTTCTCCATGTCATATTTAGTTTGTTAAAATCTATAAATCTTCCTAATATAATATTTCTAAACCTTTAACTATCACAAACATAAACGTTTGCACATTGTTATGAATTCTCTTAAATATTTAAATTTTGATTTAAAGGGTAATTAACCAAATTCTCCAAAACATTTCAAGAAAATCGAATCCGATTTGTCAACTTTTTAATTGATTCGATCACCTTGAAAACAGACGACATTTACAAAGTATCAGGATAATTCCAAAATTGATTTTTATACTTTTTACTTATCCTAATACAAAAGTCATGATGCTGTGGTTTTGATTCATTTCTTTACTTTTTTTCTAAACTTATATTATTCCTGCCCAGGGTTGCAGTAATCTCGCCAAACTCAAAAGAAAATACCACCTCACACAAATGCTTAGATGCTGGGTTCTAAAATGTTGAATAACCAATTCTTGGTTACGGGATGAGATCTGGTGACGTTAAGGATATTTCAAAATTACGTGAGTG
Source organism: Rousettus aegyptiacus (assembly GCF_014176215.1). Taxonomy (NCBI): domain Eukaryota; kingdom Metazoa; phylum Chordata; class Mammalia; order Chiroptera; family Pteropodidae; genus Rousettus; species Rousettus aegyptiacus. Next base: position 39,810,818 of record NW_023416288.1, on the reverse strand, counting down.
TGGACAGGGCCTCTTTTTACAATCAAGCCTCACTTGCAGATGAAACTTCCAAAAAAACAAACCACCCCCAAAAAGAAAGTTTTGGCTTTTTTGGACACTGGCCTATATTGCAAAACTCAAATGTAGTCATCATTTTCATAGTCTGTTAGCAATTTTGGAAATTCGGGTATGCTTTATTCACATCTTACTACGATTAGGAGGCTTATCCAGGGTTTCCTAATTCAAGAGATGAGAGTCTAGTCTGTGCCCTCTGCCCGCCCCTCCCCCCCCCCACCCTTGGGCCCTCTGCTGGTGCATTGTCTTCACGGGGTCTCTGGAATTCTCCCTCCCTCTGGCTATTGTGGATGAGCACCAGCTCCCTCAATCCTTCCTATTCTCAATAAAATCCTTTCTTCTCCCAGAAATACTTTGCTGACAATCCCACAGATGCGTTTATTCCTGCCTACACAGATAAAAATGCAGTATACTTCATAAAAACAACACTCGCCCACCTATAATAACTATCCCGTACATATTACAATGAATAAAAATAAGCATCTGCTGTTAGTCGTTTTTATTTTACATAAATCTTTCGATACATTTCATTAAATCTCACTTATTTTTAGTTTTTTTGATGACGAACTTGGCCAATGCCTGACCCTCTAAGCAGCGCTCAGGGGTTTCCTGGGCATCCTTGTGTTATGGCAAAAACAAAATGTTTTACCCCCAAATTGATATTTTTCAAGCCCCAGGACATGGAGCTAGTCTCTCTCCAAGGTTTTCTATTTCCTTTTCATAGCAGTTGACATTAAAGAGCAAATCTGGGCGCGGACCCTTCCATGTGAGTACTGGGGATGAGATGGTACCTGCTTCTAGGCTATTTTAGCAGAACTGGAGAAGGCGTCTCTTTCTAGGCCCGCGGTTTGTCATTGACCATGCTGCATGGCCCGTGGTCCGTGCTATGCGTGGACTGGGTGATGGCACCTCTGCGCCTGGGCCACACACCCCAGGGTGGCTGTGTGCAAACCCCCTGGAAACCGGCGTTTCTAATTAAAATGTAAAAATTACTACATTTCGTTTGCTTTCCATCGAAAACATTTCGGATTTGTTTCTCATTGTATTATCTAAATGTTTAATCCTTACACAGAATAATATCACAACATCTTTTATTATTTCCTTTTGATGATGACTTAGACCTCCTGCTGAACTGTTACTAAGTAGAGTTCGATATGCCTATTTCTGGACTTTTCTTGCACATATGCAATTCAGATGCATGCAGACAGTGGGGTTTTGATATTTGTTTGTTGTTTTCTCAAAATACAATCCTGTTCTACAAATTGTTGTGCAAATTATTTTATAGATGTATATGTATATTTTTTTTACTTCACAATACACTATGGGTTTTGTGCAGAATCGGAACATATCTTTCTCTTAATTTTTAAAGAATGCTAACTTTTAATAACCTATTATTATAACAAATTTAAAATGTAAAAAAAATAAACTATTATATCTAAACTTTAAATATTTGGAAAAAACTGTCAGTAACCACCTTTCCCTCACCCTCTCTCTCCTCTCTCCTCCCTCTCTCTGAAGATATGCAAATGGAAGCATAAATTACTATTTTTAAAAAATGAGATGTCAAGGAAAAACATCATGATTCCAATGAAAGACTAAGTCTTTTTTTAGTGGGTGCACATCAGGAAGACCCTGAGAACTCGGTGACTCCGCAGAACAAAGCAGGATCGGAGATCTACAGGACAAAAGGAGAGACGAGGAGGCTATGTGTCCCTGTGGTCTGGCCTGGACTGCGTTTTGTTTTACCTTTTTTGTTTTCTAAATCTCTAATCGCTGCAAATCTTACGGTTGCAAGAGATCGAGAATGTTCTGGTTTCTCAGGCTTCTTGCTCAGGATCATCAGTACGATCACATCCAAGCAACTGTCAGAACAATTCTTTCAAGAGCTATTTTTGCAAGCTTTGTGGTTCAGGGGAAGCAAAGAAAAAGAGAAACAGCAGAAGGAACAAGAAAAGAAAGCAGGCGAGAGGCAAAGCGAGGGAAACGGGTCTGACGTCACTCATTTGCAGAGGTCACCCTACTTTACTCGATGATGGAATTAAATTTTACCCAAATTGAAAAGAAAAAGGAATCGCCATAACTAAAAACGATTAATACACTTTATATTAGTGTTTCTTCATAACAGAAATATTTTTCAAAAGATTCTTCCTAAGGCTAAGAGAATCCATAATTTTAACAAAATGATGAAAGTTCATAAAATCAAATTTTTCTGCTTGAATTCATTTTAGAGAGTTGTTTGCCTTCTTGCTCAAGATGAGAAAGGTGAACATTTTAACATTTCCTCCTATGGCTTTCCCACCCACATTCTTATTGCTCTTAATTATATCATTAAATCCCATAATAATTTATTGTAGGTCTGTATGTAAATAAATTTGAAGTCCCGCTGTCTGTTTTTAATGTGAGTTCTCTATTTTTTAGTTTTTTAATTTTTATTACTCTAATAATAAGATAAAAGTGAGCTTTTTAAAATAAAGATTCATGAGTTTCTTTTTGTTCTTTTCTTGCTTTTGTTTAAAATATATTTCATACTCATCTTATCTGGGCATGATAATATTCCAGTGCCACAAAAAGCAAAACAAAATGACCTTCTAGAACCAATAGAACTTTCTGCAATGATGGAAATGATCTATATCCGTGGTGATTGAGCCCTTGAAAACAGGGCTAGTATGCACAAGAAACTGGACTTTTCATTTTTATTTAATTTTAATTAATTTAATGTCGCCTGGCCAACATGTAGTTAGTTGCTACTATAACAGACAACTCCATTCTAAAAGATAATATAGAAGACTATTTTTATGACCTGGGCCAGAAAAAAAGAGTTCTTAAACAGGACACGCAAAAAAAGCATGAAGCATAAAGGAAAATATTAATAATCCTTACTACGTTAAAATTAGAGCTATCTTTTTAAGAGAAGATACCATTTAAAAAGTAGAAAAGAAAGCACAAAATGGGAAAAGATATTTGCAACACTTTTAAGACAAAGGGCGTATGTGCAGCTTATATAAAGAGCTCCTATAACTCAGTAATAAAAAGGAAGGAGACAAAGCGAGCAAAGTACTTGAACTATTGGTGCTTGCCTGTAAAGGTTGTTTGAACGGTTAATAAAGATATGAAAAGGAGGTGGACATTATTAGTCATTAGGAAAGTAAAAATTAAAGCTATACATACACCAGAATGGCTAAAATTAAAAAGACCGACGAGTATGGGAAGGATGTGGAGCAACCTGAACTCTCATTCATTGTTAGTAGAAATATAAATTGGCACAACTTTGGAAAAAATTCTGACATTATCTATTCGAGCTGAACACACATATCCCTTATGAGTGAGCATCACCACCCTAGGCATAAACTGGACAGAAACGTTTGAACATATATACATAATGGCCCCAAACAACCACTCAAGAAACACCTTGACTATCAAGAATAAGATGCTCAATGATGTCTAGTCATACAGTGACATATTATTCAACAGTTAACATATGGGAGTTATAATGACTTGTAATAACAAGGATACAGCTCACGAACACGATATGGAGCAAAACAAGGCAGACATTATGATCCCACTTACGTGAAGTGCAGAGGTGGGCAAAGCTGAACTAGCGTATTGGAAATCGGAATGCTAGTCACCTCGGGACAGGAGGGCGGTGCTCTACTTCTTGACCTGATGCCGAAGACACAGGCGTTTGCTTCGTGATATTTCACGAAAAGTTACATTGAAGTTTGGAATACTTTTCACTGTGTCTGTTATTTTTCAATAAAAAATATTTTAAAGAAAGAGATCTTAAACCCCAGAGACCATTAGAGAGCAACCATGTCCCAAAGCAAATGCTCTCACGCTTCAAATTGTGTGCTAACGGTGGCATAAATATATAAAATCTCATTCTCTATTTACGTTTTTAGTTAGCGATGATCTTACCAGGTATTTTTATTCATCTTCTGTGAAATGTTTATTCACAGCCTCTTCTCATTTTTCATGGGATCCTGTTCATTTCTATAATGATTTATGAGAACATTATAAAGATATTATCCATCTCTTTGTCAATCAGGTTGCAAATATTTTACTCAGTTTGTCATTTAATTTTGTTTATAGTATAATTTTTACCACATCAGAGTTTTCACTTTTACTCTTATTTATCCAATTTCGTCGTATCATTTTCCTTACGGTTTCTGAGCTTTTTATTGGCTTATTAACAGCTGTCCCATTCCGAGAGTATTAAAAGCATTTGCCTCTGTTTTCCTCTAGTAGTTCCAGAGTTTTATTTTTTAACATTTAAACCTTTTATCTATCTGGAATTTATTTTCATTTATAATGGGCACAATCAAGCCTGTCTTCTTTTCCCTTTTGTCCATCAGAATGCCAATTGTCCAAGCAAGATTCTTTTGTTCTGCACCAATGTGACTTTTGTTTACATATGTATGTATACATTCACATATGTGTGTGTGTGTGTATATATACATATGTGTATGTGTGTGTATGTGCTTTAGATTCCCTGGGATACTTAGCTTCATGTCTGAGTTCTCTATTAAGCTCCACATATTTATATACCTAGTCTTGTACCTACATCGTAATGATTTCATTACTGTGGCTGATTAGTCTCCAGAGCACTCACCGAAAGGTAAATTTCACAGTGGCAGTTTTTGCCTAATGTTTTGGCTTCTTCACTCACAGGCCTGGTGCTCTTCCTTGTTCATGTCTCCATGTGGCTTCTCACCTCCAGGTCCTCTTCTGGTGGCCTCTCTCTCCAGAAGGGTAGCCAGATATCTTACATGGTGCATGGCTTCCAGGCACACAAAAATATGCACTGTTAGGTTTTGTTTTGTTTTTTGTTTTGGACATAGACCTCTTACTGATACCGCATTACTGCCGCTGTGCTCTGTTTGTCAGGCGAGTCACAGACTGGTCAGACTCAGGGGAGTGACTACCCAAGAGCGTGAATACCAGGAGATGTGTCCATTGGATGCTCTCGTTGCAGACTAGCTGCTTCAGTGGACATCCTTGCTGTGCTTCTGGCCATAGTAGGAATGCCATAGGTCCTTTGTTGATTATTTGTTGTCGGTTTCTAGCTTTCATCAAGATAAGGAAAGGTTTGTTTCATTTTGTTTATCAGAATAGGTGCTGATAGTGTCAAAAATAATTTGGAATTTATAAAGATGATTCTATGGTTTTCTCTTTTAAAATATTTATGTAATAAATTCCATTAACAGAATTCCTACCGTTGAACCCTTCTTTTATGTTTGAAGTAAATCTTCTGTCTTAGTTTGTTTGCGTTGCTATAATGAAATACCAGAGACTGCGCAGCTTATAAATAACAGACATTTATCTCTCACAGTTCTGGAGTCCAAGATGAAGGTGCTGGCAGATTCAATGTCTAGTGAGAGTCTGCTTTCTGGTTCGTAGATGGCGCCTTCTCAATGTGTCTTCACATGATGACGGGGGATACAGAGGTCTGTGGGGTCTCTTATAAGGGCACTTATCCCACTCACGGAAGCTCTCCCCGCCTGATCTAAGCACCTCCTAAAGGCCCCACCTGCTTACACCAGCATCTTTGGGAATGAGGATTTCAATACCTAAATGTTGGGGGGACACAGGCGTCCATGGCTAAGGTGCATTATTCTTTAATATGTGGCTACATTCCATTTGTTAGTATTTTATTAAAGAATTTTCTATTCATGGTCACACATGAGACTGACATATAATTTCCTTAATTATGTGGCACATTTCCTAACTCCTTTATTTTGCACAAAGAAAGGAATATGAGGCCAAAGAAGTGAGACGAGTGTCTCAAATTAGTGAGAGAGTTTGTATTAGAAATAATGCCTTCTGACTCCAAATCAATAGGTTTCCTACTGTGTGATTCTGCCAGTTTTTCAAAATATTTTAGCATTGTTTATTTGTATTGATATTAAGACAATTCTAAAATCTTTTAGAATTATGAAACTCAGTTAAAGTGTCTGGTATAGCCTAGCTAATATTTATTAACTGTAAGTTATTTAAATAGTATTTACATATGACACATTTCTTCGCCAGATCCCATTAGCCTCTGTGTATAAATGAATGTGATTAGCTTCTTTGGTAATAACTTCCACAGGACCTTTAAATAGCTCCTCCCCTCCAGGTTATTAACTCGCAGGGATTCCCCTATGCATCTCATCCTGTTAAAGTAGGGAGTCCCTAGATTGGTCTCGCTTGAGTTTCTTAGAGATGCTCTCTGCTATCATGTGGCATATGGCACATTCTTCCCCCCACTTCCTCACATTTATGTATGTAGCATCCAAGGCCACATCAGTCTCACAAGAACGTGTATGTCTGTGCCAAAGCTACTATTTCTAGAATTACCCCAGAGCAGCAGTGTTGACATTCCAAAGCCGTTCTGTCATTTTACCAGTATTACATACGGCCACATATTACACACTTTTTGAAACTTTTTCCTTGGGTTATGCTCTCTCTCCCCCCGACTCTCTTACAACCTATAGCCCTCATGCAAGTCAATGACTAGGGACCCACCCCATTCATTGATCAGGTCCTTTGGGGGTACATCTGAACCCGCACTTTGGCTCAGAATGGGTCTTCTCTATGTATATGGTGTTATTGTGCATATTTTCTTCTGAGTTTTAGGAGCAAAACTAGAAAGAAATATGTGGAACTCAATTTATGTAAACCTAACACTGAGCATAAAATAAGGTGCCTAACGATCTTCAAATGCTTGTAAGAATGCTTCATATGTGAAGTAGAGAAGTAGGTGGTTATCTGGTGATTTTGCTCAATAGACCAAATTACAGTTTAGAAGGTTCAGAGTAAACCTCATGCTTTCAAAGAAAAGAGGTGTTTCAAAATCATTTAAGAGATTATGAAAGTGCATGTATTTAGGCTTGCATACAGAAACAAAGCTAAACTAAACAAAACACAAGTAATAACAGAAACAAAATATTTTCAAGCAATCTGTAGGATTTCACTTCAAGCCTTTTATGCAAGATTTTTATCTAAAGCCAAACGCGGAGAGAATTAATTCAGCTAAAAATTTGAAGCAATTTTGTCTTAAAGTGTTTTAAATATCAAAAATATTTTTGACATTTTAAACATCAAGAGAGATCTAGGTCCCTTTAGGGAAATGTTAGAATTAGAATAATTTAGAAAAGAATCACTTCCAAAGAAGCTCTGAGGCTAGATTAGCTTCTTAGGTATTTAAAACGATTAAAATGCAGTAACAGTTTAAGAGATTGATCCAGGCCTGCTCCGAAGATGATAAATCTTTGAAATCGCAAGGAGAGACTAAGCGTCGACCAAACAATGCAATAAACTTCATGTATGATCAAACTAGTGTTTTAGTATAACTCTGTAACTGAGGAGAAAGGACTATCTAATGAGTAATTTTAGAACAATTCAATCACAGTTTGATAAAAAAGAAAACATTCATACCTTTTACAAGACCAAAATAGACTCCAGGCCTTGGCACAAGCTGTTCCATCCACCGGGCAGCCCTCCGTCGGCTCTGTGTGCCTGGCAAACTCCCACGCGCCCTCCGCAAACATCTCAACATTTCCTGGTGGCTCCTTCCTGATTTCCTTTAAAATTCACAGATATGTCTTGTTCTCGACTCCCACCTCATGTGGGTAAACTATCTGTGGCAAACACAGTGTTACATTATAATAACTTGCATTCCTCTGTGCAGTGTTTACTAGGTTCTTTTAACGTTTGCAACCCAGCACCTAAACCAGTATTGGCCACAGAGTAGATGCTCAAAGAGTCTTTGATGAAGGAAGGGCAAATCAAGAGTTGGAATAATATGCGCACGTTAAAAGTTCAAGCACGACTTCACAAACTGTCTTTTTAAAAGACAGGTCGTGAATGCGTATGTACGATTAGATGACAGATAAAAAAGAAAAAGTGTGGTTTTACAGATGCTAAAATAAAAGCATGAACACATACATTTATGTTAAGGCAATTAAAATAGTTTTCATAATCTTATCAAATATTTTAACATTACTCTCACAGTGTTAGGACGAGACTTCCTGAGACTCTTCAACTGCAGCACCGGTATGATAAACATCAGATTGCAATGACAGAGAGACATTACTGTCAGTCCATCACTGTCAAGTGCGGAATTCACAGTTACTAGAAATCTCTAAAATTTTCCATACTGAAGTGAGATTAAAGGTATATAAAGTATCAGAGAGAAGCTTTGGGGAAAAGTTCAGTGAAGAGACCTTTTTTTTTTTTTTTTCTGGAGAAATCTGTTGTCTTGCTTCGCTTCCTAACATTCCTGTTTTTGGGAGCCATGTTGGGCATTGAAGGGCAAACATGAGCCACCTGCCTGGCATCCCGCAATGCTGCAGCCCTTGGAGGCTCATTGCCTCCAAGTGACTTGGAAAGTGCTAAATTCTCTTCCCTGATGTTAGGAGACACAGAAGACTGGTCTCTGGTTTACAAGTGAGAAAGTAAAGCCAACTGAGGACTATAGTCTGAGCTGGACCCAGAAATCTTAAGGAAAAGTGAAGACCTAAATAACTGCTTTGTTGAGTTTAGAGTGGCCTCTCCAGGTTTTAGGGGCAAGGGATGCAGGAGTTTCCCCCTAGGGAGAGAGAGAAGGGGTGAATGTCAAGCTGGGGTGGGCTTGTCTAGAATCCTGTCCATAGGACCAGCTGGAGGGTACAGAGACCCCAATAGAGAGAAGCTGGAAGAAGGGTAGCTGGGGGCATAACACCAGGTGACCAAGGGCTGAGAAAGGAGTCTCACTTGCCATCCCAAATTAAATATGTTTCTGCTTGAGTTGAAGAAACTGCAAGAGCGAAGGTTCCAACCAGAAATCGCCACAGGGTCCTCAAAAGCACTTCATGGGAGACATAGGTAGGAAACAGCTCCACCAACTGTGTGGTCATAAAGCACAAAGCCACCGAATCCAGAGAGTATTGTCCTCGTCTTACCCTGCGAGTCCTTCCCCAACCAGGACCTCCCTCAAGAGCAACGCAGTGATGGGAGAAGTCTGCAGGATTATGCTTCCTGCTCTGAGAAGCAGGTCCAAGTTGGTGGTGGAAGGAAATATTATCCATTCCAATTTTGGCATTTCAATGATTATAAGGAGCTGGACTTCGTGTATTCCGAAATGAGTGTTTGCTACTTAAAGCAAATGTTGTATTATTTCCTAAGAGTGATGGGAAAGTCACGAGCCTGCAGGAAAAAGACTATCACAGGTGATAGATTACCACCACGGGATAACGTTTAAAGGATGGTGGGAGGTAAAAATTAAGTTGTGTTTTGATTCCAATCCACATGTTGAGCTTGTTCGCTATGTCAGTTGCACAAGGAAAAATGGGTCATTTTCCTTTCTTAGTGCTTCAGACATTAAAATAAATCATCTAGGTCAAAAAGTTTGTTGTTTTGATTTTTATATTAAATGTTACTTAAACCCTCATGAACCACAGAATAGCCTACAGCATTTCATCTGCCTTTGGATGAGAAAGTTTGGATCATTGACCACAGATGTGGAGGGAAACTTCTGGGTCATTGGGACTGAGCCCCTCATTTGACATGTAAGGAAACCCGTGGCACAGAGTTTAAACGGCTTGTCCCCAACACCACTGCTGGTTAATAGCAAATCAACTGACACGCCCACTTCTTTTCCTGATCTGCTTCGAAATCTCCACAGCCAGCTGTAGCTGCTCCCCCAGTCTGAGAAGCGTCTGGAAATAGAAGAGAGGTGGGCAGTTTTCCTCACACTGCTAATCAGCCTTCTCTAGGGGGTGTTAGGTCCATACCGAACAAGCTTTTAGAGGATGTGAGAAGTTAATTACCTTCTTCTATAATTCATTAGTCACCATCCTTGTAACCTGGGGCTGTTCAAAATACAACTCGTATTTAGTAGCATGCATTCAGAAGGCTTTAAACATTAATATGTCCGAGAGAGCCGCTTTCATCTAGTTTATTATGTTTTCCTTTGACAGGCTAAAATGACTTTTAGAAGCCAGCTTGGTTTTTACTTAAAAACAACAAAATAGCTAGGGTTACAGAGAAAGAAAGTTTGATGGGAATTAATGATTACCTAATATGTCTCTTTCAAATGAACATGAAAATGGAACTTGTATAGTTAAGTGGATTCCTGGGATTGAATTGAGGAAGATTTCAAACAGGGGATGGAAGAAAGGATTGTCCATCTCAAAATAACCCTCAGCAATCTGCTGGGGCGCCACTGGAGGCACCTACTACTTTAGCGTCAAACATGTCACCTGTAAGGATTCTGGGAAAATGTCACTGTTACCCCAAAACGTGACATCGACATTTCTCAGTGTTCAGAAGACGGCATAGTGGCAAGACAGAGCACCCCCTCCCCCCACCCCAGCTGGGGTCAGGTGGGTTTGGGGGAGATGAGAACATTCTTGGTAGAACAGATCGCCTCAGGACAGACTGATAAAGCACCCAGATAAGCAGCCAGAGGGAAGAGAAGCAGAAAGATGGCGGACGGTGAGAGAGACAAAGGGTACGAATCACCCGACATTTCCCCAGGCCCATCAGAAGCAAAATAAATTTGTCTTTGGCGTTTTTTCCCTCCCTGAGCTCCTTCTAAACTTTACCGAATTCTAAGGGCAGTTCTTACACAAAAGATGAGTGTAAGGTCTTACATTTAATTTTTAATAAACCAGTCATTTGGTTAACAAGTGTTTATTGGGTGTTTCCTTATACCAGGCATTGTGCTAGGTGTTGGAAATATAATAGTAAAAGAAGCAAAATTCCTATCCTCAAGGAACGTAGAGTATAGGAGAGGTATGAACGGGTAAGCAGGACTATGATTAATAAGACTGTTCTCCCCCACCATTTCGTATTTCAAATTTGTCTGTCTATCTGCTCATCTGCCTCTCAGCTTAACAAAAAGGAATGGATTTCTAACAGTAAAAAATATATATATATGGCTCATTTTCTTTTTCAAAATTTCCAATGGTACCAGATTGGCCTAATATACACTAATCAGCAATAATGATTCAATCTGCCATTTTGAAACAAGCATAACTCAAATATTTCACAAAAATCTGAATTATGAATTACACGAAAATGGGATTGATGGAGCAAGATCCGGTGGGGGGTCAATGGAACCCTGCGGTAGGAGAAGCTTCAGCGTGGGCTTCGCCGCTGCCGGCCCATTGCGCAGGCGCGCTGGCCGTGGTGGACCAGCTGGGAGCCTATGGGCACGTGGGCATCACAGGCTTCCCGGGGAAAGTGGTGAAGGGAAGCAGGAAGGCGATGGGCAGCCCCAGCAAGAGGGAAGGGCAAGGTGGTTTCTGCTACCAATGCTGCCGCCTGAGAGGCCTGGTTAAGATACTACAGAGACCTGGATGTGGGCTGCTAAGCATGCCAGAGCCTGGGAATAGGAGAATGGGTGCCCTGAGAAGGGCACACAAACAACACAGTGCTCAGAATGTCAGTCTATGGGTCTTCGAATTTCTGCCCCTTCGTAAAGGCCATGAGAACATTTGCAAAAATCAAAAGCAACTTTTTCAGAATTCTGGAAATTAAACCAAAGGATTACAGAAATATCAGAAATGTTTATTCATGAAAGATAGATGAATCTCCATAAGAATAGGGAGCGTGTGATGTTTTAACATGCCTTATTCCCATCTCCTTCTCCCCAGCTCCATGAAAGCCATGAAAACTAGCAGCCTAGCGGCCACTGGACATACGTAGGACAAGTTAGGAGCCACTGGAAAAGTCCCATGGTTTCCAGGGACTGGGGGAGGAAGGAATGCAGTTACAGAGACAGGGTTTCTTCGGGGGTGATGAAAACATTTCGAAATTCGACAATAGTAATGTTTGTTCAATTTTGTGAGTATATTTAAAACTATTGAATTGCAGGCTTTAAAAGGGTGCATGTCATGGTAGTGAATTGAATCTCAACTTAAAAAAAAAAGACAGTGAGATGATGCAGAAAGGAGATGACTGCAGAGCCAATTGCATGTGGAGTCGAGAGATAATGGATCTCAAAGGCGAGGGAATTTCCCACAGCTCAACCATTTTAACACGAAGGAGGAGAACAGAGGTTCAGAACCAGGGATGTGGAATCTTTTATAAACTATTCTCTTTTCCCAATGGACTAATAGATCGATGCCATCATCTTCCACCAAGAACGAGGTAGAAGAAGAAATTTGGGGCAATTTGAGAAGAGGAGCATGAATAGTATAGTATCCTTGGGAGAATGAGGGCATGATTTGGTAAGAACTTACCTGAGGTGTGTGGTCATAAATTTAAAGTGAAATGAGACATCTTGACTTCCTGTTTTTCTCCACCCACATTCAACTCACTGATGCAACTGCCGAGTATGCAAAGATTGAACCAGAGTTGCCATTTTCCTAGTGAGTATAATGTACTCCTGAAATTATATACAAGAGTAGTTATGATGAACCATAGAATCTGAGGAATAACTAGGGAAGTGAGGATGTGAGAAGGTTAATAGAGGAAATGTGCTAAGGGTAATGGATTGGGTATTTCTAGGGGCTTGAAATTTATTAGAGTGGGAAAAGTAGAGGAATTGGGCTGGAACTATAGGAAATAGAGATGGTCAGAAATTGGAAGGATGAAAAGGGAGATTTTACAGTTATTATTAAGGTAAATATCTAAGGTTTATCTCTGGATATGAGTGGCTGAAATAGGTCAAGATTGTTATACCAGGGAATCAACAAAGGGTGATTTACATTATTGCTGACCCATTAAGTGCCTCAACTTAGACAATGTGTGCTTGGAGAGGAAGAAGCTATGCATTGCTGAGTCTTTCCTGGAGAAAGATGTCCATTGAAGGATACAGATCTGGGGATCGGCAAAGCACTGAAGGTTAGAAGGCAAGGGATTCTGGGGTGGTAGTAAGACAACGTTGGTGAGGATACCCCCTGGCTCTGAACCAGGCCAGTCTTCAGGTGTGTGAATAGTACTAAATAGACTGAGCAAAATGGAGGTCAGTCGGGGCTGAAGGGTCATAGATTTAGGTGTGTATGTGGAGTCCTTACTCGTTCTAGGAATCAGGTTCGACTATGTTTTCTTTCCTCCCACTCAGCTACCACATTTCATCAACATGAAATGGAATTTGGCATTGTTTCATTTATTCTCAGAGCTGGAATTAACGCACTGGGTCAACTGAATTGTTTTGAGCTTTAAAGGATTAAATTGTAGAAATTGGAGAACAGGAATTGTCAAAATTGGGATAATGCACAAACTAGTGGACCTTAATGCCCTGCAGCTGGCTGAGCTGTGAGGACCCCACCCACCGGTTCAGAAGCAATAAGAGAAGCCGAAAGATCCATCCTTTCTTTCAGCATTCAGAGTCTGATGACTCAAGACTAAGGACAAAGAGGGAGATACAGGAAACAAGGAAGCATCCGGAAACATTTTTAAAGTGCCCTGTCATCATAAAGCAATGGATCACAACTAGGATTAAATCAACGCCTTTTCAACTTCTGGCTGTGTGTCTTCGAGCCATTTTCTTTACCGCCCTGGGCTTCAGTATCCTTTTAACTCAGAAATGATAATATTGTAATAACTGTATATAGTGCCAGATGGGTACTAGACTTTTTGGGGTGATCACTTCCTGAGTTATATAAATGTCTAACCACTGTGTTGTACACTTTAATATAAAGATAATATTGTCAACTATAATTGAAAAATGAAAATTTAAAAAGAGAAGAATTGGAGAAAGGGGAAAAAGTGCTTGGAGTTCATGAGGCAATGCAAAGATGCCTTTTCCGCTGGTATCTGTTGGTCATATATTTAAAAGTTTTATTATATATAATTTCATATTTAAAAATTAGTCAGCAAAAGAACTTCCCATTATTGTATAAGTTCAGTGTAGTACATGGTTGCTTTCTTTGCAGAGTGAATAATCTGCCTTCAAAACATAATTAAATTCTCCAAATGCTGGCTCGGTGGGTAGACCTTTCTCTCGTTAGCCACCTGACATTATCGCCTACATTGCTGTTTTAGGCTCTGTCACTCCAGTGCTGAAACAGTTACAGGAGTAGACAGGGATGGCTCAGACAGCAAAATGGGGTGAGGTGGAGGAGGGGAGATGTCCCTCAACAGACCTTTATTGTTCTGGAGATTTGGGGTCAACGCTGGTCAGTCAGGCTGCGGTGGTTCAAGCTGGAATAAAACTAGAGAATATTTTAACGTTCCTGGTTTTGATCTCTGAATGATGAACAAGAATTTTTATTATTACACATCAGTCCTGGAGGATGTCTTTTCTGCTGGTGCCTGGCATCTCCCTAAAGCCTTTACGTTGATTTATTGCACACATCCTATAGTGACACTCACTTTGCCACTGTTCTGAACTCACAAGGCCAATGTTTTAAATGAGGTCTTTATTGTTGCCGTTTCAGGCGTAGCAATGTGGGCGGCAATGAAACTCTGTGCTCAGCCAAATGGACCACTGTCTAGTCAGGGAAGGCTGAGTCCAACACTCATTTCCTCGGTCGGCTGAACGTGCCAACCGGGCTCTCAACAGAAAATTGGCTTCATCGCTCCACAGCTATTCTTGGAAGAAGGTGGTTTTTAAGTATCCATTTATGTGTCCGGTTAATACATAACATTCCCTCGAACAGTGCCTAGTCGTTTGGCCTTTCGCCCAATCAAAAGAAGGTTGTGCCTGCATTAGCAAATGGGCCAATATCTTCTATCAATGCTTGGTATTTAGGTAGCACCTTTCTTTTATAGAATTGAAATTGTCACATCTACCTCATTTACTCTTAAAGTCAATCTTTTCCAAATTCTCAAATCAGCCAGTCCCTTTATGAGGCAAACGATCCAGGACCACCCACGATTGCAAGATCCCATGCAAATTAGTAAAAACAACCATCACAGAATATAATTTATTAAAATAGCTTTACTTGTCCTTTCTCTACCTTCCCTCCTTATTCTTTTCACGGAGGCATCCAGGTCCTTTAGGGCACCCATTATCTTAGGAATTTTGGTAGAGCTGAGAACAAAAAAGACTCTCAACTGATGGTTTTGCCTGAATTTGTAAAAGCCAAGGTCCTTTGAGGAGATAATGTTAAATGTCTCAGAAGGAGAGGGTAGTCATTGAAATTTTTTGAGAGCTAAGAGAGAGAGGAATGATTGCTCAAGGCTGCAGAGAGAAAAGGACCCCTCAGTCCCTTCCGCTGGGCCTGGACTCTTTCTCTTGGAGGAGCCGCCCTGCAAGAATGGCTATGGAGTTCCTCTGGAGAGGCAGCACCTCGCCCAAGTGTGCCACAGAAGATGCTGGGCCTGAAGGAATCCCACGGTGTCTCCATAGCAACCAGTGGGGTCTCTGGTACCAAAGCAATGTTGTGGTGTAACGGAAAAGCCCAGGCGTCTTGGCCGTTAGAGTGGGAGGAGATGGCAGTTGCAGAAGGTCTGAAGCTAAATTCTTAGCCCTTTCAGAGATAGTTGGGCGCACAGATGCAGAATTAAAATGATGTGAAGGAAAATTATAAAACACACTTTTTTTACACATCTGTTTGTGGACTAGGATTTATTCCTACTACACCAACATTGAATATAGCTTTGCAATTTTCAGAACTGTTTTCTTACTTGAATTAATTTATGCCTTAGGATAAGTAAATGGATAAATATGATTGCCACCCTTGCTTTACAGACCAGGGACTTGGGATTCAGAGAAACCGAATCATCCATCTAAGAATACACAGCCAACTTAGCGTTCAAATCAGGAATCAAGGTCAGATCCACCTGCCCCTAAATTTCATATTCTTTTCAACATGCCATTTTGCCTTCCCAATGGGAAAATTAATACCACTCTTTAGATACTACTGAGGAAATGGCTGGAGTTTTTAAAATATAACTAAATCACTCATTTAGGCCATAGCGAATGCTCACAGCATAAGCCCTCGATCACAGGTTCTCAGGGTCTTTGTGGGATAAGCTTCCCCAGAATTTTCTCCTCAACTGCTTCCAGACCCAGGCTCCTTCTCAGACCCTGGACATTCTTTTCTTCTTCAAGGAAGCTGCCCTCTCCTGTTCCATGCCTTAGTGTCACACCACTGCTACGCAGTGGGACATCCTTCCCCAGGTCTCCCCTTCCTTGCTGCCCCCCAATATAAACACAGGGCGCTGTTCTTCTCCAGGGCTTTGACTAATCCACAGGGAAAGAGCCAGTGCGTGACAGCTTATATAGTAAGGGGGGTCCCCGTGCTCTCAGCATGGCAGTGTGACCCCTTAACCTGGAACCTCCAGCTCTAATTCTGCTCCTCAGGATGAAGATGTTATCCAGGGAGAATGTTAAGCGCCGTCATTTTCTCATTATCCATTGACAGCTACCGCCCGCCCCGGCCCCGGCCCCGGTTTTATTTCTCACCCTGTGCAATTCACAATCCCTGGTGAGTCATTTTAACCTTACCCTCTTCTTTCATTCTTCTTTCTTCTTACTCATCTATAAAAACACCGACCCTATGTGAACCCTACATCCTCCTTGTTCGTGTCTATCCCAGAACAGCTGAGAAAAAAATTAGAAACAGCTGCACAGAATCTCGCAGCCCAGATGACTGGTGCCACAGTAAATCCATGACCCGCATCCCACACGAGCCGTCAGCAGTGCTGACCCAAACACTACGTTCCTCCGGTCTTTTGTCCCCTACAAGACGACTTCCGCCCGTCTCCTTTCTCCGGAAGCGTGCCTGGCTCTTCCTTCCTTTCTCACATAATGACTGTGTGTCTTATATCGTCTTACCCGGGCCACACCGAAATCACTTACATCCGTTTTCTCCTTTCCTCCAGTCCCAGTGGACGAAACGTCCCCTTTTCTACCAAAAGCCCACGCCCCACGTCTGTCCCCTCTGCCTCCAGGGCGTCACCCTTTCCTCTCCTAGGCCATCTTCATCTGCAAGGAAACATTCTTTTCGCACGCAATTTTACTTGAATATCGCCCATCTTGATAAACCCCCCTCGTCTCTCTTTCAACTCCTTCTGCCCTTGGAGAATGTCCGGTTGCTCCTCTCAGCAACACAGTAGGACCTCCAAGGGAGTTGTCCCCATACACAATATCTCCACATCCTCTCTGAAGTGGCACCCGCCATCCCATCAAAAAGCGTCCAGGGGGCAACTACTTTCATGCTGCCCAAATGAGCGCGCGGTCGCTGCTCCTTATTGCGTTCACTCCTTCAGCAGGACTCACCCGCACGGATGACACCCTCGACTCGTCACTTGCCGCCACCTTCTCCTGGTTTTCCCCTTATCCCACTGGCCTCAGTATACCTCGGTCTCCTCTTTGCTTGTTACCTGAATAACGTGCTGCCTTCCCTCAACATTCTGTCCGGGGCGCTTTGCTCTTCTCTGACACGTTCTTCTGAGGTAACCTTATGGATCCCCATAACTTTAAATATCAGTGGTCACTGGATCTTTCTGAATCCTGAAATAGTAGTTCAGTTGTGCCGAGCTCCAGACACTGATACGGAACCAATTTTTCCCCACGTAATTAAATGTCTGAACACTTTGCCCATTGTTCAAGCCAGAAATCTACAGATCAGTTCATTTTCTCCCTCAGATCTACCCATGAAGAGGGCCTAGTTTTAGCTCCGAAACTGCAGTTCTATCTTCCTGTCTCCACCTGTCTGTCCTCTTGTGGCCGTTGTCACCATCATTTCCAACCTGGACTTTACGACTCCACTGACAGTGCTCGTCCCTCCTAATCCTGTCTCTCTGCAGGGGCTATCTCATAGCAGAAAAATAATCCTTTCAAATCGTAAACCAGATCATCTGACCCTTGTGCTCTGCACCCTCCAAGGGCTTCTCCCTTCACTAAAAGGAAACTCCACCTTCTTGTCACAGCCCACGGCCAGCTAATGACCCCCACATCCTCCGACCCTGCCCCATGTCCCTCTCTCTGTTCCTTAACTGTAACCCCATCAACGTCTCTACATGTGCTGTTCCTTCTGTTGGTAACTTTCTCCCCCAAACTCACCCTCTGGCTATCTTTTTCTCAAAAGTCTCAGAGAGGACTTCATGCCACCCATCTAGAATACCCTAAATTTTAGCTCTTTATTTGGTTCCTTCTTTGGACTTATCATAGTCTGTGATCTTTCCGCTCTTTGCTCTAGTACTTGATTGAACCCATTTCCACATCAGAATGCATGTTCCATGAGCAGAGACAAGGGCATCCTTGTGGGTCCTTGTACCCCCAGTCTCAGCACTGAGAGGGGCCCATAGAAACTGCTGAGAGAGAGAGAGCAGGACCCCAGCCCCCCCCCCCAATAGATCAACAATGGAAAATAGATTAACTTCGGTACTGCACTTACAGGACACTCAGATCTTGCTCTAGATTCCACCGCTTTTCTAACAATAAAAAAATCCCAGGTGGGACATAGCAGACTGAAGGTCTATTAAATGCAGAGGGTCTGGCCCAACGGGACTGCACTAGGCCATGGACTTGACTTTGTGAACACAGATTCTAGGGAGTTCTGTTCTGTCAGGCCACATGGATAAAAGTCACACTTTACTCAGAGTGATTGACACCTAGGTCTGTCATTTCTGACTATCTGCCGTGTCTGATCATCGGTGTTATGCCTTTTAGCATCCTCATAATTAGTTCGGTAATCCAACCCTTCCCTGATCTGATATTTTTGTAGTTTAGCCTTTAACCATTATGACAATCAGAGTCCTGAAGCAGTTTGCTGTGCCGCATGGCCAATAAGAAGATTATGATGACTGGTGCTTTTAAAATCCATCTTGGCCTTGACTTTGCATGGCCAATGAAATCATTCGTTTTTTTTCCAAGGCAAAAAATCTGTGCAGGAAAGCAGGGAGTGGGTTTTATGACTGATTTCTCATTGGGTTATGTCTGGGGAAGCTTTCCCGTCTTTTTTAGTTTAATGTACATGCCTATTAATTTCCAAACTTCTGCAATGTGCCTGATTTAGAGAACTATAGGAGATAATACCCCTCCTGTTAACGAAACTTATTTAGAATCGTGGTGCTTCCAGACAAAGAAATATTCTCAATACTAAAAAGAAACAAACGACATGGGTGAATCTCATATGTTTCATATTCATAAGCAAATGCTGCCAGATTTAAAAAGTCACATATCGTATGATTCCGTTTGAATGACATTCTGAAAAGGACACATCTGTAGAAACAGGAAACAGCTCAGGGTTTGACAGGGCTGGGAGGGTGGCGGGGGGCGGGGGGCAGGGAAGATTGACCACAGAACGAGGTGTGAGGGAATTCTCTGGAAAGATGGAAGTACTCTATCTTTGTTATGGCAAGAGTTACACAGCTGTATGCCTGCTGTGGTAACTTTTACGTGTCAACTTGGCTAAGCTACAATACCCAGGTTGTGGATGTGGTTAACACCTATAGCTGTTTGACTTTAAGTAAAGATTATCCTTGATAATGTGGGTGGGCCTCATCCAATCAGTTGAAGGGCCTTCAGAGCAAAACAGAGGTTTTCTTGAGGACGAAGACACTCTGCAACAGACTGCATTACCAGCTCCTGCCTAAGACTGTCCAGGCTGCTGCTTTTCCCTATGGATTTGAACTTATCAGTCCCCACAATTGTGTGAGCCAATTTTTTGGAATAAATCTCTTTATAAATATATATATATATATATTTTTTCTGGAGAACCCAACACATACATACAAATTTATCACCATTTATAGAAAAATACACTTAAAAATAACGAATTTTACTATAAGTAAATTATACCACAATAAACCTGATTTTAAACAAACAAACAAACAAAAAAACACTGATTCAGAATCCTGATCCAAATTCTGCTTTGAGATGTTGAGAGAAAGCGTGTGTACAAGTGAACACGCATGCGAGTCAGTGTACACATGCCTACATGCCATACGTGTCTTTGTATGTGTTTCTGCAAAGAGTATGAAGAAGGTGGGAGTTTGCAAAAAAAACCCTTAATCATAAAAGTGGATAAAAAATGATGAAAAGAAGTCACCATCCTGGGCTGATTACAGCTAAACGAGGGGGCCCCAGCATACCAGGACATCAGTTGGTTTCTGTAGTGCACTAATGAGTCCTAACACGTGGGTAGGGAAATTAAAAGTCAACTGTTATATCTGTCGAATACTCCCTATACAAGGCGCTGTGGTAGGAGGTTCAATGTAAACGAGGTGAATAAAATATGGCTACTGCCCTCTGTGTGCTCACGGTCCGTGTCGGTAGACATGTGAACAACTCCGTGAATAACCGGAACCCTGGACACAGTCGTGGAAAGAAATCAGACAGACACAGAAAATTCTATGGAACGAGGAAGATGAGGTTCTTTACCTGTGCGGGACGGTCAAAGAGGGCTTCAGAAAGTTGCATTAAAGCTGGACCCAGGGAGGAAGAATACAATTTTGAGAAGCAGAAAAGGAAAAACTGGGAAAGAGGGTATTTGGGAATGAAAAAACAGAACTAATAATAATAATAATAATAATAATAATAAAAGTGCAAATCCAGGGAAATATGGACTTTAAGAACTGAGGGCTCCAGCAAGAACAAAGACGTAGCCAGTCAGGTGAATTCAGTAAATATTTGTGGAGGGATTCCTACGGGCCGGTTTGGCCAGGGCACAAGGTATATGCGAGGAAAGGAAGGATAAAACCAAGAAAGGGGAGGCTAAGGTGAAAACGCTAACAAGGCAAATTGTTAATTAGGAACAGCTTTAAAATGTTCCACTTCCGTGTGAGAAATGAAAGAACCCAGATGTGAAGCGGGTCATCCTGCCCCTTAAGATCTAGCTGATCTAGACGAGCCATCATTCCACACCCCATTAAATGTCTAATATCCTTCTCGGGAGGTTTGCTCATGCCTGGGGTGCTTCGTCATCCTCGCTTCTGGCTTTGATCTTCTACCCCCAATCCCACCCCAAATCCTCATTTGCACATCGGGTCTGGCTGCCATTTCATTATGTCTCCTCCGCTCGCCTCCGGCCATCCCTTCTCATCGCCCCAAGAGTTGGACTCCTGTCTTCTTCATAAACAAAAACCTTCCTTCTCCTCTGTGGCGTGCTTGGGGAGGCTGGAACCATCCTCCGGCCATGTGGAAAAGGGAGAGGAACCTGGACGTGGAGCTCAGCTGTGCTCTGTATGAATCTCCAAACCAGCCCCGGGCCTCTGGGCAGAGGCCCCCAGAGCCTGAGAAGAAGCCGCAGTCAGCCATTGGCCTGGAGAAGCAAAGCTGCAAGGCCTCGGCGGAGGTTTGGAGCCCAGGGCTGGTGTCTGTGGCGCTGCTGCCGCACCGACGTGCCCACAACCATGAGAGAAGACCGGCCTTCCTCTTGCCCCTTCCTCTCAATCTCCTCCTTCCCTCCCTCAGGCAGAGGCTTCCTTTTGTTCCTCTAGTCCTCCCAATAACTATAATAAATGTCCCGAACTGAAGTTCTTTCGTTTGAGTATCCCGGAGTGGTTTTTACTTTCCTGATTGGATATTGATATATGCCTTCCCTCTCCGCCAGTTAGCCTGTCCTGGTCTCCGCAGGCCTCAGCGCCCTCTGAGATGATCCTGGTGACTGCCGTTCACTTATTTACAGTCTCTCTTTCCCCACCGAAGGCGAGGATTAAGAGGGTAGGAATCCTCTACCACCCCGGTCACCTCTGTAGCACCAGCACCGGACGAAAACCTGCTTCACAGCAGATGTTCAATAAGTATGTGTTCGAAGAATGAACACACACGAAAATGAGGCTTTCCTTGGTTTCCATTAAAAAAAAAAAATTATCAGTAGAATTCCTTAGGGGTGCGCAGGTTTTATAGACGGTTTGGGGGCTATGGAAGAAACTTAAGTCTTGAAGTCAGTATCTACTTTGTCTTTCAGACACCCCACTATTTGCCCTCCGTTCTCTCCTCTTCCAAGTCCCTTCTGGCGACCTCCCTTTGGAGCACGCTTACCCAAACTCATCCTGTGGCAGGACAGTCTCTCCCCAGCCCCTCTCCCCGACTCGGCTCAGGGCTTACCTCTGTAGGTCCACACCCTTATCGATGTTCCCCCTCCCCAAACCAGCTCCTCCGACCCCCACTCCCCACATCTCTGCAAGGGGAAGGTCACAGCCGATGGCATTTTTCCCCCCATAGTTCTCTTCTCAGAAGGCAAAATTACTCACAATTTATTTGGGTTTAATACTGCTTCAAAAACATTGGAATATATTGCTTTGTGGTGGATATTAATTTAGGAACGTGTCCTCAGATATAGAGGATAGTGACATGTAAGGATACTCCTTCTTCTGAATCAAATATTAAATTTTCAGGGTAATAGAAGATAATAAAGACCTATAGCCCAACTCTCTGGCTCTTCTCTAAGTGTATATGCCTCATACAAATTCTAATTAAAAGCGGAGTAAGAACAGTGGGTACATTGTGTGACATTTATACCCTTCTATTGCCGCAAAAAAAAAAAAAAAAAAAAAATCTTCCAGTTCAAATGATTTCTGATGTTAGAAAAACCGACTATAAAAAGTGTGTGTGCGTATGTCTGTATTGCAAATCTTGACAGAAGAGATGCAATTTCCTACATAATTTGAATGTACCTTGCTCAGAAAATTCACAAACTTGGGGAGTAACCTTCAGACAAGGTCAGAATCAGTAGCTCCTTTAATACTGAGAATCAACCGCAGGACTGGCCATTGCCGAGGGCCGCTCAGAGAGAGGCCTCAGCTGGCAGAGGTGATGCAAAGGGAAGGCAGGCAAAGTAGAGGAGAGAAAAATAGGAAAGAAAATGAGGACATTCGAAGGCAATCAACAGTTGCCTCAGGTGCGTTTTGCTGTCTTCGCGGTGTGACTCAGCCTGGCTGCAAACAATCTATAAAAGGCCCCGCGAGGCCAGCGGCAGAGTACGTGTGTCGGGTCTGCCGCTCTGCCCACGTCTGGGCTTGCGATGCCGCAGCTGCACTTTGTTTCTCTGAGGCAGGAGCTGCTGGCCACTCATTTCAGGGTTCACTGGGAAAAATGGGAGAAGTCACTACCTTGTTAGCGTAATAGTCATTATTCCCTGCACTCATTGCTTCCTAAAATAAAAGTTGACCATGTAAGTGGAGAATTTTGTTAATCAATCTAAAAAGCCTTGCTCAGCAAAAGAAATGGGGTAAATGAGCGGCAGTTGTAATAAAAAAGTCTCAATTCTTACCTCAAGCTAGGGGACCTGAAGCCTAGGTTATAAATGTGGGCAAGTCTCCCCCTAGTGGACAAATGACCTCACCTTTCACTGGTGAAAACCGCACCAATTTGGTGAAACAAAAATTCATAATTATGAAGGAGAAAATAAAGAAGTGGTAAATTTGTTACGATGACCCAGATTTCTACCTCAATTTCTAAAGGTTTTTTTTTTTTTTTTTTTTTAGTGCAAAAGTGAAACTGAGTTAAAGTTTTTGAACTCGCTTGAGAATTTTTCCCCTTCAGGTTTTTTTCTATTAGTCAGTTGACTATGACTCTGAGAGTAGGTGGATAAAGTGCAGTTTTCTAGGTTTGAAAAGGCCCAAAGTCGCTTCTGAGAGGGGCACCATATTTGAGGACAAACCAAGACATTTTGTGGGAAATAAAGAGTGACTGAAGAAGGATGATCCTATTTTCATGGACAAAATGAGTCTTGATGTCCTTGCCTCTTGATCAGTGACCTGTTAGCCACCTCACTCTCATGGGGTGTCCTCGTAGTAGCACCCTATGCCAACTCCACCCCTGTTCAACCCGGCAGCTGCACCCTCCACTCGTCTGAAAGACAGATGTGGTGAATCATCTACGTCCTTGACTGGTCTTGACCAGGGCTCCACAGTCTTCTCCAGCGATCTGTGGCTGTAAGGAGGAGCGCTTGAACAGCAGTGCATGTAGTAGACCCAGAAGCGTTTCTGGGATTCTAAAATGCATCTGTATGTGCATATGTGTAAGTGCACGTGAGTGTGTGTGTGCGTGTGTGTGTGTGCGTTTGTGTGTGTCTTTACAGATAAAAGCTTACAGACTGGGAATTCTCCAGGTTTTCAAAGTATGTGTGACCTAAGAAACACTATAAACCACTGATGAAAAATCTCACTGCACTGCAAAACCAAGCCACAGCGGCAATGGGGTGCCCGGGCTGCGGCATCAGAGAGCTTAAATTCAAGTCCAGCTAGGATTCCTTAGGAAACTAACTTTAATCTCTCCGAGCCTTAGTTTCTTCATCTGTAAAATGGGAATAACATCAAAAGTGCTTAATCCATTGAATTAATGAAAGGATGAAATGATATGTCTGCCCTGCACTTCGCAACCCGCTTGAGACGTATTACTTGCTCAGTAAAGGTTGGCCTCCATCGTTATAACAAACTCCTTCCAACATATGTGAAATGTTAGGTTCTTTAAAATTCTAGTGTGTGCATCATGCATTTTCCAGTAATTTTACAATTTTTTGGATGAGATAGAAGGGTTATTTTTGTCTTCTGATAGGAAAATAGGTAATTTCTTTGAAACAACCTAAGTATGTTTCTATCCACAGTGATGGAGTAGATCATAGAATTATATAATTTTAAAGCAGGTAGAGACCTGAATTATTATCCTGTCGTATTTCCTTCAATGACATTTTGTAGATAAAATAATCAAGATGCATCAAAAAAAAAAAAAAAAAATAGATGTCCTATCTGGGTCACTCCAATGATGTGGCCACAATCTGTGGCCTTAACTTCTAACTCTGAGATGATTTCACCATAGCTCTCAAAGACCTTTTAGCCATTTTTTTCCTCCTGTTTCATTAGATTTCATCTCAAAGGTCTATACAAGGTTGAGAATGGTTGTCTGTGGGAAATATCTGTCAGGACCCTGCTCAAACCCCTGGCTTCCTGTACACTTGGCTCAAAGCTCGTCCTTCCTCCCTCCCCATCCCCCCACCCCCACAACTCTGAGAATTTCATACGTCAATCTCCTCACTGTTTATCTTAGTCTTACGAAGCTTATCACATTATAATTCTCTTTTTGTCAGAGTATAAAATTCTTGAAGACAAGAGACACACATGACCTTCATCTAATAGAATCTGACAAAAATAAGGTTCCACAAAGGAAAACATAGAAAGATAGAAGGAATTGGAAGGACATAGATTTCATTGATGAACTTGAACCTGAAACACTCCAGAGGACCAAAGAAAAGTCCATACTCATTGCTGACAATTTCTCCTGGAATGGTCTGGAAGCAATATAAACTGTAATCAGTTTGTAATCAGGGCCAATAGCACAGAAAGGCTGGAGGTGGGCTGTAGGAAAAAAAAATCTAAGACCTTTTCACATCTTGGGGACAGGAGTCTAAAATTTCAAAAAGGCAGAAGATGAGATTCAAGCCTGAAAAGAGAATGTATGTCAGAGACTTGTTCCTAAGAGAATGGCAAATGCTCGGTTCTTAGATCTGGTTCCTAGATGGGGCCCTACACCTGGGTCTAGACCCCAAAGGAAATGGCAGAGCAGACAAGTGCCAGGCATGACCCACGCCTCCAAGACGGGATGAGAGGTGAAGAAGGGGGGGGGAATCCCCAGGTCTGAGGACGAGAAGCCTTGAAAGCAGAGTCAGGCAGGGCCCAGTCTCCCCAACGTTGTCTTCTACTGCTGTTTCTCAGTCATTCCTCCTTACTGCACCTCAAACTATCCCACAATGGGGGAGACATGGCCATCCTCTCTGTCAGAAGAGCAAGGTCCAGATGGAGCAATGGCTTTTAATATTAACATAAGCTCAAATTGCTCTTTGACTCCCCTGAAATACACAGACAAGGAGGGCATTTGTCTGTCTGGATGGAGGATTCGCAGGTTTTGTGAGAGTCTCCGAGGGTCTCTGGCAGAAAACAGGTGCCTGGTGCTGTCCTCGAGCCTCTCAGGTGCTCACAGCTCCCCATCCCTCCCGGAGGGACTCTCTGTCTTTCAGAGTTCTAAGAATTAGGATTCTTTTGAATCCATCTCCTTGTGTCATACATAGGCCAGGCACTGTAGACACCGGTCTCTTGGGGGATCTTTTGAAGTTGCTACAAATTCAATGCTTTCAGAAGATGCTGGACTTAGGAAGAGCCAGACTTGCCTGAGAACCCTTAGGAAGCCAAATAATTTACTAACACAGGAGAAATACAGGAAGCACAATGCAGACTTATTGACTCCAAAGTTTCCCCTTGACACGAGACACAATAGTTTAAGGAAAGTTTGGGGTAATATGTTGACCAATAATCATTATGAAGGAATGGTGACACATTCCTTCTCAAAACAGGCTTTGATCTTGACAGAGGGCATAAGCAACTTGCTTCATTTTATCTTTAAATTAGCTAGAGATTTGCTTTTCAAAAGCTGGGGAAAACAGGTGATGAGTTTTTCTTTTTGACCAACGAAACACACATACCAGAACAAAAGAACATCATCAAGATTCTGCTGCTCAGAAGCAGGGAATTTACAGAATGTTGTTTGAGGTTCTGAGGTTAATTAAACACTAAACGTTATCTGAGCAGCAAGTGAGGGAACAATTCATTGTCCATGGGATTTAGCTCTGTTTCAGCCTACAGTAAATCGCAAATGCTCCTGCAACATCCAGGTCCCAGAGTAAGGATGGAAGAGACTGGCCTAAATACCCCTGAGGTTTCCTCACTCAAACAAGCAGCTTTTGAAATGGGCATTTGAAGAACAAAAGAAACAAACAAACTAAAATGGACTTTCGAGTCTCCTCTTACATTAGATGCTGAAATCCATGATGTCACCTTCCATCCGCCCAGTTCCTTACACAGAGTCCATTAAAACCTCAGACGACTGTGGCCTAACAGAGAAGGAAGTGCCAGAGGAAATGAAGATCATCACCTGGGCACCTGAGCACAAACCATGTCCCAGACGATGATGGCTGATCCCTGTGAGACGCTGCTGGTCACCTGCTCGCAGCCCTCTCTCCTTCTTTACTACCAGAAAATTATCTTGTTCAGAAATTTTAAACAGATAAATTACATTTGCCAACTTTGTTCAGGCTGGGAATGACTATATCACAGAGTCCAGGCCCCTGAGATGTAGGCACAAAATGGGGAAATTTTCCCAAAAGGTCCTGAGTCAACTAATAGTGCGTTTTTGGCTCTTTCTCTTTTTTCCTCATGGAATGAAAGCAAGATGCTGAACTTGGAGCAGATGCCTAGTGTTCACCTGGGGACATGCACGGGGACAAAATTCATGTGCCAGTGATGGCTGAACAGAAAGTTCTCGGGCCCTGGGCAGCATTGCGGAGCCGCCATATCAGCCCTGAACTCCCTGACTCTAGCCTTTTTGTCATATGAGAAAAATGACATTCCTGATTATTTGTCATTAGTAAATTGAACTTTCTCATATCTGTAACTAAAGAATGCAATCCCTATGGCTGCAGTATCCATACTCTCTTGATGATTTGAGGTTCTATAAGTTTCTTGAAACTAAATGAAAATCTAGTTCGAGGAGAAATATGGGGAAACTATGGTTTTCCTCTCTTGATTATCAAATGGAATTAAATTGTTTCTGGTCCTCGGTGAGATAGAGACTCAAGAAAAAAGAAACTGTTTTAGAAAAGACAAGGTATTATTTCACACATTTGACTTTATAGCTTCTAAAATTCATGCATGCGACAAAAGCACGAAATGAAGAAACGACTTCAGTATGACACCAGAAAATGGTACTGTGTGAGTTCATCGCCTTTCACAATTAGAAAGAGACTCTCGCTGGCGGCATCTTCCTCCCTAGGTCCTGGCCGTCCCTCTTCACTATCTGGGGGCCGCTTTTACTCTGTCTGCTCAGATCTTTCCCCTCTTTTCCTTTGTATCCAGGTCCTGGGATCGCAAATCCTTCTTATGTCAGCTGACCAAAGGAAAATTCGAAACTTCTCTATTAGGTACCACAGCTTAGTCTCCTGTGTTTCATCTTCTCCTATCAGTTCACAGTGAAAGAATTATTAATACGTTTTCCTGAACCAAATTTGTAGTTTCCTGGTTCTCTACTTTAGCTTTCCTTTAATAACTTTCCAAACTACAAATCAAAATTTTAGGCTGGGTTCAAGTTCAAAGTAGCAGAGCTTCCCTCTTCCCAATGTGACGATAAGCACGAAGTGGTGAAGGGTGGAGAGGCCGCGCTGGAATCTTTTGTCTCTTACCTTCCAAAGTCAGCCACGTGGTAGTTAAAGGGTTCTCCCCATCTTTTAATACAGATATTCATATAGATCCTATCAGAAAAAAGAAAGAAAGAAAGAAAGAAAGAAAGAAAGAAAGAAAGAGAGAGAGAGAGAGAGAGAGAGAAAGAAAGAAAGAAAGAAAGAAAGAAAGAAAGAAAGAAAGAAAGAAAGAAAGAAAGAAAGAAAGAAAGAAAGAAAGAATGAATCTAAAATTGAGGACTGAGAAGCACCGTTAAATGATAAGAACAATACAAAACCAGCTACATGAGTTCAACCTTTAACCGACTTAGCAGCAAGAACCAGAGTCCCTCTTTCCCCAGACGCCTCCTCTCCAGCAAGCTCCCTGGGACTGTGCCTTTTCCCTGCCTCGATTTTTCACACCATGGATGACTCCTGGCTCGGGCATGGGCTAGCACCTGCCTATATTGATGACACTCCAATGTCACCTGTCTTCGTGGCCAGAGTGCCTGCTCCTGTTGGAGTGGCCAAATGCCTGACAGCCATTGTCACTGGACTGGGTCCAGCTGAGTGCATTCTTGATAAAGTGTCAGGGCAGAACTACCACCACATTTCCCCATCTCTCTCTCTCTCGCTCTCTCTCTCTCTCTCTCTCTCTCCCTCTCCCTCTCTCTCTCTCTCTCTCTCACACACACACACACACACACACACACACACACACACACACAGTGCACCAAGGAGAGGTGTCCTTTCTGAGTCCTAGTTACCTCATCTTTCAAATGGGGTTAATGATTACCCACATGATTTGTTCAGGGTTATACAAGACGATAGATGTTAAATACTTAGTATGAGGTGCCTGGTAAACTGGTACTTTAAATGATGGACGTCTTCCTTTTTTAGTCACTTGGAGACTGGGAAGCCAGCAAAGCTCTTTCTTCACTTATTTCTGGTGAGTGGCCTCTCTGGTGTGTTTCCCCTGTTCTTTTTTTCTGCCAAGATTTTAAGAAGAAATGTGTTGCTCTCTGGTTCTTTCTTCAGTGGGGACGAGTCCCTCCCAGCGGGGTAGATCCCGAGGTTCCTTCTGTCCCCATCCTCAGTCACCCTTTCTCCTGGTCCCGCTCAACTCAGTAGACAGCCCAGGTAATGTACATACATTTTTTAAAAAATAGTAAACTCTGGAATATGGAGGCTTGCTTCCCTGCAGTTAGGCTGCTGATGCTCTTAGGGGCACGGTGGGGGTGGTCTTGCCCCCCTGTGGAGAAGGTCAGGCAAACAGAGAAAACACCATTCCCACACAGATGGCAGTGAGTCCTCTAAGAAAAGAGAGAAAAAGCATGGGATTCAGACCAGAAAAGGTAACCATCTAGAGGGGTCACTTGAGATGAACTTGAGATAAAATAAGTAGGATTTTAACATGCAAAAAATAAATGAATAACTAGATTAGGAAGGCAGTCTAGGCGGAAGGCAAAGCGAGAGCAAAAAGGCAGAGGTTGGAAACCAGGGGGCATTTTCAGTTTGGCTCAATCAGTAGCTAAACCTCTGGCTTATCAAAGTAAAGATTCACTTTGGTTGTTGATGCTGATTGGACCTTTGTCTTTTATATGTCTTATTCACTATAACTGGAGACCAGAAAAAGGCTCTTTTGGGAAAATATAAGAAAGTTGCAGAGAGGCTGAAAAATCAGCCTTGTGACCTAGAATCATGGGAACTGGCTAGATTTTCTCTACAGAGATTGTTGTTGTATCCTGGTAAATTAGAAGTCACTATAATATGTCCACATGATTCTATTTTGGTATATACATATGATCCTATCTAGCTCTCTCCATACACACGTTTGGTATGTATATTTGTATGACTACATGTAGATGTATATGTCATTTGTACCTGTATATATTCATACATAAGTACAAATATTTAGCTGGAATTATAAATGACTATGTATCTCTTGTTGGGAAATTAGAGGAAGTCATTTTTTCCCCTATTTTCTAAGACTTCTGCACCAAACGAGTGTTGCTTTTATAAGGAAAGTAACTAAAATTTTCAATAAAATGGAAAATTAAAGATCCACATCTCCTAACTCTTTTCTTTCTACTTTCCTTACTTAGTGAATATTCAGTGAGGTGGTTTTGTTTGGACAAGAAGCTCAAGTATGCAACAAAGGAACATTAGAATACAAAACAAAATGGCGCCTTGTTCATTTTAACCGTTGCCTTGAAAACGTCAGAGAACTTGAGGAACTAGAAGTAACTTCAGCTAAATCAGATCTGACCTAGGGTAGAATGGTTATAGTAATGAGCTCCCGCCAGGCTTCATATTCAGAGCAGATGCAAGAGATCTTTAAAACCTGATTTAAAGAATCCTACTGAGATTTCCTGCTGCTCCAGAGCAACGAGACTGATGAGAATAGAGACTGTGAGCTTCCTGGCCTCTGTTACTCCTCCTCACCCCCATCCCAGGGCCGATGCAGGCCATCTCTGGCCCTCTGGTGGCAGAGGAGAGGAACTGAGTGAATTGCCATCCTAGCTGTCTAATATTCTTACTCAGCTCTCACTTGGCACACCTGAAGAACGCTGTACCTAGAGTTTGAAACTTCACCCAAATTCTCAGAGCAGTTTTGCATAGAATGTTGTTTATTCACCCAAATTCTCAGAGTAGTTTTGCATAGAATGTTATTTATTGCTCATGTAGAAACAGAGAGAATTAGTGAGTTAAAGAGATGAGTCCAGAAAGGTAGAAAGGAGTCACACCCCACATAGCCTTGAAGGTATTAGTTTAGCTTTATTCTAAATGTAGAAAGAAGGCATTAGAAGTTTAGAGCAAAACAGTGTCATGTGACAGTTGAAAGGTCACTCGTACTGTTTAAATGGAGCAACACAGAGTGGAAGCAAGGGAATCAGTTTAGTGACAGTGATCTAGGAAAGAGAAAATGTGGTACTCACACATATACAAGCATACACATGTATGTGTGTGTATATGTACATATATACTTACATGGAAATATCTATTTATATGTGTGTTTCTGTTTACTTTAAATGAAATGGCCACTATGCTGTGCCCTTATGTAATATTTTTCTTGTAATAATGATTTTTCTTATCCCTTCTTCTGCAAAAATCATTTTGACAGGTGTCTAGTGTTTCACTGGATGGTTTTGTCAGTTTATTGAACTAATTTCTTGATGTTGGTCTTTTCTTTCCAGTTTTTATTGTAAAAGATTGTGCTTTCAAGAATATCTTTGCCAAGAGATTGTTGAGCATGTCTGATCATTTCTTTAAGGTTAATTATTCGAAGTAGGACCAAGTCAATGGTTTTGCTCTTAAAGGTTGTGATACAGAATTCCAAACTGCCCTCCGCAATGGTTGTCCTCACTTAGACCTGTGTTGGAGTGTTTGTTGATGTTTGTTTCCTCGAACTCTTCTCTTATAATTTAAATTTGCTAAGTTAATGGGCGGAAGTACTGCAGTTATTTTAATTAGTATCTCTTTGATTATTAATGAGGCTAAATATATACAGCATCCCTTTTATTTTCCTATACATTGTCTTTAAAGTAAAGCATTCAGTTAAGGAGCATGAGGATCCTTAAAAAACGGTAGAAGAATGTAAATTACACAGGAAAAATGTGTCAGCATCGGTTAATTCTCTGTAGCTTATTATTTCTTAGACCTCTATGAAATCTTTACTGCTGCATGCTACCTAACTTGCTGAGCAGGTCGGCAATGAATGTAAATAAAAGTAAATGCTTTGGTAGCTGTTTCTCGTTTCTACCTGGTGTGTGAGATGTGGAGCTTAACAAATGATCCTGGAATACTCTTGCGAATTCCCCTACTGGTCGCACTGTAAAATTAATTGAACAATCAGGGTTTGTGGCTCTCTAGTGAAGAAAGGGAACTCAAATTGTCAGGCAAACCACATGAGTAACAAAGCACTGACTCCTCCAAGAGACATAGTCTAGGAAACAGCTTTCAAAGGCCATCCTTACATGGTAACAGAATCAAATGACTCAGCCAGGGAGCCGTGTGGGCCAAAGCCCCACTTAAATGTACATGTAGCCTGCACCTGCTAGAGGAAAGGAGTCATGGTCAATTTTTATTGGTAAAACGTTAAAAATAAAATAATTTAGACAAGGCTTCTCAGTAAGGAGATATAAAAGCTGAGAGGCTGGTAGTAAATAAGTGAACGAATTTTGGTTTTCATTTCCAAAGATTAGTCTTGAGCTTTTATTGACTCGGGAGCAAATAGGTAGCTCATTCGATAAAGTTCTAACTTGGAGTCTGAATAGCTTTTGACTTTAATCCGACACAGCATAAATTGAGGCAGAAGTGGGGTTGGTCGATACGTGTTTCTTTTAGTGAATATGAAAAAGATGGAAATCTCTTTTTTCATCCATTTTTCTATATTGAATTCTGAACTTAAGGTGGGGGGAAACAGCTGAAATTACATAATTTTGATTCCTTTAAATACTAAGAAATCATGGGCCTCGGGACCCTTACCATCGCATCAGGATCGAGTTTCAAGCATTAACACTTTACACCAAATCACTGTCTTCCCCAAGGACATCATTTAAGCACTATCACTCAACAAGCCAGTCATGGGAAACTACACTGAACTTGGATTTTGATCTTGTTCACCCCAAGGAGACTGTAATAAAGTCCCAGAAGGATGGAGCCTTCGAACAAAAGAAGAAAAAAGAAATAGTATTTATTAAGCACCTTCTCTGTACCAGGCCCTCTATTAGGGCTTCACACGTTTTACTGCAATTAATTCTCATAACAATAACTTGAGATGGACACAGATATCCCCATTTTCCCGACGAAGAAATGGGGACTCAGAGAAATGAAGGAGCAGGACCAAGGCCCCAAGGCCAAGGGGACATTTAGATCTGTGTGATCTTAAAAGATGATGAACTTCTACTGCTCGTCAATGTTATAGATTTCAGGATCTAGAGAAAACTCCTCCTCAACTTGAAAAGTAAGAGAGAGGGTAGTAGGACAGTGTCGCCTGCCCGAGCCAGCCTGACAGGCCTTGACACACAATCCAGTCTCACTCATATTATGTGTAGGAGGTCCAAGGACTTACACTGAGTTCCCGAGAAGGGCCTGAGATGGAAATTTGTGTAAGGGAGTGAGCACACAGGCCCAGGAGGGGACGAAGATAAGCCTACGTATGGTTTGGGGATCCCTGGCTGATCACCAGCACCAGCTGCCAGGCATGTGGGTGAGGCCGTTGTGGGTGGCCCAGCCCCAGCGACCCCATGCAGAGCAAAGAAAGCCACCCCCACTGAGCCCTGCCCAAAGTCCTGACCCAAAGACTCACGGGCCACATCATGGATTTTGTCTTCAGCCAGCTAGCACATTTCGGTGTGGCTTTTTGGCATTATAGATTATTAAAACACAACCAAACTCTGTATCAGATGTGGGAAGAATATTCCCTAAAGCAAAATCTGATTACTATTTCTAGCAAAAATGTGTGTATCCTAGGGAAGAAAAAATATGTTAGAATCACTGAGAGATGAGACTTGGACCTGGTCCTTGAAATCTGCAGCCTTGACATCCTTGGGAGCACATCTTGTTAACCTTTGTCTCCTGGTCATTTTTCCTGAAATTCGGCTTCTGGGAAGAGAGCATTGGCTAAGCCTAGACAGGGCTGGAGGCCCGTCCTGGTCCAGGAATGAGCACCAAATGCTTGGTCCTGGGAAGCTGAACCCCAAACGGTGTGCCATGGAGCTACGTGCATCCTCGTGGAAGCATCCTGAGGGGAGGGGCTGTTATGTCCCACTTCTCTGAACCTTCACCTTCCGAGGTGGTCACCTTCCTGAAACCTGCTTATGCAACTTCTTTTTAGATTTCAATTCTACCTTTCAATGAATTCCTTGGTGCTTGCAGCCAAAGAGCCTTAACTAAGACACACATCTTGAGAGCAAGTAGCCTCAGAACACAGTTCTAATTTAGCAGATGTGGAAACTGTTTAATTGCATTGTTCCTGGTATACAGCCAGAATCAAAGCCCAAGCTTCTGACTTCCAGCCCAACACCTTTCCTCTATTCCAAAGGAGGAGAAAGCTCTGGGAGAGAATTTCCATTTTTCAGATGGAGTTCAGCAAGTCAAAGTCCACAGAGGGTGTGTGTATGGGGGGTGGGGGGTGGGGGTTACCACCTCCAGGAATAACCTAAAGACCCAGACCCATGGGTAGGCAAACCTCACAACTGAATCTACTCAAAATTCAGTCTTCTCTAAGGAGATGGCTTATCTGAGGCCAAAACGCCTTCAACTACTTACTGAGTTAAGTAGTTAACTTATGATTTGAATCAATAGCAAAGACATACATTTGCCCCTTCAAAATTCACTTCTAAAAATTAATGAAAACCTAGCTTATAGTAAATATATTAATTGGGAAAGTTATTCGTCGTACTTAGTAGGTCTCAGCATTAAGACAAAGGCCCTGTAGAACACTTGCGAGATGCTCCTAAAACCCGCATAATCAAGTCATTAATTTACACTTTTAAACTATGAATAAAAAACTGCAAATCTGTTATTCATGAATTTGCTTAATCAAGTAATTTCTCTCTCTCTCTCTCTCTCTCTCTCTCTCTCTCTCTCTCTCTCTCTCTCTCATCCCTAGGTTACAGGTGTTTTTCTCTATTTTCTCCATGGAAAGTGATTTTTTTTCCTTTATTTTTCCTTTCTATATTTTTCAAGAAGAGATGCCCTTCAAACAGAAGACATTCCTATTTTCAACAACATATATTGGTGCTTATCCGTACTCCTCATATTTTTATAGACTCTAGCTTTATTAGCTTTTCTGAATTTTTATAGCTCTCTCATTCTGGCAATTAAATATAGTTTCTTACATTGTTACTTTCCACCGTGATTTCAGCTTCAAGATTACATTTTCGGTAATTCCCATAAATCTTTTTTCTTTTTTTATATGCCTGATAGTTCACACAGAGTTGTTAAGACAGATTTTTTTTATTCATTCTTTTCTTCGATAAATATTTTCAAAGAACATTCTAGGCATTAAGACCGGTACTCAGAACGACCAAGATGAATATAATACCGTTCCTGGTTTGAAGACATAATGAATGAATGAATGAATGAATGAATGAATACCCCTCTCAGTCTTATCCAACTGTCTTATCACTGGAAAGAGGAATTAAACCTTTTAGGGTATTATAGAGCCTAAGGTACATCCAAGTGACATTCTAAGAAGAAAATGCACAGACATAGACAAAACAAGTGAAAATACTCAACATTCTTAAATATCCTAGAGGTTGAAACACCTGGACTTGGAATCTGAAGGCCAGGGCTTTGGTTCCTGTTCTGCTAAAACTAGTTTTGTGACAACAGATAGTCCTCTCAACCACCTTTAACTTTGGCACCTGTGAAACTGGGAAGACGGACTAGACATTCTCTTAGTTTTTCTCCAGTTCTAAAATTGTATGAACAAAGGTAAAATCCCTTCAGTTTCTAAACAGAAACAACAGGATGAAATTAGAAAAGCTAAAATTAAGGGTAGTCGTGGGATACAAGAGCTTAAGAGAACATAGGAATTTTTTCAAAGAAGAGAGATTAAAGCCTCCTTGGCTAAAGCAATTTAAAAATAAATCCTGATAAATTTCATGACATATACTGTCAGCAACCTAACAAAGTTTTTGAAAAACAGATAAAGAAAGTAAAGGAAGAACACAGAGATAAATAAACTTATTTCTTTCTGGAATATCTATCATTACATAAAATAATTTTACTGCTTCTTCAACAGAATCAAAAGAAATGAAATGATGGTAGAATAGATTTGCAAAGTGTTCAATTAGAGTGACAAATTTACAAATAAATTTTTTTTTCCAATACAGGACTGCCACTTCAAGCCATCAAATGTGTTTGCTATTTTGTGCAGCACGTCAAAATGTTAAGTTAACGAGACACAGGAGTGAATAATATGTCAACATAACGATAAGCCTGAGTGACAAAGTAATCGAATATGAGGAAAACATTTTTGGAGCAAAGTGGTAACAGCTGCAATAAGACATGAGATAAATTGTGCAGGATCCATTTAGCTCAGGAGACCCAAGTGAGGGGGAAAAAAAAAAAAGCAGCAAAAGTTGAACACGAGCTAACTTTGTGTCAAAGTCCAAGGACTGAGGAAACCTTTCTAGACACCAGAGAAAACATACTGGGGACCCAAATCAACTAAAGGAAGCCAAGCCTATTTGAAGGGATGTAGAGGATTTGGATCACTGAGTATCACGGAGAATTAATGAGTTAGAACAGAATTGGAACAAAAGATTTCCATAATGTTATTTTACTCCCTTTTCAAAATTCAGTATTCTTCCTTGGAAAGGTGTACTGTGTCCCCCAAGTGAGCCCTCACAGAGCTTTGGAGGAGAACTTGAGTTGGTTCCAAAGAGGCAGAAGGCAGAAAAATTAGAAGTAGATGTCCAAAAACACAGCCTTGAGTGTAGACAGCTGCGAAACGAAGCAGAGGTCCAAAAGCCTCTGACTGCAAGGAAACATATTCTCAAATGCACAGAACTCAGTTAATGTGTAAGTGAGACAATAGAGACATTACACCTTAATAGAATTGAATTCACTTTTAAAAAACATCAAAGTGCTTAGGTTTTGGGGGGGTTTTGTTTGTTTTTTTTGTTGTTGTTGTTTTTAAGTGAAGTCAAAAAATTCAAAGAGACGACTTCCCCGGCAATAATGTCTCAGACATTTTTACCTGTATGTTATATTTCATGTCTGCTAGCTATGTTAACTTTTACTTTTAAGACTCTTCTATCTTGTAAAATGGCCAGCACTAAATTGGGGTGAGATCTCACAAAACCTTAACAAAGACGTATAAATCACATCGGGATCTGTGGATGAATTAAAACGGTGTGCAGAAAATAAAATGTTACGGAATTATAAGGATATTCTCCCTGTGCTCTGCTCTGATGGGATGTTTTAAAGTAGCATACACTGAAACCAAAGCATTCGCGACATGAGCAAAGAAAGACGATGTGAGTCCAGGGGCACGGATGGATGGCAGGGATAAAGCGCCACCCCTGTATATAAAACACAGCTGCTTAGTGGGTCTGGGGAAGATTCAGGTATCAAGAGACACCTGGAAGTGTAGAAAAACAGGGCAATCTGGAAAAAAAAAAAGGTATTTTGGAAGCTTACCAAGATACCTTATATTCGTGCTAAGTTTTGGATTTCACAAAGCTTTCTGTGGAAGCTATTACCAACGTTTTCCATACAAGAAAACTGAGGTTTAAAGAGATTCCTAGTTTAACCAGCTGCACCAGCTGAAAAGTAGATCTTCACTTCTGATGCCAGGTTGAGTGCAGAATCCATTCCATCGCCTTCTTTCCAAACATCCAGAAATGGACCGAGGCAATCAGGGCACAAGAAAGTTGTCCCAGAGCTCTACTACCTGGAAGACGTGGAGTGGGTGGGAAAGGGAAAGGATGAAAACTAACGTTTCCTGAGCACCAACGACATGCCAGAAACAGAGCTAAGCGTTACACACACACACACACATTTTTCAATCCACCAAGAAGAACAGATCTTTAAGGTCTTAAAGGTCCCTTCTAGTTGGACCCTAGCCTGGATAGAAGGGATGGAAGCAGTCACATTACTGTATCCCTTTAACCAGAGATAAGAGGAAAATGTCGTTAGGAGAGGAGAAGGCTCTGGTGCCTTCTGAAACCAGGATCTGTGTCTCAGTGTGGAAGAGAGAAGCAGATTGTGTCATTTAACAGTCTCCACCTGATCCGTGTGCCACAGCAGTATGATTGCACTTCATGACATGCTCCCCGTGTAACCGGCACCTGCCATACACAGATTCCAGAGTTGATTCCAAACAGCAGGCTGGATCCCACATGAAGAGAGACCATTCCTTAACGCTAGGATGGAGCTCTCTCTTTTCAGACCGTGAGGACTGCTGCACGGAGCCCAATGACAGAAAAATATTTCAGAAGGTGAACGCTCACCATTAAATGTGCACAATTAAAGATGGCTGTTTCTTGAGGGTAGGTAGGCTGCCAGGGAAGTAATCACGTTGAGCTTGATGGCCCAGTATGGAAATGTTAATTCAGTACGTAGCCTTGAACAGCGCAGGGAACAGCTGCTGGTCCCTCACTCCAAATTTCCCCACCCACGTCCCCGCATCTCCCACTCACACATTATATTGTGCCCATAAATAAAACAAAATGAAGAAATGAGTCAGTGATATGCACAGAATTTATGTTTTCCTAAATTATTAGGCTAATTAATACTACCTGCTGTTACAATCTCAAAATCTCACTGGCTTAACACAATAAAAATTCCTAATTTATATCACAGTGAAACGAAGATCAGATAAGGCAGAAAAAAAGTGGGAATGCCCTTCCTTTCTGGGCTGGTATCAGAAGGAGGCATGCTGAAACAGAAGACTTAATAGTTTCAATAAGATCAAGAGTCTCAGAACATAATACCTAGGATGCCCAAGATACAATCGGAAATTACTTGTCACAATAAGAACAAGAAAAATCTCGATTTGAATGAGAAAAGACAATCAGCAGATGATAACACCAAAATTGCACAGATGTTAGAATTATCTCGCAAGGATTTTCAAGTAGCCATCATTAAAAAAATGCTTTAGTGACCAATCACAGACACACTTGGAACAAATAAAAAAAGAAAAAGAACTCAGCAAATAAATGTAAGATATAAAGAAGAATCAAGTGGAAAATTTAGAACCGAATAATACAATAACAAAAATGAAAAAAAAAAAAAAAAACCTCAATGGATGGACTCAACGGTAGACTAAAAATGACAGAGGACAGAGTTCACGAATTATAAGATAGAACGATAGAAATCGCCCACTCTGAATAACAGAGATAAAGTGGATTAAAACAAAATGAATAAAGTCTTTGGCTGTAACAAAGCACCTAATACTTGTTTCATCAGAATCACAAGAAGAAGAGAAAGAGGATGAGATTGAAAAAAATGTTCATAAAAATCATGAGTCAAAATTTTCCAAATTTTTAAAACCTAGACTTAAGAAAATTGGTGAACCCCAATAAGGACCAATTCAAAGAAATGTACACCAAGATCCAGTATAGTCTACCTTTTAAAAACTAAAGACAGAAAAAATCTTAAAAGCAGTGACAGAGGTGACATGTTACCTACAGGGAGAAAACAATTTCAATGGCAGTGGATTTCTATCAGAAATAACCAGGAAGAAGTGCTCTAAATTACTTTGCAATTGCTGAAAGAAAGAACTATGAAACCCAAATTATTTATTCAGGAACAAATATCTTTCAGGCATGAAGGAAAAACCAAGACATTCTTAGGTGAAGACAAACTAAGAAAATGTGTCATCTGTAGACTACCATCAAAGAAATGGCTAAAGGAAGTTTTTGAAACAGAGAAAATGGCAAAGGAAGGAATCTAAGAGCATCGAGAAGGAATAAAGAACAATGGAAAGAGTAAATGTGGGTAAGTACCATGCACTTCCCTTCTCCTCTTGAGTTTTCTAAATTGTGTGTCATGTTTGAAGCAAAATTATAGCACCGTTTGATACGATTATCAATGTATGTAGAAAAATAGTTAAGGCATTATAGCATAAATGCATTAAAAAGAACTATAAATTAAAGTAGAATTCTAAGAAAAGTTTCAAGTAACTTACAGAAAGTTAGGAAAAAGAAAAAACAGGAATAAAATGGTGGACCAAAGTTTAAGTTGTGTATAAAAATGTCACTTCATACATAAAATCTGACCCTTTTTGCCTGCTGGACCAGAATGTTCTGCTTTATGGAGCTTCCCTTGCCTGACTAAGTTACTAAACAAGAGAAAATCAGTTCTCCTCATACTCCAGTCCACATCCATCTTTCACTGTTCCCAGGTCATTAGTAAAGTAATAACTCAAATTCCTCCTGGAGGTCATTATGAAATTAAAGTGAAAAAGGAAAAACATACGTATGAAAGACTTAGGTTCTATACTTAAATAGTGTATTGGATTACACATGTATTTCTGAACTGTTTAAGGAGGAAGTGTAGCAAATACACAATGTATTTCGAAATGTACGAAATCAAAAATAGTTAAAGAAAGAGGGATAAGAAATGGATGTGATAAAATGCATGATAAATGTTAATAATGGAATCTAGGTAGTAGGTATGACTAGACTACGTGTTCACTATCAAATTATTTCGTTGATCCTTTATATTTGAAAATTTTCACAATAAACTGATTAAAAAAAATTGAATGACTGCTAAAAGATTTGGGTGTTGTTACCCGTCCATGAGGTTTACTGAAGCAAATAGATCAGAAACCTACAATTTTTGAGGGACTTGTATTGTTAAACAAACAAACAAACAACAACAACAAAAAAGAAAACAAAGAAAGCATGATCCTGGCCTTAAAAAGTCTTTGACAGTTTAAACCTTAAAACAGTCCTCAAGAAACCAACTTCACACAAGCAGACTATGAGTTATCAAAGTTCTGCATCTCCCATGGAAAGCAAACTCTTCAACGCCCATTTCAGAAGTGGAAGAGGAAAATAGGTAAGAAGGAACCTCTCGGAGGCTGGAACCGGGTGCAGGTCCATAGGGCAGAATCAGGGTTTATTCCAAAAAGCTGCAAATTAGGTAGGTGGCCTTCACGGTGCCCGCCCAGCACGGCCCACCATTCCTATGGACCAGCAGAAGACAGTGTCTTCTCTTTCTGAATGAGAGTTTTGCTGACATCCTTTCTACGCACCACCGTTGCCTATGGAGGGTGGTGGGGCCAATTGATTTACCCACCCGTGAGCTTTCGTGGGGTCAGTAGGACTAATGGAAAGGCCTGCGCATCACGCAGTGATCGCAGTTGGATGTGGTGACCATGCCGAACTTTAGCTTCCTCCCTTGGTAAGGAGGTCAAGTGGATTTTCTGTGTGGGAAGAACAGCAGGATGCACTGCATTTGGTGAACAGAAGGACAGGCTATGGCAGAGACTGGCTAATGCTCCCTAATCTGTAACATATTCCCTCTTCTTAAACACCCTAGTCTACACCCCAAGCTCTCTTTCTGTCATGTGTACACAGGTGACTGAATTCTAGCATATGACATAGGAGCAGACGTGAACTATGAGCAGAAATGACAGGCTTTTGTCAAGCCTGTCCGCCAGCAACTACCCACGCTTCGTCCTCGATGCCTTTTGTCTGCTTGCTGATTTCTTGGAAATGAGCACAGTAAATTTCGAGGCAGCTAAGAAGGAGCCTGGGTCGCTGATTGCTGCTCGCCAGTTATGAACACTCATTTCGAACTCTGCGTGAGGAAGAAATAGACTTCTCCCGTCATTTTTCAGTGAGCCATTTTGCATGTTGCCATTTGTTTATTACCACAGTTGGACTTTCCCTCAGCTAGAGAAGCTCTTCAGCATTAAACAGAAAAGATTAAATCTAAAACATCATAAATGTGTGGATAATAACTCCACCAAAGAGATTTATTTCCTTCACCAATATCTAGGCATCAGCAGGGTACTGAATTTAGGCAGATTTTATTCTAGGTTTTTACACTTTCTGTCTTGGTATTATATATATTTGTAGAGCTGTTCCTGCTAATTGACAGGACATTAGCCTTAAGTAGCATCTATATGTCCAGCCTGGAGTTCCTCTCGGGCAGACAGGCCCTGCAAAGAACCACACCAATCGCTGGCATAATGATTCAAGAAAGCAGAATTTACATTTATTGCTACATTCCCTTCCTGGAATGTTTTTCTGGATGCAAGTTATGCATGTTGATCTAGCAGAAAATGTGGTCCACTCCCTCGCTAAAACAGAGTAAATACCACGAGAGGCGAATTTTTTTTCCACAGGGCAGAGGCACCTTGGCCTGGTAAAAGCACAGCCTGGATGTTCTACCTTCATGGGGAAGGCACATTCCGAGAGCAGTGGGGCGCTGGTGAGGGGAGGAGCTTTGTCCCCAACTGGGTTCATTCTTAGGGGAGGGAAGAACCAGTGTCCGAAGCCACACTGTGTTGCGGTACTCCCTGAGCCCTCGTAAGGAGAGAGGCCACACAGTGATGGGAGGGTCTCGCGTGTCTCTGTGGGGACTGCGTACATACGCCACCCTGAAGGAACTGAGAAACACAGCTACCCATCGAAAGAGATTTGCATTCTGAGCTGGAAACCCACGCCACCTGCTCCTGCTTCTTTCTGCGTTCATGTATCTTGACCTCAAGAGCAGTTCTGCTGCCCGCTCAGAGCCACCACAGGCTTGTGAGGCATGAAACGCCGTCTCCTCCATGCTCAGACTCCTCCCCTGCATCGCTCCACTCAGAATTCATCAGGGGGCATTCTAACTCTTGTTTTCTCTGCATGCACTAGAGGAGTCCGGGTTCCTGGGGTGCAGTCACGCCCATCTTTGCATACTCCGTACTTAGCTCAGGGCCCAGCACGCGCTGAACGACCCAAAGAGTGGAAACGCTTTGTTGCCAGTCTGGGTAACTGGAGCTTTCCAGATTCCTTTTATAGATCTTCCCATTCTTATTTTAGGGCCCAGATACATGATTGCTGGGGGAAAAAAATCTAATTTAAAAAGATTAGGTTTTATGTATAAATAACAAAGGGAAATATTACGAACTGGCTCGAAAGAGTGGCATTCTCACGCCAGGTCTTCCGCCTTCCTGCCGTCATCTCAGCTGTTCCCGGGGTGGAGACCACCTTCGCCCCTTGCCACCCTCCCTCCCAACCCTCCATATCCTGCTGCCAGAACGAACCACCCCAAGCGCCTCCCTGATTCAAAAGCTCGTGTGCTTCTCAATCGGCTACAGGTTGAAGTCCAGACTCCAAGAGTGATACATCTTCCGAGCCTTTCACAGCCACCAGCTTCCGAAGACTTTCTAAAAAGCACGTTTTTCCATCTCTGAAATCGGTTTGCACCTTTTAACCTCTGGCAGCCATGCGGCGGTGGCGCTGTGGGTGCCACACTGCCTGAGAACACGCGTCAGGATGCAGAATGGGTGTCGGCAGCCTGGGGAAAAGGCCAGAGCCACCGCGGAGCACTGCTGTCAGAAACTGGGAGCCCCGAGAGCGGCACTGTACCGAATGCACGTGAGCCTCAGGATGCCCAAAGCGACGATGCTTTAGGCCTTCTTCCGCCACCTTATTTTGCTTCCATTTTCTTTCTTCTCACACGTGAGAGTGATATATGATATCTAAGTCTTTAAAAAGAAAAAAAAAAAAGCTCTTTCAATTAAAATAACTAACCTGTGTCACTGTTTAGAGTTAGCTGGGATTTTTTCTTTCTGAACGGAGCATAAAATAATAGTGCGTCTTACAGTGGGCGATGTTTTTAAGATTTGATTGAAGTTAAATCTATCAATCTAATCGTCCTATTAATTTCTCATCTCTCCCTCTGTTAACCTTTTATAGGAAGCTAATTCCCACCGTTACTGTTTCCTGGATCAGAGCTACAGGTTTCTGCCCTTATGTAATCCATTTACTGGAATGTTGTTATCACCGTTCTACCCTTTGTTTCGACGCCAACTTAAATGTAAGCTCCTCCACAAGCTCTTCCCCAGTTCGGTCCTTTACTGCGAGCTCCTCCAGCTCTCCAGCTCCGCACTGCTTTCGTACTTGTCTCACTTCAGGTACGATCGATTCTTTTGAAACCTTCCGATGGCCCGGGTGCGAAGGTAGGCATCGTAGCACACGTTGTCCCAGAAGATCATCGCAACCACCTCGGGAGGTAGGAATTAGCTTCCATTCTTCAGGTGAGCGCCACCGAGGTACTTCATGTACTTTCCTCCAGTCAGTAGGCGGTAAACAAGGGTCTTTGGGGCCAAATCTGGTCTTATCATTGGATATTGGCTTCTTTCTCTCCACAGCCTGCCTTGCCCATCGACATACTAAATACATTGTTTTGAATTTAATTGACTGTGAAATGCAAAATACCATTCAAAACAAAATTTCCCTCATAACAGAATCCCAAATTTATGTGAAAAACAAACTAAAGTATTTCAAAGTCTACTTTATTGGGCTGATATCCTTTGTTAAATCTCGTTCGTTTAAGAAAAATTAGGATTAGGTTTCATTGTAGGAAAAGAACCATTTAAGCTTTGCCTCAGAAATGCCATAATTAGTTTCCTTGTTCCTTCTGCTATTTTCTTAAATAATAATGCAGAACTGTTGAAAATTTTACCACGACACTCAGTTTACATTCGGAGTAGATTTCTCCTTTC
Source organism: Rousettus aegyptiacus (assembly GCF_014176215.1). NCBI lineage: Eukaryota > Metazoa > Chordata > Mammalia > Chiroptera > Pteropodidae > Rousettus > Rousettus aegyptiacus. The sequence continues at coordinate 39,766,571 of NW_023416288.1, read as the reverse complement.
CGCTTGTGGGAACAGTCAGCCATGGAAAACATGAAGAGCGTTTCCTTGTGACGAGGAGACGACTTGCCTTTTCCCCAACGTAAGAAGCAAGAGCAGCCAGTTTAACCTTGAACTCAAACAGACCCGAATCACAGGTCAGACGCTCCCTGGTTTTGCACTCCTGAACAAGTTACTTGACCTTGCTGGACATCAATATCCTTATTCATAGAATAAAGATTAATCAAAACTACATCACAGTGTCATTTTAGGACTAGTTGATAATGGTACATAAATTTAAGGTATTATTATTATTATTATTATTATTATTATTATTATTATCGTTGTTATTTCTTGATGGAATATTTAGCCATATCCAGGAAGAGAACTGTGATACCATTTGATTTCTGTTTAAAACAAACAAAAAACCCCTTCTGCTATGTAGAGAACAGATGAGAAGGGCTCCAGAGTTGGGTAACCAGAAAATGTGGTGGCAGATTTCCAAATAAGAGACTATGGTGGCCTCTACCTGGACTATCACAGTGAAGATCTTTCAAGGTCCACAACTGAGATGATTTTAGGAGACAGAATCCATATGACACGGTATTGGGCCAGCTGTGAGAAGATATGGTTGACCAGGAATCAAGGATAACCTCTGGGCGTACGGCTTAAGCATCTGGGTTGGTGCTAGTATCATTAACTGACTTGGGGAAGTCTGAGGGGAAATGGGGTAGAGGTCAGGTTGGGGAGAGGGAGCGGGAGTAAAGTAAAATATCAATTCTAAAACAAAAGTCCACTTTCGGAAATTAATAGTACAGTTTTAAAGATCAGAATTCACATTTTTGTCTTAATTTTTGTGCTTTCTTTATCTCTGTCCACATCCAAAATGTCGATCTGAGTAAAGACTCTCTTCTTCTTCTCTTCTTGTGCCACATAGGGAAGAGGAAAAATCACAGAGATCTTCTTATCAGCTTGATTCCTTCCGAGAAATTTTGTAGGTTTTGCTTCTCCTCGTTACAACCATTTGTTAATTCAGCAGTTGAGTCAGCCATCATGACTAAATCTAGAAATTCTCCCTACAGTTTTCCCTGCAGAAGTAACAGTTCTGATCCAGGAATGTAGGTCCCCACAATGGGTTGGCTCTTTTGTCCTTGGAGCCAAAGACGCCTTTCAGGGCCTGGAAAGTTTGATTGTATCACCTGTCATGCCAAAGCACGTTCCAACCTCCTATCTTCCTCTGCACCCTCTTAGAATCACTTTCTCAACAAAACCCACATTGTTTTGTTTGACAAACTCTTTCCTGATTGATTTATGAGCATAAATTCAATTGTTACCTTATGGTCACCATAATCACAGTTGCAATTTCTATTATACCTCGCATTTACAGCAATCACCATTACAAACCTGCATCTGAGTGTCTTGAGCTTCCCATCCCTGAAATTGTCCAAGCAGAGCCAGTCTAGATGATGATGACGGATGAAAGGTGGAATGGGACGACCTCTAAGTAAACTCCTTTCTCTAAAAATCTGTGTATTTCACATTTAATATTTTGCAGAAAACCAAAAGTATTTGCTGCTCACATGGCCATTCTAATTTAGTGAAGCTTTATAGTACCACCCACATTTTAGCTGATGTTATTCATCAGCCAAAAAGCTGAATAAGCAGATTTACTAGGAAAGAAGCTATCGCTGCCATCTTTCAGTGAAAAGGCGCCCTGCGTAGTTGTCTGACATATATTGGGAGTGGCTAGTTTTAAATGAACATCTGTTAAGGAGATAGGGCGCTGCAGTGGAAAAGGCTCCAGTCTTCCCTTATTGCCCTCATCCTGGTACTCACTGAATTTAAACAGGACCCCTCACACCTGTGAGTCTTAAACTCCTCCTATGCAAGATAAAAGGATTTAATTAGATCAAGGTTTCCCAACCTCTGCACTGTTGATTTTTGGGGCTAACTAATTCTTTGTTGTGGGGAACCATCCTGTGAACTACAGGATCTTTAGCAGCATCCCTGGCCTCTGCTCATGAGATGCCATCAGCACCCTCTCCCAGGATATGACAACCACAAATGTGTTTGAGGATATAGATAAAGTTGCTTTTAGCATTTAATTGTTAGAACCGGGTGATGGATACGTGTCAGTTCATTATATTATTTGCTCTAGTTTTGCATATATTTGACATTCTCTAAAACTTTCTACAACTAAAATAATTTTTAAAAGGGAAGATTGTGTCAGATAAGCTACCGAAATGTCTAAGAACATCACAGAATAGCACAGAAATGTATTCACATATATTGAAGTCTAGTGAACATTTAAATCAGCCTACGACTGAAGGAAAAAAGACCCCAGAAAGATTTTTATTTTGTTTTATTTGAAGTGTATGTTTTATTTTTTTTATCACCCTTTGGGTCATTTGCCAATTCACGTTACAGGGCATAGAGGCTGAATAAAGACCGGTGGACTAAAGCCTTCTGGGGGGCAAAGTAAAAAAAATAAAATAAAATAAAATAAGCTGTTCAGAAGTACCAAATGATGAGGACTTACAGAACCAAGATCCTGGAAGAAATAAGGCCACAGAGAAGTGAGCCCAAAATGGTTACCTTTGAGGTATCTGTCAATTCTTGAGTGGTACATGGGGGCTTGGAGAGTAGGTAGTGCTAGAGACCAATAAACCAAGTAAAAAGCATCTACTAAGAGGCTAAAAAGTTGAACAGAAATTTGGGCAGTCTCTTGGTACTGGAGAGAAAAAAATTGGTGTTGGGCTCGCTGGAGAGGTGAAGCTATTACGAATGTCCCAGAGTTTTACTTGAGAACCACCCCTTAAAGACCCCTTAAGGATGAGGGCAAACAGAAAATACATGTGCCTCACAAAGCCCAAAATCAAAGCAATTGCTGCTTACATTAAGGTGATCTGCCTACATTCCCTCTGCCTGCCAGAAAAATATCAAACCCACTCTGGAGGAAGATAAAATCTTCCAAAGCCCCATATTGGTTTTCGTGGATAATATGTGGCATTTAAATTAATAAGTATGCCAGGAAACTGGACCAAATGACTAAAAGGCAAGAGAAAAGGAAAAAAGAAAACAGAAAATGGAAACAGATCACATAGGTGATCACAATATTTAAGTTGTCAGACACGGATTTTAAAATACCCACAATCAATGGGTTTAAGAAAAAGATGAAAAGACAGATAAATTCTCCAGTGAACTAAAATATATAGAAAAGCACCAAGTGGAAATTCTAGATCCAAAAATAATGCAATACTAACATTAAGAATAGCTGAGTGTAACGGTAGATTAAAAAAAAAACCAGGAGAGAGGATTATGCAGCGGGAAGGTGCTCAGCAGAACTGAAGCACATACTAAAAGTAAAAGTGAAATAAAAAAGAGTAAGAATCAAATGGAATGCAGTTAAATGTCCAAATTGTATAATTGGGATCTTAAAAAAAAAAAAAGTGAAGACAGAATGGTGTGGAAGAAATACGCAATCCTGGCCAAGGAGTGTCTAAAATATACGAAAAACATAAAGCCACAGACTCAAGAATCTCTTATACCCAAACGGGATAAACAGAGAAAAGCACACCTAGGTACCTCATAATAATAGAAAGAAAATCTTAAAAGCTACCAGAGAAAAAGATACATGACCTTCTAAAAGCAGCAATTTTAATAGAAAGAATGGGAACCACCAGACAAGAGAATGTTTACATTCTGAAAAAAAATACATGTCAACTTAGAATTCTATATCTAGAAAAACGATCTTTCAGAAATAAGGTAAAATAAAGATTTTTTTGACCAACAACAATTGAGGGATTAATTCCAACAGGACTCTACCAAAAAAAAAAAATGCTGAAGAATGTTTAGCAAGCAGAATAGAAATAATTTGAGACGGTAACAAGCAAATGTAGGAAGGCATGGATAACCCTAACATGAGAGCAGTATGGTAAATTAAATAAATATTCTCTTTTGAAGGAGGAGGAGGAAGAAGAAGAGGAGGAGGAGGAGGAGGAGGAGGAGGAGGAGGAGGAGGAGGAGGAGGAGGAGAAGAAGAAGAAGAAGAAGAAGAAGAAGAAGAAGAAGAAGAAGAAGAAGAAGAAAATAATACCGTCTTGTGAGCATTCAAATAAACACAGAATTAAAGGAAATGGCAATGATAACAGAAAGGTTGGGAAAAGATATAAATAAATCAAAGCATTGTGAAGTCCTTGCATTATCTGAGAAGTACTAAAGGTACTAATTCAAGGTACATTCTAATAAATCAGGCGTGCATTATAGATAGCCACTAAAAGGATTTAAAAAATGTAACTTAAAATGCTAATAAAAATTAAATAAAATTTAAAAGTACTAGGCTGATTAAAAAAAAAAAAGTAGGCAAGGGGTGGGGGGGAATAGGAATAAGACCAGACAAACAGAAAACTAACTGTGAAGTGCCACATTTAAGTTTAAATGTTAGTAATTACATTAAATATAGATTAAATTATCCAAATAAAAAACTGGAAAAATAAATCTTACGAGAATGTACCTTAAACATAAAAACACAGAAACGTTGAAAGGAAAAGGATAGGAAAAGACAATGTCATGGGAACTCTAATCAAAAAGAAGCTGGTGTTTCTTTACTAAGATCAGAGGACAGAATTTTAAGGCAAGAAAAAAAAAACTAGGGATAAAGGAGACATTTATGACAATCGAATTTTCAGTTCAACAAGAAACAAGATAATAATTCCCCAAAAATATACGGTAAGATTTCACTGGAACGTATCCTTTGCCGTCGACATGTTACACACCTGTGAAAAGGGCGAACCGCCCCCATACGTAGTCAGCGGATCTCGCGGACCTGGGACAGAAGGGCCCAGGCGCGGACACGTGCGCAGTGCGGAATCTCATCCGGAGAAGCGCCAGAAGCAAGCCTGGCGGCCGTGCTACAGGGGCCCGGCGGGATGCTGGGCATGGCCTTTACGCCTTCATACAGATAATGTGTGGGTGAGATCACTTTTTAAATATTCATAGAGATACGCACTTAGGATTTCTGTACTTTACTAGGCGTATATGGTTTCTTTATTATTATTATTATTTTTTTTTTATTTAAAAAGAATTTAAAAATATCTTCTCAAGGAATTCTAATGTGCCCCGGGTTTGAGAACCGCGCAACTCTGTGATACATGACAGTTGGCTGGTGTTCGTCCTTCGAACCGATGGCCGTGTGTGAGGCCCCACCTCCTGACTGGACTACGTGTGGCCTCGGCAACTCAGGGCATTTTGGACACTTCAAGTACCACTGGGCAAGCAGTAAGGATGGAGAACACTTGCCTAAAAGTAGGTCCAGAATCCCACTCCTTCTCTGACCTGTGCTCTATAGCCTTCGCTCTTACCGTAATGTTCTTCCTCTAGAAAATACTAGAATATACCAAACACATACTCCATTATACCAGTTCCACTTCTCTGAGCCTCAACTGTCTCCCCTCACAAAGCACGGACCTAGTTCTAAGGTCTGTATGTACTAGCAAATTTCTACCCCCTTTGTCTTGCCCAGAGATTTTCGGCTGAAAATATCACATTCTTCTCTCCCATCCACTTCGACTCCTTTCCCTCGCTCCTGATCACAGACTCCCATTTCTAATCACTCACATCACTTTGGAAATGAGGAGACGCACAGCCTGATCTCAGTACAGAGTGGTGGCAAGAGTCTCAGCTTCAGACCACAGATATCATAGGATTTACCTGCAGATCAAAGCACTTGGTTATTATATATAGAAATCTAGGGAAAATGCTTCCTTAACAATTTAATAACCAAGGTACTTGTTTTGCAAATTTGGCAAGCACTGCAAACTTTAAACAGCGCGGACTGGTGCAGTGAGTAGACAGATCTGGCCCATCTTCAAAGACAGGCTTTCTCTCTCGATCGTGAAGCAAAGAGTTCCAGCAGAGCGGGCCAGTTTCCTACAGCGATATGATTAATTCACTTACTGCCGCTTTTACTCGCTGAAGATACCGCTGGGTTTTCTCTCCCTGTGCTCGATGGGCTTGAGAACAGGGACGTTCCCTGGAGAAAACGGTGCTTTGTGTTTCTGCTCAGGCTCATTTATTCACTTATTTATTTATTTGCGCCATGATAAATTGCACTGTGTTTTGGGAAGTTGAAATGGTACATGTTAAAATAAAAGCACAACCGCTCAGAAGAGCACAATTTGGGAAGCAGCTAGAGCATCCGCAGATAAAAAGGGAGAGACGGAAAAGACGGAGTTTTCCAACGAATTAATTTCCTCTTCATCATCTAAACACACGGAAATGAATCTTCTAGGATCCATTACGAGAGATGAATGTTTGTTAACACTCAAGTTCAAAACAGTTTGGCGTGCCGGATAGGTTTCCAGACTCCTCCAGAGAGGAATATAGCGGCCTGAATGAATGAATGATTTGTCTTTCTGAGCCTCGGCTTTCGAATTCACAGAAATAGGGTGATAAGCATAGAAATAACCTCCACAGAGGGCTTCTATGTGCCAATCAATGTCCTAAGCACTTTCTATATATTACCCCATTTAACCGTCACAATGAGGTGAGTGCTATTCTCATCATCTCTATTTTATAGACGAAGAAACTGAGGCACAGGAGACCTGACATGCGCATAGCCACACGGCCAGTAAGTGCAGGGTTGGGACTCAAACCTAGGATATTGGGCTCAGTGTCTGTGCTCTGCTCAGCATTAAATTCTGATGCTTCTCTTTTAGGATGAGCATGTCACTTCACCTACAGTGAGTGCCCTCTGCGCCCTACTCGTCATCAGGAGAAATCCCAACTCCACAACACAGAATAATGAATTTTCCCGGCGGAGGTCCTACCTCTGCACTCTTCCCTCTTTGGACAGACCTCAGGCCACCTGAGCACCCACCGGCCACACTGGTCTCCCATCATGTGTCCCCCAAGCATCACAGGTGCCCTTGCAAGCCCCGGGCTCTGCGCTCGCTCCTCCCTCTGCCTGCAGGGCTCCGCCTTCGCCGACTGCCACCCCTCACGAGCTGCTTTCTGGTCTCCTGTGCTTCCTGTGAGTCCCCTTATTACGCCTCAGGAGTTACCTGGACACAGGTAAGTCACCCACCTTATATGTTCCCATGAAACGAAACACGTACCTCTGCCATAGTGTTTGTCATTGTACTATCCGATGTACGAATCTGTCTGGATCAAAGATTGCTGTTTTCTCTACCGATCTAAGGCATCAGTGATACTCCCCAGAGCACTGTGTTAAAAAGCATTCTGGGGTCATATTTGAGACCAAAAGGAGAATGTTAAGTGCAGACTTCGTAAGGGCAGGGACCTCGTCAGACATTTACACCCTGGCATCTCCAGCGTCTGGCTCAATCTGAATGCACAGTAGACACTCGATTAATAACTGCAAGTGAATGACAAACGAACAATGTCTGCTATAGCCATGGAGGTGAAAGCGGTGGCATTGAGTGCGAGATACTTTACATCCCTCTGGCAGTCTCTGATCTCTTCGAGGGCAGAGAACACATCTTACTCATCTTAGTATCTTTGGTGCCTCGCTTACTGCATTAGAGAAACTATTATGCCTATGTAAATACATAGTTGAGAGACACGCCTTCGAGCTCGAAGAGTCTATACCGATGCGAGGCATGGAAGAGGAAAACCGAGCCACGTGACTCAGTCTCTCCTCTGTTTCGTAATGAGCCACGCGGAACATGGCACCAAGTAATGTTTCACTGGTGTGTGGTCTCTTACCCCTGCAGGGTTAGAATAAAGATGGAGATGCCTGCTGCCCAAGCGGCCGGGAGGTTGGAGACACGCTCTGCATTTACTGTTTTGTCCTCCGAAACTCAGAAATATCATCTCTCTTACTTGTTTACTATTGTACCTCCTTTCCTGGTGGGTTCAGGATTTATCTCCCCCCTAAAAAGACCCTCTCTAGGTCCTGTGGATTGGAAGAATCATTCGTTAACTGTGTTTTTAAATTCCTTTCTCCAAATTATTGTATGACAAGGAGAGAAAGTTTAGTCCTGAAAACGATTACTATTTTTTTTTTTTTTTATAATGAACCAGGGCCAGGTAGGAAGTTCCCCTTAAGAGGCCAACCTGACATGCCTGTCTCCTGTACAAGGACATACTGTCCACCCACCAGCTGACCTCGGGTCCCACTCCGTGGAAGGCACCGAGGGGCCAAGTGCACGTGGCTGCCTCTGGACGGTGCCTGGGATGTACCTGGTGGGACACATAGGCCCGTACTCTCTGAACAAGCTCTATTTTCAGAACTGCTCCTTGAGATGATATGACAAATAAAAGTTTTGCTCTTCAAAGGTAAAAGAAGTGGAACGTGACATCTTATTTGTTTTAATTGACCTGAACTGGAACAAATTAATTTAAAAATCATTCGGTAGCATTCTTTGAGATGTTTTGGGAATGTCTGAGGTTCCATAAAACCAAAGATAGCTTGGGGAGGGAGAGCGTTTCCTCTCTTCTGGTCTCGCTCTGGGCCTTAGAATGAACTCACTGTGAGATCTGGAGCAGAACTCGTCCGGTAGAACTTTCTGTGACTGTGGCACTTCTCTACATTTGCGCTATCAATTTGCCACATGTGGATACGAAACATTTGAAATGTAGCTAGTGTGACTTTATTTGACTCTTCTCTTCAAAGTGACTTTTTTACAATTTAGCCAGGTACATTTTCTTCTTCCCTCTTAACACACACACTTATCTACAACTTGAAGCTATTATTCAAGCTGAATCTGATGTGTAACTCCCTAAACCCTTAGGAGTTGGGTGTCAGGAGCTGTACCTGTGACCAAGAGAAGCCACAGAGCCCCACCTATTTTTAACTCTTTGCCTGGACTATCCTGACCCCTGGCACCTGCTACCCACCTGTTCAACACTAAATATTACCCGAAGAGGCATCCTCACCCTTACCAGCTTCACTGCCGACTTGTTCTGCACTTTATTTTGTCAACGTCACTGTCCCTCCCCGACCAGGACCCCTTTTTCCCTCCCTAGGGTCCCTGAAACTAGCCCAAGAAATAATCTCATCCACGTTCCTCATTTAATAGAAGGGGGTAATGAGACACAGAGTTATTTGCTTGCTTCCATCCTCACATGAAGTTAATGCTCCCCATCGAAGTCCTACCCTTTTACTTGAGGTTCATTTCTAGGGCCCCTTTCCCATAAGAGGCTTTTTCTGATTGTTTCTATGCCCCTTGATAACCCCTTCCGGGAATTCCTCTAGCGTACAACCAATAGCATCCATTTCAGCACAAAGTCTTGCATTATTTCATTATTTTTTTTTCCTTAGCAAGAATGTACAAGTTAAGAAAATAGGAACCATTTCTTTAACTGTCTCCCCACACAGTGCTGTGTGTCCGAGTATGTGCTCAATACTATTGAAGAAAGGAAAATAACAGAGCTTGTCCTGACTCTTCAGAGAATAACATGGACCTTAAAAAAAACAGTAGGTTAATCACATCAATCCTCATCTCAGAGAAACTGTAGAAGAGAAATGTTCCCTTAATTTTTCTTTGTGCTTAAATGGTCACTTTTGATAGACTATGCCCAAGCCCAGATTTAAAAATTAAAATTGCTTTTAATATACAAGTCAGTCAATTTAATTTGGCAGGTATTTATTAAATTCAAAGACCTTATACTGTAGTTAAAGGACAATACTTTCTCACAGGAAGGGAACCAAGATTAATGTGACAGCATATAATTTAATTCCAGCATGTATTGAATGCCCACCATGATTCAAAAAATGTGTAGCTCAGGGCTATTCAAGGTTGGTGGTAGCCACAGTGACTAAGGGTCACTTTACTAACGTGGTGAGAATTGAAATAGGCTTTATACGACTGTAGAAAATAGCAAGGCTGATAGGAGGAAGAGGAAAAGGAGAAGTTGCTGGGTCTGGGAATTAGCTGAGCAATCGTGTGGATGTGGACGTGTGTGGACGTGTGCGGACTTTGGCCAGGGTGCAGGCTAACCGAGAGGAGGTGGGCGTTTCCTGATTCGGGAGGTCGGCTCAACCAGCTTTGATGGGAACAAGAGAAACCACTCGACTGCTCAGGCAACGGGGAAGCGCACCAATTTCTGAACGGGCAGAGGTGTCCTTGACATATAGAGTAGAGGAAGAACACACTCATCCAGGAATTGACGTTTGACTTACGCTCTCATTACGGCAATGTGGTGGCCACAAAGAAGAAGAGATCAACCCATTTTAAGAATAATCGTCAGGATAATCTAAGGATACGTTGTTTTACGGGCAGGAGGAGTGTTAGGGGAGAATTGAAGGGCGCTTTCAAGCTCGGAGATCGGGAGGATGAACAGATGTTCGACTGACGGGATAAGAATTAAGAGAGGGGCGAGGACTTCATGCGGTGAGAAGAGGGTATTTTCAGTGTGACAGGATAATGGACGTTCCTGGAGATGCTGAAGGAATTTCAAAACAGGGAACTGGAACTAGAATCCAGAGTGAGGATGAAAACAGTGCCTTTCATCGCAAAAGAAACTACATCCCTCTCCTCCCAACCACACGTTCGTTTCTTATGATGAGAACTATGGAAGTCCAGGATAGGGCTGACAATAGAACATGTTTGGACTGAGTCTCCAAGTTACCTTGCCCACGGCTTTATGGGTGGCTCAAAGTCAGACAATTAGTTAGACAATTAGCCGCTCTATGAACTGTCCATGAACAAGCTGTCTGACCTGAGAACTAGACCTTAGCAGAAAGTGAGAGGCTTTGTGTCATGTACACGAATCAAAGGGGAGACCAAGGGCTGAAGAGTGACAGTAGGGGAGGGGGTTCACGCTGCTCACAGCTCCAGCTTTTACTAGTGAATTCTAATAAAGTAATCCATGCGCCTCGGTCCTTACATACCTGAGAAAAGAGAACACATAGGTAACCAAAGGTAGTCTCACTTGAGCCCTCGCCGCCAGAATTCCCGGAGGTCCACACCCCAGTCCCTCCCCCATGGCCCAACACACGCACACAACCTCTTCTCTCCTGCCGGTGTTACGATAACTTGCTCCTTCCGCCGTGGCTGCCCCCGAGGTCCTCCTCTAGCAGAAGAGGGGGACCTCAACCATACCGCTGTCACTCCAAAGCCAAGGCATGCGCCTCTGATGTTTGCTGACCAAGTTCTTTCCTAGCCCATGGGATTCCTTACAGCCAGACTGTTTGGATCACCCAGCTCTGCCTTTGCTCTAAGTGACGAGAGCTGACTTTCTGGGAAACCCCGGCCACGGCCCGTGCCTCACTGGTGACACTTCCAGCTCGTCACAGTCCCTTTTGCCCTTTCTGTTTCTGTCCACACTGTTCTGGCTGATACAAAAGAAGGCCTTGCTAGTCTCCGGTGTTACAGTTTATTTTAGACCAACAAGCAAAGGCCGCACTGTCTTAGCTCATCAATACTAAGTGTCTACTCGTTCATCTGAGTCACCTTTTCAGATTCTAACAAGAAACTTAAAATCTCCAGTAAGTGAAAAATCACATCGGCGGTATCATTCTGCGCCGTACTCAAGGTCATGCCCCTCCTCCCACCGCGCCTGGAGAGAGCGCCGAAACCAGGTCCTCTCTGCATTTGGGGCAATTGTCCTGCTTAGCTAAGGGCATGCTCTGTGGGGGAGTGTGTCTGTTGTCACCGTTTTTCATCTGCAAGGCCTACTCTCAGGCTGGATGTGTACAGCCATCTTCCCCGCCCAGAGTCTCAAGGACTTCATTTAGGAACGGAATCATAGGAGGCCCATCCCCACCTGTTATTTTATGTTAGGGTTCTGTGGAGGAAACACACACACACACCCACACCCACACACACACACACACACACACACACACACACACTCTCACACACATACACATGAGCCCTAACTATATTAATAGCAATTAGAGTAACAATAATCAGAGACTCTACTAAAGGCGAATGCTTTCTTTCCATAACAAGGACCATGTGTTTCAGGAAATGTAACCAGCAATTATACAGGATTATTTGACTGAAGCCAGTTGCCTAATCTCATGTACAACAGATCCCATTTTCTTTGAAATCCCTGAAATAAACTGGAAGTTAGTTTAAGATAATCGGTTTCAAAATAAAGATTAAATCATAATACATATTCCCTGGTCGAGTCCAAAAATTCCTTGGTCAGGACTTTCAATCATTTCCAGTCATTTATAAAAGACAAAACACGGCTACTTTGATAAACCTGCTGATCGTTTCAAGCTGGTCTTTATGAGCATAAAAATGATTCTGGTTCCAAAATATTATCTGATAGCTTAAAGGGTCCATTTTTTTTACTGCCAGTAAAATAGCAGCTTGGAAGGAAGCAGAGGAAAAATAAAACCAAACCGTAAGTTATCAGAATGAGTTGGGCCTCATCTTCTCTCATAGCGTACGACTGATTTAGAACACTCTTTTAGGAAGTGCATCAAAATGCAGAAGGAGTGAATTCACATCTTTTTCTCTGATGTTGTATGAATTGTAAAAAAAGTAGAAAACCCCTGAAACGAAAAGTATAATTCACCTATTGTCATTCGATGCCAATCAGAAACAGAAAGTTCTCTCCTAGAGTGTTATAGCGATTTTTCATAACCACAGCGTATCTATATAGGTAAAAAAAACACAGCTGGTTCATGCTCAGAATTTAGACCTTAGCAAGACTTTTAAGTGCTAATTTTATTTCACAGGTCACAGCTTTAAACACTGTTTGGAGAACCTGCAGTGAGAGGTAGCAGAGAAGAGCAGGGACGAAAAAAGGAGTGGACTGGTCAAGGGTGCGGAAGACTCCATGATACCAATAAGACCAGCGAGACACGTACTGGTGAGATTCAAAGGACTTCTGCAGAACAACCGTATTCTGAAAATTAAAGGAAGACATTTTTGCCGTCGTCGGTGGGAGAAAGAATAGAGAGTACTAGCTTCATAGCTACTTTGAATCTGTGACATTTATATTCTTGTAAAGACATTTTCTTTTTTAATCCCCAATGCCTCTACAAGATTGCTCATACAGTCCACACATTTTACCAAGAAATATATGTAATTCTCATCTCGTTGCCCTTGTACAGAACATTCCCAGCAAGTACGAGGTCAAGTCAAAGCCCGCTGCACAGCTCAGCAGGTCGCTCAGCGCCTGCTGCCATTTTCCTGCTCTTCTCTTCGGCGGTTCCCCCTACTCTCATCACGCACCCTCCACCCCAATCACGTAGACATGCTCCCGGGTCCCAGACCAAGCAACGCTCTTTCCCACATGGGCGTGCTCTCTGGTGCGGCTCTCTCTGCCTGAACGTATCCCGCACCCTACAGTCAGGGGTCTGGGGTCCCTCCAACGATCGGCCGGTTTCTTCCCATAGATCTTGTCAAAGTTCCCTTTGCACAGTCCAGCCAAGTAGAACCATTTCCCCATGATGGACCAACCCCAACACTGCACATACAGCCAGACTTACAAAGTGATGCTCTCCCCAGGTCAGTTCTGGCCCCCCAACCTGGGGACACTGGAGCTTGCCTGGGCTCTGTGGGGAGTCGCTATCAAGATGATGAGCATGCCGGTGACAATGAGGACAGCCAGAGCAGTATTGACACCCTTAGGATGTTTTATGGACTGTCCTCCAAAGAGTAAAAAAATCCATCCTGTTGAAAGGCACAATGCGAAGTATCAAAATTAACTCTCCCCCCAAAGTTTAACATGTGTCTTTTATATCACCCAACGTTAGCTTAAATTCCAAAGCTGCCTAACAGAAGTGGCCACTGTTTGGTTGGATTCATTCTGGGGGAGCGTATATAATTACTCCCCACAGTCTATCAGACTTATAGCCAGCGTTTGACAGCAGTCGAAGATGTGGCTCCTTAGATGTTTTTAAGAGAGATCTAATTAAAAGAATAAAGTGTTCTTTCTATGAAGAACACCGAATGCCGGGTGTAGATCTGAAGATCAGGCACAGGAGGAGACTGCAGGCAGGCGGAGTCACCCGAAGAGGGCTGGGGGACAGAGGGCCCGGGACAGCTCGCTGAGGGCTGCTCTCTGCTGGTCAGTGGAGTGACAGGATAAAAACAGTGGCGAGTGTGAGTTATGGAGAGGGAAGGTCACTCTCCACTCTGCCCCGCTAATGAGCCGCGGAGATAACAGAACCGAAGCAGCTTTCTCCGTGCAATTTTTCATGAATTGGGTAATTAGCTTTATTGACTCTCGCTGGATATAAATTCCCCTTCTGAACACTCCTGGAAATGTCTAAATTATAAGATAAGCACCATTATCCTGAAATTATATTAAGTTTAACTAACAGAGCTCACTTTTGAACAGAGGTCAAATGCTAAGTGCCTCGGGGTCGTTCAGAGACGTAGATTTAAATCTTCATTCACTGTCCACTTTATGGATGTCTGTGCGGTAACTACAGGGATTAAAAGAAAGCTAGACCTCTCTCATGCATGTTCTGATCTAAACCCCATACTGATCCTATGACATACGTTCTGTCATTAGCTGTATATTGAAAATCAAAAGAAGCATGGAAGGGTTAAGTAACCTGCCCAAAGTACACAGGAGGTAAGAGGCCGGGAGAGATTCCTGGTTTCAGAGGCTGCGCCATTAACTATCGAGCAACGACCTCTCCAGCCACACAGGTGAAAGGGCGCGCGGGCCCTGGTGGCAGCCTTCCGGCCTCCCAGCTCCCCCACTGCTAAATGCCGTGACCAGAGGCTCGCCGAAGCTCACCACTTCCTCAGGTTTCGCTCTGACGCTGCCCACGCTGAGGCTTGGCATCGGGTGGAAAACATTCCGAGTAACTCCCAGCACAACTGCCATCTCTCACCCACTATCCAGGAAGCCGTGGGGCAGCTGTCACTGAGGGGCTGCTTGGCCTCCTTCTCAGCCTCCGAATCCACTTTGCTCAGTCCTTGTGGAATCGGTGAGGAGAACTCAATTCTTTTTTTTTTTTTTACCCATCCCCCATGTATTTTTTGCATATCCTCATCTTTCTTTTCATCACACGAAAAGTATCCTTGGATTTCTCTTCTCAGACAGCCCTTGAGGTCTCTCAAGTACATCCCTGTATAATTTCATAGTGTATATCTAAGTTGTCCTCCTGCGTGTTTGAACAATAACTTGCTTTCCTAAGCAATTTTCATATTCCCCATATAAAATGTGAACACTATTATTTAATAAAGGTAGAAAGAGTACTAAGTAAGAAACTTGCCATTTATGAGGCACTATTTTCTGTCAGAAATTCTCCTACACAATCTACCTATCGAGATCGCAGGAGAGAGTAAATTAAACAATGTTTGCAGTTCCTATTATTTTCATTTTACTCATTAAGAAAGAGACACCCAGAGAGGTGAAGCCACTAATCCAGTCCACACAACTGAGAAATTATGGTGCAAAAAAAATGAAACCCAAGTCAGCTTCCCTCCAAACCCGTGTTCATGTCATGACAGCTGTACTTTTGACACCTTAGTGAGCACAAGCATCATCTGGGGTCCTGATAAAAGCCAGATCCTGATTCAGAGGGTCCGGAGTGGGGCCCGAGATCTGCATTTGTGACAAGCGTCTGGGCACAAAGAGGCCATTGGTTTCCAGACCACAAGTTGAGCAAACAGATACTACGGAGTTTAGCTAAACTTTTCTTCACTGTGAAATGGCCATCCTCAGGCCAATTCCTTCTAAATGCCACAAATCCCATGTCATAAGTCAAAATGAATGAGCATGGACTTGATGGGAAAACAGACAGTACTTCCTGAAGTGGGCTCCATGGGTCATCTGCACAGAATTCCCTGGAGTGCCCTTTACGTGTGACTTTCTGGGCATCACCTTGGCCCCTCCGGACCAAAATCACAGGCGGCAGGACCTGAGAAGCTGCGTTTATGGCAAGCTCCTTATAATGCACAGTCAAGTCTGAAAGTAACTAGAGAAGCTTCAGCACCGAATGAATGGGAGAGAGATGGTGATCAGGGAGGCTTATTGAGAAAGATCTGTAGGTAAAGGGGCCTGAATGACATCTCCCTGAAGGCAAAACAAAGCTTTTTCCTTGTGTAAAAGTGAGGTTAAAACTGAAAGAGTTAGTCATAAAGTTTTAAGATTGGAAGAGGGCCAACGGACTAGGTATTGACAGACAGATCACCTAGGAGACCTCAAGAAGGAGACTGTTCTTTGCTCTTTATGAAAAAGGAGTCACAGCCTCTTCACCCCTTGGATAAAACCGTGATGGATATTAAATATCGGATAGATACACCACACTCTCAGTGCTCCTTTGGCAGTATCTGTAGAGAAGAGAAATGAATAAAAATAAGCTCTTATTTATAAAGCATTTTCACCATGTGTGTTAACACCCGTGACATAATCTGCTCTCGTACATTGTCTCAGAGGGTGTGTAAAGGCAAGAATTATTCATTCTAGCTCACAAGTGAGCACACTGGAAATTGGTAGCAACCCTCGGGCCAAACCTCCCGTCTCCAATGTCATGACCGTACTTTTCAACTCGTCCCAGAGCTGCCAGACATGACTGTACCTCGGAACCACCAAGAAGACCCCACTCTCGGCCCTCTGAATCAGAACCTTTGGGAGGGAGCCTGGTGATATGTACTTTCAAGAACACTACCACAGGCGATTCTTACGCATCAATCTATGAAACCATGTTTAGGAACCACTCAACTAGATTATGTGACAGTGAAGAGCTTCTTACGACTCAAAGAGTCACCTATAAAGAGAAGTAAAGGTGTGGGGACTCTGGGACCCCTCTTGAAGATCTTAATAGCAGCAAGCACGGTTTGGGGTCTACCTTGCTTAGAATGTTAGCTTAGAAGTAAGGTGTCATACCTCCAGGGAGTGAGAAGTTTTAAGAGATCTCCTTTTGAAAAACTGGTTAAAAGAAAAAACCTAAATGGTTTTATTTGCAAGCCTTTCAAGGTTAAGGGACAAATTTAAATTTTTTAACTCTAAGATATGGGGAGAGTAGATGATACTACAGTGCTAGATTTGGGATTTGCTCTCTGTTTAAGTCCTTAATAGCTGTGTGGCTTTGCCCAAGTCAACAAATCTCTGAGACGTTCAGCCACCTTCTCTCCAGAACATAAAAATGTGGGGGAAAGGTGAAAAAAGATGAGTGAAAGCACACAACACATAACAGGGGCTTTTTACTTATTAGTCATATTGAATCTGGGCGTCCTCAGATGAGTGGGCTGGAGATAAGGAACAGGAAGGCGGGGACCCATGGCTGCTGGCCAGGCCTAAGTAGTTCAGACTCTACAATCTCACCCTTCTGTCAGCGGGTCCGGCCTTCCGAGTTGACAGATGGGACAGCAAACTGAGCAATGCGATTGAGTTGCCAGAAAGTTCCTCAGGGATGCGGCGCCTGAAATTTTATCATTTTGCTAGAGACTTCCCCTCAGAACTTCCTTTCTTGTGCTTCTCTTTGAAAAGTGAAAAAGCCCTGATGAGTCGACTTTGTTCTACATTTTAATTGTCTGTTCTTCTGGCCAGAGACACCGCAAGAGCATCTGTGTGTAGGGGTAGGGTAACCACAGAGAAAACCTGTGACAAGAAAGGGACGCAGGAAAGAGAGGTGACGGGTGTCAGGTCCAAGCTCTGCTGGCTTCGCGTCTCCCCCGCCACAGGCTTAGCAACATCGTGTGCTCAGATGAACTTGAGGTGGCCGCTAAAGGCAAGAGGTTTGTGGCCAGAAGACATCTGAGCCCCTCCCCCCGCCAACCTCCCTGAAAACAACACACACACAGAATTCAGGTTCTATTTTGTTTACCGTTCTCCTGCTTGACCCTCTATACAAATCGTCAGCATAGACGGATGTGAGAGAGAGTAATTACTCTAGCCAAATCTAAAACTGCTTCTACTCTGTGCAATCCTTACTGCGAAAAAGGACATCTACCTCAGAACCGACACTGAGAATGGCGCCATCTAAACGCCGGAGACATAAGGGTAAGGATTGTGGAGGAACGATTGGCTCGGGGAAGGGACTGGTGAACCCGAGATGAACCTTTCACAAAGGGAAGTGTGTGTGGCGAGGAGGTGGATAGCACCTTCCACAGGACACATCCAGATACTCCCAGCCCGAAAGCAGCCGGGGCAGGAGCTGGAGGCGGCCTGCTGCACAGGTGGTGAGAAGCAAAGGATGATCGTCTCTGGGGACGAGCGCCAAGGCGAGTACAGAAAGCAGCCAGTGGAAGAGCTCCCTCCCAGCTTCTTCCCTGGGGCCAGAGCATGCTCAATAAAGCGCGGCCACCCCACCGTGGTCATGCCATATGGAGAAGGGGACATTGCCCACGCTCATTTTGCTTTGGAAGATCAATTCTTCCATGCAGCAGAAATCTCAGTGAGTTGAGCCTCTGGATCTCATTCTCTTCCTGCCCCCAAGAGACAAAGCTCTTGAAATAGACAACACTTACAGTCAAATCTAGTTAAAGTTCTATTCGAAGTTTCCCTTCTCCCTTTGTCTGGACCTGTATTCCTTGATAAGGACCCTCCACCATTTCTGAGTGCAATTTCCTCAACTCCCAAACCGGAACGAAGCGAGAATCATCTAACATGGTAATGTTTACTAGGTCAAAGAACACATACGGGTGAAGGCTTAGTGCCATCGGGCCACAGCCACGATCTGCTGTCTCATGAGCATCACTGACTGACGGTCCCAGGTGCTGCACCTCCAGACCTATCCCAGTATTCACAGCCTGTTCCCAGGGCTGCTCCAGCCAGCGATGCACTAATGCAGGCTTCTTCCTGCAAGACAAGGGACTCCTCTAACAGGTGACTTTGGCCAAAGGACTCACCATCTGCCTCCCCAAAACATTCTTAGAGCTCTGCCGTAGAACCCACCTCTCCTTCCTTCTCCCTCCTGCACAGGTGTCAGATCTCACAGCTGGAGGCATTTCCCACTCTCTCCTGCTCCTCATCCTTTGTCCTTCCTGGTCATTTTCCCGAAAATCCTCTTGCATGTCTGCTCCTTTCTTGGAGAGTGCTGAGCAGAGAACCTGAACTAACCCACTTGTGAAGAAACCTGCATCGGTGTAAAAGGGCTAACCCAACACCAGGCAAGATCACATTCTGAAGTTACGTATCATTGTTTTAAATATTTCTAAGGGAGACAAGAGAAATATGCTGAATAGCAGAACTTGTCAATCCGATTAACTTAATGCCTGGCTTGCTTTTGCAGAATTTGGGGGGAAAGTATAGGTTTAAAATAGAACAGATCCAAGAGACACAATACATGCACTATAAAAAACCTAGAGAAGATTAAAGCGATAAGGAAGAATTGGTGATGAAAGAAATAAAAAAGACATTTTTTCCCGATTCACTGAGATTAAAGGTGCCACCTTCTTGCTCCATATTCTACAATACAAGCAGCACCAGAAACAGGAAGAGCTAGAAGCTGTGTTCTCAGCTGCCTGAGGGCTCTAGAAAGACGTGGTCCTAGAAAACCCTACCACGAACTCCAACTTCTGCCAGTTATATTGTCAGCTTAGGAGCAGAGGGCAAGACTTGAAGAGCTAGATTAAGTCACAGTTTTTGATTGATTATGCTAAAGGGCTGGACACCAGCTGTAATGTTGATGGAAAACCTAGCTCTGAAATCATCTGTTAAGTGACACAGTGTGATCATCAGGGACAGACCGCCAAATCACACGGAAACACGTGCTTGCGACGTGATGTGCTATTAACCTCGACAAGTCTGGAAGGTTGGAGGCTGCGATTTTATGCAGATTCCTTACAAACAGCTTATTATTTTTTTTAACTTTCCATCAAAACTCAAATGGCATCCTTTAGTTACCCCTCTGAGAAGGATGTGTAAATTGGACTAGAACGTGTGACTGATGCCTAAGCGGAAAGTCAAAGAATTCGGCAGTGAAGATGTTAGCATCACGCCTGGCTCAGCTCTGTCCAGCCACACGACGTGCCCGCAGAGCCACTGGTGTCCAAAGCGTGACATCTCAATCCGCACTGAAGTGAGATCCCACGGTGGCATTCCGTTTTGGAAACAAGAAGATACGATGGATTCAGTATCGTCCGCTTCCAGAAGAGAGAGATCTGGCTGTCAATCATCAGTGTCTTCGTGGCCCATGTCTTACGCTCAAGCGGAACCACATGCCTTTATGGGCAGGACAGGAGTCGGCGAACAGACTGCAGTTTCGAGCTATCATGCTCTCGCTATTACCAGTAGCGATGAATCCAAAAATTATATTATAATATGTCTATCTCATTTCATACACCATCATACTCATGATCATTATGCTAATGGCTTTGGATTCTGATTTTAATAAATTAATTTAACTACTCTCTCTTTATAGGGTACATTAAAATCCCATACTATTTTGTTTGAGGCATATGCAATTATTTTCTAATGAGTCAAATATTCCTAATTAATAAAACGCCATCATCATGTAGATACATTTTACAGACATGACTAATTTTCAAAGAGTTAGGTCAAAATCGATTCAGCACTAAAATAATCCTGAAAAATTTAATACCCTAGACTCACATGCATTGTTCTAGTATAAATTTTAAGAGTTGATTTATTTAATTTTAACAAATCTCAAAATAATTTGTTTTCATCATGTCTACTTTGTCAAAATTTACTAAATTTGAATCTTTAAGGGGAGAGAGAAAGAGAGTTGAAGGAAGTATTTTATGATTTATTAAGATATGAATACTAGCTACCTCTTTCCATGTGTAGAAAAAAATGGGAAGTAAAAAAGAGTACCAAAATTAGAGTCTAAGAAAATTCTTCGTGGGCCACGTCTCCGTGATTGCCAGCCCGGCTCACAGGATTTCAGAAAATCAAAAATGATTCACTGGAGAAAAAAAATCAGGCTCTCCCCTGATAGCACATATTAGACGGGATGCCACCATTGCTACAGGAGTGCTCAGAAGGAACAAAGTTAACGACAGAAATGTTCCCACTGTCATTCCCTCCAGTTGGTCAGTTCCTGAACTGTACCATGAAACATAGTTTGAATATCACACCTGCATTTGAAGAGGGTTGAGGCCACTGATAAAACTAGGCAAAAGCAGTTTTTTCCCTTCGCCAAAGCTGTCAGTGAGATGCTTTAGGCTGCAGGTGACAGCCAGCTTGAGCTGGATGAAATTATAATCTAAAGGAAGGCGAGCCGTTTGCCTGCTTCTCCCTCTCTTCCAGCCTCATCCCTACGCCAGATCCCTTTAGGCTCTTAACAAGTTGACTGCAGCATCATCAAGGAGAGAAACCATTTATTTCTGAGGCTCTTACTAAATGTGAGAAAACTTTCCTCAAATACTCAAATAACCTCCTACCAGAGTCTCTTTAACCTGCATCGGGGCCCCATACACATTTCTAAAGCAATCTTATGGCCATTAATTGGCATAAGCCTACATTTCTGAACCAACTGCCAGAAAAGACAGTGGCGTTAAACCAATGGTTCTCACACTTGTGTGTGCCCTAGAGTCTCTTGGAGGGCTTGGCCCCCAAAGTCTGTGATTTGGTAGGTCTGAGGTGGGAACAGAGAAATTTGCATCTCAAAAATTACTGGTTTTTTTTTTGTGGGGGGCAGGGTGAAACAACCTAGTCTCTTTCAGGTCATACTAATGCTTCTAGCTGCATGATCACCATTTGAAAAGCTCTGGATTAGACCAATCAGGAATGCCCATTATGGCTTAGGATGGGAGTCTGCAGTTCTAACGAGCTCCAGGATGATGCTGATGCTGCTGGTCCACAGGCCGCTCACTGGGCAGCACAGCCTGAGAGGCCTCCTCACACTCTCTCCTCCCTGGTTGTGTTTATTCCCCTTTCCCGAGCACACTCTCCACCCCCAGCACTACAGCCAGGATGCATTTGTGGGGTATTTCCTCCTCCTGCAGAATAAAGAGAGCAGCAATTTCAGTGCAGCTGGGAGAAAACAACCGAGGGAAAACTACGTTAGACAGCCTGAGACCCATGTTTGATGGGTATACCACTCTCTAGAGTGAGCTCTGAGTTCAGGTGAAGGGGAGGCAAAGATGCATTAATGTGGTTCTAGGGTCCAGGCATCTTGGACTGAGGTAACAGCTTCCTGGCTGAATAATTGATGCCAGGTTAACCAGTGAGACTTTCTATCAAAAAGTCAGTATAATTGTAAGTGAGCTGAGGAAACTTTTTCATTCCAACGGCATCCTATGTAAAAAAAAAAAAAAAAAAAATGGCTTCTATCACTCTACGATGAACATTGCAATTTATTACAAAAATATTATGATATGAGTGATCTCTTCACTCTTCATGGGCTGGTCCTGGTCTGGGAGGGAAACATGTCAGCTGGGAGTGATGTAGGAATTTATCACTGTCCTCAGCCTTCCCTTTGGTCTATTCTCTGCTTAAAATGTTTTGTTTAGAAGCTATAGTAGACAGTGGAAATAAATCACCTCCAAGTTCTCAATGTCGGCAATGTATTATACTCATGAGGAATGATCACATCTAAGGCAGACGGGAGGGCCAGTGCAGGTCATCAAGGTGCAATTACAGCATTAGGCTCAACTGCGTTGGGCCAGGCCAGCTGATGGATGGCTTTCTGAAGGACAACAGGGTAAGAGCACTTGGCAGCAATGGTGAAGGCGGCCTTCTGATCTTCAAACATCACATTGGACTTACTCAAGGAGGCGAAGTACTTCTGTGAGGCCACTTCAAGCATGATGCGTGCTAAAGCAATCGCTTACTAAATGGTGCAGGTCAAAGAAAGAGAAAAATAAACCTCAAGGAGACCTGGTTACTGTACCCTTTGGACTGCCTCCAGCAGTTCAAGAAACCCCATGAGCAAGAGGAAATGGAAATAGAGGAAGTGGATGCTGGCTGATGACACACGTCGAGGAAAAAGGCGTTAAACATCTTGGCTCAGTACCTGCTGTTGCAGAGTAAGCAGAGAGGTCAGCTGTCTGGGTCTCTGGCTCACAATCCCAGCAAAGTGGGAAGGGCTGCAGAGTTGGCTGTGTAAATGAAACAAAAGGAGAGAGAAAACAGAGCAGGGAAAGAATGCGAGGGGAATAGGTGTGGATGTTGAGAGCTGAGATGGTAGCTTGGGCGGGACACTCTCTAAGGGTTTTCTGCTTAAATAGTTCGGTGGTGGGAGAGGGCGCATTTTGTATATTTAGTGACTTTCATCAATTCTGCATTTGGAGAGCTTAATCTCAATGGAAAATCGCAGTCTTATGAATGGCCTTATTGAATGTGAAAGACAGGGCTATGACATAATCTGAGAGAAGAAGCCGAAGGTAAAGCTAAGATAAATCACTCAGCTTAACAGGGAAATGGGAAACTTGGATGTTTGACAGGAAATGAGGGCCTGGGGATGGAGAGAGGAGCTAGGAGACAGCTCTCACGAGGGACACAGGGTGTCAGCACATAGTGGGAAGCCAGGTCCCAACAGGAGAGAGAGATTGAAAGTTTCCTGCGGGTTTGAGGGGAACGATGACTCTTGACAACACAACTAGGCATCGCTTCCTTATCTGTGCTGTAGTTTCCCCGTTATCCTGAAATATTTTCAGTAAAAGTCAATTAGACACGACCTGCCTTATATCAGTACTGGTTTGGGGGGATAATGAAAACGTGCTGTGTCCATTTCTGGGGGGAGTCGATGTATGTCTTACCACGGCTGCGAGGCAGGAACCTGTGGATTACTGAGGGGAATCGGGAAACCTCAGATGGAGGCAGAGGACTGATAAATATTTCCAAATTATTAGGCACATACGGTTTATTAGAGGCTTTAAAGATTCTTTTTGTCTGTTTTGTTTTATAAATAGCCTGTATAATTTTGAGAGTTAATGGTTAAACAGCCTGTTTAAATTAACAGAAACTGTTTATGAGCGTCTCACTAAAGTGACATTGTGTTCACATCTTTATATAATGAGAAGGGAGAAGTAATTTTTAACCAGGTCCCAGTCTGGAAGGTGGTCTTCTGCTGCAGTTTATAAAACTTTTTCTTCTCTAGGTGCCCATCGATAGATAAATGGATAATGAAGATGTGGTACATATATACGATGGAATATTACTTGGCTATAAAAAAAAAATCTTACCATTTGCGACTTAAGATGCAACAGATGGACCTAGAGGGTGTTATGCTAAGGGAAATAAGTTAGAGAAAAACAAATGCCGTGTGATTTTCCTTGTATATGGAAATGAAAAACAAAAGAAACGAACAAAACAAAGCAGAAACAGACTCACAGATACAGAGAACAAATCAATAGTTGCCAGAGGAAGAGGAAGAAGAGGTGGGCGGATGTGTGAACACGATGAAAGAGATTACGAGGTACAAACTTCTGGTTACATAATAAATAAGCCACAGGGATGTAACGTAGAGCGGAGGGAATATGGTTAACGACACTGTAATCACTGTGTTACGGTGACAGATAATTACCAGACTTGGGACGATCATTAAATAAAGGATATAAATGTTAAATCGCTATGCTGTGCGCTTGAAACTAATGTAATATTGTGTGTCGACTATATTTCAATTAAAAAGAAAAAACGCTTCCCACTGCCACAGCACGGGCGGAGAGTGACGTGGTGCCGTGGAACGCAGGGAGGCCGTGTCCTCGGAGGGAACGAACGCTTCCGGACCAGGGAGGAAGGGCCACCAGTAAGCAGAGCAGTCTCTTCCCGGAGAGTATCAGAGAAAGAGAGTGGCCTAATGCTCTAGGTCAAGAATGGACGGATGGATGGATGGATGAATGAATGAATGAAGAGTAACGCCGGAAACTGTGAAGACGAGAGCAGAGACTAGGAGAAAGGGCCTTGATGTACAAAAGATGACCGCTGGGGACAAGAGATGGAAACCGAAGCGATTCCAAGAGGCGGAAGAACCGGGCAGCGCGGAGGTTTTTGTCACTCTTGGTGGAGACGTAGAAATCCATATCGGAAGCTGCGACGCAGCACGTATAATTTGTTACATGTAATTTGACGTAAATTGTCTCTATTGAATTAAATCGTAGTCAATTAAACTGTATTAAATTGTCTGTAGTGAATTATGCATACCGTTCTTCTTCCAGGACCAAAATATAGATTCTATCATTTTCAACAAATTGCCCGGCCTATTACCATGAACGCTCGCGTTGCAGAAACTCTGCAGGTGTTGATACGAACAGGTACCTTCTAGACGCCCTGGCTTATACCCAGCGCCCACCCGCCCTCATACACAAACTCATGATTATAGAAGTTCCTTGGGCTCAAACTGAGCATAAAATTTAGGCAGCCTATTTATTTACTTATTTACTTATTTATTTATTATTTTTTTGTAGTGAGGCAACCCTTGCTTGACCTCATAGATTACAAGGACCTTGTCAGCTTGCAATCTTTATTTTTATTTTCTCCTTTTTTTCTTCTTTTTTTAATTTTATGCCTACAGCACCTGGTCTTCCTAGGTGGTCTCCCATCCAACTACTAACCAGGCCCGACCCTGCTTAGCTTCTGAGATCAGGCTTGTTCACAGTGGCATGGCTGTAGACAGCCTATGTGTTTTTTAACCCAAACCAAAATACAACTTCATCAATACATACACATTCAGAGAAGAGAGAGAGAAGTTCCACATTTTAAAAAACTGTGGGATAAAATGCTAATTTTAAAAAAAATCAAACATGCCTTGTAGAAATTTAAGTAAGGTAGTTTTTATTTCTTAAAATGATTGCTTGCCTTTCCGCTGTGATGAGAGACTATGTTGGGGAAATTGGATTTTCAGAGAATCTGAACCCCTACATCCTAAAATAAGGTAAAGAAAGTAATGCTAAGTACACTTTCTCAGGAAAGAATAGATAAAAGAAAAATATTATAGAAAAAATAAACAAGGAAATAAATAGGTAATTTATCATAGAAAAAAGAGAAAAGGCTAAAACACATGTGAAAAAAAATGTTCAAGCTCACCACTAAATAAGAAATGCAACTAAATTCAAAATACCACGTTTCGACATCTCCAGGTGGTGAAGGTTAATGAGGATAAAAATGCCTACGACTGACAATAGGCCTGCGGTGTGGAAGGCGCGAACTGATGTCGGGCACAGTCAGGGTACAAGGTGGGGGGCAGATCCAGCCTGTGGGCGGGGCCCGCGCCCTCGAGCTAGAGCAGAGAGAACAGAGCCGCCTTTGGCCGCCTTCCGGGGATGCCTCTGCGCCTTCTCTAGGTTCCTTTAAGTCTGGTCCCAAAATCAGTCATGACAGGGCAGTACCCCTAACTGTTGCCAGAACAAGTGCTGGATTATGTGCTCAGAGAATTTGCTTCCCCCGCCCTTGTCTACCCACAGTCCACTCTGTTCCCTGGTCAAAGAAACAGTGAAACCACGCTACCTGCTCAAAGCAGATCTGAGCCCGGGAAGGGCTCGCTTGATATCCTCGCCCTGGGGTTTCCTCATAAACCAGGAGCCTCTGCTGATGCCGTATGAAGTATTATTATATCTAAACCCCTCTGGAGGAGGGATGGCATAGAGGGATAGACCGGATGCCAGACGCGGCCGCATGGTGGGGACGCAGTCAAGCGCCAATGCTTCCAAGCACCACTGATGGGCTCTCTGACTCTTACTTCTACCTACACACACACTCACTCACACTCGCACACACACTCCTATATTGCCACGGCAGCCTGTAGTGGACTTCCTCTCGTGGCATAGGCCGACCTGCTGCCAAGTGAGGCACAGCCGTGCGAGCTCGCAGAGGCCACAATGAAAGGCTGCACTAGCCGAAACACGCAAATACAAACAACCACGAGTTGGCGCGTCCCCCACGCCAACCGCCTCCACAGACTCAGCTCTCAGCTGCTCAGAGGCTGTGAATGGCAGCGTAATGGAATTAACGCCGCCTGTGATCTACCATGACCTGTGAAAATTCGGATTAACTGGAGGAGGGATAACAGCTAATAACAGTAAAAGGCTGAATTTCGGATTTTAGAAACAAGCCAAAACTGATTAAGTGGGCAGATTGGTTGTGACAGCTCGTAGTCTGAGTGTCGTGAAATAAACAACGCTGGTTAATATGCTCTGTCATGGAAGACTGAGCAGATGATATTTCATGCTTTTTTGGAATTGACTAAAGAAGATTATACAACAGCACACTAGGACAGCCATTAAAATATCTACTGGCTCCTTCTGCCTGGAGAATAACAAAGTCTAGGTGAACTGAACTCACTCTTCATCCACCCACCCACCACTATACAGGCACCACCCTCCCCAACCCATCCGTCTGACCAACAAATACTTGCGTGCACTTTCCACCTGTCAGAAACTGACACGCCGAGTCACAGCAGCAGGAGTTTACTCTCCACAGGTTTTCTCTTCGCGTCTCCCTTGTTTGGTCATCGTGAGGGCCCAGACTATCACTTGTGCCTCAAGACCACCAGGCAGATGGGGACCGAACCCTGGTCATCGAGCTTAGCTTCTCATAACCATTTCTAGGACAGGTGCCGGGAGCAGAAAGCTGGGTTGCATCATTGTCTGAGGTGCCAAACCAGGATGGCGTGAGGCTAGGGGATGGCTGTGTACAGCACTGGAGTCGCTAAGGCAGCAACATCGGAAGCGGGTTTTAGATTAGGATGAGATTAGAGGGGATGCTGGACCAAGGGAGGGGGTCATACTAGGCGATAAAGAGGAGGCAGACTCTAGAAGAAACAAGCTAGTCACGGAAATTTGGGGTTTTGACATAATGAATAATTCCTTTGAGCCACATTATGTCTATCTTGATGGCTTTCTGTCAATTCGAGCTATTATTTAATTTTGGTAATTGAAAGAGAAGCTTAGAAAGGTGTACAATAGACATTAATGCAGTGGGTTGAGAGGAAGGCAAACTTGTCGACCATGGAGAACTTCTGTATAAATGTATAAAAAGAAATGTTTAAAACAATATGCAAAGAGCAAAGCGTGTGCCGAGGAAGTTCGGTACCAATTTATAAGCATCACTATCATTTCCTTTATGTTATAACAAAGTCAAAGATCATTACTATTTTCCTACTGGATGCAGGCTTTTCAGACTCTTTAATAACTTGGATGCGAGCCAGATACATTCTATAGTAAGCCTTCTATTAACTTGACATTAATTAACAAGACTAAGGCAAAAACTAAGATACTAAAGAACACCATCAAAGCAGTCAGGTGATTTTTTTTTTTAAGTATGTATGCAGCAGGGGTAGGGCATTCTGTTTGGAATTCTCAAACTACTGTAGCTAAGTGATTTCAGTCTTACCTAGCTCAGATCTCTGCTACCTCATCTGTCAAAGATGTGTAATAATATCTCCTTCACAGGTCGGGCAGTTTCACCAAGAGGCTCTATCTCGTCTCCATACAGGTGTTTAGGAGCCATAATGCAGTTACAAGGGGAGACTGAGGAAGGGGTGTTGAAGCTGCATTGACATCACAATCCTTTCGCTTGATTTTGTTTCTTTGGAAGAACAATGGACATATTAAGAGAGACTATAGCCCTTCCAAGACACTCCTTGTCTGCAACAGCAAACTTTTTATGCAAAAGACCAGATAGTAAGTATTTTAGGTTTTATGAGCCACACACTCTCTTCAGCAACCACTCAACACTGTCATGCAGAGCAAAAGCAGCTATAGTAAACAAATAAGTATGGCCGTGTTCCAATAAATATTTATTTATAACGACACACAACAGACCAGGACCACAGCTTACCCACTCAAATGAGATATCTTGGAGCTATTTTGTTATTTTGATAATACAGTCATAGAAGAGAAGGGACCACAATGCCAAGACCAGGGGGAAGCATTCCACGCACAGTAAATAGTGAGAGTGAATGCTCCAGGGTAGGCGTGAGCATTGGAAGAGAAATAAGAACCATGCCGCTGAACTCAGGGCCAAGTTCAAGCAAGAGGGCGAGACAGGGCGGGTCAGACCCTGGTCAGATCATTTAGATCAGTGTCGTCCAGTGAAAATATCATACAAGGCACATATACAATTTTAAATTCTCCAACACATATATAATTGTAATAATAACTTCTTAATCTATCTAAAATATTATCATTTCGACATGTAATCAGTATCAAAAATAATTAATGAGCCATTTTCCATATTTTTTTTTTCATATAGAATGTTCAAAATCTGGCATGTACTTTACCCTTACAGCACATCTCAATGTGGACCAGCCCCATTTCAAGCGCTCAAAAGCCACATGGGGCTAGTGGCTTCTAAATTCAACAGTGTAGATTTAGAAGCTTATGTGGTAGGATAAAGAGCTTGGATTTTTACTCCAAGCCATTAGAGGGTTTGAGTGGGAGAGTGATAATATCTGATTTACATTTTTAAAAGGTCATTCTTTAGGCACTGCTTCATGGAGAATGGATTATAGGGAGACTACAGGAAAAGAAAAATGGAAGGAAGAGCTGCTGGAAAGTTCTTGGCCTGGTGCAGGTGAGGGACATGGGTGGGCTGGGCCGCATTGGTGGAGGCAGCCGAGGAGGTGGGAAGGATGGGTTCGAGATGTGGATCCCAGGTTGGCATGAAATGCAGGGAAAAGGCCTATGAATTTTGGCGTTGGAGTCAACATCTATATGTAAATCTCACGGACCTTCAAAACGAGTTTTTCCATCATATTGGATAACTCCATGAGGACCCTGCTGAGACAAAGGTCCCCAGTACCAGGTCGAACAAGAATGACCCAGGCAGAGGCAAGAGAATCAGAGCCCCGGAAGACGTTCTGAGGCTGGAGTGGGAGTAAGAGGAGAGTGTAGACTTTATTAGCTCTGGGCTATAAATCTCTCCCACCATTGCCCATCTACCCGAGACCTACAGTGCAAGGCTGAATATTTTAGGACCCTGCTCCCACTCCCCTACCCTGCCCGGCTTCAGCTCTGTCCGAGTCACTGCAAACATTTCTCACCACACCCATTTTTTTTTTTGTTTATCTACTTTTAAAAGAGGCAGCAGGAAGCAGACAGTCCAGACTTTCATCCATCTCCAGTCTCGGCTGCTACCTTGGCCCCGTCGCTCAGCCAATGTACCTCCAGGGGAGACGAGTCTCCCTTTAGATAGACAGAAAGAAGGGGCCTGCTTAGAGAAACTTCTGGATAGTTGTGGAAGCACACGAGTGGGGAGGAAGCCAACAACAAAGGAGCCAAAGCAGAAGCAAGGAACAGACTTAAACAGTCCACAGAGCGAATGACCCCATGTAGACAGAACACTGTACAATTTGCTCTGTGCTTTCCTGTATCCACGCCATTGAACCTTCAGGAAGACACCTGAGGTCAGCATCTTCTGGAACATTTTCGGGAAAGGAAATGTTCCAAATGAGCTTGACTCCTTTTTCTGCAATCACACGACCTAGAAGACGTGAAACCAGGGGCTCCAGATCAATCCCTCACACCCATTACATCCCTGCCAAAGTAGGAGTGAGTCTACGGAGCCATGTGGGGGAACCAGCCATGATCGCCCAGCCGGGAAACACGTAGGAAGTCACACACGCCAAGGCTCAGCCTTACCCACAGGGCACGGAAGTCATTTAGGTTACGCCCTGTGAACACCAGGCATCTTTTCTTTATTTGTGTCCCCCGTATTTGAGTTTCAGACAACACATTCCAATAAGTGAAATGTTGCTCTGGACCAAAGATATCAGTATCATCTGAGATCAGCCCTAGGGTGGAGAACCTAGCCAGGGCAGGGTGGAAAATGTTTTCCATGTAATTTGTTTAAATATTTTCAAGTTAAGTTGACCAACCTTGAAATGCCTCAGGAAGACAACAAAAAAATTCAAATGCCCTAGATGAAAAAAAGCAGTAAGGTACATGAGTTATTTATTTCCTTTTATTTACATGCTATGTCTAGATCCAAATAGGAAAAGATTTTTATATAGACTTGTCCTGCCTTGCATCCATCACGGAAGTGCCAAGTAAAACTAAATTAAGAATGATTGATGTGTGACACACTAGTCAAAATATTTTATATTTAATCCTGATAACAACTCCACAGATAAGGAAGAAAATGAGCAGGAAAATAAAGGTAAGTAGCATTTATTGAGCACCTACTACAGACCCGCCACAGAGAAAAGCATCTTATACACTCTAGCTACATTTTACATGGGAGTAAACTGACTCCAAGAGGTGAGTAACTTGCCAGAGTTTATGCAGGATTCAAACCCAGGCCTTTCCAGTGCCTTCTGCAACTGCTGCTAAAGACCCTTGTGATCGTGCGTCTCCTAAAAAAACAACTGTGGGGTGTGGAACTGAAGAACGCAGATTGGCTTCGACAGATGAAGGGTGGCTCGTTCCCCTCAGTGCCTTTTCATGAATCTGACTCGCTGCTCTGTTTACTTGATTGCTTAATGGCATTTATTTGTTGAGCGCCTAGCGCACACAGAGCACACGTGCATCATTATCTTTCTTCTGGCTCTTAAAATGCCCCGCCTGGCTGGGTTATTGGCATCCCGGGAGGCTGCTATGTGGTGAGCCCAGGCCCGAACTGACTCTGCACAGCTGAGGCGAGACGGGGAACATTCAATGACCTCACACAGATGACACCCTGGGCTCTGCGCTTGGCCCTGGCTAGTCATCTAATACAACGACTCCATAAAGTAGGCATTTGATAGTCCTCTCATAAAAGTGGAAACCGAGATTCAGACGGTTAATTTGACAGCGCTATCTGGCATCGCATTTTAGTAAAATGATATATTTGCTACTCCAAATTGGCTACCAAGTGAAAACCAACAACAGCAAAAAATCGAAGCCAACCTAGAGAGCTCTCAAGGTCAAAGCTGCTTATGATACATTCCCTTCTCCCCCCCTCTAGCCCCTCCTCCCAAAAGAAAGATCATTTATCAATTATTGATTCAACTCTAGGACTAGATAGATAGGGCTAGCTACTCAAATCATATTTCAAATGTTTTGGAGTGAACCAAATTCTCGAGATGTTCTGCTAACATTAAAAGCCTTTGTCCTGTAGGAAAACCACGTGAAATTGATGGGAAATAGGCTTCACATGTGTCCTGCTCCTTAGATTAAAGATCATAGAATACCTTCGTCAGAACCATCGGCTACCCAAGAAGTCCTTTGACGTCTCCAATGATCCTCTTCCCCAATATGAAATCTCTCTAAAGTTAAATTTCTTAAAAATGGGACATAATATTTGTCAAACGCCATCATCCAGAGGACCAAATGTTACTCAGAACTTAGAAATTATATATAGTTTTTGGATGGGATTATAAAATGGGACCTTTCCTTAACTAAAAAGAAAATGGAAGGAAAGGAAGAGAGAGAGGGAAGGAGGGAAGAAACAAAAGGGCCGAACAGCACTTATTCTTCCTGACAGACGTTCCCGACTCTCCGAGGAACAGGCTGTGGCATTTGTCCTTCTCTGGGCCTGACCGGTCCTGCTCCCCTCAGCGCTGGGGACGTGCCATCTCTCGAGAGCACCCTTGTCACTCCTTTCTTCCCTCACTTCCTTTTTTCTCTTTTTCCAACCCTAGCACACATATAGTTATTGAGCAATTTGTGCCCAAAACCAAACGATGCTTTCTTAGAAGACCTCATCCCTTTAATCCATTCATTTATTTATTCACCAAATACATTCAACTCCTGATTTGTACCAGCTCCGGTGCTGAGGAAACTGTGATGAACGAAACGGCCTCGTAACTGGGTTTGGAACCAGGACACCTTCCATTCGCTCCGCCTTCGCTTCCAAGAGTGATCAGGGCCAAGGGGCAGGTGCTGTTGTCTTTCTCCAGGAATCAAATAGGACACCAACCCTCCTTCCATCCCCAGACAGGTCATTTGCCTTCACATCCCCCTACAAAGCCATTTACTCTGACATTTATCCATATGCCCATTTATTCACTCAACTATACTGCCAAAGAGCAGTATAATGTGGCGCATAATATGTACGGTCCAGGGCCAGCTAGACTCCTCTCTTTATTAGCAGCCACCTCTCTAAGGCTTCATTTCCTCCACTGTGATGACAGGAGTCTCATCACAGGACCTCCCTCCTGGACTCATTAGGAGGATTTAATGCCAGCATCACACACAGAGCACCTAACACACTCAATAAAATCACTGCTACTGTTAGGGGCCATGCACATAATCAGATCAGAAAGTCAGACAAAACTTACACAGGGACCTAGAGGGGACGAACACCACACCCACGCTGCATCTAGCAAGTCCGCTGTGTCTCTCCTCGATCAGCCATCGCGAGTGAGGGTAAGGTACCAAAACGGCTCCGGCCTGACCACCCACATTTGAAAGGAGCCTCAGAGCACTCCAGCTGTCACCACCTCATTTTTTGCCCGACCAAACATTATCCGGAATGGATCACACTGCAGAGCTCATACCTGAGAAAGCCGGTAGTTCAATGATTCATCTTGGCTGCTTGCGTCGAACAGATGTGAGTCCTACAAGTGACTCGAGTATCCATCGCCTTGAGATGCGGTGTCTACATGTGTATCTGATGATTCTCAACGCGGCAGCCTGAGTATATCCATGATCTGAGAAGCAGATGAGGAGACCATCCCTTCACAAAGTGCTTTGGGAAAATAAGCTCACAATGAGCGCCCGGGAGGGGCAAAAAAGAAGGGAGTGAACTCCCCTCAGGGTGGAACGTGTGCCCTTTTAGCTCATCAGGTTAAAACTCAGCCAATGACATTGCCCAGAAAAAGAATTGTTCCCTAAGGAAACTGAAAAGGAATTCCGGTGACCCATGTGGGGTCAGTTTACTCATTCATATGGTAAATAATGTAAATGCAGATGAATGCAATCACACCCAGCTTTAAACACTAACTTTGGGATTGAGGGAATGATAAGAGAGGAGGGGTGAGAGCTGGTAGCAGGAAACAGGAAGTAATCACAGATGGGTGACTTTTGAGTAGGGGAGAAGAGCCTAAAAAGAATGAGCCAGAATTCATGCGCTTCCCACCTGTAGTCAATATTCATGGGCTTCGACAGTGGGTACTTTTGCAGAGAGTAGTTCATTCATCTAATCATTTATTTGTTGAATATTTTAAAGAGGATCTCTCCATCTGACATCTCTATGGAAATATATATATTTGTGCAGTATCCAAAACGAACCAATATTACCAGAGAAATAGGGATGCGACTGATGAAAGCTCTAAACCTAAAATAATTGCAGGCATGGGCTGGAAGTACCCTGTCAGCAGAAGTGACAGTATGTTCCAGTCTGAGGCTTTGAGAGACGTGGGCAGTTTCCTGCAGTTCCTATGTAGTCTCCTGTATTTCTCATTCGCCATGACCTAAGCATGACCCTGGAAGCCTTCAGTCTGTCTCAGAATGAGACTTGCACGGGGTGGACCTGTATCCAGCCTACAGCCTGACACCAAACCCCACTGAGCCCTGCGAAGCCCCACAGCGTCATAGCTGACTCATAGACCTGTGGGTCAAAAACAAAGACTTGTTGATATTTGGTGAGGGGTGGGGGAGGTTGTTTGTTATGCAACATCATTGCAGAAAAACCTGACTAATACAAGTCCCAAATTTCATGCTGCTGAAGATATTCCCAAATAAAGGTATTTCACGTAATTCCTAACAGAAGTCCAGCTCGGTTGATAATTGCATTTAGTTTCATGAGATCCAAAAAGAGGTGGGCCGCCTGCATCTGGCATACACGTCACTCATTGTATAAGTAACTCAGAGTCCAGAAATCAGGGTGGTATTTCCCAGGCGCTATAAGCTAGGAAATCCTGGATAACTATTTGCAGGTGTTATTCATTTCTTTATTAATACTAATGCTACGATTTATAAAAGGCTCACTGTTAAATATACCTATATATCCCCATTATATAGAAACTAAAGCACAGAGAAGTTAAGAAAAGCATCCAAAACCACACGAGGACAAGCCGGGGAGCCAAGACGCAAACCCAGACGGTAGACCTCCAGAGTGTGTTAAAACGCTGCCTTTAGGAATCCACGGGAGTCGCAAAACTTTGTTCACACCTCTCTCCTACCCATTCAGCCCGATCCAAAGATAGTCCTTCCTCCTGCCCTTTACTCCTTGTCAGGCCTCATTAATTCAGGATCTGGACACAGGTCTGAGGAGCCCCCCACGTAAACAGAGGCCATGTATCACCCTTATGTCAATAAATCCACGGTGACTCAGAGGTGGTCTGGCTTGAGTCAGGAAGGTGGGCTGTGATCTGGGAAGCTGCTGTCTGCCATCTGGCTGTGGGTTACTGGCTGGCTTCTTCCTTACCTTGGTGAGTTCTCGCAAAAACCCACCGTTGTTTTTTACCACGAACTTCCTTCTCTCTTCCAGGAAGGGCTATGTTTCTTATTTTTTTCTCTTTAGATACTCAATATCCCTTGCCCCCACTTTTCTCTGACCATTCTTAGAATTTTGTGTATTTTTCTTCAGTTTATAGCCTTTGCTTTTACTGCCCTCAAAATTCCTCAAAGGCTTATAAAGGCTTTTTATGCTTCTTCCATCTTCTAAGGATGCAATGAAAGGCAAATTTCATTCAGGTGGATCCAACGCTGTAGTTGGAAAAGAAACAATCCCTTCTAAGATTGTGTAACCAAAAGAAGAAAGAAAAGTAAAATTTCTGGATTTTAAAAGTAATACATGTTTACCGTAGAAAAATTGGAAAACATAGGTAACTAAAATAAATGTAAAAACTACCCATAATTCTTCCCCCCGAGATTATTGCTTTTAGTTAATATGTTAGTATTTTGATAAATTTCCTACTAGTCTCATAAATATATTTTAACATAATCGTGATTTTTACAGTACATGAATTTTAGTGGCTTGCTTTCTCACTTAATCTTATAATGTAAACATTTTTTTCAAGTCCACAAAAATTTTTAGAGGAGTGTTTGCCAAAGCAGCCCAAGGACCATTGGTCTCCGAAAATATACCACAAAAAACACGAGGATCATGGTGGCACGCCTTTGTGAGACAATGAACGTGACATGGTCCCGTCCTGGGGACGCATATTGGCTCCTTTAAATGTCTGAAAAGCTGAGCAGCAGAGAAATCTGTTTTAGTTCATTTCCTCAGCATTCCCCGGGACATGGAGCATGCGTCCCAGGTTTTGAGGAACAGCTATTCAAGTCTCACAAGCCTAGTGTTTTGCAGGGGGGGGGCTAGTGTTTGGGTGGAGGGGCGGCGAGTGGTCGCAATTGGCCCGATGAGGGTCGGGCGGTTTCTAATCAGGCGCCCCTTAACTTCTCACTTGAAATCAGTCGATGTTATAGATCTAGGTGCCAAAGCTCCCAAAACAACAACAACAAAAATTATTAAACCCTACAGAAAAATCGAGCTGAAGTTAGAAGACAAGATGCCAGGGCATTTGGTTTTCCAGATTCAATTCAAATTCCTAAAGAAGAAAAAAAATGCCTACCTTATTAACCCCTTTCAGTTTGCGTTCGACTGCCACACGCCGCCTGGCCTCTGCTGGGTTCCTTTTCATTTAGTTTCTCGTTTCGTTCTTGTCACAATCCTGTTCAGTACCTATCATTGTGTCTATTTTGCAGGTGAAAAAACTGAAGCTGAGAGGGTGTGAGAGCCCGAGTCAAGGGCACAGGACCCCCCCCTCCCCGCCCCCCCCCCCAGACCATGATGGTTGTCTTTGAACCGCCTCTTCTCCCCGGCGGCCAGCCAGGGGCGTGACAGCTTCCATGCGAAATTAAAACCAGTGGCCTGTAGTCAAAAGGGTTCACCCTGAAATAATTAGCCATCTTCTCAGTCATTCATTATGGCCCTGCACAGGACTAATCTTTTTCACGTTTATCGTCCAGCAGCAGCACCTTCTTCTGAATGCATTTCACGTTCTTACGGATTTGGATAGTAAGCGAAATCCATCTCTCATATTAAAATCGCTTCACTTAATGTATTGAACTTCGGCCCTTTGATTGGGTACAGTAGAAGATGTTAGGAACGCAAACTCAGGAATCCATTTTAAGATAAAACTCTGAGCAGCAGATCACGGACCACACTGCCTTTAGCAGAGAGGCATTGGGACAGAGTCGGCATGCTCCATGGGTTTCATTAGGGAAATAGGAAGGAAGAGAAAAACTAGAATTCTTTGAGCTATCCTAAATTAAAGGCTTTATAGGCGTTGCCTTGTTTAAACGTAAAAGCTCTGTATAAAACAGTTACTGTCGTACCCATTATACAGATGGGGAACCAAGAATCATTGAAGGAATGACTTGTCCGGGTCCACGCATTTAGAAAGCAGCAGATCCAAGGCCTGCCCATGGATCTTTCTGAATTTAAAGCCCAGTGGTGGCTGTCACATCCATCTACCAAGATGCGGGCTCTGGCCAAGGGGAGTTTGCTCTGTGCTGGCTGCCAAAGGCGAGGTCAGGATAAGAAGAAAACTGTTGCCTGTATAATCCTGGTTTATTCCTGTTATTCTGGCATAATTATTAACAGAACCTCTTTCATTCTCAAAATTGTCCTGACTCAGAATGATAAATTATAAGGTGCTTCCTGGTTAAATGAACGCATCCACCCCTTAGGAGGGTCATGATCCCTCTGCCATTTTTTATTTGTATTTTTTATTAATATTATTTACACCTACAGTACCTGGTCTTCCTAGGTGGTCTCCCATCCAAGCACTAACCAGGCTCGACGCTGCTTAGCTTCCAAGACCAGACATTGGGCTTGTTCAGGGTGGCATGGCAGTAGACTATGAACTGTGTCTCCACTGGGGCGTGAACTCGGGACGCTCTACATGTAAAGCAGACCTGCGAACCCCTACACTATGGAGCCACATCCACCTTCTGCTATTTATAGGTATCTGGAATGAAATGTAAGAGAAAGAGGAAATCTGGGAAAAAGACACATCCTAGATGTTTTGGAAGTAACAGTCAATCTCCTTCCAAAAAGACTCCCCCTACAAAGCAGAACAATAGGCTGAAGTAATGTCCCGGTGGAGAACGGTGCTGAGCCGTTGGAGAGAGCCATGTGAGGGTCTCAGTGAGGAGCTGATCCCCAGGACGGACATGAGGGACACTGAGCTGTGGCCCAAAGCCATGACACTCGGATTGACCTCAGCCTGAGTCCTCAGAAGGGAGAGCTTTGATGGAAAGGAGAACCAAAGAAGAATTGGGACATAAAAAGACACAGATAGTGTCGTTCCAGAAGACAGGATATGACAGCCACAGGGAAACAGGATGCGACCTGTCAGATTGGAAAAGAGGACCCACTGGGTGTCCCAGAATGGAGAGAAGAGATGCACTTTGGCCCAGTAATGCCGGTACCCAGACTTGTCTAGGCACTTGCAGATGGTCACCATGGCAACTGGTAGCCAGAAGGGGACCAGGAGGAAGATCACATGAAGGAGGTACCCTAGGGAGAGATCCTCTGAGTCAGAGAAGTGGATTCGGAGGGGCTGGCCTGCAAGGGGCTCCCAGCATGATTGATTGGGTCTTGGAATTGGCACCAGCGGCTGCCACTGGTGATTTCCTTGGGCCTATGACTCGAAAATCCCTCGTTCCCAGCCTCTGTCACCACAGCCTCAAGGATCATCACTATGTTTCTGTCCTACCTGCTGCTCCAAGGCCAAGTCCGTACTCAGCCCAGATTTTTCCATTCTCCCCCTAGATTTCCAGAAGGGCCTCTCACAGTTTTCTATTTCTCCCTCTCCCAAAAGCCCTCGTCTGAGGTGCCTGACCAAGGGAGCCAAGTACGTCGTCCCACTTAAACTAGCAAGAGGAAGGAAAATAGTTCACAGGGCCGATTAGGAGCGATGTAAATGATTCTGTGGAAACTTTTCATTCATTCTTGGCAAGCCAGGCCACGAGGTTGGAAAAACAGAGTCGCCGTGCGACCATCCAGCACGATGAGCCATGCTTTGCCCTGCTCCGGAAGCCTGTGTCATCGGGCCATGGAGAAGAGAAGAGAAGGAACAAAGGAAGGTAAAGCCGACACGCTCTTCAGCAATCTGGAAGTAATAATGACGAGGCCTGTGAGCCACTACTGTGAGCAGGGCCGGCCCAGCCCAGCGGCCTGGGGAGCAGTCCGAGTCCTGCTGCGGGAGCTGGGGTATGGGCCCTCCTTCCTCCTACACGTGAAAACGGTCTCAGATGAGAGCAGAAGACTGGTAATGGTTAGACTTCCTTGCCTCCCAACCCGCCGCTGAGGGGAAGTAGAATCGGTTGATTTGCCATGTGCCGTTTCACTCAGGACGGAATTGTCTGATGTCTGAAATATTCGCGAATGTCACTGCAGGTGACCTGGCAGCCTGAATCCCCATCAAGGGACCTTCAGGAGCCTTCGCAGGGTCGGCAGACTCACAGCCCGAAAGCCACGCCCCCTTGCTTCCGACTGCACACCCTGCAAAAGGGTAAGCATCCGCTTTCCCGTCCAGATCTGACCTACGTGATCAACGCAGTCCCCAGACGGCCATTATGTGGAGCTGGCACACGACAGGACACACAGATGCCTCCCGGGCTCGGTCCCCATGTAAGCTTTGCACTGACATGGCTGCTACAGCTGGCTGGCTTCGTCCGGCAAGGAATGAGTCATGGGCCCGAGGTCAGGCACCCAGAGAGGGGTGGGATTCGTGACACTGCCCCCAGATGTTTGCCAAACTAACCTTGGCCGAGCCCGCCACCCCTCCGCAGCTCCCTCCCCGTCATCTGGCCTTCAGATTACTCAGGCCACGGTCATCTGCTCCTGGTCCCCCACTTCTGGGAGCAGGGCGCCCATGTGAGGCAGTGGGCACCCTGGTTCTGCCAGTGGCCCGGGGGCCAGAGGCCACGCACGCGAGGCCCGACCTGGCACGGATCGCTTTAGGGGCGCGATGTCTCCCTTGCTCGCTTATCTTTTCATGCTTTCCCTGCACTCACAGTTTTGAGCCCCAATGAGACGTGTCAGGATCTGCGAAGGAAAGGAGAATACAAGAACGAAGAGACCTGGCCGCTTTCTAGCAACACTGAGCAACCTCCTCTCCTCTGGGCCACAGTCCCCGGAGGATGAGCATGCCCTGCCTCCTCCTTCTCCCTACTCAGGAGCAGTCACCACCCAGCTCGTCCCTGGAGGTCGTCTCCGGAGCTGGGCACTGGCGCGGGCCAGAGTGGCCTCGGCCAAGCCCGCCTTCAGCCACAAAGGCCAGTGCGTGGGTTTTTATTGTCATGCTGCAGGAAACAGCTGAGAAAGAAAAAAACAATGTGAACACAGGGAGCCGGGAGCGCTGCTCATCTGTATCGTTTTCTTGGTCACTGGCTGGCGCTCCCGCGACCACACCTGGAATTCCCACGGGACGATTTTGGCTACACATCCCGCGCTCCCCTGCCGGCAGAAAAACTCAGCTCTCACCCACACCGCCGGCACCCAGCCAATTATGTCCTTTTTTTTTTTTTTTTTTTTTTTTTTTTGGCTGATAAAGAAAGAAAGAGCACGCAAGGGGGTTGGTTTGACGAGGGGAGAAGAGAGGCTGCCAACGGCCACACAGTAAA
Organism: Rousettus aegyptiacus; assembly: GCF_014176215.1. Lineage (NCBI taxonomy): Eukaryota > Metazoa > Chordata > Mammalia > Chiroptera > Pteropodidae > Rousettus > Rousettus aegyptiacus. The sequence continues at coordinate 39,726,306 of NW_023416288.1, read as the reverse complement.
TGGCAGTGAGAGGGAGGCAGGAGACAGGAGGGGACGGCCGCCTTAAAGACAAGCCAGTTTCTCCAAGAAAGCATCGTTATTTGGCAATTTTGCCTGCTCCGAGCCACTCCTGGCCACCTCATTGCTTCTGCTCCTGTAACAGGTGTTAAAACCACTATCTCCTCTCTCCCATTTCCTGTGAGGTCCAGCTGATGAAAGGGGGAACCGAGAACCCGTAGGGGAAGTGGGAGGGAGAAAGCCCCGAAGGACGGATGGAGGCCGTTTATGATGAAGCCTGCAGGACAGAACACTTCCCGTAAGTTAGTTTCTACCAAAACGGCTTTCTGTGTGAAAGATAACGTCGTTTCCTCATTAGTGGGTTTTGTCTGTGATCGTTAAGCCTCCACATCGGGTTCCAGATAATCATCCCTAACTTAACATCATCCATTCAGTTCAGTGGAGAGTGGAGAGGCCAGGCAGGGAAGGGAAGAGGAATCAATCAAAACACGTTCTCGTCTGAGGCCGGCTGCGGTGAGAACAGTGGGATTTCGCGAGGGCTGCGGTGGCGGGAACAGGTTACTGCAGAGCCAGCTGCCTCCGAACTCTCCTGTTCTCTGGGGGACTTTAATCTCCCCGATAAAAAGGCTTAAGCCCCAAGCACCCGAAGGGAAGTTCACTGAACCTTCATCCCACATCATGCACGCAATCGGATCATAAAGACTTCAGAGAATTTCCCGGAGGGTTTCTGCTCGCCCGGGGCCCGCTTGCAGGGAATTTGAACTCTGACTACACTCTCGACACCTCTTCTCTGTCTCACCCCTGTGTCTGCCCTTCGCACTCGGCGAGATTAGTCCCGAGGACAGCCTCCCCCTCAGGTCACCTACGCTCCTGCATTCCACAGGTCTATGAAGGTTTGCAGATGACACAGGTTTGGAGCTGTCACAAAGCATCCCACCTGGGGCACCGGCCTGTGGCCGGGGTTTTATGATCCCTCCTTTCAGGATTCATGTGATTCCCTTTCACTTGCGGGGCAAAACTCACCCATTTCTGTGCTTTTTATGTGGAGTAAATTATATCTCTGTTTTCTCCCTCCACCCCCTCTGCCTCCCCTTGCCCCAGCCCCGGACCCGGCTGCCATCGAAACCAAACCAAGGGTTTATCATTTCACACTCAAAAAACCCATTAAGGGGTTTTCCTGAATGAACAGACCGTTCCATGCTCATTTTTTTGTCACTACCCAATTTTCTTCTCCATTAGTATCTTAGTCATGCCATCGTTTCATGATTCTTTCAGCGGTTGCCCTAGAAACGACCACAGGTATTCTTAAGTAAGTTTAATAGAAGTTTTCATTTTTTAAAGTTCCCCGAAACACTTCTGCTCTATTTACCTCCCCTCCCACCCTTTCTCTGTTGTTCTCTGCATTTTCATCCTCTGCGTGTTCGTGAAATGAGATACTATTGTCGTTTCTTGCGGCCAGTATTTATTTTGCCCACGATTTTATTTACTCGCACATTCACCCTTTCTGTTGCTTTTCCAGCCCCGTCTGCATTTTCATGCTTCTCTCTAGGATCATTTTCCTCTGTCTGAAAATTCCCTTTAGTGCATGTTTTCCGGCAATAAACTCTCTCAGATTTTGTTTTCCGAAACCATATTTTCAGAAGCACATTTTGGTTTCATTTCTCTGGATGTGTTTTGCTGTGTGTAAGCCTCTGGGTTGACATTTATTTTCTTTGGGTACTTTAAAAGTGCTAAAGCACTAAAGCCCATTGGACTTTTTTATTTCCATGGAGAAGTCGGTCGTTAGTCTGATAGTCGTTTCTTTCCAAGTAATGTGTTTGCTTTTCTTTGCCTTTGCTTTTTAGAAATTAGGTAATGAAGTGCATGTATGTTTGCTCTTTTTTTTTAAAAAAAAAATCCTTTTTAGACTTTATAATGCTTCTTAGATCTAGAAGTTAATGTCTTTTACCAGTTTTAGAAATTCTCAACCGTTATCTCTTCAAATACCATTTCTACCTCATCGTCTCTTTACTCTTGTTCGGGTGTAGTGCTCAGGTACCCATGACAGTGTCCTTGAAGACAGAGCTCTGAGCTTGACCGAAGGCCCAGGACTGACATCTTGGTTTCTGTCCCCTGGAGTTGATCGAAGCTGTCGTCTTAGCCATTCGCTTTTGCAGCCCATTGTGACACAGCGGCAGGTAACTAGAGCCACCCCTGGAAGATAACTTCTGCCTCTGAACGAGAGGTGCCGGCCTGAGTGTTGCCTCAGCCTGTGCGGGACGATTCTGAAGACCTCGGACACACAGCTGAGTAGCGTGGCCACCATGAGCCATCTTTTTGTCTATTCCTAGGTGAATCCCGCGTCAAGGGCCCTTCTCCCTGAGTGCCAGCATGTCCCCCAGACCCAACTCCCCCTCTCACGGCTCACCTGCTTCTGTCTTTCTTCACTCAGACCCTAGCTGTATCGTTGTCTCATTGTTAAATTGTCTTTGAAAATGAGTTCCACAGCTTCCGTGAGTCGTGAGACCTCAGGTCATGCCCCCCACCCTTCCAAACTGCCCCCGCTCCAGCACATGTGGGAAAAAAGACACTGTTCAGAAATACTTTTTTTTTTCCTTTTTTTATTTTTATTTATTTTACCATTTAACCTATTCTTCAGTTTCAATTCACCTACTTTGGAAAGGTGATTCTGAAAGGAGAAGTGAGCGGTGACTTTACTTGGCAAAAAAAAGGGGCGTTTTTTTCTTCTCCTTTGAACTATAACCATTTAAGGCAATCACAGTGCTTTCTTTGTAATAAAGGGAAGATTTCAGCGTTATCTGAGCTACTATTTAAAATGCTGCTTTGTTTATAGTTGCATGATTCGAGTTGTCTGTGCTTGCCATTTCTTCCTTCCCATGGGAAGAAAGCTGACAAGTTAACAAAAAAAAAAGTCATAACAAATATATTACAAAGGGGATGTTGAAGATATATCTCACTGGAGCAGTTCCCTGTTCTTAGTGATAGATATACAGTAACAGTGCTTTGTTTATCTAATTTCGGCAGGTTCTAAACAATCCATAACCCTGTGAGGAAAAATTCTCTGGCTCCTGAACACATAAGGAAAGAAAAATTGAGTATAAATCAGGAAACTTAAATTATGATCCAAACGCACTCTAATTAGCATGCGACCATAAGCAAGGTAATTCATTTTCTTGTTGGTAAAATAAAAATATTATTGCACAGGGCCATCAAAAAAACTAAATGAAATACTACACATAAAACATTGGACACTGAGCATATTATATACATAAAAAGATTTTTTTTTTAACATAAAGAAGCAGTTTGAATGAAAATTATATTGACTTTCGGAACAGTGACAATTTATTGTATAGTCTCAGACTCAGTTTCCTCACTCACACAAATAAGGGTCAGTCTTCAAACAAATACACAAACTCATTGCAACTGTAACCAACAGGCAAAGGGATTTTTTATGGTTCTTCATAAGTTTGCTCGACATTCGTCAAAATAATAGTTCAGCAACTCCATAAACTAGAATAGATCCCATGTGGATTAAACTTTAGGAAATTGAACTGTAAAAGTACTGGCAGAGCTGAACATCATATATAAGACAAACAAATAAGAAAGCTCAAAACCATGGCGAGAACAAGGCAGACTGACTAGGATCCTTGGGACCAAGGAATGACACAATGGTGAGTTCCCTAAGCTCTTTTGTTTTTGCCTAATATGTCTTAAATTAGGAGCTGGAGAAACCAGTAAGCCCGAAATGCCAATGGGAATAGACAAAAAAAAAAAGCCTCAAGAAGTGCCTGTTTTCTCTAGCATGGACCAAGAAAGGGGCAGCCCCACAAGACAGAAAAACGTTTTGGCAACAAGTACCCCATGCCAGCGAAACAGCGTGAGCAAAGTGTGGCGGCACCGCGCCCCGGTCAGCAAAGGCCAGTCTGCAAACACAGGCGTCCACGGTCCCCAGGCTGCAGTGAGATGGCCCACTCCCTGCTGGGTTGAGTCACAGAGGACTGTGTAGGGAACGAGACTCCTTTACCCACCTGGCGGTAATGAGGAGCTCTGCTTTTTACGCCCTTGTTACGGTGGAGGCCACGTGGGGAGCTGTGACCAGGTGCCTTTCTCTCCAGGCCAGGGTGGTGTCGGCAGAGGGCTCGTGGGAGGCTTTCACTTCTAGCTGGGCCAGCAGCACTGGCGAGGCGCCCCTACCCCCGGGGTGTCAGTGGAGGCCAAGTGGAGAACACGGCCTCCCCCTGCCTGGTGGGAGCAAGGTGGCACCTCACTTCCTCTGCCAGAGCAGTGTCAGAGGAAGCCAGCTGTTATGGACCGAACCTTGCCCCCCGTCATTCGTATGTTAAACCCCTAAGCCCCTTTGGTCCAGGACTTCTTAGTTGTACTTCAGTGCCACGTTGTGGGGGTTGGGGAGCCCCCCACCTGTCTTCAGGCTCCAGGGTAATGACTGCTTTGGCTTATTCCTCCTCACCTGTCGTCTCCCTCAGGTAATAAGCAGGATGCTTGAACTCAGTAGAACACCCACTTCCTGTGGGCCATACTGTTGGAGCGTCCGGGCAGCTGGGGAAATGATGCGAGTCAAACGGACCATCAAAGTCTTGGCCCTGCCATTTACCAGCTGCCAATATTGGGGCAGGTCGCCTCACCTCTCTAACCCTGATGCGCCTAGCGCGGCCCAAAGGACAGGTCGCCTCATCTCTCTAACCCTGATGCACCTAGCGCGGCCCAAAGGACGCTACCGACCTATCGGAGGTTTCAAGATCATGGTCTTGGATTGCAGCTGCGGAAGGAAAAATGTCCTCCAGCAAACCAAAAAGGACTTCTTCCTGTATCCGAAACTTTCAGGTGACTCCGATAGAGGCTTCAGGCTTCTCCGTGATTCTCCGGGCACAGCCGTTCCAGAGAAGACGCAACGGAGAGAAAGGGCCGGACGTCCCTGAATTTCCCCTCTCTGCTCCCTAATCGAACCATCTTTCATCTGGCTCCACGTGAGGCTCTTGTCCTTCTATGATCTGTGTCTGCGTTTGAATACATTTCTGTTTTAAGCATCCTCAGACCTGTGGGAGCTTATTCTAAATGAAGCGAGGGATAAAACACCCCCATATCGTCTATATATAAGTTAGCAGAGTTAAAAAAAAAAAAAAAATGATCAGACACCCAGCCTGCAAAAATTTATCTCTTGGAAATGACAATAGGCTGCCTCAGACTTCAAAACATCTAATTTGTAAGTGATCTATTTTTATAAAGGGCAAAGGTGGTGGGAGGTGTACAACCTCATTAAAATTCTCACGACGATTTAATGAGGATGGATTGTCTTCATCTTAGAGTCGGTGAGACGGGGGTGTGGGAAGACGAAGCAAGTTTTTCGAGGTCATGCTCGCTACACGTTCATAGGGAACCTGGAATAAAGCAGGTTTAACTGTAAATGCCATGTTCTGCGTGCTGGGTACAGGCCCCCCACGGATACCCCGGGAAACAGGTAAGGATGCTTTGAGTGTAAGAAACAAAACAAAAAACAAAGTCTCTTCCAGGTCTTAAGTATAGAAAAAGCATGGACACAGCTAAACAGCAACTAAAGCAACACGAGACCCCAGACCCTGAGCACAGACTGACGAGAAAGGCAGACGGGCCTCAGGTGGTCTCCCCTGACCACCAGTTCCATTTGAAAATATCCTCTTTTGAGCGTGGGAAGCATTCTAAGGAGCAGCTCTAGGCTCTTCCTCAATTTCCCAAGTCAGGGGAGGGTCAGTTGTGGAGCCGTTGATTCTCGCTGATGCCAGGGGCAGCTGTGGGCACACAGGAAAGGTTTCATCTGGACTTTAGCTCCAGCGATCCCTGGGAGAAAAATCTCAAGTTTCAGCATTTTCCCAGTTCTCGTTTCATTTGGTTGTCACTATGACCCTATGCCATCGACAGGGCATGGAATAATCTCCCATGACATTTCAAGTTATTTTTCTGTTGTTTAACCAATTTGTATTGAGTACTTTCCTCAGGCTAAGAGCTTTTAAATGCATATAGATTAATGTAAGTTAACCCAAATTACACGCCACATAAAAGATTAAAAAGCCGAAGCTCACTGAGGGTAAACCAGTTGCTTACATAAATACTAAGTTATAGAGCAGCGACCAGAATCCTGATCAATCAAGTCCCAGTATGTGGCTCTTCCCACCAGGTCAGGGGTTGGCGAACTTCTTCTGTAAAGGTTCAGAGAGTAAATATTTTAGTCTTTGTGGGCCATACTGTCTCTGTCGCAAATCCTGAATTCTGTCTTTGCAGCATGAAAGCAGGTTTAGATAATTCCTGAGGAATGAGTATGCCAATACAACATTATTTACACAAAATGGCAGTGGCCGTATTTGGCCCCTGGACCATGTCTCCTCTTGCCGTAGGCCACTACCTCAGTTCCTACAGCATCAGCATCCTTAGCCAGGTCCTTGTATTGCTCACTAGCTACTTCCGCATCTCAACACTAAGGACCTATTGTCTTTCCGCCTTCCTTTCCTGACACCGTGGCTCCATGCAAGAACCTGCAGCCCAAAATCAATACCCTGATCACGGTTTTACCTCTGTCCTCTCTTAGGCTGAAATTTATAACAGTCCGGACAAAGCAGCTATGTTGATCCCAAAGAAGAAATGACACGTCTGTGCTAAGAGAAGGCTTGCGGACCTGAGCTCTGTAAAAAGCTTCCCCTGACCTCGTGGCTTCATTCGTCAGACTCTTGAAATGAAGGTGGAAGCGGCACACATGCTCGGGCCCCCCTGGGCGATGTTGGGGGTCTCGGTAAGAGCTCCCAGCTCTGAGGTGGCCGTGAGGCATCTCCTTCTTGACCATACTGCTGCCCCGGCCCCAGCATGACGCGGCATGAAGACTGGAGAACCGGATCCGGAGTGCAGCATGCTTCCGGATGCACGCCGAACTCTGGGACCTTCTCTCCTGTCCTGTCTCCTGCTCTACGTACGCGCCCGCGGGAGTACGGGGCTGGTCTGGTTTGCCATCGCCCCTCTGAAGGATCCTCGTGAGTACAACGTGTCTGCAGGGTGCCAGGGACTCTTCTGGGCACAGAGACATGTCAGTAAATAAAACAAAGTCCCTGCTTTTATAAACCAACACTTATTCGAGGAAGGGAAAGACAAAAGCAGAATGAATCTTAATGTTTAGATAAGGAGGAAAATGAGGGAAAGGAAATAGATTATCGGAGAGAAAAAAAAAACTATTTTAGATAAGATGCTTAGGAAACAATCTTTCCGATGAAGTGGTATTTGGGCAGAAGCGTAAATGAGGTGAGAGAGTGAAATAAGCCCACACCTGCAGGGACAGCATCCTGGGAGGAGGGAGCAGCGAGTCCAGAGCCCTGGAGTGAGACCGGGTCTGGCGGTTTGGAGGTGGCAAAGAGGCCGGCGGAGCCCGGAGTATCTGGGGCAGAGGGAGAGGGGCAGAGAAGCACTAGACGAGGTCGAAAAGGGCCCACGAGACCAGACACACACAGGCTTGTGTAGATCTCAGAAAGGATTTGGGATTTATTCCCCCTGAGATGCATAGTCATTGGGCTTTAAAGGCGGGCAGGGCATGCTATAATATGATTCTTTAAAGGGTTTCCCTATCTGCTGCCTGCTGGGCGTGTCCCGTGTGCTGGGGGAGGGTGAAGCTCTATCAGCAAACCAGTGCGATAGTGTGGATCGGAGACGTCGATGGTTTCAGCCAGGGCGAAGGCCGTGGGGATGGTGAGAGGCGTTTTGATTTAGGACGTATTTTAAGAGTCGAAGGATGGAAATGACTGATGAGTGGAATGTGAGGTGAAGAGAATGTAGGGAGTTAAGGATGCCTCCCAGGTACCCCTCAGAGCCCACCTTTTTGGTCCAGCAGTTGCTATGGCAACAAGCTGCTCGGGTATAGCCAGGCAGCACTTCGGCCTCCCTGCCTGCACTTGGCAGTTCTTGCCTCCTGCCCCAGGTCATTCTGGCTCCCACTGAAGCCTGGAAGATCCAGAAATTTCACACCGCAGAGGCAACTTTTGAGCAGAGGTGGGTTGGGACAGGTGGATAGAGCATGCACATCTCGTTAAAGAGTACCAGCTGGAGCCCGCAGCAGTAACCAGCTCAGGTGGGCTCCCCTGGAGGAGATTTCTCTCTTTCCGTTTTATTTTTCCCAGCCCCTCACTCTCCTTCCCTGGGTTTACTTCTCAAAATAAACTTCCTCCAGGCAAGCCCTTGCGGGAGGCTCTGCCACTAGAAGCTCACTCCATTTACTGAAATAGGAGGCTGCAGGAGGGGAGAATTTAGTGGGGGGAACAGGTATAAAGCGTTCAGCTCAGGTAGGACGTAGGACAGTTTGAGTTGCCCGTTAGACCTCCCCGTGGAGATGGTGAGGGAGCAGGTAGATGACTTGAGTCTGGAATTCAGAACACGATGTGCAGAAGAGACCAGGCTAGTTGGCTTCAATAGTCTCTACTGGAATGTGGCAGGCACCCCTGCATTTATGGACGCCACCAATACAATGAGTCTCCACGCCATCGCTCTCTCCTTCGTGGGTGACTCTTTCTCTGGACCCGGGGATGAGCTGAATAGCACGCAGAGACCAGGGGCAGGAGCAACGAGAGGCGTGTCCTGTATCATAACGACGACTCTTCCATGCCTTCCTCGTTTTATTCTGGCTCCGGCACACCCTGTGCCCCTCGCAGTCACCTTTGAACGAAAGCTTGTCACGGAAAGTCGGCATGGGCACTGTCTCGTGGGAACCTTTTCCCTCCATTAAGACTCCCCCCGAGGTTTTAGAAAAGGAGGAAAGTGAGGTGAGGGGCAGTTGGTGGGTACAGAGAGGATGAGCAGCCGTGTTCCGGGATCACCTCTGACAGCCCCCCGCCTCCGCCCCCGCCCGAGGCTCCGTTGAAGAGACCTTGCAGAGACAGCTTGGCTTTTGTTTTCATTTCCATTTAATTTGTCCAAATAAAAACTGCAATTACGGAGCAGTTACACAGCCCCGCGTGCCTCAGAGTTGCCGTCCCTGGCACATTTGCTATCCCCGCTTGGAAAATTCACCCGTAAAAGCGTCAGACTCGCCTGCATTATGTGTGGAAACCGGCAGTGTCATCCTTTGAGCAAGGGATAAAAAATTCACCCTGGGGTGCTGATGTTAATAAAGTTTAATTAGGCCAATTTGTAGTGAGCTGGGGTTTCTACTCTGCAATTTGACAAGCAGCTTAAACTGATTCAACAGTTTTTATGTTCAAGAATTTCTGTATCTCGAACGAAAGGTCAAATGAAACATAAAACTCTATCCAAAAGACTCCTGGGGGTGCCGTGAATTTCTGTTGTCATTTGTGTGTGTATATGTCTGTGCACGTGTGTTGTGTTTTTAGATGACAAGACAGTGATCTTGGGCAGCCATGTAATCCATGCCATCGGTAAAGTCCAGGAGGGCAGATAAAACCCTTCTCCTCTTGTGAAGACTTTGCTAAGTAGCTCATGACCCTCTTTTCCTACTGTCAGGGACAGACTTCACAGATACCTAAAACTCACTTGGAGATGGCTCGAGAGATAAGCCATCATGCCTAGGGATGGCAGATAAATTTTATAAATTATTGTTGGATCAGAAAATGATTTGATGAATGTTCTACAACTATAACAATAAGAAAGTTTCAATAAAGCTTTCAAAGGGTGTGTGACAAGAGTCGGCCCTCTCTGTAGGCAGTGTCTATCTTGCATCTACGTTGCTGAGAGCAACAGGATGTCCACCTGCCTCCTAAAAAGGTTCCCTTGTGATCTGATATGGTGTTTCAAATGCCCGCATTAGAAGCAGACTCCTGGTTAAGGACGTTAAATGCCGGGAGACTCGAGATAAGAGAATGAAGATACGGCATCTAAAACTGATCATGCACAGACCTCAGAGCAGCTTGCATATATTTGTGACAAATTGACTCTTGAGGGAGTAGGAACGAGGTCAGCTACATTTTCACAAGTGCCAGGAAAGAACTAGAACACAAGATGCTGGCGGGAGGGTGGGCCCCTCGGGCAGGGAGCTTGGGGAGACGGGAGGGAGGAGCATGGGCGTCTCCGTCTAGGCGGAGGAGGAGGCTCGGAGGAGAGAGGGCTGACGCTGACAGGCGCAGGAAGGGAGGACCTGCAGCCCAGAGGGCGGCACGAATCAACAGCCGATGTGACAACCTGTCTTAATTCCTGGTGAAAAACCTCAAGAAGCTGTGTGACGATCTGTGTCTTCTAGTGGAAAAACTGTCATCGGCTCTGCACATTTGAGTGCAACTGCTGGGATCTCGAGCTAGAAATACTGAGAAACTCCCGTCTGCGAGAGAAGGAGCATGAGCAGAAGGAGCGAGGCCACTCCCACCAGCTCACTGGGCGTCTGCCGAGAACCCCTCGCCAGGCATGTACGTGTGCACGCCTGTATCCCGCGGTGGCCCGCCTGGAGCACGTGGATCACGTGCTCACACCCGGCGTCTAAGCGCCAAATCAGACGAAGCCCGCGCAATCCCAAACATCCAGCCAGCTCACGTCATGAGGCCAGCCCAGCTGGAAGTTGGCCTTTACCCCGACCAGCCGACCGGATGACAGATCACAGCTTTTGCGTGATCTCTCAGTGGGCGCTCTGAGACACGATGACCCTGTCTGCACATGTCATGAAAGGCACATCCTCCAAGACGGCATGGGCCAGGCCACGCGGTTCAGAGGATGAGAATCTCAGAACTGAATTTTATTTCCACCCGTTTGTGAGCAGGCGGCACAGATACGGCCACATCTGCGTGATCCTTGCACGACGCAGCCCCTCTTGGGTGGTGCTTCAAAAAGATGCTCGTGGGGGCGTCTGCTGAGCCTCTGCTCTTTGCCTCGCAGCCTCTCCCTGTCTCCTCCCAGGCCTCTCCTTTCATAGTAAAAAGGATCACGTGCTGATGCTTTAAGGAGCACAGACGAATGAAGTTGCATGCGTTGCTGATATAAGGATAATAAATGTTGTTATGTGAGACAAATAACATGCATATGCATGATCCGGGCAAACCCCGCCATGCACTCGCTGTCATCAAACAGAGAGCCCGAATGAGGTAGCCATGTGAACAATAAATCATGGAACCAATTTCAGGGAAAATCGGTTTTGCTTTGGAAAATTGCATTCAAAATATATGCCCTTGAAATCAGCTAAATATGAAAATTTGAACATTTAGTAAATTAGATTAGAACATTCAGTGAAATACAAAATTCCCAGAAGTTGAAAGCAATGATTTTACCCAAGGTAAAAAAATTAAAAGATATACATCATAGGGTTCCTTGACATCCCCCACTCTCCACCAAGTAAAACCAAAGAAAATAACAAATTCGGAGACAATGTGGAAGGAACCTTCCATCCCTTGATGCCTTCTCCATTCTCAAACGAAAGGACAAGCTGATGGATCCACTCTGACCCTCAGGGAGAGTCCAGGCATGGCAAACCCCTCCCGGCTCAGCTGATTATACTCGCTCCTCCAAGATGCAACTCTGGCCTGCATCTTTATTTCCTTTAACCAAAGCAGCCCAACTATTCTGTGGCCTGAGCCAGTGACACAGCAATGAAAGGACAAGACAATCATGCCATAAATTCTGAGGCGGGATGCGGGGTGGGCAGGGTGCGTGGGGTGGGGTGCGTATCGACAGGCAAACCAAAACTGGTTTAGGGTCTAAATTCGTCTGCGAGGGCTTCGACTGGCCTAGCCTATTAACAGACCTTGGAAAGATTCTCCCAATGCATCTCAGAGAAGCACAGAATCAAGGCAGCTGTGTGGATCTACCATGGAAATGGAATTGCTCAGGCTCAGCTGCTCTGGCTGTGGAAGCAGATATCCCCCAAATGCCATCACACAAGACAGAGAGGAGGACGCTCTCCAGCGCGATCGAGCCGTCCGCCCCACGTCCTCCCTGGCAATTTTGGGGTAGGTAGGAGTGGTAGATGCTGTGGACAAACCTGGCTTTTCATCCTCTCTCTTCCTCCCTGCTTTAATTTCCTATCATGTAGCCCCTTAGCTCTGAGAACGAGCGAGCAAGCAAGTTTCCTAAAACAGAGACCCCCTGGCCCCACTGTCTTAAAGAGAGCGGCGGGAACCCATACGAAGAGGTCGTATGGCCTCTTCACAGAAGTGTGCCGAGGATCCAGCAGAAACACATCGCATCGCAGGCTCGCAGGCAGCCTGCTCAGGGTGGGAGGGATCAGCTGGGCTTCCTACTGCCTCCCGCTCCCCTTCACGCCCAAGCACCCGAGCCAAAAGGAGCTGTTTGGGATCCGATTCTTTAAGTTACGTGCAGAAACACGGTGAAGATGACAATATAACTAATGATATTTACGTTTTCGGAGCCAAAGCGAAATTTTTTTTCATCACCACAAACATTTGCTGAAGCCCAAAACTTCGCTGTTGAAAGCACCTCTCAGAGGAATTACTTAGTAAGCCAAGTTCCAGTTGGAGAAGGAGTCGATGTCAGCTTTTGAGGCATCAACTGGGTTATGACACCAAATGGCTAAAGCAGGACAGAATGGCTCCAGGCAGAACTTGGGCTCAGCTGCGTTTTCGGGCCTTTTATCCGTGGGCGTGACCACAGCTGCCGGCACTTCGTGTGGACGCTAAGCGTCTCCCAGCCCTGCCATCAGGCCACAGCCGAGTCAACAAAAGCAGCGATTCGATGTGTTTCCCCTGGATCCATTCTGCTAAGGAAGCCAGTCCTAGGGGGCCTGCAAGATGCCTCCTTCCTACACAGTACCACGCAGAAGGTCAGGTCTCCTTAGAAGCTTCTTCCCTCACCCTTCCCTCTCTAGATTCTCAGAAGACACATCAAGGAAACACACCCATGTACGAGAAACAAAGAGGGCTTATAACGAACTGCCAAAATGTCCTCAAACCCTACTCATGCTTGCCCCGCTACAAATCAAGGGATGCTTGCGAAAATCTCCCAGGGCGTGCGAGCCACATAGCCACAGCTCAGAAAAGTTTTGTGAATCTGTTGTACCCCACCAGTACCAAAAACCTGTTTTCTCCACAAGTCAGGCTGTCTGCTTGACTTTCTCCTTATCTATGCAGCGACTCATGCCTTAAACTCCCAGGCTGCGCTATCCCTGCTTACACACACACACACACACACACACACACACACACACACACACACACGTCTTTGCATAGGTAGTGCCCATTCAGCCTACTAAGGCTCATCTCAGGAGCCCCCTTTTCTGACAAGCTTCCTTAACATGCCCCCAAACAGAAAACCCCAAAGTAGACTTCCCGAGGCTCCCTGGCCAGCTGTGTGCGCTCTCTGGTTCACCAGTCATTCATCCTGGGCTTGTGACTGTCTTATGAAGGAACATGTCTCAATCCTAATCCTGTTGAACTGAATCGAATGCAGCTTAAAGAAAGCACTTTGATTTATAATAGAAACTGTCAATCCTCTCCCCTGCCAGCGTTCCTTATGTGACAGACTGGTACCATCACCACCTGCCACTGTAGCCAGAAACTTGCCTGTCTGCCACCCAATCTGTCATAAAACTCTACTGTTTTTAGCTCCCAGCTTCTTGTTTGGGGCTCATTGTCTCTCACCTGGACTATCATCTCAGGGGCCTCCCACTTGCTCTTTAGACCAAAAATCCCACCTGCTCTTTGCTCACTGAGACAAAGATCTGGCCACGTCCCTTCTGGAGCAGATCTTTCCATCTAGCGCCACAGGCCACGGGGAGCAGTACGGGGCATGGGCGACAGAGATGTTGGCATCCCTTCCATTCTTGAAGTAGCGGATAGGATCTGTGATGTCCCCAGATGTGCCATCCACAAGCAGCAGTGTCTACGTACGCCAGTACCCAGTCAAACATTATTTTCTGAATGCGCTATGACATAGAACTGAGTGGGAAGTACTGCCCTAAAGAAGAAAGCCCAGGCTCCGTAGCATGACCCTGAGGTCCTCCACGTTCTGTGCTTTGCCCTCTCTGTTCTCGCCACGCGGCTTGTGGTGCAGCCACAGGTTTAGAGCCCTTGGCTGTCATGGTGCTTTGCTCTCCCCGTACCTGGAGCACCCTTCTCACTTTGCCTCGCCAGGCTCATCTCTATACGAGGATTTCCCATCTTCTACCCCATATTAATCTTTCCAAAGCTGGCTTCCTCAAAATGAATCTAAAAAGGAACCACGGTGAAGACAGATCTCATGCAAGTGTTTGTCATTGAATTGTGTTCATTAAATCAAAGACAGCAATGCGGCTCTAAAACCCAAAAGGTCCCCTGAAAGGACCAAATGTCCAGGTTCGTAATTTAGGGTCAGCAGCAGCGGCATCAGTTTCTTTTCCATGTTTATTCATTCTTGGCCACTTGAACACGATCATTTTTTTTTTTTTTTTTCAGAATGAAAATCCTGGGTTCTGAAAAGGCTTATACGACAGGATTTAGAATCAGAGACAATGTGTGCCCGTTCCTAGGGGTTATGTTTGGAGGAGATAGCTAATTGAAATATCTTGTGTCTGTCCCCTCAGGCCTTCTCCTTCTCCCACACCAAGAGCTTACAGACTCACATCCCTGATACCTGCCAGACCCAGTGAATGTGAGTGACTACAAGCAGCAGAGTGAACAGAAACTCGACAAGGAAAAACTGTACACAGAACTGTTGCAGCCGTAAGCGTTGGTTTGATTTTATTTATGCAAGAAAAATATGTTGACTACCTGCTGGGTTATTTTTCTTAATTAGGGTAGTATATTTATGGGTGTTAACAACATTATTCTCTATACCTTTTTGTAGGTCTGAAATATTTCATAGTAAGTAAGAGTTTTCCAAATGGTTTATCTATGGTCAATGAAAGGTGGTGGAAGAGGCCTTCTAGGTCATTTTTGTGTTGTTGGGAGGTGCCCTTTCACAAGCTGGTGGTCAGATGCTCAGGAAACATTCAACTAATTAATAAGGGGACACTTTTCACCTGAAGAGTTGGCGATTCTCCATGGGCTGCCCTTTTAACAAATAATTGCTCTTGTCAATGTCAAAGATTCATTTTTATTCCTAGTTCAAAATTTTTAGTTCAGGACCTTCAAATATTCTAATTTTCATAGAGAAAGAAGGAAGAACTTACTTTTCCTGAGAACCGTGTGCAAATAAAAATCACAATAGTGTTTATTCTTTATCAAGGACATTTGTTTCTCATCAAATTCGATCTTCATAGCTAACAGTATAATCAAAGTAGGGATTCTATACTTGTAGATAGAGTGATATTAATCCATCTTTATATATCCTGGAACCAACACTAGTTGCTAACTTAGGCTATGTACATTAATGAGAGAAATAGAGCATTATCATTTCCAGTCATCTGACTCTGCAAGGGTTCGACTCTGAGAGCCCACTGAAAATATCCCATGTGGATAAAGTAGAGCCACTATCATTGAAGCACTTGGTTCATCTCCAGACAAAATCGTTGCTCAACTATAGCCCATGGCCAAAACCAGGAAATACAAACCAACTGTTCAGCTGATTTCCCCACCCTCACTCATCAAACAACTGCCTCTTTGGATTAGTAGGCCCAAATAATCCTGTGTCTGTCCTCTCTGCCTTCTCTTTCTTCTAAAATTAGGAATTAAAAAAAAAAAAAACTGTACAAAGTTTAAACAAGGTACATTGCATAAACTTATAATCAAGCTACCCAAATTCATGGAATTGGTCCATGGAGAAGAACCATCATCATTCATACCCCAAGATCGTCTTTGATTAAAAACATTCAGCAAGAGGCTATTTAGCCTTATTGGGTACAGTTACTCAGTCCTCGGATGAATCACAAACAGTAAATAATCACCCACAATTTTTTCTTCTGCATAATTTCCCGTCTGCATCCTTCTTTCATAAGGAGTAAACTGGAAAGGGCTTCTGGTTAAGATGGCGACAAAGGTAAACATTACACTTGCCTCCTCTCACGACCACATCAAAATTGCAACTAAACTACAGAGCAATCATCATTGGAAATCACCTGAAGTCTAGCTGAACAGAAGTTCTATAACAAAGGGCATACAGAAGAAGCCACAACGAGACTGGTAGGAGGAGCAGAGACACGGACTGAGCTGGTCACATGAGCATGTGGCAGTTAAAAATCAAGAGGGGATATCTCAGCTGTGGCAGTCTCTCCTGAGAAGCACGGGGTCCCAGCCCTACACAAGAATCTCCAGCCCAGGGTTTCAGCACCAGAAAGAGAAGTCCTCACAACTTCTGACTATGAAAATCAGCAAACTTTGTGACTGAATAACAAGGAGGAATGGCTGGATTCTTAGGCATTCCTCTTAACGGGCCTGCACATGGACTTACCTGCTGACAGATGCACTAGCTCTGAGCTCCAGCGGTGGGGTAGCAGCTCTAAAGGCTCTAAGAACATGCAGGGAGGAATTAAATTTTGTGACTTCAGGGCAAGGGGTGAAGGGGCAGCTTTCTCCCAGGTGGAAGTGCTGGCAGACTCCATAGTTCCTTGGTTGAACCCTCTGCTGCTCGGCATGTAGAAGCCAGGTGGCCACCATATATAAGTCTCCATCAACCTAGCTGACATCGTTGGCCCTGCCCTGATGACTCCCTGAGACCCCACCCCTTTCAACATATGGGCCCACCCAAGCCACTTCCAGTGGTTTTTCCATAAAAACAGCCTGTCTTGGCTCATGTTGTGGATTTTCCTAAAATCTCTCAAATTTTCTCAAGCCTCCAACAATCAGTATCTGGCCCCAGTGTGTCCCATACCTCTTGCTGAGTAGTCCCAAGCCCCACACTAGTGGCAGCTGGCCTCAATTTGCAGCTTAACCTCTCCCAGGCACCTTCGAGCCCAGCACAAGTGGCGACCATCTACAGATCATTTTGTAGCTCAAACCAGCTGGCCCCGGACTGGGCACAGGCAACAGTTGAGCTTGGCTGCAGCACAGCTTCTCCCAAGAGGCACTAGAACCAACACATCTAGGGGTCAGCTTCCTATAACAGCAGAGCGCCGCCCCGCCACCTCCACAGATGACCCACCCAGGGCCCTGCTAAAGTGAATCCTGCTCTGTAGCATCAGCCCCTCCACAATAGCTCCTCCACTGTAGTCACAGCCAGTCCTCGTAACCGATCAGCCTGAGGATCGCTCTATCCTATCGATCTGCAAACAGCAACCAAGGCTCAACTACAACAGGAGGGCACACACAACCCACACAAGGGACATACCTGGAGTACTTGGATCAAGTGACCAAGGGAACTGCGCCCCTGGACTCCACGAGGCACCTGCTATATAAGGCCACTCTACTAAGACAAAGACAAAGTAGCTCTACCTAATACATAGAAACAAACACAAGGAGGCAACCAACATGGGAAGACAAGGGGTTAAGAGGTGCAAATTGGTAGTTAAAGAATAGTCGTGGGGACATGGAATATAGCGTGGGGATTATAGTCAATAATAGTGTATTGGCTGTGTATGGTGTCAAAGAGGTATTAGATTTATCGGGGTGATTACCTTGTAAGTTATATAATGTCTAATCGCTACACCTGAAACTAATACAACATTGTATGTCAACTGCAATTGAAAAATGAAAATTTATTTTAAAAATTAAAAAATTAAATGAAATATATAAATGCAAAAAAAAAAAAAGGTGATGAATTGTAAAGGAATTTAAAGATCGTCTAAAAGAATTAAAACAAACAAACAAACAACCAGGAGAGGTCAATTGATTTGCCCTATTTCTCCTTTCAGTACAGTAGGGGAATAAATGAGATCACAAGTGTGAAGGCATTTGCAAACTATTTCTGAGATTACTGTGTGAGTAACCTCGCTGGGAGTAAGATGCCTAGGTCCCCTGATTCTTAACCTTGCCCATGCATTACCTCTTCGTGCTACCGATAAGCAAAAGGGCGGCTCCAAATGCTTCAACGGTGTGGACAGGTTCACAAAATACACCCGGGACACGTATCCTAAATCAAAGCTCTCTTTCCAAGCGCAGCACTGAAGCCACAACCTGGAAGCCTTGGGCCCCTGACACTGAGCTGGTTAGGACCAAAGCACAACAACAATGACTTCGCGCTGTTTCCCCACCAGTCCCTCTTACACTGCGCATTTATTCGGTTTACTCAAACCAGGTACATCCCAGTAAAAAAATGCAAATGTGTCCTCTAGCTGTCATGAATACATGTTAAAGGAATACAAATGTCTTAACAAGCAATGGCAATATGTTGACTGTCAAAAATTTGAGAGTTTGCTATCGTCTATTAATAATACTCTTCATAACAATAAAGTATGGTAGGGTCTATAAAATATATCTAAATAAAGCTGTCAAAAATTGATGAACTTGAAATTGGTATTGCTTATTTATGAAGTACGACACAGCATGTCTTGAAATAGAATATGCACTGTTTTAAATCTTAAGCCCTTTATTTACTACAATGCAGAACATTTTATTTTTAGACATCAGTGAACTTTGTTTTGTTGACATCTTCACTTATTTGGCTGAAAATAAAAGTCAGGAAAATCCCGTGGTGACTCATGGTAACCTATCAGGATATTAGAGCAAGTATAGAGACCATTCCTTGTTTGGACTGATGTTAAATCAACTGGTCATTAAAGGCTTTCTTTTTGTCTCATAATTATGACATATTAACAGTCAAACAGGGTTGGACTAGGAATTCTCTAGGATTAATTAGAGGTTTTCATTTAATGCAAGCAATAGTCACAAAACGTAGATGGCTTGCATCAACTCATTGGATTTACCCATCTTAAATTGCTCTGAGATTCAGAAAATGGCTATTTTTATACGTTGTGCAACCGTTTCTCCAAATATCTGCTCGTGCTCAATAAAACTAACATATCACCCCGACACTCCTGAATCTCAGCGTGTGACGTGTAAGTGGACATACCCATCACACACACATATATAATTAGGAGACTCAAAAAATATGCAAAGATGACAAGAAATCACCTGATTCTTTGGCTATGCTTTAGTAACAAATATATATTTCTTGGCAAATAGCCAATCATTTTTGGAAATAATATAGGACCATGACCCAATAAAGTCTAACAACCTATGCCTTGCTCTACATGCACCATTAGGGCCTGTCACCAATCACCAGCCGTCTTCCTCAGGCATACATTACTTTCTCGGGAATCACGAAACACCCTAAGATAAATTTGCCCTTCTCCAAAGAAATCCATTTCTGACTCAACTGCAAATCCTGATTCCAAGCTAAAATGAACGCAGGCAGGCAATTTAGGTTCTTTAGAAAACTTCCTTAAAAATACAAATGTATGTGATGTTAAAGCCTTCCAATATGTCTGCATGCTGCCTTATTAAATTAAAAACACCTGGTTTATTTATACAATGTATCCAATGGCTTACAGATCAGGATTCTAGAAACAATACATGTCTTATAGCAAAAAATATACATATAATAATCCACCGATAGTTTATATAAATGATGAAATGTTTCTGAATATATCTATATATCTATATATGTACACATATATACTCGTGTGTGTGTGTGTGTGTGTGTGTATATTTGCAGAATCAGCACACAAATACTGCAGTCCTTCATTGGCTCTTCCACCTCAGTGTCCAGGACACCAGGTTTCAAAGTCTTAAGCTGCTGAGCAAAGGTCACCGCTGGGGACAAAGGACTGGCTTGATGCACCGCCCCTTGTGAAGGACCAAGTTTGCCGGGCAGTGGCAACCGGCAACGCACGGCTTATTGCACGGACCGATCTCGTTCCAGTTGTCACAGGTCTTGGCGCATCCTGGACCACAGGTGTCATACACGGCACCATGCTTGCACTGGGTGGCTGCAAAGAAAGGCGGACACGAAGGTGAGCTGTGGCCTCATGAATCCACCCTCCACCTGGTGCCCCTTCTGCAGGCTCGTGTCACTCTCTGCCACATGTCACTGCCGTTCTGAGGGCTTTCCACAGCACCGACTCACTTTTGCATTTTAACAAAGGAATAACAAACACTCAGCATTCCTCGAACACTCTAAGAATCACCTGCAGCTAACAGCTAAAAAATAAAAACATCAAAGATTCACCTCCTGGGCCAGCAAACTTCAAAATAAAATAGAACGGAAGCTTTTTTTATTTCTAGATAAGAAAAATTATACATTAGTGAAGCTACAGGAAAACCTATGAAGTTACCTAGTTATGGATAATAGTATGAAAAATGAACTCCGAAGAGTTTTTCAGACAATTGAACTGCGATGAATAGGAATATTTTCTGTGACCTCACCAATATTCAAATATATGGAATTACATACACATCCAGAAAAAAAAACTGCCAAAGATATTGAAAATGCATTACATATTTTAATTGTAGGGCTTATGTGGTGAATTAATCAAATTGAGGAACGTTAGGGCAAGAATAAAGCCAAATAGGGAAAAATCAGATGTGCAATTGGAGAGAGGAAAGTAAGCATCTGGCCGGGTTGGAGGACATAAAAATGCTGATGTAGCAAATCATTTTGCTGTCTTTGTTAACTCAGAGCTAAAACGATTGTGTCAGTATTCTGGGAGTTCCTGAGAATTCATGAATAGATCTGTCACACACACATATACACACACCCCACAAACATTCTGGAAGTTTAATGACACACAGACTCTCCCATCTGAGTTCCTTCCAGTGACAATCAAAGAGACCGACCCCCCTTCATAATGGCAGGACAGTTGACGCTGTAGGAGTTTAGAAAAGATGACCCTGCAAGAACACCAATAACAACCCAACCTTCATTCGAAGTTGCTCCGAACACTGGAAGATCACTTCAAATGCTTCTATCATTGTTCATGCCATTTGTAAAATAACAGCTGGCGAAAATCGTTAATTATAAAATGGAACAACAGAATTGCATTTCATGCAAGTGGGCCTTACTTCGAGTCTTTCAAATTACATACGTAGAGTTACCAGAGAACGTGAGTCTTTGACAACATCTAACAAACAGTAAGTGAATTCCGTGAAGGCCCCTCAACTACCCATTACAGGAGTTAATGAGAAAAAGCCACCCTGTCCAGAGAGTGGTCAGTCATCTCTCACAGGGTCTCACATATTATTGGAAAACCAAGCTGTACGAAATGTAGAACTCCGAGGAAGACCTGAGTGGAACCGACTTTATAACGTTTGGTTCTGTGATGATCACTTTTCTATGTGGATTGGGTTCCCTTCCAGGTCCTGGTCATGTCTCTACGCCATACATACCCCTTTCACAGTAGTCCAGCTACTAAATGTATCTATTAGGCCATTCGGATGTGCCATTTGCTTTCTGCCTGGATCCTACCTGATAGAGTAATAAGTGAAAAATCACTTACTGCACTCGAAGGTTGGTTACATTCCCTAACATTACCTCCACAATGAAGCTTCGTTAAGTTGTTTCAGCTTTTCATAATGTAAGTCTATTCCTTAGGCCACTAGGAACCTCTTATAGCCACGCCAGGGCTGAGGACATGTCCTCTGCCTTGATCTAGTGCCATTATCTAGCTTGAATTCTGCCTCCAGAATTCATCCCCTCTTCCTGTCTGTTAGACTCAGTTTCCAACCTTGTCTCCCGCCCGTCCTGCCTGGATAAGTTGTCCCTCATCTCTATTCTCAGGGCGTCTGCTCTTGCCCACGTCTATCCCTGTGTTAACAACGTGGAATTATAATCGTCATTTTCCTCGTCCTCTCTCTTCCCCCAACTAAATCCAGGCTGCTAGAGGCAAAGCATCTTGTTCTTTCACTTTCGGCAGTAGTGTGGTGTTTAACACGCAGTAGGTACTCAGAGGGATGGATGAGGGAGAGGGTGGATCAACATCACTCCTTTAAATCTCTCGATTGTTGTATTTTCTCATAATCTTTGAACTTTTCACTGATCCCTTCAAAATTCTCCTCTTTTTCTCTTTTCAGTGATGGACAGAGTACCCTGTACGTTGTACATGTCTGGTAATTTGGAAGCATCCTGGCCGAATATCACATTGACACGTAGTAACTCTATCCACGTGTTGTTAGGCTTCTGTGGACCAACAGTGTTCGAAGCTGAAAATGAGGCTCCCCGGGGAGCTTCCTGATGTCCGGCCCCCACCCCAGAGGAATCAATTTAGAACTTTTAAAGGTGGGACCAGGTTACAAGTCATTTAAACAAAATGCCCCCTCAACGCGGGCAATTTTAATGGGCAGTCAGGGCTGAGAACTGGCCCAGGTAATAAGCCCTCCGTTCTGCTTCGGTCACCATGGAGACACCTTTCCAGCAAGTGAGAAGGAAGCCAGCATTTCTGAAGTGGAAGTAGGTGTGCGACGGAAATGCCTACCGTTTCACAGCATCTTCCAGCCAACGGACCACGGGCGCTCTTGCCGAGTCCCGGGGCGCCCGCCCGCTGGCCGGCGGACCTGGGACGCGGGCGCGAGAACCCTTCGCTCCCCCTCCCTCCGCGTCCCCCCACCGCCACCCACCCCTGCCCTGCCCTTCCTGCTGTCTGACCCATCTCCACTGGGAAGCGGCTTTATTATTTGTCTTTACTACACATGAATCTTTTCCTTCTCTGTTGGCTTGATCCTCTAAATATTAGAAAGGTCTTCGGATCAATGCTAATCTTTAATCGAAAATATTCCATCGCCTATCAGACTGATTTTCTTCTTCTTTTTACCTCCAAACTTCATAGGGGAGTGTACAGTCATGTTATCTATCCCATCGTTCTGCAAGCGATCGACATTGGTGACCTGTCTGCTTCATCTGCCACTTCACTGAAGCATTTCCCACCAAAGTTTTCAGTGATGACGATTTGCGGACATATTGGCAATCTCTAGTATGCTATGACCTCTCCACAAAATATTCGGTCTTCTTGTCTATTACATCTTATGATAGTGAACGCTCCACTTTCTTCTGCTAACAGCTTGAGCACAATTTCTCTCTCTCGAGCTTCTTTGCCTACTTCCTGGAGAACTATCTCCAAGACTCTTCCCTCAACATTGCTTCTCTCTCTCTCTCTCTCTCTCTCTCTCTCTCTCCTCTCTCTCTCTCTCTCTCTCTCTCTCTCTCTCTCTCTCTCTCTCTCTCTCTCTCTCACACACACACACACACACACACACACACACGCAGCAGTTACTACAGTTTTACCTCTATTTTCTAGGGAGCTCTGAAATATCATCGGTTCTGATTTTTTCCCCCCAACCTCATCATTTTCCAAGTTTTAATTCAAATGCGACCTCCTTCAAGAGGTTCCCTGGATGTCCCCCAGGATGCTCTTCCCTCCTCTACATTCCAAAGCGCTTTTCACATTTTCGTTATTTCTTTATTTGTTTTAATCCCACAATTACAGCGCAGCTGTAGTTCTTAATTGGAGATGCTTATAAGAGCCCCCTGAGTATCTTTTTAAAAGACACATATTACTAAGCCCCATTCCCTGAAGATTTTTGCTCTGAGTCTGCAGTGGGGCCCAGGTAGCCATAGATTGTAAAAGCTCCAAGGGTCACTGTGGCAAGCATTGCTGGTTGGAGAGAACGAATCCCTGAGACTTGGGCTCTGAGGAACAGAACCCTTGTCTTCCATGACCCTGAGTTCTGGCACAGGGCCAAGCACAGAGGAGCAGCTTCATAAGCGCTTGTGCCTGTTGGATGATGATTTAATCTTAATGACGTTCGATCCATCATCCTGCATCCCAACGTGGATTACATTTGGCTGGCCTCGAGTCCATTTTCCACTCTGCTGCTTCCAGGATGTCTCTTTCAACTCACTTTACTCTCCAGAGACTTTGCTTCCCTTCAACTCTTGCAAAGATCCCTTTAGTATAAAAACTCAGCGGAATCCTCGTTCTCACCAGTTCTTCCCTTCCCCTCATTCTTTTATGGACATGAACCTCCCCCCACCCCATGCCTTTCCCTCTCTGTGACCATTCGATTCTTGCTTTCCACTCTGCCACTTAGAAATGCTCTTCTGCGACATCTTACCTTTGATTATCAAACCCTGGTGTTTCCCTCACAATTGACAGGTAGGAAGTGGAATATAGGAAAACGAGGAAGAGCCAGGAAATGAAATTTTTAAAAAAAGATCTTTTTTCATTGTACAATTACCATCTCCATTTCGATTCAAATTAAATCAGCAAACATCGTCAGGGATCTACTCTGCAAGCGGCATCCTCTCAGGCCGGAGGGTCAAATGTGAACTAGACGTCATTTCCAACCTCCAGCTACAGCCTGGGCTTGTGACCAAATAGGTGAAGGTGACGCCTGAATGGATTTCTAATCAAATGCGCGATGTCACGTAGAAGCCACCAAAAGCAGAGTGCAGTGGAGGGCAAGAGACAGCAGCGCGAGGTTGGCGTGGGGAGGGACTGAGGGAGACGTCAGAGCCTAGATCCCACTTAAGTCTTGCAAAGTGAATTCAAATTGTCAGACAGACGGGACAGGAAGCGTTTTCCAGGCAGAGAGGGCAGCAGGCGCAAAGGCAGGGGTGCAGGGGACTCGCTGCTCTGGCTCCGTCGGGGCAGGGGCGGCCCGTGGCTTGGTGAGGGGAGCGTGGCGTCTGCGGAGGGCGAGCAGGAGCCAAGGGCAGAGGCGCGGGCAGAGGCGGAAGCCTCGGCAGAGGAGAGTCTTGGACGGGTCGTAACTGGGGGGCGACATGACTGAATTTGCCTCCAAACTGGGACAACTTTCTGACGATCCTTGAAGGTTCATACTTACCTGGTCCCTCTTTCACCTTTCTGTGAATCCTTTTTTTTTTTTTCAAACTTATAAAAGGCAAATGACATTTTAAAAAACACAAATGTGAATTGATTTGCATATTCAAAAAGGATACATTTGATTTAATTTTTTTTTTACCAAACCAGGTAACTACCAAAGCAGTTAGAGTTGGCATGTATTTGTTCTGAAAGGGGGCACCCAAGTGACCTCTGTGTAACACCTACAAGTAGCCTTACGTGTTCTGTCGTGTGGTAACCCTTGGCGGCTTTATCAATAAGGTCAATAAGTATGGCTCTGTGCCCCCCGGAACTCAGCTACCTTCCATGCCCCCCTACTGGGGGCTGAGGTCACAGTTTGGATTTCATCTCCTAAACTTTTTCAGGTGGCATCCGGTCAGCCAAGGAAAAGCTCAGAGGCTATGAGCACAGGGGAGATGCTACGGAGAAGGGGCGAAACTCTCCCGGGGTTCGCAGAGTAAAAGCCAGAGGAAACCGCTCACGGGACCCGACAGACACCTGAGGCGCGGCAGCAAGGCACACGCCACGTTGGACGTCCCAGCGTCTTTTCCACTGACAAAGCGTCTCACTGAAGCTGCAGTGATGATTAGCATCAGCCACGGGGCAGGCGGCAGAAAATCGGCCAAGGAAAGGGAAGTATGAGGCAGGAGCAGGACCGGAACGAAGCGACCGAGTCAGAAGGTACCAAGTAACAGCTGCCAATCATAAGAAATGAGTGAAGAGAAAGTGGGAGACTCTAACGGATATCGGGACAAATTAGCTGACGCCTCTGTAAATGTACAAATCAAGATATCTTCACATTTAAATATGTTTTCCCACAATTCTCTTGCTCATCTGTGTTCTCATCATGATTAGGAACGGAGGCTATAAAGCAAATTGACCTGGGTTCAATCCCCAACTTTCTCCTTTTGTAGCCCTGTGATTTTCAGCAGATTACTTAACTAGTCTTAGCCTCGACGTCTCTATCAGTCGAAGGCGGGTAAGAGAACATTACCAAAGGGATTACAATGTGGATTTAACAAGACACAACGTAATAAAGGTGCTTGTGTTGTCCTAGGCGCAAGGAGGTCCTTCGATAGTATTTACTGGTAATATAAATCTTCATTATTACATTTTCATAGGCCTTGCATATTTAGTAATCCGCACGCTCAGCTGGAGTCCCTTTAGTCCCGCCTACGTGGCTGGTGGGCCTGCACTTTGGGTTCGCATCCAGGACACTGCCAAACTCCAGCCTAGACTTGGAAATCACTTGCTCATTCAGCATTTCAAGCCTGGCTGGCTTCTGATTTGTTCAACTTCCCAGCTTTTTACTCTGGAAAATTTCTCTTCTCTGTATGAAGTGGTCTTAAAGGCTGTCATAAGTCAAAAGACCTGGGAGCTAAAAACAAAATAAAGAGTATTCTTATAGTCTTCACTATTCTGATGAATTCAGAAATGAATCTACTAAGCGATGCTGCATCTCTCCATAAGTGTGCCGCGGGCCGGCTGTCAGTCTGCAACGTTCAGTGTGTGTGTGTGTGTGTGTGTGTGTGTGTGTGTGTGTGTAAAAGGTTCCCCTGCAACCGCACATCGACAGAGTCCGACTTCACTCAGATGGCTAATTAATTGTAAGTGGGACATGGAACCTTTCAGAAGCCACATTCCTTTTTCCATTAGGAAAGTAATTTGAGCTCCGGAGATTCTGTCCCTGATAGCAGGGTGCGGAGGCGTAAGGTGTAGTCTTCACATGCCATGTGGGCACCGAGATGGTGCTAACTACAGCTCTGAGGCAGGAAGAGAGAGTCCATGCCTCCGTATCTACCGTGATCCCCACCACGGCAGCACCGCTAGTACAATTAATGAAGTTCTGCCGAGCGCTGCCTTGCATCAGCATGAATGGATGGGGCTTGATTCCGCGTATTTTATTTATTTTCCGGTAGATTCAAGGGAAGGAGGATTCAGAACAGAGAAAGGATCCAGACCCTCAAAACTACTGCCCTTAATATGTTATTCTGCACTGATGCGTTAGGGAAGAGGTACGCCATTTAGCCTCACCTTTCAGGAGCCTGGACCACACCTTCGTGTGAGTAATTTTTACCAAATCAATATTCCTCTGAGGTTTGAGCAGCATTGATAGAGAGGTACTCTTGCTGCGGGCGGTCAGCTCAGATATAAAGATTGCACTTGTGTTTGCAGAGGAGAGAGCAAATCCAAACAGGGAAATCGGAGGAGATAAGTGGACTTTGGTGCTTTTCGAGGGCACAGACTAGTGAGCACGTCAAGGAGCAATGTGAGTAACCCACGAATAGCTGTCATTCTACTTCCCCAAAGCCATCCAAGTAAGCATTCAAATTAACTCGGTGGTTTCAACTCTGAGTTTCAACTCTGGCTGTGGGTCAGGATCGCCCGAGAGGTTTCATAAGACGCACAAGGACAATTCAGCAAGATGTCTGGGCACAGGGGCCAGCCAGAGGTTTCTGGTCTGGTCTGGTTTTGTGTTTTTAAGCTCCCGAAGTGACTCTAATGTCCAACCAGATTGAGACCCACCAGTCTAGGTGGACAAATGTCCATGAGCTGAAAAATGCAGCTTCAAGACCCCTCTTCTTGACCCCAGTTCCAAATGATCGGTCCTGTCCTCCATCAGCTGAGACTTGCTGGAGTTAGCAAGGCCATGGGAACCTTCCTCGCTAAAATCAGAGCTCAGGTTATTAGGACTCGAGTCATGTTATAAACCCCAGTCCGGACCTTTACGGGAAAATGTTTGCCAGCCCTCGAAGGAAGTAACAAACATGCAGTCATCTCATCCTCAAATCTCAATAGCGGCGGAAACTACTGTAATTGACTGAGCATCTTCGATGACCTGGACACTATTCCAGATGTTTCGCTACGTGTCACTAATGCTTATGACTCTGCACAGTAGATATTGTTACAAAGTTCCAAAATGTATCTAGGCTCTCCTCCTCTCTCCCCACCCACTGCCTCCCTCTTAGTCTGAGCCACCATCTCTCTCTCTCTCTCTCTCTCTCTCTCTCTCTCTCTCTCTCTCTCTCTCCCCCCTACTGCAACAGCCTCTTGCCTGGTCATCATCTGCTTTCAACCATGGCCCATCCAATCTGCGTCTACAGGGTGATCTTTGAAAAGCATAACGAGGCTTGCTCGAAGCCCAGCGGTGGCTGCCACCTCTCCTGAAATGGAAGCCAGCCCTCCTCCCGAGGCCTGTGCAGCCCTGCACGATCCAGCTCCTGCTTCTCCTCTGCCCTTGTCTTGTGCCCCATTCCCTTACCCGCATGCCGAACGCAGGCCGGCGCCCTTCCCGTTCGAGAGCGAGCTGTTTTATTCCTACGCTGGCCATCAGATCTGCATAGAACGCCTCCCCTGCCGCCCCTGGCTAGGCTGTCACCTCCGCAGGGCACGGCCTTCCCCCCTCACCTCCGGGTAGCCACTCGCGTCCTCTCCTTCTGCTTCCTGTTGCTCTGCCCGGTGGGTTTCCTTCGTCCCACTTACCACGCTTAGCAAGTAGTTATTGCAGTTACTATTTTTGCCTGGGTCGCTCATCGGACTGCCAGCACCTCGGCAGGGGTGCCTCATCTCTCACAGTCCCCAAAGCACCCACGGACGGCACTGAGCATAGCGCCCAGCACTTAACCAGTTTGTAAGGAATATCACATAAGCTAATTACCTTGCCTCAGATCAAAGAGCTATAACAACTATTCTAGGAATCTCCCTCAGAGGGAAAAGAACATTCTGCTAGGGTTTGTGTCTCAGTCTCTCAGCGGGAAGCCTCTGGGCTTCATCGGGTTGCCACTGATGGGATTTTCCGTGGCCGGGGGCAGGGGGCAGGGATGTGGCTACTCAAGTCAGGAAGTCTCCTCCCCTGCCGCCCTGGGCATCCGAACGCACTTCCGCTGGCTGGATCTGCCAGGCGCGTCTCACCTGCACAGGTCTG
The DNA here is from genome assembly GCF_014176215.1 of Rousettus aegyptiacus. Lineage (NCBI taxonomy): Eukaryota > Metazoa > Chordata > Mammalia > Chiroptera > Pteropodidae > Rousettus > Rousettus aegyptiacus. The sequence goes on along the minus strand of NW_023416288.1, from coordinate 39,697,762 downwards.
TCTCACCTGCACAGGTCTGCCGAGGCTCCCAGGGAACGCGGATGCCCTCTCGCTGGCAGGCCCGGGCGTAGGCCAGGAATGACTCACAGTAGCAATTTTTATGGACTGGACATTCACACATGTCTGTCACGCAGGACCTATGGAAACCAACAGAAAGAAACAAACATTTAAAAATCTCGCTAAGGAGGGTAGGGCCTGGTTAGTACTCAGTGGGGAGACCGCCTAGGAAGACCTGGTGCTGTAGGTATAAAACAAACAAACAAACAAACAAACAAACAAACAAAGAGATAAGTAAATAAATATCTGGAACTACCAAACACCCTAATGTGACTTGTAGCAGCAGGTGAGCGGGTGAAAGGGAACCTCGACTGGCCACTAAAAGTTGTTCGTTTACGTCAAAAAGCTAAAGACAATATAAAATTCTGCACGGAATCTATGCTAGATGCCACCGAACAAAGTGGGCCGAGGACCCCTTTCTTGTAGAGCAGGACCTGTCGACAGAACTTCCTGCCGTGACAGAAGAGGCCTGCAACCGCCACTGTCCGAGCAGCGGCCACTCTCTGCACTGGGTCCGTGGGATGCGTCCAGCGTGACTGAGGAAACAAGACGTTTACTGATTTAATGTTGATTTTCTTAGAAGCGAGTAGCTATGTGTGCGTAGTGGTTACCAGGTTGGAAATGCAGCTCTCGGAACTGAGCCGCCATTCAAGCTGTTGTCAGTTCGTGATTCGCTCTGATACAGGAATAATAGATCCTACTTCAATATAAACCAAAACAGTGACCAACGGGACGAAAGCGTAAAATCCCACAGCGATATCTTGAATCTCACTCTTTTAAGGAACACCGGACCTCATGCTTTAGAGTGTGGTGCGACAGATTCCAAACAAAGAAAAAAATTTAGGCCCCTGATTAGACTGAGAGATAAAGGTGAGCGAACCAAGGTCTCTTTAGCTTAACTTTGAATGTGGAAATGATCGGCCAGGACATAAAAGTAACAGAGACATGTTTAAATGCAGACTAACAAATTTTGAAACATGTTGACCTCGACGATACCATCGCGACTTGACATTAGTAGGTAATATTAGTGTACAAAGTACATCAGTCTGCCACTGAGTGGCGAATAGGACATCCTACAGTTTCTGTTTGGTAAACGAAGAGGTCATTCTACGAATGAATAGATGCACCCAAAGTCACATTCGTAAGTGGCAAAAGTGAACTGAATTAAATCACATCTCCTCACTCTGAGACCAGTGCCCTTTTCATCACACTATACACTGTCCTTGTCCTCATCTTCCGGCGAGTTTACTGCCCAACAATTTTGGCTTAACATTTATGCCAGAGGCCCCTGAGATTAATAAAATTAAACTACCCTTTTTTTTTTTTTATGTTTTTTTTTCAGCGAAACTTCTTCCTTACAGAACCTAATTCAAGGCTGAAAGCAGAAAAAAAGTAATATTCAAGGTTACAAGTGGCACAATGATCCTGAAAAGCGATCAGGACACGGTCGTCTAACGTTAGTATGTCAGCGTTTTCTCGTGGGGGGACATGTACGCACACCTGATGAGAGAGAGTGACCACCAGCTAGCTCTGAGCGGAAGCTGGGGTGCCACCTGCTCTGAACAAAAATGGACAGCAGTAACCATATTAAAGGGTCAAGAGACTCACCGTGCACATACAAAATTATTATTACAGCCCAACACTCAAGGGCAGAACCTTGAGAAATATGAACTAACAGAGACAGAAGAGAAACAGATCTGAAACCCCAAGAGCCTCTTTCATTTCATCAAGTGAGAGATTATTTGATGCCTGACACTTAAGACACAATCGTCAGGACGGAAAAGCGGATCTCTCTCCTCTCCGCAACAAGCAAGGTCATATTTTTTAATAGCTTCTTCCACTTGCATGACAGAAATCTTGTGCAATCATGTTCGCAACAAACCCTTTCTGGTGGGAGGCATGCAGTGCTGTGTCTTTAAATTCATGTGGCACCTCCAGACTTCCAAGAAAAGCCAAATGACGCCTGTCCTTAAAACAGCCTCTAACTGCCTGAGTGTGAACCCCCCTCGATTTTCCTCTCGGACTAAGCCCACCCATCGCATTCAGACTCAGATGCTACAGCAGCCCGGTCAGCTGCCCTGAGTTCTACACTCTGCTCTCATCTCTACCTCACTTCCCCAGGAGGCTTTTGTCGCTGACCCTCCATCCTGTCCTGCGGGGCGTGGATCTCTCTCCTTCATACACAGCTCGCGCTGAGGTGACATGAATGGGATGGCACCTCGCGGGCCTGGAAAAGTGACAGTTACTTGCATGGAAAAGAGCTGGTTGACATGAGGAATTGCACGCTCTGATCTGAGAGAACAATCGATGCCATTCTGTGACACCGTGTGGACGGCCAACAGGAGACATGTAATGCAGCTGAAAGGATTGTTGGGGTTCTCTTCAGTGTTAGTGTTCTCTTTTCTCTTTATTTCTACTGGTCGTCTTACGAAGCTACTTCCACAACTGAAATTACGGACAGCTCAAGCGTGCTGAGAGGAAACGCCTTAAGCGGCATGTGGCATAATTGTTACATACACGTGCTCCACCTCGCCCAGACCACGGCGCCCTCAGACGCAGTAACTAACACGTCTACCCTTCAACGCTAAGGAAGATTTCTATGACTTGGCACCTCTAAGGAACAACGCTTGAGGCAAAGACGTTTGTCAAAGCCAGCTCTTCACTTGAAATCTTTCACATATTTTTGAAGGCTTGAAAGATGTGTTTTGTCACAGAAGTTAAAACGACAAGATGTCCTTTTTCACTTGTCAACTTGATGATTCTGACACAAAATTGTGTCCAGGGTTTGTGAGAGAAGGGAGTAAGTAGATGGCCCAAAAGCTCCGGGAACAAGTATAAAATTATTAGCTCTCCCAGCAAGCATTTTGCTACACTCGGCGTTTATGTGGGTTATCTCGTTTGTTCCACACTGCAAGGGACATAAGGTGACCTTAAGACTAGCTCACTTAACAGGGGCAGAGACTGCAGCTTAGAGATGTTAACTCCTCGGCCAAGGTCACGTGGCTGATGACAGATCCAGAACTCCCCAAACAGGACTCAAACCCTGGTCCTTCTGATCTCGATACCTGTGTTCATAACCACTACAACAGAGCATCTTTCCAGAAAGCCATTAGCGATACCTAAAAATAGCCTTAAGAAAGGATCCTTCCTTTTGATAGGGAAATTTTGCACCTGAGGAAATCATGATGCGTGTGGACAAATAATTTATATACAGAAGTTTCCATCACAATGTTGTTTTAAAATAATAATTTTTAAAAAACCATCTAATTTGCCTACAATAGGGATCTGGTTAAATAAATTTAGGTGACCTTTACAGTGAAATATTCTACAAACATCACAATGATGTTTTGGAAACATGTTTTAAAACGTGAGGAAACATTCAAGAAGGATTAATTGAAAAAGAGCAGAACCGTGTTTTAATATTGTGTGGTCTCCTAAGAAAACAAAACTCACTGAACACAGATATGCCCGCATGCTCACATTAGCCACCTCTGAGTGGCGGGGCTGACCTAGGTGGGGCTCATCTGTTTTTTTCTTATCTGTATTTTCTATAATGAACACAGATCACTTTTCTAAAAACATAAAATCACAGTGTATTTTTAAAACAATGACAAGGAGAACACGGGACATATTAATATTTCGATCAGAATTCAGGAACTGGAGTGAGAAAATAAGAAATAAAGAATGGAAGAAAATGAGAGTATCCATTTGTAGGGCTCAGTAAATATTTCTCCAGCGAATATCTCCCCAGTCTGTGCATCGGAGGCCTCCTGACATGAACTGTGCTTTAATTCACTGTGTGTTGTCTTCAGACTTCACTGCCTTGGTCTACTGATGCTGTGAACTTGACATCCAGATGGATGGAAGGGATAATGGAATAATTATGCATGCTTCTGCCAGTTACAGAGAAATTTATTAAGAGAAAAATAAAAACATCCTCAAATGCATTTCGAATTTCAGGGAGAAGCAAAACTATTATTATTCAAATGTTCAATTTGTATTTATAACACTTAATCGTTCGGTATGAAGAAAATCTAATTTATGGCACAGTGGAGTTGAATTTTTATATGTTAATGGAAAATTGTCCTTTCCTTAGTCTGCACCGGTTCTGCATATTTGTACTCATTTTATAGAATAAGTAGCAGAATTTTATCACTTTGGGTAGTTACTAAGATTTATGGCTTCGGTTTCTCTGCTTTCATGGTATTTATTCTGTCACCGTTATGTTCTGTTTGATGGTGAATTCTTGGTCAGGAAACACATCTGTTCATGGCTCCGGTGGGAAAACGCAGGATGCATTACAATTGGACTCTTCCAGCGAAACCCTACAGGTAAGGAGTGTCCCGCCCGCCTGGCCACCCCATCACGGCCACTTTCCACCACAGACGTTTCTCATTTATGTATCTCGAAATGATTTTCTGACTTCTCCGCCCTGCTCCTGGCATCGTTCCTGACGGCAGAGAGGTGCGGGCAGGACTCTGGTCCCGTGGAGTTCGCACAGCGGCTCGATGCAGCGGTGTGGAAGGAGATGCCGAGCGCCTCCCTTCCCGACCCGTCTTACGCATCTGTGTCGCGTTTCAGGAAGACTCCTTGAAAGCCTTTCCTCGCAGCACCCAGCTCAGTCCCGGCATCAGAAGCGACCTGCGTGCGGTCAGTGCCCTCCCTGAAATCCGACTGATCACGGCTGGCCTGCCGGGAGCCCTAAGTCATCTATTTTCCCTCATCAACTTATAATCGCTGCCTTCCGCCAAGCTCCAGGACAGTGGCCGCCAGCCGCAGAGAGCTGTTTAAATGGAAATTTAAGTTAATTGCATTTAAATAAAATTTCAAATTCAATCCCTTAGCCACATTAGCTACATTTCAAGCATCCAGTGGCCACAGGTGACCAGTGGTCACAGTACGGGACAGAGCTGACTGACACCAGTCCCACCACCGCAGAAAGCCCTGGCGGAGTGCAGCTCCATCCGCACTGGGAAACCACTCCTGTCCTCCCCAGGGGCATTTATAGGTATCGTGAGGTTTTAAGATCAAGGTCACTCCTGCTTTCCAACTGGGCACCTACAGAGAAGGTTCGTATTTCTTGGCAAGGGGTCCAGGGTCCCCAGCGGCGAAGGTCACCCAGGACACCGCAGGGGGATGTCTCAGGACACCTCAGCCTTCCTCTGCCTTGCCGACCATGCCTGGCGTGTGCTTCCACGGCTTTCCCACTGGGAAAAAATCAATGCCTGTCCCTTAAGACACAGTCTGAATTCCTCCGTGGCGCGCTCTGACTGGCCCAAGAAAAGTCAGCCCCTTCCCATCGTGCCATGTCCTCTCTAGACCTTTATTCTTGCGCAGACCCTCTGAACGCTCATTACCCGCCTCCCCGTTTGCGGGGGCGGGCGGTGTCTTGCGCATCCAGTTTAGCACAGTGCCTTGAACACGCAGCTCAGTGAATATCCAGGGACTCGGCAGAAGAGTCGGTGAGAATGGCCTAGTGACCTTTGCTCAGCCCCGACAGGACACCGATATTTGAAGAGCATAGATGCCGACCTTGCCCCGACTCCCTGACTGCTGCCTAGCACGTCCATGGCCGTGGGGGATGCTGGTTTGTCAACCTCCGAACCGAGCTACTTCTTCTAGAACTTTGCCACTGTCGGCCTCATTTTGAACGTACACATTTCTCCTGCATTCGAGGGGATATTTTTTTAATTTAACGAACAGTGGAAAATAGGATTTGAAGAGAGAAACCTGCTTTAACAACACATTTTCAGACAAGCGCATTCAATATTGTAAGAATAACCTATAGATCTTCCTGTTATTAAAAAGGCAAGCCTCCAATACTGCTAAGATCAAAAACCATCAAACATCGCCCCGCTTCCTAGCAACGGCATACCAAGTGGTTTTCCCTCTGCTTTTTCTGGCACGATGGCCGCCGTGTCAGAGAGAGGCGAGTGCTTGCGCCTTTACTACCCAGACAGCTTAAGCACTGGGGAGTCCCCACACTGCGTCTGGGAGAACGGCAGGGCGCCCGGGGGTGACAGCAGCCTGCCCCATCCTGGAGGCAGAGTCGGACCTGCCACCAGGAAGAGTCTCTGGCTGGACTCCATGGTTTGACCTGGAGGTCCCCTTTCCTGAGAGTGACAACAGGATCAGGGCTGAGAGGTGACCGGACAGCCACACTGGGGTCCTGGCTCTGCTCGCTGCCCGTATCTTCCCAGGAGCCCAGGCTTGTTTTGTTGGTGCCAGGACATCAATGGGAAAAGGGAAGGGAGAGGACACAGGAGACAGAGTCCTGCCTGGGGGGGCACCGTGTGTTTACCTACCAAAAGACTGTTAAAAAGCCCCTCGTACTTTAAACCTTGAACTCTGCCCTGACCCCCTAACCTGAGTTACATGGGAGTAACTAGAGATTGTAGCCATATCCGTGTCACATTATACTTAATAATTTTATCCATAAATTATCTAGCGGCTACCTCTGCTCTTCTCGATGCTACATGGGCATCCCAGTCGCCCAAAACAGTGTTTAACATTAAAAACAGGGCCAAAGGACTCAGTAATAGGACACATGAGGTTGCTTTATTGAATTCTTAATGTGTGTGGGGGGGGGGGGTGGGCAGGGGCGAGCTCCAGCTGCCAGTCAGCAGGGCGTCCCTCCTGCTCACTCCAGACCCTTCCTGGGCCAGCAGCAGCTTAGCACCTCTGTGGCTTAAACATTGGTGAGAATATTTAATATCAGATATTGGCCTAAATCTTTGTCCTACGGCTGCCAGGACAGCACAGCTTGTCCATTTCACAAACTCCATCTGAGAAGATGGGCAGGAGGATTCGGGAGGCCAGCTGCTGCTCTGGTTGTGAACGATGAGCTTCCCTGCAGTCCAGCCTCATCAAACGCCCCACGTACGTACACGCACAGCAGCCCTTCAGTCCACTCTTAAGTGCAAAGAATGAATTCATCGAGCCCTGTTTGTTCCAGGCACTAAGGGAGGCCCAGAGATGGGCAGAGATGGACCCGCCTAGAAGAGGAGATGGTGCAGATACTAAACATCAGAGTCCACAGGGCAAGAGGATCGTTAGGGCAGGAAGGTCGTACAGTGGGACATGGAAGACCAACTCCACGCGGCGGGCAAGGGTATCCTGAAGGAATTACAGACTAGGAGAGGCATGGTGCCGGGTCTTGAAAAACCTGAGGCATTCCGCTTGGTAAGAGAATGAGGAAAAGGAAATTCCAGACAAAGGCAGGAGCCTGAATAAAAAGCGCAGTCTCCAAATCACCCGATTTGATAGTCATGTGGTCCAACCCCTAATATTATTAAACAACAAGACAAAAAAAAGTCCCCGAGGGACAGTCACACAGCCTGTCCCTGGAGACCTCATTTCCTCCGCAGAGCAGCCTGGCAGGTCTATTGTGTAAGACATTTCTTTCTTCCAAGGCTCCAAGTCCTCATGATTTGCCATCCTTAAGTCTTCAGTGTGACATCTGGAGCCGTACGGAGCAGTCACCATGCTTGTCCCCACGACGGCTCTTCAATTATCGTCCTGAGCCTCGTGTGTTTTGATCTTGCTTCTCCAGCGACCTTCCCTCCATAATTGTTCTCCCCGCCTTGACAAGAATAAAAACTCAACCACCAAAGTAACAGGGAAAAAAGCTTCCAAACCATCTGGGCAATTATTCACAAAGAACCCCTTCTTTGCTCGTCTGCGCTCTGTTCCCGTCACGTACACCCTGCCCACTTATACATAACTCAAATTTAAAACCGAGGTGCTCTACATCTTTACCTAATTTAGATACTCTCTAGACACTGAAAAATATTGATTACTTTAATCTTTATACCATTCCACAGGGAGGCAAATGCCATGAACCTGCACAGGAAAAGCGAGCAGGATACAGAAGTCCCAGAGAGGGTCGTTAGCCTCCGATGCCCTTCCAAAGCTGGGGCTGTTTTTCTGGAATGATGGAGGCACCTGAGAACACACAGACCTTTAAAGCAGTAGCGCTTACGACCTTCCATGAGGCTCATTTAAAAAGGAGTCTCACAACTGCCACAAGCTGAGTCCCGCTGCGAGCTAGGACCAAACAACCACCAAGCATTTTCTGGAGCCTGAAATGTTTGCTGCTCCCCATCAGCCTTCTATCAGGCCATACGTGGAGCACATTCCTCCATGCCCATCGCCAAGATTTCCTGTGTCTTAGGGTTGGGGCGGCGTGTGCCCCCTTGCTTCTCCCCATGCCCAGTGGACATGCCTTCCAAGGAGCCGGAGCCAGAGGCTCCACAACCCCTGTCACAGAAAATACCCCTCTCGGCAAAGACGAGCTCCCTTTGCTCGCGTAGGAAACTCTGGCTCCTTGGAGGGAAAAGCTGGCCTCGATTCGCAGACATCTGCTGAGTTGTCACTCTGTAGCCTGGGCAAAGATGTCCCGCACACCAGCCGGGGAGAGGGGAAGCCTGGTCACTAGCCCCCTCTAGTGGCCGAGAGGTAGAGCACCAAGCAAACTGCGGTCTCATTCCAGCATTTGCTTCTGACTTTGGAGAGGGAGGCCGGCTGACAAAAGGGCACCCCAAAATGGCTGCGCGTCAGAAAATCAATCACCTGTTCCCCTTAAACACGTTCCAGTCATCATCGTCGTGCTCAGTGTAAAATAACCGTCGGGCTGGTTGGGCTCTGAGCCCCCGGGGGGCGGCGAGAGCCCGTCGGAGGCCCACGCTCCGCAGGGCGGGCCGGGAGGAGCCCGAGCTTCTCCGCCTCCTGCAAACTAACAAACGAACGCGCTGTGCACGTCTAGCTTCACACGCGAAAGACTCTGGAGGACAGAAGAGCACCGGGCCCTTCCCCTGGGCAGGAGGCGCGCCCTCTTCCCCGCCCGAGGTGGCGGCACGGTGGGAGGCCGGAGGCGCAGGCCAGCTGCCAGCGTCCAGCCCTGCTCCCGCCTCCCGATTAGCAAAGCGACAGGGTCCCCGCCATGCGCGCTCTGTGACCTGCCCGGGGCTCGGCCAGCCCCAGGACGAGATGGCATGTACGCTCAGATGGACTTTATGGAAACGAGAGGGGGCTGTTTACCCGGAAACGTCCTAACACCTCCTCCTCCCTGTGGGGCGCCTGTGTCGTCATGATTCTGCCTCGGGCCTGGACGGACACGCGGCATCTTTGCAACGGCGCCTCTCAGCCCGGCGAGCGCGCGTCGGGGCGTGTGCTGTGCGCGGGGCCATGGGGTGGGCCCTGCGCGCGGGGCGCAGGGGAAGAGGGGCCTGCCTTCCCCGGGGCAGCTGGCGGGGGGAGCGGGGCGACGCCCCGCGAGGCAGCGCCTCCGACGTCACACTCTGGGGCACCCTGTCGCCGCCGGGCACCGGGGCGAGGAACACGGGCCCGCACAGGGCGAGCTGTGCGCGAGTTCGGAGAGGCCGCGCGGCGAGGCCAAAGGCGTGTGGAGCCGCCGCACCTGGTGGCCGCCCCGGCCGTGTCACTTTGGGGACATTTGTTGCCTTTTCTATGCTGTCTTCCTTGTGTAACCTCGTATGTGGTTATTAGGAAAAATCAAGCAAGGAAACAGACCGTCCCCCACTCCCCAGCGCCAGTCCCTAAGGAGGAGCGAGAACTCGGCCCTCGTGGGACCTGAAGGCTGGAGGTCAAGGTCGCGGCGAGGCAGAAACCGTGGTCGCGCCTGCGCTCCGCGTGAAGCGCTGCGTTTTCTCTTTCCTCTCGGTCTAGCGCGCCGCCCCTCCCAGCGCCACTCTCGGGGACCCCTCGCCCCAGCAGGGCCTCGGTGACGTCGAGCCGTTTGCGCCCAGCAGGGCCAGGACGCGTCCGCCGGTCTGGACGGCCACCGCCTGCTGAGAGCGCAGTTACCCGGGCGCACAGTCTCAGCGGCCGTGAGGAAAGCACACGCGAGGGGGAGGCATCGAGCATCTGGAGGCCACACCCCGGCCGCACGCAGCAGCCACCGCCGGCCCGGCTGCTTCAAAGGGGCCGACCCTTCCAGAGGCCTTTTTCGCATTAGGCGGTGGACGGCCGCCAAGTCCCACAAACCCTCCACTGCGCGCGCTGATAAAAGCGCGGCGCGGCGGCGGGCCCTGGAGGATGTGGCGCGCGGTGACCCTTTTCCGACGCCGGGTGCCTTTCATCACGCGTCTGCCAGGCCTTCTGGCTCCACGCTGAACCCGCGTTCACATCCAGCCCCTGCACGAGGAGGGGGTTTGTGCTCCATGCTCCCTGCAGCCTGGCCATACAGGGAAAATCAGTCCACTAGACCTACAAGGAGAATCATCCTTCCGGAGAGACCCGCCCCATCCGCATCCACGAGGGATGGCACACGGTCATTCTGCGTTCACAGAAAAGGGGTTCACGGTGCAGACATTCCCCAAATCCAAATCAGAAACACCATGGGCCGGCCACCTCGGCGCCTGCCTCCCCGTCTGCCTCCCATCAGGGGACTGCCCGTGTACAGGCCCCAGTGAGATGGAACCAGAGGCCTGCTTGCCAGAAGTGACACAGGAAGATACCACCTTAAAGGCCTTCAAGGCCCCGGAATGCTCACAGCCCAAGCGGGGAAGAGCTGAGAGTGAGCAGCGTTTCCTGAGGGCCGATTCCGGGCTGGGTGCTTTGCATACACGAGCAGCTGAATTATGACTGCACGATTTCTAACAGAAGAGAGAACTGAGAGCCGAAGAGGACCAGCCGTTGTTTTGTGTTGTCTGCTCTAACATCACACTGATGGGAAGTGGCAAAGCCGGGTCCGTGCCCTGTCCCCTATGACATGTTGCCATCTATAGCATGTGCTGCGGCTTCTGCTGGAATGTTCCGCCTTCCTCTCCTGTCCTCGGCCCTCTTCAGTATGCAGGGTGAGAGCTTCCTCAGGCAAGGCTTCTGAGACCCCCAAGCTCGATGAGGCTGCGCACATGCTCGTGGCCTTCGTGAACGGCTCTGTCACAGCCGGCATGGTGTCCCAGTGTGACTGGCTCCTCCCTCCGTGCGCCCCGCTGCAGTCCAGGGTGGGCAGGGTCTGCACCACCATTTTTCATCAGCTTCGTGCAGTGTCTGGTTGAGAGCAGATGCTCCACACCTATTTTTTCTGAATGAATCGTTTATAGGTGTTCATGTCGTCAAGGCCAGATGAAGTGACTGCTAAGACGACAGTGAGAATCAGATGGTAAATGGCCTGAGGGTCTGAAGGAGGAGTGAACGTACCGTGGACTTGAGTACTCAACGGCCAAGCGGAATAAGAGCTGAAAACCGGCCACTGGACTGGGCAACTAGGAAGTCAGTGGTGGCCTGAGGGGGAATAGTTCCATAGGAATGGTGAGGAGAGAAACCATCTCCACGTGTGAGTTGTTGAGTGAAGACCAACTGTCAGCAGGTTGACAGTGAAGGGAATGAGAGAAATGGGGCCATAGTCTGAAGGAAAGCCAGGTGTGTGGATGTGTGTGGGTGTGTGTGTGTGTGTGTGTGTGTGTGTGTTAGGATCAAGAAGACTGAACATATTTTGTACCTAGAATAAAGAAAATTAAAGTCCAAGAAAAGATGCTGAAGTTAAAGAGATGGAGGGGTTAGATTAATCAAATGTCAGGAAGAAAATGGATGAGGGTGGGATCAAGAATTTAGGAGAAAGATTGCCTTTTTCTCTTTACTTACAGTTGCTAGTAAATTCCTGAGGAAAAATTAATAATAAAAAAGAGAAAACCACTAGAGTCCCTAAGTTTATACAAGATACAGAAGGATAAGGGGCGAAAATCAATGCTAGCTTCAAGATCAGCAGTTGGATGAACGAAGACTAACAACCCAATGTAAATATCTAGCAAAAAGGGGGGAAGACGCGAACGAAATTTACAAATGGTGTTTCCAGGTAAGGAAAGACTCCAGACAAGGGGCAAGGTCGCCACCTCTGGAGAATGAGAGGTCCACTCCCTCTCAGTCCACGACCTTGGGGACCAATGGCAAATGAACGGAAATAAAACTAAGGCCGAGTTCTTAATCAGGCAGAAATTTAGTGTGGAAGAAACGAGCCCTGAGCTCGTGTGGAGAGAAAGATAATGTGGCAGGTTTTCTAGGCCTTAATTTTATGATCTAAGATTAGTGATGGAACATTTCCTCCCAAATCTAAAAAACTTGAAATTTAGAAAACACATTCGGGGGCAGGGAGGATGTGGGCTTTTCTAGATTCTTTCTTCCTGAATGTTTTAATGCTCCCAACTACTCAATAAAAAACTCTTAATAGCAACCATTGTGGCGACTCATCTTGGTTTAAGACAGTGAATGCTCAAAAATCCTACCAATAGGCTGATGAGTCATAAACAGTCACAGAGTCATAAAATCAAGAGTCTTAGAAGACCTTGGTGAACATCTACCCTCTGCAAGAATTCCTTTTATAGCATCCCTAACAGATGGTCTTGCATCTGCATCGCGTCTGTAAGAAGAGCTCAGGAACTTTTTAGGAATCTCATTCCTGTGATAGACAATTAAGGCTTCTATCTCTCAGGAAGTTTTCTTGTATATTAAATGAAAATGTGTTCTGCAGCGCCCACCCATTTGTTCAAATCCTACCTTCTGTTATACTGTGGAATTATTCTGTTCTATTCCAGCTTCCATATGATAACTTCTTCAAGTACGTTACAAAAAAAAAAATTAAAATGTTCCACTTAACAGTTAACTTTGGGGGGACTTCCAGAAAATTTCTATTAAACTATTTTTTACTTCCTGTCCTTTTATTTCCTTCCCTCCTACCCACTAAAGGATATCAAACAAAGAAAGTATAAACTTTCTTTCCCTTATATTTATTCTTTCAGGAAATCTCTACTGAGGAGGGGCATTGTGCTTGCCTCCACGTTAGGGGGAAAGATGAAAAGGATGAAGTTCTAACTCCAAACTATGTAATGTGCTAAAATAAATTGAAGTGAAAGGAAGAAAATGATGAGCGCTATAAAAAAAAAAAAACAAAGAAACAAACAAAACAAAAAAAAAACGGTATAGTATTATGAAGCAAGTTCAAGGAGAGAGAGATGATTTTGGCTTGGAGGATAGGGAATGATGAGAACTTAGAAAAGATTTCAAGGAAGAAGCTTTATTTGAGTTATAGCTTAAAAGAAAAAAAAAATAGAGTAAGTTTTACCCAGGCAAAGAGGAAGGAAGAGCTTTTCAGAAAACTCACATTTTAGAAATCCTTTTGTTTGAAATGCCACATGTGCTATCTGGGGATTGATGAGCGTAAGGAAAGAAACAAAAGTCATAGGAATCAACTGGAAAGGTGGGTCGTACTCACATAATGGGCTGCCTTGCATGCCAGGCTATGAAGCATGAACCTTATTTGGCGATCGGAAGAGTCACAGAGATCTAAGCAGAAAAGTGATAAAATACAAAATACACCTCAGGAAAGGAAGCTGATGATAGGGTGTCAGATGGGCTGAAGGAGGCGGAGACCGAGGATTAAATGGGGGAATTAAGCAGCGACTGCTGGTGACCCAACGTGGGGTTGCGAGAGAAAAAAGACACACCCAGGGTTATCTAGGGGAGCCAGGAGGAACAGAGATGTAACGCACGCGAGACAGGAGAGGCACGATCTGTAGAGTCTGAGAAAGGATCTCATACAGGGCGAGGGATAAAAAGCAGGGTCAAAGATGCCGCTGGAGGTTTGGGACGGGGTTTAAAGTCTGTCAACACAATAGAGGAATGTGGGAAGAGGAGCAGATACTTCAAGGAGATGATGGGTTTATATTTAATCGTGCTAAGTTTCTGGTGGAACATCCAGGCAGCGATGTGGTGGTAAGTGTTCAGCCACTGGCTTTTGGCAGGTTAAGGAGAAGAGAGAGGGTGTCCGATTTGTAGCCTCTGCCAATTTCTGCGGTGTAAACTCTCCCACTGCAGCGGCTGTCAGGCTCCAGGCATGCGATGACTGATCGTGAACGTGGAGCTGGGAAGAGATGCTACCATCTGGCTTTAGAGAACCCCTGCTGCCCATTCCCGCGCACCCCTGCCCCCAGCTGAAAACGTGTCGCAGATGTTGGCATGGAGTGAGGGGGGATGGGAATGGAGCCAAGCGCGCCCCTCACTGTCCCGCAAACAAAGTGTGATTCGTTGTGAACAAGTTAACGCCGTGGCTACAGGCAGACTTGAGCGCTGCTACCGATGTCCTCCGCAGTCGGCCAAAAGCCACGGATAAGTTTTCTCATTCTCTGTTACTAATGTTCATGTAAACAGCATAAACGCGAGCGCTGGCAGCAACCAATGAGTTTATTATGCTAGTTTGACTTTTCATAATGTCCTAGGAAGATTTCTCCTTTAAGATCCATTGCTGTTTGCCTACCATGAAATAGTAACTAAGTATACTGCTGAATCAATTGTTTCATTGCACTTTTGCAAGCACCTCTGAGCTGTCCACTGCTTTACAGGGGCTCACGATCATGCTGCTCAGTCAATCAGAGGGTGCAATTTGGCTTAAAAAAAAAAAAACACTAAAAGCTACTCTTTATCTCTTTTCAGGTGTGTAACAATCCAGCAACATGGCTGATGGCTGTTGGGCAATTGATGACATCATGAAGTTAGTACGGTGTGTTATATCAAACAAGAAATTTAAAGGGTGAGAAAAGTGAATGATCCATATAAAGATAATAGTCGAAAGTCATGCACTAAGGCAAGAAGACAGGAAGAAGGAGGAAAAATAAAATGAACAGTCAAAAAGGATTTTACTATGAATCAGCAGTGAAAAGTTGTCGTTTCTCGCCCACATCCTTCCAGTGATAGCACAGATATCATCGCATCCTTTCTTCCGGACTTCGCAGCCCATTAAGTATTTTTTTGGTGCAACCATTCTTTTTAATAATACAACATTCCCCACACATCAGCCAAATGTTCTTTTAAAAGCATAAAACAAATCACATCACTCCTCTAACCAAAAGTTTCCAGAGATGTCTCATCAAGTTAAAACTGCAATCTACCTAAACCCTAACCATGGTGCATACGCGCCTGATGAATGTCTTCCTGCCGTATGTCTTCGTCTCTGTTTACCAGCCTTAGCTCACGGCCTTACACCCAGGCTGGACTTGCTGCTTTTCCTGAGACAGGATGAACGCATTGCTGCCTCTGGCTAGAACACTCTTCCAGCCTCATTGGAGGAGCGGCTCACACCTCTCAACATTCAGTCCAGTATTACCTCCTCAGACATTCCTTCTCTGACAACCAGTATCCAGAATAATCCCTACCTTCACTCTGCCACCCTCTTTCAAATCAGAAACTATTCTATTTGCAGGCATATCTCAGAGATATTGTAGATTTTGTTCTAGACCACTACAGTAAAGCAAATAATGCAATAGAGTCACAAGAATTTTTTGGTTTCCCAGTGCATGTAAAAGTTATGCTTAAACTATACTATAGTCTATTAAGTGTGCATTAAAAAATATTGCTAAAAATATTGCCATCATCTGAGCCTTCAGCGAGTAATAATCATTTTTCTGGCGGAGGGTTTTGCCTCAATGCTGATGGCTGCTGACTGATCAGGAGGTGGTTCCTGAAGGCTAGGGTAACTGCAGCAATTTATTAAAATAAGGCAACAATGAAGTTTGCCACGTCAATTGACTCTTCCTTTCATGAATGATTTCTCTGTAGCATGCGATGCTGTGTGATAGCATTTCACCCACAATAGAACCTCTTTCAAAATTAGAGTCAATCCTTTCAAACTCTACTGCTGCTTCATCAGCTAAGTTTAAGTAATATTCTAAATCCTTTGTTGTCATTTCAAAAATCTTCACCAGGAGTAGATTCCATCTCAAGAAACTGGTTTCTTTGCTCGACCATGAAAGCTACTCCTCGTTCATTCAAGTTTTATCAGGAGACTGCGACAACTCGGTCACATCTTCAGGCTCCACCTCTGATTCTAGTTCTCTTGTTATTTCCATCATATCTTCAGTCACTTCCTCCCTGAAGTCTTGAGCCCCTCAAAGTCATCCACGAGGACTGGAATTAACTTCCCCAGACTCTGATTAATGTTGATATTTTGACCTCTCCCCATGAATCACGAATGTTCTTAATGGCTCTAGAATGGTGACTCCTTTCCAGAAGGGTTCCTATTGACTTTGCCCAGGTCTGTCAGAGGGATCACTATCTATGGCAGCTATGGTCTTATGAAATGTACTTCTTAAACAATAAGAATTCAAAGTTGAAATTACTCCTGATCTGCAGGCTGCAGACTGGAGGTTTTGTTAGGAGCGTATAACAACAGTAATCTCATTGCGCATCTCCATCAGAGCTCCTGGGTGACCAGGTGCTTTGACAATGAGCAGTAATATTTTGAAATATATCTCTTTTTTTGAGCAGTGGGTCTCAACAGTGGGCTTAACATATTCAGTAAACAGAGTTGTAAACAGATACACTGTCATCTGGGCTTTGTTTTTCTAGTAAAGAACCCAAGCAGAGTAGATTTAGCATGATTCTTAAGGGCCCTAGGATTTTCAAAATGGTAAATGAGCATCAGCTTAAACTTAAAGTCACCAGCTACATTAGCCCCTAACAAGAGTGTCAACCTGTCTCTCGAAGCTCTGAGGCCAAGCACTGACTTCTCTCTGGCTATGAAAGTCCTAGATGGCATCTTCTAGTAGAAGGTTCTTTTGTCTACATTGAAAATCTGTTGTTGAGTGCAGCCACCTTCATTCGTTATCGTAGCTAGGTCTCCTGGGTAATTGGTTGCAGCTTCTACATCAACATCTGCTGCCTCACCTTGCACGTGTATGGAGATGGCTTCCTTCCTTAAACCTCATGAACCAACCTCTGCTAACTTACAACTTCTCCCGCAGCTTCCTCACCTCTATCAGCTTTCATAGAACTGAATAGAGTTCAGGCCTAGCTCTGGGTTAGGCTACGGCTGCAGGCGATGTTACAGTTGGTTTGATCTTCCACCCAGAGCACTAAGACGTTCTCCACATCAGCAGTAAGGCTGTTCCACTTTCTTGTCATCCATGTGGAGCTTCATTCAAGAACCTTTCCCTCACGTTCACAACTGTTTGGCAGACAAGGCCCATTTGGCTTATCTTGGTTTTTGGCATGCCTTCTCCACTCAGCTTAATCATTTTTAATTTTTGATTTAAAGTGAGAGGCGTGTGGCTCTTTCTTTTGCTTGAACACTCGCAGACCATTGTCGGGTCATTAATTGGCCTAATGTCAATATTGTTGTGTCTCTGGCAATAGGGAGGCCTGAGGAAAGAGAGAGAGATGGAGCAATGGCCAGTCGACGGAGCAGTCAGAACACACACAGCATTTGCTGACTGTATATCGACTGGGAAAACAGTTTTACTAAATGCCAGTGAAAACTCCTGAGGAAACACATCGCACAAAAAGATGCGAGCCACACTATCAACCAGCCGACGCAACAGAAACAGGGCCTAAGAAGTGCAGAATCTCTGCAAACAACAGCAACTTGTGAAAAGTGAGAGAGATTTAGTAGACTTTTTTATATTTTAAAAGTCTACACCATTTAAGTATTAATAATGCCGTAAGAATCAAAACGATATACTCGAAGAAAATCATTTAAAAAAAAATCTCTTTGCCTGCATGGTGGAAGCGAGGGTGCAGAGACAGAGTCCGTGTCCAGTGTGGGAGTGGGGAGGGCCCGGGAGAGGAGGGAAAGGAACCGGGAGACAGAGAGAATGATGGTCTATATCGGGGCAACGATGGTTGCTAATGCAACCAAGCAAATAGATTTTAGACACGTTTTAGAGTTTACATCAACACGACTCGGAAACTGACCAAATATTTGAGCATGAGAGTTAAAAGAGAGAGAGAAGAATCAATGACTTTTACATTTAATGAATATTTGCTGAGTCCCTTCTGTGTCCCAAGCACTAAATTCGGCACCAGGAACCATGGACAATTAAATAAAAGCATGCGTTAATTCAGCATCCTTGTAGGAAAAGGAATGGGTAAAAAGGCATAGTTTCAACCCACGAGAAACATGCATGTATTTCTCAAACTAAAAATAAAAATCGAATGTGGATCAGGATTAGTTAAAATTAGGAAACAATTGTGTCTTCTAATTATAGAACAGCTAGAGGAGAATCAAAGTGTTTAATTCATGGAGGAGAAGAACATAGAACTGTAAGGAAAGGTGGGTGTAAAACTGATGTGTGAATCTGGTTCAGACTGAGCAAAAGCAGAGGAACCAGATCCATGATGCAAGAAGATTCTAAACCGAAGTGAAATTTAGAAGTGAAAGAGGACCCAGCCTCTGGACCACTGGTTCTCAGCCCTGATTATACATTAGAATCAGCAGGGAGCTTTGCACAACGGATGCTAGGGGCCACCACCTGCAGAGATTCTGACTTAGCTAGTCTGGGTGTGGCCAAGTTATCGGAAAGCTCTCAGGCGACCCCTCACGCAGCTCTGATGGAGAACCCCAGAAGCTGATCTGAATCAAGAGCAGACCTTGGTTCATGGTCTAGGTCAGGGGTCCCCAAACCCCAGGTGCGGATGGGTGCCAGTCTGTGGCCTGTTAGGAACGGGGCCGCACAGCAGGAGGGGAGCGTGGGCCAGCGAAGCTTCATCTGTATCTGCAGCCGCTCCCCAGCGCCGGCATCACCGCCTCAGCTCCACCTCAGATCATCAGGCATAAGATTCTCACAGGAGCACCGGTCCCTGGTGCCAAACAGGTTGGGGACCGCTGGACTAGATAGTCTTGCAGTCAAACGCAGCTAAGAAGGCTCCATTCCTAGGCTTCACAGATTACACTAGCAGCTAGTTCACCCCAGGAATCCTCAGAGTCCAGAAGCTCACATTTTTAGAACAGAGGAACTGAGGTACATATTTTTTTTTTTTTTTTGGAAATATCTACACGATAAATAGCTTTTCCAACCTTAAATGCGTGGAAAGCACATTTTATAGCCTGATGATTTTTCTCCATCTCTGTTGTATAAATAAAATTGAGGGGTCAAATATAAGCCTACTCCCCTTAAGTCTGCATTAAAATAGTCTTAATTTTAAAAATTCTGGTCAGCATTGAGCTCTTATAATTTTATCCTTCTATGCAATATTCTATAAAACGAGAATTACCTTATTAAAGAATGTAATCTAAGGCCTGATTGGAAGAGTTTCTATGAGCTTTAAGAAGGGCACTCTGCCCGCTTGAACGAGAAGAGGGTCATTGCTGATGCAAATGTTATTTCAGACTTTGATGAAAACCAACCCTATCATAAACTCAGAGAAAATTGGTCATTATTAGAAACTGTAATCATCTCCGTCAAAGTTCTTTACTCACGATTGTCCTTCAACTAAAGGTCACTGCAAAACCGAAATTCTCAAAGAGAGGAAGAGGCAGCGAAGGGCAAATGCCTCGGCTGCCGGGCACTTCCTGCTAGTGAGGCTTTCCCGCCCACGACAGCAGCCTCCAGCTGTCCTGGCTTTGCTCTGCGGGCTGCTGGCCCTGTGCGGTCATATTCGCTGAGAGGCTGACGGTCCAGCTGAACTCTGTGCCTCTGGTACTTCTACTCAAACCAGCAGCCAGTCTCCCTTGGGGCCTCACCTGCGGAGTGTAAAAAATGCAGAACCTTGGCCCCACCCCTAAAACTGTTGAATTGCATTCTGTATCTTAACAAGACCTGGAGGGGTCTAAACGCGCTTTGAGGCCTGAGAGGTGCTGGTCTAGAGGAGAGCTTCTGAAAGTGTGGTCAGCAAAGCAGCAGCTTCAGCATCACCAGGAGCTGGGGGAGAAATGCAAATTATCGGGCTCCATGCCAGACCTACTCAGTAGGACTCTCTGGAGATGAGGCCGGGGCCCAGAAATATGGATTTTAATGAGCTCTCCGGGTAATTCTTGCCCACAGCCAGGTTTGAGAGGCAATAGTCTAAAACGGGCTTTTGTCCCACCCCAGCCAGAGCACTTAACTCTCTGATCATTGGAAGTTTGGGGTGAGCCTAAAGGATGAGGAGGAGTGAAGTGGGGGAGAAAGGGGAGCGGCTGCAGCTCCAGACCCGGGTGGTACATCACTCGTCATCTGAGCCGGAGCAGAGGTTAGCTTTAGCATCCGGGGATGAATCTTGGGTTCTCCTTAGAAATCTCAGAATAAAACGATAAATCTAGTGATCTGAAACCTCAGTCTTAAGTTTTTGCAGAGCATACCTTTAATCCTATTTTTTTTTAATTCAAATTTTGGGCCCTGGCCCACTTTCCCACCCCCATCTCCACTAAAGGCATCCGAGAGTATGAAAGACAAACCTATCTCCAAATACTCATATTATCAATGCTATTGGTAAACTTCCTTTTTTTGTCTGTTTTCATAGTATTATTGTATTGTAGCCGAATTCCTCTAAGAGTTTACTATGTGCTTCATTTACTCCCTCCCTTCCGACTTCAACAAACATGCACTGAGCATCTACCATGCTTGAGGCCAGGGTGCAGGACACCAAGCAACGCTTGATGGACACTGAGCCCTTGGAGCTAAGGGCTGGACAGAGAACATCCAAGGAACCAGGCACTTAGCATAGTAAGGGCTCTGATAAGAACTACAAGGACTGTTGCAGAATGAACCTCCTCTGCATCCCGACCCTGAGCTAGGAAGCACTGCGCACGACTAAACTCGGTGGGAAGTCAGGGATGGAGGTTCTGAGGCTGGCCACCAGCAAAGAAAGGTTTTCCTTTTCTTTCAAAATGCTAATAATCGAGAATTCCTTAGCTCCTTCCAGTTGTTATTTCCTTGCTATGGGAAGGCATTTAGCTTTTCCTAGAGAGGTCAAAGTTGACTGTCACCTTTTTTTGAGTGCAGAAAAAGTTCTTGTTCTCAATTTCTTTGGTCCTCCACAATACTCTAGACTGGACGCACTGCATTGGGTGTTCCATAGATGCTCAAAAAATGTAATTGTTACTTGATTAAAAAAGGAAAAGAAAAACGTTTTTTTTTTTTTTTCTTCTGAAGAACTGGATAATGCTCCTTGAATCACAATCAAGCTTAACTCGGAGATGATAAATTTAGATTTGTATTTCATCCTTATACTCAAGGTTCTCAAAAAAAATAAATAAATAAAATAACCTGACTATAATTCTTTCTTGTTTAATAGTTGTGACCAAAACTCTCAGGGGTCAAGGAGAAAAGTGAGTAAGAATGCAAACAAAGAATAAACTTCAAGAATGAAAGACTAAAAATCAAGTCACTTTTTAAGTATAAATAAACTAAGGAAAAAATAGAAGGAATTTGGTTTGAAATTATAAACATTAAGAACTTTTATACAATAAAAAATAAAGAAACCAAAATATTGAAACTAAAATACCAAGTGCTAACTCCCTATCCTTAGGCGAGTAACTCTAACTTTTGTTCCTAATTTTTGCTGTCTTTTGAGAATTCTCAGCCTTTGGAAAACACTGAGACTTTTTGGAGTCTTTTGCTCAATTTGCAACAACATTCCACATATAAGTGATTACTCTCTATTTCTTGAATGCAAAGTTTTATATATGTCTATTAAGTCACATTTAATTCCCATTGTTCTGATTTTCTACATTCTAACCAACTTTTCAGCGTGACCTATCTGTTGCTGAGAGTAGTGTCTTCGAATCTCTCCTTGCGACTAAGGAGTTGCCAGATTCTACGTGTAAATCAGACAGTTGCTGAGGTAGATGTGGAGGCGATGTGGTCGGACGTGACATGTGCATGACTGTGACATCTTAGTATGTTGTTTCTAATATCCCATTTTCACCTTTGATTTTATTGTAACTGATATTATTGCTGTAACAGCTTCCATTGGTTAGTATTAGAGTACATTTTCTCCATCCCTTTGCTTTCATTCTGTCTGGGTCATTCTGTTAGGTACTGCTCTTGCAAGCCAGACGTAGCATATATAACTGCTATGTTACAAATGCAGTTTGAGAAGTCTATAATTTTTAATAGGCCACTTGAATCAACTTGTAATTTTTCCAATTATTGATCTATTTGGATTTTTGTCTTCTCTTTTTCTATTTTTAATGGTTTTCTTCTTTATTTCTCTACTTTCTATTTTCTATTTCCTTTAGGACAACAAAAGGTTCTTACTGTCCCATCCAGCAATCCCATCACTGGTTGTTTACAAAACGATTAAGAGATTAGAAAGCAGGTGTATATGAAGATGTTCCATGAAGCATTATCTATAATGTTGAGCTAGAAACATGTGTCCAACAATAGAGAACACAATAAAATATCTGAGAACCATTTCAACTATTTTTGAAGCCTATATAGCAAAAGGAGAACATGTTGAGTGAGGTTCTAATATTAGGAGAAAAAGCAGAATCCAGACTTCCACATGGACTGTATGGACCACTATTTCAACCACGTAGAGATGCATTGGTGTTTGGTAGAAAGATGCTCAGCTCACTTGGCTCCTTCGAGGAGCATTGCTCTTCTCTGCTATGGCTGCCATGCGGGTACCCTGCCACGTGCAGTTTGAACATGTGACTCCACCCATGTCTCATCCCTTGCTATTTTCCACCCTCGGTGGTCCTAGCCAGTGTAGTATGTACTCATCCGAGAAGTTCTCCTGAACTCGCTGAATTGCCAGGGTTTCCCAGAGAAACAGAACTAATAGGATGGAATAGGATAGGGCAGGGTAGGGTAGGGTATGATTGGGTTGGATAGGGTAGGGTAGGATAGGATAAATAGGTGGGTAGATAGAAGGGCATTGAGAGAGATTTTAGAAATTTATTTTAAAGAATTGGCTCACAAAATTGTGGAAGCTGGTAGGTTCGAAACCTGCAGGGGAGGCTGGAGATTCGGGGAAGAAATGATGCTGCAGGTCCCAAAGGCAGTCTGCTGGCACAATACCCTCTTCTTGAAAGGTCAGTCTTTTTCTATTGAAGCCTTCAGCTAATTAGACGAGGCCCAACCACATTATAGAGGGTAATCTGCTTTCCTTAAAGTCTGCTGATTGAAATGTTAATTTCATCTAAAATATACCCTTGGAAGCATCTCGAATGTTTGCCCAAAGATCCGGACACCATTGCCTAGCCAAATTAACACATAAAATTGACCATTATACACACCTTCTTCATGTTATTCATTCATCTATGTATCCATCCAGCAAATTTTCCTTGAATACCAAATATATGCCAAGCATTGTATCATCCCATTTACTCAAGGAAATGCTCCTGGCTCATGGCAATAAATCTCAGACTGACTGGCCACCCTCTCACCCAGGGACTCTGGAAATGTTTCTTCCCTTTGAGTAGGTAAGGCCTTATTAAAAAGGAAGATAAAAGAGAGAGAAAGATATAAACAAAAATAGTATTGTGTAGAGATAGTGGAATAATTCCTTTTAAATTATCTTTTGTGACTCTTAAGTTTTACTTTATTTTGTTTTAATAAAATGGGTAAATAAATTCGAGGCTTCTTAAAGTGAGTGGAAAAACCATTGCAAAGAAATGCATTAAAGGTAGAAATTTAGTTCTCAGGAATTTTCAGAGGTTTATGCTTAAATCTTTAACACAATGAACAAAAGTTCTGGAAAATGCTTTTCATCCCCTTAAGATGGCCTGTATTTATTATATTAGCAGAGTGTCCTTTTAACTGGTCTAAAAGCAGCCTTTCCGATGCCAAATTGGCAGAAGGTCTTCTATCTCAACCTTCTGTTTTTGGGTGAAAAATAATTTTTGAAGCAACTTTGGCTTGGGCTATGCAGACTTTTCAGAGACCTACAGCTTCCAAGGTATTAAATAACAGCTGACAAAATGAAAAAACAAGAGATAATAGTAAACAGGGCAATAAAAGCAACACTTTAGAAAACCATCCTTCTTGTTATGATAAAGGTCCTGGGATTCATGAGATACAACAACTTTACTGGTTTTCTTTAGAGAAATTGAATCTCAAGAGGCATCGCCAACTTAACAGCTTACTTGCCGGGTTCCTGTTACTTAGGACTTTTTGGCCTCAAAGAGTCCTGAGACATGATACAGCCTCTTGATACAGTCTTCTGAGGAGCTGAGTTCAGTGCTTCTGACTCGAAGGACCTTGGAGAATCCAAGCTTAGTACTTTAGTCTCTGGCAGTGTTACAAAAATGGTCGTGACGCACGAAAAGAGCACAGTTTTAAATTCAGAAAGACCTAAGTTTCCGAAGCAACCTCCCGCTGATGAAGGAGGCCATTTGACCGGAAGCTCTGACATTTTGCTGTATAAATCATTTCTAAAAACTTAAAGGGAGATGAGATGCTGCGTGGGAAGGTATGGCTTTGCATTTAGTTTAAGATTCTGCCTTTACCACTTTAGTAAGTGTTATTGTCTATGTACCCAATAATAATGCCTATTAAGGAAAAATAATGACTTGAGAATCCCAATTTGCTTTTGGAAGTTTATTAATGCATGATTGCTGGACCAGAATAATCTTTTTGCTATTGTTTTTGTTGTTGTTTATTGTTGTTTGATTTTGTTAAGAATCATGAAAACAGAAAAACAGTTCAGGAAAATGGCCACAGTTTTCGGAAAACTAAAAAAAGTAATAAAATATTTAATTAAAAAGCTAGACTTCTAAAGGTTTCAAAAGTCTTTCTTAATTTCCACAGTTCTGAAAGGTGAACAATTCAGAGACAAAGAAAATGAGCTACAGAGATCTAAAACCTGACAAGTTTCCTTTCTGTGTAAATATAAGAATGAGTCAAACTGAATAAGGCAAAGGAAAAGGCAGATGAAGAAACTACATTATATCTTAGAAATTTTTACTCCAACTTTGTCAGAAAGAAGGCATCCATCCATTCATCTATCCATCCGTACATCTACTCATTCATCTTCCAATCTATCCATCCATCCATCCATCCATTCATCCATCCATCCATCCATCCATCCATCCATCCATTCATTCACCTACCCTCCCACCCATTTAATCATCCAATATTTTGCTACATACTATTGCTTACTATGAAGTAATAGGATTGCAGATATGAATAAAACAGGAAGGTCCCCATCTCCATGGAGTTTATATTCTACCATATTCTTATCTTCATTCTTTCATCAATGCAAAAAGATATGAGTTATCCATTATATTTTTTAATGTAAGAACAAATGCCATGACATTAAAAGATGTCGTCTATCAGTGATCATCGAGGAAATGCAAACCCAACCACAGTGAGATCTACTTCACACCCATTAGATGGGCTGTCATCAGAAAGTGAGATAACGACCAGGGTTGAGGAGGAGGGAGAGAAATCGGAACCTAAAGACACTGCTGGTGGCGATGAAAAACAGCGGCCGCTTTGGAGAACAGTCTGGCCCCTCGTCTAACGATTAAACACACAGCAACTGTATAATCCTGCAGTCTCACTCTGAAGAATTGAAACGTTATTCACGTAAATACAAGTACATGACTGTTCATAGCAGCATTACTCATAATAGCCAAAAGGTGTAAACGACACAAATGTCCACCAACTAATGAATTGATAAACAAATGTGGTGTGGCCATACAATAGAATATTATTTGACCATTAAAATGACTAAAATACTCATGCACACTGCAATATGGATGAACCTTAAAACTATTATATGACGTATAAGAAGCCAGTCCCCAGAGACCATATAATATATGACTCTATTCATACAAATGCCAGGGCCAGGATGTCTCTAGAGACAGAGGGTATTAGTGGTGGTCTAGGGCTAGGGATGGGGTCGGGTAACACCAGGGGTGAGGGCAAAGCTCTTCTTTTTGAGGTAATAAAAATGTCCTAGTATTGACTGTGGTGATGGTTGCACCTGTCTGTGAATATAATAAAAACTATTGAATCATGCATTTTAAACGAGTGAATTGTGTGGATGTGCATTATATCTCAATAAAACTTTAAAAGAAAAAGAAAAAAGAAAAAAGAAAAGCTAACGCCATAGCCATTTTCTCAAGAAATTAGTCGCCTTTCTCCTAAGACACTCATCCTACTTCTAAACACTTGTACTTGTTTTTCTGTACTGTTCTTACTTGTATTAAAGTTATTCCTGCAGCATTTATTGTCCCCTGCTAGAATGCAAGCATCCGGAGGGCAGGACTCATATTCGTGTCATCTTTGTAACCCTTGAAGCACCCAGAACAAAGCCACTTACATAGTAGCCACTTAATATACTTTCGAGTGATTGAACCATTGATTGGTTCAAAATTAAGAATTATTTGATTAGTGGTAATTTATAATTGGATAATTTAAACACACACACACACATAGTGAATGGGAATCTTTCTCACTTATCACACTTTCTTCACTCCCTATTAGATTTTTTAGTGTGTTAATATGATGACCAAAATCATGACTGTCACTTGGCCTAGACACACCTCTCCGGCCTCGTCTCATCGACCCAGGCTCTGCCTTCTTGTCTCCTTTCAGTTCCTGAAATATGTTTTGCTCCTCTCTACCTCAGGGCCTTTGCATGGAGTTCTCCTGCACTGCCCTCACCCAATTCAGGCCTGTGCCTCTTCAGACGGCACCTAAGTCTCCCTTCCTTGGAGCACCTTCCGTAGGGCCTAAGACACATCGGGTTCACATCACAGCCTCTTACGATTCCTCTCACTTTTCTCGATCACCCTTTGCACTTATCCCAGATGGTCATAACATTCACGTGCTGGATGACAACGTTTTTCTCCTCACCAGATTATAAACTCAGGGGGGACAGAGACCCTACCTTTCTTATTTGCACGTGAGTTCCCCCGAGCCCCGCATGAGGCACTTGGAATATACTTTCGAATGAATTCATTCATGAGTTGAGGTTTTAATGGTCAATAAAGAAAAAGCAAAGAAAAACCTCACTGCTCATACAAGCAAGACTTCAGAAGTTAACAACTCATGTGTCAAATCTGGTTTAAAAAGCAAAAGTGCCAAAGGATGCTAAGGATCCATGTATAGCAATTGCTGGACACAGGAGCCGTCAGTAGTGCAGGCCCTCGGCAGGCTGAACGTGGGGCGGTGCAGACCAGGACGCAAATCCCCGGGGTCTGGGGCCCATGGGGACAGAGGCGAACTTCCAGAGAGCCTGGGAAAACATGTACAGATGTGGCTGCCTGCGGTGGAGTTTGTAAGAGGAAAGGGATGAAATGCATGGCCACAGGAAGACAGCTGCCTAAAAATGGAAACCCGGGCGTATTATGCAGGGATCGTCTCCCCTAGATTAGAAACAGAAAGGCAATAAAAATGCCACTTGTGTCAATAAACGCCTTCCGTAAGAGAGCACGCACCAGCGCTCGTGCCCAGGGACGGCTGCACTGACAAACCTTGAGGAAGAGAATCCAGCAGGAAAAGGACAGACAGTGACATTGCCCAGGTGACATCCCAGCAGCCACGGAAACATGGACGAGAAGAACGACCTGCAGGTGAGCACAGGTGTGTGGCTGGGCGATTACGCCTCTCACCGAGCAGCGTCCTGGGCCATTTGGGAAGATGCCCAGTTACCAAAAATGCCATCTCGATACCAAAGAACGCTTTGAGCTGAGCTTCTTGCTGGGAGTCCATGAAATTACACATGCAAAGCCTTTAGTATACCACCTGACACGTGGTAGGAAGTTAACAAATGCTCATTTTTAAAATCTGTTGTTACGAAGCCCAAGGTTTGATATTTCATTATACGACTTGCTTCAAACCCCGTATGGACAACATTTGCTCCTATGTACTGAGAGCGTTGTAGATGGTTTCACAAAAAAATGCATGCTCACCAAAATAAATTCCAGATGAATTAGAGAGGTAAAATAAAATAAGTGAAACCATAAAAGTACTTGAATAAAATTTACGTATATTTTTATATAATCTGGGGGCAAGTAAAACCCAAATAAGCATAAACGCAGAGAAACCCCATAAACCGCACACACAAAAATTATATTGACTACCAAAAAAAGTAACACTCACATATGATAGCAACTAAGAATCAGAGCAAGGAAACAAATGACTCAGGGGAAAAACCACAACATATTACAAAAGGTTAATATCTTTCATATCAAAAACACTCCTAAAAGTCAGAAGAAAAAGATGAATGCCATTAAAAATGAAAAAAATGTTGCCTATCGTTTTAGAAATTTACTTTTCTTTGCTTTTGAGTTTTCTAGATTTTTATTGTCTGTTTTAGTGAAAATACTCCATCAGCAAGGGTGCTTGCTGACTTGTCGTTAGTTAAAATATAAAATTGGCTTAGCCTTTCTGGTAGTAGTTTAATGTATGTATAATTTCAAAAGCCTTCAAATTTTCATGCCGTTTGACCTAGAGATTCCACTTCTGAAAACTTATCCTAAGGAAATGAGGATAAACACAGTTATTGAGGTATGTTCATTGCAATGATACTTAAAATCTTAAGAATAACTTAAATGCCCAACATTGGTAGAATGGTAAAAATGAACTTTGTTACATCTATATTTATGTGAAATGAGTTAATATTTGTAAAGTTACTAGCACTTTGTCTGACACATTATACACTCTACATAGGTATTTAATAAATGAAAAGAAAAATAAATAACATGCTATACAGGCATTTACAACAATAGTAGAGAAGAATACTGACAAGTAAGGATGTGAATAACATACTATTATATGAAAAACCAGCTTACAACACTATTACAATAAGATTTGGACGTTGTAAAATAAGTGTGTAAGTGTACACACATACATGTATGTCTGAAAATTTAAAAAAGAAAGTCATCTTGGTGAAGTTATTTTTATTTCTTCATTGTTTATGTTTCCTAATTCTCCTGCACCGTTCAGGATATGTGTGTCATACATTTTTGGAGCATACTGAGCTTGAATTTTAACTTGCTAAAAGGAAGAATTTAATAAATCTTGTAAACTTCTCTGAGTGTTTAAATGTAAAATTTATACAAAATTTTTATAAACTCCATTTAAAAATAGTCATTGCCATTCTTTAGCAACCATTTAGATAATACAGGATATTTTTCTTCTAGGCTCATTTCAGAACTGACTGCAATCCCCACAGACCATAACTTTGCCTTAAATTGTTTTCTCTTCCCAAGCCTGAAAGGGGTCTTAGCCTGTGAGCTTCACACAAATTGCCAAGGAAATATTTATCATCATCCAATGCCATCTGAGATCCAAACCAAAGTCTCGAATTCAGATTTACCTCCCTTTGTTATCCCCAAATGAGATTTATTTTCGGCAGACCACCCAACTGCCTCTGAATGACTGTAACATGCAGGCTTCAGCCAATCAACAAAGTCTTTGCAACCCAGTTGGATCAACAGCAAAATCCATCTGATTGATTGTGCAGACAAACCATATTCATGAAAAGGTAACTGGGGGACAAATTAAATTTGAACACAAAGAGTCAATGCAGGCGCATGAATAATTAAAACCTTCGGCACAGCTCACCAGGACAAAACCTCTGCTAATAACCGAGAACCGAAAGATTCTGCTACCGAGTCTCTGATTTCCCATTTGAAGTTCTATGAAACAGCAGGAGATTCCATAAAAGCTTAATAAAAATAATAAAAAGCTGTCTCTCCTCAATAATTTTTCCAAGGAGTTGTTAACAGGACCATGTCACTGAACACTAATTTAAGCATCAATCTTTCTTATGGAAATACCAGCATTTTCTCTCCCCGCCTTGCTCTTAAAGCGGCTTCGGCCATTAGCCTTAAAAGAAAACCACTGAACCAGAGGACTTTTTCCCTTGGAAACATTTTAAGGGCAAAAGCAATCTATCTTTCCACGGAGGTTCCTGAGTGCACGTAGGTCTCTCCTACACCTGAACCCAGAGTTTTACGATCACTTTGCCTCCCTAAGATTAACACTAGTTATTCTGCTCCTAAATCTTCACACTCTTATTGGATTATTCAACCTGGGCGTATTTCTTTCTTGCTTGAAATTATAAATTTTTAAATTAAAAAAAAAAAATTCTGATCCGGACGAGAAAGAACAGCTTTAGAGCTCGAAGCCAGCACCTTCGGTTCACGAGGATCCCCCACCCAGTTCCCAGAGCATTTCCAGGGGCTCCGTACGACAAACTAAACCTTTCCACCCTAAATCTGTTTGCACAGATTCTTCCAAATTTCACAGGAACACACAGTATATAAAGTCTGAAAGCACATATAACAGTGATGAGGAAAGCGACAAACATACTACTTCTGCGATTCCCAGGCCAGCCGGCCAGCTGTTGTTCTCATCACCACATCCTTTCCCGAACCCTCCGGAGGCTTTGCAATCTGGCGCCTTCCCTCAATGCTACGCTAATCACACCAAACGGGAACCTGTGCATCCACTTTCCTTCTCGCCCTGCCCCGTTGCACCCTCGCCCCCAAGTACAGACACTGAGGGGGTGCGGGGGTCGGGGGAAGAGAACGGGAAGGAGCAAACTGCAGGAAGTCATCAGAACATGCTGGCTTGGGATGGGCAGTTTCAGGTAATCAGACCTCGGTGCTTATAAACCCACGAAAAGACCAAAGATGATACAAAGGCGAACTGCGGAGCGGAGCCAGCGGATACACAGCCGGCGAGAGCCAGCGGAAACCTTGACACATGGTTCAAAATCAGGTCGTGGTTTCGAAATCCCAACAGAAGCCTGATTTTCTTTGCACGGCTTCTGGAGCAGTGGAGGGTTTTCGTTAGGTGATATTCGCCCTCGCGCTGTATAGTGACTGTCAGCAAGATTCTACTTAACATTAAGAACCAGAAGGACAAAAAGCAGCTCCTTCATTTGGCAAGTATGGGGCGGGAGGGGCGGGGTGGTAAGCTAGAGCGAATGGAGAGGAAATAAGCCATTGGTATCGGTTAAACTCAAGAGAGTCAAATTTTGAAAGAAAGCTTCTAAGTGCTGACACACTCTCGATCAATTAGATTAAAGAAAATGAATTTCTAAAACTAGGTCGACATCTGGCGTGGAGAAAGTTTTCATTTTAAGGGAGAAATCACAACTACTCCGTCTTTGTCCTCCACAGAGCCTAATCGGTATACCTACGTGCAGTGGAAATTTGGTAACTGTTAATTGAGCTGAAGCCTCTTTACCATTTCATGTATCTGAGAGGGGTTAACCAATTAATAGAACAGCTGTTGAACGACTTGGGGAACGGAGTCAAAGTGAAAGTCCACATTGTGATATTCAACTTTGTGTGTTATCTTGTCTGGGCCACAGGGTACCCAAATATTCCGTCGAACATCATTCTGGGTATTTTTATGAGCATGTTTTTGGATGAGATTAACAGTTAAATCGATAGACTGAGTAAAACAGACTTTCCTCCCCAATGTGAGTGGCCCCATCCAATCAGCCGCAGGGCTGAATAGAATGAAAGGCCGATCTTCCCGTAAGTAAGAGAGAACTCTCCCCAACTGCCTTCCAGCTGGGACACTGGTCATCCCCTGCCTTTGGAATTGAACCAAACCATTCGCCTTTCCTGGGTCTTGCAAGCCTGCTGGTCTTTGGCCTGGAACGACACCATAGGCTCTCCTGAGTCTCCACCTTGCCAACTCACCCTGCAGATCTTGGGACTTGTCAGCCTTCCTAACCACAAGAGCCAGTTCCTCATAATGAACTTCTTTATTCATCCTACTGGCTCCACTTCTCTGCAGGACCCTGACTAACATACCAATCCATTTGGAAATCATGGTCCCACCTCTTCCGTGACTGCCCGCTCTCCTCCAAGAAATATTTCAGGCTTAATCTAAGACCGAGGCCACGTGGTTATCCATGTTGGGGTAAAAAAAAAAAAAAAAAAAAAAAAAAAAAAAAAAAAAAAAAAAAAAGTAGAACTATTTAATACTCATGGGAGTATCTAATGTTTAGGAACATTCAAAAACCCATGGGGATTGTCAGGGTCTTTTTCCCGTTCCAACTCGGAAATTTGGCATCAGGTTGGACCAGCTCTAAATGTCATGTTTTCTGGGTAAATACTTCGAAAAAAGTACAGACCAGAAACAGCGTAGTCAGCAAAATCCTCTCCTTTTCTCCACTCTCATACTCAGGATTCCTGCGAAGGTTGCAGAGAAATCCTCAAGGGAAACTTAAAAGCATGGAGCAAGGAAGTCAGTAGCAAACACATACTCTGTGTGTCACTGGACCTATTGCGATGCCCTCTGGCTCTCTGAGGATCGGTGACCAAGAGAAGAAAGAGAAAGAAACTAACGTGGAACCCGGGAGCTCCGATGTGACCTCCTCAGGCAGGCCCGTGGCTCCAGGGATAAGCCGGCTTCAAGTGCAGGGAACTCAACAGTGTTCTCTGTGGTTTCCAGGGTAACAATGAAAGGCCATTCTCACAAGCCCGGCTCATTACAGAGCGCTGTGGAAACCAAGAGTGTGCATGCTCCACGTAGGTCTAATCCTCCAGGGATCAGAATATGAACCTTCACTGTTTCTCTGTCAAAGTCACAGCTGAAAATTAGATTTATAGAATCAGCACAGACCTTGGACCGATATTAAATCTCTTTGACCGATACAAAATCATGCAGATCAAGGATCATAAGCTGAAAAAGGCTTATGTTTGTTTTGTGTTGTTCCCTATCGCTATATTAGCAAATGAATATACAGCACTTTTTTAAATTACGGATATTTGTTGAAGATTTACTATATCGCAGACTTTGCTCTAAGCGCTTTGCTACTACCTCACGTGACAGTTGCAAAACTCTTATCAGCAGATATTAGTATTACATGCATTTTAGAGATGAGAAGTTTGAAGCCTAGAAAGTGTGTCGTTTTCCTAATGGCACACAGTAACAGTAAAGCCAGGAACTGAACCCAAATGGTCAAACAACACGTCCTCACTTTTACCCATGATACCAAAACTCAACCCACTGAAGAACCAAAAGTGTATAACCTCATATGTTAAGCAACAAACCTCATATGTCACATAGCTTCTACCAGGAAAGGGGTCTGTGGCATAAAATAAAACGGAGTCTCCTTGGAAAACAATCCTAAAACACAGCGAGCTGCCTGAGATTTGCGTTTTGACGACCAGAACACAGAAAAGGAGAAAAACACCTGGGCCCGAGACGGTGTCATATTTCTATTTGACTTCCGGGAGAAAACCTCAATCTAAGTCCAAATTACATAACACTCCAAACGGTTTACTTAGCCAGTGGCCGCTGTTCTAGTTTGGTCTCAGGAGGATGTCAGCCGGAGCCACACTCAGAGGTTTGGCAGAAGTTATGATGTCTGAGGGAATTAGCATTCTAACGTCCAGAGGACTCAGGGACAAATGCCGCACAGTTAATAGGATGATTCAGATTGGCTTGTCCCTATCGGCATTAAGATGCTGCACATTGAGTTACTAGATCTACCTCAAAAGAACAAAAAATTCTTTAGAGAAAAGATTTATTCTAATTACGATGGACCTCTCGTGCAACAAATCGACTTCTGGGAGCCTCCAACGCAATGAACGTCCTGTCGGGAGTCGTGAAATACAAATGTGGTCTAGTCCTCAACTCTGTGACATTTACACCCTCTAGCTGAGGAGATGGGAAGTGAGCATCAGAAAGAATACACAGCGAGAGAAGATCTAAGCTGCAATTAGTGACCACGACCAGAGACGAGGCAGTTTGGTTAACGGCCGAATCAAGGAAGTGCCAAGTCACACAAGAGTTCATTAAAGAAAGGAAAAGCGTGTGTCTTTGGTAGGCGGGACAGGTTTATAAAAGTCATGAAATTTGAGCTGAATGTGGGAAGGCGGGCAGGGTTTGGAGAGAAGGGAGAGCAGAGGGCAGGCCAGAGGCACACGGAACGTGGCATGCTCGGAGCCCGTCCTCCTGGCTGACCGGAGAGCTCGGGGGACAAAGCGTTTATCTGAAAAGGTGTGCGGGGCAGAGACTGAAACAAATCTTGGGTGGCAAGCTAGAGTTCGAATTTTGTCCTTCATGTAAGGGCGGGGAGGGGTACTTACCAGAAAACTCAAAGCATCACCTGAGTGTGGAGCTCAGCAGGCAGGGAGCTTTAGAGCAGAAAGCAGATTCTAGCAAAGCGACGGGGTAGGGGGCGATGGCGGTAGAGCAGGTGTGTGGGGCGAGGGCCTCAGACTGTCTGCGAGTGAGAAGCGCCGGGAGAGGCGGAGAAGATGCTGACTAAGCTCATCGACACACAAGCACCGGCCCAGACGCTTGGTCTTCTCTCCTCCCTGGGTTCTGACAAGCACCAGAGCATAGCGCTTAGCCATGCCATTTCACAGACGAGGACAGCTCAGAGACAGGAAATGAAAGAGTAACATGTGCCTGACTTCCTTGACAGAAGAAATCGACAGAGTTGGTAACTGATTGAAGAGGGTGTGAAAGGCAGGGTAGCGTCAATCGTGCCTAAAGATGACTATATGGTTTCAAGCAAAAAGGCTCCTAATAAAAGTATGAACCAAGAAGAGCCACAGGGAGCCTCGGGCCTCCCTCACAGGGTGGCAGTTTTCCCCGTGAGTGTGTAAAGCCTGCCTCCGGTAGCCTTGTACTTTGTTAGTCCTACCCAGGCCTGAAATGAGTCTCCTGCTTGGCGTAAGTTTCAGGTATGTGGTTTATGACACTTGTGGCTGGGTCTCCATGGCTTGTGACATTGACAGGAATCAACGATACCATCTGGACGTTGAGGGGCTCTGAAGGCCTGACTATCAATGCAAGGCTTATTTACCTCTCCCAGAGTTGGCCACCTTGGGAAAATGAGTCTGCAATCTGGTTCTTCTACTTTCTTAATCTGTTAAAAGGCAGCACTGAAAATTGTCTCAAGGCTCCCTCGGCTCGGGAACATCATTAGCTTGAATGAAATGTTGTCCCCAGTCCACAATAAAAAACAGTTATTCACTCACATCAAGGCAAATGGACACTTGGGAAAAGACACAACCACCTTTTTAAAACAAGACTGTCAAGTAAATATGCACTTTGGTGTTAAATTGTCTCACTGAGGAGTCTACATATCGAAATTATTTCATCTTCCTCTGGTAAAACAACCTGACTCATGAGTCAAGGATCATGATGACTGTTCTCATCGCGGGTGAGTCCAGACATGGCAGGCCAGCCCTGTGACGGACTTGGTTTATAAGCACAAATATAATTAACCTGGACAGGGCCTCAGGTGCT
The DNA here is from genome assembly GCF_014176215.1 of Rousettus aegyptiacus. Classification (NCBI taxonomy): domain Eukaryota; kingdom Metazoa; phylum Chordata; class Mammalia; order Chiroptera; family Pteropodidae; genus Rousettus; species Rousettus aegyptiacus. Next base: position 39,662,804 of record NW_023416288.1, on the reverse strand, counting down.
TTTAGTTTTCTTCCAATGTCATCTAGAGGCAAGAACAACAAAACCCAAATTGACCCTGTCTTCTTAGACCTCTCTTAAGGAAGTCCAAATGAGGACGAGGAGGCGTGCACCCTCCCAGGGCATGCTCATGACCCGCTGCCAGCCCCACCCCCCACCCCCCCGGACGTATGAGAACGTGTTTGGAACTTAGATGACACGGTGGCCCTGACAGCTCCATGGTGCACGTCGTGTCTCGAGCTGCGATTTGCCCGAGGGATGAGATTCGCAAAGGACAGGCAGCGAGGAGCCATGGGACGCCGCCTGACAAAGAACCAAGAACACGCAGACGCGAAGGCAGACCACGTCGCTCGCCTCCCTCTTCCCCCAGAAGACCGTGCATGCACATCCCTCGCCCACTCAAAGCGCAGCCACTTCCACGTAGGAGGCAATTCCGAATCGAGATAAATCCAGGAGACAGACCGTCGAAAGCAAACGAAGCTACGCGTGTGTACGCAGGGGTGTGTCTGGAAACCTCGAGGCCCTGAAGATGTGCTCGGCTGTCTCTCGCCCTTCCCTCAATGTGTTTCTCAACACGCCCTACACTGGGAGATGCAGGATGGTGATGACTCCTGTCCTTTCTTTTTCCCAGGCAATGGGCCAACAGAAGGAAGACAAGTTTGCCCTGGGAGGCCGGGGAGCTCGGCACATGCATGAGTGGAGTGTGTCTGAGCTCGTTGTCGGCCTTCCCCAGCCACCACCGCACACACTCGGGTCGCAAGGGGCAGGCAGCTTGCTTGGTTGGGTCGGATCACATTTCTCTTTCTCAGACTTGGACTTAGAATTTTCTAGAGCAAAAGGAAAAGGGGTCCCGAGCTCGGGAAAATATAAACCAGATGTCCCAAAAGAGAAGGAGAGTTAATGACATCAAACATGAGCAAAGGGATGTTCAGAGCAAAGTGCCCGATACACTCAGGGGTGACCGGATTGGATGGAGCGGAACGCAGAGAAAAACGAGCGAACCTCAAAGCATTGGCGTCACCACATGGCACGGAGCCTTGATGGCCGCACTCAGGGCTTGTGAACTGGCCTGAATAAATGGCAGCATCCCGACGCGCTTCCGAGCACAGGAAGGAGGTGCTAGGTTTCACCGCTGGCCACAGCACGCCCGCTTCGGGATGACTGGAGACCCACATGGACGAGTAGGTCTTTATTTCTCAATCATACCCACTTGTTTATTTCTTCTTTTTCATTGAAAAGAAGTTATTTTTGAAAATCCACGTGCTTCCAAAACTTTTCCCAAGCAAGAGTCACTGGCAATCCCCTTTCCCTTCCGATGTGAGGAAGAATGGAAGAAAAGCCTGAGGTTCAAGTTTCTATGATGCCGGGGATTTCGCTCAGAGGTGAAACGCAGAAGAAAATCGTCTCACATTAGACTTAGCTAGGAAGGAACCCAGACTGGGGATCTTGCAAGAGGCACAGAGCCAAAGACAGAGAAGCAATACGTCCCTTCCTCCGTGGAACGCTGCGTTTCAAAACGATGGTTGTGGGAAGCATTTGGGGTGAGAAGCCAGGTCCAGTAGGAGCCCGACGCTAGATGGTTGGACGTGAAGTGAATATACGAAAGAACAAATTCCATGACGTTTCACATCCCTGTTCCCAGATGTGCCGCTCGCGTCTCAGGGGAGGGTTTCTTCTTCCTCACAGTAAAACCCGAGGCCCTTCCCACGGCCTGCAAAGCCCTGATTCCATGCCTTATCTTCCTCCCTCTTCCCTTCGCTCCTTCTGCCCCAGATTCAGGACCGTTTTGTTACTTCTCCAACTCTCCGAGCTCCTTGCATTCTGCCTGGTAAGCACTTTTCCTGAACTTGACCTCAGCTCATTCCGTCCAGGTCTCAGCTCAAATGGCGCCTTATCCAAGAGGCCTTCTCAGACTCGTTAAACTAGTTTAACTTGGCTTTTCTTGGGATGCGACTGAATAATAAAATTAATACGAGGTGAACGAAAGTACATGTTACAGCTAAACTTAACTGAGACAAATGTAAGATGATGATGCCATCAAAACACAAAGGAAAGGCTGCCACGTGGACACACGTCCCTTGCACGCCACTGGCATCCTAGGGCACGGCACCATGCTTGACATGTAAGAGGGCTCAACAAATATTGCCAGAAGGGTTGAAGGGAGAAAAAGAGAGACGGAGAGGTGGGACCTCTTATCCCCAGGCTCTCTGTGCAGAGAATGCTCTGTCGGACGCAGAGGCGTATGGGCATGTTTCTGGGAAAAGGTGACTTAGCTTTCATCAGAATCTCAGAAAGGGTTGCAGCCTCCCAAAAGTGAAGAAGCCCTGAATAACTTAGTAGCACATCAACCAAAACATCTGACGCAAGATGTGAAATAAAAATAGATCTTTCTTTAGAAATTGCTTCTAAATGATCTCTAAAAGCAAAAAGAAGAAAAAGAAGATAAAACGGAGGAAAGATTTTATAGGTACACAGCATTCAAATCAAGGATGAGCTCAGCCTTTTATAGCAGGGTCAGGCATTAGTGTGTCTTATCTCTAGAATTAATACTGTGAACCAGGAAAAAATTTTGAGTAGAAAATAGCCCCCATTTTGAAATTCATGTATTTCTCTTTAAAAAGACCAATAAGATGAAATAGGTTTATTCAAAATTCAGCCAACATAAATTATAACATAATACTTCCAAAGCCTGAATGATTTTGCTTAAAAGAAAATCTTTTAGAAGAAAAAAATATATATCCTCCAAAATGAAAATATATTGTAGTACAGTTGAGCCTGGAAGAATGCACGTGTTGGGGGGCTGAGCCCCGCAAAGTCGAAATCCACATATAACTTCAGTTGAGTCTTTGTATCTGTGGATTTCCAGCCTTGGATCGAAAATACCAGTTTGACCAGCAGTCGGTTGAATCCACGGATGAGAAACCCACAGATACTGAGGGTCGACTGCATTTATTTTTTAAAAAATCCGCATATTAGTGGGCCTGCGCAGCTCAAACACAAGTTGTTCAAGCATTGACTGTGTGTGAAACATTTGCAAAATCTGAGTGTCTTAGCTCAGTTTAGAAAACAGGAAATTTGTCATCAGGGATGGATTAGTAGGAGAAGCTATTACCAGATTAGAGCAGTAAAGGTCAAAGGGCACAAGCAGTGGTTCAAACGCACTTGGTTTCAAATCCTGGCTCTGTCTCCTTCTGTCCTGGTGACCTTGGTTGACGTTCTTAACTCCTTTACGCTCGGGTTCCTCATCCACACAAAAGGAACAGTATATGCAGGTAAAGGCCTCAGTTGCCCCATCGGGCGCAATGAGCGCTCAAACACGCAAGCTCTTACTCATCCTCTACTTACAGAATTATCCACTAGTATTAACGCTGTAACATATTAACGGGCTTCCCAGAGTTTCGGGCGCATAATGCATGTCAATCACTGCTAGCTAACATGGCTGTCAATACTTTCCATCACCAAAGCCACGAGACTCATTATCTGTGGTCATATGGCCTTGTGTTCAGCCACCTTCTGAATCTGAATCTTATTTTTACCCCTCAAGTACTAAATACCAACCTCAGCCTTCCTGTAGTCCTTATTTGCTCTGCAGGTCAATAAATCCTAACGGTGGCCACGAAAGTACGGGTCAGTATCTGCTCAATATCTTTCCTCCCTGGCTTTGATCGCAAAGACGAAGCGAAGACTCCAATTTCCTGGTTTCCTTTCCATATGGAAAAGCTTTCAGGGGTTCTGAAAGGTCTTCTGGCCTGTATTCTTTGAGCAGCTCAAATGCATCCTACCTTCCTGCTCACAGATGGGCCACTGGCCGGAGATCCAGTGAAGGAACCAGCTCGCCCTCTCTCTCTCTCTCTCTAAATTCCCAACACTAGGTGAGACAGCAAATAAAGATCATAGAGAACAGCCCTTTCATGTGAAAAGAATTATTAATTCCACTATCATCACAGGATTTCCCCATTTCTTTGCAAAGCACTTATTTCTCTACTCTCTGTGTCCATTGACCCGACTCTTTAAAAGCCCGAAGCCGGCAGGAAGGAAGCAGAGTTTTACAGATACGTCCTGTCAGCCATCCTGGGCACACAGTCCTGGCCCCTGGCTCCGGTCTCGCCCTCCTGTGTGCATGGCGGGAGAGCGTGTGGGCAGCTCTGCCCCTGCAGCGGACGCCAGCCTCCGTTTCAGTCCCGCAGGAGAGCCGCGTGGTACCCAGCGCTCTCTTCTCTCGTTCAGGCTGAGCCCTGGTCGTCCGCCCCAAAGTGACCAGGGTGGTGTTCCCTGTACCGGACTTTCTCTGAAAAGCATTTCAGTGACCACGAGAACTTTGACTCTAAATTCTAATCCTGGCTCACAAATGACCCAGCCTGGGCCTGGCCTTATGAAGGAGCTGTAAGAACAGGACCATCTCATCTACAAAATGACATGAAAAGGTTTACTTTGCTGCCTGGACTTTAAACATCACACTAAGAAAATGCCACCGAGCTCCGGTCACCACTTTGGTGGACATACACTTAGCTCCTAACCCCTTCACTTAGGGGCCCCCTCTGCATTCTCGTCACTAACATTGGGAGGCTGACTGTACAACACAAAAGAAACATAAGCCCTGTCATCAAAGAAAAGTCTCTGAGGAGACCGTCTCCGAGCACTGGGTCCCTGCAGGATCCCCAAACACCTGGAAGCAGTTTTTGTTGTGATTGCTTCACCTGGTGCAGAGGTTCCCCAGGTGTGGTCCCCAACCCCCAGCAGCACCTGGGAACTTGTTAGGAATGCACATGCTCGGGCCCTGCCCCAATCCCACCGAATCAGCTCTCTAAACGATTCTGACTCCTGCTAAAGTTTGAGAACCACAGTGTAATGCGTAGACTATGTAATAGATGTGTGAAAACGAAGAAGTAAACGAAAGATGAATAAATGAAGTCTGTGGCTTTACCGAAGCCCTACCCAGTACAACCAGCTCCCGGTTAACGGCGGAAAGGCAGTGCCCTCCCTCACGTCTGAGGGGCGCCGGGTCACAGACTGTAGTGACTCGATTTGCTAGCCATGCCCTTCGCTGTTCATGATGCCACCCCAAGGGACGTCCTTCTGCTAGCTGCGCGGACCAGCCCCTGGCTGTACTCCACGGCTTTGAACCTTCAGTCTCCGATGGCTGAAATCTTTCCCGGTATTCTCTTCCTCGCCCCACTACACCTCTCTTTGTGCTGTTAACACCTACACCTGCTTTAGGTTTTAGCTTAGTGAGTCACCTCCTCCAGGAAGCCACCCATCTGGCAGGTTACCAGAGCATCCTGTACAACTCTATCAAAAAAGCATCCCTCCCTGTGGGAACTCCTTTTTGCTTGTCTCTCGCGCCCACTTGCCCGTACTGCAAGGTCTCTGAGCCGGAGGACTCGTTTCTCTCACTCACAGCCATGTCTCCAGCACCTCAAATGGTGCCTGATGAATTATGGAATCAGTCGATCTATCGATCGTGACTATAAAATAATCTATATTTTATAAGAGGTAATTTGACTTCTAGACATGAATAACTGACCATGAGCCTAGAAATGAGGCCTATGGATAAAAAAAAAAAAAAATTCAGCTTTTTTTTTTTTTTTAATCAAAACTGCCCCCCCCCACCCCAGTCCTTTTTAGACACGTACGCACTGCAAAATATTTGGTCCTTGGTCGAACCATCGCCCGCTCTGAAAGCCAGCAGGTGAAAGTCTACTGCTCCTTTTACTTGCCAGGTAAGACGAAAAATGAGATCGAACATTAGATTTCAACACAATGTCAGTGGAGAACAAGGCGCAGGAGGATCCAAGAACACGAAAGTCTCCTTCCTGCTTCGGACGGGCACACTCGCCAATGAGTTTAACTCTGCCGGCTTGGCCGGCAAGGATCTCAGTCCTGGACGTCCATCACTCAGCACCGCCCTGCGTCCAGACGAAGCCCTGTCGCGGCTCCTGGAGCAGCACGGGGGCCAGACGGTCACCTTGGCGACGGCCACAGTGCTGCCGGGCAACCAGCTGCTTTCACAAGATCCTGTCCCTGTGGTTTCACTGAGTCACAATGCTGCATTCATGACACGTCAACGTTCCAACCGATCTGTCGGGGGCCCGATCGAAGCCAGCCTGCCCAGGGCCAACTCCGAGGACATCCATCCCCAGGTTCTCTCGACCCTGGGACCCAAAATGCATTTCCTGATTTTCTAAAGGGTAACCTGAAACCACAGGGCTCAGGCCTGTCCTAGACCTTGCTGGTGACGAGGCCAGCGAAGTGGCCTTCTCGGTCGTTCTGTTTGGGCTTCACCTCACTCAGCCTGGTGAGCAACCTATTGGTGATGATTTCACGATAAAAAAAAAAAAAAAAAGAAGAAGTGTTAGGGCCACTGTCACTTATTCCCTGACTTGTTCCAGAAAGAATTTAAATCAGCTTTAAACACAGAGAGAATGAAAGAAAATGAAACAGTGAAGGAGAAAAACGAGAAAGAGAAAAACGAAACCAAGGTTGAGATTAGTTTATAGAAATAAAATTCACGCCCTGATGTTCTGTACTTTTGATAGAAGCTGGTCTGAGCTTGCTCTGAGCCATCTGGTAACCACCAGCAAGAAGAAAAAACTTACAGTCTGTCCTAATGTGCTCTTCTCACGGGAGAGAGCTTGGGTCTTCCCTCAGAACCTTCCAAATACTATGTGTTTGCACATAGTATTAACTAACATTATTTTCTGTTTGTAAACCAACAATAAACAAGAAGAAAATAGGGCAAGAGGAAGCTACAGCAAGAAGACACACGCTACTAAAAAGATCTACAACTCAGAGATCGGGAGCCCCGCTCCCTTCCAAGGGTCTCCTAGAAACCGATGCTCCTGACTGCAAGTGATACACCAGAATAACCTTGACTCCTCATGTAAAGGTCGACTTATGCTCAGACATATTTAAAAATGTTGACATGGAAAAAGTAAAAGTTTAGCATACATTTCTTCTTTCCCGACACTTGGTAGTCCTCTAAGCAAAACAAAATAAGACACATGAACTCCTTTGAATCTCTACCCTCACTAGAGATGAGTCCAATTTTGTTTTAAGTTCAGATCCGAATACTCAGAGAATTAATTATCTCTTCTTTACTTCCCCTTCTTTGTCGGGATTATCAATTGAAATAATCTGTGAAGAACAAACACATAGTGGAAATTTTAATTCATTCCTAAGAAGGGTTTGTTTTTGTTTGCTTCATTTTGTTTTAAGAAAAAGCATCAATTTCTGTGCCAGACAGAAAGAAGCTCTTCCAAATGGGTCTAGAAATGACGATGGAAAATAAAAGAGAAACACTTCTTCACAGACTGGCACCAGAGGAGTAGGTCATAGGGAAGGCAAACTACAAACAAAATATTGTCTATTTCAGAGCAACAAAATAATATGATAACAAAACAGTATTGACTGAGCATTCGCCGTGCGCTGGGGCCTGGAGTTAGTGACTCTACAGAGTGTCTCCTGTGATGGGCCCTTCATCACTCCCCGGATACCCGGGGCATCCAGGGCTTCGACAGGGGAACTTGCCTGCCCAAAGCACACAACTCGGAGGCCGAGGAGCTCAGAGTCAATACAGGTTCCCGAGTCTGTCTGATAACTCTGCCTGCCACGCTCATTTTGTACCACTCTACCCATGACTTTAAAAAAATGTACTTCATTTATTTATTTTTTCCTTAATTTAATCACTCGGCATATATATTTTGAGTGTTAGAAAACATTTATAGTGCATGCACCTTCTTATTTGCTGGGTATACAATAATGAACAGAACGTGAGCTTTAAGGAGGCTACAGTTTTGTGGATAAAAAATTAAAAAGCAGACATTTACAATACACTCTTAATGCTTACAACATAAGGGAAGCACGGAGTGCTATGAGACCTCATACTAGTTACATCAAACTATACAGAATGGGCAAATTAAAAGTGGTTAAAAATAAAAAAGGAAAGTGCTCGTATTCCGCTTTCTGTCCCTATTTAAAGGACGATGAATCTAAAGATAAGTGAAAATTGATTTCTACATATAGCAGTTGTCGATAGCTGTGTAACAAGTTTGGTGGCTTTAACAACAACTTTAGTGGCTTAAAACATACATTTACTACACGGCTTTCTGCGGATCAGGATAGAAGCACGGACACTGCTCAGAGTCTCACGAGGCAGCAGCCGAGCTGTCCTCTGGGGCTGCGGTCTCATCTGAACCTTGACCGGGGAAGGACCTGCTTCCAAGTTCATACAGTTGTTGGCAGAATACCCATCACTTTCTGAAGGTGTCAGTCATGGCAGCCTCCCTTCTGGTCTCCAACAGGCCACACCTGTCCCCACACCGGGCCTGCGCTTCTGCCTGCCCGCACGGGCCTCCTCACCAGTCCTTGTCAGATGCAGTGGGCTCCACTCAGAGGAGAAGTCCTCGTTCCGAGCTGGCTGCCTCCAGCCCACCCTGCCACACACCCTTATTTCCTCCATTGGCGATGACCTTGTTTCTTGTTTATAGTCACCTGCCCACACTAAACTATGAGCTCTCTGAGAGAAGAGCTTTTGTCTCTTGTTCAGTCCCAAGCGACCATACCTACAACCGTGCCTGTCACACAACAGGTGCTCAGTCAAAGGAGTGAATTGAATAATTTTTTAAGTCTTTCTCTGAAAGCTCATAGCAACGGCACAGTATTTAAGAACCTGAGCGGATAGCGGATGGCAATAGACTCTGAGATCATCGCTGGTGCTCTTGCCAAGTTCTCTGACAGAGACCTGAGACAGGTGTCCCGTCAGGCTGGCTGCTCAGGTTCTACGGGTGGCCTGGAATGAGCTCCAATTAGCTCAACAGCGAAATGAGGAAAGCGTGACTCACGCCAGCCTCGCTCTCATGGATGGAAAGGGGTTCACACTCGTAAATAATGAAAATAGGGTGCAGCTACACCAGGCTGGCCCCTGCTTCCTAAGAAGTAATCAAGGAGTCCCCTAAGCCAAGAGAGGGGCTACAAAATAATCACTGTTTTATCTGCTACAATAACATCATTTAAATCTGTGCTCAGAGCCTCATCTAATTGTATTCTAGAATGTAACTTTCTGAGGAGAAACACTGCAGGATTTGAGAAAGTTTATGCTGAAAATAAATTCAAAGCTAAAACTAAAATCAGATTCAAATTACATCTAACCTTGAGCCAGGCAGGTTGTGTGGTAAAGAATTAACCTTGCCTGGAGAGAGGCCTTGAGTTCCCCGGGGGCTGACCTCTCGGCCCCTGGAATGTCCTGCCTGATTCTGAGCTGAAATCCAGGTAGAAGTTTTAAAAAGAAAAAAATGGTGAGAGCTAGTGAGTAAGGAAAACGTCTTGAACTTCAAGGCTGGATTTGTAAGGCCTGGTCAGACAGGTGGTACGACTGAGGTGTCTACTGCCACCTGGTGTCAGGATACCTTAATTACAGACTCAGAGTGACGGCTCCTGAAAGCCGAGTTTGCCAAAGGAAAAATAAAAAGGAAGGCCTGCGAGGTTACCCTTTAAAACGAACATCTCATTGGATTTAGGGCCCTCGCTCTAAAGGAAACTTGAGACAAGCATTAAAAGACACAAAGAGAGGTATTCCAAGCGTGTTCCTCTTTGAAGCCAGGAAAGATTGACTTGATTTTAACGACGGAACAGCAGCTATCTTTCTGTAATTTTCTCATCCACAAACGCACACACACATACACAAAGCCTGAACCGCTTCCTGATCTGTTCTCTTGCTTTATACTAAACGACTCGTTTCCTTTATAGGAAAACACAGAGCGGGTCACCCATGAGGTCTGCGATCGTCCCCTGGCAGGCAGCCACCGGCAGTCCCAGGACGCCGCGTGGCCAGCGCCATCGGCCTTCCAGGGTTCCCCTGCCCCGCCTCCCGCACCCCACCTCCCAGCAACTCCGCGGAAAGGACACATCTGGGAATCCTCTGGCCTCCCTTCAAGTCCTTACAGCTGCGAAAACCACTGCGTGGAAAGAAAAAAACATTTCCTAGACCGGGAATCCCCAGACACTTTCTCAAACTGAAGGAGGGAAGAGCGTTTTGCTCTGGTGAATTACACCCGGTTGGGGTCAGTGGGGGTCTGTCTAAGTGCCTGGGCTTCACCGCACTTCGCATACATTTTCTGCATCTTCGGACTTCTCTGAAGCATGCTAAAGAGTCCTGCTTTGCTGGTAGGGTTGCACTTACATGCAACTATTGAAATATTCAAGATTTGGGTCCGAGTTAGGGGAAAAGCCCACTGCTGGCGTTTCATAAACCAGCCCAAAATACATGAGGTCTTCTCTTTCTCTACTTTGTTCCACACAACCCGGCCCATCTCCTGCCTCTCTCTGTCCCCAAGCCGCCCAGAGCTGGCCGGTCAGTGTGGCCTAAGTCAGCAGTGCGGCGTGGATCTGATGCCGGCTGCTGCAATCTCAAGGGAGAGCATGTGGCGGGGCCTGCCCAGTTCTCCTGGGTTTTTCAGGTGGCGTGGGTGACACAGATGGAGAAGGCGACGTGGAGAGGCTGAGAGAGGAGCGTGAAAATAAGAAACGGGAAAGGGGGCTGGACACACGCAACGCCTTCCCCTCAGCAGAGAGTCTACGCTTGAATCCAAGTGCAATTTAGAAGATTTCACGCTAATTTTCCACACCACACTACTACTCCTTTAGAATTTTTCCATAACACATCGGTGAGGAAAAATGCAAATATACATACATATATATATATGTATATTAAAGAGAACTGTCTAATTTAAGGACAAGTCAATTAACAACTTGAGGGCTTAAGACACACTATTGATGAAGCCAGTTAAAATTTTAATACGATTCATAATTAAATTATTTTGTGCCCAATCACATTCAATTAGTTAACTAAACCAAATTCTGCTGATTACAAAGACCTTAAACATTACACCTTTATGCCAAATGAGGCCATGGTCGGTGAAACTATTTTGTGGAGAAAAATTAGCAAAGCTTAAAAAGTTTCGCAAAAGAGGAAAGAAAATATCCAGACTAATGTGTAGTCTTTTCTTATTCATTTACAAAGTCTTTCCAGTTTTTAGACAATAGATGGTTTACTATTAAAAATATTGAACTGAGTAAAAAAATAAAATAAGCCTTAAATTCTTGACATCTGAAAAGTAAACTTTAATTCAGAGAAATTGGAATTATTATCTTGAGCATATAAAAAGAGCTATGTCATATTTATAATAGAATTTGCTCTGTGAAATTTGTCATATGATTAGGGAAACAAAGAGGTAACATTTCCTCAGAAACATATCTTTGCTTTTTCTCTTCTCTATGTTACAAACACAGTGGTGCTTGAAAAGTTGAATTTGTATATTATGTGACATTATTCTTTGTTCTTAAAGGAAAACAGAGATTTTTTTTGGAGGACAAGGGGGACATGCAAGGAATCAAATTCACATACAGTTTATGTATATGACCATCTGTGATATCAAGGTGACTCTCTGTAGTCCTGTCATGACTCATAAAAAGTCATTGTCACCACTGCTTTCAGGTTCATTTTAGAAATTCCACCCATGACATAAAATATACAGGCAAAAATTTGCATGTACGGAATGTCATGTGACTGCTGTTTTCTTCTTTTTTCTTTTCAACATTACTTAAATGTTGTACCGTGAACATATATTATTCTTATAAAGCAAACACAAAATTTTTTACAAGGATGGCAAGGCAGTTTTCATTTACACTATCTCACGCAGTGCCACGAAAGAGAAATGGTTCAGCCTTAGATTGTTCTGCGGAGGTATCGGTGAGAATCTATCTAGTCAGCTCTCCATGACGGAAGCGGGAGAAAATATCAACAATCAAAAGGTAAGTAGCCGAGCCAGGGACCGGATTCTGCGCAGAGAGGAAGGGCACAGCCAACGACGCCCGGTGGCAGTACTGCCCATTGACCTCGGTTCCGGGAGGAGCAATCCTACCCACCGGGAAGTTACTGTCGTACCTATTCTACAGGTAAAGCATCTGAAACTCGGCTAGCTGCCAGGGTCACTCGGCTAGCTGCCAGGGTCACTCAGCTGGCTGCCAGGGCCACTAAGCCAGCTACCAAGGCCACACAGCTGGTTACCAGAGCCACACAGCTCTGAGATGAGGTCCAGCTGGCATTGCCTGATACGTTCTCAGTCCATTGCTTCCTAAAGCCTCCCCAAGGTCTGGTCCTTGCTGCAAGGACCCTGAGAACAGAATTACCTTTCCATGTTGACCTTGATATTGCCTTGCTTTTGACACATGTGCTTGGTAGAAAAGAAGAAACCCAGCATCTACCCGACCTTGGCCACCCTCGCTTGAACACCCATGAAGATGTCCTCCCTGGTTGGGGAGTGAGAGCATCTTCAGGGCATCTGACAGGCAGGTTGTCTATCTCTACCCTCCTGAGACTTGTTTTCACACATCCCTGCCTCTCCCAGGAGCGGCTGACTGGTGCCCTGCCCCTCTACCACACACGGCAAACCACACACTCGCCCCCCCACACACACCCCGCCCTCCAACCTCGACTCACAAATACCCCAAGAGCATTTTCATAAGCTCCCCAAATTTGATGCGCCAAGCCCCGTACACAAACCAGTGATGCCCAGCTAGCTGCTATAGCACCTTTCAAAGGCAGAAGGCAAGCGTCTGCCCGGTCACCTAGCAATTCCAATTCTCCTGGTTCCTGTCAAAGCTGTTTCTCATGACTCCTGCCAGGGTGCTCATCATATTCCTGCTTGCGGTCCAGGGATCATAATACAAAATAAATCACCAAAGGGAAAAGAAAAAGGAATTTGCAAAAAAAAAAAAAAAAAAAAAAAAGGATTGATCTCTGCAGGCCTGCTCTCCAACTTTTGTTTTCAACACATTCCTTCGAAATGGGATAAAAACCAAAAGTATAGACTTCTGGGTGCCTGGGAGAAGGATAGGCTTTCCATTCTATTTTAGACAGAGAAAGGCCCAAATAGAATTTGCAGCTGGGGTAGGGGAGCTTACAAAAGGGGACTTACACTTGTTAATCACTCGATTAACAGCGGAAGAAATGAAGGCAGCCAACAACTCTCAAGCACTTCCTCTGTGTGGGCACTGGGCTGTGCACATGCATTCACATTCATAATCTCACTGGATCCGATGACAACTCTTCATGGTAGCTTCTTTTGCTATCCTGATTTTATAGATTAGCAAACTAAGGTTTAAGAGCTTAAATAATTGTTCGAGGCTGTAGAGCTGGGCTGGGCTTTTTGCCTTGGGAAACCGCAAAGTTCTTAATTGCTAGGCTCTACCTCTTCCCATCTGACCTTTGAGTGGTGGGCATGTGGATTCCAAATGAAACTCAGTTTGCCTGTCCAGGTGTTTACCTCACTCCGAAGTTCTTACATTAAGATCTTTCGATTTCAACAGACAAAGGGTGGGGTCAGTTTCGGGGGTGGCACAGGGAGAAGAAAGAAGGGAACCCACGGGATTCAAATTCCAACAGGAAGATGGATTGAAAGAGCTAAACGTATGTGTTGGAGCCAAATGGTTTAGCAGATGGAGGCATATTCAGGGATTTGTGATGACAGGAATAGTCCTTTTTCCACCCCACTTTGAGCTGCCTTTACATAACTTTATCTTTTATGTCCAAAGATCAAATAATAATAATAAAAAAGGATCACATTTAATGAGAACTAGGGAAAATATACTGGTGGCAATTAAAGAGTAAAAATAACTGCTCTGTGGCTTCAGACCACAGGCGTTTGCTCATTTTAAGAGGCACAGGCAAATCACTTAAGGCCTTTTGGGCTGTGTTCATCTCACGCTTCCTCCTACACACCAGTGGCAGTTAAAGTTATGGACAGTCATAGCCCTTGAACCCAAGTAATTGCGTAGTAAGTGGAAGTACAAACTCATCAACTCATACATGCAGCTTCCTTTGCATGTCAAATCCAAGTCTCCTGGTAACCAGTTGCTTTGTGTGGAGGGGGTGGTTAATGGGAGTTAGAGGAGGTTACAGAATCTCTACTCTTAGAGACCTGCCCTCCACCCCCGAGCTCTAACTCTTCTTTCCTCTGACTCTGAGCACAAAGCCTCACTGCGGGCCAAGATTCAAGGAATCCTCACTCCACTGCCTTGTTTTCAATGTGCAGATCTGCTTCGGTCTAGATGACGAGGTCGACCAGAACTCTTCCTCAGGCCTAGGCTAATCCAGTGCACTCAAACACCCACAGCTGTCCGCAGTGAACCGGGATTCCCACCTCTGTACTATACCACTGGTTTTTAGGCCAGAATCTGGGAAGTACTCACCAGTCTTAGAGCCAAGCTAATGCCTGGTGTCACCAGTTTTCCAAAGAATCTTCAGGCACGTGAAGATAGAATCACCTGTAGGATATCACTCTGAAATACTCTCTGAAATTTCCTAATTTGAAATATAATCTGGGACTGACTCAAGACAAGATCAGCTGCTGAGCAGAAAGACATAGGAGCATTTACCCTGTACTTTGGGAGGCCTTGTTTTATATACCAAGAGATTCGATTCACTCTGTTTCAAAGTCAAGTCTATCCTCGGTCTGTAACCCAAGCCCAGAACACTGCACTTACCGGTAGAAAGTAGCATAGTCCACAGTTGAGTGGCAGGTCTGAAACTCCCAGGATTTGAGTTTCTGGCATTCGCGATGGGCTCGAAGCTTTACCTTCACTGTCCCTTGACACAGTTCAGGCACTGGTTTTCTCTGGGGTCTGTTGCAGAACTCATTGGACTCCACCCTCCAGGACTCGGCAAAGTCATCCACATCGAACTTGAAGTTTCCATCTCCGCCGATTAAGTCATCACGCTTATGTCCATTATAGTTGCCACAGAGACCACAGAGTTTGCCCTTGAGATGGGGGGCAGCCATGACTTCTACAAAACTGTCTCCATCCCAGGATATTTCCAAACCTAGAGGAAAAGGAGAGGAAAAGGGGATTAATCACTCCTGAATTCAATCATAATTCCCAAGTATGCACATCCTCACACAGCACATATGACTGTCCTCTAACAAGGAGCACCGAGGGGCTGTCCGAATTCCTGGTTACTTTTCATTCTTGCCATAGTGAATGCTGTGTGACATCACATGAATCACTTACTTGTTGGGACTTAGAACTTTTAAACTGTATAAAGTTTGCCCTTAATAATGAGATCTTACATACCCTAGTTTGACTTACAAATACTCATTGACCATGTTACCCTAGGGTATATATTTTTTGCCCTTTTCTAGAGTAATTGTGTTGGTCCAAATCATTCTTTCATTTATGCAATGATTACTCTAATGTGGGAAAAGATAACAAAGATGATAGTTTTTAACGTAATTTTTTCTTTATCCTAAAATCTCCCCATGTGATTATGCCAAATATCAAATGAACGTTTCCAAATTATTTGCTATAGTGACTATATTAAAGCAATAAATATATATAGCTTCTGAATACATCCTCAACAGAAATGCTCATATAAGTGAAAAGTCTGCTCCCTCATTATTTTACAGCCCTCCCTGGGACATGGATGGCTGTTTAATCAGTTTCCTATGGCTGAGTTATTGTAAAACCCTTTGAACCTTCATAGCCTCCATCCCTGAGCGGATCAGAAGCTTTAGCATTGGAGACACTGGAGGCTTCTAGCCAAACGCTAAATAGAATCAGTGGGACAGTACAGTCCTGTTCGCCAAGGACACAATCTTCACTCTGGAAGTGGTGGCACGCAGGCCCCTCTTGGTTTGCCGAATTCACCATCTGAAACATCAGACTGTTTTTCTGAGCAAGTTCATATCTCTCCAGAAATGCTGGCCAAGGCTTCTAAGAGCCGCTCCAACCAATGACCCCCCTGAATGTGTCACACAGAACATCCAGATTATGCTGTCACAGACAGGACAGCCAGGTTATCCTGCCTTACACACAGATCAGTCTGACGAGAAGATCAAGGATAAGTGTTTGTGTACTGATCATGATATTGTGTGTGAAGACACTGTTCATAAGAAAAAGAAAAGGACTTAACGAAAAGCTTTTTGAGGTTCAACCCAAAGTAAACAACAAGCTCTGTTACTCGGTTTCTCTTTGTCTCAAGTATGTGTTAGAAGTGTTTCTTGCTGAACCCTGATCACACCTTGGCAATGTCTAAGCCCCCAGCGAATGGGTGACCCAGGAACCAGAAAATGTGAAAGAACCACCTAGGGCATGAACACGGAGAGGAATCTGCAAGGTCAAGGCCCAAACCTGCCCTAAGGCTTCTCCTTAATCACTGTCAGTATCTCCTAAGTGACAACCCACAGAAAGGGGCTCTTTTTAACAGAAAAAAAGAGAGAAAGTCTCCCATGTATGTTTTTAAATCTTACTCTTTTGGGTGTGTGACAAAAACTAGTCTTCCGTTTAACCAGTTCTGAGCCTCTGGCAGGAGGAATGTGACTCTCCTCCTGGAAGACTCTGTCTTTGTTCTTGAAGGATCAGGATGAGGCTGATGAGCAAATGTTCAGAAGATGCTTAGAAGTTGGTGAATAAGGTAGTATAGGAAAGGATGGAGTAGGGGAGGGAATGGATTTTGCTTAGATGTAAAATTGACATAAGGCAACATTAGAGTGCTAAAAGATCAGTAAGAAATGCTCAGAAGTAAGACTCTAAAGCCAGTATTCCCTAAGTCGGGATATGGTCCAAGAGGAAAGAAGGCTGGCCACACAACTGCCACAAGAAAGAGTTACAGGTATGTGCTGGGGAGAGTTATAGGTAAAATAAACCAGTGGTCTAAAATTAGATTTCTCAAGAAGGAAACAGAAAGGTCCATATGGAAATCACTGTATGGCTGTATGGTAAATGAAAGAAATACAAGTAGTCTTAGTCCAAGGCAAAGTGTAGAGAAGCCTTCCTGGTTGAGATAAGAAACTGGACTCAAAAAAGTAATTAAATAGAGTTGGCTAAAGAAATGAGAGAAAATCATAAGACAGTCTCCCTTGGGAACAGTTGATGAAGGGAAGCTAGTGATGGGACAAGGTCATTAGAGAAAGGACACGCTGCTAGAATATCCACCTGCTGGGCCGACTTCCCCTGTAGACCCCTGTGAGAAGATGGCTGTCAACTGAGACAACCACACTATTGTATCAAATGATTTACAGTTCTTCATACCTCATCATTCAACACATTATCTGGCACATGGTATATACTTTCCCAATGAATGAGTTACCCTGTAAATTGATCTATCAAATCTGTGAAGCTAAGGAAATTGAGAATTTCATGCTAGTTAAGACACTGAAATAACAATTGTGAAAAGAGACAAGCATCCTATAATAAGATTTGTAATACACTCTCTAAGGTATAGAAGAAACTTGACCTCATAAGCCTGTAGCCAGGCAGCTGCCCAGCAAGAGAAATGAGGGGAGAAAATCAATTTCATCCAACACTCTTAACTTTTACAGCATAATTCCAAAGATTTTTCCATGTGGCAAAATTTTCCAAACTACAAATCTCTTTCCTAGACAGCAGGCAAATATTCTTCCAAGTGCCACAAGAGTTGAGAATTTCCATCCAAAGGAGCTCCAACATCATTACTGACAATGAAATAATAAATCTGAGACTTTGGGCAACTGAGTTCCTGGGAATTCAATCCACGGTGAACAAGCCAATCACTGTGTTCTTTTTTTTTGCAGTGGACTGGTGGTTCATACAGATCCACCGTGTTCTTAGTGTACTCTTCTTAAAATTCTAGATAGCTCTTCATAAAACATAGTTTCCGAAGTAAGAGAATAATTTATAATTCACTCCCTTTTCCTCCTTTTATCTTTGTTATTATTATAGTAAGAGGATTTTCATGGGCCAATGCCAGGCTTTATATTCTGAAGGGACAAAGTATTTGTCTACATATGCCTTTGTTTATTGCTGTATCATGCACATATGAGTTTTTATGATTTTTACCCTTTATGTGAGTAAAATCCATGAAAAGTACATTACAGTAGTAAAAGGCAAAAAAAAAAACAAAAACCAAAAACCCTAATAAGTTGTAATTGAAAAAATTGCTTCTCCAAAAGATATTTTAAGTAGGGATCTTCCGAAATGAAAACGGCATGGACGCGTGGGCTGGGGATAGTCTCCTCCGCAGCTGGAATGAGTTCCTGACTCTCTGCATGGGAAACCGGGTAGAAATAAACTGGCAGCGTCGGAAGGCTAAAGCCGAAGCACATGTCACATCTGGGGATGTGAGCAGCAGCTGCATTCCTTCCGCTGTGTGAAGGAAGGGTCTTCCAAATTTCCCTTCTCACCAGCGGATGTTTTACTAACTTGTTCTTCACCCTTCAAATGTGTGACCTGGCTCCAAACCACTAGTTTGGGGCTTTTCCTTGGGGCGAGGGGAGTGTTGTTGTTGTTTTATTTTGTGATTGTTTTTATTTGTTTTGCTTTTTTTTTTAATTTTATTTTTTGGTTGTTATTGTTGCTTTTGCTGCTGTCCACTTAAAGGGGAGAGGAGGTACAAAATCAGTAGGTACCCTGTAGCGATGCTTAAAAATGGATGGTTTTTCTGTTCAGATTATACGCAAAAAAAGAGAGAGAGGAAGAGAGAGAGAGAAAGAGAAATAAATATTTTCCAGGTTCATCAAATGTTGAACTCTACCAAAAATAAAATAAACAGCTAGACTCCCACGTGTTAATGCCTTTCAGGTGGACCTGATGTAACTCTTCCAGGTAGAGTTGATGGAGTGAACAGATGGCAGAAAGGAAATACTTTGAAATTATTCGCTAAGTGCCGAGAGTTGGGTGGGGAGGTATTTGGGGGTGGGCGGTGCTTTCTCAAGTTCCTAAGCTTTGCTCTGTGCCCTCCGTACCACCCCAGTTGTTATCTGGTCATCAGCTACCGCCTAATCCCCACAAGCGACACGGCCGCCTGTGCCCCTCTGCCAGACGATTCTGTCGTGAAGTGCCGAGTCCATAAACCACAAGAGCAAAGACATTCCTTCCCATTTCCCATCCTCCAGCCACAGGCTGGATTTCAGCTGTTATTTTGAAGAAAGTAGGCTTTGATCATATGGGCTTATGAAATTAAAAAAAAAAAACTATGGAAGAAGAACTCAAAAGATATACTGTGATATTTTAAATAGACAATCAATAAGTGCGAAGAGAAAACCATCCCTAAGGGGTAGCACCGGCTGAGATGGGTAGACCGGAGTGAAAAAGACGATTGTCTGGAAACCGAGTTGTTTGTTCCATGCAGAGGATAATCTCAAAGCAAGTTCAGTGTCCAGAGGACTACGGTTCTTCCCTAGGAAGCAGAAAGCTTGTGTGCTTCCCAGGCCGCAAGATGTTGTTCAGCTGAGTAGTAAAGGCGCCACATAAATTACTTGCATCACGATAAAAGAGATGGAAAAATAAACAAACTTGTAAAACTAAATGCAAGGCCTATAAGAGTTAACTTTACTATCTAATTATGGTACGAGTGACGTATTCTCATTGCCTTAGCAGCGTTTTTCTTTTGCTCATTTTTACAATGTGGAATCCCAACAAAGAGCACACTTATCCCAGAAGGCATTGCCAGCTGTGAGAGGAACAGTATTGAACTTTCTAGACTTTTAGCGATCTTCTAGTATTCCTTATCCTTTTGAGACTTGGGCTGTGGTTGACTAATAATTTCCATATCGGTAGAATCCACTGTGCTCAGCTGGATTGCAAACAGATAGGCAAGGTGTTTCTAATTAGTTCTATTTAATAATGTGTCATCTTGTGCACAATTTACAAGGGAGCCACAAACTGTTCCCTGTATCTGCAGAGTGGCCTGCATTTGCATACAACAGCAGGTGTCTGAATTTTCTGAACAGGACTAATCCCTCTAAAGCTGAACGATCATAGCTTTTCACATCTGCCGTATTCCAAGTCAGGAATGGGAGTCTTTCTGCCTTTGTAGAATATTCCAACACGTTAATATTTAACATTCTCTCATTAAAACCATGTTATAGTCTCTAAATAAAAGCTCCCTGGGCTTCTCCTTGGCTCCCTGACTTGCACAGGCTCAAATCAATTTATCAAATATATATTTGTCTTGAATTGAAACAATTAACAGGGTTCTCAAGGTAGAGAATAGTCCCTCGAAAGTGCCCGCTCGACTTCCCTTTTCGATCTGTATTATCTAAAAGAATTGGAACCCAATTGATGCTTTTACATTGTTAAATTCTCATCCATGTTAAAAGCAAGAAATATACTGATCTCCTCAAATATTATCCTTAAAGAAAGAGGAAAAGCCAGGAAACCAGGCAGTTCAATATCCAACTGGCAAAACATATGTACTAACCAAAGGTAGCATGAAGGGAACCACAGATGATACAATCAAATGTAGAAATGAGTTGAATTCACTCTTTGGGGCTAATACTGGAGAACTGAGCTCTGTCTCTAAGGTCTCTCTTTTAGGTAGCACCTCACAGACAAAAAATTGAGCCTCGTTGAACCACTGGAGTAAGGTAGCAACCATGGTGGAGGGAGAACATACGTGCCCCTGTGGAGTGGAAATACGGAGTCCACTGGGCCTCCACTGGACAACACGGGATGCTAAGAAAGGGTCCCGGGCATCAGCTCCACGTACTCAAGGTCAGGGGCAGTGCTTTCAGAGGAAGCATCCTGTGTCCTCCAGCTGGAGCCAGTGGTTCTAGCCATCACCTCGAAGGGCATCCTTCCCCGGGGTCAAGAATGGACAGGACCAGATCTACGCGGTCCACTATTCATGGCAGCACAATTTACAATAGCCAAGATATGGACGCAACCTAAATGCCCATCAATAGACGACTGGATAAAGAAATTATGGTTCATATATACAATGGAATATTACTCAGCCTTTAAAAAAATGAAATCCTACCATTTGCAATGACATGGATGGGCCTAGAGGGTATTATGCTGAATGAAATAAGTCAGGCAGAGAGAGATAAATAACATATGATTTCACTTATATGCGGAATCTAAGGAACAAAAAGAACAAACTAATCAAAAACAGACTCACAAATAGACAATTTGGTGACTGGCAGAGGGGAGGGGGGACTAGGAGAATGGGGTGAAGGGTTAAAAAAGTACAAATTAGTAGCTGAAGGTGGGTCACGGGGATGGGGAGCACGGCAGAGGGAACGCAGCTAGCATGAGTACGATGGCTAAGTGGAGGGCCGGGGAGGGAGGGGGCAATTGGGGGGATCGTTTTCTCAACAATATAGATGTCTAACCAACATACTGTATCCTCGAAACTAATTTAAATAAATAAATTTAAAAAAGAAAAAAAGAATGGACGTGGCAGCTGGTCACACAGCTGGGCCTCAGCACTCCCAAAGGCACGCCCATCCGCGTTTGTGGTTGACTTTTGAGGGTCCCCCCCGGCCCCTTCTTGGCAGATGCGAACAAAGAGACGCTCTCGCAGACGCAAACAAGGAGACGCTCTCACAGATGGGAAACTGCACATCATCCGCTGAGCTCATGGCGACGCTGACATTCCGAGCTGGCCACCAGTGGCCTCAATTTAGCAACAAAACGCGAGAAAGAGGTTATTTGGAGAGAACACGGCTATTTTTGGAAGGAGGACGGAACGCCAGCGGGTGTCCGCAGATTGCAAGGCTGGTGGGACCGGCGTCGGAATGCGGAATGCGAGGCTCCGGGAAGTGCAAATTTCTCCAGCTATTTCGGGGCGTCTTGGAGATCTCCCTCCAAAGCCCCAGTGAATGGCGATGAGGCAAACACCTGCCTGCAGCTGCGGCACTTCTCTGCTTCGGGGTTTTCCTAGGGGGAGGAACCCCAGGTCCTAAAGGCTCAGATGCTGTTGCTGTGCGGGTTGGTGAGGCGGGGAGAAGAGCCGGAGGGACAGAGACGCCCCGCGCTGCGGGAAGCCCACCTGCTTTGGTCGTCACTTTCAAGAGATAGCCATCCAGGTCGACGTGGAAGAGCGGCGCCTGGCAGGGCAGCGCGATGCGCGAGCCGTTCCAGCGCACGGTCAGGTGCTGCTGGAGGCTGACGGTGCTGGCGCCCAGCACCAGCTCCACCGACTTGGTCCAGGAGAAGGAGCGGGTCCTGCGCGCGTCGTTCTTCACCAGCACCTGAAAGGGCGAGGCAGGGGAGGAGCAGTCTTTCGTCAAAACGTACTGACACGTCCCCTGAAAGTTAAATGTGCGTCCGTCAAAAGTGTTGTAGTGGGGGTCTCCGAACACCGTGCAGACGCCGGGCTCTGCGGATGAGTGAGAGACAAAAGCAGCGTCATAAACCGTGCGCAGGAGTAAGAGACACATCAGGGGTCCCCGTGGGAACCGGGAAGGGGCACCCGCCAGGTGGGGGAGGGTCTTAGCAGAGATGCACTGTGCGAAACCAACTTAAAAATAAATGAAGTTTGGTTGTTCGGTTGTTCTAAAAGTCTATGCCAAACCTCAGGGGACATGTAATATTTTTCGTGCTTTTATATTTATTTATAACACTTTTGAATTTTTAAAGCATCTCTGTTTTGGAGCCTTGATATGCTTCTGTGGTCTTAACGGAAGGGATGGAGGAATGGAACTAAGATAATTCTGTACACAGAACTGGCCTAACCTCCTAACCCAGAAAATCAATAACAGACTATGAATCAATAAGAGGCAGTAACATAAATGACAATACAGCAAAACATAATGTTACAGCAAAACATAATGTTATTCCATTTAACTAATTCAAAAAAAATGGAAACATGGTATTCTACTCGTGACTCATGGTTTTAAACAAAATATTATATTCAACACATATGTTTACTAAAGACAAATGAACAGAATTGCCAAACAGATACAGTTTAATGCCGTTGGGAGCCACGTACCGATAAAGTCAATAATTTCTATGTGTTTTATAGAAATGCAAGGTTCCTATATTTTGATATGTATGTCAAAATCTAAAGTTGGATAAAAATGAATTGTAAAACCCATCATTTAGTAAATTTAAGAAGTTCCAATGAGTTCATCACTTCACAATGTTATTACTTCAAATATTTATAAGATCCAAGTAGAATTTTATACTTTGGGGTATCATAAATTTTTTTTTTTGCTCTTTTTTTTTTTTTTACACCTACAGCACCTGATCTTCCTATGTGGTCTCCCATCCAAGTACTAACCAGGTCTGACCCTGCTTAGCTTCTGAGATCAGATGAGATCGGGCGTGTACAGGGTGGCATGGATGTAGACTCATAAAGATTTTTATAGAAAATTAAATAGCATTTCTTTTTTAAAATAAAATTTGGCATTGATCTGTTCTCATGTTAAGATAATTTATCTGTTTTCAAAGAGCCATAAACAACCAGGAAATGAAGAATTCACTTAAAGAAATTAACCCACACAATGAAAGAACCATTATAAAAAGAGCAATTTCCAGTCAACACTACAACAGGTCAGGAATATGAGGATATCATATCAGGGGTCGTTCTAAATATCGAAGGGAAGAATTAAGAGTCAAGACTGAGGGGAGATGTGCCAACGGATCCTATAGAACCAGTGAGACCCAAGGCCAACATTCGCTTTCAAAGTCTAACGTGTTTGGCGAGTAATGTTGTTTCATGTTGTGATATGTTAAGTCATTTCACATGTCTATTTCATGTTACTCCATATAAATCGCATATATCTGGAATGTGGTAAATTAATTATTTGTTCTACATTAGCTTTCCTGGTCAATATTTGATAGCGACTCAAAAAAGAACGTTCTGGGCATGTAGGAAAGTTTCAATGAACAAATACTTTAAAGAATATACAACAGGCACTATTCGGGTGGAGAGAAACTAACAGGACAGTCGCAACATTGAATTCACCTTCCATTTCTGTTCCCAACGGTGTTCTCACCTATCTAATCACCTCGCAGCATTTTCAACCCTTTCTCCACGTGATTACTTTCAAAATTGTCCTAACACATACTTCCCTCACAGTCTGACAATCTCTCCCTGGCATAAAAATGGTGCTTTTGGTTAACAGAGCTGATACTGCCATGTGCCACAAAAGGACTAAATGTTAATCTGACCACCAGATGTACCAAAGTCAAGAATAGGGATTTTTTTTTACAGAGCTCTTAACTCCACATACTCAGCGAGAAATCCCGGAGCCAATGAAAACTTTTGAGCTTTTGAGCTTGTAACAGAAGGACTCAGTTTGGAAAGGCGGATGCACTAGTGAAGGATTTGAAATTGTCCTCCAGAAGAAATCCTCTCTCAGCTGTGAGCAGGCACAGGAAATGACTGTGCCTTCTGCCCAGTCCACAGTGACAATCTTCTCCCTGAACCAGGGACGACCTATGGCTTCTCCTGGTGTTCTGAAAACAGTGGCGTCAAAAATATAATTAACGAAAACAGTAGCAGCTAACATTTACTGAAAATTCATACCCTAGCACCGTTCTTCATGCCTATAGATCATGGATGCGTTATAATAAAATAGATATTTAGATTGTCTCCTCAGGTTAAACAAACACCTAAGCACTTGGTCATAAATCCATAAAATGAGTTAATATCTAGTCATCGAAAAAGTTTGTGAATAATGTTCACGGTTGAGAAAATGCTTATGATGTGTTAAGTGAAAAATAGGAAACAAAATTCTATGTACAGGATCATCTTCACTGTGTTAAAATAAATACAGAAACACACACACCAAAACTGGAACTGTGGTTATTTCTTGATGACAGAATCATGAGTGATACTTTTTCTTTCTTCCTTATGCTTTTCTGATTTTGTTTTTAATGCCATTTTTTTTTTCAGAGTCACAATGTGGGTACTTATAGATAAGGCCAATTATGTGACAAAGTGAATCCTCAAAGAAGCAACAGAAAATGTACTGCCTATAGTGGCCCTGGGGAAGCCTGAGCTTACTCATAGCTTGGCGGAAAGTAATGAGGGACATCCAGGGAGACCGGGCAAGGGGAATCATGTGTGAGCAGTGCTGTCAAGAAAGATATTTTTCAAGAGGCCCTGACTTGTGGAAGAGAAGGGTTTTGGCGATCGGGAAGCTTTTGCTGTGTAACAACAACATAGGAGAGGCCAACAAAATTTCATGACTAGGAAGATGCCTGAGAATTATGTGTTGCATTTGGGGACATTTGTGCCATGAGCTAAAATAATTCTGAAACCTTGGCCCCTTTTTCTGGCACCTCAAGGTCACTATGCCAGATCTGGCAGGAGCACCAAACACGTTCACTGCAGAGTGACTGAAAGTGAGAACCTCAGGGTCACAAAAGTCTGCCTAGTGGAAAGGAACAAGCGAAAGAGAAACCCCGAGGTGACAAATGAACACTGTATCCTCGCGTAATTTTTTTTTTTCCAGCAGACCCAGGGAAGTGAGCTGCCGTCCAAGATGTCCAGGTGTCTGCTCAGACTCTTCTGGAAAGCTTGGAGTGATAGCTGGAGGTGAATAAACGGATCACTCTATAACTAACCTTGAATATGTGTAAGTCAGAGGAGGGAGAGAAAAAATGCTAGTTTACTCTTGGCAGTACTTTTCATAGTCCTTTAAATCAAATTATCAGATGTCATTTTTATTTTAGTTTGTTTGTAACGTATGTACACAAACGTCTAGGCATAGAAAAAAAATTAGAAGTGTATAAACCCAAATATAAAAGCGATGTTTTTTTTCTCTTAGGTTATGGAATTATGGGTGACATTTATTTTCCTTTCTTGTTTATGTGTATTTATATGTGCTTTAAAAATTAAAAATATTGGATTAAACATATTGCTTTGATGTTACATACTTTAATAAGATTGCTATGAGAATTAAGAGAGGCAGCCTGCTTTTAAAAACATAATACCAATGCTTTCCTCTTAACCTCATTAAGTACATTTACTTCTGCTGTGGATGTATTTATTCTAATGAAATGCCTTCATTTTGAGAGCAACGATTATTCTCAAAACATCCATCAAAGAAAATTAAGGGGAACTTATACGACTCCATGTTATAAAGAAGAAAATAAGAGAAATCGAATAGACTAACTCCCTTCCCCTAAAACACACATAAAAGAAATAAAAACAGAAAAGCATTAGGAAGAAAAATAAGTATCATTTATGGCTCTGCCATCAAGAAATAACCACTGTTTATAATTTGTGTGTGTGTATGTGTGTATACGTATGTACTTAACATAGTTAAGATTATCCTGTACATGAAATTTTATTTCCTCTTCACTTAACATGTCATAAGATTTTCCCAGTCATTAAAATCACCTTGAAAACATAGAAAGTGATTTTCATCCTCCGTCCATTACTTCTGCCAAGAGAAATTTCTCTCCATCACAACGTACCACACAGACGGATAACTTTCCAGAGAAGTGTTCTAACCAGGAGAAAGTCCAGCAAATAAAAAACAGGGTTTTAATCTTTTCTCAACACAAACAGCAAGCAAACAGGCCCTGTGGGACTCCAGGGTCACTGGGTCATGCCGGGGCTCCTGGGAACCCCAGGTGGGTAAAAGTCGTGATGATGCCAAGTTTGGGCCAATACCAGGAAAGCTGAAATTCGAAACACTGCCCTTAACCCCGGCCCCTCCGTTATTGGTCTCCGCTCCTCCTGACAGTGATGTGAACCTCCGAAATAAAAAGGCCGTGTGTGACCCAGCAGGAACTGGGCCTCTCCACGCAGGTGTCCCTGACAGCTGTTGTCCCAGGGTTTCTGAGGGCCAACAGATGCCCCACCAGGGACACCCGAGCCCTAGGTTTTACATCCTTGGCTTCTTAAGTGAAGAACTTAATCTAACCATACCATGTGAATATAGAGAGGACAGTGACTTTCTTTCCACCAATCTGTAACTCACCAGCTATACTTACGAATCTATCCATAAAACCTGATTTTTTAAAGAGCTGAGTAGATACCTGAAACTAACATATTTTTTTAAGAAGTTAAGTACGGATATTGTTAAGAATGTAAACTTCTTTTCACATATTTTCCATACCTCCATAGGGTCACCAACTTCAAACAGAAAAGCAAAGGAAGCTGTCGCTACCTCCAAGATCCCGTCTAAAATAAGCCTAACCCCCGGAGCCACGGCCGCCGTCCTGGGAGTCCTGGGACGTCCCCACCACAGCCGCGAGCTCCCCCGCCTCCCGCCTCTGTTCCCGCAGCAGCCTGGGCCTGCCCTGCACGTCCCAGTTCACAGCACAGGAGCCTCCAGTCCCCTGGGCCGATGCCAGCTCTCCAGAGCCACCTCCCAAACGCCTCAGCCAAAGTCACCTTCCTTTTCTCCAAATCCCTAAAGCAAACCTGGCCACACAGCTCAGATTTTCTGGGACAGCCTCGATTTCGCATACTCTACCCAATAGACACACTATGTTTTTCTGTTTGGGGGTTAACAAGATGGTCACCAAATCTACCCTAGCTTATAGTTATCCTTAACTATTAAATTTAGACTTGAACTCCTTCTACGGAAATTTTGTTTGTACTTCTCAGTGCCTGGCACATTGGTTTGTATCTTGAAGACACACACACACACACACACACATACATATACATGTACATATACATATCTATATATATGCATTAAATGTATTTATCTTTGCAATAGTCACAGTAATGCCTGGTATAATATATATTAGGTATCAACAAATATTTGCTGAATAAATGGGCTAATTTATTAGAGAATATATTTTAGTAGAAAAAAATGAACTATCCACGCTGAACTTACTAAAACAGATAACTATAATGACTGGCATATGGCCGAGAGAATTCTGCTTAATCAATTAATTAATTGAACAATTAACTAGTGGTCTCAGAATAAGGAATTAAGGCTGCAACTGTAATGAAGAGCACTGATCAGCTGACCTGGAGCTGGGGAGAGGGTCCTGGGTGATCCGGGCAAGGCTAATGTCATCACAGGGGTGCTGACGAGTAAGAGAGGAAGTCTGGAAAGTGAGGGCCACCGTGGAGGATGGGAGGAGGCCTCATATCGAGGACTGCGTGGCCTCGGGAAACTGGGCAAGGCAAGAACACAGATCCTGGAGTCCAGCCCTCCTGCCGACTCCTTGGTTTTGGCCCGTTCGGATCCATTCCGGACTGCTGACCTCCAGAACTGGTAAGATAATGTGCGTGTGTTGTTTTAAGCCACTGCGTTTGCAGTAATTTGTTTCAGCAGCAATAGAAAAACCAATTAACTTAGCGAAACCCAAGGCGGCTGGGCGGAAGTCACTCGTTTACGTCGGGCACCATGCCAGATGCTTCCCATGCACTCACCATCTTCTTGAAGCCTCGCTGCTTCTCTACGCATTGTATGTTGCTATCCTAACTTCTCAGCAATGAGTTTGGACAGGTGGCCGGGCTGCCCACGTCACTCAGAAAACAACAGTGAAGACAGAGTCCGAACCGGCCTCTGCCAGTGCCCTCCACGCCGTGACCCGACGCATCTGCTCCCGCCCCGTGCCACACCATCCTGAGTTACTGCCATGAACCAGCGGGGGTCACAGAGCAACTCGGGAATCTGCAGGGAAGTGTGCACTCTTCCCTCTAAATGCACAAGTGTATCGCTCAGATGCAGAGGTTCGCAGACACCCTGTCCCAACGCTGATCGACAACCTCCCAGGAGCCCGTGAACTTCAGTTAAAGAACACCTACCTAGCAGTTGATTATAAAGTGTATTGTATGGTTTTCTTATTTAATGTGTTTATATTTCATCTCCCCAACTACATTACATTACAAGTTCCGAAACTCAGGGCTTTTTATCCATGTCCTCCAGGGCACCTTCCAGAATGCTGGAAACTCACCAAATTTTAATGAATACAGACTTGTTATAAAAGATGAGTTTTTTTTTTGTTTTTTGTTTTTGTTTTTTTTTTTTTTTTTTTGCACTCTCACCTTCCAAGCTCTGACCTTGAAATGTCTGCTCTCTTTAGCCTGGAAATTGTTATTTATCAACTTAGAGCTGCGCATCCGAGCCGAAAAGATAGGGTTCCCACCCCCAAATAACCCAGCTTCCAGCTTGAAAGCCGTCCGAGAGCTTCACAAACAACTTCGCTTTGAAAAGAGACCTGGGTCTGAACCCCAGTCTTGAAACTTAATGAAGCCAAAACGATGTGCTAACTCTTCACATAACCTCAGTTTGTTCACCAATAACATGGGTCTAAGAACAACTCCTCTGAAGGGTAACAATACAAAAGTGCTGAGAACATACTAGATGTTCAGAGAGTAGTTGCTGTTAGTTTTATTATCTAGCAAATATATATTTGGCTAAAATAGGTCTGGAAAAGGCTGTAACATACATATAAAATGTAGATTTGTTGAAATTTTAAGTTCATCTATGAAATGTAAGCCTTCTAGGCCAGAAGAAGAAGGTTAATAAAGTCACAGACATAGAGAAGAACACGGCTTGCACAAGAAGATCAAGAGACCAGGCTGATGGGAGTGGAGAGTCTCTCCAGAAGATGTGAGAGCCCAAGCTGTCTAAATAAATTGGTCTGAGATTTATTGCCAGCCTGAGAAGTTTAAACGTATTCCAGAAAACCAACATTTCTTAACGCGTTTCTTATGAAACATCAATCCTGCCTGTGGCTCTGCCAAAATAAGTAGGAAAAAAAAAAAAAAAAAAACTCTGCAGCTCAAATTAGTTCAAGAGGTTCTCTATACTCCATCACCCTCTTGAAAGTTTACCCTGCATGATGGCATGTAGAGGCCTCTGAGAATCCCGTAGTGAGAAACCTATTTAAGTTTGCTTGACCCAGCATTTAATCATATGATGTACACAATCATAGAAGCTTGTTTTGAAAATATTACTCATTATTTTCCCTCAGCACTAGCATCCTATGAAACAAACTCTGCGAGAGACCAGTAAAGGAAGCTGGCGTAGGTTCTCGTGAAAGTCAAGTGTGGGTTCTGACAGCAGTCTGTAGGAAGGGCCAGAGGAGCAAAAACGGAGGTTCGTTGCAGGCAACCTAGGATGAGGGTCTGGCTGCCGCGGAAAGGGGGAGAACGTTTTTATTAGGAAAACAACACAAAGAGACAATCAACTAGACTTGATGACCGTGATTAGCAATGTGAGAGAAATGCCAAAAGCATGAGAAATAACACGAAGTCTCAAAACCTGTGCAGCTGGGATCACGGGGGTGCCAGAATTCAGTCAACAGACAGGGGTTGGAAACAGCCGTTCAACCCTCCATCCAACTCCCTACACAGATCATTTGGAGAATCAAAGGTAGCAACTGTTAACCAAATTCAAATGCAATACTCCGAAAGAAGAATGTGGTCTTCAAAACAACTAGAAGCTGACATCTGCCATATTAGCATCTTATCAAGAGGTCACATGTCAGGGACCTCGAAGTTTGCACAACTCTGAAATCAAAACGAGAGGAGGGCTGCCATGGAGGCAGAGAGATGAGCTTATAGGATGACAAGGCCAAATGTGTACTAAGGAGGGATGTAAAAAGGCAGAGCGGAGGCGTGGAACAGTGGTTTGGGATAGAGGATGTTAATCAAGAAACAGACCGCAATAAGGAGAAAGAATGATAATATTTGAAACTATGGACTTTACACCTAAGGGAACTATGGAGTGCAGCTAATGAGTCACCTCTCCAGACTCCCTGGGAAGGTTAGAACTCACATATTGTAACTTCATAAGACAGATAAGGTTGGTTTTTAAACGTGAGCAAAAATAAACGCTTTCAAATAGAAGTCCTTAGTCACGTACAGAGAAAAGAAACTGGCAACCTTCGTATATATTTGAAGGCGAACCTCCAAAACGAACACAAACGTAGTCCATAGAGAACACCAAACAATGCTTAAACGTTCGGGCTTTGGAGTCTCCTGGACCAGGGCGTTTGCTCACCGGGAAGGATGTTGCCCTGTTGAATTTTCGGACCCTCGGGTCTCTCGTGTATGACATGGAGCAGCAACAGCTCCTACTTCGTGGGTCACTGTGATTAAAGATTAAAGGGCATCGCGTACCGCAATGCCTGACACGGACTGACACTGGATACTTTGTCGCTGGGAGCAGGAGCCATTCTAGTGGCGGCACAGTAGCAATTGTTGTTCCTCTCATTTTGCTTGTAGGAGATGAGACCTCCAGAGAGGAATAAAGCTGCCTCGGCTCGGCAGACGGTCGTGCGTAATTTATTACACACACTTCCCACAAAGTGTATTTTTCAATTTGAATGCGGGGCTTATATCTTTTGTTTTCCCGCTTAGCTGTATTACAGATGTGCCCTTGTTAAGGGGTTTTGGTCACCAGTTCCTTCAGTCAAAACTGGGGTCCTGCATCTTTCTTAAGAGTCAAGATGGCAGCCTTGGCTAAAGTGCACTAGATGTCTAATAATGAACATATGTATCTGTTAACATACAGAGTATATTTTTCAAAATCAGGCAAGAAAGTCACTTTTAATTGAATGATTGAATAGAGAGCATCTATATGAAAAGTAACTTTCCCAAGCAAAGATTCAAGGAAGCCACATGATACGATAGAAAAAATACTAGACGAGGAGGTTAAAAAAAAGCAGGTTCTCATCTCAGCATTTCCGGTTGCCACTACCTGAGCCTTCACTTCCTCACCTAAGAAGTGGGAGGTTTGACCTCATAGTTAAGGTCCATTCATTTAAACAACTCCATGATGCGACAATGGTGAAGAGCTTGACTGGCATAGTAACTTCGCTTTCTCTTACTCATAATCTTACAAATTATACACAATTAATTTAAGCTTAAAACTACACACGTTTTAATATTTTAAGTAAGAAAATTTGGGGAGATCATCACTTACCGGTGGAAATACCTCAACCCTGAGTTGCTAGGAAGAAAAAATAAAAACGTCTGGAAAAATGAGTGGACATGGAAAACCAAGACAGTTTGATATGGCGGTGAGCGCAGAGAATGTCAACTATCACAGCTCTGCATTCGAACAGAGAGGTGGAGGTGCCACCAGGAAGAGGAAAGCCTGGGCACTTTAGTCTACATTTCTAGACTATTAAATCGAAACTCCTCCCTAATGTCCTTCTCCAATCTCTAATCTCTGCCCGTTGTAAAATCCTCCAGTCTTTCTCCTCCCTTCCTAGCTGTGACCGGTTATTAAACTGCACACATGAAACGGATGTGAGGATCAAATAAGACCAAATGAAAGAGCCCAGGTCAGCGTTTAGACACCTAGCAGATGATAAGTAGACGTCAGCTGCTGCTCTTGCTACTCCTACTTTTCCTGCTGTTGCTATTATTGCCATTATTGATAACGGAGATGATGATGATGATGACGACGATGACGATGATGACGACGATGACTGCTAATTAAAATCAACAGTCAGAACTTACGGAGTACTATCCCCCTCTAGAAACCGACCAGAAGCTGTGGATAAAAGTTGACCCTTAATAACGTCAGTCTTTTCCTTCAACTTTACCCCAATTCACAGCCAGAAAATTTAAAGTAACAACATCCCTTAGGACAGACCAGTGTATATAACAGAAAACAAACTAATTTCCTCTGACTCCTTCCAGTGCTGCCCCTGCCGGTGTGGGATTTCCTCGCCACCACATGTGGGATGCTTGGGTTTCGTTTGCCACCCCTGCCTCTGGCTGGGCGTCAGGAGCACCGACAGCCCCAGCTCCAGATGCTCAAGCTCAAAGTTCAGTGGCCACTTAGATTAACACCTCCTTGGCAGGGCTAAAGGCAACACCACAAATTCTTATTCTACAAGCATCTTGAGCTCCGGTTTCAAATTTCTTTGCTTTCCTGAGTAAAGGACAGACTCTGGTAGTTAAGGGACCTGGAGTCATTTACAGTCTTGGAGGCCAGACACCTGGCTCAAACACAGAATTACTAATCTGCAGAACCTCTGTCAGGGAGATTTCTCATACAATGGGCCCCAAGGTCATTGTTTCAGTAAGTTGTTGCTATATTCCCCTTCCTACAGCTACTCTCTAATTGGGAATACCTGTAGACATGCCCAGAGACTTCAGAAAGTTGTGCCATAACCAGCCAGTGCCTGGGGTGGGTGCACGCGGCAGGCAGGGGCTCCCTCGAGAGCAGGCACTCCAGCACGGCGTACAGCTGGAAACTAACCCTTGGGGGGGGTTAAAGAGGTCACCTGGCAACTGTGAGACTCCTTGCACCCTGAGTTGCTGGAATCTGATATTTCCTGTTACTTGTGGGACATGTAGTTGAGATTATTTCAATTAATTGCACATCTGTGCTCAGTATAGCCTCTATGTTGCATAATCGTGACCTTTAGTTTGGGGTCTGGATTCTGAGGGTCAGGACTACACAGCTAAAGGCACAGCCTGATGAATCTGAGACCTGGGTATCCAAAGCGGGTCTGCTTTGGGTCGCCTCTGGTCTTGTTGATGGTTAATGGTTAAAAGATTAGATTCTCTTTCATAATCAATCTCTCTCTTTTCCCCCTTTGCCTTCTCCCTCCCTACACACACACACACACACACCCCTCTCTTATCGGTGAAAAGTTTGCCTCTAAGTATTATTTCCTTGTCTGAAAACAGATATTCTGCCAGCAAAGAATTTATCTGATTCAGGTTTCTGCTGGGTGGTCAGGTCAGGATTCCATCCACTGTTTGCCAACACACAGTGAAACAACACTTCACATAAGCCAAGTGTCACATATACGACAGATGGTGGCCTTCGTGGCACCTCGCTCGTGGTCCCGTGATGCCCACCCCAGGCACAGGGGGACTCATGTTAGGCGAGAGCTCATACTTTGGCAAAAAAATAGCACTGCACAAAAGCTTTATAAAGTTTATTTAGCTCACTTTCAATATTTATATTAAATAATTCACTCAAACCAAATTTAATTCTTTTCAGTAGGAAAAGGAGCGAGAACATCCCACATTATTAGAACACAGCAATGCTTTTCATACTTCCTTCAGGTCTGATTTTAAGAGGATTCACTTTTTTTTTTCAATTCTGATAGAATCGTCATTGCCCTTCCAGACCAACCCTACAAAGGCCACCCTGCTCTGGGGAGTACAGCCACATAATGACTCAATTACTGCTTCTTAGCTACGGAATTATAAATTAACCATTATCAGACGATTGCAAAGAGAAGCCTATAACATGTTCTACGCGCTGGCTTTGTTTCCTCTTTACTATTCCTTTCAGAGGTCTGACACAGCCCCAAACACTAAGAAAGACCAACCCAGTCAATGAGGCAGGGATTCTATGGGATTTTAGAAGCAGACAACGCAATGTCACACTGCTGAAATAGGGTGACACTCATTTAGCTACTCCAGATAATCGAAGTAAGTTTTAAGAGTATTGAAGCTATGAAATAAATCTATTTCATTTATGTATGTATATATGGATGGATGGATCTATTTATTTTTGCCTTCTTCCAAAAAAGATTGGAAGTAGCTCGTAGGCATACATACCAAATGCTTCACAATATAGAAGGTATACATAGAAGGTGAAACCAGGGATAAGCTTGTTACTCAAAACTGCATGCCATTAGAGGCAGGCTGCCAATTTATTTCTAGCCTCCGAGCAGCTAAAGAAAAGATGGTTACTTTTAATCAGTCAAGATATAATTATGCCTTTATAATTTTTATTTTTTTGGTAGGGCGAGGCAATGACAATACAGAACCACATTCGATTAAGTCGAGAGGCTTCTGGGATGTCGTTTTTACACCAGCAGAAAGGCACCCTCGCTTTGCTGTCCCCCTCCATCTCATCGCCATGGGTGGAAAGTAAGATGCCGCCCCTAGTACACAGATGTTTCTTTGTGCATTCACCTGCGCTGTCACCCCTGTTTGGAGCATCAATGTTTCTCAACCGGGGTGATTTTGCTCCCTAAGGGACATTTGGCGATGTTTGATTGCCAAATCCCTGTTGATTGTCACAATCGTAGGAAGAGGAGTGCTACTGGCATCTAGCTGGCAGAGACCAGAGATGCTGCAAACATCATACAATGCACAGGACGGGACAGTCTCCACGACAAAGAATTATCTGGCCAAACTATCAGCAACATGGAGGTTGAAAACTGTGAAGTAACTACGGGGATGTATATGTATGTGTGTGATTTTTTTAAAAAAATAAAATGGAAATCAATCACTTTTCTGGTTTTTGAAAACACTGGCCTTGGTAGGTACTTTAGCACCCATTTTTCTGCTCTAGAAAACCATATATCAAAAGAGCTTTCGTAATTGATGGAGGAAAGAAAAAACGAGCTCAGAAACGAGTTCTGGATCCGGGTTCTAATGACAAAGAGATATCAAAACGGGAGGTCTTTTGGGCATAGCCAAAGGACGTCAGAATAAGTCTACCTGCATGTGTTATGAAAATCTGGGCATCGCCTTAAAAAATTGAAAGTTAGCCCATCTCTTAACTCTATCTGAACAAACAGGGTTCGCCGAACAGAATGCGTTTCACAGAACCGGTGGAAGAGCGGCTGGAGAGCAGGAGAGTCAACAGATGGAAAGTGCACCAAAGGAAATTGAGAAATAGTCATCCGATGATGTCATTCAGAGTTGGACCGAGAACCACATGCCTGGGCGCTTCCCGCGCGGGCCTGCTGGACGCAGGTGCACGGAGTTGACAGTGTCCCTGGTGCCCCTCCAGCTGGGTGGCTTTCTCCCTTGCCAAGCACCTCTCTCAGTGACAGAAGTCATGGGCTCATTCAGGTTTCACACAGTATTTCCTATGACTGTCTACAATGTTGGTTTGAGTTTGTCACGCCCATCCTTCTACTCTTCCTTTATCCCTATTTTTCTGACAAGCCATGAGTACTCTAGAAATGGAAAGCCTAGCTCATATCGGAATAAACGAATAATGAAATGCAGCGTTTCTCTCAATTACTGAAGTAATCATCGTCTTGATCCTTGTGACATAAAGTCAGGTAATTCGAGATTGAGGCTGTTTCTGTACAGGACTGACCATCTGTTTCTGTTAAGCTGATAAGCAGCAATCACACCTGACAGAGTGCGATCAGCAAAGGTAACCTATCTGTGCTCATGCAAATTGAAAGAGTTAGCTAGAAATCCGAGGGGTCCCTTTGAAGTCGGCCTCTGCTTTAACTAGGGAAATGCAAACAACTGCACTGAGATGGATATAAAGGAAAACCATCAATTTAGACTACTCTGCTCATCCAGGAAGGACTTAAGCTAGAGGCAGCTTCCAGACCATCTGTAAACAAAGTCGCCTCAGAGGGTCTCTGGGAGATTGAATTAACGTGATCATTTAGACACATGTTTTAAAATTAACTGGTGTGTCAATAATAACTAATTCTTCTTCCTGCATTCATTCCTGGGCTCTACTAAGTCATACCTTGTTGGCCTGTTTTGAGTTACTTTGTGGACTGCATTATCTTTAAAGAAAAGTTCCTTTATTAATTTAATTTCCATTAATTCAAGCAGTACTTTTATCTAGTATATAATCTATGATCGTTTAATCATTTTCTATTTCAAAAATCAGGGAGCTATGCGTATATATTTACATATAATAGCATATGTGTGTATACATGTACAAATACATACATATGTATGTGTATATATATGTGTGTGTGTGTGTGTGTGTGTGTGTATATATAAACCTCTGTACCTTTTGTCCAAAATATTTTAGACAAGCGAAATAAACAAACCTGTTCCCATGCAAAAGCGGCTTTCAACCATCATCAAAGGCCACTCTCTAAGCCCGACAGGCTCACCAAATACTTCCTAACAGATTCCGTGACTTCATTAGTCCTACTTAGAACACATCGAAACCAATTCCACAATGACATTGCTGATACTCCTCTTTCACTGAAACACTTCAGAAAGCGATCTCAACGCCACGTGAATCTGAGGAAGACATTAAATTTGCTAATAGATCCAGGCATCTGTCTACACGGAGGGAGGACATTAAACCTATCCCTATGCTTTTTCCGTGATTAGTAGTGCATTCTTGGGCAGGTTTCAGACTCGGCCATGTCAGAAAGAACCTTCAAGAACTCAGTTATAAAAATAACAGGGTGGCCTAACCGCCGCCAGCCCAATGAGTCCTCGTTTCAGCTTTGCCAATAGCATCATTGGACGTGCCCAGGTGAAACGGTGAAGAGGCGGGGGCGAGGCCGAGGGAGGAAGGAAGAAGTGCAGGTGTTTGGCTTTACAACGACAGGAGGAAAATCTCTCTTCGATTATGTATGTTTGGTTTTACCGGACATCGTTATTTTAGCCACTAAGTCTGCAAATGCTATTAGCAGTTAAAATGCACACCAAGTTATCTGGTCCTTCTTAAAACCTCATCAGACCATTTATGTTTTGAATTTCTCATAGCAACAAATTCCGATGGAAACATTTACATTTGTCTCGATTGTGCTTCTGTGAGAGAATTAGAATTGACTTAAAGTGTCTGTAGGGAAGTGGGAGGCTCCATCCTACACCTGCAGAAACGACATACGCGGAAAACTCACACCGCCATTTTTCTTGTCGCACTATAAAAGCAAAACAAATATTAACAGCATGTTTTCAAAGGAATAAACTTACTTTCAGTGCAAATAGGACAGCATCCTTTTCTGTTGAGAATTTTACCCTAATCAAGAGAAAAACAAAAAAGAGTTCAATGTTAAGGGTCTGCTGAGGACAAAACTCCTTTTTAAATTTAATACCAGATAAACCAATGAAATCAGTCCAAGCTGTATTTGAACTCGATGCCCAGATGGTGGTGATGATGGTGAGAATGAAGGCTTCGTGTATCAAGTTCTAAGGCTAGGCAAAGTCATCCAGAAAGCTTTCCTGTTTTTATCCTTTGAGAAATATAATATCTAAAGGACTCATTGGTGTGATTTTTCTCATGTAGAGGGAAGATGAAGACAGTCTTGGATTGAACCATTTCACTGATATCCAAATCTAGCCCACTGGAGACCAAGTGCACACACATGAAAATGGGAATTGTCTGTCAACCTATCAATCCAGGTAAGGCCTTTGCAGGGGTGGGGCAGAGGGCAAACAGTAAACCATAACCCAAGCTTGGGCATATGGATATGGACAATATCTGTGTTACAGATCAAAGTCAAAGCCAATGAAGCTGAGAGTTTTGAAACGCTAAGTAATTTTCCATCAGCTCTCTGGAAACACAATGCAATCTCCTATAATGCATTTCTTCCCTTTTTTTTTTTTTTTAAATATATAACATTTAAAGGAGGAAGCATATTCTCAGGGCCCATATCAGAGAATGACCTTGTCTTATCTCTGACTCAAGGGGACTCACAGAGAAAAAGAGATTTGCAAAAAGATTAACATTTACGAAGCACTTCCTATGTAACAAATATCCTACTAAATATTTTCTTTATTTTACCTAATAAAAGGTTTAATAAGTTAATACTTAGAACATATCAGGATTTAATTAATATTACATATTATTATCATAATTGTTATTAAGATGCACGAGAACCTTCTGAGCTGAGCATCTCCCTTTTTAAAGGGGAATAAATTGATGTCATGTAATACAGGGGTGCTAGAACCCAAAATAAAACCTAATTTTGTGTAATCCTAAAGGCTGCATTCTTTCCACTCCAGACTTTCACTCTCTTTCATCCTTTACCTCTAAGAGAAGGTGATATTTATTTGGTAACTGCTATCCACGAGAAAGAGTGCTGTGCAGGCTTCATACTCTGTCTCATCTACACTTCCCAACTCTCTAAATGCAGGTGTCTCTACCCCTGTTTCTAGGAAACCCCGAAACAAAGACCATAGAGAGGTGGTCTAAGACCCGTGTCAAGGCCACGCAGTTAATATAACGTCCATTCACTCATTCACTACTGGTCAGTTGCCTCAAGAACAGATTCAGGTACTCAAAAAAATCATACCAAAATCTGCTGGTTAATAACTGAAGAATTAGAACCATATCCAATTCACTTCTGTGCCACCAAGACCTAAATTGTACATGAAAGGCTATGATGACTTTGAATAAGACGTGAAACTCAGTCCCATTCAGCCATCCCATGGTTTGGGGCATAGTGACACATTTTCATTGTCTAGAGCTCTTTTCTCTGTCTCTATTCAGCACATAGGTCTTTTCTGGCTTCTTAGACCAAAAGCAGTTGAGGATAAAAACCAAAGGTTTTCTCTGAGCTTGGCTCAGGTGGATGGAATGATGGCTCCAGGCGGAGGGAGTAAGGTGCTCTATCAGAATGGAGCAGAGCTGTCTAAAGCCAAGGCCCCAACAAAACGTAATACCATAACCCCATACATCTGCACACGGCCAGAAACTGCCATAGACTTCTTCAGCAAATGAAAGTGGGGCTGGCAATATTACTGAGTTAGATGTCAAATAAGTCAAGCATGAGCCATGATGTCAGAGTTCCTGGGTTACACACAACCAGCTGGAGACCTCTGGACCTCTGGACACGTTGTGACCTCGTGGGTAAGAAGGGCCTACCAATGACACCCACCTCAGAAGAGTGGTCTCAGCATTAAATAAGGTTGGTCTTGTGACTATGGAGAAAGTCTCAATACATGCTAGCGATGACGAGATGACAGTGTCATTACAACCCTGTCCCCACTGGAACCCTCACAGTCCTTCGCACAAAAGTCCTTTGCCTCTGGAGGAATAGCCAGGGTGGGCAGACAAGCGGTCCAACCATAAAACCCTTCTTCAACAAGGCACATGTCCTTCTGGAACAAGAGATGTGTAGTGCCCAGGAAGGACAGAGCAGGGGAACACGAATGGTCTTCATTTTTTTTTTAATTTTTATTTTTTATTTCCCCAGGCAATGCAGGGGACAGGAAGCAAGTGTTTAAGAGGATTTCCATGGCAGACCTAAATTATCTCCCAAAGTCCTCAGAGTGACCAAGGAGGAGGGAAAATGTGACCTGAAGGGATGCTTGCAAAGGTGCCTTGAAACAGAAGGGTGGCCCCTGAGGCGGGGGCTGGGCCCTGACAAGCTTTGACGAGATGGGTGGGTGGGCTTGGGGAAAGGTGTGAGTGGGCCGGGAGGCACGGATGCTCCTGGCCCAAACGTGGTCCACAAAGAGGGGACGCTAACGAGACACTGGTGACATAAAGAGCCTTGACCTCCCTGCGACAAGAGAACAATGAAACCCATCAAGCCCGCCACAAGTGGCGGGACTCATGTGCAGCTGGCTCTCCATCACCGCCTGCCGAGCGCTAGTTTCTCGAGCCGCCAGGTTGGCACGGTGTCCCGTTTTGTCTTGTAGAATAAGGAAGCCCATTATTACTGACATGTGTTGCGAGGGGTCATTAGCGGTGAGTTTTCTCCCAGGACTGGCAGAAAGGATGCGATCCCGTTTTCCCAATGAATATTTATAAGCTGACCATGTTCAAGCCTACATACTGTATCTCCTGTTTTTTCCTTCCTCCTTTTATGGGAGGTTTTCAGTTTTATGTCTGAGGCCTTTTAAAGCAAGACTAATTAGGGCTTTTTTTTTTCATCACCCTCCCCTCCCCCCCTTTATTCAGTTGTGCAATAGGAACAGCTGTTGTTTTTTTTGTGCCTCGTTTGGCAGTCAGGCAAAAACAGCGACGTTTTGTTTATAATAATAACAGATGTGAATAAAATTAAAAGCTGTCTATAACAGAGAAGGGAGGACATGTTCTGAATATATGGATGTATTTTTTCATTTACTGGAAGGTATTGAATAGATCTGACATTTTCCCAAAACGCATGGAACTTTGAGAGGTTTCAAGTTGCTGAGGTGAATTCACTGGAGCTCATGCTTTAGCAGATAATGGCTGCTTTATTCGGTGCGTTGGAACTGTGGGTTTCTTGAAAAGAGATATTTCCATAAGGACGCGATTTCCATTCAGGGCTACAGTGGAGGCCAGGGTGAGAGACAGAACACTTCAGAGAAGGGGTCGGGGGTGCTCCCGGGTGGAGAAACCCCTTCTGAAACTTATTAATGAACAACCACATATTGCTTTGAATAGCGACAGGAAGAAAACTCTGATATGAGAAGAGAGAGAAAGGAGGAACATGCAGAGGACGGTTCTGATGTTCAGCAGAAAACTCAGCAGATGCTATAAGGGAGCAGATCTGACAGGAGTTGGAGACGCAAAACAAAGCACTGGGCAAAGGCACCACGAAATAGGCGAGTGGGGACAAGGGCAAGATAGGAGCCATTTTCACACAAGAACAGAACCTGGGTGAGAACTGCAGAAAAGGAGAGCTTTGCAAGGGGCATGTGCCTATTCGAGAACCTGAAGTTTCAGGGGGTCCGGCTGTTTTAAGGACTACCTACTCTCCAGCCCCCTTGATTTCTCAGGAGAGGAACACCTGACTGAGTTCTGTGACCACGTGACCGTGCCACGCACACAACGTCTCCCAAGCTGCTAAGGTAGAGAAAGTCATCGGCCCGTCTTCCCCACATACCTGGGGGCAAGTGCTGATGGGAACGCACTGCTTCTTACGACACTCCGTCTTGCCTTCCACACAAGCGCAGATGGTGCAGTTAGCAGAGGACCATATCTCTCCATCCTACAGGAGAGAGCACAGGATTCTGCCGTCAGCTGGAAGCTGATGGGAGCTCATCCAACAGGATAACATTTCTCCGCCACAGAAAGCATGTCCTACCCTGAGCGAGGAACGCCATCACCGGCCCGAATTACTCTGAGGTATCCATCTGCACCAAACCGACTTAATGTAAGATTAGATTTGAGGGTGTGTGTGTGTGTGTGTGTGCGCGCGCGCGCGTGTGTGCGTGTGTGTGTGTGTGTGTGTGTTTGTGCACACGTTCCCCCATCAGGATATAAAATAGAATTATTGGGCGGCTAAGTTTCACCCAGGGAAACTAATGGGAATTTTCATGCACGATGCAATGACGAAAGTCTAATTTTTCCCATTTGATCGACTGAAATGTTTAAGCCGTGCCAGGCACCAGCCATTAGTTGACAGGTCTGGAGGTGGTAAGCATATCCCCGGATGTGACATGGTTCTGGACCACACCAGGCAGACACCTGACCAGACACCTGATTTGAAAATGTGGATTCCTGAGAGAAAACACTGAGACCCATTCAAACCACGTCCCTGCCTATCGATACTCTCCTCCCAAAAAGCTCTGTAGTATTTTGGGACACGTTTTCTATCCCAGAAAGGGCTGCCTGCAGGATTTCTTTGGCTCATTGGATTAATAACTTGCAATTACCAAATGCCCAGCCTCAGAAGCCCCGTGCCTGGGGGACCGTGCAGGGATGCGCATCTTGCTTGTGGGAAAAGAGATTCCAGGCAATAGAGTTGGACTAGAAAACAAAATAAGGATTCCTCCCTGGGCTTGCATATTTAAGCAGAAAAATTCACTAAAAACAGAGAAAGTAGCTCAGATCTTTGATGACGATGATGCCTTTTCCTATTCCCTCTCATTTTTGAAGCTTTTCAAAGAACTGTCTACTCTTCAGACCCTGTTATTTTCCAGGAGAGGAAGACCTAACTGAATCTGTCTTAAAAGGGCTTCTGACTATTCCGGATCCTCTGAATGCACATTTCTAGGACTTGGTGTTTTGTGGACGACCCCCTGTAGATTATCTCTGGCTTCATTCCCATAAAGGAGCCTTGTAATAAGGAGCCTGGACAGCTCTTTGGACAGCCCCCCCCCGAGTGTGAGTCTATTGCACCTGGGTGCTCCAGAGAGGGATGACTCATGTAAAGATGACACAAGTGGCTAACTACAACACATACACACGCGCACACGCAACCCCCTTTTCTTCGGCATGACGCGTCATGTTTTCTCATGATTCCATAAGAACCACGTACACCATGACCATGCCACCTGAACATCTCCCGAATGAGAAAATCTCTCTTTGAAAAAGTAGCTTTGTGAAAGAGTTCTCAGAGCGTCAGGCTATGGAACCATCTGGACCTCGGCAAGGGGCATCTCTGACGCAATGAAATGCTCCCAGGGATTTGGAGACCCATATCTGCACCATCCAGGGGGACCCAGTCACTGGCCAACCACATTTGGAAGAGGCAATAAAGTTTTACAAGTTCAAAACATTTTATAAACCAAAAGTAAAGCAATTTGTAAAAGAAAAAATTCTCAAAGGAAAACATTTTCAGAGAAGCATCTCTGTCCCTACGTGTACTTTATTCTAAATATCTATGAAATTTTATGGTTCAGTCCAGTACAGTAGTTTCCATGAGCTTGGCTCGTGACATACCCGAAAAATCTTATTGCCGAACTTGCACACTTTGATGTCTTCTGGGGGCACGCGTAGGAGGCACACCTCACAGCAGCCCTCCTCGCCTTTGTCACAGCCACCAGGGTGGGAGCACTTCTTCTTACACACTACAGTGGAGTCCTGTGGGCACAAAGGCAAACGAGACGTTAAAAAGGATTTCCGCCTCTACCAAACACCCTGCCTGGCCCCCTTCAACAACCCCTGACTAACCGCTTTAAAACATATTCTGAAGATACCATATTTTCATTTGATGCAATAAATCTTTCATTCACTTCAAAATGTTAATCGTCAATTCACTGTTTGT
This sequence comes from Rousettus aegyptiacus, assembly GCF_014176215.1. Lineage (NCBI taxonomy): Eukaryota > Metazoa > Chordata > Mammalia > Chiroptera > Pteropodidae > Rousettus > Rousettus aegyptiacus. Next base: position 39,619,547 of record NW_023416288.1, on the reverse strand, counting down.
ACTATGAAAAGTGTGATCTACGCTCCCTGCCTTCCAAAGGTTTATGATTTATTGCTCAAGAGATGATGGGCCAACCAGCTTCCTCCTTCGGTCCTTTTCCTCTTCTTCGTCCTTCATTGGCAGTGCTCTCTTGAGTCTCCTCCATGGCTTTATGCCACCTTCTAGGAGTTTAGCATAATGGCAGGACACCTCTGACCAAAGACTACATACAGACTAGGAGTGAACGTTCCACCCCAAGATGAAATTCTTATGTTCACAGAGCAATGGAACGAGCCATTCCAAAACTGGACCCGGGCTTTCTATAAACCGTGTGACCTTAGCCAAGACACCTAACCTCTGAGTGTGACAAGTTTATATCTGTGACTGAAAGGGTATGACTTGATTTCTAAAGAAGCAGCATTCCATGAACAAAATAGCCAGGTAAATGGTGCCCACAGATCCATTCAACAACACACTGAAGAAAGATTCAGAGCAGCTTTAAAAAAAGTAAATGTATCTAGTTCCCCAGCCAACAAGATGCAATTTCACATGAGTTGTCAGCTGGAAGGATTGTATGAGCAAAACATTTATGGAACTTAGTGGAAGACAGGGATGGAGAGCATAAGTATCCCAGGGTAGATCAGCAATTCCTTCAAAGTGTCAAATTGGTGTGAAAACAATGGCCCAGAAATGAGGCCAAACCCCTCTCCAAGACAAAGACTCTATTAGTAAGCTTTTCAAGAGGACTCACTTCTGAGCATTACATGTAAATAGGTTGTGTAAATCAACCTATGTTAACTTCTAGAGATTCTGTGTTAATCGTATGACTTCAGGAGGTACTTCTGGTACCATCTAATACACTCCCACTGACTTATCCATCTAAGATTAATGTGACAATGAGCTGATCCTTCAAAAAAATGTCATTTGTTATCCTTTATTTTAAGGTTATACCCACACCATAAAGTAGATAGGATTTAGAGTTGAGCAAGATCGGGGGAGAATGTCAGTTCATTTATTAGGCGTGTTATCTTGTGCAAATCCATCTCCCTGAGTCTCAGATTCTTTACCTTCAAAATGGAGATGATAACACTGACTTCTCAGGTTTCTTGTACAGTTTAATGAAATATTTAAAGTACTTGGCACAGTGCCTGGCTCACAGAAATTATTATAAGTCAACTTATTAATTTAAAAAAAAATCCTTCGTCAAATTGCATGCCTTGATTTGTATTCACTAGCTTTCAAATCATGCACACTTCACAGTAGATTTCCCAACTTGTATTAAATACACACACACACACACACACACACACACACACACACACACAACTAGCACCCATTAAATCATATGCTTGGCGCCTGGCACTGGTTTAAGCAATGAGAACACAGAGATGGTTGGATGAGCTTCTGTCTTCGAGGAGTTCGGAGAGTAGGAGGAAAGATAAGCATGTGAACAAATAAATGGCAATATAATATGGTAAACAGACCTAGTCAAGGAGTAGAGGTAGCAGAAAAGAGTGAATAATTACCTATGTAGATGGGCTTGGAAAGCCTCACTAGAGGAGGTGACATCTGATACAGGCTGCCATAGATGAAGAGGAGTTTGCTAATCCAGTTTTAAAAAGATTAGAGACCATCACATTTAAAGGCACGGAGACCAGAAAACATACTGTGTTCAGAGAACTGCTAAACAGCTCCCTGAACCTGCCACGGCATTGAACGGGGACGTTGGACAGGGAAGCTCTCAGCAGAGAAAATAATACTGATTATCCAAAACGATTGCAGCCTGATTCTTCAAGTATCTAATTTCCCGAAGATGACTGTGAACTCATACTCCAATAAAACAATCACTTGAAAGAACAGTATTAATTACACCTCTTTTGAGGACTGGGACACATTTCCTAATCATCTCTCAAAGAATCCGTGAGACCCAAAGCACTGCAAACATAACTAATTCCCATGCATGGGCTGCCTCGCTTTCCTGCAATCAAGAGAATTGGGAATGTGATGGGTTTCGTCAAAGGCTCAGTTTCCCCCAAAGGAAGCTATAACTTGTAGAATTGCTGGAGAGGAAGAAAAGTCCTGAGGATGGAGGCCAAGCCCACCAGAAGGAGTGGCTATATGGTTAGCATAAGGTAATAAAAACTATGACGAAAGGAAGGAGCCTTAGGAAAGTATTCTCAGGCTTAAGCATGACTCAGGGTTCAGTGCCAGGGAACAGACGGGTCAGCCCTCACTCAGCCACCTCCTGAAAGTGCTCCTTAATAAAGCATGCCTCGAGCAATCAGGAACTTCTGAACTCTAATCCTGGCCAGTGACTCATAGCTGAGCCGACCTCCTCTCTTTCCATCTCCAGCCCTTCAGCTATCAAAAACAAAACAACCACCATCAACACCTCCACCAAAATATATTACTCTACACTCGTGTCACGCAGATGTTCACGCGCTAATGGATGATCCTAAAGTCCTCTATATAAATGAGTCTCTTCTTGGTTTCAGAAATAAATCACGGCATGAGCACAGTCTAGGCATGTGTGATGTGTATCCCTTTAAAATTCGGGAGTGGTGGAATTCTTTCGTTACCAGTCATTAGACTTCTGGTTGTCTTTTGAAAAAAGTGAGCAATGTCTCAAGTGAGCAGTAGGGCAGTGAGCAAAACATATATACTCTCTTTCTAAACTACTAGGTTTATCTTGTGATGAACCGTAAATCCATGCCTTCCTTTTCTCTTGAATGTGATTAAGGCTATTTTTATTGCCAGGTGTGTCAGAGAATTCATTGTGGATAATTAGATCCAGAGAACACTGCCCCACGTGTTTGCCTGATTTTAGAAAGTGCCTCAGTCGGCCACTCGGAGTTCAATTGTCAACACCAGCAGCTAACTTGCTCCTGAGGAGATGACAATGAGTTGTAATTTGGGTCCTATATTTGGGCTTCCTTGCAATCTTCACTTCTAACATGGCATCAGCAATGCCTCTTTCTGATAGATAAAACATTGCGTTTGGCTCTAACGCTGACACTTTCACTGCTGGACCACCACACCTCAGACGCCTTACCCTGCAGGTGCACATGGTGCAGTTGTCATAGAGGAATGAGGACCCGTTGTCGTAAACATCACTGCGAAAGAGGCAGCTTCCGAACGGGAGGTCGAACACCTTCCTCTGACCTAGGGGGAGGCAACGGCACAGTGTAAGCAAGACAGAGACCAGGGTGTCCCGCGTTGTCAGCGGCAATTGCATGACAGAGCAGTTAAACATTGTCAGGCTTATTTGACAAACCAAAACAGAGCTTTGAGGCACATGTTCCCAGTGGATCCTCAGGAGTCATTTAGAGTTTTTGTTAAAAAGAGGTTTTATCACATTGTAAATTCAAAAAATCATTATTATGTGTTTATAACAGTGAACCACGATGACTAAGACACATACCTGCTGTCAAAGGGCTCAGTCTACCAGGGTAACAAACCCACAAAACATGATTTCAACACAATCATATGGTATGTTCTGGAAGGAAGCCCATCTGGGAACTGTGGGACCAAGGAGGACATAACAGACTTCTTGGAGCATGTGATGACTGAGCTATATCTTAAAAAATGAGTAAAATTATCCAGAAAGTGGGTGTTGGAAGGTAGGAGGCAGGAGGAATCAAGATATCCCAGGAGGAGAAAGAATGACCAAGAAGAACTAATGCAATAGCACCTCAGTTGAAGAAATTGCAAGGCCATTGGTGAAGCTAACTCACAGAGTACATCGGGGCAGACTCTGACTCCACATGCCAAGTGCCTGGCCTTTCACAGGGGTTGCATCTCTGTAAAATTAGCTTGGTTTGCCTTTTTCCTATCATTTATCTACATGTGCTTCATATATTTTGTAAGGGGCCTTAAATTCTTCTTGGCAAAAGGCAGGATATAAATAAATATATATAGTTAAGCTTTCTTCTCCATCAATTGAGAGACATTTTCTGAGAAGGGCTTCCCCCTCTTAGAATGAAAAGCCCCCCACTTCCTGTTGCTATCACTACAAGGATAGTACTCAGTATTGTTGTATGGATGGATGGATGCATGGATAGATAGGTAGGTAGATGGATGGATGTGTGGAAGGATGGATGGGTGGATGGGTGGGTGGGCGGGTGGGTAGATGGATGGATGGATGGATGGATGGATGGATGGATGGGTGGGTGGATGGGTGAATGGATGGATGGGTGGATGGGTGAATGGATGGATGGGTGGCTGGGTGAATGGGTAGATGGATGGATGGGTGGATGGATGGATGGATGGGTGGGTGGATGGGTGAATGGATGGATGGGTGGCTGAGTGAATGGGTGGATGGGTAGATGGATGGATGGATGGGTGGGTGGGTGGGTAGATGGATGGATGGATGGGTGGATGGATGGGTGGGTAGATGGATGGATGGGTGGATGGATGGGTGGATGGGTGAATGGGTGGCTGGGTGGCTGGGTGAATGGGTGGATGGGTAGATGGATGGATGGGTGGATACATCAGTAGATATCTAAACAACAAGACTCTTCAACAAGTTTATCCTTCCTGAACAAATGTGACTAATGGCTTAAATTTTCCCCCATAAAATGTAAGTTTTACATAAATCTACCTTAGCACAGAGGCTTGTACTCATTAAATAAGTGGCAGATGGTAAGTATTATTATTAGTGGTGGTATAATTCAGATATAATCGTGGGCCATATTGCTCTGAGAGGTGCACTGGGTGCTCTGTAGACACAAACCTCTGAGCAGGCTCCTCTTTGGTGAAGAGAAGAAATACAAATTAGTAGTTACGAAACAGTCATGGGGATGTGGAGTACAGCATAGGGAATGTAGTCAGCAATGTTGTAAAAGCTACATACAGTTCTAAGTGGGCACTTGACTAATTGGGAGGATCACTTTGTAAATTATAAATGTCTAACCATTGTGCTATACACCTGAAAAAAAATGATAAAAGAGAGTAATAGAATGATGTTATGTAAAAGGCAGAGGTAAGACATGTGAATAAATCCTGGTCAATGGAAAATCGAACAGCAAATCTGTGTCCAATCAGCCAAAAGTTTAATTAGTTTAAGATATCGAGCATCTAGAAAGCAAACTAGTGTTTCCCTTTTTCCTTTCTGTCTTTTGCAGTGTGGGTATGTTTCTTTTTAACCCAAAGGACATAAAATCAAGTTATCAAGGCCCGAAATAAGATAAAACATTCAAAAAAGTGGTTCAGAGACTCCATGTGCAGCCCAAGTTGAGCCATTTCCACATTATTCCACTGGGGTTTAGCCCAACCAAAAAAGGTCTCATTTGGGAGAATTATGATTTTCAAGTTTCCTAAGACTTTCTGTTCCTTTTGTAGTCTGTTTTATGACCACAAATGGACAGAAAAATCTGCATTCAATACAACAGCCATTGCTCATTTGAGAAACTTCTGAGCTGACTCAGTGTATCCATGGTACCGGCCTCAAAGCATGAAGCAAGCCTACTTATCCCCAAGGCCAGGCCCTAGACGCCACCTCCTCTGCGAAGACTTTGCTGCTCAGATGGACCATGGCCCACAGCATGATGGCTTTGACCACAGTGAACTGACTACCCCAGGGGCACGAGCACGCATGGGCAATCCAAGAAGCCACATACCAATGGAAATATCTTTAGGCATGTCTAAACAATTCTCCCTTGTTCTTATAATTATTTCATAGTTACTTAAAAAGTGTGTGTGTGTGTGTGTGTGTGTGTGTGTGTACAGGTAGCAGTAAAGCAAACATTGTTGAATAAAATTGGGAGCAGAATCCCTAAAAAGAGAGAAAATTTCTCAAGTTTAACAAGATACTTCGATTGGCCAGTTTGGTTATAGAAAGATAGAATGGGGGGCGGGGGAGCGGCAGATGGCTGCGATACGCCGGGAATGGGAAGATGAATCAGTACGATATTTGGAATTGGGAAAAGCAAACTGAAAAAAAGGAGAGAAGATTCCAGAAACGAATGCGGACAGTACCTGATAGGAGGCTGGAGCCCAAGTAATAGAGACAAACGGTACATTTTTTCTAAAGATAAAGTGAATAAGATATTTTAAGAACAAAGAAAGCTTAATATTCTATTTCGTGCTATTCACTGTGCTTCTCTGTAATGAACCCCCGCTGACTACGAACCCTCAGGGAACGTCTGCTACACAGAGCTTGACTCGATAGCACCATAAGATGCGAAAAGACTGGGTAGCACTATGTCTGCAAGGACAAAATGATGTTGAAGAAGAAGGAGTAAAAGGAAGGAAACAAGGGGGAAAAAATAGTGAGAGACGAAGCCAGCAGTGAATGGGGAAAACATTGGGCCCCTCAGGGACTCCTGGAGATTCTGGTGGGGTTGCTGGATGTTCTGTTGTATTCATGTGGTGGGTCAAGTTGCTTTTATTTGAAACTTAAATAGTGTGACCTCGACTAACTCAAGAGCCTAAGGATCCTGTGGAAGAAGATAACGTATGAATTGTAAACAAAAGCCAAAGAATCTCCCCCTGCTCTACGGACTCCCCATCATAGACTGTCTGCTTTCAGGGGGCAATGTGCACATCGCCCTCCCTGTCACCAGGGGAGTTGGGCCACAGCAGGTTAAAGCATGGGCTCAGGAATCACAGAGACTCATGCTTGGGTATCAACCCATCGCTCCCCATTTGTGCCGCGTTCTAGAAGACTACTGCCTTCTCAGGACACTAAAACTAATAATGACACCTGTAGTATGCACTGTAATTACATATCTGTTCAGTTGCCATATATCACAGCTTCTTAAGATTAAACAATAAGGAGCACATAAAATGTGTCGCATGGTGCTTAGTACATGGTAAATGTGCAATAAGAAATAACTAATCCTCCTTTTGGCTTTTATTCATCATTCCATCCCAGACTTCTCCTTTCGACATGTTATCTGCCTTCATGTTTTCACCTCTAAAAGTAACACTAGTTTATCTTCCGCTGTGTTTTTACTCTACGTGCCTTTAAAAATCTGTTCCAACTTATTGTCATAGACCCAAGTAAAGGTCGTGTTCTCAATACCGTTCTGTCCGCAAGAGGCCATTATCCCAGGCCGTCTGGTGCACCAGGTTCACAGACACGAGGGTAGACGAGTGGGAAAAAAGCTCTGTGGCGGCCTCAGAAAAGAGGCGAATCCTGCGCCCACCTTATGCTCATTTAATTAGAAGTAGTTGCCAGGAAACAGGACAACTTGAGGAACTCAAGGCCATGACGTGGATGACCATTCTCTGCAGAGAACACCAAAATACGTGACCTGAGAACCGTCACTCACCCAGACATTTGGGGCAGCACTGCCCAGGAGGGATGCGGCTAAGGTGCTGCGGGCAGGAGAGGATGGGACAGACTTCTCGCACGCACTGTGTCCTGCCCCCCTGAAGAAGAGAGAGACAGAGAGAAAACAAAGCACATTTAGAAAAGTCAGCACATGAGTATCGATCATGGAAATATCTGGCTCCAGCCAGGGACTTTCCTGGCGTTAGGTCACTGGGCGACTGCTTAAATCCATGTAATTTCTCCCAAGCATCCTTTCGTCTTCCCTGTAAGCCATACACATTGGACCAGCGAAAAGACTGCGGCTCCAGAGAGGATCACGGCATCGCGTTTCTTACCAGCCACCACTTTTCTTTATCTTGTTCCATCTCCAGATCGACCAACTGTCTCAGTTTGCCTGAGATTTAAGGCTTTCAGGACAAAAACCGGGAAGGTCTTAGGCCAACCAGGATAAAGTGGCCTCTCTTTCCAACCCCCGAGCAAGCAGAGGTTCCTGAGACCTCCTCGTTCAGACCCCCACCTCAGGTGGGTCCCATGGACATCTTCCCCCAGGGGGGCTTCCGTTTCCAAAATGGCTTATAGACATTGCTGGGATGGCTCAACGAGGTTGGGTTTCGAGGAGGTGGCCAATCTGCTAAATAGGGACACATTGAAAGTTGATATTCAGAAGAAAAATCTCACTGAATTTACCAAGCTAACTTACTCTGTTTCCATAAACTAAGTAGAAGGTACGTGATGATTGATGCTGGACAGACTGGCCGAGCCGCAGTGCACCATGGGAGATATTTCAGATATTCCTCCTGCCCCTCATTCTCGGTCTCTTGGGTGCTCCAGCACCCGCTACCTCTGACACCCATCCTTCCTCCCTTACCTCGGCATCGCCCTTCCTCTGCCCGGCAGCTTTTCTCCCCTCCCTAGGAGGCAAAGATGCAGCACGCTGACTCTGCCTTCTCTACCCCTCATCACGGGCACCTGTTTTTCCTGTCTCAGCAACTTGTAACTGAACCTTTGGAAAGCTGGAACAGGCAAAAAAAACAAAAAACAAACAAACAAAAAAACACCTGTTTTCCAGTCACTTTACATCCAACAACTCTGCAAGACTCATGTGGAAACTGTCCTGGACAAAATGAATCACCATCAAATCGGTGAATCATTAAGTATTGCTTTTTTTTTTTTTTCAGAAAATCAGTTAATTTGGTAAATAAACCACTAGGCAGATGCAATTTCCATGGATTGAGCTCTCTGGGATTAGAACCAGAAACCAAATTAAGAGACCCTCAGGAATCTGTTGTCTCAAGTGGTTAATTTATATCTCAAGAGGCCTCAGAGAGCCCTGGACCTCAGAAAAGGCAAGACCCCCTCAGGCCATTTCCTCCCACCTCCTGGCCACTTCCTGCACCAACACCTGACGTCAGGCCTTCAGCCACTTATCCCCAGCCCAGCACACGCCATCGCCCGTTGTTTCTGCCTTTCCGGCCTGTTCCTGCCGTTTTTATTAGCATAGTTTATATTTTGGTAGGGATGGATGGAAAGGGTAGGGCACGTTATGTCTTTTTAAATATTTATGATTTTCAATCCACTTTAATGTTGGATTCTTCCCCAAACCAATGGAGAACATGTGAAAATACCACAAAAAGCTCCTCTGTTGTTTTTACATTACTTTCAGATCCGCAAGAATCACTCAAAAGCTCCTAAGAGTCACTGGCTGCTGTCTGTGAGGTTCCTCACGCAACTCTGCATAATTCTCAAGCCCGGCCTTCCCCCAGGCTGCAGAGGCGCAGGGCCTGAGTGTAGGTCGGACTCCGAGGTCTGCCCCAGCTCATCCATAAACCACGAAGTCAAAGACACAGAGGACAGATGCTGCCCTTCGCTTTTAATTTCAAAGAAGTTCATCTGCAAACAGCTTCTGAAAATCTCGAAGCCTCGGGCCACATGAGGTTGCCTGTGCTTTCTCCAAGGTGCACAGAGAACACATTCTTTTTCATCAATATTCTCTGTTCCTGTTGGATCAGCATCTATTTTTCAGGCATATTTTAAAATTAAAATTAAAAAAAATATATTGCATAATTGCATAGGAATTAACTCGTCCAACACTTTGGAAAGCTGGCAAAAGATTATTTGCACCTCAGTAATTTTTCTTACAATAAGGTCAAATAGCAAATTTTGCGTACACACTATAACGGCAGTTTGTGTTTCCCTAGAGTCTGTTGAAGTAACTTGAACTCCATTCTGGATTTGCTGGCTTGACCAAGTTTTGTTTTGTTTGGGTTGCAGTGCTGTGGCCCAGCCCAGTCCCCAGGCTGCATTCCAATGAAGGCCTCCAAAGGGAGCCCAGGGCCTTCCAGCTCACAACCTGCTTCTATAATTTCAACTCAGCAGGGATTCTGGTTAAACTATAAGCTGTGGCTATGCTGTAAACTAACAAAGTTAAAATAGCAGAAGTAAACATTACCGTTTCTCAAAATGTACTAATTCCTACTGTAGCTGCACTAACTCGGGTTCTATCAAATTATCACGATCGCTTCCTAGTTGGCTTCCCCGCCTCGACTCTCTTCTACTAATTCATCCTGGAAGGTTCCATATGCCTGGGACTCCTTTCCAGCATCCTCCCATCATTTCATTATTTGATCAAATATTTTTCAAGGCCTATCACATGCTGGGGATACAGCAGTGAATATATCATAAGAAATCATTCTCTTTGCGGAGCTTACATCCCCACTGAGCACACCCCCATGCTAAGGTGGAGGATGGCTTACCACTGCCTTCAGGATCAAGTTCAATCCACTCGGGCTAAAAGTCAGTATAGAAGCAGCTTCGGCTCAATAACATCTGTTTCTTTTTTTTTTTCCCCCCAACACAGAGCACTCCATTTCCCAGACTCTCTTGCGGTTGGGTGTGGCCATATGATTCAGTTCTGACCAATGGGAGGTGGTTGAAATAATATAACACACACACTTGCAGGCCTGACCCATAAACATCTCTCATGCACAGTACTCCACTCTCTCGCTTTCTCTGTCTACTGGATGGCCAGCCAGCTGAACGGAGGGGACATCAAGAACTTTGCAAAAACACGAAGAGAGCCAGCTCCCCTGAGTCATCATATAGAAATCTATCCACCAAAAACCTATGATGAATCTTTAAATGAGCCATAAAAAATCGTGTTGAATTAAAACACTCAGACATATTAGTTCTTTATTATCACAATTAGCCCACTTTGCCAAGATGCCCATAATCTTCTTTCCAGTGATTTTCCCCCTAACTCTGACATAAGGAAAGGGGTTCAGTAGATCTTATTTTTTTCCTTTATTGCTCCCAACCACATCTTCAGCCTTGAATTTTTTTATACATACCTCTTCTCCTCTATCCCTCCATTGATAGACCCCTGTGGAAAAACTGCTTCGTTCCATGTCTATCTCAAGCCTCCATATCTGTGAAGCCTTCCAGACCCATTCAGTTCCCAGAAACTTCCTCCAGCTTTCTGTACCTCTTCTTTTCTCATCTGTACCCCTGAATTTTGGGTGTGTACATAAATGTTAACTCTAAAGATGACACTGGTTTTGCCTTCAAGCTAGCGTCCTTCAGAGCAGGAACCAGTCCTTTGAGCCAAACATCCTTCAGGAAAGTGATGGGCTCAAGGAAACATCTCAGTAAAAAAATTGTCGAATGAAAGAGCGAGCGACCATGCATAATGAGCTCTAGAACCTGGCTGAATTCTTCGGATGGCTTTAACTACAGGACGCTGATGAGCTGGCATAGCTCAGGGCTCTCTGCTTCTGCTCACCTGTGTATCTCCTTGGGTTTTGTACATTTTAGGTAATACTTAAATGTTTATTGGTGCTGATACTTCAAAAAGCGACATTCATCCTCAACTTAGAAAGCTAATAGAATTCCTAGGAGCCCATGTATTTTGTTAAATGCTTGAAAATTTCTAAATGGTTAAAATACATAGGGATTAATGACTACAGCTGACCCCTAAACAACAGAGGGGTTAGAGGGGCTGACCTCCCATGAAGTTGTAAATCCTCGTATAGCTATTATATCCTCATCTGGTCAACAAAGAAAGGAATGCTAGGAACTTCCATAGTACTGATAAGTTATAATTTTCACCATTCGTCTTTTTTTTGGAAAGGCGAGTTTGTTCCTTAGAGGTGGTCATTTGTTCTAATTGCATATCTGAGTGCTTCTCCAAAAGTAGCTGTTTTTGAGAGACTTGAAACTTGTCCCAGGTCTCTTTTCTGCCCCCTTATTTTCCTGTGAGCTGATTCAGTCAAGAACTCAATGCTTTGTGTCAAAGTTTACCCTAGAGTAACACTTTTGTTGCATAATAAAAATCTATCTTCCCGAATGTAGTGATGAGTGCAAGACGATAAAACCACAGCCATGTGCATGTGTGCATGCAGGATGCTTCTCCCACCCCTGAGGATTGCTGAAAAATGGGGCCTGGAAACGGTCCTGTAGCATGTGACATGGCGCTCATCCCTTGACCGGGATGCGGAGCCCGGCTCTCTAACTAGAGACAGGAAGCAGAGCAGCACATTTCTAACCAGTTACAACCAATCAGCTACACTCGAGCACATTCTAAAGTGATTTCCCCCAATGTTCAATTCTTTTAAGAGAATGGAGTTCTCCATTGATTCCAGATGAATGTGGGAACGAGGGGCGAGAAAAACTGGAGGGGCTGGTGTAGGGGAGAAACACATCTTTAGTGCAAGAGTTTATGTGTGACCCCGATTCTTACATCATAACACACAGTGGTGCGAAGCTGATCTATGAGCAGAGTGCCCACTCTGAACTACAAATTGGGTCCAAAAACTTCACAGAAAGAAATGTATATTCTTAGCTGTTCCTCTCTTTGAGCTGGATATTTATTTTGGTAAAGTTTTGGGGCATTACAGTTACTTCCGGGGTAAAGGTTTCGATACTCGGCTTCCTCTGCTCTTGGCCAGAGGAGAACAAGAAATCAAAGGAGCAGCAGCAAGTGAGCTGTCAGGCTAAGGGAATAAATGTAGAGTGGACAAGGAGATAGTGGACGCCCCTAATGGTAGCGGTTAATGAGCCCACTTAGAATGAGAGGGGAAGAGAGAGAGAGAGGTATATACAGACACACAAATCCAGGATATTGGCATGTATTATACACTGCCACGGTATAATAACTGGTGTGTTTGTGCATTCCCCACTAGACCCAAGTTTTTTCATTTTCTGCACCATTGACATTTTGGGTCAGATAAGTCTTTGTTTTAGGGGGCTGTCCTGTGCTTCGTGGAATGTTTAGCAGCCTCCCTGGCCTCTTTCCACTAGATGTCAATACAACCCTTCGTCCCCTGGTTGTGACAAACAGAAATGTCTCCAGACATTGCCAAATGCCCCTGGGGGCTCAAATCACTCCCACTTGAGAACCATTGCACTAGACCAAAGTTTTCTCAAGCTGTAGTACAGGAACCTGCAGTTTTAATAACTTTCCCAGATGATTTGGATGTGGCTGTCCTAGGGACAGGATTTTGCAAAATGCCTCACTAACATGAGCTTCCAGCAAGCAAGGATTAAGCTTATCTTATCCTCTCCTCTAGCAACGAGCACACGCATCATAGCTTTTAACACGTGCTCAAGACATGTGTTCTAAATGACGGAGGACATCTTTCAGGTGGGGGGAATTCTCCCCAAGAGAACGGCAGGGCCCATTTCCCCTCACTGGTGGCTGGAGGCCACTTTTATTCAGGCTTGTGAAGGAAGAGGGAGAGAGGAGCAGGGGTGAGGATGGAGCTGAGATGGAGTTGACGGGGTCAAATTGTGCTTCTCCGAGGCACCTGTGTGGAAACCAATGGAGGCTTCTTCATCACAGTCTGTGACGGGCTTGGAAACTTTCTACCCCAAGAATCTGAATGGTGTGCTATACATGGAGTTTTGTTTCCAAGTGATAAAATAAAACTCAACTGTGGCTTTTACAAATCAAGGACATCTCAGTAGAGCTTCGCAGAGATATCTATTTGCGTCCCATAAAAATTTTAAGCAAACAATACCTGTGAGAAGTACCCACCGGGCTGCCGAAAACAAAAAACCCTTTTGTCCTGACTACCCACTCGGAGAACCGTGACCCGATGCTCTGCCTGTCTTGGCCATCGAGCCTCATTTTTCCCATCGATTAATGTTCCAAAGTCCAGTTGTATTGTTGTGCATATTATTGTTTTGGTTTCCTATTCCCGCTGCAACGAATGACCACACAGGTTTAGTGGCTCCAAACCACACACATGTATTATCTTACAGTCCTGGAGGTCAGAAGTCTGAAATCCATCGCTGGGCCCGAGTCAAAGTGTCAGGGGGGCCACATTCCTTCGTGGACTCTAGGGAAGAATCCATTTCCTTGTCTCTTCCAGCTTCTAGAGCTGCCTGCGTTCCTTGGCTCACGGCCTCCTTTCTCCATCATCACGGCCATCAGGGTAGCATTCTTAAATCCGTCTCTGTGCTGACCCTGGCCCTTTGCTTCTGTCGTCATGTTGCCTGTGATGGTGACCTTCCTGCCCCCCTTTTATAAGGACTCCTGTAAGAGGACCCATCCAAACATCCAGGATAACCTCCCCATCTCAAAATCCTTAACTTAGTCACACCTGCAAGTTCCTTTTCCCATATAAAGTAACAGCCACGGGTTTTGGGGATTAGGACATGACATCTCAGGGGTTAAGGGACATTATCCTGCCTACCAAAGTCATTATTCAAAAAATGGCATTTAAATTCACTATGCAGTCTCCAATGTAATATTTCAGGCCTGAAGTCACAACGACACACTATAATGACATGTTCCATCAGCCTTTCTCTTGTGGAAAAAGCTAATTCTTCCCAATGTTTTTCAGGATGGAAAAGATAGTCAGGAATCTCAGTCTACACCCTGGCTGTGTGGCTGCCAAACCGAACAAGTCGCTTATTCTGCTCCCCATGCTCCTCTTTGACTGTCTCCTTACACCTTTTGGAGGGTGACCCTCACCTCATCTGAGTGTCTCATCTTATGTTCTTGCTCCTCGCTGTCACAGGCAAAATCATAGGTGCCGATGGGCAGCCCCAGGAGCCACCTTCTGGATGTTAGTGAAGCAAGAAAACTGCCCTGTTTGCCGACAGGCCTCTTCGCGGGCACTGTGTCAGCCCTGGGGGCAAGCAGCAGCCGCAAGGCGACGTTCCCGCCAAGCTGGAGGACTTGGCCGTCACTCTCTGGCCCACATCGATGAGTCCTGTAGGGACTTTAGTGTCCTCTGATGGCCAGATAGATGACACTCCAAGAGTTTGACTGTGTTCAACATAGTCAAAGATACTGGCAGAAAATTGTAGGGGAAAAAAAATGCCTGTACTGGCCTCAACAGGGGGTTTGCATGGCGTGGCAGTGAGACCTTTGTCCCCCGACAGCTCGGCTTGAGGCCAGCTCTCAGCAGCTGCATCAGGAGCAGCCGCAGCCTGGCTGTGGAGACTAGAAGTGCGCGCAGAGGCAGAGCCGAAGGTCATGATTTTTGTGAAATAAATATTAGATTCGCAGATAAATAGGTGGTATGCATGTGTTTATTATTGCTGCACTAATACCACTTAAAGAGGTTTCAGTATTGTGTTTGCTTAAGCCTCATATATAAAGGCAAAATTCAACCATGCTCTTTGCGTCCTTATTCTTAGTTCTTTCTTGTCACTTAGCCGAACGGCAGGTTTTTGTGTTTGTTTTCTTAACGTCTTTGCTTTGAAAGAAAATTTAGAAATGCATCCTCTTCCCCAAACCCAGCGTTCCACACACGCAGACACACGAATCACTGATAAGACTGGGATACCGTTTCAAGCAAATTCCAATCGGTTCCGGGTTTCCACAATTATTGTACTCCTTTCTCCATCTATTTTAGAAGCAGGAAGATAAGACCATCCCGGGTGGCCAAGGTCAGACGAGATCGGCAAACTGATGCCCTGGGAGCAGAGGGAGGAGGAAAGCCCTAGGAATCTGAACAGACTGGCAAGCCTGGTCTGTTTGGTGTCTGTGAGCAGGTGCTGAGGAGCGATGAGAACACAAGTGATCCACCTGCCCAGAGGAAGGGGAGCAGAGAGGTAGGGCTCGCTGCTCAGGGGGCTGAGAGCCTGGCCCTGCCATGCCAGTGAGCGTGGGTGCTCCCTCTCTGACACGAGCGATCAATAAACAAATAAATTCACTAGAGGACACACTTCGAATAGTTCCCATTCCCAGAGACCACCCCCGTAGGACGTTTCCCAATGGCCGTCCTAAAGAAAGAGCTAAAGAAAACGGGCCCTTTTCCTTCTCTTTCCATTGTTATCAAAGTTTAACCTTTCATCATCGCGTAAGTCATCAAAACTGTTACAAGCCTACTTCTGACACATCAAACACTTTATCTACAGTTTGGCCCACTTCCAGGGAGATGAAAAGAACAATCATTCAGAACTCACACCTTCTGTGAGTTACAAGCCTGTCCTGAAAGGAAGGAAATAACATCATCGTGTGGGAGAAAGGGCATTTTTCGTGTTCTGCGGGCTGTCTACATCACCCGAGGCTGCACGGGCTCCAAGTGGGAAGCCACAGGAAGGCCTCTGATGGCGGCAAGGCTCTCTGGACGTACCAACTCGCAGAGACCGGAGCACAAGCATCACCAACGACCGTTTCTCTAAAACCCGTCTGCTGACCATTACGTTCTGGCTACCAGAAATAGTGTAAGTATACCACATGTTTTAGATAGTTCTTTATTTTGTTTCCATAATGTCACATTTGGATTCATCGTTTGCCCTGAACTAGGCTGGGACTTAGTTCACCGAGGGCAGAAGCCATGTTACTATTTCTTCTGTCTTCCACGAGTGCCTCCGTCTTCCTAGCTCTACAGCAAGACCAAGGAAACATCACGAGTATTTGGTTTTCAGTTAAACACCTACTTGCTGGGGTGTCAGTGAAAGCTGAAAATAACTTAAAAATGTGCGTGCTCCAGTCAGATTTCCTGAGGTACAAAAATATCTGTGGTCTTCAAATGAATTAGTCTTCATTGAGATATATATCTGGATCCCTTCACAGTATTGACAAAATTATACTTAGAAGTTTTTGAGATTTTTCCTAGCATGCCTAAACACAATCCTGAAAAATAAGATTGCATGTAAAGTTGTTTTTTAAATTTGTGACTAGCAGTTAACTAGTCATAGCATCTTGACTTTTGTTTCCCTAGTCAACAAATATTCAAGTTTCCATATGTTAGACACTGTGGTCTTTAAATGAAAATTTGCAAAAATCTCCATTCAGTACATATTGCTATGTGCAGTCCTCTATTTTGCATCGGGTGCCAATTTCCCAAAATTCTAAAATATTCTAAAATATTGTAAGTAAAGTGTCATAGATCCTATAAACACTCTGGCCTCCATCATGGGACGCTGTCCAGGTTGACTAGAGGTTTCTGGCACTTTTCATTCAAATCGGTGATACCACTGGGTATTGGTCTTGTCAACCAATTCTAAGTTTATGTTCTGAGATAATCGGGCTGGAACGCAATCTTGGCAAGCTCTAGGGACGATTCTGATCTAGGCCAAATATGATCAAAGAAAAACCAGTGTCCAGGCTGTTGGAAGCAGCCATGCCGGGGGTGGGGGGTCTCGGTTTGAGCCAAAGCTAGTGTTCTGACATGTCTGGGCAAGTCCAATGAAAGGGAGAGGTTCACCCATTTGGCTCCTCATGAGACACAACATATCAATCCTGGGGGAAGAAGAGATGCGGCCCAACAGATTCGCCACTTACTGAGCCTAGCTACAGAAGGAAGGCATTATCCGGCTATAACTTGGCATCTGTCGCTCAAGTCATCCCAAGTCCATATGCCCATGTTGCTACAAGGAGAGCAAGATCCTAATGGCAAAGCCTAAAAGAACTATGTCAGTAAAACCTCTGTGAAAAGTTCAAGTACAGACCCCACTAATTTGGCATTCGTATAATGGAGTAAAACATACAACAAAGGAAAGGGATATTGGTCCTTCCCGCTTTCCCTCCGTGCTGCTTTGTCATTGGAGGCCTCCGGGCTCTTAGCAGCAAAGCACAGTCAAAAAGGGCGGAAGTAGTAGCCATGCCAGGCTGATAACCAAAGTGTCTGGAAAAAATGGTGGCAGCGCCAAACAGAAGAAACATCACAGACCGACACAGCAGAAGAGGAAATCTTATCTGGCCCAGAAAAGTAATAGTCCCTCTATCACTGACTTGCAGGAAGACTAGCCATCACTGTCTAGCACTGGGTAGTACGAAATAGCACCAGAAACAGGCATGGTTGTATTCTCTGGCAAATGTATTCCTATATTGGCCAGGCAGAAAGAGAAAGTGGGCGGTGTCCTATAGAAACATTGAGTTATATTAAATTGAGCTTCTCTGGGATTAATATCAGGTGAGGTTCAGGAGCTTTGTCTTGTCATCATGGCCATAACATGCTGTGGAGAGGCTGAAAGAGAACAGGTGTCTCGGTGAGGTAGCAGCTGGGTGGAAAGAGTGCCTGGACATGTCCAGGTCTGAGCGGACGACAGCTGTGTAACTGTGACATCATGCTTAGCAACCCCAGAGAGTTTTTCCAAACAGATGGAGAACCATAGGACTGAAGAGGTCGAGTCCTTAACCTTATTGAAAGGAACGGAGAAACGTTCTACCTGAGCAACACAATTAGTACCTATTTTAGAAGATGATATAGAAAGGACAGCAGTTCGGGACTGGTTTGTTTGTTTGTTTGTTTGTTCAGGCCATAGCTAGGATAGAAGTTCAAGTGCTTGCCAGAACTACCCTAAGTGCTTCAGTAAAGACCAAGGACAGTCCTTGTGGTTTCTGTGAAGCTAATGGAAGAAGAGGAAAAGCCATTTTTGATTGGAAATCAAGGGCGAGCCAATCCACTTAGAACAGCTGTCAGGACTTTAGTGTTCAGTGGACTAGAGACAGCCACTCGGAACATGCCCAGAACCCTAGGCTCTCTTTACAGACCAGGGTTGAAGGGAAGTCTCTGCGGGACAGATGTCCAGGAGTCATGGAGGCAGTGGTTCAAAATCATCCACCATTTTATAATAGCAGGCCAACTGGAAGATGATGTCAATGTCTTCGAAAGGGGTAGATTAATGAAAGTTTAGATACTAAAGGTGGAATATCCAGCCTTTTTGACCAGGAAATCCATAAAATCACTTTTAAATTGATCTGTGTTATTTATAAAGAGTCTTATCAACTAGTACTACAGTTTGGGTGCCAAGTTCAGAGAACCGATAGAAACAAGTAACTCAAAGTACATGACTGACCCATGATCGGAACATTGCTATTCTGAATGGTTGAGTGTTATCTGTAATCTCAAGAATGTCTGGAATATCCACAAGTGTGTAGATTATGGATATTACCCTTGCAGTGAAGTATTTCTCTTAATATTTAGATACAACATAAAACTTTCATTTGTTCTAAGTAGCTATCTGATAACGTCCATTCAGAGGTTCTGTGGATGAGACTCCAAGTCAAAATGTTTCCACTTCTCCTCAAAAGAAAAATTGCCAAGGTGGGAATTACGTTTGTGTTATAGACTTTACTTAAAATACACCATGTGGACATTCAACGTGCAATGATCATTTGTATTTTTTTGTTCTAGGAAGGTGCTGTCAGGGGTCTACAAAGAGTATGATCCACTGGGCCTTTTCTCTGCTGTGGCCTTAAGAGAGTGTTTAGGCTCAAGTCTTGTTCCCTCCTTTGCAAGTTCTCGCAGGCAGACTAACTTCGAAATCACAAGTGGCCTATTCTCTTAGATCAATTTTGCCTGGAAAAATGGCTGTTCTATTTACAACGGTAATAAAACATGTCAGCATGGGGAAGCTTGGGCTTCCATGAGGGGATAAGGATTTAAAATTCATCATTCCCAAAAGGCCTAATGGGTTTTACTTTAAAAAGTAGAAGAGTTCTTAAAATTTGGAAATGAAAGGAACAGTGCTAATAGCACCAAAATTGTTCATAGCAAAATTTTTTGCAGGATTCTATTCTCACACACTCTCAGTTCCAAAGGGGGCAGAGGACCGGAGGAGGAGAGACACAGTTACGCCTATACCAGACGCTGTGGGCAGAAGGCTGCACATTTTTATAAAGAGGCCATTTCCTTCGGCTAATCCTCAGATGTGAGGTCTTTGCACCAAAATCTTCTTAAAACTCCAGATCTGATCTATCAGTAAAGCAGCAGAAATAGCAGAATCCGTGAATGTGGAAATGATAGCAAACTCCAGATAACGGGTGATGAAGCAAAATCGTGAGGGACCAGAATTCCTTTTTCACAGGGTTATGAACTAGTCTGTGACAACACATGGAGAGGCTATGCCTTGAAGCTCCCTACAAACCACGGAAGCTTCCAGATTTTAAATCAAGAAGAAAAACTGGAAACGCCCATGGCTCAAAGGAACCCAGCCCTGGAGGTAAGAGCTCCTTCCGACCCTAGTTTTAGCACTCACTACTTGGCACCAAAGTACTTAACATCTCTAAGCTTTAATTCCTTCACGTACAAATTAGGGAAAATAACAGTACCTAGTCCCACAGAATCTGTATCAAAGATAAGATGATGGAGGCAAAGCTTTTAACCCAGTGCCGGGTGCATAGGAAGTGCTCGTTAAATGGTAGCTCTTACAAATATTTAGGGTCAAATTAATTTTGAATCTCACCAGCTCCATAAATTAATAAATGAGCGACCTTGGGCAATTTACTTCATCTAAGTCTTGGTATTACTAAACAATGCCATTTTCCTCACGAAGCTACCGTGAAAATTTTATGAGTGAATGTGCTTAAAGTGCCCAGGTACAGTACTGGACCTGAAAAGGTTACCGATAAAATCGAACCTTCAGCATCCCTGCCCCGCCCTGCTCCCTTCAGGGTTAGCCACTGAAGGTACGTTTCATTGGCCCTGAGAAGGACAAGGCTGTGGCGACATTCTCCCTGAATTAGCTGGAGAACATTTGTGTTTTCCTTGGCACCGGGAACACATGGAGTAGTCTTTGGGGGTGTACAGTAGTGTCTACATCGCTCATGCATTTGCATAAAGCTTCAAAGCACTTTCTTGATGTATGCAGTATGACAGCCGCGGTAACAATATGTTTATATAAGTTCCACGCAGATTTTATAAAATAAACGTGCACATGTTTGTTTTCCTAAGGAGGGGTGTGTTTGGGGTTGGTGGAAACGAGCGTTTCATCTCGCTATAGAAAGTGACGCATGCTGGCATGCTCCCTCTGGCTCCGTTGCCGCAGACAGGCTGGTGTGTCCTATGACCGCGTGAGGCCACCCCGCAGATACAGTAGGTCACTGTATAACCATTTTTTAAAAATGTTCTTCGATAAAAAACAGCATTGATGGGCACCATAACCACAACCCACCTGAGGTCTAGAGGAAAGGATGAAATAGAAGGCTGTGACTTTTAGCACACAGACTCCCTCAGGCAAATTGTCATGGCCCCAGCTAGCTGTCCGTCTTTCTGTATGTAGAAGTTAGCCGAGTGTGAAAGACGATGACAAGCTCTTAGCAATATATGCCAGAGTTTACCTGTCTTCTTTTGGAGACACTAGAAAAATTGTCTGCAATGGCCATCAAAATTATCAAGGTCATTACATTCGATTATCTCCTATTGCATTTCCTAAACTAGTACTTTGTGGAATTTTGTTTCCTACGAAGAAATAAGTAAGTTTGTTTTAAACAAAGCTACATAGCTTTCTTTATCATAGGACTTTTCTTGTCCATTAGAGCATATGGCCATTCAATGGGGAGAGTATAGGATACGGTGTTTCTCAAACTTATTTGACCATAGAACCCTCCTGTCCCGGCACATTAACATATGTTGGTACAATATAATGAGGAAGAGAATTTGGAAAACACTAGTTAACTTCAATTTACTAATACCATACAGCTGTCCTAAGTATCTACCACTACAGGGTCCTTTGTCCCTGGCACAAATCTCTTGGTGACAATTTTTGGTTAAACAAGTCCTTGTATTGAGTAACCAATGTTCTTTAATTGAATAATCAATTCTATTCCACAAACCTCCCCTTTTGTAATGTTATATGAAATAATACCCTCTTCAAATTCAATTTAAAATTATATTTTTATACATTTCAAAAACCACTCTGTTTGTTTGTTTGTTTGTTTGTTGGAGAATGTCAATACAAGCTATCTAAGGATTCCCATTACTTCTGTTTTATTATTATTATTATCTTGATTTTTCAGAACTTTTACTATAGAAAAAAACCGAATTCTAAGCTCTTTTCCAACTCCATAAACAAGGTCCCTTACCAATTTTTGGTATTTCCGGAATATTTCTAAATACCATAGTATAAACTATGACCTCTGCCTCCCACTGTCTCTGAAAACATAGTTGGCTGACTATGTGGGATGTGCGGTTCTCCCGTCTTTAAAAGGGGTGTTAATAAGATGTGCTGAAGACTATTTCGGTCATGTCGTTGTCTTTTTTGCCTAGAAAATGCGCCCCTCAATCTCTACCTCTGGGTGGCCTTTAAAAAGTGACACATCATAAACAAATAGAACCCCTATAGAGCCCTCAGAAGGTGGGAATGGCAGAAACAAAGATCCAAGGGAGAAAAGCTCATTTACCACTGTAGCTTCCTTTGTTTTGGGTGGAACCTCACGGGACCACAAGCAAGGCAGTGACAGTCCTGGGCTAGGTTAGGTCAAGGAGCTGCATAAACGGAGTAAAACTAGGCCAGAGCTCTGGGGGTCCGGCAAGGACACCAGGCTGGGAGCAGCTGGAAGCATCGGCCAGAAGGATCGGCGCCCTTCCCAGGGGCCAGCGTTGTAAGGAGGCAGGGGTCAAAACAGCATGGATTTCACACTCACCTCAGGCCCTTTATTTCCCTAATAGTGACACTAAAATATTAATGTTTTTAAAATTCTTTCAAAAAGCGTGAGAGGTTCGAAGCAGCTTCCCCATTAATGTTTTCATTTTTACTTATGACCTTCGAATCTGTCTCCACGCACATATGTAATTTTATATCTACAGTCAAGGATCGTGTTTTCCATTTGCCAGTTTATCCCCAGTGCCTACCGCAATGTCTTTTCCCAATAAAAAATTACAGCTTTTATAGACAGACTACAATACCATTGGGTAATCTACCTTCCCTGCTTGAAATCCTGGCAAGCAGTTCTCCTGATTTTCCATAATTAACATTTTATTGGCTATTTAATATTCCATTATGTTGATGATATGCTTTATGATGCGCTCATCCTTATGCCTCCAGATTCCGACTCTGTCTTTAGACAAGGGAGGTTTTGCACAGAATCATTCAGGCTAATAACCATATCCCCAGCTCGCTGTCCACGTTTCCATATAAAAGAGTTAGCCAGATATGAAAGGCAGTGACCACTCATCTGTAACTGTCCCCCAGTCCCCCACTCCTCAATTGCCCTTCGGGTGGGTGCAGCCCACAGTTGGAGCCTCTTCCCAGGTGGACAGTATGCAAATCTAGGAGCCTTTGGACTGGTAGTCAGCAAAGCTGTCTCATGGACATTTCTGGATAAACACAGGAACCAAAGGACAATGGAAATGCTAAGGAAACTGGAGGGCAAAATGTGAAAAACGATTAGCTTTATATTTAAATGAGATATGGATTCCTAATCTGGGCCATATGTGGATAATAACATAGTTTAAACCAGTGGTTTTCAAACTTTTTGATCTCAGAGTCCCTTTACACTCTTAAAAATGATCAAACCCGCCAAAGAGGTTTTGTTTATATGAGTTACGTCTGTCTGTCAACATTTATCATATTAAAAAGTAAAACTGAGAAATATTAAAAATGTGTTCATTTTAAAATAACAAAAATCAATCATATTAACATAAGTAGCACATTTTTATGGCAAATAACTATATTTTCCAAAACAAACAAACAAAAAATGAGTGAGAAAAGTAGCACTATTCTACCTTGCTGCAAATCCCTTTAATGTCTGGCTTAATAAAAGGCACGGGCTTTTTCTATTGCTGCTTTCTTTCAATTAATTGAAATGTGTGGTTTTTAGTGTGGTATATAAAGAAAATCCAGCCTCATACATACAGACAATGTAGCTAAAAAACAGGCAGATTATAAAGAGCCATTTCATATAATTATGGATACTTTTCTTTGATATTATACCAGATACAACAATCTTGAAAGCTAGTAGTAATATGGAATTCAAAGTCATATCTTGCAGTTTAGGGGGACACTTTCCCCATGCATGGTCCTTGTCACACCATGCTTTGGCCATTTGGAAAATACTGACTTAGCCAGATCTTCCAAAAGTTGGTGTATTTCATTATCAAATATCAAAAAAATATATATATACATTTACTAATATCATCTCTTACCTCTTCAGGAAAGACTTTAAT
Source organism: Rousettus aegyptiacus (assembly GCF_014176215.1). Taxonomy (NCBI): domain Eukaryota; kingdom Metazoa; phylum Chordata; class Mammalia; order Chiroptera; family Pteropodidae; genus Rousettus; species Rousettus aegyptiacus. The sequence continues at coordinate 39,595,946 of NW_023416288.1, read as the reverse complement.
TATTAGAAATCTGTCAAGCTCACAATGGCAAATAAAAGTTTTCCAAAATTCTAATTTTCACATAAAATCTCAAATTTTATCACTGGTGACCTAGACTGCTATTTATTTGCTTTAAAATGACACACTCACTTTTTTTTTTTTTTGAGAAGATGTCACTTTTTTGTTTTTTTGAGAAGATGTCTACCATATGTCCAAGTCTAATCTGTCTGTTGATATCCTTTCCAATAAAAGTGAAATTTCATGAAAAAAGTGGTCGGTTCAGCTCACAACTCAAACAAACTCATAAGTATTTTTCCTTTAGATATCCACTACCTTTCAATATTCAGTAGACTATTTTTTCTATACTTGCCATATGAAAACATGTATTCAAGGGTAAGATTTAATGAAAACAATATTTAGTATCATCAAGGACATTTTTAAGTATAAATGGCTTTTTTTTTTAACTGAGAGTGCATGGTAGTGATCAATACATTGACCACTTTGATTATGCTAAGGCCGTAGCAATTTTACTCACTATCAGTGCAAATGTGAACATAGTTAAAAAAAAGGCAAATAATGTCTTACTATTATGATAAAACCTGGTTTTGAACTCAGGAACCTTTTGAAACAGTCTTGGGGACTTCCAGGGACCCATGGACTGCACACTTTGGGGACTACTGACTCAAATTCTTTGACTCTGACATTCTTGAGGTCTACCTCCGTGAAGCAATTCTCATAACCATAAAAAACAAACCAAAGTGTAGCAGCACATTTGGGTCACAGAAATGAACTCCATCATCCCAGGAAAATACTGTCCATCACCACTTAAAGTGGCAAGTTCACGTAGTGGACTATGGGATGAAAAAGGATAATTAACACCGCCCACAGAGCCAGCCAGAGATGAGCCATCGAATCTTGAAAACACCAATTTTGTTCCAGTAAAACTGTCAAGAGTCCATATTAGTCATTTACACCCATATTTTCAGGTATTCAGTTGAAAAAAGACAGCCCTTTGTGTGGGTGAAAAATGAAGTATAAATCTGGGAGGCAAGACTGAGAAAGAGCAGACGCTTATGTCTCCAGAGTTTGTACCTCCTTCTCTAAAAACATATCTGTCATCAACTTCAACTTAGAGGACCAACAAAAGACTTTTATAAATAAACACAGTGGCCATTTTCATTTTAGGGAATCCGAATTCTTGGTAATCAATCCGATGGCATGAAACGCCAGCTAACCCTTCTCCAGTATGCTTTAAGCAGGGTGTCCTCACAAGACGGTCATTGTGCAGAGTAAACCAGGACCTACAAGAACCAGACCCGGTGTGCTGAACGAAGGCAACAACATGACATTTTTAGCTACTTGCTGAGAATTTTCACGTAAAGGAAACTGAATAAGAAGTTTCCATATTCCCCTCGTTTCAAAATCCAAGAAATACCTGCATGAAGTTGACCCACAAAGAAGAAGTGATCCAACACAGAACCTGTGATTTATAACAATGATGGTAACTGAAATGGCTAATTGTGCAATAGAGTCATCCTTCAACTCTGCCTAGTCCTGGTCCCCCACCACGGCCCCCCACCACGGCCCCATCACGGTTCCCAGACCAATTAGGGAAAAAGAAAGTAAGGGGTCAACTAGTCTCAAGCCCTCTATTTTCACAACACCCCAGAGGCACTTGGCACCGGATTCCCTTTCTTACTAGGCTGGGCCAGGAGGTCATATTCTAATGGTGAGCTCAAAGTAGGGGGTTTGGACTTGTTCCTGAAACTCCAAGAGTTCTTGAGCCTTTAGCCTAACACCTCCTGGTCATAGGCATCCCCTGTCCTCTCAAACTCCCCTGAGCTGGACAAGCTAACTGATAAATCCTGTTTCAGCTTCCAAACAAACATAAAAGCCTAACGGGCAGGTCAGAAACTCTGTCTCCAGAGGTTTTCCTTCTAGGCACTACAGCACATGGACATACTCTCGGCGTCCCTGCTCTACCCCAAATCTGATTCACAAACTTGCCTTAGTCTCCCATCCGCTCTCACCCAAATTGACTATTGCTTTCATGCTGGGCTTCTGCATTGGCCGCCTAGCACCTGGGACCTAGAATCACTTCTCCCTGCCCTTGACTCTCAGGCTAAGGTGCAGAAGCTTCCTCCTGGTAGTCGAATTTCCTAAAGAGGATGTGACACTTGCCTCCCTAGATCTGTGAGCACTGTGTACTCCCGAAACCTGGAAAGAGTCACTGCCCTCCTGGGCTAGGTCCCTCTAGTTTATCACAGGCCCCAGACACCAACTGTTTGCCCAAAACTGGGCTGCAATGGTTTTATTATCCCGTGCCAACCCTCTGCCTGGTTGCATCCCTCTTCCTGGCTGTACCCCTCTGCCTGGCTACACCTTAACTTTTGAGCCTGTCCCTCTGCCTCCCCCTCCTCGGCCATCACATCTGGGAGCTGCTGTGCCTCCTAGACAAACACATATTTACAAATAAAACAAATCAAATCAGAACGTCATTTTAAACATTATAAATCACATAATTAAAAGGTCAAGTTAAAATTTATGCTTTCGTTGGCAAACCATTTTGGGGGGTACACGTTTGTTAGGTTGAGAGGAAGCAGACCGTTTTCAATGTTATTTATGAACAACGATTACATAATTATGTACGAACAATTTGCACAGAGCCTACAGAGTCATTTTATCTAGTCATTACAACAGAACCACCGAGTCACAGCTTACAAATGGCCACGCTTTATTTCCTCCACAATTCTGGAACTCCTGTATCATTGACACCTTGAGACAAACCAAGAGTCAACCCCTATCCTGGAGTTACTCTAAATATCACTTAGGATGCCTACATCAGAATTGCCCGAGTCATTTGCTAAAAATGTGTACTGCATAAAAATGAGCCACCTTGAATCTACTGTGTGAGAATCCACATGCAGAGCTTGGGATTTTAACGAATGCTTTTCCGTTCAGGATTTGCATTATTAGTAATATTACTATTACTGTGCCCCCATATCAGGATAATAAGTCAGTAAAGAGAGGAATAGGCAAAAAAGCTCAAATCATCCTCATAACCACTCTAGAAATTCTATAGGTAATATTTTAAATTGATGAATCAAGAATGAGCAGTACATGCATATCATAGAATAATATGGAGAAAGACATCAGAAGAAAGAGCCAGAAATACTGGAATTAGCCACGTATGGGGGAAAGAATACAGGGCAGGAGTGTGGGGAGCGGGGTACTATTGCCTTTGTTATTAACTTTTAGCACTATTTGATTTTTTCCACCCACATAGCAACTTAATAAAAATAAAAATGCACCAAGAATAAAGAAAATAAAATATTCTGTTATTCAGACTTTTAATTTATCTGGATTAGTGTTTCCATCCCATTTCCATACATCTATGGCAGTAAAATGACACTTCTTGAAAATAAACAAACAGAAAAACCACATAGGAATCAAGGACGACTGGTTTTTCGATTTTGGTTCACTTGGACAGAAAACAAAATCTACCAACATACTGTTTTCGCCCTGCGCTTAGCCGTCTACTTCATTAAACGAACAAAGAAATTTCATAGGAACTCTCCTCTTGACAAATGTGCAAAAACACTAGTAAATTACTACAAACGATCAAAAATGGATTCTAAACATAACATAAACCACTTCAGATTTCCTGTGTGCTGGCTACATGATTCCTACTAAAATGTAGCAGCATATGGCATAATTCAATATTCTCTAGAAAGTCCTGTAATTTTTCTTTCCCCAATCTTATGTCGAATGTGTATAAGAGGCGCTTGAGTTCTTATGTTAGGACATCAGGAGGCTTGAGATTACTTAGAATTCGGAGGTTGGGAGGGGACTGCTCGGGACAAAGACAGATATATCGAGAGAAGAGAATAAACATGGGGGGATAGCTAGCTGTGACAGAGGCCAGCCACTGTGACAATAGTGCCCTTCTATCAGCAAAAAAACAAACAAACAAAACAAACAAACAAACAAAAAACCAGACGGTACACAAGCCAATGGTATCATGTCTGTTTTCTACACTGAGTGAGCTAAATTTTCTTTCACTTTAGGTGCATCATGCTTCATCATTGCCCAGTCAGGGATTACAGTGAGAAAATATTTAACTGTAGAGTCTGGGGTTCCGAAGATGCGTGATGACTAGCCGTAGGCGACAAACTGTGACAGCTGTGGATATTAATACTAAGATAGATGATTTATCCATCGCTCATTTCTTCTGTCACTGGGAAAATCTCAAGATCTACAACATGCAGGGGATTAACTGGACACTTCCAAAGCAATGCCTCTTTCTCAAGAAGACCTTTCTTTTACGTAAAGTGTCACCCAAGTTCCTTCAGGTCACGTCTTTCCTCCGCGGCCCTCTCTAACAATCTGAATTCATTTCACTGCTGGTTTCAAAGACCATGCCAAGTTGGCTCAAGTCCCCTCAGAACACATACCGACCTCTGTGACAAGAGATGCGTTATCGTTTCCATTTAACTCCTGAGAGGGAGCCCAGAAGGGCCATAGCCATGATATCAGCGCAGACAGCATGAGATAACTACTGTATCTACGGCAGACTCTGGCCCACCGCAGGGAAGAGGCGAGGGGTGTTTGAGCATTTTGTCAGTACGATAGCTCCTTTTCCGCCTCTCCTCTTGCCATTTTTTTTTTTTCTGGCAAATGTTAAAGGGATTGGTCCACCCAGTCATAATCTTATTAAGTGAAGCCAAATCTAAATTACCCTTGCAGGCTATTTCTTCTTCCAGTCTGAGCAGTAGAACTCAGAAAGTTGGCTGTAACAAAGGTTCATTATGTGTCCTATAGAGCTTTTAAAAAGATTTGGATTAAATACTGAGTTGGAGTTTCCTAATTGAGAAAACTTTCATAAAGGAGTTCAGATTCTTCCTCCAATGTTTTGAAGTCTCAAATGTTTTGAAGCCTTCATTGCCTTCTGGAACTCAAGAGTTCGCCTTCCCTCAGAGGCATTGGGAATAAAGAAAGAGGTTGCCTAGGTAGTGTTCTTCACTGTGAATCCCCGAAACCAAACATAAGACAAGGGAAGGAAAAGTGTGGGAAACGGTCCCCAGAACTTGCCCCTCATAGATCAGGCTCAGCAAAACAGAGCAAGAATCTTGAGTCCTAACGAATGGGAAATTTTTCAACTGCAAGTCTCTAATATTTTCAAAATTAAAGCAGCTTCTTGAGTCCGATAATTTGGACATAATTCCTAAAAGGCCCATCATTTGATGACAGGCAGTTTCTACATAAGTTGGGCAGTTTTCATTAACGCCAAGATGATTCTAGAAGTTGTGACCAATAAGCACCATGGAAGAGGTCGCTAATTTCCTTCTCAGGAGAGTCATTTGTACTGCCTGCTGCTCAGTATCCCATTACTGCCATCACATTTCAAGATCAGCAATATTGTGCAAGAAAGTAAGTTCCCTGGGGGCAGGGACTCCATGCTACACTCACCGATAATGTTTCACACTTCTGCATGGTGTCTGCCATTCAATAAATATTCAACGGATGAAAGAAGTAACACCCCAAACACAACCACCAGGGACAGCTTAGACAACTCGGCATCTTAGGATAATCACATCCAGGAGAACACAGTATTAATAAGATGCCTTGTAAACAAACATCTTTTACTTTTCTACTGCATCTATACAAGCCAGTGGAAAAAGAATGCTAACCTGGAGCCCTCAGGAAAGCACTAGAAAACGAACACCAGCCACAGCTCTCCAACGAATTCTTTGAAGATTTGCTTTGCAGCCAGATGTTGGTTCTAGTTTCCAGCTAGGTCATTTCATTGTTAAGGAGCACAGGTCTAAATGCCTCATCTGAATGCGGCAATACCTACCCCCAACGATCATTGTGAAAACTAAACAAAATATCTCGCCTAAACCTTCACAGGCCCTCTTTAAGGTCGTGATGATATAAAAAATATCTACTTTGATTAGTTTTCAATTCATTACGTCAGATTAAAATCTTTTAACTGAGGTAATATCTAGAATTTTTTTTTAAAGCATGCTATTACAAAGTCGTGCAAGGCAGTTAGTCTCACTTCATTAGGTAAAAGAAACCTTTATTATAACTGATCTTTCAGCGGTACCAAAAAATTCAGAGATAATAAACATCAGTAGCTGGAATTCATGCTAACGAGCTAGTCATCCTAAAATATTTGTCCAAAAGTTTCAAAACATTTCAAAAATATTCTTCCCATATTTCCATTAGCTTTGTCCAAATCAAGAGCCTTTTCTTCCACAAGCTTGTGATTCTATTGCCTCAAGGTTTGTGAAGCATGTCCCTCTACAGCAAACATGAGTATTTATAAAGCAATTAACTAACTGGAATGGAAATGACTGGTTAAACTAACCCTTTATTTACCTTAAATCTCTCTCTTCACACTCACTACACACATTTATAACATATACATGTGTGTACGTGTGTGTGTGTGTGTGTGTGTGTGTGTGTGTGTGTGTATTTTAAGAAATGTGCTCTTCAGAGAGGAGGGGTGATTTAATTTTTGATTTTCCTGTTTTGAGAAAATGCTTTTATTAAAGGTGAAATTCCAGTGAAAAATTCATGCCGCCTACAAAGTGCATTGGCAATTGCTGCCTCTGTCCTCACCCTGCCCAGAACTGACTGGCACTCTCTTCCACTGGGCCTCAGCGGACACGTCCCCAAGGGAATAATTCTGGATAATTCAGTCCAGTCATCCTGTCCCTCAAGTTATCTCTGACGACTTCTCGTTTTACCCTCATGATTTATTTTTTTCCAAATACGGGTGACAGACCACATGTGTCAGAATAACAGAGAGTTTGGGTAAAATGCAGATTCCCATGGAGGGCCCAGATTTCAGAATCAAGATCTCTGGGGTGGGACTCAGAAACCTTCATTTTAGCCAGCAACCCATGTGATTCTTAGACTGAAATTTGAGCATTGTCGATCAGCACACGATCAAAGGTGACTGTCATCTATTCCCATGGCCCCAGTCATGAGACAAGTTAGAGACACCATACATCTATAACTCTGGGAAAGACCCCCACTCCTACCCCACTTCTGTGCCTAGATGTCTAGTGGACAAGAGAAGCTGAACACACTTGCCATCATCCACACTCAAATCTGTCGTCTACACGCCGGAAAGAAGTCTGATCAGGATTCTTCACTGCTTAAATCCTTCAGTGGCTCCTCTTTGCCCTCAGGAAAAAGGTCAGCAAAGAAATTTCCGACTGCTTCTCTCTACCTACTGTTCCCCCTGCCCTCTAGGTTCATCCTAAGCCATGTCTGGGATGTTTCATGCTTTCTCCGGTCCCCGAGCCTGTTCGCATGCTCTTCTTTCTGCTTCCCTTCCAAATGCTTCCTTCCTCTGGTACATCCACGTTTGTTTTCCAGATTTCAGCCTGGCTAGTCCTTCTTCGGGGAAACAATAAAGAACAGCTTGTCCCCCTCTCCCCAAACCAAGGTCAGTTTCCCTCCGTGTAGCCTCACTGGCACCTTCCACTGGTCTCTGAGCACCAGTTTCTCATGTGCAGAGCTTCTAAGTACTTCATACCACTTTACGGTCCTTATCATACTGTCCCGTAGCTGCTAGTTCGCTCACTTTCATTCTTCGCCGTAGCTCTGTGAGACAGGCTCTACATGTTTCCTACCCACGACGCCGCCTCCAGCGTGAAGTATGAGGCCCAGCACACGAAAGAGCATCACATGTACTTGCGAAATCAATCAATACACAAATGAGTGGTCCTCGCTGCCTAAACTCCCTCAAAAGTGAGGAGGATGCTTGTGCACCTGTGATATCATCCCAAGGAAGAGAGTAACCTCAGCAACGTCAGGCGGCTGGCTCTCCATGAAGGCTGCATGGACTTTATTGAGGCTGAGCATACGAATGATGCAGGTCAGACAGGGGGGATGTTTAGAATGAGTCTTGGCTCCCAGAAGTAAAATCCGAGTGGGAGGTGCTGAGAAAAGAGTCGACCTTGGGTAATAGAGTCCTTGATCTTGGTCCCCTGATCAGAGAATGGCTCCTGGTCTGCGAACATGTGCAGTTTCTTCCTCACCTCCGCTGTTCATACCATGTGATTTATGAAGGAATCAGAACTCTAGGCTCCGGTGCGGACAAGCTCCTTGGAAGTTGAGAGGGGGAGGCGTGCTCTTTGTCAGTGATGTTCTTTTCCTCCACAGCTATATTGTGGACACGATGATGTAATCCCACAAGCGGCTCATTTCCAAAACGAGACTTCCCTTCCCCGAAGAGCAACATCATCCAGGGGGTAATTACATCAGTTGTTGAGCAGGTCATCCCTCAGCGGGGCTGCTGCTCCTCGGTCCTCTGGAAACCTGTCGTTTTCCTTTCCCATCCTGAGCACTGATGAGGGTCTTGCAAAGCGGACCAGGCGCTGGGGTGTTTCCTACGGCAAACTCACATTTTCACCCATCGGACCCCCTTCTGAGTCAGGGCAAGCGGCACCTTTCAATTCCACGGGGAGGCAAGAGATGCGAAGCATAAAACCACGTGACGTTTTTCTTTCTTTCTTTCTTTTTCTTTCCATTTTGTGTTGTGATTTTTACCTCCTGGGAATTTGTCTTGTATCCACCAGATTTACAGGGGGAACGTCAGACACGTTCTAAGAAAAAGTTCACGGCAACGTGGTTCCTCTCTAGGGCGGAACATCTCGGAAAGCGTTTGTGACGAGGGCAGGCAGACCCGCATCGAAGGGGTCAGACGCTTGAGGCGCTAAACGAGCCCGAGCCACATTTAGATCGGAAGTGAAACAAGGAGCTCCTCTCTGTGTCTGGTTTCGCCTTGGAGCTTTTGCGAGGGGTGCAGGATTTCGCCTTGGCCTTTCCAAGGTGATGGTAAGGTTCGTACGCAGACTTTCTAAATGGGAATCTGAAGGTTACAAAACGAAGCCTGCCTTCGATACTAAATCTCTGCTTGCCTTTGCTAACTTTAAAAGATGAGAACCATCTGAAACTTCTCCATCTGTGCTAAAGGTGAGATTTGCTTTTATATTCTAGTGTGTGAGGGTGTGGAGGGGTGGGAGGAGCAGGCTCCTGCCTGGTTGCTAAGACAGGAAATGTTTCCTTATATTCCCAGGTCTCTTCTTTGAAGTCAACCAATTTTTCTACAGCTCATAATTAGAGCCTTCGAATCAATATGTTCTCTGTGTTCTCCTAGCAAAGGTCGGATGGCAAACCAGATGTGGTTGCTGATGACTCCAAACCCCAAAAATGCAGCTCAGGCCTCTGACAGTGGTTTTGGATAGTGGCATGGACGAGATAGTGGATTTTAAGCCAAAGTGAAATAAATGCACCCCTTCTCCAATACTCACTCATAAAATCCAACTACGGGCTTTTGTTGACAAGCTTAAGTGTCTTTGGAAGAGGCAGCCAACAGAAGAGCCCGGATCTCCCAGGAGAGAGCAGCACAGGGGGCAGTGAGGTTAAAGTGTCAGGAATAAGACGTTAGACATGCGGCTTCCGCACCCAGCGACAGCTGGCCGGCGGAACACGCAGAAATGCTCGTCCTCAGGCCCACCCCAGACCTACTGAACCTGAGCCTCGGAGGGTGAGTCTCTCTGTGTTTTAACAAGCACTTTGGGGGGTTCGAGTTTGAAAATCACGGCTTCACTCAACGGTTTCCGAACCTGGCTAATCGTTAGCATCACAAGGCGGCATTCAGAAATTCTTTGCTTCTAAGAGCTGCTCACACTTGCTGAACCAGAGACCAACGGCTGACAGGACGTGAGCAGCACCGTGCACCGCTGCCTCGGCGGGGCGAGCGCCTGCCTGGCATGCCACGGGACGCTGACGGCGTGTTCATTCCCGCTTCACCCGGTCCCAGTCAAGTCTCCCGAATCTCTTTTGGATGTACTTGCAAGTTGATTTCTGCTTTAAAATTAAATCGATTTCTGTCTCTGTTAATAAAACGATGGTGATATTGACTAACACCAATATTTTACCCGAAAATTCTGAATCTGCAAGAACTACGTATTAAGTGATAAACTGCCTGTTGCTCTCTCCTTACCCCCACCACCCTCCTAAAAAAGGGAGGCTTTTCCTATGAGCTGGAAGCATGCATCTGGCAGGAGAATTGAACAAAGGTGTTTTGTATGAGGAGAAAGTTACTCAGATAAAACTGGAAAACTAGGAACCACAGAGGACAATACAGTATGAGGAATTTAGCATCCACTATAGGTGATAAAGACGACACGATCGCTTTAAAGAAATTCAAGTCTCGGTTCAGATCCAGATTAATTTCACCCCCAGGAACTAAAAGAAATTGCAGATATTATCTTAAAATGCAATCAGTAATCAGAGAAATTGTGGAGAGCTGTAAAAGTGCCTGAGATGGGACAAGGGTAAATACTGCCCTGTTTGAAAGGCAAGGAAAAGCTCAATCTTGCAAAGTGCAAGCCCAAGAGTTTAACAATTTGCTTTAGAAATTTTTCAGGGATTGCATTAAATAGGTAGGTCTTGACGTTCAAGAAACCAAGTTAAGTTACTATGGTCACGTGTAATGATTATTCAAGAACAAATGACAGTGAAAAACCCTTTCAGGCTTGTTTTCTTTCGTCACTGGGAATCAAAGGATATCTGAGCCAAGCTGTCTCTTTATTTCAGTAAGGTAATTGGCACACATCCTATTATTTTCCTGGGAGAGGATAGAAAAATATGTGAGATGAGTGATAAATGTCACATGAAACAAGTTTTTATCAGCTTCCTAAATATGAACAGGGAATAGATTATGGTCTTGATTGAGTTTTCTTTAAAAGCCTTAACACTTTACAGTGTTCTCATTTATCTTTTTTGGAGGGTGAGGGGATGGGGGGGGCCGGTTTTCTAATGTCAATACTGAAACTCTCAAGCCATTTTTCCCCAAATGCTACTTTACCTACTCATAAAAACATGCATTGTTTTCCAAGAGCTCTGTTCCCGAGGTGGGGTACACCCTTAGCTTTCTTTGCTTCAGCCCTGGTGCCCAAAGCAAGGTCTCGGGGCTCCAGACTCAGAAAATGTCCCGTTGTTCAGCCCCATGGGTTCAGAGCACTCCGTCTTCAATGGAAGCCCTTTCTGGTCAGAACTAGCAGACAATAGAGAGAAAGTGGTATTACGCTAATGGGTCAAACTTTTCAGGTGCTCAACCATAAAGGAAACGCGTGTTTCCCCTTTCATGATTAGCTGAACTTTTTTGTGATTTTCCTCTTTGTATCTCAGTAAAGGCAAGTTGGAAACGCTGTCACAGCAACAACTAAAGAAGGGCTTGCATCTCCAAACGCCTACAGCCCATGAGCACCCCCATTCCCCTCGAATTCCCAGCAGGTCAGTATCTCATAGGCATGTGCTGATTTCATTGATAACAACATCAGTCTTAATAGGTATCGCTTTCATACCTCTTATGTACTAGGCGCTCCTAACAAATCATTTCATCTTCGTCCAACACTGTGCAGTATTATTATCATTGTCCTATTTTACAGATGAGGAAATAAAGGCACATAGTAGTTAAGCAACCTGTCCAAGGTCACACAGCTAATTGACGGTCAAATCTGAACTCACCATCATTTTGTCCCCAGAGTCTAGTTTCTCTAGGCCCTGTTTACCTTATCCTGACTTCTGTACACATGTCCCTAAACCCAAGAGAATTCCAGTGCTCATCTGTGTGCACCTTACGAGTCCATCCAGTCATGACATACGGTATGAAATGAGGGGCTCCTTACTGTGACATCACAAGGGCACTCAGTGTTCTGCTGTCTCCACAGGGGAGAGGACACCACAAGGCACAGAGACGCTACTCCGTAATACGCACATCGCCGGTAAGAGAGCAAAAGAAATTCGGAAACATCCTTCAAGAAAGACGGAAACACTGATAATATGTCAACAAGCTAAAGTTAATGATCAACGAAAATCATTTGGTACCTGTTTCTGCTAACATAAGATGCGTTGAATGTGCGGATACTCTCTACTGTGCTACCTCGACCGGTCTACGTAGTGAACATAGAAACTATAAAGGCTATGGAGGTTCACTTACGACCTTAACCCCCCAATACCGTTTTCCTGTAAGACTTTAAGTTACCCACCAAGAACTCTTATACTGGGTGTTTTCGGGGACTGAGTCCCCCCCTGATGGGAGGAAATTCTGTACTCCGCGCTACTGACTCGGCACAGCACTATACAGGCGGGCAGAAGACGAACGAGCTGTTTTGACTGGCTCGAGTTCATCGCATCACAATGACGCCTTCAACAGCCATTGAACAGGGACATGGGACCACCTCACACACATTCACAGAGCACAGCATGTCTCGTTTCAAGGCCATCTGTCCTCACTTTGCCTCTAAACACAACTGTCACCCTGGGCATCCCAGGGAGCGTCCCAGCTGCCATCTCTCCTCTGTAAACAGTGAGCGCGGCTATACATCTCTTGCCCACACTGTCACCGCCGTCAAGACGCCGGGGCCCTTCCCGGTCGTCTCCTCTTGGCTTTGCTCTCTCTTGTTGCTTCAGTCTCAATTTGCCTTTCCTATTTCCCCACGTTAGGGAAAGAAAGGAAAAAAAAAAAAAACCTTCACAACACGCCTTTTTTATAGATGTCGTAATCCTCCTTCGGTTTCATTCATTAGCTTATTCATGTGTTTCATCCATCCAGTGAGTGCCCAGAGAACACCAGCGTTTGTCAGACACTCTCCTGGTCCTTCAATGATGAAGGACAGCAGACATGGCCTGTAGAGTAATCAGACCGCAGACAATGAAATAATCTCAACAGACTATAATTAGACTCAGAGGTCCATGTGATGAGAGCAAGGAGAGGGAGCGATGGGAGACCCTTAAGTGCTTTGAGCAGAAGAAAGAAATGAGCAGACTTTCATTTTTAAAAGCTCATTGTGTAGAAAAAAAGTTCACAGTGGCCGCTGTTTGACTGTAGGCGATGATTATCAATGCCTGCTATAAACTGCAGAGGAAAGGTCGATGAGAAACTTTAAAATGGATGGATCAGACTAACAACCCACAGATCAAATCCGCAGATTAAACTTAGCCTCAAAAAAAAAAAAAAAAAAAAAGGTCCAATCAGACCTTAAGTGCCCCCTGATGGAAGTTCACGACACCGACTGTAAAGTATTCTTTCTAGAAAATCAAACCTATGTCTGAGCAAGTCTCTAGACATAACTACCAGTTTTCAAAAGACAGAAGGATACGTTAAATGACACTATGGAGATGGTATCAGAACCTGGGAAATTTTAGTACACAATTTTGTGATTTCTTCAACAAATACATTATAATGACAAAAAAAAAAGAATTTAGTATTAGAAGAAACTAAAAAGACTAAACTATAATGTTCTAAACTTGTCAGAATCCAAACAAACCAATCATATGAGAGAAAAAAAAAACGTGAGAGAGAAATTCAAATGCTGACTGACCATCTAGTAACATGAAGAAATTATTAGTAGCTTTTTAAAAATGTGGTAATGGATTCATGGTTGCTCTTTTAAAGAGTTCTTATTTTTTTAACACGCACTGAAATATTACAGATGAACCGATAGAGCATGTGCTCAGAATATCCCAGTGTATATGAAGAGAGTAGGCAGAGGTATGAATGAAATAAGACAAGCTGTGTGTTGGGTACCGACGGTGCGTACAGGCTTATTACGCTAGTCTCTCCACGTCTGCATATGTTAATTTTACATTACAGAAGTTTCGAAAAAGGAATGGAGGATTTCAGTAATGGTTGCACAAGTCTAAATTTACTAAAAAATCACTGACTTGTACACTGAAGCAAGTGGATATGCAATGGTATGTACATTATATTTCAGTAGAGTTGTTTTTTTAAAAATGCAAAATAAGAGGTCTATTATACTTTAAACCTATTTAAATCTTATTAAAATTTTAAACCCATTAAAACTTGAAAAGTGACAAAATGAAAAGAGTAAAAGATGAGACTAGAGAGGAAACCTTCACTAGAGATCAACCAAGAGATGATGATAGCTTACACTGGGATGACCGCGATGGAGGTGGAGAGAAATAGATTCAAGAAATGCTTATGACATGAACTCTACGGGACCTGGTGGGTGGTGGGCGGTGGGAGGCGGGGAGAGGAAGCGTATTGTTCCTGGGTGTGTGGTTTTCAAGGGGACGAAGAGTCACGTACTTGCTGAGACAGAAGACCGCAGAGACGCAGGACAGGCGGAGGGTGATCGTGAGTCCTGTTACGACAGCCGAGGAACGAGCAGAGACAAGCAGGCGCAGCTAGATTCCAGGAGCCACAGCACGCGCAGTGATCACGGGCAGTTCTGAGCTCTCTGGTTCTTTTTAGGAATGGCAGCCTGTTGTCAAGCCAGGATTTCCAGGCTGAGACATCTGGGGAGTCTGGAAGACTGATGACCCCAAAAACGGCAACAAAAGATGCCCTTTCGAAAAGTCAGAGCTGGTAATCTTTTAAAAATAAAGCTTAAAAACAATAGATCACTAATTTTTTAACATTTGTTATATTCGAGATCATCTTTAAAAGACAGTTTAACCCAACGAGATTAATGATTATGATTGATAGTGCTGATTATCCTTTTATCACTCTTTTCTAAGTTTGTTGTTCATAGGTCCTTGATCCTTTTGATCATTTATTTGGTTGTGATTGTTGTCACACAAATAGTTTATTGGTTTAATTTGGTGCTGGTGTGTTTTATTCATTTATTATCAACATTTCTTTACATTTTGTTTTTCTCCAGGGTTTGCAATAGTGATTCCTTCCCATCTCATGTGAGGGTACCCTCGAGAAGGGGTGTAGAAAGGCATGGTGTCTGCTTTCTGTACGTACGCTGTATCAGGTAGCAGAATGCGAAACAAGAGTCACAGAACATCTGCTCTTTTTCTGATGGACAGTTTAAACAAAGGAAAATTAAATATATAGCAAACCGAAAATAAGCCAATTTTTTTTTTTTTTTTTTTTTTTTTTTTTACTAAGACCTATTTGTCTTATGATTGATGCTAGTTTCTTCCGGAGACCATTATTAGGTTTCTGCCTATCAATTTTTGGAGTTCTTGAGAGTACACGCTTTGAGATTTTGGGGAGTTCTTTTTGTGAGCAACTGTAAGAGGCTGCATTGAATTTAAATGAGATTTAGAAGCTAAAATCTCATAGGAAATCACACTAAAATGAGAGGCATCAAGTCTCTGCTGAACTCTCAGCCTTTGCAATCTTTTCAGCTTACAGAAATTTCTCATTCCCAGTCTTCCTTTGTACGACAGCTCAGTACAGAGTTTGTATTGGAAAACTGATTTCCCTTACTTTTCTCTTATTAAGTTTCTATGCCCCTTACCAACTTCATCCTAATAATTTGCAGATTTCATTTGGCTTCATTTATTCTCATTGTTGCTATTTTGAGCCCTCTCAATTGCTGCCTGACATTCAACTCTGGATGCATTCTTGGGGTTTTTCCTTTCAATTAAATGCTTCCAGAAACAAAATTTCGGAAAAATGGGTTCACCCTAGCTGACTCAGATTTGAAAGCTTTTCCAAAGAGATTTTTACAGGGAAAATATTGCTGGCACCGAGTTCCAGGCTGCAATTTAAATTTGGCTTTCATTTTTCACATCTCCAGCAATGTGAAAATCCCAACGAACTAACAGTCTTCTCTAAGAAGGTCCCGATCTCCGGAATGTGCCTGCTTTCCTTATCCAAAGGAATTTCAAGGTACAGTATAAACTTGCTTTTCTTGCCTTGACCGACTGACTGCAAGCAGCAAAGCCTTTATTTATATTCTGGTTTAAAAGGTTTTCCTTTAATGGAAATTTTTGCTGTCTTCCTTACAGAATGGTATGAAGATGAGTGAGCTCAGTTGTATTGTGAAACTTTGCATATGCAAAGTATGCTTTTTATTTGCTTTCAATGATTCCTTCCCAAGGCAGCCAAACAAGATTCTAATAAATTCTTAAAGGTACAGCATCATTTCCTCTTCAAAGTGTAGTCCATGGACCAAGCACATCGATCTGCTGCTCTGGAGCTTATTAGAAATGCAGAATCTTGGGCTTCGCCCTTGACCTACTGAATCAGAATCTGCATTTTAACCAGATCCTCAGATGATTCATATGCACTTTAGTCTGAGAAGCGCTGCGGCCAGATTCCAGATACTGCTGTTGCTACTGGTGATGGTCCA
Source organism: Rousettus aegyptiacus (assembly GCF_014176215.1). Lineage (NCBI taxonomy): Eukaryota > Metazoa > Chordata > Mammalia > Chiroptera > Pteropodidae > Rousettus > Rousettus aegyptiacus. The sequence continues at coordinate 39,579,825 of NW_023416288.1, read as the reverse complement.
CGGACTGTATTCTTAAGATGCCAAAATCTAGAGAATAGAAGAAAAACTTGTACTGTGGAAAACAGGTAGCTAGAGTGAGCCAAAGGCTGGATAAAAACCCCAGGCAGTCTTGGACCCCAGTAGGTAGAGAATTTGGGGAAAGGTGCTTTGGACATATGTAGAAGAAAAAGAATTTCTGGAGGGAGAAGATAATAATGAAGGCCTTTCACACAGAGACACACACGCGCACATGTGTGTATGCGTATATTATAATTTCTGAATTTCATAACAGTCTTCTAAGATATATATTTTCCTCATTCTTATAGAGGAGATAACTGATATTTATTGAGTTTAAGGAGCTTACCACACAAGAAGTCAACAGTGTGCACGAATTTGAAGCTAAATTTAGCTAACATTTCGTGTAATAAGTGATTTTATTTTTTTCATTTACAGTTGACATTTACTATTACTTTGTATTAGTTTCAGGTGTACAGAATAGTGATTAGACATTTATATAATTAACAAGTGACTTTAAATGTGTATGTACAACTAATTAAACATTAAAAGTAGACTTTTGACTATCCCATCTAAAGCCCCCAAACTATATTTACCCAAATTGACCAAAAATTTTTTTCTGTTGAATTTTCACAATAAAAAAAAAAATGGATGATACTCTTCCTAACACTGACACGTGTGTGTTCCTAATACTCAAGGAAACACAGAAACAAAATTACACAACAACACAATAGACATTAGCAGTGAGCTATGTACAAAATGCATATAAAGGAAGAAGCTGGTGATTGGGAGGATCAGGTAAGTCTTCACAGGAGATGACATCTGAGCTAAGTTTCAAAGGTGCAACAGAAAGAGAATCGAAGGAAAAGACCGCGAACATAAAATACCACACGCTCCGAGTCACGAGGGTGAGAAGACACAGCACGCTTGAAGCCTGTGATTATTAAGATGTGTGAGGGAGGGTGGATGTAGGAAAATATTTGCAGCTGAAAGCAATCGTTTCACCTGCTGACCCTGGGAGGACGGAGGCAGAAACATAGTGGTACCTTATCAGAAAATCACCTGGAAGGTCCCCTTCTTTCTAAGATTGCCTTAGTCCAACAAACAATACTTGTCAGCCATTTTCCTGCTCTCATATACAAGCAACTGGTCAACACAGAACCACAGTATGAGCCTAGAGATACAGGCAAAGTGATGCTCTTGAAGAAAAATGTTTTTGGGGTTTTTAATTTTCTGGAAACAAAACCTAAAACTGGCTGAACAGGTCAAAAGAAAAGACTCAGAAATCCGACCCTCAGTTTAGTGGAGTTTTTTCCATCCCATCTCTCTCCTTACTCCTGGGGTGGCTCTCTCCCTACAGGGCAGCCAAAGAAAACGACTGATCTTCCACATTTCTAAACTCTGTGTAGAGCGTATACTTTTCGGCCACAAGACACTTACATTTTTGCATTTATTTTTTAGATTTCATTGTATTAAGCACTAATTGTTATTACATAGATAGTAATGGTATGACTAGGTAACCAAGTCTGCCACTGACATTTGGAGGTGGGAAATAAGGTCAAAACCCTTGTCTTGCATGCAGTGGCTAAGGTGGCCCTTACTAAAACACATGGACAGTCTTTCCTTGATGCAAATCCTCCCTTTCACCAATGGAGCATCTGCATGGGTGGTTTTTAAAAATCTACTTCATCTCCTTTTTCAGTCATGAAGAGTTCAGAAAAAAAAAAAGGCTAATTTTAGAGCATTCGGTAATAAGCATGTTCAAGAATTCTGCTTTAACACATTAATTTTACTATTAATAAAATAGAGCTGGATGGTATTTCCTTAACATGATGCTATGTCGGCCCCAAAAACAGCCCCGTGGGCAATAAAAAACGCTGGGACATTGCCATTCAAGTTAGAAACAAGACAAAGACATCCACCATCACCGGTGTCATGCCACATCGTGCTCAAAGTGTCAGTCAGCAATTGTACAAGAGGAGAATTAAAACCTATACACGTTTTACAGAGGAAGTAAAATTATTATTGTCAGATGATACGTCGATTTATATGGAAAGCTCAAGCATGACTCTAATAAACATTTCAACTGGATGTTATTTAGAACTAAACAGACTAAAAAACTGATACAATAAAAACAACATTGTGGAAAATTACAAAATGATAAATTACATAATATTAAGATAAAAACAATAAGAATAATAATTTTAAAAATCTGGCTAGGTGGAGGGCCAGGGAGGGAGGGAACAATTGGGGAGATTGGTTTATAAACTATATAGATGTCTAACCAATGGGCTGTGCACTTGAAACTAATTTAAATAAATACATTTAAAATATGTATCTTAAAAAAAAAACCTGGGAAAAATTACTTTTTTAAATCTCAGACTGGAAAGGCCATCCTCATAGTTATACCAAATCCAGACACTGATAAAGAACAGCTGGGAGAATTTAAACTACCTAAAAATAAAAATATTCTGCATGAAAAAAATACTATAGAATCAACAAAGAAAAACTGGGAAATATAATACATATCACAGACATATGGTCAGTTTCTTTAATTTATAAAAGCTCTTGGAAATCAATACAAAAGACTAACAAACCAGTAGAGAAATAAACAAAAGGCAGTTCACAAAAATGGAAGTATATGTGGCTCAAGTACCATATTTCGTCAATTCTAAATTTGTTATATTTTAACACTTCTGAAATCTAATGAATCTTATAATCAATGATTTCTTAAATTTGATGAATTGCAGTACATAAAAAGGTATTTGTTTGCGCTTATAGTAAGAGAAATAAAATTAAGACTCAAATGGATAATATTTTTCATCAATCATGCTGACATAATAAAACAATAAAAATACTGTATTGGCAAGGTAAGGACCAAGAGCCACTCCTACACACTATTAGTGTAGCTAAAACTCACTACAACTCTTACAGAGAGTAGTTTGGCAAAAGCATGAAAATGTATGTACTCTTTGATCCAACCACTCTAGTTCTAGGAATTTGTCCTAAAAAAATATTCTCACATGTGTGAAATGAAATAAATATAAATACATATTAATTACATCATTGTTTATTAAAGCAAAATATTGGAAAAAAATACACTTGCATTCATAAATAAATTACGTATACCCATAAGTATATTATTCTATATTTATAAATGAAATAATATGCAATCATTAAAATGAGGCAGCTCTTAAATACATTGATTTGAAACAATATGTGAGATATATCATTAAGTTAAAAAGCAACATAGAACAGAATATATAAACACTATCATTTGTAAGGATAACAAGCATAAGTAAGTGGAAATAAAACTAAACTGTTCAGTAACAGGGGTGGGTAAGAGACTTCATTTTCACCATGTATCACCTTGTATCTTAGGAATGTACACGAGCATGTGAAATGTATTCAAAAGAAATAAAACGTTCATACTATATGCATAAAGATCGCAACCCCCTTAAGAGCAGACGGTTGAGAATCATTGACTAGTCCCTTGTTTCAGAAATAAGAAAATTCATCTATGACTTAGCAACTTGCCCAGGATCATGCCATCATCTCAACTTCCTTTCCAGTGCCAAGGTTCTAGTTCTATGACTTTATCTTTATTTATTTTAATGAATATAGCGAATTACGTATGGAAGAGCCAGGTTTAAGTACCAGTCATTGAATTCCAACCTAACCCAGGAAAAGCTTCTCAGAAAACTGTACCGGGAAGGTGCCTTGGCAGAGAAGGGCCTGTCTTCTCGGAAACAGGCGGGGTGAGCCTGATGTGCTCCTCGAGCCTCCCTCATTCTGTCAGAACAAAGCACGCTCACACAAAACGGGGACCGGCTGCTCTATTATCTGGGATAGTTTGCACTAGAAGGCAAGCTGGTCAGCAAGCTCACGCTCTTCTCTCCCTCCGCATCCCAAAGAAGAGACCGATCGTCAAGGACACGTGTCTGAGAACCGAAACATCGCGTATCCAAGCAACACGCCAACATTAGCAACGCGTCTCCCAGGGACTCCCGGGGACTGCGTGGTGTCAATCTTTCAAATCTACCCTGTTGCTACTTAAGCATCATGATGGTGACCTTTCCTCAAAAGTGTTTCATGTTCCCAGCAGCAGTAGCTTCGCCCAAGGAGAACATCCCAGGTTAGCGGTTTTGATTTCTGAAGTGCTCATCAGATTTAGCTCCGGCTGTTTGCGTATGCTCTGCTCTCTGGTTTTATCATCATTCCTCCTCTTTTCCTTGGCAAGTAACAGAATTTAGTGAGGCCTCTCCTTTCCACAGAAACCCAGCCAAAAAACACATGATAGTTTTAGGGATTCACTTCCACACTGTGAAACCTATTTCTTAATTAAGAGGACATAAACCAAAATCTCTCTCAGAATTTAAAAATTTGTCATATTTAACCTACATTTGCTAAAGCTTTTCAAGTGAAATCAGTATGGTGTATGTATTTTTAAATAGAGTAGAATACACCATGATTACGTTAGAAAAAAACCATTATTTTTGTTTATATCATATTTTTGGCCATTATCCTAGCTGTTATAGCAGCTTGTCTAAATTTTTTTAAAAGATGGAATTAGAACTCTGTTTTCTCACTTGGTAAAAGAAAAATAGTATATAATATGCAGAGCTGCTAAATATATAGGAAAGCACACCTTTATATATACTAATGAAAATCGGCAATGTATAACAAAAGACTAGTAAGAATATTAATACCTTTTGTCCCAGCAATCATATTTCTAAAAAGTTAATATCTTAGGGAAAAACTTAAGGACACAAGGAAAAATTTAACCTCAAGGGTGTTCCTAGTGCTTAAATAAAATAAATTGGTAAAATGAAATGAAAAAGTAACATAAAATGATTCCAGAGAGCTTACAAATTCCAAAATGGTTACAGTAAGGACTTCTAAAAATCCATGCTTCCAAAAAGCATATGGAAATTAAACAATACACTCCTAAAACCAGTAAGTCAAAGAAGAAACAAGAAGAAAAATTTAGAAAATGCTTTGAGGTCAATGAAAATAAAAACACAACAACCAGAATTTATGAGACGCAACTAAAGCAGTGTTTAGAGAAAAATTTATACCTGTAAACAACTATATAGAAAAATGAAAAATCTCAAATTAATAACCTAACCCTCCCTCCAGCTTAAGAAATTAGGAAAAAAAGAGCAATTAAATAGAAAGCAATTATTTTTAAAAGGAAGTAATAAGTACTAAAATGGAAATAAATGAAATAGAGAACAGAAAATGGAAGAATTCAATGAAACCAAAAGTAGGTTCTTTAAAAAGCTCAACAAAATTGACAAACCATTAGCAGACCGAAGAGGAGAAAATGGGAGAAGATTCAAATTACTAAAATCGAGAATGAAAATGGAGGCATTGCTACTGACCTTACAGAAAAGAAAAGGATTGTAACAGAATACTATGAACATGATGATCTGCATAAAATGAAAATTCCTAGACACATGCAAATTACCGAATCTGACTAAAGGAGAAATAAAAAATCAAAATAGACCTATAACAAGTAAGAAATTGAATTAGTAATCTAAAAATTTCCCATGAAGAAAAGCCCAGGAACAGATGGCCTCACTGTTGAATCCTACCAAATGTTTAAAGAAGAGTTCACACAAATCCTTCACACTGTTTTCCAAAAAATAAAATAGGAGGGAACACTTCCCAACTCATTCTATGAAGGAAGGAAGAAGGAAGGAAGGAAAGAAGAAGGAGGGAGGGAAGGAAGGAAGAAGGAAGGAAGGGAGGGCGGAAGGACAGAAGAAAGGAAGAAGAAAGGAAGGAGGGAAGAAAGAAAGGAAGGAAGGAAGGAAGGAAGGAAGGAAGGAAGGAAGGAAGGAAGGAAGGAAGGAAAGAAGGAAGGAAGGGAGGGAGGGAGGGAGGAGGGAAGGAGGAAGGAAGGAGGGAGGGAGGTGAGGAGGGGGGGAGAGAGGGAGGGAGGGAGGGAGGGAGGGAAGGAAGGCTACCTTTCATCTCTCGCACTAGCATGTGCCAGAGCCACAAGGGCACTTAAGACAAGATGTCTGAGCCATGAGCTGCTATTTTAATATAACTTGATTAAGCTGTCCCTAGCCCCTTTCTACCTTCTCTTCTTCAGGGTGGGTGCTCAACATGTGAATATTATGAGATTCATCCGATTGTTACATAAAAGGATAACAGATGGGCCATTTAGTAGATCAGAAAAATGGACAGTTATTGACCACTTTGTGACAGACAAACACGTAATTCTTGCAGACCTCCACCGTGAAGCTCTGGATATAAAACACTTCACTGGAAGGTTTATGAAGGCCTCCAACTTACTTCCAACCAAGGTTATCTTTGAAGTTCTGAGGAGGTGGGAGAAAACAAAGAGGTATCGAGAAGAAGGAAATAGAGGAAATGTCAAAAAGAAGAGAGCCTGGAGAATAAAGTGGGTTCCCTCTCCCCATCGTGTCTTTTTATCACCCCAGGCCCTAGCTCAACATCAGCCTTTGAAAAGCACTTGGCCTCTTTCAGTGAGAATTATGGGACGGTCAGAAACTGAGCAGCCAACAGACAGGATATGTGTCTTCTCATCTAGATGATAAGGTCTGAACAGAGGGTCCCAGAAGGAAAGGTTCTTTAAGAAAAAGGGGGAAATTATTTAAAGCAAAACATCCTTTCTCCGAGTGAATCAGAAGTTCCTGCCGAACTGTCTCTTTTGTAAGTCCTCTAAGAGTATATACCAGTAAGTACAGTAAAGCCTTTTTCACATTATTAAAATTTGAAAGTATAAAAAGTATCACATAATAAAAACAAGGTTCAAGAACAAACCTTCCTATATTTGATTCTTTTTTTATTGGGCGAAGACATATCTTTTTAAAATTTGGGTTGTGATTTGAATCCAAAACGATCTCACTGAACTTTAGCCACAGACCTTTGCATCTTAGCACATGAAACCCACTGTGTTCCAGGCAGGTAAAGTGACGTCAAAATGGGACTCATCACCTAGAAACTTCCATTTCGAGTTTTGACTCTTAAGCTGTTGACGAAGGTTGGATTTCCTCTTTGGGAACGTATGAGAGAATGGTAGGAGGCTGCTCTACCGCTAGAAAAAAAGGCTGAGTGTGAAATATACTCATGGTCGTTGCCAGTTTCATATTCAGGAACTGAGCAGGTGGGCCAGGAGGAAAGAGATGGCGAGAGCTCCTTGCTGACCTCATACTACAAAGTCGCGAAGCCCTGAGAGAGCCCCTGCGACACAGGAGACTTCCCTTCTGCTGAGGCCTTCGAAACTTTGTCGTCTTGGAGAAATAAACATGACAAATGAAAGTTGTTTGGCTTCGAAATTAGACTGGCCTTTTCTCCGAAGAGCCGGGCAGCCGCTGAGCCAGACTCGTGGTGTGCCAGGTCCCCAGCCACTGGAGGATCACATTGCACCGTTTGATTGCATGAGCCCGTGGCCAGCGATGCTCCCCACATGGATCCAGCCAACGACAGCCCCTCTCGCCCTTCGGCCTCGACCCTGTGCACATGTACACGGCGTTCTCAGGGACTGTGCCACCACCGAACGGGAGGGGTCTGTCTGAAGGGTTTGTAGGGTCGTAAAGACAGAGGAGGTAATCCAACCTGCTTCCCTTCAAATTCACGTGGAGAGTCTCTACATTTTGAGGATTCCTAAGAATACTTCCAAAAAAGGAAACGCATTCAAGAACTCATGAATTTGAATCTGCTCTGACATACCAACAGGTCACCGTTTAAAAGCAAGCAGTGCTGTGTTCGAGGGCACTGACCAGACTCCCACTGGGGTGCAGCTGACCTGGACAACTACCGAGTCCGTCAGTGGCCTTCTGGGACAGAGCGAAGCCCATGCTAGACGATTTGACTGTTTTCTAAATGAAGCAAGGTAACCTCACTTACCTCACACGGGGCTTTCACTAACGTTAGTCAACCGTGGGTAAAGGGTATGACTGGAATTCTGCATTCTTGAAACTATCAAATGCTTGGCATTGTTCATTCATTCATCCATTCAGCATGTTTTTGAGTGCCTACTATGTGCAAAGTGCCATTTCAGGTGGTGGGAGCACAACAATGAACAAAACTGTCTTCCTGCTCGAATGGAGCTTATATTCGACCAGGTGGGGGGGCGGGGTAGGGGAGAAAGATAGAGGATAAAACAAGATGGCGATACAAAGCTATGGGGGAAATTAATAAGGTAGATTTGATAAGGAGCGTCAGGTAGCAGCAAAGTAGCAAAGTCACCGTTTTAGACAGTATTGGTTAGGAAAGACCAATACTGTCTAAAATGGTATTAGGGCTGTACCTGTGACATACGCACCAGAAGTTAAATACCCACCAAGTGTAGAAAAAGAAAAAAGAATGTAAAATGGTTAATATTTACATATTTACAATGCTTTATGCTGAAATGGTAGTATTCTGAATAAAATGGGTTGACTATAAAATTATTAAAATTTGTTTCACCTGTTTCTAACTTCTTTGAATATGGCTACTAGAAAATTGAAAATTGCATGTGTGGCTCACATTATACGCCCATCGGACAGAGCACGGGTAAAGTGGGAGTAAAATGGACCTGCCCACCACAGAGAAGCTCCAGATAAAGTGTAGCAGCTCCTTAAGGGAAGAGAAAGGAGGACTCAGGCTGCAACACACTGTCTCCCAGGAGCAAAAACAAAGGCGCTGGCACCTGAAGGCGAAGAGGCAGCTTCCTCCCGCAGCCTCCTGTACGAAGGGCAATAACCAGACACCAAGAAGCGATGCGGCAGGCTCCTCCCCGGAAAACCAACCCAGGAAACGCTGGTTTTAAACATTTAGGTTTGATATAAAAATAAATGCCCCGAATTCAAACAGGTTACCATAGAAAGGTATAGAACTAAAAAGTATTCGGCCTAAGTGCAGGTTACCAGGTAGGGCATCTGTGTGCATCACCCCACGAAATCATCATAACCACCTGGGACTTCTTTTATTAAAAAAAAAAAAAAAAAAAAAAAGGAAAAAAAAATGAGTGTGGGAGTGTTTTTAGCTCCAAAGCCTCTTTCCTCTGAAATCTTCTATTTCATATCTATGGCAAGAAGCAAGGGATCCTCATCCTTTTCATTTTGCATAAAACTCTTCGCGCATGAAATAGTTCTATAGGTCCTGTTTGCTATGGGGTGTATATCATAGACAGAGGAAGAAAACATAAGCTTCCTGGGTATATTTTGCCAAGAAATAGTTCCTCTATTTTATGAGGGAAGGAAGTGAAGCGCAGAGGTATATCCGTTTGCTCAAGGAGCGTCAGATTAAATCTGTGCCTCCTGACTTAAAAGACCAGGCCCTCCCACCAGGGCCCACCTGCCAGACCCTGGGTGTGCAATACCGACTCACGTGTTGGCCCCTGACTCTATTAATACTCTGGTCATGGCTACCTCGCCCCGTGGAAAACTCAGGCCTCGCTGTACCAACATCTGGACAACATCTGGAACAGGGGAAGAACGAGGGTTAACACGCAGAAAGGAGCAACACCTGAACGGACCTCAAGGAACAAGAGGTGCAGAAGAGGCCGGGGGACTCGCTGCTTAGAGGGCCTCGGAACTCTTCTAGAAAACCATCGATCTCACACTGCCTGGTTTCCTACTAAGGCGGAGGCATGCCTTCAGTCAAGCCACCGAAACGCCTCCCCGTCTGAGCTATGGCTCTACAATCGTATAGTAAGTGCCGCTGAGTCCTTGACAGAATTTCACCACTGGAGTCCTCTCCCTGGCTTGTCACTGCTCCTTGACTTATGGGGAAGCTCCCTCTACCTCTAATCACTGTTCTGCTGGCAAAACCCACAAATCCATTTCATGAGCAAAGAATTTCACGCAATCCGAAGTGGATGAGAGTCTCCTGCTCCTCATGCTAGACATATTGGAGGTACAGGCATATCTTAATATTTCAGAGAAGCTTTATCGTTAAAGAGTCAAAAATAGCTTCTCTTCTTTATATTTTTAATGTGATAAGTTGTGGCAGAACTACGATACTAGGCAAAGATGTTTTGCATCTTTGAATATAATTTATAACAGTATCAGCTATTTTAAAACGTACATGACTGTGCATTTATCAAAACTCCTAGATATGTATGCCAAAAAGAGTGAATTTTACTGTGCATAAAATAAAAAATTAACTTAAAAAAAAAGTAAATTTAAAAATGTAGTGATGACCTATTATCAGATTAGCAAAATAATTTCTATTAACTGGTATTTAGAGTCTGTCAAGTAATCTGCTTCCTGGGAAAGTAAAGGCCTTTTCAGAGTTGAGGAATTACAGAATTATGGAGCTGGAAAGGCTCTAGGAGGCCTTGTTTTACTTATGAGGAAACTGAGTCTCAGAGAGGTTAATAGGAACGTTCTGAATCACCTAACTTGCCATATAACTAGGAACCTGGGTCTCCTCACTCTCTGGCCAGTGACCTTTTGCCCACAACGACGCCGGCTAAGGACACAGAACACATCCTCCTGCCTAAATCTGTTCAGAACAATACAGCAGCAAAAGCAAAACTCGAAAAAAAAAAAAATACTGAAAACTTCATTGCACTTTTCCTAGTGTTTGGCCAAATGATTTTACCTAATGATATAAGTTTCAAGTAAATACCCAGTTTGGTTATCAATGAAATCTTGCTTCAAAATGTGAAAATTTTCGCATTGCAAAAGCTCTTCTTACAGCCCCAATGCTCTCCTGGAGTGCGCTCCGTTCCTTCGGTTATGGTTTAGTTATTAAAGACAGCTGTGTCCATTGTTTACGAATACTGTGGATGCTGAAAACCTAATAACAAAACCAAAAATTCTCAAGAGTCCCCTCCCTCTCCTTTGCTTGAACTTAAAGCTGAAAAGAAACACGTTTCCCACCAATGTCAGGAAGAATCAATCCTGTCATCTACCCGTCACATTCATAAACTCGGACTGGCCCGAAAGAGAAGCCTAGAGTCGACATCACCCTACAACCACGACATGAAAGTATGTTAAAAGCCTGCTTTGTCAAATAAAAGGACGAAAAAATTCCAGATATGTATCAGTGTTGATGAAGTGGTGAGAGTAATTTTTCATACTCATGTCGAAATTAAAAGGAACTTTCCTACTATTGAATTTTAGTTCTTAAAATATGACCAGAGGATGCTCCTTTGTAATGAGTCACTGCTTTATTGATGTTTGACAACATTACGAATTTATAAGACCAAAAATGAAACGAGTACCGTTTCCCCTAACAAGAATGTCTTTTTATTCATTATGAATATGACAGTTTTTTTTTCTTTTACTTAACTCCAGCAATATTCGGAGGTTTAAAAAAGTCCTTGCATAGGACGTTTGGAACATAATATTGTCCGTCGTGATCACGTTGCCTGAGTTGTTACATGCACCGTAAAGGACAGGAGATACTGGAGCACAAAAGCGGTGTGTAGATTCACGTGATAGACACGTTTGACACCGGGCGTAACTCCAGGTTGTTTGTCCCTTGCTTGGTGCTCCTTACGCAGAAGGTCACCCAGATCCTGGAAGCCTGTCCCTATTCTGAACAGCAAAGCCCGCTCAATATTTCAGCTTGCTCTTCCGACCCACAGCTAAAGAACTTTGGAGGGTTCAGAGGGGATGGTTCACTGCGATGGCAGCATAGGCTCAGAGATGGGCATTAGAAGACGATGGATGTGGACAGGGAGAATCATCTCCTGTGCTTGTGGTTGGTTCCTCCCCCGCCCCAGTCTTTGGGCAGACCGTGGATGGCTAGCTGGGCTCCAAACGCACTCCTGCTTAGCCCGAACAAGTGGTACCATTTAAAATTCCGCTCAAAGAGGATGGTGGTAATTGAAGCCATTCAGGGGACCGCAAAAGCACTGCCACCTGGCACACTGAACATTTGAATGACATTGAAAAGGTGCCGAAATGTGTAATCAGTTCATTCAAAAGATATTTCCTGAATATTTACTGTGTACAGAACTCTGGGATGGTTATTCAAGGAAAAACCAAGACAGCAATGAAAAGGAATTATGATTCTTTACGGAAACAGGCAGGAGGGAAAGGCGAAGGCATGAAGGGTGGGGGGACGGCACCATTAAATTCCCGAGATAATAACGGAGAAAAAGACCGAAAATTCTGGGAATATTCTAAAGTACCATAACACTAATATTTCATTCTGTTTTGCTGACAAAACAGGATATTTCTTTTTACTTTTATTAATGCCTGTCTGCTTTCTCTTCCTCCCACATCACAGGAAGATACGTTCTTACATTTGTCATCTCACGAGACTGGTAGAGGGCAGAGCTCATCCCAACCCCCACCCCGTCCTCTTCACAGATACTCTGAAGTCCCTTCGACAGCTTTTTTTAAAAATACTTTGTATAGGATTGTCTTCCTCTACAGATTTGTCATACACCCTTCACGTCACTATGCTCACTGAAAGAAAAAAACTGAACATTTAGCTGATCGTCTTTAAGATCGAAACAAAGCCCCAAGTAGGAAGAGAGAAAGTTCTAGATTTATATGGCTTATTTTCAAGACCATAAATACTTAGGAAGTGAAAGACCAGACATTTAATCAATTCAATTTTCTTCTGTTTCCTATGTGCAGACATCCGCTCAGAGCTGTGAGGGACGTGATGCCTGTCCATAAGAAATTCAAACTCTAAAACGCAGACGGGATGGGAACGAGAGTCCTGGTGGAACGTGGAAAGCAGCGCGGACACCCCTCACTCTGACCCGGGGGAGAGAGAGAAGGGGGGGCAGGGGGTGGGGGTGGAGACGGGCGGAAGTGGGAGGCTGCAGAGCCATGGGTAAGGGAAAAGGCACTGCAGAAACTCAGAGAAACACGTCAGGTTAGTAGGGGAGCAGGCGCAGAGGTCACGCTCCCAAAATGAAGGAGTCAGGGATGGAAAGAGAGGAGCGTAAATAAAGAAAAGCTTTGGACTAATTAAACTTGGGAGCTGACAACGTTGACTCACTTTTCTCTCTGCTAATGTATTTGGAGCAAGATTTGAGAAGAAAAGTTTGGAAGGAGAGACGGGATTTCAGCAAACTCTGCCCTCATCCAACAGGCAATATATGTGCTGAGGTTAAAGAGCACACACGGCACTTTTTTCAGAGATTTTAAAAACACACCTTAACATCGCTAGCAGAAGATTGATACTCTTTGTGCATTCATCAACGTTGATGGAACTTTAGCCACTCAATAGAAAAATGAGAAATAAAAACACAATTTACAGAAGAAACACAATGGACTGATAAAACATATGAAAAATGATCAGTTTCAGAAGCCAAATGCCAGTGAAAACGAGATTCTCAAATGGAAAAATAGTTTTGGTGGAAGAAGATGTACACATACATATTGCTGATTAAAGTGGAAATTAGGACATCTCCGATACGAAGATGTCCTATTTTAGCAACACACACACACGCGCACACACACACACACACACACACACACACGGGTGCGCGCGCGTGCGCCTCCCTTAAAAAGTTTGTATCCTTGACTCACTAATGATAGTTCTGTGAGTTTAACATAAGTAAATAATTAGAGAAACAAGGAAAGATTAATATTGTTTGTTATACATTCATAATAGTGAAAACTGAAAACTATTAATTTTTAATATCAGCAAAATGATTCAGTAAATGATAGTATACTGATGGGATATTATATAGCTATCAAAAATTATTTTTCAATGACCTCTTCATGAAATGGAGTTACATTCACAATGTAATACTAAATGGAAATAACCGGGATGCGAAACTACTTATAGAATGTGATCCTGTCTAGTCATACAACCATAAATAAACATGAAGAAAAATGGTTGGAAAGAAAGATATCAAACCACATTAACTGTGGTTAACTTTTGAGTTTTATGAGTATTTCTATTTTTCAACCTATGTGGACTTTTTATAATTATCATATATCTTATAGTCAGCACATATTATCACATAACATCTCAAACTTGGCATGCAAAAAATAATAATAATAATAATAAAAGGTTGCAGGATGGTTTGATTTGTCCAGAGAGAAAAAGTGAAAAGCCCTTCACTGTTGAGAGTTCAGTGCCTAATACAGTACCTAACACACAGAAGTCATTCAATCCTTGTTAAATTCATAAATGACTGGCTGTTTGTAGAGAGAAGTCATGGATGGAAAGATGGAAGGAAGAATGAACAAATAGTTGGAAATTCTCCAGCATTTAGTAAAATCGGCATCTTTCTTGGGATTTTTAGGAGACAAAGAGGCTCATCATGTGACTGACCTTAAAGAGAATAAAGGAAGGAGAAAAAAAAAATACAAGGAATGATCTTTGCAAGGATACAATGGGATAGGATTTAATCAGTTGAGCTCATTTTTCTACCAATTGTCATGATCTATTCCCAAAGACTCAAATTTGTAAATGTATCTCCATATTAGATGAATGGGAGAAAGCAACTGCTCAAAAGCAGCTACGCAATTGCCCCCTTCATTCTATGGAGGATAAATTTACATTCACAGAACCATTAAAAAAAAAACTCGCGTCTGGGTGACCCGACTCCTGCACACGACCTCCGAGGAGGGCTATCCAAAACTGCTTCAACCTCTCCTGCGACTTTTACAAGGAATACATGGGCCCCATCAGATAAACGTGCATTTCTATCCATCTTTGGAAGCAGAGGCAGTGAGAATGGCTCCGTCCCAGCAACCATCACATTTTCTTTGTGTATTCATAATTTCTTGGCGAGGAGATCCACTATAAAACACAGCCGATGTGAGGGTAACAGATTTGTGTTCTTCGTCCACACTCTGCATCACGGTGACAGATACTTAGGCTGAACGCCCAAGGCTGAAATCTGGTATGAGTTTAAACTTGCTTAGACTTGTGAACTTCACAGAGAGGAAATGTAATTCACATTTTTATTGTGTTAATATTTCTTGCACCAAAATTAGGGTTCTTTGTGGATGCTCACATCACCATGATACCTCCCTCGAAATGTCTGATTGCTGTTCGCTCCACAGATTCAAAGGGCATTTCTCACTTTCAAAAGTCTATAAACAATCACACAAAATATCCCAAAATTATACTAGTTGGAGATGGGAGGGAGAGAGGATGGGAAAGAAATGACAGGTGGCTTTTTAAGAGGGCAGTTAGGGTTTCGACTACTATGAGTCCTTGATCTGAGGCACGCTATTAAGCGTCTTCATCCCAAAAATGGGGCTAATGGCTCCTAGGATGCAAGATAATTCTGAAAATCAATGTTTGAGCCCTATATGTATCTGGCACAGAGTATACACTAAGTAAAAGTAGCTACGATTATTAATAATGCCTCTTAATAAATCATCTGCTGATTTATTTTCAAACCGTGTTTTTCTATAAATGATCATGCCATACGAGAAGTTTCCTTTCCAACTGTTTTCCTTTATTGGGCGTATTTTTAAGATGGGTGATTCCCTGTGTAGAAAAATAACTCTATGGGATGCTTCAGCTATAAATTATATAAAGAAATAAGCAAAAGGAAGTGTAGAAACCACAAAAATAAAGACATATATGGGCATTAAAATTCTGGATTTGCCCTGAAAACACATGAGGCAGGAATGAAAGAGAATTTAAATATACAAGTCTTTTCCAGTCTACTTAACAACGACAATAGATATGTCCCCTATTGATTCCAGGAACTTGCAGATAGAACTCAACCAGTAACACAGACGACACGGCTCATGTCATCTTGAAAACACGCCTCAAAGCCCTCACCTCGGTGTTTCCACCTACAGTGCACCGTGACCCTCGCCTAATTCAAATCCAGTCCTTCCCTAGAAAAACCCACCGTACACCAGACCCCACCCTCAAACCTCATTCATACCCCACCTCTGGCCTTTGCCTTCTGAAACACTATCGTAAGTCTCTGTCAAGGGAACGATCTATGACCGCAGTAAGCAGTAGACTCAGCTTTGTCTCACCAACAGGTCATCAGGGTGGTGTTTTCAAGAAGCAAGAATCCAACACCGCCAAAACAACAACGGCACATTTACGGACTCGGTCTAAAGAGGACGGCATTGCAACGGACCTTCCAGGGGAAGCCTTCGTGGATGGATCACAAGGGCACAGATCCATCTAACAGAAAACACCCAGGGCACAGGCACTTTCGGAAGCAAGTCGGAGGCCCCTCTTAGTGGCCAAGTGCTATCCGGCCCTTAAGGAAAAGCCTTATTTATTATTTGTTCATTCATTCATCCATTCATTCATTCATTTGACTGTTCCAAACTGAGACCTTTTTGTCCTCAGGGTGACGGTACATCCGCAATGCAACATGGAACACTGCAGCAATAATACTAATATTTCAGACTAGTTTTGAAAACTTCTCTAAGGGTTTTTGGCCCACACTGCTTAGATGAACTGCCCACATTGATCTAATCCACTTAATAATTGCTCAATTCTCCAATTTATTGTCTAGATGTAGCCAAATTTCTCCCCATGGACAGGGAAGAGATAGTGACAGCCTCAAACGAAAAGGTGCCAAATTGCACATATTACAAGTAAGGCAGAGGCCATGTGAGAGGGTTCAGGCATGGAGGTCCCAAGTCGTCTCGTCAGAAGAGCGGTGGTGTGGCTGGGGAGATGTAACTTGGATCGCCGTGGCGTCATGTGACCACGGAAATGAGATGCCCCACTGCTTCCTCTTACAGAGAAGCAGTCTGAAGCCAGGCACACCGAAACAGGGAGAGGTCGGGCACGTCTCCCCTTACTTTAGGACGAGGTCAGTTCCGAAGGTGGAGAATGGTGCCCTAATCACTGGTGAGAGCTTCCTGACACTACTTCCTGCTGCCACGAGTAGTGGCAATCTTTGAGTCTCGCAGAACACTTTTCGAACAAGACCTCCCCAGGGAAGTCATCCACATTCCATACAAAGCAATTCATAACAAGCGCTATAGCAGCTGATCATAAATCCTTCTTCTTCTCTGAGCTCATCGACTGTGGTGTGCATCTCTCTATTCCCCGCTGAATTTAAACGCTAAATGTGCAGAGGGAGATTAGGTTGCAAAGGGGAGAGAGCAGCAGTGGGGAAAGGAAGGAAAATCAAAGTCGGCATTCATTTGTTCATAAATTCAGCAGTTACTCTGAATGTCCGTCACGTACCTGAGCACTGAAGTTACAAAGTCACCATCTTACCCAAATGAAGTCAAATAAAATTATCACAAACAAAAATATTACAAATCATCTCAAATATTTGGGAAGTCAAGGATGGGTTGCTCTAAAGGGTTTATTTAGCAACAGGACCTGATCTGGTCTGGGAGTCAGAACGAGCCTCCCCAAAGGAGGAAGGTTTGGGTTTCTGGGGGTGGGATGAGTGGGTTTTAACGAGATATGGAGGACAACAGAGGAAGAAAGGAAAGAAGAAAAAATGCAGCCTGGTAAAGCCATGGGGTACTAGACCAGGGCCCCAACTTTACTTGGCAAACGAATCCTCCGAAGATCTTGTTAAACTACAGATTTTGATTCAGTAGGTCTGAGGTAGGGCTCAGGCTTCTGCATTTCTAGCAAGTTCTCTGATGAGGCCAACGCCACTGGTCTAGCCCACACTTTGTATAGAGAGGATCTGAGCCCAGAGGCCAGAGCAGAGAGAAGGAGGGAGAGCTGACGACCAAGCTGACGGCCAAGATCCTTGGCCGGGGGCGAGGGAATGGTCAGACCTCGCCAGGCTATGCTGAACATGGGGCTAAGGGGACTGGAAGCCACGAAGAGCTCCATCTTCTTTGTTCTCTCAAAATAACCTTCTTAGAAGTTCATTTTCCCTGGGAGACAGCACTTTGCAATATCTACAGCGTAAGTGAGAGCAAAGGTGTTTATGGACTTCAAGGCTTCTAAGAGCCAATAAAGTAGAGCTCCTTCATCCGTTAACAACCCATGTTTATTAGCAAAAATCCTCTGAACTTAATACGCCTTTGTCAGCAAAAGTAATTGATCTTGGCCGGTTAATTTGGCTGCTTTTACAGGCTGAGGACTTGCCACTCTTTTAAGAGTGTCTGACAGCACTGTGGGCCTTCCTCCCTTCCATAAGCAATTTCCAAGAACGCCGAGCCCATAGGCTTCTTAAAATAGTTTGGTAGAAGAGAACGCAGACACCTCTCACTGGCACCTTGGTCTATAGTCTCACACAGCTAAAGACAACGAGTTTTATAGAAATGCCTGTGCCAACCACCACCATCCTAGACTCTGAGAATTTGATTGAACAAAAGCACACAGAACTGTTCGCTGCTCAGTTAGGCAGGTAATAAAAACTCAAGCTTAAACAAAAGAGAAGCAGATGTGTGCTTTAACCAGTGCTCAGTGTACTTTATAAACCATTCTTTCCTTCTGCCTTAGGGAAGAGTCCCCTTCTTTTCATTTTAGAAGGAATGTGGGATGTAGTCACACACCGAACACACGCTAACATGACCAGACCACTCTATGGAACAGCTAACGGAATTCAAGTTTGTGTCCCACAGGTTAGCATCAGGACCGTGGAGAAGTAGTTCTCTGGGCTCTCTTATCAGCATAAGGACTAAGCGGGGATGATGTAGTTTCACAAGTAATAGTAGAGCATGTCTGTACATGAGTCATGATGATATTCACACCTAAAAATGTTAGCCGCTCTGCTTCTGGAATGGGTCAGGGCGAAATTGTGAAACCCTCTCCAGATAGCTTCAAACGTTAGCATGTTCTCAGCTGTCTGGAATGCCATAGATACTGTCCCGACCTAAATCAAGGATGCAAAATCATGTGTAAAACATTCGTTTCATTACCTAAGGAATCCATCTCGATGAGATAAAGAATTTTTCTGGTTGTCTGCCTCTGTCGCCACATCACAAAAACGCAGACAGACGCAAATTTGGAGAGTGTCACTGAGGGGGTTGGACACAAAATACAAGCCACCTGGCAGAGAGCGGGGGACACCTCGGCAAGGTGGCTCGTCATCCGCCAGAGCCGATAGTGTCGCTAGGGGTGCTGAGCACGTGCGCGACCCCGCAGGGAGTGCTCCGGGGCCGAGAGCAACCTGAGGACGCGGGGCGTCTCACAACAGCGATTCCCCCTGGCGAGGAGGGGCTGGCCGGCTTTAAAGGGGAGAGCTGTCACAGCTGGAAGAGAAGACATGGCTGGTTTTTAGCGTCTTATATCACAAGACGGCAAGATGAGAGAAGGAGAAAAAGGTATTCCAGACCGGAGGCAGCGCGAGCAACGGACTGGAGGTCTGAGAAAGAGTAATGGGATGGCAATGAGCTGGTGGTCGGTGTTGCACAGGTGTGTGCATGAACGTGCGCGTGCGTGTGTGTGTACACGTATGCGTACTAATTCAGAGACATACACTTATGAATGTCTGTGCGTTTGCGTGCACATGCACGTGCACATACATACACTTACACGCTGTAGTCAACTCTGTTGCTGCCTCCACCCCACCTTCTCGCCCTTACCACTGAGCGCACATGCCAGACTTCCAACTGCCAGCACCTCTGTTTCTTCCTCGTGCTGCTAGAGGCCACTTTGCCACCTGAGTGGCAGGCTTGAGATGGTACCCAATCGACACCTCCCGGAGCAGAGAGGAGTTGGTGGAAATGTATCCCGGCTCTCTCTCCCTTCGGGTGGGAAATTCTGAGGCAAGAATCAAACACTGGCTTCCAGGCTTTACCCAGCAGGAGTGAGCTCTGGTCACGCACACAGTGACACTCGTCTGGTGACATTTGACTGGCTGCCTCCCCTCCTCGCCTCGTCTGCACATTTTCTGCCAGAGTCTCCTCCACCCCCCATAAGCTACAGACATGCAAATATTTGTCTCAGGGTCTGTTTCTGGGGGAATCCGAATTTAGATGCATAAGTGTATGTGTTTGTATTTATATTTATAGACATGTTTATATGGGTTCGTGTAAATGTGTGTGGATATAGTCACTCGCAGCTGTAGACATGCGCACACACAAATACATACGCACACAAACACCACGTGCTCGCTGAAAGGCGTAAATCTGTTTGCATCTCTCCATACACAGCACTGTAGTTTTCCTCTTCGCCAAAGCACAACGGATCACTACACGCAGGCTCCTTGTTTAACAGGGGAACCTGCAGCCGAGGCCCCTCCCTGCAACCTCCGCAGCGGCACTCGGTGTCACACAGGTCCTGTCCGAAGCCCTAGTCCCGCTTCGCCCCCTCCCTCGGCAAATCAGCCCCTGGCTCCTCCTTCTAGGCCCGCTGCCGGGCGGCTCTGTCGATTCTGGGCTTCACGGTGCCAGGGCCAGGCGGTACGTTTGAAATGTCCCCTCCTAAAACAGACATCTGCACGGTCACCACTAGGAAGGACAAAGGATTAGGGACATAAGAATGTCAAAAAGTCTACGTAGGGACCTAGAAACCGATACAAGATATAGGCCTGGAGAGAGCGTGCCAAGCAGGAAAGCTTGGGCAAGTGAAAACGCCTTTGGAGATTTGTTTCTTCAGCCACGGATGAGAGCAGAACTCCCACGCATTGTATCTAGAAATGCAGGGACTCTGAGTGCCTCGAGTGCCTTTGAGTGTGTGACCCCCGCACGCACGATCTCCAAACCCACACCTGGGTAATTCCGAAGGACTGGCATCTGTCATTCCCGATCTCTAAACTCAATATCAGGACATCGGAAAACGCGGCGTGACTTGCCATCGGGAAGCTGTACGCCCTTCCGTCCTCTTTGCCATCTCCCAAATCCCCTCCCCAGGAGGCTCGCAGGCCCAGCCTTGGCACACCTGCATGAGAAAGGCGACTCGCTCAGGTGTGGATTTTAAATTTCCCACTCAGAGATGCCTTATTTTCCCTCAACCCTCTCAAAAGAAGGAGATTCATATATATATATCAGGAAATTATATAGTTACCGATATGGAAGAAATGCAATTGAGAAATGAGCAGTACTTAATGGCAAATAGAAATTATGTACATAAGAAAATAACATGAAGCTCTTTAGCCATAATTTGCAAAAGAGGAAGAACATGGAAATTGAATCTGAATATGTAAACTTATATCTCCATCAGTAAATTACTCCATCTCCATTAGTAGCTACTTTTGTGTTTTTATATATTATGGTATAATGCATATTATGTACCTCATATTACATATTTTATATCTATATATGTCAATATATCATGTTTACTTTAATCTGGACTCTCCAGGTTGTATGAACATGTATGTAGGAAGGGGAAAGAGTTTAGGAACAGCATGTAGAGAAATGACAAATGCTATGATTTATGATGGTCCGCATATGATTTTACTCTTATAAAATTGGGGTGCTAGAGTTCCCTAGTTTTTTGGATTCTGAGATGCATACTGGATGTATTTATTACCAAAGATTAAAAGCTTTACAAATATATGGTTGTGCTAACTTCCTGCTGTAAAAAACGTGGAGTGGTCGTTAAGACTAGATTCGCCATCATCACCGTCACCACCATCGCCACCAACGATCTTACTCCAAAGTTAAAATACATAAACAAAAAAGACCCCCTTAAGATTGTAACCTGAGCCGAGTTTCTTTTTCTGTGCTTAAACACTTGAAAGATATCCTCAGTATGTAGATTACAAGTCAACAGTGCTTGGAATAGCAAGTCTTTGTCTCACTAATCCCTACTCTGCTCTGAATCCACAGTTTGGGGGCCACTTCCGGTGCCCATTCCTCCCAGGGTAACGGAGCACCCTCCAAGCAGCCTCTCCCACCCTGCAGGACACACCGAGGCCAGCCACACCGTCCCCCTCTGCTTCCCATTTCACGGCACTGAGGAACTCAACAGCTGCTTCGGCGAGAAGCTTCTCTGCCCGGAAGAGCAGACAACCCCTGTCTTCCTAAAGCAGAAGGCAAGTGGAGAAGAATCAGCCCTCTTGCCCCCTTTCGAGCAGCGGTTCTCAATCGGGAGTCAACTTGTCGTTGAGAGGGCACGTGACATTGTCTGCAGACATTTTTGGTCATCACAGGTCATCACAACCGAGGTGGTGAGTGCTACTGGAATTTAATGGGTGGCAGCCGGGGACACTGCTAAACATCCTGCAGTGCACGGGACACCCCCCGCCACAAAGAACACCCCAGCCCAGAACGTCCCCAGTTCCCAGGGGGAGGAGCCTGTCGTAGAGAGATGAACTCTCCCCCTGGTTCCCCATCCGGAGGCAGAGGAAGAGAGACCGTAAAGAGAGTCAGGGCCGCTCTCATGAGTCTCGCCTGCAAGGAACCAGAAGGAAAGCCTGCGGAATAGCCCAGGCAGAACTTACGACGCAGGAGCACTTGATGCACTTGTTCCCTTCCGGCCGGAAGTCCTCGCCTTCTCGGTACTGCACGCCCTCAAACACACAGCCTGGAAGGCAAAGCGGAGTTGACGATTAGGGCACTGGTCTTCGTTCAGCGTGACACTGTTCATCTATCCACCGCCCATCCATCTCCACCTCCACCTCCACCTAGCACTGTGGCCTCTTTAAGGATGACACTGCTCCATGGTTAGAAGAAAAGGAAAAAAAAGTACAGAAGACTGACATGGGCCCAGAAGCCCAAGATGCTGGAAGGCACAGAAGAAGTCGGAAGCCGGGCCAGCCCGGGGGGCAGCAGCGCACGAGGCTGAACCCTGCAGCGTCCGAGGAGCTCATGTGGCCATCTGGACCACAGCTGGGGGACCCGAAGCCCAGAGGGCTCGAGAAGGCCACCAAAGAAGGCCCAGTGAGAGATGTCGATGATGAGCTGGAGAACAAATGACACAAAAAGCTGCCACCCGGGGAACACCCGGGAACTGCCCCGCCTGTACCGGGCCCTCTGTACTCCCGGTCTCATGCCACCTGCACAGTCACCCTACAAGGTAAGGACTCCTGTCACCGTCCCCATCGATGAGGAAGACCCAGCTGGCAGGTGGCAGAGGCGGGATTCGAACTCAGCTCTGACCCTCTGGCCACACTGTGCAGAGGGTCAGGCACCAAAGCAAGAAGAGGCAGAGGCAGTCCAGGGGCTGCCATGCTGGTTTGAAGTCCCACCCTATGTGTCGTTAAAGGGGCTAAGGCTTCCACCACGTCTGGCTAGAAATAGCACCAAACGCCCAGGAGGTGTCTCCTATTCCAAAAGATGCTCGGGACACCGTTGTATTCTTAACAGATTTCACGCATGACCTGAAGTACAGGCTGGCCACTAATTGCATGTCACACAGACTGTCAGCTAATAGCAAAGCCTCTCTCCTCGAGCCTGTCCTCACGAGGTGCTTTGCCAGAACAGCTGAGGTCACTTTCCACACAGTAGACAATGCTGGAAGCAATACTACCAACGGCCAAAGTTCAGCACAGGGGGCTGTTGCAAATGACTGACTCACGCCCCTGGGAGCAAGCGTTCAGGGCCTGCCAACTGAAGTCATCGACAGAACCCACCAAGCTCACGAAGCAGCTGGTTCCTGACAAAGAGAAACCAAGATTACCCATAACCACCGCATCTGGCTGCCGGACCTGTTTGTTTTAGAGCTGTATACGGAGCCCTTTGTTCCACTGAACAGTCAAATGCTACCGAGTCCGAAGTTAAATAGCAGAGTGAAACTGGTTTTAAAGCCCCTTCGATGCCCATACCCGTGCAACCAACCACCTCCTTCCCATAGATGCGAGAAGACCTGCTCAGCTTGGGTCCCTCCCCGTGGTCCTATCTCAGTGTTGTTAACACAATGGCAGGTGCCCGGTCATCGCTTTGCAAAGGGCTCTGCCAACAAAGGGTCTTCGATTCTTTCACATATGCTTGCACCACTGGTTCTGTCACGCGGATTGCCGGACGGCAAACTACATCTGACAACTCAAACAAGGAATGTTAAACAAAAATCCTGTGCAAACGGTTCCTATCCCAACTCACCATCCGTGAGCAAAGAGTCAACTGAAAGGAAGGAGCCGACCACTGAGAACGCCTGAAATCTGTCTCGGGAAGAAGCTGACCACAGACTGTACCCGTTTGTCATTATGTGGAATAGCATTCCATGATCGATGACAGATGTCTGTCCTTCTGAATTACCAAGGAGAATGCCCCAAGCCTTCCCTAGACCGGCCCTATATAAACGTGGCTCAGGCCTCCCTCTAAGACAAAAGATAAAGCATTCTGATTTGCATCCCAAAGGTTGGCCTTTGAAATTAGGAAGAGAGGGCAAAGTTGATTCTTTGAGCCCATAACCAAGGGCACAGCGCCTGCCCAGGTGTCAGGGGCCTTGTGTAGCAGTGGCTAACTGTTAAAGATTTGCCTCCCAGGGCATGTGGAACCAAGCGGAACAGCTCTCATGGTGTAGGGAGTGGTGGGAAGTAGAACAATATGGCGGCCAAGAAAGAGAAGAAATCACCCCCCAGCCACACCTTTGGCCTTTCCTCCTTCACAGGTCTCAGGCAGGTACTTATTCTCACAGGTCTAATTCCTTCCTCGTGAACTACGGACAGTACTTCCTCCCTCACTGGATGGTCGTGAGCACTTAACACTGTAGTGTGTGCAATCACGGAGTTCGGCCTTTCCTTCCTGGGAACTCAACCAGAAAGCAAAGTGGAAGACGCAGTTGCTCAAATATGGTCACTTTAGCTGTTTGTACACCCACACTTTCAAAGGCAGCCTGAAAAAATGACTGTCCTGACTGAGGAGGAATGATATATACACAAAGTTGATTCTCTATCAATAAAGCAACAGTCTACTCAACACGACTAAATTCATATTTAAGAGCTATGATCATTTTTAAATCTATATATTATAAAAACTGTGCTCTGTTATCAATCTCAAGCTTGGCTACTCACAGAAATTATCTGAGAGGCTGAAGTCCCACTCTCAGAAATTCTGATGGAACTGGTCTGTGTACAGCCTAGGCATCAAGATTTATTTTTTAAAGCTTCCTGGTGGTTTTAGTGTACAGTCTAGAGGATTACTGATCTAACTTCAGATAGATAGATCTTTTAGGCATTTAAGAGTATGGCTACATGATATGAAGCATATTTAATGCATTCACAAAAATAAAGTACTCAAGCAAATCCTATTCAGTGTATATAAAATAAATGGGTTATGGAACAAATTATTTTACTTTCAACCAGTTTGGGGCCTTCATGTAAGTTCATGTAATAATACTTCATAGAAATCTCACTGTGAAAAGGAAGTTTGGCTCAATAAAGACTGTCCAGGGATCTCGGGAAGGTTGGGAATAGTGGAGAGTTGACCCACTTTGTCATTCAAAGATGAGAAAAGTCTAGCCCAGAGGAGGGACTCAGGTCTAAGCATGTTTCAGGATGTGGAGGGGAGTGGCAGGTGCCTGCGAGGGGGGAGGGGCTCATCTTTGCATGATGCCTCAGCCATGTGCCAGAGGTCCACAGAACAGAGGGCCCTTTGGAGATTAACCTCAAAAGCAAAGAGTAGTTGTGAGCATCACCTCCAAAGCACTCAGAGAAAAACCCAAAATGTGCAGAACATCTGTCTAAGAGTATGCACCAGGGGCTTAAAGGATCAGGAAAAAAATCTCTCACCTCAACATCTCCAGGCAAGAAAAGATGCAGGAGGCCTGAACATACCGTCTGGAAAAGTAAGAGGAGACACTCGAGCCACTGGGAAGGAAGGGCCCTTGACTGTCATCCGGGCAGTGGGCCCTCTTGAAAGACAGTGGGTTTCTTCACCACACTGGAAATTGAGACCAGCAGAACCCTAGGCTAAATTCACTTACAGACATAGCCCTCCATTTTCAGAAAACATCTGGTCACCTCATCACCAAGGCAAGCTCTGGCCAAGGGACTGCAACGTGAAGCAGTAAAAAGACGATTCTGGTAGCAAAGGAAAGCCACAGCCCTCCCTTCCAAAATAAGCGATACCTGTGGCCCTGTGGAGAGGAAAGCAGGCCCCCTGAGCCTGGAGCATTCTGCTGCCAAGACCTACAGCATGGTGCATTCATCCTGGGCTCGCCAGAGTCCCATCGGGTATTTCTATGCAAAGAGGTTTGTTCTCTAAACCCATTAGGCTCACAGATGTAAAGTGAGAAAAATCCCGGTCAGGAAAGGGGAAAATCATGCAGTCTTGAGAGATTTGAGAGGTTTCAACTGTACTGTGCTGCTCCCCTTCCTGAGAATGTTACCTGGACAGGTGGGGCAGCACGTTCCCAGGTGCCTGGAAGGGTTTTTACAATGAACGACACATCGCACCTCAGACTCCGTGATGACCCCTTCCTGAAAAACAGAACACCACAAGCAAAGTCAGCCCCGAATTCCCACTGAGGAGTTATTCACTTTTGGAAAATAACCAAGGTAACAGGAGAAAAGTCCGAACACAAAATGCGCAAAGCAAGGGGGTCAGTGTCAAGTCCAGAGGTACGTGGTGCAAATGAGTTCACGTCTCCCCAGCTCACCCCCGCGACACTTTTGAATACAGAATGCAAATCTTGTTATCCATTCTTTACCCTGCCTTTGGTCTTTCTCTTTGGCCCTTATTTACTTACTTACTTACTTACTTACTTACGTACTTAACTTTTAACAATACTATTTTATTTATACTCCTGTATGAAAAAAGTGGCTGTACTATCGTGTTTACATACATACCAATATTGAAAACAGAGTTTGATAAGGAATCACACCTAAATTTTATAAAGAACATGTGAACGTCAAAACACTGATTAGTTATAGAAAGGAGAGTGGAGGGAAAAACCATTAGTTATCATTTTCATTTTCATTAAAGAGCAGCACCCACCGAGAAGAATCAAATCAATTAGTAATGTTCATCTACACTACAAGATAATATACGTAGAAAAGTGAGTGGTTGTACTGATTTTATTACTTTTACTAAGCCATTTTATCTTCTTCACACTCGGTGATCCACATCACATTGGGAAAGAAAAAAAACAACTGCCGAAATACCATAAACACAAGGTCAAAAAAGGATCTGTGCTTTAGTTATATAACTGAAGAATTCCAAAAGCTATGGCTCGGGATCAATTTCCCTTTCGTATCTGCATCCCAGATGGAGGATTCAGGTTAGTTCCCAGCATGAATTTCCTGCCCATTATCTTCAGATTGTCCTTTTCCAGTAAAAAAACTAACAGCAGAAAATAAAGGTAAATTTTCAGCATCAGAAAACCTTTCATAGGAGGGTATAAGAAAGAAGTTAGAATTCAACTCAAATGGAAATAAACCAGATCATTAGACTAGCTGGTACCTGTCTGATACCTAGTTGAAACCAGTACATGCAGGCTCTACCAGAAAGGGTTTTTAATGACAGCCTCCTTATTCCTTGCATCCACCCTATGAGCTAGTACTACTCTCATTTCATGGCGGATGGAAGTGAGGTCCAGAGAGGCTAAGTAACATTCTATAAGTGGCAGAACCCATATTTTACTTACTACACTGCATTCTCTTCCCTGTTACTGAATCTAGGTCCTATGAAGACGAGAGTTTGGAGAGAGGGGTCGTAACTGTGTCATTCTGCAGAGAAGCATCTCAAACGAAGACTTCCTTGATGGGGGTCAATAAACAGCCATTTCCTGCATTTATAGATAAGGTCTCTTTCCCCCAAAGAAGGAAGAAAGTTAGCAGGCATGGGAAGATGTCGGCTGAGCCAAGGAGAAGATCTTTCTAACAAATTTGACAAAGGTTTGCCCTTATGGTTACAGAATGAAATGATATTTTCAAATTAGCTAGAGGGACTTAGGAAGAGTTTTTGAAAAAGAGGAAAATTAAAAGCAAAGTTCATATTAGGTAGGTAAGGTTTCTTTTCTGTGCTTTGTTCTGCAGTTCAGCACTTCCTGACGCCCAGGGCTGCTGGTCTGTAAGACCTCTTCTGTTAATAATTTGGTATTCCTGCATCGTGCTCTGAGCCATGCCAAGTGGCCCGTGACTCAGATGATAGGTGGCAGGAATTTCAGTGTCAACAATTGATGGTGATCCCTTACTGTATTATTCAGTCAACAAAACATTCCCTCCCAGGTGATCGTTTTCATTTAATTTAAACAAAGTCTTCATCCAGAGGCAGGAAAATTCCCCACTGGTCCAGACAACTTGAGGATCTTCGAGTCCTCTGTGGCATACACATGTTATGCTACACTCCAAAAGGCACGCGGTTGTCTCGTTCAGAAAACAGTGCAGGGGATCAAAGTGATGGTCGCTGGATGGGAGGGGATTGAGGAGGTGGATGGAAACGCGAAGGAATCAGGAAGTTAAAATTAGTATTTAGAAAAAAGGGTATGTAAAGTACAGCATAGGGAACGTAGTCAAGAGTATTGTAATTACTATGCATAGTGCCAGGTGGGTATTAGACTAACTAGGGGGATCGCTTTGTAAATTATATAAATGTCTAACTACCATGCCGTATACATGAAACTCATATCAAATAATATCGAATGTCAACCGCAACTGAAAATAAGTCAATTTTCTAAAAAGTTAAAATAATCAGTCAATCAAGACAGTGGACCTACGGCTTTCGGAGCTCCCCTATCAAAGAGTGGAAGTTTCATTGATCAAGAAGCAGGGCAGAGGTGGGGCAGTGCAGATTCTAGAATGGATGTGGGCTTTCGATGTTATTAAAACTCACTGTTCTGGTCTCTTCGTTCCATGAAGTTGACTAAGTCTATAACCTGGAGTGAAAATTCAACAAATATTTATCGATTCGATTACTCTATTATTTACATCTGTTCTATCTTATTTTCACAAATAATTTAGATTTACTGCATAAACAAGCTGAATATTTAACTGAATAAATAACGGAAGATCTTATGAGTGAACACGCCCACCGCAGGCATATAATAAACACGAAGACATGAAATTCAGATTTCGATAAACTAAATATCAGTATACTTGAGGTAAGATCAGAGAGAAATATACATTATTATACTGAATTTTCTTTCTCCTTTAAGTGCAAAAGCATATCCTTGGACAGCGAAATGGGGCTAAGGGTAAAATGATTTAACAGCATCTTCTGTACAGAGAAGAATTTTAAAATGATTTCAAAACTAGATAAGCATTTCAAGAGCATTTTTCCAGAAATAAAAATAGGAGTTTGAAATTTTGGATTCTTCATTTTTCATTTAGTTCAGCTCGTGTGTTTAAGGTTTAAAGAATTCGTGCCACGTGGAAGCGATGACCTTTCAGAGCCCGGCACCAGACACAGTGGGCTCCGAGGGAGCCGAACTGGTGGTTTTGAAATTTGTCAGGTTGAAATCATCAAGGTTCAAGTGTCCTAATTGCCTTGATTGAGGATAGTGTACAGATTGGCTCCAGTTCAAAATGTTTGCAAACCAAAGAAGGAAAACATATATCCTCTAACAATACCTCTTTCTGCTAACAGGAATTTGTGCTTTGCCGAAAGCTGACTCACAGGAAGACATGAATTCTCCCCAAGGACATATGCATCTTCGCGGAGTTTTTCCAGGCGCAATTTAACAAGGGTGAACGTTTCCACTGTGCGTTTGGAAGCAGGTCCTATACAATATCTGCCCTGCGCCTACCTCGCTACGGTGAACATCACGATAAACACATACAAAGTTACGGTGGTTTCGCATTTGTTTTCTTTTTTGCATTTTGTTTTGTTCTGTGTTGTCCGAAAGGAGCTTCTAAGAAAGACCTCACAGATTCCTTTTCGCTGGAGAGTGAAACAGTTGGACTTTACCTGGCACTGGCGTAGGACACAGGGTTCTGCAGCGCTCTGCCATTTGAAGGAGCTGTTGTAGTTATTTCCTTCGTAGGAGCAACCTGGACAGGAGACACAGAAGCAGAAAGACGGGCCGAGAATGAATGTGGGTTTCCTTTATCTTTGGAGAAAGGAGTCATATCTTCTAAGCCAGGACTAGGGATCAGAGGAAGCATTGCACTCCTTGGCTACCTTCCCCAAAACACAACTCAGCTTTTTAAATATCCACTCGGCTTTCACTTAGTTTAATTCTTTGTCTACTGAGAAGATTAACCTCGCAGACTATATTTTCAAATGAAAAACCATGGATTGATGAGCTATCTTGGCCAAAATGCATAATCTTGTGACTTTATTTATACCGAGTGAAGTATAAGGAGGACCAGGGCTAAAAACACTGTGATGAAAGGGGATTTTACAAAAGACTAAATGAACTCAAAATGCTGAAGGTCAAGAGGGAAGTTCAAAACATGGTAGGAAATAAAAGCAGGAAATTCAAATATCGGAAATAATTGCAAAATCTTACACCTGTCTAAGACTACGCCGGACAAACCCCTGGCTTCACCAGATGAACTCTTCCAAGCCTGGCCTCCCGACGCTAAGAGCTAAGATTTCACATTTCACTTGTAGGTTGTGAACTAGATTAAGGAAATCCGAAACCACCAACGTATGGATTATCGCATGCTAATTCACTAGCCAAAACAGAAGTCATAATCATCCATTGAAAAAACCAGAAGTCAAAGGCCAGAGACCCTGAAAAGAGGCAACAAGCCAGTCAGCTTAAGTCCCTGCAGAAAGAGCCAAAGATATAACGATGTGGAGATCACAGCCTAGATCCTGATTTAGCTGGTCCGAATAGCACCCTCCGCCCTGTGTGTCATGCTTCTGGGAAGACGCACCTGGCTATGTCTCTAGTCACTGCGCAGTTGTTATGAGGAGCCAACCAGGCAATGCAGAGCAGGAACACACACATGGGGATGATCCAGAGGTAAACAGGCCTGCCTGTCTGTACCAACGATTGACTTTGGGCAAGCTGATCAACCTCAATTCACATCAGTTTTTCTTGTCCGAGAAACGGAGAGAAGACTTACCTCCTTCCCTAAATTCTTTCAGGTACTGCTATGGTAATAACTTTTTTCTTTTTTTTTTAAATGCTCTTAATACGTATAAACAGAATAATGAAAGACTTAAGGAAATGTCAATAGACATTTCCGTAAACGCGGAACCCCGACGTGAATTCGCAGAGAGTTATGAATGACTGAAAAGATCTCGGCAGCACTCCCCTCTCGAGCGCCCACAAATCAAATTACTAACGTGCACAGCTGATTGGGAACATATTAGGGAAATGCTTTCACTATATATTTTTTAATTTCCTTTGCATGAAGTGTTACGGCGATAAAATGTTCAACCACGGGAACCCCTCGCACATTACAAATACTTAGGCCAAACCAAGAATGAATACAGTGAATTTTCAACAATGAAAACCAATATAAAACAATTTGGGCAGGCATAAATCTTACCGAACAAACACACTTACAATAGACGTGCCATGTGCATGTCTGACCCGCTAACACAGACTCACTCGGGTAATAAATAACTTGTTCCGAGAGATGGAGGCGGGGAAATCAGAGGACCAAATCCAATTCATGTGAAGTCCAAGTAAATATGAAACGCCTGCCAAGCCTGCCAGTGCAGTTTCCAAATATGTTATATATTTTCATCCTTTGGATTAAAAAAAAAAAAAAAACTACAAGAAACGGTGATTTTACGCTGCTAATAGGGCAGGCAAAGCTCTTGCCTTTTTATGTGGAGGAGGAAGCGCACTACTCGACCCATACACCCCGAGGAGGAGCCGCGGGCCAAGGCACAGATCATAACAATGCCAGGTCACGTGCACGTGGCTCCTGGCGGGACGCCAGGCCTCTCTGAATTATTCCGCTCAATATGGGATAAAAGGTACTGGAACAAGTGGTCCATAGTGCAGGGAACCCAGCAAGGCTTCTGGCTTCAAATAACTATCAGTTGGAAGTCTGGCTCCTTCACCCAATTTCAACATGTAAAGGCCAAGGTCAAGTTGTAAAGTGCTTCTTTGCTTGACTGCTCTCATTCGCACATCAGTCTACCACACCTGAGTCCCTATAATAAATGTTCCCAAATGTTGGAGGAGTCTGAAGGCCAGAAGAGACTCAAAAACATCTATAATAATCTCTTTAGTGAGTATAATCCATTCCTTTTCCTTCTTCGTCTGCCCTCGTCGGCATCAGCTAGTTATGGAGACTCTCGCACACCAAGCGCTATGGTAGATTTCATATGTAAAGGGATTCTAGGAAATTACATCATTTAAAAAAGGACACGTTGACTAATCCTTGGGTTCATGTTTTAAGATAAACACGTTATCTTAAAGCAAGACACTAAGATGAGCCACATAAAGACACATATACGTACAATTGAAAAGAACCTCACGTGAAGTCTAGATTTACTTCTCATTTTCTATAAGAAAAATTTCTTTATAATAAATCTATTGGCCACCAACTTTGTGCTGCTAAAATGGCAGACAGGCAATATCCTATCCCCCCTTTTTTTATTTAATCCTTTTCCTATTTAGAAAAAAAAAAGTGCAACTCACTGCCAGCATAACATCACGTGTAGGAACTCCACGTATTCCAGGATTTGACATTTTCAGCGACCGAGAATTACTATATTTTGTAAATGGAAATACCACTACTAAAAATAGGATGCTATAAATAGAATGATGTCATTTGTTTCCAAAGACTATTGATATACTAGGGTGATATGAAGATAATAATAAAAGCCAGACATTTTGTGGCAAACTTTGGGGATGAGGTCAGGACTGTGATTCACGACTTATCTCGGGATAAACATCCCAGCCACAAGTGCTGCCAGCGAGTATTCTCGGGACAAACGGGAAATGGGTTAAACTCCACAGGAAGAATATACTAAATATCTCTTACTGGCCAGGGTAGAAAGAGAGGCAAGGAAAATTTTCCTATATGAGACAGTGTTTCTCAAACCACCTCCGGTGAAACAGTTCGTTCTGTCTTTGTTCTTCCAATTCAATGCAGACTGATAGTTTTATAGACTATAATAAAAATGAATTATTAGAAAAACTAAATTTGAAAGACTAGGACAAAATGTAAGCTTAATTTTTTTTGTTGTTATTATGTGTAACTGGCATAGAATTACTCTGTGGAATTATAAGAAACATTTCTAATTGTTTACTCTCCATTTCTGTACTTAATTCATCGTGGTGACCTGAAGAGAACGCCTTGAGTCACACCGTATTTGGGGATATGTTGTGGGGTCAGGACCCACCCGAATAAATAATCAAAATATTTCAATCTTAAATGTTTAGAAATAGAAGCAAACTTTCAGATAATATAGATTATTATCTGCTTCATTTCGCCGATAAAAAAATTCGTACGGAAAAATTAAAGCGGCTTGCTCAGACTCGGAAGGCCCTGGGTCTGACACTAATACTAGAATCCAGCTCCCTCATGGAATCCATATTTTCACATCCAGGTCCAAACTAGCGGTATTATTTGGGCAATTTCTAATTCGCATTGTCCTCTGTATCGAAGACGTCAAAGCCCAGAAGGAAAGTCAATGCCGGCCTTAGAAAAGCACATGACAGCAGATCCAGGAACTAAACAGAAGAATGGCTAAGCGGGGTTACACAGGAATGGTTAAGCAACCAGTAAAGTAGCTTTTCCCATTTCTTTAAATATTTTTAAATAAACTTTCTACAAAGGAATTTATAAACATTCGTTAGTGTTCTTCTGGCGATAAAAAGCTTTTCGGATTCCACAGGCTTCAATATGGCCACCCATACTGCAGCAAGAGGAAGTGGTTGTTTTCTGATAAAATCACCACACTCGATTTAAACCAACAGGTCTCAATCGAGGGCAACTCTGCCATCTCCCATCCCCCACCCAGGGGACTTGGATATTTTCAGTTGTCATGACTGGGGGATAAAGGCGCAACGAACCACCAGTGGGTAGAGGCCAGGAGGCTGCTAAGCACTCTACAGTTTACAACAAAGAATCAGCCAGTTCCACGTGTCAATCGTGCCAAGGCTGAGAAACCCCGAGCTAACATCACACATCGCCCCAAACAGTTCCTCTTTACAAAACCGAAGAAATACAAAAACGAGCCTAAACTAGCTATGCTTTTCTTTTACACGTATTTTGGCTTTTTCATGTCAAACGTTGTCAGGGGTGGAGAAGAATTTTAGAGGCTATTTTTTTAAAACATACATCCTCTTAGAGAAACTTGGCCTAATCAGCTCGCCGACTCAACACACGGGGCAATGGAAGTAGGAAAAACACAAATAAATCGAATCCACAATTAAGCAATAAAACTCATTTTTCTTATTAGTTATGAGCTTTTTAAGTGGTCACATTTTCCCGAGGGAGAGAAGATCACACGTTTTCATCATTCTGTTGTTAAAATAGCTGTTAAACATCATCGGAACTATAAAAAATGGCATTGGCCTCTAATGAGCCTCGGCTCCACTACTTTCACCCTCCTAATCTTAAGTCATTCATTGCTCAAATTCACATCAGCCTAAGAGCAGAGAACTGGATCGCATTACCACTGAACGCTCAACCCCTGGCGCCCAAGGGCCTCACAACTGGGCCCCAACCTACCTTTCCAGTCCTTTCCCTTCATTCCTGGAACGCCATCTAGGTCCCTGGGTTACATCCCTTTCCCTAACCACAATGAACTTGAGTGCTTTTTAAAACAGGTTCAAGTGCATCAATTAAAGTTATCAGCTTCCACCTCCACCATCCCACTGAAACGTCACCCTCTCAGGCTGCAGCTGCCTACTAAGCGCCCAATCCAAGGACATTCAGACTCTACCTTAAGGGACTTCTCTGCGGCAGTGTGACCACGCTTTTCTTCTTGCACCAAACCCCGCGCACTACCTGGACGCGTTCTTCCAATTATCTTCTCACTCCCTCACACCTGCCCCAACTAAGCTCCTGGCTATTTCTCACCTGGGCTCTCAAAACAGGTTCGCTGACTATTGCTCCAGGAAAGGACAGAGGTCTTTTTCAAGTATCTCGCACAGCTATCAGTGTGTGCTCTTTTAAACCCACATCTTAGTATCTCGTTCGCACACTCGAACTATCAATAACTGATGGTTCTCAGCCTGGCTGAGGTATAGACTGGTACCTGTCCCTAACCTTTCTTCTCCAGATGTACTTACTGATCAGAGTCTCTGGAAATAGACAGTGGAAGAGGGATCTAATTGCAGCCAGGATTGAAAATCACTGACCTTTACTGTAAAATTCAAACTTAGCATATACGGTTCTCAGGCAGCCTTGCCTCACTTAATCTCTGCTCCCAAACCTCCCAAACCACAGACATGCTGCACTTAGAATTCCCCGCAGTATGGCCAGATCTCATCCTGCGGTTTTGCAAATGCTGGTCCATTCCCGAAAACCCCAGACCTTATCCATCCCCTCCATCTCCATCATCCCCACAATGACACACAGGGCGCCCAGGCTCTCCTTCTTTGCCCAGCTAACTCTCCCCTCCCTGTCATGGCCTCTGCGAAGCCCTCTGCTCTCACAGTGAGCTCCTGTGCTCTTTGTCCCTTCACACTCGGCCTCTCAAACGTCCATTTCTAGGTCCTTTACAGTACTGTGGATGCAGCAGGTGCTTAATAAATATTTAATTTCGGTGGTAACATCCAGCATGCACCAACATACAGCTATTCCTGGAAACCACAGAGAACATAAATAGGGTGCCATTTCCCGCACCTCCCCGATGTCCTCCTTCACAGGTGGACCAGTTCGGTTCACTGTTCCACCTCCAGAAATAGCAAAGCTTTCTTGGACCAACTCAGCTGTCAAAGTCTGTCTCTTCTAACACGCACCCCTTTCCTCCACGGTCCAAGCAGGCTGGGGTCGGCCACAATGAAGGCAAGTCCGCGAGTGCCCAGCGCCTACCAAACCTTAGAGACGAGAAGCACATCGACACTTTCTTGGCTCTCTTCCCATGCTGTTCAAGACAAATCTTAAGATAATATTCAGGAGGGCGCCTTTTCTTTCCAAAATCCACTTTGGTCCCCCAAATTAGTGGTTTATTCTTGTCTGGGGAAGAGGGGGGGGCAGGGTTACCATCCAAATGGTCATATTTACTTAAATTAAACCAAACTTGGGGTCTTTGAAGTCAGCTCATGCCACATGGACCAGGGACGCAGAGCAGACAGGTCTATCATTCTTTGCTGCTTCCGGGCCACCTGATAGGGCACCCCACCCCCTAGACTTGGTCAATAAGCCCCAAATTACCCCAGCCCAGTACAATTTCTTTTAATGAACCACTTTTCAGAGACTGTTCCCCCAGAAACATATGGAAGTATAATCAAAGGGGATAAACATAAAATCTGACCAGCCGTTCTAGGGCTTAACTCGTGTCCTTAGGAGTTCATTTAAAACAAGCTTTTATTACTCTTCAAGGCTATGCCTACCATGAATCCTGCAGGCAATTTTGCTTATTTCTGGCTAATGGGAACTTTACAGCCAAACCATTTCCTCAATCCCAAGAGAAAGAAGCGGACCCATGAACCGAGTTTTTCAAGAGTGAGGTGTGCCCCTCTGCCAGGACATTTTTTTTATAGCTTTTTTTGTTTTGTTTTTCAATCAGGAATTAAATATATGAATGAAATGAAATAATCAGCAATAGAAAAATAAATGTTAAAAAGCTATCTTACTTAATTTTTATGGCTTTATGAATAAAATCCCAAATACGAAGAACTATCAGATGAGTAAGGATGACTTGCAAATTCAGCTCACTTCACCAATAGAGAGGAACGCACAATCTCCATGGGACTTACTTGGATTTCAAGTCTATGTGTTTGCTGAAGACTGCGAAGTGATGAAACTGTGGCTTACAGAACCAGTCTCATAACCTCACAGGATTAAAATACATACGCTATCTGGCATTGATATGTAGATAATAACACAGATTCTACGAGCCATAAATAATTTAGGATTCTATCCAATAAAATATGCTTTCGAACTTTTAATATAATTAATACAGGAAAGGACACATGCCATGCGTTAAGGAAGAAAAATACTTGCAACAAATACTTTTCTTATATGAGCCACATCACCTGTCATTCCTGCATTTGATCTATTCTTACCATAAACACTTCTAAATGTGGGAAAGCGTCTGCCCCTAGGCTGAATCAGCCCTGTGGTAGCCGTCTAGCCATCAGCAGCCCATTGTCCAATGGCCGGCACCCATTGCCTTTCCACAGGCAAAGGAGAAAAGGCAGAGTTGACCTCACACCGAGCAAAAATGGAAAAGGAAGAAAAAATGGGAGAGACTATCCTATAAAGTCATGACTGGTTTTCTGATGTGGGCAGGAAAACGTCGCTGTTCCAAAAGATAGTTCCACTAACTTTACGTAAACAATCCTCTCATAGGAGAAAAAGGAAGAAGAGAGAAAACGAAAATCTGCATAATTATTATAGGCGAGTGAGGCACTGCGCTTGGCGTCGTCACATGTGACCTAAGGCCACTCTCATCAAACGCACTCCGGACAGAAGACTCCCTCCCCCCCCCCCCACAAACATTTTAACCCCTAGATTTTAAAATGAGGAAGCCAAGATCACAAAAGCGAAATTACTTTGTCCGGGTCACATAGCCACTTCCTCCGAAACCCATGTTCCATCCGTTCTCCGGGTCCTGCCAAGCACTTGGAAGTAACTCAGAAAGTGGGAGTTTCAAGACTAAAAATGAGTCCCCTGGAGAACATGATATGCTGCCTTTTAGTGATACTGTCACATCATGTTCTAGTGATGTCTGAAAACCAATATGGCAAAGTAAAACGCAAGTCCTGTGGCCAAAGGGGCAAGACCTGGTTTTATGGATTTATGGTGAAACTATTCTACCTGTACCTTTGGCCACCCATCATGCTAGGTACAGGGCGTCCGACACTATGAAGCAGCAAATAATAAGAGTTCGATAGATCAAATTCAAACCTTAAAGGTTGGATCCATGCATGTTTTTTTGTTTTTGTTTTTGTTTTTGTTTTTTTTCAAAATAGGAACATGTTTCACAGTTTGGAGTGCATGGTAGCAGCCCGAGAAGATAAAATTTGTTTGAAGACAGCAAAACAGCTGACAGCCTCGTAGAATAAATTATGGCAGCTACACACAAAAATATAAATACGGTGGCTATAGACAAAACATCATGACTCGAACCCTCAGCTTCTCCAAGGTAATTTCAAAGACATCAGTGAAAATCTTTTTGAGGAGCATAAAGAAGAAATGAGCTATGTACAACGCACATATGAAATACCATTTCGTGTGATTCATGTATTGCCTGGCACGATTTTTACACTTTGGGAAGCATATTACACAGATGTGATCTTCACGGTTGATTAAACAGGATGTTTTGAACTCATTGCAAAAAAAAAAAAAAGTCAGAAATATTTCACCGCCTCCCTTGTTATTTTACTTTTTGTTGTGACTGTAGATTCGCGGGAAGGTACAAAAAATATACAGGGCGATTTCACACGACCTTCGCCAGCCTCCCTGATGCTAACACCTTGCATTACTAAATCACAATATCAAAATCAGGAAGCCGACGTGAGTGAGTTCACGGAGCTTATTTTACACGCACTGGTTCCACGGGTCACTAGCTAGTTCCTGTTCGTTGCTAAGCAGTATTCCATGACGTGGATGTGCCACAGTTCGTTGACGCATTCATCCATTAAAAGACGTTTGCATTGCTTCCGGTTTTTTGCCTAGTATGATTAAAGATGCCATGAACATCTGTATACAGGATTTTGAGTGAACACACGTTTTCATTCTGTTGAGTCAAATGCCCAAGAGTGCAAATGCTACGTTATATGGTAAGAGTATGTTTAGTTCTATAAGAAACTGCCATACTGATTTCCAGAGTGGTTGGACCATTTGACATTTTCGCCAGCAATATCTGAGAGATTTTTCACATCTTCACTGGCATTTGGTGTTATCATAGTTTAATAGTCTATTTATTTTGATAAGTGAGGACTGATATCTCGCTGTGGTTCTGATTTGCATTTCGCTAATGGCTAAGGAAGTTAAATACATTTCCATGTGCCTTACTGCCTGCCATCTGCATCTAATATTTGGTGAATATCGCTTCATATCTTTTTTTTTCCATTTTCTAATTAGATTTTATTGTCTTCACAAGGTCTTACACAAAGCAAAAAAAAAAATTAATGAAGTCTAATTTATCAATTTTACTTTTTATGTACAACACTTTTGGTGTCAAATCTGAAAACTCTTTGCCCAGCCCTAAGTCCCAAAGATTTTCTCCTACATTCTTTTAATACATATTTTATAGTTTTATGTTTCACATTTAAGTCCATTATCAATTTTGAGTTAATTTTTGTTTAATGTATAAGGTTTCGATCACATTATTTTTCTACTTATGGATATCTGATTCTTCTAGATTAGTCTTCTATTGAATTGCCTTGGCTCCTTTATTAAAAATCAGATGGGCCTATGTGTATTTCCGGGTTCTCCATTTTGTTTCATTGATCTATGTATCTGTCCCTCTGCCAAGACCACTCTGTCTTTATGACTGTAGCTCTAAATCTTGACATTGGGTAGGCTGACACTTTTATTCTTGTTTTGCAAATTTGTTTTAGCTACTCAAAGTCCTTTGCTTCTTTACATAAATTTTAGAATAAACTTGTCTATGTCTACAAAATACCCCTGGTGAGTATACCCCTTTTTATACCATTTTTAAAATTACATATATGGGAAAATCAGACTTGATGCGCACGGCATCCAGGAGCTTCTCTCCCACAGTCAGCATGAAGCCTGACTGTGTTTACCAAGTCCATATTTTTAAGAAACATTTTGAAAAGAGCAGTCCAAGAACGAACTACAGATTCCTGCAGCCCATCTTTGTCCTCTAATCTGCCACCTCCTTTACCTGGGCTCTTTTCTAGAAAGTTTGAGCTGAGCCTCAGCTGCTTGGGATAGTTTTAGAACTGCATGGCCAGCAGAAAGGGTGTCCGATTAAACAGCTCTGCACACCTGCAGAGTCTTCTGGAAGGCTGTGTGTGGGCCCCACCTGACTCATGCCATGAAATCAGAGTGAGGTCTTTGTTACATTTGAAACACGGGTAGAGAAGGAACTGAGGAGAAAAATCCACCCTCTATACAAACAGGACAAAATGGAAAAAGACCTTAACCTATGGGCAGAAGCTGTAGAAGAGACCATCCAATATCTTACAAGAAAAGCAGTCACCAACCAGTGGCACCGCCCATGGAGAGGAGTGAGGAGAAATGTCCACCAGCAGATGAGCCCCGCCTTCCCCAGCGCGGAGTCGAAGGACAGGTGCTCATCGGGAGATCTGTTCCATCAACCTCCTGAACGTCCTAGATCAGAGGAACCATGGATTTCTGGGTTTTACTTGTCCATAGAGGCTTATCTTTTAAAACTGTATGTCTTTGGTTAGTGATGCTTTTTAAAAAAAAAAGGAAAAACACCCAACACCGGACATAGAACCAATGGTATGCCGTTCATGTTTAATAACCGGCTCTACGAGAGAGAAAAGCCCGGATTTTGCAGAGTGTTCCAATTTCCAAGGTATAAATCCTCCCATCATGTTCAATTTTGAGCTACTGACAAGTCATGACACAGAGTTGGGGAGATAAGTACTCCAGCACACCACTGTATCTGGAACTATTTACTGTAACTTCAGAGGCTATTGGTTCTACGAAACCTTTTCTCTTCCTAACATACCATGAACATTTGGCTAGAGTTTAGGATATTTTATTGGCATCGGGGGTCATGCTGTTCATTCTATAGACCTAGATAACATACATAAGAAGACCAGTAGTCATATCTTCTCAGTTTTGACATTATATCTGGCTTTCCTCCTTCTAAACCTAGCACGCACCAACTCATAACTTAACTGGAAGAATATTTATTCCAGTGGCTCCCAAGCCTGTTGAACACCAGAACCACCAGGGGCTAATTAAGAATATAGATGCCCAGTGGAAACAACCCAAATGTCCATTGATGAATGAAGAAACAGAATATGGCGTACGTGTACAATGGAATATTATTCAGCCTTAAAAGTGAAGGAAGTCATGACACATGCTACAACATGAATGAAACTCGAAGGCATTACGTTAGGTAAAATAAGCCTGACACGAAACAATAAATATCGTATGATTCAACTTATACCCGGCAAAGGTCAAGTCACTACAAGTGGCAGAGTAGGGAGTTGATTCCACATTTAATTTCAAGTCTGATGCCCTTGCACGTCATTCTTCAAACGACCGAAGGCTTTTATGACTATCCTCCAAGGCACAGAAGTCCCCTGTCCAGGTGCCTAAAAATAGTACCCTGGCTTTCGCACTCGGCACCTCAACGTGGCCTTGCTTCTAGAGGCCCGAAGTTGTTACCCTTGTATTCACAGCCTCATCACACTGGCCGGTCCCCAGACCACAGTCCCCAGAACCTAAAATATCAAAACCTCAAAGTGCACTTTTAAGTCTGATCGCTCTGCCTGTATGGCTCAAAGGTATGCCCAGACATTCTCAAGGAATGGGAAGGCTGCCTCACGTGTTAAGCACCAGCTGGTGGATGCCCAAGCATGTCTGCAGATAAACATCTTGCGCCCTTTCACCACCAAGCTACTGGAAACATAATTAGCTGGCTCTGGGGTAAATAAGCTCATCTGAGTGGAGGAGGCGCTCGAGTTCATGGACATACCAATGTACTTTGTTCACCTTCATTATCACATCAGTCCTGTTAAACATAAAGCTCACTCGCAGAAGAATGCTAAGGCGAATGCTCATCCACCCTCAAGATGAGATACCTCTCCAAAAGGGAACCTGAAGCATGTGTTCTTTAAAAAAAAAAAAAAAAAAACGTGCCAACCTCTGAAGAGACTGAGCTTATTCTCTGATCAAAGCCCAATAAGAAGGGTTATAATTGCAGCATGATGATCATTTTTAAAATCATAAATAGGTGCATGTACATTCATGCATCTTCATAAGCATATACAAGTCACACATACAGACATACCTTCGATTTTGCAGTTGCCAAACTTAAGCAGCAAATAAAAGAGAACTTAGACAGATGGGGGGCGGGGAGGTTGTGTCAATTCATTTCTTCCCTGTACTTTCTGATGATGCCCTCCAACTTTCCACTTGGAATACCTAGATTTATTTTTCTCAGTTTGATCGACTCGGTGAAACAATGCCAATAGAAGCCTCGGAGGAGATAAAAATATTCAGATTCCAAGACATTTTGAGATGATAAGCAGCACCGTGATTTCATTCCCATAGTGAAATATAAACCAGGAAGGGAGAAATCATCTTCGAGGGAAGAGCAGCTTACCCTGCATGGTGGGCAAAGTACAGGCAGTCACTTTTAATTTAAATTCTTTTACAAGTATTGAAAGAATACTTTTAAGAACAGCTACAGAAAACTCAAGGCCAAATTAAAGGTGTTTTATATAATGTTATAAAAGGAAGATGATAATCATATCAAAATGATGGTAACTAGGAAATCCGAAGTCATAATTGCGTAATATGATGTGGTAACTTTGCAAAATATAGTGAAAGATCTATTAAAAATTACATTTAGGTTATCGCTATGTCTGTTAGTACTGAAACATACTGCAGCCATTGCCAGGTGAAGATACACTTGGGCCATGGCGATTTTAAGGATTTTTTTTAACCTCTATGGAATTTCAGTGAAGAAATAGTAAAGCATCAGGAGCTGGAACTAGTTTATAGACAGTCATTTTTCATTCCTATTTATCCACCCTTATTCTCTCCCAACAATTCTCACTCAACAAGTTTTTAGACCTTGCAAAATTCCAAAAAGGACTTAAGATATGTTAAGTTGTGTTAAGCTCAATAGTAATAGACTAGATATGTAGTTGACATCATGAGACACATATTGAACTAGGAAGACTAGAATTTGGTCCCAATTTTCCTACCTTTCACTTACTCCCCTTTTTCCACGAGCACACATTTCCCGTAGTATAATAACTACTGTGTGCCAAGCACAATGATCTCACTGAGAATACTATAGACTCTGACCTCACAGAAACTCCAATTAGCGGGAGTTACAGAAATCAAAACACTAAATCACAATTGTACCAAGTGTTAAGGAGAGATCCTTAATTCTATGGTGAGTAGCGGGGAGGCCAGGAAGTTACATCTAAAGTGAGACGTGAAGGGAGGGTAAGAGTCGACTAGATGACAGGGTAGAAAGCAGCCCAAGCAGAGGGAAGAGTATGTGCAGAGCCCCGTGGCAGAAAGTGAGCGCAAGACACTAGGAGACGTGAAAGAAAGTCTCCGACCCGGAGGAATACGGAACAAGAAGAGGCTAGAGCAGAAGCAGAAGCCAGACTTTGTGAGGCTCAGGGGCCACCTAACCAGGGCAGAGGGCATGGCCAAGGGGGTGCGCTCGCTAGTGCTTCCTGTGTGCAGCGATCCAGAAGCTCTAAGCTCCAGGCTCCACAGAAGCTTCTCCCTGCCTTGCATCCCAGAGCTGCAAAGAGTATGGTCGGGAGAACTCTAAGGTGGTCCTGAAGATGTCCACTGCCTGATATACCCGCCTCGTGTAATCCTCTGCCCCTGGGCATGCGCAAGACCTGTGAATGTGATGGACACCACTCCCACGGCTAGGTTATGTCACATGGCAAAGATGAAGAGATTTCGCAGG
Source organism: Rousettus aegyptiacus (assembly GCF_014176215.1). NCBI lineage: Eukaryota > Metazoa > Chordata > Mammalia > Chiroptera > Pteropodidae > Rousettus > Rousettus aegyptiacus. The sequence goes on along the minus strand of NW_023416288.1, from coordinate 39,536,560 downwards.
CGTAATGAAGATTCCTAATCAATATGATTTATTAAAGAGAGAAGTTATCCTGAGTGGACCGGACCTAAAAGGTGAGCCCTTAAAAAGGATCTAGAGGTTGGAAAGATGCTCTCCTGCTGGCCTTGAAGAAGCAAGCCATTCTATGGCCACATGGAACTAAATTCTACTAACAACGACATGCCTGAGCTTAGAAGATGGCCTTGAGCCTCAGATGAGACCCAGCCATGGGTTAGGGTTCCATGCCCAGAACCCTAACCCATGGAAACTGTCTAATAACACATGAGTGTTATTTTAGGCCACTAAATTTGCCATAACTCATTATGTATCAATAGAAAATAAATAGACTGGGCATCAGTAGCTGCAGGCAGCTCTGTCAGGCTGGTGGCCACTGGAGAGGACTCTCAGGTTCTATTATGGCTGCCAGATCCATGTCCGATTGCAGCACTTTGCATATGACTCAACAGGGAGACCAGGGCCACCAGCTTCCTCTGTCACAATAAGGGACATTCTCAACTTGCCCACGTTAGAAAAGTGAAAACTGATGCACCCCAAGTCAGTAGCAAGTTTTGAAAGTCGAATCTTCTAACTTAAAGGCAACCACAAACTCTCCGCTTAAACCGCTTTCCAAAAGCCTACAGAATCTAAAAAGCAGAGGCCCCGAATAAGTGAATTGGGACAAATTTGACAGGGAAAGTGGATTTCTGTTTGAAGTTTTCTTACTAGCTTTAATAATGAAAACAGATTTTTTAGAGTATGATTTTAATGTTTACAGAATCTTTTCAAACAAATAGGGTCATTTTCATTTAAAAGCCAAAATAGCCTGGTTTATATTATGGGAAACCGATCCATGAAATATAACATTGTCTACATCTTTTTTCAGTTAAAGAAAAGGAGAGCAAAAAAGAAGCCCATCTAATCTTTCGTTCTTTTTTTTTTTTTTTTTTCCTTTTTCTTGTCTTTAAAAACATATTAAGAACCCCCTTTCAAATTTCTGGGACTAGGTAGATAACATTAGTCACTGATAATTTTCATCAAAGAACACATCGCAGAATCTCTTAAGCTCAAAGTCATGGTAAATATAGTAGTGGCACTGCAATTGAATAGCTCGGTGGTGGGAACATACTTTTGCAAGATGTTTTGACTGATAGGTCAGAGTCTCAGCATTGAAACAGTAAGAGCAAAGCTAGGAGAGACTCCTACGTGCTCGGGACAACACAATATGCAAAGGTTGGCTCCAGAAGGACCCCCAAAATCTGCTAAATGGTTGTCTCCAGGGAAAGTTGCAAGATAAATATAGTCAAGAGTGGCTGGAAGCCTTACTTTTACAATAAATGCTTCTGTATGCTTTCAATTGTCTGGATGCATTGTCCATTAAAAATATTTTATGAAACCAGGAACACATAATACTCACAAAAAACTAAAGCTCATCTCCCTGGGATACTACTGCAGTATAAACAGTCATGGATACTGAAGAGAAAATGAAAAGTAAGTCGGGATGCTCCCCAAAAAATGTCAGTTAGTAAGAAAAGCCACTGCCTCCTAAGCCAGATGTTGCCTTCATCACCTCCACAAGCTTTGCTGCCCGCCTGCTTCCTTTGAAATTGCTGGTCTACCCAGGCTATCGAAGTCCATGGAGGGAGAAGGGATGCAGCAGACAAGGCTCACACAGGCGGAGCTGGAGCCAGTACTTCCCTCACTCCTCTGTCTCCTGAGCCCTCCGAACCCTCCGGGTCTCTCCTCCCTCCTTCTGATCTCACAGGCTGGTGATGGCAGGAGGAAGAATTAGCCTTTGGAATCTGAGTCCCGCAACTTCTCCCTACTGTGTGACCTTGGAAAACATCACTTGACCTCCCGAAGCGCCTGCGTTTCCCCATCTGTGGCATCAGAATAACAGCTACCACCACTCCAGGGCCGAATACAACAATACCCATGGACACCTAAAGATGGGGGTTTGTCTGTTTCAAAACAGTCTCTGAATCTAGTTCACAGCATAGTTCAGATGACTGAGAGAGCATTAACCTTGGGGCAGGTCGCTCCTTGATTGGGATGTGAAACCTGGGTGAACTGCATCCAGGACATTGTATACAATGACTACCAACAAATCTGGCTGTCACTAAAAGAAAGGAAAACAAAAGTTGAGGAAAGAGTCGCTCTTTTGTGTGGGCAGCAAGCACTGCATGGTTATAATTGCCAAAAGAAACTGGTTAAAAACAAACAGACTGACACACACATGGCTAACTCAGCCTTTCCATCTTAAAACATTTATACAATAAGACAATTTACTCCATCGACGAAGAGAGTGTGATTGGGTTTTTTTTTTTTTTTCAACATTTTTTTTTTAATGCTCAGTCTTATATACGGTAAGTATGGTGAGTGGCTGACCTACCTCCTTCTCTCTACTACCTGCCTTCGAAACAGCCACATAGCAATATTTTAAAAGGCACGGTGTCTTCTAGGTCATTCTCAAAGCAACACTGAGAGGAAGCCCCTTATTTCATGACCTCGAACTGCGTGAAAGGCAAGCTATAATTCCTAGTGCTCAATTTTTTACCATTATTCAGAGTTGCCTTTTACTTTTGTCAGTACTTGGTCTATATACATAAGCCCAATCCAGTTGAAATCCTCCATGCATGCTTTACTCCCTAATTCTTATTTATCAGAACGTAGGATGGCTGTCCTGATTTCGAAAACCAGTGTAGAAATATTTATATTTGGCCTCTTTCCTTTCATTTTCTGAGACATCATAAGGTATCTTTAAAATCAAATACAGAAGTGAAACTATTTAAAATGAAACCTGTGGAATCACAACCATTTGAAAAACAAGACATAGCACAGAGAAATAAAAAACAAGATTGTGGAAAAAGCCCACTTGATAAATGAAAGACTATTTTCTTCTATCTTTCATCAAGGACAATTAATATCTTATGTTCTATATGAAAGAAGAGGATGGAATTTGACCTATGTTTGAAACACACCTTATTTGTTTGTGATCCACTAATAAGAAACATACTCAGATAACAAATACATTATTGTTCATGAAAGAACCCCAAATTAAAGGGTGATTCCCAGTCCAAGTAAATACAGAAAAGCTGCCAAAACCATCTGTTTGACTCTCAATGATCTCATTTGTTTTCATCAAACGATCTTGAGTTTTTTCAAATTAGATTAATCTTTTTACACAGTTGTTAGGTAGTTGGGTAAAAAAATTTATAACCATTATTACCATAAAATAATCTGGAAAGTACACTAAAACACTTCCTTGAGACGAATTAGTTATAATTTACTTATTTTTTTTTTTAAAGAATATTCTGGCTTCCTAAAAGGGAAGAACAATTGGTAATCGATGCCATCCCATAAATACCTGGCATGTGGATTAGCAAATGCTGATCCATGAATGAATGAATGAATGAATGATATGAGCAATCTGATTGAAGCAAACGGGAACACAAATGTGCGCACGCACACACACACACACCACAGCTTCCCCCCCCCAGTACCTATTTTTTAAGTTAATTGGGGTAACATTGGTTAATACAATTATATAATTTTCAGGTGTACATTATAACTTGGCATCTACATATTCTATTTTGCGATTACCACCTGGAGCCCAGGTTCCTTCAGCTACCATATATTTGATCCCCTCTACCCACTTCACCTTCCCCCAACTCCCCTATATTTGACCCCCTTTACCCTGTCTACCTGCTCCCTCCTCCCCCACCTCCTACCCCCTACCCCCCGGTAACCGCTAGTCCATTGTCCATGCTCCCAACACCCATTTGTACCCCAGCCGAGGGTTGAGCAAAGAGAAAGGCGAGAGAAAGAGAAATGAAAATGTCTGAATCAACAGCCAGACAAGAAGGCCACCAGGACATAAATCACCTTTGCACTGCTCACAGCAGGCTCGCCTCTGCTTGACGGCCAGGGCGCAGTCTCTCGACAGCACGGGGCATTTCTCTCTCTTACAGGTCACTTCCTTGTTCTAGGCAAAAAGAGACAAGAGACATTTGGAACGGACTTCACACGGAACCCCCGGAATCCCAGCACGTGGCCGAGGTTTCCCCAGCCTCCTTCTCCGTCTCTTGCCTTCATCTTGGCAAGAAGACTCTGTGGCAGCAGATAGGATTTGGCTCTCTCCAGAACAGAAGCGTCCATCCAGGAAGACCAGACATTTCGATGGCAGCAGCGGATGGGGGAGGATGAAAAGCCCCTTCTTCGCGAGTTACCGAGATAATCAAATGCTCAGAGAGAGGCTTTCTCCCACTCTGCTCTAAGGTTTCCTTTTAGTACACACTACAGGAACGATAATATTTGTGTAAATCATATTTTACCCATTGGGCTACCTGGGCCAGGACTGCATCGTGAGAACAAAAATATTTGCACACGGCTGTCCAACAATCCTTAATAGTACAGTGCATTAAAACGCGGCAACCTAAAGTTCCAACTCAAATAACGACAAAGTCGAGTATTGAATCGGCTCAGTAAAAGAAAAAGAAAATATGTTCCCCGTGCCAAGCAGAGACACAGTCGTCAGTGTTTTATAGCTGCGGGACAGCTGCATCATATTAGCACGTATGCTAATGAAAGCATGGTGAGCATTTGCATCTTTTATCCTGAAAGATTAGCTGTCGAACTGACTTAGAGAAGACCCAAACAGGATGTATACGCCTGCTGGTACCTGGATGCTCACGAACCAAAAATACGACGTCACAAAACTTGAACAAGATGCGGGTTTTGTTAATAAGCGTCTACTAAATGCGGGGTGCTGTGGCTTTCGTTCCTTTTAAAATTCTGTGAGGCAAGTATTATCTCCCGTGAAGAAATGAGAAATCTGCAGCTCGCAGACGGTATCGACTTCTCCGAGATGGCACAGCTCGGCGGTGGTAGAGCCGGACGTCACACAGAACTCACAGACGTGCGCACGCCCAGGCCCCGCTGTGCCGTGAGGCTGACTGCGGCAGGTCGGAGAGGAGAGGCTGGCCAGCTCTCTCGCCGCGAGATGAGGCCAGACCCCTCCTGGGATACATGTAGGGGAAAGTCCTCCTCAGCTCTGACAATGACCCTGAGAGATTCACAGTGCGCTTCGGCGTAATGACTGCAAGAAAGGGCTCACCATTTCTGGTCCAAAACCAAGGAGAGGGGGTGCGTGTGCGCACGTGTATGTGTGTGTTAGGAGCTGGGGGTCCAAGCAGAGTCCATGCACCACATTCCAGCCCGAAAGCGGTTCTGAGACAACACACATCAGCTGTGAGCTGCCCCCCAAATCCCTAGGGGTTCCAGAGCCCCGTCAAGATACTCCCAAGGCCTCATTCTGAAAACGAGTCTCCTCCTCTTTCCAACGATCAGAGCCTCCGAGAGTTCCAGAACCCCACTGCCTCCCACTCACCGATTACCACTGGGGCAGAGCGAGGGACGTGGGGCCTCGTCATCGCGACTGCGCTGTCTGTAGGTGGCCTTGTTAACTCGCTGCCCTTGTGGCTCTGTGAGGCCGCTGAAGCCGGGGAACAAAGTTGCTCAGACTTTTCCACTGGGTGACGCACAGTGAAAGGGACCATCATTTTAGGTAAGGATCCCTGAGGCCAACGTGGTAACATACTGATGTTATTAGCTCTCAGTGCATGGTATTGGTGGTCACCTGAATTGTCCCCCTTCTGGGTGTCTGTTACGTGGTAAGGGACCTTGCGGGGCCGACCTAGTTCACCCCTTAAAGTCCTGTGAGGCAGGGGCCCTCCCGCTGAGCTGCAAGTCCGACCCCACGCGCTGGTGGCCCGGCCTGCACTGCTCCCCATGCCCTGGGCTCACACCCGATTTCCTTGAGGGCCAGGCCAGGCCGGCACCTTTGTTTTCGGCTCCTCGGGCCATCCAGGGTGCAGGCAGGGCTGGCGCCCTCTGCTGTGTGGGGCCAGCGAGGCCAGTGGGCTCGGGGGCTGCCGCAGCCGACTCGCGGTCTGAACCCCGGTGTCCCGGCTCTGAGCCCCAAAGCACCTCCCCTCGCCCTGTCTTCTTCATAAGGATGGTGGCGTCAAGATTCGCTGCGGGTCACAGTCCTTCAATTTCCCTTCATAGTTTTTCTTGTATTACAAATGCAATACGTAGTTTTATGGTCACGATACAAATGAAAGCAGCATATTTTCTAAAAATTAATAATATCCTCCTACCGACGCCAAAACAATCAGGAACGGTGACCAGGTATATACGCCCCTTGGCACTGCGAAGGGTGACTTCGCCTTGCAAAGCGCAATTCCTGCAGCCATAGTTCGACACTGGCGCCCTCCACCCCAGCGTGGCTGCGGGGTGAATGCTCTTCCCAAGCAGAGCGTCTGTCACCTGAGCCTTAGGCAAACCTGGCCGCAGCCTAAGGAAGGCCCCGTCCCTCAAGTGTGTCTCTTCTCTGAAGCGAAGGACCCTCAGACACAGGGAATTCAAGGCCCCACGGGCAGTCGGAGTGGGTGTGAAGTCGCATTTCGGGTTCCGATAAACAGAAAGACACACACTGTCCTAAATATAGGAACTCTTTGCTAAATTAGAAACCCAGGAGCCAGTCAGGATCCACAACAGGATCCCGAGATTCATAATAAATGGCTTGTAATTACAGTCCGGCACGAAGTTATTCCAACCAGATGGTCTGCAGATTCACATCTGGAATTTTTTTTGGTGCGCACACACAGGGAACGGCCCTAAACCTCAGCTGTAGGTTAGTGGGCTTTTTCCTCCCTTCTAATAACACGTGGCATTCTTTTTATATCCCAGCAAGGGTCACGTTGGCATGAAGCTGCCATCTCTGATCCTTTCCCTGGTGTCTGGTCGGCACGGATACGGAGCACATGCTTAAGGTCCCAGGCCCTCAAAGAAAGAAAGAAAGGAAAACTACAGAGAATCACTGGTGAGAGGCTGATTCCTCCACCCACTTAATTGGGTCCAGCAGCTACAGAGTAAATTCAAGCACAGGTTAATTCAGACCACTCACTCCGCCTTCCCCGATTCTGCCAAGAGACAAAAACACTGGTCTTCGAGCCAACGGCTCTGGTGAGAAGTGGTCCACACAAAGCCACGCCTTCAGGAGTCCTCATCTCCCACGTGCACCAAGTGTCCTCTGCTCCGACTCAAGGTCACAGCTCATTCAGTTCACGTTTTCGTTCGGGAAACACTGATGCACGCTTCCCGGACACTTTGTGTGCACCAGGCGCTGTGCTAAGAATTTAACATGCATGATTTCACACACGAAAAGAAATTCCACTTCATCCCCGTTTTACAGATGAGGAACCGAGGTTAAGAAACGTGTCCAGGGTCATGCAAGAGGCAGACTTGGAATACTGCCTGACCCCCAAAGGCACACATTGAAATGAGCTTTGCTACCTTCCAGGCATTCAGAACACAGACCAGAACAAAACGAAGACGTTCGCCCCGGAGGCCCCAAGGGAGACTGGTGCCTTCCTGCTGGTTCCACAATGTCCCCCAGCTGTCTAACAAGCAGAATAACTCCAAGGAGCTGTGTCGCCACCCACCAGGGAAGGTCTACAAAGTGGCTATCTTCTGGCAGAAGGAGGCTGCACCATTTTGGGTATCGACAGGTGTGTGTGCGAGCCACGCCTCTGAAAGGCAGCCTGGCATCCTGGAGCAAACGTTCCCCCACGTTCCAGCTTGGGTTTGAGTCTCCCCAAACCTAAGCAGCAGACAAGGTGGCAAACATGCCCCGGAGGAAAACGTCAGGACACCCTAAAATACCTACCCGGCCAGTGTATACGAGTAACAAGCCTCGTCACATTTTTCATTCTCAGTCGCTGTCTCCTCATGTTCGGCTCTCCCGAGGGTCACGCAGCCTGTGATCTACCCGTCTGTTTGCATGACTGTCTCCTTTCCAAAAGAGCAAATATATCAAAACCCGAAATGTAGCCTCTGGAGACACATGAAATGAAGTGCCAACATGCAGAAAACGAAAGGGGGGCACAGGGAGCGAAAAAGAAAGAAGTCTGCACGGCTGGCAACAAAGCCGGGTGAGGATGCAAGCCAAACCACAGCTCCCGCCACGGCCAAGTTCAGGCAGGATTCTGGCAAGCAGCTTGCTGTATCGAAGACGCGCCACTAGATGGCAGCACGGAGTCCCCCGGCTCTCTGGCCTTTGTAACTAACTAACTGGCCGTTAGATCTGCAAGTGCCTCCTAAGATTTTTTTCAGTGTCTGGTTTGGAGGGAAATGATGCCTCGTTGATGTGGGGGAAGAAGGGGTGGGGGCTGGAGACAGAGAAGATAACGAATCACCACCGTGAGCGTTTCCTGTTTGCTTTCCTCAGAGAAACCAGAAACACACACACGCGTGCACCCACACACACACGTGCACACACACACACACACACACGCACGTGCGCACACACACAAACACACACACGAAGTTTTTGAGATACTTTTGTTCTACGTCGAACCCATGTCTTGAAGATACTGTTTTCTAAGATTCTTCCAGGCCCAATCCTCTTATGGAATATGGAGAGTCTTACCTGACTTCTAGTTCTATGTTCAAAATAACAATAAGATAAAAGCCGGAGAGGGAAACAGAGCAGCTGACATGTCGAGAGGTAACGGGGAGAAAAGTCAGCTGCCAAATGGTGCATATTTAGCCCAAAGCAGCAGCACGAATCCCTCGAAATGAGAATATAAATGAAAATACCTGCTGTCCTGCCCACCGACCCTCTTAGCCACATTAGAAAGGTGGCAGGCCACATGAGCCCCTTCCCTAAAAGATGGCATTTTCCGTCAATCCTCATCTCTTATGACGGCAAAGCCTGCCTGGGAGGCAAACAGCTGTCACCTGGCGAACTAGGAAATTCCAAGTGCCAGATGCTTTTTCGGAAGATCAGGAAGGCCACGGAGTTGTGATATTCTTCCCTACCCAAATGAACAACACCCAGTATGCGAGCGAAGCCCACAGGCCAGGCTGCACGAGGATCATTCGCACTATAAGGGACGCTGCCCTGAGTCTGAAATCTCCCAGACTGCCCCACCCTCCTCCACGGACGCGCACGTCCCTGTCATTTCGGCCCTGCCGTCTTATTTGAGGAACAGCCCTGTGCAATCGCCTTAGCAGAACGCAAATATCTGTCATCGGCTAACTGTCAGGGGTGCACACCCAGCACGGTGACTCTGAGAAGGAGAGGAGCTTAGCAGGGGACGTGCCCAGCGGTCAGACCAAAGACTGGGCGCACGTGCCCTTGAGCTCGGTGCCGGGAGTGAGAACGAAGTCACGCCGCGAGCTTCTTATCTGTGTCTCCAGACACTGACAGGCTCTCGGAGGAAACAAGACAGCAAGCCCATCGCACAATCACGGTCGCTTCTGGCCCCCAGTGAGAACTGCAGAAGAGAATTTCACTTCGAAGTTCATCTTAGTCGGTGAGTACGAACAGGACACTCTGACCCTTACTTAAGTTGTTTTTATCAAAGAACTTATTTGGAGCAGACACACAAGAGTGAGTGAGAGTCCCGCTCTTTGAGAGTCTCGAAATTGCTCACAGAGGAATCTGTTTTAGGAATACGGATGTCTCGCGTCGAGTTTGCCATGGAGGAAGGGATCCGATACGAACGCGTGTATTCTCCTCGGAATCTCCAGTCTCCCCGAGCAGAAAGTCACGGGGGTCAACTTTTCCTTGAAGTACCCACACGGTAACCCAATTCCAGCCCCAGAGGAGCCAAAAGGAGCTTTATGGTACTTTTGAACACAGGTCACAATTTCTCCTAGGCGATATTATAAAACTTCTCATAAACAGAAGAATAATACTTCATGTTTACACAGCACTTTCCTTCCGAAGAACTCTGCAGACGTGATTTCATTAATCCTCACAGGTTTCTTAGGCTTTGCAGACAGAGGAACGACACACAATGCAGTGCCTCAGGTCCCTCAAAGAGCTTGCTAGCGGTGGACCTGGGGACAGACCCCAGTTCCCAAGCCTGGACTAAGCGGCCAGCCAGGGAGGCGAGTTGCTCGGGCACAGCATTAAAATTTATGGCTGCGTCAGATTAGTGCTAGGTGAGCTCCTCAATGATTGTAGAGATGTTAGGAATAAGTTAGCACGTAGTTGAGCTATTCTGACATTTTCTGGGAAGACAGGCCACCCGAGTCGGACACAGAAGGCCTCCTGCCATGTCCCCTGCCCCGTTCTCTGGTGACCTGCGGATGGTGCCAGCAAAGGGATGGGCCATGACGCGGGTAAACAGACCCGACTTCAGAGCGTTAAGGATTTAGAATGCAGAGATGTAAGCAAGAGCCGAAGGGAAAGACCCAGAGAGGGCAGGTTGCGTTGCTTGTCACCAATTTTAATCACTGGAAGTATAAATAAAGCGACTCCCTCTCTGGAACGTGTGGTCGGGGGAGACGCTTTGCCAGCGAGCATGGCCACTCGGAGGGGAGGCACGCGAGCTTGTGCCTGCTCCAGCCTGTCTCCGTTGGACAAAATCTCCTCTTAATCTCTTAAAAAATAATCACTGGAAGGCTGGGGGGGTGCTGAGATAGCTCAGCGGTTGCCAATGGCGGTATTGAATTTGACTGATAATTTATTATTTTAATTAAGCTTTTACTTGCTTGTTCTTTGTTACCTATAGTACAATTGACTTGCCCATAACTCTTACATGGAAAGAGCTGGGAGAGGGGAGAAAAAAAATAAATAATAAGGCAGTTTGGTCCACTACAAAGCCTTCGTGTACCAGTAAGAAACGCTAGGTCATGACTTTCAACTCAATAAAAGTTGAAAAAAAAAATGGAGAGAAAACAAACAAACAAACAAAAGCATTGCTAAGGTGAGAAAAGTATGTTTGATAGAAAAAATGACCCCAACTTTTCAACCAGGAGAATGGTTTCCCAAGATCTCTTCTCTTCCCCAATTGAGTGAGGTCAGGACAAGAAGCTGGAGGTATCAATGACCCTTGCTTTTAACCTAAATTAGCACTTCCAGAACTTTCTGAGCCCCAACATCCACTGCTTTTGCAAATTCCTTCAATAGCCAACACCACAGAATTGATTCATCACAAACCAAACAATGAAGTGGCATATAGTTCTCTCGGGCAGGTGGCTGAATTATTAATGATAATAGTACCTGATGTTTATAGAAAATCTATCATTGGCTAGACTGTGCTGAGCACGTGTTATGTCCTTTTTGACCCTCACAACAAGCCTGAGGAAGGCCCTGATTTAATCCCATTTCATGGGTAAGAAAATAGAGGCACAGAGAGGTTACCTGGCTTGCCCATGTTTACACAGCTAGCCAGGTGCAGACGTCCAAACCCGGGACTTGCTGATTTCAGAGTGGGTGACTTAATTACTATTCTCTACAGCCTGGTTTAGAGGCTAAGGTAAGCCATGTCTTCCTTGCAGCTAAGAACATAAATGTTTGCTTTTGTTAAGCACTCCCCATTTTCAGATCGTTATAAACCTTAGTGGTTTATGGTTTCATTTTGAACACAGGAGCACAAAGGGTGCATCGTAGGAAAGACGGGTGAAGTCTCTGACTTAAAAACTCAAAACACGTCTCAGTCGTTGAGTGTCTGCTCATTTGCAAGACAGACCAAAACCTGGACCCAAAGCCTCCGAATGCTCTCGTTTCTTCCTTGATCCGAGCGGAGGGGGTGTCTCTCCCGGGAGGCTGGCGGCCACCTACAGCCATACTTTTAAGCCAGGCTTAATGTTGAAGCATCTTGCAAGAACATCATGCAATTCATTGCACTGCATCTGGGAGTGTTATCCTTTCTTCCTCTGCCTAGGCTCTCCTTCACCCCGGAGGCCTGGACCCGGGCAAACACAGCCTCCTCTAGCCCAGCGAACAGTGCGAACTCCGAACAAAGCTGCCCTTGAAACCCGGCCATTTAAAAGACTTTATGAAGCCCACCGGGGCCCCCCGATTATTTTGCAACAAGTCATATCCCATGAAGAAATTCACTTCTCTGCAACACAAAACAGAGGGAGATTAAAGAAAAAGTCAGGGGGGTGTGGAGGAAAGAAGTAAGACCCCCCGCCGCTCTGTCTGGACAGAATCGTGTCTTTTAGTGCCCATACCCTCTACAAAGACGATGTTCTGATGATATATGGCCCTAATACATCACCAAATGACAGTGTTCTCCTGATACTGTACCTTGAAAATATGACACGTGCCAGCAGAAGCAACAGGGGACTAGTAAGCAGGCCCTTGTTATATTTAACTTACCTAACATTGCAGTTCTTTTTAATGGGCTTTAGCTTGTTGGAGGGATTGTTTTGGATCCTATGCTGTTTAAGGATTTAGGTCTGGATTTTTTTTTTTTTCTCCCCTGCCTTTTCGAGGAACTTTAAGAACAAAGAAACACAGGCCATTAGAATGTCCCGGCTTCTCAAGTACAGCTCTGATTTTAAACAGGGCAGTGTCGAATGGCTCCTCATTCTATTTAATCATAGTTCGAAATACAACCAAAACAGTAGAGATGGCAGAGCACAAAAGAAATAAGCGCCAAATAAAAATAGTAGCCCAGCGAAAGTCGCACGGCCTGGTTTTTATTACAGTGTGCATCGTATGGGGAAGGGGTCTGCGGCCAGGCGCTCGTGAATGCAGCCAGGACGGACCGAATGCAGAACGGCGGGCGACTGGGCGCCACGGCCCCCGTCACGGATGCGGCTCCGCCACCGTGCTGGGGCGTCCAGAGCATCCTGGAAAACCAGGAGGTGAACTGCATCCCCATCTGCCAGGCGCCAGGAGCCAAGTATGTGAACTGAGAGGAGTAGAAGTCAGCATCTTTCCTCGATTTCGCCCAAATTCCCACGTCTGCCCAACTGAAAGGGATTTTAACGGCCGGGATGCGGGATGGAGTCGGTAATGCAGAGGAAGTCCACAGACCCCCGAGGGGAAGGAGATGTGAACAGGGGGGCGGGGTGGGGGCGAGTGACAGGGACAGAGTCCTGCCAAGTGAGGTGGCCCCTCTGCCCGCGTGGCCCAGCTGCCTCTCCCAACCTCTTGGATTATTTCACACCGCTGGGCGCCCCGCAGCATGTGACAAATAAGGAATCGGCTTCTTCTTCTGCCCAAAGAGAAAACAAAACAGAAAAGGGAGATAAAATTCTGTGATCATTTCTGTGCCTTTCTGGCGAGTTCTTCTGAATTCTGGAGAAAACGATGGGGGACCGACCGCTGTAACCCTCAGCAGGATCTCTGGCTCGGGGGCCATCAGCCAGGCTTCCCGGTCCCTGAGGCACAGCATGGAAGTGCCAGCCGGGCTGGCTGGGGCCTTGGAGGGAGGAGAGTAAGGGTTAAGGAGGCGCAAATGACAATAAAATCAGAACACTTCCCCGGGAAAGTCTGCGACCTGGCCTGAAGCAGGACAGCGGGAGGTCTTCCGGCCAGGACAGCGGGAGGTCTTCCGGCCGCCTCTTTCCTGACTCACCACCATGTAGGAAGGTGGGCTTGCTGGCTATTTCAAGAAACAGAGAACTCGGTGGACCCTTTTAACTGTGCACATAAATGATCCTCTGCCAAAGACGAGCAAACGCACCCAAATCACGGAACCCGAATGTCTGGGATCTCATTTGCGTCCTGCTCGGAAGATTGGCGGCAGCAAACCACGTCTTCACGCGGCCGGCCCTGGGGGGCTGTCACCCTCTCATGGGCACGAGTCTCCTTCCTGTGTCACCCACCCACACCGGGCGGGTCTCACCGGGTCCTCAAATGCTCCTGCAGGTCAGTAGCGAGCCACCGAGCGGATTTTCCGCAGAGCGGGACGGATTTTTCCCAGGTTGCCCGTGAAAGCCCACACGCCACTGAGAGCTCCAAAAACACCTGATCTTGGCACGGAAACGGAGCTGACATCGCAGGCCCCAGGCAGGGTGGAGGAACTGCCGGCGGCCCATCTGTCATCTTGACAGAGTAACTTCCCGGTCCCTAGTGAGACACTTTTAAAGACATCTGCACGATTGACCCTGACCACCGGCGATCACAGAGGCTTTCGAAGGGGCCCCCGGGATGCCAGGCTTTCGGGCCGGTTCCCGCCGTCCTGCCTCTGGGTGACGGTAAGGGCGACGTGACCCGTCGGGCGCTGGGCGGGGCCCCGTGCCGGGCTGTAGTCCCGCTGGTGCTGCTGACTGCAGAGGGTGTCCCGTTAGCCTCGGGAACGCCGGGCAGGGGAGCGAGGGGACAGAAGCCCTGTACCCGGCTGCAGGTTCACAGAACAGGCAGCCTCAGACAGCACGCCCCGACCGAAGGCAGCCCCGCGAGCGAGGGTGGCCTGACTCGCTCACCGGGGCCGTGAGCAGCGCGTTCTCTTCACCAAGGTTTTTCCAAGGGCCGCACGCAGGTACTGGAAAGAACTGGAGAAGCCGCAGATTTGTCTCGTAGCTTTAGAATGTAACTTTAATCCCTGAGCTTCCATGTTCAAACTCATTAAACAATCGCATGAATGCCAATGTTGCGTATAATCCACTCTGTTCAAGTGTTACGAAGAAATGAGTGACTATTTACCCACGAAACATTATCAACTTAAGCTCGCCGCTAAAGAGGTTCATAGCATGTGCCCCATTTTAAAAAAGAAAGTCAACCACGATTATTCCCTTTAATAATTGGTTTTTTAAAGGATTTCACACCGAAAATAAGACAAAAGTGTCAACAGAAGACACATGACCTTTAGAAAATGTGCCATCTTGGCTATACATTGGATTTTTCTACAGGTTAAAACTCTGCGTCACAGAATCCAAATCTATCTGACTAAAAGTCCACGCATCTGTTTTTGCACAAATAATTTTTGAGCCCCCGCTGTGGACCAGGCACCGTGCCGGGTTTTGCGGGAACAGAAAATACGAATCGGATCTACCCTCTGCCCTGGACCAGCGCGGGATCCAGCAGGGGCCAGAGCATCGGCACATCACGGGCGCCTCGCGAGCAGCGCACAGAGCTGTCCAGGCGCTCGGAGGACGAAAGGCCGGTCTCAACCAGGCGCCGCTGCCGCGAACTCCCTGACATCACCCGAACCGCGTCGGCTCGTTAGACGCTGTGTGAGCCACCAAATGAGCCTAAAATAAAGCTTTCTGCCATAATTATCTCACTGAGACAGAATCTGACCTACCCATGTCAGCATCTTGGGGTGTGACAACCCCCAAAAGGAATCCCCTAGGGCATCCTAGGGCACTCCCAACTCAGGTGCGGCCACGCGGTTCGGAATTGCGAGCACAGCGGTTCATTTTACGTCAATCGCGGGGATTTGTTCGCGCCACTGTTTTCCTGTTCTATGAAATTGTAATGATTAATACGCTTTGCTAGTCTTTCATGTGGATAATATTGTTTTGGGTAAGGCATGAAATACCAGCATGCTGAATTTTAATTTATATTTCAAACAATTACTGCACTACCAAGCATGAACAATAATATTTATTTTTAATATATAATAATATTTATATTTAATATGTAATAAATAATATTTATTTTTATAGTTTTGTATAGGAGGAATTTTTATTTTATAATCACTATTGCATATTAGATATTTTCTTATGATTATATTATTGTTCATTGAAAATGACTTTCCATCTTTCAGTCAGTGTATTTGTATAATTTTCCCGCCATCAGATTTGATATGCAGAGTAAGGTGAGCCATGAAAAAGGCAAATTGTCATTACAGAAAACGCAGAGTTTAAAGTAGAAAGGGGCGGGAGTGGGGGCATCTCTAAATGCCACGTCGCGTGGCCCTCGACTCCATCACTGCCCGCCTCTGTGTCCTGCAGATGCTGCTGGATCCCAGCAAGTCGGTCATAAAACCCTGGCTGTCCTGCCGCATTGCTCCATCTCGTTGGCTCATGCTGAAGCAGCAGCAAACGTACGTCACATCGGCTTCGCATTGCAGCTGCCGCCCATCGCAGAAAGAGCACAGGAAACAGAGTGGGTCCCCGAGGGGATGCATCACATAGAAAGGCTGGCAGCAACCCAGAGGGTCAGCCTGCCCCACCCAAAGGCTCCAGGGAGGATGCTACCTAAATGAACCACAAGGACTATTAAAAACAGAATCCCCAGGGAAGCGATTCGCTGGGTCTCTCTCTCACCCCCTCGGGGTGCTTTCTCAACCTCTGTGGTCAAGAAGCAGTCTCTGCAAGATAACTCAGTAGAGTCCACCCAGGATAGGCCAGGCTTCCCACACTGGAATTATATATAGTCCCAGCCCTGGCTGACCTGCAATACGAGTTTGTCTCGTTTTTCTTTGCCCGGCCTTAACTATCTCAGCTGTGGACTGGGTTCCTTGAGAAATCCCAGCCCACCTCACAGCCTGGCTTACAGCAAATGAAGTGCAGGCTGGTGGCAGTTTACAAACACGGCATTTGTTCATAAAATAGTTGTCGAGGCTTACAGCGTGCAAGATGCTGCTGCAGATGCCCTGAGTGAAAAAGAATCAGACGCTATTCCTGGAGAAGCTTAGAGTCTAGTCGGGGAGACAGCCATGTAAATAATTAATAAAACTCCAGGGTAGGTAGGAGTAAGATTTATAATATGAGTAACCAACATAAGGCTTCAAAGAATAAGTAATTCCAATCGGGTGACTAGGGGAAGCCTTGCTGGAGGAGAGGATGTTAAGAGAAAAAGTAGCATTTCAATAAAGATGGTCAAGTACGAGATGATTGTGAATGCCTTACCATAATGTTATGTAAATGAAAGTTGACCTGTTTATACGTTTTGTACCAATAACAGAGTTTCAGCTGTACCTAACCACTAGTTGTCATGTTGCTTTATTGGGTAATGTGCCTATATTTGTGTTTATATTTGTGTATCCGTCCCTTTCCATTTACCTCCATTCATAAGAGTTTTTCAAAATCTGGCCCCTGCATAGAGGTCTTGGAAGAGTTTTATCAACAATGAAGATTCTCTGGTCTCTGCCAGGACTACTGAGTCAGACTCTCTGGAGTAGGGCCCCAGAATCTGCATTTTTAACAAGCTGCCTGGCGGCTTTTCTCCTGGGGGGAGGGAGAACAGAAAAAAATGAAGGCAAAATGCTCGCCACTGACTTGTTAATGACCTACGACTGTGTGAGAGAAGACGCGGCCAGACGAGTGTGTGGGCTGGGAGGGAGAAAGACGGGCGCCGTCAGCGCTGGGAACGCAACTGCCTGTCCCTCGTCTCCAGAATTCAAAGTGCCACCCTAAGCCGCCCCCACGCCCGTCACCAGCACAAACACACCTACTGGTTTGATCACAGGTTCATGCTTATCAACTCTCTAATGATAGAAAGTAGCGGGCGAACTAAATCCACTACCCAAATTTTGTACAAAATACGCGTGCGCGCGCGCGCACACACACACACACACACACACACATAATCTAGCGAAATCAAGGAATACTACCTTGTTCTGATTAATCAAACATTGCAGCAAAGGCTTAATATCTATGGCTTGCATGAGGCCATCAGTTTTCAAAGAACTCTAAAGCAATAAAAGGTATCTAGCTTCAAAACTATCTGGAACATAATTGAATCTCTCCTTGTTCACATAAAAAAGCATTTTTTCCCCCAATCTCCCAGGGCCTCGGGCCATCATTAACATAAACACCCAATAAATTTGTGCCGAGTTTAATGACCATCGATCATTCTCCTACTTCAGTCACACAATTCAGTTGACACATTTCCTGCAGAGCCCCTGCCACGAGCTCCCTCCCGTTGGAGCTGAAGGGAACGCCGCTTCTGTGGTCTGCTCGGCCCCCGTCCTGAGGACAGGCCAAAGAGCCCATTCAGAGCCGGGGTTCAGAGATTGAGGGGTGTTAGCGTTTTACTATATCATCACATTTCAGTTTATTAACCCAGTGTAAATTCACTCGGAATTCAAAGACACATTGCGACGGCCTGTCAGGATGCCTGCCTCCGGTGAAAAAAACCTAGCGGTGTTCAAAGTCCAGATCAGGTCGAACTACAATAAATTGCTGTTTCTATAGGTTAATGCCAAATATCAAAATTTTCATACGCTTCACTCTAACACCAAACCCTGGGAGCTTTATATGTCTGTAACTTGACCAACCGGTGTACAAAGCATTTTAAGCAAACTTCTCTGTGCCCTCGTCCAGTGTATGATTTATGTGAAACAGAAAAAAAAAAAAAAATCGCATTTTTATTACGTTCCAAATACTCCTCTATACACACGCTGGCAGTTACAAGGAAAACGAAGCCACCGCTGGCACCCCAAGCGTACCCCCGCAGGGAGGAGGTGCCGCCAGCTCCTCCTGGAGGATGAGACTCAGAAACGGGCAGGCCCCTCTCCTCTCATCCAGCTCTTCCCCGGATTCTAACTTGAGTCACCGCTTAGGGGAAAGGAATTTCCATCCTGGTGCTCACCTGTGTGCTGATGAGACTCAGAGGTGACCTCCGGTGGGTCCCTCTGGGCACAGGGACCATTCATTGTTTCACATGTGCTTGAAAACAGGAAATCGCCACATCTCAACCTTAAAAGGCCTGGTCCCCCAACCCATCAAGGAGCATAAACACAGGTGCTTGGTGAGGAAACTGTTTGGCACAGCAGCTCTCGAGTGGGAGAATATCTGATTAATCTTTCATGTCCCCCCAGTCAGGAAATTGGTGTCTCCCTAAGACCAAGAAACGCTGCTACGTGACTATCTGGATGCTCCTGTTTTTACACTATAAATCCACAAAGCAGGAGAGATGGTCGCCATCCGAGCCTCTGGAATTCACAAATTTTCAAGAAGTAAAGGGACAGAACGATCCAGTCAAGTATGAGGAGCATGGAACACAGGCACTTCGGAGCCAAGACGGGCGACTGTCACATGTTGGCTCAAACAGTTCTGCTCAATTAGAAAATTAAGCGGAACAGGAATCCCTAGTATGTTTTAAATAATAAATAAGCTCTAAGAGTAAATATAGAAAAAGAATGAAGATGTCATTTCCTTGCTCATTCAAGAGAATCTCAACGTTACTGCGATAGTCCATAGATTTGCCTCAAAGAGGAAACTAAGAAATCACGTTTTAAAAAAAAAAAAAATTTACAGAGAAAGAGGAAAAGAAATTAACATAAAGATGCTAAAAACGCCTCTCATCAAGGCCCGAAGAAATATAAGAACCGCACTGGGCCTTCTGGGTTTCTGCCTCCTCTCCAAGGTCCAGGCCCTTCTCTCATGGAAACAGTCTCCCCGAGGTCACCCACAGCCGACAAGGCCAGCAGCACGGAATATAAAAATGAGATGCTCAGACTACACCTAGTAGCCTTGGCAGCCACGAAAATACATCTCGCCAAAATCTACTTATTTGACCAAGAACACAAGAGTTATTTAGGAAATGAGGACCTTCCCAAGTTACAATGGGGTGCCACAATTGTGATCGCCACAATTTTTATTATCGCCGTCATTCTCTTTGAAGTATCTCTGGGGTGCCATCACCCACATTGCAGGTCCTCTCCCGGACTCATATGATGGTTATTCCACCAAAGTGGGGCATTTGGGGGACAAGCTATGGTCAGGGAAGATGTCATTCATCCCTTTCCATTTTCTCTTATCGAGTGACCTCCATGAAACCCTAAATTGCCAGTCAGTTTACAAAGCTTTGAATTTCTCATTTGGCAGATCTGGGTTAGTACCACCCATTACCTAACATTAAAAAAAACAACAACAAAAAAACTACCTTATTATTCTACACGATGTGCACATACAGTAAGGCCTTTGTCCTTAAAAGAAAAACACAATTTTCAACAGAGTCAGCTACCACAAGCCAAGGGAGCTAACATCCAAATCCTAATATAAACACGAAGGCTTGTGTCAAGTTTTCAGAGTTAGCCTCGCTGAGAGGAGAAGGAGGTGGCTGGGGAACACAGCTTCAGGGGGTAGGAGGCATTTTAACCCATGATTTCGGAAAGCAGTCATGAGATAATCCCAGATTCTCCTGCTCTATCACCCACTTTGCTGCTTTGGACAGTAGGCTATTTCTAGAAGAGGGAATGTTCCCTTTGTCACCAATAAAAACAGCTCTTAGTGTCTATACAATTCTAAATTTTCAGATGTAAGTGACATTCCTTTCCAAGGAAAAAACAAGTGTTTTTGTAATGATTACTTGGGACGTCTTTTCTGGAGGAGCTTGACCTTCTGTGAACAAACTCTGGGAGAATCGTGTTTGGGAACTCGGAGTTCCATTCTGGGGGGAGCTATCCCAAGTGTTAACAACCCAAACCATAAACAGGAAACTCCAGCCCGACTCCCACTCAAGTCTCAAGGTCACGGACCTCTCGCTGAATCTATGGGGCTTGCAGAGATGACAGGACAAGGTTCTTACACTCGAGGACCTCCTCTCTTAAGACATAAATTTGCCCAAACAACTACACTACAACACAGGACAAGCTATGGACGCAGAAGAAGACGCAGACTCTTGGAGGAGTTGACAGGGCCTCTGTGTGAGTTCGTCGGGTCCACACGTCCAAATCCAGTGACATCGGTTCATCTGGAACTACGCCGTGTAGGGTGAGGCCTAGCTATTCACGAGTGACTAGGGTTGGGCACAGAGCAGGACTCTGCACACTCTAAAATGGAGAGGACTCGGCACTGTCAGGCTCAGCGGGGCCACTCGGTAATCAGTCTTACATCTCTGCCACCCGCCTGGCACTTCCTGATACAATGGCAAATGCCGCAAATGAACAAGTGGGCCTCATAGTAAAAGCGACATTGCGATGAGCTGTCTACAGGTGCCACCAATCAAGCAGATCGACCTTTTTTTTTTTTTTTTTTTTTTAGATATAAATTGAGAAGCAACCCATCTTGCTAAGCTCCAAATACTGCCAGGGTTTTCCATCATTTAGCAGAAAGGCTAGCTGTGAGATCGACTGAAGTTCCACCATCTACACCGACAGAAATTCAGGGTAAACACGTTTCACGGATGTTGACGATAGACGTTAAGAAGGACAGTCAGTGTGATCACTTCTTAGACGCGACACATAGGCAACAATCGCACGGCATTTAGATAGTGGCCGTAGCTGTCATTCCCGAAATGCTTACCATGTACCACACCTGGTCCTAAGAATTTTCCGTGTTTCAACTCACAATTCCAACAAAATCCCTATGATAACAAGAAAGATGTCAAGATACAGAAATATTAGGCAACTCACCCAAAACCATACAACTACTAAGGAGTCAACATAGAAACCACGACCCTATCGTTCCCATGTTCATTAATTTATGTGCTAAAACCAACATATGGCCTATATTTCGCTTTCTTCTATTCAAGCTCATGCCCTTGACAGTAATTCACTTACAATGACTGCAAAGGACTTTTCGCAAACGTCGGCAGATTTAACACATACACATCCCCTCGGTTAATGGCCACTATCACATGTGAGGTCGACAGCATTATTCCTGCCTGGAAAAGAAGCCGGAAGCACACGTACACCACTGTGACCTGCCCACTGTGACCACAGTGACTAAAGATCAGAGAGAGCAAGGCGCCTGCTCAGTGACACACAGCTACCAGACAACCGAGGAGAGACCCGAACCCATAATTTCAGACACCGAGGCCACCACTCCATAGTTGCATTTCCATGACAAAATGGACATTAAAATTTAGTGGAAAAGGAAAATATTATTCCCGAAGATCTAAGGGATTAAATTTTATCCCAACATTTTTAAAGCACCAATAATGGTTTAATCGAGCAAACCTGAAATTTATAACAGTAAGATTTTATATTAGACAGACTCTTTTATATCATTGTTCTTAATAATAATAATAATAATAATAATAATAATAATAAACACCTCAGTGTGGTCTTGTCCATTCTGCGCTTAACTTTAGAAACATTCTAAAGCCATTTGCAAAAGTATATTACTTTTATCCATGAAATTAGTTTTGTCTCAGTACCTTTTAAAATTTTATGTGGTATTTGAATAGATCTTTTCCTAAGATCTATTCAAATCCAAGTTTGGAAAATTTGTGATTGTTGCACTAAATTTTCGAAATCCCTACAGCAGTCTTAGTTTTGGATTTCTGTCAAATGGGGTTCCACCCGAATTCTACCATCAATTCAGTTCACGTGCAAATGTGCAGCGGGTAGGAGGGAGGTGGGCACCATTACTGATCGTTCCAGTCTGAGAAGATGAGGAGAAATTCTTTCTTTGATATTCTTCTAGAATTTTCAGTCTAAGTTTGCAATATTTAACATCACTTATCTTTTTCTCTTTCAAACATCTCCTGCTTTGGCCTGTGCTTTCCTGATTCTTCTGTAACTACTTCCGGAGCCACCCAATTTTGATTATTGTATAAAATTTGTATTAACACCAGGAATACATACTCTCATGGTAGTGCCTACCAGAAAAAGTAATGTGCCAAATGAGTCACACGACAGCGTAGAACAGGCTGTCATTGTGAGCAACAAGAGGGACCTGGCACCCAGTGTAGAATTTTGAGCATGAGCTCTGGGAAGTAAAACGTTCCATTTAATTAGCAGCATCCTGCTCTAAAGACACCAAGGGATTAGCAAAGCGACTGCTACCGTGATGCCTGAGCACGTCACTCCACTACAAGGACTTCTGCATTTTAACTGCTGCACCCTGCTGGGCATGGTTTAGAATCTTTTAATCGAAATATTGTAGAACTGAAAGGTACTTACAGGAATTCAAATGGATGAGCCACGTTGGTTCATCTCAATGTCTTCTTTTCATTCCTACCGCCCATCCTGGTCCACTGACCACAACACATCCCTGGAGTCAGCTGTCCAGACTCCAGCCTCTCCCCACAAAAGCTCCCAGAGACATTTGTGTAAAACACATCTCACTGTGCCTTGTGGCTGCACAAAAACATTAAACGGCTCCTCCTGATGAGTAGAACTGGTGTCCTTATCATTGCATTCAAGGCTCTCCCTTTGCTGGCTCCCCCCTCCCCACCTTTCTGACCCCAATCCCATCAGGGCTTTGGGTGCATGGGACTCCGCCATCTCCTCACATCCTGAGCACATTCTCCCCTGTGCCCTTCCTCCAACAGATCCTCACCAGCAGCATCCTTCCTCTGCCCCTCAAGGTTCTAGATAACCAGACAGAATTCATCTGTGGTCCCCTTAGAACTTGGGGCTGAGTCTAGGAGAATGGCTTGCTTTCCGCCACTCCTGTAAAACTTACTCCTGCATGTGTCTGTCTCCCCCGTGAACCGCAAGCAAGAATCTATCCTATTGGTCTCTGTCTCCCCAAGGCGCCCAACCGGCACAATGCTTCAAACATAGAAAAGGCTAAAAACAATAAAATAAAATGTAAGGGGAGAATGAAGTGTGGCGAGAAGGAAGAAAGAATAATATTATTGAATTTATAACCTGCTATCCCTAGTGCCTTGAGTGGTGTTTTATAGAATCAGAACTGGGAATCAAGAGGTCTTAAAATATACACCCAGCTCATTTGCTGATCTTAACCAAGTTCAACAAGCACACTTGACCCCCTGGTGCCTTGAAAGGTGGTGCTATTTGTATTCTTTTATAGCACAAAGGCGTCAATATACCATCGGTTGGACAGAAGACCCATAGAAGTGGGTGTGAGAAACTGATATCCTTTATTTATTCGACAAACGTGTATTAATTGGCTTTACCTGCCATTGCTTTGCTTTGTGTGACTTTTCCCCACTGTCATGTCCTCTTCTCCCGTATTTGTATCTAGTCCAGAGACAGGCTCACCTTCCTATGCGTTATTTCCTACACTCCAAACACAGCTGACTGTCGATAGGCACTAAAAAGACCAGTGTCATGAAATGAAAGAAAAGTGCATTTAAAATGGGCTGGGGCTGGGGCAGGGAGCACGGGAGTTCCTAGGCTGCAGAAGCCACTCGGGTCTGGACCGGAGCTGAGAGCCTTCCGCCAGGCGGGCCAGGAAAATCCCCATGAAGCCAGACCACTAGGTAGTTTTTCCAGGATTACAACGCTCCCGAGTCCCAACCCGATCCCTCTGCCAATAAAAGTACAAGTGAAGGTGACCCCACAGGCACAGAGATGTAAATAGTCGGCAGAAAAGTGAGGCCCCTCTTCCATGGAAAGTTTTCTTTAGTGTTTAATGGAGAACAAGGGGAAAACTTCTACCAGGGCCCACAGACCACTGGACCAATAAGGAAGCAGTGCAGATCGGCCCGGTCCAAGTCTGGAGGGGCAGAAACCCCCAGCAAGCGTTACTGACAGAGCAATGTTCGCAAATGTTCGCTCGTGATGATGGGTGGGCTTGGCACCGTTACCCCGTGTCCCTTCTCCACCAGCTTTCCTTCTTCCCCTTTTCTGATGAGCCTTTGCAAACTATTCTAAGGGAGGGAGTACGAACTGAAATAAGAATGTCATCATCGACAACAATGATGAGTCATCGCAAAGAGCTCGCTACCTGCCAAGCCCTGGGTCAAGCCTTAGGTGCTGGATCTCATTTAACTCTCGCGGCCAGTGTGTGAGCTCAGGGCTGATATCCACCCCACTCTCTAGAAGAAGAAACTGAGGCTTAGAAAGTTGAGGTAACTTTCCCGAGCTGACCCCCAGTAAGTGACAGGACCCGCGTTTGACCCCAGGCCTCTGCGACGCCACGGCCAGAACCCTTTGCTGAAATGATATGATGCCCGTCAAAAGCTGCCTGAACTGTGAACTCCTTTGAAAGGGCCCTCCAAATGGCAGACTTGGTTTGTGCTACGAGACCAAAATCACTCTAACGGCCCTCCAAAGACAGACTATGCTGGCTTCGTGGAAGTGGAAATGAGTCTCTGAAGCCCTCGAGGTAACCATAGATGTTTTAAAGCAGTGAACGACAGAAGCACTCTGGTTTAGTGAAGACGCTGGCTTTGCATCCCCGTCTGCCTCTCAGAAACCTGTAGCTCAGGATGCCGGCTCTGCCTCTCTGAGCCTCAATAAATAATTCACCCCTGGGCCGGTATTGGTGAATTGGCCAGTCCAATGCCATAAATTAGTTACCTTCCCCCTAGAACTGTTCCACTGTATGCACTGTTCTATGGGAAGGCAATTGGTCACAATACCTTCTCTAAAGAGAGAATGAATGAATGAATGAATGAATGAATGAATCAACCAATCAGGACTTAGTCCTGATCACTTCCTTAGGGGAGATCCAAAGTCAAAAAATGATACAAAGCAGTTTTCGAAAAGTTATTGCGATCTATATACATGTGTATATACTAAGTGCAGTATCTCTCTGAACACATCTGGATTACTTTATCTCTCTCTCTCTCACACACACACACACACACGCGCACACATGAACTGTATCCTGATGCAACGTTATCCTCTCCATTCTCAAACATGTGCCTAACACTTGTTCAGATAATAGATATCTCTTCTCTAGCCAGTTAATTTGAACAGTAAAAAACATGAGGATTTTATAGAGATAAGGCACCCCAGAGAATCGAAGATGCTGGTAGCTACTTGTTTGGTGACGGAGGATTTTTGTGATTAAAAAGTATGAGACAGCAGACAAAGTCTCCTCTGTTTTCAGCGCTCGCTTGGCCTGGGGAGAGGTGGAGTCCCGCTTCTTGTAACACCAAATTGCACGTTGCTTTTTATGAGCAGAGGGTCCGTTTCTACATTGCACCTCCGGATTTAAAAGAGGAAATTTAAACCTCGGAATAATGTTTTCTGCTGAACAAGATGTCTGCCAAACTCAGCTCTGACTGACTTCTGGTTTTCTGAATCTTGGCCTCCGAAGTTTTCTCAGGTTTCCAGCCCTGGGCCGAACTCACTGGCTCGTGCCATCCCTTTCTCTGCTCCGGGTAGGCAGGAAGGGGGCGACAAGCCAGAGGCCCACTGCTTGGGTTCGCTTGGTGGCTTCGGGGACACCCGAGGGAGCCAGAGAGTTGCTCCGGACTCATTATCGCGGCGTGGCTGGCTCCGATCTCAGGGATGGCACTGGTGTGATGGGAAATACAATTCTAGCAAGAAGCGGGGAAAATCACACAAAACAGCAAAACGTCTGGGCCCCTCTTCCTCAGCCCCTTAAAAGATCACTTTGCACGGCGGCGAAAAGCCACGCTTCGCTTTCTGACCAAACAGGAGACCTCTTGCGTTTTTAACCTCAGAGGCCCACCCCAGGTTTCAGGCCAGCGATCCAACTTCTCACCTTCCCCCCGAGCAGAGGAACCGAAGCTTTCTGTCCCACTCGCTTTAAAACGGTATCTATCACCAGCTAACAGACAGGTTATTCTTGGACCACAACTGGGTCTGGCAGGAGGTTCGGGTCTGTGCGGGCGAGGACGAACGAGAATAAAATGACCCAGCCCCGCCTGCCGCGGCCACTGCTCCTCGTCGTCATCCTCGAGATTCCCACAGAAATGAGCTCATGCCGCTCTGAAACGTTTCAGAGCTTAGAAGTTTAAATCGGGCCAGGCTGATTTCGTGGGGGTTTTCGAGTTTTCAACTGTAATTACATGCAGGACTTTCTTCCACCTATTTTTTCCCAACTGTAACATTTTACATCTTTTTTAAGCATACGTTGAGGTTCGCGTTTTTTTTTTTTTTAATACATGTTATGAAATAAGATATGAGCTTATGCTCAGCCTTAGGGTATCTTTCTGCCAAAAGGCTGGACCAACACAAACTAAATATGACTATTTTCTTTATCCAAAGTACAGTTTTGACTATTACATACCCTCTTAATGTACATACACAAGACTAGCTCACAAGCAAAGCTCCCTGCAGGTCAACTGAAATAACGAGATTTTCCTTTCATATAATGTGATTAACAAATGTTAGCTAACCGAACTCCTAAGAGACTCCAAAGAAAAAACAAAATAACTCAAAGCAACGCCAAGTGGTAAAATAACTCGACGATATTTCTGTTTTCGGCCTGCTTTTTCACACGTTAACTGAGCACATAGCCTGGTTCAGCTGATTACAGGCCTGTGTTCTAGAGGCTGATGAAACCGAGAGAGTTTCAGCTCTGATATTTAATAAAATATGACCTTCACAAGCTACGTAATTCCTCTAGCCTCAGTTTCCTCATCTGTAAAGTAGGGGTAAAAGCTCTCAAGGGATATTTCTGAGGATTAAATAAAATAATGCAGTTATTTAGATAAATGCCAGCAAATGAAGCGGTTCATATATATTAGTTATTGCTAATATTATCTATCTGTTAAATAGGTCTCTCCTCCATCCTAGGTATAAAAATGCTAAGCACCCTCATGACAAGTGTGGGGTTTTGGAATCCACAGACTGCAGTGAGTCCAGTGGAAACTTACAAGAGCATATACATTTCGAAAACTGGTCATCCATCGATTCTTATTTAATTTTATCGAGTCATTACAAATGTTTAGGAAGCACTGATGCCTATGACGGCTTGGGTCCCATCATCCTAAACCCCTGCACAGGTCACGATAATGTGTCATGAGCCTCTCTGCTGGCGAAAGAACTCTGAGGCATCTTCCTAATAAGGAAGTGCCCGAGCCCCGACTCGACACAGTAAGAAGGATTTCTGACAGTTCTCACTCAAAGCAGATATCTCCGAACATTACTTAAAGACATAAATGAACCCACTTCCCTTCTGAACTTAATCAATACTTTTCTGGATTCAATATGCTTTTCACCTGAAGTTCAAATTTTCTGATGCATCTTTCCTCATCACTGTCACTCTTCACCTTCAAACGGCAGGATTCCATCTTATCGGTCAAGCTACGTTTTCAGAGGAAGTCACTATTTCCCACCGGGGCGGGGTTCTGCAAGGGGAAATGCTGTGTGGAGAATTTTTGGAGACCGTTTGCAAAACTCAAACTGTATATTTAAACTTTATAAATAGTAATATTGCCGAGGAAGAAAAAACAATATTTTTCACATGAGCCTGGAGCTCTGAGCATATTTAAATATTACTCAGTCAGGGTAATTTCCTCTGAAATCTTAAGAGATTACGATTAAATAATTCGCTCACATTATAAAGATAAGCTAAATTAAGAAGGAAAATTATCCCCCTGCCCCCTCACACACACTGCATTTGTAAATATATAACTGGGTCAAAATTTAAACACGAAGCTTCTTTTCAACAAGTCCTTTAGTGAGAGGTCGTTAGCTACATGGCAACTCATAAACCAAAATCTAAAAAGCCCTTCTATCTTAGTTCTCTTTTATTAAGGCGGCGACATTTATCTTCCCAGCAAATGTAATGCATTTTCACTTCTGATTCTGTTGATTTCCTCAGTCTTCAGAACCTGATAACCATTTGATACAGCCGTTCAGCTTCACCCATTTATCATTTTGGAACACTGACCTCATCTCTTGTCATGAAAAAGTGTGGGTAGTTTAAATCCAGATGGCTTGGCTTTCACCTCCACAGAGAAGAACCCCTTCTCCCCAGTTCCATAGAGCATGTTGATCTGATAACAGCCATCTATCACTTTGGGGCTGTGCATTTGACTGCCTTAACGAATTTCCAGCAGGGTTTCGTGGTGTGTAGTTTTTAATCACAGTTTGCCAAAAGTGACTGGCATGTAAAACTCTCTTTAAAACATTTCTTTTTGTCAGTCTATATTTCATCTCAGAAATTCTTATTCATATATCTTAATCTCCCCCATGTGGTTACTTATTAGACCTTATCATTAACTATTAAGCTAAAATAAATTGAAGCAAAATTTTTTTTTTTTTTTTTTAATCTACTGGATCCTGCCAGTGTTAACTAAGCAACTGACAGCCAAGTATCATTCTTTATTAAGGAGTGAATGTCCTGACTGACTCATGCTTCCAAATCAGAAACATAAAGACTGTTTTTGAGAGTTTAGGCTATAACAGGCAAAGAAATCCAAGATTACATCTCGAAATCCAAGATTACATCTTGTCCTCATGTTTGTCCTTTGTGACTGTCGCCTCTCTTTTCCATTGTCACAGACCTTGTCCCTGGTAAGATACCTAAATGTTATCTCACCATTTTCACACTGAGCTCCGATGACAGACTGAAAGCAGAAAGTTTGATGGCGCCTGTGATTTGGTGGCAAATAGCCATTCCCAGGGGAACACACAGTGCAAAAGGCAGTGATCACTGAGCCCACGCCATACAAAGCCCATCTTAAAGTTACTTTCGTAAAGATGTTGTCAAAGATAAGAACACCCAGCCTGATGAAATAGAAACAGCCAAAGTCTGTAAAACTCAGAAATTCAACTGAAATTCAATTCACCAGCGATGTGCAATTTTGTAATGGCTGGAAACGATTTTTAAGATCTGGTGACATTATTATATTTAATGGATTAATCTTGTCAGTGGCAACAATGGATTTCCTGTTACCCACTCTCCATACTTACCAAGCAGACGCACATGATACAGGGATTGTCCGTGATAAATGGAATCTGCAGGACTTCACCTTCGTTCTCACATTTTGCAACAGAACCTGAAATGAAGAAAAAAACAATAATCGAATCTTAGCTTAGTGACATTATTACAAAAATTAAAAATTTTACTTTCTTTGAAACAATCCAAATTTCTGAAATTCCTAATGAGTTTTAAATGATCAAATTCGCCCTCCCCCCCAAAAAAGTTCCACTCCCTCCAAAATAAATTTTATTTTAAACAGTTTTATTTGAACATTTTTTTTTTAAAAAGACTACTATATATAGATAGATTTCTGTTCTCAGCTGATTTCAGCACAACTGCGAGTATTTCACTGGATCTTTAATAATACTCATTCTTTGGGAAGGCGTTTCAACTCAACACAACCTCCATATGCAAAAAAAAAAAATTCATTAGGGCAAATTTTAAACTGGAACAAAATGCAGGACTGTGTCCACGAACGGGCCTTTATGTGTATCTTATTGTCTTGAGTTGAAATTACTTTTTGAAACACCATCGTCTTTCCTCTCAGAAATCGACTCAATAGTTTCTTTTCTGCACCAGGTGTCAGTAAAGTATGTCCTGCAGAATGGCGGCTGAGGTCTTCACCTGCCTGAAAACATGTAATTACTATATCCTGCCATTATTACCCTTTTACAATATGATCGTTTAAATCCACGGTCGGGAGGGCATTCCTAGCACAGAAGATATGTTGGAACTCTACGGAGTCAGAAAGGAGGCTATGTGGGAGACGGTGCGATTTTCCCCCTTAATTATATACGGAGAGGAGGGCTCAAAATGAGGTTGGGGAAAATATTAAAAACAAATCAAGGAATCTCTCAAATACAGATAGAAGTGTTGCTAGCACTGTATGGATGTCCACATCCCCTCGGTCCTCCACCCCTCGACCTTCTCACTGCCTTCCCGCCCGCTTCGCCCCATGGGCTTCGCTTCCTTCCCACCGGCCGGCGAGGGGCAGGCGCCCAGGTGCTCGCTCCGCGCCCTCCCATCCCCGGGGCAGGCCAGCGCCTCCTCTCCCAGGTACCAAGCCAGCGTCCGGGAGGGCCGGTCCCTCCCGCCCCCTCCCCTACCTGTCAAGAAGGAGGAAGCCAGAGACATGGGGACCCCCGAGCAATTGAGCAGCAGCAAGACGCAGCAGGTAATCCCGGGCGAGCGCCGGCAGGGACGCTCAGCCAGAGCCCTGACGCCGAAGAACCAGAGCATCGTCACCTGGAGGGGATCCCGGGCGACTGCAGGTCCCGCGCCGCCGCCTCTGCTCCGCTACCGCCGCTCGCAATCAAAAAGGGCTCTCAGCCGGCGAGTCGGGAGACAGTCCGCGAAGGAGGGAGGCGGGCGCGCGGGCGCGGGGGGGCGGGGGGCGGGCGGGAGGGGGAGGCGAGGGTGGGGGGCGCCCGGGGAGGAGGGGTCCTGCGGCCCGGCTCCTCCACTGCGGCTTTTTTTTTTTTTTTTTTTTTAGGGAGTTGTTCGCAGCGGCTCGGCGGTCGGGCCCTGCACGCCACCCGGGGGGCCGGGAGGCGCGGGTGTCGGAGCGACGCGAGATGGGCAGACGCGACCGGCCGCGCGGCGGGCTGCGCCCCGCGGCTCCGCGGTCGCCGCCGCCGCCCTGGGGGCTGCAGCCCTGCCCGGGGCGCCGCCGCGTCCTCGGCTCCGGCGCTGCCCGCCGCCCGCCCGCCCCGCCGGCTCCCCGGCCGGCCGGCGCGCGCGCTCGCGCCCGCGCGGAAGGCAGGGGCGCACCCCGCGCCTCCCGGAGCCCGCTGGGGGCGCCCCGGCGCCGGAGCTCCGCGCCGCGGACGCGTCTCGGCGGGGACTCCAGCCCGCTCCCCAGGCCCTCGAGGGAGGCCGCGGGCCGCGGGGCGCGGGTCGGAGCCCGGCGGGCGTGTCTCCGCCGCCTGGCGCGCGCGGGGCCTCCTCCCTCTCCCGCGGGGACCCTCCCCGAACGGGGATGCTGCACCACCCCTGCTCACGCCCGGGTGCCCCCGCCCAATAAAGGAGCAGAAATAGGGTGCAGGGGCGCCTCACCCGCCCCCCGCCTGCTCCCAGGTGCCCCGGCTTTGGGAAGGGGCGACGAACGGGGCGCGGCGGGGCCCCCGCGACTTTTCACTCTCTGCTCTGCTTCCCTCTGGCGGGGGCGCGATGGCGAACTCACGGGGCTGAGCGCGCAGAGGGGTCGCGACCAGCGCCCTGTGCTTATGTGCCTGCGCGTCCCGACTCTAGGGAGGACGCACGTTGAAACGACACGCACTCTCGGTTAATACACGCACCGAGGCCAACGCTTTTCGCCCCGAAAAGAAGAGGAACGGTCGCTGCGAGACTCCTCCCTTGCAGCCTCAGGCGGACCGGGGCGGGGAGATGCTGCCGTTGGGCTAATCGCTCGTCCACCCGCGAAGCAGGGAGGGGCCCGCCGGGCGGCCAGTCTCGCGGGGACCCGCGCCGCGGCCTCCCCGGCTGGGAGCTCTGCCGCCGCCCGGGGCTGCGAGTCTCCTTGTCTCTGCAGCCCTGGGAGTTGGGGAGTTAGACCCAGCGCCCCGAGGATCCCCCCGGCCGAATGTCGGCCTCCCGCCCGAGTCGTGGCATCCTCTGCATCCTCTGCTCAAAGTGGGTGCAGTGGAGGAAAAGAATGTAACCAAATTATGTAGGTGCGAGGTGGGAATTAGGGGCAGCTTGGGAAATGTTGGGGCCTGATGAGCCGTTGTCCTTGGAGCTCGCGGTGGATTGCCAGTTTCCAGTCCCCAAGAACGGAGACTGAGTTCCCGCACGCCATCCTCTCGGCGGGTCGGCCTGGGTGGATCCGAAGGGCTGTCACTGACTCGCCAAGCGCTTTTCTCAGCGGGACGCATCTCACAGTCTCCCGGCAACGTGGGTTTGTCTGTAGTCGCACAAACTGTACCTTTGAAAGTCAACCTGTTTACTAACGCGTTTAGTCCAGTTTCATCTCAACCCCTTTTCACTTTGGGGCGGGATATTTGTTTTCATTTTTTCAAGTGGTTTGAAGGTTTCACTTAATTAATGCGGCCCTACCAATATCTCAGCGCTCCAAGGAGCTGATAGGAAGGAACCCATTGCTCTGACATGGGAAAAATAAGAGAAGGAAAAGCTGTCATTAGCTTGCCACGCTCCATTTCCCTCTCAAAACAGATTTTTAACGTAAAACTTAAATTAAAAGAGAAGAAA
Organism: Rousettus aegyptiacus; assembly: GCF_014176215.1. Taxonomy (NCBI): domain Eukaryota; kingdom Metazoa; phylum Chordata; class Mammalia; order Chiroptera; family Pteropodidae; genus Rousettus; species Rousettus aegyptiacus. The sequence goes on along the minus strand of NW_023416288.1, from coordinate 39,504,163 downwards.
GATGATGTGTGGTTGGGGATTTTTTTTTTTTTCCCTCAAAATAACCACCATAGCCAGGCAGCTTCTTGAAAACAGAGTGTGTTTAATGTATGTGCTAACCATAAAGAAAAAACATGCAAAAAAAAAAAAAATCTCTAAACCCATCCTTACCTCCCAATCCATTGAGACCAATTAAAAAATAAAATAAAAACTTTATTACTACAGGTAACTACAGTCTGTCGAAACCACTATCTCCTCTAAAAAGATTCTCTCTGCATGGGGTTTTCAGATAAAGATGTTAACAGTAACTTAATTAAGGAAACTGAGTAGTGGGGAGGCTGGGAGACCTTCTATTGCCCTAGACTTCAGCAGTAGATTGGAATGAACACTATTATAGAATTGCAAGACGTGAAGGGTGTACATGTCCTGTTCTGATATGCCTTCCCTGGAACTAGCCACACATCCTCAAGGGATCGCATGACAGAATGTTTTAGGATAGAATCTGGATGTGTGTGGTATTTCTCTATCCGGAAGCTTGGTGCCTTGGGGTGTGCTGGAACTCTCCCTGTAGGTACAAATCCAAAAACCACCTGGAAAACATCTTCATCTGCCTGGAAGTTTACGAACAAACAGGGAAGATGTACAGAAGCCTTTGGCAAAGCTATCTGTCTTCCTGTTTGTTGTAATCAGCCACCGCCAGTAATTTCCCTTACTGTTTTCCAGGCAAATGAGCCCTACTCCTGAAATAGCACCCTTTTCCCCAAAGGGCTTATCAGAACCTGCTGCTGCCAGCCCTTCAGGTGAGTGGTCTATAGCTATCAGTTGGTCTCTATACAAAACTGAGATACTGGGGGTCAAAAAAAGAGAGAGGAGGAGGAGGAGGAGGAAGAGGAAAAGGAGGAGGAGGAGGAGAAGGAGGAGGAGGAGGAGGAGGAGCAGGAGGAGCAGGAGGAGCAGGAGGAGCAGAAGGGGAAGAGGAAGAGGAAGAAGAAAAAGAAGAAGAAAAAGAAGAAAAAGAAAAAGGAGAAGAAGGCCTACACTGAAAGACATGTAGATCTGCTTTCACATTTAAAATAAGTGATGGTACTATCCAAATCCAAAATATTCTTGACTAATGTCAAAAGGTAAACAAAATGTGTGCGTGGTTCTGTTTATGACACTTTTCAAGGAGAAGGAGCTAATGGGGCCCAAAGACCATCGTTTAACTCAAGGGCTGTCCCAGTCTCAGTTCGACTAAGTGCTGTCTCATCCTCTTTAAAGTGGGTCAGACAAAAAGGGAACCAGGCCTGTGGCCGGAGAAATTCTCTTCACCTCTCTGTGAAGCTATGATGCTGAATTTGCACTGAAAAATACAACTAAACACAATTTAGTAACGTGGATTCAAAGTTACTTCAAGGGAAGTTCCATCAACCCATTGTCTAAAAACAGAAATAAATACAACCTTCCCAAAGGCCCCCTGGTAAAGAAATTGTGATATGGACCGCTAGGGAGGACCAGAAGCATTCCACAAATGCGTGAGGCTTTTCCTTTATAAAAGACACCAGGCTGGACATTTTAGATTTGCTAAAGATAAGCGAAGGTGCTGCCAGGAGTTTACAGTCTAGTGAGGGAGATAAACATGTTTTTAAATAAATACAGTGCAAAGGAGAAAGCGAAGAGGTAAGTAACATTCCTTGCCACAGAAGTGTAAAGAAAGAAGAGATTAAGCTTCCTGGAGGAGGTGGCACAGGAGCAGAGCCTTCAAAAAGAAGGAGGCTTTAGTAGAACGGGCAAGCTGGGGACAGCAGAGAGCAAGAGCAGGGAGACACAAGGCTCGTAAACAGCATGGGGAGCGGTCACTGTTGGCGCTCTCCACTGGCTGAGGCAGGGCCGTGGGAAGGCTTGACCACCCCGAAGACCATGAAGGGTGAAGGGCGTATGGGCAGCACCTGAGGGATCACCCCCGGATGAGTGACGGAAAGTCACCTTGAGTGAGCGCCCAGTTCTCTGAAACAACCAGAGAGAGTTTCTTTAGAATGAATGTTACTCGTGTAGGTGTGTTCAGAGGTCTGCACATTTAGTCGTCATTAATCGCAATACCGGAGAAAACTGTTTCTGCCACTGTCTGTTAGAAAGGGTTAGGGTGACAGAGCGCATCACATGCATGAATTACTGTCTCTCAACTTCTTTGCTTCAGCAGTGACTAAATGATTCTTCTTGAGATGAAAGCGCTGGCGATCTTAGCTTTCGTATAAACCAATTATCTCTGCCCTTTCCCTTTAAAAATTAGCATTCTGAGGGCTAAGGGGTAAATGACTTGCCCAGAGTCGCATGGCCCAATTAAGCAGAACTCCCCTGGCTCTCTGATCGTGGTGCTTTCCAGTACAGAGGTTCTGCCTTCTTGGGTCATAGTAATTACCGGAAAGGACCACTGGATGTTTTAGATATGATACAAATTAAAATTACAGAATTGACACAATAGGTATTCAAATGTCTATTGAACTGAACTGACACACCCATGATACAAGTTGAAAGACCATAAAACGCGGACCACAACTTTGCTCACCAGCTGAACACTGAATTTACTTTCTGGTCACTAGGCTAGCACAGTACGGAACTGCCCTCTCTTCTGGCCTTGCCTAGTGGTTGGCTTGGTTTCTGGTCCCTCAGAGACTGGCGAAGCTGATGAGAAGTCCTAGGGGCTCTAATGTCATTCCAAAAAATCAGAGGCTCTGAAATTAATTTTTTTTGTGAGGGTGAGGAGAATGGGATAATGACAAAAGGACCATTTCGGTGACTGTCTGTTTTATTTAAACGATCATTATTAAAACCGAATTATTAAGTCATTCATCTTTTTTCACTTCATCATTTTCGCCACTGTTTGTAACCTTCAGGTTCTTTTCATATGACTGTGCTCACTGAGCAGTTGATCCGTTTCGAAAGCAAGGCATTTGATAGCGACAATAGAACCAAGGCCTTTTTAGACATATTTGGTATGTCATGAGTAATGGGGTAAATTTTTACTGTTTCACATAGTACTTGTTCATTTAAATATCCACGAGCCAAAGCAACCAGATTGGCATGTTATGGATTGTCCAGTTCCACAATTAAAACAAAAACAACTATTTTTCCAAGATGTTCTTTTTAATTTCCATCGACATCTACAATATTTAATTAAAAAACTCATTTAAAAGCGGGAGTTATAAAAATCAGATATAAATTTGACTCCATTACTAGTTAGCCACCATTATTGGTTTATTTATAGAGAATGATCTTTGAGAGAGTCCTCTTCTCCACATTCCATCTGGAAAGTCACTCCCCAAACCAAATTTGCCTAAGCATCAGCTTCATTGGCACCAAAGCTGTAGCCCTATTTGTCTATCTAAAGTTGGGGATAGTTGAGGAAACCTTCACATGAAGCCAAGAATATCAAGCCTAGAATATCAAGCCTAGAATATTAAGCTAATGCCTTGCTCCTGTGGTATGTTCTTACAAGTGCTCCTGCGGGATTGTAAGTCGATCTCGCTTGGAGTAAGTGTCAACAGAGCAGAGAAAATCGCCACTGCCTCAGAACTATTATTATTTGAGATTACCTATAGACTCAGAAAGAAGCAGTTCAGCATTATCACCTACCTAAGGATGTAATTACCAAGATGCCAGCTAACATGTGTGGAGACTGGCAGAGCCTCCTGGATGTCCCCAATATAGAACCTCGATTTGTGCAGTCCGTATAGCTTATCAGCAATAAATACCACTTGTCTTAGACTCCGACGCAGTTAGGAGTGATCCCATGACTAACTTCTGGCCAGTGGGATAGAAATAGGAGTGTCTATAAAGGAGGAATGTATTCTTTCTCCTTCCTGTCCTCCTTTCCGATGGCTAGAATACCAGCATAAATAATGATGCTAGAGCATAGCAACCACCTTGACCTATAGAAAGACCTTGGGAGGAAAGATTTAGGGATATGGCAGAGCAAGAAAAGAGAAGATTAGACTCTGATACCATGAAGTGCAATATGAGCCCTGGGCTGATTACCTCTGACTTTACTGAATGTAAGAAACAAAAAGTCACATCTGTCTTGTTGCGGGCCTTAGTTAGTAGGGTTTTTTTTTTCCCTGTTACTTCCAACTAAACATAAAAGTTTCTGAAATATTTACCACCAAAGACAAAGAATAAGTGGCTCAGTAAAAAGCTAAATATGCTAATTAATTAATCTATTAGTTAAAGATAGAAACACTTTCAGAGTCAAAGAACAGATCTAGGATTTCAATCACCTGTGGTTCCTGTTTACTTGTGTCTTATGAGTTCTAGAAAATTTAGAAGCACTTACAATATTCTTTTTTTATATAAAAAAAAACTTTGAAATATTTGTATACCATGTTCATAGCAGTATTATTCACAATAGCCAAAAGGTAGAAGCAACCCAAGTATCCATCGATGGATGAGTGGATAAATAAAATGCAGTATATTCATAGAGTGGAACATTACTCAACCTTAAAGAGGAAGGAAGTTCTGATACATGCTACAACATGGATGAACCTTGAGGACATTATGCTAAGCGAAATAAGCCAGTCAGAAAAAGTTAAGTATTGTGCAATGCCACTTATTTTAGGTACCTAAGAGCAATCAGATTTATGGAGACAGAAAGTAGAATAGTGGTCACCAGGGCCGGAGGGAGCAGGGAATGGGGAGTTATTGTCTAATGGGCACAGAGTTTTAGTTTTGCAAGATAAAAAGAGGTCAAGAGACTGGTTGCACAATGATATGATGTATTAAACCCTCCTGAACTGTGTACTCAAAAATGATCAAGATGGTAAATTTTATGTTATGTGTGTTTTACCACAATCAAAATTTTTAAATAATTATTTAAAAACGTTTATAGTTTCTCCCTCGTTACCTAATTAACATCATTGTTGGGCAAAAAGTAGAAAGTATAGATTAGCAAAGAAAAAAAATGTTGTACTGTTTTACAACCTTATTATAGTGACCAGCTTTGTGCTAAGCGATTTACATAGATTACAGCGTTGAATTCACCCAACAAGCTTACGGGGTACTATCATGAGCCCCGTTTCACATCTGAGTAAAATTAAGCAACGAAGATTAAGTAAATTGTTCAAGGTCACACAACGGAGAATTGATTGAGCTAGAATCAGAGTCCAGGTAGGCTGACTGTAGAACTAAGGCTTTTAATTGGTGAAACTATTGTGAATGTTTTTGTTACTAATTATTCTTTGACGATATCATTTTTAATAGTTATGTAATATTTAATTTTATGAAGATACCATAATCCTCTTGAAAACTCTTCCTTCTAAGTAGTTTCTAGTTTTTACTACTGTAAGAAATGCTCAGTGAATGTCTTTTTCCTGTTAATATTCATTTCCTTGAGGATAAATTCATTAATTGGCAGACCAAGGCATGTACATTAAGGCATTCGAATCACATTTTTATACATTTTTAATCAAAGATTATTTTTCCCTTTGGTCATAATATTTTTATATGCTAGACTGATACACTTGCTCGAAAAGAAAGCAAGTCATTAGAAGCTCTACGCTATTTCTCAGTTATCTTAAGAGATGCTTGTAGGTAGAGAGGATATACAATTAACTTAAGGCTCGTTAAAAATAAAGCATGTCTCATTGGCTTTCTAGACTTCATTGACTGTGTGGTATAAATATTTGTTTAGGGAAATCTTAAAACAAACAACAGTGACTTATTTGACCACCATCAGCTTCGTGGCATAATATCAAGTGTCTGTGAGCTGGAAGATAACAATCAGCACCCCCTCCCAGTTTTTCCCTCAATCTCTGCCTAAAAAGCAGTCTCTTTCAGCATGAATTCTCAGCAGCTTCTTCTCCAAACCACACTTTCCAGTACCTCCCATCGGAAAGACTGTAATCATATAACGAACAATCACAGCATCTCTCAGAAGGCAGCAAAATAAAAAAAATTCAAGTGCCCAAGATTTAACTCATCAAAAGTCTCCCATCGACTCTAGCTTAATTTGTAGGAGTTTGCTGTCAACGAGGTTACTGGTCATTACGGAATGAACAAAACTAATTTCACTAATGTGGGAAGCATTCAAAGGAAATCCTTTGGAACTAATCCAATGACTTTACATCTAGCCCTAGTTCTGCCACTTGACAGTCTAATGACTCGAGCTGAAGGAATTAACTTTGTGAGGCTCAGTTTCCCCATCTAATAAGCATCGCCCCTGCCTGCCTGTCAGGGTTGGAAGAAAAATCATTTGATAAAGTGCTACGTGAGAAAAGGTAACTGAAAACGAGAGGTTTTAGATCTGAAATGCCCCCCAGAAAGCGTCTTATCCCGGTCCTGCATTATACAAATTCTTTAACTGGGGTTCAAATAAATTTAAGTAATTTGCCCAAAGCTATAGTGAACTTGATTTTTTTTCCAGAAGAGCAAGGACCTTCTTTGAGAAACAGTCCTCAAAATACGTGGTTTTAGTAAGGCCTGCCAATCATTATGCAGCCAAGGGGAATACGGTCCTAGAGCTCCAAGCGGATGCCCGAAACTGAGGATAGCACCAAACCCCATATATACTATGTCTGTTCTGATAAATACACACTGAGGATAAAGTTTAATTCATAAATTAGGCACAGTAAGACATCAATGACAAGAACTAATAATAAAATAGAACAATTATAACAAAGTACTATAATAAAAGTTATTCTCTCACGGTATCTTATTGTACTATCCTCACTCAGCCTTCCTGCTGTGAGGAGACATGAAAAAATGCCCGCGTGACGAGACAAAGTGAGGCAAGTGAGGTCGGAAACGTGACGGAGCATGAGACCACCACTGACCTTCTGACCGCAGGGCATGAGCGCTTTAGGGCTCCTCTCTGGCATGTCTGAATGCCACAGAGGAGTCATACCGGCACCACCCCTCTTGCGCTTTGGGGCCGTTACTGAGTAAAATTAAAATAAGGCACCGCGGTACCACGACGGTCAGTCTAGAAACCCAGACGGTGACTGAGTGACTGACAGGCAGGGTGTGTTTGCAGCGTGAAGAGGGTCAGTGGGCAAAGGGATCATTGGCTTCTGAGTGGGACAGAATTGGAGGGGGAGGGACTGCACACGATTTCATCGCACTGCTTAGAACACCATGCAACTTAAAACTTACGCATTGTTTATTTCTGGAATTTTCCATGTAAGATTTTCAAACCACAGTCAACCTCGGTAACTGAAACTGAAAAAAGCAAAACCGAGAACACGGAGGGACTGCGCATCCACATCCCGCACACGCTTCCAGCAAACAGGGACGTCACGTGGCCCGAGCGGGGCCAACTGTCACCCCTCATCCCTCTGACAACTGTCATCGGTCCTCGGTTGGACACGAACCCCAGCTCTTCCGGGCTTTTCAAACTTGAACTGAAGGGAAAATTCCTTTTCTCTCTGCTTGCAGCCTGCCACACAGTTGGCCCTGAATGAATGTTGGCCAATATAGATCTTACTGACAATAATAATATCCCAAGTTAATGTACCAATACCTGGGTTATTCCAGCACCTTCTAAAAGCAATGCCTCAACCTAAAGGACTAAAGCTAAAAGCAGAAAAGTTGAGGCATCAGAGTAGAAACTACAAAGAGGAAAGAGAGTCTAGCCTTGCTGGATCCCCCAGACCACAGGACACAGTTATCAGCAGCCTGTTTCGCACTCTGGAGCCCACCCTTATCTGCACAGCGCATGTCAGTCTTGGCTGTGCGAACCTAGCAATCCATCTTAAGGCCATTCATCTTTAATGAAAAACTACCCTGCGCAGAACAGGTATTTCGTTTCCCCTGAAGTTACCACACTTTCTCTCATTTTCTTCTCATTAAAAGTGCCCTAATTTCCACTACTCAAATTCGAGACATTATATTCTCTAAGACATATAAGGCACTCATTTACATTTAACCATCTAAATGTATACATTGTATTTGTGTAAATAGGAAGGAGTTGGGGGGAACTCAACACCTTTGCTGCATGTTTTAATTGATGTGGGGAAAAAATCAATTCCAAACAGAAGAGCTAGTTCCGTTGCGCTTCTCATCCCCAGTGAGGTTTATGATGGAAATAATTGCTGGGCATTAGCTATTGTGGTACTAACAGATGCCATTAAATGGACCCAAGACAAAACAAACAAGTAAATGGCATCTATTTATGGGTCACTTTATTCTTTACTGCTATAAATAGCCCTCCTTCGGGCATCATAATAGGTGTTTGCTCTGTATCATGTGTGAACGTATCGCTTTTTGCCTTCAACATCTGGAGACCGATAAATATAAGCACAAATGAACCTCCAGATCTGAATGCTCCGAGAAAGTGCTTCGTGGTTTTAAAGTGGGTCTCTATTCTTCCATGCAGTCCATTCCCTACATGGCAAAGGAGTTAGCTGGAAAAGTTTGAAAAAGTGAAAAGTTTAATTCTGACATGTCTTTCTTATGTTAGTATTATCATTACTCCCCCTTTGGATTTAGAAAATAATTCTAATGGTGCCTAAATTTTTGTTTGATCGAAGGTACATTTCTTCAATTCACAGAGTTCTTAAAGATAAATATTTTATAATCCAGCTTGAGTGAAGGAATAGAATATTCTGGTAAATCTAGAGTTGTTAAAATATTTTAGATGAAATATACAGTTTACTGATTCTCAAAGCATTAGGGAATGATACCATTGTTATGCAAGCAATTAAAATTTTATTTTGATCATTCAGATAAACTTCGAGACCTTCACACACCTTGAAACTCAAAGTGTGGTTGCTGGACCAGCAGCACCTGGTAACTTGCTGAAAATCCAGCCTCTCAGACCCATCTTAGATCCAATGAATCAGAATCTGCATTTCAACAAGTTACCCAGGGAAACGCTGTGTACATTAAGGTTTGAGAAGCACTGTTTAGTGCCACAGAATGGTCGATTTAAGCATAGCATTTATAGTATAAATGTAGCATAAGTGTCCCCAAATATCAATGAATTAATAAGGAGTTTGAGTTGGTAAAAGCCAAACAGGACACTTTGTTTTTTAGTTTAGTCTGTAATATTAATTCATTCAGGATGGCCTGAATAAGGAGAAATAATTTGCAAATGAACACCGATTTGGGCATGCACTGAAAATTATTATAACGTTTAAGTGAAAATTACTGCAATAACATTTTCATTTGAGGAGTCCAGACTTTCAAAGCAGTAGCTCAAGGTAAGCAGCATTTCCTGTACGCAAACAGAAGCTCTCCGCCGCCGCCGATCCCCTTTTCTCAACTCGATTGTGTGTGCTTTTATACTTGGGAAAGATGGAAAAATAATTTGTCGGGTAGTGTGCCATGACATATGTGGACTTCGGAATGTGATGGGCGCAGGTTCTAAACAATTGTCTATTGGATTCTTTAACCTACGTTGAAATGCGGATAATAACGCCGATGCTGTGTTTTATGTGGATTCACTGCAATGCCATGTGCCCAGCCACTAACTCACTCAGTGCCTGGTCCGCGGCACTACGTCAATGTGACATTTCTACATTTCTGTGTGTGGAGCTTTGTCTGACTTTATTTTTCATTTCCCCCTTTTAGAAATAATATTTAGAAACGTGTTTCAGAACTGTTGTGTCTAGAGGCAGAAGCATTGAAACCCTGTAAGGGCCCGGAGCGCATTCCGGCTGGTGCGGAGGCTGTAGGTCCTGCGCCGACTCAGCCCCCCGGGAGCGCGGGGAGCTGCGCGCTGCGCCCCGCAGACCCTGTAGGTGGCAGCACTGAGGCCGCCGGCCGCGCGCGGCCCGGGATGCCCCAGCGCAAGCGCCCGCCGCCACCCGGTCTGTGTTTAAACCCGCGTCATCTGCCAGATCGTGCAGTGTTCGCTCCCACGCATGGAGAAACTGTTCTTTCCAGTACCTGTCAGTATTTCCTTTTTCCTTCCCTCTCAGCCAGCTGCTCCGCGTGTGTTTACATTTGTGTGGTTTCTCTATTAGGGTGAGTCTGAACTCAGAAAACTCCATCCATTATCTCTGACCAATTCCTTTAGAGTCACACCCAAATATTTTAGCGTGGTCTTTTGAGAGTTACTTCTTCCTCCTCCTGGACACCCTAGGGGCACTCCCGCCCTATGCCCGCTCAGTTTGGGGCAAACAGTAATGCCCATAAGCCATATATAGCAAATGCCTTGTACAATTCTAAGCACATTAGGTACCTTTACTCAGCAAATCCTTAAAACTAGGCCGTGAGGTAGGTGGTTTTGTCAGTAATTTGCTCAAAGTCAAACTACAAAGGAGGGTTCGAATCGGTGTTAACACCACATGGAGATGCCTCTTAAGGGAAGATTGTGGAAGAAGTATTAAAAGCCTGCGAGGCGAAGAGATCTCAGAAGGAAATAAGTCTTCTGGAGAGTTCCCCAGATGCAGATAATGAGCTCGGCAATGGCCTTGGGCTTTGGCCAAGGCAGTAGGAAGATGAGAGGGGTCCAGTCTGGCGATAAATCAGGGAGCCCTGTTCAGAAGTGCTGTGGAAAAAAAGCGTTTCCTGCCTCTGGTCATGAGAAAAGCCACACCCCGGCCAATTAAGGTCCCGTCCTGCCCCACATGGTCCGCTCCTGGCGTCCAGCTCAGCACACTGCCCGGGGAAGCGGACATCCCTCACTTCCCCGGGAGATCTAAAACGGAGGTAGAGCGGGGTTAAACACCCTCTTCTCGCTCTTTGGAATCCAACAAACCCGGGTTCGAATTTTTTTATTTCTGTGCTTACTCGAGGGCACGTAACTTAACTGAAGGGAACCCCCATTTTCTTGATTGTAAACTGGATCGCTCGGTAGTACCCCCCTCGGGATGACCCCTCATCATCCGGGCCGAGCCGTTTGCACAGTGCCCGGCGTCGCCCGGGGTTCTGCAGTACCACTCTCGAGTGTGTGCACTGACGGTCGGCCTCGTGGCCCTCTGCAGGTCCCTGCATCGCTCGCTCGCAGCCTTTGCGCGGCGTGGGCTGCGGCTGAGCCGAGGCGCGAGCTGCACCCTGCCTCTGCCCCGACGAGTTCCTTCTTCCCTCGCTTTGTTTTTGCTGTTTCCGCTGCCTGTCCCTGTGCTGTCCAATACCGTAGCCACGTGCGGCTGTTCAAATTAATTAAAGTTCGATTTAAAATCCTCCCCTCGGTCACACTCACCGCATTTCAAATGCTCGGTAATCACACGTTTCAGACAATGCAGATTATAGCCCGTTTCCATCACTGCAGAAAGTTTAATGAGACCATGCTGGGCTAGAGGGTACGTCTAAATCCTGAGCATCCTTAGGGACCAGCCCAAATGTCACTGACGCCACAAAGCCACTTCTGTGTCTCCCCAGCTGCAGGTTATCTTTCCTAGAGCGGCAGAGACCCTGCTAGCCATGACTCACCGGACTGACTGGTTACCACTGAGACACCCAATGTCCCAGGCCACATGTCACTTCGAGTAAAGTGGCTCTTCAGTTTCAGAGCCACATGTGGTAGCTGGGTAAGCATGGAGGCTGGAAAGCTCCAGGGTATAGGAAATTTAATCTTGTTGGTTTTACATAAATTTGAAGCACCTATGTATCCTAAAACGCGGTCATAGGCAGTTTACATACATTATCATATTTGGCTCCCTTCGACTCTATGAAGTGGATATTATTATCCCTATCTTACTGATGAGAAAACTGAAAAATACTGTGGTTAGGTAACTTGCCCAAAATATGGTATGCTTGGTATGCTCACATACCAGGAAATAATCAAACCAAATGCAGAATCCAGATCTTTGTGACTCAAAGTTGGGGCTTGTTCCATACACATGAGGTTGGCTTCATTGCCTTCAATGTAATAAAACGATTTAGGGCCGAGCTGGAAGGTGGGGGGTGAGGAAGGTGGGGGGTGAGACCCCTGAACAAAGGACGAGAGTATTGTGACTAGAAGTGCCCGAGCCTTTTATCCACTTAACTGTGCTACTTCACTGTCATCTGTTCTTAACTCTTTAAAGTCCCAGAAGAGGAAGATTAAGGGGTGTGTGAGTGTGTGAGTGTGTGTGTGTGTGTGCGCGCGCGTGCGTGTGTGCGTGTGCGTGTGTGTGTGTGTGTGTGTGTGTTCTTAGTAAAGGTATGCAGGTACAGGAAGAGAAGTTAAGGGATGTGAAACAGTGAAAGATGAAACAAAAATCTTTCGATATCTTTTTATTGCTGTCTGCAAACACTTTGTAGGATTAGGAAGCAGAACATAGGAAACAGCCCTATTTATAAGTAAAACTATTCAAATATTAGCAGTTTCCTGTGATTCAACCTAACAATTTTTATCAATTATTTTTATCACTTTTACTATCAATTACTTTAGCAATTTTTATCAATTGAGAACAATGGATATTTGAGGGTCTAACCCTGAATTTAGCACAACCCGAGTAGGAGTGCTTTAAAACACTGCCAGACATATCCGGGACACAGAAGTGGTACTTTCTGCCTGCAACCTTCACTTGACCTTGGAAACAGAGAGACCAAGCTCCTTTCTGAGCCTTCAATTCTCTGGGTGCCATAAGCATTCTTAGAGAAGTCAATCCCCCCAGGGAGACTGACAGGCTCCCCCAGGTTGCTCAGTGTGAAGTGCATTAACATATGAAAGGAAAGAATGTGAAGGTCAGAGCTGGGGAGGAGGGGCCTCAGGGAAGAGAACCCCTGCTTCTGCAAGGACCTCCTGGACTGAAGCTGGGCCTGGCTCGCTGGCCCTCAGGGGGGTCTCTCTGGTGGAGATAGGTGAACCAGGCTAACTGCCATGAAGATGACCCAACTTTGCTTCTTTGCAACTGTCCTGTGGATTTTTCTGCAGGGGAAGGAATTCCTTGTGCTCTGCTGCCCATCCTTAAAAATACAGCAGTTTTGTTAAGGGTGCGCAGGAAAAAGGTGATTCATGCCCAGCTCCCATCTCTGGAGCAGGCTGTCTCTTTCCTTAGACAGTATTTGAATCATAATGGCCAAAATGAAAGTTGGTACTACTTGAAGGGAGAGCCTGGTGTAGAACTAGAGAGAAAGTAAATTCCCAAAATATTTAAGAGGAAGAAACCTATGATTCCAAATGTATTTGGCTAATTTATGTCTATAACAGAGTCTAGTACCTTGTGACATTTCACTTCTTGCGAAACTGATGCCCACAGTTTAATGGGCACCTTTAAGCAATTATTATAAGCCACGCTACCTTGAAATGTTAACAGCCCCAAAGACAAAAATGGAAATGAAGAAAAGTTTAGCCTTGTAAATACGAATGGTCACGTGACCTATACAAACAGGTTACTTCTAACCCACAGAAAACTCACCTTAAGATTTAAGTGTACACAGAATTTTTTATAGTGTATGATATTTATTCTAGTTATCTTTATGAAAGACTGAATTCTTATAAGAAATATCTCTGTAGGTTCAAATCAGTTTAGTGATAAATTGTCCTTGAAATGTTAAACTAATGTTTGTACTCATTTCATTTAATATTTTTAAAACATTTATGGCCAAATCATCTCATCTGTGGAACGTTCTAAAAATCTAGAGATAACTTTAACATTTAAATAATGCATTTCTGTAACAGTTTTCTTCAATTCAACTGTGATATTTGTTTTGTTTTGTTTTTAATATTCACTGGGGTGAGTGCCTAGAGGCATCCTCAATCAACCAAATCATAGTCATAGTCAAAGAACATGTCATTTTTAAAAAGTTAATGTGTGAAGGTGGACCTATAATAAAAATGGAATGAAAAGAGAGGCAAAAGGCTTTTCTTTATTCTTCAGGAAAATGTGAATAAAAGGGACCAGCAACTTGTGTTTTTTATAATCCCTGACTCCAAAAACTTCAAGTGCAAGAAAATGTCTAAAGTCTCTTTAATATTGAAAGTAACCCCTGAACAGTACAGTTCTCCTTTGAAAGATAAAGAAAATGAATCCCAAGGAAGGATGCTGACTGGGTCAGCCATTCCTTGGTGGATTCAAGCACCATCATTAACTGAAATTACCTGATGGCCTCTGGCATCTTGGGGGCCTGCCTCTACCCCAGATATCCGCCCCATTCTCACTCCAGGCCATCTCGAAGGCTGCTCCATATTTGCAAACAATTAACCCAGAGATTGCGCTTCCAGCCTCAGCATTCAGAACTGCTTTCAGAGTAAGACTGTATAACCCATTCAAGGACCGAGTTGGGGGAAGGCGTGGGGGTTATAATCTGGGTACCTTTTAAACTTCCTGCTCTAAAACAGAGGTCGTCATATAATCTAGTACAGTCATCCTCCCTTATCCACGGGAGGTACGTTCCAAGACCCCAGTGGCTCCCTGATCCCGCAGATGGTACCGAACCATATATAAACTGTGTTTTCTCCTCTACGTACATACATTGCTATGACAGTTTAATTTACAAATTAGGCACAGTAAGAGATTAACAATAAAAATCAATATTAAATTAAAACGATTATAACAATACGCTGTAATAAAAGATATGTGACTATGACCTCTCTCTTTCCCTCTCTCTCAAAATGTCTTGTTGCACTGTACTCACCCTCTTCGTTGTGATGAGCTGAGAAGACAAAAGGCCCAGGCGATGAGAGGGAGCAAAGCGAACGAGATGTTATTAAGTACAACGAAGGTCACGTGAACACACGCACTGCGATACCGGACGATCCATCTGAGAACCAAGAACGGCTGCTACGGGCCTCGTGGGCGGGGAACATCCACATGGAGACGCTGGACCAAGGGCGGAGGGTTCACGTGCCAGGCAGGACGGGCCAGTGCGTCGCGAGACCAACACGCTCCTCGGAACGGCGGCGCGCGCTCTGAAAATCACGCGTGGTTCATTCCTGGAGTTTTCCCTTTACGATTTTCAGGCCGTGGTTGACCACGGGGATCTGAAACCGCAGAAGGTGAAACTGAGGCCAAGAGGGGGCCACTGTACAAGACAAAAGTGGACTATTTCGAAGGCAGAATACCAGCGGATCTCAGGCACACTGGATCCCCCAGACTTTCCAGCTTCGTGGCAATTTGCAGAGACAGTAGCGCGGCTCAAGTTCACTAAGCAAACAAACCGGCGAAGGCTCGTTTTCATTTGCGTGCAACAATATGCATACGATTGTAGAACGTGACCCGGGCTGGCATTGTGGCATCATGCTCGTGTGGCCTGTGCAGAGCCCCGAGCTCAGAAGGGCCCCCTGCTCAGATCAAAACTCTGCTGTCGTGGTCGTGAAATTCTTAATAATTTTGAACAAGGGGTCACTCTACATTCCCATTGTGCACTAAGCCCTGCAAATTACATAGCCGGTCCTGACAATGAGAGGCCACGCTCGATTCTTGGGGGGCCTTCCGAGTCAGCAATCAGAAGGTGGTGTTATTCGTACATCCTTTGACTTCAAGTGGATTTTTTTTTTTTTATTCAAGGCTTTTCTTACTAGCCTCTTCTCAGACGTAGACCAATGTCTCCTCTACTTACAAGTTAGTCCCATTTCCCTCATCAGCAAAGTGGAGATAATAATTTTTACCCAGAATTATTGTCTTCTCCACATTTTTTAAACAACGTGCCTGACGACGCAGCAAGCGCTCGCAGTCATCCTCGTTCACGTAGAATATTAGCGAGCAGTCGAGTTGGTTGTTCCTGTGGTCGGTGGTCAAGTCAACCCCATCCTGAGGGTCTGTTGTGTACCAGACACTGTTTTGGGCACCAGAGATGGCAATAAACAAGATCATGACCTCTGCTTTCGGCAGGCTTGCATTGTAGTTGGGAGAAATGGACAGTAAATCTAAACGAATCAGTCAATTCTATGTGAGAAGGTGATGGATTGTAGAAAAATAAAGCAGAAAAGTGGCAGGGGGGATGTTTTAAATCGGATAGTCAAGGAAGAGGTCAACGAGGAGATGGCGTTTGAGCCAAGCTTTGGAAGAAATCAAGGCCCAAGTCGTGCATTCTCTGGCCGGGAAACAGGAAGTGCAAAGGCTCCAGGGGAGGACTGTGCCCTCCGAGGACTAGTAGGAAGGGAGAGAAAGGGAGGAAGAGTGGGGAAAGAAGAAGTCATAAAGGCGATCGGAGTCCAGTCTTGCATGAACTCACAGAGCCTCGTACAAACTTTACTAAGTAAGAAAGGGAAGCAGTTGAAGGTGTGGAGCCTGACAGTGACGTGGCAAGATTAAACTGCATCGTTCTGCCTGCTGTGAGGAGGGACAAAAGGCTCCTGGGATGAAACTGCAATCATGCGAGCAGAGGTGACCATAGCTTGGACGAGGTGATCGGCAGTGGAGATGTCGAGAAGTGGCTAGAGTTTTGATTATTTGGAAGGCAGAGCTGATCGGATTTACTGAAGGGAAACCAAAAATAATAACAAGAACAACAATAGAAATAATAACAAGATCTTAGACTATGTCCTTCAACTAGCCTAATTTCCGGCCAACTTGGCTATCACCCTTATCTTAGACCCTCTTCATAATAGTAACCCTGGGTAAGAATTATTATCTCCACTTTGCTGATGAGGGAAATGGGACTAACTCGTTAGTAGAGGAGACATTGGTCTACGTAGAGACAAAACCATGCTGAGCGGATGCTAGATCTTGGGGTCAACTCGGGAATGAATGAATGAATGAATATATACATACACATACACACATACATACATACAGGCATGAGAAGCCTTAGTTGGACTCCGAAGTTTATTGTGTTTACTGGCTGAAAGGTTTGCTAATAGCGAGTTAGCGCTGGGGTGCCATAATGAACTTTGTGCTGGGAAGATGAGAGGCTTCCTACCGGGCACTAATTTAAGAGAAATGAGCTCATCTAGTTCTTTGAAGAATTTTAACAACCATGGAATTTCGCCAGTAGGGTAAAACCTGAGCCAGATAGATACCCGGGAAGGCGGCTCCATACCAGCCCCCTTCATAAAAAGCCTGTAGCTGCTCCCCGGCTTGCGATAATGGAGGCAG
Source organism: Rousettus aegyptiacus (assembly GCF_014176215.1). Classification (NCBI taxonomy): domain Eukaryota; kingdom Metazoa; phylum Chordata; class Mammalia; order Chiroptera; family Pteropodidae; genus Rousettus; species Rousettus aegyptiacus. The sequence goes on along the minus strand of NW_023416288.1, from coordinate 39,487,304 downwards.
GACTACATAAATGGCTCTAGAGTTGAAGGGAAGCTTTTGCCCCGGGGGCTGAAAGGACTGACAGGTCTCTGCCTTCCAAATTGGGATGCGCAGGGGGGTGACTTCTAGCTGTCAGCTAGAAGCAAAGGATGGAAGAGGGCTGGGAGCCTGGTTAGGAGAGGCAGCTGTGAAATAGCTGGCTGCTCTTTGCCAGTCTGAAAGTGTCCTCGCTAAAAAAAAATTGCGACCGACCCCTGCTGGCTTCAGAGAACTGCTGCCGCTTGTCATCCACACAGTCGATGGAAAGGTAAGGGCTCGGCATGGGGGCTAAGGAAGGGGACATGAGCGCCCCTAAAAATAAATGAAGTGAGATGATGTTCCGGTTACTACTGGTGCTTAACAATCCGCCCCAAACTTGGTGGCATAAAACAATGACTTTATTGTGCCTGTGGGTTCCATGCGTTTGGAATTCTGGCACAGCGGATGCTCCTCGTCTGAGCTCCATGGTATCAGGAGGCTGGACTGGGAAGATCCGGAGATTGGAGGGGGAGCAGGGGAGTGACGTGAAAGCTGTGGACCGGAATCTTCTGGAAAAGTCTTGACGCGCAGATCCGGTGGTTGATGATGACTCGAGGTTGCTGGCCAGAACGCACGACCCGGGTTTCCTCGTGACGCGACCGTGACCATGCCGTGGGAGTCAGATTTCTTACATGGAAGCTCAAGGACCCAACAGGGACTGTATCAACAAGAAAGATGACAGCTGCATTGCCTTTTCTGGTCCATGCTTGGAAATTTTAGAGTCACTTTTGCTGCATTTTGTTGGTTATAAGCAAGTCACAAGCCCACCCAAACTCAAGGGGAGGAGACACAGCTCTTCCTCCCCTCCACAGCGGAATGACTGTCAAAGAGTTTGTGTCCGTGCTTGAAACCGCTAAAGAGGAGCTTAAAATATTCTGGCTTCTGGGGAGCCGCCCTTGTCCCAAGATCTGGGGGGAGAGTGGGCAGGTGCGGCGACCTGCAGGGGTCGTCCACGGCGCAGGAAGTGCCTCCGCCTGTTCTCCACCCCTTTCCCTCACACCATTGCTCCCCTTGTCCTCTGAACTTGGTGCTGTAGAGAGGACATTATTTTCCTAACGGTTCATCAGAGTCTACGAGTTTATTCTTATTTCTCTTATTTCTCTTGCTGCTTTGTATGCAAGGGAATTGCTCCCTGCCTTACTACAGGGATTAGAATCCCAGACGACTCGAGTTCGAATCCTGACACCATGATTTCTCAGTGTTCTGACTTTGGACCAATGGCATGACATGTCTAAATCTCAGTTTCCTCGTGTACGAATGGAAGCTTTATAAGGATAAGAAGGAACGATGCCTGGCAGAGAAGAGCCATTCGAGAAATGTAAGATGACCCAAATTTAAACTGTTGTTCACAATGGTTTTTTATTTATTTATTTTTAATGACTTTCCTACTCTTTGTACTTTGTTCATGGTCTGGAGCCAGACAGACCATATTCACATCCTGACCCCCAGATCTACTAGCCGCGTGGCATCAGGCATTCCCTTTACCCTTTTTAGCCTCAGTTTTGTCATATGTGAACAGTACACAGTAATAAAGGTCTCAAAGGTATTTCGGTTTATTAAATAAAATCACACGTATAAAGCAGCACGACCAGACCGGACTCTCATGAAGATGCATTCATTCCCTTCCCTGTCTCATCTCACCCCCTGCCCCGCCATACACACCCCTATCATTTCTTCTTTGGAACCACTGAAGTGAGCAAAGTTTACTTAAAGTTTAGGAATTTCTCTCCAACTCTATCCCGTGTGCTTCTCCCATCAATAACCATTCCCAATTTCCCAGTCTCCCACCATGAAAATTAAAAATACCTGACCCTTTTGTGAGGGGAGGTTGCTTAGAGATAGCCTGACCCACTGGATCCTGGGGCGGAAAGTCAGCAGGACAGCCCCAGTTAGGCTGGGGGCGGCCCCAGGTCACAGGGGGAGGCCTTGCCTGGAGGCCTGGATAAATGCGTTAACCAGGCCTGACTCCAGCCCCCTGGTGGGGAGGCTGACACCGCAAGCCAGAGGGAAAAGCCCTCTTGTTGTAGGTCTGGTACTCAATTTCCAGCCTTTGTACTGACAGAACAACCGAGAGACATTATTGCCATTATTGCCGAAGCCCAGGGTTTTCTCATTTAGGGCTAACTGAGCTCACGGTGACAGCATCTGCCAGGGTGTGACTTCCTCTCAAGGGAAGAAAAGCCTTAAACAATTCTCCCCCCAAATGGGGGGAGGTCTTAAGTGATTCCAGTCCTCTCTGTAGTGTCTTTGCCCAAATGCAGCCACAAACGTGTTCCCTGGCAGCCCAGAAGAAATCATCCTCCTTCTTTATAATGAAAAGAGAAGTTATTTATCAGTGAAAGGAATCTGAGTGTTTATATCCCTTAACCAAGAGAGGAGACACAGCCCCTGGGAAAAGGCCGGCCAGAAAGTTGGACGCTTTTCTCCTTCCTGTTTCTTCTTCCAGAATTTTTTAGGGAGCACCATGGGGGTTGAAAGTGTCATCTTTTTTTCTTTTTTCTTTCCCATTACCCTATGTCCACAACCACGAGAATGACTTACGCCTTCAACAAACATTTACCGAGCATCTGTTCTGTGCCTGGCAACGTGACCCATCTTGGGCACATACAGATGCATTAAGAAGGACCCAGGCTTAGTGATGCTCCATGTATGTTTCGGTGGGAGATGCTGGGCCGACCGGATACATCGCAACACGAATGTCACCTGGTATTTAAGTGCTGCGGCTGGGCCCGACAGGGCAGCCCCGCGGGAGGGCTGACAGCTTCTGGTGGCGAGTGAGCAGTGGACGAGTGGGTGTTTGCCATGTGGGAAGGAGCAGGAGCGTATTTTAGCAAGGAGGGTGGCATGTGTGAAGGCATGAGGCCGCAGAGTTGTCGGGTGCCAAGAGGACTCAGCCAGAAGGGTGGCAGAACTCACGAGCCACGCCGGAACGCGCCAGCTACAGAACCTGGCCTTGGTGCCCGTCTTCAGAAGAGCTGCCCTTCCATATTAGGGCAGCTGGCAGGCAACTGTCTGACACGGACCTGGGCCTTCCTCAGTTTTCCCCACCTGCAGAACGTAAAATGATCGACTCTCCATGTCCTCGAGTGGCCCGGATGAGCGACACAGAGAGCAGACGTGGCTTCCAGCTTTCGTCTGCTTCGTTGGTTCAAGAGTGAAAACATTCATTTATTTTTATGAGGCACATGGGCTTGGCGATTTTTTTTTTTAATATTAAAAATAAAATTCTTGAGAAAAATTCAAAACTTTGATTTCACAGATTCCAACGACATAAAGTTTGGACTATCTCTCAGGCAAAGCTGGGACTGATTTATGGTGAGTGACAGTGAACCACATGGGTTTTTTTGAAACAAAAATTAGGATGTGCATTACTTTCCTCGCCTCTTCTCTCCATATCCCCCCGAAACAAAGCCTCATGACAGTTTCATTTTGGTACCGTTCAAGGAGTTGGCATCCAAGGAATGAGTTGGCTTGTTGGTCAATCAGTCCAGCTCAGAGCTGGGTGTTTCAGCTGGTGACCACCCAGGATGTTCAGCTGACAAATGAGAAAATGCTGCTCTGCCTTACTCTTCAGCTTCAGACGCCAAAGAATTGGGACTTGGTGTTTTTATGCTAAGGGAGACCTGTGTCTGAATTTGCCTTGCGTTGGGGGTGAGGGATCATTATGGGGTTATGGATGCTGTAGTGAGGTCAGCCCAAGGTGGTGGGAGGAAAAATAGGCTTTGGAAAGAAATGAGCGTGACTGAGGGGTTCGTCAACACGGGGCAGTGAAGGTTCAGGAAGGCCTTGCACCAGAACTGCCCATACAGCATGCTTAGAAAGATTTCTGCAACCTTGCCTTGGAGTTACTGGGTAGACTCTTTGGAGGAGAAGTTGGGGAACCTTCATTTCTGACAAGGACTCAGGTGAGGTTAGAGCTTTACTATGATAGGGAGTAAGCATTCTGGCTCCGGGGTCAGACAGAGAAGGATTCCAACCCACGCACTGCTACTCACTAGCCATGTCACCCTGGGAAGCCCCAACTGTCGTCGCCAAATGGTAGGATAATAATAGTACCTATCGGTAACAGTAGGGTACAGTCAGCCCCAGGGGGCAGCATTCCCAGCAGAGTCTTAAACTAAACAAGCATAACCAGAAATCTGGAGAGAGTCTGCAGCTTTGCCCTTCCGTGGGCCCTGACTCCAAGGTTGCAAGGTGGCCACAAAAAAGTGTTCCTCAAGCTTTCACTCTAAGGTCACGAAAAGAAAGAGCAGTTATAACGGGATCTCCCCACAGGAGTTCCTGTCACACTGGGAGACTGCTCTTCCATGTCATTAGTGTGAACACGGCCGTCTCCCTCTACTAAGGGTTTGAGGAAAAGAGTCCCAAGCGAATGGAAACTGAAGTCCAGGACAGGCTTCTCATGAGGGTTTTTACAAAGAGCCATTTCCCCCCGACACCCGGGTAGATTCACTACCTGAATAAGCTCCACTCTGAGTGGCGAAGAAGATGCCAGCATGGCTGAAGAACAGGTGTGTTCCTCCTCTCAGTCAAGAACCATGAACAAACCCTGTGGGTTTTGCTTTCGTTTTGGGTTTTGTTGCTGTTTTTGCTCCGTGTCCTTTTGTGCATCTCAGTTGCAGCCACTCACTGTTCCCACATGTCCTGGTCCAGGACTTCGACTTCCTGTTCCCTTTATATCATATCATGTGTTGTCGTCACTGTAAGATGGCACAGATCTTTTGTGCATGTAAGGAAACAGATAAACGGAAATAAACAAACAATATGGAGAACTCGGGAATACAAGAGTATGCGATTTCACGGTAACGCCTCAGAGCAACCTCCCTCAGCTTGAATCAGCAGTTGGCTATCCTCGTTCTGAAGAATTTCCTGGTTGGGACTAATAAGAATAAAAATCAAAACAGTCCAGCCTCAGGGCCTCACCCCACCCCGTCTCCAGCCAGGGAAGGCCAGAGAGCCAAGGCCAGAAGAAGGTGGAGATCGAGGTAATGATCTAGTGGCTAAACTAGAGAGGGCACTGGGGGCAGCTCTCCCGGGAGCCACATGGGTGTCCCTGTGAGATAATTCGTCTAGACTGACTTCTAACACCTGGGACACCCCCTCCCCCACCTCCGAGGCCCGCCCCTTGGCCACGGCTTCCCAGCGGCTGCCACCTCGGAGTTGTCAGGAAATTTGCGATGATTCTCTTTATTGATCGTCTCTATCGATTTTGTCTACGGTGAAAATATACCGCAGACACATTAAGTAGCTATTATAGGCAAATTGTCTCTTAATGAATTGTGCCAGCAGACAGGGTTTTACATTTAACTCTAACTGGGACTTAGACGTCTTCTCAGGCTGTGACTGATCGCAGAGGGACTAGATTCCAGTGCAGAACCCAAGCCGACATTTGATTTTCCTGGGTACTGCCGAGACGTGCCAAAACTTGCCCCAATAGAAGTGCCAAATAAGGTGTCATTAGGAGATGAAACAGAGGATCGTAAAAATCACGCAAGAATCAGTCCTGTGACTCACACGCATGCCATTTTAGCCATTTTTCCAAACTTTAAATATTTGCCAGTTAGACCCCATATTTCAAAACTCCAGACCAAAAAAAAAAAAAAAAAAGGTGGGCATCATTTTGGATGATCTCTCTGTGTAATACCACATCTTAAAATGAGGTTGTTGCTTTTAAGAGGCTAGAAGAAAGCTAGATTTCATGCCTTGTCAAAGAGTATGTTTCTTCCTCCTTCATGTGGTTTTTTGTTTTGGTTTTCTCAAAAAAAAAAAAAAAAGCATGTGTGTGCGTGTGTGCATTTGTGTGTGTGTGTGTGTGTGTGTGTGTGTGTGTGTGTGTATGTGTGTGCCTGCATTTTGGCAAAACTCTATTCAGAAGAAAGCTTGGAAGTTTTAATCTAATATGCTAAGTGTTCGCCAGCAGCAACAATTTCTAACTCTGTTATCACATCCCAAAAAGAGGGCTCCAGTTGGAAGTGTCGCTTTGTAGTGGTGACAACAGATACTTAAAGGGTACTCTCCTACCAGAAGCAAGACTTTGACAATTATTATTTTCTAATGTAATGGGCAAAAATCACAGTGAAAATGCTATCTGATGGAAAAATGCTTCTTTGCCAGACTCTTGAAAATTGTAATTTTAACAATTTGGCAGAGAAAGACTATATTTCTGACAGAGATGAATTATGACTAGAGGCAGTGAATACAGAGGCCCATGTCCCAGTTGTACTTGAGTTGAGGTTTTCAGGGGAACAATCATTTAAGGCCAGTCACACGTTAAAGCAATATACAGGAACCAGGGCAGCCCTTCCCACCCTCACTGGCAGACACTCTGGAGTCCTCTCGGTGCAGATTCAAATGAGGCATCCTCTCTAACTCTGCAGACCCAGGCTGCTGCTTAGACCGTAGGCATTTGATGCTGATTATAGGTCAGGCCCTGAGCTTATAGCTTTGGTCCAGAATTCTGTTCCAACTCTCAGCAGAGGCTCTGTCCCAAGCTCGTTTGCCTCTTGGTGACAGGATGGCTGCCTGCAGCAATAAGTGTTCATATACTTCATGGTTCGAACCCAGCAGGAAAAAGAAAGGGGTAGGGGGCAGGAAAGGGGTGCGGGCGGGAAAGGCTGCCTCCCAACATGGGATGCAAGTCATTCCAGTTTGAATGACCTGGCAACTCAGTCTTGTGCCCTCTTCCTAAACAAGTGCAGACGCTGGGGAAGGGCCATGGATTCCTCAGTTTGTTTATACAGATCAGGACACCTCTCTGGAGCTGAGGACAGTGTGGACACCTATACTAACTAAGGACTCTGTTCAAACGTGAGGAAGTAGATGTCAAGTGGGCAATGAAAGACGTCTGCATGCGATCTTCTTCACTATTTACTGTCGATCTGTGCAGTGAGGATGATTTGGGTTCATGAGGAAGTTGAGGCTTAGAGATACTGACAAACATGCTCACGTTTACACAGCTGATTCATGGTGAAGTTTGGGTTTGAACCTACGCCTATGAAATGACAAAAGCCCACATCTTTTAACACAGTGGTCCCCAACCTTTTTGGCATCAGAGACCAGTGCTCCTATGAGAATCTAACGCCTGGTGATCGGAGGCGGAGCTGAGGCGGTGATGCTGGCGCTGGGGAGCGGCTGCAGACACAGATGAAGCTTCGCTGCCTGCCCACTGCTCGCCTCCTGCTGTGCGGCCCGGTTCCTAACAGGCCACAGAGGAGTACCGCTTCACCACCCGGGGACCCTCGCTTTAACTTCATCACTCTATTGACTCCTTTTTGTCGGAATATTGCAGGGCTATGCTCCCAATGTTTCCCTTGATAAATGCTTATCATCGATGCCACAGAGAAATAGCATTTTCTATTAGGAATATGGATAGCAAAGAAATATAGGCAACTGGGATGTCAGCAATCAGTTCAGTCGTTTTTACTGCTTTCGCTTACCTACTGCTGTTCCTCAAAACGTAATAGTGTAAAATAACTACGCCAAGGGATCCTTCCCCAAAAAAGGTAAAAGACGTGGCTCTCGTACAGGTATAAAACAAGCCTGTGTTAAAGATCATATTTAACTCAATCAGATGAGGGAAACAGGTAGATGTTATAAGTAATTCAAAGAAGAAGTCAAAGAAGTCTGCGTTTACATGGAGTAGAGGAGCACGCACTGAAGATGAAAATGGAGACAATGGTGACTTCTGGGGGGCAGCAGGGGGTTGTCCCTCCACTGGATAGAATTCATTGCAGGTGTATAGATGAGAATTATCTGGGACTGAGATGGACCGTCGACGGTCCGCGTTCTGAGGCAGGCCCCGCAGATTCGGAAGCCGACGGCCCCGCACGGCACACGGCACACGTTTCCCCGACAACCACAACCACTTCGTCTCTCGTAACTTTACAATTTGAACTGGACTCAGCTGGGCAGGTGGCTCTGCTGGTTTCACTGCGGCCGTCCCTGTGGCCGCACCCACCTGAAGGCTTGACCAAAGCCATTCGGCTCAGTCATGGGCACTTACTCTAAAAACCGTTCCTGCATGTTTCAATTTACGGTGGTGCCCGAGCAACGACACAGAGAGGCCAATGCCGCCGAAGGGTTTCCATTCCTTACATTTCCCGAGAGAAGGGGGCATGCCACATCATGCAGGACTACGTGGGGACCTGCCAGGTTTAGGCCAGGTGGCACAAGCAGGAGCAAAGGCAAAGCCTGGGCCAGAGCCTTTCTCGGGACTTTCACGGGAAAGGCAAGGTGGGGTGGGGTACACAGCTGAGGACTGGCTCGTGTGAACGATTTCAACAGGCCGTGGGGCACAGGGGCTGTCCCCAGCTGTCTGGCGGCTGGCCCTGGGTTGATTTAATGTAGGGGAGGGTGAAGACTCAACACTGAACCCATCAGTCTGCAAATGAAAGGTGTGCTCTAGGCAAGGCGACCGCTACGCCTAGGGATCAGCTGGTCTTGAGAGGGGCAGTTCCTCCCCAGGTCTGAAAGCCCCCCAAGATGTGAAATGAGAAGATGCAGAAAAGCAGAAACATGTTTCACACAGTGCGGCTATCAGCTGAGGCTCCTCAGCCCTCCTCAACAAAACCTCTCATTCTCCAGCAGGCTCAGCTGGGCTTCTAACACGGCTGCTGGTTTCCAAGAAGAAACACAGAAGCTTGCAAGGTCTCGACAGGTTCAGTCTCAGAAATGACACAGTGTCATTACCACTGCATCCTATGCGTCAGAGCAAGACACAAAGACAGCCCAGGCTCAAGAGGTGCGATAGAGTCCACTTTTTAATATGAAGAATCGCAAAGCATTGGTGGCCATATGTAATCTCCCCAGTCACCAAATTATATTGAAATTGCGTGTTATGGCCAAGTCACACACTAAGCAGTAAGCTTCTTATGGGCATACCATACCTTATTTATCTGTGTATCCAAGGGCCTGAAGTACAATAAATACTTTCTGTCCAAAGTTAATGAGTTGGAATTTCATTCAGATAGATGGAATTATACGAGAAAAGACAGGGAAGCAAGAAAGTATACGAAATACGAGGTGCCTACTTTTCAGAAGCTGCCCAATTCGGTATATGATAGAGAGTGGGAAACAAAAGTTATAAGAGCCTCATGTTCACGACAAAGGAGCTAGACTTAGTTCTAGAAAAAAAGAACCATGGAAAGTTTTCGAGTTAAAGAATAACGGATCTCGTTATTTCTCCAAGGTTGCTCAAACGAACTGTTGGTTCGTCTCAGGGGCCGGCTTGATCTGTTATTTACCAGAACAAATAAAAACACTAGGGGACACACAGGGACCACACAGGGAGACAGTCAGTCCTCTGACGCATCAACCTCTTAGCACATCGGCACTGCCGCAGGATGGTCAGCGTCGACTTGGTCATCCACGAAAGTCCCTTTTTGGTTGATTTCTTTAGCTTCCATTAGAAAAAGGTGAGAGCTACAGATTCCTCAGTAGCAGACCGCATGTCACAATGGAGGCGAGTCTTTGACCCAATTCTGCTTCACAACAAGCAACTATTAACACCCAGGCACAAACACATCTCGGAATCTGGGATTGTCAGCTCAGGGAAGCATAACGGCGTCCCTCAGACTCCTTGACAAGCAGCTTGCCGGAAGGTTTTACTTTAGACAAAGGCCACAGTGTCCTGGGAGATCTTAGCTAACCTGAGTCAAATTAAACCACGTAATCCCTTCATGTGATGGCCAAATCCAGGGCTGAATAAGAATCTAGGTCTAGGGGACCATTTAGAAGAGTATTGGGCTCTGGGCTTACCATATTTTTATTCTACTTAGATGAAAGGCGGTCTATTGTTCATTGTCTATAGCCAATTCATATATGTACATACCACTCCTTTCACAGATATAGATAGATGATTGATAGATAGATAGACAGATAGATAGATAGAAATAGATATACATATATAATTACTGTGTTTCTAATATTATTTATGCTATTTATACTTTTTTGAATGGCTTTATTGAGGTATAATTCACATACCATAGAATCCAGACACAGCCGAGTAGGGGGTCTGCTACAGGCCCTCTCACCAGCTGTGATCAAGGTGTCAGCTGAGTCCATTGTCCTCTCGGCTCCAATAGAAAAGGATCAGCTTCCCAGCGCACTCAGGAGGTAATTGGCAGGATTCACTTCTTTGTGGGTTTTTGGACTGAGGGTCTCAGTTTCCGTCTGCCTAGAGGCCACCCTCAGTCACTTGCCATGTACGCCTCTCCATCATGGCAAGTTTCACTAAAACCAACAAGCCTGGAAGGCAAGAGAGAGGATGCCAGCAAAAGGGAAGTCACAATCTCTTATAAGCTAATCTAGAAGGTGACATCTCATTCCTTTTGCGGTACCCTATCCGTCCAGGCAGGTTGCTCGGTCCGGCCCACCTTCAATGGGAGGGGACTGGACAGGGTGACCGTTAGGAGGCTGCCTGCCACTCCTTGCGTTAGCTTCCTGGGGACCCTTGGTTAGAGTTTTTCAAATGTTAACCAACCACCCCTGAGTGGGGAGCTTCGATTAATAAGCAGCCCCAATTAGGGTACAGCAGGAAATTGACATAACTATTTATAACTTTGACATCCATGTTGAAATATTTTAAATCAATTACAGACAATATAACAAACACTGGCACCCTCTTTACCCAACACCAAGCCATGTTTTTACTAGATTTTTATTGAACGCCATTTGATTTCTCAGTAAAAGTTCCCTGTGATCCCTGATCTTTTCACTTAGCATGTACATTTTAGAGACCTCGGACAGGACCTACATGTGTTTGGAGAAAAGCAGGGCAGGTTAAGGTGCAGGAATTAATAGACCCAAACCTTGGAAACCTGGAATTTTTTTTTTAGGATTATAAAAAGGTTTAAATGAACAATGACGTACAACACAAAGTCACTGTGTATTTATCGAGTGTGCCAAAGTTGTATCTAGCAGAAACAGTTGATATTGAAGTCATTCTTTCTAGGAAAATAGCAAAAATATTTTTCCTTATCTTGTGTAGAGAAGGAAAAAAACAGCAGGATTGCTTCTGCTGAAAATAGTTTACTCTCTTTTTGGTATTGAAAAATATAACCTATAATTTAATGAAAAAATATGCTTATTCGAGATGTAATTTTTTATTAAAATTATTAGAGTGGAATTGGTTAATAAAATCAAATCGCATTCGAGTGTACAATTCAATAATACACCATACGTATATTGCATTGCGTGTTCAACACCTATAATTAAATTTCCTTCTGCCGCCAAATATTTGACTCTCTTACTTCTATCTACTTCCTCCCACCGCCACCCCCTTCCCTCTGGTAACCACTGATCCACTATCTGTGCTCATGAGTCTCTGTTTGTCATGTTTGTCTATTACTTTTAGTTTTATATCCCACATTTGAATAAAATCATATGGTTCTCGACTTTTTTTTCTGTTTGGCTTATTTCACTTAATGTGATAATTTCAAGATCGATCCATCTTTTCACAAATGGCAGTATTTCATCTTTTCTTACGGCTGAGTAATGCTCCATGGTCAAGATGCAATTTTTAAAACCTGACATAAAATTGACATTCTGTTGCGTGACTTGGTTAATGCAAAAAAATTCCTCTTTGTGTAGACAAGCTTTCAAACAAACTTCCTACCCTCGTGCATTGTAAAGGATGCTCAAGGAGAATGTCATGCACTTCACTATGTACCCGATTATGTTTTTTTAGAAAAATAGGCCATATTGTCATCTAGTGCTTTATTCAAATATGGCTTGGATAGAAAATCATTCTTGGGGTACACAACCCACAGAAGGCTTTCAGATGGAAAGCAACCTCCAAAAATTAAATGATTCCAATATTGCCAAGTTTCAGCTGGACTCATGTTCTTATAAAAGCCATAAATTTTCTTCAGTTTGGTCATTGCCAAGCCAAATCAAAAATGGACAGAGTGGAAACTTTTAAACTGTGTCATGAGGCAGCCACACTGACAAAATGTCAGATTTCTCGGTGATATTGGTAAAAACCATTTTATTCTAACAACAAACACATAAAATGGCTCAACTGAAAAGTGAAAAAAAAATTCATTTTCATCAACTTTTGAAAGAATAGTACAGCCACATAACCAGCAATAAGATGAAGATTTCTCTTTGTTTTTTATATGATGGATAGCATCTTGATAAATGTCTGATCGGCTACTGAATAAAATTTTTGTCAGTCTATCACATAAAAAGACAGTCTTTTTCTGATAACCTCATGAAGTCAAAGCAGTCCCTGGGCTTGAAGCTCGTCCCAATAAAGAACAATCAGACCTTTATGCAGCTTTTCATTTTGAGATATAAATAACTGGAATCCCAGAGAAGAAAATTATATTTACGGCCTAACCTTATTATTGTAAAGTTGTTTTTCTCCTTAAACAGGTCCGCTGACCGTGGATTGCTAGAAATCCCTGCACATTTTATAGTACCTGGGTTAGCGATACATTCTTGCCTTCAGAAACAGTGATGTTGGAAGTTAAATCTCTAGCCTCCCCTTCACGTTTTCCTCCCCGCCCTACTCCCGTTACTTCTCCCCCAAATAAGTCGCATTTTCTCCTTTGTCTTTCTGGCTTGAATAGCACTTAAAACGTGAATTTGGTGTATATGATAATTACATTTATTTGTTTGTTCCTGGAGCCAATTTGATACTATTTCCAGTTCTGCAAAACTCCTAGCAGTGCTGTTTCCCATTTTCCCTTTTATAAACCACTTAACAGCAAGGGCAAAGGTCATTCTGATGGGTTGGATTAACTGGTCACCAGTTAAAGGAATTATATCACTGCCCAAGCTCAGAACCCCATTTCTTTCCTCCTGCTTATCACAGATATTCTCAACCTAATGGAAATTCTCATATAATGATGTCCTAGTCCCAAAGTCTTTGGAACCCTGGCCCTGAATGCAAAATGCGATATACATGTGACACGATGTTCCCTTTCCCTTGCCTTTCATCAGTTTCTCAAAATGATCTACAAACCTAATATTTTAAGAACTGCATTTCTAAACCAAGAAGATTAGTCACTATCAATCAGCTAAATCCCCTCCTTGGACCATGGATGGTGGGGTCTCTGCTGACAGAAACTTCGTAGGCAGAGCGTGGAGACACATCTGGAGTGATCCACGGCGTTCCCAGACGCCTCTGAAACACACAGCACACTCTGGAGTGTACACACGGCCGTGGGTACCCGAATTCCATTTGGAGTCCCCCAGTTCTATTCTTTTTAAAAGCAGATCATTCATTTCTTCATGATAAGATTTTAAAATAATTTTTGCCACTCCAATTGAAGAGGTCTTTGAAAAGCAAGACTTCGGTTGCATATTTTTTCCCTGATTCTCTAGCAATTCATTTTGCTGCAGTTGAGAGACCACTATCTGGGGTCTTGTAGTAAACGGTGACTAAATGTTCGTTTGGTTGGGAAGTGGGCTTTCTGTAGATGAGCCCGGGGTCTCTGAGACGTAGACAGAACCCAGTGGAAGTCGTCTCTGCTGTGTCATTTTAAAATAGGGCTGAGAATGGGAATGATGCCTTTTTAAGTAGAGCCGAACTTCAGCTCATATGAGATGCTATAGATTTTTGAGGGAACAAGGGTGTGTATCAGCACCCAGCGTCCCCATGTGGTTTCTACCTTCTAAAATTTATCTCGTGTGTTTTAAGTCATTGGGTATAAATGTGAAGGACTTCACACTTCCGTCCCATGTGTTAACATTTAGAGTAAGATCACACTTTTCTCTTATTTATGAATAATTACGTGATGCATTCACAGGAAACGAGACTTTATAGCACTGATGAAAAAAATGGCAATATGATAACTCTTACTACAAAAAATGTAATTTCTTTTTTTAAAATTTCTAAACTAACTTTTAAAACAAATTATGTTTGTTTGTTTGTTTGTTTTTTTCAAGGCAAGGGTCTTGGAACCACTTGATGGGTATATGTTGAATATTTCACTTTCTCCTTCCTGGATAGAGAAAGAAGTTCATCCAAATAGAATCCTGCCTCCACCACATAAATCATTCAGAAAATCTGCTAACTTTCCATGTGATTCAGTTAAATCCTTTAAATCCCACAAGAGAATTTAGTTGCTTTTGGCATATTTCACCATATTAGGAGGAAAATCAGTCTCCAGGGACATGGTGGTTAATGAGAATGGGCGGAAAGAAGGTATTCTAAACTCAGCTTCGTTAGCTTAGGCCTTTTCAGATGGCATTTCTCTTGATCAAGGGTCTCTGAAGAAGTGTCTTTTCTGAGTCCTCAATACCCGCTAGGCCGCCCACAATGCCTTTCGAAGGACAGAACCTTTCCTCCCGTAATTAAAGATGACGCAAATGAAGAGGGAAGTGAACACGTTGAACTAGATCCATCGACACTGAACTGAAAACCCGACGTTACCCAGTACTCGATTGATGAGTCTGAGGACAGCAGGAAGAGAGAAAGTGACAGGGGAGGTAAGAAGTGAGCAGGACACTGGCTGGGAACCCGAGGGCAAACCGAGTTTTCTCATCTCTCAATCTCGACCAGTCTCCACATGTCGCCGTATCCTCTGAGCTGAGGTGGAAACCCACCCTCGGGAGGCTGCTGGTGTTTTACGGGTAGCGCCAATTCTGAACTGACTTTTAAGCCAGAAGATTTTCTTTACTGTTAATTACGTAAACATGAATTCGCAATGCCCAAGAGAGACGTGTCCTGGGCCCTAAGCAGACTACAGTGAGATCGGAGGTGTTAAGATCATAACACACATTTTGTGCAAGAGACCGTTCCTTCATGTAAAGGGAAATAGAATGGGGAGAGAGAGGAGGGGAAGAAGAAGAAGTCAGGGACCAAATGACATCCATTATAAATTATATCGATGCTACAATGAAAAGAAGTATATCCACAGAAAGTCTGCACATGTTCAAATCAACAAATGACTCAATGACACGGATATGTCTCCGTTCCCTGAGTTTGAGGGGTAAATTTTAAAAATTATATTGGGCTCTCTGCTGAAGGTCATCATGGTCAAGTCTAGTCTCTCCCAGGACCAGACCGGTCTTTGGTCATCCCAAGCATCTGTATTTTCAGGGTGGAAGAGAGAGGCATAGCGTAAGGAAGGAAGGAAAAAGGGACGTTTTCTGAGCGTGGCCTCTCCCTCTTCCTTCATTAGTCATCTTACTAGTCCCAGATGAGACCCATACCTTTATTTAGGTACCAGTTCCTGCCACAGAAAATTTCCCAGAGAAGAGCTGTGGTGTTTATTGAATTTCTACATCACATGCTTACTTAAAACTCAATAGACCTGCTAGCAGAGAGAAGGGAGGAAAGCATTGCGCTCAGTCTAAGCTAAAAGGAGCATAAATGACAGAGGGGCCCCCTGCTCCTAACCCACCCCCCACTCCCGGCCCTCACACTGGGGCTCATTCTCTGAAATTCCGTATGAAAAGTGTCAAGTTAGCTGTAAGGTGCTATTTGTTGAGGAGGAGAGAGAGGTAAAACAGAGGAATGAGAAGAGATATGAAGGCGCGTCAAGGGTGTACTGTCGGCTCTTCCACTGAGCATGGCCCTGCGAAGTACTTCAGATCTGCAGCTGTGATCCGAGCCCGTGGCCGCAGACGTGGACAAATGGCTCCTTCCAGAGTCAGCACTTAAATCAGCCACCGCCACCCCAAGCTCAGTCCTAGATGTCACAAGAACTGGATTAATCTAAGGTCTTTCTAACCTCTCACTTAGCGTGCATGTTTAAATTCTGAGACTCCAAGCCAAAATTCCCCAGTGGAACACACACACACACACACACACACACACACACGGACACGGACACACACACACACACACACCACACACACGGACACGGACACACACACACACCCCAGGCGACTGCTTCTCCTCTCTTGAGGTGGTGACAGCTTATGACAATCTAGCTGCTACTGATATAGGAGCTCACGGTACGTTATTGCCAACTTACTATTTCTCCACTTATTTATGTGTTGCCATCGTGGGTGGCAGGAAATAAGAATGAATGGATACTTCCTTTGTTTTTACTTCGGCGAAGGAGAGGGAAAGCCGGCATGTGCTATATATATACTTGTTTTCAGCTGACTGGTTTTAAATAAGCACGACAATCTACCTGAATGTTACTTTCTCTTCTGTGTGGAATTTTTTTTTTTTCAAGAAGGTAAAAAGAAACACCCTTGTATGCAGCAAAATAAGAAATGTGGTTATATAGAATTAACATCTGGATGGACCAACTCACCAACATTCCACACCAGCACATAGTCAAGCATGCTAGTCAAAAGCATATACATTCGAGGACGTGATTCCATAGTGTAGCGGTGAGCACGTTTGCTTTACACACAGAAGGTCCTGGGTTCGCACCCCAGTGGAGCCACGGTCCATGGTCTATGGCCATGCCACTCTGAACAAGCCCAAAGTCTGACCTCGGAAGCTAGGCAGGGTCGGGCCGGGTTAGTACTTGGATGGGAGACCACCTAGGACGATGAGGTGCCATAAGCATAAATAATAATAAAAAAGATATGTGCTCAAGTCAAACAGCCTCAGGTTTAAATCCTGACGTCTACTCCTTACATGGGAAATGTTTTCAGTCAGATCCTCCCAGAAGCAGACCCTGAGCCAAAGATTTAAGTTCAAATGAACTTCTAGGGGAAAAAAATGGTAAAAGTTTGAGCAGACAGGAGGAGAAGAAGCTAGCAAGGGTCTGATTTCAGTTGAAGACCCGTCTCAGCCTGATCCCTGGAAAAGATCTGAGGTGCCCATTGTACCCCAGAGTTTATTCAGAGGCAAAGGAAGCTGGGCTTTAGTAATGTGAGCATCGGTTCATGGTGGAGATTCGGGAGTAAAGGCCTGGGCACACGGAGGCACAGTCAGGCTAGCCCACGAGCAAGCCCCAGGAGAATTTCGCAGCTACAGGTCATTAGCGGCAAGACACATCAAACTTAGCAGTAGATGCACGGCACTGGTGGAGGTGACCGGAAAGGATCCCGCTGGGAGTACCGAGCACGTCCCCTACGGAGAGCAAGGACAGATTTCCTAACATCTCTGCGCCTGTTTCCTTACATTCTTCAAAATTATCAAGAGTACCAAAGAGCTTCGGTTTCTACAGGTTAGAGCTAGCAATACTGACCATATTAGACACTGAAACTGAGAAAAAATTTTAAATATTAATTACTTAATTTTAAAATAAGAAAACTTACATGCCAACATACTCTATTTTCATGAAAAATGACTATATTTTCTGAAACCAAAAAATGAGAGTAGTGCTTCCATTTCACGAACTTGCGAATTTCTTTCTTTAATAACTAGATTCTCCCTGCTTTTGTATTCAGTGCCTTGCAATATGTTGCTTTGGTCGAATTGGCTAACGAAAATCCAGCCTCACCCAGTTATGTGGTTGGAAAAGCCAAGGAGTATTTTATACTATCGCCAGATCATTTTAGATACTTTTATTTGATAGTACGCCAAAACTCAACAAGTGTTCGTTTCAGTGTAGAATTTGATATCCCCTAACTGAACATCTTATACTCTATTACATTAAACGCTCGTCTTGCGTCCCAAGTGTTTCCTTAATCCTGCATGGTTTTGTAACATAGTGCATTGTAAAATATTACACTGATTTAGGCAGATCATCCAAATGTTGACACTCTTCACATACTGTATTTTTTATCTTTCCATTTATTGATAGTACTACCCAGCACATTGGGGAAGACTAAGTATTGAGACGCTCTCAAGCCGAGAGTAAAAGAAGGAAAAGTTTTCCAAAACCCAGTTTTCAGTTTAGAGCTCAAACTTGTGCTGCTCCTCCAGGGCCAGTTACCCGAAAACCAAGACGCTTACCCCGACCCTCCCGGGCTGGGTTAGGGAGCCTCCTCCAGCAGCATCCTCCCCTGACCCCGGCAGAGCTCTTGCCACGTTCTACTGAGATTGTTTACTCCCCTGTCTCTTTCAAGGGCCATCAGCAACTTTAGAGCAGAGCTGTGTTCTCTGTCTCTCTACCCTCAGCGCCTCACACAGAAACATTGCCCAGTCACTGAACGATGGACTGAATCCCTCGGACTGATGAACGTGGTGACTGTGTGGAGATTAGACCGGAGATTTTGTTATAATGTAAATGTAAATGTAAATCCCACGCATTATTTAAAACGCAAACAAAGTCAGAGAATTGCTTTACGAACATGCGTGTGAGTTAGGTAGCAATGAAAACAGATGCGTCAGAGAAAGAAAAGTCTGTCTCGCTCTTGGCCAAAGACCTGAAGCGAAAGGGCCAGACCAGAAGGAGGCCTGGGAAGGACAGACTCCCTGAAGCCAGGGGCACGTGTGGGTGTGAGACGATACCGAGGGCGAGGAGGAAAGAGGGAGAATGGAAAGGAAACGGGAAAAATAGGGAATGAGAAATAAAAGCCCGGTCAGAAGGAGAGAAGACAATAAGAGGAAAGAAGATTAAAGGGTGCAAAAAAAAGTTGAAGAAGGAACGAATAACCAGTGCCTAGACCTTGCTCAGAAACGACAGATAGGAGAGGACAGGGGCGCTGTGGGAGAAGCAGTTAGGTCCGAGCTCAGCCGAGTGGACAACAAATTATTATCTCGATCTGTGAAATTTCTGTGCAGAATTGATCTACACCCCAAATTCCTCACATCCCGGCCTTTCCTCCTGGCCCTAAATTCTCTGACGCTGTTGTATTCAGTCGAACGATAAAATTATGTCCCTGGGTTTGTCTGCACTGTAGAGAAGGGCTTATCTTCCCCAAATATTTCCTTGCTGACCTTCCAGAAGACCCCAACCAGCCTCTTCTCTAGGGCCACAGGTCCAACCGTTCTTTCAAAGCAATAGTTAGCCAGAGAGTCAGTTTTATCCAGAAAGGTTTTCCGTAATCGTCCTCTGTGTCCAGAACCCAGTGGTTATACAGGAGAATTTTGTCACCTGGCCCCATCGTCTAATTCAACACCGCTCACATAATGGAAAGAGGGAAGTAACAGCTACCAGACACTCAGCAAGCAGCCCGACCCTGTCATGGGGCCAGACCGATCTGGGTTATCAATGGCCACGGCATGAGAATAGGTTAGGCGAACTCTGAGTTAAACCAAAGTCAGTAGATGTCTTTATTGCCGGACTTTTCAAAGGCACTGTCCAAACTGGGAAGAAAGAACACTGTTCCCCAAATTTATTTAAGAGGACCCTTTTTTTCACTGAGCAGCCCCATGACTCCGAGTGAATTCCTGAAAGACACATTTTGAAAACACCTAACACGAACTCTAATGGCAGAAAGAGGAATGTGGGCCGTCAAAAGCTCCTAGCCTAGTTGCAAAGCCCCAGGCTGGAAGTCATTTCTAACAGAAGCTAAGATACTTTTATACCTTCGGGGTCCCTTCCCCAGAGTTCCCATAATTTCTTAATCTAGGGTCTGTTTTCAAGGCGTAGACTTGTTACCGCCGCAGGCTGAGCCAGAGATAAAGTCCGAAGCCAGGAAATGTCAGCGGAAAGGTCTCCCTGCGCCTGTGACGCCCCCTTTCAGGTGTCTGGGTGCTGGCCCGTCTACCTCCCTCGAGTCTGCTCAGATGTCACCCCCCCCCCCCGACCCCGTCACATCCTTCTCTCACCCCTCCCCCAATGCAAAGTTCCAGTCTATTCTCCAGCCACGCCCACCCATACCTCCTCTGCGTTCAGTTTTCCATACCTCTTTTCAACTTCCAACATGCTAGTTCACTTCTGTATTTCGTATTAGGGCCAGAATATAGACTCCACCAGGGCAGCAGTTCTTGTCTCTTTCATCATGCAATCTCCAAATTTGGTGTTCTAAACCGAGAGTACCATCGAAAACAATGCCTGATGCACCGAAGCCATTCAATAAATATTTGTTGAATGAATGAATCAATCAATCGATCAATAACCAATCAAGAGAAACTGGATGTTGGGGAGTTACTTAAGGCTGCGGAGTGTGATTTATATTTCTTTGTTTCGTTCCTCCGCCCTCCAACCTCTAGGTTGGCATGCTGGTCAGTCGCTAAGGTTACACTCTGACCCTCCAATCCTGCCCCAGCTCGAGCCCTTGACACCGCAGTGGTGTTTGGGGTCCTGGAGGTGAAACGCAGTAGCAGTACCTGTTGAGCTTCCAAGCCTGTCACTCTTAGCAACATCGCACAACCACCTGCGAAGATGCCAGCTCGCCAAGCTGTTTAGGAGAATGGGAGAAATATCATTTTCCTTTCCATCCCGGGAGAAACGATCATATCAATGCAGAGCTGCTGCTCCGGAAATAGCCATCGATCGCTAAGAGAAGATGACATAGTTCAGCCAATATTTGCCTACTACTCCCCATTTAGCAATATTTGCTAATTTCTCTCTATTGTAAACAACTTTTAAATGAACAATTTAGATTATAACTTTCACGTTTAGTTTATCTCTTTATGGAACAGTGAAAAGTGTAAGTACTGAATAACCAGGTAAACTTTATTTCGTGATTATTTTCAAGTCTAATTTTCTAAGTTCAATTTTTTAAATATAAATTTTAAAAGAAGATTTTATTCTTCCATCAATTTTAATTAAACAAATGTTACCATGTCTATATAGTTCAACTACGAACAATTTTATGTTATACTGAACATTTCCACAAAGTTTTTTATTTTTGGTGAATTTCTATAGTTTTCAACATTATGAACAAGAGGCGGCTTTTCAGGCAGTTAATCACATAACACTTTTTACTTTATATATTATCTCTAGTAACATGTATTTTAAATTGAATAACAGCCTGACGGTTTGTATTCATTTCTTAGCTAACTTATAATAAAAATTGTAAGCAAGTCTCAGATATTGGGAGCTCACTCGATTATGAAAACACTCTCGTTGCTCTCCAAAGTCGTGTTTCGACTTTGATGAATTTCAGTAGGCCCCAGGGCAAGGTCAGCACAGCCTCAGGTCACAACAGTAGGAGGGAAAAGGTTGGGGGTGCAATATCCTGCTTTGGCTCAGGGGGAGCCTAAATGCCAGATGTTAAATTTCAGTTAGGCATCAAGGATCGTTACTGTTTGCTGCCAGAAGGAAAGAGTACGAGTTATTTTTGTGCAGCTGGTTTGCTCCATAGTTTCGACTCCATTTGACCAGGTGGATAGGACGACTCTCCCCTCCTTGCCTATTTTGACTCATGTTTATGAATTCTGTATCCAAATTTTGCCAATACTGATGAGTCATCTTCTTGTGAAATCTTTCTCAGATGAAAAGCATTCGCTGGATCAAATGCCATTTAATCATTTTTACTTCTTTGATCAAATTCTACTCCACATACTTAAACCTTTTTCAATATTTTTTCCCATTATCATTTTTGTTCTGCTGCATTTTTTTTATCAGATTGCAAATATTAAGTTTTTGTGCAACATTTTTTTAACTGAGATACTATGATACGCTGGACACCGTTCTAGATGCTGAGAATATACAGCGACTAAGACAGATACTGATTCCTGCACTCATGGAATTTAATGTTATTTTAATAAGAATTTATTGTTGTCTATAAATAACTTTGGAGCAATAATCTTTGCCTTTGTAAGCTTTCTTTTTAAGGCCACTATTTTTAACAAGTTCAGTGTTTTGGGGTCCAATTTTATAGATTTAATATATTTTTTAAAAGAATACTTGCTTCTATCATTTTTTAAAATATCCGTATCTTTCTATGTGTAATTTTAGCTGTTGACAGTTTTACTTCATCTTGATCATTTCTACTAAGTCTAATTTTTTTTTTTCCTGAGCCAGTTCCTTCAGTACCCGCCATAACCAACATGATATGACCTTTTGGGCTGGTTTTCATTTATAATAACTTTTATCACTTGCATCTTTAGCCATCGTCAGTTTTATTTTGTGTTGATTATTTCTGCCAAGCCAAAAACTTCCCCAGCAACCTAATAAAAATGCCCTTTGGGTCAACTCTGTGGAATCGAAAAAAAAAAAAAAATCCCTGATTGAAATGGTGTGGTAAGATCTGTGATTCAACACTTCCTATTTTGCAAGAAAGAGCATGAGAAATTATGCAAAGTTGTGGTTGTTTCAAATAGCAACTCTTATACTTTAACGTACATACAAATTACTGGGATCGTGATAAAAATCCGATTCAGATTCAGTGGGCCTGGAGTGGGGTCTGAGACTGCTTTTCAAACAACCTCCCAGGTGATGCGCAAGCTCTTGGTCCATAGGCTAGAATAACAAAGAGTTGCAGTCTGTGCTGTGTGGTCCAGCAGACCCGGGGTCAAGTTCTCCTCTGTCCTCTCAGCTTGAGGAGGTTACTTAATCCGAGTCTGGTTTTGTTTTATTTTATTTATTTTATTTTTTATTTTTTTGTGAAATGGGATGGTAATATTATTACAGCTCTAAGAGGTTTGTTGTCAGGATTAAACAAGATGATTTATGTAAAATGCTCAGCACAGGGCCTGGCACCTAATAAATAATCAAGGGTAACCCTTGTAAACTGACCAGTGAAAGCACATGTCAAAGCACAGGAAGGTTCCAGAATGAATGGTACGTGGCTTGGCTCCCGCAGGTGTCATCTTCGGACAAGCAACATCTGGGAGGTTGATAGAAATGCAGGATTTCAGACCCCTCCTCGGACGTTCTGAGTCAGTATCAGCGTTTTAACGAGAGTCCCTGGAGATTCGCATGCACATTGCAGTTGGAGAAGCGCTGGCACTAAATTTGAAGAAGGAGTCAGGAGGTCAGTCTGGAAGGCATCCCAGGGACTGTGAAGTGCGAGACATGCCCATGCGGGCTTTGAGACTCCTCTGAGGGCTGTAGGGTGGCGGACACCCACCCTTCCCATCCCCGCTCCCTGCCCCCCCCCACACACACCCACACACAGAAACGCCTTCCCATGTCAGGCATTGTTAGTCCTTCAAGGAAGGACTCTTTCCAGCTGAGCCTTGAGTAATCTCAGGATCCTTGTCCACACATGCCCTGAGCAAAGTCCTATCCATGCATCCAAGGCGACAGAAATGATGCATTCGCAATCATCACAGGAGACTATGGAGCCATCCAAGAACTTTAAAAAGGAAATAATAATAATAATAATAATAATAATAATAATACAGTTGAGAGCTTAGAAGAGTGTCTGGTATCTGGTGAACACTCAATAGGTATGGGTCAATTTTTTCTACCCAGTTTAACAATCTATGCCAATATTTTCTCCAGACAGTGAGTGAGGAAATTCAAGGCAATGTATTAATATATTTTGGTGTTACAATGTCCTTTTACTGTGATGTGATGGGGAGGGGAGACATAATTGTTTTTAATTCTCATATGGCAAAATTAGAACTTTAGCCATGCCGCGTTCCCTCCGACTCGCTTTCTGTTTTCACAAAGAGCGGCACCAGGCACAGCTGGAGGTGATGGTGGCCTGAGCTGGGCTGTGGACACCTGGGCCTTAAGGGCCGGAAAGGCCTGAGCAGAGCCGAGCGGCCCTTCTTCCCACCCCCGTCTCGGACGTGCGCCTTTGCACGAGTGAGAGTGAGAATGTTTTCCTCTGCAAATGGCATCAGCTCTACCTCTTTATGGCATCTGGCCAGAGCTGACTCTGCACTTACAGAAATGCCGCCGACACAGAGCGGGAGCCCGTGGCAAGTCCACGGTGGTGGCCTGAAGCCGTCGCGGAAAAGTAAACTGAGGCACCGTCCACTGAGAGCTGAGTCTCTCTGCCCGCAGCCTCGGACAGCGGCTAACCCTGGGCAGAATCAGCACAGAGACCAAAGGGCACAGACCTGAAGAGAGTTGCTCTGTGCTAGGCGACCCGAGAGAACGTGTCCAAGGTGAGCCTCAGACTCCGGGACCCGCGAGAGCCACTGGCTACAGCGTCTGGATGCTGCACATCACCAGGGTGCCCTTAGCTCCCAGAGCCAACGCTGGCTTTGAAATGCCTGTGTGCTCAGGGTCCCCAGCCCTCAGCTCTCCCTGAGAGCGTGCACAGTGATTCAGGGACCAAATGGCTCTAATAAACCCAAAACCAGAGTCTAGTGAGGCTTCGAGCTTCTCCTATTTAAAAACATTTTGTATTTATTGCCTATTTTTTTTTTTTAGGTCACGCACAGGAATCTATGTGCTGTAGTAAACCACCCACTCCTTCTTTGTACACCCGCTGGTGCTGCGCATGCAATCGCTCTGCCATCTGGTTCAAAAAAATTAATATGCAAAGGGAGGTAACAATAATGCCATATATTGAAATACAGTGCTGTGTGTAATGATCTGACTGGTTTCTTCTTGGCAGAGCAATGAGAGAGACAGAGAGAGCAAACGAGAGAGAGAGAAGGGGAACCAGAGTTCAATGTCAACACATGGAGTTGGGACAGGAACCCCATTTAATATCACACTATATGCCACATTTCCAATGGGAGACTCTTGACATCTTTTTGAATACCCAACATACCCGGCTCGTCATTAATTCGCTTTCAAAGTGTGATATCAACAGACTTCGCATAAAAATATCTCTCGAATAATAAAGGCTTTGGTTCTACTGAGTTGCTCTGAAATGGCAGCCCTTAAAAACATGATTAAAAGTTTCCATTAAAGTTTATTATCAATGAATAAGTTTTTGTACTTATGCATATGAGGCCTCCTAGAGAGAAAGATTTCAAATTCCTTCCCAAATGAGCCCTGGGACAAACAGAACGACTTCCCTTCTTGAGTAAATAGGACACCAGGGCTGCTCTATGTGGCCGCTGGGGTCCATAACTTAAAATGTAAAGCATTTTAACCTTTTACGAAAGGCTTATAGGGAAAAAGAGGAGAAGATGCTCACCACTTCTCAGATGACAAGTTGTGTGAACCATGTCTTTTATCTTCTGTGTTCTGATGCTCTGACATCTGAGGTCTTGCTGAGCCTGGAGAGGCCCCCCGTCCCAGGGTTAGCCAATAACTGGATATGAACGAGTCACCGTGAGCACACTTTTTAATTACGCACCAGCCAGTCTAGAGCCCACACCCCAACCACCTCCTTTTTCAGGCTCCATCTGCCCCTGTCACCCGCAGGGCAGCTAGGGACAGCTCTCACGCTCCCGAATCTGCTGAAGTCATTTGAATGAGACGGTCTTAAGCCTGCTCACCCAGCCTCGCCCGTTCCCTTCTGCGGAATCCACAGTCACGGTCCTCCTTGTCCACGGTCCTCCTCACCCACAGTCCTCCCTCCCTGCCTCCTCCCCGCCCCTGGCGCTTCTCCACGTGCCCCCTCCTCCTGGGAACTGCAGCAACCTCTCTTTCCGCTGGCAATCGCCTCCTAAGCTGTTGGCCTCACTATAATTCAAATCTTCTATGAATATACTTTGTAAGTATTTTCAACGCTTTATGTCGACTTGGGGACAGAACGGGACGCCGCCTTCTCTCGCCCGGTGAGAGCGGCGTATTTCCAGCCTTTTCATTTCCCGACTCTTCCAGAGGGCTCCCGTACTCCTCCGTGTTTCCCCACAACCTTTTACCTATGTCCCCCTCGTCACCTCCCCCCACTCCCCTGCAATGGCAACTTGTCTCAGAGCTGCCGCCATCACTAGGCAACATCCGGATGCTCTGACGGCTTCAGCCTTCACACTGATTTTCTGGCCCCACGCTGAGAACCAGCCTCTGAAGCCTCCCCGTACTATTACTGCTATTACTACTCCCGGAGACGCAGAGTTTGTTTCATTTTATCCTCAGGGGGAATTACAGAGTTGTTCTTCTAGAAATTCCTCCGAGGCCTCTGGAACAGCCCCCTCTCTACGGGCGTCAAGGGTTTCCTGCACTGCGAAAGAACAGATTTCCCTCCCTCCTTCCCCAAACCATCCGTTCCAGTGGGGTCTGTTTCTTGGAGAATGAGACCCCTGCCACCTGCGTGAGTGAGCGAAGAGGCCCGTATCCCTCTGCCCTCAATTCCATCACCTGTACGTCGCCCTTCGCAAGGCTGGGGCAACAATTTTCCACTCCAAGAGGAAAATTGCTTTTTCACGTTCAGTTTTGTGAATGCTTCCCGAAGGTATGCAAGTCCCAAAGGTTCTCCTCCCACCAGGCTTGAGATAAGCAGAGAGATGGCGAGTGCCCTCTGCCGCCCCCCAGCTTCCCACACACCCCAAATAACGAAAGAAGGAAAGATTGGGTTCTAATGTTACAACTTCAAATTAGTGTCACTGGACTCGGGAGTGTCTGAGATGACTCCACGTAAAGGTTTCCTCTCCTTGTCTATGTGTCTCTAGCTCAAGGCCAACCCTGCCCCCAACTCCGATGCCTGTTTCTCTGTAATATTCCACCTGAAACCGAGGCTTTGTTCAAAGCGCAGTAAGCGCGATCCCATAATGTGGACGAGGGCAAAGTAGAAAACAAGGCAGTTGATTTAGTCACTCGCTGTTGCAGAGTTTTTGGCTGAATCTAAGGTTTGAGCTTAGAGACTCAGGTGGCCCAAAGGTCAGCATGCCCAGGCCAGAGCTTTGGGATTCCTGGGAAATATTGCCCGGCTTCTGCCTTTACCTGCAGCCTTCGAACAGGCAACCTTGGAAATGAATGCTTTTAACCACGGGGCGGATACTCTCAGGACACCTGGTCCCGGCCCTGTGCCCCACTTCCTCCATCCCTCGCCCCAAATCTCAGCCTCCCTGGGACACACACCTGTGTTTCATGGCTGGGAGGCCCTTGTGGCCGCTCTGCCAAGAGTGCGGAGAGTCCACGCCGCCCGGCGACAGACAGGTAGGTGAGTGTTGGTGTGCACACAACCCGGCTCCCTGACCCCTCGCGGAGAGGACATCCTACCCCAAGGCGTGCTCTCTGCCCTGCGGGGCCACACTTCAGTCAGCCACAGCGGGGACCTGCTCAGTCGTGTCCCCTGTCTTGGCTCCGTCCCTCCCCGTCTCACTTCCCACTGTCCTACTGTTTCCTGGGCTCTCGGCCACCGGACTCCGTCACGCCTGCTCCTCCCGGAGCCCAGGCTAAGACCATCCGTGAGCGACATCAACCCTCTCGCTGTACCTTCTCCTTTTTCAGAAGGAGACGTGACCTTTGATGAAGTCCCGCAGGTAGGAAGCAGGTCTTGGACGCGTCGCAGTGTGCTAAGCCCCCTGCCCGGCGCCTCTGCCTGGAAATCCAGGCTCCGTCCTGTTCCTCCTCATCCTACGTTCTAAAGAGAAGTGGGGTGTGACGGTGGGACCCGGGGCTCCAGAGTCGGACTGCCTGAAACACGTAAGTCCAAGTACAAGGCGGACGACAAGGTGCCTGACCTCACACGACGATAGAACTTCACAGTTCATTGGGAGGATGGGCGTTAAACAAATAATGGAAATCAAGAGTAATGAGGGTCCGGAGAGGTGGACAACAGGGAATTTGTGAAAACACGGGAGAGAGACTGACTCTCAGGTCCGGCCAGCCTCACCTGAGGAGAGCTCGTTCAAACCGAGACCAGGTGGACAAGAGCAGCTGGGGTTTACTGACCCCTTGCTTTGCACCAGACCATGTGTTAAATGTTTAACGTAAGTTATCTCATTTAACCCCTTAAGGTAGGCACAGCCATGATCTCCATTTTACAGCAAGAAAACTGAAGCTGGAAAAATAAATTATCCAAAAGTGCACACCTGGCCGCTGTGAACCTGCACCTGTCTTTTGGGTGACCACCACTCAGCCCACTCCCACACACCTGTGTAGCACCTATAATGAATACACGTGTAACATATTCGTACACTTATGTCCTCAGTGTGTAGCATGGAGCTGTCCACACGACAGACGGTCGCGTAACAGGTGCGTAATGACAACTGCCGAAGGCGCAAACGGATGAGCGTGACGAGAAAGGTCCCTGCCTTCCGAGGGCGACAACCACTAAGGGCGGAAGCAGACGAGCTTGCGTAGAGCGAGGGCCTTCACGGCGCTCCTCGGTCACCAGCAAGCGCTTAACCACGGACGGACGGGAGCCTCGCTTCGGCCGAAGTGCAGATCCTCCTAGGGCTCTGCTCCGCTCAGGTCACCGCCCGTTTCCAAAGTCTTTCCGGAGAAAACGCGATGGAGCTTTTTTTACTTTCTCATTAGCAGGATTCCCTCCAGAATATTCTAGCACTTGTAAGAAGCTTCCATTCACCATGAAATCCTAGCTCTCAACTGCTCACGACTTTTTATTATGAAACTGAGGGAGAGCGTGGGGGGTGGGAACCCGACTGTTTTCTTTTCCGCAACGTATAATATTTCTCCCGTGTGCTTTTGCCAAAAATGGCACTTCAGAAGATCCAAGGGGGGAATAAGAACTGATTATTGCCAAGAGACCCACGGATAATACCACCCATCTCAGCCACACACTCTCTAGAATACAAAGAGGGAATTTGCTTTTCATTTCTTTACTACTTGATAAAGGCAGCTCTACAAAGATATGGTCCAGCTTCCACAGAACATTCCATTATTGGAAACGTCACTTGACAGCGGCCACCCTGCCTGAGTTGCTGGGTCATCTGAAGGTCACAGAGAGGTGTGGCTCATTCTCCCCTGTTTCTGTAGGGAGGAGAGGCAGAGGCACCAGAGAGGGCCACGCCCGTCCCGGAGTCACCGCCACAAGCACCCTGGCCCCGGCCACCTCCCCGCCTCACCTCCCATCACCAGCCGGCTCCAGATGGTAGCCATTTGCATGTTTGCCCAGTTAGGTTTGGAACCGGACCAGTGTCAGCATCTCCTCCCGCCCCGGCCCTCTACGATGGGATCGGCTGGGGTCGGATCCCGCCGCTCCTTTCTTTCTGTGGTTCTCTAGCCTTGGCCTTGGTGCCCAGGCTTGCAGACAAGGAGCCGTCCGGAGCCCCCATGCTGCGGTGGAACACACAGGCGTCGCAGGAGGAGGAGGACAGTGTGTCTTGTATTTCATTATGAAAAATTGTTCTTCTGATCTCGAAAGTTGAGAGTGTAAAATGAAAGAGCCACGAAAAGCACAGAAGCAGGACAAAATCACTTATTCTCCTACTATTCAGAAAATGACCGCTATCATCATTTGACGTTACTCTTCCACGTGTTTAAATGCAGCATAGACCGTATGCATTTCCTTTCTTCTTTCGTTATCCTTGCAAAATCAGGATCGTGTACATGATGGATCTTGGTGAATCTCCAAAGGAACCTTTGCCGGATTGTTAAGTGGTTTTAATCTCTACAGCAAAAGTGGAATGCTGGACGGGGAAGGGGAGAACTCAGTCCGATGCAGGCTCAGAGGGTGCACAAGCCGGAAAAAAAAAAAAAAAACCATCCAGGGGACAGCCTGGCTTCTGAGCCCAGCAAACCTGGCATTTCCCCTTGGAGCCTTCAGCTTACTAGCTCTGTGACCTTGGGCAAGTTACCTAACCCCTCCAACCCACAGCTGCCTGTCTAGCACAGGTAAGTGATCAGCACAGTGCCTACCAAATTCGTAAAAATATGAATAATGTTTGTACCTTTCCCTTTCTAAATGACAATATGGTGTCCAAGGAGGCTTCAATCACTTCCGCTAAGTAAACACTGTATGCTTAACAAATGAAGGTCAACTCAAACAATTACTGATTAAATTAGTCTAGGCAGGCTGCTCTCACCAAATGCCACAGAGTAAGGGGCTTAAGCAACAGAAATTTATTTCTCACGGTTCTAGAGGCTGTAAGTCCACATTCAAGGTGCCTGCGGGTCCCGTTTCCCATAAGAGCTCTCTTCCTGGCTTCTGGCCGGCGGACGGCCACCTTCTCACCGCGTCCTCACGTGGCAGGGAGGGAGAGGGAGCTCTCTGATGTCTCTTTGAATAAGGACATTAATACTATCAAATCGAATAAGGACATTAATACTATCAAATCAGGGCCCCCACCTTTGTGACTTCATTTAACTAGAATTGCATTTTTATAGGTTCTATTCAAAACACAGCCACTTCGGGGGTTAGAGCGTCAATATTTGAAATTGGCGGGGGGGGGGCAGAATTCAGTCCATAGCACTAATTAATACTAACAAAGCAATGGTTGACTTCTGTGGCGAAAAGCAATGTGATGCTTTTAGCCTGCAGTTGAGTTGGACGCACGGAGTAAGGAGAGGGCAGGATGAGCCCTCTCCACCGCAGTGAGAAGCGCCGTGAACCGGCTCCCTCACGCCAACCAGCGTTTCCTTCAAGGTGTTTTTGCTGAAGCCCAAAGAAAAGCCTAGTTCGCTTCTACAGGCTCCCCGAGGCAGTCTTGAGGGGAAAGTGGACTGTTTGGGGGCCTTGTCCTATCTAGAGAGGCTTCTAGTTTCAAGGATCCTTCTTCCTGTAGACGAAGAATTGATATTAATTCTTTTAGAAAGTTAAGGCAGCTTTTCTCCCTGCCCCTCCGGCTGTGGGAGTGATTCCCTTCTCTCTCCAGTAGGCGTTTGATGGGCAGTGTTGCTGAGGAAGATACGAACTCATCCTAACTGCAGCACGCTGCCCCTTGCTCACCCGTTTCTTTCTTTCACTCCTCCGATCAGCCGACCAGCCGTGCGAACGCCGCCCCGAGCCCTTGCTCTCAGGCCAGCTCCTCCTGAAGTTCAAACCTCTATGAGC
This sequence comes from Rousettus aegyptiacus, assembly GCF_014176215.1. NCBI lineage: Eukaryota > Metazoa > Chordata > Mammalia > Chiroptera > Pteropodidae > Rousettus > Rousettus aegyptiacus. The sequence continues at coordinate 39,456,794 of NW_023416288.1, read as the reverse complement.
CAAAGGTGTCACACCTGCAGACCGTGAGGGACGCTTCGGTCCCAGAATCCCGTGTGCTGCTTTCTCTTCATTTTCTGCACAAAGTCCCCATGGTTGCTTCAGCCTACCCTGAGAAATGCTGCAGTGTTTTGAGGAGCAGAAGTACCTCAGGGAGTGGGAAATGTGCTCTAATTTCTCACTCAACCTGTGGTTCCCGACTTCTACATTTTGCATCCCAGGATAATGGATTCTGGGGGGTTCTCGTACTGTTGTCAGTTGAGTACATGCTGTCCTAAAGGAGGGGACATTTTTAATTAGAAAGACTATATTCCTAAAATAAATGAGTCTTTACCACAAAGAACCGTTGGCTACCTTAGACCGAGGTGTGGTAAAATACCGCCTTGTGCTTACTCTTCTCATTTTGCTGTAGGTTTGCTGTATCATCAAGGTGGCGGCGGCCCATAGCTTAGTCTTCTGGAATCTTTGGCCTTTCGTTCTGTTCTTCCTCCTCCCCGTTTCCTTCTCCCTATTCTGCTCGGCAGTTATCTCTTCATTTTGTCTTCCTCCTGTCTTCTCATCTCTTTTATTCACAAATTCATTGGCTAACGTCATGAGATCGTGGGTGGTAGATAAACAATTGCGGTCAGAGTTCAAGGGCAAGCCAGGTCTGGAGTGGGATGGCTATTCCTGCATCTGTATCAGCTCACCTCAAGCCCCGCTAACCTCTGTTCTGAAGTGATTTCTTTAGAATAAATTGACTTTGCCCATGCTTGCAAGTTCCAGGAGATTCTAAGTGCTCCGAGGACAGGAACTGGTGGTCTTTTCTCTCTTTATCCTCTGTGCTTGATCCAGCATCTGCCCCAGAATAGGACTTCAATTTTCTGTTGAATTTATACATATTGAATAATTATTCATGCATTCACCTTGATTATCATTCTTTTTTCCTTCTGATCCCAGACCTAGTTAAGCCAAAGAGACTTCAAAAGAGTTGTGACTGGGACCCATCTCGTCACCATTTCAGTTACACATTGCTATATTTTATTCTCAAAAAACACCATAATCCAAGGGTGACAGGGTTTGGAAGAGGAGACAGCCAAGTACCATTAAAAGAGCAGATGCTGACCAATCTTTTCCCCTTTGCTGAGACTTCCTCCTACTCTCTCTTCTGCAATGAACTGATTCATACGACATAAATGCACGTCCCTAATAACCTCCATCTGTGGACTGGCTTGTAGCGCTCGAGCCACGGTCATTTTGTAAACTTTAATATCTTAGCACTTCACACTTATCTTTAAGTATTTATTCAAATAAGCTCTATTGAGAGCTAATTTAGCAAAAGAAAAGCGAAATAATTTTAAAAAGGTCAATAAAGTCAACACAGAGGTTCACACTAATGGCCTGGAAGCCGGATCCCTTTAGAGGTGGAGCATTTCAGAAAGGAGATAAAGGCTGGGAGGCGGCGGATGCCAGAGGCCTCACTGACCAGCATTCTTGCTGACTCACATCCTGAAACCCTATGCAACCTCTTCACCTTCTCCAACCAAGTCACTGCGCTGATACAGTCCAAGAGGGTTCGAGAACTGTTGTTTTAAGAGAGATCTGAAAGAAGAAAAGATCAACCTCTCTGCCTGATTTTTCCCTTATCACCAGTGTAATTCCGCAAAAGTAATGTCATATCAGTCCGACTTGTACTAACCGAAGCAGGAACAAAGCATTTTTGAAAGGAAATCAGGAGAACTCTTAAGATCAGAGGGATGCTGAGGTAATGTATTTGGGCAATGGCAGGAACCAGGGGAGCGCTAAGGGTCACGAGGTAAGAGTTATATGTCTGGGGTCACCAAATACTGGGCATCTTTGCCAGCTCCGCCACCAACCTGACCTTAAAATATTTTCTTTTCTATTGTATTATTTATTGAATATTCAAAGTCTCAGAAATAGCTTCTGACTGGCCCAGTTTAGGTCACGTCCCTAGCCTTCAGGTCATGTGCTTGGCCTTTAGGTCTCACGTTTGGCCTTGGGCCTGACAATAAACAGTAGAGAGGAAGAATTTGGACTCTTTGATTTTATAATGTGAGGTACAGTCTTAGAATTGCTCTCATGACAACCCTCTTACCAAAGGGCTTTCCCCCAAAGATTGGAAGATTGAAATGCCAGTAGAAATGTTGGAGAAGGGTTGGATGTTAGAAACCAAGAAACAAATAAGACACCCATTAGAATGGCCTATGAGAGTCGAAGTGTCTCTCTTCACTCTAAAGTTTGCATAGTGTCAACTTCATACACACACACATTTTAAAAAATTTTTGTAATTTGGGGAATCTCTTTCAAAGTACTTGCCCCGATAATGGAAGTTCGTTAAGAGAATGCTAGATTCAGGCATTTATATCCTTTCTAAGATGATTTTGAAAAGTCAGGTTAAGCTTTTATAATGTTATTAACAAAAGCTTGTCATAGGCGTATCTCATAATTGCTCTCACTTCCTTGTTCCCCTCTGGTGTCCAACACATGAGAAGAAGAGAACGTGCCATACACTGATGCTTCAAAAGAGAAGAGACTCTGGCCACAAGGCAACAAGTAATCTTCCTTAGAGGCCGAGAAAGGGAGGAAAAAGAGCTTCAAGAAAATAAAAAGAAAAACGGTTGAAAATAAAAATAAAAAACCGTTTGGTACCCAGCTACCACTGCGTACCTGCGATGTGCCAGACACAACATGTGCTTATTATCTCATTGTCTCCAAAGCACAAATGAGACAGCAGAAGTTCAAGCTTTAAGTGATCAAATGAATGATGCAATGAATGAACATGATGTTGAGCAGAGTCGGGGGTCTTGGTGTCTGAGGTGCTTGGCCAAATCTGGTCGCCGCGTCCCCAGCCGAATCTAGACAATGCTGTGTGTGCCTTGGCTTCCCTGACCACCACTTCCCTACCACCTGGGGCTCAGAGTCCTTCTCTAAACCCCCGAGTGAATGGTTCTAAACGTGGCCTTTACTCTGGAATCCAGCCGATCACCCAGAGCCGTGCTGTCCTGTGCCACCTGAGTATCTTTCAGCTTTTGAAAGGTTCATCTCTTCTTCCCTGCCAGAAGCCCTGCTTCTGTGCTCACCTGGCATCTTGTGATCTGCCCTAGAGTATCACCTTGATATGTCTCCCCTACAAAGTCACGAGCCTAGGCCAATGCGCTGCATATGATAGGCATTCAAAAAATGCTTTCTGACCAAAAGCTAGAATACAGCAGCAAAGATGCTCTTTGGATTGTAAGTATGGGATGCCCTGATGTGGTATAAGAGCTACTTCACAGTGAGAATATTCTGCTCTGCCAAGTTCCACCTTCCCCAATGCCTGGCATTTCCAGTACCTCTAATGCATCATGGCCGAACCTTCCCAGGGACTGACACAAGCATGTCTCAGCTGTGTCCTGTGGTCAGTGACTATTATAGCTAAAGAAAAAAATGGTGTTTGGAACAATGACCAAAAGATGCGGCACTATCTTTAATTGTTAATGAAATGTCAACCCACTTTGATCACTTTATTCTTCCTAGGGCAAAGGAATTACAGATTCATTGTGGGTTGAAACAAAGGTTTTTCTGTTTATCTCCCACTTAAATAGTGATTCAGTTAACTAGAACACCTCATTCTCTGAGCATTCTGGTTAATCAAGGTTTTATTGTCCTGTTCTTGGACAATTTTTCCCCTCTGACATCTGCTGCATTTTTATGATCATCATAAAGCCAGTGTACTGCTTTTATGGAGGAAGTCTAAATTATAATAACTTACATTTGTGCATGATATAAAGGCATTTTCTGACAGCAATCTGTAATGAAGGCAGGGCAAGTGTTAATGTCCCTATTTTATCTGTGATTAAAGTGAGTCTTACATGATTAAATATACCTAGTTTTACAAGGCCAGTAAAGTATTCCCACCCATTCAGTCAACAAATATTTGCTAAATACCTACTGTGTGCCAAGTGCTCTGCTGGGTCCTGGGATGCAATTAGGAGCCAGATGGACAGCCTCTCCTATCCCAAAATTTGAGTGTCTGGCTCTGTGTCTGGCCATTTCCTTTTTCCCTCGCATGATCTCTACCGCCATGCCAAATAACACTCCTGTAAGCCCGTGAAGAGGCTTTCCAACTACGCAAGAAACATTGAGCCTACTGACTTCTTCTAGGGGAAGATACTGGACTTGTCCATACAAGTGGTCTAAGCATCTCTCAGTGTACTGGGGCCAGGGCTCCAGGGTTCTTACCCCCATCTTCAAGGAGGGATCAAGCTCAGGTCACCAGCCATACTGGGCACAGCCCATTTTGTTCACCTCTGAAACCCTTGCTCTTTCTGATGCCAATAGATCATTTATCATGCAATTAGCAGAGGTGTAAAAATACCGGAAGGAAGAGAAACAACTTTGGTGCTTAAATGTGTTACATATGATCAACATTTTCTCCTTTTTTCATCTTTTAGGACTAATCCAACATGTAGAAATGTGTGTGATGTAAGGTTATGTTCGAGGAGATGACGTTTGGTTCTTGGTCTATCCTAATATAGAGAGTAACAAAATGTGTTAAAAAGCAGTGTTACTATAACTTCAACTTTACCTTTCACCTAACTCTATGGACTCACACAAAGAGTGGAACACAATACATCAACTCATTCAAATTCTTCCTTCCCAAGAGAAGTTTCTGGAGCCATTCTAGTAGGCAATGATATTTTACGAAAAGTGGGTCTTGAAAGTGTGCAGGGAAGATAGCCTCAGGAAATTGATGGCCCGAGGGTATAGGTCGTAGGTTAGCAGCCCGGGCCACTGCAAATCCCTCCTTCTGGCTCTAAGCAATGGATTTCTACGGCCTTGGATCATGACTGAGACGTCCTACTCCCAGACATTGGACAGAGCTTGCCTGAACCTGCCCCAGACTGTAGACAAAAGCTTGTGGCCTCCTCAACTGGGATGATCATCCCAATGTCCCTTTAAGGCCACTTTTGATCTCCTGGCTCCATCCTGGCTCTTACAACTATGTATGACCCACTTCAGTTGGCAGCTTTCCAGCTTCCTGTTCTAAAGACTGAGACTTCAGCTTCCATCTATCCCCAGACCTGTTCTCGGTTCCATTTAATTCTTGACTAGGGTGTCCTTTAAAGCCTCTGAGAAAAACCCAGCTCCAGTCTTGGCCCTGACACATTCTCTTGGACAAAGCATTCTTAATACCCTCCTTTACTGCTCTCTTCCTGCTAGGTCTGCTCCCTGACATGTAATCGTAGCAGGTCGAATACGGTCAAATAGAAATGGACCAGTTTCAGGAAGCAGTGGAGTGAAGTCCAGTTCCAATCATTGGAGTGCTATATGGAGGGCAGCTAACTAGAGCCAAGAGAGCAGAATGACTGATGATCTTCTTCATTCTGAACAGGACGACGATGCTACAGATGGTGAGTGTGGTACATGGAGGAGGGGGTTGGGAGATGAGGACAGGCAAGCCTTCTGTGTATTCTCTGCTCTAAATTAGAACCAGCCATATGAAGACATTCAAGAAACACAAACAACTCAACTGCCCCTCCAACAATCATGGCAAAAAGAGAGTCAACCAGTACTAGGGACTCCTCCAATAGGGCTCTTACAGAAGCCCCTCTGGCTGCAAAGAGATGGGCAGCCTGATAGGTGGGAGCACAGGGGCACAGGCCTGGCAGTGCCTGAATGGCTCAGTGGCACTAGGGACGGGAAGGATGTAGGAATCAGAGATCCTGGGAAAGCAGATTAGAAGGGGCTTAATGGGGAAGGGGAGCAGGAAAGGTGAACCCCAGGTTTCTAATTTGGGTAAATGTGTGAACGGTGAAGGATTTAACTATGCTGGAGGCTTGGGGCAAGTGGGGTCATGAGTTTGTTTGGGGGCTCATTAAGCTTGAGGCCCCAGGGGATCCCCACTGTGTAGAAGGCTAAAAAGTGAGTTTTGAACAGGCAAGCTGGGAAATGTTTCCATCGACAGAGATTCCTACCTGAGAGTCAGAGCGCGATTTGTATGTAGGTTGAAAACATGATATCAAGATAAAGAAGACAAAGCCCAGTGTCTTCCGGGCAAAGAGAAGTGCTTTGTGAGGCAGCACTCCCCAGAGCACGAGAAAGGGGTAACAAAATAGCGGCCGACTTAAGATTTTAGGCCAGGAGGACTCTATTCCTTGTGAACCGTAGAAAGGGTGTGTGTGTGCATCTGTGTGTGTGCACGTGTGTGCATGTGTGCACGTGTTTGTGTGTGTGTGCATGTGTGTGCACGTGTGTTTGTGTGTGTGCATGTGTGTGCATGTGTGCGTGTACTTGTGTCTTTCTATCTGACACCTGCGTCTGCAGGTTAGGAACTGCACAACACTGAAGGGGTCTCCAAAGATCACAGTCATCAAGATCATTTTGATCCGTACCATCTTCGTGCAATATTTTAAAAGTCAGAACGGATGCAAGAATCCGTAATAAGTAAAATATCAAAATTTTAAGTGAAGACAGGATCGGTTACAGTGCCACGCTGTGCGGAGTTATCTTGGAGCCTGAGGCAAAGGGGGAAAAAAATTAATGGATTCTTTCTCTATTTAAAGTTCTTCTGTTCTGTTCATCATAAGGTTTATTTTTGCATTAATTTTGATTTTTTAAATATGTTGCATTAAAATATTTATTATCTTGATGACTTTGCTTTTTGGCATGCCCTTAAATTTTGTGCCCAGAGCAAGTGTCTCCCTCACCTCAACTGAATCCTGATGTGTGTGTGTGTGTGTGTGTGTGTGTGTGTGTGTGTGTGAGGGAGAAAGAGAGTGAGAACAACCACATCGATTTAAGCAGAGATTTGCAGAAAATGCATGATAAAACAAACCCTTCGCACATACTGTCACACCGCCCCAAGCAAAACTTTTAATCTCAGATTTCACGCCATCTTTGGTTGCTGCCCAAGATACAGATACAGGGCCCTCGACTTCATTTAATATCAGCGGTCCGACACGATCAGCTCTAAGAACACCAACCGTGTAAAACGCCCATGGCCTTCCTGCGGCCACCTGCTGAGCCACTCTCAAACCTGTGCTGCCTGGATCCCAGAGAGGACCAGAGCTTCTCTCTCTCCAGAGTGGCCACTCTTTGATGATCCTTAATCATCAGAGGCCACGCAGATACTGGGGACACAGAACAGGGCTCCCTGGATCAGGGACTGGGCATCTCATTGCACTCATCGCAACAGAAATGTTTCCTGATGTTGAGATGCCTTCCCCTGAGCATAGGCTGTTATACTCACAGCAGCAGGCATGAGAGGATCACTCAAGATCTGCATGAGAACATGTAAAAACACGTTCAAATATAAGCAAGTTTCTAGGCCTTCGAGGTCGATGATAGCCCGCAGGGAGTTACAGAGAGGGTGGCTGCTATGACGGTGGACAGAAAGAAGGCAGCAAATCCAGGCAAATGTGGCGGAGTAGAGAGGTGCTGGGCAGGGAGAAGCAGAAGACTGGGAACCGAAGCTTCCCCCCTGTCTCATAGCTCGGGCTGACATCTCTGGGTTTCAGAGTGAGGGAGTGCTGGGTTTATTCCTAGTTGGCTGACTTTGCCCAGCACGAAGGGGGCAAGCCGGACTGACATCCACGTCTAGACAATCTAATGTCACCAACAAATCAGATCTCAGTGCCACAAACGCACATGGCCAAAAGACCATCAGTGCCCGTAAATTTTATCCATTTGGAGGCAGCGCGTAGGAAAACAAAAGCAAGCTTTTTCACTTGCTAAAACCATTTGACACATTTCCCAGATTTTGAAGGTCAATTCAACTGAAATCTGAACATCCAAGATTTGAGGTGTCAAGTTAAAAAAAAAAAGGCTAGATATAAGATGACTCATATGCCAAACGAATCAGCTATCAACCCTGTGATTTTCAGCTGGATAATCAAAATGGTTTCTGAAACCTTCCAAAAGAATGGCTTCTGCTTTGCAATTTTTGTGCTGCCAAGTAAGGTTACATTAAGAGCCTCTCAGGCTGCCAAACGCCAAATTCACCTCAGGGTTCAACTTGACACAACGATTTCATCTTCAGAATGTGAAAAGCCCTGCGTAACTTTGATTTTGTTTTAAATGTCACCTTATTTTACTTTAGGGATCTTAATTTATTAGCCCTGCATGAGTTTTATAAAGAAAGAAATGTCACGATTACAGAAAGAAAGCATTACGACTCCTTCAACTGTCAGGTTGGAACTTGACAACAGCCAGGGAATTACAAGAGAAAGGAATGAAAAGATCCCGAAGACATCAGCTGGCCACCTGTCTGCCAGCACAGGTAGGACTCCCGGGAGTAGACCGCGGAGGGCTTGCCCTCTCTTGCTTTCATGCTGATTGCTCTGATAGAATTCAGTTGCTGGGATGTGAGCTGCCCTTATGGAGACACCCACGTAGCCTGGACTAGGGGTGGCCTTCATCCAAAAGCCATCAAGTCCTTCAGTCCAACTTGTGAGAAAGCAAATCTTGCCAACAGCCACATGAGTGAGCTTGGGAGCGGGTCCGCCCAGTCGAATCCTGACAGAGCCACAACCGTGGCTGACGCCTCGACTGCAGCCTCGCGAGAGATCCTGAGCCAGGGGACCAGGCTAAGCTGCGCCTGGATTCCTGACTTACAGAAGTTGTGAGATAATAAATGTCACTACGGGTAATTCATTCCGCAGCGAAAGATTACGAATGTACTTGGCATATGGGTTTTGCTCATTAGGTCACACTGCACATTGCTTGAGCTGGAATTTCACAGGATAATTTTTTCATAATTTATTTTGATAGCAGCTAGCTTAGGGACGTGAGATATTGAAGAAGAAGAGAGGTGCCTTGCCTCTGAATTTGGCCGGCTAAGACCTCATCCTCATTTACCCTCTGCCCCCCAGTAGTGCACCAACCACCTCGCATCCCTACAACACAATCACTCCTCGGATCTGTCTGCACAAGAGATCCTCTCCCGTCTGCTGAGGAGTCAAGTGTCTGTCGTTTTTCCAAGAACTGAGACTTAAAGCCTCTGCAGATCAAGGCCCTGACAGCTTCACCAATCATTCTACCTGTGTTGTGGCAACGTAGTCTTTACTAGGTCAGATCATATGATACCGCCCTTATTTAACTGTTTCTGGCCCACGACGTTGGCCATTTCACATGGTGAATACACAGAAGTCGAGAAAGTACTTTCTACAATCCCAGCCAGATATAAACCAAAACGTATCAGTGATTATGTGCTTCTGATCTTTTTTTCTTATACCTGTATTATTTACCAACATTATTTAATGTTTCATTCGCTGCTTATCTTTGCTTAACATTATATTAAGATAATATTTCTATGTCTCAAAGACGTCCTCAAAAATGATTTTTATGCATACTTAATTTAACCATCCTCTTATATTGGAAATATTGTTATTTCCAAATTTTTTATTCTTAGACCAATGTGATAAAAATCCTTATGTAGACACCTATGCATATTACTGATTGTGTCCTTAGCATCAATTTTTAAAAGAGGCATTCCTAAATGACAGTCTATATATAATTTTATCCAAAAATCCATAAGAATCTACACTCTTATTGGAAATGGAGGAGTATGCCCATTTCCCAACCTCTCTCCAACATTGGATACTATCTTTAAAAAAAAAATACCAACTGGATTGTATACTGCTCAAGGTTTTCCTTCTCTTAAAACAACACCTCCTCCAACTCTTTGACTTTTTAAAAGCAAAAAATATTTGATTGAACAAATATGTATTGACCATCGACTTGCATAAACAAGGCCCTCAATTCTCAGTTCCTCTAAGCAGTATCGGCCTGATGGAGTTTCTTGGCTCCCGTAAGAATCAAGACTTTGCCATGTGCCCGGGAGGCTTGGAACTGCAAATACAGCCAACAAGGGGAAAATCCGTAGCTACGCGTCTTGGTGCACTGCCACCGTCTGCCAGACCGTGTTATAAATAATGTCTTTGAGAGTCTCAGAAGTGTGCCTGTGTCCGGGAGGTGGCACATATGGAAAGTTCCCCCGGAGTGTCAATTCTGAAGTGGATTCCAATGGCGAGGTCACCGTTCCAGGTAGATGGTCCCTCTAAAACGGCGACTCCACGGGAATCCCCACCGTCTGTGGCACAGCGGCCACTCGCGAGGGTGAGAAGGTGAGATGACAACAAATCTCCTCCCTTGAGGTCTGTGTGACTCGGGAAATAATTAACTTTAGTGGGTGGTTTTGACGTCTTTGAGATTCTGGCTTTAAGGCGACCTATAAAAGGGAAATTTCCATTGAATTACGGTGCTGCAGGAACGAGGCTTTTCCCCAGATGACAGGGCTGTCAAGTGACTTATCGAGTAAACCTTCACTTGGGAATCCAGAGCCTTTCCAGTGTCAGCCGTTCTTGGACAGAAGAGGTAAGAGGTGGTGAGAAGGGGGCTGGCCGGCCTCTGGGTGGGATCTCATTTCCTTCCTCTTCTCAAAGGTTCACCATGCAAATCCATCTTATTCCCCTTATATGCTCCAAACTTCAGTCTCTTTTCTAAGAGGAGCAGATGGGGACCAGATCAGTTTTCCTGCCTAGAAACTCAGAATTGATGGCTGTTGCTCTTACCCAGGCCAGCACGCCCAGGCCCCCCAAAGAACCGGGGCCCACGTGGGATCCATTCCCGCTCCCACACCCTCCAACTCAGAATCTCCTCTCTCTGCGCCTGCGCGCCAGGCACTGGCTCCCTCACTCAGACTCCCCCCGCTCTCACCCCATCGCACACGCATGTGCGCGCGCACACACACACGCACACACACACGCACACACACCTGCAATGAGTAATGTGCCGGCACTTCCTTTATGAATGCCTCTTTGCACAGTGGGAACTTGTCGTCTAGTTTTCCCAAAATTCAGTTCATTTTTCATTCCTACACTTTTTTTTTTGCATGGCTGGATTAGGGGGGACTGAGGCGGTTCGACAGATGCTCCTCCAGTCCTTCGGTTTGTGTGTTACATCCTTCAAAAATGAAGAAAATTCACATTACTCAATGTCTACCCACGATATAAATAAATGTTTTATAAGTAGCAGAGTGTAATTACGTGCTCCAAGTTAAATTAACCCATTTTAAAACTTTACAGGAAATATCTTAATTTTCTTTAGATTCCCAAGAGAGACAGATTGGAGAAATAAATATCTCCACCCTTCTACCAAGGAGAAAAAGTAGCGCATTTTGACACAATTTGAGTTCAGAGAAACTATATAAGTAAATGAATATACAGGTATATATTTTTTATCCCTCTTTGTTCCCAAAAGGATTTATCACAGCGGAGAAGCTAACACACAAAGACTGTGGCAACTTTTACCTCAATTCACTGAAGCCAAAAGGAAAAACCCAAGCCTCTGTTTGGAGTTGGATTCTCAGGACTTTATCTCAACCATCCCCCATGACCGTGAGCAGAAGTTCAAGGAGACTTAAGAAAGAAAGCAACCGAGTCAAGGTTTTGCAGGTTAAAGCTGATTTTATATTTTGTGTTGGGATTCCCTACAACACAAACAAGTTTCCTTGTCTCCCTCGAGGTTTCCCCTTGATGGGGTGCCCCACTCCAGGAAGGGAAGCACGTGTATTCATCAGCGTATTGTTCAGATCATGAAATGGGCAGGAGCCTCAAATGGCTAACAAAACGGAGTGAAGCCGCAAGTCAAGAGAAGCCGTAAGTCAACAGCAGGAAAGGCTGCCCCGAGCCTGGGCTGGTCCTGCCAGTAGGTGTTACTTTAGCCAATAATCCGGGGCACTCCATGGATGGAGGATGGTCCCCTCCTGCCAAGAAACACACAACAAAACTCCAAACCAAACTGAAATTTTCCAGTTCTGAAAGTCCCCTCTGAAGGCAGAGTTGGGCCCCTAAGACGGGATCCAGAGCTCACTTGAGAGGGCTGACAACAGCTTTATCCAGCAGAGGCGGAAATGGAGAGCCTCCTGGTTACCACTGCAGGCCACTTCACATCATCAAGTGGCCTTTGTCATCAAGATTAGTACAATTTAATAAATTTCAACAATAACCACCCTCACCTAGCGTCTGAGGCCACGAGAGCCCATCCCGCGCTGTTTCTTAGCTTTGGCCTCCTGCGCCGTGATTCAGTTCTTCTCAAGCACGCTTTCCCCGTCCTCTCTTGATTTTACTTCTCTCCGTAGGTGCTTTTCACTCTAGCTCGAGGACCCAAATTCCCCTGGTTTCCCTATTTAGAGTATGTGCTTTATGAATTCAGAGACATCAGAACCAAACTGAAACTTCCCTACTGACCTGCAGGGACCACCATATTGAAAATGATTCTGAGGGTCTGATTCCTGTACAGGATTGTAGACCTTAAGTCCATATTACATTCACAAGGTCCTCCCAGCCAGGAGGGAATGCCACAATCTGTCACTGTTAGGACAATCAGTTTGAGGACCATTTGCAAGTTGGTTTCTGGTTTTATGACTTGGATTTATGACTCTAACTTCACCTTCTTCTCTGCCTCATCCCCCTTCTTTTCTGAAGTTAGAGACTTAACGAATAGTGAAGGTGTCCTTAGAGACCAGTTAATCCAGGGGTCAGCAAGCTCTTTCTATAAAGAGCCACAGTAAATTCTTTTTGCTTGGTGGACTATGTGGTCTCTGTTGCAACTACTCAACTCTGCTGTCTTAGCTAGCAAACTGGCACTATGTAAACAAATAGCTGTGGTTGTGTTCTAGTAAAACTTTATTGACAAAAACTAGCAATGCACAGGGACCCCTTATGAATTAATGTTCTTGTTTTCTTCTCTTTCTCCTTCTTCTCCTTCTTTCTCTTCTTCTTCTTCTTCTTCTTCCTCTTCTTCCTCTTCTTCCTCCTCCACCTCTTTCTCCTCCTCCTCCTCCTCCTCCTCCTCCTCCTCCTCCACCTCTTCCTCCTCCTTCTCCTTTAGATAAGGTAACAGGATCTCAGAAAGGTCTATTGACTTGAGCAAGGTTACATGGCTAGTAACTGAGAGGCAGAGGAGGAATCAAGGTTTTCAGACCCCCCCCTTTACAGAGCTCTCTTATTCTCTGTGCCTTTTCCTCTAGGAAAAGTTTACCCAAAAGGCCTGAAAGAATCTCAGTCTTCTGTGATTGACTAAGATCTATCAAACACCCATTGGATAAAAGTACTTTATTACTTATAGATTCCAAATGGTATGATGCTGTAAATACTAGCTTCCCTGACTCTGATTTCAAGGACCTGGACAGGACACCGAAGCCTCATTGATGACCTCCATGTACCACGCCCCTCCTCACCCAACCCTGTGGCAGCTCAGGGCCATGTAATGCCGTACATCCTGCCTGGCTTGCTCCGCCCTTCCAACCTCTCCGTGACACCAGCAGGGCCTGGAGCGGGCATGGTGGGGGAGGCGGGGGGCCAAAGGAGATGGCATTCACTATTCTGCCAAAAGCACAGATGGCAATTTGAAACAACAACATTCCTATTTGGGAAGCAGAAGCGTTGAGCTGTGAATACTGCGCTTATGAAGGCAGGAGGGCGGAGCGCATGGGCAGGGCGGAGGGCTGCGCGGGGGTTTCTGATCGGTTCAGCCCGCGTACACTGCATGAACCCGCTCAGAAATAATAAAGCCTCTATGCTCCTTCAGTCTCGTATTTGTCTTCAACTCGGGCCCACCAAATTGTGCCAAATTATGTGTTGTTCAACTCGCACGGCCCTGAGAACACTGAGCTCATTTTGCAAGTTCACTGTGCCGTATTTATAAGATGTCAGCCTTACAACCAGGAGTCAGCGACAGAGAAAGGCAAATAAGCAGATAATTTCTTTTTTTTTTTAGCGTGAAACTACAGCCACTTTTCATTTCAAGCGTGGATCAAGATTAAATCTGCTCGAGTCCCTGCACGACATTTACACACACGTACGTGTAGGCAGGCTCACTCAGCAGACTGTGCGACCACACGCAAAGAAAGAAGGTTAAGATAAACATCGCCGTGTTGCGTTTCTGGATTTCGCATTTATTTTAAGGCGGGACATTTTGGATGAACTTTACTTCCACTCCATAGAGTATCTTTTTCTCTACATGAAATTGTAATTTATTCATTTCTATTTCAAGCTAGCTATTTTATCCAGGTCAAGGAAATAATAATAACAAAAAATTCTTTCGAGATGCTACTTTTCCAAAATCTTTTTTTTTTTCAGTTTCTTCTTCTTCTCCCTCTGCTCCTGCAGTTCCCTCCAAACCAGGCAGCGGTTAAGGGTTTGCAGTGTAGGCCCGAGCCTGGCTCTACCACTTCCTACAATGTGCCATTGATCAAGGTACTTGACTTTTTTAAGCCTCAGTTTCCTCATCTGAAAACGGGGCTAATGATAGTCTCTATTTTCACAAAGTTTCTATAGGGACTAAATACATATAAAGTGCTTAGCAATTTAGTGGGCACATGGGGAGGGGTCCGAAGTGTTGGCTATTACTCCCACTCCTCACAACTCAGCATAGTTACTTCCTCTCTGTAAAACCCCTCCCTACTCTCTATGAGTGGCAAGTCAAGTTCGGGCCTCCTCGCCGCACCCCTGGATTGCTGCGTGGTCTCCTGCCTGGCCTCTGCGCTACCTGTTTCATCCTATCTGCCAATCGAGCCTGTGAACGCCTATTAAATGTCTTGCTAAACTAGCCTTCTCACGCGCACCTCTTTGCAAACACCCTAGAGGCTCCCGATTGTTATGAGTAAAATCCAAACTCCCAAAAGGTGATAATTCAAGGTCTGACACAATCTGCCTTGATCTCCCTTTCCCGGCTCACCTTGAACCCCAAATATGAATCACTGATTGCCTCCCACACCCCAGCAGGAGCCACCCCTTTCCCTCCTGCACACCTCTCTGTCTTCCAGGGCCATCAATTCCCCCTCCTCTGTAAAGCTTTGTCTACCTCCTGCACCATCACGGACCCATCCCCCGCAGCAAGTGTCGCCATAGCGCACTTGGCACCTAGTTATAAGCTATCTTATGACAGCTCTATGATCAAATTAATATATTTTCCCAACTAGAATGTGGACTTTTGGGGAGCAAAAATTCTCCTAGCTTTCTGCTACAACTAACATAGTAGGTGCTCAATAAGCAGTTTGTTGAATGAATAAGTTAAAGAGAACTGAAATACAGAATGTAAGAGGTCCATATTTTATAACCTAAAAACCACACTCTGTGATAAAGACCAAAGGCCCCCATTTATAATGACTGTAATAGATTTTTTTATCCCAGAAATGTATAAAATGCTATTACTCATACAAATGATACCGAGAGATAGGAATGATATTTCTTTGGGCCACTGGAAGAGTATTCCAGAAAATTTGGTCTACTCAGAAATTAATGCAAAAAAAAAAAAAAGAGTTATATTTAACTGTTATAGTAAACCCATTTATTTGCAAAACCTCCTGAGATCAATCTACTTTTTACTAAATTTCCAAGGAACGATGTCCATGAAATGATTATCTAACCTACATATGCCAAGCCATCAAACACAATAAAAGATTGAAATGAATTTTTATTTTCTAAATACATGATATACCTCAAAGCTCTCTTTAGACCCATATTGGTCACAAAGGCAAAATAATTTTTTGCATTCATGGAGAAACTTGATAATGTCTCGACACTGCCCCAATGTCTGACACATATGCTCCCCATCAGACCTCAAAATATGTATAAATGCATCTGTTTTTACTCAGAGCCCCCTTTTACATCTTTATGAAGTGAGCAAAACTGAAAAGTCACAAGGAATAGAAAGATGGTTGTAATACACACAATACTAATCACTTAATCCTCCCCCGAGTGCCCGGGCTGTCATGACCGTGGATGACAATGCCGATGCTAATACATGCTGTCTGCGGGAGCTGTCACTGCCGTCCGCATCCCCGACTTCATTCGTCAGTCCCTCGGGGATTACGGAGAGACCAAGCACATAACTGAGTGAAGAGTGTGTCCAACATGGATCCAGTTTCCTTGTTTGTCGGTGAGCGCTGAAATGGTCCAGGAGGATGGTGATGGCACCAGCTGAGCTCTCTGCAGGCAGATGCCAGGGAATGTCTATTCCGACACACAGGAACAGGCAGAAGAGGCCAGGAAGAATGAGTCAGCCCACCCGGTCTCACCTGACTCGTACTTAACCAGAGAAGTTCCAACATTGCTGAAATCCAACCGGGGGAAAGCGTTGGCTCTTAAAGCACCTGGATGCTTGGAAACCAAAACTCAGAGGCTACCTCTGTGGTCGTTTGAGCCAGAGCAATCATGTCACTCATCCGGGCCTCCCACAGCTCTGCATGTAGGGTAACTGGAAGAATAACCGCTCGGGGTGCAGTGGGACTAAAGGAAGCAAAGGCAGCTGTGCCCCTAGGATGGCTCCCACAGCTCCCAGAGATGGCTCGCCAGGGGAGGAAGCAGCGCCCGCTGTTTGGCAGTCCTGAACTCATCGAAAAGTTGCATAGCCTTCTCTCTGCTTTGGCTGGGGACGTCCAGCTTACGTGAGGAAACACCAAGCTCAGCTCATCTTCATTTAAAGACCATTGTCTGAAACACCAGTTCTGCATGGCTATGCCTTCCCGAAACCCTTCTTCCATGTTCAGCTGGCCTTTGGGGAGACAATGGATTGGGTCGAGTAGCCATTCTTCCTCAGAGTGGAGGCTGATACTGTCTAGAAGGATAACAGGGAGGTGACAAAAGGAAACCCCCCTCACCTGCCAGCCCCGTGACTCTGGGTGCTTCACTCGAGCCTCCTTGCCCTCCTGGAAAGTGGGCATCATCCCATCAAACAACAGTCTAGTGGCAAAAGGAGACTATTTGCGTAAAAAATACCCGGCATTGTTTCTAGAACTTTGCAGCCACTCAAGAAATATGTTATTAGCATCTTCTTCCGGAACACAGAGAATTCCTGGAATGTGAAATGGTTAGGAACAGTTTCCAATGCAGTGAGGCCAGAGCAGCTGGTCCTGGACTCGGGGAGATCTGGGGAGTGTAAGAAGGACACAGTCAATCCCACGGAAAGAAATATTCTATCAATATCTTCACAGTTGGCTCTGACAAATAGCAGCTCGGTTTTCAGGTTTTCAGCACCCGCCTTCAGGACACAGAGTAGCTTCAGCGGGACATCGAAGGCCTTGACCACAGCCTTTTGTGCCTCCACAGATAATTGAAAACACAAAGGTTACGCCTTGGGGCTTCCCAGCCTATCACATCCGAGGCCCAGTCAGAATTTCCAGACACTTTTTTCCCCTTACATAACAGAAAAACAGGTGCTGGGAGGGATGGGCTCGGTGCACAGCCAGCTTGGGGGAGGGACAGAAAGGTTGGGGGAAATCTTGTCAAGGCATTAACAAAACTGAGGCTTCCATTTCCCCAAAGTTTGCTTTCCATCACACTGTTCTGCGCTCCACGTGACGGAAAGTACCACATGCTGAGCGTCCCGCAAAACACACTGCCTGTATTCCAAGTTCGTGGGGGCCATTCCAGGCAGGGAGGTGGCCAAAGGGGGAGCACAGGGCCAGCTCTGTCCCTGTGAGTACTGGGAATAACTGGCTCACCATTCGACACACGGGGAATCCATCAGTATCCCCAAAGCCACCTCTAAGTAAACATACAATCCAAGTAAAAACAGCACGCTTCTATTTGAATGTGGCTTTGAAATTCCCAGCCCAGCACTAAGGGGGGCCAACTGTCCCAGTTCTCATGGGACTGAGGCGCATCTGCGGATGTGGGATTTTCAGTCCTCAGAGAAAGTTCTGGACAAGCTGGGAAAAGCCGGTCATTCTCCCCAGCACCCCGACTCCAACCACACTGTCCCTCGGAAGCCCCTGTCCCATGAAGAAATTCTGAGGCCGCTATTATCCTCAAACTGTCTTTTCCCCAACTTTTGATTAAAGCTCAATTGATAAAAATGTCATTTACAGAAGATGGATTAAAAGATGCCTTTTATCTATTTTGTTTTTAATTTTGGATTTTAACCCTGAATTCGTTGGAGCTCCAGAAATGGGTAGTAATGGATCGCATTCTTTTAGTTCTTTTGCAAAATTCCTTTCTGTGGACCATGCTTTCGTATTTTGCCCGATGTAATAGTGACGACACCGTAGAATTCTATTGAATAAATGGGGGGAGGGAAGCGATGAGGACAATGGTCATTATATGATCCGGCGTCATCCCCAATCTTCCGGAGAAATTTATTTGAGACCTAAGTGCCAGGGGAATCTCTGTGTCCCTTGAGAAACTGGATTTTCTACAGTTTTATGAAAATTAGCATCATATCCCTGATTCTCTTTTTACTTTGACCAGCAAGATATTCAGGTCAAATTTGTTGCTCAGTATTAAAAATTGTATAGGAATCTGTTGTCTGTATATTCACATTTTAACTTTCTGCATCTTAATTTGTTACATAATATGACTGGTCGTAGATGAAAATATGATCTTTTGCATATTTCATGATAATTTTCAATTTCTCCTCACGACAACCCAGAGATGTGGGTGTTATTTGGGGCATTTAAACTACAGGCTGGAATCTGTCAGACAAAGGAAAACTTTGGTTCAACATTGGAGTGGGAATTAAGACAAGAGGCAGCTGAACAAACGTAGCAATGATTGGGTCAAAATTTTCTAATTTACTCCTACGTTTGTTGACATCTATATGCTACATCTTCTATATGGGATTGAGGATACCTCGCTCAACGTTTCATAGCTACCGTTCCTAATTCACCATCTTTGCGTGATCTCGGGTGAAGTGGGAAATAGCTTTGGTTCCTGTTGACCAGTGGGTGACAGATAACCAGCCTTAGGTCATCTGACTTTATATTCTCAAGTTACCTCAGGGGCAACCTGGTGCGGACAGGTAATGGATTCAGAATGGGATCTCAGCCTCAATATTGGTCAC
Organism: Rousettus aegyptiacus; assembly: GCF_014176215.1. Taxonomy (NCBI): domain Eukaryota; kingdom Metazoa; phylum Chordata; class Mammalia; order Chiroptera; family Pteropodidae; genus Rousettus; species Rousettus aegyptiacus. Next base: position 39,437,972 of record NW_023416288.1, on the reverse strand, counting down.
CAGTGTGACTGTGGGTACGTCGTCTAAACAATTTAAGTCTTCGTCTTCTCATTGGTAAAGTAAGAAGAAAAAGATCCATCTTAGAGTATAATTACAAAGACTCACCAAAATCACATACATGTGACATGTCCCCTAGCCCCCACCCTACCACCCAGCACAGTGTCTGGCATGTTTTGAGAGGCCTTAAAAAAAAAAACAATTCTTAGCTGTTACTACAGAATAGTTAATCCTCAGATTGACAGGGTTCGCACTGTCCCTGGCAGTGACTGGAGATTTTATCATAAACCTCTGGCAGCATTGCTTAATATAACTTTGGCCACTTTTGCTCATTTGTTAAAGGATCCTACGCAGGCCCAAAGCAGAGGCCCCACATTAAAGCGGTTATTACAGTGGGTCACTGGGGTTCTTTGTCCCTAGGCAGCAATGAAACCGAATTAACAAGCATTCGCCAGGGCAAACCATAGGCAAGGAACATTAGAACTTTGCAAAAATAATAAACTCTTAAAGAGATAACACCGCTACGCAGGCCAGCCGCGGGGGATGTTCGTTTTTCTGCGCATGCTGAGCTGGCTGCAGCCAACGCAATGGAGCAGAAGTGTGCTGTGCTACGCTGTGCGTGTTCACCTTTGGGAGACCTGAGAGCCAGCCTGTGGGAAGTCGCAGATACCACTCAGGCTTCGTCAGCCGAGGCCTCATTGTCTTGATCTGTCCCTCTCGTTTCCTGCTTGCTTCCTCCCTGTCTCCACACGGCATCTCTCCTGACGGAATTCAGTATCCTGTGGGCTTGCTCACACCTTCTCCAAGTTCAAGGGCTAGGATGGGCGGAGCGAACAGAACTGATTGTAACCCTCACCTTGTTTTTGGATCACAAAGTCCGACCTCCGGAAACAGAGAGACAAACGAGAAAGGACAACAGGGTTCAGACTCTCGAATCTGCAGCTGGAAGAACCGAACGCTTCCGACACACTCCGCGAGCTGGAGATTCAGAGAGGAAGGGTGACCGGGCCGGGGCGGAGCACCTCCCGAGAAGTTCCATCCAGGCCATAAGTCAAACACGAGGAGTACTCAAGGAACGAATTCTGTGAGTTGTATAGGTTGTCTCGTCTATTTCATATATGAATCAACCTTAGAAAATTTTCACTAACAGAGAAATGAAACCCACCCATGGCAGCCCACGCCCCCTTTGGAATAGCTGTCATCTATAAACTGGTCTTCATTTGCCACACGAAACCTATGTAATTTCTCTCTCTATGGAAACTATTGATGTATTTAATGAGCACCTGCTATGGGGGCAGGCGTTGGGCATGGCGGGGGGAGCGGAGGGGATGGGAAGCTCAGGAACACGAGACACGTTCTCTGCCCTGGTGGAGCTTCCGGTCTCATTGTGGAGACAGACACTACTCAGACACGACTGGCCAGTGTGGGCTAAGTGCTCTGAGGGAAAGAGATGGTTCTATGGCCCGGCACCACCTACACTCCGGGGGTGGGGACAGGGGACAGGGTAGCTGGAAATGCTCCTCAGGAGAAGCAGTGACAACTGAGAGCTAAAGGATGAATGGGAATTAACTCTTGAATAGGGGGAGGGGCCAAGGACACTTCGGAAGGAATAAGCCCAGGCAGTAGGACTCAGGACACCGTCCAGGAACCGAAAGAAATCCAGCGAGACTCCGCGTGAAGCGAGTGGGCAGGAGCCGGCAGGCCGCGCGAAGGGTCTGTCTTTATTCTTGTGGTGGGAACGATGGAAGGAGTGTGTGTGTGTGTGTGTGTGCGTGCGTGTGTGTGTGTGTGTGTGTGTGTTGGACCCGAAACATGCACCTACTCAAAGTCTTGCCTCAGCCCTCCCAGACTTCTGGTTGCTTACTCATGGAGAGCCTTCGATGACACAGCCATAATAGCTGCCACCGCTCTCCAGGGCCACCACTGCGAGGCCCACGGCATGAACCATGAACGTCGGGCTCCGACACGCCCCGGGGGCCCAGGCCCAGCCCTGCCAGCCGGCCCCACGGAGGCCCTCTTCCTACGCCTTCTAGACTCGGACGAACTTCCCTGCCTGCGGGACTGGGATTTCACGCCCACAGGAAACAAACCCATAAGAAGGAACCAGCCAGTGCCCTCACCCCACTCTTACTCTCTCCCACGGAGACTCGGCGCCCCAGCGGTTCCACACGGCCTGTCCGGAGACGCCTGCCTGACTGAGCCGCCACCTGCGCCTCGTTGAGGCGCTGCAGCTAGCCTCGTAATCACACTGTCAATCACCTCACATTTTCTCCCCTTTTTCTCATGCCTTCCTTCCCTTCTGCCTGGCTCTCTGTCCCAGAGCTCCAACGAGGCATCAACACTTGAGCTTTGCCTTGGGCTCTGTGTTCTGGAGAAACTGTATTTGGAAGACAGTATTATGCAGATGCATGTGTGTGTGTGTGTGTGTGTGTGTGTGTGTGTGTGTACGTGCGTGTGCATGGGGGGATATTTGGTGAGAAGGAGGCGGGGCCATGACAAAGTCACCTGAAGTCAAAACATTTGTGTTTCGAAAAGATACCTCGAGGGTGTCGAAGGCGATGGCGGCAGTCTAGTGGGAGGTGGTGGCAGCTCGTCCTCCTCGCTGCCCCTTTGAGCTCTTTAGATGTCCTAAGAGAGCAGCCACCTTCCTCTGGAGTCTTCTCGTCTTCAGGTTAGATATTTAAGCCCCTTCACTTCACAGCCAGCATGAAGTTTTCTCGGCGTCTCGTTCCTTCTCACCTAGGCAGTTTAGCGAGTCCGTATTCCTCTTGAAATGTGTGGCCTAGAACTGACTGTCAGAGTCCAGGTGCCCTTTAACCAACCCGAGTTAGAAGAATTGCCGTCTTCCCTCTTCCAGACAGAGTGCTGGACCACCTTCTCCCTCTCGGCGGAGTTTCAGGTCTCCAGCCACGCCGCCGGTCCTGCGGCCCAGGGACACCTTGCTCATTCTCCACTGGCATCCTGCTAGATGCTGTGTTTGTTGTTGTCATTTCAACTGATACATTGGGCCATGTATTCATTCCAATTACATTCCATCCTATTGCTTTTGGCCCCTTGCCCCAGCCTGTTGCAAGTTTGAAAGGAGATATAGTGTCGTGGTTAAGAGCAGGGGCTCAGAGCGCAGACAGTCCTGGCTCCTTCTCTTATTAGGCGTGTGATTTGGGGGATATTGTTTATATTCTCTAAACCTAAATTTACTCATTGAAGCGATGAGTATAAAAAAAGAGTGCTGCTCTCTTAGTCAGTTTCTGTTAAATAATAACAAACATTCTCAAAATTTCAGTGGCTTACGGCAACGCGCATTTATTTTTACACTCGTGCTCTGTAGATAGGCTGTAGTGATTCTGGCGATTTAGGTGGGACTCGGGCCTCTGGTTGCGTTTAGGTCTGCTCTAACCGAAGACTCGTGCTGGTCCCCAGGCTAAGGGGCCACCGACTCTCAGGAGCATGTTCTTCATGTACAGAGCATGGTGGTGAAAGAAGCCAAATCAAATGCCTCAAACTCCTACGAATTGCTTCTGTAAAATGCGGATATCCCCCTGGCCTGAGCCCACATCAGTGGGGCAGGAGCTCACACTCTGCCTTCTCTACCGCTGCAAAGTCACGTGGTTAACGGGAAGGATGAATACATGTATAATCAAAGGAGAGAGAAGAACTGGAAGAAAATCGTCTAACTTCGCATCGTCTAACTTCACTGGGCTCTTGTGCAGAATACCTCGGTCATGCCTGTGAGGTCATTAGTTCAGTGCCTGGCTCAGAGCGATCACGCGGGAAACATTAGCAGTCATCACCGTCGTTCACGAAGCCGTCACCCAGCATCGTCATTGTCTTTCCCAGATTTGGGCCATCCCCAGCCACCCCTGTTCTCTTTAACAAAGCAAATCCGTTGTCACTGATGTAACTCACGACAGCCTGATGCAGAAAAGGTGGCGGCTCTCTCACTGCGGGAGCCTGGCAAGACGAGCAGTGAGCAGAGAACAACAGCCAACCCCGGATGGGCCGAGCCTACGTCGTGACTCTGCTTCCCTTAGGCCCACGTGACACTGAAAACAGTGTCCCGTAGGAACAGGGTGTGTTGGAGGGAGAAAGACTAGACATTTAAAAACTTTAAGAATATTTCAGAAGTTTGCTTCTAAAGGTTAAAAAAATAATTCCCGTATATCACCTAAATGACTGTTTTCCCAACGGGAAAAGGGGAAGGCTGGCAAACAAGCAGGGAAGAAAAAGTGACTTATCTCCCTGATTAAAGCAAGGCTTCTCCCGCCGGCTTTTGAGTAATCCATAAACGTACGAAACAGTGCTCGCTCTCATTAGTCATCAGGGAAATGTAAATTAAAACCATAATGAGATGCTGCCACACGCCCAGCAGATTGGCTACAACGAAAAAGACTGACAATACCAAGTGAGGGTGAGGTTGTAAAGCAACTGGAATGTTCGAACCCATCCCAGTGGGAGCGATATTTACACAACCACTTTAGAAGACTTTTTGGCAGTAACTCTTTAATTCGAACATAAGCCTTACGATCCAGTAATTTCATTTTGAAGTATACACCTCACAAAAATGCTTACATGTGTGCACCAAAAGACGTGGGCATGAATTTCCAAAACAGCATTATTTATAGTAATTCAAAATTGGAAACAACCCAAATGTTCGTCAACAGTGAAATGGATGAATAAAGTATATAATCCATGATGAGCCATTGTGTGTATTAATGAAAATGAACAAACCACGACTACCCGAAACAATATGGGTAAATTTCATAAAAACAATGTGGAATAAAAGAAGACAGATGTAAAGTCTACATTGTATAAGATTCTATTCTTATAGAGTTTAAGAGCAAATAAAACTAACCTCTTCCGTTAGGAGGAATAATAATTATCCAAGGAGATGAGGGAGGGGTAGAGATTTCAGGGGCCATGAGGACATTCTATTTCTTGACCTTGGAGGTGGCTATATCTTGAGCTATATCTCCCAAAAGATAGATTAACCTCGAACCTCAGAATGTAACCTTATTTGGAATAAGGGTCCTCACAGTTGTAATTAAGGTAAGGATCTTAAGATGAAATCATCCTGATTTAGGGTGGGTTCTAAATCTAATGATGGATGATCTTGGAAGAGACAGAAAAGGAGAAGTCACAGAAACAGAATGAAGAGGCCATATGAAGACTCCTGTGAATGTGAAGGCAGAGAGTGGATTGATGCAGCCACAAGCCCGGGAACACCTGGAGTTACCTGAAGCTGGAGGAGACAAGGGAAGTTTCTCTCCTAGAGCCTGCAGAGGGCCTGTGGCTCTGCTGACACCCAGCTTTCAGACTTCTGGCTACAGATCCGTGAGAGAATAAATTCCTATTGTTTTAAATCGCCATGTTTGTGGTAATTCGTTATGGCTGGAAATCGGGGTGATGCTGTAATAAATACTTAAAACTGTGGAAGTGGCTTTGGAAGTGGGTAATGGGCAGAAGATAGAAGAATTTTGAGGCACCTGATGGAAAAGGTCTAGGTTGCTTTGAAGAGAGGGTTGGTGGAAATATGGACTTGAAAGCTGATTCTGTGGACCCGGAAAGAAGGAACAGGCGTGGAAGAGAAAACGCCTGTCCTCTCAGAATACACATGTCATCATAAACAGAATCTTGAAAGAAGTGTGAACATTAAAGGTACTTCTTGTGAAGAACGTGTTTTTGGAAACTGGAAGGAAAGCAATTCATGTTATAAAGTGTGAAAATTCTTGGCTGAATTGAGTTCTACTGTTGGATGGAAGGCAGAATCTGTAAGCAGTGAACTTTGATGATTCGCTGAGACTTCCAAGCAAAATGTAGAAGAGGCAGCCTGGTTTCTCCTTGTTGCTTATAGCAAAACTCGAGAGGAAGGAGATGAATGGAGGAAGGAACAGCTAAGCAAAAAGGAACCAGCACATAATGATTTGCGAGGATCCTGACCCATCCGAATGGCAAAGGATGCTAAAATTAGACATGTTCACTTAGTGACAATCAATCAAGCTGGTACTTTAGTTACATACTTTATGTATTTTTTTAAAAGCTTTTTTTAAAGGAGCAATATGAGCTCATGGTTGGAAAACTAAAAAATAAATAAGAAAAAAAAAAAACATTTTATTTCCAGTATCTAAAGACAACCCCTTTGACCATTTTATTTTATATGCATCTAAATTTTCTTCTATGTATTTTATATTACTAAATATAGTTTTGTCAAAATGAGATCTTATCATACACTCTGATCTATTGGCTACTGTTTTCTCTTAACAATATATTTATTGGCAAATAACTTTCTTATAAATATACTCCTATAAAATCATTCTAATGAGTTAAGAAGATAGGACCAATTTACAGGTTTACACAAATTTTACAGTAGCATATTTTATTTTTTTTTAATTTTATTTAAATGTCTTTTTAAAAAAGTTATTAAGGAATATAAAAGTTTATAAAGTAAAAAAGGGAAGTCCTACTCCTTAGAGGTAACATTTAAATTTGCATTTCTTTAGTTACAAGCAAGATTAAATGTGATTTCATATTTGTATTGACCATTTCTATTTCTTCACTATTACTTGTCTTTTTATACCCTTTGTCCCTTCATTTCTATTATAGCATTTATATTTTCTTATAGATTTGCAATGCTTCTTTACATATTAAATATATTAATCTTCTGTTTGTCTTATACATTATAAATATTTTTCTCAGTTTTGCCATTTGCTTTTTATTTTATTTATACCAATTTTTATGAATAATTTCACATTTATGTAGTTACAAATCTAAATGTTTTTATGGTTTCTGCCTTGGGGTTATGCCTGAAAAGACCTCCCACACGCCAAGATTACATGAACTGTTAAATAAGTTTTCTTCTGGTGCTTTTATGGTATGTTCTATCTTTTTTATTTTTTTATCTTCCTGGGATTTGTTTTAGTGTATGATGAGAAGTAAAGAATTAACTAAGTTTTTAAGTAAAAATTATTCTATTATTATTTACTGAATAATCCATCATGTCACATTATTTTTAAATGCTGTGTTGTTTTTTTTTACATACTAAAAATAGACATATTCTTGCATTTGGGGCTGTGTATTCTATTCCATCATTCTATCAATTTGTTACAGGTTCTGCATGTTTAGTATTTTGTTACAATTTAATATCTGTCAGTGTAAGCTTCTCTTCCAGCTTCTTCTTTTTAAATATATTTTTGCTATTTGTGTGCATCTACTGGTTCAGATAAACTTTAGAAATTACAAAAACAAATCCATTTGCATTTCAATTGCGACTCCATTAAATGTGTAGGTTAGTTTTGGGGAGAACTGCCATGTTATCGATAAGTATAGGGTATTCTGGAAAGAAATGCTAGGTATGTGAGGAAACAGTAAAAAATGCAGTGTGTGATTAAAATATTCCTGCAGAATCCTGTAGCGGCAGAGAGACAGATAACGCCGAATCAGTACATAGTGACCAGAGTGCATTTAGATTTCTCTTAGAAGCAGTGCAAAGTACTTTTAAGAAAAATTAATCTCACAAACATCCAGGGTCTAATGAAACTTTGTCTCTAAGGAGAGACACGGGATGCCAGAGACTGCCTGGGGCTGCTGCAATGGTTTGGAGGCAAAAAGTTTGGACCGATTACAGAGGTCGGAAAGATCACCGGTACCTCTTCAGGCATGGGGGCCGAGAGAGAGGAACCTCTTGTTGAGAAGCCCGAAACAGCTGAAAGGGAGAAGCTGGTGAAAGGGAGAAGCTGCTGCCAGCAAAGGAAATCAGGAAGTCAGGAAGGAGCTTCCAAAAGCCGAGGGAGACAGACACTCAGCTCGGGCTCAGACGGGCTGAGAGGAGGAGATGGTGCGCCTGCCTGGCTGAAGGACGGGCGGGAGGGTGCACATCTGGAGCTTTGCCAGGGGGAGGACTGCAGAAGACACAGGACCCCGGGCACAGGGGGTCCTTAATACATGTGTGGCCTTGACCTGAGGAAGTGATGGGCTGGACAGGACGTGAGAGCCGGAAATGGTGCTGTGACAGAGAAAAGATTCAAGAAGCGTCCCTAAACTTGGTTCGCTACTACATTAACAGGACAGAAGGAAAACTCGAGTCCGAGGAGGAAGCAGATGAAAACAGACCAGCCAGTGGGGCAGGATGGCTGTGACCGTGGGCCGGTGTCGCTGGGTGTCGCAGGTCTCTAATGACGATTCGAGGTGAACACCAGGGCGCGTGCGCGCACACACACACACACCCCAACCTAATGCAGTGGTGCGTTCAGATGACCCTTAAAGATGGTTTTAAATCACCAGCAAGGAGCAACTCTAATTCAGCGTGAATCACACAGTCCACTTGGGGCCGTATCACTTGTATATAAGGATACGACTTCAATTCTGTGCAGGCAGCAAGAAAGAAAAATAGCGATTTCCACAGCGTTGCCAGGAGGAGGGAAGGCTAGTGGCTGGATGTGCGGGGGGCTCCCCGGAGGTTGCAGAGAACCCACGGCCTCTTGTTTCATCATTGCAACAGGCTGTATGCACCCCGCTCTCTGCACGGAACACGGAGAGCCATGGAAGGGGTTCTCGAGGGTGAGTTTGACTCCGCCCGATTTTCACCCTTGGCAATTTGGCCCCTCAGATTCTCATCTTTTTGCGGGATGTGACTTCACTCTAACTTGGTCCTTTTTACACAGTTTTTATCATGTCACTTTACCATGCTCAATTTGCCATGAGCCCATTATCCGACATAAACCCAGAGATTTTCCTAGGTGGAAATGTCACAAAGGTCGAGGAAATAGAAGGACGCTGATGCCCACGGACCTTTCCATCACTACCAGATGGAGAATATTATAGAGGCTAAAATGATGGACTCTGGAGTGAGACCCTCTACGTTCAGATTTTAACTCTGTCACTTTCTATCTATGTAATTCCGGCAAGATCCTTGACCTCTGAGCTTCAGTGGTCCCTTCTGTAAGATGGGGCTAGAAATAGTATCTGCGTCATGAGATTGCATTTAGGTAATTGTTAAATGAGTTGGATATATGTGAAAAGCTTAGAACACTGTCCGGCCGATTACGTCCTCATTATAAACTAGCTATTTATCTTAATTAGTACTCCACACATTTTTCCAGCTGGTGAAATGCTTAGATAATTTGCTCAAATGTATACGGTAGATGAACTTAGACTCATAGGTCTCTACTAATTCAGTATTTTTCTCTACTATTTTACACTTGCTCAAACGTGTATATATTCCAAGTAATGAGCTATATTCAATTTGGGTAACAATAAATAGTCGCCCTTCCTTATCCATGAGGGACGTGTTCCAAGACCCCCAGTGGATGTCTGAAAACGTGGATAGTACTAAACCTTATCAGTAGTTTTTACTATGCATACATATATATGAGAAAGTTTAATTTACAAATCAAGCACAGTAAGAGATTAACAATAATAATAATAAAACAGAACAACTACAGCAATTAATTGTGATAAATGTTATGTAAACATTCTCTCTCTCTCTCTCTCTCTCTCTCTCTCTCTCTCTCTCTCTCTGTCCCTGCCACCCCCTGCTCCCTCGCCCCTCCGGTAACTGAGATGTATGAAGGCAGCGGTCCCTAACCTTTCTGGCCCCAGGGACCAGTGTTCCTATGAGAATCTAATGCCTGATGATCTGAGGTGGAGCTGAGGTGGCGATGCTGGCGCTGGGGAGCGGCTGCAGATACAGATGAAGCTTCACTGGCCTGCTGCTCACCTCCGGCTGTGTGGCCCGGTTCCTAACAGGCCATGGACCAGTACCAGTCCATGGCATGGGGGTTTGAGATCTCTGTACTAAGTGACTAAAAGGCAGATGGTCTATACAGTATGGGTATGCTGGACAAATGGATCATTTGCATCCTGAGTGGGATGGAGAAGACATCATGAGATTCCATTATGCTACTCAGAAGGACACACAATTTAAAACTTATGAATTCTTTATTTCTGGAATTTTCCATTTAATATTTTTGGACCACGGGTAACTAAAACCATTGAAAGTGAAACCACAGATAAGGGGAACTACTGTAAATTTGGCAAAAAGCAAGAACTGCCTAATTTAATTTAATTTTAATTTTGTACAGGCTTTTTGTGGGGCATGTTAGATATATTTATACACACACTCACAGATAATTATACTGTAGATGACTGACATGTTAGTGATCATACAACTGAAGATCGTTCTAGAGCCCCTGGGCAGAGCAAAGAGCCACTGCAACCCGTTAATCAGTGACACAGATCATCTTGCGTGGAAGGACCCTGCCATCGTGACTTCCAAGTCTGAAGTGAAACCAATAATGAGTACTATTTATTGGGAGCCTGTGATATGCTATGCTATGCTAAGTTCTTCATAGACATCATCTGTAAAATAAGTCTCATCATTTCTATTTTATAGAAGAGAAAACTGGGGGCAGGGAGGCTATATAACTTATCTAAGGTCAACCTCCTAGTAGGAGATGGAATACGTTTCCAAGTCTAGGTCTAACACAAAGGCCTTTATTCCCCACTATCTCAACCATGCTGCTCCAACCAAAGCTAACAGCAATTAGAGGGGAAATTAAACGGTCAGGGTCTATAGATGATGAACTGGTATAAAAGCCACTGTTGTGAGCTTGGAAAGGGGTAGAAAGCTAGCCAGTTGGACGCTAGTTAAGGGAACGCTTTTATAATGAATACATTTTTCCCCTTATTTTTCATTTTGTTCCAAAACAAGAGAACAAAGGGTCAGTCCAAGTTCATGGCAGGTAAATTTAGAAAAAATATAAAGAAAATGTATTTTGCCCCTCACCCCCAGCATGGAGGCCCTTTATGGAATTCCACATTTGCAGAGTCAAATTTCAGAGCTGTAGTTTTTAAAGGCAGTTGGGTTGATTTAATGCCCCAAACAATGCTGGCTGTTGACCGGGTGAAGATTAAACTAACCAAATCATGCACTTCAGGGCTGCGGCCGATTTCTGCAGAGGCCAAAGAGACAGTTTTCTTCTCTCTCCTGCTTTCACCATCTGCCACAGAACCCAAGAATCCAGGGGTCCTCCCACTGGCTTCTGGACCTCTGGGTTCCCAGCATGACCAATATGTCACTGACAACCCAAGGCAGAAAGCCTCAGTCCCGCAGAAATAGCTACTCCAGTCACTGAAGGGTTATCCAGCCCAAATCCCCAGCCACAAAGTGAAAACAGAGCGGGGTCTTTGTTTATTGATTTGCCTAGGACCCTCTGACTGGCAAAGGAAGAAAAAAATAACCCGGCACAAAATAAATGTTCGATTTCTTTTATGTAAACAAGATCGAGACCAACTTGGCTGTACAAAGCAATTCTTTGCATGTAAAGCAAAAAATAGCTCCCCTGGGGAGGACGGAACCCAAGCCCCACTCAGCTCCCCTGCTCTCCACCCTCCCCTCAGCCATTTTCAGTAACCGCTGCTTTTCTGCCAATGAATGTCTTATTCAGGGTCCCTGTGTGGGAGTCACTGGAGGCAATGAGCTCAGCCTCACCCCACCACCCTATCCAAAATCTTTTCTGATCAAGATAAAGGCTATGGAGTCTATGCTAAAAGTCAGTATTATTGCAAATTATCTCCATAAAAAGGAAAAACTTTTATCCAGAAATCTGTCTCTTATTTCTTTCTGTGGGGCTCCAAGCAGTCCCAAACTGCTTTTATGTGGGTTTAGAAGTGGACTAAAGGGAGACCTAAAAAGAAAATCTAAATTTTTGTGTCCCATACCCAGATGGTGGATGGCAATTTGGATGCAAATCCCTTAAACAAGGGTCTTGAAAACTTAGTTCACCTTTGGGGACCAAGGAAGTTAATTCTCAATCCCTGTTCGATCTTTATTCATGCCAGACTCTGAGTGACTTCAACAAGACATCTGCCAACTTAAATCACATGATTCAGCTTCATTAGCCAGTGTATCTATGGGTAGGAACACGTTAAGGAAAACAAGTCTTGCTGAACCTTCACCCAAAACTCAAGGCCAACACAAACGAAGACGCTTGAATTTCAGAAGACCTGATTTCCTGTGGAAAAAAGCATTGCTTTCATTTCATATAGGTCCCATTTTCTTAGTGTGTTCACAATGAAGCCTAGATAAATCCCTCTGGAACACCTAGTTCCCTTACAGCTCAGCGATGCCAAGCTAACTAGACATCAGACATTTGGGGAAGAGGGTATTCGTAATGATTCTGAAACTCCAGGTGCACAGGGAGCATTTGGGCTCATAAACTCGGTTATTCACTGAATGCAAAGAAGATTGTTTTTTAAAAAAAGGATTCTTACACCTGACTCACTGATACTTCTCTGAGAACCCAAATCCTAAGGGAAGGCCCCGGGAGCAAAAGGATGCCCTCCGATGAACGATGCAGAAGTAGGAATGCTTTTCCTGGATTTAGTCAACAAGCCCATAAGAAACCCTTCACGAGAACACACAGAGAGCTCGTAAGAACCAAATGAGACCATGGTCGTGTCAACGCCATTTTCACTTCCTGCCCCTCACGGTTTCACCTCTTGATAAGGATACTCCAGGGACTGAGGGGCCTGGTTACGGAGGGTGGGAGGGGACAGGGACATGCCCTCTCCTACCTAGCCCCACCCTTTCCCAACTATCCTGGTGCTCCGGAGAGAGATGTTGAGCGTGGAAAGAGGAAGGTGTAAAGAACAGATGAGCAAATCCTACAGGTTCTCATGAAAATTCCTGGTTTCCCACCACCACCACCAGACAGCTCCTCTAGGCCTTGAATGAACTTGTGGCAACTCAAATTTTTATCTAGCAAGGAGGTGAACCTAATAAATTATGAATGACATGAGCTATCAACAGAAATGTGTATTCCTTACTCATGTATTCACATAGAGATATATTTATAGCTTGCCCTATTCCACAGAGAATTTGAGGTGGAATGACTTTATTCTCAAAGGCCTAGATGAAGCTCTTTATAATGGATATTTTCTTGACTCACATAGAGGATTCAAAAAATATGGGACAAAACCAGGAAAGTCATCATCTGCAACATGACGACGGGCCTCACCTAGCTGCAGGTGTCCAGATAGACAATGCTCTAGTGGTTAAGAGTGTTCTGTTTGGGCATTTCTGCCCTAATACGAACTGTATCTACCACATACTGATGAAAAGATTCAGTGTGATGTCTGCCTTAACCGCAAGCAGCAAACTATCTGCAAGGCCAAGTTCATTCAAGGTTGACCAAAGGTGAATGAGCAATAGTGCCATGGGTATGGCAGGAGGGAATTATCATCAAGGGACATAAGGCATCCGCCCATTTCCTAAAATTTTCAAAAATCTAATCTCTAAGATAATTTTTAGGAGAGAGGTCAATTTGAATTAGAAAAAAAAAAGTCTAAATTTTAGACTTCTGAAAAAAAAGCCTTTTTAAAAGGAATTTTAAGTGTCTGGTAAAATTGAGCAGAAAGTACAGAGAGTTCCCATGTACCCTCTTCCCCGACACACGCACAGCCTCGCTATCAACATCCCTCCCCAGAGAGGTAGATGTGTTCAACTGAAGCTACACATTGACACATCATAACCACTCAAGGACCAAAGTATCCATTGGGGTTCGTATTTTGTGTACAATCTATGGGCTTTGACAAACGTGCGACACGTGTATCCACCATTATAGTATGATACAGAATAATTTCACTGCCCTGAACTTGTCTGTGCTGGATTTACTTCTCCCTCCCCACTGGCCTCTAACAACCATGGTCTTTTAACTGTCTCCGTAGTTTTGTCTTTTCCAGAATTTCATACGGTTGGAATTGTACACAGGTAGCCTTTTCTGATTGGCTTTTTTTCAACTTAGTAATATATTTTTCAGGCTCATCCATGCCTCTTCATGGCTTCATAGCTCATTTCTTTTTAGCACTGAATAATATTGTCTTAGGAATGCACAACTTTTTACTTATTCCTTCACCTTCTGAAGGATACCTTGGTTGCTTCCAAGGTTTGGCAATCATGAACAAAGCCGCTCTAAGTGCTGGTTTCTGTGTAGACATAAATTTTCAGGTCGTTTGGATAATCGCCAAGACAGGCAAGTGCTGGATCGTATGGTTAAGAGCATGTTTAGCTTTGTAAGAAACTGCCAAACTGTCCTCCAAAGTGGCCGTAACCTTTGGCGTTCCCACTGGTGATGGATGGGAGTTCCTGTGGCTCCACACCCTCACCAGCCTTTGGTGTCATCAGAGTTCCGGATTTTGGCCTTTCTAATGGCCAGTGGTATCTGATTATTGCTTTTAGGTTTTGTCTAGTATACATTACATTTTTTTCATGTTAATGCCATCGATGAAAATTTAATTAACTAAGGAAAGCTGATATTTAATGAAGATGGATACCCTCTATGCCTAGAAACAGCTCTAGATGCTCCTTACTCATATTTTGCAGACAAAACAAAAAACAAACACAAAAACAAAAACAAAACTAAAAAACCCCAAAGTTTAATGATATTGTCAGGTCACACAGATCAAAAGGTGAAGCCTGGATTTGTACCCATGTCTATCTTTCTCTAAAGTTCATGCTCTTCCCACCACTATCCCTAATCAGTCAAAGCAGAAGAAAAAGGGAACTATATCTATGAAGATCCCGCAACGGACAGGCCAGGTCTTACGTGTGTCATTTAATCCTCATGGTAAAACTAAAAGTGGCGTTATTGTCCTCATCTACAGTGGATGAAGAAGCCGAGGCTTAGAAAGGTTAGATTATTCCTGGGCTAGGCATTAACATTTGATTTTAGATCATGGGGGAGTATAGGTGGTGTGGGTTCCATGGAAGGGACTGGGGTTCTGAGACGATGGGCTGGAGGCTCTCGGGGGGCTCACAGGAGAGACGGTTTACCGATTAGTTTGCAAGGATTTCAACATATTAATCTGTACAGTCGCATCAGCCATGCCGGCTCCAAAAGAACCTAATAGGATTTGCTGACAGATTGGGCAGGAAAGAGAATAATAATATGCATCATCGGTGTCAGTTTGGGCACCTGGGGGGTGATGTCATTTCTTGAGACAGGAGAGACTGCAGGAAAAGCAAGTTAAGTGAGAAAGTCAGAGTGGCAGAGCTACGCAGTTAGTTAACGGCACAGTACCGATTCTGCTCAGATTTCACACCTAAGTCAAGGTATGAGGTTACGAAGAAGAACAAGACATCGATTCCAGTCTCACAGCTCCAACGTGGCAGTCACACCCCGAGAGCATCACCACGCAAGTCAGAGCATAAGCGGTGGCTGAGGAGTAGAACATGAAGACTGTCCTCGATCCTTAAGTTTTCTCTATGTTTGTCGACCAATTAAACAATCACACAAATCAATGCTGCACCATGAACCTTAAAATCGAAATCCCAACCTCAAGTCCAGACTCAAGGTATAGTAGGAGAAAGAACACAGGGAGAGCCTCAGGGAAGACCAGGAAAAGACAGCCTTCCACACCCGAGCATCCTTTTTGCTTGGTATCACCTCAAACTGCATGAGAGTCATTCATCATTAGTCAGCTGTCCCACAGGCTTTTCTTAGTGTATGTGGTCGGAAGGGAGGGGACGTGGTCTAGTGCTGTGTGTCCTCGGTTTCTGGCTCTGCTGCGAACTTAATGAGTGGCCTTGGGTAAGACACGCAACTTGACTAAAATATGAATCTACAGCAGTCTGCCTTTTTGAAGGAGCATAAAGAAGAATGGGAATATGCCACACGACTCCACGACATCTCAACAACCCCACACGGCACTGTACAAAGCCGTGCTGAACATGGATGTCACACAGCACAAGAGAGGTGTCCCTTCATTTAGGAGTGGCCTTAAATGTCTTAAAACCACTGAGGCACCCTATAAAAGGCTATGCACTCTGTCTCTAAATGAGCCCAGAAAGGTTTTCTACAAGTAAGTAGGTAGTGCTGGTGGGAAAAGAACTTGGCCGGGTATTGGCTGTGTAGGAAAGATGGTTTTTACAGAGGATTTAGAGTTATTGATTTAATTAGGTGGAAAGAATAGCTTGGAGGTACTTGGCAGAGAGTACTTTTTAACGATAACAATGTGACTCTTCTATGTGGCCAGCACGGTGAAGGACGCTCTGTCCTCTGATTGTCCTTACAATGCCCAGACCGGGAAAGACTGCACCCCTACCTAATACAGGAGGAGAGCGAAGTTCAAGAATTTGCCAGAGGTCAAACCGCAAGCAGAAGAGGCAAGTTGTAAATGCCAAGCTGTCTAGCCCCAGGTCCAGCCGCGTGTTCACTACCCACCTCGCAGAAGGCAGGTAAATCCTGCCCAAATCACTTTTCCTCAAGGACCAAATTCGCTTGCCCTCTGCAAAGAGACCTTCACCGCGAAGGGACGACTCTGTGAGGTGACCTCTCAGGCCCCTGTGAACGGTAGCTCCACCAGAGGCTTAATGCGAATTCTCAGCCAAGACGGGCTGGTTTCACAAAACGGCTTCAGACGAGAAGGGTTGTGCCTTGATTTTCCCGTTTCGAAAAGTGGACCTGTGTCAAACGTGCCACCTGCTGCTCTCCAAACACAGCCCACATTCCTGAGAAACACCTTCATAACTACACACACACACACAAAATGGAGATTGATGATCATGCCACAAGAAGAAGCAGAACATAAACTATTTTGTGAAATTTAACAAGGTTATCACTCCTCTCTGCAAGTATTCTTTTAAAATTGCTCATCACTGCGTACTAAGCAGAGAAATTCAACCCAAGGCAAGGAATAAGGACTGAATTGGTTGTGTCCCAACCATCCTCCTTCCTTTTAAATATGGGAGCTAAAGTCTCACTAGCCCCCCAAGGGCGGAGTGGTGCCCGGGGTACTGGTGGTAAAAATTTAAATTTAGTGTTGACCATGTAAGCCATGCTAGGCAGCATGCTAAACTTCAGGAAGAAAGATGACCAAGACACAGTCCTTGTCTTAAGAGCTCCTGGTCTTGTCTAGAGATTCTTGGCTCTGTTTCCATCATAACACTCATGACTAATGAGTCCCCTGACCCCGGCACACTGAGATGAATGATTAAAAGATCCTAATTACATGTAATTCTCATTCTAGAGTTCTCCCTTCTCTCTCTCTCTCTCTCTCTCTCTCTCTCTCTCTCTCTCTCTCTCTCTCTCTCTCTCTTTCTCTCTCTCTCTCTCTCTCTCTCCTCTCTAATATTTAGCTAATGTTTAGATAAGAAAGGCAAAGCCAGCATATCTCAGAGTAAGAGAGACCTAGCAATGAAAATTGGGGCTTTCTTTAGCTCATAAAGAAGACAGAATATGCTTGAAAATGTTTGTACTTCGCTATGAGATATGAGTGACTTGCAACCACCAAGCAGCCTAGTGACGTAACACTGACCACCATAACCTGAGGCAGAGACTCATGGTCTCATGGGAACTGAGGTTCGAGTTCAGGCTGCCGCAAATGCCAGCAGGTGGTGAACTACGCTTTGCATAGTCTGTGACATGAATGCCGCCCCTTAGAGTTGTGTAATGAAATCAGCCTGCCGAGACTGGACTTTGGAACCAGACTGGAAGCCCTTACACACCGTCTCTGACCAGGTACTGCGAGGAGAGCCTCACCTGGCTTCTAAGTTCATGGGGAAGGACAGAGAAGCAGGGATGTGGTTTTCCCTCTAATCAGCCTTTCAGACTTGTTTTCTCCTGAACCTGGGACATTTAATGCAGAGGGCAGCCCATCTCTAGAGGAGCGAGAGCTAAAGGTGGGAAGGTGAGTCTCTTCCCGCTTGCTTTCTCATCAAAGATGATTCCCAAAACCTAGAACCAATCCCAGATAGTCAGATAGATGACCCGATGGCAGAGGGCTTACAAACTACCTGGCAGGTATTCGATCTGTGGGAGCTCTGAGGTAGGGGCAGTACCACAGGCCCACTCTAGGGACAGGAAGTAGCCCCACCTCTGCTGCAGTGACAGTAGTCGACCTTGGCAGTAGGTAGCTCCAAGGGACTGAAAGGGATGCCAGATGTCTGGACTTCATCCGGGGCTTTCCTGTTCATTAAACCACCTTTAAAGACACTGTGCGAAGAGGGTTTGAGAGCGGGGAACATGGTGTCCTGTGAGAATGCCTCCCACTCGCCCATAAATGAGCCCAGATGTTTTGGGCCACCTCCTTCATGCAGCCTCATCGAGTGTCTGTAAAGGAAAAGGCCGTTAGAAGGAAATGCCCCTCCTTCCAGAACACTTCCCAGTCGTCATGGCTGCTTCCTCTCCCTCCGCCCCGGACAAGCTGCTTGCAAGTTATTTCAGGATGGCAGCAGCAGAAAGATGAGTTGGCTCTGTCGACAGGGAGTCCTAAAGTCCTGCCAGTCACTGAGCAAAGAAACGTGTGCCTGCCATGGGCGGCTGATAAGGGAAGTGGACACAGGATAAACTTCAGCCCAGCCAGCTGACAAAGCTCAAACACAGCCTTTGGAAAAACAGCAACTCCTGGGCCTCTGCTTTGTGCAGGCAAAGACTGAGGCTTTGTTCGATCACCAGGCTGTTGCTGTCGGCAGGGGCTCGCCATTCCGAGCTGCTGTTGGCTGCTGCAGAGGCAACGGGACCAAAAACTGTATCTTTTAAGACCCTTTCCTTGTAAGGAACCGGCAGCACAACCCGCCACAGAAATCTTTCACCTCCAACGCTCCATCTGCCTCGCCCCCACATCATAAACCTCTCCATTCTGATTCATTTGAAGGAGCAGGATTTGTCATTCACGGACTTCCTGAGGCATCTTCCAGAACTGGATAACCACGAACGCTATCGGAGCGTTCAGTAGTATGTGCTTAATAAGAATAGTCAGAGTTTTACATGCATTATCTCCTTGAATCTTCAGAACACTCTAGATGAAAAAATTGAGGTGCAACGAGGTGAAGCTCCTTGCCTAAGGTCAGACGGCCAAGAGGTGACAGCTCTTGGATTTGTACCCCAGCCAGATGGCTCCGATTCTGAGGCGGGATCCTCTTCTACTCGGTGCCCTGCCTCCATTGCCCCTTCTTAGTCTACAGAAAGAGGTCATATTGAGAGAAGTTTCAGAGCTTGGCAAGGCTCTGTGACTCCTTGCCTGGATCCCAGGTTCGAGAAAGCACAAGCTGTGTATGCTCCACTGCAATAAAATAATAACCATGACACTAATCACAACCATGACTCTTTTTGGAAGTCCCTTGTCGCCTTCCAAAAGATTTTCCCTTTGCTTGTTCCTGTCTTATCTTGGTTAACCGAGCCATATTTTACTTTTCTCTGGCTCCTATAAAGATCCCTTGGAGCCTTCCCCAGCTCGATAAGGGTTCTTTCTCCTTGCCATTAGTCACAGCTTCCCCACGCTGAGCCTCTGCCAGGAAGACAGAAGAAGCAGCTCCAAATGCAAGTGATTACTTGTGTGTAAGGCTTTGACACAGAGTTTTGGTCACAAAAGCAAACACACAGCTGGTTTAAGGGCAGCTCCTTGTCATTTTCCATCGCTGAAAAAAGTATAAGTCTTAGTAACTAGTTGCTTCAAAACAGCTAGTCCCGTAACTTCTGCGGGGCTAACTAGACAGCCATCCGAAGCCAGTTACTGGGTCCCCACAGAGCTCAGGCCAATCTGGGAGCTCACTGAATCGAGGCAACGTGCACACTGTTGAGCGCTGTTTGCTAAAAAGCACTGATGGCCCATTAGGTCCAATTACCCAACCGTTCAGAGATTTACAAATGAAACACGTTACTCCTGTAACATTTCTTTAACAAACATTCCTCTCATAGCAATGCAAGGTCCGGAGCCAGAATACAAAACTGCACTGAAAACTTAATGAAAACTGTTATCAAAGAGAGCAGTTTTGAATTGGATTGAAGCACATTTTTCAAGTGGCCATTATTTTTTTTTTTAACAGGTATGAAAACACTATATTTTTATTCATGGCATTCTAGCTATCTCTCTGGGATTTAAATACCTTTTTCATGTATACTTTCTTTCAAAAAACATTTCATTGAACACCTACCACACACTTGCAAGACAATAGGGATGCCAAGATAAAAAGCTGAGGCCAGTTGAAGAATTCACTGTCCCATGGGGATCGGGCACATTGAATCATGGGTTATGCCGCAGTAACAAACAACCTCAATATCTCATTGGCCAAAATTAGCAAAGATTCTTGCTCATGTTACATGGGCCTGTGGGTCAGCAGGTGCCTAGGTTGATGAAGCAGTCACCATCTTTAACATCGCCAGTCACCGTGCTAGAAGAAAAAAGGTGTCTGAAGAGTCTTGCACCGGAAATTAAATGCTCCATTCTAGAGATGACGCTCATCTATTCCACTCACAATTCATTGTCCAGAACTAGTCATTGGTCCTGCACATCCACAAGGAAACCAGGCAAGACATATTCTACCTTAAAACTAAATTGGGGAAGATCCAGAAACATTTGAAGACTAACCCTAATGAAACATTTTAACCCACTCCAATCACACACATGTTAGCAGGTAATTGTGAGACAATGTGAAAAATGCTATGATAGGACAATGAATGAAAGAGAAAGCAATTAACTAACATGGAGTAATTAAAAAGTTTCACATAGGAGGTAGCATCTGCGTTTATTGTAAGAGATTATTGAAAGTTGAAAAGGTGTTTTTCTGGGGAGCGAGGATATGAGCGTTCTAGGACAAAATGCATTGCATGACAAGCAAAGCACGAAAACACTCTTCATTTTAAGGGAGCAGAGAGAAATTCGGTGGGGCAGAAGCATCAAATCTGGGAGGGGTAAGAGGAGAGGGGATAGAGGGCCAGGCCCAGGCGTAAAGGGCATTAGCCTTTCTTGGGAGTTTGGTTTCACCCCGTGGACATCAGGAGACAAGAGGGATTTTTCTACAAGGGAGAGTCATACAGCGGAGCATTACCAGTATGTTGTCCGTCTTTAGAAAGATAACACAGAGGAATCATGGACCAGGACCCTGAATGGAGAGAAAGGCCAAACAGGGAGCTCTGGCTATAACCCAGGTGACAGTGAGCCTGCCTCAGGCACTGTCTGCATCTGAGATTTAAAAGGCATTTCTGAGGATAAAGCTCCAATGTTTTATCATTTAAAACATTAGTGTTTTTAATTAAAGTGGGGGCTGATAATAGAAAAACCCTCAAGATGTCCCCAAGGCTGCTAGTTTAAGAAAGGAGGTACATGCTCATCCCATTCAGCGAGACAGGAATTACAACTAGAGGATGAGGAGGGTCAAGACAGGGAGATGATGAAATCGGTCAGATTTGAACATGTTGAATTCAAGGTGCCCATGGAGATTCAGATGGAGATACTCCCGGAAATATGGGACCCAGGAGTCTAAATTCATTAGGTAATATGAATTTGGGGCTAATATAACTTATGATTCAAGGCATGTAGTTGGCAGCTGAGCGTTTTTAACACTCAGTGCCTCAGAGAAAACTGAATGAAAATATAGAGATAAACTTTGTTAGTCACCACATTTTAAGTGTGTGTGTGTGTGTGTGTGTGTGTGTGTGTGTGTGTGTAATAAAACTCAGGGACATCTCATCCATCCAAATGCTCTGAGAAAATTACTTTCAAAATTTCAGCTAATATCTACCCTCATCTAAGCAACGTGTTTGCCTATGGAGATGTGGATAATTTAGAACAAGCAGATGTATACGTTTCAGTCAGAACTGATTTGATGTTTAACCTGAGGAAAGAATTTTGAAACCGAACTTTTAATGACAATTATAAGTAATCAATGCTATTTTTCAAAGTGACTAATCAAGTTTTCAGGGTTTCTGCAAAGTTGGGTGGCCATCCATAGGAATTTTCATTAAACTGGGGTTTTTTTCCTTTTCATTTTTAATTAAATTGGCCTAAGTCAGCAATCAATGTTTCCACGTTACTGTGTAACATGTAGGGTGAGTACACTGGGTTCCCACCAGCTCCAGAAAAGATCAGTTAAAAGGCTAGAGGGAGAAATCTGAACTCTCATTGTCAACGTTCCAAGAGATAAACAAAGCATTATAAGTCATTCTGAGGTAACAGGATCAGGGTTTTTAAATAAATCATATTAATATGTGAATAAGACAAGCATTATTCTCTTCTTTCAAATTTAATAGAGCTTTTGTTCTTGCCAAGCAGGAAAGTGACCGTTGGGCTGTGTGGCTGGGGAGCGCATCGTGGACTGTGTGGCCTCGCGTCTCCTGTGCCTGCCGGGGTCACATCCACTTCCTAAGCGGCTAGCCCTGACTCAGGGGGGCAGTCCACTCCTGGCAGGCAAGCTCAGGCCGTTTCTGGTGGCAAGCTAGCGCCTATGGCAGGAAAAACAAAAAACAAAACAAAACAAAAAAACCCTTCTGGGATGCAGACTATCCAGGAATTGGTAACAGTTCACACATTTCCAGGAAACGAGAGTAAAGAACCAACAGGTTCGATTCGGCTCGGCTATTTCTAAATTTGATTTTTTTTTTTTTCCCCCTAAGTCCAAGTGACTAAGAGAGTTTTGAGCTGGTACTCTCCATGTGTAGCCCCACACAAAGAAGTGTACGTCTGTCTTTTTGCATTCAGAAAAATGAAAGAGACTTTCTTTTTCTTGCTAATCTTCGTTATGAAAAGCAATCGTTTTCAAACGTTTAGGGTTTGACTCACATTAGGAAATGCATACAAATATCGCTGAAACAAAAGTTTCACAAGACAATATTTGCCCTTACAATGTCTAGTGCAGCCTGGTATTTCCCAGTCTGTTCTGTTTCATTAAGTAAAGGTCGTCTTGTGTCTTTCTAAATCAGGGGTCCCCAACCCGCGGGCCTCAGACCTTTTCTTTCAGTGGCCTGTTAGGAACTAGGCCACACAGCAGGAAGTGACCAGCGGGTGAGCAGCGAAGCTTCATCCATATCTGCAGCCGCTCCCCAATGCTAGCATCACCACCTCAGCTCCACCTCAGACCATTAGGCATCAGATTCTCACAGGAGCACCGGTCCCTGGTGCCACAAAGGTTGAGGACCACTGTAACGATGCATGACCCATTAGTCGATTCTGACCCACAGTTTGAAAAGCACTGCTATAGACTTTTCCTTTCCAAAATATACATTTAAATCTACATTGAAAACAGCAAGTAACATTGGTAATGCTCGGTGCTCTCAACAAGTACTCGGAACTATTGAATCTCTTAGGGAATCTATCCGGGGCTGACTCTGTTCCGTTTCACACGGCCATCGGGCAGATTTCGGCCGGCCTCCACTGTTTCCCACGTCTGACCTTCACCTTCTCAAACAAAGCCCCATCCTTTTCTGAACTTAGCTCTGGGCTAAGAGCCACTCGACTTTGCCGATCCTCCACCAGCACTATCCAAAAGGAATTTTCTGGGTTGATGGAGAAGTTCTAAGCCTGCACTGTCCGATACTGTGGCCGCTAGCACCGAGTGGCTAATGCAACTGAGGGATTCAATTTAAAATTATACGCGATTTACATTATTTAAGTGCGAATAGCCACAGGGCGTTGGCAACGACCACATGGAACAGCGCTGGCTGTAGGTACGGCCTCAAAATGTGTTTCCATTTCTTCATACGCGCCTCCTCCTCCCCCCGCTGTAGGTAACCGCAGCCGCGACACATCGACATTTCACTCTTTACGCAGTGCCTGGTTCCTTCCTGGTCTTCCGAAACGATGCTTATGGGCAAATGGTTCCACCCATGCCTACGACATTCTCCATCTTCTTGCCATTTTAATTTTTTAAAAAAGAAATTGTTCTTTTTTTCTTTTATTTCCATCGTCGTCTCATCTTTCTAGACCTTTCCACAGTCAATCCATTTTTGCAAGATAATGTGATGTTTTTAATTTAGAAAAACCTAAAAATTAAGTACAGACTCAGTGAGGGTGTTAGGGGCCGGTGAAGGAAAGGCGGCTGAGACTAAAATGACCAAACCCGAATGCGGTTTGGTGGCGGTGGTTGGAATGACCTCGCTTTAGCTCTGGACTGTAACAGTTTTGCATCTACACATTGGAAATGCACATACATTTTATCTGAAATTGGTGAGTAGATAAGCAGAAAAACTCCTGTATTTGAAGAGTAATATGTTGGAAACTAAAAAAAGATTTTTAAAAAGATACGTTCTGCCCTCTGGGGAGCTTTTGACTGAGGGAGGTGGATTAACATAGGTACAGGTAACGTCACTGTGAGGCCAGCTCATTATGAGATGACACTGTGAGAGAGGTATAATATTATGTAAGCGGGTGTACGAGAAGGAAGAGTTCTGAGCTGGGAATGGAGGTAAAAAGGGACACATAGAGAAAGTGACTTGGAGGCTGGGCCTCACAGATTGGCACGCATATGGATTTGGGGACAGGGAAGATATTCCAGGCTGGAGAACACAGTTAAGGGAGAATTATAGAGCTTGAGCATGTAGCATATTCAAATAAAGCTGAGTTATCTAGAATCTCGAAGGCCGACGGGTCTGATCAGGCCTGCATTTTAGGAGGATGTATTTATCAACAAATATTTACTTACTTTAGAGGGCAAAAAAAAATAATCGGTTAGAGGAAAATAAAACTAGAGCAGGGAGATCAGCTCCTGGAGCGATGAGATAATCCAGGTGAGAGATGACAATCCTCTAAACAAGGAAGTGGCAAACTATGCCCCCGAGGCTAAATCAGGTCAGAAGTCTGTTTTTTGTAAATATAGTTTTATTGAAACACAGACATGCTTACTCACTCACATATTGTCTACGGATGCTTTCATGCTTTCATGCTACAAGGGCAGAGTTGAATCATTGTAACAAAAATAGTATGAGCTACAAAAAGTAAAATATTTTCTATCTGGTCCTTTCAAGAAAAAAGCTTGCTGACCTATGAGCTAAACTAGAGAGGTGGGAGTGGGAAGACTAGACCACAGACTGGAGAAACGACGGCAGCGAAATCCCCAGGAATCAGGGGCGGACGGCACGGCGGGACCGATTCACGGGAAAGGTTTAATTTAAGATGTTTTTCGGGTCTCTGGCCTGGGAGACAAAGGAAAGTGATTTCATTAACTCAGACAGGAACAAGAAGAAGCCAGCCCAGGAAGAAAGGGGAGGAGTTCCACGATACTCATGGTAGACATGCGAAGATGGCTGTGCCCACTTCTGGAGCCGAGGAGAGAGACCGTGACTGCAGACGTGGTCTCTGGGGACGAGAAGAAGATGGCCTGGAGAGGAGAGAACAAGAACCAGGCAAGATCCTGCAGAGCAGGTCTATTTAGGCAGCAGGGAAGGAAAAGAGAGGACAAGTGAAGAACTCAACGGAAAGGTAGAAATACCTTAGCACTGCGGAACTAACGAGAGGGGAAAACCTGGGGAGGGAGGATGGCCAGCAGTGTCAACGCCGTCCTAAGCGTCGAGCAAAGCGAGGATGTTCGGCAGGAGGTGACTGAACCCCTCAGGACATCGTTGGTATTTGGGGACAGAATCCAAGGGATGAACAGAAGGATGAATTGTGACGGCAAATGAAGACTAATTCTTTGAGATCTTTAGCCATGGAGGAAAGGTGAAGACCAGCTGGAAGCAGGATAGGGAAGCAGGTCTAAACAGGGCTTTCTTGGGGAGGGGGGGATTTGGGAAAAGCTTATTTTACACCAATGGCAGCAGACCCTGGCATGAGGACATTCCCCAGAGTGGGGACAGTTTACGGATCGCTCCTTTGCTTCCTTTGGAACACACATCACTGTTACGGCCTGAAAGGTTGAAGCTTCTGGAACCCGAGCACAAACTAAATGAAATAATGCTCCTTAACTCGGCCTGAGAAGCTTAAGTTTTCTAAAAGGAACCAAGGCCTTCATCTCTAGATCTCCATGTCAAGAACTTCCTATCCTTCAACTTCCAAAGGTAGGGAAAGCCATGATAAAACATGCCAAGTGGAGGAGAGGCTAATATCTGGAAACTCTGGCCTCCCAGATAGGACATCCCTCTGGCCTAAGCCCGGAAGCTTTGCCCCCAGGCTCGCCTTTATGGGGCCTGGGGTTCCAGCCCTCAGGAATGTGCCCCCTCCGCTGGGGTTCCCTTGCACCCATCAATTTAACGTTCAATTGCAGATAGCTTTACCTTAATGGGGGTGGAATAGAAACCAAAAACTTCCAACTGTGAAACCAAAAATTCTGGGTTTAAACCGACCATTCTCAACCGGGGTCTATTTTGCCCTCCAGGGGACACTTAGTAATGTCTAAAGACACTTTTGGTTGTCCCACTGGAGGTGGGATGCTACTGGGGTCTAATGGGTAGAAGTCAGGGATGCTGCTGAACATCGCATAATGTACAGGCCAGCCCCCCACAACAACGCCTCGTCAGGCCCAAACTGTTAAAAGTCCTGTCGGACGTGCGCCGAGCCACCTGTTCTACTGGAAAAGATGCCATTAATTCACACTAACATATAAAGATCGATACTGTATTAATGTGTACATCCCCCACTTCCTTTTTTCTAACAAATCCTCTATCTAGTTCAGGAAACCACCCATTCCCAGCCTCGAAGGGTAATTAATGCATGGCATTCCAAGTTTAAGGGTGAGCATGTAAGCTACACTGGCCCAATGGAACTGAAGGACTGGGGAAGTGGTATTAATAAATGTTTAACAATGGACTGTCCAGGGAAAAAACGTACATGGAGACATACGTACATTTATTATTATAAATTCTTACTGATCTAATGTATGTGTAGAACCCAACGTAGAAGCAAAATAAAACACATGTGTTCTTTATTGTAAATTCCAAACAGCCAGTTGATTTTCCCAGAATACTTTCAGTGGCTTTTACCATATTTATATCTATAGCCAACTTACAGTTACCACTGGCAGATGAGTATCATACTGGCATGAGTGTTGGCTGCTTTGTTTCATGAGCAAAACAATGAAGACAGAGAGCCAGAACTTCACTCATTTATCAACGATGTGACTTTCTTGCTGAATCAGGTAACATAAGAGAAACATATCCTCAAGCCTTTGTACTATGCATGACTATAACAGTCTCAGAACACTTTTTAAAGTTTAATCTGCATTACTGCTATTTCTCCACTACTCTCTCAAGTCTAGACGATCAAAAAACAACAAATCACTACCCGATTTATCGCATTTGCCCATTTCTGTGCTGTAAACGCTCCCATCGTGGCTGATGTCGAGCCATCAGCGTGGAGATGAGAGGGAAGTGCAGGACCACACACCGTACAGCGAGCCATCGTGCAGACACGACAGACGTACATCACGCGAGGGCACGGACAGAGGCAAAGCTAGGGAAACAAGTAGGAAGCGATGAGTTTTGGGTACTTACTGTCTTTGTTTTTCATGTCATTCATTTCACTCTACGTTTATGTAATTCAGTCTTTATTAACAGCTAGGTTTCGCAACCAGCTTGCAAAAGTCCTGAAAACTGGACAGCTGGATCTCACGAGCCAGCACAGGCCGAGTCCAGCACGCCAACGATCAGGGGAGAGGTTTTCTCTTTCTCTCCTGCAGAGTGTGAGTAAGGAAGCGAGTCGGCCTCGTTTCCACTAGCAGCCATTATAACCAGGAGAAGACCCAGCCTTGAGCCAAGGTTGGTGGTAAAGAAGGCAAAATGGAGAGAGAAAGAGTCTGATTCCTTGATGCCATCACTCTGGGATCAAACTGCGCCCAGAACTTCACCCTACCGCTGATCTTCGGCTCATGGCAAAATAACTCATGCCTTACTGTCCGAGCCAGCTTGTGTCATGGTTTTATGATATTTGTAACCAAGACCATCCCAACCAATATAGCTTGTTCTTGATTTCTTTTTTAGGAAACAATGGCTTAATGAAAGATATCATCTCTAATTATAGAAGTTTAGCCTTTGAAGTTGGGAAGAGTGTTTTTAGACCCTTTCAGAACCCTGAAGACACTTGGCCTATTTCATCCACGGGACAAGGATGCTTCACTTTTATTCCTTTCTCTGCCATCTGCCGATGCCAGGTTTGTCTTCAAAACCTCGGTTCACTCAGCTTCTTGTCCTCAAAGGCTTCTCTGAAGTCTCCCTTTTGCATTCGCCAAAACAAAGAAGATTCTCTGCCTCGATGCCCTTCATGTATATAAGTTGCATTTTTTTCTCATATCTGTGAGACTCCTAGCTTCCCAGAGGCCAGGTTGTTGTACCAATTTTTTCTGTACGTTCAGTGCCCAGCACATAGAAAATGCTCAATAAAGGTGTTAGGGACGGAACTGTGTCCCCTTAAAGTTCATACATTGAGGCCGTTGTGCCCCAGGGCAACTCTGTTTGGAGACAGGGCTTTCAAAGTGGTAGTTAAGGTTAAACGAGGTCACAGGCTGCATCCCTAACCCAACAGGATTGGCGTCCTTATAAGAACAGAAAGAGACACCAGAGGTGCTCGCACACAGAAAAGACCACGAAGCACAGGGCAAGAAGGTGGCCATCTGCACGCCGAGGAGAAAGGCTTCAGGAGAAACCATACTTGCTGGCACTTGATCTTGGACTTCTGGCCTCCAGAACCATGAGAAAAGAGGTGTCCGTGCCTTAGACCGCCCGGCCCGTGGTGTTCTGTTTTGGCAGCCCAGGCAAACTAATAAAAACGCAGCACTGAATGCATGAATAAGCGTCCTTTAAGAAAGATAGTTCGTCCACATATGTTAATCTATTACTATTAAGCACTTATTTGCTTTTGCTGCCCCAAGAGTATGAGTTCATCGAAATTCTAACAAGTTAATTTAATTCTATTTTGGTTTAAAGAAAGAAGAAAACAGCAAAAACAGCGTATCTCTCCGCCATGGAAAACATAAAGGTAGTTTCTGATATTTTTCTAATCTAATAATAAATTTCTAATTTCTGATTTTTTACTTCTCTTTTCAGGTTTGTTGTAAACAGAGAATGATGAACCCAGTCGAGACCTGGGAACTATACACACAAAGAGGAAATATGAGCAAAGAAAAGGGGTCGCTTTCATCTCCCATGAAAGCAAAGCTGTTTTTGTTGATACATATGGAAAAAATCAGGCCCAATTATACATTGTGATTTGGCACTGAGGTTGCAGGCTCACCCCTGGTCTTTTCTTTCTCCCCACAGATACACTATTTCAGTCACTGGAGCCCCCCAGTCCTTCATCACCAGCAAAGCCATTCCTTGAGAGATGGACCTAGGCAGAGGTGTTTCTATTGCTGACAAATGGGTGGAAATGGGGTTTCCCATCTGTCAACCCTAAGGAAGAAGAAGCCCACGTGGCCAGGGCAGCACTACAATAGGCCCCTAGTGGGGAGGATCACACACAGCTTCGGACCCAAGGGCACAGGTGCCCTTGTCTCAGCACCCTCCTTAGCCTCAGGGAACCCCCCAAAACTGGAGTCATTCTGTTACTTCACTAACTGCTGATTCCACTCGGGCTTTAGGGTGATAATAATCAATCCTCTTTTCTAATCTCCTCCTCTAAATACGGGATATTCTGCATTTTTAAGGTGGATATTCTGCATTTTTAAGATTATCAGGGTGTTTAAAGATCTGGTTCTGGGCCTGCTCTTTGCTAACTTACTATGTGGCCTTGGGTAAATTCCTGTCCCACTAAGAACCTTGGTCTCTTCCTCCGTGAAGCAAAGGGGTTTGACTAAGTGGTCTCCACGGTTCTTCCCAGCTGAAACCATCTCCTGTCATGCCCACTATAGCAGCAACTAGCCACGCGTGACTGTTTAAATTTAAAGTAATTAAAGTAAATTTAAAATGTGTTTCTTAAATCTCAATAACCACATTTCAAGGGCCTTAACAACCGCGTGTGGCCAGTGACTACCATACTGGACACCACGGATAAAGTATTTCCATGACTGCGGAAAGATCTACTGGACAGCCAAGCCAGCATCTAATGCTCTCATTTTATCATGATTATAAATAACGGCATAATTAAGCTTGACCGTTAAATAGCACTTTTGCATTTATAGCGTTTTTCAATACATTACATTTAACCACTCAAAATAGGTAAGAGAAGTATCTTATGTCTGCTTTATCAGACGAGGGCATTGGCTCAAAGATTTAACGACTTTGCTGCAGGGTCAGGCTGGCAATGAGCATATACATTTTCCAAATCCAGGGCTCTCTCTGCCACATAGCACTGAGTCACAGGAGGAAGACGTGTGTGGCCGAGCCACAGCCACTCGAACCCATGGCAGCACAGGCACTGCGACCCAGTCATTAAGAGCTGATCTCAAGATTTTGAACCTTAGCTTGAATTTTAACTAGGCGCGCCCTCGCTGTGTGACCACGGACAAGCCGCTTAATGTCTCTGGGCGCTTTTCCCCCCTCTGTCAAACGGGGATGGCGCCGTATCCACCGCTTATGACAACTACGTGAGCAGATACAAATAAAGCGTATAGCTCCCGAAGTCAGGCCCCGACAACCGTGGGCTAGAAGTTAACTACTGCGATAGTTGACATGTCACTACCTTTATTCTTGCATTCCCAAGGGACTCGTGGGCAGGCCTGGTTCGCCTGGCTGCCAGCTTGCTGAAGAAGAGATGCTACCCTCACACTTGACAGCTCCCTCTTTGAGACCTACCGAGCGATTTGGCTTCGCGGCCTCCTGTGGCGGTGACTCTCCGGATTAATTATAAGTCGTTCAGGAAGCGTTCTCTCGGAGGGAGCGGATTAACACGCCTGGGCAGCGTGCCATGAGCAAATGGCTTTTCCCCTTATAATTTTTCCAAACTATTTTGGTGCCGGGAACCCACCGCGTGGCTGCCCCCGAGGAGAGCCGGGTCCACGGAAGGTGCCACCGGTGCGTGTGGCCGCGGGGGGAGGGGCCCCCGCAGCCTCCCGCGGAGCCTTCCCTCCCGCAGGGGGGCCACGGCAGCCTGCCTGCAGAGCCGGCTCTGCCCCGACCGCGTTTACCTTCTGGGAAAGGCACGGGGGACACACGCGTCCCCCGGTGGCATCTTTTCCTTCCTTGTGCACCACAGTGGAGGGCCTCAGAGAATGACATTTGCCGCAACGGAGCTGCAGAGCGCGGGGGTCAGGCTGCCAAGCGCCGCTCCGCGAGGGGTCGGGGCCGCCGCGGAGTGCGACCGGCGGGCTCGGGCCTGACTCTCGTGGGGCCTTGTGTGAGGCTGAAGGAGCGAGGAAGCATCTTCGGGCTGCGCTTCATTTCTCCAGGAGCCAGGAATGGGACTACGGTGGCTCCCCAGGTGCCTTGGTCCAGGACAATGAATCGCTTTTGCCACCAGACGCAGCTACTGGGTATCGAGGTACACAAGGTGTGGCGTGAGCCACTGACACGCTTGTTCGTGGAGTCGTTTCGCTGGCCTCCGCGGGGCACGACCGCCAGAGCCAGGTGCACAGCCGCGGAGGGGAGGCCCCCCCCCTCCCTCCCTCCCTCCCTCACACGCTCGCTGTTCATTCGTCCTTCCAATGCCTCACCGAGCGCTTGTCCTTGGGACGGTTCCGAGGTCTAGTTCCTCGTGCAAGAACCTCGGAAACCAGTTGGGGAGCCCAAAGGATGAAAGCAAAAGTCGGTGACCTACTAGTAAGTGCTAAAACTGGGACCCGCGCGAAGGGCTGAGGGCTGCTCCCGGAGGAGATGGCACCTGAGCGGCGTCTCAGGGCCTGAATGGGAATTCAGAGGTGCTGGGGTGCGGGATGGGGGTACCAGGGGAGAGATCTTTGTGCGGCCCTGTTGACCGCTGTACTCTGAGAGATGTGGAAGGCCTTCGCAGCGTTTTGGGGAGAGGCGTGATGGGATCTGAACATATATGATCATGGGGTCTCTCTAGCTAGTGTGTTGACTACAGATTGTTGAGAGAAAGGGTGGAAGCAAAAAGACCCGTCTGGGGGGCTCTTCCGATTATTCAAGTGACAGGTGACAGGGGCCGGGTAACCCAAGTCCCTAGCAATGCCTGGTGCAGAGTAGACGCAGAATCAGTGTTGAAGGAAGGAGCCAAACAGGCGTTACTCATCCACTCCTGACGGGTTTTACCCGTCTGGCCAGACCAAACCTTCTCCCTCCTTCAGCAGCTCTCGGTGTTTTGAGGCTCACTCTCCAGTAATAGCCTCTACCTTCCCATTCCTTGCTCTAATGTGCCTCCAAGTCTTCGAATAACCACTAGGTCCACCGAGTTTCCCTTCACGGTAGCTTCTCTGGATCTGAGTGCTTTGCAGGTACCACCTGCTCTGTCTCTGGGGCGGTAGCAACGCCCCCTACCTCCTTCCATAGAATCAAGGGGATCCTGCTTTGGAGAATAACACTGGATCAAGCCAAACCTGAGCACAGGAGAACCCAAAAGATTCCCACGGACGCGAGTATCACTCTGAGGGTTCAGTCCAAGAGGCATGGGATGACAGATCCCTCAACAGCGCACGAGGACCATGAACAGACGCGATTCTTCCCCAAGCTCTTAGGAGAGCCTGGCTGTCTCACGGGAGACGCCCCTCTTTTGCTTCATCTCTGCCCCTCACGTGGTGAACAGTGTCCGTCACAGAAAGCTTGGAGACGAAAATGTCTCCACAGGCCTGATTCCTTTCTTTGAAAGCATAATAACACTCAAGAATGACAACAATGTAAATCGCTCGATCATTAGGCAGAATCCCGGCGAATTAAAATTGCTTACATCAGGGGAAGATCAGGTCAGCTGTCTTGAAGGGGACCAGAGTGCCGGGCTTTGCTGACTGCAGGCCTTTCAAAAGCAAATCTTGTCAGAGCCCCACGGTCAGTCTCCACGGAACGGAGAGACCGACCCCTGATAAGATGATTCTTGTCTGGAAAAGGACAAACGACGGTGCCGCTCAGGCTCCCAGACCCCTTCATCACCCACCCCACAAAGACGAATCACCCTGGAAATGCTGACAGGAGCCTAGGTGTGTCTCACCCAGCACAGGCTACCTCTGCCCATGAGACAAGGAGCCAGCAAATGAGCTGCCCACAAGTTCAAGATGTCCTCTCGTGAGAAAAGTTACATTCAAATCACCAGGCAAACCCAGGAAGGTCTGATGCCCCAAGGGGTGGGGGGAAATCCTAAAAGCAAAATAGAGCCACTCTGTCTCAGGACTGGGGACAGCCCGAGAAATTCTGTTGCCTGAAACAAATAACAGGAAAAATATGTCAGATGTGTGGCCGTGGCATAAATCACGAACAAAAACACAATTATAAGACTCCAGAGGGTGGGCGGAGCAGGCGCTTGAGTACAAATCTTGATAACTATTGAATACAATTTTCACTGCCGAGAGGCAGGCAGTTTGTAACCGAGTTTATTTTAGGATGTCAAGAGTGACGCCCTGGGAAGCCATGGTGGTGTGTTCCTTTTTCTTTTTTAATTTTCATTTAAAATAAAGTAAAATTTATCCTCCCCCAAAAAAGGGAGTTGATTCTTTCCGAGTAGACCACAATGAAGACCTCAGGTGGCCACAAGGACAGGAGGGAACCAGCCCGGACGACTAAACCGAGGCGCCCGTCTCCCAGCTGTCCCAGAACCACACGGTCCATTTCCTGTTCACCCTCGGTGTTTACGAGTGAGTCTTGACTTTGATGTGTGCTTTGTGATCGGGGCCCTCATTCGTGCACTCTCTCCCAGTGGGGTAAAGGAGCATCCGGTGGGTGAAGGTACAGTGCTTAATGCTCAGATTCTGAAATCTGCCTGGGTTCGAATTCCACCCCATTTGACTTATTAGTTGGGTAATCTCAGGGAATTTGCTTAATAGCTCTGTAGCCACCCTCACCCCCCTTCTCGGTAGGACAGAAATAAAAATAAATATAAATAAAGCAGTCAAGAAGATCAAATTAGGTCATCCACGTAAATCACGTAGCTACCATGAAATATTTGTAGACTTGAATGAAGAACAGAGTGGATATGAGAAGGCAAGAAAGGAACAGGGTTTGTATAATGCATGAAACTTGTAAGATAACTCTCGTCCCTCGATCGACTCAATAAAAGCAACAGCAAGAACCTGAAGCAAATTCGTTTTCATTTGGGGAAAATTTTTATATATATATATTTTAAAAATTAACAGGAGAATACGGTTAAGGTGGATGGCAATCAAGAAGGCCGGGTATTATAGATGCTAAAATAGAAGCCAGTGATCAAAAGTGGTCTGGAGAAAATGCAGAAAGAGCCAGAAAAGGCTTATCTGCTGCCTCTGAGCGTGGCCATGCTCTGTTATGTGGCAAGGAATCTTCCTAGTCTGTCATAAGAAATTTAAAATAGAAGACACGAGAACCAGCCTCCTCAGGAGATGACAGCCCAGGATAGAAAAGAAAGGGCCAGCGATTCACTTTCATGATGCTACATGACTCTCAAATGTTGTCTAAATCATAACCGCCCAATGAAGTAAGTACACACTCCCACTTTACAAATGAGGAGACTCGGGGCTCAGGGAGAGACCCAAAGTCATGCCACCAGTTACGCGGAGAAGCGAGGGTTACAGCCAAGCGTGTCTGACTTCCCGGCCAGTGGATCTAAGCCTCGAAGGTCACTGGCCTCACTTGGAAAGAGATTTCAGTGGACCTACTATGACCATTAATAAGCCAGTCTCTCATTCGTGGCAGTGGGCACAATGGGGAAAGGACCTTTATCCTCCCCCTTACTGGTGCTCCCTGCTCCCGAAGCGCAGGTCCCCACGGGCACGCTTCTGCAAGGCAAGCTGAGGTTTCGGTGTCTCACCACGTCAGGCTGTCAAGCAGGACAGAAAAGGCCATTTTAACGATGCGTCTTATTTTCCACCGAATTAGCACCGACACACTTAGGGGTGTTCGGGGTGACGTCTGACTTGTCAGCTGCTGGCGAACACAGACCCACGGGTGTCCCTCTCATCCGCGGGGGTGGGGACAGAGGGATTCCCCATCCGAAGGTCGTTGCCCCTGGTGCGGGGATCGACAAAGCATGGCCCCTTCTCTTCTCTGCCGGTGCGTCTGGCAGCGTCTGGCATCGCAGCGGCCGAGGGCGACGGACCTCCCTTCGAAGCGCAGGAATTTCTCGTGATCCTTTACACCGAGGGAGCCCGGCCCGGAGGGAGTGAAGCAACAGGGCTACCCCCTCTTTCGCCCGGGAATAGAAGCTGCATTATATCAACTGTCCACCACCGTGGATCCCCCTCCTCTCGATTTACAAAGTGGAAACAGATGAATTCAATCAAACATAAGCCCCCCGAATTATGGTTTCCTTTCTACCTTGTGGTAAAGGAGTTTATACATAATTGGCACATGATTTTCTCCAGTGGTTTCAAGTCGTTCCCCAACGTAAAAAGGAACCTTTCAGTTTGGGGAGGAGATGGTTTTGTTTCAAACCAATCCATCATGCCTTCCAACGGCAAAGAGGGTGGGTCACCGGAGTGAAACCGAGAAAGCAGCGGGTGGGTCATGGCCTCGGTGGCTGAAATTGGGCAGATGGAGGCAGGCAGTGGGTCCATGAGCGGAGAGGCACAAAAACCTCCTTTAGGCAGTTGTGGTCGTTCTGGGTAATGAGACTGTCACAGTTGAGATGGAAAGTCACTGACTCCCCCACACTGAGCCTTAGAGACTCCGTCACTGGACGCTGAGATAGAGAGGTAAGTCCTTCTCTTTTTCTAGGTCAAGGTCAGCCAACACCCAAAGACTCCACCTTTTACAGACAGCAGATCAAAAGCACCCTCCACCAGCAAGAGCCAATTTACATAATTGGCTGGCACCAAAAATCAACATCGTCACCATTCAGCTATGTTTACGCAGGTCTTTAATGAAAGTCAACATAGAAAACAAGGCAAGACCACTTTGCACTTGGCTTTAAAAAGCTGGCTTTGGAGCCTGAGAGGTTTTCCTAAATTACTATTAACAAAGTCAACAGGTTAATATGTTTTCAAGGCTTCATCCAAACGGGGCACCTAGATAATGACCCTATTACTCTAAGGTAAACAAAAGGGCAATTGTGTTCACCCCGGGATTAGGAGGTGTCTTAAAAGCTCTTTCATATTTATTTTCCACAATTTAGCGAGCCCAACAGGGAAAACGTTGGCGTTCGTTAGAGAGGACGGCTTGCACGTCGTGGAAACAACGGGTCACTCCAGGTTCTCCAGGCCTTAAAGATGCAGTTAGGAGCTGTACGGAGAGCGGAGGCCTGCACGCTCTCCCTGGGGATGCTGGGTACAAATTCAGAATGATGGAACCATCACGCGGTGATAGAGAATATCTGCCACCAGCTGCTATTGATTTCCGCTTTCCTTGTCATCGAGGAAGTCTGCGTCGCTCAGAAATGGATACTCTTCCGAGCTCGGGAGATCCGAATGTGGCTGCTTGGGGTGCTGCACTGAGTCTGGCTCCTCTTAGATCCCAGAGAGGCAGGAGCCAGGAGCTCTGGCTCTCAGAAGAGAGTAACCTGGCAGGACCCTGGGGCCCCGTGTGCACCGAATGGTGGCAGCCAAAGGTCCTAGGAGAAACTTGGAGGGAATAGTACTGAAATCAAAGCCCGGACCATCAGCCCACTGGGCCAGGTGGAAAGGGACCACCGGAGGCGCAACAGTGGTTTGGAGACTGTGAAACAGCCCCCGAGAACTAGCCCTGCGACCACGATTTATCGGCCCCGCCATTTGCGGCCCCCCTAAGGTGGCCCCAGTGACCCCTGCCTCCTGGTATTGCAGCCTGGTGCAATCCCATCCCCACAGGTGTGGCCTGGACCTGGTGACGAGCTTCTAACTGATAGAATATGGCAAAAACGATGAGATGCTATGTCCCAGATTTAGGCTACTATCAAGGAAAAGTAGAGCCAGGTGGACGTTAGAGCAGCGAAGGCAAATTGTATTCAGGAACTGTTGCAGTAGGGGAAGAGAGGCCTCCGTATAAACTGGGCTCGATTCTGAATACAGGGAGGATAAGTGAGGATTTATGGCCAAGAAATGGGGAGGGGGTCAGTGGGTGGAAAACCACTGAGGAAAGACGAGGGGCCGGGGAGGTATGCTAACCCGACTCAGCAGGGTTCTTGCTGAAGAATCTTGCCAAGGGGATGAGATACAGGAGGACGGGGCCGTCGCACAGAGGAGTTTGGTCAGATATCGAGATGGTCAGATACCAAGGGCAGGGGATTCTGGCTAAACCGACTCGGCGGAATTCTTGCCGGAAGTGGCCTACGCAGGCCCCCGAAGCTGGGGGCTTAAAGGCTTAGAGGAGTCTGACTGGAGTCGGGTCGGGAGTCTCTGTCACTGAAAAGAGCTGTGGCTTCCGTGTTTCACAGGCTTCTTGCTCTCTCACTCTCTCACTTTGATGGAATTCAGCAGCTATGGCAGGAGCTGCCGATGGAGAGGCCCACGCGGCAAGGAACTGCGGATGGCCTCCAGCCGACAGGAGGCAAAAAACCCGGGCTCTCAGTCCAATGGGCCTCGAGGAACTGAATTCTGCCAACGACCGCGTGAGTGAGCTGAGAGTGGGTCGTCTTCCCTCAGCCTTCAAATGCGACCTTGGCCCCTGCTGACACCACGACTGTGACCTTGGGAAAGACCCTGTGGCAGAGGCCCCTCGCTAAGCCACACCTGCCCTACAGAAGTTATGAAATAATAATGTTTGTTATTTTAAGCTGCTAGGTTTGGGGGATAATTTCTTACGCAGTGAAAGAAAAGTAATACAGATCCTCTGCGGTCCCAGTTGGGAAGGGAGCCACTGAGGGTCCTCGCCGACGACCCTCAGAGCTCCTGGGGGACCTAGGGGCTGGCATGGCGGTTTCTCCATTTGACACAGAATTAAAGGAGCAGGAGTCCTGCTGTAACTCACCATCATCCGTCAACACGGCAAACCACAAGGGACACAGCCCTTGCGGAACATCGGCACGAGGCAAAGGGAAGAGGAAGGAAAGCTACCAGGGCATTCTCTCCAGATACGCCTCATGACTAAACGGAGCAGAATCCACGTCCAGGATGATAGCAACCAAATGGAAGAAACCCACAGGGTTTACAGAGTGTTTTATATCTGTGATGTCATCCAACCCTCACAAACACTCTGCAAATTTCTTTTCGGACCTCGAGGGATCGTTTAGAAGGATTGGCAGAGGACCGCGCTTTCCCACAGACCCAGATCGGAAGGATGCTGCTTCTGTGTTCGAGAAGAAGACTGACCACTTTGACCAAGCACAGAGCTTCAAGTAAGGAAGGAAGGGGCCGCCTGCTTAGCCAGCCAAATGGGCCACATCGAGCCCGGCCTACACACAGAGAGAAATGTTGTAAGTAGATCACCCTCATACCCCTGCCCCAGAGGGCACGCCATCTCCAATTCTGCAGATGAAGACATTAAAATTTGCAGAACTCGTGCAAAGCAGCATAGCCAAGACATGGTACATGAGGAAACTGGGCCCAGGACCCATCTCATACCCTGTGGCTTTTCCCCATCCCAACTTGAGTTGTACACTAGTTAGTATGCAAATCCAGGTTCAGACGCAGCTTCTGCGTTCTTACCCATTCCAGACTTTTGCTAGTACCATTCCCTCGACACGAGTGGCCCTTTTTGTCTTATGCACTCGACTAAACCCTGCTCCATCTTTAAGACCCAGGAATCTCTTCCTGCTCCTCCCTGCCTGCCCCCTCTTCCCCTCTGTGCTCTCATTATACTCTGGGCATCTCTCCACGGCCACTTGACATCGCATGACAGCGTCGTTACCCGGATGTGTGCCTGCCTCCCGCACCAGCCGGGGACAGAAACCTGGCAGCGAAGCATGTGCGAGCGACGGAAGTCTGAGAGCAGAGCACGCCATCCACACCCACGAGTGGCCGCGCGTGAAATGAAAAGACGGGCCGAGGAGTGGGTTCCCATGCTCACTGCCTTGGACATAGACTCAGCCTTGTTGCTTGCTGTCTTCTCAGAGCAAAGTGGTCATACAAACACCTCGAATTAGCCTATATATATATATATATCTTTCTGGATTCAAATCGAGCACATCCGCTAAGGGTGAGAAGTCTCGCAGTTTAAAAGAGGTACATGAACGCCTCTGATCTAACATTCCCAGAATGCATTTGATCATGGCCTGTCCCTCCTCTTCTCTCTTTTCCACATCATCTGCAGGATCCCCGTTCCAGGGCCCCCCCAAGAAACGTGAGTATGACGGAAGCGTGTTTAAGCTACCGAATCAAGCAGACCGCAGGGCGACTCTCCGCTCCGCCATGTTCCAGCAACGTGGGCAACTCATGTGCATTCTCAGAGCCTGAGCAGCTTCCCCTCTGCAAAAACAGACAGCAATGTCCACCTTGGAGGCCGTCGTGAGGATTAAGAGACGCCTTAAGTAAACCACACGGCCCTCGTTAGATTCTCGGTCGCTAATTCGCTTTCCGCAGCATGGCCTTATCTTTACCCCGCAGCCCTATCTAGACAGCCTTGAAACTGCTGGCAACGTCAAACGCCAGCTTCATGGTTAGTTGGTTTCTAGGACACCAAACGAACACCAAGCTCTACTGAAAAAAAATTTTTTTTTCTAAATCAACCTAAAACAATACGTATTGCAGGCTAGCAGCAGACCCTCCTGTTGGAACTGACTAATCCCTCTTTCCGAATAACGGCTGCCTTTGTGCCATGAATATCAGACGACCACGATGCAGACAACAAAGCTGACCGTCCCGGCGCCTGCGAGACGCTCAGTTATAAATTAGTCCCCAACCAGAGGACCGGGGCCACCAGGGTACTATTCAGAACACATGGCAGACACAACCTTCATTTTGTTTCTCTTCCTTTGAATAAAACTATGTCTGATGCTTCACCTACAATGAAAACATTCTCCCAGTTGTAAAAAACAAAAGTAGTAACAGACTTCGTAGGCATGCATAAGCATGAGATAATTGTGCTTCTCAGTTCGTTGATGTCAAACCCCCCTGCCCAACCGACCTGGGTGTGATAATGTACGCCTTGTTGTGTGGCAGTTCCTCAAAATATTATTCATAGGAGGTTTGTAATAACAAAGCATTTCCATAATAAATACTGGTCACAAGAGTCTTCTATCGAGGAAAAGCCTGCTGACCTCGCTCACATTCCCTACCCTTGATTCGAGATTAAATTTCGCTTTTTTAATCAAAGATTCTTAAATCCTAAGAACTCCAAACCTTGAAACTGATACCCTTTTTTTAAAAGAAAAATTATACCGGAACTGTCAGAAGGAGCAGTCAAAATGACATGAGGCAAATCAGATGACGTGTGTGTGAGAGGTTTTCTTTAGTTCAGCTGTCAAGAAAACATCGAGGTGTCTTATCTCCCCAAAAGCCTCAAAGCCATGGTCTCAGGCCCGGCAAGCCAAAATTGTTTTAAGAAAAAATAAAGGCACAAAAGGCTTCTCAGGAAATTCACATTTAAAGTGTTACTTAAGCTCACAGCCTGGACCAGTAAGAAACAGGAACCCAGGAGACAGCAGCGGGCAAATGAAAGAAGAAATTATTTATACTAAAGATCAAACCCTGTGAATAAGAACTCTAAAGAGACCAGGTTGTTTAATTATTCTACCCTACTACTCTATCAAATATTCCTTCAAGTAAGTAATTCAGGATTTAGGCCTCAGAAATTTAATTCTTATACATAATTTTGTTGGAGGAGCATTTGTTAGAATGCAATTAGGCTTTCCATTTTGATTGAAAAGGGAGCCTACTTTTTAAAAATCCCTTTATAATGAAGTATTAGCAACTTCTCTTGAGGAGTCACTATCTCAGATCATGGATAGTACAGCAGAGTCGAATCTGTGGCTAGGCGACTTAGGACATATTGACTATTAAAGTCTCTGTGTTTGAAAGTTAACTGAGACACCATTTGCCTTGGCCCTTAAAAAATATTTGGAAAGAGTTTGCATGCACTCTCCTGTTTTTTTTTAATGACTATATTATGGCCATAAGAGAATGAATTACTGTCCCCAATTTTCACCATCCTTTGCCCTCGTCTCATCGTGGGCAAAGTGCACTTCTTTACTTACATTCAATCAGAGAAGCAGAATCATGAGGAAATGCTGGATTTATTATACGAATTACATCTTGCACAATGTAGGGAGCGGGTTAAGCAACCCATGTAAGGGTGTTGTACTTGCATCTGGCGCTGGCCCCAAAGCCAGCGCGTGGGAAGGAGAGCTGTATGTGCATAGGGAACAGCAGTGGCCAACTAGAGCCCCAAAGATGAGCTAGTTCCCACGTGGGCGCCTCACTGCCTCCATGCCCTCAACATTCACGCAGATCTACAGAAGAGCTGGTGCATTCCTTCCCCCCATGGAATTGCCCGTGAACTTGGCCCATGATCCAGAGAAGCCAAAGAACAGGATCTAGTAGATGATCAAGGCACTGCAGTCCAGCTATGCTTCACGCCCACAAGATGAGCCAGCAGGTCCTCATCGGCGATTTGTGACAGTTGTAGACATGGCCGTGGCTTCACTTCTACCACCCGAATCATGTACACATTTCCCTTGGGGCCAACTCCACTCAGGAATCCTGCAGGGAAGGTCATTCTGAGATCGAAAAGCTCCAGCCTGGCTAAGCCAGCACACTGCCCCTGACTTTGAGCTCAGCCACCTGGCTCGCCTTGGCCAATGCCATGTAGACAGAAATGACAGCATACCAGATCACTATCCAGGATACTTAAGAGACCTGAATTTCCGCTTGGCCACTTGTATCATCTTGACCAGAACCGAAGAGATAACAGAGCAACTCGACACAACTCCAGTGGCCACAGCCTAAAACAGAAGACCCCAAGCCAAGCCACAACTAGATAAGCTGAACCACAGCCAGCTGGCAGATGTGTGAGCAACAGTAAGTGATTGTGGAAGCCCCTGAGCTGGGGGAAGTAACCGAAACAGACCTAACTTTACTTTGATGATTAAGGACTCATCTCTCCACCCGTTTCTCTCATGATCCCAAATTCCTGCCATGGACCAGTGTCCTGCAGCCCACAGGCCTATGCCCACAGAGTGATGCAGACTGATGCTCTACGACAGGAACCTAGCCCACCTGCCTATTTTCAGGACATTCTTCTCTTAAAAATAGTAGGAAACAGCAT
The DNA here is from genome assembly GCF_014176215.1 of Rousettus aegyptiacus. Taxonomy (NCBI): domain Eukaryota; kingdom Metazoa; phylum Chordata; class Mammalia; order Chiroptera; family Pteropodidae; genus Rousettus; species Rousettus aegyptiacus. The sequence goes on along the minus strand of NW_023416288.1, from coordinate 39,396,156 downwards.
CAACTCAATATTAAATCCCAAGTATGGCTACGACAATACAAAACTTTCAGAAATACAGTTTCAAAAATGCGCAAGTCCTACATGGAGACAAACCTAAAGTCCAATTGAGGACATGAAGAAATAGAAAGACACGTGATGTTCCTACTTGGGAAGAATCAGCATTGTCAAGAGGATGGTTCTCCAGATTAAATTATGAATGTCATACAATTGCATTTAAAATCCCGCGGGGTTTGGGGGATGAGGGAAGCTTGGCGAGCATCATGAGGGAGAAGAATAGCGATGAGAATAGCCAAGAAATACTTCTCCAAGATAAGTAAAGTACACTCAGAACCTGCCCACCAAGATCCTACTGGCCTAAGGACACCCTGTTCCTCAAAGACCCCATTTTCTTGGCTCCCTCTCAAGGACGTGCCCGGGATCTCTGTGTAGACTCAATAAAAGCCAACGAGATAGACGTGCGTGTGCGTGCGCGCGCGCGCACACACACACACACACACACACAAATAAGTCTTTGTGTGTGAATGTTTGTGTGGGTTTCTGTTTTTAGGCGTGCCTCTCCATTCTTGGAGCTACTTTAAAAGTCTGAAAGTTGAGATTTGTCATTGGGCAAGAGAGAGCAAAAAGAGGCAATGCAGTGGCTTCTGAAGACACCCCTGGTGGTGCAGAAGGCGTCAGGGCTTGGTGGCGTTTAGACTCACAACAGGCCAGGGGTGGGAGGGTGATGTGAAAAGTTTCAAGTTTTGCAGGGGATCCAAGGGGGACAAAGTTAAGGTTTTATAGTTTGGTCTTTCAGAAAAAAGGCTTCGCTGACACTCAAAAGTCTTCTGGTTTTTGTTGTTGTTGCTGTTGTTTTGTTTGTTTATTTGTTTCTTTGTTTTTACCATAAAAGCTCTGAGTACCAGAGAAATCACTTGCTAGCCATGGGGACTCAACTGTTGATTTTCCCGACTGCTGGGCTGGTCCTCACATGAGTAGCATCAGCTACAGCCTTTTGAGTCAAAGGCTTTTACTGCAATAAGATTTTGTGAGAGAGCTCAAGCGAATAAGCTTACATTAGCCAACAGACAGTCCCTGGCTCTTTCTGCGGGCCAGGGCCAAGGGGAACCCAGAGAGAAACCTGATAGGGATTCTGCTCCCCAAAGGGCTGCCGCTGAGAATGGGGCCCAGACATGGAGTTAGGTCTGAATGTGGCAAGACAGTGAAGCCAGGCAAAGGGTAAAAAGAGTAGAAAGTTCTGGGTTTAGATGCTTCTCATATGGACCATATCACCCTGAGCGAATCACCTGTAGAAGGAGAGTAATCCTGCTCCCTTGGTAGATCCTGGTGGGATTAAATAAGAAAATTACGTTGTGCCTCACATACAGTAGCACCTGGATGACACTTTGCATATTAATGAATGTTGAAAATAGTGTTGCAAGTGCTGGGCTGTAGGCACATTTGATAGGCAGCAGGGGCCAAAAACAGGACTGTTTGAGCCTGGGGAAGTTCCAATTGGCTTCTCGTAGGACGTGATGTTTGAGCTGGAGCTTCAAGAACGAATGGGATTTCAACAGCTGATGATGAGGGAAGGCTTTCCAGGGTGAGGAAAGAGCACGAGCAGAAGGACGGAGGTGAAAAGCGACATGATCAGCGAAGGCGGGAGAGCCAGGCAAGGCCTCAGAAGCAGAAGGGCTCAGGCCACGGGGCGCCCCGTGTCCCATGCTGACGATGGGTGGTCGTGGAAGGTTGTGATGCAGGTCAAGATAACACCCATTTCTTTATACCACTTTCCCTTCTAAATTTGAAACCTTCCTAGCTAGAGAAAAGCAAACAAGGGATGGCTAAGAAGGAAGTGGCCCAGAACCCCCTGGTCCATTACGCCACAAACCCTGCGCAGTGCCTTACACGGCCTGGCGTGGGACCCAGCCTCCCACCAAACCTCGGCGGGGCGAGCCTGGTCACCAGGCTGTTCCGTTTTCCCAGAGCCCCTTCAGGTATAAGAAAATATTTTTCCACTGAGAGTCTACTAAATGTCATGTCTAATTTAATCCTAAATACATTGCCATAGAAAAAGAAGTCAATGAGTAAACCTCTCCTAGGTCCCCGATTTTTTGTTTCTCTAGCCCTTCACCCACATCTCCGTTCCATCTTTTTCTTTCTTTCTTTTTTTTTTCTTTTTCTCTGCAAGGGAAGTAGAAGCGAAAGGGAGAGACGGATCCACGCTCACTAATTTGTTTTCCATCCTCAGCCCCGAATTTCTTTCTCTCTGACCTGCACTGAGACAGGACAGTGCCAAGGGGAGACTAACTTATTTATCTTAAAAGCGTAAATTAGTTCCAATTATCAGAATCCCAATTATATCCAAGTAAGCACCTCTTGCTTCTCCTTAAATGTTTTGGTTTTCTCAGCTGCTCATTCAAGGTTTAACAGGGGGGCAGGAGGTCAGAAAGTCAGAGAGACATTTAGCTTTGCTGTAGATCAAAGCCCCCTCCCCCTTCCACCTCTCTTTCTTTCCTGCTCTTCCCCACGGGGAGACCTGAAATGATTTTGATCAGATGATGGGAAGAGTGTTGGTTAGGAACTGGAGACCTGGCTTAGCATCGGGTTGCCACTGAACTTGAAAAATTGACACCCGAGACCCCTTCCCATTTCCACTGTGATGATTTCAAGATTCTGACTCAGATTTACCTTTTGTTTCTGAATTCGTACATACTCAGTTCGACTTCAGATTATTTATTGAAACCTCATGTGTTGTACGAGTTAGCACGAAGCTACTCCAAGTGTGGTCATGGGCCCAGGCCGGTCTGCAAACTGTCACTGGTCTGCGATGAGATCAGCAGGCAAGTTGAGAGTAAGCAATTTGGCAACATGGCATGGCCATGACATCCAAGAGTGTGACGGTGGCCTCATTTGGTTGCCTTCGCATGATGTCACGAACTGTGTCCTACTTATGTGCAGTGGGACCACATGTGAAATAAAATGAAAACAAAAAGAAACAAATACTCCAGCCAGGTGATGAAGGTCAGCATCAATGGTCATAAATAACGTCGAGAGTGTGTACCCTTGATACGATGTGATGAATACGGAGCTTTACCACGAGGGTTTTATTCCCAGTAGCCCGTTAGCCCAGGCGCATCATGAGAAAAACAGCAGACGACTTCCAATAATGAGACGGTCTGCAAAATACTTGACCAATACACCTCAAAACTATAGAGGTCATCAAAAACAAGGCAAGCCCAAAAAACTGTCTCAGCCAAAAAGAGCTCAGGAGACACGCCAGTTCAATGTGATGAGGTACCGTGGAGGGGGTCAGATAAAGAACATTACATAAAAACTAAAAAAATCCAAATAACCACGGACTTTATCTGTAAGAGGAAAAAAAAGAAAAAACTCAGGTAAGAATTGCTCTATATACATTAATTTATTTAATTCTCATGAAAGCCCTGGGCAATATGAAGAATGGGCATTACGGTTGCCGTTTTAGGGATTTTCTGGATGAGGAGTCCCAGTTAGTGAGCTATGAAAGGACAAGGTTTGAATCCACTTCTCTCGACTTTCTTCTCTCTTGCTCTTATCTACTCGTTTTTCCCCCACGTACTACTTAGGAGGGGACAAAAACGCACTCAGAGTTTGGGGAAGGCCCAGTACGTTCGAAATGTCTGTGTTGTCATTTCTCGGCTGCGTCCTGGAACGATGGCTGTACTTGAACAAACCACGTGAACCTGGCATTGGCGAACCTCCGGACTTCACGACAGTGACCTCGAAGAAAGCCCTGGGATCACCCTCGGCTCTCCCCAGCCTGGCACCACTGGCTTCGTCCCCAAAGGATTGAGCTCAACATTTCTCACACGCAGCAGTGTGACTCAGCTCCAGCCGCACTTGTGACCATCACTTGCCAGGGACACAGACGTGCCCGCCATCGAAACTCACATGGTACGATATTTCGGAGCGGAACCTGACTAAGGTCATAGAGAGGAGCAGAGCCCATGACAGACCGGTAAGGAAAGGTGCAGTGGGAAACGACGGGCTTCAAAGGCGCAGAGCCGCCCAGGGGGTGTCGCAGTCACGTCCCGAGAAGTCAAGAGGAGTGAACCTTCTGACGGGGCCAGCAGACGCCCGCATTGTCGCAACAACATGCCCTCGCCCCTTCTTCCTGACCAGTGAGCCCCAGCGATTCGGGGAGCAGCCACATGCCTACTGAAAGACTGTGCTTCCTTCTTCGCAGATGGAATGCATGTGACACAGTCCGAGTCAAATTACGGAAGCTGAAGTTATTGCATGAAGTTTCCAGAACAGCTGCTTACTACGCGGGGACAGGAGCAGAGGGAGCAGAAGGCGGCTCTCTCCTGCGCCCCCTTTGTCCTGCCCACGTCCGGAAGACGATGTGGGTGAAATGGGGCAACCAGCGGTCCGCAGTGAAGAATAGCGAGAGGCGGCCGAGGACCTGGATCCCGACACCCGTGACCCACATCGCACACTCGTCAGACATGTACCTCCAGATGGCTCATTGCTATCTAAGAAAAACAGAACCAGAAATTTGTTTAAGCCTCTGCTTTGGGGGCTCTGCTTCTCCCAGTCGAAACTAATTCCTGATCTACACAACAGGCAATTTCATTTCTACCATTAATTTGGAAGTAGTGTGTCCCAGCTTCGCATGCTCTAGAGTTTCATGCAGCCAATGCCCCTTGAAATAGCCAGGCCATCCTGTGGGGACCTGGCAACCCTTTTGTAGAACTGCGTGTTTTGTTTCGGGGGTGTCTGTCTTTGCCGTAAAGCGAGCCGATCTACACGCACAGCATGTGATAAGCATGAAGCAACCCGACTGGTTTTATTAGTTTTCCTTGGGCTTCGGTCTAAAAAAGGTTTCTCGCTGAGTTGATTTCACCCCCGATAACTTCCTTCACACTCCACTTCCTAATCGAAAAAGGCCCACATCAGGGGTAGAGAAACAGAGACCAGTCCTTTCCCAGCTCTCCCCTGGGACTCCTTTGCTCTTTACTGCACCGCCGGGCTGGCTTAGTGAAAGCAGTTTGACGTCCAGAATCCCCTGGCAGCCTTCCACGGGTCTGTCTGCTTCGTCAGAAAGCTCCGATCAGTAAGTCTGTGGGCTGAGGGGAGTCTGATCTCACTCGTGGTGTTGCCACGCTTTGTTCTGTTCCTGATACGTTCCGTTTTCACAATGGTTTTGTTCTTTTCGAGGCCTGAGAGCTGACGCGATCTTGGAAAGTGAAACGTGCTTCCCTAAATTCTGGCCCGCACTCCCTCAGGTGACGCTCTCCAAGTCATTAACCTACAGGTAAACCTCGGAGGAGGAGGAGGAGGAGGAGGAAAAGGGCTTTTTTTGTGTGTGTGCTGGATTCCAAGGGCTACCTTCCTGAAAGACTTGACTTTACCATTGTGAGTTACAACGCCGCTTTTCTAAATGAAACCAAATGGGGAAGGCCAACGCATAAAACCAACGGAAGCGGAGCTGTTTTGTCTAAAGTGAAGACAGGTAAGGAAAGGGAAGGGGCAGGTGATGGGGAGGCAGCCGAGAGTCCCTACAGCTTAGCCATAGCCTTTCCCCTAGGATTTCCATGGGACGTACCCAAGGAACCCTGGGGTTCCAAGGAACACAGTTTGAAAACCACCTTGCCAATACGCCTAGAGTGGCAAAAGAGATTGTTTCATCATTGCCTTGAAGAAAAGCAAGCTAAAGACAACTTGAATCTAGAGCACTGGGGACTTGGGTTCAAGAGAGTCTGTTTAAAACTTTCCCTCCGTTTCCAAGTTATATTGCTCATTCGCAAGCCCCCTGCGTTTTGTTTGGGTCTGTTTTTAGCGAGCTTGAAAAGCTGACTGATTTGCCAAACCCAAACAGACCCAGATCATTGCCATAGCTCCCAGCATTTTCTGGGTTGCAAAGTGATGAGTCCGTTACGCAGGCGATGGCCATGTTACATGACCCACAAGCAGTGATTCAGAATTAGGGACTGGATTAAGAGACGTATTCTATGGGTCATGGTGCTCGGGCATAAACGGCAATATTCTCTCACCCACAATTCCAAATTATATTTCCTTTGCATTGTCTAAGAGTTTGCTTTGCTTTTTCTCTAGTATCTGCACATGGTCTCAGGATGGACAATTCCCCCTCATCTCCTCTATGACTAACTCTCCTCAACGTACTATAAGCATCCACAAGCAGACACACCTAAAAAAGACAAAAAGCGCATCTTCACCCCCAGAAACTCCATTTCCTTGCCAGCCAGACGGGAAATAATCCCCTGTGTTTCTAGAGTAGCGCTGGTGACAAAATGAAATAAAGTCCCTAGATAGTACTTAGCACAGTGCCCAACACGCCCTAGAAATTTTATGTCAGACATCGTATTTTCTCTGTCCTTCCTTCTATTTTCTTTGCAGGGCAATGTGAGAAGACATGAATGAAAGAGCTCCAAATACAGCTAAAAACTCAGAGCAGGTGAGCGGCCAGCATCCATGGGCTGCACACCCCGGCGACGCTCTGCCGGGGGCCACTACTGAGCCCTCAGATCCCAGAATTCTGAAGTTGCTTCACTGTCACACACACACAGCACTCAGTCTGTCTGTCTCTGCCCGGTTTGTCTTGGATCCGCTTGTCCAGCCTCTGAGAGGCGACCCTCGGAGTTTGCCATGAGGAAGGTTTCTGCCTCTAATGGTACGAGCTTCCATTTCACACTGGAAAAGCTGGTTCTTTTACAAAGGTTTCCTTGGACCAATAGCAGAGTTGAATTTTCGAGTAAAGAAAACGTTTCCTCTTTCCTGCTCCGATTTGCACCCATTTTTGACAGAGCGGTGGAGACCGCCACCCCATGTGGCATCACGTTCAAAGTGTGGCAGAGAAGCCATTTCCATCCACTCGGGCCTCGTCCTGCTGTCGTAAAATTCCGCCACGAAGCCGTCTTTAGATTATTCCAATGGTTAGAGAAGCTCTACGGCGTTCACACTTTAGTTTCGAAAGGTCTGTGTATATGTGGTATGGTGTGTGTGTGTGTGTGTGTGTGTGTGTGTGTGTGTGTGAGCAGTTACGTGAGCACACCAAGACTGTGGCAGCGTCTGGTGGACAAACACTCCAACTGCCGTCTGCCTTTCAACTCCACCCTGCCTGTTCATATTTCTAAGAAAGTTTCTCATCTGCCTCTTGCCCAAAAACTGGAGGTAGCGTAGGGCGAGAACTAACATATCTTGGTTTCCTCTGGTAGACCAGGCCCAGTGCTGGACACTGGATACTACTTTAATGCACGCACTTGCCCTTAAGGTCAAATGTCGTCACCGCCATTGTAAGCTGAAAGCACTGAGGTCACCGCTTACGAATTTCGCCCTGTGAATGAGTTCAGCTCTCAGAGAGTGGAACCGCGCTCTGCTCGCTTGCGTATCCAGACCGCACTCTCCGACCTATCATGAGGACTCTCTCAGGAAGTTTCGGTTCACTTTGGGTACAAGAGTGATGACTAAGGTTAGAAACTCGGGCCAAACCGAAGGTGTCGGTGAGTGAGCCCAGGCTGATGACGGGGGCAGCCTGGAGAAAGGCTTTCTCCGTGGAGTGGGGGAAGAGGGTGTCGTCTGGATTTCCTCAGCGATGGATTGCGGGGTTGCAGTAACTCGTGGGCTCTAGAATGGGAGGGAAACACCTGGCCTTGAGTTCCCACTCGGCCCGTTACAGGCCGTGTCACTTTTGTCGTCTTAGAAGATCTCTCCGAGCCTTCATTTTCCATCGGAAACAAATGGAGACGAAAATATGTATCGCAGACAGTCGTGGCCATGAGTATTAAATGAGAGAACATATGTGAAACTCCATAGTCCTGGTTTGGCAAACAGTGGACGCACCGTAATCATTCGTTTTTTCCTTCTCTTTCCCTCCACTCCAAAGCATTCGCAGACTCTCTTTACAAGGTGACAGTTTTGTTCTAAGCACTACCACAAGCTCCAATGTTCCCGATCTCGACGTCTTTAAAAAAATGGGACAATATCTAGAAACGATGGTTTGTTTTTTTTTTTTTTTTTAAATCAGAATAACGAAACGAGAATACGATACAGTGGAATCACTGTCTTCATTTCACGTTTCCCCCCCTGTAATTGAAACCATTTTCAAGTTTTATTTAGTACAAAATTAATTTCACATTTTCATCAAGGAACTCATGTGGATCCCAGGGTGATTCAGATTTTCCGATACAGAAATTCGTAGCATGCATTACTGGTCTTTTTCAAGACAAAAGAGTTTATGCCAGAGGAGCCCTTTTCAGTCCTACTCTACAAGCAAAATAAAAGAACCTTTTACGTGATGCTTCCAAAGTCAGGCCTAACATCAGTTTTTGTACGAGTTACTCGGCCCCAACTTTCTAGTCTCCCAAATAAAACACACAACTCGATTTACCTTAGAAATAAGCTCGTTTCCTCGTGAGCTGAACTCAGAATTGACACTGGGCTCCCTTGTCGGGGGAGAAATGCACATTGTATCAACATGTGTGGGGAAACCTCTGGCCACAGAGAGCAGGAAAGTTGGCATCTTACACTTCCCCGTTGGCACAGGCTACCCCGGCGTGACCTTCCAGGGCCAGCACAGGGTGGCTCCAGCGATACCACGTGGCTTCAGAACGAGGACCCCTCTTGGCTGGAGTCCAGCCCAGCCAAGGAAAAGCAGAGGCTGTGCTTCGGAACATTGGACCTATGCATTTTAGGGAGCACTCTCTACCTTTAGCATCCAGAACAGAATCTACCATCAGAAAAACGAGGCAAACCCGGACAGGTGAGCAGGGGACACTGGCCAGGGAGAGGTGAATGGGTGTCTTCTAGGAGTCCCTGTGTGCACCTGCTTCCCCAGCAGGCCCGACCGCAGATTCTTTACCTGCCTCTCTCCAGTGCTGAAGTCCAGCCATCCTGACCCCTGGTCCAGCTCTGGGCCCTGGGGCGCCTCTTAGCAGCCCCCAGAGTACATCAGCACTCTGCTCCTGGGCCCTGGGGAGAGCTGCCATTTGTTCCATGGCTCAACATTCTTAGTTTCGGAGCCTCTTTTCTTTTTTTTTTTTTATTGGAGGTGAAACTCACGATTTTAGCCATTTTAAAGTTCACAATTCAGAGGCTTTTTAGTAAATTCATGATGTTATGCTCCCATCACCACTATCTAATTCCAGAACGTTCTCCTTACTCCCAAAAGAAACCCCGCACCCATGGGACAGTCACTTCACATCCACTGCTGCCCCGGCCCCTGGCAATCACGCGTCGGCTTCTGCCCCTGAGGCTCCACCTGTTCTGGGCGAGCGACTCCCCGCTAAGCAGCACTTTTTGCTCTGGCCAAAACCGCAAGGAATGAAGGTCAAAAAATGACCCGAGCCTTTTTTTGATATTGCCATGTCTTCAACAAAAGGGTAGATTGCCTTCCGAGTAGATTCCGTATTTTGTTCTATTATCTCGTCCCCTGAAATCTGTCCGTGACATCGCAATAAGCCTGGACGCGTGAGCCATCAAAGCGCGCATGCCCGGACCGCTACATGTGTCTAAACGTGTCCCTGCGCCTGTCCCTGTCTGTTACCGTACACATGTGTTCTGCTTACGCAGGAAGTCGACATCCCACGATCTTGCCGTTGTCAAATGAGAGGGAGCGTATGACGCGACTTCCCAGGGGCAAAAGCGAGGGGCTCCGATTACAGCCTGGCACAGGGGGAGAGAGCGGCGCCTCTGGATTTCGGCCAAGGCGCCCTCGCCCATGGGTCTCCTGTGCTCGCGAAAGTTCAGGAAGGGGCCGTCAGGCGCTGATCTGTCCGAGGCCTCCTGGCAACACTTGGGGAGCACGATACAGTTTTGTAGAATTATGTTCAAAGGTCAACTCGACTTGTTAAGATTCTTAAGGTGTCTGTTTCATTTAAATCAAGTTTTGTGTTTGTACATGTGTGTTTTTTAAGGGAGAATGGAATCTCCTGAGAGAAAAAATCCCACGTAAATTGGAAACATGTGTAGGCATTCAGAAGGTCAGCTCTGTAAAGATGTGTTATAATATCTCATGTTTATAGGAATTTTATTTACAGACAAGGCCCCATATAAATTGTATGATTCTCTGGTGCCGAGGTTAGCCAGTCCTCCCCATCCTGGTATAGTTGTTTAGATAAAAAATAAAAAATAAAAATAAATAAAAATAAATAAAAACCCTCTTTTCCACTCCTTCGGATAGAGAAAAAAAAAGAAAAATATCGTATTACAACTGAAAAAGCTAGAGCTTCGCTAAGTAATGGGTACACCTACGAAATATTTCAATGCGGCATCGTATTTGATACCCAAAGAGTGGAAGAGACACGGGGTTGTGGCCCGCACTGCTGTAAAGTAGCCCTGGCCTATTGCGCTTTCCTCATAATAGCGCAGTCCACATAGGGGCCAAAATCCTAAGTATGAGACACATTGAGAGACAAGATTAACACTGTTCATAGGACTTCCTGCACTTAAAATTAAATACATAAAACTATACGTCGTATGCTGTTTACAATTATAGCTTCCTCCCCTGCCTTTCAAATCCTGCTTAATGACATATGTCAATACAACAGAAGAAGGAAGCAGGAAGAAAGAGAGAAAAACTACCACCGACTGACTGTCTTGTCCTCTCTGTCGGTCTTTAATCTATTTGATCTTGTTTTTATTTCTTACAACTATCGTACAAGGTAGATACAATCATCTCCATCTCACCGATGAGCAAACTGTGGTTCAGAGAGATTGAGTAGCTCCGCCCAAGCGCACAGCTAAGCATCGAAGCTGGAGTTTGAAGCCAGGCTGGTCTGGCTTTAAGAATCACGTAACACCAGACTTCCTGGGGGAATCACTTCATAAATTCAATTGATGTCTAACTATTATGCTGTACGCTTGAAACTAATACAATATGGAGTGACAACTGTAATTGAAAAAAATGTTTAAATAATGTGTAATTAACATAAAAAATAAAAACATAGTATATTAAACATGAAAAAAAATCACATAACACTGTTGGTATTAGACTAGAAGCTCCCAAATATAGTGGAACAAGCTCTTGGCGGGGCCAGAGTATTCTGCTCCTGCTCCGAAATTTGCCACTCCCTCTCAGTAATGTCGGGAGAAAGCCAAGAATTCTCTGGGCTCCACATTCCCCGCTGGGGCCGTGGGAATAGCACTACCTGCCCTTCCTGCCTCCTGGGTATAGCATGAATGCCAAATAAGAAAATAAATGGTGGGGAACATGAGGAGAGGCTTTGAAATACGAAAGTAAAGCATTCGAATGGTAAGGTCCAGTGATACACAGATCTCCCCAAAGCACAGGATAATCCATGGGAATGTGGGAAGAAATTAATTATTCAAGCTTGTATATGTGTTTCATTTTAATTCAAAACATGGAAAATATAGAGATATATTAATAATAGTAGATGTACATAGTTTATCAATAAATTCGCAAGTAGAAGGATTGGATGCCCCCAATTTTTTTACCGATGAGGTGCATGATGAAAAAGTTTGAAGATCACACATCTACATAAAAAACAATATAAATTCAAAATATTGTCTATTGTTGCATGGTTATGAGTAGTGCTGGCTGTAGATACATCATGAACTACCAAGTGAGTAGCTCAGAACTCTGTTAATATTTGTCAAATATTTGTTTTTAAGCCTCAAGCATCCCGACATAATGGAAAGACCGTAAAAGTAACTTTTTGTCTTTTAATGGACTTCGATTGCAGAGTTGACTTTTTCATTACCTTAGTTCAATCACACTGTCACCACTGGTCTACGCTGGGCAAACTTCTACTTCACTCATTCATTTACTCATTCATTCATTCATCCATTCAGTTACAATGCCATGGATACCCAAGAGCCCACTACTCCACATAAGCACGTGAAGTATATTTACCTATATTTATCTGTGTGTCTGTCTCTCTCGTATCCTAGCTCCTGCCTCTTCACACGGATGAAACCAGTATTCAGAATTTTATGATTATTCCTTTGCTTTCAAAAGTTTGATCACATTTTGTTTGATTTTGCTTATTTTTGAAGCTTATAAAAAGAGTACAATATTCTCAGAAGTCATTTGGGACTTGTTTTTATCTAACGTTATATTAAATGATATCCATATTGTAGGTGGCTGTAGGTCACTCAATTTAACTGCTGTGTGAGAATCCAGTGTGTGATTAGACCATATGTTATTCATTCATTTCTTTGAGGAGGGGCATTTGGATTATTTCCAGTCTGTTACTACTGAGAACGTTACTTCTTTGAACATTTTTATGTGTGTCTCCTACTGCTCATAGGTAAAAATTTTCTTTGGGACTATACCAAGAAGTGGTAATTTGGGGTTGTAAAGGTATGTGAAAGTTCAATTTAATAGAATAAAACCAAATTATTTTCCAAAATAGTTGCACCAATGGGTCACTTTCTTAGCTAATTTACTTTGTTTTCTCACATGGGAAACCTGGCTAAAATGACTGCTTTACAGGTACTGTGTAGATTAAAGAAGTTGAACAGGAAAGTGCCCAGCATCCTCTCTGGGATAGAGAACAATCAGTAAACTAGCACTTAAATCTCTGTCTCCCAGAGACCTGAAACCTGTGCCCTATGCAGAATGAGGAGGCGGAATTGGAGGGGCTCAAAGCCCATTGCAGCTCTGATACGTTGTTGGCGAAACAAATGCTGGACCAGTAGCCCCTCACTGCGGCTTCCAGAAGCTTACCTCCACAGCGAATGCGATGTGCTTTCTCACAACCCTGGTACTTATCCCCTAATTCCTGGAGCACATAGTCCTAAAAATTCCTGCATAATTGGATGATGGCTGATGAGTTCTTGGTGCTCAATAACGGTTGAAATTACAGTGGGAAGAAAATGAAATTAATGATAAAAGTGTACTTAGCATGAAATCCAGACTCTACCAAGGTCGCATGTGACCCATTTGTGTTGACTTCTCCTGCCTCGTCCCTCCCAAGTGGTTCACCTGTTCGCCCTCCAGGTCATAGCCATCGGTCGTGTTCAGTTCCTGGAACACACCACGCTCTCCCTCCCTCGGGGCTACTGCTCTCACCACGCCCCCTGCTTAGAAAGCTCTACCCCACGTGCTTCCCGCGGCTGGCTCTTCCTCACACTTTAACTCTGCGTGAAGTCACCTGCTCAGAAAGGCATGTCCTCTCCTACCGTAAATGAAATGATGCTTTTACACTTACTTCAAATGCTCTCGGTCTCAGCCTTTGGGGTCTTTATAACATTTGGCTAAAATTCATTAGGAATATATATATATATATATATATATATATATATATATATATTTACTTTTATTTTGAGTCTGTCTTCACTACTAAAATCTCAGTTTTATGATTCCGGAGGACCATCTATCTCCATCATTCTTACGTTCCCTAGTGGCTAGTACAGTGCCAAGCATTTGTTGAATAAGCGGATACAACTTAAATCTCTGTGGGTGCCAGTAGGCGTTGAGTTTTGTGTAAGTCACTTTGTACGCATGCAACAATTTTCATTCTCTCAACGACCTGTGCTATGGTCACTGTCAACCCCATTCAGAAGGTCAGGACACAGGCATGTAGGGGTTAAGTAACACCTCCAAAGGCCCACGGCTAGAGAGTGGTAGAGCTGGATCTGACGCAGATTTGACTTCAAACGCTGTGCACTTTCTGCTGAGTCATGTAGACCATAGGAAAAGGTATTTAAGGAACCCCGCTGACGTTGGTTGGCCTTTTCAGCTGCCAACCTAGACTTTCCCTGGGAATTTCTCATTTTTCTGTGCTAAGTCTTGGGGCTGTTAGTTTTGCAGTATTGTAGGACATGCCAATAGAAAACGCCACCTGACTTCTTTATCTGTTAAGCAAACATTAAAAATAACTATTTGGCCAAACTCACACTATCGTTCCCTCTTCTATCACACTGCGGTATTACTTATCGATGGAAAAGCATGTTCCTGAAATGTCACAGCGGGACTTAAACAGCTAAGTAGGCCAGTAAATCATTCTTCTAAAAGCAACAAAGCTGACCTCTTCCTTAACACTCAGACGCTTAATCTGCAAATTATTTAGCTTGCGCCATTTCTTTCTCCCAAAGCTCAAATAGTAAAGCAGCCATTTTCATTTCCTTGTGTATTCCCTGAGTGATTAGAAAGTAGCACTCTTCAGAAACACAGGCCGTGTTCATATTTTCTATAAATGGATAAAAAATAGGTTTCCTTGGCCCACGAGGTGTATTGTATTCTCACTCAAGGGACCCAAACGCCAAAGGAAAATCGTGAGGATATAAGTAACTTCCAATTCTCACAGTCACTCCTCTGCATTTCGTCATGTCAAAAAAGACTAGAGAGCTATATATTTCTCTACCGACCACAAGCATCATTCCTCTCAAAAGTTCACGAAAGGCTGTGTCCCCGGGCGCCCTCCCCTGACTAGTCCTGATTTATGCTGTTTAATCCCGTTCTTGACAATTATATGTGATACTCACACCACGTCATTAACCTCAGATTTGGGTGCCTGCTTATGTTTTTGTCAGTTCTGAAAGTTGCAGCATGATTAAATGTTTGGTCTTGTCATATTTACATGGCAAGCATTTCAAGGATAGAGACAATTTCTTCTTATTTGTTTCTGTCCCACAGACACCTATGAATATAGACATTCATCTTTTATCCCTCTGCCCACTCAGATCTCTTCAGAGCAACTTTAAGGCTCCAGCAGTGGCGCTAGGGGCTCCTGAGGAAAGAAAACTGAAAGATGTATATGCAATTGGAACTCAGTCAAGATGAAGAGGTACCGATTCAGTGGGCATAGGAGAAAATGCAGGAGAATGCTGACAGTGGTTGTCCTTAATTAAGGTGAGAGAGTTCCTTCATTGATTTTTCTATATTTTCAATCAGAATATGTGTTTATCTTATATCAGGGAAAAGCTATATTAAACAATATCTAATCAGTAAGTTGAAAGAATGAAGTCGAACTTACATCACAAGGAGGCAGATAGAAATAGAGTGAACGAGCCTTCAGATAGGATTTAAAGACTTCAATCTGCATGGGGTCGTGGCCATGCCACCCTGAACAAGCCCAATCCTGTCTGATTTCGGAAGCTAAGCAGGGTTGGGCCTGGTTAGTACTTGGATGGGAGACCACGTAGGAAGACCAGGTGCTATAGGCATAAATAATAAATAAATAAATAAATAAATAAATAAATAAATAAAAAGGGATTGTAAGCTGACAAGGTCCTTGCAATCTGTGAGGTCAACCAAGGGTTCCCTCACTTAAAAAATACATCAATAAATAAATTTGAGTTTGGACTCTGTGATCTATAAACTAAAAATAAAAATACTTCCTTCCTAGAGTTGTTCTGAGGATTACGTGAGATAATGTGACTCAAATGCTTTACAAGGCTGTAAAAGGCATTAAGTACTGGAAGGTATTATTCCTTATGTTGTGAGCTGGGCCTGATTTCCAATGACCGGTGCTGGAAGTCAGGCCTGCTGCAGACACCACTAAGCATATTATGGGATTAAGAGGCTCACGGCCGATTATCTACAACACTGGTTTAAATGTTTGGTTCTTCCCACCCTGTGGATGTCACAATTTGCTCCAGATGAGTGAATGCTAAAAACGTGTGCCAGTTCAAGTGTCTTTCCTCCTCGGAATTGAGACCCGGGCCTTGAGGACCACAGAGAGAGTGGGTTGCAAATCCCTTGGGCTCTTGTTTCTTTCACCTTTTCCTGGGCTAGGATAAAATTACAAAGATATATTTCTATTTTATTCTCACAATTCAGGAAAACTACAGAAACCAAGCTGATATATTTTTTCTATTCATAAAAGAGGGGGAAAGACTGGAGTTCTGTCTGTGTATCCAAGCTGAGAGGGTAAACTTTCTACTCTGACCAACTCTCAGCTTCTTAATATCTTCTATTATTCCCTCTTCTAAAAATCCTTTCATAATTTTGGAATTTACTGTGCCTTCTACAAAGCTCTGAGGGAAATATTCACTCCTCATGTCACTTAACTCAAAGATGGAAACAAACCCGTCACAGTGTGTACTAATGCATGATTGCCCCTCATTCTAAATTTCTCTGCACCAAGCAAAAGGGGTGAATCACGTACGTAGGCATGCTCACCTCCTCTGGACCTCAAGCTTTCAAGTTCTCTCTTTCTCTTGCTCTCTCTCCCCACCCCCACCCGATTAAATGGAAAGATAACAGCCGTTGGAATCGGATTCCACTGGGTTTAAATCCTGACTCCCCCATTTACGAGGTTTATGGGCTGGGTAAGTCAGTGGTCTTCTCAAAGTCCCAGTTTCTCCATTCTAGTGAGAATACCTAATGTACAAAACTGTTATGAGGATTGAATGAGATGAGTGCAAAGCATCAAGCGCAATGCCTGCCATATAACCAGGCTCAATAAATACCAGTTTCCATCTCCCCCTCCCTGGCCTACTTAGCGCTAGTTTGAGCACAGCACGTGTCTTGATTGTATATCCAGCACAAATTCCTGGACCTCCGGCACATCAGATGTTCCAAGCATTCAGACGTAATAAATTGGAGGGAACCCCCAGGACTGTAGGAAGCCTGGTTTCCCAGCCCCTTAAGCAGACCACCTACCGCTGCCTGCAGCCGCCACCCCATGAAAAGAGCAGCTGCCAGACTGAGGGACAGGAGACAGGCTTCCATCTGCACCTCCGCCCTCTTGCCTCCTTGCACAGAGGGCAGCCACGGTCCCCAAGGAGGCAGAGATTTCACTGTTTCAAATGACAGATCCGCCTGTGCTCTCTGACCCAGATTAGACCCAACCCGGGACCAGCTCATCCGCCTAAGTCACCAGCAAATGATTTTAATTCGCTCCCGGGAGACTGTAAGAACACTTGGGCCAGTAAGGCATGTAATCCGGTGGAGCTCTGCAGTGAGCCTTCGTAAGGATGTGGGTTTCACATGTTCCACTAATATTTCTCTGGCCTGTCAGCCCCGGCTTGTCTGTGGGAGCCGGGCTGCACACACAGCCCTCCCGTGCTCCCAGAGTTGGGGGAGGGAGAGGTAAGGAGGAGGCAAAGGAAAACTCCGAAGGAAAAAAGAAAACACTAAAGACCTAACACAGTCGTTCTCAGAATGTGGCCCCCGGGCCGGCAGCAGCAGCGTCACCAGGGAGCTCGTTAGAAATACAGATTCTCAGTTCTCACCAGGCCCTACTGACTCAAAAACTAGTGGTGGGGTCCAGCAATCTGTGTGTTCACGAGCCCTCCTGCGGATCTGATGCACGTCATAGTTTGAGAACCACTGAGCCAGACTGACAATATTTAAGTCGACTCAAAGTCTAAATTCAACGAGGAAAGCAAGAATCCAAGGAAGTACAATTATGATAAAGAAGGAAACCTCTGGATTGGACAGGAGCCCTTTGTTTGAATTCCACCTCCAGTGATTGCTAACTGGGTGTTCTTGGGCAGGTTGCTTAACTTCTCTGAGACTCCATTTCCCTGTGTGTAACATGGAGGTAATCAGACCTCCCCTGCAGAGCTGGGGGTTCAGATATACTCTTCGTGGATGGCCTGGCACCTATACGCCGATTCTTCTGGCCACCACGCCACACAGCTTCCCTGGTATTCATTTTAGGGGCAGGATTTTTTCAACCTTGGCACTATTAACTTTTGAGTCTGATCATCCTCTGTTGTGAGGGGCTGTCCTGTGCATTGCCAGATGTTTAGCAGCATCCCTGGCCTCTACCCACGAGTCGCCTATAGCTGCCCCAAGTTGTGACAAATATAAATGTCTCTAGACGTTGTCAAATGTCCCCTGCGGGGCCAAATTGCAACTGTTTGAGAACCACTGCATTAGGGTATTGGGATTCAGCATAAGTAAAAAGCAAGGGCGTTGTATTAAGTTAGATCTAAACTACAAGTCCGTCTACCAACTAGATACCTGGCCTCAGACATGTCTGGCACCTGTCTGAGCTTTGGCTCCTCTCCTGCAGAATGATGATTAGAACATCTACTTCATAAGGATGGGGTAAGATTGAAAAGGTATCACATGAAAAATGCTCAACAAATTTGGATTTCTGTTGAAAATCTGATCTTCCTTTGCTTTTGGCTTGACTACTAAGAGGCAGAGGGATAGCTGAGATGAACTTTTGATGACGTCTCTTAAGTTACAAGGCAAGGAACAGCCAGTGTCATAAAAGGCAAGCAAGCAGCCATCAGAGAGAAGGCCTGGGTCTTCACTCTGCTGGGCTTGGTGTGACAAAACATCTTCTGGAAAAGGACAATAACAGGCAACTCTTTTGAGAGGTCGTATGACAGTCCATCTCCCCAAGTCCATACTCTGAATCTTGGAACCAGGTCAATATTAGGGCGTCATTAAGCCATTCACATCAGCCTGAGAGGCGGTGAAGAAAATAGGGTGATTAAGAGCTTGAGGTCTGAGTCACACAAACCCGACTTTGAATCCTAGGTCTGCACATACTGGTTCTGTGAGCTCGGCCAAATTACTTACACTCTCTGAACTTCAATTTCCTTATCGTTCAAATGAGGGGACAGATTGTAGCCACTCATTAGGGCCCTAGCAAAAAGTTATATGAGCTCATGTGTGTGCAACACTTAGCATTGTGCCTGAAAGTTATCACATTACTGTGTCAGAAACACAGAAACCATGATCTTTGTAATGTCATCTCATTTAGCTAAGCCCAGGACAAGCGTGCATGATAAAACTGAGAACACTGTCTCTTGACAATGATCACAAAGACAATGCATTTCAGTGCAATGAGAAACCGGTTCGCCATTTCGCTCTCCATCATTTCGAAGATCATTCTGAATCGAGGGGCTGTCCAAGCAGAAAGTCTGTAGTTCTGCCTAAACTGTAAAAGGTTAAGCAACATCAGCTTTAAAGGGACACTTTCCTTCACATCCCTAGGTGTGTGTGTGTGTGCATGCGCAGAGTGAGAGAGAATGAGAGTCTTCTTGAACTCAGTACCAGTCAGCTAGAACCTCTCACCTCAATGATAGGAAGGAAAGACCTCTCCGGAATATTATTTTGGGGCCGCTTACAACACCACGGCTCAGTGTGTTGCCTACACTACTTGATTTATCCATCCATAGTCCCTATTTATAGATGAAAAAGCTGAGGCTGACAGGGCTCGTTATACCTATACCCTATTAGGCGGACAGAGAACTGGCCTAAATAACTCTCTTCTTAATTCTTAGAGAGATCTTACAACCAGTCTTCGACATCTATTTCACCGCCTAACATTTTCCGCAGTCAGAAGAATTATCTTCCTCTAAGCTCAAGTTACTCTGAGATCTGATTTAGGGAAGTGAGAGGAACCGAAGCGAAGCCAGGGTCATGGGCTGGATTTATGGTCTCCTCAAAACATCTTTATACCCAAGCCAGACGCAGCCCCAGGGACAGAAAGTCACAGAACTATACTTCAGTGTTTTTACTTTCTGCGCCAGGATGGGGCTCCCAGCCTGGATTCTGCCTGAAGAGCAGCTGGCAACCACCTAGGTACATCTCGGCCATATCTAGCACCGTCTTGGAAATCGAGGTCTCCTTTCATTTTTCGAAGGGCACCAAATTTCTCTGGTTCACATTCTCTTCATTTTTTGAATCCCAGTTGACCATAAATTTATCTCTAAAATCTATCCTTTTATGTTGGGTCTGTACTGACTGAGCCACCACCAACCTCTGGACTGCCCGAGTGGTTTGTCAGGCATAGTCACACTTTGCTCTGCTCCCGAATTCTGTAAAACCCAGACACTGAGAACACAACGAATCAGGCTCTGAGAAACCTCATCGTGGGCTCCCCTCCGTGGCTTCCTGCAACCCTCCCACCGGAGTCTTGTTGAAAGACTCTGGTTAGACTGGTAATCTCATCGCCCTGATTCAATAGCAAATGATGCATTTAAAAGGCTTCCTTTAATTTTCTCGATGATGTTTACACTTAAGTCTTTTCCACCTTCTTTCTTTTCAGGAAAAAACAAAAACAAAAACAAAACAAAAATTACCTCTCTGGTGTGAGTCCACCAAAAAACCATTTGCGATTTATCATTAGGAAGGTTTTTAGTCAAGAATGTGGGGCCGGGGGCGCGGAGAGGGGTTGGTAATTAGGTGACTGCTGGGATTGATTTAGAATGTAAAGACTGGCTAGGAATCACTTTTGCCACAAAACTTTCACTTCTTTTAAGTTTAGTCCAGTAGGAAAATTCTTCCCCTGCCCCATCAGTGGAAGAAACCAAATAATAAACATACTTTGTCATCAGATTCACGAATTTTGATTTCTAAGGCGTCTTTGCTGTTGGCGTTGGGTTACAGTGCTCAGGCGACAGTAGAAAATAGTGTAGAAGGAGTGAAAGACGTGACCCGGATTAATCCCTGATCTAGCAAAACTCCAGTTACTGCTGGAACTAAATTCGTTTCCTAGGATTTTTACCATCTTCCCATCTCTCAGACACATCTGGACAGCTGGGTTCCAGATAACGGGGAATGAAACGAAAGCTGAAATCTTGCAGCCAGAAAACCTGTTTATTTTTATTTGAAGTTCTTAAAAATCGTATCTGGGAGGAAGTGTGGTCTAATTTTTAAAATTGTCAGTGATCTCTAATGTCCTGAGTTCTGGTCTCTTTGATTATTAACAACTAATCATAGGAGAGCTTTAAGGTGATTTGATTTAATCTAAATGTGGCCTGGTTTTCCTGGCGAGTCCTCGGACCCCAGAATTAAAGATGCTATTCACGTATAACTAAGCATCCAACATAGAAAATTTAATCCTGGGAAAGAAGTTTGAATTTATGATCAAATTTGGCAAGAAAAGGAATCACTAGGTATTTCTTTTAGGGAGGCAGCATCCTATATTTACAAAATTTCCACCAGGCACTCAGGAGTTAAGAATTTGGTTCTCCAACTAGGTTTCAAGACGTCCTCTCCCAGAAGTCTCCAAAGGCAATAATGAGTATTGGCACACAATTTCCATCACTACATAAAGCCCAGTAGAACCTGTATGTTTGTCCTTGATAAGGCTATACAGGCAACTAAAACACTGAATTTCTTTGATTTGCAGCTGGAGAAACACAACTCATCTGGTGACACTTGTTGTCATATTCTGAGCAGAAGCTCTCATAGATAGTCTTTGATTCATGAAAATCCAAAAATAAATTTTTATTACTAATTTAAATTTGCTAGACCAACGCCTTTAAAATATGGGGTCTGTGAAGGGGAAAAAATGATTTAAAAAAGGATACTTGGTGGAGATGTTTGTCTGTTGGACTATTGGGTGGTTGATTTGTTTTGAGGAGGGTTGGAGAAATGAGGCAAAGAACAAAAATGAGTGTGAAAAGAAAATAAAATAGCCAGCAAGCACTTCACAAAGCTTTTATAAATTAAGGGTAATTGGTTATAGCACCTCCTAATGGTTGGAGGAGTTTTTGTTGTAATCATTTATTTAGGCTTCATTCACTTCTTACTTTTTCTCCAACTCAACTGGAAGATGGAAAATGATTGTTCTCCAAATAGAATGCTTTCAGGATGTGATACCCTCGGTATTTCCAGAGTGCCTTCGGGTGTGTTCCACTTCCAAGAAAATGAGGCCCTGAAACACTGACTGACCATAACTTGATAGTTCCCCGAGTGACAATATGAAGGCATTCTTTTTGTAGAAGTTTCCTTCCAACAAGATATGAACAGCGTATCGCTACCAACTTACAAGCATCAGGCTTCTTGTGGATATACATTACTATTCAACACAAACTTCGCACAGGCACAGTTCTGCCAAAAGACAAACTATACCTCCTTTACCTGAGGGGAAGGCCAGCAAGCGCTCAGCCTGCTTGCTGCTTTCTTCCCAGCCCCCAGGCCAGACATCGTTAATCAACCACAGAACCTTTCTCAAGAAGAATCTTTCTCAACGAAGCATTCCAGGCCCTAATACTAATCGACCAAATTTGGCATGAATCCTAGTAGCTTACACAGCCTTAAGACAAAGAGGTCCCATACATTTAAGATATCATACTCTTGGGAGGGAGTAAGGCCTAGGAGACTGAGCATGAGCCCACAGCCACAGTGAACTGGTCTTAGACCCCAGCTCTGTCACTCTGCTAGCTAGGTGTGCTTAGAGAAGCTACTTTGCCTCTCTGGGCCTTGATTTTGTTCTCTCGTCAACAAGAGTTTCTCATCTGCCAATAGAATAACTGTGCCTCGGACTTGCCGTGTTTAACAAATGCTAAGTCCCTCTTCTAACACTATTCATCATAAATGGAGTTCTGGATCTTACCTGGAATTCCGAATTCTCTCTCAGTCCCCCCTGCCAACCTCCCCAGCTTTGGCTTACCAGCTCATGAGTGTCCCAGATGCAGCAGATAAAGTGCAAGAGAAATGCATTCACTATTACAAATTTCGGGGTACATTAAAGACCTAAATACGGACTGCTAAGCATAAAGTTTCACCCTATACAACCAACAAGTGTTTACCGTCCTGTTGGGCCCAGGTAGGCACGAAACAGACGGCTAAGCCTGTGAAGCCACGTCCAGAAGCCATTAAGCAAAGAAAAACAATTGCAAGGTAAGAGTGGGCAAATTTGCTATTGTTCAGGCCAATTTGCTATGGCTCAGGCCATTTCTGGCCCATGCTTAGTTCCAGGTCCTGTGACAGAGACCCTTTTGCCTGAGCAGCTCAACTTCGCCACATGGTCTTTCTCTGCTTCCTTCCTCTGGAATAAATGGAGCTGGTCCCAGGTCTCTGTGACCTGGTCCTCAGTGCAGGCACTGGCTCCCACTGAATCTGAGAAAACCAAAGAATGAACAAAGGGAGGGAGAAGGCTGCCACCGCCATCTTCCTCCAAAGGGCAACCCCGCTGCCTTTGGTGGGCAGACAGGAGCTGTGAATGCAATTATGCCCAATGCTGAGATGAAACCTGGGAATGAGCTGGCTCGAGCTTTCATGAGAGATCAAGACCGTGTAGCGCAGCAGTGTTTACAGGTTTATAGATCCGCCTGGGGCATCCGACGCCCTTGACTGTGATTTATTATTACAGGACAGAGATTATCTCAGACTGGGCTGGAAATGGATCTTGGCTGAGTTATTTACTCACCGGATGCAATGTGTGAGAGTTGATGGCCTTGTTTCTCAATTTGTCAGTTGTAACGGGAGTCCCCAAGGCTCAATTTCAGACCCAGTATTGTTTACATAGTCCAGCAATAATACATCACATGTGGCAAAATAGCACAAATTCATTTTTATGCTGATGATATGGCTCATGCATAATAGCAGCTAATGTGCTTCTCCTTTTAGTTGAAATTGCAGCTAAGTTTCTAAAGGCACAAAGGGTCTTTTGTGTTTTGAACCATAAAGAAGAGAAAGTATATGACAGTTTTTAGAAGGATTAATAAAGGGTTTTGATCTGCCTCGGCTGCCATCTGTAGAAGAGCCCCATTATAGCAGTTAAGGCCATTATAATACCAGACCATCTGAAGGTATCTGACAGGATTTTTATTATTATTATTATTATTATTATTATTTTGGAACCTATGGAAAATGGCTTCCCCTTTCGCTGCTTGCATTTAGGTGATGGGAAAGGAATAATTTGAGCGATGATTTCCATCTGGTACTTTATTCAAATGGCCAGCACCCACCATATGGAGATGGCACTTGCTAGCATATATATTACATACCGAGAGATGTGCTATATTTAAAACAATCTCCACATAAATCAACTCACTAGGAATCACAACAAATTGCCTGCACTCTGACTCTGAAGACTCTTTATCCAAAAAAAAAAAAAAAGCACACCAGCATATTTTAAAGAATATAGAGATGCCCCCAAAGAGGCAAAAACTGCATTTGGTTTCTAGATTTAGACTCCAAGAATATAAATCCTGGACATCTTTCTCAAGAAAGAGCAGTGCCTTTTAAATAAGATTTCATGCTCTATGACACTAACCAATTTAAAAATAAACAAAACAGCAACCTCCTCAGGAATTCGGTGTGTTTTAAATGAACATTTAATAAATAAATAAATAAATAAATAAATAAATAAATAACAAAATCATTCCATACCCATTTTTTTCTTTTTTATATGGTCTGGTCCTAAGAAGCCCTCCGCCTCCCCACACTGGAAGACAGCAAGTAGCTGCTTGGCCACGGGTAATTTGGATTTAATTGTGTTTGCTTAAACTGTACATTCCACTCCCAAACCATAAAAATGAATCCTAGAAATCCCAAAGACTTGAAAACTCTAGAGTCTGTTTCCTGTTTGCCTTCTCGAAGGAAGGCTCCCAGGGCAGCTCCATCTCAACCTGTGTGTTTCGCCCTTGACTTCTTGCTAACATGCTCCGTGTGCACCACCTTATTTCGAAGTGTATATGGAAGGTAAGAACTAGTGCCTTTGAGGAATGATGTCGCAGCTAATTGGTGGAGGAGGCCAATCAGAGGAGGGGCTGGGTTGCCAAGGCCCTCATTCTCATTTGCATATTACATTAAGGGCTTGCGTCCATTCATTCGTTTTTTTCAACAAACATTCGTTGAACATCTACTATGTGCTGAGGAGGAAAAAGTAGTAGCAAGAGCACACACACACACACACACACACACACAGTCTTGGAATCTGATGGGCCTAAGTTCTGGAAATGCCTTTGCGGCTTTCTAAATGGGTGACTCTGGGTGGCTTTCTGAATGGGTGATTTTAACCCCTTGAGGCCTGGCACATAATAGGAGGTCAATGAAGATTTGTCAAGGAAATAAGCGATTACGTTTTTGTTTCTTAATCTGTAAAATGTGGCTATCAGGGCCTACTTTGCAGGGTGGTTGGGGATCTGGAGAGAAAACGAACGGTTAGTGCTTCGTTATTAGTTCTGTCAGTGGCCCCTGTGGAAGGCAGACCAGCACATCGACCAGTATTCTGCAGTGTGGTCGACAACCAAACCTCACTCGGGGATGGGTGGGCACGTGCCGGTGAGATGCAGAACAGGCATCTCCGGGGAAATAACTCTTGAGCTGTTTTTCAAGGTAGGTAAAATCTGGCCAGGCAGCAGCGAGGAGGAACGGCGCTCCAGGCGCAGGGATTGGAGTAAACAGAGGCAAAGGGCCGTGAGGGCGTGGCGCGCCCTGGTCCACCTGCTCCTGAGGTTCGGGGTCCGGGCCTGACGCGGGGTGGCGGGGGGCGGCTGCACGGCGCTCTGCTGGGCCCCGCAGGCCGTGCCGAGGAGCTGGAAGTGGACACGGAGAGCTGTGAGCCGTGAAGAGCAAGGGACGCCTTAGGGTCTCAAACCCAAACCAAGCCCCAGCGACGGGAGGGTAGGGGGGTTTGATGTCATGATTGAGAACAAAAAATATGTATTTGGTTTTTGTCCCATTTCGGGCACAGAGGGCTCAAAACTGCTGGAATTTCCTAAGTGATGAGAATGACAAGCGTGTCTTTGGTTGTGTTAATGAGGTGGCTTTTGCACCCCACCTAAGGAGGGGGGCCGGTTGTCGGGAAAACCGACCGTGTGATTAGAGGGTTGTAACTTTCAGCGCCACCCCGACCTCTGGGGAGGAAAGTGGGGCTGGAGGCTGGATGGCCTCCCGAAGTCAGCGATTTAATGAATCGTGCCGATCTAATGAAGCCCTTATAAAAACCTGAAAGGAGAGAGTCAAAGAGGTTCCAGGTCAGTGGCTCGCTAGGAGGGGCATGGAAGCTGCCCGGACTTCCCTGTACCTCGCCCTGTGCGTCCCTCCCGTCTGGCTATTCCTGTAAGAAAGAGGTCGCCCGGCAAGAAAAAGGTTCCTCTGAGTTCCGGGGGCTGCTCTAGCGAACCGAGCCAGGAGGTTGTTGGACCGTCTCATGTGTAGTCGGTCAGTCTAAAGCACGGGTGACAGACAACCTGGACCTGCGATTAGCATCCGAAGTGAAATGGGGGGGGGCATCTTAGAGGACTGTCAGGAGCCATTAGGAGACACTGAAGAAGTCACGTAGCTGATAGCCATGAAGTAGCTGCTAAGGCTGCTTAAACAAAGCTCCTAGGAAGCGGGGTGTGGAGTTAAACATTACTAACCCTGGAGGGGAGGTTTGCCTCCTGAAGAAATCTTTTTAAGATAGTGGAATGTTTTACAGCCCAGAAAAGGATGTTTGTACCCTGAGGGAAAGATATTTAGGAACTTATGTGAATGTCAGCATTCCCACGGTATGTACTCTGTGCTTTGCTATTGTATTCAAAAAGAAATATAAAGGCTGTGCTAAATAAACTCGGGCTGCAGCAGTGACTGTATGCCCTCCCGAAGGGCTTTCCTACCTTCTTCTTTTTTCTTAGGCTTCACCCCTCTCTTTCAGGTACTGATCGACTTTAGCCTGCCTGATCCGGCATAGGACTGAACCTTTAACTTGTGGGATCTGACGCTGTCTCCAGGTGGATGGAATCGGAATTGAGCAGGATTGTAGGATACCCAAGTGATGTCAGAGAATTGTTTGCTTGTATCTATAATCTATAAGCGCGCGCATGCGCGCACACACACACACACACACACACTCACACATTCACACATTGGGATTGGGAACTTAGGTAAGAAAGAAACCTGCCGGCAGGAAGCCACCTGCTGCCACCACGGCCACGAGAGGATCCGGGCATCGGTTCTCCCAGGTGTCACCAGAAAATGCGTGGGAGCCACCAGGAAACCTATCATTCCCCTGAAGTACTCGACTCTGAGGACTTCTGAAGTCTGAGTTTCCATATTTTCAGCCTGCTTCTTTCAGACCTGAATTCCTGAACTTAACTGCTAATCCCATCGACTTTTACATTTTTAGCTTTTTATCTCATGAGCCTTTTATCTTAACATTTTGCCTCTTTTATGTTTTTAACCATTTATCTTATTAGCTTCAAGCCTTTTATCTTTTATTTTAAATATTACCTATTTTATCTCCTGAATCTTATGAAGATTTTAAATTGATTTTTTAAATTAATATTCTATTCCTCTTCCTTCGTTTTTCTCGCCTTGCTGGGAATGTGTTAGCTTTACTCTCCTGGTAACTTTCTAGTTTCCTTTATTTTAAAAAGAATTCCTTCCTTCATTTCTTTCTCGTTTTCCTCTTCCTCCTCTTCTTTGCCTTCCTCTTCTTATACTTGACCCTGTTTGAGTTTGTTTTTTCAATGTCGAGGAAGACAAATGTCGATAGTGAAGGAAACATGGTACGAGGCCGCTCCACGGACAGAGGGGGCTGTGTGAACCCCAGTCTCTCCCCAGCCTTCTCGGCCACCCCTAAAATATACCGGTGGCCCCCCTCCCCCTGCCCGCAATCCCCGCTCCCACCAGCTCCACCAACGGTTTATCCAGCCCTCTTAACCCATTAAAAAATGGGTTAAGAGGGAAAGACAGAGAAAGGAAACTTGCCTACAGAGAATAATGGATTAAGCCCTCCCAGTACAGTTCTGTGGCAGAGCACACAAAAGTTACTGCGATCCCTTTAAAAGGGGGTTTTATTTCTCAGTGTAGAGTCAAGGAAAAGGAAGGAGAGAAAATGAAAAAAAAAAAAGGTACTCGAAAAGGTACTATTTAAAATATCACCCTAAGAAGAAAAACACTATTTACATTTTAGGGTGTGTGTGTGTGTGTGTGTGTGTGTGTGTGTGGCACATGTACATGTGTTTTTTTTATTTAAGAAAATGAGATGATACTGTACGTACTAAAAGGTAATATGCTTAACTCATTTACTTAATTGCAAATACATTTCCACATCAGGGAAAATCATCCAACATAATTTACTTTTTAATTTTGTTCTTTAACATGTTTCAGGTTTATCTCATTTTGTGGGTGAACTACAATTTGTGTGATCCCCTCTTTATCACTGTTAGATATTAGAGCCACACAGTGAACATCTTTGCAGCTACTCCTCAGGGCACAACCCAGGAGTGTCTCCTTTAGTGAATTTCCTAGGAGTCTACAGCCATGCCATCCTGCACAAGCCTGATTCTGTCTGATCTCAGAAGCTAAGCAGGGTCAGGCCTGGTTAGTACTTGGATGGGAGACCACCTAGGAAGACCAGGTGCTGTAGGCATAAAAAAATATTAAAAAAATAAGAGATTGTAAAATGATGGGGTCCTTGTAATCTGTGAGGTCAACCAAGGGTTGCCTCGCCTAATAAATGAATGTATGAATGAATGAATGAATGAATAAATAAATAAAAATAATTTCCTAGAAAGAGTCTTCCTCCAGGCCATCCTCATCTTGAAGTGTTTTTATATTGTCTCACTGCCAAGCAAGGAGGCTGTACCAAGTCAGTCACATCACATAAAAAATACCAGTCTACTCCCTGGTTCAAGGCATCATTCTTCTTCCGAGTTACTCTTTCTAGCCTTGCCAAAGTGACAGGCGGCGTGTTCATTGGCGTGCTGCGGAGGCCCGGTGATGCCGGCCGTCTCCTCATACAGAGGCCAGGCTGCGCCTTCGTCCCGTCCCAAACTGCTTTCCCAGACTGAGCTTTGGAGTATCGTCGTGAACACACCTTGAACGACACTACGAACAAAACTCCTACGACGCACGTGTTTGTACTGACTGTGAGGACGCTGCGGATGGCTTGGTGGGCCATGGTGAAAAATCACGTCATCTTCTAGGACCCGTTTTAGTGCTAGAAATAGCCGTGCTTCTACTGAATGTCTCATTTATGTTTCTCTTATTGATGCTGTGGAATGTGCGGCCGATAGCATGGCCTTCCCCTCCCCCTCCCCCCTCACAGCTAGAAAGCTCGGAGCCAGTTCCTTCCAACTTCCAGCGAGCTGGTTCCACACGCCTCTTTGTGCCCCAACCTCACTCGCGGCTTCTTCTTATCTTTCCAATCCTTATTTTCTCTTTGTCATATTTCCTTCAACTACTTCCACTCAGATTGTCCCTTGCATGGCAGGCACTTATGCCTTGTAGTGTAAATGAATAAAGCATGGTAATTTATGAGTTGATTATGGCTCCTTATGCTTGGTGTCGCCCGGGGCCTTGGCACCGATATTGAGCTAATGTGGTACCGCCTGGAGTTTTTCACATCATGCCAAACCCTGAAAATGATGACGTTGGTATGAGTCACTAAGGTAAATGGAAGATGTTCAGAGATGGAGGACATCGCCCACCCCGTCTTATTATTCCCAAAGGCCTGAAAGACCATTATCTCGGAACACCTGTAACCCAGGGGTGGCACACAGGTGGAGAGGCGCTGGGCTTCTATTCAAGGCGATCACGGCTTCTTTGGCTCCTCATCTCCTGGCCTTGCTCCCGGCCACCCTTTCCTCGTTGCCCCACGGAGTCTGCCCTCCTCTCTCAATTTCTTCTCAGTAGCATCCGTCACCTTCTCTCTGTTGTCCCATCAAGGCGAGCGTTAAAATAGGACTCGGACACCTAAACTCAGTATTTTTTCTCGTTCACAGTGGCAGAGGTAACTGAGATGCTCTCCATGCATATTTCATTCTTCTAGGCACACAGCTAAGTCACCTTTCCTAGCACACACGCCTCTAGGAAAGCACATGTCCATATTAAAGGGTAATATGCTTATCGCGTTTACTTAATTACAAATACGCTTCCGCATCAGGAAAAATCATCCAACATAATTTAGCTTTTAATTTTTTTCTTTAAAATGTTTGTTAATGCTTGTCCCATTTCATGGGTAAGCTACAGGTCGTTTGCCCATAAAATGGGATAAACGTGAGGAGAAGCATGGGACCGCATCTCACCCATGAAATATGAGCAGGACCGGTCATGTCACTTCTTGGCGCAGGGAGTGAAGAGCATGTGTCTTCTGTCTTTCTCTCTTCCCTCGTCAACCTTTATAGTTTAAGATTTCAAAATTTAGGAAGTTGTTACAGCAGTTAGTGTATGTTAATTAAAGCATCTCTTTTTTTTTTTTTTTGCTGTTTCTAAAGAAAGAAAAAACAAGTATTTCTGATTTTTTCGAAGATTATTATTACTAATCACCAAGGAAACACAGATCTTTTTTAAAGCCCTAAAGTTTGGGAATTATCAAATTCTTGGAAGAGCGCTTTCCAAAAAGTAGTTTGTAGAACATTCGTTTTCCAGGAAGTACACAATAAAATGTGGAGAAGAAAGGTTCTGTGGTTTAATAATATTAGGGAGTACAGAATGAAAAGAAACAGGCTTCCTTGGTACAGGACTTCTCAGAGCCTTTAATATTAAGTTGTACATTGTGACTGAGACAGATTTGTCTTGGCCTAAAAGCCTAAAGATCAAAGCAGAACAGAATAAGAACTGGTTTCTTCCAGCTGTGAGATTTGTACCTCTGAGTACCTTTAGATGAGGAAATTCTATTCCACTGGAACTCTGCTATGGCCCAGAGTTCCTCCCAGAACTGACCTTCTAATGACTCCTTGCCCCCCAGAAGAGCCAGTCCAGAGCTGACACGCCATCATCTACCTCATCACGATGCTTCAAACCCACCAGAGTTCTGGCAGTGCTAGAACCTCCCCCAGCGAAAGCACAGCCCCCCCCCCCACCCCCCACCAAACCAGCGAGGCAAACATTTGGGGTGTGAGCCTAATGATGGTCCAGAGGGAGCAAGACACGTTGCCATCCGAATTCCACGTAAGCATGTTAGCAGCCAACTGCCGAAACGCCCTGTGGCAAATAAAGTTTATATTTGCATGGATTTCTGAAGGGGAGACTGTCTGAATTAGCTCCAAACCACAGCCGGCTGGAGGTTGTAATGCTACAGTCTTCGAGCCCCAACACCAGCTCGAAGCTGCATCACCCGCGTCTGCCTAAAGCCCCTAGACTTCAAGCCTAAGGAGAATTGCTGCGTGCAGATCTCAACAGACAAGATAGCTTGGAGGTACTTCTAAGGCACATTATATGTGCAAGTCAGTTTTCATCTCATTGGAAGATGGCCAGCATCAACCCCAGGAGAGGTCTCTGTCAGCTCCAGACCAGAAGGAACCGACGTCATCCCCGGGAAAGAGGCGAGGTGAGACCCACCTCAGGCCTGCAAGCCCCTGATGCTCACCGGAAATCCTTACATCTGCAGCACACTGATGGAGTGACAGATGTCAGCTGATGCTGCGGAAGTCGTCCAGCGCCCAGGACCCTGGCCCACTTTTCCCCAAGGACTTCAGTCTCGCCGGTCTATTCCCAGTGCTAATCCCTTGGCTCTGTCATCCAGATGTCATACCTGATGGCAGTGGCGTACGAGGACACCGAACTCGCCGCCTCCCATGAGCGGACGTCATGCCACCTGGAGCCTAGATACAGCAGGGAAGCTAAACGCCCAGGCTGAAGCCGCCCCTTGCCTCTGCTCACACCAATGCCCACACAGTCTCATGTCCCGAAGTCAACCTCCTCATTGTCGCACATCTCTGTCACAAGCCCAGACCTCTGCTGAGGACATACAGAACTGGGAGCTGCTGCCTAGCTCCACAGACAGACACGGGAACCATGCTTTCTTTGTCTGCGTTTCCTGCAGTACCAGACATATCGGAGCGCACTGGATACCTGCCTAATAGATGCCACGGGTCAAAATACGAACAATACAGCTCGTACGACCTCTAACTCCGTCCGCGTTGCCAAGTCTTTTGTTCACTTTCCGATTCCTCGCTGTATTTCCTATGTGTGTTAACTGCTTGCCAGCATCATGAGTTTAAAAATGCAACTCCCAGGCCCCTCAGACGTTTCGATGTAGAGTCAAAGGGAAGAGCCCAGGAACCTGCATTTTAAAAGCTCTCCCCATGAGATGCTCCTGCACACAGAGTCTGAAGAAGGCTGCTCTCACGCTTCCATTCCCAGCAGCGTCCCCCCCGTCGAGAATGAACTGCCAGCCTGGCCCCCACATCTCACCTCCTGCTTTCCCGCGGGCACCAAGGTTACCCGTTGGCCCTCAACTCCACACCCCACCAAACCCGTGAGCCCTCGCCTCTGAGGGGGCCAGCATCCTTCCCACTCTTGTCCCCAATTCCACCTCCCCTGCCTTACCCAGGACAACTCTCCATCACCTGGACTCCACCCCACACGAACTGCCAAATGACATTCCCGTCCTGCTCCATCTATGAGCAGCCCAGAAGAGCATCCCCATTCTTTAAAAACCAGAAAGTGCCACGTTTTCCTTCAGTCCACCACCAACTCTGCCCGGCCGAGTCCGACGCCTGTTCTCCTTCTCCGCCCCCCACTTACTCTTTAAACCTCCGCGATCAGATTCCTGCCCACAGCGCTCCACAGAGTCAACTCCGCAGCTAGCAAAACACTTCTGCACACATTTGCCATTTGGACTTCATGAGTCTGTGCAAAAAGCATGTCGTAGACCAGACATCCTCAAACTTCAGTCTAGATTATCCGACCACCTACCCAATTTTTGCCATATCTACTTGCCCCTACATTATTATTAACTTGGTGTTTTTCTTAAAACGGTTCGCGTATTTTAACTTAATGTTTATTTTGAAAGAAAAATGTACATACTTCTCGTAAGGGGAGAAGCAAAATCGTTAGTGATAAATTAGAGGAACCAGTAGAAAGCAATTCAGTGGCAACAAAATAAAGTTATTAAATTTTTGAGCCAAACTGACTCTGGCCTGTGGGCCTGCGGCCGAAGGCGGACACCTGGGTCCCTGGAAGAAGCCAGCTCTCTTGTCGTCTGGCTGCTCCCACCCAGAGCCGAGGAGGGCTCCACCCTGCTGAACTTCCTCCTGGCCTCTTGGGTGCACAGTGGCCTGGCTCGCCCACAAGGAGTCCATATCAACCCCATCCCTTCCCCAAATGCCAGGCCTTTCCCAGGACCTCGGCCAAAACACTGCTGTCCGGCCACCGTGCAGCCCACGAGCTGTGCGACACCAGTCTTCCCATGAGGACCCCAGCAGAGCCCGGGTACTTACTCACATCCAGTTGCCCATAGGTTTGGGCCACTACCTATAAAACGGGCAAAGAGCTGGAGCGGAGGCCTCTCCAAGTGGCCATGCTCCCAGAATTCCCTTCGTGATCCTGACTAGATACCGCAGCCTGCCAAGGCGTAGAGTCCAAAGTCCATTCATGCTTTGTTTAAAAATCAGACGACATCCATTAGAATAGCTATTATCAAAAACAAAACAAAACAAAACAAAAAAACAAACAAACAGAAAACAAGTGTTGGCATTCCATTAGAATAGCTATTATCAAAAACAAAACAAAACAAAACAAAAAAACAAACAAACAGAAAACAAGTGTTGGCATTCCCAATGGCTGCGCACTGCCATTGGGAATGTAAAATGGTGCGGAGAACAGTGTGGTGTCCTCCAAAAATTAAGCACAGACCTACCATGAGATCCAGCAATTGCACTACCGAGTATACGCACAAAAGAATGGAAAGCAGAGTTTTGAAGAGATATTTGTAGGCCGATGTTCAGAGCAACATTATTCACAGCAGCCAAAAGGTAGTGACAGCCCAAACATCCACTGACAGATGAATAGACTGTTTCATTCAGCCTTAATAAGGAAGGAAATTCAGGCACACGTTACGACACGAATGAACCTTGAGGACGTTATTCTAAGTGCAATAAGCCATTCACAAAAGGACAAATACCGTATGACTCCACCTGTATAAGATAGCGAGATTAGTCAAATTCATAAAGACAGGCGTTAGGGGGGCACCCGCCAGGGCCTGGGGGAGGCGGGGCGGGGACGTAGCCTTCAGAGGAGACGGGGTTCCAGAGCGGAAGGAGGACAGAGCTCCTGCTCAACAACAATGTGCACGTGCTCGATGCCGCTGAACCCGACACTCGAAGATGGTTCACGTGGTGAATTTCACGTTACAGACATTTTACCACAGTTTTTTAAAAAGGAGATCAGCGATTACATGTCAGAGGTGTTAAAGTCATACTCGCACCAAACCGACACTTTCTACTTGACGCGATGAGGGCTCAAATTGATCTGGAAAGCGCATAAGTTTCTCACGATGCGATTCAATACTGTTGAAGGCCCCGTTCCGGCATCTCCAAAACCACCAGTAACATGTTCCCCGAGTTCTAAGAAAACACTCCGATGTTTTGTACACTCGCTACGCAGATGAGGACGCCAAACTCCAGGCGCAGCACGGAACGAGGGAATTTCCCGAGGTCTCGCGTGGTCGGTGGCTTGATCTTGGCTATTCTGACTCCCGATTTAGTAGATTTAGTATCAGTCCCGTTTACCCAGAGCGCTCCTTCCCGCCCCTCGCCTATTTTTTCCAAAACGCTGAACCCTTTTTGTTTTCCTCCTCCCCATTTTTCTTTCTCAACAATTTTTTGATTTTTTTTTAATTAATGGATTGTTTAGAGAAGGTTTAGATTTACAGAAAAATTGAGCAAAAAGTACAGATTTCCCACATAACTGCTCCACCAAATGCCCTTTGCCTCCTTCCCCCACCCCAGTCTTCCCTAGTATTAACACTTTGCATTACTGTGGCACATTTGTTATCCTTGATAAGCTCATATTGACACAATAGTATTAACCAAAGTCTATAGTTTAGAGTTCATTCTTTGTCTCCTACATTCTGTTGGTTTTGAAAAATGTATAATGACTTGCACCCACCGTTGCAGAATCATGCGGAATAGTCTCACTGCCCCCAAAATGCCATTTGTTTCTCTTTTTTCACCCAAACTGAAAGATTCCCCAAAGTTCCAACCTGTTTTTATTCTTGCTTTTAGGGTGTGATTTCCCATCCTCACATTTTCGGAGACCACTTCCGTCCTAACGGCTCTCCGAGGCACACACCCATTGGCTATCAGAAGCGAGCCCACCGCGTACCCCACCCCCTACCCTTGACCACCGATTTCTCTTAATGACAAGCCATCCTCCTAGTCACCTCGTCACCCTGGAATCAACTTTGACTCTTCCTTCCTTATCCTTTGAGCCAGAGGCCTTAAAAGGAGGGGGGAGGGCACCCAGTGACAGGTTGGAGTCGTGTTCGCGACGAGCTTAGACTCTCTGGCTGCAGGAATCTGTCTTCGAGTCCTGTGACCCATGCAAGGTGAATGGCAAAAATAATGACCCAGTGATCCAGCAGCCATTTTCACAGAAGTGCTTCTTTGTAGTCACCCCAGCGAAGGCTTCTCTCTCTTTTCTCACATCAAGCAGGTCCCCCCGCCAACCCCCCTTTGCCTTTGATGTCTCTCTTCTCTGACCCCGTCTTGGCACCGGTGGAAAAGTCAGGATGAGACCAGATTTGGTGATGACCAATAGAATGCTCGAGCTTATTATCTGAGGTCAAAGCTCAAAGAATTCATTAAAGGTTTCTTTTAAACATAAACTCATCGGTTGAATAAAAATACACTGCACGAGGCTACGTGTGACCCAATGTTTCCTCCACGTAGTTCACTGAAGTTGAGGAGAAGCCGGTGTAAATAAGTAGTGAAAATTTGGTGCGATGTGTGTAGTAGTGGTAATTTTGTGAGCTCAGAAGACAAAGGAGTGCATTGGTTAGGGTGGTATCCAGGTGCTTGTAACACGAAACTGACAACAGCAAAGTAACCCAATAGGGGTAATTTTTCTCAGGTAACAGAGGGGTGGTAAGGCAGTCCAGGGCAGGCACAGAAGCTCCACGAAGCTGTCAGGAACCAAATTCTTTTACCACCTCCTTCTACCATTCCTTATTTGTGACTTTCATCTCCGTGCTTGCAAGATGACCTCTTATACACGCAGGTATCAAATATAAGTTTGGGGCAGAAAAATCAGACAAGGCTAAAGGTGAAAAGGCACGTACCAAGTGAAATCACCCCTTTTAATCAGGAAAATAAGAGCTTTCTCAGAAGCTTTACGCAGCGGACTTCCATTCACATCTCTTTGGCTAGGATGGTATCGTAGGGCCTCCTAGGGAATTTGGGAGTCTGGGAATTTAAGTTTGTCAAGTGAGTGCCCTGCTGCACTGAACAGAATTTGAGATCAGTAAGAAAGAAAGATTTGAGACAAGCCGGCCACCATGTCGTGGGGACATTCTATCAGCTCTGTGATGAGGTCCACGTTGTGGGAAACTAA
This sequence comes from Rousettus aegyptiacus, assembly GCF_014176215.1. Classification (NCBI taxonomy): domain Eukaryota; kingdom Metazoa; phylum Chordata; class Mammalia; order Chiroptera; family Pteropodidae; genus Rousettus; species Rousettus aegyptiacus. Next base: position 39,360,302 of record NW_023416288.1, on the reverse strand, counting down.
GGCATCCTGCCAATAACCAGCACTGACGTGCCAGCCACGGGAGCAAGCCACTTCAGGAGCAGGTCCTCCGGCCCAGCTGTGACCCTACAGCAACCTCATGAGAAACCCTTGGCCAGCAGCACTCAGCTCGGCGCCTCCTGAGTCCATAGCCCTCAGAAATGATGTGAGATCCTAAGTGATTACTGTTGCTTTAAATGAATTTGGGAGCAATTTGTTATGCAGTGATAGAAAATAGGAAGGAAGAGACACTTCCGTAGGAATTGGCACCCAGCCGTGCCTACCATGAAGAGGGTGCCATCAACCTTCCTTCAGATTTGGGGTGCCAATCAATCTTTGCAGAGGAAGTAATACCTTAGTAAGGTGTATAGGAATAGATAGATGACCAGGCCGAGAAGGAAATAAAGCAGGGAACCGCCTTCAGATAAAGGGGACGCATGCACAGCTCGGTGAGCCCACACGATGTGGGTATGGGGGTTGGGGGAGCACCGTTACTTCCGTTTTGCTTCCGTCGATTGGTAGCGTTGGGGGGGGTGCGGATCAGGAGAGGAGCATGAACGAAGCAGGAGATGTACACAGGAGCTGGATCGTGCAGAGCCCTGAAATTCCTCTTAGTAATCTTGGTTTATCTTAGAGGCAACAGAAGGCTATTGAAACTTTTTAGAAAAGGACAGTCAGGCTCAGATCAGATTTGACAAAGGTCGCCGCAGCAGTACTGAGGAACACAAACTAAACGCCAGCTTCTCAGAACATTTAAAAGAAGTTCTTGTTTGTACAATGAGAAGCAGAACTCTTACCAACCATGTGGCGTTGAGGGGCTTGGAGTCTTGCAGAGCTCATGGGCCACTTCCATAAGGCCTGACGACAGTGTTTAGCACCTTTATATCCAAAATACGAGTTGTGGGCAATGAGCGGAGTCCACTTGCCGGGGCTCTGGACGGAGACCTGGGCCTGGATCGCACTCTGCTACTTAGGCGACGCCTCACCGTGTGCCACTCTTCGGCCTCGAAGCCCATGGCCGCGATATGAGGGTAACAACGAAGCCCACGCGTTGCAGCGGGTGAGCCCAGAAAGAACCGCGTCAGGATCCCAGCCGAACACTTGCACACGGCACGGGCCCTGAAAGCTCTTCTGCGGATGGTCCCATTTTGCCTGCACGACCGTTCGTTGAGTGACACAGACTGGGCCGCGTCGCCCACCTCGCAGGTGGGGAGACCGGAGCTGAGATGGTGCGTGAGTTACGGCAGAGTTAGGCTCTGACTCCGGGGGTCTTGACCGTCAACCCAAGGCCAGTCTACTCGCCGACAACACAGAGCCAAGCAACTCTGTCCTCACTGTTTTTTGGTGATGAACCGAGTATTGGAAAACATCCATGAAATCACAAAACGAATAATCGAAATAAGAGCAAAGCACCATTCCCGCAAAGTGACCTGCGGTCCTCTCCCTGCTTCCGGTTCACAAGTCTCCGGCCCATCTCGCTTGTCCTCCTCGCTCTGGTTCATAGAGCCGTCCGGTAGCTAACAGAAGATGACCGTACCTGTCTATGAATGACCTCGTTTTGCCCTCAGCAACTGTTTGGTGAGCGAGAAGAAATCAGCATGTGGTTTTGTCACGTGTATTACAGGTATGTTATTTTAATTCAGAAGAATTCGAGTCTCCAGCACGTAGGCGTGATCGAGTATAGAAACATGAGTAAGTCAGGTCTCAGCCTTGAGGAGTCCGGTATTTAGTGGGGGAAGTCAGACCTTGATGAAAATACCTGTGGTGCCAGATGACAAGCCACCCCCCCCCCCCCCGCGACTCCCGAGGGATAAACAACTTGCCCTGAGGAGCACAGACGAGGACACACCTCAGTCCGTTTCAGAGCGGCAGTGAGGAGGATGCATGGCCCACAGAGTTATAATGAGAGCACTCCCGAGTTAGGTTTTGAGGGATGAATAGAAGCTTGCCAGAAAGGTAAGCATTTGAGCCAAAGGGGGTTAGCATGACTGCTGTCCAGGGGCACAGATACATAAACTGTTTGGGAAACGTAACGTATTTTGGCAGTGCCAGAGGGAAGGGTGCTCAGGCAGAGAGTGACAAGTGATGAGTCTGGAAAAAAAAAGGCTGAGATCTTGATGCCTCCCTAGGGAGGTCAGGCTTAATTGTGAAGGCAGCAGGGGGCACCTGGGATGTCTATAAACACTATGTTCAGCTATCAGGCTTTTGGAAGAGGCGCCGACAGGGGGCCCCTCTCTGACCACTGGGCTTGTCTTATGGTGCTAGGGTTATTCACACAGCAGGCTCCGCTGGGAACGTGGAGGGCCCATTTTATTGGGGACTGAGTCTGTCCCTTCTGTGAGCCTACTGGAGTCACAAATGAGAAACAGCGTGAGTGAATTACACGATCAAGAGACACTTAGTCTGGGCACATCCATTTGGTCACGAGGATGGCTTATCAAGAAAGCGAATCCGGTGCCGAGGAAAGGGAGTAGAGGCTCCTGCAGTTGATTTACGCTGGCCAGCCACACACGAACGTCACCGCGCATCACACTGGGCCAGGCACTGCTCCCGGACCACATTACTGTCCCTCCACCATAGCACAGGCCTGTTTGAAAGCAGAACGCCACCTTTCAGACCACGGCACCACAAAAACGGCAACAACCAAGCAGAAAGACTTTGGGGTCCACGGAAGTTGTCACAAGCCCCCCCCTCCCCCCGCCAGGCTCCAATAACGTGATTTGCAACCCTCACGGTGGCCTCTGATAGGGGCCAAGCCAGTGCTCCGTAGAGACACTCGGCACCACGAGGACTGAAGAAGTTATTTATCACCTGCCGCTTCCAAGGCTGCAGGAGGAGCGAGACCTAGAAAACTGAGTCTCCCATGGTTCAAGGAACACCCTGCCCGAATGTTATTCTGCTCGGGCTTTTAACGCCCTTCCCAGCAGCCCTCCGGATTCCGGCTCTGGGGCGTCGCCATGCCGCGTGGGAGGCAGCTCCCGCCAGCTCCACCATCCCGTCCGGTCCTCTCAAGTGACATGGGACCCAGCCAAGGAGCATACCAATCGCACTGGCAACGGCCCCCTCGCTGCCCGTGAGACACACAAGTATCTCGGGGCCGCGACCTCATGCTGTTTTGTCACATAAGCACTTTCCACCCAGGGTGCATAAGTCAAGGAGGTCTGACTGCGGGCTCCGAATAGTCCCTGCCGCGGTGTTATTGTAGCCTCCCCTGCTTCCTCCTGACGTCTTCCCTCAGCATGATCCGCGGCATCCGGCGATAAACCCACTGGCACTCGATTTATAGGCAAACAATTCCTGTCTCTTTTCAACCACTTATCTTTTCCAGCAGTCAAAGAAAAACTATATATAGAGTCTCTCTGGCATCCAATCCTTTTTTTCTTTTTTTTTTTTTTCTGTTGTTTTACGTCGGGTAAAAGCAGAGAGCCTAGCTTCTCTTTGGAACGTGACAAATGTCTGTGCACCGGGGCGGCACATGCACAGCCAGCTGTGGCAGAGGAGATGATGATCGAGGCAGGAGACGTGGCCTTGGCCTGGCCTGTCTGTGATGAGCCTCAAATGGCAAACTCGGACGCGGTCAAAGCAGCATCCGTGTTAGTGAATAAACCAGGCAGGACACCACGTGCTTCTTCACAAGGTCAAGGTGCCAAGGGAATACCGTGGGGTGTCTGCACGGCATTTTATTTGTCAAGCGTGTTTTAAACATCTGATTGCATTCACCAGCTGTCCTATGAGAATCTCTCTCATCATTAGATGAGTAAATGGATACAGTAAATTTGCCAAAGGTCACAGCACTGAGAAGCAGAAAAGAGAGGAATAAAATGCACAGGTTTCTGACTTTTCGTCCACTGCTTTTCTCATTTACTCTGTTGTGCCTTTATCTCCCTAACTCAGTTGTACCCCCACTTGGTTACACACACACACACACACACACACACACACACACACACACACTATCCTAACTGCAAGGGCTCAAGTGGGAAGAAAGCTGGAAAAGTAGCCAAAACTCCCTGGAGCAACGTTTATAATATTCTCTATCCTCTGCACAAATGCAATTGAAAATATCTTTAGTACTTCAGAAGGAAAGCTAAAATTAATCGGAAGAAAGCTTCACTTAAGTGACTGTGTTCTGCCATCGACTTTTGGAGAAAAACATAAAATTCCCAGAAAACAAGTAGATAAACAGGGATTAATTAACGTTACACCTCAGATTACTCAGCTCGATTCCCTAAGTGACACCTCTGATCCTCTATGCTCTGAAGAAGGTGAGCATCCGACTCGCTGGCCTTCACCTACGAGCACGAAACAAAACAAAAATGTAGTGTAGGCAAAACAGTGACAAGTACGAAAAACCGAAAGGAATTTTGCTTACGACGAATTAAAAGAACAAAACTCCCCATTCTCCACGTGTTCCAGGTAATCAAGAGGTTTCTCTACAAGATTTTTACAAGAGGCTTTTAAACCACTTCTCACAACAAAAGGCAAATATTGCTCATTACCCAAAAGCACCTGCCTATTAGTTTTAAATGAGTTTTTAAGGACTAGACCCAATCTCCAAATCCCAAACTCCAAATCAGATTCTTCTACCAGAAATACTCTGATGACCAGATGTGGTTTTTTTCCCCCCACCTCCGGTCCTGGTCCTATTTGGTTCTAACAAGATGTCTCAAATGACGCCACTTTTTAAACAAGATTTGTGCTGCGAAGCCTGTGTGATCTAGGTCCAGGGAAGAGGGGGTTCAGGCAAACTATAGGGACAATTTCCAGACATATAAGGTTTGAAACAAGTGCGTGTCAGATGGAGGGCAGAGCCACAGAGGGTTCAGAAGGAAGGAAAGCTGTTTTGACTCAAAACAGGGAGAGAGAACCGGGACCCAGAGAGAAGGACCTCGGTCCTCATGCAAGAGAGAAGCCAGGAGGCAAAGCCGGCCCTTGGAACCGAGTCTGTGGGCCCTGCTCTGTCCTTGAGGAGCTCTGGGTCGAAGGGGACAGACGATCGAGGTGATAAGCACGTGCCCTGAGCAAAGAACTGTGGCCCAGGAGGTGCTGTGAGCGAGCACGGCCCATGGAACAGTTCGGGCACGGCTTCATACTGAAGGTGACCCCGGGGTGGAGACTTGAAAGATTTTTCTAGATAGAGGAGGGCTGAGGAATAGTTGGGCAAAGTTAAAGAGATCGTAGTGGGTTGAGTGATGCCCTCCCTGCTCCCAAAATATACCCACATCTTAAGTCCCGGAGGCCACAAATGTGGCCTTATTTGGAAAAGATGTGATTGAGACAAGATCTCTGGAGGAGCTCATCCTGGACAATCTGGGTGGGTTCTAAATCCAATGACAAGCATCGAGTCACACAGAGGAGAGACTCAGAGAGAGACGAGGAGGAGGAGGCCGCGCGAAGACGGAGGTGGGCACGGGAGTTACGCAGCCCCGAGGAAGGCCGGAGACCGCGGACGAGGGCAGAGGCGAGCAGGGGCCCTCCGCTGGCGCCTCTGAAGGAAGTGTGGCCTTGCTGGCGCTCTGTTTTAAACCCCTGGTATTCAGAACTGTAAGAGAATAAATTTCTTTTGTTTTAGGCCACCGAGTTTGTGGTCATTTGTTGCAGCGGCCACAGGGAACTCGTAGGGAGGTATGAAAGGAACGCTGCCCCGAGGCCCGTTCCCCGGCCACTCTCCTGCCCTGCTCTCTACGGCGGGGCCGAGCCCTCCGGGCTGTTTCCCAGACTCCTGTGGTTTCCAGCTGGACTGAGCAGATGGCCGGCAGCCTGTGGGAGACTGAGGATGGGAGGAAGGGGGCAGCCAGGGTGCTGCCGCCCTCTTCCCTCAGCCCTGGGTGGCATCCCCAGGGGCAGCTGCGTCTCCTCCGGGGCCCCCATTCCCACCAAACGGGAGCTCTGTGATTCCAGGTTCTCCTGGGCGAGCGCGGCTCACTGTTCTAACTAAAAATCACAGTCATTTCCTGAAATAATGAGTCCAATATGATTAGAACACAAGACATATGGGGAGAACGGAGGGGAGGGAGAAGAGCCTGGAGCCATCGGCTGATGCCAGACTAGGACGGGCATCATGTACACTGACAGCCATCAGGGCACCAGCAGCAGGGCTTTGAGGGTCCTCCAACAAAGCAAAACCTCAAAGAAGTCACAGGCGCTCACCCACTGGTACCCTGCTTAGTCACCATGCAAACTCCAGACGTTTCCTGGCAGGGGACTCTACGAGCAGTCTGCTCGGGTGGCCATCACACAGCACCATCCATGGACTGGGTGGCTTAAACAATAGACGTTTATTCTCTCGCCGTTCGGAGGCTGGAAGTCTGGGATCGAGGTGTCGGCAGGGCTGAGGCCTCTCTCGTTGGCCTGTAGATGGTCGTCGTCTCCTTTTGTCTCCGCGTGGTCTTTCCTCCATACCCTTCTGTGTCCAATTATCCTTCTTAGAAGGACACTGGTCAGCTTAGATCAGGCCCCACCCTGAGGACCTCATCTTACCTTAGTTTGCTCCTTAAACGCCTTGTTTCCTAATACAGTCTCATTCTGAGGTCCTGGGGGCCAGGACTTCAACATATGGATTTGAGGGGAACGCGAGTCAGTTCATAACGGGGATTTAACTATCCACGGCAGCCTGGGAGTCATGGCATGTCCCATGGGAACTGGATGTCACCAGCAGGTGTTCAGTAAGAAATGAAGGTGCCGAGGGGACTCAGGGGTACCAGGGTAGAAGCTGTAAGGTGCTGCTGGACAGGAGCCAGCAGCCCTGCCCAGAGGAAGAGGCCGAAGCCGGGGGAAAGGAAGGACCGGGAAGATGCCTTCTGCGAGCTGAGCGGATCGACAACTGGACAAGCCTCTGAGAGCATGCGAGAAACCCGGCGAGGACCTCCAGAGAGCCTGAGTCGAGGTTCTCGTTGCTGGTAAAGACAGAGTTGGCGAAAGAAAGTTTTGCATCATTGACGCAATTCTGTTTATACCCACAGGTTGATGAAATCTATAAGGTAAAATCCGTGCGTTTCGGAAGGAATTAAGTTTCTTCCTACGGCCTCACCCTCCCCACTACGACACAAACATAATAGATGGGGTCTGGGCTCGTTTATGTAGCATCCCCATGGAGATCAAGAAATTAGGGCCCGCAAACAGTCGTGGCAAGGGAAGGGAGAATCAGACGGAGGCAAAGGGACCCGGACGGGGGCTCGACCCGACGGGTACAGCTACGTTTGTGTGTTCGCCCCGCACAGACGTGCCGCAGCCCCAGGACCACAAACCTACGTCCCAGGGAGCCGCGTACACGCGCGTTTGCAGATGAGATGCGATTTATTAATACGAGACTCCGTGAGGTGCAGAGCAATAAATTGTAATTCATGAAATTTATAAACTGAGATAGCACTAGTGAGGGTCCCGTGCCTTGTAATTCTCTCGACCTGACAAATGAACTGCTCTGAGCAGTGACAGCTTCAGCAGGGTGAGGGAAATAAATCAGCCCGCTGAACTGTGGTAAGAAAGCAGTTTTATTGGTCTGCGGATCTTGAGAAATGTTGATTAAGTAAGATCTGGGATCCCCCACAGTTGTTTTACAAGCTGCTTTATCCCAGAGACCCCCCGGGCCTCCCCATATTACCACAATCTCCCAGGAAAAATAGGAAGTTAGTAATGCTGTGTTTGGGATAGGAAACGAAAATATATATTTTTATGGTCCTGGAAAAAGGTAAGTCTGACCGTTCAAGGAGCCTTCTGTGTTCCCAAGGTTGAGATTAGAGGAAAACTTCGTGGGAGGTTTTCTGCAGCATTGATAACCTCTCAGTCTCCAGAGAGCAAAGGAAAGAAAACCCCTTCGGTGTGGAAACCATTTTTCAAGAATATATTTAGAAAAAGTAAGACTCATCGACGTTAGCTTTTGAACTCACAAAATATGGATTAACTCATCAGCAGAAGAAGGAGGAAAAAAAAACGTGGCGGGCAAGATTTAAACCATAGACACTAGAACAAACTGTTTTTAATTATATTTGTGTCCTAGGAGAACCCACTTGCTATCAAATAACTAACCTGTGAATAACGCGCTGGCCCGTTCATGAAGCAGGCCCCCTAAAGACATTTTAGGAAATGGTTTGGTTTCAGCAAATGCTCATATTTACTCCAAACCATAGCAGTCAAATTAAACATGTCATGTATTTAAGACTTGTCTTCCCTCTAGTTGATCCAAATTACCAGACAGGAACTATTTAATTCAGAAGTTTATTTGCTAGAAACAGCGGGAGAGAAATAGCGAGTCAAGTCGGGGAGAGAAGGCTGGTAAGACTAACGCTGGTTAGCCGTCCCTGCGCCAGGAAGCTCGCTCAGGGTCTCACAGCTTTCAAGAAGCTACCATCGTTTCCTTTTAGAGAGAAGACCAAGACTCAGAGAGGTTCGCTAACCAGCCAAAGTCACACAGCAGCAATTGGAAAAGGCAGGAATTAACTGACAACTAAGTTCTCGCCTTTTCCTTTCAAGGCTGAGGGCCCTAGAATCTCCCCATTGAAAGCATCCTCTCCACATCGCCCGGCTTCATTTTTCACCTACAGAGGCGGACCTAGCGGGCACCAGCCCTAGATTGCTGCCAGGCAAGGGGCACAGGACGTGGTGCCTGCCCCTCCCACACCCAGGCCGCCGTGCAAGCCAGGCCTCCTCCCGCCCCACGCAGAGCAGGGACGCCTGGGCCCTGGGAGCCTCTGGTTTCGGGAGCTGGCCGTCCTAAGACGGGGCAAAGCCGGTCGGTCACGCTTCAGTACCACAGACCCTGGGGGGGTCCGTTCCCGAGCACCAGTTCCTAGTGCTGCAGTGACAGCCACCAAGATTCCTGCTGTGAAGGGGTGGCCCGCGGCTAGAGGCCTGCCTCAGGCCTTTGCTCTGGGAAGGACTATCTCATCCGACTCCCCTGCCGACGCCTGGAGTTCCCATGGACCCCAAATAAGCGTTCTCTCTCACTCCGCCGGGTCCCTTCCCGAACACTGCTGCCATCGCATGACCCCAGCTCCAAAATCTTTCTTGCTTCCTCTTAGCCTAGAGCAGTGCTTGAATGAAGATACAAATTTCTTGTGAAAATGCAGGTTGTGATCCAGTAGATCTGGCTGGGCCCTAGGAGCCTGCATTTTTAGCAAGCTCTCCGGTGACTGCTCATCCTGGGACCACACTCTGAGTGACAAAGCCCAACAGATTCCTAAGCTGGTGTTGAAAACTCCAGGCTGGCTCCAGGCTGACTACCTTTCTATCCTCCTTGATCTGTTCCCCTCTTCCTCCTCCTTCCCACCTCTGCTGGGCTCCAGGCAGACACGATCTAGATCTAGCCCTCCTCGGGGGCACCGAGCTCACCCGCCGAGGGGTCATGTGCCTGCCATTTCTCTGGCATCCTTCTCTTTGCTGCTGACACCTTTCTTTCTCGCAAGTTCTCGCCTTTCCATAAAGACCATTGTCTTCCTAACAGGAAGAGCTGCATTCCAGACTTGTGGCACACAAGAGAACAAGCCCAGCTTTCTCAGGAAGTGTCAAACCCAGGGACTGTGTGGGAGAGAAGGATCTGGACCACCTCCCTCTGAATGGAGCAAGCGCAGAACGGAACGCTGCCCAGGCGAGCCCATCACTCTCCAGCTCGAAGCCCGGCTTCGTGACGGTCGGGCGTCATGGAGGCAGCAAAGCTTAGCTATGCTCGGTTATTTAGGCAGCAGAATGCCTCATGCAGCGAATATCCGAATCTGAGAGAATCCACCGACAAGCAGAGTTGAATTTTCCTGCTTTGCGTTGGTGAGAACAAACACTCACTAATGAAAAGTGGATTAGGTACTGTCTATAGAAAATACTTTCCACAGTCCTATATTTGATTGAGAAATGACTGAAGAATGGGAACTCTTAGCCATCTTTTGTTTCCATTTAAATATGCAAAAGCCCCTATTCTGACAAAGCCCCCTCAGGAAGGCTATCCAGGGCGCTCCTTACTTTTCCCTTCTTGCTTTCAAAGGGTGAAATTCTAGCCAAGATTTTTTGGCTATAGAACCAATTTGGATCTTGATGTACTGTGAAAATCACTAAGAACTAGAACGAAATTTTCATCTTATCTGCCCTCTGTTATTTCGCAGTCCTGGGTGTGGTGCTGTTAGCTTGCAGCGGGGTGTAGGGAGCATGGGCCTTGCACAGACTGTGGCGGGTTCTCTCTCTCTCTCCCTCCGCTTTGCTGTCAGTTGTTTTGAGGGAAATGGGGAACCGGATCTTAGAATCCCTGGATGCGACGAGATAACATTGACTATAGGCAATTCTACTTACTGATAAAAATAATATATAGTTTTCGAATAGTCCCAGAATGAGTCACTTCTAAATAGTCAGAAATACGTTTCCTGTAATTCTTCTTTGAGACTTGTATTAATAGTTTTATAAAATTACTCCCCTCATTAAGTGGATGCACGTACAATTAGCAAAACGGTCTCATACTTGCCATAACCTAGTCTTTGGGGACCCACCAGATACAAATCAAAGCCCAGAGTATATTCTCTCGTAAGAAATGTGTTGTACTTAAAGCTTCTCTTCCTGAAAGTAGCAAAAAATAGCATAAGAACGAGAGTAGACGAAACCTATCGACAAGTTTCCAGGATGTCAGAGCACTGGCAAAAGGCTAACGTCCCGAGTCACCGATAGATGTAGCCGAAGCCCAATCGAAACACGGTGAGCGAAACTGAGGAGTCTCGAAGAAAAAGCCAGGAGGCCCGGAGGCCTCCTCCTGTCCTGCCTCTCAGCTCTGTAACTCTGGACAGGTCTTAGACACCATCAGAAACTCAGTTTCTTTATCTAAAAATGGGATTATGGCTGCCCTACCTACCTTTCAGAGTGGCTGTGACACTCAGATTGGCTTCCTAGAGCGAGCGCCGTCTAAATTTATGAAGAGGTCAATGCCGTGAAGGTGGCAGGCAGTGTCTTCTGCTGGCTCTGGGGCTCCACAAAGGAGCCCCCTTCCCCTGCTGCCCTCCCAGGCCTCCCTCCCACCCCTAGTTGCTTTGTGAAGGTAGAAATGGGAAGAAGGAAAAAGACAGGTAATTTAGAGGGACCAGACTCTCATCCGGTTTCACATGTGATTCTTTAAATCCCTCTGCTGCATTTCCCTCATTAAGCCCCAAAACAAATTCTCTTATCTCATCTCATTCATCTCAGTAACAGAACTGGTTAAATCTAGTTAACCTAGATAAACTTTCACCCACCTCCAGGAAGCCCGGGTCATCACTGCATTTCTAAAGGCTCTCTGAAAGATTACTGGTTATCTTTGAAAGATGAGGGAGACAGGAGAAGGGTTATCTTCAGAGAAGGGAGCCTGAGAAGAATTCTAGGGCTCCTTCCTATTTGCCTGCTTCACGTTGGTGAGACCAAAGGGGACAGGCCACCTTTCTGAAAGCCCTCGGGTCCTCAGGGAGAAGTTACACCCACAGCAAAGCTCTGCAGGAGAGCCACCAGCCTTTGGGGACAATGAGGACCTGGCAAACAGACACATCAGCAGTCCACCCATGGACCAAAGCCCAGAGGGCCCTGCCTGAGCGCCCTGGGTGGACGCTCACAAGAACCAGGAGGGAGTGGGTGTCCCCCAAAGGCCTGACACTGAATTTCCCACCACCCCGGCAGGATGGCTCCAACAGCATACCAAATTTAACTTAAAGTAATAAAAGAAATGTGACATTTCTCATGCCTGATCATGTGGCGTCGAACTCACATGCCTGTTGTTCTTTCTGGGACATTCTGGCAGATAGCTCTGCTTTCTTTGGATGCTCCAGCGTTTGGGGAAAACAGTTCTAAAGACCAGCATAAGCTCTTTGTGAAGTTACCTTCCGCTCCCACCCCCAGTGAGCATTTACCCAGGGAAATACCAGCCCAGAAAGTATTTCCTTCATAAGCTGAAACTCAAGCCATGAGTGGCCTTCCTCGCCTGACACATAAGCTCGCATCAGCAAATCGGTAGTGAAAGAGAAGGTTTTCCCTTTACCGCATCCCAAAAGTTACACACAATAAACACATCGAGAGACCCATATGAACACTGTCTGGCAAACGCCATCCATGGTTCCTAAGCGAGAACCAAATGCTGGACTGCGGATTTATAGTCCTTATTTCACCCTGAGGAAACTGAGGCCCAGAACCCTTAACGAGTCGCTAAAGATTTCAGACTAGGATTAGAATCCAGTCCTGCTTTCTGCTCGACTGGGCTACCTCAGCCCAACGACCTAGCGCTCTGAAGCCAATGTTCCCCTTTCTCAGCTGGGAAGTGTGTGTGAGCGCGTGTGTGAGTGCGTGTGTGTGAGTGTGTGAGTGTGTGTGTGTGCGCGCACGCGGGGTGAAGGCTCTGCTGCTGAATATAGACTAGCGAGCACAGATTTTTAAGTGTAACCATTGCCATATTTGCTTAACTCTGGAAGGAAAAACTGTGAGTTCCAGTAGGCGTCTGTTGAGCTTCAGCTGAAATGTGCCCATTGCCGATTTAATGTGATAATCAGGGGTGGGGGCCCTGGTGACAGGCTATGATGTATTGGCTGTTGTTCTGCACTTTGATGTTCCTCGGAATTTGTCAAGACTTCGGCGCTCCGAAAAGTGCCATGGCGTCATCTGTCCGCTCCCTGACTGCAGGAGCAAATGGCCGGGGCGTGGCGGCCACTCCAGTTAAGGTCAGCACCAGGTCAGAAAGCGGCAGACCTTTCTTGAGGACAGCCGGCGGCAGCCGCCCCTCAGGGTCACCACCTCGCACCCAGGGGACGCCCGTCTCTAGGGGATAAACATCTTTGCTGTCTCTGGCTGACAGGGGACTGCAGATCCCTGTGGTCTCGGCTCGGTCACGGGGCTTCGGGAGAAAGGATTCGTTTTCCGCACCCTGAGTTATGCTGGATGGAGCCGCAGGCAAAGCAGGCGAGCCGGATGCGGGGGGCACAGCAGCTGCCCTCGCTGCCTCCAGAATGCTCCCGCTCGGGGCTGGGCAGCCAGCGGCGCGGGGTGGCGAGCCAGCCTCTGCCGTGGCCACGGCCAAGGCCCCCACAGGCAGGAGGGCGTGCTGATGCACAGGCTCCCGCGGCCAGATGAGTCACCCCGGGTCTCGCCAGCTGGAGAGCCATGCCAGTTTCCCAGGGCTGGTCCGGGCAGCCTAAACGTTTTGAAACACTGCTGGCACGCGGCACTGGGGATCTGCAGAGCCTTCCGGAAAGCCGCTGATCTCTGAAGGGTCACCCTGTCCTAAGGAGAGGGACGCCAAAGTTTGGTTGCCCTCAACTCTCCCGCTGGAGAGGGAGAGAGTAAACTACCGAGAAAATCCCGTTGTGCTATCGGGTGCCTTCACGTTGGCGTCTTGAGGAGCCTGGGTCTGTTGAATGGGGTCTCAGCAGGTCCCTGCTACAGTGACATTGGGGTCATTGCTTTAATCCTCCCAGCAGAAGATGGTGCCACCTCTGTTGAGGAGCCAACCCCCAAAAGAATTTTTTAAAAGGCCATATAACTCTTCGTTTTATTTTTAGCTCTCCGAACCTTAGCTCCCAGATCCGTAACATGAGATTCGCAATGCCCTCACCGAGGGAGTTGTTTTGAGAGCGATATGTGATCACGTACATTGAAATATTTAAGCACAGCGCCTGGCTCATAGCAGGTGCTCCATAAATGTTCACTCGTCCCCACTTCCCTTCCCTAGGCCCATTGCCACATCCTCCAAAATGTCCAAATTAAAACGAACATCATTTTGCGATAACTAAATCTTAGGAAGGGTGACGTGACATTGCCAACCACGACCGAGCCAGGGGCTCAGCATGATAGCAGGGTGCCGCCCAGCCTACTGCTGGGAGCCACGTTCAAGTCCTCCCCGCTGGGGCAGAAAATCGTGCGGAACGCCTATGGATGGGGACCGGCTGGGGAGGGCGCCCGGTGCTAACCCCTATGGAGGCCAAGAGGCAAAGATCTAAAACAAGGCTCGGACAGCCTCAGCCAGAGAAGCCATCAATTTCTCTTCTGTTTCAGAGTGAAGGAAGAGCTTCCTTGCCAACTTCAGGGACCCAGAAAGGGCCACTGCTTGCTGCAAACCAATAATTTCTGACAGGGAAATGGCCTAAGGGTCACTTGGGATTAACTACTGAGAGACAATTCCAGAAGGGGCCACAGACATCGAGACAGTTTGGCTCCCTGTGCTGAGAAAGTGACGTCAGCCATGCAGATAAATTCCAAAGACTCTATCACCCCCTCTAACAATGTTTTACTAGCTCGTAAAATGTTCCTGAGCTCTTTCCACACAGACAACTTCTGGGGGCTGTCCAGGGCATCCTGGAAAATTACAGCAAGAAGGTGTCTTTCCAAACCTTCCTCACCCAGAGCCTAATTTCTTATATACTTAGTCTAATTTCTTTCTATTCCATCGATCATTGTTAAATAGGAAAGCTTATTCCAGAGCTAATGCTGAATGCTGTGCGGAACAGCCTGGAAAAAGGACCCAACTCTAGGTACCGATTAGTAAATACGCCAGACTTGGATGATGACCATAGCATTGAAATCATTGCATTTGTCCCCTCTGAGTAGTTCCCGTGGTCTCCTGAGTCCCCTGTGTCCTTTAGGGGACTCTTCGAGAGAACAGAGATTTCATGGGGCGGAAGGAGGAGGGCGCATGAGGAGCAAACATTTGCTACCACCTCAGATCACTGAGCGGAGAAGGCGGCCTACTTTTCCGAAGAGCTTCTGAAACTATGTAAGTGCTTCAAGCTTGTTGCCGACAACAGGGCTATGACCACGGTCTCATTATTGCCATGTTCCAGACAAGGAAACGGAAGTTCGGAAGCAGTACTTTGCCCAAGGTCGCTCAGTTAATAAGCAGTAAAACCAGACCACCCAGCAACCCGGCTTTTCTGATTCCAAGTCCACTGCTCTCTGCCCCATATTTCAAAGTTCTTGCACAGATGACTTAGCCAGAGCCTGTGTCATTGGACACCAAAGGAAATATTTATCAGGAAAGGGAATGACCGTGAACTAGGGGAGCTGACTTTTAAAGGAGCATTCTCCCGACAGCTCCCAAAACTACTTACGCAAAACACAAATGGCAGAGGGGATCCAGGATGGGGATCACCTAAAAGACTGCTCTGGGCCAGGAGAAGTTCTAAAGATCTTTCTTTGCCCTGAGAACCCCTTAGGGCTGGTATCTTTCCAATATGGGAGTCTTGTGTTCACTCTGGTGTGGGCCCGGGGTGGCCCCTGAGACCTTAAACCATGGAGCCTTACGAGGAAGCCCTAGGATGTTTCAGGCCTCCTATAATTCTGAAATCTGGTCTAAGAGGGTGCAAACCTGGGCCTCATGTTCTCCCCGGATCATGCAAGAGATCCGGCCTCCTGCTCTCTGTTGTATCTGAACCCACAGGGCTCAGCCCCAGGAGATGAAATGGGAATAAGATCCCCAGGTGTCAACTCCAGCCTTGGTGCAGACCATGGGAGGCCGGTCCCTAATGAAATGGCTTCCCCTGGCCAACACAGTCATAAGCAGAGACCATCACACTCCAGGCTAAAGCAGCGGAAAACCAGTAGGCAAGAAAACCGTTTTGTCATCCAAGGACAATAAAGTTTATATATTCCCAGATGTGGGTCCTCCCACTTAATCAAGCAAAAGAGCCCATTCCAGCAAAAAGAGCTTTTCTCCAGCAAAATAGGAAGGCAGCTTCTTTGGGGCTAAATTTAGACTTTACCCACAGGCGAAGGGCTCCAGTTCTTCGGGGCTGCCGACAGAACGAGTCAATGGTTCAGTGTCCCAGCTGGCCGCAGGCAGCCCCAGAGCCAAGCCAGTGTGGGTCTGAAATGTTCCGAGCCCAGGAGCGTGGGCTGTGCTGCCCCTGGGGCTGAGCTCTGCCCCTGGCTTGATCACGGTTTAGAGAGTGTGCGGCTTTGGGCACTCTGCCACTGTGTCAGGTCTGTTTGCTCACTCTGCCAAGGGGCAGCTGCTCCGTGCCCACTGTTCCAAAGCCTGGGCTCAGAGCTCCCAAGGATCCAAGGTGCTAGAAGGCCCAGCTTCTGCCCTCGGCATCCTTTAAAGATGGCTTAGAGATCCAGGATGCAGAGGGCAATGCTTGGCAAAAGGACCAAATTCACATATATGGTGGTATGCTTCCAAAGAATGAAAACTCAACCACCCACAGTGACATATGGCTTCCTGGGAGAGTTGGGGGTTTTCTTCTGGGGCAGGGCCTTTTCCCCCACCTAAAGCTTGCTCTGTCCTCTCCCTACATTGTTACTTTTTCTCAGTGTATTAACGGCATTTATGGCAGAATATTGAGAGGTGTGCTTCATCCTGGGAACAGTTATGTCTATCCCTACCAAAGAAAGTCAAACCAGTTCTATCCGTGTCTCTCCTTAGCCAAATAAGAGGGGAGTTGGAAGAAGCTGGCATCAATATCTGGGTTCCCATCCTTAACTCTCAAGAAATGTGTGCCAGCACACCCCACAGCAGTCACCAATTCACTACCGTCAAATCTAATCACGACTTAAACCAGACAGGGCTGGGTTCCCAGGGCAAGATGGCGAACAAAGTAGATAAACGCTGTGACCACATTAAAATTACAACTAAATTATAAAACAATCAAACTGGAGAACCATCTGAAGACTAGCCAAACAGAACTCCTATAACTAATGATACAGAGAAAAGGCCATACAGAGACTGGTAGGAGGAGCAGAGGCACAAAACAAGCTGGCCCCATGCCCTTGTTGGGTGGTTGAGCATCGGGAGGGATATCTCAGCTGCAGAGGTCACCCAGAGGGGCCCCAGCCCCACACAGGGATCCTCAGCCTAGAGCACCAATCCCAGAAAGAGATGCCCCCACAACGTCTGGCTGTGGAAAACAGTGGGAATTTCATCCAACTGGTGAGACGAAAGGCTGCAGGAAACCCTCTTAAAGGGCCTGCACACAGACTCGCTCGCTTGCAGGCACTCACCTTGGGCTTCGGTGGAGGAACAGCAACTCGGGAGGCTCCAGAGACGTGCAAGGAGAGACTGAGTTGTGTGGCTTCAGGGTGAGGGCTGGAAGGACAGCCGCCATGGTCTCCATGTGGAGCCCTCCTCCCACGCAGCCTACCCATCTTTCCTGCATTGAGCCCTCCCCCCATACTGCCTAATTTGACTCTGATTGGCCTAGTGAAATCTGTTCGCTCCACCCCGTGACTCCCGGGCCCCACCTGACCCAACTCATAGTCCACATTTCACAGTGTGGTCTCTCCCACACACCTCTAGGTAGTGACCAACCTTGGATCACTTTGTACTCCCACAAGGTCACCCACAGTCAGTCACAAGCAGCAGCTGACCTTGGCCTGCATGGGAGCCCCTTCCAAGAGGACCCAGAACCAACAAATATCATAATTAAAATGCCAATGTGTAAAGCCAAAAAGAAAAATTTTAAAGTAGGAAGAGAAAAGCAATTAGTTAAGTACAAGGGAGCTCCCATTAGATTGTCTGCTGATTTCTCAATAGAAACTTTGCAGAACAGAAGGGATTGGAAGAAAGTCGTCAGTGCCAAATAGCAAGGACATACAACTAGGATGGCTTTACCCAGCAAACCTACCATTTAGAATTGAAGAACAAATAAACAGCTTCCCAGACAAGAAAAAACTAAAGGGGTTCGTCACCACCAAACCAGTATGACCAAAAAATGTTAAAGGGACTTCTTTAAAAAGAAGAAAGGGAAAAAAACACATAAATATGAATAATAAAATGGCAATAACTATGGACCTATCGATAATCACTTCAAAAGTAAAGAGATTAAATGCTCCAATCAAAAGACATAGGGTAGTCGAATGCATAAGAAATCAAGACTTATACATATGCTATCTATAAGAGTCTCACTTTATTTTTTTAACATTTTTTATTTTCTTTTTTAAAAAATTATTTATTTATTTATTTATTCATTTATTCATTTATTTATTTATTTTGATGGTGACGTTGGTTAACACAATCCAATAAGTTTCAGCTGTACATTTCAACAGCAAGGCATATTCGTATTTACACTGTGTGTTCACCTCCCATAGTTAGATTTCTTTCTGTCACCACATATTTGACCCATTTATCCTGCCTACCTTCCCCTCCCCCCTACTCTCTGGTAACTGCTAGTCTATTGTCCATGTCCATGAGATTTTGTTTGTTCTGTTCATTTGTTGCTTTTAGTTTATATTCTACATATAAGTGATATTGTGATTTTCAACTTTTTATGTCTGGCTTATTTCATTTAGCATAACTATCTTGAGGCTTCTCCATGTTGTCACAAATGGCAGTATTTCATCTCTTCTCATGGCTGAGTAATATTCCATTGTATATATGTACCACAGCTTCTTTATCCAATCGTCTATCATAGGACACTTCAGTTGCTTCCATGTCCTGGCCACTGTGAATAATGCTACTATGAACATTGGTATGCAAATAAAAAGACCCACTTCAGATCAAAAGACACAAACAGACTGAAAATAAAAGAATGGAAAAAGATATTCCATGTGACGGGAAATGAAAAAAAGCTGGAGTACAATATTCATATCAGACAAAATAGACTTTAAAACAAAGGCTATAATAAGGGACAAAGAAAGACATTACATAATGATAAAGGGATCAACCCAACAAGAGGATATAACTCTAGTTAACATATATGCACCCAAGATAGGAACACCCAAATGTGTAAAGCAAATATTGACCTACATAAAGGGAGAGATCAACAGTAACACAGTCACAGTAGAAGACTTTAACACCCCATTGACGCCAATGAACAGATCTTCCGGACAGAAAATCAACAAGGAAACAGTGGCCTTGAATGACACAGTAGACCAGATGTATTTAATTGATTTTTTTGAGTACTTTACCCCAAATCAGCAGAATATACATTCTTCTCAAGTGCACATGGAACACTTTCCAAGATAGACCATATGCTAGACCACAAAACAAGCCTTAATAAATTTAAAAATATTGAAATCACATCAAGCACCTTCTTCAACAATAATGTTATGAAACTAGAAATCAAGAACAAGAGTAAAACTGAGAAAACACACAAACACATGGAGGCTAGATAACATACTACTACTAAACAATGAATGAATGAGTTACCAATGAAACCAAAGAAGAAATCAAAAGATGCTTTGAGACAAATGAAAGTGAAAACACAACAACCCCAAATCTATAGGACACAGTAGAAGCAGTCCTTAGAAGGGAATTCACAGTAATACAAGCCTACCTCGACAAACAAAAAAATTTTCAAATAAACACTCTAACTTTCCACTTAAAGAAACTAGAAAAAGAACAGCAAACAATGCCCAAAGTGAATAAAAGAAAGGAAATAATAAAGATCAGAGTGAAAATAAACAAAATAGAGTCTAAAAAAAAAAAGATCAACAAAATCAAGAGCTGGTTCTTTGAAAAGATAAATAAAATTGATAAACCTTTAACCATCAGACTCATCAAGAAAAAAAAGAATGAGAACCCAAAGAAATAAAATCATACTGAAAAAGAAGTAACAAAAGACTCCACAGAAATACAAAGAACTGTAAGAAAATACTCTGGACAATTATATGCTAAAAAATTTGACAATCTGGAAGAAATGGATAAATTTCAAAAACATACATTCTCCAAAGACTGAATCAAAAAGAAGAAAATCAGAACAGACTGATAGCAACAAACAAAATTGAATCAGTAATCAAAAAACTCCCAATAAACACAAAAGACCCCAAATAGCCACAGCAATCTTGAGAAAGAGGCACAAAATAGGAAGCATCATGTTACTTGATATCAATCTATACAGCAAAGCTATAGTACTCAAAATGGTATGGTATGTTCATAAAAACAGACATATAGATCAATGGAACAGAATAGAGACCCCAGAAATAAACCCACACCTATATGGTCATTAACTCTATGATAAAGGAGACAAGAATATACAATGAGATAAAGATAGTCTATTCAATAAATGGTGTTTGGAAAACTGGACAGATATACACACACACAAAAATGAATCTGGACCACATTCTTACTTCACATACAAGAATAAACTAAAAATGGACTAAAAACTTAAATGTAAGACACAAAACCATAAAACTCCTAGAAGAAAACATAGGCAATAAACTCTCTGGCATTGCTCTTAGTAACATTTTTTCTGCTGTGTCTCCTCAAGCAAGGGAAACAAAAAAATAAACAAACGGGACTACATTAAACTAAGAAGTTTTTGCACAGCAAAGGTAACCATTGACAAAACAAAAAGACAACTTACTAAATAGGAGAAGATATTCACCAATAGTACATGTGATAAGAGGTTAATATCTAAAATTTATAAAGAACTCATACAATTCAACATCAAAAACTCAAAAATTCCAATTAAGAAATAGGGAGAGGACCTGAATAGATTTCTCCAAAGAGGACATACAGATGAATGATAGACTTATGAAAAGATGTCCATCACTAATCATGAGAGACGTGCAAATTAAAATCACAATGAGCTATCACTTCATGTCTGTCAGAGTGGCTATCATCAATAAATCGACAAACAACAGTGCTGGCAAGGATGTGGAGAAAAGGGAACTCTAGTGCACTATTGGTGGGATTGCAAATTGATGCAGCCATTATAGAAAACAGTTTAAAGATTCCTCAAAAAATTAAAGATAGAACTACCTTATAGCCCAGTAATTACACTTCTTGGTATTTATCCGAAGAAATCCAAAACAGTGATTTAAAAGGTATAAGCACCTTTACGTTCACTGCAGCACTATTTACAATAGTCGAGATATGGAAGTAACTTATGTGCTCATCAATCGACAATTGAATAAAGAAGAAGTGGTACATATGTACAATGGAAGATTACGGAGGCATAAAAAATAAAATCTTACCATTTGTGACAGCATGGATGGACCTAGAGGATATTATGCTAAGTGAAATAAGTCAGGCAGAAAAAGAAAAATACCATATTATCTCTGTTATATGTGAGATCTGAAGAACAAAATAAATGAACAAACAGAACGGAAACAGACTCATAGATACAGAGAACAAAATGATGGTTGCCAGATGCGAGGGAGTTCGGGGGCCCAGGTGAGAGAGTTGAAGGGATTAAAAAATAAAAATTGGTAGTTACAAAATAGTACGGGGATGTAGAATATAGCATAGGGAATATAGTCAATGGTATTGTAATAACTGTGTCTGGTGCCAAGTGGGTGCTGGACTAATCACAGGGATCGCTTTGTAAATTATATAAATGTCTAACCACTATGCTGTATACCTAAAACTAATATAAAATAACACTGAATGTCAACTTCAACTGATGAAAAAAAAAAAAAAAAGCAGGGCTGGGGAGACTTGGAAGGGGAATAATAATACAATTGGGCTGCATCTTTCTCATCCATCATTCCTGTAGACATGGACCAAGGATTGCTTAGCGGGTGAAAATTCGACCTCCGAAACACGTCTCATGCACAAGGACATGGCTCGGTACTACCTCTTTAGGAGCTTCACACAGATGGAGCTACTTACCATCTCACTGCGCCTTCATAGCCCTGCACCCTAAGCTCAGTTACAGTACTTATCCCTCTGTGGGGTCATTCATCATTTACATTAGTCTCCCTCAGAGATGGGGAGCTACTCAAAGGAAAGATCCTGATCTTGCTTCACTCCGACTCTCCAATTTTTAGTGTACAGTAGTCCTTCCATTGACATTAGATGAATGAACAAGTGAATGAATGGATGATACTCAGATGCATAGACCATCTTGTTTTAATATCTGGGTACCTTCCTTAAAAGAGGGGGCTGATATGATGCAAAGGTTAACAGAGTTCCCCAGAAGGGAAGAGATATCCCAGTCACCTTTCACGCAGTAATGGAACGGGAACAATCCTCTCCAGAGCGAGCAAACATCACTAACTTGATTATCCTCAACTGGTTCTTGTTAACTGGAAATAACTGGGCTACCTTGTTTCTCTCGTGCTCCCTCCCCCTCTCCCCCTCACACCTTCTCCCTCCCTTCCTCCCTCCCCCAACATCCTCCTATCTCCTCCCTGATCTTGAGGGGTTTGCACTGGCTTATCTAATGTGGTTCCCCTGGCAGCGTGTTCAAGCAGGATATCAAAGACCCAGCTGCACTCACTGTTTGCAGTGAAGCCCCTCGGCGACTTCCCGGGGGGTCTGCCCCTGCACCAACTGGCACCACAGGCAGAGTTCCTAGACCCTACAAGACAGACTTAGGAGATCAGTTTCTTGGTGGCGAATTCCCATCTAAGGAGTGGGAGCATCTCAGATAACCCTATCAAGCAAAGAAATCACCCTATCTCGTAACACCAGTGTCAAGGATATAAATATTGTAAAAGAAGCAAGTCTGTAGCATTATCCTGACCAACGATTTGCTCTGCCTTTTACCCAGCCAGGAAGGAAGAGAATGCAAATTCCTGTTTATTTGTTTGTTTGTTTGTTTGTTTGTTTGTTTGTTCGTTTGTTTTCAAAGATAACTTTCATGGTAGCCAGGCATTTCCAAAAGAAGCCTGAGCTACAATTCGATGTGCCAAACGTGAATATCTGGAGACTAATGGATGAAAGGATTACAATAAACAAACATTAGTGATTGTAAATTGCCATGATTGTACTCCAACTTGATGTTTAAAGACATTGGACTTCGCTGACAGGAACCGTTGCCCTCTACTGGGTGGAATGTCACTAGAACGCCGTGATTTCAAATTTGCAGTGGCCTAAATCTTTCACCTTTTCCAGGATTCCGATGGTCAGGATGGTGGTGGTGATGAGAATGATAATGAAGGAGAGGAGAGGAAGGACCAAAGGAAAGATGAGGAGGAGGTAAAAACCTTGACGAGGGGGAGAATCCCCTGGATTTACGCAGCGCTTTGGTGCCTTACGACGTGCATTCACACAGATTATGTTACTTGAGTTTCACAGTTACTATGTGAAGATGATATATAGTGTCGTAAATGAGAGGACTTTGGCAAAGTTAAATCATTTGCCTACAGATTCAGAGGCAGTAAGCGGCCGAGTTCAGCTTCTGACTCAGGCTTTCTAAACCCAAACCCTGGAATGGTTCTCCTTCATTCTTCTTATTTGATGGGCTTTACTTGTATTTACCTAAATCCAGTCTTGGAATGTTTTTTAAAAACTCTCTTTTGTGTATTGAAGACATCATTCATTCACGCATTCATTCAAAAACATTTATTACATACCCGCTCTATGCATGGCCCCCCAAGCTATAACCTGGAGGATAGCAGAGAACAAAGCAAGTTCAGCTCTCATGGAAGGGGCGGTCGACAAACGAGGGAACGATTCAGTTAGGATCGTGATGTCAGAGACATGAGTGGTTGGGAGGCAATGAAATGAGGTGAAAATGTATGGTGGCCCCAAAGCGAGAATGTGTACAGCAGACGACAAGTTTTGATAGAATTTTCAGAGAGGTGACCTCTAATGGCTGAGGACCAGCCTTGGTCTTCCCAAGCATGAGTCTAAAAATTATTGATAGATATGAGAAGGGTGGCCTGAGAATGGTCATTTGCCCAAACACCCCTTTAAGAAGACTCTAGAGTCAGCAGTTAGGAAAGAATTCTACTAGAAATGTGTCCATTTTTCTATTAACAAAGATTAAAAGAGCTCATTTCTAAAACAGCTGTATGACTGTTACACATTTAACTTATTCAACCAGTTACATGACTTGAGCAGCTTTATTTATAATATCCAAAAACTGGGGACAACCTATGTCTTTGACAGGTGAATGAATGGTCATACAAACCTTGGTGCGTCCACATCACGGAATAGTATTCAGCAATGAAAAGGAACAAATTGTTAACACGTGCGATGACTTACACAGATCTCCGGGGCATTATGCTGAGGGGAAAAAGCCAGTCTCAAAAGGCTATGCACATTGTGTGATTCCATTGAGACAGTATTTTTCGAAATTGCAAAACAGTAGAGATGAAGCACAGGTGAGTGGTCGCCTGTGGAGAGAAAGGAGAAGGGGGTGTGGCTACCGAGGGAAATACCCATAACTCCTTGGTGATGACGGAACAGTTCAGGAACTTGATGTGGTGGTGGCCATACAAATCCAAACACGTGATAAAACATCACAGAATTATACGCGAAGACGCGCAAAAACATGAGTCAGGTACAAACTGGTGAACTTGACATAATCTGTAGTCTAGTTAGGCGTTTAGAGTCGACCGATTAACTCACCTCATAATGTCCTGCTATATACGAGGACATCGTTAGGGAAAGCGGGGGGAAGGGTACACGGGACCTCTCTGTACTACTGTTACGATTTACTGTGAGTCTATAATTATTTCAAAGTAAAAAAAGAAAAAAAGAAGAATTAAGAAGAAGATGTCCTTGGACGGGCCGAGCTGTCCCACCACTCTCCATGGGGCTCTGCTGTTACCCTGAGAGGCGTCCTGGGGTCCCAGGCTTTGAGAGGCGGGTAAACGATTACATGGTGGGCAAATCATCTGGCAATGACAAGGACGCCATCCGAGCTGTAAGGAATAGAGAAGGAAGAAATCAGGACCCGTGACGAGCACAAATAGAAAGTTCTACATGGAAAGCACGCCATAGACACTTTCCTTGCACACAGCCCATGCAGTGGAGAAAAGAGAATGGGGTTGGGGGTGGGAGAGGGGCGGTCCTTCACCCCTTGATCTCATCACTGCTGCTCCCCTGTTATTCACAGCCAGAGCACCCAAGGGCTCCTGGCAGCTGGGACTCTGGGGCTGGCGTTGGTGGGATCTGTGGGGGCTCTGGGGGCTCATGTGCCAGCAGCTCCCAGAGCTGGGACCGCAGCAGAAAGAGTCTAGAGAGGGCCTGGTTTGGGGCACTTGAAGGGGTACTAATGGAGGGGCTGGCCCTGCTGCTGGGTTTACTGGCAGGACAACTTGGTGAGCATTCAGTCAACTCAGAAAGATACATATTTTTCTTTTAAATGGAGGGACTGTATTAGATGGCTCTCAGGATGATTTAGCCCTGCTGCTCTGCATTTCCATGAGTCACCCAAGCTAATCTGGTCACTGTGATTCAGCATTCACTTGTACTCTTCTCTTCAAGCTTTCTGGCAGCCAAAATGAAGTCACCTGGTTTTTGTGCCAAGTATCTGACACTCATCATAGACAGCTTTTATTATTGACTATAGTTTTGTTCGAATATCTGATTCCACAACTAAATTGTAAGCTTCCCCCGGAGACCGTAACTATTATTTGTAACCTTTCGTGTCTTTCACATAGCAGGTATAATTGTAGAATTTAATTGAACATAACTCAATAACTAACAAAATAAAAAGATTCACTTGAAAACGTGGATAGATTTGACCGCTTAGTTACATAAAAAGTTAAAAGTTTTATGGAGTAAAAATTACCACAAAGCCGAAAGATTAATGGTGAATCAGGAAACATGTTTGCAAAATATATGGAAGATGAATAGAATAGGCCAGGCGAGAATAAGCAATTCACAAAACAAGCATGATAAATAGCCAATAAGATATTCAGTCTCACGACTCATCAAGGAGATGAAAATTAAAACTATATGATGATGGCTTTTGTCTTGTTTTGTTTTTATTGGGTCAGCAAAAAATTTAAGTCGATCAGAATATGTAATGTTAGTGAATATCTAAGAAATGGACATTCTCATCCCCTGCTGGCGAAACCATTAATGATAGTGGTGGAGATGGAGTAAAATTTGGCAGTGATAACAAACGTCTTTAAAATGTGCCAAATGGTTTATCTATTAGAAAATTGTCTTAAAATAATAATAATTTGGGAATAAGGAGACACCATAAAAATTGGCATTGCAGAATGGCTTGTAAATTTTAAAGCAAATTGTCCATTAATAGAGGGATATATCGATAAACAGTGTTTTTATTCAATAAGCTATTATACTAATTGAAACGAATGGACTGGAGCTACTTGAATAAATGTCTAAAATACACTATTGATTCCAAAGACCAGGTTGGAGAAGGAAATGGACAGTATAATGTTTTAAAAACATAGGAAACTATATGACTTTGTTCACTGTATATTGTCCATAGAAATGTAGCAAAGGCATAAAAAAAAAAAAAAAAAAGGCCCAGAAAAGATACTCATCAGCCTCAAACCTGTGTTTGAGGGAGGGAGGTGAGATTGGAAAGGAATACAAGTGGGCCTTCGACTGTTTCTAGGATATTTTTCTTAAGGTTGGATTATATGAGAAACCACATGCAAGGCATTTAGCACAGTATCTGCATTAATAAATGTAAATATCAAGTAATTATTAATGTCCACTGTGGCCAAGTTTGAGGGTAGTTTAAATGGGAGCTTGAACTTCATGAGGGAAAATAAGAGTGAAAACAGGGCTCAAGTCTAAACATGAGTGAAAACGGAGTGTACACTAAGACAGCTGCTCTGTGACGGGAATCTTGTGAGGGGTAGGACATTACGACTCACCGAGTCCTCACGGCAACCTTCGGTATGATTTCACTGGCCCCATTCCACTGACTGGGAAACTGAGGCTGAACCAGGTGATGAAATGGATGGAATTATGTCTCTGCCAATGGAAGACCCAGGGTGTGAATTCCTGCTGGTCTGACACAAGTCCCTTCTTCTTTACATAGGAGACAATGAACCCAGAAGGGAGGATAAAGGAAGTTTCTACCCCATTTTTGGAGGAGTTTGCAAAGAAAGGCAGGGAGACTGCACTCTACCCAAACCTGGGAATGGGTTTGCCCTCAAATTCCCTGCTTGTTTATTCTCTGAAGCTGTCCCCAGGCTGGGGCCTGGGTCATTGACTTAGTAAACAAACTTCCCTGCTGACAAGCCTAAAGGCAGAGGGAGGAGGAAGTTGAACGGCAGATCCCAGCATCCACCGCGTCATCAGTGAGATTTCCCAGCAAAGCCCCGAGTCCCGGAGGGTCAGAGGGCTCCCAGGTTTCTCCCTTTGCTGGAGCCAAAAATGAGAGCACAAATGGTGAGCAGATTAGGGCCACCTGGCATGACAAACAAAGCCAGGGGCTTGGGACTTTCGGGGGCAAGCGGAGACACATGATTTGCAAAAAGTTTTTATTTTTCCTTCCTGCGAAAATTGCCAAGACCTGAAATATAAGTGTTGGGAAGCAGGAGACGGTGCTGCTGTTAACTGCAGATAATACAGCTGTGGGGCTAGAAACGGCAAGAGAAACAAGTAAAGAACCACCAGGCTGGAGTGTTTAGCAAGGTGGTGATTACAAGATGAATAGCTACGTGCCAATGGAAGCTGAAAGGGAAAGGCATCCAACACCAAAAAGGAATCTTCATAGGGAAGAGACGGACATGACATCGAGAGGAGCCTTCGGAAAACTCGCCCTCTGGCAATGATCAGATGGCCCAGGAGCAAGTCCAGAAACGCCTTCTGCAGCTCTGCATCTTAGACCAGTGATGCTGGGAGCGGTGAGAAGAAGGACAAAGGCGCAAGAAGGAGCCCAGTAATGCAGCGAACGCTTAGCATCTGCAGAGAAACGAACGCTGCTTTAAAAAATAAAAACGCTCTTAATGTTTAGAGTTAGAGCAACCTACAAATTTCCAAAAACGTGAATAGCTGCATAATGCTTCCCTCCGAAATAATTTATTTACAAGTTCTAATCCCGACAACCTGGAAATGTTACCCTACATAGCAAAAATAAGAAGAAGAAGAAGAAGAAGAAGAAGAAGAAGAAGAAGAAGAAGAAGAAGAAAGGAGTAGGAGTAGTGAGGAGGTAGCGAGTAGCGTATGGATTCTTCTTCTTAAGAAGGCGTGTTAGAACAAGAAGAAGAAGAATCCGACCTCCTGCAAGAGAAGCATCAAGACGAAGAAAGAAGAAGAAAAACAAGATTTTGTAGATTATCTTGGATAATCAAAATGATCCCTAAATATAATCGCATGCATCCTATACGAGAGAGGGCAGAGGGAGATTCAACCACGGAAGACAATGTGACCACAGAGGTGCGGATTACAAGGATGGAGCCACGAGCCAAGGAATACCAGAACCACTAGGAGCAGAAGAGGGAAGGAAAAATCTAGAGCCTCCAGAGGGAGTGCAGCCCTCTTGACACCTTGGTTTCAGTCTAGATATACTGGTTTTGGACTTCTGATCTCCAGGGCTGTGAAAGAATCAATTCCAGTTGTTTTAAGCCACCAAATTTGTGGTAATTTGTTACAGCAGCTGTAGAAAGTTAGCATAATAACTGACCTTTAATTTTGAGAGCTCTGCTTTGTCGTTCTGGTTAATTATCCCCACCACACTGTTAAACGGTCATTTCAGCTTTGCTCGTACAAGCAAAACACTGGAAACGGCCTAGAATGTCCATAAACAGCAGTTGAGTTAAACCAAGTATATTTTATTAAGTGGAGTACTATGCAGCCATTAAAAATCAAATGGCAGAGGTAAATTTATCTGACATGGCATTATGTTCATGATACACTTACCTTTTATTAAAACAGAAACATCACCAGTTATGTACTAATTAGTTAGATTTAAACTTTGACCCATTGGGAATTTATCTTGGTATGTGGTATATATTTTTGTAGCTATAAATTCATCTCCTTTCACTTGTCTACAATTTTATGATTTGTTCCAATATCATTTATTGAGTAGAACAATCTTCCTTCACTGATTTCCCATATATTGAGGCTCATTTTTGGACTTTTCAGTCTGTGCTAGTGATCTCTCTGTTTACTCATGCATCAGTACCACACTGTTGATAATTAAATATCTGAGAGGACAACCTCCTCTATTGCTCTATGCCTTCCAGAATTTTCCTGTTCTTCTTGATTTAGAATCATCTCAACTATTTTTTAACCCCCCGTGTGTTTGTTGTTGTTGTTGTTGAGATCATGTTAAATTTAAAATGAGTGAAATTTGACATCTTTATGGTATTTTCTTCAAAGTTTGGAGTGTCTCCCATTCGTTCAAGTGTGTGTGTATGTGTGTGTGTGTGTGTGTGTGCGCGTGAGTACACACGTGTTCACATTTCATGCATGCTCTTCAGAAGTGATTTTAAAGTTTTCTTCATATAGGTTTTGCTATCCTTATGAAGTTTATTCCTAAGTATTTTTCTCTCTTGTTATTATTAAACATGGGATATTTTTTCATTATACTTTGTAACTGATTATTGTTTTATGTGAAATCTATTTGTTTCTCTGTATTAACTTTTATACCCTGATATTACTGGATTTGCTCATTTTCAACTGTTTTTCAGGTGATGCTCGGGTTCTACAGATTTATGCTAATATCTTCTGCAAATAATGCCAGTTATATTTCCTCCTCCTAATTTTTGTAGCTATAATTTTTTCTTTCTCTTCTGGGGTCAGTTTTAGAAAATTATATTTTCCTGGAAAACTGTTTACTTCATCCAAGTGTCAAAATATATACAGTTTAAATGCATACAGTTGAACAAAACAGTCTTTTATAATTCTACTTTTTTCTTCTATTTTTTTATCTTAATTTATCAGTTCACATTTTTGTAGAAAAATAAAAATAATTCTTTTATTTAACTTCAGAGTAAAATATGAAAGCTTTTACAACTATGACTTAATGTCCAGAATTTATCAAAAAGAATTGATAAATTCTGCTACAAAAAAAAGTAAAATAAAATTTTTTAAAAAACCTTGCATAGCAAAAAATAACTATAAGCAAAGTAAAAGTATGACAATAAATTGGGAAAATATTTGCAACTTATGTAGTAAGTCAAGGATTAATATTCTCATATATGAGTGAAATATTTTTTAAAGCTTTTGTAAATACATATAGAAAAGACCAGCAAGTCAATAGAAAAGTTACCAAAGGATATAACTGTGCAATTCAGGAAAAACATTACATATGGCTCTCGTTGCCTCGCTCATAAGAGAAATGCACATTGAATCATGGCTGAAATACCGTTATTTAAACATGTACTGGCAAAATGTACAAGTTTGCTTACATGCTCTTTGTGGGGTGGGCTGGGGGTGGGGAGCAGGTAGCCTCATACATTCCAGGTGGAAGTAAAAATTCATACAATATCTGAGGAGGGAAACTTGAGACTCTCCATCTAACAGGAAATGCTTTGACCCAGACAGTCCACCTGCAGAAACACAAGCTACATTTCCAGACTGACAGCCAAATGCAACTTCTGACACCATCTCTGCTTCCAGCAAGTGCTACAAACTCTCACCGGACGGGGACAGTTTTCACACAAAGGACGACAGGAGCTGCAGCGGGCTGACGAAACCCCACTTGCTGATGTTGGCCAGACTATTTCTCGCAGCTGGCTCTCTTTCCTCAGGATCTCTCACCTCTCGGCAGACCGAGCTATCTAATCTCACGGCACAGCGCCTTGTAGTCCTCGAATGGCGAAAAGCCGTCATTGAGACGGGGTGCTCCCGCCACAGATCGCTCCAAGATGTGATGTGAATTAAAGTCACCTTTCCCCCTTTTGAATCCAGACTCCTCTATTGATCTCGTAACCCGGGGGCGATAACCTCAATTTTCCTACATTCTGTTTGACAACCTGCCCTTCACTTCTAATTTATGCCATGTTTCTAGAAAAGGCTGTTAGTCAAAAATACCCTCTGCCCCTAGACTTACTAAGCTGTGCATGCTGTCTTATCTGCCTTGCCATGATTCTGCATTCTGAATGGCAATACGGAGCGACAGGAACTTTCTTTACCAAAGATGGTCATGATCCTAATATAACACTTTCCATTTCTATCCCATTCCTCACTTCCCCCCAAATCAGAGCGGCCCTTCCTCTCCTCCTGCTCTGCTGTAGGAATCGGAGATAAGCAGATGTTGGATCCTGGGCTGACGGGAAAGGCAGTATCCGAAGGGTTAAGGCCTTCCCCGGCCCCCCAACAGAGTGAAGGGTTTTGCTGACCTAGTGTGAGATGAGTTGCAACAAATTCAATTTAGCTGCAGTCAACAGGAAAGTAGGAAGGAAAATAGGATTTAACAAACAAAGCATTAAAAAAAAGGGGGGGAGTCCACAGCAGGAAATAATTATTTGGGCAATTGTTCACTTTGTGAAGGGTCCGGCCTGTGTGACTATCTATCGAGAGGCGATGCTGTGTCCGGGGGTTTCTCCCCAGCACCCTTGTCTGGTATAATTAGTTACAAAAGTGGCTCTAAGGGCTGAAGAAATCTGCAATTGTGCTGCATTGCAAGGGAACAAACGCATGTGTCACGGTAAGTGGAGTCTGGCACCAGCTCCTTCTGGCGAAGCCCCCGAGTGGCCAGCCAGAATGGAATCCATCCGAAAGGAGGCTCGGAAAGCCAGCAGCGGTGGTAGGCAGGAAAGGTCCACTGACTGTGCGTCTGCCTCGGATCCAGCACGTTAACCGTTCAGTTCGAGTTAACGTTTCTAACACATAGAAATACGCGAATAAACAAAACCACATATTTCGATCCAATATTTGCCTTTTAAAAATCTCTAGTGACACACGCAGGCCTCACGCCCGGCTCGGCCATCTGATCACATACTTCCCCCCGTAGAACGAACTAACTAACACGTTCGCTGACGACGTAATCCGAAAGGGAACTCGGATTGTCCGATTAGAGAAGAGCGAACCGCCTGTGGAACACAGCGAAAATAATATCTTCGGAATACAAATCCTCCAATCCGTAAAAGGAATTTTATAGCTTAGCCTCAGGAGAGTCAGCCAAAGGTTCGACTGACAAGGGGAACAGAGAGGAGCCTAGGCCTCACGGATGGCCTTAGTCACTGTCCCGACATTGGGTGCTGGAGCCAGATCAGTGACCTGTTGACATCACAAAATATCAGTTTGCGTGTAAAATCTGT
The DNA here is from genome assembly GCF_014176215.1 of Rousettus aegyptiacus. Lineage (NCBI taxonomy): Eukaryota > Metazoa > Chordata > Mammalia > Chiroptera > Pteropodidae > Rousettus > Rousettus aegyptiacus. The sequence goes on along the minus strand of NW_023416288.1, from coordinate 39,328,577 downwards.
GGGCTGCATTTTAAAAGCATGTAAAGTAAAAATCTAGGAAGGCGCCACGATGTCATTGATGAGTGGCAAACGGAAGACGTGACCACGTACTGAATACTGACTAAGCTAAGTACTTCCACGTGATCATTGCAGCCACACTGTGAGGTGGGGACTTTATTACTACCCTGATTTAATGGGGGTGGAAACCGAAGCACAGAGTGGTCAAGGAACCTGACCAAGGCCACACAGCCAGTACGTACACAAAGCCTGGATCAGGATCCACGTCGTCTGACTCCGGATCGTGTTCTACCCTGCTTCCCCATGTACACAGGAAAGCCGGAGGGGGCCGAACAGACACTCAGAGCCAGCCCTAGGAGCAGACAGAGCGAGAGTCCCCGACTCATCTGCAGGCTTTCGCCTCCCTTCACACCCCACATCCCCACCTGCCACGGGGCTGTCACCCTGGTTTTCACTGAGACTGAGCCGCCGCTGCTTCTCACCTGTGCGGAGGAGGGTGGCTCGGGAGAGCTCTGAGCATTCGTCAGGGGAAGGAAGCCGGCCGCCTCCCCGGGCACGCGCGCCTGGGCTGAAGGATGGCTTTGCGGGCTGTCCGAATCAAGCCAGGCCAAGTTTCGGCTTCGGTGCTTTGGCATCCCTGGAGGTCACGTGATCTGCAATTCCGAGTCACCTGGTAAGGAAGTAGAGAGTGGAACCGTAGGGCGAGCCCAAACGATTATGAACTCAAGCAGTTCTTCCTGAGATAAGCACTTTCCCAGCTCATCTCATTTCAGCCTCACGTAAACTCAGTGACTACAGGTGAGGAAACTAAAGCTCAGAGTGTTTAAGTGGCTTGCCCAAAGCCACACAGGCAGGAAATGGCAAAGCGAGAACCGGAACTGGGCTCTGACGTCAGAGTCCTTGCTTTGTTCACTTGGTGACGCTTGGCAGCTCTGCCACCGGCCTCAAAGGCTAATTTGTGTGACTTCATCAAAGGTGCCCTTGCTCAAGATACTTTACTGCCAGAAAATTGTCATAATCATTATAAAAACCTACGAGATGAATGGCACCCCCGTGCGGGGTAGCCCTGACGCCGGGAGACAGGGACTCACGTCCCCGGCCACGTTCCCCATTCCGGACCCCCCCTGCCCCGACAGAGTGGCCCCCCTTCCCTGTAACCCTCCACCAGGAGCAAATGCACGTCCCAGCTCAGGCGGCGTGGGGCGTGAGCCCATGCTCAGGCTGAGCAGGAGCGTGGAGAGTTTCCAGCACTCGAGGTAACGGGAAATGTTGAGCAAAGTAGGTGAAAAGCCTTGTCCAATATTTCCATTTACCTACTTTGTCTGTCTGAATAAGTGTCATTAATTCAAACCATTTCAAGATGGGGCTTGATGATGTGTGGGAGCGGAAGCCCCCGCGCCGCATCCTTGCTGACGCTGTCTCTTGCTTGGAGCGATCGATCGAACCCCAGCAAATGTGCTGTGAGGACTACAGCTGAACCGACCACTAATGTGCGTGTGTCTGTGTGCGGCGAGGGGCCGGGGATGGGGAGGCGGGCCAGAGGCTGCTCTTCCCAGACCCCCCTCCCTGGCCTGACGTCTCTCCCCACCCAGCTCTACCCCTCCTTCCTCAGGACCCCCGCCTCAGGGCCCCGCAGAAAACTTCAGAGGAAGAAAAGACGGAGGGGCGTGATTTTCTCTCTAGGAAATTCCCCGCAAATCAACCGCCTCGCTTCCTCCTTGCTGCTCATGCTCTCTGTGCAGACAGCAGAGTTCTGACCGCGCAACTAGCCAGCCTCGATAATACTGTAAAAACTCTGCAGCCAGGAGGAAAATCCATCCCTTTCCAAAAGCAAGAGAGAAGTCTGAAAGCTTAGCAACGCACGGCTTTAATATTTTGGTTGATAACATGCCACAGACTCAGAGTATTTTCCATTTCCTCTTTGTCCTTTTTCCAGTGATTTCAAAGGCCTTTATTAAATCTATCGAAATCTAAATATGGTAAAAGTAGGTGACTTTTTTTTAAATACACTAAAAAGCATATGGATCCAAATAAATCTTATTCTTTTCAAAATAGAGTCCTGTTTGGGACTTGGACTTATTTCAAGGAAGCCTCTCCCTTTCCCTTCCCCCAACACACACACACACACACACACACACACACACACACACACACAATCAGTTATCTATTTGTGTGAGAAATTCTTTTGCAATTGTGTTCAGTGCTTAGCCTATAATTTGGAATATCCTTCAGGGTGCCCGGTATGATTTGTAGGGAAAAAATCTAAGATGCTAAGTACTATGTCTGATGTCTTAAAAAAATATAACCTGGAGTATAGTATTTGAAGGTCAAAATGAGATGTCGCTACAGCGAAATTAGTCGATTCTCATGGCTTTTAAGTGGGCTCTGCAGGCCGCTTTAGGGCGGTGACCACCCACACGTTCTGAGCGGAATGAAGCATCACAGGCTAAATGGGTTCTGGGATGTCGTGGAAGCTCAGGGAACCTCTTTCCTCGCTGGCAAGACAGGGAAGTTGGCAGGGCCCTACCTACCCCATGAGGGAGCCCGAAGACCTTTTCATGAAGAAGTGTTTCTTCCAAAGTCGTTTGTGTTCTAGTTCAATACCCAGAAGGTGTGAAAGCAGAGCTGTCACAGCGTGTGGCCAGGGAGGAGGGCAGAGCCCGGCCTGTCTAACCTCCGCTACTCAGGCCCTGCCCACCTCTCGGCAGGCCCTGAGACACCTCTGAGGTCCCTGCCTGCCCTCCGCACAGAGCCCTGTATTAGAACATTCAAGCCAATTCTAGAAAGGTCTTTGTAAATTGTGAAGCCTGGGATGAACATGAGTCTATTCTCCCCAGTTTGCTCTATCAGCCAGAGGGTCCATCACCTCTGTAGTCACCGCTAAAATAATAATCACTTCAAAACATTCATCTACTGGTTTACCCTGGCTCTGACCTCTGGCCACTTACTGTCCACAAAGGGGCTCCCTGTTCTCCCTAATTATCTCTAATCTCTGTGGTAGGCAGGATTCCATCCTGAGCATCCAATCCAACATCAACCTAGGCACTCCTGTGAAACGATTTTGCAGAAGGAGTTACGCTTACTAACCAGCTGACTTTAAAATCAGGAGGTTGTCTTGGATTGTCCAGGAGAGCCTGACGCAGCCCCATTTGCCCTGAAATGCAGAAGAGGAAGGTGGAAGAGTGAGTCAGAGAGGTAGCTGGAAGACGGACAGGTGAATCAGAAGGGGAGGTAGGGGAGGTTTACAGTCTGAGAAAGACTCGACCCACTATTGCTGGCTTTGAGGCTACAGGAAAGGAGCCTCAAGCCAAGGGATACAGGTGGCCGCTGGAAGCCGAGAGTGACGATGGCCAACAGTCAGGAAGGAGACGGGGACCTCCGTCCTGCAACCACGTGGACCTGATGTCTGCCAACAGTCTGAATGAGTCTGGAGGCGGAGTCTCCCCCAGAGCCTCCAGTAGGGAACGCAGTCCTGCCGCGCCCTGATGTCGCCTGGGCGAGACCCGCGTCAGACCTACAGAACTACCACCTACAGAACCGCGAGATAATAAAAGGGTTGATGTAAATAAATTCGAACTTGCCATAAATAAACTGTAAGCTGCTAAATTCGTGGCAATTCTTTATAGCAGCAAGGGAAACCTAATACAGCAACTCACAGTGTTCTTCTGAAAACTGCCGCCAGCCTTCTGGAGGAAACCAGTCATTCTTGGTATCAGAAGATCTTGTTCCAGTCAAGTTCATCTGTCAAACGTACGGAGACCCATACACTGGGCATGAGAGAGGGGATGGGGCAGGCAAGAATGGAGAAGACATTCAGCAGCTAGATCTGTTATGGCCTTTTGCGTGGAAGCAGCCATGGGGAAATGACATGAATCCAGCAGGGGCTCGATTTTTCCCAACTTGCACCTCAGGCCAATGGCGTCAAAACCTCGGCAAGGTGAGAATCAACGGCTTTTAAACCTCTCCAGGTGATTTCGAATGAAAGCCAGGTTTGGGAACCACTATGACTGATGGGCTGGCTAGACTCGGTGGGGGAGAAGAAACTCTGACTAGTTAGGGGAAGATTCTATCTGCTGGTTGAACTCATAGAAAACGCTCAAGAGGACAAACTCATGTTCAGGGGTTGGTAGGTTGCTCCGATGGAGTTTATCTTCATTGTAGATGTGGATTGCTTCATTAGAGAAAGGCGCAGACATTGTCTGTCTTGAAAACTTTCATAATCCCCAGAACTGAGATGCTCAAAATGTTTGTGGATGATCCTACCTTCTCAAGGATTCTTAGTTCCGCTTAGACAGATATGGAAATGCTACAAAGTTTCCTAATGTGAGAGCCAAATGTATTCACAAAGCAAACAGGCCTTCTGCTCGCCTCTACTGGGAGCAGCCTTTAAGAGGACATCGAAGAGTTTTCTCGGAAATGGGAAGGAAGGTAGGTAGAATGGAAGGATTGTCACAAGGCTTTTCCTTAAGTCCGAAGTCTGGATGCCAACAAGGATGCTTCTTTCCATGGCAGAAGCGACAATTATTCTACAACTGGAGCTAATGATGGTCTTTTCTGCATTTACAAATTTCCAGAGAGTGCTTTAGAATCCTCAAATTATTTTGTGCACTCTCAATACTTGGGCATCAAGGCAAGGTGAAAGGCAGGGAGGTTTGTCTTTCTGGTGTTGTTCTCCACAGGACGCATTCCCTGGCTCAGGCGCGAGGCCTCACGTACCAGGTGGGTTCAGTGTGATCTCTCCCACGTGAGCTGCACCCTGGGGCCCTCTCTCCCCGCCTTGAGCTGGCACGCGGAGCCGGCGTCCTCCATGGCCTGGCGTTCTCCAGACACCTAAGACCACTGCTGCGTGGATCCGCACATAGCGATTCCAGCCGAGACTTCTGACAGGAGATTTTCCCATGCCCCAAACATGCAACGTTTCTCTCCCCTGTGGATTTGTGTGAGGCCAAGTTATAGCTGAATCTTCTCCCTACAGTGGCCCTGTGGATCTCATGGTCTCATGAGCACACATGCTGATCACATTTTGAGACAATCTGAGAGGGTAAGTTATTCTTTCAACTGTCTTTCCATTTCGTATGCGTGAATCCGTATTCATTTGGCCAATGGCTTAACTCAGTACCATTAGCATCTTGAGCCCAGGTTGGCACAGAACGTTCCCATTAAACCTGTTTTTGAACACACAAATATTACTTTGTCAGAGGCTCCACGTGCCTCTAGTCCCCAGCCCAAGAACCTAGAGCTAAAGTTTCTCAGCCATTTGCTGCTGCTGCTGCTGCTCCCGTGAGCTGCTCCTCTGTGGCCCTCAGCAACCCCTCCTAATAGCCAGTAAGCTGGAAGGAAACGCAGACCCAGGCCGGCAATGCCTGGGGAGGGGAGTCCGAATATAAAACTGTGCAACTAAAAGGTTTTTACAGTTAATACAGCTCTTTCCCCCTGCAAAAGGCTACCTTTAAAAGCTGCCATTTCCTTTGCATTAACTAAAAACGGACACATCTGTTGAAAGAAAGGGGGGGGGGCGGGAAAGACAATAGCTATTATGATAGGCAAAGTGTGTGTGTGTGTGTGTGTGTGTGTGTGCGCGCGCAAGCCCGCTAAAGAAAACGCAGAGAGGCGAGACTGGCAAATAGACTACCGTGGCGTTGATGTCAGTTATTATTTATACAGCATCGTAAGTGCCTGGCTGTCAAAGCCAACAGCCGCCGTACTTAACTGCTACCTAAGTGCTGGCCATGCGAGATCTCAGAAGAACGACTCTCCTATTTAATATTTAACCAGATGCTTCCATTTTTGAAAATATATTTTGCTCCTTACGGCGGGCGGAGGAGAGGCTGACTTGCACCTTCCGTGATGCACGAGCTATTGTTGGGAGAGACAGAAAACCAGTTTCTGTTCTTCTCACTTCGCTGTCCATCTTTCCACCGTGTCGGCAACCAGAGTGTTTCTTCTACGTGTTTGCATTGCTCCCTATAAGATCGTATTCGTTAACATCCTGACGAAATAAGCTACGGCTTAGTTACCGTAAAACCGTAAGGGAGATGCAAAAGCTAAGGCAGAAGGGGTTAATGCACTCGGCCCCAAGCCATGCCAGTCAAGGGAAGGGATGAACCCGACTCTTCTTCGCAGGGTTTGAATTTTGTGGTGGGATGGAAAGGCCATGGAGCCTGGACTCCTGCAGTGCCTGACAAATTGCCCGGACCACCGAGTGGAAGCAGGACTGCCGACCCCTCTTCCGCACCTGGCAAGGTACTAGATGCGGGCGGCCACCCCGCCAGCCACGAGCGGCTGACTTTCCGCCTCTCTTCCTTGAGGTCTCCCTCTCCTTGTCTCAGGTACATGCCCTGCCTCTCCGTCATTTCCTGTCTTTGTCCTCCATCTCTGGTCCTCCTATGCAGAGCCCCTGCAAGGGCTCTCTCAGATACCACAGCCACTACTGACCACGTATGGGACCGAATGCTCCTTGGACTCTTCTGGAAACCGATTTACATGCCTAACAATTAATCAGTGCTGTAGCAAACAGGCACACAGGAAAGAGGCACCAGGAGCCTCTGGCATTCACCTGCCCAGACCCGTTCCTCCCTCTTCTGCATCGCCAAGAATTTACTCTCCTCATGCCTCTCCATCCTCGTTCCCGTCGGTGTGTGTGGCGAGTCTCTTAATGGCTCTGAGCCTCTGCCCACGATATGGGGGGTGCATGGAAGTGGCCAGCCCCCTGAAAGGCCCTCTGTTATTCCAGCCCTGTTATTGTTACGGCCCGACTGTCAAGTTCTTTCTCCCATGTCCCCCACACACCATTTCCTCCGGTGCCCGTATATTTTAAATGAAAATTGCAAGGACAATACGACAATATGGGAACAAGAGCGCAGTGTCCCCGAGAAAGGAGACCGTCTGTGCTTGTTGTCCTTGGGTTCCTTTCATCTCACCTGTGGGGCTCTTTAATACATCCCGCCCTCCCGAAGGGAAAGCGAGGGAGACGGAGGGGCCTGAACAACGAAGCATTTCTCTGCTCCGCTCCCCTCCTCCCCCACCCCGCCGGCCCAGACCCCCGCCCAGACCAAGAATGACTCCCATGCTTCATAAAATTGCAGATAACACTGAGGGGGACGTGAGATGACTTCACTGGCCCGTACAGGCAGCATCTGTATGGGCTCCTGAGGGAGATGAGATCCGACACAGAGCTGCCCCTTGTGCTGGGGACGCTATCAGAGGGTCCCATTATCTGCAGAGGGGATGTGAAATTGGAACAAGTCCAGCTGAGAATGCAGCAAGCCACACCATTTACACGAAATATACGGTGTCGGGCCCGCCACGCAGCCGGCTGGCTTTGATCTTGGTGAACTTTTGAATCATGTGTGACTAAAGAATTCTTTACAAAGAATTATTTCAGCTTTCTGAGTTAATGAAAAGCCAGCCTGCACAATTTATGGAAGTAAGAGACCAAGCATTAGAGGGAAGGGGGGAAAAAAAAGTCATAAAAAAAATCCCCGGGAGCCTTTAATGCGACAGTCCTCATGGTCTGTGTGGATCTCTAACTCCGCATTTTTCTGTCAGATTTATTGGGTTTTATCGGAATTCATTCCTGTCAGCCTGGGGTTCATGGAGATAATCTTAAAGAGAAAAATGTGTCTGAGGCAAGTCGACCCAGATCGATGAGATGAAATCAAGGGAGTAAGCCCCTAATTATTGGGCGATGATGAACCCTGATTGCCACGTTACCACACTAGCATCATATGAGCACAACCATAATCCCAGGAGGGGGTTACGGGAGCTTCTGATACCTAGGGACCAACTGGGTTGTAACTGATGTAGCAAAACTCCACGAAATCAACCTGCCGCTTTTATTGCATGAAAACAATTCTGCTTCCCAATCTACTTCACGGTAGACAACGTGTCCTCAGGGGAAAAGAAATATGGGAAGCTAGGGGGGAAAGTGACCACTTAAAAGCAGAGTGCATGTCTCTTCTGAATCGGATGATGTCTGCATGCGTTGGCCGGGAATTTGCTACAGAGCTCATCACCCGGAGAGTAAATCACAGGATACATACAAAGAGAGATTTCGGAGCAGAAAGGTTAAGATGTGAGTCATCTCAGATGTGGGAAACCATTTCTCTCCCAAGGCCGGGCATCGTGCACTTTCATTTATCCTTTCCCAAGATTTTTCTTTCAAGATGAGATTAAAGACAGCCGTGATCTCTGAGAAGTCTTCATTCTTTATATTCTTTATGCTGCGGGAATAATAAATCTAATTCCTTTCGCTAGTTCTCTCTCTCAATAAAAAAATCATTTTATCCATGAAGTATCATCTGCATAGTGAAAGGGTAGCACTTGGGATAATTTTTCTGCTACAGGGAGGCAGCCCAGGGCAGAGGTTAAGAGCGTGGTCTCGACCCCGTGACGCCTTGGTTGGCTCTCTCCTCCCGTCCTAGCTGGGGACCGCGCAGTAACAGTCACCCTCTCAGCCTCAGTTTCCTCGTGGGGGTATTGAAAGTGTCTCTCTCCTCAGGTCTTTGTAAGAACCAAAAAGAGACGATAGACCAACACTTTCTGGTATGCGATAAACCCTCAACAAATACTAAACGACATCCTAAAACTAGATGCCTTAAGAAATAGATTACAGGTTCAGTCCTTTGTACTTAATTTTAAGAAGCTTTTACATTTGAGAAGACACATGCATTTTAAAAACAGGACAACCGAAATGCAGAAAACATCCAGTTATTACCCTACCAGAGCTTCAATTTAATGAATTCCCAATAGCTACCTTTTAGGATGTACCTGTGCATGGGCATCATGCCAGCTAGCTTGATGTACATGATCTCATTTTAATTCTCGGAATAAACACAGGAGGAGATCGCTCACTATCCTGCAGCCTTGAACAATGGTCAGTGTGGTTCTGTGATCCGCTCACAGTTTCAGAGGTAGAAGGGTCAGAGCTTACATTTTAAACTCAGATTTTCTTAATCCAAGTCCAATACTCTTTCTAGACACATTTCTCGTCAATGTCCTTCCTATTAGGTCACATTCAAAATTCAAATTATTATAAGCATAGATTTTAGTAATACTAATAACTTATCACATGATAAAATAAAATGTGAAATCGTATTATATAATCTGTCCCTTAGACAAGTACACATGCCTTTGCAAGTCAGGGAAAGTAAATTACCTGCCTCTTGGGCAACTACTAACAACTAAGCATGGAATTACACATTGATCATTAAAGGCTGAAGTTGAGAGAAAAACTGAAATCTATGTCAGGGAATTGAGATGAAGATCATAGAATACTACTAAATCTTCAAGAAAATAAAGTGAAGAGTTTATTGGGTTGGGTTTTGTTTTGTTTTGTTTTGTTTTGCGGTAGTGGTGTATGTGTGTGTGTGTGCGCGTGTGTGTGCATGTGTGTGCGTGTGTGTGTGATTTTAAGAGGAAAGCCACAAAACTACTTTCTCTCCTTAAAAATATCTCATTTAATACAATTCTTTTCACTGCTAGTTAAAAGTACGTATTATTAAAGTGGCTTGAGAGCTGTTCCTTTCTTCTTTTTCTTCCCAGTCTAACATTCTACAAAGTACAAGAAAGCTAAACTGTGAGTTCTTACCCTCCTCTAATACCATTTTTAAAAGTCAGACGGTCCCCATGCTGGGCTACACTGAGTCTATCATCTACGGCTCAGCATCTCTGGGAAGAAGAGGCGCCTGCCTCCTGACAGTGCAGAAGCCCCAGAATGGCTGACAGAATGAGGCGACAGTGGAATTATTCCTTCCACTCGCGGCCATGACGCTAGAGTTTGGCGGGCGTGTTGATTTACTGAGTTTGCTGAAACAAAGTACCATAAACTGGGCGGCTTGAACAACAGAAATGTGTTGTCTCACAGTCCTGGAGGCTGGACACTCAAGTCAGGGTTGTGGCAGGGTTGTATCTGCTGGTGGCGGTGAGTGAAGGACGTGTCCAGATCTCTGTCCTTGGTTTGTGGATGACCATCTTCTCCCCACGTCGCCTCACGTGGCCTTTCCCCTGTGAGAGTTTGTGTGCAAATTTCACCTGTTTACAAGGATAGCAGTCACCTCGGGTTAGAAACCCACCCGACTCCAGGATGACCTCATTTTCACTAATTACATCTGCAATGACCCTATTCCCAAATAGAGTCCCTTTCTGGGGTAAGGACTTCAACATATAAATTTTGGGGAGACACAACTCAACCCATAACAGTGGGTTATGGCTCTGAAATCCTTCCCAGGAAAGGTTGGCTCTCATCACTAAAAAGATGAGTTGACATTAGCCAAATAATTTCATGTCCATTAATGTACTTTCCAGGAGTAGTTTACGTAGGGGCATCTTTATAATCTCTTCACAAGGTGTTTCCTCTGAGCAAACAGACTCTCGACCAGTATAGTCATGGGCACTAACATGACACCCTGACACCTGAGATACCTAACTGGTGTTAGTAAGTATCTAACTCCCTGAACTAAAGGGGAAGGAGCAGGATTGGGGATGGGAAACCAGCAAAATCTTATTCGGACACGTTTTCGAGTCATAGTCCATCACTTGGTAAGACGAACAAATCTTTCCCACTGGGAATTAAGGTTGGGGCTTAGTCAAGCTAGTTCCTTTACAATTTAGAGTCCTAAAGTCAGCAATGGATACTTTTCTCAGAAGCCCCCTCTGCGCCTCACTCCCAAGCTGAACGATCTGCCTTCCCCAATCTCCCTAGTCCCATTGTCACTTAGGCACAGTTATTGTTGCATTACTGATGTGCCCCCTTCAAGGGACAGAAATCCTCAAGCAAAGAGACTTGATCTCCGCAGCCACATGCAAAGGAGAGTACAGTCAACATTTGCAAATGAACAGAGTTCCCCTAAGGGTTTCCTGAATTAAAATTGGACAAACACGGACCATCTCAGCTCAGGAGTCTGTGAACACCTGACTGTCCCCACTGAACGGAGAGGAACGGCCATCCCTCATACGGTCTGAAAACGGCGCAGAGGGAACAAGCGGAAGGCATCGGAACCTGCGCTGGAGCGTCACTCACCCTGGCTGTCGACTCCAGTCCCTCGGCGGGACATGCACACGCGGCATGTCAGAGAGCACGAACCACAGCTGCGAAGGTGGGAGGATTGTTTTAAATAAGTCTTAGTCTCTTTAAATCAAAAGGATTATGGTTTAATCTTTGTCCTCCTTTATTCTTGAGCCATCTCTCCTGAATCTCCAGCCAAAGCTGATAGTTTTATATACATGTATATATTAGTGAGTATCTAACGCCCTGAACTAAAAGGAGAAAAAAAAGCAGGATTTTTTTTTTTTATAGAGAGCAATAATTTGTCTTTTATGAGAATTTCTCTGTGGCATTTACCCCTATTTTATCTGGGCACATTGAGTTTCTCCCAAAAGGACTATATCAGCTGGCGTTAGGAAACCTTAGAAATGTGTTTACACTAAAACACTTGAAATTGAATCTTCGGGATGACCCAAGTCTAAAGGGATTTATTTTACTAATGCAACTCTGTCTTCCCTAACTCTGCTTCTGTGACACTAACATCTCTCACAAGTCGAGGCTGAGTTGGGAGGCAACGCGCAAACTTAGCTCCTGACCAACTGTAAATGATGCCAATGGGAGGAGAGTCGATTCCATTTGGGTCCCGGCCTCTGAGCTGGCTCAGCGCGTGGCCGCACGTGTGCCGGCCCCAAATTCCCTGCCCCCCAACATCTGTCTTCGTGTTTTCTTGCCCCCCCCCCCCGCGCATTCAAATTCAGGCCCACCGTGGAGGACAGTTCGGGGAGGTGTTCGGGATCCCAGGACGATGTCCCTGGCTACGAAGTCCAAGTTAGTCTTAGTTTTACGACATTCTTCAGGCTGCAGAGAGAGAGAGAGAGAGAGAGAGAGAGAGTTACTTTCTTATTAGATGGTATTTTCATCAGAAGAACTCTAAGTGCTTAAGAAAAACAAGGATTTCCTTCACCTTTCATCTGAGCGGTTCGGTGTGTGTGCGTGGTTCTGGGACTCTGCTGTCTAAACTCTGCCATCTTCACCTTGGGAGAAGAAAGGACAGCTTTTCTCCTCTGACACACTAGTCCACTGCAGTACGGAAAAACCCCTCCCTTGCTCCATGGAGCACAGTGTCCACAGCAGGTGTGCGACCAGAAGATGGAGCTGAACCCCTCACAGCGCCACCCCCTCCCCACATCCCACCCCTACTGAACCCCGGTAGCCCATCCCACTGACACTGTTGGGAGCTCTACGAACCACGCTGCCTGAGCCAGGCTCTGTCCATGGAGGAGATGAGCTATTCCTTCATTTCCTCTTTCTCGAGGAAACAGTTTATGTTGGAGTGGGAACCGCCGAGGGCAGAAAACGCACTATAAAACATGCCTCCTCTGTGGGCCATAAGGAAGACGCCGCACGTTTCTTTACACGCGTAAACCCAGAGATGGAGGAACATCAGGAAAAACTTCCCGTGTGACTCAGGAGCTGGCACGTGGGACCGAGCCGCGGGCGCGCTCAGCCGGACGCAGAGGCATGGACGAAAACCGCGAGGTCTTTCGGCGGCTCTCCTAGCCCCGCGCTCAACCTTGCCCTCCGCCCCCGTCCCGCTGCCTCCCCCTAAGCCTTGCGCCTTCGCCTTCGAGGGCTCTCTTCGCACCGCTGGTCCACTCCTCAGTTCTTTCCCTCCGTTGTGCTGCGAACCACAGCAGCTCGTCCTCGGTATCGTCGCCTTGGAAGACCTGGTGACTCATGTGCCATGGTTTTCTCACGGCCTCCTCCTCCTCCTCCTGTTTTATTCTCGCCCTTTTTTAACCTCTCTCATCTGAAAAGACGGACCTAACGTTCCTTTTTTAACATTAGACATTGGACCCGGAGACCTGATCACAAAATCATCTCGATCTCTTCGAAACACTCCATCTGAAGCCAGTCGTGTTGAATGTGTTCACAGGTTTCTTCCTCTCTAACATTTTTTTCTTCCAATTCTTAGCTTTCAATTTCTCCCAAAGAACTTCTTCATTGGTGGGCTTTGCTATCTATCCTCACCTTTCAAAGCTAGTGTGAGCAGCTAAAAATGCATCTTGTCTAATTAAACTGTGTCAAATGTCAGGAAACGGCCTTATCGGCCCTTCTCAGCCTCCCAGGCTGTGGGTGTTGATCAGGGAGGTGGTCAGAGGTAAGAGGTGCTGTGAGGAACCAGGCTCTGCAGGCTCAGCAGTGAACTTGCTGCAGATTGACCTTGGAAGGGGGGCTGAGAACCACACAGGGGAAAATGCTGTCTTCAGAATAATAGGGCAAGTTAGAGGGTGATGTATGTTCTAGAAAAACTTACGAGGGCAAAGGAAGAGAGACTGGGTGCCGGAGTGGGAGGGCTGTTCCCATTTCAAATGAGGGGTGGGGTCGGTGAAAGCCTCAGTGAGGAGGCGACCGATGAGCAACAGTCTGAAGGAAATGAGTGGATTCCCATTCTAGGCAGAGGGAAGAGCGGGTGCCAAGTCCCTAAGGCAGGGGAGGAGTGCATGTGAGGAGCGGCAAGGCCTGTGTGGATGGATGGGAACGGAGAAAGGGCCGGTCTGGATGGGGAATGGCGCTTCCGCCAACTCTGGAAAGTCCTAAGGGTCCCCTGGGCCTTCTAAGACGCAGCGAGGACTCTGGCCCTCACTGAGTGGAATGGGGAGCCTCTGCCGGATCTGAGCAGAGGAGTGACACACTCTGACTCAGATTTTTCGGTTTTAGGGGGAGTTCAGGTTTTTTGTCATTGTTATTTTTAAAAATTCATTGTATCTAACATTTCTGGGTGTCCTATGTTGGCCATATGACTGGAAATTGAAGTTTTATGTTACTTTATAAATACGTCTGTAACTAATCCCTTGCGTGAACCACATCATGTTGGTTCATATTTAATGTGCTTTACCATTTTAAACCAAATTTACAAAAAAATATAATTAATGTAGTATGGTTGGTGTATTTATCCTAGAAAACAGGCAGGAGATTTAGAAAAGCAGAGAAAAATTAAAACAATAGACATTATGGGTTTCCAAGCAAGAGAAATCTTACACAAGGATTCGTTCGTGGTGCCCGATTTATAACTCCTGATTTCTTGCTGATATGTTCTAGAGAACTGAAACTATCAGCTGAAACTTTTGAACAAGAAAAAGTTGTGTCCAAAAAAAAATATTTCATTGGCTTATTCTATCATTATTTATCTATCAGAAAATTCTTCCGAATAACAAAGGATCTATACATGTGAAATTGCAACCATTAAGCAGTAGACTCTTCTTCTAAGCTTGAAGTGCGGAGATTGATTCTTTCCTTGTCATCATCTGTTTACTTTGTGACGTAGATAAATGCTATTTGCATTAACAGTTCAAAGGAAATAGTAATTATTAATTCAATTAAATATTTCTTTTTTTCCCCCCTTGAATACTTGCACAGAATAAGGTAGTTTGTAAGAATAGTTGAATACCATATTACTAACGAATCTTTTTGTTTACTTACCCATTTTTAATTTTTTAAATTTTTTGCTACTACCGGGACCACGATCGATCAAGAAGATGCTGCTGGTGTTATGCATCCCTCAGACTGCTATGTGGGGCGTGCACGGGAGGGAGGCGGGACGGGGCAGAGACAGATAGCGACTGTGTTGGTAACGCAGGAGGGATGAGGCGGAGGAGAGGGGCAGTGGGAGATGGCCAGATTGCAGGAACGCCCTGAAAACAGAGCCAAAAGAAGTGCTTGATGAAGTGAATGTGAGCTGTGAGAGGAAGAGAGAAATCAAAAATACTCCTAATCGATAATATGGATGAACCTTGAAAATACGCTACGTGAAAGAAGCCAGACAGAAAAGGCCGCATATTATGTAATTCCATTTTTCATGAAATGTCCAAAATAGGCAAATCCATAGCCACAGAAAGTAGATTAGTGGTTGCCAGGAGCTGGGGCAACTTCTACAGAGAATGGGAATGGTGGCTCATGGGTAAGGGATTACTTTTTAGGGTCATGAAAATATTCTGAAATTACATAGTGCTGATGCTGGCGCATTATGAATGGGCTAAAAGCTGCTAAATTGTACACATCGAAGTGGTTAAAATAATGAATTTCATTTTCTTTGAATTTCACCTTAATTAAAAGAAAAATAACTCGTAGTGTTTCCGGTTTAAGCAACTAGAAGAATAAAGTTGCCATCAATGGAGGTGAGTAAGGGAGTCTCTGGCTGGGGCAGGCTAGTGACAAAAGAGTAACAGTTTAGTTTTGGACATTTTGAGTCTGAAAGGTCTCTTAGGCACCTAAGTAGAAACATCAAAAAGATAGGTTAGCGTTTAAGATTTTAGTCTGGAAGAGCATTTGGGCTAGAATGCATACATTTGTGAACCGTTGGCCTAGGGATGGCATGGACAGCCGTGAGACTCAATGAAATCATTAATGGTGTGAATTTTGAGAGAGAGGCCAAGGACTGAGGTCTCAGAAACTCTGAAGTTAAGGACTAAGGGAGGGAAACGAAGACCAGCCGGGGAGATGGAGGAATAACCAAGAGAGTGTCCACTTCTAGCACTCTCTCATGCTCACCTTCTTGACCACGCATCAAGGTCCTGGCCAGTGTCGAGATGGTTCATACCTTGAGGCTTCTTCCTACGTGCTGTTCTCTATAATCAGAATGATCTTTTTCCTTTCTCAACTGGTTAACGCCTTCTCATCCTTCAAAATTAAGTTCAAATATCACCACTGTTAAGAAGCCCCGCCTTTCTCCTCTGGTCTGCGTTAGATGCTCCTCTCTGTCCTCCCTTCTGCATAACACACCATAGACCTTGCCGTGGGGAACAGGAAATGCAGCTTACACGTCCACCCCACACGTGACTCAACACCAGGGTATGTCGTTACAGCGTGCTGAGCATTTAGTCCAGTATTCGGCATACAGAAAGGACCTAAAAAACATCTGTCGAATGAAAGACAAATATATAAATGCCTTACTTCACCCCACAGAAATGCTCTTAAGATGTTTCACGTACATCAAAGTGCTTAGGAATTTTTTTATATTCATAATCCTCTATTAAACAAACTGGGCAGGAATGCTACTTAAATCAACTCTGTGGAAAGTTATGTTATAAAGCAAAGAATTCTATTCTACTACAAAAAAAAAAGTCAGCTGTGATTGCAAGTTTCTATTTCTATATATATTTGGGGGATTCATATACTATTCTAATAAAATGAATTGGAGGAGATACTTTATATTGCATTTTTACATGTGTTTTTAAATACATACTTATATTTGGATGTTTGGGGTAAAATAAAATCTAAAAACAACTGCCAGAATATGTATAAATAAAATTTCCCACCTTTAAAATGGGGAACTGGGACCAGCACACTATATAATGTCGCCTATGGATATAAACTATCAAATGAAGAATACTTAAAATTATACACAGGTGTTTAAGGAGAATTAAAACATTGTGCTCGAGTCTTTGCGTTCAAAAAGTAATAAATCAAAAATCTCTCAGGAACTTTTTATCACATGAGGAAAACTCTCTCTCAACTTTAAGAAGTTTTGTAATCTTATTAAAGGAAACATAAACTTTGACTCCCTCAGTCATGTTTAGAAAAAGTAATTCCATATGTTTATTAAATTAGAAAAAGTAATTATGTCAGAGGCCAAACATGCAGAAAATAAAGACAAACTCGAAGGTAAAGCCACCTCATGATCACTCCTTCTCCCCTTGAGATTAATCTCTGACCATGAGAGAAGATTCTGGACAAGGCAGAGTAGGTGATTTAGGTAGCTAAGAGTGGAGTCAAATTTTAGATCTGCCATTTAAAGAAAAATAAAATGATAGCGGGAATTGCATCAATTTGTTTTTTAATCATTGCCCTGGCGTGGCCCTAGACCCTGCTATAAACCTCCCAACTCTCCTGGGCTTTACAGCCCAAACTCCTGTTTCCACTTTCTTCCTTTAACTTCTGAGCAGTGTTTAGCATGAGAAAAACAATTTAACCACTCAGGGTCTTTCGTCCAGATTTGCTACAAGCAGAGTTCAGTTACAGGCTGACTTAGGGAGCATTCTGGACTTCTTTGGTCTCTTGGTATTTACCAAGCATCATTCAATGAGGACTCAGAGAACTAAGACCAAAGCGTGCCACAAGAGTGTTAAATTACTACCTCATCGCTTACTGAGTGGGATTCAGCATAATCTTTCTCAATATTAAGCTTGTCTTTCTGACAGATTCTGTAAAGAAGCGGTTTGATGGGAACAAAAGAAGGAACGCCTTGAAAACCAGCCTCACCAATCCCCTGCCTTCCAAATACCTCACTCAGGCTGGCGGCCACGTGCACCATACACAGCAGCCGCGATACCTGATTATGCTGCCACTGGAGGAACTATTTGTATGTGTCAATCACAGGACCGAACTGGCAGAAAACCGCTGAAGGCCATCCTATTCACAAATCTGCCTTCTCCCGACCGAAAACGGCAACGTGATGTAATCTTCCTAGAGCGTCTATTGTTCGAGACTTGCAAAGAATGTTAGGATTGTACGTGGGGTGGGCGTGTGGAAGGACTAGCCTCTAGAACTACGAACACATCTGAGATTATTTTCTCTAATGTTAAAGACCAGCTTGGTTAACCCTTCGCTATCCGTCTCTCTCACTAGAGTTCAGGCCCCAAGTCTGTCTGTCATTTTTAAGATCAAAACGTTTTAGTTTTTAATTTTAGTTTTCAGTTTTAGTTTTTAATTTTCTTGTCGAGCCTATTTTTTTCTATACGCCACATGTACAAACAATGGACAAAATATACAACAGTCAGAAAAACATGTCATTAAAAACATTTCTTAGACTAGAGTCCAGGTCCTGAAATTCAGTAACAAGTCAGGGGACAGCTTCAGAGCTGTGGTCACACTCTTCTCTGGCATGTAAACATAGCTGTTCCAATATGGAAGATTCCAGATTCAAACCAGTCATCACGATGAACGGGGTCTAGTTTGAGAGTTTCAGGGCCATTGTACTCATGGTCTTCTGTACCACATGCTCTGGAATTCACTCTTTTCTAAAACTGAATAATTTTTAAACTAAATTTTAGTGCATGTTGGCTCATCAACAAGAAACATAAGCCATGCCTAATACAATTATTCCTTCTGTCTACAGCCATGCCACCCTGAGCAAGCCCGATCCCATCTGATCTCAGAAGCTAAGCAGGGTTGGGCTTGGTTAGTACTTGGATGAGAGACCATCTAGGAAGACCAGGTGCTGTAGGCATAAAAAACAAATAACTAAATAAAAAAATAAGGGATTGTAAGCTGACAAGATCCTTGCAATCTCTGAGGTCAACCGAGGGTTGCTTCAAAGAAAAAAAGAAAGATAGAAAGAAAGATAGAAAGAAAGAAAGAAAGAAAGAAAGAAAGAAAGAAAGAAAGAAAGAAAGAAAGAAAGAAAGAAAATTAAATAAACAATTATTCAGTCACTCTACTAGTACATTCAGTCCCTGAGGGCAGGAATCATGTCTATGTGACAATATATTCAACGCTAAACTCAAATGTTAGGTCTGTACCTAGTAATTAACAAATGAATATACCACACTAACAAGGCAACCCTGAAGAATTTAGAATTGTTCTTAATTCTTTTCACTTGGTAAATGAGTTGTTGCTTCTCCATTTACCCCAAAATAGTATAATAGCATTTCCTAAAAATATGAAGCAAAATATACTTTTGGAAATGTCTATTGCTGTTTTTTCCTTTCATCTCAACTGGTAAATTATTTGCTACAAGAAAAAAAAAAGCCACTAATAATAATTTTGATAACTCTGTGTTCAATATCTGATTTTAAAGCATTAATGGGTACAGGTAGAAATAATAATAACAATTGCAACTCTTATTCAAACAATACAAAAAGGATTTTCACGTTCATTGTTGTCTTAGAAAAAATAACCACAGAGTTCACGACTTCTAAAAGAAATGGGGCAAATGACTTTCTTTTGAATTTATCCAGAAATCTCTCCTTCCATACATATATGGAAATTCATAGGTATATGACAGGAATAAGAAATGTATAGGCATATGAAATTCAAATATATAGTACCATCATGTCACTGTAAATACATCTACAAAGTAAGAATACTGTCTTTTAAAAGAAAGGCAGAACTTAGATCTCCCCAATGCAATCCTGATGTTTAGGGAGTCAGTTTGAAAGGGGATCCTTATTTTCTCCATGAAGACTTCCCTAACAATTCATACATGGGTCACTATTGAATAATATATAATATATTACATAAAAATATATCTAATGCAACAGTATTTATCATACTGTGGTTCATGTATTTCTTCCATGCCTACCCCATTCTCACCACCCAAAGTGGATTCATCAAAGAACAGGCTAAGTCTCATTCTCATTTTTAGTCCCAGTGTCTAATAAGGTGTTGGAATAATAATGATAATAGGCCCTTGATAGATAGCCAATAAATGAGTGAATAAACAAACAAAAAAGATTCAATTAATACTAAAAAATATTTCTGAAACTTATTTATAACTACCTTCAGAACCATTTTTGCAAGTCATCCAAGAAAATAAATTTCATTATTTTGTAGTGATACCTCATGTACAAATTAAAACAATATTCCACATTGTATCCACGAGACATGATAGTGATGTTTCCATGATGAAATTCTTTCTTAAAAGGAAGAAATTAACTGAGAGTATCTTACTTACAGCTCATACTTCAGGATCTGAAGGCAGCAGGCACCCAAATCCACTCTCCCAGGAGAATAACCATGACGAAGGCCTTATTTATCTCTACGACTTTTATCATCATTTTATAGGTACATTTCATGGAAGAAAATGTTTACCACTATTCTAAAATAATCAATGACGAAGACAAGCTATGATCTCCATGAAAAATATAAGTGAAGCCACAAACACTAAAAGAGCAACTTGTAGGATGTCCATGGCGACTCATCTCTGATTCTTAGAGAGAAGATTAAGAACTTATAGATGATTAACCCATTCCCTTTTGTGGACAACATAATTAGAAAAATCCACATTAACCTCAACACCAGAATTTTAACATTGTGCTAGAATCCCCCATATGCCTCAAATGAGGGGGTTATGTCTCAATTCCATCACAGCCCTTGGCAGGAATGCCTTCTCAGGGAATTCACGAGTAGGCAAATCTAGCTTGGTGCTAAGAAAAAGTCCCCATTGTGGCACCAGCCTGAGCACAAGGATTTTCATAGAACATGACAGCTGTTTTCATAGAGAATTATACAGAGAGTTCATAGAGAAGCAAGCACGGTGAAACCTAATAGGCCACATTAGTGCATATTTGTGTATATAATACATACATGCATATTAGATTATACTCTAATCTAATATACTAATGGCAGAGGTCAAATGGAACTGCTAAGAGGAAGAGACTGGCTTTCTAACGAAACCTATGTGAAATCAGCCATAGTTGACAAAGCACAAGCTCACCTACACACACATGTGTGCACGGGCACAGACACACACACACACACACACACACACACAACCAGCAGTGGCTATACCTGAATCATATGACAGAGCGACTCCAAGAATTGAGGACCCCCTGAATTTTTAACAAGACCACACTGAGGGGCTGAAGGGAGGTAGGTGACTAACATTCCAGGAGTGTCAGAGTCTTTGTCGGGCAATTCATTCACATGAAATCATTTTCGCTTTCCTGTACAAACAAAGTTGAGTCTTAGCTCTGTAATTTGGCTTGTGTCACCTCCAAGACACGAATACTCTTTTATTTCCTCTTCACCTGAGTAGTTCCTATTCTCCTTTTAAGAGATGCCTCTCAAGTTTCAGGTATCACCCCCTCAGGAGCAATCCCTGACACGTTCCTACACCCCCAGGGTGGGCTAGGTACTTCTCAACTGTACTTACGTAATGCATCCCTCTACCCCAGCACTTACCACTTTGTACACCAATAATCACCCCGGTGCTTCCCTCCCCTGCTAACTGCTCTCAAGGATTTGTGGCTTATTCATTTTTGCATCGCCAAGCATGCCTGGCACTTAAAAGTTTAAGACATGTTTCTTAAATAAATAAATGAATTAAGTTCTTAATTCATTTAACATTATCTATAACTCTGGCGTTAAGTCTCTCTGGCTTAGGAGAGAAGAGACTGAATTTGGAAAATTGTTTGACTTGTCCAAGTTCACATAGTTCATGAGGAACGATCAGGATCAGCACTCGGAAATAATTAGAAAATGAATTCTTTTCCCTTTGCACCAGAATAAGAGATTGGAAACAAAGAGGAAGAGCATCAGTTCTTGTAAATTATCATAAGCCACAGGGGGCACTGACCTTAAAGACAGAAACCCTCTCAGGGAAGGGCCCACTGACCAGGAGGTGCTGTTTGCCTCATTACCAGTTATCCTCCCAGAAATACTTAGTGTCTTTGGCTAACTTGACATTTATGGTTTAAGGCAACTAAACTGAGGGTCAATAGTCCGCATGAGTTCAAATTTCCATGAAAACCAAACCCAAAAAGGAAAAAGAGGGTGTGCTCAGTTTCTTTAGTGTGCAGGTATTTGTTTGTACGATCACAGAGAACAGTGTTCCATTCCTGATGTATTTTGATGTAAAAGTTAACACCAGAGTTACACTTTTCAAGATGATATAGGAAAGACATTTCTATCTACTTATCCTTTAAAAAACCATCTCCAAACAGTAAATAGAATGAAAAGCAGAAACACAAACTCTGTCTTCAATAGTATTCGGTGACATCTATAACCTTTTACTGTAATACATGCGTTAAGTGGATGGCCTCAACAGAGTGCAGGAGGGTTACAAGAAGTCCCTCTAGGTGGCGCTATCAATGGTAAGCAAGCCAGATGACTGGGAAACTCTGGAGATGCTCAGGCACTGGAAACACCCAAAAGGCAGGCTGGGGGAGGATGCCCAAAAACAGGGGGTTTATATGAAGTATGTGTTGGAGTCGATTGTAACTCCAGGTTTCATCCTGAATTGATTGAACCATTTCCCCTATCAGAGATAAGGGTATGGTCTCTGGGGAAACAAACTAAAGAGGCTCCTAAAACAAGGACCCAGATATCCGGGGGGGGGGGGGGGGGGGAAACAGACTAAAAACTTAGCGATCAAGTGAATATAAACGATAATACCTGCAGGCTTCCTCTCCTACTCACCTCTGAACATCAGCCGCCAAGTTTAAAACTCCTAGGTAGAGGATTTGAGGGTTCTCCTTCCTTAGAGGCACCATCCCACTGAAAAGATCTATTAGATACTGATGTTTGAGTCACCAATGAAATAAAGAGCCAGTTAGCCGCTAGATCACACCACAAGGAGGCATCACACACACCTCTTTCGATCAGCTTCCTATTGGCCAACTTCTTACATATGAAAGACAGCCAACGGTCACTAGACATTTGAGGAAAGCCTCCAAGATAACCAAGGAAGACCAATGCATAAAAGGACAAAAGAGAACTCAGAGGTAACAGAGATACTGCAGGAAGCAACAGAGAATTTCAAAGAAACTGTGAAACAAGAACAGGTTGCTATGTAAAGGGAATAATGAAAGAAGAAGCAAGAGTTCTTGGGTATTAAAAGTGTAATAGCTAAATATTTTTTAGTCGGCAGAAAGTTAAAATGTCAAGTCAAACAAATCTTCCCAAAAGTAGAACAAAAAACTGAAAGTATGTATAATAGAATAGAAAAGATAGGATCGAGAATTTATTCAGGCAGTCCAATTTCCCATTCTCCCTCTCCCCTCCAAAAAAGAGAATATATGAAAAGAAATAATATAAGAAAAATTTCCCAGACTCTAAATTGGAAAGGCCCAGTGCGCGCCCAGCACAACTAAAAAAATAAAATAAAATAACAAGCGCCACCAAAACATAATATTATGAATTTACTGGAACACGAACAAGAAAGAGAAGATCTTAAAAGCTTCCAGAGGAGAAAAAATGTTATATATAAAGGACTGGGAAACCTAATGACATCAGATTTCTCATAATAATATTAGAGGCAATATTAGGCCTGAAAATGCTGAGTGAAAAAATTTTTGAGAATCCTATCTGGGTGAACCATAAATCAAGTGCATGAATAAAATAAAGATATTTTAAGACACGCAAACCCCGGAATTTTTTCCCAGGGTGCTCCCCAGGATACATTTCACCACAATGGGGCAAGAGCACAAAAGAGGGGGTCCCCCAGGTGACCAGCGGGCCGCTGGACCAAAGACAGTTCTCTTTGGAGCGGGAAATGAGATAATTATTAACTACAGAAAAAGCACAAAGTTATAAAAAAATTAAAAAAAAAACAAGAAAAAGAATCACGAGCATCAACTTGGCTCAGCTAAAATATGTGCACGTATATAAACCATCAAATAGCAATATAACCAAAAAATCTGTTATTATTGCACATAATGCCAGGTGCCTTGGTTCGTGGTGCAAGTAAGTGCTCACAGCAGGTCACCACAAACCAAGGGCGGATGACCGGGAGGAGAATTCAGGGAACGGCCTGAAGCTGGTGAGCCTCTGGTTTTACCTCCTTTAACAAGGCTGACCAAAGATTTGTGGTGTGAATTGACAAATAAGTCATGAGTGTTAGAATTGAATCAACTGCATACGTACTTCTCCGTTTTGCTAGAGAGAACAGTTTCATGAAGTATGCAAACGTCAGACACACTGAATAGGATAATTTATAGAAACTGTTCACCGACGATCCTCAAATCCTAACGTTTATTTCAATTTGTGACACTTTTTTGTTATGCTTTTTTGCATGCTATCAAGTTTTTTGAACCTCAGAATATATGAAGAGCTGTGTTTATTAACTGTCTGTTTTGATCATTACTTTACAAATATCTATTTTATCCTCTTTGATCATCCTGCAAGGTAGGAACTTATGACTACATATGAATTATTTTAAGACAAATTGGGTGAAATAACAAATCGGCCAAATGAGTAATTAGATAAAAATGAATATTTCCAGACGGATTTTTTTGTTAGTATATGGTAGTCATTTGGGTGTGTTATTGAACAGTTTTGGTACTCTGTAAGTTTTTATGCATTTTACAGGTTTTTTAATTCAGAGAGAAACCCAAAATTTTACATGTTTTTGCATTTTTGTCCATTCTCCAGACCACTGGTTTTCAAGTATTATATTTACTGTTAGACAATTCTACCTACTCTGTCTAGCACAATTTTTTGTGAGTTTGAAATTTTTATGTCCAGTTCTAAGTAAACTGATTGAAAGTAAAGTGGTTCAGAAATTCTTGTTTCTCATCAGTAATTCACATGTGGATGGATGTCTGTGTATCCTAGAGAGATTTCCTGCTTTTTAATTAGAATTTTTATTTTAATTCATTTTCTGTAGACATTTCACCACTTTCGAGGTACTTTGCTTTTGAAAAAGATTTAAGCGCCTTTTCTGGCAGTTGAGTCACCTGTCCTTCTAGCTAACTGTGAAATAGAGAGACCTGCGCCATCTAGATGTACAATGATGGTCTTGAGAAAAAGGCATCACAATGTTGCAATGTTTAAATAACAAGAAACAGTCTAGACTAATATTCCTCAGTTTCTTATCCCCTATTCCATTTTTTAAAAATAATATATTAATGTCTTTCTCAATATTATAGAGCAAAAATGTAGAAAAAATAAAAAGATTTTGCAATAAAATTTATAGAAATGCTGGCCAAAGAGGCATTATTTTTATTGATAGTTTATGTCTATTAATTGTCGTTATTGTTCTTTTAGCTCTATTTTATCTTTTATTCCTAACTTTGTTCATCTTCACAAATAACTGAAAATAAATTAGAAATATAAGGACTCTCAAAGGCAAACAGAGAAAGCATTAGAGTACATTAGAATTTGCTAAACTATCCTAGACGCCACAAAACAAAAGATCTTCAAACAAATATTCTTTTAAAAATGCTTTCGAAGTGCATTAAAAGTTGCAAATAACTAATATTTGAACAACCGGAGTCAGAAAACACCAATATTTGACCAATTACTCATTTTGACATATTAATTGGCAAGTAAATCATCCATTTTTGTTGCTTCTGTCATTGTCAGGTTACCAATGAGGAAACTGAGGATGGGGGAGAGAAGGTCAACTTGCCCCTGCCGCGCAGCTAGCGAGGTCCGAACCGGGACATAAATCCAGGCCACCGACTCTCACTGGCACCGCGGTCCCTCACTGGCCTGTTCGCTCCTGACTGATGCTCGCAATACCTGGTTCCCAAGGGTTTGTCAAGTGAAAGTGAAGGATTCCACTCTCCTCTGAGTTTTAACAACAGCTTGATGTGAGAGGAAACAGCGCAGTAGCTTAACAATGAGACTTTGAGATTCTAAATAAATTTCACACATTTCCCATCTTTCTGAACCAAAATTGTCAAGGTTTGACTAATCTGGCAAATATGACCCCAAAAACGCATTGGATTCTGAACAACACCTTTTTTTATGGCAAAGACCAGTCACAAAGAGAGGTGGTATCTGGGACAAGTGTCTGCTTTGTACACGGTTCCAAACCAGAAAAAGGATGTCTGCACCAAAAATCCCCAGGCCGCGTCTAGATTTTCTGGACTCCTCGATTTATAAAATCAGAAAGAAAATTTTTAAAAACAGGCAATGTATTCTCATCAGAACCAGCTCATTTTCCTAATGTTCTTGCTGGCTGAAGGATGTGAATACGAAACACAGTACATTCTCAGCACAATGGTCCATGCTCGCCAGAGAGAGGAAGCCCTTGACTGAAAAAACAAAGCCGGATACAAATAGATAAATAAAAACTGAAATATTTTTAAACACAGTAAAAAGTTCTTGCTTTAATTTCTTTCAATCTTTCTCCCTCCTTTAAAACATTACCTATTAAAATATTAAATGATACTATTGAAATATTTAATATTAATCAATATCACATAATATAATATTTATTATTATATTATATGTTAACTTATTGCATATTAATTATGTTAATATAGTAACATATTAATATATTACATTATGCATAAGATATAACATGATATTGTGTAATAGATAACATGGTTTATATAATCAACATTAATTAATATTAAATATTAGTATTAAAATAGGAAATATTCCCCTTTCAAATATAAAATTATTTATAATGCTAGTACACAAACTTCACTTAAAAATTCACTATTATTTGATTAGTCAGATAATCTTTTTTTTTCTGGAATTATCTTTAGAAACATTTAAGGGGGGGAAGGAATAAATGAATGTTGATTACATTATACATATCATCTCCCTTAATCCTTAGAACAATTTTGTGACATGGCTATTATTCTACCCATTTTACAGATAAGATGGAAAAATCGAGGCTCAGAGAATTAAATCATTCGGTCACTTTTGCACAAATAGTAAGTGTCTAGATAAACTTTGAGGCCAGGTCTGCTATTCCAAAGCTCCATTCTATCCTGCGTGTGGTACTGCTTCCCAAGGAGGGAGAGATTCTCACACACTTTACTAAGGTTTCTGAAAAATCATTAACTCAGAGGGAGCTCGTGTTAAAAGCAATGAATGAAGATGAAAGGGCATTTACTTCACTGCGAATGCAGTAAGCTCACCAAACCCGTGAGTCTTTTCTCAAGATGACTCCACCAAATGGGAGGAAATCCGGGGACCAGGCCTACTGCCCCCGCCTGGAAATCCATCTCAAGAATATTGACTGGACACTGCATTACCCCTTCGGGCAGCTTTTTAAACGTTAAACAAATGTGGTTGTGTCCACAAATAATCCCTCCTGTCCACCGCACAGAAGATAATCCTTTGAGTGTAGAAGATACACTCGTAGCTTCGCTTTGCCTGAATCTGGCAGCTTCTGTCCCCAGCCCCAGTTCTCAGGGGTAAAAGCAGTGCATCAGGGCTGGGGGTCATGGCAGGAGTTTTGGAAACGCCTGATGGCTTTTCTTTTCTAGTTTGCTGTGCATTTCAAAACAGGAAGGCATGGGTCCTGCATCAGTACATTGTCTGTGCCAAAGAACGGGCTTGACAAAAAAGCAGTTTCTGGTGTCTGTGGGTGATTTGTGGAGTCATTCTTAAAATGGGCACCAAAAAAAAAAAAAAAAACCTCGAAAAAAGACGTTCACTCCAACAGAAAAAGAGAACAGGGCAGACAGAAAAATCGGGAGAATGACAGAAACTGGCAAGGGGATGTCGCGAGCTCGAGAGGGGAGCTGCCTCTGTGACTTTTTTAAAAGGTGGGTGTACTTGTGCTGCTGTTTTTAGCTGGCCAGAGAATACAGAGGAAGCCATCCCCCCACGCCACCCCACTGGTAATCCTGTCTCTCTCGCTGGTGTGTTAGTTGCTCTTGGGGGACCCCCATTTAGAACTCGGGGGCATTAACTGGATTAGTCTATCAAGTCCTCCTGTCCCTGGGGAGTATCTGACTCCCTCAGCCTGACCGTAAAGCTGTTACATTGTAGAGGATAAGGGTCCTCCGTAAGTATTAAAAGTGCACATTTATGTGCTGGTCCCTTTTGTAAAATCAATCAGATTTAACTTTGAAACATAACTCGAAGACAGTTTACTTTGACAGGAAGGAGGTACAGAATATGATATTCCAGAGTCAAAGAACTTTTTATTCCTCAAAATGAAATTCGATTATGCAAATGTTTACAAGCAGCATCTATTTCACTTTTTCATTCTCGGTCTTCAGAAAACTATATATCATTGTTCCTTATAAAAGCAACATAAGGGCCGAGTCCCCCCACTCTCCGCTCTGCAGCCATCAGCTTAGTTTTAGCCTTAACTGGAAAAAATACAACCGGCCAAGAGCAACACATGCACAGTATCTATGGGAGCTTGAATAGGCTGCAATGCAGGCAAGTGGGGCGCTATCAATACACCCACAGTTAGCTAATGTCTCCTCAGGCAAACCCTATGTACTAACCCTACCAGAAGGCCTGTCCCATTCCACTGGATTTCTGTGAATCTCCGTTTGCCACATGACTGCTACTAAACTTGAATGAATGAATGAATGAATGAATGAGTGAGTGAGTGAGTGAGTGAAGGAGTGAATGGGTAACTAAATGGGTGAATGGGTCAATGGATGGATGAATGAAAGATTAAGTAGCCCAGGCTCTGTAGACGTAGGGCCCTGAGTACAAATCTCACCTTGTGTGACCTCCCGGAACTCAGAGGTTCAGTTTCCTCATCTGTAAAATGGAGATGAGAATAATAAACTGTTTCACAGGGTTTAGGAGAGGATCAAATGATAAAATGTTCCTAAAAATGTTTCATAAACTGTAAGAATGTAATTTAACAGAAGATTGTGTTGGTTTAAGTGATACTGAGAAAAATGTTGGATGCTCTGAAGGGTATTTTTGGAGCAGGAGAAACGCTTTGGAGCCAAAATAAAAACAGTGAGGGGAGGTCATGAATGATTAAGGGAGGTGAGTGTCTGCTACTGTCTATGGAAAACAGAAATCAAAACATAATTCCCCAAAAACAGAAAAATGAACCTTTCAAGTACTGAAAAAAATCATGGCAACAGACCCTGGTTATCATTCCTGCATAATGTGAATATGTTTCAGATTATAGATCTAGTTTGCTCAGGGCATAGTCAGAATCCCCCAAAGCCATCATTTTCTATTTTGAATGCTTTTCCAAATATGTAATATTCAAAATAAATGGTTAGATGCCACACACACAAAAAAAAGAGAGCGCTCGTGTTTTTAATAGCTTGTGAAATGCAGCCATGGGCCTGCTGGTTGGGGTGGAAAGGAAGTAGCCCATAAACAAGTCCATCAAGCGTGACAGAGCATGTTTGAGCTAAGTTTCACACAAAGGAATGTCTTCCCCAGTTCCAAGTGCCTGGGTCCCTCCAACAAGATCACATCCTTCTGGTAGAGACACAAGGCCCTTTAAGAAAGCGACAATGATACCTCGTAGTCCTCATCTTACAGCTGAGAGATACGAGGTTTAAGGCTTACAACAAATGTGGGATCTATTTATTCCTCACCTCTAAAATCAATAAAATCTTTTCCAATAGTCTTATAAAGTCAGCGTTTGAAGGAGAGTTTATTATGGAAGGGACAATTTCAGTTTAGTTTTACTTTGGACCAATTGAGTGTGCATTGGAAAAGACATCTTTTGGGGAGGAGGAGAAAAGTAATTATTTTAGATTCTTTCATCTAGTATTTAGAATTAACCATCCAAGAGGTTACAGAGTCTACTCAAATTAGTAGATTCCCTAATGAGAGCTAATGAATACATTCAAGTAGCCAGAAAGAACAAAAACCTAAAATCTGTGTTCTACTCTTACTCTACTCACTCCTTTGCTGTGAGTGTATCTAAGTCCTTCGACATCTCTTCACCTTACCCATCACCTTGGATAAATGAGAGCCTTCGTTCTCGTCCTCTGGAATGAATCAATCTAGCTAATAGCAAACTATGGTTCTTCCCCACCGTTGAAGGTGAGCAGAAGCTCCCAGGCCCAACTATGTGACTCCACATAGTTGCCACTGATTGGTCCAGTGGGACCCAAGCCAGGGAAATCAGTCCCTGCAAAATGTCCATCAGATCTAAGAGACAGTCATTTTCTGCCACCTGGATAGCAAAACAGAGAAGGGTATTCTGCAAGAAAGAGGAGACAAGTACCCAGGAGAGGCAGAGAGGGGAGGCCAAGAGGCAGAGACTGACTGGTTCTCAGTGTCCCACGTGCAGAATCCCTTCCCGAAGTCCAGCTTCGAAGTTCATGATGTGCCCCAGTTGGAACGTAAGCTCCTTAGTTCAGGTTGGGTTTCTATAACTGCAGCTCAAAAAGCCCCAAATACCATATTCCTGTAATACGAACCCCAAAACTATATTAGGCGCTACCTGTGAAGCCCACGCCCATGTACTCCAACCCCACCACTCTGTGCGCCGAGTCGATTTGAATTATAAATACAAAGCCTGGATGAGCCACAGAGAACATCCTTCAGTTTACAGATATAGAGCCAGAGAAGTTAAGAGACATGCTCAAAGCTACCTGTCTGCAGTGGAAGATTAATGGATGTTTTTTGTGATAGCCACAGCGTCTTAGGCATAAGTCTGAGGGTTTTGTCTGTGTGTTCATTTTTCCGTTTTTCTCTCTACCTTTCTCTTTGGATCACTCTTGCTTCAGCGGGGAAAGAGTGTGCTCTAAGAAACCTGATGTAGGAATTTAAGAGGTGGGGACACAAATCCTATGCTATCAGTCCAGATGCCACAGGGAGAGAGTGTGCTATGGTGGGAAAAAAAAACGTGGTTTGAGCATCAGACTACCTGGGTTCAAACCCAACTCTACCACTTACTAGCGAGGCGGCACTTGCAAGTTAGACTCCTCCGAATGGTAGTTTCCCTCTGGGAGACGGGAATGACAATGGCCATCTCGCAGTGTTGATGCAGGATGAAACGAAATCACCACCTGCGACATGACTGGTACACCACATGTAATGTCGGCGGCTATCGAAGGGCGGGCCAGCCCAGCAGACGGAGGACAAAGGCCACTCGAGACCTTTCAGCCTCGCTGGTCTTCCTGATCAACGCGCTCGGCCGGGCCTGAGAGAGCGGCAGCTCCACAGCGGTGAGGGAAGAAAGCAGACGCATGAGAGACTAGGGGGAACTTAAAAAGCCACCTGGTGGGGCATTCGCAACACCCCCGACTGTTCCAAACAGACACACGTGTTCAAATGTGTTTTGTGCTTCTTAACCAGTGCTTTTCTCCTTTCTGCCTCCAGGTAACTAGGACATACTTCACGCCCTGGAGCCCAGTGCTTTCACATCGGTGTTCATAAATACTCCACTTGCTTCAGAGCATCGCTATTTTAACTATTTGAGAAATTTTTCGGTTCCCCCGTCCCTACGCCATGGCTCTTCATTTCTCACGTCAAACTAAAGCTCTCGGGCACGCCTTTTCTCGCTGACGCTGACGGAGAAAGTCATTTAGCAAAGTGGATATTTATTTAAGTGACTGGGCGTTGATTTAAACGCTAGTGATAAATCTGTGGATCTTGCTCTCAAGACTGTTATTCCTGGTAATGTAATTGTCATGGGTCATAACTGCAAGACAAAGTACAGCTTCAGCCGCCCCGCTCGTTGCAGAGGATGGAATGCCAAGTGATGTTTTGACTGTGGAGCATTTCCTGGAGAACAGAGAACAATAGGCCCTGCTCAATACGGGATTAAACACTTATGAAAACACGTCTTGGAACGGGGTGGAAGCGTGGGTCTGTGAAGGAGACGCAGGACTGTGTTTCTTTCTTTCCTTTCTTTCATAGCTCTAAACAGCATTCGGTTAAAGACATTTGACGGCATCCCACTGCCTCCGGGAACAGCTTTGCTTGCCTTCTTGCTCCGTGGGCTCACCCCTTTCCCACCTTTGTGTCTTTGCGTGTACTTTTGCTGCTGCCTGAAATCTTTTTTCTTTTTCATTTATTTCACCAAAGCTTGAACTTCTTTTTCATTCTCCAAGAGTCAGCTCGATCCTCACTTCTGGGAAAATCTCCCCAGGAAAATCTTCCCCAAACCAGGCAGAGATCTGGCTCAGCATTAGCAAACCTGTGTTTCATGAGCCCCGCGTGACTGGGAGTGGACAGGCTCGTGTGTCTGTGGGCCCGGTAAGTGTGACTTCCTCAAGGCAGGTCCACAATTCATTCATCTCTGCATGATAGATGCTTAATAGATAGTGTTTGATGGAATGATTGAATCGGTTCACAAATCGATGAATGAATGACCTTTCTGCCAAAAAGAAATGAAGACAGTATTTCTCGTAACTTATACAGATTGGGGATTTTCCAACACCGCAGCCCAGCTGAAGGCGCCCACTGCGTTGATGCAGGCAGGACGATTACATGATAGAAAAAATTCCATCTTCGCTTTTGCGAAGCGGTTTGTTTTAGAAACAATCTGAGATAACAGATCCTATTCTCTGCATCCTCCTTTTCTTATTTGTTAATCCCAAACTATTTTCAGAAAAACAGGATGTTACTTGCTTCAGAGCACAATCACTTCTGATCATGACCCTTCATCAGAATGCTTAGTCCTTAACCAGTAGGCACTAAGGAAAATGACAATACTTCCTCTCTGCCACCCCCCAAAAAATGTCAATGATGTCAGATGGGTAATAAGCCACAGGAGCAAAAGTAGAAAGTATTAAACCATCATCAAGAAGGTCTTATTTCTATTCCTGTGTCAGGCACAATGGGAAAAACAGAAAAGAATCACACGACTCACATGATACATATGTGTTCATGGGTTATTTTGCAAGAGCCCGCCCCAAAGCTTCCTGAATAAGAAGTTCTGATCACACAAGTAGACAAAACATGGAGAAACAACATGCCATCGAGGAGATCAACTTAAAAGTATTGAACTTTTGTGCATGGAAATTGCCCAGATTGACCCATAATGACCATCTACAGTCCTTAGACATATGGCCAGAAGAAAAGTTAAAGAACAGATTACCAGTTTTCTCAGCAGCAATCCTGCTGGTGAATCCCGCAGTTTGAACTCATGAGAAAGGCTTCCTGTCTCCACGGTCCACTAGGCTAGACGAGCAGGTTCTCTCTACGTCTTAGGCCCCAGTTAGCAAGGAATTCCTCTAAAACAGTCCTCACTAAGACAACCTCCCGTGCTTATTAAATGCCTCTCAAAGGGAGAGTGTGCAAAGCCTTTCCACAACATTCTCATCAGATCTGGAAGAGCTGGCCTTGCATTTAAACGTTAATGCAAATAACAGCAATCAAACCGTGTGCCCAGCACTGTTAAGAACATTCCTCACACAAAAAAATCCTTGGTGTTTCCTGTTATTTTTATCCCCACTTTCTAGATGGGGAAACTGAGACTCAGAGATTGGCCAGTTTGAGTGTTTATGGAGCTGCGATGTGGTTGGTGCAGGTCACACCCAGGCTGCCCAACTCCCAGGTACATTTTCATATCCGCTGCATTTGGATGGCCCCAGTGGTCTCCACACTGGACCTATCAGAGCACAGAAAAAGCCAGCACGAAAAAATGCTGAGGGACTGTTTCTAAGGCACCTCCCTCCTCAAAGCTGAAGAATCGTAGTCCTTTAGTGTTTCTTAATTCAGATGATTTTTTAAAGATGATGTCTTTGTCATCACCACTGTCATCAGAACTACCATTCATTAAACCAGTTCTGTGAGCCACGTCCTCTCTTACACATCTATACAAAAAGCCTGAGATGCGCGATGACCTATACTCTATGAATTCACAAAATAACTGCCTAGCGAGAGGAGCTGACTCCCCAAGACCTGGTTTCTGGCGAGCCGCAGAACCAGGATGCTAAGTGTGCGATGCTTTTCAAGCCCAGCTCCCCCTGGAGTCCCTCGCTACACCCACACAGCTGCAGCTCTTGACTCCTTTCTACCTGAGGTCTTCACAGCCCTCCCTGAATAACGAGCAGTCACAGAAGCTAGTGCTGGCCCCTCAGAGCACGGTGGAAAGAGAATAAGGCTGCATGCCAGCATCACGTTTCAAATGACGGTCGTCACTGCAATGCCGTCTTCCTCCACTGCACACCTTACGCCATTTCTTCCTCTGAAACACTGCGGGACAGTGTGGAAAGGGCATAACCTGATCCGGGACAGCCAGTCAAATTCCTTCTGCTTAAAGGACCTGGACAGGAAGTGACTTCAAAATAGCCAGCTGACCGATGTCCTTATGAAAATAAGAAATTTGGACATTCAAATTTCTTTAGCAGTTTCCTCAGAAAGCTATAGGAAATTTCCCAGGCCTTCCTGATTTAAAGAGTTTGGCAGGTTACTCAAAACACTTTCTTCCTTAGTTCCCAGAAGAAACCTGGAGGCAATATGGCGGAGTTCAATGGCCTTGGGCACGACGTCACTCTCCAAGTTCCACACAGAATGCCAGTAGGGATGGGTGAGCTGGTTGAAAGGGGTGGAGGTGTGAGAGGGGAGGATCTCAAAGCAGATGTGTATAAAATGCACAATGCTACTTATTTTGTGCAATGTGCAATTGTATGCAAAATTCTCACCATTTATTATTAGATCAGTTCTGAGTGGTGGCTTGGCAGTGTTGATAGTTAGCCAGCGAAGCCCTTGAAGCCTAGCACTGCCTTCCCTATTCAAGGAAAGTAACCACACTGAACCTCCATTCCCAATCTGTCAAGTGGGGATAAAGACAACGGCCATGCAGAATTTTGTGACGACTCAACAAGCTGGCGAAGACAGGGCTGATATGCAATAAATACTCAACTAATGGAAGTTATTTATTAACGTCAACTTGGGTTAAAAATACTTTCCACTCTTCCTCCTCCTTCGCCAAGCTGTTCCAAAAATATCTTCCCTAATACAGGTGAAAGTGCTTTGACTTGACCAACAGAAAACTTCTACACACCAAACGCTGATGTGGAGGACAGAGGACACTTTCCTAAATACTTACATCTTATTGAGACCAGAAAAGGATTGAGGTGGCTCACAATTAAAGAGCAACGTACAAGACAACTGTGGAGCATGAAAGAAGGTAGAAGACAAGATTCCAGGAAAGGGGAGAGGGAGCCAGAACGGACACAGGGCAGAGCTCCCCGGAGTCACCTGGGGAGGGGGGAGTGTACCCCAGTGCTGGTTCTGTTTCCCTTGGTCCTTGGCAGGGGGCCCGCGTTCTGCGTTTCTAACAAGCTCCCCATGAAGCAAGTGCCTCTGGCCCGTGGGCCACACTTTGCGTAGCAGGGTTGGGGGAAGCTAAAGAAAGAGCACGGGACTGCGACTTCATCGCTCAGGTGAGCCTTTCTGTAAAATGCAGCGTAGGCCCCGGCGTAGATGCGTTCTAATGCTTTTTAATTAGCAGGATACTCTGGGAGTCTGGGTGCGTGTCAAACAGTCCTCCCCCCTTGAAGAAATGCTTGCTCTGCTCCACCTCTCCCTCCCCCTCTGGGACCTTCTGGACCTGACGCTGAGCGGGAAATTTCATGTGCCTGACAACGCTCTTTCTAAACGATTTCAAGGAAGAAGATGTAGGCTGCGCAGATACTGGAAATGCATGATGTAACCTTTTGCATTCAGAGAAAGGGCTGTCCCTAATTTAAGCCACATTTCCCCCCAATGAAGTAGACGTATTTGAAACTGGAAAACATCCAAAGAAAATATGGTACTCAATATATTTTTGCAAATCCTAGCCTTTGCCTCCTTGTGGCCCGATTACCTGCCCGCGCCTGGCATGGCCCTCCCTCTTACCTCATGCTGGACGCCTCCCAATTCCAACTCGTACTTTAGCTCTCAAGTGAGGCATCTGTGGGTGAGAAATCTATAAAGCACTTAAAGGTTGTTGAGAGCCTCCCAGGAGTCAGGCCATGTGCTAAGAGCTGTAATAGATTATCTCAGTTAACCCACTATGAGGACTTTACGGATGAGGACATTCATCAAGATGGA
This sequence comes from Rousettus aegyptiacus, assembly GCF_014176215.1. Lineage (NCBI taxonomy): Eukaryota > Metazoa > Chordata > Mammalia > Chiroptera > Pteropodidae > Rousettus > Rousettus aegyptiacus. The sequence continues at coordinate 39,293,257 of NW_023416288.1, read as the reverse complement.
AAGTGTGTCACGAGGTCACGCATCTCTTAGGTACCACAACAGGGACTCAAATTGAGGTCTCTGTACCTCAGGGTTTCTCATCCTCAACACCACTGACATTGGGATCAGATAAGTCTTTGTCATTTAGGGGCTGTTTTGTACATTGTACAATATTTACAGCATCTCTGGCTTCTGCCCATTCGATGCCATTAGCAAACTCTCACTCTAGTGATGACAGCCAAAAATGTCTCCAGACATTGCCAAATGGGAGGCAAAATTGCCCCAGGTTTAAACTCTTCCAGCCCAAAGCCTGAGCAACTGATGAACAAGGATAGGCATTATTTTTCAACACTTTACAAGGCTCAGAGGTGTTAGGGGCTAAATTACTCCCCCAAAATTTATATGTTGAATCTTAATACCCAACACCGCAGTATGTGACTCTCTTTGGAGATAGAGCCTTTACAGAAATGATTAAATTAAAATGAGGCTGTTAGGATAGGCCCTACTCCAATCTGACCAATATCCTTATGAAAATAAGAAATTTGGACCCTTAAAGAGCCACCAAGGATGCCTGCGCACAGAGGAAAGGCCATGTGAGGGCACAGGAAGAAGGTGGCCACAAGAGCTAGAGGGCTGTGTACGTGGCTCTCGATTTATTAGAGCCTCAGTCTTCTCACTTGTAAAATGGCCATTATAACTCTTCCCTTGCCTGTCTTGTAGGGCAGCTATGTTCAAATTAGTTACATTGAAACCCACATAAAATATATAGTATTTATAAATTCTAAGTGCTGACATAAACGCTTTCGGTTCTCGCCATCGCTATACCAGTCCACTGTGTAACCTCAGGTGCGTAACTTCACCTCTGTAGGCCTTGATTCGGATCCACACAAAACGAAGCAGCGTCTAAAGTGACCTTCAGACCCAATAATACATGTTCTTGGCAGGGCATTTTAATACATCGTGCATCGTACACAACAATGGCTATTTCGATTGAGACCTGATTTTCTCATTGAACTAGAACGTTGAGAGTTTACATTCTTTCTCTTGACCATCAAGACGACATTAGGAATAAAATTTAAATTACACCATGGCCTGGAAAGTAATTTGAATAATTTGGATTCAAGTACCTGAAATGTTCATTTTTTTTTTTTTTTTTTTTAGCCCAGTCATTCCAATTGTGGGAATCTATTTTAAAGAAAGAATCGGGACATAGTCAAAGTTTTATGTACAAGAACATTGATTACGGCATTATTTATAGAAGTGGGAATGCTGAGGGGTGAGTTTAGATATAACATCTAACAAGAAAAAGCTGCTCCTATTAATTATGATAGTCATAGATATGGTATCACATATTCATATTATAGTCACAAAAAATAGTTTTCACAAAATATTTAATGACAAAGTACTATCATGATAAATAAAATAAATATAAATAAATTTTTAAAAAACGAGAATGAGGACAGAAAACTGTACAACGTAGCAATTAAATACGCACACAGGAAATTATTAGAAGGAAGCACACAAAAACTGATCAGTCATAACTTATCAGTCATGGCGGTTTTCAGGTCTTTTAATTTTTTAATCTTTTCTGTACTTTTCTAAATGTTCTTCCATATGCATGGGTCATTTTTACTATCGGAAGGGGAAAGGCATTGTTTTAAAGAGCTACGATGGGTTTCGGATACAGTAAGGACAAAAACCTTTGAGGAAACGTCTGGTGAAGTGCTACCATCTCCCCAGCCAAGGAAACCCGCGCCACCGACCAGAGGCAGGCCCGTGAGGAATCAGCGGGAGATACATCAGGACGTCAGGTGCAGACTGAAGGCGGGATGCTGGTACCTCCTGTCTCGGGAGACCGTTACTCAGTTAGAAAACTGTCAGAGTCTCACTGCTCGGTGTTTAGAGGGCGTCTCTCATCTCATCTGCAAAACTAACATTCTGGCTGCGGAGGACTCGGGAGGGGAGAAAAGATCCAGCGCACTGCATGCGGGGAGGATTTCCCTCAAATGAACGAAGCAGAAGTTTCAGGGCACCTCGCTCCTCCGGCCCCTTTCGAGACCAAGAAATGTGTTCATGGAGTCGTTATTCCCCAAAACTTGCAAAAGTGAAATATTTTAACTGCAATCAGTGATGACTGCAGTTGCTTCCACGTTGACTTCCTTCTGCCAGAATGCTTGCTGCTCACGTCAGGTGGCATTCGAATGGCTGTGGCTTTCGGGGACTCCATCGAGTCAGAGTTCCCTCGTCTTGCACCGTTGACATCTGGAGCTGGACACCTCCTCCCGATGGGAGCTTTCCTGTGTATCTCAGGGTGTTTAGCAGCCACCCTGGACACTATTACTAGATTCCAAAGTGTCTCCAGACACGGCTGAACGTCACCTGAGATGAGAGGAGGGTTGCAAACCACTCCCTACATGCACCTCGAGAACCGCGGACCTACGGGAAATCGAGCTGGGGACACATGTCATTTGGACGTAGTAGGATCTAATTCCACGGTCCGCAGTGTCCGCTCCCAGCCGTCTCGGTGGGAATGGCTTTCCGGAGCACCCTCGCACAGCTCTGTGCTGATGCACCCCCCGTGAGTGAAAGTGTGTGACATGAACAAGTCCATGGTTCCCAAAGCTTGCAGTATATGGGCGATGGAAGAGAAACAAGATTTGAAATGAATGAAGCCAGAAGCTACTCTACAGAAAGTCCTTCCAATCTGAAGTGTTAAGAAGGGGTTTCGTTTCTCATCAACACTGATCAAAATGAAAGCTCTAATGCACAAGAATTACAAATGCACAGAAGAAGGACGTTTCATATATTTTTGTATGCAACCAGTAGGGATTACTTTGACATAAAGAAGCAAACTGTAACCAAACCATTTTTCTAAGCATGCAAAAATCATTAATTCTTTAAGAAGAGGAGACACATTTTAAATAGAAGTCATGAACAGGCTCTTAGATTTCTTGATAATCCATCAAATAAAGAAGAATAATTATGAGCACATTAGACTAAATTCAGCAAAATTCTTTCTCATAGCAAAGATCAGGCAATCCAAAGATTTAGCCTCCAAAGGATGTAATTGATTATAAAATTTTTTCAGTTTCCATGTCTGCATTTCTACACATCCGACTGTTAGGCCTATTAGCCAGGAAAGTATATTATATATCCTTCTAAAATGTGTGATTTATAAAAGTCGCTTCGATCGCAATACTGATTTTTATTACATAGTGGGACCGTTTCCTTCCTTCTGTTTTGAAAACGTATAGCTCTAACGCCATATTCCACAGGAAAAAGTTTCGTACAGCCAACTTTATAAAAGCATATTTTAAAAAAATTCTAAAGATTATTCCAAAATTCTTTCCTCACCAATGACTGGTTTTGTATTTGTTATACCCGAATCAATATACAACATTCCTATATTCTCTTGCTTTTGCGTTTTATAGATTCTTATTTACATGTTCGTCCTCGTCTATTGTTAAAGGGTGTCAGTTAGAGAGGATGACACATAGGACTGGCAGCTTGCTGTTTCGTCTTTGTCACTGGCATCGGCTGAAGCTCATGGTATCACCTTCCCCTCCGCCTCTTCACATTCCATCCTATTACTGCTCGCTAATGGTCAACCGGAGTCAATTAACTGTCACTTAAAATAGAATGATTTTCCTATTAAATTATCAAATTACTAACTCCATGTTACAGTCTATGTGTGTAGGATATGTAAAACATTACATTCTTCCAAATGTATTTTTCAAGAGTACATGGGCGATGGTGATCAGTTTTCTAAGCTGACTAAATTTGAAACCAGACCATTTGGGGAAAAAAGCGAAAAATTTCAAATGACTCGAAAATGCAACAGGCTTCAATTATATTTTAACAATTTTCACAACAAACCTCAGTGTCTGTTTGGCAAAAAAAAAAAAAAAAAAAAAAATCTCATAACTTTATTGAGGAAAAACGAGCTTGAAATGCCAAACAGTTTTAGCAAGATTTTGGACTTACAGTTTATGGTTGTATGATTTAAAATAACAGAAAAAAAATTATTTAAAAAGTCTGGGATAAAATTCAAATTTAAATTCAAATTTAAATTCTTCCAGCTACCTGCATGTGGGTATTTAGAGCAGCTTTATTTATAATTGCCAAAAGTTGGGAGTAACCAAGATGTCCTTCAATAGATGATGGAGAAATAAACTCTGGTACATCCAGACAATGGAATATTATTCAACACTAAAAAGAAAAGAGCGATGAAGCCATGAAAAGACATGGTGGAAACTCGAGTGCATATTAGTAAGTGAAGGAAGACAGTCTGAAAAGGCCACAGACAGTGGTATGGTGCCAACTCTGTGACCTTCTGGAAGAGGCAAAACTGACACTAAAGAGATTAATGGTTGCCAGGGGCCGGGGGTGAGTGGGTAGGGGGAGTGGGAGGGAGGAACAGACAGAGCGCAAAGGATTGTTAGGGCAGTGACAATACTCTATACGATACCACACTGGTGGCTTCATGTGTCATTACATATCTGTCCAAACTCACAGAAAGTATAAGACCAAGGGTGAGCCCTAATGTAAACTGTAGCCTTGTGGTAATTAGGATGTGTCCACGTAGACTGATGGATAATGTGAAACGTGTTCTACTCTGATGGGGGGGGCGGGGTGTTGATAAAGAGTCAGACTATGTATTAGTGGGTACATAATACACAGGAATATGGCAGCGGGGTGTGGGGGCATGGATCTCTGTACCTTCCTCTCGATTTTGCTGTGAACCTAAATTGCTCTAAAAAATAAAGTCATTTTAAAAAAAAAACACCTCCTAGGGAGTGAGTCTGTTCCCTCACTAGAAGTTTTCAAACAGATGGAGGACCTCCCCGTCAGAGCTATACACAGCGCCCAGGCAGAGGCTGGGTGTTCAGACTAGATCTTAAAAACCTCAGTTAATATAAGATACGGTCAAAACGATTTAAGTCAAAACTCTACAAATAAAATGAAGAAAAACTCTGAAGGCAAAAAAAAATTTTTTGAATAGATAATTAGAAAGTTTAACATCTAAACAGTCTGGTTAGTAAAGTGCATTAATAATTATTGTTTTTAAAAATTTCTTCCAACAGAATTAAAAATCTATTACATGACCAGCAATCGAACAACGTTGGGACAAGTTTGTGCCAATCCTCTGCCTCGCTACCTCGTGAAGGGAGATGATGCCTACTGACTGTTCGGTTGCTTCCTGTTGTTTGTAATGAGTTCAGTGTAATGGACTCTGACCAATGGACTCTATATCCCAGAGTCCGCCTTCTGAAGACATGATAGGCTCGAAGAGCAAGAAGTCCAAGTTAGGAGAGGAGCCAGTACCTGACTGCCCCACAAGCAGTCTGCACGTGACTTTCGCTCCTCCTAGTGCCAATAGGACTCACGCTTAACATGTAGATCCCCCATGAAGTCCCCAGAGGTTAGGTAAAATTGGAGAGGAAATAAAATCTGAGGCTGCGCTGGTTGTACTGCCCCATCATGGAACACATCTCTTGCTGACACAGCCTCCCTGAGCTAGAACCAGATAACTATCCCACTAGCCAAACCCCATCTCCCGAGTCCCAGGGAGAAGGATGACCAGCCACAACCCGCAGCAGAGCTGGGATGGAGACTCGGGGCCCTACTACATTTGCAACGAAAGTCTTCCGTAGAGCCTTCCCATCTCATTCCACCCTGAAATAAACCGATTCCACTTCTTAAAACGATTAAATATATGCTACTTCTTAAAGCGCTTAAAGCGATTGTGACTTAGGCTTTTCATCGAGACTCTCTTCGCCTTCGACAGCAGCTCCTTGTTAGCACCAAATTCTATTCCCTCCATCCAGCCAGGCCCAAAGCTCGCCATGCTTACGAGTGAGTGCCAAAGGAGGGGACATGATGACGGTAACTGAGCCTTCTAATTTCTCTCATAAAAGTTAGGAAGTTGCTGGGTGAAGTGAACTTAATACAGAGTAAGCGTGGGGCAGGGCGGAGGGTGGAGGGGCTGTTCCTTTTCAGTCCCCAGGTCTCTGGCGGACGAGGCCTTTGAACTCCTGCCCACGCCACGCCCGTGAACCAGTGTCATTTACCCTGTGCGTTTAGATAATTGAAATAATAAAGATGAAGTGGATACAAAAGGTCTACTATTTCATGCACAGCAACCCCTTTTTTATCAGTGCATCCACAGGGAAGAGAATTAGACCACCTACATTCCTGTGTTCATAAAAAGATGCTATCATTTTCCTGTATCTTTCCACCATTCTAGACATTTTCATTTTTGTCCTCAGAAAGTGCTACTATGAGCGTATATCTCTATATATGAGCTTCTAATCAAAATTATAATTCTGAATGGAAATGATGCGGAAATTTATACTAATGATAACACGCAGGCAGAAAACTGGACACAAATGTTTATAGTTTCTTTCTTCGCCATGGTCATAAAAAGCTTAAGCATACAAAAATTGAAAGTTTAAAAACTTGGCTTACGATAAACTTTGAAATGCTATGCTGAAAAAGAATGGAAGTGTTCATATTTAAAGCCACTTAACCTGCTATAAAGTCAAGAAAGAATATCATTCTTAAAAGTTAAATACCCCTAAAATAAACAGGGTCAGGAAGACATTGTTGTTATGAGACAACTTTGTTAATTTTGAACATGATTTTGAACGTCCGAGCCTGGTCTGGAATTCCGGCGATGATGATAAATCATGCTTCACCTCCTTTACTAGAAACTAACACGTTTAAAAGTGACAAAGCGCATATGATTCAAAAGGATTCTCCTAAATCCGTTTCCAGTTTCAACATTGGGTTTTCTATCTAGAACTGAACTTGAAAATGCTAAAGCAAACCATACTCTCAACCAAAAAAAAAAAAAAAAAAAAAAAACCCGCCAGAGAAGAAAACTTCTAAAGGAAATCTCTGTAAAAATAGACATTTAGTGAATCCACGCATACTGTTCTCAATGAACCTTGTCACTTGCCTACTATGTCGCAAGATGACACCTTGACAGTGGTCTCAGCCCAAGGCATGGACCTGCTCGTTGGCGTCCTTGTCTCCCTGCGCTGTCCGGCACTGCCTCGGCCGCTCGGAGGCTCCTTCTCCCTGAACGCAGCTCCTCCTCAGAGCCTGACGCAGAGGCAAGCTCACACAAGGCGCTTGCTTAATAAATATCCGCGAACTCATTCACCGGCCAGCGCTCCCACACCTCCAAGGTGTCTCTTCCACCTGGCGTAACAGCCAGCAGGAGGACGTTAATTTCCTCTTAAAGAGCATCTGGAACTTTCTGCTCAAACCATCTAGATGCCCCCTTGGCTTGACTTGCAAACTGGGTGCTTCCCCACAACGGGGTGCTCTCTGGGGCTTTTTCTACAAGTGCTCAGGTTAAATCGACAACGACCAAGAAGAAATCAGAGTGTAAGTAAATCATGAAGAAACCTTCATTGTTCTCTGCTACCAAATATATTCAAACAAAACCAAAAACCTCCAGCACCGTCTGGGGGACCTATTATTTCCTTTTTCTTTCTTTTCTTTTTTTTTCTTTCGCATTCCTTAAAATGCGGGCATCGGTGCTCCACGAAGGTGTGGATTCCAGCATCTCAGACTGGGGTCGGAGTCGGGGGGCTGAGGGGAGGTTGTTATTAGGGAGTCTTAGGAGTTTAGAGGATTATGACACCAGAGCCAGGCGCCGGGCTCAAAAGACCCCTCTGTCTCTAGGAGAATCAGAAATCGCCTTCATAGAATTTTGAGAAAATAACGGTCATGGGCATCTATCTGCCAATCCGCACATAGACCACTCACCGAAAGGAATGCACAAGCCGGTTCCACTCCAAATGCATCTCATCGGGCATCTGTGCAGAAGCGGACTCTGCGCCAGGCAGTGGGGGTCAGAAACGAGCGAGCCGTTGTCCAGGAGGGAGGCACGAACGGACGGCTGGGGCGGGACACACGAGCGTGCCTTCTGGGATACTCGGCACTTCGTCTACCAGACTTCAAAACGACAATGATTTCCCTTTTGTCCCCTAAAATGTTAAAAAAAAAAAAATAATAATTATAAGCAGTGATCGAGCTCTGAAATTCCTAGAGGAAGTCACTTTATTTCAAACATGATCCAGGTGAGGACTTGCAGGGAAGCAGAAGGGGTTCTTGCCTTCCTCCCTGTTTGGGAACCAGGGGCCAAACATAACGCAGGGGCCCACGCCAACCTGGGGCGAAGAGGGCAGAGCGTGCCGTCGAGGGGGGAGGGCTGGTGCCTGCCCCAGAGGCTCCGTCCATGTCCATGCCGAGTGGCGCCCACACCGCCGAAAGCCAGCAGGCCTGGCCCCGCACCTCGAAGGACCCACGCGACCTCCTGGCTCAGCCAAAGCAGAGCACCTGGGCCGAGGAGTGGGTGCAGGACCAAGGGGAGGTCTTGTCTGCGGACGAGACCTCCCCGTGGCCAATCTGAGAAAGGCTAGGTGACACATGTATCAGTTGCAGATGTCAGGGACAGAGGCCAGCAAAACACGCGGGGGCCAGGCTGCCAGGGACGCCAGTGGCCGCAGTGCAGCTGCGGCCAGGGCGGGACCGGCATCCGGCATGTAGTTCCATAGCATCTCCATGCGGACCCAGGGACCAGCCCGGGAGAGCGAACGCAGCCTCCACTCCGCACACCCAGCCACCGTCTAACGACAACAGGGGACGTGGGATGGAAATTATTAGGAAATCAGAGCCGTCATCCCCAAAGACAGGTTTATCCGGAGACACTCTTTATTGATTAGACCTACGGTTTAAAGTGCATGGTGTAGTTAGTTATTTTCTTCTCGCCTGGGAAAGTGGAGGGTCCTACAAAGCACAAGAGAGTTCCAGAAAAAAAAAAAACTATATTTTCTCTTGCACATCTGAATTGCAATGGACAACCTCTCCACAAAAGAGGAGTGGCTGTGAGGGTATGCCAGGCTCAGGGGATGAATAAAGCAAAAGTACAGAGTTGGGAAAATGAATAATACATTCAGAGATTAAAAAGAATTTCAACTTAACTATAGCAGAAGGTTTAAGAGAAAGACCCTGAAAGGTTGGGGTAGTAGGGAGGCTTACAAGTCCCTGGATATAGAATTTAAACTTTATTTTATTGACTGTAAACTTAAGTCTGATTTTGCTAAGCAGAAGTTTTTTTTCTGAATTAAAAAAAAATCAAAATTTCAAATGAATGTCAGCATTTTCTTTCGGTGCTCTCGTCTGAAGATCTTTTTCTTTTACTTAAAAACACACTAACAATTCAACTACCTACCAGCGGAGGGAAGAAGGATCCTCATGGACAAGAAGAGCTGACTTCATTATATGCATGTTCAAGTGAAAAATGATCAAATTGAGCAAAATAATAAAAAGAGACACACGGTAAAGCTGTACCACACCAAGGGATTGCGTGGTTTTACTTTCCACCGGACTGTAAACTGTCTGAAAGAAACAAACAAAAAAAAAGTATGGCTGGGTTGAATTTCAGCACATTGCATAAGGAATTAATTACCTCCAATTTCAAAACTAGGCTTTCTGGAGTTTGCTTTCAGTTTGGGGTAGTTATGATTTTGAATTATTTTTACACTGAATTAGCGAAGTTTTCCCTTTTCATTACCTATGATGCAAAAGCAGCTGCACCCTTCCCTATCTATCACACAGCACTGAGGTCCTCACTGCAAAAGATGGCAGTCATCAGGAGCCCCCTGTCCACACCCTCCCTACGAGAGCAAGCAGGGTGCTTCCCCTCCCCCCGCTAATGGAGCCTCTTCAGCAAAGGAGAGGGAGGAGGGACAGCAGCCCACTTCGGCATTGAGCGGTGTCGTCTGACAGGCCACAGAAACCTGTAGCAAGAGCTGAGCAATTGAGTAACAGTGTCATGGCCTCCCCCGCCACGCCTGTACTTTGAAGGGAATGAATTTTGACCTCCACGCCACCCAACCCAAAATTTCACTAATTTAAGATGAAAAGTAATCTGGCAGTTTGGGTTGGCTTTCATTTGAAAGTCAATGGCACCGTGCGCCTGCCACCCAGTTAACGTGGGTTTTCAAGTAACCGCAGCGGGTTGCACACACGCGACCGCGTGGAGTCCTCAGCTGTCGCGAGTTGTTTCGTGTCTCTTTCCTCCGGTGAAATACGCTCACCCACTTGTCCCCAGGCAAGCTCCTACGCACTCTTCAAGACCCAGCTCAAGCACCACCGTCGAAGGTTTCTCTGGCCTCCCACGGGGAGGGGTGACCTTACGCAGCCCCTAATTACGGGGTACGTCACTCTTCGTTGTATTCTTCTGTCGAGAGGCTGGTCAGTCTCCCCACCTCCAGGAGGAACTGTGACAATCTCGAGGATAAAGAGTTGATTCTAAGACAATGCTTGGCGACTAGTAGGTGTTCAACAAAGGCTAATGGAACATGATGGATCCTGATAAAAAAAAGATGACACAATTGGGCTAAGCTGTATTAGGAGACAAGCAAGTTGTCTCAAAATATTTGCTTTGCAAAGAACTTCGTTGAGTACCAGAATGGGGTGGCAATGGGGGTGGTGATGACCAAGTGAGATTCAAATCAATGATCATTAACTGATATATAATGATGAATAACTAACGAAGGAAGAGATTATTAATCAAGCAAAACGTTAGAGTTGGTAGGACAAATAGGATCCCCTAAAACTGACTTGTCACCTGGTCTTCCCTACCACAGAAATTGACAGGAGGTACAAACGCCTATACACAGATAAAGGAGGCAGAGAGATGCAGAGTCTAATTAGCTCAGGGTGGTCCGGGTGAAACACCAGTCCTGGGAGTGTGGGCCAGACGCCCAGGCGTGAGAACCGTCTGCAGTGCATCATCTGGACATGCGGCCGAGGGATCCGCACTCCAAGCATGTCCGATGGCGATTCCCACGCACAGCAGTCTGGAAACGTAGGCAGCAGAAGAGAGCCCTTTCCCTGCTGTGAATTTCAACCTTGAACTTGTTTCAAAAGTGAATTTCAGTGGAGGGAGTGTGATCTCTTCCAAAAACTGTATTGGAGAAACTGAGAATCTGTATAGAAAAAAAACACACAAACAAGCAAACTTGTATCTTGACCTCTACCTTAAACCACGAACGAAAAAATCAATTCCAAATGGTTTGTAGACCAAAGTATAAAGCATCAAACAATAACTGTTCTGGAAAAAAAAAAAAAAAACAGACAAATAGCTTCACAACTTGGAATAGGAAAAGATTTCTTAACAGGTTACAGAAAGTATTAAATAATTTTTTCTTTTAGGAAAAAAATATATAAATTGAAATACATTAAAATGAAGAATTGCTGTTATCAACAGACACTATTAAGGAAGCCACAGATAAATGTACATATTTGCAATATATATTTGCAATACAGACATTTGACAATAAGATAGACAGAAGAGTTAGACAGGCACCTCACAAAAGGGAATGGATATATATATGTAAAGGTGTCCAACATGATTAGTTATCAGAGAAGTGAAAATTGAAACCACAATGAGACGCCACTTCACGCCCAGCAGAATGGCTAAAATTACAAAAGAAAAAAAAAAAAAACTGACTACACCAGTGTTGGCAAGGACATGCGGCAACCAAAGCACTTACACACAACTCATGGCAAGAATCGGTACTGCCGCTTCGGAAAGCCATCGTCGACGTTTCCCAAAGGCAAGCTGTGCAACCCGGGAACCCCACGCCTGATGCACGCACACATGCGTTCATCGAAAGGCATCCGAAAGAATGTTCAGTAGCCCTACGTGTAATAGCCAGAAGTCGGAAACAATTCAAATGCTCTTCGACAGCAGAATGGGTAAACGGTGCTATAGTCATGAACAAAATGTGTACAGTAAAAAAAAAAAACAAAACTGAAGAATCCTGCAGGGATGAATCTTGATAACACTATGCTGAGAACAAGAAGCCAGACCCCCAAAGAGCACATTCTGCGTGATTCGTGTGAAGTTCAAAATCAAGTGAGACTGACCTATAATGACCAAAAAAAAAAAAAAAAAAATCGTGATGACCTTGCAGGGTGTAGGGAAAGAGAAGGGGCGTTGGGGACCCTGTAATATTCTATTTCTTCGCCTGGGTGCTGGTCCTGTGGGTGTATTCACTATGTTGACATTCATCAAGCTGAACACTTATGACGGGTGCACTTTTTTTTGGCTGCGCACTCACTCAAAAGCATACTTAGAAAACAAATTTCTTAAACAAGGCCACTTATCTGAATAATGCTTTGGCATCGGCATCCCGGTGCCTGGTACACTCTTCCTTCCAGCAGCGTCGCCGAGCTGGACTTCACCCATAAAGCCACTCTTCGGCATGACTGTAATGGATTTCTGCATTTATACGGCGCCTTTCCTCTGCGGAGATCAAAGGGCTCCCGCATAATAAAAGATAGCATATCAAATGCCGCATATCAAACATAGTTAGGTCTGAGAGGATAAAGGGGAAATATTGAACTCGGGGACATATAATCTCGGAACCCTGTAGACATAAAATAAGTCATAAAACCTGTATGTAAAAACAATCATAAACATCAACTATTAAGAATTCATTTGTGTGGAATAAAAGGCCCGCTGCTCCCGAGGCCGCTTTCTTACCCTCCGAACGGGAAGGACAGAGGCGGCACAGGCGTTCAATTTAGGACTTAGACTCCGAGGCACCACGTCGCAAGATTTCTGCGGAGCTGACTTGGCACCTCGCCGCAGTAAAACAGAGCTACTAAATAAACCCTCTGTGCTGCTGTTCAAAGAGCTCGCATATGTTGCTTTGAGATGTAAACGCGCCAACCCTGACGACCAATTAAAGGGGCCTTTTTCGCGTTGGCGAAATGAATTTTCTGTCAGTCCACCTCTCTGAGGCATTTACAATACAATTACATACCTTGCTTTAATGTTTCACGTGGACACTCACCAAATGTGTTTTCCTCAAACTTCAAGGCTCAAAATTGCCAAGGGAAGATGTGCACAGCGAGGAATTTTGCACCGACCTGAGGCTGCTTGGGTCACCTGGGTGCAGTGATGTTCTGGGTCTCCAGTAACCCCGGGAGGTACTTCCACGAGCCTAACAAAGGACATCTTGCGCTTTGTGAATTGTGAAACAGCTGCTCAGACATCTCTCTGTCATCTCTACAGATGTGGAAGGAGAAAAACAGTTGCCCCTGAATAATTTAAATAATTTACCTTCCACAGAAGGATAACTTCAATAAAGAGAGTCAGATAAATGAAAGCAGTGTTTTAATTTTGTGTAGCTATCCCTTGAGAGGGATGACAGTAGTCAATGATAATGGAGAGGAGGGGAAAAAACTGGCCAAGTGACAAGCACTCTTAATGGATAACCTCATTAAATTCTCACGACTATCCTATTAAGTTGGTATTTTATTATCTCCATGCAAAAATGGAGGTTAAAAAAAAAGTTTAACTAGCTCAAGGTCACACTACATAATAAGTGATGAAGCCAAGACGTAAAGCCAGACCTCAGGCTCCTTAGTACTGGAGTTCACCGGATTCCGGGAAAGGGACATTAGGGCATCTGTGGGGAGGTCTTGCGTTGGAAGAGCGTCTTGTCATTCTGAGTAGGCTCGTGGCAGAAGTTCCTCCTGTAACCTGTGATGAACTCCAAAGAGAGTCAGACCTACTTCCCTCATTAGAAATGGATCACAAGCCTCATGTTCCCACAGGGGATCACCAAGATGCGCGTCAGGAACTAGGCATCCCTTGGCGTCATACTTTGATGCGGTCGCATACGTTTAAAATAATGCAGCCACTCCCTGTCATTAGAGCTTGCTTTCTGCAGATGTCTGACTTGTCCTTGTGTTCAAGCTTTTAGTCTAACAGTGTCTCCACAAAAGCTTCCCTGGAAGGTAAATTCACATTCCTTGGAAGCCTATGGAACAATACAGATCTCATCCATAGGCAGAAGCGATGATTCATTCATAACAAGAGTGTTGCTAACTTGTTCAATAGGAGACCAGTCTGTGAGGAAAAAAAAAAAAAATACAGCTAGGAGATTTTCATCCAACCAGGAGGTCACTTTAAAATTCAATTTAGTGACACCCTTGTGGGTTTTCCCTGGCACCTAGAATATATGGACTAATAATTGGGAACAGCTGCTTGTCTTGACTGGAACCACTCTATTTAAATAGCTCCAAGATTACACCCTTGGCCTCTGCTTCTTTATATACTTGGGAAACAAACTACTGTGGATGCCCAGATGTATTCAGACGATGGAAGAAGTGATTTATGGAGACTGACCACATCCAGGGCTGCGAGCCCCATGCATAGCCCTGGATCCATCATCACCACCCATGCGAAGGAGGAGGGACGAAATGACAAGGTCACGCGGTTACTTATCCCCAGGAGTCACCCTGAATCAAAGCCACCCTCGGATGGAAGCTCTTTTTCATGACCTTCACTCTAAGACGGTTTTTGCGTTCGACTCCACCAAAAAACCAAAGTTAGTTTCCAGTTTATTCATTCTGATGTTCCCAGAGCATTTCATTCTGGTGGACCCCCAAGTAAAGTCCTAAGCAGTTAATGAGACTCCTGTGGAATGTGAGACTTACATATTACATCGAACATTTGAAAGGACACTTCAGTTTTCTTCCCATTTGTGTCATTTTGTCCAATTTTATATTTCTTTTGAATCACTGATTCCACAAAAATTTATTGCGTGTTTTCTGTGCCAAGTACTCATCCTTCATAAGGGCTTGAGCTAAATTTATTCATGCCAAACACACTTGTAACCTTCCTTTTCCAATGTAAATATCCAACAATAGAAAAGTAATAAAATATAGCATGACATATCCACTTGGAAAAATATTACAGGCCTGTTCACAAATAATGATAGTATCTATAGGATTATGAAAGAAATTGGGGAAATTAAAATAATATTGTTAAAAAGAAGCAAAATTAAATAGACTTGTGATGACAACTGTGTAAAATTATGTATAGACAAAAGATGGGGGGAAAAATCAAAAGGAAATAAATAGTCTATATTCTGAATCTCCCCATAAATATTCTGGAAAACCACAGAAGTCAACAATACAAGCAAGTAAAACCATTTGAATTTGTGCCTATGGCACAACTAACTATGAGAGAGAGAAAACTGCAAACTTCAAATGATGTCCAAATAGATAAACAAACAACCCAATTCAGAAGAGCCAGTTCAGAAAAGAGGAAAAGAAAGCAGGGGCCTCGGAGTGAGAAAACAGACACGGCCACCCCAAAATGCCTCTCCCGAGTGGGAAAATGCTGAACACAGGAATGAGACGTGGTAGATTAAAGCACAGTTACTGACAAATCCAATGGAAGGAGCTGGAAAGTCTGTAAAAACAGACGTGGAAATCTTGGGAAAGGACCAGTTCTGTAGGAGAAGCCTTCAGAGATTAGGTGGTGGAGAAAAATAAGTAAGAACTAGAAACGAGAAAATCACAAAATCAGAAGACACATCACCATCATCCCAAAAAAGGGAGAAACTTTTAATAAACTGTACTTCATAAACTAACAGAAGAGGAAGCTCTCGAATTAAGAAATCTCATGTACAATCGAAAGCTTCACCTCCTCCTCTCTGTCTGCCTGTGACAGTTATTGCTAGTCCAAGAAAATAAAACATCTAGAAATGAAGAATAAACATCACAATATCCGCACAGTTATTACAAGAAGAAAAAGTGACATAAAATCAAAACCTTTTACCTGACAAATATTCTACTCCCACCCTCCCAAAAAACAATAACAAAGCAGAAGAAAATATCAACACTCCTTAAATATCCTTAAATATTTGGAGATATGGGGGGGGGGGGGGGCGGGGAGGCGAGAAACAGCCTGGCTCAGAAATTTTAAAACTGAAAACATAAATGGATAAAAATCAGGAATAAAATTTTTTTAAAAAGACAAAATTATCTTAGAAATCACCTAAATCACAATATGGCCCAAAAGAAATAGATATATTAAAAGGTGTTCAGGAAAGGCATAAAAACAAATGAAAGAATGAAAACAAAACAAAAAAGACACAAGAATCAGAGAGACAGTGATTGAAGTAGAAAATAATTGAAAAGGTCTAATGAATGAATAACTGGAATCACTGACAAATTAAAAACAAAATAATGGAATACAATTAATATTTAAAACGATAATCTAAGAAGACAATTTTTCAGAGATAAAATCGACACACATTTACAGCATGTACATAATGAAATGGTCCACTGTGTATCTAGTAAGACTAACCCAGAATGGTCAACTTCAGTACATATCTTACTAAGAACTAGTATTAGATTTAAAAAAAAAAAAAAAAGAAAAAAAGAAAAAATAATCCTCTGAGCCTCCAAGGAAAATTACCAAATCACTTACAAAGAAAAGAAAATTAGTTTGGCATCAAATTTCTCCATAACGATAGCACAAAATAAGACAATAGTGGATCAACAATTTCAAGAGATTTGAGGAAATAGGAATAAACCAAGGGAAAGTGGACAAAACGTAAGGATATAGAAGAACATAAACAAAAAAGTAACATAATTTTAATGTAATTTCTTTATCTCTCGCTTTGATAGTAGAATATACATGGAATGTTCACAAAAATTGATCATGTTCACAAATAAAGCCTCAATATGTTCCACAAAGGAGAAATAACAAAACATTGTCTCATTACAATGCAATAAAAAAATTGGCCTTTCCATCTGAAAATTTAAAACCCCCTTTTATTTTTTTATTGAGCTATATTTGACTTATACTGTGTAAGTTTAAGATGCACCATATATTAATTTGATACATTTATATTGAAGTATACCTGCCATTGTAGCATGAGCTAACAACTCTATTACGTCACATAATTATCATTTCTTCTAGTTCTGGGAACAATAGATGTAGTCTCTTAGAAAGTTTAACGTTTTAAATACGATTTTGTTGTCCGTAATCACTGTACTGCGCATTAGATCGCCAGGACTTCTTTATCCACTAGTTGCAAGTCTGTATCCTTAAACGGCATCTCCTCCATCTCCCCCAACCCCCGACCCCAAGCCCTGGTAACCACCATTTTAGTCTCCGCTTTTACCATTACACATTTTCTTAGACTCCACATGAAAGAGATATCACACAGTATTTGTCTTTCTCTGTCTGACTTATCTCACTTAGCATAATGTCCTCAAGTTCCATCCACATTGTTACGAATAGCAGAATTTCCTTTTTTCTCGTGACCGAATAGCCTCCCTTTGCCCCTGTACACCACACTTTCTTTATCCATTGATCCAATAATGGACACTTAGGTGCTTTCCATATCTTGCCACTGTGTGCGATACTACAATAACCACGGGAGTGCATATGTCTCCTTGGTAACCTGTTTCCGTTTCCTTTGGAAATATATCCAGAAGTGGGATTGCTGGGACGTGCGGTGGTCCTATTTGCAGTTTTCTTAAGGCAGCTCCACACTGTTCTCCACAGCGGCCGAAGCAGTTTGCAGTCCCGCCAAGCGCGCACACGTGCTCTCTTTTCTCCATATCTTTGCCAACACTTACCTCTTGTCTTCTCGATCACGGGCTTTCTTACAGATGTGAAGTGATAACTCATCATGGTTTTGGCGTACGTTTCCCTGATGTTTAGGGATGTCGAAAACCTTCTCATACACCTGCTGGCCATTTGATGTCTTCTTTGAAAAAATGTCTATTTAGTTTCTCTACTCAAATTGGATTTTTTTTTTTTTTTTTTGTCATTGGGTTGTATGAGCTCTTTATAAATTTTGGATATTTACCTCTTATCTAATACATGGTTTGCAGAAATTTTCTCCCAGCCTAGAGATTGCCTTTTCATTTTATTATTGTTTATTTTGCTGTGCAGAAGCTTTTAAGTTTGACTCAGTCCCACTTGTTGATTATTTTTTGTTGTAGTGCTTTTGATGTCATTTATATATATACATCATTGCTAAGACCAATGGAAGGAGCTTCTTCCCCATGTTTTCTTCTAGGAGTTTTATGGTTTCAGGTCTGGCGTTTAAGTCTTTGATTCATTTAGAGTTACTTTCCGTGAACGGTGTAAGACAGCGGTCCGATTTAATTTTTCTGCATGTGGTTATTCAGTTTTCTCTACACTCCTTGTTGAAGAGACCACCCTTTCCACACTGAATGTATAAATATGTACAGTTGGAAGACATGATAAAGGGGAAAAGCTCATGTGCAATAGCAACAACAAAAATAATATACTTTGGAATGAACTTAAAAAGAAATGTGCAAAAGCTGTATGAGAAAAACTTAAAACAGGAAAAATTATTCTTGAATAAATGAGAAGACATCTCTCGCCAGAGAGAAAGAAGTGCTCAAAAACTACTAGGATATTAAAAGGACTCACGGTCTCATTTGAAGGGACCATCACTGGCCAGATTTGGGGGTATCAAAACAATGACGGTAATTATAAAACACGGAGTAAAAAGAATCAGAGTTCACGGCGAAATTAAGAAGTGGGGAAAAGCCAGAGGGGAATGAAAAAATTCTTTATAGAAGCATGCTAGCTAATCAATGCAGAAAGAATAATAGAATTTTAAACATCATCATTCAGCAATCATCAATGTAATAATTCAGGCAAAAGTCACCAGTGGACGCTAAAACCATTGAGTAAAAACTTTGCAAGGAAGTGGACATTCACACGGTCTCAAAATATAACCCCACATAGTATTTATTAAGTATAAAGGAAAGATTATCTTCATGATGAAGGAATCTGGCAGACACCTTCTTAACCAAGTGATTCAATTTATCATCATTAGTAATGTGACAGGCCGACATTTGACTCTTGACTCATACACCAATAAAAAGTGGTGTGTTTTTTTTTTTAAGTAGTCATCAGGCTAAGGAGATTTAGTTAATTTTTTTCAGTTTCAGTTAAATGATTAACTTTTATTGTTCAGATGCTAATAAATAAATTTTGAAGTTTAAATCTTCCTTTCCCTCTGCAGGGGAGCAGGAGAGCATGAATAATCTAATGTATAACAAGGTGCCTAGGTAGTATTTCTCATCATTCAGGAAAGGGTTGATTTAGGCACTTCCCAAAGTAAAATTTATGACATTTATGTATATACCTTGTCTAATGGTCCACACAGGCTGCTAGAACAGAATACTACAGACTAGGTGGCTTAAAACCACAAATATTTATTTCTCATCATTCTGAAGGCAGGAAGTCTAAGACCAAGGCCAGCCAGTCCCCTTCCTGTTCAAGATGGCACCTTCCAGCCCCGTCTTCACACAATGGAAGGTGCAAGGGAGCTTTCTCAGGTCCTAATTCCATTCCTGAGGGTTCTGGCCTCATGACCTGTTCACCTCCCAAGGGCTCTACCTCTTAATACAATTAACTCCCACATTGGGCGTTAGGAATTCAACATATGAATTTAGGGGAAACACAAACATTCAATCTATAGCACCTTATGACAACAAGAGAGGTTTGCATTCTAAATATTTTTCTTTGAAGATAAGTGACCATTAATTCATGGTGATTAAACAATGGCTTATTGAAAATTCGTTTAGAATATTTGGCCAGAGTGATTATTGCATGTGAGTATTTACTTTTCCACAAGCTCTGTCACGGTTTCAGATCGGTGATGACCTGCCATCCCAAGGACTCCGAGGACAAAGGACAGCGAGGTGGGCACCAGCACCAGGCCCTGCCGTTCTTCTAAACGTGGGCGCAATTATTTACATCTATTTGTTATAAATATGTCCTCATCCTCATGTTCATCATGACCTCGTAATGCCACCCTGCAGATTTTATTTGTGATCTACATTTTCACGTACCTGCAGGATAAAGGTGAGAAAGTGAATAAAAACAGTATTTCCCTCTAAGCTTGTTGATCTGTCTAGAGTATCAATATTCCGAAGGAAAGAAATGTCAGGGTTTTTTTTTTTTTTTTTTATGATTCCAGCCTACGCTCTGACTTAACTAATTTGACAAAAAGAAAAAAGAAAAAAGAAAAACATCCCAGTGCTTCTACAGGAGAGTTGAGAGCCAAACTTGGGCTGTGTCCTCGTATCGCAGAAATGAGAGATGCACAAGCCCTAAATAGCTCATTCTCTTTATCCTCTAGAGCTTCCTGGGTGTTTTTACTTCGCTGAACACAGTTTTGTAAAATTATAAACTTACCTATTTTTCAAAACTTTATTAAATTAAAAGCATTTTAATCTTTTGAGGAATGGAACAAAGAACGATTAAGAGGATAATTCGTTCCTTAATGGGTGCAATTTAAAACCTTGGCAGTCTCTCTTCATGTAAACATTCCTCTGCCCTGAGCTCAGAGGGTCTGGGGCTGAGGCGGAGGGACACACAGACTCCGGAGGGAAAGCAGGTCTTTTCTAACGGAGGCTTTGTCGACGCAGCACTTGCTAAACGAACACTAGAAGGGTTCCACTGCGAGGGAGCACTGGAGCTGGGAGCAGGCTTAGCTACATTCCCGTGAGCACAAGCCCTAACCCATTCTAAGCAAGTCGCTGGTTGCCCTTGGCTTCCAACTCTCCAGACAGTGGAGAAAAACGAGAACCGTGGTGAGGACATGGAAGGGGAAGCTTCCAGAATTCGTCTGATGAAGGATACTGGCTGGAGCGATTACCGTCAGGCTTTGGCTTCGCCCATCTGAAGGAGACGCAACACATTCATTCGCGAGCAAAGATCTCATCTCTGGGGAAACTACTACCTCCAACGGAGGGAGGCAAATTAGACGCTGCCCCCATATTCCAGCAAAACATCGTTTCCCTTAAAAGGACACAGTGCCGATTTCCTCAATGGAAATTGATAGAAATGCTCAGCCAAACACCGAAAGGGAAAGGAAACCCTCTCGACAAGTCACTTTGTGCATTCCTTGTCTCTGCTTAGGATCGAACCAGCCATCTTGAAATTAGCACTTACGGCCTAAAATTTAAAATGTCCTTAAAAGGAAATGGATTCCTCCTTGTCCACAAAGTTCTAAGAATGAGAGAAAGGTATTTTTATCTTTCTAAACTGAGTATTTGTCATTTCTTGATAGAAACAGAGAAAGCGCCTTATCACGTTCCATCTGCACCTGCCATGAACATTTGTCCTTCACACGTGAGAGCCCTCAAGTCCCAGCTCGGATGAACCTTCTTCAGGCGGGATCGTCCTCGTGCCTTCGTCACATCATGTAAGAATATTCCTGAATGTGTCCAGCCCACGTGTATAACGCCCCCGTGCGTTATGAGGTCCTAGTTCACATGCCGTGCAAAATTAATTCCCATAAACATGTCACCTGTCAAGGAGTCGGAGTGGTAGCCGCCCATGGGCATGGGGGCCTGGAAGAGGGTGCAAAGTGCTGATCTCGTTCTGTTTCTCGACCTGAAAACTGGTCACATGAGTGTATTCTCTCTGTAATAATGCATCGAGGCATGCCGTTATGACTTTTTTGCACTTCCCTGGGTGTGTGACTACAGTAATCAACTATTAATAAAATGTTTGCGAAAACCCAACAGAGCAAATCATGTCACCTACTGGCTAGTAGCTTCACGACCACAGGTTCCTCATGTATCAGACAAAAGTTTCCCCTTCTCCTACCCCTCAGGGTTGTCATGAAAAGGCATTCAGATCGCATCAGGAGAGAGCTTTGTAAAATGGGAGGTAATATATAAATGTGAGTATTGTTTTCGGTGCCTTCCAATGGGCTATGTTGGCAGTTTCTCAGGACCAGCGGATACCCCTGTAACATAGTTACAGCTATACACGCAGACAAAAGCAGAAGGAATTCATGATTTACACATTGTTATACCACGGTTGGAAACCCTGTTGCCCAACCCTTCTCTAGCCCACAGTCCCAAGATAGATTATTTTGCAACTAATTACTTGCAGATGTGAAATCATTTTGAGCGTTATGAAAATAGCAGAATGGATCCCGGACTGGGCAGAGCCGAGGACGGAATGGACAACATGACAAATCGCTGTTGTTCTCGGCTTCGGGCCTCGTTGTGCGGCTCTCGGTTCTGTCTTCTTTTGGTATTCTGCTAGGGAGCAAGGCGAAACTGTATCTATCTCATTAAAAACAGATCCAGATTGCGTTTCCTTTCTAATTATTCACATTCTCAATACCAGAAACTAAAAAGATAACGTCAGCCCTCCATCATTCTCAAAGTTTTTAGCTTCAGCCGATTGCAGAGATGACAAATTCTTCAAGAAAAGTGAAGAAGAGGGACATTAAGTTACTTCAAACTAGAAGGAAAAAGAAGAAAATAATGACGCTCTTCTGAAGCGATACGTGAGAAAGGGAAATTCTGAGGGAAGGAGCCAACAGCGTGGGGTTTTGTCTCTCTCCATCTCTCTTTCAGCAAAATATTTATCCTATGTTAGCAACCACCAGTCAGAATGGCACTGTTATTGCTTTAAACGATCATTAGGAACGACGAGAAGTTTCTTTTGAACTTCAAGAGTGAAGGACAGAGCTTGAAAAATACATTCCTCACAAGTGGGAAAAGAACAAAGATGAAAGGGAAATGTTTGCTTCAGACTCCACGGGACCAAGCTCGCCCTGCCCAAGCAGAATCTATCGGACAACAAATAATCCATGTGGAGGCCTGATTTAGGGGCGGCCAAAACTCAGTGAGAGGGGAAACTGATAGATCGTGAAAACCCTGAATTGTCAATTAATTCATGTCTCAGTTGATGCATGTCTTCAAGTAAATATTTAAAATCGGATGCATAGGTGCTATGAATTTCTGAGCCCTTGCTACCTGAGAATATCTCTTTGTTGCTCTGATACGTTGCAAAGAACTTTGCTTGTAAATAAATTGTTGGACACACCAAAACAAGAAAGAATGACATTATCTACAGTGGAATAAGAAGTAACCCAGATGCAAGATGACAAGAAGAAATAACTTCAAAGTTCAGAGGGAAAAGCTATTTTGAACTGGAAGTCTGTGGTGGGGAAAATATCATTCACTGAAAAATTATCAATCAAGAATCTTTTCTTAAGAATCGTTAGAGGATATCTTCCAGAAAAATAAAAAATACATATGAGATACAAACCCAAGAAACAAGGAAACAATGGGACCTGAGGAGAAGTAATAAAGAAATTACAAAAGCGCATTGGAGCCAAGAGGCAGAAGCAACCCACATATCCATCTGAGGATGAATAGAAAAACAAATATGGTAGATACGTACGTGGAATACTATGCAGCCTTAAAAAGGAAAGAAATCTTGTCACATGCTGCAACATGGATAAACCCTGAGGTCATCTAAGTGAAATAGGTCAGTCATGAAGAGACAAATACTGTATGATTCTACTTATATGAAGTACCTAAAGTTGTCAAATCTTAGAGGTAGAAAGTAGAAAGGAGGTTGAAAAAGAGAGAAAAGGGGAGTTGTTTAGTGGGTATAGAGTTTCAGCTTTGTAGGATGACAGGAGTTCCGCAGATCTATTTCATAACGATGTGAATATTTTTTAAGTAAGATGAATTAGCATAGTGCACTTAAAAATGGTTAAGATGATAAATTTCAAAAAAGAAAAAGAAAACTCATTGGCAAATGTATTGAAAAGGCTGGAATTTCAGGAAATTATGCCTAAGTAAAGGCATAGTATAAAAAATATTTTAGTATCAGCATCTACATTTTCTTTCCTGCTCCTGGGTCGTTCCTACCTGCAATAAAATCCCTGCTGCTAGTTCTTCCAAGTTTTAAAAATCTTGCTTCAGAATAATCCAAATTGGTGAGTCTTGATTGTTTTGGAAGCAGAGTGACACTTATTGTTCTCTTGTATGTATATGTGAAATTTTCACAACAGAAAAAAAACATTACAAATTTCTTACTGTTGAAAAAGATGGTGACTGAAAACAAATTTGTTTTAATCTATGTTGATGTTGAAAAAAGATATGTTTATAACAAAATTATTTAGAAGGGTCAAAAATAAAGAGATGAACAATAATATACTAGAGAAATGCTTTTGAAAAAGAATTAGATAGACAATATTAGTATTCCAAAAATATAATTCAAAATGAAAATATTAGACATGACAAAAAGAATACACTGTTGACAGGTAGAAACCTTAGAAGGATTCTTTATGCACCTAGATAGTAAAATGTAAAGTAAAGACTGTTAGAAAAATAAGGAGATATTAACAAATCCAATGTCACGGTGGGAAACTTTAACCTAACCAACAGATCATGTAGGGCAATTGTAAGTAAAAATCTACGGAATATTTATAAAAATGATTATGCAATGGTCCTCCACGGGGAAAAACTCCATAAACTCTAAAAAGTAAAAATCACAAGAGTGTTTATTCTCTGATCACAAGATAACAAAACTAGAAAGTAATTGTCAAAAGACAGCTAAAAAAAAAAAAAAAAGGAGTCCCCCCTCACACACACAAAAAATATATTTTATTAATTCCTTTTAAATAACTTGGATACCAGAGGATATCAAACCTAAAATCTCAGACTGCTCTCAGCGTGGCATGTCAAAAGTTACGGGATGCAGTCAAATTGGTACTCAAAAAAATGTTATCGTCTTAACTATAGACGCTAAAAAAGAATGCTGAAAACAGAAGAACTAACCACTCAGGTAAAAGAAGAAACAGAAAGAACAAACTAAACCCATAGAAAATAAAACGAGGTGAATTTCGTGTTATTCCGTTGCGTCTTCCTCTGAGCCCGGTCTCTCCTGTGAGTGTTGTTTTATTTCAGAGGCCGCGTGTTGTTTTTATTTCGTTTTTAAACCTATTGCTGCAGCATTATCATCTTCACAAAAATTTCTTCCAGAATCTGAAGTAGAGAACTTGTTTAGTCTTCAGGAAGTTGTTCCCTTTCCCCCATCCTATGGTTTAGTTTTTCCCACCAGCCTACACTGAAGTTTTTTTTTTTTTTTAATCCTCTACAGGGAGAGTTATCTAAACTCACTATTTGTCAGCACCCCCAAAGCAGACTTTCCACACCCCTGCTGGCTGCTCCCCGGAGTTTTGGTCAGATCTGCATGGAGGCTGATAGGAATTTCTCGGTGCCCAACTCCATTTAATCAGTGGGCATCGTGAAGTACGGCTCTGCTGTGAAGAGGTAGAATGTTTTATTCCCTCCGCTGCTGAGAATCTGAACTGAGGATGCGGTATCAGCAGAATCCACTCCTGTGCCCAAGGCAGACATCTCTGGTAAATTATCATGGCCGATCACTGAGCCCCAGACTCTCTGCACACAATTCTCCAAGTAGTCTTCCTTATCTGTCAAGAATCACCATGTAAGACAGGATCTATTTTTCCTCTCTGCTCCAAATCAAGAGAGCACACGCAAATTCCTGTCTCTAGCGCATGCTCCACTTGGTCACTCACTGCCCTGGACCAGAGTTCTGGCATTGCTGCCGTCTTTGGCCCGGCTTCTCTGTAACCGACTTCCTTCCCCATAAGCCCTCCCTGTAACAAGTCAGCCCCTCCCCCAATCAAATCGACATGCCGCTCAAAGGTAAAGATAACATGTCAAGGTTTTCTGTATTTTTTTTTTTTAATACTCTCGTAGCCCTTTTGGATACCCTCAGTGACCCCCAACTTGGGTCGTAACCTGAGGTTAGGACTTGATAACTGGCATTTAATTTCTGGTAGATTTCCAGTCATCCACATGTTGACTCGAACTCAGCCTGGAATGATCTAAAATTAAATTACATTGTCTTTGCTCTTTCAAAAACAAAGTGTCTTTATCATAGCTGCTCCTACCTACATTTTGAGGATTTTAGAGTAAAAAAAAAAAAAAAAGTATATACAGAACAATAATCTTACAGTGAATTTAATTTCCTACTTATTTCCCCAGCGTCATTCGTTACAGTGGGTAGTTCAAAGAAAAACACCTCACAGACTCCCCTGTGTCTGGATCTGTAATAGTGATTTTAAGAAGTCCACCTCAGGGAAGAAGACCTTGGAGTCGATCAAAGCACACAGGATTTTTCCAGAGAAAAGCGACAGAAATGCATTGCTAACTGATTAAAACAGAACGGGGGGTCACGGGGAGGGGCGTGGGGTCGCTCGTGGACAGGAAGAGCCGCGGCAGCTTAGATCCAGCCAGTGCCGGGAGTTCCGACCCCGGCAGGCCTCCCTCCAGCCTTCCTCTGGGATGTCTTGGGCCTGGGCTCCTCTCTGGCATACGGGCTTTGTCCACACAGCGGGACCGGGCCCCAGGGGTCATACGGCAACCGCCATCCAGAGACATTGGCCAAGGGGGTGGGATACTCTGAGAGTCCGGGCCTGGGTCCTCTGCTCACCCCTGGAGTCCAGACGCAGGGTCTGTGGCCAGAGAGGAGCGGACTGGGAGTAAGGCATGCAGGGGACCTCAGAGCCACAGGTACCGCAAACCAGGACGACCTCCCCCACAGGCGCTGCAGCGACTAATTCTGAGCACAGGATTCCAGAGAGGGAAAGGGAAGGCTATCGGACACCTCAGAAGTCACTGGAAGTCACTAGAAGTCACTAGAAGACACTAGAAGTCACTAGAAGTGGGGAGGTGGCGATGATGAGGACAAGGGCGTCTTGCCAAGAGTCAGCTCTGCCCCCGACACGCATCGTGGAGAATAGCGCCGACTGCGCGCACCTGTGCCTGTTTCTGACCCGACCGGTGAGGGTGCGAGGAATCCACTGTCACCTCTCAACGGACACTCGGGACGGCGCCCGAGCTCTTCTCGATGTCATCATTGAGCCAGACGGTGGAGCTGGACCATCCTGGCTTCACCTGACGTGCTTTGACCCGCCTCGGCTTTTACCTACGACCCCCCCGCCCCCCGCAAACACACGCACGGTGTACTCAGACGTTATTGTCAACTCCACGTCTCCCAAACGGTGACTTGCCGAATTCTTCTGAGCTGTCTCCTACAAACCTGCATGGAGTCTGTTTTACTTAACACGACCTGAGGCTGGACAGAAATAACCAGCTGAGGTAACGGCACGAATATAAGATATCGCAGACAGTGGGGACACCGGGCGGGCGTCAGCAGAAAAGTCTGGAAGTTCTCTTTCGTGACACCTAACACGTCACGAAGTATACGAAGTATTCTGTACCCACGATTCCATCGAGCCCTCACGACCACCCCGCGAGGAGGGCGAGCAGCTCTGCCTCGCAGGTGAGGCTGGGAGCCTGCGCCCTGCTGTCCTCCAGCCCCAGGCCGCCCCGCCGCAGAGCCCGGCGCGCTCTCCCACGCTGGGCTCACCCACGGCTCCTCGGTCTCCCACGCTCCATCACAAAAGCTCGCAGGCCCTGTTGGGTCTTGTCCTCCCTTTCAGCACTGAGCCTTAGCCCGAACTGAGCCCTGCAAGTCCCCGCCTCCCACCTGGGACTCAGGCATTTCCAAACACAACGGGGCACCTGGCGGAGCAGGGCGCCTGTGGCCTTCACTCGTGGGGTTTGGTGGCCGGGCGCCTGGGGCCCAGGGGGCGGCTGTGCAGCGCCCGTGTCTGCTGTCAAGTCCCCAAACAGTCCCGTGGACTATGGCCTGCACCCCGAACCACGGAGAGAGGGGCTGTGGCACTAGGGGCAGCAGCTGTGTGCAGGAGTCAGGGAGGCCGGAGAGATGGG
This sequence comes from Rousettus aegyptiacus, assembly GCF_014176215.1. Lineage (NCBI taxonomy): Eukaryota > Metazoa > Chordata > Mammalia > Chiroptera > Pteropodidae > Rousettus > Rousettus aegyptiacus. The sequence continues at coordinate 39,265,804 of NW_023416288.1, read as the reverse complement.
GTGAGCGGAGAGGGGAGAACACTGGGTGGGAACCGGCTGCCCGAGTTACAAACTCCAGTTCACACGGAGAAAAGGCAGCCCGCAGGCAAGAAGTCTGCCTCTTATTGACCTCGAAGCCACATTTTTCAAGATAGTTATGTGAACGCAGTTTATACTAGAGGAAAATAAATCATTTTTCCTCGGAACAACACTGCACTTAAACTTGTGGAGCATATACAAAAAAAAAAAATACTGTAAGTTCCTTCCTCACTTCATGAGGAAGCTACGCCCAAGATCTAGGGAAGGTACTAGTAAAACCCATAAAAATAACACAACAAATATATTTTGGTATTTACCTGGGAAAGAGCACCTCTCTTATCCCCATCCTAGTATTTTTCAAACTTGAAAAAAAAATTGTTAATGTTACCAACTTCACAATGCAAAACAATTGTTCGTATGGTTCCCGAGTTCCCGGCTTGCAACATCTGTCAGCCGAGTAATATGATCTCACCTAAGACACATTCCCGAAATGCATCCTCCCCAAAATATATCTTGCAAGTTTCTCAGAAGAAAAAGCAGAGTAATTGTTTCCTAAGTTTTTTTTAAGTCCTTTTTAAAAACAAAACTATATACAACTGTTTTCTAGCAAAATCAGTGACTACGTTTGCTCTTTGCCTTATGTTAAAAAAAAAAACAAAACGGTTCAATCAAATCAGAAGTAACAGGTGAAAAGAAAGGAATTTCACGTAAGGGCCGCGCTTCGATGAGCAGCGACTAAGTGGGCCCTTTCAAGGATTAAGTGCTAGGCAAGCGGGGTCCCCCCTGCGCAACGTCCTCATTCACGGGCCTTGTTTGGTTTGGTTAATCCAACTTTGAGCCGCCTAATTTGGGTCACACAAATGCTTCGGAAGGGGTTACACTGCCCGCCGCGCCCCCAGTTGAAAGGGTTCAATGATCCTCGTAACAAACCAAAGAAATTCTTCCTTAATTAAAATAAAAACATTGCCTCGACAGCTTCCAGGCACCTCACGCATTCAGACTCACCCCGAAAGAAACCACACATCAGTTCAATGCTTTTATTGACATCTGTCTGTAGTTCCAATTTTTTTTTTAATAAAGAATATATGAGTGTAGAAACGTGGCCTTTTAATAAGCTGCATGTGTTAAAGCCGACGCACAGTTGACCCTGAATAATTATACTCCTTTATGATCATGGACTAAAGGGAGGGCCGGAGGGAGCAAGTCTGTGGCCCAGGGTCCAGGAATAGGCAGGGACAGTTCTGAAACCCAGCACCGAAACCCAGATGGGTCCCTCTGAGACAGGAAAACCCAGGCGCAGGTAAATCCACAGGGAGGACAACGCAGAGAGCCCCGTGGAGCCGGAACCGATGAGCGAGCCACGGGGGCTCCGGAGGGTGGGTGTGTCACTCTGCAGGGCGGGGAGGGGAGGGGAGGGGAGGCTGCCCGCAGGACGGGGAGGGGGCAGGGCGCCAGGGGCCCTGGCTGGGAGGAGGGCCCAGGCCAGGCGGGGTGGCACCACAGGTCCCGGACTTGGGATCTGTCTAACCTCCTTGCTCATTTACCAACAGGAAATAATGTCCAAAAAAATCTTTCCATTCCTGTTATGATTCTGAAATAAATGCGAAGCAGCTTTCGCTCCCTACTCTGTCAGATCGGCGGGACTGTGAAGGGCGAGCATTGCTCAGGCCATCCTGCTTCTTGGGCGCAGCTGCCGAGCACAAGGGTTAACTCACCCAGGTGAGGAAAACCTGACACACACCAAGAAACAGCAGCAACAGGGGGGACTCGACCCCCCTGAAGGACAGTGAAGGAAACGCTGAAGAACCCCACTTTCCTACGTGGGCAACTACCCCCTTCTCCTTACGTCACATTTCATTAGTATCCTGGCACACCGATCTGGCCAGCAAACAGTTTCTTCTCTACAGTTTCCAGCCTAATTTGTAGGCAAATCTCTCCTTTCCCTCAGCATGAAATAGAATACCTTTCTGTGATGAGAGGGAATTTGTTCCATCTTTGCCCCAGTTAGCAGCGGCCGCGATTCCCTGTCCTGGTCCCCGTTGCTGTCTGGAACGCCCCCACGAAGAGCAGCATCCCTCTCCGGGACCCCTTTAATGGTAGTCCCCGTCATCGGTCCCCAGCTGGGCGGGCTGCTGAGCACTGGTCCAGCAGCCGGAGTGCGCCGCGCATCCTGGCTGGGCTCTTCCTGCGATCCGCGGCCTTCCACACCGCTTCGGCGGGTCCTCGCCACGTGAAGTCACATTGAGCTGGGCTTTGAACTAAAAGGGAGGGGTCTTTTTGAGACAGGGGGCGCCTGAACTGGTACCGGAAGAGTTAGGGCCACCCGCGGGGAGAGTCTCTGAAACTGGACTCCACGGCCAAGTTGCCTCTACAGGCTCGATGCGCGAACAAAGCCTCCTGATCACGCCCGCCCGCTCACCTGGTGCTCCACGGCGTGAGGCCTAGACCGAGCCCGGCCCGTGCGAGGAGGTGAGGATGCGAAGGGCGACAGGCCACAGCTCCAAAGGGAGGACACTTTGACCTTCAGAGGGCGGGGCTGCAGGCGGCTTCCCAGAGAAGTGGACATTGGAGCTGAGCCCCAAGAGATGACGGTGATGGACCAGGAGCATCCAGATGAAGGCAGCGTCACGGGAACGGGCTAACAGGCCAGACGTGGGTCCGTAGGGCACTTGCGAGGCCGGTGGCCGATCCATCTGTGCGTCTCCCTCTAAGGCGTCCAGCCCCACTGTGCCTTCCCGCCTGTCTGTGGACCGGCTACCTCTGCCTTCTCTCCTTTCTTCCAACCCACGGCTCCTGCTACCCTCTCGCTCCTGCCTCTGGTGCTCTGTCCTCGTCCAGGTAACTGCGGCTCCTCCCCCTGTCAGAGCCACGGTCAGCGCTCAGGGAAGCATTCCCGACTTTCCAACCAGACCGGTCCCCGCGGTCCATCCCGTGCCCTTCCCATCCCTCATCATCTTATAGTCGCCTGCGAGATTCTTCCGTTCAAGTCTATTTCCTACACTTTACTGTAACCCGACCAGAATAGAGCCAGGGGTTCTTCTGGCTCCCTATGGCATCCCCGCCGCTGGGCGGGGCGCCCATCATCTTTGTGGGATGAATGACCGAGTGGCTGAGAGGATGACTAAATGACCGCAGACCTCGCGGAGCCCTACGCCCGGGAGGGCTGAGTACACGGTGGCCTGAGGGGAAACGGTGTGTGTTTGGTGGGCAGGGGCTGCCAGGGGAGGAGCCAGAGAACGTCTTGAGGGAATGTGGGTGCACCAAGGATGTGAACTTAAATTTGATGCTGAAAGCGGTGGGGAACCACTGGGAAAGAGGAGGGAAGTGGCTGCCTGAAAACCTGACACTCACAAAACCTGACGTGGACTGAAGTATTTGGGGGCTTAGAGAGCCAACGAGCAGAGAGAGTTTGAGTTCTAAATGACACGGGGTGGGAAATATTGTGGTTTAGTAAATCCAATTGAGTTTGCTCAACAGGCAGTAAATGCAATTTGCTGTGAACCATAATTATAAATCAGTTTTATTTTTTTACTCCAAAAATTTCCCCAGAAGAATCAATTATACCGATCTTAAAAAACAAAACAGCATTTGAACGTGCACACTTTAAAGTCCTCTTCTCTACCTTTCTCACCTTATTTACCTTTTGTTCTATTTCAGTTTGAATTAAATCCTCCGCTGATGTACAAATTAAATGGATTGACTTTTGCTACACTGCTTGGAGCAGTTTTCACAAAGATCTGTTTGGCTTTGCTTATGCCTCAACCATACCAGTTTCTGTGGGTTTTAATCAGAATTTGGCAAGAGATTTTCAGATGTAATTAAAAGCAGCTAATCAAATGAAAAATTTTAATGGAAAGTTTTATAAACCTGTGGCACATTACAAAAAAAATGTAAATAGTATCACAGTGAGAACTGTGCTAGGTTTCACAAAAGAGAATATGAACTGTGTAAAAGGTCTTGAAATATAAACTGTTGAACAGAGAAGGCCCAAATCTGAAATTAGCCTTTTAAAGTCTTCTAAATATTTACACAGCAATAAAGTACAGAGGAGTTTGAGAGGAACTCAGAGGTAGCTACAGTAGCAAGTGTAATTGTTGAAGTTTAATTTGCTGATAACGTAAGACAGATTGTAGTTATTTAAGGGAGATTCAGTTGAATGCATGGCTTTACAGACATAAAATTTTAATGTTAAATAAGGATATGTCACCGTGATAGCTTGACCAGTGAAGTTTAAGTACTTCATTTTTGATCAAGTTTAACCACAATGTTTTAAAATATGCGAAGTAAAACAGTATTGTTTGAGCTCTGACACTGTCAAATACCATATGGAAAGCTTTATACACTTAAGCTCAGCTCCTCCGTACAATGCCTGGCTGAGGTAGGTGTTTTCCACTCTTTTTACATATGCCAAGAACCGATGTTCAGAAAGAGTCTGCGCTGCCTGGGGTCACACAGCATTCGAGGGGCGGAGCCAGGAAAAATTAACTAAGGAAACAAAGATTAATTCTGGGATCATTGTCTGAACGAGAGCTTACACGAGAGTATTTTAGCAAATGCCAAAAAGGACCCGTGTACAGGATCGAAGAGTAATCACGTACACGGCGTGCTTTGGTTTGAAAACAAACTTTCTAATTCATACAAAAAGCTTGTTTGTGTTTTTGCCCCCATACAGAGCTCAGCACACCAAGCCCTAGAGGTCAGTGTTTATTGGGCTCATTGGGCACAGACTCTGTTCAGCAGGATGCACAAATGAGCACTCAGTAAGGACAGGGCTGAGAGCGATCCCCCAGCTCACCCAGAGCTCCAGCCCCCACCTTCAGCCCCGACAGAGCAGGGAGCCCCTGTCCCGCATGCTCGCAGCACTCCGGGCACGGCACATAGGGACCAACATGTATCACGTCAGTTTATCTGTTTCTCTTCTGTTCTGAGGGCAAGAAAGTGTATTTTCTTTTCATTATCCAGTTGTTTCTTGCTAGCACATAGAAATATTACTAATTCTTTATACTTATCTTGCATCGTGTAACTCTGCTAAATTCACTTATTCTAGTAGCTTATTCGAAGACTATTGTCTGTGAATAAAGACAGCTTTATTTATTCCTTTCTAATTTCTGTGCCCTCCATTCCCATGTTTGTTTGCTTGCTTGCTTGCCTTACTGCACTGGATAGGACCTTCAGGGTAACGAACGCCAAATAAATAGGAATGGTAAGAGTGCATTCTCACGGGATTCCCAGTTTCCAAAGAAAAGACTTTAGTCTTTCACCACTCAGCATGATGTTTGCTGTAGGTTTCTCATAGATGCATTTTATCATGTTGAGAAGGTTCCTTTCTATTCCCAGTTTGCTGGCCTTTTAAAATCGATAATAGGTACTCAATTTTATCAAAGGCTACTGCTGCATCTACTGAGAGAATCATACTGTTTCGCTCTGCTATTCTGTTAATACGGTGAATTACCTTGATTGATGTTAAAACGTTAAACCAACCTTATGTTTTGCAGAACCCCAGGTGCTAATGTGTATTCTCCTTTGATACAGTGCTAAATTGTAACTGTTGATATCTTGGTCAAGATTTGCAAATATATTCATGAGGGACAATGGTTTCTTGTGCTTTTTTTTTTTTTTTTAATGTTTCTGTCTAGTTTAGTATCGGAATAATGCTGGCTTCAAAAAAAAAAACAAATTTTTTTCTTAAAGAGTTTGTGTAGGTTTGACATTGTTTCTTTATTAAGTTTGATAGAACCCACCAGTGAATTATCATCCAAGGTTTTAAATTACCAGTTGAATTTTTTAAAGATATTAGGCTATTCAAATTTCCCTTTTTTTTTCTTGTTTCGGTTTTTGTAATTTATAATTTTCAAAGAATCTGTCCATTCAAGTTGTACATTTATTGGCATAGACCGTTCATTCTATTTCATTATTTTCCTTTTAGTGTCTATAGGATCTGCAGTCATGTCCTCGCTTTAATTCCTGATATTGACCATTTGTCTTCTTTTTTCTTGATTAGTCATTTATCAACTTTATTGATCTTTTCAAAAAGAACAGCTTTGGTTTTATTTTCTTTAATGTTTTCTGGTATAATATTTCACTGGTTTCTACTCTCATTATTTTTTTCCTTTGGTCTAATTCATTGTTCTTTTTCTAGTTACTTAAGGTGGAAGCTTATATGGTTGATTTGAGACATTCTTCTTGTCCAATAGAAACATTTAAAGCTTTAATTTTATTATAGAATAGATTTTTCTACTTTTTTTAGTACCGTCAGGTTTTGCTTCATGTGCTTTGAAGTTCTGCTGTTAGGTGCATACGCATTTAAGCTAACTATTTCCTCTTCCTGTATTGTCCTTTTATTATTAAATGTCCCTCTTTATCTCTGATAACATTCTTCGAATGAAGTCTACTTTGTCCGACACTAACATATCCTCTCCGGTTTATATAGGATTAGTGTTTGCATAGAATACTTTTATCTTCCTTTTACATTTAACCTAAATGTGTCTTTATAGTAAAATTTTCTATCATGTAGGTAGCATTTAGTTATATCTTGCTTTTTCACTCGGTCTAAAAAGAAAATCACACTGAATATAATTATCGATATGGTTGGGTATCAATCTATAATACTGCTATTTGTTTCCAATTTTCCTATATTTTCTTTGATTCTTTAATTTTTTCCCCCTATCTTTTGGATTAGGAGAGTTTTTCTTAGTACTCTATTTTATGTCCTATATTGCCTACTATACCTATTTATTTGGTTTTTATTTAGTCCTTATTCTGAGGTTCACCATACATATCTTAAATGCATCACAGCCAACCTTCAAATATGATTATATCACTTTATGTATAATGTAAGAATCAACAGTATACTTTTGTCTCTATCCCTGGTACTATTGTACACTTTATTTCTGCATATGTAATAAATAACAAAATATACTATTATTTTTGCTACAATTGTCTAATTCTCCTTTTTTCCTCCCTCTTGAATTCCCTGCCCCCCCTTCCACCTCTGACCTACAGATATTGCTGTCTCCCCTTAAGAAGTGGATCTCTGAAGGCCCCGTCTCCTTCCACGTGCTCACGGCATGCACCCAGGGCCTACCATCCCCAGAGTACTCGGGGGGCCTGGTGTACCCAGAATATAGTCCGTGGCTTCACCTGGGGTGCGATCCCAGGCCCTTCTACATGCAAAGCAGATGTGCTAACCACTACAGTATGGAGCCACCCTCTAATTCTCTTTTAAATGAAAAAAAAAATAAGGAAAAAGTTTTATATATTTACCCACGCAGATACTCTTCATTCCTTTTGATTAAATTCCATCTGGAATCATTTCTCGTCAGCCTGAAAACTTTTAAAATATTTATTGTAATGCAGATTTGCTGCTAATGAACTATGAACTATTTAGTCTTGTTGGTCTGAAAATGTTTTTGTCCTAACTTTGTTTTAGAGGGTTATTTTCACTGAATATAAAATTCTGTTGACAGCTTTATTTTTAGCACATTAAAAGTGACATTCCATTGTCTTCTTGCTTGCATTGTGCCTAGTGAGAAATCATCAATTTTCTTATCTTTGTTTCCCTATATAAAGTGTATTTTTTTCACTCGCTGCTTTTAAGATTGTCCCTTTACCACTAATTTTCAGTAATACAACATACCTTGGTATAATCCTTTCCACATTTTGCTTGGCATTCATTAAGCTTCTTGGATTTGTATGTCTATGGTATTCATTAAATTTGGAAAATTTTCATCTATTATTTCTTCAAATATTTTTTCTTCCCTCCCTCCAACCAGAAAATTGCTTTAGGGGCTCAAATTACACACACACACACACACACACACACACACACACACACATATGTATATATATGTATTTATATTTATATATATTTAAGTCTGATATTTTCACACAGGTCATGAAGGTTCTATTTATTTTATTTTCAGATTTTTTTCTCTTTGAGCTTTGGTTTGGAGAGTATCTATTGCTATGTCTTCAGGTTCATTAATCTTTTCTTTTACAGTGTATAATTTGCTCTTGAGCCTACCTAGTATATTTTCTATCTCATATATTGTATTTTTCTCTACAAGTTCTATTTGATTTTTTCTAACTTTCCCTTTCCTCATTTGATTTGTTAGACTCCAATGGTGACAGATATAAAGATAATACCAAATCATGGAAAGATGCTTTCTAAAATCAACTTAATTCTAATAGTAGTTGTGTAGTGGAAACTGAAGAGCCACCTTAATGTCCAAAGGGAGCCTGACCTTTGTATCAGTAGTGATGCAGTTGGCAATATAAATAATATTTTTAAAAACTCAGAGAATGAGTAGGCATAATGAGTAGAAGACAGACTTTTGAATCAGGCAGATCTGAATTTATACCTTAATTCTGCCACTTATGTAGCTTTGGGCAAATTCCTTAATAGATTTTTCATATGGACAGTAGAAGTAATACCTGTTAAGAAAATTAAGTGCTATGATATAAATAGAACTCAGTACCAGGCACATAGTAGGAATTCAATAAAGCCTCGTTCTATTATTTTATTATGTATGAATCGATACAAATAATTTCCATCTCATCTGCAGAAAGAATTTTTATTCTATTTGTTTTTTAGCTAAACCATCTGTCTAGATTTTGAGCCCACATAGAATAGATCTGAAATTACTATATTTTGTGCTTTCAGGCAAAATTAAAACTTTTAAAACTGAAAAATACAAAATCATCTTTCCCTCATAGAATAGTTAGGCCCTTGTTACTTTGCATGAGCTGCTTAGAAAACTCACTCTCAGTAAACAGGCGCCTCATTTTCCGGTATCAATGAAGCGTAGCAAACACATCTACCAAGAGTGCCGGTTAAAAACTACATTTCTTGAACCAGGATTGTTTCTGTTTATAATGTTTTAATTGTTAAAATGGGACCTGTACCACAGCAGATGTGTCTTCAGCTGGGTATTTAATGAGCTGGATCCCTCTATAATCAGGATGACTATTTATACTACTAGTTTGCCTAGAACTATTGCAATTTATGCCTGTTGTCCCAGAATAATTAATAGTATCCCCCTTTCCGTCCCAAAAGTGTTTGGAGAATCACTTACATGGTCACTCTTCTACAATTATTTTTTACCATCTATCTGCGGCAACTCATTTGGTAGACGCCATAAGTCTTACGGCGCTGTCGTTACTCTTCACGCTGAGTAAGGGTTAAGACCTATATTAACATCTGCTGTGTGAGAAACACCACCTGGTGAAGGAAATTACTTTCATGCCAAGCTCATTATAAATTTAGAGAAAACAGATTGCAACTTAATTAGAAAATGAAAGAGGAGAAACAGATCTCAACGGTATTGCCAAACGGAATGTTTACAGGATGAGGATATACAAATGGGATTGTTAGATCAGAAAGTTAATATTTGCAAAACTTTCTGTCCACTAGCAATCCTCGACTTCTAATGTAGCTACTGTATGGGAATTCTCAAGGGTCGGAAGTGAAGGTGGGTGAGTGGTAGTTGGTGAGTGGAAAAGGAATAAATATCTAACCAGAGAATAGGTATATATCACTAGAAAAGGCATATGTAATATAGTTTTACATATACATTCTGGATACTATTCCTTCACTATATGTTACATATGCATTGAAAATATTTTCTCCCACTTTGTGAGATGATTTTCACTTTCTTTATAATCTCTTTTGATGACTATAAATTCTTAATTTTAATAGAATCCAATTTAAAGTTTTCTTTATGACTATGAATTTTTTTAATTAAGAAATCCCTCACTACATTAGGGTCATAGAGACATTCTCTTACATGTTTTTCATATTTTTTTTCCTTTCACATTTAAATATTTAATCCAACTAAAATTTTTTCTATACATTGAGCATAGTACACACAATGAGTAATACTTCAATAATTTCATTTTTTCTCAATGTGGTTATACAGTTGCTTCAACAGCATTTATTGAAAGTACATTCTTTACCGTTATGCAATATGATCTCTGCCTTATTTAGACATTTCTGTTTCTGGGCACACTATATGTTACATTTGACCTATCAGTATAATCCTTCATTAATTCCATAGTGCCTTAAAGCTTTACAATTACACTTGATCTTTGAGTAGAGCAAGTTCATCAGGAGTGACTCTTTTAGGGTCTTTACTCTTCCATGTAAATTTTAGAATTAGATTGTCAAGGCTCACAAAAAGCCTGATTGGAATTTTTTATTGGAACAGCATTAAAATCTATAATCTTTAAAAATTTTGAGTTTTCTTTTTCAAAAACATGTTCTCTTTCTCTACTAATTTTTGTGAATTTCTACATAAAAATCTTACATATCATTTGTGAGATTTTTCTCCGTAGGTACTTTTTATTTTTATTGCTATTGTGTTAATTTTGTTAAAATTTCATTTTCTAACTTCCAATTGTTCACGCTTAGACATAAAATTTACTTTTGTATATTAGTTTAGTACCAAGCAAACTTATTAACTCTTAGCGATCAAAATAGTACATGTGTAATTTATCTGTAATTTGGGTGGGGATATTTTTATACAGACAATCAAAATATCTGAAAATAATGACGATTTTATACCTTCTTTTCTAATCCACATACCTTTTATCTTTTTTTCTTTTTTTTTTTTTACTGCTGATAGGTACCTCCTGTAAGAAATTGAAAAGTAGTTTCTCTTGAGAATAATGTTAGACTAGGAGGTCCCAACCTTTATCTCCCCCAATAGAAACAGTATTTTAATAACTACCCATGAATGAAAATAGCTCTGAGAGAATTTTTAAGGAGCTGCAGCAACCCAGTGGAGCACAACTGAGGATGGCTAATAGACAGTCACAGGAAGCATTTTACCTGCATAGCCTGGTGCCAAGAGAGGCCACAATTTCCCCTCATGGGAGCAAAGGAGACCAGGAGAATCCCAGAAGCCCCTGCGACCACCTTTGCCATGTAAGAATCCTGCATTCTTTCCATGGCTTGATAGCTCATTTCGTTTAACACTGGAAAGATGTCTTTTGCCTAGATGTATCATGGTATGTTTATCCATTAACCTACTGAAGGATGTATTGGTTGCCTCCATGTTTTGGCAATTATAAAGTTGCTGTAAATATTCCTATGCAGGCTTTTATGTAGACATAAGTTTTTAATTCATTTGGGTAAATATCAAGGAACACGATTGCTAAATTGTATGGTAAGAGAATGCCTAGCTTTGTCAGAAACCACCAAGTTATCTTCCAAAATGGCTGTACCATTTTGTGTTCCCACTAGCAATAGATGCTGTTCCTGTGGCTCCACTCTTCACTTAGCATTTGGTGTCGTCAGTATTGTGGATTTGGGTCATTCTAATAGGGATGTCGTGCTCTCTCGTTTTAATGTGCAATTCCCTAATGACATGTGTTGCTGAACATATTTTCATATGCTTATTTGTCATTTATGTATCTTCTTTGGTCAAGTATCTGTTCAGAGTTTGATTTTGTTAATTTTCATTTTTCAATTAGAGTTGACATTCAGTATTATTTTCTATCTGTTCAGGCTTTTTGCCCATCTCCGAAATCAGGGTTTTTTTCTTACTGTTGAGTTTTAAGAGTTCTTTGTTTTGGCTAACAGTTCTTTACTTATAAAGACAAGCCTATGACACGACTCCTCATTCTCTTGATGGTGTCTTTCACAGAGAAGAAGTTTTTAATTTTAATAAAGAACAGTTTATCAATTATTTCTTTTATCAATCATAACTTTGGTTTTGTATCTAAAAAGCCATCACCATACCAAAGTTACCTAGATTTCTCCTATGTTTTCTTCTAGGATTTTGATAGTTTTGTGTTTTACATTTAGATCTATGAACTTTTTTGAGATAATCTTTGTGAGGTTTAAGGCCTGTGTCTAACTTTCTGTCTGTCTGTTTGTTTGTTTGTTTTTGCATGTGTATGTCCAGTGGATCCAGCACCACAGACTGTAAAACTAAAGATAAGAGAGAGAGATACCACAAGCCAATGCCACTTAGGGGTCAATTATATACATTTGAATTCTGGAAAGGGCTCAAATGCAGAACAAAGGCAACTAGGCATCAGAGGAGGTGATGAAATTGGAGGCCAGCCTAGGAAAAAGCACATCATCGCAACGGGGATAGAAAGGGAGGACCAGATCCAGATGGCCTTGGTTTTAGAAGTAGAAAATGTAAAGTGTTTTGTGTGTGCATGCGTGACATGTTTTATGATTTGTTATTGATACTTTGGGAAAAGCTAAAAATAAATTCTAATTCTCATCTTCTATCCATCCCATGTGTGATTAAAATCTGGGAAATGTTTAATGTTTTCTTTTGGAATTACTTGTTAATTGCTTTTTTTCATTTTTGTGAGCTGAGTGTGAACAATAAGGATTACACATCATCCTTTTCTTCAAGGAATGAATAACTACTTAATTTTATGCCAAAAGACTTATTAAAAGCTTCAGTTTTCTTACTTATAACTACTGACCTAAAGAGATTTCCTAATTTTCATCCTCAAATAAATAAGACAACAGCTCACCTAAATGTAGGAAGATTAAAGGACTTGATGAATATTACAGACTTAAACTTCACTACCTGACAGTGAGTGGAGTCTGGGCTTAATTGGTACTCCTAAGTGAGAAGACAAAGCTTCTAGGGTTTTTTTTTTTAATCTATTTTTTTAATTATTAAAATGATTCAGTTCCAACTTTTCTCCATACTCAGATGGTCTTACTGTTCTTAAGGGAAGCCCAGCACATGGAAATGAGAGTTTACAGGCGACACCGTGAGCTTCTCTCTCTGAAAGTGGTACCAGATGGAATATTAACTACTGTGGCCAGTTAAACAGAATTTAGTTAAATTAGTAGGACTTTAAACCTCTTCACTCTCATCAACCTGATGATCCTGGAGCCTGTGAAAGGGCTGTGGCCCTCTTAAATTTAATAGCCTGCTTTGTGCTTGTTTATCTAAACTAGATCCTTCAGCCAGCTGGGGTGGAGGACTGACTCAATTCCTCTGAGGACTTCTCTTGGAGTGATTGCTAAGAGGTAAGAGTCAGTACAACTGTCCCTGAATCTATAAGGTGAAGCATCTCTCTAAAGAATCAAGGATGTGCACTGCTACTCTGCTAGTCCATGAAGGCTTACTGATAATGCTAAGAGAAAAATTAATTATCAAAAGGGAAGGGAAATTGTACTTAGGGTTGAGCCCAAACCTAGGCCAATGCTCACACTGCTGGCATGCTTAAAGAGACCTAGAATGCATGTAAAAGAATTTTTTATTCTTTTCTTGCAATATCTGCCCTCCCCATCCCCCATATACATTCTCTTGTGTCCTACATTTTTTGGAGTTATTTTCTATGGTAAAATTTCAAAAACAACTGAACTCCTTAAAGCATTGTTTCTATTCTGTCTCTCTCGTGATGTAACAAAGGTGGATTTGCTGTGACATTAATGAGGCTTAGACTTTGGGGTGCCTTTCTCACGTAGGGACAGGTCATATGTTTTTGCAGGATTTGAAGAAGACATTTTAATCGTGACTGGTAGAGACCGCTGTCTCCTGCCTCTGTCTTCCCCTGGTACCCGGCACTGGAGCAGCTGTGGACTTGGGGATCTGGCTCAGGGGAAGCTGAGCCAGGGAGACTTTTAATTTGGGTGAATGAGATCTATTATTGGTCTGCAGTCAACTTTTGAGTATGGTTAAGTAGTCACGGCTGTTCTGCGGGAGGAATGGATGCTGGGAATGCCACTACCGCCCATGCTCCTCAGGCAGCGTCCCGAGGGGAAGGTGCGGAGCCAGAGGCAGAAGCACGAGCCGAGCGTGTTCTGTGCTGCTGGCGCCAGAGGGGTGAGCGCGGCGGAGAAAGAGATACACAGTGTGAACGTCGGACCTCTAGAGTGCCAGCAGAAGGTTCCATTTCCATGGATGTCAAGTCAAAGCAGAAGCTCTCGTCTATCAGAAATATCTGATAATTCGGAACATACAATTACAAACCCAACACATAACGACATTCATTGTCATATAACTCCTGTATAAAATCCATAAAAATTCCTCTGATGTCAACAAGAAAACTGTCTAACAGGAACATTTTCAAATCATACCAAGATTAATTCATTAAGATGAGATGATAAATCTCAAATAGAAGTCATAGACATGACCTTGGATTAGTTTATAATCTAGCTAATAAAGAAGAGCAAATCACAGAATACATTGGAAAAATATTAAAATATCTTGCTACTTTGACATAAAATGCCAGTAGTGATGATGACTTCAATGAGGCACCAACAACAAACTGGATAATGAGAGTTTGTTAATTCAATGGCGATTTAAAATTTATCACTGAACAATAAAACCTGAAATGCCCTGAAATCGTACAGTGCAGGCATGAAAAGGCATAATAAAGGTTTTTCTACATATAACAATCCTTAAAACTTATACATTACTAAGTTGTAAAGCAGAAAGGAACTGTGAGAACTATGAGTAATTTTTTAAAAATGGTGATCAACAATGTCAGAGAAAAACTGAATTATCTTTCAATTCATTCCATAAAAAATAAAATTAAAATTGTTGATAACTGAAGAGATGAAGAGAGAATACGCAGTCAAACGATGTAGGTAAAGTATTAAAATGCTGTGTCAAGCAGTTATTTTTAAGGATTTTGTAATATTTGTGGCAATTGTCAGCTTTTTACGAATGTGTCATTTAATATGATTTTCTGATTCTAAATACATATATGCTTTGTACTGTGTCGTATTACATTTTTAATTCTTAGAAGTACACCAAAATTGCATACACTTCAGATACTCACAAAACCTGAATTCTGTGTTCAAATGAATGTCACCTAAGCGCTCACGGCAAGTTATTGCACTTACAGGAATCATACCTCTCTTTAAATCCAAACTTAAGTAAACATAGTAAGAGAGTCAGTCACATCAGCTTCTTCTTGGCACAATCTGCAAAAGCAAATTAGGAAGGTAAAGTCACAGCCAGGATTCTAAATCATTAATTTCTCCATTTCTCTATGATTTGTTAAGTTCTATCAGGAGGTCAGTTGATCTATTGATGCGACAAATATTTACTAAAGAGTGGAAAGAATCCAAGAAAGTTATGCCCAAGGAGTTTGCCAATCTATCTAATCAGAAGAAGAAAATCCTTCTGAAATGCAGTAGGTGAGAGATAGGAGCGTTGAGAGAGAGACCTTGAGTTCAAAACGTTTCAAGAGAGAAAGATGACAGCCGGCAATGGCCATCAGGAAAATCCTGGAAGGTGTATTGATCTATTTGCTTTCCTACCCATTACTGAAATGATTTAAGGAGCTTACAAGGACCTGTCAATACAACAAGAGAGAATACATTAAAAGTTGGAGCAAAATAAAATGACAAAAAAAAAGAAGAGAGAGAAAGAGAGAGAGAGAGAGAGAATAAGGAGTCAGAAAATAGGCCTAAAAGCTGCGATCCACGCCCCCCCCCCCCGTTGTTCCAAGAGCGCCTCAAACTCAGCTCCTGGTGTCCAGATGAAGAGAAAATTTATTCATACTGAGCCTTGAAGAGAGGGTTGGGTTGAATACAACTAAAATGAAATAATGGAAAACCTGAGAATTAGGGGGTTTGCAAGTTTTTTCCCCACTTCAACCAGGTTAGAGACTCTCTCTCTGGCCCAGAGATCGAGCACTGGGGGATGCCAATCCCCCCGCCGGGCACCTTGCTCTGATGAGGCCTTGGCAGTTGTGCTGCACGGAGAGTTATACATTTTAAAGTCCACACCAACAACACCCTTAACACCTGTGATGGCCACATGGCTGCCATAGTTTAGGGGCTAAAACAGAAAAATAACAGCTATTTCAACACTGCATCCACAGAAAAACTGAAGAAGGACAGCGTCCGATTCGATCTAAATAAATAGCCTTGTTTTGCTCTTTCGGGACGCTCTCTATCGTTGCTTTCGTATTTGTCGCGTTTGCTTTTCTCATCAGAAAATATTAAGGACAGAAAGAGAAAATCATAATTTTCAATAAAATGTTATGATCATATATATTACTGCTTAAATTATAATAATCATGTTATTTTGGTGGTGATATATTATACGCCGTACCTTTCAGAATTACTAGAGTACAATGTCCAAGTAGATTATTCTCTACAACTCATGCTGTGAATACACTCAATGCTAAGCAAAAAGAGTATGTTACTATTATTTATTATTATTAACACTAATATCCTGACTTATACATGCAAAGGCGGGATCTGTTCTCTTATTACAAGAGCAATACATATTCCTCAAAGAATACTCTGACAATACAGATCAGCAAAAGGAAGAAAATAAAAGATCCTAATGCTCAACCAAGGCTGAAAATTACTGGGGGGCGCTCCGTCCCGTCAGCTCGCCCCTCACCAGCTCCCTCACTATCGTGGGCGCGCCCTTCGCCTCTGAACGAGAGGCCCCGGCTGACACCTGTCGGAGCACAGTAAGGACACCGTGCTGCGGCAGCTGTGCACTGACTACCCTGCGTTAACCCAATGTTCTTAAAGGGTTTGAACGCTCATCAGACTTTGTTTTCCTTTTGATTCGTTAGCTAGTTTTTACCTCCATTTCTATGTGATAGGAAATCACGTACATTGTGACAGATTACCAACTAGTCAGAGGCAGATATTGTGGAAAACAGAGTCTCTTGCCTTAGCTACTGTTAAGGCGGAGAAGAATCTTTTAAGATTAATGCAATGACAACAAAGCCATTCATAATACAATCTGATGTTCACTTGACCTGTGGGAATAAGAAGCCAGTCCCTTGAGAAGCTGGGAAACCAAAAAGCTTAGGGGATCGAGGAACTGGGCACTCCATCACTGACTCACCTCTCTTGTCTCTGTACACACGGATTTAAGTGGGCACAGTGCACTCGACCTGAGGCTAACTTGTGTTCATGTGGGCTGGGAACATGTCTAGCCACGTCTGGGGGGCTGGTGTGGAAGTGGGCAGCGCCACTTGTAAGGGTGCTAAGGAACCTTTTGGAAAAGTCAGTCATCCACAAGGAGAGACCGCGCAGGAGGCCCACGCGTCATTGGGGAGCGGATTTTGAAAGCTGTGGGATAGCTATCACTTGGGCGATTGTCCCAAAGGCAAAGGAGCTAAGGAAAACCTGGGAGGCATTTCATACCTGTCTGTGAGATATGAGAGCAGAAGCGAAGGGCTCTGTGGCTGTGAGACCCAGCGCACTGCCATGGAGGATGAGATTACAGCTCACCAGAAACAGAACACGACAGCCTCAGCACGACCTCACGCTGTCACCGAGAAAAAGCAGAAGACGTTCACTGAGAAAAAAGCAGACCACCCAGGCTGGACACCAAAGGCAGAAACCACAGGAGTGGTGTTCATAGATGTGGCTACTTAAAATTTTAAAAGACTTCTATTAAAAAAACAAACACAGAAATGAAATTAAAGACAAGGACAAATTGAGAAAAATGTCTGTATCACATACGATCAACCAAAGATTACTATCACTTTAAAACACTATTATATATCAATGAGGAGATAATTATCACCATCACCGATCTCCCCCCAAAGGAAGAGAAGAACATGAAATACAAATGGAAAATAAGTACGTTTTTTAAATGAGCAAGCACACCAGATATCAAAGAAATGTAGCTATCTTAAATTAAAGATTTTCAGTTTTAAAATATATTTTATTGTATTATTATTAACAATAATCTGAACATTTGGGTGCATATTTGGGCTTCTGGTATCAGCCTAGATTAAAATCCCAGTTCTGCCACATACTAACTGTGGGATACTGGATAGATCATTTAGCCTCTATTAACCTCAGAACTCTCATTTGTAAAATAGAGAAAACATTACCTACATCACAGTAAAGTCATGAGGAGTGAACGAAATCATGTCTATAAAGCACATAGCATGTAGTTAAGAATCTAATAAGCGTCTGCTATTATATTAGTACCAATTCTGGTATACTACATAATAGACTATCCTGCTAACCAGAAACCTAGATCATCTTACTTCTTCTAGCTTTGTAAGTTATTTCAAAATTATGTACACACACACACACACACACACACACACACACACACACACGAAAAAGATAATGCACAATTGTTTTAAAGCCTGAAATACTACTGCCAAAACAACTAACAATTATTTAGGTCTTGACTTTTTAAAAGCCACTCCAAAGGATAATTTTGCTTCAAAGTAATTCTTGACTCTAATATTTTTCTGTAAGTATAAACACTGTGTGTGCTTTTAAATCATGAGGCTAAAATCAGGGTTAAAAGACAGGTATACAACTTAAACTCAGGAATTCCTTTATCAAAAGGTAACCAAGTCATGAATAAAATTATTTCACCATTTTAGAATGTAAATTTGATAATGTGAAAAGGTTAATCAGTAACTTCTCTCCTTTTGGCAGCTAGTAAAATACAAATGGCAATATATTAGATATATTTTTAAATATTTACATGTATGATGCATGTATATAGTTTTCTGTATCAAAGTGATTCAAGTAAAAAAAAATTATGTGGTCAAGTAACTGTGCTAAGAGGAGTAAGATACTGGTGATTTCCAGGAAAATATTTTACAACCATACTTCTTAACATAAAAACTCTTAGCATAACATGTAATTGTAGCAACCAAAGTCATCTTAACTCCCAAACCAGAGGTAGGAAGCCTTTTGAATTTACATGGGTAGTCACTCTCACAGAACACAGCGATCATGGAGGACATAAATAAAAGGAAAACCATGGACGAGGGATTTGAAAAAGAAATCAGTGCATTCATGCACATTTAAAGTAACCTTTACGAATCGAGCAATGCACTCCAGTTTTACGTCACAGGAAATAACGACAAGGAATCAGAATGCAAAGGGAAAGAACTGGGAGTGGGGAGTAAGCGAAGGGAGAGAAAGACTGATCAGGGCAGAAGAACAAAAGCGGAGAAGAGAGAAGGAAACTGAGTTACAGCGAGGCCGTTAGAAGAACACACACGAGCAAGACGTGATTCGAAAAAGATGGAAAAACGAAGAATAGAAGCGAGCACATGGACGCGCTCACAGTACAAAAAACATCCGTGGAAACCAAGCATCCATCTGCCCTCACCCCAAGGAAAAAGACATAACACAGAAACGCGGTTCTAAAAAGGAATATTCTCTTATGGCCTCTCTTCACTTAAGCCGTTACAATCGAAGTGTTGTGTTTTCGCAGCTATGGGCATTCGCACAGAGCCAGGACAGCTTTTCCTGGTTCCCATGGTCTGGGTGAAATTAACCTACAGGTTAGCTCTGGCCCAAAGTCTAGAGGTTGTCCACTCCCACATCTGGCAATTAATAATAAATAATACATCCCCTGCAGGTTTTGACATTTCACCAAAACAAAAACAAAAACCGTAAGCCACTTCCCCTTCGTACTGACTGAAAGATATTCCAAAACTGGCATAGACATACTTTTGTTTAAATAAACTGGTCTTGCAACAGTAATTTTAACTTGAAATTAGCAAAATCTTATTTATTTCTTACGTATAAAAACCTTACATTTTAATTTAATTGTTAATAAAGTATGAATCCTTTAAAGTAAAAATCCTGGATTTTTTAAAAGTTTTGCCCATTGGTGTAATAAAAGAGGATGTTAACGTACTAGCTTCCCTGAAATTATTTTTAATACTTTCAGACAATACTACAAAACTTACCTTCTCCACTTTTAGCCTAATAGAGTAAATCATATGAAAATTCTGTAGTTTCTTTTATTTATAAAACAATCCCATTCAAGTCTTACCATGGAGTAGCAAAGTCTTCCATTTCTTTACATTTCTTTCCTTTGAAGAAATAATGTAGAGAAATCACCCTCTGATTATAAAGCAAATCCAAGATATAGTTTGAGAATGAGATGTTTTATTAAACTTGATACAGCTGCTATATAAGAATTCCATGGAAAAAAATGGGGTATCAAATTCCTTTGGATCTAGGTCTCTGCATTATAAAGTCTGTCACAAAAAGATGTCATCTCACTGCATCCCGTGACTGCAAACATATGGATGACCAAAAAGCAGCAACCTACTTTTCAGGCAAGACCAGTACCACCTGACTTGCCCATGGGATTACACATCCTCCTAGCAAAAAAAAAGAGTCCCGATCCCCATCTCTACAGAGTGTCATCCCAGACAGGTGAGCTCGATGAAGCACCTGGGTGAACGCCACATCTCTGCCTGGCATGACGTCCACATGGGATCAGCCCTGGGAAGGCCATCTTCCCCTCAACCGGACAACTCTACTTGAACTACTCTACTCCGCGACTCCTTGGAGGGGTGGAACTTCTAGAAAAAAAGAAAGAGAGTGAGAGAGAGAAAAAAGTCTGAATACTGAAAGGAATATACAGATGATCAAACTGAGCTGCATCAGAGACCAGGGGGAAGGGGAAGAAGTTGGAAAACAAGCAACTTTGCAAAATGCTCTCTGGCACGACGAAACTGACCAGTGTCGCTAGACCTGACGCGCCCTCTGAGAAGGCCGCCCGCCCTCTTACCAGGCATGGGTGTCTCTGCAATGAGGTGCTTGTGGTTGGTAAACAGTTCAGCGGATTCTTGGTCTACTGATCTCTCCTCCAGGTCTGATTCCGGGATTGGAGCACAGCCACCTGGTTGAAAAATACAAACAATATTTTAAGCGATGTGTAGGAAATCCGCCTCTTCACAGGGCAACCACAGCTTTAAAAACATACCAGTCCTAAAGATAATAAATGATGTGACAACAGTCTTCGGGAGACCAAACAGGAGGGGACCAGAAAGAATGATCTTAAATGTCTCTCTCTGGTGAAAATACCGGGAATGAGTTATTGCCCCCAAAGACATATTGCGCCGAAGATCACTCAGCAATACCAGCGATGGTGTTGTTTTTAAGCTTATGCTTTTTACATTCAGAAAGGACAAAACCTGTGGCGTATGTGACGTCCACGCGATGGCACTTCGGCAGGGGTTCCCTTCAACACCAGAGCATCAACAACTATGTAAAAGGAACAAAGAAAAAGCGAGCACATTGACCACGAGGGAAATAAACCTTCCCTGAGCAAAGGGGAAGGCCGCTGGTGGTGTGAGATGGCGACTTTGGGGTATTTCTCTGGAATCTTCTTCTGCCCCTGACTCCCGGCACTTCATGGCATGCACAGAAGCACCTCATAATCCAATAGCGAAGCCACAGGCGGCCTTGCGGAAGCTTTCAATACCGAGCCAGTTCCAAGGTGACCCGAGGATGAGCTGGCGCCACTGCACTTTGAAAATACTGGGAAGAAGTCATCGGACATTAGCCACCAATATCTCGCATGGAAAACTCACATGAGAATTTCCCGACTACATCTGCCACTTGATTTGACTAATTTGCTATCACGTCCTGGCCCTGCACTGACATGCTGTATACTCTACATGCGTTTTCCCGAAGTCGTTTTTTTGTGTTAATGAAGTGTGATTTGCTTTCGTTTTCTGAGGCTTCTCACACACTGAGTCCAAAGCCTCCACACTCGAGTTGGGCTTTATGTGTGAGGGGTGTATGATTTGTAAACTGCAGCAGTCAAATGAGAAGGGAGCGGCGAGATCCGGATTCAAGGCGAATACACCTTACCATTCATTCCGTGGCATCGACTCTCAACAAGAAGTCGATGTTGAGAAAAACTTGAAAGAAAAGCATTTCCACACCCGTAAGGATGAGCAGCAGCCTCGGGTTCCCTGAACAGGAAATGTTAAGACTTAGCCCTCAGTGCAACGGAGCTCACCCGCTGTATCTGAAAAGGGCAAGGGCCCCATCGGGAAGAAGACCCAGGCTTATTTTTAGCCTCTTTTCCAAGCCTTTAGATCATGGTAACAATAACTGTCGCTATCAACTACTAAGTGCTAGAAACTCTGCCCTTATTAGCTCACTGAGTTCCTACAAACCGCACCACAAAATAGATACTAGTATTCTCAATTCGCAGGGAAGGAAACTGAGGTCTTATGAAATTTGGTAACTTGCCGAGGTCACACGGTTTCTACAGAGTGAGACAGAACTCAGGCCCAAGCCCGACAACGCCGAAAGCCCACGCTCTCTCACCACTGACTATATGACTCCCGGCTGCACCATCAACCAGAGATCCCGGGCGTCAGCGGGTTTCTCACCTGGGGATCCCTGAGTTGGGCGGCCAGGGGCACTGCGCAGAGTCCTGTGAAGGCCTGGTGCAGTCCAGGGTGCTGGGGCCTTGGAGAAGCCCCGAGAACTGGCACCCTCCTTCTTCAACTCCAAAAGCACTCTCATCCAAATGATAAAGAAATACAGTATGTGGGGGGTGAGGGAGGTACGTACATAGACTAATGATGGGAAGGAACAGAGAGAAGGGACGTGTTCCCTACAGAACAGAATCCGACTCTGAGCAAAAGAATCAAAGAACGGCCTGGCTTCTCATTCCAAACTCGCGAATCGGATTAAGTCATTTCTCCGGAGGGCGGAGGCGGAGGGAGGGAAGGAGGGAGCTGGGCGAGGCCAGGCACTTGGCGCTCACGTATCTACTGTCATGTACGGGAAAACTGCAGAGCGTGGAGGAAGTGCCCCCAGCCGACGGATGGGAAAGCGTGCAATGGCCTGTGAGCAGCGTCTGCCATGCGCGCAGAGACAGGTGGGTCTCCACTGACTGATCGGCGTCTGCCTCTTATTCCAGCCGAGTCGATACTGGGGCAAGACAGAAGGATGAAGCCTTGAGAAACACTTCCTAGCTCTTCGATCACATGGGCACGAACGTCGGTTGCTGTAGACTATCAACGACTAATGTAACTTTCTCTCTTCTCCTTGGCACAAAAGTTCTTGCCCAGTCCTGAGCACAGAGAGAAGACAAATCTCTCAAATCCCGCCGCAGGGCTGACTGGTCGCTTGCCCCGGGAACCCGCCCCACTTTTTTGGATGACCCCACGCAGCCAGACTGATCGACCGCAGGCCCAGAGTTTCTGCCATGTGGAAGGAACACGGGACGTGGGAAAGGGGAAAGGGGAAAGGGGGAGGAGCAGGGCAGAGCATTCCACCCCCGCCCGCCTCTCTGCCTGGGCCCACGCGGGGTGACCGAGTGGACGCACCTGCCGGGCCCCTCCACGGCCCTTCGGGAGACGCGGCCAAGGTCGGCCTTCGTGCCCCTTCGCGTACTTCCTCGACATGCTCCCGTCTTCCCCCCTCTCTTCCCTGAGTTTGCCAAATCAGCTGCCATAACTTTCATCCTCGCCTCAGACTCTGTTGTCCTGCGAAAACCACTGGAACTGGAAGCAGTTCTAAAACACAGACCTTCAAGATGGAACTTCGAAGTTAGGGTGCCTACCTGTGTGTAAGAAACAGGGGCTCCGTGTCTGGGGGTAAACGCAACGGGGATAAACCCCTACTGTGCAATTACTTAAGCTTCACCCCTGGGTAACCGGGATGATGTGTGTGTGGAGGGCGAGGCTGGGAGATCGAGGGGCTATGGCACAGAAACATTCGTGATTGTGCAGATTCCCGCGCAGGATGGCTGCTTCTCAAGACCAGATTATCTGGCAGGAGAAGATGGCGAGTTCGGCGCAGTTAACAGGGAACGGAATGCAAATGCAGCAGGTCAGAGGCCTCCTGGGTCCTGCTAGTTTCAGGGAAATCACGGGGCTGGCGGCACCAGCTCTCAACGAGGAGCTTGTCAGGAATACACTCTCAGGCCCCGCCCATGCCACGGAACTAGAATCTGCTAAGGACAACAAATGAGTCTCTGGTGAGATTTTTGCTAGGAAAAAAATATATTTGTTTAAAATTTCAGCGTTAACAGTAAAAGGAGGAAAATAAAACATAAAACTTCCAAACAAAGACCTTCTGAAACCCATCCGTGGAAAGGGAGCCGGGGTCCCAAGGGTGCTGGGTGGAGCACCCTCCGTTCAGAGGCCATCCCATCAAGGGAGAAGGGGAAGAAAAAACAGCTGGGTGAAGCATCCGGACACACGTCGCCTGTGCAACACATGCGAGCCGACGGGGAGAGCCGGAAACTTCCCGCTCTGGAAATCATAGCATGTCGACCTACTGTGTCCTGGGCACTCAGCTCTGAATTCTCAATGCATTAGCTCACTCAGTCCTCCAGCAACCCTGTAAGGAGGAGTTCATTGGCTCCATTTTACAATTGTAAAGGTATTCATGTTAATTTGTTGTTGTTTTTTTTTCTTCTGTGGTTGTTCCCTCATTCCCTCTTGCCCCAAAGTTTCTCTGGGCCATTTTGTGTTTCCTTGCCTCAGAAATCTGTAATGGGGCCAAATCAAAAGTAGCCTGAAAATACTTTCCTTTCTAGCATTGGTTTTCTGTAGGCTGTGCTCTCTGAAGAATGGACCTGTCTCTGGGGAGCAAGGTAAGCCCTGGTATGCTAGTAAATGTGTCGCCAGCTGGCTTTCAAGGGGACAAAAAAGCCCTCATCTGAAATGTTTGCCCATTTCGGTGGTGTAGATACTCCCGTCACGGGCCATTTCAAGCTACCGACATGATGCCGCTGGAGGTGGAGCCTGGCAGAGCCGTGCAGAAGCACAGCATGGCAGGGCACCTTCGCCGCACGGACAGGGTCTCTCTCTCTTTCCCTCTCTCTCTCCCTCTCTTCCTCCCTCCCTCCCTCCCTCCCTCTCTGTAAATGTGTGTACACCGGCATACATACATGTATAGGAGTTTTCCTGATACTCTTCCTCTACTATGTTCGTTTTTCTAGTTTTTTAAAATATACTTTTTCTAGCCCAAGGAGAACATAAGTTATAGAAAGCCAAGCATCCGACTGTATAATCATGTAGCAATTTTAACCGAGTACTTAGAAACACTTCGGCAAAATGGAAGAATGGGAAAAAAAGGGGAGTGAGAAGGAGGAGAGAAGATGAAAAGGAAATGAGAGAAATGACGAATCATAAACATGTTCTACCGTTCTTTGTACATACACTTCTATATAAAATATTCGGGGCGACTTACTGAAGGCGTAGGTGATAAAATAGCAAAGGATAAAAATACACTAACAGTCAAAAAAAAAAAAAAAACGTAATGCAGGAGCGGAGGTGCTGCTAGGAAGACTTGCGGATACGGCAGAGGTAACTTAGACGAGGGCCACAGCAGAGACAGAGAGGAAAGCGCTCCGGAGGGCAAATGCGCTCTGATCCCCTGATCGGCCCTCCACTGAGCTCGTCTTCCAAACTGGACTTAGATCACAGGGCTCGGTCCGTCCCATGCTTGGACCTAACGTTTCCTTAAGAGCACACCACAATTGGCAAAGTTATGATGGTTGAACGTTTTTTTTTTTTTTAATGAACGGGCATGTGAGATTGTAATAAATATAACAGGCACGGAGCTTGTCAAGGCACAGCTCGGAAATAAAGCCCTGGAGGATGTGTCCCCGACGGTGTTCTTGCCATGGTCGGGTTGATATCATGCGACGACGCCGCTCCTCTCGAGGAGGAACTGGAGAGAGCGTGCCCACCCCTTTCCCATCTCCACTGCCGTTCCACCCTTCATTGTAACATGGAGGCATTCGCCCTTCGCCTGGTAAAATTTTAGAGTTTCGAAACTCAGCAAAGCAGAAGAAAGTGCCTTTCTATACAGTCTTCGGTTTCCATTTCCAAACTAGTGATATTTGTTTTTCTATGCTGCTTTTAAATCCATTCTACAACTCTTCTTTCTCCCTGTAGTTTCAGATGCCATGCTGACCACATCGACAGCAGCTCATCTACTGGCACCAGAGATAATAATAATGGTTAACCACAGAGAGGCAGGTGAAGGTCACTGCAATGTGTGTCCAATGTGGCGCCCTGTGGAATGTTTGAGAGGTCAGTTCCGTTGCCTAAGAACAAACTTTGATCCGCCCCCCCACATACACAGTGAGAACTTAAAATGTATTCAAGACTATGCATGTACCTATGTTTGAAAATATTTCCATTTCACACCTCACAGCAGAGACCGAGTGTGTGAATGAAAGGGAGTCTAATATATTTTAAGAGGTCTAGCATGTGTCTCAACAAGTTTTAAAATCCCATAAAGGCTGAATACCAAGTCCCTTGGGGTGTAAGGGCTCCAGTCAGAGTCTGGCTTTAAGAGAGCAGGGTGCTCCTGGCACAAGGAGGTTTCTACAACTTGAATAATGATCGATAGATACCCGAGTACTCTCTAATTGGACCACCGCCTCAAATTTAGGTCCACTAGGTTCAGGGGATTAAGAAATATGGGAAGATAGCCATTTTCATCGACTGATAATTATGTAAACAGAATGTACCAAGCAGAAAAAAAAAGGTCCTATTTACAAAAAAGTAAGTGCAGTCCATAAATCCGACAGATTGGAATGGATCCAGGGTAAGAATTTCTCCAGATGTCAGTCTGTAAACAGGGCTTCATAAAGCGAATTCCCCAATTAATTGTTGGCAAGAGTGATCTCTACAGTGTGTTAGTGCATTATGACGCCCTACCATATGTAGGTGAATTGTTGTCTGGCCCTATAGGTCGTTAATCAGTTATGATACAATAGAGCTCGTGGGAAAGAAGCAGGGGTCAGCACAACTTCTTTTGATAAGGAGAGACGGTCCCGTACAATTACCACTCGGGAGCTCAGACCTTCCTTCAGTGAAGGTAATGAGAACTATCTATTTATTTGTATTACATCTGGGTGTTATATATATCTATATATATCTATATATATCTATATATATCTATATATAGATATATATAGATATATATATATAGTTTAGCTCTTAACCTGGAGCAGTTGTACACCCATTAAGAACATAAACATGGAACTTAAAAAAAAAACAAAACAAAACACTACTCACTATTTTGTTAAAGTCTCCCATCACAATGTTTTCCCACATGTTAACGAGGCCATTAAAGCCTCCAAACAGGAATACAAAAGTACCACCCAGCCCTTGTGCGAAGGCGGGGAAGAGGAGCAAGGCAGCACTTGCTTCTGCTGGCCAGCTGACCCGTGTCCAGAGCACTCTGCAGCAAGATCGGCTGTCTTGCAACTAGAGCTCCTCCACTCCAACACAGCGTTTTCTCGTTCAAAAGGAAGGTGTTGTGCTTTTTAATTTCCATTTTGTTTCTAAATCCTAAGGAAATCAAACATACAACTGGAAAAAGACATAATTTTAAGGCATTTCCTTCTCAAACGCTTTCCTAACTCCCTCTTCAGAGACCAACTCTCTCTCAAAAGGACACACATACAAATAAAACATTATAGCTACAGTTGAGAAAGGAAGGAAGCCAACAGTTCTGCAATAATAATTTCTTTTAAAAATGAAATGAAATCGTAAGGGCACAACCCGGCTTCGCCTGGACGCCACATAATAGGAGAGCCTCCCTCTCACATCAAGCGGCTATTAATTCCCCAGCGATGCTTGCAACATTTCTTCGACTTGAGTTTCTTTCCACAACCCAATTAAAAGCCATAATCTCAACCAACTTGTGTTGTTTTTAATAGTGACAGTGTCTAGGTGGTGATTATGAAACTGTGAGTTTAGCTGGGCTGCTCCGATTACAAACACGTTGAGGGAAAAGAGAAGGAAAGCCACGCTCCGCAGAGAGCCTGCGTCGGCCTGGCCTGTCCCACCCGAGGAGGAACCACACACACGCTCGGGACCCTATTATCTAACGATACGTTTCTAGAACAGCACGCTAAACTTCGTCATTTTGCAGAAACGGGAAATGTACACAAGATGCTAAACTGGCCTGTTGATCGCGAAAAGCGACACCCTGAAAAGGCACACGGCAGGGCTGGCAGGACTGCCTCGAGCAAGGTCGCCTTGTCTGGGCCCGTTTCTTTACCTCCAAAATGTAGAAAAAAGCAGGGAGGCGGATGGAGGCCAAGTATATGGTGACAGAAAGAAATCCAACTGCAGGAGGCACACACGCAGCATATTGCTAATGTGTACAGAGGCAACTTACCGGGTTCCGTTACCCAATGTCACCATAAAAAAATAAAAAATAAAAAACTAGGAAAAAAATTAAAAAAAATAAAATGCAGAAAACATAGCACTGACTTAATGAGAGATGAAGATAAAGTCAGTTAATGCTAGTGCTATTGTTATCACGGAGACCGGCACAGAGAAGGCCTCCCAAAAACGTTAGCTATTATTTTCGGTACTAACCCCCAACATACGTTAGTCATTACGGTTACGGGCAATTACACATGAAACGGCAAGCCATGAGGACAGCATAAATTTATATTTGACACTAAAAAACGCTCAGGTAAAACATGAGGACGGGGTGAGCAGCAGACGGGTGGTGGAATGTTTCCAGCTGGACCCAGTGGCCAAAGCCGAAATCGTCAGCAAGGCATTGAAGTAATTCACTTGAAAATAGTGGACACATTCGTTTTAAGATGAAATCAGTGCTGATCGACTATCATAGACAACCACTCTTCTGAGATCACAGTAGGAATTTTAAAGGGCGCAAAACGATGATGATGATGATGATGATGATGATGATGATGATGATGATGATGAAGGGTGCATAATCACATTCATTGTTTTCTATTTACCGGCACCGCCATTACTACTGAGAAATGCAAACCCACGAGATACTACGACATAAACGGATGAAACATTACGATAAGAGGATAAAGCAGGGATAGGTTTGCTTTCTCATGGGCAACCGAAACGGCCAGCAGCTGAACCTTAAAGAGGAAGTCTGCTGACCCAGTGTTATGAGCACAGGAGGCGGCCAAGGCAAGGCGGAATAAAGCGCTGCACTTAAACGCATGCCTTGAAGGGAGAAAACACCAATGATTTTTATGTGACTTTAATTCTCCCAGTGAACACTTTATGGGTGTTGGCAAGTCCTTCTAGAAAAGGAAGAGATTATTAGTGAAGGATTCGGTGGCAACTGCTCACCAGCGCTCCAAGAAATAACACTTAACAAAGAGTCATTTAGTTCATACCTCATCTCTAATCGTATAGAAATTTTAAGGATCCTGTAAAAATAGTAAAGTATTATGGTCACATGTACAGTCCTTCCTATTTTAGTTTCCAGATGGTTCTGTAGCCTACATGACAAACAAATAAGCTTCCCACAGCAAAATAAACATGTAGAGGGAAGCAGTTAATTTTTTTCTCTTATACAAAGAGTGGGTGTTTAATATGTACTTGTTGATTCGAAAAGGAATTTATGAAACTCGAGGAAATACGGTCTTTAAAAAGTTATCTTTGAAGAATGTTCTGTCGCATTGTTCCAGGACTGTAGACCAGTGACAGCCCACCAAAGTGTAAGCTGGTAAGTCTGGGGAAATAGCCAGTCGGTTCTGTATTCTGTCTCGTTTCCCAAAGAACTTCACCCACCCACTCGAGCAAATTCTCATATGATGTGTGAAATGAAATCTCTCCAGCTAACATCCTGATCTTAAAATTCTCCGGTGACTTCGAGAACATGGACCCTGGAGCTAGAATGTCAGAATTTTAACTCCAGCCCCACCATTATTAGTTGTCGTTTTTTAAAACTAGTTTCTTAATCTTTCTCTGCATCAATTTCCTTATTTGTAAAATGCAGATAATGACTGTACCTAGCTCATAGGGAAATTATAAAGATTAAATGAGTTAATTTATACAAGGCATTTAGAATAATGCCTGGCTCATAGCAAGTGATATAAGTGTTATAATAATAAGTATTACTTTTATTATCATCATCATCATTACCAAAATTCCTTCACCTGAGCCTGAGATTCTCATGTAAGCTGAAGGGAAGGAGGATGGTAAATTTTAAGAAGACAGCGAGCAGCAGCTACAGCTTTCTGACCTCCAGAAAAGGGAACCATTATGTTCACTAGTCAAGGAACACCTTAATTGCTTGTTTGGTCTGACCCAAAATACAACAGTGGCCAATAGGAAATAACAGCTTGGTAAAGAAAGAACAAAGATTGGGGTTTATATAAACAATAAAGGACAACAATAAATATCAAATCAGGAATAATTTACTATTTCTTGACCCCACTTTCCTGAATCTTCCTTTATTTCCTTGGTCCTCATGGCAGAAAAACTCCAAAGAGTGGTCTGTATTTGCTGTTTTCAATTCTTTTCCTTCTCTCATGCCTCCTTCCGGCCTCGCCTTGGCCTCTACCGTGCCGTGGAAGCTGCTTTTGTTAAGATCACTCGTCACCTCCACATCGTGACATCTACTAAAAAATCCTCGGCCCTCAGCGTCCCTGACCCATTAGCAGCATCCTCTTCTCCGATGCCTCTTCTCCGCCTGACTTCGGGACAGCACGGTCCTCTGACCTCTTCCTGCACTGCCTGCTCCTTCTCGCTGTCCTTCGCTAGCTCCTCCTGCTCCCCTAAACCACCCGAGAGCCAGAATGTCCAACGCTCAGTCGTGAGGCTCCTCTCTTCTAAACTCACTCCCTTGGGGACCTTATCCGATGTCGTGACTTAGATAACAAACAACTCCCAATTTTATAGTTCCAGCCCAGATTCCTCTCCTGAACCTCAACTCACATATCTGACTACATACTCACCATCTCCACTTGGATATCGAACAGCATCTAAACCCGGCGCATCCCGAACTGCACTCCTCACCATCCACGCCCACTTCCTCCACCCCAGGGCATCTTTCACGCACACGCCACCCTTCCAGGGGCGTCAGCTCACACTCCCGGGGTCGTTTTGGACCCCCGTTAGGAAATTCCGTTCTCTCTACATTTAAAATATATCCAGAATCAGAGCACTTCTCATCACCTTCCCCACCAATACCGCTTTGGTGCGCTCCACCATCATCCCTTACCTGAAGTTACTCCCCTGGGTGACCCTCGAGCTGCCCACTTCCACCTTTGACCACGCCCCACCTCAGTCCTGACTATTCTCAAAACAGCGGCCAGGGATCCTTTTAAAATGTAAAGGCAAATCGTTCCTCTGTTCGGAATTGTTCTCCCCATTTCATCCAGACAAAAAGCAAAAGTCTGCCCATAGGCGGCACGTGATCCGACCCTGCTGGCCTCGTCTCGTGCCTCACTGGCCATCACTCTGCCTCGCTGGCCTCCTCGCTACCCTGGAGCATGCCGAGCCTGTCCCCCTACCTGGAACGCCGCGTCTCCGACCGCTGCACAGAGAAATCTCTCACCTCTGTCACGTTGCTCAAAGTCGCCTTCTCAACAGCTCAATTCAAAGTTATAACCTTGTATCTGCCCCTATGCCAACATTCCTTTTCTCCTTGCATGGTAGTTACCACCTTTAACACTAACACTATTTTCTAATACACTAAGTAGTTTACGTCTCTATTATGCTATTATTTACTGTCTTCCCCTGCTAGAACAAAGGCTCCAAATTTGCAGCATATTTGCCTGTTTTGTTGCTGCTGTAAAACAAGCCCTAGCATAGTGCCCGACACACGTAGGCGTACAATAATTGCTTGACTTAAATGAAGAAATTCAGGCTGAGAGATTAGGAGGAAGCGATGGTAACCACAATTCATTTCTATTTTTCACACGCTATTACCTGCCTTTTCCACTGGGCGGTTGGAAAGAAATTACAGGAGAACAGAGTACAGACACTCTCATTCCTACCCTCCAACATGCCTGGTCCGTGAACCGAAACACGTTCTCACAAAGTTCCTTGCTTTACGTGACGCGTCTCTTTAAGAAATGAACCTCGTTGGATGACAACACGTGGGTCATCGGCGAGACTGAGTCGGCGCAAGGACGAAATGCCGAGTCTGGAAGAAAACTAAGGTTCCGGCGGTCACTGGTGCGAGAGCCGCAGTTAAAGAAGAAGTAACAGAGCGCATGGGATTCTCGTTCTTGATAAAACTTATTTGTGGATAAAGGAACTGCAAAGGAAGGTTCAAAGGCAGCTGTCTGCTTGGGAAATTTCTCAAAATGAATGAAAAAGGATCAATCTGATTTCCACTGGGGTATCAAGTTATGGCCTGGAACAGTTTATTTTTCCCAGGCTACTTCAAATCTGAACGTGTTTGTAGAAGCCAGCCCAGTGAAGGATTAGATAAACAACCGGACCATGTTTCTACACTCTGGCAACATAAACACTTCAAATTCCTCCCTGACTCTTTACCAGCATAAATCTCTAATTCCAGAGAAAGTGAACTATCCTCAAAGTTTAACGTTGCTTTGAATTATTCACATTTACCTCCATTTCCATCAGATACTTTTTGGCACTAGAAAGCCAGGTTTTGTCCAAACTACGGTACGACGGCTGTCTTCCAGCCGTAAAACAACTGAGACTAGCCGAGCTCTGCTTCCTTTGAAGACGGAACACAGCAAACCCTCCCAACGGGTCCCTTTCTTTCTTCCCTTCTGTACATCCTGCACTGCCATTTTCAAACCAAATCTTTGTAAACACGGGGGAAATGTGAAGCTGTCTGCACACAATTAAGCTATGAAAAGAATTTAAAAATGTGCCAGACACAAATAAGATAGGTTGAAATAGTTGGTAAGGCAAGAAAATATCAGGAAAGGAGCTGAGGGAGGGAGTCACAGAGGAAGACCTCCCTGGGACAAGTAGCTTGGTGGGAAGACCACGGAGGGACGGAGGGAGAGAGGGAGGGAGGGAGGAAGGAAGGAGGAAGGAGGGAGGGAGGGAGGGAGGAAGGAAGGAGGAAGGAGGGAGGGAGGGAAGGAGGGAGGAAGGAAGGAAGGAAGGAAGGAGGAAGGGAGGGAGGGAGGAAGGGAGGAAGGGAGGAAGGAAGGAAGGAAGGAAGGGAGGGAGGGAGGGAGGGAGGAAGGAAAGAAGGAAGGAGGAAGAGGGAGGAAGGAAGGAAGAAAGAAGGAGGGAGGGAAGGAGGGAGGGAAGGAGGGAGGAAGGAAGGAAGGAAGGAAGGAGGAAGGGAGGGAGGGAGGAAGGGAGGAAGGGAGGAAGGAAGGAAGGAAGGGAGGGAGGGAGGGAGGGAGGGAGGAAGGAAAGAAGGAAGGAGGAAGAGGGAGGAAGGAAGGAAGAAAGAAGGAGGGAGGGAAGGAGGGAGGGAAGGAGGGAGGAAGGAAGGAAGGAAGGGAGGGAGGGAGGGAGGGAGGGAGGGAGGAAGGAAGGATGGAAAGAAAGAGGAAGGAAGGAAGGAAGGAAGGAAGGAAGGAAGGAAGGAAGAAGGAGGGAGGGAAGGAGGGAGGGAAGGAGGGAGGAAGGAAGGAAGGAAGGCAGGAAGGAAGGAAGGGAGGAAGGGAGGGATGGAGGGAGGAAGGAAGGAAGGAAGGAAGGAAAGATGGAAGGAAGGAGGAAAGGAGGAAGGAAGGAGGAAGGAAGGAAGGAGCAAGGGAGGAAGGAAGGAAGGAAGGAAGGAAGGAAGGAAGGAAGAAGGAAGGAAGGAGCAAGGAAGGAAGGGAAGAGGAAGGAAGGAAGGAAGGAAGGAAGGAAAGATGGAAGGAAGGAGGAAAGGAGGAATGAAGGAAGGAGGAAGGGAGGGAAGAAGGAGGAAGGAAGGAAGGAAGGAAAGAGGAAGGAAGGAAGGGAAGAGGAAGGAAGGAAGGACGGATGGAAGGAAGGAGGAAAGAAGGAAGGAAGAAAGGAAGGAAGAAGGAAGGAGGAAAGGAGGAAGGAAGGAAGGAGGAAGGGAGGGAGGAAGGGAAGGAGGAAGGAAGGAAGGAAGGAGAAGGAAGGGAAGAGGAAGGAAGGAAGGACAGATAGAAGGAAGGAGGAAGGAGGAAGAAAGGGAGGAGGAAGGAAGGAAGGAAGGAAGGACGGACGGACGGAAGGAGGAAGGAAGGAAGGAAGGGAGGGAGGGAGGGAAAGGATGGGAACAAAAGGTATGAAAACACAGAGGCGATGAGGCTAACCGGCCGCAGTGCGGCCCACCTGCCAGAGGTTAGGTGTAACAGGACGTGGCAGAGAAGGAGGAGAAAATACGAGGCTGGCAGAGCCGCTCCATTTGCATCCCATTCCACAGCCTATGAAGCAACCCCCCTTGGTCCTGGTCTTCGCAATAGGTCTAAGTGGAAAAGCAGGTAAAATCTGTGCCCCGCGCCCTAGGAAAACCACCCGAGCTCCTGGTGACGTTACTTAAAACTTTTGAGTCTGTATTTCCTCATTTGCAGAGTGGATATACTACCTTCCCAACAAACGAGCACGAGGAGTAAACGAGATATTATATAAAGCATCAGAAACAAAGTCATGTTAAATAACTGGCAGTTGTTATAATAAATAATATAAAGACTGACTGACCAAAGGTCAGAATGAAGCAATGTCTCCCTTAGGAATAGAATCTGGGTTTCCCGTGCTGTGGGCACCTTTCACCAAAGCACAGTGCAGTAGAGAGAGAAAGACAGAAGGCGGAAATTGAGGGGCTCAAAAGAAGTACAGATGAACGAGGTGGAAACGTGCAGCACGACACGGGTAACGAAACGTCCAGACGACGGGTTCGGAACCTGAAAAGGACGACCCTGGTGCCGAAGGGGCACGGCCGGGGCCTTGTTCACGAGAGCCGCGTACCAACTACCTTCGCACCATTTCTGAGTGCTTACTATGTGCCGGCCACGGTGCTGCTTCCTTTACGGCAACCTAACATGGTAGCCATGAGTGTCCTGTTTTACAGATGACGACACTAGGCTCTCCAAAGTTAACGTGACTTGCTCAAAGTCACACGCGTAGTGCGTATGGGAATCTGTTATATGCTGGCTCCAATTTCCGAGTCTTAAATTATCCCATTATCTTGCTTCTCCCTGATGAAACAAAAAGACGCACCACAATGGGATTATGAATTATTGGTTAAATAAGAGAGGTTTTTTTGGGGGCAAAAACAGGTTCACGGTATATATACCTCACATCTTCTACATCTACCCACTTCCAACCGTTGCTCAAAAGAATAGTGAAAGGGTTTGGGAAAATCACTGAGGTTCCATCTCAAGACTAAGCAACTTAAAGAGCCACCAGTGGGGCAGATCCATGGACTGTCGGAAAAGGTGCTTAGACCTTTGACAAAGAATCCGGAACGGACGGGCGCTTCCTCGGGATGTGATCGCAAAGGAGATGCAGTGGCTCGGCCGGGGCAGGTAAGAGTCACAGCTAGAAAGAGGAGGCAGAGGATCGGGGAAGGCGATGCTCTCCCCGCTGCACTGAGAAGGCAAACTCGGTCTGCGGAAAGCTGGGAAATTTTGAGAGTTCGTAGAGGATAAATCTTTCTTACAGCAAAAAATAAAGAAGAGTGATTAAAAGAATGATCACAGGAAAGTAAGAAAACTAAGGAAACTGAGTATCTCTCGAGGCGCTGGGCAGTGGTGGAACACTGAGCACTTACAGGAAGGTCGTCTTCCCAAAGGCGGCGACACTGTGCTAACAAAGCCCTGAGCGCAAACTCACGACGAGAGCGTGAGAGCGATTTCACGCATGCACGCATACGCAGAAGTCCAAATTAAGACGTTAGCGAATCAAACTCAGGAGGAGAATATTAAAAAGGAGTAATATGATGAAGCAAAACTTATTCCAGGAATGCAAAATGATTCGGTTAATCATTTTCTTAAATCTCGGCAGAGGATTATAGTCAACATACACTCTGATTTAAAAACAAAACAAAAAAAAACTAGTGAACTAGGAATAACTGGCCTTCGGTTAGCCTCTCCCCAGCCTCCCCTCACAGGTGCCAAGTTCTCATTGGAGCCCCACTGGTTTATGGGGTTCCTGAAACTCACCCCACTGTCTTGGACCTCTATGCCCGTGTGACAGGAATGCCTTTCCCTCCTTCTTTGCCGAAACTCCTACTTGTTTTCCTAAAACCTGACCAAGTGTCCGACAGGCCTTCCTTGACCCCTGACCCTGACTGTGCTCGACACAAAGACTTTGGGTCAACATTTGGTAAGGTAAAAAGATGCTAAGGGAGGGTAAAAAACCAAGGAGAAAAAAAAGCAAGTTGCAATTTTATATCAAATCTTATGAAAAGAAAAGAAGAAAAACAAATAATCACAATGTGCAACGAGGCTCTCTGGAGGGCTCCCTGTCATCTGACTGCATGAAATAATTGGAAGAAAAACCTCCCAGGGAATAACAAAAAAAAAAAAAAAAGAGAGAGAGAGAGAAAATATGAAAAGAAAGTTAGAGTATTTTTATCTATTAGAAATTGGTAATGAATATTTCTGGAAATTGGAGTGTGTTTTTAAATTAAAATTGAAACAGTATATATTATGTGTATCATGGCTTTTAGGTTTTAAAAACCCTGTAAAGATCAAATAAAATCATATAAATGATTTTGGAAAGGTTAGAACATCATACAGATGTTATTGCCTGTCTTCATTCTGGATCGGTAAAGGCTTTTTCCACAAAATCAAGATAAACCCTCTGGGCAAGTGATACTTCTCCTAAATTCCATGAAAACAAAACCTGTCATTTATCAGTCAGGCCTTGTTTGCTGCCACCGAGAGCCATTCAGGTAAGTAGATCAGGCCGAAGTTCTGAGTAGGTTGCAACAATTGGTTCTTTATTTGATATCTATTTGTCAAGCAGAGATACAACTAGACAGGTCATAAAATGAACCCCTGTTTTTTTAGGGAAGGCAAGGCTGAGGTAAAGTGGCTTTTCATGTACAAGAAAATGAGCTTAATGTACCATGGCCATGACATTTATAGAAATAAATTAAAGACTCAGGATGTACAGTGACCTTCCATTTTGCCAGTCAGAAGAACTTACTCTACTATCATTTAATTCTACCAGAAGAAAACAAAACAAAACAAACCTTATTTTTGAAACTAATGTGTTTTATTAGTCTTTTCCCCCAAAATGAGTACTAAATATGTTAGCCCAAATGGTCATTTTAAACCAGAAAAATAGTCCTCCTCACACACACAACCTTCAGTAAACGGTAGACAAACATTTTCTCTGAAGGCTGTGGCCATGACTGGTTGTATGAACGGACTTGGTATGGCCACTGGCCAATGTTAAAAAACAATCCTTCCTTTTCTCAGAGGTTCTGTGCTGAATGATATGGTTCACAACACAAAGGAGTAAAACCTCTAACCCTCCAAGTCACTGAATCACGGGTCTTGGTGATATTCATGGAAACCCTCGGCCTATAAAACTGACAATGTCCCAAATTATCTTAGCATCCTGGCTGAATCTATCTCCCCATAAATGTTTGAACTGGAATGATTTCTATTATAACCTTAAAGCTATTTCTAGAAGAGACAAATGAATAAACCCCAACCGCCGGTTTTATTTGTAAAAATTTCTCCTCGGTAAAATTATCTTTTAACGACCTCCCAGGATACTCTGGTTCAGTCTCTTTTAGGATCCTTTGATGTTTTCTCTGGTCCCTTATGAGCAGCATATGGGTACCCAGCACTTAAAAAGAAAAACAGACTCATTTGGGAACACCACGAAGAGCAATCGTTTTGCATACAAATAAGCAATCTGACTTCTTGATTACAACGCAACTTCACTTCTACCTAACTTCCATGAACTTACTTCCAAAGTGCGTACAATTATATCACGTGGATGCTAAACACACATGTTAAAAATCGTCAGTTTCCTCCAGTGTCTTTGCTAGAGGATGCCACACGATTAGCTCGCGGTTCTCAAGTGACTTTCCAGTAGACCTGCCATCAACTGACCACCTTACCTACGTGAGCGGAGCCTGAGCACAGGGAAGCGTCCGCTGTGCTGACCAGAACACAGCACAGCAGCTGCCTGGCTTCACCTCCAGCTCCACAGCTGTCTGGTCTTAGGCCTCCGTTTAGTCATCTATAAAGTAGGGGAATGACAGTCACTAGCTTATGGATTAAATAAGACGATCTATATAGGAGCGCATGCCAGGCATACAGAAATGTTACAAAAATGGCCAATAAATGTTAGCAACTGTTGTTTTTATCTTGAATAAATTAGTTAAAGACAGATGACATTAAGGAAAACTTTTTGCTGCGTTTAGGGTCCAATTGTGAGTATGACGCACAAAAAGAATGTTCTTCATTAAGAATATACCAGCTACGAAACAAACACTACAGACTGACTTGTTCTGTCCCAAATGAACGAAATTCATCCAGCTGAACATAAACTGCTTACTTTAAAAAATTTTTAAACAAATACTGGCCTTAGACTTAGAATGAAGAGGTCGAGGGAATTGAGTAATTCTCTAATCTGTCTTGAAAAACTTGGCTGACATTTTATTTTTTTTTAACCACCATCAAGGGTACTGGGCAGCTCACTAACACTCTATTGAAATGGCTTCTGAAGTCTGGTTGTTGTCTAGGTCATCTCATAATTTAACTTCTCTTCATCTGATCATTAAAATGACAGGTAATATCCCAGCCACTGTTGAAACTCTTTTATGTTTGAGGCTCATATTAATGGAAAACAAACCTCAAGACAAGACTGGAGCCAAATCTTCCAAAGACTGACAATAAGTTTATTCAAACACTTCACAACTTAGAAAATAAATTTGCCTTCTATCGCACAAATAAATAAGACCAATTTGAGATGGCGAATGACTTGGTGACCTTAAAACTTGGCAATTTCGGGAACAGGACAAACATACTATCCTGTTCAATCTCAGATAGAATAGGGTCTTTTGTACTGGCCCCTTTTCAGCTCATAATGAAGTGTTTCAGAGGATGAAGTGGTTCGTCCTCGGAGGCCCCTGAAGGATAGGATGAGTTCCAAACAAAACACTGAAAAGGATGGCCCCTCGAAAATTTCCCGCTTTTATTAGGGATTTCAAATAGGAATACCCAACGTTAAGATTTTCAAACTGTCAGGACTTAGGGCCAAAAAGAGTGAGCTTTAACCTGCTGACCATGGAGAAACAGACAGCCCTGCAGACTGGTGGGAAAGCGGACTCTGCCGAAGGGCAGCCTAAAGCTGGCTGAACGCCGAGGACTGTCCTGCCCTGGTACCCCTGACGCACACTTCCTTCGGGCTCCACTCCAAGGCTTCGTACTAGTTCTCACATAGCTTTTCCTTGCTGAGTATATTCTGAATCCAGATGGAAGACGACAGCATTTCCCTCTGTCCCAGATGTAGGAAACATGAAATCTTATACACTGATATGGGATAGATTTTAACAGCTCATGAATCTCAGAACGCGGCTGTGATGAATCTTTCCTAAGAGGCAATGTAACAGAAAAACAGAAATTCCGACCTGAAACCCTGTTGATATTTTGCTGCAGGCTGTGGCACAAGAGCGTGCAAGGTAACTAACACGTTCGACTTCCTGTGTGGTTACTGGGTTGTCGTATAGAACTTGCCAAAACTAGGCTTCTCCACCAAGAGAAGAGAAACATGCAGCGAAGTGTAAAAATGGTCTTAAAGGGCCAGCACATGAAGATGACGGGCTGGCAAAGAAAAAGGCAATGCCCAACACCACCTTGCTCCACCCCAGGACACGGATGAACAATGATTATTTCTGGGGTCTAGAAGACATCCTGTCTGGGAGCTGTCCTACATGACAGGGCAGAGCGAGCGTCAGAGCCGGGAGGCCAGCTTCCTTGTCTCCGACCAGCTCTACCCACTGCTGGCTCTGCAATCTTGGGCAAATTGCTTAAAATCTCTAAGCCTCAGTGTTCTCTATACAGTGGTAGCATATCATCCCTCCTTATTTTAGGGTTGATGTGAAAACCAACATGGTAACTTATGTGCAAGCACTATAATAATACAATATTATTACAAGTAAAGCGATAGGGCAAAGATACGTCAGAATCAAGCTTTCGGCCTTCTTAGAAAGGGGACATTTCTCTAAGGCTTTCAACACACTGAGGAACTGTTTCATGCAAGGTGCCTGAATTCATGAGAAACCACTCTCATTCACCTTCCATAAAGCTGGGAGAAATACTGAGCCAACGGAGAGCATGAAGCATCAATTTCCTCTGCCCTCCTCTATTTGGGAGAGGTTGTAATACTTTTTTAAATTATTTCATTTTTTAAAAAAGACAAATATTTACCAGCCTGAAGTCCTGGAGTTCAAAGTGGTTAATCACCCTATCGCCAGCCCTATTTAAGTCAGACAAAGTTATACAACTAGACGAGCTAGCTAAGCTCCCTTATAACTTACTCCTATATAACACCTTATATAACCGTAGTTTCATTACCAAAACCAGGAAATTAACACTGGTACCATACTGCTAAGAGGTTACCTATAGTCTTTATTCAAATTTCATCAGTTTTCTCCTAAGGTCCCTCTTCTGTGCGAGGATCCAATCCGAGGTTCCAGGTGGCATTTGGTCTTCACACCACCTCACTCCTCAATCCAGGAGTTTCTCAGTCTTTCACACCCTTGATTCTTTGAAGAGAACTCATGAGTTAGTTTCTGGGATGTTTTTCAATTTGGGTTTGTCTGGTATTTCCTCATGATTAAATTGATGATTTGTGTTTTTGTCAAGAATACCACAGAAGTGATGTTTGTGCACATCTCTGCCTCATGTCAGGAGTATATGACGCGGATATGTCCTACTGCGAGTGATGTTAACTGTGATAATCTGGTTAAGATGGCATCTACCAGTTTTCCATGCTGTAAAATAATATTTTCCCTTTCCCATTACTGAGTACATTTGGAGAATACTTTGAGACGATGCAAATATCCTGTTTCCCCTCAAACTTTCCCCCACTAATGCTGGTTATCCACTGGTGAATCTCACCTGCAATAATTATCATTGTGGTGTTTGCTTAATGGTGATTTTGTATTTCCCTCATTCCTTCTATATTTATTAAATGGAATTTTACTGTAAGGAAGAGCTGTCTTGTATTTCTCCATTTAGTTTTTTATTTATTTATGTTAATACGGGTTCGTGAATATTTATTTTATTCTGTGGGTTATAATCCAATACTACCATTACTTATTTTGTTGCTTAAAATTGTTTTGGTTGTCGGTAGCTCCTTGAGGCTGGCTTCTGTACCTTTTGAACATACTTTCAATCTTTCTGGCACTAGAAGATTCTCCAGGCTCATCTCGTGTTTCTCCATCTCTGCCCTAGAACAACCACTTCTCCAAGGAAACTCAGTTCCTTTTATTTATTTATTTTTTTGCTGTTGTTCAGGTT
The DNA here is from genome assembly GCF_014176215.1 of Rousettus aegyptiacus. Taxonomy (NCBI): domain Eukaryota; kingdom Metazoa; phylum Chordata; class Mammalia; order Chiroptera; family Pteropodidae; genus Rousettus; species Rousettus aegyptiacus. The sequence goes on along the minus strand of NW_023416288.1, from coordinate 39,224,927 downwards.
TTCACATCACCTATTTTTTTCATGTTACAGATAAAAGCGCTATTACTGTTTACCTTTAAAGTCAAAATCCCCTGCATTTGGATGTGCTTCGAAGCTTGAGACAGGCTTTTTCACATATAGGACGACGCTTACGATAAAGAGAGAAAAGCAGAATATAAAGCTGTGTTTCAAGATAAGCATGTATTGCCTATACAATTAACCTTATTTCTTTTATTAGCTATGGTAATTAGAAACCAGAATCTGGGCCCTGGGAATGCTCAGTCCTGCTAGTATGTCTCTGATTCCAGGCCCTCTCAGAAGACAGAGCAGGGAATATTATGTATACGAACCACATGCACACATACACCTATTTTATTTTTGTATCTATGTAGCTATATATAGTTGTATATATACATATGTATATATATATATATATATATATATATTTTTTAAACCATGAGTTCATGCTACTACCTGTGATTTCAATGTAATAATATGGAAGGGATTCTCTCTTCCATAACTCCAACCTCTTCATTTAATCTAGGTACACACATAAAGCGGTTTCAGAATTGACAACCCTTACCTCTGTGAGAAACAGACTCACTAACTTGAGCACTCTATTTGTGTACAGTTCTTTTTGCCCTTAACCTCATGATATCCGGTCAAAATACTCTTTTCCAAAATTATGCCAGTTGGCGCCTTCCTTTCCCACTCCCTCCAGTGGAGGTGCTACTGAGTCACGATAGAGTTAGGCTCATCCATTACATGTCGTATTATATTTGGGGTTCCCCCACATTCTGGTTTTATTTATCTATTTATTTTCAGAGAGGCGGGAATGCAAAAGATTGCTATGGCGCCAGGAATCAAAGCAATGTACGAACGGGTTCTCAGAACAGAACTGTTCCCTCCTCATCCCTGAGGTCCCGGCCCCATCTCCCCAATCTTTCCACCACTTTATAATTCTCTCCCTGTGTTTCTTTAGTGCAGATGAGCAGACACACACATCCCCTTCCTTCTTACCTGAAGGGAAGGTTGCCATAATACTGTTCAATACAGTATTTTGCTTTTTCACTAAATAGTACATACTAGTCTACATGTTTTAAAGTTAAGCTCTCCTATGAAATCAGGAGAGAGATTCTGAAACGGAGGGAGGATATGATACATGACGACATTCGGAAAACCACCATGGACGCAATAAGGAATAAGCCCTTAAATAATTCCCTTATACACTCAATTCAAGAAATGTAAGTATGCACTGTATTCCAAGAACTATTAACAAGTTCCAACTTATTTAACCTTAAGGAACTTAGAGTCCAGAGGGGGAAGTTGGAAGTAGAAACGCACTTCTAATGGGCAGCGGTAAGTGCTGTGACGGGGGGTTCACAGGAGAAACACAAAACCTTGACTTGGTGAGTGAGGAAGGACGTGGGAATGGCGGCACGAGCTTCTGGAGGAGACGCCACGCAAGCGGAGACTCGAAGGTCAGTGAGGAACTGGCCAGGCGAAAGTGGTAAGGTAGGAGGAGGAGGGCGCTCCAAAGAGGGAGCCGTGTCCAGATATTTAAAGTAAGAGAAAATGCAGCTTGTTCGTGTCATGGAGTGGTGCAGGGAGCAGGGAGAGGGACAGGGCTATGAGAGAAAGCCATGGGAGACATGAGGTTAGGAAGGGCCGTTGCCATGGTGAGGAATTTAGACTTAATCCCAGAGATAATGGGAGCCACAGGGGTTCTTTCTACAGGCTCTGAAGTATAGAAAATGTACTCAAAAAAGGAAGACTTGAGGAAAAGAGGATGAGCTGCTGCCACGAGGCAAATGCAGCCACAGCAGTGGCCTGGCGTGAGCCACCGGCAGCGGGGAGAGAGAGCGACGGGTCAGGGCAGGCGACTGTGGGCACTGCCCTGGTTCGAGCCTGGGCGGCTAGGCGGGCGGCAGTCCCACTCCTGAGACATGCACTCCGAAGAGGCAGCGGCCTGGGGCCCTGGCAGGACGCCTGCACTTGCTGCGAGTGTGGAGCTTAAGGTACATACGTCACGTTTAGGTGAGAAGACCAACGAGTGGCCGTGGAGATGGATGGAGGGCCCGGGAGAGAGACGTGGGGAGGATACAAACCTGGAAGTCATCAGCACGCAGAACGTAACGAATGACAGAATCGAAACCGGCCAGGAGGCGAGAAGAGAGCCAAGGCGAGACCTGAAGGAGTATCGACTTCTCAGGCTACGCAGAGGAAGAGACCCACGGAGGAGGCTGGGAAGGGGCAGCCAGCCAGACGAGGAAACCAGGGGGGTGGGGCCTCCCGGAGCCCGGAAAGGGGGTCACTTCAAGGAGGAAGGGATTTTCTGGGAAAAAAAAGTTCATTCTTCACAACAGAATATACACATGTCAAATTATAATGAACGCCTATAAATTATATAATTGTATTAACCAATGTTACCCAATAAAAAAATTAAAAAATGGAAGAAAAAGTTCAACTTTGAAAGGAGAAATGACAATAGCTATCAAGAGTCCTGAGATCCATGGATAAATATATATATATATATATATATATATATATATATATATATATATAAAATATTAAACATCTCTACTTACAACAGAAGAAGGGAGAGAGAGACTGAGCTGAGTTTGATGCTCCTGGAGAAGGAATGAATTTACATCTCTTCAGGTCAGCGGAAGAGCACTGTGTCATCAGAGGGGAAGAAAAAGCATAGCAATAGGGTGTCAGGTAGGGTCGCCCTATTCAATAGAGCTGAGTGGATGTGACTCAGGGGCCACTTAGATAATGCACACCGAATTAACTTTACCCCGACGTAACGCCGGGCTCCCATTCGGAAGGGGAACGGAACCTGGGTCCCAGGCCCGTCTCCTCGTCCTTTCCCGGTCTTCACCCGCCACCAGGTCACCGCCCGGAAGGAACTTACGACCTGGGAATTTATCTCCTCATGCGGCTATTTTTCTTAAGTTCTTCAATGGTAACTGTTTACACTCTTAACATAAAGAGTTTAATATCTGTCCTTATAATTTTCTTTGGAAAATATGTCTCTAATTTATCAAATGTACATTCTTCTTCAATGAAATTTTAAGCCAATTTAGAATCTTTCATTGGAAAGTTTTGCCCACATATTAATAGCATATGTATTTTATAACTTTTTGGCAAAAAAAAAAAAGTATTGTATACATATAATAATGACTAATTCACCTTGTTTTTCTTTTTTTAAAAAAAAAATAGGATAGTACTCCGATAATAACCAGAGCTATAAAACAACAAACAAGAGTTTAAATTTGAAAAAATCTAAATCTTTTCTACCTTCCAAAATGATCGACACTACTTTGAAACCACCAAACAAAACAATAGAGCAACTCCTCTTTAATTCTTAGGTCAGGAGGTCCTCATTAGCAAATGCTTGGTTCTCTTCATGAAATGGGAACTTTAAGGCTGATGTTACTCCAACATTTATTCTCTTCCAGGAAATAATTTACCATCAGAATTAAAATATATATATATGTGTGTGTATATATATATATATACATATATATACACATGCCTATATAGATGTATAATACATATATGGAGACAAACGCATATATATTGCAATGTGAGATCTTTCAAAATTCATAAAAAAATTTTAAAAGATATTTTTTTTAAAAAAAACATTACTGCTTAGCATTTCTTGATCACCAACCTAACATTATGCCAACATCTTGACAGGGAGAACCAAATTTTCTCATTGGTATGTATCGATATTGTATGTGTGTACGTGTGTGTGTGTGTGTGTGTGTGAGAGAGGGCAGCATAAAGCAGAGCCTATGACCCATAAGCCAAAAACCAAGATAATCTACGTCTAAAGGAAAAAACCTAAATAGACATATGAAGACAAAACTGGTCCAGCTGTTAGCTGCAGACCACACCCCCATGCTGCTTTTCCAATGATGAGTAAATGATCCCACTCGGAGGCTGGGCCACGGTCTCGTCTCCTTCCCACCCTGTACCTGTATAAACAAATACTCCGTAACTGCTGTCTAAGAAGTGATCTGATTTGCTTCTAGCTATATTTCAGAGCCATCCTTGCAACAGATACCTCATCCGGGGAGCTGAGCGCCTTCATGTTTTGCATTGACCTGGGCTCTGCTTTTGGCCCTGCTTGGATGCCGCCCGCTGGGCAAGTCTCCGCGTCCGCCCGGAAGGTGGGCTGTTAAACCGTAAGTGATGACATGCATGTCTTTCTCCTTTGCTAGCGAAAGAATACCCACAGCCTGGCAGCTCTGAACTAAATGTAGACTTTAAAACGATCCCTGTTATCTTCATATATTGTGGGGTGGAGCAGGGGGAGGGACGGGGGGGAAGTCAGGGGGTCAAGAGAAAGAACAGAAGAAAATAAATTATTGAATAACATTGTTTTGTTGACTGCAACGGACATTGTTGGCATCGATGTGTTTGCTGCCAGTTCACGAATGTTTTGATTGGTAAATAAATAGAAAATATCTAATTTCTCTTTGTTTTCCTGAAACTCTACTAGGTAAGTTATGTGACGGGACCAGGGCTCCTCATACCAAGCAGGCGAACACAGTAACGGGTCAGGAATGAAAGCTGGAAGTCAGGGAGCTTCCAACGCAGGGCAGGTCGGCAAGAAAGCGGAATTCTGCAATGGAAACGCCTCTCGCCACAGGGATGGCAGAGGACGAGAGGGCTTACTGAGCATCTAGGGTGAGCCAGACACTAGGGGAAGGTATTTTATGCACGTCATTTATTTATTTATTTATTTTGATATTTCAATATCCTTGTGAATTGGGCAAGAACCATCATTTTAGAAATGACACTGGAACAAATGATATATAATCACTAGGCTGAATCTGGATTTAAGTAGGCTCACCCAATACCAACCTTTACGCTATTTCCGCTTCCCCAAGCAGTCTCACCTACCACGCTACGCAAATACTTCCTTCTGACGTTACAGCTGCGTTGTGGTTCTACAGCCAGAGATTCTGAAGCGCTAGTTCCAGAAAGTAGTACAAATCATTCTTTACCTCAAAGGAGGAGATTATCTCCCAGCAATGAGTTCAGTTTTTGGAGAAACAGACTGGCTCTGTTTTCAATCTCAAATGCCTGGTACGGCAACACAGAAATATTTGTGAGATTGTTATTCTCAGCACAGAATTAGCACACATTACATTTTCACCTCTTTTCCAGAAGAAATCGATCAAAGTTTTAAAATAACAGCCAAGAATTTCTTCATGTAATCTTCCATGGCGGTTTTAGAACATTGGATGCAAAAAGAAATAAATCATTTTCCTTCATAATAATCATAATTATAAAAAAAAAAGGCATCATGAATTAAGCATTTCCCATGGGCTAGGTCATGTTCCATCTTCCATACATTCATCTCAAATAGTCCTCACAATACTCCTATTGTATCAGCTGAGGAGGCAGAGGCTGAGAAGGGTTAAGTTACTTGCTCAAAATCACATGTCAAGTAAGTGGTAGGCTCGGATAAAATCACATGTCAAGTAAGTGGTAGGCTCGGATGCAAACCCAGGTCACCTGCCTCGGGACGTCATGCTCCGAAAAGGCAACACACCACCTCTAACTAGTGAATGTTGCTTGCCTTGCATTCAAATGGGCTCCAACATTAAAAGATAAGAGGTATTATAGGTGAGAATTACAACAATGATGAGAGGGGCACTGGGTGACCCCCAGGAGGTTAGTTACATTACGATGCAACCAAAATGTAAATGAACAAGACCTTTCTCATCCCTCCCTCCATCTCTCCGTGACTCTCTCTCTCTTCCCATCCCACCCCTGTTGGACAGTCAAACAAAGAGAAGAGGAGAGAACTTAAAATAAGACAAGACACCGTAATGTAATGAAATATATTTTTTAAATTGATGAATTCCAGGAGAGTTTTTTTTTTTTCTTAACCTTTCAAAGCTAAAATGAATAAAGCATAAGTTCCAGTAAGTAGTTGGTCTTACGGGCAGCGATATACTGAGATCTGAAGCTTCGAGCTAGCGTCTCTCCCAGGCGCTCCCATCGTGCGCCCAGGCCCGCCGCCATCGCCGTTCGGAGCAGCTCTCACGTCGTATCTCTCGGCTCGGCCGCAGTGCCGAGCGCAGACCGGCACGGATGCTACAGCGCACTCCTCCTCAGACATTCCTTCCCTTCTCCATCATTTACAGCACACGCTGCAGCTAAACTGACCTGTGTGTGCAACTCGACAGGCACAGAGGATTGAGTTCTTCCCATGAGAATCCATTTTACGCTAGACTGAAATTTAAAAAAAAAGAAAAAAAAGGTGCTTTTCAAGTGCGGGGTAAAAATACACACCGTTTGTTTGGCAGCGAAAGCACCACACAGTCTCCTTCCTAAGACAGAGGCGGAGGTGTAAAATGGGCCCCGTAAAAAGTTATCAAAATTCAATTTTCTAATCAATGTCTTGATTTCAGATCGAAATGTCATCTGTGGCTCAAAACGGAATGATTTTTTCCATGTAGACTTTACCTCCTGTTTTTGTGGGGACTGTCACTTATTTTAAAACTAGTCTCCTAGGATGATGGCCAGAGCACGACAGTGAATTAAAATGAAACCGCGGTTATTAATTCTAAAAATAAGCCCATTTTTAGATCTCGGGTTCCAGTGCTCTTGAACTTGGTTTAAAGCTGAAGTAAAATGTGTAAATGCCTTAAAATCTAGGAGCCTGAGTACTGCGAATTACTTATCTGACCCGGCCGAACGTGCCATTTTGACACCAGAAATGACACGCCACATCTGGCATCCTCTTCCGACAGTCCTCCTGATTTACGCTCCTCGCACTCCATATAGCTGCATGTGGCTCGGCAACGTAAATCAAAAATTACACTCTGCAGTGATAATTATACTTTACTCATGCTCTCCACTGCATCAACAATATGTCATCAAATGGACATTTTATTTGGTTATGTAAAAATATCAAGACTGTCTCCTTTCTCCTTCCTAATGGCTCCCTCCCATCACTAACGTTCCAAGATCAATTAGCCTTCTTAAGTTTTTATAAGGTTAGCTGTTTCAAGCTGAGTGTAGAATGTGGGGCAATGCCATACGATAGGGCACACATTTGATTTAGCAGAAGCCAATTCATTTAATGTGGGGGAAGATGGCATTCTGTCCATCTACAGACTGAAAGTTTAGTCAAATGGTGCCTTTTCAGAGAAGCAAGAGAAAGGAATATTTCATTGCTCTTTGAGTAGCTATTGTTAATTTTGAATACTCCTAGGTAACGGCCACGCATTTTAAAAAGAAATCTCCCCTTACGGGATCCTCCAAAAGTGACTGCTAATGTTCATTGTCCCCTGATGTACATGAACAGAGGCTTAACGGTCAGTCCACCAGCCATGTACATCGATTCCTTCCTTGGATTTTCAAGGGTAAATTTAAGCATCAATGAGATGTTTTTTGAAATGGCACTGCTATATAGAAGACAGTCTCGCTAATATAATGTTCAATTAATAGAAGAAAGCACACTACCACTGATATCCCTACTCTGAAGTCAGACTAATTTCAATGGCAACTCTGTTTACGGTAAAGGATTGTTTCTGAAGAATCGTTAGGGGTCAAATAAATAACGCTTGTCTTTCAACAAAGCAGAGGCGGTTGTTGTTAACGTGTCTGTGAGGGGGTCACCGAATTAACAGCACAGGCTATGAAGTCATCCGCAGAAAATCCTGTCATATTTATGTTATCAATCTGAGTCAGTCTTCTCACCCTGGAATTTCATGCGTGCTTATTTTTTAACTCTACGAAGAAATCTTACTGTGATATTTTCCCGCTTGCGGATCACAAATTAAAGCGTTTTTCCTTCTTCACGCCTGATCACGTCTGTGTTTTCTTCCGGCTCCGCTCCTCCTCCTCGTCTTACGGTTTAATCCAACTTCATCCTCATTCACGCCTTTCTAATTTTTAGGAAAAAGTTTCCGTTTTTAGGTGGTAGACATGAGTTGTGTTTTTATTTTCCAGCTCATCTTCCCTTCGTGTTATTTTTCAGTTCTTAGATTCCCCAAAAAGGTCAGTGTTCCACGAGCCGGGAGCTTGTAGCTTCTGCCAACTCCGGTGGCTCCGGCCTCCGGGATCCGGGAAAGGCCAGAGGACGAGAGAGGACCGTCCGCCTCCTTCTCCGCTGTCCCCTGAGCTGCGGTGGCAGCGCCGTGAGCAGACCGCAGCACTGCTGTCGGGGCCTCATACAACTGGGCGTGAAGCAGCAAGAACTAAGACAGGAGAAACATTTCGCCCTTAAGCATGGAAACGGGGCCGAGGACACGGGGCAACGCCAGCGGAGCACGTGGAGGGGGGAAGAATTCCACGACCGTGGGGCACCTGCCGGGGGCTCAAGGAGCAAAGGCAGCGCTGGGTCCGTTCAGCACTGGAGGGGGATGTCACACATCCCGTCACAAACAGGGGAGGGGGGGCGCTCGTGAGCTCGCTTTTATTTCCACTGCGTCCAGGACCAAAAGAAATGAGCTGAAATTGCGACGGGAGGGATTAAAGTTAGACATTCAGGGGAAAAACCTTCCTGATGCGAAGGCTGGTGAGGTAACGGAACAGGTAATGGGGAGGGCCGCGGAAGCCCGTCCCTGGAGAGGCTTGAGAGTGAACATCCATCCTTCCGGGGTGGTTTCTGATACGGAAGGGCCTGGAGTATTAGAATGGAGACTTTCAGATTCATCCTCCAGTCCTGAAATACTATGGCTTCACTTAAAGGGGCAGACTGTCCCGCGGTGAAGCCACAGGGAGTGGGGGCAGGGAGAAGTGGCAGCCGTCGTGGACGCTGGCCTTGCTCGGATAACAGCAGCTCTCAGAGCACCTGAGCCAAAGCCTAGACCCAGGTGTGGCTAATCTCATAATAGCTAACGAGTGAGTCTCGTGAGGATTTTATAGAGTTCCAACAAGTTTGGACCGTGCTCCTTCATTAAGTAAAAAGATTGTAAAGATGTTTTCATTGAGAAAAGGCAGCAAATTGCAGTGTGATGAGGAGACCGAAGTAAGTTTGGTTGTCTCGTGATGACCAGGAATAACGACACGAAGACGGCTCCTGGGGAGACCCCCTCGTCCCCGCACCTCTGAGCCGGGGAGGAGACGCACCGCCCACTTCGATCCGCCAGCGCTGAGCGCGCGCCGTGGGCAGACTCTGCGCGCACAGCTTGGGGTGCGGGGGCACAACGCACGACCTCCGCCCTGGAGGAGCCCGCAGCAGAGTGAGTTGGAGGACACCGGCCTAACGCAGCGCAGCCCCAGACGGGGCGACGGGCAAACGCGGGCGAAGCGATGGCTCGGACACAGAGGGGCGTGAGGAGTGGGAGAGAGGGGCCCCGGACAGCACCCGAGCTGCGAAGGACCACAGGAGCGCGCCAGGTGGAAATCCCAGGCAGAGTATCTACGAGCCTGGGGGCGAGGGGGGCGCGGGGGCGAGGGGGGCGCGGGGGCGAGGGGGGCGCGGGGGCGAGGGGGGCGCGGGGGCGAGGGGGACGAGGAGGACGAGGGGGACGCGGGGGCGAGGGGGGCGCGGGGGCGAGAAGGACGAGGAGGACGAGGGGGACGCGGGGGCGAGGGGGGCGCGGGGGCGAGGGGGGCGCGGGGACGTGGGGGACGCGGGGATGAGGGGGAGCACGCTTCCTCCTGAGACCGGCGGACCGGTCGGAACGGGAACAGCCTAAGTCGCCACTGGCGAGTGCGGGTAAAAGGGCTGGAGACACAGACGCCAGGTCCTAACGGGACTCACGAGCCACGGCGGGTAACTGGGGGGCTGGGGAGGCAACCCGGACTTCGAGTTACGGAGGGACAGGAGCTTACCGCACGTGTCTGCACGGGTTGCACAGGGTAAGTAAACTCGGCGGGCAGCGCATCCGGCTGAGCTGTCTCAGCATCTGGATAGTGTTTGGGTCAGGTGAGCACTCAAGGAATCACCAGGCCGGTCAGTCTCATACGCCCAGGCCGCAATCCTGTATTCACCGGGTTAAGCTGCTGTCTGACGCTTCGGCCAGGCAAGCCTGCTGGTGCACCCTGCCTCTGTGCCCGACGGCTACATGCTGAGGTCATAATACTGCGGGGCAACCCTTGGCACATGCTTCTTAAAGAAAAAAAAAGAAATCGTAGCTGGCTAACTCCATTCTTCAAGCCTCTATCACTCGCACCCTCCTGGCACTAGGAATTTAAAAAAAAAAAAGAAAGTGTCGAGAGTTGCGGAGCGGCTCTGTCACCATCAGACGCCCGCGGTCTCGGAGCCACGACTGTGCTCGACCGGTCAGCCGCACGGGGTCTGTTCCCGTCTCCCACGGACGCAAACATGTCTGGGATTCGACTACGAAGATAAGTGTGGCCGCTGGGGACAATTCTCTTGCTGACGATCATTTTCGCCAAAAGCAAGGAGCAGGTTATGAATCATCCGTGACCACTTATGCTTAAGCTGCATACATTAAAATTTAATGGTTTCGACACAAGAAGCCAGTCGTAAGTCAGCACATCGAGGCACTAATGTGTGGGGCCTAATTGTACTTAGATGAAGTAGGTGAGGAATGCATGACAGCCAGCTCTGTTTTGCTGTAAAATGAAAATTATAAATCTCTAATCACAAGCGAGGATTCGTTTTTTACAATTCATTATTCATGATTTCATTCGCTTTAAATTATTCATTTTCTCAAATGTTATTGCTACAGCCTTTTAAACTTCTGTAGCCCTCCACTTTCAAGTGATAAACGCCTGAGAACTGAGAGGTCTCTCAGGCCTTTAAATACGATAAAGTGCTTTTCCAACATGCTGCTGGCTTCTGCTCACGATTATTCCAGGTCATGAACGTAGGCTGGCTATTCAAGATTAGTACCGGTGCCTTTCATTGGGTCTAAGAGATAAGAGGTTCATTAAAAAACGTCCTAGTTCAAGAACTGTCATTTCTAATAAAAGCTAACCTTTGAAACAAGGCCTTTTCTATGATCTGGCCCCGCTCGCTTGACTGACGCCGGGTCCTGACATTCTCCCCATCACCGGTACTTCCTCTGAATCCTGTGCACTTCCTGGTCCTGCCCTCTGGGATGGCTACTGCTCCCCCGGCTCCCAACCCCACTGAGTGCACCTCGCACAGCCGGCGCCTTCTCATCCGCCCAGGCTCACTTCAGGTGACCCCTCTCCAGGAAGGCTTCCCCAAGTACCTCCTCCCCCGACAGTTACTCTCTATCACACTGCCCTGCCTTCCCCGCTGGGGTAATCCTTTACCGGGGGCAGAGTACTGGTCTATATCGTCCACCACTAATACTCAACTCTAGTATGATCATGCGCATTTAGTAGGTACTTAATGGAGATTTATAAATAAATTTTCTAATTCCAACAGATAATGATTAAAGTATATTTTAACTTGAAATCCCCTCTTCAGTGAAATAAATACAGTTTGTCCTCAGTTCTCCTCATGTCTTTCTACGAAGTGACTTCATGAGCCAACAAAGGCCTCTACTCAAGCCAGCAGCAGGGCCACAAGGCCAAGTTCTAGGCCGTAACCTAGAACTTGGGATTAGTACAGGTAGGAGGTTGCATCACAGACTTTCAGTGAGAAAAGGGTCTTCAAACCCTAATGGTAAGAGGTGAAGAAAAAGAAACTGAGGTTCAGAGAGTTTGGGTGGAAAGCCGCCTGCCTTCTTTTGGCATTCTGCACGCCATGGAGGATGTCCCAGCCCACGGCAGGGTCCGTGGGGAGGAGAGAGCCTGGACACAGCCCGGAGCACGATCAGTGTGGGTCAAGTCCTGAGAAACGCCGCAAGTGCACGCGCAGCTTGGTGTCAGAATGAACCCTCCCCTTGGGTAGAGAAAGAGGACACACTGCCCAGGGTCACCCCTCACCAGCTGTCATGGCCTCCCATCACCGCCTTCCTGGCAAGAGTCTCCTCTGAACAAATCACCAACCAGACCATTCTGTGCAAAGGAGTGATGTTAAATGCAAAAGGAAAGAAACTAAATAGGTTAAGTTAACAGACGACAAGTCTGTGAGTTATTAAAATATATTTTCACAATAAAAATCAAAGTTTGACGGGTACCTTTAAGTATTTTTGCTTTCTCATATTACATGATGCTCCTGGCTAGCATACCCTGTGTTACTACAATAAGAAAACCTTAGATTCAGATATCAAATATGAATTAATGATGATGGCCTTTTAAGTAATTCAAAAAGCTACTCAAATGGAAACCGAGTGCATAATTACTAGATATTCTTGGCAAATGAAAGTGAAAAAAAGTAAAAGATCTAGAGATAAGTGGTCTAATTAGGCACCCTGGGATTACTGAGAGATGATTTTACAAGTATTCAAGACAGGGTTATCATAGTCTCTTCTTCTTCTTCTTCTTTTTTTTAGTACTAATAAGTTTTTCACGACATTTCTTTGGAATATTATTATTGGCATTTAGAGGAGACCTAAAGCCAGGGAGAGAAAAGGTAATTGCTCTCATTATGAAATCTATGCTTAAAATGATGAAGGTTCAGAAAAGTGGGCATAAGTAAATATTTGCTAAATAACTGATGAGCCAGATAAACTCTAAAGAACAGGAAAACTTAAATTTCAACCCCCAATCCCTTCTACAACCTTTTAGATTGAGCTGGTCTTCTTTTAGACAGGCTTGGACTTCTCATTACTTATTAAAACGAGCCTTTGGAATGTCTACCGAAGTCATTCAAATTGCCCTTTTGTACCCTAGGTGGCTAACGTGGCAATATAATTTACAGAGGATACATTATGTTAGACCTTACAACAGTTATGTGATGTTCTCAGATGCCCACTAAGGACTCCAGCAAATTGACACCTCTAAAGTCATTTTCCTGGCATCCGCAGACGAATTTAGTGCCAGTTCTTCAAATGTGAATAGCTCATATGTCATCCCATTATGCCACCTGGCCACGGACCAGCACACCTTTAAAATAGATTTATTTAGGCTATAAACTTACAGGACAGTGTCTCTGTCTTCAAATATATTACATTTGAACAGCTGGGAAAATAAAATTCCAACTTTCCAGTGCCGAAATCTCTGAGGCCAATTCGAAGTATAAAGAGGGCTATCAAATTCTGTAACAGACACAGATTTAGATGATGTTTTATATTTAGTAAAGGAAAACTCACAAAAAAAAAAATTAAGACTGGGAAAACTCTTAAGAGTTCATCATTCTGTGTTTTACTTGAAGCTCAGTTAAATACTGTTGTTCAACACAGCAGTAGAGTTCACACCTTTGATTAGAAAGTAGGTCCAGATAGAGAACATGTTTCACTGTAAGTCAGAGCATACAATTCACTTCATGTCAACAAGCTCACTCATTGCTGTCGTTGTGGAAGAGACCTGTTACTGAGTGAACCTTTGTAGGTTACTATTAACCCGTAAGAAATTAGACTGCGTTTCAAGACAGTAGCCTAGCGACAGTGGGAGAGTCCAGATACGTCCTGTACCGAAACGTCACGCTCCGCAAGTGTTATCAGTTGTGTGAATGAGCGCGGTAATCACGTACTTTGCGTCCGCACGGATTCCAAGTTCTAACTTGGATGCACAGGCTGCAGTTAGAGCCCCAGACAGCGTGCCGTGCCGTGCCACCGGGAAATACCGGCAGCGAGTGTGAGAATGGGGCCGACATCACGTCCCTCCGGAGGAACAGCAAGGTGGGGAGAGAGCAAGGATTGGCTCGATACGTGCTTAGCTGTGCTATTCCTATAGACTGACAAACAGTTGAAAATCACGTAAAAGTTCGTTTCCATTCATGGATGAGGGACGTATAAAAACAGACAAGTTACGAAACGCGCCGGAGCCTCAGGTAGAGACGCGTCGGCCCCCGGGTCCGTCCGCGCCTCGCTCCACCCCGGCAGCACGTGACCACGCCGACCTCGGAAGGCCTCCCCGCTCCTGGCAGCCGCGCCACTGCGTTCTCACACTCTTACTCATTCCTTGGCTCCTTCTCCTCAATTTCCGACGTTGGTTCTCGCCCTTCTTCCTGACCTCGAGATGCTGGAAGTCCTCAGGGTTTAGAAGTCCCCCCCCCCCGCCCCCTTCCCTTTTCTCTCTCCTTACAGGTGAGCCCACCCAGCGTCAGCCGCCACGCGGAGGCTGCTGCGCCCCGCAGGCTCTCTGCAGCCGGCCTCTCCCCTGAGTCCCAGACCCCTGCGCACCTGCGTCCGGGTGCCCTCCAGGCCTCTCAAGTGACACTGGTCGAAACTGCACCGTGTGCATTCTGTCCGCCTCGCACCCCCGTGCACACACACACGTTGTGCCCCCCTCGGACGCCCCCTTCTCACCAACGGCACCGCTGTCCACCTCGTTACTGAGGCCGGCATGCCAGGGCTCATCTTCGCCTCCTCCCTCACCTCGCCCCTTACGCGCAATTCGGCCCCAAGTTCTACACATTCCGGCCTCTACGAATGACTCGGATCTTTCTAAGTTCGTCCCCATTGCCACGATCCCAGTCATTGCTGCCTCTCGCCTAAACTTCCAAAATCATCTCTCAGTGTCCCACTGACAAGGTGAGCTGCACCATATTTTATTTTTTTCGCCAAAGTCCACCCAACTTCAACGCCCGAGCCCGTAACATCTGCCATCGTGTCTCCTTATAACCGAAGTGCCCGTGAGCTGGAGCCTTGCACGCCTGGCCGTGGATTGTAGTGCAACGTACTTGCTTCTTGTTTTATGGCTGCAGTCATTTCCAAGCCTATTTTTACCAAACGCCAAAAATATCTTAGAGTAATCCACATGCAAACACCTGTGCTAAATAAAAATCATCTTATCGGTATCAGCGTAAGTCATGGCTTCCGCAAGCTGGAGAGTGACATCACCTTGTTTTTGGGTAACGAGTTCCACATGACACTGGAGCGTGGCTCGGAAAGCAGATTTGAAAGACATACAAAAATTCTAGCTACCTGGAGATCTTAATTTTAGGTTAAGAAATTAAACATCTCAAAAACAAAAAAGCTACATTTAAAAAAATGTAGAGCTGAGAAATACCATACAGAAGAATACAAATAAAGGTGTTTTACTGTTTAGAATCCAATATTTATATGTTCTGAGAACCATCAAAACGAGAATAGTTTTTCATTTAAATTTTTAGTTGTTTAGAAAATATCCACATTACACATAAATCAGAAGGGGTTGACTATCCCAAAAGCGAAGAAAAAAACTTATTGTTACAAACTGAATTAGAGAGATATTAAGTGTTGAGAGTAAAAGTTGAAAGGAAAAAAAATAGAATTATGTTTATGACAATTTTGAAGGAAACCAATAAAACCTTACTGTTGCAGATAGAACCACTAAGGTAGCAGAAGTTGAGGGGAAGACAACTAGAAAAAAATTAGTACTAGTTTCTGTTGATTGTGGAAATCCCTTCATGCCAGCAACTGCTGAAATAAATACCAATTTTTTCATCCCCGTATTTGAAGATAAAGCAGCCCAAACATCAGCTGTATGTGAGAAAAGTTATTTTTGATATGACACAATGCTCAGAAACAATATGTCCCTGAGGGAAACTCTGCTGTGTTGAGATACTATTCTTTTGGCCAACTGAAGCAATTTTTAACGATACCGAAAATGACACAATTGGGGTTTCCACTGTAATATTTCATATGAGAATAGTCCAAAGAAAAGAGAGATCAATTTAGAGCTGAACGAGGGTAAAATTGAGCATTTTACAGATTTGTCCGTATGACATGATTAAAGAAGTGAAAATAGTGATGTCCTTTGAAAGTTATTTAATTTATCCCCCTGCTTTCGGGCAGGGTTTTTCCCAAATTATCTTTAGACTGTCGAGTGTCCACGTTAGTTTAAACATCTGCAGGGAAGGAAATTCCGAAAACTCCCCTGGTATCCTCTTCCTGGTTTAACAGCCCTACTTCCAAGAAGCGGGGCTTTGGTCATCGCATTGTAATTAGTTGCCAGCCAGCGTGTCTCTCAGCAAGTATTTGCTCAGTACACACGGGGAGAATGTTTTTCTATTAGGTCTTTGATGGCAGACCTTCTTACTAATTGCTTCTCCTGTCAAACACAACTTGAATCCTGGATTCAAATATTCTTCCACTAACCTTCCATTCATCCCATTGTGGACTCCCTATTATAATGGATAAGAATGAACATCCTATTAATAACTGAATGCTTTCTTTACGTGCACGATGTAGTCTGATTTTTAAAGCAGCACGTTGTTTTGGAACAAGGAGGTATTATCTCAGTATTTCAAGCTAGGAAACGCTGGCTCCGAAAGAGTAAGTAGCTGCACAACTGCTCCACGGCTGAGCCTGTCCTTCCCACAGTGGCTACAGCAAATCGACCTTAATTTACCACCTCACCATTCACCCCTTCTTGGTCTCTCATGGGTCATTATAAGACTTCAAAGTTCATGTGGCTGGACTTCATTAAACTTTCCTTTTTTAAAACCGCCATACATTCCCAACTTATATCTAGGTTCTCAATTTTTTCTCTCCTCAAATATCAAATCCATTCAGTTTACCTGTATTCCAGACTCTTTCTCTGCCTCCTCAAGGCTTCCCATCTAACCTGAATGTGGGAATTTATCAGTCTCATCTCGTCACCACCCCCTGATCTTTAAACATCTGTAGCTATCTTTTCAAAGAAAAGAAAAAGAAAACAAATACGAACCCTAACAAAGAGCCTACTTCTACCTCTATCTGCCTCCCTGTATCATTCCTCCTGGTTCCGGAAGGTCCATCCTTGACCTTCTTCTATCCTTGATAGTGCTTCTACTTTTTGGTTATAATTCTGCTATAGACATTCATAACGTGTCTGTTTTCTATGGGAGTTCTCAAATAAAGGAGGAATCTTAATACAAGGAGACTACTGGTAGGTCATTTTAATAGTTAAAATAAAAAATTAGGGCATGGAGCCAGGTGATAGCAGTGTGGATAGTGAGAGAGATCTACCTGGGAGGTGCCATCATCAGGTCTTGGGGACTAACTGGACACGGTGAGTAAAGGAAACAGCCAAGGTTGTCCCTGAGGTCCCTGGCCTAGGCGCTGAATAGTATCACCCACTGAGATCGGACACATGGGAGATGCATTTCACTCAGCCACGTGGAATCAGAGAGGCCTGTGGGGTCCTGAGGGAGACATGTGATGCCTGGAAGAGAGCCAGATACAAAATGCAAACTTAGAAGGACACGGAATTCAGGCGGTAGCTGGATGAGGTCGCCCAGGAAAGCATGAAGTAAGAACACCTATAGTCAAAAGACAGGATTGGGGACAAGAAGCCACAAAGCGCACTGAAAAAGACAGACCTGAGGGGCAAAAGCAGTTTCCAATGGCGAACAAGAAGCCGAGAAATGAGAATGTTCTAAAAAGGAAACGGTCTCGTAAAACTCTGCAGAACAGCCCAGTGGGTTGTAGGCAAAGTGTTCACCGGACTTAGCAATTATGAAGTCACTCATGAAAAGGTGAAAAAACTACTCAGAGCGCAGTAACGCGCATGATTCGACCAACTTTCGGAGAGGAGACGCAGGGGTGGGAAGGAGGCAGGATCCGTAGCCCGGCTGCACGCATTTATGCCGAGAGCTAGGAAGGACTTGGGTTCGCTTATCAGAACTGGAGTACAAACAAGCCCCATAAACATATGGTCACTGCCCTGGAATGACATTTCCTGTGGGAAGTAAAAAGCCATTAATCTTCTTGATTTATAAAACTGGTCCTTGTTTTTTCCTTACTCCCATTTCTGATACAATTATAGTAGTTTTCTTATTGGTACTTTCTATCATGGTCCCTTTTTTTTACAAGTTATATAAGTTATTTGTAGTAAAATATACATAATATATGGAAGAGAAAGAGCGGAAAGATGCTCGGACACCACCTGTAACTCCACTACCCAGGATAATTACCATTAACACACCACTTGGTTTATACACTTCCGGCTGCCTCCATAACTACAGAACCACCTCTATCTTCCACGTTTTTGTGCTTTAGTTGTCTTACACTTAAATTTCTTATCCATCTGAAATGCACTGTGGCACATGGTATGGAATAAGGGATCTGGTTTTTTTCCTCCAAATGATTGGCCAGTTCCCAGCTGCATTTTTTAACTAACTCATCTTTTTCTCTCTCCACTGCTCGAAATGCCACATTAGCATAAGAGGTCTGAATTCAGATCACCACATTCTAAATTTTTACATATATTATTGCAAGGTGGTGGTGGATCTTCCTACTTATAGAAGCTTTAATTATCTCAACTGTAGTCATAGAAAAGTAGAAGCATAGCACAAAGACTTTCACTCAAAAACTAATTGACCAATTATAAAGTATTAGTCTCTACTCTAATATCTTTCACATTTAACCCTAGATGAATCCTCCCTACTGTCATTTTTTTATTAGTTCATCTCTCACCAACTGTTTAAAATTGTTGCAAATACAGCATAAATTGGCTGCAGAGGGAAATTACAAATCTCACAAATGGCACGAGATTTAATGTAGTTAAAGCGTTAATGGAGAACTTCTCTTGTCACAGGCAAGGACAGTGACGGTGAAAATCTGGCAATCGGCCCAGTTAACAAGGAAGAGAACAAAACTGACAAGAATGAGGATATGGCAGACATTTCTGAAGAAAATGACTTGAATATCAAAAGATTAGGAAAGACTCCTAGGAAAATGGATGGTGCCTTGGAACATTTTTTCCTAAAAAAGGACACTCTTTGTAACGGTGCCGGTATGGTCAAATTTAAGCGTGTATCATCATGCCAGAAACAAAGTAAAAACAAAAATAAATATCCTGCATGATTCTTTCATGGTTGTCGCTAAGAATTAGTTCATAATTGTGGTCATAAATTTCAGCAAATATATGACGAAGTAAACTTACTATTAATTCTAATTTTACTTATTTTCAAACAAACGTTTTGTTTTACCAACGAAAAAAATGAAACATGAGCTCCCATTTGGCGGGGACTTCTTCTGATACCAATTAGTCTCAACCCTTCCATACTTTAATCAATTTTGAACTTTCCAGTTGGTACATCAAGCTCTCTTTTTATAATTGCAGTGTTACAATTTACTGTTACTTTACAATAAATATTCTGAAAAAGCAAATTTTATACTCTTAAGAAATTTCCTGTCTGATCTTATATTTTGACTCTTCTAACTCCAGAATCCTTTGTCAAGTCCTCACAGATACCTTTGAGATTTTACATGAGTATTTATAATTATTATTAATAAAAGTTCATATTTAGTGAAAATTTTCTATGTGCTGGGCCCCTGCTGAGCACTTTCCACATACTACTGTGTTTAACTTGGCCAATGACTCTGCGATAAAGGACCATTATTATTCCTATTTATAGTTGAGAAAACCGAGAAGTAGACAAGATACGAAACTTTCACAACATCACACACTTAGTAAAGGCCAAGAGAGCTCGAGAGCCCGTGCGCTTCTGACGTCAAAGTCTACCTCACTACAGCATTTTCCCACTTTGGAGTCTGTTCTTTTTAAAAAATGGACAAAGTATTACATTCTGTGTAAAAGAAATCAATTCAGAAGCCAGTTAGTAATCTTTCCTGCAGCCTTTCCTATATTGAATTCATCTAAATTTCCTTAATATAAGATTTCAAATTTATAAAAATTCAAATAAAGTATAAAAGCAACAGCTAAATCACACTGACAATATGAAAGTAAATACCAACTGTCTGATCCAACATCTAAGTGAGGCCTCAGAGAACTAAATTGAAATTCTGTTGAAACGGGTCATGTAGAAGTAGCCTCAAAATAACATCCAGCCCTTAAGGTTAAAAAAAAAAAAAAAAAAAACTCGTTACCTCATTTAAAACATTAAAAAGTGGGAGTTTTAATTATATCTCCCAAAAGGATAGAACAGATGCCTTCTTTAGATTTAAACTCTCTATATTCTCCCATCACTTAATGTAGTAAAGACACACAAAATACTAATCCGTAGGTGGTTTGCGCCACACTTCAGAATAAGCTTTCTAACCCACATCCTCGAAAAGACTTGTCTTACTGATGGAACCCTCTTTGCTTCCTTTTTCCCCCACTCTTGGCTTCCTTTTGGCCCTGGAATCTGGCAGCGCCCATGAAATTACAGCTGAAGGTATGGCCCATTACGACTTCCGACTCATTTGATCACATTAGGAGAATTTCACTGGAGGCCCTTGAACGCCCTGCATTGTCTTTAGGCCTTTTCCCCTGCCCGTCTTGCCCCGCCTGCCTCGCTGTGGGGCCCACATTTGCTCTCCAGGCTTCCATCTGATGAGCCATCACTAATCCATACCACCTCTCGGTGGGCAGAGCATCGCCTAGATCACATAAAGTTTAAAAACCCATACAGAGGTGATAAAAGCTCCCGTGCTGACGAGGTCGAAATGCTGTCACCAAACACCGTGGTTAGGCCCAACCAAATATGCATTGTGTTTTGCATATGTGCTTGAGACATTCAAATCTTGGCTGTAATGAGAGCCTTTGAAATACTGGCACAGGCACTGAGGTCCTAAAAGGAGGCCTCCAGCAATCTAACAGAAATCCCAGCCTCAAGCACCTGCATGGAAGACACAGGTTAACGACATGTGTGAGAATGCCAACTGGGCCGCTAAGGGCACTCACATTTAGATTTTTTTTTTAATGCTACCCTGCTGGCCCTCTGTGACGCTCTCTCTCAGGGTACAATGGACACAACCTGAGCTGAGAAGAAAAGACATTTAACGAACGTACGATGTCCCAGCAGCAAGATGCAGACATCGGAGCGACAGACATGCAAGTCGGATGGTTCTGGAATAAAAAGAATTCACCCGGAAAAAGCGGCTCACAGTGAATGCTTTTCACGTTAAACCCTGACAGAGAACCTGCAGGTCGCTAGAGGCAGGCGGGGGCGAGGCGAGGCTGAGAAGTCGGCAAGGTCATTCCGAGTGGGGAAGACTTTCAAGCTCGGGACGCCAGGGAGGATGTTGTCATCGTGGCCTTTACGGAGAAAGGCACATCCAAGGTGCTGGGCTCGTAAAGTCCCGAGGCTAGAAGACCAAGGGGTTTTTATTCTGAGATGTTTACCCATCTGCACTTTAATAGGGAACATGGTAAATCACACTCACTCCTGCCCTTCAGCACTCAGCCACCTCATCTTCCTAGGCCGGCGACCTCGGTTCAGGGAGGGAGGTGAGCCGGGATGAGCGCTGAGCTCCTGCCCAGCTGTTAAAGAGAGATCACGTCTGTGAAAAGAACTTGGACACTCACGAGTCAGTCATCCGCTCCTTTCTAACACGCCGCTCGTATTCTGAAACGACTGTTGTAGCTAAACTAACAGTGCCAGCTTGAAGCAGAAAAAACTCACAGCACTTATCATCGTCTCTGGGATGACGGTACCATGTCACCTACAGAGGTAACGAAAATGAAGCACAGAACAAAGATAAATCTTCAATATATTCCTCAGAGCAAAGAGAAGAGACTGCGTGGAACTATTTCTGCCTTTTCCTCCCACACTGCTAGACCGACTGACGTGACATGAAGGCAGAGGATGAACAGCTCCCGCGGGAGGACGCTCGGGCTGGAAGGGTCTCTGTCGTCGGCGTGGGGGGCGCACCGCGGGCTCGGAGGCTGGATTGGCGGCCGAACCCTTCCGGTACCGGGCAGCTCTGGCCAAGATATTTGGCTTTCCAAACTCTACTTTCTATTTGTAAAACAGTAAAGATTCTGCATGTTTCTTCTACCTCAAAACTGTGCTAAGTACAGAAATAAGTATGTAAAAAAAAAAATTGAGTTCTAGGAAGGAAAGGCCTAATAGGCAATAAGGGAGCAGATCAATGACAAAGCGCACTGATTGAACAGTTCTTTAAAATGTCGCCGTCATGATTAGAATGTCACTCGACCAGAGCAAAGAGCGGGCCATCGAAGTAAAAGCAAGTGACGGAGACGCGGCAGCGAAGCTCACACGCGCACAGTCTGTCACCCGGCGGACGAACTTGGCCAGCCAGGCATGCGCGGCACGGAGCTGGCTTTCAGAGCCCTGGTTCCTGAGCAATTACATTTTCCTACCTTCCTTCATTTTTTTTTTCATTTCTCCCTTCCTTCCTTCTCCTCCTCCCCTTCTTTGCACCGAGGGCTTACACAGACACGGCCCTCGAGTTGCTTCCAAGTCAGGTCACTTAAACAGATGACTGAAGTTCCATAATCGATAAACGTAACGAAGGGAGCGTCTGCTCTGGCCGGGTGCCCAGGTCTTGGCCCACGGCACTGCCACTGGACTCCGGACGGCTGTTCCCAAGGCAGCTCCGACGGGGGCGGGGGAGGAGAAGGCCCTGAGAGACGCGCCAGCCAACGGCGGCCCAGTCCGTCTCCTTTTGTAAGTTTTCTCTTCTATATACCTGTCCTTTTCCCTCGAGCCCCCTTTGGTTTTCCAATTGTCAAGGAAGGAGGAAGAACCATATGCCAAGGCCGATTATAGTGAACATTTTTCATTTACTATCCATCAAAATTAAATATTTATTTCTTAGGAAAATCATCCCGTAACGGTGGACGAGTAGAAGCCGAAGGACCATTAGGAGAACAGTAATAAGATGACAAATCAAGACGAACCACTAGAAGTGTTTCTAGGAAGGGGTTTCTATTCTAAAATGCCAATTCCAAAATAGTATTTTGGAATAAAAGTGAGGTTCTACCTGTGTATGAGTAAGGGGAAAAAAATGCTCCAACCCATAGAATACAGAATCCCATGACACCAAATGAGCTGTTCCCATTCCATCATTCGCCAAATTCAGAGGCTGAATTATGCATAAATATACACAACAATGGCTGAGGAGGCCGGGCCAGAGCTCTCACCTGGCGTGACCCCGGAGCACTCACCTGGAGGGCCCGGAGCACTCACCTGGCATGACTCCGGAGCGCTCACCTGGCGTGACCCCGGAGCTCTCACCTGGCATGACCATGGTCGGCGGGGCCGCGGCATCGGCACTCAGGCAGAGGCGTCCACCTTTGGCTAACCTATCACACAGCAAGGTGATGTGCTTCTTCAGGCGGCTTGTGTCTTTGGGGACGTCCAGTCGGCTGCCGAGGGTCAGGGCCTGCTCCTTTGAACTCTTCGATAGGCAGGTCTTCAAGAGGTGGGAAATGGCAGCATCCACCGTTTCTTCCCAGCCCTGGATGGAAAAGCCAATTCTGAATATGTGCAAAGATGATAAATGAACAAAGGAGGCACTTCGCCGTTATCTCAATAGAAGATCACGAAGATCATGAGTGTTTGTGTGTTCAAGTGTTAGGGACTTGTTAAGGGCTTAGTGCTTGGAACATTCCAGGCCAGTCTGGTTTTGAATTCTAGTTCTGCCAGCTCTTTGACCTTGAACAAGTTGCTTAATGCTTCTTAGCCTCATCCTCATCTACAAACGAGAATACTAACAGTCTGCACCTGCAAGGGCTGGGTGATTAAACGGGATGTACTTTAGAAGCGTTTAGGCCTGGGCCAGGTGCGAGCAGTCAGTAACAATCATCATGTCAGACACAGGTAAGTTTGATAATCGGGATGGAGAAGCTGCCAGGCCTTCAGTGCATTCTGCCTTATGCTTCTGCTGAAGGGGAGCTGGTCAAGACGGGGGGGGGGGGGGGGGGGGGGCGGGGAGGGGGGTGCTATCTGGAAGGAGCTGGAATGGAGAGAAAACCTTGGTGTCTCTTGGCAATTGATCCCACTGCCTTGGGGTTGCAGGAACCTATTTCGAGAGGGATTTCATGAGACATGAGCCTACCTAATCCCACTTCACTGCCCAGGTGACAAAAAGTGACACAAGGAAAGGAAGTGGGCCATTCACCCCACTTTTGCTGCGAACAGCGTGGCTGTGCTGCAGCGAAGACCTCGAGAAGTGCCTGACGCCTGAGCACATGCGGCTGCAGCCCCAGGGACGCGATGCTGGGCAGGGGCCCCAGCATGGTCGGGGAGGGCCCCAGCCCCGGCCGGACAGGCACGAGGAGGCGGCACCCCCAGGTAGCAACAGAACAAGGATCAGGAGGTCTGCTCACAACCTCCCACCGGGCTTCCCCGGGGGTTCCCAGGGAATATGGGGGAGGATTTTACAGGGGTCTCGAGGTCCGAAGCACCACAACAGGGAAGCGTGAGTGCACCTGAGTGTTACTGCCAACGTGACTCTGTTTGTACCCAGACTGGTAAGACCTAGGGCACCATGGGCCTGACCATCAGAGATAAAGACGGCAAATGATTTATTCTCATAGAACAACGCGGAAAGCCCAAGCCCCTTACATAAGAGGCGAGAAACCCGATAGTCAGAAAGGAGCCCCTAGAGACCTCGCTGTTAGCAACACTCCGTCCTCGACCTTGTCAGCCTAGCCACCTTCCAAACATGCAGATCGGACCGGGTCACTCCCAAACTTCGACTCCTACGCCCAGACGTTCAGGTGAGCATTTAAAGTCCTTCCTGTGCCAGGCCCTGCTCCGTTCTTTCTGTCCACTGGCCCCTCGCTCAGGCCATTGCACGTGCTCGAACACCCCCCCGCACACACCCCCCGCTGCAATGCCCCGTCTCCACCCTGGGCCTGGCCGACTCCCACTTACAGCTCGGCGCAGGCTCTGCTATCCAAGGAGAGCATCCAGGGGCCCTCTTGGGGGCTCTGAGACCTCACACACCCCGCTGGTCACAGCACTGCCCACCCTGTGCCGTGCTCACTGTCTGATTGCCCAGCTACGGGGCGTGGAGTTCTCCACACTGCGCCTGGTAAACAGAGGTGGTCAAGAGATGTGTTCCCTGGACAGAGAGACGGTGAGATATAGAGCCGGCCTTAGCGCTGGAGGGACTTTGGAGATCGTTAGTCCAGACTTGTGGGATTCTACCAGGATCCTTTATGCAAGGGCAGCCACGGCCTAGGCACGGCTGTCTTGAGGATCCAAAACTACTGCTTTTGGAGGTGGTTAATTACTTTCAGGGACATGTGTAGCCAACAGACAGCTCTTCTTATACTGAGCCAAGATCTGCCCACTGGCCCTTGTCCTACCCTCCGGAGTCGTGCAGAATAAATCTGGCCTCTCTTCCACATGACAGCCCCTTCTGTCTGTGAAGACGGCAATCCTGTACCCTCTCCTCCAGAATAAACATCTCTGGCTCTTCCATATATAAACACGGTTTTGAGTTTTCTCTCTGTCCTGACCTCTTGTCTTTGGATGAGCTCCAATTTTAAACACTTAAAAATTTACACGGCTAACTACAGAATCCCAGACTGACACCAAGAAGCCAGGCTGGGCCTAGCACAGCAGGGTAGGGCCCAGCAGCTCCTCCCGTCGACTGAGAAGTCCCTCGGCCAGCCTGGCCTCTGGTCGCCTCTGCTCTCTTGGCAGCTGCACTACACACTTTTAGTTCACAGTGAGGGAACAGAGCACTTCTCCACATCCACCACACATCTTCCTTCCAGTCTTACACAGCTGGTTCTTCAGACCAAAGTGCAGCCTCTCTATCCACTAGAGAATGTTTTCACTCTATTGACCCATTACAGATGCCACTAGGCGGATGAGGAAACAAATCAATTATTTTAGATTGATTTCGAAAATCCTTTTAAGAGATGTCGAAGACTATAAAAATAGCTTCCCACCCCAAATCATTAAAGAATGATAAACCACTGGTTACTACAAAGGTATCTCTCTATGCAACTGACAAAATCTAAACTCGACAAATATCTAAAATTGAATTTGTATTTCAATAATAATTGGAAGAAGTAAATGAAGACAGAATAGTAACCCATGTGTCACTGGAGAGGACACCTTTGCAAGGTGCTTTCACAGCCATTGCTGAAGACCCGTGGAGGACCAGCCAGAGCCCTTGTGCGTATTTGGCATCTGTGAACTCTGTGGTCACCACAGCAGGAAAGCGGCTCCTACTACTTTATAGACTGTTCATCGAAGCAAGCTACTGCTTTCACGAGTAGGTTACAGTAGCATATTAGATCATTTAAGTAGATATGGCATTTAGTTAATATAGAGGTTCTACAGAATAGCTTTTCCCATTGCCAACTTGCAGATCTAGTGAAAAATCATGTCATGTTTAGGTATTTGGCATGAATATTTCTTTACTATAATGAGGTATGATGCCAATTCTTCAGCAAGATTGCTACTAAAATATAGAGTTATTATTTGGAGGGTCTAAACTGCTATATAAACTCAAGTACAATAATGAAAAAGGAATGTTTATGAGACAAACGAAGAGCCTTTGAAATGAGTGTTTCATTAAATAAAAATGCAGTGTGATAATTCACTGATCAGACACGTAGCATACTTAAATGATGAAATGTGAAACAAAACTATGTGGAAATCTAGAATCTCAGATGTGAGAAGTACCTTACAGATAAGCTATTTTAAAACCTAAAACCCCTGACAGAGTTTAGCTGCACTACAAGCAGAAAACACAGGCTGCTTTCAAACAACCTACTTTGATCCTCTTTTCTTTTAATGTATGCATTCACTAATTTATTTCTAATCATTGGTTTTTTAGGTCATAGATATGAGTGACCAACTTGGTTTACTTATCCATAAGTTAAAAATCATTTTTTTAAATTTTTTAAAATTTATTTTCCAATCACTATTGACTTACTATATTGTATTAGTTTCCGGTGTACAACATAGTGATTAGACATTGATACCTTAGGAAGTGTTTGATCCTCTTTTTTTAAGCTTATGTTCTGCGTTTGAACCCAAAGCTTTAGATAGAGGAACACCAGGTAGATTACCTGAATTATCATGAATATGGATAGCCATATTCAATTTGTTTTTTTTAAATTAAGTTTACTGGGGTAACATTGGTTAATACAATTATATAATTTTCAGGTATGCATTATCATTTGACATCTGTATATTCTATTGTTTACCACCCAAAGGCCAGTTTCTTTCAGCTACCATGTATTCGACCCCCTTTACCCACTTCACCTTCCCCCAACTCCCCTATCTTTGACCCCCCTTTACCCCTCTACCTCCCCACTCCCATTCCCCCTACCCTCTGGGAACCACTAGTCTACAGTCCATGTCCATATTCGGTTTTAAAACAAAACATCGACAATGTCCCACAGTGCCCATCACCTAGACTAAGCATTAACAGTTGCTCTAGGAAAAAGCTTCTCGTCAAATGCACAATTCAATAGCAACTTACGAAAAAATTAAGAGTGGAAAGTCAAATTGATCAGGAAGATTCCAGAGGAAAGCTCCTTCTGGTGATGGTAAATTAGATAATCTGGAGCAATTATCTCCATAAGACTAACTAGGAAGATATATAAAAACCATTTCTTTGAAGGTACAGGGAAGCTAACAAGATAGTGATCACAGGTGGAGATCCAGGAAACAACAGAGGCCCAGGAAAGTCAGTCCTGAGTTTGATGCTTCTCCCCCCACCACCACCCCAAGGTCATTAGCTGCCTGCGGGGCCTAACGTGCACCACCCGCCCTTCCCTTATTCACCACCGCACAGTGACTTACTCTGGCTTATTTATCTCCACGTAAGAGGCAGCATGGGTCATGGAAAGTGCGTTGGAGTAGGAGTCAGAGACCTGGGCTGAATTGTGGCACCTTTCCTTATGAGCCATATGTCTCTGAAAACTCGTTTTACCTCTCTGAGTCTCAGTTTGCTCATCAGAGCAAAAAAAAAAAAAAAAAAAAAAAAAAACAGAAAAATTATTTCCCTTGCCAGGTGCTTGTAGATTTAATGAGACACATTTAGCGACTGCAGGTGCATAATTCCATACTGTTCTTCTTATGTGTAAGATCCTCCCGAAAAGTTTATCTTTTCTAGACTGGTCCCTATGAATGACAACCGTAGCAGAAATGACAGCAACGAGAGTAAAACTGGGGGACCTCATGTGTTAGGAAACGTGCTAAGGGTTTTACGAATGTTATTCTGGCTAATTCTTACCATTCGTCTACGAAGTAGGTACGGTGACTTCCAACTAAGGCTATAGATGCAAAGTATTTTCACTACGAATGACACACTTATTAAAAGTGAGAGCCCTTAGGGATCGAGGACTGTGTGGCTCCAGATCCGGGGCTCTGGGCCACGGTGCTACAGAGCACTTCCTTCCCACGGCAAGTGTGTACTTTCGATCTACTGTCATCAGATCATCTTGGGCTCCTTTTACGAAACTGGCCCTTGGAAAACATGGTATGAGGTCTTCCCCCAGAAAATGTAAGGTCGCAATTAAAATAGTCATGAAATCAAAATTTAAATTAGCTTCTTTTTTCATGTCAATAACTGCACATAATTAAATGAGATGTTATTGCATAATCAAAAGGCACTATGATCTGTGTCGGTTTAGATGGGTCGAACTTTAGAGAGAGTCCACCAAAGCTTTTAGCACTTGCACAGACTACTGAAACTGACATCTAGGAATGGCTTGGGGATGCCGTGTCCCCTAAAAACGTAACTCTGATGAACCTAACTTATAGATGCTCACTTCAAGGACTCATTACTGACAATACCTGGAGAAACCACTCCTGTTATGGAACCGTAACACACACGGGATCACAGACTCCCCAGGTACCCACGTATCGGGCAAAGCCCGGAGAAAACTTTACTGAAGCTAGGACAAGAAAAGAACCATATGAATAAACTAAAAACATCAACTTTTCCACTGATACTCAAGGAATAGCCAAACCCAGGAAAAAACACATCTAAAAATACATGAAACCACTGATTTCAGTGAAATTGGTAAAGCAAATACTCATGACAGAAGAATAACAGCAATTCCTTATTTTCTTGCGAGGTAAAAGCTAAGTGCTTTCCAGGATGTAAGATAAGAAGATACAGATAGGAAAAATGTTACGTTTTATTACTGACATACATGCACGCAGAGTACTATCCTATGCCAAGCAATACAACAGAAGTAGGAAAAATTACCAAATTCCCGGAACAGATGTGATCGAGTAATTAATATATCACGTCGGACTATTATTAAACCTGTAAACATCAATTCGCCTAAAAGTTTCTGCTGACTCTGAACAGAAGCTGCTTAACTTCTAGCAACATATGACTGGACCGAGGGAAAAAAATGAAGCACTGAGCTAAATCGGAAAGGAAAATGTTCATTCAGAATGAATAGCAGAGACTCAGAATAAAAATCACGAAGGCAACAGCGGCACGTTCTGAAATGCTGCCTCGACGACGCCCTCCCTCAGGGCACACGGGACGATGCTGTGCAGAAAAGTAGAGCAATGACCTACAGCTGAGAGGCAGGCGAATCGAACCCTGAATGTGGAGACGTGTCAGGAATCCCTTTCCCAGTTTATGCGGCTCATATATTTCTTCTTCTCCAGGTGGAAGAGTGACATAAAATGTATGTCCCGATAAGCCTAAACGAGCTCTTTCGATAATTACTACACACTTCAAGGGATTAAAAAAGCCTGATGTCACGATTTAATTGGCAGTGTTTCTGCTTTCCAAGCGGTCCGTTAAATCATGCTGTGACTTACAATCGATGGCGTCTTACTGCTGAAATACAGTAGTGACATGGCAATAGCCGCCAATTCTTAGACTCGCAGACAATTAGTCCTCGCGAGGATCTGAAGAGGTCCGCGAAGGCCGCCTTCGTGACACCTGCTCACCTGTCACGGACGGTTTCCCAACGAGGTCGCACATGCAGCGCGGTTTTTAAAATACGGTTTAGCACCTCCGTATTTGATCTTCCAGATGACACGAATCACCAAACATCAAAACTCCCAAATCTGAAAATGATGCTGAAGATGCCCAAGGGAGAGGCTCAGTGTATGGTCTAGTTCACTGGGACCAAACAAGCAATGTCATTTTCATTTACCTTCTGTAGGAAATAGAATTTGGATATGTCCTATTGAAGAAGAAAAATCTTATTTTATATCTATATCAATTAGATATATAGATATAGATATATAGATATAGATATAGATATATTTCATCCAAGAGTTATCGTGTTTTGGTAAATCGTTTATAGTAGGTCTAATGAGGGCCAAATTACACAGTAAAAAAATATATACAGTAGAAGAAACGATGTGCATGAGATGTGAAAGCAAATTCCACATGCACAGCCCCGGACCGGCCCTCCCCAGCCCGACTGTGCACGAGGCCGCGAGCCTCTGCTCCAACGCCTCCGAACCGGCAGCCTCCTCACCCTGTTCCCACCGAACTCCAGGCATGCCTCCACGAGAGGGGCCTGGAGAGCCAATTCACTCACTTCCTTAATGCCTTGTCTTTCCCCTGTACCATGTGTTTACTGGTTCAGTCGGAATATAACGTGAAAGTAAGCGAGCTGAAACCCAAACGGAATGGCCATTCTCATCCCTCTTCGAAGCAGAAGCAGCCCTTGGATCTAGTCTAGTTCACCACTGCACTGAGAGGAAACCAATGCCGAGAGCTCCGTAATCTGCCTAGGAACGCAGAGCTGGTCAAGTATTTGCTCAAAAAAAAAAAAAAAAAAAAAAAGGGATCTGAACCCCAGCCTGACATAACACAAACCACAGTTTGTGTTTCCCAACTATTAGCATTTAAGTTGCTTTCAGTATTTCGTAATTATAAACATAAACATTATGGTACCAAATGGATTTTAGTTTACTACTTTCAGTGCATTAACTTAAATTGCTGAGCCAAGGTTGGATTAGTTTTATGACCCACATTTTCCTAGAGGACTCTCTGGAACAAATGTATCAGAAATAGGTGGGTAGTTCCGTTTCACGACATGTCTGTCAGCACTGCTCATTCCCAAATTTGGCTAAATCCATACAGGTGAAGTGTACCTAATAGTTGTTTTCACCTGCATACATTCATCACCGGTAAGACTGAAAATTTTTACCGTTACTGATTTGAATTACAGGATATGTGAATGAATATACGTGTAAATCTGTGTGTGTGCTGGGCTGGCTATCAATTTATATCTTTTATCATCTGTACAGAAGAGACCAGGTTTTGCTCTTATAGAACCCAAAAAATATTTGAGGTTGCTTGCAAAATGGAAGTAGAATGCTTCCTTGAAAAAAAAAATGATTTAAAAAAAAGTATACAGTTTTTGGAGGAGACTCTGTAATTATATGAAACATTGCAAATATATATGCAGTACCAAGCAATGCCCAGATACTTGCATCCACCTATATGTTTAATTTAAACTTTAATTCTGTGGGGAAATAGAAGAATCTATCTTTGTACTTATTAGAAGACAAGCACATAGACAGTTTTAGAGTATATAATGAGAGCTACATTATGTCATACCCACAAGTGAAATTCTCAAGAGAATGAAAGCCAGAGTAAATACGGAGGGAATGAAAACTGACCTGCCTCCCAAAGAGGGTGGACAGAGGGGTGAACCGAGGACACTATTTTAGGTAAAGAAAAAAGCACGATTAGCCCTGGATTGATGGAAAGAACTGTGTACCCGAGGGAAAGTCAGTTTTCCCAGAATGAAGCAGAGAACCCGGGAGTCTCAGAAAATGATACGGCGGAGCCAAGCGACTGGAAGTCCTGGATGCCTGGCACTGGGACCCCAACTGAGCCCGGGGCGAAGAGAGCCACGGACGGCGAGCGGGCGTGCGACAGGAGAGCCACGCGCTGCGTCCGGCGGGGTCGTGCAGCTTCTGCCGACGCAGGGACGTGGGCAGAAAGGCTCATCCAAACGCCACCGCGGGAGGCCGGGGAGGACAGGAACGCGGGCCACGGGGGTTTCTCAGAAACGGGCCCTAACGAGCAGGAGCGGGCCCGGCGACTGAGCAACCCTGCCACGGCAGCTCTGCGCGTCGTGACAGCTCAGAGCGGGCGCTGGCTTTAGAGGAACGAGTGACTGACGGCCACGTGCACGCTCCTCAAAGAATGCCATGTCCCAGAAATGCCAGCATCTGCTCGTGGTGATCAGCAGACTCGGGCTGGGCTGGGCACAGATAGGAACTTGAGCTAACGTC
Source organism: Rousettus aegyptiacus (assembly GCF_014176215.1). Classification (NCBI taxonomy): domain Eukaryota; kingdom Metazoa; phylum Chordata; class Mammalia; order Chiroptera; family Pteropodidae; genus Rousettus; species Rousettus aegyptiacus. The sequence goes on along the minus strand of NW_023416288.1, from coordinate 39,193,114 downwards.
GATACACTCGCAGCCAGGAATCAAATGCGTAAGCATCGTGAGGGTGACGATGAGCACTGCTCTCCTCTCTGTGGCCGTGCGAGTTGTACTTAGTTACTTATAGTTAAATTCCACCTCATTCCACAAAGGGTCTGAGCTGGCACACTGTGAGCCTGAAGCTTCGAATAACCAATTCTTTGTTCATTTGTTTAGTCTCTTTATTGTTAAAGGCATAGATAATATTAAATGTGTTCATTAAAACATTGTTTCATATTTGAGACACATAAACGAAGTTTAAAAAAATATGCATCCTGACTTGTACAGCGTATTCTACCAGGCTCCGAGTCTGACCTATCTCAACGATTTCAATTCTGAAACAGCAAGCGAGTCATCGGAAAGGCTCTGAAATACGTTACACTGATTCTAATGAAGCAGAAGAGAGTTGCATCTAACTGGCAAGGACACAGAGTATGTGGCCATTGTGAATATAAAACTAATTCCTGCATGCTTAACTTGCTGGCTAAGATCATGGGAATCACCAAAATATTTACTTTCTGCTCTATGTTCCCATAGACGGTTGTAATTGCGATGACACTTTAACACTCAGAAAAGGCAGGCTTGAAACTGACACCAGACTTCCGCCCTTTGTTTGCCTTTTACGAAGAAGTCATTAATAACAGTAATGATTAGCCATCTCGGTCATCACTCAATCCAGACAGGAGGTACAATGGCCCTCACATTGAATCTGACCTGTGACGTAGACGCCTTCGAGCCTTGTAAGTGAGCCTCGATAAGTCCCTCCACACAACAGGATTTCCTATTATAAACATCTGTTTTCTCACATGAACCATGCTGAACATGTTAAAAATAAGTTCTCTTTCCATATCAGTTTATAAAAGGAATAATCAATCAAGAAGTAAGGCTGAAGTTTCAAATCTCCATCTTAACTTTCCCAGGGGACTTTAAAGTTCAAAACTAGGGGAGGTAACTACTAGAACCTTAAAACACAATGAAGCTTTTCTTTTCATATACACTATATCCACTAAAGATATTAAATGCACTTTGAAAGAAAAGAAAAAGTCAGGCGAAATGCTATGCAATAGGCCACTATTCCTTCCCCCTCTAGGCCCGTGTGCAGCCAGGTCCCAGACCAGAGCACTGCTGTTCTTCCCGGCAGAGTCCTCTGAGTCGGGCAGAACACAGGCCGATGTTTAGGGCGAGGCCGAGACGGCCCGTTGGGAAATGCCAGCACTGCTCCTCCTTGCTCTCCGGCCATCTGCTGGACCTCACGTTGAAGAATCTGAGTCATCTGAGCTGTTTACTAGGAAAATGAGAAGCAGATCTGTACAGAGAACAGGAAGGCAAAGAGGAGTCATCCACATACCAACTCCAAGGGGTAGTGACTACCTACCATTCAGAAGGATTCTGGGGCCATGAGCAAGCGCAACGAGAGAGAATTCCTGATGACCACCATGTCTAGCGAGGCCATCCGGGGGAGGCGCGGCAGCACTTGGGCCCGCTTCCTCCCGCCCCCCCACCTTTATGTGGGTGCACACGCGCATCTCCCTAGATGAGTTTCTTGTTTCCGGGGGATCGCCTGGTTATCACGCGTAGGACCAGGCTGATCCCAGGATACCAGAAGTTAGGGCTCCTAACGCAAACGCCATGACACAACATGAAGCCAGGGCCCTACCCTACTTTATGAATTTGTTCAAGTGTGCGGAAGTTCTTCGCCCGACTAGCCAAGCCCTTCCTCTTACCGACTGACAGAACCACGCGGCAGAGTCTCCCGCAGCGATGGAAACGTTCTGCACCCGCGCGGTCAGACACGGCAGCCACTCGCCACAGGTGACAGGTAGGAAATCCAGTCACGGCTAGTGAGCCTGAGGAACTGAAAGTTCGGTTTTATTCCAGGACCGTATGAGACAGCCGGTATGCTGATGGCCGAAAACGATTAGAATACGTTTGCTTGCCATGCCGAAGTACCTCCACGATGGGTCTAAGTCTGTTTTGTTTGTTGAGTTATGCTAAGTGTCTAGAATACTCAATAAACAATCACCGAATGAATAAACGACTGGATCAACGTTTGCCATGTTAGGCAAATGCAGAGAGTCCCGTACAGCATCACGGGAGGCGGATGTGTGTAATGTCACAATGTCACAATGAAGTCCTCGCTCAGACTGAAAGCAGTAACACGACCCGCATTGATCTAAGTAGAGATGGCGTTTTCTGCAGAATTTCTGTAGCTGGTCAAGAGAAACAGGTTTCAATTCTGCATTGGGAATTCAAATCCTCTAATACACCCTCCGTCCCTAACTTGAAAAGTAAGAAAACAACCTGCTTGGAATTGCCCTACCAGGTACTCTGACGAAACTATTTTAGGCGAAACCTCATCAGCACAGGCGCGCAGTAGGGAGAGTACCATGTCACCCAATCCGCTGCTGAACTGAAATTAAGAGCTCTTTTTGGAGATGTGAAATGGAACACTAATGTTTCTCTTAGAGTAGAGGGGGTATTCCTACAGAACACATTTGGCACGTATAACTCTTAGCACCTTTAAAAAATCACATAAAATAGTCTGCAATACTAGCATTTATTTGCCCCCAAAATAGTATTGAGAAGTAGCAGAAATGGAGAGACATTACCAAAGAGAGCAAAGAAAGCAGTGATGTATTCTGTTCCAAATGGGATGGGACTTAAAAAAAAAAAAAATACTGATAATATAGTGCAAAGCACATTACTTTTCGTTATCGGTATAATGAATTCTAAATATTTTTGCTTGGTGAACCTGATATCATTAAGAAGAAAATATTCCAGAACTGATGATGGCATCTAGCCCGCATCTTGTAGCAATACAGCAAACCATCGTGCAGCGCTGTGCGAAACGTAAATAAAACATCTCTGAGCACTTCTTTCTACCACTCAATACTTCTGGGGACATCTGACCTTGAACTGAGAGTCTGCTGAAAATGTTGTCCACATGTCTAGAGTTCTCCCCCCTCACACATGTACTCTGCCCTCCACCCTCAACCGAACCATCTAAATTACATTCAGATTTTTGTGGTATCGTAATAACTTCAACATGGGATATATTTTCAACATTCTGGTCAGAGACTCCTTTCTTCCCCGCCTCGCCCTCCTTCCAAGTTATTTCAGGCTTGCATATTTCATTTTCACATCTCAGTGGGATACCCATCACATAGCATTTATTTGTGAGGTCTAAAGGCATAACGTCGGGGATTGTGAACTAGCATGTCAAAACCACATGCTGCATGCGTACGTCTTAAAGAATGAAAAAGGATTCCTTTTTTCTCAAGATATATAAGCTGTCTCAACAGTATAAGTCCAAAATGAATACCACAACCTAATTAAAGATGAAGAGCATAACAAGCAGTATTAAAATGTCTTTTTTGATTCATTCTTCTCCAAGTTATGTTTTTATCAAATGTCCTGTCTCGTTAATGACTTCAATAGACATAATGAGCATACACACCTTCTAATCTCTCCAAATTCAGAAGAGAGTTGAAAGAATCTTCCCCTAATGTTTTGGGAGGTACGACAGCAGAGAAAACAGAGGCAGGGCGGAAAGGGGCTTTGAGAAGATGCTAAAGACTTCTCCATTCACCTGTCGACAAGGGTGAACATACTCCTACATACTCCCTGCAAAATGAGGCTGTTTTTAAAGATCTCTGGAGTCAGAAATCCCACAGTTTCTCTTGGGACTCAATTCCTACACTTGAGTTTATTTTTTCTAGGAAAGTCTTCCTTTGGGTCTACCCATGCTTCGGGGCCAGATTCAGGAGCACGTGAGCTGGGCAGTCATACAAGGGCCCCCTGCTCAGAAGGGCCCCAAACTTGGTTTAATGCTTTGCTGTCGCCATCTTGAAATTCTTAATAATCTTCCCTCTGGACTTGTGTTCTGTCATTCCGATGGGACAATCCAGTGAGTGTGAGAAGGAAAGATATGCACGCCTCCTCCTCCGCTCTGCCCCTTTCACACACAGCCCCTTACGCTCACGATTCCCATGGCCCCGTGATGAGCGGGAGACTCACACCAAGTACAGGGAAGGCATGTCACATCCGGCACTGATGGCCCTGAAAGGCTTTTCACGTGAACCAGAACGTGTTTTGAAATGAATAAAGGAGGCGATCAATTCAAAGAAACGGGAATGACTAGGGAAGCCATCACCCCCTGTTATTGCCCTGTAACGTCCCCCTGTGGCGCGAAAAACAATACCATAGAAGGGAGGGAACTAGGACCACGCAGAGCTCCTTTGCCTTTCGGTCCTCCCGCACTCATCAGTAAGCCGCAAGTGCTAAGAGTCGGCAGGTGCGCACTTATCGAGGCGCGATCACGGACGGCTGCGTTGGCGCGGGTTCCGCGGTTTTGCACACGTGTGTGAGCTACGAAGTACGAGTCGTGCAACTGTGACGGTTCCCCATACGAGTTTGATGCTCTTCTATCTGTATTAACTGTCACTGCACAGTATAGAGATAAACGGTAAAATTCATGCTAACGATTTAATTTTTTTCTTATTTCGAACATAAAATAGCAAATAAAACACCACGATGAGAGGCTGCAGATAGTAAAAAGCTTTGTTTTTAGGACCTGTTCTAAAGTGCTTGAGCACTTTTTTCTACTTTTGTGAACAAGGAATCTATGTTTTCGTTTCGCACTGTGCCCTGTACGTTACTCGGCTGACCCGCCCTGCTCCTCACGCCCGCTTCACATCCGCGGAGTCTGATCTGCCAACTCACCTCCTGTTAACTATCACCGTCTTCTCCATTCACTCGCCCAACGAATATCGACTGCCCTAGGGTCGGGCACTGTGCCAGGTACCGAAAATATCAAATTAAATAAGACGTAATTCCTGCCCTCAAGTTAGTCGAGAAGACAAATAACCATAGAAAGGTAACAATACCTACCCTGCATGCCTTTAGTGCGAACTATAATACACGTAAATGGTATAAACCACTTCTAACAATGAGTAAGCACTCTGTTCAATTATCTCGTCAATTCTTATTACAACTTACAGGGTAGGTCATGATATTGTTTCCATCTTTTAACTATAGAAGCAGAGATTTAGATCACTGAAGAAACTTGACCAGAGGGACTTTGTCATTGGGTGGTAGAGGAGGGCCACCCAAGTCCCTCTGAGTGCTAAATCTGAGCTCCTAAATGATAATTATCGTTCTTAGTGATATAATCCTAAGCACTGTATTCTTTACTTTCTGTTATTACAATGTCTATATTTCTACCTTCTCAAAGGTCAATTTTAGCTATAATTTTATTTTATCAACCTGAAGAAAAGTGTATTCTATATTTTTAAAATTTATTTATTAGTATTTTATTTAGGATATAAATTATAGCTTGATTTTTTTTTAATCTGCCAATCCTTTGACCCAACTACAGAAAATTAGATTCAACTGACAAAGCTTATGACTTTCAAAATCATATTTGTGACTTTGTTTCCTAAAATGCAGTATACTGGTTAAAAACATGTACTTTGGAAGCAAACAGACCTGGGTCCAAATCCTGGCCTCTACCCCACTAGTTCTGGAAAGAGGCTTAACCCTCAAAGCCTAAATTTTCCCATATGCAAAAGGGGATGAAAATAGTACCTTAATTACCTTATAGGACCATGTGTAAATTTAATAAGATAATCCTTGTGAAACTCTTAAAATAATAACTTGGTACTTAGCAAGCACTCAAAAATGTTAGTTTTAGTACTATTATTTTTAGTACCATAGTCTCACATCTATGTTTAAAAATAATTTGAAATTACCTTTTTCTTGAAATAGTTTCCTCTGATACAAGCACTAAATTCAAGAGTCTCTAATTTCCAAGAAGTCTATTATTTCTTTGTAATGAAAGCATGCAAAAATTTACCCCCAAATGATTGCTGTTGGTCACAGATACCTCTACAATTCAAGGGATATAAGATGTTTTTATTTAAATAATCCTTCACTAAAAATTCCAAAAACGAACCTTCATTTTTCCCTTTTCATTCTAAACTGCCTATTCAAAGAATCAAGGGTAAAATGAGTTTATAAACTATACATAAAGAACTGTAATAATGCAATAAATTATTCCTGTCATGAGCACAGCTATTTCAGTTCTCTTCAACCCTTAAAGTGACAATTAAGTTTCAGAACATTGAGCAAATTAATACGGCTGAACTCTTTCCTCCCACGGAAAAGGAAAGGATGAGCCAGCCTGAAGGTCAACCGCCATCACCCAGGCGGTCGGGGGCCCATCCCTCTGGCTTCTGAGTGGTTGACGAGCACACAGAAAACAGACCGGACACCACCTGAAAATGGACTCTGTACCTGTTATACAATAGCTCTAGGGGAAAAGAAGGCCTTTATTTGACATTTTTACTTTGGTTTAAAGAAAAGGAAAACAGGGTTTAAAAAAAAAAAGAAGCCTTCGTTTGATATCTTACAAAACGTGACGGTCACGTGATAGCTTCCCGAAACCCAGTCCTTCCCGTGACGATGGCCATGTCTACTGCAGACCTGCGGGTCCTTACCAGTTCCTGAGCGTCCTGCTGCAGCGGCAGGAAGGCCGCTTCCAGAATAGCAACCTGGTCAGCACTGAGCTTCTGCCACAGCCCGACGAGCAGAATCACCAAGTGCGAGGCACTTCTCAGCCTGATGAACGCCTGGAACAGGTTGTCCTGGTTTTCCTCGACAGCATCTGCTAGAGCGATCACCTGCAGAAATCAGGAACTTCGGTGAGGGGTGATTTCACAGTTCTTGCGCCCTCGACAAATTACATTTGGCACACTCCTGTTTTTCCTTAAAACAACTTGATGAGCTTTGTCTCCCAAAACACAAACTCTGTTGAGTAATAAGAGAGTTATCAGTCATCTGTTCACTTCCTTCTTTAGAAAGAAAAATAATAAAATGTCTGCAGCAATTCCAAATCCGTATGGCCCGGAGATAAAAATATCCACGAAGTCAGCTTCATGGGGACATTGTTCACCACTGACTGACCTTCTACAGTACACGATAATATAAGTAACCTCTAATACCGTTATTACAATCTTTAATACTAGCCAGAGATGGATGAAGTTTTAAAATTCGTATCAAAATACTGCATTTGCCTTGTAATTTAAAACAACTGCATTACACCCTTATCAGAAAATAACTATCTTCCTCTGATTACTATTCTTCATATGTTTCATGGTATTGGGATATCTAATATCTATTATAGCCAAAGGATAGATAATGTTCAAACATTTAACCAGTAGAGTAATGTGTCATTTTTAACACCAGTGTCAGGCACCAGATCATAGGGATCTGAAAGAAAAGAAATTTCAGGGTGTGTTAGCTTTACAATGCCAAATCTACTAGGATAAAATTGGCAGGAGTGAGTAGAATTGGCTTTTTTTTTTTTTTTTCCAACCTCTTGAATAATCCCATGGAAAAAAGAAGCGAAGCAACAATTGGATGGAAAATCCGAGACTGCCCATTGGTGTTCTATTTTATTGTAATGTCTTGGTGAATTCTGTGCTCATTAAAAGTACGGAACTGACTGGCCCAGAGGACCAAGGTGTCTGACAGCCCCCGAAACAGAAACGGCGAGAGCCAGAGCCACACGAGCTCCTTTCTACACGTCCCCACCAGGCTGAGGGACTGGAGCTCAGATGAGTTGCAGAAGTCCAGTGTATGATGATCCATTTGGTGGTATTTCACGGGCTATTGACGCTGGCCCAAAGGGCTTGTTAAAACATCATCATTCAAACAAGTAGACGCTACAACTGTATGTCTCCCAAATTCCATGTGGGGCAAAGGGCTACAGGGGAGCAGCCCTCAGGGTATCTGGGGAAAAGAAGGAGGTTAGGAAAAGATAAAGCAACTGAAGGTCCTGGCTTGACAGTGCTAGGCAGACCGGGATCCTCTGCCACTCGGCCGAGGGCCTGCCGGAGTTATAAAGGCGGATTCAGCTCTGCAGGGAGCCCTGGGGGTCTGGACCAGGGTCAGCGGAACAATACAATGAAGTGCATGGCTTACTATGTGCCTAGTACTGGGTCGCTTTCCATTTGCATTGAAAAGGAGTACGTGATATTTTACAGCCCATGAGGATCTTATAATCTCTTGGACAGAAAACATACATGTACAATTAGTGGAAAGAAACGTTACTGTCATAATGTCCCAATTGTGCAGAAGAGAAAGTAAGTGCGAAAGAAGTGAGCAAAGGGACAGATTATGATGAGCCGGAGTTAATATCCCTGGAGCCTTCTTGACTCAAATGAGGCTTGGAACTCATCTCTTCCCCATTACTTCAAGAAGTCCCCTCGAAGACAGAGAGAGAAGCCACTTGTCTTAAACCAAAACATCTGGAATCATCTGCTTCCCCCACCCTCACCATGACTGCCGCTGACTCCTGTTAAAGTCTCAGTCTATACCTTTTTCTTCCTGTGACTGTTACCAATTAAGCCTCATCGTGGGGGTCATCATATTATGGTACAGATGCTTATTGTCAATAAATCCAAATTATACAAAGATCAAGGTCATAAACACTTCCCGAGAGCCAGGTATGTGCATGAATTTGCGGGAAGCACTCTAGGAAGTTCCATGGCGACAGGGCTCATCTCCGCGTTCAAAGGCTTGATAATGGAGGAAGGAGAGCAGGTCAAGGAGGCCAACGCTGACAGTGTAGGGAAGACGTACAGACTCTAAAGGAGAATGCTACTAACACGATTTACTTACTTATTTATTTTTTTCTATCGTTCAGCCAGGCGCCACTGGCTGGCCTGGGGCCCAGAGGCGGATCGGCCTCGGTCCCTGCCCTCTGGAGTGTTATTGTTAGTAACACTAATCCTCCCGGTGCATGGGGCGCAGACTGCAGGCCGGGCTTTCTGCTCCATGCCATCAGGTACCGGTGCCTTCAGGAGTCACACCCGCTGCGACGCAGTTGGCATGATCTCTATCTCACAAATGCCATCTCTGAAGCCCAGCAGGTGAAAGGCGTTTGCTCTGTGCTGCGCACAGGGCGTGCAAACTGTGCTGAGAAGGGCTCCTTGCCCGGTTTAATGCCCGGCTGTCTCTGTCTTGAAATTCTTAATACTTCTGGTTTTAAACTTGTGTTTTGTAAGTAAAGTCAGCAGGATGATGGAGCAGGCCAGGAGCAGAGGAGATCTGCTCAGTAACTCCTACGCGTTAAACACTCTTACATTTGCATTTAAAACTGGCATTGTACAAGATTAATGGTCAAATTCATGGTAACGATTTGAAATTTTAATTTTTCCTCTCTTGGAATGGCATTAAATAGAAAATTAAAAATGCCATCAGAAGGTGCAAGAGACCACTGAAGAAAGGAAAAGCTTGAGATTTTAGTAGCTGTTTTAACAGCAGTTTGTTCCTGTCTTCTAACAAGGCCCCTTGAGTTTCCATCTTGCACCGGGACTGCACATTAAGTCGTCAGCTCGCCCATCACCTGGCACACGAGAGCGCGGGACTCAGACTGGGGGGTCTCTCACCCCGAAGCGTGAGACCCGAAGCACCTTATAGAGGGGGGCCTACCGACCCCCGAGGGCAGAGAACCTTCGAGAGGAACAGGTGAAGGAAGAGCAGGGGGGTGCGGGGTGCGGGGTGCGGGGTGCGGGGCCGGCCCCGCCAGCTCCTGCGGGCTCAGGGGAAAGAACCGAATGCTCAGTTTGGGGGAATTTTGTGAGCCAGAACCAGCTGTTAAAAACGATTATTACAAAACACACACACACACACACACACACACACACACACACACACACACACACACATAACCCAAATTACATAACCTTAAAATTAAATAAATTACATTAAAGCAAAGTCACAAATACGCAAAGCTCATTACTTCCTCATCATTTTGCTGTTCTGCGTGTCACCCCTGCGCGGGGCCAGCACAGCCCTGTGGGCTCCCGCACCTCTTGCCCTACCTCGCGTGGTGGAGGTCGACAAACATCACGCAGCCAGCCAGGATCCCCACCACGCGCTCCTCCCCAGACGGCCCGCTGTGGAACGTTCGCCAGCCCACCGCTGGGAAGCAGCACCTGACGTCTGTCTGTCCTCAAGGAGAGAGGCTGGAGAAGGGCGCTTGAAGAGTGAAGGCGACACCCTGAACACGTGCACGGAAGCAGGGAAGCAGAGGCTGCCGCTCGTTCGGGGACGAGCACACGGTCCAGTTCGGGAAGAGCTCTTACTGAGACAGAGGAGGGACCCTGGGCGGCTGCTGTGGAAGAGCCAGGACGTCGAGGTGAAGTGCACACGCTTCGCACTGTCGGCGCTGGGGAGCCACAGAGTATTCTGCGTGGGGGCATTACTGGACAGAGGGGGCCGGCTGAGCAGCCCTGGGATGACAGTAAACATCTGGGGCCTGGGCTGGGCTCCTCACTATCAAGGGGAGACTTTTACTAACTGTAACAGCACGTCAGTTCGCGGACCCGCCCAACCTGCTAAACGCAGCCGTGGCGGGGGAGTGACTTCTCAGCCCCGGCCACAGGGTCTTTGCTGAGCAGGTCCCGCAAGAAGCACTGTTTCCCTAAGTCTCAGCCTCACTGGATATCTTCCTGTGCCATTGTGGAAAGAGTCTGCTGTCCCCAAACGGTCGCAGAAATGAAAAAGAAAAGGGATAAGCAATTCCTTATGTCAACTACCCCCCAAGAAAAATCTTCCTGACCTACTGGCCAGCATGAAATACTAAACAGATCTCCATGCTCTCAATTTAGTTTTACACGTAACAGCCAGGTTTACTTTGTTCTCCACCAGAGCCATGTGAATTTAGCAGAATTAACATAAAAAGGGCTGGAAAAACTAGACCTATCAAGATTCGGATCTAACCAAGGCCTAGAAGAGTTCGCAGCTCACCGGGAACTGTGAGGCCGAGCAGCTGTCGGACTTAAGTTGGAGGGAGAGACCTTTCCCAGCTCCTCGCTGGCTGCGGAAGCTGTGTGCTCCCCGGCGTTCGACGGAATACAAAAACGACAAATGCTAACGACTTCAAACACAATGTATTGATGGCCTTCGTTTCACATTTTCCAAACTGAAGGTTTCCAAATAAAATGGAGACCCCCAAAGGACAGCTCTGTCCCACTGCCACATCGGCTGATGCCAAAGTAACGAGGCGGAGGCCCAGGGAGCTGCTTGCAGGAAAACGGTCCGCTCATAAAGTGAGTGTGAAATCAATCCCCAGGACTCCCAGCTGCCAACGCAGGCTCTAGGATTGGTTACAGGAAAGCAGCAGCAGCAGAGCAGACATGCATCACGCCCTGCGAACACGGACATGTCCAATTTCTTCGCCTAAACGTACGGCTGGATCTGCCTCCCAGTCTGGCGTAGCGCACAGAACCCCGCTGCTCTATCTGGCTGCCACCTCCTGGGCCCCGACTGTGGTCCAGGCACTGTGCTCGGGCCGCTGTACCCACATTATCGTTCGAGTGTCACGACTACCCTCCTGAGACAGGAACTGTTTATCCCCCAGACCCTGACTTTCTGATGAGGAAACCAACGTTTATGGCTCTGATGAGCACACAGATGGGGTGAACACACTGTCCATTGTCATGAACCAGGGTGGAGCAGGGCCAGATTCCTGTTCCGTTTTCTGGTTCCCCACTGGGTCATTCTTTCTGCTGCAGTGGTACACAAACGTACACAGCTGGCCCTAAAATAATCCAGTGGGTTTTTATCTTGATAAACAAAGATACTAAGGAAAAACACTACTAATGTATCACACCCATCACAGGCAGAGATGCTTAAGTTAAGCTTTCCCATTGGTGAGGCATGTAACATAAGGTCAACTCAGGTTGAAATTCCCAGGTTGGTTTCCACCGAATTACAGTATAAAGGAAATTAGTCCATAATCTGTAAAGGATGGGAGATTAACATATTATTCTTCTCTTAAGAAGGAGAGTTTTATCACGCTCCAGATAGCTCAAAGCATGACTTTAGAAGATGATTATTTTCTAGGGCTGCTCCTTCAGCAGAAACTACTTTTTAAAAAGGAAGGATTCATTTATTTTCTATAAATCCCAGACCGCTATGTTTCCAGTGATCTGAGCAAGCTGTTCTCCAATGATAATTTGTCAGCATCTACTGAGGGCTTTCTAGGAGCCAGGCACTGTGCTCACCTCGTTACAGGGATTATCTCATTTCATTCTCAAAATAATTTCAGTCTGCAGCCACGCCGCCCTGAACACGCCCGATCCCATCTGATTTCGGAAGTTCAGCAGGGGCGGGCCTGGTTAGTACTTGGATGGGAGACCACCTAGAAAGACCTGGTGCTGTGGGTGTAAAAAAATAATGATGATGATGATAATTTCATGATGTAGATGTCATTACTGTCCCCATTTTAAAAATAAGGAAACAATCACAGAAAGGGTCAAGCAGTTAGCAAGCAGCAGAGCTAGGGCTCACAGCAAAGCTATGTGACCCGGGAAACGTCGCCGAGTAACGCTGCCTGCGTTAATTTTCCGCCTGCACATCGGTTCCATCATAGGCAATATGTGGAGCAAATTCTATCAGAAACTCCCCAACTGGAGGTGTCGGCTTTGCTGACCCTTCTCACGTCCCATTATAAGTGAAGATAGGTTTATTTTAGTAAAAGGCCGGCACAGATGAATGAGTTTAAACAATGGAGTTGCTGTGATACACAGAAGTTTCTAACTCCCCTAGGGCAGAGCACTACGGGCTGGGTCAGGCGATGGCCGGGGAGTCGAGGAGACGGAGCTTCCAGGTCTGGCTTCTCGACCGAGCAGCTTCACGTCAGTGTTAAATTCACTTCCTTTTCTGGGCTCGGGTTCCATCACCTTTACAATGCAGGAAAGGGAAATACGATCTCGAACATCCAACATCGCTGTAAGTGTCAGACCCGAAAGCTTTTAAATTGCTTGTGGATGATCTGCTGTTTGGAGCTGTCCAGGCCACTTCCTCCCCTCTATATTCACACACATCCTGGGCTTCTTTTCTAACGTCTGTTGATTTAGAGTTTTTTGGTCCATAAAAGAGCAATAAGAATATTCTTCTTTGGCTATTTCATAAAACGAGAAGTTAATGAGGAAAAAGAAAAGATGGACAATACCCAGTGTTGGCGAGAACGTGGAGAAATCGGAACCCTCGGATGCTGCTGGTGAGAATGTAACATGGTACCGCTGTTTTGGAAAAGAGTTTGGCGGTTCCTCAAAAAGTTACACGTTGAGTTACCATATGACCCAACCATTCCACTTCTGGGTTGATGCCCAAAACAAATGAAAATATATGTCTGCTCGAAAACTCGTTTGCAAATGTGAATAGCAGCATTATTTATAATAGCCCAAAAGTAGAAATAAATGTCCATCGATTGATGAATGGATAAATTAAATGTGGCATACTCGTATAATGGAATATTATTCAGCCATAAAAACAAATGGAATACTTAACATTCTACTATAAGGATGAATCTTAAAAACATTATAAGTTAAAAAAGTCGGTCACAAAGGACTAAACATTGGATTATTCCAGTTATATGAAATGTCCAGAATAGGCAAATCTGTAAACACGGTAAGTAGAATGGCAAAGTGCTAATGGCTGTGGGGTCTCTTCTAAGGGGGATGAAAATGTTCTAAATTAAATTGTGCTGATGGCTGCACAACCCTGTGGATATGCTAAAAATCACTAAATTGTACTCTGTAAATGGGTGAATTTTATCTGTGTAAATTATATCTCAATAAAGCTATTAAAAATAAAAAGAATTAAAATTACTGTGAAAGTATAATTCATGTTAAGATAGATATAAAATTAACACAAATAAAAGCATCTCTTTTTAAGCAACAATTTTGATACAGTAATGGCCATATTGTATTACAAGCGGGGCTTAACGGTATTAAAGATGATGGAAAAATCATGTGACTTCGGTGTCAATTAGATCTAAGTATGAATACTGGTAATGCTGCTTAGCAGTTGTAGAACCTTTGGTTGGTCACCTTACCATCCTCATGCTTAGTTTCCTCACCTATAAAATAATACTCGGTAAAAGCTTGTCAACATCCCTCCTAGTCAGTTCTATTTTGTCTGGCTCCTGTTTATTAACTCTTAATACTCCCTACAGTTGAGGGCTCACTTTAACGTGGCAACACTTGGCGCACTCGCCTCTTTCTGTTAGAGAGACAACGACATTGAAACAGGAGGCTCCCTCTCCTGGTCCCTAAAGCACACCAGCCACTTCCCTAAGGTGATGCTGCTGACCGCGGCGTCCCTTGGCCCTCTCTGTGCAGTCGCTGTCACCCGGTGCTCATTTTGTAGCCAAGGTTAATCAAGTTCCAAAGTTAAATGTCATGAGACCCTGTATCAAATACATTACGAAATGCTTTGTAAGGGACATGTATTAGATTCCTTTTTTTACTCCTTTACAGATTCTATTAAAACACATACAATGCAGGCACACGACTTTGCCTGGTACGACTTGTCTCTAGAAATCCTCTGAGGCTTGTCAGTCAGGGAGCTAGACATTGTTTAATTTTCTTTTGAACCTTACTGAAAATGCTAGACAACTTGGTGATTTGAATAAAATGTTTATAAAGTACACCATGAGAAGGCAGAGGGAAAATAAAACTCATACTCAGTCGAGAAAATTCCAGTATAAAAAGAGCAACTGATAAGTCCCCAACTTGCCCTCGATTTTCCAGTACCCAACATGCAGTGGGCATCCTATAAATGCCCGATGAACTGATGAACCTCGAAGGCAGCCCACCTAAAAATCCAGCACAACTAGGAGCCATGCTAAACGGCCTCTTAAATCCTAGACACACTCAATCAGGCGCTGTCAGGCTCCCAGTTTGAATGGAACCCAAGTGATGTCACACGGAAACAACAGACCTACCTCAATATATCTGTCATCCACTTTTTAAAAAATGCCTCCACTTCACCTTTAGCCACAGCTGCCTAACACCAAGCTACAGACAGCTCCAGGGGGCGATGAAACAAATTTACTCCTCACGCGGCCGCTCTCTGGTTAGCAAGACACACTTCTAGTCTAGGGGAGAGCCGCGAGCAGGCAAGAAACAGGGCACGCTTCCCTCTCAGAGACGTTATTTGTGAAGGCTTTTGCTGCAGACTCCAGCGTGGCAAAGGCCTTGCAATAAGGAAGAAAAAGTGTATCGGATCTAAACTTTTAATCCAATTATAATCCAAATCACATACACATAATTACATATGATAATCCAATTATTATCCAAAGGAATTGTTCTTTTATCAATAACAATGAACTAAAGTTCACCATGAAAAGAGAAAGGGCGTGGAGATGATTTAAATGCCAGACCAGCAAGAAGGATTTCATTATCTATGTGCTGAGCCTTTAGTTACATAAAAAAGAACTCTGAGCTTTTACTTCAAAGGCATAGCAAAAATCTAATTCTTAACTACTTTTGCCACTATGTTATTTTGTATAAATAGAATCAGACGGGGTTACATTCTATCGCACCTCACATGGGGTGAAAACCTAAGGCCCCCTATAACCCGCAGTTAGCTGAAATGCCTAAACCGAGCCCAGGATTAGAAAATTGTTTAACCACGTACCATTTTGGGTAGCTACTAAAATAACAGGAAAGTGTACCCACTCAGTAAAAAACTTCAGTCACACAAGTTATTTGTCTTCATAAAAAGGGACCTGCCAATTGGCTAAGTCACCTGACGCTTTGGGCCACCAAGATATGATTGTCGTGACTCTTAGAAGTCGTGACGGCTTTTCTGGTCTAGGATTATAATTTTCTTTGACACCGACCTACACTTGCAAAATGTCTTGAGAATTCATATAAAACTGAATTTAGAATAACAAATTATTCCTGAAAAATTTCTTTATACTATATACTGTAGAACTCCTTTTTCTCCTTTTTTAATGTTCTGCCCAGAAGAATATAAAAGGTAGGCAATGCTGAAATATAGACTTTGGCTGGGACTTTTAAAATATATATCATTGATACATAAAAATGTTAAATAAGAAAGACAATAAATCATTTACAAGTGACATAGAGACAAATTTTGCTATTTCTGCAAAGTTTATTCTCCAAATAGACATGTAACTTAATCAGCTGAAAGGAAACTAACTCCACTGCTTGGCTAATATAATGTTAAAAATACAACTGATCTCAATCCTGATTACTATTTTTACACCCCACAACCCCCATTGACCAAATTTTTACCCCTTTCCATAAAATTATCTACCTATGGCCAAGTGAAACCCCAATTTAAAAATAATAATTAATGGAATCAAGTTGTAAAAAGAAGAATGAATGTTCTCTGGGCCACGGTTACTCACTGAACAGATCGCTGTTCAAGCTGAAATCTATAGTTGGCAATGTCAGAACTCGTTTTATACAAGCCTTGGAGAATGCCACAGTTATCGCTGTCCAAAAACAACAACCACGAGGTCTGATCTGAATGGTTTCTAAGTTTAGAACGTTTCGGGCCACATTCCTGCATGCAGACATGTCAGTAATTATGTAGCCACCCACACGACCCGGAGTGCCATCTCCAGCGAAAGGAAATTATGGGGAGATGGGCAGCTGGTGGGTGTTCTAAGAGCATTCCTTTAGCTAAGGCGGCCAGTGCTAAGACGCATTATGACATGCGATCGGTGAAGGATGCTGAGGACTCACCCTAAAGGGCAAGAAGAGACATTGGAGCCCCCAACAGTGCTGATGCTGCTGCTGATCACTTCCTCCGCTCCACAGTTTAAGAGGTAAATGTGACCTTTTCACAATAAGCAGAAACTTTTTTTCTTTCTACAGATCTTTTTCAGAGTCTATTTCTCTTGAGCATCTGTGGTTTGTATCTATTTTTGCTCTTTTAGCTGAAACACAGTCATATCGGTACTACCTGGCAGTACTTCGGAGAGACACACACAGGCTCACGTGGCTCAGAACACATGGAGCCGACGCAAAGGCAATGGGGGGTCTGCCTGCTTTCACGTGGGGTGCAATTAGCGTGAACTGGGGGTATTTCTGCGATCACAGGCTGTTGGGACAGTATGGCCGGAAGTGGCCTCGCTTAAAGTTAAGTCGTGCCCGATTCCCACGGCCCCGCAGACTCCTCTGGGCCGGAGTTCCACTGTTTCCGCAGCCCTTCCACAGTCCCGGGCTCACGGAAGGCTTTCAGAGCACGCCTGTTACACCGAAGTCGATTAAAAAGCCCGATTCCTAACTCAGTAGCACGAGCATGTCCACTGCGACGGCAACGGGGAAGAGCACCGCCCGGGCAACGCGGTCCATCCTGACGTTCCAGGCGAACGAGACCACGGCCTGTCCTTCCTGAAAAGTGTTCCAGGCTATGTTCTTGGTCTACCATAGGTAGTAAATAACTCAATCCATGCCTTCCACATGTATCACGTTACAGCGAATTACTAAATTCATTCAAGTCTTTACTGCTAAGTTTATGTGGCAAGTGTTACAAAGGCTGTAATTTTACTTTAAAATACATCATCACAGACAGGGTCATATGACGTGAGCATGTGAGTCACTCCAAGCTGCCCTCTAGAGCAGAGATGCCCAACCTCTTTGTTAAAGGCATTTGGGGCCAGACGATTCCTTGTTGTGGGGCGGTTGCCATGGGAGCTAACAGCATCCCTGGACTCCATACACTAAATGTCAACAGCGCCCTCCCCTCGGTCATGGCAACCAATAGTCTCCAGACATTGCCGAATGTCTCCTTGGGGGCAAAATCACCCTGGTTGAGAATCACTGCAGTAGAGTCTGAGTTCGTGCTCAGCTATCCTTCTCATCCAAAACAAAGCTCACAAGCCAGACGGGGCTACCACTTTAGTTACTGGTTTCTCCAGAAACACAGAGACTTTCTAATCACCATAATGAATGTCAGAAATGGATTTTGAGTGGTGAGATCAGAGGTTTGATCATCAGTATTACGGGTATTAGAGATTCACTGGCAAAATTAATGGTGTTTAAGACATGTGAATTGGTTGAATATTTGTATATTTAAAGTCTTCTCTGCATGAACAGGGTATGAGAATCCAGGAAGACACAGAAGAAATGTGGTCCAAGGCCTGAACCTAAATGATACTGTGTCTCGCCTTCGAGGCAGAAGATTCCTAGCTACCTGATGCCCATTCTGAGGGTAAAGGGATCCTGCCTTGGATTAGCGTCCAATCTGCCTCAAGTGAATCTTTCCAGAAAAGTGTGTCACTACCTAAAAGACATAGATTTGAGCCTTCGCCCAGCCTACAGTATGTAGGCTGCCTGAGTTGTTTCATAATAATGAATGTTTGTTTAATAAGTGTTCGCGTGGGGCAAAATTTGGCATGAGAGTAACTTTCATTATAACCAGCAAGAGCAGTTGTGGGGAAATAGCTCATTCGCATCCACCTCAAGCTTCTTGATGGCTATCATTACTTACCGAAAGAAGTTAAGAGCCGCGAGTGACCAAACTGGCAAAGGTGGTGTGCGATATCAAGTCCGTGCTAAGTGATGGTGACATACGTGATTTAAGAGCTGCCTGCAAAAAAACTAACAGTCTAGGAAGAAAAACAAAGATATTGAAAAAAACAGCAACAGCTGCTGCTTACTGCGCATCCGCTATGTCCCAGACACGGGCCCGAGAACTCCATGTATGTGATTCCTGCATCTTTCGACAACCTCTCCAGGTAATTTTTATTTTTGACAAAGAAAACTAGGTTCAGAGAAGTTAAGCAACTTGTTCAAAATCACACAGCAGTGACTACATACTACACTGTATCCTTACGAAGACACACACAGTTATGCTAGATGATAAGTACTACACAAATGACTACAGGGTTGATTGAGGCCATATGAAAAAGTCTTAAAAAAAAAAAAAAAAGAGGTCCCCCACCAACCTGACTTCCTAGGGATAAAGGGCCCACAGATTCCTCTGTTTGTCCTTTTAGATAAGTCCCCATTTGAACGCCTGAATGCCTCTGGTTCAGGAAAGCACTCATGAGTCCTGAACGCCGCACCTTATTGTCTTCCATCCACACATCTCTGTTACCTGCTTGGCCCTCTGGTCATCCGAGTGCATAACTCCTGCAATAATTATATATTTTTCAAACATAAAGCAACAGCAGTGGGTATGGAAAAACAGAAACTATCCATAGCACAGATGATGAAATCGAATCTGGGCTCTGGTCCTGTCCCACCCCTCACTGTGGTTTGACCGCAACAGAGTCCCTTAATCTCTTTAGGCTTCGGTTGTCCCCTCTGTAAAAGGGAGGCGTTTGCTGTGAGATCGAATGAGACAAACATACACGTGTGTGTCACGACAGGTAGCACACGGCACTGAATAAAGTATCCTTAGCGTTAGTTATCGCTGCTATTCAATGTGCCCTGGCTAAACACCCACTCGGAATTGTTTTTAAACAAAACAATTACGAAAATTATTATATACCTGAAGACAGTAACGGCTCTCTCTTTTACGTTTTCCTCTCTAGCTTAGACAGCCCCAATAATTGCAGCACCCTTTCATGGGACTGATTTTGCACCTAAGTGACATACATTATTTATCAAAGGATGAAGCATGATCCCCACACCTCACGCCCTCAGAGCATCCCGCGTGCCCCCTTCTCTTCTACCCATCACACTTACGATTACTTGTTAGATACTTTTAAGCTCTGTGAGAACTGAGTTTTGTCTTATTTACCATGTCCCACGTACCTAGTACACGGTCTAACGCATAGCAGGGATCGACAAACATCTGTTTGATTGATCTGAAATAAATCTCACTGGTAAACCCTAGAAGGGTTGCATACTGGCTCACGACTACCTCAGAAGCTTCTCTCAGAAGTAGAGTTAGTACCTAGAATCCCAGTCGTGGGGCCCAGCGAATAGCATATTTCCTTAATGCACTTTGCTTGCCAGGTATTTATTTCCCGACATACATATACACATTTCAGTGTTTTTTAAGTCAGGATGTGTCTTACCATCTCTGTGTTCATTTTGCTGGTTTTACTTTTTATCTTCAAAAACGATCAAACCAATAATGTGCCTTAAAATTAAAATCTTAGAACCTATCATATTTATTTTTGTTTGGTATTTTGTCTGGAATTACATCTCCCAACGTCAGGATCTTCCTCCAGGTTCCAGAAAATAACTGTCCCACCGGCCCTCGCTGACGCCCCTCGTGAGGCGCTCTCGCTTATCTTCCCCGCGGTCCCCTCCTCTTCCCTGACCTTCCCAGTGGCACCAACCGCAGGCCGAGCCCAGCCGAGCCACACCGAGTTCTTTCGCAGGCTCTCCGTAACAAAACTGTGTCGTGAAGCTGCTCCATTACCTTTGGCCATGACGACGCTGAGGCCCTGAAAGCTTCGAGAGGCTGACCGCCCACACACACGAAGCCAGGTCCAAGGCCAGGCCCGTCCAGGCACGAGCCTAGGTCCCTCGTCTGCTCACACTCTTGCTACAGAACTGTGGCTGTCTGGAACTCGAAAATTCACTTCTGCAAAATTTTCACTTATTTTTTAAATTTAATTCTGCTTTTATATGATTTCAATAAAAAAAAATATGCATTCTAGGAAGGTAGGAAAATATACTTCTTGTGAATTGAGGTTGAGACGAATTTACCCTAATAAAAATAAAATGTGTATTTATTCAATTTTTCAACAAACATCAATTGAGCACCCACTAGGTGTCCGGTGCTGCACTGACTTTAACGGAGGAGATAAAAAAAACGCCTCAGTGAGGACCTGAATAGGGGCACAGGGGCGGGTAAAGCTAATAAACATTTGTGAGATAGTGAATTTTTTCATAATTACAAAAATAATTTTAATGACTATTTTCAAAGTATTCTTGAATTACAGAACTAGCTAAAAGAATAGTAAACATCTACGTACATTTCTAATGCTGACTAGAATTAAATAAAAATAGGGGGAAAATCCGTGATGTGAGTTTCAGTCCTGGCATCAATATTCTAATTTAAAGCTCCTGTGTTAAAATAAAACATACAAACAAAAACAAAAACAAAAAAAAATGGAAAAGAAAAAAGAAAAAAGAAAGCTTTTCCCTCAGCGAAGAAAATAAAAGGGGGAAAAAAAATCTACGAACAGAAACAAGTGAATGTGCTTATATGTTAAAATGAGATCTTTTCTTGAAATGCTGAAGTTTGCATTTGATTGGATGAAATGTCGCTCTAAACCTGACACATATTTTTTCTTCCTTCTAAGCAGCTGAAGTAAACTGTATAAGGAAGATAGTATCTGATGAGAATGGTATGAATTACAAGCTAGTTTTAAAAATAACTCACCTTCTAGTTTACTTAACTAAATCAAACAAGTGTCACAGTTTAAATCAGACTCCTCCAAAGGAGTCCATTTACCAGAAACACGAATCCATTCTCGGAGAATAACAACAAAAGATTACCATTGCCCGAGAAACTGATTCACACAGCTACCTTTTTGTTCAAATTCTTGGTATTAATACCCAAAAATGTGATAACGAGCTGAATTTGGATAAAACAGCAGGTATCGCACCACCCATCCAGAGAAGAGACTTTAAATCTGGGGACCGAATGCCACCTCGGCACTTCCCCAGTATGCGAGTGATGGGGACCATCACGGGTTAGGGAAGGGGCCTTTGCTTCAGCTCTCTAGAGTTTATCCTGCAGCCAGCATTTAAATTCTCCTAAGAACACCTTAGAAAAGTGAGGCTTAGCAATCTTTAGAAAAGTCATGATTTGATGACTAAAACACAATATTTTGAAAGATTATACACATTATTGGGGAGCTGCCTGCCACAAACTTCCGGGAGGTCAGAAATCCGTTCTGGGAGGAATCTGGGAATGATAAGCTGACCAGTCACGTCTTGGTTTACCAATATTCAAGATAGACTGCTTCTCTGGCTCCTTACAGCTGTTGCTTGAACAGAGATACTAATCTCTCTGTGGTCTTGGTCAGCAATGCCACTTTGATAAGGTATTAAATACTCAAGGCTTCTTTCCACTTTCTGGAGAAAAACTCAATTTCAGCAACAAAGAATTAGCATCAGATTCATTTAAGAAGAGGGAAAGGGTGAAAATCTCTAGACCAATCTTCTTCTAGTTGACTCTTCTCCCAAAGTGAATTTCTTTCGAAAAAAGAAATCTTAACTAGGACTACCCACCAACCAAGTTTTCCACGATGTCCTGCACCAAAGATTTCTCAATAGTTTGTCATTATGGGAACTTCAACTGGTTACTCTGATTTAAAGAAGTCTATCCTGAATGTTATATGATATCTCAGATACCTTTACCACATATATATATACATATATATGTGTGTGTGTGTATATATATATAATCAATGAACAGTAATGTCCATTTACCATATATATATATATATATATATATATATATATATATAAAATCGATGGACAGTAATCTTTCCACTAAAACTCAAGCGAACTCTATTCCCTAATATAAAAACTACTTATCTAGAGGTCTGATAAATTCCTTTCCTTTGAGAGAAATAAGCTCTAAAATTAATGAGAAGAAAAGACTAGCAATTATACAATCAGAATTGTAGGGCAAGATCCAAAGCTACTCAGCACATCACACGATAGTGATTTATCTACATCTGTCTCCATTCTCTAGATTATATGTTCTTTGAGAACAAGAACTATATCCTTATTTATAGCTCCTAACACTGTAATTCAATACAGTCAATGGAATTCAACTGAGTTGAATCCGAAAAGATTTTCAAAACCATCTTGTCTGAGCTGCGCAAATACTAGGGCCCACAGAGGTTCCATGACTTGCCTAAAACCACACAGGGGCTTAGTAATGGAACCGGGCCACGTCCACACCCTGCTTTAAGGATTTGACCTATATACCACCATCTCTCTCATGAAGTATTCACAACAACCGTGCACTTCAAGGGGGACAAGCACCTACGCCTCCACTTTACGAGGAAAAAATGCAAAACTCCAAGGTCACGTGGCAGGTTTAAAAGGGTATTAAACTCAGAACTCCGGGCCTGAGCTGTAGTTCTTATGGCGCGGAGGGTTTAAAACGTGCCACTCCTTACCTCGGAGGCATGGGCTGGGAAGGAGGACGTGAGCCCAGTCCAGAGAAGGCAGGATGGCACTGAGGACAGAGGAAACAGATGTTGCGAATAAGGAAAGTGACGTGGACACGGCAGAGCTGGCCGGAGGGAGGAAGCGACCTTTAAGCCGATACTTGCAGGTCTCTCCATAAAATAGCTTTGTTTTGGTCTTCTATTTTTTTCAGAAACTTCGTACTTTTCTTCCCTGTAACAGTTTATAATTTGTAGAGCTGATTCTATGTACAGTTTATAGTTTATCATATCTCTGATATTGATGATTGTCTTCCCTGTGGTCACGAAGCTATAATATTGGGACATTAAGTTGGGATATTTCCCTTATATTAAAAGGGACAAGAGGAGCAAGCGAAAGGGGAGCCCTGAGCCTCTACCCTGCCCCTTTGCAGGCTGGGCATAAAGTGTTCCCTGATGGTTGCGAACAACATAATTAATAAAGAGCAGAGACCCAGACACGTGCACTAACCATTCTGGCCAGAGCTACTGGGGTGAGAGGGACCGAAATGTGGGCATAAGATGAAAGGGGAAAAGATGTGCCTTAGACCGCTTCTTCCACCAGCAAAAACGCGCCTGAAAATCGTTTGGTGTGGTGGAAAGAACACAGGCCTGAGACTTACCAATTTGAGTCCCAGTTTGCTGTTTAACTCGAGCAAGTCATTTCTACTTTTCCAGACGATTCTTGTTTATCTAATGTAAAAAGGAGCAAGGTAATGCTAGCTTGCCTAGTTATCACAGTGTTATCATAAGGGCCAATTAAAGGAATGTGTATGCAATAATTTTTACTAAACTGAGACGCAATGTTAACTGTCATTATGCTAAAGAATAAAGAACTTAACGTTTCCTAATATTCTTAATTCTCCAAGTGGAGGCCTATTATTCAATTAATTTACAAGGAAAGAATATAAAATTGCCAGCTTATCTGGAGAAAAAAAAATAACATCTTAACAAATTACTGTTTAAGAAATAGGCATACCGATGAATTCCAATGAATCCTTGGCATTTGTCCTTACACACACACACAAAAATGCTATTTAAGAATAAAGACTTGCCAGATCATCCAGGAGTGGAGAGGACATTCAATAGTCACACAGTGAGGATCGAAGGACAGTCGGTATTAAAAAGTTTATAGGAAGAACTTTGCTTTTCGTAACACGGATAAACACAGTCGTGGCTTGGGACACGTGTGACAAAGACACAGAGTGAGACACCGCCCGACGCATCACCAGTTCGACGTGTTCTCACTAAAAGTCATCACTGGCTAAGACAAGGAAGCATCCTTCCTAGTGTGCTTTCTGGTAAAAGCGACTGTGTCGGGTCTGGTCTTAAACACTTAGGAATGACGGCTGCCCGTGAGAAGTCCTTTTCACCTGAACAGCCCACCGGGCCCACCTCTGAACAGGCCACTGGCTTGCCGCACAAAGAGAGGAGTTACCAGGAAGAAACCTGGGATTTTTGCTCAGCATCTATCAAAGCGACGGTAACAATAAAAAGAAGTCAGCTTCTAATTAGGGTGAGGGAAAAGCAGGACCTTGGCTTTGTCCCCCAAATCTCACAATTCTAAAACCTATGCCTTAAAATCCGCACATCCAGAAGTTAGGCAAGGATCCCCGAGTCTATAAAAATATGAAATGCCACAACATAGGAGTTTATTCGCTTTAAAGAATGATTCTTAACAGAATCCCTTTTATGTTCAGCAACTTCCTAATGCACTATAAATAGAATTTCACTTAAATTTCATTGCTTTACAGCTTTTTGTCAGACGCACACTGAAACGCAGATTCTGACTGCGGCTCCATCCCTTCCCAGCGCCTCATTCCCCAGGGGCTCTCTCTGCAGCTGCCCTGACCCACACATCCACGAGAACGCCATTTACACCCCACTCAGATATTATGAATGTGGGGTGCTGTGACAGCACCTTTATTCCAAGATTACTCCTGATCGTAAGCTGAAAATGACCTAACCCGGTTGATTCAGACCGGAGGGGAAAATTCTGCCCTGGATCCGACGCTGGCTGAGAGCCTTGAGCAGTAAGGCTAAACTCTGTCCCTGAATTTTGGAGAGGACAGAGACCACTTTGGCTGTTTCCCCACACACACCTCCACCCCCTGAAAGAGCATAAAAAAGATTTCCAGAGTTAGGAAATCAGGCTTCCACCCACCATTGTGTGGTCATAAGAATTACACCCAGCTACTCATGAGTCATCAGGCGCTGTATTCAATCAATCAGTGAATGAATTCACCCTTTTTCCAGTGGCTATCTGCGCTGCCCCAAAGAACTGGCAAAAGTGAACAACTCGGATTAAGCGAACCAATCACCTTCTTAAGGTTCTCACCTAATCAACTACATAATTGTGGATTTCAATGTAGCAACTAATTTGACGTATTTTCCCACCTCGTCAAGGCTGTTAGTCACTACGTCACATCACGTCCACCTTATAAAGACTCAGTAGGAAAATTCCTCTCAGACCTCCGTATTGGGAAAGTCGATCTACTATTGACAAGCCAAACAACTACAAAAATAAACAAGCAAACAGAAGAACAAAACTAATTAAAACGGGGAAAAAATGAAGTGTCCTTTGTTTCTTTGAAACATTAAGAATCTTTTAAATGGCTGCGATTCCAATTTTGTATTGATTAGAGAGAAATCAAATCTGTGGCCATGTCTGGCAATGTAGAAATATTTTATATATTTTTCCATCCGGACTACTTGAGACTTGTTGAGAAGTCTGCTTTGATTTAACTACTTTTCCCTAGATTTTCCTGGGTACTACTGCACTGACTCTACTGATTAACAAATACGACTTCCTGGCTAAATTTAAGTGTCTCGTGCCAAGGTGAATGTAATAAAAGAGTCTCGATTCAGCTCAATTAGCATTAGCAAATATTCAGGTCTCAGTCCACTAAGTCTCATTTCAGAACTTTTTCTGTATATCTACATACCTGATACTTTGCCTCAAAAAGAAGGTTCTTGTCTTTGAAAGCATAGAGGTGACAGTAAAATTTCGTTGAGATCAAACTATCATCATATTAAGCCAAGGAAAAAATCATATGGTACTGAATTCAGTGGTAAAGTTTGAAGTGTTTCATATCAATGACCTTGATGAGCTTAATAAATGAAGACTGAAGTCAGGAAAGACTCACTAGAGACTGAAGAACCTAAATTAGTTCTGTCGAAGAGAACTGGAGGTGATTCTGGGAAGACGTACGTGCCAGTGAGGGCACAGAGGTCAGACCATTTCAGAAGCCAACGACGCCACGTTCTCACAGGCCGATGAAGAGAGACATGCGACAAAAGCAAAAGTCGTGGGTTAGGAAGTTCTGAAAAATTTAATTATTGAGGGACACGATGAATCAAACCAAAGGTTTGAGCTTGGTGATTCCAGAGTTGAGAGAGTGCCCCATCTTTCCATCTCGGGCCAGGTCGACGCAGAGGGTAACACTCCTCAGATCAAGGTCAAGGGTCAAATTACTTTAAGACAGGCTATCATCAATTACCAAGCATTCCGGCTTCTGTTTAAGCCGTTTCTCAGAAGAAAACAGAGGTGTTTATTCTTCATCTAAAATTCATGACTTACTCAAACTATGAGATTACAATGTAAAACTGCCCCTTTTCTTGATTTCTATCCAGAATCTGGCCGCCTCTAGAACTGGGATAAAGAATACACTTTTATCCAAAGGAAAGAAGTAAATCCCATCTCCGGCCCATAACAGCCCAGGAACAGAAATGTTAAGTGTGTGTGGCCCAAACAACATGAGGATCTTAACCCCTGAAAGCCGCTGACCCTCACACTACCTCCCAGCATTTCAACGTCTATAGAACCTGGAAAAGATACAGGTTTAATACCATGTAATTTCAGCTGAACTGGAAATAATGTGGTTTCTAACATAGTTTCAGCAGACAAATTTGAGGCTGACTGACTTTTAAATTGAAAGAAACATATTCTAAAATTAGTGATTAGGGGAGGAAAAAGACCAGTATGATTAGAAGCTCTAAAACTTACTACTAAACATAATATTATTTCCAGGATATCCGTTTCTGTCTCGATTATACAATTTTATTTTCTATTTTGAGCTATCCTTCATAGCATCTCATCTATGTTATTAGTTAAACTTTAAAAATAGGCCGCCGCAGCTTTTGGCAACGCGGCCCTTTTTTAATTGAGATTTAAAAAGAAGAGAGTCACAGCCAAGGGCCCGATCACAATGGGACGCACGAGCATCAGCGATGGACTTTTCCTCCCATCCAAGGCAACACGGTGGTCACCCAGCAGGGAAACTCTGCAGGCGGCAAGCACTGGAACACCTCCCCAACCTGGTGATCTCGGGCTCTAAAATGGAAAAACTGAGCGTGCTTGTCCATTCTCTTCAGGAACATATGACGATTGAGAAGATATTTGTGTTTTCAAGAACGTCGAATTCTATGATAGAAGAATCACAAGTCGGCACCAGCCTGTGCTTACGCCAATCTCTGCTCCTCCCGATCTGGTTCGCTATCAGTTACTACTCAGCTGCTACTTCATATGTTTACATAATAGTTCAAGATATTGACATTTATAAGCCAATTTTCCACTGAAAAGTGTCTCAACCTACAGGGTGCACGTCCCTCCCAAATTTGCTATTAACTATGTCAACTGGCTCAAAACCTCAACATCATATTGAATTCATAATTCCTCTTCTACTGAGACCCCAAGTACTTCTAGTTCTGCCTTCAAAATTTCTCCCTACATTTATTTCTTCCTCTCCACTCCAACTATCACTAACCTCCTCAAATCACTTTTAGGTTACTGAAACAGACTCAGCTAAATTGAAAAAGGAGAGAAATGATCAGTCAGATTATTCTACCTAGAGAGAGTCATTATTAATATTTTGGGAAACATCTTTAGGACAATTCTTTCTGAGACCAGCTTTGTATAGACAGATAAGTATGTAAGTTTACATGAACGGGATCATATGTTGGATGCTTTGTATATTTTATGCAACATTATACAATAAATATTATATCACATAATTTAATTCTAAAATATCATTTTCTGTACGTGTATTTCCTGCTTCTCTTGCCTATTTGGAAGAACAATCTATATTGAATGTTTTTGCAAACATGTCAAGATTGTCTAAATGAAGGTTTACAAACAGTCATGAAAGCAAAATATCTTGCTCTAATTAATCATGATTCATGCAGAATGAAAAGAAAAAAATGGAATCATCTCAAGTAAAAAAAAAAATTACCAATAACTTGCTAACAAATCTTCCTGATTATCATGACTGAGTCAAAGTTTCCAACGAGAACGCCTTTATTGTGAAATAAAATTACACTTAATGTAGTTTTTGTATTTCCCTCGATGATATTTGAAATTATTACTCTTTTTCACTTACTGTAACTCTCTTGTACCTTGCATCAGCCACGTCAGCCACTGTATTCTATGTCACAGAATTCCATAGGTTTTCTATAAGAAATGTAAGAATTACTATGGCCATGCCAATCCCAGAATTAGAAAACTACAATGGCTCCCAATCGCTTGCCAAACAAACAATAAAATTATAAAAACTGGCATGTTCCTAAAAGCCCCAACTTTTTCTTTAGCCTAACGGTGTGTAGCCTGGGCCCAAGAATGGGTCAGTAAATCCCCCGCTACTGCGAGTTATATTTTGGGTGTTTTATGTTTTTTCTTGGAGGAAAGAGCCCAAAGCTTTCAGAGTCCCAATGGCGTCTCTGACCCCACAAAAGGCTCACAACCGCAATGTTAATATTCCCCTTTCATCGCCTCCATCACATTTAATGGCCCACATCCATTATTATTTCACAGATCTGGAATTTCCAGCAGCCAGAGACATATGATTTCCATCACCTGAAATGCTCCAACCCTCACAAGGCTCTCTTTGAGTCTCCTTCCTCCACCACTCCATCCCATCAGGTCTCGCCGACCCAATTCGCTCTGATGTTTCGAAGTTACCAATCTTCAACTATTGACATTTGGCACCACTAACTAACTGGTTAAGGATACCAGGCCAGTCCGCTTGAAGTAATGTGGGCAAATATATTCACAGGGAGTTTTCTGTGATATATTCCCCAGGTAACCTTGTTACAAGGACTTTCCAAGACAAATGTTGAAATAAAACAAATAACTTCAATGATAAAAACTGTAAGGATTCGAAGCTGGAAAAATAGGGCATTTCAAGGCAGGTCGGGTCTCGCAACACGCTTTTTGCCACACCATATATATCATCAACCAGCTCCAACTCTTATGGGATGATCTTCAGCTATAAAATGAATCCCAATAATAATCTGTCTTTAAATTTACACAACAGTAGTTATGTAAAAATTCATAAACAATAAGTGCGATCTTAAACGAAGAAAATCCGTGTCACTTGAGTTTTACTGGGGGGCAAGTTATCTGACAAATCTAACGGGCGACCCAACTCTTTTTTGGAACTTAACAGAATGTAAGTGACAAATAAAACAAATTTCCACATCTCAAACCAAATGTTTTCAACTTACTGGATCTCATTAAAGATTGTTAGGACTAATAAATAAATGAACAGCAGTACGACTCACAGGAAAATCTAAATGTTAAGTAGAAGGCTTTTTGTTTCTAACAACCATTTTAATAATTAACAAATCATTAGTATTTCCTGGCTTTTCTACATGTCTCTCAGATGATGTCTCTCTTCTTCTGAAAACAAGCAAGAACAAACACAACACAACGGACCCTGTAAAGGTTTCAGCGGACACTCCCGCCCTCGCCACTCCTGACATTTTCTCCACCTGTTAGCTCCTGTGTGTGCACAGCTGGCAGTCGCCACACGCTAGAGGCCCAGGGCTTACGTGCCATGATCGAAACAATCACAGGCGGTGACATATCGCTGTCACTTGCTTATTCACAGTGCTCCGGGGTACTTACTGTGTGACTAACAGAACTGGCATGCTGGGCCACCGAAATACTAAGGTGTGGGTATGTGTATTAATTTATGCATGCTTTAAAGCAGTCAGGTCATGGCAAACAAATCAGTAAGAAAAAGAAGGTATTTCAGGGAGCATGCATTCAAATGGATTTTTCCCTTTGATGCACATTTTCATCCTTAATCCGTGTTATATTTTTAGGACGTATAGTTCTCCGCGGCGACGGCGAGGAAAAGCTCGGCGCCACGCACACGGAGTCAAGGTTCTCGTCCGGGCAGCACCCAAGGGCAAAGACTTCCTAAGCAAAAACCGAGTCTTCGCATTTTAACCACGTGAAATAGAAAATAAACTGTCTGCTGATGTTCTTTTTGAAAGACCAAAAAAAAAAAATTTATAAAGGTAACATTAACCCTTTTACAGATTTTTCATGAAAAACCAAACATAGATGTCGCCTTTCACGAAGGCTTTACTCAATAGAATGTTTACTTATTGAGTGTCCCCCCCACCGTATGTAATTGCCAGACTCTCTGTAAAGTTCCTTCAGTTATGTAATTAAATTATATGCTCGAGAAAATCTTAGGAAATGGGTATTCTTATTTTCTGGAATACTCTGGCCAGCGAGGTCTTTCTTCTCAGGAGTGATGATGGGATCAGCAGTAGATGCTGCGGATTGCCTACCCAACGATCACTCCGTTCCCTTCTCTCCTCACTGAATAGTGACACTCCTCCCCAAAACGTTACAAGGAGAGACGAGCCTATTCCCAGGCACAGGGGATACATCTGAATATTCTGGTTCAGAGCTTTTGCCCACATTGGACACCGATGCTGGTCATCGGACCAGAGGAGGGGCTCGGAGGTTGCCGGCATCTCGTGAGGAAAGGCCAGGGATGCTGTCAAACATCCCACAATGCATGCGACAGCCCCGCCACACACTCCCACACAATAAAGAGCATCCGGAAAGACAAGGCTAAGCCATTGGTTCCGAAAGTGACATTCATGAACCCAGTATCAGGTAGAAAGTTGTCAGAAATGCAAATTCTCTAGCTCTGCTGAATCAGAAACTCTGGGTGTGCAACCCCATATTTTAATAAGCTCCCAGCTGATTCTGACACACGCAGTTGTTTAAAAGTCAGTAGTCCAAGACTCCAGGAGCGGGCCATCAATGTGTGGCCCGTAGGCTGCCACTTGTTTCTGTAAATTAAATTTTATTGAGACACGGCCACTCATTTATTGTTTGTCTATTATGGCTACAACGGCAGAGCTGAATAGTGGTGACAGAGACCAGATAAACTGCCAAGACTAAAGCATTCACTATCTAACCCTTCGCAAGAAAGCCTGCCAACCCCCGAAGCCAGCCGTGGTAATTTTACTATTCTTGCCAGTTACTGGGTTAGGAACGGACTTCTCGGGAAAGCGTAAGACAGGATGGGAGGCACGTTGCTGGACGTGAAAGTGGAGCATTAGGAAAACAGAGGGACAGAGAGGGACGTCCTCGCCTTTCCCTCTGGTGGCATGCTGTCTGCACGTGACAGCTACAAGTGCAGCGGCCATCTTGCCACCGAGAGGACAGCTGGGCTGAGGGCAAGAACATCGTCCAAAGACAGGGGAAGTGAGAGATGGAAAGAGCCTGATTCTATACGTTAAAATTTTTTTCCACAGTGGGGCTGTATTACATTAATAATAAGGAAAAATAAAATAAAATTGAGAGGCAAAAAGACTGGATAAAAAGCCAGAAAGGAGGGGAGGCGGTGCTGAACACGAGTAACCACAGCAGTTTTTAATTACCTTAAGTCTATGTTTTAGTGTATGTATGTTTGGATCCATAATCCATACAAATTCTAAAGTAAAACAATTCTGGTTTGAAACAAATTAAAATTTTCCCCCAACAATAGCGAAGAGCAACTATTTCCTTTTCCACTGCAACCAGAGCAATTTAAGCTAACAGGCCACATTTGCAGAAATATAATCAAAGGTTTACCACAGGGAGCCCACAGCGCAAGCGCATTCCACACGCAATCACTCGCGCCAAGAAATCGACAGCAACTAAAGAGACCACAAGGTAGATTTTAACCAATTCGAATTTGTGATGAAACAAATCGAAATAAATGTTTCGAATCTTCAGTGTAAAGAACCTCATTTTCCACAGTATGTAGTGGAGCCTGCATGCATTTGCGGAACATGTAATGCGCCTGGCATTGGGCTAGGTTCTAAAGACACAAAGCAAATAAGATGTGATCCCCTCCTGCCAGTAGCTTCCTATCTGGTGGGGAAAAGAATAAATAACATATATTTAAAAATGATAAAAACAGAATTATAAGGCAAGAAATCATACTGCGGAAGTTTGCAGAATATTATAGAAACACAGAGGAGGAAACAATTTAGTCAGAACCAAAGTCATAAGTGAGAAAAATATATGGAAATGGTCACTTAGCACACAAATACAAAGACTTTAGAAGCTACCATTTGTAACACTAGTATTTTAAATGATGTATACAGAAGACTATAGGCTGGCATCACGAATTACTTTAAATATAATTATTTAAACACATTAGTCGGCAGACAACATTTTTCATTTTAAAACAGTATTCTTCCTAAAAGGTCACTGTACTTGGAGATGTATCCTCATTAACGTCTCAATGTACACCCTGTAGGGAAGGCGTCACCTATCATGACTGACAAGGATGGTCCCAATTCCATGAGCGACAACGTCTTCCCAAGTGTAAAGAAGG
This sequence comes from Rousettus aegyptiacus, assembly GCF_014176215.1. Lineage (NCBI taxonomy): Eukaryota > Metazoa > Chordata > Mammalia > Chiroptera > Pteropodidae > Rousettus > Rousettus aegyptiacus. Next base: position 39,160,504 of record NW_023416288.1, on the reverse strand, counting down.
GTCCATCTGGAGCTGGAGCTCAGCAAGGCCATCCGGGGTCCACACAGCCAATGAGAGAGAGCCTGGGGTTTGACAGAGTCCAAAACCCTGTGGAACCAGGAACCAGGCCAATACCCAAGCAAGTCACCGTGAAGGAGAAATCTGAAATGAACAATTTCATTACATGTGTGACCAAGTAGAAAAAAAATGTGTTATGTGGTTACGGTCACTGACACTGTTGACAATGTTTACCATGTGGTGAGATCCGCAAACAATAAAGTGTTTTATGTTCTCCAGAGGAGACAAGTAAGAGCGGTTAAGAGGACGGTACAAATGCTACTGTATGTCAGGACCTCGGGACCTCAGAAGAGGCTATTTGGCCCAAATAGCTCACACGATTAACTAAGCCATTAACTTCAACTATGAACTCAGCTTGTCAATATATCCTGCAATACCTCGCTGCTAAAGAGCCTCTCAAACAGTTAACTAAGACCAGACCTGCCAGGGAAGGTCTGTCCATAAACACCAGCCAACCCACGCTATTTCACATCAGGCCCTCATCTTATTACATCTGAGAGGTCACCCAGCTTCAAGCGTACTTATTACATTTGGCCTGTGTACCAGAATTAGATCCAGAGTCTTCTCTGAGAGATATTTTCTGAAGTATTGCATAAGAAATCAGTGCTACATTTTTTTTTTCTGGGAAATGATCCTCCTTATGAATTTTGCTTTGCTATTATCCACTCTGAGTATCAAAAAATAAATAAAATCCTCCATGATCAAGGCCTAGGCCTTCATCCAAGATTCTCATCTGCTCCTCATCTATTTCTTTTCTCTCGAAACTTAATAAACTCACCTGGACATCTTCACAGTGTTTTAGATATGCCTATTGCCTCTGAAGGAATAAAAATATCATTTCTCTGTACAAGCCATTATTTATCATTGAGCAATCACTCCTACGCCCTCTCTTGCTTACTTCATTAATTCTCAGTCAGAGCCTACAGAGAGATGAGATGGGTAAATGTCTCACTAGGAGCTGCCCTGTGAGTCAAAAGGCCTTAGGGAGAAAATGAGCTTTTGTCCTAAGAAATGATTAGGAGAAAAATCCTTCGGAATAGATATTTTAGGCACTTGTGGTCAGAGGCAATCCAGCATGACAGACGTCCTCAGCCTCGGCCACCATCACCAGTCTGCTCGACCAGCTGCGCAGAATCCTGGCTGCCCATAAAATCAACTGCACTGACCTGGTGGCAGATCATGGTTTTGAAAATTCCACTTTAATGGAAATTTTCTAAAACGGTTCTGTAGCTCTGGTTTGCTGACAACCATTTGCAAATTTGGCAAGAGCCCTTTACCCCAACTGCCTCCGATTTCCTGTCCCTGGGCACAGGCTCTGGCTTGGCCATCGGGCTCTACGCAGCGAGCACTGCCATGGCCTCCGGCAGGGTGGTGTGGCAGACAGCACGGTGGGCGGAAGGCAAGGAGACCCGGGGCCGGTCCTGCTTCTGTTCCTAATGAGATTCCTAATGAGAACACCCTTAAATTCCCCAGATGCTGGTTTCCGCATCTGTAAGCTCCCTTCTAGCTCTGTTTAGACAGTCACTCCACAGCAATTAATGAGAACCTCTTCTGGGCTAGATTTGTAACAAGGAATGTAAGTCACAAACTCTACCCTCCGAAGTACACGGTCTAACAACTGTCTCATCCGATGCACAGCCAACTTACCATTTTTTTAAAACTTTAATAAAAGAAAAAAGAAAGAAAGAAAAAAATATTGCTCATAAATCCGAAATCAGTTCTAACATCTCATTCTGGCCAACTCTTCTTCAGACAACTTCTCCACCAACTTCTGTACAAGCAAGCAGGTAACAATTTTAGAATAAATGAAAAGCGATCATTTCCATTTTTCTTCTCTGGTCCCACTAGAACTGTCCATTTAACAATCAAATAAAAAGAGGCTGAAACAGAAGAAACAACTTGGATAAGTCAATAGTTAGATAATTAGCCACGGGAATGACAAAACGTTGCCTGAATTAATGCTAAAGAAAAACATACTTTCTAGGGATACCAGCTAAAAATCTCAGATGATTCCACATGTGAAGATGTCGCATTGGAAACTAGTTAATGAATAATACGAGGATGACAACCTATACCAGGATGTGGCCTGATGGTATTATACAATCTTCTAAGAACTGACACCACCCTATTTCTCAGCTGACTCGTATCGATCCCCTCTTTTTCAAAAGCCTACTCAAGACTCCCCATCTCCTGACCCCAGGGCCCTCTCCCTGACTGATTTCCTTCTGTGTGTCCACTCAGCTGCCCAGATAGCCAGAGGAAGGCAGCTGGTCCGAGAATTCTCTTGGATCTTTCACATGCTGCCTTATGGGCTAGTGCGTGATTTCTCTTCTAAAGCGGATTTCGAATTCTTCCGCGTTCGTATCTCATTACAGCCCACGGTGAGGACATGCTCGCTGCTCCTTTCTGCCTCCCTTGGCTTCGCGTGTTCCGAGGCCTGTTATGCTAAGTTAGAAGGACCATTTGGAAAAGAGGGAATTCATCTCTGAGCATTCACATCATACACATCAGTAGAGGAGGAAAGCTGGCTCTCTTCACGGAAAACTGAAGATTACCTGCAGAAGAGCCATCGCTAGAAGTGGCGTAAAAGCAAAAAAGAAAAAAAAAAAAGGAATTTACATTAGATTAGGGAGAGAGCCTGAATATCAATAGAAAAGGACTATCTTTTAGAAGGTCTGGACATGATTTAAAAAAAAGAAGAAACCTATGTTATAATTTTCCACTATAGAAACAATTCGTTGAATGACCTATATCGAATCATTTATCTGAGAAAAAAGGATGTTAGTATTCGCTATTTACAAAAATCTAGGAAGCTAATACTAAAATAAATGTGAAATTATGGCGGCGGGGGGGGGTGCAATCTTGTAATTCTATTTTGTTATGAAAGAGCAAAGCAATACCACAGTTCGGTTTAGTGAGGTGAGTGTTCCCTGAGGACCTGCCATGGCCCCAGGCGTGGTGCCGCTAGGTCCTCAGCTCCACAGGGGAGCAAGACACGGCCTCTGCCCTCGAGAAGCGTGCGCTCGAGTTCCAAGTTCAACAAAGGTTTTCTCAGAACCAACCCCATCTGACACACCAACATCTGCTCGTTGCGGCAGTAAAATTAAGGCTCCTTAACTATGCTCACAACTCTTGAGAGAAAGAAGATATTATTGTAAGAAATCGAGACAACGCAGCCAACTGGTTCAAGGACACGCTGAGGAAAACGGGAAGCCACGAGAACACCTTGGGGTGCTCTGAGTTCCAAACCAGGGTCACATGCTTTCTGAAACCACAAGGAGCCCAGCGGCTTTACTTTTCTTTATTCTTTTCTAACAGTTGGGAAAATTGTGGGGTAAGGTGCCTGGTCCAAAAACAGTTACTCTTTGGCTTTGCTTAGTTTTGCAAAAGTAAAAAGGGCTTCGGATAGATTTCACATTTTTGTAGTTTATTTAAAACTCTCCAGCTATTGTCCCAATTTTGTCAATCATTTCATTTCGCCTCTTAGTTGAGAAAATATCTCCCCCCCTTATCAATTTCTCTATTATTCCCCCCATTTAATTTGCTAACGATATAGGACTTCGTGATACAGTTCATATCAAAGATATTTAGCCAAATAAAATTGATGTTGATTGGTAAAGCGGACTTAAAAACAAAGTCCAAGTTTGCACACACTGAGTGCACTGACCGCTCCACTGGTCTGTACCACGTGGAAGGCAATATAGACAGAATGCCCTCGTCTTGGATGCTGCAAACTGGAACTCACACCGTTTCTTCCTCCCCGCGCTGGGCAGAGAGGCCCGTAAGAAGAGAGTTAGGAAAACGGTGCATTCGCCGGCCCCTCCGTCCTGCCTCGGGTTCCAGCCGTGAACCGCCGGAAGGGGAATGACCTGTCCGACGCTACTTACCAACGCGCAGTCAATCTATTCCCCTGTGATAAGTGGTTATTAATACAACTCCGAAAAGAGCGGTCTGAATACAGATCAGCGATGAGGAATTCAAGCATTTACCACGGTTTAACGGGGTCAGCTTTCATAGCGCAATGCATCTATTAGCCCAGTTTTCAAAAAGCACTGAAAACTACTAATGCTATGAGAGTCCGTTTTGTCCTGTTTCCCTAGCCATGCTACCCACTCCCTGACCTCTCTTTCATCTCCCCCTCCACGACTTTCTATACTATCGGAGTGAAAGAACACAGGCGTTTTCCTGTAACTACATTCTTTCCCTGAAAGTGAGTAACCACTTGAACATTTTAGACCACAGAGCATTAATTGTGTCTGAGGTTTGATCAATGATCAGGGAAGTAAGAGACAAAATCTTTTTCAAGGCGACCGTGTGTTCTTCGGCTAGGGGCCTGGCCAGCTCGGTGAGGTGACGACTTATTCGGATTTCAGCCTCAGGACTGGGCTGCTGTCTCTCGGCGCTTGCTTCCTCTGTCCTTTCCCAGAAGCTGTTGTGTTCTCTCTCTAGCAGCTTCACCTAGGCATCCTGACTACTCAGATCCGTGAGAGTCTCTGCACCTCAGAAAATCCAGATCATTTATTACCTTTCAGCACAAGAAATATCTATTTAGCCACTGCTGTTTCTGGTTTTCAGTTTCATTCCTATCATCTAAAGATGATATAATGGTATGTGTAATGTATGTTCTGTTGTTTGTTTGTGCGTATGCAAAAAATTTTTTTAAAATAAAGTCCAGCTTAATATCTTGAACAGATTAAATTCAGGGTCTCCTGGATTTTATTCTATCGATTGAATTACCCATCACTGCTAAAATATTGTTAAATAGAGCAGTTTCACAGCAGCTCGGCCTTAACTTAGGAGATAAAGAGACTTAGGTTGGAAGATGGCATTTGGGATTAAACATGTTGAGTCCTAGTCTAGGACATCCTTCTAATGTAATCAGAAATTAAGAATCCTACCAGTGGTTTGGAATAGGAGAAAGAGCAAGTATCACAAAGTCACAGCTATCGCTCTGTGTCGACAGAAGTCAGAAATCTCAGAATGGATACAGGTTACATTAAATTCCTACAGGTAGAATGCTGGTTTAACTGATGTGAATCAGACCGCAGAAGGCTGTTAATGGATTCAGTCACCCATGTTGACTGTAATAAGTGACCAAGAAACAAGTAAAATGTTACAGCCCATATAATAAATGATCACTATTTTACCAAAAATGAAGACAGACGAGAGAATTGTGCTTAAAAGTGAAAGAGAGAAAGGGAAAAAGGAGGAATTGTTTTTTCCACGGCACAACGGGGTCACCGATAGAGAAGGGCATTTGAAAAAGAAAGGGCCACACGCTTGGGGCAAAGTACAAGAAATACACAGAGGAACTGGCAGACTCATTTGTGTAAACCGGGAAGGGGAAAGCAGAGATGAATTGAAGTTAGTGATCTTGTCCGACCCAAAGAACAGACAAAGGAAATTTAAGACAGGGTCTGGGATCGCCGATGCTTTTTAGATAGAGCTGGAAGGCAATATAAGCACAGAAGAAGCGTATCCTTCCGGGTCTAGTGAACACACTGGAATGGAAGGAGGAACGCTGCTCACCGAGGCGACCGAGCACGCGGATGACCTGGACACGCTGCACGGAAGGCTCCCTGGCTGACCGCCCCGTCAGATTCAGGTCCCACCGCCCCCGTGCCCCGCAAACACTCCCATGCCCCCACCGCCACTAAAAAGGTAACCCGCAATCTATTACTGGTCACCGGCCCTTGAATTGTCGTCATTCGCCGGCTTTCACGGTGAGAAGTTCAGCGATCACACTAAGGGGGTGGGGGGAAGTTCCTAAAACCTGGGATTGCACCGGAGGACTCGCCCCTGACCTCAGCCAACACTCCTCACCCCCGGCTCCCCGCTGACGCAGAACACCTGACAGGAATGTCTGTGACCGTCTCTGGGCCGAGTTTGTGCCCACACGTGTCCCTTCACCTTTCCTGGGCGACCTCGTTCTGACCTGTTCCAGTAATATCCTCGTTTGTGCGTAGTAGGTCTTAAAGAAGCCACTCAGAACCTGTAAGTGTTTTTCTGCGAGTATGTGCCTAAGCACAGATTTTTCTTTTAAAGTTTAATTTAAGCCAAGTAGAGTTCATCATCACTTTCTTGTCATTGACAGAAATAATGTGAAGAATACTTCAAACTTTCATAGTTTCAAATTGAACTACTACAATTTTTTAAGTCAATATACTAAAATAATGTTTACTGTCAGCCCATAGTGTTTTCGGATGAGTGTAGCCATCTACAAGAAAATGTTTCTGATCTCTAATAATGGTACCAATTTAGTTAACTTTACTACGTGCCATCTTTCAATGCCAAATCCCAAGGGGAACTATATGACCTCACTTCCTATAATGACATTGTATTTCTTGCCAAAAAACTTTACATATTTCCTTAATTAAGGAAATGATTGCAACAAAATCTTTGATTGACCTCAAATGTAAATGCGAAACACATCTGGGCTATAAAAGACAGCTAGGCTTATGGATACAAATTTAGAATATTTTATATATTTAATATAATGGAAGCATTTCACAATAGGAGAGGCAAACAAATAGCCAAGTATCATCCCAATAAATCGTTCTTGTGAAATCGAACTAGAATTAAGGTTTTAAATTTAAATCGACTTTTATTATTTAACAATTAACCTAACGTACCTACCCCAAAGAAAAGCTATTTATCTTTCTCTTTGAATATCATGAAGATGTAATACAGAGAAATAAAATCAAAACGACCTCTGATAGAAGAATGAGCTTCAGAAAACTGCCCTTCACCAGCACTTAGAAAATATCTATGTGACACATTTCGTTTGTTCGTTCATTGATTAGTATGTGTTACGTGGAAAAGCCAGTGTTCAGTGGTGGGTGGCGACACCCCCACGAACCAGACAGATGCGCTTCCTGTGCTCATGAAGTCTCCAGTCTGGAGAACTTACCATCGATTCAGTCCAACAAGTATTTACCGAGCATCGGTAATAAACCAGCACAGCACTGTGTTGATTCATTTAAGGATAGAAGAAAGCTAACATAGGATCTGTGACTCCCTTTCTGTGTCTTTAGAAATAAAAAGCCCAAATAAATGAAGTTCTTAGAAAACAAAACAAACTATTGTCAATAATAAATATCACAGAATGCACATACTATTTCTGAATCCACCTGGTATAAGTTTATGAACTTACGAGAGCTCTATGCAAAAGTATCTTTTAAGGCAAATCTTTAAAACTCTAGCAACATGGCAAAAAAAAAAATAGCATTCTATTTCATGGGTACATCTTAAAATACTGATCTGTTTTCTTTCCTGTTCAGAGTAAGCAAAGTATTTATTATCTCCTTACATATATAAAAAGTTAGTGAACACTAGTAAAATTTTTGTTTGTTTTTCTTTTTTTTTTTTTAATCAAGTCTTATGAAAAACAGATTCTATGTCTGAACATTTAAATTGGCTTATACAGAACTCAGGGGAGAAGTAACTAATTGTCTTAGAGAAGACAACTAGAAATTAAAAGCCTTGAATCTTTTTCTGAGAGTCTTACAAACTCCCCTGAGAGAAACATGGGAATCATCCAAAGATTTTTTTTTAGGTAGCTTTGTCCAGTGGACATGTTAAAGAATAATTTATTTTTAATAACAAAAAGCACTGAAGAGCTATGCTTCCAAATTCAGTATTTAGATTTAGATGACAGACACAGTTAAGCATAATTTTTAAAAATCATTGTACTGCTATGGAAAACTGTTTGATGGTTCCTCAAAAAGTTAAACATAAAATTACCATATGATCCAACTCCTAGGTGATTGCCCAAAAGAACTCAAAACAGGTGTTCAAAAAGTAAATATACACACATGTTCACAGCAGCACTGGTCACAATAGCCACAAAAGCTGGAAATGATCCAAATGTCCATTGACACATAAATGGGTAAAAAAATTCATAAACCACAAAATGAAATATTACTCAGCCATAAAAAGAAATGAAGTACTAATATATGTTACATGTGGATTAACTTCCAAAACATCATGCTAAATGAAAGAAGTCAGACACAAAATGTCACATATTACATGATTTCACTTATATGAAATATCCATAATAGATAAATTCATAGAGACAGAACTCAGGTAGGCGGTTGCCAGGGGCTAGGGAGAAATGGCAACAGAGATATAGCTCAATAGGTACGAAGTTTTTCTTTGGAGTGATAGAAATTTTTTGGAACTAGACAGGTGAATATACTACATGCCAATGAATTTTTCAATTTAAAATGATTTATTTTAAGTGAATTCCATCTCAATAAATTATTTTTCAATAATGCTACAACACCAAAACTTCTGATGACACAGAGAACAGTATTATTTGGAAAAATACACACATCGACAGTTTTAAGTTTGAAAGTGATCACAAACAGACACTAAATGTGAAAAAGTTTCAAAAATATCTTAAACAATTTATTTTTTTATATTTTTCTTTATATGTATACTTAAAGTGTGATAAATTATAAAATCTGTGTCTAAATAAATCTTAGAGAGGAATCTCAATACGTATAAATAACCATTTAAGTAATAGGGAAAAAAATCATTTCACCGTTTTGTTTAAAAACCAAAATTATTTTCACTTGTACCAGAAATATTCTAAAAGTCATTGATGTCACTGAAAAAGAAAATCCTGTCAAGTTATGTAGATCAATCGCAGGTCTAGAAGACTGTTTTTTAAAATAAGAAAGCCGGGAAATGTTATAAATCATCTTATGATAATTTAAAACTTAAATTTTTACAGAGAAATCAACATTGACTAATGAAAGACTAAAGACTAGCAAATAAATTTTACTTAATCACAACAGAACTCTTACAGAAAGGGTCAGCGTTGTGCAGACTCTCACACGTTCAGAACGAATTACCTGTGCGCAGGCCACGCGGGGCTGAGCACCTGTCAGCTACAGGCGGCTACGCAACAAAAGCGCATGAAACTCCATGCAGTAACTGTCCGATGACAAAAGCCGACTTCAGGCGAAGAAGTCTCAAACACCATCAGTATGTTATAAACAAGGAAACATGTTTTATGAATCACATCATTAGAAACCTCATTTATTTATAAAAATGTCATTTCAAATGTCACTATTACTTGGATAATTTTAATGCATAAGCTCAAACAACAACAAAAAAGGTATTTTTAAGGTCCTTTCATGTATATGTGGTAAAGCCCGAGGTTTGAAAACTGACCTAATGAACAAAGTAAGTTTAGATTATGGAGTTTAAAAAACTCAGGGCCAACGAGCACACCCAGCACCCAGACCTTGGTTTACAATTCTGCTCCTCAATAAAGAGAACCGGGCTCCTCGGAGAAACAGCCGGTTCCAGGACCAGGGCGGGAAACGCACAGGATGAGCCCCGAGCATCCCGAGCATCTCGCAGCGGCAGAAACGAAGGCAGCGCTCAGAACAAACCAAACGGAGGCAGCCCAGCGCCTTCGCTGCGCGGAGCGAGGCCCTCTGAACGTCCGGTTGCGCAAACCAGCTATGAATTTACAGAAACAGGCCAAGTCTTTCAAAAGCCTTTCAGTCTCTTCCCCCGGAGCAGTTTCCCAGCACCAGGACTACTGCCTCGTTGGGTGCGGTGCCTGAGGCGGCTTCGTGTGCCCTGCAGGACGTTTAGCCGCATCACTGGCCTTTACCCACCAGACACCAACAGCATCGTCTTCCCCTCCCTAGCTGTGACGATCAAAAATGGTCCCAGACGGTGCCAAACGTCGGGGGCGGGGGGCGGAGGGGTGTTCAAAAGGCCTCTCCCCACATTGAGAACCAACGCTCTAAAGCAACTTCCAAAATGACAGACTAAATACAACTCGATGGCCAAGCAAACGAAATGACGGACAACGCTGCGAGCCTCTGGCTGCTACAAAGAGCCAAAGGGCGGCGGCGGGCAGCAGGAGCTGGTTCCTGAACGCTCCCCTCTCCCTTCCCCCTCAGCACCCAGCAGTGAGGCCTCCTCAACGACTGTTTCAGTGCCGTACCCCCCACTCCGCCTCCCCCCGCGATCCCCCAACTCCATTCCCACTGCTGCTGAAGAGCCTGTAGCAGAAAAGAGAAAGCCCCAGTGCTTGGCACACTTCGCAAAAGCTGTCGCTCAATGACACCGGGCTGAGGAGCAGTTTGATTAAGGACAGGGACCACAACCTTCCAACTAAACTCCAACAACAAATGAGGAGGGAGTTTCTGGAATCCCAGCTCTTCCGCTGAACCCAGAGCAGCTACAGGAACTGCTGGAACACATTCGGGGTGTGGAACGGCGATGCTCACCTGTGCCAGTGGAACACGAGACCCGCGAGGAAGTGCAAGAATACTCCCCTTGGGCAAACACCTGTCTATGAACAGGAACGTATCATTAACAGACACCAGTTACTTTGCGCCTTGTGCCAAATCCAGTGTGATTCTTTTGGCTTCCGTCAGAACTGGATTTCTGTGTTCTAGACAATTAGCTACAATCCTTAGCTTCTTGTTAACCTCTTTTAGCCTAAAAGCAGAGAAGGATTTTTCACAAAGAGAAATGAGTACAGAATAGTTCATAAAAACACTTCTCCAAAACGGTAAGCTAATTCTACAAATTCTTAAACTGGACTAAAACTTTAAGCACAAGTCTAATTATATATATACTGATGTTAGATGCTCTCAAGGAAGAAACTTATGGGTCAAATGATTAATAGGTACACTGGCACAATGTTCTGCAAGTTATGTTTTTAAAAGGTAAAAGAAACTTGTTTGATCTTTCACTTTTTTTCTCTAATTCAGAAAATCCACTTTACAGATGTGTTCCATTCACCCTTTTTTCGGCTGAGTTTTACATTCCTTCTTAGATAAAGAGTGACATAAACAGTTCGGCCAAAACCAGACATTTTCTTTAACAAGTACTATTCAAAAAAAAAAAAAAAAAGTACATATTCATCCAAGCCAGACAACTCGCTTTACAAAGTGCACCTGGAATCTCCATTTAAATTGTCTTGTGCTGAGCTCAGAGGAGAACTAGCTAATTGTCTTAGAGCAAAGACTAGAAATTAAAAGGCTCAAATCTTCTGATTCTGCTGCTTGCTGTGTTATTTTGACAAGTCATTTAACCTCTTCAGACTTTTATTGATCTATAATTGGCAAGTATTTGGCAAATGATAGGGTAATTTACGGAAGGGACACTTTAAGAGCATTGGCGAAAAGTTGTTAAATAAAAGTTAAATTGTATCTTTAAACTCTAAATAGAGATAGTGGGGTCTTTAAATAACACTCTTTTCAGACAATTTCACTATAGTTTTGCCACATGTAAATCTTTCACTTTTCTGGACAAGTTCAAAATTATCACTGGCTAAGGAAAACATGTATCCTAAGATACATGCTTTCTGTATATTGTGAAACATTTTAATTACGAAAATATCTATTCCATCCACAAATAAGTTTCTAATGGTGTCTGATCTCTTAATGAATGGAATCAGTATGAGGGCATTTCTCACTGAGAGTGGAAAGGCTTACTTAAAAATTAGCATTAGCCGAGATTCATGAACCCATATTCTTTGGTCCAGAGACGGTCTTAAAATCTTTCCCTCAGGGCAAAAGGAAGAAAGGCCCCCCAGTCTCCCCCAGCCCATTTCTCAAAGTGTATCAATGAGAGGCTAGTTTTGTGGGGGTAAAAACTCCTCTGAGCGAGCATAAGCTAATTTATTTCATTCTTGACATTCCTCTGGTACCTTAGGAAAATGTGTGGCCTCTCACCAAGAACTCTTAGCATTACAAAGCTAAGTGTTTCTGTGACTCATTCAGCAGTATGTCCCATGGATTTTCCAGAAAGATGACCCACTCTGTAAACAATGTCTGAAGAGGCCCGCAGAAGCCAGAGAAGAGGGAGCAGGGATGAACCCTAATCCACCTCCCAAAAGACTAGCGTTAGAATAGCTGTGGCTGCCCCCGAGAGGTCACACACGCATTCTCCACCGGGCACCACGGAAACCAAGTCCTGGCCGTAGGCATTTACTCGTCAACCTCGTCAACAGTGTGACCCGTTTGTTCCACAAACATATTTTATTCAGAAAAATCGTGTCATAGTGAAATCGGTTTTAAAGATAATTGGTAATCATTCCATGTATGGCCTGTTAAACACTTGACCTTTTTGGATGATGTCGCATCTTGCCAGTTTTTAATCAAAGCTCCATCTGACACCGGAGGAAATGCAGTGGCATTATTTAGTGTGATCCTACAGTCGCGGTTTTGTTATTTACGATAGCGATCCCAACCTTTCCATTTTATCTGGAAAAGACATTTATTTACCCACATCTACGATGCAGAAAACAAACACTTCAGGGGAGAGAAAGAAAAACCGAGGGGAGTTCTAGTTCCGAGTGAAGTTTTGTCCTTCTAACTTACCCACGACCAAGTAAAAGAGCCCTCCAAGGACACCTTCAGCAGGACTCTCTGGATCAGACCAGTAAGATCGGTGCAGCCGCACGGCTAAGGGCCGCAGAGGAGACACCTGTTTCTTGCGTTAGGTGTCTTTCCAGTCACAGCCCCAGCGACACAGCTGCCACTGTGAAAATGCTGTTGTCTTAATTAAATACACGTTTCCCCTTTAATGTGGAATTCCAGTACCCACATTTAAATTCAAAGCGTGAGAAATCTGAAGTTACCTAATCGTTTAACGTATTTAAACTTAGAACTTACATTTTTAAAACTCACCATCCCTTAATCAGTTCCAGGGCACTTGGTCGCCTGCCCTGTGCGTACCAGAACTAAAAAAGATCTGTTATCTCTAAGATTTTAAAAAAAAAACTGTTTATCAAAGAACACTAACGTTACATAAACACCGCATCTTGCATTAATGGGCTGTGTGTGTGTTTGATCCCAAGCTTCTGCTTCAATGATGAATTTTTTCCCCATCGCAATAATTTCATTATCTCCGCATAGTCCAAATACTTCTGAAATTGCTCGTTATTAAATATATAAAAGGCAGATATATTGACTGACTCAGTAGTACTAATTAAATAAACTATTTCCTCTTTCTTAATATGGTAACAAAATCTGTAGGGCCAAGGAAGCGACCACTCACAGCACTGCTAGGACAGAACAGGAACGCGGCCGGCCCAGACCTGTCCGACTGCCCCCCGTGGCTCGCGCCTCGTCGGTCAGAGCCCCAATTCAGACGCTGCCTTTTTGAAGGAAGCTGACACCCCACTTGCCCCACCACGTCTCTAATGTGACGGTAGCCTGTTCACTGTAGCTGTGGGGAAAATCTGGCTGAAATAAAGTCTACGAAAAACAAGACTGACTTTGCCAGACTGCCTTCGGTACAGGTGGGACATGACAGCAATATTTTGGGAAAGAAAGAAAAAGGGGGGATAATTTGTCAAGTTTATCTTTCTGTATTTTTTTTTTTTTCTTTCTGACTTCCTTTGAAGAATGAACAGATTATCCGGTCAGAAGCAAATTTTACCCGGAGAGTTTTAGCTGAAGAACTACGGCGGGCAGCAGCAGCACGAAACCTCCGCCTTATCTCATCAGAAACACGTCCGCTTGCCGGCAGCTGAGACCGCCCCGGAGGCTTTGCTGCTGCTGCGTGCTTCCCGTTCCCAGCCCCTGCATCCATCGACGGCTCCCAGTCAGACGTCGCCATCTGCATCTTAAAGATGAGGAAGTGATGTTCTGGGAGATGCGGCGGCTCGCTCAAACTCTGCCCGTTGACGGGTGTTTCAGCCAGGCGACACCTGCCCCCGGAACGCGGCTGGACGCTAAGGGCAGCGGGCGCTCATCTCACTTACCCTCCGCAACCTGACGAACTGGGTATCGCCAGGACTGTCCCCTTTACAGAAGAAACCTGAGTCTCAGGGAATGGTCACTTGCCTGTGCCCTCCAGCTCATCAGAATTGCCCTTATACCAGGAAGATGGGCCTTTACCTAGGTCTTGAGTTCCGACAGGCCATAGTGCTGCCCTACATCCCCCCTCCCCCCATCGGTATGACAGTCTGTAAGGCCCAGGGCATGTATCAACCAAGGGTCTGGCATTTCCCTTCTACACATGCTCTGATTGGCTTGGAATTACCTGCCCAAACCTCTCCGAACTCACCTCCAGGGCCTCTATGGGTCTCTTCCCCAGGGCTGACTATATTAGCAGGTGTCATATGGCCAGATGCTCAGGCCTCAGTGTGGACAAGGGGTGGCTTTTTGGATGGGAAAGACCCGGCCCGGCCTTGCGGGCTGGCAACGTCGACACTCTGCAGGGTGGGGGAGGAGGCGGCGCAGGCTAGAGACGCGGACCGCAGGCAGAACTCTGAAGGATCCAAGAGTTCAAAGTCAGACACAACCTTCCAGATCATTATAAAGGCATATTTGTCAGGGAAGGACAAACTGGCTTGATTTATCGCTTTTAAAAATGTTTTGACATGGAGCGTACGAGCAATCATTTGTATTCTTCCCTCAGGCCCCACAAACGTGAGGCTGGGGCCTGCAGCTAGCAAAGGGCAGCGCTGAAATTTGAGAACTCCGTTTGACTCCAGAGAGAATGCTGTGCTTTCCCCAACACCCATTCACCCACAGCAGAGCAGCCCTTGTGATTTAGGTGGTTTGACTCCAGCACTACAGGTAAGCCATTTGTCCAAACCAATCATGCTAATCCTACTCCCCGTGGCAGAGACTAATTCAGGGACCAGGACTAAGCTACCAAACATTTAACATTCTTCCCGCATCGGAGATCGCTTCTAAAATGAGTAGGTAACCCCATACAGGCCAGAGAGAAATAAGAAAACGTCTTCTGGAGGCTTCTTGGGGTTCGGTTCTTCCGAGAGTAAAAGCCTCTAGATGCTGCGTGCGGCGGTGGGATCCGGCGCGCTGAGCACATCTCACTGCTGCCAGCCCGGGGATTAAACCAAAACACAGGGGAAGCGAAGCCAAGTGCGGCACAGGACAATGCGAGCCACTGCCTAGACGGACGGCCCTGGATCCTCTGGACTCGGAGTTCATGAACCCATACACTGCCTTATTGCCGAAGCCAGTCCGAGTCAGGTTTCTGTTACTTACAGCCCGAACAACCCCTGACTGATCTCAAAGTCCACACTCTTGATCACTCTACAAGACTGCTTCCATGCAGGGCAAGGAGGAAGGCGTGAGGGGGAGCCCCGACCCCCGGGGAGGAGCCAAAAGGCTCTTCGATCCTGCTCAAGTCCAGAGTAGCATGGATTTGAATCCAGCCAGGCACTGTCCGCCAGCACAGCAAGAGCCACTTGGCCCCGTCTTCCCTGTAGCTCAGCTGCTTCGCTAACGGAGTCGGAGAGTGTGAATCCTCCAGAACATGACGTCGTCTGAAACGCACAGACGGCGCGTCTCGTCCGATGGCCCTGCCACCCTCACTCCAGCCCTGCAGCCTGACCTCCAGTCCCTTGAGATCTCAGTCACAGAGGACATCAGGGATTTTTAGATAAGCAGAGCGTTTGCGGATCCATTAGTTAAACACGCACTATTTTGAAGAAAAACCTTTTAAATTAAAAAAAATTGTGCTCCAACGCCACCGCCTTCGTAAATGGAGTATACTTATGTAATTTAACCTTTTTCTGATGACTCAAAGAAGTCACTATCATGAGCATCAATTGCTGCATCGGGCTGCACATTTATTCAGCTGAGAGAAACTACGAAGGGGTGGAAAGCTGTTTCGATCCTACACGACATGGCTATAACTACGCGCAATTGTTCTTGTAACTAATTTTATAGTTTCCGTCTTCTCTTCCTATCTCACGATCAGTGGTTACCACCGATGCTATAATGTCTTCCTGTAATAACCCTCTCACTTCATAACTTATTAATTTATTCTACTGTGGCTTCTGAAACACATGAAACGTTGAGAATATATTCTTTTTAGTGATGATGAATAAATACCATTTACTGAGCACTTAGTATGCTCCATGGATTATATTCGAGTTCTGCGTCCACATGTCACTTAGTCCCCACACCACCTCATGAGGGGGAGGGCAGCCCCGCTGGAGAAGGGGTCCCCTTTCCCAGGTCAGACAGCAGTTATGGCAAAGTTCAAAGTGAAGAGGGACCGGGCTCCCATCTGCATACAGTGCCAGGGCTCTGTGAATGTGACTGTGATTGTTCAAAGGACTGTGGTTCTTAGTGAGGGAAAGAAAAGAAGAGCTGAGCTTCAGAAAGACAGAGTGTTGCTGTGGAAATGGAAACTTGGAAATAAACTCAATTCCATAAACTAGTGTTTAAGAAAGCGCTACGTCTATTATTGGCCAAACACGATACAATTTGTTTTCTTAATTCCTACGGTAAAAAGGAGACAGGCGTGACGAATTCGCTTTGTTGGGATGCTTATTTTTATTTCTAGATTACGTATGGAGAAACATGTCCTGAAAAATATCTTTGCATTCTAATATAAACACGTGCTACGTTCTCTGATGGTACAAAATCTTATTTAAACTGTAGCAATTTTGCAAAAATAGTGCATTTCTCAAAAATAGTAAAACTCGAGGCCATTCTAAGCCCTCCATGCTGGCATCCTATCGCTGAGACCACCCTCCACCCAGCCCCCAATGCCTCTCCCTGGCTATCGGCCCTAGAACTAATCCAGCTACTCTACTGGGTGACTCAGGTATTTATCACAGAGAAGGCCAGCCTGCCCATGTATTGGAAACTGTCTGTAGCCAGCACTGTCTCGTTAGTGATCTCTTTGCAAAGGGTGGTAATTCGTGTTCGCTCTCCTTGACTGCTGACCTTACAGAAGCCCCAGGGAACAAACAGTGCATTATGGTTCTCCCCAAAGCCATCATTCGGGGCTGACACCCCTTTCTAAAGTAGTGGTAAAACCCAGTTCTCCATGCAACTACTACAATCGACCTTGAATACAAAGAGTCAAGATACAGGATTTTGTATCTTTTCTCCCTCCTCTCCTTCCCTCGTGCACCCAATGAATATTTACTGGAAGGTGGTGCAGCTCCGGAACCAGACGACCGGCATCCCACTCGGCCAGGCGAGATGTGTGACCTCGAACTACTTAAATCCTCTAGACTCGAGTTTATCTCCAAAATCGGGGTAATAATACTACCGACCCCACTGTCCTTTGGAAGGAAATGGGTTAATATACACAAGACACTTCGAAGGGCCTGATGTAAATGCAATGCTCACCAAATGGTGCTCTACGCCAAGCTCTGTGTCAGACGCAGGGAAGCAGCCGCGGACAAGACCCACGCGGGTCCTGCCCCGCAGGCTCGTAGGCTCGCGGCTTTGGCACCAGTTCTGATACCGGATGAGACTGTCTTAGGTCCCCACTCTTTGGAAGAAATTACTCTACTCGCTGTTTGTTTTCCGCTTCCAGTAATCATCATTATCACGTAAAATCATTTCGACTTTACTGAGTGTTTGCTGCATGTTCAGGCTTCAGGCCAAATGCCTTACAATTATTACTTCATTTAATCCTTACGACAATATCATGAGATATGAACTATCATCCTCATCTTCTAGCTCAGGAAACTGGGGAATGGGGAGATTAAGTAGCTCCCAACATTCAAATCCAGGTCTGTCGTATTCTAGAGCCTCTGTCTGAACCTCGAACCCATCCTGCCCTCTCAACAGCGATGAGAGACTGCACACAGAGTCCCTGAAGTGGAAAATGGCCGAGAAACAGGGAATGCATGCGGACCACATCTCAGTCTGAAAGACCAACCCCAGCCCAAGAGAATGTGTGCAGGACACGGGAAAGGCTATAGAACAGAGGAGGAGGGAGGCCTGAGCTGCGGACGCATCTGGAGGTCTGAGCAAAGTTGAGCTAAGGGCATTTGGGGGCCAAAGGACAGTCTGGCGCTAGCGCACACACCCATCCGGGCAAGTCCTTGTTTCCCCATGCGATGGGCAACACTGTGGCTATCAGAGCCAGCAGCGAGGAACCTGGCAGCCAGGAATCAGAGGGATGGGGCATCAAAGAAGGCACGAGGCCTCCCACTGCCAACTCGCCGGCCAGAACCGCGGAGCGTGTCCACTCTGCGCTGACGGGGAGCCTAGGAAGCGGAGAGTTTTTTAACTAGCTACCAATAAAACTATGCCCACCCCCTCCTTTACCCAAATAAAATCGGAGCTCTACTAATAAGAAAAGGGACGCTAGATGCCATGCAAACAACCTGAAATCCCCGAACAACATATATCCACCTTTCCTTCTTCATTAAAATCAGCTATGATTATTTAAACTTTTTTTAGACACTCCCAAAAATAATGTATTTATTGTACTTGGAGCAAAAGCTATCCAAAGTCAGCACTGGTTTAAAAATCACAGTTCTCTAGTAGACACGTGACCCAACAGCAGCCATGTCAGACCACCAACCTAATCATTCCACAGACATCGAGAAAATATTGAACAGATCAATGATAAATTTCTGTAAAACAACAACAAACAGATCCAGTAGCAAATTAAGGAACGTACTCATGGGGAAATTCTTTTTGGAAACACAACCGACCTAATAAGCACCCAAAACAAATCTAAATTTTCTATACGCAAACTTTTTAAAATGTCAGAACAATACTCGAAAGTCGATTCAAGGCATGACTACTGAAAATGAAGGTTTTATTTATTATTAGAATTTAATTTATAAAGTAATGCTAATTGTAGTTAGATTCGTCCTCTGAAATGCCGTGTCCGGCAGGACCACCTTCCCTGGAAGCCTGTCTCTTTGTGAGGCATCCCCTGCGATTGCCTTTCTGCAGCTTCGGTAATTAGTTGTGAGTCCCAGGCCTCTGGTGACAGTATCGGTCTGTGGCCATCTGGCCTGGAAGTGACCGGAGAAGACTGCCAGCCAGGCGTAAAGTGGGATGCTCTGGTTTGCCTCCTTTTGCACGTCTTTAGCAATCTTTGTTTTTCCGTTTCTTCCTCCATAATAATGTGTAAGAAACACAACCCTAAAATTACTTGCATGGTCTTGGAATGGATGCTTCTATGGTTCGATCTGAAACTCTGATAATGGGACATGCTCCTTTGTTTATCTTTTACGTTCTTTGTTTCTTTACCACCCATGTTTGGCCTCCTTCCTCGCTCCCCCGCCCCACCCCAACTAGTAAGCAACCTTCTCTCCATAGCAAGGCTCGCCACCTCTGGCCTAGTGTGGGGTGAAACGAGCCTCACAGTCAGCACAGACTGAATCTGTTCTCCACATGCTCAGGCCCTGTCCAGACGCCAGCTGGACGCCCTCTGATGCGCTCAGCACCAGATCCCATCCGGGGCCTGGTGCGCTCCTCGGCAGGGGAGCGGGAAGGCGAGCGATCCAAGCCTCCTCGCTGGCGCTGCTCCCCACTCACCCCAGAAACACAGGGCGGGCGGGGCGGGGGGGGGGGCGGCCGATGCTGAAAACTGTGCTATCGGCTTTTTGATAGAATAAAAGAAATACACATGGACAATGAAGACAGCAGAAATTGAGACGCTCTCTCATTTAATCATTTGCTGCCTTTTCTTGACCAAACACTTGGTTTCTAAGAAAACCCAGCTGTTTGTCAAATATGAGCATGGTCCTGAGCAAGAGTCCGATCGATACCTAACATCTGCCTGGTTTCAGAGATGATGATAGTTATTACACTTAGCACTGTAAAGAAATTTTGAGGTCTTTCAAGATAATAGCTTTAATATTTAATTTTATCAGGAGCATTAATCATATTAATAACTAATTAGTTAATAGCTAAATATTAATTTAACTCTTAACATCAAGATATCAACCAATTCTGTGGACTCATAATTGTACCCTGATATTACATATAAGAACATAGGAACTTTTGGTTCATGTAAGTTATTCTCTTTGCTTACAGTACTGCAAACAGAATAACTTCCAGGGCCTCTGTTACTCACTTATGAAGTATTGCAACTTTTTTTTATTTTAATTTTATTTTTTATGTTGGCATTGGTTAATGAAATCCAATAAGTTTTATCTATACACTTCAACAGTAAGGCATATATATATATATATATATATATATATATATATATATATATTTACACTGTGTGTTCACCTCCCATAGTTAGATTTCTGTCACCACATATTTGACCCGTCAAAGTATTGCAACTCTGTCTCTATGATAAAAGGGTCTGTTGTTGCTGTTTTAATCTCAAACAACCATACACTGGAAGTGCCCCCTCTCACATCAAATAAATTGAAATTTGAGGTTTCAGGTCTTAATATATTATTTGAAAGAATGATGATGCAATTATGCATTACCTGCTTCAAAAATATATTAATGCCATTTAGATAGGCTAAAATAGTTTCAACGAAGTGATGAGCAATTTAATAAACAAAGAATATTCCAATGATAACAGCATAAACTTTTTATGTCCCAGCTTCTCGATCAGGTCACAAAGGTCTTATGACAAAATTTAACTTTATATATCAACATGCAAGTAATTTACTGAGTAGATACTATGGAATACCAGCAGTTTTAATAAAAACACAATACACGTGTTTCTACAAAATTTCCCATTCTGCGAAAATGCTTACTGAAAATAACAGTGCTTGTGGCAGGGGGCGGGGAGAGATTATGGGAAGACCACTCCAAACATGCGATTCTGCAACCAGAGCACTAACTGAAATAACAACAGTTCTCATAGTAAGTAAGGCCAGCACAGTCCAATCTCCACTGGCGTGTGCACCTAGAAACCTGTCCGTCAGTGCTTTCCGCCCTTGAAGCCCAGCCTCATCCTCCCCCTACGGGGATGGGTCCTCACACGGATTCATTGCCAACAGAGAACAGATTCACTGAAATTCAAAATCTGACCTGGGATCTGACCTAGCGGGCAGCCTTGCTCCTCCTCTTCCTCTCCCTCTTTCACTCGCTTCCCTCCAATATGCACACGATTTCTTTAAACACAAAGAAAGACGCAATGTACACTCTTGCCTTCCCCGGGTAACTAAATACTGTGGAAAATCCAATGGTTCTTGAAGCAACTAAACTAGCCACTACTTGCCCTAAAGTAAGAGTCTTGCGCGAGATTTTCGACTAATAGCTTAATGTCTTCATGTACTGATAAGGCTTTGTCTTTAGTTGTAAGAAATCTTAAAGTATGTTGTAGGAGAATAGACTGTACTGGGCATCAACTCTTCACCAGGGACAGACTCCAAAGCATGAACGAGAACTCTCGTAATAAAAAGAGTTGGCTTGACCTCTCATCCTGCGATGTTCTCGGCTCTTACTTAAGATCACTAAGTCTCGACCCTGGCATAAATCCAACACGTTAATACACGTGTTCTTGGAGCCAAGACATCTGTGTGTTATAATGACATGGAGGTTACAAAGGAGTGTTTATATCTCACTTTGGTTTAATGTGAACATTTAGCTGTTGCAATCAGCTTTCTATAATGACTAGTCCTTACTTAAAGGATTTATTATATTTCCAATTAAAGTCCTTAGCGGTGTACAAGAAATTTATATGACCCGATTAAACTGCTCATTACTGCAACTCCAGAAGTATTATGAAGATAAGATGATACGTAAACATGTTGAAAATAGGAGAAACTTTAAATAATCTATATCATAAGAATTAACTACCATATTAGACTACTTTCGACTAACTTATTTTTATCTCCTTAAATAATAGTTATTGTTCTCCAAAACTGACAATAAAAAAAAAAAAAAAAACAGAACAGTCTTAGGGCAGAAGAGAATATCCTCCTGCTAGTAGAACTTATCAAGGTACAGACTGGTTTGGATTGGGGGAGGTACCTCTCCAAACCCCCCTCCAAAGCCAGCGACAGTGGTGGCCATCTCTGTTTGGTGGTCCTAGTGAAATACAGATGTGCAAGGTCATATCCTGACCCAATACGCTGCACCAGGGTATCACCCTTCAAAAGGAAAAGGTGACATTCTGGGCAGCGTCGCCTTAGGGGGAAAGAAGAGGACAGTAATTATCTTTCAAACCTGAGGAGGTAATGGGAAAGGTCAGTTCAGAGGTCAGAGGACTAATTCGAACAGCTCGTCAATTCAAACACCTTCTCTAATTTGTTAAATGCTTCTACTAGTGGTGAGCACAGTTTGAACTCTTTGTTTTGGTAACTCATAAACCTCTGCTGATTTCTTTTCACTTTATTGCCCTAAACTTGTCTCAAGCAATGACACTTTGAAACAGTTATAATCCATGTTCACACAGGGCCCGGTGTCACATGTACGCAATTTTGGCTTGATTATACACCAATACTTGCCAACGAAACTATAAAAAATGGCTCCAATATCCTTACAGGTCAAATCGGAGAATTAAGTTATTTTCGGTATCTTTTTAAATGATGGAACATGCGTTTTTATATATAATATGGCTTCCAAAGTATAGTAAAATGTTGTCTCTTTGTAGCAATAAAGATTATTTTACATTAATCAGAAACTTTTATATGTAGGTTCCATGTGGTATTAAGAAACATATGTTCTATAATGATATAATGTCCTTGTAGACAAACAACATTTAAAGCACGGAGTGCACAGAAAAGGATATAATGTACACAATCCCAGAGTGACAGTGTGGGGCATGGGAGACAGGTTATCTGGTCTTAAGAGAATCCCTGTGACGAAACTAGTCCTTCATCAGCCAAGCTTCTGAAGATGCAGGGATGAAATTTTCCATATTTCCTTTTATGAACTAGCAGACATAATGACCAGCAAGTCTCCTTTCCTATCTCCATTTTTTTTCAAACCCAAATCAAGGAATCCTAGTGAACACATCCAGACTAAAAGGTTTGGCTGTTAAGGCGTGTGGCTTAAGACAAAGTCGATTTTATCAAAAATCAATCTGCAATTCATAAATTCTTAATAATATTGCCAGTCATAATTTTTCACACATACACACACATACACAAAAATGATTAGATCGTCTACGGCCATGTCACCCTAAACAAGCCTGATCCCATCTGATCTCAGAAGCTAAGCAGGGTCAGGCCTGGTTAGTACTTGGATGGGAGACCACCCAGGAAGACCAGGTGCTGTAGGCATAAACAATAAAATAAAAAATAAGGGATCGTAAGTTGACATGGTCCTTGCAATGTGTGAGGTCAACCAAGGGTTACCTCACCTAAAAACAAAAAATGAGTAGATGATCTACCCACATATAAGGTGCAACAGTAGAATAATGAGACCAATTCCATTAGCTAGTCATAAAAACCAATTTCATTAACTTTTCACACATGATATGTAAGATGCCAAAAAAGACTTCCACAGTCTCAAAACTATTTCTTAGGGATATTTTTTCTCCCTATACTTACAAAGTGTGAAGATTGGACAAGGACAAATCCAGGTGAAAGTAGCTTATAACTCTGACTGGGGTTAACTGTGAGGAACAGTAATCCTTAAATCTGGTGTATTTACAGTGGAGCTTCCCTTCACTGCTATTGATTTGCAAGGTGCTAATTACCTTTTCCTTCCCAACCAAAAGACGGTAACACTTTTTTGGATAAAAATGGACCTGCTTCCATTTTAATCAATTGTAATACCGTAGTTTTTATTTTAAAAACTTTCTAAAATTACCAATTTTCACTCCAGTTCCACCACAAATATAATAATTCGGTGAAATGTTTCCAAAGTACTTTAAATACATGCCACTGATATTTTCCCGAGAACATTTAGATTTTAAAAGTTCATACTTGTATTCTACATATAGCTTACACACCGCAAACCACACTGCTCTTTTTCTATGTTTTATATTACAGCCTGAATTATGCAAGCTGTTGTTATCTTAATCTCTTTCCTGTTCTTTGACGAACATAATACAATAATTAGTATCAAGAGCTTTTAGACCAAGAGTTCATGGATTCAACTGTCAAACTAAATATGGAAATTTCTTAGAAGTCTATGCCAGGGATGGTTGAAAACATTCCTATAATTGATGGGCAATTTTTAGGGGTTGAATTGAGGTAACCTATAAAAGGAATTCCTTTAACACATCTTAAACTTTTTAGCTCTACGAAAGGTGGATTGAAGTCCTCATAATGGATTCTTAGGAAACAAAAAACAAATCAAAAGGTAATGACATGAAACAAAAGTCATCACAGGGCACATTAGTTGCAATTAAAAGGGATGATAACCATGTGGATACCAACCCCCTGGTATCACAGGCTTCAGAATACTCAAGATCTCAAAAAGAACATTCAAAAGAAACACACATACATCACGTAGTAATAATCCAAAATATCATGAAAGGACTAGTTACTGTATTAAGTTTCCACAAACGGTTACTGGGATTCTCATTTTACGCATAGGCACATTAAAGCATTGCTACTCCCTCAAAAATTATTTGAAAATCAACCTGCCATCCTGCCTTAGTGTGCGCCCTGCCCCCTACAGGCTCTCGTGCGCACAGGTTTCCAGGGTCCTAAGGGCCTTTCTCTTCTCTCCAGCAACCTCCAGTTCATCCTCTCTCAAAGCCCCGCTGGAGAACCCACTACGCAGGGGCGTTCCTGGATTAACTCCACTCCAGCCTATTCTGATAATTTTTTCTCTTTGTTTTCCATCACGATTAGATGTTCTATTTATACTATGATAACATGTACCCACTTGATTATTGCTTTCGTACCTAGTAATTTTTCCATTTAAACATTTTTCTGCTTTTATTATTTCTATTGAAGCATGATTATATGCAGAAAATACACAAATTTAAGTATTCAATTCAGTGAGTTTGAACAAACATACACTCAAGATATACACCATTTCCATCAACCCAGAACTAGAAAGTTCTCTCATTCCCTTTCCCCCTCCCTCCTTCGGGTCATGTCCACTTATTAAATTATCGGTAATATCACCATCGTATTTGGATATTTCACTCCAAAGGTCCTCAGATGCTGCTAATGTATTGTTGTTATTATTCGGATTTCATCTATGTCTCTGGCTCATGTAGGGAGAAGTCTGCTTTTTGATCTACTGGTCTAACATATGGCCTATTTAAACAAAAGATGTGCTAACATGAAAGGTAACACTTCTTGATTAGGCAACACAGGTAACCTGTGTTAAAAAGAATGCTCCCCTAGCTATAATTCATCTATAGACCAAAATTCTACGCTTTCTTTACAAAACAAAGATTACTAGGAAAATAGGGATGACAGTTACTCTATGTGGAGCTGTGAGCACAGTGGCATCGTGTATTGATGAAGCAAAAAAAAAAGCCAGAAAAACATTAGGCACCATTAAGAAAAATATTGATGACACTAATATCTCATATTTGCATGGCACTACATAATTCACCATGCACTTTACAATAAATTAAACTACACAACTCTATGAGGCGTTTTATTATTTCCATCCTTCAAAATATGAACTATGGGTCAGAGATACTAAGAGTCTTTTCCAAGACTGCCTACCTAGAAAACTGTCAGTCCTAAACTCCGAAGCCTTTTGCACGATGCCACCGGAAAACATTTGCAGATTTGGTATCAGATTTCCCCTGGTGTACCATTACTGCTGCAGACAAGCACATCATGGAAAACCCAGCCACCAAGGCTGACGTCCTCTACCCGGCCCATCTCACAGCCAGTTTCTTGTGCCCTAAGATGGACGGCACAAAAGTTAAAGAGGAAGGTGCCCCTTTAAGGAGCATTAACCTTCTGGAGACAGGAATGCTTCAGTCTGGAATAGTGAAAAGTGGGAAAGAAAACATGGAAATCTATACAATCATGGGTGGCACAGAAAAGATTAGAGCATTTTCCCAAAAAATAATACTGTAAAAGGGCATTCTTTGATACTCAGATAAATCCACCTGATAAAAGCTAAACACAGAGCTCACATAGGCAGCTGCTCAAAAATTGAAACGCTGCTCCAGAGCGCTCCCAGAGAAAGTTCTCACAAATACACAAACGCATCCAAAGAGAGTAGAACGAACATATGAACAGCACAGCCACGTGGTAGCAGTACCAGAAGGTGAACCTGCCCCCAGCTGGCCCAGGGACAGAAACCGGGGCCACACCTAGCATGTCCCTCACACCTGAGCTGGTCCCAGGCTTCAGGGCCGGGTGGACCATAAAGCCGGCTCAACAGTGCAGGTACCTGGCTGTCTGTGATCAGCTCAAAGCCTGAAAGCTGTTTGCATTCTTGGTTGCCCACCTTCCAAAGCACCGGTAGAGCGCTCAAAATCCTGTGAGCACACCCCAAATGCTACGGAGTCTTCTTCAGGAGCTGCAGTCATCATAACACAACGAACTGACTATCCCGACTGAAGTCCAGAATAGCAGTGCATACGAAAATGTACCTGCTTTGGGAAATGAATATCCCATTACAGGCTCTGATCCCTGGCTCATCCTCTAGGCTCACCTCTACGCACCTTCCTGCGTTCTCATTCCATCCACCCCCCAGTCTCGGAACTGCAGAAATAACACACTACATATAGGTCCCTGAACACAAAATGCTATTTCGTAACCCTGTGCCCTTCTACACACGGTACTTTCCCAAAACCAGCTTAAAGGTCGCCTGGTCCAGAGACCGCTCCCTGACCTTCCCTCAGAGAACTCATTCTCCCCTGTGCTTTTTCTCCCTTTCCTTTTAGTGTGAAGTAGGTAAAACACACAAGGTGGTATAGAAAACAACACAGCGAACACTCGGCATTTATTAGTCTTACACTGTCCCATATTTTCAAGATTTTAAGAACTTAAACATTTTAGGTAGAGCCGAAGCCCCTCTGGGCCTTGCTGCTGCCACATGACCCCTCCCTCTTCCCCTGGAGGTAACCAGCGCCCTGCACAGCATGTTCGTAGACCTGCACTGTGCGTGCGTCCCCAATATGTACGACTGTTCTGCACGCTGTTAAACTGTAACAGCACGCCATGCCTATTCTTCTGCATTCTTTTTTGTCGACATTGTATTTTTGAGATAGTTTTAAATGTTGACATATGTAGCCCTAGTTATTTCATTTTAAGTGCTCTCCAAATATTGTACCAATTTGTATTCCTACTAATACTGTACAGGAAGTTTTCATGGCTCCATTTACTTGCCAACACTTCATCCTACCAGATTTTTTATATTGTTTCAGTTTGATATGTGTGAAATGGAGTTTTACTGTGGTTTTAATTTACATTTCTTTCATTACTACCAAGGCTAAGCATATTTTAAAATGTTTTTTGGCTACCTATAGTATCTCTTTTGGAGTTTTCTTCACGATGCCCATTTTTCTACTAGGTTCGTTTTCCTTATTTACATGAAGTTCTTTACATATTCATTTGTCGGTGGAATGAATCAAAAACATTTTATCTTAATTTTGTGTATAGCTTCCTTTGCCGTACGAAAGTTTTATATTTTCATGTAGTCAAATTTATCGATCTTTTAAGAACTAGCTCTGCTTTTTGGAGCTTCTTTAGGAAATCCTTCCCAACTCTGAGGTTATAAAAATATGTTTCTCTTTTCTCTTGTAAAACCTTACTCTTAACATGAAAGAGGGTAATATCAAGACAAGTTTCAGTTAATCCTAACTCAATTTACCTCCACAAAAATGATGTTCAATTAGGTGTTTTCTAATTATCTCTCTAGACAAGGATTAAATGTTTTAGATGGTCTGAAGCAGAGAAAAAATTGTAATGAACAGAAATGAATTCCAGAAGGCTGATCCAATCAACACTCAAAAGCCGCTCCTTATCTAATTCTTGATATTTTAAATCACTTATTAAAATTTCCTCACTCATCTTCAAATATCACTACCAAAATCTTGTTAAATAAATCATGTTACAGTAACAAGTCAAGTCATACAAAAATGATCTTGGACCACTAAGGGTTTGGAACTTGAGTGCTTTATATAGTATTCCACGTTTAAGTCATTTCAAGACAATTTGGAAAATATTTATCTGGCATTTATTAACAATGGGGACACTTACTAACTGTTAGAGATATCACTGAAGAAGACAGGCCTCATCCCCATCACAGCCTTATAAACAGATCAAATGTGTAATCAAATGATTGCAATGCAATGTCATAAATGTTATAATCAATGTTATAATGTTATAATCAAGGTGGATCTAAAAAACTGTAATGGCAAATTGGGAGCTAACAGTGGATCAAGACTAGAATAGATCTTAAATGATTTCAGCGGATCTAATGCCTCTGGTTTAGACTTTAAAAACCAAATGTTTTTATTCGTCATTTCTAGTATGAGAGTTTATGAGATTACAAATTATATAATTATAAGTGTCAATTATATAATCCTTAAGAAACTAACTTTCTGAGCAATAATAATCTGAAGTTAGATGTTAGTTGATTAAAAGTTGGTCCAAGGATTATTACATAAATAATTAACAGTAACAAAAGAAAATTTCTAATCAATTGCCATGTTTCTTCAAATACACTATTTTATACATGCAAAAATATGATCTAAGTTCACATCAACAGCGATAGAAGTGGCCATATTTTTTGCTTTGGAGTTCCCACATCTCTAGGATTCAGGAAAGGGTTAAGTAGCAGGAAGACGGTAAGTGATGGCAAACCAACAATTCTTGCTTAAATCAGGTAGCTCCAAATCGTAGTGGCTCCAGCTTCAGTGAAGTTAGGGGCCCGACTCATCTTGAAACTGTACTTGCACAGTACTTTCCATACGAGACTAAAAGTATGTTACTGCCCCATACCAAAAAAACAGGGAAGGCTAAAGGCCATAGAAGGCCTAACGCCATCTCCCCTGGGTGAAGACTTGGGGCCACATCTGGCCCCAAATAATGCCCTGATAACTTTCACAGTACCCTTGCTTCTATGTGATGAACAGCCAAACCATACTGATTATTCTGAGCACTTACGTTTTCACACATCAGAAACAGAAGGGACCAAAAATACTGTGTAACAAAAGAACACACTAAATTCCTCTTGGAACCAATTTAATGACTTCTATGGAAAATATGACTCCATAATGAACACGTACTGCTGTTTTGTGAATAACGTATTTACGATTATGATTCCTGCAAATTAGGCAAACTGGTTCCAACAGTTGCAAACACGGGACTTTGTCGAAATACTAAGCTTGAAATTAATTCAGTATCTATTGATGCATCTGTGTTGCAGAGGAAGGACCAAAACATTGTGAAGGTATTACTTTTCTGAGTGCTGCACAACGCATGCTTCATGGTTTGGTTCCTTCCCACGAAGTCCTTGGTCTAACCCTGACCTTCCATTTAATCTACATACAAGGACAAGAAAGGGACATGGATCGCCTATGAACGGGGCATTTCACTCATTCCTCTCTTAGATCTTTTAGGTAACATCATCCCTCATTAACAGACGAGGAAACCTAGGCTTACAAAGTATTAAGAACTTGACAAAGGTCATAGAGCCAGTAAATGTTACAGACGAAATTTTTAAATGAATCCAACTATCTTGATAATCCCAGTGCTTCCTTCCCTTCACCATCCATGAGGAATCTACCAATTCAGGACTCAAAGAGAGATGTCCAGGGCTACTTTATAATGCAACAGAAAACAGCACTTCCCCCAGCTCAGACAGAAGAGAAATCATTATTCGCTTCACATGATCTTTATGGAGGATAAGAGATTTACTAATATACCTTAAAATGTCTCGTGAGAGAAGGCTAAAAAAAAAAAAATAACAGAGTCACAACAGTCTGATTAAAAGATTTCCTTGGAACTTAGAATTTTCTGCATGTTTTATAAGGTCAAAGCCACAATGCTACTTTAAATTCATATCTCATGTCACGACCTTCATTGTACATTTTAGACTCCATGACCTTAAGATCCAAGGAGGAAACGAACAGGTATGCTGTTTCATTTGTAACCTGTTTTGATTAGACTATCTAGATTATCTACTAATTTTAACATATTTATTAATAAAAAACTATGTCAGTAAATGGTTCTATGAACTAGATTAAAACACAGCTAAAACAACAGAATCTCAGTCATCGTTCATGCAGCAGCAGACAGCGGCTCTCGGTTTTCCGCAGCTGACTAGCAGGACTGCTGTGACCTGACAGCTCAGATCTTCACCACGTTTCTGTTCTTACGCTTGGCTACAGGGCCCAGCAATTTAAGTCCAGAACTTTACATGCTGGGATAAGACGGCCCGCCAAGATGCCAGGTGGTTTTTAGGAAGCCATCCCTCGACTCATTTTAATTAGGTTCTAATTTGTCTATTTTAATATATATACACACACATATAAATCAATTACTGAAAAGCCAGAGATATACAATTGTACATCAAAAATGACTACAGCAATGTAAGTTAAAACAGAAAGATTGTAATTTTTTGACAAAACAGGAGACAGTGGTTCGGTGTCTTTGGAAAATTGTTTGGCAGTATGCATGAAGAGCTTTATAAATGTTTGAATTCTTTGGCCCAATAATTTCACTTCTAGAAATCTATCCTAAGGAAATAATCAGAGATATGATCGATGATATATGAAAAAAGATATGCATTACTATTGACAAAAATAAAACCATGGAAAAATATAAATATTTAAAAATGAAGAATGTTGGAAAATGATAAACAATGAACTATTATAAGTACATCAAAAATCATGTTTCCCAAAATATTATTACAGATAATGCTAAAGAAAAATTATATTCAAAACTGTATATACAACATGAATATGACTTTTTTAAAATAATTTTTTAAAAAGTCTATAAGGCAAAGCATTGATCAACATGCGAATAGGGGAATGAAATCATGGATGATTTAATTTTCCTCCTTATACTTTTCCAAATTTCCCAAATTTGCTATAATGATTATTTGTAAACTAAAAAATTATTTGAGAGGTTACATTTAAATCAGCTTCAAATTAGCTTCTTATATCATTCCAATTTGCAGCAACAAAACAAAAAGGTCTACTGTACAAAAGAAGTCTCTTCTATGAATCTGAAACAAATGCAAAACAGGACAAGCTGATCCAGAGGGCTCTTGACATAATCGTATCTCTTTAGACAGAATACTAATGCTCACGGCACTAATGGAATGAACCCAGAATGGCATGAATAATACATTACTTGCACCAATCAATGTTACGCTGTTACAAGCTGATGGAAAATAAATACTTAGAGTAAAAACAGAGAAAGAAATCTCAAATGCAAGGACAGTTCAGCTATCCATCCGATATCTCTCCTGGATAGAGTGTGGGAGGATTGTTGCAGCTCTGCCAAAAGAAGACAAAAATCGTTAACAACTGTTGCTTCCTCATGGCCAAACTGTGTTCTACCAATGACGTATCAGAGAAAAACATTATAAAGGTAACCATCATTGAAGGTAAATTATTGATTAATATACATAGATTTTCAAGTAACTATGTATAACCATCAACAAAAGGCTTGCCATGATGCCGGGAAATGCAAAATTTCAATTGTCTCTGCAATTAGTATAAAACTATATGCTACATATTAAAACAGAGAAGAGAGATAAAACATATATGACATTCTCCATATCCCTAAGTCATGTAGCACTGGAGGATTCGGTTTTCAGTCTCTAGTTAAAGCAGCTAGGTGATGAAAGGTGCCTCAAGGAGTGCATAGGCTCTCTTTTATTCACATATATATCAGTTCCTTTTCAACTGAGGATCTAAATTTTAGAACAGATCAGTGTTTTAAGAGAGAGGAAGAAAGAGGATACAGGTAAATGACTCCTAATTTTAAAAACTCTAGAAACTCTTAAGACATGATGTTCCTCATACAATACAAATGGAGAAAAATACCTTAAAAAAAAAAAAAAAGAAAAGCATGTTTATCATAAAAACTTGCTTAGAGATGTTCATAACTCTGCTATAAGCCTGATAAAAATAATTTTTATTTCAAATCATCCTCATTATGAATAATAAAAAAAACAAATTTGATCTCCCAAGAGCATTTCCTGCTAAATTTTTCTTGTAAAACAAGAAAGAAAAGAAACAAAGCTGTCTTCACAGTTTAACACTTTAGTATAATGGTCCAAAAGAACAGCTTGAATTTGTTATTTGCTAGTTTTCCAAGGAATCCTTTAGATTTATCATAAAAATAACAGAAGACATAAAATCATAGAATTACACAGCAAAATAGTTTTTTGAGAATAATTTAAGAAAAAATTCCTGACACAAGTATTGCACAAACTGGACTGAGTTTCTTGGGGACACTATAAATTTTTTTTTTTTTCTGGTGATCTTTACAAGAAACATTGTAATATAGGGGCTCTCTGGTTGACAGAGCAGCTAGCAAACAGTCCTAGATTTGCTTTTTTCTCCTCTTTCAGTGTTCATGCTCTGGAAAGCACACAGAGAGGACTAGTCACACAGCAGTGCGAAGTAAGGCTATTCATCAACTACCCACCGTACGCCAGTGGTAATTTCTACTAAACATGCAGCTAAGTGAAACTTTAAAGATCATGTGTTCTGGTCAGTTTATAAAACAACTCAAAGTTAAGAAAGCTGTGTGTTTTTAAATCTTGCTATTTGGCAAGTAAAGTCATTCTCTTAAACAGCTGCTATTCAACTACTGTGTCAAAGAGAAATCAAAATGGAAATACCAGAGTATTTGTAAAATCATAAAAATAACAAAGATGGACACCCACTGGCCAGCAATCGACCTTCCAGGTACTGTGCTATGACTGCTACGAAATTTAATTACGTTTCTTTAAACCTGAAAAGTATGAAATGTCTCGTTTTTCAATGCCAGAAAAGGCTCGAGGTCCTGAAATAAGCGGCGGGTCCTAGTAAAGGTCTAGCAGCCTGGGCCGCTTTCACCGGGCCATCCTCTAGCATTCCTACACTTACACACGCGCGTTGAAGCCGCACTCGGAGGCAAGTGCGCACAGTCTCACGTGCTTCCGGCGTTCTCAAAGAATAAAAACAAGCGATGCAAACATTCAAGTGAAAAAATCTGAAAAAGGAACAACGCAAACCAGGTAAGCAAGAAGAGGGAGGGCAGAGAGAGAGCCTGATGCATCAGAGTATGCTTGATAAATAAACAATGGTTCCGGTTGGTTTTTTTTTTTTAAGTCCCAAGGCAAACTACTCTTTAAAAAAAAGAGCAAACGTGGCGGCAACACAAAATTAGGCGACAAATAAGGGCGGCGATATTGTTCATAAATGGAAAATTACATCAACGCCAATGTATTCCGGAGCACGCTGCTGGTCCTACAGAAAGCTGAGAGATGCTTCACAAAAGGAAAAAAAAAAAAAAATGGTGTCTAACTCTGAGAAATGCTGAGCCAAACAAAGTGAACAAGTTACTTCCAACATCTCTCCTAGTCTTTAGCATGCCAAAGTACATCATTCATCTCCAAGAGACACATTATTTGATGGTGGGATCATTTCACAGAATATAGTCTTCAAAAATACTTCGGTATGGAAAAAAAAATACACAAAATATATTTACAAAGCTAATGTAACACTGGTATCAAAAAATCTAACAAGTAGTGCAGCAGAGAGAAACCAGTGGAGAAGCTCCACGGCACCCCGCAGAGGCCACGCGTGAGCCACCAGGGAACCGCCCTGGCAAGTCCAGGTCTGTGCGGTAAGCGCTGCTCTTTTTTTTGTTCGAACTCCCACGGAAAATGCTATCGGGGAGAGCAAAGTGTAAGTATTTCATCCTTGGTCGGTTGACACTGGGAAGACAAGACAGTGTTGCAATTTTCCATCCTCAGCTGGGTTTCATTTAGACGAGCAACGTGGACCCTGTGAAGCCAAGTCCATCGCGTTCCCCAGCTCGAGGGGGTGCAGGGACCGGAGGGAAAGAAATTCCCTCCTGTTTTGCTTTGGAAAATGTCTGAAACGTTCCCTCTACTTTGGGCTGCGCTATATTCTGGAAACTCAAGACAGTGAGGTACGAGAAAAGGATGAGGTGTGAAAAAAGGACGTGTAATGATCCGTTTTATCTATACTGAAACTGTCAAAAAGTGTGGGTCCACTTGGCAATAAGCACAAGAAAATATTAAAACTATTTGAATTCATGTTGACTCGATGGGAGAGGATAGCTCAGAACCACAGCTGTCAAAAATCGGTAGTGCCAACAAGGCTGAAAGCTCTCCTGGTACTGACTTGCATAGTTTATCCATGCACGGGAGAGTGACAGAGCAGCGTGCTATCCCACGACGGTCTGGGATTACAGCTGTTGTCCTGGTGCGATTATTGATAGTACTTCGCTTTCCTCTTTGAAATGATTTTAAACTGCTGTCTATCACCGCACGCCATAATTAACTCAAAATGAATTAAGGATCTGAATATAAGACCTGATACAATAAAATGCATAGAAGAAAACATAGGAACTAAACTCAAGGAACTTGTACTTGAAGAGGATTTTATGAATTTAACCTCAAAGGTAAGGGAAGTAAAAGCTAACATGAATGAAGGGGACTACATCAAACTAAAAAGCTTCTGCTCAGCAAAAGAAACCATCGATGAGGGAGAGAGACAACCATCTGAATGGGAAAATATATTTGCAAGCAACGCCTCTGATGAGGGCCTAAAACCCACAATATACAAAGAACTCGTATGACTCAATAACAACAAAAAAGCAAATAATCCAATCAAAAAATGGGCAGACACTTCTCCCCAGAGGACATACAAATGGCCAACAAATATATAAAAAGATACTCGACGTCGCTATTAGGGAAATGCAAATCAAAACCACAATAAGATGCCATCTCGTACCTGTTAGGATAGCTGTAATCAATAGGATAAGTAATAACGAATGTTGGAGAGGATGTAGAGAAAAAGGAACCCTTACACATTGCTGGTGGGACTGCCAATTGGTACGGTCACCATGGAAAACAGTATGGAGGTTCCTCAAAAAATTAAGAATTGATCTACCATACAATCCAGCAATCCCTCTACTTGCCCCAAAGACTTAAAAACACATATCCGAAAAGATATTTGCACACCAATGTTCATAGCAGCATTATTCACAGTGGCCAGGACATGGAAGCAACTGAAGTGTCCTACGATAGATGACTGGCTAAAGAAGCTGTGGCACATATACACAATGGAATGTTACTCAGCCATAAGAAGAGATGAAATACTGCCATTTGCAACCACATGGATGGACCTCGAGATAATCATGCTAAGCAAAATAAGCCAGACAGAAAAAGATGAAAACCACATGATATCACTTACGTGTGGGATATAAACCAAAAAGCAACAAACGAACGGGACAAACAAACTGAGACTCATGGACATGGACAACGGACTAGTGGTTACCAGAGGGCGGGTTCCGAAGAGAGCTACTACCTCTGTCATCCAAGGCTACTCCCTGCAAAAACGCCCTTGAAAAGAACAGTCCCGAGGCAAGGCCGGCAGTGCCTCTGCTCACAGATGCACAGAAACATGACACGCCACGTACGGCCGTCTCCCAACAGCGACCGGGCACCGGAGGGATGTGTCCCCCTGGCCCCCGCGCACGGCGTTCTGTGCTCGGATAAATTAGGGGAATATCAAACGGCTTGCTTTTTAAAGTTTCCTTAGAGAAGAACTTCTCAGAGCCTTTCATAACCCAATGTGGCTTAGTGAATCTCCTACAGGAGGATATTGAATGCAGTGTTTTAAAACCCATGTTTCACAAAACACCTATTAACATCTCCCAGAAGAATATTCCTTGGATCACGGTTTGGGAAATCTGGGAGGGGGTATACCCTGTGCCCAACATCATCATTCTCTCTTGTGCAGGTTTAGCTAATATTTTCCCATTTGTTTCCTGAAATCCCAAATCCAGGGAGAAGTGTTTACATAAAGAGCTTCTTTCTAGAGCACTAAATTAATGAAAACAAGAAAATCATGGAGTCCCTCTGTGCAAGAGGACCTTTAAAAATAATTGAGATAATGTAGGCAGAGCTTAGCGCTAGCTGGCACACGGTAAGTGCTCAAAACATAGCCACTATTATAAGTATCAGCCATTTTTATCACGGTGCATTTACAGAACCCTCTTTGTTAACACACTGAATTCCTATTATAAGCAGGCTGGTGTGGCAGCGGGAACATCGGGCCATGACTAGCGATTTTTCCTTCTCTAATTCTACCACCGTACATTTTCCTACATGCGATGTTTCCATTCTCCTCGTGCCAATGTTTTACTCCACAAACTGGACCTTATAAACCCCTAAGTTTATTTTAGTCTAAATTTGATAAATGCCATTCAAAGCCAGTCTTCCTTTTTGTTTTCCTTTAATGCAAAAATTAGATTCCTGTTTGTTTGGAAGAACGAATTCAAAGTCCCTGTGTCTGTGCCTCCTTCAGCTTTTTTCTCCTTGAACAGCATTGCCACCGAAAGGTCAAGCTGGATCTCATGATCTCCTGGCCAAAGATGTTGCTTTAATTACCTGAGACTCAACATCAAAACATAACACAAGGTCTGCTTAGTATCTCAAAGAGAAGGCAATGGCAAGTTAGCTTGAGCAGGTCCCAAAAGAGGTTTCTTAAGTCCACGCTTCTTCCAGCTCCTCTCATGAAATACCTTTTTCTTCCTAGGTCTTTTGAGGAGTAAACACCTGGCAGGCAAGCTGGCTTCCATTTCAAAAACACATCCATTGCTTTACTAGACTCTCTCTCAAAATGTGCCTTTTGCATTATCATCCTGCTTTGAATTAATTAATGATAACCCAGTGGATAAAGAGAGGTCTAAGATGAAAGACAACGATTGGATCTATAACCAGTCTCTAAGTTCAGGCATGAGGTAAGGAGGGAGGAGAACTCCAATTATAACAAAATGACATGGAAATCAAAATAATCTAGTATTCTTCTGTGTTCACAGTATATTAGAATGTCCTTAGATAAACGCTTTTCCCTCTCGTTCGGTTTCTTGTTTGTAACTAGAATGTGACTTTCCCCCTTTATTTCATAGTTTAGAAAGATTAATGAACATTTATAAAATATTAATTTTATACCAAATAAATTATAAATTATCTTTTATTTTTTTTACCATACATGACGGTGAATGTCCACTTGTATATCTGTTACTCTTAGAGTGACCAAATCTCTAAGTTATTAAAAAAAAAAAATTCTATTACTCTGGCATTCTAGATCTTTTATGAATAGCAGCTAAGCAAAAAAGTACATTTATATTTCCAAAATTTAAAAAATACATCTTACATAGCTGTCAGTGTGAAAAAGCCCCCCAAACAAGAAATTTCATTAAAATGTGATCCATATGCTAAAATTTTCTACAAAATTGTGTTAAAACCTCTGCTTAAAACTTTATTACACGTACTATTTGTAGATATTTTTAAATAACTGTTTCCAATAACACAAACTTTTTTAAAAGTAGTCCTGAGGAGCTGTCTTACTAGTATAGTTCTCACAAATTACAAGACAGAGAAAGCTGCCAGGCATTTTCCTGGACTTTGCATCATAATCACCAGGGAACCTTTTTTTAAAAAAAAAAAAAAAAAAATCCCTTCTCCCTTGAAGTTCAGTGAATCTAGGGTGGGGCTCAGAAATCTGTATTTTTAAATGCTCCCCTCTAACTTCAACCGAAAGCAAACTTTATAACTGTTAAAGGACTGAAGTTGTACGTTGCTTGTACATTTCAAGCAGCATCTGGCCGGCAGCAGAAAATGCACTTTGGAAAAGGGGGAGTTCGAATTTTATAAGAATAGAGAGCAGTCTTCTCTTTAGTCCTCTGAAATGACAAGCCGGTGAGTTTTCTGCTCCTCCATACATCACCTCACTGAAATCACTTGTTATTCAAGCACAGCATCAAGAAATAAATAGAATTGAAATATAAAAATAAAATATATGCATGGTGTACATGTGTATTTTTCTAGCTACAAGATGAGGAGAAAAACAAAGTTATCAGGTGAAGTCACATCAAAGATTGTGCTGCTGGAGGCTGGTGCAAAAAAATGTCACTTAGTAGCCGAAAAGTTAAAGAATGCATCTTTTACACGAGAAATTGTTTTATAAATTTTACCAAACTTTTTGGTTTTTTTTTTATTCTTTGCTTTAGTTCAAAAAGGAATAAAAGTCCTTTTAACTTTCTCATGCGAGAAAATGCTTTATTGTTCACACGTATATTTTTAAACCAAGTCATGGCTGCCCCCTGGTGGCTTCTTACCCCAATTACAAGATTTTTTGAGGGAGGCTTATGTCAGTCTTGAAAGAATACTTCAAAAGTTTCATCTTTGAAGTACAGAAACTAAAGTTGGTTTCTAAAGATCCTGATTACTTATTTTAAAGCAACTATCTCCAGCCCTTTAATTTATTTCCTGGGGCATCTACAATTTTTGAAGTTTACTGCCTTTGAACTGTGTTGCTAAAACAATGCAAGATATTTTTACGCTTTTTGCTTTCTACGTTGTACATTCTTTACACAGCTTATCAAAGACCCCTTAATCAGCTACCAGAAGCAAGGCGTGCCCACCGTGGCCCTGACTCTGCACCCCTCCCCCGCCGCGCTCCTCCGGGCCCAGGCCCAGGCCCACTCCCGCCCCCCTCGGCCCCTCTGCAAGCAGCTTCCAAGATCTCTCTCGACACTGGCTACAGTTTCCTGCTTTGCTGGCTTCCTTGCCCCTGAATCAACAAGCGTCCTGACCCCAGGCATTCCCTGACAC
Source organism: Rousettus aegyptiacus (assembly GCF_014176215.1). NCBI lineage: Eukaryota > Metazoa > Chordata > Mammalia > Chiroptera > Pteropodidae > Rousettus > Rousettus aegyptiacus. The sequence continues at coordinate 39,122,051 of NW_023416288.1, read as the reverse complement.
AACGGGTCTCGCCTGCTGAGCAAGTGGCACTCGCTGCTGATGGGAGGGTCCTTGACTTGGGTCACCCCAAGTTCTCTCCCAGTCAGGATTCCTTCAGGAATATGCATACACCGGACATAATTCAAATAGGTGGGCTCGCATACAAACTGAATAGCTGATATTTATTAATTACATTTTTTAAAACCTTGATAGCTCTTTTCCCTGGTGATCAATTTTTTTTTTCTTTGGGGAAAGCCAAATATAACCTTTTATGCTTCTTTTCTTAAGCTATCATATTGTAAACATAAGGTATTATTATTCTTTTAAAGTAGAAATTTAAGTAGGACAATAAAAAGTAATAGAATTTTGGTAGACAAAAAGCAAGAAAATTTGGGTATCTATTTTCCTGCTTAACCGATATTTTAAAAATCACCACATTTAAGGTATTATCACTATGCAATCACATTTCAGTAAAAAAAAGATAAAACTACTTTCTCTAAAAGTGAGCTAGAAGTTAGAAAGAGAAGCCTCTTAAAGTAAATCACCAACAGATAGAAAATCAGCTAATCTGCAATAGTAAATATTTATTCCTTGTGGTACACATCAAATATACAGCGGTCTGCATCAGAATAATATTTATTCACAAAGCGAAATGAATTACTTACATGTTCCTGTGAAGCAGTGTGCCACATTTTTTGAAAGGCAGAAACGCATTAAACAAATGTTATTGAAACTAGCAGCTGGAGTAACTATTTATTAAAAGCTACAGTAGTTACAGTAAATAATTAAATATTAACATGGAACATGTTAATGATTTATTTTTACATGAAAAAAAAGGAACTTTCCAGATAGTATGTACCTTGTGACCCCATTTTAAAATATTTCTATTTTTATTTATATTTACACACATTCACGAAACTGGAAGAATATATACTACATTTAAAATAGGATTTCTTTTTGGATGGCGGGGAGTAGGGTCATTTTTATTTTTATTTCCTTCTCTTTACTCATCTATATTTTCTGACAAGGAATTTTGATATGTAGTACTTGTGGCTTCTTTGAAAGTCGTTTTTAAAAGAAAGCAAAAATATGCCATGCTAACTTTTAAATGTTAGCCTTGGCTACTGCCATGTCCCCTTTTCAAGAAAGACCAGTAGTGCTGAGAAATGAGAGAAGCTTTTCTCATTTGAGGCCTACTCTCAGGACTCGGGAGCACTGTTTCAGGATCTCCAATGTTCGTTTTCACCATTTTTTGAAGCAAAACTCCCTCTACGTCTCCACATTCCAAACTGACTAAGGAAAGACAAGAGTATATTTTGCAATAACTGGCTTTTGCTGCACTCTGCTGGAACCTTCTCTGGTGTTCTGCAAAAAGTGATCAATAAAGCATGCTTGGGTCTTTGCTACATCTGGTTATAATATTCTCATGGAGGCTGACACATTTCTATAGATAAATGAGAATAGTCTTTATCTAATAAAAGGATATAATTTACAGACACACACACCAAGAATCGCCATGCTCACATATAATAAGTAGCTGTACATGTAATCGTTGGTTATAGTATGTTAGAGGTCGTATTTGTAAATGTTCATTTTGTACCTCCTCAGAGACAGACCTTTTTCTCATCTCTTCTAAACAAATTCAAAGATCTATCTTCAATCTTATAAATTCCCCAGATGTACCTAGATGGACTCACATTTTAGAGAATCATTTGTTACATCACACGCACAGATGATAGATAGACAGATGAGAGACAGACAGACAGAGAGACGGAGACAGATAAAAAGCCTTACCAATGAAAGCAGTTTTCCAGTTTGTCAGGAAATAGTCAAAAGACATGCTTGCTTTGTCTAACTACCAGTCTCTCAGTTTTTTTACTCTTCCCCCCAAAACACATCTGGGGTCAACACTTCGCATGAAGCTCTTTCAGGGGCAAGTAAATCAATTTGTGTTGGCCCCAGATTTCAGAAAACAGCGTCCAGAGAGGCCTCGGCGACACAGATGCGGAGGAAGAGAATCGGGGCCACTCGCGTCAACAATCTCCCATGGGCGACGAGGAGACACTTTCACCTTAGCCCTCCCTGTCGTGGGAGTTGCAAACACAGATGTTGGCAAGAATCCCGGCATACACAGAATACTTCTCGATTTTTACTAATGCCTGCTGAAATTATGTTTTGGCCTCTTTGCCTGGAAAGAAAAGTCTGGAATGACCCCATCTTTTGACTTTATAATCTGCATAAATCTCTTGAAGAGGGTTCACGGGGAAAGTTCCCACGGAGCGTTGCTTTGCTGCGTGTGCACACTCGCGTGCACTCACACACGGCAGCGTCCTCCACCCCCCCCCCCCCGCCTCCACCCGTGGACTTCTGCTGCACTATCCAATCAGAGCCCGTAGGCCACAGAACAAAAGTGTGGAGCGGCCTCGGCGTGGGTACCTGGCCGAAGCTTCCAACGGTGCCATCGAAAGCCGAGCTGCAGACCAGGGCCCCGCGAGCCTGCTGCTGGGCTGGTGAAAACCAAGACCTCATGGCCGAAACAGCCAGGGCTGGTTTCACACACGTGACCTGCCACAAGACAACCTGGCACTGTAGAGAAAACCCTGGCCTTGCAAAGGAAAAGGAGTCCACACCCCATAAGCACTGAGAAGGACCCGGCCCTGAACCGGCCCTTTAAATCCATTATCTCATGGAATCACTCAACGCCCCTAAAACAGAAAATGATCCTTATTTTACGTAAAAGAAAACTGAGGCTCGGAGAGCTTCAATAATGCGCCCATGGTTAACAGTGAAGTCTACCGAAATCCAGATCTGTCTGACCCCAAAACCCCTTCCGAGTCCATCGACCGCCTCAGGGGTGCCAATTCTTGTCCCATTTCAACTCCATGTAGCTGGAGGACTTTAAGCAGGTCATTGCATCATCGTGGCTTCTGTTTATTCTTTTGTGAAATAAGGTAACTAAACCGAATTTCTAAGACTCCCTTCAACTCCAAAAATCCATTATTCCCAGGACCTTTCTCTGCTCACTCTTTTTTCTCATGTGATATAAGGATATAAATTCTCCAGGCTAAAAAGAGCCAAAGGAATCCTAAGGTTCTCATGTGTCACTCTCTCTACTGCTGAGTACAGTTTGCAATTGTCAGTAACATCCCTGAGCCCCGTTAAGTTTAATGGTACAGACTGGTTATCAGATCAGAGCAAGCCTAATAAAGCACCAAGTGCCATTACAATATTTATCAGGGTCTCAAAAAATTTGATTCCTAATATTATTTATTCACAAGTTGGCAAAAATAAAAACAAAGGAAAAAAATCTAATGTATTTGGAATCAAATAATAAAAGGTGTTTTTCTTTTTGCCACACCACCGTTAGGATATGGTTTCACCAAATTTCATCACTGCATTGTAACCACTAAGGGTATTTATATAAGGTGACAATGAACTTAATTGGAAAAGTATTACATTTAAAAAGCAAATGTTTTAGTATTTTAAACAGATATAAGCTCCTCATTTCCCTTGACTGTTCAATTGTTTGGTCTTAACCAAAGCATGGTTATTTCAAAAAAAAAAAAAAAGCAAGCAATACTTTTAATATCTATTTTCTTCAATAAAAGGTACATTTTATTTCATTATTGATGTACAATTTTAATTAAAACTGCACATCCACATTTTACATTTTAAGTGACAGATATTTTCATTAACTAACTAATAGCTAACCTATTACCACAATCCTCTTGAAATAATGTGTGTGATGAAGAATAATTAAGGTAGCAAGGGGCAAAAGGTTACTTAAGACTTTGCTACAGTGTAAGCTTAAATTATAGGTTTTAAACAAGATGCAAGGACCAATGCACATGAAAAAAAAAGTGCAATTTTAATGGAATGCAGAACAAATTAACTTTTTAACATTTAATAATACCCAACTGCATAGTGGGATTTTGCTAAGTGCTGGGGGGAGCAGAAAATAGAAGTAATACGGCAAAGTATGCTTGTTAACTACTTCAAACTAAAGGTATCGCTGACCCACTAAATGCTGCAGCAAATGGACACTTTGTGACATGAAAGACTCGGGATTCTGCCATCTGATTGGCATGTTCTGTTTGTTGTTTCTTTTTAAAAAGGGGGAAAGATCAAAAACCTTTAAGGAGTTTTGTTAGCGTGTTCCCAGAATCCCATCTCCACACGTTCCTAGGCTGGGAAAAGCGTCTTCTGCAGGGTCACTTTCTGCCCTATTAAGTCAGCCAGAAAGGCGGTTGCAAGATGCTCCAGAGGCCAGCTCTCTCTGCAGGGGCAGGGCCACCATGGGATTCCTGTCCAGTACCTGGGGAGCCCGCAGTCCAACCTGCGCCTCTTGCTCGTAAAGCAATAACCACAGGACGTGGGGCCGGCCTTTCTTTTCATCCAATTGAGTGAAAATGGTCTCCACTGTGAAGAGACCCCCATGACCCAGCTCCAAAGCCTGACAAAAGAGGAATGGAACATTCCTGCAAGAAGTCACCACGCCACACTGGCCACACCCTCTGTCTTCCAAGGGACAGGGTCAGTGACACGGTCAGTTCTTGTTCCCCATCATCAGGGGTGAAAATACAACCATCCTCCTTCTGCTGGCCATATTTCTAATCAAAAGCCTGCTTACGCATCCCGAGGAACCACTTCCGTGAAACTTTCAAGAGCACTAGGAGCTCATCTTACATTCCCACCACAGAGGGCAAGGGGCCATATTCATTCATTCACCCTATAAACTCCAAGGTACCTACTATAGGCCCGGCAATGTGCCTGACAGAGTGCAGGAGACAGATATGGTCCTGTCCTCAAAGGACGTAGGACCTAGTAGCTGCACACGGCCATAGATCGACCCAGCCAACCGGACTCCACCACTAGCACAAAGGAAGGTGTCCAGACTCAAGTGAACGGAGCAGGCGGCAAGAACCCCGTTTCCCTCTGTCTTCCTTAAGAGCTCTCTCCTGTGCTCTAAGCCCTTGGTGAAATTCCTAAGGAACTGGGCCAGATGGAGGAAAACGGCGCTAAGACTTCTGTTTGTAAGGCTGACAGTGAGAACTCACTCTGAGTAGCCAGAAAGGCTCCTTTCTTACAGTCAGGCACATCCTAAAACCTTCTTAATTCCCATGCCCTCAACAGACTCTGCTAAATGACGTGAAAACCTTTGCCTTAGCGCCTGAATAAAACCTCAAAATCCTTCTCAAGTCAGCATTTTAGGCAGCCACCGCCAATTCAGAACTAGCGTAGGTGGTGAAAATTATTTGCTAGTGCAATCTTAGATTGCATTAAAAAAGTTCCTACATCCAATGGAAGGGTGGACTAGATGACCACGGTCAGTTACAATGCCTTGAATCTAGAAATATGAAATTCTAAAAATGGGAAGTACCCAACTTAAATTAATTACGACATTCCAAAAGTGTGTTTATTAGTGGGTATTTAAAACTGTAGAAGGAATTTCCCCAGTGAGACAATACTATAAATTGTGTTTATTTCATAAACCAGCCCTCGAAAGACTCTTTTAGCCCATTATGTGCCAAAATGGAATTGAACCAGTATACATTTGAAATAAAAAACTAGCAGAAAAAAATAGATTTCTGAGGGGTTAGTATACAGTTTATAATAAAAGTTTAAAACAGCTTTGTGGACTAGACCCAAGATCTAACGACTACTTAAACCATTAAAATGTGTCTACTGCAGCTGTTGGGGTGCACGTACTCCCACAGCTAGACTGGGAACTACTTAGGGAGAGCAACCATTTCTAACACCTTTTGGATCCCTCCCCAACTCCCCCGCCAGGTGTCCCTAATTAATATTGAACAAGCATAGACAGATGACAGATTGTTCTAGAAAGGAAATCGAGAAGCATCACGGAGCAAATGTTCCTACTTTTTTCTATCCACATAAAAGTAAAAAGGGACAATGGGGTTTCAGTGCCATTTTTTGCTCGCAAAAAGGATACCGCCTCCGAGTGACTTAGAAAGGCCATTAACACTTGTTAGATGCTTATAAGCTATGCCTCTGGAATAACATGGGAAAACCCCCGAGAGCCTAAGCCGGATCGGTGGGGACCGGGCCTGCCGTGCGAACCACGGAGGCCTTGCTGACCTGCTCGGCGGCCTGGCACCCGGCAGGCCCTCAAACGGTATCTGCTGAATGAACGAATGACTGCGGTGTCAAGGCGACGGCTTTTCCCAGGCTCCCTGGGACCTTTACTGGTGAGCAGAGTGTTCCGAACTCTAAAATGCACATAAACTTTTCAGTCTGTCATTCATTTTTCTAATTTTTATAAATAGGGGTAAAAGAACAACTTCTGACTTTACGACACGAAGGGAAACGGAAGCAGCACGAACTTGATGATAAAAGGCCCTCGGGCTCCGGGTCAGGAGACAACACCAGCGGTGGAGGCACGTGAAGGGACAGCCAGACGGACACCACGGGGCAAAGCGGGCCCTGTGGCGGGGACTTCTGACTGTTTCGAGAGAAACCGGAAGTCAACTTTTTAAACGTAGAATCTCATTGTTAATTTTGACAGCTAATGAAAAGTGCATTAGCCAATTGTAATGTCTGATCAAGGGGATGAAGATGACTCATTCCTACACTGTTTCTAAAGGCGGGGGGGAGAGAAACGGGGAGAGAGCGCCCTGTGAGCGTTTACGCGAGACTGAGAAGGCTGTGCACCAGGGGTACAGCAAGCCGGGGACCGGACAGGCAGCCTCCGAGGCCCCTTCCAACTCGGAAAAACTAAGAACTGGGGAGATGGCGCTTATATTGAAAAACTGAAATCCTAAGTGAAGCCCAATACTTAAAAGTAATAAAACTGAGGGACTCCGGTTGAAGGGTGACCCCCTCGCCCTTTATCCTGATGGCCCAAGAGGTTCCACTGAGGCCATTTGGGAAAAGCAGTGACTGTGGTGGTGGACTTCTTGGGGTGAAAGGAAATGAGACAAGTCTAGGCAAATTGAAGGAAGAAACGAACTGAGAGTCACAATCTGAAGTACAAACATTTGTAAAACGTTCCCTCGTAAAGTGCCGTGGGTGAGAGAGCCAGAGGAGGAAGAAACCTGTCGGTAATACGAGCTGAGGAGCCATGGCTTTTCTCATCTTTCTTGAGTTCAGAAAGCTCGTGGAAGAGCAGAGCCACTGCGAGGCCCAGGGACAAACGAGACAAAACCAGTAAGAAACTGAGAACTGGCTGGCAGTCCTGTCCTCTGATCTGCACACCCAGCACTGCAGCTCGAAGAGGAACTAGCTCATCCCAAATGCTGGCGAAGGTCAGGACTGAGGCCTAAGCACACGACCAACTCACACGAAAATGACGAGACACCACTGCCAACTATAAACCTGGCAAAAGATCTTCTGTTCTTCAGTGATAACTCCGGATATTGACAGAGATGCTGAGAGTGGACCTGCTCGTGTGCTGCTGGAGAGAGAAGAAGCTGAGGCGGCCTTTCCGAAGGGGAGCGTGTATCGGGAGCCTCTACAAACACACGGGAGCCTGGGCCCAGCCAATGCCACACGCACGGTTTCGTCCTGAGGGAACAGTCACGTGTACCAAGTTTTACCTCCGAAGATGTGTACTGCAGTGTTATTTATAGAAATAAGGACGTCAAAGCAACCAAAGGATCCAACACTAGAAAATTAGTTAAACTGACTTAGACACATTATGTGGCACTGTTATAATAATATTTATAACAACATGGAAAGTATTCCTGAGATAAAACTAAGAGGGAAAAAAGAAGACTACAAAAACATCTTTTATCTAATGATCCTGGTTTTTAAAATAATACACACATACACACATACATAGAAAGAGGGATGTTCGCAGGAAATTATGAGTGTTTTTCATTTTCATTTTTATGTTTTGCATGTTTTAATTTTACAAATTTTCTACTATAATAGTATTTAATGTAACTCTTCATTTTTTTAAAGGTACATAAAATGAAAGCATCTATGATTGTATTGAAAGGTACTTTTGTACAAGCTTTCCATGTGGGTATAATTTAAATTCATTTCACTACATAATCCAATCAAAAATCCATCATTTCCACCTTTCCGGGCATTTCTCCCTTTCTATCCTGCTCCGCCCGCAGTCAGAGAAGTCGCTACTAACTGACCTGAATCCCCAAATAAGAGGAGGCAGCAGGGACACTCGCGTCCCACCCGGCCTCCGTCCACGCGCACACCTGCAATTTTGTCAGGTCTGGTTTCTAACTCACCGTAAACAAGGAGCCGAGAGTTGGGCCCTGTCTTTAGCTGTTCACGCCAGTGTTCTATGTTTGTTTCCAGGGGCAAATCTTTGCTCTCTCCACCTGGGCTGGGTGGTCTTCCAAGACAGGACCATGTAGACACATTTTTTTTGGCAATTCTCTGCAAAGTGCTCTTGCAAACGGGGATACTGACGTATTTACTAGTGAAGACACTGTCGGGGAGAAATTAAGGAATCGCCCTCACGCTTTCCATGCTGCTGGTGGCCCTCGGGCTCATAAAATAAGCAATAATCTTATCGTTTAGATGAAAGCCTTAAAAAAACATTCCTATCCTTTGACCTGGTAATTACTATGATGAAAGTCTATCTTAAGAACACTTTAGGGAAAAAAAAAATAGATGTTCGAAACAAAAATTAAACACAATCTCAGTCTTAATAAGAAAATGGTCAAGTAAATTATCATTCATGGTTTCGACAGTCTCCACCTAGAAGAAGCCGAAAGTTACAACAACTGAGAACAGAAGTGAGCGTGTGAGGTTTCTCAGGCACCTAGAGCTGTAGAAATACCTGGTTCCCCACACATTTACCACTGAAATGCATTTGAACTGGACCAGTACTTGTTCCAAGGCTAAAGGAGCCGTCATTTAACTCACCTAGTTAGTGTTGGCTATGAGGAGTCCAGAAAAACTAATTCATAGTGAAAAATGAGCTGACCTTTTCTAGGTCCTGGGTATCCAATTATTATTGGATAATAACATTCCCCATTAACCTATAGCAAATATTGTAGTCACCAGCTTTAACTTTTATAAAAAATAAATTTTATTTTAACAATAAAAACCAGACTCAAGAGAGTGCTATCGAACTAGAAACCAAAATTTGGGCAGGTGAAGTCCCTCGTCTGAACCCATGATTCAGGCTCAGGAAAAATACGTTTAAAAAAAGAACCGTAAACCTAGTTAGAATGTAAAAACTAATTTACCTCAAACGGTTTACAGCATAAACCTTTCTAACACTTGCGACTCAACACCAGAAAGATGATGAAGCTTATTCTTGATCCAAGATAATCATTGCTTTTTAAGCACAAAAGGATCATAAAAATTCCAGTGACAGAACAGAGTCCCCGAACAACTCAATAGGTAAAACACAATCATGGCAAAGGGGGGTTCTCAGCATTGCCCATCGTTTCTGCAGTGACCACTCAACTCCAGGAGCAGGAAGGATAAACATAGGTCTGAACATGCACGTTGTAAAGCATGTACCTCATTAGCAAAATAACATCCTGGTCCTGGAGGAAGCTGCTGGCAGAGACAGAAGGCCCACCTTCAGCAGCTGCCTGAAAAAATGCCACCTACCCCTGGGACAGCACCATCAAGTGCAACAAATAAGTTTCAAACACCTGCTCTGCGCCACACCAGGCTCTATGCTCGGCCCAAGAAATGAGCAATTTTAGGTCTGACAGTTAATTCTGTCCTGCAAACAGACTAAAAACAGACCGAAAATCCACTTCAACTAAAATATACAATACTTAACTACTATATAAGTCTGGGGTCCTGGGAAAAAAATGACATGGAAGCATGGCCACAAATTTGTCCAAGAAGGTGGGTCCTCGTACAAAAAATACATTAGAATAATCTATTGTTGAGCTATATAGCTCCTATTAGTCACTGTTAATGTAAATTAAAATGATTTTCATCTAATACATTTAATTTAAAAATTACATATGATGTATCTGTTCATATTTCACTTAAGAAGCACCATTTTATCTTTTCAAATATTTAAGTGATCATCCTCAATGGCAAAGGACTAGAAGAAGAGGTAATATTCATCGATCTTTATAATTATCACCAGTAGAAAATCATGCTCCTGTAGGTTTTAAGGCACATCATAAACACTTTAATATACTTCTTCTAAACACAAAGAAACCTATACACAGTAATTGCTCAATAAATATTTGAAAAAAATAATCCCTTAATCTGAATCTCTTACTCCCTAAATTTCAGTGATCAATACCCTATTCTTTCTAATAAACTTTTTAAAACTGTTTCCAAATATTATGACATATCAAACATTTGTAAACTGAAAACACTTTCAAGACGAAGAACCCCCACAAAATACCTTTCTTAGACTGATTCTAAAGGAGATAAATTAAGCACACATACAGGTTTATATTAAAAAACAATATGAATACACCATTTTTGTGTTGTTTCTTGAAATGTGATCAAAATCTGAGTTTAAATTTAGATGTATAGGGAAAAAATGATTTGTTTTAAGAAGACAGTTTTGCAAAGTTGTAAAATTAGTTCCACGGACCCTAAGATTTTCTCTGACATTAGTGAACCTAACAATAAGGTTTGTGGACAAGCAACAGTGTTGAACCCTTGTCAAGAAATATTTTAAATATTAAAAAACTATGTCAACCCTTGTTCTGTTCATGACTAAACTTGATACAATCAAGGAAAATTAGTTTCGGATGTGGGATACTTCAGGGATTTGAAGTAGTTTGCTAAATAGGAAGCTAAATCCAATTACTATTCTGAAGATTTGGCATCTTCAACTGAAAACCAATATTCCAATTAACATTAGACAAATATCCAAGCTTATCCGCATGTTCCAGGCATCCTTTCTGGCTAACAAGTAGGCTGCATTTCTGTATTTAATTATTCCCTTATGTATACATAGGGCCTGCATTATACTAGAGGTATATGACGCCAAAAAAAAAAAAGGAACATTTTTCATTCTTCTGTGGTCCACTTCTCCATGTGTACAATCCAAATTTAACCTTCTATATAATTTTATCTTCTTTTCTCAGCTAAAAATGTGCCAACACAAGTTTTTTCTTAACGTGCGATATTTCAAACTACCTAAATAGAACTAATATCTAAGGCACTCCCTAAATCACTTCACTGTACCCCAAAATTACAAACAAACAAAAGACAGCTTCATCATTAAATACTGTCATTAGCTTGCCTGAAGTTCAAAAGCAATTTAGATCTTCTGAGTCAGATTATTTATCTATATGGTTGGTTCCCTTATCTTGCCAGGAGTGGGGCAGGCAGTTGGGTGGGAGGGGCAGGTGGGAGGGAGCAGGGTGAGCTTGGCGAGTTGCTATGCAACGGGTTTAAACCTTCAGTCATGCAAAATAAAATGTCCTGGAGACATGCTGTATAACGACATGCATACAGTTAACAAAACTATACTGTATACTTAAAAATGTGTTAATGAAGTTCGCCTGGCGCAGTTTTTTTTTTTTAACAGTAAATCCAATGGATGGATAAATAAAATGGGAGGTGAGAGGACACAGAAAATACAGACGGTTCTTATGAGACAAGTGCGGGAAAGCAGAAGAGAAGGGACGGGTGACAGCTGGAAGAGAAACGCAGAAAAGTGACAGGAGGCAGGTCTGGAGAGGGATAAACTCCGGCACGTCTTCAGGCTGTAGGGGAGGAACAGAAGCGGGATAAAAAATATGAGCCGGAACAAATGACTAATAAATTAGTATTCCAGAAGCTAGTGGAAGCTCAAAAGGGTCAAGCGAAGGACTAACTCTGAAGGAGAGAAAGGAACCTCATTCCTTGGGACAGGAAGGAAGACAGGAGAGGCTTGGCGAGAGAGACACACATACCTGCGGGTCTCAACCTTCCTGACAGAATGGGATTTAAAGCTGTGTCCCGTGAGTGGGAAGGGGCGAGACGGAGACAGAGAGAACGCCCACTGACTGAGAGGAATGGGAGGCGTGGCCGACCAAGGCGAAGCTGGAGTTTTGGGTACGTGAGCTGGGAGGCATGTTTTCAGTCGCAGCAGGAACCGTGACCGTGTCCCGACGAGGCTGGTTTCCTAAAGAGAAGGCAAGAATAGAAGTAGAGACTCCCGGGTGCAGGGAAGGAATCACTTGAAATGATCAGTACTGGAGTCCATGCCCTAAAGAAAGCAAGGAACTTGAAACTAAATTGAAGAATGACCCTGACAAAGTGAGAGAGAAGCATTCTGCTGTAGCTAACGCAGAACTGAAACCGAGCCCACCTCGCCTGTCATTATTTCCTGATGCAGCCTCTCTTCTCTAATACACACCTTTCTCTCTGCGAGTCTACTTGGCAAACAGTCATAGAGTATTTTCCCAGTATGTCACTGTTTTGTGTACTGATGGGCAAGCAAAGAATCAGTCCCAGCCAGTCACTAGGAGGGAAAAAAACAAGTATTCAAATAACTATAATGTCAGGCAGAATAATATAAAATAAATGTCACAACGGAGGTTTAATCACAGTGCTCCAGAGGTACAAAGCAGAGAGAGATCACAGAAAACTGGGAGGGGCAAGATGAAGTAAGGCAAGGCTTCAAAATTAGAGAGCCTTTACAGGAAGCTTCCAAACAGGAAGACAGGAGGAAAAAGGAGAGAGTCAGGTAGTGAGTTCGGCATAAACAAAGGCATGATCAAAGACATGCATAGGGTAAGTTTGGGCAAAAGAGACAGTCTGATAAGCAAATGAAAAGATGCTCAATGTCATTAGTCGCTAGAAAAAATGAAAACTGATATCATAATAAGATACCCACAAGAATGGCTACAATAAAAAAAAAAAAAACACGACAATAACAAGCGATGGTGATCAAAAGAACATGGAACTCTCACACATTGCTGGTGAGCATATGAAATGATGCCACACTAAGAAAAGCAGTGTGTCAATTTCCTAAAAAGTCAAACGTAAATTTACCATGATACTGCGATCCCATTCCCAATAATCTACCGAGAAAAAAAATGTGTCCAAAGAAAGACATGCACGTGAATCTTAAAAACAGAATTATTCATTTACTGGTGAAAACTGGAAATAATCAAATGTCTACCAACTGATACAGACAAAATGTGGTATAGTCATACCACAAAAGAATACGATTCAGCAATAACAAGAAACAATCTCCTGACATATACTACAACCTCAGAGACATTGTTAGGTAAAAGGACCCAGATCCAAAAAACTAATTATTGTGTAATTATATTTACATGAAATATCCAGAAAAGGCCAATTTAAAGAGACAGAATGCAAATTAGGAGTTTCTTGGTGTTAGGGGCAGGAGAGGGGATTAGGTGTAGATGTGCACAAAGGCACTTTGGGAAAGAAGGGTAATGTTCTAAAATTGGATTGTGGTTAATAGCTGCACAATTCTATAAGCATACTAAAGATCATTAAATGGTACATTTACAATGGGTGAGTTTTGCAGCATGCAAATTATACATCAATAAAGCTTTTCTTAAGAGGATAGGCTAGCTATGCTGGCATGTAGGTTTTGCAGGAGTAGGAGTTAATGTTAGAAAGAGTTGGGTCTTCAGTCTTCAGAGATCTCTGAATGCCAGCGTGAGAAGTCTCAACTTAATTGGACAGACAACAGGAATCCGACAGTCTTGGAATGGGATAGGACAAAAACAGACAGATACAGATAATTACATTCAGAAGATTGGTTTAATCTAATGTGTCAGGCAAGTATGTGACGCAACAGATCCTAAGGACCAGGACCTGTGAGCATCCTCGAGTTCATGGCCTCAGTTCAGCAAGGGCCAATCCTCTTATACACCTCTTCCTGGAATCACAAACGCGGGATAAAAGATGGAGGGAGCTGGCCCAGTGGAAATCTATCACTTCCATGGGAAAGACATCTTCAAGAATATGGCCTCTGAGCCCACCAACCGAACAAGAACATTAAATACTCGCCGGAAGCCAATCCTGGGCGCAGAGCGAGGCAAAGAATTGACACTTGGGTGGGAGGAGTGATTGCATTTCCCGGAAATCTAATATCCTGCTATAAGAGATTTGAAATTCATATAAAAGGGAACCCGAAAACAACGATAGAGGGGCCCATCAGGGAAAACAGTTAAATAGCTGCTGATTTTGCCGCAGGCGTTCTATCAGTGATTCCCAGGAAGCAATGGCAACACACTTAAACCCATTTAAAGTCGGACCAAGGTCATTGCTTTTAATGAAATTGCTTTTACTTGCTACCACCTTGTTCCTGGATGTACAGCTGCGTCTCACAAAACTGTCTTTTTAAAAATATCACTTCAATTTATCCCTGGTTACATTAGGTACCATCAAGTAGTACTCTGTTTATTAACATACAGACTAGCCTATCTCTGAACTGATAACACCACTCGGCTGTTCACAGATTCTCTTTGAAAGACTGTACAGCTTTTACTTTGTTAAGAAAGACTATAAAACAACCTTTCTAGGAATCTGGCTCTGTTTGCCTGTATTTAAAAAGAGAGCGGAAGGGGGAGGCGAGCAAGGTGGAGAGGATGGTTGGGAGGGTTGTGATCATTGTTAATTCACAATTCAAACTATTCGGAACTCCATTTACAGAAAACTAATACAAAAGGAATAATTGTGCTAGATGGGATTAAACAGGAAGATGGATAACATAAATGAAAGAAAACCTCATACAATTACAGATAATTGGAGGCCACTTATATATTTTTCTCTCATCACTGACACAAAAAGATAAGATTTTCATCTCCTTACAATGGGCCCATAAATAGCTTTATTGTAATATTAGAAACATCTTGCTTCTGAGTGTATCTCAAAAGACTAACTTTTTTTTAAGAGATCAAACAACAAATAGAATGAAATTTTAGCAGAAGAGAATGCCCCCTGATTACTTTGGCTTAGAATGCCTTATATCAGACAGATGATCAAATTTCTGAATCTGATCAATTCACCAAAATAAAATCCTAACATCGAATTTACAATCTAGGAAGTTATTCAAACTAACACTGCCACACAGAAAACTCAAAATACTAAGTGAAGAACGTGCGGATAAAGAAGTATGCATTCAATTTATAAAAAACACACATGCCCAGGAAAGTAAAGCATACCCGATGAGTAGTAAAAGTAAAATTTTTTTATACACTCATAGGGAGGGTATCCTTTGATTTACGTACGACACCCATTAATGTCAATTAGTGTTACATTGCTAAATGCAAGGAAGCATAACTCCAGTGTTACAATACTTGGCTCTTACATCTCTTATCTGAAACCTAATCCAGTCTCACAAAGCCCTGCAACTTAGGTCTCTGTCATTAGAGCCCGTCGGACAAATGCTCTGGTCAATGGCCACGCCTCCATCTGGGCTGATGTCAGATGACACCGAAGGCCACATTTGTCCCTGAAATTCTAAACTGTGAGAAATCAAAGATGCTAAGTCCCTTGCCCTGACCATAACCAGGCATAATAAATATTTACTGGGAATTTTACTAGAAGATAAGCACTGTGCTGAATGCTGCCCGGGACAGGTTCTAAGGGCCCGAAGATGAAATTGAAGAAGCGAAGTTTAGAGAAGTTAAGTGACATGTCCAAGGTCAACGAGCCAGAAAGAGCTGGAACTGGGTCCCAGGCCTATTGACACAAATTTGATTTTTTTTTTTTTTTGACAATATCTGAAGACGTGGTTTACGTAAGGAAAGGCCGTGGTCCCATAGCCATTTACGAGTGCTTCCCACTGCCTGCTGTTCGCGTTCGATGAGTGAAAATCACTGGGTCAGAGGCAGTCTCATCACAGACAAGAATGTAAAAGAACTAAAGGAAAGGACAAATCGAGAAAAGAGACATTACGAGAAACAATGTGAAATTACAAACTGACGACGATGCGTAGCTAGAACCGTGATGCCCACTACAGCATCCACTGGCACATCTGGCTGCTTGGCGCTTGAAACACGCTGCGGTGTAAAATAAACCATGTTTTGAAGACTTACTGTAAAAAAAATATATCATTAATAACTTCTGATTACATGTTGAAATGATAATGTTTATTTCACTTGTTGCATTTTACTTTTTAATGTAGCTACTAGAAAACTGAAAATTACATATATGGCTCATATTTGTGGTTTCACGTGTATTTTTGTTGGGCTAGACCATATAGGGACACACATAGTCTGAGCACATCAGTGACGTATTTATAACAAATATACATCAGAGATCACATTCTAGATAGCACTCTGACCTGGATGAAGAAAAAGTTACATGATTTTGAAAGAGCTTTATATACTTCTCTAGTTTGGCTGAGGGACTAATAACGAGGTAAAGGTCAGCAAGACAACACCCATCTTTATTCATTTATTCATTCAAGCACACCAGTCAGTTAGCTCACTGCTCTCTTTTGAGTGTATAGGAATAAACTATGCTCATATCTGAAGTTCTAAACATTCAAAGATTAGATAAATAAGCTTATAAGGCACATACAGGAGAGGAAAAAAAATACTTCCCTCAGAAAATACCAATGAAGACCAGGAGTTTGTAGCCACACCCCGTTTTTCAAAAACACATAATTTTTTTAAATTGTGGTAAAATACTAAGGCTATTAATTTTACCATCCTACCTATTTTCAAGTGTACAGTTCAGTAGCGTTAAGTTTCACATGTTGTAAAAAAATTATTTCCATGCTTACCAACTTACAATCACAATATTAAAGAAAATTGCTTAAGAATTTAAAGCCATCAAAAACAAATGTACATCATTTTCATTTGTTGTATTCCGTCCAAATCTTTGCATACTCACCTATTATAGATACATCTATTTCATTATTTGTAACTTACTACATATTAATCTGCTTGTTTCAATTATTTGAAATGTCTTATTCCATTTTTTAAAACAATGATATGGAACGATATATCAAATGGCAGTACTACGATAAACCTAATCATTTTCCGACTATGGAAAGCTACTTTATAACTTCTTGCGAAGGTGATTAATAGTGTAAATGAACAACTTGAGGAAGGTATTTTTTTTCCTTTGTGAACTATTTTCGTAGATAAATATCCAACAGTAGAATTACGTGGTAACAACATACAAACTTCTTTTTATTAACCACGCTTTTATTTTTTTAACTTACCTTTCCCATTCATCCCCAACATATGGTTGCAAATTTCTGGGCCCCCTTCTCTGATTTGTTTATTCTCCCTCTCAGAAGAGAGTGAACTTCTTTTCAGCTCTTACGCAGGTTTCAGGGAAACGATGCAGTGGCATCTCCGCCGTATCCCTGACACCTTCTTCTCTCCCTCTGGACACGCCGTGTTTACTTGCCCATGGCAAGGGGGAGAGGAGGCCTCTGGGCGGTTGCACTGCATGTTCCTTTGTGTTATCAGCCAAAATCACGCTCCTTTAAGAAGTCATGGACCAAAAAAGCCCTCGGACTTCTGCGTGACTTAAAATGATTATATATATATATATCAATACCATACAAATAAACAGAGTGGAAGGAAGTTTTAAGTACAGAAAAAGTAACAAATAGCAAATCCAAACCACAGGATCTCTGTTTAAAATTATCCCTAATACAGCCTCTGTTTTGCAGAAGAGAAAAATCGGCCAAGTGCTTTTCTAGAACATTAATGACTATCAGTCATTACATCACACATATGTCATCTGACACAATTAAGCTTTCAGATTAGTAAACATTTTTCCTCTGCTACAACAGAGGGTTAGTGTTCAAGTTGGGAAAAAAATCTCAATACACATAAAAGCATCAAAACACAAGCCAAACCTTCGGGTAAGTCTAAATTTCCCCTATTTCAATTCAACCAATCAGTCCTGGATTGACTAATAAATGTACGTGAAAATTTTACAACATGAAGAAGAACTTATTTTCCGAAGCTTTTCTGCTAAATGCAATAAGCATTAGCATTTGACGGCAAAAAGAAAGAAAAGAAAAAAAAAACCTGAACTTCAGTATAAGCTAACGAATTAACAAAGTCACCTCTTCCTCTGATACTCAAGTTTCAGATGTAACATATACTTTGGGGAACTCTCCAGAAGATCTGGTTTCCTTTCTGATAAGTTTCTACATATTATTAGATGGTCGTGAATATATATCGTGAATATGCACGAATAGTTTCAATGAGTCTTCTTTTTCTTTAACCTGGCTGTAGTTTTTCTACAGAAAACCTAGGATATCTGTTCCCCATAGAAATGAGACAGTAAAAATGCCCCATGACATACTGAAGTGTGGACTTTGGAATAGCTTGCTTAATATCTGTAATACTAACAGTTGTTTAACATCGCTTGGAGTCTCAAACTCTCCATTCGAAAATGAGAACAATAATGCCACCCTCACAAGATGACTGTGAGTAATAAATGAATTAACAAATGAAATTTACCTCAGACTCAGATGCTCAATACACATGAACTTCCCTCCTCTTCCCTTACTTTCTTTCTTAGTTCCTCCAAAAATAAATTCAGATAATTGACAAGGCAGTATTCCAATTATACATATGATTAAATTTAGGTTTCACACTGCTGAAAAAAAATGGAAATCTTGATCTGGCTACTTTCTTTCAACAGTATGCCTCTAAAGCTAGAAGTAAAGGTGAAGGTTATTTCAAGAAGTAAGCTTGCTTTCCCAAAATTCTAAAATAAGTTATTGAAATAGTCGTGAGCAACTAGAAAATCTTCATTCACTAGAGGCCAGATCTTTCCCATGTAAAGCATCATGAGATGCTCTTCCCAGAGTGATAGAGCTAGTCCCCTACCCTTGCTAGTCCCCTATCCAAGGCCATAGACTGGCCTCGAAGCGTGCTTGGTAGATGCCCCTAGAGGAGTGTGATATAATAGTAGGTTAATACTATGTAAGACAGATATGCCAGTAACAGTAAAGTGTGGATGTGGGTTTGAGGTTCCTATCCAACCAAAGGTACAGGATATAGGAAATGACTTGCGGTTGAACGCAGGATAAAAGTGGTTTTCTGGCCCCCTTGTGCACCAAAATTCATAACTATTGATGATAGATCTTGATGCCGGTGACCTACCTACCTGTTGCAAGTCTAAAGAGAGGCCGCCATCCACAACATGTCCAGAGACAAGTCGCTGCAGGATGATGTTCCTAAATGAGATAATCCTTCATTGTCAGTTAACCAAGATGCCTTTCCCAGAAAGAAGCCCTTGAGCTGTCCAGAGGAGCTCTGACTGATGCCCACTACATCCTTTTTTCTTCATTTGGGGAAACTTAAAGATGGTTTTGGACAGTGGTAATAAACCCATTCTGTCTTTGAACTCTGTTCTGTATTTGAACTCCCAGTTGTATTATTCTACTCATTAGAAATTAGTATCCACATTAGAGAGGCCCAGAGCAAAATGAATATACATTGACTCTTGCTAGAAAAAGCAAGTAAAATGTCAAGATTTCTACCACAGAGCATTAAACCAAATACAGGGCTCTTGTGCCTGCACAGGTCACATGCTCATGAAGCCTGACTGGACAGGGCTAAGGAGGGGACCTACAAGGAGACTGGATAACAGATCCCATCCTCTAAACAACTGAGCATAACTAAGCACATAAGCAAGTATTCAGGCCGTCCTATTAGCCTGAAAACAGCACAGATGCTCTGTTTGCTTTAAACATATCTTGACAAACCTAATTAATTATAAGATAAATTATCTTCAGAGTCTATGGACCACAACTGATTCAAAATGAATTAGATTTTAATCACAACAAAAACTCAGGTTTGAAAGTCAAAAGTATAGAAAACACACTTGGAGAATAACTGTGCCTTGGGACCTGCAGCCACCACGTGAACAAGCCCAGGTCAGTGTGCTGGGCCAGGAGGGACACGAGGCACAGTCCTCCCACCTGTCGGCCCACTGCCAAATATGTAAGTGTGACCTATGCTACCTAGTCCCCAGGTGAGCCACCAGCTGACCAGAGATACAAGACTGAGGCCAGTCAAGATGAGCCAAGAACGGCCCAGATCAACAAACTGCCCAGGTGATCCAGAGACTCATGAACAACAGTGAATTGTTGTTTTAAGCCACTAAGGTTTCAGGTGGTTTTCTATATAGTAAAAATGTTAAATGATACAAGCAGTTTTTCAGTTCAGCAGGAGAAAAATGGGTTATGCAATAAGAACCAGCTCATCATTTCTGGCGAGGAGGTTAGATTCCTACTAAGTTACATAATATATTCCACGTGGATTTAAAAAGTATATACAAAGAACGATAACAGAAAGATGTTAGAATAACTTATAGGTCTATGTCTAAGCACTGTTGGCATGGGGCAGGCTTTCCTAGACAGAGAAACCTAAAGAAAAGAGATGGATATATCTTACTATGCAAATACTTTTTAAATTTTACATATCAAAAAAAAACATTTTAAATAAAAATAAAGGCAAAACCTATGGTTTTGATCATCTTGTCTGCAATATTAAATATCACGGAAAAACCCAACACTGAAAATAAACAGGAAAAAAAAATACTTTAAATGTATAAAAGACAAAAGAAATCTTGCTATATAGAAAATATGAGAAACATTAAATCAACTATGTTCATCTAATCCCTTTAAACACCCTTCAGCCATTGTGTCTACAAAAAGATACAGCATCACCGAAGACAAGACTCAGTGTATCTTTAGCCCACGTATAGCAGGATGCCTGAGAATGATAGGAAGTCAACAAAAAGATACGAAGGAAGAGGAGGAAGAAAAGGAAGAAAATGAAAACCAGACCAAAGCAAAAAGTGTACTGAAGAGAGAAAAGAAGCGTGGACCTGAAAGACCGTCCGTGCCTACGAGCAGTCACATCACTGCGCCAGCACCAAAGAAAATGGCAGTCGGCGTTGAGAAACAAAAGAAATCGGCACAAAAGAAATCGACCATCTGAAATACGAGAAAACATAATGTAGTCAGTCAAGGTAGAACAATTTACCAAGAATTTCCACGTACACTGTGGAATAGAGTCTTTGTAACAACATGTTATTTATCCTACTTAATGGAAAGAAACTGAGATTCTAAGAGGGTAAGGGGATTGCCAAAAAGCCACACAGCTAATAAGTAACAGAAATGGGGTCTTTGGACTCCAAGCCCAACATTCTTTCCGGAACCCTACAGCTGCTATAGACTATCCCCCAAATTGATAATTTTTCAAACAGACGTGAAAGTTTCAAGACACAAATGTACTGTCGATACACTTACTGACATTTACATAGTAAGCTACATTTTTTCCTCTAGGAAAGCTAAGTGAAAAAAGTATTTAATTTGTCCTTTTGAAATCAAGAGGATGTGGTGGAGGAGGACACAAAGGTGTGAGGAAGAGCCACAGGTGTGAGTCCTGTGGTGACAGGCCGTTCAGCATTGCGAATGCGGCAGTGGATAAAGGCACCTACCCACGGGGTACTATTGTGTAGAACTTGACACACACATGCCCACAAATGAGTACAGGTAACGGAAAGCTAAACTAAACCTGTGGATTTTACCAAGATCAACATCCTGGTTGTGACATTATACTGTAAAGAATACATGAGATCTACCCGTATTTTTTATTATAATTTCATGTGAATATGCAACCATCTCAATTAAAAATTCAATTAAAAATCAAACATATGCACATAACACCAAACTGATTTTGAAACGGATTGTAGAAATATGAGAAAACATAATGTAGTTAAGTCAAAGCTGACTTCATTATAATAGAACTAGTAGAGGTCTTACCCATGAAACTAAAATTTTTAAAATTATTATTCAAGCCACGTGATAATTTTAAATAGCTTTGGAGATATAATGCCTTGGATTGAGAGTCAAATCACACTAGCCATGCAAATGATAAACCGCTGGCAGAAGGGAGAATGAGAAAGAGGAAAGAAAAAGCATTTGAACTAAAACAAAGGGTTGTTTAAAAATTTCATCTCAAAACATCAATTGACATAAATACTAGACATGTAAGCCAGCTGCTGCATAAGACAATGGGAGAAGTATAATGATAATTACAGGATGCGCCAGGAATTTCTAATAATGACACTAATCATAATAGCTACCATTTATCAATTCTAGGATATTAAGAATATTAGAAACCATGTAAAGGAGGGAAATAAGGCAATGGTAATTTATGTAAATAATCTGGATGCACGTTGAGTAATAATCAGGCTGCCTCTCTTTAGAACTGAGTTGGGAGGGAAAGTAGGGGGCGTGTAAATGCCGGATGTTTTCTTCTGTCTACAGGGTGGGCTGGACCCACATCACGAGTCTGATCTCGTACCACCACCCTTCCAACTCATCCCCGTGGTGTGGCTGAGAGATTTAAACAAATGCATGTTAGAAGCTGAGTCAATGAACACTGGTCCCCATGCCAGAGTCTGATAGCTATTTCCTAGATTCCCAATGCATCTCCTCCTGGGATCTGGCACTTAGCAAACTAGGTTTTGAGTTGTAGATACCGCTTTCAGGGGGAAAGTTTTAGCTTAAAATTTAACTCTTTTAGATCACTTAATATTATAAAGAAACAAGTTATAGCTTTATTATGAGTAAACCTGGCAAACGCCAGTTAAACCAAGGGATCAAAGTTAACATCACCAATAATCA
The DNA here is from genome assembly GCF_014176215.1 of Rousettus aegyptiacus. Classification (NCBI taxonomy): domain Eukaryota; kingdom Metazoa; phylum Chordata; class Mammalia; order Chiroptera; family Pteropodidae; genus Rousettus; species Rousettus aegyptiacus. Next base: position 39,099,556 of record NW_023416288.1, on the reverse strand, counting down.
GGTAAAGCAGCATCACTTGCGCCCTGACATGGTACGCTGAGAACACCACAGCCCGAATTTTCATAGCGTTCCTACCGAAAATGCATAAGCTCAATCTGATCCTGGGGAAACGTCGGATGAGCTAGATCCTCTACCGAGAAAAATCGCTATGAAGAAATTTGAGTACGGACTGAAAATTATCAAGATGTTATATTTCCTGAACTGGATAATTGTACTGTGGTTATATATAAGAATTAGCTCATTCTTAGGAAACACATGCTTAAGTATTTAGAAATAATGAAATATGATAACTGCAACATAGGTTCAGGAAATCCTATGCACACACAAAGAGAAGACATGAAAAAAAGCGAATGTGACAAAATGTTAATAATTGGTAAATACGGTTATCTGTACTATTTTTGTAACTCTTCTTTAAATTTAAAGTTATTTTAAATTTTAAAATGCTTAAATGTAACTTAAAACATGAGGTTAATACTTAAAAGATAAGAGAAGTTATTGTTTTCAAAACCATCTTGATTAATAATGGTGAGTTCTAGGACTTAAAAAATGATGTTTACGTCTTAGCAAACTAAGAATACAGATTAGTAGAGCTATTCATTAAACAAACAGTTTTAAGTTTTTAAAAAAAAACAGCTACTATTTATCAAGTACATATAATGTGCCTGGCACTGTGCTGGCTGCTTCTCATATATGAACAAAAATCCTCACAACAATCACGGGAGGTAAAATGTGGAAACTGATGGATCTTATGGAATCGACTCCAGGTTACAGAGGTAGAAAGTGGCTTGAGTTGGAACGTAGGTTTTTCTGGCTCTAAAGCTTACGTGCTATTCACTGCTCCATAATACATAGAAAAGAAATGTCTTCGTGTTCCGGCACATTAAATTGAGGGTGAGGGAAAAAATTATGTCCCATAGTGAAAACCTGTTACTGACATTATACTTACCTGCTTGTAAGTGCCATCTAGCAAGGTGTCCAGGTGTTGGAGGGGGGCAGGTGTTTTATCTTTGAACCTTGTTAACAGCCGGCGTTGAATGGCCCGAAACTGGACAGCTCTTTCAGATAAGAGTTCTTCTAATTTCTCACCATTAATCCGCAGCTACAGTGAAGAATATCTTAAATTCAGGTTAAATATGCACAACAAAACATGTCTTAAGAAATAATACAGAAAATGCCAATAAAATTTTGAAAGAGCAATGAAGAAAATTTACACACATTACTGAGTTAAGAGAATTAAAATGGTATGGTATTTGCCACATGAATATAGAGATGATATTGTAGAACAGGTCAAATAAAAATGTAAAGATGACCCAGTATCACCGGGAAAAAGAGACATTATTTAATAAATGTTTTGTGGTAGCTGGCGAGAGAAAAGAATAAGAATTTCTAACCCCAGGCTTTATAGCAAAATCAACTGCACAGGAATCAAAAGTTTAGATGCAATAAATGTACTAAAAAAAATAGAATTTTTAAAAATAATCTTGGCATGAAAAATACCTTTTTAAGTCAGAAGCCAAAGCTACAAGTCACACACACACACACACACACACACACACACATACACACACATCCATGATAAATTACTAACTAAAAAAAATTAATTCTATATGGTTAAAAAAAAAAAGGAAAAACAATTTTAAGTAATAAGACAAAAAGTAAAGTGCAAAAATAACAGCAATAACCACACAGACAAAAAGTCATGCCCTTACCACCTAGAAAGCATCTACAAATCAATGAGAAAAGGACCACAACCTAATCACAGGTCATTAAGAAAAAGAGCAATAGTCCAACAGAATAATGGGCAAAATTTACAGAAAAGTTAATACAAATAAGCTCTCTAACATACAGCCTTTGACCTACCAATCCCACTTCCAAGAATTTATCCTAACGGTATGCTTGCAAAAATTAATGTCCATACAAGGATATTCATGATAGAATTGTTTGATCTCTTGCTATTATAGTAAGATATTATTAACAATCAAAATATTCATCAATAAGGACAGGTTAAATAAATAAAAAAGTCTACTTTGCAGGACTACTGGGTATACTGATGTGCAAGGCTATTCAAAGATGCATTGAATGAAACAAAGCAAAAATATATATATACAGAATAGTATGTATAATGCGCTACCATTCGTGTATTAAAAAAAAAAAAAACCTGCATATTAACATAGTTGTAACTGCACAGAATAGTTCTCCAAAGATATACAAGAAACTAGACACCAAAAGTTGCTTCCAAAGAGAAGACTGGAGGATGAGAATCAGAAAGGACTCTTTTAAAAAAAAAAAAATGACTCTCCTCATAACTTTTGAATTTAATATTATTAGAATAAAGGAAAGCTAGTCAGTCATAGAACACACTAAGAAATTAAATCATGTGACTCACTGTAATTCAACTTTACAAAAGTCATAAACTAGCAGTGATTGAAATGTTTTCATGTGCTGGAATTTCAACATTTAAGAAATATTTATTGATTCTAGGGCCAAGTACTGTTCTAAGTTCTAGGAATTACAGTAATAAATAAAACAGATGGAAATCCCTGCCTTCATGGAGCTTACACTAAGGGACACTTGGATTCTAAAAGCCATCTTGAGTCAAAGTTTTAAATAATTTTTTTTAAAAGTAGAGTGGGGCCAGTAAAGGAAGTATAATCATATTCCTTTTAATTTGTGTCATAGACAAAAGTGCCTACAGTTCATGATATTCACTAAGTTCCTCCCCAGAAAGGAAATGCCCTTGACAAGGAAACTCCAGGGATTTACTAGCCAAATAAGCGGGGGACTGTGTGTCAAACTTACAGTCAATTAGAATCTATTAGAGTCAATCAAAGTCAATTTCTATTTTAAATATTACAATGTGTAATTAATATAGTCTTTCTGTGGATCCTCTTCCACAAAACAACAGACCCCACTTTTGTCCAGTAAATTTCTTAAAATAACCTAGAGGATGGCAAAGGTTCTCGATCCTTAAAATACCTACGTATATTCCCTAAACTGTCAATTTTGATGTCACAATTGGGTCAAAAGCATACTATCCTGTAACGTATTGTCGACATAGATGAGGGAACCCGAAATAAGTTCGGTTTTATTTCATAATAACGTTATTTTTTAACTGGATTTTATGCACTGAAATGTTCCCTTAATGTTCGCGCTGTATTAAAAGGAGTCTTTATAGGTTGAAGTTAATGCCTCTGGAATGCCGAGAGGGACTGGAGTAAGGTAGAACTTTCAGGTGACTGACAGGTTACACGACACTCTCCCTGCCCCCAAAGAGTTTATAAACTGAAATGCAAAAATCTACCAATTCCTTACAAATTGTCACTCCAGGAACCAATGCTTCCTTGAACGCTGTTTAAAATTCTTTTGAAATCTCCCTTTGGAATTGCCTACAGCGTCTACTTATAGGCAAATAAGTAGAGCCCAGTGAATTTTTTTCCAACACATGGGACTTTTAAAACGATGACTGTCACTGCCCAATTCATTCACAAAACGTGACTCTTGACTATTTCCAAATATCAGATTAATCTTCAAATGATAAATTTGACACCATTGAGATGCTCTAAAGGAGCAAAGTAAAAATATCCAGGCAACGAAGTCACCGTAGGATCTCATTTATTTAGGCGTTTAGTCATTCAGCGTTTACTAAGTGTCTATTGTGCCTGATACTGGAGAACATTTCACGTGCTTAACCCTCATTCACATGCAAAAGTTCTTGTGTGCTTGTTAAAAAAGAAAAGGAAAACTCACTTGATAATCACATCTCACTTATGACTTGCTAGACTTAGCCAAATGGCTGCCCATAAGTTCGAACAGTTTCAACACTGGGTTACTGAGTTCAAAGGTTAAACCCTCATGTGAGAGAATTAAATCTGTTCTGTTCTGAGGCCAGACCACGGGCTTAGCTCCAGGCAGCCACTCTGTAACTGTCTGCGACTCATCACAAATGGGGCAAGAGAGCAGGAACGGCTTCACGAATTCCACCATCCACAAAAGAATGACGACTTGAAGCACAGAGTCTAACAGCATGTATCCTACAATTCTGACCTCTGTAGCATCTCTTACTCTTTCGTATATTGAAAAATTATAAATGATGTGGGTTTATAATCATACCTACCTCAAAATGGTGATCGATCAACTCAAAATATTCTTGAAGGGGCATAGATCCAGAAAAAGAACATGAGAAGTCTTTAATTCCCTGTTTTTCAAAATATTCTTTAAGGCGGATAATAAGCTCATTTGTTATGAGCCAAAGATCTTCAAATTGTTCACTCTGAATGCGATATCGTTCTAAGAGAGAAAAAAAATAATTAAAAAATGCTTCTTACTAGAATTATCACTAACTCTGATATAAATACCAAAACAAAAAGATAAAGATTTCTTCTGTGGAAAAAAGATATGATTTCTACTGGCTTGATAAAAATATTTCTAGTTCTTTATTGCAGTTTTCTATATCAACCACTTAACATTTCAAATTTAATGCCAAAGATGTGGTCACAGTGGGAAGTTATAAAGTATGGTCCTTCTTTCTGTGTATCTCATAATAGGTTTCAGTACATTAAAAATACCCCAATTTGTGTCCTTCTAATAAAAAGCTTCACTTAAAAGGTTAAAAAAACTGCCATTGTAAAAATTCAATCTGGTATCATTAGTTTGTTTCAGAACATGGATGTGAAATGAAATGCATTCTATAGAAAATCCCATATCCTGGACACCGTAGCCAACTTAACTCCCTATAATCAACATCAAAGGTTTCCATTTTCTCTAGTAGTTCTTTAATTTGAAGAGACTCTGCCATCAGACCCCTCCCTAAATATAAATCTTGTTTCTCTCTATTCCCTGAAACCTCAGCTCCCAGAGAGCAAAATTCTTGGCCATCCCCTACCCTGATAATGATGATGATGATGACAGTGACGGCAATGATGATGACTGCGGTGGCGATAACCACATCCGTGAGAAGAGCAACTATTACTGGTTGAGCACCAACTATGTACCAAGCACTGTGACTCTAACCGCCTCCTTTTTATAGGGGAAAAAAGTAGGCGCGGAGAATTTCAGTGACATGTCAAAGGTTACAAATCAAATTGAATTAGAGCTAAAATTCATAATATATACCCTTCTTCCCCACCTGCCTAATCCTACCTAGTCTTCAGGACCTGGCCACAATCCCACCTACTCCAAGTAATTTTTTTTCCCAGCATTCTCCTAATATGTGCCAGCATATAAAATAAGCACTTTACAATCACTCTCTTGTTTAAATCTGAACAGCCCTATTGGGGACATTTTGTTGTGCCCATTTTACAGAAGAATAAATCCAGTCACAGACAAGTTTAAGCAATACGCAAGCTCATCTAGCCAGTAAGTAATGGGGCAGGGACTGGAATTCCAGCCATTAATTCAAAGATTAGTTATTAATTTAACTGCCTCATAATATTGCATCTCTCTGAATTATATAGGGACTTAGTATGTCTACATTTCACTATGAACTTAACCACAAACAAACACGTATTCTTACCTAACTTTCCAGATGATTATATTCAGTCTCTTCAAAGAGATTATATACTTTTTAAGATCTAAGACTAAATCCCTTATTCCACTAAATTCGCCATTTATTGGGCATCTATTATGGGCAACATCACAAAGAAAAAAATGCTGGGAGCATAAAAATGAGCTCAGCCTTCTTGCTTAATGGGCCAAAGGTCTAGAAAAAGCACCATGACACATGGACATGTGAAATATTTATTTATATCCCCCATGAATATTTATTTATATTCCCCATGGCATCTTGACAAATTCTATACTACATCTTTAAATTGGTTATTAGGACTCCAATTTGTCATCCTAGGCCAGAATTCAAGACTGTATCTCCTCTCGTTCCGCTAACCATCCTCTTTTTCAATTCTACAAGGACTAAAAGATACTGGATACACCTGCCAAGATACATGGCAAACACCCTGGTCCTCTCTGCTAGTGTATCATTCCCCTTGGAGCTTCCCCAGCAACTCGCCTCACCCCGGTCTTATTCTGGATACTGGCCTCTGCCCATGGTGCTGAACACATCTTTCCTCCTTTCTCCCCATCGAAGCTATTAGAACAAAGGTCAGCTGTAACAACCTTTACCTTTCTTTGTAAATGTCACTGAAGGTTTAATGTTTTAGAAGAAAAACAGAGAGCACGATAGTGGTGGGGTAGAAGTGGAGGTAACAGGAGAATGACGACAGCAGAATACGGTATCAGAATCCCAGCTGAGAGACGGTCCTGGCGGGGAGGAGAACGGCATGGGGGGGTCGGCGGCAGTCACGCGGTGGCTGTGTGTAGAGCCGGATGGGTGATGGAGTAACTGGGATTGCTGTATAAACAATATAAATGTCTAACCAATGTACTGTATACTTGAAACTAGTAATAAAATAAAATACTAAAAAAAAAAAAAATGTGCCTTCCCTTTCTCTGAACCTCACGCGTATGTGGGGGTCTCTGACTCTCATACATGTGAGATTCCCAAACATATGTTAGTTACGTGGTAAGTGCTGCGGAGACAATGGGGAAGAACATATACTAGTCCAGGAAACTGTCCCAGTGTGAAGGGCATAAAATATGTAGGTAAATAACAAATAAATAGTTACAAGTTACGAAAGGACTATGATGCAGATAAAAAGAATGTTGTGATAAAAACTAATGAGTGCTCCTTCTTGAGATAACTGTGGTCAGAGAAAGCCACACTGAGAAGATGACATCAGTGGTAGTATTAATAGTAATAATAGTAAAAATAATACTAGCACCTAAAATCTAGGTAGCATTTACAGTGCACTGGGAAACTGCTACACGTTCTTTAGGGATTATCTCATTTAATTCCTACATATTATACTATTTATCCCCATTTGTAGATTAAAAAGCAGGCATAATAATTTTTCAAAAGTCATTCAGATGAATTGTAAGCCAGAGGGTGGGATTTAACTATCAATTTGATTCCTAATCATTTCATGCATAAAGCTTGGACCTTAAGAATGGGAAGTACAGACCAGGTAGAGAGAATGGCAAGCTCAACAATCTCAGGGCAGAAAAAGCCAGACACGTAGCGGGAATGGAGAGAAGCAGACGCGTACCAGAGTGAGGAGGAGTGCGCTGGGATGTGGCTGGACGTTAGGCTGAGGCCAGAGATGGATAGTACTATAAACACAAAGGACTTGAAGCTGGAGAGTGGCATGATTTAATTTATGATAATGTTCGTTTCTTTGTTTTTATTACAAGAGCTGATAAGAAGAAAATGGATTGGAAAGGGGCAAGAATAACTTACAGTTAGGACATTATAACCATGGTCCAGGTGACAGACTGTGGTAGTACGTGTAGCCATTAAGGGCATCACATTAGGAAAGAAACCCCATTTCTCAGGTCTTATCCTCTGAGCAAACCTTAAAGTCTAGTAAATTTTTAAATCAAATTACCCAATTCTCAATATCTTCATTTACACAAATGGAAAGTAAAATATATCTAACAAGGTTGGTATAAGGATCAAATGTAATAATGTATGGAAAAGACCCATACAAATGCAATTTACCTTTGAATTATAAAATTTAGATCAAGCAAAACTAATGTCCAAAAAATACTGGTTGAAAAAATTACAACTATGATACAAAAAGCATGGAGTGAAACAAGTGAAAAATCTAAAGCTCAAGAAAAACCCAAATATAAATAAAATTCTAGACACCCAACAAGTACTTGCTATAGACTAAAAAGTTTGTATCCCCCCAAAATTCATATGTTAAATCCTAATGCCCAATACGACGGTATTTGGAAGTGGGGCTTTTGGTAGGTGATTAGGTGATGAGGGCGAAGATCTTATGAATGAGATTACTGTCCTTATTCAAGGGAACCCAGAGTGCTCCCTCACTCCTCCTAGTGAGGCCGCAGCAAGAACAGAGACATCTACAAGCCAGGAAACAGCCCCACACCGGACTCCGAATCTACTGAAACCTTCATCTTGGACTTCTCGGCCCCCAGAACTGTGAGAAATAAATTTCTGCTCTATAAAAGCCAAGAAGTCTATGGTACTTTGTTATAGCAGCCCATATAGACTCTTCTGTGACAAAAGTATAATGCATGAAAGCCACCAAATGACAGAAACGTAAAAATGATAATAAGCATGTAACTTGATGTAACTTAAATTTTTGACTTATTTTCTTATTTTCATCAGTACATGCAGGGGGAAAAAAATTAAAACTAAATTTTTATAACAAAAAATTTATAATTACACTTGGTAATTAGAAATATACACACAAGATTTTTAAGTTGATTTTTTTCAGATTGCCAAAGATCAACGAGAATCAATGGGTCAAACATTTATAAGGCATTATCTTGATTATTAAGCATTTTTTTCAGTATTTGTCTTATAAAATGGTTAGTACTGCCCTGGACACTTTCCAGAGTATACATTTCATGGAAAGGAGAAATGAAATTTTCTATTTATAATATGACATGAAAGAAGAAAGCTATATTTAAAATACGCCCTTACGATATTGGTAATTAAAACAGCTGCCAAAATGAACATTCAATTTATTTTTTTATCTCTTTTCCTTTGCATCTTGTAATAAAGCTCTGGGGAAATACGCATTTCAGCTTCCAAATGAAATAAATTTGGACGACTGGAGCCCAGTCGATTGCCATTCCACTCCGCTACAAATGGAGAAAATAATGTAGCTAATTTAAGCAGGGCACAAAAACGTATCACGTCAGTGTCTATTCATGTCAGAACATCTGAAGTTCATCAACACAAATAATGTTTGTATTGATGTCATAAACAAAACATCAGTATAATTTATGCGATTTGGAAATTTTTAAATGTGAGATGGAAAAGCAGATGAATGCTTCTAAAACCAAAGAGTTTGAAAAAATAAACAATTTCAGTATCTTCAGATATTAGTATAATATTCTAAAGATACAACCTCTTTGGTATCAGTAGAAACTATGGATTTCTCTAAATTTACTTTTCAAAAGGTTTTTTCCAAGCCTGATTTACATCATATTCCCATTGTCGCTTAATAATAATGATAAGAAATTCTAAGGTAAATATTAAACAGTAATAGTTTATTGCTGGATCACTGCACACATTAAAGTGCTCACAGTGGCATAAGGCGGGTGGTAGGCAATCATTATACTTTGTCCTGAAATTTTGTGGCTTCATTAAAGGACTATCGCAGAGCCCCTACCTTACTACATGAATTTCCCAGCACAGAAGAACATTCACTCATCTCTGAAACCCCGTGCATATCAAGCATATGAAGATCTTTTCCTCTTTCTAGAATGCTCTCCACTACTAGTGTCCTATTCAGTCCTCGAGATCCTTCTCAAATTAAATCTCTTATGTAATTTCAGTCCTTCGGGCTCCAACAACACCTGACGTGTGCTTCCGTAAGCACATCAAGCACTATTATCAGTTCTCTGCCTGTTCGTCTCTCCCATTGGCCCGGGAGCTCTACGAGAGCCATGGCAGTTTTTATTTCTATTATGTTTGCTCAATGCAAAATAAACAAAGGCATGGTCTACCCAGATGGAGTAGAACAAGACTCTCACTTTCTTTGTTCTGAATATATTTTGGTTAACAAGATTACTTATGCTGTGACGTAGAAAACGGAAAGCAAATAATGATCAAACAACCTCGTAGACACAGACGACAGTAGTTCCCAGATGGGGATGGGAGTAGGGGGAGGGAAGGGGGTAGAAGGGGCCAGATGCATGGTGACGGAAGGAAACTAGACTATGGGTAATGAGCCCACGATACGATATATAGATGCCGTATTACGGAATTGTACACTTGAAACTAACATAATGTATTAACCAATGCAACTCAAATAAATTTAATTTAAATAAGTAAATAAGATGCATATGCTTTCATTTGGCAGATGCTAAAAGAAAGCCTTTTTCAAGGCCCAACCCTTGTTCACAACATGACTACAATGTTTTCATTATACCTGAAAGCAAAGTAATTGAGAGATAAGAAAGAACTTTTAAACGTGACCTTATTCAATTTAATCACTCTTTCCAGCACGTTAAAATCTTTCAGGATATTGAACTGCTCAGGACATTTGTTATCTCTTCCATTTCGAAGGCCTGCTTGAGGCTACATAAATTTGCTATTTGCAATTGCTTACTTAGCCCTGCTTGTGCTTGTGACACAGAGTACGTATTTACTCAGCACTTATTGCTAATTATCCGTTTAGCAGGATACAGAAATCTAAGTTACAAATCGCTTCCCTCAAATCTAAGGGAGAATTTTTTCCCTTGTCTTGTAGCATCCAATGATATGGATGAAAGTTAAATGCTTTCTTGATTCATGTTCCTTGAGCAGCTTCCTTTTTCCTTTCTAATCTTCGAGAACATGCTCCTGATCCTTAGTGCTCCAAGACTTCACAGTAATGTGTCTGGATCTATTTCTTTTTCTCATTCATTGTGCTAACATCAAACAGGCTCTTTCAATACCCACAACTGTGACCTCATTTCCTTGAAACCCTTGTCTCCACTGGTCTTCTCTCCAACTTCACAAGCCAGGGCTGGGATTTCGAAACAGAGAACTGCAGATGAAATATTTCTATGAGAATGCGTGTAATAATGGACTACCGAATCTAACGATAAAAAGAGCCTTTCATTATCGGAATTGCGGTTCATTCGTCCTCTGAGCGCCGCATGTTCTCCTAGCTCACTTGCCCTGTAACGCCGACTCCGCTTCTTAAACCTTGTCGAGACTCATGATCCAGGGAGCCCATCAATTTGTCACCACGTATCAGTTTCCTCTAATCTTTATTTCTCTTTTTATCATTAGATTTGGTAGTCCATTATTACAAGCATTCTCGTAAAAATATTTTATCTGCAATTCTCTGTTTCGAAATCCCAGCCCCGGAGTACATTTTCGGTTGCTACCTAACTCTGTGTCTCCAAGGCTGTGGCTCCTTTTCTTCAAATTAGCACTTTTTATTTAAAAAAAAAAAAAATCCCAGCCCAGAGCAGTTGCTTGGATGCTGATAAACAAATCACTGCCAGGGAAAGTCGTTCAAGGATGACAGATATCACTTCAAAATTCAGGATCTCTAACCTCAAATGGAAACTCAATATCGCCTTATTCATGAGTTTGCCTTCAGATTCTCCAAGATACCATGTCATAACTTTTTTCAAATTTCGACATCATCAAAGCTCCCTTATCTTCCCACCGACAAATCTACAAAGTTTCCCTGGACCTACATCGAATCCCTCTTATCACAGTAAAATCACAAAGGCCTGTCTTTCGATCCCTCTCCAGACCCTCAGTGCCTGCCCCCCAAGCTCTGCGTTCCACACTCTCTCTCCTTCTCAAAGACCTCCCTGCTCTATGATCCCTTCTCTTTCCACATCATCAGCCTTTCCCACTTAACTCAGTCATCTGAATTAATATTCAAACATGTTCTAATACTGCTCGCTTACATTTTTTTGTTCCACGGCTTCTTTATCCATTTTTTTTTGTTCTAATACTGCTCATCTAACAACAAAACAAAACCCACAACTCCTGCCAGCTACATCTCACCGCTGAAATGCTGAGTTTGCTTGTCCAATTCCTACTGAGAACACTACATCCTGTAATTGTGCAATATTAGATACTCTAAGCTGCAGCTTACACTCCACTGATTTGCACTCAGAATTATATATAGTAAATTGAGTTTTACCATTATTTCTAAAACTTTATGAAATTTGCTACTCATAAATTACAAATACGTAAGTATTATAACTATAAAAATAAGCTATAGAGACATTATTGAAAAAGCTGTCTTTGTGATATTCAGAAGAGAAATTTTACCCTGGACTCAGCATCAGCAAAAGCTATGCGTCTCCTAAACAACTGATCTGATTGTATCTTTTAAACATTCTGAAAATCAAAACTAAAATGTGTCCTTGTGTTTTTTTAGGTGATTATAAAAATATTTGATTTCATGCAATTTGACCTGTCTTGTTATTTTTAACAACTTTACATAGGTATAACTGATATACGAAAAGCAGCACATACTTAATGTATACAATACTATTAATATAGAGCTATGCAGACACATGTCACACTATTATTACTACGATCAAAGTAACAGACATAGCCATCATCTGTCTTATCATTTTCAATTTAAGACTGTGGAAATCATTTTCAGAAATTTTGCTAGTACAGAACATTTTTCCTAAACATTCTTATCTTCAATGCTTCGTTTTTCCAGAATTCACGTAATAAACTCTAATTACACTGAAGCACTACTACACTTTCTGAAAATAAAAATCTGTCCAGTTCCCCAGAGGATGTGAGTTAATATCTGAGACAATAAGCCACATTCACTTTTTTATTGTCAGTTTTGGCTGACTCATGCCAAATCAGGAAATTGAACTAAAAGAGATGCCCCTTGGATCTTGGATAGTGTTTTCTATGGGTTCCACATACGCATTTCTGTGGGCGTCTATGGAACCCACAGAAAACACTACCCAAGATCCAAGGGCAACTCTATATGACATATGATGCACTTGACTGTTTACTACAGAAGCGATGCTGTGATCTTTCCATAAATAATCTGTCAATCCAGATTTCTAGACTAAAGACTATGTACTGCCACTATGGAAAACAGTATGGAGGTTCCTCAAAAAACTAAGAATTGATCTACCAAATGATCCAGCAATCCCTCTACTAGGTATTTAACCCAAAGAGTTGAAACCCTATATCCAAAAAGATATTTGCATAATGATGTTCATAGCAGCATTATTCATAGTGGCCAGGACATGGAAGCAACCGAAGTGTCCTACGATAGATGACTGGCTAAAGAAGCTGTGGTACATATATACAATGGAATACTACTCAGCCATAAGAAGAGATGAAATACTGCCATTTGCGACAACATGGATGGACCTCAAGATAATCATGCTAAGTGAAATAAGCCAGACAGAAAAAGTTGAAAATCACATGATATCACTTATACGTGGGATAGAAACCTAAAAGCAACAAATGAGCAGGACAAACAAACAGAGACCCACGGACATGGACTATAGACTAGTGGTTACCAAAGGACTGTAGAGTAGTGGTTACTAGTAGGGTGGGGGAGGAGGGGGGAGGTTGATGGGGTAAAGGGCGTCTAAAATACGGTTTAGGGGGAGGGCGAAGCGGGTAAAGGGGATCAAATATACAGTAGCTGAAGGGAACTGGACTTTGGGTGGTAAACGCAATAGAATATTCTGATGTCAAATGATAATAATGTATACCTGAAAATTATATAATTGTATTAACCAATGTTACCCTAATAAACTTAATTTAAAAAAAAAAAAAAAGGACTATGTACCTTTCACAGAAAAGAAAAATGCCAAATGCGATTGAGTACAAATTACTTCATTCATTTCTTGGGGATTAACACTCCAGCAGAGCAGGAGAGAGTACCCACATCTGCCTGGACCCCAGAAAACCGTCCTTTCTTCATGCCTATCTCCCTTCATCACCGAGGGCCTTTCCTAGGCAGAATTCTGTGCGTCACTGAAGCCAAAACACCATCCGGGAATTACAATGGCTACTCTTCAGGTTTCAGTTTCCACAGATCATTTTGGGTCCTTATTTAAAAGGTCCTGTCCTATTCTCTTCAGTCTGCCCACTCATACCACAGCTGTGTCGTGGCTTTGCCAAATATTTACATAAATTTGCATAGATCAGTTACATACCTGAATCCTGGGCAATATTTAGACAATGGTTAAGTAATTGTGCCCCAGAGCGATGCTCTAAGATTACTTTACCAAAAGAAGAATAGATACAATGCACTAGGACATAATATCCCTATTTGCACAAAGAATAACTTTTTGCCTTTTTTTTAATGGTCTAACTGCATATTCATCATACAGCACCGTCAACTGAAGTCGATCAAACGTGTACAATTTCCCAAGGCAATGTTGGCAACAATTTTTTAGTTTAACTAAAGATAACAGTTAAACAAAGAGAAATGTACCAAAATAATCCCATCATCCAAGTGGAGATTAAAACTAATCAAAACAAAATGGTGCCAATGTAGACTGCAGTCATGACGACCCACGAAGACCATTAAAAGCACACAATCTTTTCATTCTTCTCAGATTTATCTCTGATTTCTGTGCCTTATTCTAGAATTTCTATTTGTATCCATGTCTGTTTGACCAGTCGCCAATCTATATATTTTAGAAGCTGTTCCGATTTTAGCCACAGAAAATTGTTAGTTTCTAAAATAAGGATGTGTGTATGTTCTTCCCGCTAATGCTTGTATCTTTCAAAAAAGGATGTCCTCATTTTACTATATATTCTGATTATGAAAAATAAAACTGCAAATGCATAAGTAGAAAATGACAGCCCACTGCACACACACGTGCATTTATTCCACCTAACACCCTTAGGTTCCTAAAATTTGCTAAATACTTCCTTTCTCAACATTTTACTTTATTCCTATGAAGGTGCATATAACTCAGTGAGTTTAATAGCTTCGGTACCCTATCTACATCAAAAGTCAGTTTTCCACTGAGCATTTTCAACTATTATACTCGTACGAAGCAATCGAATCAATAAAGCATACTTAAATCTGAAATCCAAACTTGACTACATAATTATGACTTTTCATTCTAGAGATTAATCTCAGCAAGTCATTCATTTTCACCTTCATCTTTGCCAATGTCCAAAAAAAAGAATATAATATACACATGCATCAAAATTAATTCCAGTTTCTAGTAGTCCCTATAATCAAATTTACCATATTCCTGTCTCAAAAACATTTTTCAATTATTTAAATTTCTCTCACTAACTCTCCTCATCCCCACACAAAGTTACTTATCTCTAATAAAATAGGATCCTATCTCTAAAACTTTTAAGTCCTATATACTTAATACCATGGCTCTTGATTTTCAATATTTAACTAAATATCACCTTTTGCAGAAATCTTTGATGTGATGATGACCTGCGATGTAGTGAACTCAATAAAAAATATCAAAGCAATAATACCATGGTTTTACTTACGAGAGGTTTTGGAAGCAAGAAGAGTAACTCGGGAACCTCCGAAAAAGCGAAAACCCATTACATTCACTTGATCATCTTCTGACTGATTGGCAAAGCCTACAAAGAAAAAAATCACCTTACGAAACCATAAGGCAAAAAACTTAACGTGTGAAATAGGAAGCTTGGTTTATGACAAGTATTTCTTATGTCACTAGTCATGTTTAAAGCCCAGGTATGAACTAATTTAACTGTTTTCCATAGCAGCTTCAAATCGCTAAGATCTCTGCCTCATAATAACACTCTGAAATTCTTTAATTCTCTTTCTTCTACTGGTTCATTCTAGGTCTGAGGCAGGAAATGCACATATTTCAACTGCTGTATACAGAAAAGGCATTGAAAAAATCCAATATCCACTCCTGGTAAAACTCTCAGCAAACTTATTACAGAAGAGTTATTTCCTCAACTGGTAAAGGACATCGACAAAATACCTATAGCTAAGACACACTTGATGGTAAAAAACTAAATGTTCACTCACGCCATCTCTATCAGCATCCTCCCAGAGGTTCCAAACAAGGTAAAAAGAAAGCAGAATACAAATGGAATCCCCAGATTGAAAAGCAATAAGGAAAATTGTTTTCATTTGCGGATGGCATGATCATCTACATAGAAAATCTGATTAAATCGACAAAAAAAAGCTAGTATAACTAATAAGTGGTTTAATAATATTGTATGATATAATATCTGTATACAAAAACCAACTTTATTTCTATGTACTGGGAAAGAACAATTTGAAACTGAAATAAAACAACACAATTTACAATACCATCAAAATATATTAAATAGTTAGGGATAAATCTAACAAAAGATTTCTAAGATTTATACATTAAAATAACACACTCCAGAAACTCCAAAAGAGAACATGCGCGATCACATACACTGGATCTTAAGGAAAAATTGTTTTTAATTTATCCTTGGGTCCCATTTCTAAAATGAAGAAGAAATAAATACATGCTGATAAGCCTAAGATGACTATGACATCAAAACACCTGAGCCCTAAATCAGGAGAAAGGCGGATGAGTCATCTAAGCTTTCCTTAGTACTTCTTATTCAATCTACACTTACAGAGATTACCTGTCTGGCCTAAAGCATGCATTTTTATTCCATTTCTGTGGGTTTCATCTATCTACAGTAAAGATCAACTACTCAGAAGCCAGGGTCTTTTTCAAAGGCACCAATAACTTCAGTGTGCAACATATTATGTCCAACTAAATTCCCAGGATAGTATGGGAGACTCAAGGAACTAATACATTTGTACAAGATGTTATAAAGATAGTGACTCTTTATGCCTTTTTTATAATCCAAATTCGTTATAAGAAAATTGACTAAGAGGGAAGGGAAGGAAGGGAAAGAAAGAGAGGAAAGGGGAAGGGAGGGGAGGATAGAGGAGAAGAAGGAAAAAACCAAAGGTACTAAGCTATTCGCTAATTATACACACACACACACATATTCGTACATACGTATACTCATACATACATACATATACATATATATACACCTGCTCAATTCAAACTAAAGAATGGATAAATTATAATAAAGACCATTCGATTTTGGATGTTTTTCACAGTCATATATAAATAAAGCTTTTTAAATACTTCAAATTCATGAGAAATAAATTTTAAGCACTTTAAGTAGTTAATAACACAAAAGCTGACTTACCATAAATTTCTAAACATTGTGAGACATACTCTCTGTGTTCTAACTCCTATCCACTAATGCAAGGGTAAGGATATATCTCAGAGTCAACAGTGCTGATTTTTAATGAAGGATTTTAAAGGGTCGATTTAATTCCCAGATTTGTTTTTTAATTCCACCCCATCACCAAGAAAGGGAATCGATGGGACCCCAAGGTGTTTTATCCAATCAACACCTCTCTTTTTCCTAACCTACTCAGAAAGGAAACCTGACACATGGATAAAGTCACACCTTCACAAATTACCCCTAAAGTTCGCTGTGATATGCAAGCTTTATACATGGAGCCCCTTCTAAACCATGAGAGACAGAGAATGAACATTTGCCCCCTCCGGCTGCTCAAGACAATAGAACCACAAAGAGCACCTACTTATGAGATTAATTTTCAGGGGCATAAGAATACACTTTAGAAAGGTACATACACAAAAACCCACAATGAAGATGAATAATAAATATTTACATTCTAAGATAAAAAATTCCACAGTCTAAAAAGAAACATTTGATGTTTTTACTTCTGAATACTGAAGCAAAATAATGATTATAATAATTTTAATCGAACTTAAAAGGTAAACCTTATTACTTTGTGGATATAAGCTATTTGCCTTTGAACAGGCAAACAAGAGGAAAAAATCCTTGAGGCATTTTTATATTCTGACTTAACAATTATCTCATAATTACCCCTCATTACCTGCTGATGAAGGATTCCATTCTAAATTCTTAACATTTCTGATATTACAGGCATGTCACTTCAAAAGTCCTACCTGGAAAGAGGCTGAGAAGACTGACTGGAGACTTGTTGGTATCAATAGTTAGTTTGTGGCTTGCAGTTTTTGAAGGCTGACCCGGTAGGCAGATTAATTTCAGGGGAAGTCTAAATTTACATTGAATAACTCGAGGAATGCCTGAAATAAAATAAGAGAAATGTGGATTTATAGATTTGACAAACTCGACCAAAAAACAATTTGTATTACTAACAGTTTGTACATGTAACAGTTTAAAAGTTTTCTGCCTGCCAGTTTCATTTAGCATAACTGAAATAACTACAAATTATTATCATCATAATCCATATTTTTATATTATTGTCCAAAGTACAAGGCAAAAATAAAATCTTAAAGTGGAACAGAGGTATGAGTTCTGCCCTTAATAATATCATATTGTAAAAAGCATTGTAATCCAATATTACATAGTTATATTCAATTACTGAACTATCTTTAAGACCTTCAAAGCTCTAGCCCTAATTTAAGACTACCATCTAACATAAGTAATGAATATGAAATTTCTATCAGAAAGATTGTATGACCATATCTGTTTGACCATATCTAACGTCTCTACCCCAAAAATTCTTTTAATCTTTAGCTTTTTTACTTATTAAAAAATTCAAATAAAAAAAAGGAAAATCGAAATTACAATTAACAATTTGCAATAAATTATGAATGAATGAATGAATGAATGAAGAATCTGCTCTACTGAAGTCCTATTCAGGTTCATGTCATTTTATACATTAATATTAAAAATATTACTTTCACATGAATGAAATTTTTCTCAATACATTTAACTTTACACATCACTGTTAAGTGACATTTTAAAAGGCTTCCATAGTCATTCAATTGTCAAATTTTTCATTATGTATACATGCCTGTTGAAATAAATAACAGAACAATAAATAGCAATGAAGAATTTTATGTCAAAACTAAAAGTTTTTAAAAATCATTCATTTCAATAATTTTGCAAAGAATGAAATTGAAACCAAAGCAAATTAGGCTCTCTACTTATAAATCTTGAGCAATTCTATGACTTTAGTGTTCTCTCCTTTTATTCTAGGATTCTATTTTCGACTGGATAAGATAAAAGATAATATACAGAAACCTATATCTTAGTATACTTCTGAAGAGAAATGGAAATTTTTAAACGTTCTACTCTACTTGATGGATCCATGCATTAATGCCTGTATTTCTTCAGAGTGGAGTCAGTAAGCAGCTTAAAAACAGCAAAAAGTAGAAGCAGTTAAAGTTTGAGGATATAATCCCAAAGTAGGATCCCTAGAATTAGCAATGTATTTTGTTAATGTCAACTGGAGTTGTGTGGCTTACTCTACATCTAAGCTGGGAGTATAATTTTCAGGATAATTTATTCACTAGGATAATGAAATATCATCAACAATGGCAAGCACATTGATATATGAAGTCAATTAAATACTTTTTGAGAGCATGTGAAGTTTATTTGTCATTCTCTTCAGCATAATTTATTATCCATCAAATTTTACACAGCTCATTTTTTGCTCATAACCAACAGATGTTAAATTCACTTCTCCTGGAATCCTAGATGCAAATTTTAACTGGTGGCTCTTAGAAAAGTCCTAGGCATTATTTCCTGACATTCCATGAGGTATCAGAAGCATGTGTATTTGAACTTTGCAACGATGAAATATTTGACTCAAAATATTATGGTAGCATGATCTAAGCTACTGCTCAAACCACAACTATATGACTGACCACAAAAAAAAAAATTACAAAGCATTATTTTTTTAACTTCATATATTCCATATATCCTCAATTATAGAAATACACCAACTAACATGTTTCCTCTACAACAAAGGTCCCCAACCCCCAGGCCGCAGACCAGTACCGGTCTGTGGCCTGTTAGGAAGTGGGTCGCACGGCAGGAGGTGAGAGGCAGCGAGCAAGTGAAGCAGCATCTGTATCTGCAGCCGCTCCCCAGCGCCAGCATCACCGCCTCAGCGCCACCTGAGGTCATCAGGCATTAGATTCTCATAGGAGCACCGGTCCCTGCTGCCAGAAAGGTTGGGGACCGCTGCTCGACAATATATAAATTACAGCCTCAATTAATGGATGTAGTCTGGAAAGAATAAGGAAACCGAAACCTATTTCCATTTCTTTTATTTCTAATGAATAAAACAGTGAGAAAAATTTTTCATCTTCTGATAATTCCACATATGCACAAAAAGAAACTATCTTCTGTATACTTTGAACTAAAGTCTGAGATAATTGTTCATAAATAATTTGACTGTAAATGTTCTTCTAAAATTATACTGCTAACACTGTTAACTATTTCACTTGGACCGGTACTGATGAATCTGTGGTAAAAAAAATAATAATAATAATAATTAATCATGATCAACAACATTAGCCTTATGTTACTGAGTCTACATATTTGAAGATTATTACTAAATTACCAAGAACCTAGAGCTAAAGAAACTAGTGGGCAATACATGTTTTCAGGAATTAAAATAAATGGATTGCAAGCTCTAATAAACCCGGGAAGGAAAATACACCACACCTCAATTCACAGTTCAGCCCGGTCAGTTAACAACATCATCAGACATCGGGGCAATGGTCTGTCATTGCTATGATTTGGAGAACCCCACCAGAATGTCTTTTCTCTCAAGGAATTATAAACCTGCTCCACAGACATTTGGAAAACATTACTTTGAAAAATGATGATACTCATACTTAATGAAATGATTATGGCTATTTTTTAAATGATAGCAGCCTGAAAAGTTTTACCATTTGGGGAAAAAAAGAATAAGAAGTCCTTTAGAAACCAGTTTAAGGAAACCGTATCTTTAAAAACAAAAATCACAATGCCAATATACAATTACTAGTCTTTAGACATGGGGTTTATCACAGGCACATTGCTACTGTGATTTATATTTTCTTGAGAAACTTGAAATGTAAATTTGGCTACCAATTACTCTTCAAACTATGATCATATTTAAGAACCTAAAGCCAGAGACAACATAGAGGTATATGTATCTGTAATATTGAAGGAAAGAATTAGATGTATTTGAAGATTTTTCAACTAAATTTCAGCTCAGTTGAAAGTAGGACCTAATTAGTCCTAACTGCATACCATCAGCAATATTTTCTCTGTGTAGTTGGCAAACGGTCTTTAAATCTGGTTTATTTAACTCTGAGTGTTATGCTGAGAGAAAAGAAAAATTTGGTCATTTATAATATTCAAATATCGGCCTACTCCTTCATCAGACTGACTTTGTGCCATAGTTTTTTACCAAATATAATCACTTCTCCTTCAAACACTTTCCTTTCTAGCCTACGAGAGGAAATGAACAGTCGCAACTACCATGGTGCAATTAATCACAACATTATTTAACACTCAGAAAATTCACATCAAAACTGCTCCTGACAGAACAATTTTTCCAGGAAGAGAATTCCAATTACACCTGGCACACCCAAGAGCCCAGTATCACTGTCAACAGGGAAGCCAAAATGTGCTTTAAAAAAAGAGAGTGAAAAGAACATATATATCTCACAGTTGAATTCAACTGTGATGTATATATATACACACACACACATATGTATAACACATCTATATAATGCCTTTAGAACTCTTTCCTGGGGCCTGCTAGAGTCATTTCATACTGAAAACAAGGAACCCAAAGCAGTAGCAGTGTCTGGTAGCCAGAACTTCCTTGATCCCTTCCTGTTATGTCTGGCTACGTACTGTGCTCCATCTGCACTCATGTTTTACACTGCCATGTCATGTAACTGTAATGCAGAAATAATGGAGACTAACTCTTACGGGACGACATAAAACCTCATTTGCTTCTCTCTTTCCACATGTAAAAAGCAAGACTGCTTATCGGTAATACAGGCAGAACAGATCAGGCCAATAAAATGGACCGGTCTTTGAAATGTGAAGCCTTGTGTGGAAAGTTAGAGCTAAGTGGCAACATATTTTCTTGCCTGCTAGATGAAGGTGACTATTTCAACTCTACTCCCTAAAGCTTAATTATAATTTTAAAGCATCTCATAAGAGATTATCAAAATCAGCTTCAGCTTTATATTCAAATACTAAAATTTTCACATATTGTGTTTTCTCATGGTCGGGCTGAATTTACGGAATGAGGGAATAAATTTCTTTCAATAATACCTTTACTAATTTTTTGAAAACTTAAAAGAAGTCACTTAAATAATAATATGGTAATTTACAAAAGTTAAATGCAAAATCTTATAAGTAACATGTAGTCTTGCCAAGTAAAATATAAATATTCATTATTAATAATAGGTTATTTTGAAATTCTAATTTGACAAATATGCTTTATGTTAAGCTAAACATATACTTATGTTAAAATACCTCTCATATAAGCTTACTTTTACCTCCCAGATACTGTGCAACTCACCTTTTAGCATCGCTAAAACTGGATGAGTATATATTGTCATTATTTTCAGTATTTTATTTAATTATTACCGGTTAATATTATCTCATTTTTATCTTACGATAGCTAATAAACTAGATAAACCATCACATTTAGTCTGTGCCTAGGAGAAAAAAGGATCAAAATAGGAGGTTCCTTCAAAGCACCTACAATGTACCCTGATACCGCGTAATTCAAAGATGAGAACCCTGCTCTCAAAGAGCTCAAAATCTACTAGGAGAAACTAAGGAACAAACTTAATGAAATTCATATTTTCAGAAGTATTATAATAGAGCCATAACAAAGGATTTGAAGAAAACAAAATGAGCAAGAACACTGATCCAGGCAAGTTCAAGGGTTCAGACCCTTGATGACATTCCCCCACAAATTCTAAACAAGAGGAGGAATGGGCCTTCGGAATATGTACTCATGGCATTCTGATCAGACAAGAGGTGGATCTGTTAAGGCACATAGAAACAGACATTTAGAATTCAGTGACAAATACCTTTTTTTTTCCCTTCCTCTTTATTTTAGTAAAATAAGATAACAAAGCATACAGGTAAATCACCAATAATTTACAGAAATATATTGTCAATGACACCTTTGATTTCTTCAAGAGTCATGGAACTTCATTCTTTCTCATGACTCTGAAACAACTAATGATGAATGACAAGTTTCTGTAAGAAGAAACAACTACTATACTCTCCATAGCCAGATCAAGGAATCAAATCATCCTAAAAGAGGTTTCTACAGTTAAAATAGAAGTCCATAAAAAGACTTAATTCAATTCATTGATCAGATTTCAGTTGTGAAATACATTTTGTTCTAAATTATCTTCTCACTTACCATCAGGATTGCGATCTATCCGTCAGAGGTGATGCAAAAAGGGGTAGGGAGAAAGAACACAATAAATTATCTGTGGTAAAATTACAACACAAATCTAATACACATCTGCTTTAAAATATAAATTAAAATTTTCGAGATGCTGACTGATAAATGGTTCTCCAATAAAAATGAGTTAACTCGATCCACAATATAGAGTAAAACACGAATAAATGAAATCTAACAACATATCTGTGCCTCCATTCTCGGAGTCCATGAGACTGTTATTCCAGTATAAATGTGGCAAAAAGAGGTAAAGATATGTGACCTCGCTAAAGAGCAAACCAGACATGACACCAAGAACATTAAATGAATTTCTGGGATAACAAGTTAAGTGAAAAGCACAATAATATTAACATTTCCAGTTAATTTTGCTTATAATTTCAGTCACTAGATACTATGGAGTAATGACTTAGTTTTTTTTTTTTTTTTTTTTGGCTTGTCTTGGTATTCTTTTAACTTTCACAGACTTTTTTTTAACTTTAATTTATAATTAACTTTCAGCCAATTAATGCCTATCCTCTTTGGTATGGAAATAATTCATAATCTTTTAAATTCTATCTATAGAAAAGCATAATGATCAAACATGGGCTATGCAACAATAGCTACACAGACTGATTTCACACCTTTATGATGCATTTTTAAGCATTTTGTCCATTTGCTATGTAACTCATTTCTTTATTTTAAATTTCTTTTCAACCAGTGTCACTACTTTTCCTTGAAAATGAATGAAATAACAAGTTGAATTAGGGCATCAATAGTCTCTATAACTGCATATTCAAAGTAAAACAAGGGTAAAAAGTATAAGAATGCTTATGATTATTGAGATTCTCAATTAATGATAAGTGATCTAGAGATTTTAGCCAAATATTTCACAGCTCAAAATTAAAATAACGTTGAAAATTGCAATGTTCTTTTTAGAAATATCCCACTAGAAAGTCCTTCATTCCTTGCTCCCTTATGGAAGTTTCATATTTCTTTCTGAAGCCAACTTTCTCAAAGTCGTTTAAACATAAAATATTTACATAACCCCAAATTTTAAAAATACAGGTAAATGGTTAAAGGGGTCATTTCTGGCTAAAAATGAATTTTTTTCAACAACTTTAAGCAAAATTACTTAAAGTAGAAGAAACTGATTTTAAAAACATGTACTAAATCATCTCAGAGCAGAGTTGCTAATGCACAAGCCAGAAAATTCACTTAGACAAAATAAAAACTAGTTATGAAAAACACTGCTAAATAAGCAAAGTGGACATCAAGGAGGGAAAAACTAAGAAAACTATATAGAAATGGTTAAAAAACACAAAATGCAACATTGCTGAAGTACTCTATTATCGGTTATGCTACATTTAAACCTTTTTTGAAAGCAATGACTATTTTTATCTAATTGTCAAACTTTACTATGGAAAATTCACTGTACAGAGGAAAAAAACTATAAAATTGGACCCAATTAAAACTTAAAATTGAATCTCAATTAAAGATAACCTTTTAATCTAAAAAGAATTTCTTGGAAAAATACATATCAAATTTTAGTACATCTGTCCTTAAATATTTTAACATGTAAGATACTAAAGAGTTTTATTAAGTCACTAAAACAGTATCTAAAACTCTGAATACTGCCTTAATGTTATAGAATAATCCATAATAGTCTTTTCCACTAATTAGGACTGGACTTTTCTATTTAATTCAAATAAATGAAGTCTGACTAGATTCCATTCTTCCAGTGGGATTAAAATTTATCATATTTGGTATTAATTGAAAAGGTAGAATCAAACGTCGAAATCAGCTAAATAGCTTTATCACTAATTATTCATAACACAAAAAGTAACTTGACACACAATTTAATTAACACTTGAAAAGAATATGTTTTCATCTAATAATAATTTTAAATGTGTTTTTCCATCTTAAACATTTAACTCATAGCTTCATTAATTTAAAGGAGTAATTAGGCTTAGAAATTCCTGAAAAACTGTTTACCTGTTGGTCTAGAATAAGAAACGACAGCATTCCCTTCCAATTCAGGTGGTGTATAACTTCCTTTCAGATAAACAGAAAAGGCGACTGTTTTAGTCATCTCTGGTGCTGTAAGCAATGTAAAAGTAATATAAGTTACATAATTTTGGACCATGATTATTAACAACAGTCAAAATTAGGCATATATGACATGCCAGCAACTGTCCTAAGCACTTTATACAGATTAATCCACTTACTCTTCACAACAACCTCCTTTTTTTTTTTTTTTACATGAGGAAACTGGCTACAGAGAGATTGAGTCTTGCCCAAGGTCAGAGAGCTAACACAAAGCTGGGAACTGACTCCAGGGCAAGGGTGCCCAACATTCTACCTCACTGCTTCTCTTTACTCGGATAAACAGGAAGCATGAACAGAGAAAAAGTCCACGGAAAGGCAAGAGAATTTGGAAGTGGAGCACAGGACTTTATCATGGCTAGCACGTAAACGGCAGGGGCAATCCAAGGTGTGTTGGGGGGGGTGGGATTGCATATGGCTGTAACTATAGCTGTAACAGACTGTGCACAGCCTTTTATGTGCATAGCCTTTTGTATCTATGTCTTTCATCTCCAGCCTACATTGGAGAGCCGTAAGAGGTTTTTAACTGGAAACATGAATCATTCAGAATGTGTTTTAGAAAGACAAATTGGAAGTAGTGTGAAAAAATTAGAGAATAAAGTGAGAATCCAATGGTTGGATGTCACCTACAAGGTTACTTCAACCATTCGACCATTCTTTCACTCATTCAATGAATATTTATTGAATTACCACTATCTGCCAGGCACTAGGGTAAGGGTTGGTTATACAAAGGCAAAAAAGAGAGAGAAATTCTTGACATCATGAATAAGACAGAGGATCCCCAGCTGGACAGAGGCAGTAAACAAAGAATGAAAAAAGACTTGAAAGATAATTCAGAAACCATTTTAACAGGACTAATGATAATTCAGATGTAAGTGGTAGGGGAGAAGAGATTCTACACAAAGAATCCTTACTAAGAGTTGCCATTTACGACCAACTATTTTAGGCACTGTTACAGATATCTTACATAGATTTATTTTTTTAATTAAATCCTCAGAAAGCCCTACAAGAAAGATATCATTATCCTCGTGCTGCAGATTAAAAAAAACAACAACAACAACAAAAAAAAAAACTGAAGCTCAAAGTAATTAGCAAAGTAGTCTGTCCAAGGTTATAGATAGAGTGAGTGTCAGGGCCAGGATTCAAACTCAGGCCAGTTTCCAAAGTCAATATCCTTTCTTCGAATACTACTGATTCAATAAATAGCTCACTAGAGAAATACCAATAAAGAAAGCCTTCCAAATTATGCTATTTAAGTACAATTACAGGTCCATCAAGTTAAGGAAAGCACTTGGAAATCTGTAATTACTTCAGCCTCAACAATCATTCATTGAATGTCCATGCTTGATGTATAAGCAAAAAACATAAACATTGATTTCAGAAATATACCATCTGGTGATTCACACAACAAATACAGCCATAAAATAAACACAATAATAAAAAAAAAATTTTTAATTTAAAAAAAACTTCACACCATGATAGACTTTAAGCCAAAAGAAAACACTTACCCATAAAGTCAAAGGTGAATTGATCACAAGTCAGTTCTAAAGGTGGCTGCACATAGACTGATAACTTGGCTTTTTGCAGCGCCACTCGATTCTGCAGTGTGACCTGAGGAAATAAAAATTGTTTTTAATAGAAAACTACATTTTATCGAAATTGATAAAATATCATAACTACTTGAAAAATCACTAGCAAATAATTAGAAAACATCATCTGAGAAAAAAATGAGTAATCACAAAACATAACGTGTAACACAGGCAGTAAGATTAAAATGTCCTACCCACCTAGGGGCCGGGCAAAGAAATTGAAAAGACTTTTCTCCAAAGATATAGGAATAGCCACAAGGCACGTGAAAAAATGCTCAATATCTTAATCACTACGAAATACAAATGAAAACCACAATAAGATACTATTATGCATCCGCTAAAATGCTATAATCAAAAGGACAGACAAAAATTGGTATTAGCAACAATGTGGAAAAATTAGAACCCTCAAATATTGCTGATGGGAATGTAAAATGGTACAGCCACAGTTTGATAGTTTCGTTAAAAATTAAAACATAAATTTACCGTAGGATCTCATAATTCTATGCCAAGAGACATGAAAACATACGAACATATTCATATGTACAAAAACTTGTATATCAATGTTCAAACTAGTATTATTAACAACAGTCAAAAATAGAAACTACTCAAATATCCATCAACTGATGTATGGATAAACAAAATACAATATATCCATATAACAAAATACTCTTCGGTAATAAAAAGAAATGTAGTACTGATATACACAACATGGGTAAACCTTACAAACATGATGCTAAGTAAAAAGAAGCTAGTCACGAAGAACCACATGTATGATTCAATTTACATGAAGATGTCCAGATTAAGCAAATCTATAAAGACAGAAAACAGATTTATAGTTGCTGAGGGATGGCAGCTGTGAGAATGAGGGCGGGGAGTGGGGGAGGGGAAGGGAACAGGAAGTGACGACTAATGGGCATGGGGCTGTTTTTAGAAGGGAAGAAAATGTTCTGAAATTAAATCGTGGTGATGGTTCCACAACTCTGCAAACATACTAAAAATCGTTGAATTACACACTTTGAATGAGTCAATTATATGATATGTGATGTGAATTATATCTTTAAAAAGCTATTAATAATGTTCTATCTTTATCAGGGTGATCACTTAATAAGTTACACAAATGTCTAATCACCATGTAGACACCTGAAACTAATATAACATTGTATGTTAACTACTAAAAATTTTTAAAGTTTTTAATTAAATTAAAATTTTTTAATTAAAGAATTTTCTATTAAAAACAGAAAAAATCTGCCCTCAATGGCTGGTAATTACATCATAAGATAATTTAATATGTGTTCATTCCTCTTTTCATGTATAGATACGGCATCGTCATTATCTTATACAGTATCAGTACATTATCTTTTGTACGAGTTAATTTTTCTCTAAAGATTTCCTTATTAGGTAGATATTTCCTAGTCTAGATACATATCACGGCACTACATTTTCATCCAAATTTCTTTCTAAAATATCTGACATAACTAATTAAGAAAATATCAAAGAATGGCAATATTCACTGCTGCGTCTCTAAGCCGGCTGCATTTCCAAACTTGCACTCTTGCTGGATGATGCTGAGGAAACCTTCCTGCTCCAATTAGAATCAATAACTAAGAACTCTGGAGTAACAGTCCACCTGGAAAGTAGGGAGGGGCCGGGTAGAGAAGGTCAGGACTTCTCTCACTCCCCCTGTGGAAACCATCAGGCCCAATGATCTTTACTGGGCCAGTGATACGGGTCATCACCTTCAGGCTGTCATCGAAAAAGCTTAATGACCTGGCTTCCTTTGGACAAGTCCTCTCTTTGGATTTTGTCTCCTAAAAGTCCCAGCCTTTGTGGTAGGCCGGACTTATCACAGTAGACCTGAGTACTGGTAATTTTTTTATACCTCCTGGGCAACACCTATGTTAAGAATCCTCTGTCTGGCACCTTTGCGATGGACGAGTTCAGCCTAGTTACCAGACTCTAGCATACGAGACAGATACATTTCATTATTAACTGAAATACCACAAGGGCATGCTTATTTATAAGAAAAGTTGTTTTGAATTTTCTCTTAAGTAAAAGGCATGTATCATCTATTCCTTAATTATAAATGTACATACATATTATATAGAAATAATGGACAGACATATTCAACTGGCCCGCAAACATAGACACATAATTATTCAGTAAATGTCTTGTCTTAATTTTAAATGATGTGGGCATTCTGTAAAACTTAAAAATAAATAAAAAGAATTTGTTACTTGCAAAGTAAAATTTTTAAAAGACAACTACTGATGCAAATAAATAATAAACACAGCAGATGAACAATTAATCCTCAGTTTTTCCTTTATGGGCCCTGGGAATACATGAGGGGAATCTGCACACCACAAACGAAGCTCCCTTAATGATGTCTGACCACTATAAAGAACATAACACCTTCTGAGTAAAATCCTGATGCTAATTAAGGGAAGAAGAAACTACGTATGCACCACAGGCAGCACCTTTCAAAGAGCCAGTCCACTAAATAAAAAGAACACAGTTTAAATAATTTTCTATTAATAATAATGCTAGTCTATATATTTTAAAATTAAGTAATATTAATGATAATAACCATTAGCACCTTTCTATATTCATAGACTCATGGTGATAAATTATTTATGTGTATTATCTCATTTAATATGTACATCATGGCGAAACGGCTACTATTACTATATACCATTTTATAGAAAACTGTGGCTCAGAGAGGCTAAATAATTTGCCCAGGGCCACTCTGTTTATAAGTGCAAGAACCACAAGTTAACCTCTGACAGAATCCAAAGCCCATGCTCTTAATCAGCTGTGGTCAAGCCTCAAAACAATTCTGTAAATGAAAAAGAATCCTCATTTTACAGTTTAAAAACAGAGCTTCGGAGAAGCTAAATAAACAGCCAACACTATCAAGCCAATATGTGCAAGAGAGTTGAAAACTTAGTTTTAAAAGTGAAAATTAAAAATCCTTAAAGTAGTAATGAGCTGTTTGTGAGAGAGCAGACCTTCTGACTCTGCCTGGCATAACAATGCGTTGTTAGACAAAGATTGCACAATTTCACGCTGTCACAAGAAGTGTCTGCATTTGGTTTAACGCGCACGATCATGACAGCTCTCATACGTGGGTTTGCTGAACCCCAACAATGGGCTAGGCACTTTCAAAAGCGAATCAAGGGGATGTGTGACGAAAATAGCTACAGTAACAAAGAAGAGCTGTGTCTGAGCCAAAAAAAGAGTTAAAGACTTGGCTAGATCATAAACCTCATATTTTAAGAGAAAAATAATTATAGAATATTAAGGGAAAATATAAAACATTAATACAAGAATTTTCCATGCTATTTTCCACTTCTAACAAAATGAAATATGATTCCTAGGAAATATAATACCAAATTTTTTGTCCTAGATATATAAATATGACTCCAAAGGCCAGGTATGAGCCACCTCTCTCCGAGCTGCCTGGAATAGATGGTTACGCATCATGCACACATACTCAAGGTAGCTGTATCTTCATTCACTTCCAACGGATGGAAAACTTTTCTCAATTAACAGGATTTATTATGATGGAAACTTGCATGGTTATATATCTTGGCTGCTGTTGTTATAAAAGGCTATAAGGAGAGATTTATAGCAGAAATTTGTATAGAAACTGTCAGACAGAATCAGGAAGCTGTTGTGTCTGCTGGGGAAGTCCAGCTGATGGCGAGCAACCTTTGTGTGCTGCGCGCTTTCCCATGCTCTCATAGTGGCCGTAAGGAAGAGAGTAGTGACTTAGTCATTCTCAAATGTAGTAAATTCACTAAAGAAGGAGAATTTTCCAGTAGTCCCATGCCATCATTCTGAGGTGGCTATTACACAGGAAAGCCTAAGAACCGCATGGGAGAGAAAGGTGTGTTTACTTGTAGCAATCAGTAGTTGCTGGGGAAAAAATTAGCATGAGCAACGTTATCTGGTTTAGACACAAGACTTTTTTTTTTTTTTTTGCAATTTATAGTGTGCTCCTGAATTATTATGTGTATGTATCTGAACACTATCAGTAGGTAGATAGAAAAAAGGTTTCCCCACACAAAAATCTATAGATCATTCCTGGAACTTTGCAGGGTTTTTTTTCCTTAAGTGTTTGATTTCTTGCCACTAATGCTTTTCCAGACTCAGAAGTATTAATGAGATAGAGCCTTTGATTGCACAGGGGGGGAGGGAGACTGGGGAAAGACCACCCTTGTTTCCAGTGGCAAGAATCCAAAAAAATTAGCTTAGGAAACTGTTAAAAGATTGGGCTCCCTTCAACTTCTACCAAAGATCCCCACACTTGGGCCACCCGCTGGGCCCAGTGTAAGCGAACACAATTGGTAAAGCCTGGTACCCTGTCAAGCTCCTCCAAGGACAGCAACCCATAATCTAAGAAAATATAAAGCCCTATCCAAGTTTTGACGAAGGGAATCGCCAAGATCCACAACTTTCCCTGGCTCCAAGGTCTGGGTAGTGATAAATATTTTCAGCTTAATAATGTGCTGACTGATTACCACACTTTAATCTAAAAGCCTTAAGAGGGTTCTACATTTGAATTCTAGTTCTAAAATTCTACAATAACGGATGAAAAATCTTAACCAAAACCACATCCTTCATATTCTATTTTTTTTAGGACTATCAATTTGTCTCTACTCAACTTTGTGGCTTCTTCGTTTAAAATGTTCTTGCTATGAATATACCCATTTAAAGCTAATATTATGGCAGATAGATGACTGGGAATTCTTTTCAAACATACATGCAATCATATATGGAAGATTTTACTAGCATTCATGTAATTCGTATATATAAAAATATATAAAATTCCCATCATATATATATAATATATATATATAATATTTCAATCAACCGGCTGGTCTACTATGACACCGGCTGGTCTAGGGTGGTGACACAATTCCTTTAGCATATTTCAAATGTTAATTTTGTTTCTAGAAAAAACTCTGAATCATACAACACATTTAAATAATGGTAAGGATCAGTCATAACAATTGTTTGTATTATATATATATTGCTGTAAATGCACTTATATTTATAGAAAACAATGAAGGTTATCTATTCACCACCCAAGCTGGGGAAATTATACAAATTTCAAGTGTTTGTTTTACATTTCCATAATCTATTTATAGGATGACAAGAGTGACAAATGTGATCGCATGTAGAATACTGTCTGCGCATTACAGTTTAGAGCCATGGTACAATACCTTCACTGTGACTGAAGGGACCAGGTCAGCTCCCACTTCAGCATCAGGAGCTTGCTGTAAGGAAAGGAAGAAAAGAATGGTTTCAATATTACACATCAATAAGTGAACACAACGGGTGCAATATATACTTTTCACCACCGAAACAGGGAGCTAACTATATAAAAGAGTTATCACTCTACTGACAGACTAAAAGAGTCAATATGGCTTTTTGGACAACTTCATCTGGAAAGTCATGCATGAGCTAATATACAAAGACTAATCCCTCCCCTAAAAAAAAAAAATTAAAGGTCACATATTTTATTATCAAACTACTGCCAAATTTATTTAAATGCTGAAATTAATTAATTCCATTCACTCATTCTTTATATTATATAGAAGAAGGCCTCCTTATATTTCTAGCAGATAAATATCATGCCATTCTTTTAGGCTCTTGTATTTTTAACTTGTCAAAGGTATGTTTTATTCTGATTAATAATATGCATATATATATACACACACACACACACACACAGTACATGTAACTAATGACATAAAAAGTAGGAGTATGATGTGTTTTTTCATATCATAAACTAGTTCACTCTTTGAGTATCAGCCTGGGTTACCTGGTTCTACCTCTTAAAAAATTCAGAGCAAACATTTCCTGATCATTAGTAACTTACATTTTAGAGTGGTAGATTGAGAGGGAAAAAAGTTTACTCTATGACAGAATAAGACCGAGGGGTAACATATTTTCTAATAATACCCATATGAATTCCTGGGGAACAATTAAGATCCTAAAATCTCCATCTAACCAATGAATAGACCCATTGTGCTTTAAATTCACCTATTTGAATTTTTTTACTATGAAAGCTCAAGCCACTTCTAAGCAATGGGGATTGCTATGATGTAATGGGAATAGCACAATTAAGAGTTGAGAGATTCACATTCTACTTATGACTGCACAGGAAACTATGTATGATCCGACTTCTCAATCAAGAAGATAGGATAGCAATGCTTGTCTCCTCTATTGAAAGATTCTGTTCTAATATAAATTATATGTTTTTCAGATGGGTGCTTTCATATTAATGACTTGAAATAAAATATTAAGCCAGGTTTGCTCTTGTATTACCTAAAATCCAGGAAATGTTTTACATTTAGCTGTCTGCAGATCTAGAAAAGGAACTAATACCTCCCCTTCTCTGTTCTTTTCAATCCTTTGTCTAAACACCTATACATACTTCAAGGACAGTAGTCCTTTGGGAAATAAAATTATAGCCAGAGAGAAATTGCTATACAAAGACATCATAGCACCACGGCCACATGATTCATTGGGCTAATGTTTTCCAATGGAATGAATATGATACTCTCAAGAATCTCTTAAGAAGGAAAAAAAATAGTAAGACAGGGAAATGAAGCTGGAAAGAGACACCTAGTTAAGAGAAAATAGCACTCCAGGCTGCCAACAGGAAAATATACATTATAATGTGGTGCTATTGCATAAGGCCTTTTCCTACAAAGATCAAAAGTTGCTAAAGAACAGAAAGAGAATTCCTCATTCCGAATAGCTTATGTTTAAGAGAACTTAGAAAAAATCATATAAGTTGCCCAAAGGAAAAAAAGAATCATTCCCAAGGCAAGAAAATGTGGGTACATTTGTCAGCTAACTAAGCAGAAATGTTCCACTCAGACTACACCCTTCAGGTAGAGTGAGGAATGGTGTGTGCTGAATGCCCAGTGTTGAAAACAGTGGCTCTACTATGTGACTCAGCTGGGTGAATGTTTCTTTCATATATAGTCCTATTTTTTTAAGTGTACCCAACTTACTCTACTATGGCAATGTGAACGTGATTTTTATCACAACTTGGATTGGTTGATTTTACTAAGATTAATCTTTGAAAATTTGTGGCAACTACTTACTATATTATGCTCTAATACCTAGACACTGAAGTCATTTCCCAGACAAAATTATATGACCTGAACTCCAAATACAGTTAAATCAGTGCATTTGATCATTTATCTAAACTGATCAACTTTTGGTATACATATAGATAAATGACAGATTTTGCCCAAACAGCAGGCAGTAGAACCTAACAAATCATAATCTAACATGTGCTTATGGAATACCAAACAAGGAAACGGGGTGACATAACAAAGGACAGTCCCCTTTCAACCTTTGTGTTTCTCAGCTTTATTCATTCATTCATACGTATTGAGACCCTATGTGACAGGCTCTAGGATATGACAGTGAACAAGACAAGTCGTGGAATGTAAGCGGTGGTGGCGGCGATGGTTAGTTATCATAACAATTCAACAAAGCATATTCTATTATAATTCCCACTTCACAGATGAGGAAATTAAGACTAAGAAAAATTAAATATCTTGCCCTGGTTTATATAGGTAGAAATGGGGGGAAAAACAATTCCTGGCCCAACCGTTTACTCTTAAATTAACCCCTGTCCATTAAAGCCGCCATAATGTATTAAAGACTGTAAACTACAAAATTCTGAGGTAGGCCTTTCATAAACATTACCTCATTGAAACTTTGACAAAAATCTTATGGGGTCAGTGTTATTCATCTAGATTATGATTATCTCAATATTCCAGTACTGAAAAAGTTAAAATTTTTAAAAAGATAGTTTCAGAATAATGGCAAGAACTCCTTCTAATTTCCCCTCGTCCTCACTTTTTAAGACTGAAATCTGGCTAAGGAACTCCTTACTAAACTAAGAGGCTAGACATGTTTTGTTTTGTTTTCCTAGAAAATAACAAAGATTAAAAGTTGTTATCCTCCCTAAAATTTCTACTTGGAGGCCCATAATTTAAATCAATACATTTTGATCCAAATTCATCAGAGCCGGTCACTATCACAAGCCCTTTTAAAGTCTGCAAATACACCTACAGACACGGAATCGAAGTTAGAAGAAACCAAGGCAGAAACTTTCAAGTCATCTTCTTTCTCAGTCATGGGCCAAACACCTGTAATTTAAAATAAAATAATATTAATCATAAAGTAAAACCTGCTATATGTAGTTTCTAAGGGTTTATCTGTACTATATTTAAAAAATAAAAACCTATAAACATACTCATAAGCTGAAAAAACTAATGCATTTCAGAATTAGAAGCTTGACGCTAAGTCTTCCCCTTCTACATATTTTAAAGAAAAACTGTCTCTCCAAAAATATTAGCTGACCAACCGGCACTGGGAATTTCAATGCCCTCTCCTTAGCTACTTTCTGGTAGAAGCCCAAATTAGTACAATTCTTTTGAAGATAAGTCGATTTGAGGGTAATTACTTTTGAAGTCGAGTAATTCTACTACTTGGGAGTAGAATTATTAGGTCACAAGGTATGTATATTTTACATTTTGATAGGTGTATTCAACACAGAGACATGCTCAAGAAGGTTCTCTGTTACTGGTAGTTATTAAAAACAAAAACAACCTAAACCTCTACATTTCTAGTAATAGGGAAATGGTTAAATAAATTATGATATATCCATGCTATGCAATGGTTCAAAGGCCAAAGCTATAAATAAGAGTGCTGTTTATCTTTACGTACTAATACGAAAAGAAATCCATAATATTCCTATTAACTAAAAAAGCAAGAAAGACAGAGTTAATGTGTCTAATATACAAATATTTGTGTAAACACAATTACATGAACACGATAATGTTCTTATACACAAAAACTCTCGATAAAGGTTACCTTTAAGTAATCTAGTGGAACTAAGAGCCGGGGTCACCCTTGTGGGGCCGTCTGATGCATTTGCACCATACTCATCTTATTTTCACAACTTAAAATTTCACGATTTAACAAATGTGTATAATACATAACGAGATATCATGAACAAGTGACAGAGATCCTAAACAAGCAAGAAACATAAACAACATTTATGCAATACCGACGTGTACGTACGCACACATGCATGCGCACACACACACGTACATGTAACAGACTGCTGGCTGCCCACCTAATCCCCGTCTTCCCTCCTTTTTAGCGGCAGAGCCCTACTGCTTGCTGCTGAGGCATTCACCTTCGTCTCCAAGTCATCGGATCGGTCCAATCCAATCACGGCGATTTCACTGCCCTGACCACTTGCTGTTTTCGGTGTGAGCACGGGGCTTACTCCTGGCAGAAGTGAGGTAAGAAGGGCTGGCCATGGTGATGGGTGCTGGCGCATGCTCTGGGAAGGCTAATCCTCCCTAATGTAAGGGGAGACTAGGAGCAATCGCCCTTCTTCCCTGGAAATCGTGTTTGCACATCATGCCTGGAACTACTGAAATGGCCCTGGGACCCTGAGGGGAAACACCTCCCACACCCAGGACCGCTAACTGAAAACTCAGAGAGCCCCCGGATGATGCCACACGACTCGGCTCTCTCCGAAAGAGACCAGCGCCTACAACTGCCCTCAGGCATTCCCCCGGTACTGCTGTGTCTGGAATAGGAATGTCCCTAACTCAGTGAGGGTCCGAAAGCCTGCTCACTGTCCACCCGATAACCATTCCTTAGTTCTTTACTAAAAGGAGCCCAATTTTTTCTCAGCAACAAAATGCTAAGCTAAAACACTGAACTTCTCAGCCTCTTTTGCAGCTTGGAGTGGCCAGCGAGATGTGAGCAGAGACTGCTCAGGGTGTGGCTTCCAGGAAAGATCCTTCAGGGGCTGACTCAGCTGCAGATGTGAGGGCAGGAGTTCCAGAAGCCATCCTGGACCAACGGATGACCCTGGGAGAAAGGAACCGGAGTCCCTGGTGACAGTGGAACTGCCAAGCCAACCCTGCTCTGCCCGTCCCGGGACTTCTGTTCCATGGGAAAGAAAGAAACCTCTGCCTTGTGTAAGGCACCGCATCTGGGTAGTCTGTAGTCTGTTACATGCAGCCAAACAGCCCTAAACAACACATCTTCCAACGCAGTCACCAAGGACGAATGTTTCTGGTATGCAAAGATAATGGCAACTTAGTTATCCTAGACATATTTCAAATAGAATGCAGACTTTCATTCAATGCTCAAGTCTTACTGCTCTCCTTCCCTTCCTGAAGGCACAAATGTGTGGGAATCTATCTCAATATCATACCCATTCCTTCGCCCCAAGTAGAGAACATGATCAACTGTCTAAATCATAAGGAAACTCCATCTTTGAAAGTGCCTACCGACAGATGCTGTTGACGACCAGTAACAGAAATGCTTGGCAGGATTTACACTAATGAGTTGAGTACGAAAAGCTTCAAAATCCATGAGCCATACAAAAATTATTACTATAATTTCATGCTTACAACATACATTCCTCATATAACTTACACGCATAAAATGAGGTTCAAAAACACTTTTATTACAGTAGATAATATACACCATGTGTATAACAAAATGTACTCTTTAAACTGGCTTTAAATTTTCCTGCAACTCTTGCTTTGAAGAAATAAAAAAAGCTGTAAGTGCTGAACAGAACACACAATACTGTGAACTTTTCTGCAACTTAAAGTCACTATACTAAAATAAGTGGCATTTACATGAATAATGAGGTCATCAAAAAGTTCAGAGTTCACTTTTCATAATCCCCTATACTGAAATGATTTGGTCCCTTTATATAATTACAGGTATTTTAATAAAGAAATATACCACGGTTTTATAAGGGCAGAATACTGAATTTTTTTCTATATCTAGAAATAAACCATTTTAAAAGCCTCTCTTTTTAAAAGTTTTTCTGTTTCTTTTTCAGGAATAAAACGAAATGATGATTGCATAGAAAGGCAAGGAACTTCACACATTAACTCGACTCCGAGGCTGTGCAAACAATGAGCTTTCCACCCACTTCTGCGGACACAGCCCTGACTTAATTAGCAGTTATTTTAAATTACACAGAAGAATCGAGGTAATGACAAGTAAAACAACCTGACCCTTCTCGCCCAAGGGCATCACTATGGCCACCAAAAAATAACGTTTAGCTATACGGGATTTTTCTGAGAAATGTTTTACACGATTAAGTGTTAACCAAAATATCATTAGCACATTGTTTATGGAAAGAGCAAAATCTCAAGGCAAAATGTGGAACGAAAAGCCACATTAAACCCATTTAACGAACTCTGGAAATTTCATGTTTCGTGTATACGCCACTCTTCCCAATTACATTTTTAAATGACAAAATGAGACTTATAATTCCATTAATCCCAAAACACTAGTATCAGAAATGGAGAAAACTTGTATATTGCAAAGGACACATCCAATTTTAACCATTCTCTATTCGATGGGGGGCGGGGGGTCATGAAAACAAACGGGTTTTGAACTAATTGGTGGTACTTAACAGACCTGTTTCGCTGGTTTACTTTCGAAACTTTCTAAGAGAATGTGTAAAGCCAAAGCATAATATTTTTTTTAAATATTCATACTTTCAAATATATTATCTAAACTCCTCTAAATCTGTCTTGGTAATATAGACTCAAAAATACATAAATCGCATCGAGTGATTGGATCAGGATTAAGACTGGCTCTGCTGTTTTGGTTCTTTTTGATGCTCTGCTTCTTTTATTATTTCTACTTGTTTTAATATCTCTTTTATGTGAAAATAGTCCATATTTTTTCTCATTAAAAAATACTTTTACCTGACCCTGAGAAGGAAACTTGAAGTAATCCTTTTCGCATGTCCAACTCAAACTGTGGGACTGGTGTTTTGTTTCTCCTTTTAATTTACAATAAAATTATACCCCTGTGAATCCCAAAGTAAGATAATATTGAGTTATTCAAACCTCAGGAACTGAAAATATCATCAGCCTCTGAGTCATTAGAAATCAGCATACCGCAGGCTACACTCCATTTGGACGGCTAATTAACTACAAACATAAATTATACTGCTAAGCTGCAAATGACTACATTTTTAGTAACAAAGTGGTAACTCGTGTACTACTTTGGTTTCCTTTCAAAGAAGCAACTAAAATTTTTTCAGGGATATTAGAAGTAGTAAATGACCGTTCAAAACTTTAATGCCCTTCTCAAGGCCTAAAACCACTACCCCCAAAAACTTTTTATTCCTTTTTTAGAGTTTAAAGAAAAAAGAAAAAAAAAAGATAGCACCATCCCTGAAAAAGAAATACTAACAAAAGCATTATCTTAAATAGCACATGTTTTTCAGAAGCTACAGTATGCAAATTAGGCACAAAGATCTCATGTGCTGAAGAGCAACACAGGTTTATTAAATGACTTTAATTAAGCCTGGGGAGAAGAGTGACTGATATGTACGAAACATTATCCATCCACCAAATAATATGAACTCTACGATGAATGCTAAAATCAAATAATAAAAAGCTTCAAATGAAATACCTTGTAATTTGTTAACATCTTTGATGAGTTTCTGAAGTTCTTTCAATTCCTTATCAAGTTCATCATAGTTTAGTTCTCTAGATTCGACTTTTGGAGCTTGGAACAAAGAAGGGTCTGTCCCTAGGTATGAACACTGCAAGTGACCATCGTCACTCAGAGTGACTATCACTCCCTTTAAATCACTACAATAAAGAAGAGAAAATGAGACATAATTAAAATTTTCAATGGATTTAGACTTGCCCAACTACATCTTTATTCAATTCAGCTCCAATACACCATTAAGAAAATAACTATACAATATAGTTAATTCTAACATTTTACATCAAAGATTCGATTCAGTGTTTCAAACGTGACACATATATAGAAGTATTCCCAATGTTACAATTCATTACAGAAGAAAAAAACACTTTGACCATTATCCTAATAGCTGCCACTTTAGGGGGGGGCAGCACTAACTACATGGCAAATCCCGCTTTAAGAGCTTTTCAAGGGCTGTATTTTTTAATCCTTGCTCCAGCCCCCACTTGGCAGATTCATAATAAGCACATGAACAATAACCGTGGGGCCACGGTGGATCAAGAGCTGGGCTGCCGGCTGGAGACCGGGCTTTAGGCCCAGGAGTGAAGACAGGCCAGTCCGGCGCAGTAACAAAACAGGAAGGAGAGTAAACCGGGGAGGCCCGAAAAGAAACACGGCCCTGCTCTTTCCCTTCCCTTCTCTCTGTCCTCGGGACTCATGCTGCACCTCTGTCCCCGGCATGGCTTCCTTCGCCCCTCCAGCAGCTCTAGTCTGCTCGCTCTCTCCCTTCGCTCTCAGATAGAAGAATCCCGTTTTCTCCGTCAGCAGCTCTTTCTCCATCACTCTTCTCACCCTGATTATGTCTTTCCCTCCCCGTCCTCTCACTCTTGCTTCTCTCCCTTATCTCTGTTCTACTCGAGAAACTAGAATAAAATAAACAAATTAGGATTTTAGCGCACCACGTTTAAAAATAAAATTTGTGAGTTTTCTTAATTTGCTATAAAAAGTAGTTAAAATGAATATTATTTGTTTCCTCCCTAGTTTGCCCACAAGGGAAAAAAGATTAAACACTGTTATAAGTCATTTTGAGCTGATACCTAATGAATTTGTTTGATTTCTGTTTGTTATGTTTCCTAATGGAGTTAGAGTTTTAAAAAGAAAAGAGAAAAAGCAAACAACCCTGTTCTAAAGATTAAATATTAATCAAAAATAACAGAAAATTTGAGAGGAAAAAAAACTTGAAAAATGTTGCTATTCATCTGAAGGAAAGGATACAAGGTATACAAGGATTTGGGCTCTTATTCAGAATGGATAAGAAGTTTCAAAACTCCTCGACTTTGAGTCATGGCGAGCGGTCAGCTCACTGACCTAAAAGCTCGACCTGACTGAGAGTAGATCCTACCATTGCTCAACCCTTCCCACGAAGTGGCCATCGGCACATACTTTACCGCCTGCCTTCAACACAACATTCCTACACGCACTTTACCCAGGGCTCAGGCATAGTTACTGCCACGTTACCCTACGGTGTGACTTTAGAAAACTAAAGATTAGATCGATATCACCGATCGACAGCTGAAGAACTAGACTGGGAGTTGGAGTAATTTAGGGACTCAGTTCTAGCTCTGACTCTGACACACTATAGCTGAGCCAATTCAGAGTAATCCTAAATGTTCTTTATCCCTAAAATTAGAAGATTAGACTAGATGATCCGCAAAAGTCTTTAAGTTTTATGAATTGGTTCTCTCAGTCTAGCT
The DNA here is from genome assembly GCF_014176215.1 of Rousettus aegyptiacus. Taxonomy (NCBI): domain Eukaryota; kingdom Metazoa; phylum Chordata; class Mammalia; order Chiroptera; family Pteropodidae; genus Rousettus; species Rousettus aegyptiacus. Next base: position 39,058,807 of record NW_023416288.1, on the reverse strand, counting down.
CAGAAAAGTAATACTCCCAAACTGAAATTATTTTCCCAAAATAAAGTGGGAAAAGCAACAGCACGGTACCTCCGGGCTTGACCCCTTTCTCTGTGGGCAGCTGAAGCCACCTAGTGGTCACAGAAATCCCAACTTCCAGCTCTGCCGGGCCCATGTCCCGGGGACTGTCCTCTGAGTTGTCACTGTCATCTGTTCCCCATCCGCCCAGCACCCCTAAGGTCCGAGAACCCGATGGATCCTCAGGAAACTCGAGGGCACTAAAGAAAAGATCTTAGGCTGGCTTTTCAGAGGACATGGGCATCATCGGGTCTTTGAATCCAGAAGGGTATTTCCATGCCATCTCCTTCACCCTTTGAGTGGTCCGGTATATAGGAAACCTGTATGACTCAACACGAGTACTCTTCACTATCCGAATTTGCTCTTTGAGTTGGACAGCTTATTATTTTTGTTCCATCCTTTTAGATAGCAAGTAACAATTCAGACATAAGAGATTTATCTAAAAATTTATCTAAACCTGTTAAGGTTCTAAGTTCGGATCAAAAGACTTTGAATAGTAGAGCATACATGTGTTTCCGCATACTCTCAAAAAAAAATTTTTTTATTGGTGCTTGAAGTGTCCAAATGGAAAGGAAGGAGCCAGGGTCCTCTCTCACTCAAAGAACTCACCAAGTGTCACCAAAACATCTCAACAATACATTACAAAACTTAAGCAATTTATATTTTTTTTTCTTATCAATGATATTAGAACCACTGCAAATAATTTAACTCAAATAACAGACATTTAGACTATAAATAAATTCATTTAACATTGCATGTTTTATTCCAGAGTAACACTAAGGTCTAAAAACTCTAGAAAAAATCAGTGGAATTTCTGTCTAAAACATCTACAATAGGACGAGCACTTCAACTCAGGCCTATAGTACTACTTAATAAAAGAGTAATGTCATCTCTTGGTATCCAGTAAGGACAAAATTTAAAATATATATACATATTGTTCCTAAAGTTAAGCTCAAATAAGTATAAAGAGAAAAAGAAAAACATAATTAAGATTTTTTTTTAAAGTCTATTTAAAGAACATTTTATTTAACCATATTGTCCATCTGAGTTAATGTGGTGGTAGTTGCCGTGAATGACAGAATTTTTTTAATTTAAAAATAAAATTTAATTTAAAAATAGAAAAAAATGTATTTTTTATGGTGACATTGGTTAATTAAATCCAATAAGTTTCAGCTGTACATTTTAACAATAAGTCATATATATGTATATGCACTGTGTGTTCACCTCCCATAGTTAAGATTTCTTTCTGTGAATGACAGAATTTTATGCTGGAGAAGCCATCAAATAAGTCAAGTATTACGTGCCCTACTGCTTCCATCTTTAGTAAACATTGCCAAAACTAAGGTCTCTGGATTATTACTGTTCCTTGAAGCACACCAGCTAACCCGAGGCACCAGCATTTTATGAAGAATCAAGTCAAAGATGTTGACATGCATAGGACACATAAGAATTCTATGGTTTATTAATAAAGCATAAAATTAAATGATAGAGTTTACCTAGGAACCTGAAAGTAATTGTTTCATCATTCAGTAAACAGATCCCTGCCTTAACAATACAGTCAAACAAAATTCCAGATGGATTTTAAAAGTTAAATTTAAAAATATAAAACTGCAAAAATATTTATCTGCCCTTAGGATAGAAAGACCTTTTGCTACAAGAAAGCGATAGAGGAAACTACAAAGGAAAAGATCTCTAAACCACAAAAGAGTTTTAAACTTGTTACATGCTGTAAAAAAACAACATGGTAAAAAGAACGAAAGATAAACGAACTGGGACAACATTGGCAACCAACATAAAATACATAATTTAAGTTGGACTATATGAAGTTGTGAACGTTCAACCTTTTGACCTATAAAAACAATTTTACATTTCTACTAATGTGTAAAGAACTCTTACGAATCAATAAAAATGAGATTATAACCAAAAAGAAAAAGGTCAAAGGCAATGTATGATTCATATATAAAAATAGTCGACGAGTAGATGAAAAACATTCCTAATAATAAGGCAATGACAAAAGTGGGAGGAGGAGAGAGTATGCAGGTGGTAGCTCCCATCTGGAACTACGCCGTGAATGGATAAATGCCGAGAAAGCTCGTATGCAAATATATTCTCTCCCAAGGAAAAGCAATGCTTCTAAAGCAGAAGTTCAAGGCGATGAATCTTTCCATAAATACAACTAACTAGATGTTAGAGTCTTTCCATGATCCATGAAGAAGACATGATTCTATGCCATAATTTTCTAACGGATTAAGCCTTTACTGAATTAAGTCATGTATTAAGTAAACCACCTATGTATATTTTTAGCACATGAGTGTTGAGGAGTTACTTTTGCATTTTTTTTTTTAATAATTATGCCTTGTTGGTCCTTTCTTGCATGACCATCTCTCAAGCAAAGCTTCGTATCGATACATTTTGACATCCATAGCTCATGATAAATACAAAATTCTGGGCACCAGGAAGAATCAAGCACAGAAGCCAAGTTTTCTGTTTGACAGTGAGTATTTTTTTGCCCACCATTCTATATTGACTTCCCAAGAATCAAAAATTTAAACCAATTTTTAAGTTGCAATTTGAGGTTTGTGTAAATGGTTTTCACTTATTATTGCTATGCATAATTAGCATCGATAAGAGCTGGATTATTTAATTGGGGAGATATAGTAGTAATTAGAAAGCCCAAGAAAAAGACAAGTAAAAGGGAGAGCCAAGGTCAGCCTCCAAAGGTATCCAAGTAGCAGGAACTCTGCAAAAAGAAGTTGTCACAGCAAATTGCAGAAATTACAGAGGTTGTAGCCAGGAGACTGAACAAAATACCTTTTGTAGTAAAGAAATTACTAAGTATCAAGAACTCAAGGTTAGCCTGCTCTTTCAACACGCCTATTAGACTTACTAGAAAGTCAACACAAGACTATTAAATCTGACGATTATGTTCACAGACTAAACAAGTAAATTGCTAACCAGAAAAAAAAAAAAATGATGTAACTTCTAGAAGTGCCTTTTTAGTACTGGGGAAGCAAAATATGTTTATAAGGATCTGACTCAATTCTAACTTCTTTCGTTATTGAAAAACACATTTACTCAGCACCTACTTATTCAAGTATCATTCTATACGTTAAAGATAAATAGGTTACATTGGTCATTTTCCTCAAAGAGCTTTAAGTACAGTGGACGACACGGATATGTACGAGGCATGCTCTAATGGGCAATGAGTACAGCGAGCGAAAGAAACAAAGCGGAAAACCCTCGGTGAGAAGAGAATGAATGCTTCCTACAGAACACAACACAAGCAGGAATCGCGTCAGAGGAGGAGCAGGGCATTCCAGCTCCCTGCTCCCTAAAGGGGACACACACACACACACACACCCCTCAGAATACAGGGCGCTAAGGAAGAATGTTTTATTAAGTCCAGAACCACTTATTCCACGAATCTCTACTGAATATCAGAGGTGTGCCAGCCACAATTCTCAGAGAACATGAGTGAAGTCACAAACAAATCTCTGTCGTCTAGAAGCGCAAACTCTAGTAAGAAAAAAAAAAATACAATGAACAAAAGAAATAAATATACAGTACGTTCGAAGGTGACAGATGCTAAGGAGAAATAAAGTAATCAGATAAAGTAAGACCCAAATAGGACCTAGACGGAAAGGCATGAGTTGCATAGGTGTTAAGACTGAAGAGGTCGTTTCAGAAAATTGGAACAGTATGAGCTTAAGCATTAAGATACAGGTGTTCGTATCAGCCAGAAAGTCCATTTCTCCCCAAGAGAGTTCACATGAATAGCGGTCGGTGATAAATATTAAAGGTATACAAAGGCTTTGAGTGTCTTGCGAAGAAATACAGACCTTACCCCATAAGCCGTGGGAAACCACAGAAAGGTCCCAATGGAGGAGAAACAATAAATTTTCTCAGTCCTCGTCAATGTCTACGTGGTATCAGACGGAACTGATCATGCCCTTCCCGTTCACTCACTGTGCAGCTACATGATACTGTGTAAAAATAACATTGTTAAAGCAACACTGTATGCTGTGAACACTCTTTTAAAGTAAGGTAGTAACACAACCAGATGATATCTTAGAAATGAATCTTCTTCAAAATGCAATTCTGATGACATCATTCCTGGAATCAGAAACCTCCAATGGTTTCCCAACTAAAACTCAAAATCCTTAATCAAAACTACGATCAGACTCTTATTTCGCCAGTCTCCTCTAGTCACCCACTTCCCCATCCGCCCGCCCCGCCCGTACCCCCACCCTTCCAGCACACTGGCCGTCCCCCCGTTCTTCACAGTCGCCACCCTCCACGCCCCTTTGGTGACTGGGATGCTCTTCCTCCCCTCCACTTAGAAAGATTCTTCGTCTAATTCAAGTCTATTCATCCTTCGGAGTTCAACTCAAACGTCAGAAAAATTTCTCCTGACCTCACATTCTAGGTCAGATCCCTTCTATGTTCCCAAAGCACCAAATATTATTCTTTCATAGGATTTTTCACTGATGAAATAATAATACATTTATTTGTGCAAATATGTATTTAATCTTGGTCTTTCCCACTACAAGTTCCACAAATTCAGTTATTATGACTGCTTTGTTCATTGATGTATCCCTAAAACCAAGCACAGTATCTGGTATGGAGAAGGAGGCTAAATAAAAACTGAATTTAATTAAGAAAGTTCAGTAATTCTTTGTTGGGACTACTCCACGCATTGCAGGATGTTTAGTAGCACCCCTGGCCTCTACCCACTAAATGCCAATAACAACTCTCCCTCCTCAACTTATCACAACCAAAAGTTTTCTATTTCAATTACTGTATATTGAACCCCTTAGGATTCAAATGACTTTAGAATTGTGCCATCTCTTAAAATCCAATAAACACAGATCACAAGAAAATGGTGGGGGGATACTAATTTTGCTACTGCACATACACAGGCAAGTGATATTTTAAAGCAAATACATGTTACAGGCTGAAAACTATAGTATATTGTGGTCGCCAATGACTTGCTTATCATTCAATCAAAGTGCTTTGTGCTCTTGCTTTTTAATTCTGTGATTTAAGGACATAACTCTTTAATTCAGTGGCTTTTAGGGATGCTCCTCACAGATGCTGCACTCATACAATGTCCCTGTAACCATCATTTCATAGAATTTGCTATTTCTATTACCTCCTGAAGCATCTCATTTTGTGCTATTTCTATTACGTATCATGCTAGGTAGTCACAGAAATACTGAATGTGAAGGAGCATTTCAATGCTTAAAATATGAAACAAATTACTCTGGTACCCAAAAACAGCCTAACTGTAAAAGTAACTCCTACACATGTGGTATTAATTTATAAAAGTTGTGTTTTATTGGATTTTAAGTAATAACAATAGCATATACTTTTTGTACATCTATTCTTACAAAACAAATTTTTCACAACATAACCTTTTAAGAAATCAAAATGCTTCAGATACTTTCCACCATACAATATCGACCGGTAACTCAAATATCTGGCTTACTAGATTTAGTAAACAAATTTTTCAGATTACTATCAAAAGAAAAGTATTTCATTATTTTTACTCCCATGCAGTTTAGCGATTATAAAAAAAAAAGTCTTACATTTTAAATCATAAAATTCCTTGTTTTCCTTTTTCTACAGTTTCTTGCCCTGAGTAACAAGGTTGAATGAGCATGGGAGATTTCAATGATGCCAATGTAAGATAAATGTATATGAAAGGAAAAATGCTTTGGTAGCTTAATGACCTTCACTACAGATTGACATTAGACAAAATAATTTGCCTTTTAAATTAAACAATTGTGTACCATTTTCGAAATTCTTCACTTTGTATAATACTTCTGAATAAATATAAAGCTTTTCATTGAAAGCGTTTGTCCCCTCGAAATGCGTTTGTTATTTCATCATGCAGTGACAAAGACTAATGGGAAGGCTCACGAGGCTCTGTTATACAGCAACAAGCAATAACGTCTCTAACAATAACCCGCCTGTCTTCTCCCTTCTTTCCTGGTTGTCTACATAAAAGAGAGAAAAGGTCTACCCATTCTTTCTATTCTACTTTCCTGGCATTAGATAAAGGAAAGACGGAACCTTTTTAGCTTCTCTTTGATTTTTTCAGACTTCCTGAACAACAATCATTCTGTTAAGAAGCTTTGTTAACACGCATACACCCTCGTGTGCATGCGTGCGTGCGTGCACACACACACACACACACACACACACACACACACACACACTGAGGTAATGGATGTGTTTAGTACTTTGACTGCCATAATCACATGTACATCGAACTATCACATTATACACTTCAAATATATGCAATTTTATTTGTCAACTATATCTTGATAAATTAGGGAGAGTAATGTTAAAAAGAAACATATAAAAGTACTGAAAAGAGGAACCTGTTAACTTCCCTACTTCAACACTCATTACCTACTGGTTTCTTTTCTGTTTTCTTTTTTAAAAATAACAACAATTAGCATCCTTTCGGTCCTCTCAAAATAAGTGGTTTGGAAAGAAGCAAGTTGTGAATAAATTCATAACTTTAAGCCTATCGAAGTAAAATTAGTAAAAACTTTAAAAAAAAAGAAAAATCCAGAAAAAGACACACTACCTTCAAATAAATAACAGTTAGAATAACATAGCTAACTTCTCAATAGTAACTATAGAAGACAGATGGCCAATGGACTTATATTTTCAAAGTGCTGAATGAAAATAATTTGCTAATCTAGAATTCTTCCAAGCGAAAATATCCTTCCAAAATGAATATTTAAAAAAATATATTTTCAGACAAAGAAAAAATTGAAAAATTTACTTATTAGCAGACCCATACAAAAAAAAATAGTATATTGTAGGCAGAAGAGAAATAATCTCAGATAGAAGCATGAATATTTAGGAAGATGTCAAATGAAAAAGGTAAAAACGTAGATTTATCTACATGTTACTAAATGCCCAAAGCTCATTACTATTTCATGACCCCTTACTGCACATACCTAGGACAGGAGCAGAACTGATGTTGTTATCCATATCTTAAAGAAGAAAAAAACGAGAAGTGGTGCATCCAAAGTTAGTTTGTTCGATATCTTAAAGGTAGCCCCGGCACTCGCAAGAGAAGAATCTTAGTCTACATTTTCCCTAACAACTTACACTGTATCTGGAATCTATAATTAAGAAGACAAAGTAGAAAGTAAAATTAAAAAGAAGCAGGTTAAATGATTACAGACAGAAGTAGAAAATCCTGGCTTCAGTGATGCTTTGACTTTGAGAAACTATTTTCGTGGACTGGATATTTTCCATTTGCCCTGCAAACTTTCCAACTGTTTCCAATTTGCTCTGTGCCAGAAGAAGCTGACCACTGCATCAAAGGATCCCTTTTCCCCCGGCTTCCAGTTGAGTTTGGCCAACGAGTATCACTGGCAAGAGTCTGGAGAACGGGAGGAAATTGGGGTCAGGGTATTTATTTCATCAGCTCTTTCCCTGCTAGGACACCAAGGCTGGCTGTGTCCCTCGGCCTAAAGCAATAGCTCCTGCCAGATGGCGCCCGCATAGGATCACGGTCCCTTCTCTTGTCCCTTCCTATACAGGGGTGACAACAGCTCCCACTGTTGCTAGCTCCACCATCCCTTGTTATTATCTAACCTTTTTGTTCACAACTACTTTCTCGATTACTCAGTTTGAGTGTGCCATCTGTCTCCTGCCAAGACCCTGATCTATATACTCACGCCAATTTGTAACATGAAAGGTAGTAAAAATAGAACAGACACTAAGAGCTCTGACTCCATAGTCAGAAATAGTGCCTGCTTTAAAAGTGTTGTTTAGTGTCAATTATTCAATGCAAAGAACTAAGCCCAGTGCCTGGTATAAAACAGGGCTTAATAAATGATTACTATTATCATAATTATTATTAATACTATTTGCTTCGCAGGTATGGTACAAAATTGAACACATGACTGTAACTATGAAATAAATATATCCATCGCACTCCAGTTTTTTCCGTACAATTTAATACATCATGTTTCATACCAGAAAACATGTCAAAGGGGAAAACTATGCCTTTTACAATACTCTACTTTGCCTACCACAGGATTAAAGTGCAACCGGCATGCATATTTTTACGTCTATATAAATAAGCATTTGTACAATTCAGAAGAGAACATTACCACAGGAAGTGGTTCTACTCCAGTTCAACATCACTGGGAAAAGATCGGGGCATAATTTAGCACAACCTTATTTCAGTACTTCGTACACTGATATAACTTCCCTGAACAAAAAGAAAATGGATACATTAGATAGAAATCGAATGGTTACTTATGATCAGAAATGCCCGAAAATAACAGCAGTGATTTAAGAACTCAAATCAAGAATAAATGAAAGAGAAGATAAAGATCATCGGCATACAGCACCTACCCTTCAATTCTAATTTTGCGACAAACTGTTCGTAGCATGCAACCGTGAGTAAAAAGGCCAAACAGAGCCAGCAACGCTAAAAAGCTGAGCACACGACAGCTCGATCGGTTGCATGTCCCTCGGAAAACAGCTGCAGCTGCAGCCTGCAGGGCCTGCATAACAACAGTACGTTTGGCAGCACCAAACAGATAACCATCGGCCAAATTTTCTCTAAGTGAAAAGCAGTATTAAAACAATAAAAGACTGCTGACTGCTATTTAAACCATGAACCAAAATATCTTTTCCAGGTTGGTTATAGTACTGGTTCAATATGTAGAAAAAGAAAAATATGGCTTGTTTCTTGGTGCTGTGGCAAGGTACCAGCTCAACGTGGCTTCTGCGTGGCACTGCAGTTCAAGTCCTTGATCTTAGAGACCATAACTAAATCAAATCCCTCTGAGAGACACAATTTCCAAGTCCTTCTAACTTAAACTATTTAAACTTGATGCAATCGAGCAAACAAAGGATAAAACAAAACTGTAAACACGGATGCTAAATGATGCTGCTGACTAAGTGACCATTATATGATATGTACCAGGAAATACCTTTGTCTAGCTTTCCTATTCTTGGGCCTGATCTTCTAAGAGAGATAGAATTCAGAGGTAAGTGTATTTCTGCAAGGAATTTAATTCACTAGCTACAGTTACAAGCTCTCTAGGTAAAATAATTGTCAAAGTGAGCAAATAGACAAATGCACCAAATCTAATAATAATGCTGTCTACAACATACACAGTGCTCTTTCCAGGTACTCTTCTGAGTGCTTACATTAACTTACTGAATCCTATGTGCTAAGTACTACTACTACCACCCCATTCGACAGAAAGGGGGTCTGAGGCACAGAGAACTAAAATATCTTGCCCAAGGTCTCAGGGCTACTGAATAGGCTAGTGAGCATGTGGGCCAGAGTCCTCTGCTTTAACCATCATGATACCCCAACCGTAAAAACACGGCTTTGTAAAATGTTCCTGAACCGTGGTATTACAGAAGTGATTAAGGTTCTAGCTCCAGTCTCTATCTCTTCTATTTATTATCAAATTAACAATTCAAAGCCTAGATTTAAAAATAAATACGAGAACCAAGCATCTCTCTCCTAAGAGAGAGAAAGCTATAATAAAATTTCTATCCAATGAAATTTCAAAAGGTTCACTAGAACAAAACTGTACAGGATTGAGAAACTGTCTTTGATAACTATTTACAAGGTATCCAACTATTCAAGAAGTTTTCAATAACATGATGGTATTCATATCTAGCAAAGTTGATTCTGCTCTATGTTCAATGTCTAAAGAGAAGCATTCTTTTGTGATTTCAAATGCACTATTTTACCAGCCCAACTCACAATTTAGCAAATATATTATCAAACCTCTGTTATTAGCTGTTTCTGTTCCTACACAGAATATTATCAGCTAAACTCTAGGAGTCAACTGCCTTGGTAGTATTGTGAAACAAATCTTTTGTTGCCCACTTTACTTTACAAAAAAGTAGAAAGTATGTGCCTAAAACAGGAACTATTTTTTGTTTCTCTGTTTTTTGGTTCCTCTACTGCTTCCAGATTACTATATCTGATGCCAAAAACACCTAACTGTAACCAGTGAAATGCATCCACTAATTATAGATCCTAAAATCTATAAACCAAGACACCTACTACTGAAGACCAACCAATAGTTACAATTTCTTCAAGAAATCCTCCTTCTTTATATCCTTGTTATTTAGAACCTTATTTTGTGCTTTACAAAATGTTCTATAGTGACTGTTTTATGTATTTAGAACAGTGGTATTCATTAGTTATTTTTCACTCTGAAACAAAGCTGTTATCTACTCAATGAGGTAAGTTCATAAGAGCAAGCTCTAAAGAAAAATCAACCCTCTGAGATATCCAATGAATTCTGAAATAACTCACAACAAGTCATCTCCCGGAGTCATAAGTTTTTCATTTCTGCATGTTCTTTCACTCTGGCTTGTTTTCTAAGGCTTACATCCCAGAAAATCAGAATGTTCTTCCTTTCATGTCAACATGACTTTTTTAAAGGTCTTTTCTATATCAGAGGCAGAGATATATTTCCACTAAAATTTTATTTTTTACTCTGCAACTCTTGAAGATAACCAGGCGCAGAAAGACAAAAACTTTCCTTTGAAGAGTAAATGTTACTGGCACTTGGTCTTCTTCTCTTTTTCTGTTGTTTGTAACAAAAGTACTAAGTCCTAAGATGCAAGATACACTATTGAATTCTATCTGGTTTCCTATTCTAAATAAAGCACAATTGGAGATACCAAATTAATCCTGAACAAATTGGCTCCAGGGCACCTGCAGGGGACACAGACCTTTAATCTTCGCATACCAAGAGTGTTTATTCACGCCTGTTGGGAAGAAATGCAGGTCCGGGAAGTCAAAGGTTAGTCAATGGAGGAGAAAAATGGGGAAGAATCTCCGATGGAAGAAAGTAATGAACCCTGCAAGTGTTTTCCCAGGGAAGCTGAGAGAACTGCCAAGTTTGGGTCAGAGTCTCATTTAAGTAGGAGCCCCATCTTGCTCTTTTAGGTTACCACAATCTCAGCGAGAAGATGATCAATCCCTGACTTAAAAAAATTTCCAAATTATAAACCCAAAATTAAAGCATGCTAAATAATGTAATTTTTGAATATTAAATAATTCCTTTAAAATAACTGGTTTTCAAGTTTGTTTATAACAAAATTTTATCAAAAAAATCAGATTTTATCACAAATTATGAGGTAGTATTTTATATGTTGTATATAATATTTTCTACAGAGCTATAACTTAAAAGTATTAACCAATTACAAAATACATTCGGAAAAGTACTATCAAGAATCACTAATGAACAAAAAGAAATCTAATTATAATATTTTCTGTGCAATTTTGTCAATAGTCTGAATTAAACATTTATTGTTGTAGTGATTAAATCACATTGCAACGTAGTTTCAGATTTTTCTTGATTTCCCTGCCTACTATAGCTGTGTTTTAAATTCTCACATCTTTTCTTTAATTCAGTGTTTTCTAAAATAGAAAGTTGCTTTATTCCAACATGATCTGGGACTATGGTTTTTTTCTTACCTCCACAAACTAAAAGTAATAATAGACAGTTTTTTTAAAAACTTATAAGTGGGAGTAGGAAACTACAGAAATTCAAAAAGATAGGGGGAAATTGGAACTATAATTAAGAGATAAAAGCAGAACTAAAGTTTAAAATTTAGGTCTCACATAAATTTTTGGTTTCTTTAAAAATATATTTCTTCGTTTTGTCCACCTTACGGCCTTTTCAAGTAATTAAAACTTTAACTTGATAGTCAATTTTCGAGGTTCTATTTTTAAAATGCTTTTCAGCAATTTCCCATTTCAAACATAAAATTAAATGCCAAAAACTGTGTAAGATAATGATATGAGGAAAAAAATATCAGGAAATTCTCCATTCTGGTTAAGCATTTTACACTTAAACCTCAATGCAATTCATCTCTTTCTCATTCTCTAAGATTATGATTTAGTGAAAACCAAATCCCTCTGAATTTCTTCCCCTTTTGATCCAATTTTAGATCCAACATCATTTAAGTACAAATTAAGTACACTGCTTATTTTAAAGGTAGAAATCTGTGAGGTTACATAATACCTCTGTATATCCTTTAATCTACAACTATATTTCAAATATTTAATATGTCCACTCAGGTAGTACTAACTAAAGAAAAACCTCCTAAATAAAAGATCTAAATAAAAGACTAAGTAAAAGATTATATTAGTCTCATTGTAACAGTAAACACATTATTAAGCTACTGCCAACTAGAGCAAGTTCTGCTTGGGAAAGATGAGAGTATTTTAAAAAGCATTAGACAAATTCATCAAAAAAGACCACTTGCAATGAAGCACAGGAAATCACAGCATAGCTTACTTTTCGATTGTATCAGTTCACATAGATGAACGCTAAAAGCAAGCGTCTGAAGTTTTTAATGAATTGGTCATTACCTGGGAAATCACATTTGGCTTCATGAATATAATTTCGTTTTTAATGTTTATCATGTTTAGATCTTTTCAAATATAAGCATGAACGTAACTGCATAAAGGCTTCTAAATGTGATTTATTTAGTAAGAACATTACTTGAAGGTATCAATTAAAATCACCACTTACAGCTCGAGTATTCAGCAGCTAAAAGAGTTAGCTGCATTACCAAAAGTGAGAAGACACTCACTACCTTAAATCGACAGCAGCCCCCAGCCAAGACCTTCTTCTCCCCTCTCTAGAAAACCACCCACATCCCATCAATTGTGAAGGGGAGGAAAGATAAATGTGGAAATAACACACACACACACACACACACACACACACACACACACACACGGAAGTTTTTTGTGTGTGGAAGGGGAGGAGGTTGAGGCTGAGGATAGCAGTAAACACCTCTAAATGGAAAGATGTTCAGTAGTCTTACTGTTACTAATTGGCCAGACCAAAATTAAACAGCATCATAAAATACAGAATAAATTACTTACCTTTCGTGGCTCCTGGGAAAATACATATTAAACTAAGAGTCACAGTTCTGTGTTTCTGTGCTTTCATTTCAAAAGTTCTAGGCCACTCTGAGAGAAAGGGAGAAAATGTCTTTAAGACACCCCCACACTAGAGCAATGTAACTTGTGCTCCACTGAGAAATGAAGTAGCATGAAAATATCTCTAGCAGTAACATTAAAGCCACATGTAAAATTTTGTTCAGCTCTCTTCATGTAGGAAAAGAAAGTCAATCTCCCGGAAACAGAAGGTGATGAAATAAAGAGGTATGTAATGGAGAATAAAAGATATTGGGAGGAAATGAAGTATATTACTCAATAACGATTATAGAAATTAAAAGTATATGAATCACTATGGCCCAGTGGTCTACAGATATAGGTTATTATCTATTGATTAAATAAGACACAATATTATTTAGACACACAGAAAAGGAAAAATGGAAAGAAACCAGAGACAATACACTGTACTGTCTTATCTATCCTAAAAGATACTTAATTTTATTACAAACTTTCTTTACTTACACTGTTTCCTAGATGATATTATATGACCCAAGAGACAATATTTCAATAGAAACAACAAACATTTGATTATAAGGTATAGAGTTGTTCAATGCCTAGGCTGAAATCTATACATACTCTGACCTGTGTTCACTCATCTCTTTTGTGACAAATTACAGATCCTTTTTCTTTTGCCTGAGTCCTCTGCTTGTCTACCTCATCATTAAAAATTTGATGTTTTAAAAACAACAAAACGATGAGTTTCTGAATAAAACTTGTGGTGATACAGTAAAAAAAAAAAAAAAAAAAAAAAAAAAATCTGCTGTTTTTCCCAGAGAGCATTAGAGTATTACGTACTTTTCCAATTATCAGTTTCTTTTTGCGTTCTGTTTTAGCTTTCTTGTAATTATGTATTTCAAGTGGCCAGTGCTAATATATATGGATACAAGTTTGATAAGAATCTAAAAATACCTGCATGTAAATTACATAAGTGAAAGAAATTTTGATATAGTCCATTACAAGATAATCAAATATGCTTTCTATAAAGTGGTCTGAGACATTCTGTACATAGAAATACTTGAAATCATGACTATGGACAAAATAAGATTGGTGCTAATCAAAGCATAACTTTTGAAATTTCTATAATCGAAGGTAACAATACAAGCATACTCATTAGCAAAGTAAATAATTATGCATACAAGAAATTCAAATTACAACCCTGTCCTTTATGAAACATGGATCTAAGATTCTTCGTGAAGTATTCATCTACATCAGACAGGATAAAGAAGGTTAGTAAAATGTTTGACCTAACCAAACGTTCTACAAACAAATCCCCATTATCTACAGAAAATTACCAGGCCTAAATTAAATTCCCACAAAATTGAAAACCCTTGTTTCAGGCCATAGTTTTAACCTACTCCTGTGACAAATGCATTATAGTCAAAAAAACTTTTTAAGTAGCCAAACTAAATGCTCTTTTGATTTTCCATGGGCAAAGTGTTCAGGCTCCGAAGCAGTCTGCTCCCGACCCTTCTGAGTCGCTTGCTGTCAGACCACTCCAGTCAGTCAGGCATCCGACCACCATTCATTGAATACCAATCCTTCGCCAAGCATGAAGAAACTGAATATGGAGGAGATGCCCATTCGCTGATGTATAGTTGCCGTGATGATTCTCACATACATACATTTGGTGAAATGATTATCACAGTCAGATTAATTAACATATCCATCACTTCGCATAGTTGCCTTTTTTTGTTTGAGGTGAGAACACTTAAGGTCTACCCTCTTAGCAAACTTCATGCACATAGCACAGTATTAACTACAGTCACCGTGTTGTATATCAGATCCCCAGAGCTTATTCTTCCCGTAATGGAAGGCATATTTATACCCTTTGACCGGGATCTCTCCGTCTTCCCAATGCCCCAGCCCCTGGTAACCACCACTCTACTCTGAGAAACGCCCATTCTGTAAGCCATTCCCTGGAGAACACCTCGGCTGGTGAAGGCAGTCTCCTCAGACCTGAAACCAGAGTGGTCCTAAAGACTACGCATCCTGGCCACAGAAAGAGCCCAGACTGGGGAGCTGAGACCTCTTACCATTCACACTAGAAGACGAATCTCTCGTCCATACGCTACACGGCTTTCTGGATGAACCTCATCTAACACTGCTATTCAGTTTAGCGTCTCTTTAAAAAAAAAAAATAAACATTATAGGACCCACTGGGCTTCTAGGAGCTAGTGAATTTCACTACATATCTGAATATCACTTGGATGGTTCAAACGGTTTGAAATTAAGGTTTGCCAAAAATCAAGGTACTGCGTCAATTCATTTTCATATTTCTAAAGATAAAGTAATACTTCTGGTCACGACTGGATTTCTCAAACTCAGATGTGACATAATCTTGAAAGACTTTGTCAAAATAAATGTGACTTTTCATGAAAGTTGTACAAGCTGGAAGAAAGATATGTATTAGGGGAAAATAACACAAGAAATGTGACAACAATTTTACTAAAAGCAACTCAATGCTATGAAAGGTTGATTTTTCTAAGTATTTTTAAATTACAGTCCTTAAAAAGGAAAAAAGTAACCTGGAAAAGAATTATTTTGATTTTAACAAAAGTTTATTCAGCTTTTCTTAAAAGACCAGATTTTAGACACTAAGTAATTAAGGAATAGAAAAAGGAGAGGTAAGACGAATTATTAATCCAAAATTGCCCTAAGGATTGTGACTTTGTTAATTAAGAGTAAAGAATCACTAAGTTCTATGCTAGAAAACACAAGTTCTGTTTGAAGAAAGTGCCAAAACAGCAATAACTAAAATATGTGAGGCCTGCCTTTAGGCAGGTGAAATCAAGAAAAATTATTTTATAATATTTCATATTATTTAAAGAGAAACTTTGCTTAGCCCTCTATTTTAATTTTTCTAAAAAAAACCACAAAATGGTATGTTTGCTGAACTAAAATTGGCACAAACAGCTACAATTATAACTATTTTCTTTAAAGTAATTTTTGCATAGGAAACAAAACACACATTTCCACTTTTAGCAAAAATATAATAGTTTGGGGGGAAAAGAAGGAATAAAACAAATGCTTAAGTTTAATGGATCGTGTATGCTATACCTCTTTCTTAAAAAGAGATATCCTAGTTTAATTCTAAGTCACAAAAAACTTTCTACATCAACTCGAATAAGGGAAATCTGTTCTAATCTTAGAGTGTGTCATCCCTGGGCATTAATTCTATCACACCACTAAGCCGCGCACACCGAAAAAATAATAATAATTAAAAGAGCAATTATTTCAACAAACTGTAACTCTGAGTCTTATAATCTTCCTTCCATAAAACTACGTAATAAGATCTAAATTTTGCCACTTTCACATGGCAATTCTTTAATGGTGGCAGGAGTCGCGGTGATGTCAGTTACCCTGAAGGACGACAGACAGGCCAGAGGGAAGAGCGGAGCGCCTGCTGTCACCTGGAGCCTGCGCACACTGAAAAGCAGTGAGGCCGCCTTTTCAACTCCCGTCCTCCATCACTACCCGCGCGGCTGCGTTTTAATTTTTCATGTATTTTCGCTAGACTTTAAGTACTCTGGATATTGTGCTCACACGAACTGGTCCTGCTGCTGGCTCCCCCGCCAGCCCCACGCTGCATTCACACGACACGGGCGTAGCTGACGCTCTGGAAAGCAGAGAATGTTTTACTCCAATTAGGGATCTAGACAGATGTCATATTAGCTCGTTCCATCAACGAAGTTTTTTAAGAGGAGTGCAGAATTTTTATACTTCCAAATGTTCGAAATTATTGCAAATATCATTCCTAAAGGTATATTGTGATATGGTCCGTGTCAAAATAATTTCCCTCCAAAGAAAAATTTTTAAATATTCAATTAATATAAACTATGCCTACTCATTTAAAACATGAAAAACAAGGTGAAATAAAAAAAGGAGAAAATTTTGCTCTTGTAAATAAATATAAATGAAGATAAAAGGTAACATTCTGACATGCTGCATCCAAAAAAAGCAAAAGCTATTATTTTTTCCTTGTGTTTTGACTATGAAATACTAAATTTCTAATTTATAAACCATAATTTTTCTTTTAAATACAAAGAAAAAATAAATTATTTTCTACAATTATTGTTCCTCTTAATTATAATGCTTAGTAATCTATCTTTCATTTTTCACTCATTCCAAAATATTTCTATTTAAATCTAATACATCTAAACTATTTAGATTTAAAATAAAGAGCCTTGGCAGCATGGTTATTTTTTCCAAAGATTGGACTTGATTTTTAGAATACCTGAAACTTTCTAAAAGAGATATTTAAGAACATATCCAGATTCTTCCAACCCCTCAGTCCCGCACTCCACAGGCAATAATTTTATTTTAAGGTTCTACCTTTTGATTTTTCAGATGTTTGCTGTTATAACCCCAAATAATGTACTTCTCATTAGATTGAATACAGAGTAGCACTAATCTGAAAGGGAAGCAATTATTTTGGAGAAGGGAAAACTATAAGAGGTTTTCAGAAGAAGCAAAAACAGTTGGGACTTCTACTTCTAGCAGTATGGCAGACTAAGTACTCTAAAGGGCTCTATCATTCTCTGCTTTTCTGTATTGTAACACAGACACATTTACGCTATAATTAGTTGTTCACATGTTTGATCATGAGCTCAAGTACATTACCTGATCTTTCTATGCCTCAGTTTCATCATCTATAAAATGAGGATAGTGATAATAGTAAATGTTCTTGAAGAATTAAATATATTAATAAGTAATATATTAATAAATATATTCTAAAAGTTAGAATACTTAGAATACTGCCCAGTGCAGAGTAAGTTAAATAAATATTAGCTATTATTATTATTTGGACTTTTGGAATAATGAAAGAACATATTACTAATTAGACAATCAATGAATACTCTAAAACATCTTCATAACATGTAATATGAGCTATCTACAAATACTAAAATACTCTTGCTCTAAAAACACTTGAAAATTAAAGATAATAATTTTTTCTGAATTATAAAAAAAGGATAAGTCTTGCTGCACTAAGCAGTTTTTATTTAACCAAGGCTTATCAAAATTTGAACAAAATTTCTAATTAGAACAAAGGCTCTATATTAATGAATGTTTCTGTCATCTTCTACTTAATTAAAACAAAAACACTTTAACATTGAATTAGTAGTTTCCTCTACGGTTTTAAATATTACACACTCAAAATAAATATATGGGTATGCATCTTTTTTTTTTTTTTTTGGAAACATCAAAAAAGCAGGTTATAATTCTGTTTTTAGTTTACACTTATTTTAAATAGTGAACCGTAGTTTAGTGAACAAAAGTCAGTAGATTTTCTCTGTCTACAGGCAGGACGATCACTGAGTACAGATTTCCATTTCAGAATAGGCGGGACCCTCCCACCAGCGCAGTGACAGACTCTGTGAATCACAGATAACAGAGAGTTAAAGCCCTATTGTACCAGGTGAGACTTGATTTACTCACAAGTTTCGAGTTAAAGTTACAGAAGATTTAAATGATGATATGACTGACTATATTTTAACATCATTTTTAGTCATTTTAATTAATATTCTGTTCCCTTGAAATAAAAAATAAATGTACCATTATTCTCCCAAATCTGTTTTTTGAAGATGTAGGGAGTTGGTGACAGTTTCCATGAAACCTGACACATCAAAACACTTCAGAAGTTTTGAATAAGCTATTAATGTAGTTCTTTTTAGAATTTAAGATCCTAATGATGCAGCAAGGCCAGTGCACAGCAGGTAAGGAATATTGCTGTAGTTCTTGCATTTCCTTTCAGGTAACAACCAGTTCTAATTCTAAGCTATCTAACTTTAGCGTATATGGTAAGATTTACACATTTACCAACACTCTTTTTGATTTTGGCAATAACCCAGATTTGCACTCCAAAGCGAGTTCTGAAATATAGGCCATGTACTGGTGAAGAGAGTAAGAGTGCTAAGTCCATCTTAAGTTCCAAAGTTCTTAGCAGCATATAAACCTAATGCTACCCCAAAAAAATCACTTTATCATCACTTTGTTTCATGCTTATATTCTTCTGTAAGCCACTTAGAAAATGTTTTACTGTTTTTCTCCTCTGGAAAAGAGAGATATAATTTAAAAAAACAACAACAACAACAACAACACTTCACTCTATCTTTGAAACCAGAGTATTTGAAATAAGGAGAGAAGATGTACGATAGCATATATTTCCAAGAGAGATTAAAGTAAGTCACCAACCTGATGCAAATGATCTCCAGGATCAAAGGGTCAGGGAAGCATGTGCTTATTACTAAACGGTAAAACCCACTGTCACTAGTGAAAAGCTAAACACTTCTCTACTAGCTATACCTCTGTCAAACAACTGACTCCCCCACCCACACCCCCGTTGCATATCCATCCACTATCGAATTAACTCCCATATCCGTTATGGGCTACAGGATCAAACCCAAAACACAAAGGCACTTTTCCATGTAGACTGAGAGCTTCCTTTTTAAGAAAAGGTCACAGACTCAATGACAATACGTCTAAAGAAAATTTTCAGTGGAAATACATGGTAATGAGAAGAATTCTACCATTAAAACATTTAATTTATAAAACAGAAAAGTACAAACCCAGCTAGCATTCTAAGTGCAACTCCTTATCCTTGGCTATACAGTGTTTCTAAAACCTCTGGCAAGTAAATTAAACAGATTTACTATGGAACATAACAAAGTCAAACAATCTGGAACTGTAATTACTAATAAATTTTTCATGAGAATGGAGGATGCTGTGTTTTACATTATTACATAAAAAATAAAATGACAATGAAAACATGAGACCAAGCACAGTATTTCTAACTTTCCTAAGGAGAGTTTTTCTGAGTGTTATAACTCCAACTGACAAAGAACAATAAAGATATGGAGTTTTAATTCATTAATAAGATTACCGCAAGTCTTTCCCATATGAATAAAACTACCAAAGAAGCAAAACCGAAGTTTATAAAAGTAACATCGCAAATGACAGTCTGTATGTCAACCACAGTTTAGCAACTTGTTCATTTCAGACATTACAAGCACAATTCTTGCTTAATCAACAGAAAATCCAATCAATATAAAATCTAGCAATCACCTCATTAAAGATCTTGACCTCACACAATGGACATACATGCATGCCAGTAATGATGACCCGCAAAAATAATGACTCATTTTACCCCAAAAATGCTTCAATAGAAATGACATAAACAATTGGTCTAAATCACAGTTATTGAGTTATCAGCGCTAAAAGGAAGAAAAAATTATACCAAATATGATAAACTCTGTTCTTCCTTCTCTCGCAGCCCGTTATATACAGTTATAATCTCCTGTGCTGCATGAGCAGGTCCACCAGGCCCCCGTCAGAAGCCCCTCTTCTGGTAGGGGCTCTCTCACCCTATTAACACTGCCGATTAAAATCCCAATTATGATCTCATGCCGCTTAATTCACACTGAGTTCTTTTTAAATTGATCTATCACTATCCATGCAGAAAAAAAAAATGTTTTTTTCACTTTCTAAATAGAATGAAAAGGCAAAACAAAAGAAAACCAAAAACAAACAAACAAGCAAATGGGATAAGGAGCTTGACTTTTCAGGGGAAAAAAAAATAATGAAAACACTGAAATTCTGTAATCTTCAATATATTAAAAAGAGCTAAATTAAATTTAATTAGAATGCCAAAAGCATCAGTTACAATCGAAAACACAATTTCTAAGTATAACCAAAAGAATATAAATCCTACATAATAATGGGAAGAAAGGAAAGCCAGGAAAATGATCATGCTAATGCCAAAACCCGCTACGTCAAACTTCATGAAGATATGCAAATTCTTTCATCAAAGTACAATTTCGCTGTGATGAACACTGTACAAAATAAGACCAAATATTAGGTGGGCAGGGAGGACAGGGGAAGGTCTAGTTACTAAAGACAGTAATATTTGCTGTGTGAAATCAAGAGCTCAGTCACCATTTAAGGACCGTATTGACGCTTTATTTTTAATTTTTTTCCAAAAGAAAAAAAGAACACACCATAGTGTTCGATCTCTAGCTTGAACAGAAATGATTTTTGGAAATGAAAGAGTAGTTAGAACTTGAAAAAAAAAAAAAGTCGATTTCTCCAAAAGACTCCCTAAATTCAGAACTATTCCAATCCAATTCTCAACTGTATTTTTCTCTGAAATCTAATAACATGCTCCTAAGGTTCTTCTGAAATGTTCAATTCAATAAAGCGACAGCTCTTAATGCAATTTCTTCGACGGCTGACTAAAACAGCCACGTGGGGACTGAAAAGAGACAGACACAGGCACGGAAATCATTGATAAGAGGGACAAACTGGGGAGGAGAGAGAGGAAAATCACCCCACAAATTGTAAATCCAGAACCTAAAAGAAATTCAGACTAAATATCAGGTTGACGAAGCCAAAAATGCGGCTGGAGCACACGCCCCGCAGCCCAGCTGCCCTTCATGGGGACCACCTGACAGAGGTGGCAGGACGTTTCATTCTCCTTCCCGAACTCTAACCCCCACCTCCATCTGGTTCAGAAACCCAGATTCTGCAGGAACCATCGAACTATACTGACATCTTTTACTACTCAAATCCGGAAGCAACATATGACAGGAGCGACATATTTTATCCCTACCCACCTAACCTTTCCCACCTCTACACTGCCCTGGGCATCTCTACATCCATACAGAGGTGATGAATCCCTTAAAATAAATGGCCAAATAAAGGGCAGAAATGAAGAGTAGCACATTACATGCTCAGAGATGGAACCCCAAAATAAATACTAGAACATGTTTCAAAGTAAGATCTACCTGGCACACGTAGAACTGGGAAAAGAAATCATGGCTCTCGCAGCCAGCCGAGCTCTGTCCTGGCTAATGACACCAAGCAGGAGGTGGGAGGCATGCGGGAGGCAGAGAGACATCACTCAGCAGCCTAAATAAATCTCCAACGGCAGGCATCGAAAAGAGCGAAAATGATGCTGTGGAAGCTCGAATCAGTGATAAAGAACACTTCCCGAAAAGAGGGGGGAAATGACGAAGAAATGAAAATTATGAGGAGGAAGACTGAAAATATGGGAACGGAAAATAAAAAGGCAACCGGAAGATATCAGTTTCCCTGAAGGATGAACAACCGCAAGCAGAACTAAAGAAACAGTCACGCGTACAACACAAGGAAGCCAAACAAATGGTTCGAACAGATTAACACATTCCCACTTATATGAAGGAAAACGGTATCAGACAAATATATGATGGCAAATGTGGCATTTACAGAGAAAATGAAAAACATTCTACAAGCAACCAGTCATAAAGACCTAAGTACTTACAATAGAACAAAAACCAAGTTGTCTGTAATTCTCTCCCCAGCAACGATAAACATCAACTGAGAAAGAACTGACTTTCCAGCAATTTAGCACAGTAAAACTCCTCAAAACTCATCAAAAACATCATAAAGTATGACAATAACCATCACCGCCCAAAAAAAAACGGGGAAATTGAACAAGAAATACTACAAGTTCACAATCAACAAATGTTGAGGCACATCTTTTTCTGCCGAACGTTTTAAATTCTGTACCACAGTAAGACAGGACGGCAATGGTGACATATGCTCCTTAGACCTCCCACGGAATAGACCTGGACTAGCGCAATGAGATCCAAGGGCACAGGCGGCATGCAGGAGATGTATCAGAAAACCACGGTAAAAGCAGAAGGTGCATTTATCAATCACTTAGCTTTCCTAACCAATGAAGATAAGAGGACAAGCAGCAGCCTCCGATGCTTAGCACCAAGGGCCTGTGATTAGGGATACAGGGGAACGTCTGTGAGACTCACCGACCTCTTAAACCCTGAAAACTGAGGGAAATGGGCCCCCAGAGCAAAGAAAAGAAAAAAACAGAGAGGTGGCAAAAAGACTCAGAGCTCATTACTCTCTCCCTTCCCATCCCACATGATTCTTCGGCAAACTGCTATTGCCTTTTTTAAAATAAGCAATCATTGCAAAGTAATTAACAGAGGACCTATATGTATAAATTGCAAATAAAGTAAGAGGTAGAGACGAGAAAGATAGGAACATATACAAAGGCAGATAATATCCACAGCAAGAGAACTTTCTAAGGAAACAAAAGAAAAAATCAGTCAAATAGAATTGTATCAGTGAACTGAAAGAAATAATTTTCTCTTTGTTTGACAAGTTCAAACAAAAGCTACAGGGATAAAAGCCATATTAGGAGCAATAACAGGAAAAAATAGAATAAACTAAAAATAAACTGAAGAACATGGCGGAGACACATGTACAAAATCACACAAATCAAAACGGAAAAATATGTACAAATAATTAACGAGGCGGTGCTAGATTTGGAAGATAAGGTAGAGCTAACATATAATAATGATATTAATAAAACTAAACTAGTAGAGCAGAACCAATATTCAGAGGTATAATGGAAGAACATTTTCTTGAATAAAAACTTGAATCTTTCGAATCTTATTTTGTCCCAGAACAAACTAACACAGAATTAATCCACTGTTAGATTATACCAGTGAATTTTCAGTCCTTTAAGGATTAAAAAAAATAAGTCAGAATATGAGCATCAAGACAGAAAAGTAATTCCCTCAATAAGATGTTTAAAAATGTTAAGCCAACCTCAGACTTTTCCACAGAAACTGTCAATATCAAATGGAATGTTCAAAATTCTTAGGGAAGCTAAGATAATCTTCAGGTATAACAGCAATAAACGATTCTCAATAATGCAAGAAGACTTATAAGGCTGTCCTCAAAAATCTCCAGATGATTAAATTTAACTAACCAAGAAGTGAATCAAGATAATTAGGGAATAGTAAAAGAATTGGTGATGAGTTATGAGTGCCTTTAGCTATATGGATAGGCTGAAAGGGCTGTGAAAACTGTGATCACCAAAATGTATGTAAATCCTTTAAGCTTTGACAAAATAAATAAGAAGATACCAATTATATCAGAACTTGGCTAGATGAGGGTAAGAAGAAAGCGTAAGTACGCTGCTTTTCTCATCTTTCTGACAAGGAGCCAATGGACAGTGCCGAAAATTGAAACACAGCTTTAAGAAATTCCCAACCTTTCGCTTTATTTCTATTCTTGTTTAAAGGGGTCTTTTAGAAATTAAAATATATTGTTGTGGAAAACAGTTATGCGAAATTTATGTATTCCTTCCATTTCATCTATTTTTTTCTGTTAGAATAGAATGAAATAAATTTACATTTTAAAAAAATGTGAATTTAGTAAATTTTACTCTGTGCCTATATTTACATATATGTAGATTGAAATATCTGGCTTGACGTTTAGCAGGTGCTAGCAAATGTTAATTCTGGGCAGTAAGGTTAAGGCTACTTTAGTGGAAGAGTAGTTAGTTTTATTTTTTGCTTTCTTACCTATAAACAATACTTCAGTTTTAAATAATGCCGTTCTATACCTTTTACAAAAATCACAGTTATTCTTTTTCACAAAAGTTATTTTTTAAAAAAAAGAAAGGAGCAACATTAACAAAGCTTGAAGGGAAAATATGACAACACAGTTTTACCATATAGTATAACATCCTATACTATTCTTGGGAACATTAAATCAGCCTATTGAGACATAGAGCAAAATTAATAAGTTAAAAAAATTGTAATTCATGATATAAGAAGATTCACAATCTTCAACAGATACAGAAAACAACACATAAAATTACTTCAGGTCTAGGTAAAAAGCGAATACAAATTTTAAAACATTCTTAACAAACATTAGAGTAGTTTAACAACAATAATCCGTAGCTAAATCTTTACACTACTGTCGCAAAGAACAAGCAGTGAAGTGGGCGTGGGTGTATAGCGGTGTATGAGTGTGACAACGAGCACATGTAAATACCCATGTCTGTGTGTGGCGGTGGTGGTGGCGGAGGAAGGGGAACTAGGAAAAAAGAGAAAAAATACACTGAACACCTGGCCCATCGCAGAGAGAAAGATTCGTTCCATTTTTGAATTATGGCAAAACTGAAAAGTAAACACTAATAGAAATAAAGAAAGGAGGTGTATTTGTATGTATCACCCAACAATGGGAGAATCTGAATACAAAGAAACCCCAACTCACACATGAGAGATGGAAACCAAAGGAAATAGTATAAAAAACAGGGAATAACATACAAGATGAAAAATGACAAAGTATATTGATTATGACAATTGTAAATGGGTTAATTAAAGAGTAGTGGTCTTCGAAATGGGTTGATACACTCAATAATTCTGTTTACAAGAGACACATCCACAATAAAGTTACAGGTTAAATAAAGCATAAGCAACAGCATATCGATAATTAACAACAAAATGAAATTGACGCAAACAAAACAAAGCAGCAAAGAAACATTAAAGGAGAACACAAAAAAGGTCATTTTATGTTGACATATTTTAAAAACTCACCAATATATAACTCATCGATATAAGCTGAATACATAAAACTGCAATACATAAAGATACTTAGATATGCAACAGAAAACTGACATGACAGTATAGTAATGTGAGATTAACATTCTACTTCTGAGCTACAACATATTAATAGAAGAAAATATCAGTAAGAATGCAGCAAGTCTGCTTTCATTTAGGCTGCAATCTCCACCTTCCAGTAATTCGCCGAAATGACCAACCCAGAGAGAAAGCAGAGGCACCTGCTATTGGTCTCCAGGCCTTTAGAAAATGCAGAGTTGTTCCTTGGGCCACCTACATGCAAATGCACAAGCACGGCGATACTGCAGACATCAAGGGAATGGGCACCGCTCAAAAAGGAATGCCCCACCACGTTACCACGGCAAAACCGGAAGAGTCGACGGCGTCATCCAGGATGCTACTGGCACTGCTGTAAACAGGTCAAGGGCAAGATTCCTGCCTAGAGAATTACCGCACATGTTCACACGCTGAGCAGCGTAAGCACTCTAAGCGCCCAAACAGCTTCCTGAAACATGTGAAAGAAAATGATCAGAAAAAGGAGGAAGCCGAACAGAAAGGTCCTTGGGCTCAACGGAAGCGCCGGCCTGCTCCACCGAGAGAAGCCCACGGCAAGGGCCAGCGGCAAGGCGAGCTGCTGGAGCCCGTTCCCCCTGGATTCACGGCATAATGGGTGCGAAAAAATAAAAGACCTCTGGACTGTTAAGAAAAGAAGAAGAATGCAGAAGCTCTGAAAACAGAATTTATGCTCGACCCTAATTCCAGGAATATTTACAAATTTTATGTGGAGTATTAAACCACAAAGGAAATCCTTAAAATTATCACATAGCAAAAAGTATATATATATAGGTCAACATTCTCTTTCCACGAAGCACAAGGAAAAAAATGACAATTAACAGCAAAAGCTAAAACTAAAAGAAGAGTCACCCTGAAATTAAAAGGTGCTCCTAATAAATTTGTTTTCAAAGAAATAATATCCTTCTGAGTCAATTTTTTCATATGCAAAAAAAGTTTTTCAACTAAAAGCTTTTCTAAGGTCTTCCTAGCCACCCCTCCTCCTAACACACACAAATCACAATGACTTTTGTGTATTTACTGAGCATACAGCATATGTCCAGTTTTCTGACCGATCATTCAGTGTGACAGGCCAAAGCAAAGACCATTTCTACATTAAAGGAGTGTATGATCGAGCTAAGAAGTCAAGAAAATCAAACAGCACTCATCAATATAATATAAATATTACAAAATTTCAGAAAGAGAGACCAGGGTCGGTAGGGAAGGCTTATTTAGGTGACTTGGGCTGGGATTCAAAGATAGATGGAATTTGAAAATTCAGAAAAGGAACGAGGAAAACATTCTGATCAAGAATATTACATCAATGAAAGCTAAAAAAACAAAATGTTAAACAGTGACAGTGACAAGAAGTTACTTTTGTGGATCTAGCCTAGGGGAAAAAAACACCTAAGTACCAGACCAAATCATTTACACTTAAAAATTAGCTGCGACCAGATTTTAAAGCACAAGGGCTGCGGCTGCCGCCTGAAGCCTGGAGAGGCCACCATCACGCTGAACGCTCCCTCAGACACGCTTCCACTTTCAGGAACATTTCATAGCTCTAGAGAAAATAACATTGCCGATAAGTGATCTTTATGAGCTGGTGGGGAAACTGACTACGACAGAGGTAAGATATGTGGCCGGGCTTCCATAGTCGACTTCATGCAATAAATAGAAAACGGTAATGGCTAAGAATTTAAAGAATATTATCACATTTGGGCGCTTCCGATTCTGTAAATTGCATGCTTATTTCACCTTTCTAGAGTCTAATCCACAAAAATTAAGACAATTAAACGAAAAGAACTCTATCTAATTAAGAATGCCATTTACCCTGAAAAGAAAGAAGGAAACAGACAAATTTAGAATTGGTTTATAATAAACAAGGTAGAGAGAGAGGACTAGGACTGCCAAGTGGGTGGGGGTGGGAGGAAATAAAGCATCTTAGTTTCTGAGCAAAATGCCGTTATTAAGTATAATTGCATCAACTTGATCCAAATCCAGTATTTCTTATTCACTGAAAGAAACATATTAAAATAGCAGCAATTTCCTTTACAAATAAACACATTCAGCCAAGAAGCTTCTACCAAAAAAGTTTAACCCAAAAGGTAATAAAAACCAGGAGTGAACTTATTTCACTGCTTCTAATTTCAAAATAATAACTTCTAAATATAAATATGCTATAACTGAGTCACTAATAATCACTTCTAAAATTCTACCAAAAATTAAGATTAAATTCTTTCAAACAGCCTAACCTTATACTTTTATGTTAAAGGATGTAAAATAAGGAAAACCTTGCAATTAATAATTAAAAGTTATTGCTATATTAACTGTAGAAATCATTAATGGCAATATTTGTACTTAATTGCTTACAATTATAATCTTTAAAAGGCTATGAAAAATAGAAGTTTCACTCACAAGTACCTAAGTTTAGATGTGACAGGCTATTTTTGAATATAAGAATCTTGAGGCACACTATATGGAAACTTGGTTTTGTACTCACAATAATTTCAGTTACTACTGAACCCGTGACTTCTAAATTCAATCTGGATCAGAAACTCTAAATTAACTGTAAGTAGCTGCCGAGAAACCCTATCTTTGAGCCTCTCTGAGTACGGTGATTCTTGAAATAGGCACATCCCTTATAAATCACATTCGTGTATAATAAGTATATCAACTAAATGGTCTCAGTACAGTCTTTCTATCCTTCATTTCCCCATGCCCCATGATGTATCCACTTGGTCTTTCAATTCCAACCAAACACGTAGACTCACCATGGTGATGTTGTCAGTAAAGGCCACATCATGGCCCTTAAGCATGCACAATCCATGCCCCATCTAGTGATTGAACCGGAAATAAAAAGAGGCTATCCAGGAGCATTATCAAGAGTAAGCAGTATCTTGAAAGGTATTTAATTCTCCAAACAGCACTTCTCCATTTCACTGGCAAAGCAATCCAAGAGGGCATCTTGAAAGAGGAGCTAGGTCTTCTCCGGCTTCTTATTGCTCTTGTAGTACCGCAGCACTGAGTACTAATTCATATGCTTGAAGGCCCTAGGGTTCTCACTGGGCCAGATCACAAAGGGTTTCAATTTGTAGCCTGCAACATTGGGCCCAAGCAAAACTGTTACCTGCCCATAAAAGTCTTGAAACGCAGTAACGACTTATCCCCCTTTAGGGATGAAAGTCCTCTCAGGCATCCACTTACGGAATAGGGAGGCTCAACCACGCTGAATATTTGCTCTGGTAAGTAATTCTCCTCCACGATCACTTACACGGAGTTTCCAAAAAGTCTTCAGCTGCCTGCGCATCAGCACTCACACTCAACACTCACTGTCGCAATGTATAATGAATCATCGTTCTAGCTCTGGGTTCGAACTATCTAGGGCTAGCAGGAAATTCAACATTGCAGTCTGGTCCAGCTCTTTCTTTCAACACCACGAACAAACTTTTTGCTTTGGCCATGACTGCCATGGTGCTGAGAGAGATGGGTTTCTGTGTCTGGCCTTCAATCCAGGTCACGAGGAGAGTCTCCATATGTGATGTAGGCCCTTCTTAAATTTTTGTTAGTCTCACGGCCTTCAATGAAACAGGTCCTTAACAGTTTCTGTCACTCTGTTCTTGTTCTTCGAGATCATAGCTATGGCAGAATGAGACACACCTGACTGGCAAGCGACACCCATCCCTGATTTTCTACCTTCCTAGTCCTTAATCATTTTTCATTTCATTTCCGGTTCAATCACTAGATGTGGCCTTTCCTGACAGCATTACCAATGGATTGTGCATGCTTAAGGGCCATGATGAATGATACAACACAAGATTAAACAAAGCACAAGAGAAAAAATGATGCAATCAAGCAACCTGATAAACACGAGATGTATGGGGCTACTGCCAGCATAGGAGGGTGTACTATTTTACAATAAACTTTTTTATAAGTAGAAAAAGTACACTCTAAAATAAAAAGTACTGTAAATACATAAACCAGTAATATAGTCGTTTATTATCAAGTATTATGTACTATACTTAATCATATGTGTCATACTTTCATATGACTAGAAGCGCAGTAGGTTTGTTTACACGAGCATCACCACAAAAACATGAGTGATGTATTGTGCTACAATGTTACAAAAGCTACAATGTCACTAGACTGTAAGAATTTTCCAGCTCCATTAGAATTTTATGGGACCACCATCATTGACCAAAATGTCATTATGTGGTATTACCATTCAACCTCTTAACTTGGGGGGTTTGGTCAGACACTGATCAGATACTGTAGGTGTCACTGAAGAAGCCTATATATGGTTTTTAAATGTTCAATAAAATGATATAATAAGCAGAAATGACAGATCTAAGAACCTATGAAGCTTCATAGAAAGTGTGTTTCTATACATTTACTGAGATTTTTAATTTCTAACCTAGAGATACTAAATAAAAATGATTAATGATTCCAATGAAGGTTTTTTTATATCCTTCTTATCCAATAACAGGTATAGTTTAAATTATTTCCATTGCTGACATTCACACTGCAATGTCACCTGCCTTTTTTTAGTAAAATCGCTTGCCATTGTTTCATAAAACTTCTAGAGGATTCCTTGACAAAGGAATCCCCTTTAAAAAAAAAAAAAAAAAAAAAACTGCGTTCCATTAAATCACTTACTGTAGACAGCCCACTCTCACTGCCACAGGGACGTGAGGGAGCTGAGTGGCCCACTTCAGTGTCACATCCTGATAAACGTGCAACATTTTATTATGGTTTCCAATCAGAGTGTTTATTGTTCCTTCAGAAACTGTAGGGTAAAAATAGAAAATGGCAATAGTAAAAAAAAAAAAAAAAAAAAAAAAAAAACAGCCGTCTGCAACAGTATATTATATCCCCGTTAGGAGATTTATGATACAAACTACAACACCTTGATGTTAATGCATAAAGATTTGAAATAATAAAACATTATTTTTTAACTTTGAGCTACCAATATCAAAAAGAAAAAAATTATAGACTTGGAAACTATATATAACCAGATAGTAGCCAACATTTTTGCATTTCATCTAGGAAGCATGGATTTCATTAATATTTAACACATTTAAGCTAATGATTTACTGGGCATTCACTACAGATAAGTCATTCCATTAGGCATTACCATACTCCATTCTGCTTATAAAAGAGTCTGATGTTCTCTTGGAAGTATCTTGAACAGACACATTTTGGAAAGCAGTAATGTATGCCTGAGGCCAATCCTACAAGTTATTTTGTACAAAGTAAAATGACTGACCAACCCAAATGTGTGTTTTATATCAAACTTATTTTCAAACTTTAAAAGTTAAAATTTCCATTTCATGTTCAGTATAAAACTATTTTCCCAGAATTTTAAAATGTGTGAGTTTGGCTTTTTTTTTCCTGGTGTATATACCTTGACATATGAGAAAGATAAAAGAAAATCTTTCTACATACCTGAACAGTAAGGGAGAAAAGAACTTGGGCTACAATCAAGTTTCTTCATGAATCGAATCTGTCCGTTATCCTTCAGGCAAAAAAAGTTTCTTTCACCAAGAACAAAAATAGAAGATGCCGACTGATTGAAGGAGACAATACATATATCAAGGGCTTGTTCCCCAATATTGAGAGTCCAATCTACCTGCAAAGGAGAGCCTCAGGATCAATTTGGTTGCTAAAAACAATATTCCAGTTACTTTCATATCACTACGATTAAGAAATTTCTATACAACAAAGCAGATATAAAGGCTGACTAATCTTAATTCACGTTTTTTTTTTTTGCTATGACCATATTTATATTTTACAAACTTCAGTAGTTTTTGCCCCATCTTTTACCAATCTTAGCTATTCAGTGCTTCAAAAATCCTCATGTAAATTTAACCAAAGATCTGCACACCGCGAATTATAAACATTCATGAAAGAAACTGAAGAACATGAATAGAAAGATATGTTGTGTACACGGTTTAGATGAATATTAACATGTCTATGCTACTACCCAACGCAATCTACAGATTCAAATCCCTATCAAAATTTCAATGGTATTTTCCACAGAAATAGAAAAAAAATCCTAAAATTTAGACAGAACCACAAAAGACTCCAAATAGCCCAAGCGATACTGAACAAAAAGAACGAAGCTAAAAGCATCACACTACCTGATTTCAAAATACACTACAAAGCTATGCTAATCGAAACAGCTCAGTACCGGCATAAAAACCTGCCATCTAGACCAACAGAACAGAATACAGAGCCTAGAAATAATTTTGTGCATTTACAGTCACCTGATGTTCCACCGAGGTATCGAGAATACACAGTGAGGAAAGAAATGTCTCTTCAAACAATGGTTTTGGAAACAGAAATGTTGGTGGCTCCAGGAGTGTCCACCCGAGTCGGTGGCGCAAGCCCTGGACACTCGCCATGGAGGGGTCTAGCGGGCTGCAGCTGGATGCTAAGGCCAAGGCCACCAAGCAGCTTCTGGGTTTTCAGTGGAAGCTGGGTATGGCCATGAGCTTGGACAGCTGCAGATCACTTAAGTATCCTTATGCTGCAGTGATGCTGAAAGGGGCAAGTAGAGAATAAGTCCTTTGAAATGACAATTCCAGTGTTTCTGAACTTCTATGGGCAGTTCAAAAAAGTTGCTGCAATTAGTGAAACTGTGTGAAAACTGATTATTTGGTTGATAAATTGCTATCATCGTTCTAAAATCACGGACTTCACTTTTTGTAACAAAGCTGCCTAAGGGTCAATTGATATTTATTGTTTTTCAATGTTTATAAATAATAAAAAAAATGCTTTAGGTAAAACCTGATATCCACACGCAGAGGAATGAAACTGAACCCCTATTTCACACCATATGTAAAAATCAACTCAAAATGTATTGAAGACTCAAACGTAAGAAAATTCAACTGTAAAACTATTAGAAGAAAACATAGAGGAAAGCTTCCTGACATTGGCCTGGCTGTTTGATTTTTTGGATATGACCCTAAAAGTACAGACAACCAAAGTAAAAATAGGGATTTCATCACACTAAAAAGCTCCTGCGCAGCAAAGGAAACAATCAGAAGAGTGGAGAGACGGCCTACTGCACGGGGGAAAATGTTTGCAAACCATTTGTCCAATAAGGGGTTACTATGCAAACACACATCAGGAACTCAGACAACTCGACAGCAAGAAAACAAACAGCCTGATTTTAAAAGGATTCAATACCAAGAAATCACCTGATTACCCTTTAATTCAAGCGTAGCTTCCTTGAATTAAAGGTCCCACTGGACACAGACGTGAATGTCGGTCCCAGGGCAATTCCATTTCTCGCTGCGTTTTAATGGGCTAGCATTCTAGCAGTACGTATCAGTGCCTGAAACCTGGGGTGATGTGTCCCTGACCCTGAGAGAGAGTGGTTCACTGAGTAGACAGGCGGATCAGGTTCCCAAGGCTGCGGGCTGAGATCCCCCCATTCAATACTTCCACGTCAGCATTTACTGAGTACCACCTTGTGTGACCTCCCCTTAGGAAAATATACCACATTCTAAATTAATAAGTCTCAACACAGAGGATTATTTACTAAGAACGATAATTCAAAAATTCTTCTATATCTGGCCAACATGGAGTAATAAGAAAAGAATTCACCATCCCACCTGAAACTAACATAGCATGGAAAAAATATATGAAACGACAGTTTGCCAGGTACTGGATATTAGACATCAAACGACAGCAATCCCTTAATGACAGAAAATAAATGAGATGAGTGATACGATTGCTCCAGCCATTGAGAAATTTTTCAGGCCATGGCACAGGGAGGGAAAACCCGGGCGGCAGACTCCCTGAGTCGAGGAGACGGATGATGAGAGTTCGCAGAATCCAATGCGGCTAGAGTTTGCAAAACGGCATGTCAAAGAGGAGAGAGAATCCTCTCAAATATTCAGCTGAGTACTTGCCAGCACACTTACGGAAGGAAACTACCCAAGGCCAGGGAAATAACCACCAAAAAGGATTAGAAAGCCTAGAATACTGCCCGTGCCCACCAGCCACACTGGAACACCTCCTAATTCAAAGGGAGCTAGACAGGGCAAACAGAAGGGGCCTGAGCAGGAGCGGGGAATAAGTAGCCTCAGAATGAGCGCTGCCTTGATCCCACCTAACAAGACTTAAAAGCAAGACCCAAATGTTTCCAACTAACTCAACTCTGTCCCAAGCCTAAGCTCCAGGACAGTTCAGTTACAAGAATACAAAAACATCTAACACCCAAAAACGTAAAATTGACTGTATCTGGCATCCAATAAAAAATTACCAAACATGTAAAGAAACAGGAAAATGTGATCCAAGGAGGAGATAAATAAATCAACTGAAACTGATGCAAAACTGATACAAATGTTAGAATTAGAAAGCAAGGACATTAAAACAATTATTATAACTGTATCCCACATCTTCAAAAAGTTAGAGACATAGAAGATATTTTAAAAATGCCCAACTTGAATTACAGATGAAAGCCTTACCAGATGGTAATGAATACAAAATTAGACATTGTAGAAAAAATATTAGTGACCGTGAAAACATAAGAGCAGAAATTATCCAAAATGAATTAGAGAAAAAAAAATTTTTTTTTAACAGCAGAAAAGAAAAGCTTCATTAGAAGGGAAAGTCCACTTCGAGATGTGGAAGCAGGCCTGAGCAAGAGAAGCGTGGCTCGAAAGGCCGAAAAAAACGACTTTTATAAAACGAAAAATCTGTGAGCTGTGGGACAACTTTAAGTAGCCTAAATGTATGTGCAATTTTTCCCCAAAGGAGAGGAGAAAGATGGAGAGCAGAAAAAAAATACCTGAAGAACAGCTAAAAGTTTTCTAAATTTCATGAAAACTATAAATTTACAGATGCAAGAAGCTCAACAAATCCTCAGCCCTCTCCCCACTTCCCGCAAAAAAGAAAGAAAACCACACAAAGCACATCATGATGTAATTGCTCAAACAAGAGATTAAAGGAAACATGAAAAGCATCCAGAGAAAAAAATATTATGTACCGAAGAACAAAAATAAGATGACAGCAGATTTCTCATCGAAAATAATGCGAGCAAGAAGATAGTGGAGCCACATCTTAAAGTACTACGGGGAAAAAAATCTGTCAAACTAAAATTTTATACCCAAAGAATATATTTTCAAATGCAAAGGCGAAAATATAAAGCATATAAAAACTGAAACGC
This sequence comes from Rousettus aegyptiacus, assembly GCF_014176215.1. Lineage (NCBI taxonomy): Eukaryota > Metazoa > Chordata > Mammalia > Chiroptera > Pteropodidae > Rousettus > Rousettus aegyptiacus. The sequence goes on along the minus strand of NW_023416288.1, from coordinate 39,024,117 downwards.
GTCATCGCCAGTGGACTCACGCTGAATATAAAAAGAAATCCTTCAAAAGAAAAGAAAATGACATCAGATGGACTGTCACAGAGCTATGCAAACTAATGGAGAGCACCAGAGATGGTATAACTACATGGGTAAATACACATTATTTTTCTTATAATTTAAATCTTATTAAAAGATATCGAGTGACTATTCAAACAAAAATAACAACAACGTAATACAGAGTTTACAGTATATGTAAAATTAAAATAGATGACAATAGCACAAAGGCTGAGAAACAGAAGTATAATTCTTATACAGTATGTGAAGTAGTATAATATAATATCCCCTGAGAGTAGACTGTGGTAAGTTAAAGATACAGACTGTAAACTCTAAAGCAACCACTAAAAAATAACAGAACTGAGTTACAGCTAATAAGCAAACAAAGATAAAATATTGAATAACTCCAAAAGAAAGCAGGAAAAAAACAGAGCAAGGGCACAAAGAACAGACAGGACAAACAGAAATCAAATAGCCAGATGACAGACTTAAATCTATTCATGTTAACTGCCTTCCCACAACTACCGTATTAATAGCATTCCCCTGGATAAATTCTGTTCCTCTGCAATAGATTTAATAACGTTCCATGGCATCACAGTCCTGCCAAGTGACTGCAGTGGAGTGAAAAAAAGTTGTACTATTATTTCTTACTCTACTCGTTAATTGAGAATAGAAAATCGTTCAACTATAATGGCCTTCAGAATACACCCTCAGTGTAAGTCACAGAGTAGTATCAATAAATATCTCCAAATAAATGAGTGAAGGATATTCCAGACTGAAGAAAAACCACATGCAGAAACCCAGAATCAAGAAGAGCCATGGAATATTTGGAACAATAAGGGTCTGGAGTGCAGACCATGAGGGACAATGGAAAAAGACTACTATTGAGGAGAAGGTCAAGGACAATTGGATCACCGTTAACATTGTTGTCATCATCATCTAAACATTTCGCTACGTGCTTTACATATATATCTAATGGCAATACAGTAAAACAGGTATTGTTACCATTTTGCAACTGAGAAAAATGAGACTGACCAAGGTTAACAAACTTACTCAAACGTGTTCAAAATAAGAATAACTTTTGAGATTTAACTCCAAAGTCTCTGCTTTACCTTGTATTACTATAGTGCCTCCAAATTTTTTACAAAAATGTTTCTGTTTATTGTGCTCTTTCTGTTACTGCCATCAACTACCATTGAAAAACTGTTCTCGGTTTGTTCTTGACTCTTTCCAATTAGCCTTCCTTTCTACCATCTCCCTTAACTTCTAATACAAAGAATTAGTCTTCTCTGATATCATTTCCTTGGTATTCTAAAGTCCCCGTCACTTCCGCATGTATAAAGCATGTGACCTCAAATCCACCTTACTGCTTCTATCATAACATCAGTTCCTTCTATTTTTTGCCTTCCTGTCTGTGGACGGTCACAATCACCATTTATTCCTTAATTCCCATTAAACTGAAACTTTACCCTTGACAATTTTCCTTCATACTATTTTTCAAGTTATCAAATTTCCACCTTTGTCTCTGAGCAAATTTCATCTTTGTGGGCTGTGAATTTTTATCTTTTATTTATACATTTGGTCACATGCCTACTAATAACAACTTTTTTGCCAACTAAAGGTTTTTTATTTAATTTTGTTTTGTTTTGTTTTATTAATTTACAGTCACTTCGGTGAAAAGTGACACCATCTCGACATCTATAACTCCAATGGGGCAGCTCCATAATCTGGCATTGAATGACCCTGACTAAGAACGTGTCTCCACTGCTCAGTAATAGCCAACTAAAGTCTTTGATCATTGACATAATCATAGCAGAAAAGAGGAATGACTGAAATATTTTTTAATGTTCTTCCCCAGAATTCCTATCCTGAATAAATATGTGAATAAAGATAACATTAATGAAACTTTTAGGTATTAAAAAAAAGGCCTTACGACTAGTCTTTTTCCAGAACCAAGTTTTTGCTGTTCAGTCTCCTGTCTTTTATCTGCGTCTGTTGCAAAAGCAAGTACTTGGTACCTGTATGAAAGATATGGATAATTATAAGTGACTTTATAGTTAAAAGGAAAAACTATTTTAAACTTTAAAAACATAATCTCAATAAGGCTGAAAATTTTAAATAAATAAAAACACATAATCTACAAGCCTTATGAATCACTTTTCCCTTGGTTTTAAAAACTGTAAAACTTAAGATTGAATTCTTATAAAATGATACTGTGACATAAGACTATGTAAAACTGTCACGATCAAGAAATTAATAACCATATGTCCCAAAATTCAATATTGAAAAATTAGTTCTGCCAACTATCACAGTATTTCCATTAGAATTCTATGTGACAAATTACAATACTCAAGAAAGATCTAGCACCAAAACGCTAAATAGAAAAAAAATGTAAACGATGCAAACCAGACAGATGTACCATAAATTATTAATACATAATTGATAGAACACAGAAGACTTGAGTTTAATCCCCAATTAAACTACTTACCTCAGTTGAGCGAATTTTGGCAAATTAAACACTGTGTTTTATCTTCCCCATATGTAAAATGGGAATAATCATCTCTGATTCAAGCATTGTTAAAAGAATTGAAAAATAACGTAGTGCCTAGCATAGTATCTAGTATATACATATTAAGTGCTCAATTATTCATTGATAGATTAATAATTAGACAGATACAGATTTGTATAAAGTTCAAGATCAATCATCTAGTAGTTTGTGAAAAATAAAATAGTTCTCAGTGAACAGTTTGACTTTCTATAAGTATTTTACAGCTTTTATTTCGACAGTAACATTTATCTCAAATAATTCTTAAAAATAATTTATAAATATCATTCGATCTAGACATGATTAATTTAATCAAAAAAGTTTAAATTTGCTTGTTTCCCATTCATGTCACATTAGAGTAATAATCCTACTCTAAATGAAGAAACTTCAGGTTCATAGATTCCTTTCCCTCCTATTGAATCAAAACTCTTTGCACTGTTCTTCCACAGCTAAGATGAAAATTAGTAAACGGATGTATTGAGACACGTAATATTGTCTAGGAGAAAGATGTCTGATCGTGTAAACACCCGGGACCTGAAGTAAAAGGCAATGTGGAATATCTAAATAAGCACTGAAATGTACACTGGTATTCAAAAGTCATATACCCACGCTTAAACTATCCTATCTCAATCAAGAACACTTCATTTGTAAAAAGCTGGATGCAGAATGACTATGAATTAAGATAGATTTTGCAAGGCATGCGTAAAAATCAATCTTATAGTTAATATGAAAGCTTAACCTATATGAATTTCGTTTCATTCAATAAACATATCGTAGAGATGTAATACAAGTATTGACAATGGAAAAAAACTACTATCTGGTCTATATCCATCAGGACCTCCCAAGGTAGTTGTGGAGATTCATATACAGACACGGAGTGTAACTCAGAGCTCCCCGTGCTGACAGAAGGTATACCGAGAGAGCACGGTAGCAGAAACAGAAACAGAGGTGAAGGAAACATATATGGCCTTGGCATAAGTTCAGTATGAGAGAGCTACATGTAAAGAATGAATGAAAACACATCACACTGTGAAGAGGTAAGAGGCATTATACAAAGCAAGCGGCACACGCACAGGCATGCGGCAGTAAAAGACACATAAAAGGCCATGGCAGGAGCTGCGGAGAAATGTATGGTGGGAGGACTGAGTCATGAGAAACGAGACCGTGGGGGGGAAAAAAGGTAGGAGGGTAAAGATCCCAGCCTTGTAAAACCATGCAAAAGAATTCCACAGGCAGCTGCAGCAAAAATGCCTCCGGATCAACTGAGACTGACCGTCAAAACCCCTAAGTCTCCAAAAGCGCCAGAAAAACCTCACATTCCAATCTCCAAATGGAGAAGTATTTTACTCTTCTGAGTTCAAGGTAACAGAAATGGTGTGCACTGGTAACTGGAACATCAGCCCAGAGTTGGTCCTGCTGTGGGTCTAACCTCAGGCCATTAATTACATAGGTGGTTAATTTTCTGCAGACACCAACCTACCAGAGCATGATATGGATATTAATGAGATTGTTGCAAAAATCCAAAGCTTTTGAGTTGTTTGAAGCTCCTTATATAACTACAAAGAGTTATTATTTCGTCTGAGGAATAAATGAGCCCCTAAAGTGGCCTCATTAACATCAAAACTGCAGACAGAGACACAGCCAAAATTGACTCCTGATTTCCAAATTCAGACCATTTCTCTTCCTGAAAGACAACTCAGAAGAGTATTTTATTACTAAATGTAACTGACAGTAAATTTAGATAATGACAAACTTACAACAGCATTTTATGGTTCTTCCTTAAATCCTCTTGACTGTGACCAATAACGTACATGGAAATCTATTTCCAAAACCAAATGATTCTAAACAGACTTGGAAATTCTAAAATAAAGAAAAAAACTTGGATTTTTTTTTGCTTACCATTCAAATGTTCAGTGATAAAAGCTAAGGAATAAGATTCCCTTGCAGAGACTGCTAAAGAATAATCAGGCCCGATGTAACAAGTTTCATGAAAGAGCGCCATATGCGTTTCTCTGAACTGAAAGGTGCCAACCACAAATACAGCAAGTCAAGGTGAACAACGGTGCTGTTTGACCCAGTAACCAAAACTGCTTAATAGGTCCTGTGGAGCAGCAATAACAGACTCAACCGTGTAATTTAGTTCTCATCTGCATCACATCGTAAAAACAGCAGCAAGTAGCTAAAATATGAATTGAGGAATCAGAGCACAAAAGTAAACCCTCCAAAACTGTTTATTTCCACATGAAACACTGTGGTTAACTTCAAAGAGTACCAGGGGATTTTGGAATCTTGATATTTAACTCGGGGAACTCTACTAGAAATGGAAGCTCTGGAAAGAGAGTATCACTATGTTCATTTCAATTATAGTTAAAACATTCTTGGTTATGCCAGAACCATTTCCATTGAAAGAAGCCATTAACAAAGTAGAAACTTCCTTTACAAACTCTTCACTCTTTCAAGTTCATGTTAAACATCTAATTTCAGCTAGGTACAATGCTAGGCATTTCAGGGATACAAAAGTCCTGCCATCAAGGAGGATTTAGCTCAGTCAAGAAAAAAAAACAAGCAAATATATAACGTCGATGAAAGCATAAATAGTGCTTGTGGAAAGCAGGGAAAACTACTCCATAAATTGAGAAGGAGGAGCTGTTATTGCAGCCAGGTCAGGGCAAGACTGAAGAGGAGCTCTGAGGCTTCCACACATGATTTTCATACGCAGAAAAGGAAGGAAGAGCATCTCAGAGTACAGCATGAACAAAACGAGAGAGCAAAGCCCTGGGTATATGTGGAGAACACCATATATTTCAAATTGGCAAGAGCCTAAGACTGGTGAAGAATAAATACTGTCAACTAAGTTCAACAAACGCATTTTAAAATACTGACGTAAAGCCTATTATCCACTTAGCTATGCACTAGAAGCCGTTTGCAGGGGTGCAGGGGAAACGCAGAGCAAATACCTCTTCAGGGAGCCTCCCTGCATTCAACTCTTATTTAAAGGTCTCACCTCTAGGCCTCCTCAATGTCCTGCGCACAGCTCTGCGACAGCCTGTGTCACAAGGAATGGAAACAGCTGACTGATGTGCTACCTCTCCCGCTTGCCTACACAGTGCCTGAGGACAAGACGCGGGTCTTACTGAGTTTGCACTGCCAGTGTTCTGCACAGTGTGTGACACACAGAAGCCTCTTAAAATATGTTTTCCGAATGATTAAACAAATGAACTGAATTATTCCATCAGTGAGTAGGTATTTAATACAGATTCTGCTCTCAGGAACCTGATAACGCAAGACATACTTTAGAACATCTCAGCACGTTACCAAAAGTCAATATATGACATTGGACAAAAATCAGTGTTTTAGGCAATTATATATCTAAGAGGTGAAAAAAAGGTGGATAGTTGAAGCAGTTAACTTTGAAAGTCCCTTCCAAATCTGAAAGTCAAAACAATAGAGGTAAAATGAGACTAAAGTATAAAAAGCACTGAATGTCAATATAAGGTTTACTAATGGGAAACAAAAATTCTGGCTTAAAGAAGTATTTTAAAAAGGTAGATATAAGAAGGACCTTAAAGTCTAGAGGTGAGAAAATCAGAAATCCAAGTGAGAAGATAAAGGCTTGAATGCCAGTGGGGATGGAGAGCAAGCGAGGGCTGACTAAGACAAGGAAAGGTAAAAAGGTCACGATTTACTAACTCTGACGAGTGAAGAAAGGAAAAAAAAGAATAAAAAATGGTCCAGGGGTGGTTCTATAAAGTAGTGGTTAGCACGTCTGCTTCACACGCAGAAGGTCCTGGGTTCGAGCCCCAGCAAAGCCACGGCCCATACCCCGGGTGTGCCAGGCCCTGGGTGTGCACCGTGGGCATGTGGGGGGAGATGCCCCACTTCAGAGATCCAGTTCTCAAGGGGAGACGGCAACATCCGTAGGTCCGAGATGGAAGCGGGGGGGAGGGGGGCGGTAATTAAACAAAAATAATGGTTCAAAGTTTGAATAAATATGGCCAAGAGAGTGGTGGTACCCAAGCCACCAGGCCTCACCACCATCGCCAAAAGAAGGCAAATATTATCTCACTTCAAAAGAAAAACAACACTCGACATGTGTTCCTGACTTAGAATCCTACCCGGAGTGTGCGTCTGCAGTGACAACTTCTGGGTCTTTTCCCAAAACCTGCTAAATCAAAGTCTAGGGTTGTAGGGAAACGGGAATCTGCAAATGTGTATTTTGTGTGTGTGAGAGATTTATATAGTATTTTATTCTTTTATTAAGTTTATTGGAGTAACATTGGTTAATACGATTATATAATTTTCAGGTGTATGTTATAATTTGACATCTGTATATTCTATTGTGTGTGAATGTGTATTTTATAACAGGCTTCCTAGGTGATTCTTATGCACACTAAAGTCTGAGACTCACAGTCTTCCCTAGTTCAGATCTGAACATAATTGAGACTGCTTTAAAGTAATTACATATGAATACCAAAAACAAAAATAAATTTTACTTAAAAGTCTTTCATACAAACCGATTACATTCTATTAACTGATTATAAATATAGGTAATGAAGCCTCAAAAGAACTTAAGTTTTCACGCTTTCTCCCATCCTAAATTATACCAGTGATTATCATTTAATTTAATCTGTTAAACTTGAAAGCATATGTAAATACAACATACTATTTAACGTTATAAACCCTCTTGATTGTCATCATTTCACAAAAATCACATATCCCATGCATTTTTATGACTATAAAAGATCCGCATATGGATAGAGAGTATAATTTTTAGATCTAGATGGAGATGAATTTAATGGATTGGTATGTTGATTTACCTCAGTTTAAACAGTGTGAGCTTCTATAGGATTAAATTTACACATTAAGGAAACCTACACACTGCTTCCTCATCCAATCGCTCACACGGTTATTACCAAATTAATTCCTATGCACATGTTTCAAAGAGTAAGTCACAGAGCCAGTATCACCGCTAGGCAGGAGCTGAGGCACAGAACTGGATGGAAAGCTGAAACTCAGATCTCTCTCCTTAATATTGCTTAAGTTTCGGCAGGCTTCAGCGTATTATAGAGATTCTTTTCTCAACCTCTCAAGATAAATATGCTTTATTTATTATCAGTAGCAATGCTACAATTCATTCATCTCTGGACAAGAGCCACGAGAGTTATAGAAAGAATGTGACATAACGATACACTACCTCCATCAGCTACCTTCTGCTTAGTCACAAACATTTGCTTGTTTTCAGAGTTTTGAATCCTAGATGCCCTGACAATAATTCACGAAAGGTAGACTGCCACTTACAAAGGGGAAACTGCATTAACTTGCTATATACACATATTGAAACTTGAAGACAAAAATTTACGGCTGCTGCCTGATGAATTTATATTTTCTTCCTGCCTTGGGAAAAATCGTGTGGCCAAAAATAATACTGAAAAGCTATAATGAAGTGTCACTTAGACGTTTAAAGTTCTGAATGTTGCCATCGGTGAGATAACGACATTACTGTTACTGAAGATACCGTAAGGCTCCAAGTCTGTTTCTTTTCCCAGCATAGATCTCTACTTTCTTTTCTCCATTCTCCCTTCCAACAAAATAACACCCTCCAAAAACTCAAAACCTTAATTTTCATTGAAATGTAGCTAGTAGAGGAGAAAAAGGTGTCTCTCAAACACAGTTCACCAAAATCAATAAGGATTTCTCTCTAGCAAAAAGTATAAACTGTTTTCAAAGGGTCACTTTCATACTTTACTGAAAATAGGAATTATTCTTTTATAAACATTCATAACAACACTTGCATTTCTCCAGTATTCTTCACATTCTTTTTTTATTATAAAATAACTCCATATATGCATCTTTGTATGTGGCTTTTTCCACACACGTTGTGCTTTAGTATTTATAATTCATGGAACAGTCCCAATGATTATTGAGCATTTTCTATGGGGTGGCAAGTTGACATACATTTAATCCTTGTAAAAAGCTTGTCAAAGTAGCCATTATTATCCCTTTACAGCCAGGACAAGGACACTGACCATCAAACAGCTGTGAGCAGCAAAATCATGATTCCGATCCAGGTCCGGCTCTCCCGAACCCCTCCTCTCCATCTCTGCACTAGACTGCCTTTCGAACAGTTTACATTATGTGAATGATAACACTAAGTCACCATGATTGCATTTTATCAAAGAAACCAGGCTCTTTTCATTTGTAATATTCAAGCTCTGTGCAGAAAAGAACTGATTAGCAACATACGCATAAAAAAATCATGGTTTCAAAGATTTAACATCCAGACTTACTTGTAACTTTCCACTTGTCGGCAGGAAGAGACAGTAATGAAGGAATCTGTCCGGGAACTGTAAGCGAGAGGGCCAGGTAAAAGAGAACCAGGGAGAAATCTCCCAAAAGCATAGCTTTCCTGCTCGAACACCATCAGCATCCCATCCATAGACTGAATGCAAATTAAATCTCGACCTAAAGAAGAATTAGAGAAATTGGGTGACCTGCACTTTTACTAAATATAATGGTGTTAATTTATCATTATCCACCACACACATTATCCACCACCCAGGAACAAAATGAGCTGTTTAAACTTTAAATTACAAATTGATGATGCTATTAGATTATTGTCTATCACCATATATACATTTCACGATTTTTAAATGATTCAGAAGATGTCTATAATTTTAAATACATTCATTTTCATTTACTCATGCTGAAGTTTTTAATTCAAGATAATCTGAGAACAATCATGATTCTTTGCCAGATATCGTCTTTTCCAAAATCAGAATTATAACAACTGTTCTGCACAAGGCTGCTCCTCCTCTTCGTAACATGTCAGCCTCGCACTTCCAAATTGACTTAGGTATCAGTCAAACACAGCAGACCCAATTCATAGACATGTATCAGGCACTAGTTTATTAAAAATGGCAGTGTTAAGCACTGTTGAGAGTAAAAAATAAATAAATACTTATCATTGATTGTCTTAAACTATAGACTGATGTTGAGGTGTCTTCTACTGTCAGTCTACGAGTACTATGAAATTTACAGCTCTTATAACATACTGAGGTGATAATAATGATTATTTATTTCTATGAAATAGTATAGTATTCCTAACCTGAGAAAGATCTAGTAGCTGTAACTCCTCATATTTTGTTATTGTGATTAGTATATTAGGTAGGGAAGAACTATGGTACAGAAAATTAAGGGAATAAACAAAAGGTCAATCCTCTTAGTTAATTTGTCACCTCTTATCCATACTTACCATATATAGTAAGTCCTAGAGTAACTGTTCCATTTAACCTTGGACATCATGCCAATACAGTATACTTAAATTTTGAAATTTAGTAGCTCCTTTCTATCTGCTAGACGGAATGTTGCCTGATTCATGAATCATTAAATAAAGCCAATAATAAAAATGTATACAATACAATATAGTGTTTAAAGATATGCCTTCTGTATACAATTGCACTTAAACAATAAAGGAGGGACTGAGCATTAGTGAATTAGGTGGAACCTAGAAGGAGAGCAATAAATTTAATCTGAATAAGTCAAGAATCAGAGAGACAGAAGAAATCTAATCACTGAAACACTTATGCAATGACGTTGGCCTTTGGGGAAGAATATTACTGTAACCAAATATACTCTTTACATCTGTATTATTAAAGAAGGTGAGGTCAGAGCATGTGTACTTGCAAGCAGAAGTACCAATAAAAATTGAGTTCATTTCAATATGTTGAATATTGTTGAACCACAAATCTTCAGTTTCCCAAAAACATCAAAAAAGTGGTCCTCAGAGTGTGGTTCCCAGACCTGCAGCTTCAGGTTGAGTTAAACTTCTTAGAGATGCAAATTCAAGGGTCCCACTCTAGATCGACTGAATCCGAAACTCTGGTGTTAGGACCCAGAAAGTCTAGGTTTTAAGAAGCTCTAGAGCCTATCTGATGCATGCGAAAACTCGAAAACCAGTGCTTTGGCACAGTATGACAAAAAGCTAGAGTTTAAAGAAAACTTGAGCCCCAGAGGAAACTTGGCTCCTTAGCATATGAGGTATTATCTCCTAAAACTCTAGCAATATAGAGGAGAGTTCTAAATACACTGAAATGTCCATGTGGGCTGCCTCTACAGTCAGATAATCTGGGTTTGAGTCCAAGTCCACCAAATATCAGCTGTGAGATTAGGCTCAAGTTCTTTACAAAATGGGGTACCTACCTTAGTTATTGTGAGAATTAAATGAAGTAACGCATGGAAACTGGATCCAACAGGTGGCAAATACACACTCACATTATTATTTTATAATGATTTCCTAAGTCTCGTACTACGTGTTGTGTTAATGTTTAATTGCTTGCTGTTTCCCATACACGTTATGATGGTGCATTCTTCTGTGTTTTTGCTTATATTATTACCTTTCCCCAGAACACTTTACTTTTCTTGCCCTAATCTAGTAAACGTTCACTGACTGCCTCCTGGTCATCCATTCCCCATTCTGCTCATATTTAGCCATGACGTATGAATGAGACTAACTTTATTCTAAGCTTGAGGGCAGGCCGTGTCATTTGTAAACCGATTATTATCCCACTAGTCACAATGATTGGTTTGGAGACAGGTATAACTTACAGCCAATGAGAGAAATCAAATCCTTAGATTGAGCTGGAACTATAGAAAAACTTTCCCTTCCTCCTTGGGAAGAAATGTATGAGGAGGACACGGTAGGGAATCACAGAGGCCATCTGGCTTTTGCAAGGGCACAGTTAAGACAGGGTCATGGAAGACACTGTTTGAGTCACTGCATCAAGCCTTACTTGAAGATAAATCTACCGGTGAACTTTGCAAGCAATGGATTCCCATAGATAATGAAGCCACTTTGAGTTGAGTCTCTCTCCCTGAATCAAATGACCATCCCATTTGACCTCTAAAAACCACACAGGCACAGGCCAGGTTCATGTCTTCCCAAAAGTCTTCTCTTTCCCCCTCAACCACCCTCCATCAGAGAGCTTACAGATCCCCATCCTTACCTCCATACTATAGCTTATTGTCGATAGAAATGATCAGGTTTTGTATCTCTCACTCATCCCAGACTAAACTCAAAGGCAGAAACCAAATCTTATTCATCTCTGTAAATCCTAGAACTATAAAGTACCTGGTATGTAGGAGATGTGCTAATAAATGTCTGTTAAGCTGAAGTAAGCTAGGCGAAATAATTTATTCATCTCCAGCTCGATTGGCTGAGATTTTATTCTGTGTATCTAACATATTGCATTTGAAGTAAAAAAAAAAAAAATGCTTTATTTATTACAATCCTGGCTGCTGACATTTAGAAAAATGTAGGGATCAATCCAAACCATTACTCAAAAATAAATAAATAAATCCATCAAATCACTGTTTTGGAAGCTACCTCCAAATACATTCCAGAGGCTCCTCTTACAGATAATGGTAACAGAAAGAACAGTCCAAAAAAGTCATGAAAGTTTTGTAGTTCTGAAAGAGCAGAGCCAACAGGAAGCCTTCATAAAAGCGATGAGATTTCAGGAGCTATTTAAATGACCTGGCCATGAACCATACTCAAAAGATACCTTACCGTATGTTCGGCATTATATTAGGAGCTGTAAGAAATACAGAACAGCAGCAATAATGACTACTACTGCCATTGACCGAGCACCTGTTATATTCCTACCTTTGCCCTAAACATTTACCCAGCGTATTAGCTCTAATCTTGTATAACTCTAAAAAATGGACAATTATCCCATTTTACGCATGAGAAGACTAAACCTGCAAAGCTTTAATAATTTGTCTAATGCCAAAGTTAGGAAATAACAAAGTCAGTACTCAAATCAGAATCTATCTGGCTCCATCACATCATGCACATTTCCTGGGGGGCTCCATTATATCACACTGGATCCATTTTTTAAAATAACATCCGTTAACATAGACAATCTAAATGATGTAAAACAGACTAAGTACTAAAGAAAACCAAAGAGGTTAATTACAATTAAATTCCTGGGAAAGGCTTCGTGATAGAAGTAAGATGCATCCTACCTAGACTGAGAAGGACAAGTAGAATGGGTCAAAGGTAAAAGCAGAGGAAATTTCTGGAAGAGAAAAGGAACATATTTTTAAAAACATCCAGAGGTAGTTAGACTTGATCCACTGAATGGGTCATTTTACCAACAAGGCATGAAATACAAAAGCAAGAGATTGAAAAGATGACAATATCTTAACGATGCTTCCTCAAAAAGTATGCCTAAACTATACACAGAAAAGTAAAATATCTTTTAAAGTTGAAATAGTTCAGAAGTTTGGAGATTCCATCAGAATTTAAAATCGGGATATTTACCCCACTGATCTCAACCATAATGAGAAAAAAATAACCATTATGATTTGCAAGATCTAGGAACAAACTGATAAAGGATCCACCAAAATCACTTTGAAAGGATTTGGAAAATCGGTACATTTTCAAAGGCAAAAAGAAATTGTGCCTGTGGGACTGAGGGGTGGAAGCAGGAAAGTTCCATTATGGAAGCCTCATGAAATGAATATTTATTAAATAGTGTGCCTCATTTCCTGGTGTTAAAATATCATGTAATCAAAGCTTTAATATGATGCAGAAACTGGTAAACAATCACATGTTGAACTGACTGCTAGATTAACAGTTTTCTCTACGAAATTATAGTCTATTCACTAATATGGTGTATAGCTGTGTGTGTGTGTGTGTGTCCCTACCCAGAATTTCTTTCTACCATGCTTGACCCAGAGCATTTTCCCTCATTCATTACTATAGCAACGAGGGCCCCACTGAATACTACTTCCTCCCCTTCTCTCTGTCTTCTTCTTCCTGCGGAATCACGCGGCAGAGTAAGTGGAGTGGCGTACATGAAAGAAGACAAGACTACCTTTCCCCCGCATGCGACGTGTTTTCGGAATCTATGCTCATATTTCTTTTACACATCGAGTAAAAATATAAGTGAAGAAATGCAAACGTGACCTGTGGCCAAGCATATATTGCAGTTCAGCAAGCAGCTGTCAAAAATACTTGGTCTTTCTCCAAGTCTGAAAAACACATGAAAAACAGCTGCATAGGTAGTCAGAAAGGCAGACAGGAAACATCAAGAGACTGATGCAGAAGAGCAGAAGAGTCCAAAAGTCTGTGGAACTTCCGCTGGTTTTACACGCGCTTGGAAAATTTTTTGTTGTTGTTGTTACATAAAAGCTGAAACACTAACTCTCATTAATCTTTATTGCAAACCCAGCTCAAAAATGATATAACATGTTTGCTATGAGCAAGGACATAAAAATGTTCAGAGGAGTATTTCAACACTTACTCAAAAACAAATGGTAGATGGATTTCTAGAGCTTGCAGAATTGTAAATTTGCCATTAAAACTCATTTTTGTACTTTTTCACCAGGATCGTCATACAAATAAAACTACCATTTTGAGATACATGCTACTATTTGGCTATACTTAATAATTAATAATTGGCAATTTATTAGGTAAAAATAGCTAGTTTCTTTCTTACTACTTTCTCCCTCATATTCTACTTTATTTGAGCATTCTAAAAGTAATCAGTACCTGATAATGATATAATGTTCAAGAAGATTCTAAGGTTACAACCTTAGTTATTTAAAATTTAAATCTCTAAGCAAACAGAGTAAATCAATAAATACGATACATGTGTTGAGCTAAATAACTACTATTTTTAAATATGTACCAAGGAAAAATTGCAAATTCCCAACTATTATTCAAGTGTTACCCCAATAAATATCATGAGACTAATGAAAGACTCAAGAAATTAAAAATTGGGTCTACGTACTAACTCTTCCTATGAACTTGCCTTTTGACATTTTAATGTGTGTCATTTTCGTAGGAACTTTAACAGCCTCACAAAGACCTCTAGTGTGTGTTCCGCCAAGGTTTTTATCTAATTTTCTCCCCTAAACTGTGAACAAAGTTATTACAAAGAAATTACAACCATTCATTAAATTAGCATTATATGTGATAAATTCAGTATGAATGCAAAGTTAGAGTTTAAAAGAAGGCCCTAAACATTACATTATCACTTGCCTCCACAAAATACTAGGTGAATTACTTTGCAGATGTAATGATCATGAAAGGATTGATAACATCCTCTGGAACTCAAATTCATCCAGCAAAGTCAAAGAGCATTCACTGTACACCTAGCACGTGCTAGCAGAGACAGTCGCCACGCTCAGAAATTTCAGTGGATCTGGGAGTTAAACAAATACAACAATGGAAGAACGGAGGCACGTTAAAATCGTCTAAAAGGCTGTGGGAGCACGATGAACGGTGCCTGGAAGAATCGAGAACGGAAATAGAACACGAGTCTTACACATCGAAAAAGAGTGTGCCGGACAATCGGAGAAGCAGGAGCAGAGGGCGCGCCGCGCGCAGGGCCGTGGGCGAGGAGAGGCCGGTGTCTGGGAAGGAGAGAGATCGGTGAGCTCGGGGGAGGCCGCTGGCGAGGAGGGCAGGCGTGCTTCTCAGCGCCGACGGCGGAGCCGCGCGCGAGCCCAGGTCCGGCGCGTTCTCATTTTGGTCCTGAGAGCTCTATCGGTTTCCTCGTCTGCGAAGCAGCTGTGCGAGATCACATGCTACCGCTCTGATAAAATGCGGTAAACACACTTCACACTGCCTGCGAGCCTGGAAAGCATTCGATGAACAGTGACTAAATGATGTCACTGGATCATGACTATTCCCTACAGATCAAATTATATATATAAAAAAAAAATTAATTGAGGGGGGAAAGTCCTCCCAAGCAAAAAAAGAAAAAGGTAATGTGAGAAGAAGCACACGCAATCAGAAAGTCATCCTGTGTGCCGAAGCGTGGGATTGTTAAGATGGTAAGAGCTCCGGGGCCCTTGGCCCGAGGAGCGCCCCAAGGGCAGCCCCGCGGCAGAGCCGCCAGGGCCTTCCCGATGCAAGATTCTGAGATGCTTCTCTCTCGTCTGTGTAGCTGGTAGTTTGGGTGGTGGAGAGATGGGTGACAGTGTTAAAACCTTTCTCCGGGACTTTGCCAGGGGAATCGAAGACTCCACCAGGGGAATCTGCACCATCTCAAAGCCAGATGCTCGAAGCAGCGGCGAAGGGCCAGTGCCGTCCCGGGGGAGAGCCCGGGGCAGACCTTTCCGGGGCCGCGCTCTGCTCCGGTTCAGTCTCCTCTTGTTCTATCGCGCGTTCACTCCTGTGCTTCACTCAGCCGCTGCCCACATTATTGGCGGTCCGTCACTGGACACACGACATGGAGATGTCCGGTCGTTGCTGGAATTCTCCCTCACGTCAAGTTTCAGGGCTCTCTGGGTTGTACCCATTTGTGCTTAGCGAAGTGCTGACTGCTGTTTGGTTTCAAGACATAGCTGGTCTAGCATTCGAGGCGACAGGGAAGAAGCCTCATCTGTTCCCTGTTATCGGTAAAATCACTGCTGACATGCTCTTCGACCTTCTGCTACAGGCTCTTTTCCTTATCCAGAGGACATGTGTGAGTCTCTCTCCCATCCGTCTTGTTGGCCAGCCGGTCAGTCTCCTGCTGGGGTTCATTAAAGGCACTGAAATGCACCAGCGGTTGTCAAACCTAGAAAGGGGCTGGCCTTCCTACTTCGCATGCGGTTCGCCCTTGCCTTTCCTCACGGCGATGCGGTCCTCTTCCCGCACGGGTGGCTGCCTCTCCTCTTATCTTCTTTCCTTTATTCATGATCATCTCTTCTCCTTGGTGTTTTTCTTAAGCACCAGACTCTTCCACGAGATGGTCTACCTGCAGTCTGCCCTGAGTAGCTCAACCTCTGCAGAGAAGTTCCCTCCGGCCCACCTGTCTCTGCCGAACTGAAGGCTGCTGCCGGCCCCTAGGTCACCTGCCGTTCGGAGGGGCCAGGTGGGCCTGGGAGGAGGCTGTGCAACTCTTTGCTCGTTCACCTCCCCCACCAGGGACGGCGGGACCCACTCTGCCGAAGGCCCTCTGCATGTTCCCTTCTCTCTGAGGAACTGAAGTTGTATCTCTGGTGAACATACAGAACAATCTTCCTGACTCCAATACGTGGATTTTTAACACCCACGATTAGAAAGGACCACAGGTTTTTCTGCGGCTTTTCTCTATCATTTGCTAGCCCTGTGCCTGGACTGCTTTGAAAACTTCTTCTCCCTATGCCATTAACGCTCCCCACCTCCCCATCCTGCCTTCTGCCACCCTGGGATAAATGGGTTTTGTAATTCTAGCTGTTGCGTTTGGGAGACCTGGTGTTTTGACTGCTTTTCTTGAAGCACATGTACTGATGTGGGAGATCAAGGAGTAAGTATCTTAGTTGCTCCTGGTGACTCCCTTTGTAGCCATCACCATCTTGTTTCTTTAACTCAGATTACATTTTGTTCTCTCTTGCTCCACTGCAAACAAAAAACAAAAAACAAAAAAACAAAAAACAAAAACAAAAAAAAAACCCCAAGCCTAAAGAGATGGGACAGGAGGAAAGATCTCACAGCCAGATCTTCTGGGTTTTGAGGAGTGACTTTTCTTCCCCTTGAGGGGGAAGAAGCTTTTCTCACTGGTACATTCAAAGTTCCCCAACTATGGGGAAGGACCGACTTTGGACAAGTGCCTCTGCAACACAGAATGCTCAGAGAACCTGAACTTTTAAACTCTGGAGGTCTGAAATTTACTATCGGCCACTGTCGGGTCTGTCTGGTGTTTCTATTAGGTGCCACAAATAGGAACCGAAGGGGTAAATTTGTTAAACCCACTAAAACTGTGATTGGTTGGTGTTTTTCTGTCATTTTAAAGAGACCAAAATGGGGGAGGGGCAGATGTCAAACACTTGCACAATTTTAAAATATCACAATTAAATGTGAGCTGGTTTCCCAACCCCTCACCGCCCCCCCCCCCAAAAAAAATAAAAGAACTGAAAATCTTTCAAAACTTAGGTGTGTGTGTGTGAACTACTGGGTTGTTCAAGATTATTCTCTGCCTATTTTAAATTTACTTTCCTCAGAAAAATAATAAATGAGTGGGGAAATCACTCAACCACAAAGAATAAACTGGAAGCCCAAAGGAGTAGAATGATCTTTACATCCATCAGTACTGTACAAAACTCTCACTTCAAACACATATGCAATATAAACCTTAAAGCTTTATTAATTATTAGAGACTTGGATAGAAAGTCTTTTCCTGGCTAATATGAACCAAGGGATTATTACCAGCAGGAAAAGTACCCCCAAAGGGGTACTGATAAGATACGCTCTGGCTGAACCCTGTTCCCAGAACAGAATGGTATATCATAAAAGAGCAAATTGAGCAAATATGGGAAAAGTATCAAATGTAGATTAAAGTACTATTATATAGTGGAAAGAGCAATGATTTTGAATCATAAAGACAAAATGATAAAATTCTGAATCTGGCTCTGATACAACTTGGATATGTGACTTTGGAAACTTTGTTTAATTTCATTCAGCCAGTTTCTTCCTATGCAAAATAAACCTTATCGCAAACTCTATACCTCATTGGGTTGCTATGAAGATTGAAGAAGGGAACATGTGAACTACACAGTTTAGTACCCGAAACGTGGTAGGAGTGTTTGTCAATCTTAATCCCAAATTTTTCATGTTTAAGAAAAAAAAAAAAAATCAAACCAACTTTCCCTAGCACCTACACTTACCTATATTTTGGATATCAGATAATTTAGTCATTAAATCTCACTCCTTAGGTATAAAAGGGTAGTTAGGGGAAAGTTAAGACGAAAGGTGCCCAGGAAGTGGAAATGGTTCTATTCAGAAACTCCTGTCTTTATTTGCTAAAGTACTTGCAAAGAAGTGATTCCCAGGCTCTTAAATTTCACCGATCTATAAAGTTTCAGAAACTCTTAGGAAACATCACAGGGTTGTCAACCTTGTGAACTGCCTGATTAGGAATTTTTTTAAAAAACAGAGACTATCATCACCAACACTTTCTACAAAGACAATACAAACAAGTAGAAAGTAGGAACTATATTAGCACTAAGCACAGCCCCTCTAATTGAACAGAACTTAGCTTCATGAAAACTTCAGTATATTTGCTATTTTTTTTTCATTACTTTGAGACCATTCAAACTTTGACAGGGGACAGCATTTGAGAACTACTATGTATCCCAGCATTAACCAGTTTCAAAACCGCCATCTGGCACTTAAAGAACCACTACTATAAAACATTCAGAACACAAGGACAAGAAGTTTTTCCTTTATAGGAACAAAGGAAAAAACTGGTTCCAAGACCCATTCAGGCCTACGTGAAGAAACAAGTATTTTCCATAAATCTGTTGGCTCGTTACACACTCACCACGGACAGACTTCTGGAACCAAAAAGTGAAGCAAAGGCTCCCTCTGCTGACAAGTAGACAAAGAATCTAACCCTATCCAAAGGCAGTTGACTTCTTTAAAATCTTCACATACTGACTGGGTGTAACCTGTGTTTTACTATTCTCTAGCAAAGACCAGTTTTACTTTATGTCGTAAAATACTAGAATATAGTTACATCTGATATGAATGTGAAAAATATGTATAACATGGTAACACTCCTAGTATAATTCAATAAATCTTTTTAAACTAGCTTTCGAATTTCTTGGTTTCTGCTTTATGCTCTAAGGGTTAACTGAGCTACGATGTCATACAAAGAGGAAATGAAAGAAGGCTAAAAAATTAAGGTGGGTTTCAAGAGATCATGTGGAACAAAGGTAGCAATCAATGGACGCCTTGACGACCTCTCACCGAAGTTTCATGAGACTGACGCAAGCCAAATAGAGACTTCAAAATTAATAATAATAGCAGTTTACAAGCCCTGGACCACTCACTATTAATATGTCCAACTCTAGCATCTGTTCTGTAACTTAAGAAGGTCAAGAAGTATTGTTCTTATTCAAATGTGGAAAGACCCAAGGCTCAGGAAAGTTTGATGATTTGATAAGGACACACAACTGGTAAACAGCAAGGCCAAAACTCAACCCTGTATGTCTTCTAATCTACAGTCTGTTTCTCCAGCTGAAAACTATGCATAAAGTAGGTACCCTAATGACAATCTCTAAACCTCTTTCTGATTTCAAATTTAACATGGCCTATCATCACGACTGTACTTTGTATGCTTATAAACAACATCAGATTTAAATACAAAATGTTAAATATTTCACTTCGGCAGACAAAATTCGATATAGCTGCTTGTTAAATTTTTTGTTATGATTTCTTTATTTATTCTCGTCTTATTTCCAAAGAATGGCTTGCAAAGATAAATAAAATTAAATAGATTGTAAAATAAGTAGATGAGAATAGCAAATAAAACCAATTCTACCACTAATATTATTAAATAGTTGGTTAAAAGTAGCATTTTTAAGTACATCAATATATTGCCAAAAAAATACAAAATAAAGTTCAGAAGCCAAACACCAAGTGAAAGTGAGAACTCACAAAGGCAAACAGAGCCCCTGGGGCCTTTTCCTGCACCAGACATTTAGCTTCGGTTTCCATAGTCTCAAATGACATATGGTAAAGGAGAAAAACTATGGGGCGCACTCCATGTGGGGAATCTAGTTGATCCTGTACATTATCTTCTTCACTCGGTACAAAGCTAAGTCCACAAAAGGCTCTATCTACCCTTGCTGTAAGGAGAATTTAGAACTAGCATTCTTCCTCAAGCCCAAGAGAAATCAAAATAAAATGTGCATCTCAAAACTTGGAATCAGATTAAAAAATCTTTCCTAAGAATTCATAAACCCTAAGCTGATCTTAATGCGGGTTTTCAGACCAAATTTCACTCTATTGGCTTCTCCAAAATGACTCAATCTATGAATTTACTATAAAGTGATTCTCAGTTAGAAGCACCACCAAGCAACTGACAAAAGAAAACTCAAATCTTTGAAGGAACACACCAATCATCCCCATGGATAAAATTCCAAAGAACATTACCTCAAAGGCAAAATCACAATACACAAGGAAGTAAAGGCAATATGAGCAAGAGACGGCAAAAATAATAGAAAACAGAATCAGAATTGTAAGGACTCTATATGCCAAAATTACCAATTTCAGTAGAATATAAAAATACTACATTTTATGGTTAAAAAATAAAAACTTGCATTAAAAATATAATTAATAGACTTTATTAATGACCAAGCAGATTTTTAAGGAACAAATAAACTTTGATACATTAAAAATATAACAATTAAACTTAACAAAATTTATGAAACTCCAAGAGGATTTTCGATAGAAATTAGTCTGTAAATAGCAGTGATTTAGGAAATGGAAACTAAATCTAAGGAAATAATCTAGAATGCATTAACAAGAAACACAGATATAGAAAATACGAGTGAAGTTAAGAGACATTGACAATACAGTAAGATGGTCTAACATATATCTAATTGGATTTTCCTCAGGAGATAATGGAAAAAATATGGAAGTGGCAACATTCAAAGGATTAACGGCTGAGTATCTTCCAGAATTGTTGAAAGGTTCCAATTCTAAGATCCAGTTTCAAGCCGAACAAATTCTAAGTAAGATAAATAAAAATAAATCCTCCCTAGATACTGACAGAGAAACTTCAGAACACCAAAGACAAAGAGAATCTCTTAAAAGCAATAAGAGAAAAAAGTTAACTAGAAAAATAATAATAGCTACACTGAAAGCTGACTTCTTAACACCAATAAAAGCCAAAATAGAGCAGAATATTATCTTTTGTGTAGCAGGAAAAATAACTGTATACCCAGGCTTCCTCCCATCTGCCCCCAAAATAATTTTAATGTAATAATACGAAGATCCATACACAGCAGCAAGCAAAGCGGTTAGGTTCCTCGCACACTGACTCTAACTCAACTTTCAGATCTTAACTTCCTTAGGAAGGCCAAATTAAGAAAATGTTTTAGAATCATAGTGTAGGAAAGGTCTTCATAAGAATGATACAAAGATCAGAAGCCATAACAACAACAACAAAAAAGATTAAAACATTTAACATCATAAAAAATCAAAACATTTGTACAACTAAGTAAAGGAACAAAGTTAAAACAAAATTTTTTTACAATTATTTTAAAGGATGAAAATATAACATGTCATTCTTGGCCATTGAACGAAGATTTTGAACATTTAAAAAAATAATACCTAGTGTAGGCACAGATGCTACTCACAGATGAGAAAAGGGGTATGTTGGGCCCATCTCTCCGATATAATTTATGTGTACCAAAAGTTTTTCATCCCAATTATCAAGTTCTGAGATTTTACCCCAAAGAAATATCAGAGACAAACACAGAGATTCAAATACTGGTAATTCATGTCCACAGTATTCTTTTATTTTCTTATTTTAATCTCAACCTCATTAAAGTATAATTGACAAAATCGTAAGGCATTTAAAGCTCATATTGTGGGGATCTGATAATAAGTACACATAGTTTAAGGATTCCCCTCATTTAGTAAATTAACGTATCCATCACCTCACCTATTTGTCTTCTTCGGTGGGGACAAAATAAGTTCTACTCTCTTAGCAAATTTCAATTATATAATACAGGGTTAACTACAGTACCCATGTTTTACATTAGATCCTCAGACCTCATTCATTTCATAGATGACACTTTGTACCCTTTCACTGACCTCCCCCTAATTCCCCCATCCTCCGGCCACTTTCCTGCTCTTTGTTTCTATGAGTTTGGCTTTTTTTAAATTCCATATAAGTGACACCATGCAGTATTTATCTTCCTCTGTCTGGCTTTTTTCACTTGGCATAATGCCCTCAGGTCCATCCATGTTGTTGTAAATGGCAGGATCTCTTTCTCATGGCTGAATAATATTCCATTGTATGTATCTACGACATGTAATTTATCCATTCATGTCTGTTGGTCCATACCTCACCTACTATGAATAATCCTGCGATGAACATAGGAATGCAGCCACCTCTTCAAACTCCTATTTTCATTTCCTCTGGATATATACCCAGAAGTGGGATTGCTGGATCACATGGTAGTTATATTTTTTAAAATTTTTGAGGAACCTCTACACTGCTTTCCACAATAGCTGCACCAATTTACATTCCCAACAAGAGTGCATTTGGGTTCCCCTTTCTCGACATCCTTACCAACACTTGTTACCTCTTGTGTCTTTTTGATAATAGCCATTCGAACAGGTGTAGAGTGATATCTCATTGTGGTTTTGATTTGCATTTCCCTGATCCTTCATGATGTTGAGCATTTTTTCAAATACTTGTTCAGCATTTGTATATCTTCTTTTGAGAAATGTCTATTCAGTTCCTCTGCCCATTTTTTAATCAGATTGCTTTTACTGCATTGAGTTGTATAGGTTTTTTATATACTTTGAATATTAACCCCTTATTTTATATATATATATCTTTCCCCATTCCATAGGCTGCCTTTACATTTTGTTGATGGTTTCCTTTGCTGTATAGAAGCTTTTTCATTTGATGTTGTCCCATTTGGTTCTTTTGTTTATTTTTTTCGGCAGTGAATATTTTTAAATTTGCAAGTATGCTCATGAACGCATTTTTGTTATAATCACTGCAATAATATAGTCCAAGAGAAGGTTGCTTTTTGGCCCCACCCAATCCCATTTTTCTTTCCAAAGAGTTTATCATAAATAAAATAAAAATAATAACTTTAGATTATCATTATTTTCTCTATATAAAATGTATGTTAGCTACCCCTTGCTACTCTTATGCTAACTTTGATCATCAGGCAACTTTACTTTGAGCATAAAATTTCTAGTATTTCTATTTACCTTTTGATTTTTGTGGTGCTAAAATGTTATTTTCTTTCCTGTTATATTGAGATATAATATTTAAAAGTTAGTAAAATATATCCTAAGGGTTCCACCACAAGGAAAAAAGTATTTTTTAAAGTATTTTTTTTCTTTTTCTTTTTTGTATCTATATGAGATGATGAGTGTTAACTAAATTTATTGTGATAATCATTTCACAATATACGTAAGTCAGATCGTTTATGCTGTACATCTTAAACTTATACAGCGTCGAATGCCACTTTTTTCTTTTTGCTTTAGTTGTCTTTGCTTTTGGTGTCAAATCTAAAAAAAATCACTGCCAAAGCCAATGTCAAGTAGCTTACCTCCTATGTTTTCTTCTAAGAGTTTTATGGTTTCAGGTCTTACATTCAAGTCTTTAATCCGCCTGGAGTTGGTTTTTACATATGGTGTAAGATAGTGGTCCAAGTTTCATTCTTTTGCATGTGGCAATCCAGTTTTTCCATGAACACCGTTTACCGAAGAGACAATCCTTTCTCCATTGTACATTCTAGGCTCATTTTTCATAAATTAATTTCTGAGCTCTCTATTCTATTCCACTGATCTGTGTGTATCCTTTTATGCCAATACCGTATTGTTTTGATTATTATATAGTTTGAAATCACAAAGTGTGATGCCTCCGGCTTTGTTCTTCTTTCTCAAGATTGCTTTGACTACTTAAGGTCCTTGATGGTTTCATAGAAATTTTAGGATGACCACAGAATTTTTCAAAGCAAAATATCAGAAACAATTCTACCAACAACAGTATATCAGAGAATTTCTACAATCATTTAGAATTATATTGAAGTAGAATGTTTATTGATTTTATAAATGCTCATATTGTTAAGTGATAAAAAGATCTTAAAAGAATAAATAACAATATGAATCCAGCTTTACAGCATAAAAATTCAAAGTAAAAAAAAAATTAATAAACTAAAATAGTCATAATAATTTGTTAGTTCCAAGTTGACAAAAACAGAGATTATTTTACTTCCCTCCTCCATATAAACCTCATCTAAAGTTTTTATATGTGAATGTGTCATTTCAATTTTTTAAAAAACTTTTTCTTGGGTGGGGCAGAAATCCATCAAATTCCTCACGATTCCTAAAGTTCAGACCCACCAATGATTGCCTCTGCCATGGTATATAAAATTATATATATACACATATATAATTATATATATATAATATATATTATAAATTATATACATAATATATATTATATATTATATGTATATAATTTTTATACATACACATATATATATACATACACACACACATATATATTAAAAGCATTAGATATATATTAACAGAGATGAATTATGACAAATACATAGGCATAATTCTTTGTCATTAAAAACAAAGTAGGTTTATACTTACTGACATGAAAAGACAGTCACGATATGCAAGGCGAAAAAAGCCAAGTTGAGCAGTATAACCCATTTTGTTTAAAGTGTGTATGTTTAAATAGAAATGAATATATAAAAGTTAATGATGATCAATAAATTTAACAGTAACCCAGGGATATGTCATTCCTTTTTGATTCACTTAACTGTATTCTCTAATTTATAAACAATTAACATAGTAGTAGTGTTATAAGAGAAAATACTCCTTAAAGCAGTTTCATTACATGAAAAGGAGTTATATATCTAACATCACTAATAATTGTAAATAGTTTCTAGTCACATAAAGTAAGTGAAAAGTTAAAGAAACTTTTTACGCGACGTCATATATATGAAATTTCATATACAGAGAGAGAGAAAGAGTGAGAGAGAGGAAGGGAGAGACAGAGACGGAGAGAGAGAAGCCAAGTGTTTCAGGGAAAGGTCATCAAGAGTCTCGACTGCCCAGGCAAGCAGCTCCGCCTCACCTCCGTACATGTGCACGCGAACTCCACTGCTTTGCACATGTCAGTGCACAAATATTTCCATCTTCAGTCACGTGTGTGATTTTAAAAGTCCAACCAATTTCGTCAAGGACAAAAAAGTTGCTAATAAAGCCAAAAACTTAATTTAACATCATTCTGACAGAAGCTGCTGTATTTTAACGCACCTTTATAAAACCCACAAAGCAAGCATTATAATGGAAGAGAATGCCACGAAACTATTAAAATGATGACTTTTAACCTTTTGAATATACAATAGGGAGTCAACAGGTTTTTTAAATCCCGAGGCCCAAATGCACTATGAGATTTATAAGAGAAAACTCCACTCGCAAGTTCAAAACTCTGATTGCTTGAAAGTAATAATAAATTCCCCAGGTGAAACACTGGGCTCTGGCTTTAATTAGAAGTAAATGTGCTAAGACTGTCACCTCCTGCTGAAGAGAAAGTCAAGTCCTTCATGACCTACCTTCAAGTGACCTCACATCTGACTCTTGTCTTAAAGAGAAAAGAGGAAGAGAAAAAAATACATATTCTCGCGTGGAAAGGTAAGTGAAGCCACTTAAACTAGAAAGTAAAACATGCTGTTTTTGGATCCATATTCTGAAATAACTAGTAAAACCCCTTACTTGAGAGCATTCCTCTAATAAAAATATTTAAAAATACTTGAATTTGACCTCAAAAACAAAGGAAGTCAAAGCTAAAATGCATGGGACTACATCAAAAATAAAAAGCTTCTGCTCAGCAAAAGAAACCCTCAACAAGGTAAAGAGACAACCATCTGAATGGGAAAATACATTTGCAAGCAACACTTCCAATAAGGGCCTAATATCCGAAATATACGAAGAACTCATACAACTTAACAACAACCACAACAACGATCCAATCAAAAAATGGGCAGAGGACCTGAACAGACACTTCCCTAGGGGACATACAAATGGCCAACAAATATTTGAAAAGATGCTCGACATCACTAGCTATTAGGGAAATGCAAATCAAAACCACAAAGGGATACCATCTCATACCTGTTAGAATAGCTGTAATCAACAGGACAAGTAATAACAAATGTTGGAGAAGATAAGGAGAGAAAGGAACCCTCATACACTGCCGGTGACACTGCAAACTGGTACAGCCACTATGGAAAACAGTAGGAAGTTTCTTCAAAAAACTAAGAATTGATCTACCATACGATTCAGCAATCCCTCTACTGAGTATTTACCCCCAAAGACTTAAGATCCCACATCCAAAAAGATATTTGCACACCGACGTTCATAGCAGCATTATTCACAGTGGCCAGGACATGGAAGCGACCGAAGTGTCCTACAACAGATGATTGGCTAAAGAAGTTGTGGCACATATACACAATGGAATGTTACTCAGCCATAAGAAGAGATGAAATACTGCCATTTGTGACAACATGGATGGACCTCAAGATAATCATGCTAAGCGAAATAAGCCAGACAGAAAAAGTTGAAAATCGCATGTTATCACTTATATGTGGGATAGAAACCTAAAAGCAACAAATGAGCAGGACAAGCAGAGACTCATGGATGTGGACTAGTGGTTACCAGAGAACTATAGAGTAGTGGTTAGTAGTGATGTAGGGGAGAACGGGGGAGGTAGACAGGGTAAAGGGGGTCAAATATAGGGGGTAAGGGGAGAGTGAAGTGGGTAGAGATCAAATATATGGTTGCTGAAGAAAACTGGACTCTGGATGGTAATCACACAATAGAATATACAGATGTCAAATGATAATGTACACCTGAAAAATATATAATTGTATTAACCAATGTTACCCCAATAAACTTAATTTTAAAAATCATAAAACAATTTTTAAAAATTAAAAAAAAAACATACTTGTCACAAGTCAAATTCAAAACCAGAATATATCATTGCAGAATATATCAGCAATGATAATTTCAAGGAGAAAAAAAGTAAGAGTACATTATAAAACCACTACTTTTACTATCGCCCATTCAAATTCCTCTGATGAAACAACAATGTTGAAAAAAAATCAGTATTTCCCAAGAACTTTGTTTTTCTCCATTTCTTTCAAATAGCCATTCTGATATTTAAACCTTGAAAATGTCAAATCTTTTAATATTTATGTGCACGTGTATTTATATATGTATACACACATATGTATACAAAAATACACATAATTATATAGAATTCTGACTCAGCCAATTCCTCACCTGTAGGATAGTAATATCATCTACTCCACAGGTTGTTTTAAGAATTAAATAGAAACCTGTAAAGGCACCTGACACAGTATCAGATATATAACTATAATCTGCAGTCAAAAAAATTTGTTTTTCTTAGCCTTGGGAAAGACAATAGCAATTTCAAAGTTAATAGTTTTTATTAAAAAGGTATATTTAGTCTTCGGCCATGCTACTCTGAACAAGCCCGATCCCGTCTAATCTCGTAAGCTAAGCAGGGTCAAGCCTGGGTAGTACATGGATGGGAGACCACCTAGGAAGACCAGGTGCTGTAGGCGTAAAAAATAAAAAAACAAAGAATTATAAGCTGAAAAGGTCTTTGCACTCTATGAGGTCAACCAAGGGTTGCCTTGCCTAAAAAGATAATAAATAAAATTTTTAAAAAATATATATTTAGCACAAAAAAAAATCTGAAGTTGTCTTGTTTTTCCCTTCTTCAATCAAATATATTCTTCATCTAAGATATTTTAATAGTTATTTACTGACTTCCTATTTTGGGATGCCAGTTATATAATACCAAATCCTTTAATATGATGTAAAATAAGACATTAGTCAATAAATCGCTAATAACTCCAAAAAAGTCAGCAAAAAATTAATGAAATCTCCCCCTCTCCTAGATAAAATAAGATTCTGAACAGATTATTATTATTTGTAATTTATAAAAATGTATTTGTGATCTGGTAACATCTTACTAACTACTTGAAATCAGTCAAAATTGCTATGGTACATTTTAAGAGAAAAATAAGAAAAACAAAAATAAATTAGTACTTTAGCATCATCAATGGCCACCTAAACTATCAATGCCAGATTCAGATTTAACCTCTAAGATTATTTCAGTTTTCCAGACAATGTCTCTTTTCTCAATTCCCTCTGTTTCTCCAATAGACACGAACTGCTTCATTCTGGGAAAATTCTCATTGTTAAATTATTAAAAGTTTAAGTCAATGAACAAATGCTTCTCATTACAAAATTCAATCACTGTAATAGAATTATGGATTTAACATGTAAAGGCCTGAAAGCATTTTCTAAACAGATGAATTGTTTGAGAGTTACTACTTTCCTTAGGTTTGCCTACATGGAAACACATGTTTTTTCAATTATTTAGCAAAGACTATGGCTTCTGTTCAAACCTAGATTTTATTGTTTATAAAATTAGAAACAGATACAAATATGCATACACACATAAACATATACACCTAGACTATATATTACATATAAACAGTTGAAAGGTTTAATGTGTTATGTAAGATGGTACTTTACCCATGTATAATGAAATTAACGTTAATCTTTCAGAATGATAATTCATTCATAAACAAGCCTCTTAATCTCACAGATATCCTTGTACATGCTATCACGATTATTTATACAATTCAGTCAAAATTAAGTAAAAATACTGGTGAGCTCAAGCACCTTTATTTTTTATCAAGAATTGTTTATATGAGATTGGATTAAACATGGCGGAGTGAGAGACATTCCCAGATCTCTCCCCTTAAAACAGCAATAAGCTAAACATCTAAAACTCAATAAAAACACCCAAACTGCACACCGGCATGTCTGAGCATGAGATCTGTGCATAAGAGCTACCACAGGTCAAAACCCCAGGTGTCAGGCGGTGGACTCTTCCCCCATACCCTCCAAGATAGAATGCCGGGGAACCCCAGGGAAATCTAGCAAATGTTACTGAAGCCGTCACTAACACTGACGGGAACTGAGACTAAGGGTAGCAAGCATGAATAAACGTCTATGAGGAAAAAAAAAGACATTATTATAAGACTTTATATAAAACAGAGATCCAAGAGACTTCAGTGCCACCTACTGGAAACCAAAAGAAAAACACCTTATTTGCAACAGGCTAAAGATCATTATATAACAAATCTTTCTGGAAAAGAAAAGCAGAACACACTTCTATTAATGCCCATGCAGAGAAATAGTCCATTAAACACCATGAACAGCCAAGAGGACAGGGTATCTCAGAAAGAAAGAGAAAAATCTCCAGAAAATAAGCTTAGAGACATAGAAATATGTGACTTAAATGACAAAGAATTCAGAATGGTACTTCTGAAAAAAACTCAATGAGATCCAAAATGAATCATATCAACAATTTCGGGAACTGAAAAAACAACTAGATGAGCAGAATGAGTTCTTTAGCAAAGAGATTAAAACCCTCAAAACAAACATTCCGGAGATAAAGAACACACTGCAAGAGTTGAAAAATAAAATAACAAGCTTGAGAAACAGAGTTGATAAAA
Source organism: Rousettus aegyptiacus (assembly GCF_014176215.1). Taxonomy (NCBI): domain Eukaryota; kingdom Metazoa; phylum Chordata; class Mammalia; order Chiroptera; family Pteropodidae; genus Rousettus; species Rousettus aegyptiacus. The sequence continues at coordinate 38,994,452 of NW_023416288.1, read as the reverse complement.
TGGAGGAAAGGATCAGTGATATCGAAGACAGAAATCTAGAAATAAGTCAGAAGGAAGAAGAGAGAAACTGAAGAATGAAAAATAATGAAAGAGAAATACAAGAACTTGCTGATACCATAAGGAGAAGAAACATAAAAATATTGGGAATTCTCGAAGGAGAAGAAAAGAAGCAGAGACTAGAAAGCATTTTCAGACGAATAGTTCACAATAACTTCCCAAATCTAAGAAATGAGCGAGAGCTTGAAATTTACGAACTCAATAGAACACCACTTATCTCAACCCAAAAAGACCTTCACAAAGACACATTGTATTGAAATTATCAAAAATCAATGACAAAGACAGAATTCTCAGGGCAGCCAGGGAAAAGAAGACAGTAACCTAAAAAGGAAAAACCATCAGATTATCGTGGGACATCTCAGCACAAACTTTACAAGCCGGAAAAGAGTGGAATCAAATATTCAAACTATTAAATGAAAGGAACTACCAGCCAAGAATAATGTATCCAGCCGTGCTCTCCTTTAGATACGAAGGAGGAATAAAGATCTTTCCAGACATACAAAAATTGAGGGACTTCTCCATTATGAGGCCTGCACTACAGGAAATTCTGTAAGGGGTCAGCTCACCTAAAACAAAATGACAAAAAATATACATATGTAATTAGGAATAAGGCGATAAAAGCAGGCTGATAAAAGCAGAGGAGTGCAACCCTTACTAGGAGCCGGGCATCATAAGCTTAAAATAAAAAAAGATTTGCTATAGCAATATAGTAGTGAACGTTCGGCATACCTAGGGACAAACTGAGACAACAATGACTGAAAAGGGGAGGATTCGAAGGTCCAAATTCACAAAGAGGACTGGAGACAACGCACGCGCAGAAGAAGAGGGCCGACTTTATATATGTGTAACTATCCTTTACATGTTCGTAATGGTAACCACGTGCCGAAGATTCAGAAGAGACGTCTATAACATAAAACAAGAAGGACCAGAGGGAAACCCCACAAAACCCCACCAAAGGACAAGGAAGCAGTGGGGCTGCAAACCGGCACGGCCGCTACGGACGACAGTACGAAGCTCCTTCGAAAAACGAAGAATTGATCTACCATACGATCCAGCAATCCCTCTACTGAGTATTTACCCCAAAGACTTAAAATCCCACATCCGAAAAGATATTTGCACACCGACGTTCATAGCAGCATTATTCACAGTGGCCTGGACATGGAAGCAACCGAAGTGTCCTACGATAGATGACTGGCTAAAGAAGCTGTGGCGCATACATACGATGGAATACTACTCAGCCATAAGAAGAGATGAAATACTGCCATTTGCGACAACATGGATGGACGGTGAGATAATCATGCTAAGTGAAATAAGCCAGACAGAAAAAGGTGAAAATCACATGATATCACCCATATGTGGGACAGAAACCTAAAAGCAACAAATGAGCAGGACAAACAAAGACTCATGGACATCAACTATAGACTAGTGGTTACCGAGGGTAGGGGGTTGGGGAGGAGGGAGAAAGTAGATGGTTAAAGGGGATCGAATATATGGCAGCTGAAGAAAACTGGGCTTTGGGTAGTAAACACACAATAGAATATACAGACGTCAATTGATAACGTACACCTAGAAGTTATGTAATTGCATTACCAATGTTACCCCGATAGACTTAATAAAGAAAATACATAATAAAAAAGTTTGCCATTTTAACCATTTTTAAATGTACAGTTCTGCGGCATGAGGTACTTTCACGTTGTTGTGCAATCATCACCACCATCTATCTATCTGCAGGACTTTTTCATCTTTCCCGCCTGCAGCTCTGTACTAATTAAACACTCACTCTCCATTCCCTCTTCCTCCCAGCCCTGGCGACCAGCATGCTTGCCTCTCTATGAATCCCACTAGTTCAGGAATCTCGTGTAAGAGAAATTACACAGTATTTGTCTTATTATGATCGGTGTATTCCACTTAGCGTGTCTCCAAGGTTCGTCCATGTCGTAGCATACGTCAGTAGTTCATTCTCTTTTAAGGACAGAAAAACACATCTACAAGACACCGCAGGTATGCAATAAGCAATATCCAGATTGTGGGAATAGGATAAGTGAATCTATTCAACAAATAAGATACAGAGGAGAGAGAGTGAAGAGGAGAATCTAATTTTAACCTATTAACATATTTTAAAGCAATTAAAAATTCACTCTAGTGTATGAACAGTATAAAAAACCTTTATCTTCAGTTACATAAATTACCTGAAGTACTCTAGATTTATTCCAAAATTACAATGTTCTACAATTTGTCTAGCAACAAAATGGGTAATGTAAAAGCAAGGGAATTATTTAATCAAGGATATAACCTCCCACAGTAGAAAGCAGTTTTTTCTTGTTAAAATGAAATGACCACAGGAAACATTTTAATTCCGAACTGAACTGTTTTAAGATAAATACTTTTTGCGGGGAGTTCACTGTACTTGGTGATTTCAATCTTATGTATTTTTTATAAATCAAATATGATTAGTATATTCATTAATTCCATACATTAACTATTTGTCGTATGTCTGGAATTGGGCTAGGTACTAGAGATTAAAAACATAAATAAAATATAGTCCTTGATCTCAAGGAAGAAATACTGGGGTCAAGAAATACTAAAACAAATCATTACACCATAACTTAACATGCAATAAAGGTAATGTATAAACAAATTCTGTAGAAATAAACAAGTAAGCAAAGCAGTAGGCCAGACCAGGAAGACTTCCTGGAAAAGGCTCTGGCTGCTGTTGATAACCCATAAGCTGGTAACTACAATCAGGACAGGAGCAGCTGCGTGTGCAGAAAGCCTTTTGCTAAAATTCATGAGAGGATTTAGATTTTCAACTCACACTTTAGAAAAGGTACATGACTTTAATTTTTGTAGTTGTAAAACAAATATCTTAGTTTAAATCAAAACCATGAAACATGATTTCTCTCCCCTTATCCTTAGCCAAGTGAAATTTTATAACTCGCATTTAAAAGGTGGGCTTGGAGTGTTTCATTTACTATTATTCCATGCTAATTTCAGAATTAAGAAGGGCGTTAGCATTTGTTTAGTACTAGTCAAATGTAAATTGATAAGCGCATGAATTGGATCACTTCCAATAAGCAAATAATATATGCACAAAAGAAGGTATCACATAGAACTTATTCCTTTACTAATAAATCACAGGGTTCATGCCTGATAATCAATGAGCTCCACAATTCATAAACATGATAGTGATCAAAACTGCTTAAATCTTGCCTGTACGTTTGCAGACACAATTGTGTACAAAGTAGTTTCATATACAACAGGAATTACTACAATGGTAAGGACTCGGTCTAACCAAAACAGGGCTCTGGCAAACATAAAAACAGATCCCAAGGGCAGGTTGATTGGGAAGAGCCCCACCATCCCAACCCCAGAAAGCTGCTCGCATAAGGCAACAGAGAGTCAGTCAAAAAATATCAGTGACATCTGCTCTAACCATCCCTCAACATGGAAATGTCTTTTTTTTGTGTGTCGTGATACCTAACTTAAAAACTCCTCTCATTTTAAGATACGTTGCCCCAACTGTGAAACAATACAAGTGTGAAAGGTGCTCTCTGCCACTTATCAGCTATATAAGACCTTAAGGCAACATCTTCAACCTTAGTTTCCTCATCTGGATAATGAACTATGAGTATGCACTCTCAGCAAAATGCCTGGTACATAGTAAGCACTCAATGAATGTTGTAAAGCCTTCGACTGGCATAGGTGATTACATGAGGTCTGTTAATTACCAGCAATGTACTTGGCACAAGTCATTATGTAACTCACGTTGGTTTCTTATATTCGTTTCTTTTCTTTCTCAGGGCGAGGACACTAGCATTTATTTATCTTATAACTCTAATGGTACCTAGCAAAGAGTTTCACAAAAGAAGCCTATGGTAAATCCTAACTAACTAAAAAGTCTTATGTAACTGCTTCTGAATACTCGCCAGTCTCTCAATGCCACATGTGGTTCATAAACTCTGGCTTCACCAGTCCAGTTACTGCACACTACGAAAATAATACCCTACATTTACAGAAACGGCTTCATTAGCAGGAGCTTAAGCCACTTCTAAATAACAGTTCATTGCTGACAATGACTGGATCAGGCAACTATAAAATCATATTTTGGGGGAAACCCAAGCCTAAAAGAGGATATGTTTTATACCAACAAAGTCAGTCAATGGCAAAAAAAGGACTCAAACTCAGAAATTTTTGCCTTGAGAGTTTTTTCCTAGCTCAGATTGCATTTCCTCAAAGAACAAAAGTTCATTGATTCGCATCAATTTTCCAAGTCTTCACTCAGTAAGTATGAAATCCATATACAGTTGTGATTAAATATTTATAAAAGGAACAATGTCAAATCTTTTCTTTATTAAGCTATACCAATGTATCTTTCTCTGTAATGCCTGAAATTGATACTAAGTCTTTTTGCTTTTTTAGGAAGGTTGGTTTATTATATTAAGCATCATTATTTTTAAACCTACTACAAATAGAATAAATTTAAATTGTACACAAAATTTAACATTTTCATCCTATGAGCTTTTTATAGTTCATCTTGTTTCCTTTGGCCATTTGCTTTTAATGTGCAACCAGTGAATAGTGGTTTTTTTTATGTTTCACATTAAAAAATGCAGTCTTCCAAAAGCTCAGCCAGAAATGTCCATTTCAGAATGCTCATTCCAGCCAGTTGGCTTTGTCAGTGACATACGTGCAAAGTGAAAATGTAACGCATAGCGATTTTCTGCAGGTCAGATGGAATCACTTAGCATGCTCAACGTGGTCTCCAGTCTATGCCTCCAGAGCAATGTCCTTCGGCCAGCAAGCGGTGCTTTCAAGCATCAGACCAGCTACCGTTGTTTGAACACTAGTGCCTCCACATAGTTGGAATAAATGTGCATTCTGAGAATTATGTTATTCTGTACTAAAATATATTTGGAACATATTTGCATTATAAACATTGTATGGAGTCAATATAAAATTTACGTAGTGTTTGGAGAGCTAAAATTTCTGAATTTTAATCATTTCCTCTGTTTTCAAAATTTAGGCCCAAAACACTTCACAAATATAATAATGTCCCATGTGAGCGGCAATGCTAAATGTCCCCCCCAAAAAAGGCATTTTTTATAGTATTAAAACTTTAGGAACTGCAAATAATCTTAAATGTGGTCATTTCTGTCATATAACAAATGATGATTAACATACAGCCTTTTTAGTAAAAACTACCATAAATAAATACATCAATGTATGAGAAAATTTCAATTATTAAAAATAGAGAATCGAATTTCACCAAATATAGTCATTGTTTTTCCAAGGGTTGCCTTCTAGTTGGTAAACTGTTTTTAAAAGAAGGGTAATCCCAATATTACAAAATGATCAATAAAACAAAAAGCAATTTGGTCCATCCAAGAAAGTTTCCTTCATGAGTGTCAAGAACCGAGGATAACATATGCATCTACTGCATCAAAGAAGGTCAAAGTTCTCACAAAAACCATGACCATCAAGAAGCCAGAGTAAACTTCTTGCAGATACTAAAACTGATTTTCAATTGGTTTATTACCTGATTGCTTTTATATTCCCCATAGATCTTTTATTTTTTGAAAAATCAAGGATTCTTTTTATTATGAAAAGGCAATTCATATTTTTTTTTACTCCAGTGGTTTGCTACCCTGAATGGAATATAATACCCATTTTTGTATGAAAAATAGTTATTTCTCTTGGTATAGAAAAACCAATCTCTTTCCGTGGTAAAGAGAAAACAAAGATCAGCTTGGTTTTTTGCAAGGATAGGACTGAGGCCTAGATTTGGAACCAGAATCTTGTGTCCACCATCAGTAAATAATTTCTACTACTAATGGAAAAACTATTCTATTTTTTATAGCAATACTGGGAAAGGGGTTATTCTTATCCTTATTCAAAGCAGAAGTGTAGATGTCATTATACTAGCCAAAGGACAGTGTGTACATTTGACAATGTATGTTTAACAAGGACACAGAAGGCCTTGGTGGTATAGTGTCAGAAGTACATGCTGCCTTGTGAGGGATCAGAGTTCAATGACATTAAACAAAGCCTTTGATCCTCAAATGGGCAAGAATGAGGAAAGTAATTACAATGAATTACAGACGGAAATAACAACCCTTTCCCTGCCTAATGGAGAAATCAGTATTTGGGTCTTCCTTTTAACATTAGTTTCCTAAAACATTAAATTTTTCTAAGAAGAAAATTCAAGAAAAAGGGATAGGACGCAGACTAAAGAGAAACTATCTGATAATCTACATTTACATATATTTAATCCAATGATAAAATGTTCTAGAGCATCTCATCCAGCTTCCACTGTCTCTGTTGGTTCTCCATGTTGACTCCAATAAATGTGAGGAAAATCTGCAGAGCTAATTCCTCCTACCAAATAGAAGAGTGAAATGGGAGGCAAATTGGGGCACTTTGGGCCACTTATTTGAGAAAAGGTACCTCTATTCACAAATGAAAATAAGAATATGGATCCGGTCAGCAATGAATGCATTCGGAACTGTTTTCTAGTCATGGGAATAAACGTCTGTGGAACCAACCATGATGTTTTACTTAATCCCCAAACAGCAAAGGAAGATGAAACCTTTTACCGAAATTCTTCCAAATTTCCGCTTTGGAACACTGGTCTCATGAAACGCTCAGTGACAGACAGGAGTTCCATGTCCATCGAGACGTGGAAAACGGTACGCCCTGCAGCCCCTCTCAGAGGCACAGCTGCACATTTAAGCATATCGATGGCTGTAAGAGCTCCCATACAACTGTGATCGACCCAGTATTTTCCAGACGTATTTGCCCAAGAACACCTACTCCCGCACTGCAGAATCTCCATTCGGATGGACACACTTTGAGAAACTCTGCTCTAGGCAAACCAGTTGAAATCAAGCTTCTGAAAAAAATCACTCCTTCCCAAAGAAATAGGCTGTGTTGGCTCATGACATCCGCACTGCTATTCTTTTTTTTTTTTTCTTTCCTTTTTTTACCTATACTGAGAAATAACTGACAAACGTAATTGTATATTTTTAAAGTATACGACATGACGATTTTATATACTTATACACTGTGGGCTGATTATCAAGATCAAGGTGATTAACACATCTATCACTCCACAGAGTAACTGTGTAAGTGTATGTGTGGGTGTGCATGTGTGTGTAGTGAGAAGGCTTAAGATCTTACTCTCAGCAACTTTGAAGTGTGCAGTTAAATGTGTTAGTCGCCATGCTGTACACGAGGGCTTCAGAACTTATTTTTCTTATAACTGAAAACCTGCACCCTTTGAACTGCAACGTTTTATCCCCTGCACCCGCCCCCAATCACCCTTTTCCTTTTCCCTACATTCTTTTACCTTTTTCACAAGTGCCAGCTGTGAGGTCACCTTCTTGGAAACTTATCCTGACCCCTAAACCACTTTAGGTACACAACACCCTGAATTCCCCCTGTCATTTTTTTTTTTCCCTACCTAAAACTGAAGCATTATCACTCTGTTTTCCAGAGGGTCCCAGACCGAGACTTTGTAGTCAAGTTCCGATCTCGGCTCTTCCATATACTAACTTGGCAACTTAAACACATGACTTAAGCTCTCTGAATTTTCTCATATGAAAAACTGGGGTAAAATACCACCTATTTCTTATAGGTGTTTATTTCTTCATCAGTATTGCAAAGCACCTAGTATAGTATCTGAACAGTGCTCAACGATACCTGTTATTAATCATGTTAAAGTCAAAATTAAATGGTGACATTTATAAAGCCTACGAAGTCTAACACTCCTTCCTATTCATGTATTCTTGGTCAGTACTTCACCTAGTTCCATTTTAATTAAACAAGTAGGCTATTTCTTGGAAGAAAATTACCAGAAATCCAACACTCAGGGTAACAACAGATTGCAAATTATTATCTTTTGGCACTGCCAAAACTATGTAATACTTAGAAACATAATATGTGTGCTAATCAAAGGACTAGCTGAAAACAACCTTTGAAATCATAGAAGGTTATCATATGGCATTTGAAGGTCTGGGGGGCTATTCTGAGGCATCTACTCTTCTGTTAAACTTGGTTTATTTTTTTAACATTTTAAATTATAAAACTAAAAAACTGAACAGTCAGAAGAATAGCAAATAAAAAGGTAAAGTCTCCATCCTTCCTGAACTTGGCAGAGCACAAGCAGGAAACGATTTTATTCTTTCTCATCATTGTCCCTTTAAACTTGCTCTGTGGAATCGTTCTTCCTTGCTCCTGGACGAAATCTAAGGCAGATCTTAGAGCTTTTCTATTCTCTCTCAGGAAATCATGAATAACCTCGTTTTCCAAGTATTAATATGTCTAGACTCTCTTGGGGGATTTCAATTTCCAGCTAAAACAGAATAACTCCCACTGTAAGCTACTACAAACTGGACAAAATAGATCAGACTACTCCCAGCACAAGCCTATAACATCAAGAGAAGGGACGCCCATGAGGTGAGTCCCAGCACTCCCTACGCTCTCCGACGACAGGGAATTTCCACCGCAGCACAGAAGCTGGAGTTCAAGCAGAGCACAGTGGCGCCACTAAACTGAGGAGCCAGGAATCAGAATTGATGGCTGCTGAGGAACCAGGTATCTGCGGGGCAGGACACCAGAGAGAAAGGAGGCTTGCAGTGGGAGAAGCAGAAAGCTGCGAGGCGGTTCCCTGAGAGTCCCAGCTGAGCACGGAGCTGAGCATGCCATGGAGAGACTGTGCAGGATTTACCAGAGGATGACTGCTACAGGGATGGAAACGAAGCAGATCCCAGAGAAACCAGGGGTCAAGCCATGCTGGGGGATTGTGACAGCCTGGCTGAGACAATATGAAGAGACCTCATCAGTACCTTGTAAACACGGTGAGAAAGGCTGCTCCGTTAGAGTAAGGACCATGCCCCAGGGTAAGTCCAGCTCTAGACCCACCTAACAAAGCCTAAAACCAAGACCTAACAAGACCCACAGGAAAGAGTTTGGGAGCCGAGATGGCACGAGTCAAAAGAGTTTAGGAAATACCTTGAACTTTCACAAATCTGCCCTACATGAACATAAAATCAAGCATCACAAGTTCAAGGTAATCAGTTAGTAATTAAATTTGATACTTTCAGTTTTTGATTTCAGCTTTTCTGCTGGATATATTGTGGTTATAATTTGAATTTCCCTGAGGCCTAATGATGCTGAGCATCTTCTCACATCCTTATGGGGCCATTTGCATATCTTCTTTTGTGATATGTCTCTTCAAATCTTTGTACATGTTTTAAAATTGGGTTGTTTATCCTTGTACTGAGTTATAAGAGTTCATTATATATCCTGGATATACATAAATAACTCTGTTGTCATCTATATGCATTGTAAATATTTTCTCTCAGTCTGAGGCTTACCGTTTCATTTTCTTAATAGTTGTCTTTTGAAGACTAACGGATTTTAATTTTGGTGAAATATAATTTATCATTTTCCTTCTTTTATAATTAGTGTTTTGTATGCCCTAAGAAATCTTTGCCTACTCCAAGATCATAAAGATTTTCTTTTAATTTTTCTTCTACAAGTTTTATAGTTTAACATTTCATGTTAAATTTTACGAGTTTTCCTCTTGTTTTTATATTGACTTATTTTCAATTGTTAACCTAATCTTATTTTCCTGGATAAAGTCCAATCAGTCGCGATAGGTTATCCATTCTGTACATCACTAGATTCCACTTGCTAATATCATTTTAGTGTTTGTGCATCTGTCTTAATGGGGAATACTGACTATAATTTTTCCTTCCTAAAACAGCTTTGTCAGCTTTAATATCAAAGCTATATAGGCCTCGAAAAAATGGTTTGGGAAGTAGTCCCTCCTCATCTATTTTTGGAAAGAATTTTCTTAATATTGGTATAATTTTTTTCTTATACATTTAATATATTTCACCTGTGAAACTATCTAAGCTAGTCGTTTACTTTGAGAAAAAATTTATTATGGATTTTAAAAATTTAATAATACAGGGCTACTTAGACTTTTTATTTCTTATGGCAGTTTTTGGTAAGTATGGTCTTCGAGTCATTTATTTATTTCTTGTAAGGTATTAAATTATTAGTATGAAGTTGTTTGAAATGTTTCTTTATATTCCTTTTCATATCTCTGGGATCTGAAAGTGTCTTTTAAAAAGCAGAGTTTCTGCTGTGGGTTAGTGGTTACCGGAGGGAAAGGGGAGGGAGGAGGTAGACAGTGATAAAAGGGGCCAAATATTTGGTAACAGAAGGAAATCTAACTTCGGGTGGTGAACACACAATGCAATATATATACAACATACTGTAGAACTGTACACTTGAAACTTATTTGATTTTATTAATCGATGCCATCCCAATAATTTTTAATAAATAAATAAATAAAAATAAAAGGCAGTGTCTCTGGATTCAGAGAATAATGTTGGCCACCTAATTCCAAGACTCTCAAACCTTTACTCTTCTGAAAAAAATATAAAACCCCACTATACCCATGCCTTCTGCTTACTGTGAGACAAAGAACTCTGCAACCTCCATCATATGTAAAGGGGAAAAAAATTCCAATAGCTCTCCACCATCAGCCCATTACTACCAGAAACCTCAAAGTATAGAGAGTCAGAAAGGGAAGGCTGATAAGAGTCTATGAAAAAGAACAGTGGGAAGCAGAGATCTTAGAGAAAGCACGACAAAAATCAAAAGAAAAAGTGAAACGATAATGCAAACATACTCAACATGGGTTGGGACCTAAGAGTTCATGGCTCTGGCTAAAGGGAAGGAAATTGAAAGTATGTAGGATTGGAAGTGGCCGCCATAGAGATGCACTTAATTCTGAGAGCAAGCTAGCTAGAAAGAAAGAGACTGAGGTTTGTTTATTGTAGTAATATTGTCAAAAGAAATTCTAAAACTACTTGAGATGTTTTAGAAATGAGCAAATGAATGCATGTGTTGATGCTGTTGGGAGCCAGGATCCACTTTGGAAGAAGGGACATGTAAATATAATGAGGAAGGCAAGAAAGAATCACGTAGGGATAGAATGAAATTGGAGATATTAGTATGAACGCATGATATCTAAACAACGCATATGTATGTGTGTGTTTATGTACATGTATGCATGTTGATATATGTGTTTATGCACATATGCATATGTGTGTGTGTTTATATGTATGTGTATGTATATGTACATGTCTCTATTCCCTAGCTTTGTCCTCTGAAAGGGCCTAAAAGCAAAGTGACCACCGGTGTAACATGAGCATCTCTAGTATACAGACCTTCGTCTCTAATATTATTTCCCACTAAAAGGAAACAGGGTTCCTCAGAGAAACAGCTTGTTCCATGGCTGGAGCAGCACAGGTATAAGATGACCCTGGAACACCTTGCTATGCTAGAAAGTAAAGTGCTTAAAAAAAAAAAAAAAAAAAAGACGGCAAGGCACGTCACAAGGCACAGGAGCCAGGTTAAAGAGGCTCTCACTGGCCACGGCAACTATAGTTAATAGTACTGTATTGCATATTCGAAAGTTGCTAAGAGAGTAAATCTTAAAAGTTCTCATCAAAAAAAATTCCTTCTGTACGATGACAAATGATAACTAGACTTATTGTTGTGATCGTTTTTGCAATATATACAAATTCTGAATCATGCTGGTTTACAGATAAGTCTCCCTGGCATGCTGATACCAGAGGTCAGCTGTAATATCGGTTTCCCACTCCGACACAGCCTTGAAAAATGGTAAAGAAAAACCTTTCCAGTGAATTTAACTTTGAACAATAAAGCTGGTTGTCACTTCACTAGAAATGTGACATGGCCTGAGATTCCTATTAATACTGATACAAATGTACATATTGAAATTTAAAAAATAGTTTTCCAATTTAGTAAAAATAAGGACAGTCGATTTACAGTCTTTGTTACATTAAGCCTACAGAGCAGCATTTCTCACAGCATGGTCAGCTGATCTCCTGCGGCTCCTGTATAAGATTTAACTTGGGTACTTGAAACTCCAGATTCCTGGGTTCAAGCCCAAACTCCCCAAATTCGAATTTATAGACCTAGGACAAACACTTTTAGTAAGCCCTCCCAGAAAATTCTTTGCACACTAAAGTTTAAGAACCATTGTTCAAAAGCAGTGGGTTCTCAGTGTGGTTGCCCAGACCAGCAGTATCAGCACCACCTGGGAACCTATTAGAAATGCAAACTCTTGGGCCCCACCCAGTCCTACTGAGTCAGAAACTCTTGAGAGCGGGCCAGCAATCTGTGTTTCAGTAACCCTACCAGGTAATTCTGGTGGACACAAAGTTTGACAACCATAACTCTAAACTTTTGTCTTTTCTCTGTATAGCAAACATATGTTTTTTTTGTCAGACAGCATCTGTTTCCAAATTCTATGTGATCCAAATAAGACTAACTACGTTTCCAACCTGCACTGCCTACCAAAGAGCCGAGAACTTAACAAAGATGTTACCCGTAAGACCACACCATCCTCTGACCCTAGTGGTAGGCTCAAAAATGAGCATATGATCCAGCTTGAGCTATTCAAAGTCCTTGGCAGGTCTTTGTTGGGAAGAATTATCAGGAGAGACTCTTATCTTCTATTGGGATTGCTAAACTAGAGGCTGACAATGGGTAAATGGAACCAAGCACAGGACTGGGTACCACACAGACATTATCTCAGGTACTATTTTCCAGATATATTAAGTTTTGAGTGATAGTGGGAAAGCCATGTGAAATGATTTATATACTGTTTTAAGACAAAATCCGGCCTGCTAACTGGAAATAGAAAATTGGAACCTGGGCTTGTGAGAATCTCTAACAAACACTGGGTTAAAATGCTCTGATAGTAGATTATGGACTAACACGGTGTTCATCTCCTCTCTCTCCAGAAACCACAGCAGAATGACAGCAATCCAAGCATCTGCTAAACTGCCCCCGTCCTCTGAACAAAACGAATCTTATTGATAGCAATGCAAATGAAATTAGAAAACTAAGAGAGACCCCTATTAAGGGTTTACACTCCTCTCTCGTCCCCCGTAAACTATTATGCCAGGTATTACTTACCCTGCTGCCAACCATGTGCCTGAAGGTGGGATTACTCAACTGTCAGAATATTTACTGGGTCCCAGAGGTGAAATAACTTACTCCACTCTGGGGACAGACAACCAAGCTTTTTGCCCATGACTTACAGCCGAGCTTCTGTAATCATGACCTGGCAACCATTCTGACCCCCTTTTATTATTAATTCACTCAAAGCAGAAATTAAGAGCCTGTAGAGACAACCACTCACATTTTCTTTTACCTGACTGGTGACTTTGAGAACAAATTTCTACCCAATATTTTATAGATGCATTACATCGAAAGAGAAAGCACGACTTCCTATTTCAAAATAGTGAATTAAAAAATCTTAATGTCCCCATTTCCTAAAAAAAAAAAAATACCCCAAACAGCAAGGAATAAAATAAACAAACTCCTTCAAAGAAATCAGAAGACCTGCAGTAAGCCTAACCACAAGCTGTGAAGATGGAAAGAGAATGGAGAAATGGTAAACAATACAGAAGAGTAGAGCAAGGTCAAATCTAAATGCCTAAAGAATATATTTATTCACCCATAAAATTCTGAAAAGGCTCAGGAAGTGAAAGTATCAGCTACCACAAAAAGTGGGGAGAGGTGCGATCTGAAGACAAGGCAGTTGTTTAAATGTCTATGTGAGTAACAGATACGCAGACGTCCACAGGAAAACAAAATATAACCTCTAAAGAACTTACACTAAACAAGGTACTCCAGATTGGTATAAAACAGCATGCGAGTAGGAAAAGCGCCTAAGAATACAGGGATGAAGAAATAATCTAGATCCTGGATAGTCAACCCACTAACTCCCTTCCCCACCCGGCTCCAGAATACATGGGATAAGGATCATGCTACCCAGACGGGAGTTAAAGAAATCTCTAGAGAAAGAAAACCACCTCAAGAGAAAAGACCTATACACAGATATGAGTCCCCAACAAAACAGCCAGATAGTCTCCTGTCTTAAAGTTAAGCTCACCAGTTGATAAGCTCTGGCCCCTGACACCAGGAACACACAACTTGCTGTCAGCCTTCACTGCCTGCCTGTTAAATATGAATGAGTAGCCAACAGCACATGAAAATATGTTCAACGTCATTAGCCATCAGAGAAATGCAATTCAAAACCACAATGAAATACCACCACACACCCACTAGGGATGCTATAATCAAAAAGATGGACAATAACAAGCGTTGGCAAGGATGTGGAGGACCTCATCCGTGAGTGGAACCCTTGTACATTGCTGGCAGGAGTTGAAATCAGTGCTGTAACTTTGGAAAACAATTTGGCAAGTCCTCGAAGGTCAAACAGAGTTACCATGAGACTCAGCAATTCCACTCCTAATATACACCCAAGAGAAATGAAAACTTACATATGACTTGTATATGACTATTCGTAACAGCGTTATTCACAATAGCCATGAAACAGAAGATCTAAGTGTCCATCACTGATTAATAGGTAAACATAATGTGGTACATCCATACAATGGAATACTATTATGCAATAAAAGGAATGATGAGAGTACTGATACTTGCTATGGCATAGATAAACCTTGAAATTATTATAAGGGAATGAAAGCCATCACAAAAGACCTCATATTATAGAATTCCATTTATGTGAAATGTCCACAGTATGCAAATCTATAGAGAAAGTGGATTAGTATTTGAGAAGAACTGGGGAACTTAGATGGAAATGAGGAATGACTGTTAATGAGAACAATACTGTGATTTATAAGAAATATATCTGTGGTCATTCAAATGACCGAAATATATTTCTCATATATACTGGCTCTTCATCCACAATTCCTGGCTTACAGCTCCCAAAACACTTGGAATTTCCTAAGTGCTGAGAGTAACAAAGGTTATCTTTTTGTTATGTTAGTGATATGTCTCTTCGAATCTTTGTACATGTTGACCTGTCTGGGAAGAACTGCAGTGCTCGGTCCAGATGCTCGCTCCTATGAATACACAGCCCTTCTCTACTCATTCTGACATTTGAAGGTCCCCAGTTTAAGCGAGCTCCCCATCCAGTCACTTTATCCTCAAATAAAAACAACAAAACACACATGAAATAAGAAAAGCCCAAGAAAAACAAAAGAACAAAACAAAAATTATTCCAGAATAAAATGAGCATTCAAAAAGTAAAAAATTAGGGGGGAAAAGTCCCATAACTCCAGAATGACAGGAAAGTCCCCAGGAACTAGAAGGAACTGATGGATTCAGTAGTGTCACTAAACATCTAGTAAAACTTAAGGAACTAAAAGGCTATGCAAGGAAATGTATGTTTTAAAAAAAATAAAAAGGAATCCACTAGGAACATTTTCCTCTGAATAGCACAGGACATTGTACTTATAAAAAGAGAACTGGGATTCTGGTACTCTACACTGAATAATATTTACATACTTCATAGTACGTATTAACTTTTAGAGTCATCCATAGAGAAGTCGTGGAAGGCTTAGTTATAATCACAGACCAGTATATAAATATTATTAACCTTGACAAAGCAAGAATAAAGCTGAAGTTGACAGAAGTTGAGAGACTGAAGGTAGAAATAAATAATGGTAAAGATAAAATGGTTACGATCAAGGGCTTGAAAGCTGATGGAGCAAGAAACAGAAGTATCTTGTTTGTAGGTGCAGAAATAAGTAGCAACAGAAATGAGGATAGTGATATAAATGGAAGAAGGAAAAGAGGAAAGATGTGTCATTAATCAAAACCTTTATCACTGTGGTACATCGACAAAGTCTAAGCATAATGAATCCAAAAAGCAGTGGTGTGATCATATTATTTAGAGATAAGGAGTTAGCCATCAGAAAAAATACAAGCAGAAACGAGTCATCTTGGAGTGGGGGAGGGGGGTGGGGATGCTGATGTCTTCGTAAGCTTGTCATACTATTTTATTTTTGTCAAATTAATTGCACATAGTTAAAAGTTATTTTGAGTGCTTCTGTGACCTTGCAAGGTTAAAGTAAATGGTCTGTTTTTATGATATAAAAATATATCTTGCTAACACACTTCTACCATCTCTCGCCTGAGCCTGAAACTGTCATCCCTCATTTTCTAATAGCCCTGCAGTGAATTGAACCATGTTAAAGGATATCGTTAAATTCCCCCATATTCAATTCCGTTAACCAATGTCACCATTAAATAAATAAATAAATAATAGATTAAAATTTTGAAAAATTTAAAAATGAAATAAATTCCCCCACCTTCGTTTAAATTAGTACGTAAATTTGCATGGTATATAATCATTTTTAAGTAAGGGAGGGAAGAGAACGAGTAGGTGTAATATTTTTTAAATAGATGATTGAAAAGCCACAGGGTAGAAGACTGACTTCTGTACTACTTCTAGCTCATTTCCGTAACTATGTGATAAATACAAAGCGCTCAACTACTCCATAGTAAGACAAATCCTAAAGCTCTACCATAACGTATCAGCCTTTAAAAGACAGAAAAATAGAGCGATTGCCAGTTAATCTCAAAACTGGGGAAACTTTACAAGGAATGTTGTTCAGGCATATCAACGATCCTTGACTTCGGCGTCCTCATTAACTGAATAATCTAATAGGCTCAACACCTACGATCATGTGTCAAGTTTACATTTACTCCAAATAATTAATACATGGATTCCCCAACAGATAATCTATTTTACATGTTGACATCAAAACAATATGGTTTTCAGGAAGTTGGGCAGCAAAAGCAAAGAACGAGTAAGAGATGAATGATGGAGCCAATTTCCCAAGTTTCAAAAGAATTTGTCACCATCTTTCAAAAAGAAAAGAACCATTGATTGTGTTCCCAAATTATATTATGTGTTGATCAATTCAAGAACAGCCTAATACTGCTGAGAAAACCACAGAATAACAGGATTTTGAATAATCTTTCACTGAAAGGCAAAAGTTAAGAGAACCATTCCTTACGAGAACTAGCGACAGCAGACACATTAATAGTGTTAGGCACTGTTCCTAATATATCAGGACCCACATTAAAACCACTGCTTAAGTCTAGAAATGGTCATAACAAATCTTTCAACCTTCCAGCATAAAAGTCAGTTGATAATTTTTTTGTCTAACACCTAATAAAACTCATTCTTCTAAAATTGTGGAAAAGCTAAGCACAGTCCTCCCTTATTATAAAGTTTCCTGTTACAAAGTGCATGGTTTACACATATGTTATACTTTATTATTGAAAAAAAAAAAGTCCTCCTTATAACACCCTCTTTGTTGTAATACTCAACATACTTTGCCTCTAGGCTAGATATATAATGAAAGCGAAATGCATTAGGACAGACTGTTGAGGAAAAAAGCTAGTTTCTTTTCAGTAGTCTTTCTAAAGTCTTTTTTCTTTCCTTGTAGCTTTTCATCATCTCAATGTTTTGTTCCCATTGTACATTTTCCTTTTCTTTTTACATATTGGTAAATGAAAGATGATATATTGGTAAAACCAGTTTATACTACCTTGGAAACAAGCACTTTTAATACACTACTCCTGCCTTCCAAAATCTTGTACAAATTTCATCTTTAGGACAATGAACTAACTGTATAGGACTTAATCAACCAGCAGCAAAAAGCCATATGAAATCTTAATTTTCCACTCACACATTTTATCCTCAGAGTCCCCTAAAAACATGAATATAGCTTCTCAAATTGGATTTATGAATACTTCTCAGTTTTTGATTCCACATTAAACAGTATTGTCTTATTTTCACAGATCTAGAAATGCTACTTCACATGGTTCTTATTCACAGATTTGTTTTTTTTCTTATTCACAAATTTCAGTGCAAGAAAACTGAGGTTTAAAATACTGCTTATTTTCAACTTAGGCAGAAATGCTGTTCAAATATTAATGTAATATGGGGAGATTTATTCTAATATGCCAAGATTAATCATTTCTGATATCACAAATTAGCCAGAAATAACTAAATTATGTACTATCTGAAATACTGAAGATGCAAATTAGAACTCTACTCGGATGACTTGAATGTCTTAAAGTGTTATAGTGAAAAGAACTGGAAATATCTTTTAGCAGGATAATTTTACAACTCATCCTAGATTAATAAATAAATAAATAATATCATCCTACATTCGTATGACACTTTTATGTTTGCACTGTCCTCATCAAGAATTATATAAAGATGTTCACGGCAGCTTTATTCACAGTCAAAAACTGGAAACCACCTAAATGTCCATCAAAAAGATAATCTACTTAAAATAAGATACATATATATGTACATACACACACATGCATATATACTTATGCATATATAAATATATATATATATCCTCTACAGAGTACTACTAATGTACTTTTTTAAAAAACTCTAACATGGTAGTCATCAACACAAAAATGTGTTTATATTAATCATTAATATATATTTCTCCCTTATGTTTTAGGATGTAAATCTGCAAGCAAATGTTTCCACGTAGAATAGAAAAGGGCTACTGAATCAATGTAATTCAAGAAAGACTGGGGGAGGGGGAGATTGTTCACCTCCCAAGGCAATGCGTTTTATAGATGAATTGTGAAACTGTTGGAAACCTTCATATCACAGTGTCATTTGAATAAAGTAGTTTTATGGTAATCATTCTCCTTCTCAATTGATAAAATATTTAATAGCTCAGTTACTCCACTGTTAAGGAGGGGACCATGATGTATATAGATCAAAATGGCTGTCAAGTCCTATCAAGACTACCATAGGTAACCATCCTCTCGTCAAAGGCAGCCTGACCACAGACATTCCCATAACACTTCTCCAGTCTTGGCAGTCAGCCATCATGAAAGAAAGTATTATTTTTTTCAAACAACACTGAGAAACTTCAAACGTTCTTTTTAGCCTTTCCCTCTCTTAGCCAAAGTAGGCAAGGAGGTATTTAACCACTAAATTTCTATAGTATATGTATAGAAGGAATAAGAATTCACCTTTTAGGAAAAGTTACAACTTTAAATGATCACGTAAAAAATGACTTTGCAGACTATCTGCAAACTCTTTTTACAACCTTCCCCCAGGAACTAAAGTGTTTATACAATATAATATACAGGAAGACACTATTTGAAAGTAACATTGTTTTATGAATCTTGGACCATAGATTTCACAAATGAATACCCTATATATAAGAAAAACCAGCACAGGATGAGAATCAATCCTATTATCCCCTTGATCTTCCAACTTTTCAGTGTGGATCCATAAAGGATCTTAAAAACAAATAAGGGAAGTTCTCTAATACTATAAAACACCTGCGCTTTAATGCTTAGGCAAGGAACGGGAGCCGGCGCACCAAAGGAAGCCTTCTCTAACATTGTTCTCCGGCATTTCAACCATGTCTATTTGAAAACGGGGCCGTATGGTTCACTAGTAAAACAAGGGTTATCAAAACATTATCTGTTGATTCCCTAGAAGGAAAAGACTGTTAATCTTGTATAAGCACTAACATTCCCATACAAAAATGCAAGGCTGTGTTCTGGCTGATCGTCCTCCCCAGCTGAGCACATCAGTTCTCTCTCCGGATGGCAATCGAAGCATCCCGACGGCCTCGGGAAGCACAGCCTGTCGGCAACCGCATGTGGCCACTCGTACATTTCCTTGGCAGGCAGGAAAAAGGCTTCAGTTTAAACAATTAAAAGTTATTTGAAGGTGGATGATCTGATAATCTAGAGTTGCCTCAAGATGAGGCAAAAGGCAACTTATGCTATAGTTCACTATTTTCTTTGGCAGGCTTTTTATTCCAAAGAATTCATGAATTTTTATTTACGTGACAATATAATCCCATACCAGCTTATAGAAGTCATTTTATGATTTAAAAAATATTCTGCCATACTCATATATATTAGTAAAATCTGTTCGCCTCCTTTACTGACAATTATATTCCAAACATACTGAACCATTTATATACAGAATTTTCTTTCCACTTCAGTCACAAACGTAGGACTACTGTGCTGCCAAATCTTTATAATCTATGCCATGTCCATTTCATGTCTACACTCTGAAATTAAACTTTCTTTGATAAAAATTTTAACTTTTCTGAAGTTCCATTTGACTGAAAAAAAGTAAAATAAAAAAACTGGAAGAGTTAAAGGAAATGAACTTTCGCAAGGCACAGAGAGAAGAGAAATAAAGGATTATAAAGAATTAAAAAGAAGAAATGTCTTTTATACTAAATATTAAAAAATTTAAATAATTTCTTAAAACTTTGAATTTTGACGTGAATGTTATAACAAAGTCAATAATTTTGATTATCACACATTTAATGCTAAGGAACATATTAATAACAAGAGGATGTATAATATATAGAAATACAACTTCAAACAGATAAAACATTATTCCTATGAGTAAGTTTGACTTGTATAAATGCTGCCTCCCTGGCATATTCAGAAATAATTTGAGGAAAGGTAAATCCGGGAAGTGTAAGCAATCACCTCCACTTTTACCACTATGGGAGACAGTAATTTCCATAACCCGTGCATTGTTATGGATATTCAACACTTGTTTGTTAAAGAAAACAAAACTAGAAGTTGGCTAGAATGAGGAACTGGGCTAACTTTTGTTTCTGAAAAATAACCTTAAAAGTCTGACATATGAGACATCAGCCCTGTTCAGTGACATGGCTATTTTGATTCATTAACTCAACAAATACTATTTAGCACCCACTCTGTGCCAAGGACTCTGCGAGATCTTAGATACGGTGATGAATGGAAGACCTGGTCTTTGCCCTCGCTGAGCTTACAGAAAAGCCTCCTACCCTTCTTCTGTGAGAGTTCACATAGATCTTCTAACTAGCAAGGCAATTAAATAAGAGGTGATGTATTAGAAAGAACAAACTAATCAGATAGCTCTGAATTCAAAGCCTCCCTAGGACCAGGCATAATTTGCAGCGAGACACTTATCTTCTCTGAGCTAGTTTCCCAATCTGGAAGGGTTGATTAAGTTACCAATCCTACCTGGTTAAATGCAATATAGCTCTCTCTCCACATACAGTCTTCTCTATAAATAAGTATAAAAATCCCTGCTAGAAAATCAAACTACAAAAGACAGAAGTATCAAAACTGTACAGGAGAGAACTTTCTAAGTTTACAAGAAATAGAACAAATTGTACAGGAAAGGAATGATT
Organism: Rousettus aegyptiacus; assembly: GCF_014176215.1. Taxonomy (NCBI): domain Eukaryota; kingdom Metazoa; phylum Chordata; class Mammalia; order Chiroptera; family Pteropodidae; genus Rousettus; species Rousettus aegyptiacus. The sequence continues at coordinate 38,973,267 of NW_023416288.1, read as the reverse complement.
TGACCACATTAAAACATACAAACACAATTGAAAAGCCAAGAACAATCTGGCAAAGACATTCACATCAGTACAAAGAAATTAATCTGTACTAAATAAATAGATCATATAATAGAAAGAAAGGATTGTCTATCCAGGAGTCTACCACAATCTTCCAAACACAACTGAATTGTTGAATCCACAGAATTTTTATGAACATCCATTTTTCAAATTTGGCAGTCCAGGGACTATTTTCAAAAAACCATTTCAAAATGTAATATTGTACATTAAACCAATAAGTAAGTAAATGATGAAGAACAGTAACCATACCAGCAGCAGTGAAACAAAGGAAAGGATACAACTTCATGCCATAATTTTCAGAAAATGGTAACCATCAAGAAACAAGACATTTCCAAGAATCTTCCGGGCTAAATTTAGTGTATTTTGTGACGGTACTAATTCTAAACTCCACACGAGGAGGCGACATGGTGAGGCTGCAAATAAATAAAATTCTGAGAACCTTACCAAAACTCTCAAATTTAGAGAAAGACAGATCCAGAAGGGATGTAGACAGCCTAGAGAAATAGAAAGGCCCAGAACAACAAAAGTTCTACCTTCACTACATTCCCTTTTCTGTCAGACAAGAAAAACAAATTTTACCATGTTGGTGTTTTTTGCAAAGAGAAAGACAGCAGTAGAGGCCAAAGCCCATAAAAATATCCGCCAGGTTAAGTATCTCCAGCAGTGGTGATGAGTACGGGCTACAGAAGGGACTGTCACGGCTAGTCACACACACGCCCATAGAGGCCGGAAGAAAAGTAGGGGGTGGAGGAAAAAAGGGGAGCGGGTGAGGGGAATGGATTCTGATGAGATACAGTGAAACGGAGGAAAGAACAAAGGCTGAGAAAAACTACCGAGGATGTCATTACAGACAAAAATCCAAAGTCTGAGGACATCCTCCCCACCTTCCGAGATAAGTTAGAGGCCCTCCAGGTGCAGTGAGCAATGATTCAAGGCACTTAGGAAAACCGCAGAAGACAGAGCTAAGGCCAGATCATCCAGGAAAGGCTGCCACAGCCCCGAGACCCTCTTCACTTCCCACCTCCACCACTCCCAGACGAGTGACGGGCAGAGACACTAAGCAATGCCTAGCCCTCAAAACAGTGTGTCGGAACAGAAAACGAATAGACTAGGCAGGAGCAAAGGCAGGGAAAATTCACCAGCACCATAAAAAGTAATCTGGCCCAGAAGCAGTTGGCCAGCTAAGCTTGAGCAAGATGAAAAAAGAGATTGGCCCGAGAAGCTAACAAACACTACAGAATAAGAGCAGAGAAGGAAGGAAAGGGGACCATAACATGCACACAAGAGATGAAACACCAGAACCAAGACTCAGAAGCGCGCGCTCTGAAAACATCTCACACTACTGAGCCGTTTAATAAGGATACGAGTTAAATAATGAAACGACCGGGTGATACGGCCGGCCGCAGAACTAAAACAACGGAATGAGAACCAAACCAAAACCCTAACGACATATTATGTATACGACACACGTTATTACAATTGAGGAACAATTTGTTAAAAAGTGAGATGTGATTGTGGCGTCAGCTACCAAATCTCCAACGATCAGTGAAGGACGTAAAAGGAACGGACCCAGAATGACTCTCAGAAACCACTTCATGTCAGGAAATCTCAAATTGCATGGCACAGAAGTCAGTTACAAGCACTGTTCCAATGCACGGTCTTTAAAAGGAGCATGAAAAGGCCAGGTAGCAAGAAGAAAAGAGGACGCTGAGGTCAGAAGTGCAGGCGTGCGTGTTTATCAGTCCCGGAGTCCTGACACAGGGTCCCACCGTCAGGCCCGGCGTCCTGACACAGGGTCCCACCGTCAGGCCCGGCGTACTGACACAGGGTCCCACCGTCAGGCCCGGAGTCCTGACACAGGGTCCCACCGTCAGGCCTGGAGTCCTGACACAGGGTACCGCCATCAGGCCCGAAGTCCTGACACAGGGTCCCACCGTCAGGCCCGGAGTCCTGACACAGGGTCCCACGGTCAGGCCCGGCGTACTGACACAGGGTCCCACCATCAGGCCCAGAGTCCTGACACAGGGTCCCACCGTCAGGCCCGGAGTCCTGACACAGGGTCCCACCGTCAGGCCCGGAGTCCTGACACAGGGTCCCACCGTCAGGCCGGGCGTACTGACACAGGATCCTCCCCATCCACCTGCAGACACCGCTACCGGAAATCCTGAGCTGTGATTTGGACACACAATATGGGCAGCTCAAGAGAGCTTTCCCACAATATAAAATGCGCATAGTTATTAGATTGCCATATGAAACATTTTTGCCATTTTAAAGAAAAGGCAAGTTTGATTTGGAGTGCAAAAATTGACAGGTATAATATGTCCCTCATCAAATATTTAGGAATTTCACATAACGTGCTATTTTTTCTATACCCGAGTAAATATGAATTTTTTTCTGTTAGTAAATCTGTTTTCAATGAATGTGAAATGTAAATCTATATGTTTCTAATGAATGTGAAATGAGGACCAATATTTAATAAATCCTTCAACTACTTCAAAATATATTCACATGAAGTAAAAGCTTTTCTTAGAAATACATCTATTTAACATATTTCCATTACTTGCTTACATGCCATATCATACAGCACCAGACTTTACATGATAAATATACTTTTCTCTACTGGTAAATAGAAAAACATTTTCAACGGTTGCACCCTTTTGATGGTAAGATAGCTAAATTCCAGCACTATAAAATTACTCTGAGTTAGCTCTGTCGTGAACATTGTTGGTGATACGTTATCAGTGGTTGGTTTGAGAGATGGCACTAAATCATTTATTTTCTCTTTTCTACGGGTCCATCCTTTGTGAACATGATTACTTTTATAACAAACATACACGTTCCGGTCTAGGGAAAGAGGAAAAGATTAAGTAAAAATCATGCACTCCACTATTTCAAGTTTCAACCCATCTATAAAGAATTTGGGGACATGCCTCCCTATCTGTGCACACCAGGACTAAAACCATGACACATGGCTTTGCAAAACATTCCATTAAATTGAATTACAACAATCTCTAAATATAAACAGAGCGATTACCCCGCCAAACCCCTCCACACGCACACGATGTCACCGGAATAAGACTGCGCGCCGCACAGAGCAGAGCGCGCCCCTCACCTGCGCAGGCCCCGCCTCCGCTAACCCGCACGCCTGCGGCTCTCTCAGGCCGCCACTGCTTGCTTCTCCCGTCAGCTCCGGGGCAGCGCCAAAGAGGTTCTAGGAGAGAACATGAGCCCAGAGCCAGATGAACGCTGACACGTCCACGGCCACTCAGCTTCCATTTCACTCTCTCGTTAACGGTCACATAACAATGGCCCCGTGTTGTTTACTTCTTCTTAGAGCTGCTACAGCCATCTTGTGTCCAAAAGAAACTCAATGCCCACCGATGCCAAACTTGTATTTTTAGATTTACAACTGCTTTAAATACAGCCCAAATTAGCATATTTTTAGCCATTTTAGAGTGTGTCTGCTTAGCATGCCCTGTGAAACTACACCCAACATCTGCTAGCCACAGATAAGATGAATCCTGGGGCTATGAAAGACACTGAATCATGGCTGCCCATCACAGCTCCCTGACCAAGACTCAGCAGCTTGTATCTGAGGGACATCGCCCAGCCACAGAAGCCCCGCCCGGATTTCCCCCTCCCCTGGGAGTTTCCGCGCCCTCTTCCCCTTTGGGGTAGCAGCCCTGTGTCACTGTCTCTGGAAGCTGTACTGCTGTGAAGGACTTCCCAAACATGCAACCCTTCAAAGCGCCACCCAAATGGAGCTCACCATGTGCTCCTGCCAGTTCATAGTCATGCCTTTTTCCCTGATCGGCAATAAAATCCTCAAACTCACCACGGCTGTTTACTGGTATTCCCTAGAGAGCTGCTCCTCCCCACTCTCAGTCTTAGGGGTAAGAAGACTGACCCTACCTCCCACTCATGTAGCTCAGGCCCAGGCTTAATCACATTCCTTTGGTGACAGTGATTGGTTCAAAAACGGCCCAACCAGAGCCACCGAGTTGGAAAGAGACCTTTGCTGATCCTTCTAGGAGGAAGGCCGGCACTTTTTCACATGGACTAGAATCTGAGAAGTAGGACTTACACCTGCTACAGCCATCTCGCGACCAGGAAGAATTAGCGTGCCCAAGGAAATGGAAGCAAGAGACGGAAAGAAAGAGACCAATCTGATCACGCTGAAGATCCAGATGATGACAGCCAAGAAATTTCTTATTCTTGCTTAAGCCAACTGTCAAGTACAAGCAGAAGAACCTTCGGTTGTACCAGAAGCAAGGTTGGAAAGAGAAGAGAGGTACCCAATGGAAAAGCAGAACTGTGGCCTACGTAGAAATGAGGTTTTGGTTTTTGATGGCAACATTCCTCTAAGGCTTGACTTGTCTGTTACTAGATAAGCTCAAAATAAATACCTTCATGTAAAACAAAAATTTATGATCAAGAAAGTGAATTTTAAAAATTTGAGCAGTCTATAGATAACAATACTGTATTATATATTTTAAAATCTGTTAAGAGATTAACAGATTAACCCCAATAAAATTATAGGCAGATAGATAACATAAATATTAGAGCAAAACAAAAATATTAGAGAATAAAAATTAAGGAAAGAACCACATGGTGGTGAGAATCTCTAAAGAAGTATTAAAAGACTTTTTTTCCAGCAATTGGACATGACCATAAAGCACAAATTATGTGATAAGAAACAAAATTTTAAGAAACAAAAACTGGCCCAACATAATCCAAATGCATGATTTTTCAAAAAAAAAAAAACGTAAGTTAATTTTTTTAACAAAATATTATGGAAAGTATGTTGTTCATCAGATCAAGATTTTACCCTGTGTCATTAACTTCTCTCTCCTTATAAAACTTGTTCCCGTCCATTATTGCCTTATCTTTCTTTCTCTTATGCTGCATGGCCAAACCTCTTCACAAAACAATTTTGCTTCGAGACTTCATTTCTTCTCTAAGGGATCGTTTCGGGACAACTGGACCAACGCTCCTAACAGCAAAATTCAGTGTTTCCTTTTCAACACTCCGGCTGCTCAATCGGACACTCCTGACCCCTTTTCTACCTCTTGAAACTCTCTTCCTTCCCCTCAATGCCATGATCTCCTGTCTCTCCATTTATACCTCTTAATTTCTATCTCACGTTAGCTCCTCTTCCTATCCCTACCCTTAAATTTGTCATTCTCAACAACATAGTCATAGTACTCTATCTATAGAGTACTATATCCTGCTCCATTAAATTTCAACAAATGACTAAAGGAGATAGTTTTGCCCTACTGAGGGTTTTAAGCTATGGGTGAGAAAGTCAATTTAGTAGCCTGAAAACACTAAGGTTTTTCAAGCAAAGTAATTTTTTAAAAGTGCTTCAAAGTCTGAAAAATAATATTTCTTTTATAAATAACTGTTCCCTTTTTGCAACTTAAAGAAGTTGCATTTATTTTTAGTAAAAGCCAAAGTATTGGTTAGGATCAAAATTCCTCCATTTTTGATTTTTTACCACATTTTATTCTCAGGCAGTACCAGCTAAGGCCCAAGGTTGTAGAAGACTGCCATCTAGTGGTAATTCATTCTGATGCACATACAGAAAAACCCTGCCTGCCCATGTTTTAAAAATTACATTTGTTTAAAATAGTTCCAGGTTTTCCGTTTAATTCCTTTCTTGAAGACTACTGACATAGTTACCAAACTTAATAATTGCACAGGAAGGCATGATAAAATACCGAGGAAGGTAGAAGATAAGAATTTTTGAGTTTCCTTTTTTAAACTCAGATCAAGTAGAGGGAAGTTTTCAAAAGAATGACCTGCTCACTCCAGAAAGGAACACAACAGGCAAACACTAGAGACAGGCTTAGAAAATGGGCTTTCTTCTGACATAAGCATATCTTGAGGTGACTTATTTCTAAATTCTTTAGTTTTTATAATGTATTTATACAGTATTTGGAGGTAGAGAGCTCTCAGATGGAGAAAAAATACCTTATAACTTTCTGACTTAATAACTCCACTCCTACATTCTATCCTAAAGAAATAATGAAACTAATATTACGTTCAAAGATGGTCACTCCAGCAAACAAAGCTTGAAAATAACAGGCTTCATAATAACCCACTGAATCCGCATATCAAAACTTAGTCGTCCTTCTCTATTATTTATTTAGATCACTTCTAATTTTTCTATACTACAGATAAATACACATGTGTATATACAAAAGGCAGAGAGGACAGAAAGAGAACAGAAATAAACAAATATACGGCAATTTGATACATTTCCATATTTTGATCCTTTCCTAGTATTCATTCCCATAAGTCACATATCAGTACCCAAGAACATGTTCGTGGTTCTGAATAGTCAACCTGCCTTATAAGAGTTTTGTTTTCATTTTACATGGCCACGAGCAATGCAGGATGTACAGACTCTTATCACCTCACTAGCATTAATTATATTTTATCCCATGGCTAATTTTTTAAACAGTTATATTGAGATATAGTTTACATACCATCCCTTTAGAGTACATAACTCAATAGTTTTTAGTGTAGTAACAGAGCTATGCAACCATAGCTACAATCAAATTTGAAAACATTCCATCATCCCAAAAAGAAACCCATTAGTGATAACTCTCCATTCCCCCTACTAACCCTCCCAATATGGCTAATTTTTACTAATTTGCCACCCCACGTTTTTTTCAAGTTTTCTTGTAGATACCTCAATAACATTACATAAGTGTTTCAGACCCATGAAGTAGAAAATTTCCTTTTGCTACTCAGATATTTATGTTTCAAACTGAAATATTTGACTCAACTGCAGAAAAGTAAAAGATGTCAGAATACCTCTTGCTTTTTTTCAAAAGGTACTTTTGAAATGTAAGACATAATTTAAGAAACAAGAGAAAGTATCATGTAAGTACAGTTATCTGTTATTTTTAAAACTATCAGCAACTCTCATTACTTTGGAAGTACATTATTAAATCCAGCAAAAATGTCATACGAAAGTTTTTAAACTTACTTTTACTTATTTAAGACTTTATTTTAACTGGATTAACTTGTTCTGCTAATAAAATTAAAAGTATAGTGCAATCTATAAAACATTTGACATATGACATGCAATCTAAAGAATTGTCCTGATGCTCCCAAAACAAAACCAACCTTACTTTCATTTAGCCAAAGCATTTTTTCTCACATCATAACTTTTTAGACTCTAGATATACAGAATTTAGCAATTTGCCTTTTATGAATTTAGTAGGAAAAATAGAGCTAAAAATAGTTAATTAAATGAGACCTAAGTCCCCAATCATGTCAGGCATTTTTTTAAAGAACAGTGAAAATCAGTTCTAACAGCTAAGGCTGGGAGGGGGCACTTCGCTGACAGAAGTGAGCCTCTAATTGAATTTTAGCTCTTTCTACCCTCTCTTCCCCTAACTTTAGACAGCTCCCACATTCCTATTACTCAAGTTAAGCAATTATACAATACAGGCGAGAGTTTTACATCATATCATTTTAATCACAGAAAACGTTTATTTGCATGTCACTACCCAAACTATTCTTGACTGTGAATCAGTATGCTCAGATTCATCTATTCCTTGCATTTATCTCTCTATATGAAAAACGGCATTCACATGAAAGAAAGAGAACTTCCAAAATAAAGTCATTTTTTCATGTCACTCAAGAAAAATCTAACATAGGTAGCCGACTTTTTAATATAATAGTTAAACAATAAACTCATAAAAACATGAGCCAAAATAGGCTAAAGTATTATAAAAAATCCCTAGTTACATGTTCCGCAGATGCCACATGCACACAGACACACAATCACACAGGTGTGTGTCAAGACCTGGCTTCACGTCCTAAGTTTAGCAGCAGGGGCTCCTCTATCACCCTGTGGTGGTGGAGAGAAAGGAGCTGGGTTCCCAACAAAAACTCCCCACACTGACAGCAGCAGTCTACACAAGCAAGCAACCCAGGATGCTTTGGGATGGGGGTGTGCGCGCTGCAGGCCGCCCTGTGCTAATCAGAAAAAGATGCCCCCAAGGTGAGAGGAACTCGGCCTCACTGAGCCAGTACTTGGTAAAGGTGACGCCTCTGTGACATTTAGAAAAGGCATCCTTCCTCTGGGGAGAATTCTTGCAGGCAAGGACACGTGGCTTGGAAAGAAGGGTAAGGTCTGCATTTCGGTCTCCACTTGTCCCTGGTCCGAACAACCTGCACGAGCCTGCGCAGTGGCCTGGGGAGAGGGGTCTGCGGCTCCGCCCTGACTACAGCAGGTAGAGCAAGGCCCCCCAGCAATGAGATCATCCCCTTCTTCCCCTGAGACCGCCAGGCACACCGCCCCACCACCAAAAAAGCTCAATTTCATTCAGCTCACGTATAAAAGGCAAAATCTGAAGAAAATACAGTTTTAGAAATGTCTCTGTAGACCATATAAATATGCTGATCAGATGAAAATCCAACACAATCAATGTTTAAAGATTTTTCTTAATATTATTTTGCTTGGGTATTTGAATATAAAGTTTTCGGTAAAACATGTTTAACTCTCTGAGATACACACCACATAATCCTCCATTTTTATATGGCCAAATATAGAAAATCCTCACTTCCTCACTTAACATCATAGGTTCTTTGACGTTAAGTGACAGGAATATAATAAAACCAATTTTACCACGGGATAATTGATATAAACAAGAGTTAAGTTTCTACAGCATCTCATCAACATTATAATGAAACTACATTGAATGAAATGAGGTTATTTGAGGGCGTGCTGTATTCTAACCCAGGTACTTACAATAACACACTCACGATTAAATGCAAATTACCTTTCACACCACCAAATGTTCCATAAGTCATATTGCAAGCTGTTCTCTGAAGATTATGTTCATACATCAATTTGATCTGATATTGGTTCCCATGTTCCACATTACCCAAGGTTCCTAAAGAGAAAGAAATAAAAGGATTGCTTTATATTTGTTTACATTAAAAAATAATAATTTCTTCTCATCCTCTACACCAATTCTAAGTCATTCGATTTCAGTAAAATTTAAAATGACAAAGGAATAAAACATGATGTATTATAAACAGTTAGCATACTGTTGACACAGAATTTCAGCACAGTTAAAATAATTTAGTCTCTGACAGAACACACCATTAGATGCAATACCACCCTGGGATACATTTTACTATTTCCATTATGTCTGAGTAGCATATAATTATTTAAAAAACAACAAAACCCCCCAATTTCCGTTCTGAAATAAATGAGGTTAAGTTCTTTGCACTTACAACCAATAACAAAGACATGACCTAAAAGCATCTAAGAAAAAAATTCCCCACCCTTTCAAGCAATTCAATTTTCTGTCTCAATTTTCAAAATACTCAAGCCCTGGGGCATTATATTCTAATTTAATGGAGAGATCCTCTAAAGCTTTTCTCAGCATGTAGACAGCACAATATGTTTTACTTGAAGTCTGCCAAGAAGAATCTTTTTCAAAACAAAAAAATATATATATATATGCTCTTCATTTAATAGATCATATTGCTACAATCACTTTTTAGTTCTTTCCAAAACAGAAAAGATTCTTTATCCACATTTTCCTACCGGTTGTTAAGCTTTCTAGAATACTTAAGAGTGGGAGCAACATCCCACTGATCCGGCAAGAATATGATGGTTAAAAGAGGTGTTTGAAAGAAAAAGGATTCAGAATACAACTTTTTCCATTAAAAAAAAAAAAAAGCATCTCTGTCATTAATTTAAAAGTACAAATGTTAAAAAATAAATAAAAGTACAAAAGTTAAAGAAAAACTTAAAATGCTACGAAGCAAATGAAATAACCCCCATATTTATACATGAGAATTTTGGGGGGAGGGGGCCAAAAAATTAACCAACATGCCCTGAGGTTATAAGAATATAAATCTTTCTATTTCCATTTTAGAAGTGAGGTAGTAGAGCATACCTTAAGTTCAGAAAAAAAATTTTAAATTGCCCCCTACATCACGCAGCTGGTAAAGGACACAGTCCTCAAACGAGGACTTCGGAGCCAGCACTATATATCCTGGTACCTGGTTGTCCATCATTTAACAACTTTCGGGGATCTTGGTAAGCCAATGACCATCTCTCAAAGGAAAGCAGCATCAAGAATACGTCTCTTCCACCTCCACCTTCCTCGGCCTGGCCTTCTCATCCTCATTTGGAAGGTGGAGGGTTGAAAGAGAAAAACTAACGGGAGGATTTCTTAAAGGAGAATCACTTCTACTCAGATCTACACTCACAAAAATGCTAATAACAACAACAGACTTCACAGACCAATAGAATAAAAAACAAAGAGAAAGGCTCAAATTTGCCAGCGAACCCTGATAAGAGATGAAAGCTTTCTGGAATCTAAATGGTAGTAAAATTAGTAGGTCCACGGACATTAAGGGGTAATCACACCCATACTAGCCACATGGGAAAAAACAAAAATGAACCAAAAAAAACACTAAATAACTCACAACGCTAACCCTAAGGAGAGCTCCAAGAAACTAGGAAAAGAAGTTCCAAGAAACATTTCGTTTGTCCCTAGAGAAATAACAAATTTCATTCTGCACTTAAAACCAGATCAACCCCCCTGAGAAAGGATGCACCTCCACACGTCTGCTAGCCAGCAGCGCAGTGAACACAGAGGTCAGCAGTCGATATTTAAACAAACTTGGCATGAAATGACACTAGTATTGGTGTTGTGCAAAGGCTCCACGAATTTTTAAATTTCAAGTGACAGCACTTTAAAACATAGTAGTGCGACTATGGAGAACAAAAGACAATTTATCTTCCTTAAATACCACCTTGGAATAAACGCAGAATCTGAAAATCTAAAATTTCTGGCCATATCTAGAGATGCATCAGTGATGTAAGATTAAAATTACTTACATGGGTTTTGCCCTTGAATTTACAGACCGAATACAGTTAAATGTATATAATTATAGTCTACATGTAGCTAAAGTTAATATAAAGTTTCATCAAATAAAAAGGAAATGGATATTAGAACATTTAATGCTGTTGGCCTTATTTTAAAAAGATCTGATTTAAACAAAAAAAAAAAATTCTATGGAAAATCAAAGGTCACCCTGACAACAGTTTTTGGTACAATTTTAGATTGAGTGCTGAGAAATCAAATGATGTAACGATCTAAATCTTATTCTCATAAAAGCCATTACAGAGTAAGTTAAACAGTTCATTGTGTTAAATAACCAAATGAGATTATATAAGCCTGTTAAAAGTAAAGAACCACGTTTTTGCCCTCTCATGGCAAACATTAAAATCCTATAAATATGTCAAATGCTTAGTAAATGCTTTTTGAGATGTATACAATTTTTGGAAAAGAATATTTAAGACAACATTATTAGTAGGGCTTAAGCTCACACATGTGTAACCATTTATTCAGAAACTGAAGCCCATCAGAAAGGAATCGGAGGTGCCATGTGAAGCTTTTCCTTTATCCAAGAATGGCAGGATGGGCTGACTCAGTCGGCAACACCCTGCTATTACGCTATAGGAAGCAAGCTTGTGTAACGTATCACCCACCAAAAAGTCAGCACTGCAGCCTCTGACACACAGGAGGTGTTTGGCGTGTCCAGGAGGTCTCCTCTAGTTTACCTCAAATCTTTTTCAGAAGCGCACGGCATATAAAAGAAAATAAAAAATATTTTGGGAGGGGGCAGTTGGGGACAAAGGTGTCGAGTTCAGCTAACACCAGTGGTTTTTCTTAACCTGGAGAATGTTTATGCTTACCCTGTTACCGTAAAAGCTAGGTAAAAGTTCAATCTGGAACCTCAAGAAACATTTTCAAAAGAAGCAAAACATTAACTTTCCCGCTTCTCAATTTAAGCCAAGCCAGGAAAAATACACAGATTGCCAGACTACGAATATTATAAGAGGCTGAAGAAATGGGAGACAGAGAAGGGAAGCGAAGTGGGGGCATAAGGAAATGAAGTTTGGACAACTCCTTGACCCCAGAGAATACAAAGCTTACAATGAACAAAGAATAAAGGAGCAATGAAGTCACCATTCCCATGACAAATAACTTCCATTTTCAACACTAATTTGAAGGAAGATGTCCCATGCCTCATGAACAAGTTGTTACCAAACATGCCAGTTTCTTTCAGTAGGCTTTTCTGATCAACAAACATTTATCCCTAGTCTACGCTCTACTCCCGAAAGGAACTCTCCAGCAGGGGTCAGTACAGGTCTGTAGCCTGTTAGGAACCGGGCTACCCAGCAGGAGGTGAGCGGCGGGCAAAGCCGCAAAGCTTCATCTGCATCTGCAGCCGCTCCCGAGCGCTAGCATCACCGCCTCAGCTCCACCTCAGGTCATCAGGCATTAGATTCTCACAGCAGCACCGGTCCCTGGTGCCAAGAAGGTTGGGGACCACTGCTCTAGAGGCTTCTGTCTTTCTGGGCCATTGTTCAACTAGGACCAGGGAAGGCCAAGAGTCTAACCTAACTTCTAGTTTCTATGATACTTCCCTCCCCTGCCCTCTTATTAGAGTGTCTGTGGAGCCTCCAGAAGGGGCCAAATCTCCAAGAAGTATTCAAGGCTAAGTATAGGCAGGTTATCCTTCTCCACGGCCAGTGTAGCCCAGTTAGTAAAATATCACTCACAGCTAACAGGCTTACGATGGAAAACAGAGGAACTAGATCCATGCAATAAAGTATCCTGTCATACTTTCTCCATTTACTCTGGAACGCTAAATATTTGCCCTATCACTAGGAGGAACATCTTTTACTGTTAAACCAATGAGAGTGTTTAATAACGACAGTGAGGGGTACTCTGTGGGGCCTCTGGTATAAAGAGAGTGGAAAAGGAAATGATAGTGATAACAGAGAAGGGGATAAAAGGGGAAAAATAATAACACAGAGAGTAATAATAAGCCACTACCAATTGCCTCAATACTACCCAAACCCAGCTCAGTCATTCATTCTACAAGTATGCCTACCATATACCATATGCCAGGTTACCAAGTCTGCCTCAATAATCTAACAGGTCACCCCAGAAAGATACCACCTAAGAATATCCATCTCAGCAACAGAAATGACAAATCATAATTCAAATTGAAAGCCAAATACAAAGAAAGTTCAAATCAAGAGAATGAGTGTGAGACATACAAATCCTAGAAGCTAACATTTACAACAAACCCAAAGGAGAGCATCTTTTGAATAAGAAATAGGTCCTTGGACTTTTAGCTTTTTTGTACCTACAAAAAATTTCCCCGATATTGATATCCACAAAAATAACTCTTGACTTGAACTAAAATTTATCTAATAACCAAAACAAAATTTTTAAAGTTACCTTTGATATTTAATAAGGGCCAAAATGCTGAAACTGAACTACATTTAACTACTAGTGTCAGAGAATGAAAGCTGATTAAGACTCAAATAAGTGCCTTGAGGTCTAGTTGAGCAAAGACAACCAAAAGCCAAGAAATTGGAACTGTAAAAAAAAAAAATACTTGAGGTTCACCAAAGAAAATGTACTTTAAACCACTATTACTCAGCATCTAATGAATTTTGTTGTTATTATTGAATATTTAAGACTCAAGTGTCCTAAGTACCCAGTATTGGCCTCTATTAGTCATGGACAATGCTGGATGCAATTCTTGGTAGGAAGATTACGAGAAACCCTCTAGTAGAAATTTAAGTATACATGGGCATAGCAGACCAAGAAAACATAAAAGCCAAGGTGCCTGAAAGAATAAATGAACAATAAGAAAATGCTAACCAAGATAAGAAAACTCTCAGTCGATGTCTGTGTTCTCTGCCAAGTCAATATTAGAGAATATCTATTTTTTTCATAATATTAAGACCAATTTTTAATACAAATTCTGCATTAGAAAAAAAATGTTTCTTACCTGAGACAGAGTAGACACAAAGTTTTCTAGAATGTAACACAGCCAAATGAAGCATTTCGGTACCTCTGAAAAACGGAGACAGTTTTAAAAGTTTAAATATTAGTTTCAAATGTAACCAAAAAATTGCAGAATAATTTTTTAAAGAAGTATAACCACAGCCTACCATGAGTAAATGAAACAATTCATTCGATAAGATTCTAAGTTGAAAAATAAAGGTAACTACAAACACCAGTTTGACAATCCCAGAGGCTCAAGGAGCTGATTCAGGTCGAAGCCATGGGAACCTCCCAGAAAGTTCTATCAAGCCTCCTTCATGAGTGCTCTCCCACAAGAAAGAGAGCCGAGTCAGGTCCTGGCTCTCTGGCTAATTAACCTGTGACCTTGAGCAAGTCACTTAATCTCTCTGAGCCGATTTCCCCTTTCGGGAAATAAGAGGTTCCAATTAAACTAAATAAAATTACGTGAAAGCACTTTATAAAGTATAAAACGTCACAGAATGCTAATCAGTATTAAATGACAGTAATGAATTTAAATCGTATTTACCAATTACAGTTCTGAAATTTTATTAAAGATACTGAAAATATTTCAGTTTGGACTAAATCTCAAATAGAAATAAACTGCCGCTGTCCCCAATTCATTTCCCCGCCCCTATCAAGCGGAAGTCCCAAATTCAAAGTCTTCAAGGGTCAAGCCAGCAGATGGGAATGAGTAAAGGGTGTAAATGGCCATGATCAACAGGAGATGGGGCCAGACTAAGAAGGCGGCTGCTAAGTTCTGGGCCTGTGGCCGAATCTCCGCATCTTTCTTTTTTCCCAGAAAAGCCAGAATGCAGGGATTTTATGTGAAATGACCTCTGTTCTACAGACTCTTTACAAAATAAGAATTAGATAACACCTGCGAAACTTTGCTATGATGTATACATACCACTTGCTCTGCTACCAGAAAATGCAAATATGTACATCACATAGTGTTACCTTCAAAAAAACTTTATATGTGCCCTGAACATTCTAAACAATTTTTCCATCATGCACAAGAAAAGAACAGATGTATGAAAAGAGAGTACAGTGTGGAATCAGACGGACCTGGGCTGAATTCTGGCTGAGTGACCCAAAGCTCTGAGTTCTGGCTTGGTACCTTATCTCTAAAATGCAGATCACATCTTATAGATAAGATTCATGAGACAGTACTAGTTAACAGTAGCATTCTATCCACTCGCTGTTAACATCTTCCCTTCCAACAAGTGATCACAGAGATGAAGGCCTCACTCAGGACACTGCACGCAATGATTGTGACAGCGTCTCCTTTTTTTAAAAAAAAAAAAAAGGGTAAAAATGCTTTTAAGGGAAGAATCCTTTTGTCTCCTTACTTTAGAAATCCATCATGTCTAATGTGAGCTAAGTACACAATTGGGCAGCTAATCATCACCAGCTTTTAGATGGAGTAGATATTTACCAACCATGTCAGTCACAAAATCTCCCCTATCCACTCTGCCACAACGCATGGAAGTCCCATCCTGTGCCCTGGCCTACAGTACCCATGAAGCAGCTTCCCATCATGAGAAGAGGGTTCATGGTCAGGAGCAGGTGTCCCGGTTTTACTAGCAGGAGTCAGGGCCCTGAACAAACAGAAGCTGGATGAATAAATTATGATAAGCAAATGGAGTGAGCCAAAATGCAGAGTTCAAGGTACTACCACACTTATACGGCCAAAGGGGGCCCAGAACAAGGAGGCTGAGGAAAACCGAACCACCTCTGCCTCCTTAACTGTTCACAGTGGATACTTTTATAAATGACTAGGAAACACAGGCTTCCATCAGAAAGGATGAAACACTACCACTTTCAACAACATGGATGACCTTTAGAGTATCATGCTGAGTAAACTAAGTCAGACAGAAAAGGACAAGAACTATATGACTTTGCTCACATGTGGGATAGAAAACGAAGCAACGAACGAACTCGTAGACAACAGTGTGGAGGTCACCGGAAGGGAAGAGGATAAAGGGGGCGAAGGGGCTCGAACACGTGGTGACGGAGGAAGACGAGGCTTGGGTGGCGAGCATGGGCGCGGATGGGCGCCTCAGGACTTGACGTGACATAATTAACCAATGCCGCGCCAATGAATTTAGTTTAAAAAAAAAATGCCATCTTAATTTTAAGACTATTCACATATGAAACTAAGATAAAATCTGCAATATCATCAGTATATAAAAAGCAGACATATTAAACAAAATGGAAACTAGTCAACGGTTTTCTAAAATAAATTAGGTTTATAAGTATAAAGTACTTAGAAACAAAGCTCTTGTAAGGGAAAGACTTAATGGGTTGAGCTGGCTTCTTAAGAAACTAAGGACCTCTCTACCCCCAAAAAGTAATTCATTTAAAGCTTCGAATTCATATACCAAAAGCATAGCCGGTACTTTGTCGAATTCTTTAAAGAAACATTTATATAACCTGTACATTTACGTGTTTTAAGTAAATACTTTCTATTTCTTTATTTGGTTATTTTCAAAAACTTATCTCTTTTCTTTTAAGCTTCTGATCCATCAGACATCTTAAGTCTGTCACTATTTTAAAAAGTTCTCAATGATTCTATCTTCAACATATGGGTTTCCATATTTTTTTAAAAAATGTTCAGTACATGAGGAACACCTAGGTGACAATACCCAGAAAATACGTTGAATTTGTGGACAGTCTTTTTTGTTTTGAAGAATCCAAAGAAGTGGCACAGCGAGGGACTGACATAGCCCAGGACGAAACACCAGAATCCGCGGACTGTACTTACGACACAAACTTTCCCACTTGCACTTGCAGTACGGGATCTCGCAGATGCACTTCCAGAAGCAGATCTTCAGCTTGAGCTCCATCTCCTGTTTTTACAGGACGGGGGTTAAAGATTCGTAGGTAGCCCATAAAGCTACCCACAATTATTTTATCTGCAAAGAATTTTTTAGAAGATATAGAAAAAAAAAAAAAAAACATTAGCAACAAAATTTCTTTGGAAATAAACTTTTTAATGTCTAAAAGAGAAACCTAAAAAGTAAAAGCATTGAGTCTTGCTTCATATACAAAGCCCAATCTGCCAACAGAAGATGTAACTAACGTGAACTGTGAAAACATATAGCTTTTCAAAAGTAGCTTTCCATTTACCAATATGCAAATGTACTAACATATTACATTCTTCCCTAAGCCTTGATTTGGTATCAGTAGTTACAATTTAACTCAATCAAAATGAGTCTTTTTGTCAAAGGACTAGTACAATTGTTAACGGATTTAATCAGAGTGCCAACTCTACAGCTGGTTGTGGCTGCCTAAAAGATTATATTAAAAAGGATTCTGAGGCTTCCCTAGATAGAGTCCTCCGATTAACAATGTCTAGTCTTGGGTACAAGAGGAGGAAATGGTAGGATAGGTTTGCAGGTTGAATTGTGTCCCCCAAAAAGATATGTCGAAGTGCTAATCCCCAGTACCCGTGATTTCATTTGGAAACGGGGCCTTTGCAGATGTAATCAAGTTAAGATGAGGTCGCAGTCAATGAGGTGTGATAGAACTTTATTAGTATTCTTAGAAGAAGAGAAAACTGAGACAGAGGGAAGAAAATGCCAAGTGAAGACGCAGACATAAAAGGAGCAGCTGATCACGTAACAACAGAGGCAGAGAATGCAGTGACGCATCTGCAGGCCAAAGGATGCTCGGGACTATCAGAGGCTGCAAGAGGCAAAGAAGGATCCTAGAGGCTTCGCAGGGAGCCTGGCCTTGCCGACACTAACCAGACAGAGGGCTGGTCAAGGTCGAAAAACGAATAGCAGCAGTTACACTACACTTGGTGACCACGTGACCACTTGCAAACCAGAAGAAGGTAGCCCCCAACGTGACTTCTTTATGTTACCATACAATTTTTCCTACTTCTTCATCTTAATTTTTAAAGTTTTTCTTTCTCTTCTTTTGCTTAATTATACATAGGTTGTGAAGACAGACTGTATGTGCCACTTAGTCTAGAGGCAGCAGAATATTGGAACATGGTCATGACTGAATGACAAGAGGAAGGGGTATCACCCAGAGACCGTGGCCCCGAAGGGCCCATGCGCCCTGAGGGTGCCTCTGCAGCAGCAGGTGCCCGCGGCAATCCCCCTCTGCGCGTGGGCACAGACAAGCGTGTGCAGTTGTGCAGGAGACAGCTGCCCCGTATAAATGCTGAGTAGTTGGAAGATAAATGGAGGCTCTCCTTTCCAGTCAGCCTTATGCGTTTTCTGCTCTGATTCCTGTAAGAAACTCTCCCTCCAGGCCGCAGGTTACCATGTCATCTCAGCTGGACCAGGCAGATTCTCTCTTTCATCTCTTTCACTGTCACTATCTCTCTTGAGTCTGAATCTTGAATTGAGAAGAGCTGGTGTCTAATTTCAACTGGGATCTCAAGATTAGCAAGGAATCCTATGTATCAAGTCAGCATCACCTCAAACAATTTCAAGATGCCCAATGCCATCCTTTCATTCTCTGATCACCTCAAAGAAAATAAAAGAGAACTGGCATTACTGCTTCGACTTCCCATCCTGACCACAAACTCCTCTTCGTCCATATCCATTCCTACCTTCTTGCCTTGTGTCACAGTGCAAACAGTTCTCACGCCTGTTTTAAGTGTAAGCCTTGATGCCATCTCTCACTGCCTTCTCTGGCTTCCTGCTCTCACACGGTCTCTATGTTACACAATGAACTTTTCCCACTTCTCTTCATCCTACATTATCCCCAAGCATCCTCCCTTCTTCCCCTCACCGCTACATTTCTTCAAAGAGCTGCAAACACTCAGCCTGCCCACCTCCCACTCCTTCACTCAGTGAAAATCTAGATTTTGTTACCTACTCATCCACCCTCACCAAGCACACTAATAAACCACTTGTCACTACCTGGCATGGGAACTTTTCAGTCTTCATGTCGCTAAGCCTCACGAGCCAGGTACCAGCCACACCAGTTCTCCTTCCTCTCTGCCTGCCCTTCCCTGGATCCATTACTGACTCCCCTTCCCAAACCTCCCCCCTTCGATGCTCATGTTCTCCGGGTTATGGTCAAAAGGTTCCTTTCCTCTTATTCTACCTTCTCTCCCTGTGCATTTTCCCTCATTTTCAGGGCTTCAAATACAACCAGCATACTATTCACTCCATTCTGCCTATTAGACATTTCTGTGTCAAAAAGAGCACGTCCCAAACTGCTCTCGTGAACCTTCCACTCTATTAGATCAACAGTAACAATTGATAACTTTAGTTTGTCACCATTTGACTTTGGAGCTTGTCAAAAATGCAGATACCTAAACTCCCCTCCGATCCACCTATTCCAAAGAACATGCTCTTACAGGATCTTGTACACCTGGGTTAGAAAATCCGCATACATAATAATCACCCCAGGATAAAAAGGACGTCGTTTTTAGTTCATCTCTGTCAAGCTTCACTCCAAGATGCCTGGTCTTACGTTGCTTACCTTGTCCATTTCCGCTATTGTCAACATCAGCCAAACACAAACAGCCTTGATCAAATTCTTCTTTTTCTCCTAGAACAGTCGACCACCAATCGCGGGCTTTAAATAAAGACATTTTTGTTCACTCTAAAAAGAAAAAAAATGTATTTATAATAAAAATCCACTTCACACCATGAATTATGAATTAAGTCTCTCTTAAGGCATAGCAAATTAAACTTGGAAAACTTTGAGAAAAACACTTCTGTATGTAACTTTAATCTTTTGTATTTTGTTGATATATGTGAAACCACAAGTCTAGATTGGTGGAAACAATCAGATATTTTGTGATGCCACTGGAAAGTCAGGCTGGGAAATTCCACATTTATGTTGGGCCAATTTTCTCTTCTGGGAGATTTAGTAGACAACTGCACAAAATAACTAAAAATATATTCTTTGGAGGATCAAGATTCAAACTCTACCAGCACCCATTAGTACACGATTCCTTGGCAAAATGCCTCATGCCCCTTCAGTTTGGTTATTTTCGCCTGCAGCATCTCCTCTCACAATAAGTTGCTACGAAGAGCAAATGAGATCAAATGCATTGACTTGCTAACACCAGAATGTGTCCATTACAGGTTTTTTAAAATGCATTCACTCCCTTTCCTCATTCTAATTGTAGAAAAGCAAGATGAAAAATAAAAATTCACATCAAAAAGAAGCAGGAAAACTGGTTTGTAGATCCATTTATACCACTAACTTCCTGTGTGTCCTCAGGCAACCCGCACAACGTCTCTGAGCTTTGACTCCTTATCTAGAATGAGGACACACACCAGCCATACCCACCACTGAGTTTCTGATATAATGGATAAAAGCCCATTGGACCTTCTGAATTACAGCACAAGCATCATATACCCTGGGGCACTCTACCGAAGTTCATTCACACAACATAAATGAGGCTTTCGCTCGTGCTACATTGATTTACATAATAATTAGGAAAGCAATGAGCTCTCCTTATTCAAAGCAGTTGTGCAGCAGAAGGGTCACAGCAAACACTGAATTAGCAAACACTAAACTCTTGGCCCTAGAGGAGATACAGGGTTAGATTGCTGCAGGCCTCTAGTCACAACATTTTCATCGAGAAATCAATACATAACTTTCGTTTGTGTGTGTATTCTATGTAAGATACTTTATTTATTATTGTTTCATTAACATTGAACTCTATGGCCAACACCACTAAGACTCATATCTGAACGAAGCTGATCTAACACATGTATGTTCTCCATTAGGTACCTAACAGCCTTCCTGCACTTAGAAATATTACATTTGGGGACCATTTTAAATAGCTAAATAAAAAAAAAATAAAATACACAGATGTGGAAAACATGTCACTAAATAGACATGAAGAGGATATCTGTCTACAGTATGACGGCTGAAAGAAGGAGGCAGAGAACTACTGTGTTTGGCATCAGCTGGAAACGTCCATCGAGTGACTCAAACTTTTTGCCACTGTGTGCATAACCACGAATGACCCCAACACCACCCTTTGCACTGTTGGTAAGACTATATATTGGTGTAGCCACTACAGACACAGTATGGCGGTTCCTCAAAGAGTTAAAAATAAAAATTATCGTATGATCCAAAAATTTCACTGCTGGGTATATATATATATATCCAAGAGAATTGAAAGCAAGTTCTCGAAGAGCTATATGTACACCCAAGTTCATAGCAGCATTATTCACCACAGCCAAAGGTAGAAGCAACCCAGTGTCCATAAAGGGATGAGTAGATAAACGAAATGTGGTATATCCATACAATAAAATAATATCAGCCTTAAAAAAAAAAGGAAACTCTGACATATACAACAACATGGATGAACCTTTGGAACGTTATACTAAATGAAATAAGCCAGTCACAAGGACAAATACTGCATGACTCCATTTATATGAGGTACCCACAGTAGTCAAATTCATGGAGTAAAATAGCAGTTGCCGGGGTTGAAAAAAGGAGGAAATGGGGAGTTTTTGCTTAATGGTATAGTTTCAAATGAAGTTTTGGAGATTAGTTGCACAAAAATGTGAATGTACTTAACACTACAGAACTGTGCGATTAAAAGTGGTTAAGATAGTAAATTTTGTTATACATCTTTTACCATAATTAAAAAATAAAATCTTTTAGTTTAAAAAAAGAATACAGTAGTATCGGCACAACACTTGGCAAATAGTAAGCACTCGATAAACAGCCATTGCTATGGTTTTTAGCATTTTTATGATTTGTTTAAAAACCTACATTGAAGAAAAAAACAAAGTCCTTCAATGTAAATGGTTAAACAAACTATGATACATTCATACCATGGAAAAAAACAGCAGTTTTTTTAAAATGAAGTAACAACAACTCAAATGGATCTCAAGGGCATTATGCTGAGTAAAAAAAATACACACACACACACACACACACACACACACACACACACACACACACACACCCAATCTCCAAAGGTCACATATTAAATAATTCCATTTCTATAGCATTTTCAAAATAACAAGATTAAACCGCTCACTGGGTGCAGGGTTATGGGAGGATGTGACCTTAGGGGGTTAGTACAAGGAGATTTCTTCGGGATAATGGAAAAGATCTGTAGCCTGCCTTTGGTGGTGGTTTCATGGGGTAAATTTTAATTTCTTAGAACTATATTCTAAAAAGAAGAATGTATGTAATATAAAACCTGATAAAATCGAAGTAAAATCTGTAGTCATAGTATTGTACTAATGTCAATTTAATGGTTTTGATGATTGTACCATTACCATTGGAAACCACTATTTTTCCATCTTCTATATGAGTTTAAAATTATATAAAAATTACAAGTTTAAAGAAACATTAAAAAAAAAAAAGAAAACTCTATCCAACACCCTCTCTTTATGCTAAAAAAGAAATGAGTCAAATAAAGGCAAGGTATTGATGGAAGTAAAGGGAAAATACATAGAGGATAAGTAAACTTATAATGAGTTTTAATATACATGTAACAGTTTCTAAAAAAAATATTATTAATAGCACTATATAACCAAACAAGTTGCCAGATGACTGAATTTTGAATCTGGCAGCAAGTATTCAAAAAATGTAATAAACACTTTCATTACACTTTATTAGGTTTTCTTATTTGAAAGGGAAATAACAGTATTTAATAAATGCCATATAGTCTCAGTACGTACTCCAGATACACCGGAAAATTGCAGTACACCATACTGTTGGGCTACCAGAATGAAGATACATCATGCTCTTGCAGCCCAGAGCAGAATATTAGTCAATAAATTCAATACCACTCAGTGATTCACTAGGAGGACTCACGGCACTCAGCACGCAGTCATCAGCATGGCTGTGATTTATTACAGCACAAGGATACACGGCATAATCGGGAAAAGGAAAAGCTGCACGGAGTGGGGGCAGGGAGGAAGTCCGAAGGAAACCAGGCACAAGCTTCCAAAGTAGAAGGTCTGGGCTCTGGGGTCAGAGGTCAGGGAGACGAGAAATTTGCCAGAAAACTGAACAGGAACATCCAACCAGACCAAAGGAAATCCAAGAACGAGCTCTCAGGAAGGGAGTAGAAAAAGAGTGATCAATTATATGAAATGCTATTGCTACATCATAATCAATGAAGACTTGGGGGCAACGGCTCCATTTGGAGATGTGGCCAGGAACAGAAATCAAAAGGCTAACCGAAAAGTAAGTGATCCTTTGCACATATTCTGAATCAGCTGGTTCAAAGGAGGCTCAGGGAGAGAAACTAGGAAGGGGAGATGTGCTCACCATCTGAAAGGGTCTCTTTCATCCCATGCCAGAACAGAGGGGCCTGCCTAGTGAACATCAAACACCCAAGAAATGGTGAAAGAGAAGCGTTTTTTTCCATCAATGCAATAGAATTATACATAAAAAAATCAGAATGTTTAGATAGGTGACCATAAGAGACATACCTGCAGTTTGAATATATACATTACTGCATCAGGTGAAAAACCTATTACGTGAAAATGGCCTTAAAAACCCTTGTTAGCAAACAAATTTTTTTCGGCCTCTTAGAATAAAGAGGGGAAAACCCTCCTATGTGAAAATCTAACCCTCCATCACCAAGCACTAATTTCTCTTGGATTGCTTTCATAAAATTAAAGATCTATTCCTGTCAGCAAAATAAGACGGGCAACACTTAGTTCCTGTTTCTCCTGCTCTATCAATTTCTCCTTCATCACTCAGCACTTCACTGGCTTCCGAAAGCCCTCCTTTCCTACCTTGTTTAGCTCCTTGCTACACCAAGTAGTCCCTGGACCACCAGCATCATCAGTGTCACCCAAAAGCTTGCTAGAAATGCAGAATCTCAGCTCTGCATTTGATTCACATGCACTTTAAAGCAGCAGTCTCCAACCTTTTTGGCACCAAGGACCGGTGCTCCTATGAGAATCTAATGCCTGATGATCTGACATGGAGCTGAGGCGGTGATGCTGGTGCTGGGGAGCGGCTGCAAATACAGGTGAAGCTTTGCTCGCTCCCCAGCCACTCTCCTCCTGCTGTGCGGTCCAGTTCCTAACAGGCCACAGACCAGTACTGGTCCGCAGCCTTGGGGGTTGGAGACCCCTGCCTTAAAGTTTCAAAAGAACTGGTTGAATTGATCCTGATAGCCTAAGTGGATGTTTTCTTACTGCATGGGCTCCCCCTTCCTTTTTCCTGGAACATCCATCACCAGTTACCTTTCCAAAGCTTGAAAAAGACACTAATTCTTTCAAATCAAAAAAGCTTTAACAGCTGGACAGTAACCATCAATCAGCTGATCCTCTCATTCTGTAAGAAAAGCCCACAGGGGTTGTGTGACTTGCCTAAGTCTCACAACTAATGGCAAACACTTGCTTCAGCAAACCCTCTCCCTGATCTCCGGATCCCTGTCTCATTATACTGCCACTCCCCCCAATTTAATAGCCAAAAAATTGAAAAAACGTGGGTCAGTAGGATATTTTTATTTTGCTTTATTTAAAAAATGGGGGTGGGGGGCAGGGTGGAGGCAGTGTTAATTTTAAACATAAGTCCAACAAATGCCTCTTCCTCACAAGACCACGGCTACCTTAATTATTTCAGACCAACTGACTTCCATACCAGGGCAAATCGCATAGCAAAATCACATAAATTCCATCATGCCGAAATCCTGCACACTGGTTCCATGTCCCAGGTGGTACCACTGTGCACAATAATTGAGTAAACAATAAGGACTTACATCTTTTAAAAGTTAATGGAACAAGGAAACCAATGATTTGAGCTGATGGTTACCCAGTATGTTTCCCCAGTGCCTGCCTCAGATTCCAAAGGCAGCAGCAGGGAAAGGCATACTGCCCACTCCCAAGAAATTAAGAAAACACAAACTCTCGTCTGTACTAAGTTAGCATACCATTAATTTCCTTTTCTAAAAATTGGTGAATTTTGAAATGACAACTTATGCTGCAGGACACTAGATTTCAAAGGGCGGGGGGTTCCTTTCCACTTTGGCTTCAAAGATGGATTTGATAGCAACTCTGAACAACTTGAAGTTGATGGATATCTCTGTTTTGAGTGAAGCTCTGATACACACTGCAACATGGATGAACCTTGGGAAAATTATACTAAAAGAAGCCAGTCACAAAAGACCACTTATTTTATTATGCCGTTTACATAAAATGTACTGAAGAGGCAAATCCATAAAAACAAATTAAATTAGTGATTGTGCAGGACTAATAGGATGAAAGGTTTCTTTATGAGTGATGAAAACATTCTAAAACTGCAGTGCAACTGACAGTTGCACATATGTGTGAATATACAAAAAAAAAACATTGAATTGTATACATTAAATAGATGAATTGTTTGGTATGGGAATTTCATTAGGGCTGTTGTTTTTAAAGGGTAAATGGTGTTGGGTACATGGGGATTGTTTTACTATTCTTTATGTTTTGTTTATGTTTAAAATTTCCCGACATAAAAATATCAAAATAAAGTTAACTTTTTTTAAAAGTAGGATATGCCCATATTTTGGCCACATTTACCACTCTTTCAGAAGAAAAATAAGGTAGCATATTAAATTCAGAAAGTTAACAAAATAAATTCTACCCTTTCTTCTGTAAGAACATCCCACCCCACTGAGATACAAAAAACTGACTACAAATTCAGACTTAACTAAAATGCTAATTCATTGTCCAAGTCAGGAAGGTACAGGTCTTGACTTTGAGAAATGAAGGTAAGCAGTGCATAGGTCAATTACTGGCAGGTAAGGAAGAAGAAAGATTAGGAACAGCAGTAATAGGGTATTTTTCATCATGAAACCTGGCTTTTCTGTTACAAAAACAAAAATTATTCCAATACCAAAAAATGTATAAATTGATTTTTATTTGCTTTAGTTAACTACCTTGAATAAAAACAAGAAACAAGAACTGATATTTTATCATCTTTTCATTCAATGTTGATTTCCAGCTCCTCAGTGACTTTTTGTCTTTAAGTGAATGAAAAACAAAAATTAAAAATCAGGTTTTCAATGGCTACCATCTCCCCTTACTGAAAAGGAAAATAATAGCTAAAATTTACTAATTGTTTAATAAGTCCCAGGCAGTGTCCTAAGTGCTTCGTAAGTTCTATTTTGATCTTCGTAACGGAACTACAAAGTAAATCATAGGTACCATTATTCAGAAATCCATGAATATAGAGAGGTTAAGAAACCTGCCCAAGTGGTCACTACTAACAACCAAAGCCAGGCTGTCTACTCCAGAATCCTAAACAAGTGCCGCCACCCCGCAAAGACTTAAAATCTCTAACTTTGTTAATGATAATTCTAACACCTGCAAGTTCAAATTGCAGGAAAGTATTCTATACATTTCATTAAAATTTTAAAGGATGACTAGAAAACAATTTCGAGGTTTTAACATACCTATAAATAGCATACCTATAAATAGCCACAAAAGATTGATTTCCTACACTTTATCTTCTATTTTATTATAATAATCTCTTTATCCCCTAAGCTCCAGAAATTCTCTGCCATACTTATTACTTGACACTTTTTTGTTAATACTTATTTATATACATGTTATCTTCCACATCGGTTTACTCAGATTTAGTTTTTATTAATAGATGTTTTAACACCCTGTTGGCCTAGTCCTGCTATACGAAAGGATGGCTAGAAAAATGGCTCTAGCAATGACGACCCCAAGAATCCTGTGGAAGGAACATGTGGTTTAGAAGGCTGTCGTTCATGTCCGGAACTCTGCTTCCCTCCAGGTCATGCGAGGGCTGCCTCAAATTTCACGAAATAGGAATCGGGTCTTCCAGTTCAAGAAAGATGACAAAAACTTTTGAAAATAACACGAGAAGGGCTCAGTGTTGTAATTTGCAATAAAAGACACAAAAGGCAAAAGAGCACAGGAGAACTCAGACAGACCGGGGTTCCCTTTCTGATCCCACACTGCAGCAGTGTGACCTTAGAGAAGTCCCTCACCCTGTAGTCTCCCAATTGTTCTGGGAGGAAGGATAAAATGACCTAAAACATATAACTGCTTAGCCCAATACCCAACCCAAAGGAAGCATTCAACAAATGTCAGATAAATGTCAGTAGTAACCTAAAAGTAAAATAGCGGTAGAGGCGTGTGTTCTGAGCAAGACCAAACTGCAAATGCCCATCTGACCCTCTGGACCAAAGTTTAAATGAGACATTCAAAACACTGATAGCAATCTTTCACTGAACTGTTGTTAATCCATAGAGATGTTTTACATTTCAATAATTTTTGAGAAAAATTTGAGTCTTTATTCTGAGGAATAAGACTTGCTACATATGTCCAAAAAAAGTAAAACTCTAAAAATTACTACATCAATATAATACTGATACTGGATTTTTTTCCCCTTCAATGAATGCTTCCATCAATAAGTTGTACCATAAATATAATGCAGTGGTATTTTAAAAACAACAATTACGTATAATTACACAAGATGAAAAATTCCTTAAACTCTCATAAATAACTCATAAGTTACTTGCAAAATTTTCAAAAGTTTCTTTTTTTAAGTTCTGCTAAATAATGATTCAATCTAGTCACAAAAAAAAAAAATCATCTACCAGTTATTCTCTTTACATATTTCTCATAAGTTAGACAATCTCTCTCTCTCTTCTCTCTGAATGCTGGCAGACGTTAGTTAAGACCCATACTTTTCACTCAGCATCTTCACACTATGCATGTGTGTGATATGGTTCCATTTTCTAAATGAGATGGGGGGGGAACACCCTACGAACTTCTCGAGGAAATTTAAATTAACAGCAGGATTCGCCTGGGGAAGGGAAATGCTGATAAAATCAGCTCAGTTCATCTAAACTGCTGCGGTCTGCAATGTGAAGAGAGAAGGGGAAGCAATAATCCTCTTGCAAGAAGGAATTAGGAGTATTAGTATATGCATTCTACTTTAGTCATAGCTTGAGAACCACAAGACCTGTTGATCACAGGAGGATGCTTGCACAGCAGGTGACATTCCTGAATATAATCTTTAAAAATTCTTATCACCCTTTCTTGAAAATGATCACAGGATCTCACACGCATTGTACTCGGGGCTGTGTTGTGTTTTGCTTTGAATGCAAACATCCTAAGAAATCTATCACGCTGCATGGCATCAGATGATCTTGCCCACAAAATAAAACTCAGGGAATTCATGCGCCCGATGTTTAATACCGTACTTTCTTACCTGATGCTGAATGAGGTGGTCCTGTCCCACCTTTCTTCGAAGTCTCTTTCCGCAGATTTCCCTCGTCTGCCAGGGGTCCCAGGGCTGGAATGGCCGAGAGCGAGAACGGAGAATGCAGAAAACACCAACGCGACTTCACTACTCCCTCTCGTTCCCCTGCTCCAACCTGTTGCACGTCCTAGGCAAAGAGAGCACCTCACCAGGTAGCACCACCAGCTCCACAGAGTTGGACCGACCCCCACAAGGAGCTCCTGTGCATCCCTTCTCTGTCACCCCCGTAGACGAGCATCAATCCCTTGGAAGAGACCGAACAGGCGAGAACGGCGAATCCTGCTGCTCCCAAAGAGGAGGAAATGATAAAGAAGGCAGTGATGGGGATGTAGCAGAAAAAGGACAGCAACGGTGGAAGGGCCACCTCCCCACTCCGCCTAACTCCAAGCCATCTTCGCCCTGTTGTCATAGCACTTTACAACGAACTGTACTGCGCAAGTCACATGGCTGAGCCCCGAGGCCTTCTGGGGGTTGTGGTCCAGAGCCTCTAAGGAAGACGGAAGTTGGAGGACTTTCCTAGGTGGGCGTTGCCCGCCTAATTCCTACTGGGCGGGGCTGAAATGAACCACGGCCTGGCGCTCATTAGCAGAAAGTAAAAAAAGAATTCTCCTTGCAGGCCTTGCACAGGTCCTGCGACAGGACTCAGGAAGACGCGCCACACGCCTCGCGTCTCCGCCAAAAATTTAGGCTTCGCCCTCTTACTCCTCCCGACCCCGCCCCTCGGCGCTCGTGGGTGGGGCTTCCGCACAGGGGGCGGGGCGTCTGGGCTTTCCCGCAAGCTCACGCTTCTGAGGCCAAAGCCTTGGGGAGTGGTTTTGTGTTTTACCAGACCTGATGTATGGGGGTTACAGGAGAGTGCCTGACACTCACCTCGAAGAGGAGGACTCCCAGGCTGCGGACCAAGATCACGGAAATGGTGGGGGCAGTTGAACAGTTCCAGGCGTTTTATTTTTTCCTAGTGGGAAAAGTGCTGCTGTAGTTACTTGTATGTTTCCTGATCACAAGCGCTAAAGATTCTCTTTAGTGAATACAGTGAATACCTTGGAGTGGATTTCCTTGCATGTAGGTACTCAAATGTTCAACTTTACAACTGAACATAATAATACCCATTTGCAAATTTTTTCTCGTCTCTCACCAGGTGGTCGTTAATGCCAATTCAACGCCAGCCCCACTGTAGTTCCATGAAAAGGCAAATTTACTATAAAAAGCTCAATTGTGATACAGCGCTGCGGTGAAAACAGCACAGGTGTGGCACAGCTCCAAGGGGTTACAGCCCAATTACGAGGCAGCAGGGCTATAGCAAAAAAAACAACCTGGCACAAGGTGACTGTAGTAACTTAACAACTCTGCTTCACTTAAGGTGGCCCCAACCTACTCCAGTGAGGTCACTTCAGTTCCAGCACAAGAAACATAACCTCACCCCACCCCACCTCCCGAAAAAAACAAGAAAAGAATACCCCCTCCCCAACGGCTGGCTTATATAGAAAGGAGGCTCTGCCCCAGGGCCCCGATCGGTTCAGCTTCATGCAAATGAGGATTCCAAATCCTCACAATTCGATTGGTCCAAATGTACTGCTCTGATTGGTCAGGGATAAAACTGGCAGCTTGAATTGGACGAAGAAAGTCTCAGTCCTATTAGATGAAATAGGATTCTAGGAACTCCTTTATAAAAGCCAGCTTCAGCTGGAATGAACTCAGTGTAAACAGGTGATATTATACACGTTTCTCTTTGAAGCTTCTCATAATTTTGGAAACAGCTCTTAGGCTGTTTTTCCTTTTTATAATTTTAGCCTGGTTAGCAACCAGGATCTTTTCTTGGTAGGTGTCTTCCTTGGGGTCCATTCATCTTTGCTTTCAAATTCAATGTAGGCATAACACTGTCAGCCACCACATTGAAACTTTCCTTCTTGCTTATTTCACTAGATTTTAACTTAGTCTTTAAAGTTCCTGTTTTTCACCACCAATTCACATTACCACTAGAAAATATAATTTTAAATTATTACCTTTCTTAGATAAAAGAATTTCATAAAATTAAATACCATTATTAATACTTTGATATTACTACCCTGTCATAACATCGGATATAAAAATTCCAATTACTCGGATTGCAAATAACAGTTTAGGCACAAATTATAATAAAGTACCCTCCCTCCCATTAAAATTCAAATGATTGAAATGTTTCAACTTGAAAAAAAAAGTCATAAAATCAGTGATAAAGTAAAAAAATACCACTTGCTATGTTCGTAAAGAAAAAATATAGAAAGAATACTGGAAGGAATTTTCATTTAAAATATTAAAAGTGGGTATTAGTGGACTTAGGATTGATCAAATTGTTCCTTTCCATTTTCAATGTTTTCTAATATGCATTCAATGGCCATGTCTTACCTGTATAATAAGTTTGTAAGATAATAGAATAAAAATACATACAAGAATCACATATCAGATACAGTTTTGAGGAAAAAAAAGCTTAATTAAGGACCTAACACTTTAGTATCCCGGCTCCATGACTTACTAGCTCTGCCTCCTTGGGCATGTCATTTAATTCTTTGGGCTCCTTCTCCTTATCTATAAACTTAAGGTAATACATCTAAGTTTTTAAAGATTAAATCAACTCTCATTAAGGTTTAGCTCAAAACTCTCAGTGTGTTAGCTTTTCACTTCCAGCACTCAAGCCTTGTCTAAAGACCATATACACTGTTTTAACCAGGGATCGCGTGCTCTAGAAAACTGGAGAATTCCTATGGGGAGCCTTCCTTCCTTCAGTCCTGGAGGAATCCTCTAACACACACAGCGGCTCCCGCCTGTCTGGTCACTAGGGGACACAAAGACGCCTTGCACAGGTTCCCGGCCCCAGGGCCGCAGACCGCGAGGGGAGGCGCGCGGCCGGGAGAGGTCGCCGGCGGCGGGAAGGGCTCGCCGGCGCCGGCCGCCCGCATGCTCAGCCCCCGGCCGCCGCCAGGGGGCGCGCTCCGACCTCCGGCAACGGCCGGCCTGGCGCCGCGGGCCGTTGCTCCGAGCGCGGACTGGAGGCCGCTCCGCGGGGAGGCGGCACCGCGGGCCTGTCGGGAGGCGGGGACGCGCGGCCGCGGCGGGGACGCCGGGCTCTGCCGGCGGGCCGCGGGGCGGCGGCGGGAGGGGGCGCTGCGGGGCCGGGCGGGCGCGGCGCGGAGGAAGTGCCGTCTTGGCCGCCGCCTCGGCCGCGCCGCGGGGCCGCCGCAGCCGCGCGGGCCGCGATGTCGTCCCGGTCCGGGCGCGACGACGCGGGGGCCGGGGCGGCGCGACGGGCGCGGGAGCCGCCGGAGCAGGAGCTGCAGCGGCGCCGGGAGCAGAAGCGGCGGCGGCAGGACGCGCAGCAGCTGCAGCAGCTCAAGCACCTGGAGTCCTTGTGAGTCCCCGGCGAGCCCGGGCTCCCGCGGGGCAGGGTCGTGCGGGCGCGCCGGGCGGGGCCCTCGGGGGCCCGCGAGCGGGCGGGGGGGCCCGGCCGCCGGCTCCGGATCGCGGGCGGCGCGCGCGCTCGGCCCGCAGCCGTCCCTGGGCGGGAGGGGAGGTGGGCGCCCCGCGCGCCCTGGAGCCGCCCGGGCCGGGAGGGGCGCAGGCCCCGCCCCCGAGGCTCCCCGGGCGCGCGCGGGCTGGGGGCGCTGCGGGAGCCGGGCGCGGGTTGCGGGGCTGCGGTCCGTGCGCCGGAGTTTGGGGGCTGGATACGCGGGAAGTGCCGCTGAGCGCATTGGTTCCTGTACTTTTACGATTTTCAGATCACAGGGCCCACTACGAACCCGATATAATCTCTTATTTTCATTTTCTGCTCTTAATAAGGGAAGAGAAAATCGAGTCCTATAACGTGAGCGTGGTAAGGGAAGAAAGAAGAGTGGGGCGAGGGAATTGTCCCTAACTAGTGGACAGATAGGTGGCTGTCAGGCGGAAGAGTGTAGACGTTCTCTCTGGTCCTGAAGATTTTGACCAGACTCAAGGGTGGAAGCAACAAAGAGGCAGAGTCCTGCTCAACAAAAATAATTAGATCCTTGCTGATGAGCATGGCCTGTGCTCCTCCAGCTCCAGGGGTTCACGGAGGGCCCTGATACCGCTGGCAGAAGAGTAGGTTGTAAAAGGGGCTTAACCATCAGGTGGGATGTTGAATTAATGACTTTCCATTTGTTTTCCAAGATTCTGTGATTCTACAAGTAGCTGTAGAAGTCAGTTTTTCTGTGTCTTCTCTGTAAATTCGGTTGTTTCAGGCACATTTCATTACCTACGCCAAGAGGATCGTGTAAAGAGAGGTCCTCAAAGGCTTAAAATGCTTCATAATTAACCTGGGAGATTTGACACAAAATGCATTGGGTTTTTTTTGGAACCTGGCCTGCTCTTTTCACTGTGGCCCTTGAGCTGAATGTCACCTTACAAGGGCAGTGGTTGCAGGAGACAGGCCTTGCTCTGCTGACTCCTTAAGGGGACTCTATCGCTCTCTCCCTCTGCTCTGTAAGGCAGGTTCAAAAATCTTTCCCAGCATAAGCTCAGGCAGGGCTCAGCCCAGCTCTCAGTATCTTTACCTGTAGGATGCCGGACAGTGGTTAATACTGTACATTTATTTTGTCGCTCTGACACCTTTTGCAGATGTGGAAATGCAGGCTCAGCAGTTAAGTAACCTGATCAGCAATACATCACCCTATAAACTAGCAAAACTAAAGAGAAACCCCTGGTATCTGATTCCCAGACCAGTGAGATTTTTCAGTTTCAGAAATGTGAAATTTTTCCAGCTATTGGCATATTTGGTTTAGCTAGTTCAGAAGCTTGTTTACTTTTAAATAAATATTTCTATTTCCAGAGTCAGATAGTTTAAACATGAAATACTACTAAAAGATTAATTTCAAAAAAGAAGTGGTTCAGATCCCCACTCTTCAGTCACCCCACAGTCCCTGTTCTCTTCCCTCTCATCAAGGCTTCAATAAGGAAACAGTGTTTTCTATTGGGATTTAACTACTTATTTCTAAATTATATGTTTACGCTTTTTTTGATGGAACAATAAATATTACCTACTAACCTCATAGGTGAGGTCTCAGTTCTTCTCCTGCCTTTGTCTCAACCCTTCTAATTATAATGTTGTTAAAGTTAGTGTAACGTTTTGTTATAACTGTATTATTTTTCAGTTTCGAGCTACATGGTATTCTATGGTTTGCTTTCTAGTACAAGTGGTTTTCAAGTAGCTAATAAGAGCCTCAGTTTTTTTCATTTGCTTAATTTCCTGTTACCCACTGCTAATTTTATTCCAAAGGCTTCTTAAAAACTGAGAGTACTTTTTCCGTATGTTCCTACATACCAGATAATCTATCAGTTAATTTTTTTTTAACCTAGAATCTTCCTTCTGTTCTCTCTGTTCTCCGGTACACTCTGGCTACTTTCTCAGACCTGCTTTGCTATACAGTAATCATCCTGGGACTTCCTTTGCCACTCCAGTCTTGGACCCCATTCCTGGATCCTATGTCTTACTTTTTCTGTCTTCACCTCATCTTGCTGAAGCACATTCTGTAACTTCCTATAAAAAGTGCATTCTAGGTAAATTTGTGGAGTCCTTACATATCTGAAAAAATGTCTTTATTCTTCTCGCAAACATGATAGGTCGTTTGGCTAGGGACAGAATTTTAGGTTAGAAATTATTTTCACTCAACCTCCAAGGTGGCATGCCACCATTTTTTAGCTCCCAATGTCGCTGAGATGTCTGACGCCACTCTGATTTCCTCTCTTGTAGTCATTTGTTCTGCCTCACCCCCCCTTTGGAAGCTTTGGAGAATTCTTTACCCCTAGTATTCTGCAGTTTCATGATAATGTGAACTTTTTCTCACTGGATTTAAAAAATTTTCAATTTTCTTGACACTTAATGGATGTTTAATATCCATACATGATTTGTGCTTAAGTTTCCTTCTCTTCATTTTATTGTTCCTGTTTCGTCTTTTGTCTTTTCATTCTACTTTCTATAAGATGTATCTTCCAACCCTTCCCCCACTGCAATTTTTTAAAGTTCCAGTTACCATATTTTTTAATTTTCAAGAGCTTATCCTTGTTCTGAGAATTTTTTTGGTAGCGCCTGTTGTTTCATCAATAATGTATCTTCCCTCATCTTTGAAGATATGCATTGGTTTTTTGTTTTCTTCTTCCATCACCTTTTTCTTCTTTGCCTTATGTTTGATCTGTCGCTTAGTTTTTTCTTCCTAATGTGTAGGGACCCTTGAGCCTCCCTCAATGGCAGTGAGGCATCGTAAAGCTATTCTAAGGGCTGCTGAGAGAGACCCAGTGCACAGGCGCTGGTTTATTGACCTAAGTTTCACTGTAGAGATATATCTGACTGTGATCTGCCCTTCTCACGGGGACACTCCCACGTGTCCGTAGGGAAGGCCTGTTCAGTTTGTCCAAAGACGAACCTTCCATTCTCAGGCCTGGGTGCCAGAAATATGCCTGGTTGCCAATGTTCTGAATTGGGATGGAGAAGGCGGGAGCTTTGGTTCCAGAGTTCGGACACCATGAGCCAGTGCTCGCCCTCCTCCCCATCCTGAGCTGTGCCAATATTTCCACGCATCTGTGGCCTCTCCAGCTAGGTATCACAGAGGACTAAACCTGCAGTCGCTTCAAAGGGAGAGGGCAGACAGTCCGGCTGTCGAGAGGGAGACCAGTGGTGGTCTGGTGGTTGCAGCCATTCGGTTCATGCGCCCAACCTCTATCTTCCAAACATTGTAGCTTCTTCCACCTGAAGATGTCCTGCTCTCTTCCACTCTGCACTGTCTTCCCAGCCTTGTCTTGAAATTGTTCTCTGCTAGTATCTCCTCCCAGGATTTATTTGTAACTTCTTAACTTGTTTATTCCTTTACTGTCATTTCAAGAGAGTCTAGAAAAGGCAGGCAGGCAGAGAAGTAAGTTGGCCGGCCAGCCATTTCAAATGGGAAGCCCCTTCGTGGTTTTTACAAATTAAATTCAAATCCTTTCACTCCCTGGTATGCCCTCCTTAGGTCCCCTCACATTCTTCTGGTCATTTTCTTACACCACACCTTAACTTTTCAGACCCTTTGACCACACCTGCCAGGCCCTGATGGCATCTGAGTCTTCCACCCTGTGTCCCATCCCAGGCTCCAGTTCTGTCGCTGGTGTTTCTGGGTTGCCAGGCGTAACAGAGGAGATGCTGTGTACAGGTAGCAGTTGCTTCTCTGCCCGCAAGCCCCACGGGAGCCAGCTGCAGGAACGACTGGAACGGAGTATGCTCACCTGAAGGACTCTTCCAAAAGAAATCCCACCCCAGCACTCAAAAATCCAAGGAGTATTTTTAAGATCTTAGCAAAATTAAGATTTCTTCCATACTCACTTGGGAAGATAATTTTTTCCTCTCATCTAAATTTAGTCTTCCTACTGCTCAGAGTGGCGTATTGGAATCTGCATGATATAACTAACTATAAGACTTCACAGATGGCGCAAATTGACGGGCTTCCACCAACTTTTATTGTAATTTTCTAAGAATTAACTGCAAAGGTAGTGTGATTTTCGGCTGTCACAGCGCAGTAAACAAAGTAAACACACTCCCATTCCCAAATCTGCTATTTTTAATAGTTAACTATTACCTTGTATTTGAGAAATATTAACTACTTTTTTTTTCTTTTTTCCTCATAAACTAATTGTTCGGCCCTTGGAAAAAGTACATTTGTGGAAACAGTTGAAAAGTGGACTTTTTAGGGAAGGCCGTTGCTAATAACAACAGATTTCAAAACACGCAGTTCCATCACACTCGTCCTCCATCTAGGAAAAACATTCACTTATTTTCTCAGGAATCTGGATCTTAGCTTGTTGGCCATATGTTATTTGTGCAACACCTACGGGAAAAAAGAAAGCATTGCTGGGTAATGGATATTTACACAGACTACCACTTCCTTTCCAAACTCCTTTACATATAAAGCGTAGCATTTATGTTTCTAATGAATGGCTGCTGAGGAAGTATCACCTTCCCAACTCATGCAAATTACCATTTTTCTTGCTAAGAGAAGCCTAGACCATAAAGACGTGCCACAGCTTTCCACTGGAAAATATTTTAAATATTTGCTTTGGAAATAAAACCCCTAAAAAGCAAATTCTGTGTATACTAAGCTGTCTACCATTTAATCTTTAGGGAATAAGTCAGTCCCCCGTCCCTTCAGAAGAGCTCTGAATCAGTGACGGTGAGGGTAAGCACGGAGAAGCCTCCATCAAAATCCTAATTGGGAAGGTTCCAGAGAGGAAGCCAAAGGGGAGTGAGTGTTTTTTGCTGTAGCTACTCACAGCAGCTCTCATCCTTTGCAAAGGAAAAACCGCCCCTGTTTTCCTTCTCTGCCCTCACACTCCACTCACAGCACTTCCCTGGACTCCAGCTGGGCGTCGGCGGTGAGAGGGCGTCCACCACCTCCAGGCAGTTTCCTATTCTCAGGATACCAAGTAGATGTATTACATACTTACCTTAGTTCTGACACGTTCCACCTGGGGATGGGTTCAGTCCCACAAGACTATCCAGCCCACACATACTTTACCTACCAATTGCCAAATCCAGGTTAACTGTTTTTGACTGATAAGCTATAAATCAGAGGTTCCCACAACCTCCGCCTCCAGCGTGGTTAGTACCCTAGAACGGCTCACGGAACTCAGGAAAACATGTTGCTTGTTAGACATAACCCAGGAGCAGCCAGATGAAAGATACAGAAGGTTAAGGTATGTGGGAAGGGGCTGGGACTTCCAGGCCCTCCTCCGGGAATGCCACACCTCCACGAGTTCACCAGCCCTGAAGCTCTCTGAACCCCCTCTTTTGGCTTCTTACAGAGGCTTCATTACATGGGCATGATTGATCAATCATTGGTCTTTGGGGACTAGTTCATTCTCCCTGGAGGTAGAACTGAAAATTCCAGTCTTCTAATCACAGGCTTGTTCCCCTGGCAACCATCCCCACCCTGAGGGGCTTTCCAAAAGTTAGCTCATTAACATAAGCTCTGTTCCCTAGAAAGGCGCTTGTTATGAATAACAAAAGAAACTTTTCACCTTCATAGCTCTGGAGCTA
This sequence comes from Rousettus aegyptiacus, assembly GCF_014176215.1. Taxonomy (NCBI): domain Eukaryota; kingdom Metazoa; phylum Chordata; class Mammalia; order Chiroptera; family Pteropodidae; genus Rousettus; species Rousettus aegyptiacus. Next base: position 38,936,091 of record NW_023416288.1, on the reverse strand, counting down.
TTTCAGGAATTGGGAACAAAACTAAGTATAATAGCAAAAGGTGCCCGTTGGGCTCCCGTAGGAAATTAGAAGGGTTTTAGGAGCTATGTACCAGGAGCAGTGAAGACTATATATGTATATGTGTGTGTGTGTGTGTGTGTGTGTATTTATTATAAATGACAGTATCACATCACATCTTAGAGGACAGAGAAAGCATTTCACTTTTCCCTTAGTCAATTCTTCCTAACCACTGCACCCCTAATATTTACTCTGTCCTGAAAGGCCATTAAAGCTGATGCATAACAAGAGGGTCAGGATGATGGAAACAGTAAATCATTAAGTTACACGATTTTTAGGAGCTACCTACCCTCTTCAGTGCTGCGTGAGTGGGGGTTACCCTGGGTAAGCAACCTGACAGCTATGACAGGAACTAGAATTAACTCACGGTCTTCTTACCTCACGTTTTCCCTGAAGTCTCTTGCTTTCCCTTCTTCCAAAACTACCATCATTGAGCTGAAACCCCCAGCTCGTTACTAGTGCAGTGGATTTAAGTTCTAGATCTCAGCAGGATGTGGTACAGCATCAGTTTATTTACACGTGATCTCTGGAGTGCTGGGCATATTTTATTAACCGTTGTAGATGTAACGTAGTTTTAAGTTTTTATTAAAAATATCCTTTTAATTTTAGCCTGCAGGTGCTTTTTGCTCATTAAAATGTGTTGTACCTCTGTTAATGAGATTGACTATGGGTTTTTTTTTCCCCCTTTCTAGTTATGAAAAACCTCCTCCTGGGCTTATCAAGGTCAGTGTGAAGTTTCTGCTCTGGGCTCTTCATAGACATATCAGACTCAGTAACCTGTTATGCAAACAGTTGCATAAGGTTTTGAACCTCTTGTTATGATAGCCCTGTTTCTTCCCTGCAGATGCCGATCAGACACTCGGGCTTAGTCACCAGCCTGCGCCTTTGTAGAAATTTAATCAGCCGTGTGTCTGTTCCTTAAGAAAGGCCGCAGGCCCACGTCTGCTCCTCAGGACCCTCCCCTTCTCTCTCACTGGTGACAGCATCTTCTCAAAGCTCTGCTGTCGGTGCCAACTCTCTGACCCCCCTGGTGCTGGTTCCTTGAAGGTCATGGGCTTAGGGAACAGTGGCCTCTGAAGCTCATCCGTCCAGCCTCCCGGGGTGCAGGAGCTCCTCCTCCAGCACCCCGGCCAGTGTGGTCTCTCTCTGGTCTCTCTCTGCAGGACTGAGACTTAGAGTATAGTTCAAGGCCAAAAGGTATCTTTCTGTTTGCTTAATTTCAATTTAAAAAAAAAAAAAAATATTTCAGAAGACAGTTTCCAATATAAATTTAATACTCATGGAAGCCAAAACATAGAAAAGCTCCTTGACTGTAAATGTGGGTATTCAGTGGTGAAGGCGTGTATCAGAGACACGGCATGTGTGACAGTGGCCTTCAAGGTCTAATAAGCCATTTTAACATAACGCGCCATTTTTATTATCCAGCTAGCCTTGTTCGCTCTAGTTCTCATATCCTGCCTCATTCCACAAAGATTTTGAGGTAGTAAACCGTTTTCGGTCTTCGAGTCTAATTCACAGTAGAATTTTGAGCTCGCGGGTCACTCCCACACCAAGGACAGGTTTCCATTCTGCTTCACCAGTGACTTCTCTGGAAGAACTGCTGCTTCATTCGTGCGATAGGTTCTTCTGGTCCCTTCCTCTCCGTTTCTGCTGTCAGGTCTCGTGTGTCTTGCTAGTCCTTGGGGCCCCCGGCCCACGGGGAAGGCAGGCCACGCTGTGTTCTGAAGGGGGGGCGGGGCGGGGGGCGGGGGTGCCAGGCTTCCGTGCCATGTCGCTGACACGCCATTTCCTCGTTTAGGAAGATGAGACCAAGCCGGAAGACTGTATACCAGACGTGCCAGGCAACGAGCACGCCAGGGAGTTCCTGGCTCACGCGCCGACCAAGGGGCTTTGGATGCCCCTGGGGAAGGAAGTCAAAGTGATGCAGTGTGAGTGCGCAGGGTCCGGCGGCACGTCGCACGCCACAACTTGCGACGCGGGTGTCTCTCTGTAACTGGTTCTCGCCACCGCGCGGTTAGGGTCACGGCCTCATCTCTGTTTTTCGCATTGGGAAGCCGCCGGCCCGTGTCAGGTGGTGAAAGCTCTGCCCCCAGGGCGTCCGACTCCAGGGGTGGCCTTGGCGCAGGCCCGGAGCGGCCTTCGAAGTCCCCCCGGCGGCCCTGTGCTGCTGACGGAAAGGCCCTTCGGGTTAGAAACGCCTGGGGGGCTGGGGCGCCCTGGAGGGCGGGTCCCTCCAGGTGCTGCCTCGGTCGGTCCCCCGCGATCGGTGCTGAGGTTTCATCGGCGTGAGCCGAGCAGAGCTGCGGGCCACCGAGGGCGCGCGTGGAGCAGGCGGGGCGCTGCGGGCACCTCCCGCCCGCCCCGGCGGCCGCCCCTTCGCCGGCGTCAGGTGGCGTTTGAAGAGAGGGCGCTGCTGCCCCTTTAAGACGCTTGTTTGCAGAGATTCATCGTGCACATGATTAAAATGGCAGTTCCCAGTCTCCTTTTCTCCATTCCCAATTGAAGCTCTTTTAGTTGGTTATTTTGATATTTATCTTCATACGTCTAAAGATCATGCTTGTATTATATATATTGATTTTTCAGGTCAGGCATTATCTTGTTGTAAACAGTAACTCTGAGACCAGCATCTGTAATCTTCCTAATTAGGCTGGTTAGGTTTTCTCAGCAATGTCGTTTCCTGCCAAAGATGAAGGCCACGTTCCTTTTTCCCGGACCGGTTTCGGGAACAGGGCTGTGAAGCCTCAGCAGTCAGTCGTTCGCGTGTCCTTCCCGTGTGCATCGCCTCCCACTGTGCTGACGGCTCCACAGCCAGAGACCCTCTCGCCTTCTCCAGAGAACGAGCCTCCCTCATGCCAGGATCCAGACAGATGCCCCATGGCCTTCTGACCAAGCCTCCTTATTTAAAGTGCCCCTTCAACTCCATTTCCAGAAGTATGCTGCCAGTTCCTCAGCTTTTAAGGGCTCTGCAAATCAACCCTAAGTTGGTTCTTAGTGCTCCCTACTCTAGAATTCGGTTTCCTGAGGTCTGCTGTTCATTTAGCACACTCTTATCTGAATTATAACTTCCAATATTTTTTTACTGTTTTCTCCTTTCCTAGTTTTCCTGTCCTTGTGGATTATGCCTTTTAAAAAGTATTCTCTTTGTTATAGTTTTTATGGGATGCCAGAAAGGGATGAGAGTAAATGATTGTTTTAGTCTGCCGTCTTTACCCAGAAGTCTGCTGCATTTTTTTTTTTTAAGTAAGTTAAAAATCCCTGTCTGTTTAATGGGCTCCTTAGTTGTGTTTCATTTACCATTTTACAGTTCTTGTCATCGACTTGCAAGTTAAGAATGCTCTCTTAGGACCAGAACCAGTTTTACCATGAAGTTAATGGAGCTTAAGCTCTAGGGCCCCTCACTTACACCTTCCAAAGGCCTGTGCAGCCCCAACAATGTCTTCACATGGTCCTGTCTTACCAAGGCAAGATTTTTGTCCCTAATGATCCCTTCCTCCCCTTAAGTTATGTAAGCTTCAGGCTCCACAAAACTTGGATTCACCCCAGATGAGAAAAAACACATACATAACCCCTATTCATACTTTGATTTCAGTGATCTGTTTGTTATCCAGAGCAGAGCTTCTCAAACCCAGGGTGAGCCTCGTACTCTGTATTTCTAACAAGCTCCCGAGTGATGCTCGTCTTCCTTGTCTATTGACCACACTTGAGTAACAAGGAGTACCTTTTCTTTACGCAGAGCGTCTTGATCACAGATGGTCTGGGTCCTTCTTCATACCTATTACCTCAGTCCATGGCACTTAACATCCTTCCATTTTTGTCATAAAGGCAGACATCTGTTTAAGGGGTCTGCTTTGCATTAAGGATGTGTTTCTTCTTCCCTAGGTGGAGGTAAATCAAAATAGCAGACAGGTGAGGACAGGAGCATGTGAGCGGCAATCAAGAATCCCTAAACCTCAGTTCCCCCCTCGGTTTCCTACTACCAGCTCTCAAAAATATAAAAGGAAAAATTATTTTCCTGTCACTACACATTTTCAGTAGCTGCCAGCATGGAGCACAATTGGCTGATCTTAGCCATAATCCTTCTTCCTGCCTCCTGATGTCCTTGGTTGGAATTGCCTGATGCCCCTATAGTTTGCTGGGGCCGCCATAACAGCACCACCAACTGGGAGATGAAAAGTCTGAAATCTGCCGGCAGGATTGATTCCTTCTGAGGGAAGGGTCTATTCCAGGCTTCTCTAAAGACCCCATCTCCCAGCAAGGTCACATTCTGAAGTATGAGGAGCTAGGACATGGGGTGGGGAGGGGCAAGAGGAATGACAATTCAACCCATCATACACAGTTTTAAAAAATAAAATTAAATTACACTTTGCTTTTTGCATGGGATTGCTTAGTAAGTACTTGGTTCATTTCTAAAACTCCAAGATTAAAGAATGGTTAAGGAAGCAATTAGTTTTCCTTTATTTTCTGGGGTCCTTCGTGGTTCTCCCACTGATTGCATTTGCTTTTAAAACTGGAATCTAATGAAGAATATCTTTACTATGACCTACTGATACTTTCTCTTAAGTAAAAATACATTATCTTACAGAAATATATCCCCTTTTTCTTTGTTTTTAGGTTGGCGTTGTAAACGGTATGGTCACCGAACGGGTGATAAAGAATGCCCTTTCTTTATCAAAGGCAACCAAAAGTTAGAGCAGTTCAGAGTAGTAAGTAAAACCCCAGAGTGTCAATTTACATTTACCAAAGATGGTGAATGTCTGTGGATCAGGCCATCACCAAGGAACTGGAGGTTCACGTAAAAATATGTTCCCAGACACCTTTTGGCCAAAGTATCTGGTATTAACTACAGCTCTGTTATGTTGAATTTGTGTGACAGGTTAGTTCATTGCAAAGAACTAACTCCTTATAAAAGTGTTACTTGCATATGCTTTCGGGAACACTGATTCGTTTTCTGAAGCATTGTTATCTACTTTTTGCTTATTATGTTATTACCAATGTAGACATAGTTCTCTTTTACTTTCATAAAAAAAATGTTTCAAAACTAAAATCAGTGTCCTAACTTCCTAGTCTTTGTCTACAGATTAGATCTATTATCAACTAGAAATGCATATAAATAATATATCTGCTTCACATGACAACAAAATAGATCTTTCATTTCCTCACTTTATTTTGACAGTCACCTCCAACGGGTGTTAATTCACCATTCGGCAACTTAATTCACTGTTCAGTAGCTGTGTCAGTCATTTTAACTATTAGGATTATCAGCATATATCAAACTAGGGTCCATAAACATTCTCCAGTAATGTTAAAACACTGAAATTATTGTTTCACTTTAATAATTTGAAGAGAATATTCTGGTTAAATCATGGCTAGCTAGAATATCAATTTTTATAGCTCCTATAACAGATAAGTTGGTGATAAATCTCAAAAACAACATGTTCATTTTTTTTTTAATTTAGAAACCTAAATTCTAAGAATCGATCCTAAAGATATAACAGAACATCAACATACATAAATTTTTATGAATATATAAGAATGACTTTCAGATTTATTTATATGGTTAAAAAATAAAAACTAAAGAAAAATAGGAAATATCTTCAATGGCCAATATACCAACATAAATTACTATAACATAGAAAACACTAGCTTTCATGAATTATGTTTTAAAAGAAAGTGTAATGTCATTAGAAGATGTTCATGAAAACATAAGTGAAAAAGAATAGTGTGTTATAATATGATTATAATTTTTTGTAAATTATGAATAATGATTAGAAGAACTACACTAAAATGTTAGCAGTGGGTATCCCCACTGCTAGATAATAAATATAACTTCATTTTTTTCGTTAATATGTAAAATTTTTACAAAAACATTTTTAAACATAATTCACATACCATAGAATTCACTCTGTATTCCTATTTTTAGGTAATTTAAGTAATTTTAAATTATAGATATTATAAAAATACATTTGCCCTATTTTAACAAAATGAAAACATTAGTTAGGTTTTTCACAATTGATTTTTCAAGTCTCAGCTTGCCTCTCTCCTCAAAAGGAATGTACAGTAAACAGCTTGATGACTGTACCTCCAGACTTCTTTCGGGGCATATACACACACATTTTCGTGTACCTATAAATGAATCATTCTTACATATCATTTTTCAACTCACTTGTTCTGCTTAATATCTCGATCATCTGTCCACGTAGAACAAAGAGAATTACCTCAATATTTCTAATCTTGAATAATATTTAAAAATGATTTTGCCATGGTTTATTTCCTTATAAAGAACATTTAAATTCTAATCCTGTATTTGTATGATTGGAAAACCTTTTTATAGCCTCCATGAGAAAGGATTAGAATATGCTAAATATAAAATTACAGCAAAAGGGGGAGGGAAAAAATGGTTTCAGTGAACTAGGGATTTAGTTTTACTTTAACAGTCTGTGAAACCTAATCCAACCTTAACCTTCTCTAACCCCCAAGGCGCATGAAGATCCCATGTATGACATCATACGAGAGAATAAGAGACATAAGAAGGACATCAGGTGAGGCCGTCCTGATAACGATGCCCTCTTCACCTCTTAAAGTAGGTTAAGTTGGAAATAACCGTTCCAGAACAGAGGAGTACTTTAAGAAACGTGGCACTTTAACTGTGAAACACTGGGGGGGCGGGGGTGAGCAGGTCGGCCCGTTCTGCTTGGGTTCGCCCCACACCCTGGGCTTGGCCCAGGCCACTCACGCCGCTGACGGGTGATGTTGGCAGCCCAGGTTGTGCTGCCCGGTTCTACCCTGGGACTGAGTCTCTCTCACGTGATCTAGTGTATCCTCTCCAACGTGTTTAAGGATCTGAGCCATTGTTCAAAATTATTCCTAGACATGAGTAAAGGCGGAGAAAACAGGAGGGTTTTTTTTTCCCCCCAAATGGTGATATCGAGCCATCACTGTTGAGGAGGTAGATTACCTAATATGAACTTGTGCAGTGGGAGAAAGATTTAGGAAACTGTGTACCTGTTAGAACTTATAATAGTGAGGACTACAGAACATGCAGAAATATTTCAAAAGATGAAAATTAATACAGAATTCCTCATACACTCGTTACAGTCCTGTAAAAAGGCACGCACGTGGACAGGAATGGGGGAAACCTGCAAAAATAAAAATAAGTACTGTGTTTAATGAGGTGATTGATTATTTGTGACCTTTTTGTTATTACCTTCATTACTCATATCTAAAAAAAATTTTTTAAGTTGTTACAGTTGATGGTTCTTTGACCAATCTTAAATGTTTAGGATACAGCAGTTAAAACAATTACTGGAGGATTCCACCTCGGATGACGATGGGAGCAGCTCCGGTTCCTCAGACTGTAAGGAGAAACAGAAGAAAAAGAAGAAAAAGGAAAAGCACAGGAAAAAGAAGAAAGAGAAGAAAAAGAAGAAAAAACGGAAGCATAAGTCTTCCAAGTCGAATGAGAGTTCAGACTCGGACTGACGGGCGCTTGGCGCGCTCAGCAGCCCCGCCTCGGGTCAGACTGTGGCCCACGCAGAGGAACGTGGACTCGGAGGGGACCGGCAGAGGTGGAAGGGTATCTGGCGTCCCCGTGTGAATTCTCACTCACCTTCCAGTGACGATGTGACCACAGGAGACTGAGTTGCTGGCTCCAGAGATGGCCGATTTTGGGCAGGAGAGCTCTTCTCAGCGCCGTCCTCCCTGCTGGTCACCGTGGTCGTGATGCCTTAGGAATGTCAGGGTGGCCGGACGAAGGGATCCCTGAGGACGCTCCCCCAGGTGCTGTCACCCTCCACAGTGAGGCTACTGAATCCCACAGACTTCAGCCTTGGCCTTTCTCTGTCGTTGAGGATAATAAAAGGTCATTACTTTTTTTAAATGTATGTATCTTATTTCTGAATCATACATGCATGTTCCAGATTTAAAAAGTACTTGAGGTTTAGCAATGAAAACACTTCCTCCTTCCTCTCTCGCATGGCTTCGTAGCTCCCTTCCCCAATGGCTAGCAATCTTACCAGTTGCTTGTGAAGTCTTCCAGATGTTTTATATATCACAAGCAAATATAGGACCTGTTTTACACAAATGCTACACACATCTGCATTTTTTTTTAACTTGGCAGTATAAAATTATTTTAATGTCAAGTACATTGGGCATTAATGTACCAAAAGGTATTTTTATAATTACCTGAGGTGATTTGTTAATTAGGGAGGAGGGTTTCCTAAAACATGAAAAATCTTGTGTGGCTGCATTGTATCGAACTTGATTGGATCTTACTGCCCAAATCCTAAGACTTTCTCTGATAACTGACTCAGAAAAAAAAAAATTTAGAATATATAGAGAAATTACTATACTGAGACAGCCACACACATCCCAAAATACATCCCTCCTCCTTCAGTCGGCTCCGCACTGCCCCCCTGGGCTCGCTGGTTCTGCGGTGGCTAGCAGAAGCTGCTCAACCTGTCAGGGTGGTGCCTGCAGCAAAGGGGGAGCAAATCTTGTTCTTTGCAGAGCCACAGTAGAGCCAGATCTTGCTCACAGGTAAGTGTCCCTCCTTAATCCAGCAGTGCCTATTGCTGTAATCAGGGTCCCAGGAACTCTCTACTCCCATTTCCAGCTTCTTTCCTTGGAAGTTGGATGCCCCCACACCCTGCTCTTTAAAGAGCAGCCAATCCACGCCCGGAATGGACCCGTCTCCAACACTCATCAATACATACTCCTGGTCTTGGCCTGGAATAGCACCTCAATAACAATAGGTCCAGACTGCAATCTCCAGGGCTTATTTCTGAAAACCCTAAGGCCAGTTATTCAGGTGTGCTTTATACTTGTCCTTGGCACCCTAGCTCAGCCTGCAGCTAGCAAGACCACCTGGGTTTGAATCCCAGCCTCCCATTCATGCGCTATCAGATTGGGCAAGTTGCTTAACCTCTGTCTTCATTTCCTTGACTGATGTTTACCTCATACAGTTATAGAGAATTAAGTGACTTAATACTTGTAGAGCATTTAGAACTGTTTGGCAAATTACAATTGCTAAATGAATATTAGCTGCTCCTGCTACTACCTATGGTACATTATCCCTGCTCCAAGATCTTCCTTTCATTACCCTACCTCACATCTTCAATCTCTTTTCCTTTCGACTGCTCTGTTGCAAAGATTTTTCAATTTTTAAAATTATAGAAGTATTACGAGCTCAAAAAAGTTCCCAGTTCAGAGCCATTACACAGTAAACACAATTACAATGGTTTGATAGCCTTCCAGATTTTTAAAATGCATTACCATAGTCACTCAATTTGTAGTTCTACATTAACTGAATAACACTTCAAAGATTGTTCAGACTTACCTTGGCGATCTTACTGCTCACAAGCGTTAAGTGGCCACAAAATTCCTTTGTGCAATGATTTAACCATTCTTTCATCGCAATTGTTTCGATTTGCCTTGTGATACATGATTTATAGGAAATATGTATTTGGTCACTTAGATGAGGGGTCCCCAACCCCCAGGCTGTCGGCTGGTACTGGTCCATGGGCTGTTAGGAACCAGGGCGCACAGCAGATGAGCGGCAGCTGAGCAAGCTTCATCCGTATTTGCAGCCGCTTCCCAGCACTAGCATCACTGCCTCAGCTCCACCTCAGATCATGAGGCATTAAGATTCTCACAGGAGCACAGGTCCCTGGTGCCAAAAAGCTTGGTGACCGCTGATTTAGATGACCAAAATATATTTCTCATATATATTTGGATTTAGTCCACGGTACCTGAATCAGTTACCAAAACTCTTGAAATTTCCTGAGCGATGAGAGTATCTATATTTGGTCTCTCATACTTAGTACCTGAAACCATTTCAGAGCCATAAAGTGATTTGAGTGCCTTGTCATATATAAGCCCTTTCCATCACAGCTGGGTTTCATGGAAGGCAACTTTGGAAATGGGGGCTGGTTGACAGAACCATAAACAGAAAATTAGAACTTTGTCCCTCTCCCTGTGGGGGAGGGGAAGGGAGGTGCAGGTTAAATTTAATCAATCATGCCTATGCATTAGAACAGCCAGAAAAACCCATAAGGGTTCGGGGGAGCTGCTCAGTTGGCAGGTAAACCCGTGGAGGTGCTGGAAGAGTCATGTGCCTGGAGAGGGCTTGGGGGCGCTGCACCATCTCCCTGTACCGTGCCCTGTGCATCTCTTCCATCTGGCTGTTCCTGAGTTATATAAACCTGCAATTTAGTAAAACGTTTGCGTTCCTTTAATCAAACCTAAGGCAAAACACGGGAACCTCCCAGCTCATAACCAGTCTGTTAGAAGCTCAGGTTATCAGTGGCATCTGACAGGTGGTGTGCAGTCTTGTAGGACTGAGACTCTGTAGAATCTTAGCTAAGTGGCCACACTGAGTGATCACATCCATGTACCACTGCTGTACACGGCCATACCTCGTGGCACTCACAGCACGCCCACATCTGCTCGGCGATGAATGCTACCTACCGCACACTGTCAAAGTGTAGCAAAGGAACGATTAAACTTTTTTTTTCCACCCAAACCATTTTCGAAAAGGTTGGTTCCACACACTGGTCATCTACATCCTAGGTTCTTAGCATGAACAAAGAAACTGTCCCTGAGCGCTGCCTTTCTGGGGCGCACCCTGGACAGTGCTGCTATCAGGGACTGCGAGGTGCCTGGTCTCCACCTATAAAGGTCAGCCCCGCGGAAGGCTGTTCAGGGAATCCTATTCCGTCACCTCCACCGTCCTTTCACCTCATCTAAATGTTCCTGAGATTATAAAACAGACGTATACATGAATGACCCACATCTTTAGGTGACGTTAGTGATGTAGCCATTTGGGGACTGAAAAAAAATGCTTAAGAATCACACATGCAATTCAATTTGCTTTTAAAACTAATAACTCCAAAAGGCTTGTTGGTGTAACAGACAATGGATTATAGGTATGATTCTGGTACAGGAAACTTGGGCAGCGCTGCTGGGCCATGCCTTCTGGGTAATAAAAGGCATTATTTTCCTCGGAATGTGTGTTCTCTGAAGAGTTCATTTTCTAGGCTGAAAAACATGTTCACATTTAGGAAAGAGCCGTCCCACTCAGCCCTGCAAAGAGTCGTGAAGGGAGAGAAGTCGTCCTCATTCCCCTTCAGAACTGCAAGCCTGGGTGGCAGGTTTCTCACCTCCTCTCCCCCGTCACCTGGCATCAGGGTCGCAGAGGGCTGCTCTGCATTCAGGACCAGGAGAGGAGCCCCAAGGCCGGGGCCCACGCTGTGACAAGCAAGTCTGGGGTCCCCGTGCAGCAGCACCGTGGGAAGGCTGAGGCCTTGGAGGCGCAGGGGCAAATCAGCGCCAGGCCTCAAACGCAAGCGGCTGCGCTCGAGGGCGGTGGCTTAGGCCCGGCCTGCACTGTCCTTGTCCTCCGCCCCTCCAGCGTGCCCAGCCAGCACCCACTTCAGGCCGAGCCCCTCCTCAGTTCAGGTGTCCATTCCCCAGGTTCAGGATCTCTTCACTCATGGCTCACCTTGCCCACCACCACTTCTCGCGCAAGCCAGTGTGTTTTCACTCGCCCGCTCACCCCACACCCACCGCACCCACCCCCTCGCACGACAGCTGTTCCGAATTCGGTGCACCGACCTGCTCTAGTTCGAAGTCTGCGACTGGGAGCGTCTGCGGTGGCACACCGACCTGTCTCGAGCCCGACCTCTGCAACCCGGAGCGTCTACGTCCGTCATGGCGCTGGCTCTCGCCTTTATAGGGGCCAAGAGGCGGTCACGTGAGCTGTATGCGCAGGCCCCGTCCCTACGCACATCGCGGCGCATGCGCCCTGTGCGAGGCCACGCCCCCGCCTTTCTGCTGGAGGCCGGGGAAGAACCCCACCCGGGCTTAGGTGCGGAGCGCTGCTCTGCAGCATGCCCTGAGGGGCAGCCCTAATCCTCCCTTCTGGCCCCCCTTCCTGCACGGAGATACCCTGGCGTTGGCTTTTCCAGAGGCCTGGACAGTTCCTGTCCCCCTCGTTCTTCCGGACTGTCCCCTCCATTTAAGTGTGTTGAGTTAGAACAGGTTATTGCTGCTTCTCTGGGCTCCTGTTTTCCTACCTCCTTGGGCCTTAAGCCGCTGGCTGTTAAGCAAGAGGAGCTGACCAAGGGAAAGGAGAGACGGAGGCGGAGACCAGCTGGGACAATGTACAGGCCTCGGAAGAGGAAGGTTCATGCGGAGGGATGCTCAAGCATGCTTACTGCCGCCAGCAGTAAAATCGGGAAGAAGAGGCTTTGGCAATTAGGATGCCGCTGGTTAGGGAAAGTGGTGGGACAGCCAAGTCGTTTTGTGGGGTGGTTGAAAGTGAAGCTGGCAAATAGCAGTCCACTCTTTATTTGCACATGAGAGAAAATAAAGACAGGCTAGTACTTAACAGGAGTCATGAGGTTGTAAGGACTGTGGGGTTTGGGGGTTTTTTAGTTTTAGTTTTAGTTTGGGGGGTTTTTTAAGGTACTTTTACTCATGAATGGGGAAACTGAAATGTTACAGGTGGCACAGAGGAAGGTATGTTAACTAGATGCTTTGATGGAGCAGAAGAGAATAGCTAAAGCTGGTTACAATGCTTTGCCTTGGACAGAACAAAGTCTTTGACTGAAATAGCCGAATGAAATCTCAAAGGCAGGAATTTACGTGCTTTAGAAGCTGCTGCTCTTGTTTTCTGTTTCTTGTTTTTAAGTCAAGAGGGGCAGAAATAGTACTTTCAGAGAATGAGGAATGACTGCCATTAGTGGGTAGAAATTGTGTTTGACCAGAAATTGCAGTGGGTGACACAGAAGGTTTTCTTTCAGATCAAGAACTCTGGAGATAAACTGCCTGAGAGCTGGTATGGTGGCTTCTTGGAATCACAAAGGACCCAACCACCTCTCTACTCCCACATCCTAAAAATTGACTTTCATCTTCAGCTTGCCTCATGATCCAAGATACCTGTTCCAAGCATAAAGCGGGGAGAAGAGAAGGTGTACAGCAGCTTTCTGTTCTCTCATCAACCATGTTCTTAAAGAGTTATAATACTAAGTCTATGGCCATGTCACCCTGAATGTGCCAGATCCCATCTGATCTTGGAAGCTAAGCAGGGTGGGGCCTAGTTAATACTTGGATGGGAGACCACCTAGGAAGACCAGGTGCTGTAGGCATTTAAAAAGATAAATAAATGAAGTTATACTAGAAAACCCACACGGCTTCAGAGTATAGCTCATTGGTTGTGAATAAACTCTTGTCTTTTAGGGGGCATGTGGTCAACTCTGAATAAACCGGATGCTATAACTAAAAAAGAGGGAGGAGCACAAACATTGGCTGGGCAGATAACTAATAGTATCTGCTGTATTGCCTTCAGGTAATTGAAGAACAAGTATTTTTCCACTTTCATTTCCTCTATCTTATCCCCTGTCATCATCTTGACATCTCTTCACAGCTAAATTTCTCTATAAAGAGCCATAAACAGTCTTCTCCACCTCCCACTCCTTCACACAGTGCAAATCTAGATTCTCTTAACCATTGTGCCCTCTCAGCCACCCTCGCCAAGGATACTAATGAACCAGTTGCTGCTAAGTGGCGTGGACACATTTTAGTCATTAAACATGGCATCCCAGTTACCAGCCTAAATGGTTCTCCTGCTATCTGCTTGCCCTTCTGAAGTCTTTTACTGGCTTTTCTTCCCAAATTTCTCTCTTTAATGTTCATAGTCTCCAGGTTATAGTCCTAAGGTTTCTCCCCTCTTATTCTACCGTCTCTCCACATTTTTCACCCATTCTCAGGGGCTCAAATGTGAACAGCTTACTGCTCACCCCCAAATCTCTATCTTCATTCTATCTATTAGACATTTATATCTCAACCAAAGATGTCTGTTGTTGTTAGGACATGCCAAATGATGAGTTTCATACACATCCTTGGGGGAGGGGGGAAACCAATATTCTCACATATTGTTAACCACTGCAGACCAGTTAGTAAGCTCTGTGAGATATGCATGTATGGACAATATGTTATTGAGACAATTAGTATAGTTCCCAACCCAGCCAAGCACATGATGTTGTTGTAAGCTTGAAACTTGTCTATGGCAGTATTTCTGGGGTGTAACTACTTTATGTTGCCTAACAGTTGGGGAACTATAAGATTTAACAATCATTTCTCTGGGGGCAAGGGCACACAAAGCTTGAAAAACTCTGAAGTGTACCCTCTGAATAGAAGGCCTTTCAACCTCCTCTTGGTAGGAGGTTAGAGCCCAGATTTTCCCTAGAAATAATATATTAGGTCTCCAGTGTGCTTTAACATCTCCTAGTCTTCTTCTTTCCACATATAATTTTCTTCTTTCATTTCCACCGCCAGGTCTGGCTGTTTTCATTATAGGCAAGAGAACTGGATTAAGGAAAATGGACTATTTGGACATACAATGAACAAGAGAGTTGTTATAAAGTTTGCTTTTTCAGAGGCCAAAGAGCTATCTGGATTCAATCAACTACTTTGAGCATTTGGGGGAGGGGAGATTATGCCTGTAAATTAATAAAATAAAATACAAATTTTAAATAGTAATGATACAGAACTAAAATATTTTAAAGATCAATTTGAAAAATATAAGCTGTCAAGGCCTTATTATATCATCTTAAAATTCATATGCTGAAATCAAACCAGGACCTCAGAATGTGACTATATTTAGAGATAAGGCATTTAATGAGGTTATTAAGGTAAAGTGAGATCATGTGTGGTCCCTGACCCACAATAACTGATGGCCTTATAAGAAGATGAGATTAAAGACCATAACAAGTTCAGGCTCAAAGAAAGACCATGTGAGGACACAGTAAAAAGGCAGTCATCTGCAAGTCATGGAGAGGCTACAGAAGAAACCAAACTTGCTGACATCTTGATCTTGGACTTGTAGACACGAAAACTATAAGAAAATAAGTTACTATTGTTTAAACCACCCAGTCTGTAGTATTTGTTTTGGCAGCCCTAGCAAACTAATACATAGGCAATTAATAAAAGAATAGAATACTGTGTTATTTTTTAGTACCATATATGAAAAATAAAACCTGGAATGAATGGCTTTCGTTTCCAATCAAAGGGAATATGATTGTTTTTATATAGTATTGCTAAACAAAAAAAATTTATAAACAATTCAAAATACTTTTACGAGTCCTACCCCCACCAAACCTAGGTTTTCAACAAACGAAGCTATACCTCATAATGTTTCCATGAATTCTAGCAAATTAATGTCACAAGCAATATAAACCTATATGTCTCTAGCAAATTAAGGACTCTATTAGCCTGTTTCCTAAATATTTTTTTGGTAAGCAAAACTACCCTAAAAGTTAGGGCATACTTATGACAATTCATTGTAGTACACATTATTATAAAAAGAGAAGTCATTTTTCACTTCTGAAAAGCTTTCCTTTAAGATGCGTATTCATAGCTGGCTTACTTTGTCCATTTCCACTATCATTAACCTCAGCCAAACAGCCTTCATTAACTTTGTTAGGTCAGCGGGGCCCTGCCTGGAGGCTTCCCAGTTTGACATCAGAATCCGGACAAGGCACCCTAAAGCCCTGGCGCCACTGCCCTAATCCAACACCACCCTAATCTGGATGCTCAACTGACATTCCCCATTCTATACCCTACCCCCACATAACCCTATAAAAACTATGCCCTGTCCTCCCATCCCAGGGCTCGACTTCTCTGGCCCCTCTCCTCTCGAGCCCAGAGAACCTCGTCTGGGAGCGCTCTCCCAATAAAGGCTTGCTTTTAAAACTTCTCAGCTTGTCCCGCGTTTACCTTACAAACTTCTCTTCCTCATAGAACAGTAGACCATCATTCACAAGCTTTAAGCTTTTTGAAAAATTTTTTCATTTTAAAAGGAATTATTTATCTATAATAAAAATCCATACCATGAATTAGCTCTGAAGACATAAACATCAACGCTTTTGAAAAGCATTCTATATAAATTTGAATTATGTTTTATGATCATACGCGAAGCTATAAATCCAATGGTTGGAAACACTTTTGAATGACACTGGTAAGTAAGACAGGCTCAGAAATTCTACATTTTTAGGTTGGGGAAATTCTTCTGGAACATTTGAGCGAAAACTATATAAGCAGTCAAAAAATAAAAAATAAAAAAACAATTCTACCAGCTCTATTTAGCATACATTTCCATAGTAAACTACCAAACTTCCTTGCAGTTTTGTCTTTGGAAAGACCGCAGTTTGTCCTCTCCCCATAAGCTGCTGAGATCAGATGCATTCAACAGCTAGTGCTGAGAGGACACATCACAAGTATGCAAAAAGTGTCCATCCTCCCTCCCACTTCAAAGTGGAGAAAGGCAAAATAGGAGAGGAAAAATCAGCTGAAAAAGAACAAGAGCACTGGGTTTACGGGACCAGTTAAACCGCTACTACCTTTGTGTCCCTAGGCATATAACCTCCCTGCTTGGATTACTCTTCTAGAATGAAGATAATTTAGTCCTACTTACTGCTAGGTTATGGATATGGTAGATATGAAAGTTCCTTGCTATTTTTGAATTACAATACAAACATCAATTACTCTCGGATTCTAAAAGAGCTTATCTAATATTGTAGCATAATAAAAATATTTATTTATATTTGATTCGGCTCTAGTTCCAGGCACAGAGTTCCTAAAACCCTTGGAATTTCCTGAGTGATAGAGAAGAATTTTCGTTTTCATAATAAGCCCTTTTTGACTACACCTTAGTTTATGCTAATGAGAGCTACAAGGTGAAGTCCCGAGATAATGACTGTGTGGAGACTAGTCACCAGAAAGACCAAATAAGATTAGAGAGTTTGAATTTCCAGTTCCCCACCCCCCACCTTCTTAGAACGGAAGAGTGATAGAAATTGAGTTCGATAAAAACTTGAACAAGGAAATGCTGAGAGCTTCAAGGTTGGTAAATACTTTTTCCACCAGATTTGACTGTTTTCATAGGCAAGAGGAATGAGTTGAAGAAAACAGGTGATTTGTACGTGCGCTGATGTGACAGGAAGGTGATACGTGAAGAGAGGGCGTTGAAGCTCTGTGCCGTTCCTCACCCCGCCCCCCATACCTTTTCTTAGGTATCTCTTCCGTTTGGCAGTGTCCTTTATAATAAACTGGTAAATATGAGCAAAGCACTTTGCTGAGTTCTATGAGCTGTTCTCGTGAATTTGTAAACCCGAGGAAGAAGTCATGGGAACCCCCAAATTGGTAGCTGACTGGGTAGAAATTTGGTAGGTTGCGCACCCCATTTGAGGCTGGCATCTGAAATGGTGGTGGGAACTGAATTGTTGGAAACCTAGCTGGTGTCTGAGAATTTGTCGTTGTTTAGAAAAAGGACATTTGGTATCAGAAAACCCATGGGATTTGCTAGAACTTCCCTAGCTCTGGTAAACCTATGCTTTGGGAAAGCACTGGATGAAGGCAAAGGGGTTCTGATGAAGAATTTTTCTGATTCCCGAGTGCCCACTGGTCGCCCATGGTATGGAGCAGCAGCCGTCCTGCTAAACTAAAAGTTACCAATGGAATTTAGACCAAGAGATGGACCAAACTCCTGGGGAGTTGATTCATTGGATGCTTAAAAACATGAAAACCAATAAGATAAAAAAAAAAAAAAAAAAAAAAGGTGAAATATACCATCTCTTGGTTATTGTCATCTGTAATTGCTGAAATTAAATCCAAAGAGAGCTGGACTAGATCTTGATGCTGGACCAAACTCAAATTCTGGTTGGTCTGAGCTTAGGCCATAGTAATAAAATTACCCTCAAACTGTATAATTATGCTGAGACAACAGAAAGTACCTAAGAAAATGATCACTCTACATCCCCCAAATCATGACATAGCATCAGAAGATCAACCTTGTCCACAAAACAAAACACGAAAAGGGCTTCTTGCACCTGATGGTTAATTCTAGACTTGTTATCTTACCAATTGCCTGGTCAAGTGGGCCTGCCCCATCTAAGAATCCTCTTCCCTCTCATTCTCCTTCTCTAACTTATTCTACATCCCCAGCAAAGAGAGAGCCTCCCCAGGTGCACCACCAGCTCCACAGGGTTGGAGTGACCACCACAGAGTTGAAGCGACCCCCACAAGAAACTTCCCTGCATTCATTCTCTGTTTCCCCTAAAGAGAAAAAGGGGACACTGCATCAGTGCCTTGGAAGAGACCAGGCAAGTGAGAACGAGTCTTGGGCTCCCAAAGAGAAAATGATGGAAGACGTGGTCATTGGGATGTAGCAGGAAAAGGACAGCTGTGGTGGAAGGGAAACCCCTAGCCTTACTCCAAGCCATCTTTGCCATTGTCATAGCACTTCTAAAAAATTTGTGGCACAAAACACACATTATTTACCAACTTAACCATTTTAAATGTACTGTACAGTAGCATTAACTATGTGCACATGGTTATCTCTAGAACTTTTTCATCTTGCGAAACCGAAACTTAATACTCAATTGAACGCTCCCCCTTTTCTTCTTTCCCCAGCCTATCAACCGCTTTCTGTTTCTAATAGTTGGACTACCTCATGTAAGTGGAATAATCCAGTACATACTTGTCTTTTTGTGGATTATTTCATGTAGCATAAAGTCCTCAAGGTTCACCCTTATTGTTAAATGTTGCAGAATTTCCTTCTTTTTAAAGGATGACTAGTATTCCATTTTATGTACCATATTTTTTTCATCCATTCATCTGTCGATGGGCATTTAGGTTGTCTCCACATCTTTGCTATTATGGATAGGGCAGCAATGAGCTTAAGAATGCTGATATTGAGTATCTGCCTTCAATTCTTTTGGATAGCTATCCAGAAGTGAGTTTGCTGGATTATATGATAATTATGTCTTTAATCTTTTGAGGAACCTCCACACTGTTTCCCATAATGATTGCACCATTTTTTATTTCGATGAATGGTGCACAAGTTTCCTGATTCTCCACAGCCTAACACTTGTAATTTTCTGGGGGTTTTTTGTTTGTTTGTTTTTTGATAATGCTTATTCTAATGTGTATGAAATAATATTTCATTGTGATTTTCATTTGCATTGCCCTGATGATTTGTGATGGTGAGCATCTTTTCATAAGCTCGTTGGCCATTTTTCTGAATCTATTGCTCATTTTTATCGGTGACTTATTGGAGTTCTTTATACTCTTTATAGTAACCCTTATCACATATATGGCTTAAAAATATCTTCTCAAATACTGTTCGTCGCCTTTTTTACTCTGCGGATTGCTGTTTCCTTTGCTGTGCGCAGTTTGACACAGCCCTTTACAGCCAACGCTACTGCCGCAAGTTGGAAGGCTGCACCCCAATGCCTTCTGGGGGTCGTAGTCCTGAGGACTGGCTGAGGAGGATGGAAATTGGAGGGTTTTTCTGAGCGCCATGCTGGAATCAGATTTCTACTGAGTGGGGCTAGAACGAATCACTGCCCAGTCCTCCTTAGCAAAGAGACACAAGCCATACAACCCCTTGTTCGGTGCTGGGGCAGCTTCTGCACGCGCCTCGCGCCTGGGCCTCTGGCGCAGGCCACGCCCACCCGCTGTCCCCGCCCCCGCTGGCGGCGCTCGTGGGCGGGGCTTTCCGTGGGGGCGTGGCCCGCGCGGAGCGGTGGAGGCGGGGTGTCCGTCCTTCTCCGCGGGCTCGGTTCCCCCGGACACGCGCGGCCCAGCGACCTGCTCTCTGCGGCCGGGGAGGCGCACGAGGTTCTGTCCATGGACCGGTCGGCCGTGGCGCGGGTGGGCGCCGTAGCGAGCGCCAGCGTGTGCGCCCTGGTGGCGGGGGTGGTGCTGGCTCAGTACATATTCACCTTGAAGAGGAAAACGGGGCGGAAGACCAAGATCATCGAGATGGTGAGTGCGGGGACTCGGCTCCGGCGCGCGAGGGGCCGCGGGGCGGGCCGGCCAGCCTCGCTTTCCCATGCTGGCGCTGCCGGAATGCGGCGGGCGCCCAGGGGACCTGTGGGCCCCGCGTGGGGCGACCCCGCAGGCCCGGTGAGTTGGTCGGGACTCTTGACGGCGGCACTCGGGTTCCCGTGGCCTTTGTTTTGTCACTAGTTGAAACAGAGGCAGCAGATAGGCGAAGGAAACAAGCTACCTCCGGCTACAAAAAAAAACCCGTTTTTCATAAGCTAAACTGAACGTCTGGACAGATGTCTCCCTCTTTCCTGCATCTTGCGAAACCATGGCAACTAATCCAATTCTGACAGAGTTGATTTTGCACCGTGGCTAGGATGAGTTAGGCTAGAAAAGATGTAATTTATCAGTGGTTAAAAGGATGCCATTAATCCAGTTGGAGTTTAGAAGTTTATTTTGTATTTGAATGTTATTTCTTCTTGTCTCAAACTGCTAGGTATTATCTTTGTGTTAATTTCCCCCCCAAAACCTTCTGCATTACATTTAAAAAATCTATTTCCAATTTTATTGTAATAGAGTCTTTCAAGAATTCTATGTGAGGTACATTATAAGCTTTATTTCCTCCAAAGTCGAGAATATTTTTGTTTTGAAGTCAGTCAGTACATCACGACAAATTACTCGTTGAGTTATGTTCTGATGTACTTAGTGAAGTGCATGATCCCAAATGAGGATCTTGGGTCAAAATTTTATGACAAATAAGTGGACAACCTACCACTCTATTAAAAAAAAGTCACTTTAGGTTCGTATACTACTTAGAATATTCCAGCCACAGTTACATGTTCTGATCAATCAAAGAAACTTATCTGTCCTGTTGGTTGCTATTGCCTGCAGGTTGAATACAGAAATATTTTCCATGACCATAAGTAAAAAAAAAAAAAAAAAAAAAATGTTAACTCCCACATGTCTCACATGCCAATATAATTCCTAAGTTTTGTTTATTGCTCAAATTAAATTATTTTGGGTTTATTCTTTTATTCTTTTTTCTACTTGTGTACCCACAGCAGCAAATGTTTTTATCTCTGAAATTTCATTTTGTATATGTTGCTGTCCTGTCTAGAGAACTTTGATGGCTTTCTTTTACCCCAAATCAAAAATTTGTAATATACTTATGTAAAGGAAACTAATTGCTGTACTTTCCTGTGTGTACTTAAACTATGAATTGAGCTGTCATATCACTTCTGTAAACCAAATAGAGCTGAAAATGTTTTCACAAAATCCCACAATGATACCGTCATAAGGATACCATCATAAGCTTGCCATCTTTGTGAAAAATAATGAAAGCCCTTCAGGCAGACCAACTTTATTTATTTGTATAGAAATCAGTTGCTCTTTACATATACGTAGGTATAATGTTCTATTAATTCAGATTTTAATTTTTGTGCAGAGTTCTAGTAGCTATTAAAAGGAAAAAGTCAAAAGAGCTTGGTGTTTTTCAACGTGTAATTTTAATGGCTTACTTCATTCACATGGGCTAAACATTTGACTGGGAATCTGAAGACCTGTATTCAAATTCTTGCTTTCTCTCTTGGTAATAGCTGTATTTTTAGGGGGCATGCTCTGCTCGCCCCTGAACAGCCCCACCTTAGCGAAGCTGTACAAACCTGTGCATATCCAGTGCACGTATCTCACACTGGTCACAGGTAATAGAACCAGCAGTAACCACCTAACCAACCTGGGCCTATCAGTAGCCTTCTTGGTAAACAAGTGACTTCCGGCACTGGCATTGCAAGCAAGGAAAGCGGCTACCGAAGTAACGTCCTTGAACGCATTCGCATCTTTCCACAATGCCAAGTTTAATGAGTGGAACCTTCCCAGATAAAGCAATCAGGTATCCACATAACGCAGAGGGGAAGAACAGAGTCTCAGGCAACAGCAAAGTGATGAAAGTCCTTAGTGTCTCCAAAGCGAGCTCTGTCGACCGTTGGCACGGATGGTTCCGCATCCGTACCAAGCCAGTGGCTACCATGGACGGAAGGTCGGGCTTCAGCTCTCCGTGTACCCTTTGTGATGACCTCGGGACGTGCGTGAGCATCTGAGGTGTTCAGCTTGTATGGTCCTTACAGAGTGGAATCGTAAGGCCTACCGGCCTATGGACGGCAGCCCGGCTGACATTTTTGTGGTTTGGGCGTTTCAGTCAAACCTTAAAGGTGTTCCCATTCTGCGCCAGTTGATATTGCCATCATGGCTCCCATGGAATCTATTTCCTAAAGTCCAAAGAGTCCTCAATTCTTTCTGCTCTGTACACTGAGTTTAAGACAATGCATGGCTTCAAGAGTTTAAGAGACACAGGGGAGTTGGGCTGTGCACGCCGCGGTAGGGCAGTGGGTTAAACACACAGCGGAAGCCAGTCGGGAGGCCTGCTTCCGAGCTCAGGGAGCCCTCTCACGAAACTGCTGTTTCTTTCCTTCCAAGCCCAATTATTCATCATTTTGTGTGTTCCCAGAGACCACGTAACAACCAGCCCTACCTCTTAATGGAACTAGTTTAGGTAGATTTCTCTACCTTGTGCCCAAATCTCTTTAAGACTACTAATTAATTTAACATAGTCAGTATACTTTGTTTTTAAATAAACTTTATTTTGGAATAATTTTAAATTTACAGAAAAAAAAAAAACGAGCAGGTAAATAGAGTCCTCTTATATTCTACAACCAGTCTTTCCTACTACTAACATCTTAGTATGGAACATTTGCTAAAATTTACATATTCATACATTTAAAATAGCCATGCTTTGTTCAGATGTCCTTTGTTTTGAGCTAATGTCCTTCACTGTCCCAGGATTCCATCCAGAAGACCACGTTCCATTTAGTCATCCTGTGACCGTATCTCACTGTGGCTTTAACAGTTTCTCAGATATTCCTTGTTTTCTGTATCTGATACAATAAGAAATACATATTTGGTGTTTGCCCTAGCTCCCTGGTACACAGCTTATTAAACACCTGGACTCTGGGGAGTGTTCAGAGTGTCTTTTGTATGCTGATGAGTTGAACTCTGCCATCTGGTGGCCCCGGGACAGACGGCTCCTCGGTTAGGGCTGGTATCCATCCATAAAGATCAAGGCATGATTTATTTATTAGAAGATTAGGACTGGCAGTGGTTCTGCACACTCCCCTTCTGAGAAGGGGGAGCGGGCTGGAATTTGAGCTTTTCGCCTCTGGCCAGTGATTTCATCAATCCGGCCAACATAACAGCCTCCATAAAAACCCCTAAAGGAGAGCTTCCAGGTTGGTGGCTGCCTCAAGGTGCTGGGAGGGTGGCCTGCCTGGAGAGGACATGGAAGTTCTGTACCCCTCCTCCCACACTTCGCCCTGTGTTTCTCTTCCACTTGGCTGTTCTGAGTTGTATTCTTTATAATGAACCCGTAACCATAAGTGAAGCACTCTTGAGTTCTGTGAGTGGTTTTAGCACATTGCGGAACCTGAGGAGGGGGTTATGGGAACCCTCAAATTTATACCAGTCAGTCAGAAGTAGTATGGTTGGGGGCCTGGGACTTGCAACTGGCATCTGAAGTGGGGGCAGACTTGGGGCACTGAGCCCTTAACTCATGAGATCAGACACTATAGATAGTATCAGAATTGAATTGTCTGGAGAGTTGGAGAATTGGTTGGTCGAGGGAAAAAACCCACACATTTGGTACCAGAAGTGTTGAAGTATAAAAACGTCTTAGAACATCTTACCATCATTTTTCCGTACAAACACTAGTGGGTGTAAGTTTCAGCCACTGGTCTTATTTTCTTCCATCTTTCTTTTTCTCTGCTAAGCTTTCAGTGTAAAAACATTTTTCTAATTATGCCCAATGAGGATGACTTGCATTTTTTCATAAACCGGGCTAAAAAGGTTAAGGTTGCCAAACATGTATGTACAAGTTTATACACGTGGACTTGGATTTCGCACAAATGAAACCGATATTTGGGCGTGACATCATTGTAAGCCTGGATTCCTTCCTCCCCCAATTCCCTCTTTGATTCTTATGGTATCAAATCCTTCCTCGTATCCGTCGACCATCACTTCTCAGTTTAGCTCCCCGTTCCAGTCAAGCATACCTACTCAGATACGACCAGTTCCCTCTCGGGTATCTCTTCTCAGAGGAGACCTTTTCAGCCAGGAATGGCTACTTTCTCCATAAAAACAAAGATTCTAGAACAAAGTCTGAGCACCGACTACAAGTTTACTGCCAGACAGAGAAACCCACTCCAACAGAGTTTAGGCTTCGAAGGATGAGGCTCTAAGCCTGGAGAATGTAATCACACCTATGTGTCATAGAACTTTTATATTGAAAGATACATGACAACTTTATTTTTTTTATTTGGTTGATTTTTATTCATGGACATTGCTTTCATATTTTGTATTCTATAGATAGCATCTGCTTTCACATTAATTTAGCTTAAATATAAAAGCATTAACAATAATAAAATTTTCTAGAAGTAGTAGGAACTGTGGCTTTTCCTCATAAAAGAAAAACCTAGTACTTGAAACTAAAGAAAACTGTTAGTGATGAAAAAGACAGCAGTGTCCAAATTTGAGTACAAAATGTGACTTCTAAAGAAGACACTTATGGAGAATGTTTACACCGTTCGAAAATGTGTTTGGTTAGTCATCAGGGGGTTGAGACAGCACCGATCAAACTCCTTTCTATTTTCTAGATAGGATGCAATCACTTTCAAGAAGAAATTAGTTTAAAGTAAAAACATTTATTTTACGTGTGTGTGTGTATGTGTGAGAGCACACATACATGCTATTTGTAAGAACTCTTCCTGGATTGTGGTGATAGAAATCTTGCAGAGTTTTTTTACCAGTTATATGTGAGGGAATGATATCGTTCCTGTCCCACAGTTAACCTCTACAGAGCTCAATCTTTCTATAGCTTCAAGAATCTCAGTTTTCCCTCCTTTCTTTAGTCATCGTTCTTGTTAGATAGGTTAGACAAAAGTGTGGGTTTTATATGTTTTTATTAAATTTTGAATTTGACTACCCAAAGCTACTTTGATCTCTCAGCAAAGGAAGTTAGACTTTGGTGTTCCATTGTGTTTATTCCAGAGACTAATCCAGAAAATTTAATGTCATATAGGACAGAAAATGTAATACTTTTAATATATTGATAGCAAATTTACCAATTTTTCCAGTTCTTTAAAATCCCCTGTGCTTAATTTGTGCTTTTGAAGTTATTTTAGAAAGCTGAGAATTTTTTTTCGTCTAAGGTGTGAAAAGAAAGCTCTAAAACTGACTTTCAGATTGAAGGCCCATCATTCTTCTGTTTGGGGTTAATGTAAGTTAGAAACAGACCTTTCCCTGTAGGAGTTTAAAAGCTAAAATATATATAGATCTCAAACTAAATTACATTTATGGAAAAGAATGACTTCAGTCAGGAGACTATGCAGTAAACAGCAAGAGCTAGCTGATGAGAACAGACATTTCCAGCCTCACATACTCACCCAGGGAAATGGAATTATAATCTTTAAACTAGAGAGATTAAAGGTTTTGTTATAAAAAAAAAAATGGAGTTAAATTGCAGGATCTCTAAGATTTCTTCTAAAGATGTGATTTGTATGTTGAATAGACATGTTGCAAGGCATGTAAATAAAACACAACTTTCTTTTTCTCTCTAGTTACCCCTTTAAATTTTATTCAGTGTTGGTAATCTTTCTTACCTCTGGCGAAAGTTTTTG
This sequence comes from Rousettus aegyptiacus, assembly GCF_014176215.1. Classification (NCBI taxonomy): domain Eukaryota; kingdom Metazoa; phylum Chordata; class Mammalia; order Chiroptera; family Pteropodidae; genus Rousettus; species Rousettus aegyptiacus. Next base: position 38,910,484 of record NW_023416288.1, on the reverse strand, counting down.
CTCACTTTTAGGTAAAAGACAGCATTTTAAAGTCACAAGAAGTCAGTCCATTATTCACGATTTCTGGGCCAGTGCAGTTGCGAGCAGGCGGGCACACAGTTGTCCATGGTCTTTCCTGCTGGGGCTGACCTCGAAGCATCATGTGGACACGGGGATCACAGAGCATCAGAGCAGCCGGGGCTCGCCCGTTGGTCCGGGGAGGACGGCTGCCCTCAGGGGCCATCGGGGCCCATATCGGACTTTGCAGACTTCGTGTGAACGAAAAATAAGCTTTTTGAAAAATAAACTTTTTTTGTATGTGTAGGAACTGAGATTTTTGTGTTGTTACTGCACCTAACCTATCCTGAGTAATGCAGACTTCACCACCACCCCAGGCCATGGCTTACTGCAGGTCCGTCTCTCCTTCCTAGTTAACAGTGGCTGGTGACCTGGGATGGGGCAGGAGGTCCTAGCCAGCCTTGCCCTCCTCTGCTGCTCCTCCTCCCCCACTGGCTTTCCTTGAGACTTTTGGGTCAGTGGTGTAGGGGGAAGGGAGCAGCTTTGAGGAAGTAAAGAAATGAAAATTCTTATCTGACTCTGTAGGTTTGTGTTCTCTGGACCTGCAAGATATTTACGGTTGACCTTCTCTTATCCTTTGACTACAGCCCCTTAAAGTGGCAATGAATTTTCTCTCACACTCCACTCTCCTTCAGCCTGATTTTTTTTTTTAAGGCATGCACTCTCGCTTTTGAAATCCCTCCCTCTCAGGTGGCTCTTTTAGACTGGATATAAATAGGTTCCTGGCTGGTTCTCTCCTGTGTGGTCCCCGCCCAATCTGGGAAACATTACTCATCCTCTAGCTCTGATAGACTCTGGGACACAGGCCCATTGCCGCAGAGCCGCTCTCTTTCCCTTTCTTTCTCGTCTATCTGTCCTTCCTTCCTTCCTTCCTTCCTTCCTTCCTTCCTTCCTTCCTTCCTTCCTTTTTCTTTTTTCTCTTTTCTTTCTTCCTTCTTTACTTTTTTCAAATTTCAGCTTTATTGAGGTATAATTAACAAAGCTGTAAGGTATTAAAAATGTACATCATGGTGCTTTGATATACCTGTACATTGTCAGAGGATTCCCCCCTTCTAATTAATTAACACATCCATCACCTCACATATTTATCTTTTTATTTAGTTATTTTGGTGAGAAAAATAATTTAAGTTCTACACTCTTAGCAAACATCAATTATGCAATATCGCGTTATCAACTATAAAAAATAGAGAATGCGCAACAGAGCCACGTCTGTCCCCTGCATATCTCTCTGTAGCATGGGTCCCGCAGCAGGCCTCCATGGCAAACACGTTAAGGTCTGGAAGGCTCCTCTTGCTGGCTTGGCGAGAAGGTAGCTCTCCCGTACTCACCCCCTTGAGGCAGAGGGCAGACAGGCACAGCAGCAGCTCTTGAAAGATGGCTTCCTCTTTCACCCTTTTCACATTTTTTTTATTTTTTAAGTAGGCGAGGGCCCAAGAGTCATGAAACCAATTCTCTCCGTTTCCTTATTAAAAGAGAGACATGGGGATTTCCTCCCCTCACCGTAAGTGTAATACCTATCACATTGTTTCCTGAACTGAACCCAAACAGGAAGATTCAGAATTTAACATCCTGTTACAGTCTAACATTCTGTAAAGATTTTTTTAGATGTCATCTTTCGTTAGGGGCCAAATTGTGTCCTTCAAACTTCATATGTGGATGTGTCAACGCCCAGTACCTCAGAATGTAATCACATTTGGAGGCGAAGTCTTTACAGGGGTGGTTAAGTTAAAAGAAGTTTATTAGGGAGGGGCTATAATCCAATATTACTGTGTCCTTATAAGATTCTGCTATGAAGGACTTGAATATTTGTCTCCAATTGGCCTTATAATATTTTTCTCATGTTACTTGAGATGGCAGTGATGTTTTGGGAAGAGCTTCCCCTACAGTTTCAGAAGTGGCCAAAAAAAAAACCCCCAAAATCCAGGATAACTGCATACTCCAAACTGTGTTTTATGAAGATAACAGACAAGATGGAGTGGAATGAAGGAAGAAGGAAATAATTGAGGATATTGGCGGTATTCCTCCTGAAAGATGAACAGGGCCTGGACCAGGAAATGAAGGATCAAAGGATAAGCATTCCAGAAATAAAATCAACAGGGGCTTTGTGGCAGCACAAACTCCGAAGTCCGACCAGCCAACCTGGCTGGGATTTGGGCTGCTTCATCCAGCACTATGATCTGAGGCCAGTTATCTAAAGTCCCCGAGTCCTTTTCTTCATCTATTAATTGGGAAATAACAGTATGTACTTCATAGGGTCGTGGTGAAGATGAAACGCGATAGCACAGTGAACATAACTACTATCATTTGAGAGCTAATCATTATGATTATTAAATAGATTAATCACAGGGATGAGGTTGCCAGGTAAAATGTCATACTGGCTGCGTTATTAGAATACAAAAGAAACAAGGGAGGAGGCAAGGGACTAAGGAACGATAAGTTCACTTCGTCATGGTAAATTTGAGGTGATCAGAGATAGCCAAGTAGAAATGTCCGTAAGTTAATATCGGTCCTGAGAAAAGTGCCTGGCCTGCAGTGACGTCACACACACGCGACTTGTCATTACCAAAGGCGACTGAAAACGTGGGGCTGGAGCTCAGGAGGTAAACCGGGCTTAGAAACAGGATTTCCAGAAATGTCTAGGCTCCCAATGGTAATGGTAGGAATGGATACGGTTTCTCATCCATAATCTTACGGCGAGAAGAAAAGCGAAAACTTGAGAATGCCGACATCCAAGGAGCGTTCAGTAGGAAGACAGCTGTCAGGGGTGGGGTCACAGGACGGCAGGATCCGCAGCGTCTGACTGCGGAGGCCACAAGTCGGACTGAGGCGATTGTGGCCGTGAGCCGAGCGGCCACTAGAAAAAAATGAAGTGAGGAAAACCAGAGAGTGATTGTCGAGTACAAGAAGGGGGGGGGAGGGGGCCGGGGATGTTGTTTTGTTTTCGAGGGGTCGGCACATGAGCATGTTGACGGGCAGAAGGGCAGTGAAAAGCAAGAGACTAAAGATGTGAGAGGGAAGAGCGGAGAAATCACTGGAGCCAAGCTGCAGAGGGGAGAGGAAGGCCGGGAATGGGGAACTCGGGCACAGGTGCCTTTTGTAAGGCGCATCCCTGTCTCGGAAAGAGGGTACTCACTGATCTATAGTTGCTTATTTCTGCATAATCTTATTCACATCACAACTTATTATTTTCAGCCTTGCGTTACCTGCCTCTGCCTACTTCATTCTGTACCTCCATCCAGTTGACCTAATTTCCCCTGTTAAATTGCACCTCGTTCTCAATTTTACATCCAAACTGCTTTCCTTAATGTAGAGAGGAAGAAGCTTTCCTCCACCCTCAAGGTTCTTCCAGCTGGTCTAATAATCAAATAGACATGAGATCAGCAAGAGAAAATAACCATATTTAATGCATGTGTATGGGAACCCCACATACATGAGAGAGTCAGAGACTGCCACATGCAGGTTAGAGATAGAAAGGGAAAATGGGCAGATTAGACATTCTGAGCCAGGGATGAGGTTAGGTGACTTGGAGCTTCAAAGAGTCATTGGGAGATGTTGAGAGCAGATGTTAAGTACCTGGAAGTTTGCCCTGCCCTAGAGATAGGTCAAAGAGATTATCTCTGATAATCCCTTCTTATGGGTAAGGCTCAAAACAGTCTGCATACATAGCACAGAGGCACATCTTGGGGTGACTCTTTCTGGTCCCCCACACTAGGATCTCCTGCATTACTAGAATATATTCTAATTCTATTTTTTGCCAGTAAATTACTTATTTTTCTGTAATGGGAAACTAATCCCAAAAAAGAGAGTTGGTTTAATCTTACTTATTTCTTCCTTCTCATACTCTTTATTAAATGCTCCCAAAGTAGAAGTGTCTGTCAAAGGAAATAAAATGCAAGCACAAAACCAGAACAAATGTGTAGTATTAACATTATTCCCTAAAGAGCAGCGCGGAGGGTGGGAATTATTTGGGCAGCAGGGTAGGCAAGATGAAACTGTCACTCGAAGCTCCCCAACCAGTTAAAATCGTCCTTTCTAATTCAAACGCGTCTCAGCTATTTATGGCTTCCTTGTCAACATCAGAGTTACCCCTTAAATAGCTAGTGCTGTTTCTGAAACGTTATATATAGTGTAATATAGTGCGTTTCCTTCCTGGAGATCAAGTTCTAACAAAAACTTCTTCCTTTTTTTCTATTTCAAGATGGTATCAGATGTTCTCTGGATGCTATACTTAAGTGGAAAGCCCACTATTGAGTCTATACTTAGAAAAGGGAGGTTTGGGGGGAAAACAAGATTTAAGTAACTGCTTTAGCGGATCAACACCATCACATAGGCTTTAACAATATCTCTGTGTCCCAACGCCCGTATAATTCATATCAGTACTCAGATATATGACTGTGTAGGACCTGTGTTGAATTCTTGCCTTGTTTTATGATGCATATTCCCCGAATTCCTATGGCATTTCCCGATGATTCCTCAAAATTTAACAATTTATACCATGTCTCGTATACTGTTTACTGTTGTATTTGTTTCTCAAGAGTCTAGATTGGTACATATTTCTTAGTCTTCTTTTTTATTAATTGCACTTGATTAAGAGAAACAGAGACTCCAAACAGTAGGTGCAATAAACAGTACATACTTTATTTTTCTAATGTAACAAGAATTCCCAAAGTGGGCAGTTTTTGGTGTTGATTAGGGAGTACAAGGCTGTCAAGGCGAAGTCTTGACGTTTTGTTGGCCTCTCTCATAGTCGAGAGGTGGCTGTCATGGTGCTAGCCAACATGGCTGTCTTTCAGGCAGAAGAGAGAAGGACGCGGGGAGGAAGATACCTATTTCACAGGAAGCAGAACTTTCTCTGTACATGTCATTGGAGAGAACAGTGTCATGTGGCCACCCTAACTGTAAGGGAAGCGGAGATTTTTTTCTTAGGTTGAATAAATTGCCACCTTCTGACAAAACAGAACCAACAGTAAGAAAAGAGAAGGTGTGCATCACTTAGGTATCAGCAGTCTGCCACACCACAGCAGACCGCCCCTTCTTTTCCCATATCAGTTCCCATTCAGTAAATTTTGACGTGATATGTGATCAAAGGAAAACTCGTGTGTAATCTAATATTACAGGTGGTTAGTTAGCTGGTCGAAAAACAGAGCATTCCAGCTATTCCAAGTACTTGATAATGTAACAGTAGAGACCACAAACTCAGAATAGCTTTGATCTTCTTTCCACCCCAAGAGTAAAGACTTACCCATTCTCACAGCTAACACCTAGATCTTAAGTCGTTCTCGAGACATGGCCCCTGCCTTCATACCTGCTAGTGAGATGTAGAAGCTGGTCTTCCAGTTAAGTGTCACAAGTAGATCAACAGCTAGAGTCCTAACTCTCAGTACTTCTAGAATGAATGAGTATAAACGTCCTGAAAAAACAATAAAAGGCTTCGTGGATTGCAAAGTAGGAGATGACATCGGGTAAGGTGTGACGGATGTGGCAGTATTTGAAGGTTAACAATCATGATCGATTCAGTTGAAATAAAACGTTTTGTAATATAAGGGAAATACATTCAGTTCTTAACATTGGCAAAGGATCTTGAATCTTCAAATGTGCAAGTATGAAAATGTTTGTACCAGGCATATGACTTTGTCCTTTCAAGTTGCACTTGTCACGTTTCCTGTGTGTTATCCTTAAAGAACAAGTGAACCACATTGTCAACTTGAGTGAAAAGTTTGATTCCCTAACTAGTGAGCCATTTTTAGGTTAGCGAGAATACTTGCGAAAACCGTTTGTAGATGTTCACTTAAAAATAAAAGGCCGAAGTGTGAGGCAACAAGCATTTATTTGAGATAAAAAGGAATAGCTAATCTGGAAAGCACTGGTTCAGGCAGAAGCCTGAATAGTCTTCCAATTACGAGACAAAGGCGAGGGGTATCTGTGAGAAAGGGAAGGAGAACAGTAACATCTAGAGAAGACATTTCCGTCCACGTAGATAAGCTAACACAGAGACACTAATTCTATATGATGTTTTGAATTCAGTCCAGTAATCATAACATCCGCGTCGTGATTTTCCCAAACAGTTCTTCGGGGCATAGTGTCGCTTTAGGCCCAGCCCAGAGGTTATTTTGTCCTGTCATAACATTCCAGAGGGTCATTCCAGAGGGTTGAGGAGTCCGACATGAGAGACAGTCCCCCTGGAACGGCAGCCGCCAGCTCCATTTTAAAGCGGCGCTGTTTGTTTTTCCTACAGTTTTATTAGTTCTTTTTCTCTTACTCTTTTTTTTCCTAGTTTTATTAATTCCTTTTTTCCCCCTTATTCTTTTTTGTTGTGAATCCATTCACATAACAGATGGAGCCACCTTAACATTTTAAATTCATCCCCACATTCTCTTTTTTTGGCTAAAAGCCTGATCCTATCCTTAGATCCTTTTACTTTCATCATTAAATGACAATAGCCAGTGATTCAAGGGGGTGAGGGTACGTACCCCGCTGAACAATAGGGCAGTTTTTTACATCATGAGAGCTGGCTTTATAAACTGTCACAAATGCAGATGGGCAAGCCTTCTTTTTTAAAGGATGAGATCTTCAAACTCTTATCCTGTAGTAGCGTTGAAGCATACCAGTGCTTCTCAGAGACAGTGCTTCTCAGAGAGGTGCTGACCAGCAGCGGCAGCATTTCGTGGGACTTTGTAAGACACCTGTTGTTTCGCTTTCCCTCTGGATTTACTGAATCAGAAACCGTCCCGGAGTGGAGGCCTCGCTGTCCGCTTTAACCAGCCCTCCTCGTGATTCTGCCGCCTGCTGAACATCGACGCGTGCATTGAAGTAGACAATTCAAATCCTTGCTCCGAGCAAAATTACAAATCTTAGAAGTCCTGGAACTCAGTTAATTGCTCAAAAATCATCAAAACTGGGTCTGCCAATCAATTACTGTGTAAAGAGAAAAAAAAGCAAGTGAGGATGTAGAAAAATGGGCATTTTTATTTACTGTGTTGGGGGTGGTATGTATATACATTGACTAAATAAATTATAATGTATGGTGAAACTCTGGCACATTTGTATGATTAAATTCTTTCAGCTGTTAAAAACAAGTAAATGTGTATGCATTAACATTTTTAAAAGCTTGAAGGATAGTAACTTGGGGAAAGAAACAAGTTGTAAAACAGTTGTGGTTCCAAAAGAGAGACACTTGAATGTGCTGTATGTCATTGGAAATTCTTGGAAAACTACGCCGGAAGTTGTTAGCTATTCCTGGTGAGGACAGACAGAACTAAGGAGGCTTCAGCTTTTTCATCCTTTAATGTTTCATACTGTTTGAAACATCATGAATATGTATTTTGTATATTTTTAAGAATTGGTTAATTTAAAACAACATTTTTAAATGTTGGGACCACATTGTAGAAACATCTTTATTATACGTGTAAAACATTTGTGATGAATTTGCTAAAAATACTTTCGTTTTTGAATAAGTGAGGACGATCTGGAACACATTTTAGTATGATTAATCTAGAGTTGAGTGTAGGCGAGGGAAAAATAATTTTTCCTCCACCCTTCTAAATTCTCCTCTGGGAGTCCTCTAACAAAAGACTATCAAGAGAAAAGCGAACTGTTAAAAAACAAAACTCAACCAGGTAAATCTGAAGATCTAATGGGCTGTGACTCATGAATGGGCCACCATCCCACTCAGCAACTAGAAGGGCCCTCCAAGGGTTGTACAAAATAGAAAGATTCTATAGGAAAAAGGATGGGGCAAGGGAGCTGTTACTGAAAGAAAAGGATCATTTGGGGGCTGGGACATCTTTTCCCTGGAGGAATAAAGGAGGGCTTTTAGTGGGCTGCCTCTTTCTGCAGCAGATGGGGAGGGCCTGTGTGTCAGATGACCTTATATGGTGCTTGGCTAGGACAGTCATACCGGTTGATTATGTTTCTGAGACAGGTTGAAAATTCAGTTACATCAGGTACTAAATATGGGTTTGGTATCATGGGTTTTTACCAAGAGTGACACCATTTTGGACCTGTGTTTGTTTGTTTGTTTGTTTTTTTAACAAAACAGAAGTTTATTAACATATATATGTCAACATAAGAAATGTCCAAATCTGTAGAGAATTTTTATAAGAGTCTGTTTGAGCCAAAACTGAGGGCAGTTGCCTGGAAAGCAAGATCTCAGATGCTCTGGAGAATGACAGTTTCAGTTTATTGTTTATTTGTTTGTTTATTTATTTTTTAGGCGAGGCAACTCGATTGACCTCACAGATTGCAAGGACCTTGCCATTTTTCAATCTCCTATTTTTTATTTTTTACGCCTACAGCACCTGGTCTTTCTAGGTAGTCTCCCATCCAAGTACTAACCAGGCCCTACCCTGCTTATCACAGTTTATTAAATGCATTTGAAACTAAGGAGGGAACCTCAGGAAGATTACACGAGGGTGGGAGAAAGCAGGGGAGATCGGATTACAGGAGAGTTAACAAAATTAGGGGCTTTCTTGAGAGGTTACACTCAACTTCAAAGGGGTATTAACCCACATTCACAAGAATTGGGCAGGGCTTGCTTAAGGCAAAGAGAAACCTTTTACTAAAAAATTATAGGTCTGGGGCATGACTACCCACCATGGACTACCCACCATGATCTACCCAGTTAGGAATTGTGATCAGATCGCCTGTGAGGTTACTTTTCATAGAACCCCTTTTTTGTCCCTGTATACCCATGGAAAAATGAATAACTCTCAATTCTCATTCAATTTAGAATTACAGCATCTACAGTTAATACAAAAGAGATAAGGTTATGGGGTAGGGAGGAGGAAAAGTCTGGTGAACATGAGTCCATATGCACATGGGCCCATATACAGATCTAAGTCAGCACTTCTCCACTGACTTAAACCATCCTTCCCTTACTGGTACAGAGAAGATACCTTGCAAACGGAGATTTCCTTTCTGAATGTAAATTCCCCCTCTCCTGGGTCTGTTGTTTCTCTGAATGAGCAACTCAAAATAATACCTGTGCTAAAGAGGCATGTGTTGCGGCACATCCTGCCTTTCTCAGGAGCAGGAATTAAAGTAAGCCTGGAGTAAAGGTAATGCGATCCTAGACGGCTGGGGGAGCATGAGGAGACAGGGAAGAGTCAGATTGTCGAGGGGAAAGCCACAGGACTTTGTAATTTTTCCAGACTGTTTTAGATTTTCCTTAATTTCTCATAGCAGTTCCCTATAGTTTTGAATCATTTCCACATAACCCTCTTTTGTTTGCATTTGAAATAATTCGGGCATCACAATATGTAGACTTCTTGAATTAAGAAGCATATAACTAATCTTAAATCTTATTTTAACCCTTATTCTCTTTTAAAATTAGAGGTTGTAATTTATATTTTCGGTTTAACAATTTTTTGAAAGCTAATGTCATGAACCTTATCATGGTAGATTTTTTTCCTCTTTAAAACTGGCAGAGAAATGTATACAATTCTGCTTTTCTGTCAGCAGGTGGCAGACTTCTCCTTTTGCTGTTGATACTGAACTTGAATCAGCCTGCCTGTGCTCATTGGCCCAAAGAAATGCACCAGCAGGAGTTTGCAGGGTAGAAAGAAAAAACAGTTTAATATTGAATTGGCCAGTTGACTCTCCGATGGCATGTAGGTTACAGATAATATAGAAACAAATCACAAGACACTGTGGGTTAGGGAGTTTGGGGTTGTGCTGGGAGCTCATTGGTCTGAGATGGGATAATCATTTCTTCAGGTCTCAGGACAGTTCTGAGGTCTTGTTCTGGCATGCCTCTGCCTGGGGTCATGGGGAAGTAGCCAGGGCCTGTGCCACCTTAGGGCTCAGGAGCTGAAACATAGGTCAAGGTGTTATCGTTAGCTTGCCAGAGGTCCATTTGGTAAGGTGCCAGCTACTGCCTTCTGCTGACTCAGGGGTTTCCGATTATCCAGGGGAAAGGCTGGATTTCTGAGGGGGAAGGGGAGAGGGAAGTGATTTCTAGAGCTAGGGTTTAAAACTAAATTTAAGTAATAGGGATCTTCAATTTCACCGTGGTGCTACATTTCTAAATTACCTTTCTTTATACACTTCTGTTTATTCTCTTGGTGCTGTTTAAACCTATCAATACAATTTCAACCAAGTGACAAGGGGAAAATTGTGAGATGTCCTGAATTAAATTACATCGGGTCAGAGGGTAGAAGAGGCAGAAAGGGGTTGGTCAATCCGTTAACTGCTGGGCGGAACCAACAGGAGACTGCTCACACTCAGGAGTGTATGTTGGAATTTTGGATCAATCTTCAAGTGGCTATTTCCATGATTATCTAAAAAAGAAAGACTAGCCAGGCACCCATCAAACCGCAGGAGCCTCTGATTCTTCAGGATTCCCGCCCCACGCCCACAGCTAACACGAAGGAGCCAGCACTTCGTCCTTAGTAATTTACGCACCTGTCTGAGAATTCACACTGCTTCGCTGTCTCCTGCCCCCTTCTGTCTGTAGCTAACGCAGATTTCAAAACAACTTGCGTCTTTCATCCCCCTGCCTCGTGTGCAAAACTCGCCAACTCCAGGACGGTGGACAAGCTCGTCTTTTTTCCCCTGGCCCCGCCGCCGGGTCAGACTCTATGCCCCTGACCGGGCTTTTGCTTGGTGGCAATAGCCTCATAAACACTTTCTTTCATAAAGACTTCAGCCTTGGAAGTTAAAAAGTTTTAAATGAGTATGACAGACAGTCTTCTGTCATTATGGATGTTAAGTGCCGTTTGCTTTTTCCTCTATGTATGTTGTTTTTCTCGTTTTCAAAGTATTAGTAAATTACAAAACGGTTTAGCAGTTAATTGGAGGATTGCTTAAATGATTTGGCAAGTTCCTGCATATAAGTAGGTGGAAGTAGATAGTCACATGTGGGTTCCTGCAAGACCCTTCCTGTCCCCGCTCTATCTGCTCCGCAGACTTGTCATGACACAGCCCTTTCATGTGCCTCACTTCAAATGCCCCACTCACAAAAAGAAAAAGAAAACACCCCACAAATGTCCCACTCAGGATGTGAGTGCAGAATACTGTCATTAAAAAAATTATCATGTTTTTACACAGTTTTGCTTCATAATGGCTTGGTGGTTTATCTAGATTTCTCTGTCAAACCATTAGGATTCTAAGGGAATGAGACCCCGGATTGATTCTGATGGAGAGAGACAGGAAAAGCGTGAGAACCTAAGCATGGTAGAATAGCGAAATGTCATAAAGTAGAAACCCACTGAAGTTATCTTAAGAAAAAAGGGGGCTACCCTGGATCCAGAACTAGAAAACAATTAGGAATGGCTTCTCCTTTGGGTTCATTTGGCCTTGTCCTATTATCCTGTAACCAGGAAAAAGGAACTTAAATTTTGGGCCAAGTACACCCTGCACATTTACTTTATTTAATCCTTCAAACACTGTCCAATTGGTAGTTATTGTAATTTTCTATTAACTTGCCTAGGAACTAGCTAGTAAGTCGCAGAGCCAGAGCATTCAGGCTGATTCTAGTTCTCGGAAGCTTTTTGGTGAAGCACGCTCCCCATTTGGGATGATATTTACTTCTTTAGGAAAGTGTTCCTCTGTTGCTGATCTTTGAAAATGTTCTCTCTAAGCTAATTAAATACTTTATTCTGTTTTGTCTTTTGTGGACAACCACGTACTACCTATACATGATTTTGTCACGTGTGTTCCTAGTTTTGGTAGCATAGGAAAATTTACCTAGTGTTCCATAAATATTGTTCTGTTATTTTCCATGTATTACAAGTATTGTGGCTTATCCAGTGTAGATATATATACAGTACGTTCTTTCCTTTAACAGGTTATGTAATCTGCGATTTGAATATTAGACAGTCTTGTAAGGGGACGAGGTGGTGTAATATATGTTTGAGAGTTTAGTATGTAGTCGGTAAGGCCTTGGTTCAGGTCTTAGTGCTGCCACATTCCAATGGGTTGGCCTCAGACAAGTTATGCAGTTAATGTTAATTCTCTTATCTTCTCCCTTCTGTTAATAGACAAAGCTGTTTTTTTCCTCCAACTTTTAGATATGGTGTTTTCTTATCATAGGTTCAGATTAAGTAATGCATTTAAAAATGATCTCTAAAACAGTATTCTATTTGAGCCCTCAGATTTGGAGATAAAAGCAGACTGTCTAGTATATTATAATCTTCTTTAAATTTAAAAAGATTAGCAATAGGGAGATGTCCAGCTTTAAGCCACATTTTGAGCAACAGTTTGTAACCTGAGCATCTATCTACCTGGGAAACAGGGCCTAATCTCTGCCCAGGATACCTGCTGTAATCCTTGGAGGTGGTTAAGCTGACCCAGGTAGCACACTGGGAACCTTGGTATATATAATTATATCGTTTGCAGTTATTGAAATTTAATTTCACTAAAATTGTATGAGAAACTAGAGTTATTATAAAGGATAAAGCTTATATATGTGTTTGACTTAATTTTGAATCCTGTCTAATACACTTACAAGAAGAGATCATGTGATTCACTGTAAATTAAAAAAAAATTAACTTCATGGGGTCCACGCATGAATTTCCAATCATGTGATTCAGCTTTAGGGAAGTTTTGATAATTAAGGACTCATGCGTTACCTGAATTAAGATCCAGCTTATTGTAAGGAGTTTGTCCAATTTTATTATATGTGTGTGTGTGTATTATATATATATACATATATATATACATATATACATATATATACATATATATACATATATACATATATTATATATATAATACACACACATATAATAATATAAATATATATATATACACACACATATTTATATATATATATATACATATATATATATTTTTTAGACGTGGCAACCCTTGGTTGACCTCACAGATTGCAAGGACCTTGTCAGTTTACGATCCTTTTTTTTTTTTCATTTTTAATGCCTATAGCACCTTGTCTTCCTAGGTGGGCTCCCATCCAAGTACTAACCAGGCCTGACCCTGATTAGCTTCCCATATCAGACTGAATCAAGCTTGTTCAGGGTGGCGTGGCCATAGATGGAGTTTGTCCAATTTTAATTATTTATGTATTTTAAGCTCCTTTTCCTCCTTTGTTCTCTTCTTATTTTTGATAAAATACGTGCTGATATAAAAATAAATAAACCTAAATAAGTGAAAAGAGGTAATCTGGAATTTTCTCCACCTAAAAAAAACACTTTTAAATAGCATATTCCTTTCTCTATGCATACAAATATTGTGTCCTTTTTCCCCAAATGAGATCATACTGTAACATTGTTTTTAACAAGATTATTCAGTTATTTATTTCTTAATAAATGTATGCACATATTAATAACTATTACATTATTTGTTATTATACCATATACCGATATCATAATTTATTTAGCAAGTTGTTCATTGTTGAACATTTAGATCATTTCCTGGTTTTCATTATGATAATGGATCAGTGAACGTTTTTACAGCAGCCGTGCATGTCCATGATTGTTTGTTTAAGAGGCATTGCTAGGTAAAGGGGCTGCACGAACCTGAGGCTTTCGAATGTGCTGCCAGGCTCCCCTTTGGAAAGACTGTACCAGTTTACATTGCCACCAGCATCATGCTCAAGTACCTGGCTCCCTGCTTTCCTGGGAGTAGGTATCATTTTTTTTCTCATCTTTCTAAAGGAGAGTATTTTTGAAAGTATTTGTTACTTTTGAATTTGAACTTTTAAAAATAGTTGGCCATTTATTTTCTGAATCATCTGAGTTCTTTTTCTTGATTTGCAAGGGCTCTTTATAAAATGATTTTAACCATGAGAGTATGTTAGAAGTATATTTTCCAAGTGTTTTTTGTTTCACTTCCATTTTTGAGCAGTCTAAATGTGCCTTCCTTTTCAAATCTTTAAATGGCTTTGTTAAACCAATGTACTAATTCTTTAGAGTATTTTACAGAGCTTAATTTGCGTATGACTCCTCATTTACACACTGTGACTTCATTCTGTATCCATAATGGGAGGAGAATATAGTATAATGTTCGAATAGTTTGTGTATCTTACTCATTAGCTTACCCTCCCAGCTACAGAAAGAGGTAGGCTATTACAGGAAAAACAGTAAGATATGATTTTGCCCCAGTCGACAATTTTCATTTTACCTTCATACACGTGACTTACCAGATGCCATGTTCATTTCCCTCAAAGATGTAGTAGCATTTATACTTTTACTTTCTTATATTTTGGAACATGTAACTTTCAAAAAAAAATGACATATTTATTACAGTAAATTTAGTAAAATACCACAGAGTGTGAAGAAGAAAATGAAATCACATGTGGTCCTGCCATCCCTCTATGATGATTGTTAATTGATTCTTGGAATATATTTGATTCAGTCATGTTAGAAGATTATTATACTATTGAATTTTGTTTGTTACTAGTTTATTATTTGAGACTTCTGTCTATATTCAGAAGTGAAGTTAGGTATGTTTCCTCTTCTTGTGCTATTTTTGACAGGCTCGTTTCAGGGTTTTATATTAAGTAGTTTCATAAGCAGAATTTGATAGCTGAACTTTTTATGTGTTTTTAAGTAGTTCGTTAACCTAGCAAAGGAGACATTCGAACCTTAAAAGTTTAGAAGAGCTCGCCAGTATAAAACCTGACCATAAAGCTTTTTGAAAGCTGTAAGTTCTATTCTGATGGCATGTATCATATTGTTGAATATAATATGTTATCAGAACTTTTCTAAAGTTAAGTACTTTGATTTGCCACATTGAGTTTATGAATATTCAAGGAAGTTTTGAAAGGGCTGGATTTTGTTATTTTTTTCTACTTATGTACTTTTTTCGTTATTCAATAATCATTGATTTTATTGAAATACTTGAATGAACAAGATGTGAAAAAAGTGAAATACAAGTAAATTAATCTATTTTCCAACATTTTTATTATGAAAAATTTTAAACATACACAAAAATTGGAAAAGAAATCTATTTAACCCCTGAAAATATATTTTAAAAAGTATACTCTTTAGGTTCTCTTCAAATGTATAAACATTTAAAAAAACTTTATATGCTGTTAAAGCTCAAGTTATCACCCACCACTCTTTCATATAATTTTTAGTAATTCTTTATTGTAATTGTTTATGAACTTAAGTCTCTTTCAAAAAATAATTGTCTTCATCATTTTACCTTATTTTTTAAATAAGTTTGGTACAGAAAAAGGGTATATTAAGTCTTTGTACTCTCCATTTACATGTATTGGATATTATACACCAATAATAAAATAAAACCTTAGATAGCATAACCTTTTTGCCATTTTTAATATAACCCATACCAAAATAGCAATTCTAAACAATATTGTTTCTTTTCAACAGACAGAATACCAGCTGTGTAATGTGGAAGGAGTCCAAAGTTAAAACAGTTTTTCATCTTGTTCCATTTCAGGCACAGAGATCTAGATATAAAATGGAAACCATTTCAGTACTAAGTATCTTGAAATATTAGAACATAGTGCATTTGAAAGGAGAGCTAAGAAAGACACCCTTCATTTATGAAACTGTCTTGCGTCCAGTTTTCTTGAACTTGACCCACCTATTGCAACATAAGTGGCATTTCTTCTAAAGGAGTTTCAACTACAGAATTTATTACTTTTTAAGTAAGAAAGTAAAAATGATATAGACTGTGTTAGAGAACTTCATTTGAGTTCTGAAAAGTGAGTTACTCAATCCTAGAGTTTTGCATAGAATTTTTAAGAAGTACACTGAGATTAGAACCATAGCTTTTCCTCAAATTGAATGTATGTGTGTAAATTCATAAGTATAGCAATCAGCCTCGCTAACAGTCACCTAACAGGATAAGTCTGGGAATGATTTTAAATGAGAAAAACTTGTAGAAAATCTACCTGCTGTCCATTTTCCCAAAATGTAATAATTTATTGTTCCATCTTTGTTTTTGCTCATTAAATATTTAAAACCATATTCGTGTAAACATTTATAGCAATTCTATTTTGAGCACTCACTGTGTTAGTTGACTGTTGTTCTTTACAGAGACGTTTTAAGAGAAGTCAAATGCCTAGACTGATGTTTTGCATGTTTAAAAAAATCATCTGTTTACATCATGCAGCAATTATCAGGAACAAGTTTTGCAAGGGTCCATATACAGAGTATTGCCTTCTCAATTGTCTTCCTTATTTGCCTTTACTGTTTTGTTTGAAATAACTTCCTAGGGTGTCAGCAAGTTCATATTGAAGTTAAAAATACATTCCATGGTGAAATAGTAATTGGATTAATTAAACTGAGTTAGTAGTTCAATCTGAGTTTGGATTATTGAGAAATAATACCATAGGTTTTATGTGAGATTATGAAGTGATTTCTTTCATAGACAACTATTAATTAAAATAATACCTTTATTCCTTTTACTTCCCTATCCCAAGATCAAAGGCAAAATGAATTAATTAATAGCGATTAAGGTTTAAATTGACAGATTTGATTTCTGTGGGCTTTTTGGTTTTTTCATTAACTCAAAATTTCAAGAAATTTTTTGATGGCGATATATGAAGTGATTCTAAGTTTTTAAATTGCTTGAATAATTGACAGTATCTTAAATGTTGTAATTAATTACTCAGAAGTACAAATGGATATCTCCTTCTCCATTGATAAAGACAGTCATTTTTAGTGTTATAAAGGGAGAAATAATCTTCGAAAGATTTGAGTCCCGTGTGAGAAGTTCTCTGCTCTTTGGCATGTCAATTTCGGGTCTAGAGTTTGCATTAGGAGTGATACACGGGTGACTTTAGTTTTTATGACCGTGAGTAAAGAAACTCCAAGGCAACCGGACCCAGTCATTGTGTCCAGAGATGAAAGTCCATTGTGCTGTAAAGTGACTGCCTTTAATAACTACTTATTTTTAGTTCCTTTATATCTCTTCTTAAAGGAGAAAAAATAAAGTAACCTGGACCTATTTGAAACTAAATTTATTTTCTTTTATTCTGTGCTTTGCTTGTATCCTGTTCCTTTTCTGTGCTACAGTTTCCAAACATTCTTAGTCGTGGACATCTCTAGCCCTCTTATGTGTTGTGTGAATAGTGTTGACTGGAAACAGCGAGACAGTAAGAAAAAGAAGTGTTCCGAGCTCCCGTACATACGTCACATGAGTAATAAGTAACGACCGCTCCAAGGCTTACATTCCTAACTCTTAAAAAATGGGGGAATTCTTATCTTTCTTGTAAGGCTATGCTGATTAAAATAAATTAGTACATACATAAAGGGCCATTCCATGCTGCTGAGCCTGACACACAGGGTAAGAAACTGCTGGGAACACGTTAATGCTCCCTGGAGGGACACCCCACTAGATAAGCATCCCAGCCCCACTGCAATTACACACTTGCTGGGTGGGGTTAGAAGGCAGAAGTTCCCTATAGGCAGGAAGCGGTCCCCGCATTTCCTGTCTTCTCTGCTCTCCTTTGACCAGCAGGACGAGACACCAGCAGTGCCAAAGCCATTTCTACCCTCAGAGACCAGAGCGCCTCTCTTGATACGATATTAGCCGTCTTTCTGTGCTGTAAAGTACTTTGTTTTATTTTAAACTAGCTGAATTGCTTGCTTTTGTCTCTACTTTAGAAACATTATTTCAACAAATCCATCCATGTGATGTTGACTGGCTCTAAAGGTTTTCGTTTTATTGTAATTGTCTCTTTTCGATTGTGGACAAGATTGGTGCTACTGCTGTAATGTTTTCAGGAAGCCACTTTTTAATTTCCCAAGGAGCTTTTAATTCATAAAGCTCAGAAAATAAAAATGGCCCCTTAATTCCATCATCGATACTGTCTTATGTATTCTGTTTTAAACTTCCAAATATAAAGATCTTTTTCCCCAAAAATCGGCCTCTTGCTGTAGGTACTCATAACTTTTTCACTCAGTAGTAGATCATGTGCACCTCACTATCTCTGTAAATGTTGATCTCACAGAGCAGTACTATCCAGTGATTTACAAGCATAGATTCTGAAGTCAAAGAGACCCGAGTTTGAATTCATTTCTGCCACTTCCCAGGTACAAGCCTTAATTTATTCACCTGCAAAATGAAGATAATGATAGTGCATACCTTTTAAGGTTATGAGTAGCGTATGAGATGAGGAATGTCAAATACTTAGAAGTATCTGGCACATAGTAAATACACAATAAATTTCAGCTATTTGTAATCATTATTTTTGAGAACCGTATAATTTTATATTTTATGTGTTTACCACAGTTTATTCACCTTTCCTGTATTAATGAACATTTAGATATTGGGAATTTAGGTTGTTTAGTTTCCGAGTATTACAAAACAGCTCTACAATATACATCTATCTTTCCAAGTAAATAATTGTGGACTGCCATACTTCCTTAGGATAAATCCTTAGGACACAGAGTTGGTGTGTTACAGGGAATGTATATTTCTAAAGATTTTAGTAGTATTTCTGTGTAGGTCTCCAAAAAGGTTGTGGAACTCTAACTTCAGCATCCTGTTATTGTTGTTGTTGTGATGGAAGGTGATTTATCTTAAGTCATTCATCTTTCAAAATGGTGTCTTTAAAATTCTTACCATTGCTAACTATATTCATATATTATGGTACAGTTAGTTCATCATATTCATTTGAAAGTATTTTCAAAATGAATTGCCCTTGAGCTTCCATTAGGTACAGTATAAAAGATTTTCCTCTCAGAGGAATGTTCTGCTGTGATTCTTTTCATCTTAGTAGAATAAGATAGCAACGCCAAAGTTTTGACATTTGGTAGATACCAAGTTCAGCTAATTTGTTAGTGACCTTTTTTTTTTTTTTTAAGCATTTTTTTCAATTCTTGGGTGGTTTTTAACGAAGAATGCTACTTCGCAAAGTTTGGTTGCCGAAGTGTTCTGTGGGTCTGATTTCTCTCGAGTATAGACACGAGAATGCCGATGTGAAAATATGTTTACAAAAGTGCAGCTCAGCTGCCTCGCTGGCGATAAAACTGCCCGCAGCTTGATTTATCAGGCGCTCGCACCTGCTGTCAGGGTTATGCAATCCTGCCACTCAGGTTAAAAGCAAGACTAAGGTTCTCTTTAAAGGGTAAAAATACTTAACTTCACAGCAATTCGGCTGCTTTTTTATTTCCAGCAGGAAAGGAACTTTTTCAATTTTTTTAACTATGAAAATCAGTTTTCACTTTGTTCCCGTTTTTTAAGCAACTTCATGCATGCATGGTCTTGTTAAAACTTACAAACAATGTAGAAATATGTGAAGAAAACATAAAAATCACATCAAATCTCACTGCCCTGAAATAAAGACTGTTTTTTAACATTCTCTTGGCCGTACACACGTGCCTCATGTCTCTTTCTACATGTTTAAAATGAACCGATCTTTTAAAAGTTAGTAAAATACATGTAACAAAAACATACACTGTTAACTAGTTTTATGTGTACAGTTCTTGTCACGTAGTTCGTTCGCATTTTTGTGCAGCCATCGTCACCAACCATCTCCATCATTCCTTCCATCTTCCAAATGGAAAATCTGTACCCGTTGAGCAGTAGAGCCCCGGCTGCCCTCCCCCGGCTCGTGGCACCCACAACCTAATCTTTTCTCCTTCGTATTGAAATATGATATACAGGAAAATGCACATACGACAAGGACACAGACAACCACACACACACACACACACACACACACACACACACACACACACACACAAACCCACCATGAAGAAGGCCGTAGTTGTGTTAATGTTAAAGTTCTTTTTTCCTGTTCACAGCAAGTCGCCGGTGCTCTAATAGTACCGATTTGCCTTCCCTTACCTGTCGCAGTGTTTCATCTGATCGTGTTCTGTAGACTGACTGGTGATGAGCTCAGAGCTAGCAAGCCTGTCACCCAGAGCATAATAAAATGCCCTGTAGTACTGCGTCACCAGACTGTTTTTGCATAGAGCTCAGCCAAGGCTTTTGGAACCGCCCCCCAGTTGCACCTTGTGCTATATTAGCACTTCTCAGACAGGAAGAATTTTCTTTTGCTGGCGTAGCTCGTCCGGTTATCTTCGGGGTAAGAGTGTGTGTGTGTGTGTGTGTGTGTGTGTGTGTGTGTGTGTGTGTGTGTTCAGTTCATGTAAACAAATGGGCTTCTCTTGTTTAACTTTGTTTGATTCTTATTTAGTTCAGTATCTGATTAAAATTTTAGGCATTTAAAAACAAATTAAGGAAATACAAATAGAATAATCCAACATAATGCAAAACTTCTTTATAGTTTACAAGTATCTGAATATGTAGAATTTTGCAATGGCTTAGGTCTCAGAATTAGGATTTCTAAGATCTAATTTTAAGAGCTTCTTGTGTGACATGTAGATGTTAAGAAGCAGCAAAGTACCCTCAGGAATCTGTTTTCAAGGGGAGGAGAAACACTGTAAGATCCAGTTTTGTTGTCTGTTCAGTTGCTATGTGACTCAGTTTCGCGGGTAGCCGCCTGTTTTGTGTCTCTAGGATTAAGAACTATTTATTATGGTTGGTAATAAAGATAATTAATTTTTATTTTGTGCCTCTGAGCTTTATCCAGGATATCATGGACTGGGATTATACTAATATGTTTTATGAATTGATAAAAACTGGATTACTGTCTCTAAGACCAATTATATATTAAAAATTAAGATTCAAACCATATATTAGCATCAAAACCTAGGACATTACGACTAAGTTAGATTTAAATAATTGAGTTTGCCTTATTTTTTTTAAAGGTTTCTTCCTTTTTTTTTTTTTTTAATCGGGAAAATTAGATACTGCAGCAGACCATTTTTAAAAGCAGTTTACTTGGTTTTTATTGGCAGCCTGTATGCAAGCCGCATCTCTGGATATTGCTTGCCACCTATGCTGTTCTAGGACAAGGTCAAGGACAGAAGAACTCAGAGTGCCGTAAGGGTAATCAGTAGAAATTACTTAATTTCCCTGTGCCATGGTTTAACGCATCTGAAAAATACTGTTAGACATTAGGGTAGTGCATGTGGGGAGAATAGGTGAGCAAATAAATTCTAAGCTCTGGAACTGTGTATTTTCATAAGCAGCCACAAAATTCTGACCAAGAAGTCAGGTTTTATGATTTAAGAAAATTGGTATAAATTGGCAATCTCTAAATAACTGGTCTTAAAAATCTGTTTTTCTTCTCTTTCCTTCACCTCCTTCTCTTCCTCTCCTACCTTCTGCTGTTCAGTTTCATTTTTGTTTTATGTCTGTATTGAGAAAGTTTCACTTTCCAGTTTGTACATTTTTGGTCACACCCCAAGAAACTGATTTACAAGGCTATAGAAATAACGAACTTATAGTTTGATATTTTCTTTGCTAATTACCCTAAGAAAGTGTCATTATTAAAAACCCAAGCTTGAGATAAGTAAAACAGGTTGCTGGAAAAGTACAGTAAAATGGATTAATCGTGGATGTTTAGTACTGTTGTTGGTCCTCTGTCCATATTACAGTAAAATATACACTTGCCTATTCAAAATTTCATTACTTTATTGGTATGTAGTTTAAATGAGCCTGCAAGTATCCAAATCAAAGCAGAATCATAACCTTTTAAGCTAATTATAGTAATGAATTTAATTTTTCACTTTTCACAAGAGAATCAAATGGACCTTTAAAAGTTTTCAACTTGCATTCAAATACTTTAAAATTTGTTTTATGGCAAGTAAATATTTTTTACGTAGACGTAGAACTTGTCAGTCATCGATTTGTAAATACGTTTTCAAGGTAAAGTTAGTCATCTCAGAATGAAACACCCCGAGACCTGAAAGTTCCAGCTGTCAGGTTTGTGCTATTCAAGTGAAGAAGTCCTTACCTCTCGCCGAGGTCTTTAGCCTTGTCCTACATCTTCCTGGTCATGGACACTGTTGCGGTAGAGACCTTAATCTCACACAGAAAGTGCAGTTATTTTCCACCTTCACATTACCCAGTCCCCACTGAAAGATTCCAGAGACTTAGAACTTCAAAACTTCCTTTGAAGAGAGTTCATAGTTCAAGGGTGGTATTTTCTATTTTTGAACACGTCTTCTACACTCGGTGTATTTTTCCAACAACTCTTCTCCTGAAGCATCTGCGACAGATGACTGTTGGCAAAGTAAGCCAGTACTTTATATACCAAGTATAGGTTTACAAGCCCATTGGTTTAAAAATACCCTGCCCTGATTTTCTATGTCTTCTTTAGAATAGTGCCAGAATGCTGACATTTATGCCTTAATTAGTCTTTACACTTGTATAATGATAGAGACCTTGGGCTGATTTTTCTGTTAGGACTGCAGTATCACTTTATGTGAGATTATATTTGAACAAGGATGAATTCTGGACAGATTGCCAATGAGGAGGATCGGGAAGAATGAACGATCTGCAGTTGGAATTTGCATTGTATCCGTGAACCGTTCGGTTTACTTAACAAAAATAATGTGCTAAAGTTGCAGATTTAGTAGTTGTTATTTTTTTTTCTGTTTGCAAATTTTTGATTACCCTGTTTTTCTGTGTGTTTTGTTGAAATAAAATTTGACAAGACCATGAGAAAGACAATTACTCTTTTACCTTCTGACCTTTCTTTTCTTTTTTTCTTTACTAAGCATTAATGCTCCAGAAAGAGCCATACTTAGGGATTATTAATGGAGAGGAATTGGGCTGCTTGGCCATGTGTAACAAAAAGAGCTTAGATTCCCAGATATTAAAATATGTTCTTCACTGCTCGAATTGTTTTTGTTGGGCTTTTCCAGGGTTTCACAGAATGTGTAGTGTATTTGTAAACTCTGTTGTACTTTTCCACATGCCCCTTCCTCTTTTCCACGCTAGTAAATGGTTTTATTTAAATAATGCCTTCTGAGAAATCTAGACTCTTTCTCAGATTTGCAGACAGCTTCTGGGACACTTCTGTTTAAGCTAGATGACACTGACAGAATGAAGATAGACCAAGGAACGGTTACTTAAATTTGACTGTGTGCTCAACTCTATAATCATCTAAAGACTACTAAGCCCCAGACTACCATTAGAATTAAATTTTGGGGTTGGCGATCAAATGTTTTATGAGTTATATAGAGTATATGTATAGATAGATAGATAGATAATAAATACTACATTATTTTTGAGATGTGAAAAATTGGAGGTATATTACAATTTGGAAATACTTTTGACGCAGCTCTAAGATGCCACCAGTTATAAGACTAACAACCTTTCTGAGAAAGGAGGGAAAATGCTTTTTTATATGACATTTCCCAGTCTTATTTTATGCACTTAAAATGGAAGGCGGGGGAATGGATTTTAGAATTTGAGGGAATGACATGTATCTGCTATAAGTAGAGTTTAAGAAAAAGATTTTTTTTCAACTAAGTTGCCCTTTTTAAATAGGGTTCCATTATACAATTTTACTTATCTAGAATAAAGTAAAAGTAAAGTCATTGAGTAAAGTAAAAGTAAAGTCATATACTGCAAAAATGAAAAAAAATAATTACAATAATAAGAGATATTTTAAAAACTGCTTATTTTCGTTTAAAATTAGATACATATAAATTTCCTCCAACCCCTAAAATGATCGGCTAACAAAGACGTATCTATTTTGTGCCAGACTCTATGCTGGATTCAGACAACTCATCTTAGTCACATCATTTTATAAAATTAAAGGTTTTAATAAGAGAAAATTAGTGAATAAATTTGACTTTTGTATATCATGTTTCTCTTTACATTCTTCTTATATATTCCTTCATTGATTCAGTAATGGTGATACATAATTTCCCCACAAACTTCATCCTTACGTGTAGAGAATGTGTTGATGGAATGTTCTTACAGTACTGCATTTTTTTTGCAACGGTATACTTTAACCCTATTTCTATCTTATTAATACCATGTAAGTTCTCACAGGAGAGCTGCAAATCCTCCATGAAAAATCTTTAGCCCCAAACTTTGAGGGGTAGGGTAAGATCTTTACCGAGCTTCTTAGAAAGAAAAACGATGCCTTCGTTACTTTGCCGTTTGAATCAGCCCGAAAGCGCCACCTCGGTGTGTCGATCACGTAGGGACGAGCCCGAGATGCACGTGCGTCACGTGTCCCTTTTTTCTTTCTCTTTCGCTGTGACATCACCTGGGAAAATCCAGAAGATTGGATAACCAAGGAATGACTAGTCAAGATTCTGCCGTGCGTGTGAAAATGGTGGGTATTTTAAGATTTCCAGTTCCTTTCATTAATGGTAAATCTTCACCGCTTTCACCTCTGTCTCTAACCAGATAATTACGGGACTGTCATTTTGTGCAGATCTTTCTTCGCAATGTTCGATGCGCAAGAGAACCTCAATTCAATATTTGTTGAATCGAATTTCAACTTATCTTGGAAAATTTTTCTTGCTTGCAACATAGTGGGCATTATAGTGTTTCTCGGCATATAAGATGGCTACCCCGTTTCTTTCTGTGCTTAATTTTTCCTTGCTCGACAACACACTTAAATCATACAGCATGAGATATTTTATCTTGCGCCTCCGAATTAAAAATGACAAGCATTTAAATTAACAGCTTCCTAGGAAACAGTAGAGTTTATTGCATTGTAGAAATTAGGTTGAGGTAGGAAAAACACAGGCTTTGGAGTCAGAACTGACTTCAAATCTTAACTCAGTCCTTAGCTGCAATACCCTTGAACAAAGGCGGCCAGCCTCACCTTTCAGAAATGGGTATGAAACCACCAATTTCGTCTTGTTCTTATTCATAGTTCCTCCCATCTTTGTTGAGATAAAATGGACAAATAAAATTGTAAGATATTTGAAGTATACAGTGTATGATTTGATATATGTATACATTATGAAAGGATTCCCCCTTTCTAGTTAACACATCCCTCACTTATCACACATTTGCCTTTCTTTTTGCTGAGAACATTGAACTTCTGCTCTCTCAGCAGATTCAATTATACAAAAATAATAATTTCAACTATATAATAGTTTATAGTTGTAAACTGTAATCACTGTGTTGTACATTAGATCCTCAGACCTAACTCATAAATGAAATGTTCTTATTCATACGTAATAAACAAGTATATAAAGTGCCTAATAGCGCTTAACTTTAAATGTTAATCTCGTATGTATAAAATCCTTTAAAGAAGCACAGAAGTTTCTCCCTCTCTTTTAAAAAGAACAACTGCCCCATGATTTCTTTCTGATTTTCTTTCTGTTTTGCTTTGTTTTGTTTTGTTTTGTTGTTATTGTTGTTGCTTCTCCTCTTCTCTATTTTTTCATCCTCTTTCTCTCTAGCTTTCTTTTTCTGGTTTGAGCCTGTAAACCAGAACGTGACTTAGCATGCAAACAGCTTCGTGTCGCAATTAATAAATCTCTTATTCAGCTTAACTTTCCTCATCCAGTATATGATGGGAGGGAAAGCTGACTCCAAGTGCTTGCTGGTTAAGCCGTCATCAGTGTAGTTAATTGCTGTTAGGATAAAGCATATGAAATTGCTGTTTTTATAAGTCAAATGTAGTCCAATATTGGCAGTTTCACATGGTTCAAAATAATATGTTGACGTTAACTTTGCATCCATTGTATTAATACTTGATTCATTGGTATTGAACATGTGTCTGATATGTAGAATTAAATCAGTCTAAACTTATTTTCTTGCTCGAGCCAATTTATGTATTTATTTATTTTTAACCAAAATGAATACAGGTGACATAGGAATGTTCTATGTATAATTTGTGGTTACCTGGGTCCCAGAGCCCTCTAACATATGTCTCTTTTAGAAGCAAGTGGCCATGTAGTCAACTCACAAAAAGACTACTGAAGGAAAAGAAGCCAAAAGATGATATATACTTAATGTGTTTTTTACTATCATTACATTAATTTATACAGCTTTTACCTTGGGTTTGCTTTTCAAAAACTGTTGGTTCATCTTTTAGGTTGAAAGCTCCTTGGAATGTTACCCTTAACTTTTCATGATCTGACTTCAGATCTCTTTTTCTGTACTTTATACACACATGCATTCTCACTCACATTCCTTTCCATTCAGGTACAGTAGGTTCCAGAAGAACAAAGCGATTTATCTTTTTCCCACATTAGACCCTGTACTTTGATTCCTACCAATGTCAGCATATCCAAATCCTGCTGCTCCTTCAAAGCCTAACTCAGTTGGCTCTTCCTCCTATGACCCCAGCAGAAATCATCTGTTTCTTCTGTTCCATTTGTAGTTTGTCTGGACATCTTGGCAAGGTAGTAGTTATTTGGGTTCCTGCATTATAATCCATATTATATAATATATGTCTTGAGTATAAGAAGGACACCTTACTAAAACTTCTGTGTCGCTTACAGAGCTCTTCATGGTGCCTTCCACGTAATGATTATGGTGAATTAATGAAAGAATTTGGCCTACGCAACCTTAATGTGGAGACAGGCTGGATATGTGGTAGGCAGGGGGAGAAGGTTATCACTAAAATTTAGTAACCCATCATCTACCAGTAAATCACAGGATCATCTGTGTATGTGAGTAAATGTACCAGCCTGAATAGGTGTCTTTAAATCTACATTTTTAATGTAATTACATAGAATTTGTAGTGTCTACTCCTTTGTACCAATGCAGTAATGAAGTCTTTTGTTTGTACCAAATATGAACACTGGAGAACAGAAAAAGTATATCCCCTGAGAACTTTGGACAGAGATTTTTAAGTAATTTAAAATAATTTTTATATAGGCCATTTTTGAAAAAAATACAAGTAAACATCACTAGGACAATTTTTTGATTATACTATGCAGCTAGCTACTTGTTTATATCTCAGTAAATGTATTTGTAAGGTAATATCAAACAATTAATATTGCTATAGCATTTTTTAATAAACCTATATATCTTCGAAATCAGCTTCTTTAGAAGTCACTGCTTTATGAATATGGAAGTAGACTAAGAGGAATACATTTCATTGGTACAAATACAATATATTAAAGATCAGCCAGAATAGATGTAGTTTAGGTTTTTCCTAGTCGTTTGAAGTGTCGATTCAGATTAGGTACCAATCAACAGACCTTGCTTTTTGTCAGGAAAGCTTTGCTCCTTTCCCAGCATTTTACATTATAGCCCTATAGAAAGAATTCATTTCCTTCTGTTCATACATGATGGAAAATGTTAGCTCCTTATTTTCTATCAAACAGTATCATAAACAAATTGAAAAGTCTTCAGATAATTCAAAATGGCTTGCTCTTCAAATTTGAAATATTGTGACTTTAAGTACCACCAAAAAGGTATATATTTGTCCAAGAAGAATATGGGAGAAGGGATTCGAAGGTGTAACAAAAAGTATAAAGAGGTGCATACGCATACTCCTGCAGTGTGTTTCTTAATGTCCGGATATTCTGATAATCTTTGACATGTTTCGTATGTATTTTTAAATAATTTTTCTTAGGCTATTTTCTAAAATATTTGAGTAAAATGCCAACATCTGAGAGGTATTTAGTGACGTGTAAATACTGCATGAGGGTGGCGTACTGTGTTACGATATATCCCAAGGCAGATGTAATGATCATTTTTATATTTCTTACACCTGTGTCCTCCACCCTGCTGTGTTCCCTGGAGAAAGTAGCTGTTTTTCATCTCTTTCCATCACTGTTACTTCACTCCAATGGTTTTAGTTATTCGCTACTTATTTATCTGAAAATGAACGGTCGTCTGTCGTGCAGAAGTGGGGACGCCGGTGCCCCTGGCCACAGGCTCTGCTTCAGACTCCAGCTGTTTAGACGCGGCGCTAGTCTCCTCTCTGCTCTCTGAAACCGAGGATGTGATTTGCTCGAGGCAGGATGTCTTCCTCACTATGGACACACCAAAATAAAACGTTCGGTTTCGTCCGCGCAAATATATATTGTCTGCTGCTTTCACCGAGTTAGTTATTGAATCAAGCATGTGCTGATTACAGTGCGTCTCCCAGTTAAGGCAGCGGTAAGAGTGGAATTTAGTTGCTAGGAGGTGAACTTAACCGGCTGAGGTATCTGTAAGGGTGCTACAGAAGTAACGCTCTGAAACAGCAACGCTTCCGAAAACAACAGGAAACGGTCGGTGTCAGTATGGCTCAGCATCACATCCTTAGCACACAGCAAGACCGTCTGACACAAACACTTGGTGAGTGTTTGTTCAACAGATGAATGGATTAATGAATGAAAAAAAAAAAAGGCATCTAGGAATAAGCGCCTATTTGCTTGTTTCATCTGTTGAAAAGTTATCGTAAATATTTAAATTACCTTTTTTAATCAGTTGAAACCCTTTAGAGGCTGGTTACATTAAAAGGATCACTGTATAAAGGTTAGTTGCATTGCAGGTTATCCTAGCCTTTGTAAATATGACTTTTGAAAAGTAAGTGTATTATAGGTCCAACTGTTTCATTCATGGAGAAAATTTTTCATGTCAGTGTTTCTCGTACTTAAATTCTTCTGTGTTCATCTTCTGGCCTTTGGAAAGCATTTTAGCATTTTTCTGATTTTTCTGATTTTTCCAGTTTTGTCCATCATGTAAAAACAACCTAGTCAGATTCTCCTGGAACAGAGATAGAGGTCTAGGGCATTTTTCATAACCATGTCTGTAACACACATGAAATATGTCGATATTGGTGATAACATGCCCGGAAAAATAGTATATAAAATAAAGATTATCGGGTACCAATCAGTATAGAGCCCTTTTATTTTTTTTTTGAGATTCTGTCATTGTCTTTTATACTATTGAATGATCCATAATTTCCTCCTCCCAGTCTTGTACATGTGCTTGTGCTGAATTTCCCCTGATTGATTTCATTCTATCTGTGATAGAGTAGAAAAAAAACATTTAACATCAAATTGTTGAGAAGCTCTCAAGGCTTCATAAACAAGCCTATTAGCAGTCTAAGCCCAGGTGATTTAATACTTTTTAGTAGTTGTCTTACCTTGAAATAAACCCATTGTAAAATTTGTGTTAAGAACAGTGAAGTTATTTGGGATATTGTACAATAAAGAAGCAGAGCTCTTGAAGCAACTTTTCAAATTAAATATATTTAAATTATACAAAGGTAAATTTGTGGGGAATAATGTCATATTTGTTTCCTTTCTGCTAAGAAATGTTTTAAAATATAAATATGAATACAAGCTAAATCCTAAGCAGAAAAGTTCTTATAAGACAACTACCACAAAGTTCAAATATTCTCCATTCAATTCTTAGATTCTATTTTAATTAATAAATTCTGTTAAAAAACACTTTCTTTTTAAATTTTTATTTATTTATTTATTTATTTGGCAAGGCGACCCTTGGTTGACCTCACAGATTTGAAGGACCTTGTCAGCTTATGATCCCTTATTTTTAATTTTTTTATTTTTTACACCTACAGCACCTGATCTTCCTAGGTGGTCTCCCATCCAAGTACTAACCAGGCCCAACCCTACTTAGCTTCTGAGATCAGATGGGATCAGGCTTGTTCAGGGTGGCATGGCCGTAGACAAACACTTTCTTATAACTATATAAATAATATTTATTTCAGAATGCCAGATACCTGGGTATATTACGAGAATGAGATAAACTGTGTGCGCATACACGCATGTTTGTAATCAGAAAAATGAAAGTAATGGAAAATAAAATGATTCCTTGTTTATCTTTGGGTAATAAAATTCCAGGCAATTTCTTTTTTCTGTAATTTCTGTGGCAAGCATGCATTACTTTTATAATTAGAAAAACTATATTTTCTGATAATGTATTAATTACAAATATAGTTTTGTCTTAATCTAGGTGGAAACTACTGATGTGCTTTTGAAATTTTTTTGGTATGAATGGTAATTTGATATAATGGTTTGCTTGTTTATAAATAATACCTCAACACATTAAAATATTTAAATAATATAAGCTTCTGCTTGGTATCAAAGGAACCTGGGAAAGAGGAATTAAAAATAAGCAGTTAAAAATCTCATGACAGCCAGAAGGGAGAGGAGTTGGGGGCCGGGGGCGGGGAGAGAGAGGTGAAGGGTTAAAGAAGTACAAACAAGTAGTTGAGAGATCATCACGGGGAATGCAGTCAGCAGTAAAGTAGTAGCAATGTGTAGAGCCAGAGGAAGGAGAAAGAGCAATCAGGGAGATTGTTTCATAAACTTTATAAATGTCTCATCAATGAACTGTGTACACGAAACTAATAATAAAATGCTTAAATTTAAAAAAAGTTATAAAACATTTTTTAAAAGGTCAGTTAATTTTCTTTTATTTTTAGATGCCAGAATTGCAGAAAAATTCAGTTCGCATCAAGAACCCTGCAAGGGTAGAAGAAATTCTCTGTGGTCTTATCAAAGGAGGAGCTGTCAAACTTCAGGTGAATAATTATCAAGAAGTCATTATTACTAAGCCTTTATAAAATCTAAATGTATATCTAGAGTTGGTCAGAAATATAAGGGATAAATGCCCTGTGGGAAGCAAACAAAAACTAATAGCCTCAAAATGATTTTAGCTTTTCTTTAATATTAAGTACCAGGTTAACTAATACTGTGCATAAGTATTAAACTTTTTTAAGAATAATAATAAAATATGAGTTTCTCTTCTACCTTTTAATCAAATAAATCATAGTAGTTCAAATCAAGGTGTAATGTAGGGATAAAATTTTTTAATTCTCTTTTTAAAAGAGTGTTTTAAATTTAAATTCGACAATCTGTACATTCAGTAAAGAAAAATCATTTCTTTTTAAAAACATTTTTGAAAAAATATTTGACCCAATCTCCTAAATTTCAAGAGTTGGCAACTATTACCATGAAGCATTCATTGATTGGTATATTTATTTACCTAAACAAACAAGTTACATCTAGAATGAACACTGTCCATAACTAAGAGCTTCATATAGGTTAATTGCTTTCACTGCATTTTTGTACAGTAGCCAATGACGCTAAAATTAAGCAATGCTTTATCTCCATAACTGTGACCGTATTTATTACCTGAAATTGCAAATTCTTAAACCGATTAATCAGATTTTATGTGGTGACAGGGCACGCAAGGTATTGCAGTTAAGGTAATTCTCAGGACTTTGTACATGAACTGCATTATATTATATATGAAAATTCAGCATAGAGAGAATAACTTAGAGTCGGGGGCTGGACTGCACACAGCCCCAAGCCTCCAGGAAGCTCGCAGTACGTGCCCGGCCTTGTGGCTGTGTTTTCATAATGACTCTTTCCGTTTTCTTATAGATAATAACAGACTTTGATATGACACTGAGTAGATTTTCTTATGAAGGAAAAAGATGCCCGACATGTCATAGTAAGTGTGGCACTCATAACAAATTCATGAAAGTAATCATTATCTTAAGATTCTTTCCTACTTATTATATTTTCTATGAGATTGAGGATTTTTCTTCTTTTGGATGTTGAAAATGAGGGGACTTACTCTTTTTTTTATTATTATATTTTGAAGATTTGTTTTTTTCCCATGTTATATGAATGGCTATTTTCATGTACGGTTTCTGTTGTAAGTGGAATAAAGACTTCTGAAATGGTTCCCTCCAAATATAATTTGCTCATTATTCAAAAAATATTTTTTATTTTTATTTATTTTTATTTTTATTTTTTTAATTGTTTATTGGGGTAACATGGTTAATACAATAATATAATTTTCAGTTATACATTGTAATTTAACATCTGTATATTCTATTGTGTGTTCACCACCCAGAGTCCAGTTTCCTTCAGCTACCATATATTTGATCCCCTTTACCCACTTCATCCTCCCACATCAAGAAATACTTAAATGAATTTTAAATTTTGGACTAACCTAAAGAAACAGCTTTTATCAAATACTCTGTGTTTTTTAGGAATGTTACTAGATTTTTTGTTTACATATAAATTAAATTAAAAGTTATTTTAAAAATATCAAATTAAAATGTATTGCTAAAATAATATACCTTTTTTATTTTTCGAACTTGGCATTTATTTATTTGTTTGTTCGTTTGTTCGTTTGTTTATGTTAAGTTGGCAGTGAGTTTTTAGAATAATACTCTTTAACCTGACAAGAAGCAGTGATCTAAGCCCTCTCATTTACTGTTGGTGCATGTTTTTTTACTTGAGAAATTTTGATAAGTTACATAAAAACCTCTAAAAATCATAACTTTTGGCCCACTAATTCCTCTTTGGAAAATTTCTAATCAAGTAATCCTAAAAGTAAGGGGAAAAGCTGTAATCGTAGAAATAAGTTCAACATAAAATTATTTATAATAACAAAAGATTAGAAACAACCTAAAACATTGAGCACTGTAGAAATGATATAAATAATGTCATGCCCACATAACAGCAAACATGCAGCTATCATGAATGATATTAATGGAGTACTTTTAATTTTGTGGAAAAATACAAACTACAATGTGAAGTGATAAAGAAAGTAGAGTTTAAACATGTAAATTTTGTTTAATTTCCAATCTAATTGCTAATGCACAAAACTTTACCACTAAAAGGAAACATACTAAATTTTTAGTAATTTATTGTTAAATGGTAAAATCGTAACTTTTGTTTTCTTTACAATAGTCTATTTCCCAGATTTTCACATTGTTTATTAATGTTTTGTTAAGTAACAAGTATATTTCAAAGATATCCTCCTTGCTTCTAGCAATGACACGTGAATTATGGCAGTAAGACCAACAGTTGTAATGATCATGCAAGTTGGCTTGGCATTTAAACTTAAAAACAAAATAATGAACTATACTCAGTAGTGATAGCATCAATTAGTATTTCTTTTCATGCCTAGTTTGCTTTTTCTCTTTAGATGTCATTGACAACTGTAAGCTGGTTTCAGATGAATGTCGAAGAAAGGTAGGTACTAATGGTAATCCAGTTACTGGAAGACTTTGTTACCCCTTTTGCCTGAGAATGTCTTCAGGTTCATTCACACAAACACGAATGGATGCAAAGTGCTTATAGCCAGCCATACCTGACACATAGTAAACAGCCAGTAAATGTTAGGTTTATTTTATGGATGATAGCTCTCGATACATTTTAAAGAAAAAAAAACAATGATAACTTTTCAGCAACAACAGAATTTATATGAAACACTTTTAAATGAGTATCAGAATATTCTGATATCCATACATTAACTGGAGAATTTAAACAAAAATGCTTTGATTTTATGTACATTTTGCTCCCTTAAATTGATCAAGAAACTGCCTCAGTTCTCTGCTTTCCTTGAATACGTGTCTATTTGTGTATGTCTTAACAAAGTAAGACTCCAACGAGGAATCGAATTTAATATTTTCATATGAGAATGGAAGTATTCTGTAATGATAATTTTTTAGTTGGTTTCACTGAATTGCTGACCTGAAAGTACTCAAAAGAGAAAGAAAGGCAGCATTTTGCAGGTATATCTAGTCGCACATAGACTAAGGTCAGCAAAGATCTTTACAGTTGACCGGATGTGTTAGATGCTCACGACCTAATCTTTACCATTTAAAGCAATTTTTGGAAAATACTTGTTTACATCGTTTTGCTTTCTATAAAACTAAACAGCTTAATAACAACACTACAGTCTTCTTCATGATTAAGGTATTTGCTTATTTCTAGTTACTACAACTGAAGGAAAAATATTATGCCATTGAAATTGACCCTCTTCTTACTGTGGAAGAGAAGTTCCCTCATATGGAAGAATGGTAAGTATGTATTGGGTGATAGGAGGGTTAAAAATATGATAAAATAATATCGGAGTTACACTGAATGATTTATTTTCCCCCTGTACTGTATATAGATTCATAAATTATCCAATGAGTTCTAAACTCCAATTCTCTAATCACTCCAACAGTCTAGAATTTGTTTCTTCTGTTTTTTTTAAGATGGAGATCAATGTCACTGGGACCCCAGTGTTTTTTTCTTTGAGTCTGCCTGCCTACGCTCGCTGGCTCAGAGAAATGCACGAGGAGGAGTTTACAGTATAGAAAGAAAACATACTTTAATATTGAACTGGCCAATACTGAGATGAGGAGCTTAAGGCTAAAAAAACCAAACCAAAACAAAAAAAAACAAAACCCAACTCCCTGATGGTGTGGGTTACAATTTATACAGAGCAAAATCATTAGGCCCTGGGGTTAGGGAGCTGGAGAGTTCAGGGTGGTGCTGGCAGTTGATTGGTCAGGCAAGGTCAGGGTAATGCATCATTTCTTCAGGTCTCGAGGACAGTTCTGAGGTCTTGTTCTGGTGTGCCTCTGTCTGGTGTCATGGGGAAGTAGCCAGGGGGTCGGTCCACCTTAGGGCTTAGGAGCTGACTAAACTTAAGTCAAGATGTTATCTTTAGCCTGCCAGAGGTCTGGCCGTGTGACCATTCCTTAGTCAGGGCTGGGCTACTTTTGCCGCCTATGGGTTGCCGATTGCTGATTATCTGGGGGAAAGGCTGGGTCTTTGGGGGGAATATATATATTATATCAGTAAGAATAAATTTCAAGTCCTGCACTTAAGCCTTAAACTCAAAACAAGAATTCTTTTCTTTAAAGTATATGGACGAGATATGGCTGAATAAATAAAGAAAAAGAACTAGGGTTTCAATTGGCTCTGAACTCAGTTGGAGCCAGCAGATGACAGTTCCTGAGAACTGGGCCTCTGCCATTGGTGGCTGCATGAATGGAAATGCAGCCTTCTAAGCAGACCTCACTGAAAGCACCATAGTGGACCCTGGGGGAATGCTCTCGAGAGAAATGCCGACAGAGTGTGTCTGAGGAGCCCACTGAGATAATCACAGGCATTGGAGCCATTCCAGTTGAGGAGCATTCAAGGAGTAGAGAATTTCGACTTGAGAAACATCTTAAGAGTTTTAGATTCTTAAGAGACCAGGAATGATGTTCTTTACATTCATTATCCCACACCTAACTGAATACCTTGCACACTTAATCAGTGTTGACGGTATGAAATGCTGAAAAGAGGTGAGGCTTACCATGCATGCCTGCGGAAGCAGAACTGGAACTAGACTTGGAAGGCTTAAGAAGAGCGATTGCAGCGTGACAAAAGGTCCGTCTAGCAAGTAGAATGTTCTAGCAGTGCTGTAATCTTCCCTGGTAGAATGAACTCACTAACAGGATGGGAGCCAATCCAGAGGGGGGTTTCACTTCAGAATTTTATAGGGGAATCTTTAGGTATCAGGTGGAGAGGTCCTTAAAGACCTGTGATACTGAAAAGCTGTGATTACAGGTACTGTTTTGTAATTATGAAGCACCTATATACAAAACTTTCCATAGCAAGAATTTTCTCTTGCTCACTTGGCAGCATCTATAGGCATTTCATGAAAATTCAGACTACAAACAGGTGAACAAAGTGGCTTTGCTCTAATTCTTACTGCAATCAGAGGAATGATTATGCCTCCCTAGGTTGGATTCAGTCTTATCTGTAGACTGAGGAGAGGTTTATACCTAGTATCCTTTCATTGTCTTATTAACACATTTAAAGTAAGCCAGACTTTGGGGAGAACTGGGAAAGGCTGTAAGAACATGCATATCACGTTTTGAGACACATGGGGTATACATTCATTACTGATCAATTTAAACCTCTGAAATTTAAATTCAAACTATGATGAATGTAAAACTCCATTTTCTCATACTGAAGAATGTTTTGTAATAAAGATAATTTTAACTTGCTTTAACTGATATTCTCTTTTTCTGTGGCCATAAACTCCAGGTACACTAAATCACATAGTCTGCTTGTTGAACAGGCTTTACCAAGAGACAAACTTAGAGAAATTGTGGCGGAATCTGACGTTATGCTCAAGTAAGTTTCTTGGGTGTGTTTTGTTTGTTTGTTTGTTTGTTTCTTTGTCGTTATTTGTCTCTAGACTTGAACTGCTGTTACATATGCACTCAGATGTACATTTTTATTAAAATAATCTATAACAATAGATTAAAAACATAAAAACATATCCAGTGTATGCCGCCTAACACAAAATAGTGGTGAGATAGGAATTTGGAGGGACAGGTTAGATCTTGGCATGTGGAATAAAAGACTTATGAGCTTGAAGTCCTAATTTGCATCTCCTTTCCTCAAATTAAAAGAGTCAAGACTAACAAATTTATGAGCCAAAGCCATTTTGAAATTTTTTAGCAAAATACTTTTCAAATAGGTAAAGACCCTATTTCAAAATTGACATGAATCTACTTTCTGAATTCTCAAAGTCCCTTGAAAAATATCTCTAGGAAAGGAGAATATGTTTTAGCAAATAATAAAAGTAATTTCCAATACATGATTTATAAGATATAAACATTTTAAAGTTTATTTTCAATTCCGTTTAGCACCGCTTACCATTTTCTACTCTGTAGTCAAAAATGATGCTATTTCTTTTTTTCTTCTTCTTCTTTTGATGGTGCTACATTTTAAGGTGATCTACTTCTAAGGAAGAGAGCATTAAATTGTCAGAAAAGAGTATTGGGGAAACTAGTAAGTATTTCATTCCTTTGTGAGACAGTTTATAGCCCAGGAAGAATAAAAAGGGAAGAAAAGATTCTAAAACCAAAACATTACCCATAGCTGCCAGGGCCTAGGCAGGAGAGATGCCAGATGCAGAGAGTACAGCTCAGTCTCTGTCACTAGTAGGGAGCAGACGGGCAGGATGACAAGCAGGAGTCTCCCGGCTCACTCTCAGTGGGTTTTTCAAGGTATGGTTTAATTATTTGCTGCCAAATGGTATAAATTCTGAACTGTAGGCTCATATCCATATTCAGTGTGAGTCTAAAGTCATCTAAATTTTACTATTAGAATTTATTAAAAGGAGGCTAAACATTAACTGTTATTTGAAAAACTTCAGTGTCAGCATCAATAACAGTCCCTTTGGGCAGTATTTTGAAATGAGAACAAAAGTGAGCCATAGAACTCGATAGAAATATTTAGCCTTTTTAACTTCTAGGTGAAAAAGAGATATGTCTCATAGCTGACTAATCATATCGTACTTCTGTCTTACAGAGAAGGCTATGAGAAATTCTTTGATAAGCTCCAACAACACAATGTCCCTGTGTTCATATTTTCGGCTGGCATCGGCGATGTGCTCGAGGAGATTATCCGTCAAGCTGGCGTTTATTATCCAAACGTCAAAGTAGTGTCCAACTTCATGGATTTTGATGACAGTGTAAGAATATCCAATCATCCTTTGTAATTACTTTTAAAATAGGAAAATATTTTGATCACGTAAATGCATGTTATTTATTATTTCACGTATACTCATTAAATTAGGCCAGGCCGATAGGCTTTCTATGGGGCTCATCCTCTCTTCCAGTGTAATATCCATATGCATGTTTTTGAAATAATAGCCCTCCTTAAACTTTTGTTTCCCAAGCCATAAACTAAGGGTACAATTAGGAAGCCTTTTTCACTGTAATTTAATGTGACAACTCTGAAGACAAGATCTATAGGTAGAAAAAAAAGAAGTGAATTAGAACTGCTGTAATACAAATGAGTTCTTCTAATCAAGACGATATATTATGATATACAATAAATAGGACCTTTTCATTAAGAACCAAATGAAAAATTGAAATTGGACTTTCAACTTGTATTTAACATTTCAGATTGTCTCTAGAAAGTCATTTATTACTCAGAGTTCTTACCTTTCGTGAATGTAAAAATGAAACAGAATTTGTAAAACTGTACTTTCAAAGGATTTATGTTTTTAATAGGGGGTGCTCAAAGGATTTAAAGGAGAACTGATTCATGTCTTTAACAAACATGACGGTGCCTTGAAGAACACAGAATATTTCCGTGAACTGAAAGACAACAGCAACATAATTCTGCTGGGAGACTCCCAGGGAGACTTAAGAATGGCAGATGGAGTAGCCAATGTTGAACACATTCTGAAAATTGGATATCTCAATGACAGAGTGAGTATACAGACCTGTCATCCCATTTTCAAGAAAAGAATCGGGTGAAGCTTGATAGGTAATTGTTAGCAAAGGTGTCTGAGACGTTTAGATTGCTCTTTGACCCCCTTTCCTGAGGTGATGAGTAAAAGAGCTGGTATGCACAGGTGCATGCGATGGGCGTTGGGAAGGGAGGGGGTAGCACTCCCCAGTTATGAGAATCAAAAGTCCAGACATTGCCAAGTGTTCCATGGGCACAGTCTCCCCAATTGAGAAGCACTGGACTCGAGAGAAATCAATTTGGGAGAAAAGCCACCATGTGGGAAAACATCTATCAATGAGTCTTAAAAATGCGAATAGTTGCTTCATTGCAAACATTTTATGAAAGTGGATTTAATTTACCACATTTGCCCCACAGATCTAACATAATGTTGAGGTTCATACTGAAATGGTTTGCTTCTCTTTCCTGCATATTAACCTTTATGGGTTTTTGTTGTTGTTGATCAGGTGGATGAGCTTTTAGAAAAGTACATGGACTCTTATGATATTGTTCTAGTAAAAGAGGAAACATTGGAAGTAGCCAACTCTATCTTACAGAAGATTCTGTAAACACACATTCTTCAAGAAGCTGTCTCTCCTGTGGGTGCAATTGATGAGCAAGAACTGCTCGTGTGTTCATCTTGCTGAAAGACTTATTTATCACAGATCCTTGATCTTGAAGTTTTCCCTCTACATTACTGAAGTATTTTCAGACACGTTGAATCCATCAACTGGAAGCTTCTTTTTCTACACCTCACTCAACACACTCCTCACCATATTTTTTAACATTCAAAAAAAAAATTTTTAAGTAAAAATTTGAAGAATAACTGCCTCCATTTCCAGAGTGGATTTTGTAGTTTACTGTTATCATGAAGTTTTTGAGTCTTTTTACATTGGGGAAGTTTAATGTGTGTGATTTTAAGTATTACCTTTATTTTGCAATTTGGGTGAATTATTGCTGCTGGTATCACTATCTCCTAAAAGTGTGTTGTATTGGTTATTTTGTTTTGGGAAAATTGATATTTTCCAGAAAATACTGGCCCTTGGTGTTTGAAAAAACTTGGTATCCACATGTCATTAATCATAAAACGTTCTATATTGATGCACTGATAATAAACATGCGGTGAAAACCTTTTCAGCTATACTGGCAAGACTATTATTATTATTCATTTTTTTCAACACATATTTATTAAGCACCTGCAATGTTTTTCGAGTGCACGTGATGATATATGAATCCTACTGTTCTTGTCATAGTGGATATTAGGGAACAGACTGTCGCTGGGCATCATGGTGACTAAAACTGAGTACTGCGAAGTAAGGAACCAATGTCACTCTTTGTAGTCAGACTTCCCATTCCAAGCTTTTGCTGCCGCATAAATGGTTTACGTAAGGCTTAGACTTGCTGCCATTGTGATCAATCTGACCCTGAGTCTAACCTTGGAACTCCAGGGTCTGTGAACAACTAATTGGTTTTCGT
Organism: Rousettus aegyptiacus; assembly: GCF_014176215.1. Taxonomy (NCBI): domain Eukaryota; kingdom Metazoa; phylum Chordata; class Mammalia; order Chiroptera; family Pteropodidae; genus Rousettus; species Rousettus aegyptiacus. Next base: position 38,871,239 of record NW_023416288.1, on the reverse strand, counting down.
AAAGCACCTGAGCTGTGATACGCAGAAAGCATGACCCAGCTGGTTCAGGAACTCTGGCGTGGGCAGCACCCCCATCAGATGTGGCAGGGAGGCAGTCATACGAGGCAAACCTTTGTCCTCAGGCGGCCCCTCCCCATTCTCCACCACCACTTCTCCTTTTTATAATAAGCAATGAAAGTATGCAGTGGCTAAAAGTAGACTATTCCCTGCTTAGATATTTCTGAAATCAAACCCCACACCAGGCTTCTTGCATTAAAGCAGATAGCATGGCATGGGAGTATCGGAGTTACCTGGAGCACTTTTTCACGTAGAAAGAAATCGAGACTCTTTGATCTTATGATAGCGTTTGACCCCTGTATTGCTGTCGGAGCTCGCCATATTGGCTATTTTCCCAGGGAGTTTATAGTGTTCTTCCACAAATAAGCATGTTGCACACTGTAAAGAATACTGAAGTTATGACCTGCAGTCTAGCCGTGTCTCAGTCCTTTACTAAGATGACTGGAGGTCAGTCGCCTCTCTATACAATGAAGGCCTTGAGAGCACACAGTCTCTATCACCCCTTCTAGCCACTTCCACGATCACGTGATTATCAAGCCAAGGTCCATGACTCTTCCGCTGTATGCGTCCGACCCTATCACAAATCTCACCTCCCTGATGCCACTGATACTTAAAATACTTTTCAGTTTTCAGAGAAGTTTACCGTAAACATTAAGAAATGGTCTAGAGTTGGATGGCCTGGATTTGAATCCGCTCTCTATCACTTAGGTGTGTGTGACCAGGACAGGTTAAGCCATGTCCCAGTTTTCTCATCTGTAAAGTTAGGTAATGATATATCTTCTCAATTTGTGAGGAGATGTGCTCATCTGCATCTGTGTATATGCATATAAAATGTATATTTTCATTTAGAATAGCTTAGCACAAGTATTCAATATTGTTAGCTATCATCCATCCACAGAAGTGTACGTTAGCATATCCCCCCAGCACGGTCTGGGCCAACTGATGAAATGGGAAGATCTGCAGCCCTAGTGAACAGTAATAGTATGTCAACTACCACATCCCTGAGCAGTCTAAGAGTCTAGCATTAGCTCGTAGGTGGTTTTTTCTTTCTTTCTTTCTTCTTTCTTTCTTTCTTTCTCTTTCTTTCTTTCTTTCTTTTCAATTTTGAATTTTACTTTTGAGATAAAGCATTTTGAGTGCTAAGATGGACAATTTTGATTAAACTGGAAAAAAGAGCCAGAAATACTAGCTCATTCCAGAGTAATTTCCCTAGTTCAGGTTTGGGGTTCTCTCCTGGTATACCCTTTGGAGAATCTGTAAGGAAAAGAAGCATGTGACCTTGAATGACGAATCCTGAGACTTCTGCAGGGTTACCCCAGGATTCAGCAGTCATGCTCATTTTATAGTGAGTCCTGTATTTCGGTACTAGTTGAATAGGTAAGATAAAAAGTCCCCGAGGTGTCAGGGGCACAGGCTTTGAAATCAGTCAACTTGGATCTGAGTCTGATTCTATGACGTGGACTAAGTTTCTAACTTTCCTAAGCATTAGTTTCCTCATCTGTAAAGTGGGGTATTAACTCTAGAGGTGAGGATTAGATGAATGTTCAACAAAAAATTAAGTCCTTATTATGTGCTAGGTTCTAGAGAAACAATGAGACATACTTCCTGCCCTCACGTAGCTTTCATCCTAGTGGATAGGACAGAAGGAGAAAAAGAAGGAAGCTATTATAAATAAGACAAGCTATGAAGAAGACAGCACAAACGACAAGGGACCTATTTTAGACAAGGTGGTCAGAGAAAGCTCTGAGGAAGTGATCATTAAGCCACAGCCTGAAGGATAAGGAGCCAGCCACGTGAGGACCTGAGGGAGAAGCATTCCCAGGGGGCACAGCACGTGCAAAGGTCTCAAGAAAGAAAATGTAGGGTGTTCAAAGAACTGAGAACTGGTTTAACAGTGTTAAGAACAAAAGGACGAAGAATGGCCTCAGGAATGGGAAGTGGGTGGGTACCAACCAGATTAAACGGGGCTTTGTAAATCACGACCAGTTTGGTTTTCCTCTCGCTGCCAAGGAGGAGTGCCGTGGTCACATTTGCTGACATGTAGAGAATGGACTCCAAGGGCCGGATAGACCCAGGCAAACCTATTAGGGAGCTGGCTACGGCAGCATTCCCATCCAGATATTACGCTAGGGTGGCGGGCCTGGGGCAGTGGAGCTGGAGAGAGGTGGATGGATCATTTCCAGGAGTTTCAACTTAGGAATGACACGACTTGCTCTTGGGTTGAACAGCGGGTGGAGAATAGGACAGGGCTCACAGATGCCTGCTTTGAGCAAATAGGCGCAAGAAAGAAAGAGAGGAAGAGGCTTGGCTGGAGGGTGTTGGGAAGGGAGGAGAACACGCATTGTTCAGGACACACAAGGTTTGAGGCGCCTGTGAGATATACAAGAGAAGACGCCAAATAGACTGGAGCTCAAAGAAATGCTGGCAGCAGCTATAAAGCTGGACGTTTGCATTTAAATGAGATTTACACACGGCCAGTGCAAGCTGCAGGGGATCCCCTGACCTGACACTCCAACATTCAGGGTGAAGACCACCCAGAATCACACACTGTTTTAATAAGCTTTCAATTCGATATGCGCAACTGGCAATAAATAACCGGGAGCAGAATTCTTGTTTTATATATAGAAAAGAAAAACAAAACAAAAAAACCCAGATCCCCAAGGCTTCAAAGAAAACAAACTTGTCCCTAGAAAACTAAGATATTAGTGTGATTACGTAAAACCTTGCATCAGGCCAATTTCACTGCCAAAATGAAATTATTTTTCTGTCCTTTAATAAGTGTGAAAAGCATTATAAATTCCTAAATAGTCAGGGATCAAAACTCACTGGATTTTTTATACACACACACACACACACACACACACACAGACACACACACACACACTGGGTTTTAACAAATAGTGCAGACTGCTTACACTTGCAGAGTAGCCTAGTGTTTCAAGCACACCGGCCACATGCAGCCTTGAATGTCATGTCCTCTAGGCTATTCTCATCTCCCACTAGGCCTCGGTGATCTAGTTCATCTTTAGGGCCCAAAGTCCAAACTGTATGTTGCAAGTTTGGTGGTCCTGATCTAGAGCTTGCGGATAGCCCGTTCTATCGGGAGGTACGAGCTGCCGCAAGCGGCAAAAATCGAGTGTAAAATGGGATTAAGAAAAATGCTGTATGGCAATTCCACCCTATCTTTGGCCCCAAATTAGTACTCACAGTCTTGCAAGCAGAACTATAACCCATAATCATAATGCACACATCTACAGTTGTTACAGAAGCATTATAAAGTGAGGCCGGCTGAGTACGCTTGCCCTTCCGCAGAAGTGAAAGCCCCTGATAGACCCACAGATAATCTGACGCCCTCCTTAGCAACGAGAAGAATGGAAATGCCCGGGCAGCACTCAACAACAGCCAAAGGTCTAGAACGATAAATGCTGCGTGGCATTATTTACATGTGGAATAATAATAATAACTAATAATAATAAAAGGATGAAGTCATAAAAACTCAAAAAGCAGTTGCCAGGGGCTGGGGGTCAGGAAAGTAGAGGTTAGTAAAAGGTCGCACAGTTTCTGGGCTAAGATAAGTTCTGAGGAATGTATACCATGGTAACGACAGCTGCTAACACCATATTGTATAGCGAAATGTGCTAACAGAGAACTTAAATGTTCCCACCAAAAAAAAGAGATGAGTATGTGAGCGGATGAATGTGTTAATGAACTAGCTGGGGACTCCTTTCACGATGTGTAGGTATGTATGTCAAATCATGTATACTTTAAATGTCTCACAATTTTTTGTGTTAATTATACCTCGATAATTCTGGGTGGGAAAATAAACAAACAAACAACGACCAAAGCCTGCCGGCTGGAGACCCAAAAAGAACCAATATTTCAGTCCGAGGCTGACGGCCAGGAAAGACCAAAGTTCCAGCTCACCAGGCGGAGTTTAAAACCAAAACAGGCTAAAGGTTCCTTCTGTTCTTAAAGCTGGAAGGCCACAGTCCTTCATTTCCTCAGAGAAACTTTATTTTTTTTTTATTCAGCCAACTTTTCTGCATCGCTGTAGAAAACAGCCAGTGAAGACATTCGAGCAGGATCGGCTCAAAATCTGAAGCAGAAAATAAAAGCCCAAGGTTTTTATCTCCATGAAGACTACGTAAGGATAATGAAGTACTGCGGGTCCAATGCAATGCATTCCAGTAAACGGCAGTTCAACTTAGCAAGATTGCTAACGCACCCGGGGCACGTAAGGAGAGGTTTTCTGTTGCACGAACACTCTGAGTGACTGTGCTAAGGAACATCAGTGACCACGGCGGCGGCGGCACCCGGGAAGGCCGTGGGCCTCTCGCTCGCCTTTCCGAAGCACAAGGAATCCCTGAAGCTGCTTCCGTAAGAAGTACACTATCGAATTAGCTTTTTAAAAACGTATGTTTAAATTACTCTGCCGTGACCTTGCCGGTCCTGGTCGGTGAACACATGCCTCACAATATAGACATTCTTCCCCCTAAACCGGTGCCAGATGCTCTCCATTCGCTCCCACGCTGACCCCGTACCTGATCCACTCTCCACCTTTCTCTGAACCCAGCGGGCAGACCTCTGAGAACACCGGCCCCTGGGCTCTCCTGCCCCTGGCTCCACCTGGATTCAGCTAATGGGAGCCAGCAGCAGGACAGAGAATGGGGGGTGTCGTCCCTCACCCCTCGATGCTGCAGTGCCAGCCACAGTTCCGGGGGTGGCTCAGGCCCAGAGGCTGTCACTGGCCACCAGCTGTCCTGGGTACCTCGCCATGGGTCCCCAAGTCCTGTCCACGCCTTTGCGAGCAGTCCTTCCGTTAGCTTCCCTTCGGAAGGTGCTAGAAGGGCGTCCTCACACCTCATGCTCAGCAGAGCGGTCTCTCTGAGTTTTTATCAAGGGGATTCTGACTGCACGGCATGTTCTCATGGGATCCCCTCAGCCTTCAAATAAAACACCACAAAACCTGATGACAGAATTCAGTATTTTATATACGAAAAGGTCAGTCTTCCAACATTTATTCTGCTGAATGAGTGCATGGCATCTTCGTGGAGCTACATCAGTACAAAACAGTTTAAATTAGTAAAATAAAGCAATTTCAGGTAAAAAAAAAAAATCACCGATTCCTTCGGGGTGAGTGCCACCACCAGTGGGAACAGAGGGCATGAGGCGGCAAGGTGGTTCCCGCGTGACACGGCAGCGCAGGCCCGCAGTCACAGTGTCCTGGCTCTGCTGGGCGGAGAGAGGCTCCGGGCTTCGGGGCGCCTCCCTCTCTAGGACACACACGATGAGCGGCAGAAATAGTCACGCTGTGTGTGCTTATCTGTTACGATGACACTCCCACCTCGGCCACGGCGAGGCACTCTGGAGCCCGGCTTAGCCTCCAGCCCTGTGCGTATCTGTCGGATCAAAGGGGTCAGGGAGGGGGCGCACCCTACGGGACAGCGTGGCAGAAATGAGAAAGAGTCAAGCAGGTAATCTAACGTGGCGAATGCAGAATCGGGCTCTCTGCCTGTGGTCCTAGGTACCACCTCGTGTTGGGTCACCTGATGTGTGATTAACTAGAAAAGCGTGTGTGTGTGTGTGTGTGTGTGTGTGTGTGTCCGCGCGCTGTGGATGCTGGGCATCACCAGAGCCTGTACGGGCCACTGAGAAAAGTTTTCCGAGGCCTTCCAGAAATCCTGCTGGGACATGCCCTAATGTCTCTCCGGCCCGTTGGGAGAACACTCGTTAAAAAAGAAAGAAAAAAAAAAAAAGTCAGCAAAGTTAAAAATTTTTTTTCCTACCCCTCTTTACATAAATATGCCGGACACTTTTCCTTCTGTTCCCTTAAACGTGGCTTTAACTTCTGTACGACACTATTTTCCTTTAGTAACAAAACTACCCGGAAGGCCCACGAAACAGTGATTGGCAGTGCGGCCTTTCCGATACCCTACGCAGCCCACGCGAAGGCACCTCACACCGGTCTCGTTTAACATCGTGGCATTCGGCCTAAAATCCTCACCGTGTGCACTGACCCACCCCCGATGTCTGCCCCAGATGCTGACTCGCTCCCACTTGCTGACGATTCGCCCTCTGAGAGGCCCTCGCGCCCTCACGGCGCGGTCTGCCACAGCGGGGGGCGTGGTGTCACACGAGTGGCTCACGTCAGCTTCAGAGTTCGTCGTGTTTGGCCTCCTGGTCTTTGAGTTTAAACTCCTCCGCCACGACCTTGCCATCTCCATTCCGGTCCTGGTTGGTGAACATGTTCTTCACAATCATCTCGGCGTCAAAACCGGGAGCGAGCTTGCCTTTGCCAGACGCCACCTGGGCGTGAATGTACTCTGAGAACTGCAGAGAAAAGGGAAGGACAGGCCCTGAGATTTGGCAGCTGAGAACACCGAGCCTGGGCCCGCACGGAGCAGAGTCTGAGTCTGAGCTAGCAAAACGGACAAGACCTTGTGAGCTATGCCACCTGGATTTTCTTTTTCTCCAGGTGCAGGTTAAAAACCCCTGACTAAATGACTCCGGGAACCCTTAGGTCCCAGGCAATTAATTCAGAGCAGCCATTGGAGCTCTCCCTTCTCCCCAAACCAAACCTTAGTTCTCCACCGAAGGATGATCCCCAACCTCAGATCCCTGCTGCCGAGACCACTGCTGCCCGCATTCATTCATTCATTCATTCACACAATAAAAACGGACCATCTGCTTTGTGCTCAGCACCATCCCAGGCCCTAGCGACAGGTCAATACACAAACGAAACACGCTCTTGTAGTTCTAGCATATTCTAGTAGGAAAGACGCACGATTAAAAATGAACACACAAAAAAATAAGTCGATTACATATTAAGTCAGAAGGTGAAATGCTCTAGAAAAATTAAAGAGTTGAGCCAAGGAAGGAAGATCAAGAGCACAGGTGGGCGAGCGGGTCGAAGCATCAGCCTGGGGGTCGGGGTAAGAGCCCCATGCAAGAGCGAGACGTGTGCGAAGCCTCGAGGGAGTGAGCGAACACACCTGACAGCTATCTGGGGGCAGAGTCTCGAGACCTGAGCAGGGAGAACGGCATCGGCCTGGGGCGGACGCACGCCTGTGTGTCCACGGACCAGCAGGAGGAGGGCAGCGGGGGGAGAGGCTACAGCGAGCCGACTGTGGGAGGCCTTGGCGGGGCCTTTGCAGGCCACTGTAGAGAATCTGGAAAGTCCGGGGGCTTCTGCAGGGTCTGAGTCGAGGCGGGCCGTGGTCCGACTCGTGCTTTCGAAGGATCGCCCCGGCTGCTGTGAAGGGCAGCGGTGAAAGCAGAGAGACCTTCGCGGAGGTCCAAGGGGATGATGGCAATCAGATGCTAGGATGTGGAGGAGGTGAGAAACGGTTACGTTCCGGGTGTATGTTCAAGACAGAGCTAGAATGATAGCCCGATGGATTTATCGTGGCCTATGAGAGGAAGACAAAGGTTACCGAGTGCTCTCGCCCGAGCAAAGGGAGGGATAAAGTTGCCATCAAGTGAGATAGAAAAGGCTTTGGGTGAAGCGAGTTCAGAGTTGGGGGGTGGATATCGGGGGTTCAATAAATGAAGATGTCAAGTGGGCAGGTGGATGGATAAATGAGTGTGAAGTGGAGAGGGTGACAGATCCCGAAGTCCTCAGGAGATAAACGGTAAAGCCAGAGGGCTGGACGAGCCAGCCGGGAATGACGTTAAGATGGACAGGAAAAGAAACTGAAGCCTTAGCCGGCAGCACTCGGACACGAAGAGACCAGAGAGAGACTCCTGAGAAGGAGCCACCGGCGAGACGGAACGCCGAGAGGGCGGTGTCCCAGAAGCCGGGGCGAGAAGGCGTCGCACAAAGGAGCCAGCCGTGCGGATGTGAGAGAGAGAACCGACCGCCGGATTCGGCGATATGGACGGCACCGGTCACCCTGGCAAGACCAGGCTCGGTGCCGGGGCGAACGATCCGGTCGCCGAGGAAACAGTGATGACGTGAGAAAGGAAGGCAAGAAGGCTGGAGTGACGTCCATGAGGAAGCAGATGAGGAAGGGCGAGGGCTGGACCTCCCCAGAGCGGGGACAGGACCGGGGACGCTACCGCCCAGCTCCAGGAGGGGGCGTCCAGCTCGGGGCAGACAACAGGATGTGGATGATGGAACAGGGCAGCGGATCCTGGCTCAAAGCGCCAGGCAGCTGTGTGACCTCGGGCAAGTCATTTGCCTTCTCTGTGCCCGGCCGCTTCTTCTGAAAACTAGGGACGATTGCACGGCTGTCGTGAGGGCCCAGCAAGCCAATACATGGGACAAACAGCGCCATGCAGGCAAGCGGCGAGCACCTAGGCACAGAAAACCAAACCCAGGTCTGGGAGCCCGCGCCTCTCAGGGCCTCAGTTTATTCAAAGAGGCATTATGAGCTTCGACTCAGAGAGCGTGTGTAAAAGTGCTTGGTACACACGTGAACAGATTATTGTCACCATGGGGAGTGAGCACGGGGCCCTCCCCACACCGACAAGGCCTTACGTTCGGAAGCCCAGTCAGGCTCCCACTTTCCTTCCAAGGCCACTCACCTCTTCCAGGAGGACTTCTCCATCGCCATCCTTGTCGATTTCCTCGAAGAGGTTGGGGGACACTTCTCCGTTCCATACGAACATGTAGCCCTCGGGCAGGCCGGCCACGAGCTCCAGCAGCTCGATGTCGAACACCAGCACCGCACTGCCAGGCACTTCTCCGTCTGTGTCACCAACAGGGGGGGGGGGTCGGGAGGGGATGCAGTGTGAGCGCCGCGGGGCGGCGGCCTCACCCCCTCGCCCGCGCCCCAGCCCTGGTTCAGGCCGCCTGGCCGAGGGCGGGCATTTCTGTGCAAGAAAGATCAGCCGCACACGTGGCTCTTCCAAACTGTGGCCGGTGACCGTTAGTGAGTAATGAATGAAATCAGTTTAGAGGACGGTGACCAGCACTTTTTTTTTTAATTAAGAGACAAAATAAAATAGATCAGGGTACATTGCACATAGGAAGGATAAGTATCGTTTTATGAAACTGGAGTTTCAACTTTATATATAAACTAAGCGTGTGTGTATATATGTACATAGATATACATAGTATGTTTATATGTGATACAGATTAGGAGACAAAATGCATTTCTTATTGTGTGTTTTGGTGAAAAAAGTTTGAAAGGCACTAGTAGAGACTACAAAGGTAGAACTTTTAAATAAATCTAAGAGCAGAACTGCAAGAATAATAAAGTATGCCGTAGAATCATGATCTAAGATATGACTGTAAACACAAATTCAAGAACAGTATATACAGTAAGAGTCCCAAAGAAGTTACATGTAAGTATGTGAATATATACACACACACACAATGTAAGATGTATTATTTAAATTATTATTATAGATTATGTAATTATTTATATATACTTTAATGGAATTTGGGCTTTATTTCCTTTCCATTCACAGCTGCACCTGCTTGCAGAGGCTGCAAACATGCTGTATATCCTGTAAGACCGTGCTCTTATAAGACAGGAGCCTGGTCTTATAGGATGTACAACATATATTTTAAGCGTTTCTTTTCAGATAGGGGTGGGGTAGCAAAGGACATTTTTACAATTATTTAAAAATTGTGAAAAAGAGAAGATCAAAGCACCTACCACTTTCACAAGTTAGCACTCCCCGTCTCCTCCACTGAAAAAGAAGGGGTTCCCGAACCCCCATGTGGACTCATTCTGGCCGAAATCGTAACGTACACAGGCCACAAAAGCCGTGAGGGCGAGGTGACGCCACTACTTCCAGAACTTGAAACTCATCTCTTTTCACAAAAGGGAATCTCCTTGGACAGCTCACAGGTTCGGGGGATGTGAACAGCAAAGGCCTCTAGCATTTCACGGTCCCAGGACAGTTCTAGAAGGAAGCACTTAGCCTCGCCTAGGAGAAGTTTCCTGGGAGGCTCCACCAGGGACACTTCACATGTGGAGGTCTGACAGTCCCAGGTTTTCTCACAGAAACTCCTGCTCTCCCAGGAGGGCACGGAGCGTTAGCAGGTCATCAGCAGTGAATTCACAGAGGCCTCTAAACACACGTACTGAATGCTTTTTTTTTTTTTTTTTTTAAGGTGAGGCAACCCTCATTTGACCTCACAAATTGTAAGGACCTTGTAAGCTTACGATCCCTTATTTTTTTATTTTTTATTTTTTCCGCCTACAGCACCTGGTTTTCCTGGGTGGTCTCCCACCCAAGTACTAACCAGGCCCGACCCTGCTTAGCTTCCGAGATCAGACGGGATCGGGCTTGTTCAGGGTGGTATGGCCATAGACTAAATACTTAAAAAAAAAAAAAAAAAGATTCTTTGGGTTTAAAACGGAAGAAGCATACTGTGATTCTAAATGTGGTACCCCCAAAAGCACAAAATTTAGATGGCGAATGTGCCCCAAACACCCTTTAACACTTACCCACGCCAGCCTCCCCATAGCCCAGGTGGGGCGGAATGATCACCGTCCGCTTCTCTCCAACGCACATCTCTCTGAGACCCATATCCATTCCCAGCACGACTTGTCCAGATCCCAAGACGATATTATACGTTTTGCCTAAATTCCACCTGAAAACGAAACAGAAGAGTCCCTGGTTAGGTGATCATCCCACGGGCACTTGAGAGTGTTCTCCTGAGAAGGACACGTCGCATCCCTGCCAAAGACACAGAGCCCCAGTCTGGTCATGAGGAAGCATCAGACAAAACCCCACGGAGGGGCGGTTCTGCAAAAGAAAACACCTGTGATCCTCAAGAGTGTCAAGGTGACAATCGAAGGAAGACGGAGGAACTGTTCAGTGTCGGGACACGTTGGAAGGGGCTCCTTCTGAGATGGAAGACCTCACGGGAACATTTGGCAAAACGTAAGTGGCGTCTGAAAAGCAACAGGTGGTAGTAACGTCTCAGGGTTACTTCCCGATTCTAACGTGTGCGTTGAGCCGCACGGGAGGAGGTCCGTGTTTGCAGGAAAGGCACACGAGAGCACGGAGGGGCAGAGGGACGTCACGGCGGCCGATGGCCCACGGGGAGGAAGGTCCTCTGTGCTGCCCTTAAATTCTTTCTCTAAGCCTTAGTCCATGCTCTAGCCAGAAACTTTCACGAGAATTAAAAAATATATATAATGTAGTTAAAACCCTGGGTTTTCGATTCGGCAAGACCCGAGTCTGAATCCTGGTTCAGCCACGTCGTGTGGCCCTGGGAAATGCAATTTCGGTTCCTCACCTATAAGACAGGGATGTTCTAGACACTAAATAATACGTTATGCAGGGCACAGCAGAGAAGTATAAAGGGCTGATACATGGACGGCCTTGAGGGTACAGAACGCTCGTGCCTGTAACAGTCTTTGATTCCAGAAAAATAACCGAGAGTTTAATTTGGGCCATGGTTTTAATTATCTTTGATGTCCATGGTCCCTGGATAATCCAGATCAATAAAAGTTGGCCCTATTACCTTAATCACTACTGAAAATAAATCCATTTCTGAACTTCTATCACTTCCTAAAGGCAAACGGCGGGAATGGTTTTCAATGTCAAGGGAGAAAAGCCTCTCCAGCGTCTTGGGGGCCCCTTGATGCCCATCCCCAGGCGGTGACACACGGAGCGGACAGCCCCGTCTTCCCGGCCTGCCCTGGGCACGGGGTCGCCAGCTCTCTCCTTCCCGGATCTGGTTCCCAGGGCCAGGCTGGTTCTCGGGCCAGCAAAGCCAAACAGGGTTTGCATTTGTCCCACCTGGGGTGAAACTGAAACGAAGCCAGCACTGGCACAGGAGCCCTGGCCCGAGGCCCGCAGGGGGCGGGGGGGGGGGGCGTCCTCTGCCCCATCCCCCACACAAGCGCCCCTTTGTCAGGAGCACAGAGGTGCCTTCACTGTTTTTCTCCAGCGGCCATCGGGGACTTCCCATGGGACTACTGGGTTTCGAAGTCTGAATATTCAAGAACTCATTTATGTGTCAAACAACGAATCTCTATTCTTCCTCGCTGAGGCCAATTTAAACACACATAAAGAATATTTTCCAAGGAAACGATCTGCTTTCAGGTGTCACGACTGAAGGCCCCACTAATTCTTTTTCTTTGGGCCGTCCTATCTTGCTCTCAGACATTCTCCTCATTCCTTCTGTGCATTCCTTCCCGGAGTCCCATCCTTCACAAGCTTCCTGCTTCCTGCCTGTGGCTGCCCTCTCTGGTTCCCCACCCACGGTCCCTCCTACCCTGTCAACAGCCAGCAGCACCTGCCTCAGGAGAGTCCACACGGGGCTCAGAGCTGGAGCAAGTCCAACCTTTCCAGAAGGGGCTCCTCCCCCATGTACAGGTGGGCAGACGCCTGCCACACTTCCGTCATCCCATTATTCTGGAGCTCACACCCAGAAAAGTCCAGCAGGGACGCTGCCCTTTGCACGGAACACAAATGACTCTCAGGGTTCAGAATGGAGTCTACGATGAGAGGAAGGAGCATCACGGGGCTCCCGGATGCTCTGTAAGAAGGTTGTGAACCCACCAAACACACACGAGAAGGCTGGGAGGCTGCTTCTCCCCACCCCACGCGAGCAGCACATCCTGAGCCCACTGAGAGGGACATCCTTGGCTCCACCCCCTCCTTCCCCTCTCCACGGCTGTAGGAGCACCTGACAAAAATACGAACATTAGCCGGAGCAACGACAGTAAGCCATTGTCCTTACAGACTGTTCCAAACTCATGGACCATTTTCACACGCATAAACTCACTCAGTCCCCAAAACAACTAGAAGCCACGCTGCCTCCCCGCCGCCCTCCACAAGCTTCTGCTATTAGTATGAGGAGGTCCGTTTTAAATCATGTCCCTGTAAATCTTTGCCCCAGAAGCTGGTACATATTTCATTGATTCCATAAGGCCTATTTTTCCACATTTTAACATCTCTGCCATTGGGATGCATTTTACTGTTGACAGCACATCATTATTTTTTGGCAGCATTTTTACTTCCTTAGAGATTCATAAAATGAGGCTCCTAATAATGGACACATTTTGGATTTGATGAAATAATGACAGATGCATCATTACACAGGATCTCACAGCAGGAGAGAGAAAGCCATCAAGAGTGAGTCCCTGGGGCTCCCTCCACGCCCTGCTCTGCCCAGCCACACTCTGTCGCCAGAAGGCAGAGGGCCTTGTAGAGTGGAGGGAAGGCCCGCCCCATCTAGAAAAACGAATCAGCACACACTTATTTATATGAAGCCCCGCTTCCTCCCCAGGCCCAAACTTAGGAATCTAAGTCAGGCTCAGTATAAAAATGAATGTGCTTATATGGAGATATAAGGAAGGCTAGAAATGTTTCTTCCTCAAAGAAAAGAATATTGTATTAACTTGCAGATACATCTGAAGTTTCAGATACATAAGAAGCAAAGCTGTAGCCTCCCTAATACTAGTTTATACTACTGATTACCATTAATATGTTTTCAGACTCACCTCAATTAACATTTATAACACGCTCCCTCCCTTTGTGCTAGGTTCTGGGCTGGATGTAAGGAATAAACATATGAATAAACACATTGGGTGTCACTAAGGTCTTCGGATTAGCAAAAGAAACAGAAACAAAAGTAACAAGCAGGTAGGTAATACATAAAATATTACGAGACTACAAAAGCAGGAGGAGTTGATGCTGCCTAAGACATAAGAAAAGATTTTGAGGAAAGGGGGGACATGGAAGCCAGGGCAGAAGTCGGCGGGGAGGAAAGGTGGAGCCAGGCAGTCCTGCCCCATGGTGCACCGCAGCCCTGGGAGGTGGCAGGTGGGGCCCAGCAGGTGAGGCAGGTGAGGCAGGTGAGGCAGGTGAGGCGCACCGGGCTGACAAAGAGCCTGACGAGCCAGACTCCGGAGATGGGACTTTATCTATGGGTTAATTTCTAAAGACATCGGTTATAAGATAAGATTTGTTTTTCTGAAAGACGATTGCCCAGGGGCATGGGGAGACCGTTCACCTGAACGGTGATGTGGGGTTCAGCTACGTGGGGTTGGGACAGGCGGCGGGGGGAGCATGGAGATGAGACCTCTCCTCCAGTGTCTGAGGAAAAGGAAAGGAGACTCCTGGAACACACGGCTGCTGTCCCCCGCCCCCAGCCTGCCCCCAGCCTGCCCCCGCCATTCCCGCCGCCCTTACGTGGAGTCCAGCAGGGTCCCGTCCAGAAGCGAGGCGTTGTAGTGGTACTTGAGGTAATCGCCCTTCTTGCTCAGCACCGAGCAGTCGGGGGGCTTGTAGTGGGAGGTGATGCTGATGGAGTCCGCGGGGTTGTGGAAGTCGATCACGTGGATGTCAAACACCAGCACGGCCGAGCCAGGGATGTTCCCTAAGGGACGGACACAGGAATTCATGAGGGCGCCCTGCAGGCAGAAGCACGTGCCCCACCCCCCCACGGCGCCAGTGAGGAACACGGGGACCCAGGCTGAAACCCTGGGGGGTCCTCCGGGGGTGAAGCAACCCAACCCTCATTTCACAGATGGGGAAACTGAGGCACAGATCTGCCCCGGCTCACGTAGCCAGGGAGGAGCACAGTCTGAACTGCAGTTCCAGACGATGCGCTACTGCCCCCCTGGGAGTGAGCCTGAACGATTTCTGGCCAAGTTCATCACAGATGAGAAAGCTAAAGCCCCGCCAAATCAAGGCTTGCCCCAGCGCCTACCAGAAGCAAGAGGTGAGATGAGAAAAATCAGCTGCAGAGTGAAAACCACTCGGTGCCCTATCACTGTGCAAGGGAAACAAAACCAACAAAAATTCACAGGGGAAAGACACCGAGCCCCAACGGGCCCCGCACGCCCCTGCTGAGACGGCGCACCCAGCGCACCCAGATGCCTTTACGACACGTCCAATTTGTTCCTTCTACGCAAAATCATTCATATACTTTCCTCGTCCATCTTCTCCACTTTTGAAAACATCACCCCACATCGGCATAACATTTTACGGTTCACACAAGCGTTTTTCGTACGTGGTCCCTCAGTAAAGTCTCCGCAGCAACCTCGTGGGGAAAACGGCTACACCAGAAGGAAAGGCTAAGGACGGAGCCTGTGATGCCCACGGCCAGCCCATCATTTCGGCCCTTCCGCAAATGCTCACTGAGCGTTTACTGTGTGCCTGGCCCCGTGGTGCGTGGTGAAGAAACCACAAACGTCCTCTGGGTCCTTGACACCCTTCTCAGGTCAGGCCCTCGGGGATTAATGTTAGGTCCAGGCACACCTCACAAAGAGGACAGAGGTGGACCCCGCACGGAAGCACCCGGCGGTTACGCGTCGGGGCGCCCCTCCCCCATGGCAACGTATGATTCGGGATGAAGCAGCCTCATGCCCAGAAAATTTATGAGTCTTCAGATGCTATCCAGAGCCTTCTATAATTCTCTGCAGAGCTGTCTCATACTTGATAGGAAGCCAAAAGGAGAAAAATAATTTAAGCAAATGTTTTCCATCAATACATTCTTTTTAGAGAAAGGAAGGCTTAGTCCTGAGGGCATAGTCCAACGTGGATACTCAGAAAGTAGTTTTCTATTTCTGAATATATTTGGCTGGAAGTGGGATTTTACATGATGTAGAACGAAGCATCAAGAAACTAAATCAACAGAACGTTAAGTAAGGCCAATTAACTATGTCTTAAGCTACGTATGAGCTGTTGTGGCTTTATAAATCAGAAATTTGAGTCAGTGGGGGAAAATGTGTTTCTCTACAGCCTACCTTCCAAATGACCTGATATTCTTAGATCCTCTGGACCAGCCCTACTGGGGAAATTCCAAATAGGACATATCGAAAGTAGTCTGAAGAGGGTTAACAAAATGAAACAAGGTGTACAGCCAGCCTGACCAATCAGAAACCCATCAGCACAAAGAAAACAGAAGCAAAATAAATACCGCCCTGACTATTCCTAAGCAAGCTAGCAAAAAAATGGTATACGAGGAAAAACATAATTAAGAAAGGAAGTATGGCCGGGAACACTATGCAACTATTAAAAATGCCTATTGGCATAGAAAGTTGCTCACAGCAAATCAGGTGAAGAGAGAAATTACAAAGTAATATTTGTAAATGACCCTGTTTTTTTCAGTGCTGATTAGTGTAGGGGGGTGTGCATTCCCTTCCACCTGCACAGATGATTCACAAAACTCTAAAGTACAGAAGAGCACTCAGTTTGTGCTCGTATTAATTTTCTATTACTGCCACGGTAAATCACCACAAACTTGGTGGTTTAAAACAACACGAATTTATTCTTACGACTCTGGGAAGTCGAAATTCGAGGTGTGGGCAGGGATGAGTTCCTTCTGGAGGCGTCAGGGGGAGAATCTGTTTCCTTGCCTTTTCCAGCTTCTCAAGGCCGCCCTCGCTCCGTGGCTTGCGGCCCCTTCTCCCATAGTCTCCGCCAGCAGCCTGGCATTTTCTCCTCGCTATGTTCTGCTTCCCTCTTACTCTTGCGAGGACATCAAGGCCACCGGGATGGCCCACGCTAACCTCCCCATCTCGAGATCCTTATCGTAATCACATCTGCAGAGTCCCTGTTAGCACGTAAAGGGACATGTTCACAGGTTTGAGGGGAGAGGACGTGGACGCCTTTTGAGGTCGCTCTTCCGCCACATTACAATGTTTATTCCTGGGAACTGGGATTGTGGGAGGTTTCTGTTTTCTTTGGTTATCTGCATTTTCTTTTAATGACGTGAACACGTGTTATTTGTGTAACTTTTAAGAGAGAGAGTTTGCTATCAGGGTGACAAAAATGTTCTAAAGCTGGAGTAGGGTGATGGTCACTAAAAGTCACGGAATCGCACACTTCAAACGGGCGAATTTTCTGGTATAGACCGTACACCGCAGTAAAAGTGTTAAGAAACAAACACCCAGAAAGGGGGCTTTGTAATCTACTTTCCAATGGCTCAACGACAACAAAATTTCATTTATATACTAAGAGAGAAAATAAATATAGCACGATGGTAACAACTGGTGAAAATACCAGGGGTTCACTGTACGGTTCTTTCAACTTTGGCGTCGCTTTAAACATTTTTCAACAGGAAAAGGAAAACGGGCAGAGAGGATAAGGGGGGGCAGCAGGGCATCTCCAGACACTGAAGCCATTTGGGCCCTCGCGGCTGCGGCTGGGCCCATCTCGGCTCCCAGGAGCCCGGGGGGCTTAGTTCGGCCCCAGGACGGCGGCTGGCACTCACCTCGCCCTTCCTCCCCATACCCCAGGTGAGGCGGCACCACGATCCTCCGCTTCTCGCCGATGCACACCCCGAGCAGACCCTCGTCCATGCCGGCGATCACGTAGCCCTGCCCGATGTACGTGTCGAAGGTGCGGTTCCTGGAGTAGCTGCAAAAGAAACGCACGAGGTCGCTCGGCAGCGGCTCCGCAGCAGACGTCGTGGGCGCCGCCGGGCCAAGGGGACACGGAGGCCTGTCCCCCTCCCACCCCCCCCCCCCGCAAAAGGGCGAGCCTCGGACCCTGGGGCCACAGCCGCGACACGCTCCTCTGAGACGGAGAACGAGAAGCCAGCACCACGTGGGCGCTGCCGGCGACGCGCCTCCCGAATGGGACGCGGTGACAGCGAACAACCTTGGGAATGCAGCTACTCTCAGTTGGACCGTCCGCCTGCAGCCGCGTCAAGTTAATGAAAAATCATCAAACATCGGCCGCTACCAGCAACGAAGAATGTGTCCGAGGACAATGTCCCCAGCATCCGAAGCGGAGAACAGCCAGCGAACGCTGCAGTCTCCATCAAGGCCCGGATGAGTCCTCCCTCCTGCAATGCCGCTGGCCCAGCCACCTTCTGGTGAGTTCTTGGGTTTCCCAAATGCCAATGGCAGGAGGCCCGAGCATTCCGCTCAGTGGAGAGATCCAGCCTCTGTGTCAACTGCCAATTGAATCCGAATACTCTGGGTTTGGTGAGAATGAGAAATGACTCTCCAAAGCCTGATGATTCCAGAGTAAAATGATGAAACTTCATCTGCCACGTCTTCTAACCCAACTGTGACCCACAGTGACCCGCGCCGATCCCCCACGCCCACCTGGTACAGAGCCTGGCCTGAAGGAGCCCGTCACTTTCGCCAGGACCTCATCAAACACAGCCGAAGGATGGCTGCCTCAGGGCAGGAGGCCAGCCGAGTGGGGCCAGGGAGATGATAAGCAAAATCGTGACAGGCTCTTCCTGCTCAACACCCCTCAGACACCGCAAAGCCAGGGGGCGTGAAGAAATGATGACAACGGATGACCCTCCTCACCCAGGAAGCAGATCATCCACACAGCCCTCCCGGAGGAGCCTGTGGGGCAGGAGCATTGAACAGCTTCAGACCCCAGCCCCACAAGGGGCCAGGAAGACCAGGATGGGAACACGGCGGCCGAGGAAGGGCAGGCTCGGCTCTCCGACCTCCCACGTCCCCCACGTTGCTGCTTCTCCCGCGGGTGCTTGGCGAGCATCAGCAAAGGGCAGCTCGCCGCTGGCCACTTGGGGAGGAGGAGGACACCTGCAAGAAGGGATCCCTTATAAAGGGTCACCAGACAGTAGGAGAGATGGCGGGTGCCTTAGAGGAGGGAAGAGCCACCAGCTGGAATAGTCGGCAAAGGTTCCACGTGGTTGGGGGGTGAAGCGGACACAGGAATACGGGGACCAGCACGAGGGAAGAGCACTGGGGTAAGAGAGGGGCAGAGGCCCGGAGGCGGGAAAGCGCTTCGGCAGAGGCTGGAGGGACAGGCTGGGCTCTCCGTATGGAGGATTTTAAATAACTCCTTAAGAAGACTTAAATAAATGGAAAATCACCATGTCCCCCATGGGAAAGCCGAGAATTGTAAAGTCATCGATGTCCCCCAAACTAATTTATGAATTTTAAAACAATTCCCATCAAAACCTGAGTGGTGTGTACAGGGGAACAGGGGACTCTAAAATTCATTTGGAAAAACAAATGATCAAGAATACTGTTCTGAACGCACAGCATATAGCAAGCTCCCACTCCTGTAAAAATTTAAAACGAGGGAACATGTCATTCACTGCATATAAACGGAAGACCTATGAAATTCATAACACTGGTGCCCTGTGAAAAGTAGAACTGGCTGTTTGAGGGACAAGAATAGGGGGGAAATTCTTTATTATTTACCTTTTTATACTTTTAGGATTTTAAACCATGTCAATGTATCACTTAGAAAATAATGTTTAAAAATAGAAAAATACTCTCTATTATATAAACTAAAAACTATAATAAAGACATGATACTGGCCCAGGAACAGCTAGACCAATGAAAAAAGATCCAAAAGTATATTTAAAAATTTGGTACACAATAAAAATCAGATTTTAGATGAGTAAGGGAAAAAGAAAAAACAGTTATTTAATAATGGGTGTTGGACACACTAGCTGACCATCTGGAAAAAAAATAGTTAGGTCCTTACTGTCACACTGAATACCAAAACAAATTCCAGATGGACTGAAGATTTAAACATGAAAGCATTTATAAGTATGGGGAGAGACTGGAAGGTTATTAATATTTATCCTGAGCGGTGAGAATAGATGGGTTGATGAGAAAGTATTACATTTTATTACATATCTTTGTGTTGTTTCATTGTATGAAACAACATAACACTTCACAAAATAAAAATTCTAATAAAGAATATTTTACAGGGTAAAAAAAAAAACCCCAACATTCAAAGGGTATGAGGAAAATACAGGCAAATGTTTATATACTCTAGGGGAAGGAACAGACTTTTTGGCAAGTCACCAAAAACAGAATATATAAAAATAAAGGAAGCCATAAGAGAGAAGTGGAATGTATTTAACAACATAAAAAGTTTACATATAAAGAGGTCAAAAATCACAATGACCAAAATTAAAATGTAAATAAATAGGGGACATGCTTTCAATAACATACAACCATAAAAGGGTTAATATCTTTAATGTATAGAGCAGCGGGTCCCTAATCTTTCTGCCACCAGTCAGGTGCTCCTGTAAAAATCTAATGCCCAGTGATCTGAGGCGGAGCTGAGGCGGTGATGCTAGCGCTGGGGAGCGGCTGCAGATACAGATGAAGCTTTGCCAGCTCACCAGCAGCTCAACTCCTGCTGTGCAGCCTGGTTCCTAACAGGCCAAGAACCAGCACGGGTTTGTGGCCCAGGGGTTGGGGACCCCTGGGATAGAGTTTTCAAATCAATAAGAAAAGATAAATACCAGTACCCTCAACATAAAAACAGGCAAAAGACATAAACAGGTAAATCACAAAAGAAGATATCCTAATAGTCAATAAATATTTGAAAAATTTCAACCTTAATTGCAATCGAAGAAATTCAGATTAAAGCTATATAAGCTTCCATTTTTCATCTTTAAATTAGCAAAGATTATTTTTAAATGATACTCAGCATTACCAAGTTTGCGGGAAAAAGGGCACTCCTAGACAGTGATGGAAAACCTTGCCTGAAGACAACTTTGCAGTGTATATCAAAAGTTGTAAAAATACACAAAATCTGACCCAGAGATTCTTCTAGAAATCTATCCCAAGGAAACAATTAATCATATACTTTAAAATCTAGCTACAAAAATAGTTACTGCAACCATCCCTAGAAAGTCAAAAGGTAGAAAACAACAGAGACTAATTACCTAAATTAAGACAAATCTATACAATGGAATATTAATTAGCTGTTAGAACAAGCTAAATCCTAATGTACTAAAATAAAGACCTGTTTGACATGTAAGAAAACTGTGATTCCATTAACAGGGGAAAAAATCTAATACCCACTAGAAAAATGGTCCTTCAGTTTGAAACATTGCAGTGAATAAAGGATAGAACCAAGTTCATACATGATGAGAAATAATACATACATACACACACAAACATACATACACTCTGGAGGTTTTTTGGCAATAGAAAAGGAGTAAAAACAAATCAAATGTTCATCAATAATGGTTAAATAAATATGGCATATTCACCCAATACAACACTAGACAGACATAAAAAAATCAATGATTCCTTTTCATGCACGAATATGGAAAAATTCCAAGGTGGAAAAAAGCAAGAAGCAAAATACACAGTATACACACTCTACGTTACATTCTGTAAGCTATATACTACGAAGGGGAAAAAACAAGATAACATTTGTATTTGCTTATATGTGCAATAGAAAAATCCACACACCAGAAGAATGAAAAAAGAAACTTATTAATACAAGCGGTCAGCTCTAAGCGTCCACCGGGGAGGGGGTTGTGAGGTAGGCAGGGCCAGGTGGTACGAAATATCTCGATGAATACTTTGCTTTAATTTTGAACCTTGTGACTATTACCTTTTCCCAAAATATCAAAGGAAAAATTTAAAAGAAGAGATCCTAGGGGTAGGAAATGAATTATTCAAATAAAACAATGCCATGTAAAAATTCTTCGGTCACGTTTCTCGGTGACTAAATCAGCTCGAAGCCTATTACCTCAGAGAGACAGGTAGATTGCTGTCACAACTTGTTTGCTCCACAGTAGTTTCCAAACAACACATGCCACTTAAGGAGGAAGACATACTGAACAGCAGGCATGCCCCAGCCACCTGCAGGTGAAGCCTTATAAACACAACACAGCTATGAGTAACAGCGGAGGATGGCGAAGAAGCCTCTGCCCGCAGCAGGAAGGAAGCTGAATGGCTCCAACCAGTCACGCCCACACCAGTAGACAAGCCTTTAAAGTTTGTGGAGCACTTCCATCTACCTTATCTCTTTAATCTAACCATCTCTTTGAGAAACGTGCTAATATAACAGGTAAAAACCCTGAAGTTCGGGAAGGTCAAATGCTATCCAAAGTCACACAGCCAGTGGGCCACGCACAGGGAGGAGAACCCAGGGCTCCTGGTACCAAGTCTGTTCTCTTCTCCTCCTACAGCCTGGACCTCCCCTCTGGCCACTTCCCAACTTGGATGCTATAGCTGGGTTACGCTTGGACAGCTGAGCACCGTATAGAGGAATGGTAGGCATCTAGAGTGAGCCTCTCCTGTTGACCTGCAGATTCATTCGTCTCCCACAGGCCGCAAGGAGACAGTTCCACCACCCTCTGAAGGAATTTGGTAACAGAAAATATAAACCTGGATTGGATGAAAATCCTAACTCCAAGTCAGCATTGACAGAGTATTCACTTCAGATCACAGTCCAGCCAGTAGTGTATCTTTAATAAGACGTTCTGGCGAGTGAAGGCTCCGGGCATTTCCTCACCTGGAATCAAAGAAGGTGCCGTCCAGAAGTGTGCCGTTGTAATGATACCTGAGGAAGTCCCCACTCTGACTTCGCCGCTCACAGTTTTCAGGTACCACCTTATTCTCGATGGAAATGCCATCCTTGGGGTTATGAAGGTCCAACAACGCGACATCAAACACCAGAGATGCCTGCCCGGGGATGTCTTTCCCTAGAATGGAATGGAGGAAGATGATGAAACCAGCACACAAGATTTAGGAAGCACTTAAACTGCCATCCAACACCCGCGGGTGCTGGCGCGAGTCATTCCTTGACGTTTTCAAGCCAAGGACACAGATGTTCTGCCTTGTCTCGGGTGGGTCCCCCTGGCGTCCGACCCTGGGCTTCCAGGTATAACCTGAAGCCTAACTTCTCTAGAAAAGGTAGCAAAGTGATATTAATGACACGAGGGACTCTCCACGACCATATTTTCTAGGCTTGTGCTGGCAAATCAAGGCTCTATGTGGGTGGTTATGCAAACCCAAATGCATAGGTCTGTGAGTTTCCGTTTGTGTACAAATGCAAATCACAGACAATTAAGGGCACAAATTCCAAAGCTCGGATCTGCTTCTGGAGAACATTACATAGACTTGTTCTTCGGAACCCACAGCCAATTTTGTACAGAGACAACGTGCAAAATTCAATCCTTTAAGTGCATCCAAAACAAGATAAAAATAAATACTAAAGTTAGCTGAGATGAGAGGGAAAAAATGGTACCCACGACCTAAATAAATAGTCTTCAAAGCATTTCTGTCTCACTCCTGGATAGTGGTACTGCCTCTCTTGGATCATCCTAACTGTGATTTGTTCAACATCTGCAACACGATAATCCACATGGAGAGATTACTGGGCAGTAGCTCTTACTGCAAAGATCAACATCAGCCAATAAATAACTCTAAACCCAGTACTCTGGGAAGTTAAGTGACAAACCACCTATCCTGGCTCGGTTACTGGCCATTTGTTATGCCATGCTAAGGGGTCGCCTGGGCAAGGTGAACCACAGGGCATGCCAAGCCTGTGCGCCTTCGACTGGCTCTTTGGCACCCCCTGTCTCTTTCCCCTCAGGCGGATGATGAAATCTGCTGAAATCGGGCTGCTGAGTCAGCCTCCGGAATGCAAGGTGTGGTGCTGAAATCGGGCTGCTGAGTCAGCCTCCGGAATGCAAGGTGTGGTCAATTTCTGAAATATGGGTGCGGGTGTGTGTGGAGGATGCAGTAGACTATTCATCTTTTGTATTTTTCTATATCTTGTGATTTCAGAGGAAAAAAGAAGAAAGCTTTACAAGTCACCCCAGGGTTTAAATTTTTCGAGCATGATCATGTACTCATTGACTCTTGGGTTTTTTTTTTTTTAATAATTTTATTGAGATATAATTTCCGCACCATACAATTCGCCTATTCAACATTATACCTCAATGGCTGAGCACAATGTTAAAGTATAAAGCATTTTAAAAATAACTATTTTAAATAAACCATTTATTTTAAATATCTAAATTATCGATTCTTTAAAATAAATAAATGGAGAATATTCCTCATATTAGGCTAGGCATCGAGTTTTTATTACGTATGTCAGGTTCATGTAGATGATGTCAAAAAGGATCTGGGAGCCAAGGAGAATGAAATTCCACTGGCCAAGGATAAGACAATTGGAGCATCAATAAGAATAACAACATTTCTAGGAGAAGAGAGAATTACGACGTAGTTACAGTAATTGTTCTCGAACTTCCCTTCTAGCAGGGGACTCCCCAGCCCTCGCCCCACTTTTAAAGAAACTGTCTGGAGAGTCCAACACGTAAAACACGTAAATGTAGAGGAGGGGGCCGGGGAGAAGGCTGAGAGCCATCCGCTCTGTCTCCCCTTCCCTCCGGCTCCGTACCCGGGAAAGCATGATGTCAAGGGCTCGTTACGTGTCGGGTACCACTGTCGGTGAACCTCTTAAAGAGCACCGTGTTTTCACTCCTATTTTAAACTATGTATATCTGCTCGCTTAAATGCCTGGAGGTCTCTCTGCTGCGTCAGCCTCTCTGTAGAATTAAATGTGCCTGAAATTCAAATATGAGTAACTGAGAAATTCTATTTATGCCAATATTCTATTTCTGCCAATTTTCCCTCACAGTAAAACTACAAAAAGAACAATTCAATTGATTCAAATTAATGTGTGTGTTTTTTTTTTTCCTCATAACATTATGCTTTGCATTTGTCCACACAGAGCTAACGTCACAGGTACAACCCATGGAAGTACAAATCAGGGGAAAAATGGGAATTCTGGCATCAAATGCAAAATCCCTACCTTGGTGTCTACAATATTTAGACTGTGTAGTTCAAATTTCATTTCACAGATGGGAAACACATAGGTTGGAGAGGTTGGTAGCCAAGGTTTTAGCTTATGAGGCGGTGGCAGACGGCTCAATTACAAACCTCGACGACCGGGGAATAAGTGGGGATTTCTGCAGCTCACCCATCAGACAGCGGAGGGCCTCAGCTAGCACTGCCCCACACAACCTTCTGCAGAGACATCTGTGTCTGCACTGTCCAGGACAGCAGTACTCAGCAACGTGCAGCTCTTAAGTACACGCAGGGTACTTAATTTTAATGTCCATTAAAATTGGATTTCAATTCGTTTTCATTTAAATGGAGAATCGCCATAGGTGTTAGACAGTGCGGGTCTAAAGCAGAAGCTCCGGGGATTTCGCGTGCCAAGGTGAGCTCATCGCTGCAGTCCAAATAAGGACAGGCGAGGAACGGCGCAGAGGGTCAGAGGGACTCACCGTCTCCATCTTCTCCATAGGCCAGAAAAGGAGGGATGGTGATGACACGCTTCTCCCCCACACACATCCCCAGCAGCCCTTTGTCCATTCCAGGGATCAGCCAGCCGATTCCCACATACGTGTCATACGTCTTCATGCGATTGTGACTGGAAACCAATGCGAAAAAGAGAGCGTTCTATACCAGGAGGACGCTTCCGACTCCTCCCTCAATAAGGTTTTTGTTGCCCAAGTCTCAGCCGAATGATGAACCCCTACCCATCCCCGGAGACAAGCATACGTGGATCTTTGCTCTCGATCACAGGGCGGATGCCCTCGGAGTTATAAAAAGTATGTAATTAAGCCATGACGATTTATAAAAATAGGCCTGTTGACCCATCTAATCATATTTTGACACTACTATGAGAGGGAAAGTTTCACTGTTCCCCAGCTTAGCACCTGACACCCACACTTCTCCATGGCTTCGTATGCATTCAGCCTTCCTCGGCAAAACTAGAAATGAATCTACTTGGTAATAGGGCCCTTCACTTAATGAGATCTCGGAATACTGCCAATGTAGGTAAGCACTGCTCTTAGGTTTTTCTACGATGTACAGATTTTGACTCTGGCACTCCGCAGCGTGAAACGTTAACCGAGAGCCTTATGTGAAGGAGCCGACGCTGGCGAGAGCGGGGAACGGTCCCTTTTCTGGCTTCTCCAGGGGCATGAAAAGCAGGCGAGGCAGAAGGAACGAAGGGGGATGTCACCGAGACCAGCCAGAACGGTGGCTCTTACCTCGAATCGAACAGCGTCCCGTCCAAGAACGTCCCGTTGTAGTGGTACCTTACAAAATCCGACACCTGGATGGTCCGGGGGCAGCTGGGGGGCTTGAAGTAAGTGTGAATCTGAACCTGATCTTCGGCGTTCCAAATATCCATCAGGAGCACATCGAAGTGAAGCACTGAATTAGGGGGGATCACGCCAGCTAGAAATCAAAGAGAGTTCACGCTGAGACGCCGCGGCCTTCCAGGCCCCACGGGCTCCGGGGCTGCTGCCAAGGGTTCGAGGGGACGCTGGTCTCCAATTCCTAAATGAGCCACGCTCCCACCCTCTTTCCTCCAAAAGAAATTCAAAGAGAAAAAGCAAGCTTTTCTTCTCAACACAGGTCACATTCAATACACCTGTGTTAATAATGCCTCCTTTCATATCTGGAAGAAATAATGGGAAATCGAGCTCTGTGTGTGTGTGTGTGTGTGTGGGTGTGTGTGTGCGCACAACCTAAAAGATTCTCCAGTCTGCCCAACCGAACGGCCTATTCATGCTCTGGTTGTTTCTGCAGATGTGTTAATGAACTTGGGACGAAAACGTACACACGCCTTCACTTCCATACGCGAGCGCCGGAGGTATCTTCACGAAACGCCTCTCATTCACGCACATCCCGACCAGAGCCTGGTCCATCCCCGCGATCAGCTGTCCTTTCCCCACAAACACGTTGAAAGTGGAGTCTCTGTCATAGCTGAAGACCCAAAGGGCAGGGAGAGAGGAAAAAAAAAAAGTATAAATAATCTTTCCCTTAGTGAAACCACCCTGTGGAAATGTACCCGCAGGCAGAGGGAGGTCACTGCAAAACAGAAAGCCTGCAGAGGACTTACGGACACAGGAACAGCACTTGCAGGGCTAGAATTTTTAAATTACCTTGAATGTTGTCAGCAAATCTAATTAGATAAGCATCGGTATAATTCTCCCCAGAATATACACATATAATTTATTTCGCAACGCAGCTACCAATGACTCTACGAAATATATCGTTTACTCTATTTCTCTGTGATTGGTACATAAAAGCGACATCATAGATACTCATACCCAAGTTAACACATATTTTTTCCTTTTTTCGTTCTTTCAGTCGATAAGTTAAACAAAGAGGCAGCAGGGTGTAGCACAAAGGATACCTGAACTCTCTTAACCTCAGTTTCCTCCTCTGCAAAACAAGCATAATAAAAGCCATCCCAAGATCTGTATGATATAAATATGTAGAAAGCGCTCTGAAAACCCAAGAGTTATGCCAATGTTACTACAATTATTACAGGCAAGAGAAAGTTGACGTAGTCTTGAAATCACTGCTATTTGTGTTTTAACGGTAATGGCCTTAAGTTGGAAGATAGATAATGGAATCATGGCTATGGCCCACGCTCACATCCTCTTCAATGTCAAATCCAGCAACCGACAAGGGACTGCGTATGAGGAGACAGGGCTGAGTGCTTTGGGGGATGTGAAAGACGTGTAAGGCATAGACCTCGGCTATCAAAAAACACTGGCAGAGACACCCGCAGAGTTTCAGATGCCGTGGCTAAGTAAACAACTACAGGGCTTAGCTTATAATAACGAAACTCTGGAAGGAACTTCCAAGTTCAAGAGTATGGCACAAGAGTATGAAACTAAAATACTATTAAATGTCGATTAAACCTCAATTAAAATTAAAATTAAAATTTTAAAGAAAAAAAACGACAGATTTCTATTCACCGGCAAAGACGAATACACACATTAAAAGTGCAGGTTACAGAGACATAGTATAAAATAATCCCGTTTTGGATTTACACATATAGATGCACATGAAAATAATCCACAAGGTGATACACGAAAATATGGTCAATGATAATCCATGCGTAGGAGATTTTAGGTATAATAAAATGTTGAGAGCTGCTGAATTTACCTCATTTGGATGTACCTACCGACCTTTGTTTAGTAAATTACTTTCGGCTTTTCCTCACTGTCCCCGAGGAGCAGCTTGGGAAGGTGGCACAGTCCACCTCGCCACCACGAAGGCAGCTTCCTCAGACCCATTCCCTTCTTCCCTTTCTCCTCCTAGTTCCATGGCCCATTTTAATAGCCTTCCTTTCTCCAAGGTCA
The DNA here is from genome assembly GCF_014176215.1 of Rousettus aegyptiacus. Lineage (NCBI taxonomy): Eukaryota > Metazoa > Chordata > Mammalia > Chiroptera > Pteropodidae > Rousettus > Rousettus aegyptiacus. The sequence goes on along the minus strand of NW_023416288.1, from coordinate 38,843,383 downwards.
GTGGACAAAAAGCAAGATTCCAAGTCCAGGCCAACAAGCCAGAAGACAAAAGCACGTGGCCAGCTCTGGACCCTGGACGGCTTTACACCTCCACCCTCAACCTCTGGAGAGCCAACACCCGCCCTCCGAGTCCAGCTCTTGAATTTCACTCTGCCGGGTCGCCGTGCCCTGAACCGCCATCAAACTGGCAGGTTTATGTTAATAATGGACCAGAACTGAAGCTTCAAAGACAAAACATGTGCAAACGGCAACAAAGCGCAGGCTGGAAACCACTTTATAATTACGTTTTTCATCCACAGAACCTGAATGTAGTTCCCGAATTTAATGAGATTTTTAAATAATAACTATTTAGAGAGTGTGTATTATGTCAGGCACTAAGCTTTGGCAAACTAAGCTAAGCTTTTCCATCTACTCCCTCATTCGATCTGCACACAACACTTTAAGGTGGGTGCTGATACTCAGGCTCCTTGGGGGTGAAAAGATTTCCCAAGCTCACAAGGTTAGTCAAGGGGGCAAACAAGCTAGAACCCAGGACGGTCCAGCTCCTACCGTCCAAGCACAGGGCCTCCCCGGGTGATGTGTGCAAAGCGTTGTTGCCTCGCAGCATTCATTTTGTCATTTGATGACTCCCTAGGCAAAGTGCTAAAAACTAAAAACAGCGCTCTGAAAGAAATTGTGTAATTTACATGCATGAGAAAAGCAACGATGCGAGACCAGTCTTATCTACTGCTGAAAACTCTGGCCATCTGGAAAAATAAAGTTGCTCTGTCAGCACGAATGGCATAAATTCATTTGCAGCCTCAAGCCCGGAACTGGTCATGAAAATGAAGCTCTGGAACGAGCAGTTATACAACCTGTCCCAGGATCTGGCTGATTCACACCTTTTGCAGACATCCCGGTCCAGATCCTGCAGGAAACAGATGATGCCCCCAAACTAGGCAGTTCAGGAGAATTGAATAACAAGGGCTGAGTGCAAAAGTGTGTGCAGGGTGCAAAGAGAAACACAGGGACATGCAATACCTCTGGGGATGAGTAGGGGGTGCTGTTGTCACACCTGGGCTTGAAGGATCCAGGGGCAGAGAGGGGCGGAAGCTGAGCTAGGGCCTTTAGTCCAGGGACACAGCCCAAGAGACTCTATAGACAGGAAGCCAGAGGAATGGATATTTCCTCTTCCCTCTCCTACGTCCTCCTGACCTCCTCCGGCCTCCTCTCACCTCTCCTGCTCCCCGCGGTCACTCCCCTACTCCCACTCCTAGCTCAGGCCACACTGAACGGCCCGAATATCCCCAACACAGTACCCCAGGCCGCTGCATGTGCTCTTCCCTCTACCTGCCACGCCCTTTCTCCTCCCCACAACCCTCACCCCTCGGCATCTCCCCGTAATCTTTACTCTTCCTCAGGTCTCATCCCTGCAATGCCAGGACTCCGTCCTGACCACACACACTCACCACACACACCACGTACAGTTAGGCCTGCCGTGTGCTTCCATAGCTCCTTGCCTTTCTTCCATCATACATGTGGTAGACTAGACTCTGGTGCCAAACTGCCTAGGTTCAAAGCCCCACTCCACGGCTTAGTGGCAAATCGCCTGAACTTTCTGAGCCTCAGTTTCTTCATTTGTAATGAGACATCTCCCTCACTGTCTTGGGAGGTTAAATGAATACATTGGAGATCGAATGAATTAACATCTGGAAAGGCGTGTGGTAAAATCCACATGTGAATTCTACAGTGGGAGACAGGAGGGCGTGCTGTTACTTTCTGTATTTATCACACTACGTAACTGCCTGAACCGTAAGGGGTAGGAGCAAGGAGGAGACACCGTCTTCAGGGACACGCACTGTACTCAAGTTTGCTAAACGGACGATACACCCTCTGTACTCCTTCCACTGTCTGACACTGTCTCGAAGGAGCTGCCACGCCTGGACAACTGGTTTTAAGTGGGAATTATTAATTACCATCAGCACGAACAGGAAATTCTTCCCTACTTTCTAACTAAAGAAGCATGTGAAAGAAGACAGAGAAATGGTCAACGAACACATGAAAAGATGCTCGGCACCGTGAGCCGCCAGGGAAATACCAATCAAAACCACAAGGAGACAGCCACTGCACACCCACTAGGATGGCAATAATGAAAAAGACAGACAATTACGAGCGTTAGGGAGCGTGCGGAGAAACTGGAACCGTCGCGTGTTGCTGGTGGGAATGTAAAACGGCGTGGCCTTGTTGGATAAACAGTTTGGCAGTCCTTCAAGGAGTTAAATATAGTTACCAAAAATCCAGCAATTCCACGCCTAGGGATATGCCAAAATAAATGAAACACATACCCACACAAAACCTTGTGAGTAGCGATGTTCACACATCATTATTCATAATAGTCAAAAAGTGTAAAATGCTCATCAACTGACAAACGTGTGGTAGAGCCATACAATGGAATATTACACAGCCATAAAAAGGAATGCGGCACTGACAAATGCTATACCATGAACAAACTCTGAAACCATTATGCTAAGCGAAAGAAGCCAGACACACAGCGCCACACATTGTAGGATTCCATAAAGAGACAGAGAGGAGATTAGTGGCTCCCTGGGGCTGGAGGCGACAGACTGCTAATGGGTCCAGCATTTCTTTTGGGGAGTGTCGAAAATGTTCTGCAAATAGATACTTGTAATGGCTGCATAATTCTGTGAATATACTAAAAACTATTAAATTGTACACTTTAAAGAGGTGAATTGTATGGTATGTGAATTAGATCTCAATCCGTTTTTTTTTTTTAAGAAGCAATTGAAACAATTGAGCAGTTGCAATGAGCCACGTGGCATGCTAATCGGCTCTTACAGATTCACTCACTGTCTGTAATTTCAAAAAACCCAAGAGAAGCTAAGAGAGTTTTTTGAAAGAGAATCTCGGGATGAGTCTAGGGCGGCCTGAGGGCACAGAGCAGATCTGCAGCAAACGGTTCTCTCCGCCCAGGCTGGCGATCCGCTGAGGGAAGTGTCCGAATAGGCCCGTTGGTAAGAAAGCCTCGGGGAGGAGAGCGGAACGAACTGAAGCCACAAAGGGCCTGTTAACCCCTAAAACTAAACTGGAGCGAAGCGAGGTGCAGGGGCTGCGCTCTTGGGGCAGGAATCGTGGGCACGGTGCAAGGCTGGGCCTCGCGCTGGACGACATCCTGCCCCAAGGAGGGTTTTTGCAAGGCCAAAGCGGGCGGGCCCTGGTAGTTACGCGCACAGACCCTGGACTAGGGCTGCCGCGCTGACTCCGCGCAAACAAGTTTCTTAGCCTCGACGGCCTCAGGCGACTTCACTGGCAAAATGAGGGTAGTAACAGCATCGACCTCAGGGAATTGTTTTAAGAAGTAAGCGCGTTCGTTGTATGGAAAGCACTTAGAACCACGCTGGGACGCCGAAATCGCTCCGGCATCGTGGGAGCTGCTTCCATCGGCTTCGGCATCGGCGGCCCGGCCTGTCTAGAGACGGGGCCCGCGGAACGGCACGGTTCAGGGAGGCGGCGGGCGACCCCCAACATCTCCCCCGGGCGCGGGGTCCACCGCGGCGAGGCCATCTTCCGTCGATCCCGCCCTTGTCGGTGCGCTGGGAGCGCGTGCCTCGCCCCGACTCCGCCACGCACGGGCTTCTCCGGGAGCCCAGTCCCGCGTGGGAGGACCCGGGAAGCCTAAGGGCGCGGACGCTCGCCCCTGGGGCTGCGGGGTTTAGGGTCGGGGAGCCCTGCGCGGGGGGGGAGGGAGGAGCGCGAGGCGCGCGGGGCGGGGCTGGGGGAGGTCCGCCGGGCGCGAAAGGCCTGTCCGGAGAGAGGGAGCGCGGACGCCGGCCGGCCGCGCGGGGAGCGGTACCTGGAGTCGAACTTCTGGCCGTCGGGGAATGTCCCCACGTAGTGGTAGCGCACGAAGTCGCCGCTGCGCACAGTGCGCGGGCACTCGTCGGGCACGAAGCGCCGCTCGATCTGCGGCTCCGTGTCGGAGCCCAGGCCCAGGCCCGCGACCGGCGCTGCCTGCCCGGTCACCCAGAGCAGCAGCAGCAGCAGCGGCGGCAGCGGGGGCCGCCGGCCCCGGGCCCTGAACGCCATCGGGGGAAGCGAGGAGAGGAGCGCGGGGCGGGCGCGGAGCCGGCGAGGGCGCGCGGAGCTCCGGCGGCGCGGGGCGGGCCTGGGCGCAGCTGCGTTTGCAAACGTGGAAAAGGCTCCCGGCGCTCCCGGAGCGGCAGCGGCCACCCCCTCTCCTCCGCCCCCCGGCCACATCCGAGCGAGGGGAGGAGCCGCGGCCGCGCGCGGGGCCGGGCCCGATGCGCCCTGCACCGCCCCGGCGTGGCCGGATCCTCGGAGCCCGCTGGCCCGCGCCGGAACAGGGCTGGCAGCTGCAGGAGGGACCCGTCCCCGGGGAGAGATTGTGAACTCCTCGGGACTGGGCTTTGGGCCAAAGTTGAGAAAAAAAAAAAAAAAAAAGCGTTTGCTGCCTAAGCAGACCCGCTGGTGACCGCCTGTCCCTGGAGACTCCGGATTTAGGACCACGCCAGGCTCCTACGTGGCCCTAGATCCAATTACCCGTTACTGCTTTGGGGAGGGAGAGAAAGTTAGACTTTTACTTACTTATTTTTTTGGCGTAGTTACAAGTGTGGATTCCACATTAAAAGAGAAAAACCATTCTTCAGGAGTTTTTCTTTTTTTTCTTTTTCAGGAATTTCTTTTAATACTTAGAGAAAGGGGGCAGGCAGGTGCTGTGAGACTCCCTCGACAGTCGGACAGCTGCGAATTTTAAGTTGCCAAATGTTGAGTGTTCCCCAGGCCATCAGGATGTACTGTGAGCGGACTTAATAGCAAACACTCCACAGGGTCTCACACGGGAGGCTACGCCCGGGAGGACTTCACGCCAGAGACCCAGATGCTGCGAGAACTTCACTGGAGAAGTTAAATGCACTTAGCTTAGAATCGGCTATTCTTATTTATTAAAACCGTACCAATAGAAGCAAGTCACCAAAAGTTTCTCCGTTTATTTCGGAAGTATCAACCGATGGTCGTTGGCGCCAACGGGAATTCCCAGTTTGGCGTGGTGCAGCGAAGAAGGAAACTTTCCTCACTGCACATAGCTCAACTGTGAAATAGCGGGGCCTGAGAACAGCACCGCGGTGGAACATCTCAACAGCGTGACAGCTCGACTGTGAAACAGCACGGCTAGCTGCGAGGCGGCCCCCCGGGGCCAGGTGGCCCTTGGTGAGGCCCCTCTCAGGCTAGGCAGCTCTGCTCTGGCTCTGCTCCCTTCACCTACATTCTGCCCCCTCCCCTTTGCTCTGTCGCGGACCTGCCTCTGATGGCAGGACCACAGCTCAGGCAGGCAGTTCAGTGCAGGAATGAAGTGAAATTTGCATTAGAGGCCCCTGTGTAGAAACAGCAGCTAGGCTGCTTTTTGAAAATTTGAGACCAGTTGGCTACCAGGAGCCCTTCTTAGTTAGGTATCTTCTTTCGCAGGGTCCACAGAAGCAAACAATCCTGATACCAAAAATGTGGCAAAGATAGCAAAAGAGAGAAAGAAACTTGGTACTAATCTAGCTTATAAATATAGATGCAAAAATACTAAATAAAATGAGCAAATTGAATTCATCAATTTATTAAGGAAATAACATATCTAACATGTGGACTACCTAAGTGACCTTCAGTAAGTTAATTAACAGTCACAGTATTCTCTGAAATGAACATAGAACAATTATAAATTATTTTAGATCTTACTAGATCCCAGAATCTAATGAGAAACATAGCACTAAAGAAATGTTCATTGTTTCTATTAGAGCTTATTCTAATGAAACTAAAAACCTGTCAATTCATCCTATTAACCCTTTTAGTCTATATGGCTTGGGTCAAGCTGATCCCACCCCTGGGAATTAGAGTGGGCCAGTCAGAGTACTGCATCTCCTTGACCACCATGATTATCTCCATGACAGGTACATTGCCCTTGCTAAGCTAGTGTGTATAATATGTAAAAGTGTAATTGGAACTGAGAAAGTTTTCTTTCAGCTGGGGCTGCTAGGTTGTTAGCCATCTTTGCCCTAAGAGGGAACCCACATGAGAATGAAGCAATACAAAGGAAAGTGAAACTAAGAAAGAGAAATTGCTAACTATAACATTTCAGCACCTAGATCCAGCCATTCCTGAAGTTCCACCCTATGACATTTCACATATGTGAAACAATAAACTCCTTTATTGTTTTTCTTAAAAGTTTGATTGGAAAGTTGGTCTGTCGTTTTCAAAAGTCTTGACAAATGCTTGCTAAAATGGAGTTACCAATCCTTGGGTCTTCTTGCCAAGATCAAATCATTGTGTTAAGCAAATATCTGAACAATCAAAACTCAATTTTAAGTGTGAGAAACCCAACTCAAATGGTTTCTGCATAAAAGTATATCCTAAGGTTTTTATATTATTTGCTTGTTGCTATGAGGTCACTGTTTGTGAAGAATGGTGGTATCTTTTCTTTTTATCTTTTCCTTCTTTTGGCCGAAACAAAGCCTCCCCAAGAGGGGAGGAACGATTCTGGTTGTTTGGTTGATGTGAGCCTCTTAGATGTATCTCTGACATGCACCATGGAGTCACCTGACCAGAGGCGAGGGGTGTTTTGGCAGTGGAGCCTGGCCTAACATCTCTCTCTTTATGAGTCTCGGAGCCACTTCATGTGATCTCTCTCCATGACTAAGTTTGGGCCTCCTCATAGCATGGTGGCCTCGGGCCAATTAGCTTACATCCCTGAAGGCTTCAGGAAGGAATATTTAAAAAGAACCAAGAGGAAGCTATATGACCTTTAGTAATCTCAAAAATGATGAGGCATCCTTTCTACTACTTTCTCCTGGTTACAAGCAAATCACTGAGGTTGGTCTAAATTCAAGGAAAGGGGCATAGATAGACTCACCTCTCCACAGGAGGAGTGTCAAGGTCATTTGTAGACAAGTGAGATGGAAAATTAATGCAGCCAACTTGCATAATACAATTTGCCACAAAAAATGAAGTCATGTTACATTTTAAATCACAACATTGAGTTGTTGATTTACAGTAGGAGACATACCTATTGACCCCAATACTCAGATCTGACCGAAAGGCGTATCTCATGTTAGAATCTGACGTGGTGCACTATCAGAATGCTTCTGGGCGAAAACGGCAGCAGCAGAGGCGCCTGGCTAGTCTTGATTTCCTTTGGGATGGGGCCAAGTTCGGTCAATTTTGCACCTTATTCCAAATGGCACATATTTCTCTAGCGACCAGAACACTCGTGTGTTAGAGTTTGTGTTTTTAGTGGAAAATGCTATATATTCTTCTTGACTAAATGGGAATGTCCTGCAAGGTGTTTACAGGCCACTGTTGGCCCAGGTACCATTGAATGTCTGCTCACTATGTAAAGTTAAAACAATTAATATAACTCCACATATCACATACACTTTCAAAACACAACCTTGTTAAAGACCTAACACTTTTGCGTCCTGGCTCATGACTTACCAGCTCTGGCTCCATGGGCATGTAACTTAACTCTGTGGGTTCTTCCTTATCTATAAAATTAAGATAATATATAAGGGTCGTAACTTATTATTAAGTTTTTAAAGACCAAATCAACTATTAAGGGCTTAGCTCAATGACTGGCCCATAAAAAACGCTCAGTGTATGTTAGTTTTTCACTTTCAGCGCTCAAACCTTGTCTAAAGACCATACACACTGTTTTAACCAAGGATCGCATGCTCTAGAAAACTGGAGAATTCCTATGGGGAGCCTTCTTTTCTTCAGTCCTGGAGGAATCCTCTAACACACACAGCGGCTCCCGCCTGTCTGGCCACTAGGGGACACAAAGACGCCTTGCACAGGTTCCCGGCCCCAGGGCCGCAGACCGCGAGGGGAGGCGCGCGGCCGGGAGGTCCCCGGCGGCGGGAAGGGCTCGCCGGCGCCCGCCGCCCGCATGCTCAGCCCCCGGCCGCCGCCAGGGGGCGCGCTCCGACCTCCGGCAACGGCCGGCCTGGCGCCGCGGGCCGTTGCTCCGAGCGCGGACTGGAGGCCGCTCCGCGGGGAGGCGGCACCGCGGGCCTGTCGGGAGGCGGGGACGCGCGGCCGCGGCGGGGACGCCGGGCTCTGCCGGCGGGCCGCGGGGCGGCGGCGGGAGGGGGCGCTGCGGGGCCGGGCGGGCGCGGCGCGGAGGAAGTGCCGTCTTGGCCGCCGCCTCGGCCGTGCCGCGGGGCCGCCGCAGCCGCGCGGGCCGCGATGTCGTCCCGGTCCGGGCGCGACGACGCGGGGGCCGGGGCGGCGCGACGGGCGCGGGAGCCGCCGGAGCAGGAGCTGCAGCGGCGCCGGGAGCAGAAGCGGCGGCGGCAGGACGCGCAGCAGCTGCAGCAGCTCAAGCACCTGGAGTCCTTGTGAGTCCCCGGCGAGCCCGGGCCCCCGCGGGCAGGGTCGTGCGGGCGCGCCGGGCGGGGCCCTCGGGGACCCGCGAGCGGGCGGGGGGGCCCGGCCGCCGGCTCCGGATCGCGGGCGGCGCGCGCGCTCGGCCCGCAGCCGTCCCTGGGCGGGAGGGGAGGTGGGCCCCGCCCCCGAGGCTCCCCGGGCGCGCGCGGGCTGGGGGCGCTGCGGGAGCGGGGCGCGGGTTGCGGGGCTGCGGTCCGCGCGCCGGAGTTTGGCGGCGGCTCCGCTCGGCGCTCAGTGTCACGGGCACCTGCCTACCAGGCGCTCAGTCTGCATTTGGGGGCTGGATACGCGGGAAGTGCCGCTGAGCGCGTTGGTCCCTGTCCTTTTACGGTGTTTAGGTCACAGGGCCCACTACGAACCCGATATAATCTCTTTTCATTTTTTGCTCTTAATAAGGGATGAGAAAACCCAGTCCTATAACGTGAGCGTGGTAAGGGTAGAATAGAGTGGGGTGAGGTACTTGTCCCTAACTAGTGGTAGGTAGGTAGGTGGCTGTCAGGTGGAAGAGTGTAGAAGCGCTTAAACATCGGGTGGGAAGTTGGATTGGTAGCTTTAGAAGGCAAACTAAATTTGGTGTTCACTGAATTATTTAATGGCTCTAATAGTTTCTGTTTCAGGCGCTGAAACAATCACATAAGGAAAGGCCGTCAAAGGGTTAAAATCCTTCCTAATTAACCTTCCTGGAGCTTTGACATAAAACACATTGCGTTGTTGGAGCCTTGGCCTGCTCTTTTCAGTGTGGCCACTGAGCTGAATGTCACCTCAATGATTTCAGGATACAGACGTTTGTTTGATTGCTGGCATCTACAGTCCTGGCCCCTTCAGGGCACTTTGTAGCTCTCTCTCTCTCTCTGCCAAATTAAAGATTTGTTGCCCAATACACAATTAGGAAGAGAATATTTCTCCCCTTGTACATAAATTTATTCTCGTTCCTACACGGAGCATGTTATTACAATCTGAATGATTTAACAGTAGGCTTCTCACTTTTACAAAATCATGGGCCTCCACCAACATTTTTAAATATTAAGAATTAACTTCAAGGATACATGTAGACTTCTTGACTGTCAGAACACAGAAGCCAAACTGCATGTAAACCTACCCCATTTCCAAATCTACTCTATTTAGTAGTTAATTAGTTTCAATAAATGTGAAGGATTGTCTTTTGTGATGTTAATGAATTGTTTATCCCTTAGAAAAAAACCATCAACCCCCTTCCTTTAAATTTGTGAAAACAATTGTAAAATGGACTTTTTAGGCAATGCCATTGCTAATAATAGATTTCAAAACATGTAGTTCCATCACACTTTTTTCCATCTTGGCAAGAACAGTCACATGTTTTTCAGGAATTTGGGTTTCAATCCGATCGGCCATATGTTGTTGTTTATACAACTCCCGTGGCTCAAAGAGCGGGCGATTACATCTGTAGACTGTCCTACCAAACCCCCTTCGGTCTCTGTGCATAAAGTGCGCCATTAATGTGTGTAATGAATGGCCGCAGCCGAACTGTATCACTTTCCCCCATGTATGCAGATTTCCGGTGTTCTTGCTAATTTATGGCATGTCGTGCCTCCGCTTTGTGCTGGAAGGTATTCTCGGCATTTGCTTTGGGAAAGCTCTGTACCACACCAGGAACCTAAGTCTGTTCGTGCCCCCGCTGCTTACGGCACAAACTTCATGGGGCACTTCCTGTTCCGTCCACTTAGAAAAGCCCTGAAATATGTCATTTATCACCCAACAAGTTTTCTCCCACTTCTGTTGGATCCAGGTCTTGGCCTTTGTGATGCTACTGCTCCAGTCTTGTACCTGCTCCTTTTTTGTAGGAGGAAAATATCAATTTTTTAAAGAGCTAATGTGGGGATTTTTATTCCTGAAACAATTACAGAAATAATGTTAATTTTTAAGACAAAAGGTCAGCTAATATATATCTACAGCAGGTATGAACTCCTAGTAGTACGTTTGGGCTTCATTTTTCTTTCTTAGTTCCTAGATACCCTTGGTTTTTCTTTCAGAGATATATTAACCTGGGCCTGTACCCACATAGCCGTAATGAAGATATCATTGATTTTATGTTTCTTTTGTAATAAAAAGCTCTTTATAGGTTAATGTGTGTGCACATGAATGTGAATAGAATGAAAAATCAAAGGTCTCTGCCATTTATGATCCTTAGTTCCCCTCCCCAGAGGCAAGCATGTAACCAGTTTCTTAGGTATCCTTCCAGAGATAGCCTATCTATGTGCTATATACGTCAAGGTGTGTGGGTATATGGCCATATATACTCTTCTTTTCCCATAGGCACGAATAGAAGCATACCAAATACACTGATTTGTTTTGCTCCCTGCTTTCTCCTCTTTTTTTTTTTTTTTTTTAATTTTATGGGGATTGCCCCATACCCGTATCTAATTCACTCTTTTAATATTTATTATTAATGTCGTTCTGGCGATAAAAGTAATACAATTCGTTTTTAAAAACTTGGAAACTTAGCCAGCCCTGCTCTCGCCATCTGGGTGCAGCAGCGTTGAAACTCCCACATGCCCACGATTCCGGAGTCAAGACCTGACTTTAAACCAGTCGCAGTGAGCACACGTCCTCAAGAAAATGTTCCTGTGGAGGCCCTGAACAGACCTGGGGTGTTCGATTGCCCTGTATATTTTTTTCATTCTCATATGTATGAGTTTTGGTCTCTTAGGCATTCAGAATTAAAGCCAAACACCCATGTAGCGTGTTTAATAGTCCATGGTGTGCAAATACTTAAAAATGAGCATGAGCATTTGGTGCTGATTTTCTAGATGTGGAATCCGGAAGCCTTTTCCAGCAGTTCCGGCAGTGATGGAAAGTACAAATGAATTGGGAGCGTAGGCATGACTTGTACCCTCAGGACCCTGGCAAAGGGCAAGTGGGTCCCCCACACAATCATTCATGTCCTTAATCTAGCAGCATCTTTATTAAATGCCGCCTGACGTCCAGGCCCTGTGCAGGGATCCTGCACACAGAGTCCAGCAAGGTCAGGACAGGCATAGAGGGCGGTCAGAGAGCTGAGGAGCAGAAGGCAGCCCTCAGGGTAGGCTCCGCTGTGGGCAGTGGGATGGGAGGATCTTGAATCTGGACATCATGCAGAGAAATGGGAGGGGGAGCCTCTGGGAAGCCCCCCCCCACCCCCCCCACCTTCCCCCCCAACCCCCTCCCCGCTCTTCTGCCCCACCCATGTTAGAGCAGAGCACTCAGCCTTCCCCCCATGAGCGTCTTCAGTGCTGTGTACGTGGGGGTTACCCTGGGTAAGCAACCTGACAACTATGACAGTTGGGAACTATAATTAACTCACAGTCTTCTTACCTCACAATTTCCCTGAAGTCTCTTGCTTTCCCTTCTTCCAAAACTACCATCATTGAGCTGAAACACCCGGCTCGTTACTAGTGCAGTGGATTTAAGTTCTAGATCTCAGCAGGATGTGGTACAGCATCAGTTTATTTACACGTGATCTCTGGAGTGCTGGGCATATTTTATTAACCGTTGTAGATGTAATGTAGTTTTAAGTTTTTATTAAAAATATCCTTTTAATTTTAGCCTGCAGGTGCTTTTTGCTCATTAAAATGTGTTGTACCTCTGTTAATGAGATTGACTGTGGGTTTTTTTCCCCCCTTTCTAGTTATGAAAAACCTCCTCCTGGGCTTATCAAGGTCAGTGTGAAGTTTCTGCTTTGGGCTCTTCATAGACATATCAGACTCAGTAACCTGTTATGCAAACAGTTGCATAAGGTTTTGAACCTCTTGTTATGATAGCCCTGTTTCTTCCCTGCAGATGCCGATCAGACGCTGGGGCTTAGCCACCAGCCTGTGCCTTTGTAGAAATTTACTCAGCTGTGTGTCTGTTCCTTAAGAAAGGCCGCAGGCCCACGTCTGCTCCTCAGGACCCTCCCCTTCTCTCTCACTGGTGACAGCATCTTCTCAAAGCTCTGCTGTCCGGTGCCGACTCTCTGACCCCCCTGGTGCTGGTTCCTTGAAGGTCATGGGCTTAGGGAACAGTGGCCTCTGAAGCTCATCCATCCAGCCTCCCAGGGTGCAGGAGCTCCTCCTCCAGCACCCCGGCCAGTGTGGTCTCTCTCTAATCTCTCTCTGCAGGACTGAGACTTAGAGTAGTTCAAGGCCAAAAGGTATCTTTTCTGTTTGCTTAATTTCAATTTAAAAAAAAAAAGATTTCAGAAGACAGTTTCCAATATAAATTTAATACTCATGGAAGCTAAAACATAGAAAAGGTCCTTGACTGTAAATGTGGGTATTCAGTGGTGAAGGCGTGTATCAGAGACACGGCATGTGTGACAGCGGCCTTCAAGGTCTAATAAGCCATTTTAACATAACGCGCCGTTTTTATTATCCAGCTAGCCTTGTTCGCTCTAATTCTCATATCCTGCCTCATGCCACAAAGATTTTGAGGTAGTAAACCGTTTTCGGTCTTCGAGTCTAATTCACAGTAGAATTTTGAGCTCGCGGGTCACTCCCACACCAAGGACAGGTTTCCATTCTGCTTCACCAGTGACTTCTCTGGAAGAACCGCTGCTTCATTCGTGCGATTCGGTTCTTCTGGTCCCTTCCTCTCCGTTTCTGCTGTCAGGTCTCGTTTGTCTTGCTAGTCCTTGGGGCCCTCGGCCCACGGGGAAGGCAGGCCACGCTGTGTTCTGAAGGGGGGGCGGGGCGGGGGGTGAGGGTGCCAGGCTTCCGTGCCATGTCGCTGACACGCCGTTTCCTCGTTTAGGAAGATGAGACCAAGCCGGAAGACTGTATACCAGACGTGCCAGGCAACGAGCACGCCAGGGAGTTCCTGGCTCACGCGCCGACCAAGGGGCTTTGGATGCCCCTGGGGAAGGAAGTCAAAGTGATGCAGTGTGAGTGCGCAGGGTCCGGCGGCACGTCGCACGCCACGACTTGCGACGCGGGTGTCTCTCTGTAACTGGTTCTCGCCACCGCGCGGTTAGGGTCACGGCCTCATCTCTGTTTTTCTCATTGGGAAGCCGCCGTGCACGTGTCAGTAAGCGGTGATGGTGGCGAAAGCTCTGCCCCCAGGGCGTCCGACTCCAGGGGTGGCCTTGGCGCAGGCCCGGAGCGGCCTTCGAAGTCCCCCCGGCGGCCCTGTGCTGCCGACGGAAAGGCCCTTTGGGTTAGAAACGCCTGGGGGGCCGGGGCGCCCTGGAGGGCGGGTCCCTCCGGGTGCTGCCTCGGTCGGTCCCCCGCGATCGGTGCTGAGGTTTCATTGGCGTGAGCCGAGCAGAGCTGCGGGCCACCAAGGGGCGCGTGGAGCAGGCGGGGCGCTGCGGGCACCTCCCGCACACCCCGAGCGGCCGCCCCTTCGCCGGCGTCAGGTGGCGTTTGAAGAGAGGGCGCTGCTGCCTCTTTAAGATGCTTGTTTGCACAGAGATTCATCGTGCACATGATTAAAATAGCAGTTCCCAGTCTCCTTTTCTCCATTCCCAATTGAAGCTCTTTTGGTTGGTTGTTTTGATATTTATCTTCATACGTCTAAAGATCATGCTTGTATTATATATATTGATTTTTCAGGTTCAGACATTATCTTGTCGTAAACAGTAACTCTGAGACCAGCGTCTGTAATCTTCCTAATTAGGCTGGTTAGGTTTTCTCAGCAAAGTCGTTTCCTGCCAAAGATGAAGGCCACGTTGCTTGTTCCCGGACCGGTTTCGGGAACAGGGCTGTGAAGCCTCAGCTTGCGGCAGTCAGTCGTTCGCGTGTCCTTCCCGTGTGCATCGCCTCCCACTGTGCTGACGACCCTCTCGCCTCCTCCAGAGAACGAGCCTCCCTTGTGCCAGGATCAGGGACAGATGCAAGCCATGAAGAGAGTACTCTTCAGAAACCAACCATGCTGGCACCCAGATCTTGGACTTCCCATCTCCAGCACTGGGAGAAAATAAATGTCTGTCGTTTAAGCCAGGGGCAGGCTGAGCCGAGACGCCAGCATCCTGCAGTTTCCTTTAGCCTCTTCCTGTGCTGGATCTCCTGTTTCCTGTATGTCGAGCCATCTTCTTTGTTGTTACAGTTTCTTATGGCGGAGTGTATCCACCCATGGCTTCCTTTGAAATGGCTTTTTAGGAGATAAAACGTTCAACACTGGAAGCATCTTCATTTTACAAATGCTTTAATTTGCCAGGGTATAGAATGCTCGGTTAAAATCAATTTTCTTAATATAATCTTATATGTAGAAAACCCTAAAGATGCTACAAAAAAAATATTGGAGCTAATAAATGAATTTGGCAGAGTAGTAGGATACAATGTCAACACGCAAAAGGCAGTTGCATTTCTATACGCTGACAATGAACAATCTAAAAAGAAACTTACAAAACAATAGCATCAAAAAGAATAAAATACTTAGGAATTAACTTAACCAAGGAGATGAAAGATTCGTACAATGAAAACTATACAAAGTGCTGAAACTAATGAAAGATGACATAAATAAATGGCAGCACTTCCCACGTTCATGAATTGGAAGACTTAACACTGTTAAGATGTCAGTACTACCCAAAGAGGTCTCCAGAGTCAATACAATTACTATAAAAATCTCAATGGAATTTTTTGCAGAAATAGAAAATCCCATCTTAAAATTCATATGGAATCTCAAAGGACCCCAAATAGCCAGAAGAATCTTGGAAAAAAATAAAAATAAAACTGAGGGACTTACACTTCGTGATTTCAAACTTACTATAAAGCCATACTGATCCACACAATGTGGACCTAGCATAAAGGCAGACATGTAGACCAATGGAATATAATAGACAGCATAGAAATAAATTCTTATTCAAATGGTCAAAAGACTTTTGACAAGAGTGTCAAGACCATTAAATGGGAAAAGACAGTTTTTTCAACAAAAGGTACTGGGAAAACTGGATATCCATATCCAAAAGAATGAAGTTGGACCCTTATCAATACCAGGTACAAAAATTAATCCTAATTGGATTAATGTAAGACCTAAAACTATAAGACTCTTAGAAGAAAATATAGGGCAAAGATGCACAGAATTGGTTTATAATGATTTCTTGGATAAAACAGCAAAGGCACAGGAAACAAAAAAAAATTTTGACTTCATGAAAAAAACAATAAAAGATGTTACTAAAGTAAAAAGCAACAACGGAATGGGAGAAAATATTTTTCTAATCATATATCTGATAAAGGAGTATATGCAAAATGTATAGAGAACTGCTAACTCAGCAATAAACAACCTGATTAAAATTTGGCAAAGGACTGTGAATACACATTTCTCCAAAGAAGATATACAGGTAACCAATAAAACCCCGAAAAGATGCTCAACATTCACTCATCATTAGGGAAATGCAAATTACAACCACAATGAGAAAGCACCTCACACCCATTATGATGGCTACTATCAAAACAAAACAAAAGTTGACAAAAATGTAGAGAAATTGGAAACTTTGTGTAGTTTGTTGGAGGAAACGTAAAATGGTACAACCGCTACGGGAAAAAATGTTGCGGTTCCTCAAAAAATTCAAGATAAAATGACCGTGTTATTCAGCCATTCCACTTCTAAGTATATGCCCAAAAGAACTGAAAATAGGGCCTTGAAGCGATATTTGGACACCCGTTTTCATAGCATTATTCACACTACCCAAAAGGTAGGAGGAAAGCGTCCGTCAACAAGTGGTATACACACAACGATGGAAGATTATTCAGCCTTAACAAGGAAGGAAATTCTTACATATGCTACAACATGGATGAACCTTGAGAACAGTATGCTAAGGGAAGTAAGCTAGTTATGAAAAGACAAACACCATGATTTCACTTAAATGAGGAAGTTAAATCATAGTGACAAAAAATAGAGTAGTGAATGCTGTCTATTCACGGGGCGAGGTGGGGACGGGGAGTTATTCAATGGGGATGGTTTCAGTTTTACAAGACGAAGAGAGTTATGGAGATGGAAGGAGACGATGGTAGGTTTTATGCTCCTCCTACAGGCATACCTCATTTTATTGTGTTTCGCTTTATTGCACTTCACAGATTTTGCGTTTTTTTTTACAAATTGAAGACAAGACCCTCCTCCAGCAAAAAGATTACAACTTGCTTTATTGTGATACTTGCTTTATTGCTATGGTCTGGAACTGAACTCACAATATCTCTGAGGTATGCCTGTATTTTACCACAATTTAAAAAAAATTAGAACAGTTCAGAGTGGTAAGTAGAACTCCAGTGCTGGTTTGAACTGTGCGGGTCCACTTATACATGCATTTTTTTCAATACTGTAAATGTATTCTCTCTTCCTTATGATTTTCTTAATAACATGTTCTTTTCTCTAGCTTACTTTATTGTAAGAATATAGTACATAATACATGTAACATATAAAATATGTGTTAGTCAAGCGTTCAGGTGATCTCAGTAAGGCTTCTAGTCAACAGAGGTGAAGTATTGGGAGTGTCAAAAGATATATGCGGATTTTCGGCTCGGGTTAGGGCCGTTTGAGGGGCTCCGAAACCCAGCTTTCCCCCTTCAGTAATTGCAAGGCTGCTGGTCTTTAAGACTTGTGGAAGTGATGAGAGAGAGTTAGGGGTCGGTCCAGGTAAAATGGCAGAAACCCTGCTGTTCTCACCAATGTTCACTAGCTTTTTTTGAATTAATGCTCTTCGGATTGTGTCAAGCCTTTGGTTAATTTCCAGGGTTTCAAATAGTTTGATTTGGGCAAATTCGGAGGAACAGATTTATGGAGGTTGTCACTTGACCATTCTTGAGCTACTTACTTCCTGGCTTGTTCTTTTTGAAAATAATTCTCTTATCACTTTTACAGTCTCTCAGGAAGGGAATGAAAGCAGATAAATGTGTTTAGTCTGACATCTTTACCCCAAAGTCTACAGCTTTTTTTTTTTTTAAGTTTGAAAACCACTACTCTTTCATGAGGTGGTTAGTTGCATTTCACTTACCATTTTATAGTTATTTGCACTGACTTTGAAAATACGAGTGTTTGGATTGGAATCAGAGTTAGATTTGCCAAGAAGTAAATAAAACTCGAGCTTCAGGGCCCCATGGTCGGACCTTCCGAAGGTCTGCAGGGCCTGCAGCGATGTGTTCAGGTAGTCATGATTTTGTAAAATTTGCCTAGGCAAGATTTTTTTCTTTTCCTAAAGAACCCTTGTCCCCCAAATAATTTAAGCTCAGGCCCCACAAAACTTGGACTCATCCAGATGTGATGAAAGATACATATACATGTACTGTACATATCTTTATTCATTTTATTGATTGTAATGTTACCTAGAACAGTGGTTCTCAAACTTTAATATGTCTACAGACCACCAGTAAACCTTCTGAAATTCAAGTATCTGTCCATATTATTTCTGGGGTGGGCCTACTGCTCTGCATGTCTAATAATCTCTCACGTGATGCCGATTTTCTAGGATCTTTCACGGATCATTCACTGATTGCCTTTGCTTTTAGAATTGGAGTTTAATGAGGAAAAACTTTAATATGGTCTACTGATTGTTTGTCTTCATCAAATGAAACTATGTTATCTTACAGAAATATTTCCTTTTTTCTTTGTTTTTAGGTTGGCGTTGTAAACGGTATGGTCACCGAACAGGCGACAAAGAATGCCCTTTTTTTATCAAAGGCAACCAAAAGTTAGAACAGTTCAGAGTAGTAAGTAGAACCCCACCATGTCCATTTACATTTATCAGGGATAGTGAATATCAAGAATCAGGCTCGCAGCGTGAACTGCAAGTTCGCATAAAATGCATTCCCAGCATATTTGGTGCTATCTGCATCTCTGTTGAATTACATTTGTGTGATAGAGCAGTTCACTAACAAAAAACTAACTTATCGTTCAAGTGTTATTCGCTCATGCCTTGGGAACACTGCTTCTTTTACTGAAGCCGACACTGTTAAGCACTTTTTTACTTACTATGTAAAAAAAGTTTCATAACTAAAATCAGGTTTTAGCTTCCCAGTCTTCGTCTAAAGATTAGATATCTTTAAATTATAAGTTATAAGTGTGTACGTAAATTATATATGCTGTTTAGATGACAGTAAAATATATCTCCTTCCCTCACTTTGATAGAGTCACTTCCCAGAAGTGTTAATTCCCCATTCAGTACCTGCTGCCAAGTGGAATATGCTGCCGTGCAGGTACGCCGAAGCTATCAGCCTATGCCAAACCGGGGTCCACAGACATTCTCCAAAGTTTCTTAGACATTTAAAATATTTTAATTTTAATTTTTTAATAATCTGAAGTAATTTTTTTTTGGCTCAGTCATTTCGCTTCTAGGTTGAATGTCAATTTTTATAGGTACCAGTCAACCCCCAGGCCGTGGACTGGTACTGGTCCTGGTACTGGTCCTGGTAGGCTGTTAGGAACCAGGCCACACGGCAGGAGGTGAACGGAGGGTGAGCGAAGCTTCACCTCTATCTGTAGCCGCTCCCCAGCGCTGGCATCACCACCTCAGCTCCGCCTCAGATCACCAGGCATTAGCTTGTCGCAGGAGCACCGGTCCCTGGTGCCAGAAAGGTTGGGGACTGCTGCTGTAGAACATAGTTTGGTGATAAATCTCAAAATCTTTAAACGTACTTTTTTTTTTTTTCCTAAGAATTTACCTTGAGGATACAGGAAAACATCAATATATACACAACTGATTATGTATATACAAAGATAGCTCGTACAAATATAAACAAAAAATGGAAACTAAAGAAAAATAAGAAACGACTTAATAGTCTGACACATCAACATAAATTACTGTGACAAGTTATTGAGCCATTGGGAGTTACATTTTCGGAGAGTGTATAATATCAGGAAAACGCTCATGACAAAAGTGAAAAGCAGTGGAGCTGTATATATAAAGTGATTATAATTTTTCATAAATTATTAAAAATGAAGGAAAAACCAAATGTTAATAGTAATTATCTCTGGGTATTGAGGTAATAGATTTTTTTTTAACATCTAAAATTTTTGGTAACATCTAAAATTTCTACAATAAACATCTTTTTTTTTTTAATTGAGATAATTCATGTATAACATTTCCCATAAATGCATTCTTATTTCTAAGTAATTCAAGTCACATTAAATTATCTGTACTTCTGATATGCTTCCCGACTTTAGGGTACTTACCATATATTTTTCTGTACTATAAATGGTACACTCATATATCATCTTATAACTCAATCGTGTTTTTAACTCTTCTCTCTTAGTCATCTATCCATACAGGACAAAGAATTACCTCAATAATTCTACTTCGAGTAGTAGTTCCTGATTCCACCATGCTGCATTTCCTTATAAAAGATATTTAAATTGTATCCTATATTTTCCTAATTGGAAAGTCTGTTTCACAGCCTCAGTGAGTTTGTAGTGATGGTGACCCTGAGGAAGAATCACAACATGTTGAACAAAAAACTATACCAAACTGGAAAAAATAACTGGTTTTAGTAACATAGAGATAGAATTTTTCTTTAACTAACAGTCCGTGAAGACTAATCCAACCTTAACCTTCTCTAACCCCCAAGGCGCATGAAGATCCCATGTATGACATCATACGCGAGAATAAGAGACATGAGAAGGACATCAGGTGAGGCCGTCCTGATAACGATGCCCTCTTCACCTCTTAAAGTAGGTTAAGTTGGAAATAACCGTTCCAGAACAGAGGAGTGCTTTAAGAAATGTGGCACTTTAACTGTGAAACACGGGGGGGGGGGGGGGGGGTGAGCAGGTCGGCCCGTTCTGCTTGGGTTCGCCCCACGCACTGGGCTTGGCCCAGGCCACTCACGCCGCTGACGGGTGATGTTGGCAGCCCAGGTTGTGCTGCCCGGTTCTACCCTGGGACTGAGTCTCTCTCACGTGATCTAGTGTATCCTCTCCAACGTGTTTAAGGATCTGAGCCATTGTTCAAAATTATTCCTAGACATGAGTAAAGGCGGAGAAAACAGGAGGGTTTCCCCCCCCGCCAAATGGTGATATCGAGCCATCACTGTTGAGGAGGTAGATTACCTAATATGAACTTGCGCAGTGGGAGAAAGATTTAGGAAACTATGTACCTGTTAGAACTTATAATAGTGAGGACTACAGAACATGCAGAAATATTTTGGAAGATGAAAATAATGCAAAATTCCTTATACACTCGTTACAGTCCTGTAAAAAGGCACGCACGTGGACAGGAATGGGGAAAACCTGCAAAAATAAAAATAAGTACTGTGTTTAATGAGGTCGTTATTTGTGACCTTTTTGTTATTACCTTCACTACTCTTATATCTAAAAAAAATTTTTTAAGTTGTTACAGTTGATGGTTCTTTGACCAATCTTAAATGTTTAGGATACAGCAGTTAAAACAATTACTGGAGGATTCCACCTCGGATGACGATGGGAGCAGCTCCGGTTCCTCAGACTGTAAGGAGAAACAGAAGAAAAAGAAGAAAAAGGAAAAGCACAAGAAAAAGAAAAAAGAGAAGAAAAAGAAGAAAAAACGGAAGCATAAGTCTTCCAAGTCGAATGAGAGTTCAGACTCGGACTGACGGGCGCTTGGCGCGCTCAGCAGCCCCGCCTCGGGTCAGACTGCGGCCCATGCAGAGGAACGTGGACTCGGAGGGGACCGGCAGAGGAGGAAGGGTGTCTGGCGTCCCCGTGTGAATTCTCACTCACCTTCCAGTGACGATGTGACCACAGGAGAGTGAGTTGCTGGCTCCAGAGATCGGCAGATTTCGGGCAGGAGAGCTCTTTTCAGCACCGTCCTTGCTGGTCATCGTGGTCGTGATGCCTTAGGAATGTCAGGGTGGCCGGACCAAGGGATCCCTGAGGACGCTCCCCCAGGTGCTGTCACCCTCCACAGTGAGGCTACTGAATCCCACAGACTTCAGCCTTGGCCTTTCTCTGTCGTTGGGGATAATAAAAGGTCGTTCTTCTATTTATTTAAAAAATACTAATTTATTTTTGAATCATAACATACTTATGTGGTCCAAAATTAAAAAGTGCATTACATTCAATCATAAAAATCTTCGTCCTCTCCCCTCGCCCTCAGTTCCCTTCCCAGTTTCTTGTGAAGTCATCCAGAAATATTTTACATATCATAAGCATTTTGTTAACATAATTGTAGCACACTATACACATTTGTTGGCATAATATTTCTTTTTCATTTTTTAATGCATCCGCATAAAGCATGTCGGGCCTTGCTGCACACCAAAGGCCTGTTGTGTTCATAAACCCCCAGCATGCTTTTTTTTTTTTTTTTTGCAAGGAGGGGTAAATATCATATAATAACAGTGAAAAAAATCACATATTTAACTTGCTTAGATCTTATTGCCCCTGTCCCATGCTTATTTTTATTCCTAGAATAATTGACTCTAAAAAAATATTAAGGATAAAGGGATTTGTATACATCTCAGTATACATCCTCATCCTGTTGGCTAAGCACAGACCACCTGAAAACTTCTAGCTTTGTGCTGCAGCCAAGGCAGCTCAGCAGGCGAGGGTGGTGCCTACAGTTAGGGAGGGTGGTGTCTGTTCTTTGATGAGCCGAAGCAGTTGGATCCTGCTTGTGGGCAGGTTCCTCCCTCTCCACCAGGGTCTGTTGCTGTTTGGTCATTCAGTGCCCCAGAACCTGACCATTCCCTCTTTCTCTTTTCCTGGGGTTTGGATGACCCCTCTCTTTAAAGAGCAAATGATGCAGGCTGGGCTGGCTTCTCCCCCAGCTCTCTTTAGTAACTGCTCCAGGCCCTGGCCTTAGAAATTTATCTCAGTAACACAATTGACCCAGATTGGAATCTTGTTATTTCTGAAAACCCTAAGGCTAGTTAGTTCAGCCAAGCCTTACATTTAACCCTTGGCATCCTAGCTCAGCATGCAGCAGAAAAATTTGTCCTTGTAGAAATTTTCTTTCTTCTGCTGGTTCCCACTTATGTTAAGCATATTGTTACAATTTGGAACAACATCAAAGACTCTGTGGGATATCAGAATCACCTGGAGGGCTTGTTAAAACAGGTGCCTGTGCCCTACGCTTAGAGTTGCAGAATCTCTGATTGACCGGTTTAGGATAAACTGGTGAAATTTGCATTTCTAACCAGTTCCCAAAAGATGCTGTTCGTTTGGGGACCAGACTTGGAGAACAGGAGCTCTAAATGATTAACCCCTTACCTAAGGCTTCCTCTACTTCCTGTTTTAACCGGAATCTTGCTGTCCACCAGCCCTTCTGTGGCCCGCCTCTCCAGCCCATCAGCTCCTTTCGCTCAGCTCACCTGTAAGAACCTCAAACCAAACTCTTCCTCCTCTGCTCTAATTCCCCAGCCACTCAGTCCATAAAGCTGATGAATCAAATTTCTTCATCCCCAAATCTCTCCCCTCGGACTCTGTACTCTCAACTCCTGTTCAGGAAGCCACTAGACCTCCCTGTACCAAGGTATCCTACAACCTGTCATCAGGATTGTGAGAGAATTGTAAAACCACCCCGAGGTTGGCAGCCTAAATCCACAGGACTGTGGGACTGTAATTGTAACGGATTTTACTCCCATGATAGGATTGTTACGAGACACAGATGACCTTTTCAGAAGGTGATTATTTGGGTAGTGAGTCAAGACCAAACCACATGAGACTTTTTAAGCCATGGGGAGTTTTTTGGCAAGTAGCTTCGAGGAATTCAGATTTTGAGCTTGAGAAAGGCTTGATATGCTATTGGTGGCTTTAAAATGAAGGGCCATATGGCAAAGACTGGCGGTTTCTAAGAGCTGAAATCAATCCCTAGCTGACAGCCAGCAAGGAAATGGCCACCCCATTCCTATTCTCACGAGGAACTCAATTCTCCTCTCTGTCGCAATGACCTTGGACAGAAAGTCTTCTCCAGAGCCTTCGGGCAACAACCTTGGCCTGCCCACAATTTCTGTGGCATTTTGGGAGGTGTCAAGCAGAGAGGCCAGTCTAGCCTACCTAGATTTCTGACCTACAGACCTGTGAGATAACAAATAGGCATTGTTTCCCTGTTTAAAAATTCATGAACTTTTTTTTTTTTTTTTTACAACAGTTTTCACAGCAGAATTGAGCATGAAAGTAGAGTGATTCCTACGTTCCTCTCAGTTGACACATTGATTTCGGATTGAAATTTTAGACGCAGTGTAATGACAGTCTATGTTTCCACACTCTGGGCCTGTCTCTAACATTCTGGTCAGTAATAAACACATCGAGCATGCTCAGCTTCACTGGTGATCCTTCATTCGTTCTTCCCCTCCACAAACATTTGAGTCCCTCCCAGGAGACCAGCACAGTTCTAGCCATTAGGAAACAGAAGGGAAGAAAACAAAGTTATAATTCTTAAGGAGCCTACATTTTGTGGAATTTGCGATGAGATGCCATTTACAACAGATTGGGGGAAAGAAACATAACTCTGACAACACCATGGGTTAAGGAAGAAGTGGAGCGACAAGAACATGTATACATTGCTGGTGAGAGTGTAAATCGGTAAAATCACTTTGTAGAGTAAGTTGACAGTATCCAAAAGAGTCGAAATGTGTCATACTTCATGAACCAGCAATTCTACTTCTAGAAATACCCTAGAATAAAATCTTGCATATGTACACAGGGAAACAGTTTTAAAAAATACTTGTTGCAGTAGCATTGCTTGTAATATTAAAAAATTGAAAGCCATCTGAACGTTCATAAAACAACGGAATGTATAAATAAATCATAATATAGATACGGGCTATTACACAGGAGTTTAATGGCTGAACTAAAATCACATCTGTATCCATGGATAAATCTTAATACAAGGTCCTTAATTATAATTTCATTTATAAATGTCTTTTAGAGTTCGTTTTTCTTGCTATTGAAAATGATTTACTTAAATTACATTTTCTGTGCTGGTGGTATCTAAGAATACTATTGACATTTATATATTGATTTTATATTCCAGCAACCTTGAACTCTCATTAGTTTCAATTTTTGGTCCATTTTACTAGATTTTCTCTGTGGACACTCAGGTCACCTGTAAATAACAGTTTTGTTTCCTTTTCAATGAGTATCTTCTCATTTCTCTTACTTGTCTTAATCTTCTAAGACCTTTAATACAATATTCAATTTAAAAAAGTGATAGCAGATACCACTGTCTTGAACTTAATTTCTAATGATTCATCATAAAGACTTATCGTAGGTTATTTTCTAGATACCCTTTATCAAGTTAGTAGGATATCATTTATTCCAAACTGACAGAGAAGTTTAAAAATTTTAAATGAATGTTGCGTTTTAGCGAATAGTTTTCCTGCATCAACTGAAATAATTATATTGCCTACGACTCGGTTTTGATATATTTTAATACACATCGCAGGATTCCACTTGCTGGTATTTTATGTAGAATTTTAGAATCTAAGAATTTTCAGTTCTCGTACTGTCTTTTCATGGTTTCAAGACATCTTAGTCCCATCCTTGCCACTTTTTCTGTTCTCTAGAGCAGTTTGCATAAGAGGAGTATCTGGAGCTAGTTAGAGGACTGACTCGACCTGAATTCAAGCTTTACTGTAAAGAAAGCTATAGTAATCAAGACAATGTGGTATTGGCAATAGAATAGACAAAAGGATCAATGGAACAGAATAGAGAGCTCACAACTAGACCCACATAAATACAGTCAGCTCATCTTTGACAAAGGAACAAAGGCAATAAATACAATGGAGCAAATATAGTCTTTTCAACGAATGGTCCTCAAACACGCACTGGACATCCATGTGCAAAGAAAATGCATCTAGACACAGACCTTACACCCTTTACAAAAATTAACTGAAAATGGATCATAGACATAAGTGTAAAATGCAAAACTATAAGATGTCTAGAAGATAACACAAGAGAAAACCTAGATGATCTTGGGTATAGGGACGATTTTGTAGATAGAACACCAATGCCACAATCCATGCAAGAAAGAATTGATAAGCTGGACGTCATTAAAATTAAAAATTCTATGAAAGACACTGTCAATGAATAAAAAGGCCATCTGCATACTGGGATAAATTATTTTCAATAGACATATTTGGTAAAGGACTGTCATCCAAAATACACAAAGAACTCTTAAAACTCAGCACCAAGAAAACAAACACCCCAATTAAAGAAAAGGCCACAAACCTTAACAGAGACCTCTCAAGTGATACGGATGGCAAATAAACACATGAAAAGACTTTCCACATCATATGTCATTATGGAAATGCAAATTAAAACAATGAGATACAACTAAACACCTATTAGAACGGCCAAAATCCTCAACATTGACGACACTGAAAGCTAGGGAGGGTGTGGACCAACAGCAACTTTCATTCATGGCTAGTGGGAATGCGAAATGGTAGAGCCGCTTTGGAGGACAGTGCGGCGACTTCTTACAAAACTAATCATAACCTACTATGTGATTCAGCCAACTATTAAAAATGTACAGTTTCTCTCTGCCGTTGTGATCGTAACAATTTTGCTAGAGAAAGTACTAAGGTCTTTCATGATTTTTAGAATTAGATTTTTTCCCTTTGAGGCTAGGAATAATTAAGCTTAAGATGAAGTAATGCTTTGCCAAGTTATCTCATTTTAACCTCACAACAGACCTAGGACGTACGTACCATTTTTATTTTTCTCATTCGGTAGGTGAGGAAACTGAGGCCTGGGTAGATTAGGTAATTTGCCTCAGATCATAGATCTAGTAAGTGACAAAGTCAGGCCTCTTTCCAATGTTTTCTTTCTGTTGCTTTGTTTTAAACTCTCGTTGGTAAAACATACATAAAATTTACCAATTTAAGCGTTCAGTTCAGTGGCATTAAGTGCACTTACTATGTTGTGCAATCATTACTATCCATAGCCGGAACTTTTACATCATCCCAAAAAGAAACTCTGTATTCATTACACTAGAACGTCCCCTTTTCTCCTACTACCAGCTCCGGACGACCACCAGTTCCTGTCTCTATAAATCTGACTACTCTGTGTACTTCATATAAGTAAATCATGTAATTTTTGTCTTGTGTCTATCTTATTTCACTCGGCATTAGTGTCTTCAGGATTCATCCATATTGTAGCACGTGATCGTTTTCTACTTTTTTAAGGCTGAAAAATATTGTATTCCATTGCAATAATATTCTAATTTATTAGTGTGTGATCTAGAGTGAGTTACTTCTCTGTGCCTCATCACTTCATCTATGGAGCAAACACATATAATTGTTGTAAGAATTAAATAAGTTAATATATTTAAAGTGTCTGGCACATAATAACCACTCGCCAAGTGTTAATTACTACTTTTGTTGTTGGTATTATTATTATTATTGGTACAAAACAAAGTCCTAGGACATTCAGGGGCTGGTAGACGTATAATCCCCAGAGCGAGACCTGAGATTGCTAACAGCCTAGTTTGCTTTCCTCTGCTAAGGCACAAACTACTCAAGGTTGCATTTTGACCATTAGGACATGGCTACATTTTGCTTCTATACTTCCCTTCATAGTATCTTTCTAAAACACAACAACACTCATCTACCACTGATAGTTCCCCATTACCTTTACTATAGAGTCCAAACTTAACAGGTAAGTCTGCATCTACCTCTTTCCTCCCTCTCCAGATAGCCTGTCATTCTCCCACAGGTACTCCGTACTGCAGGCATAGTCAACGACCCCGTTCACTCAATAAATATTTATAAGTGCCTAGACGGGGACTGCATAAGGCATTGGAGAACCAACAAGATATAAAAGTGGTTTTCACCTTCATGGAGCTCACATTATAAAGACATTTAATTATAATAATCATAAGGGCGATGAGCTAGAAAATACAGTATTCAGTGAAAACATACAGCAGTGACACCTGGCAGGGCTCATTTAATCCTCTATGTCTTGACCTCTGCTCTGTTCCTTTGCTGGTTCCCTTCCTTTTCCACCCAGCCTGCTCCACTTTTTGAGAAGCCTTTCTTGACCTGCTTGTTCTTACGTATCCTCATAACTCCCTGCGTATGTGGCTTTCACAGAGTTTATCTCACTGTTGGTTTGTTTGGACATTTCTCTCCAACACTCCCATTTCTCTGTGAGTCTTTTTATCTCTGTGTCCCAGGGTATTAAAACAAGTCTTTGTTGAATGATGTACACTTTAAGAAACTTTTTATCTTGAAATCATTGTAGACTCAGAAGTTGCCGAAATAGTACCAAGAGTTCCTTGGGTACTCATCACCCAGGTTCTGCCACTGGTACCTTCTTATAAAACTATAGTACATTAATAAAATTGGGAAACTGACATTGGCATAATGTAATTAACTAGACTACAAACCTAACTCAGATTGCATCGCTTTTGTATGCACTCATATTTTGGGTGTTCTATATAGTTTTATTAAATTTTATCAGTTATTATTCCACAATCAAGATGCAGAACTGCTCTGTCACCATAGAGAATGTCCTCGTACTACCCCGTCATAATGATGTCCATTTTAACTAGATTTTCTCTGTATTATTACAGGGAAGCAAGATGGAGAGAATGTATTGTGCATTAACTCTGGAACTCACTGTCCCCTCAGAGATGGCCCTAGTAACTTCCTCCCTCAAGCCCAAGATTTGTAAGTAGGTCAAAATTAACATTAAGGATATTTTACATTATCTTAATATCTTAAGTAAGTATGATTTATAACATTCGGATATGGTTAAACAAAGACAAGACTCAACTTTAGAAATTTTCTGTCTTTTCTAGAATCATGACAATGTTTAAAATGCAGTCTTAGGAAGATACTGTTTCATGACCATTGGCACTCAATTTTTTAAAAATGCCTTATTAACTAAAAAGGAATGCTTGAAACAATGTTCTGTGCCTAGTTTTGGATATAGATCACATGGGGGCTGCTGTACATTCCAAAAAAGTTAGTGTAATTGCTAGAAAATACTGATTTATGATTTCCCTAAACTGGATACAGTAACTAGTTGCAACCGTTCAGCTTCCAGGCTGAGAGGCAAGACCTGTAAGGAAATCTAGGTGGTGTTGATGCTATTGAGGCCAAGTCCCCTGCAGTCAGTCGTTCTACCATCCGCCAGATGCAGTGGGTCCGCCTCCTCTGACTGCAGCATCCTCCTCCTTCCTAATTGTTCTAATAGCCTCTGGGACTTTTTACCAGGATGGCAACCTTGACAGAAGAAACGGCAAACAAGTACAAATATTTGAGGATAAATGTTCTGTTCTTTTCTGTTAAGATAAAATACGAAGAGAATAACTTCTTTGAAACACTAGATAGATCAATCCAGCCTGCCAGCCCTCAGTGTTTTAAATGTTAAAAAGTGATGCTTTAAGTATTAACTAACTAGCAGACTGCCATTTATCTGACGCCACATTCATTCTCAGTGCTTTTCTCCCTTATACCCTTGTTAGAGCTTGGGAAAACTGTCTTCGCAGCTAGAGTTGGCCAAATTGCAGTTCTTGAAAATGAGATTTGGAAGTCTGCTGAGTTGGTGGTATGAGGTATTGCTCTGAGAAAGCTTTTACTTTCCTGAAAAAAAATAATAATAATAAACATAGGTTGCTGAAGCCACCTCTTTCTCCATCTTCCTGTCTTGCACAAGGGTGTAAAGGCCCAAATTGCTGTAACCATCTCACTACCATAAGGGAAACGTCAAAAGAATCACAGAAATTGTGGCTCTGCTGTTAAGCTGTTGAATCAATAAAGGTGTAACTGCCTACCTGCAGACTGGTTATATGACCAAATAGACTCTTATTTGTTTAAGTCACTGCAATGGGCTTTTTTTTTTTCTTGCAGCCAAATGCATTCCTAACTGTTCAGCCATTAAAATGACAGTTTTAGTTCTCTCCTTCATCCTCACAGTTAGCTTCTCTTTATATAGTGATATTACTATCTACTCTAACTAGGAAACTCTGTCTTCCTTCACTTCTTATTTATTCCTCATCCTCTTAGGAACCAAGTATTTAGCTAGTTTCAAGTCCATTCTTCACAGTCTTCACTGCCATCAAATGAGTTTGAACTCGGCTCCATCTCCTGTCTGGACTTTTAACAGCCTCTTAACCTGTATCCAACTTCCAGTCTGAAATCCACTACGCTTCAGAATTATTTTTTTCTAGGGAGCATCTGCGATCTTGTTTCCTGGAATGTATGCTGTCAGTTTGGCTCAAATACACTCATAAAATTTAAAAATATATTTTTCTAAGATCTTATGAAGACATTTTCTTCCCGAAAAATCTTAAATGGCTCTGTCTACAGGATGAAACACAAACTCTTACAGTAGGTACTTTTGGTACTTTCCACCTTCTTGTTTGTACTTTGCATCACCAGGATCTAGTCTGCCACAGAGCATTTGTTAAATGACAATATTTTGTATGGCTTCTTTGTTGTTTAATATCAAAATACTTAAACAGTTAATGAGATTAAGCAGAGTGATAGCATACTGGGCACGCTATAGAGATTTTTTGAAACTAGTTTCCAAATTCTACTGAAAAATCCTTTGTCAGTAGTAGTCCGGGGTACACACATCCTTGTGAGCATTGTTCATCTAGCCTACCCTACGGAAAGAGGCTCTTCAGTAACGTATATTCTGTTAGTTTATAATTAGCCGAGTACATTCTCCAGGTAGGGTTTATGCCAAAAGTGAAGTTACCAAGGTAGGGGACAACAGTGTGGGCATTTCTGACAATCCCTGATCCATAACCTCTAACAAATGAGAACAAAAGTACAACTTTCCGCTTGTTAGCAAGCCGCACCAAGTTAAACAAACCAGTGTGGGCCACAGGCACCAGCTGCTCCAGAGGCCTGGCTTTGTGAAACTGCAGGCACTTCTTTGCAACTTGCTGGGGGGCGGGAGCGGGTAGCTGCCCGCAATGCGGCACAAAACTATCCGAAGGCTTCCCATGGAGAGGCGCCCATCGCACCCCGACGTTTCTCTCCCGCAAACTGCAGGCCATTCAGGGGCTTCTCTGAGTTGTTCCTTGGCCTTGAGAGACCAGGACATGAAGCCTTTCTGGGTGAGATCGTTAAACCAAACATGCTCTGGAGAACAGGGGGCGTGTTTTGGGGAGAAGGGGCCAAGAGGACAAAGCCCACGCAGCCAGCAGCCCACTCTCCCCTTACTAGCGTTGTCTAGTCCTCCTCATTCCCACTCCCCGACCTACCCTGCACATTTTTGTATTTCGAGGGGAAGAAAACAGCCCGCAGCGTAAAATCTGGTACTGTGCTGGTTGGATTTCCTACCCCCTAAAATTCCAGGGCCTCTGCTTCCGCCGGGATAAGCCGGGGGCTCCGCAGGCCCGCGCGTCGGGGGGCCGGGGGCGGGGAGCCCTCCGCCGCGCACGCGCCCTCCGCTGACCTTCCCCGGGAAACCCCCTTCGGCGGAGCTTCCCCGGCACCTCGCGCGGCCCCCTCCCTTCCTGCTCTTTCCGCTTCCTTCCTCGCGCCTGCGCGGCCCCGCTTGTTTTGGCTTTCCGGTGGGATCCAGCGCGGGGAGAGGGCGGGGGCAGCGAGGGTGCGGGGGGCGGGGGTGGTCTCGGGAACCCGGGAAACTGCAAAATTGCCGCTGGTGCCGCTCGGCGCGCGCGAGCCGTGCGACGGGAAGCCCGGCCCGGGCCGACCCGCGGCCCGCTGCGCGCACGTTCCGGGGCGGCGGGGGGGGCCCGCCGGGGGGCGGGAGCGCGCCGCGGGGGCGGGGCGGGAGCGGCCCGCGGCTGACGAGGCGGCGCGGCTCCCGGGGGAGGAGTCTGGCGGTGGTCGGGCCCTGAGGAGCGCGCGGCGGCGCCCGCAGAGGACGCCGATTGCCGCGCAGGACGGACCGGCCGAGGGCGGGCGCGAGGGGAAACCGGAAGGAAGAGGCGGCGGCGGCGGCGGCGCCAGCCTTCCTCGGCGGGAGGCGAAGGCGAGACCCCGGCCTTGGCCGCGGCGGGACGGCCACGCCCCCGCCGCCGCGCCCGAGGAGCCCAGTGCCTGCGGGGTCGCCGGCCGCGCGGGACCCCAGCCCTCGGGAGCGAGGGACGCGGGTGAGGAAGCGCCGCCGGCGCCGGGAGAGGCGGGCGGGCAGGGGGAGCCCGCGACGCCCTGTGGAGGACCCGGGCTACGAGGGCAGCGGCGGCCGCGGGCTCGGCCCTTTGTGGCTCGGCGCGCGGGGGGCGGCGGCGGCGGCGGCATCTTTCAAACCCGAGACGTTTCCGCCGCGGGCGGGGGAGGGGCGGGGGCCGGCGGGGCGCGCCGCGCGGCGGGGGCGTTTCCGGCCCGCTCCCCCGGCGCCGCCTCGGCCGCGGTCCCCCGGGCGGCGCCCGGGCCCGGCCCGACGCCCGCCCTTGCCAAAACGCAGCCGTCTCCCTCAAGGGCTGGCGACGTGTTCGCGACATGGTGGGCCGGCGGAGGGCCTGCCCTGCCTGCAGTTTTTCTTTCTTGGCCCATCCGAAGTAGCCAGGAGATGTCTAGATTAACAGAGGTCCCATTGTGACCTAATGATTTTAAAAAGAAAGCAGAAGCTGCCCTTTGAAACGGAAAATTGTGTACGTGTTTACTTTAGACTGCAAAATCGTTAACTTGTTTGAACTCGACCACCTTTCTCTCGCTTTATGAATTGAGAACCCGTGGAGTTCAAGGATAGTCCTCAGTTTGATGTGGAGCAATAATGTTGAATTCATGTATTTTTCTCCCCCCGGTTTAGCAATCTTAAGATGTTTTTTTAATAGCTACCTCAAAAGCAAAGGAATATACACTCCACAGGCTACAGAGCTCTAGAATTATCTGCTTCGAGTGAAACTAGAAAGAATTTAAAATATAAAACTAACTTTTTAGAGGGCACGTTTGTGTGAAACATCCGTCTTTCATATCAGTTAGCGCTGTAAAAACGTAGGGCGCAGGACTGATCACGTGTTGTTTATATACGAATCTGTATGTCTGGCGCACTGAGCATTCAGGCATTCAGAAACAAAACCCTATACCGGCAGTGTGGTCTGACCGAAGTTATACTTTCTTCTAAGGCAGCTAATTAACAGGGTGGGCCTCTCGCCCCCCGCCCCGCCCTCCGTAGTTGCCTGAATTTGAGTAGAGAGTGTGGGTTTTCAAATCTCTTGCAGTCGTGACTTCGTTATTTAACCTTTAGTTAGGACTGTACCCTGACGTTTGTTCAAAGGGACTTTTTCTCTGACCTAAAGTAAATTGGAAAGTAAAACCAGTCCCTTGTTTTCTAGTCTTGATAATGTGGAATTTCGTTGTTCTTTCCATTTGGCTGCTGATGTGGAGCTTGCTTCTTCACTTTGATCTTTTGTTGGCCTAGTGCTTATTGAAGGCCATTTAGGTTGGGCCCTGAAATCCTCAAGAGGTTGTTGTCAGGAAACTCCACAGGACTGTGGCATTTCTGAGCAGGCTTTATAGTCCACACTTGCCCGCATAGTGTTATTTTTTCTACAGACAGTTTTGTAGGAAGGGTTTTAAGTGAGAGAGCTCTTTTTGCTCTCCTAAGAAGCATTAACATTATTCACAGGGCCTGTAAGGAGATGGGTGGGAATACAGGTGTCACAGTACTTAAAAGTCTACACTTTCCCATAGATTTTCTTTTTCCCGGTTAATGGAAATGAGGTATTTTATAAGATCCAAACATTAAACATTGTGTTTAAGGTGGGTAATAAACTTGAAACTTGAATACAGCTTTAAAAACCAAAGTATACCTTGGTTTTCCAAAGAAAAGTTTTTCTCCCTGCCTTCATTCTTAAGACCAGGAAAAATGATTGACCCTGTTATAAAGTGTATGAATGAAAACGTCAAGAGTTCTTCATTTATCTCTTATTGTTTTCAGTAGAGTTCGAATAGAGCAACCAATATTTAAATAACTCAGAATATTAAAATGACAAGTTGACTTCAAGTAACTTTTTAAGTATACGAAGGTTACTCCTGATTCCTTTGCCAGGTTTTTGCAGTTTCTGGGTGTGGGGAGAAGGGATTATTGTAGATTTGGAAAAAATAAAATTAATAAGAGACACCTTAAAACTTTCCCTTTCTCTGTTCCACTCCCATACCTCTGACAAGTGGTGATATGTTGCTTCCATGGTAGGCAGGGGATGCTTGAGTATTCCTCAGTTTACCTTACATTTTTTTAAAGAAACGGAAACTTCAATAGTCATGATCATTGTTAAGTGGTTATGCCTTTAATGATCTCATGTGTATGTTTGACTGGGAAATATTTTCTTATGCTTTTGTGATTGAAAAAACATTGACTTGGTGGAAAATGAAATCCCAGTGAAAAAGTAAGGGTCAGTTTTGCGTTAGTCAATATTTAGCCAGCTTTCTTTAGTCACTGCAGAGCTGAGAGGAAGAAAAGTGATATTCAACATAAAGGGACATACTACACATGATTCTTCTATCACAAGTGGCATCTCTTTTATGTTCCTGTTTAATTATTTCAAAGTGAGATGACGTATTAATCATAATGTAGTACAGAAGCTTATACCTGTGACCTGAATTTACTTAGGGTGCTGAGCATTATTGATAGAGCCATGTAGTTATTTTTTCAGTGTGATTAGAAAGGAGGAACACAGAGAAATAGACCTAAGCTCTGAATTTGATTGGAGTAGGGGACGCCATACTGAAGTTAATCAAACTTCAAAAGGCAAAGTGTTTTTTAATTGATGTTTGTCACAACTCAAAAAAATTCTGTTTTTGTAGTGGTTGACAATCCAAAGACCAATCCTTCCAAACATTTTCAACTGTCTGAGTTGTTTTGATAACTTGAAAGCAAACTGTTTCTGGCACCAGTATTTTGTTCTCCCCGAGGAAAAACCTATCTCCTCATTGCAATAAAAAAAAGGCTTGTGTTATGGCTGGTGCCCTCCTGGCATCAGCCTTCTAAAGATTAGTCTGTTGAACTACTTTCATGGTTTGTACCGTCAAAATACTCCCTAAATCCTTGAATGGATTTTTCTTATCTAAAATAATACCATTTCCCCAGGGCGAAAAGAGAACTGTGTTTAAGTGCTGAGACCTTGTTACTGGGCCCCTAGACCTGGTACAGGTGTGGAGGTTCAGGAGTTAGGAAAGTGCTGCAGAAAGCTCGACCAGTGAACACATTGATAAAAATAATTGCAGATATTTGTGTACTGGTGCTATGTGTCAGGCACTGTTCCAGGCTGTTTATAAAACTTATTTAATCCTAATCCGTTAAGAAGAGTTCTGTTTTTCTCTCATTTTACAGATAAGCATACTACAGCACAAAGGAAATAACTTTAAAAAGGTCATGCAACTAATAAGTTGCAGAATTGGGTTTTCAACCCAAGTAATTTGGCTCCACAGTTCCTGCTCTTAAGTTTTTGGCAATACTGACATTCAGAAAGCCTCGGATCCTTTCTAACAAAAGTTTTCAATTTTCTGTCTTGACATTTGACGCACTAGAAGATACAGCACCACCTGTGTCAGTAATAAACAACTGGGAAGTGCTTCATACAAATGATGACCTGGAGCCCACTGCCCTTCCTCTCCATCACTGTTTTACCCCTACTCTCTGTGCAGGCCTTGTTTGCAACCTTCTCATCTTTTTATCCTTCCTTCATTTAATATACACAGCTCAGTTAATTGCTGATCAGGCTCGTATACACATTCAGTGTTTAATTCTTTATTCCTTGATCCTCTTGGTCTTGCCTAGTTCACATTGGAAAAGTTGGCTTTGCTCCATTTGTTTCTGTAGGTCTCAGTGGAAAGGTACCACAAATGACACACCTGTGGGAATGAAAACTAGGTTTCAAAGTGAAATTAGACACCTTCCTTCCCCCTAATAAAAACCATTGCCATCAACTTATGAAACATTTGAAAGTATTTGGAATTTTTTTTAAATTTCATCATTTCATACCTTTCTCTAATCTTGATTTCTGTTCCTTTAATATCAACATGTAGCATCTACAAAATGAATATAGTTTTTTTGTGCGGTGGAATTCACTCAGTAGAACGTTGGAGGTTTGAATATTCTAGACAAAATGTATTAGAACCCAAATTTTTCCTTTTTCTTTTTTTTCTCACAATCTCAATTAACTTACACATTTCCCGCATTTACAGGAAGCCCTTAGATTTAAAAATAAGTTGGTCTTTGTCCTCTAATTATTTATATAAAGTTAGTGGGTAGAGAGTAGGAAGGACTTCATCCTGTGTATAGCATTCCAACCTTATTTGTTGCTATTTTTCTCTGCCATCAAGCAAATCAATCAAAAACATTAAACTGAGCCCCATACTTAGAAAAAGAAATAAGAATACGCATGTTTTTTATGTCAGATATATTGTACTTCATTAGATTATGAATTTTATTGTGTTTATATGACTCCCATTAATCGTCGGCATTTTTCACTCTGGAATATGTTCTAATGACCTGCTTTACAATATAAGACTTTCTTATTAATCTTGAAATGCCTAGTACCAGGAATTATGGTATGTAACAGTGAAACAGTGATTTCCCAATCTCTAATTTATCTAACAAATCCATGTATTCACTAAATCGCCTTATACAAGCATTGTCTTGTATACATCTATTTTTAAAATGTATGTAGATGCTGTCTACAGCCATGCCTCCCTGAACAAACCCGATCCCTTCTGATCTCGGAAGCTAAGCAGGGTCGAGCCTAGTTAGTACTTGCATGGGAGGCCACCTAGAAGATGCTGTAGGCGTAAAAAATAAAAAAATAAGGGATTGTAAGCTGACAAGGTCCTTGCAATCTTTAAGGTCAACCAAGGGTTACCTTGCCTAAAAATACATATTTATAACATGTACACACACACACACACACACACACATACACACATACATACAAAGTTGTTGACGAAATAAAACGTAATTTAAGTTACTGACTATAATAGTTTTTTCTCATTGTAAGCTTTTTTCAACAGAGTATCTTAGAGAGGAATGCACCCCTCCCCCAGCCCCACCTTTAACCTTTAGCGTAGGGCATTTAACACTAGATAAAAGAAAAAGTATTTCAAGAGCGCACTGAACCTGCAGTTGTTTGATTAGGTAAGATGTTAAAATATTTCAGTTGAAAATAAATGTGGAATATATACAGGTTAGATTAAGAATTATATTCAGGCATTTAAGTTTTGTGCTTTTTCCTTGTTTTTGTGATCTAAAGGAAAACATTTTTCCAGGAAAAATAACTTGAATTATGCATATTAGTCACTGACTCAATATTTGATCAAGAAGCAGCCTGAAGCAGAGATTGGTATATGTGGCTTAAAGCCCGTTATTGTAAATAAAGTTTATTGGAACACAGTCATGTCCATTCACTTACGTTCTGTCTTTGCTGCTTGTGGGCATAACAACAGAGTTAAGTATTTGGGACAGAGACTTTATGGTTTACAAAGTCATGCTTTGTCTTTATAATGAGAAAAGAGTAGTACACCTTTCGAAAGTTTTTTTTTTTTAATTAGATAATCATTGCATATGTTAATAAATTCAGAAGGTTTGAATAGGTCTTCGATAAGTTCTTTCCTCTACAGTGTGAACTACTGTTATTGGGGCAAGTGCCAACTACCTCCTTTGTTCATTTTATTTGTACTACAGTTTTTCTTATGGTGAAGAATAACATTTATTGTATATCAAAAGTTCAAAAAAGATCAACACAGCTAGATTTCAAGAAAAATGTTCCTTTTCTTTTTTGAAAAATGTTTCTTACACCCAACTTGCCTCACTCATTTGCTCACCTCTTTTGACTACTGAGTTTGTCTAGTTTGGTTTAAAACACTCTGTTTTTAAATCATAGACATGGTTTGGCTGTAGTCTCCACTAAGAGTAAATGTACTTGGTGTTTTGGAGCTCTGGTGGTTGGCAGCTCAGTCTGAGTACTTAGAGTACAGTAACCAATGCTTAGTGAATACTCAATAAACATTTGTTGAGTTAGATTTTAAGTACCTATTAATTTGTAATAGAAAATTAAGTAAACTTGATACTCGAAAATTAAGGATGCTAACTTTTACAGATAATAGGATGTATTTAGAAGCAAATTTTAAATATACGACTATTTATTAAAAGGAGAATTTGTAAAATGTGTCAAATCATTAGTAAGTAGCAGCACGAACTTTGTGAAATGTTTCAGAGTATTTAGGATATTGAGTTCAAATTTTGTTTTTAGGAGAGAAGGAATCTTGTAGAAAATGTTACAGGCATTTGAAGGCTGTTGGTTGATCATCATAAGCTTTGCAACTTTTCACATTTTTAGTTAATAAATTTTGAAGTCGGTGTTTCCAGAGAAGCAACATTTGAATTGTACTAGACACAGATCTGTTTAAATTATTAAATTTATTTGCGTAGTATGATATCTGAATGACGTAACTTTTTCTGCTTATTTTAATGTTAAGATATTCTAAATAAAAGTTATCAGGAAGAACTTATACCCTACATTACAGAGGAAGAGGATGGGAAATAAAGATGTGTAAATCAGTGATAATGAAGATTACATAAAATTGGCTCCTTGTAATTTTCTAAAGGCAGCCTTCAATTGTTTTAACAGTTTCATGCATGTGATTTGAAAAATCAAATCTAGTAAAATCCGGACATAACAAATTAAGTGGGGCCCAAAAAAGTCACTGCAAAAAAATCAGGTCATATTATGAGGTTAAAAAAATTAGCAGCGTGAGCCTGTATAGCAAGCCTGCAAAGAATTCTGGGGGCTAGGAGTGTGACCCAAATCTCTCCCGGCCCTGGCCGCCAGTCCTTGTCACCTGGTTTAAATATGGATGGGTCCGATTTGGGGCCCTGTAGCTGGGACAGGTTAGGACTTTCAGTTTATTAACGCATGCATTTCTGTAAGAAATTTCTAGAAGTAGAATTGATAGGTTGACTGATTAAACATTTACAGTGCCAAATATGCCCTCTATAATGTCATTTGCAATTCGGAAATTCAGAAAGTTCTTAAAATCAAGTTGTTAATAAAAGTTTGCCTGCACATCCTGACCTGAAGGAACAGGCTGTATGTAGCATTTTCACACTGCTCTTATTTTCTGCTATAAAGATAGTAATATGTTTAAGGAGTGGTGCCCGAGAATCTGCAGGAGTCTTA
Source organism: Rousettus aegyptiacus (assembly GCF_014176215.1). Classification (NCBI taxonomy): domain Eukaryota; kingdom Metazoa; phylum Chordata; class Mammalia; order Chiroptera; family Pteropodidae; genus Rousettus; species Rousettus aegyptiacus. The sequence goes on along the minus strand of NW_023416288.1, from coordinate 38,805,006 downwards.
TAATACATGACATGTGCCATATTACCTCTGTAAAATCTGAAAAATTCAGAATTCCACAACATGGCTAATTCCAGGAGTTTTGAATAAGGCCTCATAGGTGTGTATCGACTTACACTCCAGTATAAGAATGCTCGTATCCCCAAGCCCTCACTAACACTAGGCCTTGCTGCATTATTAATATGTGAAAATAGCCAGTAATATTAGGTATTATTAACCTTAGAGGTAGTAGATCTTAAATTTATAGTGTAACTTTGAGATCTGGAAGAGCGTAGTCATTACCATGGATGACCTAAGGTCTCACTCTGCCTTTGCACCTGTTTTAGTTACTTCGATGATTAACTTGGCTGGAAATTTGACAGTTTATATCAGGTTAGCAGTTCCCGTAATAGTGTAGTCGGGCAGGCAGTACAGCATGGTGTCTTTGACATATGGATATTTGTGAGAAAAAGTATTAGTGTTTCCAATGATACTCATATTTATACGTTTCATGCCAACAGCACTTTGTGATTATGGAAACTAAGTCATCTAATTAGAAAAGAGTTAATTTTTAACTATTACTAGCATCATCCCTGGGTTTTCCTCTTCCCAATTTGTAATTTCTTTGCCATATGTTGTAAATACTGATTTCCAAATAACATTTTAAAGTTAAACTTGAATTCAGTTGGAGTTTTCTTTAGATGAACCATATGCAGTCTGACTGAAATCTAGGTTTTGTTTCGAGTGGTTAGCCAGTTGTTCCAACATGATTTGTTGAAATAAGCTAGTCTTTATTTGAAATGCCCTGTTTATATTTATTGTATCTAATTTTCATATGTTTACTTGGGTTTGTTGTAATTTATAACAGTTTAATATTCGATAAGTCATGAGGAAAAACTTGACCTCCCCCCCAAATATTTTGGCAACTCTTTTGCATTCTTTCAAAGGAATCCTCTGCAAATATGGTTTAGATTGGATTTGTATTAAATTTACATATTGTGAGAGCATTCATATTTGTTTAATATGGAGTCTTCCATATAAGAACACAAGTCTATTTTATCAAGTTTGGTGGAGTATTTTTCCCCAGTAAAATTGTATGCTTGTATAAAGATTTCTAGGAAGGAAACACTATATGAAGTTATGTTTACTATGTATACTTACCTTGTAGAATTGAACTGCAGATTTTAAAAATAAATAATTTATGCTTTGGAAATCGGTTGAGTCTACCAATGTAGTTTAATAATGTAAATTAAATATAAAGGTTTTGTGAATACATTTAAAATGTATCCCCAAAATGAGAATTTCTGCATGAGAAACGTTTTTTTCCCCCCACTTAAATCATGGTCATGGTCATGTATAGCCACTAAACAAATAACTGGGAGATATGGCTTTGTGGTAATTTAAATTCTTTATTTTGAAAGAACTTTAAAAATGTATACCTATTATGTGCTGCTTATTTTCTGGAATGTTTATTGTATGGAAGGCAAAAAGTTAAAACTACAAATGTTAATTTCCTTCGGTCTTTTTTTTTTTTATTTTAAACGTAATAGACTCTTAAAAATATTACTTTTCTCACATTTCATTTTTATGATAACGGGTAAAGTCGAACTTCATATAAATTTTTATTTACATCTGCTATTTAAAAAATTGTATTCTAAAATACACTGGCCTAGATGCTCTAACTGAACTTTTTTCTTTTTAGTTCCTTCAGAAGATTCACGGAACATAGGATGTTGCCACGAAATCTACCTCGTGTGTACTCTTTTTCACTCATGAGCTGCACAACAGTTGCAAATTTGAGCAAGATGTCTGCAGACTGTGTTGAAGAACTCTGAAGAACCTAATTAACACAGGATGACCTAGGAGTGATTTTAAGTCTATAACAAGATACTATTCATTAGTGAATGTGGCAGTCTTGGTTCTGAATGCTGCAGATAACAGCAAGCAGAGTTTCTCCTTTCTTTATTTCTGAAGCGTTCACTTGACCTTCCATCAGTAAGACTGACTTTTCTAATCTACTCCTGGAGATATTAATGGATTACAGTCATGTCCACTCAAGACGAGAGGCAGATCAATACTGAGTATGCTGTGTCCTTGTTGGAACAGTTAAAACTGTTTTATGAGCAGCAGTTGTTTACTGACATAGTGTTAATTGTTGAGGGCACTGAATTCCCTTGTCATAAGATGGTTCTTGCAACATGTAGCTCTTATTTTAGGTAAGTACTTTAATCTTGATTAGTTTGTATTTCAGGTGCAGAACATTAGCTTATTTTAATGTTTTACTAGGAATTCTTTTTTAATTTATTGGGGGTGATATTGGTTAATACATTATATAAGTTTCAAATGTACAATTATATAATACATCATCTGTATAATGCATCGTATGCGCACCCCCCAAAGTCTACTCTCTTATCACCGTGTATTTAGTCCCCTTTAGGAATTCTTTTAAGCATTATTTAAATTAAAAAAAAAAAATAGACGTCAATGTTTGGCTTAAATTTTCTGTTCGGATGATGTGCTTTCTAAATCACTTCTTCACGTGTTTAAGGAACAGGTGAAACAAGTTTTTACAACAGTTTAAGTCCAAGAAATTTGTTGAAATTGACTAGGGAAAAGCTTTAATGATGGAGGCAGAAAAATTCGGAATGTTATTTTTCCATTAAACGAATGGTGTAATTTTTATTTACTCAAGATTTTAAAATAATTAAAAGATAACTGGTCATTATAAATTAAAGTACAGTAGGCTCAATAATAACTTTTAGAGGGTAATTAATACTTTTAAAACACGTTAAAAGTATTTCTTTTGCAAAATATTTCTCACTTTTTCTTACCGTTATCATTGGTGATATCCTTTAGCCTTAGGAGACTTCTTGCCAGATTATATTTAATAAATAACAACATTTTGTTGTTTTCTCTATGCCTCAGAATTTAGAAGTTGATATTGTTTGCTAATGACAAATAAGTAAAGCTTAACTTTACATTTATATGGTCTTTTGCAACTTTTAGTCTTTTAAAGTGGGTTTCTCTTTATTATGTGTTTCATGAGAGGAATAGAAGCCAAGGCATGGAAATTCCTTAATTTGTTTTCCGCTTTTAGGTTGAATTTTTACTTAATACTCAAAAGGGATGGAGTGAGTAAAGATGAATTAAATGTGGACCACTATATTTCTCCTACAAATATTAGTAGTCAGAAGTGGAGATCAGCAGTGAATGTTAATTTCTGCTGTTCTTTAGTTTTATTATTTGTATACAATACCTCGGTTAGACATTTATATAGTTTATGAAACGATCCCCCTGATTACTCTTTCCCTCTTCTCGCTCTACACACAGCCATTACATTACTGCTGACTGCATTCCCTGTGCCATGTTCCCCCTTCCCGTGACCATCTATCAGCTACTAACTTGTATTTCTTTAAACCTTCACCCCTTTCTCCCAGCCTCCGCTACCCCTTTCCTCTTTGGCTATCACCAGATTGTCCTCTATATTTGTGAGTCTGTTTTTAATTAGTTTGTTCTTTTGTTCCTTAGATTCTGCATATAAGTGAAATCATATGGCATTTATCTTTCTTTGAGTTATTTCATTCAGCAGAATAACTCTAGGTCCATCCATTTCGTTGCAAATGATAGGATTTCATTTTTTCTTTATGGCAAATATTCTGCTGTACATGTGAACCATAACTCCCTTATCCATTTGTCTGTTGATGGGTCTGCTGTTCTTTAATGGCAGCTGTGGAGAGGACAGGTTTAATCTTCATGTACATAGAAGGTGTAGAAACCTCACCTTCCTCAGCGCAACGCATATGCTGATTACAGAAGATAAGGCCCAAATGCCAGTTGCTTTTGCTGTGTCTGCAATTATTTCAGGTTAAGCTATGGATTTTTCATGTAATTTCAGACACTGATTTTCTTATCTTAGCATGGCATCTTTGTAAACAGTGGTCCTGTCTGGTGCTTTTACAAGTAGAGATTCTTGGATTTCAAACCAAGAATTTCTGGTTCAGTGGGTCTGGCAGGGTTAGAGTTTCAGAATTTGTGTATTTAAAAGCTTCCCAAATGATTGTGATGGTCTTTTTTTCCCCACCACATCTGTTGGTTTAGTAAATGGTGTTAGAAATTTGAGGTTTCATAATCAGTCAATACCTAAGCCTATTAGCTTTCCCTTTTTAATGGCCATTAATTATAAATTGATTACCCCTTATTGGAAAGAGCTTTATGACTTAATTGTGGTTTTTCAGATTGACATTTATAATCAGTAGACTCTTTTGTGGTAGTAATTTTAGCAGTCATCTAGTCTAACTTTTAAACCTATGCAGGCATTCTAATATTTTCAGTATGTCATCTTTATCAGGTAGTAACACATGGGTTTATTTAGGTGTCTTCCTCTCATTTAGTTTATTTGTGATTATATAAATAACACTGTTCTTTCAATTCTCTAGTCATGAGGTTATTATTTATCTTTAACTGATTGGGTTAGAATTGATTTTCCTTAAGACCAAGAAACTTAAATCTCTCGTTAATGTTACAGTCTTAAAGATAACACAGTCTTTTTAAGGCTGCTATTATTTCCTTATCACTAGCTAGTTCCCTTCTTCGGTATTCTTCATCTTCTGAGAGAATATATTCTCCCTAACGCAAATCAGATAATAAAAATAGAAATAATAATAAGTAAAATTGTTTAATATGTGTTTAGATTAAAGCTACTCATCTTTAAAATCCTGTGCCTGAGCCAGTTTCACAATCCACAATACAAAACACTCATATTTTTTTCTCCGACATATCTTTTCTCTGGACTGAGTAGATTATTATATACTCCCACAATAATAATTTGATCTTTTCCCAGGTATTCTTCAACTGGATTTTACTTTCAGGTTTATAGATTTCAGTATTTTTACATACACATGATGCTGCTATCAGTCTTTATCACTAGAAATTTGCTATTGGAAATTTTGCCTGTTGAACTAGATGCATTCTTCCCTTTGTAGTTTGAGTTACCAGTTAGGTCCCACCAAGAATCAGTAGAACGTATGAGATCAGAAGAACCACTGAAATACTAGTTTCTACTTCTTGGTAACATTTACAGTTCATTTTAGACCCCTAGTGAGAGAATTACTCAACATTTCTTTCATTGTGGTACTTTAGCCTATTATAATATGTAATTCAGTATTTTCTCTTAAAAACGTTTGTTTAAAATATTCATGATCAGGTTGGCCGGCTTCTGCTTTGGTCTTTAGGAAGCACAGTTTCCTTTACAGCAGTCCATCATTCTGGTGTTACAAGCCATAGCCTTGGATAGCCCGTGTCATTGTCATCTGTATAGTCAGCTGTTCCCATGCCCTACTTCCTCCTCCGGGGTCACTACCATCTACTGGAATAGAAAGAAGAACTACTGTGACTCCTAAATCTTCTGTTTTTTCTCAGAGCTCTTAGAATTCTTTTTCAGGTTTCTTTTGGTTATCTCCCATTCTCCCATGTCAAACAGGTGAAGCCAGCAGCAGTAGGTGTTTCTAGAGGGCTTCTTGTCATGTCTCGGATGTTTTTCAAGAATACTTCCTGCTCTCCATTACGTGGTAGGCTTATTTATGACCATCCTGTATTCTTCGGGAGGAAACCATCAGCCACCTGACTGATGTGGTTTGTGCCACTCGTCCACCGCTGACTGCCCGAAGCTTAGCTGTTGTCCTTCTGGGTGACACTGAACGTCACCAGGGACTACCTAAGTGCTTTAGCAGTGTTTGTTGCCCTTGACTCCACGGCTGACACCCCACCTGTCTTGCCCTGAGTAGCATTGTACTGGCCTGGTGGTAATTTCTCTGATGAATCTTTCTCAGCCTTCGGTCATTCTTTTTTCTTTTTTATCCTAATTGAATTCTGTTCAGATTGGTCCTTGGGATTCTGCCTGGGTTTTTCTTTTAGTTTCCCCTCATAACTTTTTCAGCTTTAACACATGTCATGTGGTAAATAATTCACAGTTCACCACATTAATGCCTGGCCTCCTAAGTCTAGTAATATTAAATAATTAACTGATTATTGTATGAATTCTATTTGACTCAACTGCCTTTACCTGAAAATAACTATCTAAAATTTTACTCGCCATTTTCCCAGGATTAACTTTCTTCCTTGATTTTATACTTTATCTCTCAATACTGAACAACATTTTTCAGGCACTTAGTTGAAAATGAAGAGAGACTTTTGATTCTTCCCTTATCTATTTTCCTACTTATTCCCTATGTTGAGAAAATCACCAGATCTTGTTGGTTCTTTGTCATGTACAGCGTTTGTATCCATCTCTGCCACCGTAGCTCAGGTTCTTACTTCTCATCTAGGTTATTGCAGTAGTAGCCTCAGGACCAGTTTTCCTGTCTCTAGCCTTTGGCACTTGAAGTCTATTAGAATTTAAAGTATTCATCCTAGAATACATTTTATTATGTAATAAATCCATGTTCAAAACCCTGTGGCGTGCTCCACTATCTACAAGAAAAAGCTTAGACTGTTATGTCTCATTTGAGAGCCCTCTGTGGTCTGACTTCCCCTTGTCTTTCTAGTTCACTTTCTAGTCTCCTGTATTAGCCCTTATATTCAGCCATGCCGCTGGAATAAGTGAGTCTTATGTTCTTTCTGGAGTCACGATTTTATCCGTTTTGAATGCCTTGCTCATCTTCATCTTCCTCATCTCCTTAAGGGGCCCAAGCTAGTGACTTGTGAAACAGGCTTTTGATCACTACAGACTCTCTCTGCACACAGTAATAGTCTTTGCATTATTACTCATCTGTCACCAGGAAATGGCCATTCTGCTTTGTATTCTCTACAGCGCCAATTGCCTTTCCAGCATAGTTTCCTATACATAATAGATTCTGCATATTTTTAGGGAATCATTTGAGTAAATTAAATTTTCAGCAGCTTCATCGAGATAAGTTTACATACCATAAAATCCACCCATTTTAAGCCTATAACTAAATGAATTTTAGTAGATTTACAGAGGTATACCACCATCTCTACAGTCTAATTTGAAAGTTCCATCATCTTATATCCGTTTACAGTCACCATTCTTACCCGTAGCCTAGGTAACTACTAATCTCTCTTTTGTCCCTCTATATGTTTGCTTTTTTTGGACATTTCATGTAAATGAAATCATAAAATATGTAGTGTTTTGTGTCTGTTTTCTTTCACTGAGCATAACGTTTTTGAAGTTCATCTGTATTGTAATGCTTATCAGTACTTCGTTCCTTTTTATTGCTGAATAGTATTCCACTTTATGAATATAAGGAGTTACAAGCATACTGCGGAGATAACATGGGTTTGGTTCCAGACTGCTGCAATTAAGCAAATATAATAAAGCACATCAGATGATTTTTTGGCTTCCCAGTGCATAAAAGTTATGTTTACACTATACTGCAGCTTATTTAAAGTGTGCAATTGTGACATGTCTAAAAAAATTGTATGTACCTTAGTTAAAAAATGTTTTATTGCTAAAAAATGCTAACCATCATCTGAGCCTTCAGCAGACTATAATATTATTAATGGTGGAGGGTCTTCCATTTTTAAAAAAACACAACTTCTGCAGAGTCCGATAAAACAAAGCGCAATAAAACAAGGTATGCCTGAAATGAATTTTGATGATGTCACTCAAAACTGCATAGTGGGATGGTTTGGTATATCTTTGGCACTGGATTATATTTTGTCTTCCTCAAAAGTTTTCCTAATAAGTTTTCTAGTAGCAAATATCCTAAGTAAACATCCCATGTTGTCTGCTTTTTCTTTTTAGCTCTAAATTTGTTTTACACTAAACCATAAGCTTTGTTTTCCCCCCCTCTCTGCTGTAGGGCCATGTTCATGAGTGGACTAAGCGAAAGCAAACAGACACACGTACACCTGAGGAATGTGGATGCAGCCACCTTACAGATTATAATAACTTACGCATACACGGGTAACTTGGCAATAAATGACAGCACTGTAGAACAACTTTATGAAACAGCTTGTTTCCTGCAGGTAAGCAGTTTTTTTCTCTGTTACATACATTAACCGTGGTTTATATTTTCAAGAAATATTATTTCATCAGTGATTTCCTATATCTATGTAATTTTCTTGTTGCAGATTTTAGTAAGTAAAAGTTTTCTTGTCTTTTTAAAATGTGTTAAGGAGAAAACAGTTGGATTTGATCACCCAGTCATCTCAATTAATTTTATGATGAGAATGAATTTAAGATACATGAAAATTTCATATTAGTTTCATATTCTGCCTAATATACCTAAGAATTTAGATTTCAAGTAAAAGTAATTTTTAACAGTGTTGATTAAAGTGCTTCAGTTTTTTTGCTAAATGCTTAGATGTACTAATTTTCAGTGGTGTGGCTTTTCATGGATAATTTCAGGATTCTTCTGGAAATTATCAAATTTAAATATGTAGGATAGCCGTGTGACCATATTGAGCTCTTAGAGAGAAGTATTTAACTGAGCTGAAATACTGTACCTGTAGGAGGTACCTGTAACCGAGGAAACAGGCCATAGGGGTAGCTTCCTGGTGCTTCGGAATCAAAGGCGTCCTTGTCGTAAATCCAAACTCAAAACAGGGAAATGCCTACTGTGTAAGCATTGTCTTTCCGTAGCTTGTAAATTTTCATTAACTTTTTTAAAGCCAGGAACTAAAAGCAAGTGTTTTTTTAGAATTGCTAAAAAAATTGAGGAATTTAAGGAAATTTAGATTCCAGAACACTTTGTTACTGTCAGTAGTGACACTGTGCCTTATAATTTGTTTCCTACCACGTTAATGAAACCCATATGCATATTCTTGGCCACATGCAAAATAAGACTGCCTCCTGGACTGGCTTGCCCTCGCTAGACTCGGCTGGTTCTATGATTTTCACTGTTAACCACATGAAATGTTACTGTACTTTGCTTTATATGCGTTTTCATCTGAGCTTTACAGTAATTATTTGTAAGTATTTCCCCATTTTATCCAAGCGAAAACTGAGGCTTGGAGAAGTGGAGCCACTTGTCTAATGTGGTACAAGTACTGAATGGCCAGTCCAAGTTTTGAATCCAAGCAACCTAACTTCTCACCGTAAATTGCTTCTGGTTGACCACTATGATGTGACTAAGTATAGTAGGTGCACTTCAGAGTCAACTGAGATCCACTTTTCCTTCGTGAGAAGAAACCAATATAGAAAACTTATTAGAGTGGGTCATCTAAGTGTAGGTAATTTATAACAACAGAAATATATTGTTCCTTTAATTGGTTATTTTAGTTCCCTAGATGAGAAAGGCAAATAATAACTATTCTTAGTCATTGTACATAATTTTCTGGTTTTATTTGACTATCTTGTCCGTGTTCATAAAACCAGATTCCAGCTATTCAGCAATAATCATTTCTTCTACTATGATTTGTTTCTTGTTTTCATTTGGTTCTCTTAATTATATATTTTTAAAGCCTAGAAAAGTGTATAAGTGAATTTCCTTACCTTTTCCTTAAGTCTATTTAGTTTTTTAAAAGCATATTTAATGTTATACTAATGTCTCGTAAATAGGGCAGTTAAGTAGGTCGCTGGACAGAAAGAAGAAATGCAAAGCTATGCCTAGTCTTCTGATTTTATTACTATGAAGACATTATCTCTTAACCCAAACATACGTATCAAAAAATCAATATTACAGTATTGGGATCTGATTAATACATCTGTGTGTTACACAAAAATAAAATTTGTCTATCCTGCCGTTATCCTTTTTTTTCATTTTAGGTTGAAGATGTGTTACAACGTTGTCGAGAATATTTAATTAAAAAAATAAATGCAGAGAATTGTGTGCGATTGTTGAGTTTCGCTGACCTGTTCAGTTGTGAGGAATTAAAACAAAGTGCTAAAAGAATGGTGGAGCACAAGTTCACTGCTGTGTATCACCAGGAGGCGTTCATGCAGCTGTCACATGACCTACTGATAGACATTCTCAGTAGTGACAATTTAAATGTAGAAAAGGAGGAGACAGTCCGCGAAGCTGCTATGCTGTGGCTCGAGTATAACACAGAATCACGATCCCAGTATTTGTCTTCAGTTCTCAGCCAAATCAGAATCGATGCACTTTCAGAAGTAACGCAGAGAGCTTGGTTTCAAGGTCTGCCACCCAATGATAAGTCTGTAGTGGTTCAAGGTCTGTATAAGTCCATGCCCAAGTTTTTCAAACCGAGACTCGGAATGACGAAAGAGGAAATGATGATTTTCATTGAAGCATCTTCAGAAAATTCTTGTAGTCTTTACTCTTCTGTCTGTTACAGCCCCCAAGCAGAAAAAGTTTACAAGCTCTGCAGCCCACCAGCTGATTTGCATAAAGTTGGGACTGTTGTAACTCCCGATAATGATATCTATATAGCAGGTGGTCAGATTCCTTTGAAAAACACAAAAACAAATCACAGTAAAACAAGCAAACTTCAGACTGCCTTCAGAACTGTGAATTGCTTTTATTGGTTCGATGCACAGCAAAACACCTGGTTTCCAAAGACCCCGATGCTTTTCGTCCGCGTGAAGCCGTCTCTGGTTTGCTGTGAGGGCTACATCTATGCAATTGGCGGAGACAGCGTAGGTGGAGAGCTTAACCGGAGGACCGTAGAGAGGTATGACACCGAGAAGGACGAGTGGACGATGGTGAGCCCTTTGCCTTGCGCTTGGCAGTGGAGCGCAGCGGTGGTGGTCCATGACTGCATTTACGTGATGACGCTGAACCTCATGTACTGTTACTTCCCGAGGTCTGACTCGTGGGTAGAGATGGCCATGAGACAGACTAGCAGGTCTTTTGCTTCAGCCGCTGCTTTCGGTGATAAAATTTTCTATATTGGAGGGTTGCACATTGCCACCAATTCTGGCGTGAGACTCCCGTCTGGCACTGTAGATGGGTCTTCGGTAACTGTGGAAATTTATGATGTGAATAAAAATGAGTGGAAAATGGCAGCCAACATCCCTGCCAAGAGGTACTCGGACCCCTGTGTCAGAGCTGTGGTGATCTCAAATTCTCTGTGCGTGTTTATGCGAGAAACCCACTTAAATGAGAGAGCTAAGTACGTCACCTACCAGTACGATCTGGAACAGGACCGGTGGTCTCTGCGGCAGCATATATCGGAGCGTGTGCTGTGGGACTTGGGGAGAGATTTTCGATGCACTGTGGGGAAGCTTTATCCGTCCTGCCTTGAAGAATCTCCATGGAAACCACCAACCTATCTCTTTTCACCGGACGGGACAGAGGAGTTTGAACTGGACGGGGAAATGGTTGCACTACCACCTGTATAGTCGGGAGTTCAAGGAGTGCACGCCTGATTTATGTGCTTTGTCATTTTCTTTGCTAAACAAGAGAGGCTATGAAAGGACTAGATATGAGTACATAAAAATCTATCTTTGATAAATTTTATTTTTATGCCCTACTTAATATTTGCATCAGTATAATATATATCAGTGAGTCTTACAGAAAGATATGCTTCCATAATATGAAATAGATTATCCAATAATTGAGAAACTTTTATGCGTATCATGAGAACATAGAATCCGGATTATCTAACATTGTTAGCCCTGTGTATGTACAGTTCAAAAAGTTCACTTATTAAAATAGTTTCCTTTTCCTAGTGTGGTATATCACAAATTGTGCTGAGGTTATTTTAGTGTATGTATTTCATTCCTGTGCTTCTGTTCCGAAGTCCTGGAATACAGTTTTTTTCAGTGTAATTAATTCAGCTGCACTTAACACTAACGTCCATGTCAGCCTAGAAATGTCTAAATCCTGTCCTATAGTTGAGGAAGATCTTCCACTTCACGGTGTTGCACAGGGAAAGCTATGACTGCAGGATCAGTCTAACTATACTATTAGGTGCATGTATTCTCCTGTCACTAACTTATACTTGTCTAGAATACAGGTCTTCCAATCAGCTGGTCACTTACCAGATGTGGACCTACGTTGCTGGGCTTGCAGTAAGGATTGCTAGTCCCTCATTGTGCGGGTCTGAGTGGAGCTTTAATCAGTAAATGCCTCCACTTTCTGTATTACATTAACATGGGCTCATGCATATAACTACCTGCTGCTGTTGTATTTCTCCATCTTAAAGATTTAGAGTGGGTTAACCAGGTCATTACATCTTAATTTAATAACAAGCATTACTGTAGAGTGATTGTGTAGATACCCATTAGCTGTCAGGGTGTGTTTTTTTTAAGCTGTTGTGTGTGGGGGGTAGGATTAGAAAGGTGAACTGTTCAGGAATTCTCTGCACCGGCTGTGCAGAAGAGCAGCTGACCAGAGCTGCTCTGGCATCCATCCCAGGAACCACTAGCAGGAGCGGGCGCCGTCAATCTACCATGAGCACAGGTGCTTCATGACAAACATTACTAGCATGTTCAACTGCATACTGTTCTGGCACTGTATTTTGAATGACATTAATTTATTAAATAAACAAATTGTATATATTCAATATTTGTTTTTCTTTTGTGGTGTAATGGTGTGCTTCTAATTTTACTGGGTCAGTTTAGCTTGCTATATGTGATTTCTTCAAAATTTTGGGTCTATATGTATATACACACAAGTACACGTTTTGTGTGTGTGTGTGTGATTTGAGCCTTAGTGTATCAACATAAATTTCAGATCAAACCCAAGGCTTTTCAACCTTAGATGTATGTTGGAGTCATCTGAGGTGCTTTTAAAAGCTTGGGGTGATACCTGAGCCCCATCCCAGACTAAACGAAGCACAGTCTGATGGGTGGACCCAGCAACAGGCTCTTCCGAAATACAGAGGTGTTCGGCTTGTGCAGTCCCTTTGAGAACCATTGATTGGTTTAGGCCTTCAGTACAGCCATACATTAGAGAGATTGCAGGTTTGGTTCCAGGCCACTGCAATAAAGCGAGCCAATCTTTTCTGCTAGTGGAAGGTGTTAACCTTCAGTTTATAAAAACTGGAACATTTGTGAAGTGCAATAAAATGCATGTCTGTACGTGGATGAGCTTCTAGACTAGCAGTCTTCCTAGAACGCATCCTTGATCATGTGAACAGACTTCATCTGCTTCCCACTGCCTACTTAATGAAGTCCAAATTCTTAACACATTTAAGGCTCCCTTGTAATTTGGCTTTAGATCACCTTTATAGCCTTAGCTTACATTGTTTTCCCACAAACTTTAATCAGGCTTTTTTATACTTTTCTGCCTTTACCTAGGCTGTTTGCTCTAAACTCAATGGTTTTTTTTTTTTCATCCCAACATCCCAACTCTGCCTGTGGCTATTATCTGAGATCTGTTTAAGATAAGTTTTAAGTGCTTCCCTGATTAACTACTTACCCTGTGAAGAGTCGCTTCTCAGCATCCTCAGTACCTTGTACTTGACCTGCTCGTTACACGGGTCATTCTGTTGGGTATCTTTATGTGCAAAGTGTCGATGTTTTTGAGAGTAGGGACTTTCTTAGGTAGGGCTGCATCTCCCTATAGTGTAGCACAGTTGGTGATAAAAATGTTGAGTGTGGGGTGGCTCCACAAGTATGGTAATTAGCACGTCTGCTTTACACGCAGGTCCTGGATTCATGCCCCAGGTGGAGCCACGGATTGTGTCCCAGGGGTGGGAGCCAAGCCTCAGGGGGAGTGGGGGAGGGTCGCTGTCAGGCCCCAGGAGCACCAGGCCCCAGTGCTCGCTGCCAGCATGTGGGAGGGGACGCCCCGCCTTCAGAGATCCAGTTCCTAAGGGGAAACGACAACATCCATAGGTCAGGGGTGGAAGTGTGGGGGGCGGAATTAAAGAGGAGAAGAAAATGTTGAATTAAAGCAGGTATGGGCAAAGGGCCTTGGAGAGTTAGAGATACTCAAACCCAATATACCAAATTCTCCATTCTCATTAGAAGTTTCATTAGTCACCTTTTTTCTTCACGACTCTCCATCTGTCCTGGACCTGTTAATACTTCTGCCACTTGGCAATTTCCTTTGCCTTACTGTTTAATTATTTTATAACTGTGGGAAAACCTGTGTCTTAGATAAGTATGAAAGGTCTTGACTTATTTGTAATCGCTAAGCTTCAGTTTCACTTCAAATGAGTTCCAGTGCTCACGTGATTCTAAAATTCATTTCGATTGGATGGATTTGATAATAGAAACCTTGTTTCAGGCCTTGAATGCTGGGCGAGCATGGGGAAAACTGACCGAGGTTGGTCAAGTTCATGGAAAGGGCATGGGAGCCTGGTTTCTCTTGAGTAACAGTTCTCTCGAGGCCTGAGAACTGTTACTTTCTCACGTCTGATCGTCCTCATGCGGGGACCGCAGTGGCACTTCCTCTTTCCTAAAGGCTTCCGTAGTTACGCAGATCAGCATCCTGAGGCGCCTTTTTGCCCTTGGCCAGTGCTTTCTGAACTGCCAGATTTCCCCGATGAGAACTGTTTATTCTGGATCAGACTTAATTTGGTCAGCTGAATTCTCTTGGGTCTGGGGAGTTTTCCTTACCCTTGGCCTCCTGTTCGTGGTGCTCAATATCCTTTTCCGTTTCCCCCTGCGTTCTGTGAAACGGAGTCGAAAGCACCGCTGTCTTTTACTGTTGCCGTGTGTCAGTCCCATCGTGCTTGGAAAGCCATAGGCACAGAGCCTTGTGTCGGGAAGGAAGGTTCTGTTCCCATCACAACATTCGTCAAGTGCTTACGGTGTGCCAGGCTCCCTGTCCTCATAGTTCACTACAAAACCAGTTCCCCCGAGTCTGCTTTCCTCCTTAGTTCTCTATCAGCACTCCTTACCACTTCCTAGAGTCCCACTCCCTCTGTATTCCTCTCCTGCATCACAAGCACGGGTCCCCCTACGGTGGGTTGAAAATCTGCCCTTATCTATTCTACCTCTTCAAAAGTTTACCATCTTCACTCAAGGAGCATCGCAAATGCCACCTCCTCCTGGAAGCCCTGTCGGATTGCTTCCGCTGAAAGCACTGCCGTGGCACTTCACTGGACCTCTCGAGACACTCTTCGCTTTATATCAAGTTTTTGACCGGGTCTCTTGTCTTCTGGGCCTCAGAGAGTAGCTCACCCACAGTAAGCAGCTTCGTGACTGGGTGAACGTGTACTTCCTCCTGCGGCCGGGGCTGTAGCTGAGGGGAGCTTTGTTTTCCGCTGTCGGATTGTGAGGTGAAACGTCTTTCTTGTCTGTCGCAGAGGGTTTCAGTTCTCTAGCGCCTTTATACGACACTTTCATGTGTACTCTGGCTCGGATGTGCAGGAAGGGACCTGTGAGTTGAGACACAGCTCGTGTAAACATTGCCCATGTAGGAAACCCCATTCTGTGTTAGGCATTGTGTTAGAAGCTTTGGAAACAGCCTGCTCTTCAAGGGAGCATCGTCACAGGATTTAACCTGATAACTTAAAATAACACTTTTTCCAACCGGAGGAGGAGTGACTAATACCCTTTGTTTCCAGCAAGTCCCCAAAAGAAAACCTCTAAGGCGTCATTCATCCCAGATGCCAAGGGGTGGAATTAATGGCATTGACTTCAAGTTTCAAAATGAGGGGACCATTACTAATTAAAAAAAACACACTTTAAAGGTTGTAAAATAGGTGAGATTTAAAGATTCCAGGCCTGCTGGCCTGGTGCTTTTAAATGACCATAAAGTAGGTCATAAATTCTCATTCGTCTTCGTCTGTTAAGACTTTACCTGGGAATTTCCATTCCGAAGGCGTTCGGGGGAGTGAAGATCGGGGCACGGAGGCTTCGGTGTCTGGTGGATGACCTTGGACAGAGAAGTGGTTCAGGGTTGCCTCGCGGAGGACAGTGTACTTTCACTTGTCTCCGTGGTTTCTGGGAAGAGCTGCTGAGTTTTCTAGGGCACACAGAGCCAGGAGAGGCAGGTGGAAAGGCTACTTTTACAATTCTCCACTGGCCTACTTGGACCTAGCCATTCCCCAAAGTTAGCATACGATTTGTCTGGCAAAGTTTATCAGAAGAAACTCCATGGATTGCATGAATATAAATGAAAATCCAGATGTTAATTGCACATGGCCATCTTGGATGTACAAATTACTCCCTTCCTGCTTGTAAACTACACGAAGAAAAAGCTTAAACACATCGACACAGCCCCGATGGCACCTGTCTCCTGGGTTCTCCACTCTGACAAAGTAATTTAGATGCTAACATGTCCTCCGAGACTCTGTATTGCCCCCAAATTACTTTCTAGTTGCTTTTCACGGACAAGCCCCACTAACCTACGCTCTGGCCAGATCAAAGGAAAACTCATGCTTTTTGACTGAGGGCCCAGTTTTGTTCTTGGGTCTATGGCTTGGGACAAAGGTGATTTAAAGTTGGTGGAAAGCTGTGAGACTAGACCACTGAAGAGCGGGAAGGGGCGCCCCGGCTGTGGAGCTCAGAGAAACATCATTGACTGCATAGCGTAGGGCAAGACAAATGCAAGGGCGCCATGCCCAGAATGCGCTTTTTCAAAGTCTGCACCCAACCTGCCTGTGGGGAAGCCCTTCGAGCACTTCTCTGGCCTTTTGATCAAGTCCATGCCCCTGGCCGGGCTGACGGGGCTCTCCCCGTCCTGGCCTGGCCTTGTTTGCCGGCCTCATCTTCGGCCCGTCCCTCATCGTTTAGGTTCCGGCCACACCAAAGAACACTTGCTGCTCCCCAGTCTTTGCCTGTGCTGTTCTCCTAGGTCCCAGAGACCATCGAATCTCATGCCCTCTTTCTCCACCCCTACCTCACCCCGAAAACTATCACTTAAACTTCAGTGAGTTCAAGTGAACTTAGGCTCTCAGGGGAAGAGACACCTACTTGTCCCTCTTAAAAAGAAGTTGGCCACCATGATGTGACCGAATTCACCCTGGCTTACCCTTGACCTGGCCCTCTTTACCTTCTGTGGTAATTGTCCATCTCCCCTGAGGGCAGCAAGCTCTAGGAACTGCGTATGTGGCATGTTCTATGTGTACATACAGGCACCTGAATACTTGATGATGATAAGGCAGGGCTTAAAAGGTAGTGCGAGGGACTTGCTTTAATCATAAGAGTGACTTCCCAGCACAGGTAGCCAAAGACATGCAAATCTTGGGTCTCGGGAGGACAGTGTGAGTTTCCGGCGTAGTGTTCAAAGTCCTGAGGGTTTGTGGCTGTCCAGGACCGTTCTTGAGACACTGGACACATATGTGATTGTTAGATTTGGGGAACATCAGCTCTTCAGAGTGAAAAAATAGGGTTCCTTCATCCATCTCCATGAACCGGTGCCGGGACAATGCTTTGCGCAGGACCTGTAACAAAATGAGAAAAATAAGGACAAATTAAACTTGAATGACTCAGTTATTTGATTTAAAGGCTTCTTCTTTACTCTGACCCTCTACTTCCCATGTTTTGATATTAAAATGTCATTGTGTGAAGTGATAGAGGAGAATGTAGTTTTAAAAAAGAGTCCTTTCTTGGCTAAACAAGAAATACCAAAACATTCTAACTATATTGTGGGTGGGGGCAGGTGTGGAGAACTTTGGCCCCTACTCCACACCATTCTGAAAAAACAGTTCCAGGGAGATGAAGTCTTAAATGTGAAAGTCAAACTAAAAAACTTCTAGAAACTACAGAAAATATCTTCATGACCTGGAGGTACAGAGGGTTTCTTAAATAAGACGCAAGAAGATATTTCACCTAAATTATAAGAGGAAAGATAAATTTGACTACAGTAAGAACCATTTATCAAAAGACGTCATAAAGAATAAAGTCACAGAATGAGATATTTGTAACACATAATTAACAAAAAGTATGTAGAATACAATAGAAAAATGAGTAGAAGACTTGAATGGGCATTTTGTACAAGTAGAAAATCTAAATGGTCAATAAATAAATGAAAAAGCACTCAGCCTTATTAGTAGTCAGGAAAATGCAAATTAAAACCCATAGTGAGATACTATTTCACACATACCAGATGAGCAAAAATTTAAATTCCTGGTGATACCAAAGCATTGGAGACCATGTGGGAACCATGACATTCTGATGCCATGCTGCTGGGAAGTAAGAAGGCAGCATCGCTTTGAAAAAGAAGTTAGCATTAACTCTGAAGGTCAAAGATGCACATATTCCTGTGACCCGGCAGGGTCACCTCCTCCAGGACGTGCATGTTAGCGTCATCGAAGTGGCACGGCCGTTCGCATCAGCCGCACAGCAAACACGGCCTGTGTCTGCCTGCGGCAGGCTGGGTAGAGGATGGCGTCGTGGACAGTGGGGACAGTCAGACGGGAGCGAAAAGAATGACTGCCTGAGAACCGAAAGAAACCAGGAGAGACACAATGCGAGTGGTGTGCTTCCATGCATGTGAGTTCGAAAACAGGCGAAAGAGAAACTATGCTGTTTGGAACACAAACAAAGGAGGAAGGAGGTGAAATTACAAAGAAATGATTATCTCGAGTCCGCGTACCAAATGCTTCTGGAGGAGGAGTTACGCCCCGGGAGAGAGAGACTCAAGGCGCGAGGTTTTTTAAGGTGCAGGCACTATCCTGCTCACTTTCCAGGTCCCGGCGGCTTGAATTGCTACTTCATATTTATTTCAGTGTATACATTTCTCCTCTTTATGTGTTCTTTACACTTAAGTTGCCCATCTCCATTCACAGACGTTTCACAGATTGTAAATCATCTTAAAGGCTAGGAAGGGCCTGTTCACGCAGTGCTCAGTAAGCGCTGAGGCCGAGGGTTTCAGAAAGGACTCGAGGCAGCCCTGGGGGAGACCTTCGGGGAGAGGCTGGAGCTGGTCTTCCACTGGCACAGCAAAGGTTTCAGGTGGCCGGGGGCCCATGGAGGCCAAGGCGTCAGCAGAGAAGCCAACAGGATGCAGGTTATGGCGTGGTGGCCCCGGAGGGCCTGATTTAGGAATCTGGATTTAATCCTGAGGACAGTCGTAGACGCTGAGGGTTACTGTGCAGTGTGAGTGAAGTGAAAATTAATATACATGAAAATATGCCAGGAGCCAAGGGCTATTTTGAAGCTTACCAGTCCAGGTGGAAAAACGGGCTGCTCGTGACAAGGTCCTCTCATTCCCCTGGCGATCTGTCAGCGAGCATGCGACGAGGCATCGTCGCACAACCAGCCTCCACTTGGTTGTACTCTGGGCGGCCCCATGCACTTAGCATTCCCTAGAAACCACGGGGTTCTTCCTGCGGGGGTCGCCGCCTTCAAAGCTGAGGTGCCATCATAAGCAACGGC
Organism: Rousettus aegyptiacus; assembly: GCF_014176215.1. Classification (NCBI taxonomy): domain Eukaryota; kingdom Metazoa; phylum Chordata; class Mammalia; order Chiroptera; family Pteropodidae; genus Rousettus; species Rousettus aegyptiacus. The sequence goes on along the minus strand of NW_023416288.1, from coordinate 38,785,889 downwards.
AAAAGGACAGACTAAACCAGCAGCGAGGCCCCTGCCTCCTTCAGCGCTGCTCCCTTCCGAGTGGCCACCGCTGCCCAACTGCGGAGTGGCCGAGGGCGACCCCACGGACGACACGGAGGGCGCGTCCAGAAAGACGGGCCAAGCACAACTGTACGCGGGGTCATTTTATTCTCATTTTTCTTTAAAATAAAGATACAGTTTTACAATTCGGTTCGATTAGACGTGATTTATCAATTTCACATTCTTTTTGAACAAATGACAACAGAAACAATTAGTACAAATCATAAAACTACCAAAGAGAAATTACCTTTCTGATCAAAACATGTGCCACAGATAAATTTCCTTAGAAAACGTTCTAATATTTCTAAGCTAAACTTCCCTAGAAAGGGTTTGTGGAAAGCCTTTAATCTCAAATATTTAAACTATTTTTGTAACCACTAAATTCTTTTACCAACTTGTTAATCAAATGCTTCCTAAATTTAGGAACCAATGAACAAGTGTCCTAAAACATAAGTCTTGATCCTATCTTTCCAGTTATAAATTATTAATGTTTCAAGAAAACAAAGTATTTTCTAAGCACAGAAGCTTTCTAAAAACTTCAGTTACCTTTTCCGGCTCAGTACCTGACTGAAATGTTCAAATGTTTATATTGCACACAAATTTGAGCAGCATACTATGTGTGTGTGTGTGAGAAGCTGATGGAAAATAAGATTGGAAAAACCCCTAAATTGTGTCCCATTTACATGATTTAAATATATAGTTTCTGTATTTTTAATTAAGTAAAAGGTAAACTTTAGGACAGCACAGAAATACAAATACATTAGAGTTTTACAAAATAGATTCAACCCCTTAGCGTGCGCAATCTTCTAATGTTGGAGTTATGATGCAAGGGAGCTAGATTCTTCCTCTTCATGGGAAAGCAGGAAGTCACGTGTACAAAGTTATTTATATGAAAAGAATAAAGATCCACATTCCTTTGTCCTTGACAAATATTTACGGAATGTTGGAAATGATGACAAAAACAATGCCAATGTTATGAAGTCCAAAGACTTGGAATGAAAAACTCCTAGCGGCACATTGTGCTCCGTGGAATGACGACCACCTTCTAGAAACTAGGGCTGCGCTCCCCGTCATTTCGAAAGGCCACTACAGAACTAGGTGGAAAGGCCATGACTACTGTGCCACCTCTGGCCAAAGAATCAGAGCATGCGAACGTCGATGTCATTTCCAGAGTCCCAACCAAACCCCCCCAAGATAACAGGCAACGTTCAGCAGCCACCATTTTAATAGGCTACGTTCCCAAACTGCTGAAGCAGATACAAGTTCACGTGGCTGGGGACCAGTCCGCTGGCCCCTTACAGGCCTGAGCACCCCCAAACTCATCGCCAGGCCTGGAGGAAACGGACCGCTGGCTGTCATTTCCAAAAAAGACAAAATGAAAACAAAACCTGCCTTCTAGGAAGACAGTATTTTACCTTCATTTTAAAGTTGTAATTAACTAGCAGAATACAATTCTAACTTCTTTGTAAAGAAATTCTTATAACCTTTAGCATGTTAAATACTGCTCTCAAAATACTTTCATCAGATTTTTAAGTACCTTGCTCCTCGGCCTCGCAACAACTTCTCACTTCTCTCCCTTCCTAACTTGCTTTCTCCTTTCCTCTCCAAACTCGATTATTCCAAAAAAATTTCAGTGCTTAGTAGAGAACTGACGGCAAGGTTAAGGGTGAGGAAATCAGGTCATATGCTCTGCTTCGCTGCTTGAAGGTATCGCTATGTTTCTTAAAGCAACAGGAGATGGGAATTGTTTTAAGGCTTGGGGACTCATAAATCGCTAACGGGTTTGGAAACAGACTAGTCATACTGGTTAAATGAACCAAATGCAGCCGCAGAATGACTCTAACCTGCAACTTCTTCTTGTCACCTGGTCCAGAACACGGCTTTAACTCTTTTTCTCACCTACGCCATTGTCATTACAGCGCCTTGCAGGAAGCAAAGTATACACCAGGCACCTTTCCTGGCACACCTTGAAAAGGCCTGGCTGACCCCCCGTCCCTCAGATCTACTTACAAATACACAATTCTTACATGCAAAAGCACTGCAGTGAGTGTGGCCAACCAAAACACACCTTTGCCAGCGACAAGGCCGGAGACAGCCCGGTGTTGGCTCCTACAGCTCACAGAACCAGTGACTGAAGGGCTGGACCCCACGCCTGAAGCGCACAGGCTCGCAGGACGAGGGGCCAGGCTTCCTGCCCTCAGCCGCTGGCCGCCAGGCGCCCCCGCCCCGAGGACTCCCGCGCCTCCCAGAACCTGAAGGAAACAGTTACGGTCTTTGGACCATTTCTATGACAAAAGTGCTATCTCCTGAAATATTCATTTTGTGTTGAAAGCCAGTGAACTGACCGCTTTAAGAGTTGAACTCTTAATTGGAAGCTCTACTAGAAAGTTCAGTCAAGGTGCATGTTAACCCGGGGACACGCGGCCCTAGAGCAGAGTGAGGCGTCGTGTAACTACTTTTACTCGAGCGGGTCCCCAAGTGCAGCCTGTGCACCGCTGGCACGGCGGGGTGACGCCTGCTCGCTGACGCGCCGCCACTCCGGCCGACGACGTGGCCTCATGAAACAATAACGTGTTGGCACGAGTTCCTCAGTCGCAGCGCAACACTGATTAAAGGACCCCTGAAGGGGAGCGCCGGGCTTTACTTCTCTTCGAGCCATCGTTCCTGAGAAGGTTAACTTTCCTAGCAGAAGTGGGATGAATGGAGTTCTCACAATAAACCCTTTAGTTGATCATCACTGAATTCCTGGGTTATTATGCTCAAATGGAAGTATGTTTTTAGATCTGCTGGACTTGTGTTAAGACACAAATTAGAAAATTTAGGGAGATTTAGATTATGTTCCTCTGACCATTTCACATACCGTAGGATTTACTTTACATAAACATTTCTTAAGGAATAAATCAAATATAATCAAGTGTCATCCTTAATTAGGCCCCTTACTTTCCCAATACTCTTTACGTCTATGTATTTTTCGACTATCTTTTGTTACTAAAGCAGTCTTACCCTGTAAGTACTCCCTGAGAATGCCCATCTAATGTCCTCATGAAAAGCAAATGAGAGCTGAGCATGGCAGCTACATGAGGTCCAGCTGTATAAAAATCTCCAGTAGATTGCACACACGTGCCTGCGTCTAAAATGAAACCAGATGTCCTTGATGAAACCTGACTGATGTCACGGCTGTAGCATTCTTCTGCTTCTTCCTTTTCTAAATGTGACCTAAGATGAAATGTCTATTTAATATTTACAGATCATCTTGCTTTTCTTTAAAAAATACTTTTAGAAGGGGTTGATTACAGGAGGATTTTCAGTCGGGGAAGTAGGAAACCCAAGCGCCTTGAAAAGTTGTATGAAGAATAAGACTAAGAAAAAACCTGTAAAGTCTGTAAACACCCAATGGACGACAGTTCAAAAGAAGAAGTAGAAGGCACAAACTGTGGGTTAAAAAAATGCTTGTAGAAGACTGCTATGGGACTAGAGTTGACAGAACACCAAGGCCCCTTAAAGTCCGCCCTAAATGTGCGCGCGTGCAAACCGCTCCAACGTCGCTACGATCATCACCATGCCGTTTCTCTGCAAACCTATCTGAACAATTAGGAAGAGGAAGAAAAAGCACAATGGCGTTCCTCGACGCCTCGAAACAAGCACTTAGGATTGGGAAAGAATAAATTAAACATGAAACGAAACGCTCTATCCTCGGAACTACCGCCCATGACTTCCACACTTCTGGGAGGAAGTGAACTGACAGTTTTGCAGGTAGAAAACCAGCAAACGAAAATCATCATTAACTCAGCAAAATAACAACAAAGGGTTGGATCGGTGGCCCCTCTACTTTATAAGCACATTTTAGGGCCAACTTTAGAGAAACTAAAATAGTAATATAACTTAATTTTAGCACAAATAAATTTCAGTGATCATCTAGATATGCAAACAGCTGAACAGAACAAAATTTACATAAGTAAAAACTTTTCTAAAGTAAACAAATGTATACTATCAGGATTCAAAAATTATTAGAAGGTACACTGCGTGTTTTAATCAGGCTCAGACTGAAGTGAGAGTAGTCGGTCAAACCCCAACCTGGGAGGCCATCCCTGCCATGGTTGTGATTTCATCTTTCCAGCATCCTGTGACATTCATTTAGACAGAGGGCAATTGTCCATGTAAACAGTTCGACATAGCGGTCCCCTGCTGTGGGCCTGGCCAACGGAGAGGAACAGTCTGGGAGCAGCAGACAGACAGGGAACACTTAAACCGCAGAGAGCAACGGTGGCCTCTGGACGCCTGGCTCAGGGCTTCCCATCGGGTGGCTCGGTGAGACTCTGCGGGGTGGAAGCGGTGAACGTGGAAAGCCACGAAGACATGGCTGTCCGCGCACTGGACAGAGCACCTCCGACGGACTGGCCTGGAAGGACGGGAGGGGAACACAAGAGGGAAACAGCTTCACTTTCGTTACGAGACAGCGAAAGACCAATGCTAATTAATAAATGTTATGTCAACGTGGTAAGAGTTTACTAAACTGTCATTTAAATGCCTAATTTCAAAACAACCCCTTTCCACGGGAATGGCTCACAGGAAAGGGGACAATTTCTGGGTGTAAGCGCCCACTAGCCTCGGCATCCTGAGGGTACGCAGCACACTCTTGGCCGGGCCGGCGGTTCCAGTGGGAGCTGGAAAAGTCCCACGTGCCCTCTGCTCTGGGAGAGCGGCGTGTGGAAGAGGAGAACCGACCTTATAATTTAAGCACTGGCAGGCGCACCGCTAAAAATTAAGCGACAACTAACATCCATAACGAAGTAGAATTTTTCTTATTTAAAAATAAGAACTAAAATTAAGTCAAATGCATGCTATTCTATGGAAGCAAAGCTTATATATCTAATTCCATTCCTTTGTAATAAAACGAACCTCGCGACAGGCTATGTGCTCCATCTCTGCCTTCTGAGACGAGTCTGTAGAGTGGTTCTCTCATCCTGTCTACCTCTAATTACCCAGATGTTAGAGCTACGAGGACCCTGCACAGAGAGCACCCAAGTCCGGGACTTCTGAACTGTGTTCAGCGGGGGTTAGTCGACCTCTCTCGGGAGCTGAGTAAGGAGACGGGTCCCGTTTTCACACATTGCTATGGCAAAGGGAACGTGGCGCATGTGAATGACTGGTGACCTGAGACGTCGGGAGCTCCTCCCGCACTCTTACATCACTTCTTGAAATTTGAAATTATATAAAAAGTTAATATAGAAAAGGAACAAGAGGTATCTTTAGAATGGATATAAAACAATCTTCAAAAATTTTAAGTGAAAAAAGCTAGATGCAGAATAGTGTTATGTGATATATCATTTGTCTGGCTTTGGTATCGGGATAATACTGGCCTCGTTGAATAATTCACAATCTACCCCTTTTTGAAAGAGTTTGTAAAAAATTTATCTCATTTCTTAAACTTTTGATGAAATTCATAAGTAAAGCCACCTGGGCCTGGATTAAATTAAAAACCTACAGCAAGGTTTTCAATTTTTTATTTCAATTTATTTAATAGATAGAAGGCTATTCAGATTTTCTATTTTGTATTGAGTCAGTTTTGGCAATTTGAGTCTTCCAAAGAATCTGTATATTTCATCTAAGTTTCTAAGAAACTGGCATAAATTTATTTACAGTATTCCCTTATCCTTCTGATTTCTGAAAGATCTGTGGTGATATCCTTTTTTATTCCCAATACCGGTAATTTATTATCTTCTCTCTTTTTCTCTTCATTAGCCTATAAATGTTTTATTAATTTTGTTGATCTTTTAAAAAAACCCACTATTGGTTTCACTGATTTTGTTTGCTGTATGATGCCACCTTAGAAGCCAGCAGCTCTGAACGCCAGCTTTATCATCACTCTCTACTATTTATAAAGAACTGTGGGCAGCTCGGCCACGGCAGGGAAACTCCAGGAAAGCTCGAATCCTGATAACAGAACAGTGAACTCTTCAGAAGAGTTCGTCACTCTCCATCAGATGTGGCAAAATTTGCTGAACTTTGATATTATCTGGTGCCACAACAATTTTTTTAATAAGACAAAAGTTAAAACGACAACAACAAACAAATCTCTATTCAACCATGGGAATGTTCTTGTGTTATTATGTGATACACAGATCTCTATAACTTTAGTATGTTTTTATCAACGACATATTGAGGATCGAGAGCTATGTGTTATGATTCCAGTCTGTTCCTGGCTAAAGGCCTTACCAACAGCTTTTCCTGTTTGTACAACATTCCGGCTGGTTGTGACCATGACGTTTCCAAGTTTTTTGCCACGTTCACTGTTTTGAACGGAACTGAGTAAAGGAAAGAAGTGTTAAGCACAATTAAAAAAAAAAAATCTCTCTCATACACACACTACTCTATAATCATACCCCAAATCAGAATTGCTGAGCAGCTACATTCTTCATTATTTGTTATGCATCAATTAACTTACTAACCTTTTGGGCATGTGTCTCTTTAGAAACTACCAAGTGGTAAGGACAGAAGGAAGGTACACATAGGGTTAATTCTCCCTAGTCACAATTGGCTGAAGTGACTTCACCAAAATGAAAACGGCAAATCCTATTATTAGTTCACACCGTTCTTCATGAAACAGCAGTGTTTTCACTTTGAAACATACACACTGCTGAGCTAGAGACTGTTACGCACATATTTGGTTACTATTCAAAGCACAAGTCTATCAAGTGGAGAAAAACAATTCCCAATTAGCAACGGAACACATGGTGTAAATTCAGACCTAAGAATTTTCCTCGCATTTTCTCGAAATACTCACTGTGAGAATCTTAACTTCACGTCGGACACCGAGTACTGGCCTTGAAAAGGATGGCTGTAAAACAAAGTTCCGGTTAGACTATGAGTACCCCAGAAATAATGCTGAGCGACAGAGCTACCACAAGTGCTGATTTATCAGTAACCTCGCTGGGCCGCAGCGCTCCGAACATCTGCTCATAGTGATGGGAGCCTCCCTGAGCTTATTTCCTCACTTGTGAAACAGGTGCTTTTTTTTTCTTGGGTGGGTGGCTGTGATGCTCTTATTTATTTGGTCAGGAGTGGGGTCTAAGCACCAACATTTTAGAAAACCTCCCCAGGACAGTCTGGGTTTGCATCACTGACTTAGGCAATGACCATGGATTGTTCCTTGATTCTGGTCATCTTATAATCGTGTGCCAGTGGTCATAAAAAGATCTGTAGACAGACTGCCAAAACCTCTATTTTCTATTAGAAGAGCAACTCAAAATGCAGGTTTTAAAATATACAAAAGGGAAAAAGTGTGTGTGTGTGTGTGTGTGTGTGTGTGTGTGTGTGTGTAAAAATCAGGTAACTAAACCAAAATTACACTATAGAAGGAGTCAATAAATATCCAAATTCCTATCTCATGCCCAGGGGCCTATCAATGTCAAACAAAGAAAGTACCCCTAACATCAAAATACTATTTATGGCTTTTCACATGACAACAAATTTCTCTTTTAGCCATATGAAGCATATTAACAACTTGCCTCTTTTCCTGGATTTCTGAATCACAGGCTGAAAAAATTGAAAGATTACTTAATCATTCTTGATATTCCTAGAAAGGTTGTGTTTAAAGGATGAAATATACCCTTTGCTTATTAAGGAGAAGTCGGAGAACTGCCTTCTCTGATCTTTAAGAGTTGAAGAACGGGTTTCACAGATCTCAAATCTTATGATTAGTTTGAAATATTTCTAAATTATATCACCTGATAACAAATAAAGACTATCATTTCTTGTTTTGAATTTGGTGAAAATATTGAAAATCTGCTCACTATCCTACTTACATAATTTCCCTACCTATCTTTTTCAGGTCTATGTATTTCTTAAGCTTTCTCTTCAATCTAAGTAACTTCAATTTCTTTACATATTTAAAAAAGTACTGTTCCACAATCCTTTAAAACCCATTCCAGCTAAGCCTCTTATAGACCTGCATTAAAATCTGTAGAGCTGGTTCTGCAGAGTTAAAGTCACGGCAGATGCAGAGACTGGGTAAAGATGCGACCAGGTTATCAGTGCACAGAGTGGAGGAGACCGGATGTCCCAGAATGCTGCACTGTGGCCGGTCATGGCACCCTGCCCCCACCCCAGCACTGCCACAGCGAGTGCCACCAGGCCAGCCAGCTCACATCTGCTTCTCTTCATCATGCTTTAGAGTACAGACCTTGTGGGTAGTGAGGGAGAAGACTTTGAACTCTCAGCCCTTTCATTTAATACTATTAAAACATCTTTGCCTTTTAATTCTGCTTTTACCACATTCGTATGGCAACATAGGTTTTTGCTATAGCCCAATATGATGATTAAATTCACCAAAATTGGTCCTGAACCTAGTCATTTTTCTTGATAGATGATATAAAGTTTAACACACTCTCTAAAACTCTGCTACACTACCTCATCCTTGCAGATGCTCCCCCAAGTTACTATGACATAAACATCTGGATTTTGTGGGGGGGAGGAAGGGGGAGTATCCTTTCTAGCATCACTGAAATCGCATCCCCAGTCTAGCTACGTTAACCTTAGCTTCCAAATAATATGGTAGTCAGTACAAAGTTGATATTTGTCTGCTTCTCACCAAGAAGCAAAAGTTTAAAATACAAATGCTTATATGCTTGTATGATAAAAAAAAAAAAAAAAACAAAACAAAACCCATCATTTTAATCTTTTAACTTAGAAATAGTAAGTTCCCAGGATGTACGCGCTGTGTTGGCTGATCTCCTTAGACTCTACTGGTCCCTGTCACACCCTGATGGTCTTGTTCCTGACGGCTCCACTCCGTGACATTGTCAAATGTCTATGTGTGGGTGGGACAGTCTTTGTACAGCCGACATTCAATACTGTGACAGGCATTACATTTTGCTGAGTATTAGAATCTGATGAGGGAGCTAGGTTTGAGCAGATATCTAGGAGTTCGAATATCAACTTTAGTTTTCTACACTTCACATTGTAAAACCACCTCTCAGTTTTAACCAGTGGTAGTTCCTTCGAGACTTCCTTTTGTTGGACCGTCCTGCTGAGGGGCAGGTCCAGGAAAAGGGAGAGGCGAGCCACCCCGTTCTGAGCATTGCTGATGGCCAGCGTTTCCTCCTCACACCCCGAGCTTCTGAAAACGCTTTGTGCTTTTTGTGTAGTGTGAACAGGTATGAAGGCTCCAGCTACTTCTCTACCTTTGGGGGCCTTTTACAATCTACTTAAGGAGATTCTCGAAGATCTTCGCAGTATCACTCAAGTTAGGGTTTGACTGGAGCACATTAGGAAACCGGCCAGTTCGTGTTCTAGCTGTCTCCGGAGCACGTGCTTACTTGGGGTTTATTTCTGCAAGTGCCGGATGCTTGTTGCTGTTCCAGACCCTGTAGTTGTGAGTGCTCTTCCACGCTGTAACGAAGGTTGTCCCGTAGTCCGATAACATCTTCTCGTTATCTGTTAAGTAAATATTAGAAAGTTGAGCTGGACTGTAGCCAGTCAGGGATGTGAAGACTAACAATCAAAAGGGTAAAGCAACAGTTTCACCTCCTCTGTCTCCCCGCTTTTTGGGGGAGAGAGCCTACAGATGTCAAGAGACGTGGATCTAATTCCAGACATCCTGTAAAGAAGCTATGTGGCCTTTGGTGAGTCATTTAATCACTCAGAGCGTCATTTTCCTAACTGGAAAGGAAGAGGATTGAGCCGGATATTGTCTACGGTTCCTTAAAATTCCAAAATATGTGCATGTTCTCCTTACCAAGGTTAGCATGGTATTGTTTCTTAAACAAAATAACAGGTGGACAGTGAGAAAATGTACTGATGTTTACACATGGAGGAGACAACGGGGTATCTTTCTACCTTTTCACAAATGTCATATTTTCTACAGAAAAAGATTAGAACGAAAAGATGAATTGGTTCTTTTAGGCACTATTTTCTCTTTGGTCTTTGCCTTACTCTTTGGTGAAACTCAGTTTCTATGCATTTCATTGTCAAAATACTCAAAATAACAAGGGGATTTTCACAAACGATGTTGAAAACTTTTCTACTTTATGAATACCACGGAGAAGCTTCAATACAGAGCATTTCTTCTACTTGGAAAAATAGAAAAGGTTTGGAGAACTGATTCCAATGGCTGTTACTCCATATTTTAATTGTGAGCTGCTGGACTACATCAAACTAAAAAGCTTCTGCTCAGCAAAATAAATTGTCTTTTCCCATTGAGACAACCATTTCAATGGGAAAATATATTTGCAAGTAATGTCTCTGATAAGTGCCTAATATCTAAAATATACAAAGAACTCAATACAACTCAATAATAATAATAAAAAAAAAATCCAATGAAAAAATGGGCAGAGGACCTGAACAGATACTTCTCCCTAGAGGACATACAAATGGCCAACAAACATGAAAAGATGCTCAACATCGCTAGCTATTAGGGAAATGCAAATCAAAACCACAATGACATACCATCTCACACCTGTTAGAACAGCTATAATCAACAGGACAGGACAAGTAATAACAAATGCTGGAGAGGATGCGGAGAAAAAGGAACTCTCACACACTGCTGGTGGGACTGCAAATTGGTACAGCCACTATGGAAAACAGTATGGAGGTTCCTCAAAGAAATAAGAATTGATCTACCATATGATCCAGCAATCCCACTGCTGAGTATTTACCCCAAAGACTTGAAAACCCATATCCGAAAAGATATTTGCACACTGATGTTCATAGCAGCATTATTCACAGTGGTCAGGACATGGAAGCAACCGAAGTGTCCTACAATAGATGATTGCCTAAAGAAGCTGTGGTACATATATACAATGGAATATTACTCAGCCATAAGAAGAGATGAAATACTGTCATTTCTACAACATGGATGGACCTCGAGATAATCACGCTAAGCAAAATAAGCCAAAGATGAAAATCACATGATATCACTTATATGTGGGATAGAAACCTAAAACCAACACATGAACAAGACAGAGACTCAAGGACATGGACAATGGACTAGTGGTTACCAGAGGGTAGGGGGTGAAGGAGGAGGGGAGAGGTAAACAGGTAAAGGGAGTCAAATGTAGGGGAGTTAGGAGGAGGGCGAAGTGGGTAAAGGGGATCAAATATATGGTAGCTGAAAGAAAATGGATTTTGGGTGAGAATCACATAATAGAATATATAAGATGTCAAACTATTATGTACACCTGAAAATTAGATAATTGTATTAACCAATGTTACCCCAACAAACTTAATAAAAAAATAAATAAATAATTGTGAGCCGCTTGCTTTGAAAGCGCCATGACTTCCACTGCTGAGAAAGGAACAGGAGGGTATACATGGCTCCACGTGCAGCATAAGAAAGGTCTGCGAACACATTCCTCGAACAGTTCATTGGGCTGAATTTTCTTTAACGGCACAGACCTGAGCCAGACAACTTGGGTTTAAATACCAGCTCAGTCTCTCACCAGACGGATGAGCAAGCTATTTGATCTTACCGTGACTCATGTTCTCTTCTGTAAAATGAGGACAACAAGGGTTAGTTGATGGAAAGGGCCCAAACAGGTTCCTGCACATTTTACATGTGCCCCGCCCCCACAACCTTTGACCCCCCCCCCCCACTACAAAAATACCAGCTACTCTTGTTCTGTGCTTACAGCTACCTGGGCAAATGTTTTTTAAAAAGTAAATTAATTACTCATAAAGCTGAAAGATAGCAGAAACGGGTTTTCTTACTAGATCACTGCATGCCTCTGGTTAGAGGATTAAATTTTGGTGTCGCAGCTGGTATCTTTGTGAAAAAGGCAGACACATTTAAAAACATCCCACAGACAAATAAGAACCTGCTCCGTAGCTTTCCTTTGTAAATGGAAAATGTCTGAAGGCAGAACTTAGAAACTCCATGTACGCTATGTGAAGAACTAAGCTGGGAGGCGGCAGTGGTGGGGTTGAAAACCCTACCGACCCGTGTGGATGTACTTAAGTGCCACAGGCGAAGACAGTAAATTTTAAGTATAGGCGTTTCACCACAATTAAAAAACAACACCCCAAACAGTGACAGAGATCACTGAAACAGAGCACAAACAAAAGCTCAAGACTCTTAACAACAGCAGCAACAACAGATCTACTGAATCTCTGCTCAGCGTGCAGGGTGACCAGTGCCCCTGGTGCCAAGGCCCACGGCAGAGTGTCACTTTCCTTTCTTAGATACTTTCTCCTATGGGGAATGAGATAGTTTTAATACAAGATGATTCTACGTTTACCTGCTCCATTTTAACCATTTAATAGGAATAACATTTCTCAGAATGGGGAAGAAATGTGAAACTTTAATCACTCAGAATGTGATGTTTTTAGTTCTCTTTTCTCTTTTTATATAGCTTAAAAACATGGAGGCACTGTTTAAAAATAGTCCCCAAATACTGATGATATATCCTTTCATATGGTGGAACACTAAACAGCCATGTAAAAATGACAAATATCTTGATATATACTTATGTTTCTATTATAAAGAAAAACTCAGTTTAGTTTGAAATCCATTTTGGTAAAAGAATGACCACGAATACCACAAAACTAAAGTCTAAAACATATACAGATAAAAAGGTCTGGAAAAATATAAGTACTCAAAATGCTAAGGGTAGTTACCTCTGAATGACGGCGTAACAGGTAACTTTTCTAGAACGACAATGTACTTCTTATGTAATCAAAGCATGGTAATCGTTACAAGACGGAAAGTGCGTGCCCGAGTGCTCCTTACCCAGCTGCAGCGTGGCAGCCAGCAGCGCGTGGATGTAGACCGCAAACTGGGCTCGGATCCACTCGTCACCACCCTCCCAGCCCGTGCCATCCAGGAAGACGTCATCGCGGTTCTCGGTCACGTGCTTCACCAGGTAATCTGCGAACCTGAGGTCTGCAGTGGTGGGGTGAAGCAGCTTCCTGAGCTCCGGGTCATGAATCTGGATCAGGGCTTCTTCTACCTAGAGGGCACCCAGGTACAAGGCAGAGTGTGGGCATTCACGCAGATGCCCACGCCACACTTCAAAGAGTAATTACTGGGAAGTTGCAGCTGGAAATAAAATATACGAATGACAGAATACTCAAAGGGTGAGTCTAAGAAACAGGTGTTTCTACTGAAATTTTTATCTATCTTGTAAAAATGCTCATTTTGGGGGGAAATTTATGCATAAATATTTAATTTTGAATTATAGAATTCATATTGACTGTCGGAAAATATTAAAAAGAATAGTATTACCTTTATTACACAACCAGAAATGAATTAATAAGTATAATTCCTAAACATTTTTCCTCTGAGTGCACAGATACTTTGGAGTATTTCTGCTATGTGATATTTGATGTATTAAGAAATATGTGTAACTTATGCATGAGTATTGAAGCATGATCATAACAAATACCCATGAACTCGGCAACTTCAGAACTAGAACGTGACTAATCGTACTGAAGCAACTCCGTGGTCTTCCCACCTGTATCTGTCTGCCTTGGAAGGTATTGTATATTTTTCCTTTCTCAAAATTGGGATCATCATACATACACATTGGAACCCCGGATTTTTCATTTACATATTATAAACATGTCCCAGAAAGCAAGTTTTATAACAGAAAGTACCAAAACCTTAGGGTGGCTTAAATTTCCCTTTTTAAAAAAATTACCTGTAAAGCTGAACATATAATTTAAATTTCTTATATACTGATGACGTCTAATTTTATCTCTAGCTTCTTCTTCTCGATATCAGAAGCATATTAAACAGGCTAGAAAGATTTAAATCATTTAAACGATACACGCATTTTAATCGTTAACATCCCAGTAGGACCAGCTTGCCAGGGCTGAAGTCCTGGCTCGCCCACTATACTCGCTGTTTGATTACTCGGTTCCTTCACTGCCACAAGCATAAAAGAGAAGTAGCGACAAAACCTATCACACAGGTTGTTAGGAGAATTGCATCGGTTAATGCACCCGAGGCGCTCAGAACGCCCGGCACAGGAAGCGATTACTACCGTTATGAGTGCAATTACCATGCCCTCCTAATCCCATTTAAGAAAGAAGAACGGGGAGACCGGCAGTGTCAAGGACACACACTCACACAGAAACCTACTTCCACGATGGCATCGCTGAGGTGTTTCTGTTGCCGGAAAAGGATGTTAGTAGCTCCAGCAACAAATCCCCGAACGGTGACATCGGAGAGAAGATGATGCTGCTGCAATGCCATATAAGGCAAACACAGATATCCCTGCGGATTACGAAAGTAACAGACAATGTTAGAAAAGTGATGGAGCAGTCGCCTCTCATTTCAAGCCTAGAGAGCCAACGGTCGGAAAAGAAACGAACTGGACTCTTTCCACTTAGAAAATGAAGTACTCAGTTCATTACAAAGCATGTTGTTAAGTGTAAAGCTGTTGGTTCTTCTAGTAAAAATTTAACATGCACGCAATCTGCACATGACCCCGATGTACTATTACGAGAACTGCAAGGCACGGTATAGCATTTGTCTTAGTGTGCCCTTGTTAAAAATCATGCAAAAACATTTCAAGATCTCTATGCCTAAATGTTTAAGGCAAAAACGACGCAGGCAGTAGTGTATTTAATTAATTCCCATTTGAACTGTATTTGAAAACACCACTGCCCTGAGAATTAAGAGGTGGATTGCCAAACCACAGCGGACAATGACATACACAGAATGTCGGGAGAATGCCCTGAAGGAGGAAATGGAATTTCTGCTGAAAGATTCTCAATCAAGACAGATTTCCCACGAAGTGGCAAATCTCTGTGTGCAGCCAATGGGGCAGGCTTGCCGAACCTGCAAACTTGTTTTCAGTTTCAAGTTCTATGACAGTTCCATTCATTCATTCATTCATTCATTCATTTACTATCTCCCATCACGTTTTAAAACAACACTGAACTACTGTGATCTGGATGATGCCTTGTTCACAGCACAGGATGAGTCTCTGAGGGCAGGCACTATCATCCATTCCGATACTTCATGTTCCTCACTGCATCTCGGACGTGGCTTGTACCTAACAGGTGGCTGTTTAAACACTTACTATGGAGAAAAGACTTTCAAAAGCTGGAATACAGGTCTAGCAACTTGGTTTTATTCTTATTTTTAACATGTCTTCCTCTGCTCAACAAAACCCTAACAGAAGCAGTAAAAAGTAATCCCCGTCCATGCACTAGAGATACTTAGTATACTACGTTTCGTCCCATGACCTTTGTGACTAACGCTGGAAGGACCCTGCTCCTCACTCATTCAGAATCATTCAGTTAAAACAGCTGGTTGCTTTACTTTGTGTACTATGAATTTAAAAACAATAAACCTCCCTTTCCCAATTACATGTTTCTAAATATAAATGTTACAATATTGAATGCACTTTCAAAACTTGATGAGGCCCCTAGAAAACTTACTCCCCCAGAATTGAGAAACCTGCCAGTTGTACAAAAGATTTATTTTGCCCGTTTGTAAAAAAAGAATTTAATTGCTCATAGTACTACATGCATAATTGATACTGTTAGAGAGCGAAAGTCTATTGCCAACAATGAAATCTTGGCTAGGTCTATAAAATCGTGAAAACTCAGACATATGTTTTTAAAAATCGATGGTTCAAAGTTTTTTTAAAATATGAAAAAATGTATTCCTAAAAAAATCACGTGTGAGATTTGTAAGAAGTTACTTATTGCATTATTGTTTATTATAGCAAAAGACTGGAACCCTAATTATTCATGAACAGGGAGCTGAATAAATGTTTATCTGTGCGATGGAACACCCTGCTGTGTCAAAGAGCGAAGTTCATCTCCACGGGATATTTTGTAAGGAAGAAGGGCATAAAAACAGGCCTAGTCTGCTGCCACGTGTGTGAAAGGGAGGGAGAACATACCTGTGCATGTATTCATGCATGAAATACCCCGGATGGACACGAAAGACCTTGCTGTGCTGGCCGCCACCGGAGACGGCGAATGAGCAACGGGAACGAATGACATGGAGACTGTCTCACGGCCCTCTCGGAGCCATTTGAATGTTGAACCACATGAAAGTATTACATGTTCATGAAACTACTTACAATAGTAGTTCAAAACAGCTTTAAAATTTTGCCATCATTGCTTTCAATGATGATTGGTTTAGCCTAAATCCCTTACAGGTGCTTAACGTACGGCGAGAGCAAGAGCACGGGTCCCTCCGTACCCTTCACACCCAGCCCACCCCCCACTTTCCATTTTTGTAGGGTACTTTAACTCTCACATTTGGAAGCAACCTGAATGTCTATCGAAGGATGAGTGGATAAACGAAATGTGGTAGATACATACAATGGACTATTAGTCAGCCTTAAAAAAGGAAGGAAATCCTGCCATAAGCGCCAACATGGATGAACCTTAAGGGTATTATGTTAAGTGAAACAGGCCAGTCACAAAAAGATAAATTCTGTATGATTCCATTATATGAGTTACCTGAAGTAGTAAAATTGATAGAGATAGAAAGAACAGAGGTTGCCAGGGGCAGGGGTGAGCCTCTAGAGGGCGGGGTGTCGTCACGTAATGGGTATGCAGTTTCGGTTTGGCAAGATGAAAAAGCTCTGGAGATCTGCAGCACGGCAACGTGCATATAACTTATCACTACTAAACTGTGCGCTAAGAAGGGTGGATTCCGTTCTATGCCACAGTTAAAACCCGCATGTCAGCTCGGGAGATCTGGGACGACCACCATGAGCTGCTCTGCTAAAGAGCTGCAGAAGCGCAGTGTGTCTCCTCCTCTGCCACTCGGAAGGGCTGCGACACGACCAGGACCGAATGTCACTTTCTCATCTCGCCTCCGGTCAGGGATGAAGAGCACGTTCACGAATCGAGAGACTTCATTATCATAGGGATGCCAGTTCTCTCCAAAATCGATCTAGAATTTAAAGGGAATCCCTATCAGAATCTCGCACTGGGCGATTGCAGCTTAGGAATTTAAGTTGACCCTAAAATTGATGTGGAAATGCAAAGAGCTGAAAACTCCTGCGGAGAGCAGTGACAAGAGGGGAAGCCTTTTCTCAGCGTGACATGACATACGTGGTAATGAACAGTGTGGGACTGCCCCAGGACAGACACCCCCGTGGGGCAATAACTAGAAGTCCAGCGGCATGACCACATGCAAAAATCAATTCCAAGCAGATAAAACCCAAAATGTGAAAGTCAAAACTATAAAGCTTAAAAGATAATTTAGGAGACTGTTTTTATGGGCCTTGAGGTAGGGGAGGATTTCTTAAATACTGCCAAAGCAGTCCCCAGAAGATAAAAGATTCAGCATCAGAAAAGAGATCTCAACTATATGAAGTCCGACAAATCACTGACAACCAGGGAGACAATCCAGAAGCTTTGAACAAGTACTCCAAAGGGAAAGCCAAATGCTTAACGAGAATAGGAAAAGATGCTCGACCTCAACAGTGATTACTGAAAAAATGCAAACTAAGCTACAAGATACCATCGGATTGGCTGAAGATTAAAAAGTCTCACAACGGCAAGTACCTTGAGAAGGCGGGGTAAGGGGGCACTCCCATGCACTGTTGTGGGAGTGGAAACCCCAACAGTAGCCAAACGCCTCTCCCTCAGCACCCCAGCTTCTTCCTTACACTGCCAAAATCAGCTCCCCGGAAAGGCTCCAGCATATTTTAGAGTCGGCTACCGACAGACAGCATTTATATAGTAAGCCTAACCTCTAAGACTGACATGAAGGCATCATCCTCAGGCACTTTCAAGTACGAGAGCCTGGGAAGCTGGAGAGACAGGGAGTCCCTCCCGGACATAACCGTTTTATTATGCAGAAGTCTGTGTCCACTTATTCATGTACCGAGTCAGGAGACCCATCCGCTTATTCTTCTCTTCAAGGCTCGCTGTCCCACTTCCCCAGTATTCTCCAGGCACCCAAGCTTCTCTCTGGCTATTTTTGAAATCACTTTTCAAGATGTCTGCTAACCTAATCCCTTCTGTACAAGCATTTTAAGATCTTCAAGAAAAAAAGAGCCTGAAGACAATTCACTTGTAAGAATATTTCATATTCCAAAGTTACCAACATGAAAGAATTGACATTTGTATTTGAAAATGTGATTAGACAACAAATTGGCTTTTAATCAGTACATAATAAAACATACAAACATTTTATTTACCATCACGATGGTGGTAAGCCCGTCATATATTCAGCACTGGTATAATGTGCACAAATAGAATATTCAGTCAACATGGTTTACTGACAGCACAAAATGTATGTTTACAATGCTTTCATTCAGCAACCTCATTGACAAAAACAAAATCCCTTCCCAGTTAATCTCTCTCTTGATAATGCCACAATGATAACCCCACAATGATAACAATTAGAGGTGGGGGAGTTCGGGGGAGCATCAAAGTAAGGGCCCCCACATATGACTTTGGAAAACCCACAGTTCACGGCTACTGACTATACCCAGTCTCTTGAGAACCCCGAGTTCTTTCCCCAGGGTTCTAAACCGTAGTTTTCAGAAACTGTGCTTGGGTTCAATCGTGTAGTCAATTAAGATAATTTCAGAGTCCCCTAACAGGCCACAAAGTGAACAAAGACAGCATTTTCTGTTAACTGCTCGGCGATGCTAACTTGGAGCAAGTGCTTATTTGTAAAGCTGGATAAACCTAGAAAGAATTCATTGTAGAGCATGGTGGAAGAAGAAAGGCAAGGTCCAGGCTATACTACCCATCTTTCTTTTCCCTATAAAGTTTTACTTCATGCATAAAAGACGTTAGAGAAAAACATAAGACTTTGCTCTAGCTCCTGAAAAGATGTACCTGTCTTCATGGTGGAATGCAAAATCACGAATGTGAGAATTTAGAGCCTAGAATGGTGCCTGGCACCGACAGAGACAAGAAATACTTGTTGACTAAGGAATGAAATGGAATTTCTATTTTTCTGCTCCATTTTGAAAAATAATTCAGGAATGGCAATAAAATAAGTGGTGTTTCCTGAATAGGATGAAAAAAAAAAATCCAAATAATGTAGCTTCCATAATCTTAATGTATTACTGATATTAATGAATGATATCCTGGGATATAAGACCCCGAATTAAAGATTCAAATTAATTTGTTATGTTGTTTTTTAATTTATTTAAAAAATTTACAAATACATTTTGAATGTTTTTTCATAAAAAGATTAAAACAATTTTAGGGAAAATTAACCAAAGCACTCTATTCTGTTATAAGGTATAATATTTCAGTTATCCATCTAAGCATTTTTTTCCTCTTAAATTTGTAGCTTTTGTAATTGTAGTATTTTTTTATATATTCATTAAGTGAAATTAAGACTGTCCGGAGTTTCTCAATTCGTTTTTCAAAGATAAACCTGAATGATTAAAAACAGACCCCATGCAGTGATGGCTGGTATCTACTAAGCTCCCCAACTTTTTCCAGTGAAAACCCTGTGAATTAGTGTAACCCTAGAGCCTTACATTATGGGCACGGACACCGCGGCATGATACATTTGGTATGTATTTTAGTCTTCAAGGAAAATTTTCAGGCCGGAAAATGTGTTTAACACTAACGGTTAAATTCTAAAAGGATTCTGTCAGATTCTTTAGGGGCTCAATAAAGGACATTACACTTTACCTTTGTGAAGATGGCCAGGGGCATGCCATACTGGTCCTCTTCCAAACCGGAAATCAGCCCTGGTATGAGGACCACCTGGCCCGTATTAGCTTGAGGCTGTACAGTAATCGGAGGGCTCTCTGAGGGCACTGACTCCTTTGGAAAAGAGTTTGTCTGTCCTGACCCCACTTGTTCCGTTTCTTTCAAGGCGGGGTCCTCTAAGATACTCGGATCCAAGGTCTCCCAGTCACTTTCTGAAGACTCTGGAGATGGACGAGAAGGAGGTTTCAAATATTGATTGGCATCACTGAGCTCCTGTCCTTTGCTGCTGTCGGCTGCTCCTTGGAACAAAGGTTCTTCAGTCTTGATGGCCACATCGCCGCCGTGGTTTCGTGTCATAAATTTCTTGGCAGTTTCTGAGTTGGTGTTTGAGATGTTAGGAGCAGACACAGAAGCAAAATCATCTGCAGGGGGATTACGTTCATGAAGTCCAGCATCTTCGGACATACTCTTTCGGGGTCTGTACTGAGAACAGTCACTGAGACCATGTTCGAGCATGCCTAAAACATAAAACATTGGAGAACAGCTTGGCTTCTAATGAGGTGGAAGCAAATAAGAGTTGTATATTTCTTCCTAAATAGAACTCTGCAATAAAAATTTTAATAAGCTATGCTTGTACACATTCTAACAGAAAGAAAAAAGACAAAATCTCAGATAAAAAAAAACCTATTGCCAGAATGAAAATGTCATATTAAAACAGAAATGTTAACCCTAATGAGTTTATCCTTGAAAACTTTGCTACCCGCTTACCTGGAAAAAGGGATAACAGGGTCATCAGGGCACCCACCAACTTATTCACTGGAGAAATATAAAAGAGAACCTAAAGGAGAGTCAATCAACATCAAATTAGAAAATCTGAGTCCATGTGATACTTGAAAAAAAAAAAAAAAGAACGGGAAAGAAACTTTTCTTTATAGAAGAATAACAGCTAATAGGTACAGATTTAATGAGAGGATTAGAAAATCACCAAGTATCCGCTCTGATTCAGGTAAAAATTACTAATGGATGCTAAAACTATTGTGAAAGATTGTTGGGCAACAGAATATTCACACAGATACAAATTTATCATCCTGCAAAGGGAAAAACAAGTACCTTAATATGAAGAAAGTTGGCAACCACCACATTAATCAAATGATCAAACAATTATGGGCCTCCTGATATGATGCCTGAGGACACACCAAAACACCTCTATAGCATTCTTTAATATAAAGCCAGCCACGAAAAAACAATCGGACAAACCTGATCTTATAATGCAACTAGTCTGTATTCTTAAAAAATAAAAAAAAATAAAAAAGTGAGGTGGTAGAACTGTTTGGCATTAAAGAAAGCTAACAATGCAATACATGATCCTTAGTCCCCAGACTGGAAAAAAAACAACTGACTTATAGGACATCATGTGACATTCTGGAAATTTTTAAATGGACTATATATTAGAAATCATTCATTGTATCAATGTTAAATTTCTTGAGTGCGAAAATGCTATTTAGGTTATGTAGAAACATATCCTTATTCTTAAGAAATATATCCTAAAGTATTTAGGTATAAAGTATTATGATATCTACAAAAGTTTTCTTTATTAAAACAGCTTGGTGGGCCAGATTTGGCCCTGGGATTTAGTTTGCAGACCCTGATCTACAATCCCATGCAAATCTGGTCTAAAATCATGGCAATCCCACCCTTTGTAATAGAGAGTGGTCTGGAACCCAAGTAGAAGCCAATCACTTTGGGAACAGTTACTGGTTCAGGGTAAGCAGATGGCCTGAGAGGCCCCAAACAAACTGAAAGGAAGGATTCTTACAAAATGGTCTGGAAAGAGTTCTCGTCTCTGCCACTAGGTATAACTGAGGAAGTATATAACCCAATTACTCTTGACAGTTATTTTATACCACGAAGAAGCCAGGCTTAGGAAAAAACTAGTACTGTGAACTGTAGAGCAAAGAGATGGGAAAAATCTAGGTACTTAATTACATTGTTGAACCATTCAGTCAACCAGCCCTGAAGTCTGAAGGAAGCCACTATTGCTTTGTTATTTAAGTCAGTTTAAACTGGGTTTTCTGTTACCAGCGTCAAAATCATTCTGGAGAACACATGAAATTTTGCTCCCGGCATATGCCTATCATCAGTTTGGCTCAAATAAACTCTTAAAATTAAAAAAACAACCAAACGCCATTCTGATAACTGAATGCTGTCAAACTGTCCCCAAAAAGATTGCATGAATTTATACTTCTATAATAGTGAACAAAAACATGGACGTCAGCTCAGCTCACAACAATTTGATAGTCAAAAAAGTTAATTTATACTTTACCATTAGTTTTAGTTTTATATAGTATTTAAAGAATGTCAATAAATGTTAAATAGTCCATTCCTTCAAATCTCACCTTTTTTTCGAGAAGAATTAGTTTAAACAGAATTAAGACCTAATGAAAAAAAAATAAATAAATGTTATATGAAAACAAGAAACACAAGCCTATTATTCATTTATTTGCCTTTTTCCCTCTTCGAACATAACCATATATCGTTAAATCAATAATACTAAATAAGTGCTTAAAACATACACTAAAAATTATGAACTTATACTGAGAAATATTATGTGTCCTCTAAAAATGTGAGAACCACTCAAATCTCGAAAATGTGCTTTCTGGAGGAGTTGTACCATTTTTGCCTGACATAGTGAAAGTTCTTTTAAAGGGGCAGGAACTATTCATTTATTTTTGAATCTGTCCAGAGCATTTATTTGTACAGCAGATATTCAGTAAGTGCTCATTAAATGAATGATCAATGTGTATATACCAACATATGCTTTAGTAATAAGGTCAGAAGGCATAAATATAGGTATTTTGCTGGAAAGTTTTTCAGTCTCAGGGCAACATATAAAACATTCTGCAAGATTACAACCTGTTTCTTTCCACTCTAATTTCATGGTCTCTGAAATTACAAAGACAATAGAAAAAAGTATCCTGTCTTGCACAAAAAGAAATTTCTATCACACAAGCACTACCGACACTTCTGACTGTATCATGGAGAGATGTCTTAGAAGAACTAAAACGTGGTTATGCCACAATCTGCACTTGACCACGTAGCACATGGAATTTGCCCAGTTAAATGAACACGATTTTAGTAGATCATAAATTAAATAAGGTATCATACCTTGTGTCGAAAATGAAGCACAAGATCTCGAGGAGACAGACCTACAATGTTAACAAAAAAGCTAATCTATAACTACAACCTACTGTTTTTGGCGAACAAAGGTTTTCTCCCCTCAAAGGAAAGGCAATAAAAAAAGTGGGAATATGGAATATGCAAATATTAAAATAGTTATGTAGTATTTGTTTTACACACACACGTACTTGGAATTTATCAAGTTACCATTAATAGTCAAACACTGCGCCGTCCAGCAGAACTTTCTGCACTGATGGAAGTGTCTAAACCTGCACTGCCCCAGCCAGCAGCCACACGTGGTCAACGAGCACTGGAAATGTGGCAAGTGTGACTAACGAATGGACTTTTCAATTTTATTTAATTTCTATTAATTCTAATCTAAATGTAAAGAGCACATGTGACTAGTGGCTACTGTTGTGGACAGTGCAGCTCTAACACCTCCTCCTCAGTCTACAAACATTGTACAAATTATACAAGCTTGGGAATTATGAAACTTATACTCCGGTGGCAGTCAATCATTTAAACATGGTTTGCAGTCACTGCACTCCACAGGATGGTATTTCTGAATAGCAGTCTTCTCTATTTGCCATGGGACAAGAGAAGATAATTTAGAGAAAATACGTCCTCAGAATAGGAGGTCTGTAACTGGCTTACACTGCACACGGGATTGCAAAAATCAACTACCAGTTTGGCTACTTCATGCTAAACTAGGAATTGAGTGAGTATAAATCACTATGTGATGAAAATTTTTTTTTTAATCATGAAAACATTATATACTGAGTGCTTACTGAGTACCTTGGACACCAATATATATTCTGGGTTGTCAAACAGTATAAATTCAACAAAACCCCAACTTGAAACAATCTTAGAATAAAAAAGAGCTAAGCGGATCTCTCTTTTGTTCCCCACACTCTGTTATGACAAGAAATTAGCCTGGTCAGCACTAATGTAAGGAAAAGAAAAAAACTTCCATTATTATTCTGAAAAGAAGAAATGTGCCTCACACAATCATAGTTGTGAATACTGGCACGAGTAGGTTATAATCTTTGTCAACTGAAATACTGGCTAAGAAGATATTTAAAGCAGCAGCAACATCAAATGTTGAAGGATTTAGATCCTATATTGAAATGTAATTCCGATCATGAAGTTTTACATGTAATTCAGTGTGCCAAACAAAAAGGAATGAAGGCACTTGTGACTTGAAAAAAGGCTACTTACCAAGATATACTTGGGATCCTTCTAAGGACGTTCCTCCCAAGGAACTATTCATATGTTCGTAAAGCTCCTATAAAATAGAGATTCAGTTTAGACATTTTACTATCACTTTACACACCGAATTAGAAATATGATCAGGAAAAAAAGTAGTTCTTTAACTGAGACAGTTTGTTTTGCCAGGCCCTAAATTTAGAAACAATCGAGGTCTCTCCGAAATCCTGCCAGCTGCCAGCACTCCCTCCATCTCGTCTCTTCCTCTACATTGTAGATCTTGATGTACTCACATGGTGGTGTGGATTCCTAGGATAAATTCCCTCTGCTTCTTGGCTAAATAGCTAACTGTCCTATCCTCAGTAGAATCCAGGAGAGATTCACATTCTATACATTCATGGAACCCTGAGAAAGCATGTTATCCATCTTCAGTAAAACAGTCATGTAGTTTTTGTTTTTGTTTTTTTTTTTTGCTATGGGGGTTAGGACCAGAAACCTGATACATAAACATACTGTGCAGTATATTAAGAAGATAAGCAAATTTAGAGAAGCAATGCCATTGCAGAAGGGCCATACCTATTAATAGAAACATCTGTAGTAATTATAGTCATTTATAGTCATTATTTCCTAATAAATGACAGTTTGGTTAAATGCAATAATTACGAACTGTACATTTTAGGCAGATCTCTGCCCTTCGATGTTATTTTCAAAGAATGTCTTTCTTAAGTTAATAAATGATTATCTTTTATCACAGTATTACTGAGATTTACTTGATTCACAAATCTGTCTTCTTTGTGGCCAAACACATCTATAGATGGGTATAAAGTTACCTTTAGAATGGAAATTTGGGAAAAATCCTTCTCTTCAAAATACGCATGTGTAATGAGTTGAAGTTTTGCTTGAAGTAAGCCATAGAGAGGCTTAAAGAAAAAAAAAGAAATTACTGTTAGTTTGATAATAGTAACATCTCACAACCTCTTAACGTAAAGAGAATAGGAAGAAAAAAATAACTCTCAACTTTAGTATCTTATTATTTACAGCTGAAAGCTATTAAGTCACTTGTTCTAGCTCTCTGGCTGCAGCTGAAAAATACCTGACACGCCCAGGTGCTCAGAGTGCAGTGGTTGGGAGCGTGGGCACACACCTCCTGGGTCCACTCCACCACCCAGCCGCTTAACTCTGGGCATTTCGCCTCTCCACACCTGCTTGCTGATGTGAACATGGGTATTTGAAGAATAGAGCATCTGGCCAGGTGGTTTTCAGAATTAAACAACATAGGGAAAAGCACTTAGTGGAGTATCTGGCACACAGAAAGCACTTAAACGTTAGCTATTATTATCATAATTTAAAACATATTTTAATTCTGCACGCTGTTCTGCTGATTTGTAGAGGCATTTAATCATCCTTATAGCAGCTGGTTCTTACATCTACTTCAACATTCATAATTAAATTTAAGTTCATTTCCCTTTTCTGTCCCCTACGGAGAGGCTCGGAACAACTAGTCTGTGTCCTCTACCACAATATTCTTTTGTTTACTTGAACAAAGTTATCCCTTAGTTCTTATTTTTCCTATTTGAGGCTTTCTTCTACCGTTTTCATCCTTTTATTCTTAATCTTCTTTTCTAGATGTTTTCTGATTTTTATGTCCTTTTTAGAATGCAGAGACCAATGCCTTTATATTCTAATTAGTTAAAACAAGTCTAACCAACATACTGTATACCTGAAACTAACATAAAAAATTAAAAATAGGTTTATGGCCATGCCACCCTGAACACGCCCAATCCCGTCTGATCACAGACGCCAAGCAGGGTCGGGCCTGGTTAGTACTTGGATGGGAGACCACCTAGGAAGACTGGGTGCTGTAGGTGTTAAAAAATATATATATATTAAAAATTAAAAAACCAATACTGGAATATTTTCCCCTCAATATTCCTGTTACTATATTATTATTACCATCTAAAGATAAAATCAACATTTTATACTTAAAATTATTTTAAATCAATTTTTAAAAATCACCATATTTTAATATATAAACTACAATGTACTATGAACACCAAACCTTTCTGTGTGAGCTAGCTCTCCCCATCCCCCATGATAAATCCAGACAAAACTGGATTTTTACCCCAGTTTTATCACTTAGTAGTTGCATCTCTACGAGACTTAGACATTTTTTTCCCTGAAATATATTTATAAAGTGAGAATAGTAAATACTTGTATCCCAGTGCTGTTATGAGGAGTAAAATGACAATTCTATCTAAAAAGTACCTGGTTTAGAATACTTAATACCTAAGATATAGGTACTCGATATATGGCATTTATTGTTATAATTGTTCTTTTAAGAATGCTTACTTGGTAAGCCTTTTGACTTCTTGCATTTGCTTTAATATCTAGTACTCCTATGTTTTCTCTTCTTTGGTCATCTGTCCCAGTATAAAAAAAGTAATTCATGATGTATATGTTTCAGGTTACCCTTTTAGAAATTGTACAGGGATCAGATTAACAATCTTGTCAATTTTCTGATTTGGGGGTCCTTTATAAACCCTTTCTTTTCTAGGAGACTACTCTTGCCCTATGTTTTAAATTATTACCTTGGAAGAAATATTCTTATCTTCAAAATCTTATTATTAAAGCCCATGATATTAAATTATTATTACTTAGAGTTTTTTTTTTTTTTAAGCTTCGCAGTAAAATCCCAAATAAATTCTATTTTGCAAAGCACAACTTAATATTAAGCAAACTACGCTTAAATTGTCTCTGGATATAAAAAATTTGACAATTGCAGAAGAAATAATTAAAACCTACACACATTTGGTAACTAGGCTAATGAAATATTCTCAATTTTGGTTTAGGTTAACTGCAGAAACACTTGTATTCAGTAATCAAATAGATCTATGGTACTTAATATGATGGAGATCAGGCTTTTTCCCCACAAAGGGATTTTGGGGTACTATATAGTACATGTAGAATTATTTGGTGTTACTGGTAAAAGAGTTATAATCCAATTAGTAATAAAAATAGAACATCACAAATAATTTAATGAAGAGAGCTATGAAAAATAAGAAATGTTATATATTTCTTTTCAAAAATTAAAGTTAAAATTATACATTTTATGATTATGCAACTGATCAAATTGTACGTAGAAGAAACAATTTCAAAGTACTGTTATAGTACAATCGATTACATCATTTCCTTTCGTTATTTTATGTTTTTAAAGACCAAGTTAAGGCTACGAATTTTTTTCCCAGATTTTGCTTTAAAAAACCTTTTAAATTAATTATTATTTTTTATGGTAACATTAGTTAATGAAATCTAGTAAGTTCAGCTGTACATTTTAATAGTAAGGCATATATATATTTATACTGTATGTTTAAGGCCAAAATTTTTTCAGCATTAAGAGTCATGTACTCCTTTATCAGCAATATAATCTAATTACAATATTTCGATTTTTAGTAATATATTTATTCAAATTCTTGAAAACAAAAGAAAATGGATAAATGAAATATATCAACTACCTCATTTTGGTCAAGAGTCAACCTTTCCCCCAAAAAACCTGTCCATCACATCTCCTTCCTCTTAGCTAGTTTTGGGGCAAATGAGAGCAACAAGGAACTGCCGGAGCGCAAATAATGAGCCGCTGATGCACTGTAATGCGGTGCTGTCTCCATAAATCTCATTCCGATGCCTTATCCTCAGATAAAAATCTGTCATGAATGTTTAGCAAACACATGAACGAGTACATTTAGTCTCTTACCAGCTTGCTTAGGACACAAACACTTTTCTGAACGGTCTCTCTGGTGACGTCTGCTTGCCGGACTTTCAATGCCTGTTATGAAGTCGTTGTTAGAAATATTTCATAGGAATATGGAAAAAATCATTATTTTTTCAACAAAAATATAGCAATTAGATAGAAAAAAATTCTTGCACTTGGTTAATTAAATTCAAGAGTTTTTATTGACTATCTCAGAAAATATTTATTGAATGAGTTAAGTGCCAGTTGGCCAGGGCACCATGTGCTGGGATTTGGGAGGGAATGTAACAGTGAGGAACTATCTCTACTATCGAGGGACTTACAGTCTGGTGGAGAATACTTTAGCGTAAGCTGCCACACTAACAATACAAAGCAACCATCCTCGGTTCTGGTGTTAAGGTGAGCAGCCCTTTCAGAGACCACTGTTTCCGGGGAGAAGGGGATAGTTTAAGAGATGATAAAAACATCTTGTTTCTCCAGAGATGGAAGAACTGTCAGCAACTGTTCAGGTGGGTGTTCTGTGCTACCTGGAGTCTATCCTGGCAGGTTTGTATTGTAGTCTAGCCCTGCACCAGAACTCATGCCTCTATGATTCATAAGATGCCCATGTGAGATTTCAACAGTTCTCTGCTAGTAAAAAACAAGTCTTCATTTACTTAACCTCAGGTAAGACTGTGAGGGAAGTAAGAACGACTCGTCCCCCTCTAGTGTATTGCCTGACATCTCCTCAGATCTGTCCTGAGGACCAACGGGCCTCAGTGTCTTCAACTGACTGATATCTAGTCATTAAGTCAAGTCGACTTGTCTTCTACCTCTCTACATTGACTGGATTCATTCACTAGGTTCCATCTTATTCAAAGGGAACTAAAGTCCTTCTCCTAGGCTCTGGATCCCTCTGATATCTGGCTTATCTGTCTGGTTATCAGATGAGGCTAGAAAGACTTGGAGAAATGGGCAACCCCAGTATACTCTGGAGCAGGTCAGATCAGGTGTGAGGGAGACGGGCAGTATGAAATGCCATTTGAAGGCTATGTAGACCACGAGAACTGTTAATGACAATAGCTTTGGAGAATTAATTTTAGTAGCATTTATATACACTGTAGGGCATAAAAGATAGTAAAAGGAATAGATTTCCAAGAAAGGGCAACAGCTCAATTCATCTCATATAAAAGCTTGTAAGGGTAACAGTTTATGAAGAAAGCAAAGCTCTAAGCTACCATGCCAAGTACCCATCCCCACCACAAAAAGAAAAAAAACAAAAACAAAAAAACTGCTGCTCAGAAGCAAATCACGAAAGGGGAGTTACCCATCCTGGCTTATCTGAATTTATTAATTAGAGGTATTATAATAATTCAGGCATTAATAGGCTGGCAGGTTAAGAATGATCAAAATCTTAGTTATAATTAAGATAACTTGCGAGTTGTCTGAAGCTACTCTAAGTACTTTCTACGACTTTTAAAATGCAGCTTAAAATAAAAAAACATTACCAATCCATTTTTCTAACTTGTGTACCAAACACTAGAAATACAAAATTCAAAGACATCTTGCAATTTAATACAGTATTTTGAAGACAAATGTATAATTTAGGTATCCCTATCTAAAAACAATGTATGAAATATTATATGATACAAATGTAATTATAATCACCAAAATAACTTACAAAAACATTCCTGTGACTAAATTGGTACTGTTAAACAGCTACAAACTGTTTGCAAAAATGTAAAATATCATAGGCACCACATTAAAAAAAAAGACTATTTCCCCAAATTTTACACTTTAAGTGGTCACTCCCTAAAAAAGATTTTTGAGTATTTGTTGTTGTTGATGATGATCGTAACTATTGTACCTTGGCTTCAATCTGTCGATAGCAGGAGATACCATAGACCGTGGCTCCGTTTCCATTTCTGGGTGGCAAGTGAAAAAACACAGTATCTAGGAGATATACAGAAAAACGTAAATACCAGAGTAAATTACCTTTATTAGTAAATAGTGACATTTAAAGTTATTATAATGAAGTATTAAAACAAAAATGATATGTAACAAGGAACCCATACCACACTTACTTCTAGCACCACAAACACTGATTTGTTTAGAGTTCCGCTCACAACTTTACAGTGTACACTCATCGGAAAAGCCCTCAAGGCTGATTTAAACAGGTCAAATTCAGACTACAATCACTTATCTTAGGAAATACTTTATCTATACAGGATTACTCTAGATTAAAAGAAAGTAGAGAATCATAAACACTAAAGGCAATACAGAATCTTGAATAGGCACGAGAAATTCTTGGGACCACTGGGGAAATCTGAACGTAGATTGGATAGTAGATGGTATCACGGAATTATTGATACACCTCTTCGCTGTGATAATGATACTGGAAGTTATCTTGGGAATGACATCATTCTTAGAAGATGCATGCTGAATAAGAGGTATAGTGTCATGTTTACAACTGACTTTCAAACAGTACAGGTAAAGCCATACACATACACACATGTAAAGAACATCTGTGGAATATTTGCTCTATACTATTCTTTCGACTATTCTGTAGGTTTAAGAGCTTTCATAATAAAAAAGTTAGAATAAAAACATCTGTGAGGTTAAAATATTATATTTAACTTTTGTTAACCTGCATAGTAACATTTGCTTCATTTCGGCAAAAATTATTAAATGCTAGGAGAACAGGTAATCAAACCAAGTTCCACCCAGTGTTTTGGTAGAGGCTCTAATCCCATGCTCAGACATAGCCCTTCGTTAAGCCAGTCAAAGCGCCCGCTTCTAGGGTACTGACTTTGCGGCGCTGCCTTCACTGAGGATGCTGACAGGCACACAAGCAGAGCGCTGTCAGAACGACGGCTCCGGGGGTGGAGAAGCAATACCCGCTCTTTCCAGGTGAGCACTGGCGTCCCAACCTAGTAAGCGTGCAGGCACAGCCTCAATCTGCAGCTGGCACAGGTAAGCCCTTCCGTTTGCCTCTGAGAGGAGCCGAAGTATAAACGCAGGAAATGCTACCAGTGGCAAACATCCTACTCCGGCTAATCACTTACTTTGGCCAGGTTCCTGGTGACAGTGGCTAAGGTTCACCAACCGTTACCAATATAAACCTGGCCCTGCACTAGAGATCCTCTAGTGCATGCCTCGTCATCTCCAAACAAGCATTTAAATATTTTATAAAGTCACAATAGCCCAAAGTCCTTTCATTTACCAAAGCACTTAGAATCTAAGATGTCTTGGCAGATTGAAAACTGACACGAATTGCTCCTCTCTCTGTTTACACACCTTCCTGGTAGTTGTGTGCGCCATCCGGTAAGGCAAGGAAGGGCAAATACTTCCACTCTTCAGGTAAAGTGTGACTGTCGTGTCCATCTCCTGGAATCAGGGGCGGGTAAGAGAATTCAACCTAAAACGGTAAGGAACGTTAGCCAAAGGTTGTTGATCAAAGGGAGCATTTTATCATGAAAGGCAGACATGCTTTTCAACTCTGGACAGAGGCGAGGATAAGCCACACTTGCTGACACCAGGCCATTATCAACAAACTCACGGTATAGAAAAAAAAGAAAAAAGGAGGAAAAGAAAGATTAATAAGCCTCTTCTTTCTGATTTAAGGGTTGTTAAATTTTAATGTGTTTAAGAGGGTCGGGGGTGGTGATGGTGGTGACTGGACTGGAAATTTACATTTGGGACTTGTCATCAGCGAGATGGTAAGTGACGCTATGGAGCCCCAAGGAGAATCAACACCCTACTGAACTGAGCAGAAGAGGTCCGACAGAGGAGCCTGAGAAGCTGAGCCAGGGTCTAGGGTGGCCTCCCATCGCCTGGCTTCCGGGCTGCCACTACCTGTAGCTTTGAGTTTACGGTTTTGCTGGGGGATTGGTAAGGGGGCAAGATGGCAGGAATCAACACTTCACGATACCTTTTTTCAAGATTGAGAACTGATCAAAGAAAGTTCAACGAAATCTCTCTAACATTGTGTCTTCAGGAAAGAACAAAGTTTTTAGCATGTGCCCCCGGTTCCTGGCATTCCCCAGGTTTTAGTATTTCATTTATGCTTCTAACATTTTCTGTTATTTCAGTAAGACTTTTGGAGAGAGGGGCACAACTAAACACATGGGACTTGGGTTATCACACGACTTTGAAATTCTAGGTGGCTGAAGGAAGATCTGTTTTGGGTGACTCTGGTTGGAATGTAAAATGTGGTCAACTCATAAAATTGTTATCAACGTAAATACAGATACTATATATACACGGAGAATTCTCTGGGTAAAATTAATGCAGTTCTAGGATGACTTGGGCCCAGATTATTTATAATATTGTTTTGTGGAGGAAAAAGGGGTTCTATGGGAAGTACCCTCACAGGGTGATCTGTCAGAAATTCCTAACTGGGCAGGTCATGGTGGGCAGTCACCTCCCGGGCCTGTACCTTTTTTAGTGAAGGGTTGATCTTTGCCTTAAGCAAGCGCTGTCCCTTGTTTCTGTGCATCTAAGTTAATACATCTTTGAAATACGCCTAACCACCCCGGGGAGAGCACATAATCTTAACTATCATGTGATCCAATCTCCGTCTTGCTTTCTCCCACCCTCATGCAATCTTCCTTATTTTTCCTCCTTAATTACAAACACATAAAAGCAGCTTATTCTCAAATGCATCTGAGGTCTTGTTTCCTGGCAATTGTCAGTTGTGGCTCAAATACTCATAAAAATTCTCTACAGGTTAAGACGTTTCTTACGTGGACAGTTTGGGAAAATGTACTCAGAATTTCAAACAGCTAACTTTTGGGACATGACTATTTCACAAATTGTACACTGCCTGTATTGTGCTGACAGCTTTCTAGAATTGTGTTGACAGCTTTCTAGATTTTCTTCGGCTACCAACAAATCTCCCTGTATTTGGAAACTGCTGAACATGCTAATCAAGTTAAAAATGGTTCACACAAACTCTTTTCTATGTCTACACATATACAATAATTTTAAAGGCTACAGAGTATTGTCTCATATTAATCCATCTCTATTGTTGAACATTTCTTTCTAATTTTTCTTTTTTTTTTTTTTTTTTTTACATTATAAACTATTCATTACTATTCAAGTGTGGTACAATAAAAAAGTATGATCTTTGTCCCTGGTCCTGGCCCAGAGCTCCTAAAATCTTTGGAATTTCTCAGAGATGGGAGCATCTTTTGTTGTTTATAACAAGATCCTTTCAACCCTACCAGGGTTTATGCTAATGAGGTGACTCTTGGTGCTGTGGGGTGCTCAATTAGCTTCAGGATAGGGGCCTGGTCCCCAGAAAGACCAAGCTTTGAACTCTCTGAAGGTCCACTGAGTTCACTAGTGGCTAATGATTTAATCAATAACACCTATGCAATGCAGCCTCCATAAAAACCCCTAAATGATGGGGTTCAGGGAGCTTCCAGTTTGGTGAAGGCACTGAGGTGCTGGGAGGGTGGTACACTCAGAGAGGGCGTGGAAAGGCCATGCCACTCCCCCACACCTTGTCCTATGCATCTCTACCATATGGCTGTTGCAGAGTTGAACCCCTTATAATAAACCAGTAACAGTTAAGTGACTGAATCCTTTGATTTCGTTCACAGTTCTAATATACATTCAGCAGGTGTGGTCTCCCAGTGCATAGAAAAAAGCAGTAATAAATGAAAAGCAGAGAGGAAGCTAAAAACTTCATGATGCTTTGGGTCAACACTAAGAAGTACTGCTGACTGCTCTGTCACCTCCATCTCTCTGACTATCAAAAGCCCAGCTGAGTCAGAGGCACAAGAAAAACACTCTATGTTAAAATAAACAGAGAAGCCAGAGTACAACATGCGATATTTGTTCTGCAGGCACAATCATCCAGACTAACTTAAACTGGGTTCAGTATATTCTGCTTCACAATCCATTTCTGCTTCTTGGTTATATATTCCCATTTTCCTTGTTGTGTCTGGAATTGAGCCTAGTTCTGTACTGAGGTCTCTTCTCCCCTATTGCAACAGCTTTTCTGAATAAAACGTGTTTTTACCACTTCAACTATTGTTCAGCTCTGGTTTTGCTGACAGTGACAATTAGCTGTGTAAGGATGCTTAAGTCACTTAACATTTCTGGGTTTCGGTTTTCTTGTCTGTACATTTTTTAGAGCTGGAGTAGATGATCTTGAAGGATTTTTGCCAGGTCTAAAACTGTCTTGAAGAATTCTGGTTGAGGAAAATGAGGTGCAGAAAACTAAACAAACTGGACTTGCAGGAGGTCTGGGAGCTGTGAGGCCAGGACATCAGCCAGGTCTTCTGATGCCCAGCATAGTGTTTATTTTATAATAAACCTTGACATCAAACCCAGTCACCTTTACCTCAGTGCTGAAACCAAAACCCAGACACATCTGGAGAAACGCCAGGGTGGTACTTCTGCCTAAAGTGCCTCTTTCATCATACGATCTGTTGTTCAGTTTAATGTCTAAGCAACATTACGTTTTGTTTTCTAAAACTTTTCCTTTCTGGTAATATAAATTATATTACTTTGGTCAACAAAACAGATACAAAACAGGATTATTAATCTTGACTTTAGATGACAGCAAAAATTAAAAAAAGATTTTATTCTATCTCCTACCAATATTTCCTTCTTTTTTGTCTTAAAAAGTCCCACTCAGTTTGGTTTGTAAGTGGCCCCCACTTTTTACTTTACCCTGAAAGACTCCTAAATGCCACATGGCCTGGCAGAACGAACACATAGTGCCAGAGCAATTCTGACTCCTGGGCTGTTCTGCAGTGTGACCTCGGCGAGGTCATTTTACTTCCTCCAAGCTTCAGTTACCTCACCCACAACCAAAGGAAGTTCTAAAGTGACAATTAAGATCAAAGATATAAAAAAAAAAAATCAAAGACGTGAAGTTTTAAAGTATTAAAAATATGATGATGATGAATGCTGTGTGTTTGCATGCCATGATACAATACGCAAATATCTATTCTCTTAGCTCTAAATATAGGGCCACATTTAAAAAACATTCTACAG
This sequence comes from Rousettus aegyptiacus, assembly GCF_014176215.1. Taxonomy (NCBI): domain Eukaryota; kingdom Metazoa; phylum Chordata; class Mammalia; order Chiroptera; family Pteropodidae; genus Rousettus; species Rousettus aegyptiacus. The sequence continues at coordinate 38,751,109 of NW_023416288.1, read as the reverse complement.
CAACTTGGATTTTTTTTAATAACACACGGAATAATGCCACCTCCTCCTTGGTACCTCCCTATGCCATTTTTACCTGAGGGACAAAGACTTTGCTATATTTTAAAGTTAAGCAGTCTTTAAAACACATGCAAACACAACCATCTTTTCACTTCATCACTTTTTTGTTATTATTCTCCAACGAACTTAAATTTTTCCAAAAACAGTCTTCTAAAGTGTTACATTTTCTGTGAAATATCAGAAGCAAAACGCTACATTACCTAGTGGTAGCGACCGGTATTTTTAATGTTTTAAGCAATTCAGTTTCCTGTTCACTAGCACATTATGACATCATTGCCTTCCAGTGTTTACTGCCCTTAAATAATCCTGTTTCTATTTTATTCCCTGGCCTTCGATACGCAGACTGCAAATGTACCATTGTTCCCTTTACCATTTCAGTGAAGCAGCTTACAAATGACTATGTAAAAAAAAAAAAAAAAAAGACTTTGTATTTGCACATTTCCTTGCTCGGTAAATACACCTACTCTTACTGCAATTGAGCTGGAGAGGTTAATCTCTCACCAAAAACAAGATCTGGACGAGATCAAATAGCAAAACGAAGCCCAATGGGAAGGCGGGGCGGAGTTAATACACCACCCTAACGAGACGGATTCTCGGGCTTCCAAAGATAAACAAAGGAAGTGGATTTTCCCACCGCGTCGCATGTGCTTCGACCAACCTTAGGCGTTGGGGTGGAAGCCCACGGAACTCATGACCTCGAAAACGCAGTCCAAGTGCTGAATTTTCCTAAAGGCTCGGGTTATATGTGGACATGCAAAGTCAATGGAGACAGAGATGGACCGGGAAGAGAGTGGGGCCGGTCTTCCATTCCTTTCTCTCCCGCCACCAAGGAATCTAAACACCTACCAACCCCAACACACCAACGCACAGCTCCTCCGCTGCTTGGAAAGCAATTTTCAGGGGCAGGAGAAAGAGGGGAGTGCGGGCATGGGCTGCAGGTGGGGCGAGCGCGAGGAGCTGGCGAGAGGAGCCGAGTTGAGGCGACGGGCCGAGGGCTCTGCAGCGGGGATGGAGGGGGGTGGGCGCCGCTGGGGAGCGGACGCCCGAACGGCCGGGGGCAGGATCGGGCCCCTTCCTCACCTGGCAGCCCTTCTTGTGATGAAAGCCGACCACCACGATGTGCAGGACGGGTCCCCGCGGGGCGCTATCGCCGCCCCGCCCGGCCTTCTCCATGACAGCCGCCGCGGGCCCGCACGACGACGACTTCAACCGCCAAGGGCGGCGGGTCGGGCGACCCCGCGGTCCCCAGGAGGACGGCGATCAGCGGATTTCAGGTGTCAACCTGGGCGCCGCATGAGCGCCGCGCAGGGGGCCTGGAGGCGGCCGAGGCTGCTGCAGCTCCGCCCCGCCCCCCGGGGCCGCCGCCGCGCTTCCCGCATCCGCCTGGGCGGCTTCCGGGCTGTCACCTGACCCGGCGGCCGCCGCCGGCGAGGCGGAGCGAAGCGAGCCCCGGAGGGACGCTTGGGGGCGGGGCCTGAGGGCCTGGGGCGGGGCCTGAGGGCCTGGGGCGGAGCCTAAGGAGTGCGTGGGGCCGGGGCGGTGCAGGTATTTCCGGTGCGCTTGTCACGCCCCTGCTCCCTTGCTGTGGCCTCTGTTCGCTCCTTCCTTCTTTACCCTGGGTTCTATCTTCTTAAAATCTCCACTCCTTCCTTCCTCTTCCCACACCTTTACTTATTTTTTATCATCTTTTCTATTCATTCTCTGAGTATCCAATTCTTTCACTTCCTTTCCTTGGACTTTCTGGCTTAGGGTCTCTCTGCCCTTTACTCTTAAATATTTGATACCACGAAGGAATATTGATGCAGAGCCTTTAAGTAACTTTCTTACCCAGAGTTTCTTCTGTGGTGGCTGAAAAAATGACTGCTAGAAATTTATTACTTGCAGGAAATTACTGCTTGGCTATAGCCCATGGGAACATCGCTATCACCATGGGAATATAGGCTATCCCCCATAGGAATATAACAGTCTAACAATAAGCTTTCTGCTTCTGTCCCCTTGCTTGCGCACCCGATCTGTGTGTTGACAGGTAATGAATAGAAAAAAAATAGACCTCTGTGTTTAGACAGACTGAAGAATGGGATTTTGGACTTAAAAACCCTGTACCTCTACATTTCAGGGCTACTTAATTTGGGGTCTGCGTATCCCTGACATACCCAGCTGGCTGAATAAAGAGTGTGTTTCCTATAATTCACTGAGTTCTGGTGGTCCATGTGTCTTTCGGGGGCTGGCGGCTACAAGTTTGTATTTTTCTTCCTATTTAAAAATTATCTATAGGAGTTCGGAAGCAATTAAAGGCCTGAAGCAGAGTATCCTTGACAACAAGGAAGTTGACAGGGACACCTATATAATGAGTATTCTAGCCCTGCTGTTTAAAAAACCCCAATATTTCAGTCTCTCTTTTTTTCTGGGTTTAGTACTCACTCCAGTCAGCACAAACTATATGAGATCTGTTGTCACCAGGATTTTTATATTTTCCTAGCTGATTGTACTACTTCGATTTTTTTTTTCAGTATTGAATCTCATTCTATCAATTTAAAGTGAATAATAGAAGTGCTAACAGATTTAACAAGTCTTATCCAGGACAGTTTTGGGATTAAACTAAAGGATAGGTGCCTGCTTCAAATAGAATTCGAGATTACTACAATAATAAGCTGTGAGGTTTACGACTACTCAAATTCTACTTGAAGCAACTACCTTAGTTTAAACAACTTTAGAAGTTGGTATTTTCCTCTCCTGGCTTTGAAATTTAAGGACATGCATTCTAATCTAAGTATAGCTGAGAAAAACAGGCATCCTATACTCAAGTTTAGTTTCTGATTCAGTAGAACTGTTTTAATGCTAGCAAAAATACTGTAGAAACTTTTAAAGGTGTTCCTATCATTTATATAATACAGAATTCTTGGCGTTGGCTCAGAACTATGTGTGAAACTATGGTATTCCCTGTTGCAGAATGTTACTATTTTTTTCCATGTCCCTTGATATTTTCCACAATTGATGTAGCTAAAATTAAAGTCAATTGAACACCTTTTTAAAAGTATGTAAGGGTAGGGCATTTTAGAACTCTCTAGCTTCATGAATGCCAATTGTGTAATTCATTGTGCAGGACACTCAGTGAGGGCTTTATAAAAATCTGTATCACTTTGCATCCTATAGCTGACACCCCAGATTAAATAATTTGCTCATAACTATTATGTTGCTTAAGTGTTTTAAAAATATATCATTTAAAATAATGCTATAAACAAAGAAGATATGTTACCAGGAAAATTTGGGAGAGAAAGTAAGCAAGAAATTTCCAGATTTTTTTCCATCTCTAAATATATAGACTGATATATATAATAGTTTAGAAAAATAACTTTTATGTTAGTTTTTATGAGTTGTATTAATATAATAAATTAATAAATATTAATTTATTATTATATTGATTAATATAAGGACAAATATTTTGAGGAAAAAATAGAAATTTCTCCCTTATTAAAAAAGCGTTGGAAGAAGATTATCAAGATCAGAATTAACAATTTGAGATAATCGAATACTTTCTGAACATATTTTGAAAGAAAACTTTTGCTTTTATTTTTATGATATTTATCTCCAGGGGAAAATAGAAAACGCTTTTATGAACATATGATACATTGAAGAGGCTCTTCTAGTTACGTATATTTTATGATGAAGATAAATTCTATTTTATGTCTGCTTTGTAAGTAAGAGCTAAAGGGAAAAAAACTCTGGAGACGTTGAGCTATGACATGTTTTCAAGTTCATTAAAAATGAACCCTCCTTCCAGAATTGGCCTGGTGTTTCTTTTTGTATCATGCCTCAGGAAACAGGATAAATAACACCACTCCCTTCCTGCAATCTCCATTAACTCTACTGTGTAAATGAACTATATCTCCTTTTTCAGAGTACAGTCATTCCCCCCTTATTTGCAGGAAATAGTTCCAAGACCGCTCGCTAGGGGATGCCTGAAACCTTGGATAGTACTGAACCCTATATATGTTTTTTGTTTTCCTTATGGAGAACTTTCACCTCTTCACTTGAAGGAAGCACTGTGTAGCTTCTCTTTGGCATATCCGAATTGCCAGCATCACGACTTTTTCACTTTGGGGTCATTACTTAGTAAAATAAGGATAACGTGGACAAAAGGACTGTGATTCTGAGACGGTCGATTTGATCACCAAGAAGGCTACTAAGTGACTAACGAATGGGTGGAGAGCACGTATAGTGTGAAGAAATTGGACAAAGGGGTGATGAGAGATTTCATCACACTTCTCAGAATGGTGCACAATTTAAAAGTTATGAATTATTTATTTCTGGATTTTTCCATTTGATATTTTCAGACTGTGGTTGACCAAAGGTAACTGAAACCACAGGAAGCAAAACCACAGATAAGCAGGTACTGAAGAGGAATTTCCCACTTAAATGGCCGATATTTCTAATCAGTCCTTTGTTCTGCTTCTGTAAACATGCTTGCTGCATAGGCCAAAGATTTCAGGGTCGATTGAGAGATCACTCTCCCCTTAAGATATATTGCTTTTAGTGTTTAGACAGATATATCTCCTCCCTTAAAGATGTATTGCTTTGGTGCTAGAAAAGATGTATTGCTTTAGTGCTTGTGAGAAAAGCCCATGCTCTGTAATTGCTCATAGCCAACAGCAATTTCAGGAGTCGGTGAATCAGCCCATGCCTACTATAACAACGTGGGTATAAAAGTGAAATTGCCCCTAAGCCCTGGGCCCAGATTTTCAGATCACTAGCTCTTCTGGGACTGCGGGCGTAATAAAACTGAGTGCTCTTTCTCTCTGGGTTACTGCTTGGATTTTTGCTGGTCTGATTTTTGGAGCTTTTAGGATTTTTCCATAGCAGTACTACTATATAAAGAGACTTTATTGAAAACTGCTAGTGTTCATTTTGTTCTTGTAGTGGAAAACAAAGGATTGACTTTCTTAAATCTAATTTTTTGGAATTTTTAACTCTATCAAGTGGCAACAATACCCAGATTTGGTCCCTGTTCTCATTATGGTATGGTAAAAATAAAACAACAATAGAGATAAAAAAGAAAAACCAGGAGAAGAACAGGGCTTCATAAACAAATTTGGCATTACTTTCTCTTTAGAATCTTATGAAGATTGTGGAGAATATCGATAGGTATGAATGAAATAGAATCAACTTAAAGAACATTCACTCGACTGTACAGTACACTTGGAACTGTGTGTGGTAGGTACAGCGCATAAAAAAAGATTACTGCCTTAAAGTGGCTTATGTCTAGCTATAAAAATAAGATAAATGTGAAACTAGCTAGCAGTGCTAGCTTTTGTAGCACCTACTCTAAGAAAGCATCATGCTAATTTAGGAAATGAAGATAAATAAGCAATAATAGCTCACATTTAATAAATAAGCACTCTGTGCCAGTCCTCTACTGACCTCTTTTCATGTATTTTCTCATTTAACCTTCACGACAATTCTATAATTAGACACTATTATTCTCATGTTTTTCCAGCGGGTAAACTGAGATTTAGAAAGTTTAAATAACTTGCACAAGGCCAAGTAACTAGAAGAAACTGCGGTGGAGATGAAGTTTGAACTAAAGTAATTTAGCTTCAGAATTAATGGATTCAAACGCTATACTGCTTCCTAAAATTCTTGACTTTGAGGAACTCAATTTTTTTGTGGAGGTGGTAACCCCTATGATAGATAATCATAAGAGAATAATTGAGAGCATTCTGAGAGCTATTTACATTGCTGCAGGATAATGAGAGAGCCCACCCAGTCTGTAAGTCAGAGAAGCTTCACAGAGGTGGTCACAGTTGAGCAAGGCTTTGAAAGATGAGCAGGATTTCTCAGGGGCAGAGCATCCGAAGTGCAATAAAGCAAACTCATGAAGGACCGGGGTTGAGGGAAAACATTTGGGAAGGGAAGACAAACTTAGAAGAAGTATGTAAGACTTAAAGTGCAGCCAGAGATGTTTGGAGGTGGACACATGCCAATTGCACACTGTTCTCTCTACTTCGAATGCTGCTCCTGCCCCTCTTCTGCCTATCCAATTCTTATTCATCCTCCAAGACTAGACTCCTGTCAATTCCTACCTACTTCTCTAGGATTCCAGAAGCTAGAAGAGGTCTTTTTGCTTTATATATTTAATTTCATGTGCCTTGTACCTCTTTGTTAGCTGTCTTTCTCCATTTATCCTATGCTCCTACAAGGGCAGAAGACCTTGTAGTTTTGTTCTGTACACTGTTTTATACTCAGCAAAATTCTGGACAAATAGTGTACAACTAATATTTATTTGTTCGATGAATGAATGATGGGTGCTTTACAACCATTTGTTGTATGACTGAGGTTCTTTCCGGCTTCTCCTGTTCAGACGTTTTAGCCTTAAGTTCCTAGGATATAAATGTAAAATAGACTAAGGCAGAGAATTTGCTTGCTTTTTATTCAAAACAGAAGCATAAAAGCATTAGGTTTCCTAAACGTGATGACATTAAGATAGAGTGACATCTGGTGGTGGCCTGTTAGGCAATGTGTTTAAGAAACAGTGGCTACAAAAAGCCAAAAAAATCAGACTCCTAGATATAAGATTAAGAACAATGAATTAAATGCCGCAGAATATAGAAAGAAAACATATTTAAATCCCTACCCTAGAAAAGCTTACAAAAAAGGCTGGTTGTGGGTTTCTAATCCACTGGATTTTTGAAATAAGCGGTAGATTCCTTAAGAAAATGAATAGCTTTTACAAACATTGCAACATAGTGAATCGGTGGTGGGAAAAGCAAATTGATTTCTACTGGTGTGAAGAAATATCCTGTCTTGACACGAGACGCAAGTTTATAGAGGAAAATAGGACTCAAAGTTCTCCGTGTTTTGCAACGTCTGCCAGGTTAGAGAAGTTTATTCACAAGGCAGGATACCTTTAACGTCTCTCGGATACTTGGAAGGGACAGTGGGGCCCTGCCCAGCCCGCTGAATGTTCAGTGGCCAGCAAACTTTCCCAGGATCTCACTGCGGGGAGAGGAAGGAACCGCGCGCGGCGCGCGAGCAGCGGCCCGATCGCACGCTCGGCCTCCGATTGGTCGAGCCTGCCCGGCCCGCGGGAGGCGGGGCGGGGGAGCGGAAGCGCGCTGGTTCAAACGCCGATGGACGCAGGCCACTTCCGGTGCAGCCATGGCGGCCAACGCTACCACTAACCCCTCGCAGCTGCTTCCTCTAGGTAACCGTTGTCCTGTGGGAAGAGGAGTCGGGAGCTGAAGCTTAGGGTTGGGGGCCGAGGGGCTGCGGCCGAGGCAGCCCGGCCGAGTGTCAGGAAAGCGTATGAAACCAGCCGCTGTCCCCTCCGCGGCTTGCCTCGAGGCTCCAGGCCTCTGCGGGCCCCGGCCGCCCGTGTCTCTTCAGCGTGATAGCGTCCTTTAGGCAGGGATTTGTGACTCCCCAAACCAAACTGGCACCTTCAAGGCCCACACTTAGGGAATGCGTCGTCATTCTTCGTTGCGCGCTCGCCTCTATAGTAATGGATAGCGGTCTCATTCCTCAACCGCCTGGCGTTGAAGGTCCCCTGTCACGTATCTGGCCTGTTCCTGACAGAAGCACAGGGGTCTGGAATGAACCTTAAAAGAGGAATCTGGAAACGAGCTCTATTTGTCATTCATTCATTCAAAAAATTGAGCATCTGCGCACCACCCGGCCCCCAGACTCTAAGCTCTGTGAGTGCATTAACTGGTTCTTTTTCCTTATCATTGTATCCCAACGGACAGCGACGTATACTGAGCCTTCAAAAACTTTGTCAAGTGAAGGGAAATTTTTCAGTCACAGCCACATCCACTAACTCAAATCACTTTTTAGCTACGAAGTATTAGGAAAAGGCATACCTGTCTTCCCCGGAGAGTCCTTGTCACTACCTCCCACACCCTAAGAAGTCTATCTTCTAACTCTGATAGCAGCTTGAACATCTCTTTAGCCGGTTTAGCGTTATTTGTTATGGTTTTTTGTCCAGTATCCTATCTCCTCCACTGGTTTGTGTGCTACTTGAAGGCAATGGGCGTGATTTAAATTTGTTGACAAGTGCCCAGCATTGGGGGTTGGGGGTGGGGGGTGGTTCGTATGTTAATCAGATAATCTGAAATTAAACCACGACCATGGTAAATTGCTAGAAAAGAGAAGTAAGTGGAGAACAGGGAAAACTTTTAATGTAATGATTGAATAGAGATATGTAATATAAGATCGAAAGTTTTTGATTGAATACTTTTTCTGGTTTATCTTTCACCATATGCAAGTAATAAGTGCCAATAGGCGCTCAAGTATTTGTTGAAGTAATGAATGAGTAAAATTATCTTTTCCCTCTCTCCTTTGTTTTGTCTTCTAAAAAAAATCTATCCATAGAGCTTGTGGATAAGTGTATAGGATCAAGAATTCACATTGTAATGAAGAGTGATAAAGAAATTGTTGGCACACTTCTAGGATTTGATGACTTTGTCAGTATCCTTTTAAAAGATGATGGTGGTATGGGTTTTTCTATAGTATTTATTTAAGAACAGAAATAAGAACTATAGACAATTAGCATTTACTGATTTTAATAATAATATATTCTCAAGAAAGTTGTGATAATTTTTAAGTGGTGTGTGTACTTAAAGGAGATTGTTTCTACGAATCACAGGCATTTTGAATTTGAGCGATTGTGTTAAATGTTACAATTAGAACTGAACAAAGGCAGAAGCCAGAGTAAATTTAACCTGATATTTATTTTCTTAACATCAAATTTCAGATATGGTACTGGAAGATGTCACCGAGTTGTGAGTAGTGTTCAAAATTATAGAATTGGGGGCAAGGAATCTTTAAGGCAATTTAGTACTGTTGAGTCAGTAACATGATGAATGAGAAAACATTGCCTGTTGGAATTACCTTAAACATAGAAATTTAACTGTTGACGCAAAGCTAGTAAAATTGGGTCAGAGGGTTATTACCTTAATGTAATTATTTACTAAGTTGCTAGGACATTAGTAGAGACAAAGCCTTAAAGTAAAAGATACTTAAAAAGCCAGAAATCTTAGGGCTCAGGTCAAATCAAGGAACTGATAGTAAGAGCATTTACTGCTCTTAATTAAATTCATTGCTCTGCATATATGTATAAGATAAAATGTAAACGATGGCTCATATTAATTATAAAGATCACAACCAGTATCTGTTTTCATTTTCAGAATTGAATTGATTACAGATTGGTTTAATGGATAGGAATCAGTAGTAAGTAATAGTAGAAAGAGTGAGCATGTAAACATTTTATGTTATATTTGATCTTCTTGACAAGTTTCAGGCCTAGTGGATGTGGCTCTTAGGCCAATAGGCCATTCTGTTGCTTTTGGGGAAGAATGTTCACCACCCAGTGGATCTTCTTTGCCTCCGAAAGCTGCTGGTGTAATTGCCTGACCTCATGTTCACTCATATACAATATCTTTTTTAGGGATTAAAATATTGGCTTTGATTATCTCTGTTTATCATGACTCTTTTTTATCTATTCATTCAGTGAAATCACACCAGAAGGAAGAAGGATTACTAAATTAGACCAGATTTTGCTAAATGGAAATAATATAACAATGGTAAGACACAGTAAAGCTGTTTTGTCTCAATGGGAGACCATTTTTGTGGGGCAGGGATTACAGAACTAAGCTTGGTTAAATGTTCACAGCCCAGAGGTGCTCAGGATGGGAGGGGACACTCTAGTGGTCCGGGCTGCAAAGCGGAGCTATCTTAGGCCTAAAGATAAGTTTACTTGTGCTTTTTAATCGAAAATTATCATTGAGACACTGAGTAGTGATTGGTGATGTTGGAATTGTAGAGAGAGGTGCCATGGAGAAAACGGGAGTGGGTAGGAGGGGCAGAGAGGCAGAAATGGCTTTGGTGGATGAGGCGCGCTCAGGTGTTTTTAGGTGATGTCGTGGTGGTGTCATTAAACTCTTTCCTCCTTTGCAGCTGGTTCCTGGAGGAGAAGGACCTGAAGTATGAATGGATTCCCTTGACTTATGCTAGATTCTGTTTTGTCTTCTAATGACAACAAAATATAAATTTTTTTTAAACCTTTCAATGTTTGGGTTCTGTGAAGCTAAGTTTCCCGTTAAAGGGGAATGCTTTGAAGAGGCATTGTAAATGCCATTTTTGTAAGTTGATTATCATTATCTTGGAAAAAAAAAAAGTTTGTTCTCTGAAGATTAAAATAAAAATGTTTTGGATAAGTGTCATTTTATTTTTTATACTGTAGTAGCCAGTGGAACAGAGATTGTAGTTATTTTTTCAGTTGTTTTATTGTCATTTCGTACCTGTTTGCTTCCTCACTTACGTGACCATTCAATTCTCAAACGTTGTTCCAAACAAAAAGACAAACTTTGGTTTTGAACAGGTGCATCGAAAAAACCTGAAATGATTACTTACACAATTCAGTTCAAACTGTGATGCTTTGAAATGAAGATTTTTCTACTAAAATCAAGCTCCATTAATTCCTATTGAAAACAAGCAAGCAAAATACACAGATAGTATGTGCACATTGCAGAAGAATAGATAAGTAAAAAGAAAAATACACTTTGCCGAATATCCTCCTAAGACTTTCTCAGTATACTCTCACTCAATACACATTTTATTTTTAGAAAAACTTTTTCACCCTAAATGTACCATTTCATGGCCTCCATTTAAAACTTTTTTTGAATTTAAATGGTAAATGTTTTTCCATGTCAGATGTGTCAGCAACATTAACGTGTGCATAGTATTTCATTACATAGATTTACCATAACTTATTTAGCCAATTCTTGTTGCCATGGTAGTCTAACCAGGTCTGTATACATTTTTATTTTTCTTAGAATAAATTCATAAATGTGTGAGGTCAAAGGGCATATGTTGTCATGTTGCCAACGAAAAGTTTATTCCCAGGTACACCGTCGCCGGCAGTTTTTCGCAGGGCCCTTCACGAGGGTAACACCATGGGCTGCGTTCCAGCGTCTCGCGTTGCCATTGTGGTAGGGGAAACCTGGTATGTTTAAAATTTTTAAAGTTAATTTTGATCTCATTTGTATTTTATGAATTACTTATATGATACTTTTATTATTGAGATGCTTGGCTTGTTACTAATTTGTAAGAATTCTTAATGGCTACTCTTGGTCACATTTTGTAGGTAAATTCCCCAGTTTGTAATTTGCCTGGGAGTGGTACCTTTTTTTTTTTTTGACATAAATAATGTATTTTTATGTAGTCATATGTTGGTCTTTTATGGTTTTTGCCTATGGTACACATGGATTAGAAAAACTTTTGCTGTGATTATATATTTTTTGGTACTTTGTGTTTTTTTTTGTTTCATTTAAATCTTGAATCCACCTTCAATTTTAGTGTTTCCGCACGAAAAAAGGACTCTATTTTCTAAAAACAAAGCCCTGGTCTGGTAGTTTTTGATTTTCATGGTGCAAATCCTCGTGCAGTGGCTGATTTCAGGCTGTCAAGGGTTTACCAGCTGGTTCTCAGGAGCCTGCGGCCCCACGTCACTGCTTCTGACCTTTGCCTGGGGGATTGCTTTTCTCCCGTTGTTTCTTTCCTTTTGGAGGGAGGTTAAATGTTTACCATGCTTCTTTCACCCTTTTACTCGCAGTCCTACCCAAGCTGAGCATGAACTTTTTTCCTCCCAGGACTTCGTAGCCTGCAGGGAGCGTGCTGTGAGCGTTAGAGGAGCCTGACCTCACTTAGGCCTGTGGTTACCTAGTCTGTGGCTAGGTGACTGAGTTGACTTCTGGGGTTCAGCAGTAGGAAATTCACTTGTCTATAGATAAACCATGTCTCTTAATCTAGTCTTTAACAGTAATAAAAATGGTGTGATTATCCCATCTGCTTACTCTGTCTTCTATCGCAGTTCATTCAGAGCAGGTACCATTCTAATTAAGGTCGACACTCCCGCGCATCGTAGGAGGTTTGGCAGCATCCTGGCTTCTACCCATAGGCGCCGGTGGCATCCTTCCTCTTCCCTGCTCCCCTCCGTGATGACTGGTACTTGAGAGTGACTTCATGATAGACTGTGTTCTGGTTCTCCAAGGCTTTAACTGTTAAGCGCAGTGGGTGAAAAGAACAAGAAGGATGGGAATAGTAAGGGAGGAATGCTTCTTTTCCACTTCTGGTGATTTTTTTTTTTTCTTCCCTGCACGGAGGAAGATTAATGAATGTAATAATGCACCTGGCCTCTTTTCATCCCTTTGTTTCCTCCGGCCCAGAAGACATGGAATGACTTACCTGATTAAAGATGGGAAGAGGGATAACTGGGCATGTTTGCCCAAACCCCTTTTTCCTCTTGGGGTTGAGTTGCCTTCAGGGAGCATATGTTATGCCCTCCTTTTTGCTATAACTTTTATAGGGGCCTGCATGAAGGCACGGAGGAGTCTGGTGTGGTCCAGCAGTGCCTGTGTTTTTGTGGAATGATTTGGGAGTTCCATACTAAGACGTTAACCGTAGTCCACAGATAAAAGCTGTATCATCTACGTAGGGTCTGCCAGTAATAAAAATATTTTGACCCTTGTCTGTTTATCATTTTGCCTTTTTTTCATTTGGTTCAGGACTCAGTTGTGAAAGGATGCTCATTATTGGTCCCCTCAAAGACTCCAAAGCCTCAAGTCTCTGCTGTACTGATAATAGTGACCAGTGACCTCCTCTGTCTTCCTGACTGCCTCCTATCTCAGCCCCGCACATCTGTCCTCCACAGCCATTGGAGCATTTGAGTGATCTGAGATGCAGAATATGGTCATGGGACACTCTGGCCTTCACGCCTTTCAGTAACTCATCCTCTGTACAGCAGAAGTCCACATTCCTTAATAGGATACCGTGAGGAATGCCTGTTGACCTTGTCAATCACACCTAGGTCTTGCCTTAGTAAAACAGAATTTGTAACGCTGACTATTCCCTGTCTTTGGATTTTTGGATTTACTCATGTTAGGCTCCTGTGGGAATACTCTTGTCTTTAAATTCTTCATTTGGTTTTCTTCTAAAGTGTTGCTTCCTCCAGGAAGTCCTACAGGATCCCACTCCCCCTTCTACCACTTCTCAATGCTTATACTTGGCCAGTCATAGAGACTTCAAAGTGCTTTTCATTATGCTGTTTTGAACAGCTTCTCCCTTCTTAAAAAAAAAAAAAAAAATCCTTAAGCAGTTAATAGCATGCAAAGTTCCGGTTCCAAAGGAGACAAATCCTGCCACTAACACCAGCATCATCATCTGAATATCTTAAAAAGTTTTTTTCATTCTGTAAGGTGATACTAGTGATATTAAAGGATCATTGAATTTTGCGAATAATGTGTTTATTATTACTGAATTAATGATTTAATCGATATAAATATGGACCAATGGTGAAGACTGGTGGCATGTGAGTCATGGATAACGAAAACACATGTCTGACACTGAGGTCTGATGTGGAACACAATCATTCCCTCCGTTGGGACTCCCTACAGGGAGATGTTAGGAATACACCAAGATGATATTCTCGTGTCGATTTTATAGACAGATTTGGTATTAATGGAATAATGATAGAACCGTTAAATGTTAATAAATGTATAAAGAACAGAGGGAAGTATTGTTCACCTAAGACCACGTGCAGTGAGGCACAGCATATTATTGATAACCGTCGAAAACTCTGATGGCTATTAAGATGGAGATGGAAGAAGGTCTCAACTCTGATTAAGGTGGTAAATATTCCGCTAAGGAATTTTATTGTTCTGGGGTAGCTTCCAGATTAAGCTTTTCTTTTGTTAAGATAAAAATTATATATACTAAGAAAAAAACCCTAAATACTGAATAAAATGTAGAAAGCAAGGATTAATGATTAGGTGATTATCTGAATACCTTAAAGAGTTTGGCTGGCGTGGTTGATTGACCCAGTGCAGAGATGAAATTTGGTGCTGGCTGTTAACAGGGAAAGTCAGAAGCAGAAATTCGGGGAGCTCCAGCAGGATCTGGTGCCCTGTGAGTCTCACTTACTGACATCTCTAAGTAGTAAGCTGGCCTTTGATCTCAGGTCAGCCTGATGCCCCAAACTGTGTTTTGTCTACACCAGTCACGAGGAGTGTGCAGGTTAGTGGGCATGAGGCTGGAGCAGAGAATGGCCAGAAAATAGGCTTAATCTACTTTATCTGAGGTTAATCCTGGCTGAATCTTTGGTTATTAGACACTTTATTCTTGAATTTAATAAATCATGTATGACATTAGTTGGTCACCAGAGGGTGCTGTGGAACAGGTAGCTAGCTGCTAAAGCCAAGACTTTCTAGTTTTCCTCCGAACTTCGTTAGAAGAGTTCAAGGGACGGTGGTGACCACTGGTTGATCAGAAAGCTGGACCCGAGCAATCAGAGGCTCCTCAGCCCGCCCCCTTGGCCTTGAAACGTACATTCTGCCCACCCTAGGAACAGTGGGAACTGTTTCAAGGATGTAGCCTCGAAAGTAAGTAAGGTGTTGAGACCATCTGGATGGAAGATGTGGCTGAAGCCAGGCAGGGCCTCTATATGCACGTTTAAGATTTGGGGCGGGTGGGTGCGGGTCTTCTCGTTTTAGGGTCGCCCAAGACAAGCCTCCTAAGTAAGATCTCTTGCTACCGACTAATCCAGAGGCTCTGCCTGCTGGTCCTGGCCCTCCGTACCGGGGGGCCGGCTTCGCGTTTCGCCTGGCAAGTCCCACAGCTTTCCTTCCGAACCAGCAAGCCGGTATTCCAGCTCAGTTTTCTGGCTTTCCGCGCTGCTGTGCTCACTATTGCTTCTCGACGCAAGGGCAGGTAAGGGGTCGGGTCTGCTATTTTACACTTCTTTTTGAAAAAGAGGAATCTTTTTCCTGTTTCCTATATGAGGTGCTTTTTCTGCTGTAAAAGATTGTCTATAACTTGAATGAAAACATGCGCTCTAGAATCAGACTTATGTAGACTCATCCCAGTCAATCGTTTGTTAGTTGCGCGAGTGTAGACGGCTACTTAGTGTCTTTGGGTTAAATTCTTTCATTTATAATTTGGGAAAAATAACCACCTCTCAGCATTGTAAAAATTAACAAAGATAATATATATAAAGCGTCCAGTATAGTTCTGCTCACAGGAAGCGCTCAGTAAGTAAATGGCGGTAGTTATTACTGCTATTTAAAGAGCCTCCATATCAACTCGCTTTTATGGTTTTTCCATCACAGCCATTCTGCTTCAGCAATTCAAGCTACCTTTAGCTCAGACAGTTGGTAACATTTCCCCCAAGAACTGAGCCCCTAGTCATCTTCGAATCTTCCGTCACAAAGCAGAAGGGCTCAAGTGATATTTGTTGAATTAAATGGTGACAATAGAGTAGGAAGCTATCTTTCATCTCATAATTGCTGCCTTTGGGCCAGGGGCCCCATTAACACTTCCTCGTAGCAACCCTGTTATTTGTCATTGGTGAGGTCACTTCTCAGAGGGCAGTAAGAAGTGGGAAGGACCTTATTTTCCCCTCTGCATCGCCTGGAGAGCATCTCTCAGTGATTGCAGCTGAAAGTGTGACATTTAATTAGTGGATAAAATTGAGTTGGGCAAGAGGCAGCCTGTGCCAGCGAGAAGATGAGAAAAGGCTGGGGAACAAGTGCTATGCCCAGTGGAGCAGTTTGGCCCGGGTTTTTTCCTAGGTCCAGATTGGGGGTTCACTTCACCCCAGGTGGAGATTGCAGAAGCTTAAGGAACTTTCCATAGTGATTGGAACCGCCAACGATCCCCTACTGACACCTAGTTTCTTCTACCTGACATTTATTTAGGAAAATAAATAATGAGCTCCCGAGAGGTGAGGACCTTACCCAATGAAGCTTGGCCTGCAGCTGGCCTGGTAGCTGGTGCTCGAGGATGACACAAGCTTGTGCTGAGATCTGTGGCATCTCAGGTCATGGGATCCAGGGTGTGATGGGTTGGAAAGGAGCTTCCAACACCTGTAGGCCCAGGCCTGCTCTTTAGAGATGGGACCCCTCGGTCAGAGAGGGGCCCTGACTTGTCTGAGGGACTTGGGCTGAGCTGCAACCAGTGCTCACGTCCCTGGGACCCGGTTCAGAGCTCCCCGCTGTACCGCTGCGTTCACGACCAGGTGGTGGTGATTGCTTCCCCGGGTAAAATTCCCCCCTTCTGCCCCAGAAGCGGATCGAAATCGCTGGTGTTTGAGCCCCTGCCCTCCCCCATGGGTGACCTAGAGATAGCGCTTTCCCGGTTTATTGCCGAAGCACCGTCTTTCCCGCACAGGTGCAGCAGTGCCAAGAGTGATGATGCATCATCTGCCTCTGGGCCCCGGCACCCTGCAGCCAAAGGGCGAAGAGGGACGGGAGCTGGAAGGCAAGAGGGCCCAGGAAGGCATTTAAAGGGAGCATGGCAGTGGGGCGGACCTGGCTGCTCCTGCCTGATCCGTCACGTCTCAGTGCGTGACCTTGGAGAAGTAAGCCTAAGCGCCCTTCCTGTAAGTGGGAATGATGACACTTACTTCCGGGTTATATGAGAAATGTATGATGAATGTACATGATATCACATAGAAGCTTTGCGTGGAGAGAACTGTGTTCAGTTGGTTCAGGTGGGTGTGGGTGGTTCTCGGAAGCTGGGAAAGGCTGTGTGCGTGAGCAGAGCTCGTCTGGCGTTAGCTTTACCAGCTCCTTCACATTTTCTTTTCCAGGCCAAACAAACAGTATTCATTTTCGGCAAATTCCCAAATTTATTTTCTTTCTTGGGCCTCCTTTTACCGTTTCCCAATCTCTTTTCTTTGGCTGACTATGATACAACCGAAATATAATGTTAAAAATAGTTCCATTCTTAAAATAACCCAAATCCTTAATAGATTGCTTTTTACCTTTATGATTTTGATTATTTGTCTTGGGCCAATGACACCTGCTAGGAAAGTGAACTCCCCACCTGTGGCTTAGAGCCAAACCCAGGTTGTAGCTCTGAGGGAACCTCCTCAATAACTCAAGGCCCTCAGGGAGGTGTGAGATGGTCAGATTCTGGTCAAGATCTCCATTGCCCTGGCGGTGGGGCCAGCGATTCTGTGAATCAGTGGATAAAGTGGGTGGCCAGGATTGTGAGAAATGTGTCCTCACATTCTCACTCTATCTCTGAAGAGCAGGACAGATTGGCATAACTCTGTGTAGCAGGCAGAGGAAATATAAGGTGTGGTGTAAATGTCTCGTGCTGGCGGACTGGGCCCATCTCGCAGCCACCAGCCGAGTGGTCTGGAGTAGGTAACATGTAGTGTGCCCCTTCCCTGTGTCAGGCACTGGTCCAGCCATGCTACTCCTCACGACTCAGTGAGGTGGCATGGGGTATTGTCCCCTGTATCAGTTAGGATTCTCCAGAGAAACCGAACCAATAGGAGATGTGTATGGATATGTCTACCTACCTATCATCTCTCTCTTTCAAGGAATTGATTTATACCACTATGGGCGTTGGCGAGTCCCAAGTCCATAGGGCAAGCCAGCAGGTTTCAGCACGAGCAGGTTTTGCTGAAGGCAGAATTTCCTCTTTGGGAAACCTTTGTTTAGGTTTTTAAAGACTTTCCACTGATTGGATGAAACCTGCTGGCATTATCGAGGGTAATGCCCTAAGTCACCTAATTGTAGCTATTAACCACAACTTCAAAATATCTTCACAGCAACACCTAGATCAGCATTTCATTAAATAAATGGGTACCATAGCCTCGCCAAGTTGACGCAAAACGAACCATCACACCCTCTTCCTTGTACTGATGAAGAAACTGAGGCAGAGAGTCAGGCACGCATAAGGTCTGGGCTGGGCTATGGCAGAGTCAGAAATTCCAGCCGAGTCCCAGAGCCGTGGCCTTCGCCGTGTGCTGCTCCATCGCAGGCTTCCTGTGCTTACCGACGTGCTTTTATTCTGTCCTGCTGCAAATTAGATTCGAGGAGGCCCTGAGAAGTCGACCAGACAATTCCCACGAAAGTGTTTTGGAGACTATGAAGGGAATGAAAAGGAACCCAGCATCAACCGTGCACCTGTACGTGCAGACAATGTCACATCCGCACATTCATTGTCTAATTCAGTACTCGCACAAACTGCAAATCCTTCATCGCTCGAAGTTATTTACTCATGTTTGTACGGTCGATGCTTTTCACAGGACCAAGAAAGTCATAGATGTGGACGCCCATTAAATGGCAATGAATCAATGGAATTAGTGTCCGGTGCTGTGACACAAAACCAAGGTGTGATCACTGGTCGGTAAGAGCTTTTGGGGCGGAGCAAAGGATGTTATATGTGATCCCACATCTTCCCGGGATGAAGGAAGAACCCCAGCCCTCGCTGCTCTGGTGCGGGAAGGAGGAGTCTTCTCCGGAGGCTCGCTGGGGGAATCAACTACCGGCGAACCTGCCGAAATTATCCCCTTTTGTGCCACCTACTCCCCAGGCTGGAAAACACTGCCATGATGTCACCGGACTCTTTTAAACCTGCCCCTCCTGTAGGCAGCGCTGAGTCGCTGCAATGCCCGCCCCGGAGGGCGGTGCGGTGTGGGTTCTGTGCTGTGGCTTGTCCCCCACCAGTCCCTCGCATAAACCGAAAGCAGCACGGTAGCCGCCTGGCCCGCAGGGGGTTTCCTGTTAAGCGGACGGACGTGTATTACGGGATGGTTTACACATGGGCAGGTTTGGGTTTCAGAGTTAGTAAAAGGTAACCCGGCAGGCCATTGGGTTTGCTGCACCCTGCTCTCTGGGAGGACCGGTGCTTCCCAGAGTTCCCAGGAGTTCTTTAAACGGGCATCTCTTGATTTAAGGGAAATGTTTTCTCAGGTGAAGAGGGACCGGCCTCCTCTGCGTGTCAGGAGGAAAGGGCCTGAGGATTCGCGCTGACCTCACATGGTTTGAATCTCGATTGTGTCACTTCCTAGACATTGGAGATGGAGCAATTCACCTCCCTCCCTGTGGGTCTCAGTTTCCATCTGTATATGTTTATGTACATGTGGGTAGAATCGGGGGGGGGGGGGTATGGTGTGCATCACAGGGCAGTCCTGAGTGCTACCAGGAGATGATATTTGTACAGGACCGGGCCTGTCGCAGGTACCTGGTACATGTTGGGTTTCATCCTGCCCCAAACCACTGCCGGGGCCTGGCCCAGTGCACCTGTGGGGGAGCCAGGTGAATCCAGGTGAAATCGAGTTAAAATGGACACCAGAAACCTGTGAGAGGGGAGACGGCTTGAAGGTGTGGGTTCTGGGAACTAGAGCGGGTGCTCTCAGTGCCTCCTGCAACGTCCCCTGGCCCACCCTGGAGGTCACCCCTGGAGGTCGCCTGTAACTTGAGTGAACAGATTGCATATCACACCAATGACCTCCTGCCTCAAGCACCTGGTTGTATTTAAAGGTTTTCTCCGGCCCAGTGAGCATGCGATGCTTGAAGTGCTGGGGAATTAGGACCCCAGGAGTGATGGTAAAAATCCCAGCCGCCTTGCCCGTTGGTGGGGCGATTCTGAGGTGTGTTCTACTCAGCCTCCTGGAGGGGCTGCAGCCGTCCACAGCCGCACAGCCACCACTAACACGTCCTGCCTCACACCCTGGAACATACTTCTCTGCTCCCTCACTTGTTTCCTGGGTTGACCTTGGAAGTACTTGTACCCCAGTTATTTTCAGGATCTGCTGGGGGAACCCCAACCAAGAGAGAAACTCATAGCCCTGTGGCCTTCTGAGAGGTAGGCCTTGCTTCTCCGCCCCGGCCCAGCGACTAGGTATCTATCCTTCCTTTCTTACGAACTCCTGCTCTACTTCATAACTGCCATTTTTTTGTGTATCTGGAGGGGAAGAATTCAATCCTCAAGACTGCGGAAAATAACTGACTCTAATTCTCTCCTTTCCAAGTCAAGAGTGTCTCTCACCCAGAGAGGAAGAGGCGCTTCTTTTTATTTTTTGCCCTGTTAATCTGATTGCACTTGTCAGAGTCCACTTATTATCTATAATAATACTTGGTGGGGTTCTTTTTAAGAAATAGTTTTGCAAATGAAGGCTCCCTTCTCTTGGAATGAGAACTCTCTGCAGTTCGTTATGCACCTGAGCATAACCATTGCAGGGGACACTTAGGATTGTCCTCCCAGGACCCCTTTTCCGGAAACTGCCTCTTCCTCCGCCCGCCCAGTTAGCCAGGAGGTTGCTGTGTTAGTGCAGAGTGACTCCCAACCCCTGGTTCTAGTTATTTGTTCAGAGATTGGCATCTGACCCAAGCCCCTCCCATGAGGCACTTTCCAAAGATTTTTTTTTTAATGAGAGTTTATCTGAGTTTATTTGAACCAAGCTGATGACACGCTGGGAAGAAAGCCCTCAAATGCTCCCTCAAAGGTCTTTGACTTGAGACCAGAGAGGCCTTGAGTTCAGTCCTTCTGCAGTAGCTGATGCTGTGAGGTGTAACTGTTTGTTGCTGTCAGTGGCCGAGTTTCCTGGCTACCTGGAAAAAGCCAGTCTGAATGGAAAAGTGTGCAGAGAGGAGCAGAGGTGACCGATGGAGGGAGAACCCTGGCAGCACGCATGGTCCCGTTCCGGTCATAGCCCAGCCCGATGTCCCCTCAGGTCAGAAGTTAACCTTTTCTTGGTTGCCGAGAACCAGCCAGTTCCCTTAGCTAATGGGATTGATTATGTTTCTGTTACTTGCGACTCCAGCGTCCTCACTAACACAAAGACAAGGCTCAAACTCTTAAGGCTGTGTGTGGGGTTCCGGCAGCGTGACCACTGCCTCCTGACTAAGGAATTGCTGGTAAACTATTGTAGCTTTATGGTGTGTCTTCAATATCCATCACACTCCTCCACCACTGGGGAGCAGTCACACGGTGCGGGGATTGGCCAGGCACAGGCCTGAATTGTTTAAAGCAATAACGGTAATCTCCACCCGTTTGCAGTGACCGAGTGAGAAGCAAGCATGCGACTCTGGGGGTGTTTGCTGGGGGATTCCAGGAGGTTCATTCACTCTCGAGAGAGCTGCAGGAAGAGATGCGCTGTTCTCACAGCTTTGTTGCGCGTGCATGTGGTGCGGGCACCTGCCGTAGCCGTGAGGATGGCCTGCCGTAGCTGTCTCCTTGCCCTGCGAGGATGAAGCCAAGACTTGGAGGAGGTCAAAGAAATGGAGGCAGAACTCCCCTCCGTCTGGTCGTCCAGCTTAGTGGACCAGCAGATAATTCGAGTTGGGTTTTGCATGTAATTGCTGTTGTTTTTCTGAAAGCGTGCTAACCAACACGGAGCTCTCACCAACACAGAGCTCTCAGCTAGAGCCACAGGAATAATCCTGCTCAGGTCAAGTCTTCTGTATCAGGTTCTGTCGCCTCTCTTCCGTTCGTCCCGTGTTCTTCCCATTCTGCTGAGATCGAGCCCAGCTAGCACCCTCGTATAAAGGCCTCTGGCTCTACTTTTGTAGTTTTTTGCAATAGGTTCATGTTTACTCCAAGTTGTATCAGTTGATTTCTATGGAGACTTGTTTCCTCCAATACGTGTTGCAAAACGCTGAGGTTGTTGTTTTTGCTTTTCTGAGAGTGGCTTTTACCTTCCGCTTGGCTGAGAAGCGCCCTCTCCACCTGACGCCGTGGTGCCCATCCTGGAGGTCAGTGAACTCTCAGTGTTGTTGCTGTAGGCTCTGTGGCAAGAGGAGACGCTTACTGATGCGGGACTTGTCTGGGCACAGAATGCACCCCCACCCCAGTGACTGACACGGTGACATTTCCTGTGACGCCTACATCTCTGGCAGTAGGAGCCCAGGTGGTGCCTGGCGAATTCGAGGGCTTAGTGCATGGGCCACACGCGCACACAGCCTTTTCTATTTTAAAGGTTTTCCTGCCAATCGTGGGAAGGGAGCGGGCAGAGTAAACATCGGGGGAAATTACCACTGCTCAGAAAGGCTCAAAAAGTGCCAATCCTAGCGATTTTATAGTCGGTACTAAAAACTGGCGGTTCTTTCTCTTCTTACGTTGTAGTTCTTTTCTTTGTTCACATGGCAGGAGAATGAATGACAAAGACGTGAAGAAACGTGGCAGAAATAAAAGTCTCGCTCTCAGAGCCGGGCTCACGGCGGGGGCCAGCACCTCACCCGCCTCCCGCCTCCTCCTCCTCCACTTCCAGGAAAGGGGCCGCTCTTTCCTGCTCCTGCCATCGCCACCTTGAGCACCTCTGGCTCCACCAAGCCCCCGCCCAATATGGTGCCATTTGCGGCAGCTCACACCAAAAGTGGGGGGCAGATGGGCTGGAGCAGGCCAAGGTGATCGTTAAGAAGTTCAGCAACTGGAGACAGCATAGGGACGCGTGGAAGCAGGAGAGGCCGAGCTGTCTGTATGGCTCAGAGCGGCGGTGGGAAAATTAACAGCACCTTGCTGGGACGCCTCTTTATGATCAGGGTGCAAGGCCACGTGGGCCTCCGGAGTGAAGGCAGGATTCGCACGTTCCCCAGACGCCCGGCAAGATGAACAGGACAGAGTCCCGCCGCAGTTTCTGGAAGCCCGGGGGCGGGTCACGTGGCTCCCGCGCGGCTGCACGCGCCCAGGTGCGGGGCTTCCGCGACGTCCCTGTGCGCGACTTGCTCGCAGGACCTGGATCACCACACTGCTGCAGACCCGGGACTGCGCCCTCGTTTCCTGCGACGCCGGAGGCTGCGTCGCCGACGGGCAGACTGAACGTGCAGTTTGCATTGCTTCGCCGAGAGAGGCGGAGAGCCGTGCGTGGATAGGACGATTCCGGCCGGTGACGGCGAAGATCAGGTGGCCGTCCTTGTGGATGACACCGAATGGCGCATGTGGCACAAAACGCCACGCCGCACACGAGCTCCGCCCTGCCCGAGCCACTAACGTCTATTCCATGCTTACTCATGGAAGCTTCTCTGGGCTGCCATTTCCAGGGTTATTAATGCCGCCTCTGGGGCTGATGACATCTCGAACCGCGTTCCTCGAGAGGGCCAACGGAGCACGGCTCTGCGGCTCGGGCTGTCGGTATTTCAGTGGCGTGGGCTGCGGCGGTACGGGGAGCGTGCGCAGCAGAGCTGCCTCCCACGTGTTTAGCCGTGACTCCCTGTAGCTCCAGAATGTTACACGTTATAATCTGAATTAAAAAATAAATAAATAAAATGTAGAATGATGAATATTAACGATTAAAGCATCAGATCTCCGTTTTAAACCTTGGAAGTTATCTTTATGGCATTCAAAGACAATGGACAGGGATAGAGGACTGTTTGTTTTGTGTTTAATTGAACTCGAATGAGAAGTGTCTGTTATTTCGCCTTATTGTGACAGGTAGATTTTGCCTTTGTTCTTATGGTAGTTTGAGGCCACAGTCATATAATTTCCTTATGCAATACAACCCCCTTGTGGGAATTCATAGTTTACATGTTGCTGATGGTGTCAAAGGTCACTTCCTATGAAAGCACGTGTGTACCCCCTTACGTGATAATAACACGGTGAACCTTTGGGTAAAGCCCGATGTGGAATTAGCCCTTTTCTTTTGAGTGAACATTAGAGTATTATGAAATACCTCGAATGTTGACTTTCAGGGTTCAGATAAGCTAGTTTAGCTATTTTGTTTAATTTGAACTGAACTTTATTTTCTGATGTAACTTAGACAAATCAGGGACAAAGTCCTTATAAGCAATTGCAGTTTTATGAATTGCCTCTAATCTAGCTGGGACATCACCATAACATTTAAACTCCCACTTCTAAAAACATGTAGCTGCCCACACTTACTTGAACTTCTAAGTCTTAAAAATCCAAAGTTATGTCCAATGGAATTACTCTTTTTAAACTTATCATCAAATTGATGAGCAAATTCCAACTGCCTTAGTGAGCTGCAAATTGAAATTGGAAGATGTACAGTATTTCCTACTTATTTGAGATGTGTTCTAGTATATCCTTCTATTTTGTTCTCTTACGTTTTATTTTTTAGCTTCTACCCTTCATTTTTTCCTCCATGGATTTATGTTGGATTTCCCTCAACATAAAAACTAGTTAAAATCCATTAGAACTTACGCAGTCTGCTTCTTTATTTTGCTTTTTGATATAAGAAATATGATATAAGATATATGAATTTGTTATGAGTGCCTCCAAGTGCATATTTAAACCTTTTCTTGGTTTCTTTCTGTATTTATTTTATTCACATTAATGTGATTTTACCTCTTGTATTTTAAGGTAACAAGTTTCTCAGGTGAACGATTGTTTTAAATCCAGATTTTACCTGAAAAATATAGGTAGAAGAATGTTAAGAAAAAAATAATGAGTCAACTTTAATTATTTCGTTAGGATAATGTCCAGAAATTGCCAAAAATGATAGTGGAGGAAGCCTCACCAAAGATTATGTCACCCCCCAAGCTGACTGTACAACGGTTAGAAGTGAGACGCCGTGCTGCTTAGATGGCCGAAGAGGAGAGTCGAACTTTATATATGCGTCAGTTGGACAACCAGCCTGAATAATTCAGATCAAAAAGAGAGGTGGGGAACGGATAAACAAATTGTGGTATATACAATGGAATATTACGCAGTCAGAAAAAGGACTGATACATTCTATAACATGGACGGACCTTGAAAACATTATGTTAAGTTAAAGAAGCCAGGCACAAAAGATCACATATTGTTTGATCGCTTTTACGTGAGCTATCCAGAGTAGGCTAATCCAGAGACAGAAAGCAGACTAGCGATCACCAGGGAGTGTGGGTAGGGGAGAATGAGGAGTAACTACTTATGGGTACAGGTGTTTTTATGGGGTGATGAAAAAGGCTTGATCCTAGAAAGCTAGTAGTTGCACAACATGATGACTACACTAAAAACCACTGAACTGTATACTTTATAATAGTTACTTGTATGTTATGTAAATTTCACTTCAATTAAAAAAACAGCCGGGAAGGTTTTTTTTAAGAAAAATTTTATTTTTCAATTAGAGTTGATGTTCATGGGAAGGTTTTTTTTAAAAAAATCTGAGCTCCTATTTTTCCTAGTTCCACTCTCTGATTTGCCTCTCGAGAAGCATATTCACATGTTATAAGGGATGCGAGGTGACTACCTGGCTTAGGGTGACTCATCATCATTTATTAAGCAACCTGGAGGCTTGAGAGAAGTGCATTTTGGGCAATTTGCTAATTCCTTCAGGCAATCTTAATGCTGAGCCCCGTGGGTAGCAAGAAATAGCATACGATTAGAGCAGAAGCAATTACTCTTAGAAAAGCATCATTAATTTCAAAGGCTCTTGTCCTGAGCGATGTGGCTAAGTGGAGCACATTTGGATGCTGTCTAGAGGAGAGAAAGTGATGTTGTTTTTCCCCTCTTTAGGACAGAAAGGAAACTTAAACTCATCTGTTCCAAGTGGTTAATTCTTCCTTGGGGGGGGCGGCAGCGGTGGGTTGGGAGAGCGAGGTTAGTGGTAGATTATTCATGAGAGGCCAGGATTCGTAATAATTCTACTGAAAGCCGTTTCAGTTCTTGGTTGCTTTATCTCCTTGGACATAAAAAGGAGCTGTTCACACCTCCCACTTTTCGCCACCATAGAGTCTTTCTGGGGTCTAATCAGTAAGGAAGAAAGGGCAGTGGCCTGTTCTCAGGAGACCTGGTTTCTAGGTTTTGTCCTAGGATCCCTGTTTTGGGTTTTGCTCTTCAGTGACGTCAATCAGCTCAGAGCAAAACAAACGGAGGGGTCACCTCCCAGGTCCTTAGAAACAGATCCTGAAATGCAAAATCTTACTCAGAAGGAATTCAAAGCATTTGGACAGTGGGAACTTTTACTCCTCAGTTCTGAAACCCCTCTCAGACAGGATGTCGAAATAAAACAAGCACTTGAATGAATGCCATTTCAACCAACATTGTCTTCCACTCCGTGCCTCACACCTTATTTAAGCTCCCGTATGCGTCGCGGCTACAGCATTTATAAAGGACAAGTCACGTAACCTTCCTATGTACGCTTTCCGCATCGCTCGATATTCATACCTGTATCTAATTGTTACTGTGGAGACCAGAGGAGGTGGGAATGCCCTGGTCTCAGCCGGGCATTGCCGCTCCTCCTGCTTTGACCTCCCGTTCAGGTTAGGTTGCCACTGGGCTCCCCACAGGGACCCAGCCCTCTCCTTGTAACCCAGAACTGGTGACTCGTTCTGTGGTTTTCAAGCCATGCCTTGATAGTCTGTTGTGACCCTAGTTCCATTCTGAATAAATGGCTTTTTAGACCAACTGGTAAAAAAAGTTCTTTAAAAGTGGAAAAAACAGAATAAATGCACACCGATCCAAAACAATTCTGTCATTTTCAAAATGCCGCAGATTTGATAAATGGTGGGAGTTCGGCATAACACCGTGATTAAGAACATGCGTGGGTCGGAGTCAGAAAGACCTAGATTTGAAGTAGTATAAACTTGGACAGGTAGCTACAGCTCCCCGAGCCCGTCTCCTTGTCTGTAAATTGGGATTAATACTCGACTGACCTTGCGGCGTTGTAGTGATGACGTGAGCTGACGTGTCGGTATTTACTATGGGCCAGCACTTTATACAGAGAGTTCAAACTTCTTATTATTTCCCCCCATTTCACAGATGAAGAGCCCAAAAGATAGAGAGGTGGGAAAACCCCCGACCTCACACGGCTGGTAAACTGTGGAGGTGGGCTTCGAATCGAGGCTATCTGCCACCAGAAGCCCTGCTCCGAACAATAGGCTGAGTGCCGCCTTAACATCCCCTAGCACACAGGTAGCGCCAAAGAAAAACCAACTCATTATTACCGTTTAGCAGTGCACTTTAAGTGCGAAGTATCATTAGTTATTTAAAATTCCTTAAAATGCTCCAAGGATGATAAAATAAAAAATAATACAAGCTACCAGATGCAAAGACATGGAAAAATGTTAAAAATTAGTTTTAGTTTATAAAACATCTTGTAATCATTCATAAGTTTTTTTAGAAGAGCCCTAAATTCTCGTGGTCAAGAACGTGGCCCGCCTGCTTGTCCTTGTGTATATCACCTTCTCATAGCCTCCCGGTCACTATTTTTGTCTTTCTGCCGAGCCGCACTCAGGCCCTGATGGAGCCTCTTAGATAGGCCCAGGGCGACGGGCTCCTCTGCCTGGCTGCTCTCTCTCCCAGGGCGTCAACGGGTTAGATCGATGGGTAGCACTGTCAGGAGAGGGGGACAGGAAGAGAAGGAGGTCGGAGTGCCATTCTCCTACGGCTCACTGCAGATTGGCTGTGTCCCGCCATATCTCTTGCTAACCCTGGGATACTGCTCTGTCCCTGTTTGGTTTCCCTAAACTCTGCCCACATCTTTGTAGATGAGAGCCTTTAGTAAACTCTTGTAAATGGTCCAGTTCAAGAGTGTCCTTCCGGCTGTACCCTACTGATAAAGACACGTCATGTTTTACATCTAAAGAAGATGCTGTTACTATCCCTATTTTGCAGATGAAAATAATGAGGGTCAGAGAAAAATTAAGTCACTTGCCCAAGATTTCAAAACTGTAAATGGTGAAAACTAGGTAACAAACCTAAATCTGCCTCATATCTAAAACACTACACTATGTTATGCTTTATTAACGAGCCTGAGGAGACTCGAGGCCGGAGCTGCAGGGCAGGTCACATGAACTTTATTGTTTATGCATTTACAGCCGCATGCAGAGGCAG
Organism: Rousettus aegyptiacus; assembly: GCF_014176215.1. Taxonomy (NCBI): domain Eukaryota; kingdom Metazoa; phylum Chordata; class Mammalia; order Chiroptera; family Pteropodidae; genus Rousettus; species Rousettus aegyptiacus. Next base: position 38,723,494 of record NW_023416288.1, on the reverse strand, counting down.
AGACAGATGCCGTGAGGTAGATGATGTCATTGACCCCGATCCTTCACCCTGTGCTGGGGTCTACGTCCCTGTCTTCTTGATTTGGGTTTGGACATGTGCCTTGCTTTAGCCAATGGAATGAGTCAGAGTGGTGGATGCCATTGATAAACCTCAGTCAGCTCAGCAGAACTTGTAAGATCCAAGAAGGACAGACACGTGGAGCAATCTGAAGTATGGTGGGGAGAGAGAACCAGGGCCAGGTGGTAAATTTGGGGTCTGGCTAGTCGGAGTGGGACAGAGGGGTTCCCATTGTCTGGTGTATAACAATTGCTGATTGGTTGGTGCTCTTCAATATTCAGGATTATGCTTCTAAAAAAATCAACAGGCTGGTTTTGGGAAGCTGTTGCACTTTGGTCTAATTTTTATAGAGTTTTCACTCATCTGGTTCCTCAGAATGAAAGCAACAGTGGATAAAAGAAAGTACTATTGTTAGGACAAACTTGAAGAAATATTAGGTAAAGAAATTTCATGAATTTATCATTTTGCTGAGTAGGCTTTTGAGAACATTGTCTTAAATACCAGCAAGACAGGTATAATAAACATTTCCCAGATCTAAGGGCTTTGCATCACCTTTGAAGGCAGTGACATCTCTTTTGGAGGTTTATGCATCAGCAACTCTTTCTAGAGAAGCTTTAATCCCATCTCTACAAGAGATAAGGGATAGACTGTTCTTATAGGCTTTTTTTTGTGGCTGCCTCCCCATAATATAGCATAACAGCCATGTCACAGTCATCTCTTTATTCCTAGCATCCGATGCCGTTCCTGGCATGTAGCTAGTGGTTAGATAAACATTTGTGAAACTGAAGTGAATTTTAGTTTTTTGCATTTGAGAGACTAATATACAAATGGATAATGGTGAGACCATCTATCACTTGGACTGGCTATCTGCAGCAACCAGTCCAGTAAGCCAAAGGACAGCCCCTAAATGATCAGCCCCAAATGGTCAAGAATTGAGTAATAAGTGACAGATTCCTTAATCTTTGCCCCTGCTTCCAACTTGGGACCAACTGGAGGAAGCCAAATATGCTCCCCTAACCGATCACATAGGATACCCCACTTCTAGTGAGCCTGTCTACAGCTTCTGCATGCCAGCCGCCCCCCATCGGAGCACGCCCACAGCCATCCTCTTCTCTACTTAAAAGCTTCCCACTCCTCTGGCTGCTTCCCACTCCCCTGGTGATGGTGGCTGACTCCCTTGCTGTGGCAAGCCCTGAGTAAATAGCCTTTGCTTGTTCTCATTTGGGTGATCATTTATTTCCACACTTTTGTAGTAATTGCTTTGTTCAATGAATTGAAATAGAAAGAGAAACTAATTTTAAGTAAATGCAACACTTATTGCATGCCCAGTATATGTCAGGTGCTGGGCTATTTGCTGTTTCTTATTTAAAAAGAAAATGGTTATTATAATGCTTATCATTTACTAATTTCTAAAATTTGAAATTAAAAAATTATAATTAACAAAATTCAAATATTTAATAATTTTTATTACAATAACCATTTTGTATTTTGTTTATTAAAACTACAGACTGATCTATAATTTATTCTATATTAAGTACATGGATAAGAACAAACCCCAAGTCACTTGAAATTTTAACTCACGTTTGGGTCCAAAATAGAGGTCGCAATGCTGAATCTGAGAAAGAAACTATATCCTGGACATGCTCACGGTCACTATCTCTTAGAACCTTTTCCTGTGAACTTCTCTTGTAAATGACCAGATAGTGAACATCTTTGGCTTCGTGGGCCACACCGTCTTTGTCAGAATGACTCGACTCCACTGGGATAGTGCGAAAGCAACTGTAGGGAATGCGTGATGAATGGGCATTGCTTTGTTCCAATAAAACTTTATCTATGGACCCTGAAATTTGAATTTTATGTACTTTCACATGGCACGAAATATTCTTTTAATTTTTTTCCCAACCATTCAAAAAATATAAAAAACATTCTTACCTTACAGGCCACATAAAAACAGGCAACAGACAGATCTGGCTCTGGACCATTATTTGCTTTATAACCTAAAAAAGACACTGACTTTTAATTTAACAGCTGGGATTACAGAAGCTATTGAGATTAATCCTGGCTTTTCCTATGTATTTCTGCTGTAATTTTCTGTCTTTATACATGGCATATAGTATAAGATATATGTCTTTCTATCTTAGTGGGGACTGATTCCTATATATACATCTCAGAGAAAATTGGAAGTCTTTTCAAATATGTATGTTTCATGTAATATGTAATTAAAAATAACATTATAGTGTTTTCTTGTCTTTTCATTTCCTTTAGAATTATGTTCCCTGTTTCCTATTTTGACTCTGGCTTAAAACTGGGTGGGCGGGGACAGGAGGGGATAATCAGCCCAGCACATGAAGATGTCCTTCAAAGTCCGAGGGAATCACAGACATTAGGTTTCCTTTTCTGGCTTTATTTCCCACTACAGGGTAATGACAAGAGCAATTGAAACACTCCTGCTAATAGCCTTTAGAGTTTAATCACAGGACCTCTGGCAGAAATGCCACCACAGCAAAGCCCTTGGGGCCCTGCCGGCAACTGGGTGGCCTGCTTGCCTCTCCCTTCTCACCTGTCTTTGACACCTTTGGTCTATCCCTGCACTCTTTCCTGCTGTGCCTGGACGTGGCTCCAGATTCCTGCTAAACACAGCGCTGCAGGCAGCCACTACCAGTCGAATGCTAGCACACTAAATGAAACCGACTTCCCACATCTGCTGTATTTTTCTTAATACTGACCTAACAAGCACTCAGATGTTAAAGTTTATCGTATGCAGAGTAGTCGAAGAAGAAGCCGAGAGGAGAGACTCATGCACTTTTCAGATTCGGTCTTTTTTATTTAGACCATGATGTTCAGTATTGTTTGTTGTTGTTGTTTCTTATTTGATTCTTGGGAGCAATTCAATTTAATTTAATTTAACACAGCTGAGGCAAAATATGAAATTAAATAGAATAGTAATATTAAAAATTCTGCATTTAGGTTTAAAGGCCCATGTACCAAATGGGGAAGCACTTTCCACAAAACGGGCCTGGGGTTTTCGTTGATGACAACTGAGGACACATCGCTGGGAGTCCAGGGTCTGCCTGCCCTGAGCGGATGGGTGACCTGATGACACTCCCCATGGTCCCTGCATAGTGTGGGGACCGTGGGGTGCATTCTTCCAAATGGTGGCAAGTCCTCCAGTAATGTTAGTTCAGAGCCTAGGATTTCAGTTTCTGCCCACCCCGAAGGCAGCAATGCCAAGGACAGAGGGCCGTTTTGGACCCACAGCCATCCCATCCCAGTCAGTCCTCAGACTTGTCTCTGCTCCATATACCAGGCGAGGATTCTAAACCCTTTTGTTCCTTCTCTTCCCATCTTGGGGTTTGTTGATCTGGAAGCCACCTCCACGGTAATACTACTTTGCATACTTATTTATATGCCATTTTACAGACAATGGCGTCAAGAGTCACATGCTGTCATGAAAAGAATCCCCCCCCCCACCCCCCGTACGAAATGAGGAGGAAGGGAGGTTGGGTCTCAGGCTAGCTGAAAAATCCCCGAATCCCGAATAGAGTCACTCTCTCATTAGATAGTCCAGCCTTAGATGTGCTGTGTATGGCATCCTTGACTTGCTTCATAATTCAATGCCTGAAAACCTCTGGAATGGGGAGCGGAGTGCATAGGAGCCTGGATCTAGAAAGACGAGTCCCAGGCACAAGATCCGGCTCCACCACGAACTAACGGCTGTATCACCTTGGGCGAAATCTTTCTGGGTAACACGACTTTAGCTGGAACAGAATCCCAGGATGCTCGTCCTGCTTCTGGCCCCACATTAGGCGTCACCACCTTTCCATTGCAGTCAGAGAAGGGAGGGCAAGCCTATGAATAGGGTCCCTGGCTGCTCGGGCTTCCTGTCAAGAGGGCCCTCAGGAGGGACTGGCGCCAGCCAGCCTCCCTGCTTTCCTGCAGAGAACTGGCGGCGCTGGGTCCCCTTTGCACCTCCACCGCCCTCTCTGGCCTCAGCCCCCCACAGGAAGTGTGCGTAGCCTGGTCCCACAAGGGGGAGGCGCCCAGGGTGAAGGGCCTGGGAGGAGACACTAAGGGAAGTGTGTGGGGGGGGGGGGCCGGTTGCCGCCCCTTCTTCAGGGGCAGCTGCGAGCTGGGTTCCTCGGGAAAGCACAGCTGGAAAGAGCCGTGCTCTTGGCTCTAAGAGGGTAATTGAGAAGAAAACAATGTAGGCTCCTCCCCCCCGCCCCCAGCCTCCCGGGGACAGAGGCGGCCCAGCTGTGTCTCGAGCAGCAGGAAGGACGTGTCGGGCCTTCGGCCCCAGGTGAATCAAGCGCAGAAAGTAGAGACAAAAGTAGCCCTTACTAATGCCACGCCCCTTCCTCTCCGCACCCCCCAGTAAAGTCTCGGGACAACCTGTGCACGCCGATCCCTCCAAGTGTCTCCATGCACCGCGACTGTCGGACAGGCGCGGACAGCGCTAGGATTTCCGTTGGTCCCCCCCGGGGTGGGCGCGCAGCCCTCCCTGCAGCCTTCTGCTCCCCCGCCCAGGAGGGGCTGCAACCCGCGGGCTCGGGGGCGGAGCAGCGGCTGGGGCGCTTCGGCGGCCGGGGGAGTACGCTCTTGGCAGGCAAGGGGTGTGGGTCCCGCAGGGATCCGCGGCCGCTCACCTGGGCCCAACCCGGCCCGCTGAGATGGGCTCAGTCTTCTCGGCGCTGGCGCGGTCCCGCAACGCCGTGGTGCAGTCGGGCTCGTCGCCGCCACAGCCCGAGGCGCCGCCAGCAGCTCCTGCTGCTCGCAGAGACCCTTTCGTGTTGTCCAAGACCCGGAGGCTCGGACCCGGGAGTGGAGAGACGCGCGCCCCGCCCGCAGCCTGGGAGGCTCAGCCCGCGGCGGGGAGCCGGGAACCGCGCGCGGAGTTGGCGAGTCCGGAGCTGTCCCCGGTGCTGAAGCGTCCGGAGAGCGCGTCCCAGCCGCACCTGCCCCGAAGCCGCAGCGCTATGGGTAAGTCTCCAGATCACGCTAGGGATCGCGGGGAGCTGCTACCTGGAGACCTATTGGGGGGCGCTTCCAACCTTCAAGGAGGAGAAATGAGAGCTCTGTCTCCCAACAGGGTTTCGCTTTTCTTGTCCTCTTGCTCATAAGTTTTGTGTGTGTGTGTGTGTGTGTGTGTGTTTTTTTTTAACGTTAAAACTCATATCTGGCCGAATACGGGGTGGTTTCAGAAGGACCCTCTTTCGCAGGGGTTTAAACAGTAGCTGGGAAGGCACCCTGAGGATCCTCTCCCCAGGTCTGTTCTGGCGCCGGCACCGCTGGGAGCAGTCTTCCTCGTTGTCTTGGAAAGACAAGGATAAATGAGGCGCACTTTCCCTTCTCCTCCCGGGGGACCAGGGAAAAGGGCAGGCGATCCCTGCTCGTCCAGGCTTCAGTTCCACGTGGGAAGAAGGAAACCAGTATTTGAACTAGTCTTTTCTGAAGGGACCTGAGGTGCGTGGTTGGGGGAGACGTTTTTAGGACAGGCAGCAAGGGAGAGAGGCAAAAGGCGCACACAAAATTTGGAGTCAGAGTTGGATCTGAGTCTCTATCTGCTGCTTTCATTGTGACCTTGGGCAGGGTACTCTCCTTGTGCCTCAATTTCATCATAAGTGACATCAGGATTATAACAGCATCTCACTAGGTGGCTGGAAAGTCCTACCAGACACAGTGCATGTAGAAGTACTTTGAAATGGTAAAGTGCTATGCAAATAAACATTCAATATTATGCCTGAGCCAGACCTCTGAAGCTCTTCACCTGAAACTGAAGAGAAGAGTGAAACTTTTCCATATTTGGTTTGATGTATTCGAAGGCTCCATTTCACAAACTTTAACTTTTTGATTATATGAAGAGGTCTTGTTTTATGTAAGGGGGAGGAAAAGTCCTTAAAAAGTATATGTAATAAAAAGAAATCTTTCAATCCAAGTAAGGTTGTCTGTTGAGTTTTCCAGAAGGATTCAATGAATTCAGTGGGCAATATTTGTTCCCCTATAGAAGGAAAGGTGGGGGTTAGTGAAGAGGGAATTTGGCTTCCACTTTGACTCATGAGAGGTAAAGATACATGTACCCTTATTCCTTTGAGAATTTTCTTTAAAAAAAAATATTGTGTTTATCCATTAGCTTTTATTTGTTCTTGTTTCATTCAAACAACATTTCAAACAAAAATTTAAAGAAGATACACACATATTGTTCTTGCAATAGGGGATTTATCACTGTTAAATATGTTAGCTTTGTCCATTCAAAGGTCATATCCTTGTGGTATTAATGGAAAGAGAACCGGAATTGAAGTCAGGATACCTGGGTTCTACTATGCTCTGTATCCTAGGGCGGGAGACCTATGTCTTCCAAGCCTGTACTAGCTGCTCTTTTAAAATAAGTACAAATAGACCATCTCTTACGTCATAATTTTTCAAAGAAAATTATGGAGATAAAAATGGTTTGTAAACTATAAGTACTGCACAAACATAAGGCATTATTAAAGTAGTATCTGGAAGTTTAATATTTTCTAATGTGTAGGATGTTTTTATATAATCTTACCACAGTCTACCATAGTTACATTGAATGAAACATGGAATCCCTTTATGAAACTCTTTAATATTAATTTGTGTGTGAGAGTGTGTATGCATGAAATATCAATTGAACTACAATCTATGGAAGACTATTACCGTATTTTCTTCACACTTTTGATGATATGGACAGAAGGTTCAGATATTGCAATTCATTCACACATTTATAATGCCTGGAAACCAATTTCTAGGAATTTAAATGAATTAATTTCTGTTGTGGATTTGGTGAACTCAACTTGGAAATACTATAAACTTTAACTTTTTGATTGTACAAGAATTAGTTTTTCCATTTCTATTCTTTCATAAATATTTCCAATCAAAAATAACATATGGAGTTTTGTCACCTAGGAGACATTTTAAAAAATATTTTGCTGTTTTTTTTTTTAAAGAGGTATTGAGTTTAAATATTTGAAGTATGGTGGGTTTAGATAACTGGAATTGGAGATGAGGCTTAGTTTCATCATCTGTAAAAATGAGGTGAGTTGCCCTTACCTGGGAAGCTAAGTGGCCCTTTGTTGGACTAGACTGGATCTCTCTAGATATCAGGTAGAACAGCACAGAACTTGCGAATCTGAGAGCAAAGTAGCTATGCTGCAAACCAGAACTTTACTTTATAAGCCAAACTGAATATACATGTGGGCTCTGCGCCAGATGCTATTTTATGAGATGGTGGGGTGGATAATTTTTTACCATTCTGTACATGAGGATACTAAGGCACAGAGAAGTTAAGTGGTTAGTCACACAGTTGGTCAATGAGAGCCAGAATTGAAGCCCAAGTAGTCTAAGACTGGTATAGAGGTAGTAGAGAACTATAGTCTAGCTCTGGAACTGTATTTTTATCCGCTTCTTTGTACCACTTACATGTGGTGTGTTTATTTCCTATTTGTTAGTCCTTTAGTTTATTATTTAGAAAGGTCTTTTGAAAATTTTATCTTGTCACCCCTATGGTTAGGGGAACCAGGGGAAGGTGCATTGTTCCTAAGAGAGAGGTTTCAGAGCATTAAGAAAGAAACAGCCACTTTGGATGTGACCATGGTGACAATTAAAGCCACAGAACTTTAAGGGAAAAGCAAAATCCGGGGCGTGGAGGCAGGGCAGTGAGAGCAGCTGTCACTCCTCATCTAAATTTAAATGCTTTGAGCCTCTGAGATTCCTTTTATTAAGGCTATGATTGTTCCCTGCTCCACTCTCTTATGTGGTTGTGAAGATTAAATGAGATACGATGTCAAAACCCAGGTGGGGAATGGCATATATTAAGCACAGCTGTTTTTTTTTTCTTTAAATTTATTTCTTTAATTAGTTTCAAGTATACAGTACATTGGTTAGACATCTATATAGTCCATAAAACGATCCCCCCAATTGTTCCCTCCTTCCCCTGACCCTCCACCTATCCATCATATTAATGCTAGCGGCATTCCCTCTGCCGTGCTCCCCATCCCTGTGACCACCTATCAACTACTAATTTGTACTTCTTTAACCCTTCACTCCATTCTCCCAGCTCCCCAACCCCCCCTCTCTGTCCAATACCAAATTGTCCACTGTATTTGTGAGTCTGTTTTTGATTAGTTTGTTCCTTAGATTCCACATGTAAGTGAAATCATATGGCATTTATCTTTGTCTGACCCATTTCACTCAGCATAATAACCTTTAGGTCCATCCATGTTGTTGCAAATGATAGAATTTCTTTTTATTTTAATGGCTGAGTAATATTCCATTGTATATATGCGCCATAATTTCTTTATCCAATCATCTATTGACGGGCATTTAGGTTGCTTCCCTATCTTGGCTATTGTAAATTGTGTTGCCATGAATATTGGAGTGCATAGATCTTTACAAATTATTGTTTTGGTTTTCTTTGGATAAATATCCAGAAATGCAATTGCTGGATCAAAAGGTAGATCCATTTTTAATTTTTTTGAGAAACCACCAAACTGTTTTCCATAACAGCTGTACCAATTTGCAATCCCACCAACAATGTATGAGGGTTCCCTTTTCTCCACATCCTTGCCAATATTTTTTGTTTTATGATTTGTTGATGATAGCAATTCTGACAGGTGTAGTTTTAATTTGTATTTCTCTTATGATTTAATGATCTCGAGCATCTTTTCATATGTCTATTAGACATCTGTATTTCCTTTTTGAAGAAGTATCTGTTTAGGTCTTCTGCCCATTTTTAATTAGATTGTTTTTTTTTTTGGTGTGTGTGTTGAGCTTTAAGTTCTTTGTGATTCTAGATAAGGTTACCATTGTTGAGAGGAAAACTTTTCCTCTACCCAGGTGGAATCAAGGTCAGGCGTCTGCCAATTAACTGATAATAGTCAGTTTAACGGGAGAAAAGAGGTTTATTTAAGCCCTTTTCCTAAAGGTATACTTGATTTTGAGTAACTATTCGTTGAATAGCCAGAAGTTAAGTTAATACACCAACTCAACACAAAAAAAGGGGGTGGTTTAGAACTTCCATGGGGGAGTATAGAAGGTTTTATGGGCTTCTTGGTGCTACCTTTGGCTGACATATTGGCACTTCCCAGGGCTGAGGATCAGTCTTTTCCCGCCTGGGGATGTGTCAGTGTGTTTTGGGGAGGCTCTGCTTAAGTCTAGATGTTTCTTGTTGTTGCTGCCGATCGGATGTTTTCGGTTTAAAGTAAATTTCATGCCGCTTTGGGGGGCTGTTAATCCCCTCACCCCTATTGGCCTCTAACTCAATCTTTTCATACGTTAGAGTCAGTGGTTTTCAAATTTTGGTGTTAATCATGATTACCTGAAGAACTCCAGAAGCCCAGGCTTGCGGGTATGGGATAGGGCCAGGGGTCTTAGTATTTTAACCAAATTTCCCAGGTGATTCTGTTATCACTGCCTGGAGCCTTGCTAAAACACAGGGTTTCTGATTAGTAAGTTTGACACAAAAGCAGAGAACTAGCATCTCTAATAAGTTTCCAGATACTGCCGATGCTGCTGGTCAAGGGACCACACTTTGAAGACCACTGGTCCATGCATAGAAACCACCCAGAAGGGACATTGTTCTTAGATGTGTTGTGTTAGCCACGATGGAATTCTTAGTTTGGGATCTTGACAGGTGCTCTGGAGGGGAGAGACTCTGGATTCAAGGCAGCTGTCACTAACCCCTTCACCATAGGGCCACTCTTTCGACAAGTTCTAAAAATGTCAGGATAATTCTGATTCTTTACCTGTGACGCTTTTAAATGGGGATAAATTATTATTATTATTATTATTTAGAAAATTTTAGCTGGATTAAAAAAGACGAATTAATGCGAAAAGAAAACGAAACTCTCATTTTAAAGATCAGAGGGTGGATGGGGGACGCGGTGGAGTCACTGGAGTCTCAACACCCACAGCGTCTCCTACGGTATGCCGCTGTTCTGAGTTAATTTGAACGGACGCGAGCAGCCTTTCAAAGCTTTGGCTGTGACGGGCAATGCTGATGAGATCAGACGTGTGCCAGGCCAGGGCCGGGCCCCTGCGGACTTGGCATCGCCTCCAGGAGCTGCCCCTCCTGCCGCGCTGTCTTTCCCCCAGGGAAACAAGCCTGGGTCCCGGGGTCCTGTGAAGGCTGAGGACTCTCTGCACCACCTTCCTGCATTCTCTTTCCTGCAGGCGCTGGAGTCGTTGCTTCCGAAGACGGCCTTTTCCTCCGGGCGGGTGGAGTCACCTCTCCTTCCGCGAGCCGCCAGCCACCGTTGCATCTGCCCCTATTGGTTGGCGGACTGGGTGGGGAAGGATGCTTTGTGTCTGCGTAGCGCTTTACAGTTCAGAAAGGCCCTAGGAAGTCTCTTTATCATTTGATCTTTAGGACAGTTTTCCGAGGTCAATGGGACAGATGGCCTTATTGTTCCCCTTCAATAAAGAAAGGAACTTTAAATCAACGTTTCATTTATTATTGATGACACGCTTTTACCTGGATCACTCGCAGTTTGCAGTTCATTAGACTTTCAGGTGACCCATTGTTAATTTTTCCAGGGGGTGTGTGGTGTCAGGGTAAGAAAGAAGCTCTGGAATCTTAATCCTTGGCTCTGATACTTCCTAGCTGGTGAACCGGACTTCTCTGAGCCCATTTTTTTTTAATGTAAAAATGGAAATGGAAATAGTATTGACTTCACCTGAATAAGGTAATTTGTGCAAAGCACTTAGCACATACCTTGGATCATGATAACCACTTAGTAAATATTGGTTATCTTTACAGGTAAATAAACAGATCCGAGATGTAGGTATCTTTCCTGGAGTCCCACAGCCAATGGACGGCCGAGCTAGGAATGAGACCTTTTTATTTCTAGGCCAGGTTCCTTTCCACAAAGCTAGGATAATTCTTCAGTGGAAATAAAACAATAAGCGTAGTGAGGAATGTAGGGGAGAGAAGGGTGTAGAACCAGAGAAAGTCTAAGGGCAGAGGGGCAACAAAAACAGTCTTTTTTCTCCAAGCTTTAACCACCAACATCTTCTCCTCTGCTTACAGATTTCAGGAGGATTCCACCATGTTGCCATTTTTTCCCTGTCACAGCACTGGGCTCCCTTACTGATTTCAGATTTTCCTAACAGACCTCAATAAAAGCGAACACAATGGGAAAGATACATAATCTATATATCCCTCTTGGTATCATAGTGGGTTCGCCTGTAGCCCAAATGCTCTAAAAGTTGAGTCGATCTCGTTTCCATGTCGTTTGGAAAACTGCATGACAGGGCTGTTTGGAAACAAAGAGTTTTCTTTACTTTTCAAACCTGTCTCGCCAATGTTTGGGGGGATCATTAAGTTAGTCTTTCGGACTGCTGCAATAGGGAAGGGGGTTCAGGCTGAACTCTGAATGTGGCAGTCAAGTGCGGACTTATTGCCAAGCAGCACAGGGCGGGGGTCAGTGGACGGAAAGTCACTCAGAGGAGACATCGGTGGGGAGAGGGTTCCTGCTAAAGGCAGGCCAAGGACTTAGACGTCAAGGTGAGACGTGAGGAACTTGATCAGGTATCAGGGGTAGTCGGCGTATTACGGGTGGGGGAATCTTGCTAAACCGATTTAGCAGGGTTCTTCCTAAAGCTGGGCTATGCAGGCCCGGCGAGGACAGAACAGACGGGGAGGCCAAGGTTGAGCCGTGGGCTCAGAGGGGCCTCCGAGCTTTTCCTGGTGTTGGTACCTGTGCCACAGAACTGGTTATGGCAGTGGGGAGCCACTTGGCTTGGGGTGAAAGCTCTGAGACCGACTGGAAAGATAAAGTCCCCGAGGAATGTCAGGCTTTGCTCGAGTGGTGCTTGTGGTCTCTGGGGGCCCAGAGCGTGGGTCCTGTGGACCTTTCAGGCCAGGCCAGTCTGCACTGAGGAGGGCAGCAGCCTTTTCTTTATTTTTCTTTATTTTTATTTTTTACATTAAGTTTATTGGGGTAATATTGGTTAATACAATTATATAATTTTCAGGTGCACATTATAATTTGACATCTGTATATTCTATTGTGTGTTTACTGCCCAAAGTCTAGTTTCCTTCAGCTGCCATGTATTTGATCCCCTTTACCACTTCACCCTCCCCCTTCCCCTCCCCCCATATCTTTGACTCCCTTTACCTCATCCACCTCCCCCCTCCCCCATCCCCTGCCCTCTGGTAACCACTAGTCTATAGTCCACGTTCACGAGTCTCTGTGTGTTTGTCCTGTTCGTTTGTTGCTTTTAGGTTTACATCCCACATGTAAGTGATGTCATGTGATTTTCAACTTTGACGGGGGGGTAGCTCAGGGGTCGAGCATTTGATGGCAGGAGCGTTTCGAAACATTGTCACCCTCCTGAGCCTGGGCAGAGCCTGTCAGCTGGAAGAGCAGAGTGGGGGGCGGGGGGTGGGGGGGAGTCGTGTTGGAGGCCAGCTCTGTCCATGGCTGTTCCCTGGGCCTCTGCTGGCTCACACAGGTGAGTCTCTCCCTGGTCCCTCCCAGCACAGCAAGTCGCTGTAGGTGAGTCCTCCACGGGGCCTGTTCTCATTTAGAGAGTTGTGTTCTGAGTACAGCACATTGTGACTTGATCCAGAAAACACTGTTTTTCCAAAGGATGTACGCGGACCCGAAGCCCAAGCCTCACCCCATCCCTCGCCCTGCTCCAGATGTTTTCTTAAGCCCTGATGGCATCCCGGAGCTTAGGCCTGCCTGTCGCCCCACATCCACCTTCCCCTCTCCTTCGAAGAGACTAGCGACTGTGGGAGGGTGAGGGATGGGTGGGTGCCAAGGGATGAGGCTAGCTGATTAAATTGTGAATACGGTTTAATAACGAGTTTTAAAAATAGGTGGCCACATCAAAATAGCCATGTCAAAAAGGCCATCAAAATGTCACATAGTTTCCAACGTGCAGTGGTCCGTTTCTCAGGAGGGAACAACCGCTTGGGCACATCCCTCCGAGGTCATGTTCTGAGTTTCCTAGAGGAGCGGGCCAGGGGCCACATCTCTTCCCCTTCTAGACTGCACACCAGGGGCAGAGATTTCCAAGAGGCCCTGCTCACCCTTATCCCTGAATAAACGTCCAGGTCATTCCCAAGCCCACTCTGAGCTTCTACGTGCCGGAGGAGGGTTCTGGGAGGACCCTCAGATCTTAGATCGAAGATACTCGACGTGTCCGGCCAGCAAGGCCCAGGCCCCTAGTACGTATCGGGACCCGTCGTACACCCCGAGGGCCCTGACGCACCCCGAGGCTCCAATGGCAGGCACGTCAGGTCACAGCACGTTCTTCCCTGAGAACCGGCCCTTGCCCAGCTCAGGGGAAAGCTGCTCTTCTGCAGGGATTTTCACCCACCGTGTGGCCTTGCCAGCGAGTTTTGCTTTTTCCACTCTGTCACTTTTTCCGAGCTGTAATCACTGTGGGCCCCGTGGGGAGAAGGAAAGGAGGCCTGTGCTCTGGGCCCCGGCCACTCGCCAGCCTCCAGCCTTCTGCTCTGCTGTCGTCCGTCCTGGGAATCCTGCTCCACCCGGCGGGAGGGTAAGGAGGGGCCCCGGACCTCTGCCTGCACCCCGCGACGCCTCTCCAGCCGCCCTGTGATGAAATGACCCCCAGCGCATTCTCCGGCGTCCTCTCCCCCGTCTCCTGGCAACCGCTATTCTACTCTCCGCGTTCAGATCCATCTCTCCTCCCCTGTTTTTTGAAGTCAGAGTTCTGATCCGCTAGAAAGGAGCAATCCGAGAGCTCCGGTCTCTGAATGTGGCTGCCGTGGGCACCACATGGAAGCGGAATCACATGGTGTTTGTCCTTTCGTGACTGGCTCATTTCCCTTCTCTCATGCCACGCGTGTTCGAGACGCACCTCTGCCGATGCGTGTGTCAACACAGGCGCGGCCCGTTTCACTGCGCTCGCTTTTCTGTGCTTCGCAGATGCTGTGTTTTTACAGACCGCAGGTTTGTGGGAACCCTGGCGTGAGCACGTCGACAGGCACATTTTCCAACAGCATTTGCTCATTCGTGTCTCTAGGTCACGTTTTGGTAATTCTCTCAATATTTCAAACTTTCTCATTATTATTACGTTTGTGATGTGGTCTGTGATGTCACTAGGGCAAGACCCTCCATCAGCAAAAAGATTATGGCTCTGAAGGCCCAGACAATGGTTAGCATTGTTTAGCAATAAGGTACTTTTTTTAAATTAAGGTATGTACATTGATTTTTTTTTAGACTTAATACACATTTAATAGACTACAGTGTAGTATAAACATAACTCTTACATGCACTGGGAAGCTGTAAAATTCATGTGACTCACTCTACTGCAATATCTGCTTTTTTGTTGTGGTTTGGAACTGAATCTGCTATATCTCCCAGGTATGCCTGTAATTCATTCCTTTATATTGCTGAGTAATATTCCATTATGACTATGCTACAGTTTATCCACTTCTAATCTTTTTATGCTTTTATTTTGTTTTCTTTGAATTTGATTTGGAATTATCCTGGCATACCCTGAGGTAAGGGTTTAATGCTGTATTTTTCCAGATGGTTACCCATTTGTCTCAACAGTGCTTATTAAAATGTCCATCTTCGCTCCATTGATTTGCAATGCTAACTTTATTATGCACTAGTTTCCCTGTTCACATTTAAGTCCATTTCCGGATTGTCTGTTCCGTTTCATTAGTCTGTGTATCAGCCAAGTTCTTGGTGGTAAACAGAATTCCATTCAGATGGTTCAAATGAAGGGACATTTTTTTTTTTAAGTTTATTGGGTAATATTGGTTAATACGATTATATAATTTTCAGGTGTACATTATAATTTGACGTCTGTATATTCTACTGTGTGATTACCACCCAGAGTCCAGTTTTCTTCAGCTACCATATATTTGATCCCCTTTACCTACCGCACCCTCCCCTCCCCCCTATATTTGACCCCCTTTATTCTGTCTACCTCTGCCCTCCTCCCCGAACCCCTACCCACTAGTCCATTGTCCATGTCCCTGAGTCTCTGTTTGTCCTGTTCATTTGTTGCTTTTAGGTTTCTATCCCATATATAAGTGATATCATGTGATTTTCTACTTTTTCAGTCTGGCTTATTTCACTTAGCATGATTATCTCAAGGTCCATCCATGTTGTTGCAAATGGCAGTATTTCATCTCTTCTCATGGCTGAGTAATATTCCATTGTATATATGTACCACAGCTTCTTTAGCCAATCATCTGTCATAGGACACTTTGGTTGCTTCCATGTCCTGGCCACTGTGAATAGTTCTGCTATGAACATCAGTGTGTAAATATCTTTTTGGATATGGAATTTTTAAGTCTATGGGGTAAATACCCAGTAGAGGGATTGCTGGATCATATGGTAGTTCAATTCTTATTTTTTTGAGGAACCTCCATACTGTTTTCCATAGTGGCTGTACCAATTTGCAGTCCCACCAGCAATGTGTGAGGGTTCCTTTTTCTCTACATCCTCTCCAACATTTGTTATTACTTATCCTATTGATTGTCGCTATTCTAACAGATGTGAGATGGTATCTCATTGCGGTTTTGATTTGCATTTCAACGTTGAGCATCTTTTCAAATATTTGTTGGCCATTTGTATGTCCTCTAGGGAGAAGTGTCTGTTCAGGTCCTCTGCCCATTTTTTGATTGGATCGTTTTTTGTTGTTGTTGTTGTTGTATTGAGTTGTATGAGTTATTTGTATATTTTGGATATTAGACCCTTATCAGAGGCAAATGAAGGGACTTAAAACGGAGGTGTGGTCAGGGTTCAGGGAACCTACAAAAATGCTGAAGCATCCAGAGACTACCACACTGTTCTAATTAGTGAGGCTTTAGTAGGGCTACTTGCGGCCCACTGCTTGCCTTCCTCTGAGATTTCCTGGCCGTACTTGCTTGTTTAATTTTCCATACGAACCTTAGAATCAATTCGTCTAGTTAAAAATGAAACAGAAATAAAACCCAATGTGTTGACATGTTCGTTTGGATTAAGATAGATTTATATATTTACCCAGGAGAAAATGCCATCTTGATGATGCTGACTTGTCCCTTCTATGAACGCATGTTTACATTTGTGTAAGTGTTATTCACGTGTGCCCACGTGTGCACTTCCGTGGCGGTCAGAGTTTTCCGCATGTAGGTCTTATATCTCTCTTTCTAAGCTCATTCTTTGGCATTTGTTATGGTCGCTGTTTTAAATGGTTTTAGTTGGTATAAAACAAAGCAGTTGGTTTTTAAAAACTATATATTACTGAATTTTATTGAATTTTCTTATTGTTTGTAGTAGTTTATTGATTAATTCTTTTGGGGTTTCCAGATATATAACCATATCATAGTAACAATTTGATGTTATTTCCAGTTTTTATGCTTCCCATTTCTTTCTCTTGTCTAGTTATTTTCACAATTACCTTCATATTGCCTCCAGGACGAGGCTAAAATATAATAGTGAGCGTGAACCTTCTTATTTCTGACTTTATTAGAATATTGTCTTTAGAATAAGTATGTATATATGAGAGTATATATTACATACACATAAATATATGGAAAATACATATGAAGGACTACATTATCATGTTAAAGACATATGTTGGTTTATATACATAAATATATACATATATATACAGTCATGGTATCGTTCAAAGATTTCTATTTCATTTTGCTTTAAAAAATCAAGAATGGGGTTGAGGTTTGTCAAATGCTTTTCCAGTCTCTAAGGAATTAATATGGTTTTTCTCAGAACAATAAGCATGAATATTCAGTATTGAACCATCTCTGCTTTCCTAGAATCAAATTTAGTTGGACATGACATATTGTTTTAATGTGCTGTTACATTCTGTTGGTGAATATTTTATTTAGGATTTTTACATTGATAGTAAGTGACATTTATCTTTAGTTTTTACAGTGTGTGAAATATTTATCAAGTTTTGAAATCAATATAATATTTCTCTTTACAAAAATAACTTAGAAGTTTTTCTTTCTATACCACTGAAATTACCTGCTCTTTGAAAGTTTGTATAAATCTGCTGAGAAAACTTGGGCCAGGTACTTTTTTGAGGGAACAGTTTTTTGACAACTTCCTCTTTCTTCTCCAGAAACTGGACCACTTAAATTTTTGGTTTCTTTTGAGGAATCTTTAGGCAAATTGTATTTTCTTAGAAAATGATCTATTTTATTCAGATTTTAGAATGTATTTATTTAGGGTTGAGTCATCTCTTATGCCTCCTTGAATTTTTTTTAATGTTTAAGCGGGGCAGTCCTGAGTCCCTGACCGGTGAGTGGCCTGTGCACATTTCTCCCAGTCGCCTCACGTTCCTAATGTCTAGGTTCTCTGGTCATGTCTATTTCTTCCCTCCTGACTCACACGCCTCATCCCGCTGTGGTCCCACTGGATGCCGCTCTGATTCCATCACTCCCCAACGTACTGTTGACCCAAGACTGAGGCTGTAGCAGTTTACAGAAGTTTTCGGGACGGAGGATATAGGTAACGTGGAGCTCAGCACAGCGAACAATTTAAAATCCCGCATTAAACTCCTTGGTTCTTTTCCTCTCGTCGTCTCTTGGCCTACCTCTCATTCTACTTTTTTCTCTTTCCGGCCTAGAATCATCTTCAGCACCCCTCGAAGTTCTTCTCACTTGTTATGGAGAGTTTTCTAGTTCTCTTACTCTCCTCGTCCTTTGGTAGATATGCTGGAGCTTATCTTTTCACACAAACCCCGGCAGCGATGGGTGCCCTGGGATGATGGAATTTGGACATAACGCAACTGCCCCGCTGCATTTTACATTCCAGTCACTTGTGGGGATGGGGGAGCATGGCGGGTGAGGAAGTGACTTCTCTGTGATCATGTGGGACGTCCCCAGTGTAGTGTGCAGCATTCCTGACTCCTATCAGGACACTGTCCATCTTCCGTGGAGAGGAGGCCATAGCTCCGCCTCCTCTGCAGAGTCTGAGTCCAGTGTAATCCTGGCTTTCCTCTTCCTCTTCCCGCCCCAGGTACTTCCCAAACTGGGTACACCCTCCCCGGGTACACCCCCCCCCCCCATAGGGTTTTGACTGGAGGGTGTGTCTCCCTGCCTCCCTGTCTCAGCCAAGAAAAACCAGATAGCTCCAAGGAGCACCCCCATACTCCCACGTGCATGCAGTAGCTGGAAACCCTTCTGAAAACTATTGCTTTTCATTGATCTTGCAAGAACGCAGCTTCAGCATTACATGCCACTGGATTTTCTGGATTCCATTTTTTTTTTTTTTTTTTTTTGCATTATGGAGGAGTTTTATCGTAAACATCAATATGTTTTGCTGAGCAAGAGGAAGTCTGCAGCCAGCTTTGATTAGCATTTCTTCCCTCCCTCATATGCTAGAAATAGAGGTCATTAATGGCATGTGGGCGCATTCGGTGTTCTCCTATTGTTCTCTCTGCGGTTTATATCTGAGTGTATTGTATTAGAAAAATACAGAATTTTACCTGTTTTCCCCTGCCAAGCTAGGACCTCCTAGGAAGGTTTTTCTTTTCTTCGTTTTTTAAATTCCAGTGCCTTACCCTGGGTCTGGCTCAGGGCAGGAGCTCAAGGAGTGTGATGGAAGAAGTCACAGGAGGGACCATGGGACAAATCAGGGTATTGCTGTGTTCAGAGCCTGACGGGGCAGCAGAAAGACATTGAGTAAAACCAGGCGCTTTTCCTGGGTTTGCTTCCAATTTGCTTTGTGGCCTCTGTGGGGTAAGACACTTAGGGTCTTCGGGCGTCTATTCCTTTTCTACAAAATGAAGATAATGATATCCGTAATGTCTGCCTTGTGGGGCTGATGAGCTTACCAAAGAATATAATGGCCACTTTGAAAAGTGGACGGAGCTGCACAGCAGGATGACTTATTGATTAGTGCATGGGGGATGGGTGGACATCTAATGGCTACACAGCTATACTAATAGGCTTCTGACTTCAATCGGACCTCTACAGCAGAATAGGTCTCCTGAAAACCTCTTCTTATAGAGTCCTAGAATAATTGAACAAGCACAGCAGACATCTCTTTAAATGTAGAGCTGAGCTTGCAGGAAATTAAGAGAGCCTCTTGGGGGCCCAAGAAGTGAGATGGGGCTGTGGATCTCAGTAACCAGATTGTAAACTGCTCTGGGGGCAGGAGACAAGCCCACAGGCCAAGGTTAACTAGAGAATTGGAGCAGAAACGCCTGCATAAAACTAGAACTCTTCTGAATAAATGCGCTAAGAGGAATTTTGCCTACCAACAATAAGAAAAGTAAATAACAATGTGTTATCTATTTTTTCCTGAGTTTGAGTGGAGAAAAAAGTTTCTTTTAAAGCTTTATCTCTGCAGATCTGCTGTTGCTTGCCCTTAAGTCCCCAATTCACACTGTGCGGATGATCTGAGACATTACAAAGTAGGCATTATGATATCAATATGTATAATATACAAATATATATATTTGTGTAATATACGGTAATGTGCAAAATAAAGTGGACTTGGGTTGGTAGTGCCCTGGGTTCCAGGCAAAGGAAATGTGAACACTTGTTGGAGAGATGGATCCTCAACCCAAGCCCCACGCACGGACAAAGAAACAAGCCCCCTTAGCTGGGGTGTTTTAAATGAGAAAAGCAAGACGCACAGAAATGTTGGACGGTATGATCCCACTTTTAAGAGAACGAATGCTCCTCTCTCTCATACACGTATGCGCATGGAACCCTTCTCTCTATAGGTTTGCATGCGATTCGATGAGCCTGGACAAAATTTTAATATGGGTGGCCCGGAGGGGTTTGTAACGGAAAGGGGGGCAAGGGGTCAAGCCACACCGAAAAAGAGGCCTCCCCAGTCCCGGCTCCTCCCCTCTTTCGCCCACCCATCCCACAGCGCCCGGCGCAGGGTTTCGCCTGGAGTGAGTGTCCCGCTATCTCCCCGTCTCAGCCGAACAGCTCCAGGGAACCCCGCCACCCCCTTGCAGATGCAACACGTGGGCACAGAGAATACGTAGAGTCATCAGTGCCACCGAACAAATGAATAACAACTATTGAAAATTAAGTTAAACACCAGTGTGGATGGCGTAATTACCGGTCCCTGTGTCTTTATTGCTTGCTCGGTGGCAGGCGCTTTCTGAATGCTTTCCACGTGTCTAGCGCCTCCAGTTCTCATACCGGCCTTGCGAGGTAGGCGCCACCATCGTGACTCCCATTTTGCCCACGAGAAAAGGGAGGCACGGAGAGTCCGGAGAACTTCGTCCAAGGTCTCAGGTCCACCTCCCTGACTGCGGGAGCTGGATTCAGACCCCGCCGTTCACGCCCCAACGCGGGCGTTGGGTCATCGGGCTGATACGCATGGATGCACGTGGAAGATTCGATGCAATAGTGGTGATTTTTGTGTTGGGCACTCCCAACATGGGGAAGTTTTGAATTGTTATTACTGTGATTTTACCTTCCCTTAACCTTGCTACCCTTAAATTAAAAGAAGAAATGGACAGAAGGGCATCTGTCATTCTTTGCGACCCTTTCCCCTGCGCAATGACTTAACACTGATACTGCGCAAGGACGAGAATAGTTACCAAACGCATTCTCGAATCTGCCAGTATAAAATATGCTGCAAGGGGCTCCCTGCCAGGGAAGTAGGAAATGTTTATTGAATGGAATCAGGTTGAGTCATGGAGCGGCTTCATGTTGATTGCAAATGAGTCCGAAGCAAACTGAAGCAGTGTCTCTACAAATTTAGGGAGGACAAGAGTGTGATCGTCATGGAGCCTTTGTGTTCCCGCACCTCAGGTGGCCTTTAGTAATGAGAGCGGGGAGTGGTCTTAGGGCTAGTTTGCATGTAGGCCGTGCCTTCCTCCTTCTGCGCGTCTTAGAGCCTTAACATGCGGCCCGCTGGCTCTCACTGTGGGGGAAGCCAGAGGCGATTGTTTCATAAGAGACGAGGTGGTGGAGGTGAGGATTCAAGTGCTGCCAGGTTGAGAACTCAGAAGAGGGCACAGGGAGGTTAGAAATTTTGGGAAGCGGAAGTCTGCGCTGGAGAGAAGTGGGAGTGAAGGGCGTCGGGAAGCTGGCCAGGGCGTGTGGGACCCGGCTTCCGGCTTCCGATCTTTCTCCTACATCCCGGAGTTTAAAAAGTGTCAGTTTATTAACTTAGTTGCCCTGTTATAAAACATTAATGGCCAGTGAATTCTCTCCGCCACGGAGAACTGAAACGCTTTCAGAAACGTGTGATGGCCATGGAGTCAGAGCAGCGTCAGGTGATGGAGTTCGAGCTCAGCGCGAGGAAGCTGGGGTGATCCCAGGCTCCCACCGTCATTTCCGGCGGGGCTGCCTGGCACCCAAGTCACCCCTGCCCCAAGGCCACAGCAACAGGGCAGGGTGCACCCCCATATTCTTGCCCTCATAGGTGGGGCTCCCTGCGACCCCTTCTCTTAGCACCTTCTTTGTCAGACAGCACCCGGCACGAGTGACTTTGCTTACACCCTTATCCCCATGACTCACTCGCCTTTGCTTCCTCTTTGGGAACTTAGTGGGTGTTCACCAAGAACCACTCACACTTACTGTGCCCAGGGGCTGAGCTGACATGACCCAAGTACTGTTTCTTTCCACGGCACGAATAAAACAACAGAAGCTCAGAGAGGGCGAGTGTTGGGGCCACAGAGTGTGGCGGTCAGGGGTCAGGAGTTTGGACTCAGAGAGACGTGGGTTTTGCTTTAGGAAAATTACGTAGGCTTTCGATGTCTTGGTTTCTGAGTTATTGAGTGGGGATAATGATGTCTTCATTGTATGACAAACATAAGAATAAACATATAAGGTGTATCAAAGTGCCTAACAGACTGCCTAACACCTAGTAAATCCTTATTAAATCGGAGGTACCATTAGTACTTAATAATAGCTGCCCAGAGTCACACATCAGCGAGTCAACACAGTGGGAATCTGAGCCTAGACTCAGGTCGCCCCGAAGCCCATGTTCGCCCACACTCTGCTGAAAGGCCGCAGGTTCTCCCGCAAAGGCTGCTCCCTGCTCTCAGAAGCACCAAGCCTGTCAGCTTAGCCCGCACCCCAATGCTGCGCCCACCTCCGCTGCCTTCGGGCCGCTGCCTTGGGGTTCGCTCTTCTTGTTTACTCCTTGCTTCAGAATTACGACGGAAGGGTCCTACTCTGATCCGCTGCTGACAGATTGTTTCACAGAATGACACCCAAAGGTACCATTTTTTTTTTTGTCTTCCGTCTTGAAAAACGTGTGCCTTTTGCACCCTCACAGAACAAACTGAATCGTGATAAGTTTCATACTCTGGCGAGCTGATTTCACGTGACTGTCATGTATCCGGCTCTATCACACTTCGGTCGGTTATAATTTTCTTTTCCTCTGAGGACACTGGAACTTTCCATCCGGCCATGTGTTAGAGAGAAGATTGTCACCTTGGAGGGCTAGATGGTGACACTCTCTTATTATGTTTCTGAGAGAAAGCATTCAGTTAGAGCCAAAAGCAGGCGAAGGGCATGGATAGAAGTGTAGATGAATTTTGCAGACCTGTCGGGCACCTCAGAGCTCTTCAGATTCAAATTCAAAAATTTTTTTTTTTAATGAGAACTCAGAAGACACACAAAATCACGAAGCTAATAAATGGTGGTTCCATGTTCCTTTCCTTTCAATATAATCCTTTATCCGCAGTAACCCAGAGTGACACTGTGATGGGATCCCCTGGACTTCACTCCACAGGTAGGACGGCCAAATTAGGAAGCGTCCCTGACCGCCCTGAGGTGTCCTTTTGTGCTGAATGGCATAGTATTGAGAGCGGAAAGAAGTCGCTGCCCACACAGCAAGAGGGAAGAGGTGGCCGTGAGAGGGTGCTCGCCGGCTCTTCTCCAGGAGGCAATTTAAGTCACATGAAAGGGGAGGGAGTATGCAAATCGCCCGGGGAGGCCATGGCTGGGCCTGAGACCCTGCATTCCATGCCATGCAGTCCTGTTCGGTGGTGGTTTGACTACAGAGAATCTGCCTTTTTATTTTGTTTGCTTTTTAATATTTTCTCCCGTATTGAATGTTTTGCAGTTTCAATACAACACATGTGGCGTGGTTTTCCTCTTGTTCGTTCTGCTGAGAATTTCCTGGTCAGCCTGGGACTCCTTTAAACTTAACGTTTGATGTGGGGTTTCTCTGTCCCCACTGGGAGTGTAAATTCCAGCTCTGAGTCTGTGTGGCTAAGAGTCCTCTAGGGAGGTTTTCCGCCTCTTTTTTTCATACTCCACCCGGGGTCAAGGTTAATACGGTCACAAGTTCTACTGTTTGCCCAAGCTGTGGGGAAGGCTTTAAAAAATATCTATTAAAAATATCTAGGTTGTGCCCTTGAGGGTGGTGTGTTTTCGGAGGTCCTAGTTTTTCGTGAGATCTCTAATTCAGCTTCCCACTCTGTTCCGGTTCCAGGCCTTATTTCCTGTCCTCCCATGATCCTAAGTCTCATTAAAATCAGTCCCTAACCCACCAGGGATTGACGGATGCCTCCAGGGAGAAGGCCAGTTTCAGTACTCGCGTATCTCGCTGGATTTCTGGTTTTTCATTGTTTCTAACTTGTGAGCATTTCTTTTACTCTCACGCCACCTTACCCATGCATGTGAAAATAAGTTACAAAAGATGTTTTACTAGTATTTTAGGTGTCCTGTGCCGGCAGCCTTTTCCCTTGACAACCAAGGCTGTCATATTGCTGTAACTAAATTTATTCAGCCAACAGATTAGTCCGGCTGTTACATTTGAATGTTACGTTGATATCAGTCCAAGGCAATGGCCACGTGAGCTCACCGTCTACTGATGGAGGCAGACATTAAACCGCGATACACGATGCATCGATGTAGAAGACGTGATGGGTAAACGGGGACGTGAAGGCAGGAGTGGAGGGTCCAGGGAAGTCTTCTGGCAGAAGCTGGCTCGAGCTGGGTTTTGAAAGGAAAGGATGCGGGGAACAGTGGAGGGAGCTGAGTCAGTGGAGGCGTGGAGCTGTGAAACACTGTTTTCCCGACCCCACAGGCAGCGTACTTGGCCGTCCTAGTCTCTGGGACAGGTCCCAGTCCTTCTCGGGGTTTTGAGGAGCCCCGGGCAAGTAGCTTGGTGAGCCAGAAAGCAGCAAACCCTCATGCCTGGTTCTCCAAACCCTGTGCCTTGATTTCCATAATGGGCCTGATGCACAGGCCAGTTTTCTCCTACATGTATTTTTTACTTTTATTTTTAAATTGAGATGTAATGGACGTATAACCGTGTAATTTGAAGGTGTGCAAGGTGTTAGTTTGATTACAATGCACCATGATTACTATTGTAGCATTAGCTGACACCTCCACCGCTCACATAATTATTTCTTTTTTGTAGTGAGAACAATTAAGGTCTAGTCTCTTAGCAACTTCGAGGTTTATAATACAGTATTGCTGACTATAATCGCTGTGTGCATTAGATCCTCCTGACTTACGTACTATTTGCTGGTGTGTGCCCTTAAAGAGCCTTCCCCCAATCCCGCCACACCCCCAGGCCCTGGCAACTACCATCTGCTCTGTTTTTAAGAATTCAGCTTTTATTTTATTTTTTTTTTAGATTCCACATATAAATTATATTATATAGTATTTGTCTTTCTCTGTCTGACTTATCTTACTTAGCATAACATGATGGAAGTCTATCCATGTTGTTGAAAATGGCAAGATTTTCTTCTTTCTTATGGCTGTAGGTATATACACCGCATCTTCTTTATCCGTTCACCCAGGGACTGAGCCTGGGGTTGTTTCCATATTTTGGTTACTATGAACAGTGCTGCAATAAATGTGGGAGAGCAGATGTCTTTAATAGCTTGTTTTCACTTCCTTTGGCTACCTACCCAAGAGTGGGATTGCTGGGTCCTATGGCAGTTCTATTTTTAGTGTTTCGAGGAACCTCCATACTATCATCCATGGTGGTCGAACCAATTCACGTTCCCACCAGCAGTCTGTAAGCGTTGCTTTTTCTCCCTGTGCTCGCTGTATGTTGTCTCTTGTCTGCTCGATAGCCATTCTACCAGGTGTGAGGTGACACTGTGGTGTTGATGTGCGTTTTTCTGATGCCTAGTGATGTTGAACACCTTTTTATGCAGCTGTTGGCCATTTGGATGTCTTCTTTGAAAAACGACTGTTTTGTTCTTTTGTCTATTTTTAAAAATTGTTATTATTATTATTGGGTTACATGAGTTCTTTACATATTTTGGACATTAGCCTCTTACCTGATATGTAGTTCGCATTTTCTTCCCTTCCGTAGGCTACCTTTTCCTTTTGTCGATTGTTTCTTTGGCCTTAGTCCCATTTATTGATTTTCGGTTTTGTCGTTGTGCTTTAGGTGTTGTATTCGAACAAATCATTGCCAAGAATGATGTCAGGCAACTTCTTCCCTATGTTTTCTTTTGGGAATTTCACAGCGTCAGATCTTAATTTTAAGTCTTTCATCCATCTCAGGTTCATCTTTGTGACCGATGGAAGGTAGGGGTCTAGTTTCACTTTTCTGCATGTGGTTTTCCCAACTGAAGAGACTCTTCTTTCCCCATTGATCATTCTTGGCTCCCTTGTCAAATATTAGTTGACCATATAGATGAGGGCTTCTCCTGTATTTCCTCTCCTGTATGTTTCCCATGCCTGCTCCTGTCTCAGGCTTATCTGACCTTTTGGGATTTAAGTCCTACCAAGTTCTTGCTGGTTCCCCTGGGCACGGTGCTGCATGTGACTATAACCTAGCTCTCTCTCTCCACTTTCTGCCAGGCATTATGCCAGACGCCTTTCATAACCTCCTCTCATTTTCTTTTCTCAAATATTCTACAAGGAGATTCAGTTTGGATTTCAGTGGGCAGAGACGAAGTCCTCGGATCGAAACAGGGAAGAGGCATGAGAACAAAATGTTAAATCAAGCTGTGTTTAGAATCTGCAGCATACAGAACAAAGGGAGAATCCCGTTAGGATCACTAACAAACCATTGACCCATGCCACGAAAGGAAAACAGCCTGTAAGTCGCACCCTATGCAACTTAAACCCAACCGTTCATTCCCTACTGCCCGAAAACCGCGCTGGAACCTATGGAAGGAAGCCTGGGGGTTGCCAGTGTGCTTTCTCCCGGGGTACCCCCGCCTCTCAAGCTATGCCCCTTTATCTTTCACACGACATACTCATAGCATCAAAGGAAAATCTGTAAACAAAGTTCTTGAACTGTAATTCATAGAAACTAAGAACGATTTGAAACACGGAATTCCCTGAACACTCTGGGTCTTTTTCTCATTGTCTTTTCCTCCCTGTCTTTTCTCTCTGTCTCTCTCAGCGCTCTCATTCTCTGTCTTCGAAAGGAGAACACGTCTCTGTGAGTGTTATTAGTGCAATAATAAACTCTTCTTTGTCTCTGACTCTGATGTGAACTTAAATTCTCTCCTGCGCTCACTCAAGAACCTTCCTTCCCTAGGCTCATGACTTGAATCTCCAATCGCTCTGTCCTGACTCATGATGAGCTTCCCGCCGGCCTGTGAGGGAGCACCCCTCTATCTAGGACCTCAATCCTGTTTGCTTGTGGGGGACCTTGGGAAAATAAAGGACAGACTCAAGGGGGGGCGTGTCATGCAGATACCTGCTCCCTGCCCTGTCACACGTCACACTGGAGGTACTTCAAGGCAATCACAGGGAAGAGAATTGCAGCTCTGGCCTCTTCGGCATTATAGAGGAGGAAAAATAAAAAATCTACCTGTTAACGGCTCCCAGATATATGTCTCTGATCTAGAACTTGCTTCCGAACTGCAGATGTGTACATTTGACCCTTAGAATTTTCAGAGGAACCTCAAAAATGCAGTGTGTGCCCAGATGAAGTTATCTTTTCTCTCACACCTGGCTTCTCTTTCTGGGCCCCTGTCTTGGCGAATGCCGCCTTGACTCACTCACATGCCTAAGGCAGGGGCTGGAGCATCGGCCTGGCCCTCCCCCACAAATTCTGTAATATTTCGTCTCCGTTTATTTATTTCCCTTCCATTTGCCGCTTCCTCAGCCCATTTGTTTCTTCACCAGCTGGTGTCTCTGTCGCCTGGGCCCTGCTCTCTTCCGATCCATTTTCTAAAGCTTGCTCGAGTGACCACTCTGAAGTGCTGACCGGCACCATCGGAAGTTCATTAGAAATGCAGAATCTTAGGCCT
This sequence comes from Rousettus aegyptiacus, assembly GCF_014176215.1. Classification (NCBI taxonomy): domain Eukaryota; kingdom Metazoa; phylum Chordata; class Mammalia; order Chiroptera; family Pteropodidae; genus Rousettus; species Rousettus aegyptiacus. The sequence continues at coordinate 38,696,323 of NW_023416288.1, read as the reverse complement.
TAGCCCAGACCTACTGACTCAGAACCTGCATTTAACTGAAGCCTCCAGGTAACACCTAAGTACATTAAGATTTAGAAACCAATGCTAAGATAAATATCTAATGATGTTTCTACCTTTCAAAAGCCCTTAAAGGCTTCCTGCTGCCCTCAGAAAAACCAGCCCTCCTTAAATGACCCTGTAGTTAAATCTAGTCCCCGATACCTATGCAGATTTGTCTCTTTTTTATTTGCTGCTTGTGACCTCTGAGCAATAGCCCCTGAACTGCTCTCAGTTCTGTGACAGGCTGAGCTCTGTGGTTTTCCTCCAGGGTTTGCATGTGACCTTCCCTGGGCCTGGAATATTTTTCCTCTGAAACCTTTCTTCTTCAAGGAAGCCGTTGTGATCTTCTGTAGGTGATTATGATTTCCCTCGTAAGTGCTCCGGTGACACTCTGGATTTCCCTTACTTTGCCAATTACTTTCTTTTTTTGAAAGAATTTTTATTAAGTAACGTTTATACAGCTCTCGCGTACTTTGTTCTGAGACGCAAGCTGCCGAGGATCTCCGGACCGCAGATGCTCTTCTCATGCCCATATCCCTCTCTGGACTTGAATCGTGATGTGGTTGAAAACCACGTTGATTGATTCACTTGTGAATCCTTAGACCGAGCACGACACTTGGCACAGAATGACACTCAATAAAAGCTTATTAAACGGATGGGGAGCTCCAACTATACTGATGAGTATGGGCTACAAAGGATTTATTCAGTGAACTAAGGTGCCTGGCCATTTGGACTTTTGAGCAGTTCTGTACACACCTCTCAGGTGGGCGGGTGGCAAATAAACTTTTGCTTCCTTTGATCTGAGTGTGCTCAGACAGGGATGTTCACAGTCTTTTGGAGACTGGGAAATGATGGCCACGAGAACCATTATCTCATTTTAAAGCTGCGGAAACTGAGATTCGGGGATGTCAAACGAGTTGCCAGAGGTAACAGTGATTCTAAGAGTTAGAGCCGGGACTCTAACCCAGAAGCGGCTGGTGCCAAAACTAGGGTCTCTCTCCAGAGTCAGGATCCGGGGAAAGGTCAGGCTGGCCGTTTCGGAACCCATCGGATGCGTGCGTGAGGCATCCATCCATCATTCTGGTACTTATTGTAATATATCAGGCATTTCCCATTCAAAGAGCCAACCATCTCTAATAGAGACCTTTCCTGCCTGGTCGTTTCCATGGACAGCAGACTCTCAAGAGAGACTTTCTCTTGGCCCCGGGTCTGCAGAATCTGTAGTCTCCGTCTCTTCGTAGAATGCCATATCTAGAAGAGACCTCGACAGAGGCCAGTTGGTTCCATTCTCTCCTTTCAACAGGGCTCACAGCACAGAGTCTGAGGTCACATAGCCAGTAAGGGACAGAGCTGGGGCTTAAACCTGGACCTTTGTAGTCAGTTCAGAGCTATATCCACTGGACTTGGCTACCTCACATGCCACGGGTGTTCCAGAAACGCTTGTTGACGGCCTTGTGATTGTCATTCACTGCCGGGAGCTCTTGCAGGGTCTGTAGTGACTCAGGCCTCCGTCACAGGCAAGTCCCTTGTGATTTTTAGTAAGCAAAAGAGAAGTTCGTGTCTTGAGCTGTGATTATCTGTTCAAATTCCTGCAATTAGTGTCAAAGATAATAACTCGATGGTTATTATTAAATGTAAATGTGGCTGGTCCTGAGATGCCCCAGCGAGGTTGTCTGTTAGCTCTGAACAGAGACATCTGCTGGCTGAAGCTTTGCCTCAAGGGTGTGTGTGTGTGTGTGTGTGTGTGTGTGTGTGTGTGTGTGTGTGAAAGAGAGAGAGAGAGAGAGAGAGAGAGAGAGAGAGAGAGAGGAATGAGAGAGAGGAGAGAGAGTAATGTATTTGAATGTGATGCTGCTATGTGTTCCAGAATTTTCTGCCCCTGTCTTGGAGATGCATGAGGAGCAAGCAGATGTGCCCGCAGACTGGCAGAGGTCTGCCTGGCGACAGTGAGGAGCGGGAAGAACAGAGAGAGCACAGGCACAGGAGTCAGATGGACAGGGTTCACGGTCCCACCCTGACCTTGGGCAAGTTTCTAAACTTTTTAAATGGTGAAGTGGGCTGACATTATCTGTCTTACAGGATGACATAAGGTAGTGTGAGGGAGGCGCTGTACACAGCACCGGGCACTCTGTGTGACCTGGGAATGGTTAATGAACTGGAGGCTGTAGCTGGTGGGGTCACCCGCGGGGGCGGGAGTTGCAAATGGGCTTCTCGTGGGCTAGTTTCTGACGCAGTCACTGGGCCGCCAGGTACGTTCTGAAGGCTGAGCTGACTGTGGCTCGGCATGACGCTCCTGGGACAGGCTCTGTGCGGAAAGCCAGGTGGTCAGCAGCCGAAGGCCCCTTGGCCTGTGGCAGAACCAGAAGCCTTCTTGCCTCTGGGGAGGGCTCTGGTAGGACCCAGTTCCGGGAACAGGGATTCTGGGCTAGTGGGCCAAGACAGAGGCTTAGGACTCTTTTACCAAAGGGTAAAACAGGAATGAAGCTACCGGAACTGGGGCCCAGGCAGAGCCTGGCTCTTGGCAGGACAGAGCCCTGTGCGCAGAGCTGGGGCCCAGGCCAGAGCCCAGGTGCTGGTGAATTCAGGCTGGATGGAGCCTCATAAACTCCTCTAGACAGATGCCGGGCTCCCTAAGGCGGGTGCACCATTCTGGCTGTTCAAGAGCAGGAGCTGGGGCCGGATCCTCTGGGTTCAAATCCTGGTTCTGCCATCTCCTAGCTATGTGATATTGGACAAGATAAGGCCTCTCTCTGCTTTAGCTCCTGTGAAGTGGGAATGATAATCACATCGTTTACCTCATGGTCTCTTTGGAGGGTTGAATGAGGTCAGTCCAGTCAGCGCTTGGCATATGATAGTGCTCGACAAAGATTCCGAGGGTCTTCCATGTTCCGGGCACTGTGCCAGGCTCCAGGAATGTGGCAGGAGACCAAACAGTGCTCCTTCTCCCACGGAGCTGGCATTTTGGGGGTGGGGCAGACAGATAATAAACAAATACAAAAATAAATACGTGCTGTTCAGGGATAACATGTAAGGCAGTCGACGCAGGACGAAAGGCTTGACCAGGAGGAGCTGTTTTGGATAGAGTGGTCAGGGAAGGCCTCTCTGGCTAGGAGACTTGAAAAGAGGCATGGATAATTGAGAGAGGTATGTGGATATTCGAAGCGAGTAGCTTCCCAGGCTGAGGAAAGAGCAACTGGGGAGGCCCTGAGGTGGAAGTGAACTTGGGCCTTCGGAGAATGGCAAGGAGGCTGGTGCGGCTGGAGTGGAGGCCGGCAGGAAGGTGGGGTCGGAGCAGGAGTGGGGGCCAGTGCACCTGGCCCAGGTAAGCCGCACGAGGCTGCTGGAGTTACCGTACGGAGATGGAGTGCCGTGGGGGTTAGCGGTTGAGACGAGAGTGTGTCGTGCTACCCAGGGAGCATTGATAAACAATCTCTAGCTGCTGAGTGGAGAGGAGGCTGGCGGGGTGGGGAAGGAGGGGTGACCTTCGAAGCTATTGCAATGGGACAGGTCAGAGAGAGCGGCTTGGGCTAGAGAAGAGGTGGAGCGATAAGGAGTCATCGTCTTCTACATGTGTTTTGAAGGTAGATTGGATGTGGAATAAGAAAGAGCGAGGTCAAGGATGACTCCAACACCTTTGATCGGAGTGACGAGAAAAATGGAGTTGCCACATCCCTCTGGATTTAAGAAGAAGGGGAGGGAAGGTGTTGAGGGCAGAGACTGGAACTGGGGGCGCGAAACTAGCATCGCTAGCCTGGTGTGGGCAAGGTCACCCGGGCCGTCAGAATAGATACAGAAGAAGAGATGTTCAGGGACTCAGCCCCGGAGGACCCCAAAGTTGGAGGTCGGCAAGGTGCGGCAATCCTCAAAGGAGCCTGGGAAGGGATGGCCAGCGAGGTGGAAGAAATAAATTTGGGAGCCGGGGAGAATGGTCCAGTAAAGAGGGGACTCAGACAATTCAGGGGACAATGGCCTGAGCCAAGTCCTTGAGTAGCTGGCGGGGGAGGGGCTGGCCTCAGGCAGCAGCTCACACCCCCAACAGAGCCCGTGGTGCTGACTGGGCATTTCCTGGGGGGAGGGGCAGCAATGGAACCAAGAATCCCTCAGAGGCTACTGAAAGCCAAGTTCCAGGGACCTAAGCTAAGTTATTTTTATCGCTTCAGATGTCTGGTCTTAGGCGTACAGCGAATTTGATGAACGTATTACCGGAAACCAGACAGGGCGCCACTAACTCCGGCTGTAGGTGTCCCTGGCTTCCTGCTGCCAGCAGCAGGGGTTTGTCAGCTGCGTTTGCATTAACAAGGTCAGAGAGGAACCCTTAGGAAAGTTAAAGTGATGGAAGTCCACCACCGGGCTCACTTTTAACTCTCCCAGGCAGCTCTCCTTAAGGGCAGAATCTTTGTTTCTGCATTGCTGGAAATACAGGGCCTGGGAGGGTGGCCCTTCCCGCGTGGGACAGCTTCCTGCAGCTCGGGGGCAAGGCTCCTGCTTTTTCGTTATAAGGCGCAGCCTCTCCTCTTCCTCTTCGGGAATCTCGAGTCGCAGGAAGTCTGACTGCTGCCCCGGTTACGGCTGTAACCTTGTAGACAGGCCGCGACGGCTGTGGCGTTGCCTTCAAAGGCGGTGTTTGGGGATTTCGCTGTGGCCGAGAGCTTCCCCCCGACGTCATTTGCGCTTTTCCTTCCCGTCGAAAGCCCGGCCTCCCCTCTTTGTCCCTCTGGTTTGCAGCCCCAGCGGTTGCCCTGGTTGCCGTCTCTTATCCTTGGGTCTTTGGCTCAAAAGGTTTCGCCTGTGGTGTCGTGAGCTGTGTTCCGCCGTCTAGACTTTGGCCTCTTTGTCTCTTACCTGCATGTCTTGTCCCATGTGGCTGCTGAGTGTCCGTCTGCCAGCCCCATGCTGTGATTGGCAGAAGGGTGGTGCCCCGGGGTCCCCCCTGAGCCCCAGGAAGATCCACCTGGCTGTCTGGACCAGCCGCATACCTATACTGGTACCCTGTGCTGGGCCAGGCCTGGGCTTGGAAGTGGGGACTCAGAGATGAGTGGGACAGGCCCTCCAGGGGCGAGCCCGGCCACGGGGGGGCGCCAGAGGGCGGGCTCCTCCCGGAAGGGCGAGTCCTTCAGCTTGGCGGGAGCCGGCAGGGAGGCAGGCCGCAGTCCGGACCTCACGCGGAGGGCGATGGGGAGCCACTGACGGCTGCGGAAGGTGAGCGACATGTCGCATTAGTATTTGGGATTCGCATGCAAGGATCTCTGTGGCCTCTGCTGCCGCTGCAAAGCGTATGGATTGGAGGGGGCAGGATGATTGACGAGGGAGCCTCGCTCATCGCTGCACCTGCCTGAGCCAGGGCGGTGGCCGAGGGGACGTGGGGCAGACCTTGCCACAGAGAGTCAGTGCGCCCGGGAGGGAGTTGGCAGCCAAGTGACTTGAAATGCTGCTTCTGCCTCCCAGAAATAGTCTCTCTTCGTAGAGGTTGGGGGCGGGGCGGGGATGGTCTTTCTCTGCAGAGCCTTGTGCACACGAAATCGCAAGCTCAGCCTATATGCCCCTGAGACAAAGCAACGGGCGTTTTTCAGCGTTTCTTCCCCGTTGGCTGTTTGGTTTTGCTTGCTGAGAGGCAGTAGAGCACCATGTCGGAGAATATGAGTTTGGTGACCAGACCGCCTGGCTTTGCATCCCAGCTCCACCGTTTACTAGTGACTCCGGACAAGTTACTTAACCTCTTTGCGCCCCAATTTCCCTATCTCTGAAATGAGGATAATAATAGTAACTTATAGTATAGTGTTATTGTGCAGATTAAATAATACCTGTAAAGTACTTCGAACAGGGCTTGTCCACAGTGGAATCTAACACATCTTAGCTGTTCTCGTTGGTGACTTGGAACATTTGCGGACCAGAGGGCAAAGATGAAATGCTTCTCAATGGCAAACCAACTGGAAAGAGACCCACCAAAACAGTCCCTCCCAAACTGGGGTACCAGAAAGGCTGCGATGGGCTGCATGGACTATTTTCAAATAGCTAACAGAAAGGGCACATTAGTTTAAGGCGAGCATCGCAGGCCATACTGCAATACACCGTGGTTATGATGGTGGCAGAAACGACGGGCTTTGGAAGGCGGCATGGATGCTACTTTTGGTGGGAGGGGTGGGGCCGGGGAAGGTTCATCAGGCTCCCAACTCCTTTCTGGAGACCTGGCCTTGCACACTTGTGAACTGGTGACTAGTCAGACCACCTCTGGGCAACTTCCGCTTTGCTCAGCGACTGAATGCCCCAGGGTCACTGTCTAATCCTTTCCGGTTCATTCTCTAGACTGACCGGAGAGCAGAGAGATAGGGGGACAGATGGACTCGTCAAACACATAGCCATTCTTACCTGGGTCCGCGAGGAGGTGCCCACACTAGGTGAGTGGCTTATGGGATCTTTGGAAAGGGGACGACATCATATTTTTATGTTTATAGAAAGAGACGCGGCTTACAGGTCTCCAGCAAAGGCTTATTTAGTCCATTAGAATGGCTGTCATCAAGGATGCCCTGCAGAAAAGAGATGGCCTGAAGGTCAGGGAGGGAGAAAGGACAGAGACGTTCCTGGCATGGTAGCTCTACCAATGACAGTGGCCATCGCTTCTGGGGGTACAGGGCTCTGTGGCTGAAGACCTCACCTGACCCTCTAAAAACCCCAGTGGGCAAGGGAGAGCAGATACAGAGGCATTGCATTTTATGAGAATTTGAAAAAGCATGACGTAAAACATTAATTCAAATCTTACTTTATGCATGCAATTAATGCGATTCTTCCAAGTGTAAAATTCTACGAGGAATCGCATCATTTCAAGGCTGGCTGGCAGATCGAATCGCCGGCGGTGTTTACGCTCACGCCCCATGGCTGCACGGGCTCAGCTGGTGATCGGAACTACCTGCCGCTGTTTGTAAAGATCGGTTTTGAATTATGCAAGGAGTAAATTACAGCACGTCTTCTAGAATGCATCCTTTACATGAAAAGCGATGGTCCTAGAGTATCATGATCCTAATTTGACAGCTGTGAAAGAGGCTTGGGGAAGTCATGGCTTAGGCCACATCGGTGTTGGCCGTAGAGCAGTGTCTGGAAGCCGAGGTGCATAACCCCAACATCACGGCTTCTCAGGGGACACCCTGTAGCGGGGTGTCTTGGCCCGGGCACCGTCGCTGTTTCGGACTGTCCTGGGCATTTCAGGGGGTTCTGCAAAATTTCTGGCCTCTACCTACTAGATGCTACCCCCTCCCCCACCCTCCTCAAACTGGGGTGCCTTTTTATGATCCGTTTCCTGACAGGATGCAGGAGATGCAAGGAATCCGGGCAACCAGATTCCTGGGAACTCAGTGGTGTTTGTCCAGGATCAGGCATGATGTGCGACTCCAGTTTTGCCTGGGGCCTGCATGGAGTCGGGCACCATGGACGTGTGACTGGCTGACAGCTGAGTGCCTGTGATGTTAGCGATTCAGGACATTTCTTATGTTGCTCGAAACCTTAGATCAAGTTTACCTTTTTGAGCATCTGTGTTCCGTGACTATTGCTACCTTAACAAAGCACTCCCAAACTCAGTAGTTTAAAATGACAACCATTTTATGATTTAGTAGGTCACAAGTGGGGATCAATACCCTTATGAAAAAGACTCCAGAGAATGTCCTTGTTTTTTCTGTCATGGGAGGACAGCAGGACTCTGGGACGAGTTGTGTGGCCGCCCCGAACTCATGAGGCATAGCTTCTTCTCCTGCAAGGATTTTTACCAACTCCTAAGACTCAGAAGCATTCAGAGATCTCTGGGAGTCAACCTGATAATAGCATCCCCAAACCGTCATAAGTAAGGAGAGAAAGAGGATTCTCCAAGTTCATCTTCACCGGCCAAATAGTACATTCATCGAAGCTCAAGGAGGCATCTAGAACCTGGTGTGCTTTATTCTCCTGAAGGTGCTGGGCAGGTGGCCCTTTCCCGAGAGGCGGTGATGTCATACTAATCCTGAGGGTTACAGAATCACGCGTTGGGAGGGACCGCACAGTCATTTAGGGGAAGGAAGGCGAGTGCGAGAATAAACGTGCCGTGAGCTCTGCCGCTGAGCATCGTTGGCCGGACTGGGGCGTTCTCTCGGTCCTTATGGTGCTTTGGAGTCCTGTACCGATGAGAAGAAGAGAGCATCTTCTGTCGTGTAGATTGTACTGACGCCGTGACACTCGGTCGGGCTCGCTGGGAGCGGTCATATCCGTGTCCTTATCTCAGCTCCGAAATGGACATTTCTGAAATAAGCCTAATACGAGGAAGAGAAAAATATCTTCTTCTGTAGTATGATTTCATAAACTCCTCCAAGCCTCAGGTCCTTTCATGCAGGACATGTAAGCAGTCTCGCGGTGATCGATATGCTCAGCGAATTAATTGCATGGGAAAAAAGAGGAACAGAGGTGATACCCTTGAACCAAAAGAGATTTAAAGACATATGAAGTGCCCTGATTCTGACGGACTACAAAGGAACATAACCATCTGACTTGTAGGGGACAATTTGGATATTAGAACACTGAGTATTCGATAATATTAAGGACTCGTTCACACCTTGGTTTAGGTATGGTAATGATATTGTAGTTACTGAGAGAGAGAGAGACCCTTTATTGAGGTATGTGAGAACGAATGCTGTAATGTCTGGAATTTGCTTCAAAATGATACCAGAGGAGGGGAGGTGGAGGAGAGGCGTAGAGGACGGATACTCGGTGGTGGTGGGTTGGTGGTGTTTGGGGCTGGGCGATGGGCACATATTTCATCTACTTTTAGCTTAACGTCCAAAAAAGACAATACAAAGGAATGCCGCGAGGCAAGACGTGGCTGAATGTCACATGATCGTGACAGACCAGGGCTACGAATTCAAAGTAAGAAATGTATTATTGTTCTTGGAGTAAAGGGACCCGAGTTATTGCTAGCAGAATGTTCTAAACAGCTTTTATGGGATCCACTTTAATCCAGAGAGGAGACAGCTCTAACTGACAGACGCGGTACTTAATAGGGCCAGTTTTGAAAATGCTTTGTGCTAGACGTTTATAGGAAACGGATCAGGAGAATGCGGCGGTTAACTGCAGCTCCTACGTTTCCGAGTGAATTTAATTTTGGACGTCTTCTCTGGAACACGCCACCCTTCCCTCCCCTCCCCTCCCTTCACCCTGGCATCACTCACAAACGTCTTTATTAGATCAAGCATGTTTGTCCTGCGCCACGGTCTGCGCCCCTGGCCTGAGTGTGTTGAGAGCAGGGGCAGGTCTCGTCCTGATCCATGTCCCCGGGCCTGGAGCACAGTGGGGCTCAGCAGAGGTGAACGGAACGGAACTGAGTAACGTTGGGTCCGCTCCGTGAACTCTCTGCCGTATGTGGAGCACCCCCAGGGGGCTGCAGGTCACCGTGAGGGCTGTCTCTGCGGAGGGACTTGGAAAGGGCCCTGGACGTTTGAGAACGATGTGAAATAATCGCCTTCGAGACTGTTCAGGGGCCTTTTCTTTTGTAGCACGACGCCCCCTGGTGGTTCTCTGTTAGCATAGCTTCTTCAAGGTGCTCTTCCCAGCTTCGGCTGGTGTGGGAGAAGGGGATTTAGAATCCTTATGCGTCCTAAGTTTCAGCTGCAACTGGCAGCTCTTGGTTAACTTAATGCCTTTTAATACAGGGTGGCTGCGATGGGTGGGCTCACCTGCACGTGACCCGGCACACTCGAAGCTGCCAACGGGGTACAAAGAGCTCCAGGAAGTCACCCCGTATTGTCTAGTTTTTGGTCATTATAAACGTTAGCTTATGAGAGGCTTCCTGTGGACATGTTTTTCTTCCTCATGGTTTGATACCTAGGAGTTTAATGGCTGGGTCGTAGGGTAGGGGTGTGTTTAAACGTTTAAGAAACCATCAAATTGTTTTCCAAAGTGGCCGTACCATTTTACATTTCCACCAGCAGTGTCTGAGGGTTTCTTCCCACCCTCACCAAGCTTACTCTCTGCCTGTTTGTTTATAGCCTTTCTGCTGGGGGCGTGGTGATATTATGGTTTTGACTTGTAGTTACTTAATGATGAGGAATACTCAACATCTTTTCATGTGTTTACTTGCTATCTATTTTCTTCGGTGAGGCATCTATTCAAACCTTTGGCCCATTAGTTTATAAATTGGATTGTTTCTCTTATTATTGAGTTGTAAGACTTAAAACAATACATTCTGGGTACAAGTCAGCTCTACGATTTGCAAATATTTTTGCTTGTGCTGTGACTTTTCATTTTCTTTCTTATCTATTTTTTAAGTTGATTGGGATAACATTGGTTAATGCAATTATATAATTTTCAGGTGTACATTATGATTTGACATCCGACTTTTCATTTTCTTAATGGTGTCTTTTAAAGAGCAAAAGTTTTTAATGAAGTCCGTCTTATCAATTTATTTCTGTTACAGTTCTTACTTTTGGCGTCATCTGATTCTTTTTATTACTCTCCACAAGGGAGAAATTAGGGATCACGGTGACCGTCACCACTCTGTTACCTGATTTGGGGCATCGAGAGACAAATTTCTCTTGTTCGTATTGGAGAAACACACCGGGAAAGCGAATAAATGTATGCGGATTTTCACTTAGCAAGGGCTTCGGGGTCTCTCCCGCCCCCTCCTTGCTGCAGGTTGCAGCGTGTGTTTGGGGAGAGACTCACGGGCGGGCCTAGGGGTGATGGAGAAGAGACACAGACATTCCCACTCTCTGTGTGCAAAGGAAGAAATCGTGTGGAAATTTCGGGGATCGGGGGATCCTCAGGCCTTGTATGAGGGATTTTTTTTTTTTTTTTTGCCCTCAGAAGATTTGACCTAATGATCATGTAGAAAGGGAATGATTTGAGGCTGAAGCTTTAGTTATTCTTTGTTTCAAACTCTGAGTTACCATTCGAGGTTAATGATTAGCATCAACCTCAATTTTAGCTAAGACTGAAAATGGGATGATAGATGCAGTACTCGTAAATGACAGAGAGATGACTCAGGACATGTTAATATTATGAATACTTTTCCGTTCGTTTAAAAAATATTTATCGAACACCCGTGATGTGCCAGGTGCTGTCCTAGGCCTCAGAGATGCCTAAATAGGACAAAGGTGACAAAAATCCTCGCTCCACAAAGCTTACATTCTGGGGCCGGAGGGTGGAGAGACAGACGATGGATAAAAAGTCGGGAAGATGATGAAATGTGATGGAAGGGATAAATATCATGGGAACTAACAGCAGAGGTCGGGGCTCGGGGGCGCTGGAGCTGTTCATGCCATCGAGGAGGTGGCTGATGTTGGAGGTGGGGAGATATATCTGGGGAAAGAGCAGAAAAGGAGGCGGCCCCAGCCAGCGGAGAAGCCCCAGGCTGTGGTATGCCAGGCATGTTCAAGGGTGGGTGTGGCAGTCAGGGTGGAATGAGCTAGGAAGGGAGAGGGAGGAAGCGAGGCCGAGAGAAAATGGGCCAGGTAAGGTAGGTCTCGTAAACCATTAAGACTTGAGGGCTCACGTAGAATAAATCAGAACGAGTTTTGTGCAACTATAATATCTAAATTTCTCTTCCATTCAGGTGTATCATAGTTACATTTTCCACAGATGATTTCCTGAACAGTACAAGGAATTCAGTGTGTCCTTGAATAATAGTTAACTTTTTAAAATGGCAAATGATACTGTGTGGAAAAGAAAACAGATGGATCTAGAATGTCACGAGCTGCCAAGAAGATGAAAATACCAGTCTATGTGCAAATGAATAAAATTTAAGTACAAATGCATCTATTTTCTTTGAAATAGGTTTTAAATGCGTAATTAAAAATAGAGACTGTGGGAAATTACAAGACATAATTTATTACAAAGCAGCCTATAAATGAGGTACTACAATGCTACAACGAAGACAGAGACTTAAAAACAGCGACTCACCAGAGTGTGTAATTATTAGATACAAGTCACATACCTTAGTAATAAGGAGTAACGTGGGTGGTAATCCAAACAGAGTATCTCCTTGTGCGCTGGGGAGGGCGGGATACAGTTTGAACATACTAACTCTCTGTCTGGAGTGAGCTGGGCCCGCTGTTGGTGGTTTGTGAACCCAGCTGACCAGACTTGCAATAAGCCCCCCAAGTCAAGTAGCAATATGACTCTTAGAAAAAGGTGTGGGTATGTCGCTTAAAGCAAACAATTGTTATCAACCATTTAAATCAGAAAGTTCTGCCAGCCAGGAGACCTGCATTGCCAGAAATAGACCTTTACGTGTGATGAAAAAAGTCCTGCTTCAGTCAGATTGGGGTAGATCAGGAGTAGTTCTGATGTAAATTGACCTGTTTCTGCCTTTCCTGATGTTCACCTTTGCACAGCTTTGTCAGAAACCTGTTGTTGGCGCCCTCTGGTGGCAGACTCAAGCTGCAGACTAGTGACTGGCACCCTACAGTTAGTTATCTCCTAACAGCCTTAATTTAATGAGAAATGCCGGTACCAACGTAGCTCCTGTAAAATCTAGCATTCCTCTTTGCTAATAATGCATATGACAGAGTTTAATAAAATTACCTGAATACTAAGTTTGGCTCAAAAATAAACAAACACAAAATAAATAAGTGCAAAAACTTTGGTGGAACATTTCTGCATTATCGTAATAGCCCATACTTTTGGGGTTCTCTGTCTCCATTCCAGATCCCGGACTTCAGGCTGACACATCCGCTTGCCTTTTTCATATCTGCATTCAGATGTCTCACTGACATCTTAACCTCGCATCTCTAGATCACCCCATCAAAATATGCTAATTCCCATGCTCCTCCCATCTCTCTCTTTGCCGACCCTTCCCAAGAAAGACTGTGCACAGCAGTAAATGTTGTGAAATAGTAGTTACTTTTCCTGGTTCAGACCTCCCAGTTACCTGCTCTCGTAGCATGAGTTCTCACCTGCCAAAGCATCATGGTCCCAGGTGACTGTGACTATTTGTCTCTATCCTTGGCTCTCTCCCCCACCAGACTCTCACCTCCAGGGCATGTATGTCCCTGCAACGTTCAAGGCTGAATTAGGAAACGGTGGAGTGTGGGGGTTTAGAGGTGAGGAGACCAGAGGCTGGGCGCTCCCCCAGGAGTCTCTTTAAGTAACAGGAGATAAGTAAGGGGGAAAGTAAGAGATAGTAGGAAAGTCAGGAGGGAAGGGAAGAGATATTTTTAAGAACCATGAAAGCCAAATCCATGGAATATGGATGTCTGGGTGGGGGGCAGGGAGGGGAATAATAGGACTCAGGACTTGTGCCCAAAGTACGCTTCAATGACGTGGCTGGGGACTTGTCACATCATGCTTGCCAGAGTTGCTTGTTTGTTTAATTTAGTGAAATGTCTTCGGGATAGAACTGTATCAGACAGTTCCCTGCTTTCCTGTAATGAATTCTCTCTTTTCTATAGAAAGTTTCCTATAGGCTGTTCTTGAAAAAGTGTGCAAGTGTCACATGTTTGAAAGTCACGTAAGATACTTGGACGTGGCAAGGGACACTGTTTTCTGAGAGCTAACACCCATTTTCAGATCTCAAGTCACACCTCGTCTTTTAGGCTCAATCTTTAATCATCTGATTATGGAACTTAGTCTGTGTTCTTTAGCTTTTCCCCCTTTTCCTTCACGAATGTACACACATGAGCTTAAGTTCAGTGAAATCCCAGCTGGGAGAGTCTCTGATTCAAGCCCACGTAATAATTCCCATTTTTGTGTCAGTCGTAGTAAGGTTATGAGACTTAAGCTTCTAATCGCTAGTTTCAGCCTGTCATTTTTCCATTTTCCACACATTTTTTTGACATAATAAGGGCAAAATGCAGTAAAATATTCAAATAAGTGCATAAACAATCTCTCTTTAATGGATGCGAGTGAGGGGTGTGACTAAAACGTAACTGTGAGCTGGCAGCTGGCACGGAGCTTGGACAGCGTCCTGGTAGAATAACGTAGAGAAGGTCTCCCGCGCTGAGGGCGTCTTTTTAAAGCAGTGCCCTGCTGTAAAAGGGTGTGAGGAAAATGGAACTTTACTTATGTTCGGGGAGATTTCCACATAGTTCCATATCTTTAGTTGGACTTCCCTGTTTCTGTCAGGCACGTGCATTCCATTTGCTGTGCTGATTTCTTTGATAGGGACATTTTATGGGCTGAATTGTGTCCCCTCCAGAATTCATATGTTGAGCCCTAAGCCCTGGTACCTCAGAATGTGACTGTATTTGGAGATAAGGCCATTAAAGAAGTAATTAAGGTGAAATGAGGTCACCTGGATGGTCCCCAAGACAGTATAGGACTTATAAGGAAAGATTAGGACACAGACTTGCACCGAGGGAGGGCCACGTGAAGACACAGGGAGAAGGGAGCCACCTACAGGTCAAGGAGAGGCGCCTCAGAGGACACCAGCCTCGCGGACACCTTGGTCTTGGACTTCCAGACGCCAGAACTCTGAGGAAATAAACTTCTGTCGTTTAAGCCACTCACTTTGTGACACTTTGTTACAAACTAATACTTGACCAAACGCCACCAGCCTTACTGACACCCCCTGGACACCTCTCAGCCTTGCAGGGTGTCTCAGGGTGTCGTGGGCCATAGAGGTGGACAGGTAGACCCCAAGCGAGGAACAGAGAGGTTGGGCGACTTGTCCAGGGTCGCCCACCCAGGTAGAGGCCAGGCCGCAGACGAGTTCATTGTTCACCACGTGGTCCCCTAAGAAATCTGGAGATGTCAGTTTTTTAAGCCGTTTGAGACAATGCTGTTCAAGGCCTAGAATCTTGACTATGTCCACGTAATCACCTGCAAACAGACGTTTCTGCGTCGTTAGGTTATGTGATCATGTTCATAAATATTTTACACGAACGGCCAGAATGAAAGAAGCTGTAGGGAGAGAGCAGTGAGGGGGAGGGGGCAGGTTTCACAAGGCTACACTTAGATTTCTGCCGGGACGTAAAAAACATCAAAAAAGTAAAAGTCGATTGCAGATCATTTTTTAAAAAGAATATTTTCTCATCTCTTTATAAAAGTAATAAATATTTATGGTGTAAAAACATATGTATCACAGAAGCGTAATTACACTGGACGTGTACTATTTTATAACTTCTGTTTTTGCCATTTTGAAATATTTTCTGGACATTTTCCCAAATCATCAAATATTCTTTAAAAATATGACTTTTATGGTTACATTTTAATGTCTATTATATAGATGTGCCATACTTTACTTAATGAATATCCGAGTTCACGTTCTAATCAGACACGGGGACAATATGTTAATGGAATTATGTTGAAAAAATACAGTTCAGGAAAAACATTTTTTAAAGAACATATAGTTTCAGTTACTGAAAAATTAAAGGTCTTTATTTAGACAATTGCAATTGAAGTTACTGTTTCTCAGTAATTATGTGTTGTTACTGGAGATAGTTGAGTTTTCTTAAAAGAAATTTGATTTATTTTTATCGCTCTGTTTTTGAACCTTTTTTTGATTGAACCATTCATTGGCGATTCATTTTATTTTCACTTTTAGTGTACGTACCTGAAAAAAGTGTCTGTTCCGTGAATTCAATGTTAAGTTTCCGATGCCTTTCCTGCTCATCTTTGTCAGCTTTTCTTTCCGAAAAGACAGGGTCTGGCATATTTTTAATCATCTTCTGAAAACGTCCAGTCTGTGAAGCAAATTCAGAAGAGCTGACCGTGTGTCCTCATTAAATTATGGAGGAAATAGACAGTTAATGTGTTGTTTTAAAATGGGTAGCATCGCAAGATAAAACATCTGCTAGATATTACGACGACTGTTCAGCATTTGTTAAGGGCTTAATACAACCAGGAAATTTCCTGTAAATGATTTCATTTAATTTTCGCTCTAGTCCCATGATGTAGATCATCTTTTCTCTTTTTTATACGAGCAGAAACTGAGTGAAAAGGGTTGAATCACTCGTCCGCATAGATGGATAAGAGGTGAGCCCCAAAGCATGTTTTTTTTTTTTGTTATACGGCACAAGTGTTGGCTGATCGGTACAGCTTTTCAGTTAGTTTGTGGACTTTAATGGGCAATCGGTGGCAAGGAGCATGCACACAGGGACCAGGTGTGACGATAACATAATCAGACTGATTCTGTGGGTGGTTACAGGAATCATTCTCATTGTTTTGGAGTCACGTACTTGTATTATGTACAGTACATATCCTGTGGGCAGATGGGCGTATTCCTTTTTGTGTCTAAAAAGAGTACCTGACTGGGATGTGATAATAATGCCTTTGCAGATGCAGCCAGACCCTAGAGCCAGAGCAAAAGTTGGCAGCCAAATGCGATAATAACAATATATCAAGGCAAAAACTTGAAAAATGCTCGGTAAATTAATATTTGAAGACAGAATGCTTTTACTATTTATTATTCATAAATCGTTCTTTTGACGTGAACCTTGGGCACTGGTTGGCCATGACCTTGGTTTATCTTGACTGTGATTTTGGTTATTTTTTTGCAGCCATATTGCCTCAGGCTACCATGGGCAAGTACTCTTCCCAGACGTTTTAGAGCACATTTTTATTGATGTATAACATAAATATGGTTAAATATCGGCAAATCACAAGGTACAGGTTGATGGGTTTTTACAAAATGGACTCGTCTATGTAACTGGCACCCTGATTAAGAAAAAGAGCATTACCAGCCTGGGAGAAACTTTCCCAGATCCAGGCTCGATCACCATGGCCCCATCCCGATGGTTTCCCCTCTCTGGACTTTTCTCACCAATTTTGCCTGTTTTTCAACTTTATATAAATCGAATCATAGAAAATATATATTTTTTTGCATTTGGTTTCACTTTTCAACATGATGTTAGTGAGATTCGTCTGTGTTCCTACATGTGACATTTGTAGTTTACTTTCATTTCTGTATAGCATTCCTCTGGATGAATATGTCACGATGATGTTAGTTTAGCCATTCTCTTGTGGATGGACATTCGAGTTTCCCCCAGTTTTTGACTATTATGAATAGTATTCTCATACATGTCCTTTGGCACAAATGTGTACATAGTTGAGTTGTATAAATGCCTAGGAGTGGATTGCTGAGTCGTAGGGTGTGTACATGTTCGACTTTAGTCGATACTGCCAGACACTTGATTTCAAAGTACTAAGTTGTAGCAATTTCACATCTCATAAATGATACATGGAAGATTCAGTTGCTCTGCATCTTTGCCAACACTTAGTATTGTTAGTCTTTTTCATTTTAGCCACTGGGTGGGTAGGCAGTGGTAGCTGGTTATGGTTTTGTTTTGTGTTTCTCTGATGACTAATGAAGTGGAACACTTTTCCATATGTTTACTGGCAGTTTGGATATCCTGTTTTTGTGAACTGCCTGTTCAGATCTTTGCCTATTTTCTATTGGGTAGTTTACGTTTTTCGGATTGATTGTAGGGATTTTTTTTTTTTTTTAATATATAGATTCATGTGCCAGGTTAGCAGTGGTAAAGGCAGCATGAGGGTCCTGGGGTTCCGAAAGGTATGGCACAGTGGGGAAGAACAGAAAGGGAGTTTGGGGCGCCAGGGTCAAACCTCGCTTTCTCCTCCCTCCAGTCATGACATGGGGAAGATTTGGGGTAGCAACGGCTTTTGTGCCCCTGGTGGCCCTGTGGTTCACCAAGGGGTAGGCCGGCCTGCTAACCCAGGTTTCGAAGCCCCACAGTCTGGCGATCTCTACAGTAACACAAGCTCACGATTTCAGATGATCTCGTCTGGTCCTAACTTGGGGGTCGTCTCCCTCTTCCTCGCCCCTCCACGCCCTCGCCTCTCCAGTCCCACCGAGTCCTGCCGGTTCTATGTCCGAAATATGCATCCAGGTGGATCGCTTTGCTCCACTTCCCACCAGCACCTGGCTCGAGGCTCGTCGTCTCTCCCCGGGCAATGGGGCAGCTTCCAGGCGGGCCTCCAACGGCCACAGCCCCCTGTCTCAGGACATACATTTGAAAGGCCCCTCGAAGTCCTTCGTTCTCCCTGTTGTTATTTGTTTCTCGTAACCGCTCTTCTTTCCTTCTTGGCGCTTACTGCAGTGGGCCATTACCTGTTTCCTTCCGCCTCCGTTTTCACGCCCGTCTTCCCCATCCCGCGGAGCAATCAGGCCTGCTTCGCACACCGGCGCGGCTCCCTAAACAGTGGCCGACTTTGAATGAGTGACTGGATTAATGCCTCGTGTCAATCCGAGCCACGTCCCCAGTGCCCCCTTCAAGTGGTCATCCAGCCTCTTCTGGTCATTTCAAGGGGTGGAGCTGTCACTACCCTGGAGGCTGCCTGTCCTGAACTTGAAAGGACAGCAACATACCTAACTTCAGCTTTGGGAGAGGAGGCAAAGTACACAAGCTGATGGAAGGCCAGGGTCTTGGCAAGGCAGAGCGCGGGACGGTCTTCCCAAGGCACCGATGTCCTTGCCTCTTTGTTTTAGTTGGAAAACTCCCCTTGGTTAGCAGATGTGCTTCTTGGCTCTTCAGCCATAGCTTCCCTCCCACCCATAGTGTTTCTAGGGAACTCTGTGCACTTATGTCCCGGGGACGAAGCGAGCTCGGGGGGCGATCCCGTTCCCACGCCCTCCCTGCCTCTGACCTCTCCCTCTGGAGCTGACGTCCGCGGTGGAACGAATCTTGTCCTGGGGCTCCAGAACTGGCCTCGCCCCTCTCTCCATGGCCCAGCTTCTTCCCTGAAAGTGGATGATTTAACCTACACTCGTCAAACGAGGCGGCAGGGAGCTCGACATCCAAATGCATCCTCAGAGAGAGACACGACTGTGGTTTGAAATTCTGGCTGTATCGAGGCTGTGTCCCCGGGGTTAGCTAGTCTATTAAGTACTAATCTTACCCTGCGATGATCTCAATTAATTTGGTGTTTTCCCCAGAACCCTTTAGGTAGTCTGTGCTCAGCACCGTGGGTTCAAGGGCAATTTTAAGTCCAGCACAGGAAAGATCCTCCTGCTCTCTTCTTCCTTCTGGTATTTCCCATGGTTCGTGACTGGGGTGAAATCTTTAGTATAGCTACATAAGGCCTTGGAGCCAGAGAGCTCTGGGTTCGAGCTTGATCAAGCCACTTACTGGGACCCTGGACAGTTCACTCACCTCACTGAACCTCAACATCCTCACCTGTGAAACAGAGACAACACTTACCTCTGGGGCCAACGCGAAGATTAAGTAAGTTAACGAAGGTGGCCAGCTCTGTAGCCAGCATATGGTAGGTGTCCTGTGCGGTTGGGTCTTTTTCGAAACAGTGTCCCATCTCCTGGGAAAGATGGCCAAATAATGGCTTCTGAATCTGTTTGGTTGTTCTGTGAGATACGGTACTTACTCTCGGTTCCAGGACAGTGTTTGCTGAATTGCTACGGGTACTGCCAGGCTCCTTGGCGACAACCCTAGGAGACGAGGTATGGAGGGCGATTTGAGCAAGTGAGCTGGAAACGGGCCCAAACCCTGAAGCTTTTCATAGTCTCTTTCCAATTCATTCCCAAGCCCTTCCTACCAGTTACGAGCATAAAGGACTTTGATTCCCTCCCACCCAGAATGCAGGCCTGAGTAATGAGAATCCCCCAGATGCCCTATTTCATAGTTCCAGACACGTCCTCTCCCAAGCCTTTGAACAACACTGACAATAAAGGAATAAAGAAAGAGCAAAAACTTGGAGGAGATCCGTCGATTTTTCCTGGGTGGTAGAAGCGTGGATGGCTATTATTTTTTCTCTTATCAATTTCTCATATTTTATGAGTGTTAATTTCCAAACTTTCTGAATTGAAACACTGGGCAAATTTACTTACACCCTGCTCCAAATCCGAAGTAAGGATGAACCTGCGTCAAGTTGTCAGAAGCGGGGAGCAGGAAGCCCAAGGCCCCTCAAGGTCGTCCGGACTGGCGGTTGCTAGGAAGCACTGATGTGGTTTCTCTTGTGGAGTCCGAGGGGCCTCTTGTCGTCCAGAGGAGGTGCTCGGGAGACAGTGGCTAGGCTGATCGATAAATGATGCTTTTCCTCTAAACGCCTCAGAACATGTTTCATTTATTTTCCTCAGTGAGAAAGAACTACTTAATAAACAGGGGTACTGTTTATTAAATCAGCCAGCCGATTACATTTTATTAAGCTCCTACTGTGTACCAGGCACTGAGTTATGCCGTAGTGACCAAGAGAGTCATTTCCGTGACCACATGGATCTCATAAGCTAGTGGAGAAGGTAGGACGCGAACGAGTAAATAAAGAAACGTTACGTGTAGCCACGTAGGTGCTGCAGACGAAATAACCTCTTAGGAGGGAGGTCAGGTAAGAGTTCTCGCCTAAGGAGGTGACTTGTAAGTTGAGACCAGGAGGATTAATAGCAGTTAGATGTGCAAGAAATTGGGCTGCGGGGGATGGGACATGCGGTCGTTTTCCAACTAGAGAGAACAGTATATGCAGAGACCCTCAAGCGGCAGGGGGGCTCGGCTTGCTCAAGGGAGGGGAGGGGGGCCGCCGTGCCTGGGCCCGTGAGAACTGGGGAGTGCGGCTGGTGTGAGATGAGGCTGGACAGGTGGCCTGAAGCCAGATCACGCGGGGACTTGGAGGCTGTGGTTACGAGTCTGGGTGAACTCTGAGTGCCGTGAGAGCCCCTGGGAGGCCTCTAGCGCCAGGAGCTCTAGGTCCGAACGCTGGTCCCGTCACTTAGGACCTGAGTCATCCTGAGCAAGCTACTGAGCGACTCCCGCATACTCCATCCGCAGGCTTGGGATAACAGCGGCACGTTCCTCATAGAGTGCAAGGGCTAAATAATCTGCACGAACGCACCGAGAGCAAACACCTGCCCTTAGTAAGCGTTAGGCGAATTCAGCTATTATTAGTATTTATTTTGTCTTCGATTGTCACTATATTGTCTGGCGCACGCCAAACGGTACTTTTTAAAATGCATTTATTATGTATATGAAATCATAATTATATGCGCAAAAGTGCACATGGAGCTGGAGAAGGGAGTGATCCTCGTGGACCGAGGTAAGTGGCTTTGAACAACCTATGGGTTTGCAACAGGGCACGATGTGTTCTTAGAGTGCGGGTAGCTGGGGAAAGTTAACGGTTACTGCAGAAGGCGTTCGCGGAAAGAACCCCGCTCTCCAAAAGTTAGGCCATTCGGTAAATATAGAAACTGGATGTGACAAATGATTAGCATCGATCTGATTTCATCTCAAGGTAGTAGCAGGAGTGCCGTCAAAATTCCATTCCTGTCCTCCCCAGTGTCTACGGAAGTGTCACCGAGCGTTTGACTTTAGGAATCTAATAGGTTTTAATTATCGAACGATGCACTTGGAGAGAAAGCAGGGGGAGGTCGAGAACGTTCTGCCGCTCCGGAGCAGCTGTTTTATGCGTTCCGGAGAAACCCACGCCCCGCGGCAGCATTTCCGCAGCCACCGCGCTGTAACTCGGCGATGATGGAGGGATCGCGACCCTTGATTCTTCCCTCTCCCGAATCTCCGCTTCACGAAAGTAGGGAGGAGGATCAGTTTCTTCCTTTTTTTTTTTTTTTAGGTCCCGCACCGTGATTGAGATAGACATCACTCTGAGGTTTTTCCTCCTTTTGTCATTGAGCAATTGTTCTTCCGGATAGGAGGGGATCGGAGCAAGAGAGGAGGACCGCCGCGACCTTTGTCCTCGGTCCGACCCCTGCTGCCCAATTCAGAGCCTCTGGCGCAAGACGGATCTGAGTTTGCACCAGGACTCTGTCACCTGGTAGTGGGTGACCTGGGGCCCAGAGGCGCCTTTCACGTTGAGCCTCACTTTCCTTTTCTGTAAACAGGGCTGAGGATGCCCACCTCTAAGTCCCGTGAGTGTCAGTGGCATGGAGCGCTGTGGTGATGTTATGTGGCAGGGTGGCGGAGGCTCCCTAGAGAGTTGCAAAAAATACTTCCTTGTTTGCTCTCACTCTGTGAAATCCTTTTATTCCAGAAAGTATTACATGTGCCGTATATCTCTTAAATTAACATCCAGATGAAACTTTTATTCTGCGAATGCGTGCAGGGGTATGAATGTAGGTGATTGTGTGTGTGTGTGTGTGTGTGTGCACACGTGCGCACGCGCGTGTGCTCTCCCGGAAGGACGAGTGTGACGGTAGTCCTAGGACACTTTCTTGCATGTTACCTTCGCCTCCACCTTTTCCTTCTTTTCTGTTAAGGAAACAAATCCATGAACCAAGCAGAATAGAAAAAAGTAGAAGGCTGGTCCGAAAATGCATTGGGCAGGAAAAACCCATTCTGTCCTTATGAAGTCTTTCCGATTTGTGACAGACGTGATACTTGAAATTCGAGATACATAAATTCACAAGCAGTTGTCATTCTAAAAATCTACTGTATGTTGAGTGGTCTCAGTGAATCCCAGATCTGTGAACTTTATAAAATAGTATTACAAATGAAGGTTTAGTGAGTCAATAATCTTTGGATTAATGGGTTGAAGAGTCACTGTTAGGCTAATTAGCACTCATTGAATTGGCCTAAAACCCGCTGATTCCCGTCTCCCCAGCTTGGTGGGTTGTGGTCAGGGAGGTTTCGCTGTGTCTAGGGCCATGGCATTGCAGGGGGTCTTTTATCTATGGGCTCATTTTGGATTTTGGGATAAGAAAATGTATAATTGTATTTTATTTATCTATGTTCAGGCAACATAAAAACTATACAAAACTAAGAGAAAATACTTTTAGTCATCATAAACTAGGTGCAATTAAACACCATTTTAAGAAAAACTTCTGTAGGAGTGTTTTTCTTTCTTTTCTTTTTTTTTCTTTTTTCTTTTTTTTAGCTTTAATAAACATCTTTATTCATACATCAGCCTGGTAACACCAGGATCCCAAGGAAATAATTAGTACTGGAATTCAATATTATAATAAAGGCTTAAGCTATTATCTTGGTCTTTTATCAAAGAACATGCCCAGTCTCTTAGCTTGGCACATCTTGGAGTCTCATGATTTTTTCAGGGAGTCTTTGGACTTTAGAATGGACTTAACTTTTCAGTCTTCATAACCAGAGGGGTGGCTGTGGGGAGAGAGAAAGCACACTGGGTCTGTCGAGGACCTGTGTTCAAATCTTGACTCTGCCACTTAAGAGCTCTGTGACCTTGGGCGTTTTACTTAACCTGGCTGAGTTTGTTTTTCCACTTGAAAAACAGGAGCCATAACCACTCAGAATTGTGGCCAGTGAGATTCCATAGCATACTTTTCTATTCCTGCCTCCTGGGACCAGGAAAATTCATGGGGGATCACTCCAGGGGTCTGAGTAAGCGCAGGTCGCCTTCCCAGCTGGTCCCCTTTCTGGCGAGGGGTTTGCCCATTGCCCGGGTAGCTCAGGCCCTCCATGTGCTGGTGGGAAAGGAGTCAACACCCAAGGGGATGGACGCCATCACTGTCACCCAGAGAGTGAGAGGAGAAAAGGGGCCCGTAAGGATGTTGCAGGGATGAGGGAAGGGCGGGAGGCCAGCCAGCAGGGAACTGAGCACAGGGGTGTAGGTCGACTCCCCGAAGTCAGAAGTCCAGAGTAAGAACTGGCCACTTGCATCACACACCCCAGCTGGGTCGCCGAGGCCACGCTCCCTTGGTGATCTTCAGCGGCCTGACTGGACTTGTTGCTTTTCTTTGCTGATAGAGGCAGGAGCCAGGACAGAGGCTACAGGGGAGCCGCACAGCCCGGGAGAGACGGAGCGGGAGCCGGAGGGCGCAGCAGAGCAAGGTAGGCCCCGGGGGACGCGACCGGAGGTGCGGAATCCTCCCAATGCTCTTGCTCGCTCTGCCCTTGCACGAGCACCGTTCAGGTCCCACGAAGTGACCGCAACGCCAGGACGGGAGCGCTGCCGCTTTCTCCAGCCGCCGCGGGGCTGGGATTCGAATCTAGCGCTTCGCGCTGCACCTGCCGCCCTTGGGGAGTTTGTTGAGCGTTCGCAGGTGCCAGGCAGCCGCGCCGGGCGCAGGCGCCTCGGCCACGCAGCAGGCCGCGCCGCCCCGGAGGGGGAGCCGTCCAGGCGCATGCGGTCCATCTGAATGTGGTCCTCACGGCTAAGCATGCCGTGGTCTCCCCGCTTTCCTCCCGCCTCTGCGCTCGCTGCCCTTGGCTGTGGTCACTTGGCCGCACAGCTGGGCGGACAGCACCCCGGGGCGGGAGCCGGGCCTGGCAGCCCAGTTTGTCACAGTGAGGTTCCTGGTGCTGTGGGTGGCGGCAGTTTGGGGGGATCTTGCACAGAGGGACCCTATGAGACTCTGGAGTGTGGAGAGGTGGTTTATTTTTTTATTTTATATATGTGTACACACACACACACACACACACACACTTTAAATCACACTCAGAAGGAGCTTCTGTTGGGATTTTAAGTATCCCCAAGTTAACCCTAACTGTCCTCTGTCTGATCTGTCACATTGTCTCCTTCCTTGTTTATGTGAAAGGAGCCTTGGACTCAGTAAGGATTTAAAGGAGCTTTCTTCCAAGACTGCGGGGTTTTCAAGGAGCGGCCGTCAGCAGTTCCGGTGCCAGGATGGCGCCATCTAGCTGTTAGGGCGACCTCTGCGCCCTCTGACCCGGTCGCTGTCCCTTTACTCAGGACTCCCCCCACCCCCGCCACACACACAGATCACTGCGTCAAAAGTGCGCTGACGTTGAAAGCAACGTGGACCACAGTGAGAGCGGCAGCCGACGTGCACCGAGTGGTTACTTCATGCCAGACGCTGCTCCAAGCGCCGTTCCTGGATCGAGTCGTCTGCTCCTCACAACAGCCACATGAGGAAACTGAGGCAGAGCCCAAGGTCATACAGCCAGTAAGGGCAGCGGCCAGGCGTTGACCTTGGCTGCAATGCACACACACATGGGTAGGATGAAAATAATGTGAGTGTGGTCAGGGTAAAAATGACGCGAGTCACGCGGAAAAAGCCTTGTGACTTTTGCTCATGTCTTCTTATCGACTCTTATTTCCAAAGAAGAGACTAGCGTTAATGTGACCTCCTTCAGGAAACTGCGAGCTGGACGGAGGGCGCCCTTGAACGTCCCTTTTTTTCAGCGTCGTGTTAAATTATCATCTATTCACCTGGGGGTCTAGACCATCAGGACTGTGAGCTGCCTGAAGGCAGGGACAGTGACCCCAGAACCTGGCCTCCTCAGGGTTGGGCGCTGAGCCTCTGGGTGCCCTTGGCATTTTCTCCTCCTCCTACTCCTGTGAGGCAGCCGAATCTCTCCCCACCTTCCCGAGAGAGTTCCTGTCGAGAAGGTTCGCGGGTCCCTCTGATTATCAGGGAAGGAGGTCTGCGGTGCTCCGGGGGCTGCTGATTTCTGGGCGAGCGCCCTCTCAGTGCTTGGAGTTAATTCTTGCTTCCCTTGGTGCAACAGGAAGCTGATGTGCCCGGGGCCCGTGCCAGCGCCGTGGCTGGGAACCACGCCCACCTAAGATCCCTGGGAGGATGGAGGTGGGGGAGAGGCTCCCTCCCCCAGGGACGATGGTACCTCCAGGGCAGCTCGGGGGTGGTGAATGCCAGGGGCACAGTTCTGTATTCCAGGGGTGGGGCTGGGGAAGGAATAAGGGCCGCTCTGTGGGCTCTCGCTGGTACCCGTCTCCCCCTGCTTACTTATTTCCGTGGACTTTATTTAAAAGGGAAGAGGTGGGAACAGTAAGAGTGGACAGAAGGGCCATCAGATGGCAGCGTCTGGAACTTTATTTACCCTTTCGGAAGAGAGGCAGCCATGGTGGATGGAGGCTCAGAGAGGAGTCAGATGGCCCCCATTTTGATCTGACATTCACTGTGCTGTAGCCGGCCTCAGTTCCTTTGTGTGACATGGGATTGTTGTGAAGCCTAAAGGCAATTCTGTAAGTGAAAGGGTCTGGCGTGGTGGCAGGACCACAGTGATGACCTTGACAAACATGAATTGAAAATGAAGAAAACTGCCGGAAGGACCCGTTGATTTCCCCCTTACTTCTTTTAATTTAATCCCTGAATTAACACCTCGTTTTTACCCTTTTCCATTTCTTATTATTTCCAATGTGCGCTCTTACATTCCTAGTTGTCACACATTTTTTTTTTAATTGAGTTTATTGGGGTAACATTGGTTAATACAATTATATAATTTTCAGGTGCACATTATCATTTGACATCTGTATATTCTATTGTGTGTTTAGCACCCAAAGTCCAGTTTCCTTCAGCTGCCATATATTTGATCCCCTTTACCCACTTCACCCTCCCCTCCCCCATATTTGACCCCCTTTACCCCGTCTACCTCCTCCCCAACCCTCTACCCTCTGGTAACCACTAGTCTATAGTCCGTGTCCATGAATCTCTGTTCGTTTGTCCTGTTCATTGTTGTTTTTAGATTTATATCCCACGTATATGTGATATCATGTGATTTTCAGCTTTTTCTGTCTGGCTTCTTTTGCTCAGCATGATTATCTCAAGGTCCATCCATGTTGTCGCAAATGGCAGTAGTTGTCACACATTTTGAGTTGATCCCATACCTGTTAGCTGAGCGCAGGCTACGTGTCAAGGGTGATGCTTTGTGGTTGAAAGATAATTTCAAAATCAGAGAGGATTAATTAATCCAAGAGGCAATTCATGTGAAAAGAGGAAACCGGATTGCCTCCATTCTCCCAAATGCTCTTTGTTAGTTTGCCAAATGTATGCACAAGAATTTATCACAATGGAAAAAAAAATACCTTTTGGTAACTTAAATACCTGACAAAAACATCTCAGCATTAAATCATGAATACTCCCACCTGCTGCCAACTATAACTGCTTTCTTTTATCATGATAATACAGACAGTCTGATTCTCTGGTAGGGTTTTTGGGCAGCAGCGTCGTCAACATCTGGAAAAATTTGCTTGTGATTCTGAGATTTCAGTCATCTTGTCAGTGTAGGGACATGGTTTCCCACCCGTGGAGATTCTTATAAGTCATGGCCATACCTTAGGGTTCCAAGCACACGGGTCCGGCATCTCTTTCTTATGGCATCAGCTCGCCTTGTATGGGGAATACGCCCGATATTTTACAAAGTGCCAACAGATAAGGTGTCGCATTACTGATGATGCGGTAGCAGGACTTTTCCATCAGGTCCTGGTTTGATGGAGGGATGAAAAAATCCACTCTGAAAGGAGGGGCATCTGTTTTTAGACAATGGGCATGAATTCTTTCCTCCATCGGTGGTAAGATGGACCCTGCTGTCCTGACTCACGGAGGGTGGTTGGAGCACATCCCTGACCTAAAAGGCTGACATGTTAGTTTCCACATGTCAGAGCCAGAGTATTCATGTATCCACTCAGCACCTACTCAGTGCCAGGTATTGTTCTAAGTACTTGGAATACATTTGTAAATGAAAGATGTAGCCCTCATGAAGCTGACTGTCTAGGGATGGGTCATCCATCTGGCTGTGGATATTTTGTTTTAATATACATTTTAAATTATGAAATGTTTTAAACATGAAAAATCCAGTAATTAGTTTAGATACCCATGTCCGTGTTGGCAACTGACTTTTAAAAATATTTATTATTTTTTAAAAATTACGAGCGTGGTAGAAAATTTGGGGGACACATAAATAAGAAAGTAACTTCCACCAGTGACCCTGGGTGGAAGGCCACTAGGGTGCAGCCGGTCTCTGTCCGCAGGAACTAGGGTCAGCCTGAGCTCGCTGGCTCTGGGAAACTGAGGCACCTCTCATCCCAGCACCGCAACATAGTCACTGTCACCAATTTTGTGTGTTTCTCTCCTGTCTTTCTGAAGCGTATCTTTTTCAGAATCACATCCACATTGTATCCCGTTTCGTAATTTGCTCCTTTTCCCCCTGAAATATAGTGTCTCTTTACTCTCACTAACTGTGTTGTTCTGTGATATTTTCTCCAAAACACCAGCATCCTTATCCTGTTTACCAAATTCACCAGCAGAGGCCACATTCAGGACAGAAAAGTGGTGTGTGCGGTGTGCATGTAGCTCGCTGTGTGGATGTGTGGGTCCATGTTTGCTTGTCTTCGTTTGAGGTGAATCACTGAGCTGGCAGGAAGTCCTAGATGACTTTAGCTGCCCGTGGACAACAGATGGAGGAGAATCTCTCTATTACCAGTTAT
Organism: Rousettus aegyptiacus; assembly: GCF_014176215.1. NCBI lineage: Eukaryota > Metazoa > Chordata > Mammalia > Chiroptera > Pteropodidae > Rousettus > Rousettus aegyptiacus. Next base: position 38,668,267 of record NW_023416288.1, on the reverse strand, counting down.
TTTGCCAAATAGTTGGATCTGCTCTGGCGTCAGAAATTCCCTTTGGGGATGCCTGTCTGTTCCCTTTTGTTCTAGCGTTCGTGGTACTCTTGATAATTCTGTTGCCAAGGTTGCCACTGAGAGGAGTTCCCTTCTCTGGGGATTTCAGATCCACGGTAAGAAACTCTAACTCCATCATTCTGTTCTTTGTTATTGGAGGGCTTGAAATGAGATGCATGTGTAAAATAACTTAGTACGGAGCCTGGCACATGGTGGCTCAACCCATGTGAGACCCGTAAGAAACCACGCTCCCTTCCCCATGTCCAGGCGCAGGCGTGTGCCGACTCTACCTGTAACGGATTAACCATCTGGGACTTACTGCTGTGCAAGTTGTAACCTTGGATGCTCTGTATTTATTCTAATTCCCTATTCCCCAGATCCTCTTCAAGCATCTTTGATGTGGCAAATTTTCCTGACCTACTAAAGATTCTTCACCAAGTTTCTCTCTGTAATTCCTCTTGCCTCTTAACATACTGGCATTTTTGTGTTTCTATATATTTATGTTTTCTAGCTGCAGAAAGAATAAAATCATATATCACAAGATGATGCGATTTTCAACTACTAAATGAATTATACTTTTGGCTTGCTTTCTAAAGCCAGGGCTGTACTGTACTGTAAAATTGTTTATACCCTTAACCTGTAAGTGATAACGTCACCAACAGACCACATGAAGACGAGGAAGAAGCGGTGTTCTTTCCGGGGCAAAGCTTTAGTTTATAGCATGGTGGTGGGTTCAGGTGATTTAAATGACAGAACCTGGAGTTATGATGGGAAGGTTACAGCTCTGATTTGGAGTAGGTTTATTCCTCAGCTCTCACACAAGTATAAACCGTGTCTGCACCTGGAGGTCAAATTTGGTCAAAACAATGGAGAGGATAGGGTTTCAAAGGATCCATGTTTACCAAATTCACTTGTCTTTCCTAATTTTATTTCCTGGACTCCTCTTGCAATTAATTATATGACTAATTTCCGGTGAATGTAATGTGGGAGGAGGGATCTGTGTTTCTTCCAGACCTGGTCCCTAAAATCCTTCTCCATGGTCCTCCACCTTTTTTTTCCGCTTTCTTCATGTGCCGACTAGATATAGAGCATCCAGTGGAGGATGCTGGGGACCTAAGCGATGGCGGAGTACCTAGAGGGCAGGAAACTGGGTCCCCGAGTAACTCCACTGAATAAAGCCCAGCTCCTGATTTATACTGGGCTTTGTAATGAGCAAGAAATAAACCATTATTGTGGTGTCAGGCCACTGAGACTTTGGGTGATTGTTGCAGAGGTTAGCTACGCAGAGTAATAAGGATTTGACACATAACAGGTGTTCGATAAATATTATTATTTTTTTTTTTGTTCTGTTGGTTCCCAGGAAGCATGATGCTAGAATCTTCTCAAGGAAGTCTGAAATGAGAAGAATCAATAGAGTATGTCTAAGTAAAATCTTTGCGGGAAAGACAGGAATCCAGCAGGGAGGCCCAAAATACTGGCAGTGGCGCGTGGTGGGGTTTGCGAGGAGACGTGGCCTCGTGTCCAGAGCCAGGTGGGAATGTCATGACGGAAACAGGTTGGAGGGAGAGCGGGCGTTGGGGGATGAGTGCCGCAAAGCCGCTGTCGTCGTTCTCGCGCCTGGTTTCTCACGAGACTCCCAATGCTTAGACTTCCCAGCGCCTTTCCAGACCGTGAACGGAATCGGTTTTGGTGAGGCCGATGTCTGTGTGACTTACTAGTCCCATAGGCGACTACGGGACTGTTGTTGAGAACCTGTGTGTCTGTGCCTTGCCTTTGCTGACCTGTGGGTACTGGTGTGAGTCATGCTTGTGTGACGCAAAGGCACCGAGTAATCTAATGGCTCACGAAATAAAGGTCAGAGATATTTACAACTGGAAGAAACTAATGGCTCAAACACACCATTTCCCAAGATGCCTGTGACTTCTTTTCCCGCAGAGGTGTGGGAGGTCAGCTTGTGGAATTGCCATGGTACCTTGGAGTTCCATGCCTCGGGCTCTGGGTGCTCTGGTCAGGGGACTTCCCCAGAGTTTTGGAGTCACAAGTCCCCCTCCATAGTTGTTATGAGCCACGTTCATGCTCTCTTGGGAGAATGATGGAGCTTCATGTGTACGAAGCTGGCTTTATGTAGAGATGACGCAGCAGTGGTTAGTGACCACTGTGGATAGCTGGGCATTAAGACAGTGCTTGCTAGTGAAATATTATGCCTTAGAGGGCATGGGCAAGTTGAATGGAAGTCAGGATTAAACCGAGCTTAAATACCTTACCAAATTCAGTGTCATCTTATTACAATTGCCAAAAGTATTAGTCTAAAGAGAAAAGTTGAAAGACTGTGTTATAGGCAGAGGAATCACCAGCTCTAATTCGACTTTTCTTTTTTGAGAAACACTGTGTAATGTTGGCGGTTCACTCACTCATTCATTCATTCATTCATAACTTCTAATGGTGATGTACATGCTAGGCATCAGGCAAGGTGCCAAAAAAGTGAACAAACACAGTCCCTGTCTTCAAAGATCTTTTTGAAGGAATTTTCACTTGTAACTTGTGGACTTACAAGGCCCTGCAGGGGAGGCCTGATGATGCCCATTTTACAGGAGAAGAAAGTGAGACTCAGAGCAGTTAAGCGACTCGCTGGAGATAACACGTCTGACAACATTTGTACCGTCACCCGGGGCTTCTGACTCGGGGTCAGGGGGCCTTTCCACAATGACCTCTTTGGGGAGAAGAGCCAGTGGCTGCAGGAAGGTGGAGGAGAGAAACTTGCTGGCCAAGGCCGACATTCCCTTCCACACTGACCCGGGAGGGGATCTCTGCAAAGAAGGCATGCGTGTGAATGCAGGACGATTCTTCACGATTTCGCCACAGGGGAAAGTGTGTGAATTTCAAGGCAGGTGCCTTCAGGAGTCATCAAGTGCCCGGGATTGCTTGGGTCAAAGAGCACAATTAGATGCATGGAGGGAAAAGCCTTCAGGAGCCAAGCGAGCTCTCACCACACACCATAGCGTGTGGGTGACTCCTGAGCTCGCAATGCTTTTCTCAAACTGTCATTGGCATTCAAACCTTCCTTGTGGTGTGGATGGAAAATGATCCCTGCAGATTCTTTGATTCCTGGGTCCTCTCAAGCTACTCGATGGCCACTTATCTACATTTCCCATCTTCTCCAGATTCTTTATTATACCTTCATATTAGTCGGTGTCCTCCAGAGAAACAGAACTAATGGTCTCTCTCTCTCCCCCTGTCTCCCTTGCTCTGTCTCTCTCTCCCATCTATCACCTGTCATCTATCATCTATCTATCTATCTATCTATCTATCTATCTATCTATCTATCTATCTATCTATCTATCATCTGTCGTCTATCATCAATCATCTATCCATCTCGCTGGAGAGAGCTTGATTTATTTTAAGGAACCGGCACAGCGTGGCAGACCCTGTCAGCGTCCTGTCCCGCGCACTTACCGCTCCCAACCGCTGCGCTGCCATTTCTTTGCTGCGGAGCTTCATCCGGTCCCCGGAACCTGCTCTGCCGCCTGCCATGCCAGCAGCTCAGAGGCACCAGGGAACCGGTGCCTTCCAGGGGCAATCTTAACCAAAAATGCCCCTCCCCCTTCCCCTCCCGCTTCTCTTGGGTTGAGAGCCGCGGCGCCCGCTCCTTACGCTGGCGCCTGTTCCACGCGCGATGAAGCCGCGGTCGCCCGCGGTGCCAGCTTGTCTCGACTGCTGCGTCCCAAACCTCCCCGCATGACAACCGAGGACCCTCATGGTCTGGCTCAAACTCACCTCTCCAAGTGCCACCTACGCTCCCCTGGACCACTGCCCGTGCCCCCCGAGGTCCTGCAGGGCCTCGTGAGCCACGGTGAAGAATTTTTACTTAATCCTAAGAGTTTATTCTATTAATTAGTCTAAGGGGTTTTACTTTGTTCTTAGAGTATTTCTAGAGCGAGGGGAGCCACTGAAGGGTTTTAGGCAGAGGAAGGACGTGGGTAAATTTTTATTGAAAAAGGTCGGTTTGGTTGAATCGCTATGTTAGCTCCACTGAAGACTGTGTCCAGTTCTCAAACATCTCCTAATTGCAAACGCTATTGGAAAATTCTACCCAAGTTCTTAGCGTAAAATAAATGAAATTTACTTTACTCTCGCTTGCTGCCTAATATTATGGGGAAGGCATCAGGCCTAATATTTTTTGAGACACAGAAGGCAGGCATGAAAAAATAGTCACTTTCACAGATGAACTAATAACATGTAAACTTAGAAAAAAGTTGAAGACTAGATAGGAGGCCATCCCCATCACAAATTGCCCCGTCGTGCAGATAGAATTCTGTGATCTCCATCAGGGCCTCCGGGCATCTTTCCGGCACCTTCCTCAGACCCCCAGGTGTGTAGTAACCTTGCTTTTTATCCTTTCTGTTTATGCCGATGGTCTCTGCCATCCCTCGGCCTAATTAATACGAGAAACAAAGAATGGGCTCTAGGGAAGCGAGGAGGTAGAAGCAAAATGAAGCAGAGAAGGGCGTTCGTGACAGCCGGAGAGGAATTACGGCCACAGATGCAGACTTTCTGAGGCCGCCTTCTCATTTGGACCCTGGTTTCACAGGCCATTCTGGGGGCTCACTCTTCTTGTAAAGTCCCTAAAGGCTGGGGCTGTTTCTTGGTTGGCACGCTGCCTCGTTCATAGTTGGCCTCGGTCATGTTAGTTTAATTCCTCCTTTCTGTGTTCATTTCTTCCTCCTCTATATCCCTCCTTGTAGGGGATGTTTTTGGTGGATGAGTTAGGACTCTCGATTGCAAGCAAGAGAAATTGCCTGATGCTGGGTCACTCACAAAAAGGGGTGTATGGTGTAAGGTACGAGGGCATCTCGGGGGATTTGGGAGGAGCTGATTTTCGGATACTGGCTAGAACTGGGCTTGGAATGTACTGGAACGTTCTCTTCACCTCTCACAATTCCTGTTCTCAGCAAAGATACTCCTAAGTCCTATCTGGATTCTACCAGATAGAATTACAGACAGAGGAGCAAGGTTGCAGTTCAGGACCTCCATTGCCTGTGGCCATCTCTGTGATCCTGTGAATGCCAGGGAGCTCTTCCCAGAATCTAGAGTGGTTGTCAGAGAGCCCAGTGGGTGCCCTTTTTGGGGCAACCTGGGTTTATAATTCTTGGACCAGTGGCTGTTGGGAGAATTCCACACGATAGACGCTTCTCACCTGAGAATGGTTGAAGTGCATTGATGAAGTGCTGAGGAGATGTCTTCTCTTAGGCTTGATAAGTAAAAGTTACTTCCTTAGAAAGCTGACTTTTTGATAACAAGTGCTATAGACAGTGTCTCATGTTTTTCTGGAGGGTTAAAAACCAATGAGCAATACATTCTCATCATTGACCCTCTTTCCCTGATAGAGAAACAGGTGTCAGCCCCTGACACTCCCCTTATAGGGAGTATCAAAGAATGTATTAGCACCTGCATCAGAGGAATCTCCTGCCAGGTTTTGATTTTTCTATATATAGTTATATTTTGAAGGATATTATTTGCTCCATGAGCTACAAACCAATTTAGGTGCTGAATTCAGTTCCTAGTCTACTTTCCTGGGATGAAGCCAGGGTCATGCATTACATCTTAGGAGAAACTAATCTTCATCTAATTAATCTTGGCTAATGACTAGATCAAACTATTCATATGTGTATTGTTCCTTTCCTTCCTTCATCACACATTAGTTGCTGTGCCTTCCTTGTAAGAATCCACTCTAGGAGTTACAAGATCATTTCCTTTCTAAACTTATTTTAACATAAATGTAATAAAATGAGAAGTTATCCAAGCCCGGACAGGCGTAAGATATTTACAATAGTCTAGGAATCAGCAAACATTTTTCTGTCAAGGATCAGACAGTAATTCTTTGGCACAACAATTCAACTTTGCTTTCTGGTTTAAAAGCAGCCATAGACAGTAGGTAAATGAATGAGTGGAGCTATGTTCCAATACAACTTTTTTGTAGAGACTGAAATGTGAATTTCATATAGTTTTAATGTGTCACAAGACACGTCGTTTTAGAATTTTTTCCCAACCACTTAAAAATGTAAAAGCCAGCCTTGCTCAAAGACTCTACAGAAACAGGTGACAGACTGGATTTGACCCGCAGGCGCTAGTTTGCTGACCCCCTGCTCTGACGCACACACCTGCTCCACGCACACGGCCGCTTGGCTGGCTTGGTTTAGTTTTCTTACTTCGCAGGCATTCTTGAAGGAGCATTTCTGGAAGAGTGAGCAGAAGCAATGCTTCTTTTGATCTTGGTCTTGAACTCGTTCTGTCTCGGCTTATGTAATGTTAGCATGCAGCTTCTCCTGGTTTGGTGAAAGAGCCCCACACCGAGAAGGCTGCTTTAAGACTTCGCACTTGAAGCAGTGCATTGAGTGGTTCTGTAGGTGTCTCTCAACCCAGGGAGGGAGATAATGATTCCGGGAAAAGCAGTTTAAAAACAGTTCTAATTGTTCAGGCAAGTTATTTTTACCAGTCTTTAGGGGACAGATAAATGATCACGTTGTTATTATTTTTACAGATTATATTTCAAAAGCTTTTCTGCCAAGAATGATTAAATACTGAGTTTTAATTTCACTCACTCAAGGAAAAATTTCCATTGCATTAGGAGATTTTTTTTTTCTTGATAATTTACTATCTGAGACTAAAATTGAGGGCTTTCAGGCTCCCAATGCCAAGACTTACAGTGACACAAAAGAAGTCATGTGCCTCTGCTAAAGGTTTGGAAAAGTGGGAGAAATAGAGGAAATGGGAACTATAAGACAATTATAGTTACTATATTAAAAATATATAGTAATATGATACATAAAAATTTCTTATAAAATTAATGTTGATACCAATCACTAAAATATACTGTCGTCGCAGAGAAGAATTTTCTGCAGTGTCTTCGTCATGAAATGGGGAGGAGTCACATGGCGGTTGCAGTAACCGAATGCCCGTTACACACACGCCTGGTTTCCTCACTTCCTCTTCCCTCGTCCTCACTGAAGAATGAGCGAAGCGAAGGCTCAGGGAAGTCTAGCTCCTTGCTCCAGGCCACGTAGCTGGTAGGTGGCGGAGCAGATTTCAGACCCAGCTCCGTCTGCCCCTGGAGCCCTTTTCATGCGGTCACGTCGTAACCAGGTCCAGTGTCAGGGAGCACCCGGGGTTCGCGCGCCTCAGCTCTCGAAGCGAGATGTGCCATGAGGTCCGTGACACCCATCGCCTTTTGGATTCATTAATCTTGCCGTTGACCCGATCTATGTGATGGTTCTAGATCTTCCCTGAGGGAATTTATAACTGAAGTTCCAACTAGAGAGGACATAAAAAAAAATTACCATTTCTAAAACAACAACAATAACAACCACCACCACCACCGCCCAGTTGAGGAAGATTCAATTCCCGAGACATTCATTAGCCTGCGTTCCAGTGGGCTTGGGGGTTTTATGGGCCCCCTGAAATCTTATGTAGAATACTGCACATGTGTGTATACGTGTCTCTTTTTGGAGACGGTTTCTGATAGTAGTCAGATTCTGAAGACATGTGGACCCGCTGCCCCCTAAACGCAACTGGAACCACTTAAGAATATACCTGATTGACTCTTTTAATGTTGACAATGTTTGTTAATTGTGTCGTATTCAGTCATGAGCGAGGTTACCTTCATTGCAGCCCCCTAGTAGCCTGAGCACAGAAAGCGCTGTCATTCCATGCGACACGGGGGGAGGGGGGGGGTGGACTCTGCCGGGGCGCTGAGCTCTGGTTTCTTCCCAGGCGCCCCCCAGCCCTGACAGGGAGCACTGCGCTGTAAACCCTCGGTCACTGCTTGCCGGTCCAAGGGGAATGGATTTCTCTGTATAAACCCTGCCTGCCTTGGTCGTTGGGATCCTGGAAGGACCAAATGATTGAATTGGTGTCATAAAATGAAGCTTCCAGGTCCAAACACTGCCACGTTCAAGCAGTGGGACCTCAGTCAAGCCTCTCTCGGCCTCAGTGTCCCGTTCTGTAACAACAGGGATAGCTCTAGGATTGGTAAAATCTCACCCACCTCCCCAAATTCCAGGAGTCTCATATTTGGCAAAAATCAAATAGAAAAGAGCTGGAACCAGCCATTTGGAATGGGCCAGAACTCGGTCTGTTTAGAGCCTCTGTGTGAGAGCGCTTGGCTACAAATGTGGGTTACTTCGATAATTATCTTCTGGCCGGAGGCCGCTGAGCAGTCATCTTATCGGGGCTCCGGCTAGCGAGGACAGTTGCTGGGAGGAAGTGGGCGTGGTGACTCTCCCCGACTTCCTTGTTTGGAGTAAACTTTGGCAGCATCTGCCCGGCTTAGATGTTTGCTTTTCCATCTGTTGATGTGCTTTTGGGAGCTCTCCTGCCTGCCAGAGAAAACATCTAGAAGGAGCGCGGCCGCCAGTTCTTAGCCATTCCCTCGGGTCCCCAAACCCCACCGTCCTCCAGAGAGGGGAAGGCGAAGCAGAGAGAGAAAACAGACGCGCCCGGAGCGCGCCGGCCGCGGCGGTTCCCAGGGACGAGGGCGGATGAGACGCGGGCTGCGGCGCGCCCCCTCCGGCCCCCTCCAGGCGCGCGGGTGCGGGTGCGGGTGCGGGTGCGGGTGCGGGTGCGGGCGCGGCGCCGCCCCTTCTGGGCACGCCTCGCGCGGGGGAGCCGGTGCCGCCGCGCGCTCCGCCGTGTGCCCAGCGCGCGAGGCGCGGTGACTCGGCGCGGCCGGCGCGCGCCTTCGCAGACCTGCGGGGACAGCGCGCGCAGCGCCGCCGGGCAGGGGACGCGGCCGGGCGCGCGGGGGACCCGCGACGCCAGCGCCGGAGCCATGACGGACGCCAGCAGCAGGAAGGAGGGCTTCAAAAAATGCCGGAGCGCCACGTTCAGCATCGATGGCTACAGCTTCACCATCGGTGAGAACTTTCCTCCCCCTGCCCGACTTCTGGTTTGTGCAAACGCCCTCTCCCGTGGCGGCGAGGGTCCTTTCTAGGCGAATGAGGGGGGTGGCCGGGGGTCCGGCTGGGCTGCGAGGTGCTCGGGGAGCGACGGCAGGGCCAGGATGTCGCGCGTGTGGCCAGGTCGCCGCGCCCGGGGGGCTGTCTGTCTCCACGGCGCCCCGCGGAAGCTGCGTTTCAGGATCTCACCTCTCTCGATTCCCTCGCTTTGATTTTAGTAACTCAAGTCGGGAGAGGAGGGATAGAATCAGGGATGGCGGCAGAGAGATGGAGAGAGGGAAGCCAGCGACAGGAAGACGGGGACGTGATCGAAACTAAGACAGAGACACACAGGGACGCGCACAGAATGACAGACATCTAGACACAGAGACGTTAATGGGAACAGCAAGATACCAGGTCAGAAATGCAGAGACAGACGCAGGACTGAGATTAACAGAGGGAAGTGACAGAGACCTGTCAACGGTGACAGAGAGAGAGAGAGAGAGAGAGAGACAGATGCAGAGTGCAAAAGCTGTCTGCTGTCCTCTGCACTCCCAGCGGCTCCCCGTTTTCTTTCCTTCCCAAACTCTTTACCAGGAGGGGAACCATAGGGGGGGCTGGAGGTATCTCTCCAGGCTATTGGAGGGAGCAGGACACAGGGCTGAACCCCTGGAGGCTGACTTTGAAGAGATCAGTTCTTGATGCTTTTGCTATTCGCTCCATGATATGTGCGTTTTGACACGCTGGTCCAGGGCTTGCCTCCTCACCTTTCCAGGAGGTGGGCAAAGCTGGGGAGGTCCCTCTGTGGAATGCCAGAGTTTGGCAAACAGCAGGGCAGAGCCAGCTGCCCGGGAGCTGTTCCAGAATTTCTACTTCTGAGTGTGCTCAGGTCACCATGACTTTAAATCTGAACTTTACTCTCAAGGCCTTGGAAATGAGGGGTGTGTTAATTTGCTTTTTTGGTGGGAGGCACCTCCTTGGAGGTGTAGCAGGCGATTGCTACCGGCAAGAAGAGACGAAGGGAGAAGAGCCCTCCTCTGGAGCACTTTTGCTCCTTCTGATGAAGTGACTCAAGATTTCTGGGGCGTGGGCCGAACACGCTCCTTCCAGAATTCAGTCTATACTCCCTGGCCTGCCTCAACTGTCACTTCAGGTCTGTTTCTTGCACACCCTCATCATGGCTTCCCCTTGCCCAAGCTCACCATATTCCAGCCCGCCGGAGCCTTTGCTCGGCTGTTCTCACGGCTAGGAATGCGTTCCCTGAACTCTGCACTGAGAAATCTTGCCACCTCTGCTCTCCTTCCCCACAGGAAAGGGATCGCTCCCTCTGCCCTCCCCTTGGCCACGTGGTCCTCTTGCCAGAGCTCACACCTGCCTTGAATTACTGATTTCCGCACCTACCTCTTGCCTTCCTTGCATTACCAATTCCTTGAGGACGGGACTGTGTCTAATTCACCTCTCTCTAACGGTGATGGTGGGTGCTGGAGACCGTTCGTAGAAATGGATTACCAGTTGACAAGGTCAAAAGTGATTCATTAAAAGGCCACTGGCCTGTTAATACTAGTTTTCTTGAATCTGGCAAGAAAACTTCCAAAAGTGATTTTTAAGTTTTATCTGGTAGTTCCCTGTGGGATTTTATTTATCAAAAGCATGGCTTCTAAGCTCCAGATTTATAGTGTGGTCCCCCCCCCGCACCCCCGCCACCCCAAACCCTCCCTTCCTTTTGTTCTTATCCTATTAGAATAAATGGTCTGCAGATCGGTTGGTCTGCGGGTCAGAAATGTCGTCCAGTGTAAGCCGGACACTTCTCGGCGAGAGGGCGGCCAGCGTATTCCGACGATCTGGGCGTTTGTTCATTCACTGATTTCCATCTGCCCTCATTCTTCCGTCTTCCCTTCTGCAAATGCTCATTGAATGTTACCGTGTTAAAAAGATACAATTTAGCACACTGCCTGCCACACGGCAAACGTTCAATAAATGGGATTGTTGTCGTTATTCAAGGCACTAAGCTTATATCATGGGGAGTTTATGAAGATAAATCAGACTCAGAACTTATATTCAAGAAATTTGTACTCTTAGGGTAATGTGATGTATTCATGCATAACATTTTACCAAGTAGAAACTAATAAGTGCCCTAAGAGACAGTTTAGAAATTTTAGGCCAATGTAAGTATTTTAGAAAATAGATAATCAAAAAGAAAAAAAATCACTTACAATTTTATCATCCAATGCTACTTTAATATTGTTAATATTTTTTTCATATACGTTCAGTACTTGTTCGAATATACACTTTTTTTTTTTTAACAAAAATGCCATCTTAATGTTTGATAATCTATTATTTGATGTCTTATTAGCTTTGTTTCTGCTACACAAAGAATATTTCATCAATCTTCCATTGTTGGCTATTTAGGTTGCCATAGTAAATTTTTGCCATAGTAAACAATGAAAAAAGACTAAATCTTAGAGCACATCCATGAATATTTTTTAAGGATACACTTCTAGAAGTGCAATCGCTTGGTCCAAGAGTGTTTATATTTTTAAGGATTTTAAAACGTATTGCAATTTACATTCCCACTGGCAATCTGTCAATGTACTCACTCATTCTGACGAGTACCAGGCAGTATTATTTTTAAAAAAGTTGATGGTTTGAGAGGTGGAAGGTAGCCTCTCAATGCCACATTTATTTCACCACTTTTGTAAAATTGCCTTTTTATGTCTTTTCCCTGTACGTTTTTCTTTTGGGGGACTTTATCATTATTAATTTGCAAGCACTCTTAATGTATATGTATTATTTGTATATGTAATCAGTGTTAATTATATGATACATAATTATAATTACTATATATTAATTACTATTTTATATATTATATAATTACTATATAGTAACTACATAATTATGTAATTACTATATATCAATGATATATATTATATATGCACATGTACATATGTGTGTGTGCGTGTGTGTGTGTGTGGGGTATACAGTACGAATCTTTCTTCCAAGCACAAGGACTCATGTTCCTGCATTAGTACTTGGCGGTCAGACTCGCTTTGAGAACACGCAGATATTGTGTGGTCCACACCTGCAGTTGCCAGCCTGTCACGTGGTTTTGGCAGGGAGAGTAGGTGGATGGTACCCTCCTACCATGTGAGAGGAGAATCCTTGGGGTCCCCAGGCCGCTCCCTTTCTCAAGGGTCCTATGCTCTGTCATTAGGAATCAGCTCCTCTTCTAGTCTGTTAATTGTGCAAAATCTCCAGGTCAGAGGACCTCACTAAAGAGGTTTGTGTTGGGGTAATGACGGCTCAAGAGACTCTTACTAGGGGAGGCCTGTGAGGACAGTGGGGGCCTTGAGGGCTCTGCAGGAAGGAGAGGCCTGACCTACCCTTGTGGCGAGGTCAAGAGCAAGCTTTCCTTGGAGGGCTCCCGACAAAACCTGTCTCTGAGGATGGACGTTTCTGGGCCAAGGGGAGACATCCACTTCTGGTTCAGACTGGGCAGGGAGAAGGCTTTGGCAGTTGTCCTCCGCCCTGGTGATCTTCCCCAGGGGACCATCTGTACGGACAGTGAGTGGAGGCCAGGGGAGCGGCGTGCTCTGTGTGTGCGGGACAGTCCCACCCAACGAGGAGCCGCCCTGAACAGCAGTAACAGCCCCCGGAGAAACGGCATGTGCGGCTCCCACGCTGGCCTGCGACCTGACTGCGGGGACTCTGGAATGGTCACTCAGAGCTGCTCTAGAATAGGCAGCTGTAGGGTGTGGGCTGGGCACCGAGTTAGGTGATTTATTAAGCTCATTTGATTGCCTGTTTTAGGAAAAGAAACTCTTGAGAGCCCCCAAGAGGAAGTAATTGGCTGGAAGCCACAAGCTCTTTAGTGGCAGAGTTGGGTCCAGACCATGTCTGCCCTGACCCCCTACCTTGAGTGTGGTCTGAGACAAACCACAGTGGACTTTACTTCTGCCAGAGCTTTGGGATTAGTCTGTCGCCTTGAAGGAGAGAGATCTGGGGGTTTCCCAGGTCAGCTGAGCCAGCGCAGGCTGGGGCAAAATCAGAAAGAGGCGACCATTGCCTCGGCTTCCAGGAGGACGATCAGGCAGGAGAAACAAGGCTTGTTCGTCTGCCTCCCGCTGGGGGCTCCTGTTCCGTTCTCCGCCCCCCTGTGTTGCAGGGCAAATGGTTCTGCGTCCTCTTTAGGTCGTTTCCTCAGGTCGTGAGATCAGGCATGAACGGGTTCTAGAATCACACACGACTGTGAGGCTGCATGCCGGCTGACTGTCGCCAAGGCAGAGGGAGAGTTTCATTCCCAGGAAACCGTTGAACTTACGGTTACAGCAAGTGGCCATAATGGTTAGCAGAGTGAATGGTCGGGGGGGCCGGGGCGGGAGGGAAGAGCTGTAGTACCATCATCGTTCCTTGTCTTCTGGGGTTTGGATGTCCGCTTGGGTTCGTATCAAGTTAATTCACAGACTCTTACTTCCTCCATGAGGCTGCCTGAAAGACAGACATTACTCGCCTCTCCCTCCCCAGTGGAATATGTCTGCAAAGCCAAAGCACTTTTTACACCGCCCGAGTGAGCCTCATCGCTCTCTCTTGAAACTCATTTTGTAGATGAGGGAGCGGGGTTGGGGGAGGGCCTTGTTTCCCCCCTCGCCTCAGTGATGACCCCCAGGGTGTTTGAAGGACACTGGTGAGGTTGGTGGGGTGCACGGCGAAGAAGCTGCTTCCTTCAAACATCAACCTGGTGGAAAATTCTAGGCCTGTACTGAAGAGATGCTGCCCACAGAGGGATGCGTTTCCCATAGCAACTGCCCCCGACTGCCTTGCCCCTGGGGTTCTCTCCGTGGAGTTGTCCCAGAGGAGGAAAAACAAAGGCCCCTAGACAGCAATTGGAGGCCCAAGGGGCAGGAGCGGGGGTTCCCTGTCCCACTCTTGGCCAGGAGCTGGGAACCCCCACTGAGTGAGGGGGTCTGCGGGCGGATGCTCCTTTCAGAGAGGTTCTGGGGCGGGCAGGGTTCTGTGGGTGGCCAAGGCCAGGGTGACTGGGCCCTGGGGTGGGGACCACTCTCCGGCCCAGCGCAGAGGCCCCTGGCCTCCCTCGGTGCGTATGGCTGAGGACTCTCTCAGCCCAGACTGGTCCGGCGCTCTCTTGGCCAAATGCTTTTTCCGTCTGGGTCAGGGCAAGGCCTTGGCATTGTACACCTGGTTGGGGATGAAGAAGGGGAACAGAGAACCGAGTGAGAATCCAAGGTGAAATATTCCACAGCCACCTGTCAGCGCCACTTGGCCTAATTCCCTCTTCCTCTCGTTTTTGGGCAGACCGGAGCAGAGCGGGGTGCAGCGGGGTGCGGAATGAGAGGTCATGCCACAGTCTCTGCTCTGCCACGCAGCTCCCCTCTTTATTCCCCTTTCTGCATCTTGGGCGACTCACTTCACGTCTCTGAGCCTCAGGTTCCTTGTACGTGGAATAGGGAGCATGATCCTTAGTCGCAGAGCTGCGGTGAGGGTGAGGTAGAGCGGCGCAGGAGAAGATTGCTTTGCTAACTGTCAAATGTCTTTAAAATGCTTTTTGCCGTTAGAGAAAACTTAACTGTGGTTGAGACTTGCGTACCCCTCTTCCCAGCATTGTACTTCCCTAAAGGGAAGTCGCGTCTTTAGCTGGGGAATGAGGCTGTCACAGTGCGGTTGTGATTGCCAGCCAGCGGGCGGACTGCACAGTCGTAGGGCGCTCGTCAGCTGAGAGGCTGCGTTTGTCCTGGGCTTTGGAGTCACATGGTCTCATCGCGCTGCCCAGGTAAGTCATCCAGCGTCTCTGAGCCTCAGTTTCTTTCTCGGAGGAAATGAGGCTGGTAACGCCTTCGCTGTGGGTGCACCTCAGCCAGGGGAGCAGAGGGCCGTGCACAGGGCCTGGCTGTCAGTTGTGCGTGTTTGCTGGCGGGAGTGGGCGAGGGTCCGTGGCGCTGTCCTGAGGTCTGCGGTTTCGCTCTGGGGAGGCTCGCAGGTGGGTCAGCGCTGGCCTGCACGGCCCTGTATGCCCATGCTGTCCTCTGACACTGCATTGGGCACCATAGGCCACACAGCATGCCTGGCATGTCTCCCCAGCCCCGCGGACCTGGGCAGAGTCCACGGGGGGCTGTGGGGAAGCCCGGGTGTTGGGACAGCAGTGCCACAGCTATGACCTTCTGAACCTGGCTTGGGGGATCTGGCCTGGGACCCAACAGGAAGAGGGGACCAGGATGGTTAAATTGGACTTAGGAATGTCCAGAATATAACAGGTTCTGGAGTCAGACTCTTGGGGTTCAAATCCTGAACCCCATCTTTTATTGTGAACTTGGTTGGACAGGTGACATCACATGGCCCAGTTCAGTTTCCTACATTGTATGATGGGCGTAATGAACAGCATCTACCCTGCTGAGCGGGGTAATTGAATGGTATAAAGCGAGCAGAGCTCCTAGCAAGGCCGACTTCTCTGCTGGACGCTGCAGGCGCAGTGCCCAGGGCCCACCATATTTTTAGGAGCCAATAAAAGAATTAAAGAATGAACTTTCAGATTGAATACAATGTTTTAATTTGTAACATTAATATTTTTCATACCAATGCCAGCCTAGAAAACATTTTTAAAAGCTTTAAAAAATTATTTTATGGAGGATAGGGCTGCAAAAGCCAAAGCGTCCAGGGCCCATGAAAATCATAATACGGCTCGAGCTTCTAGTGCAGGTCCCGGCACGTGTTAGGCATGCAAAATGGTCAGCTATTTGTCATAGACTGTTTGGGCTGCTCTACCCAAAACACCGTGGACTGGGCAGCTTATCAGCAGCAGACGTTTATTTCTTCCAGTTCTGAAGGCTCAAGGTGCTGGCAGAGTCAGCAGATTCTGGCGAAGGCCAGCTTCCCAGTTCAGAGCGGGTCACCTTCTCCCCATGTGCTCACATGGTGGAAGGGTGAGAGATCTTTCCGGAGTGTCTTTTATAAGGGCACTAATCCCATTCCCGAGGGCCCCACCCTTATGGTCTAATCACCTCCCAAAGGCCTTACCTCCAAACACGATCACGCTGGGGACTAGGTTTCAACCCATATATGAACTCTGGGGGCACACAAACGTTGAGTCTGTAGCATGGTTACTATTGGAATTAATAAACATTTGCCGGACAGGCCCTGTAGAAAGGCAGGGGTAACCGTGGGGATGGGAGGGAAATGCACAGTGTCGTGGAAAGCACAGGACTGGTGTCAGAATCAGGAGAGGGGGTTAGGTCCTTACTAACTTGCTCTTTCATCCTGGGTGGGTCACTTAACGTGGGTCTTGGTTTCTCCGTCCATAAATGGACTGGTTGGGTAAGGACGTCTCTCTGGTTCCTGCCGCCCCCAGAAGGAGGTGAGCATTCACTTCTGAAGGCCGCTGTAGGTGTCCCAGAGCGGGAAGGTGCAGGGGAATGGCTCAGGGCAGCACACAGGGAGTTGCTGGTGGAAGATGCTTTGCAGACTTCAGAGCAAAGTGAAGGCACATTGGATGAGGGATCAGTTCCGGGCTCAGAGTTGAAATTGTTTTTGATTCAGTCGACTAGATTTTGTTAAGTAGACAACTTTGTACGGTGATTCTCACTTACAGGGGAATTTGATAATGTAAGATGATAGAAAATATATGTGTTTGTCTTTGCCCCCGGTTCCTGGCCCAGAACTCCTGAAACCTTGTAATTTCCAAAGTGACGCTAGGGCACTAGGAACATCTTTTGATGTCCCCAACTCCACGGGGACAGAAGCTCTGGGGCTCGGAGCCCTCCCAGGTCTCTCCTTGTGTTCAGTATTCTTTATCATCTCCGTTAATAAACTGGTAAGGGTAAGTGTTTTTCTGAGTTCTTGAGATATTCTAGGAAATAATCCTAGAGGGGAGGGGAGGAGGTTGCAGGAGCCTCTTTTTTACAGCAAATCGGACAGAAGTTGTGGGGACCTGGGGACCTCCTACTTGCGATTGGCATCTGCAGTGGGGGGCAGTGGCTCGTGTGACCGAACCCTTAACCTGTGGGATCTGATGCTGTCTCCAGGTAGACAGTGTTAGAGGTGAGGTAAATTGTGGGACCCCCAGCTGGTGAGCAGAGCTGACAGAAGTGACGTGTATGAGGAATAAAGGCAGAGGGACTGGATGTCTTTCTAATATAGATAATCAATGAGCTAGACTCAAGGAACGAACCAAAATGTCAATGCCTGGGCCTTCCAGCCTTTTCCCTTTATGACACCAAATTCCAGTGGCAAATGGGGGAATGGTGGAACTTTCTGAGTGTTTCTGCTTGTCTGCTGGGTTAGCTCCCATTCTGATGTTATATGAAGCTTTTATGACTTTGATTCTTGTTGTTAGATTGGTTCGTTATGAGTAATAAATGTGATTATACATCATGGTTATGGAAGCACCTTGCATGGACTCTGCTTGCTGGGTTTGAGAGGCCGTATGTATAGAGGTTAAGAGATGAGTTCTGGAGCTTGATTACCTTGGATTGAATTTTTGGCTTCACAGTTTATTAGCTGTGTGATCTTGAACAAGTGTCTTAACCTCTCTGTGTTTCA
Source organism: Rousettus aegyptiacus (assembly GCF_014176215.1). Taxonomy (NCBI): domain Eukaryota; kingdom Metazoa; phylum Chordata; class Mammalia; order Chiroptera; family Pteropodidae; genus Rousettus; species Rousettus aegyptiacus. The sequence goes on along the minus strand of NW_023416288.1, from coordinate 38,650,751 downwards.
TTGTGTTCATCTGTTAAATGAAGATAATTATATTACCCGTCTCTTAGGGTTTTGGAGGATTAAGTGAGTTAATGTACAACAAGCACTTGAAACAGCACCTGATGTATGTAGTTAACCTCTATATAAATATTTGTTATAATATTATTTTCATAATATGATATATTTATAATATATGCACACAATATATTTACATAATCGTAATATTATTAACATGAAAATAATAATAACCAACTCTGAGATTTGCTTGATCAAACATCCACACGTACCGTTCCTTAGAGAGTTGTAAGGATGACCTTGGTTTTCTGCTTTCTGTTGTTCAAAACTGGCCCTCCTCGCCAAAAGGGGTTCACTTTTATGTGCTTGGGCATCGGTATCTGATGTCGTACACTTGTTCTTGATGAATCCACGGTGGATCTCCAAACGTTCCCATCTCCGCAACCAGCCAGTCATCTTTTAGGGTTCAGTGCGTCACTCGCGATGGCTTCGTAAAGTGAGCCGCTAACTGCCAGGCCCTTTTTAGATGCTTAGCCCTGCGACGCCAGGACGCTCGGGGGAAGGAAGGTAATGCGGAAGACCTGGGCTCCAGACCCCATTCTGGCAGCTCCGGTCCCCGTGACTCTGGAAAGGTCGTTGGTCTCCTTGGGCCTCAGGTCCCTCCTTTGTCAATGGGGACAGCACTTCCTTCTTTGCTGTGCTGTTGGCAGCGTTCTGTAGGATGAGTCGTCTAGGAACCCCGCACACTTCCGGTGCCCAACAATTGGTACTGTTGGTTGCGATGATGGAGAGGCTCTGAAATCAGGGAGCGGGCAAGTCTCCCAGACCCACAGCTGCTTCCCTGGATGGCGCTCACCAGCTTGGCCCCTGGCTGCCTCCCGCAGCCCCTGACCAGCCACTTATGTCAAGTGCTGGCGCAGCTGCAAGGCTGTCTTTGTTTTAGTGTAGGGTTTCCAACCAGGCTGGGGGTCTGGAGCGCCGGCCTCGGCCCAGCCGAGGGCGTCCAGCTGGGTCTGGGTAATTGGTGCCAGCTGCTCCGGGGAGAGCTGGTTGGCACTTCCTGTGCTGCTTGGCAGGCAGGCTCTGGAGTAGGGCCGGAGCTTGGCCTGGGAACCAGGCCTTGGCTTCCCCGAGGGGCCCCGGGGTGTGGGGTGGGGGGCTTGGATGCACAGTTGCTGGAAGTTGGTTTTTACGCATCAGAGGGCAATATCTGCTGGACAGAGGTCTAAACCACTCAAGACTGCATCCATGAGTATTCATTGTCCACGTCTGCCGCTGCCGAGATTCGCTTCTCTGAGAGGATCACATGAACTGGTTCACCAACTTCTGCCTTTTCTCGCTTCTGCAGATAGCTGGGCTTTCTCTCTTCTTCATGACAGAATAGAGCAGCTCAGGTGTGATTCCATGGGCTTGGAGAAGAATATAAAGATCAGCTATCTTGGACTTATATCACTAGTAACTACCACCATTTGTTTAGCATTAAAGAAAGAGATTTTTGTAGATAGTCTAATTCCACTTTTACAAGTGGGGTTATAGATGGAGCAGTTACTGGTGAGCGAGGGTTTCAGAGTAGGTCTTCGGAGTTCAAGTCCAGCGTTCGTTCTTTTTTTGTTTTTTTATTACTATTGTTATTGGGGAGTTGGAATGCTGTATTGGACCTGCTGAATTATATAGTTTATTCATCAGACGTCTTGACTATTGGAGAGCATCTCAAAGAATTCTTGCAGAGCATAAAAGTGGAAAAACTAACCTTTCTTTACTTTTGAAGAAACCGGAAGTTGAACTGCTGAGCTCTGATGTTTACCACTTATAAGATACCTGGCTAGTCTCTTTACCTTTCTGATTCTGAATTATCATATCTGTAATGACGTAACATATGTAAATGCTGGCCTAGCGATGAGACTGTCCCAGGTGCCTGTACATCTTAGCTCCTTTCCCTCTGTTTTTTCCTTCCTTACTTCCTGCCAAACCGGAAGGCCTTTCGGCTGTCTTAGATGTTCACCCTGGAATCACAAAGTAGGGGAGCCCTGCAGCCCCTCACAGCTTCATCTAGCTCTCTGAGAGGTCCCAGGAGAAAGCTGGCATTGTTTTACCTTAACTCTTGGGCGCAGGAAGCCCAAATTAAGGCAGTAGGATTCGGGCGGCACGTGAGAACGTGGCTGGAGTTCTGTTTTAAAGTCATTAATCTACAATTTCCAAGAAAGGCTCGTGGTGTCTTGTGACTCGTCTTTCCTTAACAGTTAGAAGTTACTTTGGATTTTCAGATGTTATCAGTGTGGAAGGGGATGATCCCGTGTCTCTCAAGACCAGCAGGGCTCTGCACAGAACCAGGTCCTGGCCATCCATCCGCCGCACCCCAGAGAGACGAAACTCTCCAACGAGATGCACGTTCCTCATTTCTCATCTGGGTCATTCACGAGGCAGCGAGAAGGTTGAAAAGATGCAGAATTTAGGCCGGTGGTGTAAGACCGCGAGGTTTGGTCTTAGTGACTGTTTCAGGCGGGCTGTTTTCAGGGGCGATCATGCAGCCGTTGTGCGGGCTGTTCCCCCATGTCGATGATAACAATAAGAAGGTTTTACCGCTGGCGAAGCACCTTCCCAAACATCATCTCGTTCGATCCTGCCAACGACCCCGCAGGACTTCTGAGCAGCTCCCTTTTACAGATGGGAGGACTGGGGCTTCGAGAAGTCAAAGTGACTAGTCTCAGAGCCGTGACTCGGATCCCGTTTCCACGTTTCGGAAAGCTCAGGCCTCTGGACCAGAAATCTGGGAACCATTTTGGGTTCTTTGTCCTGCGTCCGCACCTCCACCGCACCTCATCGGTCGTCAAGTCCCGTAGGTTTTCTTCTCTAAACTTTCCTGTTCATATATCCCTCCTCTCTCATTTGCCTCAGTTCAGACCCCTCCCCCACCCCGCCTTCTCTCACTGAGTCTCTTCGATCTTGCTGGGTGGTCTCGCTACCTCCCAACTTGCCTGCCCTCCGAACGTCTCTCGACACGGCAGCTGGAATGTTCTTTTGGAACACACAACCGGTCCTGCTGCCTTCTACTTTAAAACCATCTCGTTGCTGGCAGGATCAAGCCTCGCAGGCTCTCCGCGCTCTGGCAGCCTTTGCTTTTCCCTAGGCTCACACTTTGTGGTATCCTGGCCTGCCATGGATTGTCATCCGTCACTTAGAGTTTCTGGTATTGTTTTAGGCACAAGGGATACGACAAGAGTGTAAGTGACCAGCCCGGCAGAGCCCAGGTGTTAGCGGCATAACTGCTGCACCCTCTGGTGGAGTGACCAGGGTGCCGTGTGAGTCCCGGATAGCGGGACAGAACTGAGTCTGGAGGATCGGGGCGGGCTCCCCTGGTGAATGGGATGAAGGAGCATCCAGGTGGGGTGGACAGCCTGTGCAAAGGCCCTGTGGCTGGAGGGTGGTTAGAGGAGAAACATGGGTCAAGGAGAGGCTGCAGAGGGGGGCAGGAGTTCCTTAGGCCAGCCTAAGGGTTTTGGCCTTTTTCTCAAGAGCAGCGTAAGGCAGTGAACGGTTTTAAGAGAAGTGGCGTGATCAGGTTTGTGCTCACAAAAGCGCACTCTGGTTGTACACTGTGGCGTATCCGTCCGTGATGTTTGTTGACCGGCCCTGCCATCGTGGAATAACTGGGTGTTACGGTGTGTGCGGCGTTCCTCCTCCCCCGTCTGGGCCTTCCTATGTCCTTCTGGGTATTCATTCTCTTTTTGGAACAAACCAGACAAACTTTCAGGCTGCCAGAAAGGCAAGTGGTCCGTGGGGGCCGGAGGCTCGCTTGATTTTCCTAATTACGTAGTTCATTTGTTAAGAAAATGAAGATAAGGTTATTAATTTCTTTCTTTCTTTCTTTCTTTTTTTTTGCCTGTAAAAATGATCCATGTTTATTTTAGGAACTCAGGAAAGGACACCTCATTTTTCAGAGATGATCTCTGTCAATATTTAGGTGAACGCGTTTCCGTGTTTTTGTTTATTTTAGGTTCACGTAATAGTCTATTGCAGTTTTATACTTAAACGGGACCCACCTATGTTGTTCTGTTACCTGCATATTAAAACCTAGTTGTACGTATGGGCATTTGAAACTACTCAGCTTGCCGTCTCTCTTGGTGCCTAAGCCCTCTTTCCTGCTCATCTCAGCTTCCCTAATCCTGAGCCCCCAGAGACCAGGTGAGACTTATCCGAGCCTTTCACAGCCTGGTCTATTTGGGCAGCACCGTCTCCCCCACTACACACACGCACAGTTTGTATACAAACAGACACCCCCATACTCCCACGTATACTTTCCCTCTGTGTAATTGAGCATTTGCTATTTGCCAGGCACTATTCTAATGGCTTTGAAAGCACTAGCTCATTTGATTTCCTATTTTCTCATGAGAAGAACAAAGGCACCTGCCCGAGAAAGTGCCGAAACCGGGACTTGAACTCAGGGCATCTGAAGCTACAGTGGTTCTGTGTGAGCCTGATTGTGCATGGGAGGTGTCAGGGACATGCCTTACGCTGGTGGGACATGCCCAAGGTACAAATTCAAAGCACTCTTGGGACTTCCGGCACCTCCCCTTAGCCTCCCAGGGAGAGAGCTATGGCCTTGTATAAGGGAGGCAAAGTGGGTATGAAGGTGTTAGGACCAGAACATTTCTGATCATTCGTTTCAACCGATAGCTCAGTTGGTCACTCATTCACTTAATTCATTCTCTTAAGAACGTTTCCCAGGTGCCCAATGACTGCCCTGCAAATATAAGGAGACCTTAGAATTAGAGGACTTTCTCATTTTCTAGGAATGTGTGGGCTTATGGGAAGACTGATATTAAAGAATAGCATTTCTGGGCCGGGCGTTGTTTGAAGGATTTATGAAGCCCGAGGGTCACGGGCGGGAAGGTCTCGCTGGTGGGGTGCGAACGGCGGCTTGCCCTCCCCTTCCCTTAATTCAATTTTATTGAGGTTTCATTTACATACCATAAAATCCACCCATTTTCAAAGTACAAGTCATGATTTTTAACAAATCTGCAGTTGTGCAATCATCACCATGTGTAACTACGTCATCGTTTTATTTCGAATAGTGTCCATTATATTGATATATATATATATATATATATATATATTTTTTTTTTGTCCATTCACCAACTGATGGATGCAGGTCGTTTCCATTTTTTTGGATATTCTAAATAACGCTGCTTCAAACATTCATGTACGAGTCTGTGTGTGGACACGTGTTTTCACTCTCTTGGTAGGTTGCTAGGAGCGGAATTGCCAGGTTGCATAGAGAATTAGAGTTCGTAACTTTTGCAGAACTCCCAAACTGTTTTCCAAAGTGGCTGTGCCATTTTAACAATCCCTCCAGCAATGTATGAGTGTCTCCGAACTGAGTTTTAAAGAAGTAGGAATTATCTAGGTCAGAGGTTTTCCAAGTACTGGGATGCCTATGAAGATTCCTGGGCCCACGCCTTGGAGATCCTGATTCTATAGTTACGGGATGGAGCCCACGGGTGTGAGTTTTTAGAAAGCTCTCTCAGTGACACTGATGTGCGACTTTGTTTGGGAATCGCGGAACTGGATAGGTTGAGGGTGGCGTGAGTAGGGGAGAGATTTTGGGGGCGCTCTAGGTACAGCACGTGTAAGAGCGCCATGATGTGTTCTTGTTGTGGTCAGCAGTAGGAGTGGCCGGAGAGAGAGGCCAGTAAGGACACCTTGGCACTGGTCCTGTCAAGACCTACCGAGGGACCAATTAATTATTCGACTTTTCCATCTAGTTTTCTGTGAAATGTTTTAAAGGGGAAAGTCACTTTTTTGAGCTCAGGGTACTAGGTTCAGAGCTTTATATTTAATTTTCAGCAACCCTTTTTTTACTCATTATTCTCAGTTTACAGGTGAGGAAACTGAGGCTCGGGCGATGAAGTAAGTGACAGGGCGGGGACTAGAAACGGGGTCTGTCTGCTCTATGAAAGCAGCTTGACCTCTGCGCGAGCGGGGCCTTGGGATTTCTTGTCCCGTGTTGGTGAATTCATTACACGTGCAGATAATGCAACTGATTCTCCGCTTGCTGTGCGGTTCCTGTTGTCTGCTCTTTTCCGTGGGTTAGAGAAGTATCAGGCTTTCTCTCGTGGAAATGACAATAGTCATAAACATTCTGAGAGATGCAATATCAGGCTCCCGAGTTAAACACCTTGAGGCTTGCGTTTTATGCCTGCTTCAGTGAGCCCTCTGGCTGCTTGTCCCCTCCCGGTCCCTGTTGATCGAGGCTGCATTTATGGCAGTCCCGACACTTGACCCTGGACCTCTGGAGGTTGTCGGCTGAGCCCTCCGGAACTGGGAGATGCAGCCTGTCTGTGAGTCAGGAGCCGAAGTCCTGCGGGTCGGGCTGTTTTCAGAGTTGGGTGCATGATGAAGGGAAACCTGTGGTCATTACCGAGCAGATGCCCTAATGAGGTGTCTGCTGAACTTCCAGCTGGCAGTGCGAGCTCCGCGCTGGGACGAGGACGTTGCAGTCACCGGATCATTATGTGACATCACATCCTCCCCTTGTTGTCATAGCAGCTGTAATCATCCCGTTGAAAGGGTCCCTCAGGGTGATGGCAAGCCACGTCTTTTTCCATTAAAGGGAATCCATGGTCCTTTCTTTCATGCTAAGGAGAAAGAAAGCTAGCATATTAATGCGTTTGAAAGGAGAAAAAGTACAACAGTTTTCAGCATGATATTAATACTATTGTTGTTATTAACAATTATTATGCAAGTTATACATGGTGATTGCGGAAAATTTGTAAAATAAAGGCTGGTGAGAAGAACAAACTCTTACTTGTAATATCAACATGTGTAGAGACTCATCATTAACATCATATAACATGATAAGTATATTTTTTCCACTTGAGTTTTAACACATATGTGCATTCATTATTATTTTTTCAAATATAAGACCATTGCTGTACTGTTGTTCACTTTTTTCCCAATGTAACAAATGTATAATTATTATTGTTTCATGGCAATGGTCTTTTTCAGCAGTTTTTAAGGTACCATGGTTTATTTAGCTGATCTTTATTGTTGGATGTTTTAAGTTCTTTCTGCGTTCTTGCTGCACCAAATACCACTTGGCGACTATCATTGCTTCTATATGTTTATAAATCCTTTTTGCCTTAGGATAAATTTTTAGATGTGAAATTATTGGGTAGAAAGAGTTGAATATTTTTGAAGCATTTGAAATATATATTTAACCCCTCTATGTTGAACCAGTTTTCTGTTCCGCACATAAAGTATGAATTTGTCTGTTGACCCTTACTTATATCGGATCTCAACCGTTAAAAAAGTTGTAATTTGATAGGTCAAAAAATGGTATAGCTCTCTTCTGTTCATTTATTTGATTATTTGTGAGTTTGAACCTTTTTTCTGATGCGTTGTTTCTTTTATAAATAACATCTATGTTTCTTTTATAAATAAGAGTCATTTTTCTATTGTGGTTTTGTCTAATTTATATAAATTTTATATAATAAGACTATTAGGCTTGCTGCAAATAATTTTCAGCATTTGTAAATGTGCCTTTGAACCTCGTTTGATGTTCGGACATTGAATTTTAGAATAAGCCAATCTTTTTTTCATTTACGATGTATGTTTAGGAGAACCCACACTGAAGAGATTATGAAAATATGCTTTATTTTTTTCTTCTAGTCCTTTAAAGTCTTATTTTTATAAAATCTTTAATTGAAATCTTTTAATTCATGTAAAATTTATTTTGTAATGAGGTAGAGACTTAATTTTGTTTCCCCTCTAAATTCATTCATTTTTCCCTGTACTGATTGGAAACATTTATTTCATAATGTGATAAATAACTGCATACATACACACATCTGGGTCTCCTTGTAAAATTTCTGTTTCTTCTATTAGTCAGTCTTTTCTTAAGCTAGTGTGATGCTATTTAGTTATTGTAGTTTTGCGATACATTTTAATATCCAATACGGCAAGGCTGTACTCATTCACCTTTAAAATATTCTTGGTTATTTTTGTTTATTTTCTTCTTGATGGACTTTAAATTTGTCAGTTTGCATTCAAAAGTCTTTAGGATTTTTGACAGGGTTGTAGTTAAGAGCATGACTTAGCAACTTCCTATGTGGTTCAGTTCTAAACATATCTTAAAAAATGTTCCATGGGCACTGAAAAATAGAGCATATTTTCTATTTTCATGTGTATCATTCAATATATTAAATTAATTAAATTGTTATAATTATATACTCTGTACTAATTATCCATGTTAGTAATTATATTAATATCATTATTCAGGTTTTCTCTATTTTTTTTACTAATTGACCCTATGAAGACTATGTGTTTATTAAAGCTTTCTCATTATTATGTTTTCTTCTTGTAAATTTCTCTTCGTATGTCAGTTTTAGCTTTATATATATTTTGGTACACTATAACTTATGTTGAGAATTATATGCTCACTGTCAATTTTTCTCTTTTTCAATATAAGTGTTTCTCTTTTTTTTGTTTTGGTATGTGGAGTGTATTTTCTTACTTGTTATCTTTTCCAGTATTTGGAAGGCATGTATTATATACATTTCATCTTTCAAAAGCTTCTTTAACCAGTTTCTTCAGATTGTCAGAGCCAACTGTGAAATAATGGCTCCTTTGGTGATGAGGTGCTTAACACGCTTTTACTCATTTTACCCACTTCTTAGGCTACGTTGATATAATCTTGGGTTTAAAAATAAATACAAATGGTTTTTATATTATTTTTAGCAGTCTCGATTTTTCCTTTTGGGTAAGTTTTTATATTTGATTTTGGATTCTTAAACTATGTGATGGTTAATTGGCAGTACAAATTGACTATTGGCCAAAATAGTCATGGAGATGTAAAGCACAGCATAAGGAATATAGTCAATAATATTGTAATAACTATGTTCGGTGCCCGGTGGATTAATTGAAGGGATCACTTTGTAAGTTATAGAAATGTCGACCACTATTCTGTGTACCTGAAACTAATGTAACTCTATCTACTATAATCGAAAAATAAAAAGAAATTACAAAAGAAAGATCATGAGACTTCCAAAACTGTGAGCCAATTCCTCTTACATATATCTATACTTGTTTATGTCTGTCTGTCTGTCTATCTCCATATCTTTCTCTCCATCCATCCATCCACCCATCCATCCATCCTACCGATTCTATTTCTCTAGAGAACTCTAATACAAATAGCTTTATTGAGGTATAATTTACCATAAAATTAACCTACTTTAAGTATATAATTAAATGATTTTTAGTAAATTTACAGAATTGTGCCACCATCACTACCGTCCAGTTTTAAACACTTTCATCACCCCAAAAGAACCCCATGCCCATTCTCAGCCCTTGAATATAGTTTCCTAGCCAACTTTCTCCAGTCGTTTAATCTCTTTTAACTATGTAGTTTTATTTCTCACTATTCATCACTTTCGTGCCTCCCTGGAACTCTTCATTTTTAGATTGCTGGGTTACACATGCAAGAAACTTTCTTGAAGCTCCTGTGTATTTTAAGAGCTCATGTATCTGAAAGTCTTTTTCTAAAATAGCAGATAAATCAGTGACGTAGAATGGCTAAATGGTAACATTTTCTTTCTTCAAAATTCTGCAGCCATTGATTTAGTATCTCCTTAGGTCTAGCCTAGCTTTGGAGAAATCTGCCATCTAACTGATTTTTCATACTTTTCAGGCAACCTGATTTTTCCTCTACGGTGCTTATGTTTTTTTGTCGTTGTTGTTTTAATTAAAGAAAATTTATTGTTGTAGTTAAATAGTTTTGCGAGCATGCGGGTAGATGTAGGTCTCTTTTAATTGTATTTTAAAGAAGACCAGAGGCCCATTTGATCCGCTTATCCAGCTTTCCTTTCGGTTAGGAATGGTTTCTTCTCTTCTATCTGATCTCCACGTCTTTTCCATTTATTCTGAATTCTCCTTCGCCAACAGCCCTTATCCCTGTAGCTACTCTCTATTCTGTTTTCCACAACTAGAATCGCTTTTATTTCCATATGCTTTCTCTCTAATTTTTCTTTGATTTGACCTCTAAACGGACTTCCCGCAGCATCTATCCAGTTCCTCAGCTGTTTCCAATGCATATATTAATCACTTCTACTATTGCATTCTTGTTTCTTGGATTCTTCTTTCTCTTCTGCATATGTTTTATCTATCATCTATCTGTATATCTATCATCATCATCATGATCATCATCACCATCTATATCTATCATCCATCTTATCTATCTATCTATCTATCTATCTATCTATCTATCTATCTATCATCTATCTATTATCTATCTATCTATCATCTATTATCTATCTATCTATCTATCTATCTATCATCTATTATCTATCTATCTATCTATCATCATCATCATCATCATCATCATCTGTCTACCTATCTATCATCTATCTATTTTTTATTTTCCCCATAGTCCAGTTACCTTATTGTGTTTGGGGCATGTCGATGTGCAGTGCTCCCGGTCTAATTTCCTGTTTCCACGAGGCCATTACCTGATGAGTCTTGCTCTACTAAGGTGGCATCTCTTTCTCCTCCCAGTGCCTGATTCTCTGCTGCTCTAAACATGAACGAGCCGCCGTGACCAGTGTGCATTGCTGTCAGGGTCCATCGTGATAATGAATTGCCTTTCTCTATGAGGAATGTACTGTGCTATCATCCAGTCTCTTCTCACCCACATTAATGTATTTTCTCGAATTCGTGGTTTCTGCTTAGAGAGGGAAGGGAAGGAGCTGGAGACGAGGATAAGGGACTAGAACCTGAGGCTGAGAGATGTAAGGGGCCGTTTGCAACATCTTTCTTTCTCTCGGTCTCTCTCTCTTTGGTCTCTGTTTCATTCATCAAAGCCGGGCAGTGTCAGGAGCAGAAGTCTCAACAGCTGTCATTTTAATCCGCTGCCATCTAGTCCATAATCCTCGTCAGTCGCTCCCAGGTTCTGGTATTGGCTGTGGTTAGTTTTAGTGCCGTTATAGCTTTTCATCTTTTTCTGTTTCTTCTTTGTATTCATGAGAACGCAAAAATGTCTGCACTGGGGACTTGTGGCTTTATACCATATTGGGCTAGAAGCATTATTTAATTTTCTAAGGCTTGTGTCAAAAAATTTAAATGCCTGTTGGCATTTTGTCAGGACTTTGTAATAAAAGTGAGGTTTATAGAGGATTAAAAAAATAACTATTTATATCTGAGTAGTGTCATATGCTGCCTTGTGTGGGAAAACTTGGCATGTAGCCAGTTTTTAAGTGATGTGGGATGTAGGGATTTTTTTTTTTTTTTTTTTTTTAAGAATGAGTCCAAAAGGAGAGAACAGCAAACAACTGTTTTATAAAAGCCAGGGTTTTGTTTTTTTCTCTGCTAACCAAAGCCTCATTTTGCGGTTCTTTTTTTTTCTCCAGTGGTGGTCGTAGTGGTTATAATAATAGCAACTGACGTTTGCCGAGTGGTTCTCGGGGACCGGGTATCATGTTAAGGCTTCGCATGTAGTGGCTCATTTAATTCTCGCAACAACCCTGTGAGATAGTTATTGCTATTAGTATTACTGTTCCCACAGAAAGGTAAAACGATTTGCTTAAGATCTCACGGCTTACAAGTGGCAGGGCCAGGGTCGGAATCCAAGCCACCTGGTCCTGGAGGCCCAACTCCTGAGCATCACACAGCATGTCTCTCAAAATAGCTGCTACTCAACCCTCCTCTTAGGTCCCCAGGTTCCACTTACCCCCTGACTCTAGGATTTAATGTCTATCTGCTTTTGCATTAAAATGCCTCTCACTTGTGTTAACAGAAGAAGTGAAGGTGATGTTTGGGATGTTGAAACATTTTTTTTCTTTCTTGTTTTTTTGAGTTATGGTTAGATGCCAGTTAATATCTAGGTAGGAAAAGACACAGGTTCATACAAGTCCTGTTTACACTCGTTTTTGTTGGTTCTAATACTTTTTTTCTTGTCTTTGCCTCATTTTTCTTTGCTGAAAAAGGGGTCTGACGATAATATCTATTTCTTAGGGTTACAGAGAAAACTGAAGAGCTAATAAATGTAGAGTACTTATAACAGTGCTCGGGACATAGCAAGTGGTTAATAAATCTAGCTATCGTTGATATTACTATTACTATTGTAATACCATTTTCTACTTTCATTATAGCCACTCATACCCTGAGTAAGTGAAAATACGTTTGCATTTTCACGAACTGGATGTCTCGCATTTCACAGTTAGGGTATGCCAACTCGACGAGCTGCCTTCTACGATGATTAGGTCTTAATGAGCGAGCATGGTTACGCACCAGGTCATCGTGTCAGTGAATTTGCTGGAGGTTTTCCACCCATTGCAAATGTCTTAGGCGCTCGGGTCAACTCAGGAGCAAGCAGCCTGTCAGCTCTCCGTGGGCTTGAGGGCTGTTGAGTGTGCACGTGCGCGCCACGAGGGGAGCTCTGCAGTGCATTCCGGGGCCTTCCCACCACCACCGCCCATTCCGGGAGCTGTGTGCAAGGGCGATCGAGGAAGACCTTTTTCCTTTTGTTTTCCCCAATGTTCCTGCCAGCTCGAAGGTAGGGAAACCTCAAGGCGAGAGGCTGGGGTACGGAAAGGGGGGTTGGAGGATTTTCACACGAGAAACGGTGACAGTCTCATTGAGCTGTTTTCCCGCTGTTGGCATTTCTGTGTTTGATGCTGAACTCTTACCCTGGAACATGTTTTCTCAGTTTTTGTTCAGCAGGATTCACTGCGGAAGTACCGAGTGTGGGCCACGGAGAGAGAGGCCGCTAGTGTGACTGGCTGTGCAGATTAGGTGCCGTGGGCGCTGGCACAAGCCTGCTTGGTTCGCTGGGCCCACTGACGTCGATGGGGACGGGTGTGGCCAAACGCAGAGAAGTTTTTAGTTAGCAGTTTTTTTTTTTCTTTCCTCATTTTAAACTCTGAAATACACATCAAGGTGTTCAAAGTCCTATCTGATGAAATATGTGAGCTGATTGTCTGCTAGGGGTAGAAAGGGGCCCAATACGGAAGGCGAACAACTTTTTAGAACCACATCCTGCCAAATGGAAGCACCTTGGCACTCGGGCAATGGAATTCTGGGTTTTAGTCCACCTCTAACTGCATGACTTCGAGCAATAATTGCTCCAAGCTGGGCTTAAGTTCTTTATCTATAAATTCAGGGAATATAATTTGATCACTGGTTTTGAGACAGTTTTGTAGAACCCTGTGGCCTAGTAGAGGCAATTTAGGAATCGGGTAGAAGTTTGGTTCCAAAGATCAGCTGTAAAATATATTTTTAAGTTTTAAAAAACTGTTGTATGTGTTCCCTTGTTTTATCAAATAGTCCTGTGTCTCAAACACATCAGCAATTGTAAACATGTTAATTTATGTTGTAAAATTAGCTACTTTTCTAGTGGGAGTTGGAATAAAGCTATTATTTCAATTTACTTGAAAAGTATCCTGAGAATGCGAGATGAGTAGCAAAGCTCATGTAGTTTGTTCCTACTTATAAGTACCAATCAGATTTTTTTTTGATTCTGTGTAACCAATACATGACAGAAAAATACACCGATGTAACACAAAACAATCATCCTTAACTCCCAGTTTGAAATTGTCATAGCCAACAAAATAGCATCTAATTGATCCCATTCACCCATTTTATAATAAATATAAAAGTTTTCACCTTTAAGTAAAATCATGATAATTAAATGCCACCGTATTTCTATTAGGGTTCTGTGCAAAGTTTTATTTGAATTAAAGGTTTGCTGCTAAACATGAGACATTGTCCTAGATGTTTCTAAGTGTCTTTCTATTCTAAAACCCTCTAAAGATGTAACTTTACCGTAAGCCTTCGTCTGGTCCTTGGGCGCGTGTTCGTTACTACGCAACTTTCCATTCCCTCTTCGATAATGAGAAGAGTGCTCACGTCATGTGTTGAGATCTGCAGAGAAGAGGCAGCAGCGGGAGCCGATGTACTAAGTACGTTGTTCTCCTCAGGGACCCGAAAAGGTGGTGATACTAGGAAGCCGTGTTTGGGACACTTTAACATTTGATTTCCATGAGCTACACTGCCACGACAGTTACTTTTGTTAATGAGTCAATTGGCTGCAGGCCGACTGCAGACGCAGCTGTGGCTACAGTGCCCACGCGATCAGTCGTGCTGGTCTGGGAAGGTTCTCGAGGATGTTCTTCTCTGGCCGTCACTGTGCCCATTTGTCCCCCCAATCTCTGATGTGAATGATGTCTTTATAACAAGCAAGGGCCCACAAGGAAAACCCAGCAGGTTCTGAACTCAAGTTCCGGCTCTCACTGTGATAACTCCGGGTCCACCGTGGCCGAGGAAATAGTTGTGGGGTGACCTTTGTCCTTCGATGTCGCCCCGACATACTTTCAGATGTACTGTAATTACAGGAAGTTCTCGGTTTATGTTTACACACTGGCTCAAAGCACAGGACCAAGATCTTATCAATTAATTTTTATGGCTGGCTTCGTTTTCCTCTGATGCGTTTCGCAAAGTGTCCCTTTTCATGGGACTCTCCGTGGCAGCCGGCACACCATCGGCCTCGGACCGCGCACCCTCTGCCCTGTGTCTCTTATTGCGACTACCGCGACTACTGTTCTTCTTTGTGACTAACATTATTTGTGTGCTGTGCTGGAAGAGTCACTTGCTTGGTATGCTCCACGCGTGATGTAGATTTTCCCATTGCCAGATATTAGGGCGTTTCCTGTTTAATAACCTGAAACACCCTTACGTCCGTGCGACAGAGGTTACTGATGAATTATTCCATACCCGATATCATAAGGTTAACCATGCATATAGTAGATGCTTGGTAAGTACGTGTTAAAATTGTAGCATTGATCTGTCTCCTTCTGCCCGATGTGTTCCTTGACGTTGTCGCATTTGACAAATAGCTTTGCCAATCTCAGCTTCTGTTCTCTAGCTCATTGCTGATCGGTGGCCATATGGCTGCCTCAGCAGTCCTCCCTGTAAATCTCATTGGCTGGAACTGGGTCACAGGCGCATTCTTAGACCCATCGCTGGCCTAGAAGAAGGTGCTTGTCGTTATTGACTTAGACCAATCACGACTCATTCCCTGGACTGGCTCTGCTACTGACCAGCCATACCGTCTCTAGACTGCATGGTGGTCTCGGCCACTCCCGCCCAGCCTTCTTATCGTCCCTCCACCACCCAGGTGAGACACTGGCATTGTGGTCAGAAGGCTCGTCCAGCCTTCGAGGCTCCCTCTCCGCTTTTACTCACAGGCATTGTACCTCGTTGCTTGTTCAGTCTTGTCTTGGCACCTGAGGACCAAGGCTAACCATTCATGGAGCGCATTCGCACCCCAGGGTTCGCTCTGCCTCGAATGCTCGTCCTCACAGCCAGCGCCATGGCATCATTCTGGTCTCTGCTCAAACGCCATATCTCAGGCCTGCCCTGATGGTTCTACCTAGAGTCCATTTCTCACCCCTGGTCATGTACCTTGCCTACCACGTCGCAGATTTAAATTTTTCATAGCCTTCTGAATGCTTTTTATTTGCCAAACTTGTTTTTTTGTTGCTTACTCCTCTTTCTCACCTGTTCATTAGAAGGTAAACTCTAAATGGACAGGGATTTTTGTCTGTCTTGTTTTTGCCTGGGTCTCAGTGTAGGGAATGGTGCCCGGTGGCATATGACCAGCCCTCGGTATGATTTTCGAGTTCAACAATTTGTTCTTCTCCAAGTCTCTTTTCTGTTTCCGCTGATGGTGCCACTTGGTCATCTGACCCTTCAGCTTAATCGGAAAGTTGCTTTCATCCTCGATTCCTCTCCTGAAGGTTTTATCTCTTAGATATTTTCAAGCCCATTCCTCTCTCCCTCTCTATAGCCTCTTTCCTGTTTGGGTTCACACCAAGATGATGGCTGTAGCCTCCTAACTCTCCTGCCTTTGATGGATTCATCTTTTGTAAGCTTTCAAGCATGATCTTTTAAAAATGTAAATCTAACCGTTCAGATTTGGATCCTGATTGGATCTTGATTGGAATAAAAGATCCTTCGGATACAAATGGAGAATTGAGGACAGACTAGGTATTAAGATATTATTAAGGAATTGTTACTTTCGTTGGCTATAATAATGGACTTCGGTTATGTTAAAGTCTTTATCTGTTAGAGATAAGACTAAAGATTTTACTGGTGAAAGGATGTCTGTAATTTGCTTTAAAATAAACCGCATGCCTGCGTTTCTGTCGCACTTTTGGTTTGGTACTCTCCCCCTTCTCGCTTATCACCTGGTTCCCCTGAAGAGGCGGTCCCCCAGGTGTTCCTACATATCCATCTCGAACAAGTACCACCTCTTTCATGCAGCCTTCCCTGATTGCCATATTGGAATCGCTGTCTTCCTCCTGTGAACACATAATACCATGTGTTCTTCATTCCCGACAGTACCATTCTGACCCAGTTTACAGTTATTTGGATATAGATCTATCTCTGTTAGTCAGGATTCCTTAGTCAACTCAACTTCTGTGAAAAAACCTTACATATTGACTCATAAGACAGAAAAAAACCAAAGTAACCTAGCTTCGGGCGGACTTGGATTTAGTGGCTCACATTATGTCCTCAGGTTAAGTCTGTCTCTGCCTCCCTTTCCATCTCTTGTCTCTCCTTTCCTGTGTGTTGGCTTCATGTTCAGGCAAACTCTGTCTTGGTGGTGGCTTCCAGCAACATTATCCTTAGAACAGAAAAGGAAGAACATTCAACTCTTTCCTTGTTGTTCTAGCATGAGGGCCCATGAGAGAGTCTTGTTGATCTAGATTGGATTATGTGCTCATCCCTGAACTGATCATTATCTGGGGGACTGTCAGATGCACTCATTGGCCAGGCTTAAATCAGGTGACCAACTCTGGAGCTGAGGGACGGGGCCAACCTCCCTCAAACCTCGTCATGTTAGAAAGAGGGGTTGAGCGTGCCCTGCCTAACGTTGCTCATGAACGGCTAGGAGCACTGTAATTTTCTGGGCTAAAGGGTAGAGAGAGCACAAGGTGCCGGTGAAATGAATTCTCTCTTCCTTCTCGTCAATCTTGCCGTCTCTGGAGCGGTATACCTTTTCTGTTCTGTGAATGGCTTAAACCCATTACTAGTCAATAGAATAAAAAAAAAAATTGACATAACACATTAGTTTCGGATGTACAACATCCATCACTATTACATATCTGAATGAGGCTCATCACATACTGGACCGTTGCCTTTATTTCTTGGCAGAGCCATCCCGGATGCCAAAGGGGAATGTAATTGGGATCGAAGAACAATAAGGCACGTTGTGGTATGAAACTGGAGGGACAAAAATGCGTCTGTTTGGGCATTTTGGAAAAGCCTACTTAAAAAGCAAGGGAGAAATGCAAAAGGCGTCTAGGCAGAACTTCGGTTGGTGCTCGATGACCTGTTGCTTTTTATCTCCGTGATAGGCCCAGAGAAGGTAGGGCATGGAACACTCAGGTTCATTAACTTTAAGACAGACAGAAAAAAGGTAGAATCAATGCGACTTCTTGGATCCATTTGAATAATTACTGGGGACGTTTATCAGCCATTCCTCAAGCGTTGCACGTGATCTACAGCCAACCGAAGTCCTAGATGGCATGAAGTGTCCCCGCACGAGTTTCCCCGCCCCCGTGGACACAGGGTGAGGACAGACCTAAGAACTTAGATCTGTTCTGGACGGAATCAGAAATCAGCCGTGAAAGCAGCAGAGTGTCAAGGCCCGGGCTTTTGAGTCAGATGGACCCCACTCGAATCTCAATGCTGCCACTTGGTAGCTGTTTGACTCCAGGCACGTTTGCTAATGCTTCTGAGCCTCAGCGTGTTAATCTGTGAAAGAATAAAAATCCCTACCCCCTAGGGTGGTCAGGAAGGGTCGCTGAGGCAATGCATGTAAAGGGCTTGAATATAGTAGGCACTGGATAAATGTTGGCTTCCATTCCTTCTTTGATAAACATGAACAAAATTATTGTTTGTGAGCCCCATCAACACCTGTCAGTGTTTTAGGGGTTCTCTGTCTAGTGGTTCTCAATTGTTTGGGGGTGTAGAGGTACTCTAGTGACCCAGAGAGCATTTAAAACCTTCATTGTTCAGGGATATTCAGGAAAAATCTGACATCTTCTTTGATCAGGCATCAGAATTAAAATGAAAACGCCTATGAAGGACAGATGGACATTATGTGCCCCCAAATGTACGAGACCCTGAGAAGGAAACAGTATCATCTACGCACCGTGCTGGCTGAGAATCCAAAACCTCAGTCTCATCACAAGGAGACATCAGACAGGCACAAAATGAGGAACATTCTCTTACACACACACAGAAAAGTGTAGAAGGGGCGGGGCCATATATGCTTCAAAAACGTCAGTGTCATGGACGATAAGGAAGGAAGTGTTCCAGGTTAGAGAAGGCCAAAGAGGCATCACAGTTACATGCGATGCCTGATCCTAGGCTGGATCCTGTTCTGGATGGGAAAAATGCATAACAGATCCTGTCATACCAACTCACAGAATTAGACAATGGATGGTGGATTAGACAAAGGTACTGTCCCTGTAAATTCATACGGATAACCGTATTGCGCTTACCCTATTCTCAGGAAACCCACCCTTAAGTACTTAGTGGGCAAAACATACGTAAGTAACTCCAAAGTCATTTAGAAAAATAAACCTATGCACGTACCCACAGCTATACCCATACCCATGTACGCTTTTCATACACGTGAAAATATATATGGAGAGGAGAGAGAGTGGGGGTGTTGGGGGGAAGGGGGGAGAGAGAGAGAGAGGGAGGGAGGGAGAAAGGATGAACGAATAAGAATGAATAAAGCAAATGAGGAAAAACGTTAACAGTAGGTGAATCTAGCTAAAGTGTTTATGGGTGTTCTTTGGACTGTTTTTGCAACTTTTTGTAAGTTTGAAATTGTTTCGAAAAGTTAAAAACAGTACATCATTTTCCTCGCTCCTAGAGACTTGGGTTACCAGGGACGTGGGGCGGTGGTGATGGAAAGGGGCGCGTGGAGAAACTTTCAGGGTAATTCTGATGTCTTCCCGACGATGCCTGGTTGAAAGGAGGAAGCCGAACTCTGGTAGGAATCATATTTGACGTCTTAATTCTTTACTTGCAACTCAGAGGTGGTCAAACCGAGAGTCATGATTTTGCAGAGTCTTTAGTGAAATGATCCGTGTGACTGAGGACTAAAGGATCCAGGAAATAAAGGGGGGACCGAGACCTTACGGGGCAAGAAGAGCCTTTAGGTAGAAAATTGCATACACACACCTAGGTGTGCAAGACATATTATCTTTCTAAAAATAAATTTAAACTTTAATCCAAGCTCCCATCCTAGCTGATTGGTAGACAGTCTAAAAAACTATTATGGGGACTCCCCCCTTTCCAAGCCCTAGGGACAAGAACGTCACAGGTCCACACCAGGGACTGTGGGTCTGCCTAATCCCAGCCTGCTTCCCTGCAGGTCTGGTTGGTGACCCCGCTAATTCTCCACCATGTTCAGTACATAAGGACTCTTTGACCGGTCTGGGAACCTGAGTGCCAGGGTTGCCACCATGCCGGGGGCTTCTCGCGTCCACCCCTGTGCCTCCAACCTGGCGCACAGCCTCATAGCAGGGTGTGGGCCTCTACTACTCATGGGAGCCGCCCCCCGTCTGGATCTCTTGCCATCGAAGAGATTGTCTCCCTTTCCCCCTTCGGAACCTGTAAGGTCATTTAGCATGCTCCGTGCCAGCCTCCCGGACCACCTGCTCTCCCACCAGCGCGACTTTTTCAGTGACGTGAGGGTTTTGCGGAAGACGCCAGGGGGCCACAGACTTAGCTGCCTGGGTACTCGTTTGGCATTAGGCGTCAGGTGGAGGGGGACACGGCAGAAAACACGAGCCGACGTCAAAAACTGCAGACGGACGTCGAACAGCATTGTGGCACTTGGCTTCGCATCTCCTACATATAGTTCAGTTCGGAGTTTAAGAAATTGAACGATGCTCCCGTTATCAAGTCAGGTGAAGTCCTACCTGGTCTTTGGCAGTTGTTTTCTTACCAGCCACTAGATGTCACATTGGAAAAACCCCGCATCAGCCACAGGTGTGAGCCATCTATCTGAGGGTCGGCACATGGTTTTCATAATGTAGTTTCTGGCTAATCTCAACCCATCAGTGTTTTTTGTTTTTTTGTTTTTTATTTTATTTTATTTTATTTTATTTTATTTTATTTTATTTTATTTTATTTTATTAAAGATAATATTTTAAAACTGGTGATATGATAAAAGAAAAATACAAAGAGATATTAAACTGATGCCCCGGAAATAAATGACTTCAAAATATGAATGACTTATACGCACCAGAATGTCTAACTTTTCTGACCTGATTGTTTAGCTGTCGCGTTAACAGGCAGTTGTGGACAGGTTGAATGTAAACATCTTAGTTAATTCCTGGCTTCTGATTCAAGAGGCCAACAGTGAACTCACAGAGCAGAGATGGGAGTTTCCTGGCTTCCCTCGGTCCCCCCGAGTGAATAAGATGAAGTCTCTCCATAGAGAAAACCCCGGGAGGGCCGCCTTCCACGGACTGGCCCCTCTGCTCACGAAACAAAAAATCGGGGTGGGTGAAATTTGAGAAAAAAGACTCAGGCTTCACTGGGGCCTTCTATGAGCCAGATGTGTTACATGCGTATTTTTCCCATAATACTTAGGGCAGTCTTGAAAAGTAGAGATAATCACACACCCTCATTTTGCAAGTGGAAAACCCGAGGCCCGGAAGGGTCGCATAACTTTCCCTCTCCACTGCTCACTGGTCGGTTCATTTACATTCGGTTGGACTGTGTTCAGTTACGGCTCTTCCCTGCACAGCCTCCCTCCCCGACCTTGACTCCGATTTTCACAGACTTCCTGCTTTGGGTCAGACTTGACGCCAAAGTCATAACCACGGAAGTCTCCTCTGCTGAGATGACCCTCTTCAGTGAGCCTGGAAACAGGACAATCCATGCAGCAGCTGCCTGGAGACTGGTGAGGGCCAGTTCAGGGTCTGATGACACTTCTTTGGGAGCAGCCCAATGTTTAGGTGGGACAAAGAATTTCTGGGCGCCCATCCACGGCCGGGTGAAAGAAAGGACACGCTGCAGGTCTGTGTTGTGTGTCTGTCCAGCGACATTGATAGATTGGTGTAACAGGGGTTGTTGAGAAGTGAGCGTGCGGACTAAGCCAACGCATCCTTTGCTCGGAGGCTTGAGAAGCTTTTCGGGGTGACAGGTGGCTTCCGTTGACTGCGTCCTCCTTCTCTAGATTGATTGGGTCCACTTCGGCTTCTGTGGTGACATCATCGGGTGGAAATGGGGTGCTGTTTGCTGAAGGCCTTGTCCCGAGGGTGGATGAACACGAAACCCTTCCTTCCCGGCAGTGCTTCTCGTTTCTTTGTTTGGTTTGCTTTTTAAAATTTCAGCCCGAGGTAGTGAGTAAACCGTGACTTTTGAAGTCAGATCCAGATTTAAGTCGCAGGAATGTCTCATCATCCCTCTGAGGACGCACGGAAGCTTGGGCACTTGCCTGAGGTCCCTCAGCTGCTGAGAGGCGGAGCTCAAAGCGAATCCTGTTCTCCTGAATCTGGTCGTCCGTCCTGGGCCCTGAGTGCGGGAGCCGTTTGTCCCGAGCCTGTGGGGCGATTGCCCAGCTACGCCCACCTGTGCTAGAACGCAGGTGGCATTGGATGGTGCACCGATGGAGGGAGAGCAGAGAAGGAGGAAAAAAGGCAGGAGAGGGCCAGCTCTTCGTGGAGGTCTCAGTGCGGCCCCTTGCCAGCCTTGGCCCTCTCTTCGTCCCTGTTTCAGATATGGGGACGAAGTTTATAAAACTTCTCTTTGGGAGGAGAAAACGGCTGATAGCATTTCCGGGTTTGGAGAGTTGGCAAAAACACACCATATGAAATGTTTAAAACTCTGTGAAAACGTCTTTTCCATTTGGTAAAGCTTTACTGACTGCATACCTTGTCCCGTGTTGTGAAGTCCATACCGTGGAGTGAGGCGGGGGTGGGGGAGGTGGGGGCGGGGGGTAGCTGCTAAGAATGTCCTCCACGCGGGGCGCACCGCGGACCTCACCTTTTCCATCCTCACAGTTGCTCCAGGAGGTAGATCTGTTGTTTCCAGTTTGCAGATGAGAAGGCTGAGCTCCCTGACCTGCGTCCAGCTGGCCTTTGGAGAGCAAGCGCTGTCTGCGGAAGGAGCTGGGCCCTTTGCAAGAATCTTGGATGGAGGGTACGAAGAAAGATGTCTTTGGCTTGAGCGAAAAATCACAGAAGGCTGCAGGCTTGTCCAAAATCACATTTCGGGAAATTGGCCGCCTTGCCTACCGAGTTTCCTGGAACTTCCACGTGTGAGCCAGTCTCTAAATTGAGGCATTTTCATTCATTGTCCTGGCTATTTTTTTTCCCCCCAACTGTCTGGGCTCTTTTTTTTTTTTTTTGGAACATGATGATTCCACAGGGACCCCAAAGTCTTGAATTCCCTGGGGCTGGTGCAGCGTGTGCTGGGCACGTATACAGCTTATTAACTGAGAATTCGCCAGGGGCATGCACTTGCCCTTGTCTCTCTGCACACGAGCTGTCCCCAGGCCATGCTATGTGCAGGGCCCAGCTCTCATGGGCGAGAAGGGGTGCACATGGAAAGTGTTCTGCTGGGAGAGCCATCGTCAGGCTTTTTTGTGTTTTGAAGAGGCAGGTTAAACAGACCAGGGCCGACATTCATACCAGATCCAGGCTCTGTTTTACCTCGCCGTCTGGATCGTCTCCAGTGTGCCAGACTTGTGCTGGGATACGATTTAATTCTGAGAAGCGCGCTTTGTTATTTCCATTACATAGATGAGGACCCACAGATTCTAAGAGGTTAGGGAATGTACCCCGCAGCTGGTAGGAGGCAGAGCCCAAATTCGAACCCAGAGGCATTTGTCATGTACCTCTGGGGCACTTGCCCATTCATCTGCGGCTTATGGATGCTCTGCAGAGGGGCCTGGTGTCTTGGAATCTGCCCGTTTGGCTCCTCAGAGATTATCCAACTCGCCCAAGCTGGCAGGTGGGAAGGGAAGCGTGTTATCTGCTGGACCCATCTCCTTGGCTGTAGAACAGCCCTTTCAAGAGCGAGAGCTGGTCTCTGTCTGTCTCTCAAGGAAGTGCCATCGGGATGCAATGAAGAGGTTTGGTTTTGCTCCCAGGGACAGAATGTGGCCCCACGAGGTCGGAGAGCACCAGGCGGAGCGCAGCCGGTGTCTGGTGGCCGGCAGCAGCCCTCCGCTGGGCTCTAGCCCCCCCGGGAGCCTGTGCTGGCCTCGGGCGAATGAGGCGAACGTGAACTTGAGTGGCGCTGTCTGTGTCCTGCTGCCCAAGAGGTAGCCGCCACCTCTTCCGTTGACGATCGCTTAAGAATGGATAACGATAGCAATAATAATGACGACGATAACAAAAACACTCGTAGAATTAGGACCAGGTGTCAAGCTCCATTCTTAGCGTTTCATAAATATTAACCCGTTCCAGTCTTCATCTTCACAACAGCACCTCAAAGTAGGTGCCACCGTTCTCTCTTTGATAGGCGAGGACAGCTAAGCACAGGGAAGTCACATGGCCACTCGGTAAACGAGGAAGCTGGGTCTGAATTCAGGGAGCTGGTTTCTGGCCCGTCGTTTAAGTGTGGGCAAGGTCGCCGGGCCCTCTCTCTTTCCAGCAGGTGCACAGGCCTGGAGTGGAGGTGAAGCAGGTGAAGCAGACGCAGGTGGCGGGGCGGGGGGCAGCTGGTGGGAGCCTCGGACCCCAAAAGTTGCCATTCTTCCTTCTCCTGTGTTTGTTTTTGTCTTTTCTTTGTTTTTCCTTAGCTTCTTTAAAATCGTACATTTACTTTTTCATGGTCCTCATTCTTCCCTCGTCCCTCCGCTGGCATGCGGGGGTTGGGCATCAGGCTTTGGTGGAAGGCGAGCTCCGGGAGGTCAGGAACCGTGAACCTGACCATCCCAGCGGCCGCACGAAGCGTGATACATACAATACGCTCAATGCGTGTTTGTGGAATGGGGGCGGGGCGGGTGGATGGATGGACGGATGGACTGATGAATTTTAACCCTGCCACCCAGGGCGACCTTTCCTGGGCGAGCAAGGGGAAGGGGACGGATTAAAAGACGGCAGAGACAGAGCAAGAAGCTGAAACTGGAGACTGGTTTGGGAGTAGAAAGCGTGGCACCTTGTACTGATTTACGGTTCGTAAAGCACTTTTGTGTACTGTGTCATGTTTAATCCTCACAATAGCTCACGTTAGGGGTAGAGCAGATGCTCTCACTTCTCTTGTACAGATAAGGAGACTGAGGGGGGCGGGGAGCAAATGACTTGCCCGAGGTCACATCACTGTGTATTCAGTCGTTCTACTTCTCCATGGGACTGGCCAGACCTAGAGCCAGGCAGGGGAACCAGGTGAGCAGCTGAGCAGCACCTGTGGCCAGGTGAGGCGGAGTGGGCAATAGGAATCCCTTGGCTAGGCTGGTAGAGATGTTGGCAGAGAGACTGGCTACTTGTGCAGAGAAATACAGACGCCCTGGTGAGCTGGTTGCCATTGAGACCTGACGCCAGGGCTTTGGGGGAACGGAGCTCAGGTGTGCATGCCCGGGGCTCTGCTACCAGACAGCTGGCTCGGCAGGCCCTTGCTTGGGCCTTCCACTGTGGTCACCTGGCAGGACAGTCATACCGCTAGGCCTGCAATGTAGGAGGCCCTTATCTGTAACTCCAAATAGAATGTCTACGCTAAGCTTTTGGAAAATTCCATTAAACAAGGTACTTAACACCTTGTACGCACTTGAGTGAAACCTTCTGGGAGCTGTCCTTTCGTTCAAGTTCAGATGCTCAGGTCTCCCAGGGTTAAATCCTCGTGTGAACCTTGCCTTATGTGAAGTGGCAAAACACACTTGAAACTGATTCGGGCGATTCTTATGAAATGCCTTTTAATTTCTTTCCCTTATCTTCTTCCCTCTGTAATCACTCCGGGTCAGACTCTTACTATCTTTTGCCTCCTGGATGGCTTCCTTACTTCTAATCCTCGTCCTCCAGGCCACCTCCGCCGCCGCCACCATGCTCTGTGCAAAACACAAGTGTGATTGTGGTCGAGCTCTGTGCAGACTGACGTCTGTGCATCTCCAAAACCCGCGCCCACTCCCTGCCCCCACGTCTGCCCTCTCAGTGAGGAGAGGAAAGGGTGTGGGGTAAGTCGCCTCTGGCATAGAAAAAAGTCTGGGCAGCTTATCTTGGCGTCTTTCATCTGAGTGGCCCTGAGTCCCAAGAACTCATTAATACTCTTAACAGCTTTGCAAGGTGACATCAGCCACCCTGGGTTCAGGCCCTGGGCTCTCACCAACCTCTGGGACCTCTTGTTATCAATGTGGGTGATTAGCAAAACAGAGAGACTCGGGTTTTATAGCTCTTCTGGGAATAGGTTGGCAGTGGGCGGGGGAGGGCTTGGAGTTTCAGCTGCTTGAGATGGTTGCTTTTGATAGATTCCTAAGAAGAAAGGAAAGATGTTGTTTTGATATTTTTCCAAGTTAGATTGAAGGGCGTGTGTTTGGCTTTCTGGGGGAGCCGGTGTCTCCTGAGGGAATTTCACTGGCAGGGGAGGGCTTGCTGGAAGCATGGCGTTGACGGTGGGGTCTTAGACCCCTCTCCAGGGCAGCCGTGCTTGGCAGCGGACAACTCCTGGCAGGGGCCTCTGAGAGCTCTGCCTTCCCCTCTCTCCTCTGTGTAGGTGTGCACACACGTGCATGCACACACACTCATACATGTACACACGTGCGCATGTCCACACACATGCATACCCAGACCCACACACAACACATTCAGGTTCGCCCACTCTGGATGGATTTCCCTGAGCAGTGCTGTCTTTGATGAGTAGTGGAGAAAAAGTCAGGATCTTTCTCTCTCCATCCATCTTTCAAGAAAATAGCGCTTATTCACTGCTTTTGGAAAATGGTGATGCTGGCGAAGGGAGCCCTCGGCTTTCTGGTTTCGTTTTAAAGTCGCGGGGAGGGGGGAGGGTTTTCCCTTGCTCTCGCGGAAGGTCTGGTAGAGACGATTTGTTTGTTCCTGCCTGGCACCGACACGCAAAGTTTTGTGTCTTTTCATGAATGTACAGAGGACCCAGGTTTCCCGGACCTGTCGGTGCAAGTGAGGCCATGGTAGCAAGTCAGACGCCACTGGCATTTGTCCCCACCTGCACCACAGAGGACTTTCGGGCCCCTCGGCGTCTCACGGTGGATTCTGGAGGTGTCCCCGGGGGACCGTCACACGTACACAGCCACTTCTTTGTTCTCTTTCCACTGCGGCGACGACAGCGGCCCCCACTCAGATGCGTCCCCGGAGCCCAGTCCCGGGCAGACCCCCCGACGCACGCGCGGTGGTCTCGTTTCGCCGGCGCGCAGGTCCCTTGTGAGTCCCCTGTCCCCCTCCTGTCTCACGCCCTTTCCCCCGTCCCCCTATATTTTCTCGGTAGCGAGCTGCCTGCGTTTTCCAAATGGATCGCGCTCATGCGTCTCCCCGGGATGGTGTTCTTGGGGTTGTCTGCTCGGGACGTTTCTTTGTTCGCGTTAAAAAGATCAGATGCCACCTCACGCAGGAGCCCTTCCCTGATGCTGTGTCCTCCTGCTCTCCCGGGGGACACTTCCTCTCCCGGGTGCTCGTGCGTGTGTGTGTGTGTGTGTGTGGCCTTCACTGTGCATCGTTGCCCTTTATTGTACACTGCATCTCCGCACGTCTGTGACCTCAGCGTCCAGCTCAGTGCCTGGCACGTGGCTCGTGCTACAGAAATGTTTGTTTGAGAGACACAGAAGCCATCTTTACACAGCCCTGTGAGTGAGCAGGAGCAGAGGTTGTTGGCTCCGTTTTGCAGATGAGGAAACTGAGGGTCAGAGAGGCTGCGCACTAGGCGCTGACCTCCAGCAGGTGCGTGACGGACGCAGGTCGCAGGCGCCTCCGTCTCTCAGGGCAAAGGCCGCGGCTGCTGCTCCTGAGCTGAGCTGCATCCTGGCCCTCCACGCACCCTTCCTGTCCCCAGCTGCATAAACTCAATAGTCTCTTAAACGTCTTTGGAAATTCATCAGTTTAAGAGAAATGAGAAAATAGTGAAAGGAACAGCCCGTTATAAACAGATTCTCTTTCTTCCTCTGGGGTTTCATTCACGGCGAAGCATTTGCATGAAGAATGGCAGCTGTGTTCCCTGGATGCCTGGGGAACGCTGACGGATCGTCCGTGGGGCTTCGGTAAAGGCCAGTCTGGCCACGGACGGCACAGGAAGGCTATTTACAGAAGCAGCAAAAGGGATCTTAGAATAAGATTACCAATAAGGTGGTCCTAAGGACTGTATGTAAATGAGGCTTCGGAGAGCCTGGATTACTAGGTTTTTGGAAATGTAAATTCTACTTCTGGAGATGACCTTGAACCTCACTTCATAATGGATGTGGATGGCCACGCCATAGGTCCTTGCAGACGTTAAACATCATTCCCTCAAAGGCACATCATCTCCCGCCAAGACTCTTGCAACAGCCCCAGCTGACCCTTCCCACCCCAAGCCAGAATGATCTTTGGAGAACACAATGCTGAGTTTACCTTACCTTACCTTACCTATGCTTGACGCCCTTCGACGGCTTCCAATCTCCCGTGTTGCTCAGAGCGTGGTCCGTGGACAGGTACCCGCGCATTGTCAGTAAGCCACGAGAAAGGACACGGATTGACAGCGGGCACTTAGAAATGTTTACAGTAACTGGAAGAATAAGTCTATGTCTGTTACATCTAATAGCAAACAATTTTGGGCTTCCATATTTCAGGTCTTTTAAGTTTTTAGCAATCCATTGTTATCGTAGTTTACAAAAGTGTCAGCCCATGACGCATGGGAAATTGGTGGTTTGAGCAGCACTGGCTCGCAGGCCCTGAAGGTTCTGGCCCTGTGCGCCTCCCTAGATTTCTTTCTTTTCTTTCTTTTATTTGGGGGGGGGGTCCTCTCACATCCTCCTCTGCATTCATCCTCCCGCCACGTGGAGCTCTGCAGACGCTGTCCCCTCCGCCTGGACCGCCCCCTCCCTGCCCGTCCTCACCATGGAGTTAATTCCTGTCTGTCCTTCGGCTCTCGGCTCACATGTCAATGTGACAAAGAAGTCCCCTTTCTTCTTTTCTCCTTCAGATTAGCTAGGTATATACTGTCCTCGTCCCTGCTTCTTCTTCTTCAAAGTACTTTACAAAACTGTCGTCAAATAATTAATCGTATAGTTCATTGTTTACAGCCTGTTTTCCTGCTCGACTGTGCCTGCTTTGTGGTTTGCGCCCCGTCAGCCGGGCTCTTGCCCAGTGTGCCATGCACAGAGTACAAGCTCAACACATAGTTACCGGCTGAGCGAGTGAAGAATCAGTTGGAAACTGTGCTCTGTACATTGTTTATAGGATTATATTAGCTGTGATCTTAGAACAAGAGAGTAGTTCCCAAAGAGTAGGCATGAAAAAGAGGAAGAGACACACACAGGTCATCTGTGCAGCACGCAATTAGATCATCACCCCCGAATTGCTGGAATTTGCCAAAAACATTCATGATCCTTTAGTATCCCGGCTCTATAGAGAAATACAAAATGACATCATCCCGGGAGACCTCCTTAGCCATCGATTGGCTTTTCTTTACAACCCGGGGCTGAGTCCCGATTGATACAAGCAACCAGATGAGGTCTCAGCTAAAAGAACTTCGCTTCGATGGCAGAGTGGGATGAGGAGAGTAGTAAGTGACAGACCCGGAGAGGTGACTGTGGCTCCCCTTTGTGAGCAACACAAGGAGGTCAGACTTCGTCTTAACAGCAAGTGGGGACTGCACCAGTTTAAAGGACGTAGGGTAGAGAATGGAGAACGGAGAAAGGACAAGAGGTTATGAACATGTTGATCAGGTTTTTATTTTATGAATATTTAATTAGGTCGGTGGTTTAGTGTGTGTATCACCCTCTCTGGGCCAGGCATCTCCTCTGCGTAGGTGCTGGGGAGAGAGCGTTCACGAGACATGGGAGAAACTAGAGGCGGGAGAGCAGTTGGATGTGGCTTCCGCAATCCCAGAGGGAGCGCGGCGGCTGGAACAGGAGACTGGGATCATCCTGGGAGCGAGGGGCTGGAGAGAGGCAGACGGACTACAGGGAGAATTGATAGGAGTTGGCGATGGATTTGATTTGGGAGCCGAGGGAGCAGGATGAAGGACGATGGGTGGACAGCCGGGCAGGCGATGGTGCCTTTCCCGGAGCTGAAGCTCCAGGCTGCTCATGCTGTGTTGAGATTGGGCCAACCCCACCTCAAGGGTGCAGGCCGCGGTGGCATGCAGGCGCCATGCGAGGCTTGGTCCTGGGCTATCTGACTGAGGCCTAGGTCTGCCTGGACGGTGGATGTGCCCGCTGCAGGTGGGGGACTGAAGAAGTATATCCAGCCGTGAGGGGCTGGGGACGGCAGGGGCCAGGGGACAGAAATAGGTGATGGGGAATCTGCTGCCAAAGTTTAAAGAATTTAGCATTAGTGTGTGTATGTGTGTGTGTGTGTGTGTTGATAATCCGTCATCTTCTTTATCTGCATCATGCTTCACTAAAGCTCTTGACTTAATCTGGCTTGACTCGTACAAATGTCACCATCTGGCACTGGGTCATGTGCCTTTTCAATCAAAGAAGCAGAATGATTCCACTCAGAAGTGCAAGTCCATGTCCGCATGCCTTCGTGGTATGTTGCAGCCAAACCCAAATCAATCTTTGTGTTATTTTTTAAGTAAAAAGCTTATTTGGATTAACTATGAAATGAATTTCATGCAGGAAAAGGTCTCATGGTTTCAAGGGCTTTACTCT
Organism: Rousettus aegyptiacus; assembly: GCF_014176215.1. Lineage (NCBI taxonomy): Eukaryota > Metazoa > Chordata > Mammalia > Chiroptera > Pteropodidae > Rousettus > Rousettus aegyptiacus. The sequence continues at coordinate 38,620,921 of NW_023416288.1, read as the reverse complement.
GCCCTGATTTATGAAAACAAACCCCGGGCTGGATGTGCTTATGGGGGTCTTGGGACCTGTTGCTTCAGAGATGAGTGGGAGGAGGATGTGGCTATAGCATCAGCATCATCCGTCATCATTGTTGCGCATTTTATTAATGGCCCTCCCGGCCCTGGGAAGACAGCGCTGACATGTGGTTTTGTAGAAAGTGGGGAGTGAGAGCCCACAGCAAGGTTTCTCAAGGTGCGGTCTGTGGGCCGTCCCCGTCAGAATCCCCGGGGAAGGGAGCTCGGATTCGGAGTCATTTGGTCTGAGGTGGACGTAGGGCACTCCACTTTTAACAGGCTCACTCCCCAGGGGATTCTGACATGCACCCAATTTGAGAGCCTCTCCTAAAAGCCCATGTTTTTTGAGTCAGACACACCCACTTCCTGGGTGTGTGTAGCCCAGGGTCACTGCTCCCTCTTAGCCTTGGGTGTGTCATCTATAAAATGAGGATAGTAGCAGTGCCTGCCCCATAGATAGGTGGTTGAAAGCATTCAATAAAGTGCTCACCGCAGAGCTTGGCAGGCAGTAAGTGCCCTGTAAATGAGAGCTATTGTGTCATTATTCAGCTCTGCCGCCCGGCTGGCAGACCTGGGGCCACTCATCTGTCCTAATACAAAGCTATAGATAGAATTTTAACATGCCGTGCGCACGGCGGGGTGACAGCTTATGTGCGCTTGACTTCTAAAAGCCTGTGTACCCTCCTTTTTCTCTCTTTTATGTATATATTTAAAATTCTCCAAATTTATCTTTCCCATGCATATTCTTTATTCAACACTCTACCTGGCTGCAAGCTTTTATCTTGCACACCGTTTAGGATTGTATACATAATACCAAAGAGACTGTGCTTTACAACTGACTTAAGGGATTGCCGAAGGCGATCCGTGAGCACATGTGAATTTTGCCTTCTGAGCTAACTTTGGAACCTCTCCCCCACAGGAGGTGTGACTCCACTCTACTTAAGACACGATGATTGACTTATTTTTGTGCCTGGATTTTTTTTTCACATCTGCAAAGTTGAGACAATCTCATGGGCTGCGTGTTGGGGAGGGGGCGGCAGGATCCATAAAATGGCAGTATGGAAGGCACTTGGTTCTTAAAAAGAAAAAAGTTGAAATTAGTTTAAAGTAGGATCGATGACTGGTGTGTAAGGGGCCTCTCTCCTTGCCCCCGACATCCCATGTAGCCGCTTAGAGCACTGGCGGCGTTTTCCACGGTTCATGTGAAGCTTGGACTTCATTGCCAAGCAGATTCTGTGGTTAGACGCCTGCTTCTGTGTGGTCGAATTTACCCCCCTCAGGCGAGAGGGGACACCCGCCGTGGTTCTCCCAGCCCGATTTTGTAGTGTTTAGAACCACCATCTTCAGTGAAAACAATCTAGATTTTTTTTTTTTTTTTTTTTGCCTAAGAACCGTAGAACCTTAGGATCTGGAAGGATTCTCTCTGCCATAGTTGAATTTGCTCCATAGCATCTCTAATAAGTTGTCCAGACCCTGCTTGGACGATTCCAGTGATGGAGGGGAACGTGTTCTCTCTCCTAAGGTGGCCCACTGTCTTCTAACCATCTTCGACTGTTGGACGCCTTCTTTATAACATTATGTAAAACGTTTGACTCCCAAGAGCTTCCACCTGTTGTCCCCTTACAACATCTGTCCAGTCCCTGAACTGGATGTCAGCCCTTCGTATATTTGAAGACTGTGGCTACTGCTCTTCCTTACCACAAACGACTCTGCTGAGACCCCCCACCCAACATGTCTCATGCCCGTTCTTCGCCTATGCACAGAACAAAAGGAAACTTTTCGCAAAGTCTTTTCCTTCCACGTGTCGGTGACGTTTTGCCCACCAGTGTGGTGAGAAGTTGTTTCTGGTGCAGAATGTGGGACAGAGAGGTTTGCTGCAGCAGAGGGCCCGGCCGGGCTGTTCGATGAGACGTAGTAGTGGTTCTTTGTGGAGGTTGCATTTTAGCTTTTTTTTAAAGTCTGACCTGTCCTTCTAGGTCTCTGCAGAGCTCACTGCCTCTGGAGGGTCGCTGTCACTCTGTCGTGTTCTCTGGCTTAGTATCTCTGTAACTCGCCGGGCAGGCTTTCTTCCAGGTTCTGGGAAATCCCAAGCTGTCGTTTCAATTTTCATGCTGTTCTCATTCTCCGTATGTTCCTCTCGACTCCCCCGCTAGACTCTAAGGCCATTTAAGGCCGGGATTCCAGCTCGTACATGTAAGTATTTCTAGCTCAGTGATTTTCACATTCTTGGTGTTCAATGACCATGATACTGATTTGAAGAGGATTTGGTCTTCTCTTCACCCCTAAATTCCCTCTCTTGGGGACCTCATCCATTGCAGTAGTTTCTGGATGGAGTCCTTTATTGTCTATATAGAACTTCGGACCCATATGTCCCATTCCAACGGATCTCTCTACGTAGACGCCTCACAGGCACCTCACATGCAACATGTACGGTGTTGACCAGTTATTCTTTACGCCCTCCCCTGGGCCACCCAAGCCCGTTCTGTGTGGCAAGGTGTCTTACCTTGACAGCCAGTCTTTGTCTGTGCCCACAGCGTATATTCGGTTATTTACTGAGGTGAGTCAATCCAACTTTGGAAATGTCTGTGAAATGCACCCCTTCCTGTCTGTTCCCACTGTCATGTCTCCCTGGGGACCCTTAACACTACTCCAGGCCGACCTGCCTGAGCGGACCTGCTAGGTGATAGGTGGACCTATTACCTGTACGATAAAGTTAATTCACCGACTTAACAAATGGTTCTTGAGAGCTTACCATGTGAGTCCCTGCTCTGGGCAGTGCAGACACAATAATGCACAGGACCAAAGTCCCTGTCTTTGTAGCACTGACATTGTGGTTGGAAAGACAGGCAATTCATAAAAAGTTCCTGAGCTTGGCCAACAAGGTCCTAATGCTCCAGCCCTCATTGGTCTGCTCCTCCCTCTCCCACAGCATCTCTGCTGGTCATTGCCAAACACGCCACACTCGGAGAGCCTCTTGGTCTTTGCACATGCTGACCCCTTTCTTCATTTTTAACTCCTACTCCTCTTTGAAAGGTTCGGGGGTCACCTGTTCTGTGGAGCCTCCGTTGACTTTCTCAAGGAGGTCGTTCACTCCTTCTGCATCTTCACAATACCAACCTGCATTTCTGCCGTTGAAGCTGTGAGGCTATGATGATCTGTTTAGATGACTTTCTCCCTCAGTGACTGCTTCTTGAAGGCATGCACTGTGTTTTATTTATCTCCTCAGCTTCAGGGCATAGAGTTGTGCTTGGCACAGAGAAGGCACCCAATACATTTAATAAAATTATAGCCATCATCTATTGACATCGTAAATGCGACCTGTGCATTGTGACAAGAAGTTGTTCATATGAGTTATTTCATTTTGTTCGCATAACAGTGTAATGAAGTAGACGCTATTCTTAAACCCATTTACACCTGAGGAAGCTGAGGTTTTGAGAAGTTGACATGTCCGAGGTCACACAGCTGGTGATTAGGAGAGCCGGGGTTGAAGGCCCATCTCTTGTTCTTCACAAACATGCCTCCCTGCCTCTTGCAATAGATATTTCTTGAATGTGTCAATGAAAGGACTTCATAAGAGTCACAGATTTCCATGTTCCTACACCTTCGTGCGGGCTCACTTTCGCTGAGTGCTTCTTCTCTGTGTTCCAAGAAGATTCTAAATACATAAATGCAGTACGGCCAATAGCTAATTAGGGTTGTGTTCCCTGCAGGAGCATCTGAACACCTGTGCTTTCTTGGCATTATCTAGCCGGCCTTGGAGGCAGGGAGAGTGGACACCCCACCCCTCTGTGTGACAGAGCCCTCCCTTCACCGTGAACATAAGAGTCAATGTTTGATGCACTTGGGAGAGAACGTGGAGCCCAAACTGCTCAGTAGGTTGTCACTGGCTGGAATTAGGCGCTCTCCAGGGAGCAGAGGACAGGGCGGGAGGGGATGGTGGTGGCAGGAGGAAGCGGAATGGGCTGGGCCCAACGGGGACAGCACGTGACAGTAGACAGCGACGTTTCCAGAAATACTGCCTTTTTCACAAATGGACGTAGGACCCGCTAAGTGAGAAATTTAACGTCCAGGGGACCAGCATCCACAGGCAGCCCGTGCGTTTCCTCCCTGGGGAGCACACTTGGCAAAGGAGGGACCACGGCCTTTGGGGTCCCTCGGACCTGGGCCGGGTCCCGCCCTGTCACACACTGGTTGTGCAAGCCTGGCCCTGTCGCGCGCGGTGAGGGGGAAGACGCCTGCCTTGCAGGGCTCTCCCGTGACTCCGTGAGCCGACACGTGCAGAGCGCCCGCCCTGCCCCCGTGGCAAGCTGTGTCCCCGGGGCTCGCTCTCCAGCGGGGCGCTCCATGTGAGAAGCCCCCTGACCCGCACGAGTGCACCTGGCGCGATTAGGGAGTGCATTGAAAAATGTACGCTTTTAATGGCTCCTCCTGTCGAGTGTGACCGGCTGAGGCGGCTCCCTTCCGCCTGGGAGCACGGCTCACTTCCACTTCCGCCTGGGAGCACCGCTCACTTCCGCCTGGGAGCACAGCTCACTTCCGCCTGGGAGCACCGCTCACTTCCGCCTGGGAGGACCGCTCACTTCCGCCTGGGAGGACAGCTCACTTCCGCTTGGGAGCACCCCGGCCCTCGGTACTGTGAAAGGTCCCGGCCGTTATCAGCACAGCTTCCGGGCTAGTGCTGGCGTCCCGCCTGGCCCGTGACCGACACATGCCTCTGCCCGGCCTTCCTTTTTTGTTAGTCACCGTGAACTCGGTGCCATTGACTTCTGCTCTCAGCTTCCTTAAAACATGTCTTTGCCAAAAGCCCTCTGTGAACTCTTAATCGTTTTGGGAATCCTGGGTTTGGTGATTTTCGGACATAAACGTGAACCGTGTGGGAGAGCCTGTTTAACATGCAGATTCCTGGGGGACCCTCCCTCCCCTCAGAAAGTTGGATCCAGAAGGTCCGGGTGGAAATGTGCATGTTGGCAAGCTTCTGGGGTAATTCCGGTGCAGGAGGGAGGAGGATGCACTGAGAAATGTGCGCCTGCTTCCATGAACAACAGTTTAACCCTCACGGTCTGACAATTCACGAGATGGTTCTCCATCTATGTGTTTATGGAAGCAAAGGTTAGTTTTGGGGAACCACGTCTAACGTGCCTCCAAGTGTTGGTTAACGGTCCTAGGCACTGGTGACATTCAGAGAGGAACCTTAAAATTGAGACGGTCTTCACAATGGGTCCTTCTGTGTTTTAGGTCCAGCAAAATTGTCAACCTTCTCCTGTCTGATGTCCTACAGGGTCTCGTCTGTATCTCTTTCATAATGCCAGCGTCTTTTAACAGTCTTTGCGTTCCCATGTTTATTTGTGGAAGGAAAGGATGCAAGGTTTGCTCACTTTTGCCTATCCCGTGTCTTTAGCTGAGGTCTGTTTAGTGGGTGACTGAGAGATCAGAGTATCTGAGCCCCATCTTTGAGCATTCCCAGGAGAACACCACGCTGGGGGTGACGTTTGATGGATGGATGGGAGCGTTTCCCAGTGGCATATGTTACAAACACCGTATCCATCAGGTTGCTTTACAGTGGAACAGCCAGAGCTTTTAAGGTGCCGGCGTGCCCCTTGGGGTGAGGAGGGAGTTTGGGAGATTCGCCAGCGTTATCTGACAAGGTCCCCTCCCTGTGGGGGACTGTCTGGTAGTGCTGGTGTTCCGCAGAGTGCTCATTGGAAGACAGCGGCCCAGGCTGAGGGAGCTGGCGATTAGGGGGAAATAGTAAACCACCACGAAGGAAAGAGAATGAAGGCTGATTCTTTTCCAGGTTCATGGTCGGGTGCACAGACGCCTGCTCAGGATGCTAGGCTAGGCCAGGTCGGCGCAGTGGGCTCGGGAACACCCCGAGTGCTCGGAGGCCGGCTCTCGTGTGTGATTTTGGCCACACTGCCTTCGAGGGCGCCGAGGCACTCAGAGCTGGCCTGGGCGCTTGCCTCGTTCCTCATTGTGCTTGTCCAGCGGCTAGGTCCTCGATTGCCTCTGCGCTCCGTCCTCCGACACCCCGTGTCTGCTTATCCATGTCCTTCTCCTTTCTCATCTCTGCACGAAGGCAAAACGCAGCAATCATTCATTCATTCATTCATTCCACAAATCGGGTGTGGCGGGTACTGCCTCGAATCCTGCTTCCGGGCCTCTCTCTTCTACGTTTCCATCATTGTCAGAACGTCGAAGGCGCTCGTGAGAGCAGGAAGGTGATGTTGTCTTGCCTTCGTAGAGGGAGCGTATCTCATAGTAGCTTTTGTAAAATCTGTCTCCTTGGAAACCCACTGACACATAAATCCTCATCTCTAAAGGCTTTTGTGATGTGCTTCATTCTACAGCTGGTTCGGAAACCCTCGTGTCTAAGAGTTTTTCTTGATCGAGAATACCAAAACCTTCTTGTCCTCTTTCTCGTTGTCTGTATGTCCCAGGTTTCTGTGTGCGTGTGTGTGTGTGTGTGTGTGTGTGTGTGTGTGTGGCCTAGGAAAGAAGGTGACAAAGAAAACTAACACTGATTCCAGACTAATAGCTCAATAGACTTTGCTCTTCCCAGCTTACTCTCCAACGCATGTCCCATTAATACCCCCTCCTCCCACCCACCATTACAGTCAGAGAAACTCAGACTTGGATAAATGACTTCCGTCAGGAAAGACAGGATTCGAACCCCGGTCTGCTGACTCTGACTTCCAGCTGACCGTTGGAAGGACTCCCATCTCACCGCCCCGACCGCAGCATCCGTGAGGACCCAGCTCTCCTTCAGATCTGTGCGATGGGGGATGGGGGGGGCTTTGTTTTGCTGTTTCTGGTGTGCAGTTTGAACCATTTAAGTCCACCCAGAGCCAGTTCCCATGACAGGTCAAGGAAAGTGTGAATCATTGAAAACCACAGAGAATTTCCACATCTCATTATAAACTAGTGCCGTCAGCTTCCTCCTGCTAGAAAACATCACCCCAGGCTGCTGATCGGTACAGGGCTCCGAGGACTAGTCTGAGCATTCCCCCCTCTCCCTGCCTTGCAGACAGTGTGTGTGTGTGTGTGTGTGTGTGTGTGTGTGTGTGTGTGTGTGTGTGAAGCCCGGAAGACAGGCACTGTCTGTGTGTGGAGCTGCTTTTACAGCGTTCATTTGTAAAAAGCTCTTTTTCTCAGAGCCATTTGTCTAAAAAATGCATATGTTTATTGTGCAAGAGTGTAGTGCTTATGTGATCCGTGCCAGACCCACTCTCCCTCCTCATAATTGCCCCACCCCAATCTGCCTCAGAGACGGTCTCTCTCTGGTTGTCCACCAGGGGTAACTAGCTTGTGTCAGGCACCCTAGGAAGCCAAGACCTTGAGTCATCCGTCACCGTCTCTCCAAATCTCACCCTCATATGACTCTTGTATCCTTCCGTCTGACTCAGTGGCTCTCTTCTCTCCTTTCCCCTAAATCTTCCCTGATGGCCATTCTTATTTCCCCGAAATAACAGAAGAAGTCAGGAGAGGACGTCCACAAGCTCCCAGCGCCGCATCCTCCGCCTTTCCCGTGTCCGTGTTCACATTCCGTTTCCCTCGCGCGCTCTCTCCTGGCACAGGGGGTAGACACTGTGGCCGAGGTCACCATCTGCACGTGTGCGGTGGACCTGGCCGCCTCTCCCCTTCTCAGGAGCTTTCCTTACAATGATTCCTTCTCCCTGGCATCGCGGAGTTTTCTTTTTCAACTGGATCATTCTCACCAGCATGTGAACATGTTCCGACAGTTTCTGTCTTAAAAAAGAAAGAAATTCTGTACGGGCATAAAATGGTCCTCCGGCGATTGCCCCATTTCTTTGATCTCCTTCGTGGAAAGATTTCTCAGCACAGGTTTTGTAGGTGCTGACTCAGTCTCCGCTCTTCAGCCTGTATCAGTCACACATCCAGACACAGCTCCAGGAGCAATGCTTTTGGCCAGGTCACCCATGACCTCCACTTTGGCCAAGTTCAGCAGCCACCGCGTTGACCCCCAGCGGCATTCGACAGAGTTGCTCCGCCCCCTCTGTAACACCTCCCTTCGCTTGGCTTTGGGATTCTCACTTTAGTTCTCCTTCAGTGGAGCCGCCTCCTAAGTCCCCTGTGCTGCCTCGGGGTTGAGTCTTTGCATCTCTTTCTCGATCTGCCTTTGCCTGGGAAGCGGGCTCATTCGGCCCATGCCTTTGAATGCCAGGGGTATGCTGACCACGGTCGTTTGAAATTCTCCCCCGAATTCTAGACTCACATACCTCATTGCCGATTTGGCATGAGCACTTGAGTGTCTAACGGGGCATCTTAGAAAGAACGTAGCCGAGCCAAGCTAGTCCTCCCTCGCCGATCTACTGTTCCTCCCGTCTTTTCTACTCGGTTAATGGCATCTCCTTTCTCGTAGTTATTTGGGCCAAATGCTTTACGGTCATCCTTGACCTGTCTCTTTCCCTGTCTTACCTATCCAACCAACCAGCTACCTGTAATCCCGACTCTGATCACTTCTCACTACCTCCAGCTCGGCCCTTTGACCGAGCCGCCGTTTTTCTTCGACGGAACCATTGCAGTAATTTTTTTTTAAAACTGGTCTCCCTGCTTCCGCCCAACAACTCTTAAAGCATCTTCACACAGCATCCAGAATGAGCCTGTCAAAACGTATGTCAGATCATACCTCTCCTCGGCTAGGCTACTCTGGCGGCCTTCCTGCGTCTAGAGGGCCCTGCTTGCTCTCGGTCCCAGTTGTCTGACTCAGCTCGGGACTCAAGGGCCTCCTGCCTGGTTTTCGAAGGGATTTTGCCCTCACTGCCTGTCCCGCCCCCGCCCTGACGATCTCTGTATTCCGGCCTCTGCTCAGAGTGTTTCCTCATCAGAGACTTACCTGACCACACTGTTTAACATAGCGCTTTCTCACTCTCTATCCTTTTAGCCCTGCTTTGTTTTTCGTCATAGTAAATAATGCCGTCTGACGTATTAAATATATATTTGCTCGTCCTCTGCCTCCAATCTTCCAGAACCGTGTCTTGTCTTCTTGTTCGCTGTGGAATCCTGAGCACTGAGCACAGTGTCTGGCACATATGCTGTACTTAACCTAGATAATCCATTACCGTAAAGCATTCTTTAAAGCATTGTGAATTATTTTAGGCCCACAAAGCATAGTGAATAATATAGCGAATGTCCACATACCCATCGCACATTTTTTCTCCCTCTTTAATTCCCCCCTTCCACTTCCACCCCTGACCTGTGGATGTTGCCGCTTCCCCGTAAGAACTGGGTCCCTTAAGGTGGGGCATCTCCTTCCACATGCTCGCGGCGTGTGGTCCAGGCCCTGGGGCACAAACCCAGGACGTTCTGCGTGTTAAGCAGATGTGCTAACCACTACACTATGGAGCCAACCCCCACCCATCATCACCCATTTAAAGGAATAAAATGCTACTCTGTCAGGATGGGATAAGTCATGCTGCTACAACAAACACCTCTCAAGTCTAAGTGGCTTAAAACAAACAAACAAACAAACAAACAAAAAACAGTCTTACCTCTCTCTCATGCTGCACGTCCATACATGAGATGGCTGAGAACATCCTTGTCACTGACAGACAGTGGCAAAGGGAAAGCAAAATTCCAGTTTCAGACTTGTACAGGTTTCTACCTACAAGTGACACTTGGACATACATTTACTTGGCGGAAGGAAATCACACACGCTGCCTTAGTTTAAAGGGGTGGGGAATTCTCAGTGTGTATCTAGAGGAGGTGAACTCAGATGTTTGTGAATAGACCTAGTGACTGTCACATTTACACATAAAGTTAACGCTCTCCGTGGACCCCTTCCTGGTCTCATTTCTTTCCCTGTCTCTAGAGAACATTACTGTACTTAATTTGGTGATATTTCGTTGTACTGTTAATTTTCATATCCTTGATTATTAGGTTGAACATCTTTTAATGTTTATTAACCATTTTGGTTCCCTCTTTTGTGAGTTGCCTGTTTATATTTTATCCAATTTTAAAAATGATTGCACTGTTTGTGGCTTTGTATTGATTTGTATATTTTACATACTAGTACTTTATTGGTTACATGAGTTATAAATACATTCTTCTGCTTATATTGAACTTTATTTATGGAATCCTTTGAAACAGAAGTTTTTAAAGACTTCATTTACTTTTCCATCTTCATCTGAGGTTTGTGGGATTTTTTTTTTTTTTTTTGCATTTTGACTAAGAAATCCTTTCTTACCCCGAGGAAATAACATTTTCTTTTGAAAGTTTTGCCTTTTGTGTTTAGGTCATTATTCTGCCTGGAGTTGAAAGTTGTAAAGGGTGTGAATTAGGACTTTATTTTTCTCCAGTATGGATAATGAACAGTTCTAAGCATTCGCGATGCCTTTTTCTGTTATGTATCGAGTTTCCACATAGCAAACATTTCAGGACTCTTTCTTCTGTTCCATTAGTCTGTGTGTCTATTCCTGGGCCAGTAAAAATATTTTCTTAATGGTTTCGTAATTAAGTGCTAATGTCTGACAGAATGAGAATTCTTCTTCCTCCTACCTCTGTGCTTTAAGATTGCTTTGGCTGTTTTTGGACCATTGTTCTGCCTTAAAAATTTTAGAACGAGCTTGTCAAATTCCATGAAGAACCTTGTTGGAATTTTGATTTATTTGTTCAGCAACAGTTATATATCACTTATTAGGTACAGGCACTGTTATAAATGCTTTGCAAATACTTATACAGTTGAAACGCACACTTTTATCAGGAGAGAACTGACATCTTTATGCTATCAAGTCCTCCCATTCACGAACATGGCAAAGATTTGACCTTAATAACGCTTCATAAAAATTTATAATTTTCTCTATAATGGTCTTTTTAAGTTTATTTTATTTATTTTATTTTTATTATGATGACATTGGTTAATGAAATCCAGTAAGTTTCAGGTGTACAATTTAACAGTGAGGTATATACATATCGCATTGTGTGTTCACCACCCATAGCTGGATTTCTTTCTGTTACCACATATTTGACCCCTTTGACCTCATCTACATGCCCCTCCCCCATCTCCCTCACCTTCAGGTAACCACTAGTTTATTGTCCAGGTCCATGAGTCTCTGTATGTTTGTCCCGTTCGTTTGTTGCTTTTAGGTTTACATCCCACGCGTGAGTGATGGCATGTGGTTTTCGACCTTTTCTGTCTGGCTTTTTTCACTTAGCATGAATGTCTCAGGGTCCATCCATGTTGTCACAAATGGCATATTTCATCTCTTCTTATGGCTGAGTAGTATTCCATTGTATATATGTGCCACAGCTTCTTTATTCAATCATCCATCTTAGGGCACTTCGATGGCTTCCATGTCCTGGCCACTATGAATAATGCCACTATGAACATTGGTATGCAAATATCTTTTTAGATATATGCTTTCAATTCTTTGGGGTAAAAACCCAGTAGAGGGCATACTGGTTTTGATGTTTTAGCTCAATCTGTTCCATGGAACTTTGTAAATTTATATTGCTGTTGTAGAAGATAGTCATTTGACAAATGACATGTCTGATTTGTACATTGCCGGTGTAAAGCAATGCAACATAGAGCTTTATTGTTAACCCTAAATCTGACAACTTTACTTGACTCTTATTAATTCTAATTATTTGCCTGTGGTTGAACAGAAGTGATTATAGTGGCTGTGCTTATTTCATTCCTGACTTTAAAAGGAATCTTCATTTTTCACCACTAAGAAGAACGTTTGCTGTGTCTTATAGATTTTCTTGATCAGATTAAGAAAATTTTCTTTTTAGTTTGCTAAGAGATTTTTTTTTTCTTGTAAATTTTATTTTTTAAATTGACATAGAATTTTTTTTTCTGGTGTACCGTTCTGGAGATTTTAACACAGGCTTAGATTCATGTAAGCACCATCTTAGAGGGGGTATAGAACTGCTCCGTCACCCCAGAAAAATCCCTCACACTTTCCTTTTACAGTCAGACCCTCTCCTCGCCCCTCACCTCTGGCCACTACCCATCTGTTCTCTGTCATTATAATTTTCTTCTTTTCAAGAATGCTGCGGGAATGGAATCAGACAGTGTGCAACTTGAGACGGGCTTTTTCACTCAGAATGCCCATGAGACCCACCCACATCGCATGTATCTGCGGCTCCCTCCTTTCCACGGCTCAGCGGTACCCCCCCCCCCCCCCCCCCGTATGGATGAACCGCAGTCTGTTTGTCCAGTCACCCACTGAAGCACATTTGGGTCGTTTCCAGTTTTTGATGATTACGAATAGAGCTGCATGACTGTTTGTACGCAGCTTTTTGTGTCACATACGTTTCTGTTTCTTTAGGATAAATACCTGTGGTAAGTGTACGTGTAATTTTATAGAAGTTTGAGAGTTTTAGTTGTTCTGCATCTTCATCAGCACTTGGAATTGTCAAATTTTTTAATTTTAGCCATCCTGCTCATGCTAGCATACTGATTTCTCAGTATGCTAAATTATGGTATTAATAGGCTCTCATATTATTCTTACGCTTCTGCGATAAGCACAATTTGCTTAAGCCACATACTTAAAAACACGTTTTTGCTTTCGGTTCGGTAACTGGTGTAGGCTCTGGTGTTTATTTACTATTAGTTCACCCACGTTCATATTCATGTTATTAACATCATAAAAATATTACATTTTTTTTCCATGCTGTCTCTCAATGTGTTTCTCTTTTTAAATAATTAAACTCACACGCTGGCTTTAAGATTTACCGAGCTCCTGTGAAGTGGTAAGCCGGCCTTCCTACCGGATAAAAACTGGGCTCTAAGTCCAGTGGAAGTGCGCTAAACTGGAAGACAGCCGTACAGGGAGGGCTGTTAGTGGTCGCTCGAGGCCTCTTCCGACATCGATTTTCAAGTAACTCGGTGGCCTGTTCTCTCCTGGGCTGAGCAAAGTGTGGAACCTGGGAGTCCAGAGTCCCGGGTCTTTCCCCGCCTGTGACTGGCTCTGCACAGGGGCGGTGTCAGTGACTCAAGCTGGAAACGGCGGACCAGGTTCATGCGAGGTGGCAGTGACCATTTCCCGTGATGGCTAGAATGTCACCTCATGAATGCGGTTGAGCCAGGAAGGACCGGCCGAGTGATTTCAGCCAGGTCCCTCTCCCTCCCTGAACCGCAGTGTCCAGGGGCAGGCGCTGAGCTTCTAGGTCTTTAAGTCCGTCGTGCCTTTTAACCCCACTTGGGCATACGTGGGCTCATTGTCTGAAAGGAAGCGGGGCGGCCGGCCTCGGGGATCTGGAGGAGCTGCTAACGAGGCAGGCCAGCACGGGCGGGGCCGGACGGCCGCCTCGGAAGCGTTCTAATTGGCATCTTCCATGGAAGAGCAAATTAAGTGCTCGGATTTCCTCCCTGTGTTCCTTTTCCCTCGGCTCCCGTTGCCCTGGCTGGAGCCGAGACAGAACTGAGCTGCCACTTTGGGGCCGTCGCCATGGTTGTCAGGGGCTCCCAGGGAGACCTCTGCAGAATCTGAGTCTTCCCTTCAACGTGGACGATGGCCGCCTTGAGAGCCACCAGGGAGGGTCCAGAAGCTTCCACGTAGCAACGGTTTCCCTCCCAGGACCTGACGGGCTTACGGAGGAACGTACTTTTCACCCGCTCTGGGGAGGCTTCTGAGCCGCGGCCCTTTCCCCTCCCTCTTCCCGCCAGTCTTTAAGCTTGGACTTCAGAGAGTCGCCCGGCGAGGGACGCTCCTTGGAGATCCTTCACTCATTGCCTTCGCCTACAGTTGAAAAAGTGATTCCGATGCAAAAGGAAGTTGAGACGACTGGCCTAGGTCCTCTAGTTCTGATCACCTGTGGTTGTGCCGAGAACACCTGTATGCCCGGGCCAGACCTGCCTTCAAGTGTTTGGGTGGCTCTCTTCCCCAGTCCGGGCCTCGTATTCTGCCAATGCCTGGGATGGTTTCGAGACAGTTTATTGATTGCCAATGTCTTTTCCAGCTGGGTTGGTCTAGAGATCTGTGACTACGTCTCTGCCAGTAGGATTGTGAAGACCTTGATGTGGGACTGCTCAGAGTTACCCCAAGGAATGTTAGAGGGCTGATGGTGAGAGCAAGGGCTTTGGAGACAAGAAGGGCAGCCGGTGGCGGCTTAGTGTTTCCAAGGTGGGCTTGGAAGTTGGCATCACATCCCGTCAGCTGGCCTCAGCTTCCGCTGCTGTCTCGGGAGCTCATTTCAAGATGCCTTGGAATGCGAACTCTGTTCGCCCCTCAAGAGGGAAAGGCGAGCCCCCAGTGGCAGGGTGATCACCTAGGGCACAGAGTGGCGTCACTGTTGCGAGGCAGTGGGGCGGCTCGGGAGAGCCAGGGCCAGAGAGGAAGAGTGGCACAGACTGCTAGGAGCCCTTGCCCGGCTGAGGGTGACCCTGGAGAGTCCTCCACTCGGTGACAGAGGCGGGGCATGGAGCGGAGCCATGCGGGCTGCTCATGCCGAGTCCTGCTCTGCTCCGTGGTCAGGGCAGAAGCACTGAGTCATCCACCGAGGCCGGGGAGCTGGGACGGAGGCCCCCGTGGCCGCTGGCTGAGGAGTCACGGGGCTGTCCTGACAAAGGCCACCAGCTCTGGGATTTATTCCTCCTGCATTTGCGTTTTCAGGGCTGCAAGTTTTGTCCCTCCCCAGATTAAATTGAAGCCCTAATGTGATGGTGGTTTTGAAGTAGGGCCTTTGGGAGGTCATTAGGCCATGAGAGTGTAGCCCCACGATGAGATCAGGGTCCTTATTAGAAGTGACAACCCTGAGAGGTACGTATTGTGACTTAATTGTGCACGTGAGGAAAGTGGCTCAGAGAGGTTTGTGAGTACAGCAGCGGAGCCAGGGTTCCAGGTCAGGTCTGCGGGACGCAGACGCCTGCGGGTTTCCTCCCCGCCACGGCGAGAGCTGGCGTCGAGAAGGCAGGAGCAGCATCGCAGAGGGACTCATTCCCCAGGGGCGGCTGCCTTCGGGTCCCGATGCACCGGTGGGGCATTCATCAGTTGGGAAAAGGGGTGAAGGATATGAAAATCAAGGGAAGGGCGTGAATGAGGGCCTGGGGTAAGAAAGTTTCCAGAGTGGGACCTGCCTGGAGACGGGGGGGCACGCAGGGGCGTGTAGGGGCGTGTAGGGGCGTGCAGGGCGAGATGACGCTGGAGCCACTTCCGGTAGGGAAGGCCTTGGGGAAAGACAGACGACTTTATAAGATAGGACCAGATGGATGACTGAAAGACAGCAACATACATCCGGGAGTTCATGGGTGATGTTTGAGGAGGCCGTTGAGCCAGGCGCTGCCTCAGTTCCGGGGGTACGGAGACTAGGACTGCTGAGAGCTGCCCCCAGCGGGCTTATGCCCACTCACGCCTTGTGTCTGGTGTTTGCAATGGACAAGTGTGGTGATCCCAGATACCGACAGGTGCCCGAGATGGGCCGGCGGGCAGGAGAGGCCTCGGGGGACACGCCATTCGGGTTGAGACCTTTACGGCGAGATCTGTAAGAGGCAGGGCAGGCCAGCGGTTAAGAGCAAGGCCCTGGAACGAGACCGCCCTCGTGTGAAGCCGGCTCCGCCACTGACCAGCTACGTGGCTGGCCTCGGGCCGGTCACTTAACCTCTCTGTGCCTCAGTCACCTCATCTGTGAAGTGGGGGTGACGAAAGGGGGTTGTCGGGGTCAGCGCGGGTAAAGCGCTCAGACGGGCACCTGGCGTGTGGAAGGCCCATGAGGGGGCCACGACTACTGGGATCCCTAAGGGCGCTAGGGGACCCTGGGAGGATGCTGGGGTCGTCTACGCGCGGGACCCCAGATGCGTGCCAGCGTCTCAGGTGGGCAGCAGGAAGGAAGTAGGCCTGGCGAGAGCAGCAGGGATCCACGAGGCCGCGGTGGGACGTTCCCTAAGGAATCCAGGTCCTCGACTTTCAAACGCTGTGCTCGCCACGCCGAACACACCTGCCTCCCACCTGCGACTCCCACGCGGTCCCCGAACTTCCACCCGGCTTAGAAGGCCAGTCGCCAAGCTGAGAGCGAGCCCTCCCCTGGTCAGGAGCAAGCCCGTTGCTTCTAGATGGAAGAGGAGGGTTCTGAGCAGTGTGGCCTGTCTCCACCCGGGGCCCCTGCGACTTCACGACCCGTGTCCTCCTCCCATTCACCAGCCCTTCACTGCGCAGCCCGCACGCGCCAGGCCCCGTGCTGGGCCGGAGCGAAATAGCACGTGAAGTCGCGGGCTCTGCTGCGACGAGCTCAGCCCGGGCGGCACCTGAGTCCCTCGCCCCAGGGCCCGCTGTCCTGTGCCTGCTTTATTTATTCATCGCGTTGGATCTGTTCGGCCCGCGGCCACTTGGCGACGATGATGCCCCGAGTGATGCTGCTGCACGGCGCACCCCCGGGCCGTGTTTGGGAGGCGCATGCGCCGATGCGAACTTGTCCCACGCTCAGAGCACTGCACGGAGCTTGGGTTCCAAAGAGAGCTGCTCTCGTTAGTCCTGGCCGTGACCGTGACTTCTTAGCTGGGATCCGAGGAGCTCCGTTCGTTTTGGGCTTCGGCCCCCCCCCCCCCCCCCCCCCCCCCCCCCCCGTCCGCCCCACCCGGTAGTGTCTTTCTCCTTCAGACTGCCTGTGGACCGGGGCGGTCCCCTCTCCCTCTCTGCTTGGACCCTCCTCCTCCCGGGCACACGCTGTCAGAATCTGTCCTTAAGTAGGTTTCAAAGTCGTGCTATTAACTATTCTTTCCCACAAAGTTGCTGGAAGAAACCAAGGGAATTGGACGTGAAATGCCACAGCGTGCACGTTCAAAACCACGCACCGGTTTTCCAGGGAGCTTAGAAAGTGTGCTCGCTGCTCCTTTTCAAAGCGGGTGACGTCCTTTAGTGCCTTGCTACTCCGAGTGTGGTTCCTGGACCGGCACCATTGGAATCGCCCAGGAGCTTGTCTGAAATGCAGCATCCCAGGCCCCACCCAGACTAGCTGGAAGAAGCTGCATTTTGATGAGATCGGCAGGCGATCTATACGCACAGGAAAGACTGGGATGCCGGGCTTCAGGTGGCAGCCAGTGTCAGTCTGGAAAACGCCAGCCCCTGCGGACGGCTTCTGAAGACACAGTGCAGAAGATGGCCTGCAGGCGCCCTTTATGTCTCCTGAGACTCAAGCAGAAAGAGCGACTTGCCTGAGCAGGTGGAGATTGGACTTAGCCTGGAGAATATTGTGGAAAGAGATGTCATTAAGCAGTGGGTTGCTGAGGCTTATTTAAAAAAACATATGTTCTCCTCTTTTGGCAACGATGTAAGATGTAATGGATTGTACTTTTGTGGGTAAACGCCTACAGATGCTTTTGTCAAACGGGGAGGGAACTGGACTTGTCAGTCTGGGGAAGAGAGGCCTCAGGGGCTGAGGCCATGCAAGTCATCATCACATGTTGGAACGACCCTCAGGAGGAGGGGAAATCGAGTTTATCCTGTGGGGGGGGGGCAGAAGATGACCTTCGGAAAGAGCTCATCATCGTGAAGAAGAGCGTCCTGAAGTTGGGCGAGTTAGGCATGGGCTGGCCATCCCCTCGTTTGCGCTGTTGGATGGGATCCACGCAGGACCTGTGGGGTCGGACCAGACAGCTTTCTTCTTCATTAAAAAATTTTTTTTTCAATTACAGTTGACATACAATATTATATCAGTTCCAGGTGTACAACATAGTGATTAGACATTTATATAACTTGCAAAGTGATCACCCCGATAAGCCTAGTACCCCCCGGTGCCATGTGTAGTTATTACAATGTTATCGACTATATTCCCTATGCCGTACTTCATGTGCCCATGACGATTTTTATAACTGCCCATCTGTACGTCTTAACCCCTTCATCTTTTTCACCCAGCCCCCACCCATGCCATCTGGCGATCCTCAGTTTGTTGGGTCAGACGACTTTTAATGTGCTCTGTAGCCCCGTTTAGTGTTGACAGACGAGATGGGCTCACAGAACTGGGTTTCAATCCCACCGTTCCCATTGGATAGCCCTGACTTGGGCAAGTTATTGAACTTTTTCCTAAGCCTTAGTTTCCTCATCCGAAAATAGGAATAATAATACTCACCCTGTGGGATGGCATGAAAAGTAAGTAAACATTACGGGTTAAAGTTTCTACCAGTGCTCGGCATAAATTAAGGGCTTAACGCATTTCAATATCCTTCCTTCTGCTCCTCCTCTATATACTTCTTTTCTTTTCCTTGTTCGAGCAGCCCTCTTGACACTAGATTTTAATCTCATACATTTCCGATCCTGGTTAATCGCCAGTGGTTGGTTCTTGGCTGGTTCGCTCAACTGAGGTGTTTTAATGAGGCCGGAATAGTAGGGGACGCCGTACAGACACTGCTTCGGCTCGTCGGGCGATACCCCTGGCGCGAGCCAGCTGTCCCATGGCCCCGTGTGCTTGGCGGCTTCCAGGGTATCGGCCAGGCGGGCCGGACAGAGCCCCACGGGCTGGCGCCATGAGGAAGGACAGTGGCGCATGTCGGTGGCGGTGCTTTGGAGTGACCGCTGACCGCGGACTGGCGTAGCAGCAGCTGAATTTACAGCGTGTTCACTACATCTCCATCTGCAGATGCGATGCGTTTAAAGACGGGAACGAGAAGGAAGGCAGAGTGGCAGCAAGAGGCAACCTCACTCCGAGGCTTTCTTCCCTGGGAGCCCCTTGTGCCTGGCTTTTCAGCCAACAGGCTTCCCAGAGGACCTTGCCTTGGAAGGGTCCCTGGGCCAGCCCCAGAGCTTGTGGCAAAACAGCAGGCAGCCAGCACACCGGGCAGACTACCCTGCAGGAAGCCGGGCTCTGCCCGGTGCCAGCTTGCTCACGGTGTGTTTGCCCTGGCACTCAGCACGCCAGCTGCATTTACGCTCACTCAGGTGCCATGGCTTTCAAAACAAGGGCGGCAGTGTTTTTGGTGCTACTTTTGGTTACAAAGCAGTGCGCACCTGCTCAGGCCACCACCACCACTGTTTGGACCGGCCTCCCCTGTGCTGTTCTGACGGCCT
Organism: Rousettus aegyptiacus; assembly: GCF_014176215.1. Classification (NCBI taxonomy): domain Eukaryota; kingdom Metazoa; phylum Chordata; class Mammalia; order Chiroptera; family Pteropodidae; genus Rousettus; species Rousettus aegyptiacus. The sequence continues at coordinate 38,601,918 of NW_023416288.1, read as the reverse complement.
GGATTGTTTGTGGCTAAGCTGGGACATCGGACCCGCCTTCTCTGCTTGTGGTTGGAACACCCATTGCCCTGAGTTAACCTCCCGTCTCACCTGCCTCCCTCCCACTGGGCTACATGGCAAGTCCTGACTTTAAGATTTGTTTCTGGCCAGTTTGGTGCGGGGCGTCAGGGCGGGGTGGGGGGGAAGGACATGCATCAGGGGACACTGCATTTAGAATGCTCCTTTCTGAGGCTGTAGCTTCTGAGGCAATTGATTAAAAATCAGAATCCCGTCCCCGCTTGTAGGGATTCTGGTTTAGTGGTTCAGAAATGGGGCCAAGGGATTGTTGGCAACAGAGGCATCATCATCACCACCACCACCATCATCACCATCTTAAAGTTGGTTCCCTAGCTGATCGCACAGAGAGGCACAGTTCACCTCCTTAACTTGCTTGTCCGTCAGGGCTGAGTGGGGTCGGTTGTCGCAGGCTCCCGGAGTCTAAGCCGCCGCCGCCAAGCTCCCAGGTGGTGCTCAGCACGTGTGTTGAAGGCTCGAGGCAACACAAGGTGCCTCTCTTCATAGGGAACCCTTCGCAGTGTGAGCAGTTGCCCAATAATCAATCCCCATAGTTATGTTTGCAGTCTTAAAGGTTGACTTTTCTTAAAATAGAGGCACGCCTGTTCAGGATTTTAATGACAAAACAATAGCATCTTGAAGACCTGAACAGGGGTGATTATTTTTGAAGGAATCTGAGCCACGCCTTCCTCCCTGGATATTGCTTTGAGGAAGATGCATGAAGTTACACCACTTATTAACGCTTCTGAACTTTAGCTGCTCTTTGGAGCCACCTGGGAGATTGATAATAAGTACCGATGCTTGGGTCCCATCCTCGCCCCCAGGCCCTATTTACTTGGTCTGAGGTGTGGCCTGGCCACCAGGACTTTAAAAAAGTTCTCTGAGTGATTCACCGTGTGTGGCCAGGGCTGCAAACCACTGACTTAGGATGTGTGGAAGCAGCTGGAGACGGGGGTGGGAGATCCATGCACGTCTTCGAGGGTGAACTCTCAGGCCGGAGACGGGAAGTCCCTGGGGTCCGTGATCTAAGGCTGCTCTGAAATCTGAATCTAAAACATACTATATAAACAAACAAACAAACAAATAAACGTGTATGTGTATTATATATATAATATATATATTATCCAAAATTATATATATCAAATAAGAGTCAATTAATTGTTTTCTACGTCTTTAATAAAAACATTTTTCCCGATTATAACCGTGTCGCATGCTTATCATAAACCATGGCGTTTATACAGAAAAGATCAGAAAAGGCTGACAATCTCCCCACGCGCCAGCACACAGAAGTACCCGTTGCTGTATGCGGTGCCCACCCTTCCACTGGCTTTTCGTGTATCCTAGACACGCGATTCAACATCCGTGGAGTCATCGATGTGTACTCGTTGCCGCGTTTTTCCCAACAGTATGACGTGGATAACTTTCTTCACGTCTACATAGCCCTTTTTATGAGATCTTGCCAAATTCAAGCTCTGATTGTACCTGATATACAATTTTATGGTACTTTATTGTTAAAGCTTGCCATGTCTTTTTTTTTTTTTTTTAAATAAAAGGCACGTAGTAGCGGAGGAAGCCACTGCCGGTCAGGAAGCTCACGTGTGCCCAAGCAGTCCTTTCAGCTGGGGACAGAGGGCTGAGCACACCTGACTGGCCTCTGTTGAGTTTTAGTTTCATTCTTTAGTTTTATTCTTTAAGAGAATAACACTGGCCTTCTGGACTACACGGGCAGTACAGAAAGCCCAGTGCCCCTCGGCGAAGAGCTGCTCCCTGACCATGCCAGAGGCAGAACCACCCCTAGGGGGCGTCTCGGTGGTGATTGATCCACTGCTGGCCTGAGGGACTGGCCAGCCCTTCAGTGATGGAGAGAAGCCGACAGTCGGCGTTTCTACTTGAAATCTCTTGATTTTTAAACGTAGACAACTAATTGTTTAACAATTAAAATTGCGAGGCCAAACGAACCACACTTGGGCTTTTGATAGTCCTCTGGAACCAGTCTGAGGTCTGGCTCCACTAAGCCGTCTCTGACACTTGGTATTGATGCAGTCGACCTCATTCGGTTCTGAAAATAGTGACCGAATGCATCATTCTGTGTGCCATTCACTGTTCAAAAGGCTGGAAGTACAATGATGAAGAGTTGTGGTCCTTGCCTTGGATGGGGCAGCTTATAGTTGAGAGCGGCTATTCTCAACATGCGGTCCCCTGGCCAGCATCCTTGGTTGATCACCTGGGATCTTGTTAGAAACGCAGATTCTCAGGCCTGTCCCCTGACTCACTGAATCAGAATCTGCTGTCTGTTTTAACAAATACTTCCTGGTGGTTCCGGTGCCCGGTGACATTGGAGAACTGTTAGTCTTGAAGAGGGGTCGGGCAGGTGGGCAGAGATCTGTGGGATGGACAAGGCGCAGTGGGATTCAGGGAGGCTTTTCAGAGGCAAATGGGTGCACCTGGATCTTAGGGATGAGTAGGAGTTGGCCAGGGGAAGCAGTGGAGGGGAGGGTCCTGGGGAGAGCACACCAGGACCCACAGTAAGGAGGAGAGTGTGTGGGGTGCGTTTGGCAACCGTCAGTTTAGAGCTTGTGGCTGGGCACCGAAGGATGTTTTGGGAAATACCGTAAGCTGAGAAGAATAGGCGCGGCCCTGTTTTTGACACCAGGCCAGAGTAGCCGCACTGTTGGGACATCACTGCAGACCTTTCTAAACAGGGAAGTGTGGCATCGGATCTGTGTCTAGAAAAATAATGTGCAAATTCCTTCTGGGGGTGGAGACGGCTCTCCTGGTACTCCACCGGCCGAGGTTTCGATTCCCGCCTCTCCCGGCATGGCTTGGATCGAGGTCAGCCATTCCCGTCCCTGAGTAGGGTGGCGGGAGGGGAGAAAGCCCCTGAGTGAGGCGGCCACCTCTGCTGCAGGCGTAATCGTGACCGCAGCGTCGCTGCGCCTCTCCAGGCCGAGCATCCTGGTGGCTGCTGCTGCCCTCAGCGTCCGCAGTGGCCTTCGTAACCCTGCGGCGAAAGCAGCCCATCGGTTTCTGCAGCGAAAGTTTGGGGAGGGGGAGGATCCCCGCTCTGTTTCTTTCTTTAGAGATCTGTGGTGTCCAAAGAAGAAATGATTGCACTCGAGGCCAGGGCAACTCGTGTGTCCACTTAGCTGGAGCCACCCTCCCCCCCCCCTCCTTCCTCCTCCCCCTCCGTCTGTCTTTTTCCATGGCTGGGGTGTGAGAGATCGTGGGAGCAGGATGCAATGTCACCTCCCCCTGCTGGTCATTTTGTATAAAATCTTGTTTTGTGGAGGAAGAGTGGAGAGAGTGAGACAATGCAAATAACAGAAATACAAAAGTAGACGAAGACCGAATCCAGCAATTTTAAAAAAAAATTTACTTTGTATTAGTTTCAAGTTTATAGGACATTGGTTAGACACTTATATCGTTTATAAAACGATCCCCCTAATTGCTCCCTCTCCTCTGACCCTCCACCTAGCTATTAAATTACTGCCGACTGCATTCCCTATGCCGTGCTCCCCATCCCTGTGACCATCTATCAACTACTCATTTGTGCTTCTTTAACCCTTCACCCCTTTTTCCCAGCCCCCCAACCCCCTCCTCTCCGGCTGCCACAAGATTGCCCTCTATAGTCGTGCGTCTGTTTTTTGAATCCATTAATTTTTAAAAACCTGTTCGCACATAGTAGATTTAAAAATGTTTACCTTCGGGACAGGGTGAAACAATTTTTTTGATTCCTTTTCTTCTTTGTACAATGAGGTCGTGCCTTTATGAGACAGTTAGTTCTTTTGTCCCGCGATGCGGCTTCTCATACATTAATGATTACAGTAGCAGTCTCCTTTATTCTGCCTGTTTATCGAATGCTTTTTCTACTCTGAAATGAACAGGTTTTTCCAGTTGATTGCTTTGGGTGTTCATTCAGTTCTATCACAAATACATACTTCTCTTGACTGTGTACATACAGAACGACCGAGGTAAAATCTTTATGGGCTTTAAAATTAATGTTTAAAGTGAGCGAAACTTCTGTTTCTCTTTGATAACTGTTCTCTTTTTTAATCCCGAAGACGGTGTTTATAAAACAGGGGAAATCGATTACGACTATCGACATGGGAAGTCATGTAGAGGCTTTCCACAGGAGGGTACACTGTCCCGCGGAGAAGCTTTAGGGGGAAGGTTTTCTGAACAATTTTGGGATCCCCCCAAATTTGAAATCCTCTGTTTGTTAGTGGCTAAATCTAAATATCCTTAATGAAAACCAACCTCATTATCTCCTGGCACCCCAGGGTTTTGCCCCTGTTCATCCGAGCTAACCAGCCTCATGGCAAGTGGTTAGAGAGCAAGTGTGTGTCCAGAACAGTGGACAAGAGGAACCTCGAGGCTGAAGGATGGACACACACTGGCTCGGGAGCCAGGCCTGCCTGACTCCTAAGTGGACGCAAGCCAATCAGCTCCTCCGGGCACAGTAAACTCGATACCACCTTCGGTCCTCTCCAGCTTTCTTCAGATGTTCTAATCAAATCGATGAAGACATTGGACCTCGTTTAGGCATTGAGAACAGCATCGGAAACCCAGAGAGGAAGTCAAGTCGCTTTTATTCTCTTGCAGAGACTCTCGACCGTGGCTTGCTGTCGGACCGTGTGGAGCTTTAGCTGTAGGTGGGGCATGATTCCTGGACACACGGGCCTTATTCTTAAATGCATCCTTTTTTTTTTTTCCTTTTTTTCCAGTTGCAAACGAAGCTGGAGACAAGACCGCCAGACCTCTCGCCCGCTTCTCCCGTGAGTAAACCTCGCGCCACTCTTTTCCCGGGCTCCTTCGGAGGCCTTCTTGCTTGCGTGGTTCAGCCCTGTCTTCCTGCCAGGTGTCCATCAAACACTGTCAGTAAGAGAGTCCTTCTGGACATGTGTTCAGTGGGTTGATGTTCCATCCGAGCCCCTCCGTGGGTTAGCTAGTCATCGCTGTTGCCTTTTGGCCCTTAGAACTGTGGTTTATCACGCCGTGTGCCAGGCTTTGCTATTTGAAGTATGGTCCTGGGAGCGGAATAGACTTCACTTGGGGGCTTTTTATTTATTTATTTATTTATTTATTTATTTATTTATTTATTTATTTATTTATTTATTTTTAAGAAATACAGGGCCCCAGGCCTCCCCAGACCTACTAAACCAGAGCCTGCATTTTAACAAATCCTCAGGTGATTTCTGTGCATGTCTGAGAGTCACTGCACTGGGCTGGGCTTTTTATGAAGACGGAGGGGAGCGTACGTGAGATGCTCACAGGCATCAGGGCCCATGTGCTGTGAAAGCAGCGTCGCTGCCCGAAGTGCACGTAAGGACCAGCTCTGCTGGCTTTACCTGACCTCGGGGACATCCGAGAAGCTCGGATGGATGGAGCCCTTTTCCTTGGGCACAGAGGTATTCGTAAGGTCCTCGGCCCCCCCCCCCCCGCCCCAATTTCACTTGACTCCTTCTTCTCCAGGTCTTGACCCTAATGCGAGAGCAGGAGTCAAAAGCCTCTCGCTATTTCTGTGCCAATGTGACCAGCGAATGGCGCAGCAAGTTAACGAACAGCCGGGTCCTAGAGAAGGGACGGAAACCCCAGAGACTGGGCGCGGCTGGGGGGGCGGATGCTCCCCACACTGGCCGAGGGGGAAAGGGCGGGACCGTCAGATCCTCACTTAACGTGATCGCTCGTATCCTTTCTGGGCCTCGGCTTTCCCACCCGAAAAAGCAGAAATTCAGACCCCCCCCCCTCCGTTAGAAGTCGCTTTCTTTGGAGGTTGTGGCATGAGAATTTCCATCACCACGTTGTTCAGAAGCTCGGTCACGTCCCTAGTGAGGATACCCCTGGAGTGAGTCTTCATGCGGAGGGTCACGAGTTAAATTTCTCTATTTACAGGGCTTTTTCTAAACTCAGCCTTCTAGCTCCTTTTGGAAGGCTGTGACACTTTGGGACTGATTCCTAGAAGTGATTTTTATAGAGCTGTAATAATATACGATAATGAAAGAGCCGTAAGTGCTCACATGTTAGAAACTGTGTAATAAAACACTCGCTTCTCACAGGCCCCAATTTTCACTGCCCTCCTACCTGGATTCATTATTTCCAAAATAAGTATTTTATCCCACGGCTCAACGAGGATGATGAATATGCTTTTAGTCTCTTTATTTCTTCATCTCCTGAGCAGTAGTCAGGCAGATCAATAAGCCGGCGTGATAACCTGGCCGCGCTGGGCGTGCTGGGCCATGTGCACCTCCCCGGGGGTCCCTGGGCACCTCCCCCGGGGGTCCCTGGCATTCTGACGCTCCTCCGGGGATGTGGGAAGGGGGCGGAGCCCTTTTACCCGGAGCCAGAATGAAACCGGGAGCAGTTAGTCCCTTCACGGAGAGAAGAGGGTAACTCCTCTCATAAATGGCTTCTGCAACTTCTCAATTGTGTGGCTGGGTTGGGAAGATGATGTGTCATTTGCAAGGTTGTTAGTAGAAGAGAAGTGAAGACATGAGGGGAAAAAAATATCTATAGGAGAAAAAAGGAATTAGTGGCAAACCAATTAAGTTGGGCTGATTCTGAAAAAAAATTTCCGACTTGGTGCGATGTTCTGGAATGAAGTCAGATGGCACGTTAGCTACTAAAGCTTTTTATAGCTAGTACTAGAGGGAACAAGTTAGAGGTGGCTTTTAGGAAGGAAAAATAATTCTTAATGTAACATTGTCAGATCGAGACTCACTTCAGTTTACCACAAGAAAATGACCTTGATCAGGTGGTATGGTGCGAATAAAGTGTTCACTTTGGGAAGGTTGGAAGGGTTTGGGTGACAACTTTTTGTGGAGACTGGAAGATGATGTACTGTGCAATGTTCTCTGGTTTTTGCACCAAAAAGGCACATGCAAAACCCCAACAGTGCGCATTGGACGATCAGAGGGAAAAAGAGTGTCAGAATCATGAAAGCATCTAGTTTTTTTTCAGGGCTCGTTTCTGGTCCTACCTTGGCCAGCTGGTTGACCAGCCTTGCCGGCCTCACTTAGGTCCACTTCTGAAGAGCGTCCTTCCACCACGCAAGCCCGTGCTTGGCTCTCTGCTCAGCTCCCCTTGGCCCTACGTGGCTGACACCACCACCCAGAACCACCACGCTTTCCTCAAAGAAACTGATACCGAAAGCCCACAGGTCCAGCTCTGGTCCCTTTGCCTTTAGATGGGAGACACTCTGTGTCTGACTTCACATGGCAGTGCCATGGTGGCAGATGCTGAGGACCGAGTCCTGGGAGACCCTGGATCTTGTCAGGGGACCCTTCGCCACCTCGGCCCCCACCATTTTAGGCTTAGCAGTGGGTTTTGATCGATCTGACCTTCATCAGAACATCAGTGGACAGTCCCAGGAGAACAGCGTTGAGCGAGCCCGACTCCGAGGTACACATTGGCATTGGACCAGCATCGTCTGGCTCGCTGGCCTGGGGCTGGGGCTCCTGTGTGCCCAGACATCCCCCCTCTGCGCAGTGGGTTCAGGATGAGCCAGGAGAGCACCTCACGCTGGTACTGCGTGCAAAGCTTTCTGACAGCGAGTGCTCATGTCAGCCTCACGGTGGCTCATGTTACAAATGGGAACATGTATTGGCCATCGGTGGGTGACATGCAGGACCAGTGTGCAGGACCAGCGTCCGGGAGGCCCCTGGTAGGCCAGTCATTAACCCTTCAGTTGCTGGTTGAGGTTGGGACCCCTGAGGTGGGTATCAGTCCTGATAGCCTGGGATATATAATGTAAAGCACAGTGCCTGCGTGCCGTGAGTGCTCAGTGCGAATGGGAGGTTGTCATTATATGTTATTACCGGAGCCATCCATTTCCCTCCTCCCTTCTTCCCTCCCTCTCTCCCTTCCTTCCACATATATTTTAAAGACTTTTCTGTGCCCAGCCTTGGGGACACACAGATGACAAATTTGCCTTGAGATTACGACCTAGTCAGGGAGATGGAGAAGCGAGTGTCTATGATACAGTGTGGGGAGGGAAATGCTAGAGATGGGTGTCGGAGCTGCGGAAGCCCCATGGCGGGGACCTCATCCAACCTGGGGTAGGAGTGGATTCAGGGGAGCCCTCCTGGAGGGGACAAGCACTACACAAGGCTTGGGGAATGAATGGGGGACTAACAGGTAGAGATAGTATCTTCTAATCGTAAAAAAACAAAACAACCCAAAGCCTTCAAGGACCATGCATGTTCCTTATGCTAAGTGAGATAAGTCAGTTGAGAAAGACATTCCACATGATCTCACTTATGTGCAGAATCTAAAAAACAAAAACAGAAGTCATGGAGTATAAAACAACACAGAGACTTTGTTAATATTACTGTATTATGTATTTGAAAGTTGCTAAGAGTAGATTTTAAGTTTTTATCACAAGAAAAAAAAATTATAACTGTGTGGTGATGGATGTTAACTAGATGTATCATGATCTTATTGTAGAACATTTTGCAATATATAAATATCTAATTATGTTGTACAACTATGTCAATGATATCTCAAAAAAAAAAGAGGCAATACAATTTTTCAGGGACTAGAGACCATATGTAGTTTTCAGATATGGCCTCGGGGTGGCAGGAGAAGCCCAGAATTGGGTGTGCATCTCTACTCCAGGAGCCTTAAAAGAGCTTTCGTGAGGAGAGGCCAGGGCCCTGGGAGAGGCCAAGGGGAAGCAGGAGTTGGCCCTAAAACTTGTGTAGTGGGGCAGCTCCACCCTGGAATCAAATCAAATCAATCAATCAATCAATTAATTATTATTATTATTTTTAGGTGAGGCAACCCTTGGTTGACCTCACAGATTGCAAGGACCTAATCTGCTTACAATCCCTTATTTTTTATTTTTTATGCCTACAGCACCTGGTCTTCCAAGGTGGTCTCCCATCCAAGTACTAACCAGCCCCGACCCTGCTTAGCTTCCAAGATCAGGCGGGATCAGGCTTGTTCAGGGTGGCAGGGCCGAAGACCCATTCTGGAATTTTAATTGCTTCTTTAACTGAGGAGAGAATAATTTCTCCCCTGAGAAGGACAGTAGTTGAAAGGAAAATAATGGTATCAAAAACATTAAGGAAACGGAGCCTAATTTGGCCTCTTTTGCTTTGGGAGCTAAAAGTCCAAATAGTGTGGAAAATAGATGATTCTACCGAAGAGCTGTAAGAGGAGCAATTTGGGTGGATGGGTGATAAAGCTAAGGGAGGTCACCTCGTATTTTCCTACTGGGCGTGTAATCTGGGTGAATGATCCCCTCCCCTGGGCGGGCTGGGCAGGAACAGACAGGCATGTGATGGAGGGTGAGTGCTGGGTTTGGGGTACAGGGTGAGGCTGCACCTACTCCATGGCGATGCCCTTCATGGAGCCCCGGGGCAAACTCGAAATCATGTCTGGCAGGGGGTGCTAGAGTCCAGCCAAAGAACTTTCCTAAATTGCTTGTCCCAGCTAGCAGGGCCCGTTGTAGAAGGGGGAGCTGGAGTTGAGGGTGGATGGGTTATGGAGCCAGGATGACGAGAACAAGGAGAAGACGCGATGGGTGGGAGAAAGGGCTGAGAAGTGCCTCGCGCGGCGGGCGGTGGCTGGTGGCCAGCATTCCCTGTTCCCAGTGGCATGGACCGTGGACGCTCCGGAGCCACGTAAAAGCCCATTACAGGGCAGGAGCCGGATTTGGAGATTTTCCGAATTGTCTTAAACAGCTCCAATTATCTCTGAAACGTTCCGCTTCTGTGTGGAGCCCCTGGTCCCCCCTCGACAACGTTCAAGGACCGAGCGCCGTCGCTGCCCACTTCTTCCAGCAGGAAGGGCTCTCTAGCGACGGCGCCTCTGGAACTTCTGTGCGTGAAGGAAGGGCTCGGGGACAGCAGTCTGGCTCTGTAAGTGGGGTCCCTGGGAGCTTGCTAGAAATACAGGTACCCGGATCCCTTACCAGATCTGCTGAATCAGAAACTCTTGGGGCGGGTCTCAGCGATCTGTATGTTAGCCAGTTCCGCCAGTGATTCTGATGCGTGGCAAGGTCTGAGAACCGCACTGTCGTCATGGTGCAGGTGACGGAGGCAGGGGCCGACGCCAGGATGCAGAGCAGTGCGGTGCTTGTATTTATTTCATGTGTCACAGAAGAACACAGTCAGCAGTTTTCTATAGCCACTTGTAATTACATATGCAGAGCACAGAGCAAGTCTTATCAAAGACTAGTGACCTGGTCCACCATCTCTAAACTCTGGTTTTCATCATCGCACAATTGTGCTTCAGAATCACAGACAATTACTCACTCCCCAACGTGTGTTCACCCGAGATTTATCTGTTTGACCGCGAGGGTCTCTACTGCTTTATCTTTCCTACCACCCCTCGACCTTTCCCTCTCTACCTTCCTTTATTCTTCACCCTTTACTTCCATTTCCTTCTTAGGAAGGGAAGGATGCTCCTCCCAGTTTCTCACGTAGAGCCCCTGGACCATCACATCAGATGCGCTGGTCTCTGCTGACCCCTCAGCATCTCGCCTCTACTTTCAACTGATTTTTTTTTTTCTACATACAGACTAATTTCTTTCTTCCTTAATGGGAATTATGGTCCAAGCTGTTGCTGTAAGAACACATATTTATTCCTTGCTACATGTGCATCAGCTCACATAATTTAAAAATATGATTAGAAATTTTTTGTGTGTAACGTGACCTCAAGGAAGAAGGGCATGGAAGACAGGGGTTGGCTACTGCCTGCCAAGCACCTCCTCCCTCCCCCTCTCAGTGTATACTCCTTTGAATAAAATCAGGATGAAGTTTCTGGTTCCAGTGAAAGGTGGAATAGGATAACCTAAAACTCTCCCATTTTTTTATAAGCATGTAGAAACGCTGAGTAAAAGATTTTCCAAACTACTTTAAAACGCGTAGTTAACTTTGCAATAAAGATGGGGATCTCCGCAGGTGGCAGAAATGAAGGAGGAATTTAGTGTCCGTACAGCAAACTGCAAACATGCCGGCTGATTCTGCAGCTCTGCTGTGTAGGTGTGGTGCTGCTAAGTCCTTGGGATCCAGTACCGAATGTCTTAACATCCACATGGGAAAAAGAGTGAAGGCCTTTGGCTGTGCAGGGTGGGGAGCTGGATCGGAGGTTTCTACCTGAACTTGGACTCTTAAAACATATGTTGGCAGATTGCATCTTCCAACAATGTTTGCAACTATATTTCCCATCCCACATGCTCTTCTTGCAATGTGATGTCGACAGACCTCCCAGTGAGATGTGAAACCTTAACTACTTTTAGTATCCGTAGGGGATTGGTTGCAAGATCCCCTATGGATACCAAAATCCATGGATGCTCAAGTGTCCTGCATGAAGTGATGCAGATCAGTGTGTACAGTTGGCCTTCTGCATACATAAACTCACAGTGAGGACTGAAAACAGTACAGATACTTATTGAAAAAAAAATTGTGTGTAAGGCGACCCATGAAGTGAAAACCCATGTTGTTCAAGAGTCAACTGCGCATTCATTAGCATGAGGACGTAACGAGGAAACTTACTTGCCTCTTCCGCTCTTGGGGAAAAGTCTCCCCTAAGTAATTGAAACTACCTATATGGTCTAGGAACTCTTTCAAACTAAGAAATTAATGAAAATCTGTTCTGGGCTAATAATGGCAGAATCAAAGGGAAAAACCTGGCAAAATCATATGCAAAAATCTTCTGAAATACAACCCAAGTCATAAGGTATTCTCATAGAGAAAGCAAGACCCGCCAAACATAGGCTCACAGTCAAAATTAAAAAAAAAAAAAAATCCACAGGGGACAGCAGTCCACCGCGATGAGCAAGAGACACTGAGCACAGCAAAGGGAGAATTAGAGCCCTAAGTCCTTGAGATGAAATAATGACTAACTGAAAGAAAATATAAACCAAGTCTATTTAAAAATGATTAAAGATATAAAAAATTGAAACTCTAAGAAAGGAACAGATGTTTTGAGGATAAAAAGGAAGATTTTAAAAATAACTCATATGCATTCAAGAAATATAAAAGGTAGCATTAGAACAACAACCAACCAGAACCCAAACGCAGCTTACTCTACCGTGTTGGATGGGACCGAAAACGGAGATAATGAACCGGAAGAGAGATCTGAGGAAATTCACTAGGATGCAGCACAGGCAAACGTGAAGGGGTGGTTAAGCAATGTGGAAGGGTCAGTGAGAAGGTCCAAGATATGTTAAACAGGAATTCTAGAATGAAAGACCATAGAGAATACAAGAAAAGTCATAACCGAAAATCTAATGGCCGAGAATCTTTCGGAATTGACTAGTGACACGAATCATCAAATCGAAGAATCCTACCTAGTTCAAGCCAGAAAATGAAAATTAACCCAGTTGCTAGACATATTATGATGAAAATGCAGAACACAGATTACCCGCTGTGTCCGAAACTGTGAATTTATTTATTCCATGTTAAAAGTACCTCTAAGTTTAGTGGGGCCCATGTCCCCATGCCCCCAAGTAGAGTGCATTCCTCAGGTTCTCTTGAAGCTAGTGTGACCATGGAACTAGGTTCTGGTCAATGGAATAGAAGAACTATCAGGGGAAGATTTCTGGAGACTCTTCTATACCCTTTATTCCTTTTCTTTATTCTCTCTCCACTTTGCTGTTGGGAACACAAATGTGATCCCGAGAGCTCTAGCTGTCAGCTTGGGCCACAGGGAGCATGGCCACACCCAGGGAAGGGTTGGTAGAGTGGTGTGGTACTCTGAAGATTCTGGGGAACAGAGCTGCTACATCAGCTCTGCACTATCTAGCTCCAGATGTTCACACAACAGAGACATAAATCTACTTTGTTTAATCTCTCGGGGTGTCGCGTCTCTGTTACTGAGACATACCCAATCCACACTGATGCATCTCCTGAGGAGCGACAGTTGGACTGACTGCGGGCTTCTCAGTAACATATTTAGAAGTCAGAAGATAAACTGAAAAATATTGGCGAAGTTATGAGGGAAAAGAACTGTCAACCTGAAATTCTGTACCCAGAATTTTAGAGTGAGGACAAAATAAAGATATATTTTTTTCAGGCAAACACATTCTGAGAGACTTTGCCACGCACGTGTCCTTGCTGAGACGATTACTAAAGGATATGTCTTAAGAAGAAGGCAATTGAACCCAGAGATAAGAATGAATACAGGAAAAAGATGTCCCATTATTTTATCTGTTTAACAATTAAAAGTTAGAAAGAACATTAGGATGATAGTTGATATAGACAAGATAATTTTAAAATTTATATTGAAAATCAAAGGACTAGAATGGATTTTGGGAAATGATTTTGAGAAAGAAGAATAAGGTGCAAGGGACCAGTTTATTCAATTTCAAAACTTAATGTACAGCTACAGGAGCAAAGGGGAGGCGTACTGGTGAATGGACTGGATCCATGGGGCAGAACAGAGAAGCCAGGAATAGATCCACGCGAATTTGCCCAACTTATTTTTTGACCAAAGTGCAAAAGTAATTAATTGGAGGTAATAGAACATTTTCAACAAATGGTGACGAAGTATTTGGATGTCGATAGGCAAAAATATGAACCTCAACCTATCTCAAACTTTATACAAATATTAACTCAAAATAGGTTATGCACTTAAATGTAAAATGTAATACTATAAAACGTTTAGAGGAAAAAAGGAGAACATCTTTGGAATATGGGGCTAGGAAAGAAAGACTTGTTACTAAAACTATGACATAAAAGGAAACAATTGCTAAGTTGGACTTTACCAGCATTAAAAGACCCCACTAAGAGGTTGAGAAGACAAGCTATAGAGAAAATATTTGCACATAGTAATGCTGCTATCCAACAAAGATCTAGTATCTATAATATGCAAAGATTCTCAAAACTCAAAAGTAAAAAAAAAAAGTTAGCTATCCATTCAGACATGGAGAGACATTTTACAAAGGATATACAGGTGACAAAGAAGCACTTGAAAAGATGTTCAGCTTCATTAGCCATTAGGAAAAACCACAGTGAGCTACTAATACACACCTATTGAAATGGCTAAAATAAAAAATAGTGACTGCACCAAATCCTTGGAAGCATGCAGAGAAACATATATTTTGTTGGTATAGTCACTCTAAAAAAAGTTTGCCCATTGGAAAAAAAAAAAAAACTAAACATGCAACTACCATATCGCCCAGTAATGGCACACCTGGGCATTTATCCCAGGGAAGCGAAGACTTACATCCACGCCAAACCTGCACCTGCAACCTCACAGCTGTTAGGATGGCCAGTGTGCAAGGAGAAACCCAAGGATCAACGCGTTGGCAAGGATGTGGAGAAATTGGAACCCTCGTGCATGCGAAGTGGTGCGGCTGCTGTGGAAAACAGTTTAATGGTTCCTCAAAAAATTAAAAACAGAATTATAATACGATTCGGCAGTTCCGCTTCTGAGGATACACCCCCCCAAACTGTAAGTAGGTCCGCGAACGGATATGTGTACACTCGTGTTCATAGTATCATTATCTACAGTGGCCAAAAGGTGGCAGCAGCCCACGTGCCCATCCATGGGTTAGCGAGTCAACAAAACCAGAACGGACACACGCTGGAGTATGGCTCAGCCTTAAAAATGAGGGAGACTCTGACACACGCTACGACACGGATGAATCTCGAGGACATTATGCTAAATGGAATATGCCAGTTGCGGAGAGACAAATACTGTACAATCCCACTTTTGTGAGGTAGCAAAGGTCATCAGATTTCTAGGGACAGAAAGTAGAATCATGGTTGCCAGGGGCTGAGAGGAGGCTGGAAGGTAGTTTATCGGGCACACAGTTCAGTTTTGCAAGATGAGAAAGTTCTGGAGAGGGGGTGCGGAGGTGGTGGTGGCCGTCAGTGCGAATGTGCTGAGTGCCTGTGAACTTTGCACTTGAAAATGGTTAAGGTGGTAAACTTAATGTTATGCATATTTCGCTACAGTTAAAAAATCCTGCGCATAGAATATTCATAGAAACTTTATTCCCGATAGCCCCACATTGGAAACGGCCCAGATATATTTATCCAGTGTATGGTTAAACAAACTGTGATGTGTATACACCAGGGAGTACTACTTGGCCATACAGAGAACAGCCTGGTTGATCCGTGTGGCAGCCTGAACGAGTCTCCAGAAAATGACGCTGGGTGAAAGAGCCAACCTTAAAAGGTTACATGCTGTGCGACTGCACGTATGTGATATTCTCTAAATGACAACATTACAGAAATGGAGAACGGATTAGTGGCTGTCAGAGCTCAGGAGGGAATGGGGTGCGAGGGAGGTGAATGTGGCTGTAAACGGGCAACACAGGGATCCTTGTGGTGATGGCCACGCTGGGCCTCAGTGTCAGTATCCTGGCTGGGAGGTTCTACTCTAGGATTTCAAAACGTTATCATCAAGGGAACAGGGTAAAGGGTACATGGGATCTTTGTATTATCTCTTTCAAGTGCCTTTGAGTCTATACTTTTCTCAAAATGAAAAGTTTAATTAAACAAACAAACAAACCTTCAGTGACTTCTGATGGCCCACAAAATAAAGTCAGAGTCCTTTGCATACCACACAAGACCCTTCGAAATCTGGCCCTGGCTGACCTGTCCTGTTATAATCCATCATTTAAGTCCCAGAAAAATGGAGCTAGTTGTCCTCCGAGTCTTTGCATATGGGGTTCCCTCTGCTTGAAATATTCTCTCCTCTGCTGATCACCAAGCAAACCCATTCATCTCTTAAAACCTTTTTTATAAAACCTGACTTGACTCCCAGGACAAACTTGTCACTCCCTCCTTTGTTCGACGTCTGTGTATTGCTACACATTTATTATTTCCTTCACCCTGTATTATAAATCTCTTTAATAACTGTCTTCCTAGTAGATTTTGAGTTCCTCGCACGCAGAAACTGCGTATAATAAGTGTTCAATAGATGTTTGATCAATTGGACTGAAAGCAGAATGAATGGAAAATTTTCAGATTTATAACAATTCCAAACAAAGGGAGAAAGCCAACTCATCCTCTGGACAGTTCTTAGAGATTCAGATTCAGTTATCTCACTAGAAAAGAAAGAAGTCAGATGCATTTTAATTTATGGGACCTCCCAGGTTTTACCAGGTACAGCTTCCCATGATACCTTCTTTTTAGAAAATATTTATGGAGCACCTACTATGTGCTAAGCACTATGTCTAACCCCTCTCCGTGGATAGGCAGGTAGACTAAGGTGTTGCAGTGATTTCTGCTGTGGTGGTGCTTTATGCCTTGGCTAAGCCTTGGGTTGAAGACCATGGTGGACACATATAATCTTGTAGGTCGTGAGATGTCCTACTCCAGGGGATGCCATCCTGCAGACTGAGCTATGAATAATTCCCCTGCAGTTGTGCAGTACTTGGGACTCTGTCGAAATTCTCGTGTTTGAAGCTGCGATTCTTGGAACCTCTGAAAGAATCGCCTTGTTTCCAGGTGAGTAAATTTTAGGAAGCTAGGCTCCCCAGCCAGTAGGGTAAGATGTGAAGCCAGTTGGGTGAGAAGCTGCAGAAAGCCTGTGCACGAAACGACCGAAGCACGTGGAAGAAAGGAAGGAGCGAGATGTTCGTCTGACTGCCGACTGTCATTTTCTGCAGCCTCGGAGGCAGGTATCTCAGCATCAGATAAAAGAGTTAACCTTGAAAGGGAGTTTCGAGTGTAGGAGTATAACAGAGAATACGTCACCGTTCTTTCCCTAAAGGAGTTTACCACCAACAAATGATCCATTGTCTTTATTTTATTACCTGCAATGATTAGTTTGGGCCAAAATTAGGAAGAGTTCTCTGTAACTAACATATTGGCCAAAGCCACTGTTTTTTTTTTTTTTTTCTGGAACTCTCGATTAACATTCCAGATCTCCAAGCAATTGCTTTCAAACACTTTTATTTTTGATCGCAGTACACATACCATTAAAACATGTCTAGGATGAATGTGGCACATTCTTCCAAGTGCTCAGAGCGCTTTCATACATACTGTATTACTGAACTCATTCCCACCAAGTTTTTATAATGAGGTTGAAAATCAGTCCTGGAACTTCCCAATGGAATGCTAGGCAGATTTACAAATGAATCATCCAGCAGATGGTAAGACTTGGATTTTGCATGCTTTGCAGACATTCGCATACTTCAAGGTAGTTATGCGTTGAAAAATTTTCACTTAGTTCTGAGTGAGGTGGTGTCTGAATTAGTGAAAGTCTAGATTATGGAGAACAGAAAAATTCTGTCTTCTAACTCTTAAGTACCTAACTTATACTAACCATTAATAAAGTGTTTGTCAAGTAGATTTCACTCTTAATAGGTAGGCTTCTCTTTTAATTAGTATACTAAATGAATACTGTCAAACTTCTTGAAAACAGTCTCCCTTTAATCTTGCCTACATCATCACTCTGCTGAACAGACTCATTCTTTTGATGTATGTATGACAAAGAGTAATCAAGACCTTTCCTCTTGGAATTGATGGTCTCACTACATAGTGATCCATTGCACCAGATGACTTTTGAAATAGACTTTGAAAACTCTGTGGGAGCTGTGCCCATTCATTGTGTAAGACAGAGAGAGGCAAGATTTTATTCTGAAGCAGGTTGAGTACCATTCCTCCTGCCTACTCTTCAGGGTTGGGTAAGCATTGCTTATTGTGATAACTAGCTGTTTGGACATAAAAGTCCATCTTACTCTTGGCTCTTTTCTGCTGAATTTATCTAGCAGCCCAAGTAGACAGTGAGTGAAACCTAGAATGACTTACATACCTTGCCTTTTGAAAAGCAAGCTCTGTATGAATCTTTTTTGCATCCCAGAATCATTAAACTTGGGTTAAATCCAAAATAAAACTCCAAGCAAAATATGAAGTATTAGGGAAATTAAATAGCATTCTAAAGATTTAGGGAAAAGGTAGCCTTCTAAAAAACGATTTAATATAGAAGTTGGAAGAAAAAATGTAAATGCTACTTTGAGTTAAGAAGCAAAGAGAAACAATGCAGAGAAAGTAAATAAGCAACATAGAAATTAGAATCCACACTGAAATATAAAAATGACATGGAAAAAATGTTAATGAGTGGAAGACAAATTTGAGAAATAGTGTATTAGACTATAGATGAAAATGATGAAGATTTGAAATGATGAGAAAAGATAGTAGGAGGTCAGAGAAGAAAGAACCAACATAAATAAATGAGTCAAATATTCCGAGACTAAAGCCAAATACTTGGAACAGGAGAAGTAATTAAAGAGAAAGTTGAAGGCAGTTTGTGGGGAACAGAGAAAGTAAGGCCTGAGTTTGCTTATTGAAAGGGGCTCGTTGTGTTCCAGGAAAATGAATTGAAAAATCAGTAAAGATAACCCACAATTACATATGTGCAAGCAAAATCTTTGAAATACAAAAATAAAGAAAAATGTTTGCTTACAAAGGAGAAAAAACTATCTCACTTCCTAATGCTCTTCTACAGCATATAAATAGCAGAAGGTAGTGAAGAAATATGTTTGGAGTTTCCTGTCAACTCGCTAAATTTGTACCTAAGTTGTGGTTCACATGCATTTCATTAACCAACATGCCATTCCTGGAAAGAATTATTCAAGGATATACTTCAGCCAGTTGAAACGTGAGTCAAAATAAATTCTGTAGAGCTGTGCTGTGTCATACAATGCGACTACTGAGCACTTGAAGTGTAGCTAGAGCTAACTGAGATGTGTCGTGAGTGTAAACTACACACGGGTTTGTATAGAAAGAACAATATAAAAATCTCAATCATTTTTATATTGATAACATGTTTAAATGATAATATGTTGGATTTATTGACATAAGGAAACTATGGGGTGCGTATATCTTTTCGAATTACTGTTTTAGTTGTCTTTGGATAAATATCCCGAAGTGGAATTGTCAGATCATATGGTCGTTCTAGTTTTATTTTTTTGAGGAACCTCCACGTAGTTTTCCATAGTGGCTGCACCAATGGACATTCCTGCCGACAGTGCACAAAGATTCTCTCTCTCCACATCCTTGCCAACACTTGTTATTTCATGTCTTTTTAATCATAGCCATTCTAACAGGTGTGATTCGATATCTTATTGTGGTTTTGATTTGCATTTCTCTGATGATCAGTGATGTTGAGCGTCTTTTCACATACATATTGGCCATCTATATGTGTTCTTTTTGATTAATCTAAACTTAAATTGCCACATTGACTAATGGCTACCATATTGGATAGCACAGCTCTAGAAAGTAATCAGAGAGGAAAATAAGTAAGTAAATAAATAAATACTCAAAACTACTAATATATAGATGAAGATTAAAATAGAAAATGCATACATATCTATGCTAATAAATTCGAATATCTCTCTACAAAATGGGGATTTCTAAAGGAAATACTCTCAAAGAAATAGATAACCTAGTTGTAGCAATAGTAAAAGATGACACTGGAAAATTTGCAAAATAATTTCTTTACTAAAAATACCTCGGATCCCAAGAGTTTTATAGGTGATTATACTCAAATATCAGGAAATAGGTTATTTCTATGATAATGACTATATAAAAGAAGAAACTAAAGGCTAATCTCCTTTATCACTATGATTGCAAAAACCTTAATTAGAATTCTAGCAATGGAAATATATAAGTACACTACAATAACAATACAACACGATCACATAGAACTTGTCTGAATAATGCAAGGTGGCTGTACTATTATGCAGCGTTTAAATATATAATCCAGATGTCATAAAGATATGCCTTGTAAGACCTATAATGCAACTGTCTCAAACCCCCATCTTACATCTGGTTTTAACCTCTAAAATTCAATCAGTGAATTTTTCATTGGTTTCTCTAGGTTTCTTCTCGTTACTTCTGGCCATCGTTTCCTTAGCATGTTGATTTACCCCTACTCTTTGTGTCTTCCAGATGTTGATTTACTTTTTTCCTAGACAACACACAAAAGATGAGACACAGCCCATTCTTCATAATTTTTGAATCCTTTCCGATATCACTTTCATAAAGCAGCAAGTACGTAAGACTTTTACTGTTCCGAAGAGCTGATTACAGTGCAGTTCCAAACATGGATATCAGACTTTTATGTTCTTTGAAAGTTCTTCACTTATTGATGTCAAGTATGGTTCAAGCTTGGGGGTACATTGCTCCACATTCTCTCCCCTCCTTTTCCCCTCTTTTCTGTTCTTGCCCACTTCCAAATTCATTTCATTTTTTAGGCAGAATAATTTAACTCTTTGTTGTCTCTTTTCAATCTATGCCTTTAAGGCTCTTCACTCCCTCCCCCACCATCCCTGTCTTATCAAATTATTTTCCCAATATAGTTCCTTAGAGGAAATTTATTTCCATCTGGAAAATAAGTTTTTTTTTCTTTTCCCATTTTTGCCTCAAGTATAACACGCACCAGATCAAAAGAAGGGAGAGAGGGAGGAAACAATACATCATCATCTCAGTAGATGGCAGAGCCATTATCTGTGCATTCTTTACTTCTTGGAACAATCACTGATACTACATTATAAAAGGGAAATTTATCATAAAGATACAACAGAAAATTTCTTGGACATTTCCTAAATAAAAAATGAATTGAAGCTAGCAGAATGATAAGGTTGCTTGCTTTTGCCAATATGGCTTAACGTTCTTCTGGACGTTTTAGCCAACGTAGTAAGATATAAAACAGAAATATGAGCCATAACTATTAGAAAAGAGAAGGGAAAATTATTATAGATGGTATATATGCTTAGAAAAATAAAAATAAACCAGGAAATCGTCAAAAAAGTAAGCGTTTAAAGAGACAGACTGTTAAGTAAATAAACTAGATGACTATCTTATATTCAACAATAACAATTTAGAAAATATCTAAAAACGTAGTCTATGATCACGAGTGGGCAAACATGTAAGATGTCCAGAAAACAAACTTACTAAGAATTTCCAGGACAAAAGAAAATTAAAATGTTACTGAGGAAAATAAGTCTCGAACATATGGGAAGAGCTTTTGGTTGGCAGGTGGCAGAAATCTAACATAAACTATCTTAAACCCAAAGGACATTTGCTGGAAGGGTGCTGTCGTAATCCACAGGCCTGTGAAAGAGCTGTCGATCTGGGGATCTGAGGGGTAGGAATCAGAGGCATGCCACTCTTTGGACTCCTTTCCTTTTTTCTGCTTTCCGTAGGGTACTCGCTTCGTTTTCTCAGGCTCCTTCCTGAATTGGGATGTGGTTACTAGCATTAGCAGTCTTGTAGGAAGGAAAGGGGTCTTCCTTGGGGTTTTAGTATGAAAAATACTGGAAAAGAATTGTGATTATACAAGCTGGGCCATGTACCCATGCCTGGACTATATCAATGAAGTCAGGGCCATAGAGTAATATAGCCGAAAAGTCATCAGACTCACATGGACTGAGTAGTCGGGGAGGAGATGTTTTCACGATAAAGTGAGAGGGGCCATCGTAAGTATGGAGGAAAAGGTGTTTGGGTTGATAAATGCAACAGGTGTTCCGTATAGAAAGGACCAGGCATGTACCTGAATGAGTGCATGATACGTTCTTAGATGAATTTTATTGTTTTGCTAAATTAAGCAATTAATTACATTTTCGTTAAATGTCATTTTAATATAAATTCAAAAAGGAGATTTCTGTTTAGAAATTGACAAAGTGATTTTAACTAAAGTTTTCTTAGAGACTTGAGCAAGTAAGAATAGCCAAAAAGAGAAAGGATGAGGCCTTGCACTATCAGATATTAATGGATATTGTGAAGTTATAATAAGTAAAGTAATGTGATCCATTTATTTTATTTTATTTTTTTTAAAAAGGCAGGTTAATCTAACAGGATAACTAGAAAAAACCCATAACGTATTTGAGAATTTAGAATTGTCACTGCAAATCAAGTTGTAGTCTTACATTTCCACAGGGGACCCCTCCCAACTCCTTGATGTGTAAGAGGTCTGAAATGGAGTTAAAATTTTGAATTTTATTTTGAAACTATAGGAGACAGAATTTCTGAAAAGTGTCTAAAACCAAGAATTACTATGATAAAAAGAACGGAACAGAGCCTATGTGGCTGATTTAAAAATATCCAAAACATTATTAATACTTTACTTTTTTTTTTTTTTACTATCATTATTGTTTTATTTTAGTGAGAATAGAACTCTTCATCTGGATTTTATTAAGTTCATTCCTGACGTCTGTACCTGAGCTCAATGTTCCTACCTGGTGGAAATTTTAGGAGGCTTATATTCCCAGAAAGAGAGGATACCTGAAAAAAAATTCCCAAGAACTTTTTAAAATTTGTCTGGAGAATTAAATCTCTTCCTTCCTCTGTGTTTTGTAGGACTCTACCTTCTCAGCCTCTGCCAGCATCATCTTTTTTTTTTTTTAAATCAGGAACAGCATTGATAAATCACTTGTCAGATTTAAATGGAATTATCACGATACCCTGGCCTCCCCCGCCAGCAGTTTATCAGGCCGCCTGCATCAGACACACTTCACAATGAATCAGTAGTTATTTCAAGTTCAGACTTTTCTCATCTCATTTTCTTGCGTTCTTGTCTTTTCTCAGCCCATTAAACTCACCTATCATTATTCATCTCCCTCTGCAGCCGGAAATTCCTTCTTTAAAAGAAGCTGCAAACTTCTTTCATACAAGAGGACTAAACAATGTCAAGGTTCTCCCTAGTAGCAGGTGGCGGTATCTTATTTCTTACATAAAAGGAGGACTGTTTCATAGTAAAAAATATGGAACATTCTGCACGACCATATACTATGTGTATGTTTATTTGCTTATAAACAAAGTACAAACAGGGTGCTGTATTTCCCAGAGACCTGGATCAGGAGAATGAGAACTTTGGGTCAAAGCAATCTCTTGTTTCCTAACTCTGTGATCTAGGCTATCTGACCTCTTGGAGCCGTAATGTCCCAGTGTTCAATAATGTTTCCATAATACTTACTTCGAAGGGTCGATTTGATGATTAAATAGGCAATGCAGGCGAAGGCATCATGACAATGCCCAGCACGTAGCAAGTGCTGAACAAACGCTCGTTACATTCAAACACAAGCACTTGTCCTCTTGAGAAGCTCAGTAGCAGGGACGCTACTACCAGAGTGTATGCCTCTGGAGATTTATAATCAATCTGGAGGGTGCGTGAAGTCCACAAAAAGTTGTCATCGTGAAGAGAGGGTAGAGGATTTATGGCAGGGGCAGAGGGGAGATGACAGGAAAGGAGGCTATATTAGCGATTGCGTGGGAGTTGAGAACAAGTCATAGGAGAGAGGAGAGCTGGGGAGGGGTGGGGAGCAGGGGGGCGGGCAGGAGCAGATGAGACGGAGCCGGCTGAGCGGAGCTGCTCATCTGTGCACCTGAGCCACGTCATTTTTGGTGCCCCGAAGGCTTAGTGTGTCTGTGATTTCCCTCATGAGGTTTTAGATTTTATTGAGAGAGACCTGCGTGACTCTGTCTGTTTCCATATTTTTGCTTCTGTTTAGTCAGAAACATTTCATGCTTTCAAAATCAGCTTAAAATAAATCAGAGCAGGGGAATTTTCATTTTTCATTTCATCAGAGCAGACCCATTCCAGTGTCCCTGGAGTGTGCTCTGCCCACGTTTGTGAAGAACCAGAGGAAGGGTTCTTTATCACTCACTCAGAGTTCAAAGAGGAGAGTGCCCCCCAGGCTCACATCAAATTGAGCTGGGATGAGCCGGGATGAGCCGTGGTGTGGGGCTGCCATGATCCTCCTAAGGCAGGAATAAATAGCAGCTGGGATTCTGGTTATATTTCCCAGGACACAAAAACTGTGGTGACTCTCTCTATTGGGCACCTCTGGAGCCCAGCTTCTCGTCCTCTTGGCCCACTCTTTAAGCTCTAGCTATGCTGCTTTCTGCTGATTTCTGTCTTGGGGGATTCTCTGATGAAGTGGGAACTGCCCCACAGTCATTCATAGCAGACTCAGAAGGGGTAGGGAATTACTACCCTATGGGGTTACCCTTGTCTGAGCGATCAGAGCCTGCAGATAAATGCTCCCCCTTTCATTCTTCAGGAGGATCGTTTTGAGCATTACCCATAGCTCCCCTGAAGATCTCTGACAGTAGTGATACAAGGAAGGGGAGGGAGGAAGGAGGATTATTTTGTTCTTATAAGGTAGCCGCACTACTTGAAGTGGTATAGTGTTACTTGAAAGTGGCCTTGGATTAGCTGTAAATGTGTATTGTGAACTCTGGGGTAACCACTGAAAAAACTGAAACAAGAACTATAAGCAATATGCTAAGAGAGAAGATTGAATCATATCAGATGCTCAGTCAAAACCGTTAAAGACAGAAAAACAGTAGAAGACAACAATAGAAACAAGAAACAAGGGTAGCAAATAGAAAATAGTAATGAATATGGTAGATATTAATCCAGTTACATCAATAATCATTTGAATGTTAATGGACTAAATATACCAATTAAAAGAGAATGCCAGAGAGGGTCAGAAAATAAGACCCAACTGTAGTTGTCGAGAAGAAACCCACTTTAAAGATAAAGACTCATAGGTTAATAGTAAATTGATGGAGAAAAATATGCCATACTGTCGCTAATCAAAAGAAAGCAGGAGTAGCTAGTTATATTAATTTCAAATGGAGCAGAACTTCAAAGCAAAGAAAGGTATCAGAGATAAAGGGAGATTTTGCATAATGCCACTGGATATGGTTAGGCTAATTATAGGAGAGCTCAAGGGATTCAACAGATGTTGGTTGTGGCCAGCAGGAGGACTTTGATATTGCTAAAGGGTAATTTAAAAAAATTCGTGCAAATGCAAACCGAACATGTATCAAAGAACTTATTTCACTCATCGATTGATGAAGAAGCCAGTAAGATGTTACAACTGGTTTGAAGGATGAGTATACAAGCAGATGAACAGACAAGTCTATCGGGGATGAGGAAGTGAATTTGCTTAACGTAAAACTGGCAACACTCAACATATCTACAAGGCAATAGTTAGTTGCATTCCATTGGACACAATTTATGTTTCTATGAACAAGAATCATTTGCATTACTATCAGTTTTCTCCAATTTACAGAACTAAAATAGTTCCAAGATAATGAAAAATGGAGATAACCAAGATGGATGACTAGACAGGATGGATACCTACGAAACTTTTTTGTCCATTTCAAAGTCTTTAACCATTTTTCTTGACAACATTTATGGAGGGGATGAGAATGAGGGCGTAGGGGAAAACAGTTTTTCCAAACACTGGTCCTGGTTTGAACCAGTCGATAGCTGCCTTGAGTTTTTCTGCCTCTCCAAAGCTGCTTTACGGCAGGGATGGTGTGATAAGGGTTTCTGTGTGTCTCGAAACATCCAGAGCTCTCACGTGCTCAGCGCTGTATTGGGGGCACAAACCTAAGTCGCCTCTTGTGGGTGGTCGGCATGTTTCTGGGAACTCAACCCCAGGCGTATCCAACATTCTTAAGTAGTTTCATGCTGTGTTGTGTTGTTCACCTGAAGCAGACTGTTGTCAATCATTTACCTTCTGAAAGAGATTGAAACAGAAATAAGCAAAAATCTCCTCACAGCACCCCATGCTATATCAGCTTCCTGGATCTCTTTGGGGTTTGTGACTTAGGGCCAGGTTACAGGTGAGGCTGCCCTGAGGAGCTGGTGTTATAATTAGATCCTCATGGATGGAGTTTAAGTTCTGCTTAATTATGGCTTTTATCAAGTCAGATAACTGGCTAAAACACTATAGGACAGGGCTGAAGCTTTGATAGACTTTCTTTAAAATAGTTATTATTATTTTAGTGTTCTTATTATTTGGGTTTCGTGAAAAGGGTAATTTTTTCACTTTATCATGCTGTGAAAAGTTTTATCTTACGGTAGAATCGTTTACTGAAATATAGTATTCTCATTTGAATCACATATTTCTCGTCTGCGTGCTTCCTCTTCATGAATATGGAGAGGGTCTTTGTCTCTGTTTTCTATCTCGAAATGCAGCTTTTCAGAACATGGTTCAGCTGCTCTGCCCCCAGCATTTTCCACAGCATCACAGTCTACCTGGCTGCCTAACAAGCAGTCTCAACCCGTCTTGACAGTTTTCTCATCTTTATCTTTTGCGCCTACTCACTCACCAAGTCTGATCTATTCTACCTGCCTCTCTCCTAAAACTACCCTTTCCTCTCTGTCTTCATTATCACCCGGCTTTTCCGTGCCCCTCATTTTCTCATGCCTCCTACTGATCGCCTTGGTTCTAGACTCATGCACACCCCTCAGCTGGTTCTTAACATTTTCTTGAGCAAAGAGAAACCCTCCATCTTAAAAGTTAGAAAACAAAACAAAACCAAAAACACAAATCACCAACAACCCCATGAGAGGTTAAGAGAAATGCAGGCCATTTCCGTTTTTCCGTTTCCCAGGACACTAAAAAACGTGAAGAAATGCCAAATAGCTTATAAAAATTGTAGTGTTTTAACTGTCCATGTTTAACAAGTTAATTTTAACATGAGAGAAGTATACAATGCAATTATGCCTTTCACAAGATAATTAGAGGATTTATTAAAATACCAATTCCTAATGCTTTGTAGATGGCACATTTGGGTATGGGGAATGCCTTTATGTTCTGTGATAAGCAGTCATGCTACATTTAGGAATGTATTTGGCTACAAACAAGCAAAGACCTAAGAATGTAATAAGTAGGTATTTATATGCCTCACATCAAGAAATATGGAAATGGGGAGACTGGAGAAGCTGTTCACCTGCGCTGTCAGGTACCCGACCAGGTTCTTTCCACTTTTCCACTTTTCCATCTGCAAGATGTAGGCTTCTGTCATAATGCTTGCCACCTCACGGTCACAAGGTGGCTGCTGTAGCTCTAACACCATGTCCTCCTTCCAGCAGGAAGAAGACAGAAAGGCAAAGGGAAACAAAAGGAAAAGGCGAAGTTTAAAAACAAAAATGTTTTTCTCCTGTTGAGATGTTACTTTCTTATTCAGAAAGAAACACTGGCCTCAGGAATGTCACCGGCCAAAGTTGTAATGTACGGTTGGCCGTGGTAGTGAGGGAGGCCGGGAAACGGAGTGTGTGGTTCTCTGGCCTTGTTAGAGGAGGAAGGCAAGGGAAAGGGGGGCTGGGGATGAACGTCGGGTGAACCCTATTTACAGCTTCTGCCACGGTCTTCTTTTAAACTTGATGGCGCATCTTTGTAGCTGTTGGTACAACTTCCGGAGGTGTTATCACATGTCCATTTGGGATCCCCGATGGAGAGAGAGCTTAGGTCACGTGGCCCTTCCGATTCACTAACTGAGAAAATGCTGGAAAAGCTGTTCTGTGCTTTTACATGGATTTGCAGTTTATTACTCACATCCGTGTGTACTTAAAACTCAAGCCATATAGGTATGTAAGACTTTGTGATTTCTTCTGCAGAGCAGGGGGACCCATGGACCCCTGGGTGCGTGTGACCTGCCATTCCTTGCAGGCTTACTATTCTGCAGCATGCCAGTCTCCTTTCTGAAACGCAGACATGGTCAGTCATGTCACCAGGACCTTGCTTAAAAAATCTCTAGTTCTTCTTCGCCTACAGAAAAATTCTAAACTGATTAGTATTCGATTCAAGGCACTTTGCGACTGGCCCCATTGACCTTTGGCCTTATCTCTGGTCACCTTTCCCTCTCACTTCGCTCCCGCGGTAACGAGCTGCTTGGTCAGGCCTCCCAGCCTCAGCGTGCGCTGTTTGCACGGAACATTCTTCTCTCTCTCCCCCGCATTCCGCGGATCTGTTCCTGCTCCAGGCCCCTGTCAGACTTCGTGCTGTCTGCCTAGCTTTCCCCAGGGCCCTGAGGCAGAGTGGGAGGGCCCTGCACTGCCTCCTAAAGCACTTTATTTGCTCCTTAGTTATGGTGTGTTTACCATTTATTGTGATTGCTTATGAGCTGACTGGTTCCCAAAGGAAACATTCTCATTCATCTTTCTATGTCTAGAGCCCAGAATAAAATCTGGCATATTGAGCGAATGAATACGTACATACTGAATGAATAAATGAAAGTATAAAGGGAAATGGGCAGGGAGTTGACTGTAAGGCCTACACTTAGATTAAATTGAAGAAAACAGACTGCTGCTTGTTCTTCCTCCTAGAATTAGACCTTTGTTAATGGGACCAGATCTTATTAAGATATATGTTTAATACTTTAAAAAAGCTGTCTTGTATTTCGGAGAGGTGGAGGGGTCTGCTTCCTGCCACTCATTTTCTCCTGATTGACACGAAAGCAGTTTTTATGTGGGATACCCCAAGGGCCTCAGTCATTACCATGCGTTGAAAGAATTATTTGCTGACCCATGGATGTCCTGGGTGAAGGTTCACGGACCCTAGTGAGGTGCTCCCCTCTGTGTGCGAGGTTCTTTGGATCTTAGCAGCAAAGCTGTCTTTCAGGCACAAAAGCCGGGGTGGTTTCTGTCGTGGGTTCCAGGAGGCTGGTGAGCGTCTTGGGAAGGCATCCCCATGAGCATACGAATCCGTTTCTCCCCACCTGTCGCGTGCACGTGAGTTAGCTCCTTACCCCTCCAGGCACACCCCCTCATGCCCCAGGAAGAGTCTTTGTGTGAGTTAGAAAAAGGGGCTCTCTCTGTGTGGGTGGGGGATGGACGTGGCTCCACGGGTGCGTGGCTTGGCGACCTGACAGTATTTTCATGCAAAGGTGAAGATAAAGATGCCCTCCTGGAGGACCGTAACCGGCAGGAGCCGGTGCTACCTGGGCGATGGTGACGGTCATGCCCTCAGGCGCCGCTCAAAAAAAATTGCTCATGGCTTCTTTTATAACAACTAGCTACTTATTTATTTACTATTTGTTTATTTGTATTTTATAACAACTTTTAATTTTAAAACAGTTTAAGATTTACAGAAAATTTGCAAAAATAGTACAGAGTTGCCATTTCTCCCGTACCCAGTTTCCCACTTACGACCCCTTATATTAGTGTGGTACATTTGTCACAATCAGTGAACCAGTATTGGTACATTATCATTGACTAAAGTACGCACATATTCAAATTTCCTTAGCTTTCTTTTTTTTTCTTTAGCTAACGTCTTTTCTAAGTTTCAGGACCCCATTAGGATGCCACATCCTATTTAGTCATCATGTCCTCTTAGGCTCCTCTAGGCTGAGACACTTTATTTAGACTTTCTTTGTTTTTCAAGAACCTTGACAGTTTTGGGGAGGACTGGTTGGGTATTTTATAGAATGCCCCCCAGTTGAGATTTGTCTGATGTTTTCCTCATGAAAACATCAGACAAATAGGTTTTAATAGGTTTTAATAGGTTTTATTATTATTTAGGTATGGGAAGACCAACAGATCAGGGATGACTATCACTGAAAAGGTTGTTAATATTCACAGATCCCAAAAGAGGGGGTACATGTTTCAGGGGCCTGGAGTGTGAAGGTCAGGTAAGGGAGAAGATTGGGGGTGTGGACTCTGGTTTGATTGGTTTGTACTTGAAAAGCTAACCACTGGAAGAGGACTCTTCCTGAAGAGTTGAGGGGAGGAAAGAGACAGGAGATGTGAGAGGCAAGAGGCCAAGGCCTGGTGACTCAGGTGCATCGTTGGGTTGTCCAGAATAAGGCATGGCTGGTATATGCACGTAAAGCATCGCATTTACAGAAGTTAGAAACGTGCTTCTTATACTGGGGTTATGTGTTTTGGGGAGGAAGACCACAGCGGTGAAGTGTCATTTTCGTCAAATCAAAGGTACATAATATCAATGCAACTTATCGCTGTTGATGTCAGCCTTGATTACCTGTCTGATCAGGCCCTGATTTATGACATCACGCCCATTTCATGTCTTCCATTAACATTCATCTATGTTTGAAGTCTTTGTGGGGTAAGATATCAGAAAATACGCGATGTAATTTTCCTTGAGTCTTCATCTTCCAGAAGGATGAACCTGCCCATAGTGAGTTCTCATTCTTAGAGCTGGGGTCCTCTTTGGGGGGGTGGGTGACTCTGAAGAATGGAGTCCTGAAAACTTGGGCCTTAGGCAAGCTGATATCACAGGGGAGACATGTCTGAACATCCTCACTGTTCTCTAAAATGCTAGTCCTTTGTGTTGAATTTGTATTGTTCTCTAAAAGGTAGTCTTTCCAAATGCTGAATAAATATGTCAGTAAATATAGCTCTAGCATGTGTTAAAATTGATCACCACTGAAATGAGATAGGATATAGAGTTTCCATAATACTTAGCTATGATTCAAAATATTCAGAGTGTTAGCCTATTGCTGCATGTAAATGAAAAAGATTTTGGTAATTCCATAAATTCCCCGACCAATATCTTTTTGGAGTCCTCTGATATTAGTGGAGATCATGGGAATATAAAAATTTCTCTAATCTACTTTGGAAAATCCTGAGTTGGACAAAGCAGGACACGGAGTGGGTTGGTAATTCACCTGTACATTTTTTTTCCCCCTTATGCCTCAGGATCTAAGTCACAAAACTGTCTGTGGAACTCCCTCATTGACGGGCTCACGGGGAATGTCAAAGAGAAGCCACGGCCAACAATTGTCCCGGACCCTCGACCACCAGAGGAAATCCTGGCGGATGAACTGCCTCAGCTTGATAGCCCCGAAGCCTTGGTGAAGACATCCTTCAGGTTTGATGGATTGCAACTCAGTTCAATTTTTCTTATTTGCTTTTAGAGTTATTTCAATCCAGTTGGATGAATCATCAACAAACAACCTCATTTTTTTTTGCACTGAGTAAATTAGAATTGATGAAGGTGCATAGGAATTAATGCTAGCTGGACTTCTGGCTGGATTTCCTGAATGTAGTGAAGATCCTATCAGCAGTTAAGTTGCTGTTGGTATTTAATTGGTATTGGCATTTAAATGCTGAGGCAAAGGATTTACCGATGTTGGCAATTTGAATTGGATTAATGAGTCTTTTGCTTCAAAGGAGGATGACGCATGGCCGTAAGTGCTCAGAGAAAAAGCACATGGCGGGAATTAATTCAGCCCTGTGCCTCTAGCGTCTCTTGCTGGGGGGATGTTTCTAGTCCTAAGAAATGTGAGAGCTGCTGTCTCATGAAAGGAAGCGAGGATCTTCTTGTGCGGATTCCCAGGTGCCTGTTTACCCTGTTCCTGTTCATTGTCTAGCTCTCTTGCACCTTCCTGCGAAAGCCTAATTTTTTCATTCTGTACTGCACTCCACTTTGATCCTGGCTCTGCCCCTCACCTTTTCACTCGTATTAAATAAAAATCAATCTGGGTATGGACGAGGTGTATAAAAGTGATTCCCCCCCGCCCCCAAATGGGTCTTTCAATCTCACTTTTAAAATACACAATCGTCTTGGAATCGGAAGTTAAGATTTAATGATTTTGCCAGTCTGCCTTCCTCCGCTCCTTCCTCTCTTGTTACTCTAATTTTTCTTCTTTCCTTTTTCTTTCCATTATATAATGCTTTCACGCGCTCCACAGGGGCTACTAGAATACACGAATCTCGCTTTTCTCATCCCATAAACAGTTTAGACAATTGTTGGGGTCCGTGAAATGTATTTGAAAAATGTACTTTCTTTTGAATCCAGGTGATGCGTGTAACCACTCAGTGAAAGCCATTTTACCGTGTGACGTTCTGAAAAGGAGTGATGAATAGGGGTTTGGATTTCTTTGCATAATGTGACAGATGCAGTGGCAAAACGAGAATTGCAAGGCAAATGCTTTTATTATTCCTGATATGGATTTGGTTACTACACTATGAGATTTCAAACAAGATAAACTTGCTCCTGTAGAGAGGGGTAGAGTCTGTGAACCCGTGGCTCTCCGCCAGTGACTGCGGTGGAGGAGGGGAGGAGGGGGGATGGCATTCTGCATGGTCCCATCTCGGAGCGTCTCTGTGGAGTTGCCCTCTTTACATACAGTCTTCCGATAGCTACTCCTTCCACCCCAGACCACGTCCGTCGTCTTCTTCAACGAACAGCTAGAGAGCTGTTACGCCAGTGGAAAAAAGCAT
Organism: Rousettus aegyptiacus; assembly: GCF_014176215.1. Lineage (NCBI taxonomy): Eukaryota > Metazoa > Chordata > Mammalia > Chiroptera > Pteropodidae > Rousettus > Rousettus aegyptiacus. The sequence goes on along the minus strand of NW_023416288.1, from coordinate 38,569,974 downwards.
CTCGTCGGCGAGCCCAGATCCATCGCTGTCATCCCAGGTCTTTGCAGTCCCTCGGTGCTCTTTCACAGAGAAAACGGGCCGATGGCCATGAACTTCATTCGATCTGCCAGTTGTATTATGTGTCAGTGTCTTGGGTTCAGAAATAGGTTCACATCATAAGTGTGTTAAGGTCGAGACCAGTTCCTTGCAACGCTTGGTGCAGTAGGAACGACACAGCAGGTGGACTTTGCCAGCCCGTCAGCCACCTAAAAATCCACTCGCATTGGTTATTTGTGTATTAATCTCCTTGATACAACTGTGTGCTATTCTGGAGCTATCTTTTCTTTTCCGAAGAGGACGGTCGATTTCATTGGTAATGTTAGAGGGTGAATGTTCTCCACCGTGGTTGTCTCTAGCTGTGGTCATCACCTCAGCTGTGAGGTTCGTTGCATGTAAATTATTATAAGCAAAGCACTGAAATGTGGGACAGTTTACATATCGAGAAATAAATTAGAGCAGAATCAAGGTTACCCTCGTAATAATGGCGCTCGTTTTCTATACATCTTGTGGATTGCAAAGAAAGGACTGAGTTGTAGCTGGAATTCATTCATTCATTCATTCATTTATTTTAAATGCCAGTTTATTTTTTTATACTATATATACATAATTTTAAAAAAACATTTTATGTTTTATTTTTCCTCCTGCCCTCTAGTAACCACTAGTCCATTGTCCATGTCCATGTCCATGAGTCTCTGTTTGTTTGTCCTGTTTATTTGTTGCTTTTAGGTTTATATCCCACATATGTGATATATCATGTGATTTTCAACCTTTCTGTCTGGGTTATTTCGCTTAGTATGATTATTTCAAGGTCCATCCATGTTGTTGCAAATGGCAATATTTCATCTCCTCTTATGGCTGAGTAATATTTCGTTGTCTGTATGTGCCACGGCTTCTTTAGCCAATCATTTATTGTAGGACACTTTGGTCGCTTCCATGTCCTGGCCACTGTGCATAGTGCTGTGTAGCCGAATTTTAAATAATACTGAGAGAGGTATCTCACTCGTGTTCGCCCCCAATTTCATTCAAGGAGTGAAAAAACCGGAGAATTGCTGATTCCAGCGTTAGTGACTCTGGGAAATCCAGGAGGAACAGACCTCAGGGGTACATCAGTGATCGATGCTTTTAGCCCCTGACTGAAAGTCAGAGCCTCTTAGCCACCCTGCCGTGTGCGTGTGTGTGTGCGTGCGTGCGTGTGCGTGTGTAATACATTAATACACACTATGACGGGATCCGGGCATGTGATTGTTGCCATCCGGCCCTTCTCGGTTCTGGAGCATCTCTTTTGCTGCGGAGGAGCACGTGGTCCATGAACTGGCATCGTCCGTCCTCATCGCCTCTCTGTAGCACTGTTGCCCTGAGCAACGCAGGATGAGGGACGGTGCCGGGTGTTCCCTTTTCTTTCTCCTCATTCACACTTGGAGGACATTTAGAATCTGGGGCCGCACAACATGGTCATCAACCTTTTTATTAAATGAGATCCAAATGGCAATGACAAGAAGAGCCCCGTGTGCCAAACTATCAGGAAGTCCAGTCTTTTCTTGGGGTGCTTGTCTCTAACTGTTCCCAAGGAGCCCCGGGCGTGCTGACGGTGGTCGAAGAGTCGGCCCCTATCGTGCTCTGCCTCCCCCCATCCGCCCCCCGCCAGGGAAATGGGGTCTCCCACTGAAGGTGGACTTTCTGACCTCAGCGAAGTTATAAGTCTACATCGCGGGTCCAGATCTCTGCTTTCTTGAGATGTCGCCCCCCGCTGGCTTTTGACGTCCTTTCCCATACCTGGCCTCGGCACCACCACAGTTTCTCAGGCATATTCTAGCCGTGTTGATCCTCAAAGGGAAGGCATCAGATGCTTCATTCCGCTTTCTCCAGAAATCTTTTCTAGTTCCTTACAAGTATACAGAGGCAGTTCTACCTAAGCCACTCCCAGGACAAAATGTGTACACCTGTTTGTTTTACATTTGGTAATATTTTCATTCAAATAATTCTTTCTAGAGCAAAGGTACAGTGTACCCTAAAGGTAGATTCTATTCTCTATTCCCAAAGGTATGAGATGTCTATAGGTTTATAAATGGTCTTTTAAAAATTTTTTCTTAAGTTTTTATATTTAGTCTCCCCCCAGGCTGCCTGTTACACCAACAATAACAGTAATAGGTATTCATATGCTGTGAGGCATGACCCTAATAACTGAAAGATGATTTTTACTTTAGAGATGAAGAAACTGGCCCAGAACGGCAGAGCCTATAGTTCTAAATGAATTCAAACACAAATAAGGACAATTGCTTATAAGTAGGTGGTCGCCAATGGCAGAAGCGAGGGGTAGCTTGGGTAGACTTCAGGTCCTACTTAATCTTCATCAGTCCCTGGAATCCCATTTCAAACAAATATCTCATGTATAAAGTCACATAAAAAGCATGCTTGTGTTGCAAATGCAGCTTTAAGAAAATCTCTCTTCCAACCAAACTGCCGTTTGGTGGCCAACACTATTTATGTCAGTTAGCTGTAATGCCAGAGGGTATAGCAGAAGGTGAGAATTTGACACAGAGATTTGTGAAAAAGAATTCCGAAAATAAGAGGCATCACGTCTTTTTCCTGAAGGTTGGTGGTTGAGGTGCGTACAAGTGCCGCCTCAGCTCTGAGGACGTTTCCCGACACTGTGCCCTCTAGGCCTTCTCTGTGCAGGGCCATGTGATGAGGCGAATGTTTTGTGTCTTGGAGCAGACTTTTGGAAGACAGACACCAGTGCTCGAAGGGAGGGGTCTCCTCATGCCTGTCCACGTGCAAATCCAAGCCAATGTCGCTAGAGAGTAACACAGTTTTGTGCTCTGTGGTACTGTGGACTTCAGTCTTTGCTTCATAAAAGGGATATTCCGAGCTTGCCAGGTAGGACAATTGGGCTTCTGGAAGTAGCTGTATCGGACTTTAGTTTCAATTCTATTACCACCGACAGATTGCTTCACGTCTTTGAACCTCTATTTTCTTAACCATCACATCGGAGGACGGGACAAGAACAGTGGTTCTCAAACTTAAGTGCGCATCGCAGTTACCTGGAGGGCTGTGACAAGAGATTGCTGGGCTCGCTCCCAGGTCTGGGTGGACACCTGTGCCTTTCGAAGAAGCTTCAGGTGGCGGCGATGCCACTGGTCCAGGACCCCTGGAGAACCACAGGACTAGACGATATTTAACATCCCTTTGAACTCTGAGATATTTTGCTGTTAATTTGAACAGGTCACTTACGTAATCTGGCCTCGGTTTTTCGTTTTCGATATAGGAATGAAGGTGCCCACTTTCCAGGGTTGTTGGGAGGATCTGAAGGAGATAATGTATGTGGAGGAGCCAGGCTCAGTATCTGGCACCCAGGAAGCCCTCGGTAAGAACTCATTTCGTGTTGCTGCTTGGCACTCACTGGCAACCTTGCCTGCCTTTGAGTGTATGCACACAGAGGAAATAGGATCGGACTTGGGCTTTGTGGCTCCAGGTGCAGACGCTGTGGACTCCAAAAGCTCCCTAAGCCTCTGGCGTGAAAAGTCTGCTTTCAAAACCTTGGACTTTTGAAAAGAAGAACATTAAAACCATAACTAAATAAAGAGGCTCCTGGGTCAGGAAAGTAGGCACTCCTGGGAACTGCACCCCAGATGCCCGTTTTTCTTGATTCTCATGACCTGTCCCTTTGAACCTGTGTTTGGCTCAGGCTTTTCCTAAAAGAGATGAAAGTAAACTGAAATTGGAGCTTACGGAAGACAAGTCCGGCCAGTCTGATCAGTGATAGGAATCTTAGTACCTGCCACTGGGGACCCAAGAGAGCAGGAGAGAGCTGGCCGCCGAGAGCCTCTTCTCTCCCCAGCCTCCGCTGTGTGCCATGCGCAAAGGTGAGACCAGCCCGGGTTATGGTGAACGTCAAGGAAACCGGTGTTTATTGAGCACCTGCTACGTCCAGAACGGTACCTTCATTTGCTCGTTTAGTATCTCTAAGCCCTGGGAAGGCGAATAATGTTATCCCACTTGTACGGGTTAGGAAACTGAGGCTCAGAGCAATCAAGCAACTTACACTAAGTCACCCAGCAGGTGGCAGCGCACCTGGCTCCAAAGCCGCGTCCCCTTCTCCATCACCTTGGCCTCCATGCCTCTGGTTTGCTGTTGGCGAAATGAGATTGCGTGATTGGTTCTGCTAATTTGCCCGAGCAACGTGGCTATATGTATAGCTTGATACTTTTATGAGACTTGACCCTGTCCTGTGACACAAAATCCTTTTTTCTAGTCGAAACTTAGGTTTTTAAGGAACACACCCCTTTTGGATAGGAGCCCCTGCAGGTAGTGTTTATCAGTCTTTATGTCCAACAACTTCCTCGGGGGATCCTATTAAACACAGGTCTGGATTCAATAGTCTGGGTTGCAGCCTGTGAATCTGCATTTCTGACAAGCTCTCATGTGATGTGACGGTCCAAGGACCAGCCTCTGAGTAGTGAGGCGGGGGCTTTGGAATACCACAGGTGTGAGTTTGCAAACACTCCTCTACACTATGCAATGTGAGTTTCCTCATTTTACAGATGTAGACAGTGGAATAACGACACCGGCCTTGAGAACTGTCGCTAAGAGTCCCTGGGCTAATGGATGTGACAGCCCTTAATTCTTTTTCTCCCAGTTTTCAAAACCCTGTTTAGGAGTGGATCGATCCTCCTTGCCTTGACGCCTTCTTCTGTGTCTGGGCCATGTCAAGGGCCCTAAGCTAAGAATATCAGCCCTGCGTGTGCTTCGAAGGCAAGGCCGGCCACTGGCCTGTCCGCCTTGGACGGTAGTGGGGATCCTGAAGCCATCCGGTGCATCCGCCGTCTCGGTTACTGACCTTGAAATGCGTGACTTCCAACCTAGATTGAGTTGTGAGGTTTTGATAATTTAGCATTTGGAAGAAGAGCACACTCACCCCCTAGAGAATCACTGGGGACTTGATGAGCTGCTCTTCCCATGTAGAATGGACTTATTTGGGCTTTGGCAAGCGCGTCCCTGTTTCTATACATAGCTCACGAAGAGTATGTTGCAGAGAGCAGAACTGCGTTGAGCCAACACCCTCGGCTACAGATGAGATTAAGGCCTTGTCAGATCCCATTTAATGGAGTGTGTTTTCCGTGCGGAATTAAATCGTGGAACTCATCCTCGTTGTGGCTTTTGGCAGCCATTTTTCCACCAGGGGCCGCTGCCAAGAAGCCAGTTTCTGACTTGATTACTTTCAGGAAATGTGCAATCTGGCTGATGATATGGTGTGTCGGGGGGCGGCAGCCCTTGCAGCTTCGGACCCCACCCCGGGATGAGTCATAGGTTACAATTCCCAATTAGCTCATGGGAAGTCTGGTCACACATCTTTCTCTATCACTGTGTGTTGGACCCCCACTGGGAAGTTTGGGGACACCTTCTTTCCTGATTTCACGCTGCCTCCCCGGAGTTGACATTTCCCCCCTCTAGTCTTTGCTAATCCAGATCGGTAGAGTTTTCCTCAAGGTTGCTAAGGGAAAAATGAAAGCATGAATTGTGAGGTTCAGAGGAGTTTCTATTGCGATGTTGGCTTCCCATAAGGGAAATATTTAGGTTGTCTTCGTAAGTTAGTTTTCCTGGACAGTTTTTTTTTAGTGTTGAGAATTGACACAGCATATATCATACAGACACCATTCCTCTCACGTTCTTCCCGGTCCTTTCATAGTGTTTCGGGGAAGCGGGGGTTTGTGTCAGTGGTGGCCATGTGAATGCACTTCTCACATCTTCGACCAGGGGGAGTGTACTTGACCGTGGCCCCAGCCTCTGCGTGAGGAAATTTGTCCCTGTGATGGCTGAGGCCGAGTTTCCCGAGGGTACTCTGAGCCGATGATTGACAGTGTCAAGGATGCTAAGGCTAGTTGTTCCTGGGAGACATGGGACTCCTCTGATGGTGACATTTGGCTCGAGGACTCCCTGCTGGCCTTGCTGGACTTTCTTTAGCATACCCTGTGGTCTGAGATACCCCGATGGAACCTTGCTTCCTTCTTTCCTTTACTGGGAGGCAGACCGGCCTCCCAGCTCTCCCAGCCTCCTTGGCTCCTTCCTCATGTCTCTGACAGATGTTCCGCCTGATAAATTCCTTGCCTTTATGATCCTGTCTTGGCAACTGCTCCTCCAAGGACCCAGGCGGCCACAGTTCCTTGCCACGCTGCGATTTTTTGCTGGTCCGCCATTGCCGGCTCTGTGCTGTGGGCACAGCCGAAGGCTACTGGCCTAGATACCCTGGGCCAGTCTCTCTCTTTGAATTTATATTTTACATTTGATGTCGTGTCTTTTTCATGGGCTCTAGTGATGAGGTAGACATGGAGTAGGCTTCAGTTTCCTTTAGTATCTGGTACCTTTATGGCTTAGAAGAGAATTTGCTGAAGCTTTGGGATCAACTAAAGAAACTGCAACATAAGAGGGGGTAATTTCAAATCGTACCCCCAAAATGGCTGTTTTTATGTTCAAGGGAAATGATCCAAAATGTTGAACACTGTGCAGACAGATGGCTTCCTTGGGACACCTTCTGGTGCCAGCCACAGACCTGTCTCCAGGGCTAACTTCCCCTAGAGAGCGCTTCCTTCTTCAAACCAAACATATTCTCGCCCAGATTTTGGGAGTCCAGCTTTCCAAGATAGGAACGGAGCTCCTCTGAGGCATCCTTAACTTCTCACCACACACGCCTCGAAATAACTCCGAGTGGCACATTTTACAAGTGTAAGCGATTCGTCGTAGAATAACCCCCCGGGGGAGGAGCGGGGATCTTCATTGCTGTCAGGCAGAGGAGGAGACTGGGGGCCTCCATCTTCATCTCGCCACCAGTGTAAGGTGTGGGTCAACCTCTCCATGCTTCCGCTTAGCCACAGGAGGCTTGAAATGTGTAGGGAATCTCTAAATGAAGGAAGTTCTCCCCACCCCCAAACCCCCTGCGGTGCTTTGCATTCCGTTGGGGTCTGTTTGTGATTCTCATATGGTCCTGGATTAAGTGATCCAGACTTTAGCTCTTGGCTACTTTGTCCCCATGTCAACCTCACTGGCCAACTCCCAGGTCAGAAATAGGTTTGGCCTCGGGAGCTTGGGGGAACATCCAAAAGGCCATCCAAACCATGCAGAACCCCTGAGACAGCTTGGGGAAGCCAAAACCTATCCTTCTCCTAACTAACTCTACTGGCCACTGAGTTTGCTTGAATGAAGACCCTGAGGTTAGTGGGGAGATGTTCGTCTGGAGAGAGAAGAGGACGCACAGGCCTCACCCCTGTCCCTCTCCTGCACCAGTTCCCTTTCTCTCTGTGATCCCCGAAGTTAGAAAAGCTGGCCCTCTGGCCTTCCACTTCTGCACGATATCCTCCTCCTCCTCAGTACCAGGCCTTGGGCTAAAACGAAATGGGAAAGAGACAGATTGGCCTACTGATACGGGAGCTACACTGGGAAATAGCTCAAAAGCACCATATGCTAGCCCTTACACACTTTTGATGATGAATGACTTTCCTGCATTTGTGTTTTTGCAGTAAAATTAAGATACCTTAAATAAAAATAAAGCAAAACCCTTTAAAACCATGCCCTCCGATAATGCAGATCTAGATATCCCTTGACTGGTGATTGGTCCCTGTCCTTTACGGTAGGGGCCCCAGTTACATTATTAACTTCATGGCAATGTGACCCTATGTTTTAGTCTGTAGAAACGTTTGTTCCTACTTACAGCATTAGAGCCTAGCAGGAAAGGGGAAGATTCCTTCTTATCAGAATCCTTTTAGTACCATATCTCTCTTCCCACTCACGTGCACATCCTGCAGCCACATCCTGTGCCAGGCATTGGAGCCGTGTGGAGTGAACTGGACCAGCTCATGCCCTACCTGCCGGACCTTGCAAAGATCGATGAACATGTTGAGTGACATTTGGTATCACCATGAAATAGAGCATCTTGGATCCTAGTGGACATAAAAGGGAAGGAAAGGAGGAATGTAGCAGGTCTAGGAGGCAGGTAGACATGGCATATATTAAAGGAACCATTGGATTTGCATCTAAGGCATGCCAAAGGGAGGCAGTATTGGAAAGGTAAAGTTGGGACCAGGAGGCAGGGGCTTGTTTACCACAAGAAGGTTCAGTTTTATTCTATGGGCCCGAGATCTTTGGAACTTTCGGAAATCTCCGGGGAAGCAAAACTAAGATTGCATATTTTTTTTAAATTAAGTTACAGAATTAAGAATTATATTTTCATGCCTCAGCCTCTGGCACACAGAGCATCAGAATGAAGATTTCCTGGCCTGCAGCAGAGACGAAATAATGGAGCTGGAGAACAGCATGGGGTCTGAACACCTACGTGCCTGGAGGAAGAGCATGGGCGATTTGGGGATAAAACTTGTGAAAATATGTTTTTCAACATGGATTGTAACAGAGACCATTTTTTAATACTACTAAGTAGTAGTAGCTAATGGTTATTGGATACAGCCTCATCCTGTAACCTGGCTGTTGCCCATTTATTGATTACTGTTAAATGCAGACAGAAGTAAATTTGCTAGGATGAATTACCTCCAGACCCTGGAGGTCAGTGTAGTTTGGGAAGATTGTTATTTGAATAAGAGCTTCAGATATGCTTGTCCTGGTTTGGAAGGCTCAGGTGATGGGGCTCAAGCCCTTGGAGGCAGGCACGGGGGGACTCTGCCCAAGAGCGTGACTCGTGCGCTCCCTGCCAAGTCAGAAATTGGGAGATGTGGATCAAATAGCAAACTTGGGTTATGGACCCAAACCTTTGATCTGTTTGTCATTTTCATTCTCTGAAAATGGTCCAGATTTAGAATTAGAAAAGGGTCTTTATTAAATTATGTGTTTCTCCAATGTCCAGCTGATTATTCTGTCCTTGATTATGTCTGGCCATGTCAGGGTTGAGTTTCCTTGGCCATTAAGTTTCTAAGGGTAGCACTGAATGAGCCTGTCATGTCTAGCTCTAAGCCAGCTCACCCATATTTAAGGAATGCCTGTGCATTTGTTATTTAAAAAAAAAAATACTTTTAGCAAATTTTAAACCTCCAGAAAAGTTGCAAGACTAATAAACTGTCTGTTCTCTACCTAGAATCATTTGCTTGCTTGTTATCAAATCTATCATCTATCTATCTATCTTTCTATCTATCTATCATCTATTGTCTATATATCATCTTTATCTTTTTTTCTGAATCTTTTAACCCTAGGTTGTAGACCTCATGACCTTATATCTTTCTTACATGGCTACAGTATAATTCCAAATTCAGGAAGCCTAATACTGACATAATGCTATTTCCTAATATACGGCCCATATTCAGATTTCACCAAATGTTCCAATAATGTCTTTTATGGCCATTTTTTTTTTTTTCTGATCCAGGACCCATTCCTGAAGCATTTCATTATCACGCCTCTTTTGTCCTCTTTAATTCGAAGAGATTTTCCAGCCTATCTTTGTCTTTCGTGACAGTAACATTTTGAAGGAGAACGTTTCCCAATTTAGGATTGTCTGACTGTTGCCTTGTGCTTCGATTCTGGACACTCTTGTTGACCAGAAAACCGTGTAAGTGACGTGTCCTTCTCAGAGCAGCGACAGGAGGAGAGTTGTTCGTTATCCCATTACTCGCCATGTTAACTCCGATCATTTGGTTACGGTTGGTTCTCCCAATAGTCTGCCATAGAATACCTTTCTCCCCTGTGTAAGTATTAAGTTATCTGCAGGGAGAAACTCAGAGACCACGCGGATAACCTCTTTTAATAAACTTTTGTGGAGTGGTGTTAGTGTCACTTGATGATTTTTCCTGAATCGGGGGTAATTTCTAGCTCTTTCATTCCTTCTGCCTTTATTAAATCGTTCACTTTTCCTTCCCCTCTTCCTCCCTTCTAGATTTTAGTATCAGTACAGACTCTGGATTCTTCTTTCATTCAATGTTTCTCCATCTTACCTGGGGCCCAAGGAGGTCGTTTTTGAGAGAAAGCCATAAAGGCCAAGCAGAGGGTGGTCCTTCGTTCAAAAATGCATCAACCCTAATGGGCGGAAATAAGCTTCGACTTGGAGTGTGCAGAAGTCTGTCTACCAACAAATTCAGGCTCGAATTCCCTGCCCTGCTGGTAGGGGCTCCTTGGCGTCCTCTCATTGGGCAGAAGGCAGCGTCTTTTCCTGGACCTGCTGGTGCCACTGGGATTATAGGGAACCGCAGAGTGGAGAGAGCTGTGAGGGGTGGGGTGGGGAAGCTGTCACTTAGCCAGAGAGAGGAGTTCGAACGTATCATCTGGACTCGTAACTCGGTCTCCAGGTCTTTTCTCCTCGCCTCTCTCCGCCATGTAACGCTGCTCCCTGCTCCCTGCCCCTGCTCCCGCTGGCCAGCATCTGATGACTAAACCTCACACCGAGGTCCAAACAGTCGCCTCCGTCTCATCGGCGAGGGCTATTGCAGGAGCTCTGGCTTTATACGAGCTCCACTCCTTGCCCGTGACTCTGAGAAGGCGGTTTAAAGTGAGCCTCAGTTTTTGTATCTGTGTAATGGGATTAGATATTCTTTTCCTCATGGGACACCTGGGAGGAATCGATGAAGTCGTGTGTGTGTTGAGTGATGAGCACTGTGTTTGGCGTCAGCAAGTGCTTTATTATTGGTAGGTGACGTGATTCAGCATTGGCATCCTGCTTATTAATGTTCTTGGAAGAGGTGCAGTTGGTCCTAGGCCCTGAGCTGTGTGAAGGAATTGACTTTATCTGGCTTAAATAGCCGTATTCACATGTCCCTCAGCACTGAGTAGCTGCTCTGGGACCTTCGAAGCACCCTCTCCCTATCTTTAGTTTCTAACATTTTCCTCTTGACCCTTATCCAGTCACATTGATGTAATAATAGCTAGCCTGACTGGAGGTTCTGTGTCAAGCACTTTTCCGCATGCTTTATATGTGGTAATTTATTTCTCATGAGATAGGTCTTTTTATATACCTTTATTTTCCAGAGGGAGACACTGAGGCACAAAGAAGTTAACTTATCCAAGGTCCTGCCTCCACTTGGTAGATCTGGGTTTCAAAGCCAGGCAGTCTGGCTCCAGGACCCACATTGAACCGCATCCACATTGAACCTCCTGGTCTTGCCTCCCTGGCCTAGCACCGAGGAGTCGGTCTGCCTTCTCCGGTTTTGTTGCTGGCAAGGGACCTGCTTGCTCTTGCTTCACTACCACCCTGAGCCGGGGCTGGGTGTCAACATTGCCTGCCTGCTTCGTCTCCTGCCATGTCCTCGTGCTCGCTGTGGACTCTTCTTATGTTACTGACCAGCCTGCTCCCTTGGGCTTCATTCCGGCCTATGCCTTTCTTCTATATAGTACATTGCTCAGCCTATGAATGCAGCTTTAGCTGCTGGGCTGGAGAACTAGACAGCCCTTCTTAAGACTTACGGCTTTCCCGGCTGCGAGCCATACTTGCTACCCATCGTTCCCTTCTATGAGCTAGTCACCAGCATCACCCTGCGGTCTCGCCGGAGCCCCTTCTCTCTGTGCAGTATGTCGATGTAACAGAGAAAGGAGTTTAGAACCAGGGCTTGGAATCAGACCAAGCTGAGTTTATATATCCCAAACTCTGTCACTTACCACCTTGAGAAAGTTACTCAGCTTCTCTTGGCTTCCGTTATCTGCAAAATAGAAGTGGTGATGATGGGAAGAGGGAAGGAGAAAGTGTCTGTGAAAACATTTAGCATAACAGCTTCTGCAGCCTGAGTCAGGTTGCAGTCTAGGTAATTCTACCGCGTCAGTGCGGGCTTCCTGTCTTTGGCGACGTGCCACAGTCGTGTAAGTTGTCAGTGGGGGAAGCAGGGCGCTGGGTACGTGGGAACGCTCTGTGCTGTATTCGCAGCTTGTCGCGTGTCTATAATCATTTCAAAAAAGGTTTATAAACTGTTTAGCATAGTCCTTAATATCTATTAGTTTCAGTTATTAAAATCGTAAACTATCACCCGGAATTCTGTTGCTTGGTTCAAGTCCAACTTTTTGAGGGGTGTGTGTGTGTGTGTGTGTGTGTGTGTGTGTGTATGAGAGAGAGAGAGAGAGAGCGAGCGAGCTCTAAGAAAAAACAGACCGAACAAAGTCTAAAACTATTTCCCTTTCCTAACGCATCGAACAGCGTCGGCGACGTCCCCAGCGACCACAAGTCAGTTTCCTTTGTGCTGTGATTTCATCTTCTCCGGGTCGCAAGACTTGCTGCTCAGCGTACTGCGTGGTCTCTGTTCTCTTCCGATTTACCGTCTACCTCCTGTTTCAGTGGTTCTTAACCCGGGCCGCACGGTGTGCTCTCGAGTGACTGAACCAGCACCCCTGGGTGCGGCCCGGGCAGCTGTACGTTTTAAAAGCTTCTTCGGTTATGCTGAGTCCTGCAGGCCTGAGACCTGCTGCTCTGTCTCTCTCTGGTGCAGGCTCCCCCCCCCTCCGCCCCCCCGCACCCCCGCCTCCCCTTCGCACCCCCACACCCAGGTCCCTTGGTGAGGGCTGCTGCCTCGGGGCGCCGTTTCTCTAAGGACTGTCGGGGCCTTTCCGGACCAGAGCCGGGAGACGCAGACTTTGCTGCTTCCTTACGGTTTTATCTGGAGCGGGCGTCTAGGGCGTTGCCACGATGGCAGGATGAGCTCCTCCACCCCGCGAGATGCCGTATGTCCACGCCACTTACGATGACTGAAGTGTCACCAAATGTCCCTATGTCGTCTTTCTCCAAAAGCCAATTCGACAGAACGTGGGCGAAGTGCATGTTTTCTTTTGGGAATGTGATATGTGGAAGTTCTCAAAAGCCTGCGTGGCATCGGCTATTTTTACTTACTGTTTCAGCAGCTGACATGTTTTCACCATCTTCTGGATAAACCGACTTCGAGACAGTGCCTCAGTTTCTTAGTCGCCGGTCCTGCTTTCTTCATCTTTTTCAAAATGAAGTTTTGTCATTAAAAAAACAATATGTTTACCTGAAGAATATTCGATAAATGATAAAATTTTTAAAAATCCCAAATATAATTTCTATTATCATTTTGGCATCCTTCCTGAAGTCTTTATATCTATGTGTTATTTTTATAGTTGTAGTTATGGTATAGATACAATTTTGTATCCTTATTATTTTTTTTACTGAACGTTTTATCTTACACCTTTTTTCATGTTGCCTCATAGTGTGTGTGTGTGTGTGTGTGTGTGTGTGTGTGTGTGTGTGTGAGAGAGAGAGAGAGAGAGAGAGAGAGAGAGAGAGAGAGAGAGAGAAAGGATGCTGTGATAAATATCTCCAGGCATCTAGATATTGCCATATTTTAAGCTGCATCTGTAGGTAGGTAAACAGAAATGGAAACGCTAATTCAAAGGGCTTCTTTCCTCTTAATAAACCATGTTGCAAGAAGAGTCTCAAGTCGCCCCTTTCTGTAAGGCTTCTTCCAGCAATTCTAATCAACTTTGAACCCCTTAGATTCGGCACGATGGTGCTCATTTCTCACAGCTTTGAATCGACTAGTATTATCATTTTTTTCAAGGTTGTCCACCCCTTCATTAGAGCCCTATGTGGCTCCTATGCTGATGGTTTTTGTGTCTTTTGCTGACATACTACTCACGGGAGTGACATAGTCCCTGTTTATTCTGCTCCCGGTAGGTGTCAATATCATTCATCTTTTACATGTTAGCTAAGTGAGGTTTGGGAACAGTACGTGGCTTGCCTAAGGGCATGCAACCCAGAAGCAGCAGGACCAGGAATGAATTTGCATCCTTTTGGCTCCAAAGCCTTTGTACTCTCCATTCCCCTGGGCTCCCCATCTGGAAAAAAGAGAGCACAGAGATCGGGCTCATGAATTGTTCCTGGGGTGCGGAGCTGGGGGCAAAGGTGAGCAGAAAACTCGTGCCCAAGAAAGACTTCATGAAAGTTCTTGTCCTCAAGGAACTTACAGTTCTGTGGAAGAAATAGAAAAGTAAATCGATAATTACTGTATGGAATGGTAGCATTTATTTTACTTAATAAAATATTAGTTGCTTTATATAATATTAGAAGATAACGAAAATAAATGCTATCATAGAGTATAAAAGAGAAGGACGTTTTACAAACAGCCTTATGAAGATAGAAATGGTGTGGAGAAAACTGCGCATAGCAGATGGATGAGTCTGACGGCTGATACACCTGTGAAAGAGTCGCTATCATCAGGATAACGAACATACCCATCACTCGCAACATTTCCTTGTGCCCTTTTGTTATTCTCCCTTCCGGCCCCTCCATCCTTCCCCAGCCCACCCCCACCGACCACTCATTTGCTTTCTGTCACTATAGATTATACAGATTTGTTTGCATTTTCCAGATTTTTATATAAATGAAATAACACGGCATGTATCCTTTCACAAAATCTGGCATTTTCACGTAGTATAATTATGTTAAGAGTCATCCATATTGTTGCACGTGTCGACAGATTATTCCTTTTAATTGCCAAGAAGTATCCTATCATGTGGCTCTACCATGGTTTGCTTATCCATTCGGCCGTTGATGGATATTAGCATTTGCCAATTTCTATAGTGTAAATATTCCCACCAGGGCCGATTTCAAGTTACTGTCGCAATGTCACAGGATGCAGAGGTTGGGAAGAGATGCAAGAGACAATCTGCTGCATATATGCTAGGAAATTTGTCTTGGGCAATAAATAAATGTGTGTGCAGTGGAGGGAATTGGAGCGTCTCATGGGAACCGTTAGGGAGTAGAACACCTTCGTCTTGGGGAGTTCTTTAGTGTTCTGTAATAAAGATGGGGCTGGTTCCCACTTATAATTAGCTGGTGTTTGTGATTACTAAAAAACACTATGTGTTTATAGACACTGTCGGTTTGAAGGAAGATTTATTGCTTAGAAAGTGACTGTTGATTATGGGTAGGAGCGAGAACCGTTTTTAGGATTTCATACATTTGTGATTATTTTAGTGAATAAAAGTTATAATACGTGAATCTTTTTTGGGTGGAGGGTTTATTTTTTAAAAAGAAGTCTTTACGTTCCCTACTTAGACATATTGTTAAATTAACTTTATTTTGGGTATCGTGTGGAATGCAAAAGTGCCAATTTTTAAAGTTAATAGAAAACATGTAAAAAGAAAACCGAGTTGCTTTATACGTCACTATTTTATGCATCTCCCTCTGTGTAAGCAATAAATCATGTTTATATGGTAACAGTTTCCATTTATAATAGTGCTTTTTTAATCCACATGATCTCCAAATGTTCCCCTCTAACCTCTACATTTGTCATTTGAATAGCAACAGTCACCAGGCAGAAACACCACCAAACCACGTTCGCGACACAAAGGAAGTTGAATCAGGGAGAGGGTGGCTTGGAAAAGAGCAATATTTTGAAAGTAGGGAAAGTAGGTCAGATCGGGGCTTGGGAACGCTTTGGGGTTCACTCCTTTGCAAGACCCATTTGCCGAGCTCCTGCTGTGTGCCAGCCATCACAGAGGATACCAAGTACACAACAGAAATGAAACAGATGTGGTCTCTGGCCTCGTGGCGTTTATAGCTCCAGTACATCGTAGGATTTCTCAAGCCTAGGCTCAAAGGGGCCTTCCAAAGCGACAGTATGTATCCTACTCAAATGTCAAAGAAATTGCTGAATTAAATAGTAGCTTTTCTGTTCTGAGCCATTTAGGCCCTGTGGTCACTGGGGGTTTGCTCCATAAAGGTATTTTTGAAATGTAGGGTAACCAAGCATTCTTTGCAGGTTTAGGCGAATTCTTCACTTCCTTGTTCCCCATTGACAAAAGCGAAACCGCGTTGAAGATTTTTTTTTCTTGAGGATTCTGCCTTGACTGAGGCCTCTGCACCTCCCTGTGGCTCCAGACCTGCCGCTTTTCTCCCTTGGGTCAATGTGGTGCCATCTTAACCTGGGGTCAGGCCCTCACAGATGACTTCAGGGGCTCCGAATGTCTGAAATGAGGGCCTAGGGATCCATGTTTACGTTACCGGGAATATGAAACTTTCGGCAGATTCTCATGAGAATTAGTGATTTGGAAAACGCTCCAGAACCTTCGGAGTGTTGGAAAAAGCATTGAGTAGGTGTCAGGGAACCCGGGCCCTTCTGTAGCCATGCATCAGGCAAGTCATGCACCCGCTGGCACCTCAGTTTTATCATCTGAACCAGAAGGAAAGTATTTTCTTTTTTTACCCATTGGGATTATTGTGAGATCGAAGGAGATAATCGTACCTGGAAGCGCTTAGGAAACGGCTGATACCAGGCCCAATGAGGTGTGATGCCGCTCATATTTCATGGCAGATCGTAAGGGTGGAGGTATGAACGGAGGCGGAGGGAACGGAGCAGGATGGATGAGGCGTCTTTCTCAGTCTTCGGCGAGAGGATTAGCCGTCTTTCTCTGGCCTCCCTGTCCTTAATTCACCTAAGCCCTGGGGCTATTGCTGCTGAACCCCGGCTCATCCCAGAGAGTCAAGGAGGAGCAGGGGACTTCCCGTGAGTGGCAAACACAGAGCCGAACCGACGCCCTCGGGAAAGCACACTTATCAGCAGAGCGAGTGAACCTTCTTAACAAGTAAGTACAAGGGAGAAACGTACTTATTTCTCCTAAATATGCGTCATCTAAATCTGGACCTCACCTGGGAAGACATGCTGGTTTTGGACCCTGAAAGCTCTGGGTGTGAATAGGGACTCTGTCACATGTGACCCAGGGACGCTGCTTAACCTATATATGGTTTCCTCATATGTAGAACAGGAATACTCATAGTCACACCGCACGGCTGCTGAGGCGTTAAACACAGTGCCGTATGTAAAGCTCAGCACAGGGCTCGGCTGCAGGTGAATTACAGATGTTTGTCCCCCGGTGCTAGGAGGCTGTCAGTTGATATCTGTTAATGAATCAGGTCCTACCCCTTTCATGGTTCTTACTAAGGGCCTGACCCTATTCTAAATGCTGTGCATATAGTAACCCCTTTAGTCCTTACAATAATCTTTCAGGATATGTACTATTATGCTCATGTTACAGATGAGAATACTGAAATATAGTTAAATGACTTGTCCAAGATCCCTTAGCTCTCAAGTGATGAAGCTGGGTTTTGAACCCCTGTAGCCTGTCTCCAGAATCCCAGTGATGAATCACTGAACTGTGCTTAACCCCTCAGTTGAGTTTGAATGGTTCCGCCTGTCCCCCTGGGTGCCCGTCAGCAATGTGTGAGATTTTGTCCTCTTGGCAGGGATCCTTGTGCGTTTAAGCCTTGGCTTATCCTTGGGAAATCCTACTGGCTTTGGAAGAAAGATGCTCGATTTCACAGGCCAGGCCAGGGGGCCCCGGGAGGGTCTGGGAGCTGCCTTTTTCAGCCTCTGGCCTGCTGCAAGGGCTGTTTATCGCTGAGGACTTAATGTGGGCGACTCTGTCAGACAGGTGTGAATGACGTCACCCAGAGCCAGGCGGGTGATTATCCAGGCGTGTAAGGCAACCCCGCACTGGGGCCCACTGTGAAGGGGGCCTGCTGGAAGGCAGACCGAGTACTCTGGGGACGTGAGCAGTTCTGCCGTGGCAGCCCAGTTGTATCTTTTGCTTGGACTCAGTTCCGCAGAGCCGCATGACCTTGGGCATCGAGTCAGACTGTCGCCGAGCAGTTGCCACATCCTTCCAAAGGGCGATGACAGCTCTTGTCCCACCCAGTAGCTTAGATCAACAGCTCCGGGAAAAGGATTATCTCCTTGATTATGAGTGGAAGCTCACAGACAAGAACTAAGAGAAGCTTTTCCCTTCTTTGAGCTTCATGTCCCATAGTGGCAGGGTGAAGGGCGGGGGGGGGGGCTGGATATGAGCTATATTTTTCTGTTTAAAGGAGGTTTTAACAAAATAGATTTCTATTATAAAAGTGATACATGCTCATAGAAAAGGGAAAAGGGGAAAACATCATTCTTTATTTCCATATTGTTAAAATTTGATGATTTCCTCTGAATATACTTAACTTCTCTTAAATCATACAGCATCGTGTTCTAAAATTAACATTATAGCCCAATGTTATAACATTTCCCCATGTTTAAGTTCTTATGAGCCTCAAAAAATGTAAATGTCAGTTAGTGATGTACTATAATCTGGTCAACCATTTGCTGATATTTGGAAGCCGAAATGTTTCCAGTGTTTTTGCAAATATAACATAAGCAATGCTGTGATGGACATCTTCGTGTAAACAGATTTTTTTTTTTTTTTTTTTTTTTTGTAGTTATAGGATAATTTACTTGGGATAGAATCTCGTACCCCCGGCGGAATTTGTGGATCTCCCACACAAGCAGTGTGGTCTGAGGTGGAAGGTACTCTAGTTAATAATGCCTTTCTTGTCCTTCCTTAGACACTGTTCTAACCTTCCTTCACTTGGCATTTTCTGGTCAAATAGGTGTTAACTGTAATCTGTTTGGTCTTAAAATATTTTGCCTTGAGCCGTCCCCTAATTGATACATAGGATCAATGTAATTTTGATATTCATGCTATTTATTGAGTCAGGACATTGGGGAGACTCCTTTCTCAGGAGTGCTCAGCAGTGTTTCATTCAATTCCAGATACATTTAGTGATCGTTGATAAACAGCTGCGGGTCAATCCAAGGAACTTTAATTGAGATTTAAAAAATCTAGGTCCAGACCCTGTCTCTGCCCTTTACCAGTGACCTTACATATAGTAACTGAACTTCCTGAGTCTCGTTTTCATTTTGTTCTCCACCTGAAGAGTAGAAATAATATCTTTCTAAGTATCTGTGAGGATGAAGAGATGATGAGTTTAGTAACTTAGTAACTTATTATCATGTGTGCAAAATGTTTTGGATACTGTGGGTGACATTACAATGAGCATTCATTCACTCGTTTATTCAACAAATGTTTATTGAGTAGCTACTATGTGTGAGGCGACGATCAGGTGCCGGGATACGGTGGTGAATAAGGCCCGGTAAGCCCTCGAAGGAGCTCACAGCCTAAGAGGACAGCCAGCTGTGCTGTCCGGCATGGTCGCCATTGGCTACACGTGTCTAGTGCCACCGAGCAACTGAATTTTTAACTTCATGTAATTTTAATATATTTAAACATAAGCCTTCCAACTGAGATCAAGTCAGTTATTGGAAAACTGATGTCTTCCATTAAGAGTTATGTCTGGCACAATTCGAGCGTGTGAATCTACATTTTCGACTGTACGTCTTATGAAATCTAAATGCAATCAAGTATTCCCAGTGAAAATTTAGCTTCTAAATTGAGATACGCTGTCAGAGTAAATCGCACACTGAATTCTAGGACTTAATATACACAAGAGAGTCAGATATCTCATGAATAATTTTAATAGTGATTAAAGGTTAAATTATTGTCCTGGATAAATTCGGTCAGATGAAGTATATTATTAATTCGCCTCTCTCTTTTTGTTTTCTTAAATGCGGCGTGGAAAATCAGATGTGTGGCTTGCACTGTGCTTTGATTGGTAGTGCAAGGGGCAGACGGCATAGGAATTTGGGGGTTGGGGAGAAGAGAATCATTCTATCGGCGGGGGTGGGGGGACTTCGCCAAGAATGCTTGGAACCTTGATGTCGTTTGAACCTCGAGGGCAAGATAGATCGTTGTTTTCATGGTTAGATTTTTGTGAAGGGAGAGCAAGTTCTCGTGAGGGGGAATTGTGGTCATAGAATTTGGGGCCTGTTATCAAGAAGTATCAAGATTAAAAACATTTAAAAAATGCCATCGGCCTTAGTTTTGCCTTATCTGAAGTCTCAGGGGTTCAGGTGTCTAGACTCTGCCCAGGTATCCTGTCATCTACCCCCAGCCCTCCAGAGAGTAACAGAAAATATGTGAGGGAATTTCAGTCATCACAATGCCCGGAGGTGAGGCAGGTGCGGGAGGAGGTAATATTTTAACGTCTTAAAGTACAAAGGGCCGTCCAACACGGAGAGGCATTGTTTTGCCCCCAAATGCCAATAGCAACCCCACTGAGAACCTTCCGAATGGCTGTGGGAGATTTTTCTACCTCTACCTCCTCATCCCTCCCTGTTTAAATGTTCTCTTTGGGAAAACGTGAGTAGCTGAAAATCTAAAAGCCAAATGATAATCCAGTTCTCAGATTGGGAAGACAGTTTGTATTTATTATTTTCGACTGCAAACAGTGTGCACCAAAACAAAGTGGAAAAATCGCAGGCCTGGAGCCAGAAATTTGGGAAGTGAGCAGAACTCTGACACCGGGCTGTCGCTTTGCTCCTGGGCGAGCCACTCGGTTTGAGAAGGTTTGTGAAATAGGATCCGTAACACCTGTTTCAGAAGTGTTGTAAAAATAAAATAAACGGAGGTAAATGAGAGCGTAAAGCGGAAGTGGGCTTGCTGTACCACGTAAGGAGGTATTTTGAGCAGGTGTCAGTAATAACTTTATAATAATTAACGACTACAGTTATAGGTATTCTTCACGATGCCCACATAATCATTAATAATCACATAAAAATACCAACCGTTATTATTATAAATCATGATTTTGTTATATTTTAAAGCACAGTCGATAAGCAGTTATGAAGACACAAGCCTTTGAACTTGAGGGTGAGAACGTTGCTTGGGCAGGAACCCTCACATCTGCCTCCGATCGTACACTTTTTTTTATTTTTTACTGTGTGCGTTAGAGCCAGTAGGCAAGCGAAAGAGTTAACAGGAGCCGGGGTGAGAATGAATGGTTTGGAAGTCGAAGCATCGCTTCGTAGTGTTCTCCATTCGATAAGTAGTTACATCCTGTGCAGGATCTCTGTAATTAGTTTCTCCTTTTCCATTCTCCCCAGCTATCAGTTTGGCTCGAGTCCTTGGCACCTCTCACCTTTCTACCATAATAGCCTCCCAACTGGCCTCTCTGCCTTCAGAATCGCCTCCTCCAATCCATTCTGCATTTAAAAACCTTCGGTGCCTCCCCATTGCTTACAACATCTGTGCTCAACTGAGGCGAGGGGAAACATTGTTGAATCAAAGTAATTTGTTACCACTGGTAATTAGAGAGCAGAAGTCTGTGAATAATTTATTCTCTTTTTGTTTTACTCTTTAAAAACCAATTAGAGCCAGGTTCACTGTATCATTGCTGTCTAGTGTGGGAGAATAAGGGTGGAATTAGAGCTAATGCGTGGAAAAATTGTGAATAACCCCTGGATGTGCCCGCAGCTGGTACCATTCGCCATTCACGTTGTGGGAGAAGACGGTTGAGAACCAGTAGCCTGAAAAATAGAATCCATGTTCCTTTGCGCATCGTAAAAGGGATCTGTGACACATGGTCCTTATTTTGTCCTGATCCTCCCCCCCCAACACCTCGTCACTTCGGCCACCCCCCCCCCCCCCGTGCTGTACTCCAGTTCCGCTAGCTGTAGTAATATTTGTTTCTCGCCCAATGTGTGTTCATTCTTCCTGCTTCCCTTTGCGGGGAAGCTCTGTCCTCTAGTTTCAGCCTTCGTGGCTTAGGTAGGGCTGACCCCACCGAAAGTCTCCCAGGTGGGGCCCTACACCCAGCAGCATGTGTAATCCGTCTAGGCCCTGGCTAGGGATCCCCACCGCCTCTCCATCCGACCTGTCCCTCTTGCTGTAACCCAGGGCCACACACGTCATCACACTTGGGCCTACAGTTAGTTATATGTGCCTCAGAATTTCTGACCACTTTCTTATGAGATACTTAATTTCAGACACTTTCTTCTTTAAACTGAGCACCGTGACAGTTTGCACAGCTGCCGCAAACGGACAATATTTGTTCACCTGAGTTTAGTAGAAAAAGAGAAATAATGAAAGTTTAATAGAAAAAGAGAAATAATGAAGAAAGGAGAAAAAGTACGTTTGTCCTTTAAAATGTGAGTCTCGGACTTGGGCTCTGGGTAAAGGAAGATGGGAACAGCTAGCTGAATAACATGTTAAACCCATTTAATCTCTTTTTCTGGGAGCTGTGTTTGATAGCCGCCAATATCTAGAACCCCCAGATGGGAGGAACTCAGCATTGCTCAGGGGAATGGCAAGAAGAGAGGCTGAGGTGATGTTTCTGAGTCACGTAAAGTCACGGTCGGTGATACTGTGTCCTGCTGAGAAACTCCTACCAGCCGATGGGATGTCCACTCCTGGGACACCTCTCGGGACCCTTCCCTTCTCCCATTCCCTAGTTCGAGCCATCCCTACTGAGCTGCCAGGGTCGTCCTCCTTCTCAGCCTTTTTTTTGGTTTGTTTTTGATGACCTTGACAGCTTCGAAGAGGATTGGTCATATTGTGTAGACTGTTTCTCAGTTGGGGTTTGTTTGATGTTTTCCTTATGGTTAGTCCGGGGTTACGTGTTCTTGAGAGGAAGAGGACAGAAGTGAAATTCTTTTGCCATTACATCAGGGAGTACGTGATATCCACCTGGTATCACTTATTATGATCAACTCAATTACTTGTTTAAGGTAGGGTTTGTCAGATTTCTCCACTGTTCAGCTACTAATTTTCTCCTTTCCGTACTTTTATTCATTTGGTACCAGTCCTTAAGTCCAGCCCACACTGACGGGGGATGGGATGAAGCTCCACTTCCTGGAAGGGAGAGTATCTACTTAATATTATTTAAAACATCCTATTCTTTATGCTTCCCCACTTCAATGCTATCGAGGTCTCTAAATAGATACGAGCCTCAATGACATACATAAATCATGGCCTCAAAAAGCTATCTCTCTGACAACTAAATGAAGAGCCTTGAAAATTTTTATTCCACTCGTACGAGTGAGAGAGTCCATCCCGAAGGATCAAAACAAAGCAAGCAAATGAACCTCTTAGCATGTAATCATTCCGTGAGGTAGCACACCGCGGAGTTGGCTGATAACCGCAGAATGCTGCTCGATTCGCTCACTCACTCCATTATTCATGAATGTACGTCGTCACTCTCGGGGGAAGTAGTGAGGTGCCCAGGCTTTTGACAGCTACTCCAAGTGTTTGTGACAGGTCAAGATGCTGAGGTGCTATGCTGGTTGCTAAGGAAAGAGGGCAGAAGGGTGCATTTTGCTGCTGTAACAGCTACAGTCACCCCCTTCCTAGCCAGCACAGAGCATCAGGCATGCCAGAGAGCAACCTGCAGAGTGTCTGATGGGAAGTAGAGCTTCTGGCTTCTAAGCCTGCTTTTTCAGCTGTCAGGAAAAGTGTGAAGGAAACGCTTTGAAATAAAAATTGAAATGAATCACAGCTTTAATTGAATTCCGTTTATAATCCAGTTGGGTGAGGTCACGTAGGTGAACCACTTTATTCTACATACAAGACTCTACAGATGATGTGAAAAGTAATGTAGCCGAGTGCAAGAACCAGGCCACCCTAAGACTTAGCTGCTGATTCACATTCTTATTGGGACATACAGTTCGTCTCTTTTTAGTCTCGGATTTCTCACCTGAAAAATGGAGCTAATGAAGCTTCCGTTGGATGGTTATTGCAAGGGTTAAATGAAATAATGCCTGTTAAACACCCACCTGGTACCTAATAGATGACAGATGCATCAGAATGCTTTTGGTGCAAGTAACAGAAAATCCAACCCAAAGTGGCCCTAAAAATCAAAAGCATGTTTATGTTATTTTAAGTAAATGGAAGAGTAGTGGTAGGAATCCTCTGGGATTGGTTGGTTCAGAGGCTCAACACTGTTTTCAAAGCCTTGGTTCTTGCTATTCTTCTGCTCAGTCTTCTTCAGCAGGATGGGCTAGTCCTCGGAATGCCTCTCCTCACAGTTACTACGTGGCTGTTGAAGTTCCAGGCATCAAGTTGGTAGATGACAAGCTCCAGAGAAAGAGGAGGTCTTTGTTCAAAGTGAGGAAACCATGTATAAAGCAACTCCACCCCACTCCAGTTAACTACTCCTCATGTCTCAATAGCAAGAATTACATCACAGATTTGTGTTTAAGTCATGGGGTATTATAATTGGTTTAAGGATCCACTCCTGAGCTGCTGTAAGTAATTTAGACCAATCAGGATCCACTCCTGAGGCAAAGGCTGATCCAGCCTCTCCTATGCCTCACTTTTACCTAAACCAAACAAACAAACAAAAAAAGCTTTTTTTGATTTTATTAAGGAGGAGGAGCATCTGAATAGTTTTGGAAAGTTTTGCAGATCCAGAATACAAGGTCACTGATATAATTCCTGGTCATTGGACTGACTGATTAACAGGTAGCTATCTGTTCCTCTCCTTTAAATTGGTCATTTGGTTCCTTCCTTAATATTGTAGAATCTCAGAGTTTGAAGGAATCTCTCTAAAGCATGTCTAGAGAATGATTTCTCTCTCTTCTTGAATTCCCACCAGTAGATAGGAGCCTCTCTCTGAAGTATGGCTGAATGACTTCTGGTAAACCAAGCTTGAAGCGGTTATTTACATAAAAATTAATGGAAATTAGATAATATTACAAGTTCAGCTCCTCAGTTGCACTAGACATATTTCAAGTGTTCAATAGCCACATGTAGTTAGTAGGTACTCTCTTGTATAGTGCAAAGTATGTAACATTTCCATCACTGCAGGAGATTCTACTGGACACCATTCCTCTCAATCGTTCTCCAAACTTTTCTGGTTTTAAAATTCTAAAGCAGTCAGAGACTCAGGACTACTAATTTCTATATATGGCTCTAATAATTTGATTGCTTGAAAAAAGTAACAAAAATGATTTACAGGTTAACATTTAGACATTCTTATTGTAAGTTATTTTTGTCAGTTGAGCTATATAAACTGAAATTAATGATTCTCAATGTAGCTACATTTACAACATGAGTCTTAATTAATTAGTCCTTAATTTATTTTGTGCCCGCTCATTTATGCCCACAAACCTCAACTTTAGGGTGTTCCGGGAACGATAACCTCTGACATTTTTTCTCTTCTCTTTATCTGCCCAGTATCTGCCTTTTGCAGTTGTTAACACTTTCATCAACCAGAAGATTGGGAAAGGAGAACTTCTTAAATTCAAATAGTGAAAAAATTACAGCTTCTCAGTGTCTTGGGTGAAGGTTTTGTGGGAGAACAATGGTTAAAATAAAGAGTTTGGACGATCTGTTGACTTAATTATCTCCTGGCATTATTATTGTTATTATTAATAATAGTATCTTATATTGGAATATCCCTTTCACATTTGCTATTCCCCTTAATCTTCACAGCAAATCTGTAAGTTATCATATTATCCTCATTTTTAGAGAAGAAAAGAGAGACTAGATTACTACTATGTAATGTGGTATGTTAGTCGGGGTTTTGTTTTTTAATAAAATAAGAGTTTGGTTCAATACAACTCCCTCCGAACATAACATGTTTCAAAAGATTATATAACTAGAATTTGAACCCGATTCAATATTCAATGGTATTCATATCATCTCTGACTGCCTTTCCTTGTTTTGTACTATGTCTTTCTATCTTTCCCTTTTGCCAGAGATATTTAACGAATGACCACACTGAACTCTCATAAGAAGTTATGAAATACAAAATAAATGAACTCAATTTATAAGCAATCGTGAAAGAGCTTAGATATCTTGAGATAAAAGTCGTGCTGAATTATAACTACATAAAGGCAAATAAATTGTAATGGAATTTCCTTCTTCAACCAGAGATGTAAACACTTATGGATTGATGCGAGCTCCTTATTTACTATAAGAACCATGTCCACGCATGCGCTGGGATGATGTCAAAGAAAGAGGAGGGTGGGAGGAGGAAACGGTGAGTTGCATGGACAGACACGTCTCTTCTCCCTAAACGTTTTCTCTGTTAATGTTGTTTCCAGAGAGGAAACACTCTTTCAAATGATGTAGACAAAGCTCAGACGATAGGTCAAGTGAATCGAATAACAAATATGAAAGTGGAAAATGATTTTTGGCTGTTTTCATTATTTGATCTGATGATGAACAGCTTTGGTCACCTCCCCTTCTGCTGAGACAGAGAAGTCCATCCTTTGGCAAGGAGTCTGTCCCCCACCTGGTCGATCATTCAATTTTAGGATCTTTATGTCATCGGCTCTTTTCCAGGCAGCCTCACAATGATGGTGACCCTCAAGCAAAGCATATGACAGGGATTCCGTCTGATTGCGTCGTGCGGAGAATGGAGCACAGGCTCAAAGCGTGCTGCAAAATTGCACAGCCCTGGATCAGCCGGGCGATGCTGGCGTTTTTCTTAATGGGGAGTGAAGACGGAAAGTGCTGGGGCCGGAGGTGGATCTCGGGCTATTTTTAGATCGCTGCGTTCCTCGCTGTGAATCTTTGCTTGCAACATGAAAGCTGGTTTCTGAAAGCAAACTCTCCTTCACAATACATACTGCATTTAATATGTAGTAGGGTCTTTATTGAACCAGACTATTATTACTTTATTAAAACACTGTGATGCTCTCATGCCCCATCTCGGATTCCTATATGTAGGAATAAAATGAATGAGTGGATGGATACATGGCTCTGTGAGTAAGGGTGAACTCATAAAGAAAATACAAAGAGTCTCCTGGGTGTAATTGCTTCCTTCTTTTCTATTAAGGCTTGCTGTGTAAACAACACCGAACTACTTCCAATTAAATAAGTGAACTCTGATGTGTCTTTTCACATGAAGACAACTTTCGGGAAAAGGAGGCAGACACGTTAGATTCTATTAGGCTCAGACACTTCCTCTGTTTATGATGCAATAGAGGTTTATCCTGGGAGCAAAGAAATGAGCTAACGCTTTGCCAATGTGGATTAACAGTTCAGAAACTTTGCCGTTGTCATTCCTGCTGTATGCTTGTTTTGACCCCTCCCTCTTTGTAACTAAATATGCATTTTTATCAGAAAGAGTCTGAGCCATTTGGAACCAAGTCGTTCTTTCAACAAGTATTTATTGGGCATTTACTGTGTGCTACACACTTCTAGGCAGAGATGAAGCAAAAATAGATGAATGAATTAGGGTAAAATTAGCGGAGTCGACCAGGAGGGCTCTCTGTGCTTTCTTCAAAACGCCCCTTCAGAGGTCTCACTTTTCACCATCACTGCCCCAAGAGGGTTTTCAAATTATGCTTTCCAACTTCCTAACAAGACTCGCTATGGGAGAAGTTCTGGTAATGCAGATTTCTCCATTGCTTTACATTTACCTTTATGATTTAGGGTTCCTTCTAGATTGGCAGGTTGGGAAGCAACAGTCAAGACCTTTAATCTGCTGTGAACTCTTTTGTGAAGACTTTATGTCTGTGTATTAATGTCACTGAGTCCATTGAATGGTTTTAGTTAGGAGCAAGGTGTAATGAGTTTTGCAATTTTAGAAGAAGTTCTGTCATCAGCTCTAATGTACACATGACCAAGCATTTGCTTCTTTCTAAGCATTTAAGGATTTAACAAACTTAATTCATCTATCCAATGAACCAACCAACCAGCCAACCAACCAGCCAACCAACAAATTATTACCCTTGCAGAGCCTCTACCATAAATGGGGCCAGACCCTGGGGACACAGAGTGATTAGATACATACATACCTTAAGCGGTGAGAGTAGTGGAGTCAGACATTTGAAGCCACCAGTGCCGTCCAGCAGGATAAAATACTCCAACAGGGGTATGTGTCAGGGTCTCTCCCTCTTGAGAATAAGTGTGAAAGGTTCAGGGAGCATTTTGAAAGATATTTGAGTTGTGACATTTGAAGGATAAATAAAGGCTCCTCAGACATCAAGGGAAAGGCTTGTGTGCAGATCATGCAGAAAAACCATGCAGAGGTCCATAACCTGTGGGGAAATTTCAGCACCCTCTGGTGGAACGTGACAGTCTTGATTCACACGAATTCATTCTGACCTCATTGACTTGAAGAGGCTAAGAAAGCGAAGCAGGGCTTGGAACACAAAACGCCCAACAAAATCTTGCAATAATAATGATAGTTATTACCATTATTAGTATAAGGGGGACTGGGCAGAGCGTGAGCTCAGGAGATTGTCTCGCACGCCATGTTATCACTTGCCCAGCTGGGAGGTGGTAAGGGGAGACAGGCTGAGAAGCCATCATTTTTCAGGGTCTTTGCTTCTCTCTGCCTCTTCAATATAATGCCCGCGGTGATGCTATTTAAGTACTTCATTGTCTCCTGTACAAGAAGTGGTCATGGAGAAGAGAGGTACAAGGGAGTCTGCTTTCCTGCTGGTTAGGTTGTTGGTGAATGCTGCAGTTTGGCCATAAGGAGTTAGAAAAATAAAGAACTGAGGCGATCACTTTATAGTTGGGGAGCAAGGGGTCTAACGAGAGAAATTCGATTTGCTGAAGTTGCACGTATGAGCAATGGCCGCACTAGGACGGTAGTACCCGAATATCCTAATCCTACTCAGGTACTTCTTCCAGAATACCACGGGAAAGGGAGGGAGAGAGAAGGAAGGGAAGATGGGGGCGGAAAGAAAAGAAGAGAGGAGAGGAGGAAACCTGAATTAATAATACTCATATCTTCAGCAAGTGTGTAATGTGTTTTCCTTGTCTTAATTATTTAACCACTTATATTTTGTAATGGAGAAATGTTAGATCCCATGTTTTTTCAGGAAAACAATCCATGGTGTTTTCCTCTCACAAGATGGATAGCTTCCAGAGTGAGAAAGATTCTAGTTGTTTTGATTGGGAGAGAGACACCTTTCCTGTTGGCCTGCTTTTTTCTATTTGCACATATTGACACTGTTTTCTGAAAATAAAAACAACCAGAAAAAAAAACCTATACTATAAAAAAAGTTAATCTGAGTGAGTTAGAAATATGCTTTCGTTATTATTGCATGCGGTACGTTCTTTCCAGGTAACAGAGAAGAAAAAGCTTGCTAGCTCAGGATCGCAATTTTATAATACTCTCCCTTTGTAAAGCACCTATAAAAGAACGTTAGGCCTAATTATATTGGAACAATGTGTGCTCTATTTTAATCCTGAACTGAGATAACAGAGTCATTTGGAAGATTATTTCTGTCTTAACTCAGGAGCAGAAGAAGAAAAAAAATAAGCCATTAAAACAATTTCAGGGTCTTTGAATGAAAGCAATAAAGAAGTTATACTATTACAAGACTATTTTGTGTGATTTCAAGTTAATATGGAGTGACTCAGAGTAACAAAAAGTTTTGAATCTGAGGACAACTAGTTAACTGCAAGGCAATTGAAAAGGCAAGAATGAGTGTATTAGCATTTTTTTTTTTTGAAAAAGCACTACCAATGTAACACCTTGATAAAGAGAAGCTTGAGAGCAGTCATCTATTATATTTTAACAAATTAAAATGAATTTGTTTACCTATTGCAAAAGTATTATGTTACATGTTCATCGATATCCTGAATTTGGTAAGCAAGTAAGTGTTGTTAATATGTTGGAATTAGTATAAAAACGAGCAAAAGAAGAAAACTTTAAAAATGTAATTCCAATCCCCAGATATAACCATTGTAATATCTTTCATATCTTTTTACTGTCTGGGTATGTTTTTCTCGAAAACAAGCAATATTATAACTTAAAATTAAATTATTAATTATAATTTAAAATCTGTAATTTAAGTTATAATTATAAAGCAAATTGTAATTTGCTCTTTGCATGAACACTGTATCAGGAACAGCCTCTGTGTCAGTAAATGTGCATCTTCGGTACAGCCATACCGAGGGATTAAACACAGTCCTGATAGTGGTATTCTATGTCCACTTTTTTTTTTTTTAAGGGTCAAAGAGATGGGGCAGACAGGAAAGAGTAAAGATGGTCAGTTTATGTCACGAAAATCAATGTGACTAATACTAACATGCCACATCACTTTGAATGATTATATAAAATCACACCGTTTTAAAAAGAAATTTCTAATTGTTGGTTATATAAGTTTTTCATTTTTAATTATAATGTGTAATATTTCGACAAACACTTTTTATAGCAAGTTTCCTCTCCTACAAATGATTATTTTCTTGTGATAAATTTCTAGATGTAGAAATTACTCTTTGAAAGCGTTTTTCCTTCACTAGTAGTGTATTGATTTTAGGCTAATGCCAAATTGTTCCCAGAAGTGTCATGCCAGTTGGTAGAATTGCTAGTAGTTTATGAGACTGTCCATGTTCTACCGTTTAGGCCAAGACCATTAAAAAGATCCAAGCCAATTTGATGCTAGAGAAACATTATCCTCGTTTCATTTACATTTTAAAATTGAATAATGAAGTTGAACATTTTATAATCTTACAGACCATTTGAATTTCCTTTTTGATGTGTCTCTTGATAATATATATGTTACCGAATTGTTAGAAATATGACATTACTCCATTTGTATGTCATTACTTATTGCAATTTCTCCCTCATACGTTGTTTACTTTTAATTTTTATGTTGTGTGTTGACAAACAGGAATTCTTACAAAGTCAAGTTTCTCAGTCCTTTATTTTTCCTGCTTAGACAAATAAATTTTCTAACTAAAATTTCTAAATAAAATTTTCACTTTCATATCATATAAACAGTTCCTTCGGCTATAATTTAGCATACGTGTGGCTCCATCTTTTTTTCATTTATATCTTTAAGATGTTGTTTACTTTGATGTCTTACAAAAGATAGGCACTAAGTCAGTTTTTTAAAAATGAAATTGTTATATAATTAATGCAAAACCCACTCTTAAAATTCTGTCTCCATTAATGCTACATGCCACATTTTCATACACTAACTTCTGAAGTTACTTCAGTTCTTTCTTGACTTCCAATTCTAATTCATTAATCTGCCTTCTTTTTTTTTTGTATTTTGCATCACATTGTTCAATTTACTGTAGCTTTATAAAATATCTATTAGTCTGGTTGGGTAGGTGTTCTTTTATTACTGTTCTCTTCTTTTTCCCAGAAACATCTCAATCGATGTATATATTTAATCTTCCAGGAACAATTTAGAGTATCTTTGACATACATTCTGAAAATATTATTGAAATGTCATTAAATGTATAGATGATTTTGGGGATAATTTACATCTTTACAATATTGAACCTTTCAGTTCTGGAATGGTTGGGCTCTCTACTTACTCTAGTCTTCTTTTATGTTCTTCAAGAAGACTTTGTCAGCTTTTTGAGAAGGTTTTTGTTATGCTTATTTCTAGGTATTTTATATTTATTGTTGCTATTAGAAGACCTCCACCTTCCACATTATATTGTCTTTATTATTGTTGGTATATATTATTTTTATAATATATTTTGTAACTTTTCTTTTTGAGTTCTTATTGGTTATCTTTTAATTTTTTTCTGGTAGACAAGCATAGAATTTTCAGATCAACCCAGGAAAGTTTTCTTCTTTTATGTCTTTGATGATTATCTTGTTTCATTGGTTCTGCTCTTTTATTAGGAGCTCCTTATGCTCAGCCTTTTTCTTTGCATTCTTAGATTGGTCTCCCACATTAATCCCTGTACTATTAGGGTTCTCCAGGGATACAGAACCAGTAAGATGTATGTATAGATAGAAAGATTTATTATAAGGAATTGGTTTATGTGATTATGGAGGTTGACGAATTCCCAGATCTGTAGCTGGCAAGCCAGTGACTGCCAAGAATCAATGGTATAATTTCAGTTGAAATGCCAACAGGCTTGAGACCCAGAAAGAGCAGTTAAAGTCTGGAGGCAGAGAAGAACCAATGTCCCAGCTCAAGGCAGTCAGGCAGGAGCTCCCTATTACGAGCAGGTGGGTCTCTTTTAGCCTGTTATGGAAACATGAGCTTTTCCCATTAGGCCATTGTTTTTCTGGGACCCTTCTTGCAATTCCCAGTAGTGCCTTAAATGAGGCAACCCTGGAGCTGTATTTACAACTTTGGCTTAACCTGGGGCTTTTCAATGTCATTTTGGATGTTTCCAGCTGGCAGTTTTGGCTTAGTAGCTTGAGCGTTTGCAGTCTCCCTTTATTTCTTCCAGTTTCTTGAGAATCCTCCCGAGCTTTCTGTAGCCTTGGAATTTTCTATAAACAGAGGATGTGCAAGCATATCCATGATTGATGTGAAAGGCAGGGATTTAGCGAGGGAGGGAGAGAGGAGAAAATAAGAACTCACTTTCAGCTCGCCATCGGAACTGGTACCTTTCGGCTCCCCGGTGTCCATGTCTGGGTTACCCTCTCACAAATTACCTGGCCTGGCATTTGGCGCTACATTCCACCCTGGAGGAGTCCTTCCTAGAAGGAGTTCTGGGCAGTATAGGAAGTCAGCCATGTCGCCATAGTATCACATACAGCATAGAGAAACTGCAAAATGCTTTGACCTAGAGGTATAAGTAACATCATGTTTTATTTTTATACGCCCAGATGCAATCAAATGTGGCTTTAAGCTCTACTTGCTGTGGGCGGGGAGGAATTCTGATCATTTTTATTGGGGCTCTTTCTTCCCTGTGGAATCACGCAAGGACCTCGGCAGTTACGTACGTCTTAGGAGATGGAAGAAGGACCTGACCTTAAGTCCATGGTGGTCACCATCGTTGGTATCCTTCCATCTGTTCCTAGATGCTCCAGTTGGGACCATTTCTTCACGTCTTTCAAGCTCTACTTCTAAACTTGTCTGTGATGATGCCTGTAGGATCCCTTCTCAGTAATAGCAGGCTTGACCATGGTGATGCTATGCAGCCCTTCACTTACTCCTCCCTCCCCCTTATTTTCCAAAACATACTCATGACTTCCAAGCCTCTGGGACTCTGATCCTTAGGGAAAGACAAGTCCCTCTTGCTCTTGTTACACTAGCGTCCATCCTGTCCTTCCCTTAGATAGTCTCTCCTTCTCCAGGGACGTCCTGTTAACTCATCCTTGAGGATAACAGAAACCAGCGCCGAAGGACATAGAACCCTGTTCCCTCTTGAGAGGAGGAAGAGAGAATAGCTTTAGTTTTTTTTGTGACTGAGTTCGTGACAACATCCCACCCCCCGCTAAATTAAAAGCAAGGTACCAAGTTAATTTCTCAGTAACTCATGCTGTTCTAGAATTTCTTCAGTCATTTAGGGGGAAAAGGTGAGCAGTGGATTTTGAACACTCTTGACCACAAACTACCCTAAGAAATCTATCTCTAGCCAGACCAATCAGGGAAATAAGAGAGAAGACAAATGACCAATATTAGGGATGAAGGAGGGGAACATTGCTATAGATCCTAGCACACACTTGTGTACACGTGCCCACGTGTATGCCTATATATCTGGTACACTGACCAATTGTTACAATAAGCTTGAAAGACTAAGACACAAAGAGGTAAAAGAGTGCTCTTCTGGAGTTAGAAGGCTCAGGTTCGAGGTATAGCTCTGGTAATAATTTTGAGCAAATCTTTCAACTGCTAAGGACTTCCATTTTATTACCTATAAAAGAGTGTAATAAACCTGCACTCATAGGCCCTGAGACCCAAAAGGAATCCTGTATGTGAAATCACTATACGAACTGTCTAAATTTCAATTTACATATGAGATAGTTTTATTATAGTTTTTATTATCAGCAGAGTTGGGTCAAATAGTGTGGAAAGCCTAATCAAACTGCTTGAGATCAGTATTTTTCTCTTGAGCGTTACAACCAAATCTCTCTGAGGGGTTGGATAGAAAGGAAAGTTGCTCGCGTCAAGGAAGGTAGAAATTTCAAGGACGTGTTCTCTCTGATGGGCTTCCACATGCACACCAAGTAAAGGTTTTGATTTCTGTGTTTTTCATCTGCATACTCCAAGAAGCAGAGAGCTGGAGGTTTTCACCTGCATAGTTGACTAATAACCTGCGAGGAGAAATGCTTCTCCCATAGGGTCTAGAAGTCATAGTGAGATGAGCACTTCATTTTCATGCTTGGTTTATTGTCATGAAATGGGCTGTAAGGTGCTGTTGATGAACTCATCGAGAGAGATGACCGAAGCTCCTGGAAGAACTAGCTGTGTGGTTGTAAAAGGGCATACATTTCATAATTCTGTAGTTTTGTAGTCCAAAGCAATAGCAAAAGAGGACACGAATCGCCTACTAGGGCGAATGGTCTGAAAAGGCTTTCAGACCGCCCTGTCCTGTTCCGACTTCCTCTCACTCCCAGGCTCTCTGCTCCCTGGGCTTCCAGCTTTCCAGGGTTACTACACCTTCTGTGTTTCCAACAGCTCATCAGCCCTCACACCCCAGGTGGTAGAATCAGGAGAGGAAAATACAGGTGGCAGAAAGATACCGGCACCTTCTCCTTTACTGTTTGCATATGCATGTGCCTGTTACGAGCAGCCCCCTGCCATCTGGGGAGGTCATTAAGGTGTTTACTCGGAATAAATCTGATGAACCCCTGCCTGCTTCTGGGTTATTATGATGCATCAGCTTTAATCAGAAGCAGCCAGAACACGCTCTTCCTACCCCCCGAGAATAGCAGGTGTCTTATCTTATGGGGTGTGCTGAGCACATTAAGAATGTCCTTTGGCAATGAAGTCCGTGCTGGGAGGATGAGAAATATGTCACGTCTCCCATAAACTGAGTAGCTTCTGAGTCCCCGAAAGCAGACCTAAGTGCAGAAGTAAAACAGGAAATGGGTTGATGAAGGCACCTTGGAGTTCCTTCCCAGGGAAATGGCACAGTGAAGGACAAAACTTTCTTGACTCGCCCTTCTCTCATGTTTTGGGGATATTAAGACCTTGGTCAAAGGAAACTATTTTAAAAATCCCTAATTCACTCTCTTTTTCGTACTCCAATCTTCTGAGATTTTCTCACAGTTTTACTTGACCTCTCTCACTGATACCCTTCTGTCCCTGCCATCTTGGTCCCTTAGGCATGGGTAGCTTTGCCCGATTGGCTTCTGATAAGTCACATCTTTCCCTTGTTCAAAGCCTTCTGGGAGGTGTAGTTCTCCCCTCCGATGGCTGTTTGCAGAATCTGCCCATACAGCTTTCATCCTTTCTCTCCACAGAGAGCTGGGCGCGAAGAAGCAGCCGTCCTCGCCTGCCACCTCACACCACCTCCACTCTCTGCACTATTTCCCACGTCGGGGAAGAGGGTCCAACAAGTTTAGTACAACCCACACCCCACACTCAATTTAAAATGCTTTGGATGCGGTGATAACCATTAGAAGATTTCAGGATCTATAACGAACCCGAAACATCCTTATCATTACGTTACGCCTGCTCCTCTGTTCCAAGCCTGAAAATTGAGAGACTCTGAACTGATGACTTGTCATTTCTGTACTTTCAGATTTCATTTGCTTATGTGTTTTTCAGACTTTTAAGAGATCTCATCCTTTCGAGCCTAATTCAAGACCTCGTTTTGCCATCTGGTTACAACCCCTTTTCCTGCTGTGGTTGTGTGTGTGTGTGTGTGTGTGTGTGTGTGTGTGTGTGTGTGTGTGTGAGAGAGAGAGAAAGGCCTCACTGTGAGTTTAATCTGCACTGGTTCACTGCCCCCCGACCCCCTGCCTCTCCCAGCAGCCCCCGCCAGCTCTGCTACTTAATGAGAGTACATGCAACGTGATATGTTTTATTTGCCGCAAATGTGCAGTTGCGTTTGGAGCTGCTCTGGAGTTTCTGAAATTTCTCTGGGGAGTTTAAGGAGATTTTTAGTTTCCTCTCAGGCAGTTAAAGTCATCTCCGAATAAGCGCAGTTGTTACTTTCCCCACCTGTTTCAGAGATCTTAGATGCAGTTGTTCAGAAAATACTACCCATCTACGGAGTTTAATCAGAGGCAGCCTCCGAAAGGCTGCTGGGTCGGCAGCGGCAGCCCCGTCGTGAGGCCTGGATTCGTCAGCAGCATCGTAACAACGATGTATGGACTGAAGTTCGTCTTTTGCTTTAAATGAGGCAGAGAGTAAAGGAAAGAGTGCGGAGGGAAAGAGATGACAACAGAAAGGGCCGGGGGAGTGGCACTTGGTGGGACACATGGTCGATCGTGGGAGAGACCCATCCTTCCTCGGGTATCCTGGCTTCTTCACGTGAGGCAGCAAGACTTTGCAGTGAAAATAGTGCAGACGCGTGTGCCTTACTGTGCGTGAGGTGCTGGCCCGAGCTCTTGATAATCTCACTTTGTAGCAAGTTCCTGGGCTTTGGAGACAGACACACCTCATCTCCTACTTCTGCGTGGTAATCCTGGGCAAGTGCCTTTTCTTAAACCCCGGTTTCTTCATCGCTAACCTTACTCTGAAAGGTAGTTAGAGAACCTGCCCTAACACTGGCAGTTTAACACACAGTCTTTCACTGATTCTTTCATTGATTCATCTCAGACCCAAACACGTCTTCATCTCGCCCCTGGCCCTCACTTTACATGTGATCTAGACCTGTGGACTGCCCGCTTTCACGTGATGGTTTAGTGGTTCTGTTTGGCTGCCGCTCTGGCCTGTGCATAGTCACCTGCCGGTCTGGAAATGCACAGCCCTGCAGAGGGCGGGGGTCAGCCCTCTGCCACCCCCTCTTCTGAAGGCCGGGCTGCGGCCAGGCAGAGTTAAATAGAGAATGAGTATGCCTCGATGACTCTCTCTGCGCTTTAGGGCGACGGTGGCTGAGAGCGCATGCGCACCTCCCCGGCCAGCACTGGCTCTCTGTTGGCTGCCTAAGGAGAGCTGAGTCGTTCACACACTGAGCGTATTGGGAGGGACACGTGTACCCAGGATGGCGAATCCACGTGCTCGATATCAGGGTGTTTATTTAGAATGTGGACATGAGCCAGGCACTGTTCTGTGCACTGGGAGTAGCCGTGAACGGAAGAGATCAAAGTCCCTGCCTGTATTTAGCTTACATTCTCCAGCTTGCAGCAAGTAAGTAAAACGTAGAGTGTGTCCCATGAGACAGGGCTATGGGAGAAAGTTCGAACAGGGAAAGGGGATGGGCGAGGAGTGGGGAGAGGGGTGAAATCTCATTTGAGACCTCTCCGAGATGGCGAATTCGAGCAAAGGTGAAGGAGTGTCACGGAGACACCTGTGAGAGAATTTCAGGCCAAGGGAGGGCCAGGTGCCAAGGAGGGAGCTGACAGGGGGGGGGGGGGAGCATTGAAGGAGGACAGTGGCCTAGAGCAGAGTGGGGAGGGTGCAGATGGGGTGGCGAGAACCAGGCGGGGGAGGGGTGGTGGATCTCCATGGGGCCGGAGGGCCTGTAGGTGAGCGATGAAGCCAACTGATGATTTTGAGCGGATAAGTGACATGATTTTGCACATTTAGAAGGATCCCTTGGACAGCTATTGGGAAGAAAGATTGGGGGAGGGGGGCGAAGGGAGAGCAGGGAGACCAGTGAGGAGCTCTTGCTAGAGTCAGGCTGTGAGAGGTGGTGTGGCCAAAACAGTGGAGGAGTGAGGTCAGTTCTGGATATATTTTCAGGGAATGCTAACAAGACCTGTGGATGGATAATGAGAGAATTGGGGTGGGGGGTAGGCCAGAGGAAGTAGAAATAACTACAGCTTACTCTAGAAGGCAGAAATGGGGACCAAGGCTGTTATGGAGGAGCCAATTTGGGCTCAAGAATTAAAGAAACAACAGCCCCAAATGAACACTTGGAGCCGTCGAGTGAAGAAATGGATGGTCCCTAAGTCACCGAGGCACCCGTGCCTGGGAGCACCCCACTGAGGCCCACAGTCCTGGAGGAGGGGCCTGCAAACTCCCTCTGTAAAGGGTCAGATGGTACATATGCTAGGCTTCACGGGACTTACGGTCTCTGTGGCAACTACTCCATTCTGCCAGCACCGTGCGAAGGTTGCCATGGACAATTCCTATGGCTAGGTTCCAAAGAAATACACCTACAAAAACAGGTGCAGGCTGGATTTGGCCCACACCTGTGGTTTGCTCTCCCTGAGCTAGAGGGCCACGAGAGAGCTTGTCCACCTCTAAAATTCTGTTATTTCCTGAATTAAAAAATCGTATCGATATCTATTTCATTTTTGTCTAAGTATAGACATTCAAGGTCCAAGAATAGAAACAGTATATTTTGTTTTCAGTTTATTGACAAAATTCGTTGACCAAGTTGAGTTCTTTGTTTCAACTTGACTGTGCAGTATTTTAAAAATATTAATGACTCCTCAAGAAATGCATGCCAATGCTATAAAAATTTCCTCTACAGAGAGGAGAAGACGAATCACCTGTTACTCCACCAAGCAGAGATGGCCATGGTTAAGATTTGCTGAATAGAAAATACCAAAATCTATACTGTGTGTCCTTCCAAACTTCTTCATTTAGGCCAGTGGTTCTCAAGAGGGGACACTGTTAGCCCCCAGGTATACTTGGTATTGTCTGGAGCTATTTCAGGTTGTCACACAGAGAAGTAGTTATGGGCACCTAGTGGGCGGAGGCCAGGGATGCTGCTAAACATCTGACAATAACACAGGACAGCCCCCCAAACGGAGAATCATCTGGTCCAAATGTCAGTAGTGCTAGGCCTAGGAACCCTGATTTAGATCTAATAGATGTGCTATTGGTACTTTCAAAAAAAAAAAACAAAACAGAAATGGTATCAAAAGTAGATACTATTTTGTAATCTCCCCCTACCCCTCACTGAGCGACAAACATCTATCCATGTGTATAAACCCAGCTCTCCATTATTATGGAAGCCTTTGTATTGTCTCATCTTTCATGTGGCTTACTAAGACTTACCCTTATTTTTAGTCATTAAGGTTATGTTTAGTTTCTTTTTTGAAATAATAAACAACACTATGAGGAGAATATTTATGCTTTTATTAAATCTGTAGCCCAGGGATTCACACTGTGCCCAGAGTAGGGTGGGTACCTGGTAAATGCACCTCAAGGCTGAGCTTCCATTTCTCTCTCAATCCTCAGCTCCTGAAGTGTTTGGGGCCAACTCTCTATCTGTCACTTTGGCCAAGGGGCCTTATTGCACCTCTCGTCCTGGCGGGAGGACCAGATGAATCAGAATACGTGTGTGCCAGGAGTGAGGCTGAGCTGAGGCGAAGGCACGACTGTTGGCACAGAAGCCCGTGTTAGCCGCGTGTCGTGCTGAGTGACTCAGAGGCGTCTTGAAATCTCCATGCTCTGGCACCACCTGAAGGTCTGGCACGCCGTAGGCATGAACCAGCCCCGAGGGGACCTGGGTTGAGCTCTGACAATGTGGGAAGCAGGAAAAAAGCATGGCCAGATTTTCTAAATCGTGATCATGTACGTGGTACATCCTATGTGCTTATTAGAACAAGGAGGGAGCAACGTGATATAGGTTTTGAGCCAAATGTTGATTTTTGTTATGGTACTGGGTACATAACAAGTGCACAACAAATGCTTAGGGAAGGATTGCGGTATCTTGCATTTCTATAATTTTCTTTTGGAGTCATGCCTGGGTGAACCCTGTGAGCCTTCACTGTCTCCTGGGTTGATCCTCTGATTTTTAAATGTTTTCTATTTATGTCCCTGTGTTTTTTTTCTTTACTTTTTTTTTTTTTTGCTCTACTTCATTAGAGAGTTCCTAAGCCTGTATTATGATGCTTTGATCGAAATGTTAACTGCTTTTATCATATTTTTCATTTCCAAGAGTTATTTCTTATTCCTTTATCTCACTGAAGGTAAATATGATAGTGTTTTTGTTGTTGTTGTTGGGTCTTTTTCAAAATCCACTCTGACAGTCTCTTTTAGTTGGTATAGTTATACCATCACATTTCAAGTAATTATTACTATATTTTGATTACTATTTTCCATACTTCTAGCTGTTTTCTATTCCTTGCCCTTATTCTTTGTTTCCTTCTTCCTTTTTTTTTTTTTTTGGTCGTCTACTTTTTCTCTACCTTCTCCAATGTTAATTGAGCATTTTGTATGATTCAATTGTCTCTTTTGTCTTGGTATATCAATGTTTAAAAACTTTCTTAGCGATTGCTCTGGAGTTTGCATTTCGCAATACGCATTTACAATTGAAGTCCACTTCCAGATAACGCCATACTGCTTCGCAGCTGGTGTAGGTAATTTATAACAAAGAATTTCCAATTCCTCTCTCTCATCTGTTACAACATTGCTGTCATTCACTTTCACTGAGCCATAAGCTATAATTACTGAATACATGATTACTATTATTATTTTGTATAAATCGTTATATGTTAGGTCAATTAGGAAAAGTAAAAATGTTTCATTTCGTTTTCATTTATTTCTTCTCCAATGTGTTCTTCCCTTCTTTACGAGATTTTGGCATATCATTTTCCTTTTCTCTAAAGAACTTTTAACATTGCTTGCAAGGCATATTACTGGTGACAAATGCCCTCAATTATTGTTTGTCTCAGAAAGCCTATTTCTCTTTCACTATTGAAGGATAATTTTGCTGAATACAGAATTCTATGCTGATTGGTTTTTTCATTCAATGCTTTCTATATTTCACTTCACTCTCTTTTCGCTTACATGGTTTCTGAAGAGAAGTCCAATGTAATTCATAGCATTGATTTTCTGTAGGTAAGGCAGGATTCCTCCCCTCCCCATTTTGGTTTCTTTTAGTCCTTTCTCTTTTTTCTTTGATTTTCTGCAGTTTGAATGAGATATGTCTAGGTGTGGATTTTTGGCATGTATACGACTTGTTCTCTGAGCTTTCCTGACCTGTGGTTTAGTGTCTGTCATTAATCTTGGAAAATCCTCAGCATTATTATTTCAAATATTTTTCTGTTGCTTTCTTTCTCTCTTTTCCTTCTGCTATTCCTGTCATGTGTATGTTACATCTTTTATAATTGTCCCACAGTTCTTGGACGGTCTGTTCTATCTTTTTTCATTCTTTTTTGCTCTTTGCATTTAGTTTTGGAAGTTTGTATTGACAAGCCTATATTCAAGCTCATTTGTTCTCTCTTTAGCCATGTCGAGTCTAGTGATAAGCCCACCAAAGTCATTCATTATTTCTGTTATAGTGTTTTTAATTTCTAGAATTTAATTTTGATTTTTTTTGAACTTTCCATCTTACATTATCTATCTATTCCTTTATTTTATCCACTTTTTCCATTAGAGCCCTTAGTATGTTAATGATAGCTATTTTAAATTTCCTGTCTGATAATTCCAGTTTCTCTGCCATGTCTGAGTCTGGTTCTAATGTTTACTTTGTCTTTTTCAGACCGTGGTTTTTTTTTTTTTGCCTTTTAGCATGACTTGCCATTTCTGTTTGAGAGCCAGATATTGTGCATTAGGAAAAAGGAACTGAGACAGATAAGCCTAATTCTTTATGAGTTAGGTTGTGTTTACTGAAGCTGTGGTGTCAGAAGCTGAACTTTTCTCTAGTTCCTTGTTTTAGTCTCTCCTGTTGTCTTTGGGTTTCCTTAGAGACTCCTTAAATGGGGTCTGAGGCTTGCGTTTCTTCTGGCTGTGATCCTCTTTTATTACCTAGGAGCCCTACTGATGTGGTGGTAAGGTGTGGGAGGTGGTAGTTTCTGTTTTAAATGTAAGTTGTCATCTCCTTACAAAATCTTTCTTTCCTCTCAATCTCTCTCTCTCTCTTTCCCTCCCCATTTTTTGTGATAGATACTCTCTTCGGATATCTGGTATTCTTCAACTAGCTGTTCCTATTTAAGAGAAAGGCACTAAAACATAAGTTGAAGCTTTATATGTGGGCGGGAATGGAGAGGTAGGATGGCGCTTGTAGTTTGTGGACTTTACCATGGGCTGTTTTGGGGAAGAATGTCTGATATCAATATATTTGCTTTTTTTTTGGTTGGGGGGAGGCTGGGCCAGATTGCTCAAAGAAGAGTCTTCCAATGTCTTACCTGGGAGCTAAATGCTTATCTGCCAACACGCTGGCGCTGAAGGGGATGAGGGTTGGGTATCTCGTCTTCCTCCAGAGATGTTCTGCTTTACTCGACCCTAAGACTAAACCTTCAGGCTTGCTGAGATGAAGGAATTTTCTCTATACATGGGGCATTGCAAGGAGTCTTGACATCTGATTCTTAATCAGATTTTCAGCCAATCCTACTATTTTCAGCCTTTCCTCTTCCAGAGGAACATATTACTGCCAATTATCGAGTTTTTAAGGGGATTCTTTCTTGGGTCTCCTGAGTCAATTACCACTCATCTCTTTGCTCTTCAGGATCCAAAATATTGTTGCTGTTCTATCTTCTGTCATCTTCTTTATCTTTGTGTGCCGTGCCTTAAATAATAATTAAAAAAAAAAACTCTCATGTACCTTTTAGTGGAAATTTTGCAGAAAGAGTAAGTAAGTATGTCAGTTTTGTCTGGAAGTAAGTATGTTGTTTTGTTAGGTTGAAGCGTGCCTTCCTTCTGTATATCCAGCGTTTTGGTCATGGAAAACATGGTTACTTTTATAACAGGTGTGCTTAGATCTTCTTTTGCAGTTTGACCCTTATTTTCACCAGCTTAGGAGAATTGGGGTTTTCAACCATAATTTGTATGGGAGAGCTTTGGCATTTTCTTGGAGTGAGATATCTATGTCTGTCTGTCTGCTTATCTATCTATCTATCTATCTATCTATCTATCTATCTAGTTTTCCCCTGGGAGCCTTGAAGAGGGAAAACAAATTGAGTTCAAATCTCAAAGAGGAAGCCTTTGAAGGATCCTTTCCGCCTTACACTTGTACTGGACTGCTAGTCAATAATACTTTTGAATTGACCAGTCTAAATTCTGTGGTAAGTCATGGTTAAGT
This sequence comes from Rousettus aegyptiacus, assembly GCF_014176215.1. NCBI lineage: Eukaryota > Metazoa > Chordata > Mammalia > Chiroptera > Pteropodidae > Rousettus > Rousettus aegyptiacus. The sequence goes on along the minus strand of NW_023416288.1, from coordinate 38,527,605 downwards.
TTTTGGTCCTTTTTCTTGTAAATTACTATTTATTTTTTTTAATCAAAATAATACATTCATGCAGTACCATTTTTTTCTTTCTTAAGTTTAGACAGGACCCATTAACCTCCTGTCTTGGTAGATAAAGATTCACTTTTCTTAGACCGCGATTTCCATTTCTCCTTCCTCTATCTTCTCAGTGTATTTATGTTATCCTTCTAGCTTCATCGTTAATATTTGGTGTTTATATTATCTTGACATGGGACCCAAGAAACAGGAAATCCAACTCATGAAGGGAAGTCAAGTCAAGGCCCAGCAGTAGCATTTTCTCCAGAGCTGCCTGAGAAAGGGAATACATTCTTTTTCCCCCTGAAAAGCTGCATGTCTAAAAACGTGTTTATTCTGCCCTTATACTTGTTTGAAATTTTAGCTAGGAATCGAGTTTTGGGTCAAGGAAGATACTTTTCTCAAAATAATTAAGTCGTTGTTCTGTCGTCCTTTAGGTTCTTGTATTATAATTGGGAACTACGACGCTCTCTGATTCCGGTTCCTTTTTTGTGTGTGAAATGTGAGCTTCCTTCCTTCGCCCCTTTGAAACTTGTTAGTATACATATTCTTTTTAGCTCCGGTAGTATGAAATTTTATGATGATGTTGTTCCTTGATATATGTCCTGTTTCTCATTATGCTGGGCACTATGAGGAGGACACTTTTAATCTGGAAGCTTGTGTCCAGCTCTGGGACATTATCCCTCTGATAATTTCTTTCATTCCATTGTTTCTTTCCTCTATCTGGAACTATTCTCAGTCAAATGTTGGATATTCTGGAATGGTCTCTCATTTTAAAAGATATTTTCTATGATTTTTTAAAAATGTCTTTTGAATTTCTTATTTAAAGTTCTATTATATTTTTCAACCTTATCTTCTATCCTTTGTGTTGCGTTTTTTTCTAATATATATATTTTTATTGTTAGTAGCTCTCTTGTTCAGTTTCTTTAGTTTGAGTAGCATGTTACTCTTGTTTCTTACCTGCAACATTTTATCCTACCTCTGCAGATATAATTATTGTTTTCCTTCAAGAGCTTCTTCTCTTCCCTGCATCGTATTGATTTCTCCTGGGTTGCTTTTTGTTCTTTGTTTTTGACTCTTATAATGTTGAATGCTTTTCTTAAATATATGACAATCATTGTCTGTACATTCATATTTAAGAGCGGTGAAAGTTAATAGCCAGCTTTCTCTGTAAGACTGGGCTTGTCAGCTGTTGGGCTTTACTGTGGAGTAATTGCATAGCTTTCTAGCTGATCTCTTTGTGGGGAATCACATGTTAGTATCTATTTTATTTTCTCTGAATATATCCATATTATTTTCTCGGAAGCTCCCAAGTTTCTCAAGAAGGAATCGTCTAGTTTCATGCCTGAGCAGAATGGGTGGAAATATTTGTCTGGTGGCCAGCATCCTGGGAATAGGAAGCAGGGAGGCCCCTGTTCATCCTCATTCTTACCTTCCACTGAACCCAGCTCCTCAAGTCTTGGTTTTACCAGGGTTCTGCAGGGTGAATCAACTCCTCTTTTAGAGTGGTCTAAGCATTTTGATTTTAGCATTCTCTCGTCCGGTACCATAGCCAAACTTTACCTTTTGCCCTTTATTTCAGCTTCCAAATACTTGGCGGAATCTTTTACCCTCTTCTCCATATTATTTTTGTTCATTTTTATTCTCGTGGAGTATTGGGTGGGAGAGGTGAGGTGATAAAACCCAGAACTTAATTGATTATATTTAACCCAGCATCCCCTCTACCTGTGTTTTTAGCCCAAGAAAGTCTCTGTTACTTCTGAGTGGCCACTGAGTTTCAGCTGGCCTAGGTAGGAACCTTTCTCCTTATTGAATAGGATGTAGTTTTATGTGGCTTGTCATGTCCTCCTCAGTCACCTGGGGAAATGCCTCAGTCCCAACTTCTCCATGTGAAGCAATCCCACCAAGGCCAAGGGAGGGCTGGGAGGTCTCCATGGATGTATGTGCAAAGTGTGAATTGCCCGTAATGAGCCAGCTTCTCCATGGCCTGTCCTTGGCAGCAGGTGAGTGGTCAGTGCCTCTGGCAACAGTCTCCAGGAGACCACACCAGAAACACAAAGGTTGAACAGCAGTCACCTCCAAAGTCATCTTTTGCCCCTCCACCTCCCCTTTTGACAACATGCCATGCTGTGAGAGCAGTTGTCACTCTAGACCCCTCAGGAATGAGTGCCATTTTTCCTAGACAGTTGCTTCCTGCCAGATAGGAAAGGAAGGTGGGAAAGGAGGTGACATTGACAGAGGTAGACATCATGCCAGCTGCTTTATATAGGTCGCTAACCTCAGTTTTGTAACAACTCTTTGAGCGTAGTATTATTATCCTAATTTTATAGAGGAGGAAGTTGGAATTCAGGGAGGTTAAACAGCTTGCTCAAGGGTATGGTTGCTAAGTGGCAGAATGCAGATTTGAACCCAAGTTTTTCAAGTTCTAAAAGTAGTAGACTTCCAGTAGACCACTGTGGTTGATGAGGAAGAAGGAGACCTTCGTTCTCAGGAACGATGCTCTGCGTTAGGTTCATACGCGGGAGGTGCTCGATAGATGTGATCTGAGTTGAATGAATGTGATAGAAGGTTCCAGCTTTAGGAATACCTGGAATTATAGATCATCACTTAGAAGAATCTGGAAATCTAAATACCCAACCAACCTTCAGCTGCCCTTGACCAAGAATTATGTCTTGGATATCGAGAATACCCAAACCAAATTGTTATCATTACTTTCAAGTAATTCCCTTGATGGGGGAGTTCATTGTAAGAATAACTTCATTGATTGACATCACACCCGTAAGTCTGAGGAGCGTGTTGACTTCCCTTTGTGATAAATTTTTAAAGAATATTTTAAAAAGGCACAAGGGAAAAACAACTAATATTCAAGGGGTAAGAGAATTTGGATTGCGTCTTGTTTCTTAATTTCCAGCACTATGGTCCTGTGTCTAGCCAGGGAATCCAGAGTGGGAAGTGACAGCAAGTGTGACAAAAACGTTCAGTCGATCCTGTCTATTGTGCCATTGGAAAGTCCACAAGGTGATGGTGAAGCCCGTCAGGTCTTAAAGGCATGTTTGTCCAATTCTTTCTTGTTCTCCAGCACATTTGTCAAGTAGTGAGGGGACTGTAGAAACATCAAGGCTGGCCCCAGGTGGGGATGGAGGAGGTTGGGACTAAGTTATTCAGCAAAGAGAAAGTCGGAAGCAGGAAAACAAGTGTGTGTGTGTGTGCACGCATGCGCGCGTGCGTGTGCAAATCTGTGTGTGTGTGCATGCATGTGTGCTCATCTCAGGAATTGTTTCTGAAACTGCTTGGTGTTTTGGCCTCACCCTTTTTATTCTATCAAGTAGGTGGGTCATGAGGGGTCAGCGTAAAGGTCAGGGTCAAAGTCCTGATTCTATAAGGCATTGTGTATTTACTGCCTTAGCCAAGACTGAAATATTGACATGGTTTCCTGAAAAATTCAAGTAAAACACCATCTTCACTTTTCCCTTAATTTAGTAGAGATTGGAAGCTCAAAGAATATGGCGTGAGTGTAATTTAAGGGAAAGTAGATCAATATGCCACAAGCAGGAATTTCATTTATGGCATCGGATGACTAATGGGAGCAACCAGAACTATGGATTTATTCTTCTATCAAACATAGCAGAATTTACGCCACTTATTTCCTCAAATAAGAAACTTTTCCTTAGGAATGTCATAGTGAAACAGCCTGGAGTTCGATCATGCGGAGATGCTCCCTTCCTCGCTCCCTCCCTCCTCTCCTCCTTCCCTCCTCCCTCTCTTCTTTTCATTTATTCTGTCCACAAAAACTGAGGGGCGGCCAGGTGCCACTTGCTGTGCTAGGCACCTGGGGTGGAGTGACGTCTAAGAGGCTGTTCCTTGGCACAGACTCACTCACTCTCTAAGGAAGCGTGCTCTAAACAAAGTGCACCGTGAGTGCAAATGGTAGTAGGCTGTGGAAAATGGGGTGCGTGATGTTAACTAAACGTATAGTGGTAATCATCTCACTATACGTGCATCTATCAAGTCATTATGTTGTAACCTAAAATTAATAACGAAACAACAAAACGGAAACCCAGATTGACTGAAACCCTCCCACTTAATGGAAAAGAGTAAAATCTTTGGAATCAGATAAATCTGGATCATCGTCCTAGATGACCTATGCATCCATCTTCCTACCCGTCTTTCTTCTACTTTGATTCATAAAGGATTTAATTTGGTTTATAAGAACACAAGAAAAAGTAGAAATTAAATAAAACCCATGAGTAGGGGTTATATTTATGATCATTTGAATTTGAGTTTTGTGGTATCTTTAACGAAGGGACAAATATGATCATTTATATAATTCTCGTTGTCCATAAGGAGAAAGGCTCTCCAAGGTCATGTAACCTTGGGCAAGTCACCTAGCTTCTGTGGACCCCAGATCACTCAGCTCTAAAACAGGGAGTATAAATGTTCGCGTGCCTCAGGGTTGTTGTGGGAATTATGTGGGTCGAGGGCTTTACGAGGGCTTGGTACAGTGCCTGGCACAGGAGGTCTCCACAATTGTTGGTTCCTCTCTTTCCTGCCATTTACCTGGTGACTCTGTCTATTAAATGTGGAGTGCAAAGGGTCCAACAGAATGAAGGTTTAAAAATTGTTATTTTGGAGATATTTTATCATTTCTGTTCAACATTCACCCTGTGTTCCCCTCTGACGAGGGGTTTAAAAAAAACTTCCAAACCCATTCATGCTTTTTCCCCCCTGGGTTTAGCTGAACTGATTGCCTATTTAGTGATTGAATTTCATGAGGGGTAAGGGGGCAGGGCTCATCTGTAGCATTTCTGAGTTGTTTAAACATTTACCAGCACACCGTTGCAATGGCGGACACTCTCGTGAACAAAAGAGAGCTAGGCAGGGGGCTCACACACCTTCTTCTAGAGAAGAAGACGTCCTTTTCCATCTATTTCTGGATCAGAGTAATACACTCACCTTCTTGTTTGGCCATTATCCTGAGTTTAAAGGTGAGCCAGAGATTGTATCTTCCTGTGCCCCCAGGGCAGAAGTGTATGGAAGGACTCATTTGTCCCTTGGGTTCCCCCTGCCAACAGTGCTAAAAGCACACAAGCTTGTGTCGAGAGCCTGTCACCCCAGGCATCACTGGGCCGGCTGTCCAAAGCCGGAACACTTAACTCTTCTGGCTTATCTTCTGCCCCTCAGTGTCTTTGATCAAGTCACTGGATGGTAGAGAGAGAAGAGTCATGTCTTCGGTGTCATCTGTCACAGTCTAGATCCCACGACACCATACCAATGAGCCTCCTTGAAGAGAGAGTTCTTTGCCAATCGACAGGTCACAGGAAGACAGCAGACCAAGCCATGGCCCAAAGCTGGAGTAAAAATTTGTGGAATGAATGAGTGAGCAGCGCAAGCAAACGGTGTGACTCGGCCTCTGAGGCGTGACCCCACCCTTCTGAGCAGCTGAATCTTATCTCAAGCAGCTGGATTCATTGATGTCCCCTCAGCAAGACATTGGGCCAGAGTCCTCGGGTCGATTATTCAGGGAAATAAATTATAATGACCAGAGCAAGAGATACAGTTGACTCTTTGCAGAAAACAGATGTGCAAGGCATCTGGATTTGGGAACACGCCCGACTGGAACGCCTGCTCTGAGAGCTGGCCAGAGGAACCGATCCTGGCGTGGGGTTGTGTGTAGGACACTGGGGATTCACATCCTGCAGCAGATTCTCACCAAGGACTTGTTATTGCCGAAATCTGGCTATTAACTGGGTGGGAAAGAAACCCGCTCTCCTTCAAGGCAAACCCTCGGGGAGCCATGTTTACTTTGACGAGGGGTGTGCGCTTCTGATTTTCTCAATGAAGTTTTTAAAGACTTCAGTTATTCTACTGCATTTTCTATGTATATTTTCATTTCGAGAGTCAGCCAGGGTGACCATCTTGCCCTGGTTTGCCTGAGATTTCTCTGCATTTGAAACGGAACGTCCCGCGTCCCAGAAGCCCTCTTGGCTCCTCTTGGGTCCAGGAGCATGGGGTCAGGTGACCATCCTAGAAGCAGCTGTGGTGAAAGCTGTCATTTGAAGTGCGACATCTGTCCTGACTGGCCGGATCACTGTGCTGCACCTCTCTGAACATTCCTTCTGAGACGCTGGCCTCCTGGACGTCGTGGACACTTAGTCAGGCAACAGCGCCGTGCGCATAGTAGATGTGCGATAAATTTCCCCTTAAAAAAATATAGTTTTCTGTCATCTTGGCTTTCCCATTTTAACCTTATCTATTTCTTTGTTTAAATTTTTTCAAATTTATTTATTTATTTTTCTTTATGGTGACATTGGTTGATGAAATCCAAGAAGTTTCAGCTGCACACTTTAACAGTAAGGCATATATATATATACACACACACACACACACACACACACACACATATATATTTGCACTGTGTGTTCACCTCCCATAGTTAGATTTCTTTCTGTCACCGCATATTTGACCCCCTGTACTCTGTCTACCTCCACCCCCCACCCCCTACCCTCTGGTCATTTTAGCATTTTTTTAAAAAGCACACCCCCAAGAGAAGTAAGTGGGAGACTTACCCCCTGCCGATCCGTCTGCACTTTCTTTGTCAGCCACCGGGGCCTGTCTTCTTGGCTGAGCAGTGCGATCCGGAAGCGAGCTCCAGACTCGCTCTTGATGGTGTCCAGAGCTGATGGCTTGACATGTGCCTGGCAGCCTAGGCCAACCAGGAATGCCTGTGTTTTTGGCGTGGGAGAGGCGACAGCCCTGGCTTCTCAGGCTCCGTGTCAGACTCAGGTCACCTGGAAGTCATTGCCTGCCGAGGGCTTTCAGGTTCAGAAGGCTGAAAGCACCAGGCTTTGGTGGCCTGCAGGGGGGTGTCCCTGTACTGACCTCGTGTCCCGCAGAGCAGGAGAGAAGATCAGACAGGAGAGAGGGCCACGCAGCCTTAGATATGCCGGTAAGGAGTAAGACAAAGAAAGCGCTTCCCCAAGCTCGCTTCCTAAAACGCCAATCGAGTGAAAAACGTGCACTTTTTAAGGATCTCCTTCCTTTTCCTTTCCGCACACGGCCGCACAGAGGAGCACCTCTCTCACGGGAAAAAAGAAAAAGGAAACATCTTTGGAAAGTGCAAACGTCATAGTATTTCCCTCAGGTTGGTTTTGAGGCCTTCGAGGCTCGCCTCCTTCGACTGGAGGGAGGACCTGAACAGACAGATGGCAGTTTCGTTCCTTGGGCCAGAAACCTCGGCCTTAACTCCGCTCTCCTTCCCGTACCCAGAACATACTTCTCTCCACCCCCATTGCTACCGCGCTCACCGAGCCACCATCCTCTTGCGCCTGCATAACCGGATGTGGCCTCCCTCCCCAGCCCTTGCCACGCTTCATCTTCAAGACAGCAGCCAAAGCGGTCTGTGGAAGATGGGAGTTAGACCATGTCGCTGCCCCGCACCAAACGTGCGACAAGTTCCCGCCCCAAACGTGCGACAAGTTCCCGCTTCACTCTGGGTAAAAGCCCGAGTTCTTGCAATGACTGCAAACATGGTCTTTCCGCAGCCCCCCCCCCCCCCCCGTACCCCTCTAGCCTCACTTCCTGTGACTCCCCTCCACTCCCCGGCCCCCTGACTGCAGCCACACTGGCCTCTTCTTCCTTGAGCCACCAGGAGGGCCTGGCTGCTGCTGTCCCCTCCCTGGCACACTCCACTCCTCTGCACGGCTCACCCTCTCTCCCTCACGGCTTTGCACATCTCTCTCACCTTCTAGAGAGGCCCACGATGGCCACGCTGGTCAGTGCCGTGACCTGCCCCGCCCCCTCCGCGACCTCCCCGTCCGCCTCCTCGACGTTTCCTGTTTCCCACAGCTCTTTGCTTTAGTCTCAGAGAAGATCGTAGCACACGTTCACCAAGGCACCGGGGAAAGGGGGCGAGCAGATTGGAGTTCAAATCCCACCTCGACCATTTATCCTGTCCGATTTACATGTTACTTGACCTCTCAGAGGCTCAGTTTCCTCATCTATAAAATAGTAATAATCAATTCACTCGGCAAGTGCTCAGTAAGCACCAGCACTGTGATGGGGCTTGGGGCGAGAGAGGAGGGTATGAGGGACCCAGCCCTTGCTGTCATATGCTCGTAAAGAGCAGTGGCCGCACACACACACACACACACATCTTACACTTGGTAGAGAACTTGGCGTATATTCGGTGCTCATTAAACAGTTCTCTTTTGAAGAACTTAAATATACCTTTGATTATTTATCTTCTCATTTTAGGTCATGCCATTTTCTTTGCGTGCTAAGAGAAAACTAGATTAACACACACTCGTCATTGATCCACAGCAGGATTCTTGGGAAAGGAGGCTGGATGAGCTCCAGGAGAGTTCCAGAGCCCCTCCTAAGAATATATGCAAATCACAGCGTACATGTTTTATTTAAATAGGTAGAGAAAGTCTGTAGCTTTGATCAGAGTCTCAAAGAGTGCCCTCGATCCATAAAAGTTTAAAACTTTTCCAAAATGCCATGACTGGTCTACTATTCCATGCTTCTCTAAATAAAGATTCGTAATGGAAACTCTGAAATGGTGATTAATTCCAGAGTGGAAGATGGCTTTTGTGTGGGATTGGTGCTGAGCCCCCAGCTTCCTGGGTGGTGAGAAGAAAGCCCTTGTCTGTCAAGGTCTTTGCCTCTCGAACGCCTGGGACTGCTGGAATTGAGAGGCTTGTGCCCACGCAGATGCAGCCGCCCACGGGATGGGCTGCAGTGACAGTGTGAGAAGCGTAAGCGCAGATGTTACAAACGCTTCGTTCATCTGGGTTGAGCACAGAGCGCAGAGGGCAGAGGCCCTCGGACCCTCTGCCTCATTCTGTGTTCTGGTTTGGGACGCCTGAGAAAAGCACGATGCATAAGGTGATAGATAAATGCAGAACTGTTGTTGTTGGTGTTGTTGTTGTTATTGAATATTATTAGCAATAGGCTGCTGGCTCACTTAGCTCTGTGCATTATTTTCAGCTCCATAGCATCCCAGCTCCCATCATTCTGTCTTCGTTTATGTGTATCTTTCCAGGAAAAAAAAAATATATATATATATATACATATATATGTGTGTATATATATATATTTCTTCTTATAAGAGAAAAATTAGGTGAAAGGAATGAGGAATTAGATAAAAGGCAAGAAAATGGTACCAAGAAACGACTGTCTTTTCTGACTTCATGATGCAAAGCAAGTAAACTTTTTTACTGTAGTCTCCTCTCCTCTTGGCGAGAAAGAAACATGGAGTGGGGTGACGGAGGGGTTTCCTGGGTGCGTGACGGGCTTCTCATCCTGAGTCTCTGATTCAGCTTCCGTTGGGCGCATGGCTCGGCGTGCTTGCATATTCCCCGCCTGTCATTCGAGACACTTGGGGAGAGAGCTCGCCTCCCTATGACACCTGTGTGGGACGCACGTGCTGAGGTCCGTGGCGCCTGGGCACCAGCCTTGTGGTCCTATGGCTTTTGGAGGCTGAGGGTCTATTTGTAGATTCTCAAATGGTAGAGAACTGGGCATATGCTTGTTGCTCGTTAAGCGCAGTCCTCTTTTGAAGAACTTAAATATACCTTTTATTAGTTCTCTTCTCATTTTTTGAGTCATGCCGTCTTTAAGTCATGCTACCTCAAATGAGTGATCGAAGCAGTTCTCATGATAAGAATTGCGGGCTCCTTCCCCTCTCCCCCCAGCTTTACAGAGGTATAATTGGCAAATAAAAGTTGCATGTATTTAAAGTACGCGATGCGATGTTTTGACATATTACGCATTGTGAAATGATTACTGTAATCAAGCTCATTAACATACACCTCACCTCACATGGTTGTGTGTGTGCGTGTTGAGCACAGTTAAGATTTACTCTGTTACGGTCCGACTCGTAGAAGCAGAGAGTAGAACAGCGTTTGCGGGGGGTGGGGGAGTGGGGACAAGTGGGAGGCGGGGGGATGTTGCTCTGCGGGTAGGAAGTGTCATTTATGCAGGAGGAATCGTTCTGGGGCTCTATGTGCAGCTAGGTGACTGCAGTTAAAAATGCCCTATCTACCGTACGCTTGACATTTGCTTAGAGTCGCCCGCAAGTGTTGTCACTGCAGGCTCCTTTTTATTTCAGCTCTGCCACTGTCTGCAAGTGTGGCCTCGAGCTAGGGGACTCTTCTGTACTTTGTCTCTTCCTTCTTATTTGTAAAGCTGCTTAAAGGTGCCATGTGGTGGTCTGTGACTGCAAAGCCATGGCACCCTCCCCAGAGGGCTTCGGATCAGAGGGGTCGCTTGTTGTCAATTAGACACCCAGAGTGAGCTTCCCAACTCGCACAAAAAATTCCTAGTGCCGAGAGACACCATGGTCGGTCAAGGGCAGGCTTCCGTTCGCATCCAAGCCTGCCACTTGCTGCGTGGCCTTGGATGAGTTAAGCGTCAGTGCGAAGGTTTCGTGTGATGCGTTTGCCGAGGGGAACACATGCAGCATCCAATAGAAGCAGCTCTGATTATTATCACCGTGCCACTGCTACGTTGGCAGCAATATTTATGTCTGGGGTAAGCGGAGAGATTGCCTGTGTCCTCTGGATGCCATTCAGGGTGAAGCTTGCCCTTTCAGTAACAGCGACAGCTCTGTTCCACATGTGACCTTTTAGGGCTACGTTTTGACAACTGCTCAATTACGCAGAGAGCTGAAAAAAAAAAAGAAAAAAGTCCGCAATGGGTCCCGGTGCATTATTGATGCTGCTCCTTTTCTTCTCGCAGCACTGCGAGGTCTTTGTCTGCCGAGAACAGGAGAGGTATTCTCTCTCTCTCTCGTCCCCTGGAAGAAGCAGGCCAGGGTGGAAGCAGGCCAGGGTGGAATCCTGCTCCAAAACGTACTTCCCGTCAAAGGCGAAGAGCAGGATCACATCTGGCGGTCCCTGCGGGTTATTTCCACGCAGCCGCGCCTCCGCACCGCGTCGCCCCTGCGCCGTTTCGCGGGTGGCGAAAGGCGGGCGGGCGCCGCGCGCTCGGCTGGAGTGAGGTCACAGCCACCCTGGCGGCGCGAAGAGGGATTTTCCTCCAGCGACGTCACGGAGCCTCGGGGGGCGCTAGCAGTTGCGCCTGTGGAAAGCGCCCTCTGACGCGGATATTGACTTGGCATTTGGCGCGATGGTTAGCAGCAGCTGGGACAAATGGGGGGCCTCCTCGCCGCTGCGGGGGGCTCCAGCCGCCTGGGCAGACTCAGCGACAAGAAAAGCGGGGCCCGAATGTTTGCAAAGACCAGGTGAGATGGGCTCAGCCGGCGGCGGCACGGAAGGACTCGGCGCCCCGGCTGCTGCTAAGGTGCCGAGAATAATTCCTTCTCATGGACTTTAGAAGAACAAACTCCCATAAGCTCAAATTTAAGCACCCGCTTAATTGGTTTAAAACAAAGGGAGCAAGAAAAGTCCAATCACTACATTTTCGAATGGATTTTGAAATATCCCGCAGCCTTTTCAGGAATAGTTTCCTTTCCTTCCTCCCCTGTTCCCCTTTTTAATGTTTTAAATGGTTTATGAGGATGCACTTACTAGTCCTGGGCTAAATAGTACCCTTGGGAGGCAGGCTGTGGCTGAAATTCTAATCACATTTATAATAAATCGAATGATGTAAGTCTCCCTGCTAATATTTTGACACGAACACATTTTCCTGTGATGAGAATATTGTTTCTAAAAGCTGCGGTTTTTCCAATGAAGCTCAGAGGTTACCAGTAGTAAATGACCAATAATACATCCTTGACCCGGTTTGACTTTGAAAAGGTCGTGCATTGAAATTTCCTGTCTGACCAGCTGGTTCCAGCACCTGGAGAGAGACAGATAAATCCTTTAACACGTGATGGCCAGGAAAAGGGGTCCGAAGGCCCTGGTCACAGTCACGTGTTTAGGAATTGCTTGGAACTGATCTGGCAGAAATGGCTGGTTTCTGATAGATTGAATCATATGCAGTTAAAATCCAAACCTCTAGGGCAACGAGACTTGGTTTTTGTACAGGGTGCAGGGGGTGCTTCTACTCTGTGCTCTGGATGGTGAGGTGGGGACCGATCTTCACAAATGTTCTTTGAGCTAAGGTGGGGGAGGGGAAGTATTAAATGAAGTCTTTCTTATTTAGGGACTAATTGATTCAGAAGGCTCTGTTTGGTTTGAAAGCAGAATAGCTTCTAATAGGATCTTAATTGACTTGATTGGAGCTATTTTCAAGGACTCAACACTCTTTCCTTTCAAGGCTTTGGTGAGAATCCTCCAGTGCTTCTAAAACCCACTGAGGAGAATAATTTTCATTGCTTCATCTGCATTTAGCCCCGGCAGTGGGAATGCCACACGACTACTGTACATGCGTGAGGGACCACCGGTTCCATGGGGCTTTGGCATCGCATAAGCACTTTTCGAGTCTCTTGCTCAGATTTGCTTTGCATGCTAATTGCTTTTAATGTGTGTCCCTAAGTTTCCATTCCTCTCCATTAAATCAAATCTCGCTCCCTGCTTATAGGAGTCTGTTTATATCTCAGGGGTAAAAAAATATAAGCATATATGAACTTCTGATGGGTTTGTCAGTCTGTATCTGTGAAGGATTATGGGGCAAATCAAGGCGCCTTCAGGGTCTTTTTTATTAGCACAGATCTGTCAAAAGCGTGTGGGCGGAAGGTATTCATGGAGGCTTTATTCTTTTATTCTCCTGGGTCTTAAAAATCCTTCTGCATCTAAGAATCACAGGGACTAGAGTGGACCATTTAGATGTCCCCAAGGACAATTTCGAAAATACTGTCAGTGGTAGTTAATATCCCTCATTCCCCTTGTGTGCTGAGTCACACGGAAAGCAACCTTTCACGTCTCTGGAGGGCGCAGAGACCAGAGGTGCAGCTGCAGATGATGGAAAGTTAACCCCTTAGGCACCAAAGGTCACCAAGGTGACGCCATGTTGCCTTTCCCTGACTAACCGCCTTTTAGCTTTTGGTCTAGTTGAAGATTCATTTATTTCCATGTCTCAGATTTACTCTTTGCACATAGTTTATGTGGCAGGAATCACCTTGGACCATAAATAAAATAAAATTTACAGTTCTCAGAGAATCTCAGTTGGTTATTAGTCCATTGGTCTGTCATACACTGGGGTGGAGTGTGTGGGCGGGGGACAAAGATGGAAAAGACATTTGTGATCTCTGCCCTCCGGGACGTTAGTCTAGCGGATCCTATAGTAACACTATCAATGAGGAAATCGGTTCATTGTCACTGCTGAATTAGTTCTGTATTGTCACTCGTGGATTTTGGATGCTGGAGCTCATGAGTCTAGACTCTCGCCTCAGTTCAGGTTGGTTTTTGAGACCAGTTCACATCTCTGTTTAAGTCTGGGAACTTTCTTGCTTTTTTCTAGCCATTCTTCACATAGCAAGCAGGGTAACATTTTATAAACATATACGTCTTCTCTTGAAATCTCTCCACAATTTCCCATTGCGCTTAAAATGAAGGCCAGACCTTCGATGTCCCCTCAGGGCTCCATACGGCCCCTACCTGCCTGCTTCCTGCACCTCACCTCAGCCCGCTCCTTCCTTTGCCACCTCACTGCAGCCACGACTCGCCTCCTTCCAATTCCTTGACCTCATTGAGCTCCGTCCTGCCCCAGGATCCTCGCACAGGCTGTTGCTTCTTGTCAGAAAACGGTTTCCTCCTCTTTTTTACCTGGACAGCTCCTTTTCTTCCTTCAGGTCCTGACTCAGATGTCACCTGCTCATGGAGTTCGTCCCTGACCACCTAGGTGGATGAAAGATGGCTATGAAATGTCACTTCCTCCCTCACCTTGGGAGGTGGGGTTTATTTAACCACCAAACGCCGCGGAAGCGATGCTGGCCTTTAAGAGGACTGGCGGCTTCTCCCTCTTCCCTCTTCGAACACTTGCTCTTGCGATCTAGCTGCCATCACAAGAAGTCCGAGCTAGACACATGGAGGGACCATCTGGGGAGAGCCAGGGAGAGGTGCAAGGGCTCCGGGCATATGAATGAAACCATTTTGGATATTCTGGCCCTGGTGGTCATCTGATTGCGGCTGCATGACAGACCCCCAAACAAGATCGGCAGAAGAACTGCCTGGTCGACCCACAAAACCGTGAGCAATAAAAGTGATTGCTGTTGTTCTGAGCCACTAAGTAGTTGGCTGAAATGCCAGCCTATCTGTAAACAGATCTCAGTCCTGTTCTCTGCACTGGACTCTTTACTTTTCACTTTACAACGATGCATTCGCTGGTTGATAATCTGTTTAGGATTGTTTTCCCAGTGGCACTCTCGGGCGCAGGCACCCGATATTTTATTGATCGCTGCACTCCTACTGTGTGCACATATGAATGCCTGGCACACAGTAAGTACTTGGCAAATGTTTGTTGAATGAATGAATGAGTTTAAAAGGTTCTAGTATTTATTCGTTTGGGAGAGTCCCCCTCTCCCCGCATAACAGAGACAAGAATCTGCAAATCTTCATTTCTGGTGGCAGTTCAAAAACCATTTTTGAAAAAAAAAATTTTTTTAGCCTTTATAAATTGTGCTTGTTAAATCACAATTCTTCTCTGCATCTAGCACACACCTACTCAATGGATTCTAATGATTCCTGTTGGCAGGAGCATAAAAAGACTGAGCTTTCGGATGGCGGCCAGGCCCACCTCAGTCTGCAGACCCACCCTTTGCCATGGCCCTGTTTCTGACTCCCTTACACACACCCCGCCATCGTTGCTAGTGGACCACGAGGCACATTCCCGCTTCCCTGCGGTCTCTCTTCTCTAGTCTTACTTATTTCCCTCGCGACCCTTTCCTCCAGGAAGCCTTTGCCAACGGCCTGTGCATTTACTAGATGCTCCTCCTTCTTATCTATGAACAAACCATTGAACCAAATCCTTGGGTGAAAGCGGGAGTCATTCCCGAGACCCGGGAAGGAAATTCAGAGAAAACGGAGCACTGAGCTCAGAGTCTGGGACGTGGCTTCTGGTCCCCGCTCTGCCACCACGAAGTGTGGGGGCTTGTCTGTGCTGCTCCTTCCTATCAGTATAATTAGGAGTTTGGGCAAAAGATTGCTCAGGTCCCTTTCAAGACTTAGGTTTTCTGCATTCAAATTCACTTTACAGCGATAGGAAGAACAACCTGCTGATTTACGTGCACTTGGGCCAGAATTTGGCTGACTGTAACATCAGCAATTTTGCATGAACAAAAATTTTAATTTCATTAGCACAGCCAAGTTAATTCTGCTGGGTTGGCAGTGAGTTCTGAGAGGCAGAGTGACCACCACTGGGGCCAGGAGTCATGAGGCCTTGCGCTGTCACGCTGCCTGGCTGCTAGCTGGAGGGTGGACCAGGCCAGGGGGAGACTGGTGGACCTCACAGACCTCATCTACTTCATTTCTAAACTGAGGGTAATAATAATATGTGTTTTACTCACTTCAGGATTGTTTTGAGGGGCTAATGCATGCAATACGATGTGCTTTGATAGGCCATTATCAAAAAGCTATTGAAACACAATTATTAATGTACCTGTTTATCAAAATAATAAAGCCTCCTTGTATTTACCTTGGGTGCTCTGCCCACTCTAAGTTTCCCATACCATTTTCCAGTTTCCTTCATTTCTTCTTGGATGGATGAGATGGCAGAGGAACTACTATTAACAACAGCCCCCAATATTTAAGGCACTGGCTGTACATTTTTTAAAAACTCTTTACAAAAATCCTCTAAGAGAAGAGTTGTATTAGTCATGATTCTTTTAACTGTCAGTGATGGAAATCTGATTCAGGCTGATTTAAATGAAAAAAAAAAAATGAAGGTAGGGAGTATTTATTTGGGTCAGATTACTTGAACTTCCGTGGGTGACTCTGGCTTCCAGGAATGGCCAGATTAAGGGCTTAACGACCCTTTCAAGTGTTTTTCTTTGTCTTTCTCATTCTTCTCTCCTCTTTTTCTCTGTGTCACGCCATTTTTCTGGTACACTGCCTCCACATGGTAAAAAGATACCCTCAGGACCAAGATCACCAACCTCAGGTCTCACGGCTTGTTATCGCAGATAGAAGAGAAATAGACCTCCTCTTTCTTTCTCAGTGGCCCCATCGGCTCTCCCGTAAGGGAGCAGGACTGGGTCCGCTTTTGTCCCATGTCACCCTCAGGCCAATCTCTTTGTCCAGAGAGATGGGGTGGGTGGCTCTGATTGGCCAACCTGGGTTATGTCTGTTACTGTCAAATCTAGACTCAGGTCTTCCTATAGCTTTTGGGGGCCCACGAAAAGCTTGATTAGCCCAGGCCAAGGTGTGGGCTTCAGATCAGGGTCTGTGAGAGCTGGTAAGGAATCCAGAGGTCCCTGAGTCCAACCCAGCCATGGCCGGAGGAGAAAAGTGGCTTGTTTTAGGTCACATGTGATTCGGCGCCACTCCAAGTCCTTTCCTTTGGCTGTGCCACCTCCCTCGGAAGGATCACATGAGCTCCTCCTGTCAGAGCAACGGAAGGACGCTGCCAGAGAGAGGGGCAGAACCTGCGGGTCGCACGCAGGCCACTCCGGGGCAGGGCCTTCATCCTGCTGCGTCTCCCATCTATCTCCTCCCCTGCCTCTCCGGGCCACTGTCTGGGTAGTTGAGGCGTTGGCTTCTCAGGGCCCCATTTCAGATGGGACTGAGAACAGGGGTCCCCTGGGTTTAGCCAGTCCATTGCTTCTTCCTGCACCTCTTTTTCGTAGTGGAAGTACTTCCTGGGACAGAGCGTGGGCAGGAAGGAGGGACTGCCGTGTCCAGTAGTGAGACTTCCAATGTCCCAAACGCTTCTTCAGAATTTCCCCCCTCATCTTGACGATGCCAGTGCCAAGTCGTGAAGAGTGAACCAAGGCCACTGGCTGGCTTCACGAGGGCCAAAGCAAGTGGCCATACTCTCGTAGCCGGAAGATGGGAGCCCGTGGGGTGCAATACTGTGCTTTTTCTGATTTGGTCTCTTTGTCCGATTCTCTCCTCTTTGTACCCTGAGGAGCTCATGTGCATGTGGTAGCTGGATTCCTCTTACAGCCCTGGTTATCCTTTGTCCCTTAGTCGTCACACACTCCTGTGGCAGGTTCCCAGGGAACTGACCTAAGTGTATGACGCATATCCAGGGCAGCAAGTACCCTCCACGTGTGACCATGCCTCCCTCTGCTTAGAGCCACCTATGTGTGCAGGAGAGAGCCCAAGCCTCATTCATGACCACGAGGACCTGGCTGAGCCTTCCAGCATTCGCTCTTGCTCTCCCTGGTCCTACACTTCTGCTGTGGATCGCTGGACCCCCTACCACTTCTCATACATCTGTGCTACTTTTCACACATTCCCCTCTCTCCGGAACCACCCGCCTGCACTCACCTTCAAGCAAGCAACTTCTATTCATCCACCTTCAAGATTCGGTTCAAATAGCACCTCCACTATTTGGCCTTCCTGACTTCCCCGCAGTGTTAGGGGCCCCTTCATCCGAGGATAACTACTAATTATCTCTTTCTATGCCTGCAGGGGCGGCATGACAAAGGGAAGAGCTCTGTACTCTGGTCTGACCCTGCCACTGATTAGCTGGCGTAGAGGTCTTTGCAGAAGTGATCTGATCTTGGTTGCTCCTTCTGTATGAACTTGTAAATAGGCATAATGAACTATTCCGAAATGTTTCGTTGATTGCAGTGAATCAACTGGCGATGTGCTTAGCACGGCGTGTGGCACATGGTACTTCTCAGTAACTGGTAAGGGTAGTGACATCTTAGAGACAAAAGGGAACAGAGGGGTCATTCTCATGCCTACAAGAGCCTGATTCCTGTTTACTTATCAGACAGTCCTCCAGCTTCTCCTTGAACTCTGGCAGGACCAGGGAGCTCACTTTCTTTTTGATCTTATGATACTTAATGCCGATGGTACAGAAGTTGGCTAGTACTTAGACTAAGTTACCGTATGTCTGCTTGGGGGTCTATTTTAGATTGGCAGTCGTGGGTGCGTGTGTGTGTGTGTGTGTGTGTGTGTGTGTGTGTGTGCACGCGTGTATGCATGTCTCTATATATTTAGTGATGTTTGACCACATGAGATGTCCTAAAAAGCCTAACCCAAAAAGCTGGTTTAAGAAATCACGAAGGAAATTAACCCCCGAAGCAAAGCTGTGAGTGGCTTGCATTTTTTTAGACCTTTTGTTTCTGCCAGGATTTGCACCCGCTTTCTGCTTGCCTCTGAGAGGAGCTCCAGCAGGAATCGTGGCTTGTCACGTTGCTGCAACTACAAAGCATATCCTTTCTACGAGGACACAGAACCTGAGTGACATAATAAATAGCATGGCACATCTACAAGTAGTGATATTTAGCTGGCAGACAGAAGGCAAACTTTTCAAACTAACGTGGTTGAGAAGAAGAACTGGATGAGGAGCAAAGAATCCTGGGACACTTAGTGGTTCTTCGGCCTCAGCTCTCATCTGTGAAGTGGGAGCATTGATCACTCAGGGAAGGGACCAGAGCAGCTCTGTCTTTAGTTTTGAAATCTGAGGTATGTATTGGAGTCCCTTTAAGATGTTCTTTGAAATAAAATATTTCTGTTGCTTAAAAAATTCATAACTTCTAAATGAGAGTATCTTGAAGGTCCCCTCTATGGCTGTAAAATAAAGCTAAGTTAGCTGTATTCTTATCAACGTTCTAATACACGTTTAGTTTGTAAAAAAAATTTTTTAAAATGAAACAAAATCATGTTTCAGAAACTTTTTTAAAGATTATTTTTCGTGCTCCCTTTCTGATTAGCTTAATTGCAATGAAAGGCTGCTCCTTTCCCTTTCCTTCCCAAATTTCCTCTTCTCCTACTTGATCAGAATCCTGGTAACACTAGGAAAAAGTCATAGGCGTCGTGTGGAACAGGACGATGAACGTCGTCCTTTGTCATTCCCTTCTATCCTGTCATCCCGGCCCGTCCTTGGAGAAAGCGTGACACAGTTAAAGTGTGTATTTGGGAACAGGCATCTCTTTCTTTTATTGGCCATTCTTTTCTCCAAGTCTCTCCAGGTGGCCTCATAGACTCATAAAGGTGGAACAGATATAAAAAATCCTTTTGCCTAAATTCTTCATTTTAAAGATGTGGAAAATGGGACTCTGTGAGGCGGACAGTTTGTATTGGATAAGCTGTAACTCAAACTCTGGTCTTTTCCGGTTCAGATCTCTTTGTAATGGATCTAGATAACCTCCTCGTATTTCAGTTTTCTTATTGTAAAATGGATGGTAATAATAATCATATTTGCCTCACACAGTTGTTGCTAGTGATATGTGAGTGTGGAACCCTTAGAACACAGCTTGAACCATAGAAAGTTTCTCACATATGGTTGCTGTTATTGCCATTAGTACACTTCCATACTCTGACCGCAGGCTGCCCAAGGTACGCGATCTGTCGGAAACCTCTTTTGGGGACCATGCTTCTGTCTTGCATCCCCAAAACAAATTGTTAAAATAATCTCTTCTTTTAACATCCCATTCCCCCAGATGAGTGTTCCCTGCTGGGTGAAACTGGGTGGGCAATTGGTTTTATTCAGATAAATGAATTTCATGTTAATATGTTGACTACTTCATGCTGCATTTGCCTGATAGAAACGCTATATAACTCGTTGAAAATGAACGTGCTTCCAGAACACCTTTTAGGATTGACTTGAATGAAGGTGATTCAGATTGTGCGGCAGGTGAATGTGCAAGTGCTTTTTGAAATTGGGCCGGCCTATCACCTCACCTTGAGGCAGGTACGTTCTGTATTGGAACGTACAGCCGTGCGGGCCCCATCACCCTCACTTCAACTTCTGGAAAGTATACGGCAGCTATGAAACGGGTGAGCGTTTAGTATTTAGACGCTATTACTTTATTCCTTCATCAAGGTCACATGACTGGAACTTGGGTGGTGAAGACTTAGTTCTCACTTTTCAGTTTATTCTGCTTTTGAGAAGCAGGAAAATAACTGATGGTTAGAAAAAGAAAGCCGCGCGTGTGGCCGAGAGAATCGTTGCCTGCCAGTGAGGAAAAGTACTGCTGTGGGGGAAGCCGCACCCTGATTCTCAGGAGCCCTGAGTCCCAGGTTTGAAATGACTCCTTGGAGGGGATGGTGGCTTCATCCGGAAGGGACTGTGACCACCGGTAGCTCTGTGGTGTCAGGGATGCAGTGGGCTTGAGCTCAGATCTTTTCTTTTTCTGTCTTCGGCCCCCGTCTGTTAATCCCCCATCCCCCCTCGCCCCCCCCCCCCGCCCCCACGCCGGTCCCACCCGGCCACAGCGTTCTGCTGTGTTGACATTGTGGATGACCCCAGGGGACACTGGCAGTGAGCTGCAGCTTTGTGGAGCGGAAACTCTTGCTAGCCTCAGCACCTGCCCACCCGTCGCCCAGCAGGGACCCCTTGAGGAGCCTGTGGCATTTACCAGCAGACACTCCTACCCCCTCATTTTGGTTAATGCCCCCCACTGAGAAAGAGAGGGAGGGAGGAAGGGGGTGCGGGGAGAGAGACCCATTAGCAAGAGCATACCAGGACTTTGTAAGTGCGATGTGTGCCTATCAATTGCTTTAATATTTCAAAATGAAACCGGCTCTCCAGTGGCGGGTGAGTGAGCGTCGTAAATGACGGCTCCAGGCACAAACTCGGGGGAGCCTCGGCCACGGCTCGCCCCACCGGCCCCCAGGGAGGACGCAGAACCCCCCCGCCGCCCCTCACTCTCCCCGCTCCCCTCGGATTTCTGCGCGGTGCCGTTACTCATCTGGTGCGGGCTTCGGGAGCCGCGGACACACGCGGCGGGGGCGCCTGGCGTGCGGGTCGCGGGGTGCGAGGCTGGAGCGCGGCCCGGGGCGCGGCGCCCCTCCCCGCGCGCCCGCGGGGGCCAGACCGGGCGCCGGCCCCGCGCCGACCCACGACTTTTCCCCGTTGTCGGTTTTCTCGCTTGTCAGCAGAGCCGCTGCTGGTAAGTGAAAGGCAAGAGAGGGGGGCCGCGGAGGCAGCCGGGCAGGGGGGCTGGGGCGCCGGCGGAGCGGCCGCGGGGTGCCGGGCCGGCGGAGGGCGCGGGGCGCGGGGGCGGAGCCGGGGGCGCGGCCTCGGGCCAGACGCCCCCCGCCCGCGCGCCGCGCCGCCTCCCACCGGCTCCCCCGGCCCGCCCCCCACTTTCCCTCCGCTTCCTTTCCTCCCCGTTCAGCCCTCCCTTTCACCTCCACATCCAGCCTCCGCACCGATCGCTTCTGTGGCTTCGTTAAAAATAATAATAATAATAACAATATATGCATATATATTCGAATAGACCCGAGGTGCTTTCTCCTGAACCCCAGCCCGGGACCATGGTCGGTCACCACGGCCTCCCAGGGGCCCGCGGGCCCGGGGCTGCCTGCGATCCGAACCCACTTTGAGTGCGGACTTGGGGGGGCACAGGCAGGGGAGCGCGCGGAGAAAGTGACAGGCAGAGGCGCGCGGGCTCTGCGGGCCGGCGGGAGGCGGGAGGGGACAGCCCGGACTCGCTCAGCCTCACTCCCGGTGACAACCTGCAGCTATGGAGTCCCCGACCAAGGAGATTGAAGAATTCGAGAGCAATTCTCTGAAATACCTGCAGCCCGAACAGATCGAGAAAATCTGGCTTCGGCTCCGAGGGCTGTAAGTAAATTTTTATACGTCTTTTGCCCCATTCCCCCTCCCATCAGGGCTGCTCCCCAGGTCCTACATGGCCCTTTAAATGCCGTCCAGAAGTTCCATAACTGCTTCTCTGTTGATTACAGTCACTGCTACCGTCTTACCAGCAGGCAGACTTGTCTCTCTGACTGAGGATGCCTTGCTGTTTCCAAGCCATGCCTTCTTTGGGGGAAGGGGACATGTCCTTAGATTTCGATTGTAGTAGCTCAATAACCGCAGAAATGTTCCTGGCCCTTTTTGCTCAGGGAGAAAAGTTTGGGGACTCAGGTCACAGACTTTTAGTTAAAAGAAGAATATTCTCTCTAAAGTGCTTGCAAAGACCTTGGCAGGTGGTCCAAGAATGTATCAACAGTTCAAATTCAACACGCATTCTGGCTGCTGAATTCTCTTCTCCATATTCACGGCCTAGTTCAACTTCTGATATTTTCTTAGGATTCTTTCTGGCAGGGAAATGGTTACTGGAAGGAAGGGCTATTTTGAAGAAAGTGAGGGTCAGAAGCAATATTGAATTTTCTAGCAATCTTTCAACAGTGAAGTAGGGTGTTTGCTTTCAATACAGTGGCCAGAATTTTCTGGATAGGCGGGTGGACAAAGATCTCTGAATTCCATTCACTTCATTAGGTTCGGTCTGGGTTTGAGTACTGAGGAGAGGTGACCTGGAATTACAGGGCATTTTCTGTGGAATAAGTTCATAAACAATGAACTGTGGGTCTCTCCCATTGGAAGCTATAGTGATGGCTGCACATCTACAGTTTGCTTCTCAGTTGACCAGGCAGGTTCCAAAGACGCCTTCCATACCCACTGGAAACTCATTTCATCAAGATAGCGAGCATCAAATACCCACTGCTGTTTAAAAGAAAAAGTTTTTTTTTTTTTTTTTCTCTAAAGATATTCTCTAGACATTCTAGGCAGTGATGGTGAAACAAGTTCCCTGGCATTTGTTTTGCTGCAGTTAATTGTTTTTAGAAGCACGTGTCCATGAACAACCCCCTGCCCCCCCCCCAAAAAAAAAATAAATAAATAAGGCACTGATCTACGTTAGCTGTTAGGGGAGGCCACATCCCAATCAGAACATTCCGGAGTTGTGAAGGGAAGCAAAGCAGTATGTGTTTCTTCAACGGGTTCTTATTTAAAGTGCAAATTATAAAAGCCCGTCAGTCAATAATCTAAATGAGCTCCTCTGCCATTGATCTAAATGGGAAACCGTGCCCAGTAACAGGATGTTTCAATCGTCTGGCTGCTGCCTGCAAGCAGAGGCAGGAACTTGTTCTGAGATCCTGTCTCTCTGGCTGGCAGGCTGTCGGGACAGTGGGGCTCAGGCAGCACGGTGCGTCTTTCAGAGCGGTGTTTACAGTAAGCTCGCGTCTTATGTCATGAACATGACACATGATCGTGTTTGGCTGCGCACGGAAAGTTTGTTGCATCCACAAAGCTTATGTCTGAGGTACCGAAACAGCAGCGCGGTGTCCAGGTGGTCTTCTTGCCATCCTGTCTCAGGAAGAGCTTCTTCTCTCTGGCCGATTTGCAATTTAAACGACTCCCCACAGAGCTCCTCGGGCTGGAAAGGAGTGTTTGGGCCAATCGCTGAGACCGAGGTGGGATCTCGTAGGATAGAGCAGTAACAGCTCACTGTCTTGGAGCTTTCTGTGTTTCCTATCTGTTTGACTCCTCTCCCCAAGGTGTTGGCGTGTGTGATGAGTCCACATTTTCCTTTTCTAGTCTTTCCTATCTATGCAGCACCCAGTGCCTTTGAACTTAAAAGGTGTGAGTTGATTCTTCTCCAAGTGTGGTTCCGAAGTCCTCTCTTTACCCCTCCTACTGAAATGCTCTGCACAACAGCACTCCTAGGATATTTACAGCTTCACCTTCTAATTTGAAAAGGACGTTACTATTGTTATTACGACGTATACTTTTTTTTACTACTGTTATGGTTCTTACTACCATTTTTTTTTTTAAACATGACAGTAGTGCTATAATAAGTTGCTAAAGACTCTGGAAACCAAAGCACATGCTTATTTATACAACTTGGAATAACACTTTTTCGGTTCGCAAAATAGAAACCTTTAGGAGATGGAAGGGCGTGTGACTATTTGTTCACACAACAGACTCTCAGCAAGAAAGGAAGCTGCTCTTTCAACGTTTTAGAAAGACCCAGTAGCCACAGTTGGATTTTCACGTCAATTTATTACCACGACACCTTCTAGAAAGGCCCTTATCAGTGACCGCAGATAGTCAGTTCAGCTTGTTTGAGAAATGTCAAGTTCAGGACTTGATCATCTCGCGCCTGGACTATTTGGTGGTGTCTGTATTCTCGTTAGTGTCTGTCCTGTTTAATCTACTGTTGAATTTTCATCTTCTCCATCGGCATGTAAGTCTCTCAAGAACAGACATCTGTGTGTCTTGCTCACTGTTGTACTTCAGGCACCCAGAACGGGGTTCAGCACATAGTAGGTGCTCTAGCTCTATGTACAGATGATGAAGGAAGCATAAAGACCCAAGAATGAACTTTTACATATCCAAAATAGAGATAAATATATATTTGGGTCAGCTGATAGGCCATGTCACCTAGCAACACAATATTCCATGAGCTAGAGAGGAGGAATGTTCTATTGACATCACTATCCAGTTCGGGCACAGAAGTCTAAACTGAGGTCGGACTGGGCAAGAATGTGGCAAAGCTGGGACCTGGGGCTGAGTCCCACCCTGTGTTTGCCCAGGTCCCCTCTTTCCTCCTCTTAGCTCTCCCCTTTTCTGCACTGGCCAGGAGTTGTCCTTGTGAGCAGCAGGAAGATTGCTGAGGTTGTCATCTGTTAAGAATGTACAGTGTGAGAGACTATAGGGGTGAACTTTTATACGTCACGTCCCCCATCCATCCCCTTTCCACGACTTCTTGTTCTGTCTTTCCTTCTCACCATCTGAATACTATATATTTTATTCGTGATGTGTATTGTCTTTGTCCTCCCACTAGAATGTAAACTCCCTGAGGACGGAGGTTTTCTCGTCTGCCTTGGTCTCTGGCTATCCCCAGTGCTCATGGCACTACCTGGTATACAGTAAATTATTGATCAGTATTTGAAACCCAGGGCTGTTTCACATGTCCTCTAGGACAGGATTAGGGAAAACTCTTAACCTGGTCTTGTAGCCTCATCGGCATGCTAATAGTGCATCGAATAGTGGAGATGTGAATTTCTAACACTGTCTGCCCCAGCTGAGATTACAGCAAACCCTGTACCGCTTAGGCATTTACTCTAATGACGACTCCCATTTCCCTTGAGCGAGTTGTGCTACCCACCAGCCTGCGATTCCAGGGGTGGAGTGTTCCTCGGCTTCCGCCTGCAGCCCTCCACCCTCTCACACGCATGCTCACGTTACGCCGATGAGAAGGGACCACATCCTGCACCCCGAGCTTTCTTAAGTACAGTGGTCAGAGAGGGATGCCGTCCTCTTGTACTTCTGGGAGGAGCCTCTCTTTTGCTGTTCCGTAAACCTGTTGGCATACCTCTTTCCCGTGTAGGAGTGGGTGGAATATTTAAGAGCCCTCCCCCAGGGGCTGTTTTCTTGGGGTTCTTCCAATCAGGGAAGATATGACCGTGGCTGTACGTTATTCCTCTGGTGATGTGGGGAGACTCGTGCTGCATGGGTTGGAATCATGACTTGTACCTTGGGTCCCGACCAAGAGTTTTTCTATTGCCAGATTTCTATATAATGACAAAAAAGTATTTTGATACTTTTTTTTTAATTGAAAGCAAGAGAACAGATTTTATTTATTCCTTGGCATATATTGTCACAATCGTAATTAAGCTATCATGTAGTCATTTTGCCCAACTATGAGGTAGTCAGTATAATACATTTTTTTTTTTTTTTTAGGCAAGGCAACCCTTGGTTGACCTCACAGATTGCAAGGACCTTGTCAGCTTATAATTCCTTATTTTTTATTTTTTACACCTACTGCACCTGGTCTTCCTAGGTGGTCTCCCATCCAAGTACTAACCAGGCCCGACCCTGCTTAGCTTCCAAGATCAGCTAGGATGGGGTTTGTTCAGGGTGGCATGGCCGTAGACAGTATAATACATTTTATGCAACATTCTTTATAAAGATGATGGTGTATTTTTTCTATTATCTAAAGTAATATCATGAATATAAAGGGAGGTAAACAGTTATGAGGGCAACAGACAGGCACCGTTGTTTTTGTCAATCCGGCAAGCTTTCCCAGAGCCCACGTTACGGTAACAGACCCTGCCGCCCTGTCCACCCACTGCTCCCTGCTCTGGGGATGGGCTCAAGATCCACGACCGGCCAGTCATCTAGTTTCACCCTGCTGGTCACAGTGGTCAGTTTCAAGTGCGGCACAGAACCCAGGGGGCACAGTGAGCCCACGGAGACTGCTCTGTCAGCCGGCGGGGAGGGCTGCTTTCGTTTCTTCTGGCCACCCCCGTGCCCCCCAGTAGCTGCTACTGGCTCCATTTCCCACTTCTCGGAGAAGATCTTCCTACCGTAGGACACAGTGAGGCCAACATTCGAAGAGAAGCGGAGGGCAGAGGGAGCGGAAACCCCAGGGTCTGCTCGCAGAGGCCCGCCCACTCACTGCCGTTGTTTTCCTGGTTCTGCCTATTGTTCCAGCCAGTCGGGTTCTGTTTCTGTTTGGGTTGCTTCGAGTTTGGTTCCTCTGAAAAGAGTCTCCGCTAATACGCGCAGAAGTACAGGGAACTTACATGACTCTCCCAAAGCACACGGCAAAGATGGGTCGGGGGAGCCATGGGCGAAGTAGCCTGGATCTTTGGTTTCCTATTTCTTCTTTAATGGGACCTTGCATTTTCTCTCGACTCGTTTGAAGTCTTTAATAGTGTCATCAGTATTCAAGCAATGTGAGTTTACTCGGTGAACATCTGTTGAGTGTCTAGGATAAGCGCGATGCTTTGGTAAGCTGCGGATATGCAAAAGTAGATGAGATACTTACCTGCCCCTTCAGCAGTCTCCAGGAACAGTGGGGACCATAGTTATGGAGGGATGCACGGGAGTTACCTCACCAGGGAGGACCAGAGAGGGTCGCCCAGGAGCAGAGAGCTGTGGATTTATTCTGGTAGAACCCTTAGAGTCACAGGAGGAAACTTGCAGATTCCTTTCATTCACGTCAGCCTTTTGCAAAGATGCGAGGAAAACAAGGACTCATCCAGCTAGCTCAGAATAAATCAGCCCAGAATTCCGAGGTGGCTTTATAGACAACTGCGAAGCTGCTTCTACTTACTAGGATAGAGCCCGAGTGGCACTACCCTTTTCATTGATAACTCCCAAGGGAGGGGGTGTGGTTCGGTCTATTTGCTATCAGTTAGCATAGAAACATTGGACAGAAACCTCCTGGGTTACTCAGGACTTGGCCCCTGGCTTGGTCCCTGGTCCAGGTAGCGGGGTTTCTTCCCTTATAGCTCAATCCCAAGAGCCTTAGCTACTTTCCTTAAAAGAGAGCTGTGTGATAACCAGCTCATCTAGTGCAGTACCGAGAGACAGGCTGAAGTTCGTGAATGGAGTATGTGCAAAGCTGCAGAGGCCTGGGGGGCCTTGGCGTGTCGAGGAGGAGTGAGACGTGACGTTGGAAAGGAAGCCATGGGCCACGCGGTGATACCTGGAATGTTAAAAAATTTACTTTTTGTTTTTCTCAAAATTATACATACTTATAGTTTAAGGAGGCAAGTGTTTGAATATATTTTATTGCATTACACAAAATAGTGTTATTATGTTCAAGGCACTTTCAGAGATTTTTTTTTTTAGATAATTTTAAGGAGTTTGTATTTTATTCCTTAAATTGTAAGGAATGATTAAAAACTTTAAGCTGGAGAGTAACAAAATGAGATTTGAAATTTAGGATGGCTATTCTGGAAGAAGCATGCAGGACAGAGATTGGAGGTGATACTCAAGGCTCGGAGACCAGTTGGAAAAATGACCTGAATTGGGGTAAGTGCCGCTGACAATGAAAGAACAGGGCGCAGATTCGATGAATTGGCAGAACTTAGTTTTGGAGCGGGGAGAGAGAGAAAGAGAAGGAGAACGCTTCCGAGTTGGTTTTGGCCTGGATGTCTCAGTGCGTTTGGTGTCTTCTGCCTCGTCAGGGACCGTGGAGGGAAGAGCAGGCTTCGATGAAGCAGGCTGATGAACTCGAGTTTAGACACGTTGAACCGGAGTAGCCTCTGGAGTGTGAAGTAGCTTCTGGCTCTAGCATTCTGGATCCCTGGAGAGACCTTCGGCCTGGAGTGGTGGGTTGTGGTTCTGAGTTAAAGCCTTGTGAACAGGCACCTAGGGAAGCGGGGCTTGACCCGAATCTCACTAATGAAGCGACGCCGAAAGAATGATTTAAAAGGTTATTGTTTCTTTTCTTCAGATCACATCTTTTACTGTATTTATTGGCCCTTCCGGTCTCCCATTGAGTTGGAAATGTCAGATGGTTCAGCATATTTTTATTGGGCTCCAGCTATGAAATAGCAGAAGAAAAGCCCTGCTCTCAAGAAACTTCGAATCTAGTCATGGAGACAAGATAATTTTATAGACATGCAAAAAATTAAAAAGCACCAATAAGAGACGGAGCAATAATTAACTGCCAAATAAGTGATATTGACACTATCTCCTAGGGTTCTGAGAAGGCAGACATTTACATTTGAGGTATTATTTTTTTGAGTCTCCCTGAAATTTGTTCTTAATGTATATCAAAGGAGAGAAAGAAGGGAATGTCAAAAAGGGTCAGTAGGTTCTTATGTTTAGCATGGAATTTTCTTTACATGAATGCAGTGTATTAGTACATCGTTACGTGCTGATCATAATTTGGTTGTGATAACTTATTAGCTGATTATAACTCATTATTTAGCAGCTGAATGTTTATTATTTTGACCAAGCTTTACAGCCTCCATAGTTGGGGAAGCAGCCCTAAGCAGAGAGATTTCTGCATTTCTAGAAATCTCAGTTTTCTGTCTTTAATTTTATTTGGCTCATAGAAAACTACTTTCCTTGGTCCCAGTTTTCCCAAATGGAGCGAATGCGTTTACGTGACCTACCTCATGGGTCTTTGAGAAACACCTGAGAAAAATAATTGTTAAACGTGAGGCACATAAAATCATCTGTAACAGCTTTGAGATTGACCATCACAATTCCCTATTAGTAATAAAATAATGAATTCAATGAGTGAAACACTCTATTTCTAGAGAAAGGATACTGAATCCGTGTAAAGCACTGGTATTTTTCAGGCGTATTGGAGTGTACTCTTTATTAAAAGATCTTTTGACAGCTCTTACTAAACAAAATAAATAAGTATTCATGTAAGAAAAATCTAGATGTTTCTAGGTCATGAAATCATGAAAAAGCTAAAAGAATAATCAAAAAGACAAATCGTGATTCTAGGTAATGAGTTTTATTTATATATTTGAATGAGTGTACACACATCTCACATGCAGGAGACTCATCTGTCACTCATTCACTCAGCAAGCATTTACTCTGACACTTACCATGTGGCAGGCACTGTGCGAGGCCCCAGCGGTACAGCGGGAAACAAGACGGAGACTCCCTGCCTTAGGAGTGTTCAGTCTATGTTAATGGAAAATAGTAAACATATGATTTCATAAATAATTTTCACAGTGATGAGCGCTGCAGGGAAGTCCAGGGCTCCGTGAAAGCATAAGAGGGGCCACAAACCTGGTCCACGAATCAAGGAAGGCTTCACTGAAGACGTGAGATTTAGGCTGAGATATGTAGAAGAAAGAGGCGTTAGGCAAGAAGGGAGCTGAGGAAGCGTGTCCTAAGGCGCTCGAGGCCTGGGAAAACACCACGTGCGAAGAGCCAAAGAAACATGGCAGCTCCGAGAAACCAGAGGAAGGCCAGGTGGCTGCGGGTAGGCGCCGTGGAGCCAGGAGGCTTAAGACGCAGCAGGGGAAGGGCAGCTCTTGCCTCGTCTCTTAGAGACCTTAGCAATGGGAAGCCACGTGAGTCTGTAGAGACGGATTCGAGAGCTTTGCAAGAGGTAGACCCGACAGAGCTTGGACATGGGGCATGGGGAAGAAAGTGGAAGCTAGGACCACTTCCAGGCTTTCGGCTTGAGTCCCAAGGTGCTATTTATGTAGATCAGGATCACTGAGAGGGCAACAAGTTTGAGGTTTGGTTGTGGGGTGGAGCAGAATGAATGGAGAGTGGGGGTCGTGAGTTCAGTTTTGGATATATTGAATACCAGGGCCTGTAAGATGTCCCCGAGGAGATGTGGTGAAGGCGTGAGCACTTCGATAAGTGGACTTGGAGATGAAAGGAAAGGTCTGGATTAGAGATGTAATGTACAGCCCAGCAAAGAAGAAAAATTATATACACATATATAAAGTATACTCATATGTGCACATATGTGTATATGAGTGTGTACGTGTGTATATGCCAAATTCATATTCCTGTAAATGTTACAAGTAGAAAAAACATAGATCCCCTAAACAGGTGGAGAGGAGGCGCCAGGAGACTGTAAGTTCATGTCCATTTCTCATTGGCATTTACTTACTCGGCGTATGGGAAAGGCCAGCTAGCAATCAACAGACGTAGCTTTGCTAGGAACCCTTTCATTGACTACTTCGTGTCATGTCCAGCAAGCGTGGACTTGGAGCAGAAACAGGAGCCTGGGAGGTAGGCAGGGACATTTCCAGTATTCAAAGTCAGAAAGAAACCACGAACCGAGAAGCTAAATGGGATGAAGCTGTCCTCATGGACCTTCTGGGGACTGGGCACGAGCCAGGCAGTGAGGCCCGAAGCTGGGGCCTAGCGCACCGCAGAGGAGCCTGGTGAAGCCTGGCTGGCGGGAGGCTCCATGGACTCAGCAGGGGGCCATCCTGGTGTCTAGGCTCGTTCAGTGGACACAGCCTCCTGCTGCCCTCCAATGGACACACTGTCTCTTGTCCCTGCCACAGTGTTGGCCGTCCACACCACCTCTGCCTCATTCATGGCCCTCTGTTAGCTCTCTAAGACCTTGCAGAAATGGCCCTCCCTGCCTCTGTTTCTAGTCTCTTCCAAGGGCCTATTACAGGGACCCGATATTCCATATTCTGCTGAAATAGATTTCCTTTCCCATGGGCCACCAGAAGAGTAGAAATTTAGACAGTCGCCATGAGAGTGCATTGAGTGTTTTGGCTGAAAGTCACTATTGGACATCCAAAGAACATTCAATTCTGTTGACCCAGAGTCCAAACAACCGAAATGCTTACATAACCAAGACTTTTTCTACACTCTAGAGACGAGCTGAGTAAGTCGGCAGTGAAAGATTAATTCTTGAAAGCTACTTCCGGATTTTAGGACTAGTTCAAGTTCAGACCGACTCCCCTCCTCCTTTTTTTTTTTTCTCTACCTCTCTGATTTTTGTCCCACAGTGGCTCTGAGGGGTCTTACACTACGTTTTAATTAAAGCCCCCAAAGCATGTTGCATTCAGTATCCTATTCCCGGGGGCCGTTACTTGGAAATTCTGCTGGCTACGAGGAACTGTAAACACTTCCGCGAAGAGGACCCCGTGTCTCTCCTCTGTGAACTATTAGGATTAATGATCACAAATCAGATTTCACAGATGTCGTTCAGAACTGCCATTCTTTCTATAAAACCACTGACTGAAATTAGCCATTGTTAAAAAAAAAAAAAAAAGAATTGTTCAGAGCACCCTTTCTGGGCATGTAGGTGTATTTTCAGTGAAGGGAGCTGTCATGAAGAGGCTGGTTCAAATGCTCAACTGATTCTAGTTGAGACCAGAGCTCAAAATGGGGTTTTTGTTCTGTATTTTGGGCATTGGCCTCATTTTTTGCCGTATTCCAATTGTGGAGATTTACAGCGTCTGTGTCCAGAGACGAGCCTTCCCTAGGTGCTGCTGCTGTGAGCCAGGGCTCCAGAGGGAACAGGAGGGGGGAGTCCTGCTCCCAAGCTGTCGTGGTGACTTAAAGTCACCGCCTGGAATTGTAAATGGCCTGTAGCTGCTTCCTGCCAGGAGCAGATTTTTTAAATTAAATATTTTGGGGTACCATTGGTTAATAGTAAGTTCCAGGAGTACCACTTAAGAATCCGACGTCTGTGTGTTCCAGGTGTGCCCACCACCCTTGTGACACCATGTGTTTGAGCCCCTTTACCTTCTTCATCCTCTCCTCACCCCTGTCCCCTCTGGTGACCACCATGCTGTTGTCTGTGTCCATGAGTTTGTTCGTTCATTTATCGCTTCCTGTTTTGCATCCCACACCTGAGTGCACTCAGCTGGTTTTTGGTAAGGGTTGGGAAGAAGGGTGTAAGAGAGGAGAGAGGGAAGGGATCCTTCTGGAGTAGACGTAAAAGGCTTAGAAAAATTAGATTAGTTGCTGAAGGTCAACTTGGCAGAAGATACAGGTTTTGTTCTGGTTAAATCCACATGGGGAAAAATAAGAGAATTCGTGGAAGCAACTCTCTGGATAATTCAATTAAAAAACCCTGCCCTTCCCCGACGTCCAAAGACGAATCTGCGAAGAGTGAGATTTTTGTCTTCATCCTTTGGATTTTCTGCACTTTGGATGTGTTGTCACAGATATAAAGAAACGTTTCTGTTTTCAGCCTTTCCCATTGATGTTTATCTAGCTAGGAGCCAGGCACCCGGGAAGGAGGGCGCGAAAACCTCTCCCATTTCCACCTACACGGTTTTGCTGTACTTACAACACAGCAAGCGGTTGTATTTATGTGAACAGAGCGATAAATCATTTATGCAAAGAAGTGCTACTTGGACTGTTACAGGTGTGACATTTACTTTCTGTTTTCTTTCCCTAAAAACTTTTCCATATTTTCCCACCGTGGCCAATGACTAGCTCACTGCCCAACTTGAGGCAGTACATTTTGGTATGCTCAGAAAATTTCGCTTTCTAGAGGAAGAGTTCACTTTTTTGGGGGGGGAGGGGTGTCCCATTTTGGGACCTGTGAGATAGTAATCTGAGTGCTGGAATTTTTAACCCATGCCCAGGGGAGAAGCAGGCGTGAATGAGAGATTTGGGTTTCTGAGTCTGGCCAGCTGTCTGCGGACAGATGAGGGGTCCGGGAAGGGAAGCAGTGAAGAGACGGGTCCCAGGGGATAGTGCGCATTGGCTGTGTGAGTTGATGCCCTTCCAGGTGGGGCTTCCTGTGGGGGGTTTAGTTTTGATTAAACCTTCTCCTTAAAGGTTTGTTCGCCTTCCACTGCTCAGCCAGCACTAGGTAGAAACACAATTGCTTTTCAGAGTGAGTTAAAAATTGATTGCCTTATTTACATAATTTTCAGATCAGTTTTTTCTTATTCTTCAGATTCACCGTCCTCACTCCCAAACTCCACTGTCAAAGGCTTCCTTCATTTGAATTTGACCTCATCACTTTTGGGTAAACATATGGGAGTTTCGTGCTCTGGGAGTTGCTGTCCCTGAATATGATTGTCCTTTTCTAAGCAGCAAGATGAAAGGGCATGAGTCTCTACGACAGTTTTTTCCCAACAGAAAACCTCACAGAAAAATTCTTTAGAAAATTTAAACAACAACCAAAGACTACTTTCCTGACTATGTAGTTATTTGAGGTGAAAGTGAATTTATGTCATTTAATTATTTTTTATCTTTTTTCTTGCCTCGGATCTTTGGCCAAGCAGGAGAATGTAATCATTGCCCATATGGGTTTTTATTCTACAGCTCATGGGGTAAGAAATACTTGACCAAGTAAGAGAGGCTCTCTTTTCTCTGATATCTTCTTTTTCACCCTAGATAGTCTGCCGGAAGGTGCCTGGGGACTGCAATGTATATATATTTTCTCATTGGCATTTACTTGTTCAAACTACGGGAATGGCCATCAAGCAGTCGATATATACAGCTTTGCAAATCTAGGTTTTAACGTACACATCATGGAAATGTAATCACTGGTAGAAATGAAAGAAATACGCAAGGACCTTTCGTTCTCAGCCACATGTAGGGCAGTTTCTATACGTGATTTAAGACAGATGTAAGGGCGGCTTCTGTGGGTATCCGCTTCTGTACAGCCTGCACCTCACACGCCAACGAAAAGCAAAACCAGAGGGTCAGACGATCATTCACATCCTCTCATTCCACGAGTATTCGTGGCATTTTATCTCCGTCCACTTTCCCACGAGTGAGCCGCATGCGATCTGAACTTCTGTGAACACGTCAGCTCCTTGAGTCTTGCCACGCTCTTTGTTTCCTTGAGTCTGTCCTCCCATCGCCTCTCCCTTGAGAGAACCGAAGGCTGAGAACCAAAATTCCTACAGCTCTCTGTGCATCTGCAGCAGTAGTGACCTCAACAGGGAAGGAGGGAGCCGGGACCCGACGGCATCTGGAGCAGAGTGAGTCATCGCTGCACAGAAACCCCGGAGAACACCGGAGCCAGAATGAGAATTCTCGCTGTGCCTGTGTGTAGTTGTTACTCACGCAGCTTCCCATACCAGAGGACCTTCTTGTGCCCAGCTGGGAGGTATCTTGCTGTCAACTTAGAAACCGAATACGAGTGTCGGTTTCTCTAAGCCAGCTTGTTTGAATATTAAGCCTATTTATAAACCTTATTATTGCAGGACCCATATGGCTCTTACGCAGAGATACTCACTTTAAAAAAGTGAAAGACTGCCAGACGCTTCGTAATTTAGCATCGATGCATAATTGAGTCTCAGGCTATCAGGAGTGATTCCCAAATCTTCTGTTTGACTTCGGAGTATGTGAAACTTACATTTGATTGTGGGCATGCCTGGTGCCCTGAGAACTCGGAGGCATCGACAAGCTAACATAGCCCCTTAGATGCATCCTTGGCCCCGCCTCACTGTTTTTTGTTGTTGTTTGTTTTTTGTTTTTTGGTTTTTTTTTTTTTGCCATTTCCTTGCTGTCTCTACTCAGCCTCCAGGCAGGTTCAGGTTTACTGTGGACAGAATCGCCCTCTAAGCTTACTTAGTTCCATCCTTTCTCTCCCTGTTTGGGGCCAGGACAGGTAAAATGAAGTTCAGGCTCCAGCAGTCTCTGCTGGATGACACAGGCATGGAGAGCTTTGGGGAATCTTTTTAAATATTGGAGGAAGGTCAGTGCCCCCCTTTGCTCTTTGATGATGCTCCAATCTCAGTATCCACTTAGAATGTGATCAGCTGGATGTGCATGGGCTGGAGCCTTTAAGGGCTGATTTTCGAGCTCATCTTTTCCTGTTTTGTACATGCACATGTGCGTGTGCATGCAAACACACGCACACACACCCCATTTGATACTTCATGGGAAAGCCATAGTTCCCTAGAAACATTCCAGACTTAAACAGACATTGATTTTTAATGAAGACCAGGAGTCTTTTAATTTGCCGGTGAGATGGATACGGGTCAATCAGTAATTCTCGTGATAGCGCACGATATCTCTGCATGGAGTTACAACTTTTGGAGACTGCTTAAGGATTCTGTGTATGCAGCTCACGGAGCTTCGGTTTTTAGGGAATTATTGATAAGATGGATATTTGTTAAAAGATAATTTTAGGTATTTCTAGGGAGTGGTATTGTGTCCATTTATATATAAATACTCAGTTTTACCTTTTTTCCCCTTATCTTCGGAAGGGTGGCCTAACTTGTCAAATTAGAGGTAAAATGTCCAATTAGAAAATGTCAAAATAGAGGGAAGGGTGTGGTTCTGCTGACCTCGCTGGGAACGGTGGCAGGTGGGCGTCTCCGAGTGTGCAGCCCTCAGGGTCCCCGGAGCATGGGGGCGCGGGGCAGGCGCTGGGCGGGGTTTCAGCTCCTTCTCTCAGCAGGACCGAGATTAGCACCTGCTTTCTTTGTGGTTCAAGTGTTCGAAGCGAAGGGAATTGGAAGTATTCCGTATTCCACTTTAGAACACAGTCTTCAACCTTTTTTCCTTCACTTTTTTTTAATCAATGAAAGACTATTTTTTTTTCCCAAAACAAAACTTGGAAACCTCTCGAAGTACAATACCATTACTATTTATTCAGTACTATTGTTATTAATGGAGTGGCCGACTTTTCCAGACATTACCTGGATCCCCCGCGTTGTGCTAAATATATATCATTAGGTCCATTTTTACATTCAGCTCTTACATCACTTTGTGGAGCAGGTATTAATTACCTCGATTTTACAGATGAGGAGACCGATGGTTGGGAAAGTGGGGAAGGTCACTAAAGGTCACACAGCTTATTGAACGCACTAAGTTGGAGAAAGCATTTGAGCTCAGGCAAGTGATCTTAAGCATTATGTTATAATGCTTAAAAAAACCCCCCGAAAAACAGTGCTGTGTGTGTGTGTGTGTGTGTGTGTGTGTGTGTGTGTGTGTGAAGGGCAGAGAGCGTTCTAGGGAACGGTTGAAAAAGCACGGGTCTAGGCCCCCGTGGAGGCAGTGCCCTCAGCCTGGCCTCGTAGGGATGGATGACCTGCCATCTCCTGCACTGCCCGCTCTGCCTGATCCCAGAGCTCAGTACCTCCTGGTCCTTCTCTGCTTGCTACACCAGCTCCAACCAGCTCTGTGAATCTCGAGATTAGCGGTGTATTGTTTCAAGTTTCAAAATTATAAATGTAAAGTAAGTTTGAAACACAAAAACGAGAACATTTAAAAACATTCCCTTGGTCTTGCAGGTTATGAATCAGGGAGAAATTCTGTGACATTCTTAAAAACAAAAGGCCCAAAATAAACTGGGTTCTTCTCCAGCTCATTTCCTGTGTTCGGATGGAAAGAACCCAGTGTGTTCTATTGTTATGGGTTTTGTTTGTTTTTGTCTAGTGTCTAAGTTTCCTCCTGGCACCCTTTGGCTTTGCCTGATTTCCTCAATTTCCTTGGAAAGTTTCAGAGTTTGCTTTCTGTCTCAGCGACTTTAAGATTCTGTATCCTTAGGCAAGTTACCGAACCTCTCTGAGCTTCACTTCTGTTGAGTATAAAGTGAGGCGAACCTCCCAGGGTCTGTAGGAAGTTAAAGTAAGTTAATCGTATCACGGGCATGAACAGACGAGCTGCTCAACAATCATGAGCCCCTCCCTCCCTCCTCTCATTGCTTTCCTTTTGTGTGTAGAAAACCATGGTAGATGTCCTCACTGCTTGTAGGAAATTATCACCAAACAGAGGGGGAAATGAGTAGGAAAAAAGAAAAGCAAGTGTTGGATCAGTTTCTCGATAAATTCATTCATTCCACAGCAATATAACGAACAGCTGCCGTTTGCCAGGGATTGCATTAGATGAACGAGAAGCAGGTAGCGGACAAGCCGTCACTCCTGCCATCAGCGTGACAGGTCATAACCGTCCGGAGCGACAGAGGCAATGATGCGGCTGAGCTCTGGCCACCGTGGGGCACGCGAAAGGCGAGTCACCCAGTTCGGGAGGCCCCAGAAGGTTTCCAGGAGGGATGTCTGAGCTGAGAGCAGAAGGAAGAGTCGGGCCTCACGAATCTCACTCAGACGAGACGATGCGTGAGGCGAGTCACAAGCCCTTGAGCAGGGCGATTTCCTCGGATCTCCGTTTCCTATGGTGCTTCTGGCGCTGACCTTCCCATTCCTGTGTAATGGGGCATTATTTGGATTGGGCCTGTCTTGATTTTGGGACTATTTATGTCTAAATGGGATAAGATGGGAAGTGAGAACTTTAGGACTCGTGAGGCCGAGAACACACCCGTGAAGGTAGGGATGGTCGGGAGGGTGAGCCGGACTGAACAATCAGATTTTGAGTCTTCCTTTCTTTGGATCTACCAAATACACAACACGTATTTTGATAGATGTGAGTGGCAGGCACACATGATTTATTTATTTTGCCAGCAGCAGACATTCGTCGTGTGCTGACCATGTACGAGTTGTTGAGATAGATATAGAGGTCCATATGCTAGGAACCCTGACCTCAAGAAGCTCAAAACAAGGGACAAAGGGACCTAACAGTTTTAAAATGGCCCTTACATGACATGCACAGT
This sequence comes from Rousettus aegyptiacus, assembly GCF_014176215.1. NCBI lineage: Eukaryota > Metazoa > Chordata > Mammalia > Chiroptera > Pteropodidae > Rousettus > Rousettus aegyptiacus. The sequence goes on along the minus strand of NW_023416288.1, from coordinate 38,490,038 downwards.
ACCTGGCAAATTCATTCAGCACATTATGTCCTCTGAGCTCATTCTTTACATTTCATAGCTGTGAAAGATAAAGCTTGACCTAGCATAGAGCTCGCCTGAGGTCTCACAGCTAGAGAGAAGAGCGGGTTGGGTTTTGCACCAGGCCTGTCGCATTCCACAGCCCTTTTGTCTTTCCACGTAATCAGAGATGAGACGAGACAACACGAGAAGCGACCCCTTTCCCCAGTTGTCCTCTGTAAAAAAAAAAAAAAAGGACGCTATTACCTTATTCAACTTTGTCCTCGACACTTTTCAGCCTTGTTGCCTGCTGCCTCCTTCCCTGTGTGGCTGGGCTGGGCTGGGCTGGCCTGGGCTGCTGGTCTGAGACTCCGAGGCCTGCCCTCCTCACTGGCCCGCCTCACACAGGCATATTTCTGCTCGTTGAAATCCCACCCATCAATCAAGAGTGCCTCTTTCGTGAAGCTGCCCGAGCTTCTCCCCGTATTGGTTGTCATAATAAAATAACACTCGAGGCACGTGCCTGAACTTCCTTTTTTTAGCATTCACATTCTTTCAGAGAGTGGATCTTAATGATATTATGAGGATTAGTGATGTATGTTGAATGCTTCTTACTAGTACGTGCTGAAAATGGAAGAAGCCATTCTCAGTTTTGTTCATCTTTGATGTTTTTTTTTGGGGGGGGTGGGTGTTCCCAGCAGTGCCTTTGTATGGTCCTTGGCAAGTGCTGGGAGAATTCTGTGGAAGCCAATAGCAGAAGTCATCTCCTTCTGCTTCTGGAGTCACCGTCCGCTGATAGAACTGGTCAGGTCTCTGGACAGAAGCCAGGGGCCTCCTTCCGGCCCTGCTGCCCCTCGCTTTGGGCCTCACACCCTCTCACCGGGTTATTTCCTGGTCCTGCCAGAGGCTCCTTAGCCCGGCGTGTTAGATGGCGGGGCCAAGGCCATGGGCACACCCACAGCTCCCCGTGCTCTGTGCCCGTAGACGTCACCTGTGCCTTCGGCTGCCGCCGGGAGAGTGTGAGCTGTCCCTGGTGCCAGGGTCCAGGTGTGCGAGAGCGGGCGGTCAGCGTGCATGCATGCCAGCTTTCGGGGGGAGTGCAAGGCCCTGTTTTAGGCGCTGGGATATGGCGGGGAGGCATTCCGGGGAGCTGACATTCCGGTGCGTTATCTCATTTTTTTTTCACCACAAGCTCTTGAGAGAGGTGCTCTGATGATTCTTACTTTACAGCCAGCGCACTCACTCAGCTGACCTTCCTCCCCATTTATGTAATTCATACATGTAAATGTCTCCATATAGTCATATAGTTTTATATATGTGTATATCTACATGTGTGACTGTGTACATACAGGTAAATGAATATCGTTTTTTTCTAATTATAGTCATAGTGCTCATTATATAAAGAAAATTTGGAAAATTCATAGGAGTGAAAATAGAAGGAATGCTCCATTAACGCATTAGCCTGGGGTCACGGCCGTCATTCCGGTGTGTTTCCTTTCGGTTAAGTAGATATCAGTTCACATCCAGTCAAGACCACACTGTGGGTTACGGGTTGCATGCTGCTTTCTTCACTTAACACGTAACGCTGGCATGCATGTCTTCACCTGAACAACATGTCACAGGCCATCAGGCTTCTGCATTTGAAGCAGCTGTGCCTTTCAAAAAAAACAAACAGGTGACATACAATTCTTTTCGCAAGTCAGTGGCTTGGCTTCCTGGGTGCAGTGACTGTAATGGGTATGTAGATGTGGAACTAAGGACGAGCGAGGAGCATCGCCCTTCCCGGAGATGCTACAAGGAGGCCCGTCTTCCTCTCCCAGCCCTTCCTTCCTCTGATCCCTCCCCTCCAGGGATGAGCTAGTAAAACTCCGCTGACCATCTTCAGAGTCTGACACCAACGTGAAAAGCATGGGGATAGCGGGGAAAATAAACATTCACGGTCACTCCCCCTTGTCTTGTTACTGTGACGTGACCTCGGTGGGTTAGTCAGGACGGATGTTCCCCATGCGGAAGACTAAGAAGCCCTAACCCCAGTCGACTTGCCCAAGGCCAGGCGAGGACTGTCAGTCGCAGAGGTGGGCGGAACTCGATGCGCTTCTGCTTCCTGAGAAGTGTCCTCTGAGCCCACATTCCCAGCGCTGTGCTCACTGCTTTCGCTTCCAGGCTTGGTCATTGTCCCGTTCCTCACGTCTTCGTTTTCTGAAGACCATATATCTGATCGTTTGGTTTTAGCTGCACAATTTACACGTTTATATTTTAAAAGGCGCATCTTTAAAGGGACTTCAGTGTTAGACGATGGGGGTAGCAGTGACAACGGTGACAGTACAAATAGCCAATAGTTATTGACCCTTTATCACATGCCAGACAAAAAGACTGCTGTGCAGCCTCTGTCAGCAGCCCCGTGGATCTGGTCAATGGAGGGGCTGAGATTTGAACCTGGGTCTTACTGTCTTTAAGTCCTGACCTAACCCAGAGGCTCCAGCCCTCAGAGGGGGGAAGGAAGAGCATCGTGGGCAGAGCCATCACGCTCTTGGATTGCTACTTATAACGATTAACAGCCATAGGCATCTGACCATAATATGATGCAATAATCCAAAGCTGGGTTTTGAGACCCACAAGCCTTGCAGAGAGAACCTTCTGCAAAGTTTTCCCTCCGTGTTCATCCCTGCCGAAGCTCTCTTTTTCTAACCCACTGCCTGCCGCAGACCCTTTCCTGATATGTGTTTATGCTTCTTTTCCTACAGGAGGAAATATAAGAAAACATCTCAGAGGTAAGAGTGCCTTTCTGGGAAAGAAAGGCTGGTTGGTGGAGTCATTTGTGGCACAGCTTTTCACAGATCTGGCTCATGGTGGACGCTCATTTGTAATAAACGGTCTCTCGGTTCCTCCTGCTTTACCTTTGTGTTGCTATTGCCTTTGTAATTACCGACTGATCGCAGGCCCTTCGTGTGGCTCAGCACATGTCTACCTTTATGAGAGTGGGTCCGCTGGGGTAAAAGGCTTGTTCCTGCTGCGCTGTCTCGTGGTTTTACTAAAACCTTGGCTAGGGGTGGTGGTGATGATGCCGAAGGCTTCTATATTTAACTACACGTTTTAGTGTTTGAATTCTCCTTTGCCTGAAATCCCCCATTGCCTGCTTCACTGACCAAGTGCTGTTGGGCTCAAAGCACAGGTACAAATTCCTTGAAGAGCAGTGACGGTCTCTCTGATTTATCCGCGGAAAGGGGGATTTAAAGAAAACTATCAGCTGTTGTCATCCTCCATTACTCTGTTTTATTGCGAAGAGTTTGGAAAGCATATTTCAAAAATATAGAATTGCTTAGACCTTTTTGTTTGCCAAGCATTCAGAGCTCACAGTTAGTCCAAAAAGCTCATCATGTCTGCTTTTCATTGATTGCATCCGACTCTGGTGTTATAGCTTTAAATCATTTACCTTCATATTAAAAATCACCCATGCAACTAAAACCTGCCAGTGGGTTTCAACAGTGGTCCTTTCACATGACCATGTTACCGTTACCTTTTCTAAGGAGTATCGTGTCATCGCAGAGACTCCTATGTCCTGTGTTTTCCAGATAAAGTCAGTAACCCCAATTGGTGGTGTGATAATTTGATATGCAGGGGAGAGGTGCACGAGTCATTGAGAGAAAATGAACTCACACTGTAAAGCTTCTGCGAGGTTGCTGTACTTTTCTAAATATAGTGAGCTCGTACAGATGGCTAAATAGTTCTGTCTTGTTCGGGTTCATCAGGCTCATGGTAGTAATTGGATGTGAACCGCTGAGCAGGATGTAAATTAATCACTAAAGTTAGAGGGCATAATAATTGTAAGTAGTAAAAGGTGATTTCTCATTTTCACGTGTAGTTAATCTGGGGTATGACATGTTTCAGAGTCGCCTCAATTTTATTTCAAGGAGAGATAGATAGGTAAGAGGGAGTCTTACATGGGAGCTGGTCAGACCTGTCAAGTTTTAAATTACTATGTTGATTATTTTTGAAAGCATGTTTTTGCATATCTGATGTGAATGGTGTTGCAAATTTTATTGTGTCGAGGTAATAATAATAATAGTAATAATAATAAACAAGCTGTCTTGTACCAGCTTCAGTCATGCAAAGTGCAAATTAACAGAGGATTGTTTTGACCTTTGCTATTTTTAATCACACCCTTATTTTCACATGACATAGATCCACGTCTCCTAATTTGTCACCGAGTAACGAACCGTCCCTAAACTTATGTCTTTAAACAGCAGTTCTAATTTGCTCACGATTTTATGGGTCGGGAATTCAGGAAGGATGTCACTGAGTGGTTCGAATCTGACCAACCTGGTGTTCGCTGGGGCTTCTGGAGACGGAAGGTCCGCGTTTAAGACGGCGTCTTCACTCACGTGTGGGGAATCTCGGTGATCCTTGTTCCTTTCTTTCTCTCCACATGGCTTTCACCCTTTGGGTGTCTCTGTGGAACTTGGGCTTCTTACTGCATGGTGGTCTCAGGGTATCTGCATCCTTAGCTGGCTTCTTCACCCATGTGTTCCAGAGACACGGAGAGGAAGCTGTCAGCTTCTTAATTGTGGCCGAAGCCCAGAAACTGGCATGGTGGAACCCACTCTTAGATTCAAGAGAAACGGTTGGAGATCACATCTCTTGATGGAACGGTATTACAGAATTTGAGGTCTTCTTCATGTACCGAGACATCAACCTTTTCCAGAATGCTTTTGCTTGAGATTTTTCCAGGGGTCTATAAATGTGGAGAGTGTGGATACCTCATATGGTGAAAGGTAGACACTTTAAAATGTATTTTGATCCCTTTGTCAAATGCTGGCCTGTTTGAATGTTGACTTGTCTATTTGATGGTTCATTTAGATTGGGAGTAACAATGATTTTTTTTTTTTTTTTCATGTTAGGGACAAGGATGAGAATGTGGACTTGGTTAAGTTCTAAGTGTAGTTTTGTGGCTTCAATTAATAATTAGTCAAATTAAGCCGGTAGCTTTATGTAGAGAAACAAAATGACATAAATATTGTATTAAAAAGCTTAAGATCACATAGGTTTACTTTAGACATCAGGGGAAGTACAGTCTGGGATACAAAAATAATCTACTTTCATTTAAACTTTTTTTGCTAAGTTTCATTTCATTTCACTTATGTGTTTATTTACCTTTCAAAGCCATGTCGAAGAAAAAAAATCCACTTGCTTTCAAAGTTATCATCATCCTACTACAGCTCATCCGAGGTAGATATCTTTCTTTGAAGAGTTCATGAGGCAGACCTTAGTAACCCAAGAGAATATTTCGATGACAGTGAGCCCACTGAGCCTCACTTTTAGCATTAAGAGGAATATACTCATCTCTTCCAAGACCAGAATTTCAGCTGAAAGAGTGTAATTATAAATACCTTTTACTGGGTTAGCAAGGACACCAGTGGCTTCGCTCTGCACAGAAAACCTTATGGAATTGGGATTTAAGTAAACATGGTTGAGAGGCACCATCCTTTTGCCTTGTGAATGAGTCTTGTCCATGAGAACCAATCCTTCCAAGAGATTTGCTAAAGTGGTGGAATAAGTAATTTGATAGCTAGAGAGGATTATACGGGAAACCTGCTTCTCCATAAATTCCTGTCAGGTTGTTCTTGATAATACAACTGCAGCTTCAAGTTGTCATGTTGGGCTGCGAGAAGTTTATATCTTTGAGAAAGCATATCAGGCCATGTACAGAATAATCACAAGTACCTAGAAATAATCTCTTACTTCTAGGATGCCCCTGAAGAAAGGAATTGCTATCAGGTATGATGTTATAAGCCAAATCATTGTTAGAAGTGCTGCAGACACATGCACACACAGATACCACTCTCTCTCTCTTTCCTCCTCCTCCTCCTCCTCCTCCTCCTCCTCCTCCTCCTCCTCCTCCTCCTCCTCTTCCTCCCCCTCCCCCTCCCCTCTCCTCCCCTCCCCTCCCCTTCCCCTCTTCCCCTGCCCCTCTCCCCTCTCCCTTCCCTCTCTATTCCAGTATGTTAGGAAATGCTGTGATTGGTCAGCACAATCAGAGGTACAAAGAAAGGCACATCCATAAACCTGAGCGACCTCTGTATATACACGTCCAGTTTTTATATGTCTGGACTGTGAACTCAGGATGATGGGCAGTTGGAGTTTTAGCTTGAAGGTTTCTGTTGATTTGTTCGTTATTAATCATAGCTTTGTTTAGATCGTTGAAGAAGTTCTGGTTCTGGCTCTGTCTGATTTACTCATTTTATAAATCTGGAAATATTTCTGTGAGCAACTGAATTTAGCCAAAGGCATCTCTCATCTTTTTGATAATCATATCATGTTGATAGTCAGGCTAATAGTACTTTACAAAAATATTTTGGTTCAATGAAAGTTTACTTAGTACTTACTATTGCCTTGTACTTAGGTAAATACTAGAAATAAGTTCTGTAAGAAACACCTGCTGTGAAGAGGTACACAAGCTTGTAGGTGAGACGTGTGAATAAAATAATTGTAACAGAGGGTGTAAGTGCTATAATAGATATAAGTGTTGAGGTCACTGGGGACAATTAGATCTGTTGGGAGGAGCTTGCATTATATATACTCTTCTCACACTAGATCACAAAGGTGACCTGTAGTACTGCCTTTTATTCATGGTGCTTGAAAGTTCGGTCTTATTAAAGTCTAGAAGGATGGTCCAGAATCTTTTCTGTGTTTTCTTCATGTTTTTAAGTCTTTTAAAAAATGTATGTTTTGTTGATTCTTTATGTTTTCTTTCTCAAAGGATCAAATGGCTCAAAAGTATTCTGGATATTAGGAGGAAGACAGCCCAGGACACAAACATATGTGGACAGAATTGATAAAGTGGATATCGCACCTGTGGATGATATAGTGGCTTCTCTCTGTTGCATGGCAAACGTGGGGTTATTTCTTCCCCAAGTGTCTAATCCCTTCTTTCACTTGGATTTTTATGTGGCCCAGTAATCACATTCGATGAGCCCAATAATCGATTAAATCCAGCAAATGATTCCCTTAGTCAAGACTGCCCATGTTCGGCCTCTATGAGTCAGCATACTTGTGAGTCATCAATAGAACTGCTGCTTTTGCTGTTAATAATAGATCGTCGCATGTGGGGGTGGGAAGGTGCATAGAGCTCACCCTTTGGGGAGGTTGCCTCCTGAGCAGTTGCATCGTTGTGTTAGCAGGTGCATTTGCTGCTGAATTGTGCCCGTTTCATTCCTGGTTCATATTAAGACTCATGAATTCCGAAGCTCTTTCAGCACTTTTGACTTGGAATTGGCAGACTGTTGTCCTTTACCTTGTACTAAAAAATGGCAGCTAAATACCTCGTTGAGAAAGTTAAAAGGGCGATAGGATAAATTAAGGCATGTATTTTTATAAATTTGTCGATAACCAATCTTCATATTATCTACTTAGTACTAATATTTAGAGTCTAGGAATTGGTGATGACATCAGGGACAAGAAGATCTTCCGAATGTTAAAGTCCTCTAACAAATGTTTTCCTACGCTTGAGATGACTAATAAAGTAGTAAGAACACGTGTAGCAGCCGTGAGAACATAACCTTGAGACGTAAACTTTTATGTTGTTCTCCCCTTTTACCCACGATAAATGGGTCTCTCACAGCGCGTGGGCTTTTCCTTCTTGCCGTGTTCATTCCCATGACCTTGGCCCAGTCTCATTACCTGTCTCTTAGATCATTGAGTAGCCTCCTAACCGCTCCACTTACTCTGGTTTCTTCATCTTCTCCATTCTGCCCAGCCATGTCTGGTAACTTTTTCTGATAACCTTGTCTTTTATTGCGCTGTGTGTGTTTGAAAATAACAACAACAAACCTCCATTGGCTTCCTTTTGGCTCACAAGGACCTATCTGCTTGTCTGGGATTTCAGGGGTTTCTGTATCTGTCTCCACCTCAGCGGTGCCGCTTCGTCTCTGTTGCTGCTCGCCATTCCCCTGAGTGACAGTCCAGTTGAGCACCTCACTGCCTGTCAGATCATGTTTGCCTTCTGTTTTCTATCACCACTTATTCATTAGTAATTTGTCTGGAATTTTGTATGTTTTTTTAATTTATTTTTTTACCTGCTGAAATCCCATCTCTCTCTCTCTCTCTCTCTCTCTCTCTCTCTCTCTCTCTCTCTCTCTTTTAGGCGAGACAACCTTTGGTTGACCTCACAGATTGCAAGGACCTTGTCGGCTTATGGTCCCTTATTTTTTATTTTATTTTTTACACCTACAGCACCTGGTCTTCCTAGGTGGTCTCCCATCCAAGTACTAACCAGGCCCGACCCTACTTAGCTTCTGAGATCAACGGGATCGGTCTTGTTCAGGGTGGCGTGGCCATAGATCCATCTCTCCTTTAAAATCCAATTCAAATGTCATTTCCCTCCCCACCCAGTGGAGTCTCCTTAGATCTTTTTACCTAGGAGAAATCTTGCTCTTCCAGTTACTGATGCTCTAACTCCTTGTACAAGAGTTAATTAAATGCATGTCATTCTTCTTGGCAACGTTGTGATTTATTTAAGTAGGGGATGTGCTCCCAAAAAACACGGTGCCCTGGACATAATGATTAAATGTGGGTTGAATTTATGAGTATATCAGATTGGGATGCTCCCTATATGTTTACCATGGGTCAGAACTAAAATCAGAATTACCAGGTAGAACTGTGTGTAAATAAGCTCAGGTTGATAAATGACTCATATTTACAAACGTCTTTGCAGATCACCACATACACCCACATTCATGCTTTATTTGGCCTTCACACTGGCCAGGGTAGAGTCTTATGAGTTTAGCAAGCCAGATAGTGTGCATGGGCAAGAACCAGAAAGCATGTAATTACTTGGGTCATTAACTCTCCTTTTCTTTTCTACTTAAGTTTTTCCACTGGAACTCTAGCTTTGGGTAGAAACTCTGAGAGTATTTTTGCTCTCTATCAATGTCTTTCCTCCACTCAAACAATGAATTCTGGAGGTGTTAAGTAAAATGTATTTGTTTGAGATGCATTATTCTGAATATTTTGATCATTGCACGGTGTGCATCATTTGACTAATCTGTGGTGTTTTGCCAAAATAGTTTTGAGAATCGTTTTCTTAGATTGCCTGTTAAGAGCTAAGTGCCTCTTTGAGACTTCAGTAGCACTTATGCTGGACACATCACTGTGCTTAAGAAGTTAAGCCAAGACTTTAAGTTGCCTGGGTAGGCAAGTGTCTAAATCCTTCCTAATCCCAGTGGCCCTCAGTACCAAACAATCTCAATGATTGAATCAATTGATTCGATCATTGGCGAGAGCATCCGAATTGGGGCCAGGTCTGACTGCTAATAGCAGCAGCTTAAGAGGCAGGTTTTGCAGGCCTTGGAGGCGCTGGGTCCGACAGTGTAGATCTGAGTTTCTTAGCCTTTGCCCTGTTGATGTTTTCATTTTGGGGGCTGTCCTGTGCATCACGGGATGGTTAGTAAGATCCTTGGTTTTTACTCACTGGATACCAGTGGCAACCTCCTGCCTCCTTCTTCTATTTGTGAGGATCAAAAAATGTCACCCGGAGGGTAAAAACACCTCTGAGAACCACTGTTGGGGGTGGAAGGTTAAGGACTAGATTAGGGTTCTGCCACCAGCTTAGCTGCGTCAGATTTCCCCTCTGTGGGCTCAGTGTCCTCACCTTTAAAGAGATGAGATTGAACACGAGGACTTCTCTAATTCCTTTGGCTCAAAAATGATATTCTCTAATTTTGATTACTAAGGTCCTCCCACGAGAAATCCCTGACCACTGAACAACATTTGTTGTGATGGCAAAACGCTCTGTGCCGTACAACTGAATTCCCTGCAGGGAAAAACATGGCCAGTTAGCACAGAGGTCCCTGGGTGGAGTCTGGCCCCATAGTAATGGTCCTTTGGCCACCAGCCAGATCGCTCTCAGTTTACACACTTCTAATTTCACCTAAATCATGTGAACTAATTATTAGAAGGACATTTAAAGGACAATTGTCAAACACAAACTTTGGCCAGAACATCGTCGATATGTCTAAAGGGCACCCTGTTGATTAAATTTATTGTGTGTCTATTGTGCGCCTGGGGCTTCTCATGCATTATCTTATTTAATCTTCATAGTGATCCTGTTCTACAGATGGGGGGCTCAGAGAAAGTGAGTAACTTGACTGAGGTCGCAAAGCGGAGAGGCGGCAGAGCCAGGGTTTAAAGGCAGGGCTTTGGGATGCCAGAAGCTTCTTGAGTTCTTTCCGTCCCAGTGATTTCATAATTTTTTACAGTTGTGGAACCTCCCCACCCCCCCGTGAAGCAGCTCAAAGCGGAGGAAAATCAAAGGGTCAGAAAGACATGCCTTTTGGAGCGTATTTTCCCACTCCGCCGATTGTTCTTTTCCTCATCAGGATCTTTTATTTAGGAAAATTTTCATATTTGGCCTCAACGCAAAAGCTAAAGCTCTCAGGAAAGTTTGTTGAAGACTTAAAAGAAACCCCAAAGCAAGTTATATTTAAATAATGTGACTGAGGGGAGGAAAATTCTCCCTCTACCACCGGGTTCTTTTTTTCAAAATTGTCTATTTTAGTTTAAACAGCTTAAAGTGCTTTGAAGTGATGTCATCAGTCATACATGAATACACAACTCTTTGTGCGTAAAAAGCTAATGACGAAAATAGAATCAGATAAAAGAAAGCCTGTTCTCTCCTCAGATTTAATGTGATGATGCCTTTCCAAAGTTCACGAGGTCGCTGCCTGAAGTTTTCCCTTTGCCTCTCCATGCTCAGCTCTGGGTCCTCTATTCCCCTAACTTTGGGATGTTGGGAGGGGCAGGGTACCCGAATGAAAATTTCTGAGCAAGCCGGAGTGAGTAAACTAAGCCAAGAACATACTTTGGAAGAGGCATGTCAGTAGCCTTTGCTCATTCACAAAATGAAAAGGGCACAGGGTTAGGTCAAGAGCAGGAGCTGGGAGTCACCTGTGCTTACTTAGGTTAAAATCCTGTACGATGCTTGGGTAGGTTTCCTACTTACAGGAACCTCAGTTTCCTCTTGGCCAAATGGAAATAATAGTACTTGCTTCTTAGGATTCTTGGGATGCTAAAATGAAATAATATATATGGAGCACATAGGAAGTCTTTGGCACATGGGAAGCACTCAGTCACTGAGGCTCGGAGTCCTCTCAGAGAGAAACCAGAATTCAGTGGCCACGGTGCAAAGTGCTCGGACTTTGAGTGGCACAGGACCATCCAAGGGGACTGGTAGGGAGCAGATATGCCATGTTCTTTATGGGGCTCTGTGAGGGCAGGGACGGTGTCTTATTTACTGAAGGGTGAAATCAGCCTTAACAAGTGATTGGTGATTGTCTTTTGGGGCAGATGTAACAGGACAGAAAGAAGGTTGGGGTAGGTGAGGCTGGGAAGTAAGCTACTCAAGGACAATAGCCATCGGGAAGTGGATCTTCTTTAGGAAACCAAAATAGAACAACCCAGTCTGGTGTGGTCACAGAAGACCTTTCTGTAGGAAGAGGCACTCATAGTTCATCTTCATTTTCAGCTTTCTCTTTTGAGAGAAAATTTATGTCCTTTAAACTATCACAGAGTGACTAGCTTATTGGTTGATTGCATGCCTGTCCCCTAATCCCTGCTCAACTTTTTCCTAGGTGTATGATCTTTAATAAATGACTTAATTTTTCTAAGCTGATGGGTCTCAAATGGGAGAGATTTTGCTACGAGGGGATGGACATTTGGCAGTGTATGGGGACAGTTTTGGTTGTCCCATCTGGGTGTGGGGTTATTACTGGGTGTGGGATTACTACTCTCTCAGGTAGAAACTGAGGATGCTGCTGAACATCCTGTGATGCACAAAACATCTTCACCATAATAAAGAGTTATGTGGTCCAAAATGTCAGTAGTCTTGAGGTAGAGAAAGCTTGCTCTAAGACTCGGGTTTTATTTTTTATCGTACAAAAGGGAATAATAATAGTGCTTAACCACACATGGTGGTTGTTAGGGTTAAATGAGGTGAAGAGTGAAAGCATTAGTGCACTTCTTGGCTTTTAGTAAGTGTAAAGGGTTTAGCTGTTATTAATATTAGTATTTTGACCTGATTCATTGTTTATGTAGCAAATTTATGAATCCTGTGTCATAGTTTATGTAACTGACATATAAGATTTTATAGGTATATTAGATGCATTTAAATTTTGTAAGGAAAAAAATGTAAAAGCACTTTTAATCATGCATTTAAAGGGATTTTGAAGTTGTTTTGAAGGGATAATATTGTTTGGTTTTTGTAAATCCAGTATATTCTATGCTAAATCAAATCAGAAACTATAAATTCTACATGCTGTTATATTCTATTATCCCTGAAAAGGCATAAAATCATAGATCTTAAAAGAAACATTTTGATACTATTGCATATTGATACATACGAGGCCATAAAATGAAATAAATTTACTGGTATGTGAAGTCCCATCCCATATATATGGGGATGCAGAAAGTAAGTTATCATAGTCATTTCACTGAAAACTAGTAGTTTCAAAGTGAGCCTCAATATAAACTGGAATGGATTCCTACTTAGTACCCCAGACAACAAAAAGACCCCTTGAAGGTGATCTGACTCTAGTAGCGAGTGCAGTACCTCTGAAAGCGTGGCTTGTCTGGAGTCCAAGGACAAGCTCCTCCTACATTGTTAGTAATAGTGATATATTTACTAGTCACCACTGCTCATTCATAACCCATTGTCAAAAAAGAAAGAAAATGAACCCTTTCAGTGATGCAAACAGTGCCTGTTTGGTGGGTCAACAGTAGCCTCATTCCTTCAGAGGACATGATAACGAAGGTCCTAAGTAATAACAGTACCAGCGATGGTGATGATGATGGCAGTGATGGTGGTGGTGATGGTGGTGGTGATGATGGTGTTGGTGATGATGATGGTGGTGATGGTGATGGTGATGGTGATGGTGATGATGGTGATGGTGGTGATGGTGATGATGGTGATGGTGATGGTAATGATGATGATGGTGATGGTGATGATGGTGGTGGTGGTGGTGGTGGTGATGATGCTGATAGTGATAGTGATGGTGATGATGATGGTGGTGATGGTGATGATGGTGATGGTGATGGTGATAATGATGGTGATGGTGATGATGGCAGTGGTGATGGTAATGATGGTGATGGTGATGGTGATGGTGATGATGATGGTGGTGATGGTGATGATGGTGATGGTGATGGTGGTGATGGTGATGATGGTGATGATGGTGGTGGTGATGGCGATGATGATGGTGGTGGTGGTGATTTTGATGATGGTGATGATGTCGGTGGTGATGGTAATGATGATGATGGTGATGATGATGATGATGGCGGGTGGTGATTTTGATGATGATGATGGTGATGGTGATGATGGTGATGGTTATGATGATGATGATGATGGTGGTGATGGTGATGATGATGGTGGTGATGGTGATGATGATGATGGTGATGGTGATGATGATGGCGGTGGTGGTGGTGGCAATGGTGGTGGTGGTGGTCCATGAGCACAAGCTATTCTTTAGGACTGTGGTTTATACTCATTGGATCACACTAACTCCATGCTTTCACCTGTTTGCTTTACATCTGCATTTTCCCCCTGCTGATTTCTCTATGTTGAGAAATGTGTTCCGGGAGCACAATTTGAGGATTTGACAGACGAGGCTCTGATGAAGCCATTGTAAAGCTTAAATCGCTTCTCATTTAGCGTCATTATTTTGAATAGAAAGAAATTTTCCTTAAATTAGTCTCTTGTGTAGAAAATGAATCATGTTTAAAGGTTACATTTGATCTTTAGATGGGTGGAGTGGATGGTTCCCCCTCCTTGGAATCAGCAACTTGCTGCTGCCAGGGGTTCGTGTGGGACCTCATAGGGGCATGGTTATGCTAGAGGTCTATATGTAGGGCAACAATGGCATTGGCACTTAGAGCACGGATTTCGGGATCTGAGGGGCCCCAATTTAAATTTCAATGCTACTCCTCCTTAGCTTTGTGATTTTTCAGCCAGTCGAGCATCCATATTCTCAGGGTATGGGCTATTAATCATACCTAACTTACAACGTTGTTGGTAAGGATTAAATGAGACAATGTCTATGTGGCATATGACCCAGTCCTTGGTATGTGGTAAGTGCTTAATACATATTAGCTGTTAATATAATGCCTTCCCTCCCAATGAAAATTAGTGGCCACAGAATGCCATTCCTCATCACAATTAAGAGTGAGATCTTGCATACTCTCTGCAACACTTGGCCCGCCTCGAGGCCTTACTCTGCTCATACAGGAGACTGATTCTCAGGGTTTCACGTCAAGGAGTTGGAATGGCGCCGGAAAGCTGTGGGCGGAGGTAGGAGAAGCTGCTGCCTGGTGCCGCGCGGCGCTCCATAGAGCTGGGAAAGACAAAGTGCAGGTGTGCAGAAAGGGTCTAAGAGAAGGGATCCAGCTGTTTTAGCCAAAGATCCTAGGTGTCGTCAGCTCAGTGCTGCTCTCTTGGCCCCTCTGGTCCTCCTCTAATAGGTCCTGCAGTGCACGGGTCGGTGGGCATGGACCTAACACATCACGAGGGACTTAAAAGGGGGAGGTCAGATGTGCAAATGAAAGGCAGTCCACGTGGTTTGCATCAATGATACTACTGAGAGGTTGCACAGAGAGCAAATTAAAAGTGCTTAGTTTTAAAAATGAGTTTTACCAAAACTCATTTTTGCCTTGTCTGGCTCCACTCCAGCCTCTCCATTTCACTATGTTTACTGAGTATCAACTACGTGATGCTGGTCGAGCGCTGCAAGGTATGAACAAAAATAAAGAGCAAGATGTGGTTTCTACCTTTAAGGAGGTAGTGGCATGATAGGAGACAGATAGGGACCCAGGTGGGTAATTTCAATGTGGGTGTTTTGATGGAGGTATAGAAGAGAGATGTTCTGCTTATTTGGGGTTCAGAAAAGGCTTGCTGGAGATGACAGCTGAGCTGAGACTTCAGGATGAATAAGACGAAATAGCCAGATGTGGAAAGGTTGGTGTGGGTATTTATTTAGAGGAAATAACGTGAGTGGATAGTTTATTTTTATCACTTCTTTTGTTATCTGCATGCCATTTCTGCTCTGGCTTGAGTGAGATTTGCTCGGCAGAGTTATGGCGGGCTTGCTGTGCTGTGGGTATCCCCATGGGTGAGCTGTGAACCTTAGCTAGCTACTGCTCAGAGAAGTAAATAATCGTTCCTCTAAGAGCTGCAAGCAAGGGAAAGAGGACAATTAATCAAGACGGTTCCCTCCTTGAGGGAATGCAGTGTGGCCACCTGAACACTTTGGATCTCTTGTGTGTCAGAACGGCTCAATCTAAAGAGCCCAGGAATCACTTCAAGATGGAAAGTTCTCCTACATCTTTCGTAAGGGAGTAGAGATTAAAGACAATGGCGAGAAAGATTCCCTCTTCCTCTATTTTCTCAAAGAGTTTTTGTAAGGCCGTTATTATATGTGTGGTAAAAGTCTTCAGTGAAACTATCTGGGCGTGGGTTTCTTGTGGGAAGATGTTATTCAGGGAGTTCTAAAATGACATGAGAATCACTAGAAAGGTCTGTCAATTACAGTTGACCTTTAATGCAGGGGTTAGGACATTGACCTTCGCACAGTCACAAATACATATATAACTTTGACTCTCCCAACTTAACTATTAATAACTCAGTGTTGACTGGAAGCTTACGGAAAGCAGAAATAGTTGATTAACACACATTTTGTCTGTTGTTTATATTATATACCATAGTCTTATAATAAAATAAGCTAACAAATGAAAGTGTTATTAAGAAAATCAAAAGGAAGAGAAAATACAATTCGAGTACTGATCGAAAGAAATCCACATATCGGTGGACCTCTGCAGTTCCAACCCATGTTGTTCAATGGTCAACTGTACAACTTGCTGAGTCTGCCCCCCAAATTCTGGTTCTGTAGTTCTGGGGTGGGGCCTGATGATTTGCAATTCAGAAAGTTCCCAGGTGTTGCTGACGCTGCTAGTCCGGGGAACCGTACTTGGATAACCACGGCCTGTACAGGGCTGTTCTGACTTTCTGTTTCTTCTTGTGTCATTCTTGTGGTTTTCAACTTTGTGCATTTCTTCTACGTTGTGATATTTATTGGTATAATGTCACTTACAGTCTTTTTTACTGCAAGATCTGTAGTGATATCCCTTGGTTCATTCCTGATATTGGTAATCTGTGCTTTCTCCCATTATTTATTTCTTGATTACGCTTGATACTTGTTTATAACGTTTATGAAAGTTTTTTTAAAAACTGACTTTTGTCTTTATTTTTTTATCGTGTTTTATATTTCATTGTTTTCTGTTTTTGTTTTTTTTTTAATTTTTAATTTGTTTCCTTCCTCTGGTTACTTTGGATTGGATTTTTTTAGACGTTGATTTTAAACCTCTTACCTCTTCTAATACGTGCACCTAAGCGATCAGGTTGCTCTAAGCACCTCCCTCCTTTGTGTCTGTCATCCACACTGGCCGTGTTACATTTGTCAGCACTTAACTCTTGTTTGACTCCCCAGCCTTTCCCTAAGCAGCTTCGCAGGAGATGTCCTCTTACTCATTGTTGTCTCCCAAGTAAGACCACCGGACGAGTGTGTTGGAGGAGGTGAGTGAGAGAATGTGGCTCACCTGGTGGCTTCGATGCGTCCTTCTCTGTCCTTCTTTCTTGCTATGGTTCTCAGAAAAGGAACACCATTTGCAGGAAGAAAAGTCATTTCAGATGCAAACTATATGGGAGTACAGAAGTCTCTGTTTTGAAAAACTGTTGTAGTATGTGGAAGCGAGTCCCGCCTGGCACGCAGAGGACATCGCTCCACTGCCTGAGTCAGAATTTTCTCTGAGCTGCCCCGTCACTGGCACTTCCTTTGGAGGCCAGGCCGCCCTTGGTGCTCATTCCCAAATGGGGTCAAGATGGAATTTTTCTCCCTTCACGTTAGATTTCACAACTGACCAGGCGCCTTACAGCCGAAACACGGGGTTGCTTTTCTCATCTCCTCAGCAGCAGCTGGCGTCTGTCTCTGTCAGAGGCCAGAACTGCCCTCTGCTTGCACGCCCCAGATGCCAGGACAGATGTACTGCACAGACAGTGGATTCGTCCTGCCGGAATTTCGAGCTCCAGGGCCTTTAGATGAAAACTCTCGAATGTATGGAGATTTTTTTTTTGGCTTTTGATAACTCATTTAAAGAGAGAAGGGTTAGATGTGTATTCGTCCAGGAGAAATAAGAATTTCCCCAGGGGGGCTTCATTGTGGGGGCCCATCACTATACAAATCATCTATAATAAACACAACAAAATATCATTTCTTTATTCCTGTACTTTTGAATGTGTACCAGTTTTGCACATCTCAAAACGAACAAAAACAAACAGACACATAAACAAAAAAACCAAACGAGGCTGAGGAGAAAATTAAGCTTTGCTTTGAAATAATGAGTAACGATAAAAATAATAATGCGTGATAATAACACACGGCAGACAGCACGTTCCTGGCCCTGAACTAAGCGCTTTCCATATTGATCTCATTTAATCTTTACTATGCCCTCTGAAGTAGGTGCTATCATTGTGCTTATTGTATGGGTGAGAAATCGTAGGGGTTGGTTTTACTTGAGATCTGTTTGGCTCTTGGCCCCCAAGCCCTTAACGTCCTGTGTTGTCCTGCCTCTCTGTTGGACTTTGGGACGCTGAGATCTGGTGATCGTTTGCATTAGATTCATCCTCAGTGCTGATTACGGTTGTTCTGATGTGGGTTTCGGACGTCTGCTCAACTCCTCAGCTTAGTTTTCCTGTGCATTTGAAAGCCGAGCTTGACAGGGGGCTACCGTGAACATACCTGAGGGAGAGAGAGAATGAGAACTTTGGCGAAAACCGTGCCAGGCAAAAGGATCGAACCGCTCAGCCTCTTCTGTCCTCGCTAAGGGGACTCCACACGCCAGATTGGCATCTCTGTGCAAGGCACAAATCTGTGCTGGCACAAATCAGCTTTTCTTCCTTTTTGTGAGATTTTCGATGAGATGCGGCTTCTGATTGAGCCATAATTGCGAAGGGGGATGAAAGGGGGAGGGGACCATCTACCAGCTCCAGTCCCATCTGTCAGGCCACAAGAGGACTTGATTTCTTTCTCTTTTTGCTTTTAGGAGCTCATGGGGGCGGGGGGGACTGGTTTTTCCAGTTCTCTTCCCATGATTCTCTTCCCATCTCTTTCCAGCCAATTTCTAGATGCTATAAAGCTGTATGTAAGTGGCTTTCCTGCTTACCGTGACCCACAGTAAGAGACACATTTTATACTGTGCGTGACTCAGTTTGTGTTCACACACGCACACACACACACACACACACACACAATAAAATGGAAGTTTTATCTTACCACCAGTGATTAAACCTGATATTTTAAATTCTGTTCTATTCTGTTAACATAAAAAATGTTGGTCGTGACCTAGTAAACTAATTTTATTATCTGCCCATGGGTGACATCCTGCATGTTGAAAATTACTGATGGTGGTCCGTGGGAGCTGAGTAAGAGCACAAACCATATCCTCTGTGATGTATTTGAATGTCCGGGTCTAGCCTGAGTGCATGCATACATCCAGGCGCCATACTTCTTTTCCCAGGGCTAACTCCATATCCTTCTAGGAGTCTTTGGGTTTTCCTTCAACCCAAAGTAGAAGCAAGTCACTGAACAGCCCTCTCAGGTCTGTGGATGAAGAAGCCCAAGGAAATGGCCCACAGGGAAGAGAACCTGGTGCAGTTTCATGGCGCGGGCCCAGGGCCCTTGGCCTTTGCCTGCCTACGTGGCCCAACGTGAAAACAAAGTAACAGGAGCCGACCGTGGCTTGGGACTCACTTCCGGTGATTCTCTAAAAATGCCTTGAGAGTCTACATTCTTTATGACTTCATAGTTGACAACAGCAGTAATGGAAACGGGTTTTTGTTTTGTTTTGTTTTGTTTTGTTTGTTTTTTCCTTTGCCAAAGTTGTGACTGGAGGAAGGCCATTTATCCCTTGAGCAGCAAAGGGCGTTGGGCTTCTCTGAGGCACAGGGCTGCGTGAAAGGCTCCCGTGTGCGCTCTTCGCCCCTGCCTTCCAGACTGTAGGTTCGTTAGCACCACCGAATGAATTCCAGGGTGAGGAGGACTGAGCTGTAATTTACTACGTTTCGTGGCTGGCTTCTAACTTTTCTTTACACCCATTCATCTGAGGGTGAGTCACAGAGACAGCGAATTCACCACAGAGCATCACACATCTTGGGACAGCTTTGGGAACTGACATTTGGTTTTCCTGGATGCAACCGAGCGCGTCTGGCCCTCCGCTCCTGCCTCCCCCAGCCTGCGGACTCAGCCCTCGGTTCCCCACGGCAAGGCTGCGGCGCTGTCAGCCGACCAGCGTTTTGAGAAGTCTCCTTCTGGGCGAGCTGTGTGGGTGACAGGGCCCCCGTCTGCCGACTCGTGGCCTGGGCTTCCTCACCTCGTTTTCTCACTCGCCTTTCCCTCTTCCTCTGTCTTCCCAAGGTTTGCTGCTGCCACATTATTCTCAGGAAACTCTACAGACAGGACTTTTCACACTCCTACGTGATCACCAGGGGATGTGCTTAAAATGCCAATTCTGATCCAGCAGGTCTGGGCCCGGGCCTGGGTCTCTGCATTTTTAATGGGTGATGCTGATGCCTCTGGTTCATGACCCTTCTTTAAACAGTGAAGCTCCACAGGCTGGTGTGTAGGTGGCTGAGACATGTGTGCGTTTATTAGTTTTATAATAACCAGTAAGTGGCTATGGGGTGGGAGATTTTAACCTATATTCGAAAATGAAGAATCATCATTCCTTCTAGGTAGAGTTGATTTGTATCCTCCGGTCTGATCACTTTGCTTTATGCATTCATCTTGTATGTTTACATGTGCCTTTCTGGATTGAAGGTCCTGTTTTTTTTGTTTTTTGTTTTTTTGTTTTTTTGTTTTTGTCAGCGGCTGTCTCCAAACACCTCCAGCAGTGAATGGATTCACTGTGAACTTGATTCTTGCCTTGGAGCTGTGAGGAGCAGGGTATGCCCAGGTGGCAGAGAGAAGGGAAAACGCCCAGGTTGTGTGACGTTCTTGATAGTGACACTTTTAACTAGAGACAGGCAGCCTGGGCTTGTCGTGAAGTCGCATAGACAGTTTGTAGATTAGGAGTTTACGACTGGAGAATAGCCCGTTTTCCACAGCAGGGCAGGGAAGTCAGATGACTCTCTACCAGACAGAATGTATTGGCGTGTCTTGAGACAGGAATTATTTTGTGTTGTTATCAGTTGTCTGTAATTTATAGAGCTGTAAAACAGCTGAAAGGCTATGTGGAGCCTGCCTCTTGTAAAGAGGTCAGAAAGGGCAGAAAGACAAACCACTTGGTCACCTTTAAAGCCTTTTGCTTGATTGCAGGATATATCACCACTCACATGTCTTTGGGCAAAACGAAGCTCCTGGCCAAGTCCAACGTCAATGGGATGGAGGAGTTTAGTACTCCTGTGAGGGGGGTGGGGTCCATATTAACAGATGTTAAAGGTATCTACTACAGTTTGCATGTGTTTTATGAATTCTTAATCAGATTTATAATAAATTCTTAGGTTTATTATAAAGTCAACAAAAGGAAGAGCCTTGCAGTCCTGTACCAGGCTCATCATTAGTTTATTTCTTTGTTTTATTTTTATTTCCGGGTCAAAGACCCCGAATAATGCACAGGTAAGTAGAAGCATGCTGATGTGTCCAGTTTTCCATGAGAAGACTTGCAAAGATCTGATCTTTTTTAAAATAGGCAGTGCATAGGCACTGCTTCTCTGTGTTCAGGGTATTACGTCCACATGTTCAAATAGAGACAGGGACCTGGTGGGAGAAGCTTTGTTCTTAGGTCAGCGCAAACGTGGGTGTGGGGGTTCCGATATGTTCAATTTTGGTTTGGGAGTGTGTGTTGTTGTTTAAAAACTTTTTTTTTTCTATTCAAATAAAATGTGAATATATTCTCTCTATTAAAAAATGTTACTGAGAAGGCTAGAGTGTCCAGCCTAGCCTTCGGCCGTCCTTGTTCCCAGATTCTTCCTGAGATGTCATAACTGTCGTCAGTGTGGGGCGTGTGTACTTTCGTCAAACGGATTTGTCTGTCAGTTGCTTTTTCACTTCGTCATATCTTGGAGATTTTTTTTTTAGCCAGCTCATAAAAATTTACTTCTTTAAAAAAATTCGTAATATTGGCTAAATTGTACATAATTGGGCTGTTCTAATGATAAGCATTTAGGTGGTTTTCAGTTATTTGCTGTGATAAGTTCTGCTCCAGCGAAAATAAGGAAAATAAGAAAATAAGTTAGTGTGCTGACGCAGGAGAGTCTTTAAAACGCACAAATGCAGTGGTTATACTCTGCAGTGCTCCCTGGGGCCTGCGAAAAAAAAAAAATAGTGGAAGTAGGTGTAGTGAGGGGTGGGAGGACAGGAAGGAGGAGGTGGAGGAGAGACTTGGGTCGGGGGTGGGGTCAGATATTACAGCGTGTCATAGAACTATTCCCAAAGAATCCAGACTTTAAGAGAAGAATTTTCCCGTTTAATGACTTTCACCCAAACAAGTAACGTGACCTAGGTTTTAAAAATTGTGCAAATGTTATGAAATGGATTTTCAAAGCAATGAACATTGATTACATGCACCAATACACTTTTTTTTCACAGGCTCCAGGTAGCATCGCATATATTATCTCTTGGTTTATTCTGCTTCTTTCAAATCTGTAGGTTATTGTTAGAACCATGTGCAATGTCATTTTGAGTCACAAAGATAAACTCGAGAGGAGACATTCTCGGCTCTTCCAACAACACGGGAAGGATATAAACTGGAAAGAAAATAGTAATAATAAGCTGAAGTTGAGCTTGTTTTCACGTTAGCATCGATCTTTACCTTTATTCATGGTTTGAATAGATTGAAGTGGTGAGTCAAGTACTGTGCCTGCTTACTCCGGTGAATTTCTGGTAGTAAGAATAATGAAATGCCTGGAGAATTTAATAATGAATACATAAATGTGTGGGAGGGGAACCCTCTAGGTTTACACCAAAAGTCCAGATCTGTGCTTGCCCATAAGTGGCCAGTGAGCCCTTGAAATTCAGCTACTCCTGCCCCGTGTGAAATGGCAAGCATTGGGATACACTGAGTTAAATCGAATATAGCATTACTATTAATTTCACCAGTTTATTTTTTTTAACGTAGCTACTAGAAAATTTAAAGTGCCATATGTGACTCGTGGAATCTTTCTGCTCCACAGCAGTGCTCGAGCCGTTAGGGGGGAAGGAGGCTGGTCCCGAGCCAGGACTGCCTCGTTGAGGGCAGGCTTAAGTTCCGAGCCCACCTCTAGCCCCTAAAGGTGATTCAGTCTGAATCCCGAGACTTGCCTAACAGATAAAAAACATTTTTCTTTTCTTTTTTCCCTCTCTCTCTCTCTGTCCCTCCCTCCCTCCTTCCCTCTCTCCTTCCCTCCCTCCCTCTCTTTCTTTCTTTTTCTTTTTTAGTTTTTCTAGGTAGTTTGTAATACAGCCCATGGCTCATCTTGATAGAGGATCAGAGTTGTGATTTTTAATTGCTAAAAATGTCTTCCTTTAGCTAATTTCCCTTTTCTGATGGGGTTCTTTGCCTTTGCAAAGAGAATCCAAGCAGTTGCATTCTTTTGTGGGGTATATTTGGAGCCTTCTACTTTCCCAGGTTGGTACAACAGCATTCCTTTCTAACACTGTCACTTGGTGTTTAAACACACACACGAACACACACACACACACACACATGCATGCACAAATATACCATACTCCACTAATTTTTGCATTTCAATATTTTGGGTTTGTCAATATTTGAGGATTGCTTTCTTTTCTTTTTTTTTTTTTAATTAATAAGCTTTATTTTTTAGAGCAGTTGTAAGTTCACAGCAAAATCGAGTGGAAGGTCAGGTGGTTCCCATAGAACCCTGCTCCCACGCACATACAGCTTCCCCCGCTGTCAACATCTTGAACCAGAGGGCACGTTTGTTACATCGAAGAACCTGCATTGATGCATCGGTATCACCCAAAGTCCATAGTTTTCATTAAGGTTCACTCTTGGTTTCGTACTTTCTGTAGGTTTGGACAAATGTGTCAGTACAAATATCTATCAGTGTGGCATCATACAGAGTAATTTTACTGCCCTAAAAATCCTCTGTGTCCCATCTATTTGTCCCTTCCTTCCTCAGCTTCTGACCTTATGACTTTTCCAGAATGGCCTATAGTTGGAATCATTCAATACGTAGCCTTTTCAAATATGCTTTTTTCACTTAGTAGGATGCATTTCAGCTTCCTTCAAGCCTCTTCATGGCTTGATAGCTCATTTTTTTTAGCACTGAATACCGTTTCATCTTCTGCATGTGCCGCGGTTCACTCATCCACCCTCCTGAAGGACGTGTTGTTGCTTTTAGGTTTGGCAGTTGTGAATACAGCTGCTGTATGCATCTTTGCGCGGGGTTTCGCATGGACTTAAGTTTTCAATTCGTTTGGGTAAATACCAGGGACCGCGATTGCTGGATCGCATGGTAAGAGTATGTTCCGTTTTGTAAGAAGCCTCCAAACTGGCCTCCGATGCGGCTGCACCGTTTTGCATTCCCAGCAGCAATAAACGAGAGTTCCCGTTGCTCCACATCCTCGCCAGCGATGGGTGTCGTTGGTGTTCTGGATCTTGGCCTGTCTAATAAGTGCGATTGCTTTAATACAACCAGATCAGTGAGTGGCTCAGCTAGAAGTCTCTGGTACCAGCAGAATGCCACTCTTAGGGCTCTGAAGTGTGTCCTTGATGTGCTTGTGTGTCCTTGGGCGGACAGCGAGTCCTTCCTGAGGCGGCGGTCGAAGGCTTAGGGAAGATATCAGAGCAGGAGATGGGACACCAGCATTTCATCCCAAACTGCAAGCTGCGGCCAGCTGTGCTCTGCGGGTGAACATGAGCGCGGGCTGTGGACTTGGCGAAGGAGAGTGTGGGATTGCCCAGTCTAAGCTGGAGGCCGCCTTTGTTCCACTTGGTTCTGGATTCATTCTAACCCTGGTTTCCGGATTGTACTGGGGGAGTGCGTGTGTGTGTGCGTGTGTGTGCATGCGTGCATGTGTGTGTGTGCACACGTGTGTGTGTGTGAGAGAGAGTGTGTGTAGTATTGGTCACCTCAACATGCAGCTTTTGTTTTCTGAGAGCAGCTTGTATAACCAGCTGTCAGATGGAGGGGCCTCATTAGCAGAGCAACTTCCCGGGAAGGTATTACAAGGAAGCAGAAGCTGCCAGAACTTAGTTGGCCTGAAGAGACATTGCTAGGCAGGGGTTCTGATTCTCCTTACGATTGAGAAGGGAATGCGGTCCCTCGTGAGCAGAGCAGTGGAGCGGGGCCCTGTGTCCTGGCTGCGTGACCTTTGGCTGTAAGTACGAATTGGGAATTGTGTCCATAACGTAGCATTTATGGGCGCGCTAATCTGAGTCAGCCAATAATTGACCTTAACCATCCTCCTTCTGCTGTAGTCAGGTTCCCCCCGTGACGAGCCCCCCTCATTTCTGACGCCGTTAGGACTGGAGCTGCTGTTTCCACCCTCCCTGGCACTGCCCGCTTCTGCCGGGCTCCTCTGGCTGGCTGCCCTGTCTTGGAAGCCTCGGCAAGCCTTGCTGGGAGTAGCGCTTGTCCTGAGTGGTAGCGGGCAGCTGTCTCAGCGATGTCTTCAAGTCGTGAATACAGACAGGCTCCTGATTACCGTCTTCGTGCCCCGTCGCCCGTTGGTTCCCGCCGACTCTCCCACCCCCGCTTCCGCTCCACCCCCGCCTGGACCCTGGTCTTGGGTTTCAGGCCGTCTTTGTGCCTGTGCTCTCTCTTCTACTGTCTTTTTGCGCCTGGCATGCACATTTATGTAAATAGGCACATTTAGAGAGAGGAACGTGTTTTCTGAAAGATGGTACCACTATATGAAGATGACTCCTAGGGTGCTGCCCATTTTATGCTGTTTGTTTTGACCCTTGAGGTTAGTGAGGATATTCGCCTCTGTCCTCTGGTTCTCGGACCACTTCTGGCTTTGCTGGTCCTTGGCCTCCTCGACTGCTCTGGTTTAAAACTCCCGGATGGATTCTCTCATTGGGCTGGTACTTGAAGACATCGCTTTGCTAGTGTTCTGTTTGCCATCTGTCCAGGTCATTATAATTCACTAAAAGGGGGGGAAAAAAGGGTGATTATATTCACTGAGAGAAATGGAATTGCAATTACCTTGGGAAGGAGACAGAATTAGAGAGCTCGGGTGTTAAGTGTTCAAAGCATGGCTCTTGTTAATGAGCTACAACATTTTAGCCCCGTGGCTGAACTGCGTACGGGACTCTGTGCTTCTAAGAGCTTACACAACTGTGACTCAGTGGTTCTGGGATTGAACTTAGGCTCACTTGCAACAGATGTGCCCAGATGAAATGAGCTCTGATTTTATGTTTTATCTTTGCCGTCTCCGACGGTTGTTAAAGGAGGAAGAAATAATTCTATCAAGAAGCAAAGTCATGCAGTAAGGGAGTAAGGAAAGAAGAATAAAATGATAATTTTTTTTCTTTTTTTGCTTACTGGAAGAGAACTAATACTCTTTAAGTCTTAGACTCTTACTGAATGCTACATATATATTTCTTTAATTTACACAACTACTTAATCAAGTTGGCATTACTGTCTCCATTGTATACAGATATATTGGAAACTCACAACAACTTTGTACCTTGTTCCCCAAATCAGATTTTTCCTCAATGTTAGATCTACTAGGGATAATTGTATATATTCCTTCCTTTTCCCTCCCTTCCTTCTTTTCCCCAAAAAAGTGTTTATTTTGTACCTTATTCCACACCCAGTACTATATACTGCTTGCCTTGGCAGAGATAAACCTTAAGACATAACCTGATGTAAATTGACCGTGTTTTAAAAACTTTTTATTTTTAAATAATGATAGGTTCGTAGGAGGTTACAGGGCAGTGTAAAGGGAAGTCTCGTGCATCCATCCTCCAGCCTCTCTCAGGGTTAACATCTTACACGACTGCAGTAAGGTGTCAAAACCAAGAAATTAACATTCGTACAATCCACAGAGCTTATTCCGACTTCATCAGTTGTGCACACACTCATTTGCATATATGTGTAGCTCTCTCTAATTCTGTCACATATGTGGTCTTGTGTAACGACCTCCACTATCAGAAGACTCTACAGTACCATTACTAGGAGCTCCTTCATGTTATTCCTTTATAGCCCCATCCGTCCCCTCTCCTCCACCCCTAATCCCTGGCAATTCTGACTTGTTCTTCATCTCTGTCATTTTGTTATTTCATAGATGTTATATAAATGGAATCATAGAGTGTGTATCTTTTCAAGTCTGTCTTTTTCTTTACTCAGCATTATTTCCTTGAGGTTCATCCACGTCATTGTGCATATCGATATGTATTTTTTTAATTGCTGAGTAATAGTTTATGGTATGGATGTACCACAGTTCGATGAACTATTTACTTATTGAAGGATGTTTGGGTAGTTTCCATTTTGGGGCTATTACAAATAAAACTGCTATAAATATTTGTGCTTAAATTCTTGTAGGAGAAAAAGATTATCTTTCTAAAGTATGTTTGAAAATCATTTGAACTTAAATATGACAAAAATCATTATATTGTATAAGAAGTTTGATGGCTCTAGAGTGAAAACTCAATTAGAACTTAATGATGGTGGCTGAGGTTGTTTTTCAGCAAATATAATCTTTAACAAACTCATGGGTCAGAAGAGATTTCAACCACTGCGAGCCATATGTTAAAGCTTTCACTAATCCCACTGGCTTTTGTACTGATTTTGTTTTATCCATCTTATTCTAAAGTTAACGTGTCTGCCAGAACCAGTCGTGCCATAGTATGTCCTATTTCTTAATTTTTTAATAGAAATGACTCAGCCATAAAAGCCAGCAGGAGAGTACTTCATTGACAGATTGATCGGCCAATCTTTAATGTGTATGTGTATCAAATAGTAGGGAGCAAATAGGTTTTTAAATGTTAAAAAATATCAGAAATTTAAAAAGGCAAGAAAAGAAAACATACTAGATTTTTTTGTTGTTGGTAATAGAAAGATAACAATTTATTTTACATTGCTATTTTATATCCTTGGGATTAAAATAAAATGATATGCAAACACTATGAAGTAATTAAAATTCTGTCATTCGTTTTTTATTCAATTAGATCTAATTTGAGGGAAGAAGGTTTTTTTTTATAAGATCTTTTACAGAGAGGTAGAGGTGTAATTTTCGGTTGACATCAGTGGGTGGATTGTAGAAACTATATTCTTTTATCTTCAAAATGCCAGGCCTAAGCCAGTTCACGTGTTTGTTTATTCATTGGTTCATTCTCTTATGCACCTGTTCGTTCAAACGATCTCTTAAATCATTAGTAATACTTCTGCTGTATCGTTGTAAGCCTGGATACTTAAGAGGTCCCCATCCCATAATCTCTGTCCCCCTGAAACCACTTCATTCCCCATCACCCCATGATTTCTCACATTCATGACTTCTCCTTGGAATTACATTTTCCCCATATGGTCACTTCTCTGAGTTCTACCTGTTTGGACATGAAATATCTCCTCTGTTGACTTGCTCCTAATTTCACCTGCCTAGAAATGACATAACTTTCTTCTGAATTTCCCCAACATTTCGTCTGTGGCTTTTAAATATCTTTTACTTTGTATTATGGTTATGTATGTACATTTCACATCTTCACTACTCTACTGTTAATTTCTCCAGTCCGAATAAACATTTGATCTTAGTATTTATTTGTTCTTTCCTTCTCTCCCTTTACTTTCCCCCTCCTCCTACCCCTCTTTTTCTCCCTTCTCTTTTCTTCCCTTTCTCCCTACATTCATTTTTTTTTTTTTGGCGGTCTTGTCTGAATTCATTAAATATTTGCTGATCACTTACTGTGTATCAGACACTGAAACAAGGGCTTCGAATAGAGAACTTTAAAGCTCCTAGAGTAACTTTATTTATTTAAGTTAAACCTTAGAAATTAAAGAACAATAACAACAACAAAAAAAACCTCTCTGGTTATTAGATTGAGAGACTAGGGACATCCTGAGAGAGTATTAAATATTTCTCTTCAGAAATTTTAAAGGAGGGTAAATTACTTTATTCCTGAGAGAAGAGGCTGTATATATAGTTTTCCTTAATGCCAGTAGGCTGAGTGGGATTTCTTTCATTTCCAGATCCAGGCTTCTGTGTATTTAAGAAAAATTATTATGACTCTACGTTTTGCTGACATACATCATCAATTAAATGTCATCTGATAATATAAACTACAACTGTCAAATAAGACATGACTGGAATTCAAATTATATGTCAAAATAACTTTTATTGGTACAGAAAATGCTTCAGCCACACATTTTGGAAGCTGTGGCAATATAAAATAAGATTGGCAGAGTAGAGAATAAGTATTTTGTTTGCTTATCACCTGCCTGTATGGTATCTGATCTTGTATCTTGTCCTGTGGCTGAGATGCTCGATGAGTAGTAAACTGGAATTCCGTCTGTGAAAGGCAGGATGCGTTTTCCTTATGGCAACATCTAACTCTTCTTTGCCTTTCTCTCTCCCTCCTTAAAAAACGTTATTGTAGGAAGAACATTCTCGAAGCTGGGAACTTCCACTGAGCGTAATTTTTTAAAAGAGATGTCAGCAAGGTAGGGATTTGTAAGGGAAAGTATACAAAGCTATCAGAAGTTTAGTGCCCTGAATTTTTTTTTTTTAATGTAAAGAGATGGAAGAAATTCATTTCTATATAAAATAACTGGGAAATATCGCTTTCAGAGATAAAACACGAGGAAGGCACATGGAACAATGAATGTATGAATGTCAAGGGAATGAGCTGAGAAAGCAGAGTCCAGGCAGCCTTAAATGACGAGCTTCATTTGGGATGAAATCAGTAAAACCGGATGGCATCAGTAAAACCGGATCACGGCGCTAACTAGGAAAAGACTTTGAGGGATGAATTGATGAGGTCTTCCTAAAATTCGCTTAGATACCCTTCTCACACGTTAGTTTTGTGGAGTTTCTCTCCTGTGTATAGTTCATTTCTGTCTGGAGCAAAGCGTTTGGCAATAGGGCTGCCCCAACTGTCCAGGGCCACAGAGTTTTACCAATCGAAGATACAGAAATTTCTGCAACGTGGAACATGGATTTAGGTTCCTGGCAATTGCGACGAAAACAAACACACGATCTGTACTTTGTCAGGAAGAGTTTGATTTGCTCTCCAGGGGAAACTTTTAGATTCATGTGAAATTTGTCTGACACAGACTGAAATCTTTCGGGCCTTGTTTGAATACAGTTTATCCCTCTACAAATTGCCAGAATTGGAGGCTCTAGTGTGCTTTTCAGAAAATGTAACTGCAATTTTGCGCTAAATGTTTTCACTCTGTAAAACCAAGAATCTGTGTATTTTTTTTTTTTTGTCTTGACTTTAAAGTATCTTCAAATTTCCGTGCTTCGGATCTATGAAATTTGGCTTATGTGCCCAATTTTGAGAAAAGGACCTATTCACATTTTGGTATTTTGGAAGTTCTTGTTTTATCTGATGTGCTTACTATTTCAGAAAAACAAATCCAGAATTTATCAAATTAAATTACCTTTATTTATTTTTTTGTCTACAAAGAGTAAATAAATACATAAAAGAAGGGAAAAATACAGAGAATTTCTGTATGTTTATTTTGGTTATTTTTCAGGTATGATGAAGAGATTCAGAAATCATAGGTGCGTCAGATCAGTGGAGAAACTACCTGGGAGCTGTTGGTCTCCTGCTGGCCAGCCCAACTGCTCCTCCAGTCACCACTATTTGCTACACGTATGCACGAGCTTGTGACAAAATAATTATAAACCAACATTTGTATCGTGCTTTTGAAAGGCACCCTGGAGAGTGGGACCTGGGATCTAGCTCATGGATGAGAATTATCTCTTTACTGCTTACATTTTAAAAACACAAACCTCTTCAAAGCACTCTCCAATTCAAAAAACCTTCACCCTCTCTTGCAGTAAAAAGATTTCCTCATTTGTACTTGGAGCTACGGCCATTCTGAAAAACTTAGATGTGCCAGTGTTCCCGGGCACAGTCCACTTCTGTGCGTTTGATTTCTCAGCTTCCTGTACAAATGGATAGTTGCAGAACAGACATGGAGATGTAGGTGTAGCATGGGGAAGATGGTTAATAATGTTGTTACATATATGAGGGGAAGGAGGAGTATAAGAAATCATAGCAGTTTTTCTTTCTATTTCCCTGGCTTGTTTTATTTTACATACGGTTGTCTGTATTTTTTTTTTTTTTTTTTTTTTTTTTTAGCTTACAGAGATATAAAGCATCAATTTAACTGTTTGTTAGTGTTGAGACAAGCTGGGATGGAGGACTGGGGTCTCCTGTAAGTGGGTTTCAGCAATATTTTCTTCCCTATGGTTTGTACTCATTTAAGTTTTCTCCTTAGAGATAGTATGGACTTTTCCAGCAACGCTGGCTAGAAAAATCACTTATTATCCAATCATGAACTTCACTCAAGAGCTTGACCTCAGTTAGCAGAACATGGAGATTTGGGATTTTCTGCCTGAGTAAACTGGTTATTTCTCAAGCGGAGGAACAATTTTCTGACCTCCTAATCTGATTTGTGGTTAGCATGGTGGTGGCAGATAGACCGATTTCACACAGTTGATTTAGAAAAATGTTTTCTTTTTTCATTTTTAATCTGCTTTTCCCTTATGTGTGAAATACATTTCAAATTTTGGCTCTGGCTCTATTTCAAATTTACTTTCAAAGGGTTTAAACAGAGGACTAGAAATGTACCTGCCTGAATTAGAAGCTGATTCTGAGTGCTTTCTACAAAACACTGGTGCTGAACACTTTATATAAACTTTATTTCATTGAATCTTCACAATAAAATATACGATTCTATGCCTGTTTTGCATACTACGAAACTAGAACTGAGTGAAGTAAGTTGCCCAAGATCGAAGAGGTAGGACATAGTTCTACAGATTCGAACCCACGCCTCGGGCTGTGCTGTCACACACTGCTCAGGGGGTGACAGGAGTCGGGTAGCTTCTGTAGAGTTGAAATCTTACACATAGTGATAAACCTCAGTGCTGTATGTACTGGAAACCATTATTATTATTATAATGACCAAAACATAGAAGGCTCCCCTTTACAACATCATCTAAGCATTTAATTTCCCTTTTTGGCTGATTTGTTCAATAACATCTGTTTTGCCTCTGAAAGTTTTAAATCTTCACACCTGGAAAAGTAAGGGTTCAGCAACATACATGTAATGGAAATTTCTGTGCAGAATTGTAGACCGTGTCTCTTTTTTTGAGCTTGGAAAATCTGTGCTAGGAATAAATGAGTACTTTATAATTTCAGGGTTAAAGACAGATTTTATTTTTCTTAAAGATTCAGTAAATAAAAGTTCTTGTAGGTGTTTGCTTCTATTAATAATCCAGATCTGTAGGCATTAAAATGATGTCGCTTTTTCATAAACTGTCGCTGTGAAGGTGCGATCTCTTGGTTCAGAAATTGTTTGTTTATTGACCGTATAGGTTTTAAATGTTTTCAAACTATCTTATTGCCGAATTGACATTTCACGCCTTTTGCAAGTGAATTTTCCTTATTTCAAAGGATCAGCAGTGTACTTGTGCATGCTGCCTTTTTACTAATTATTGCAGTGTTAAGGCCTGGTCTTCTCATTATGAGAGTGCTACCTAGAACTGTCTCCTCTCTTTGCACGATCCCAGATGCCCACCCATGTGGCCGGTGGGCGGGGACAACAGTTACTCATGCTTGCTTTCTTGAGAGTCTAAAATGCACCCATGTAAGAGACCTTTACGTCGAAAACTTAGAGGTGTGTGTGTGTGCGTGTGTGTGTGTGTGTGTGTGTGTTAAAAACTGGAAATGTGGTTTTGCTAACTGTAGTTGAAGAAGGATTGTATGAATATAAAAGTGTGTTCTTTAGCTGAGGACATGTAACCATTTAAACCCATGGTGTTTATAGCTGGGTAGGTCGTAGTTTGCATTTGAAAATATGATTTTAAAGGATCAGAGAAACACATTTTTGACTTTCTGCCAATACATCTTACTTAAGAAAAACTCATTTACATTAGCATTATCTGAAAAACTGAATAAGAAAGTGAAGACTCAGCTTTCTAGGCTCTGCAAATATGGGTGACGTGCCTTATCTTTCAAGTTAGCTTTTTATAGGGAGTTGAAAAGTAAGAATGAGTAAGTTTAGTATTGTTATTATTAATACGAGCTACAATTGATCGAATATCTTTTATGTTTCAGACACTGATTTAGTCATCAGTTGCCATCCCCAGTAACCCTGGGAAACAAGTGTTATGAATTGCCATTTTACAGTTGGAGAGGGTGAGGATCAGAGATGACTTGCTGAAGTGACGAAGCAGCAGCCTGTCCTGTACCGACAGCATCAGCTCTGAGTGACGGGCCTGGCAGCGGAATCCTCCCTGCACACAAGGCTTCTGGGCCGGGCCACGCCTTTACTGGTAGTGTCTGGAGGATCTGGGGCCTAAGCCACGGTTTATTTCCCCCGTGAACATCCACTACTGTAGAACCATTTTTTTTTTTCCTTTTACTCTTATATCCTCCACCCCTTAGAATTGTTTAGCGTGGGGGAAAAATTTTTCGTATTTTTTTCTAAATTGACCAGCCAATGCGGAAGATGTTAATTCTTCCGAGAACATTTTTTCTATAAAGCGAAACTGCCTCACCCATTTTACGTGCTGGGAGAATAAGAGGAGAGTCGTTTCAGGTAAAGAGGTGGAAAACAAATACCTGTACAGATTTAAAAATTCGTTTTTTAGGTGATTTCATTTCTAGACTAAATAAATGAAACTCATGGGCCTTTTCTTACTGGATTTGCTTCAGTCAGAACCAGTGGAACCAAGAAAGAGAAAATAGACGTATTAATCATCAGCAAGAAAAGAAAAATGGCACTAAAGAAAGGTAGTTAATGACATTTTATAGAAGTGACTTAAAATATATTTTTTTCATGGATATGTGAAGCTGTCTTTTCCTGTTGCACTGGAACATTTAATTAAACCCGGCTTTGATAGTTCAGTGTGTTTGTGGGCACCGATGGAATCTGTGCTCATTTTCTTTAAGTTGGCCACATTCAGAGATGCCAAATCGGCAGCTGACTAGAAGCGATCCCCTAAACTCTGGCTCTGTGCTTGGCGGTGGTGTGTCCACTCCGAACTACACTTCCAAATACACCGGCCGGTTCGGCGTGGCTCCTTGCTGGTGTGCTCGGAGGAACTCGTTCTTTTGTACTTTTATGAACAGGCCAGTGAGCAGGAGTGAGAACAAGACGGTTAAAATTCTGCCTGTGGTGCTCCGTAATCGTAAGCCCTGGGTAAGTTCTCAGAATCTCGGCTTCCTCGTGCAGTTATGAAGATGAGATGATGTAAGTGGTTCGTGGGAGCTGGGTAAAAAAAGAGCCGTGTAGGGGCCAGTGATGAGAGCTCATAAAGCAAGGATTTTGATTTAGTCCGATTCTATGCATATGAAGTTCAATATTTTAGAAGTACTTTATAACCTGGAAAGCTCTATGGATTAGTAAAACATTAGTAATAGTGATAGATTGTAGGGTATGCACTTTGAGGCCAGGGGAGCAATATTTTATCCATTTCATCCTCCATAGGATCTGGCACCAATATGATCGCATAATATGTGCCAAATATAGAATTACTGATTAATAGAAATCAGAAGAGACTTCATTTTTCTTTTATAACAATCTAGAATTCTCTACAAATGGCTCTTTGGATATATTGAGAAGTGAGTTCTGTTCTCAATAATTTGGTATTATTGGAGAATATACCTATGGCATGTCTTTGGACTTCTTCTAGGGCATGTGACAGATAACTTATACTAAACTAGTATAAAGGGGAAAAAAAGATACTTTACTAACCAATGAATTTGAGAATCTGAGAGTATGTTGGGTTAGGTGTGACCTGATCCAGGTGCACTGGTGAAGCCTCTAGACCAAGAGTTACACTCTACCTTCCCACGCTCCTGTTCCCGGTAGGCTCTGTTCTCTGCAAGGCCTACCTGTTGAAGTTAGGTTTCACATTCCTCCAGGTTCAGTGCAGTAGAAAAAAAGTATCTTTAGTCACTCTTGCACTAATTCCAGGACTCAAAGTGAAGATGCTCGGTCCATGTGCCCACTAGTTCCCGTGGAGTGGGACGAGTTCGCTATGCACACGGGAAGGGTCTGGGCCAGGCATCCCCTCATGGAGCAGGGAGTCAGGTCCTCTCAAAGCAGGTCACTGATGAAAGAAAAGAGAATGGGCATCAGGCGGCCAGTATACAGGAAGTGTCTACTCCATCTCTGGACCCCTTGTTACTGTCTCCAGGCCTTTGTAACTAACTCCTCCTCAGGGCATGTTTGAAGAAGAGATAATATTCTTAATGAGGTCATGACAATTCTAAGTAGTCGATTTTATTACATGATTCCTGTCTGTCTTCAGGTTTTTGGGGGCCATGTGGTATTCATAGGCAGGAAAAGAATAGAGGCTTTTCCCCCAATGTCTAAACTACACTCTAGGGTCTAACAAGATCTGTTTTGGAGATCTAGAGATCTTGAGATTTTGGGGTGTGGAGTTGAGTTCAAGTTCTCTTGGTCCACCTTACCTGTGGCTTTCTGGCAAACTGAGCAATATGGTTCCTCTACAAAGCTCCACACAAGTTTAAACAGAACAGCCACATGGATTCTGTGCGAAGGACAGTCTGTGCCTGGATGCTCTCTTTCTCATCATCCGTATCTCACCTCATTGGAAAGGGCTTCCTGGTTCTTTTTAACAATACGTTATTATCTGGAGTTCGCTTTCGCTTACTCTTTTTGTCTGTCTTCTCATTGGTCTGAAACTCTGTAGGAGCAAACAGTTTTTTCTATCGTGTTTTCTTCAGTAGCCACAGGAGCTAGAACAGAATGTGGCACATAGTGGGCACTCAACAAACGGTCACTAGGGCACGAATCTTCGGCTCCTAGCACCATTCTGCTTCTCTAGGCACAAACTGTCCTTTGGAATCGAGGCCAGCTTGAATAACCACGGTAGCTGGATCCAGCCATAGCTCTGTCGTTATAATGGATGGGCCATGTAGTGTAATGAAGTTATTAACTCCCAAAGTTTGTACTTTATTCGAAAGACATATTACTGGCTTTAGGCAAGGAATGATAGATGGGGCTTATACTTAAACACAATAAGCATTGTACTGTAGCGTTTCGTCTTGAGCTGCAGAATCTCCTGTGAAGACGGACGTGGTGGTGCCGTGTAGGGATGGAGTGAGGTCTGTGATCGATGCGCCCTCGGAGCTCACGGTCCCACGTTCTGCTTGGCAGAGGCACGGGACCGGGCACCCCATTCGCAGAGTCTCTCCAGAATGCCTGGAAGTGAGTGAGCGTTCCCGTTGTCAGCTCCCCCGTCAGTGCCTCACCCTGCACGCTGCGAGAAAGGGAACTGATCCCCCGACTGTGCTGTTGAAGGGGGGTCTGCATCTCCCCATCCCAGAGAGACGCCGTTGCCTGGATCTCCAGTCTGCGGCAGGCCGGGCTCTTTGACGAATTGGGTTTATTTGGTCAAATGTGCTGGCTTAAGCTTTGCAGAAGTGAAGTCGAATGAACAGCAGAGAAGCTACAGGGCTGATGGTTTAGCACTTTAGCGGACCTCAGAGCGTATGTTAGCTTTATTTATGGACATTGCTTTTATGGTGAACTATCTAAAAAGGCATCAGCAAAATGAAAAGAAACGGAATTTCAGTTTTCAGAATATTGCTTGCGGTTATCACGCTGTGAGTCTAAGTGATTCAAAAATTTTCATTCCATTTTGACATTTTTAACAAAAATGTATGAACACTTTTCAAGTACTTAAGCATTGAGGATATAAAACTGAGTAAACTAAAACCCGTTTGGGTTTTGGAAAACATCCGGTCTGGAAGGGAGAGACACATCCACACCCAAATAATTTTAGTATCTATGATAAGTAGTACATAGAAGTTTGTGCAAAATTTTATAGGAGATAGCAGGTAATTCTTCGTGGATGGGATGAGTGTGTGTGTGTGTGTGCGTGTGTGTGTGTGTGTGTGTGCGTGTGTGTGTGTGTGTGTGTGTGTGTGTGGTGTTTACTCTGGCTGTAGCTTTTTATATCTAATAATAATGGAAATGGTAAACACACAGTGCTTTTTACGTCAGGCACTTCTCTAATTACTTTATTAGCTATTATTTAATTTGATCTTTATTTTAGACCCTGTGGAGTGGGTACCTGAATCATCCTCATTTTACAAATGCGTTTGAGCACAGTTATTACTACATACATAGTTATTAATTATATAACGATTATTAATTACATAATAGCTATTATAAAAACAGTAATAGTAGTAGCAATAGGCAGATGCCGTTTACCAGGAAAATGTACTTTTATTTAGGAATTAAAATCAACTTCTGACATGGGATTCTTATTTTTTTAAACCACTTAAAATTTTTTTAAGTATTAACATATGCATGGCATAAAATGAAGACATATAAAACTGCACTGAATGAACAGTTAGTCTCTTTTTCATTGTCGATTTCTCAGTTCTACTCTCCAGAGAAAACTCACTGAAAACATTTCTTTGGTTTCCTTGAAGAGTTCTTATTCACGTATTGATAACATACTCGTGTCAATTCTTTTACACAGATGTGATCATGTTACGTACGCCTTGTTTTTCCTCGTGGTGTTCTTTTTCTCACCGCCTCTGTCTCTCTCTCTGCATATACACACGTGGAGAGGGAGAATGGTGAATCTCTATGTCATTATTTTTTATAATGATTATTACTCTTTCTCAGGGAATCAGTAGGTAAAAAAAATCATGTAATGTGAGAATGTGCTGTAAAAGTAAAAATACAAAAAGTAATTGTCACATGATCAATAATTGTCACATGATCAGTGTCTCTCTTAGCCACTCCTTGTGTGAGGGTTCCGTACCTGAACTTAAAGACGTGTCTCATACCATCATTTTAAAATTGTACATGAAGAAGTATGAGAACCTGTGATAGCTTAATGTGACGTGCCACCTTGAGTTCATCTGGGTTCTCGCGTGAAGGTGTTTTTCTCTCCGTGCAGGAGTGCGTTCCCTCCACACTCCTGACCTGGCCGGCCATTGACAGATTTAGTCATTTATCGGTGTCAGTGGGGCGCTTCCGGAGCAGAGTGCGAGAGCCGCAGGGTCTGAGAACTGGGGAGTCGCAGGGGTTTCTGGTGCTTCCTTCGGATCTGCTGTGCTCTGCCCAGCGTGCTTCGCCCAGCTCCCCTTGCCAAACCGCGCCTGCCGTGTGGCCCCCGAGATGGGCATTCGGATGGAGTTTTAACAGAGTGGCTCATTTTCCCAAGCGCAATCTGAGCATGTCCCACAGACAATGCGCCCTCGCGAAGAGCATGTCTCTGTGTTGACGGACCTGCATTTTGATTCTAAGCTTTTTACTTCCATGGGTAGGTCTGAGAATGGCTGTAAGTTCTAGCAGGGCCATGCCTGCGTCTGATATCATTCTGTCACCTTACCCCACCCCCCACCCCTGCCTCCACTTCCTGTCACGGTGCTTGGCACGCAGTGAGGGAGCCAGAAGTATGAATGGCTGTGTCTTCAGGGAGGTGAAAAAGGTTCTGGGCAGGAGAGAGCTCCTGAAACGTTCCAAGCATATTGGTTCCTTTGTTACCGAAAGCCGACATTTTCTTCATGTTTTAGTACTTGCGAATGATTCGTGCCGTTTCTGATGGTAACCTTGGCTGTGACCTTCTTGGTTGCAGTGGCTTTTGCACAGAGAGTTGCTAAAATTAAACTGTTGCTTTGGCTTAGTGCTGCTGACCTGGTTTCATCATTTGAGAAAATGTGCAGATATTAGAAGATTTGCCAGGGGCTGGCATTTAGCCATGGAAATGAATTTTGGTTAATCCCGCCCTTAGCTAAAGAACTTCTTGTCTTAGAATTGCGTCTGTTAACCAAATTGTTAATTATGCTCAAAGCAATGTACATGGTGTCTAAATTGCCATAATCTTTCTGCTAATGGCCATTTTCTGCTTCAGTTCCTTTAATTGTATCATGGACCATATACATCATCATGTAGCATTCTTCAGTTTAGTTTAACCGTTCTTTTATGGACCACTAATGTGAATTTACACTTGTACCTAGATGTGTACAAGCGTAATTGATGATGATCATCCTATGGATAGCCTTTGTTTCCCGTTTCTGGAATTAAGTGAAATAGTATGCATGCAAAGGTCTAGCACAGAGGCAGACATACGGCAAAGGATCGCTTAAGTATTTAGCCATCCATCCAATATGTGGACATCCATTTTTCCATCTGGCGATAGTGCTGTTAAAAATAAGCTATTTTTAGCAGGTACGTAGAGGCGTTCTAGTTTTGGTGGTTTTTAAGTAGGTGAGATGAAATATTACAAGATCAAATTATTGTTCCAGAGCACTCCGATTCAGAGTTTTGGAGCCCCAAGTCAGTCTTGTCTCAGCATTCGAGAGGCTCATGATGTATGTTCTCTTTGAGACAAAGAATTGGCTTTATACTCATGCCTGCAGTCTGCCTTCTATAGGGAGGTGGGATGGGCCACTATCTGGGTGAGACAGTCGAAAGATGTTAATCCCACCACTTGGCAGTGAGGATCTCAAGCATCAAGCTCTCTTGTCAGCAACAGAGTATCTGTGTTTTAGGTACTTACCAGACAGCTGGGTCGTGATGCTCCTGCAGCAACACCCCGATCGTGGGTGAGACCATGGTCAGTATGAAGGATAGGCCGGCCACCATTCCCTCAGGTTTGCCAAGCTCTCTCCTTGCATCTGGCTATTAATTTACTTGGATCATTGTAAAGTCTACACTCTCAGTGCAATACCTTCAAGGGGTTTAGGTCTCTGACTTTTATTCCATCCACACGAAGACCCAGAATCCAACCATTGTGAGCAGGGGTGAGAAATGAGAGATGTGACCAATGTTTCTCATGCTCCTACTAGTTAGGTACCTTACAAGATCCTTTACCTGTGTCCTATCACTGAATCCTCATGACAACATTAAGAGGCAGGTAACATTGCCTTCATTTTAGAGATGAGGAATCAGAAGCTTCGTGTGCTTAGGTAGCTTGTCCAATGTCCAAGTTACCGATTTGAACCCAGGTCTGTCTACTGCAAAACCCATACTTAAAATTTCTCTGCCTGCTTCCTTCATTCATCACTGTTTGCTGTTATTTTATGTTTTGTTAATATTTCCACAAATATTAATCCATCCCTCTACATTCATGCAATTAATTTCTTCTAAACGCAGCAACGGAAAAGCCTATCTTTCTGGAAGCTGACATTGTGCCCTGTTATTACATCATGAGGGTTATTTCGCTTCTCATGATTTCCTTTTTGCTTGACTGGAGAGCCAGATGGAGAGCTCAATTACAGTAATTCTCATCTGATTCCCGGTACTGCTATCTCCCCCATTCTCCCTAGAATTTCCTACCATTCTCTCTTCTCTTATTTTAACTGCCTTTTAAACTTCTAAATTATTCCTTAAAGTAAGGCATAAATTATAGAATCCTCATAACATTTTTCAAACAGTTAAACAGCTTTTCCCATCTTGGACATCAGCTTAACAATGCGCAGCAATAGGGAGTTGTTGGGTTCATTTAAGCAATAGCTTTACGCCTTGTCCTTCCATACACATGTGCATGCAAGCCTATGCGTGTGCATGCAAGCCTATGCATGTGCATGCAAGCCTATGCATGTGCATGCAAGCCTATGCGTGTGCATGCAAACATATGCGTGTGCATGCAAACATATGCGTGTGCATGCATACGCAGATTTAACGGGACATGCCCGTCGACTCTCCTGCCCACGGTTTGCATTTGTCTATCCTGTGTGACATCAGCTGTACTGACCCTCTTCTCTAATCACCTGATCTGAGCATCCACACAGTGTAATTTAGAGATCATCCATCCCAAGACACTTTCCTTCTCGCTCCTCTGGCTCCCCCATTTGAAAGCCATTTTAAAAGAGATATTTTATGAGTGTTTGAAGACTTTATAATAAGTCTGGGACCTTGACATTTAGTTTTGGACATCATCCTCGATGATCTTTATTAAGTCTTTCAGGTTACAGATTACTCTTTTAGCATGAGAGCTGGGACCGAAGTGGGGCATTGGCAGGGTTGGATGCTGTTTTCCTCGGAGACAGGGCCAAGTCCACCATGATGGTTCCTCGCCATGTGCTCCTTCCAGCCTCTGCTGCGAGGTAGACACTTTATCTTGACAACTTCTCTCTCTTCCTTGGGTTTCATAGCCAGTAAATGCATAGAGGGGTGTGTGTGTGTGTGTGTGTGTGTGTGTGTGTGTTTGTCCTGAAGCATAAAGAGGCAGATGGTTCTGAAGGCTGGCATAGAATGGGAGCTTCCTGATGAACAGATGTCCGTCTCGGGATAATGCCTGCTGCCTGATAAACCTATGTTTTCTGGCATCCACACCTATTACCAAGGGTCCTTCCACTCTCTGAATAGGCAATCTGCACCTCAAGTAGATAGGGAAACATGGGCCAGCTAGAAATCATGAACAAATACAAAGGCATTTATCTGGCTTGGATACTGATGACAATTCAGACTTGATGCTTTTTGTTTGCTTGTTTTGGTCCTAAGCTTTGGTGCCTTTTGCTAGGAGACCAGTTGGCCCATCGGCTCTACGCAGCTCTATCTCTGAGTACTTATAAAACTCTATGGGGTTCTTTGGAGAATTTCAAAATTGAGTAGAAAAATCTGTTCCTGTTCACAAGAAACAGATGATCCAATCGATTTTTCCAAAGCCAAAATCTACAGAAGATGAGATTAAAAAAAAAATAGAACCATAATTGTCTTATAATTTTAAACATATATTAAAAAATGGTTTACTATTAAATGGATTTAGATGCAGAATTGGAAAAAAATGAAAAAATGTTGGAGAAATACACCTGCTATAGAACAGGGCTTCTGGGTATTGAAGGTGTGGTGGAGCACGAGTTACTATGGACAGGTGTGTAAGTCTGCAGGTCAGGGCCTCAAAAATTGCTGAATGGACTTTCTTGTCCATTAGGTATTTTACAAGATAAACCTCTAACTAAGAGGGGCCTTACCGGTTCTCTTCCTTTCCCTCATCGTCTTGCTGTAACTTTAGGAGGACCTTGGGCAGTAGCTATTCCTATAACTAAAGGCAATACAGGGGGTAGTCAGGGGTGGGGAAAACTACCTTTCTGAATAAGAAAAAGTACCCAAAATATATCTGGAAACAAGCATGTCCACGAAAGGTGCAAAGATCATCCGGGATTATTTGCGTTTCTCTCCGGGATGGTCCTGTTTGGGATACAAGATGCAAAACATTTCTAGAGAATGTTATTGTGATCCAGTTGAGTCCTGACAATGTGAGATTTTATTTCATGGATAAAGCCCCAAATTATTATGGACTGACTCTTGCTACATTTTGAGTGGACCAGGGATTTTGCTGCAGAATGGACCTTTGCTAATCCCTGCTGCTAGTGTTTAGAAAGATGACTCCACTGGTTTTAGTAATTATTGGTAACTCTTCCTGGATTTGTGCGAAGCTCTGAACCTTAGGCTGAATTCACTTTTTTTTTTTGTAGATATTCTCGTACCTTCTGGGGATCCCCATATTTCTTGTTTTGCAATTGTTGGACTTGTGAAACTTAATGGCTGAGGGAAAGTGGGCAAATAAACAATCACAGTGACTTCCAGTCGTGATGAGGCACTCACTTGTTATAGCCTGCTGTAGTTCAAGGAATGACAAACATTTGATCATCTCATTTGAATATTTAAAAATTTTTCATTCTTTTTACGACAAAGGTAGTTTAGATAATAATAAGTACATATCCAGATGACCAAACTATTGTGTAAGGAAATTTACGGGCTTACTCAGGGCCATAATGTAAAATCAGAGGAGGCATCACGAGAATTGTGGCCACACCTTTCTACCACACATTGTGATTGCCGTTTGCTTTTGTGTCTGGCTCCCTCTGGCTTAAAGCACTTGCTGCTGCTTGTGATACTGAAGAAATC
Source organism: Rousettus aegyptiacus (assembly GCF_014176215.1). Classification (NCBI taxonomy): domain Eukaryota; kingdom Metazoa; phylum Chordata; class Mammalia; order Chiroptera; family Pteropodidae; genus Rousettus; species Rousettus aegyptiacus. The sequence goes on along the minus strand of NW_023416288.1, from coordinate 38,447,926 downwards.
CAGGAAATGGGACTTAGATATCAGACATCAGCAGTGATTCAGCAACGTCACAGAGCTTCCACTTTCCAGTTTCTCTTCCTTGAGGGTTAGCGGTTTATTCTGTCTTCTACAGAGAGCAGTAGAGAAGACATACTGCTAAGTGGGTTAAATGCTGTTTTGCATAAATCCCATCCAAAAAGGGAAAACTCAGGACTATTGTATTTGCCAGTTATACCAGGATTTTTTTTTTTTTTTGAGAGATCATGGTCCACTGTTTTCTTTTATTCATGAGCAAAGAGATTGGGAGAGAGGAAAAAACTTGCCAAGGTCACAAAGGAAGTTAGTGTACGCTTGAGGACCAGAACTCAGGCCTTCTCTGTTTCTTTCCATTCACTGTTTACTAGATTACATCCTTTGCCTATGTTGGGACTGAAACCGTTGTGTTATTTAATAATGTTTCTTACTACTTTGTAAGATTTTATGAGATACCCCACACCAAATTTCTTCCTTTGATTTCCCATATCCGAAGCTTTTATATCTATAACATTGTGTTGTACAGTTGAAAAAAAATGAACTTACAGAGAATATCCATCCATCCTCTTGATTTATAGTTGATCATTTAGGAGATTTGGAAATATTGTCCTGGGTCCCCGAGGTCTCCTTTTCTTGTTTCTCCTGCGTTACAGTTCCCAATACCTTGCCAACCAGGCCCTCTGGCACTTTATGTTTGACCCTTTCCTGAGTCTAATTCAAGACTGCCATCCTTTGCATATCCCAGAGTGCTTTGCATACCTCGGAATATCCTTAAATCAGCCAAGATATATTCACAGTATGGTTTTATATGATGTCAGTATGAAACCACTTATATATTAACCACTACATATTGGTGTGTATAGGGAGATACCAAAAGCATAATTATTGGATAAGAAGCCCCTATAAGAAATGTTTCCAGAGCAACTGACATAAACTAATCACAGTTTACTATTATAGACAATACGCTAAGTAGGTGTTGATTGTATGATGTGCGTATTAGAGATTAAAGATTCATTATATTGCTTATAAAATGGCACTGTAGAATGGAAAACAATAAAGCTCCAACTGATTATAATTGATATTTATACAGTGTCTTTGTCCCAAGATCCTGACAAGTGCTAGCAAGCACTCGACCATGAAAAATAGTGTTCAGCATGTTTGCTTAAAAAATGTCACGCTTCTTAATATCGATATCATAATATTTAGGAAATAGATTATTCACACAGCTGTAAGGTAACCATTTATCCTGTTCTGCTATCCAGCCATTGACACTTAGGTCCCCCCAGTGACCACTGGCACTGCCGCAGACACACTAGACTTAAGGGTGCAGTGTGACTTCTTCTACCCTGCTCTCTGCACCCCTCCTCAGACCTCCACAGCCTACGGATGCAAAATGAATCACATCAAAGGAATTAAATTTCTCCTGGCTTGCATTGCTACCGAAGTCTCAGCACTACCCCCTGCTGCCAACAAAGTCTTCCCCAAGTTGCCTGGGAGTTCCTGGGGGTGTCGCCTATGTGATCATTAAACGGTTTGCTCGTGGTTTTCCTCTGTGAACCCTTCCTTCTCTGAGGTGCTTCAAAAATATAGGTACTGGTACCTCATTCATCCGTGCTGCTGTGTCTGGCATCTTTTTCAGGAAAATGGCTTCCCTGGACTGGTATAGGTTTCTGGCTTTCCTAAAAGTATGAATTCTGCAATAATCCCAATGGTTTTGTGGTCCCTTGGTGTCCCTGAGCTGAAGCCTGTGTGGTCTCTGTGTACACCAGAGGGTTTCTCTTTTCCGTTTGCTCACACCTTGGATATCCTCGTAAAAATACTCCTACGGTCTCGGACCATAGTCCTCCTCTCCACTGGGCTCAGGCCTGGTACATGGGACCCTGCTGGAGGACAGATTCTCTTTCCAGGTCATTCTCTTTATACTCATCCCTGACCCCATTGCCTTTTTTAGGCCGTGCAGATCAATTCATGGAAGATTTCCAGGCTGCCTCCTTGCCCCTTTTCTGGATTAATCCAGAGGTCTGAAACCAACTAGAAACCCCATAACATATCATCGACCATAAAGACAATGACTTTGTTCCTGTTGGAAACACTGTGATTCACACCGTGGTGGCCCAGGGACAGAGTGGTGAGCAAGAACTTACAGGCTGTGTCAGTGGAAATGGAAACGGGCTCTTCAGTATAGTGCGTGGAGCTGTTGGAAAAATAAACCAATATTTATTAAGTTTTTTCTATTTATGGGGCCATGTATTTAGTATTTACTGATTTATACACACATATGTGTGTATACACATAATACGTGCACACACACATATGTACACACATGCAGACACACATATATGCATTTCATTTAATTCTTTTCCTCAACTCCACAAGAAAGGATGTTTTCTCCAGAGGCCAGGACAGGAAAAAGGTTCAGAAAGGAAAGGGAGAAATGGAAAGGAAGCAGTGTTCGCTGAGTGCCCGCTCTGTGCCAGGCATTGTGGTGGTGCCTTGTGGGTGTTACCTTGTCGGTCCTCACCGCCATTCCGTTTTGCAGTAAGGACATGAAAACACAGAGAATATAATTTGTCGATGGCCATCAAATTAGTAACTGATGAATCTGAGATTCTGACCCTGGCCTGTTTGAGTTCACAGCCTTAGCTCTATCCTTTGTAGAGTACAAGCACCCCAGAGACCCCACGTAACTCTGCACCCAACACCCCATTTCCAATCTTTGCCTCAGAGGCCCTCACCTCCTTTCCTTCATCAGAATCTGAACTCAGAGCCTCTGAATTGGGCAAGTGTCCACGTTTTCTCCATTCAGATGTTGTATGATACGTTGACCAGATGCTGTAGTGGAGTAGGCTTTTGAGGGTTAGCCTGGGAACCTAAATCCTATTAAATATCATTTGTACAGGAAAATGCACATCATATTCCAATTAAATGGCTTACAAATAAACTTTGACTATGTTACACATATTCAAATACATGTGTATATAATAAACAAACTGTGAAAATTTGCAAGTTGGCTATTTGTAGCCTTAACAGAGTTAAATTTATTAAAAAATAAAAAGGTCTCATCAGTGTCCATGACCATCTTTCTTGGTCGAATGAGAGGATTCTAGGAGTTGGGAGCCTTGCTTGGTACCTGGAGGCAGCTTGGAGTTGCTGATAAAAACCATGTAACAGGCTCCTCGATGTGAGGAGAAAATCGTAGTGGTTTAAATGTGAAGTAAATATTATAGTAAGGTCACAATAATGTATTGAATTTTTGAGAATAATTTTAATTTAATTTAATTTTTTCCTACATCATGCTGTTAGTGAATCTCCAGAAGAGGAATGGTTTAATTTTAAAGCCGAATTAAGTTGAGTAGTGAGACTTACCAAAGCAGATCATTCTTCTTTACATGCCGTAGAATTCAAGTAAATTTGTATTAATTTCAGTTGTGAAAGTATCCTTCTGCTATTACGACTGCGACTGGTACTATTTCCATAATTGTCAAAAATCAACCAACTGTCAAGGGTGTTTCTTTATCTGTCTAAGTCTGGTTTGGAATTGGGGGCTTGGCTTAGTATTCCCTTCTTCCGGGAGGTCTTCCCTCTTCCCTTCCCACCAGCCAATTGGAACAGACACCATCCTGTGCTCCCACAGCGCCCTGCAATGACGCCCATTGTTTTCCTGTATCACATGCACCGCATCGTAATTCCCTTCCTACTCCCCTGCACCCCCCACCGGACCGCAGGCTTCTTGTGGAGGGGCTGCTTAAGATTCACCCGCACCCCAGTGCCCAGCAGAGTGCCTAATCCTAATCCTCAGCGAGTGGTTACTGAATAATTGAATCAATATTTGACCAAACTATTCCCTTTTTTTTTTCTAGTTGAAGAGAGTAAAGCTCAGACAGGATAGATAATTGAATATGGTTATATATGTTATAATTGATGCTACAGGCAAGAGAAAGTGCCTGCCTAGAAGAAGTCTGCCTACGAAGACACAACTGGTCTCTGGAGTTATCATACCCAGGCATAGGGAAAGACAGTTCACCCATCAGGGTCAACTACGGCTGTAATGGCGACATCATGGGGCCTCGTTAGAGGGAAAAGGGGACAAGAGAGAAAGTAAATTTCCTCTGGGTTAGCAGAGACACTGAAGTATAAGAATGTAGGAAGTGTTTAGAAAACTACTTGATGAAAGGCGAAAACTCATTTTATGTCTGTATCAAATAAATCTCTCTCTATACATGTCTTTGGCTATCAAAATGGAAGAGGTATAAAGTTGGTTTATCAAGAAAATTTCAGCATAGGATGTCTATCTATCTATCTATCTATCTATAAAATATAATATACAATCTATAGTATGTAATATATAAAAACCTGATATGCATGCTTATGGAAATGTTCTTGGTTTTATGGTGGAGAAATAATTAAATATACCTATCTGGCTAGAACTTACGGCAGTAACACATTTACTGAGTTATGTGTCCTGTCACTGAATTAGTTACTGGGTTGGGAAGAGATGTAAAAATTAGTGCCATTCTGTCCTTAATTCTAGGGAATGATTAGCCAGAGAGGTAGGATATGACCTAAACACAAGTGAAAATAAAACAGTGAGAAAAATACCATAAGTGAAGTCCAAAATGATAAAAATTTGAAAAAATAGAGATGCCCAAATATAAAAGAAACCGTATGTGCTTAGAAAATATGTTAAAGATGGTTCTTCAAGGATGGGCAGAATTTCAACAGGTAAAGGTGAAATAGAAGATAAGTAAGGTGAAGTTATCTTGTGACTATTTATATGAATTTGGTGGCCATACTTAAAGTCGACTTACAGATGGTGGCATTATTACTTATTAGTCATTGTTCTGGTTCAACTCAGCGCATTTGAAGAAGGTACTCTTCACCGATGTGCAGGACAAGGAATGGTGGGAGGGAGACTGGCAATAGCTCTCACAGCCCTGGGCCTGATGGGGCGGGAAGGGGAGGGGTGGAGTCCCGGGGGACAGAGGCAGCTCAGCGCTGTCTGCAAGGAACTGCCCCACCCAGCACTGTCAGACAATGGTGATTCTGGGGGGTGGGGAGTCCTTAGTCAGGATGCCATCTACCCCGCCTTCCTGCTCTTTCCACTCTGATCTTCTGCGGTGCCTCTAACAGAAACTTAAGGAAGCTGCGGCCAGAGAGATTCGCGGTCTATGGGCATCACCACTGGCGCGGAGGAAGGTGGAGAATGGGTCAGAGTAGGCAGAGGGTACACAGACACATGATGTTTTCCATTCATTCCAGTGGTGTACGGAAAGTTTATTACAGAACCGTTCATACCAGAGAAAAGATAGCTCCATATTGGATATCATTACTGAAGGTATCAGAAAGGCCCTCCTTTAAGTCTACTTTGTATGCTAGTGAAGCCATGCCATGGTTCTCTAGGGGGAAAAAATTGTAACGATGCTTCATTAAGTTAGTTTTACTAGGAAAGGGGGTATCTTATTATCCCAAACCCTACCCTTGCATTTCGTATGGGTACTTTGCAGAGGTGGGACTCGTGAGGAGATTGTAGCTGGAGATATTTTCTTGCTTTCCAAGCTCATTCTTTTCCCTTTGGGCTTGGGTATGCTTTTCTCGTTAGGAGACTTGAGAAGTTCCGGATCTGTGTACCAGGGTTTTGCACTGCTCCTGAGAAGGGAAGGTGCTGAGGAAGGACTTAACTTAGAGACATTCTGGAAGAGTGAGGTGGAGGCAAGATGAGCCCAGCTGGATGGACTCACTCTGTCCTGGCTCCTGAATGTCACTGGGAATAAGTACTTTGAATTGCACATCTGATATGCACGTCTCTGTTTACTTTTCTCAATCCCCTCAAGAATCCTTGGTTCATCAAGAGCTTTTTGTTTCTTTAGCAGGGATTTCCTGATAAACAAAGGTTCTTCTTCTGAAAAAATGCCACTAAATAAATAAACACATGAATACACAAGGAAATAAATGCATGAGTAAATAAAGGAAATATCTAGTAGCTTAATCCCAGTTCATGCAAGTATGTTTTCTCCCACACAGCTGTTTGAAGCACAAATTCAATAAATTTTAGATAGTTCTCTTATGTTCCTTTGACTTAATCAGTGTTGACCTTAAATAACAGGTTTGGAGTTTGTCTTAAAACTGATCCATTTTTTCCTATCTCGTTTCTTGTTTTTGTTTTTGTTTATTTTTGAATTGTAGGGGTTCAGAGAGAGCCACTGATAGGGAACAGGTCAGGACTTGGCCGGGTCGTGCCCTGTTTATGCAAATTTTGAAGATTAGTGCAGGTGCCGTAATTAATTCCCAAGCTGCTGTGCTGGTGAAGACAGCTCCCTGGCAGCGGGCACAGCTGGGCAGGGCAGGGCTGGCAGGGACTGAGGGACTTCGTCTGAGGGAGGAAGGGGGAGCCGTAGGACATCTCGAAGAAAGATGTAACAATAGCAACACTTTGCATTAGTGATGAATTCACCCAGTTTAATTTTAAAAAGCACTTTTATTATAAATAAACTTCTTTCTTTCCCCCTCTCACTACGAAGACCATGAAGGCCTACCTGTCTTTCGTTTACCTGGCCTTCCCTTTGGGGGAAAGATTCAGCCTCACCTCGGGTCCCACGGTCATGGCATCGCCCCACCCCCAGTGACCAGCAAGACAGCGTCGATGCCGAGGCTTTGCAGGAATGAGCCTTCCTAGCGCTGCGACGCCACAATACCCGACCAAAAGGTTGATTTATGACCAAAACGGGGTTATAAACACGCTCCTTATGGCGCCTTTAAGACCAGCTCACTGTAAGGGAAGGTGCAGAGTACTTTTATTTTATTTTATTTCTACTTTTTTTTGTTTTGTAAACTGAAGTTCAAAACTCTTCTTGGAGATCAGAAGAACTCTCAGGGTTTCTGAGAAACCATTTCTTTGGAGGTCATTCATAAATTTAATGTATCCAATTACAAAAACAATCCTGCTGTTTTGAAAATGTGACCTCAGACCCTTTCGTGCCTTGGTGGAGCAAAGGCGACTTGTGATGAGCTTGTCTCGTCCCTGTGGGGATGTGCGGTCAGTACATAACCGCTGTGGGGCCGGTTGACCAGTTGGCTCTCAGCCCTTGTCCCTGGACTGATGATAGCTTCTTCCTCAGAGGAGAAGGTGAGCAGCGTCTTGACTCTCTACAGCAGTCTTGCCCTGTTTTTTCTTTAAGCCTTGATTTTTTGGTCATCATTACCCTACGTTTCTCCTCTGGTATTTTGATGTAAGGATCATCTTTCTTTCTGAAGAGCTGAGGAGTGGACCTGGGGTAGGAAGTTTTATGAACGGCTCCTCTGGGAGATGATGCTCGTTAACTTCCCGGATCTCGTGTTGAGGCTTCCATAGAGCCATTTGTTGATCTGCCAGAATTTCTCAGAGAGAAAACGAATTTGTATTTTCCCATGACAAGATCCAATTATATCAACATTTAATTTCACAGGCCATGCTTTTATAAACGAAGGTTACAGAAAATCTGCAAACTGAATCGTTTTTATGAAATTATTGCACCAAAGGCGACCTTGCTTGAGGATTATTTTCCAGAAATCTTCATCTAGACTGGTGCATCCCTGAATCTTCTAGACAGGACCGGCTGCGTAATTCATGGGACCCAGTGCGCAATGAAAATGCGGGGCCCCTTGGTTCAAAAGGTATTAAGAATTTCAAGACTGTGACAAGAGAGCATTAAATCAAGTGAAAGGACCTTCTGAGTGTGGGCCGATGAATCTGACCCTGCTTCAAGGACAATTGGGAAGACCCAGGATGAAATAGTGGAGTGGAGAATAGGTCAAAGATGCTAAAGCCTGGCTAGAACGAACAAAGAGTAAGGAAAAAAGAAAAAAAAAGATAGGAAAACACAGGAGTGGGGCCAGACGGTTAAAAAGAAGGAGAAGGAAATGAGAAGGGTCGTTCAGGGGAGGAGGGAGAGGGCCCGACTGCCTGGGTTTCCTCAACCTTGTTGCCTTGGATCTCTCTTTCCCTAGGATCCTCTTAGCATTTCTCAGCCCGAGTATCACTTTCTCTTCCTTGAAAAGTCAGCACAGAGCTCCTCTCCCCACGGAGACCTTTCCTGAATTCCCAGGCTGAGTGGGGGATGAGCAAGGTGCCTTCAGGCAGTGCAGAAAATTCAGCCTGACTGACTTCCTCCTGCGCCTACACACTTGGCCAGCCCTCTCCCGTTCTCCGCCCTCCCTCCTGCATACTCTGTCGCATCCTGAGTACCTGTCTGCTGCAAGGCTTGCGTCTCCAGCCTGGGAGGACGATTCTGGAAAACAGACTCTGGAGGGAGGTGATTCCTTTCCTTCCACAGCAACCAGGACTTACCTCGGTGCTTGTTCTTATCCGTTGACAGGAAGCCCTGTCAGGTCAGGCCATGTATCCTGCTAAGTATCCTGCTAAGATACATAGCAGACATTTGATTATATATCTGTTTAATGCATGATTGAGCACTCCAAATTATTATCGTTGGCTTATTCTTATATTTACACTCTGGACTTTGAGTTTTGTCCCGTAGCAGTGACGATATTTTATTTCTCACCAAATTCTCAGTGAATGAATGAAAGGTTGATTGATTAATTCATTGATAAGGGCCACCAGAACATTTGAGGGAAATAGTCCAATTGGAAGAAAAGCATGTTGCCTCATCATGAGTAAAAGCATTGCCCAAGAGATGCTTCAAGGCAAAAGGTGTGGAAGGGAGAAGTGCTTCTCAACCTTGGCTGCACACTGGGGTCACCTAGGAAGCTTTTAAGAATCCCAGTGCCCAGGCAGCACCCCAGGACTTCGAAATAAGAATCTCAGGCATCAGGATTTTTTAAGACTCCCCGAGTGATTCAGACACAAGTGAAATTTGAGAACCTCTATTGCTGACAATGCCTCTGATCTCTTTGGGAAGGAGGAGGATGTAAAGTTTGCTCGAGGCAACATTTGCAAAACGCTTTTCACAATGCCTTGTATTTGATAACTCACCCGCATATAATTATTATTATTTTTTTCACTGAATATATGCTACTGGCCCTTTCACGTGTAATCTCGCATTTTCTCTTACCCTGTTAGACAGGTGTTACAGACACCTTGCTACTGACAAAACGGCAAGGCTCAGAAAGTTTTAATAACTTTAATAAGTTTTAATAACTTGCCCAAGGTTTTCCAAAGTCACTGGCCTTTCTATGACAAATACTGCCATTCGAAAGTCGATAATTCTCAGTGACCATTTTTATAGAGGGTTTTGGGTCGCTTGGTTTTTAAAGCCTTGGATATGCATCGAATCCCTTCTTCAGCTAAACTCGATTGGGTTAGCCACTTAATGCTTGTGCTCGTTGAGGTTTGTTTACAAGGGAGAAGCAGGGCTCTTCTTCCTCTTTCTTTACAGCTTTCTGTATCGTTTGGTTATTAATTCAATGTAGTTTGGTCGCTAATTTCTAAGACAACTTTCTATATGGTTTAGTCACAAATTCTTGCCAGTGTTATTTCTTGAGCACTGACTACAGCTAACTGGGACGGGGCCTGAAGATTGCCTGAAAGGAGCAGGCAAAGTAAAAAAGATGAAAACGGAAGGAAAGCTGGAATAGGGGGTTGTGGGAGCCGCCGGCAGAGGAGACGATGTATCTGAGAGGTGGGGCGGGAGAGGAGGAGAGCATGCGGGCGTGGTGTGAGGTCTGCCCCCCACAGTGACTCAGAGGAATTCTTTGCACCTCTGCTGCGAGTTGCTTATATTTTTTTTACTTGAGTCAGTTTTATAAGCAAAATCAGTAAGGTGTTGGAATGACAAATCAGAGAATCAACGCTCATATTCAGTGAAAGGAATGAAGAGGCATTTGCACAAAGCTTCGGGCCGCTGAAGTCGTGTGCCAGGGGTCGGTGTCCTTCCCGTGAGCCACGGCGTGTTTCGATTCTCATTTCGCCTTTTCAGGAGCACTGGTTTCACTTTCCAATAAGAACGAATGTTTTTGGCTGCAGCTGTGATAGATAGTAGAGGGGATTCATGTTGCAGTGCGTTTGCTTTCGTCCCGGATCTTCTGTGGTGTATTAGGAGTTCTCCAGACACTGGTCTTAAATGAAGACTCTCTTTGTATCTCGCTCCTCCCGGACACCCTCCACCCTGGCTGTCATTTTCTTTCTCTGGTCTAGATGCTTCTATAAGACTCTTTTTGATCATTTATCATTTGGGGGAAATTAAAATTCACGAAGAAATGTGTAGGCATTAGAGTGTTTGTAGTACCCATCTCTGAGTCTGTGTCGTGCGGAACAGTGGAGAGACGCTTCTGTCACTGTCTGGCTTCAGGGCAATGTGTGCTCTGACTTAAAGACAGTGTGGCAAGTACAGTTACGCGGAGAGGGGGCTGGGTTGAGAATATGTTAATCGCTGTGCTAGTACATGGCATTATGACATGATCTGTAAAAGGAAATTTCTCTAAAAAATTTAACTCTAGCCTAGTCACATTTCGTTCATCTAGAAGAGGTATGAAGCAATTTCAGTTTTCATTTTCTCAGACGGTAGACTTTATATTTTTGCGGGGAGGAGGTGGGTCTCTGTATGAGGAAATGAACTAACCGGTTTGTTTGAACATGCTCCAAATTCATGCAAAGTTCTCGAAGTCCAAATGTTTTAAAAGTACTTTATAAATTATTTTTTCTATTTTATTTTTATTTCTAACTTTTGATTTTGAAATTTCAAAACATAAATGAAAGTTAAAATATTGTATAATGAACACCCTATGCCCACCACCAGGATTCAGTGGTTATAGTGATTTGGTTTTTGACTCCAATTAGGTAATTTTTTATGTGTGAAAGGTCCCTTTCAAAATCTGTTGGTTTTGGCTTGTTGTTCAGAATTTTCTAAAATAAGACTTTAACATTGACTTTTGTCTGTATGCAAAAAAAAAAAAAAAAGATGCATAGGAACTTTCATAAAAGTATCTTCAAAGTTAGGAAGTTGTTACACCTTGGTTCTAATGAAGTATTTCTATCTTTTGTGAATTTTATTTATCACTATCCTTTCATCTTGTTTTAGAGACTACTGAAAGTTGACAATTATGCTTTACTAAACATAAGATTTTGAGGTTAAAATCCTGGTTTGTAACTTACTCTAGCTGCTCCCAGGACAAAACCATCAGATGACTATCATATGGGACTGTTTTTCATTCTTTTGAATTCATTCCAATGTGCTTGTTGAGAGAGAGAAACATCTGAAAAGCAGAAGCCCATGTGACCTCTGCTGAAAGGGCCACCTGTTTGGGGCACCGTGACTGAACGGCGGCCACATTTGCTGGGTTGCCTTGGGTCCTTGGAGGTGACACTCGGCCTCCGTAGAGGTGTGTTTGGATATTTACAAATGGAAAGAATAATGCTGTATTCTGTCTGTCAGGCAACACAGTGAATGAATTGTGTAGTGCTTCTTAGAAGGGGGTTATCTAAGGTAACATAGCGGGCCGTTTTTAAGGCACTGACAAAAATATTATATATTTGAGAACGGTTGTTTTCAGTAAAGTGCCTAGAACAAAGTCTCACATGTGAAATGTGCTCAGAAAAGGTTCTATTCTCTTCCCGCTTCCAAGGCATCAGTTTTATCTGTAGGGTATGAAACTTTCTTTTTCTTATCTCATATTTAACTTTCAGCTAGAAAATTTTCTAGGTTGCTTCGATAGCATGAAAAAATATAATATATACAGTTAACACTTTCTTCTCTTTTATGTGTATTAACACATACAACTATATATAGTGGTATGTACATGTCATCAGTTTAAGGTAAGAAAGTAGGCATGGCTGTCTATAAAAAGTGTTTATAGGCAGACATACTTTTAAAACTAAAGCAGTGATAAAATTTTGTCCTTTGAGATTGTGGGTAAACTGTAGATCATAGTTTTAAAGTCTTTATTCTTGAGTAAAAATATTATTGATAAAAATCCAGAAAGGCTTGCTTTAGACTGATGCATCTATTGAAATATTTGAGTAGGAAGCAAATTAATTTGATTTGAACTTTTGTCAGTAAAGAGTTTGATAATTAAAATATATTAAATAGACCAATTATAGACAAGCCATATGTTATATTGTGAAAATTTACTTGTTACTTTATTTACCAAATCTCAGTTATTTGTAAATTCATAGGTATATAAGTGCACAAAAGCAGAACTTAAGATTTAAAAAAATTTTACTATACTTTCTGTCCTCGGGTTTATATATGTGATATTATAATGTCAGCCTTCTTGGCTGTAGTTTGACATAACTTATTATTATAAAGTTGAGTTTCTAGGTAGAGATAAGATGCTGTATAGTTGCAAAAGTAAATTAAAATTCAGTGTTTTCGACATTTAACAGTTTTATACAGTTGGAGAAAAGATATTAAGAATTAAAGTCCTAAGAGTAAATGTAGTAGGTAGAATAATGGCCCCCAGGATTAGGCCACATCCTAATCCTGGAAATCAGTGATTATGTTACCTTATGTGGCAAAAGGGACTTTATAGTTGTGATCAAGTTAAGGATCTTGGGACGAGAAGAATGTCTTGGATTATGCAGGTGGGCCAAGTATGACTACAGGCCACTCATGAGAGAAAGGCAGAGTGTCAGAGACCTAGAGAGATTGGAAAAGGCTGTTTCGAAGGTGGAGGAAGGGGTCTTAAGCCCCGGAAGGCAGGCAGTCCTTAGAAGATGGGAAGGACAAGGAACCCGATTCTCCCCCGGAGCCGTCAGAAGCCTGCAACCCTGCCGATGTCTTGACTGCAGCCCAGGGAAACCCATTTTGGACTCTTGCCCTCTAGAACTATAAGATTAGAAATTTGTGTCGTAGTACGCCACTAAGTTTCTGGTAATTTGTTGGAGGAGCAAGAGGAAACTAATACAGTCGGGAAGCAGATTTGTTGTAGGTATAACTGCATTTTTGATCAGGAAGGTCTAAACCTGCTTGTGACTCATGTCCTAGAGTGTCGATCCAAAGTTCTTATGAAATCTAGAAAAAAATAGTAATCTCGCTACCCAGGATTTTCTGAAGGCCTTAAAATTCATCATCTAGGAGGTGTTAGGTAAATTCAAAGATTAGTCATCATAATTATATTAGTAGGGGGAAATTAAGCCAGAATTTAAATCATGTGCACAGGATAATGATTTAATTTCCATATTTTAAAAAATGAAATATTATTTCTAAAAAGTAATTACATCTTGAAATCGTAATCCCCGATACTTAAGTACTCGCTTTTGATTTGTGACTCACCTGAAACCCTGTGATGAAGTAGACCTGCCCACCTTTCTGCTGGAGTACCAGTAATGCTAAGTTGAATTGCTAGAAGAATCCAGGGTCCGGCTGGCTGGAAGTCTCATCATCTGCAGAGCAGAGAGCTGACATCCACGGAGTACCTCTTCCCCAAAGTCTGAGCAGTGTGAAGCTATTTTTTTTACTTAAGGAGCTCTTTCCTGGAATGTTTCCTTAGGCCTCCATCTCCCCACTGTGATTTATACATTATCTTTCTCCTACCGTCTGGATGAGATGAGTCGTTGGAGGCCTTGTGGTTTGAAGAGTGGTGGTGCTCCCTGTCACCTGTCAGGAAGTTGCAGACCAGCATCGGCCATGGTTGCCGACCCGTGGCAAGATAACCACACGGTGCATGGGTACAGGCGGTCCTACCACTTCTATTTCTCTTTGGCTGCTTTTGGAGTAATAAAGTGAGTCTTCGTATTTTTCTAGAAGCTTTGACATGGAGATTTGCAAAGCCCGCAAATATTTTTTACTCGCTTTCATGAAGCCCTGGTAAGAAGCTTATTAGCATGGGCGTTGTCTTCTTAGTAGTTCATTGTGTACACATGTGGAGTCTGGAGCCCAACGGCCTAGGTTTGGATCCTGTCCCTGCCAGTGTGACCCCTGGCTGTGTGACCGTGAGCAGATTACTTTACCTCTCTGTGTGCCTGTTCTCTTAAGGGGGAATAGTGAGACTTCTATCCCTTAAGAGTGTTTGAGGATTGGATGAGTTAATGTGTGAATGACACCTAGAGTCATGTCTAGCACTTTTTAAATAAAATAGTGACTATAGATTTATTTGAATTATTTAATCTCGATCGCTTCCATGAGTTAGGGACTCTCCTCATCCCATTTTAGAGATGGAAACGATGGCGTACAGCTGTCGAGTGGAAAAGCCAAGGTGCGAACCTATGTCTGTCCAGCTCCGGAGGGGAGCCCGTAACCGCCGGAGCCCACTGCCGCATCCGCTGGCTTTCGAACCTTCAGTCACTCGTGATAGGGGGGTGCGGTATTACCACGTGTCAGTCTGGCTGGCGGATGAGGGTTCTAAGGCTGTCATTTATGAATGATGTCTGCCGTGAGTCCTAGAGCTGGGAGGGTGACTGCTCGGCGTGTTCTGCTCCGCAAGGTAAATGTCTTTCCCTGAGAGTTTACTGATCTCACCTTGTCTTCCTTATCAACAGGTGTGATTGGGCATGTAGCATCATTCGGAGACTAACTAATACATTCCAAAAGGAATTTTGAGAATGAGATTTTCATAATGAGGAAATACAGCCCATCTTTCTGAATATAATAAAACCCCCGAATGAGGTTCGGAAAACCTCAGAGTCCGCTGCTTCTTCCAGAAACCCAGAAATGCATGATGTGAGCATGTCCTTTGAGGAGCAGGATCTTCTTGTTCCTTTCTCCCAGAAATTTCTGTTGAAAAATTGAGTTCCTTGACCATCCGAACATCTCTAGCAGGAGGATCCCCTCCTCATTAGCCTCCGTACTTCTTGCTCATTATCTTTATAGGTCTGAAGGGAAGGAGTTGGGGCTACATGGACATTCTGGTAGCATTGTGATGTCTTTGTCTTCTTTAAGGAAGAAGTAAATACAGTGAAATACTGGGTTCTCTGGGGGAAGGGGCACACAAGAAGGAACGTCCCGTTCTACCAAGAGGGTCAGAGGAACTTCCTAAAGTAGGGATTACGTCGAGCTGTGTCTTTACCCCCGTTAGGTGTTAGGTAGCTGCAGTGAGGAAGGCTCAAAGGCACGAGGCAAAGGAGCAAGGCGAGTAGACACATGGGGGTGTAAAACCACCTCGGATTTTCTGGAAACTGCAGGTTGTTCAGTAGACAGAAGGTAAGTGGAGCGGTGGGCCAGATGGTTGGGAAACACTGGTGGTAAAAAGAGGCAAACTGAGGCAAGCAGGAGCCTTGCCATCGCACATTGTACATGCTGTCACGAGCCTGGGCTTTATTCCTCCAGCAATGGGATGATTTTTTAAAAACAGCTTTATTGAGGTGTAATTTCCTTCTCCTAAAATTCTCAAAGTGTGCAATTCAATACCTTTTTGGTATATTTAGAGTTGTGCAATCATCACCCCAACAGTTTTAGAGAATTCCCATCACCCCAAAAAGATCTTTCCTGCCCACGTGCAGTCAGTTCTCGCTCTGCGGATTTCCTAAGGCGTTTCGTTCACAGACTCTAGGAGCGTGGTGCGGATTTGAAGGAGATCAGCCCGGAGTCTGGGTCTCCTCCCCGCTCCCTCCCTTCCTTCCTCCCTTTTATCCTTTGAACCTTTAGTATGTTCCAGGACGTCCCAAGGGACCCCTTCTGGTCCCAGAGTAAATGTTACTCATAAACAGGGCTGTCACCTCCAGTGAGCATTTGTGTAGCTTAGCGTGACAAAACACTTCAGTTTCCTTTTTGTCTGCAGGAAACCACATTTCTGGAAATGGTTACCTATTAGGACAAAAAGATAATATTGGCCTGGCAGTCCTGAAAAGGACGATTTAATCTCAAGACCTGTGCCATTCTCAAATTTGACAAAAGATTTTCATTGTTCACTGTGCCTATATTGTTTAGCTGTCAAACTGTCAAAATTTCTTTCTTTTTCTTTTTTTTTGTATTCTTCTTTTAATTAATAGAATAGTGAAGAGAACTGCTTCCCATATTTGAGAGTACATCTGTCTTAATAAAACCATTTAGGACTTTGGTATGTGGGAAAAGACATTAGCATTGATGTTTAATGAAAGCATTAAGCCGAGAAGACTCCTGCGTAATTGCAACTTAAAAAAAAAAAAACAACAAAAAAAAACCTCACAGATGTCTTTTACTATATAATTCTGGAAGAAAAAAAAAATTTCTCACCAAGTACAGCTTCAGTTTAGACTCAGTTCTGAACAATGAAACTTATTAATATTCAGGCCTACATATGCCATAATGTTCATCCCTAACATATTTTAAAGAAAATCTTTAAAACAAACAGACACATGGAACCAAGTTCTGCATTATTCCACTGTCTCATTGTCTAGTTTATAAAGACCTTGGCCTTTAGGCTATTGATTATCATACTGCTTCCATACTTAATAGTAAAACAGACTCTACAGACTCTTGAGCCGGAATCCTTGAGTTGGGGTCCTGGGCAGTGCCCCTCACTAGCTGTGTGACCCTGAACAAGTTAATAAGGATAATCATAATTACCTAATAAGGATGTTTTGAGAATTGAATGGGGGTAATATTGGTCAAGGTGCTCACAAGTGGCTGACACATTATAAGCAATGTATTGTATTATGCTTATGTCTATATAGACCTGTATTTGTATATTTATTTGGCAGAAATCAATTTGCATTCTCGGCATGCCAAGACTTTCTAGTGCATAATATTGTCGAACCTTTGTTTTTCTTATATTAACCCTATTACTTTTTTTGTCATTAGTTTTCAGAAATTTAATTATGACGTGTCTTAGTGTGGAATTCTTTGAGTTTTTTTTTCTGTTTGGGTTTCCCTCAGCTTCTTGAATTTATAGATTCGTCTTTCACCAGATTTGGGAAGTTTTCAGTGACTATTTCTCCAAATATGTTTTCAGCCCCTCTCTCTTTTCTCCTCGTGGAACTCACATGACATGACTTCTGGATCTGGTGTTGTTTTCTCACAGGTGTCTCTTTCTGCCATTCTGTCTTCAAGATCTCCTATTTTTTCCTCTCATTCATTCTGCTACTGAGCACTTCCAGTGAGTTTTTAAAATTGTAGCTATTGCATTTTAAGTTCTATAATTTCCATTTGGTTCTTTTTTATATCTTTTAATTTTTTTTTGTAAGCTTTTCTTGTTTCATTTGTTTCAAGTGAATTCGTAATTCCTTTATTAATAAAACGAAACACTTCTATGATGACTACTATAAAATCCTCATCAGGTAATTCTGGCATCGGAGCCATCTCAGTGTGGGCCTCTGTTGGTTTGCCCTTTCTCATTCAAGTTGTATTTTTCCTCGTTCTTGGTATGATCTCTGATCATACAGATTGCATCCCGGATATTTGGATATTATGTTAGGAGACTCTACTTTAGCAGACGGTTGTCTTGCTTAGATTTAGTGTCCTGGTCCTGGCCTACTTTTGTGGATGGTGATATTAATGATTTAGGTCTCAGAGCCGTGGCTGTGTTGTTCCGGTCAGCTTCGTTAGCGCGTTGCTGCCGGGGCTTCTCCTCAGTTCGTGGTGGTCAAGGCGCTTGGACCACGTGGCAGGGGATGGGAGGCGCCAGGCCTGCAGGGGTGGAAGCCTCTCTCTCCAGCGCACGTTGCCTGCAGCAGGCAGAGCTGTCGCTCAGCATTTGCTACCACAAGGGCAGAAGGTGCATCCTGCGTCTTCCTGGCACTGTCAAATTGGGAAGTGGGAGGTGCTAGACTTGTGAGGTCAAAGTGCTTCCTCTGGCTGCCCAGGGCTGGCTGGGCTCCCACACAGTCTTAGTCGGTGCTGCCTGCAGAGGGTGGGGATAGCACCTACCTGGGCTGTGTTCTGCTTCTGGGCCATGGTGCTGTTCCTTAGGTCTTGAGGGCCCCAGCCAGCTACCTTCCTCTTTTCCCCTTTTGGAGGCCTTTTATGATTGTTTGCTGTATTATTTAAGGGTTTTCAGTTGTACTTAGCAGGGAGGAGTGGGAACTGGAGTCTGTGCCATCTTGTCTGGAACCAGACAATCCCATGACTTTTTCCCAAATATCCTGGAACCAAGATGGAGGGATTACAGTCAGACTTCTCTTGCACATCACAATAAGAGTTACTCTCCTGCCTTACATGTTTGTAGCACTTTCTTGACATTATCATCTCTTTCGGTCCCTAAAGCAGGTCTATGAAGTAGCAAAACTAGTACCGTCTCTAGCATACCCCACGTCACAGAGGATGACATCCAGGCCCAGGGAAAGGAAGGGACTTTTGTTCAGTCATACCACTTGCAGGAGGGGGCAGCAGGGCTGGGCCTGAGACCAGGATTTTGGTTGTAGTCTGCTCCTGGCCCAGGGCATCCACGTGCAGTGGCCCTGTCTTCGTCTCTGCAGTTCTGTAGAATTGGAGCCTTTTGCCATGAAGGGTCTGCGGGTGGATTAGTCAGCTCAGCCCGCAGCTTAGTCAGCTCTGCCACGATGAAATAGCATGCAGGCCAGGGGGCTTACACAACAGGACGTTGTTTTCTTAGAGCCCTGAAGGCTGCAGTCCAAGGTCAAGGTTCAGCAGTGTTGGTGTTCTCGGAGGCCTGTCCCCTTGGCGTGTGGATGGTCGCCTCTTGCTGCCGCTTCTCACCGTCATCCCTCTGGGCATTGCGCCCCTGGCGTCTCTCCGTGTCCTAATCTCTTGCAAGGACTCTAGTCAGGTTGGATTAGGGCCCACATCAACTGCTCCATTTCATCTAAATCTCCTCTTTAAATGTCTCATCTCCAAATGTAGCCACAGTGTGACACTGGGGGTTGGGACTTCAACATATGAATTTCGAGGGAACACAATTCGGCCCGTTGTGGAGGGGTACCATGCGGACTTTGACGATCTCTGAACTACCGGCCACCCCATTCCCGTCGGCGACGGGCTGTTCTGCAGTAAGAACCGGGCGGAGGGGAGCATCGGTTTAAGTGTTTTACCTTCTCTTTTCCCCCTTTCGCGTGGAGCGATTCGGCCTAACGTCACCTTGGTCCGACTAGTCACCTGTTCTTCCTCTGCAAGCCTCTTTTCCAGTTTAGGGCGCTAGGACGTACGGCCTGGACTCTGCTGTTGATGAGCTCTGTGACTTTTGCTTATGAGTGGGACTGAGTAGTTTTAGAAAGGAAGGGGTGGAATCAACCCCATGCCTGTGTGTTCCTTCCCAATTGAAACAATTCCATGATTTTATTGACATCTCCATGCCAGCCACATTTGCGGTTTTTCTCCTTGTGGCTTGGCTTGGTACCATCATTCAAGTTTATCTGCTACTCTTTGCAAAATGTAAATGACTTCTGTGAAAAAGATATAGGTCAAAGTTAACAGGCTCATTTTAAGTCACTAATACAGCACTCTGACGAAGGGCAGCCTTTGTTAAATTGCTCGCGCTGACAGTAGTGAACACCATGGAGCAAGGGCTGTATGCCCGATAGAGAGCCTCCTGTGCGGCTGACTGCAATGAGTCTGGCATGGACAGTGCCGAGGTAGACGGGAAGGGGAGCTCTGCGAGGTCAGGGTGGAGTCCCGTGGAGCACCTTTTCGAATGACGCAACAGAAAACTGATGTAGCAGCTGGGGCTGGGGACAAGGCGAGGGCCGAGCTGATTGTCTAGTTGAAGCACAGGGGTGCCAAGTGGAGCCACAAGCTGGGCTCTCCGAGCGGGTGCAAACCAGGCGGGCCTGATGGCCGTAGGGTGTTCCCAATAAGAAGCACTTTTATAAACCATCACTTAATCCACGGTGGAACACCCTAGCATCTGGGGCAAAACCCAGCAGCTGTGTGGCTGTGGCGTGCGGTGTACAGGGTGGGAAATGGGTAAAAGTTCTGGATCCAGCTGACATTGCAGCTGGGAATTCAGACTGGCAGAATATAATTACCGAAAGTGGCAAGCCGCCAGGTTCCCGGAGCTCATGCTCTGTGCCTCCTTTGCCAGCTTGAAGCTTGTTGATGACCAGCAATTGTTTCAAGACCACTGTTTTATCGCTCCATTGCAAAATGGGAAATCTGCAATGATTCACTAATAATGTGGGGTCATGTATAAAATTGCTTCAAATCATCAAAACTGATTACAGTCCTGCGAAACACTGGGGCGCATTACCTCGTACGTTTCATCTAATGCGCCTGAGCTTCTCCCAACAAAACTGTGCACCAAAACAAAAGCTATAAAAAGATCCGCAGAAACAGCAAAAAGGAAACAGTGAAGCAAACATAAATTTGAGTCTTTGAAAACATACAATACGCCTCTTTTGGATATTACATCCAGTATCCCTTGTGCTCGGAGGGTACAAATAAATGCCCATATAATTACTCTTTAACTGAGTAATTACACGCTTATTCATGCCCCATGGATTGGTTAGCAATTACACTTGGAATAGCTAGGGGGGAAAAATGAGACCTGCTAAAGTGGCTTCTGTCAAGTGCTAACTGAACGTGGTTGGAAATGATGGTTTGAAAAATGGTTCTGGTGGTATTTTGATAATGGTGGTTTGCACAGTTTGAGTTTATGATAAGCAGTTTTCAGAAGGACTGAGAAAAACTATTCTGGCTAGAGTTTGGGAGCTTTCTCCAAGATTCTACGAAGAGTCTTGGTCTTTCTTTTTCTCAGAATAAAGTCAGATTGACATTTCTCGGTGAACAAGTCGAGTTGTAGTTGATGCTGCATACAGGGCTGGGTTGAGACCAATGTTTTTTGACGTTGTCAAAATAAATCACTAAATGCATCCCTAAGCCTGTGTATAGACGACTCAGTCATGCTGTAATTACTCCAGCTCTCCGTTTTCAAGTTGTAAAATAAGGGGAATGTACCTTCCTCGGAAGGTCATTGCCAGGGAGACCCTGTAAAGTGTTGAACTGGGTGCCACGCACATAGGAAACGCTCGACAGTGATTCATTCTCTTCCAATCTCCACTTCGGGCATCTTCTTTCCAGGTGCACATCAGAGGGGGAGGAATGTGGTCTGCGGCCCCGTGTGGCCAGGATGCTTTCCTCCCCAGGGGAGGCGGGTGCTTTACGAAGCCTTTCCTCCTCATTCTTTCGAGAGCGCTAATCAAGACACTAGTTTAGATCTAGCGATGTGGTTTGAGGGAAGTGACTAGATAGAAATTCAATTCTGGGAGCAGAGTTCCTTGAAGATGGATAGTTTTACAAGGTGTTTATTCAACTTTGCAATTTTCCTTACTTAGGGAAGGTAAAATTGCAGTAAATTCTTCATCAAAAAAAGGAGATGTGTGTCCAAAACAATTGAATCAATTAAGACTCAAGGAAGATGGCAGCCCACATTTTTTTAGTCTCCCACATCTTAGAGACACGTTTCAGCCCTGAGAAGCAATTTTGTAGACCTGTTGCCCCCTTCCTGCTTCTCCCGGGGGTTTTTCAGGAAGAGTGTTGTTGACCGTCTTCACTGTTTGAGGAGCTACAGTGTTAGAATTTAGTGGGTCATCGGAGCTCACCATAAAGATGTTATTCTGGTTGTATATTAAAGAAGTCTCCGTGTTTATATTGGCTTCTCATCTGCTAACTGTTCACTGACTCAATGACAATATAAGCTTGTTTATTTTGGTGGCACCCTTTTGGCTACCTCGACTCTCTAGATAATTTCTTTCTTTTCTTTCTTAACACCTAGCGTGGACGAAGTCATGTTACACCATTTAGTATGTACTATCTCCTGGGTGCTAACAGATTTCCATACATGAGCTTCCACCCTCCCGACCCTTTGTAAACTCTTTCATATCTAGGTCGGTGGTTATAGAATTCTTTTATAACCCACCAGCGTATAATTCAGTGCCAGACCAAGTCAATAACTAGGCGCTGAGTGATTTTTACTGCATTCTATACTTATTTCTGTTTCCTGCAAGGCAACCCACTCAGAGTAACTTTCAGTTACCCCTCCCTCCATCCGTACTCCCAGTTTTAATCTTTATTGGAAAGTCTCTTTTGGTCTTCTTCCCAAATGTAACGGATTACTCTCAAAATTATAGGGGATCCAGAATAAATATACAAGCAGTGGCGTAATTGGGAGAAAAGGATCGTAGTCATAATTACATCAAAACTAAATAATAAACTCAACAAGGTGTTGACAGAACTTATATGAAGAGCACTATAGTTCTTTACCGAGAGAAACTCTGAATATATTGGGAAATATTCCATGTTTCTGAATGGGAAGACTTCAGATTTTAAGATGGAAATAATTTTATCACTAAATAAATTCATAAACATATAGCAAATAAACAAGTGAATATATATTGAGCTATATAACCTAATAATGAATCGGCATGACATTTGGTCTTGGACATCTGTCATACCTTATTTTTATCTTTTTTTTTTTTTAAACAAGTTTTACGGTGAGATTAAATAAGATAATACTGTAAAATGCTTAGTAAGGTGTCTGGCATGTAGTGACTGATAGACGAGTATAGGCAGTTATTCTTATTTTGTTTTTATTATTACCTTTGTTACATACCTAGAGGTCTAAATAATGTTTATCTCTATCGTGAGCATCTGGCTTCTTTATTTCTTATTCGTATTTTCTAATTTTCCTAAAGCATCGATTTTGTAGTAAGAAGTAAACAAAAGTTGCTTTTAATCAGTAGAAAAAGGGAGAACCTGAAGATACCTTTAAGTCCATAAAGGGGCCACATGTCACAAGGGCATTGACCTGACAGTGGGCCCTGTCCTCAGAGCAGGGGACCTGGCTTTTCAGAAGACCCTCCATGTGTTCACATTTGGCCTGCGGCCTGTCTTGGTCCTCAGATTTTTGCTGCTGACAACCCCTTACTTAGCCAGCTTCTGGCCCGTGTGTGTGGGTTTTGATGTGAATAAAGATGGAGGGAACTTAGGTATCAAACTTGGATGTGGGGGGCTGAATCGTTTGGCTGAGACCAATCCTGGGAGACACGTGGGCATCTGGAGCCTCCACTGGTCTGCCGACCTCCCATGACCATCTCTGTCGGCCGTCTTCTCCTGCAGGGCCCACTGAGGATAACCACGCCATCTCTTCATTCTTCTGTCTCCAGCTGACGCCTGGCTAGAGTCTGTGACCAGAGAACTTTAAGGTTGCATCGTTTTAGTTCTAATTCTGTGTCTCCTTCGTCTTTCTCTGACCCCTCCAGCCCAGCCCCACCCCCTCTCTACCCCATCTCTAGGATTAGCAGTTGAAGCAGAAGTGAGTCACTTCTCTTTGAGTGGAAAGTGTGGCCCATTAAGCTTATCCATTGCAGGATTTATTTTGTCTTGACAGAACTGTCTTGAACTAGCAACCTTTGGTTTTTGATGGTTGCCCATAGCACCAAAGGACTCATTTTCCTGTGCAGACTCTTGGGGGCCTTTGACACTTGTTAGCCGAGGTGAACTTGCTTTGAAAGATGTTTGCACTTAACTGCTTCCAAGATAAAGACGCTTTAGGAGTAGCAACACTTCTGAAATATTATCTGGGCTCCTCTAATTCAAATTGGTTTACTTTCAGTAAAAGGCCTGAGAGGTCAGTGGGGACGAAATTCCTCTTTATTTTGTGCTATTTTGATGGAAAAGTGCTGGGAGGGTTTTGAACAGTTAGAAGCCAGAATTTGATTTCTAATTATGAAACTGGGCATTATGGATAGATAGACAATATATCAGGAATTTTCTTTTGACGATTAGTCTATATTTTCCAGAGATTGCTGGCTATGTTTTTGTCTCTTAGATCTGAAATTTGAAGTGTCTGTGGCTTATGGATCATCTTAGCAGCATGAAGCAGGGGTCGTTAACTCATTTTATTAACTCAATTTATTGATAAGGGCAAAAAGAGAGAAAATGATTTCTGGAATTAATTTTTATAGGTGTTGGTTTTTGCTTGAGTTAGGGTGAACTGATATACATATTTCATATATTCATGTACATATCGTTCATGTACGTGTATATTTTATGCAACATATATGTACGTGTAGACATGTCTGTATATGGGGAAATTGCAGCAGATCCCAGCATGATCCACTATAGAACTATATGGGGCAACTGGAAGGGTAATTTCTCAGTTTAATTAACCAGTTTCTCTACTACCTATGATTTTATACAATACAAGTCTCTTGTCCCATTTCGTCCGAGCGTTCTTATCTGTCAAATGGGATTATTTGCTGTTTCCTTCAGAAGAATGAAGTAGGAATGAATGAGAGTGTGTATCCCACGCACTCTGAGACCACATATGAAACAGATATGAAGTATGCATTTAGAGCCACTTCATTCCTTTTAAAGAGAAGTTTTAATATTACACCTTATATATTTTACTAAATATATATAGAGTAATTTTATTGGTATACTCTAAACTCAATTACACATTCATGTGTGTATATACTTTATATAATATAGAGTATATATGAGATATATATGTATATATATGTGTGTGTATGTGTATGTATATACACAGGCTGTATGTAAAAGTGATTTAAGGCTAGTGAAGAGTTTTGGATACATTTGTGTTCTACTGGAAGGCTGTTCTTTTTTCTCCAAATGCTGACATTGTAAACTCAGCTGGATTAATTGTAGATCATTCATCTTTAAGGTTAATTAATTCGTCGCTTCTCTAGGCAAAGCAGTTCATGCCTATTGAAGAGGAAGTCACACTTACTTTACCATTTCTTAAGAGGGTGGCAGACAGAGAGTGTCAATTTGTTAGACAAAACTGAGAAAGGAGATGATAAAATTGAACCTACAGGTTTTGTTGTTGGGAAACGTGTGAAAAGGAGGAGCTCAAGAAAGTAGAAGTCGTATGCCTGACAAGGATCCGGGAGAGAAAAAGAAAGAAACAGCTCAGAACTTGAAGCATTTTGCAACATTTTGACAAATATACCTGATAAGATTTTGTAAAATCGCGTGGTCGCTCCCATGTTTTATTTTGGCGTGTAGATTTTATTTACTTTTTATTTTGAAATAATTGTAAACTCATGGAGAATTGCAGGAGTAGTGCCAAGAACTCCCATACACCCTTTATCTAGATTCCTTAATTGTTAACATTGTTAATAGTTTGCCAGTTTTGCTTCATCATTCATTATCTATCGTCTGTCTGTCTGTCTGTCTATCATCTATCTAGTTTTTTCTCTGAACCATCTGAGAGTTAAGTACTCTCTTACCCTTACATACTTCAGTGGACATTTCTGAAAAACAATGACATTTTCTAACATAGTCTCAGCACAATCATCAAAATCAGAAGTTTAACTGATAAAATACTGTTATCTTATTTACGGTTTTGTATTCAAATTTCACCACTTGTCTTTAGGCGTAGCATTTCCCTCTGGTCCAGGGCCACCTGTTGCATGAATCTGAAGCAGCCACTCCATCTTTCTTTGGTTTTACGACTGTGACATGTTGAAGAGTCAGGAATAGTGATTTTGCTGAATATCCCTCAATTTGGGTTTGTCAGAAATTTTCTCAGGATTAGATTCGGGTTGCACATCCTTGGTAGGCATGTCCCAGAGGTAATATCATGTCCTTTCTATGACACGTCAGAAGACACTGGATGCCAATTGCCCCATTACTGGTCTGTTAAATTTGATCACTTTATTAACATATTGTCCACTGGGTTTCTCCACTGGAATGCTACAATTTTAATTGTAGCAAGTTGAAAATTTTGATGTTATTTCTGGTGTATTGTAAATATTGATAATTTAAAATGAAACTTACATCACTCCTTAAAGTGCATGTAACAATATTTGATTTGATTTGATACTTAGTCATCTTATTTTTTTTTTAAAAAAAAAAAACAGGAAAATGGTTTTCTTTAGCAGTTGGAAACTCTATTTTCATTCTATCTCTCCTAGAGAACATTATCTTATGTTCGAACACCTCTTCTTGATCACCCTATCACGGAATCCTGAAAAAAGTACAAATATTATTAAACTAGATTTATTTTCAATCTCCTGTGACCATAAGTCTTTAAATATTAATTCCCCTCCCCTTGGGATTGGGTTACCTTTACAATTTATAGTTAGTATACAATTTATCAACAGTATTTGAATGAATTATAATTTCTTGAATAAGTAATTGTTGCAAATAGATAGTAAAGCTGGCAATTTACTTCTTAATAAAATAGGTAGATGTGGTTTTGGTGCTCTGATTAAACTAGGTGTTCGGAATGCCTATTTTGACTTGTCTTTTCATTCGTCACTGCTGAGGTTTTCATGGTGGGAAGGAGAACTGGAAGGGAGCCTGGGCTGTGGGGAGATCAGTTCTGGGAAAAAACTACACGTAGAAGTCAAGGATCTGGAAACTGATTTCCCAGGTGAATACCTCTCTGCTAGTTAACCTAACCCAAAGAGTTTTCTAGAATTCAAAAATGCCATGGAGTCATCTAGTCTGAGAGACAACTAATATGCCCAAATCATTCCAAGATCATAAACTTATGCATAGTTTTACTGAATGCGTCTGGGTGCACTGGCGTGAACAGTAAATTATTTTGTGGATTTCCTGAAACTGCAGGAAGATCATTAAGCCAGAACATTTATTGAATGACTATTATTTGTCAGGCGCTGTGGTTGGCACCTTTTAGGTATGCTTGATTTATAAAGATTGGGAGTTGCAAAATAGATAAATCAAGGCCGGGTGTTCAGATTGTAAAAGGGAACTTTGCAAAAAAAAAAAAATTAGCCATAGGGTTTCTGTAAATAATCAATACTCTCTCTTGTGTATTTAAATTGCTCGATTTGCAAAAAACTGTTCCTTAGGAATATTTTGACCATATGTCAGATACAACTCTATGCCTGAAGCGCATGTTTATAAAAGCTAAAACATGTTTAAATATGATCATAATTTTTAAAGGAAGCAGTTACAGATGTTGGTTGGAGGCTTATTTGGGTAAATTGATGAGTCCTGGAAAGATGTTTGAGCCCGAATGAGGAAATCGAGGTCAAGCCTTTCTTGTGTGTGTCATTTGGCTGTACTGTGGATGCAAGGTGAGGTGCCCTGTAGATGTTTGGATGAGAAAACCATGTTTGTACAAGGTTGGTTTTAAAACAATTTGCAGATCGGAAAAGGCATTTATGTAATCACTGCAGTATATTCAAGGTTTAAAACTCCCCCGTGGATGGAAACCCACAAACCACTGGCGTATAGCATTTGGATGGCAACTTGTTAAAAAAAAAAGAAAGAAAGAAAGAAAGAGAAAAAGTGCATCAGGTCCTGGTGGCCGCTCAGTGGTTTTGACAGGATGTGGACGCTGTTTCCTGCCTGCCCCGCCCTCAACGCCCCACTGCCGCCCGCAGTGACCAAAGCCACACCTGGGGCGTGACTCACTGAGGAAGTGCATTTTTGCCACGCTACTCAAGAAGGGCCCACAGGTGCATGTCCTGCTGCATGAAAGCTGTGCTAATGCGGCCAGTTGTTTTCCATTTTTAAAAAAGGACCGTGCTAGTAGGAAAAGGAAGAATTCTCTTGTTATTTATCTATCTATCTATCTATCTATCTATCTATCTATTTATTTATTGTGCAGAAAAACAGTTAAAATTTGCCAGCGAGGGCACAGTTCACTCCCCGCTGCCCCCTTGCTCTGTGTCTGGCCCGTGCCCACACTTCTGAGGCCACGCTCAGTGCCAGGTCCCCACCGCAGCCCTCGGTGTGCGTGCTGTTAGGAATCCCGTCTCACTGGTGAGGAAACTGAACCTCAGAGAGGTTCAACTCAGATCAGGGCTTTTATCCCTCAAGCGCTTAACCCCGGCAGCATTGCCACCAGAGGAAGACAGTGCAGACAGGAAGGAAGCTGCTGAGCCTGATGCCAGAGCGTCATGGAGCCGGGCAAGCGGGAATCCCTTGGCTGTGGCGTGGTAAATTAATATGTTCCTTCAGTGACCAAAGGAAAGTCAATCACTCGGGGCTTCAGTTTCCTTACTTTTAAAATGAGACAGTTGGACAGGATGCTATATAGACCTGGTAAGATTCTTTAAGTGCCCAAGTATATACTTCCGTCACTTAAGTGTCTAATCTGGAGTACTGGAGATGCTTATTGGGAATGGGGAATTTGGGGATTTTAAAACAATCAATTGCTTCATACTGACCCACCCCATTTTCTGCACTAGGACATTTGTGTCTTTGACCTTACTTTCTGGCAATTGTCTACTGAAGACCAAACTTTCTGACTTCTTGGTAGACTAGCTCATACGTAACTGACCATGTCAGCATTTTGTTTTGATTTGGGGGTGAGTAGCTTTCCCTGTGAGGGTAAAACTTGAGCCCTATTTCCTTACCTGCCAGAATAAGGAGGAGAAACACTTGCACAGGGGACCCACAGTTCTGCTTCAGCAGGAGGGATTTAATGACATGGGCACAGTCGACGGCAGTTTGCTAAATCATAAGTGACAAATGAGCAGCCACGTGAAATTGCGCATAACGTAATCCACCTGAGGGGCAGAGAGGATTGTCAGGATAAAGTCTCCTGCATCAGATCACGTTGTGGCTGTTTCCAGATGTGTTTCTAATCCATGACACTAAATAGATTCCTTGGCCAGAACTGTCGCCAGGTCTGTTGGGACAATGATTCTGCGTGTGCAGAAAGATAAGTATGAAACTGTTTGGGACCAAGGGAAACATCGTCTCTTCACATTTTGAGATGAGAGAACGAAACGTCAAAACAGAGGTAAAAAGTGTTATTGTCCTTTTACAAAAGAGGAGACTGAAGATTGATGAAAATTATTGACTTGTCCAGGGTCACCCAGAATCAGCATTCAAACTTACATCTATATGCTACACTATAGCTCCATTCTGATCACTTCCATCAAATAGTAGTAGTTTGGTATGATAAGCCAAGCTGCTACAAATAAATGGAGAAAAGAATAGCTAGATAAACTGTTTCAGTCAGCCAGAGGGAAGATTCTTGGCAACCTTCACAGTACATAAAAGCCAGGGATAGATCAGGGAATCAAATTGTTAGTTATAGAGTAGCAGACCCATTAAAAGACACATCAAAATGAAAAGCTGTATAATGCAAAGAAAACTAAACTAGCAAATTGGATTCGCTGGGTAACATTAGCTGCTGTAACAAGCACCAGACTCTCAATGGCTTAGCACGACTGAAAGGTACTTCCCTCACGTCCCCGCCCACGTGGGGGTGACCAGCCTTCCAGACGGTGAATTTGTGGCACCGCTTTTGAAACTTCTGCAGCCTCTGAAACCTGTGCATTCGGCCGGAGGCTAGGGAAAAAGAAGGGGCGGTCGCTCCTTAAGGTTCTTGGTCCTGAAGCGACACCTGTCACTTGTACTGAAGAACAATGCTGCGTTGGGGGGTGAGGGGCAGGGAGCATGCGCCTTGCGGGGAGCATCGGCCACTCGGCGATTGGGAAAGGCTGCCTCTGGCTGTGCACCCACCTCCCGGCAACAATGCTGCACTGGGGGGATGGGGGGGGGGGCGCACGGAGCGTGCGCCTTGCGGGGAGCATCGGCCACTCGGCTCCATGACCGGACCTGCTTTAGCCTCCTAAGCCCCACGTTCGTTAGTCCTGCTCACTTAGCATCGCAGAGGATGGAGCTGGAGGACGTGTTTGGAGCTAAGTATGAATGTAAAGGGGTGAATCCTTTACTATATTAATAAAATTCACCTATCATTTTCAATAACGAACTGCTTTTAGACTTCAGTTGATATTTTCTTCAGCCCAATATCTGTCGGTTAAAGGGAAACTGAACGCTTATCTGTGCAGGGTCCATCATTTGCGGCTCCTCTTCCTGGTTGCCAGTCAGCCGAGATATCTGTGTTCACCAAACAAAAGAGTTCCTGTTAGCTCCCAATGACACATAACTGTATTAATAAGGGAGGAATTATCAAACGAATCACTGTAACTGATATCACTAGAGCAATTGGAATGTATTTTCATGTCAGGGTTTGAAAAGATTCCAAGTTGTTGCCTGGCGAACCAGGGTGTTAAAAAGTTCTGCAGAGAAGTTGAGGCTGAGGACTAGCCATGTTTCAGGCATTGTGCAAGCGGACAGGGCCTCGGGGCTGGTTTGGCCAGCACTGGGTTTAGCCTCGCAGTCTTTGATGTGATTCTGAAAATACAGGTAAATCTCTCAATGTCGGCCATCACGTTTCTCCAGCATCACCTGTGTATCTTATTGCATTTTCTTTAGTAATAAAGCTGGAATGAACCTTTCCTGCATACCTAGTGTTTGGACTTGACCTCTCCTTGAGAATGTAGAACTGATACGTTGTATCTTGTCCCTGAAATGGCATTTTAAGCTCCCGGAGGGATTTACTATTGTGTATCTCTTACGATGACATCATTGCAATAGATGTTCAATTAATATTGTTGAGTAAATGCCAAGTTAAATTCCTAAAAGCTATTTGAGGATGAGGGCTATGAGAATATTTACCCCTGGTGACCCTACATGTAAGGGTCGGCACTACTGGGTGAAATTTACATGAGGACAGATCGTGTCGCTTTTCACATCTGAGTGTGTCAGCCGTCTTGGTGGATCGAATCCAGACAAGACCGCGCTTTGTCATTCCTGCCTCACTTCCCCAAATGAGTGGCTTCCGGGAAGAATGTGCTGGAGTTACTACCTAAATTTTTACATTACCCCTTACTAGTACAGCATCAGTTATTACCTATGAGACAAAAGGCAGCACCCATTCGTTTTAATACCCCTTAGATCAGTTTCAATTCATCCCATTTCTAGGTCATATTTCTTCCGGGGGATTCAAATGGGTTTGACATCATTCTGCCAGGTTCATGAATTATTGAGAGTCAAAACTTTGCAAAAAGTACTCTTCTCGGGGGCAACTATGGACAGCAGGAGGAAACTAAGTTTTGAAAAAAGGCTAGTGTAAGGATGTCAGTTGGGAGCTAGCAACCCTGAAACTGGTACCATCCCTGGAGAAGTTTGGAGGGTTCATGATCAGGTTGATACAAAACGCGATGCATGATACAATTTACAACTGAGTGTTTCCCTCCCAAGCTTTGAAACAAGGTATCCGCAGACTCCTCCTCAGCTGGGGTCTGTGTCGCCCACTGGGCTCCTAGTGAAGTGTCCTCAGGCTGCTCTTGAAGGGGAAGATGAGCTGTCCTTTTCTCTGTTCTTAGGAAGATGGTTAGCTGTCTTCAGACGTAAATGTAAAAAAGAAAATAAAACCCAGAAAGGTTATCTCCCTGCTCTCTATAGAGTCACATGAGTAGATAACTATTTCACAGATATGTGATTCTCAGTGTTACTAGAAGCATAATTCCTTTTTTTTTTTTTTTGGTACATCTTTGCTTTATACATTTTGCATATTTATTGCATGATTTTATCAAACAAAATCACTTAAAATGCCACTGAATCGTGATTCATAGTCTTCAGAGAACTTTTGCACATCGTCTAATTTGACTAGCACAGTATTCTGGTCAAATCATCTTATGATGATTATGATTTATAATCGCCATAAGATTACAGATGACAGACTCCTTGACCTAAGAAGGTAAGGGATGTGCCCAGGTCATTGGGTTAAGGAGTGAGAAAGAATAAATTAGAAGCCAGATTCCGTGACAACTTGCATTTTCCCAAAATGTCTGAAAGTCTTTGATTAGAAACGATTAACAGGAGGGCGGTGCTGGGAGAGCAACAAAATCCTTGACATTTATGTGTTAGTTTAGAGCACAGATATTATTTTGTACTTCCTCCCTGGACCTGTCAACTATATACTCTTTCATTAATTCTGGGAGCAAAGGGTATAATGCGGGTGACAGGGATGGCTGTAGCGGAAGGTGCCAAGAAAAAGATAAGTTCCCTTTCTGGACTGTCTAAAAATATTTTTTTCTGTGGCTTCATCTAAAAGATCTTCTCTGTCAGCTTCTAGCACAACATCTGCAAGTTTTGTACCTTTGGAATTTGTACTGTTATCTTTTGCAGGAAGATGAGCTGGTTCTAGAGGTAACGGACTTGACTTGAGGGTGGAGACGGTGGTGGAGGGCAGCTCTTCTCCGTCCCTCAGCTCCTCAGAGTTGCTGGGTTTCCCACCGCCCCCATGGAGGAGGCCCCTCTCGGCTGCCATCTTTGCTTGCCCACTGCCACTGCTGTTCAGAGTCATGCTCAGTGAGTTTAGACTACGGTCTTGCACACCTAGTAACGGCATTTCCAAAGGTTCAGGGTAGCCAGAGTCCAAGTCACCTTTGCTCCATGTGGAATATTCTGTGAACCTCGTGTCTCGGGAGGCTTCTCTGTGCTGGGGTGGACAGCTTAGGTAGGTGGCTGCCTAGTGTTTTTGAACCATCCCTGTTTCCACGGAGAAGATTGGTATTTTGCTTATTATCTGCCATATGTAGAAAGGGGGCTTTAGCTGGAATTAATTTCCTGTTTGAGATTACCCCTGAATTTGTGTGTGGATGTGTGAGGTGGAAGATGTATGTATGGTCTGTTCTTAAAAGGGGTTGGATGGCCGGGCCACAGGGACCCGGAGAGAGGGCAGGTAGTGGAAATGAGTTGATGGGTCTCTGTGGCTGGAGGGAGATGACCCAGTTTGGATTTTCAGGGTGAAACTGGGTGCACCTGCCCACAGGGAGCGACTGGGTTTCATTCATCTCGCCATCCCAAACCTTCGCAGAGTTAGTGCTCAGTAGACGAGGACCAGTGAGGGAGCAGATGTTCTCACAGGGCGGGTTTCTGCTCAGGTGACTGGATGTTGGCCTGATGCCCTCCAGGGGAGCTCTGAGTCTTGATTCTTCTTCTGAGGGTCTCGGGCGTCAGTCTCCATGGCATCTGTAGTTCCCCAGACTCCTTTGTCCCTGCCGTTTCTCCTCCTCCCACCCCTCCCTCTCCTCAGGCTCTCTAAGCCAGTAACACTGGTCTATTTGCATGTCCTTTAGGGCTCGATCCTTTGTCTGGACTTCAAGCTTTTGCCCGTATTTTCTCTTAGTCCAGAAGAAGGTGAATCAACAAATCTCTTGTGCACAGAACTGAGAAATCATTCAGGGGAAAAACCCAACGAGGTCTCTCCCATCTGCTCTCCCAGTACTGCCTTTGCTTTCTTCTCAGACAACAAGTCTGTATTCACCTGAGAGAAAGTCAGAGGAGAGAACACAGCCCCGGCAACCCCTCCCCTCCAGTACAGGGCGGATAGAGATGGTCAGGGCCAGAGGAGGCAGCTTGGCCCAGAAAGGTCATGGGATTTGGAGGAAGATAGAGGTGAGAGCAAATCCTGGCTTCGCTACTTCCTGGCAGGACCCCTGGGGAAAGAACATGATTCCTCTGACCCTCATTTGCTCCCTGAGAAGTGGATATAATTTTATTTCCCTCAGAAGGCAGTTATGACCATCAGAGAAAATACAGATGTAAAATTCCTGGCAGAGTATTTGACAAACAAATGGAAACTGTTATGAACATGATTAATAGTGACCACTCACTGCCCTGTAAGCCTAATTTCTGTCGGGCCCTTGGCCCTAGTCGGTCCATTTTAATGATTTAAAATTGAGACTCAGAACCACATCTGAGCTCTCAGGTCAGATAGGGAGACCTCAGGCTAAGTCACACCGAATGCTTGGTGACTCACCAAATGTTGTGGTGCGATCAAATCTAAGACCCACGGAGCCCATTGAGATGAATTGTGAGCCTTTATTAGCTGGCCAGCGACTGACTCTCTTCCACGCAGGGTTAGAAGAGATCAGCCCCGAGCATCCAGAGAGTATAGTTTAAAAAGCCCAAAACCCCCTCCAGCAAGCAAGCAGGTTTACAGAAGCAAAGGCTGGCTATTAGCATATCTTTACACTGGATAAGTACGCCCTTAACATTAGCATATCTTTGCACAGAATATCTCCTAAGCGGAAGTTGGCCATTTGAAAATTTTCCACCCTTAACAGGTTATGAGGCACTGGCCAAACAGGTTTACATATAAACCCAATGGGTATCGACTCATAAGCTAGTATGCTTTTATATTGATTGTGCTAATTGTATTTACTGGAGATTTTTTACATCACAAATATTTTCCTTCAAAGAGGTTGTGCTAGGAACATAAAGTAGTGTTAAGGCAAACCATTTTACACAGAGAAAGATGCCGCTGGAATAAAGGACAGGGATTACATTAATTAGTTGTTATTTTATGAATTTCACTTATCAGTAAAAATGTTAATGGACTAAGGCTAAGAATCTTAAGAGATTAATACCATAAACAGTTGATTCTTGTAGGTATGTTTTAAAAGATGGAATCATTTGGAAATTGGTATAATTCTCACAGCAGAGTTGTACATCAGATACAGCATCTTTTTTTCATGCTCTGAAAACCTATTAAGTCAGGGGAGTCCTACATTTGATGCTTTCTTAACATCGTGTCGAGCAGAAGATATAAGGATCTGAAGCCTCTTGGTAGAGACTGGGAGATACCAATTAACTTTCTTGAAAACACTATTCTTTCCAGATGATGGGAAAGCATAAAATGGAACAGTGCGTATTCAAGTGCCTTGAAAAAGTAAAATTCATTCATTTTAGTGTTAACCCGAAACAACTGTTTTCTTCTTCTTCTTCTTCTTCTTCTTCTTCTTCTTCTTCTTCTTCTTCTTCTTCTTCTCTTCTTCTTCTTCTTCTTCTTTCTTCTTCTTCTTCTTCTTCTTCTTCTTCTTCTTCTTCTTCTTCTTCTTCTTCTCTTCCTCTTCCTCTTCCTCTTCCTCTTCCTCTTCCTCTTCCTCTTCCTCTTCCTCTTCCTCTTCCTCTTCCTCTTCCTCTTCCTCTTCCTCTTCCTTTCCTCCTCCTCCTCCTCCTCCTCCTCCTCCTCCTCCTCCTCCTCCTCCTCCTCCTCCTCCTCCTCCTCCGCCTCCTTCTCCTCCTCCTCTTCCTCCGCCGCCGCTTCTTCCTCTTTTTTTTTTTTTTTTTTACATAACGGGCTCTATTGGCTGTGCTTAGCATAAAAACCTGTTATTTAGGTAGAAAGTTTTTAAAAATATGATAATTGATGTTGAAAAGCAAAAGGCCCCTGAGTTCTAGAAAATTAGTTAAGAAACTGTTCTTCATTGTCAGCATTTACCGTAGTGTCACTTTCAGGAATAAGTACTTGAGTGTTTACCCATCCAGGTTTTCATACGTTCAAAATATTGTATTGATACGTTGATGTATTTACTCTTTTATTGCATGAAAAGGCAAAACATCTAGCAAACTATTCAAATTTTTAGTGTTCTAACATGCCCCGACCTTTTAGAGGTTATTTTCTAAAATGTTAATAGGTTTGCATTCATATTTGCCATAGGTAGTCAACACACCTGGGTTCCACAAACATTTACTGGGTGACTGCTTTGTATTGGGATCTGATATAGGGGCTCTCCCATACTTCATTTTAACTAATTCCCAAGACAATACCATACATAGGCTTGAACATTAGCATTATAAATCTCCGAGTAGGAAAACGTTTGATATCATAGGCTAGTGAATGACTCACTGAAAAAGAAAAAATCATTTGAGGACACACAATAGAAAAATACATGAATGCTAGGCTGTAATTGTGTGCATGTGTACTTAAAGGCGTTTGTGTAGGATAAATATAATGCATTCGTCCATCATGAATATGAAACATAATATTCTGTTTACAAACTGCAATGTGTAATAAATAACAAGTATACTTGCATCTTACATTATTGCCTGTTGGAGAAGAATGGCCGCCTTGTACAGAGGTGGGCTGAGGTGGGCAGGAAGAGAGAGATTTGAGACAGAAGGCACAGAGCGTGAGCAAATGCACACATGGAAATCAGGGTTGGGGATGCTGACAGATGTAACCTGAATGCTTGCCAAACCGCTAATCATTTTACGAATACTCATTTTAGTCGAACATTTACAGTCCCAAGGTTTAAAATATTTGAACACGAGGTAAAATTATGAAAACATATGGTTCTTTGAAATCCCTTTTTTTCATTTTCAATGAAAATGATCTGTCTACTCTAGAAAATCGTGCTTGTGACTTAAACATTTTCGTTGTGATTATGAAATACGGAATGCAGATGTACATGGCAAAAAGAATTGCAGCGTGATGGAAACTGAGTTTCCTTCCACCGGAAAGGCACCTCACTCCCCAGAGATATGTCAGCCATTCCTTGTAGCAAAAGTTGTCCGCGTAACGATGCGCACATGCAAATATAAATAATTACAAAATGCAGAGACAAAGGAAAGATGCTATACACATGGTCATCTTTTCTTCCTTTTTTCTTTAAAAAAAATTTCCAAACATACTGTGCAGATTTTTCTCCTTCTTTTTAGCTTGCATGCAATTTTATTGTATGAAGGATCTAGTGTCTTAAGCAGTACCTCAGTGCAGGATAAACACTTAAATATTTGTGTACTTAATAAATTAAATAATTAATTTGACAATTTCTCCCACCGATGGAGAGGGCCATCTTACTACTATGAGACATATTCAAGGGGAAATAAAATTAATAACGAGGTTCAAGTCAGCATTACGAACCTTTACACCTTGCAGTCCACTTACTGCTCTGGTCCCAGTAATACTAAGTCACGCGCGCATACACACACACACACACACGCAAGTAAAGAAATGTCTGTTCTTAGCTGCTTCCAGCATATGGAGTAAATTTTTCTATAAGGTGATTTCTGTAAATATAGCTGATTGCTCCATGTATTTGGGGATTTCGCACTAATGTCCAAATTAGGACTGCTTTTTTCCTGCTTTTTTCCCTGAAAGCTCTTTGAGTCGTATTTTGCTTCTCACGTAGGTATGGCTCGTGCTTCGATCCATGATAGATCGCCTTTTCACTCATTTGTCTCCCATGTTTAATGTATTGTGGCGTTACGTGGAGTGCATATCAGCTGACTTGGCAAATGTAATCTGAATAAATTTGTCTTTAAAAAATGTACCATTAGGATATGAAACAGTTACAGGAGTCTAAGACTATTATTCTTTGCCTATGGTCTTATGCTTGAACTTTATTCTTTTGGATCATAAAATCATCGCGACAAAAGGAACACGTTGTCTCCATAGCGCCAACATTCCCTGCCACCTTCCCTCCCTCCCCCTCCCCCCCAGGAACGTGCAATGCTTTGGACCTTCTAGTTGGTTCCAGCAGCAGAACAGAATGTGGCGGGGGCCCATTTTCTTAAATGGGCGAGGTATCAGAGCAAACACTGTCATATTGTCCTCCCTCTGAATCCCGCTTATATCGCAACATGGGGTCCCCAAAAGGAAGGAGCAGGTGCTGGATTTGTGGAAGAAATGAGAAGGCTCTTTCTTTATATAGACCAGGTGCCTGTGGCTCTCATTGATTTGTTGATCAAAGCTGTCTGAAATGCTGCTAGGCAGAGATTTATCAGTGCCAGTCCTACACCTGCAGGTGACAAGCAGGTCTCCTCTGTCCCTTAGATCAGAATCCAAAGCTGATTGCATGGGAGGAATGGGAAATGCTTGTCAGTTCAGAAGAATCTTCTACTGAGCTTTACTGCAAAATAAAACGGGTCCCTTTATTTGTTTGGAGGGTAACCTTGTATTACATTTCTCTGATGAAAGTACCACAAATAAATAGTGCTAGTTGAGATGATGAGAACTCTCAACCTCAAGTTCCTATTGGCTTAAAACCAGAGCTACATAGAAACAATACCCTGAGTAATAGAAAAATGTTCACCTTAGGTGGTTAGGACTGTCCCCGCTGCTACTAGAGATACCTTTGATATGAATGCTGGACTTGGGTGGACCTCGCCGTGGCCAGATTCCACTTCTGGTCTCTTGAAGGTTTCTAGCTTTTCAATGTCTAAGCTTCTTGCAAGTACCGTAGGACACAAATACCTAGCTGACATAAACTATTTTCAATTATTTATAGGCCAAGTGTCATTTTAATTTTATATGATACTAGCTGACCTCTTCCGTATTACCCAGGAGAGAATCATTAACCATCATTAAATGGCTTCTGGCTGCTACTCACCCTGGACTCCAGAGCTTCTCTACTCTCTCTCCTCTTGAGACTCACCTGGTGGGCTTTAAAAATGCTGGTGCCTTGGGGCTACTTGTCCACCTGTATGTCCCCCTACCTCATCCCCATAGGCTCCAATTCACTTCATTTGGCTGGGATCTGGGCACCCACAGTCTTTACAGTCCTCCAAAGGATGCTAGTATGAGCCATTGTGCCTGAATCTGGCCTTGCAGCTCCAGTGGGAAGCAGCTCAGTCCGAAATCAGAGCATCAGCCCCTGGAATTATCGATGTGGGCTTTGTGTTTACAATCTCTGTAGGCTTTCTCTGTTTAGAGCCCCCCGAATGCCTGTTGCAGGGAGCTCCCTACAGTGCTTCGGCACCGGCTGCCCTGAGGACAGACGCCTTTGCCCAGGTCAATTCAACGGATGTCATTTGTGTGTTGACTCACAGCTTCCCAAATGTAGATTCCAGATTCGATGAAAACGCGCCGAGCTGACAGAGATCTCTTCGTGGAGAGGGAGAGACACAGAAAGAAAGAAGGGCAGAGGCTTTCAGTTCAGGAACTGAGGCCCCGCTTTCCCAGGAGTCATCATACCTTGTGCTGTCTTTCACATTTTTTCCGGGACTTTTGTAATGAATACACAAAACTCATTTTTGACTCCTCACTTTTATCTTAAAGATTAACATCCATTTTTTTTTCCTTTTTGTTTATAAACCACTGAGTGAATAATTTTATTTGCTTCTTCAACTGTTTCTCTAAGCATGGCTGTCAGCCTATACAATGTGAAAATGTTCTATAAACAGGATGCAGTTCATACATTTTGTCCACCCAAATCACTTTGTTATGTGTTTATTTGCTTCAAATACCCAAATGTAATTTGGTTAACTGTAAGAGAAAGATATGCCAGGGAAATTTTATGACAGACTGTGCTGAGATTAAAGCCTTTGGAATACGTTTTACCTCTAAAATATGCTGCTTAAAGAAAATAAACATTTCTACGTATTCATAAAAATCAGCATACAGGAAAGTTAGTAGGCTTACAGTCTCCAGATTGACATTTTTGTAATATAAATTCAGAATTAAAACTCTATAAAAACTGTATCACTATGCAAATGGTGGAGAAAGAAGACTATTAAATTATAAGCAAAATCTGACTCTAATTTCAGAGAGAATTCTTGCTCTGGGCAATGAGATTTTACATTTGAAAAGCTCAATTCCATTACTGTTTCTAGAACATTTCCCTGAGATTGTTAAATAGAGTCTACTCAAAATAATCTGAAGTATTTCTAAGAGGAGCCAAGGACATCACACAAGAAGGTATTTAAAGAAGAGTTAAATATTATCAATGCAGACTTCTTTTTTGTTCTTTGTGCCATGGAATTTCATAAGCACATTATGGTTGTATAATAAAGAAATGAAGAGGTGAACTTTGGAGGCTGACAGGATTTAGACTGTACCTCTACCACTTTGCAGTGTAACCTTGCAAAGAAGTTAAGAAATAACTTAAGAAATAACTTATTCCTTAAGTCATTTATCTCTGTCTCATTAAGCTAAGTTTCTTGAGATTTATCTCGTTCTTTTGTTTGGAACATATTTCCTAGTTTCTTCATTTTCCTCAACCGTGTGTTGGTTTCTGCGCCTTAGGTCAAACAGCCACCTTATTTCTTAACTTCTCTTCATTTCAGTTTTCTCATCTGTACAATGGGTGTGAATAATACGTATCTCATGCGGTGAGGATTAAATGAATTAATATACACAGAACACTTGGAAGAGTACCTGATACAAAATAAATGTTCAACAAATCATCATGATTTCAATAGTTAAATGTTATAATTATTAATAATAGAAGCAGTATTAATTCTGTTGATTTCATTGAGGAATGAAGAACAACCTCTCACCAAAAATATAATAAAACTGAAATTCTAGAATAAAATGGCTACATGGGAGGCTCCCGAGGCTCCATCCTCTCAATATACATCGAATACCCAGGTGTACATGGAACAGTTCTCTCTGAAAGAAATCCAGAAACTAGCCGAGTCACTGCTACACCTTAGATAACTTCAAAGATACCCACATAGAAGCGGACGGTAAAGGCTGAGACATTGTCTCACCATAAACCGTGTGTGATCAAGAGGGAACCCCACCCCCAACTCCCAGCTTCTTCCTAAGAAGGAAGTGTTCAGACCACACATCTGGCACCTCAGCTTTCAAAGCTACTATGAGAGGGATGGGCCCCCAAATCGCTCAGCTCCAAACCGCAGTGGGGCTCGAACTCATGAGTCCCACAGGATCCTAGCAAACGAAGAAGCAGTTTTTAACTAACTGATGTGCTCAGTGCAGCGGGAGATCGGAATGGCCATCGCCCAGTCTTTCTCTAGGAGTTAGACTGCAGACTTCACAAGCTGCTGCCTGCGGGGCTTGCTCCTAAATTAGCACACACCTCGGCAGTGACTGAGATCCCCCCGGATCCCCAAAGAGCTGGTGGGCACTGCCCTCACCTCCTCCATCCTCCTGGTTCTAACAGGAAAATGCAAAAATGCCAATTTTTCCCTGTTTCTCTGGAAGGGTTTTAAATGCTTAAGTTCTCAGCTGCTGCT
The DNA here is from genome assembly GCF_014176215.1 of Rousettus aegyptiacus. Taxonomy (NCBI): domain Eukaryota; kingdom Metazoa; phylum Chordata; class Mammalia; order Chiroptera; family Pteropodidae; genus Rousettus; species Rousettus aegyptiacus. The sequence goes on along the minus strand of NW_023416288.1, from coordinate 38,407,607 downwards.
CAGGGTCTAGGTGCTGACTGTCATCCTCATTTTTGACTCTGATGAGTCTTGTGGTTTGAGATGCAAATTGGAACTCAAGCTGCGCTGATTGAGGAAGGTCATCCCTGGCAAAGGTGGCTGTTTGACCTATGGCACAGAAACCAACACAAGCTTGAGGAAAATAAAGAAACTAGGGAATACCTTCCAAACAAAGAACAAGGTAAATCTTAAGAAACCTAGCTTAATGAAACAGAGATAAATGACTTAGGGAATAGAGTTCAAAATAACAGTAATAAAGGAGGTTACGGAGGTCAGGAAAGCCTTCTACAAACAAAGTGAGAAATGCAACAGAGATAGAAAATGTAAAAGCGTACTACACATCAGTTAAAGAGATGAAGACTACGATAATTGAAGTGAAATGGAGGGGTCCAACAGCAGACCAAGCGAAATCGAAGAAAGAAGGTGAGATGTTCTTTTATCGTGTTAATCTTTACTGCATCAACCTCATTCTTCAGCCACAGGGGACCATACTGTTTCCTCAGGTTGCGTGGGTTATGTGTTGACACTATGACTCGACTATTTCTGTTTTTTTTTTTTTCTGAGTGTCAGTCTCTATTTTTAATATCTTACTAAGACAATAAATAATTAGCCATATATTGAAATTTTAACTCTGTAAGCCCCACCCTAATATGATTTATTCATAGCAGTGTTGCTTATGATTATTATTTGCATATATAGCCTGATCCCCGGAAACGGAGAAGCAGGAAAGAGGAAAAAGCATGTCATTCACTTTATTTTATGTTAGTCTGTCCCACCTTAGAAATGAACCATTTCGTGTCAAATAGATTGAGATTGCAGTGGTACGCTCTGTAGTACAGTGGGGAATTCTGGCTGAAATACGGCAGAATAAAGGCATGGATTTACCTCTGCTCCTTCTTAAAACTTCCATAGAGCAACGAGGAAGACGTAACTGTACAAGAACAAAAGGGGAGAGGAAGTGACGGAAGACGAGGCGTTAACAAAAATTTGAAAGCTGAAAATGGCGTGAACTAGTGCTAACTGTCTTAACAGACTGGAGAAAGCAGAAAAGCCCTCAGGGATGGAAGGCAACAGGCAGGCTCGTCTCATTTTGGCAGCAGAACAACAGAAAAACTCAGGCACTGGGGCCCGCGACTAAGCTCTGAATGAGTGGTTCCCTCTTCACAGGGACACTTACGGCCCAAGGTCTCCTCTGCAACATGCACAGCTAAGCATCTCTCTCTCTCTTTTCCTTTCTCCCTCCCTCTCTCCCTCCATCCCTCTCTCCCTCTTCTGAGATAAAGGAAACATCACTTGAGTTTTCATGCATCTGTAGAGCTGACCTGGGCATCCATGCATGATATATACTTATACACAAATGAGTAATATTTTGCCTCAGAGTTGGCAGTTTGGTGCAAATTTTGTTTGTTTAGCATGGGGTATTCGATCTCCAAAACTCCAAAGCCAGAATGGGATACAATTGTGACACGTAATGTCCCTGTTTGCTTAACTTGACCGCAGCACAGAAACTACAGGTAAGGTTGGAGATTCTGATTAATATTTCATTGAAATCAATCACTGAAATAGAAAATGAATACTTTTAAAAAAATCAATAGCTACTCATGGATCAGTTTGATACACTAAATCAATATATGAATTTATATTCTAATTAAGGAGGTACAATCACCTTGACCTTTTGCAAGTCTCCTGGGGCTTAGTATTGGAAAGGCCTTCAACACTAAATATCTTCAGTCTTTGATGTATGTTTGGGGCTATGGGTAGCACTCGATATTATTTACTATAATATTATTATTTCCACAGGGTTTAAATTAGAGTGGTGACTTGAATCTAAACTATTCAGTAGATTATTTCTAGAGGCTTTCCCAGAACGCTAGGTATAGATATTTTTAACAGGTCATTTGGCGAGGCAAGCTCATAATCAAACATCGTGACTAAAGAGCAAGATCTTATTGATGAGTGTGGTTATTTGGAAGAAACCCGGTGAATTATAAAGAGTGGATCAGTAGCTTGCCAGGTCCTTAATGCAGATTTAATATAGTAATTTTGGGGGAAAGAACACTATTGATTGATTTCTGTGATTTTTCATGTGTTTCTCGTTAGGTCTGTTTTTTTGTTTTTCTTTGTTTTTCATTCGATTGCTATATGAAAAAGCAACTTATCCAAACCCTATATCAGGACAATTAATGTCATTCAGTAAGATATTTCTTCTGCAGATTTATTCACAGAGCCAGAGAATTAAACCTGCTCCACAAAGGCTTGGTTTTTGCAGTGTAATAAGCCGTAATGCTCAGAGACTCGTAGGTCTGACTCATTTATGCTTAAGTCAGCATGAGTTTGCTTTAAAGAGCAATGCTTATCTGTGACTGTTGCGTTGGTCAAAGGTCATAAAATCTTGAAAGTGCCTCCAAAACCTTAAAATAAAATGGATAACTATAAAAGTCTTCTTTTTCTTAAAAAGTAATCCCTGATATTTTAGCATGATCTAACATAACATATTTTCTGTTTGCAGAAAGAGAATTCTCCCTACCAAAATGAGCTCTCTGTTCACCCCATAGTTGTATTTGAGATGGACCCCAGGTCAGGACTGGGGTGTCGACTCGCTTGAGCTGCTGGGCCTTCCTAGGGCCACTTAAGTGTCTGTCCATACCCAGCAGTGGGATTCCTCCCGAGGTGGGCTATGAAGTGCACACTTCCGTCATGGGGCTTGGTAGCAAAATAACAAAGTCACGCTCCTCTCAGCATCAGATCAATACATTTCCCTTCCCTGGCCAAGTGTTGGAGAAAATTGGTCCAGTGGCTTTTCTAGAAAGGGATATGAATAAATGGGGCAGGAACGGATACGGTTATTCTAGGAGATATTATGGAGCAGCCTCTCAACATCATGCGTCGCGTGTATCACAATTTAATATAAAGTCACGTTTGGTTTATTATCTAGAATGTCCCACCCCCCAAAAAAAATTTTTTTAATAAAGTAAACTCTATGAGGCGGTGCTTTCACCAGGTGGGTTTCCTGTCGTGTCCTTACACCTGAAACAGAATCTGGCACTGGGCTGCTCGATCAATCCATGAGTGAAAAAACACTATCTAAGGTTCCCTATGCCCCGCCCTTGCCCACGGAGAAGTAAATTCACATAAAACACAAGGTCAGAGTGCCTGGATTGGTTCTCAATAAGGAGTGAATGAATGGTGCTTGGAGCCAGCACCGTAGGCTTCTTTCTGACTGTCTTGCGTTCCTGGCTCTTTTAATGACTTTATGTCCTTAAGGAAGCAATTTGATTACTATGGTCTTACTGTCCACAGTTGTATGATAGACATAAGATTTTTAGATATCTTTGTTAAACACTCAGTACTTCAGTTTTATTTGACAGCTAATTGTTGCCCAAGATATGCAAATCACTCTTCAGGTCTGAGGGGTTTTAAGAAGAAAAGTGATACAATTACATCCTCAGGGATCCTGAGGCTTCCTGGAGAAGTAGCAGTAACAGCAATATTAATACTAATAACACTTACAGAGCGTGTACTATCTGCCAAGTGCTGTCGTAAGTTTTTAAGTTTTATGTTCTTATGAAACTTATAAAATATCTGTTTTATATACTAATCTATAATTTAATCTTAGTGTCCTCTGGTGGATACCAACATTATTCCTCTTTTACGGATAAGGAAATCAAGACAGAAAAGTTGATAAAGACACGTAAGGCTAAGCAAGCCCAGAGGGAAATTCTCTGGATTCCAGTGAAATGTGAAGGATACGTGGATATTATTAATCCTTAAAATGTATAAGTAGTATCGGTCTAGGCTAGGTTTGTCAGTATCAAAACAGGAGGTTGGGACGATTTTCATGGTGAGATAACTTAGCAGGTGGCAGGGCTCGTGGGCAGACAGGGATTTTTAGGAAGCCATAGCAATATCCATCCAGCCAAGGTGGAAGGACTATAGAACTCAGCACTGGAACCTTGACTATTGGCAGCCCTGGGGAGCAGGGCCAAGCCTGGGTCTGGGGCTGCTGGGGAGCATCTAGGTTCAGCTATTTGACAAAGGTTGGGACGTGAAAGCACAACTCTCATTGGGTAAGGCAGGGTCTTATTAAAGAACACGGGCTCAGAGCCCACAGATCGCAGTCTACATAGCAATAAGGCTAGCTTTTGGTTATTTTGGGGGGGGGGTCCTTAAATCTTGTCCTGGGTAGCAAATAGATTAGTTCCAGGAGAATAATGGAATGAGTGAATATTTGAATGAATGAATGAATGAATGAACGAACATCATCTTGGTGAGGCTAAGTAGAGCCAAGTGAATTGGAGATACTTAGGGGCAGACAGACACATCATTGTCAAATAAATGGGTTTTCTGTGATAATGGATTTATTCTTGAGCAAACCCTCTCATAGCTTCAGAGGAATAGTGACCATCTTTCATAATTAACCCAGAGTCTTGTCTTTCAAACTCTTTTCAACTTTTGCTATTATAGATGCTAAAAGACAGAATTTAAAGTAGAAGAAAAAACTTGAGCTAACTATAAATTATATTTGTCTATGTGCCATGAGCATCTTTGACCAAAGTTGTTCTTGAGGCAATGTCTTTTGATGTATTTGGTAGCTTAGTATTCAACCTTTGTGATGATTGATGAAGACAGCTGATAATGGAGGAAAAAAGAATCAATTTGCTTACTCCACATGTCCCTGCCTTGTAAACATATATTTAGAGTGAGTTGACTGCAGCCAAAGTGAGAGGTATCATGTCAGGTTTGCTATTTGCTTTTACTAGGTTTCTCTTATCATCAGACACAGTGTAAGCATCCCTAGTTAACGCACATAGAAGCAAAGCATATGTTGACATTTGGATGTACATGGATCAGTTGGATGTGAATTGCTAAATTCTTCCTTGAACTTGTCATAAAGCTTTCCCTGTCAGCTTGTGCTTGTTTTTACACGTATAATCCAAACTATTACATTTGTCTTGATGTGATAGGGTTTTCCAATGATAATCTCTACATTCTCTAAAGTAAACTATATTTTAATTAAGATCTTGACCTTAGACTTATTTTATAGTTGTTTTGGAAATGTTTGTGTAATTGATTCATACTTGGTATAGAATCAACTTTGAATTTGACCTGTAAATCAGATTAGAGCTGCTTAAAAATCATTTGAGTGGTTTTGAGCCAATCCGAGTTATGTTTATGTGAATTTATTTTAGGTAGTATGTGCTTTTCTTTCTTTCTTTTTTTTATTTTTATTTTTTTTACCTTGGACCTAAACCAGACTAATTGTAGGGCATGTCAGTGAGAAGGAATGAGGATAATTGCTATTTTAAAAATATAACCGTTGTGGATTTAACTGGTGTACAACCCCTGAAGTGTAGGCAGAAGGTAATAAGCTGAAGGGAGACCAATGAAGTAGACTGTCTGGGTTCTTCTAAAAAACGTCGCTCTTTGTGCTCATGTACAGAGATGGCCAACCAGAACACATCCTGCTTGATAGGGAGGCCGAACTGATTTTATGAGGCCAAGATTGGAGAACTCTGTGTAGACAAATGCCATTTTGCTTTAAAAGGGACCGAATGCCATTTCTTGAACTCGCTCTAGACTTTTCTCATCTTGGTCCCAGACGACAGATCCCAGACTTAATTCAGTCACTGGGGTTGCCTTTAAACATCAAGTCACCTCCATGCTGCTCACACTATTCAAATTCTGGTGTCTCCCATCTGCTCTTCCCATGTTTGTCTGCAGTCACATCTCTAACTGGACACCTGCTGCCTTGTTTCCACCCTCTGACTCCAGGTTCTGGCTTTGCTTTTCTGGCCCAATGTTGATTGTTACCAGTAGCCTCCCTCCTCCTGCATGACACAACTTGGCCACACCTTATTATTTATGGTATTCCCTCCCACTCCCCAGTTTACCTCCTAATAAAATGGAGCTAGACATAACTGCTGCAAAGCATCGGCTTTTACCCTGGGGATTGCTTTTCCTTTAAGCAGTATTAAAGTTTCATTAAAAATTTTTCATTGAAAATTCATATTATTAGCTGTGTACCACATAGAAAGCTAAAGTGAAAGTCGAAAATAGGGCTTCTGAGTTGTAAATAGTGTGGGACAAAGTGTAGCCCCAAATGTATGCATTCTTCAACTGTGATGATGCTGACGAACCCTTTCCACCACCCCTTTTTAGGGGAGAAAGCTGAAATCCAGGATGTTTGTGTCCTCAGATTTATGTGATAAGTAAGCAGAGCTGGGAAGATCTCTCGCTTCCTGAACTCCAGGGTCTCGTGATCACCAGAACTACAGGTTGAAATATAAAACATTTGGTTTAGCAACCACTTGGGGTAAAGAAACTAAAAATCAACTCCAACATAGACAAATGCTTGAGTGCTAATCTCTGAAACATATTCATCCTCAGTGATTATCTGTTAAGTGTGTTTCTGTGAGTGAAAATAAAACATATTTTCTATATGATTTCTAGGCAGCTAACGCTGTTGTTTTTCTTCAAAACAGCCCTACTGGACCCATCCCACTGTCTTACAGAGAAGTAACTCCCTGTCTTTAAGACCAAAACAATTTTTTTGTTATCTGTTTTTTAATATATCACTATATGAAAATAGTACTTCCTCGCCCAAAGCAAATTTCATGTTAGAAATATATGTTTACCCAAATAGAAAGACATCAGTGTGTCAAGTCAAAATATTCTAAGACCATAAGATTAACTAGATTTGAAATAAAGTTCTTTCTCCTCGTCTGTTGTTTGGGAATTAATAGATTTTATTAATTTTTTTTATCCTCCTCCTGACCATGATGATTTAAATATATATATCTTTTCATCTGTAAATATCACTTTTACCTCCCTGGAAACCAGTGTAATATAACTTTTGATTAAAAGAAAACTAATACATCAAATTTAATGCCACCTGCCTGAACATGGACAACAGAGGGAATAAAAAGCTCCTGTGACATTTTTTTATTTGTTTATTTTTGTACCTTACAATTTGATTATTTTATTTTATATCTTTAAATTTGCTTTGGACCTGGCACATCCTGGAATTTTCTATACTGACCAGACTGTTCTGCTACAGGTAGTCAAGTTCAAATGCAGTTGCCTTTCACATATACCCACTTTTGTTTAACAACTATAAGGAGCCTGTTTCATTTTTTATGTTATACAGCATAATTATTTTTATTATAAATTTAATTAAATCAGGGTGTACCCAGCGTGTCCTCGGGGGTCACCTGTTCATCAAACTGCTCTTGTGTGTCATAGCCAAGTTCAATAGCTGTGGCCTTTAAGGTCGATCCATTTGTGTGTGCTGTCTTAGCAATCTTTGCTGCCTTGTCATCCCCTGCATTAAATTAAGAGCTGTCACCAGCATTAGAGACTTGTTCATTAGCCTGTTGATGCTTTCTGTGTTGGCCTGGTGAAAATAAGTGAGTCTTAGCATCGATAATATATACTTTGACCTGTTTAATAGGGTTTTGGAAAGATTAAACCGAGACAGTTCTTGGCACATGCATGGTCCTGTATGAGCTTTGAGGACGCTGGGGAATGAAGGAGGGAGATTTCCTATTGCTTCTTACCACTCAGTTCCCTCTTTGGCATTAATGTACCCCAAACGTTGTGGAAAGAATCTAAGAAATAAAGCACAAAAGAACAACCAGCAAAATCAACTCGTTCGTTTGTTCAATCAGTCATTCACTCATTTATTCACTTGAAAGACATTTTTTGAGAACCTACTGTGTGACAGTCACTGGAATTATAAAGATGAGTGACTTCGGGGTCATTATTAAAAATCTGCATATCTACATCTTGTTCTTTTTATAATTTATTTTTCAATGAAACGGTGGTTGGAACGCCTAGCTGTTGCTAAGTTTTAGATTGCTTCCACACCTTGTGTGTTTCTTGAGTAGAGGCTGATAAACTGACTAGAAGTACTATAACTATTAGTCATGTAAGAGTGCAAGAGTAATTGTATCAGTCGGGGTTCAACAAAAAAAATGGAGCCAGTAGGAGATATATGTTAAGGAACAAGCTTATCAAGTCTGCAGATGGGCTAGGTAAGTCCAAAATCTGCAGGAAAGGCTGTTGGGCAAAGGCCTGGAACTCTAAGGCAAGGTTGAAGCTACTGCTCATAGGCAGAATTTATTTTTTTCTCAGAAGCCTCCAGTTCTGCTTTTAAGGCCTTTCAACTGGTTCCTTCAGATTGTCTAACACAATCTCCTCCATTTCAAGCCTACTGTTTACAGACTTTAATCATATCTACAAAATACCTTCACAGCAACATCTAGGTTAGTGTTTGATTGATAACTGGGGACCCACTTAGCCCAGGTGACACATCAAAGAGACCATTACAGAAATGTTGAAAACAAACTGCTTTATTTTTTATTATTTTATTTTTTACCTCTGTCTACCTCCCCCTTCCCTGCTTCTATCTGGTAATCACTAATCCACTGTCCATGTCCGTGAGTCTCCGTTTGCTTGTCATGTTTGTTTGTCGCTTCGGTTTTATATCCCACATATGAGTGAAATCGTATGGTTTTCAACTTTTTCTGTCTGACTTATTTCACTTAGCACAATTATCTCAAGAGCAAACAAAAAAATTTATTTTAAACTGTGTATTTTAATGGATAAATAATGGCTAGAGTATCTCAGCCTACTATTAATTTTTAATAGTACTTTGATGTCACTTCAGTATTTGGGCTGTATTTACAAAACATCACAACAGTCAGTTGATAGATTCAGTGAAATGGAAAAATATAGATATGTTTTTGTATCCATTTAGTTAATTTATAAACTAAGATTTAAAATGCGTAAGTAGTTGTATCACCGTTTCGAGGACACAATTTCTGGCTGCTAATATTTCTCTTCATCACTGTGGCTCATTCATTGTATGGTAATGTCCGTGATACTGGACGTGGTCTTTGGGATCTCATTTTAACTTGGGAAATATACAAACTGAAATATAAGAATATTCTATCTCAAAGAAACTTGAGAGGCCGAATATGACTATGATCACGGTGTTTAGGTCATTGGAGTGTGTTTTACTCAGTTGTTTAGTCATTTGTTAAATCACCCAATCTGTATTATGTGTTGAATAGCATAATGGTTCAAAACATAGGCTATGATAAACGACTTCATAGATTTGTTTTGAAGTCATCCTGTGAAATCAGAGTGTTTACTTCTTGAGATCACGGGCCTGACTTACAGTGTTGGTATGTCTCGGCACGACGCGGGGACTGACAAAGGCATACGACCTGACCATAACAGCGCACCTTGATGTGCCCACTGATGGTGGATGTCCAGACACACTGGAATGAGAATACTTGGGTACTCTTACCGTGGAGGGGCATTTTGGCCATCTGCTGCCCACAGATATATTGAACTTTAGCAGCATCGTCAAAACTTGGCATTGAGATTAATGACACAGTAAAAGAGGAATTGTTTCATCACGAAGCAGCAATTAAAGAAGGAAAACTATATTGAACCTGTTCATGAAAAGTCAGGTCCATGACCTCAAGAGGTAAATTTAAGCGTCCTAAAGAAATTTCTGTTTTAGGGCGATATTACTAAATGATTGAATACCACTTTCTTAGAGATTTACCTATTGAGAGTCGTCAAATTAAATCAACGTGATAGGTTTCCTATAATTAAATCATTGTGTAGTTATTGGGTCTCTTTTTAACTTGGTCTTTAAACTAGTTCTTTACATCTTTCTCTTTTCTCCTTTATTTTTGGTGCACTCATTTATTTCTCCCGTGAGGTTTTATTTTGCTCTGGCTATTTGGCTGCATATAAATACTCTTGACTTGTAGGAGTAATTTTCGCGTGTTCCTAGTTGATTTCTGACATCAGAAGTACATGACTCTGTCAAGTGTATTTCCAAAGAACTTGTGCACAGAAGAGTTAACTTACTTTATGGATGCTTTCATATAAGAGATATTTTTTCCAGCTATGTATAATAAATCTACTATATCTTTAGATTATTTTTTTATATTCGCAGATTTTATTATTTTTTATTAGATTACTTTTTGCCCACAAATAAATTGCCTGTCAGTGAGTTGCAATGCATTAACTGTCAATGAAGAATAAAAAGAAAGGGAAGAATATAAAGTTATAAATAGATGTGTAAATATCATTATCCTAACAACAGGAGACTTATTATAGTCTTGTTTGTGGGGCATGTGATTACATTTTCATCATGGTTCACAGGCAGAACAGCTTCCCACCAGCTCATGTAACCCTTCTTGTTAGGCTCATGTTCCATAAAATGGGACTCAAATACTTGCTTCTCATAAAGTTTAACAGGTTATAATGTATTAAGTACCTTTTATTCTTGTTGATTTTTCTCAGAGCAAGAATGAGGCATCCAAGTCATATTATATATGGGCATCCTCATGTCTGCATTCCTGTGGCCCAACCCTTCCTTCCTTTCCAGAACATACAGACCTCTATAGATAGGATTGACTGTGAGTCTACCTGTAAGCTTGGAACTTCCCACCCTTTCAGGTTAGTTCTGACTACACACACACACACACACACACTCACACAACATACTACCTATCAGGAGGTAGTTGGCTCATTCTGAAAGTCTGTTCTTGCTCTTCAGTTTAATTATTATTATTATTATTATTTATTATCATTATTATAATTATGCCTTGCATTGTAGTTATTTTTATACCTACCAGAGTACCTGGAGCAAAGTACACACACACAAATACACACTCACAGCAGGTAGGAGGGTTTAAAAGCACTGTGCTAACCTCTCTACATGCATTATTTTACATAATCATCACCAAAACCTCTGAAGTGGATACCCTTATCATTGCTTTTTTACCAAAGAAGTGGAAATATTAGAAATTTGGAAAACTTATTCAATGTCATACAGATGGCCAGCTTTGGAACAGAACTTTGTGCTATGAAGGCCACATGCAAGCCTGCGAGGCTATTCTTTCTCTTGTTCACTCTCTGTTGCATGAATGAATGTCTTCTTCACTCACCTGGAAGCTTCTTGCATCTTTTAAAGCTCATACCGTACCTGCAATGGACTTAGCAGCAGCAAATGCTATTGACTCAACAGTGCACTTGGCCAGCAGCATGGGTTTCTATGTCAAGACCATCACACAGACAGTATATTTCATTGTAGAGCTAACTTATTTAAAGCAAAGGCAAAGACAAGATTCACAGATTGACTGTCCTCTGAGTATAGGCTCCTTCTTCTGTAATACAAGAAGTTAACACGCTCTTGAGAATTATTAAGAAAAGTTGATATTTAAAAGATAAGAACTAATTAGAATCTCATGATAGTAACACTTTAAAAAGCACCTGGAGATACTGGAAGAGTTTCGTGAGAATGAGTGTGATGATTAAAGGTGTTAAGTGTGGGTGTTTACTGAGGAAATGACTTGGGAATATTTAACATAAAGAGGAGAAGATAATGTTTGGATAATAAGTTCAAACATAGGAAGATTGAGAGAAACCCATTTTGTATTCTGTTTATGCACAAAAGAAAATGTACTTAAAGTAAAAAGTTTGGTTTGGCATTTATTATTCATCCGACATATTTACTTAATTTCCACTATGATCATAGCATTATAATGGAAGTTTCAACCCCGAAAACATTAAAAGAAAATAAAAAATCATAAACATTGAGTTATATAGTTCCCGCTGTCCAATTGAAGTGGCAGATTGTGTTCTGGCTCTAAAATGTAGAAGGAATTTATTACAGATGCTTGCATAACAAGCATAATTTTGCCAGAAAAAGGCATAATTTTTCAAATAGACATTTTCATCTCTAAAAATTTTCTAAAAATAGGTAGCATAGCATTTTATCTTAATTTAGTTTTTTTTTTTTTTTTTTTTTAAGAAAGTCAAAATAACCAAGTCCTGGTCTACTGATAGCTGATTATATGTTATAGTGATAATACTTAGCTAATCTATAAGAATAGAGATATTCTGTCTTATTTGTATGTCTGAAACCAAATGGTTTCATTGGGTCTAGAATAATGTGTAGCACATTGGCAGTCTTTAAATATTTTTTAAACTAAATGGAGCCAATCATTTGATATCTGTTAGCTTGTCATTAATATGAGACCAAGGTTCATGTCAGATTCTTTTGTTTTCTCCAGTGTCTAACCTAGTATCTAGCCTACAGTAAGTATGTTCATCCAGTGTATAAAAGAATAATAAAAAAAAAGTTTTAGCATAGCTTTGTACCAGAGTTTCAACTGAGTAATAATTAGGTAATACATTTAATTACGGTTTAGGATGCTCCTAATTTATGATGATAAAATGATCTCCTCAACAAATATGGCCAGTTGACAGAGCATCCAAGCCATTTCCATAAACCATTAAAGTTAATTAGTTACAGGCATGAACCATAGAGGATGGGGTGCATAATTTACTGTTAAAATACAAATTTTACTCACTTCAGTTGAGATGGGAGTTTTAATGAGGTCTTTACTGAGTTGATTCTCAGAGGCATGATGGAAAGTCTGTGAATGTTGGAAAAAATTCTTATTCTTAGCTATTTCTGATGAGTTGAAGTAATATTTAGCAGTGACCAGTAGGAGAATAATTATACATAAAACCTGCTTGCTTCATATCTTTATATTTATATGTCTGGACACACTGAATTTAAATTTTTTTAAATAGTGAGTAGAGATGTGATATCTCCATTCAGGAGAATCTGAAGAATCTATAAAATTAACAGTTGTCATAGGACGTTAAATTTAAGAGCGATTTTTTAAATTGTATGTAGATTGTGTGTGTGTGTGTGTGTGTGTGTGTGTGTGTGTCTGCAAGTATAAAAAGGAAAACCAAGATTGAAGAACAGAATAAGTTTAAGAGAGAAATGACCATTTCCTATTTTATCTCAATCTTATTTATCTCAATGATAGAGATAACCCAAGAAGAAGTGATTGTTAAATCAGCATTAATGCTGGCCTTTTGATTAAAATTGTAAATGTAATTTCCTTGATGTTCCGTAGGCAGCCGTAAAACTTCATTAGATTGTAATAATGAATGAGTTTGTCCATTTGTTTTTCTGTTTTACTCGGGCTGCTCTCTTTGGCGAATTCTCCCTTAAGGAAACAGTCTTCCCATTCCATGCTCTCTCTTTGAAGCTTTTGCAAAAAAATGGACTATCCTGGTATTTAAATTCTTATAATTATTACACCATCAACAGGCTGACTAGAGCATCTAGTACTCAAAGACTGACAAGTTTTACAATGTATATTAATGCAGGAATTGATCTAAGAATCCGAGCTGGTGATATTTGAATTGAATTACAATTGACTGGGGTACTGACGTATGAAAACTTTGGTTGTTAGAATTCCTTACTGGTCGAATTAATTTATTCAGCTGTGTCTATAAGATTTTTTTTTCTTGTTTTTGTATTTTATGACATATTTGTAAAAATAGGAAATCTGACTCTAGTGCCTAGAAGGAAATAAAATAAAATTTGTTAAAAGTTTTAATCATCGCATATAGTTTTGGATATTTTTCTACATTCTATGGAAAGATTTGTTTTCATATTTAAAACAATTTTTTATAGCATCCCAGTATTTGTTCATTTTCTTTGTATATTTTCCCTAAAAAACATGTTTGTGTTTTTACTGATTTCAAAAATCTTTTAGAACTAATCCTGTTATGTTATAGATTTTTCTCACTTCAAAATACTACTTTAAGCCTTTACAATGATAAGTTTTTAGTTATTCATTTGATATATTGGTCTGTTACTTTTGTGCTTGTGAGCTTTAACGCCATGCTTAAAAAGCCTATTTCCACTCCCAATTTATACAAATGTATACCTTACACTTACTTTGAGTATTTGCCTGGATTCATTTTTCTGCATTTAAATCTTTAGTCATTTTGGAAAATATTTTTGTGTAAGGTACAAAAATAAGCATCTATCTTAATTCTTTTTACAGTTGCTTAACATATTTGTTATATACTATCTGTTTAATAACCTAAACTTTTCTTACTGTACCTAATCTTTTTTCTTGTTTTCCAGAAATTGTAACATTAAGAATAACATATTTCAGATAAGGAAGAATAAGCATTTGATAAGAGAATTTGCTGCATCAGTGTGATTAATAAAACAGATGTTTAATATAAATGGGTTGATTAATTAATAGTGTGATGAGAAAAGGAAATCAAATTTGAAATACATGGTGCCTATATTTAATATAGTAATGTGCACCTCAAAACATGTTAGAAGGGTAGATAACATGTTCAGTGTTCGTACCAGAAAACAAAACAAAACGAAACAAAACGGAGGGACATGAGGAAAGTCAGGGAGATGGTGTATCTATCTGTTGACTTGGTTGCAATGATGGTATCACAAGTATTTGCATATGTCCAAAGTCATCAAATTATAAACAGTAAATATGTGCAGTTCTCTTTATATCAATTACACATCAATAAAGCTGTTTAAAATTTAAAAAAAACCAAACAAACTACCGATTATATGAGTCTTTTTTTTTTTTTAGTTGAAGAGATAGCTAATGGCATTGCTTTTCTCCAATAAGAACAGATAACTAAGTTCTCGTTTTCCTTGGAACAGGTTTGTTGGCATGATTGATATTCTAAACCAGATAATCCTTTTTTGTACCGAGCTGTCCGAGCTGTCCTATGCATTATTGGATGTTTAGCAGCATCTCTGGCCTCTAATAAACTAGATTTCAGTAACACCCTCCTGTTACAATCAGAATATCTTCAAACATTACTAAATTTCCCATGGGATACAAAATCACTCCCTCTTGAGAACCACTGTCTGAGGATGAGACAATAATGATAGAATCATTCAAGAGTCATCTTAATCTAATGGAAGTCTTTGGGCAAAATAAAGTAGGTAATAGCTTAATCTGCTTCCTTTCACTTACTGAAGGAAACACAGACATGCTCATTCTAAAGGTTTATATACTGTTTTCATCACTCTCTTCTTCCCTGCCTCCATCCTTCCTTCACTCCCCTCTTTCCTCGATTCCCTATTTTACCTTGTTTCTTTATCTCTTCTTGGGCCCACTACCTTTCTCATAAATGACATAAATGATAGAAAGCTTCAGAATTGCCAGGCAGAGAAGCAGGGAGTACAGAAGGTGACTGTTTTACTGTTTTATATTAGAAACATAAATAACTTCCTTCAGTTAAAATAGCACTGAGATGGAGAAAGCCGTTCTAGTTAAGATGATCATCTTATCTCAAGTCATTTATTTCTCTCCTTTCTAAAATGTCCATTGGAAATCTAAGGAATAAAAAAACAAGAAAAAATACATATCTGTGCAAATGTATTTCCATTGCCTTTTAAACAGTCTTAACAGGTTTTTGTGAAGATCTGGAGATGTGGACATGCTCATATTCTGCTTGCGAAAAAGAAGAAACTGTTATAAATTTTTTAGAGGGTAGTTTAGCGATGTGTCAAAAAATTTAGAAATATTTCTTTCCTTTAATCCTAATATTGGACTTCTAAATGTCACAATTTAAAAAAGTACAGGAAAAGATAGTTATAGAAATTTTATTTAAATTCAGTTCTTATAGCAAAAATTAGCAGCCTAAATATCCTACATTAATGAACTGATTCTATAAATAATAACCTGTGCTTATTTGCAAATTATGTTGTTATTAAAATTGTGTTGGAGAAAAACATTTAATAACATTGGAAGATATTTGTAATATATTAGTATAAAAGCATTCTAAATAATTTATGTAGGAAAAGTTAAAATACAATAATTTAAACAAGTATCTCTGGATAGATGACAAAATGTTAAGAATTGTTATCGCTGAGTAGTATAACTTGATGTGATTTTTATTTTCTCTTATTTTCTAGTTGGTATTTTATACATTTTCTATAGTGACCATATATTCTTTTTAGGATATCAATAAGACGATGGTTTTTAAAAGTTAAGAAACTCTAGTCGGGCACTCTAAAGGGAAATGCCAATGACAAGTGTATTTATCATCTGTGAAATACTTATTTGGGATCTTCTCTGATTTTTAAAATAACACAAACTAAAGAAAACTTTATTTTCAGCTCTCTAAATTTTTACATCTGTTATAGTAAAAAAGAAATCCTCTGTGACTTAGAAGAATGTTAGAAAAAGTGTTAAATAAAACCAGAGAGAAGTTGCACACCAGCATTGGAGTTGAGAATGTTCTGTGGTTGGTAAACCACTCATTATTGGTTTTCTGACTACTGAAAAGGAAAGAAGTAAAAAATTAATACACGTCGGGTTATTGGCAGTTCTGCTCAGAAATTCTAACCAAAACCATGTGAATGTGGAAGAATAAGTAAGTTGTGGTGGTCCTGTGTTTAATTCAAGAACAATATTCCAAACATGGAACAGCGCCCTTGAGAATTGGCAAGTGTAATGATCTGCCCATTTGTTTCTGTAAACGATGATAGCTAGCCATCAGAGGTGGTCCAGAGAGAAAAAGAAAATGTTGGAGAAAAGTTGTATTCAGAGACAAAGGGAAAAAGAATTTAAAAAATATTCTTTCGTTGTAGCAGAGGTAAAAGCGAAGCCCATCAACGTATCTGAGACGACCTCTCTTTTGACTTATGAAATCATTGGTTAATCATGTAATAATGCCACAAAATTGGAAAAGACAGAAAAACGAAGAGTGGATGAACTGTTGATAAACTAGAAAGCTGGTTTCAGGGACAGCTGTGTGGCGGGGAACTATTTTATTTCCACGAATATATAATCTTGGATGTTTTCTGCTTCTTACCTTTTTATCTCAATATGGATTAGAACATGTTCAGTGCATAAACTGTCTTGTTTTAAATGTACGGTTGTCATTTCATCTCGTTGCTCCGATCCCTTGACTTGAATTGCACCTGCACACCCAGGGAGGTGGGGCTCGGTGGCAGTGTTCCAAACCCCATGCAATAGGACATGAGAGCCCTGGGGGATTTACAGAGAAAGGCACCAGACTCTTTTGTCAGCTCTCGTGGGAAATGCTGTACACAGCAGCCTGCCCTTGGAGAGTCGGAGTGAGCATCAACACCAACGGAAAAACTCTGAGAAGGCAAAGACCATACAAAGTTTGCCGAACTTTGCTTAATCTGGATTTCCACCACATTCCCACCCATTTCTGGGTGGCAATGTTGTTGGCAATGCCTGATAACATCCCATGGGCTCAGGGCTCTATGGAAGACAGTTCGGAAAGTGCTGGTCCAGGTTATTCAAACCGTAATGAGGCAGTTTTAATTATTCATGTTATTCGTCTGAAAGTGATATTGCTCCTGCCCCGTGAGGTCAGGATTACCAGCATGATTATGTCACTTTATGCTCTGATCTGGAGTCTGGCCTGGTGTCTATATTTTTAAAAAGCTTCCAGGAAACTTGAATGCAGTGTTAGCTTGGGGAATCAGTGCACCAGAATCAATTTAAAATGATGCCAATACTATTACCGATATTACTATAATAGTACTATTGCTATTCTTCAAAAGTCTTTCTTTCCTCCTGATCTCATTATCAGTGCCTGTTGACTAGATGCCATGGAGGCAAATAGACCACAAACGTGCTAAATACAGATTTCACCCATATGTGGGATATAAAACTGAAAGCAAAAAACGAACAAGATAAACAACTAAAAACCCATAGACACAGACAACAGTTCAGTGGCTACCAGACAGTACGGGGGGAGAAGGGGACGTAGGTAAGAGGTCAGGGGGTCAAATATATGGTGACAAAAGATTTGACTTTGGGTGGTGAACACACGATGCTACCTACAGATGATGTGTTATTGAATCGTAAACTTTAAACCTACATAATTTTATTAACCAGCGTCATCTGAGTACATTTAATAATAATAATAATAAAAAGAAAGTGTCTGGAGGGTATATTCCACGAGGTCCATTTAGCTGCTCTCATTTTTAAATGATGGTGGTAGAAATTAATTCTTACTGAGTGGATTAAAAAAGCTAGTAAGAGCATAAGAATTGAGAGAAGGCCCCAAGAATAAGGAAATTGTATTTCTAGTAATAAAATCAAGTCTGGTGATCCAGCTTCCCCTGTGTGAAAAGACAAACAGAGAGAATCACGGTTCTCTCTAAACGGGAAGGGTTCTCCTGCCCCACGTTTCAGGTGGGCTACAAAACCAAAATCACTGTAAGAACTTCTGTTCTTTTGGAATTCCTTCCCTGTTTTACAGACCACATTTTGGAGTAGAGGAAACTTCATTATTTTTTTCACCTTGACTTTGCCTTTCCTCCCTCTCTATTTGAGGCAGTGGCTCTGGTGGCCTTCGGAAGCCATCGCGAGTGGGCGGTACTCCCCCTGAGCACCTCTTCCCTCTCCGTGTGCATTTATTGTTCTCCCAGCCTCTCCGGGAGGGGAGCTGGGCTGTCATCTGACAGGTGCACTGTTTACGCTCTCGGAAGACACAAGCAACATGCTGGGCTCATATTCACCTTCTTGTTCAGTGGGAGCAAAGGTGTTATGTTCCCAAATCTTAAGGGAAGAAATTCAGGAAACCACTTGGAAATAATCTCCTGTCTCCTCCTTCACACACACACCCCTTCTCGCAATTCCTTTTTTGAAGGACTCTTTATGCCTAAGTGGGAAGGAGCAAGTCCGGTAAACTTCGGCACTGGTCGCTTCTAACTTTGGCTTTTGTGGTGTTCTTTAGAAATCGAAGTCGACAGGTTCAAACTTTGTGAATTCTTTGATAAATTCCATGATGTTCAATGCACTTTCTATTTTAAGACTTAATATATTGTATGGAATTTATCTTCGTTGTCAGACTCCTTTACCAGACTGTATCCTCCAGATGCATGGACCCAGCACGGTGGCACACAGAGTATGGGTACCCACGAAATATTTGTTTAATGAAACTGTTGAATCACACTTGCATGTCACAGTCTTGTCCTACCGTGACCAGGAGTAATTTCTCTCTTCTTCATGCTTGAGTCATATTTGGTTATAACTCTGTCATGGGAGATGCCGTCAGAGTTTATAGTTGTTTTCGCGTTTGCCTCCCACACCAGGCGTGAGCACCAGGTGTGAGAGCCTCGGGAGCAGACGTGGCATCATGTCCCTCCCTGCTTCCTGTGCACGCCGCCTCCCACCGAGGACTCGCTCGATGCTGCGAATGCGAAGGGGCCGGTCATTTCTTCACAGCACACTCAAGACGGGCAAAGGAACGGTGCCTTCTGTACTTCTCGCGTGTGATTCGATCTTCTTTCTGAGCCCCTCCTTGCTGGGTCTGGGTCTGTAATGGGGTGGTGTGTGTGTCTGTGTGTGTGTGTGTGTGTGTGTGTGTGTGTAAAAGAGAGAGAGAGAGGTGGCAAGAGAAAAGCTAATTATAATCCAACTCATAAAACTTCACCTAATTTAATCATTGAAACGGTCTTTTTAGGTAGCTCACTTTTTGAAAAATCTAAGTTTGTCTCTCAGCTTTCCTTATTCTTCTCCCAATTGCTCTCTAAGGCAGTACGGGCCCATGTGTTACTGTATTGTCCTCTGACGTCTCATTTCCATAACGATGTCTCTTGTTCACATGTCCCTGCAAGTCTCAGTGACGTCACCAGCTAAGTTCTGTGACTGTGTTTCTCCCCACCTGCTTGGCCCTGCTCGGCTCCTGTGGTCCTGTGGCCCTGCTGAGGTCTGGCTATAACTTTACTTGGTCACGGGCCTGGGAGGACTTCCCTGTGGCCCACAACCATGGTGACACCCCTGGTAATCCTGGCAGTCAGCACTGTCGCCTGTTCCCCACATCCTTCTGCAGGGCACGGGGGATTCTGACACCTTCCCCCTTCATGCCCAGAAGCCAAGTGAGACTTGAGGGATCTAAAGTGTCGCCTCCTCTAACTGTAATATAGTAGCTGCTCGTACTCTGATGTCACTATCCTGGGTTGGTGTGAGGATGTCTTGGGAGCCACCTCAGAGGTCATCTCATGCTGAGTCCAAAAAAGGAAGTGGGGCTAAGTGCCTCAGCTGTCAGCTTCCCCCTGGCCCATCCAACGTCCTCCCTCCTCGGACTTTGGACCAGGACACTACCCACTTCACAGGCTTCTCTTCACCAAGACTCTTCTTTCCAGTGTTCCCTGAGGATTCCTCACAGTGGGAATGGCTGCTGGCAGCAGATGCGGGTAGTGGTGGGATTAAAACACTAAACATTATCTTCTGCCCCATAGCAATGAATTCAGGAGACGGAAATTCCTGTAATAGGAGAAACTGGGGTTTGATGCAGTAGGGCCCTTAGGCCGTAGGTTTTAGCTTCTCAGTTCCAGTTCCAATGGCATCTTTGTTCAGGGACGTGTGAGAGTGTAGGGGCTAAGAGACAAAGGGAAGGAAGAAATCCACACCTGGCCCACAGCAGACAATAGTAAATAGCCCAGAGCCAAAAGCACACACAGAAATGGCTTGGGCTGTGTATCAAGCCATATGTCTGACTATAAATTTGATAGACCAGTCCCAGCTCTAGAAAGATGCTTGTGTTCTTATTTCACACCAGCATTGGACCAAACCCAGTGATGGACCAAACCCAGCAACGTCTCCTCTGCGGGGAGACACTCGACCCATGATCAGGTGTCGCGCCTGCTCTGGTTGGCCCATGGCTCTGCCAGGTTGTGGACAGAGCAGGTTTCCCCTCTGCTATATGACAGGTCAGGGACAGCACAGAGCCCCAGTCGTTTGTGTTTGTAGCCTGGCGGGGAGAAAGGAAGGTTCCCTCTCTAGAAACACTCGACGGCGTAGGCGTGAACGTACCGCTCCTTCCTCGAGATTTCGTAGATCTCACGGACACCTCCAAAGAGTCAGTATCGAGTGTCGAACATTTTGTGATTCCCTTAACGTCTCTTCTTTCCTTTAATAGAGAATCATTCAGTGGAAGCGTTTCTTCCTCTCTCCCAATTCCTGAGCTAGAAACTAAAGCTCAATAAAGTTCTTAGGAAAAACGTTTTTTTTTTTTTTACATTCAGTTATAGAACATGTTACGACACCACGTAGGTTCAAACGTCATTAAAAAAATCTTGCAGAGGATGTGCTGAGATTTTTGGAGGTTTTGAAAATGCCAAATGAGGAAGTCTTAGTACAGTGGAGGCTCACACTGCTCGTGAGAGGAAAACTCCAAAGCGCTAGACAATAATTTTAACCCGCAGAAGTTACCGTGGTGAACAATGAGGAATAATTGCCTTGGGGCAAGCGGAGTGCTTTATCTATATTGGTCCATCAGTATTTGGTATGATTACTGCTAATTCCTTTGCAAATCAACTCTCCTTGTAAATTCGGACAGAAAATAGCTAACAGGGGATGAGTTCTGTTCCTAAGTAGTGATGGCAGTTGGGTCCTGCGTTAGCATTTACTTTGGTTACCTACCTGCCTGTTTCCAGCCACACACAGGGTGGGGGGAGGGAGGGCTGTTTTAATAGAAGAGACCGTGAAACAAGCCCTAGCCCTCATCCGCAAAGAAAGGGAGGGAATGCTGGTGAGATGGTAACACCTGAACGAAAAAAAAATCTTTTAACTTGTCTTTTTCTATTAATATATAGCAAAAAAAAAAAAAAAAAAAGAAAGAAAAGCTTTTTTGGCTTTTGACACATTGTTTTTAGAATGTGCTAGAGTGGACAGACAATGAATGATAATGCACTACAGGTCCAGATCCCTACCCATCCCCTGCCCCAAAGCTATTACAAAATGATTTACCGGCGGCAAGGAAATTGCATGGTAATTATGTTGAAAACAAACTTTAAATGTTAATAATATGCAAATCGTTTTCCCATTTGATTGGAAATGACTGTACAATGCAACACAACCTTCGCGATAGGTTCTTTTCCATTCCTTCTTACCTACCCCACTTCATCAGCCTCGCGCCTGGCTCTGGATTTCCTCCTTTACAAACCCTGTATGGCCAGCCTGTCATAATGAAATTACCCTTAAAAAAAACCAACTTCTGAGGACAAACCGAACAGTGAGTGTAAAAATGCAAAGAGGGGCGAACGGGCCTCATTCCTTAGGTCCCAGGGGATCGTGGCCAGTAGAGGTAGAATCAGCGACCCTTCAGTAAAGTCACTGGATTTTTTTTTTACCTCATCTTCTTAGTGCGATGATCACTCGCTGGCACGTCGGTCTCCTCAGTTGATCCTGAGAACCTCCAGCATGAAATTACCTTGAGTCTTTCTCAGGTTCTCACCAAGCTCCCAATGTCACTGGCGTAAACCCTTGATGGGTTCTTGCCAAAGCCATCAGACATAGTTAACCACTGTCCTGTGGACATTCCTCCCTACATCCCTGCTGCCAAGCAGAAGGACCTAGGAAATACCTACTAAAGAGGCCACATGAACAGGGGCACTTAGGGAACCAGCCAGGGTACAGACAACTTAGGTTCAGTCTATTATCATCAATAGTCCATTGACCTGGAGGGCTGCGTGTCCTTTTTTATTTTTATTTTTTTAACTTTTTTAAAACTAAGTTTATCGGGGCAACATTGGTTAATACGATTATATAATTTGGGGTGTACATTATAATTTGACATCTGTGTATTCTCTTGTGCATTAACCACCCGAAGCCTAGTTTCCTTCAGCTACCGTATATTTGATCCCATTTACCCACTTCAGTCTCCCCTCACCCCCCTATATCTGACCCCCTGTACCCTGCCTACTTCCCCCTCCTCCCCTATTTTTTTAATTAAACTTTTTACTTTGAGATAATCGTAGATTCGCATTATTGTAAGAAATAATAGAGATTCCTGTATAACCCTTTCCCCAGTTTCTCCCAACGCAAAATATTGCAGAACTGCAGTGCAATGAGGATATCGACTTGGCACCGTCTACCTTCTTCAGATCCTCCCAGTTTTATTGTACTCGTGCGTGCGCGCGCACGTATATTTAGTTCTGCGCCATCTCATCACGTGTGTAGGTTTGTGTATCTGTTACCGCAGTCAGCACACGGAATAGCACCGTCATCACAGGCTCCTTTTCCTACAGCCATCTTCATCCCATTCGCCTCTCCCTCTAACCCTGGCAACTACTCATCTGTCCGATTCATAATTCTGTCCTTTCAAAAATGTTATATAAATGGAATCATATGGCATGCAACCTTTTGGGATTGGCTCCCCCCCCCACCCCCCACCTCTGGATAATTCCCTTGAGAACCATCTCATTTTTATCAAATGTTTGAGAGGTTATCTCATTAACAGGATGATAACGTCTCTCAGTTTAATAGGATTGTAAAGTTAACTAGCCACTTTAATATACAGTATTCCGTTTGATGCTGTCCACAGGGTAAAAAACAAAGGTTTAAAGGAAAAAAATATAGATGACAGGACTCCATTTTCTAGCCGTGGCAGAGCTCGGCTGGCTCTTCACCAAACCCCCTTCCTTGTCCTCCAGGGCAAACAACCGGACTGCATCTTGCAGCGTCTCTTGGAAAGGCAGTCATGTGACTCGATTCTGGACAAATGGGAGGTGACCAGAGGCAACACGTCCTGATTCCGGCCTGGCTCATAAAAACCTCCCACACGTGTTCTTTCACATTATTTTATTTCCCCTCTGTGACTGTCTTGGACTCCTATGTCAAAGTGGAGCTACAAGGCGGGACAAACGACCCGGATTTAACTCTCCAGATCTCTTGACTTTGAGTCCTGAGTCTCCAGTGACATGAGGGTGGCTGCTGTCCATCTGGAGGTGGCTGCAGGGAGGTAAACAATAGTGGACTGCGACGCTTCCTTTCCGATCACTTCCTGCCCAGGTCTGTCCTAGACCAGGGACTGTCACGAACTGCGCTGTCCTCACACATTCAACACAGTGCCCTAGGTCACCTTAGGAGTTTCTCAGTTTTCTTTGAGTTTTGTTGTTTTATCCTGCAATTCTTCTGGAATTAACCTTAAGGAAAGGAGCTGTGTTAATTCAGCATCTTGTTAGCTACTCTCAGCTATATTTTATCCATGAATTAATCATATCGATATCTGTTATTATAAAATTAAAAACAATGTGGGGGGGGGAAGTAATCTTGATTTGTCTTGCTGGAACATACTGTATTTCTAATATGGTAGAATTCCTGTGATTTTGCTGTGTGAGTGAGCCGTAACTTCTCTGGGTAATTCTGGCAACACAATGCAATTCCAACTGAATGAGAAACAATCTGGGGAAGGAGATCAACGGGGCCACGGGGCTGAGTCGACGCTTAGGATGTAGAGAAACATGTCTGTGCATGGTTTCAACCTTCCTAAATCTCTCAGCAAACTTCCTTCTCATTTCTGCTCATCTGCCTTTTCTCATTACCACCATTCAGAGATGTTTTTAGTTCTCATTTCTTTGGTCTATTGAAACAGATGTTTTTGAAGTGACATGTTTATCAGCAGAGAAAAGCGAGGGTGATTCTTTCCACATGAATAGCTGCAAATGAAAAATGGCTTCTGGAACTTACCTTTAGGCAGCCTGGCAGATTTCATCCTCTTCCCCTTCCACAGTCCCCAGTACGGCCTGTGGCAGGTCTTGAATGATGCTCTGGGTTTTTCTTTTTCATTCTTTTTATTTCTTTTTCCTGAAGAATAATGGCCAATAAAATGGGTTCTTCTATTACTGTCCTTTCCAAATAAGCTCTGTCCACCTAGAGTCATATGTTAGAGAGACAGTGTTTTTTATTTTTCAGAAATAAAGATTTTCCTAGTATAATTGTGAATCTTGCACTTTTTGGAAATGTGTGAGTTGAGTGATGGTAAAAACAAGGGATAAACTGGTTTGTAAGGAATATTTTTTATACGACTAAGAAGGATTGGCAAGGGGAAACCTTTTCTAAATCACTGCATTATATTATTACGGGAATTCCAAAGGAACAAGGTCAGTATTATAAACTCAAAATGATTTGTAACTTTAACCTTAAGTCATAGTACCTCCTAGACTCCTCTAAAAATATAGGGCTCCTTCTGAATCGAGCAGGACTTTCTGTCTGGTGCTCACAGGCAGTGAGCTTGCATGCATGTGCACACTTACTCTCGTGTACACTTACTCTCACACACACAAACACGCATCCTGAAAGGAGATTTACTTTGTAGAACAGAAACTAGGAGGAGACTGAATATGCAAGGCTGCTCCATGATGGAGCTTCATGCAAATATTGATCAGAACATCCACAGCGACCAAGAGGATGTGTGGTGATACCCTCCAGTGGGCATCTGAAGGATGAGTCCATGCTAATGGAATGGAACCGTCGCATGCAGAGTGGGATAACTCTCAAAAGCAGTTTATATTTGGCTGTTTTATTTTTTCTTGTAGCGGATTTTTTTTTTTTTTTTGCTTGCTTATGTTAATATAAAAGTGCATGTTCACATCCTTACTCAGACCAGTTGGGGTAGAGAGATGCAGGCCCCGAATTAAATGCTTTATACGTCTTGATATTTGGGAGTCTAAGTCCTTCAGCTTTGTGCTTTTTTATCGAAACCGTATTGGTTATATTTGGTGGTTAGCATCTCCAAATACATTTTAGAATCAGTCTGTCATTTTTCACCAAATGACCTGTGGAGAATTTGTTTGTAATTACATTGCATCTGTAGATAAATTTAGGTCGAATTCATATTTCTAACATACTTTAAAAAATTTTTGAATATGGATTATTCTTTCATTTATTAGGTCATTTAGACTTCTCTCAATAATACCTTCCAGTTTCTGTGTACTTTTTTCGTCTTTTATAAGATTTATTCCTAGATACTTTTTATTTTAATGCTTTAATAGTGCCATTTTCTAATTGTTTATTGCTGTTTAGCCAGTGACCTTGCTAAATTCACCTTTTAATTATAACAATTTATTTCCAAATTCTGTTAGATATTCTGTCTATGTATTATTTCATCTGCAATGACATTTTTATTTTTTCTTTCCAGTCTTTATACCTTTTATTTCTTCTTTTCTAATTGAACTGGTGAAAACTTCCCATAAAATCTTGAAAAGAAGTAAAGGTAATAGACATCCTCATATTATTAGCTAGTTCAACAGAAAGACTTTCCACATTTCAGTGTTATATCTGATGTTTGCTGTAGCATTTTTGTTTTAAAGACCCAGTATCAGATTTAGGAAAATCACTTTTACTCCTTCTTTGCTAAGATACTTATCATAAATATTTATTTTCTCAAATACTTTAAAAACTATTATGATGATCATATAATTTTCCTCTTTTATTCCTATTAAAATAGTGAATGACATTTATTCACTGATTTAAAGTGTTAAACCAACCTTGCATCCTTGCAAGTTGCTTGGTGCTTGGTTTCCTTTTTCTTGATTGCTGGGTTTAATTTGTTAAAATTTTGTTTAGAATTTTTGCCTCCATGTCCGTGAGAGAGACTGGCCTATAATTCTTTTCTTATAATGTCCTTGTTTGGTTTAAGAATCAAGAATATGCTGGCCCCCAAAAATAAGCTGGAAGGTTATTATTTTTTTCATGAAAACAAAAGGAATGCAAATATTCATCGGAAAATCCACAGCAATTTCCTAAATTATTTTGCTTTTCTCTGGAACACTATGTTATTTCTTCTCTGAATGTTTGTTTAGATGAATTCATCAGTAATGTGATTTAGCACATTATTGTGAGAAAAAAACTATGGATTCAGTTTTTTTCAGTAGATACAAAGTATTTATATTTTATCTTTTTTCTTATGTCGGTTTTAATGAATTTTTCATGGATTTTTTTCCATTTCATCTAAATTTTTTAATGTATCTGAGAAAAGTATTTATGATAATCTTTTATAACTTTTTTAATGTAAGAACTGTAATAATATTCTCTTTTTTGTTCTTGATAATGGTCATTTGTGTCTTATCTCTTTTTTCTTGAACAGTCTTGCTTGACATCAATTTTATTAAGCTGTTCAAGGACCTAGCTTTTGGCTTTGTTGACTATTTCTATTATAAGTTCATTTCCTACTTAGGTTTTATTTTTGTGTTTATTTTTTGCTATCATTTACTTTTTTTGAATTAACTTGTTCTTTTTCTAATTTCTTGAGATGATTCATGAAATCACTTATTTCCAGGTTTTCTCCTTTTCTAATATATTCATTTAAGTCTATATATTTCCTGCTTTACCTGCATGGCACAAGTTTCAATGTATCATATTTTCATGAATACTTAAAATTATTTTCTGATTTCATTTTTGACCCAGGGTTATTTGGAAGTATATTCTTAAATTTCCAAACATTTGGAATATTTCTAGTCATTTTTTTCTGTCGTTAATTTCAAGCTGAGTTTCACTATTGTCAGAGAACATTATCTATATGATTTCAATTATTTGAAATTTGTTGAGATTTTCACTATGGCCCAGCACATGACCGATTTTGATAACTGTGGTATGTGCTCTTGATGAGAATGCTGTACTCTGCAACTGGGTGTAGTGTTTAGTACGTGTTCAATTAAATCAATTTTGTTAATATTGTTTAAAGTCTTCAATAACCTTACTAAGTTTTTAACTAGTTAATAACTTACATGGGAGGCATGTAAAATCATAGATATAAACCCAGGCACCAGATATTTTTTCTTAAGTGAAAAATTAATTATAGCCCAATAATTTGTTTAAATCTATTTGTACATCTGCCTTAACCATGTGCGCTTGGGAATCATAGACGCACATTGCTTTCTTACTCATGGCATCAACGAAAGGTACAAGTCACATAACCAGGCTCTTCATGCCAGTCATTATTTTCGTTGGTGTTCTTGTTTTTGGTTTAAAGGCCACTGAATCAGGAAATCGCGTGCCCCAAACAAGTCCTTTCTCAGAAATTATCAAAAGCAATGATGTGTACTGCCACCACACTCAGGCACCACCCTCTCCAAATGCTGTCACGTGAGAGAGAACATTTTGTATTTCACTGTTCAGGGTACCAGACAAGCCTGAATTACAATGAAAATGTATAGAATTTTCCCACTCGCTCCTCTATTCTACTGCTAGATTGATCTTTCTAAAATGCAAATCTTATTACGCTACCCCTTCACCCCATTTAAAAAATTTCTGAGGACTCCTCATCATCTCCAGGAGGAAATGAAATTTCTTCAGTTTGGCACACTGAGCCCACCAGGGTCTGGCTCCTACCTTCTTCTGAAGTTTTATCTCGTCGTGCATCTCTGAGTTCCAGCCACCCATGGAATTCCCTGGATGGATCGCAGCCTTTAGGCTGCTCCCTCAGGCCAGAGCCCACCACTTCTCCATCCCATCTTGCTTGCCCGGTTGATGCCGATCTGGTTTCAAGATGGCTCTGATGTCACCTCATCTAGAGAGGACCTTGTTATTTGGAGAGTCCTTTCCTCTGCGGTTTCTTGGCACTTTTGTCATACCTCTGCCAGCAAGCTTGCTGTGCTGCATGGCACAGGTGGACTAGTTGTCTGACTTTCCTAATTGGGGGAAGGCATTGCATTTTCCTCCTCTGTGTTCCTAGAGCCTATTACAGTGTCTGCACACAGAAAGCACCCAGTAAGTGTCGAACGGCTATTTCAAGTGCAGCCATCTTAATTAATTATAGAAACAAATCGCCAGAAAGATATTCAGATGGCGTCATCGGATGACATTAAAGCATAAGCCTGAAATTCACTTTGGGCATTTCATTTGGGGGAGTTGTTTTAATTTACTTTCTATGGCATTTAGGTAAGTGGCAGGGGATGGGAATCACATAGAGGAAACAGGTGTGTGAAAAACACGTAGAGATGCCTTTGGCTTACAAATCCGCAGATGTGATGGACTGAAATAGTGATTTTTTTTTTTTAATTCAAATGAGTTTTTAGGACTCATGATTCATTGGGACTCTTAAGGGAAAAGTTCTGTAAAAGATACAGTTCCCTTTCACATTCTTTCAAACTAAACAAAGCCTGTCTGAGACAATAGCCATCTTCAGCCACCCTGCCGTTTTAGGAGCTGCTCATCCGTTCTCAGAGGGGGCAATCTGGAGCGAAGTGGACAGATATAAGGATGTGTGTTTCACAGCTTTTTATGGCTTTTTATTCCAGTTTATTTTTGCTTGTGCTTTTATGATGATTTCATTCCAGTAGTGTCTAAAGCTCAACAAATATATATGCTCTCAAGGCAGAGTATTGTAGAGTTGTCAGGACCTCCTTTGGGTAGGAATAGCACCAAGTCCATTGTGCGGCAGTTTTTTAAGTTATGAAACTGAGTCAAAAAGTTGCTTCCTAATACAGTCAACCTCACTGGTCCTAGAAATTATCATTGCGAGGGGAAAAAAAAGAAGACTCCAACGGGCTTTCAAATACCGAAACACAGTGTTCAGGCCTTTCTTCACTTAGTTCTTCTTTTCTGAGACTTCTATGTGTTCCGAATGGTGGCGGGGTCTCAAGGGGACTCGTTCTGGACTCGCGGGCACAGAGAATTGAAGGGATGCCATGTTTCATTGTATGCCTTGGAGCAAAGGAGCACCTGAAAAGCAAAGAGGTCTCGTGGAGAAATGAAAGTCTCACGTAAAGATGTGATAGTTCACCCACAACGAAACGGCCCACTAGCCTAACAGAAGGGCGTTTTGCCTAAGTCTGAAGGCATAAGCTATTCCTAAAATGGTGTTGGACTTCTGGACGGGAACTGCTATTTGGCAGTCACAGTGACAGAAATGGATGGAGTGCTGGAAACTATGAACGTTCATTCAGAACAGAAACTTTATTGTTGCATATTTCCTTTTTCCATCCTTTCCTTTCTTCCTTTCTCCCTTCCTTTCGGTACCCAGACTAAGATTCTTTTGAGTAGTATTGAAAGAACTAGACACATGGACTACAACTCGCCGTGAGTCTTGTCCTTGGGGACATTGGCCTATTAGGTAAAATGAATTCACATGGAAGAACGTCTAGACAGACTTTACTAGGAAATCAAAGGTGGACACCTGAGCCTTCCTTCCCTAGGTAATCTTCTCCCAGTTCAACAAAAATACTTTATAATACGAGTATGAAAGATCTTGGCTATTTTTAGACAGCCCCTTTTAAAAACCATACTATAATGAAAAGTGGGGAAAGGTGCCTCTTTATTCCTAGAAACTTTAGGAAATTTTTCCGTCTTTGAGACTGGTTGGTGACCAGTGGTGAAAGAGCTAATTCGAAACTGTTCTCATAAAGCAATAATTTCACCAAGAGGTAGGTGGTAGGTAGGGTATGGGGCATGATGTTCCAAGAGGGATAACGGACTGGAGGAGAGGATGGACTGAGACGCCAACGGAGCAGCACCTACCCAAATGCTGTCCTAAAGTTCAGCAGTGCTGGAAAATAGGGACATCTGGGATTTCCTAGGGTTTGTGTGGCAGCTACATAAAGCAGAAAGCTGAAAGCTATGTGAGCGGGGACAGGCATAGCTTGTATCTGATGGGTGCCAGTCCATATAGCAGCTGAGTATGTAGAAAGTTGGTCACCACTTAATTTTTTAATGTCCTTATAGCCTTTTTATTGTTATCATGTTTTAAAATATCTTCTCTCTCAGTATGGTCACTTTTGATCACATTATCATTTCAGCTTTCGCCTTTGTTTCACAGGTCTATGTTTTCCTGAATTTTATTGAACACAAAGCAGACAGATGCTCCCTAAAATTTATGTCTGTTTCCATTAGTGAATTTTCTTTTCTCCGCATCTCTGCTTTCTGTATTGCTGACTCTCTTCACAGCTTATTTTTTTTCTTCTTCTTCTTTCTGTTTAGTTGCCCTTGAATAAAGAGAGGTGAACATCGGCTGGGTATTTTCCGTACACACAGTGCGTGTGTTGTCCTCGACTCCCTTCCTGTCTGCCAGAATCTTCTGCTCATCTTATAAGCTCGAAAGATGGGAGTAGATTTGAATTTCTAGTACTACTTCTGCATCTTCAAGATACTTTATTCTTTGTCGTTTCTTCCCTGGGTTTGTCAAAGCCACTTGGTGAGGGGTTTATTTGTGTTTCCAGCTTTCCGTTGGGTCAGACTTTCATGCTACATAAATGCGGCTGTGCCCAGAGTCTGTCTGGCGACCGCATCAAGGGGGAGCCTCATACTGCTGATTTTCTGCTAATCGTGGCACAAGGCCTGGGACTTTCCAAGGGAGATGATTTTCAGCGCTGCTGGTCTGCGCTGCTGAGTGGGATTTGGAGTGATGCTCTGTCTGCAAGCACCACTCCTGCTCTGGCCTGGGGTCCTGGCCACCAGATCACAGGATGGCATGAGGTTCTTCAGGACTTCATTCTCCTGATACTGTGCTTTCCCAGGAGTGGGAATTGTTTACAACTGCAGATATTAAGTGACAGTCCATTTGATGTTCTTAATAATTTCTGTTGTTTTCTGTCTGATTATAATTAGTTTTTGGTTCATAAAAGTGACATAGGAAACATTTATACCAGTAATAGGAGCTCGTCTTAGGAAAAGAAGTGTCATTCATTTTCATGTTTACTTGTCCTTGTGTAATGAGTATTATATTTCATCTGCCACCTCTTTGTAATCTTTTAAAACTACTTGTATATTTTGTAAAGGTTGGCCTAATTAAGCCTGTGTCATGAATTCACATTTTGTTTAATTGGAGACCCATAAATCTACCCTGTTTGAAAGACTACTGTCATAGAGTCTGCCTTAAAGTTTTTAGTTTTTGTTTTCTGGGAAGCATATTAATTATGAGATTTTGAATTTATTCACGCCTGAGAATATATTTGTTGTCTTCTCATATGGATGGTAATTCTACTAAAAATAGATATAGATATGGATATAGGTATAAATATCTTGAACAACACATTAATTTCAAAAACTGGTATTGTTGTTGATTTGTCTTCTGATATTTGGCATAGGAGAAGTTTATGGCCGGATTGAATTTTTGTCCCTTTGTAAGTAATATATTTTATTTTTGCCGAGATTTTCAGGTTCTTTTCTTATTCTTTGAAATAAAAAATTACATACATTGGATGTTTTCATTTATTTTTTTTCTGGTTCTAGTCGATCCTTTTTTATCTGCGTGCAAAGGTTTTTCTTCAGTCTAGGAACACTTATTTGATTCCAGCTGCTTCTGTTTGTTTGTTTCCTGTGAAAGCCCTATTACAAGGAGATAGGCTCATCTCGTTCTCCTATTAGTCTTCGATTTTCCCTCTTCATTTTTTTTTTTGTGTGCTTTGCCTTATCCTTTTAGGTTTTTGAGAATCGAGATGCATTCTGAGTAGAGAGATTCCTGTCAATTCCCGGTAGGAACTTTATGCCCCACATGAAGGAAGGAAAAAAAAAAATAAAGTTTAAATTTACCCTCATTTTACTTTGTCGATTGAGAGTTCAAACAGCCTGGGGCACCGTTGGGGCCCAGGAGGTGAGAGTGAAAGTTAGAGGCAGACTTAGCCAGGAATGTGTTTTGCTGAAGAGCTCCCATTCCTTTTTTGGAACAATTTTCGGGGCACGCTGCTGCAGTCTCCCTGTTCTTTGGCAGGCTGGCTGTCTACTGTGTGTGAGTGAGTGACTGGGAAGCCCGTCCTTGCCAACTCGCTGTCCTGCGCTGCCTCTGAAACTCAGAGCCCTTCCTAACGCTGCTAATGGGAACCTCGGGGCTGGCCCCCAATGCCAGGCCTGCAGGGGCCTCTGCTGATGTCCTTTGCACATTTCCCTTTGCATACTGGAGAGTCACACGTCCTCGGGTAGTGGCTCAATCTGATTTCCTCTGTATTGTGCATCACGGAAATTCCTGGAAATTTCTTTTGTATGGCTGGACCTCTTGCCTACTTTTAAAGGTCTATGCAGAATGTCTCCTCCTTCTTTATTACTGATCATTTTCATGTAGACCTAGAGGAGTAGTTTACATCTTGCTAAGACGTCAACCTGTTCTTTCTAATAAATATAAGTCTGAGATTATTATTATTTTTTTTAAATCAGGTTATTCTGAAGTCAGGAAAGTGGGATCAGCCTTGGGAAATGGAGACTTGAAGATAATCTTAAGTATCCTACTAGGACGTTTCTCGTCTTACCCATGATAATCAAAGTCACCAAATAACAACAGCAATGATGATAATTGTGTTTATAAAAACAACTGGGAAATGGGGAGATGTTGGTCAAAGAGCACAAAGTCCCATTGTAAGATGAATGCATTCTGGGGTCAGAGGTCCAGCGTGGCCATGACAGTTAGCAAGTGTTAGTTTCAAGTATTGTATATATGAAAGTCGCTAAGAGTAAATCTTAAATCTTCTCACCGCCAAAAAATGTATGTGTATATAATAACGTGAGGCGATGGATGTGTTAACTCACCTTATCGTGGTAATCCTTTTGCAACATAGGTGCATAGCAGATCGTCACATTGTATACCTTAAACTTACACAATATGATATGTCGATTATGTCTAAATAAAGCTGGAAAAAACCAACTGTGGGTCACATGGTTGATGAGACTGTATCAGTAGCAACTGGATTTCATCTTTATAGCAACCTAGGAGATTTAGTGGTTGGATCGCCATTTTCTAGCCGACGCTCAGAGAAGTGAAACCTTGCCTGGTATGGCGTAGGCGGTGCCCCATGAAGGGTCCTCAGAGGTTCTACTTATTTCTTCTCTGGCTGTCAGTCTGAAGAGTCGTCCTGTCTCCAGATCTCTGTGGCATTTACAATGTTCCCAGTTATTAGGCTTTGATCATATGCTGGCATTTTATTGCTTTTACTAAGTGGAGACAGTGTGGACTGGATGTGGATATAAGTCAGGGGAGAAACATTTTATCATTTCTCTTATTCTGTCTGGACTCTTGACTAGCAGTGGGGAAAGTCTTGTCCTCAGTACCCTGGTTTATCATCCAGCCTCGTTTTTTTTTTGTTTTTGTTTTGTTTTGTTTTGTTTTGTTTTTAACTAAGGTATTTATGTTTCCAGAGGAATTCTTCCTGTTTGGTGAAATAGCTTGCCTTTATGTATATTTTTCCTAGCCCTCTAAGATTATTTTGATGATTTAGCTCTGCTCGCCTGTCTGGGAACATCTGTGGGCCATCCGGAAGGCTGCGGTTCCCCATGATCACTGTGAACAAAGCACTGTCCACAGAGCTGAATCGGACCTGGTGTTTGATGATGTTGCTGCTGCTCATGGCTTGCTGCATTCAGTTAGAACAAAAAAATTAAAAACTGAGAAGGAGCAATATCACTGATAATTTAGGGTACTCTCAGAAAGACAAAAGGTAGTCGTGGATGCTCAGTGTCTGGTGAATGAGGCCATTTTTGTTGTGCTTCACCATGGCAAAAATGCGTGCATTTATTTTATCGCTTGCTCCTAGAGAAATACTGGTCATCACTAGATTTGTATTTTCCTTTCAAATATATTGGAATAAATAATAAAAAAAAAAATCCAGTGGCTGTAAAATATGTCACTATAATTGTAGGATTAGTCTTTGTTCCTCTATTCTAACCGAATTATGTCTTTTTTTCCCCCACAGGTTACGGTCTTTGGTCAAACAATTAGAGAGAGGGGAGGCTTCAGTGGTAGATCTTAAGAAGAATTTGGAATATGCAGCCACAGTGCTTGAGTCTGTATACATTGATGAAACCAGGTAAGCTAAAAATGACAAAAGGTTAGTGCATTGATGGTGCATTTCGTGTTATACGGTTTTTCTGAAACGTCCCCCATGGCATGTATGAGGTGGCATTCAAATGACTGGTTTTGGAGCTTAAGTTTCCACAAACAAATGGAGTAGATTCCGTATCACATATTCTCTGTCTTGCCTCATCTATAAAGGAGTTACTAGGATTTCTCTCACATGGCTATTATGATAACGAAGTGAGATCACAGAAGAGGAGGAGAGGTAATTTTCACAAATCTGGTATGATTTCTTATCGACCGTAGGTTTCCACCGTGAGCATTGCATATTGCTAGCCTCGGTCTAAAGATTATGTTCCTACTTGAAGTCACAGCATCCATCCGTAAGTGAAGGCTCTGGCAGTGACGGGGAAGTGTTTATTCAGCTCACGTACTCAATGTACCTCCTTCGATCTTGAGTACGTTATTGATTTTCTTAGCGGACTCTTTCCACTTGAATTATCTAAACGTATTAAAGTACTTGCATTTGAAAGTAACAAAATTGCATTTCTTTTGAAAAAAAATTGAAATGGTGAATATGAAAGGCTTTTAAAAAAAATTCAGAAGCGCGCCTCTGTCAGTATTTGTGATGGCTCACATTTCTATGCTAAATTCCAATCCGAAAAGACTTCCCAATAAAATGAGAATTGTGTGGCTTAGTTTTTGGTGACGTTCTTCGTTCCTAATTTAAGAAAATTTGATATCATAGTTTTTTTTTTAACTAAATGTTATGTTTTCTCACCTTTCCCCCAACTCATGTGTCTAAAAGAAAAAAGAGTCTTTTCATTGACACCTGTTTTTACTGCTTATTTTTAGTAGAGCTTAATATAAGTATAAAATACAATTTTAAGTTTTATTGTAACGTATTACTATTTATATTCTGTTCTAGTTGCCTGACCTATGAACAAGTTTGAAAAATCAGCTAAGCACACCTGACAGATGATCTAAATCTCTGTCTTGAAATAAAGAGACTATTATTTTGGAAATTTTGCTTGAATTTAGACATCCAAGTTCCTGTAATGTTCTATCAAATTGGAGAGAGTATCGGTTAACATCATTTGGGTTGATGTGATTTGGGGTAATACCTTGCAAAGTCTATTTGTTTATTTTTATTTATTTATTTATTTATTTATTTATTTTTAGGCGAGGCAACCCTTGGTTGACCTCAGATTGCAAGGACCTTGTCAGTTTACAATCCCTTATTATTATTATTTTTTAATTTTTATTTTTTATGCCTACAGTACCTGGTCTTTCTAGGTGGTCTCCCATCTACGTATTAACCAGGCCTGACCCTGCTTAGCTTCCAAGATCAGACAGGATTGGGCTTGTTCAGGGTGGCATGGCTGTAGACTTTTTTTCTTTTTTAAAAATTTATTTTTATTGAGCTGCAATTGGCATGTAACGTGTCAGTTTTGGTGTGCAATGTGTTGATTCGATAAATTTATATATTGCAGTATGATTACCCCAGAGCATTAGCTAACACCTCTATCACATCACATAATTGTCCTTATTTTTTTGAGGCAGGAACAATTGAGGCTTAGTCTCTTAGCAACTTTGAAGTTTATACTACACTATCGTCACCTGTAGCTCTGACTTCAGATTTCATCTCAATGTCCTGGTTGTGTTTCTTGTGTGCAGGCGACTCCTGGATACGGAGGATGAGCTCAGTGACATTCAGTCAGATGCGGTGCCTTCTGAGGTCCGAGACTGGCTGGCCTCCACCTTCACGCGGCAGATGGGGATGATGCTGAGGAGGAGCGAGGAGAAGCCGCGGTTCAAGAGCATCGTGCACGCAGTGCAGGCTGGGATATTTGTGGAGAGGTAAAGACAGCTGTCGCTCCAGGACCAAAGCAGCAAGAGGAACCCCAGGTTCCAATAACGGGGAGATTTGCTTTGATGTAGTTTTGGTATCTTTATAAATACTGAAAATTCCGATGGAAACAGCTCGTCTTGAATGAGAGATGGGTGAAGCATATTGATTTTAATCTCTGTGGCGTCATTAGGATGAGCTTTTGTCTCTCCTCAGAATTCTTTTTGTTAACTAGAGAAGATTCAGTTTGAGTTCAGACTCTCCTTTTTAAAGAAAGACATCGTCTAATCCATCATCCTTTGCTACACATGGATGATACCTGCATTCTAAGCAGATCGGGGACAGCTTGTCAACCCTGAGAGGGCAGTTCATTCAAGGGGTTTGAGTTCCCCATGAAACTTCCCAATTTTGTTAGCCATTTTGTTCTCTGGAATGGAATTGCCCCCACTTCACCAGAAATAGATTCCAGAAATCAATTTACTATTTCTACAATCCTTATTATACAAATGGATTTAGTCTTCATCTAATCCTTATTGTACAATTACAGGGTTTTGAAATGCCACAGTTCACCTGGGACATTTTTTTTTTCTTGTTTGCAACAGTTCTAAAGAACAAGCCCCTCTAAATGGATTGCCCACGGGAGTTCTTTACTACATTGCACACTGTCTATGCTGTACTATAATTCACTTCTGGTGGAAGAAGTGACCCATTTCAATAATTTAATTTCCAGTTTATGTGATCTGGAATAATTTTTGTTTGTTTGTTTCGAATAGTTTATGTGTTTGGGATCACATTGATTTCTTTTGACTTTAACACTTAGATTTGAGTGACTATGAAAAAGGTTTATAAAGAAATTTTAGGTTCCTTGAGACACCAGACAACGTGACTTTCTATTGTCAACACTTGATATAAGTCAGTGGCTTGATAATTCTTTTTTGTAAGATATAATATTGCATCTTCTTCCTCTTTGACTTTGCCAGAATGTATAGACGGACATCAAACATGGTTGGACTGAGCTATCCACCAGCTGTTATTGAAGCGTTAAAGGTAATGCCATTAAAAACATCTTACAATGTGCATAGTACCCTATAAAAAGTGCAGTTGTATTTGTTAGAGAATAGGGAGCTTTCGTTTACCGTTTATAGGTTTCCCATTCATTCCTGACTCTTTACATTGTCTCTCACGTATCTATTCTAACAGTATCACTGTCTTTCCAGCCTTCGCCTTGCTAAATTTTTACTAAATCAAATTCTGTATGGGTTTTCTTTCTTTCTTCTTCCTTGGAGTCGTTTAGTGAAATGTACAGTGCTCTGGCATTAAGGGACTCTGTCTGACATTGACCAAAGGAGATCAAACTTATTCTAGTTATAAATACATAGCACTAGGAGGCTCTTTGGTGATCATAATTGAGCCGTTATATGATTACTTACTCTAATGAACTGATTCTCAGTGAGATTTAAAAAAAGACCCAGTTTATTAGAGACAGAGCTAAGGTTTGCTACTAGAGTTCCAAACACATCGTAAGCTTCCAGTAACGTCTTGCTGCATGAATGTATGCTCCCAGAGTCTTTGTCCTCTCCGTATAGTCTACTTTTTTCCCAAGACTCTCACTGGGCCCAAAAGTTCTATTTGAAATCATGCAGAATTTTTACGTTTAAATGAACTAAATCCTGCACAATTCCTTCCTATCAGTCATGCTCTTGGAATGATATAGACTATTTCTAAGAGTCCCGATGTGGATGTATGTACTCCTCTAGGTGTGTGTTGATTTGGATCCACTGGTCTGAGGGTAGCCCAGCTGTGCTGAAGCTGATATGGCTTCTGGATTTGGGGGTGGGACTGTACTAAGACCCGGAATCGCTGGGCTAGTTGACATTACATGGCACCTACACATGGAGTCCTGTCCCCTTGTTCAAAGAAGTCCCAGTGTTCTGACTATTGTTAAAGCTATCGTTATCTTTCTCTGAAACTTTAAAAATATGTCACCTGATGATATTTTTCAGAAGATAAATTACCTATTTGTGGACTCAGGCGTAGGAATGCTACTTTATCAATTTAATGTCAAGACAGAGTCCTTTAGGGTTGTTCTGATTAAATATTCCATAGTCCCTTTCTCTTGTCTCAAAGACATTCACTAGCTAAATTTGCGAGACTCTATATATTCAGATTCTCAGTTTTCTGTCTCTTCTTAACTCATCTTAAAAATAGGAAGGATGCTCAAGAAGGACACAGCAAGAAGAAACATTTTCTCTCACTCCTCTTCAACCTCCATTCTAATGCCCGATCCAGCAGTGTGATTTATATTGATATTTCCCATTTCATCAGTGAAATCATTTCATATGAGATTTGATGTTTCATAACACCCACTATGAAGTTACATTGATTTTCATAATTGAAACTCCAACATTCAGTGAAAGTCATAGGGACATTAAAAGCATCTTTTATGTTTAATTTCTTCCTTTATTGTGAACATAAATGCAGGTGGTTATGCTGGTACTGTGAAATTCATGAAAATATTTCTTCCAAATTGGAACATTATTTTTTATTCATAAAAAAACTGAGGAAAATGTGGAACAACCTGCGATGTGTGTGAATTGTTTATTTTATGCCCATGGGAAAAGTAATTCTCAAATGCACACATGTAGTTCTGAAGGGAAAGATGGCGACAAAGAATAAATACCAACTCTGAGTTGCTACTCTTCTCCACAAGTGTTGCTGACGGGCGCACAGGGCTGAGGCTGCTGGGTTCCGTACATCTTCTCCCTTGCTCACTGGGGAAGTTCAAGACCTTTATACAATGTAATATTTTTCTACCTCCCTAAACTCTGGTTTTATTTGCAGTGAATTGGAGGCGAGTTGGAGAGATCACATAGATAGATACCTTTTTCTCTCGTTTTAAATGTAGTGCCTGTTAGAAAAAGGTTACTTCCACTTCACTGCCGGCCATTTTTGTGGACTCGCTATTGTTTTCTTCTATTACAGAAAATTTCCCCAAAGACCGAGAGAATACATTTAATAAAGTAACCTCCATGCTACCGCCACGTTAACCTTTGCGATTAATGTAAAAACGTGGCATAAAATAACATTTAAGTAAGAGAACAATTAACCACCATCAGTCTCTTAGTTTGAAATATGTTGCATTTTTGTCCTTTTTACTTCTTCCATCTTACTTGAGGCGTTTTTTCCCTCACCCTCTGAGGTGGGGTTATGGGAAATGCAGAGGTGTGCCATCCTTCAGAAGGGTGTCTGTTGCACATTTTAGGAAGTGAAGCCCTGGACAGACTCTGGGCCTGAAGCAGGAGAAAATGGGGAGATTTGGCTTCCTATACATGGGACTAATAGAAAGTTCATGCGGTTTCTGCACAGGAATGGACCTTGGGCCATGCCTGCGAGAGAGGGAGAATGGTTTAAGACAGTTAAGCAGGTGCTTGTTGAAATGTAGACTCTAGGCCCAACACCAGGATTCTGCCGAGTCCCCCACCCCAAGATCAGCATTTTTCCTGTGTACCCCAGGTGGTTTGGAAGACTACTGAAATTCTAGAATTATGGCTAAGCCCTTCTGAGGACATCCATCTCACTTTCTATTTACTCATCCTCTCATTTCTCTAAATCCTGATATTCAGAATAAATCCTGACTTCTTACTGTGATAATGTTTTTGTTTCCAGTAATAGCCGTTGTCTTTTTTATTTATTCTAGAAATTAGGATTAAACATTGTCAGGCACAACAAAGTGTTTTCCCACTTACCGAGTTGTCAGTGGACTTTTTTTTAGGACTAATGGTCAGACAATGGATGTCAGGACAATTGTAATTGTCAAGGGAAAGTTTTAGGTGTTGGGTTAATCTTAAATGTCCGCATTGTCTATGGCCCGAGTCATAAAATATATTAATTGAGTATTCAATATCACCTGTCAGCAATGATGTCGGCAATGATGTCAGAGGGTTTATTACCTGGTTCTGCTACTGAATGGCATTAGATCCTTCATTTCATCTCTCTGAGGTTGTCATTTGTAAAACTGGAGAAAGCAATGCCTATTTCTAGAGTTCTGAGGGTTTACAAGTGAATGTCTACACTTTATACTGTGCCTGATACAGAAAATGTACTCAATACTTGTAGTTATTTCTTTAGTTATTATAATGGGCGAGAAATTATTGAAAACTGAGATGAGGTTACCAGTAAGCATGCGTTGAAACAATAAAGTCTGAAACCCTTTTTGGGCTTCTTCATATACAGTTTGGTTTTTCTGTTCCCTGGCATCTATGAGAGAGACCCTTGATGGCCTTGGGATGATCTTGACAGTTGGGACGTTTGGAGAGGGACAGGATTGGGATGGGTGGTGGATGTTGGGATATGGTGAGGGCCAAGGTGAGATCCACTCAAGCCAGTAGTTCCTGATAGCTCAGGTCACTTCCAGGGCCACCTCCACT
This sequence comes from Rousettus aegyptiacus, assembly GCF_014176215.1. NCBI lineage: Eukaryota > Metazoa > Chordata > Mammalia > Chiroptera > Pteropodidae > Rousettus > Rousettus aegyptiacus. The sequence goes on along the minus strand of NW_023416288.1, from coordinate 38,366,939 downwards.
GCAAGACGACCTGCAGCTGAGTGAGTGGCTGTGGACTAAAGTGTTCTTCTCCCCCACCCTTTCCTGCAGGATGTGGACAAGTGGTCCTTTGATGTCTTTTCTCTCAATGAAGCCAGTGGGGATCACGCACTGAAATTCATTTTCTATGAATTACTCACACGTTATGATCTGATCAGCCGTTTCAAGGTCAGTGCCTCATTAAAAATAATGCACAGCTTTGTCCATCCTTGCGTGACTTTGGGACTAAGACCTAGGGAATCCATTTAGTGTAGACCAAAAACTGCACTGGGTAACTGGGGATGCATCATCCAGACAGTCGTGGCCATGAACTCTGTAGTAGGAACCTTGTCACTCCCCTGCCTGGTGGGGCGCATTGGCCAGGATGAGGCCGGGGCCACACATTTCCATCGCCTGAAGCCTGAACTAGCAGAGCTCCTCATGGCTCTGCCCACAGGTCTCATTTCAGCCAGATTTCATGGATGATCTCCCTCCACCCCGAGGAGACAGTAATGGAGACAGAGCATGTGTCTACTGTCTCCGCAAACTTTATTCCCCGCCACTTGACGTGAATGCAGACAAATACTCTCACTTATCATCTGTGACAGATCATTGGTATTGCCCAGCCGTTCATGATTCAAATTAATTCTTCGACTTTAAGTAAACAGCATGAATCGTTCTGTGTTTAATCCCCTCGGCCTCGAATTCCATGGACTCTGAAGGGCAGCCGGGTTCTCCTGGGAACCCAGGAATTCATCTGCAGACATCTGCTCTATTACTTTCTTCATTCTTCTCTCGTCCTATGGCTGCGCCTCTGGAAAATGATGGCATTTTTCTCTATAACATATTGAGTGCTCGGGACAGCATGGTTCCTTACCGCTCTCTGAAGGATTGCATATTTAGGAGTGTATTTCTTATATAGCCATCGGTACTTTATGGCAGCGGTCCTTAATTTCTTTTGCATCAGAAACCTGCTTGAAAATCTAGGGGATGCCCCAGACCTATTCCTCAGAACAAAGCTCTGTGCAGATATACACAACTTAGCCCAGCATTTCGGCAGTTCAGAGATCTCTCACGAACAGCCCAAACCACCTAGCTTTCTTGGATCCTCATTTTAAAAAATGATGTTGAGTGACTCTCTGACATCTAAAGGCATGATTTACATTTTTAGAGGTTGGAAAGTAGTAGATATGAAAGAATATGCCCAAGGAAGAACATGTTATGGACTCTCTCACTGCATTATAGTAATGTTTTCCTTATTTTTTTCTTACTAATGTGATTGCTAGTCTCCTGGAACTAATAGCCCTTTTTCCTCAGTCTTGATAATTTACCCTCAACCAAGGAATTGATCCAGAAAACTAACACAGTGACTGATCTAAGGGTTCCTTTGTTCTGAACAGACATTTTGCAATGGTTCTTTACTTTCTGCCACATAGAAAAAGAAGATATGTATATTTTACATCTTTGAGACAGAAAAGCAATTAGGTTAATTGGAAATATTATTCCAAATTGCAAGGCACTTATAATAAATTGTCAAGTAATAGACATAAGAACATAGTCTTTCTGTCCCCGTGATAACAGACGATCACATTTTTTTTTTTCATGTGTCAGTGGATACAGTCGTTTTTTCTAAAGGGCACCATTTTCAGGAGGTGGTGGCTTATGTTTGTCATTCAGTGACTTAAGATCTTGGTGTATTTTCTGTTTTGTCATAAGTGAGATATGCTGCATGGTATGTGTTCATTTACTTCTCAAGAAATAAAAGACCAGAATCTTTGCTCGAGAGAGAAATGAACACATACCCTTGTGCCCTAAATGCCTTTGGGATGATCTCGGGTGAACTTGCCCCCTCACTAAGGCTACTAAATCACTAACTAGCTCACCTCACCACTCTGTTTCAGATCCCCATTTCCGCACTCGTCTCGTTTGTGGAGGCCTTGGAAGTGGGCTACAGCAAGCATAAGAATCCTTACCACAATTTAATGCATGCGGCCGATGTCACGCAGACGGTGCATTACCTCCTCTATAAGACAGGAGTGGCGGTAAGTACGCACAGGAACTCTGGGATTACACGGACACCCAGGTCTCTAAGACGTTTTACTTCGAAATCTTCAGAATCAGCATCAAGATAGACATTCTTCGGGTGTGATTATGCTTTAGTCCATAAACACAGTACACATTTGTTATCTTTGCTGCAGGGCATGTTGAAGATTTGCTCTGATATCTCTCTGTATTAAAGATGGAGTACAGTGGAAAGAGTGTGGGCTGTGGAGCTAGATATAGTTGGATATAAATCCTAGTTTAATTACTTATTAGATTTTGTGACCTATGATAAATTGCTTGAGTCTCTGAGTCAGGATTTCCTCATTTCTAAAATGGTGAAGAATGGTCCATCTTGCAGAAGAAGTACTGTGACAAGAATAAAGTATCGAAAATGTAAAGTGCTCTGTCTGCCTCATAAACTCACCAGTTAGAAATGGTTGTTACTAAAACTACAGGATTTTCCCCACCTCGCTCATCGATTTTCAGTTCTTCCTTAATTTAAAGCTGGTTTCTTAAAAATAGTATTTAAAAAGCTATTTTTTAAATTACAGAAACACCACACAGGGAACCTGTTTGATGTGCTAAAGAGTGTCTGTCAGAAACTTACAGCAAATGTCGTAATTAACGGCGGTTCCATGCAAACATGGAGCAAAGCAGGGACATCCACCTTAACACTGCTCTTGAGAATTTTTCTGAAGGTTTCGGTGCATGAGTATGGTATCTGAGAAAGTTAAAGAAGCATCTTATGAAAATAATTTGATCATCTCCTTTAAAAAAAAAACAAGAAAACCAACTACAAATTATAAGATCAAATAAAGTAAGATCTGAATAAAACATCTGCCTGAACACTGGAAATTATCAAGTGTAACAGGAAAACATACATGCTCAGCAGTTAAAGTCTGTAACTTACCTATGAAGTTTTACTTCAAAACTGATAAAAAGGAAACTGTAAAACTAAACCGAAGGGCATAAACATAATGCTTAAACAAGTGAAGAAATACGCTATGTTTTTAATGCAAAGCCTCAGTGTTATATAGATGTCAATTTTTCTTAAACTAATCTATAAATTCAAAGCAATTTCAATAAAAATTCAAATAGGATTTAAAGTGAAACATGATAAGCCGAGGCCATAATTTATGTAAATTAGATATTTTACAACCTCAAAAAACAGTTTTGAAAAAGTCAATGTGTATGGTTGAATAATTCTTACTTTACTAGATATTAAAATATCTACTGAAGCAATAGTAATAAAAACAGCATGGTATTGGTGACAATATAGATCTATCAATGGAATTGATAAGAATTTCAAAAACGACACCCAAATATTTATAGAGCACTTATTTTTTTACAGGATGCTCTTACAAAACTTACACTCTAGTGAGAGGCTACAGAGAGAGGACCAGTGAAAAAGTAAACAAGAAAATATCACTAGTGTTCTGCAGAGAATTAAATTGGGCACCCACAGAAGGAAGGCTGGGAGTTCTGTTAGGGAGTCAGAAGAAGCCTCTTTCCGGAAGTAATATTTAATCTAAGATGGTTGTGATTTGGGGCCCGTGCTCGGAACTGAAGAAGAGTTAGTGAAGGATTAGTACAAGGTCCCTCGTGAGAGAACAGCTTTGTTACATCCAAGGAACAGAAATAAAGTGAGTGTGGTGGCAATAGCACTTGGGGGGACAGTGGTACCGCATAAGGTCGGAGGAGGAGGCAGGAGCCAGGCTAACTGTGGCTAACTGTGGGTTCCGATTTTATTCTAAGTGCAGTGCGAGGCCACCAAAGAGCTTAGACAGGAGAGCGACGAACCTGATAAAGGTTAGGAAAGTATTCTGGTGGAGAATGGATCTTGAGGCAGCCTTTACAGAGGGGAGCTGCAGAAGTCTATTGGAGAGATGGTAGTAGTTTGAACTAGGAAGGACATCGCTGGGATATAGGGACAAAAAATTCTGTTTCCGAAGTAGCGTTAAAAGAATGGGGTGGTAAATAGAATTTGGAACCTTCAAGAACGGAATCAAGAGTACATCTTAGATTTTTGGTTTGATAAACAGGGTTGATGAGAGAGCCTGGTGGCAAAGCAGACCTTGGGGGAAGGGAGATCAAAAGTTTTGAGTTAGGCATACTGAGTTTAAGATCCCTATCAGACAGCAATGTGGAGATGTGAGGCAGGAAGAAAATGAAATGAGTGTAGAGTTCTGGAGATAGATCAGGGACAGGCATGTGGATCAGGCAATGGGCGCATCAATATCACATCGGACATGGAACCGGATGAGAATACCTAAAGACGGCATGTGGCTGGAGAAGGGGCAGGTGCTCTGCAGTGACTCCTGGGGCAGTCCAAAGTTTAAAACGAAGGCGACGAATTAGAGCCAGCAGTAGTAACTAAAAAGGAGTGTCCAGTGATACTGGGACAAAAACCAAGGAAACATGGAGACATAGAAGCCAAAGAAAGACAATGCTTCGAAAGAGGATGATAAATTGTGTGGGACTTGATAAAAAGTCAAGTGGGATGAAGACAGAGAAGTAAGTAATCACTGCCAGAGGCAACGTGGAAGCCTTTGGTGCCCTTGACATGAACGGTCCCCGAGGTCAGGGAAGGACGGAGCACTGACCAGAGGTTAACGAAGAAAGAATTGCAGGCGAAAAGGCGAGAACAGGTCTACAGACAACAACAGTACAGGGAAAGTTGCTCAGGTCGAAAAATGGTTTGAGGACAGCTGTTCACTTGGAAAAAATAAGGGTTTTGTCCCAACTCGAATCGTGCATCAAATAGCAGATGAAATAATTAAAGATGTGAGTATAAAAATAAAAATTCGATCATAATAAAAAAAATAGGAGAATATGTTTATAACCTCGAGAAAAGAAATTCTTTCTTAAGTAAACCTCAAAACACAAAAGTTGTATAACAAAATATCGATTAATTTGACTATATTAAAATGAAAACTGTTGGATAAAAAACGTCATCATAATGAAATATTTGAGGAAAATATAGAGAGAGCAAGGACTAAGATCCAGATTATAGAAATAAATCAACCGACGAGAAAATGACGCAAATTCAGTAGAAACATAGGAGGAAATTCATTCCCAGAGTTAAGATTGCCTTGTCATAAAGTGTCTGTCACGAAAGAATATAATCCGCACGTTGAGTCCTAATCCCCAGCGCCCCAGAAAGTGACAGTATTTGGAGACAGGGCCTTTAAAGAAGTAATTAGGGTACAACGAGGTCATACGGGCGGGCCCTAATCCAATACGACCAGTGTCTTTATGAGAAGAGGGGATGAGGCCACAGACACACTCAGGCACAGAGGAAGACCGTGTGAGGGCACAGCAAGAGGGCAGGCGGCCGTCTGCAAGCCGGGCAGGGAGTTCTCGCCACTAACTCCCCCCGCCAGAACCTCGAGCTTGCGCTTCTCGCCTCCAGAGCTGTGAGGAAAGAAGTTTCTGTTCCTTAAGCTGCCTCGTCTATGGCATTTTGTTATGCACCAGCCCTAGTGAACAAGTGCAGAAGCCGAGTCAGGGTTTGGTCCCAGGTCTGACCTCTAGGGCCATGTGTTTCAATATGGAGCCATGATTCTGTGATGCCAGTGGCCAAAAAGCAGCCACGATAGTCTTACACCTCAGTGGCCTCGTGTGACACTTCCAAACATTGTGACGAGGATCAAAATAGATGTGAAAATGTAGTTTGGACTCATCTGTTCAACATGTATTTAGTTAGTGCTTACTGTATATAGCGTACTATGGCTATGTAAAGGTGAATCACATGCAGTTTTTTTTTTAGCCCCAAAGAAAAGCTCCCAAGCATTTACGCTCTTGCAAGTTGTCATTAATATAAATGTCATATCGTAGCAGCCAATGATCATTATATACCGCAGACTGTTCTTAAGTGAGCTCATTTGCCATTGAATTTTCATTATCAATTCAGGCCATTTTCAGAATAATTCTTAAATATAGAAACTACTTCCCGCCCACTCTGTCTTGGAAATGCAGCCGAAAACAAACCGCTTTCATCGCGAGCTTACAAAAACAGTGGGGAGCATTCTGATGAATGGAGGACGTATTGTGACTCTAACCTTTCATTACAAACCGAGAGGGGGAACAGGCTTTAACTCATTTCAGTTTTATAAACTGTAAGACACGTAGGGAATCCAAACATCCCATTGACAAAGTGATGTCTGGGCCGCGACATCAACTTACCGCGATCTGTTTATGTTACTCATTATCGCTCAACTTGGATGCCTAGAAGATGCTTCAATCCCTTCAGATTTATTTTGCCCACTCGTAAGAGAACAATCTTTGAACAGAATTAGACTGAAGAGTTGCTGATAGAATAGCTAGGAATCAGGCTCTGAACTCCAGTTTGCTTTTCATTTAGGTCGAGTCCAAACTCCAAAGTGGACCTTGGCCCTTTCATTGCTTTTGTTGGGCAAGGCGCCATTCATTTTTCTTTTTTCTTTTCTTTTCTTACCTTTTTCTTTTCTTTTCTTTTCTTTTCTTTTCTTTTCTTTTCTTTTCTTTTCTTTTCTCTTCTTTCCTTTCCTTTTCTTTCTTTTTTCTTTTCTTTTCCCTTTTCTTTTTTTTCTTTTCCTTTTCTCTTTCCTTTGCCTTTTTTCTTTTCTTTTGTCTTTTCTTTTTTAGAAGAGAGAAACTGTCTCTTGTTCGTTTGATCATCTATGACGTCATCATATTTGCAAGGGAAACACCGAGGACAGCTAAGTGGCCTCCGGTGGAAGAGTGCTGAGTAATTTTATTAGGGTTTGCAGTCGGCAGAGTTTTGCCCCACTTGACCTTTGCCTTCTGGTGTCATACTCGTTACTGTGTTACATTATATGGCAAAAGGGACGTGGCAGACACAATGAAGGTTACTAATCAGAGAACCTTGAAGTTGGGAGATTCTCCCGGACTCCCCAAGTGGGCCTAATATCATCACTCGAGCACGTAGTGGACGAGAAGTGTGTAGACGGGAGAGAAGGGTGCGATCAGCCGTTGCTAAGCTCGAGCGTGGAGGGTGTCGAGTGGAAAGCATGTGAAGGAGATGAATTCCATGAATGCCTCAAAAGTACCTGGAAGCAGACTTGTCCCACAGAGCTTCGGAAAGGGACGCAGCTCTGCCAGCACCTCGGTTTTTTCCAGCCCCGCGAGGCCCAGCCGCACCGTGATGCCTTTTGACTTCCACAGCCGTGCGCCAATAAATGGGAAGGGATCGTTTTAAAAACTTAATTAATTAATTAATTAATTAATTAAATTGAAGAGATGATTTAAAAATTTTTTTTTCCAGGAGGGAATCTTTAAGCCCTAAGTGTGTAATAATTTGTTAAGACACAATAGAAAACTAATAGAGGAGTGGAAACAGACCGCTAAAGAAACTCTATCATTCACACGTCAGAGTCTCAATTGTCTAATGTTTTCTTTATCCGTGGGAAGTCGCCTTGCCCTTTGCCTTCCGTTTCCACTGCCTTCCCTTCCCCCACCACCCCTGCACATATACACACACGGCTTGCACCTTCTGTCACACGCAAGGCCACCATGACCACCGGTTGTCAAGGCCCCCCTGTCGTTGAATTAGTTGTGACACTCATATTTTGTAGGCAGTAAAATACCGACAGAGTCTGCGGCTTGTACCTTGTCGCAGTTTGAAGAATCTGGAATAATATTCATGTGGGACTTAAATTTCTGACGCCTTATGGGTTGTCATAAAACCATCTGGGTTCATAGTAATTAACTTGGAAAAAGCAAGGAAATATGAGCCATATTAGAATATGAAGCCCAATTTCCCTCAAAATAGCTTTTCCCACTTTCTCTGTTCCCGTTAATGATGTCATCTAATAACCTCCCCCATTATTTTTGCCACTCAGGCTAGGAGTATTGGGGTCAACTTTCACTCATCGTTCTCCTTGATGGCAGCCTCCGTCTGCTCTCCTCATTCAGTTAATTGCTAAACCATGGGGAGTCTACCTCCTCACCCCCTATACATCCTGTAAGGATTCTCTTATCCCGAAACACGGCTCTGATTTCTCCCTCTCCGTGGTGTGCTAACCAAAGTACTCCCTCGCCTGTAAGTTTCATTGCCTGTTGAATCTGACTTGCGTTCCTCACCTGGCTTTTAATGCCTGAGATCGCAGGGGCCCTAATCAGCCCTAACTCCCACTCCGCCTCCGGGAATCGGGTCCTGACTCGCAGCGAGTCAGCTTTCGCCACTGGGACTTGCTCATCGTGCGTTCTTCTGAACATCTCCACTTCCACCTCCTGCTCCGGAGGTCCAGTCTTCGAGGCCCATCTTAAATGTCCCTTGTGCGCGAAGCTGTTTCCCTTCCTCCCTCCCACCCTCCCTCTCTTCCTCCTCATTATCCTTCCCTCCCCGGCCTCCTCCTCCTTTTGTCAGATGCCATCTCTCTTTTCTTTTAGCCCCAAAAGGCAAAACTAATGCCAAGCATCCGCAGGGACTGTTGAAAGCCAGGGTGTTACAATGGGTTTTAAAGGTGATGGTTTTACTTTTGTCGTTGTTGTATGCTTGTTTATAATCATTTGTTGCTTTGATGTATATTGGAAGTGGGTTATACCTAAGATAGGATTTTGTTAGTATTTTGGGGTGAGGGGGGAATTTACATTGATATTTGTAATGTGAGAACTGTAATTATGTAGTTATTTAGACACCTTCTTCTGGGGGGGCTGATGCTCTGTGATTCAGATTCGTTTAGATGGTATGCTGTCTCTCATTCATAATCTTATTTTAAAATGTTAAATTAACTTTGACCGAGCTTGGAAAAGAGAGTGGGTAGTGGGTGTCAGGGCAGATGGGTGGTGGGTGGGGACAGGGGAAGAAAAGGAAGGCATTGCTAAAATGGAAAAAAATATGTATGGAAAATATCAAGGAAAATGTGTACTATAAAATTACACCTATATCGTTTTACGTAAAATTGAGTAAACTCATGAACAGTGACTCAAAGGAAATAGGACTTAGAGATTATGAGTAGGAACTCTGGAGCCATGGGTAAGTTACTGAACCTCTCCAGCCTCAGTTTCCTCCTCTATAAAATGAGGAGTCGCGTGTGTTGCACGAGTTTTCATGTGTAAACAGGCCTGACACAAGCGAGCTCCCCAAAGTGTTAACCCTGAGGGGGAGGCCCCTCGCTGCTCTCAGGATGGGTTTTGCAGCTTCATTTTTCTTGCGATTTTTACTTTTTTTACCCATCTTTTTTTCATTTAGTTTTGTTTGTTTTTCATTTTAGTCTGTTTTCACTTTATGTCTTTCTGTTCTTAGCACATCAATTTATATTTTCGAGGCATATTATGAAGGATGCCAACAAATTTCTTGACGTTTCATGCTGGATTCTGCTAGAAATCATATTCTAAAGCATAATTTCCCCCCACCCCCACCCCGAGTTATTACTATGCTTATTTTTTCTCTAACTATGAAGTCTCTTTTTCATGGGTTGTATGTAGTTTGTTTATTGCTTTTCCCCTTAGCTATCCTCAAGGTAATAATTCTCAGGACATTTCTTAGATGAAAACCAAAATTTGTAGTTAAATGGAAAAAAGTTAAAGTGAGAATTATGAAAAAGTGATCTGTTCATTTAAAAATCATTTTGTGTCAACTTAAGTCCAATAAATATATTTTATTTACTAATCTGTAATTCAGACCCCAGGCTGCTTTCTGAATTCTACTGACCAGGGTACTCATATTTGTCTAGCATTAACCCCGTACATCTAAGATTTCTAGTTTTATTGCTTCGGGGTGTTATGGGAACTTAAAGGTACTCACGAAGCAAACTGAGTGCAGAATCTATATTTTTATAATCGTTTTCTACTCATTCACAGTTGTCACAGCATTTTGACAGCAGTTCTTTTAGTGATTGCTTTAAAGCACTAAACTTAGGTTCTGTGGACATAATTCCATTTTCGTGTTCATATTTTATTTGTTTATATCATGTGTAATTCTGATAAGTGCAGTTTGTCAAAAGCGTGTTTGCAATAAACCACGCTGAGACTTGTAAGCATCAGTTCAACTAGTAACCGAAGTGAGTAGAGGCCACCGTAGGGCGAGCGAACCGCCGTGGGAGTTCTAGCACGTGGGCATCAAGTAGAATGGTTTACAGAGGGACGGGAGGCATCAGTGAATTCACAGAGTCTCTGAAACGCAGGTCAGTTAAGGAAGCTTCAAACACAGCTGTTCTCACACTCTCGCATGCATTGGAATTATCTGCGTGGCTTGGGGAAACACAGGTTGGTGGATCACAACCCAGACTCTGGTTCAATGGGATTGGGTGGGATTTGCGTTTCTAACAAGCTTCCAGGTGGTGCCGACTCTGCTGGTCCAAGCAGCACACTTGGAGGACCATTGAACTACAGCCAGTTTGGGTGGTGTGGATGGGGACAGGTCTCTTCCGACGTTAGGAGGAAGGCCAGGTGTTATCTTGCCTCTACCTGTCCACCTTGTGGCAGATAGACATTAGGTTTTCTCTTACTCTTAGTTCTTACTCTATTGTCTTAACATTTTAAATATATTTTTCAGTATCTAACTAGGAACTTTATTTGGAATTTGAGAGAAGATGCACGTGAGGGCTTTTAAAGTCTGAATATTCATTATTTTTTGCTTCCTTGGAAAAATAAAACTACTCTTTAGATTTTTCCACCTTGCTGGGCATGCTGTTTTCAAATCACATGTCCCCTAGTCTCCTCACAGAAGAAAAAAAAAAATCCATTTCTGTCTGTCAGAAAACATGTGTTTGGTGATAGCTTGGCAGCTGCAGGGTAGAAAGGCAGAAATGTGGGTGTGTTGTCAGCAAGCCGAAGACTTTGACGAAGAGACAGATGATCTGATTGCTCTGTAATCTCCCTTTCAGAACTGGCTGACGGAGCTGGAGATTTTTGCTATAATCTTCTCAGCTGCCATCCATGACTATGAGCACACCGGAACCACCAACAATTTCCACATTCAGACCCGGTGAGGATGTTGAAGTGTTTGGAGAAGAGGCAAGAGGGGGCAGGGGTAGAGTTTTATAAGCTGGAAAGGTGTAGTCACCTTTCTTTTGCATGATTGTTTTGAGTTTCTGAGAAAAAAAAGTGAACTTTTAAACAAAAGATCAGCCTGGTCAGCTTCAACCAAGAAGCCATCTGCTCCTAATTCTCATCTTTTATTCATATCTAATCCGGAACTTTTTTTTTTCTATACTAACATTAGCTATTTGTTATTTATGTATGTACTGTGTGTACTCTACCTATTTTTAATGGAAGCAGAACGCTTTACGTAGAGGTGAGGATGTCATGTAGACTAAATCAGTGAGGATGGGCTAAGACTGCAGTGTTTCTGTTACTGTGAACAATAACCGAGCCTGCTTACCCTCTGATCTCTGGGGTTCTGGTGATGCTCTTGTCCTTCTCCCTGATTCATCTGTGTTTTGCTCAGTGTTTGCGTCCCTCCCTGGCACAGGGCTTAAGGACCTAGGTTGTCTCACGTAGGCCACTTTCACTGTGGGCTGCCTGTGCGCCCTCCCTCGTTAATTGCACAGGTAAATGCCGATTTCCAGGGGGAGGGGTGGTATTAATTATGGGTCCAAGTGCTCCACTCTGAACCTCTGGTACTTTTTCTTACTAGCTGCAGATTTTAGTATTGCTCTCAGCACAGAATTCCAAGCGAGCTGTACCAATGGTTATTTCCATTTAAGATAAAACCCTACCTGCCCTCTCCTGCACTAAGAACTTATTTTCTCTTAAGACAATAATGTAGAACTGGAGAGAATCTGACAGAGGGTTAACCGGGCTTTGACATAGGAACCAAAAGAAGCCAGTATCTGGGGAGAGGTGGCAAGGCAAAGAGAAAGCATATAGTGGGGAGAGGCAGGAGTTGAACACTCAATAAACACTCACTGATTTCACTTGAAAAAGCAGGTGCACACTTCAGATAGGTTTGTGTTCATAAATCAATCCACATGTATTTAATGAACCCAACACTTAATTATGAGGGACACAAAAGAAGACGATATCATCCGATCTGTGTTCAGAAGGGGAATTTCAATAGAACGGAAGCTAACAAAAGGACCGAAGCCATTCTCTTCATTTACTGCCTCCTCCCTGCTCACGGAAAGTAGTCTCAGCGGCTGCAAAACAGCCCTTTGTAGTTCTGTTGCAAGGTCCTCAAACACAGGGAATTCCACAGAGCTGCTTTGTTGAGTGGGTATCCGCGAGTGGGTCTTTGGCTCTGAGGACAGAGACTGTGGTGAACAGCACCCGCTGAGGAAGAGAGGTGGGGGGTCAACTGCACATGGATCTTGGCTAGACACCAACATCAGAACCCCGTCGCCATGCAGAGGAAATGGCTTAATGACAGGAATTTGAAAATAGCTTAGTGTCACACAATACACAAATTGGCACCTTACTTACCTAACAGGTATTAGATCAGATCTTTCACCTCAAAATTTGCATGTTCTGTGCTCTCACCGTAGGAGTGGGAAAATTCCAGTGGGTTTCAGTTAGGCTTGTTTTACCATGAAACATAAACCCCTTAGTGGCCTTCTTTAACAGAGCTTTAAAGCATCTTAGCCTGCATGCTCCCCATTCAGAAAACTAAGCCTGCGACCAGGTTCCTTGTTTTTTGATGGTATGTTAAGTCTGTCACTTTAAAAGTATGCTAGACATGTTCCAAAGTTTGGCCAGTGGCAAACAGAAGTTATCTTAGGGAGCCACGGCCCAGCTGTCAGGCGATCTCGCCCCCATTCCAGCCCTGACACTTAGCCACCATGGGACTCTGTGAAGTCACTTTACAGCCCGGGGACTCATCTTCTTTGATGAAAAACAAATAAGCTGTAATAATCTAGGATTTCATTAATTAAGCATATTGAAATGGTGTACAGCTTTGTGTTTGGTGTCATTCAGCTGTGGAAATGGTCTTTGTGAAAGTGACTAACAATTGTCACATAATTTTATATTCTTTACTCTCAATTTTCCATATATTGCTTCTATATGGCAAAAGTTTAAGATTAAAATACTACCAGAGGAACCTGTAAACTGTACTTGCCTGGTGGCATGTGTTCAGGGAATTATAACTAAAATAAATTCTTTTATTGAGTAAAAATTAAATTGTTCCAGAAAATATAAGAAAGTTTGACTTGACCCACATTTTTAAAAAATTACCTTTGTTACTAGTACAGATAATTGAGATCTGGTTATAGAACACTTTTCAGAGAGTTCCGTGGTTAGATATCACATCTTTTACCTCTACATAGTGATATTAAAATGCCCTACATGTATCGATTGATAATTTGCAGTGTTTTCGCTTTTTGGTTAATATGAATGGCATAGAGTTAAAGATAATTGCTAAACACAGGAAAAAGAGATGGTACCTTCTAGCTTGAGAGAGTTACCTGAAAAGTCTCAACCATTTAACATCTTAAATTACTTTGCTTGACTTGCTGTTCAGATCCGACCCAGCCATTCTGTACAACGATAGGTCTGTACTGGAAAATCACCATTTAAGTGCAGCTTATCGCCTTCTTCAAGAGGATGAGGAAATGAATATTTTGATCAACCTCTCAAAGGATGACTGGAGGTAAGTATGAGACAAGGGAGAGATCTGGAGGCCAGGAAAGGAACCGTGAGGAGAGACGAAGTATGCTCTTTGAAGAAGTCCATTAACTGAAAGATAACATGTTAGTGTTCTTTGTCTTTGTGGGAAAACACTTTTAATATCCAACATATTCTGTTGGACACATAAGTGCATTTGACTCTTTAGGACCTTTGTAAATTAATGTATTACCAGTATTTACCTTATTTCAAAGTAGAATAACAAGGAATTCTACTTTCAACAAACCAGATTAGCTGCTAATAAACCAATCCTCTTGCAAATAACAATTGTAAACTATAAACAAAATACAAACACACACAACCACCAATGATTTGAGGGCTCTAGAGTGGGAACAAAATCAAACAAGTTTTGAAGGGGTGTCAATAGAAGAAAATATGCTTGTAATAAAATACAGTAAAATTTAAGCAGTGAAATCAAAATATAAACAAGAACAAATAAAAATTTTAGAACTGAAATATATTTAAATTGAAAATTTACTGCATTGGCTTAATAGCAAGTTGAAGAAGACAGAATAATCAGTTAAGAAAATATCAATCAATATTATCCAATTTGAAGAAGTAGAAGAAAAAGATTTTTAAAAATGAGCAGCTTAGGAACCTGCGAGACAATTTCAGGTGGTCAAACATGAGGACAGTTGGAGTCTCAGAAAGAGAAGAGAGAGAGAATGGGGTAGAAGAAATATTTGAAGAAATAATCATTGGAAACTTACCAAATATGGTGATTAAAGAAGCTCAACAAACGTAAAACAGGACGAATTCAAAGAAAAACACACCTACACACTTAGTCAAACTACCAAGAGTCAAAGATAAAATTAGAGAAAAATGACACATTATATTCAGGAGAGTAATTTGAATTACAGTAGGTTTTTCATCAGAAGTCATGGAGAACCGAAGACATGAAATAACGTCTTTAAAGTGCTAAAAGAAAAAAACGTTGATACAAAATACTACATCATGCGAAAATATTCTTAAATAATGAAGATGGCATAACATTATTTTCAGATAATGGAAAAACACAGAAATTTATCACTAACAGAGCTGCATTATGAAAAATGATAAAGTTCTTTAGGTATAAATAAAATACTATAATAAATTTATAATCCCTTTCTATGTATGTGTATATACAATTGTTTCTGTTTTTCTGGGGAAATCTAATACATAGGATTTATCCCAGGAATGCAAGGTTAATTCAGCATTTAAAAAAATCAATTCAAATAATTAACCATATTAAAAAAAAAACACAGAAAGCATATGGTCATTTCGATAGATGCATAAAAAGCATTTGACAAAATTTGACACTCATTTGTGATAAAAATTCTCAGGAAACTAGAAACAGAAGAGAATGTCCTCAACTTGATAAAGGACACCTGTGAGAAGCCACAGCCTAACGTCATGTTTTAGTGAAAAACTAAAAGCTTTTTCCCAAGATTGGGAACAAGACAATACCTGATCTTACTCTCAGCAATACTGTCAGATGTCCATATTAGCCGATGACTGGATTACCTAAGTAGACTATCCTAAGAATCTGTAAAGAAGCTGCTAATAACAAATCTTGCAAGGTCACAGAATATAAGGTTAATGTAAAAATATATATACTGTTGACCTTTGAATAACATGGGTTTAAACTGTGTAGGTCCACTTACATGTACTTTTTTTCAATAACTACTGTAAATGTATTTTCTTTATTTTCTTAATAACATTTTGTTTAGTTTACTTCATTGTAAGAATTGAGTATATAATACATATCTACAAAACGTGTTACTTGACTGTGTTATTGGTAAGGCTTCTGGTCAACTGTAGGCTATTAGTAATTAAATTTTTGAGGAGTCAAAAGTAATATGCAGATTTTACATTGCCGGGGGGAGGTGGTGGTACTCCTAACTCTTGCATTGTTGAAGAGTCAACTGTATATAGACAAACAGCAAACTACTAGGAAATGAAATAAAAATTATTTTACAATAGCAACAAAAATATGTAATACCTTGTAGTAACTTTAAAAAACAAATATAGCTCTTTTTCACCAAAAGACTACAGAACATTGCTGATTAAAGAACCTAAATGAACTGAGAGCTGTACTGTTGTCACGTAGTGGAATGCTCAGTATGTAAAGATGGCAAGTCTTCCCAAATTTATCTGTAGATTCAGCAAAACCTCGATCAAAATTCCAGCAAGATTATGTTGAAATTGGAAGGTCATCCTAAGCTTTATGTAGTCATGCAAACAAGACCATCTTAAATAAGAACAGAGTTAAAAAATCCACACTACCCGATGTCAAAACATACTCAAAAGCTACAGTAATCAAGACAGTGTTTTCTCAGTGAATGGACAGATACATAGATCCATGGAACAGAATTGAAAGTTCATAAATTGGTTCATCATTGACATATGACAAGGGGCCAGGGCAGTTCAGTGGGGACATAAAAATCTACTCAACAAAGTGCATTGGAACAAATGGATACCCATATGGAAAGAAAAATAACTTTGACACTTACCTCATACCATACTCAAAAGTTAATTCAAAACGGATTATAGACCCAAACATAACAGCTTAAAATGGTAAGCCTTCTGGAAGAAAACAAAGTCTTTGTGGTAGGTGGAGTTTTCTCAGATAGGACCCACAAAGCATGAAACATTAAAAAAAATTGATAAACTATACTTTATCAAAGTTAAAAACATTGCTCTTTGTGAAGACAGTGTAAAAAAGAAAAAGGCAAGCCAAGAAGTGGAAAAAATTGTTCACCGCATGTATATATTACATAGGATCTATATCCAGAATATGTAAAGTAGTTTTATAATTCAATAATAAGACAAGCCGCCCACTTTTTAAAAGTGCAAGGTTTGAAACAGACATCTCCCTAAAAAAAGATATACAAATGGCCTATAAATAGATGAAAAAGTACCCGATATCATTGAATTCTATCATTAGTTATAAAAGAAATACAAATTGAAACCACAAGGAGATTTCATTATACATTCCTTAGAATGACTGAAATTAAAGACTAGCAGTAGTAGAGAAGACAAACATATAGAAAAACAAACTTTCGTACACTGATGATCAAAATGTAAAGTGATACAACCACTTTGAACAATCGTTGGCAATTTCTTCTAAACACTAAGCTATCTTATAAACCTGCCATTCTAATCCTAGGTATTTACCCAAGAAGTACTAAAACATATATCCACACACAGACTCATATATGAACAATCATCACAGCTTTAATCCTAAGAGCTCCAAACTAGAATCTAATAACCCAAATGTTCATTAGCTGTTGAATGGATAAATAATTGGGTACTCACACAACAGAATACCACTTAGCACTATATATGTGTACCTATGTATATATGCACACACATATGTCTGCTTTATGTCTCTCTAGATCATTTGCATTTTTTAGTTATGTGTGTGTGTGTGTGTAATAAAACTAGAAAATGCAAATGATCTAGAGACATAAAGCATATCAAAAGCTGCCTGGGGCTAGTTGGTTTGAAGTTGGGGTGAACGTCAAAGAGATTTGAAGGTGGTGGAAATGTTCTGTGTCAGACTGTGGTAGTGTTTTCAAAAGCTTAAGCCTAGTCAACTGTTAAGACTCATTGACCTGTGCAGCTTATATGGAAGCAGTTTATTTCTTTTAATTCTACTGCAGTGAGGTTGTTGGAGATGGTCGATTTTAGGGTTGAAACACCTATATCCAAAGTGTAATATGGATTATCAATCTGCCTCCTCGGATTATTTTCACATTAATTTTTTTCTCAAACTTTAAATTCAGTTGAGAAAGGAATGCTTTACTACACTTTCACTTTCATTAGATTTTTTCCCGAGTTAATTTTGCAAATGATATGTTCGTTCTACGTGTTATATTCCTCATAAATGATTTTCTTAATCCTTAACCTTCATTAACTCCTCATTAAAAAAGCCCATCTAAAAAGCTCAAGTTAGATTAGAAATATCATAACTAATTACCTGATTTTGATTAGAAGTGGCAAAAACTGAACTAATTTTTACTTTCCATTTATTTTCATCCTTTTTTCTCCATGGATGTCCCCCGAAAGGGAATTTCGGACCTTGGTAATTGAGATGGTGATGGCCACGGATATGTCCTGTCATTTCCAGCAAATCAAAGCGATGAAAACTGCTCTGCAGCAGCCAGAAGCGTGAGTGTGCCCGCGACATCCTGTGTTTTCACAGGGGTTTGAGCTAGCACTTGTCCATGCCATTGCACCTGTACAGCGTGCCTTGTTCAGAGAACTTTCTTGAACAGTCCCATAAACTGGGGGTGGTTAGAGGAGAGAGCAAGAAAATCATACAAATAGATTCTCCTTAGGGTTGAAATAAATAATAGGGCCAGTAACAATTTGCCCTAATTAGAATTTAAAATATTTCCCTGTGGGAAACTAAATTCTCAAAGATCTACTCAATGCAGAGGCAACACATGAAAGTCAGCGAGTGACTCTTGGTTCTTGCTATCTTTCTGAATGATGCAGTCATTCCAGAAATAGTTTTGAGTAGTTTTTGAGGTGTCCAGCTCAATAAGCATGGAGACCAAGCTGATGAAATATTCCAGGTGTAGGATAAAATGATGCTTTGCCCCCAGGTCAGCTGAAGTGGGGTTCGAGATGGGATTAAAAAATGAATGCTTTTTAAAAACCCTTAGTGACGTTCCAAAAGTTCGGCCATCATACATTTGGGTCCTTTGGGTTTACAGAATTGAGAAGCCAAAAGCATTATCACTGATGTTGCACACAGCAGACATTAGCCATCCAGCAAAAGCATGGGATCTCCATCATCGCTGGACCATGTCGCTCTTGGAGGAATTCTTTAGACAGGTACCTTGTCATGCTTTCCCTCAGGGCTGTCATCACTGGGTATTTTCAGAATTTTATATTTCAGTAGCGTTTACAATAATTTTCTTTGGGGAGAGAGGGTTCCTAGCTTTTTGTTTCTGTCTTCTGGTCATGTAATGCTTGAGTTTTACATAATTTCTGATTCTCAGAACATTATGATGGTTCTATCCTATGAATTTCCAGGTAAAAAGGAAAAGCATTCCCTTGTGTCAGTCTTTTGTCAAAATGTCATCTGAGGAGCACTTTTATTTATTGTTCTAATGGGTTGACCCAATGATGGCAACTTTGGCATTGCCCTGTGGGATCAAGATGGTAATCTTTAACTCATGTTTCTGTTACAACTGGTTGGGTTGTTTCTTTCAAACTGGCAAGCCACATTCTCAAGTCCCAATGCTGGATGTGGCAGTGTGGAGTCAGGAAACCACTAGAAGCTATTCTTCCATTACATTCAAAGTTCCTTCAGTCTAAGACACAGGGTTGTGTCCTCTACAAGAACATCCAGAGTCTTTAAATATTCTACATTTCTTTCGTCCATAGTACATATCAACACATGCACATACTCAAGCATCCTTAAACTGTTATATGAATACAACAACAGGTACATGTGGATGCAAAAGGGGTTCTATGGAAAGTAACCTCACAGGGTGATCTGATCATAAGTCCCTAACCGGGCAGGTCACGGTGGGTAGTCATGTCCCAGATATATAACTTCCTTAGTGAAATTTTATCTTCTCTTTAAGCAAGCCCTGCCCATTGTTTCTGTGCATCTAGGTTAACATACTTTTGAAAGGCTTCTTTTCAGAGCTCTCATAAGCCACCTTCAGGAGAGCACATAATCCCCGCCTTGCTTTTCTCCACCTTCGTGTAACCTTCCTTAGTTCCCTTCTTAGTTCAAAATGCGTAGAAGAAACTGCAAACTGCTATTCTAGGAAGCATTCTCCTCAGGCAGTTGGGACCTTTCTTCCTCTGTTTGGCTCAAATAAATTATCTACAGGTTCGAATGTTCTTACGTTGACATATCTTATTTAGGACATGGCTATTGCATCCTTGCAAAGTCATTGCTTGGCCTCACAGAGTAATTCTCAAGGGAAACCCAATGGTGTGTGAGGAACTAGGGCTGTATGGGTGTGGCTCTGTTGAATGACTCTGCAAATTTATCCTTAATTGGGGACTAATTTTGAGCCATTTTTTCAGAAGCTATTTTTCGAATATTAATGAGACCATTTTCTCCAAATATTCATGCCTCTTATCATATGCTTTTGCAATAATTCCCCTACAGGTAAGAGTATGTAATCTACAGCCAAAGGCACATCATTGCTAACTCATAAGTTGGAGGTATTGAGATGATGTTTTCTTTCTCATTGTGAGAGAGTGACTATGAGAAATTACTTAAATATGTGAACATATTTTCCCATAAAGGGAACCTCATTTGCATGCACATTTACTCAAGTCGAATGTGAAAAGAGGCAATGTGAAAGAACCATATTGAATCCCTGGACTAGACTCACTGGACTGGAACTTTTTTTAGTAATTAGATTCAGTGAATTATTTTTTTTGTCTTACTATTTTAACCCAAATGTCATAAGCCATTGTAAGTAAGCCAAGTAGAAGAAATTTTGCCTCAACTCTTAACTATAGATTTTAAATTGGACAGTTTGAATGGGAAATCTCAATGGGACTGTAGAGTCTTTGAAAAAAATTACATTTGGAAGTTGGGTTATATTTCAAAATAAGGGCATAGCCTCAATGCCAATTCCAGCCCTTCCATGCTTTGCTAAAAGAGTTAGTTACGTCTTTAATTTTATAACCATATTTTACAAACCTGAGCCATTACCCCAGGGTGCTTTTCAATGAAATATTGACTTAAAGAAGTGCGAGTTTGTCTTTTTGGTAAATACATGTTGTAAAAGTCTTGAAGTTCATTTCCATTGTATTGCAGTATACTTTTGCAAACATCTCCTGCAGTTTCTTTAAGTTCCTCTGTGGTTATTTTTCCATTTTTATTTCTCATTTCATATATTAGTGGGTTTTTTCTCTTCTCTATGAAATTATTTTATTATTTTATTATTTGTTATTTTATTATTTGTTTTTTATTTTATAATGCCTTAATTGGTGTTTTTATTCTTATTAATTCATTTCTTCTGCTTGAGTTTGTTATTTTGCTAACTTCCTGAGTTGGATGCTCAATTCATTTATTTTCATTCTACGTATTTAATATTAGAAAATATAAGACTAAGAGTTTGTCTTTTTCTTATTATGAATCTCAGAGATTTTGATGTCCAGTGTGTTCATAATCATTCTTTTCTAAATATTCTTTAATTTTAGTGTAGATTTTCTTTTACCCAAGAGTTGCTTTAGGCGGAGGTGTTTGTTTATATAATTTCCCAGGAGTAAGTTCCTTTGCTTCCTAGTTTTGTAATTAGTTTGTGGTTTGTTGAAATTTGGTCAAATAATTTTTTCATCGTTTGGATGTTACTGTGAAATTCATTTGTCACCTGCTGTATAATCAATGTTTGTGAATGTTCATGGCTCTTGAAAAGTAGACATATTTCCAACTTGCAGAGTATAGTATTCAAAGAACACCATACGTCTACCTTATTAATTATGTCATTAAGGTATTTTATATATTATTTTTCAAAATTTGATCTATCATGGTTGAAAATATTGACCTTTGTAGTAAAGGGGAAACTGTGTGAATAATTAGACAAGGGCCAGTAGTTATAGAGTTATACTATATTGGAGTCACCTGTAGAAGTACATTTTTTCATAATTTTTGCACATTTTCTTTGCAATTCATAAATGTATCTCTCCTCAAAAGGGAATTCAATGACCACTGTTTTAAAATAGGCTTTTAATATTTGAGTGTACTCAGCTTAATTAAATCCAAAGGATGTAAGTGATATGTAGATGTGGATATAAGGAAGTCCATGAGACAGGAAGTTATTGAATATTACTTTTTCAGTAATAAAATCCATATTAATGCTTACATCTTAATAGTCAAGAGGTTAGCACCTACCTCTTCTCAACCACACCCATGAGAATGTACCAACAGAGCAACTGTATCCTCGCTCGGTGGTTTTATTTGTTTCGGCTGAGCTATCCCACCACCCCATCCGCACAACCACAACTAATGTTATAGTCTGTCCTCTCTTCACCTTTCTCAAGGGGAAATAGCTCAGGCGTAAATCATTTTGACCACACCCCTTGAGAGGCGGAGCAGCCCTCAGCAAGGCACACGCGGCGATGGAGGAGCCATCATGTCCCATGGGGCGTCTGTACCAAGAAGGGTGCAGAAGGAGCCGAGCCGCTTCAGGACTGTTCCTGAGACCCTTGAGTGTCTCCAGCGCACTCTGTGACCCTACGAGTCCGCTTCCTCAGACGCCCACTCCTTTTCCTTCCTTTCCATAGATGTTAGATGTGTGTGCAAACTCTCACCCTTTCTCTTTGGTTCCCACCTTGGAAAGTAAAAACATTCGGTTTTTGAACCAGGCCTGGGTTTTGAGGCTGATTGGTGTTATTCTTTGTTCACTATAAATTTATCGTTGACATGTATTATAATCAGTGTATTCCATGTAGCAAATTCACTAACCGTTTCTCCATCTTGGCTTAAATATTAGAGACACCAATTGGGAAAAAAATCATAGTTATTTCTATTTATTTACATGCATTTTCTCATTTAATCCTCCTCATAACTCGATCAAGTAGGGATCATTATCCCACATTTTCACAGAGATCGTAAAACTGAAATGTAGAAAAAGAAAATAAACTTCCCATGATTACACAGCTAGTGGGGGAAAGGCCAAGGTCAAGCCCAAGTCAGTCGCCATTAATGTTAGCAGATTCTTTCTTCATTAAACGAATCAGCAAAGTGTCACTGCTGTAAGAAACATCACGTATGCTTCCTGTCCTCTGGGTGTGTGCCTGAAGTGTTCGGCTTCTAGTTCAGGTTTTTGAAAACCATCGTTATTGTTTAGACTTTCCACAGCACTTGCTCATTATAGCCACACTCTTTGGTGAGTTTGAGAGTACATTGGCCAGAGAATCCTATTTCATTATTATCTAACTCAATATACACACGCAGTTATTTACTCTTCTGCTTCTTGTTTGGTCCACTCTTCATTATGGTCTGAGGCCTGCAATTAAGAACCCAGAAAACTTTCTCCAGTTGTATATGGTTTCAGGTAGCACAAGGAGAAGAAATTCAAATCGTGCCTTGAACACAGCCCACAGCTGGGAAGGGTTCATTGGCTCAAGAAAGGCCACAGGTCGACGCTAGACAACTGGAGAACACAGACTTCTGACTGCAGTATTGGCTGTAGACCACAGGACACACTGCTTTCCTTACTTTCCTCAGGGGACCTGCTGCTGCCTAACAAGTCTTTCTTTACAACTGTATGTGCCTCTGCAGTTGGCTGGAATGATTGTCCCCCAGAGGGCTTCGGCCTCTGGGTGTCCTTTAGGCAGCAACACAGGACCCCTAAGGACTTATCATGTGATGTAATTAGGATAATTCAAATAAAGGCCAGTGGCTAAAGTTGCTAAATAAAATCTGAGTGGCTCAGCCTAATTTACTATTGTCTCCTGTTTTTCTAGGGTGACAGAGAAGCAGAGCTGGGGCTGCCTTTTTCTCCTCTATGTGACCGAAAGTCGACCATGGTTGCCCAGTCACAAGTAGGTACGTGTTTGCCAGCCCTTTGGATGGAAGGCAAAACCAGAGGGGTGTGTCTGGAAGTAAGCGCCGATGCTCCCAGTGATTCTTTGGCTTGCAACCAGACTCTGTTGCGCTGTGTTGTGCTCCTGGCTTTGGCTTGATGGGTTGATGGAGCCACTCTCTCCGTCCTTCTCCTTGGAATGTGGCTGGTTCATGGGAAGATTAGACAGGGGCACTCCACTGTCTTTAGCATTTTCTGCCAAGAGAAAAAAGGGCCTTGACTTTCCAAGACAATGACAAGAATCAGTGGCAGGAAGCCCATTCTGTTTCAGCCGATTCATTCTGCGTGCGATATTGGAAGTCTCCATCGCATTTCTCCTCAACACTGCTTCCTCTAGCCGTTTCCAGAACAGCCCCATTTCCTGAATGAGGAATGGCTCTTTGAAAATGTTTCTTTCCTTCCTTCCTTCCTTCCTTCCTTCCTTCCTTCCTTCCTTCCTTCCTTCCTTCCTTCCTTCCTTCTTTCCTTCTTTCCTTCCTTCAAAACTGTTTAGCACCCGTATTTTTTTGGTGAAGATAACTTACACTGCTAATAACTTTTGCACCATAATACATATTACAAAAATCCTCAGCTGTGAGAGTACCAGTGTCATAGGTAAATTAAATGTCATCAGTGCTCTCCACCTTAGAAGTCTGAAATCATTCAACAAATCAATTCAGCATTTTTTTCTACTCGTGTTTTCAGCACTTATTTATTTTCTTCTGTAATAATCCATTGAGTCCCTGTTAGATGTAGGATGCTGCTAGGCATTGTAATAGATATTGTAAAAACAAAACAAAACAAAACAAAGACAAAGTATACCTGGCATTTGCTCTCAAAGACGTTGAATCAGTATTGATTGGGTGATGGTCAAGCTGTCATGAAACAAAATCTTTTAGATGCTAAGGTAGAGTTTTGTACCCAGTATAATCGGGTACAGAACAGAGCACATGAACTGTTAGACCCAGAAAGACTTGTTGAGGGGTGATATTTGAATTGAGTCCTGTGAGATAAGTAAGCAGTGGCTAGGTAAATGGTGATATGCGTTAGAGGTATGTTAGGGGTGGCCAGAAGGGCATTTCGGACGAGGGAAATTTAAAACAGTCAAGTATGGTCCGGGATTTACAAGCAGTTTCATATGGCTGGCAGAATGGGTAAGGAGTGGAATGAAGTGAGGGACATGTTTGGAAAAAAAAAAAAAAATCAGTTCCTTATTACGTATTGCATTAAGAATAGCATGTACTTTATACTTTCCTATAGGAAACGAGGGCAGATCTAAAAAATTTTAAGTAAGGCTAGAATCTATATATGAATTGGTGTTTTAGAATAAGCAGACTATAGCCTACAGACTAAATCTGGCACACTGCTTGGTCTCGTAAATAAAGTTTTATTACAACACAGCTATGCTCATTTGTTTGTATATTGTTGATGGCTGCTTTTGAACTACAGTGGCAGAGATAAGGAATTGTTAGAGATATGGCTCACAAAACCGAAAATATTTACTATGTGGTCCTTTATAGAAACAGTTTGCCAATGCCTGTCTTAGAAAGATTGCTCTGTTGGTACCATGGAGGATGAATTGGAGAGTTTTGTGTAAGACGAGAGGCAAGGAGACCAGCTGGGTGCCTCCTGCGGGATCCCAGGAAAGAGATGATGACGATCGGAGCTAAGGTAGTACAGGGACTGTCCAGGAGAGAGACGGCACACAAGATATTAAGGATCTGGCTGTATGCAAAGCTGAAGTAAAGGCCGCAATCTAGATTAAATGATGTGCCGTGGGGCAATGTTTAGGGCTGGAGGAAAGCAGGTGAGTTAGTTCTGGTTTGGACATGTTGAGTTTAACTTGTAAGAAAATAGGTGAAAATAGTGTCATCGAATACTTCAGTGTCAGCTTAAAATTTTCATGCAATTAACTACCATTCAAATTTGGCTATCAGTGTTTCCTTGTCAGGATACTGTTGATATTTGATTGGGACAATTCTTGTTTTGCCAATTCCATTATCGGGCTTTTAGCATTCTTCACTACCAGGCGTTAAATGCCAGTATCATCTCCACCTCAGCCATTGTGAAAACCAAAAAAAAAAACACTTGTAATTTCCAAATACTGGTAGCATTTCCTTTGACCGGTATTTCATTTCCTTCCGATTTTCACACGGCCGCGTAATGAATTACCACCAGCAGTTCCAGATCATATATTTTCTCCTGACGTGTCACAGAATACTCAAGGTAGTTCTGAGCTGTCGAGACAGTCACTCTAGCCCAACATCAACTGTCTCCCCAGCATGGCGAGAGAAGGTAGCGTTCCCTCTCCCAGCTCCCAACTCTGTTCCTTTCGACCGTTTGCCCTCCCCCATTTGGATGTGTCCTCCTGTACCTCAGGCTCAGCAGATCCAAGACCGAGCCCCGTGCCTTTCTCCCCAGCCGCGTGCTCCCCCACCGTCCCTGTCCACGTTCTGCCTTGCCGTTGGACGTCTCTGACAGATCCTACCTAAACGCATAGCACCTCCTCCGGCTCTGCCTCTGTCAGTGCCTCTATTGCCTTTCGACTCACGGTAGCACTGGATCCTGCCTTCCTTACCTTTCCTCTGAGCTACTGCAACTTCTAAAATGAATATCCCAGCCTCAGCCCCTCCCGCCATTCTCCCTTCCTATCTATCTGGCCAGATTAATTTCCCTAACAAAATATTTAAAATCTCTACTTTGATGCCGCCCGAAGATCTCAAGGGGCTTCTAGTGTCCATCTAAGTTCCATCCCTGAAGCCTGACACGTAGCCTCCCTGCCTGAGCTGATGCCTTCCCGGGCTTTTTCTGCTGGACTCCAAAGGAATCCCTAAGCCCCAGTCATTCCTTAGACACTTTTCCCCATCCTTGTCACTTTGTTTATTTTACGCACTTCCCTGAGAGTGAATAGCCTTAGGGCTCAGCTCAACCCCTGCAAGGTCCATAAAGCTGTTTGCAGCCCTGTCAGTGGGAGGAACAATATCCCCTGTCCCTTCCCTTCCCGGGGACCTTTATTTGGGGTTGCCTTGGGCCCTTCCCATGTACTCTAGGAGTCATTTTTCGTGTGTGTGCTCATGTAATCTCTCCCATAAACTAAGGGCAGGCAGTGTACGTCATACATCTTAGTCTTTTCTGCAGTGCCTATCATAGCGCTGGTTGCATTATGGATGCTGAATTTGTTGCATGGTGGAAGTGTTTTTTAAGCACTTTATTGAACTATCTACTAAAAAGTCATAGGAAAATCGTGTAGGAGAAATGGAGTGGACTCAAGATATTCAAATCGAGGAATATATTAAATAAAAAAAACTAACCTACCCTCTCCTAATTCGATCTGGAGCCCCTATGTAGATGAATTTTAAAAGATAAGACTCATCAGTGTTTCCATGGAGAAGCATGCAAGGGCCCAAGTTAGCATGCGCTTCCTCTGAAGCATTGCTATTCCTCTGCAGGATTTATCGATTTCATCGTGGAGCCCACCTTCACCGTGCTCACGGACATGACCGAGAAGATTGTGAGTCCGTTAATTGATGAAACTTCCCAGACTGGTGGGACTGGACAGAGACGATCAAGGTCAGTGGAGAAGCTCTCAGGATGGGGGTCAGGTTGGCCTCCATGCGACTAGAACTCATCTTTTGGAAGGGATGAGGGTGGCATTTCATAATGATGTTTGCTCTGCCTTCTTCTCGTAAGAGAGATAGGTGTCTGCCTCTTTCTTTGCTCAGAGGAATCGAAGTTACATTATTTATACTCTCCACAATGGCCTATAAGGGGGTGACCAAGGTCTAAATCATGACTGGCAGGTACCCAGTATAGGCTCCCCACACCCCACATGCCCATTTTCTTATTTGGTGCCTTTGCCCCTGGCAAGGTTAAACATCTTGATCCCATTATTTATTGTCTATGCCATCTTGGGCAAGTTGCCTCAGTTTCCCCCTCTGCGAAAACGTGGATGATAAAATGAAATTTTCAGCCTATGTAGAGCCCTTATAACAAGGTCCAGCACAGAAGCTACAGTGAAGCTCACAGTCTTGATTCGTAGTACTGCTGACGGTTACTCTTCACTACGCCTCTCCTCCTCGGCCATGCAAAACCCCGGGCTTCGTCATAAAGGAGAGAGGAGAGAAATGGAATGAATAAGAAAAAGAAGAGAAGAGCAAGGGAAGGAGTAAGGAGGGAGAAGGGGAGGCGAGAGGAATGTTAGGGCAGTGGGACCCCAGCGATGTGCAAGGTGATGGACTCAGCCAGGCTGCGCATCAGGACCAGGGCCCCTGCCCGAGTCCCGCAGCCCAAGGCTCTGCAAACGCCAGGCTGAAGCGTGCTCTGCTTATCCGCTGGCCGTAGGTGTTATTTCGTGGCTTTGCATTTATGCCAGTCACCGCTTTAGCCACCTGGAATGCGTGATACTTTTCTTTAAAGTTACCCAGAAGGATGGTATTTTCTAAATTGGCAAAGTCGCCCATCTTTCAAGAATAAAGTAATATCGATATTAAAAAGAGATCTCTTGCATGACTGGTCTTCCACCTGTCTTGCCTCTCTACCTTCCCCCATTAGCCTGAACTTGGGGGTCCTGGGGTCAGAGGCACCTGAATAAAAGGGGGAGGGGCAGGGCTGCAGAGAAAGACTGAAGGGCAGGTGACTTGGAATAGTGGGCAGTGTGGAAGCAGGTGGAGGAACTGTGGAACCAGGTTGAAGCCCGGGTTCAAATTAATTAATTTCAGAAAGTCGAAGACAGAAAATTCACATAGGGGATTCTAGTCATATTACAGAAGAGGATACCAATCAACAAAGAAGAAACATGGGGAATATTAAAACTCGGGAGACTGAAATAGTGATTTTTTTCCTGCTGGAGATACAGAATTTCCCACCTGTCACATATGGAAAATAAGAATTACAAACCGTAGGACCCGGGAATTCCGTGGCCGTAGCTGAGGAGTGCTAACCACTTCTCGTTTGGCCTTGTGCTTGGGCATACATTGGCCAGACACTAACCCTCCTTTTTGGTGTGATTTTATTTTTTGTTTTCTAGTTTGAACAGCATCAGTTCAACAGAAGCAAAGCGATCAGGTGTCAAGAGCGCCGGCTCAGAAGGAAACGCCCCGATCAACAATTCCGTCATCCCTGTTGACTACAAGAGTTTTAAAGCCACTTGGACTGAGGTGGTGCACGTCAATCGGGAGCGATGGAGGGCCAAGGTGCCCAAAGGTAACACACTGTTGGCGAATCTTCCCGGAGACCCGTCAGGACCACTCAGCACCCCCTCATAGAAAAAGGCATCATCACCCCTCATTTGCAGGTGTTGCAGATGAAACCGAATCTCAGGCTATAGATTCAAATGGCTGAATGTTAGCCCCTTACCCTCTTTTAATTGTTAGTATTTCTAAAAAGTCTGCAGTAGAATGACGCAGACGTCCTGGCCTGGCAGCGTGGCCTTTGTGCTATTATGACGAAGCTCCTTTTTGTGGTGTGGAGTTTCTATAGAAGATAAGTATTGTCATTTCTTGGTTTCTGCTCGACCATCTTGTCATCCTCATTTCATATCACATGGCACAATTATAAGGCCTTCTTCTGTTTATCTAAGCAAAGCCTGGCCAATAGCCGCCTCAGCCATTATGCCGTGACAGAAGGAGCTATAATTTCCTTACATGCATTTTTATCTTCCTTTCATGTTTACACTTTCCCTTCGTTTGTTACTCAGACTGACGTTCTGAGATGAAGGTAGCTTGCAGGTAAGCAGCAATTTGCTGGAGCAAACATCACCAAAATTCAGATTAGAAAAGTCCTGACTTTTGGGACTGTACACAAAAAAAGACTGAACTCCACGTTTCATGAAGGGCGAAATTCGTTTGTTCGTACACGCACTCATGCTTACGTATGTACTACATGATCAGCACATACGACACACTCGTACTGGGGGGCAGGGGTGAGGATGCGTGCCCGTGGTAAGGGCTTTGAGGCTGTGAGGGACGCAGACATGGATGACTCTCAGTGGTCAGCAAGGGGTCCACTTCCAGCGGACTGGCGGAGGCCAGCCTTTGACAGCGGTCTCTTTTTGCTAACATTTATCAAGTGCCTACTGTATGCCAGGCTCTGTGCTCCGTGCTCCATGCCAAGGGTGCAGAGATGAGTAATAGATACGCTTGTTGTCAAAGCTCATGGTCTCCTGGGGGGGAGGGGACATTACTACAGAGTTTCTTTCAAAGGAAGCATGGGAGTTTGTTCAGTCGAGGCCTTGTACTTGTCGCCAGCACCCACCAGGCCTGAACAACCCTCACTCAGGCAAGAAGAGTTTTATCCCAAAATGCAATGTCGCCTACTTTTATCCACCCAGCGTCTGCACAAGTGGGAAAGGTGGGGGTGGGGGGAGGGTGGCTTGGCGGAGCATGTTGGGGCAGTCTTGGTCCCTCATACGTCTGGGGCTGCTTCTAGTGTGGGAGAGAAGAGACCTCACTTGGAGATGGAGTTATTCAAAGGCCAGCCACTGTGACTTATCTACAGATCCCATTCAAATGGCTGTTCATTTCGGGTAGGGCAGAGGGTTTGTATTTATGGCACGTCTAAGGCATCATTGGGCCCTTATCATTTTGGAACAGATGTTGTCCCCTGAGCTATAGAGGGAGCCAATGCCTCTTCCGTATTTTAAAAGTAACCTTTCACGGTTCATTCGGCTGACTTCAATATTGAAATCCTCCGAGATGACAGCTACTGCATCATCATCTCCAAGGAAGCACTCTTAGCATCAATTACACTCATTACACTTGAAAGCCCAATTCCTGACAACACTCAATATAGAGACGTACTTCAAAATAATTTGTTTGCAATTATCTGACTTACTAAAATTACCTTCTGAAGCTAATCACCTGGGGGACCAATAGCTAGTTTCTTTACCAGGAGAAAACTGGCCCGTTGTTATAAAGGGCAGGTAAATAGACAGCTCGTAATTTTTAAATCGATTAGGTATGCCGGTAGAAATATATTTAGGCTATTTCGGAAGCTCAAAAGGACTTGTCTTTAGCCCTGCTTGGGTGTCTGGGAAGGCAACTGGTGGCCAGGACTTGAAGGGTGACTGAGCTTGAACCCTGGGGAAGGCGTGATATTTAGAAATGGGGAACAAGGAGAAAGGGGGTAGACCAAGGCACAGAGCCCAGTGGTCTATTTCGTGGGAGGTTAGTTTGGTTATCAGAACAAGCTCTAGTTATTGGGGTAAAGGAGAATTGAATCCCTACTTGCCCTGTGCTCTTTGGCAAATTCAGGTAGATTCTTTGAGAAAATCCCGTGTTGGGGATGGTGCTGTACATCATAGTTGGTGCAAAGAGCAGAGATAATACACGTAAAGCACTGAGGACAGACAGAGCCTGCGCATGGTTAGCGCCCGCCAGTGCGAGCCGTTACTTTTACAAATTGGAAAAGAAGGTTAGAGGTTTGAATGGAAAGTTAAGAAGATGGTGGTAAAATAGGAACCTATAATTATTATTTCGTAACATTTTGAACCTCCCAGTAGTGCTGTTGACTGCTGGACTGGTGTTAAGAAACACCAGTTTGTATCTTTTCTTTTTTTATTAGTTAGCAGTTTGTACTTGATTATCCCATGGTGTTTGCTCATTGTTTTTTTTGTTGTGGTTGCTGTTTTTTGTTTTTTGTTTTTTGTTTTTTTGCCAGAAAACCTTAATTTCAAGAAAGCTTCCCTGCACAGGGCACTTGCATATACGTTGTTATTAAAATGATAGGAAGTGAGATTGGATATAAAGTCTTGGTTTTATTAACCAATCTGATTTACAAAACTAAGTAGACCAGATCCCATAGTTGTCAGAAAAGATTAAATCAATATTTTTTTGTAGCTCTTAGAGCTGAAAATAATTATTCCCCAGCAAAGATGTATGGGTGTAACAATTTGCAATTCTGGTCAATGTCAATCAATTTCCGCTCAGTATTTAATACTTTTTAAACCTTTTTTTTCCTGGTGTAAAAATAATATGTGTTTAGGTTATAATGCTGAAATATAAATAAAAAAGATATAAAAGAAAATAAAAATTACTCATAATCTCTCCAACCAAATATAACTATTGTTGAAATTCTTATGTATTTTTTTTTAAGTTTGATTTACTGTGCATATATGTAACTAAAAAATTTCCCCATAAATTGAGATCGTAGTATGTTGTCATCTTGTATTTTACTTTTCTGTTTCTATTTTGAGTATTTTATCTGGATACTGACTATTCTTATAAGATATAATTGATGGCTGTGTTTTATGTGCAACCACAATTGAACCATTTCTTTATTACAGAACATTTTGTTTCTGGTTCTTTATTATTGTATATAATGTTGTTATGAACATATAAGTTCAAAAGTCCTTGAGCCTACTTCTGATTATTTTTCTAAGATCAATTTTTTGATTTGGAATGCCTCAGTCAAAGTAAATGAAAAAATTCTGAAACTCTTGATATATATTATCAAATTTCTCCCTGGAATTTGTTTTAACCAGTGTTGTTTCCCAGTAGTGAGAATGCCTATTTCCCTAAATTTTTCCCCTTTTGTTTTTTATTAGGAAGTTTATATTTTTGTTATTGATTTATAATAACTTTATGTATTAAGGATGGCAATTTTTCAGTTGACAGAGTTTCTTGCAATTCTGTCCTACCCCATTTTGTCATATGCCTTTTAAGGCCTCTTTAAAATACATCTTATTTTTATTTTGCTAGAGATTACTATTACATTTTTACTGAATTATGTTCGTTATCAGTAAAAATGTGAAATAGTGTATAGTGAGTGATACGCTTTTGCAAATGCTGAAAAATGCATTGAATTTTTACTTATTTCCTCCATATTCACTCAGTTTTATGAGATTTTCAGTCTAGGTGATTATTAGTAAGTTATTCTATAATTAATTTATTCTTTAATATTATTTTTAATATTTGCATCATTTTATATCTAACTCGACAATTATTTTTAAACACTAAGATTTACTAGTTTTCTTGTCAATCATTAACATATTTTCTTCATTCTTGAGTTTTTAATATGATTGAATTTTTCTGTCAGCTGGAGCATTTCTTTGGTGAATATTTTTGGAAAGGTTCCGTGGGAACACCATCTGAGTCCTTAGCTGTCTAGAAGTCCCTTCTATTGTTCTTGTATATAACTGAGAGTTGACTGTTTAAAAGTCATAGTACTTTGGTTATTTTTCTCAGTTAGTCAGTTTCTGTCTTTTTCTTTCTCGCTGTTTGTAAGTAGTTTAAGTAGGCATTTCAGAAAATTAGATCAAGGGATAACTAGCCCAATACCATTTTAACAAAGAGTCTATAGAATCATTATTCAGAAAGGCAATTAAATGAAGAAACCAATGCATTTCTCCAAACCTTCACAGACATTCAGTGTGGGCTAGAACTTGCTCTCAGAGCAATGCAGCTTGTGGATCACGAGAGCTCTGTTCTACCTAAACTCTGTAGTTGCTTGCTTTTGACCATTTCATGGTGACTCACATCAGCACAGATAGTCTGAAGTAGAAAGCCAAAGGGAACCACATGGAGCTACACGTTTGCTTTCTGCTGGTCTAGAAGCCTAGGAGTGCCAAGGATGTTCAATCAAAGACCTGAAAAGTTAATTTTCTGTATGCATGCCATCATTGGGACCTGCTGGCACATATTGAATGTGCCCTTACACTTTTTCTAATTGCAGGAAAATTTTATGTACATTAATATAAAATATGAATGGCTACCTCTTGTTGATTTTTTTTTTTCTTATTAATCTGGTTGCTTGTTTTTTTCCTCTTCCTTTTCAATGGTACCACTTTGAGTGCTGATGGTTGATCATGCTATTATGACATGTTTCAGACATATGAGGAAGAGATGGAAGTAGAGTAGAGAAGTCGAAGGTGGCATTGTGGAGCCACCCATGGGAACGTGATTGCTGCAGGGAAAGGAGGCCGATGGTGGGCTGGCTCGCCCTGGAGTTGATTATGACGTCATAAGAGCTAACACTCATTAGTTTCAATATTAATTGCCTGCTATCAGCTGTAATTGAGCAAACACAGATTCGCTTCTGCAATGTACCCCTCCCCCAACTTTTATTTT
The DNA here is from genome assembly GCF_014176215.1 of Rousettus aegyptiacus. Classification (NCBI taxonomy): domain Eukaryota; kingdom Metazoa; phylum Chordata; class Mammalia; order Chiroptera; family Pteropodidae; genus Rousettus; species Rousettus aegyptiacus. The sequence goes on along the minus strand of NW_023416288.1, from coordinate 38,333,734 downwards.
TTAATTTTTGCTAGATTTCCCATAGAAAATCGGCCTGACAGTTGTCAAATGAATTTTTCTTCCTCAGATAATATTTTATGCTCTTTTGTAGCAAACCAGACTTTAATGCTTTCAGTTCATAGTCAAAATTATGTTTAACTTGGGAATATTTTGAATGTTGAAAGTTTGCCATAGATTCAGTGGGGGGTCCTGTGAGGGCATTATAAATTATTTTACCTGTAACCTGAGTACGAATGAATTCTCCTCCCTGTGCCTCAGTTTCCCTCTCTGCATAGTAAGACCAGTCATCTTTTTCCTCACCTGCCCCCTCTTCTAACCCACTCTTCAGAAACGACGTCACCATAACCCAGTTTTATGTGTGTCCTGAATATAAATGCCGATCTGACTTGAATTAGCCAAAAATAAACCCAAAACACTCCATAGACACCTTAGGTTATTTCAATGTATTAATTACCGGTGTTAGTAATTGGTTTCATTCTAAAGAGGCAATTCTTCTAATGGCGTGGCCTCTGTTGATCTTTTCTGCGCCATTCCCCACGGACACAGAGGAGAAGGCCAAGAAGGAAGCCGAGGAGAAGGCCCGCCTGGCTGCAGAAGAGAAGCAGAAGGAAATGGAAGCCAAACAACAAGCCGAGGAGGGCGCGCCTGGCAAAGCGCAGAGTCAAGTCAATGGAACGCACCCGAACAAAAGCGACAACCCTCGCGGGAAAAACTCCAAAGCCGGGAAGTCATCCGGGGAAAAGCAACAGAATGGTGAGTGGACTCGTGCTGGGGAGGGGCTCTTCCTGGGGTGTCAATGATGGGATGAGTGGAAATTGGCAGTCGGCTGTACCTACGAGGACGAGGACGGTGCCCAGCGCGGGGCTTCCCCGGCTGTCTGGCTGCTGCTGATCCCACCTCCCCAGGCTGCGAATCCCATCGGGATCCCATAAGAAGCAGCCAGAAGCTCGCCTGCACCACTGTCTCTGGGGGACATTCGTTCCTTTTGGGCCCTTTCCGGTTGTACTGGAGACCGCCCAGCGCTGCTTGCTCACTACGGAAGTTACTGTGAACCATCCCAGTGTGTCCTGAGTGCTTACTGCATGACTGGGTGATCAGAAGGTTGGTCTCCCATACCCACTATCCCCCTGCAGGGCTGGTAACGCCCATTCTGCAGTGTGTGTCCACCTGTATGTGAGTACGTACCTTAGGGTACGCACCTAGCCCAGCTTGCCCGAGACAGAGGGGTTTCCTGGGATTCAGGAAAACCGGAACAGTTCCGGGCAAACTGGGATGAGCTGGTCACTGCAGTGTGCATATAGTTGGTGATTTCTTATATTTAATGCAGCAAGTGTTCATTGATTAACAACTATGTGCTAAACTCTGTGCTTGGCACTGGGGATTTAGAAAATGGAAAAGCCACGAGAAGTCTACCATTTAATAGACATCTTCAGAGGTAATTTGAGGACAATGTGAGCAAGTAACAGTAGTGGCATGGCAGATGAATTGCCAAGAGACATTGGCATCGTTGGGTCTGAGGTTCGTGCAGTGGGGTGAATGTCAAGGAAGGCTTCAAGAGAGGTGAAGTCTTAACTGGGTTTTAAGTCCTAAAATTTGCAGGTCAAGTGGGAGACAAGGATGCCTCAGCCAGTGAGAACAGGGTGAGCTAAGGGACGTGGAACTGGTCACCTTGTTTAGGGAAGGGCAAGAATCTCATTCTCTGGAACTTTCAAGTGCTGGGCTGTGGCAAAGGAGTTTTGCAATCAAACAGGCCTGGATTCATGTCAACTTCTCGGTGGCCTTGGCCACGTTACTTAACCATCCACTCCGTCTGTAAAATGTGCATGGGCCACATGAGAGCTTCCAATAATTATCATAGCAAAATGATGATGATAAAACAAATACATTATTCACTATATGCCAGATGTGATCTTGAGTTTTCTTTTTACATATATTCTCTTACCTGCGTGGTAGGGGCAGGTGCTCGAGCTATTATTGTACACAGCCTGGGAATGAGAAATATGTAGAAAGTGATTAGCGTAATTCTCTCAATTTATTTTCACAATTAACATATATAAACGTAAAACTAGAAAACGATATTTTAATATATATTAATGATGACATACCAAGTTCCAAGGATATTGCATAAACTCCCTCCGGTCGCTCCACGACCACCCCAGCGGGCAGGCAAGGCTGTCGTTCGACGCGTCCTGCCCCTCAGCAGCCTGGTCCCAGAGGCTGCTCGGGACTAGTCTGTTTTCTGTTCAAGTGCATCGCAGTCTAGAAAATACGTTCCATTTAAGAAGCATTGATGATGCGCCTGTCGGAGTTTTACAGAGTCATGCAGCATACTCCTTTTCTCCCTGAGGTCAGAACGAATTAAGAGAGAGAAACCAGGCTCAGAAATTTCGTAATTGAAACGTTAGCTCCACCGCAACTGGAGCAGAGTTGGAAAACGTGGACTTGGTCCGCTGAGGGCATGGGCTTCTCACGTGTCTGTCCTGAACGGAGCTTAGCCAAGCAGACCCTGGCGGAGCAGGCGGGCTCAGAACTCGCCCCTTCACACCCTCACGAGCGCCCCAGCAGGCTGCTTCTGGGGTGACAGGAAAGGTGTGCATCTTCTGGAAAACACATCTCAAAGGGGCCTGGGGGCTGAAGAAATGGGTGACTGGGCTGAGCTGTGCATATCCGACTCTTCCTTTCACACGAGTCTCTCTCCTTCCCAATGGAGGAGTAGGTAAGGGCTGGTGAGCGAGGCAAGGCATGCTCCTTCCCAACTTTTTTTCCTTTAGGAGAGTGGCTTAAAAATGTCTTTTCCTTAATAAAGATAGTCAGTATAATATCATTAACATTTACTGAATGTTTAACATAGATGTGGCAGACACCATACATGAGATTTCACCTACACTAAATCATTTAAAAGCCCTAACAACTCTGCGAGGTAGATATGCTCATCCCTGTTCTGCAGATGAGGAAATGGAGATTGAGAGATTAGATCACTTGCTTAAGGGCAAACAACCACTAAGTAGGGATTTCAAGTCAAACTCAGGTCTGCGCAAGTCCAGATTCTATATTCCATAACCAGCATGTTGCTATCATGTGCAAGTTTCAGTGCTGTTAGGGAGAGTAGGAAATTGGAGAGATATTGAGACTTGGCTGCTGTCCACAAGAAGCTTATACTCTGTGTATCCTAGGGGTTGGAACACTCTGTAAGGGACTGGATAGCAACTATGTCAGGCTTTGTAGGCCACACAGTTTCTGTTGCAGTGACTTAACACTGCCATTTTGGTGTGCGAACAGCTCCAAATATTATGTAAACAAGTGAGTGTGGCTGTGTTCCAGTAAAATTTTCTGGAAATTAAAATTTGAATTCTACATAATTTTCACATATCATGAAATATTCTTGTTTCCCTCCAACCATTTAAAAATGGGAAAACCATTCTCAGTTTGTGGGCCATATAAAAGCAGGCAGTGGGGCCAGGTTTGGCCCAAGGGGGGTTTGCCAACCCCTCGTCTGGTCAGGGAGAGAAACCAATGAACGCAAATGTGCCAGTCACAACGTGCGTCATTGAGAGGGGTATAAACGAGTGCCCAGAGAGAGGAGCAGTGACAATCATTTATTTTAAAGACGATTGGGGGAGCCTGAAAGAAACAAAGCAGGAGCCTGAGTCTTCGGCTAGCCTGGGTTGATTTTACAACTGTGTTTATTTCCCAGAGTAAGCAGTAACCTACTATTTCCCTTTAAAAAAATTAGTATTAAATGAGAGGTGGGAAAAGAAATCAATTTAGAGCAATAATCAGAAAGGCGAATGGTGGATCGGGACTGTGTTACAGCAGCCTAATTAAAATGATTTATAACTGCACCAAAAAGCTCTTTTGTTTCCCCCCGTTTATTGAATCACAGCTCACATCGACCACTGCACCACATACAACCCATGGGAAATTACCTAATAGGTTCTGTGCAAGGAACATCATCAAACAAGTGTGTGCCGCTTTCCCGGCATCCTCTTTGTGGCTGCCCGAGGCATTTCTAGGTCAGAGCTGAAGGACACTAGTTAACTGGGGTTCTAGGGCTTTGGCCCCCTGTCAGCAATGATGGGATCTCCTAAACCTTGGTCTCCATCAAGACACTTCCTCCCTCAGCCTCCCCAGCCCTGACTGAGGAGAAGGCAGGCTGCCACCGACTGCTAGCTGGCGTCTGGCAGTGGAAGCACTCCTGCTGACTTCTGGAAGAAGACATCCTTGTCTTGTTGCAGCTGTGGATAAAGCTCCAGGCCAGGGCAAAATAGAGGGCTTAACGTAGTGTTCATTGGGATACGAAGGCTCATTTCATAAAGAAAGGTCATTTTTCTGCCGGGAATTAGTTGACTACAGGTCTCAAGATCCTCAGGGTCATCTCTGCCATTCTTAAAACAGGGAAAAGCCAGTACTGGGACTGTTTCATGGTGACTCCAGGAGCATTCATCTATTTTGACCAAAGTACTGTGTCCTTCACTTAAACGACTCCTGCTTGTACCCTGGCCAGCATCAATTGCCCTTCCTCCAATCTCTCCAGCCAGTGCGTCCCATCAGAATTAAGAATAAGGGAAAATTTGGAGAGTTTATTGATTCCTAACTTAGTTTAGAATTTGTCAAATTCCATTAAAAGTACTTACTTTGCAGAATACATCACGGCCCCAAAGGATCTTGAATTATCCTCAGACCACCATTTATGTCTTTAGGTCGAAGACCTTTAGAAATAGCAACAGTCAAGAGAGGCTTGAAATCTAAAACGTGAGCTTTACAGGGAAGTTGCAAAATACAGTAAGTAGCCGAGAGCTTGGTCTCTAGAATCAGACTCGTTGGTATATATCGTGATAAATTACTTTATCTAAACTTTAGTTTCCATAGTCGTAAAATAGAGATGATATGAGCTTTACCTCAGTTCTCTACAAGTCAGTTTAAGCAAAATCACTTTGCTCAAAATCACTTTGCCACATGCAAGGTTAGGGGCAGGAGTAAGCCGGGGCAGTGTGTGGAAAAAGGCATTGGCCATTCACCGCACTCAACACAGCTGGGCTGACCAGCGTGTGACGAAAGAGAAAACTCAAACTTGGAAAACACCCTTAATTATTTTGTGTTTTCTTCATCAAATTGATCATTTAGTGAATTAACTTTTGATGAATTTGTCTCCTTTCAATGTAGTACCTTCATAATGGGGTTTTTTAAAAGAATTCAATGCAATGATACATACAAAGCATTTAGCACACTCTCTGGTACAAAGAAAGCAAAATAAAATGTATCTTGAGCCCTGCTCACTACTTCCGAGTTACAATTATTATTAGGATCTTTTTGCTTCAGTAAGTAGCAGTATTTTAGTAGTAATCTGTTCTTTGTTTTATGCAGGCTTAAAAGAAAGCTACGCTTTTAGTAATTGGTAAGGGAACAGACCTGCCCAAGGATTATTTATCTTATGCAAGGGTCTGAAGAATTTTCTTGTGAAGGGCCAGATAGCGAATATATTCCTGGCTTTGCGCATCTCTGTTGTAACTATTCAACTCTGCCATTGCAGCATGAAAGCAGCCATGACAGTATATAAATAAAAGAGTGTGACTAGGTTCCAATAAAGCTTTATTTACAAAACAGGTAGCAGGCCAGATATGCTTAGGGGCCATAGTTTGCTGACCCTTCCTCTAGGAGAGCATGACTTTGTTTAACTTTGTCATTTATTATTTGGCTCAAGCCCAGGTACTGTGAATTTGTATGCTAACTTGTAGATTTTTAATTGGTAGAGGAGATCACCCCAGTGGTTATGGTTTTATTGCCTTGCAGGATGTAACTGGTTTTGTCTCTAACCTAGCAATCTTATTTTAACCTATTTCTAAAATACCTACAAATACCCAGTTCCCTAAATACTCCTGGAACTTCTCTTACTGTCTCACTCATTCCCTCACAAATGCATGAATGAACTGAGTTTTTTGGCATGTTCATTCTACATTTGCATGCATATCATTTTTTACTTTTGCAAATTACATTTTGACAGGCTCCTTAATTAGAAAGCCATTTATGGCTGTTTTAGAATAACAACAAGTCATTGAGTAATATAGTGATGTGTGAGATACCACATTCAATACTTTAAGTTCATTTTTCTATAAATTATGCCTATAAAGTAGATATTAATATGCCCATTTCACAGAGAAGGAGACTGAGGCACATAACAGTTAAATAGCTATTAATTGATATAGCTTACATTTAACCTAGGCTTTTTTTCACTCCACAGCCTAATGATAATGTTGAACTGCCTTTCCTGAATGACCATTGACTTAAGTACAACCCTGTTTAACAGAAACTTTCGGTTCTTATTTCCAGATTATGATCCAATATCCAGGACCTAATATGTGGTTAAAGGATATTTATGCTCAGACGTGTGCCCCATTGTGACTGAAATTATACTGTACTTTTTTTTTTTTTACCTTGACAGATTTAAAGATATTTATAACTTCCTCCTAGGTGTCTACATATACTGTTTGTCATGTTTATTGCTTTCAGGTGACTTGAAAGATGGTAAAAATAAAGCAGACAAGAAGGATCAATCTAATGTCGGAAATGATTCAAAGAAAACAGATGGTAAGAGCATAATTTTCATTTCATTTTTCCATAAAATGTGCAACTTAATGCAAGCTTGTGAGAGTTCTACCTAAAATTGAAATCGTGGTTATTAATATGTTCTTACATTATACCCTGAAGAAAACTACATTTAAAGAGCACTGTTATCACTTTTTCAATAATTTATGAATTATTGTTGTATCTCTTCCCCTTCACCATACTTTCTCCATCACAAATGCATTCTATGCTTTTTTTTTTTCCTTTTTCCCACTGACATTTTTCATTGTAAACTTTACAAAATGTTGATTCTGGACTTGCTGATTCTAATGGAATCCAATATGAGCCTTCAATCATGAATTGTGTGGTACCAGTGGGAGATGCTTCGTGTTTTCAGTTTTCACGTTTTTTACCTTTAATGAGTATTCCTTTCGGTGAAAACAAAAACAGAAGTGTGTGCAGCGTTATCATTATGTTTGGATCCTCGCGTGCTGGAAGACTTCCATAGCTGTAGAATACAGGATGAGAACCCAAACCCGTTAGACCACGCCTCCCTTGCAGTGTGCTCCATGAGCACTTGTTTTGCTTTCTGTAAGCAACATCCTACTCTTTCTAAACCCTGAAAGTTCAAATTATATTACCCTCCAACCTTGGAACTATCGGGTTAAGAAAACGACTCTTGCTTTTTGTATAAATCTCCTGTTTCAGTTGTAACATGGGCTCATTTCTAGTTATTTTCCTCATACGTGTATATGATATTAAACTAAAAATGAAAGTTTTCAGGGAGTAGTTTTTGTTAGTGTCTTGCCCTCTTGGAATCCCACCTCCCTAGAGACCTCGTATTGGATGCTAAGCTATTGTTTGGATAGTTCGGTTATAACACCATTGGAGAACAAGGTGAGGAGTAAGAAGACATTTGAACACAGCTCCTCACATGCACACTCACATACATGAAATCAGTTCTTAAAACTTTTCTTTAAGGTCATTCAAATAATTGACTCCAAGTGTCTTATCGTGTAATATCTCGAGAACACACAAGTGTAATTTTTCACCAATTTGTGCAAATAAAAACCATTTACCTAGTAAATATACCCTCTTCGAATTATTGTGACTAAGTCATGAATTGCACAGAGATAATATAGAATTCAAATGACAGTCTCTTACCCAGAAGCTGTTATACGTAAAATTTGTTTGAATATGTTTTTTGCTGGACATCATTAGAGCCAAGTCAAGATAACGCAAACAAGCAGATACACAGTGGAGGAGAATGGTGTTAGCTATAAACCCATAGCCTGGACCCATTGATGCACTAACATGACATCAGTCATTATCTCTGCTTTGGTGTTATTGGGTCTTAGACCACTGGGCCTTAGTTACTTGTGCTTTCTAAGCCCAAAATCTTTACCGAGACTAAAGCTAATTCTTGGTGGCATGAAATGGAAGAGAGATTGATCAGTTTCAGCTACTCCTTCCCCTTTAGTCATCAAATATCTTTACTTTAGAAAAATTTAAAAATGATACATAGATTAGTAGAGTGATTGTTAAAAACTGTATAGTAACAACCAGATACGTTTTGGAATGTTTCTTTTTAACAGATTCTGTTATATCTAATGACCAAGGAGAGTCAATTTAGCTATTTTTAATGCCCCCTTACCCCTGATCTAACCCTCAGAAATCAATATGACCAGTTCCGCCTAATTTTTGAGAGGGCATTTCTAAGCACAACTCAGCGCCCAGTGTGATTAAGCCCACTATGGTCTGAAGTTTCAACATTGTATGCATTCAGAAAGAAATTCAATGGAAACTGGACCAGAGTTGATTATTCCCAAACTCCAGTGAGTTGGGGCATGCGGAGTGGGAAGGAGCATGTACTGCAGTCATACATTATCTCTGTCGGACTACTGGGGTGCTGTTTGGTACCCTGCAGCACTAATTTTCTTACTGCCTTCAAAGAATAAATGTCCTTTGAAAATACCTTGCTTACTCTTTAGAATAAATGCACTAACACACCAAGATCTGGGCGTCTGAGCCAAGATTCTCTCAGGAGATTGACACTTTTATATTGAGAGACTTGTGTGTTACCAGATGAGTGAATCATTTTTAGTGTGTTTTTAGTCATATTTGAAATACCCTAGTCTCTTGGACCTGCCATATTTTTTTTTTTTTTAGTTACCTTGAAATATGAACTTGCCCTTAACTTTACTTGATTACATTAACAGAAAGCTGAGATCATCACTATTTGTGGCTCTCAAAAGATTGTTTATAATCAGGCCTGGCAGAGTTATTTGTTAAGTCACAGGGAGGGAGTTTAGCAAGAATTTCTCATTTATCAGATGTTTGGGAATTGAAATATTTAAAGATGTTGGTCCATGAAATTTAAAAGTCAGTTAAAGTGTGGAAAGAGTGGACGAAAGATAATCTGTAGAGCATCTGCTTCTGTCAAAGAGGTCTCACAAAGGATAGGTCTACCCTTCCTCTTGAAACTTTCAAGAATAAAAGGAAACGTGGAAGAAAGGTTTTCAAGCTAGTGGACATGATGAAATGAAGGACAGTGATCTCTGAGAGATGAGAAACAAATGAAGTGATCCCTACAGTTTCCCCAGCTTACTGGCTTGAGAGGGTTTCCGGGCAGTAGAGGGAAGAAGAGCCCAGGCAGATCTGAGGGGCTCTTTTAGTTGAGGAGTCAAATAAGGATCCAGGGAGAGCAAGGTGGCTACAGTTAACAGGGTAAAGTACCTGAGAGGAGAGAGCTGCAGAGACAGAGAACTACAGAGATCTGAAGAGTTTTCACCAGAGTAATATTTGACCTGTACAATGATGAAACTACCTGAGACTACAAAGGAATCTTTCAGGAGGATTAGGGGGAATAGTCCTGATGTCACATTTTACATAGGGCGGGAAAAGTACCTATTTCTGTTAGCCAGACTTGAATACCTTGAAGGCAAATGGGTAGAATACTTATGATTGTCTTGACTTAGTAGTGGGGCAATCGGCATGGGATAAATGCTGCTTTGGTCTAACCTAACAAATCTTAAAAGCGAAACATAAAAAGATCAAAGTGTTTCCAAAGAACTGCATTCAGTACTCAATAAGGTAGAGACATGAAAGATATAAAACAAACAAAATCAAATTTCTGGAGGTGAAAACTACACAATGTCTTATAGGAAAAATACAGTGGATGATATTAACCAAATAGTATTGTCTGAGATTAATGATAAATACACTGGGTGGGATTAGATATTGTAGAAGAAAAGAGTAGTGAAAAGTTAGCAATACAAACTATCCAAAATGAAATACAGAAAAAAAGAGAATAAAAATTGTTGTACTGAGCATCAGTGAGTTCTAAGACACCTTTAAGCAGCCTAATGTATGTGTAACTGGAGTCCGTGAAATAAGAGAGGAAGGAGGAAAGAAAAATATTTGATGAAAAATGGATACAATTGTACCAAATGATGAAAATTATAAATCCATAGACTGAAGATTAATAAAGTCCAAGCACAAGAAATATGAAGGAAATTACAAGAAAGCATATCATAATGAAATTACTTAAAACCAGTGATTAAGAGAAAAATTTAAAAACAGCTGAAGAAAAAAATATCACATGTTTACAGATGAACAAAAATAAGGATAACTATAGATTTCTTATCAGAAACAATCAAGTAGGGGACAATGAACAATATTTTTAAAGTGCTAAAAATAAATAAATAATTTTATACCCAGAAAATATATCTTTCATATATTAAAAACTGAAAGAACTCATCACCAGTAGATGCACACCACAAGAAATGTTAAAGAAAGGCAGAAGTATAACTGTCCCAGATGGAAAGACAGATCTGTACAAATGAATGAGGAGCACTAAAAATGGAAACAAGAAAGATAAATGATAAGACTTTTCTTATTATTTAAATCTCTTAAGGATAATTGGCTATTTGGACAAAATAATAATATCATTTGGTTTATAACATATATAAAACTAAACTAAATTATATGACCAGCATAAAAGCTGGGAGGGAAGAAATAGAAGCATCTACTATTGTAAAGTTTTAATATTATACATAATGTAGTATAATATCCTTTGGAGATAGTTTGAGAAAAATGAAGAGCATGTACTATAAACTTTAAAGCAATTACTGAAGTTATGAAACAAAGACATAAAACTAATAAGCCAACAAAAGAGATAAAATGGAATCATGAAAATAATCCAAAAGAAGGTAGAAAAATAATAAGGGAACAAAGAACAGATGAGACCAATAGGAAACAACGAACAAGATTATATACTCAAAACTAAGCAAATCACAGTTATCATAGTAAATAAAAATGATCTAAACATCCCAATTAAAAGGCAGGAAATTTAAGATTGTAAGATGCAAATATACTCTGTTTCTATATAAAAAAAAGACACAAATAGTCCAAAAGTAGAAGGATGGAAAATGGTATACCAAGGTAACAGTAATCAAGAAAAAAAGCTCTGACAATGTAGATTTTGTAGCAAACACTATCGCTGGGGATAAAGAAGTTCATTTCATGATAAACTTGTCCATTTATCAAGAAGATATAATAATCCTTTACATTTATGCAGCCAAATACCTGAAGTGAAGCAAAAAAATAAAATTCTAATTCATCATTGTGTTTGGAAACCTTAATATCCTCTCAATCATAGACGGAATAAGTAGATGTAAAATCAGCAATGGAAAGAAGACTGAGACAACACTGTCCCACCAACTCGACCTAGTCGGCACCCCGACGACACCCAATAATAGGAGGACACACACTCTTTTTGAGTGTACGCAGAACGTTTACCAATATAGATCAGTTTCTGGGACATGAAACAAGCCATACAAAATACGTGCATAGGTCACAGTAGAATTAAATTGGCGTAAGGATATTTATATTACTTGGTTATCCTTTTACTAGCCATATAACCTATCGTGACATTATCATTTTTTATATTGATAATTTGTGTTTTCTCTCTTTTCCTGACCAGTCTGGCAAAGGTTAATAAATTTCATCAGTCATTGTAATTAATATTTTCCATTGCTTTTCTGTTTATGTTTCATTGATTCCTTACCTGATTTTTATTATTTCCTTTCTTCTGCTTGCCTTTGGGCTTGGTTTTCCTTGGTTTTCTAGTTTCTTAAGGTGGAAGTTAATGTCATTGATTTGAAACCTTTTTTTCCTGTTTTATGTTTATTTTATTATTTAAAATTTTTTAAATTACAGTTGATATTCAGTATTAGTTTCAGGTTGTTTCCTTTTTTAATATAGGCATTTAGTTCTGTAAAATTTCCTCTAAGTGCTGCTTTAGCGGCGGGTCACAAATTTTTACATGTTACATTTTTATTCACATTAAGTTTTAAATCCTTTCCAGTTTTTATTTTTATTTCTATATTGACCTAAGGGTTATTTAGACATGTGTCATTTAATTTCCAAATATTTAGGGTTTTTTCCAGAGATATTTGAATTTAAATTCTCTCCAATTGATGTATAGAGCTTATACAATCCCAATTAAAATTCTAGCAGTTTTTTTTTTTTTTGGTAGAAATTGACACTGATACTGAAATTTACATGAAAATGCAAAGTATCCATAATAGACAAAGCAATTTGGAAAAGGGAGGGAAAAGTTGACCTAATTTCAAGAGTTTTAAAGCTGTAGTGATCAAGGCAGTATGATGTTAACGTCAAGATAGAAAAATGGATCAGTGGATTAGAATAGAGTGTCTAGAAGTAGATCTCCATGTATGTGGACAACTTATTTTTGAAAAGAGCATTACGTAGAGAAAGGATAGTCAGCAAGTGGTGATGGAACCACTGGATATCCACTCGCAAAGTGAACTTCTATCTATACTTGACATCTTATACAAACATTAGCTTAAAGTAGATGGTAGGATAGATTATTAACTTAGAACGGTCATAAAATGGACCACAAACCTAAATTTAAAATGTAAAACTATGAAACTTCTAGTTAAGAACACAGGAAGAATTTTTTTGTGGTCTTGGATGAGGAGATTTCCTAGATATGACATCAAAAGTACAAACAAAAGAACAGATTGATAAATAAAATACAATCTTCTAGAGCTACAAAAGCATCTTTAGAAGAATGAAATAGTAGTCTACAGATTGAACGAGAATAATTTCAAAGGAATATTTGATTTCTTTGTATATATCAAGATACAAGTCAGTCTCAATATTCAATAATAAGAAAACAAATGACTCAAGTAAAAACATGCCAAAAATTTAAACATTTAATCAAAGATGTACAACTAGCAAATAAGCACATTAAATGTTCATCGACATCGTTGGAGAAATGCAAATTAAAAGCTAAATTAAAAGCCATATGGAGAGAAAACAAAACAAAGCGTAAGTGTGGGGAGATGGTTTTACACTTGCATATTATATGCACCTAATAATTTCTTAGCTCTCTACTTCACTGTGCCTGTCAGGACACAACTGTGTCATCTCATCTCCTTTGTGAGGAACTGGCATCCTTATAGCCACTCTTTCCGAATGTTTCTCAAGTTGCTTATGTTCTCTTTAGGACTTCACTGCAGGAAAAATGTCAGAGGCAGGGGAGCCAATATTCTTGTTTGCATAGAACAACCAGTTGTGATTTAAAAGTTTGTTGAGTACATTAGAGGAATTTGTCTGTGCTTTGTCTGTGATTCACAAGACTGATATCTCATGACCTTGACTTGCTATAGGGCTCACAAGAGTCACTTACAGAAGTGAATGTCTTCTTTCTGTTTCCTTTTTAGCTGCTCCCTACTAAGTTAGTTTGGAATGTAGTAAATAAGTGGGATCGATGGCTTGAATTTTTTAGATGTCTTTCATTCTGTTATAATAGATATAACAAGTTATTAATCAAAACGGTGGGAGGATATAGTCCGAACCTTTTATTTAACATTCTTAGTTTTTAAATAAAGTTGAAAACTTTTGTTAGTTGCCAAAAAGCCTGGGCATCATGACTTGCTTTTCAGTGGAGTTGGCGATGAGAGAGATGGGGCCTGTACAGGCCTAGAAGTGTGTTCTCTTCTTCCGATCCAGGAAGGAAACAGTCAAATAACAGCGTGCAGGGAGAGACACATGGCTGTCTTTACAACAGAGATTATTTCTGACTTAGGTTCATGTCTAGAGATTTGAGCAGCAGCAAATGTACGTTGATCATTATTCAGGAGGCATGCATTCGTGGACGCTCTCATCAGCTTTCATATCTTCACAGACACCTATATCCCAGTATTCTCATCTCAGAGAGTCGTATTCACCTTATTCTTTCTTCCAGATATTTCCCTCCATACTACTCAAGATAATGGCGTTAGGCTGTGTTTAGACACAAGAATAAAGAACGCTCTATTTCAGACCCATCTAAACCTTGATGCCTTCTTTTGTCACCTCATTGTTCCAGTCCATGCTATTTCTTCCCACAGGGCTTTTTGTTATCACTTGTAGCTAATGCTAGCTGTATATCGGTCCATGCAGAACCATAAAAACACTTGAACATGTTTATTCATCTTCAGCGCACACCTATTTGAATCAATCCCATAGACCCTAGACATGGGGATGTTACTGGGCATTTTTTATTCATTGAGTATTTTTCTCAATTTTTAAAAGATCTATTTGTTTCTAAGCAACTGTCAATATAATTTTAGTCAGAATCAAATGTATTCACAAGTCTTAGAGGATAGCATCCCCCAATTTACGTTGCATAAGCTATGCATAAGACATTTTAGTAATAGAAGAGGTTATGGAATCTTGAGGATTCTTGAAGTGAAATCCACTTTGTGGTTCTTCATTTTGTTCTGTGCGTAAGAACTGTCTTGTCTGGGAAATATGCAATTCCTTCATCTGGGAGCATAGAGTGTGTGTGTGTGTGTGTGTGTGTGTGTGTGTGGTATTATAGAGACCAGCAAGAAAGGTTGAACACATTGGCAGACAAAGAGTTGATTACGTTGCAGAAGACTTGTTGACAGGAGGTTGAATGCTCATGACCAGTGCATGGGGGTGACTGTCCAATCACTGATGTGCAATACGAACTACATCCTCTATATACGCCAGAATGCTTGTGTCGGCTGGCCCGTTAGTGGTTTCTTTCTCCTGAAGGCAAACCTACCCGGGAAGTCAATTCATATCAGAAGGTTGCTTGCAGGATGAGAATGTGAGAGGAGTTAATAGGCAAGTTGTTACTTCAAAGTAGAATATCCTGACATATCTGTTTTAGTTATTGGGATAGGACTGCCAAGATGGATAGGGCCAGCTTGCATACCCTGCATCATCCTGACAGTGCAAGGACATTCGTCCATGGTACTTCTTTTACTAGGCTGTCTTTCTTTCTTTCTTTCTTTCTTTCTTTCTTTCTTTCTTTCTTTCTTTCTTTCTTTCTTTCTTTCTTTCTTTCTTTCTTTCTTTCTCTCTCTCTCTCTCTCTCTCTCTCTCTCTCTCTCTCTCTCTCTCTCTCCCCACAGATTCTGCAAGCAGATATGTTGGTATCTTTCTCATTTATCTCCCACTGTAGCCTACCTGATTTTCATAAGGTTTACACATCCCCAACAGTATACCAAGATCATGAACTGTGCCAGGTAGAATAAGTCAAGGATGGCAAATGGTTCTGGGAGCACCCAAACATAGGAATATTACACTGTTCTTATCTCTCACACCTAAGACAGAACTACTATAACAATAACCTTGAATCCTTTCTAATTTACTTTAAAAATTTAACTCATATAACTTTAGTGCTTCACTGTTTTTAGCAATGATTCGTTTGCAGTACACCTCGCCATTGACCGTACCACTAAAGTCAACATCTGCTGTCTTGAAGTAGTGTTTACAAATAGTTAATCCTATCCTTTGGGTTTTTTACTTGTTTTCCTCTCAGGGGTTAATGTTACCTCTTAATTCTGGGAAGATATCTCATTATAGCCTATTGACACAAAGTAGGCCTATTTCTTTAATGAAGGAATTGCCCTTTAACATGAGAATCAAGCTTCCTTGTGGGTTATTTTCCACAAGTGCATGGGGACCAAACATCTGGAGTGCCTTGGGTCCCAATTAAGATAAGTCATCATAACCACACATATTCTGATTGACATCCCATTTCCCTTAACCAGTTGTCCATGAAAGCTCCAGTGACCCATTTAATTAACAAATTGATATGGATTAACACATAGAGCCGCAACAATAAGTAAATACTGTGATTTAGCGAGAAGATCCATAAAATATTTGCTTTCAAACATTTACATCCTTATTTCCTCAAGTAGTATGATAACCCAAGTGTCTTAACCCTTCACTCCAATGCCTTTGTCAGAGGAAAACAACAAAAAGTTAAGAAACGGACCGGAGAATTGCAATATTATTTTTAGATGTCCGTTTTCTCATGCATCTGGATGATATACTTCGCTGTCATATTTTAGTTAATTTGAGAAGCTATGCTGGAGGTTGATCCAACAATAAAAGTTATTGTGAGTGCAGCAGTGCTGAAACTCAACATAATTGTTTTTTGAATGGATTTGAGGAAAAACTATTAACCAATTCATGATATGTAGGTGGGAAATAAACAAATTGGATGAACTCAAAAAATCTCCTTGTGTCTTTTTGCTATGTACTGACACTCTTGAGAGCATGGTGGTTACCAATCCTATTATTTACACATGGTTCTAGTGTTGATGAGTCACAGCGAATCAGAACGGTTAGCTCTTTTGGTTTTAAGCATCTGTTTCAACCCAGTGCATCTTTTCTATAGTTTTAGATCCAGTGCTTTTTGGAGGAAGGTGCATAATAGATATCCTCATGGTGGATTATAAAGGGACAAGGTCACATACAACTATTATTATCCTCCTGTCGGTTTTAGTTATTGAAATTCATGTTTGTAATATCAAAACAGCAGCTGAAATTGTGCGTTGTGTGTTACATATATATATGTATATGTCCATGTATGTACATAGTTACATATATATAATATGATATAATTTTGGTGAGTTTTAAGAATTTAAATTGTATTATACTAAAAAAAACTTCTAAAATCAATTTATCCTTTTTACATAGCTGTTTTGATTCCAGTTCCTTACCAAATAACTACATAGTAGAACTGTAAAATAAAAATATATGATGTACTCTTTCTTAATGACAAAATTAATCTTTTAAAATAACTTTCCCCTTATAATTATTGGTATATAAGCTTTCATTGTTTCACTCTATCTTCTAGACATTTTGTTTCACTTTTAATGTACCATTATATTGTTAAAGGAACCAGTTTGACAGAGAGATTACAATTTTGGAACTACTGGGGAAAATGTGACTTTTCTTTTTTTCTTGATACTGATGTTCAGGATTTAAAACAACTTCTTAGTATTCATGAAATAAATATTTATTTGTTTTCCTCCTAGAAATATTTTGTCAGACTCTATGCAAGGGATTGGAAAAACACAAGTAACAACACATTTGTCAAAAAAAACTCTATCAACATTATAAAAAATTCTTTAAAATAACAGCTGGCTTTGAAATAAATATGTGCCAAAGCCAGGAGCTAGCAATATCTTCATTGTTGATACCATTTCTCTTCTAGACGCCCATATGCTAGTGGAACTGTTAAAAAAGGCAGTATCAAGCGAATATCGAAGTGTCCCCTTTGTATTCATTCTTAGCATTCTCCACCAAAGGGCAGCCTGATTGCCAAGTGACGACAGCTGCATTTCATAAATGTTAGCCCTCTACAATATATGCTACTTTTGTTTTCTGTCCTGGAGCCACAGGGAAAACATGAAGAAAAAAATTGTTTGTTTTTTCCTTTTCTTTCATTCATGTTGAATCTTCCATTGCTTTTCCTGAACTAAAAAAAAAATTGGGAGAAACGTGAAGAGCAGTCAGAATGTTTGAGGTTTAAAATCCCAGCCTCACGTAACTGTGTTGGAAGGACTTCCTTAGTCTCCATGGCCTGTGGCTTCCTGTTGGCTTTCACAAATAGCAGATTTAAAGACCGATCAGAAACAAAACTCTTGTGTGCAGACAACTCTGCCCTCACCTGAACCAGAGGAGGGGTAATTGCTGCTGCTACCTGACTTTTACGTATTTCTCAAGAGTGGGTCAGGCCCTGGACAATTGGAAAGTTGAGGGTTTTCATTGTTTCCTTAGGTGGTAAAGTACTAGGTTCTTAATATAGAGAGTAGTAGCAGTAAAATACTGTGAGGAATGTAAGTCAGGAGAACAAAGATAGTTATTCATATACCTTAAGTTTGGAAAGAAAGACCATACTATATAAAGTAAGAGAGAAGGCAGCAAAATTAGAAGATCGAAGTTTGACATCATGATTATCCTCAGTGATAGCACAGATGCCTTGGATCAAAGGAAAGATAAAGAAAGAGCACAGGGGTTGGACTAAGAACTACCATCCTTTGTACTGTTCTTATTATATATATTTGGATCAAATGGGTAAATTTTAGAAGCTGATGGCATAGACAAGGTTGCAGGAAGATACATTCGTACAAATTTATCTATCTATCTACCTATCATCTATCATCCATCTAGTCTATCTGTTCATTCATCTGCCCATCCACCAATTTATCCATCTATTCACAGGGCTGTAGTGTTGGTATTATATGAAATGAATCTAGAGTAATCCTACTATAATCCTATCCTCTTATCGTTTGGGGCAAGGAGAAAGCATGCATTGGTGTTTTGGATATTTGGTGGTAACCATTTAAAAATAGCTGTCTTGCATTTATGACCTAGAACAGTGAACTATGTGCCTGGATAAATCCTGAAAACTATTTCTAAAATAATGTTTGTTTGTTTGCATTTAGTATTTCATCATTGTTAAAAACCAAAACCAAACTAAGACCCACCCATAAATCCCACAGAAATTCTTCTGGACACTTAAAATTGGGTTTGGTTTCACCACATTTATTCTTTCCTAACGCATTCTCTCTTCTCTCTCTCTGTCTCCCTGTCTCTCTGTCTCTCTTTCTTTTTTTCTTTCTTTTCTATTTAGCTTTTCATAACTATCCTTTGCTTACAGTATCACTTTGCTGTTTTGGGTAGAAAGTTTACAGCTGTTGAAGAGTTTCTGGGATTGAGCCAAGTCAGCTTACTTCTTTGAGCTTGGGCGATAGTTAAATCAAGCTGTAAAAAAAAAAAAGAAAAGAAAAGAAAAGAAACCTAAGAAAAGTGAAAAAGTGTTTACAGATATTTTTTAAGCCCAGTACCAGATAGATGCTTGACTTGTGATCTAAGAATAAACATTATGACCTACATACATATTTTTAGAGTCAGTAGAGTCAAATCATGTTAACTTGAACTTTATAATTCTTTTTAAAACAATTATCTTTAAACCAAATGGTTTTACGCAGCATCTTCACGTACCTGCAGTAGTAGCATTGGAGGGCTGGAATAAACAAGACCACATTGTTGGAAATCTCCATCTCCTATTTCTTTAAATGAAGTTGCTGAAACATTCTTTGTTATTCATCCCATTAGAGTAAATACGTTTCTGCGAATTCATACAACCCCACGCTTCAGGCTTCAGAGCCCTCCTGGCTGCCCCTTTGTGAGATGTAAGAAGTCTTAAGTCAAGGGGAGAAGAGGAGATGGCACTTGCTTAGATATTTTTTTAATCATCTTAAGTTGGGTGAAGGTACTTTCCATTTCAGCTCTTTAGTCACTCTTAAAAATATAGGTAAGGTTAACCTCTTTCCGTGGCTTCCAAAAAGCCAACATAGTTGTACAATTAATGGAATTCAGAGCCGCTTTAACAAAGATAGTCAGTCACGCATCTCCATTACAGAGTGGCTTCTCACATTTAGTCTTTATGTTCTCATTTTTATATATTTTGTAGTCTTACCCAATTTTAGTTTAAAACGCTTCCACCATTTTAGTTTAAGTAGGAAACAAATTCACGAAACCAAAAACAAGCAAATCAAGTATTCGAAGTTCAGGAGAGGAAGTGTGGCGTGAGCTGTCCGCATAGCAGGCACCCTTTTCATCACAGGAAACGGAAATGTTTGATATACCATACCTTGCTATTGAATAACATGTAAAGTCAACGGACTTAGGATTTTCTTTTTAATTTAACGAAAGTCAAGATTAGAAAAAGGGGGGAGCAACTTCCTACTCATTATTTCACCTCTGTCTGTCCCGTCTACCTCATACAGATTCAATTCACTTTCTGTTAAAAAATAATAATTCGTTGAGCATATGCTGTGTGCCAGGCATTGCACTGTATGAAGAAGAGTTGTAAAGATAAATAAGATGTCTCCTCCCACTGCCCACGCCCCCAGTCAAGGGGTCAGAGGTGGAACATCTAACTGCAGTTGGCTATGATACTAGCCACCTTAGAGTAAATGACCTAAAAGAGTCATAAACAGGAGTTACTTTCAAAAGTGCATGTGTTTGGGGAGACTAGGGCTTGTCCCTTAGGTCAAGACTCGGATACGAAATATGTGCCTCTTGTTCTTTTAGTGTTGGCTGTGCTTAATGGCAATGAATATAGGTATGACGCAAATATAGAAACTTCCTTTCTATACCTCTTCCCTCCACTTCTTGACCAACTCTTTCCCTCCATCCCTGGAGGTGGGAGGGTGGAGGTCCACAGCCAGACACTCTACTACCTCTCTCCTAAGCAATGACTAGAAAGGGAGGAAGATCGTTCAGGAGCCTTTGGGTCCCATGGACGCCCTAGCTGGCCTAGTTTCCATCTCTGGGACCTGGCGCTCTGGACAGCGGGTCTTCTAACCCAGGCTGTGTGAAAGAGGAAGTGCGTCACTTTCCTCGTTGGCCGGTTGAGGCCCGTCGGGTATAACAGTGGTCCTCGTCACTGGGTATCTGCCTCCAGCATCCTCCCAACCAATTGGTCATTTATTTAAGAAAAAAATTCAACCGAGCTCATCATAACAAAATTGAGTTTTGCATTCAAGGGCCTGGGGACATCTCATCCTATGATGACCATCCCACAGGAGTCTTACTACATGTGACTTCGAACTGCTGATGAAGGCACTGAGGAGTCGGGACTTGCAGCCCCCATGTGGGGGAAACTGCATGCAGGGGACCAGAAACAGTGGAGAATGCCCAATGCCTGATTTCAGCATGAGTTTTACCTTTCCCTTGTTGCTGATACTAGTATTGGAGTAAAGTGATTGGTAGGAAGTTTTCCTTTTTTACGTTACTCCTCCCAAATGGATGAAGGTGCTGACGGAAAGCAAACTTACACAAGACCAGCATAAGGAAGGAGGCCTGGGTCAACAGCCCCTGGAGACCGGAGAATTGACAGTAATTACGATAGATTAGAAATGGCTTCCCTAGCTCCTGACTAGTTTGCTGCCTACTTTTGATTGTCTTATAAAGAGAGTATCTTAGTCCTTAGTTGAATGGGAGACTTTTCTTGTCCTCTAAGGACTCCTAACGCCTCTCTAGATGGCAGTGTTACCCTTCTTAAGGTCTCGGGTCCCCTTGGAGCCCTGCACAGGTGAAAAAATCCAGTATCATCTATTTCCATTCTCTTAGTCCTATTTTGTCTGTGGCTTCTTCCTCCACCACCTCTCTCTGGGTCCAGTAGAGAATTTGGGTGATTTACCCATCTGCACAATAAATTTAGTTGGGACACATCTTGATTTTAATATTTTGGGGAAGCCTATGAGGGTGAGGCAAGAATTCTGATAGAGAAACATTGCTTTTGGTATGAAAATTGTTGGTATTCGATGACTCTCGTTTCTGGCTCTTGAGGCAAATTAACTTGATCAGGCGGTCACTGTCATCTTACTTGCAAAATAAGGTGTCTTAATGTCCATTTGCATAAACCAAATGTTTGATAGTACAGTTTCAAACAACTATTAAAGTTTCAAATGTAATCAGTGTTTAAAATTCTCCACCAAGATTTTCCCTTTATGGATAGAACAATTGCGGTACAAAGGAGTCAGCAGTGACTAGTGTTGAAATGTTTAATTGATCTCCCTTCTTTTTTTTTTTTTTTTTTGTCCCTCAGATTTTCTTCTCCTCAGACTTGGAGGGTGGAGAAGGTGGGGGAGGGGGGAAAGGCAGCATTGACACTTTTCTTTTTCTTTTTCTTTTTTTCAGATTCAGAAGAGTAAAAAACACCTCATATACAATAAAAGAGGCTGCCAGTGTCTTGCGTCATTTTAGCTGAGCTTCTTCATTCTCCTCCTTCTCCTTCTTCCACAAAGACCAATATCTGGGGAAGGTGTACAACTTTCAAAAAAACAAGCCCCCCACACTTGGCCTTCTCCCATGCCATCTCCTCCCAGGAGATGACTCTTGGGAAGCTGGTTTGAGGTCTTAGAACTCTGGGGGATTTGCCCTCCCCCCCCAAAAGCAAACAAAACAACTTGAGATTTTTGCACAAACAGAAACAAAACATGAAGGGATTTCTTCAAAATCCTTTGCTAATGTCCTGGCTTTCACGGCATCTGTCTGGCCCGATGAGAATGGACATCCCGGATATGCTGAGAGAGGCCTGAAAAAGCCACACACACACAGTAATTGCCATTTTGTTACTGTCAATGTTGTTACTTTACGAGTCGTTATCTTTGCACTGGCTGCTGATGGCGGAAATGGCCACGCGGGTGATCATCACAGCTCAGATGGCGATTCCGGTCTCTGGTGGTGCCTTTCCTGAGTCAGGAGCATTCTTTTCCTTTGGTTTCCTTTCAGACTTAAAAGAGTTGTTCTTATGCTTTTCTTTCCATTTATATGAGATGAAATTTTTTTTGTTTTGTCAAAAAGGAAATTGTCCTTCAGCGGTCTTTATTCGATGCTCGATTTGTATGTGCATTCGTTAATACGAACCCGAATGTTTCCGCTGGTGACTGTGTCGTGCAGGTGGGACACACAGTAGCATCACTGGGCAGCATTCCTAACTAAGTGGTTACTGACATTTCTACCACTAATTGGTCCTCTGCTTTGAGATAGCTACAGTTTAACTTAATCACTCTTCTTTCTGTTCGGGAAACTGCTAACGGGATTTGTATCAGGGAGACGGGTCAGATAATTATTTTCATTTTTGTGAGCCTTTAGAAAGAGCATATAGGAGAAGATGAATAGCACAAATCAAAAATACGTTAGTAGATGTAACATGGAAAAAGAATAAAGATACGGCCTCCCAAAACCAAGTCAAAAATGAGATCCAGCAGAGTGCCAGCAAACTGACTTTGTGGTGTGATTTGGATGAAACTGATTCTTAAAATGTAGTTGTGGTTTTTTACAAAAGAATATTTCTCCAGGGGGAAGTCACATGGATGTGAGATGGAGTGGGATTAGGAATAGGAAGCTCAGTAATAGGCTTAAGTGTGTTCCCCATTGCAGATTTAATTTCTACATTGAAAAAGCACAGAAACAAACCTTTAAAACATCCTCTCATTACTAAGGCAAAATGCTGGTATTTCTTCAGACTGAAAGAAGGAGACGATTATGTTGTCTGCGGCACGTTCGCGTCGCTAAAATATTCCCCCCAAGAGAAAGATCTGAAGAGCTCTGTTGTTCAGAACGCATGGTCACATCCTGACATTTGAGCAGCGTTCTTTGGGCAGTTTTTCATTCTGCCTGGTCATAGCACACATTTTTCTGTGGCTTTCCCTCCTTTCTTAACAGCGACCACAGTAAATACTGTGGCCACAAATTCAAAACCGGGGCATAGCAGGTCAAGTAAATGAGTAAAGCAGTCCGTGCGGTATCGGAATGCTTGTGGTAAATGGCCATTCCTAATGGCGCTTGCATCCGCGAGGCAGGAAGGATCGGTAGGGATGGTGAGGAACTGGAGTGTACTGTGGGAAGGGGCCAGCCGCACGTGCCATGTGGGAATGGGGATCCTAGGTAACTAAGAGTTTATAGAAAGCCTCTCCAAATTTTTAAACATTGGCAACTAATTCAGAAACTTATAAACACAGTGCTGGTCAAAGAATACTTGCCTGTGACCTGCACTCAATCCATGGACATCAGTTTGTAAACTGTGCTCTTTGAGGTAGTATGATTTTGTGTAGGAATGAAATACATCCAGTACATGTCAATTCTTGACCTTGGAACTTGAACCTCTTACCTCATTTCTATTCTATTTTTGTACGTAGAGCTTTGTAGCCAGTCGACATAGAAAGCCTATAGCTTCCCTTTTATACTCTAACAAAGCAAGCCTAAATATTATTTGAAACGAACAAACAAACAAACAGGAATATAGCCATTTTTTCTAGCACCAATAAAGATGGAAATGTTTTTCATTTGCTTTAAGTCATTAATTAGCAGAAAAAAGAATGGGAAGAGAATTTCATTTATTGTAGAGAGAACTCTGCTTGGAAATCTCAGTGTGGAAAAATAAAAACTCCACGTACCTTCTAATTTTAAAATCTTTAAAAAATAATTTGAAGGGATGTTAAAGTATAAATGCTAAATGATCTATTTTTTAAAAAATACAAAATGTGTTATTATGCTATGAATGGATGCTGGAGCTGATAAAATACTAAAATAACAATTGCAAGTCAGTATCAACCGGAAGAACAATGTTTCTAAAACTGTAGCTCACTTTCTATGGTCGTATTGTCCCCTTGAAACTGCTTCCTCCACGCTGAGCAGCAATATGGGACATACATTCTTCCATTGCACAGGTTATGACATCTTACTCTGTATTACATTGTCAAAGAGAGCGAGCAAGGGCTTGCACACCTAAATTAAGAGTTGACCGGTGTGTGGGCAAAGCAGTGGGCACGTTCCTACCACTGACAACTACAAGTTCTTCATGTCCCTGAGTGAAAATGACAAATGGGTTTGGCACTTGGGTTTGGGTCCCCATTTTGCCAAACGGCATTATCGATGTGGTACGTTTCAGTGACAGAGTCACCTGTCCTTAGGGGTGTCGTCATTCCATCTTTTATGGGCGCCACCCGTCCTTAGGTTGTGAGCCCGAATAGCTTATAGCAGCGCGAGAGGCTCATTTCCAACCCGGTACTTTCAAATGGATTTTCTTCCGCTGCCCATTCCATTCTCGGAGCTTTTAACAGCTGTTAAAAACATCTGACAAGATCCCCTTAAGGACCCGATATACTTAAACAATAAAGTGACATCTAAACATCTAAGAGCCAACAAGTAGTCTAGTATACCTATTTGTTCCATTTGCAGAATTAAAGCCGTGTTGTTTTCCACGTGGAGACATGCCTTCAGTAAATGCGAAGAGTAAAAAGTAAAGAGCGGCATTATCACAGGTTGTGAGCGAGCAGACAAAAGGAAGGAATTTTGTAGTTCATATTTTTGGGAGTAAGGATACCAGTCTCTTAGCATCACTTCTGTCCTGGATCACTGTAGATAGGTGGCGATAGAGGATGGATGGATGGATGGATGGATGGATGGATGGATGGATGGATAAATAGATGATAGATAGATAGATAGATAGATAGATAGATAGATAGATAGAAGATAGATAAAAAGAATATATAATTTACTTCTATTCTTAACCTTTGAGCAGAGACTTACATGATAGAAATTCACAACATTCTCCATGGAGTCTGGGGGGAAAACAAAAGGGAAAAAAAAGCACAAAATCCTTTTCTTATAATGTGATAGAGAAGATTCTGAGATTAAAGCCTATGTATGTAGTATTACATCTCAAATAAAGAGGATTTAGGGAATCTACGCAACATTACTTTTTCCAATTGGAAGCTTCGTTCTAATTCCAAGACCCCCACACAGCCCAACGGGAGTTGCAGGGGCCCAACACTATGCCTGGCACACGGTCAGCAGTCAAGAAACACATGCAGAATTATCCATTTGACTTCCACTCTCCACCTGTGAGTGCAAACTAAGTTCGAATTTACCTAAACATTTATTCGACATCTTTTATTTGCCAAGCATATCACTAAAAGCGTATGTTCTAAGTATATACAGCTATACCTTAGGGACACAAATAGCTTTTCATAAGGGGTGGGAAACTGCAGGTAGTTTGGGGAAAACTGTCAGAGCTAAGTTTGTGAAAAACCAAAAACTAAAAACTTCTCCACGACCTTTGGATTTAAGAAAAACGAAACCAAAAATAAACTGACAAAAAAACAAAACAAAACAAACAAACAAACAAACTGGATTTATCTGAAAACGCCCTTCCAAAAAGGATGTTAACACCAATCTATATGAAATATCAGTGGGTTTATTTATCATCTAAGTTGAAACATTTACAATCCAAAATGAACTCTCCTGGAGCAAATAAGAGAATCTATATGTGCAGCGTGGAGAATTTCTGCCCCATTTCACTCTGCCAATGCTATGGTTGGTAGAGAGCACGGACCCACAGCAAAACTGGACGTTAAAGGACATAATGTTGCAATAATGATGTTATGTTGGATCTTATGTGTGAATAAATGGAAAGTAATTCTTGTAATTCATCAACAGCGATCCATAATTGAAGGCCTCATTATGACAGAGAAAATGAACTTCATGAAAAAATTGCAATGAACAGCACAATATTTCTATGAAATATCCCTCTGAGAACCAAAAGACACATTATCTGCCAAGATCAGATTTCAGTTTAAAGTTTCCTCTCATCAAAGACACTGATGGGCACAGAGGTGACACTAGAATTGGAATGGCAATGGGGCCATCTAGGACATTAGACAAAGTTCACCTGCTTAGTGAATTTGGGTCCAGGTTAGAAAAATGGGAACTGACCTCTGCATTTTCTCACAAGACACTTGTAAGAGACTGGATGCTCCCCCAGGAAAGTCTGAAATAACCAAGAATTGTTTCATCACAACATTTTCTTTTTATATTAAATAAGAGTGGGGTACCATGAGAAACCTGGACTGATTCGTGAACGTCAACTTAAACATTATTAATTAATTTTAACTAATGCTCCCCCACCCCTTTTCTTTAAAATATTGGCATATCTGAAATGAATTTACACTTCTTCTGGCTTCTGTTCCCAAGCGGAAGTAGATTGACACTGGCAAAGGCTGGCTCTGCTAAATGAACTTGGACTCAGCCTAGGTTGCTGTCCTCTGAACCAGGAGAGGCGGGGTGGAGGGCGCATGAGCCCTTTCAGTCATTCAGGCACACGGACTAGTCTCCCTTGCGGAGACCACACCATCTCCAGGAGTAAATGCTGGCCGTAGCTCTCGGCTTTGGTCAGCTCCGGCCATGAGGCCCGAGCCCCGCTCATGCATTTTCATGGGAGCTGGCTTCTGAATCTGCAGAAGAAGCATTTCTCACCCATGTTCTAGCACAAGAAAACTCGTTGAAAATAAAGCCCATTAAAACCCAATAGCTATGGAATAGCTCTTAAATTGCTTTGGAAAGTACCTTGTTGCATAGCCCTTGCTTCTCTGTCATGATCTGTCTTGGTATAGGGACTTGTGTACTGGTGTCCTTGCCTTTGAGTGGCATGTGTGATAGAAATACGGTCACACACCAATATACATATATTTATAGTAAAAACCGTAGGTATTGTCCAGTAAATGACTCTTGAGATAGAACTGTAGAGTACACACTTTCTTTTTTTCTTGCTTTGATGATATTTTTATACAATTTTGTATGCTGTAAAAAAAAATTTTTAATATTTGCTATTTTCATTTGTAGAGCTTGGCTAGGTTTTTATTCGCTCTGGTGCCCACTGTACAGCCAGATTCCTGCCTCCCCGACTAATTTAAAAGTCTTCTTTTTCATACCCTTTCTTTGACCCTTTCCTTCTCATTTTTGTACCTTTCACAAATTCCTTCTTTTGCTTCTGTCTAGGCAAGCCATTCTGCTTGCAGTATCATTTTAGCACGCGGAAACAGAAAATGATGGAAGAAACAAAAGCATCTTGTTCCAGTATAATTTACACGAGGAAGCGTTGGATGCCAAGGGTTGGGTAGGAGTAGATGGAGAGGAGAGAGAGAGTAGATTGGAGAAACAGGAAAAAAGGACTTTTCAATGGGAAGTCAATTACCCAAAGCAAGCTGAGTCACTTCGAGGCTAATACAATGCCGTTATTATCTTGCCTCTATGTATAGAGAGCACAGTTTTTGCTGTTACAGGGTTTTTTCTCTTTAGGCTGTTGTGCCCACACCGTGGGTGTGTAGACTCTCCTAAAAAGGGCACTGGTTATATGTGAATGGATATAGCTCATCTCCACAGACTTAGATTTTCCTGCTGTTCAACTGGATTTGTGGGAGATGTCTGGATTGATACCAAGAATGTTTAACAAGACTCAAAAGAGGGAGGCAGCGAGAACCAAAACCCCAAACCTCAGTCCAAATCATGCCAAGTAAATAGTCCTTCGGAGAAATAAGAAAGGGATTTCCGGATATGTTCTGAGAATGCTCTTCTAAAAGGGAATATGGTGAAATGAACTTGTCTTTCTTTTACAGCAGTGATAGAGTATCCTTCCATGGTGTGAAATATGTTTCAAGCAGATAAAATGCAGGTTGCAATTTGCATGTGTATATCAAAGGGCGAGAGAATGGCCATTTATTCTAAAGAAGAATGTTTTCTTCCCTATGATGCTGGTTTGTACTAAAACAAGCGATTCAAATGCCGTAGCATCACATCTCCAAATGCGAAAATAAATCATAGGGATTCACGTAAAACGGAATACGCTAAACTGTTCTCGATAAATTACGTGTTCATTGTAAATCTTTATTGCACAGATGAGGCTGCCAGTTCCTCAATGTATAATTTCCCCCCAGCAACTAGTAATGAATAAGTACTTGTATGTTCTTCTGATTACCAAATAAAAACAATGTGTAAACCTCTTGATTGGAATTTTAAAAAATGAAAAGGCTGTTTTTTTTTTCTTTCGTTGGTTTTCATTGTTGTCTATATTCTGTCCCAGATACTGGGGCTGTTCAAACTCACCGAGCCATCCGCCTCTATTGTATTCCTACAAACATGACATAATACCCAGGTACCAAGTGCTTGTTGCCTTCACCCTGGGAGATATACACAGTGTATCACTTCCCGTCCGATCTTTTTTGAGGTGAATGGGTTATCAGAAGCTCCTTGAAGGCATAAGAAATGTTAGCATTCATGGAAGTAGGCTGGCTTCCATATGTTCAGTTTTCTTATGGGTACCATGATATTTTGGTTTTACAGTCCTGTGATGCTAGTTTTTGAATCCCAAACATTTTAAACCCCTTTTTAAAAAACCTCTTAATATAATTTCAGTCGCAACATAATATTTCATTTTGTGGCTCTAGCACAGTTTACTTAACCACCTCTCCAGTGGACAATTAAGTTACATACTTTTATTTTATTTTTTACAGTTGCAAATAATATAGCAATGGAGCTCTTTGTACTGTAAGGCTTTGTCAAATTTCTGAATATCTCCATTGGAAAAATTCTTAGATGTACAATTACTGAGTGAAAGGCTGTGAACATTTTTTCAACTCCTCATTCATATGTCCAATTCCAAGGCATATTCATATATTAGAGCAGCCATATTTAAGTAGCGTATAGTGTTGCACATCTGAATAGTTCTCGTGTTTTTGATCATTATTTTTGTGATGAACAGAGATCAAGTGACGTAAAAACAAGCATAGTACTGGCAGTGGTTGTATCGTGGAGGAAAATGTGACTGAACACTCTGAATATGCTGCCGTAATTTATATACCATTGCAAAACAGCTCTTAGGGAAGTACAGGCGGGTTGGAAGCTCGCCACATTTTCGGTGATTCCAAAGCCCTAAGCAGAAAATGGACTTCTCTTGATGCTTTTTTTGTCAAGGCCGTAAAGGGGCAAAAATGACGATTTGTTCTGCGCCATCGGGCAATGGCTTGCTGATGACCACCACACCCCAAATGGAACGTAGAAAAGATGTCGGTAGATATGCTTGGCGATAGTGATCGGGGGTCGTGGCTGTCTCACACTGCAACATGCTGAAAGAGAGAGGGGTCGAAAGGGCCCAGTAAGTTGACAGATGCTTTTCCTACTTCAGCCTTTTGGCATCCACCTCTGCCTATGGGTTCTGCCTGCACTAAAACATTGCTGCTGTTGGACTGTTACTACTGATGATGCGTGTTCTCAAGGTCTTAAGTCACCCTTTCCCAGCAGGCTTGGGTGTGGCCATGCTAACCCCATTTGGCAGAAGGGAGATTATTTGTTTGAGGTCAAGTCGCAAAGCACTGGGGATCAGTGCTAACCTCAGTTGTGTGTATTTGCCCCAAAGTGGTCAGCCTTGGTTGTCACTTCCATCTCTGTCCTCTTCTCCGACTCCTGATGAATTAGACTTATTGCCCTGGAGCTGAACCAACCAAGGACATTAGCTTGAAATATCTGAAAGCTATTCGTTTATCAAAATATACGTCCAGCCCCACAAGCTGTGGTGATGACGCTTCTGCCCCAAGCTGAGTGATCGGCTTGTTTACTCTTTGGACATTCAGATGCTTTGGGTCAAGGACATTGTAATTCACAACCTTAAAATGCTTTTCTCCCAAAGACGACAGACATACTAGCTACTTTACACACACACACACACACACACACACACCTTTCTTTTGATTATAAACTAATAACAAGCGCTACATTTCACTGCACGGTTTGCTAAGCAATTCCACACGTGGACTCTTACCCGATCCTCACAAGTCCATCCTGAAATCGATGTTTTTAAATTTTTATAGATGAGGAAAATGAAGGTTCACCGATGCAGGCATCCGGTTGTTTATCCCTGGTTTCATTTTACCAACTTCATTTATAAAATGTTTCAGAATTCTAAAATCACAGAAATTTCATCTTTTTTTTTTTTTTTTTTTTAAGTTGAGAAAGCAGAATCAAGCCGTAGGCAGAAAGCAGAGTCAGGGCAGACAGAGCTAACCAGGGCCCACGTGAGCACACAGCCACGCAGCCTGGCGGGCCCCTCACTTCCCAGCATTAAGTCATAAGTGAGATCTGAGTTTCCTGGAAACCTACACAAAAATGAAGAGAGAACATGTACAGAATTCACATCATTTTGTGAGCTCACCTGATGGCTGAGAGAAATATCTTCAATGGGTATTTACGGAGCGCAGCGCTTCTCACTCATGGCGGCAGACTAGGCTCCCCCGGGAACTCTTAAAATGTCCCAGACCAATTAAAACAGCATTTCTGGGGAGAAGGGTCTGGCTATGAACACATTTTCTTTAAACCCCCCAGCTGCTCCTAATGTGTAGCCAGAATTGAAAAGCACCGAGAGTGGATTCTGAGTCACTCGTGGAGCGACATTTCTCCCCCGAGTCCCAGAGTGGGTTCTAGGTGTCCCGAGGCCGTCTGCCCGCTGCTGCCGTGATCGGGAAGTGGGTCTTCCAGCTCCGTTTCTGATGTTTCCCCCAGGAATGGAGGGGGAAAGTTTTCAGAAACTGGACCTGAGATAAGGTGAGCATTATTCCCTCCAAGGGACTTACTTTGAGTAACGTGATAAATAATCTGGTGGCTGGGGAGCCGAAATTGATGTCAGGAGCCCGACCTCCGTGAGCAGGGAGCCAGTGGGAGGCTGGCTCAGCCTCACCACCCCCGGTGGTCCGTGGTGCTGCCTGAAGATCTGGAGAAATCACCAACAGGTTTATTTTGTGCGTTTCTGCCTGCTACCTGTTTATGACTCAGGATTGGGACAGTGCAGATGGTTTCTACCCTTTCCTGATGGAGCAGGCATATCATGAAGGGTACAGAGAAAATACCATCTCTAGAGGGCTTACGGGCCTGTTTGTCCACTGACCCAATGCCCTCCATGGTTCCTGCCTACCTCAGTGTCTGCAAGGAAGACACCAGAGATACACCTGCAACTAATATAATGTCGTATGCCAACTGTCATGGAGAAATAAGAAAATTATTAAAGAGAGAGAGAGAGAGAAAAAAAAAAAAGAAAATAGCAAGAGGATGGAAAGCTTCCCCAAGGAAAAGCCACCAAGTTGCCAGCTTTTGGAAGATCATAGCAGGTGATTTTTTTTTTTTTTTAAATTGCACCACGCATTTCTATGAAATAACCTTACAGTAGTGAATGTTCGCAGGTAATAACACCGAAAGCTCGTAGCCATTCAGTGCTTCGCAGGCTTCCAAAGGCTTCCATGGGCAGTATAACATTTGCTCTCTCAACCTGACAAGAGCATCCATGGAAAGCAGACGCCATATTTTCCAGTAGTTAGACAACAAGAAGGAAGTTCATTGCACAGGGCTTGCCAAGCCTGCCTGAAGATCAGAGCTACCTGTGACACTTGGAAAACATCCAGCCTCCAACCCCACTCCGCCCCGCTCCACCAAACCCCACCCACTTAGGAGAATTTGGGAAGACTGCCCCTAAAGAAAATCTAGACAATGAGTTGATCAAGAAATGGGAAAAGTTTCTCTAGGTTTGACCTCTGGAGGATCTTGGCTTAACTTTTGTCCCCAACGCTCAGTAACTTTGTGCAAATTATCTTTGTCTTCAAATTCTGTATAATGAGGGTCATTTTATTATCAGAGTATCAGAAAAGATAACTAAACTAAGGTATGTTTGATTATCTGTAGCTAATACAGCGCCTAGAACATCGTAACTGCTTGATGTGTGACCGTGACTGTTGCTAATGACCAAGCGGTCAAATTGTGAGTCACTGCTCCGAGTTAATAAACCTAAACCCTGCCTGCATCCTAAAGTGATGCTTCTCAGCTGAGGGCACTTTTGTTCCTAGGGGACAGTTGTCATTGTCTGGAGGACACATTTGATGATCATGACAGGGGAGATGCTGCAGACACCTAGCGGGTAGAGGCCGGGGATGCTGCTAAGCATCCTACTATGTTCAGGACATCCCCCTACGACACGGAGTCCCATGGCCCAAATATGGTTGTGCTCTTGAGGAGCTCTGTCCCAAAGGGACAGTGAGACAAGTAAAAGGTCTTGTACGTGGAATGGCATCCCCACTGTGGAGACAGATCCAGTGGGACACAGAGGCATTTCCGGTGGATCGGAAGTGGTTCTGGACAAGGACAGAGGTGTGGACTTACTTCCTGGTGGGGCTGTTGACCGGGACTGACTTGTTTCACACTTGGGTGCATGTTTCTTTCTCTATAATACAGCGTGGAGTTGTGTGGTGGGGCAGCCCTGGCCTGACCCAAAGTATCGCTTCGGGTAATTCTTTTACCTCTGGGTATCCAAGATGCCTCATTTGACGGTGATCATTAGACTCACCTGGAGACCTTGTTGACATGTAAACTTCCGGCCCCATTCCTTAGAGATTCTGCTTCAGGAAAGGACAGTGGGATCCATATTTACAAAAATCGCCTCAGGGGATTCTGCTCACAGTTCCAGCCAGGTCTGGACCCTCTGAGTTCCCTGCCAACTCTGACGTTCAGAGCATCTAGGACAGCTGGGAAATGGAGATGTGAAGTTCTTCCCAGCTCTCTCACCTCATGCGAATGGACAGTTTTTGTGTGTCCGAGGTGTTTGGATTAAACTTGTGTTTCTTTATTATTACAATCACCATTAATACTATGAACAGTGCTACTACAACTGCCGATAATGCTAATGATAATGAACAGTAACACAGAATGTTCTTTAAGACTAAAATGAAGCAGTCTCCAACACCATCCCGAGTAGATTTCGTCACATCTTTCCACGGATTCTGGGTAGGCAACACTTACCCACTTGCCTTTGACCCCAAGTTCCTGCTTCCCCTGATGTTGGTCAGTTGATGGGTCATCTCGTGACCTTTGCCCATGCCTGTGTTGATTCAGGCAGAATTTTCCCTGGTAACACAACCTCTGCGCTCAGTAGGCTTCCGCGCGTAAAGTCAACTTTTCTATGAAAAGTTTGGGTGGGGTCGGGGGACTTGTAACAGAAATCACTGCCCATTGAGTTATGTAAATCTTCCGCCTAAGAATTACGTCTGCATTTCTGCTAGCGCAGACCCCCAGCAGCTGCCATGTTGCTGGATTCTGACGTCTGGGCCTCTTTGCCCCAGTCTGGATGGCAGAATAAAGAAATGAATGAACAAATAAATAATATTCATGTTTATATATAAAATATATATCTGTATGTGTGTGTACATATGCATGTCTATGTGTGTATATGTATTTATACATAAAATAAAACATGTATGTACGTATGTGTGTGTGTGTATTACACACAAACGCACACAGAGGTAAACATTCTTTTGCAGGACGATTCTGCTGTCGCTTTATTGTGCCCTCTCCTTCCTGAGCCCCACACCGGAGCTGCCTTTTCATTCCCTTGAGGTCCACTAAACTGTTTATATGAACAAAGATAATCCCTTTCTTAATAGGAATTTCGTGGCCAGCGGTGGGGTGCGCAGAGACCCCCACACCCTAGCATCTGGGTCTCCTGCACTTCCTGAACACTGTCACGCACCTCGGCTCCTGTCACCCTCACCAGACACTTTGATATTATTGTTACTTCCCTTTCTCTGCAGGTGAACAAGTGAGGTCCACTCGTGAGTGAAGGCTATAGGGACAAACCCCTGATTCCTCGGCTCTAAATCCAGAACTTTCCCTTCCACGGCAGCACTTCTTCCCACTGGATGTACATTTGTATCATCTTGGGGGGTGGGGGGCGCTTTAAAAATCCCGAAGCTGGAGCTTTACTCTAGTATGATGAAAACAGACTCTCTGGGGGCGGCGCTTGGGCAAATGAATATTTACAAAAAGCAGCCCCGCTCAGTGGTGTGTTTGTCCTGACCTGCCCGCCTGCCAGTCAGGAGGCTGAGGACGACCCAGCGCACAGAGGTAAAGGCTGTGCTCCTGGCCTTTCTGGACCATGGACTGTTCTCACAATCTCACCCAACCTTCTTCTAAATGTCATTTCCAACTTTTGGATCATTTGATAATATTTCCACTGAGTAGTTGCCTGTCCTAAAAATCTGTCCACAATCCCACTGTTTCTTATCCTCGTTTTCCTCTTTACAGGCACAAAGAAGCGTTCTCACGGCTCACCAGCTCCAAGCACTGGCTCCACAAGTCGCCTCACCTTGCCAGGTGGGTAAATGACATTGCGTTATGATCTTTAGCAATCACAGACAGAAAGGACCGGTTTCTCAGGAGTTAAGGGTAACAGTTGATAAACTGAGAATCTGGCCCCTTATTTGTCCAGCCTGCTCCACATTATCAGAGACCCTCTGTCATCCGCATTTGTAAAAGTTCTTTCAGGAATGGGCGTGTCGTGTCCATATTTGGTTCACAGTCTCTCCTGCTCGCTGATGGAAGGAAAAGCATCTTGACCTTCCTTGACATTTACCTGGTCTAGACATGCTATGGAAGTACTTCTTTGAGAGACAGACGTTGTAGAGGAAGGAGCGTGAGCCTTTCATGAGAGAGGAACTTGGGTTCGAATCCCAGCTCTGCCATGTTCAAATTGTGCAAGTTCACTATGCTTATGCAGCTCTTGGAGCTCTGTTTGCTCACCAGTTTGCATAATGATAGGGATTAGAAATAATGCTTATAAATTTAGCATACTTCTGACTCACAGTGGTACTCATAACTAATGTCTACCTTTGGAGAATATGGAGGTCATGCCCAATCTGTACTGGATCCCATCTAATATTTAGCAGAAAAGTTGATGCATTTGTGATGATTTATATAATTGCTATTAATATAGCAATTGGTCAGTCTCCATGCACAGGCTTACATTCTCTACCACAATTTAATTTTTCTGAGTAGAACTGGGAAAAACACATTTGTTTGGGAGAAAGGAGAGCTTCTAAAAAGTAAGTATGAACGTATAGAAAAAATGAAAAATAATAAAAATGATAAGAAGAAAAAATGTTGCCAGTAATACAACCACTCAGAGCGAATCAGGATTACTTTTCCTTCCAGTCTTCATTGAGTGCTTTTCCCCCTAGACTGGCATTATACTCTATTTGGAGTTTTTTTTTCTCCCTTTTAAAATTTACCATCACTTGATGAGATTTCCCCTGTGCTATTAAACCTTTTTTAAAAAAAAAAATTAGGGAATGACTAACATTTCATGTGATTATACAACAATTTATTAACACTGTAGTTATGCGTGGATTTTCGACTGTGCAGGAAGTTGGCACCCCTGGCCCCCACCTTGGTCAAGGGTCAACTGCATGTCAATTTACATTAATGTAGCTTTGAGTATTTTAATATATGTTTTATGCACAAGAATATAAGGTTATTATATTAAAATATATTTTATCTTATGTTAATGATATATTAACTAATATTAATTATTTTTAATTAGTTAATATTTCATTAACATAAGATAAAATATATTTTAATATAATAACCTTATATTCTTGTGCATAAATCTCTATATGGATGAAAGACAGAGTCCTGTCAGTAGCATTATGAGCTCACAGAATGTGTACGTATTTAGGTTCGTGATACATGATGGTCAAAGTGGTTTCCCAAAAGGCAGTGTTATTTTATACTTTCGGTGGTGAGTTCACCATTACACTATGCTCTCACTAATGCTAACATCAATACTCTACTAATTTGATGAGGAAGAATTATACCTATATTTGGTTTATATTTACCTATTTTGAAAGAAATACTTGTTTTCTAATGTTAGCTTATCTTTTACATTTCTTCATTGGGGAATTACCATGTTTTATCTACTCCGAGAGAGACAGTGCCTTGCATTTCGGCTCCGCTGAAACAGGAATGTTTTGCAATTGATGGTGTGTTATAATTTAATTTGCAGCATTTTGTTCTTGGCTGTACATGAAATAATGGTTCACTTTATAGCCAGTGGCATCTTAGTTTAGATGAAAGATAACCTGCGCCCATCCGTTTTTTCAACCTTAACTTCTTCAGCTTCCCCATCCTGTTCGAGAACTGGACTCAGCGGCCACTGAGTAGCCTTTGAACCGTCTCACTTCTGTCTCTCTTCCTGAAACACGCCTTGCCCTTTTCCTCTCCCGGGTTCCTGCTTTTTGGAGTCCCTCCAAATCATCTGGGTAGAATGAATATGACTTATAATGATTTGCTTATAAGCCCCTTTACCCCTTGGGAGGTGGCTTTTTCAAAGGTGGGGACTCTCATTCATTTTTTGCCTCATTGTCCGCCAAGGTGACCAGCACATGTTGGGTCCTCGTTAATGTTTATAAGCCTCGGTGCATGGGTGTGTGAGTGAGTGCTGTCCATTTCAATTTATGACTGTATAGAAAGCAACCATCCTCAGAAAAAAGGCTCGTTTTCAAGTTGGATTTCCATCAACTATACTAACTTCCTTTTTAGCGTTGACTTGATCTTGCTTCATGATCTCCAGAAGCCCCTTTCATCTTGTCCCTGCTTGTGGTGATTGTACCCTCAGGACTATACACATCAAGAGGAAAACAGCTCTAAGCCAAGCAACTCCAGTGTGTAGTGATGGTGTTAGCTCTTCTTTGGGAGGTCATAGCATCCCAGGGTCAGGTGGGAGCTCTGACATGATCCTGAACATCTACAAGAATACACAGAGGTGACCTGGTTCCCAACTGGTGCTGGCTTGCTGGGTCTCTAAGGCCTCTGAGTCAGAGTCTGAGCCACTTTGTCTTTGGGCTTAGTTTGGGAGTCTAAACTGGCCCCATGTTAGGTGTCTTAAGTTATACTTATGACCACCCCAAAGCCTGTAGAGGCAGAGTGGGTAATTCTCAAAACGCTTGACGTAATTAGCCATGCTTAGTCTAGCAGACGCCCTCCACCTCACTCGCGACAGTGGCCAACTTACTACTCCTTCCTGCCTCAGGAATGCCACATGTCACCGCCCTCTGACTCAGGCACTTCTACCTCAAGCTCTTCTGCAGGCTGCGCAACAATTTAAAGGATCATGTTTAAGGACACTCAAAAATCCCAATGGAGAAATAATAATCCTTAAAAAACAATAAAGTAAAATTGTGCGGAAACAAAGCAAAAACAGAGGTGTGCAACAGAAGCAACTCAAAATCTGAAATTAAAACAAGCAAACAAACATAGATAGAAAAACTCATGGCGGAACACAGCTGAAAAGAGAATTAAAGTTGGAAAATCGTCCTTGGGACCTTATACCAAATACAACATAGGGAGGGAACCATGTCATAAATGAAAGCACGAGCCATAAAACGTTTACAAGAAGATATGGGGATAAATCTTCATCACCTTGGATTCGGCAACGGTTTCTTAGATAACATTACATCAAGAATGAGAACATCTTAAATGCCATGAGAAGCTGGTTATGTCCAGGGAAGCTGCAAGCATGTTGCCTGTAATCAAATGACGACCAATTGAGAGCAAAAGTTGCATTGGTAACAGTAAATGCCAGAAGACAGAGAGACGTATCTTCCATGTGCAGCAGGAAAACGAGGTAATAGCTAAAATAGCTCAATTATTAGTTGTGAGTGAAGCAAAGTAAAAGTATTTTCCAGTGTACCGTGGATATAACTTACCACTCATGGACTTCACTAAGAGAAATATTAAGGGACATACGTCAATGAGAAGAAAAGTGAACCCCGAAACAAGATGCGAGATACAAGAACTAATGGTACACACACAAGGAAATAAAACATGCTGGTAAATTTGGGTAACCGGTCACCATAAAAATAATGTCCAAATTGTCTGTCAAAATAGGAAACAGAAGCTGTGGATGGAATGAGGGTTACTCAGTAGGGAGCTAAGGAGCACTAAGATCTATTTTGTCTTTAGGCAGAACTTTGTAATTTTTTAAAACTCTTTAACACAGAGAATCATCAGTAAAATAATTTAAATACAACCTATGACATCTAAGTCAGCAAGTGAATAACGAAAGGAATGTAGACAATGTATTGCCTTAACAAAAGGTATAAAGAAAGAAAAAGAAGCAAAGAAGAAAGAACGAATATGAAATTAGATCGTAGAATCAAGTCTAAAACATAAAATTATATATATCAGTAATAATAATAATTGCGAATGGCTTAAACTCTGGTATTAAATACAGAGATTATCTGATTATATAAAAACAGTCCAACTCTTTAAAGACACGCTCAAAAACAAAAACAAAAACAAAAAAGCCCACAGAGAGTTTGCTGATGTATGGCAAAAGAAATTCTGTTCAAACATAAAGGTAGCTCTTGGCAAGATGTTGTGCATTTTAACACCTGTATAGAAATCTATTATACAGACGTGTCACAGGATATCTAATGATTGATGGTTGTTTTCCTTTTATTTTCTGCTATTACAAACGATGCTTAACATTATGTTGAGCAAGAAAAGCAAGTTGCAACAAGATTTAACACCATTTTCATTATCTTTTAAAACAACCAAAATATTAGATATTTTATGGATGCATACAAATGCAATAATTGAATGAATATAGGCACAGGAATAATAAATTCTGGATGAAGGGTTTTTTTTTGGGGGGGCGGGAATATCATGGAAGGGTATACTAGACACTTCAACTCTACTTGTGATAATTAATCTCTTTAAATAATTTTTGAGCAAATATGCAAAATGTTAAGATTTTATTAAACTCTATTAAGAATACATAGGCATTTGTTGTGTTATCATTTATGACTTTCTGTATGCTCAAAATATAATGTATTAAAGAATTTTTAAGTGAAAAATCTATGGCTGTCTTCTAAGACAGCTTTGTTTGGTTTTATCCATGTAGACATGATTTTACATATATTTCAGAGAAATTTAATGTTTTCCCTTCCTAACCTATTGGGAGAGATGGGTGTTGTTGGGATCTGAGAATTCAGATATGAAAAAGGTTCTGCAAGTAACATGCTTCCATCCAGAAGCTACCAGAGACCGCTTCATTAAAGAACAGCTTGTGTGGTTTCTGAAATCATCAACGGGGTTCTTCTGAAGCTCCAGGACCAGAAAACTCTTCTGGGGATGTCACCTCAAATCCTCGCACATCTATGGCAAAGCGACTCATGCAAAAAAGTAATAGCACCTGCAGCCAATTTTTCAGCTGTTCCTTAGGAGGTTTGTGAACCCACTGCATGGGTGGGACGTGAGTGACGGAGAGCTGAGGATATGCTGGCTCTCCCTGGAGGAGTGGCCCCGAGCTTCACCACCCCTCACAAGCATGGCTGCCGTTGATGGAGACTAGTCAGTGACTTACTTCTGAGCAGAGCCGCAGGGCGCCTTTCCTGCAGGGATCCTTAGATGGAAAGGTACGGTGCTGTGGCCGTTCTCTGGTGCAGATAGCTGATGGCTCCTCTATCTCTGCAGCTGCTGGCATGCACGGTAGTGTTGGCAGTAGACGCGGCTCTGCTTCCTGTCTCCCTGCCTGATGTAGAGTTTGAGTGTCTGGGCGTCAGCTGGCTTGCAATGACATTGTTGTGTTTCCTGTTCTAGGGGACTATGGATAGAGCGTCCGTCCAGAGGATTCCTCAGAAGAGAACCGACCAGCTCTGGGGTCTGAAGACATTTTAGGAAGCTTATGTTTCTTTTACCAAAACAAAATATCATGTGCATTGTAAGTTATTGAGTGACCAACTTCAAAAATGATAATTTCTGATCTCCCTCGCACAGGTTTTTAACAATAAATACTTTGATATGTATTGCGCATCTATCAAATGTCAGGGACTATGATAGGTTCTTAACATGTGTTATCTTATTTAATCATCATCCCTCTCTAAGGAAGTATTATAATCTCCATTCAAAAGTTAGGAAACTGAGGCATAATTGGATAAATAGCTTGCCCAAAGTTATCAGGCGGCAAACCTGCTCTTTGCTCTGAGTTTCATTACCAGTAGGTAAGGACTGACGTCAGATTTTGCCACACTGTAAGCACTTGCCGGGGTATTAGGTCAATTACCTGTGGTGTGGAGGGTCTCGCACTGTCTGTTAAGTGGAGATGCCCTGAGTGCTGTCTTTGCACACGTCTTTTATCTCATGTTCATTTCGAGGAATGGCAGTTGTCATTTCCTCTTTGGACTAGATCAAAATTCACTTGTTGTTTAGCACTTCAGAGCTCTAGAACCCTGGAGAAATGGGTCTTTCCAGCCTTCTTTGGCATAGGTCATCATTGGTGGGAACGAGGGACAGAGCTACTGACTTAGCTTCACACATCCCATCTTCATGTGCGTACGTGGAAAAACGCACAATTACTGACAAAAATCAAGCAAAGGACAGCTTGCATAGTCTCCAAAATATTTTTTTCTCCTTTGAAACAGCATGCATCATGCCCTTTGTGCTTGCCAGGGCAAACAAAATGAAAACAAAAAACTAAATTGAGGATGATCATCTCCTTGAGGGAGGGCTTTCATATTCTTTTATTTACTAGTTAAAAGAATAATTTTATTAAATGAAGCCACTAGTCATTAAATCATAAGGTTACAGGGCATTTAATAGGTAGCCATTGTTCAAAGGAGGAAAGAGCCAACCTCCCAGCCTTATTGAACTGTCCTTCCTCAGAGAGGCTTGACAACTGTGCCTTGGTGCCTCTGCATGCCAGAGGAGACCTGTAGGAATGAGCTGAGATTGTAGCATTTGAGTAAAACAGAGGTGCTCAGTCTTCAAATTTGAAATGTCCAAAGAATGTTCTTCTTGCATGTAAGGGGATCGCAAATCTAAGTATTAAGATGTTGCTGAAGCAAGGGAGAACAACCTTCGATTCTGAAGATTCAGTCAGCTTTGCCAGCTGGTGTGTATTCTACGGGATTTATTTATTCTTTGGCAAATAGAAGATTTATGAAGGTTTCGGGGGGTGATGTGGAGTAGTGTATTCATTCATTCCATTTTTCTCAGAGCCGACTCTTACCAGTATTGTTACTAAGCTCTGGGGATGCAAGTGGGCATAACATCCTTTCCCTGTCCACACTGAATTTATAGCCAACATTAATCACCTACAAGGAAAAGCACGAAGGAGAATTATCTAAGAGACCAGGGAATCAGTGGTTTAAAACCAATGGCAGTGACTCAATTATTACGGCTCAGCATAGAAATGCAGAGTCTTAAGAATCAAGTGTCCTTGTCTTTTTCCTAATTATATCGTGATTGGAATTCAGGGACTGGAACTCCTTGCGCCCTAGCTGGTTGTCTGAGCCACGCTGCCCATCCGGATTTCCAGCACGCCACATTGCCCGTGGTAGGCATTGCCCAATGTGATTGAATGAACCCCATATTTGTACATTGTGTAATTAGCTTAGAATGTGGGCTAGATGATTTTGCTTTGTTTAGAATAACCCTTGGTTTCAGCAAAGTGGTCCCCTTGGGTAACTGGATGGAAAAAAATATATATATATGTGTATATATATATATATTTTTTTTTTTTTTCACAAATGCACAGTTTGGATAATTAGTCCTTTGTGAATCAGACTGGCGTGTTCTCTGCCAAATTGTCTCAAATAAATTAAGTTAATCTCTTTTTGTGTGCCAGGGTCTTTTAGTAAAATCCAGTTGTGCGGGGGAGTTGCGTGACCTTTCTACACTATAACAAGATAGTTCACCAGGGAGAGACTTATTAAAAGGCCTCTGGTGATGACCTTTCATCTTCTGTGCTATGTATTAGTGGTGGTCACATACCAAGTACCCATGATATACTGGTACTGTGCGAGGTCGCAAGGTACCATACAACATTATATCATTTTATATTACCTTTAAAAATCCTCACGACAGCCATGCAAGACTGTTACTATTTTTCCCATTTCCAGAAAACAACAAAAGCAACGACAAGAACCCTGAGTCCCAGAACAGACGGTCTCCTTAGCATCTCACAGCAAGTAATAGCTTAACCCAGTTATGCGTTGCCCCGAGCCCCATGCTTCTCTCGTAACATCACACCACCTCCCTCAAAAGTAGACTTTTGCGGGTGTGTTTCCTGTCATAGATCAGATCTTAGCACATGGCCAAAGTTGGTGGCTCCTGCATGTGATGACCAGACCCTGTCAGCTCCCCCAAGCCTCCCTCGAAACCAAAGTATAAGCTGACTTGTTTTCAAAATGAATGCGACACCTGAGCCAGTGATTCTTCATGTTAGACTCACTGGGCATTACAAACATAACGA
Organism: Rousettus aegyptiacus; assembly: GCF_014176215.1. NCBI lineage: Eukaryota > Metazoa > Chordata > Mammalia > Chiroptera > Pteropodidae > Rousettus > Rousettus aegyptiacus. Next base: position 38,291,358 of record NW_023416288.1, on the reverse strand, counting down.
TGCTTGGGCTCCACCTTAAAATAACTGGTTCCTTCAGAGACTCTCGTGGGGAGGGCTTGGCCATCAGTAAATTTTAAACCTCTCCAGGTGGCCTGATATGCATCCAGGGTTGAGAACATACAGCATCAGGTGGGTGAAGGGCCCCAGATTGTGTGGTTTATCTTTTCCCGGTGGACATACGTTTCTCTGTGGACCTGCAAGTGCTGGTCAGGTCACCTTTCCAGACCAGGCAGTGGTTCAGCTCAAGCAGTGTCAACTCTGCTTCTTCTGGACCTTTTCCTGTCCTCTGTGCTCTTTACTCTGCAACATTAAAATATGGAACCAGTAGATTATTCAGACTTCTCATTTTCTCGAGGTGAAGTCCTCAAGAGAGCCAAAGTCTTTAAAAATGTAGATGATAGGTTGTTGTCATATATGGCCGCGGTGATAAACTTTGAGTTAAAATTTCCACCCAAGATCCTGGAGCTCACCTGGCTTGATGGCTTGTCTCCAGTGCCCTTGGCTTTTAGAATACCTGTTAACATGCCAACTTGGCATAGGTAAGGGAAATGACAAGAGCAGGTACTTAAGCGATCCATTGGCCAGGGCCATATGTAATTCCCTCTAGAGCCATTATCACACAAATTGTATTAAGGGAGGGTGATTTTTTTGGGAAAAGTATGGTTATGGTTGCTAACAAAGGTATACAAGGATCCTGTATGTTACATGGTTATGTACCGAAATACTGATAGTATAAATAAGGTATAATTTTACCGTAACTCATTTAAACTTACTCCGAACTTTGGTCCAAGGTGATTTTAAATATGGGAGGAAGGCTCTGAAGTCAGACCACTTGGATGTGAAACCCAAATCCAGACTTCCTGCGTACTTGCTATGTAAACTTCGGCAAGCTAAACTCTTTAAGTCTCAGTTTCCTCACCCCAAAAGGGACTGATAACAGCGCTTGCCTATTAGGATTACAGTGAAGATAAAAGGCGAGTTCACTAAATTCTTAGCATTGTTCTTAGTACACAACGTACATGAAATATTATAATTTTTTTTTACCATGGCATATCCTGAAATGAAAATCATAGGCTCGATTCTTATATTGTTCCCGCCTCAAAGGAGCTGATGTTAACATTCCAATGCCTTGCAATTCTAAACTCATGGATGATTTCTGTGCATTTTTATAAGGGCTTTCCATCAGATTTCAAACACATACTATAAATAGACACTGATTTTAAGAATGGAATGCACGGCAGCGGGATTTTGTTCTTCATGTAAAACATTTGAGAGGCATTCAATGATTATTTTTTACCTTGTTAGTTTAGTGTATGTGTTTGTGTACATGCATGTGTGTGTGTGTGTGTGTGTGTGTGTGTGCATGTGAGAGAGAGAGAAAGAGAGAGTCTGTGTAAATGCAGACTATAGAAAATGTCTATAGATGGAAATTTTTTTTGCGAAGGTCATATTATGGCATTCTCTTTGGATGAGAAGAAAACACATATCCAACACTTATTTTTTTAAAAAAAAAAAAAGGTGCTGATACTAGAATTTATTCAGAAGCCAGGAGTAAACCAAGTTGCTGACTTTAGAGGTAGCAGTGCCCTGCACGGGGATTCGGCATTTGCTCACATGAAGTGGCCACTTTGGCCGCGGTGCAGTGGTTCCGGAAGGTCACATGGCAGTCACAGGCCCTGGAAAGGACAGAGCTGCTGATATGCAGGTCATTATTTAACTCCCGGGAACGAGGCTGGACTTAGATTAGATGAGGACAAGCGACGGTGTCCTCTGGCCTTGCTCTCACTCAGCACACAACGATGGGGCATGCTGAATTAATGGGATCGATGTGATAGAATAATGATAATGATGCTGCGTTATCCCAGTTTTTGTGAAAGTGTTTTCTGCTGAACACTCTGTGAGATGCTCCCGATAAAGGGGCTTCCTTGGCCCAATAGAATTGAGAAAAGCTGCATGCTATTGGCTATTTTTAGGGATTCATAATTCACGTCTCCATTATTTATGTCTCGGAGAAGTCCTGCCATGAAAATATTAATTTAACTTTCCTGTCCCTTTCCTGCAACAACTTCTGTTACATTCACAGCTTTATTGAAGGGGACTCTGAGGAACAGTAGGCGAAATCGAATTTTCAAACAAGGAGTTTCAAAAACACCATTCATAGTTCAACACTTAGATCTAACTAACAGCCATATCAGTTTTATATATTTCATTATTTTACAGAATTTATTATTTTATAATAAATTCCAATCTATTTTCTGAAGAATGATTCTATGCAATAGTCTCCCATGCCAGAAAAAAAAAAGTAGCCGCCAAGCGAAAATGGTCTCAGAGAGAGACACAGGGGGGACATAGAGAGAGGAAAAATTATAGACCGGTGGAGGCAGAGGAAAGGGAGGAAGTCACAGACACCTTTGGGAGGAACTGTGGGATTTATGGAAATGATGAGATTTAAACAAATGAGGATTAAAATTCCTAAACGAGTATCGCTTTTATGAAAAACAAACATTGCGTGTAATTGTAAAATAAAGGATGAGGATGTGTCAATTTTTGTCTTGAAGTTTTCTTTTCCTGGGCACGTTTGAAAGTAATATAGACAATGACTTTCCCTAGTGCAGGTTCTACCCAGAGACATGTGCCTCTGTCAAATCTTCATTAGCTAATTAGATCTTTTTCTCCAAGTAAATTGCTCCAAGAGACAAGGGTAGACTTCGGGACTGTGTCCTCGAGAGAAAAGGGTCCAGCTTGCTGATAATGAGGCATACAGAGGGGAGTGGGTTCTGTCCCCAATTTGGTTGTATCTCCGGGGGTGGGGAGGGGGGTGGGAAGGAGGATTGGGATATCACTGCCCCGATCCGGCTGTGTGAAGTGCCCAGTTGATGAAAAGGCAGGGGTCAGAGCCCCTCCCAGGAATTTTTCAGGAACAGCCGGAATACAAAAGAAGAAGTCCTCAGAAGGCCACACCAGCACCCCAGAAGCAAGTCCCCATTCAGCTCAAGGTGGCGCCGTCATTTCTGGCTCTGCTCTTTTGCCGGTCATCAAATCACGACCCCCTGCAGAGGGGAAAGGCGATCGATGCATGCAAAACAGCCCTCTATGACTTTTCTCTTCTTCCCACATTTTGAGGGAAGGTGACAGCTGGCCTCCCAGTATTTCCGCAATCTCGCCGGGGAGCCGATCTCGATCAGCGGGTTCAACTCTATTTGCGGTGACTCCAGTGGCAACGAGAGCTTTCGTTCCGACAATCAGAATTCCAGCAAACGGTAAATGTGTCTCCATGCTGAGAAGTGGGAAATTCAATAATACTTTGGCTGGGTTCACGCTGAGGAGTGGAAATAGAGTGAATATGGAAGGACTGTGACTCGGAGGATAGTAAATCAGCCGGCCCAGTCGCTGGCAACGCTCCGAAGCCCCCTCCCATCCCTACTCCGTTCTCTGGGTTTAACAGGACCGTTTTTATGTTGGTTTATAGAGCGTTTTGTGCTGCAATCCCTTGTTTATCCTAAGAAACAAAATCGAGCGCTCTGAGATTCTAAAAACCTCTGTTCTTCTGTGTATATATTATGACGTCACTACAGGACCATTTGCCAAGTTGGTGTGAGCGTTATGGAGCTTGTAGGAAGATCATCGTTTATTATGCCTGACAGCTTTTTTCTTCGTTAAGCAGGCCACTCATTTCAGGGGGGAGTACTAGAATGGAAGCCCCTCGACAGCAGGAATTCTGTCTGTTTTGTTCATGGTTACATCAGTAGGTGCTCTAAGGAGTCGATGACTGAGTTCTAATCTATAGGCTGTCAAATGCATACTCAGCTCTGAGTGCTCTGAGATGTCTAGTCCTACAGCCCAAAGTAAGCTCAGTTTTCTGACTTTCTATGGTGTATGATTTTCTAGAATAGTTCTGATATATAATTCTAAAGAAGACATTTTGTGTAGAATGTTTCTTTGCAAAAAAGTTGCACCACCAAAACCTGACCCTCAGAAACATTAAAAAGTGTAAACAATCAAAAACAAATAGTCATGTTTATATTACTCAGAGATAATCAATGCTATAGTTTAAATGTCTATTATTACAGATATAAACACACATTTGTTTTCATAGTAATGAAGTTAGATCATCCGTACTGTCATTTTTTATTTAACAGTATTACACAAACCTATTTTTATTAATAGACATTTGTATCATTTTTCCGTAGTATCACAGTAGTATATTTTAAGAATGTACCAGAACTTAACCTGTTCTCTATGATCATACATTTGTTTCTGACCTTTTGCTTGTTCACAAACGCTGTGCATTTTCCTGTTACTGGAAGAGGTTTGCAAAGCTGGTTTTCCAGGTAACCTCTTCTTTGATAGAGCTGCCCCCAGTCCTAGCCCTTTGAGCCAAGCAGAGCCACCTGTGTGCCACACCCCTTTGCTGGCCCCGCAGTGAGAGCTGGTGTTCGAGACAACAGGTTCGGCATCAGCTCTGCTCCTCCACGCCTTTTACCTGATTATTACATCTCACCTGTTTGTGATTATCATTTAACCTGGCCTTATCTTTACTCACGTTTGCCTTGTCTTGTTGACCAAGCGCTTTCCAGCGGGACCTAGAAGGGGAGGAGGCAGGGTAGGTGATGAGGGGCTAGAGCAGAGGGAGGTAGAGGGAGAAAGAATCAATTAGTATTTTACCTTCTTCTGTGTGGACATCTATAGGTAGATAGTGTGCTTTTATTATTATCTATAGTTCATACTTTATTCAGATTCCCTTAGTTGTTACCTAGTGTTTTGTTTTGTTTTGTTTTGTTTTTTCCTGTTCCAGGATCCCATCCAGGATGACACATTGTATTTAGTCATTGTGTTTACTTAGGCTTCTCTTGGCTGTGACGGTTTCTCAGACTTCTCTTGTTTTTGGTGACTTTGACAGTTTTGAGGAATACCGGTCAGGTATTGTGCAGAATTTCCCTCAATTGTGACTTGTCTGATGCTTTTTCTTCACTAAAATGGAGTTATGTATTTTGGATAGGAAGACCAGGGAGTTAAAATTCAGTTTTTACAATATAATATCCATTTCCATCACATACAGTCAGGGGTGCATAATACCAACATGACCTATCACTACCGATGTTAACCTTGATCTCCGAGGTAGTGTTTGCTAGATTTCTCCACTATAAAGTTGCTCTTTTGTCCCCTTTCTAGACTGCACTCCCTAGAAGGGTGTCACTGTGTCCAACCCACACTCAAGGCTCCTCTACCATGAGGGAGGTTTATCTACATAAATGATTTAAAATTCTTTTGCATGAGAGATTTGTCTATTGCCCCACACTTTTTTATTTATTCAAATATTTATAGTAGTACAGATTCATGGATGTGTATTTTATTCATTGGGCTACAATTCAAAACTGCCGTATTTACTTTGTTGCTCAAATTATTCCAGCTTTGGCCATTTGGGAGCTCTTTTATTTGGGGGCCCCCTTGGTCCTGTCATTCTTTTTTTGCCCTTTCTTAGTTTCTGCCACTTTAAGATGCTCCAGGATCATCTGGTACGTTTTGTTCTCTAGTCCTAGAATCAGCCATTTCTATAAGGAGCCCTGCTTCCTTTATTTGGAGAATGGTGTTAGAAACCATGATCCAGGCTCTAGGAGTGCTCATGGCTGCTGGGATTTCTAGGCCAGTAGCTGCTTCGTCACCTCCAGGCCCTTCCCGCTAACAGCACGAGGAAATGTGTGTGTGTGTGTGTGTGTGTGTGTGTGTGTATCTCTGTCTCTGTCCATCTGTTCATCCATCCAGCCAGCCAGCCAGCCAGCCATTATCTATCATCTGTCTATCTATCATCTATCTATCTATAGCTGTATCTATATTAAAAATGAACTCATACCGCCGCATGAATCATTCTGGCCTCCTCTTCCTGTTTTCCTGTAAGTTCCCACCCTGACCGAGAGAAACCTGGCTCTCACCATCCACCGTCCACGTACATAGTTGTCCAGTTCTAAAAGGCATGTAGAGTAGTAGTAGAATTGTTAACTCCCATGGGAAACGACTTCATCAGCCAGCATAGAGTACTCGTGCGCGGCATCACCGACCTTTAGTCCAACAGAATCCACTCATACCCAAAGGTAGCCACACCCCGCTTGACGAGGCTGTTTCCTACATTTAGAATGCAGTTAAATGGTTTGGTTACATTCTGCATTCCATTCTGTGATTCCCCTGACCTCCTAAATTATTCTTTAAATTCGCATATGTCCTGGTTGGCTCCTTGTGCTGCAAAATGCTGAGTGTTGACGAATGCCTAGCATCACGTTTCCACCTCTGCAGGAACATATGGAATAGTTCTACTTCCCTAATAATTCTCTGGGCTCCACCTGTATAACCCCCTCTCCTCCCTTCGAAACCCTAGCAACCGCTGATCCTTTTATCATTTCTATTGTTTTGCCCTTTCCAGAATGTCATATAAATGGAATCGTACGGTGCGTAGCTTTCTCGACTGACTTCTCTCATTTAGCAACATACATTTAAGATTCATGTGTGTCTTTACGTGGCTCGGCTGTTCATTTTTTTTTTTTTTATCACTGAATGATATTCTGTTGTGTGGATGTTCCTCAATTTCTTTATCCATTTAACTGTTGAGGGACATCTTGATTGTTTCCAGTCTGGGGAAATTGTGAATAAGCGTCTATAAAATTGCACAGGTTTATATGCGGACATACATTTTCAAATCAGTTGGGTAAATTACACAGCAGCACAATTGCGGGATCATATGGTGAGACTAGCTTCATAAGAAACTATCAAAAGGTCTTCCAAAGTGGCTGTAACATTTTACATCCCCGCCAGCAAGAATAAGAGCTCCTGTCGCTCTACCTTGTCAGCAATGAGCATCATCAGATTTTGGTGAGATTTTATCCAAAATGTGTAGGCGTGTAGTATATATTACTGTTGTTTTGATTTATAATTCCCTGATGACAAAAATCATTGAGTATCTTCCATGTGTGCATCTTCTTCGGTGAGGAGTCTGTTCAGATCTTTAGTTATGTTAGATACAAAAGTTATGTATAGGTTTTTGCAATTATTTTCTCAATGACATACCTCATATTAGCACTTCGAGATTATGCGCCACATTGCAACTTTAAAACCTTACATACAATGCTAAAAGCTGCCCGATAACATGACTGTGCTCACTTCTGATTGCCTCGCTCTTCCCCAAAATGACTCTATTGCTGCCTCTTACTTCCTTAACCCTCTCCATTCATTAGAAAAGAACTTTATATTTCAGAGCGATCGCTGTCTATCTCTAGGAATTTGTTTTTATTTAAAAAGAATGACCAAGGTAAAAATGTATTTATTCATCTATCTGCAGCTAGTTATTCCCAGTCAGAGTTTAATCGTGTTTTCTGGTTTTGAAGGAAACAATTAGGTCCAGATGCGAGGAAGTCGTGCCACGTCATTGGTGAGGCTAACGGTTGTCTGTCTTCCTTTGCATGGCCTTCAGTCATCAAGCCTCCTCTGCGACACTTTAAACGCCCCGCTTATGCATCTAGCTCCTACGCACCTTCCGTCCCAAAGAAGACTGAGGAGCATCCTGCGAGGTACAAGATGCTGGATCAGAGAATCAAAATGAAAAAGATTCAGAACATCTCACATAACTGGAACAGAAAATAGTAGGTCAAGGGGAAGAGAGGGAGAGAAGGAGAGAGAGGACCCCTCGCCCGCCTCTCACTGCTCGTCAGCTGCAGTGGGACATGTCTCCAACACCCCTGGGAGACTGTGGGGCTGTGCAATCAATGGCTGACCCCACTAGGGCAAAGCGAAGGCTATATTTGATTTTCCCCTTTGTTGTTCTCTTATGGACCCATCAGTTGCTGGATTTGGGGGTCAATTCAGACTCCAGCCCCAAATCAGTAAGAGGGTTGTCTCATGTGGCTTTTATTGGCATACATCTTTCAAAGTCTAAATTGGATCGAAATTAAAATGATATGACCTATTCAGAAAAAAAATGAAATAGCTCTCATTGACACTATTTTTATCCCTGGACCTTGACTTACCCCCATAAAACTATTAATTTAATAATCATTGTATTTAAGAAACGCACTTCCAAAAACATCTTTTCAACTTTAAATGCAATATTTAAAATTCAAGTAAACATACGAGTTTCGAAGCAAATGCACTCAGAACAAAAGTTGTGCTTCTGTATGTAATGATCTTAAAGGGAAAAGAAGGCTGACGAATCGTCGTGTTTATAGACATGTCTGAACTCGGGCTTCACAAAGCAGATCCGAATTAAAACTGAAGGCCCGTGTTCTGGTTCTTACTGTGTGCTTCAGGCCTAATAGATTTATTTAAGGCTATGAATGTCTGTAGGAGGCGTGTTTAGGCTCTGCTTTCCTCTAATCCTTCATTTTCACTCACAGTAGTCAATGCTAGAAATCAATGAGATGCTCACGCCTCAGAGATTCTAGGTTCTGGGGCAGGAGGGTGTCAAATGCTGAACCTGATTTGAATTCCTTATTTGAAGATTTTTTTTTTTTTTGCCATAAGATTGGAGATGCCTTTAAGTTTAATTCAGATCATCTTCCTAACAGACCACAGATGTAGGTTTCAAACACCAGAAACAGCGTTTGATCCCTTCAGAAATGGTCTGGTGCAGTGGAAAACTTTACATTTGTTGTTAGGTAGATCTGATCTCCGGTCCTGTCCTGTCTATAATGATTTGCAGGTCCTCGGTCTAATGGCATAATCTTTGAAAGCCTCAGTTTGCTTAACTAGAAAGTGGAATTCATAACGTCCACTGTGCCTTTTGTGACAACAATTAAAGTGATGTCAATTCTGATTGATATTGCTGAGCCCGAAGAGTGATGGGATACAACAGATGTAGCTAGAAGGGTTTTACATCTAGGAAAAACTCTCCAGGACCCCCCTTTCCCCCCGCAAAAACACGCACACAAAACAGACTGTGCCCTGACGCTGCAGCCTTTGGGGTCTGAGTGTAAAGGGTTTCGGGTCCTCTTTCATTCTTCATAGTTCATTTTCAGTAAACTACAATTATGCAATTGAGCCGGTTCCAGAGTTTAGAGCCCGTCCTGCTATTGAGCAAATCATTTATAATATGCTTTATGATGGTATTTCAGAGAAATGTAAGTACTATACAAAAAGGAAAATCACTGTGACTTCGTTAGTGAAGCAATTGTAATTCTTAGCTCCTTGCTCAGTGCCTGAGCAAAAGGACCTTTTTGCTGGTAGCTGCTTTTCCACCTGGATTAGGCTAACTCAGTGGGTAACTTCTACCTGTTCAGATCCAGATGCCTTAGTGCTTTCTGCATAGAGACATTTGGCCACACAATGAAACTACCCATGAGGTGGTGGCCGCCGTGCTTCCCAGTGGATTCTGGAGGGAAAATGGGGCGCTGTAATATACCTAACCGAAAGTAACCTCACAGGGTGATCTGAACATAATTCCTAACTGGACAGGTCATGGTGGATAGTCACGCTCCGGGCATATACTTCTTTAGTAAAAGGCTTATCTTTGCCTTAAGTAAGCCCTGTCTCTCGTGTTTGTGCATCTAGGTTAACACACCTTTGAAATGTCTCTTTTTCAGACCCCTCCAAAGGTACCACCCACAAGAGGGCACGTAATCGCGTTAACTAGCCCGTAATCTAATCTCCGCCTTGCTTCCTCCCACCTCCACGCAATCTTCCTCACTTCTCTCCTTAATTCCAGCCACACAAAACAAACTGCAGACCGCCATTCTGGGAAGCATTGTTCTCAGCCCGTTGGTATCTGTCTGCTTCCAGGCGCATCCTCTCTTTGGCTCAAATAAACTCAGAAAAATTTTTTTAAAAAAGTGATTGTCGGCATGATGTTCAAAGCTCTAGAAACATTTCACGAGTTCTTGTAGCAAAGAATCAAGCCACAAATAACGTCCCTCATCTAATCCTCAGTGCCTTCGCTCTCAGGTGTTAAGGCTTTAGTGTGGCTGTGCTTTCTTGCCTGTGCATCTTGATGCTGGCAACTGTGAACCTGGGCAAGAAATTTGGCTCTCTCTGGATTCTTTTCACCCCAAGATGTTATTTTTCAATCTTTGCTAATATTTTAATTGAGCGAATGCACAGATATCAAGATTCTGCGTTGCTCGTAAAATTCCTACCACGTTATTTGCATGATGGATTGTATAGAAATCGAAATTATATATTCTTATAGCAAATAAAAAGATGCTTTAAAGGACTTCTTTGTATGTGAGTCATGTTTTTCTTCTCCAGAATTCTGGGATTCATTTGAAGAGAGTTAAATTTCCCCTCTGCTTGGCACTATTCGGTCCCGAATATCTTATCAAGATGCATAGTAAAACTTACCCTTTTCTGTTTGCCTCCTGATTGTATAGGCGATAGCTTTTTAAAAAACCTTCTCCTCCCTATACCACAAACCAAATAAATTTATTTGTTAATATGAGTAACCCATAGTCGAAACTAGTCCATAGGTAAATAGCTGTGTTATCAACTCAGTTTACATCATTCCAGGCAAAACCATATAGCTAGTGGTTAAGAACTGGGACTTTGGGGTTAGAAAAACCTATAATTAAATCTTGTCTCTGTCTTTTGTTTGCTCTGTGAGCTTTACCAATTTTCAAAATCATTCTGAATTTTAGTTTCCTCTGCTGTAAAATGGGGATGATAACAATAGTACCTGACTCACCGCAGCACAAATCTATGCATAGAGTAAGCAAGGACCCAACTAACATTAGCTATTATTTCTTGGAGAAAAAGTGGAGTGTGGTATGAAGAAGTCGGGCTTTTGAGTCTGAGAGCCATGACACTTCTATGACATCGGGTGGGTTGTTAATACCCTTCGACCGCATCGCAGTAACTTTTTACCCCTTCGGTTGGAAACCCGATGTGGCACCATCAGTACGGCCTTCGCCCGTGTCCCTGCACCCTGGGCGCTCCTGGGCCTTTCTCCGTTATCCGTCACGGCCGCCTCTCGCTCTCCTGTTCCACTTCCTCCGAATCCCTGCCCACCCGCCTGCACCTTAACTCCTATGACTGCGGCCCTTCGCTCTGTTCTCATTTACTCCATTTCGTTTCCCGCATTCACTTCCTTTACTCTTCCAAAGATCCACCTAACACGTCTACCCATAGAATCGACTGGACTTGAAGGTTTGCGATGGCGGCACTGTAGAAGCAACCACTTAAACGACTCAATGACAAGATCGGCTGGTCTCGTTTCACAGAGAATTTCTCACTGGCTGTGTCTCCTTACTCCTGGATTTGCCTCTATCTCCTTGGATTTCTCCTACCACGACTTTTCTCTCTTCTTGGACTTTAACTTTCTTCGAATGTTCAAAGCAGTCCCTTTCTTACTCCCTACCCCACACAAGTTCTAGACATCACTTTTTTAGATTTTTAAACATTTTCATATTTTAATTTTTTTCAATTTTATTTGACATACAATATTAAATTAGTTTCAGGTGTATGCTCTGGACATTTTTAAAGCTTATGAGCTCACTCTGCCAAACAAAGGGCGTTTACTTCAGGTCCTGCCCCTATAAAGCACAAAGGACCTACAGAAGCTTCAAAATGACATTGTTTTCTCCTTAATGTAATCCAATTCTTAGGTACGACCAATCTCTGTAAGGAAAGAGCATTATGAATATCTCTCCGTCTTCCATCATTACGCCCTGCCCAGAATAAACCACCAGAAATTCCGGTGGCTGTTTTTCCCCACCACCTAGTTACAGTACCAGTCTCACATGGGAAAGGCAGTAACCGTCATTAGCAGGTGCTCAGAGAATGCTAATTCCCTTCTCTCCCTGTCTCTCCCTACCACCCGCCAGGTGGGCCTCACCGTGAGCATATCCACTGAGTTTTTGAAACAGAGAAGGCACTCCAGCACACCTGTCGTCGTGACTTCTAATTCCCATGAGGCAGAGGGCAAGGGTGGAGATGGTAGATAACTATTATTTGCAAGTCTAGGATTTCTATCCAAATTCCTCTTCCTAAGACAGATGGATGGCCCCTTGTTCATCTGCAAGGTTTGAATTTATTTCTCCATTGGCCACCGGCTTCACTCACTCAATTACATTCTATTTATTTGATCCATTCCCAATTAAAAAAAAAAAAGTCATATTGGGCCACACTTTGGTTTATTGGGAATCTGTCATATTTAGTTAGAAGTGATATACCTTAGGGCTGGGAGTTGGGGGTGGGTGAAAGATTAATGAGTTGGCTCCTGGCTTGACCCTAGGCATAACCACAGGTGCTCACACAGCAAGGTGAGTCGAGGCCAGAGAAGGCCTGTCGGTACCATAGATGGAGAAAAAGTGCTGTAGCTACTGGTAAATATTGTTTTTAAGGCAAATTTAGGAAATTTGTCAGCATTCGTTACAGTTTTGTTATATTCAGAGAACATGAAAAGCTGCTTGTTTGCGGAATAACTAGTGATGATAACTATATAAACCATATTGACTTTTGTATTTTAATGTTCAACTTGGATTCTCTGGGCTGTTTTACAGCATGCTTTGTTTTGTACATGTGAGTAAGAGGTTCAGCTGACCTGTGTTTATAGAAGCACCTCATCTAGAAACCAGCCATTATGGAAACTGTATATTTGTGATCGATTATTGCTCTTTTAGCAACATCTCTTACAACTCTCTGAGTAAAAGAGTATTCCAAACTTTGAGACACAAAGGTAAAAGGATACTAATAAATGTAGCAACGGAAACAAATATGTCCAATTAGAGCTGCTGAAAAACTGAAATTATACATCACTGCTCTACTACAATAGCTTTTAAAATTTGGTTAATACATTTTTGAGAACCCACTAGGTCTCAAACACTTTAATATATTCAAATATAGTTAACTCTTTAATAAACCTGTATGGGAAGGCTTATTTTCCTTATTGCTAATTAATAAATTAAGAGTCACAAAGTTAATTTTTTGCAGAAAGTTTGCCAAATTCCTTGCCTCCTTGCTCGCCAACCATATTTGGCATAAAGCAGTCGGATGCATGCCGAAGATTTGGGTTGAGGCATGCAGATATGGCCGAATGATTCTGCAGAATACGTTGACTGTGCCTTTTCTGGAGGACACCTGTCTGTCACCTTCAGCACTACTTGTATCACTTACTTTCACAAGGAACTGTTTTTCTGACTGAACGAGGCCTCTTCTCAATTTGTGTTCACGTCACGATGCGTTTATGGAATTCCTTCTACATCTAGTCTCCTGTGAAAATTTTAGTTATTCTTCAAGACCCGGCAGAAAATTTCACCTCTGGGACTGGTCCGATCTTGACGAGAGTAGTCTTCTGCCCTGGTTAACCCTCGGAATGCTCTATTTTTACTTCCATATGACATGTCAGTGATTCTATCTCAAACTACCTGGATCTCAATTCTTCCTTACTGTATCGATCATCTCTGGAAGTGCGGGGTCCATATGCCATGCCTTTTTTTTTTTTTTCACATTTGTATCCTCAATGGCAACCAACACAGTGCTTTATGTAAAATAAATCCTCAAAAATGTAATGGCTGGAGAAGGTATTGAACCAGAGTAAGACGTAAACGTGTGACGAAGAAATTCCCACGCCTCACCTCTTCACTTACGGCAGACATCACTAATCGATCAGTGCACCTTTTCTCGCCAAGACCAGACGTAGCCTGAAAACCCGTCCCGACACAGGGTTCCATGTAACTGGTTCTCACCACTGGAGTTTCATCCTGCCGAAGTCAGTATATTATCCTTGGACGAAGATACAACCTAGTTCTGCCATTATTCTAATTTTCTGCTCATTCAACATCTCTTCATGTGTCAAAATCTCAGTTGATTCAGAAAAAGGAATATATGTTTAAAGATTGAAGTGTCATTATACTTTCCTAAAAAAAAAAAAAAAAAAAAACCTAAGCGTGACTTTGCTGCTCATATGTGACTCTGTTTCATCTTTAGACTCAAAATCCTTAGAGAAGAAAGGAATACAGCTCTAAGCCTTAGAGCCTCACTCTTAAAAGCGGGGAGTTTACCTAAGCCATTCTGTCCCACGGGTTTCGACCTATGGGTCCTATGATCCAGAATTTTGGAAACAAAAACCTGAATGTGATCTCATCATTTCCCAAAATAGGCTAAAAATGCCTTGGACGAAGTTGCATTATACAACACAGTTGTGTGGTGGGTCAACAGTCTCACACCTGAAAAGAATTTGAGTATTAATAAGCCACAGGAACGGCGCATGACCGAAGGACATCCCTCGCGGCTCATTTCTGGGAATGGGGTTGAAACCATGCTGAACTGCTGGCACAAGGACTCAACAAGCACGCAACTTAAAAATCACATTGGTTTATTTAATTTGATGGAATCACGTTACAGAGCAAAGCTGACTCTCATTTTTTATGCTACACTGCCCCCTGGTGTCTTTCAGAGGTATGAGCTGTTTTCTGAGTTCCAGGAGATCTTTCGTGGTGATCGTTTTTTAGCGGGATGAATGAATGTTGAGTCTTAGAATTCAAAAGGGCAGGCAGCTGTGGAGAATACCATTCTCGTTCTGATTATAGTGCTGCTGTATTTCTGTACAGGTTTATTAGGTTCATGAACAGTCTTATTGTTCATATATATAAATAAACATTAACCTATAGAGAAAATATTGTTGGGGATATATTTTATACAAGGGAACGACTAACTATAGCACCATTTAATTATGTTGATTACCATCTAATCACAGCACCATTTAGTTTGATTTATTATCCTTATCATGTTACATGCTGGCACAACCTCCTTTGTAAGCTTTCTCCTTTACCTATTTCTTCTAGAGAAGCTGTAAAAGTTAACATTCATTTTCCCAGTTTCCTTGCATTTAAGGATAGCCAAAGTGAGACAGTTTGGCCTAATGAGACACAAAGCCGCCTCCTCCAGTTCTTCCAGCCTGGAATACTGACTTCGGCCCGGGTGTACAGCAGCCATCTCGGGTCCACGAGGTCGTGATGCATATGAAAACGAAATCCAGCATGCTGACTACAGAGCCACAGAAAGCTAGAAAGGGTCTGTGTTCCTGATTATATCACTCAGCAGCCACACCATCCCTAGTCTGACTTCTTGGGACTTCCTAGTGATGGATGAACTCAGTCATAGTCACTGAAACTCCTGGAGGAATTTGTGTGTGTGTGTGTGACAAAGTTGATCAAGTCACGACCTCTACTTAAAAACTCTCGTGGCTTCCCGCTCCTTTGAGAACGCAGTCTGAGGTCCTAAGACTAGCTCAGGGGCCATCTGCGAGCGATGCCTGCCCGCCTCGCGCCTTTGTTCCTCGTCCCTTCCACGCATGCTCCATGAGCTGCGGCTGCTGGAAGTACCCACAATCCCAACTTCCAGCGCCGTTGCAAGCGCTGTTCCCTCTGCTCCGTCTGGGTGGGCTGGTGAGTCAGGACTGGGGGTGGGGCGGGCAGGGGCCCAGCAGGGAGGGGCAGCGTGTGGGGCATGGTCATGGGCGGGCTGAGCTGGTTGCAACGTCATGACCCAGGAAGAAACTTGCAGTCGCTGTAGGTCAAGGTCCCTATCCAAGAGGACAATAGCGCTGCTCACTGGGAAGAGGGAGCTGAGACAGGGTGGTCAGGGGCTCGGGAGCCACGCTGCTTTCGGGGGTCCCCCGGAAGGACTGCTAGCGCCACGGGCTTCCGGGCGCAGCCAACATTATGGGATCTACTTCCCAGCTCTATGGTTTACCAGCTTTATGACCTCGGACAAATGATTTACTCCTTCAAGCAACCACTTCCTTATTAAGTGCACATTATAGTGGCTGGAATGATTATGAAATGCATGTCAAGTTCATAGCACGGTGCCTAGAACACCGTCAGTGCTCAGTGAAGGGTTATTTACATTCCCATCAAGACCCGGAGGGCTTCCCCGAGCCTTCTTAAAGTAAGAGCATCGTCACGGCCGTGGCATAGACGTCTAGGGGCCCTGGGATGGCCCTTCTGCCTGCTACCTTCTCCATAGCTTTTTCCTGAGGCTTTGGCCTTTTCAGGTGTGATCGTTAGTAAAACTTTCTCTAGAAAAGCTGGTTTGTGTTTGTGTGAGTGCATGTGCGCGTGTATCTACAATCTATTACTGACGTCAGCCATCGTTGTCTTTGTGAATAGGAAATGCTCAAGAATCCTGAGCGATCTCAACAGGCGAGGGTACAGCACGAGCGGAAAGTCGCTGCTGAGTTTGGAGGCCAAGGGTTGGCAGATGCAGGTTAGCAGCTGGGGCCCCTTCAGGAGTGCGGGATGAGGTGCGCACACACATATATATGTGCGGGGGGCGGGACAGTGAGACCAGGGGCGCCGCCTGGTGTTCTCCAGGGGGACCCAACACAGGTTGAGCATTTCCTGTGAGAACATCGCTGTGGGAGAGGCTTTCACAGTCCGTTCATCATATCCTTTCTGAATCATGAGTAGGAATTATCCTTCCTATTAAACACGAGAGAGAACAGAGCCTAGGAGGGTCCAGCATGAAGCCACACAACTGGTGACTGGCGAAGCTTGTGTTTGAACCTCACGAAAGCCTGAGTCCCAATCCCGGCTTCTGTGCCGGCTGGTGAGGAACCAATGGGCTTACCACCCTCCTGGCCCCCGTGAAGGCCTTTTTGGAAGTGAAAATGGGCCCCATAGGGATGGCCTCTCAGAAACACCTCCTCTTCCATCTGTGTTTCCTGCCGGCCAGCACCTATTTCAAATGAGATGGTCTTCGTTCCTGCTTTGGTGAGAAGGTGGTGCGAACCGGTAAACCAGGACCCACCCCATCCATCGCCTACAGCACCTAGTAAGGCTTTGGTGATGGGGCTGGGTACGATCGGGGGCTGGGAAGAGAAACTCTGTCTCAGCGAGAACACAAGCACATTTCTATGGAGCATTAGTACGTTTTTCAGACTTTATCATCTCATCTATACAACAGTCCGTTGAGGTAAGCAAGGCCTGATTCCGTTCATTCCTTTCCTTATTTATAATGACCCAAATCAGAAAATTTCAGAATGTGTATTGCAGAAGAAATAAGATATGAGTTTAGACTTCAGGCTAATACTATATACTACAATGTGTTTAAAGTGGGGATGAATTCAAACTATTATTTTGGGGCAGTCAGCTCAAACTCCTGAAAAGCCAAACTAGGTTAATGGTGGTGGTGTTCATTAATTTTTTTTTCCCTGAAGCTATGGGTAGAGTTAGAGGAGTTGTTATATGAACAAATGATTTGTAATTAGAATGTAAACTGCATTAAGTAGCCCATTTTAAAACATCTCAAGCCTGCTCTGCCTTGGTCTGACCTTGGCCTCCTGAATCTCCTCAAGCCGTCGTCACACTTTGCCATGCTCCATTTCTTCCCAGAAACTCCTTCTACACAGCTGTTATAATTTGGAATGTCACCCTGGTTCTCTCTTACACACACACACACACACACACACACACACACATTTTTTGTGTACCCATAACCTTAACACTAGCAAATTTTTACCTTTGATTAAAAAAAAATTTTTTTACAAAGCAAAAATAAACCTCAACCTTGTCTAAAGGATTACAAAAATCTGAATATGCCGTCCCAAATCAATGCCTCTCTAAAGGCACTGACATTAGCCGGGCAACTGCAATGTGTCAATCTCTCCAGCAGGTGGCAGTGGTGTGCAGGAAGAAAAGCTACACTCTGGCACAATGGTCCTCAGGATAGAGAAGAATGGTGGCTTGCCCTATTTAAGTCAGCAAACGTGTAATGAAACCTTCTCTCCAGACACTGCCCTAGGTGTGCAGTGGATCCAGTAGGAGTGAGGCAGGGGTTCCTAGCTTGGGGACCTCACAGTCTTAGGGGAGAAAAAAAAAGTGTCCTTGTCTATGAAGCAGAGTCATTCATTCACGTTGCTCTTGAAAAATAAATAATCTGCACCTGGGGTTGTAAAATGGAAAACAGGATGGCAGTTCCTCAAAAAATTGAAGTCAGAACTACCATAGGATTCAGCAATTCCAATTTTGGCTGCGTACCCAAAAGAATCGAAAGCAAGGTCTCAAAGAGATATTTGTACACCATGTTCATAACAGCATTAATCACAGTAGCTAAAATGTGAGAGTAACCCAAGTGTCCACAGACGGATGAACAGCTAAGCAAATTGTGGTGCATACCTACGATGAACTATTACTCAGCCTCGAAGAGGAAGGGAATTCTGAAACATGCTCCAACACTGGTGAGCCTTAGGATATTATGCTAAGTAAAATAATCCAGTCACAACAAGAGAAATGCTGTGTGATTGCACTTACGTAAGGTTCGTAGAGTAGTCAGGCTCATAGGGACAGAAAGTAGAACAGTGATTGCCAGGGACTGGGGGTGGGGGGAGAGTGTTAATTGTTTAATGGGTACAGAGTTTCAGTTTTACAAGATAAAAAAAGTTATAGAAATGAATGGTGGTGATGCTTGCAGAACAGCGTGAATGTATTTAATACCACTGAACCGTATTTTCAAAAATGGATGGCAATTATTATATTTACTACCCCCCCACCCCCCTGACACACACAAACACACACACACACACACACACACACACACAAACCCCACATTGAGTTCTTTTCTGGGGGCGGAACTGCCTGCAGTGTTTACCTTCCCCATAGAGACAATGAAATCCCTCAGGCAAATCTACGCACATTTCCGGGCAGGGCCCAAAGCGTAAGACCTGGAAAGAGACTGTGTTTGCATTTGCTTGTCTATTGTGGCAGGTGCATCATCAATCCATTGATTGCATAGGATATTCTGTTTCTTTTACAATTTTGACCTTTCCAAGGTTCAGAAAAAGAGGACAAACCACTTGCCCTACAGCCACAGGTGGGGAGGGGGCGGGGGGGGGAGGGGTGGACAAAGAGAAACAATTGTTAATGGACCATCTACTCTGGCCCAGAAATTCTATTTTTTAAATCATTGTCTCGTTTAAACTTTATTTCAACAGACTCGACCATTGTTCTCGCTTGACAGGTACAGTGAGAGGTAAACTTGAAGGTAAACTGACGCCCAACATTTATAGTATCACCCAAGATCCATAGCTAGTAAGTGTCGGGCGGGAGCTGGTTTCTGACTCCAGTGGATGTTCTCTGTGTGGTCTGATGAGGCTGCGGCCACCCCTGGACCTTTGCTGCCACTGCCCTTATGATGCATAAGTGCAGTGCATTTCAAATGGGAATCAAGTGTGTAGAGAGCGCCGGTAGAAAGGACGTTCTGATTCGGGTTTTGCAGGGATTCTACATTTTTGACGCGCTCCCAGGTGATGCTAAGGATGCTTAGCATCACCTGGTTGGGGCGGCCGCTCTGAGGAGCGAGGCTTTAATCTGCAGAGGCTCCCACACTTCCTCCTTGTCACAGCAGCTTTGCCTCAGGACTCTAGGACAAAAGAAATTTGTATGGCATTTTTTAAGTTGTTGGGTCCTGACAATCAGGAAAAAGTGAAGGATGAGAGGACAGGTGAGACAGGTATGAGGGTGGACAAAAGAGGAAATAGCACCACGGAGAGAGGAAGCCACAAATAAAGGGGACCTCGAACAGCCTGGCAGGGCAGGAGCTCTAAGGACTGGATCGGAAAATGCAAGGTGATTCGGTGGCTACAACTAGAAGGCCACAGGGAGGCAGATCGCGGAGTGCCTGCACCGTGCCCGGGACACAGGCCATTGTCGCCCATCCTCCCATTGATGGACAGCCTTTGGGGTTACAGGTAGGGACGACAGTGTATGGTCTGTGTTTCACTGTGGGTAGGGGTGGGTTGGGAGTCAGTCCCGGGGGGAGGCAGGCAGGGGAGAGCACAGGCGCCCACAGAACTCCTAACGATGGAGGGAGCTTCAGGATCAACACACAGGTTAGTTTAGCTCTTCTCAGAAGTTAGAACTCCCCGGCTAGAAATCACCAGCTGATATAACTAAACACAACATTCGTGGAAAGAGGGAATGACACTTTTCGATACACGGGCCAAGTATTTCCAGGAATATCTCGTTACATTCCCTGGGTGACTATTTGCAACATTTATTTCCCCAGAGCTCTATCCCTCCTCCAGCTCTGAATCGGCTAAAGCAGGGTGTTCCTCAGAATGCACTCGGCCCCACTGAGGAGGAAACATATCAACACAAAGATTGATTGCCTCGCAGTGAGCACTCGCGCGCAGATGTTCCCACGCCCAATCAGATGTTTCCGTTTGTGGTGTGGGGCCAGGAAGCCCAGACGTGGGGTGTTGGGGGAGGAATGTTAGTATTTCATTTTCCTGAGACACTTACCTGGGAAAGTGGCTCCACCCCGAATCTGTTCTCTCCCTTGGTTTTATTCACCTTATGGTGATATCGATTGAACTGACATTTGTTTAGCACTGAACATAGTAGGTCGTTGTCATTTGCTAGCAGCTTCCTCTGGGGGTGGTGTGAGCTCAGGGGAGGCTGGGACTGTGTCTTCGCTGTCTTATTTTATCTCTGGACCCTCAGAGCTCAGGAAATGGTGGGCAGCCCATAAAAACCTGAGGAACGAGGGAATAAATATATGACTGAATGTATAGAAACTTCAAAATAGAAAACTGACTACAAGGACCACGAGATAACTTATAAAATAACGTAGTTAAAAACAGAGCAGGATAAGACAAATGCTGCATTTCTCATGTTTTGAGGATTTGGTTGGCCTAGAAAGATCTTTATTAACCCAAGGGAGAAACAGGCTAGTGGCCCGTGGGGGCTGGTGGGTTGTACCCAGGAGGCCTCATTGTCTTCACCCAAGATAAAAGCGCTGGCTTATTTTCCTTCCCAGAGGACAGATGGCCGCTCCCTGTTCTCCTGGGCCCACGGGCTGTAGGCCAAGAGCCTAAAGGGCATCTAAAGCACTTAGAGAAGATACTTATCCACCCTGTTCTGAGAGCCAGAAGGACGAGGCCTGAGGCCCCGCCCCTCCCCCATCAGCCAGAGCCTCCTCCTCCCCATCAGGAGGGGACTGAATGAGGCTTAAGCTTCGGTCGTTCCCCCGGGTGCAAATCTCCAGCAAAGGGAGTCATGACACCCCAAGGAATGTGAGCTCACACGTGGGAAAAAGAGAAATACCGGAGGGGAACGAACGGCCACAGACAAACAGGTGCCAGGCCGGGAAACTTACACAGGGAAACGCTGCACCTTGACGGATAGCGGAGATCTGTCAGCATCTCCGTGATAGGAGCCCCGAAAGGAGAGAGACAAATAAATGCAGGGGATGAGACTGTGACAAAAAGGCAGGTTGAGACGCTTTCCTGATTCAAGGGACACTGGCCCCATCTCATACCGTCCCCTTTGCCTTCTGCCCACGCGCACGCGGGCCGGCTTTGAACTCCTCCGAGGAGCCGGGGTGCTTCCTAGGGGTTTAGCGCACGCTCCTCCTGCTACCTGGAACTGTTTTTTCTCCTCCCTCTCTCGATTCTTCACTGGTCAACTCTCACGGATTCGTCAGCCCTCACACTTCCTGAATGCCCCCCACCCGCAAAACTAGGTCAGGCCCCCTTGTAACTAACTTTCAGAGCCCCGGGATCGTCAAGATAATTGCATTTAAATATTTAATGGCATTAGTTCCCATTCGATACCTGTCCTACTGGTAGACTATAAATTCCCCGTGGGCAAGGTTTTTATTTACCTTTTTGCCATTGTATTGTGTGTGTGCGTGTGTGTGTGTGTGTGTGTGTGTGTGTGTATGTGTCTATTCCCGTGTTCAAGGAAGATTTGTTGAGTGAATGTGACTATTCAAATTTGCACCGGTAGAAGAAGAATCCTCAACTCTGAGCCAAAGACCGTAGAGCTGTCAGGGTGGTGAGACCGTGGGTTCAGAACTGACATGCCGAAAGCGCAGTGAGGACGAGATGCTTACAATAGCACTGAAGGTGTGAGGACTGGACCATGCGGGAGGGCTGGAGAGGAAGGGAGGGCGGCTGAGCCCACAGAGGGCGAGCACCCCGGCGGGGGTGGAGAGAGAGAGAGAGAGAGAGAGAGAAAGAAGAGAGGCAGAGGCATGTGAGAACGTCATCTGCTGGAGGAGCCCTGGCCGGCGGAGAGGCACAGCACCTTCTCGGGTGTTTGGTGCAGAATCCCAGGGGTTACACTCGTGTGATCCTCGGGCGCTTGCCTTTTCTGATATTTTTTCTCTGTCTTACCCTCCACAAGTGGGATCTCCATGTGGGCGAGAAGAGAGCGCGTTGGAGGACGTCCCCGGCGCAGGGTGGCTGACATTCAGACACTGCGCCTGCCTCCATCCCCGCCCCTTTTGATTTAGCCTTCTCTGTGCCACCGTGGATGCGGCTGGGCGTTCAGCCTGGCTCCCTCCAGACCAAGAGCATCTCAGCAGGTGTGTGTCTATGGGTTGGAGTCTCTCCCGACGAGCGCTTTTCCAAGCATCGCTGGAAATCTCTCAAATTCCATTGTTGTGGCGATTAACCTCTGGCATTTAGCGTGAAGTTTCTAAACCCTACTGTCTCTGCCGCATGAGGCTGCTCAGATACCTTCCAACTTAAAAATCCCTCGCTTCTGTATCGGCAGACTGCTCGGATGGTTGACTCTATTTCCAGCCACCGTCTCCCAAATTAGACACCTTGACTTTCTGTATTCCTGTAGCCACTCCCTGTATTGTGGACATTTAAAATTAAGTCACTCAAAATTAACTACAATTAAGTATTGGGTTCCTTAATCTCACTAGTCGCATTTCAAACACCGAAGAGTCATGGTGTAGCTTGTGCCTGCCGTACCAAGCAGGACAGATCTAGAACATTTTCATTGTTGTGGGGAGTTGTACTCATCAGCGCTGTTCCAAATAACTGAGTCATTTTCTCATTTAAGCACCATGATAAAGAAGCTCTGTTGTTGAGAGCCAATTGTCTCTGAATGGTGAGCATAATCTCCGCTCTAGAATTCTCTTTTTGTCGACCTGTTCTCTTACTACTCCCGATCGGGGTCCAACTTGCAATGAAATGAATTTCAGAATGTGCTGCCCTTGCATTGTATCCTTGACCTTGGTGGGAAAAAAAAAAACATTTTGGGTTGAGATTGATATGCATACACTCCTACACAAAGATGAGCGTACAACCGTGGATTTGGTTATGGAGACTGTGTCTTTAAAACTCTTGTAACAAATTGAGAATACTCTATTTTTTCCCGTCTCTCTTTAAAGTGAGTATCTGTGGCTGATAGGACTTTTAGTGCAGAGGCAGCGACTGGCAAAATCATTGATTTTCTGTAACTCCACTACATCTGAAGTAATGCTTTAAAGTACTAAAAAATATAAATATTTGTACTGTTGGCAAGTGTGTATAGCTCCTTCACCAAATACCCAAGTGGAGGAAAAAAAAAAAGTGAAAGCTTCGCCTCTGTTTTGGGTCGTTAGAGCAAAGCTCTGGGAGGGGATTTATAACTACACAGTTACAAATTATGAATGTGCATTTGTTCAAGAATTACACCCTGTTGATTTTCTATTTAGTTTCTTTATTGCTGGCTTTTTGCTTCGCTCTATAGGAGAGCGACTGCAGATTTGGCTGCCGCTCAGACTGTGGAATCACCAGGGACATTATTCCTATTCAGAAATGCATGGGGTATATGAGAGACAGAGCTCGCAAACGTGTATATTAAAACCCATACATTACCCGCACAATGAAAACCCTCATCCCACTCGACACAGGAGGCCTGGGGATGAGCGCGAACCGAGGACTCTCACGCTGGGGGAGGCTGAAGGATGCTCGGCCTCCCGAATTGCCTAGTTCCTGCTTTCTGACCCTGCTCAGCAAAGTCCTAGGGTCCCCTTAATGGCCGCCGAAGGAAGAGACGGGGGGAGGATGGAAGAAGGAAGAAACGTGAGGCTTC
The DNA here is from genome assembly GCF_014176215.1 of Rousettus aegyptiacus. Taxonomy (NCBI): domain Eukaryota; kingdom Metazoa; phylum Chordata; class Mammalia; order Chiroptera; family Pteropodidae; genus Rousettus; species Rousettus aegyptiacus. The sequence goes on along the minus strand of NW_023416288.1, from coordinate 38,267,572 downwards.
CTGATGTACCCCCATTGGGAAGCCTATAGATTAGACTTCCCAGTTTGATTTCCTTCCCACAAAAGACAACCCCAGACACTTGACAATGAAGGCGCGAAGTTTTCCGATGGGACCAAGGAGCTTAGGGAGGCGCGAGACTGGCCATGGTGCTCAGCAGGAGCCTTAGAGCAGCGGCGTTGACCAGGGCGTCTCAAGCCCGACACACACTGATGCTCAGTGCGATGGCTCCTTTCGACGAACGTGCGAGATTCGTTTCTGTTCCAACGACTGTCGGTCGGATGGCGCGCAGAGTCACGTGGCCCTGCAGTGGGACAGGGAGAGAGGATGGAGGGATCACGCCGCGAGGGATGGAGGAAAAGCTATGTTCCTCGGAACACGGGAGAACTCATCGCCAGGAAGTCACGATAGCCTTGAGCATGGCAGGGAAGAGTTGTATCGGTCGTTTAGCATTGAAGACAACCTCGCCAGCACTTCAAGAACTGTGGGAAGACTTCTTTTTTAAAAAAAATCCAGAAATGGGTACTCGCTCTTGTCTCATAAATGTTCACCTTTTAATTCCATCAGTCATGCTGCTAAAAAATCTGGTCAGTGAAACTGTGTGGAGAACATGATATTTGAGAAGAAGCAGGTGCCCAGACCCGCTCGGGCTCACAGCCACCCCTCTCCCCTCTCAGCACAGGCAGCCAATTGTCTCTTGGACCCTAAGGAGCAGATTTTCCAGGAAGTTAATAAAGCTTAAAATTGAGGGCCCCTCTTGGATGCTGGAGGTGACTGGGAGCCACAGAATGAGTGTTCGAGGAGGAGAGAGAATGCCAGGCTGCCATCAGGACATATTTCTGGCAAGTGACTAAAGAAATTGCAGAAGGAAAGCACGCAGATATTCAAAATTCCCAAACCCCTATCTCCCAGTGGGCTCAACCTCCCTCCGCCCCACATCCCACCTCACTTCCAGGCTTCACACGCTTCCTTCAGACCCAGTCTCTCCGCCTACCTTTGCCTACATCACTGCTGCTGTTTGGCAGCACCAAGCTGGTAACTGAGGGTGAGCTCAGTCTTAGGCTATAGTTCCAGAACCCTTGGAGAGGTCACAGCCTTGACTATATTTACCCTAGAGGGTGTTTCAGGCACTTTTCCCGTCAGGGGACCCCAGCACCCGTGGCGAGCCCATTGGAGCTACCCTGGGTACCCAGCAGCAGTGAGTAGTTGAAGAAGGTTATATACAGCGGTCACTCCTCCACACTCAATTGCCAGGATCACAGCACCAAGGTGGGCACTTGGTCCTTAGCCGTACAAAGCCATAGAAGGATCAGGACTTTTTATAATGGGAGGTCCCAGCAAAACTCAAGGCAAATGCGAATTCTTCCAAGACCCGGACACAAGTGAATATGGGCTCTCAGAGTCCTTGATACCACATGAGAAGCTGACTCATCTAGAAGTCACCTGGGGCAACAGGAATAATTTGGGCCTTGATGAGACTCAGTCAGAACTTCTCCTGTTTACGTCAGCTTGTCAAGGTATTTGGTGCACAAAGGGGCTCATATTCTTAGGACTTGAGACCAGAACCAACAGATAGACTAAAACTCTGCAGGCCCAAGGTCAAGGCTATTGGAAGGTATGTCTACCAGCTCAGGGCATCCCAGCCAAAGCTATGAGCCATAAAGTCAACAGACTAAAAAGATGGAGTCAAAAAGCAGAGAAGCTCCTTCTATGATTAGGGGGAAAAAAAAAAACACATAATGAGGAACCTAATTTCTATTGTAATACAATAGTATACATGAATAAGAAAAGATTTCCACAAATGGCCGCAATTGAAATTATAATATTTTTACATGGTCAAACCAACATCTTAGGTTTTTTCTTGACATTTTTTTAGTTTTCAAAAGTCAATGACAATTGACATTTCCTCCTCGTACTGCATAACCGCTAGGGTGAGCACACACGTGATAATGCAGCATCTTACGAAGCAGGAGCCTTAGATGCTGAGGTGCAGCGACCCTTCTCTACACCTCATGCTGAAGCTCCCCAGCTCCAGCATCTGTGAGGTCCTCACCTTCACTGACGATGACACTTCTAAGCCAGACCACTCACACCCTCAGGTCACTGGACAGCTGCCCCTGCCTCTCTCTGACTCCCATAGACTCCTCAGGGGAGGAGGACTGGATAACAAGAAATTCTATTCCCGGGGGGAGGTGGGCTGCTGACGGAGAGAAGCCCCTGGCACTACGGGGAAGACCCGGGGTCCAGACCAGCTTGCGGGGCTGATATGTGCTTGCAGCTCGGTGGTGACCACCTGGTCTACTGCAGGAGTTAGTAACCCGTGTTCCTCCACTTAGGCAGGTGGCATGGCCACCTTGCGCTATCGGGCTTGGCTTCTTACAAAGTTTATTCACTCACCGACTCCCTCACTCCCTCACTCACTCAGGTTTCTTCATCATTACATGATACTAAACTCTATGCCAGGTACAGGGAATAAGTAGTGCGAAACCAGACACAGTGCCTTACTCGTGGGCCTCACGCAACAGCAGAGAGACAGTCGCTCATCAGTGTCACAAACGATCATGAAAAGCGAGAAGGGCTATGGAAGAAAAATCATGGCGGTCAGAGAACATGCAAGTTCTCGAACCCGACCTGGCGAAGAGGTGAGAATCTTCTCCAAGAAGGGGCATTGTTCTGAGTTGTGAAGAATGAGGCAGATGCACTGGGTGTTGTGCGGCGAGGGCTGGGTGCGGGTGGGAGGGAAGGGAGAGGAGTGTCCTTGGCAGTGGTGGGAAGGCCGCTGTGGGAGGCCGAGCGCTGCACGGGAGGCCAGTGTCACCGGAGCACGGAGGAGGGCGGAGGGAGCCCGCCCAGCTTGAGCTCTCTGCCTTTATTCTCAGCAGTGAGAAGACATCGAGGAGGAGTCTGACACGGTCGGATCTGTGGGTTGAAAAATGTCATTCGGCCACAAAGTGAAGAATGGATAATAGGGGGCATGGAGTGGAGTGGGAAGACAAAAATAACCCGGTCCCTCCCCGAAAGCATAGGGTCTGCTAGAAATGGTTCGATTTAAGGTGTCGAGAAGTTGAACATGTGTATTGATGTATTTACTCATTTAAAAATAATCTCTGCAGAGAGGGCAGAGAAAAGCCACTCAGAGGAACCACTTATATAATCCAGTCCCTTCTGGATCACTGGAAACCCTCCCTCTTTAAGCTTTTCTCTCCTCTGGACCCTACTTATTTGGGGGAGTTTCGAAGCGATTGTATACTACACAAGCAGCACTGGGCTGGAAGCTCAGGGATGTGAGTTTCTGCCTTGGCTTCCCATCCAAGTCCCTTTCTCTGGTAATTTAGCTTCTCACAACTGCTTTTGAGTATCAGAGGAGATGACAGAGGAAAAAGGGTGACCAAATGCCAGGGTTCGGAGCTCACGTTTCCCTTCAAGGAAGGACATTAGAATTCTAAACACAGCTTATGCACGATTTAGTTGATAAACGTTGAAGTATATATCGCTTTTCTGGAGTTCTAACACATAATGATGAGAACGTGAGAATTCGTAGCTTACCACTTTCATCCAATACTCAAAAGTTCACATCTGGCATCAGATGGAGTGACATTGGTTAGGATGGGCACAATTGTCTTCCATTTTCTATCTCTTCTCAGCAAGTCTCCTGAAGGTGGAGGCATCTCTCTCACCTTTGCAGGAAGGACCTGCTACTGTAGGTAGGAAGTACCCAGCCCTTTCTTTTTGAGAAAAGTCAGCGATATCTTGGATTTTCCGGGACAGAGTTGATTTAAAATAGTAGGTATTTTTCCCCCAAAATATATTTATCTGTGCAGAATCTTCTGCCCTGACTTAGGGGGTGAGAAACTATGGTCATCAGGGTGTTCTGAACCTCTGTAGAGATGATAAGCCAGTTCAAAGGCACGTGCACATCCACGAGACCAGGGAGAGGGTATTCTTAGTTCCTCCATTAAGTGCATTCATTCATTCATTCATTCAGTGCCTTGGGGAGTTTTCTGAGTAACACTTTCACAACTTAAAAATTACAAGTGATGAGGGAGCCTCGTTTGCACAAGATGACAGAGATTCTACATAATCCATCATGTGACTAGTCTCCTATTCTCAGCTAGGAAAAAATAATTGCTTGGCTAATTTATTTTCATAACTGCATGCTACCTCGCTCAGTCTTTGTTTTAAGAAACCAACTTGGACGACACAGGCTGGGGGCGGGGAGGGGAGAAAACACTTGATTGTGTTTAAAGGAAAGCACCGCTTGAGTCTTTTAGGGTTCTACCCTAATCCTTCAACACCAGGTTCTGCAAGTGATAATTAAGCATTAGAAGTTGGCTGTGTGATCTCAGGCAGCAGCTTTAAAAGAGGGTCCAGGTTTAAGGAAGGCGCCAGTCCTGCATGGAGCTTCTGCAAGAGAGCTGGGAGTCTCACGTGCAGCATCTTCTCATCTCAGGTAGCCTGGGGTTGGGGTAGATGGCTTCCGAATGAACAAATGGCCGACTGGTTCCCTGGTTCTGTTGGAGCGCTTTTAATTTGGGCCTTCTTTCTGAATGGGGTACCATGTAATGTTTTTATTTTCTTAGTATGACTATTATTTGGTTAGAGGGAAGTCGTTCATAATGTATGGAGTACTATTTTAATTGGAATGTAATGATCATTATTAAACATCTAGTTTACCTGCCCAGAAAATGGTCACATGCATTAAGGGAAGTGAGGGAGATTCAGCTTCTATCCAGATCACTCCAGTTGTGCCCAGGGCTGGTTAGAAGTTCCGACTGGCTTTGCCCCTCACCACCTGTGAGTGCTTGTTTGAGGCTGAAGATCATTTTCCCAGAAAGAAGAGGGCCGTTCTTTAGTTAAGTCTGCAGAAGTGATGGGGTCTCCTTGATTTGAAGAGATGCTGTGAATAAAGTCCACATGATTGCTACTCATTTAATACCCAGGTGAAGTGGATTTGGCAACGGAAAAGGCACAGTTTACCCTCTGAAGGTATCTGACAATTATCCTGTGTTACAGATGGGTGGAGCTTTGTAGCTGATAAAGCCTTTTGCCATTCATTATCTCATTTAATTCTCAAACTATAAAGACCAAGTGGGATTATTATTCTCATTTTCAAGATCAAAACAACAGACTCAGAGGCCTTTGTCTCTACAATGGCTGGTCTACTTTCCGCCCCACCCTGGGAAGTCAGAAATGGTGTGTGTGATGGTGGGGGGAGAGGGGGCTTTTATGAGCATCCTGTGAGTTTACTGAGCACACCATGAGGGCATGGCTGCAGGCGTGCCTTGTGCTTGTCCTGCAAATCTGTATTTTCTTAATAAGAAACCCTTGGTAAAGAATTGCATCTGGTGTTGAGAAAGTCCTATCATCTACATACATGTAAATGCTCTTGGCTTCTTAGACTTTATGGTGGATTGTCTCACCGCTTATACCTCAGCCGACGGCCTGGCCACAGTCTTGTTCCCTTCTTCCCGAAGCTGTGATTGGGGCCGTCAGTGGGAGCACTGGGATCAGAGAGGGGAGAGGTCGTTGGGAACACAAAGTGTAGGTGGGTCTTCACCAGGGGCTCTGAACTGAAAGGTGAAGCTCGTGGGTACCCGTGCCAGGCAGGGCATATGGCGAGTGGAGAACACATGTTCCTTCTAAAGGGCCCTGGGGTGCTCAGGGCCAGCTGACGGTTGCCATGCTTTTAGTCGGGCCTAGGGTTGCCACATCTTTCAGTGTTTTTCCAAGAGAATCTGCAAATTAAGAATTTTATGTAAATTCTCCTTAGTAGCTTGTTAAGTAGAACCAGCTTATTCAAACATTTTAAAACCTCCGTGGATCAAAAACAAACCAAACAATCTTATGAGTCTCTTTTGCAACTTTTTCTCTTTGTAATTGTAAGTCCGTAGAGTATTTTTAGGAGGAATGCACCAGGACACTGAGATATGGTGAGAAGCATCTTTATTACCAGCAGGGGCCTGCATCTTCTCCACACTTGTGAGAGGGACAGAAAGATCGAGGAGATAACCAAACCGTTGGAGACAGAGTTTGTACAGAAATTGCAGGTGATCACTTTTAGTCAGGATCTGTTCAAATACCCAGCTTTCTATCTTTGATCAATAAACTTGGCCTTTCCCCATGTCTGTCACCTGGTGGATGAGGCCCTTGTGCAAAGCCTTCCCACAGCACCCACTGACTGCAGACCGGGGCAGGAATTATGCACAGACTCTCGCTCACTCGCTAACACCACACCTTTCTCTCCCATCTAGGAAAGCACATTGAGGTCTAAATAAGTCAGAATACTAAAAATATAGAAATGGCCTTCCGCTGACCTTAATTAACTTTTTGAAAGCAAATTCATCACAAAGATTGGCAGTTTACCTATCATTAGTAATGGTTCACTTGTGATACAACTTACAAATTTCAGGACGACATGGTTAAGAGATGCTCTCAAAAATAAAGAAAATAGAATATATTGCTAAGCTTCTCAGACTGACCAGCACTGTCTTCCTCCAGTATTTTCAGCCAAGGCATGACTAGATGGGTTGAGTCCCCCAGTTCACATAGTCTCCTTTAGGGTATCACTTACAAGGATCTTAGGAATGTCACCAGAGACACATGGACTCTTGAGAAAGAATGAAAGAAATAAAAGACCATGTTCTCTGAAGCAACCGTAGAGTTAGAACTCATGCAGTCTTACCTACCTCACTGACAACAGGGAGCTGCCACTCAAACTGGTGTTTGGATGTCAAGTCCCGCCCCGCAGCATAAACCAAGAAATTAAGGGTCTCCGTGTTCCTCACGTTCTTTGCTCCATGAATTGACCCAGAAGATGCAGAAGCTAAACGCTAGAGCTCTCCCTGTTATCTCCTAACTTAGAATGATGATCTGCTTCCTGTTCACTGCATTAGAAAATGAAAATTCAGGAGGTGGTAATAGAAACAAAGCAGATTCAAGAAAGAAGAGAGAGGCAAGGAGGTGACTGGCAATCTGATATAGTGTGTCTTCTGGGGAAAAGGCGTCTGGATCTTAAAGGCAGACTATGACAAAATGAGAGCAGAAACAAGTCTATTGTTCTTTCTAGGTCACCATAGGGAACAAATTTAACCTATTTACAAGTGGTCCCTGGGGAGATATCTTTAAATAGCTATCTTGTCACCATCCTTTTCGTCATCTTCCATGATCACTTTGGGTTTCTCCTCCCTGAGCAGTGTCACACCTGCAAAACAAGACACAGATCTGCAATTAAGTGCTTCTAATTAAAATATTAGCCTTTCGGCATTGACACAGGACGTAAGAACATGGCAACCCAGAAACCTTTTTGTGTCTGCAGAGCTAACAGAGAGAGAGCAAGGGAGCTGGGCGGCCTTATTTGGCCTTCCCAGAGGAGCTGTGACTCAATGAGGACATCACTCTGATTACCAGGGGACTCTCGACCAGGGAGTCAGAGGCGACCTTCAGCCTCGTCTCTACATTCTGCCTGCAGCTCTGTAGGATGGAAAACACGTGAATTTTGGATTCTCAATGTTTTGGATTTCTCATTCTGCCATTCAATCTGTGTTGGGCCAGTTAACACCTTCATACCTAAATTGTCTCATGAGTAAAATTAGGATGCTAATACTTACATAAAGGTTATTTTGACAATTAAATAAGAAGTATATAATGATGTTTAGCACTGTGCCACACCTGTGAGCAACTAAAAGCCAGTTTTTCCCTTCCTCTCACAATTTTCTAGTTTATTTTCCTTTTGTAAAGAACTGGTAAGCCTCATGAAGTCAAACGTCAACAGATTTTACTAACATCTGGGGAAAATATTGAGCTGAGGCTCTGAATATGCCATTTCTAAATGCCAGTACTGGTAGATAAAGTTTACATACTTTAGAGCAAAGTGAGAAAATAAGGAATGTGTACTGAGGTTTTCATACAGTTAGAAGGCTATAATTTTAAAAAGTTGTTCTTTTATTTCAAGATGATTCTTTGTCTTCTATGGGGATTAAAATCTCCTTTCTTTTATGAAAGTTCAGGAATGTTAAATGGTTGCTTTTTCAGCATCCTACTAGGCAAAATTCAAAGCTTCTTATCCTACGTTGGGCTCCATGATATTTTATTTTTAAAAGTTTACTGGTTTGTGAAATTCAGAAGCCTAAGCTCAATTTTCTAGACTAATCAGCCTAGAAAAGGCCATCCGAGATCTGGGAGGTCCTGCTTGTGCTGTGTGTGACTTGTGAAGTCGGGCCATTTTAATAAAAAGGCAAAGGAAGCTACGATTCAAGGTCGGTCCCTTGTGACATCTGTGTTCTCACTCCAGCCGGCCAGTTTTGCCTCTCACCACCTCCTTGCACTGGCCCCCACTCTCTCATAATTAGAGATCTTTCAGTCCATAAAGCATTTCATAAAGACCTGAACTTAAGGGGAAGAGAGCTGTGTACCACAAGAGGCCTCTCTACAACCCTGAGATCCACTCAACAGCAGCAAATTCATAAAAACTATGTGTTAATCTTGATGGCTATTCATTTGCTTCAGTTGCTAGTTTGTTCACATGGGTTCTTTACCAATTAGCCGATATTTATTGCAGGAGAAAACAATTTCAAGAGTCTAGCTGAAACTAAGCCTTTTACATAAATCACTTATGAAACACAGTGGGAGGCATTTTTCTCTTCTTCCAGCTGCATTGAGGTTTGGGTTTTTATTTGGAATTCAGACTACCTTGGAAGGAGAACACAGAGTTAGCTGTGCGGAGCCTGTTAACTTTTTATTCTAATTTCCTTGATATTGCTTCACAGGAAGCCAAATCGGGGGTCAATTAAAAGTGAGCAAGAGCCTTAAACTGTCCAGATCCCAGTCAGCACTCTGATTATTTTGGGTATCCCTGAAGCCTAGTCATGAGTATCTGAGGAGGAAAGAAGTCTTGAGGTTTTAGGGAAGGGAGGAGCCTGTTTAATCAAGGCCAGCCCTTCCCAAAGTGGGCTAGCTTTCCAGAGGGACATGGGAAATAATTGCAAATGGAAAGTGAACTAGCATTTGTATTAGTATAGTTAAACATTAATTTTTAATATCTTATAATGAGAAATATATGGTAGTTCATCCAAATCTTGATTTCATGAATATCGTGGCTTAGAATGAGGCTTAAATCACTCACATCTATTTATAGCATCTACATACAATTGCTACCTTCTGATTCTTGATGCTTTCTGTTGTTTGGTGATTTGAAGATTGAACAAGTTTTGTTAACACATTGGTCTTTCTGGTTTACCCAGTCCTGATTCCCGTGTTCTCTTGTGGGAAGCAGAAGGTATGTTCTCCAGAGCCCGAAAGCTGCCTTTGGTGGTCATTCAGTGCTTTGGGCAAAGGACTGAACCTATCTGAGCCTTAGTTTATTCATCTGCAAAACTGGGGGAAAAAAATTTGTATCTCCCATAGTGAGTGATGCCACCAGATAGAGTTAGGCTAACATCCTTTCACGCATCCACCACACCTTAATAGAAAGCTTCATTAAAGCACTTTTCACATTGTAGGAATCACTGGAAAATACATTCCTCTCCCCCACTGAATGGTGAGGTTCTCACAGAATATTTTAACATCCATACAGTGGGGATTTAGAAAATGTCATTTTTTCTTCCCTTCTGCTCTCTATGGGGGAGTTTAGGGAACTTGGCTGCTTGTTAGAGCTCCTGTGTTTTTAATGCCAAAGCTGTCAGTCCAAGGTCTCTAAAGGTCAGTTAGCCTTGCAGAAAGCTGCTTAAGGCCATGACCCCACCCAGAGCACCTTCTAAAGCTGGTCACCTGCGTTGTAGATGTATACCTCTGATCTAAGTGAGCCAGGCTAAGATACTACCTCTCCAGGTAAACTACACCTGAGAGAATGCTCTTTTCTCAGCAGGACATAGGTGTCACTTTCAAGGGACATATATCTTCTATCTATAAGCACATACTAAGCTTTGCTCTCCAAATGCTCACAGCTCATGGATCACTTTTCCAGGAGACCCCTCTTCAATAATTCTAGCCTCATGATTTTTTTACTTTCCCTGGTTCCTTTTGCCACAGATTGCAACTAATGACTTCTTTTTCCTTAAGCACATCTCAGCTACTCAGATCTGACCAATCATAACCCAATGCTCCCTGCCCTGCAGCCACCAAGATGGGGGCCCCTGGCAACTGTGGGCCAAGTTGAGAGCAAACCTTGGGGCGGTGATGAAGCCTGAGATGACTCCTCAGTGAGGAGTCGTCTGGCAATTGGAATCCGTCAGATAAACTCATTAACCTAGGGGAATGGGGTAGTTAGTGAGAGATTTAGAAGGAAGAGCAAATCTCTGTCCAGTCTTCTCTTGCCAAGGGCTAATGAGAGAAGACATCTCTGGAGTGCATTTGTCTGTGAGTTCCTCGCTACATTCTTATAAGAACCAATGCGAGTTTCTCTGAACATCTGCTGAAGGCTCTATCCTTATCAGCCTAACTAGCATTTCGATTACTGCCAAATCTTTAGATACTAAAAGGCTCTTCAAAAATAAAGGGATTCAGCTAACATGCTAATAAAAGCTAGAATCATAGAATGCGATCTATAATTGTAAATACGACACAGAGATTTGCTGATTCGAGGAATTTCATACTGTGTACAGAGTCTGTGGATATACAGTCCCCCCTCAACCCCGCCTCCAGCTCTGTGTACTTTTCACTGTTTTACAAACAATTTTTATTCAGCTGGAAGCTGCTCTCTTAGGATGCAGATATTGAGATGCAGGCAGTATCTATTACCAGATAAACAGCTCAACATTTTAGGAAGTCCCTTGAGTCAGCAGGTTTATGTGGAGAGGTAAAACATGGAGGCCAGGAAAATTCTCACCTTTAGAAATGATTTGACTTATTTCAAAGAATAGAAGCTTGAACAGAGAATGAAGGGGAACTAACATTTTTTGAGGTCTTTGAATAAGCTGGTACCTGTCCTAACTGCTTTATATGCTTTGTTTAATTGTGTTAACAATCCTAGAAGATAGGTTTTATGGTCCTCCTTTCAGAGATGGATGAAACCAAGGAGACTCTGTGTTAGTTGCCCAGGGTCACAAAGCTAGAATGGAGCAGATCCAGAGATCAGACCTAGACCTTTCTGACTTTAAGTCCCATGTTCAATGCTGTATACTAAGGTGACTCTTCAATTATTTTTGTTTCTCTACCAAGTCTTACCTTAGAAGGACTTCAATAAACACAAATATAAGAATGGGTAAAAAAATAAATCTCCTAATGGAGAACTTGAACTGCAGAATTATGACTGCCAGATAGAACTTATTAAAAGAACACAAATACATATGGAGTATCGCTATATAGAGGGACTGGACTAGACGTCAAGGTCAATACCAGTAACGTAAGTCAATCACAGGCCGGTTCTCATGAATTCATCAAACGAGTCATTGGTGTAAGTCAACTGAAATAACAGCTACGATAACAGCAACAAGAACGATAAGAATACTAAAAGGGGTGACGGTCTTGGGATTTGCATGCCCATGTCTAATACAGAGCTAGTTCAGGACAGAAAAGATTCACTTTGGACTTGGAGGGGTCTGTTAGCTGAGACTTCTTGCCAGCTAAGCCTTGAGAGGTGACTGGAACCTGGACAGAGGCAGGACTTGGGGGAAACGTGTGATTGGTTGCAGGATCGGTGTAGGTGGGAATGCGTGTAACCTACGAGAAGCGTGGCTCAGGCAGGTTCGGAGCCTCCCAGTTGGCCTTTCTTTGGTCTGTTTCTCCAGAGAAGTGCCTCTTCATGCTCCGCCCCTCCTTGCCTGGTCTGCTCTTCAGAAATCAGTGATTCTGTCTGCACTCCTGACAGCCTTTTCATGATGTCTTCTGAGCCATCTTTCAATTTTTTTCTTTATTAAATGAAATAATGGGGGAACATGGTTTTATAGTAATAGCCAAATGTCACCTCCTCCCTAAAGTGTGCCCTCTGGATTGCTATAACGCTAAAAGTCCAACCAATAGCATAGTATAATGAAAAAACTGCCCACAGGTGAGACAGACCCGGGGTTAGAACCCTAGTGTTCGATTTTGAGCATACTTTGCTCCATTCATGTATCATCTGATCATCTCATTATCAGTCCATTCAGCCAATCATCCATCTACCCATCCACTTCATCCACAGAAGCCTTCAAAGTGGCTAAGTTACTTAAATGTCTTTATCTGTAAAGGGAAACAATAGCTAATTTATTGTGCTATTCAGTTGATTTTTAAAAATCCATGAGACATGCCAAACTCAGTCCCTTACATTTAGTAAGGTCTCAATAAACATTGATATGTTTTCTCCTCTACCACCCCCTACCAATTATCTATAAAACACACACACACACACACACACACACACACACACACACACACACACAAATACACTGTCTTACACTCTGATCATGAATGTACGTGTCTTATTTCCCAACTTGCACAAGAAATTCTCAGGGAAAAGATTATACCTCACACATTGGCTGCCTTCAAGCCTGGGGTTGTGCACATAGTTCAGTAAGATTTCTTGGTTTAATTCGACACGTATTAAGATAGCTATCATTTTTTTGAATCTCTCTCTCCCTCTTTCTCCTGTTTTGATGGTTTCGACAATATATCTAGGTGTCTTGGGAGAATCAGCCATCAGCTATAGGATCGTAATCTGTAGAAGACGGGGTGGGGGAGTCTTCTCAAGGACTCACTGACATTTCTATTGCATCAGTTTGGTAAATCTGACCAGTTTTGCTGAAGCATGAGTAAATCTCTGCCCCGCCCCCCATCTCCATGTCAGCCCTGGGAGAGCTGCAAATGAGGGTAAACCTGAAAGGCAGCCAGAAATGCTGCTCCTCCCCCAGAGCACTTCCCTGCAACACAGATTGCCAGGACAAAGGTCACGCCCGCGGCACCTCCAGATGGTAGGGGTCTTGACCCGTTCCCATCATCCCCTGCGAACAGCCTGCACCAGCTCTTTTACCTGCGGCAAAAGGGGACATGTGCAGGGCAGGTGTGTCTTTTCTCCTTGGCTTTTTCTGTTCCAGGTCAGTGTTATGGAGGGCCGGACTCGTTCTGCCCTTGGGGTGTCTCTCTTGGACCTCGTATCTTTTAATTAAGTGTTCCGAAAGCACACCTGCATAGTTCGGAGAACAGAGGGAGAAACAGAGTCAAAACCATAACCTCATTCACAAAGAATGTACGTCATATTTGTACCTATATGGTCATCGATAAATCTTTTCAAATTATTTTATAAAAGCAGTTTTGTTTTGTTGTTGTTGTTGTTGTTGTTTTTTAAAAAAACAAGAGTTAGTAGTATCTATTGAGGCTACACTGGAGAACATTTTCCAGGTGAGGTTTTTACATGCCTGATTTGAAATTACTATTATTGCCAGCGTCACGTGTCTGAGGAAAGTGAAGCAAAGAAATGAGCCCAAGGCAATGCAGCTCTGAGGGGTCAGAAATGGAGCCCAGGTCCGTCTGCCTCCAAAGTCTGTCTGGTCAGAGGGATGGATTATTTGCTGCTCTGGGAGCCATGCCCCCCACTCTTCCATGACTTAATTAGTTGCCTACCTCTACCTGCCTGGCTTCTCACCTCTCTTCTACCTGTGAAAATTTTTGTCATTGTTTATAAACTCTCTGAAAACAGACTTCTCTACAAATTTTCCAGCATTCACTGACCAGACTAAGCTTCTGGGGTCTTTAACTAAGGGCGTCCCTTATGACGTTACTTCCTAATGTACATTTCAGCTATTTGTGTGCTTTCATTATTTATTGATTTAAAATTAAATTTATTGGGATAACATCGGTCCTTCCCAGAACTCTGCGTTCTGTTTACTTTGTCTCCCTCCAAGTGGGCGGAGAATAAAGAGGGCATTAAATAAGCGACCTGGACGGAAGGAGACAAGGAAAGAAGACGCAACAAATTTTCAGGAATAAGTATGCCACATGTCACAAGCTAGCTTGTTACAGAGACACGTTAGTGTTTATCCGACCGTTTTGCTTTTCTCCCGAGCACATGGCTGGGCTGCATTTCTCAGCCTCCCTTGCAGTTCGGTGAGGTCTGCGACTGACAGAAGCGGCGTGGGCCACTTGCGGGCCCGTCAGTCCTCCTCTCTGTCGCCCTCGTACCTACAGGATGCTGGTGCGTGTGGTGACTCTGGACGCCATGTGCTGATGACGTCTCCACCTCCATCAGCCTGAGTCCCTGAAGGACCTCCGTTTGGAGCAGAGCCTGCCACCCTTCGCCCCAAACTTCCAACTTGGTGAGTGAAAACTAAACCTCTGTTGTGTTACGCCACTCATATTTTGGAATTTATCTGTCTTAGCAGCTAGCCATATTGAAACCAAAACAGATATTGCAGATATTGTACCATTGATTAAGAAAACAGCCGCATTTTTAAGGGAAACATGGCAAGACCAATGTGCTCCAGTGGCAAGCGGCTCCCTTTACAGACATGCAAACTGACCTCATCGCCCGTTACCTGGTATAAACGGGGGCATGTGCAGTGCCGGTGTATCTTTCCTCCTTGGTTTTTTTTGGTCTGACTCGATGTTCAGGGCGACCTGTACATTTTTCCCCTTTCTTGGCTTCTTTTTGAGTTCACAGTCCTTAATGAACTGGTCCGAAAGATCATCTGATTTCGACAGGATGCAAAGAAAAAGACAACATGAATGAGTAAGGGCCTAGTCACAAATCGGTTGGTTTCCAATTCTGCCTGATGAAAGGGGCAGAAACCATTGGTCTGAAAAAGAAAAGTATTTCTTTATTCTGGCTTCTTCTACAGAGAATTTTAGTAGCCTTGCATAATACCTATACCAAAATGGAAAAGTAGAATTCTGTAAAACTCCAAATAAAGAGAACTCAAATGAGATGAGTACCCAAGGCAAAGAGGAACTTTAAAACATCATTAGGCAAGCCGTGGAATAGGTCTGAGTTACATTGCTGATGGGAGAATAAGGTTTTCTGTGCTAAAGGCTCCTTCTCCATGTCCTCTGCTCAAGGCTCGCTCTCTTTGGAGCCTCCCAGGGCTGGAAGAAGCCTTATGCGCTCGTGGGTCTTACATTGGGTCCTCAGTAAATTGCTCACTCGCCTTCACTTCCATGGCCAGGCAAGTCACAATGATGATTCACACTTGGGCTTCAGCGTTAGTCTGTTCACTGTCCTGGCTTCGCGATTCTTCTGTTTGCCCCCTATGTAAACCCAAGTCCCTCTTGTCTTCTTATTTATCTCTTTACTCTTTTCAGTCCCCTGTAGCACCTCACCAGAGCTTTCGAGGTCTGAATCTATCATCACATGTTTATTCGATCTGATCACTTCTTACCCCATTGAAGGACCTTCTTTAGCCCATCTTATTCCCCAACCCTTTGGTTTAAGTTGCTCTCCATTGAGCTCTTTTGTCACGATTCTAGCACCTGTTCATTCTGTAATGATTGATCTTCTGTTCTAGACAGAGCCGTCTTAGAGATTAAAAATTATGTCGCTTTTATAATTTTATTCTTAATTGCCTCTTCTTCCTATAAATGCATATCGAATGGTGAAAGTTGGTTAGACTGATCTGAGTTCAAATCCTGACTCTGTCGCTTGCTAGTTCTGAGAACTTGGGCCTTAATTTCTAGGAACTTTAATATTCTCTCAGCTTTTAGTGTGTGCGTGTGTGTGTGTGTGTGTGTGTGTGTGTGAGAGAGAGAGAGAGACAGACAGACAGACAGACAGAGACAGAGAGAGATAGAGAGAGACAGAGGTGGAGAGACAGAGACCGAGACAAAGGGACAGAACTAAATTAGCTAAGGCTGGTAAAGCACCTGGTACATTTGACACATTTCGGATGTTCACTCCGGCCATCGCTCACCCCCTAACACGTTCCACTGGGCCCAGAGGAAAGACCCCCATCTTCATAAGTCCTTCTATATTGACCTGTCCTGGGTGTTTATTCTCATTTCCTGAACATCCACAGCATTTTTGCTCACGTAACATCTTTAAAAGATAATTTAGTTATTATTTCCACGTATGTTTTCTTTGCCCTCTTTGCTGACAGGTATTTTGTGTTGTGTCTTGTTAGCAATGATGAATAAATATTTACTACATATGTGCTCGAGTGAATGAAGTCAAACATATTATGTATAAGGAACTATTCCGTTAGGATTCAAAGAGGCTATAAGGCAATAAAGCTCTTTGTGTTTTCACTTTAGTTTTGTGGGTCTAGGTATAACCTGTGTCATTCGTTCACTTATTTATTCCAAAAATGTTGGAAAGCCTATTTTATGCCAGGCCTTGAGCTAGACTCTAGGACTAAAAGGACAAGTAAAAATGGTCCTTGATTTCCAGTTGCATGTGGTTTATTAGGCTTAATATCTGGACGATCCCTTGTTTTAGAAAACCCAATACATACAAGGCACTGAACATCAGAAATATTTAGTAACCATACATCATTATGGCTGTCATCAAAAGATCACAATGCATAACCGAAAAAGCAAATAGCGTCATTCTCTTGGGTCTAAATCAAATAGTGCCATATTTAATAGTAGCAAATTATTTCCTTTTACCTAAAATATTTTATTAGTTGCTATTCCATCATTTCGATTTAATAAACATTTATTGAGATTGTACTATGTGATTTCACATCATTCTGGTGTATGGGATGGACTAATATCTTCTCTGATTTGTCAATGCCTGTGTTTTTACCATATCATCTTGAACACATTATCTCTTTTGGTTCTCAAACCAAGGCTACAAGGAAGGTGTACTCCTATCCCCAATTTGCAGATGAGGAAACCGAGGTTTGGAAGGTCAGATAGAAGGCCAAAGGTCACACTGCTGGTGGGTGCTGGCATCAGGATTATAGCCAGGTTCTTGGGACCATTAAACTTAATGCTCAGGTGAACATGCAACTTTAAAGATTTGTTACCACATAATCAGTTAATTTCCTCCCACATTATATATAACATAGACATTTGTTGAATGACTGAGTGTTGCTCAGAGTGGGCGCAGCCTGTCTTTGGGGTCTCCAGGTGAACAGGCTGGATATGAACTAGTCATAGGTCACCATTCAACCCCTGGAGGCAACTCAGCCAAGACATTTGTTTCAATTCTGGCTTTTACTTCAATTACACATTTTCCCATTTTTGGAGAAATATCGAATATAAAATATCTTGATGGCAAATGGGGAGGGAGAGAGGCTGGGGGTGTCATAACCAGGCGAGGCATAAACAAAGGCTATGAATATGCAAAAGGCCCATCCATCAAAGACGGAGCGGCTCATTTTTAGAAATGGGTAGAGGCAGAAATGTTTCTGGTATTTTCATTACAAAGGTTATGCAGAAAGTCAGTTCTGGAAAGGAAACAGATTGACAATAAAGCAGAAAAAGGCTATTTAAAATTCTGTCTTGATAGACAGAGATATTTGAAATATTTTATTGGCACTACACATGGCATGTAAGTGTGCTAGGAAATACTGGATGTAAGCTATACTGCCGCATTCCATTTATTGCCTCAAAAATGCTCTGCCTGGAACTCTTTCAGACCCTGAAAAAGATGATAATGCCTCTTCTCCCTCCCTCTCTCTCTCTCTTTTAACGCTAATGAACTTCTCTCCAGCGCTTCAGCTAATATTTACATGGCAGACCCCACAGACCCATGACTATTTGTCTGTCCATCTGGTGTTGGCTATTATCAGAAGACACAAACCGTCAGGGTCCAGGGGACCTCCTTCTCACTTGCCCGCAAACTGAATGACAAAGACCTCTGCTTTCTGACTTCCACTCGTGACATGCACACTGGAGCTTTACCTAAGTGGCTGCAACGAGGGTCGAGCTTGTCCAGTCTGTCTTCTGAGAGCTCCAGTGGCTGCATTTGCTCAGTGGACATCATCAAAGGCGGGCGGCCGTGTGTATTTATTCTGTGGCGCTACAGAAGTATGAGATACAAGTTTATCAGTATGTCTTCTGTTCATTCATTCATTCATTCATTTTTTTAAATGAGTATATTTATTGAACATATATTATTATGTTCCCAATTCCATTCTATATTTCAAGTCTGTATCTTCTACTTAGTTACTAGAAGCTCTAATGTGAGATTTAAGCCAAAATAGATGAATCTCTCTCCCTTGCCCCCTTGTCACACACACACGTATGTGCGCACATACACATGGATTTATTGGTAATTGTCACGTATCAAATATTCAATGTTTGCCCTCTCTCAGAGGCACTGTGGGAGTTTCAAGATGAACACTTGTCAAGTCTGAATTATAAATGAGTTGGCTGAAACTTACAGAAAATCTCGATTAAACCTCGCCTATATTTCCTATGTTGAGTTCTGCAAAGTAAGATTAGTCCTACTTTGTAGATGAGAAAACTAAGGCTAAGAAAATCTAATTAACTTATTTAATCGCACATCTATTACGTTGCCAAACCGGGATTCAAATCTACTTCTGCAGACTTCCACTAGATACCCAAGTCTCTTAAAAATACTGTGCATTTGGTGAGTCCTAATTGAACAAGGCTTCTGCTTTTTGACCATTAAATCCTGTAACTATAAAGTAATGAGATCTCCCTATCCATATGATGATGGTGGTAGAGAGGTGGTAGGGACAGATCTAGGTCTTGAAATTGATCTTTATTATTTTCTCCTCAGAGATTTATGACAATAAAGCAAGTCTGTTTCCTCTTCCCTTCCCCCATCCCCCATTTTCCCTAGACCACAAATCCATTAAGCTTTTCAGACCTATTAGTTGTAGCAATTGTCCAGGAGAAGTGTAAATCCAGAATGGACATGTGTCAAGTCTGAATGAGAGATGCATTAGTTGAGATTTGTAGAAAACCTTCATTACAGTCTGCCTAGTTTCTGCTACTTGAATTCCTTTCAGATAATTTTTTACTCATGTCCTACCATAGCAAGAATGACTGGAGAGGAATAACATTAAAAGGACCCAGTTGATCCTCTCCTCTTGATTCTTGGATCCCTGGCCTGCGGGTGAACTCAGACCAGCCTTTGTTAACATTTTGAGCTCATAGAATCAGTTCACCTCAGTTGTCTTATGTGGGGTAAGCCAGTTTTCTCAGGGATAGCTAGAGAGCCTCTCCCCCTGCAGGCTGAGATCATTGCGTAGCAGATGGAGCCATTAACGGATTACTTGAGCCGGGCTTTTAGTGTCGCTCAGAGTAGACTGATGATACTGAGTGATTTCAGCAGAAATCAATTTAGACCATTGTGTTTAGTGTTTGTACAGAGACTTCCAACTCCCTGGAACCATAAGAAAGTATGCTGTTAACTTGGGTGGCCCACCCCCACCTGCTTGAGCGGAGAGGAAAACTGTGGGACCCTCTCTCAGGACGAGTGGGCTCAGTGCTAAGGACTAGAGGCAAAGTTACAGCCCTGAACACAGGCTGTGCACCTACATAACCAATCTTCCTCCTCTTTGGGCAGAAACACATTAGCTCTGCCATAGACTTTGTGCTGAAAATCACCCCATTGAGAACCTGGTCAAAGTATTCATTCTCCAGAAGAAACCGAGGCTCAAAGTGGTTCAAATGCCCTACCATTACTCACACACTTAGAGTTAGAGTCATCATTTGACATCATGCCTCCTACATTCTACTCCAGGTCCTGTCTGACAATAGTACCTCTCTCCATCTCTCCAAACTACGGTAACTGTTCTTTATACTTAGACCATGTGGCTGCTCCTGTGTGCTCAATAGATGGTTATTTAATTTAAACCCAAGCGTTCGAGCCAAATGGATCTAGGTTAAATCAGAGCTCTGTAACTAAAAGGCCATGTGACTTTGATGAAGTAGATACATCTTAATGACATAGTGAGAGTAAATGGTGCCTAAGTGCAATATAATCACTTGTTCCCTTTCTCCCTACAACCGATTGCTGCTGTGATGGAGATTGCAAAGGCTGGCACCTTTGTACTGTGCACCTAGACTAATGCCCAGGGACATCTGTCTCTTTCCACACCCTCCCTCCCCCTTCTTACCCTGTTTTCTTATCTGTTATATAAAGATGATAGTATCTGTCTTACAGAATTACTATGAAGATTAAATAAGATAGCTTCTTACGTTGCATATCGTAGGCACTTGAGTGACCATCATTGTTATGTAACATCATTATGCAGACTGATGAAGACCAGGCGTACAATTGAAAAATTCTAAAAAGCCAGTGAATCTTTCATTTTCATCTAGCTATTGAACCATGGGACAACCAGCCCTTATCTGAGCAAAATGGCTATTGCTGTTCTGAACTTGAGAGGAGACTGCCCTTGGGAGATAAACTGTGCAAGCGGTAGAAGTCCCTGAACAAGGCAGGGGTATTCAGTTATTAGTCACAAAACCGACACATGCTTCCTCCCAGGTGAGCACCTACTGTCTGTGGAGAAGCAACACTATTTTAAATCAGCGGAAATGAAAGAATGATGGCGGTGAACTGGCAAGCCTCTGTTTGCTAGGGGGCTGAGAGATGATTTTCAGATTTGGGATTTTCCATTACAAAACTACCCCGTGCTGGGCAGGGATATGTTTTGCCCCTGGGATTAGACGACACTTTTATTGCAGATGATGTCATTACGATCTTCTTGGCAGAAAACCTTTACACAAGGGAAAGAACAAGTAAGGGGAGGAGAAGGATATTTGGAGTTTAGCATTGTCTTATTAATAGCAGTCATGTTACCCGCTTGTTGAGTGTTAGCATGAGATGCCCCCATCTCCTGACCCCCTCTCCATTTCTATCCTCAGTGAGAAGGGGTAAGACTATCCGCAGAGAAAGACTGAGCCACTGTAAGACCGGGGCTGGTCTAATTCTTGAACTAAGAAGCCGAATGCTTCTACTTACTAGTCCTGATTTGTCCTTGCATTCCTCTCTTTAATTCGGTCTCCACCGCAAGCACTGTTCCCTGTCCTGCTGCCCTGGGAAGGTTTCGTCATCTCCCTCGGTAGCTCGTTGTAATTTGGGAACTTTCCGAAGCACCTGCTCGTTGTTTCATGCCTAAATACCTGCTCCTCTGGGTCTTCGGATTCGAACCAGAGGTTGAGAGCCTTAAGAGATGCTTTGCGTGTGTCTCATACCTGTTCTCTAGTACGGAGATTTGTGACCCTTTAATACCCTCTTGCAGTTTATTGCTTCATTGTAGTCCCTGGGTTTTAGAACTCACACTGCGACAACTTGGACTGCCGCTGTGTCGATGTTGGCCTGCCCACCCTCACCTGAAAAGCCTTGGGCCACACATGTGCTGTGGACGTCAGGAAATAATTCTTATTACGACATTCCAGAGGGGCTCGGGATACCACAATCACATGCATTGCTTTTGCAGCAAAAATATGAATATTTGTACTAAATGACTTAACTAAAGACTACAAAAAGATTTGTATCCTTTTAGGTCACATTTTGCTACCAAACGAATTTATGTTGGACCTAACAATAACAACAGCAACAACAACGAACTTTTGGTTTTCAGAGCATTTTAGATTTCTCAATGAAAGTATAAAGAACCGTGGGCCTGTATTATTTTTTCCATTGCTATTGTTTAAAAGAATGTGGGTGGTTTGCTGTAGCATGTATAACAGACCAAGTGAATCATTTCAGGGGTTTTAGGAAGTTTTCAGGCCCCCAATGCTAAATTCTTGCAACTTCTTCTTGCGAATTCTTACATTTGACACCCCTTCCTCCCCCCCCCCACCATGTTCTTTTTACCCCCCACAGAGAGACGCTTGTAAAGCAAATATCACTGAGAGAGCAAATATATTAACTCATGTAAGACGCAGGAATTATTAATGACATAGGTCACTTTCTCTCGAGAACTGGAACTGTAAGGTCCAGGGAATTGGGTGCTCTGGAAGGAATGCCACTAAGGTGCGAAAGGACAGGGACCCAGAGCAGCTTCCAGTAAAGCTGAGGACACAGGTAGGGGAGACGGCTCCACTAGCTCAGAGCCAATGACCACTTCAGATAGCAGTGCTATTTCTGCAGCTAAAAGATGGGCCAGTTCACTCCGAGGTCAGAGGCCAGTCTGGGCATTTTGTCCTCTCTCTAAAAATTGAGTAGATTTCTCAGTTGGGTGTTCGAATACACAGTTTAATTCGTGGACAGAAAATTCCTCGGTGACTACAGCATTTGATGCTGGGAGGCAACGTGAGGGAGAAACAGATGTTAGGTAATGGTACCAGCGCCAGCTGGGTGAACTTGGGGAAATTATATGTCCTCTTAGAAGCTTAGTTTTCCCGTCTGTAAAATAGGCGGGATTGTTGAGAATATTAATGATACAATGTGTATAAAGCTCCCAGCTCAGATCCCGGGACACACACGGACACTTTAAGAAGTGCGAGTTGCCTTCTTTGCTCTTTCAATCCTCCTCTTGTGATTTTAGCATGCATATCTAAGTCGAATGATTGGAATCATCCCCTCGTCCCAGCTCTGGCCTTTTCTGAAGCTAATGATGAGATCAGAACAATACAAGGTATAAACCAGTTGCAAACACCCTTTGCCAGGCCTTCGGAATGTGGTAATGCTGCTTCTTAGGAGTGAGCTGACACGTGGCTTAGTTGTAAGGCGTTCTAAAGAATTTCCCCAAAGTAATCAGGACTGGCTTTACTCAATGGCAGAGAAAGCTAGAAGGTCCGCAGGTCCACAGGCCAATGCGGTGTCTGGTTGCAGTGCCCTCTGGTAATGTAAAATTTATATCCTTTGTCATATCTCTTTTTTACCCTGAGGACTGAATTCAGATCAAAAAATGCCACGTTTTAGGTCAAGGTTGCTCATTTGGAAGACCTAAATTTGCAGCATTCCTGGAGGGGAGACTGTTCCTTGAAGTAGGGCGTGGAGAGGTTTTCTGATCAGCACACTCGCCCCAGCCTTGGAAAGTAAAGCATTCCCTTCATCTCAAAACTCCTCGCTTTAATGTGTAAGGACTCTGGCTCTTACAAGCCTCGGGACTCCAGCTCCCTTGGAAAAATGGCTAAAACGTGGTGACTTTTCTAGTGCACAAAGCCCCAGCTTCAGAAGCTTCCCCCCCCCCCCGCCCACTTCCTACAGCCTCCTTTGTCCCAGCAACAATAAAGAAATTGTAACTTATCGGAAACTTGCTTTTCCCCCCAAGAAAGTTCTCTGAGTGAAGATCCGAAGCACTTACCCGTCAGTGCCGGTGCTGGGATGAGGTGGCCCGGAGGGGAGGGCGTGTGTCCTGCCTGAAGCCCTGCCGGCTCCTCTGCTGAAGTGGCTGCTACTGCTGCCGGGCTCCAGCTCCTCTTATCCAGGGACCAGCTGCCGCCGTTGCCATGGGGATGCTCTGTTTCTCAGGCGCCAGGGCAAGGGGGATGGAGAGAGAAAGAGGACTACTCTCACGGCCGCTGCTCCCAATTGCGATAATTGTCCATTACAAAACACACTACACAGGGTCGTGCTTCGAGTACCCCGTGCGCAAAGCTGGAGAAATCCAGACCAACCAACTAGATCCTTTAATCCCCATGACGACCCTAGGCAGTAAGTTTTTTTCCAGCCTGACTTTGCAAATTTGGAAACTGAGGCACAGAAAGGTTAAGCAGCTTGCCCCAAAGGTGCTACGAGCTCATGTTAACCCACACTTCCATTCGAGTTTAAATGCAAAGTACTTGCGCTCACCTCTGCTGCCTCTCAGAGCAGGGTTATGATGAGAAGAAGAGAAACGGTCTCAATGGCTGAGGTCTAAAGAAGGCTTCCCGCGTGCTGCACATAGGGACTCAGTCAGTCCTCCTCACAGCTTCGTGAGGTAAGCTGCTGGCACCGTCCCCGTTCCACTGACGAGGAAGCCGGGGCACAGAGCTGATCAGCCCTCTGCCTAGTCTCACCAGTGGTGAATGGTAGAGCTATGGTTTGAACTGGGCACTTGGATGCTAGAATCCATGCTCTTGACAGCTTTGCGGTACTGCTCGCCAAAGGGAGAATTTCAGAGAGAAACGGCGCACAGCAAAGAAAGCAGCCTTCACCATAGAGGTCGGGGTGCGGAGGCTGGGAAAAATGTGCTTCTCCAAAGGAACTAAACCAGATGTTCCAATATTAGGAATCCTTATGCACTCCAGGAAAGGCTCGGAGCCAAAGGGCAGAGGGTGTGACCTGCCATCAGACAGAGAGGAAGGGTCTGTGTTTCAATCAGGCTCACTGGAAGGTTGTGTCACTGAGTGGTCTGGGCATCAAGAACAGGAAGGTGAGTCTGGGGTCAGCACAGACAGGAAGGGCTTGCAACACCTGTGGGAAGCCCAGAGGCCACCCACCAGTGATGCCATGAGATGGGCTCTCACAGAAGAGGCATGGGTGCTGCCCACGCATGTTGCTTCCTTTCCCTCCCCAGGTTGCCCCAGGAAGCCCCTCATGGGCTTCCGCTACCTGTTAGTCACTGGTAATGAGTTGATGGATGCCTCTTTTCCAATTGCCAGTATCCCAAATAATAGAGCTAGAACGGCGATAAACTCATCCCAAGGTCGACTAGCAGGGTTAGAATGTCTACTGCGACCACGGTAACGAATCAGTAGGGAATGGGCTTCCTTGTTTGATAGTTTGTCTTGGTCTTTATCGAAATTTCCTAAGTAGAGATGGAGGCTGCCAAAAGGAAGTGCTCTTGGCCAGACGGGAGAACCCTCGCCGCCGACAGGAAGTCCCTGGTCCCTGCGAGCAGCCTCTGCTCCAAACTGCCCGCCCCTTTCTTCTCATGGACAGCCTTGCTGGCCAGCGGGTTAACAACATCTTCATTTCCAAAAGTGGTTGGAAAAAAACATACTTTCTTCCTAAACTCTTCAATTCTTTTTAGAAAATTAAACCTTTTTGACATAACTGTTGATTCACATGCAGTTCCAAGAAATAATACAGGGAAATCTCTTGTACTCTTTAAGCAATTTCCTCCAATGGTGCCGCTTAGAAAACTATAGCATGATATCTCAACCGGTATTTGGATAATAAATACAGTCCTGTCAAGACACAGAACAGTTTTATCACCACGAGGATCCCTCATGTTGCCCCGTGTAGCCACATCCATCCCTACCGCATCCTTCCTTCCTCTCCCTTCCAGCTGTAAAGCGTATAAAGTTGAGATTACTTCTGAGGCTCTTTGGAGAAGCTGGACTGTGTTAAGAATTTTAAAATGCACATTTGTCACTTGATTTCCCAAGTTCAAAGGGAATATTTTCAAAGAGAGAAGAGAGTATGAATTCTTTATTTCCCATTAACCCTTGATCACTACTGATGTGTTTTCCATTTTTATATTTTTGTCATTTCTAAAGTGTTCTGTAAACGGAATCATACACTATGCATCTGTTTTGGGTTTGCTTTTTTTTCCCCATCAGCATTCTTCCTGGTGACTTATCCAATTTATTGCATGTGTTAACAATTCGTTCCTTTCCGTCGATGGGTAGTATTCCACGGTATGTCCCAAAGTTTAACCACTCACTTGTTGTGGGACGCCTGGGTAGGTCCTAGCGTTTGGGAATTATGAATGAGCTGTTATGGAAATTCATGTACAGGCCTTTGTGTAAACAGATCTCTGGGGTAATTGCCCAGGCGGGGAACTACTGGCTCCTATGGCAATTGCATGTTTAATTTTATGAGAAACTGCCAAGCCATTGTCCAGGGTGTCTTCACCATTTCATACTTGTACCAGTCGTTTATGAGTGATTCAGTTTCTCCACACACTTGCCAGCGTTCAGTTCTGTTACAGTTTTTTAAAGTTATTCTCATAGGTGTGTAGGGATATCTCATCGTGGATTTCATTTGCATCCCCATTGGCTAATGATATTAAACATATTTTCACGTGCTTTGCTGCCATCTGTATGTTTCTTTGGCGAAATGTCTCTTTGTGTCTTTTACCCACTTTTCTAATTGGACCGTTTGCTTTTTTACTGTTGAGTTTTGAAACTTCTTTATGTATTCTAGATACTAGTCCTTTATCAGAAAAACACTTTTGCAAATGTTTTCTCCCAGTTCATAGCTCATCTTTTCAAACTCTTAACAGTCTTTCATAGAGCAAAAGTTTTCCATTTTTATCAAGTCTCATTGATCATTAAATTATTTTTAAAGCACATAAAGTCGAGATTACTTCCGAGGCTCCTCAGAGAAGCTGAACTGTGTTAGGAATTTTAAAACACTCTTTTGTCACTTAATTTCCCAAGTTCAAAGGGAATATTTTCAAAGAGAGAAGAGAGTATGAATTCCTTATTTCCCCTTTGAATAGACATGTGTACTTCTCCCAAGTTCAGGTTGTCGTTGGGGTGGTTTTTTCCCAGGGCTTTCTAGGCATACTTTAATTGGTTATGCCCCCCTCCCCCGCCCTTTTAAGGCAGATGTAAACAGCAAGTAGATGGCAGATGGTAATGTAAATCTATACCTCGGGAGAGTTCTAAATAACAGCCGCATATGCGCGGGGTTGAAGTCATAGACACTTGGCCTACAGCGAGTGCTTCCAGTGTGTGCGCAAGGAGCCACTGTGTCCATGACATGATTTGTAGGTCCAAGAGCCCTCGGACGTGTGGCTAGATTGGCTTCTGGCTTCGCTCCTGATTATGCCTAATGGTAACTAGCTTCAAATGAATATATTCACATTTTAGCCTCAAATATTCAATCTTTATGAATAAGAATGATCACAGTGATGCACATTTCCAGACAATTTATTTCGGTCAATAGCCTATAAAATGTGCACTTCAAATATTTGCCTTCCAAAAGCAATCTGAGGCGGTTTCTGTGTTGGTGGGCGATGGGGCTCCAGCTCCTCAGTTGAGACAGACAGACAGACAGACAGAGAGAGAGAGAGAGAGAGAGAGAGAGAGAGAGAGAGAGAACCTTGAACATTTGCAGGCTTGTTTTATCCCAGGGATCTTGTTGGATCTCTTTGGTTGTCTCCTTCAGCCCTTAGGGAGAAATAACTGTTTCAGATCAATATCTTCTCATAAGTAAATGTCTATGTCTCTGCTTTAGGAAGTTTTGATCACATTTTAGCCTTTCATAACCAGACTATTTGAGTTAATCAATATGAAATTCCGATATCATTTATTCTCATCCAATTGAAATAAAAATATAGAACACAATTAACATTTCAGAAATTGTCAAATACTTAAGTGATTATTGAAATAATATTTTTATTTGTGATAAATGTAGATTCACATGCAATTATAAGAAACAAAACAGATAGATACCTTCTACAGTGTGTTCAGTTTCCCCCAATGGGGACATTTTGTAAGACTATGGTACAGTATCACAGCTGGCTATCGACAGCGATACAGTTCACCTGTCTTATTCCTACGTCTCCAGTTGTGTGTGCGTGTTCATCTGTATTAAGTTTCACACAATTTTAACACCTGTGCAGGTTCGTGTACCCACCACCACAGTCAAGATGCTGAAAGTTTCTGCCACCATGAAGACCCCTCATGCTATTCTTTTATAACCACATCCATCTTCCCTTCCTATTCTCTCTGCCTCGCCTCCTAACCCCTGGCAACCTCTAATCTGTTTTCTAGTCCCATAATTTCATCATTTCCAGAACGTTATATAAATGGCATTATACAGCATGTAACCTTTGCTATTGGCTTTTTTCACTCAATGTAACTCTTTGGAGATTCATCGAGGTCATTGCATGTGTCAAGAATTAATTTTTTTTTTTTTTATTGCTGTGATGTACTCTATTTCATGGATATAGAGTAGTTTGTTTCACCATTCACTGGCTGAAGAATATTTGGGCCGGTTCCAGTTGTCATCTACCATGGATAAAGCTGCTGTGTACATTTGTGGACAGGCTTTTGTGTGAATGCAAGGTTTCATTTCTCTGGGATAAATACCAAGGAGTTCGATTGCTGCCCAGTACGGCAGTTGCATGTTTATTTATTTTTTGCACAAACACCTTTTATTCTAATTGCTCCTCAAAACGTATTTCAACATGGTGACCACAGAAGAACACATACACGTGGGAATGAGACGATGCATTTTTTAATCTCATAAGAAACCACCAAACTATTTTCTAGAGCAGCTATTGTCATTTTATACTCCCAACAGCAGTGTATGATAAGTCCTATAGTTTTTCTGCATCCTCACCAGCATTTGACACTGTCACTATTTCTTATTTTAGCCATTGTGATAGACGTGCGTTGATATCTCACTGAAGTCTTAATTTGCGTGTCACTGATGACTCATGATATTGAACACCTTTTAATGTACTTAATTTGCTACCTGCATATCTTCTTCATTGAAATGTCTCTTTGTGTCTTTTGCCCATTGTCTAATTAAATTGTTTTATTTTTACTGTTAAGTTTCATGAGTTACTTATATACTCTAGATGTTAGTTTTTTGTTGGATAAGTGACTAGAAAAGGTATTTTTCTCATCGGTAGCTTACTTATTCATCTTCTTTGCATGGGTTTCATAGAGCAAACGTTTTAAATTTTAATTAGGTCTAATTTATCAATTTTCCCCTTTTTGGATCATGCTTTTGATGTCAAGTCTAAGAACTCTTTGCCTACCTCTAAATTCCAAAAGTTTTCTCCTATTTCTTTCTATAAGTTTACCGTTCTATGTTTTACTTTCATTCTGTGACCACATTGAGTTCATTTTTACATAAGGTGTGAGGTTTAGGACAAGGTTAATTTTTTTTCCCAGCACCATTTGTTAAAAGGCTAAACTTCCTCTGTGAATTGCTGTGCTTCTTTGACAAAAATCATCTGGGTATGATTGTGTGGATCTACCTCTGGGTTTTCTATTCTCCGTTTATCTATGTTTCTACGTCTCGGCCAACATCACATTGTCTTAGTTATGAGCTACATAGTAAGCCTTAATATCCAGGAGAGTAATTCTCCCCATCTTTTTTCCATCTTGTTTACGATTATGAAAAACTTTGCTTAGTATATAGAGATGCAATTGACTTTTGTGTGATTTTTTTTATCCTACAATATTATCAAACTCACTTATTAGTTCTAGCAGTTCTTTTGTACTTTTTAAAAATTTTATACATAAACAATTGCGTCATATGCAAGTAGAGGTAATTTTATTTCTTCCTTTCTACTCTGTATGTCTTATTTCTTTTTCTTGCTTTAGTGTGTTGGCTAAAACTCTTGGTACCATGCAGTATGGCATCCTTGCCTAAGATTTCAGTCTTTCACCTGTAGGTATGATGTTAGCTGTAGGGTTTTTGTAGATCCTTTATCAAGTTGAGATTATTCCTGTCTGTTTCTAACTTGCTGAGAGGTTTTTAAATCAAGAATTGTATTGAATTTTGTCAAAGGCTTTTTCTGCATCAATTCATACAATTATTTATATAATTTCACTTCTTTAACTTGTTAAGGTGGGTTACATTGATTGAATTTCAAATGTTGAGCCAGATTGTATACCTGGAATAAATTCTACTTGGTCACAGTGCACAATTCTTTTTATATTTTGTTAGATTTTGTTTGCTAATTTTTTGTTGAGAATTTTTGCATCTAAGTTCATGAGAGATATTGGCCTGTAGTTTTCTTTTTCGTTTTCTCTTTAGTCAGTTTTGCTATCAAGTTAATACTGGCCTCATGAAATGAGTTGGAAAGTGTTCTTTACTCTTTTATTTTCTGGAGTTATTCAGATGGCCTATTTGATCTTAGTTAAATTTTGGTAGTTAATAGTTTTCAAGGATTGGTCCATTTCTTCTAAGTTATTAAATTTACGAGCATAAAGTTGTTCCTTTATTATCTTTTCAATGACTGCAGTATATGTAGTGATATCCCCTATTTTATTCTTGATATTGGTAATTTTTATTTTTATTTTTGTCAGTCTTGCCAGAGATATATCAGTTTTATTGATATTTTCCCAAATAACCAACTTTTTATTTCATCGATTTTCTCTATTATTTTTCTTTTTAAAATTTCATTAATTTCTGCTCCTATCTGTACTATTTTCTCTTTTCTGCTTACTTTGAATTTATTATGCCTTTCTTTCACTAGTTTCTTGAGGCCAGAACTTAGGTTATTGATTTGACACCTTTATTTGTGTGTCAGGTAAACATTAAATGATATAAATTTCCCTTCAGCATTGCTTTAGCTGTATCTCACATATTTTGATGTGTTGTATTTTCATTTTCATTTAATTCCAGGTATTTTTAAATGTCCTTTGAGACTTCTTTTTTTTACCTACAGATATAGAAATGTGTTGTTTAATTTCCACATGTTTATAGGTTTTTCTGTTGTTTTCCTGTTATTGATTTCTACTTTGATTCTATTGTGGTTAGAGAACACACTTTATATAATTTTAATTCTTTTAAATTTGTCGAGGTTTGTTTACTGGGTCAAGATATGATCTATCTTTGGTGAATGTCCTATGGTTGCTCAAAAAAAATTCTGCTGTGGTTGGGGGGAATGATATTTTGGCCTCAAGGATAATCTTTCCCCAGGAATGTGGGTGAAATTTAAATGCCTTTAAATGCATTGAGCTGGTCCCTACTTTCCAATGTCAATTGACTGGCCTGAATGACTCAGAGGACTCGCCATTCACCTGTCAGGGCATGACGCTGGAACTTTCTGATACTTGACTGGATATTTGATCAGCGACACATCCTCATTTCCCACACATAACCCATCTTTTATCCCACCTTTATCTCTGCCGTTATTTCTCTCCTTTCCTGCAACTGATTCAATTCCAGGGCTTGCCTCACCCAGGTGCACTTCTATTTAGTCTCCAGGTCTTGGCCTATATTGGTTTGTTTTATCCAGTGGATCTCTAGAGCCATTAGATCCTTGAGCATCATTCTGACGAAGGAACCATAGTCTCACTGACCCCGAGTGCCTTTTTGACCCAGCGGGTCATCATCACACCGACTGATCTTGAGCACCGTTCTGGTCCAAACAAGCACAGTAACTCTGACCTAACTACCTTTTATTAAGTTTCTACTTCAATCTCCTAACTATATTCTGGTTAATTCTCCTTACAACCTTATCAGGTGTATGTTATGTTATAGGTTTAAAAGCTGATTTTCAGAGACCCAGTTCACTTGTCAGTGTTGAATAGCTGCTAAAGAGCAATGGGGTAATTTGGATCCAGGGCTCTCTTCACCGGAGTCCATGTTTCTCCCTCTACCTTGTTTTGTAATGAGTGTGACACTTCCCCAGCTGCACGAGTGGCTTCTGTACTGGTGGTCTTCCCATGTTTCATGCGCTTCTACTCTCGTACCGCAACAAAACTGGCGGATCTGACCCATCATTGGCTCCTTCATGAAAAACAAGCTGATTTTATTCTTTTTGAGGGACACGCTTTCAAAGCTGGACATCTGGCTATTGTGTAAAACCGTGATCACCACTCAGCGGAACAGCAAGGGAGCCATGTGGCTTTTATTCGGTTACTAATCCAAAGCTTTGCTTGAATATTAATTCTACCACAGCTTCTCTGATGCTCGATTAAGTAAGTGTACTAAAGATGAGAAACATACTGAAAATATGCTAACTAATGCAACTCTAAGTCATTAAGGGAACCTGAATGCACTCTGGTCACTGGTTACCTCTCATAGCACATGGGAATGAATAGGCCTATGGAGAAGGAATTCATTGCTTTTTCCCATGCTTGCTTTCTCCCAGCTAAGCTATTATAATTTTCCAAATCTGAGACTATCCTGGATTCTGAGAAATCTCCACCGGAGAGGCGGCATAATGAAGAAATAGAGCCTAATCCCTACTGCATTACCAAAGCTTGTCGAATGTTACTGCTAAGCATTCGTATAAGGCTGCCTTGTTGGAGGAAGCCAGCAAGGGAATTGATGTCAGCTACCAGATGGTAATAGTGGCAGACTCAACATACTGTTAATGGGGGCTTCTAAACACAGAGGGAGCAAGCACATATATTTTCCCAAAGGGCACATATGATTTTAAGGTATGTGCAATGTAGTTTAAAGCTTTTGTTGCTCAGAGAGAAGTAGTTAAATGAGGGGTTCTCATGTTTGAATTGCATTGCAAAGATATTAATAAGTAAGTTCATTAACTCTCTATGAGCATAAGGAAAAGTGTTGACTAAGGCTTTTATGATGCGGGGGGAAAATTCTTTTAAACTTTTAGAATTTTGCCTCTTTGGTTTCAACTATGTGAAAAATGACACACAATTTAGGAATATGTGAAAGCAAATTTTAAACCCAGCATGTATTTAAAATAGCGACTATAACTTCTGCGCTGGATTTCAAGGAAATTACATGCCTCATATTACTACACTCATAAAGCCCAGTAGGAAACTCTCTTGCCTTTTTTTCCCGGTGAGGTCGGCTACCCAATGTCTGGCAAGAGGCTCTAGGCAGAGCTCTGGCTTCTGCTCCTGAATGTCCAGTACGGCCTGGCCTGGCAGTGGCGGCCGTAGAGTGCCTACATAGGACCAGCTCCGGAGCTCACTCTGGGTGGAAGGAGAGGAGAGACGACCTGCCTCTAAGCTTCATTTGCCAAGCAAGTACGTGGTTATTGTTAGATTGCATGTTCCTCTGGGTTTGGATTGGTGGTGCACACCATGTGGAGACAGAGCCAACCAGCCCTTTTCTCTGCCAGCGTTTCCAGAAAGACTTTTCGTACATCTCCATCACAACCCAGGAACTTGAAATGACACCAATTGCCCTTCAGGTTAATTTCAAACATCTACATCTAGAGTCAAGGCTCATCTGATCTGATTCCATCTTCTTTCCAAACTGGTTACCCACTACTGCCTAAATGACTTCCTCTCTGTTCCTCACACATCTTGTCTCAAGTGTATAACATACCAAGAAAGAAAGCACAAGATTTGAAATCATAGAGAAATGGACTTAGATACTATCATGGCTAGTTACAGACTGGGTGACCACAGACAATTTAATCTCTGAGACCTCATTTTCCCCACCTGTAAAATGGAGACCTGTAATTCCTGTCTTACAGAGTCGTGATGAGTATTAAGAGAGATAATATTCAAAAAATATCTGATACCATGCTTGACTTATAGCAAGCACCTAATAAATACTATTCCTTTTCTTTTGCCTCATCTTTTATTCTAAAATTCCTGTTAATTATAAAATCAAGTTTAATTTTGTCAAATAGGAACCTCCTGGATCAACTTAGACAAAATCTATATTTGGTGGTTCAATGGAACTTGGAAATCGTGTGTGAGAACATCTAGTAAGAGGTTATAGCTCCATGACCATTCAAAGCATGTTTGTTATGTTCAAAGGTGGGGACAAAATTTTACCAAGTTAAATATGAAAGCTGCATATTTTCATAATGAGAACAAGCAAGACAAGCCACAAAAATTATAGTGTTTTGTTTTTTTTTTTGTAAGAAACCTACCGAAAAGTTGAGGATATAAAGAAAGTTAAATGAGCTAAAAATGAGAGTAGGTGACAAACCTTTTCTAGGAGAAAATAGACCTATGGTTGCCTTTATTGACAATGAGGGATGGGAAGGAAGAGGAATCTATTACAGATAGAGATGTAGAGAAATCAATGTCTGGGTATAAGCTTAAGTGATGGATTAGAATCCTGAAGACCCCTGGCCAGAGTGAATCTATAACAACTTGCTATTACTTTCCCAAGGGTTTTCACTGAATGCAAGAGGGGAGGTAGTGTGCTGAAGGCAGAGGCAAGGCAGGAAGGCGGGAGGAAGGCAGAGATATCCTCCTCGAGACTCATGGCACCTTCTCCAAGGTAAACGTAGTGGTGAATTCCACTGAAGTTTGCACATAAGGCAGGAGAGCTAAGGGAGATTCCCCCGGCAAGTACTTCAGGTCTTGACTGAGTGCAAGGCAGGGACCCACTGAAAGTAAGGACCAGAGCAAGAAAACCAAGAGAAATTACTCCGAGGCACTCCAAGCTATTGCCAGGTACACATTAGAGACAGTCAAAATCTAGACTCCGGGTAACAAGATGGAGAGAAATCTTCCAGAAGTACACAAAACCGGAAGAGGGGCCACAGAGCAAAGAGAATGCCCCAGTGATTCAAAAAGCGAAGAGCTGGGCTGTTAAGGTGAGTGAGATACCCAGTGGTTCTGAAAGCAGGCAGCTGGGCAGTGAATTTTAAAGAGACCTTGAAATCATTAATATGTAGAGACCAAGACCTGCTGAAGGGAAAGTCCTTGTCCCATTCGAAAGTAGCTGGAGCCAGTGGTGAGCTGAACTTAGTGAAGGCTATAAGGAAGCCCCAGCCCACCTTAACTTCAGATTAGCTTTATTCCTGCTCCCATGCTCGTGCCTGACAGAAGTATAAATGTGCCCTTTTTCTGAGGGTAAATATCATTTATCTCAGTCTCTACTGTTCTTTTATCCATGACATCTGGCACACAGTAAATTGTGAGACATCCGAAGAAGCAAGAAAATATGATGCGTGGAAATGGTAAATGTGAAAAAACATAGAATGCTTTTTTAAAATTTTCTCAATTAAAAAAAATTATACCCACATACTTAAAGCATAAAGAATTACAATTGATTGTCAAGATTATATCACAGAGAAGTGAAATGTATGAAACAAGCGAGCAAAGGTTGGAAAAGAAGTAAAAGGAAACATACTATTATTAGGTTCTTATATATAAAATGGCATAGCATCACTTGAAGGTACACTGTAATATGTTAAAGCTACAATTATAAACCATCGGGAACAACTTAAGAAAGAAAATACATTTGTATGTTTAATAAATCAAATGATGATGAAATGGAATCCTAAGAAATATTCGATTAGTTCAAATCAAGGCAGGTATTGAAAAAAAAATGGAATAAAGAATCCATGGAATGGATAAAAAGTATTAAGACTGTAGAATTACTATGGACAATATTTGTGATTAAATTAAATGTAAATGGAATAAATATTCAAATTAAAAAACAAAGATTGTCCAATTGTACAAAAAAAAGGCCAAACTGTATACTATTTATAAGATATGGACTTTAAATACAAAGACACAATAGGATAAAAGCAAAAACTTGAGAAAAATATGTCAGGCAAATAGTAAGCTTAAGAAAGCTTGAATATGTAGAATGTTAATAATAGACAAAGTAGACTTCAGGAAAAGAACAATTACCAGAAATAAAGAGGGACATTTCAAAAGGACAAAAACTTCAATCAATTAAGAATACCTATATATCATAAATGTGTTGGTACCTAATAACAAGATTTAATGAAACAATAATTGTCATAGCTAAAGGAAAAAATAGAGAAATTTATAATTATAGAGTTTTTAACCCTCCTCTCTCATTGATTGATAGTACAAGTAGAAAAACAATCAATAGCAATATAACATATTTGAACAATACTGTCAACCAAAATAAATTAGCTGAGACTTTAGGACATTTCACGCAACAGCACATTCTTTTCAAGAGAGTATTGAACATTACTAATATGGACATGGTGCTAAACCATAAACAAACACACTCGGTTTTTAAACATTGACATAGTACCGAGTACATTTTCTGGCCGCACTGGAGTGAAATTAGAAATTAAAAAATGAAATGTTTGGAAAATACTCAAATATTTGATAATTAAGGCACACAATTCAAAATTGCCCATTGGTCAAGAAATAAAAATAAAATCTATGTATTTTTAACTGAATGATAATAAAAATATAACATCAAAATTTGCAGGGTGTCATTAAAGAAATACTCAGAGGACACAAATTACCAAAATGGGTACAAGAAAAAAAAATAGAAAATCTGAATAGCCCTTTATCTACAAGGAAATTTAATTCATATTAAAATCTTGCACGAAGAAAACTGCCAGCCCAGATGGCTTCACTGCTAAATTTACCAACATTTAAGATGAAAATAACACCAAGTTTACATAATATCTTACAGAAAATAGAGAGAAGGAAACACTTCCCAAAACACTCCATAGGGCCAACAAAATTTTCATAACAAATCCAGGCAAGGACATTACAAGAAAACTATCAATCAATATCCCTCATAAATATAAAACTCAAAACCCTTAAGAATATAAATAAATCAAATCCAGTAATACATAAAAGGGATGCTACATCATAAATAACTGACGTTTATGTCAAGAATTCAAGTTTCACATTCAGAACTCAATCAATGCAATTCACTACACCACCGGAATAAAAGAGAAAATGTGCGTGATCATCTCACTAGATGCAGAAATAGTGTTTAATAAAATTAAACATGCATGGTAAAATCTATCTTTAAGCTAGAAATTTCTACACGTGGTAAAGAATATCTAGGATAAAACCTACTGCTAACAAAATGCTTATTAGTAAAAATCTAAACTCTCTCCCCCCCTAGGATAAGTAATAAGGAAATATTGGAAAGGAAGGTGACAGTCCCTGGCTCAGCTGCACTGGCACATCTTTCGCTTTCTGCCCCAGGCTTCCCTGGCACTGTGCTGAGGAGCACGGCAGGAGCCCGCTCAGCCACTCTGGCGAACGTGCAAACGTGAAAGCATCGCGGTATTAACAAGGCAGTATCTTCTGAGACAGCTCTAGGAGATGGGAACCAGTGGTTAAGTCTGTTTCAGGTGGTGGATTCTAAGGCATATTGTGCATAGTTCTTCAGATGGATACCCTGGCACCTGCTTTGTTGAGATGTTGTCAGTGGATTTGGGTTTTGTTATCCTGTTGTCCTATCTTTTTTCCCCAGTGGATAATTTAGTAAAGAAACTACATCTCCACTGTTAGTATTTTCCCACAGTTTTTCTTTATACATTTAGCACATTTGTATCCCCAATCAATATATTATTTTTGCATCTTTGTGAAACTTATGTAAGTGCAGTTACAATATCGGTATTCTGTTGCCTCCCCCGCTCTTTTTTACGTGTTCTGAGATCCACCTGTGATGTATGTAGTTGTGTGTATCAGTTAAGGACCAGTCAGGAAAATAAACACCGCTCTAGGTATGAAACAAAATGCAGTGCCCTGGTTCCATGGAAGATGGAAGATCTGAAAAGTCAAGTAGAGAATGATGAAGCAAGCTGGCTTCACAAAGCCTCCACTATCCCTAGGGCTGGAAGGACATAGGAGGTAGTTTAACTAGAGCCCAGACCTGAGTTGTCTGGCAAGACCTATGGAGCCATAGCAGGCGTTGAATTCTTAGAGCAAGGAATTATCTAGTGAGTAACAGCAGAGATGTGGATTACTATAGAAGAAGTCCACTAAAGCAGAGAAAAAGAGGGAGAAATACCCCGGATTCCTCCTTCTTCCAATTCCCTAGCCTCTATCCTGTGCATCCCATTGGAGAGAATGTACGACTAACCTTAAATTAGTTAGCAAGGGAACTGAAGAAACGTAATTTGAAGGAGAAAGAAAAAGAATAAATCTGAGAACAATTAGGCAATAGCTGGCTGTAATTCATTCATTTTTAGTGCTGTATAGTATTCCATTGAATGACTATCCCATCATTTATCTATTCTATTGATGGACATTTGGAATATTTCTGATTTTTTTCCTATAGAAGTGACGCCCCAAGAAATATTCTTATTCTTATTTTTTGATTCATATGTGCAAGCGTTTCTCAAATATATACTCCTGGCAGTGGAATATCTGTGTGGTAGAGTATGACCGCGTTGAACTTTTCTAGATAATTCTAGATTCTTTTCTAAAGTGGTTGTAGCAGGGTATATTCTAATTAGTGGTGTTTAAGAATTCTGGTTTTTCCTCACTTTGTATTATTCACTTTTTAAATGTTTACCAATCTGATACATATAAAATTTCATCTTATAGTTTTAATTTGCATTTTGTTGATTACCAGTGAGTTTAAATGTAATTTCATGTTTATGGGACATTCACACTTCTTCTTGTTCATGTATTTTGCCATTTCTTTTTTACTTTTCTCCTCTCTATTATTGGTTCATATTTTTTTTTTTTTTCAAAAAAAATATTTTGGATTCTAATTTGCAACAAGCATATGAGTAGCAAATATCATTGACTATTTTGTGAATGTTTTTTTCTATTTATATTACCGAACAGAAGTCAAATGTAAATTCCTTTGATTTATGGCTTGTCCAATATGTGTCTTTTTTAAAACTTGCTTTCTCACGACAGGGCCATAAGGATATTGCCTAATATATTCCATGTCAGTAAGGGTTGAATGCAGACGACATAAACTAGTTATTCTAACCAGTGGGTGGTTTAAAAGAGAGAGTTAATTCTAAAGAAATCTGGATCCAGGATCAAAAAGCCATAATCACAAAGCTGCCACAGTCATCGAGTCAGCTGCATCTTACCAGCTCTGAAGCTGGTGACCGAAGCTTGGCATGGCTCAGCACTGCGGCCACTGCCACAGCCCCTCCACCGATGGGTCAGGGTGCTGGTGGCTCCCTCCAAGGTCTTGTTTAAGAGCTGAAAACAGCCGAAAGCAGCAAGTAGGTGGCGTTGGCCTCATTACTACCCTCTAAATCTCACGTGAGCGCACCTATTTGATGAGACCTAATTTGTATTCTGGTCCTTAGCTACGGGGTTTGAGAAGTGTCTTTTTTTTTTTTTTTTTTAAAGATTTCTGCAGTGCAGGGATACACATCAGAAAAAAGTAGAAATGGATTCTGAGCCTCGGTCAACTGCCTCTCACACCTCTTCCAAAGTTTTCAGTTTTGCCTTCTTATCGAAGTCCCGAATTCCGCTGGTATTAGACTGTCAGGAAGGAATCTTACTTTATATATCCATGTGGAGAGCTGATTGTTCAAGTCCCATTTCTTGAAAAGTAGAGCTTCCTCCAGTGATCTGTCACGTGAGTCCCACCGTAGATGCAGTTTTTGCATACGTGTGGGCTTTTTCTGGATTCTCTATTCTGTTTCATTGGTCAGTTTTTCCATTTCTGCAACACTACCACACTGCATTGATTAATATGTCTTTATATTTTTCTTGATATCTAGCAATATTCTCCTGATCTTGATTTTTCTGGAAGTGTTTTAGCTCTTCTTTAGGTTTTTGGGGTTTTTTGGTCTTTTCTAACATTTTATTATATAAATTTCCAAACATTTAAAAAGTCAAAAGCATTTTACAGGAAATAACATATACCCATTACCCAAATATTATCATTGACATTTTACTATACTCACTTTACGTATAGCTATCCATCTAATTATTCCACTATCCTTCCATTAGTGCATATAATTTTGGAAACAGTTCAAAGTAAGTTATAGACAACAATAGGCAAAATTAATGTGTGTCAGGAAAAATTGGAATAGTGATCACCTCTGTAGGGTGGGTGAAGAAAGAACATGTGGGAACTTATGAAATAATTGTGACATTTAGTATCTTGATAATAGTTTGAGTCACATAGGTTTACCCACTTGTCAAAAGTCACTGAACAGTATATTCAAGACTTGTACATTTCATTATATGTTTAGAGGGGAAAAACTGTAAACACATGCTAAGCCCTTGTGAATCAGATGCTTGTTCCTACCGCAACAATTAATTCTGGATTTTCTTTTAAGTGCCCACAATAATGTTTACTCCCTGCCCTTCCTCCACACTGGACTTATTGTTTACAGCTCTATAAGGCACTTCATAAACTCAGAGTTTAATTAAAAATTCACATGCTGATCTTATAATCTCATCAAACCGAAGCTATTGGTGGGAACATATCAATAAGCAATGGATGGCTTTGTTAATATATGATGCTGATGCAACTGCTTATCAGTTTAGATGAAAAGTAAACTAGTTGTCTACCACCCACCTTACACCAGCATAAATTCCAAATATATTAAAAGAAAAGTACAAGTATTAGAAGAAAATACAGGAGAATATTTTATCTTTGAATGTAAAAATCTTTTCAAGCTCACTAAAGCAGAGGCTATGAAAATTAATAGTTTATACAAAGTTTAAAAGCTGATATAACATAAACGCATTTAAACAAATTCAAAACTCAGGATCAGTTTGTAACATACATGTTAAAGATCGAATTTCCTTATTTTACAGGGTTCTTATACATCAAAGAGAAGGAGATATCTTTTCCCTTCTAAAAGACTGAATATACAAACAGACAATTAATTACTAGACCATTAAACAAAACAATACAAAACAAAACAAAACAAAATGCCACAGCTGGGCAATTACTGCCACCTTGCCTAATTTTTGCCCCAGGTCCAATTCAAGACCAACTGAAGAAAGTCAGATATGCTTCCCAAACCATCCCACGAGATGGCCTACTTCTAGTTAGTTCATTTCCAGCTTCTCATGCCAACAACTTCCAATCAGAGTGCACTCGAAACCTTCCCTTTATTTCACTAGGAAGCTTTCCCACTTGCCTGCTTGCCCTTGAGTCACTGCCAAATGCAAGTGATGAGGGCTGACTCTCTTGTTATAGCAAGCCCTGAAATGAATAGTCTCTGCTTGCTCTCACTGAGTGCTCTTCATTTATTTCCACACTCCCAAACATGTGCAAAGAATATGAGTAGGCAATTAAAACCCAAAAAAGAAAAAAAGAGTCTGAAGTATATGTAAATATGTTTAATCTCACTGATATTCAGATGAATGCAAATGAAACTCAACTATCAAATTGGTAAAGAGTTAAATGAATGATACTGACTTATCGTGAAGAGGATATGGACTAAGGGTCATCCTCGGTGAGTTTATGTTGAGAGGGAAATACTTTGGGAACATGTATTTAAAGCTTTAAAAAGTTCATGTTTTGATTCTGAAATTCTACTTTTATTAATTGAATCTGCTAAATCTGTTTGTCATGTGTACAAAGGTATATATTTCATTGTAAATAAATAAGAGGGAAACATAGGAAACTATCTCTATGTCAACATGCAGAATTAGCAGTGTTAGAAAACAATTTCTGATCAACTATGATGCTGCCGTGAAACAACGTCCATGTTTTCAACTGTGCAAATTTTTTAAAAGATCATACATTGTGTTTTCCCTTCTTGATAAGACATACCTCCTGTGCCTTCGCCAAGCAGTTTTTTTTTGTTTTGTTTTTTTGACATTAGCAGTGAGATGTGAGGTCTGAGGCTTCTTGTCCCAGGGGAGGGGAGGACTGATAATGTCTAGAACAAGTTATAGCTCAACTTTGAGCATTTCAGAGTTCTTATCATGATAAAAATAATAAAAACAGGGCTTCAGAAAAAATATATCAATTTTCTAGAAAATCCCCAAAGTGAGTTTCCGCACATCCAGAATCAGTCCTAGTAACATGAAAGAATGGAGGTTATAATGAAAGAAACATTCTTATCACACAGCTACAAACATTCTTGTGGAGTTAGGGGCGGGAGTAGCTAGGGGAGAGATGAAAGAGGGAAAATGATTTGGTTTTAGCGTGGATTTCGTGCCCTACTTCTGGTGCCCTGTTAGATTCTTGTTAAAACTTTGGGGTTCCCCAATAGAGGTTTGGGGACCGCAAAGCTGAGGAGACTCACAGCTGACTTCCCATCTGAGCTTCTGATTGGCTGCCTAAGTGTCTGTCCCATGGCTGTGTGTTGATATGTTCCATAGTTTTATGGGCGGGCACAATGGAAATGCCAGCATGGCGGCTTTAGATAGAGAGTCTGGGACAGGGTGCCATGATCCTCCACAGCATGATGTCGAAGAGTGTGTCCCAGTTTGGTGTCGGGAGGTATGAAGTGGAGCATGCACAGCAGGTAGCTAAGAGCTGAGAACCAGGAGACCCGTGAGGCTATCACCATGGCACAAGGCAACCAGTGAGCACTGAGGTACAACAGGGCTTTGTAACAGAGGTGGTAAGATAGTCTCATAGCAGTTTATAGACAGGGCTTGCGCCTGAAGTTTTAAAGTTTACCTGCTTTAAAACATAGTATGACATCTCTAGAATCCGAGTTATAATTGTCAACAGTTATCAATTAGAGAGATTAAGGGTAAAACAAAGTTCGCAATGAGATATGTAGGATCGTAAAGGAGAGAACTGAGAAGGAAGTTGCACTGAAGCAGAGGGCAAGTTTAGAATCAATAAACAGGATCTTAAATGATCGTTACAATCACCAGTAGGTATGACTCAATTTTATGGACGAGTGGGCATGTGGTAAGCTATGAACATTTAGAGCTGG
Source organism: Rousettus aegyptiacus (assembly GCF_014176215.1). Classification (NCBI taxonomy): domain Eukaryota; kingdom Metazoa; phylum Chordata; class Mammalia; order Chiroptera; family Pteropodidae; genus Rousettus; species Rousettus aegyptiacus. The sequence continues at coordinate 38,225,720 of NW_023416288.1, read as the reverse complement.
CTGAAAGACAAGGTGTCAAATCACTCATACCTTCAAGGTTGATTGGCTCCTGACATAGAAATATCTGGGTCAACTGGAGAGAGAGTTTGGGACCTGTCACGAGGTGGGAGGAAGGCTAACGAAGTCCCAGGTCGGAGTTGGGCATTCCAAGGCTACTCATGGTACTCTGCTGATCACACTTCCTCCATAAGATAAACTGACAAACTTGCGAGGATGGGCCCAGAGAAAAGAAGGGAGGTTTTGTATTCTCTCTTTTTAAAATTATATTTTACAATCGAAATGTCTGTAGGTGGCAATTCAATCCTGGGGAAAGTGCCTATTGAAAATGGTGTTGAATCACAGACCTCGAATCTCTTCACATGAGTGATGGCCTGGCACAGCCTGCCTATTCTTTGCCACCCACTTGAGCTTTCACGACAGACATGACCCCTTAGGCAAGTGGAGGAGCCTAATGTGAATGCCGGTTTTCTACAGATGCCTTATTGTTCCTTTTCCAAATATAGCTTGTTTGCTGTGTAAGAAACTCATCTGTCTGCTGTAAGCCAGGAAACTGGTGTGGAAAGAGTTGTCATAGGCAAATAAAGTGGTCTATGTTTTACTTTGACGGTGCTATTAGGAGTGAAAAGCAGGTTTTAGTACTAAATTAGGATAATACCTTGTCTATAAGGACTAATTATATAAGAGTAGCTTAAATTTTTCATTATTAATAGGTTGTTCTCTTGTGACCAGTGACGTACGTCTTCTTTGAGGTACCAAAGGTTAAGAGGGTCAAATATTTTGGCTACAGTCTTTTTCTGGGACGACTCATGAGAACCGTTCTGCTAAATATAAAGTGACCTTGCTTTTTGTTTATTATAAAAAGAAGAGAAGAGAGAAGAAAAGAGAAAAAGAAAAAGAAATCTACTACATTTCTGAGCGTTGCCCAGACAACCGTAGTGGGTCTTCCTGATTCCTTTCTTGCTCCCTGAGTCACTTACCCCTAAAGTAGCCAGCCCAATGTGACAGAATGTGACTATGCATCACATCATGTCACTATCCAACTTCGGACCCTCCTGTGGCTTCTCAGTACGTTCAAAGTGAAATCCAGACTCCCTACCATGGCTTTGTAGACCCCGTCTGAGCTGGTACCCGCTTGCTTCTCCTTTCTCCACTGGCACTGGCCTTACTTTCTCTCTGTGCCTTATACAGGGCGAATTCTTTCCCAGCTCAGGTGGTGGACTTGCTCTTCACTCGGTGGAAACACCCTGCCCCGAGTGTTTGCATGCTTGCCTTGTTTTCTGTAATACTTCATTTAGATTTGACTTACATACAATACAATTAAAGTGAACCATTTAATGAGTTTTAGTACCTTTTCAGAACCAAACATTACTGTAATCTAATTTGAGAATATTTTCCTCACCCCCGAAGAAATCTTTTACCCTTTGACTATCACTCCGTTCTCCTGCCTCATTGTCCAGCCCTAGACGACCGTCGATTTACAGATTTACAGATTTGATTATTCTGGCGGTTTTATATAAATGGGATCATAAGATCTAGTCTTTTGTGGCTGGTTTCCCTGTAACCAGGAGATGACTCTTCTAATTTAAAAGGAGAATTATCCTGAGGCAAGAGGAAGAACAGTTACTTGGGGAACATTAACTTTATTAAAGACTCGCTATTTTGTCCTAATAATTTTTTCTAAACTTCTCCACTTTCTGGTGAAACCAATGGTCTCAGGCTTGGAAACCTTGCTGTGGATGAGGAGTTTTTGATTAAAAAAAAAAAAAAAAAAAAAAAAAAAAAAAAAAGAAGTAACATGGACAGATTATTAGCTAAACATGTTTTCCTCCCCATACTAAAAATTCCTTAATGGATTAGACTGTGTCTTATTTATGTGAATCCAATGTTTATTAGTGTTGGTATATTGATTAGTTAACTAATTAATTAATTCTCTAGGCCCTTCACTCATCAAATTGTTGTATGAACTTATTATGTGTTAGGCAGTGTTTTAAGCCTGGGGATAAAATATGGAAAGATGACAGATAAGTCTCTTCCCCATAAAGCTTGCATTCTAACAAGGGGGACAGCTACAAAACAAATGAAGTAATAAAAGCCCATACAATAAATGTTATGAAGAAAACAAAGTAGGATAAGTGGATAGAAATTATACAGCGATGTGTGTAGGAAGATGCCCTATTTTGGATAGGCTGTAGAGTTGCCTTTCTGAAGTGGGGCATTGGAATGGAAATCTGAACGAGGAGGTACCAGCCATCTGAGTATCTGGGGAAAGTAGAATAGGAAATGCAAAGAGAGAACAGCAAACGGAAATACCCCTGAAGTGGAAGTGACCGTAAGGTGCTCAGGAATGAGTAAGAAGATCCATGAAACTGGACTGTGTTCTGAGACAGGGAGAGAGCAGTATGAAATGAGGTCATCATGGAAGTATGCAGGGCAGAGCCACGCAGAGCTTTGCAGATCTTGTTAAGGAGCCAGATTCAATTATAACTATACTGAAAAGCCATTGGCGATTCTTATGCAGGAAAGAAATGTACCTCATTTATGTATTAAAAAGACCACTCTGGCTATTGGGTGGCAAGTGGATACTGGAAGAATTAAATATTATTGTGATGCTCCATTATGAGCATAAATGTCTTGGTTAGGTGAGGTAGGCTGAGTATTGCAAGACACAGAACAGAAAAATATTCCACCAGCCCTATCTCTGGGAAACCATCACAGTCTAAAAGGACTCAATTAATCTCTTTGAAGGGAAAAGTTCCTTTGAGAGACGAGACAATTCCTGTTGGATGATGTCCCGTGCTGTTGGCGAGAGTTTATAAAAATACCGTTCCTTCAAACCATCTCAGACATAGTAATCCAGGAGGATTCAGGTACTGTATCTTAATTGCTGTCATCATAAACAGTTGCATCTGGTTGCTGGAAAGCCAGACACATGAGTTTGCGTTCCATACCAATGGTAACTGGAACATCATTTTCTATTATGTTCTGACAGACAAATGATTAATTAGCACAATCAGCATCTCTCCTTGAAAATGGCCATGGATCAGTGTGTTCCCTCCATCATGTAATTGAATCAGGGCCCACACACCTGTTTCCACTTCCTTTAAACAAACACCTGCCCAATAACCAACACAAAGCAATATTAAATCTCACCCTGCCTTGCGCATAAGTACATCTTTCAACTTGACCTAATCAATGCTGAAAGCTAGGAAAATATGGGTCTCAGAGAGAAGACGATTACCTGATCCTCACATGTACTCAGAGCATCTGCAGCTCTGGCCCCACTCAGGCTGCATAAAGGAGCTGGCCATGGCTGTACTGCAGAGTGATTCAGAGTTCGGCTCTGGAGCCAGACCAGCCTAAGATGATACCTGATTTTCCAGTTGTGTGACATTGAGCAATCCACTTAACCCTTGTAAGTCTTGGTTTCCTCATCTCTAAAATGGGGATAATGACGTTTGCCACAAGTGTGAGTTGTTTTCCATAAGTCAGTCATAATGTAAAAGGCTTAGCACAGTATTTGCACGAAGTCAGTGAGTATGAGCATTTTTTTTTACTATAATAAGAGAATATCAAAAACACTTAGGTTGGCAAATTTCAGTTCTAATTAAGATGGAGTAAGTGCATGCCACCCCATCTTTCCCACCGGTTACAACTAAAAGTCTTCAACAGAATCTATAAAACAGCTACCTGAGGACTCTGAAAAGTGTATAATGACAAGTCAACTGGAACAGAGAGTAAAAAACTCAAAGAACTAGCTCATGGAGATGAGTTTCTTTTCTCTCATATTTTCTGGAATATTTTAGGGCAGCCTGAAGCTTGAAACTGTGCAACAGAAGAAGCTGTGGGAAAAATCCTCTCTTTTGGGTTAGAGGGCTGTGACAGGAATCCCTGGGGAAAGATCTTTTACTTCTCTAAGCCCTACTTTCGGCATGCCCACGTCATGGAGTGGCAGTCCCACGACAGTGACCACAGCAGCAGCAGTGCTGGTGGCTTCAGGTGTGGCAGCTACAGCACCAGGGGATCTACAGGCTCTTTTCTGTTAGTACTTTTCCCTGAGGTAGACCCAGCTGCAGGACATTCATTACAGGGCATGAATGCTAAAGCCATGGTGTTCTAGGCCAAGCCATGAAAAGTAACCCGTAGAAATCAGAGTGTGAGTGTGTGTGGGGAATCACGGAGAAGAGTCAGCTGGAGAAAGGGATCCTTTAAATCTGCATATAAAGCGTTAAGCACAACGTGAGCTATGAGGCATAAGACTTGATCATAAGCAACATAAAAAGGCTTTGAGAACTGAACTACAGGGCAGCTCCCCACTCAGGTCTGAGGATGAGCACTATCCAGTGCTCATCCTCAGACCTGAGTGCAGGGTGGGCCAGATAGAACGGAAAGGCTGTGCCAAGCAAATGGACACCGAAACCACAGCCTGCATGTGAGTCAGGACTGTGGTCTGAACCTAACTTGATTGATAGCCTACTAAAGCAAACAAACAGGAAAACAGAAAAATCAACACTTCCCAGAAAATTTTTAACAGAACACAGAATCTCCTAACATTATATGAAAATGTCCAGGATAGGATCCAAAATCACTCGACATACGAAGAACCAGGAAAATGTTAACAACCTTCATAGGAAAGATCAACCGACACACGCAAACTCCAAGATGGGAATTATCAGACAAAAATTTTAAAGCACCTCTTATGATATGATCTATGAAGTAAGGATGAAAACTTGAAATAAATGGGAAGATAGATAGACATTTTCAGCAAAGAACTAGAAGATATATCAAAGAACCAAACGGAAAATTTTGAAGTCATAGGTATAACAATAGAAATAAAAAGCCCCCTGGAAGACTTCAAAAGCAGAATGGAGATGAGAAAGAAAAGAGTCAATGGGCTTGAAAGTGGATCAATAAAATTTATCCAATCTGGAAATAGTTTATTGAATAATAAACAGAGCCTCAAAGAACTGTGGGACAATATCAGAAGTTTTTATATCAGTGTTATTGCAGTTCTGGAAAGAGAAGAGAAAAAAATGGTGCAGAAATATATTTGAAGAAATAATGGCTAAAAATTTCCCAAATTTGGTGAAGGACATATTTGCAAATATAAGCTGTTCAGCAAATTTCACATAGAATAAACTCCAAGAAAACCATGCTTTGAGTCATCAAAGAACAAAAAACAAATAAAGCAAAAAATCTTGAAAAGGCCGGAGAGAAAAAATACATTACAGATAAGGAATCAATGCTTCAAGTGATGGCAGATTTCTTATCAGAAACCATGGAGTCAAAAGAAAAGAAAAACAAAAAACAAAGAATTGAAATAATATTTTTAAAGTGTTGAAATACTGTCAATGTACATTTCCATACCCAGTAAAAAATATCACTAGGGACTTTAGAACTGAGATCAGGTCCGATGTTTAACTTACACACACACACACACAATTTTTTTTTTCCACCAAATGCCCCTACCACATGCTAGTGTTGTGTGCTCAGTATGAATGATTCCTGAAAGATAGTCAACCTCTCCCTTCAAAACACTTATTTTGAAGTCCAGGGGAAGGTGGAAATGTGAGCAATTAAGTGCCATGTGTACACTGGAATTAAGGATGCAGTCCGTAGGGGTACCCTGGAGGCACGAAGGAGGAGGTAGTTGTCTCTCTATTTAGTAAAGAGAGGGAACCAAGCATAGTTTCAAGAGGAGATTATGTTCAACTTGACTATCCTAAGGTACATCTCAATGGTAGAGAAGCTAGTGCAGCAGATGCTCTAGTAACAGGCAGTAACACGAACACAACCTGCTGGGGTTTGTTGGCATATCTGGGCAACTTAAATGTTTTAATTATTATAGCGCGTATACCTCTGGCCAATTTTTTCCCCCATTCCAACCAAGTTTCCGACAGCCAGACCCTGCAGTGCATTGATCGAGGGCTGGATCCAATTGTTCCTGCACACAGAGCAATCTGACAATACTGGGGAATTAATGCTCTTAGAGCAGCTTTCGACCAATGACTGATGAGAGTTGATGAATAGATAGTCCAAATCCCACATCCTTTGGATGGGTAGCTCTGTAGCATGGTCTCCACCGGGTCTCAGATTTCCCCAGTGGGATTAAGCTCTGGGTGCCCACCGTCGTTAACTTGCTTGATAAATAGCACATTCCTGATTTTCTTCTCTTCCCTCTCTTACTTTCCTGTGGCCTTACTAGAGTTCTCAGGGATCACATTTCAAACAAACTACTTGAACTTGTATCCCTGTGTCAGGGTCTACTTCTGAGAAAATTCAAACTAAAATAATTTCACAGATTACATTTCCAAGAAAGCAGATTCTGAAGTATAGATGTAAAGTTTATCAAGGAATACTCTTGGAATTAACATCCATGAAAGGGGAGAAGGAAGTTTTACCCGCAGAGGGAGAGATTGGGCCCTAGTCACAACAAAGATCTCAGGTAACCCCCATGGGGAACTCTGAAGCTGGTGGCCCTCGAGAGTTATTTCAAGTTGAGGCGAGGAGGGCTTGGCATACATACCTGTATCTCAACCAGTCATTAGATGCAAGTTGCCCTGAGAAAGGGGTCTTGACCTTGAGAAAAGTAGTTCCTTTTAGGTGCATGACAAAGAAAGTGTAGCTTGCCTCGAAGTAGCTATTAATAGAAACATGTTAAAGGCAGTTTTGGTGAGGCCTCAGGAAGAAAAGAGGAGAGCTGGAGGGAAAGCTTCTATTGTCTTAGAGAGTAAATGTGCCATCACGAGCAGGATGCTCGTAGAAATATGTATGTTACAAGCAATCTGGTCGAGGTCTCAGACGGAAATGAGCAGGGGGCTATTTGGAACTGGAGGAAAGGCTATTCTTGTAATAAAGTGGCAAAGAACTTGGCTGAATTGTGTCCTAGTGTTTTGTGGAAGGCAGTACCAGCAAGCAATGAAATTGGGTATTTAACTGAAATCACAAAGTGTCGAAGGTGCAGCCTAGTTTTTCTTTACTACTTATAGTCAAATGCAAGATGAGAGAGATAAATTGGAAGAGTTATTGAGCAAAAAAAAATCAGACTTAAAGATTTGGGAAATCGTCAGCCTATTCATATTGCAAAAGATGAGAAAGATTTTTCAGACAAGAACACGCACCTCAAAACTCTTCGAGCCTCTACCCGTCACCCAGTTTCAAAGCCATTCCCACATTTTTAGGAAATTTGTTGCAGCAGCATTCCACTTTACGACACTAAAATCTTAGTCTCTTTGGGGCTGCCATAACAAAATATCAACAACTGGGTGGCTCAAACAACAGAAATTTACTTTTTCAGTGTTCTAGGGGATAGAAGTCCAAGATTTAGTAGCCATTGGTGTTGGCGTCTGGTGAGGATTCTCTTCCTGGCTTGTCGATGGCTTCCTTTGCTCTGTGTCTTCGCATGGCTTTTCCTCTGTGCAAATGTGAAGAGAGAAAGAGAGAGGTCTCTAGTGTTTTGTACTCTTCTTATAAATTCACCTGTCCTGTTGGATTAGGGTCCCATCATTATGACCACGTTTAGCCTTAATTACCTCCTCAAACACCCTCTCTCCAAATGCAGTACATTGTGGATTAGGGCTTCAACTTATAAATTTGGGGGAGCCTGGAGTCGGTCCAGCTGCCCACCTCTGAGACGTCCTCTCTCCGCCAGTCCCTGTCACTCAGGCCCTCAGCCACTCTGGCTGTTTCTGTCTCAGGGCCTTCAGACTTTCTGTTCCCTCTGCTTACAATGTTCTTTCCCCAGAATTCCTCACGGCTTCCTCCTCCTCACCATTCTGGTCTTACTCAAAGAGCCTTCTCTATCCCCCTGATGAATGTGGCACACCCTTCACCCCACATCGCCCTCCATGGTGCCTTTGGCACGGCACTCGTCAGCACTGGAATTTATTTATTTGTTTGTTGTGGTTGTTTTCATTTCTTTGTGAGTAGAAAGCCTGTCTGTTTGATGCATGGTTCTGTCACCAGCACAAGAAAAGTTCCTGGCACACTTCCTTCCGGCTGGCAGACAGACAGACTCGAGGCTTTCTGGAAAGGCTTTGGTGCCTGGACCTTCTCTCTTTCTTCAGTTGTCAGTCCCTGGCCCTCCTGATAGCCTCATCTGAACTGAACTCCCTGCTATTTCTTAAAACCCCATTATTTCCTTCAAAGCAATTTCACAGTTTTTAAATTCATATATGTTCGTTCACAATTTCTCTCTCTCAGTAGACTGGAAGCTACAGCGTGGCCAAGACTACACCACACATACCTTGAGCTACACAGAAGGTCCTCGAATAACATAATTTTGTTCAATGTCGTTTTGTTATAACATTGATGAGATGCAGTGGGAACTTAACTCTTGTTTATAACAATTGTATAACTGAGGGTAAAACTGGTTTTATTATATGCCATTTTGCTTAAAGTCACAGAACCTACTGACGATATTAAGTGAGGACTTACTGTATACATCTTGGCCAACAACACAGTCCCTGTGCCAGGCACATAGAAAGTGCTCACTTATTATGCGTTACATGAATATTACAATCTTCTGAGTTCCTCCTGGGTTTAACCACAGAGTGGAATATTAAAAGGAAAACAGCAGGTGAAGGGTTGATGGGTACTTCTCCTTGGGGAAAATTTAGATATCCTTGCTCTGGCTAGAACATGCTCTTACATTTGGCAGGAAGGCCAGCAAACCTACTCTGATCTAGTGGAAGACATTTGTATGCTTTTCTCCAGTGAGATGATTTGTCAAAGGGGCCAGACCGAACTCCCCCCAAGCTGGAGGAGACATCCTGGTGCTGTTCTCCAAGACGGGTGGAGGAAAGGCAGCCAGATGGGTTGAACCTGAGCAGGAGGCCTGCTGGCCATCATCGGGAGGACAGGCAGCCCCGGGCACCGTGACGGGGTGGATGTCCGCACAGGAAGTCTGGCCATTCTTTTCTTCCATCCAGTCATATTGACGCGGATTCGTACAGTGTTCAGGTAGTTCTCCTGTGAGAAGCTCAAGCTGCTGAGAGGAAAACAGGAACAAAAACAGTGGACAAGTTACCATATTTACACCAAACGGCTGGCTCAGACTCATGGAAAAGGCGCTGACGGGTAGTGAATTCTCTAGATCGGGCTCCGAGAGCTAGGAGCAGATTCCGGCAGTGACTCAGCCCACATGTGGTCAAAAGCTGCGTTTCTTGTTCTCGTGTGGAAAATGGGCTAATAAAACTCATCTCTTATTTACGAGGCAGAGAAAAAGATTGGCATGGGAGTTAGGGGACCCGAGCTCTAATCCCGAATCACCATCGACTAGCCATGTAGCCTTGAGCAAAACGATGTACTTTTCCGGGCTTCAATTTCTTTATCCTTAAAAGAATGGTGTCGGTACATAACCCTAGACTCTGAAATGACTTCACAATCAGGTTTCTCATTTAGTGAGGCCCTCCTGGGGTGGGCAGGATACAGTCACACTCCCCACCCCGGCGCCTCATACCAATTGAGTCCCTTCTTCTCGGATTTGGCGAGCCCGGTCTCCCAACTGAAACTCGAGCTCCTCCACCTGCTGCCGCAGGGCCTCGCGTAAAGTTTGCAGTTGCTCAGCCTCCTTCCTGCAAATAAACAATAGAAAATATGGTTCTGTCTTCCATGGCTCTTCTCAAAATGTAGGTCGCTCCTTTGATAGCTCTTACAAGAGAATGTCGCCTTCTTTATTTGTATCAGTTTCAGACATAGGTCTGTTACTAGGGCAGGTCTTTTTTCTTTTCCTTTCTCTCTTTTGTTTTTTATATAGAACTCTTGTTAATTTTTTTTTTAAATTTATTGCAGAATAATTTACATACCATGAAGTTTACCTATTTTAAGAGTACAACTCAATGATTTTTAGTAAATTTGCTAGGTTGTGTGACTATCGCCATGCATTTTTGAAACACTTCCTTCTCCCCAACGACCCTCACACCCCTTTGCAGTGAATCCCTATTTCTACCTCTCAACTTCAAGCAACTACTAATCCACTTCTGGACACATACTCTTAATCTGTGTGAAAATAATGCAGATTTTTGAAACTCTAATAAACCCTGACATTTGCATTTGATGAGCCCAACCCCCTCCTCCCAGCTGCAGCTCACCTTCTGACCTCAGACACCCCGCCTTAAACAGTGGTGTTATTATCTAGCAAATGGCTCTCGCAAACTCCCAATGAGAAAGCAAGAGCAAGAACATGAAAGCAAAGGAAACACTGGCCAATTTCTCAGTAGCCCTGCTCCCCAGTGCTCAGCTCTCCTGCCCTGATTACCTTTCTTTGCTCCAGGTAGGTGGGCTGCTACTTACTTTTATGGCTCCCTTGGATAATTACCTCTCCTCTTCTGACACATCCCTGGAAAAGAGTGCCTGCTGCCCTACAAGGGGTGGCTCGATTTCCTCTAAATGCTCCCGGAAACTCTGGCATAGCATCTTCATTGCTTCCATCTCGTGGACTGAGCACTAAGAACAATTAGAAAGAGCTGAGAAGGAAGTCCTTTCTGATTCACTGCGAGAATTCACCATGGCGGAGCCTGCCATCCCGCTTGGGTTCACGGGTGTACCCTACTTCTAATGTGTGGGGAAAGAGACCAGGGAGAAGGCAGCCTTTGGCTTCTCTGAGCAACTTAGAGGCAGTACTTGGTTGGGACTGGAGGGCAGAAATCATTGGATGACCCTTGCAGACATGACGCCCTGGAAACAGGAAGGCAGTCTGGAGGACTCCGTGAGGTAGGGATTGGGGGATGTAGACAGCAGAAGGGAGGAGGGAAGGGCCAGAGTGTGGGCTTGTGTTTAGAAACGTTGGCTCTATCTCATTTAACTTTGTTTCTGAGTCCTGCCTCACTCTGAATCTCAATAACACTGAACAGAGAAAGTCTGCTTAGAATATTTTTTATTAACCTTAGCTCAGCTTAACCACAGTCCCTGGTGGCTGACATCAGCAGGATCATCCCCAGCCAGCTAACAAGCCCGTTCAGAGTGAGGCATGCATGGATAGGCACCCATGCATCCATGCATTGGAATCTAGAATTAAACTGTTTATCCTCCTAATCCTGCTCCTCATTGCTTGCGATGTGAATTATTCTTTAAATTTTACTTTCTCTGTATGACTTTCTTTTGTCTTGGCTTCCTTATTTGAATACTTTCTTGCAGCTACCAAGCCTAGTCCACTTATCAGGCACTCTGCTGATTTGCTGAGTTCTTACCAGAGAGCCCTTGTTTTCTAGTCCAGGTTGGATCATGCTTTAAATAGATCCATAATCCAAAACCCCAGCATCTCTACCCATCTGACCTCGAGTGATATCAATGCTAGTTGGAGCCTCATGTTCTCTCTATAAGGTCCAAGGGTTTAGAAGCCCTTCCTGATTAGTGTAGCAGAGGCTGCCAGTTGCCTACCCACTGTCTTTCTCCTCTTCATTCTTACAAACTAAATTCCAATATCTTAGGAGAACAATGTATCTCCTAAAACAAAAAAAAACTACATTTCCCAGTATCCCTTGCAGATAGGCTAGCAATCAGATGGAAGTAGAGAGCATGATGTGGGGCTTACGGGAAGCTTTTTAAAGGAAATCGACTTCATAGTCAGGCCTTTTAAAGACTTTTCGTCTTCCTCCTTCCATGGAAACCAATCTAACCGCTATGTTAATTCCTTTCAGCCCTGTTTCTAAGAAGTTCCAGATTTCGTACCCTTTCAAAAACCCAACAGCCATGATCCTGGCAGACTGATGGCTATTTTTACTGGAATTGTCATAATGGAACGTTTTCCAAGAATGTAGTTTTTTATATTAATAACTCTCCATCATCTTGGTTCTGGAGAGTTTGGTTTTGATTCTATCCTCTAATTTTTATACCAAAGAACATATTTTGTACAGCAAAAGTCTCCAATTACTTTAGCTTCAGTGTGCGTGCATTTGAATCAGTTAGAGAAGTAGTTTGAGGCATGATTGATGTTGGAAAGAGTGCTTGAAAGGTGATGACAATTATGGCTTCTAAAACCAGGAAAGATCTTAGAGACCATGAAGGACTTCTTTTATAAAGTGTTCTGACACAGAATGGTTAACTAACTTGTCCAAGGTCCAAAAATGGCAGTCAGATGGCAAACCTTGGTTCATTTCTTTTCTCATAACTGAGTCACAGCAGAGACTACAGTGTGGCTGGCCACAAAGGGAAGTTATTTGTCCCTTAGAAGTGAGTCGACCGAGTGGTCCTAGTAGATTCTTACAAAGTGACCATGTTCTAGGGACACTGAGGCCAAGGACATGGAAATATGGTGCTCAAGTAGACTGAACATTATAAACACTGAATTTTATGTTTTATTTAGCTATTTTGGGTTTCGCGATCCGTTGGTGTAGAGGCGGGGAGGTAGGAACCTCTGTGGGTGTGCAGCTCTCAGGAGGGAATGGTATGGAAGATTCTCAAACGGTGCCACCTTCTGGCCATTTCGAAACACTAAAAAACGTTTTAACACTAGAACAGGTATAGAAAAAAAGGAAAACTTAGGCAAGAAAAAAAGAAAAAGGACTATTTTGTCCTCTTTTTTTTTTTTCTGGATGGCACGGTTTGCCTGATGGAGTAGGCATCTCCCTGGCACCTGTCGTCAGGCCCACCTTTTGAATGACAGAGTCACTCTGGACTCAGGTGTCTCGTTTGTCTGTGCTGACTTGTCATAGTCGGCTCAACCACACCAAATAACCTCATTAGGTAGGATGAGTTTCGTTTTGTGCCTGGGAGGCTGAATTATCCTTTCCTCTTTGTTCCATTTGTAGTCATACATCTGAATAACTGATAGGCTAATTGATCATCAATATACAGCTGTTTCCATAGATATTTGATTATAATATTAATAAATTAAGTGATAGTGCTTCCCAAAGACAATGTGATGTGATAGACTTCTAACTCCTTAGTCTATGGATACATGTTGGTTATTTCTTTTAACGTACTCATTAAGTAATTTATATTGTTTTTAAGAGTGGTGACGTGATTGATAGTATATTATTTTGAAATAAATACCTGCAACATTTAGACTAAATGAATGACATTGGGTATGTCTAAAAGGACCATTTCTTCTGAAGTTTTTAACACAATTTTCATTTTTTATACTTCATTATTTTAACAAGATATAAAACTAAATGTGGTTTAATTTATATATCCTTGCAAAGCTTATCTTAAAATGCAAATTAGAAAAGTAATCCTTTTTTTTCAGGATAGGTTAGACCAACAACCTGGTTTTCATCATGGAAATTGGAGTACCTAATTATAGGATTTAATCGTTTTTTTCCAGCCTCTTAAAATATCACCTCTTCCAGCTATCGCTTATCGCTAACATTTTTCAGCGTGAACTATGTGGTCAAGTAAATGTTTATTCCCTTAGAGCTGAGTTTTTCAACCTTGACACTGTCAACAGTTTGGGCCAGATTACTCCTTGTGGTGGGGGCTGTCCCGTGTATCATAGGATGTTTAGCAGCATCCTGGCCTCCACTCGCTAAAGATAGTAGCACCCACCTCAATTGTGACAACCCGGAATGCTCCAAACGTTGCCAAATGTCAACGAGGGGCAAATTACTTCTAATTGAAAACTACTGCCTTAGAGCATTTAAAGTCTCTTAATTAATACCAGTGATGATGATAAGGATGATGCCTTATTATTCTCCCCGCCTTTACAGAGGTGACTACTTACAGAGCACAGCTCCCTCACTGCAGCGTCCTGAAGGACTTTCAAAGCCTTCATGAACCGGGCTTCCAGATGACCGTGCGAGCACAGGCGATGGCCATGGGCTGACGGCACAGGGCTGGGGCTCTGTCTCTCCGCGGGGCGGTGGGGGCGGTGATGGTAACAGTGGCAGCAGTGGGTGGGTGCGGCGTGGCAGCTGTCCACGGGGTAGATTCTAGGGAAGCCTGCGTCCAGAGAGACAGATTTGGTGAGGGGCTGTGCCCTGTAACTTGGAGCTGAACGGTGATGCTGGGACCTGGGCTCACATCGATAAATATGAACAGAAACGTCAGCGAGCTGTCTCGCCTCTGTCCCCAGTTCTGGTTCTGTTGTGGCGACAGGGTCATACACAGTGCATTCGAAAGTTGTTCCTCTAGAGTCAGCCCCCGAAGTCACAGCAGTCTGAGCAGCCAAAGCCAGATTGGGGGACATCTGGACTGTCACTGACTTGGAGCTAACAGTGTTCACGTCAGCATTTGGAGGGAGGTTTCCCATCCCAGATTCTGCCCCAGGTGGTGTTTGACCAAGAACACTGCACCTCGGCTTCTCTTGGGGAGTAGCACCCCCAGACAGCTCATCTAGGTGGGGGATGGACTTGTCGGATGCTTGAATAAGGTCAGCTGTATGGGGCGTGACTTTACCGGGCTCGGGGACACGCCATGGTAAACCTTCCCATGTCGGTAAGGTGTCGTTGATGTCGGAACAGAGTTTACTGGGTTCTGCTCCTCCTGGGGCCTCAAGGTCAATGGGAAGGAGCTGGCCTTGAACATGACCAGTTCCAGGTGATCTTGGAGACTCACGGTGGTGGCTTTGCACACACCTTTCCCCAACTCCCTCAGGCCCCACAAACCCGTCCTTCACGTCTGTGGGACAAGTCATTATAAACCTGAGTAGACGATCCTGTTCGGAGGTAACCATGCCTACACCGTCCTCATGTTCAGTTTGGGGCCCAGGCAGCTGCGGCCTCAGACGGCCGTCTCTCCTTGGCTGTTCTCCCCCAATGGTGGCTGTGTCTGGGGTCAACAGTTCTGGTGGTCCCTCCACGGCCTCAAACTGAGACTCCTTCTCCACCACAGATGCTGAGGCCTTTTCTTCCAAGACATTCCAGTCTTGACTTGAAAAAGCTGTGCTCACAACACTCTTGAAAGCAGACTCGTCTGACTCTGGCTGGCAGTCCTGGGCTGACACTGAGTGCTGGCTGTGACCCCCTGGCTTCAGACATCCATTCTCAGTGGGACCCTGGCTGCCTGGCAAGGGAGGTAGCTGCGGAAGACATGGGGAGAAAGGCAGATGCGTCAGGAAGGTGGGGGAGGCTCCGGGTTTCGGAAGTGCTTTGGTTTTTTTCCTTATCATAGCCCCGGCCTAGGAGTCAGGAGAGAAGGGTTAGGAACTCAGTTTTCTGTTGGCTTACTACTTTGACGGGGACCTTCTTCCCATGAGGCTCGGTTTCTCTGTTAACATCCAAAGAAGATGAAAGGAAAAGGGATGCCGAGCTTTCCTGCACCTTGTGCCGTGTGACTCCGTTGTCCCCTGTCCCCCGGGGGCCTGTGGCGTGTGTCTCCTAAGCACTGGTTTTCCTTCCCAACTGAGGCAGCTCAGCGTAAACTTATACTTCCTTCCATCCTGCGCCAGCCCTGTGGGGGCCCCCTACCTGCAGGGGCGGAGGCTCCGGGGGCTCCTCCAGGAACCCACTGCTGTCGGACTGGCAGCTGTTGGCTCGGGTCACCGTGGCACCTGGGGAGGGAGGTGAAGAGGCCTGGGGTGAGCGGAGTGAAAACAGACTGACAACAAGACCGCGATTGAACCCTCTCTGGGCCAACGCGCGTCGGTCCTCAGTGAACGGCCACTGCGCGGAAGTGGACGTGCGTCAGGCAATGCCGGGGATTTTTTTTCCCCCCTCGAATGTCAGAGACTCCATGTAAAATCGCGTCACTGGTTTTCTCGTACGTGGAGTAAAACATGAAACGAAGGAAGAAGAACTGACATGTCATAAAATTAAATGACGAGATGATCGTGAGCTGCATCTTTACTCAGGGGAAGAAATCCCAGAAGGAAATGCACGCGCCCTCAATATCACATTAACAAACGATCAAACCCCGAATTTATATATCTGATTGTGTATACATATTGCAATGAACTGAATATTTGTGTCCCTCCTAAGTTTAAATGTTGAAATTCTAACTCTCAAGGTGATAATATTGCAGGTGGGGCCTTTGGGAGGTTATGTGGTAATGAGGTCTGAGCTCTTATTAATGGGATTAGTGCCTTTACGAAAGCGAATCCCGAGAGCTCTCTTGCCCTTCCCGCCATGGACACGGCCGGAGGATGACCATCTGTGGACCAGGCAGTGGGTCCTCACCAGACACCGAATCTGTTGGCACCTCGATCTTAGACTTCTAGACTTCAGAACCATGGATATAAAATATCTGTTGTTTCTACGCCACTCAGTCTTTGGTATTCTGTTACAGCAGTCCAGGTGGACTAAGACATATATATTCTTCTTCTTTTTACTAATGCTGGCTAAGAACCAATTACTGACCCATATAGACTATGTATGTGACTACCAGTCCATGCTCAGGTTTTAGAATGCTGCTCTTGTCATACCAGGGGGCTGGAAGGGGCCGAGAAAGAACGATGTTTACGTGTGGGCAGCTAACGACTCTGAAAACATGAGCGCCTTTAAATTCTAAATCTGTCTGTAAATTCTGACATAAATAGTAGGTTATGTTAGGGGGATGGGGAAATGGTTAGCTACTAAGGGGTCAATCTGCTAAAGATTAAATCGTAGGATTGTTTTTTTCCTCTTCTATAATGAGAAATGCTTCCAGCTACAGTATGGGCTAGAATAGGAAGTCTCCTGGGAGGAGGCTGGTTGGGATGCAGCCTCCTTATAATACAAGACACAGAAGGAGGAGCCTTATTTGTCTTGGAAGAAAAGACTGGGTCTGGGGGGTGGGTCTAACGGTCAGTGGATGTGATGCTTGTATGTCTGCTACTGAAGTGAGAGATACGGAAGTTGCCTTTGCTTGAAGAACCAGCTGCTGTAGAAGAGTGCAAAGGAAAAAACAAAGAAGCGATCCAGCCTCTGCTTATGTTTCGTAGGTGCATCCTTCGCGGACAGCCCAGCTAACAAGGGCCGCAGGCCCTCATCCATCAGGTTGCCACCGACCAGCCTTAACTGCCCACATATCTGAGCAGAGACAGCTGGTGGAGACATGGCTCCAGAGGTGGTCCACCCAACCCAGATCCCAACAACCCTGCCCTAAAGTCAATATCATTAGGAAGAAGCTTAGCTTTGTAGAATTAAAACTTATAAACCCTATATCCATTAATTTGCTTCAAATAAAATGAAAGGTTAAAACTCAGAGGATGTAAGTTTTTAGTAGCTGAATCCTAGAGAGATGGAGGAGATTTGAGTTAAGCTGTGAGGAAACAATGTGTGTTACCTCTTATTACAGAGTTAAAGGTAAATTATGGAAAATATTTACTAGTCAGATAAGACTTCTGCTTCTAGTAATAGAAACTAGATTTTTCCTCACCAAAGACAACTAAAAAACTGGACAAAGTATATGAAAATATGGTTACAAGAAGTATTTGAAAATATGGTTTCAGATAATTAAAGACAGTGGTCCCTGAGAGGCAGGAATGAATAATGTAAGACCCATGGTCACCCAGCTTCCTGCCTTGAGAGTGTTTACAGGCCACAGCACAGGGAGAGTAAATCCAGGCAGAACCTGCCTACTCCCCAAGTTGAGGAAACAGAACTAAGAGTCTGGAAAGACTGAGCCAGCTGACGTTGGCAGAGGAGGGTGGGAGAAAGAGTTGCGATGAGGGTCATATCCAATAATATCTACAGGAAGACTTTATGCACATGGAAAAGGTGATATAATTACACACATACATTTTTGCTGCAGAACGTCTTATCTATTAGAACACGATCGCTATTAATACTAAATGTCATTAATGAATCCAGTTATGAGTATTGACGTTTATTAGAAATTACCTTTTCGGCACAGGACTCTCTTCACAGAGTTGGCTTTCACCCTGCCAGTTCAGGGGGGACCCTGCCTGGGAAGGACTGGCTGGCTCTTCCGCCTTTGGAAACATTTCTGCCGGGGAAGAGACAGATGCCTCGGGCACTTTGCGCGAACAATCGCGAGGTGGCAGCATCACACCAAGCACGGCGCAGAGGAGCCCGCGGCGCTGCCCGGAGCCCGGGGCGTGGCTAACCCCGCAGGAGAAGTCAACCGCGAGGGCGGCTTTTCTGAGCGGGGCTGGTAAAAGCCTCTGACTCCTGCGGGGCAAGTTTCACACTTTAGTTTGAGTTCCCAGAGGCTCGGTGGGGAGAAAGCCTGTAGCCCTGGAACATAAATGAGTGAGTGAAGGGAGAAAAGAAAAGGGGTCTTTCGGGACGCGATGCACACTAGCGTCGTGCCGAGCAAGGGAAGCGCTTCGACCTTGGACTGCGTGGGGTTTACCGTCTCCATCTTTCCTTTGCTGTTGTTCTACTTGACCCATTTCTTGGCCAGCTTCCTCTGTCTTCTGTCCCCCAATGGTAGAACATTCTGTGACTACTCTGTGGTGAAACTGAGTCACACGAGCAACAATCGCCCTTGAACCGGGCCGGACATTACAGATAATGCTAACTCAGACGTCTGCAGGAGTTGGGCAGGTGGCATTAAGTACGGGAAGAAGCTGGGTTTTGGACAACGGGGAGCAAACGGTCGGGGTTGTCTGGATTTGAGAGTGTGTGTTTCCCCAAAGGTATTTTTAAAAATTCATTTTCAATGTTTTGTAGAACAAACAAAACCTCTCTGTGGGGCCACAGTCAAGTCCACCCAGTCTCTCTTCCAGAACATTCCTTATACATGGCCATCTAGCCAGTGCTTACACGCTTGTGGTGACATGAACTCATCCCATGTCATCGGAGCATGGCATCCCGTTCGAGAAACGCTTCTTTATATTAAGCCTCATCTGCTTTAGTGTTTCCTGTTTGCTTGTCACAGTTCTGCTCCATGGAGCCCTCTAACCCCTTCTCCCCCAAAACCACACTCTTGTACTTGCCAGGCCTTTTCTCTCCAGCTTAAATCTCCCCGGATCCTTTAAACTAGCCCTCACAGGGCGGGGTCTCTGGGCCATCTGTGTCTTGCACTCTTGAAAAAAAGCTCTTAACAATGTCTGCTGTAAAATCTGGCACCAGAACTGGATTCAGAGGTTGAGATGTGTTCGGCCTAGCGTGGAACAGAGGAGGTCTTTTCTGGCTTCTGTACACACAGCCTAAGGCTGCGTCAGACTAGACAGAAGCAGTGTTCCCTGAGCTGGGTCATACTGAGGTCGGTCTCTATTTTGACATCAAGAAATACATGTTTTGAAAACTAAATGACTGATCGAGTTTGCATTTTTGTGAAATTTGATCTGGCTAATTTGGGACCATGGTTGCGTCCTGTCAAGGATAATTTTCATCTTCATCCTGAAGTCTATTCATGTTATCTCTGGCTTTGGAACCATTCTGGCTGTGGGCCAAGTCGCTCTTAATATTATGGAGAGAACAGGTAACAGAGGCAGAGCCTGGGGCTGCTCTATGCAAAACCCCACTCTTTCCTCGAACGAATGTTCGCTGGGTCCCCGAGGGGTCCTACACTGTTCTAGAAACTCCATGGACAGTGTCAACAAAGGTCCTGCCCTCACAGGGCTTTTATTTTTCTTGACTTGGTTGCTAGAACTGAAGAAAAGCTGAGAATATTCATGACTGTGGCAAATATTCCTGAAGCAATTCATTTTCCCCTCTATGTCAGAAGATTTGAGCAGAGAGATTTCTGTCCTGTAAAGGTTACAAAATTTCTCTCCTATAAACATTGACACAACGTTTTGATAACTTCCATTAGTGCCCTGATGACGTTTTTGTTTCAATCTCTTTTACAACCTGAGAATTTTTCCTTTTTCCTTCTTTCCTTCCTTCCTTCCTCCTTTCCTCCCTCCCTTCCTTTTGTTTATTGCTCCAGGTTTCGCAGTTTCTCCTTTGTTCCTTAGAATAACTTTACATCATTAAAAAAAGTTACTTCTCTATAATTAACTTCTATTTGGCTCAATATCATCGTCAGCATTATAGAAGTTATACATAGTGGTGAGGAAAATTTGAAAAATGAAAAACTAGAAAATAAAAATCATACAAATCTAATCATACAGGAACATTACATATATTTCTATGTATTTTAATCCAGTACATTTTCTTCGTGCATGCGTATCTGTGTGTTTTGTAAAATCATCATGACATACACAGTTTGTGTTCTGCTCCTCTTCACATAATATATTGTGATTATAAAAATTCCTTTAATTTATTTGCGTGCACATGGGTGTGTTTGTGAGCACATGCACTTATGTTTTCAAAATTTTTGTATCATGATTGTGCTGCTTTGACAAATATAACTGGATAGGTTTCTCTCTCTCTCTCTCTCTCTCTTTATGCTCTTAAGCAGATGTAGTATCACTTCTTTAAAATTTTATAAGAAGTCAGCCATAAAACACTGACCATGGTATATCTTAAAAGATAAAATTATTTGGCTACTATTAATTTTTTCAATAGTTATTGCGATTTCAGGAGTCCTACCCTTGAGTTAATAGTAATATTTTAAAAAGCATTTTCTAATGTCATCGAATTATTTATTTTCATTCTATATTCTCTAAAAAGGGAAAAGTCTATGTTCCTGCCTCTTGTCATAGCGGTAGACTTGTTTCATGAATTTTCGTATGCATTTTTTCTTGAATTTTGCTTTATTTAATAGTAATGCTGTCGCTCCTGTTCTCCTATTGTTTGCATGGGCACAATTTTTGGTATATTTTTTTCATTTCTTCTGCTTTTTAACTTTTAATTCTTTATTTTAAATGTGGATAACACTTTAAAATAATCTTTGAGTCCTTTGTTAGATGTATTTATTTCCATCTATAATCATCTTCATAAGATATGCATTTAGTTTCATTGTTTCTAACTGTTACCTCTTTTTATAACTGTACATGATGTAGTACATATGGGGCACACTTGATGAAAACCCTCCCCATTGTTCGGAAAATAGGCATCACGAAAGGTCTATGAGAGTTTTTCCCGCCGACCTGGGATTTGGCCTCAATATTTATCCGTCCAACATTACTAATGGCTAATGCTAACCAATGAAACAACTTATAATCTGTCTTTGTTATCCTACCATTGTATTAATAAAGGCCGTAACTTCACATTTGAGCAGACCTGATATTGAACAGCATCATAAAAACAGCAATCTCAGAGACTTAAATGAGGATTAAAGGAGAATGGGAAACACTTATCGCCGTGCCTGGCCTCAATATTTGGCGGTATTATTAATATAGTTAATTTTCAATGTTTATTCTTTTGCCAAGTGGCCTATATTCTTTTGGATTGCTTTTTCCCGTTGGTAATTCAGATGGTATAAAGTGTTTTAAAATTTAATTAGTGGTAACTTTAAAAACTCAAGCATATTTCAAATTGCAATTACCAAATCAAGAATTGAACAATTTCAAGAGGCTCCCCGCAGAATCGGTATTTGTTGACAATTTTATTATCTTCTCCATTTAGTTTTCTATGATGCGATCTAGGATTTTAGATCCGGAAGGTTATTAAATTATTTTCATGTTCCTTCTCTTTTAAGAATTTCATGATATTTGCATTATGCTTGCATGATTTAATTCCTGAGATGTTGTCTTCCTGTCCTCGTAAACATAGCTTCCTCATCCGGTAGGCTGGTGTGGACCACTGACATTTCTTTCTCAGAAAGCAAAGACAAGTGCTCTACTTCCTGAGACTTTGCTTATCTGAAATATTGCTTCACAAATATATGGCAACCCAAAAGGGTATAGAATTCTTGACCTGAAATTTCCACTTTAAAACCCAACTGTGAGCACCCACTGTCTTCTGGCATCTGATAAGAGAATATATATTGAGAGGTAAGTGATCATGAAGAACTTTCCCTATTGGTTCCATTGTATGATGATTGTATTTTTAAATACATCATTCACAATGCTTCCTCTGGCATCTTTTCAATACCATTGTCTTAAAAATCGTCACATGAACACACTACCTTAAGGCCAGTGTGCCTGGAGAAGGGTCATAAAGTAGTCAGGGGTTTGGGCATGCAGAATCATGCCCCCAAACAACATTTGTATGACTCTATAAAGATTGTATTATTTCAAAACACACACCTTCTTTGTCTACGTAGATACTTATTAGATATTTCTGATACCATAAAAGGGGCACAGATCCCATTTTTAATTGCAAGCCTGCATTCACTGTCTTGGAAAAATGTAATTTAGAGTCAATGCTAATCTCATATTTAAAAATAGAGGTTTCCAGAGCAAAATGAGCCATATCCGCATCACCATTTGAGATAATAGGTGGATTGCAAATTCTTAAATGCCAATTTCTTTGGAGCTTTAAATTTCTGTACTGATTCAATTACCGTAGTTTTAGAGACGACCAGTCCACATGTTTTTTCTCTTGCAAAGCTGTCTAGGAGCAAACCTCCCTGCTTCAGTCAACTGCTTGATTGGCAGGTGGTTACGCCACAGGCTCAGAATGTAAGAGGCAATAGCAGTCCTTACACATGGCAGACTACTTTATCAAAAGAAATAATGTAGGATGAAAAAGGCAAAAAAAAATTTTTGGAGTCACTAAGCTGGAGAACTAAGATTTCCATCAAGAATCAGGCTTACGATTTTCATCGAGCTGAATTCCAGGGGACAGCTATAGGACTCGTGGCTGCATCGGAGACAAAAGGGAGCTCTCAGGGAAGGTAGCTGAGTGTTGGTTGTTCTCCGTTTCCTCTTCTTCGCCTCCTTTGTCCCCAGCACAGTCGTTCTCTGCCTTGTCTGCGCTCCAGGTTTTCACCTGTGTTCATTCAGTCAACAGGAAGTGCCAGTAGAAACAGGAGAAGGAAGGGCTGGAGAAAGAGCATGGTGTATTCATTCACCACCATCTCCTCAGGGGACTTGTTAAAAACAGCTGCGATTCTTCGTGGTAAAAGCTCACGGTGAGGCATTTCTCTTCGAAGGCTTCAACTTTCAGCAGGCTTCGAGAACATGCTTCTTTCTCTCTGTGTTTTCGGACCTATGGGTGATCACGGCTTTCTACTCTTGGTAGCCTTGTGGTGCTTCCTATTGGCAACTTGAATCCGGCCCACCTCAGTAAATAGTTACTTTTCAAAGTTCTTTTCAGTTAAACCCTCTGTGGATGCTCTCTCTTTCCTGCCTGAGTGATGCACCTAGTACAATCAACTAGACAACTACAAACGCCTCGCCATGGTTAACCTAGTTTTCACATAGCATTGCATCTTTTTATTTTAATTCTGATTAATTTGCTTTTTAATAAAAAGGAGGTTTGAGCTTTCAGAAACTTCAACGCATTCAAGCTTGGAGGAAAGATTTGGGGCGCTGCCTTCCATGTTTAATCACTTTAATCTCTTGGTCCTGTTCATGTTAATGATTCTCTAAAGAATATCTTCTTGGCACTTTTTTATTTTGTGGCACTACTAATGTTATTTATTTATTTATTTTACTGCTTCTAAGTCATTTTAAATTCTGAAAACAATTATTTTATATATATTTTAATTCATTCATTTAACAACGATTGGCTACCCTGTGCCAGGCATCGGATGGATAATGGGGAGAATTGAAAGACACTGTCCAGCATTTAAGGAGCTTGTCTAGTGGACAAAGCCACAGATTAAGGATAAAATACGTGGTAAAGAGAAATCCTAAGAACGTCCTTTAATTTCATTTTCTGACAATGAAAAATACCACAGAACGCCTTCCCCAACATATGTGTTTTAGAAACACGTAATTCACAAGGTACGCCTTCTATACAATGGAATAAAATAATCTTAAAACTTATGACTAGCCACCTTCTAGAAGAAAGTTTGTTATATTCGTTTATTCACTCCACAAACATTTACCTGTTGAGTTCTTACCGCGTGTTAGGCAATGTGCTAGATTAAGGGGATACATGATGAATAAGACCATGTCTGCGTCTCTCCTCTCCAGAAGTTCACGAGCTAATGTTCTCAGAATGAACCCCGAGAACGTCATTAGCGCTTCCAAAGAGTAAAACTGCCTTTATGATAAGACTCTTTGGGCACATTTAAAACTAAGTCCCTTTATCTGGGGCTCTAGCAGCACTGGCTCCTTCTTCGGAGCCAGACATGTGAAAACTGTTGAGACCCAAATGCTAAAAGCTATTCAGGAGAAATCCTGAATCACTACAACAGGGAAAGCGAATCAGGCAGCTGCATCCCTCTCCGTGATATTCGTGATAGCGAAGGGAAGCATGACACCGAGAGAAGAGGACAACCACGGATATACAGAGAGTAAAATGCGAACAATACTGTGTTAGAAAAATTGATGTCCACCTAGTAGCACTAGATCGGTGATGACAATTAAAAATGTTATCAGTGGCGGTGCTCAGGACATGAGGTTATACACCCGAACGTAAAGCATGATTGCGTAACTCCTTTAAAAGGAGTGAGGCGGTGGTCTCATTTCAAACAAGCAATCTTAAGGTCTTTAGTCACACAAAATGTAATCTATTGCTTTATGTGATGTTATGATTCTTTTTCTGGACTTTGCTCTTATGAAAGGAAAACCAGAAGATGCATGCACAGTAACAGATTTTGAGGCTGAATTCTTTTTTTCTTGGGAGAACATGTTTTTGCCAAGTTTACAACCCACTTGAACTTCTGTCTGTTCTTTCAATTTAGAATCAACTTGGGCACCGTTAAACATTGGAAAAAATCACAGATTTAGTCATCGATAAAGAAGTCTTAGCAAAGTTTACAGAAGATATTTATCATCACCAAATATCTGTAAACAAAGAATTTTCTTATTAACATTCTGTGTAGCTGAATCTGAAATATAGTGTTTTAATTTTAGGAGAGATCATTTTATTTTGGTTAGGGCTTTATACCCTAACTCTATAAAGGGAAAGATTTTTAAAAAGATATCCTAAGAAAAGCTTACTCTAATTTTTATCTGTTTAAAAAACATTCTTTATTTAAAAACCTATTTGATCATTCATTTCCTCAACATACATATTTTTGAATCTTTTGCCTGTGTGTTAGGCACTAAGGCAAGTTATGGGGACTGAAGAAAAATCAGACATTCCTTCTGATGTCAAAATACTGTAGTGTAGTGGATTTAACTGAAACTGCTTAAACTGAGCTTTACACATATGGTTAAAACATTGAATAAGTCAGGAATACGTTACACAGAGAATTGTTTCGTTATGAAATAATCAGAATTGAAAGTTCAGAACTAAGAGTCTTCCATCTGGGTTTGTCATTAATTACCATTGCCACTTGGAACAAACCTCATGGGCCTTTCTTTCCTCATATGTGAAGTACACAGGTTAGTCTAGAAGTGTAGTCATTAAAGCGTCCATTTTAGAATGACAAAAATCTCATTACCTCAAATTAATTATAACCCCCAAATATCTTACATGGGTATGCATATTGGCTCAAAATGCTTCGCTAAAGCTTGCGGAGATAGAAAGAATACCTTGCATGTGTTTACAAAAATCTATCTTTAAAGACTAATAAAATATTATAGTTCATATAAACAGATTAAAGGTAGCATAAATATATTTTAGAAACTGGAAGAAGACAAAAGTGAACAGGGAGTCACAGAGGAGAGGAGAGAAGAATGTCCTCTTGGTATACTATCAAGTGATGAGCAATTAGGTCCTACAGAGTGAATCTCGAAATGTTTTGTGCCACCCACTCCTCGTGATGCAAGTCATAGACCATTTATCCATTTGGCTTCTAATAGAACTCAATCTGTGACGGCAAAGCACAGTTTATAATTCGGTTACACTGGGAGCTTATTTGCAGCATGGACTTTATAGGACACACCATTTGGAATCAGAGATCTGGGCTTTGTCCTGATGCCAACACTTGCCAGCTGGGTGAACTTGAGCAAGTTACTTAACTTTTATAAGTCTTGGTTTCCTGACTTGCTAATTAGAAATAATTGTAGATACCTCTTAATACTCAGCTACAGTTTTTGGGTTCTACATCTGCTTTTGGCCTACTTTGGCTCCCTTTGGCTTTCTAGCCCAAAGCCTTTTCTAACATCATCACTACCTTCTCTAAGGAAAAGAGCTTCCTGGAGGCATTTGGTCTTGGGATTGGGCCAAGAAACATTCTGTACCTTCCCTTTCTTGACCAAAAGTTTGTGAAAAACTTGGGAACCAAGAATTAACAACACCCAGATGTCTCTATCAGCGTCGGGTATCAGAAGAAAAGGGCATGACAAAGATGCCCCAAAGAACAATGTCAACTTTGCATTTTCCCATCGACAGCCCTAGTTATTTGTTGGGGGGGGTGTTGGTCCTACTGTGTGTGTGTGTGGAGAGAGAGAGGCAAATTGAGTAGTGATTGGAGAGAGATACATAAAGTAGAAATGTCCTTAAGTTTGGAGGAAAGATTAT
The DNA here is from genome assembly GCF_014176215.1 of Rousettus aegyptiacus. Classification (NCBI taxonomy): domain Eukaryota; kingdom Metazoa; phylum Chordata; class Mammalia; order Chiroptera; family Pteropodidae; genus Rousettus; species Rousettus aegyptiacus. The sequence continues at coordinate 38,199,546 of NW_023416288.1, read as the reverse complement.
ACTTGTGATGTGGGTACAGACATCACAGTCCTTGTTACTGAACCACTAATGGTACCCAGAGAGCATAATATTTACTAAGAGTCTGTGAGCTAGATGGGCTTCTGTTTTCTCCGGGTTTCGTTTGGATCCAGGGAGGCCATAGGACAAGGAAATGTCTGAAGAGCATGTACAGTTTCTCTAATAGCAATAAATATGTGTGCTTCTGAAATTCTTTCTCTACCATTTCTCTTGTTACGAATGGAAAAGGCACTTTATTTCCTTTTCCTCCAGTGATTTTTAGTGTGAGAAGTAAATTTAAGTACCTTTCCTTTGAAGAAGTCAAATATTTTCTACTGAAATTCAAATATTTTATCTCTTCCTTCAACCCAACTTACTGCACTTATTTTAGGTAGACTAGTGTCCCTAAAGGACTTTGGGAGCTAGAGGGGGGTGGGGGAGGGGCACAAATATAAACCAGGAAATTATAAGAGAGTATGGAAGGAAAGTGATTTTTTTCCTTAAAAGATGAAGCATTGAATTATTTGTAAAGTAAGAGATTTGTCTAGAGAGCAACCGTTAGTGGAGAACACCAGTTGGAATGTGTTTCCTCCGAAATCATTTTGTCTGAACTCTGTTATTCTCATTTACAATGGTGTCTTCTTCATAAAAAGCAAGATGGTTTTGATTTTATGCTAATACACATTTCTTTTAATTAAACTGTTGGGGGCATTTGGTGACCATTTCAATGCCCCTCTGCCTAGCTTAGAATTGCTTAATACTGCATAGATGTATGATATGTTTGGCACTTTAGAAGTAAGGCTAATTTTATTATAGATTTTCAATGAAAATACTTGACATTGAGAAAGTCCTTAACATTAACCAGCCTCTCAGCAGAGGTCTGTCACTCTTTAACCGACGATATTACCTCCATTCTAATTAGAATTGTGCTGCAAATTTACGGAGGCTATCAGAGTAATAATAGGATTGTCTCTTCTCTCAAGCTTTGCTTCCTGAAGGATGCCAAATGCGTTAACATTTGAACAAGTTGATAGACAAGCGGTACTGGGACAGCACTCCGACCGCTGATGCGAACCATCTCTGGGGGTAGATCCCTTTAGCTGTTTGCCATCTCCCCGTGGTGCCTAGGAGCAATTGGTCGAAAAGGAAAGAAGAATGCCACTTAGCATGCAAGCAACACGGGGTGTGAGGAAGAGAAGAAGTAATTATCTAGACTGAAATCTAACCAGGATAACTGCACCGTATATGAAAATCACCTAGATTAAAATCATTCCTCTTATAAATGGCGTACTTGGGTTTGGAAAGGCAAGGAGTATAAGCAGGAGAGGTTTGGGAGTCTGACAGTTGTTTGAAAGACAAGCTAATGTTTTTATGTTGCCAACATATGCATTTTAGAAACCTTTGAGATCTTTTATTTCTTTTTTCTTTTTTTTTTTGGTCTCATTCACTGTGCATAATCCTCATGCTGTTTCTTGCTTTGGGCACAGAGGAAATCTGAAAAAAGCCATTCAAAACCTACTCTTCCAACTATCTGGGGAATGAATTTGTTGTGTGATTTAAGGTAGTAGCTATTTTCAAAGCTAAACTAAGCAATAGTGCTTGTGGTTATCAATGAGATGATCTTCGTCGGTCTAGGGAAGGGTGTGTTAAAAAGTGTATTACCTCCTTCTCTTCATCGTGCCTTTCTTCACCCACCTCGTGTTTTTCCTGGGAACACTGCCTAATACATCACTTTAACACAAACTTTTTCCCAAAGTCCATTTCTGGGGAACGCAATCTAAGACGAACGGTATAGATGATTCAAAACTCTGGAGCCTACATGTTAAAAAATGTAATTATTGAAAACAAAAAGCTCAAATGTATAAATATTCATCACTTGGCCTTGAAGGGCTAACCATAAATATAATAATGGGAAAAATTAAATTAACAATAATTTGCATTTTAAGGAATCAAGAAGTAACAATTGAAAACCATGATCGATTCAAGACGATGGTATTAATATATTGATAAAAAAATCATAATTCTTGAAGATTGCAAGAATTCCAACAATTGATATGTTTGTATGTATAGGAGACATCTTGTAACAGTGTCGAAACATTATATAGCTGTCAGACCTCTTAACACAAAGCTGAGTTAAAAGTCTCAGTAAACCCCAACACACTTCTTATATTAATCCTTAATTAGTCACTTAGTATGTTACTAGTGATGGTCCTAATCATCTCTGAAAATTAAGTCCTATGTAACAAACTTTGCTCATCAGAATCAAAGAAAGGATTAAATATCTCATTTTGCTGAAGAGAGTACTAATGACAATACATTGATAATTATTGGTAATGTCTTTATATCTTTGTCCACAGAAATGACAGAGGAGGATTTGCAAATTAATTTCAAGAGGAATCCATAGTAATAACAATAATCTAGTAGCTACCAGTTACTGCTCGCCATTATTGTTCTGATATTCTGTATATGTTTCTAATCCTTACAACTGCCAAGTGGGTAGATTTTATCATCCCAAAAGGAAAATGGAAACACTGAGGTCTGTGGGCCTCGAATAACTTACTGTAGGTCACATACATAATACCTGTGACCTGACCTTATGTTTATGCTTGTTCTACTAAAGCACATGCATTGAATCTTTCTTTACGAGTCAGTCTTATATCCATGTCCACAGAAGAAATGAGGATATATTGACAGTATATGTTTAATGAACCAATATCACTTTATTTTCTAAGGGTTAAAGTCTAGATTATGCTAATTTATATAATTTTGCTAATCATTATGTTCTAGAAGCCACTTTGTTCTCCTTAAGAAAATTAATATAAAAGTAACCTGAATATAGTTTACAACGTACAGCTTAGAAAGAAATGTCCATTTAGTCCCTTGGTTGATGGTGACGGGAGACATTAGCAATGGACTACAGTAGGTTTGATATTTATCCCTGTCATTCTACTTCAGGGAACAAGAAAGGACATTCCGGGATTCCCTGTGATCTGACAGTATAAATGAAGCTGCTGAGTCAGCAGTTTTCTCCGAGGTGGTTTCTCAAGTAGGTTTCAAAAAATAAATGTTGACTATCCTAACCTCTGACAACAAGGTTGTTCAATACTTTCTCAATTTTCTAATATACTATAGCTCTCTGTATTCTGTTGTCCCATTTAATGTTTTTATAGGCATTAAAAAAACATTTGAAATTATTATTAGTTAATTGATTAATTTTATAAATATTGAGTAGCCATATGTACTAAGATCTGCAAATATTCTAGGGATCTGGGTATACAGAATTGAGCAAAATAGAGAAAATTACTATACTCAAGAGATATACATAATTATTAATTGTGTCATCTCTGTCTTTTGTAGAGGCTTTTGTATAGCTTTGGACACATATTCAGCACTCAGTAAATGTTTGCTAAATTACTAGAAACAGTATAAGTTTGCAGACCTTCATTTAGAGTTGTTTTTTAAATTTGAGCGAAAGTTGAGTCTTACACTCCTCTTCCATAGCCTCCTCCTCACCAAAATCCAACGTATCTATCTTCAGCCTTCCTTTGTAAACACATTTTTATTGGAAATGGTTATGGACTGACCTCTTCCTCCCCCTTATTTTAGGTGCTTATGAAGATATTGAAGGCGATATGGATACTTTAAGCATTGGAATGTTTGAACTAAATAAAATCTGAAACTTCATGATACCTGGAGTCGAGGACATTGGATGGCATGATAAAGAGGCCTCCAAACTTTAACTTAGGGGACTTGGCTTCAACTCTTTACTAGTTAGTGTCCACTTACTGGTTGTTCCGTGGAAAGTCACTTAACTCCATTGAGCCAAAATTTAGCATCTGAAAAATGTGGACAAGCCTGACTACTTGAGCTATTTACACAGGTGACTATAAGAAAAAAAAAAAAACACAAGGTAGGAAATATTGAAGCTCTTATTAATGGCTAGAATGGCACAAATGTAACAATGTCATTATGCTGTACAAAGAGCAATAAAGGGTTCAAAATGATATCTACATTTCTGAGAAGTCATTTTTCAAATTCAAGAAGGTCCAGAGTGCTAGCTATTGATTACACAACATAAATACAAACATAACCAATGGATCTTGCTTTAGACTGAAATGAAACAGACTGCTGATCATATGGGGATTTAAAAGAAAGATGGCCTTAACCAAGAATAGCTTTCCTTCTGGTGTGTCTTACTACCTGATCTTCCACTAGTAGAAAATGCTAAATCCATTGTTACTAAATAATAAAACAAATGTAGACTATGAACAAAAATAGTAGAATAAACACACATAATTTTTACAGTAAAGTGGATTTTATCACAAAGACATAAAGGGAGAGAAGTATTTATGAAATAGTAGAAATCTGAAGTCCAAAGCCCCATTACTCCATAAGAACAATAAGAACACTGGCAAATATTGTCAAAATTAGCATTTTCATAACTCTAGAAGTTAATCAATGGCTCACAATAACCCAAGAAACACGGGTTCAAGAAAAAAAATAGCTGGCTATAAATAAGAATAGTAAACTGTGTCGCATTTTAACTTATTCTAACCTCATCACCCTCTCCCCAGCTCTGTATTAACCTTAAAAGCCAGATGCATTAAAACAATGATAGCTATGAAGATGAGAAGCCCCAGCAGTTACTGGAGGAAGAAGAAAGGGTGTGAATGTCTTTTTAAAAAGCCCCATTCCTTGAGAGCTGTCACTATTCGACCTGTCTGGAAGCTCTCTGTCAAAGCCCCATTTACTAGGTTTTCCTTTATATGACCTGACTTACAGCTACTTAAGTAAGGCAAGTCATATCATCAGGGTATTTATTAAAAACAATCAATGATGATTATTTAATCTTGCAGCTGTTTGAAATAGTGAAACTAGTCAGGCAAACAAGAAGCTAGCTCATACCCATAGAAAACTTTAAGAAGTTCTGATATAATTCCTGTGGATCTTGAAGGCTGTACACATGTGCAGGACTGTGGGCAAGATGAGAAAATATTTGAGAAGACCCTAATCTCTCACCTCTGGTTGACCATGAGCATCTGTACAAGCAGGAAGTGAAGACTAAGCCGAGTTGTGAATAGTTGGAACACTGAAGGCATGCAGAAAAAGCATCAGCAAAGGGAGGGAGACTTATTTGTTCAAAGCATTTAAGGATATTTCTGTCCAATAATTAACTGACCACTAAGCTATCGGAGGTTTCAATCTCAGTGTCTAGAGACTTCAGTGGCTACAAGAAATATAGATTTTTTTCAGAATTAATCCAGAATAGTCACTTTAAAACAAACAAACAAAAAAGAAACAATAACAACAACAACAAACTACAATAAGAGCAAACCATAGGGGGATAGCTGAGATCAAGAATTGCCATATTATATTATTTAAAATGTCTACTTTAAAACAAAAAAATTATAAGACATGCAAAAAACGTGAAAGTGTGGTCCATATACAAGGGAAAAAAATAAATAAAAAATTCCTGAGGAAATACAGATGTTGGATTCACTAGACAAAAACAATAAATCAATCATTAAAAAATATATTTAAAGAATTAAAGGAAAGAATATCTAAAAATTAAAGTAGTATGTGAGAAAAATGTCTCATCAAATACAGAACACTAATAAAGATGGAAATTACAAAATAACCAAATAAAATTTTGGAGTTGAAAAGTACGATAACTAAAATTAAAAATTCAGTGCAGGAGCTCAACATTAGATTCAGGCAGGCAGAAAAAAGAATCAGCATCTATGAAAATAAGTTGGTTGAAGTGATCCAAGTTGGAAGAAAAGATAAAAACTAATGAAGAAACATGAATAGAGTCTCTGAAACCTATGGAATACCATCAAATGTAGCAACATACATAGCGGGAGTTCTAGAAAAAAGAAGAGATAAGAAAGAGGCACAGAGAATATTTCAGGAAATAGTGGCCTCAAACTTCCCAAATTTGACCAAAAAAACATTAATTTACATAACTGAAAAGCTTAATGAACTGCAGGTAGGATAAATTCAAGAATTACACATCTAGACACATGATATTCAAACTGTCAAAAGACAAAGAGTCTCAAAAGCAGCAAGAGAGAAATGACTCACCACATACAAGGGAAACTCAGTAAGATTAACAGCTAACTTCTCATCACAAACTATGAAGACCAGAAGGCTATGGGATGACATATCCAAAGTACTGAAAAAAAAAAAAAAGAATTCTATATCTAGCAAAACTATTCTTCAAAAATAAGAGACAATTCGAAATATTCCTGGATAAACAAAACTGAGAGAATTCATCACTAGAGGACCCGACCTATGAAAAAAACTAATGTAAGTCCGTTAGGTGAAGTGAAAGACCATGAGACAGTAACCCAGACCCACAGGTGTAAATAAACAGCACCAGAAAAGTAACTACATGGGTAAATACAAGCACGGTAAGAATGTATTTTAGCTTGTTATTATTTTATTCTCTTATCTGATTTAAAAGACTTCTTAATGAGGCAATAGTTGTTAAATTGGGTTAAAGAGAATTATAACATATAAAAATGTAATTTGTATGGCAATAATACCACGAAGAAGGGAGGAGAGAGTGAAAGTATATTGGAGCATATATATTATTAAAATTAAGCTGGTATTAATCCTAGCAACCAATGAAAACATAACTTAAAAAAATAATAATAAAAGAAAGAAGATAATTAAAATGGTACACTAGAAAATACCTATCTAACTTAGCAAATGTAGTAATGGAAGAATCAATAAATTTAAAAAATGATATTTAAAAATATATAAGAAAATGGCAGACATAAAACCTACCTTATCAATAATTACATTAAACTTAATTAGATTAAACATTCCAAACAAAAGAGATTGGAAAAATGGGAAAAAATATGCAACTATCTGCAGTCTATAAGAAATAAATATTTTAGATTTAAGAAGTAAATAGCTTGAAAGTAAAATTATGAAAATAAATATAACATGCAAATAATAACCAAAGAGAGATGGGCGGCTATATATTGTTATATAATGTTATGCTATATTATGTTTTGTTATGTTAATGTTAAAATAAAAATTGTTACTAAGGACAGAAAAAAGACCTTTCATAATGATAAGAGTCAATCCACCAAGAAGACAAAACAATTAAAAACACATATGTACCTAAAAACATAGACCCAAAATATATAAAACAAATTTTGACAGAAACGAAGAGAGAAATAGACAATCTGACAATAGCGGTAGAAGACTTTAGTACTTCATCTTCAGTAATGGATAGAATAACTACAAAGTGGAAGCTTTAAACTGTAAAGCAACTAGACCTTTCTGATATCTATAGAACACTCTACCCTACCAAAAAATGCACATTCTTCTCATGTGTACATGAAACACTCTTCAGGATAGACCATATGTAACACTGTAAAATAAGCCTCAATAAATTTAAAAGAGCTGGAATTATACAAAGTATGTTTTCTAACTGCAATGGAATGAAATTAGAAATCAGTTACAAGGAAATTTGGGAAATTACAAATATGTGGAAATTAAACAACACGATCCTAAATAAACAAATAAGCAAAGAAGATAATCACAGAGAAATCAGAATATGCATTAAGATGAGTAGAAACAAAAACTCTACACATCAAAATTTATGCAATGCGGCTAAAGCATTTCAAGGGAATTTTGCATCTGTAAATGACTATTTATCCAAGAAGAGTAAAAATGTATGTCTACACAAAAACTTATACATAAATGTTCAAAAGCAGCATTATTCATTATAGACAATATGTGAAAACTATCCAAATATCTACCAACTGATGAATGGATAAATAAAATGTGGCATATTTATACGCTAGAATATTATTCATCAATAAAAAAGGAATAAAGGACTCATACAAGCTACAACATAGATGAATATCAAAGATGTTATAAGTGAAAGAAGCTGGTTTCAAAAGACCACATATTGTACAATTCTATTTATGTGAACTGCCCAACATAGGCACTGAAACAAAAAGTAGATTAGCAATTGTCATAGAGTAGGAGGAGGGAGCATCAGGAATAAAGAAGTCACTGATAATGGGTATGGGGTCGACTTTGGGGGAGGGGAACGATGAAATCTTTTAATAAAATTAATGATAATGGTTGCACAACTATGAATACACTAAAATCTACTGAATTCTACATAATAAAAGGGGGAATTTTATAGTATGCAAATTATATCTCAATAAAGTTATAAAAATAAATGAAAGATGAAACAAAAAATACATAAGGGGAGACCTGAAAGGAGATGAAAACACCTAGTTTTTATAGCTACAAAGCAGATGGAGGAGAGTCACTCACTTGTTAGAGAATGTCGAATCACGATATAATGAGGACTGGTTCTATTTATAACTCAGAATCATCAAAAGATACAAGAATTCAGTGCCTTGTATCAATGTAGCAGTGACTTCTGGAACTGAAGGTAAAAGTGGACATAAAAATAAAAATAAGAGTGATTGGAAGGGAGGAGTTTGAGAAGCAGTTAGACCCTAATTTTTCCTCATCCCAAGCCTACAATAATGAATGGCTACCCACCCCCACCACAGTAAAATCATGGAAGTTTTGTTCACTGGATCTGGGAATACAGAGGATCCTTGGATCTAGTATCCAATGACCTTCTGTGAACGGCATGGCGATCATATGATAGACATGTGTACATTGAATACTGAATGTCAAAATCTTTAAACTCTTCTTGACTAGGTTCCCAGATCACTGATTACCTGATTGTTATTCTAGGCAGGACATTAGAAAAATATTCTCCATGGATCTTGACCGGTCAAAGAGAAATGATCAGTTTCTTCATTAATATCCTTGATGATATCCCAGTTGATACAATAGTTGATATTAATATTTGGAAACAATAGTCTAATGGACATAAAAGAAAACCTTTTATTTCTCTGAATTCAAAGTTCTTTCTCCACATCAACTCATATTGACAGAAATATATGATACTGGATTGTGTTATCTTTGCAAAATTTTACCCAAGTAACCTTGGTTTCATCTAAGACTTGAGTTTGGCCATCACAAGTTTCTGTCTGCCTCTGTCCATCTCTGTCTCTCTCAGTTGTCTTATATTATTGCACTATGCAGACATCTAGAGAGGGACTTGATTTTGTTGTCTTTTCATCATAGGTAGAAATACAGCCTCTCATTCACCCATCGAACAAACACATTTTGAGCTTCCAAAAGGTGTCAGGTTCTCTAGTTATCAGGGCATTCATGTTATGGTCTTTGGACTGCTAGGAAATCATAATTAGTTTACCTTACAGTTAACAAAGAGCAAATGCCATTTTTAGAAACAGTCTTATTTCTCAGAAGGCAAGGATTTATCCTATTAAAATTATCTATTAATATAATAGCAACAGTAATAGTACAACAATAATAAATACAGAACTCCCTGTAGACCAACTCTACACATTTTTCAAAGAATTTCATTTAATGAAAATAGAATATCTAAAGTTCATATCATGTTATAGTTTATAAAATAAATTTTAAATCTCGTTGGTTAATGTGACAGACCCCGACTGAGGTTGAACCTGTGTGGCTGCCATGCAGGTGGGCAAATTGCACATACTGAAGGAAACAGACCATGTCAGAGATCATTGCTGATGCCTGCACGGGCACCAGACGCAGACTGGAGCTGGCAGCGGAAGAAACCAATCAAAATCTCAGCTGCTCTGGCTCCGAGCCTCTCTCTAGCCTCTCTTCCCAGGAAGAAGAACCAGCCTCACCTCTGGCTTCAACTTTCCCAGAGATGGGTAGGAGGGGAGAATGCCAGCTCCCTCTCCAAGGTGGGAGAACAGCCAGTTATGGACCGAGGAACCCTAGTACTCAAAGCCTCTTCTAACACCAGTTTCCTTTTCGTTGAAATACCTTATTTGCTCCATGCTAATCATACAGAATGAATGTTTGCTACACAAAAAAAGAACTGGCAACTTCCTTCTAACAGATCCTGGAAAAGGAGTTGGGAAGCTGTGATTTCCTCTTGCTTTCTTCCAAGACATTGATTTTCACATTACTTCTGTATTGCCTCGGACTGATGGCAAAACACGAACTCCTTAACGGCCTAGTTCCTTAAGGTGATGTTCACTTTGAATGGTTTTATATTAGCGCTTGGCCAGTGATTAAAGGGGCCTGGAAAGGAGAAGGGGGAAAGCGGTGGGGTGGGCCTGGGGCACGCAAGAATAGAGGATAAAATGTGAGATAAAGAGCATCTGAAATGTATCCACTTTGCTCCCCTTCCTCCTTCTTCGGGGGCTTTTATCAACCACCTTGGCCACACCCTCCCTCCCTCCCATAATCACCTCTCCACACACAAAATGTCCTGTGAGAGGCCAATTTTCTAATCCCCTTCCAAAACAACCTCTCAGGGTAAAATAAAATAAAGGAATCTTGGTTGCATATCTGATATAAAGTATCCTCTGAAAAACCCTTAAAACACATCTCTTGTTAAATAAATTAATTTTTATAAAGAGCATGAAGAAGCATGCTCCTGTTTATTTTATACCTAGCATAGTTCTGTGGGGGTTTTAATTATCATCATCATCATCTTTATCTTTTATTATTATTATTATTAAGCCTGAATTTTAATAAACTCAACCCACAGTAAAATAATAAACTTTGGTTTGCTCCCTTTTTTGGTGAGGAGTATTTCAACTATATTAATAGACTTTAATTTTAATATTCCCTTAGAAATATGGCAGGGTTTTCTTTGTTGAACTATATATCTACTTCTATCTACATATTTGTATTAAGGTGGAATCTTGACTATTCTAACATAATAACATTACGATTCTTGCTAGGTCAAGAGAAGAGTGTTTTAGCAAGAATAAAAACTGTGGGATCAGACATATTTGGGAATCCTAACTCAATCACTCAGTAACTAGGTTACTTTGATTTACTTAAACTCTCTGAGAGTCGGTTCTCTCATCTGTAAAATAGAAGTAAAATCCATTTACTCCTTTGGTTGTTTTGAGGATGAAATAAAAATACGGAGTGCCTTGTTTAGTGCCTGAAACCCAGGAATCTCAGGATAGGTTTATTCCCGCTTCTCAAACCCATCCTTCATGCCGACCCCTCTGTGGATGTGATGCCAATCCCTGGCCGAAAGATGGCAAAATGCCGTACACAAAGAATCCTTAAAGGAAGTAATTATTTAGTTAGGGACATATGTTTCATGCCAGCTAACTGTAACTCAAGGCAAACTGCATTAGGGCCTATGCTAAAGTCCTATCAAAATTTATGGGCGCACTGAAGAAGGAATTCGAGGAATAGGGTTCTTGGAGGAGATGACAGAAGAGATAATGACTGAGCTGCGACCTTGAAGGATGGCTTTTGGCAGGTGAAAGGAGACTGGAAGAGGATTCCATGAACAGGCAGCAATATCCTCACAGAGCTGTAAAAGTGGGTGGGGGAGGGTGCTGGGGAATGCCGAGCAACCCGATCCATACAGCATTTAGGCTGTGGGAGAGAAAGGGAGGTGGTCAGGGTGGACTGAGGCCAAAACGGCATTGACCTTGAATTCAGTCCTAAGGAGATTTACATTCATAGACAATGAATAGAAATGATTAAAAAAAAAAAAAAAAACACGAGCAAACCCTGCAGCATCCTTATGGACGTGAAAGCTCCCGAACAAGTGTAGGGTTTATATCTATAAAACTTAGCGTCGAGCAACTGCCCCCTTCATTCGACAGTGGATAATACCAGGCTTCACACTATTGGAACATACTCAGTCAATTAAGAGAAGTACTGGTTGCCGGCTGCAAAATATCCCCATGGTGCCAAAATGTCTGCGGAGTGGGTGGGGAGGGGGAGGGAAGGTGTGATAATTAAAAGAATTGTTACTTGCGATGTCACAGGAGCCGATGTGTTAACTCCGCATGCTGGGAAGCTCGAGTGCTCCCAGCTGCCACGGGGAGGGAGGCTGTGGTTTGATCCCTGGCACCACTCGTTGGGACAAGATGAATCACAAATGTGTTAATAGTGAGGTTCTATGTCATAATGTGCCAGATGGAGGTGGTTACATCTCTGATTGATTGCCTCCTGGCCAAGACAGGGGTTTTCCAGAAGGCGAATGTCTCCAAATTGGCATTGTAGCTCTAGGGATGAGCAGGTCTTTATTTTGGTCAACATGGACCTGACATCCTCGACTTTATGAAGTGTGGCTACTTCCAAGAAACGGGCAGCCGGAAATGGCACAGAGTGAAGACCAATGGGCTGAGGGTGTGAAATAGGGAAGACACAATTTTGTGCTGGACAGAGCTCTAGCTTAGCCAGGCTGTTCACAAATCTACGGACGTACTGAAAATTAGGGGGCAGGTGGGGAGCTGCAGTAGAACCCTGCTTGTGAACAAATTAAATAACTAGAGAGAAAGAGAGAGAGAAAAAAAAGAAAAAAAAAGAAAAGAAGAGAAAGAGCAGGAAGGAAACGCTTCCCAGCCTCAGACACCAAATCCCCATAGCAAATGAGTCGGATGCCAAACCGAGGCCACCAGGCGGAACTACAGAGCAGAGCACTGAGGGGTGACCTTCCCGCCAGTTCCCCTCCATCACCCCAACTGCAACCGCCCAGCCCTTTGTTGTGGTTGTTTTTTCTTCCCCCCAGTGCAAGCTTCCAACTGTAAACAGCCAACTACAAGGGCAATAACTGTGGCGTCCTACTGGGAACTAACGCAGCCTCTCCTGCAGGCGTGGGGTCCTAATACAGGACAGTGAATAAAGCTTCATTACAGAACAATGGAGTTAGCTGCCAGAGCCTACAGATTTGAATAAACAACAAATAAGCAACATCTGCTCCAGCATATGTGTATGGTAAAAAAAAAAGTCACAAAATAAAAGAATTTGTAAATGCCAAAAGCAACACTAAACTGCCAATGCTACTGTAGAGTGAATTTTTAATTGCACATGCAAAGAGGCAGGCTGTGGGTATTAGTCTCACATATGTCTTCTTGCTGCCAACCTGGGAGTATAGATGAATTTAATTAAATAAGGATTATCCCTTCTCCCCAGTACAATTACTTATTTATAACAATGATAAAATTGCCTAATAAAAAAAAAATTGTAATATTTCAAAACAAGCCCAGAAAACACACCCTGCTTTCCGTGTAAGTCGTTCAGGGCTGTTTGAGCTTGAGTGTGTCTTTTAAAATTAAGTCTTCGCCTATTGCCAAAAAAACAAACAAAAAAAACCAGACAACAACCCTTATCATAAAGCCTGCCGCAGTTAAACAGCCGGGGACGGCATTATGGAGAAATATAAAGAAGACACAGAGCAGCACGGGAATTGGCTTTCGTGGGGTGTGCAGAAAATTAAGCAATTGGACTCAAAATGAGGCCAGGCGACCGAGCCAAGGGGCAGGGCCACTGAGACTTGTGCTCCACCAGCGTCCTGGTCCTAATCTGTCTCGTGAACAGGCAGTCAACAGCGAACGGTTCATTTTTGGCTATCGTTCCCGTGTGCGAGTTCCCTGAAAACAAATAACAGTACCCAAACCAAACGACTAAAAGGACGGGCACTCCGTCCCCTTTTCTCAGTGCCCGCGGAGTCCATTTTTACCTCCAAGTTAGCGACCCACTTCGGCAGGTAATAGTCCACGTATGACACCGTAGATGGCAAAGTGGATTCACGTGTGCGAGGTTGGTACAGAAATCAGTATCTTCTGAGTCTTGTGATCTAAGTTTTTTTTTTTAATCTGAGCAATTTTGTTGTTTTAATAGCTTTTCTGCACTAGAAGTGAAAGCGAGCACTAAGAACTTATGACCTGGAGTATTTTCTCAAGGTTAATTCAGAAGGCAACCAGAAACGAAGGACAGTCAGGGGCTCTGAGGTTTGTGGCCATGGGCAGTTACGCAATCATCACTCTACCCCAGTTTCCTCATCTGTGCAATGGGAACGATGGAAGCATCTATCTCTAAGGGAGGATTCGATGAATTCATACTTCTAAAGTGCCTAGAACAGAGTAAGCACTCAAAAGTTGCCAAGAATTTAAAGGAATGCTTTAATTTAGCAAGGCCCTCGAGTCTGTGCATGACTCTTTCCTGGATGATAGCAGCTTTCGATTCATCCTGTCTTTTTCTTCATGACACTTAACCACACTCTAATTCGATAATTAATTGTTTTCTCCTAATTCTGACAAGCTCCATGAAGCTAGGTTCTGTATTGCTTCCATTTGTATTGCCAGCACCTAGAACACGTTTTTGTAGGTACAAGTGCTCACTAAATATTTATTGAATGAATGAATTCAGTATGGAAGGAAGACTAGATTTGAATTCAAAAGATCCTGGCTTCCTTTTGTTACTGAATTTGTTGATGTCTTATCTCTAAAAAGGAAAGAATAGTGTTACATTAAGTCGTGTGACTAAAAACGCTTGAGACACTAAAGATCTGTGTTGATGTAAACTGTTAATTAACAATGACCTGCTCTCTAATAATAATTGTAATTGATTGGAATATACAATTAACAACAAAGTCAATGTATATTCAGGCATACTAGCTTTTTGAGAATTGCTAGAATGTGTGCAAAACCAAAGTAAATGAAGTCTACATTACTTAGGACCAAATGCAACGTGCAAAAATAAGATGCTCATTCATAGATTTGAAAGGAAGATACAAATTAGATACAGTCCTAATTTACAAATATTGACATGCCTGCCAGCAAAATCATTAAAAATACCACATACTATATTTTAAGGTAGTCATTATAATCTGCCCACAATGTGTTAACTGTTTCAAGGTTAAATCGTCATAAGTTAATTAGAATAAAAACTCTCCTGGCTAAGACAAGAGAAGCCCAGATGGTGGCATGACCAACATGGAGAAGTGGCAAGTTAGTATGAGGTCTCAGAAGGGTCAGGCACTGAGCTAGGCCTGGGATGTCAGGTAAATAAGATGATTCCTGCCCACAAGCAGAACACCATTTAGCATAAGAGAGCAAACAGTTACAGTTTCTCCAGACAGTTCTGTAGAGGTGACGTTTACTAAGCAAAGTGATAGCATATGTTTAGAGGTTGCGGGTAAGAGAAAATAAAGGAAGGAGAACAGAGAAGAGACTGGAATTTGTCTGCTAGAGAAAGGAGAAGGGTCCATTTTTGACGTCCTTATAAATTAGTATACGAGCCCCTTTGAGATAACACAGAAAGGAGAGAGATCATGTGAGAATGAAGGTGGGAAATTGAAAGAGAATGAACAGACTCTAGTTGAGTGGTAGCTGCTGAGGAAAAACACCAACCAGGAGATAAGGTATAAGAGGGATCGCTTCAGAGTCACCTTTTCCAAATCTGCTTTGGAGTAAAAATCCTATTAGCAAAGTCTTAATACTTTAGCTCTCACTAAATCCCTGAAGACACTCGAATTGTAAAAATCAACATTTAGGATTATTTTTGTTGCGTGATTGTTCTGTTGCGGAAATTAAAAAACGGAGATAAGCAAAGGAAGGAAAAACCAGATGCAATTCTATCACCTAGGGAATGTCACGTCAACACTGCGATCTCTCTCTCTCCCCCTCTCTGTCTCTGTATTGATCGACATATTTGCGTGTGTGTGTGTGTGTGTGCGTGTATGTGTGTTTGTATGTGTTTATGTCTGCATGTGTGTGTGGAAGTGTAAGGTTACATACTTGTTTTGAAATTTTAAATTTGTACAATATAGAAAGTAAAAAGAAGAAAAAAATACTACCTAAACTCATCACCGTACTATTAACTGTGGTTTATCTCATACACAATTTTTATGTGTATTCTATAGATTATATACATAATTTTATATCTAAGTGAACTAATTATTTTCCTGTAGGAATGTACACTTTGTTTTATAACTTGTTTTTACCTTTTAACTCTAAGTTTTTAACCACTGTAGTATGAAATACCAGTATATTCTCATTTTTAACAACCACCCGATATCCCATTGTAGGTAGCATTATTTACTTAAACACACTCCTCTACATTGGATATTTAGACTAGTTCTCATTTTCCGCACCTCTTTATAATTGCCTTAGGATAACTTTCCAGAGGGTATACATAGGTCAGAAGGTAAGTTTAAATGCACACATCATTATACTGCCTTCAAAAAGCAATCTGTATTATTGACAACATGAGATTATTTCATCTTTTAAGCCTCCAACAATTTAATAACTCATCTGTCTATTTTAGTGTAATTTAAATTTGTATTTCTTAGATTACTACTGAGGTTGAAAATTGCTTCATTTATGGTATCTTATTGAGGAATATTCCTATTTACACCTTTGTTTTTTGTTAAATTTTCTCACATTGGGAGACAGTTCAAATACATAAAAAATATCGAAAATAGCACAAGACATATCTATTCCTTGTAACCATCCACCAGCTCTATTAAAATGTAATATTTTACCATAGTTCAGATCTTTTTTAAGAGTAGAAGCCTTGGGTTTATTTCATCTCGATCTCACTTTCTTCTCTTTTCCATCCTCTTGGAGTTAGCCAGGATCCTGAATTTGGTGTTAATATTTTCTCTTGAATATTTTTGTACTTTTACTTTGTATATGGATTATTAATACGCAGCAAATATTGCTAAGGCTTCTATGTAAGGCTCTTATATATTGTATGTACCCAACTGTAAATTGTTCACCCTCACGTTATATCTGATATAATATTTATCTGCATTTAAATCACCATTATTTTATTGGAAAAATTTTGTGTCTGTATTTATAAGTAAAATTTATCAACTTTGTGAGCCATTTTAGTTGTATTTTGATATTAAGTTTTTCAAAAATCTAAAAGGAACTGGAAAGATTTACAAACGTTTACATTATTTGGAAGATTTATATAGAAGATCAATTATATTTGAAGAACTGAAAGACTCAGGTTATATAACAATTTCATTTTTTTGTTGTTTTTGTTGGTTATTGTTTTTCTTAGAGTTTTTGTAAACTTAATTTTTATTTGTTTCTCCCACTATGGTGTTTGTTTATTTAGCTTTTCTGTTATGTTATTTTGTTAATTTTTTTGGTTTTAAATATATATGGATACATAAATATTGGTACTATAATACCAATATGAGATTTGGTAATCTAAATGTGTATTTTAAATTATCATCCACATTAATTTCTCTGGTTGTAATTGCACTAGTTGAACTGAGTTTCCTTTATAATTTAAAAATAAATTTTGCATATTATATAATTTATTTTCTATATAAGTGGTTATATGTATGTCTTCAATTTTACTTTGCTTATATAATTTTATTCGTGTTCATTTCTCTTTCATTATTAGACAGCTTTGTCTTTTTTCTACATTCACAAGAACACTACTACTTAAATTTTATTCATCAAATCACTTGTTTTCTGCTTCCCAGATTATTAATTTTCACTTCTTTATTAATCTCTGTCCTTTAATGATGATTTTTATGATTTTTTGAGTTAAATACTTAGGTTTTTTTGTTTGATAATGAAAGCACTTAATGCTATGAATTTGCCTCAGATTGTTGCTTCTGTTCCAATTCTTCAATTTTATATGAAATGTTCATTATTATTCAAGAGAGCCACACTTAGAGTCTTAACAGCATATTCTGCACTTTTCTTTAGGGTGGAGGACTCAATTCCCAAGTCCTGGAATTGGTATTTTGTTTTGTTTGCTTTGAGGAGGGAAGCGCTATTAATATTTTAATATTGAATTCAAATATTACTGTACTGCTATCTATGGCAAAGTGACAAACATATACATTATGTGTGAGAGTGTATGTGCATGTGTGTGTGTGTGTGTAAGAAATCAATAATCTCTTCATTTATAAATTATTTGATATTTTAATAAAGATATTAATAATATTAATATCTTTTTTATCACTTTTTGTTATTTCATGCTTGACCTGTAAAAGATAAGGGGAATATTACAGTCTCCTAATTTGGAGGGAGATGTTGATCAAAGGATACAAAGCTGCAGTTATATAGGATGAGAGGTCTAGAGATCTAAGGTACAGCATGATAGCTACAATAAATAATACTTCTTGAACACTGGAAATTTCCTAAAGGAGATTTCAGGTTCACCCATTACATATACAGAAAGGTAATTATGTGAAAAGATGATATGTCAATCAATTTGGTTATAGTAATTATTTCACTTCATATATGTACATCATACCATCATGTTCTACATCTTAAATATGTATAATTTTTATTAAAAAATTTTTAAATTAAAAATCACAAATGTTTTGGACTGGTTGTTATGGGAAATGGAGCAGGGAATTAACAAAACAAAATTTCCCATTTTTATTGTGTCAATTTCCTATAGTATTGCCAGAATTTTTTGCTAAGTAGTGTTATGAAAATAACATATGTACATGGTTACGAAAGAAAAGTAAAAGATACCAATTAATTTAAAGCATGTGAGTTCCCCGTCTGTTAAGGTACCGCCATTATATGTTCTTTCTGAAGCGTTCTGTGCATACTTCCCCCTCAATAGAAGTAGATACACTGCTTCAATACAAAGAGGAATCTTTTATCCCCTTGTTTAACAATTGTATATCTCAGACATTTCCATGTCAACACATACACATCTGCCTCGTTTTTTGAAAATAATGTCTAAATCCATTTTAATATAAAGACGTAAATAATTGCTTAGAGCAAACGTATTTTGGGGCACGTAAGCTGCCTCTCGTTATTTGTTATTATAAACATTCTTGCAGTAAAAATCTTTGTGTGCATGTCTGAGTCTATTGGTAACCCCGATTCTAGAACTATAATAGTTTCATTAAAATTGCATACATTTAAAATTGTGTGACACAGACAAATTATACTTTAAGTAATTGTGACAATTTAACTTCTAATTAACAGTGGCGAATGTATGTTTTACATTTTTATTATCATCGGAGATCATTCAGTCTTTAAATATTTGTTAATATGATAGGTGAAACACGTTATCATTATTATTTAAATTTGCATTTCTTTAGTTACAGGAGACATTGATTATGTTTTACCATTTTTATGGAGTTTGTATATTCCTCCTTGGACTGCCTCTGTATTTCCTTTCATTAATCTAATAGATCTGTTGTCGCTTTTCTCATTGATAATGTAGGGGCTTTTACATATTTATAAAATCAGACTTTATGTATTAAACATTAATTACTTGGTATGTAATGATTTATAATTGTTAAACTTTAAATGAGGTTTATAATTTTGATTAATTTTTAAAAGTCTTCTTTTTGCTTTAATGTTTTCTTTATCAAACAAAAAAATCTAAGTATACCTTGAGGCATACTTCATTAAGTTTTACTATTATAAGCCCTGAGCATCTTTATATATTTTTATTCTATTTCCAACATTTTACAAAACTTTGTTGTAATAAAATAGGATTTAAGCAAATAATTATTATAAATTTTATTTTTTATTTCAAGTTATGTCGTAATATTTTATTTCTTTCAAAAGTTTTAATGATAATTAACTAACTTTTGCTGTATTTTTTTTTTACTTGAGCTTGCCTTTTCCATACTTTATTTTAATTATTCTAGAGTATTTTGAGTAACATCTTATTCAATCAGGACATTGTCTTGAATGGGTGGTAAGGAATATACTTTAGGAGTCCTCCTTTGAGTGTGAATTTACGCTGCTCTTGTATGTAGAGGAGATGGATGGATATAAAACCATTGGTTCATATTTTTCCACTTCTAAATTATGTGTTTTTTAGTTTACTCCCATCTGCATATTTTTGTTGCAATATTTATTTAATCAAAGTAGTACATACACTTTATAAAGTAAAGTATTACATACACAGTAAAAATAAATTTTTCAAAGGTAAAAAATGCTTTTAAACTTTTTGATTTGTGATTCTTCTGGTTATATAGTTTACTTCTAAATAATATGCTTTCATCTCCATTTTTTTACTTATTAATAATATATTATTGAGTGTTTACCATGTTCCACCCTTCTAATCTCCTTACACGAATTACTCTATAAATTATATTGCTAGTATTTTACATATGAAAAAAATTGAGTCATGGAAATATTGACTAATTTGCTCTAGATTAGCTTTTATAGGCAGTGAAACTCACCAGGAGTTCGATGTAGGTCTATCTGATTCCTTTATGAAAGACAAGTTTAGCTAATTTAAACTGCTATTCCAATCTTTTTGTCATCTGTGTATGTACGTATGTATATATGTATGGATGTGCGTGTATGGCTGTATCTGTTATCTATCTATCTATCTATCTATCTATCTATCTATCTATCTATCTATCAATTTCTATCATCACCATCATTTACCTATGTAACATCCATCTATCTCATCTATCATCTATCTAATCTATCCAATCTGAACTTTTCTCTAAGCCCATCAGCTTTCATCAGTATTTACCTTCCTGCTAAGGTAAAGACATTAGTGTCCTGTGTTGAATACTTTCTAATTGTTTCTCCAGAGACACTTTCTCTTCCACCAGTTCTGTGTTTTTGTCTCACATGGACTAAACAATGAGCTTCCGCGATCTCAGCTTCAGCTTGAGTCTGGCCACTGGAGACTGGAGGAGAGGAAGAAAGGGAGGTCGGTGTATCCACTTCCCCACCTGCCTCCACGGCGTGGCTGCCTCCCTCTGCAGACCGCAGCCTTCCATACGGCTATCCACTCCAGGTTGGAGCCACTGCTCCCTCCTCTGCCCTCATAACCCTAAGAGTGGTCATTTGCCCCTGATGTTTCTGAAGCGAGGATTGGCGCCATCCATTGCTGGTCTTGCTACAGCTTGCTCATGCTTTTGCGGAAACCACTGCTCCGTCACCCGGGTTGGTGCCGTCTGTTTGCTTTTCGGAGGAAGTCCCTATCCTTCCCCTGCCTTCTTCAGACTTCCCATCTACCGCTTCTCAACAGTTGTATTTCTACCTTCGAAATGTCCACTTTGATAACATTTCCAATAAGTCTCCCTGTTTGTCTCTTTGTTGACATTTTCAAAGCTGAAAATCAGTTGACCACATTTACACGTCATGGCTGTGTAAATATAACTCGCCACAAGGCCACTAGTTTGGTTAGATGGCTTTTCCTTTTCTTCACATCCACGGTCATCAAATGGCATTAGATACCAGTAATTTTAAGACTCACATTATTTATGTACTACTAAAAAAGGAACGAACAAAACCTCTGCCGATTAAAATCCGACCTGCCATCGATTGTAGCATGTCTCCTGATTTCAAGAAAAATGTTCTTTTTCTAGTTGGTGAAATATAGTGGTCAACTCCTCTTGTGTTTCTGGCCAGTTCTTGCGAAGTTTTCAACCTGGAGTCACATGCCATTCCACGGCCCACATTTTTATTCTCTTTCATGAGACATGTGTCTTCCAACTGCAGGGGAGTCCTTTCAGAGTTGTGTGGTGCAGTGTTTAAGGGTGCAGGCTCTGGTGCTAGGTGGCCTGAACTTGAATCCTGGAACCACTTTACTCTCTGTGAGACTATGGGAAGTATTTACCTCTCCACGTTTCAGTTTCCTCATCTCATAATTAGGGATAATAATAGTGGCTGCCTGAAAGGTTTGTCTCGAAGATTAAATGATGTAATGCATGTGAAGCATTCTCACACTCTGACTGTTTGTTAACTATAGTGAGGTTGCTCCACGAGTGGTCTCCTTAAGGCCTCTTACTGCTTCGGGGTAAAGCTAGCACCGTGAATCCTCCTCTAAGTGGTGGAAGGGGAGAGCAGATGGGCCTTCGTAGTCACGAAGCTTCTTCAATATTTTCTTTCTCTCTGCAACGTGTCTCTTCTTTATATACACAATGACAGGCTGAAAAGGTTCAAGACTTGTGAAACTGGGTCCTACAATTTCCTTCGAAAAGTTGCATATAACGATTTGTCACACATTGACTTTGTATCTGATATTTATCTTTGTTAGAACCTCAGTCAAAACTAAGATGCAAAGACTCTAACTCTAACCACCTGTTACATCTATGTAATATTCCTTGAATCTGTCTTCCTTGACATTTCGCTTATTATATTCATTTCTTTTTCCGCTCAATTTTAAAATAATGTCTCGTACCTCTCCTACTTCGACAATCTAGTTATTTTCCTGAAGTAGTTAATCTGTCACTTACTGTCTTCATTGTATTTTTTGAATCATATTTTAATTTTCCTGTTAGCATTTTGCTACACATCTGCAACTTTTTTTGGTGGTTGCATCATAACCTTAATTTTTCAGTCTACTTAAATTTAACATTGTACCACTTCATGTAAAATGGAGAAGCCTTAGAGCTGTGTTGGTCCATTACCAACCTCTCCATTCTCCATGTTATAACTGTTATATGCGTTACATTGACATATGGTATAAACACCACAATTCGCCGTCCATATTTAGTTGGAAGAACTTCTTGTAACACTGTTTGCAGAGCAGGTATGCTCATAATGTCATCTTAGTTTCCTTTTATCTAAAAATGTCTTTATCTCATGCTCAGCCTTGAAAGGTTACTTTTACTGCATATAGACTCCAGTTCACAGTAGCTATTTTATAGTCTCTTTGTTTCCAATGAGGAGTCTTCGGTCATTCAAATCTTTATTCCCTTTATGCAATATGTCATTTTCCTGAACGTGCTTTGAATATTTTCTTTTTATCTTTGATTTTTATCAGTTTGATCTTGACATCATCTAAGTATAGTTGTATTTATCCTATTTGGAAATTGCTGACCTTATTGAATCTGTAAATGTAAATCTTTGAACAAAATTGGAAAATTTTCCACCATTGCTTCTTCAAAATTTTTTTTGCACAATTCTTTCTATCTTTTCCTTTCTTGACTACAACTGCATGTATATTTGACCTTTTGATATTGTCTCACAGGTTCTCAAACTCAGATAATTTTTAAATATACATTTTTAATGTCTCTTTTCCCCTGTACTTCAGATTGTTGTATAATTTCTTTTGATATATATTAAAGTTCGTCAAGTCTTTCTTTTTCCACTTTATATCTGCTAGTTAGCACATTCAATAAATTTCATGTTTCAGAAATTATAGCTTTCATTTATAGAATTTCCATTTCATTCTTTATTATAACTTCTATTTTGTTTTTGAGATTTTCTATTGTTTGATTCATTGCGAGCATATTTTACTTTATATCCTTTAGCATGATTATAATAAGCTCTTTAAGATACTGATCTACTGATTCCAACATCTGGGTTTTCTCAAGGTTTGTCTCCATTAATTGTCTTTTTCTTGAGCATAGGTTGTATTTCCTTATTTCCTCATATGTCCAATAGCAAGCAAGAAAACTGGTTGGACTCAAACTCCAATTTGAAATATTAATTTGTTTCTTTTAGCCTTAACTGAGATTCTTGAAGTCTTCCCAAGAATATATAGTTAAAGAATTGGCTAGATTTGGGTAGGTTTCGTACTCAGATTGAGAATTTTCTACTCTGGCTCTCTCCTTTCTGAGACTTCTTGCCTCACTTTCCAACTGTTATTATTGGCCCAAACTGTCTTCTGATTCTCCTAACTAGTAAGACTGTTGATTCCTATAATTTTTTTTGAGACTGGTGTTAATTAGAGTCTGTCACCAGGCTAAACGACTTTTAGAAAATGGGAAATTCATCCAGTGCCATTCCTTCTTTCCAAGTGTTGAAACCTTCTCCACTATCTGCCTACTTTTGTTCACTCTTCAGGGACTTTAGATAGGAGTTTTTTAAATATTTTACCCAGAGTTTATAGTTATCTGTGGGAGGGTTGGTCTGTTAGGGGTTACTTCATCATTATCAGAAGCGAAAGCAGACATTGTGTATTTTACATGAAAGAAATGTTTATTCATTGACCATTCTTACATAGATGCAATGTCTTCATACATCTCACTGAGGCCGTCTAATGATTTTTTGTAGTCATTCATTTATAGGTAAGCCTTTCTTCTGAATAGCCTTTGATTGTGAACTGCTAGATCTTATAATGATTTGCTGTGTGTGCTGATTTTACAAGGAGACAGGGAAGGTATGTCCTGTCCAATTTCAGAGGGATAAGAGATTCTTTTAGAAATTATTAACTTAATGTGTAAGTAAGTTCAGCAGTGGACTTGTCTCTTTAATCCCTAGGCGACCTCTTCCTATAGAAGTGTCTGCAGCCTCACCCATGGTGTATCCCACACCCACAATAAATTCCTCAAGGATTCTGGAATATGGATGACTGAATCACTCCACCCCCTTTTCAAGAGCACTGTCATGTACTTCCTTCTTACATTTATAGTCCTTTGCCATTTCAGTGTAATTTTTCAGGGGTTAAGGGGAGATGGTATATTCGTGGTCTTGGGTACCCATCTTTTATAAGAAGTGATTTTACTCAAATCTACTTAAGAAAATGCTTAAATATACCTTCCCTGCTAATATTCAGAGAATTGCGCATGAGTAGATAAAACACGGTCTTTAAAATGTCTTAACTAAGTTTTAAAGGTATCTGAAGAGTTTGCCACATGCCTTCATCTATTTGTGTCGACACGTGTGGCTCAAAACCACAGTTTTTATCTCTCATCGTTCTTTCCGTAGGTTGACTCAGCTCAGTTATGTGGTTGTCGCTTAGAATTTCTCACGCCGTTGACGTCAGATGGCATCTGGACTGGAGTCGTCCGAAAGGAGGACTGGACCGGACATCCGAAATGGCCTGTTCACACGAGAGCGCGTTCAGGTTGTGCACCGGGGCGCCTGCACGTGGCATCCACACGTGGCGTGCGCCTTCCACAAGGCGAGGGCTGGGTTCTCGGAGCAAACATTGCGAGAGCCAGGAAGCACACAGGCGAGTGGTGGGCGAGGCTCCGGAAGTAGCACGGCATCACTTCTGCCATATTTTATTGGTCAAAACGGTCCGTGTGCCTTTATCTTTTGAATTTTTTAAACTTTGAGTCAAAAATTTATTTACATATAATTATATGTCATTCATTCATATTAAATGTCAAAAAAATAATTTCCCCTTTCTCCATTAATTGAGCCGAAATTTATTTATTATTTTCTGTCCTCTTGTTTTTTGGGTCAGCAACATTTTTTTTTTTTTAGTTTTTATTATGGGGACATTGTTTTTTTTTTTTTTTTTTTTTTTGAAAATAATACAATCCCATTTGTTTTAACTGTAATTCAGATTTTCTTTATTAGGCTAATCTTCACCCATCTTACTATGCTCTTTAAATTTGAGATTAAATGTAGACTAGTAATCTTGCCTAACTTCCCGAATCATTTTTTGGAATGATTGGGGTGACTAACATGATATCAGCAAACCTCTTAATTAAATGTCAAGGAAAGCAGATTCTATTGGCAAGGGGACCTCCAGCTTCATCGAGAAGCATTCAACTAAATGGAAAACAGATGCTTATTTTTGTCTTATAAACCTCAATGCAGGTTATGTGATAATTACTTCGAAGAGCAGGATAACAATTTATGTAATCAGCAGGACCCCATAATTACTAATGCATAATTTCTAAACAGCATTTAGCAAAATGAGGCCCATATACATATTTAGTAATGAAAAAGATGTGTTTGACACCACACTAAATTAAATTAAAAATTTGCATATTTTCTTCCAGGAAATGTACTAGCTTCAGCTGCTTTATTTTGCTTCACTAATCCCTGTCTAGTTTTAGCTCTGTTATAGGATTATGGAGATGCTGAATCACAGTGATGGCTGAATAGGGGCATAAGAACCATGAGTACAGAAAGACTTCCTTCTCTTTTGTCTGGAATAATTTAAGATCATTCTAAGAGATGATTTGGAAAGTTACATCTCTGTAACTTTTTTTCACTGAGAGTTTAATATGAAGGTCATTCAATCATTTAATTTAGAATATAAGTGCTGACGGAGAACTTAAAAATTATCTGTACTTATCTCTTTATAACAGGTAAAAAAAAAAAAAAACCCGAGGCCTCAAAAAATAATATGACTTGTGCAACATCAAGCAGTTGGCAGTAGAAGTAAGAAAGTATTCAACCAATTATCCCCAGTCCTGTGCAAAATCCATTCCACTATCCTGGTCAGATTATATAACGTCAGACAAACTACTTTACTACATTAGCCCCAGTGATACTAAACATCGCTGTATTAAGTATTTTGAAATTTACATGTATAGTTGCATTGCTAGTTAGGTTTTTAATAGCAGTAGTCAGAAATAGTAATAGTAGTAGTAGATAGTAGTTGTAAGTAGGTATGGCATCACCTAGCAATACTTTAAGTTCTACATATTGAGAAAGTTGAGTAGCAGTTACTTGCATTCTCTTTTTGACAGACCATTGATGAAATCGCATATCTTGATGAATTCTTACCTTCGGTTCCTGAACTCAGGTCAAGAGGATTACCAATCTCTTCTTCAAAGCTCTGGACCTGAGACATCAAAATGCATCGATCTTATTATAAATGTTTTCATAATAAATATACTTCATTTATTTAATTAACATACAATAAGTGCCTGCTGGTTACTGCTAGGAGGATTAAACATGACTTCCAAACTCAAACAGCGTATGGTCTGCTGCAGTCAAGTGGCACGTACAAGGCACCCAAAATATATATTCAAAGAGCTAAAGGGGGTCAGGAGAACGCATGGGAAGATCACTTCTGGGTAAGAGGAAGAGAGGCCCTGTCTGGAACATACGGCATTTGCACTAAAATAATAATGTTATTATTATTTTTGTAGTTTTTTTTTTTTTTTTAATTTCAAAGAGCTTTAAATATATTTGGAGAAAGTGAGCTTTTCCCCACATTTAACTTTAGCTCTCTAAGGGTTTATTTATGACTCGGTTAATTTATGGAGAGCAGTTCAAAAAATTCCTCACTCAGTTGCTCTATAAAGCTTAGATAGCTCAAAGAAAATTTGATTTTCAAATTGATAAAGCAGAATTTATTTTTAAAACTCTTTTAAAAAATTAATAAATACTCCTCTAGAGATAAGAATAAAATATTTCTTTAACAATAATAACATTGTTTACTATAGAAACTTAATACATATAAAAATTTTTTAAAGGTAGAAAAACAGTTACTGTTACTATTTGAGTTTGTCTTTGCAGGTTTTTAAAATACATTTATTCCGGATATAGCTGTGTAGTCAAATTTTTTCACTCAAAATTGAGGAGAATCTTTTTTTCCTACATCATAAAATTTATTTAAAACCACCACCTTTAATGGACTGCATGATAGGCCATATTTTAAAGTTATATTAATTGACGTAATGATTTTCCCAATGTTGGAATGTTTTCTAAATTTTGCAAATGGAAATAATGCTGAGATGATTATCCTTGTACATTAATCTATTTCTACATCATATTATTTATTTGAGACTGTTATTTGAACATTGAAAGCTGAGTCAGAGGACATATGCATTTTAAACATTTTGGTACAAGTAACCTTTAACCCAGGAAAAATGTAGGAATATGAGCATATAGCTCAGAAATGTACGAAGAAATATTTATACTCTCCTTTTAATCTTTTATCTTTTCTTCAAAGAAGTTACTTTATACTTGTAATTAGATATATTTCTTAAGTTTATTTTTAGTGGTTTTGTAACTGAAAACACTGTGTATCACATAAATTTACAAATATAATAGGAATATTATCTTGCTATGACTGTTATCATGGAGAAAAATCCAGTTAATGCAATGTAGAGTATATTCGTCTTTTGAAAAAAAAAAAAAGTCCCAACAATTAAAAATGGAAACCAGGCATATTCCTGGGTTATTCTACCTGAGCCAAAATTAATAAATTAAAAAAAATAAAACTAAAGAAATGATTATAACGTTTAAAACATTTCCCACCTAATCAAGATGCCGATTGGTAATGTTTAATAACATTACCAACTCTTACATATGATTCTAGAGCAGATTCCTATATGCAAGTGAGACGGAGGGCTAAATATGTTTTATTGTGGGCATGAAGAAGCATTCTACCTCGAGTGTACTACTGCAGAAGTTTCGTAAACATTAAATTCTCGTAATATATTTGGGGAGTAAAAAAGAAACACACTTTATCTTACTAAGTAAAATTAAATACAAAAATATGTTGATTTTTGCATGAAAAATCTATGTGCAGTTTTGCTGGAATCATAATTTCGAGGAGAAAGCCAAATATTGCCCAAATCAGCCTTTAGTAG
This sequence comes from Rousettus aegyptiacus, assembly GCF_014176215.1. NCBI lineage: Eukaryota > Metazoa > Chordata > Mammalia > Chiroptera > Pteropodidae > Rousettus > Rousettus aegyptiacus. The sequence continues at coordinate 38,171,522 of NW_023416288.1, read as the reverse complement.
GACTTTAGGGAAAATAATCATAGATTGATCTGGAGGCAAAATTTGGCTGAAATTACAGCTGAAATTCTGATAGCTAGATATTTAAGTACATTGGCTTATGTTTTGAATGCCATGAAAATCTGCCAATTTCACACATATTTTTTATTTCTTTTAGTTGTGTTTCTAAATTTGCCATTGAGAAATGACTATTAAATTTGGCATTTGCTCCTGTTTAAGATGCAACCTACCCAAGCTTCATTTATTCGTCCACTGGTATTGAGTAAAATAAATATTTTACCCCTAGTCTGTGTAATGAGGATGTAATGTTTTAAGTAAAAATTTTAGAAAATAAAATTCAGGTAGTGAGTTTTCTTTATATTGTTTTTTAGGCTCTCTCTCTGCCTTACACACACACATACATCCTCTGATGCATATAAATGTAGGCAAATAGTGTAGAAATACCATAAACAAAGTTGGTCATGAAGTTCAGCAAAACATTCTGTTTTTCCATGAGCCACCCACAGACTAAATTAATATTATCAAATACTCTTAATGTTAATTTACTCATTCACAAATATTTACTGTGTACCTACTACGTTCCAAAAAACATGTGTTCGCTTTCATTTATTTTGATGTCTGAGTGTTCTTTCTTCCCATCCCTTTATATACCAATATGTAGCTTTTCCTTGAATAACTGTTATTTAAGAATATTTGAAATTATGCCATATAAGTACTGACTTTTTTTTCATAGTTCTTTATGTTGAATATGATGTTTATCTCTTCCCGCATGCTCACACATAGATGACATCCAATGAACATTATTTTCTTCTAAATCTGTCTAGTTAGAAGCAGAAGAAATTTGGTAAGGGGAAAGTTGAGTCCAGCAAGGTTTGCCAACAGGCTGGAGTTTGGTAAAAATTTCTCATTTGAATCCTACATAATAGAACAGACTGACTCATGAATTGCAGATTTTCTTGATATTCTTTATAGTAATTTAACTATTAGTTTGGTAATCAAATAATCTTTGCAATATTGAATTAAAAGAAAACACTCATTTTAGTGCTGCCTATTTATCTTTGAATCAGAGCACTTGACGAAAATGTTTTTTTCTCCATTTATAATTTTTACTCATTTTTAGGCTACTGTTTTAAAATTCTGATTAATAGTTTAAGGTTCTTAAAGTAATTTTGATATAGCATATGCATACATAAAATATATACATAGGTATTAGGATATTAACAGCTATATATTTTGAGGCAACCTTTATACTTTTATGGAATATGGGGGCTATCAATAGTCATATTCACCTAGTTCTTATTCTTCTTTTAAGGTTATAATTAAACGTTTCTTCCAAGCTTCTTGAGCCTCTTAGCTCCCTGGCTAGCTAAGAATCCCTTTTCTTGCTTTCCATACATCCCAAACATGTCTCTATGGTGACAAAAAAGTTTATCAGTAAAGCTGTCACTGTCCCTACCATAACTGATTTCTGTGCTCATCCCTGCCACAATAGTGTGGTCCTCTTTAGGGTAGGGTCTGTGCCCCAGAGCCTATCACAAAGCCTCACAGTAAAGGGTTCAAAGAAGAGGTGGCCCAATGTTGGGCTCTGTGTATAAATATCCTGTCTCGCTTCTGGATAAGCTAATGCAAAAGGATGGGGGACCTTGCCTTTTTTTTTTTTTTTTGTACTTCCTTTATAATTATATTGAAGAATAGAGAAATGAGTGACAATGTACACACATACATATTTTTAAAAGACTGAGAAGTGCAGGTGAGATGTCTTCTAAAAGGGTGGAAATTAACGTGAATGGGTGAAGGCGGGGATCAAAAAGCAGAGAATATGTCTGAAATGGGGCTCGGGCTATGTGATTATCAATAAATCCCAAAGTGAACTAACAAAATTCTGGTCCCAGAAAAATCAAAGCCAAATCCCGACTTCTTTGTTCAAGGCCCTACATTAGGCACCATGGGGGAAATATTTCTCAGACACACCCCTTGATGTCAAAACCTGGTCATCTAATAGTCTAGTGGGAGGATGTCAGTTACACACACCCAGTCTGTACCATGACAAGCCCTCCCTGCCGTGACTCTGAGAATCCACTGACCTCCAAAGAAGGTAAAATGTGCAAAGTTAGAGTAGATAAATGCATCCCGCGATGCATAATAAAACAGTGAGCAAAAAGGCAAAGTCAGAAATAACCCGTGGATTCCACTGTGAGCAAGGGAAAGCAAAGGAATCAGAGAAAGCGAAGGCTGGTCTCATACCAGTTTGGTTCTGACTGAAGCAAGTAGAATGACCTTGAATGTCCTAGACTAAATAGGAGTGTAAAACAATAATGCTGCCGAGGGGTTGAAAGATGAAGTGGTTAAATGAGGGCTGGAGGCAAAAGATGCCTCCGTGAGTGTTGTTTCTCTTAGAAGCTGAGCACACGGGCACAACACTGACCTCTTCCATTTCAAAGGAGTCTGGTGCTTTGCTCGCAAGACGAGGCAAGTTCTTGAGCTTGTCAGTCTGAATTGAGTTTTCTTTTTGAGTTCTGTCCTTGACTGACCCCTCAGACACACAGGAAGGTGGAGCCTGCTTGGCTAGCACGGCTGAGTAAGGCCACTGCTTTTTTAGGGGAACTCGGGGAGGACGACAAGGTATCAAGTCATCACAGGCTCGGAGGGACGAATGCTCTGCTGAAGGAGACAAATGACTTTGGCCGTGGTTGCCTGTCCTAGCTGGGAACTCTTCTCCACACCCCCCTGGTTTTGCAGAGGTGATGGAAAATTCTTCCCTCGTCTTCAATGACTCTGCTGCTTCCGAATCACAGTCTCTTCTGGTGTTCTGCTTTGGAGCGCTCCTGAAAAGTTCACCCACTCTCCTCTGGTGCTCTTTGGCTCTACTCACTGAGGTTCTTTGCACACTTTCCCCTCCATCTTTCTCTCTGGCTTTGTTCTGCAGGGCGCTAACATCATTCAGTAAAGATGAAAAGGCAGTGGCCACGTGGTCCAGGATTTCCAGCTGTCGGAAACGGCCTGAACAATATAAAAAACACACAGTTTTTAGACTGGGTCTTTTTAATGAAACTACATGAAGGTAATTAAAACTGAACAGGTTGGTTAACACAGGGATTTTCAAGATGGGCAGGACTTTAAGCTTTTGCAACTCGAGTTTTTCTTAGTACACACCACTAATTATTAGGGGGTGATTCCCCTACATAATGAGATGTCACCGTGTTATGGGGAAACTGAATACCTTTTGTATTTAAGTTGAATGTGCATAACTATATAGATGCATATTTGCCTATAGTTTTTATGTATTAATCCATAAATCTGACAGGCAAAGATGAATCTTGAGTTTGATCTTGTAAAATAAATTAAATTAAATGTCAAAACGTGAACCCAGCTCTTTCAGATGAGATGGACTTGAAAATTTTTCCCCAGCTTTAGGCAGCAGAAATCTCTGCTGTCACCTCCATTACCTCTATCTATACTTTCACCTGAGAGGGTGGAAAAATCATAGCATGTGGAGTCGGGAGGCCCAGATCCATATCTCAGGTCCAGTAATCATTGAGAGTATGACTGCAAAGTAAGTGAGTTAATAGATTCATGGTGCTCAGCCCTGTGCCGGGCACACAGTAAATGGTCAGTTTGTTCATCTGCAGAATGAGGGTAATGATACCTGTGTTTTCACATCTTTGTGAAAACACAATGTTACGTAAATATCAGTCATTAATACTATAAATGTGCAAGACTCAGCAGGGGAGCATACTGCCTTCAGTCCTCCAAGAAAAGATAGTCATTATTTGTTTTCCAAACAAACAAGCTTCTCAACTTGTGAGTCCTTCTGGATGATCTGACCTCAATCATTTAGGCACTATATGAGTACTGACCTAATTAGCATATGGGTGAGCCCTAATGCAATAAAGGCTGATTATGGGACACGCCGCCATTTTGAAAAAAAAATTGTGAAAAATGTTTTTGCTATCTCCAGGTAATAAAAACCATGGTAACAGAAACAGAGCGTTTTGTTTTCATCACACAGTCTTCTCTCAACCTCAACACGTGGGGTCGCATAGCTCGTCGGTGGGGCAGGATGCTGTGCTGTTCGCACCCTCAGAGCAACGCTACTCTTTCATGAGCACATCTTTGTGCCTGTTTCTTTCACCTGAAAGGGGAGGATGTTGACTATTCATTCTTCTACTCCAAAAAGTGTGATAGGCTTCTCATAGAGCACTATGATATTCATTCAAGACTTAGAGGGATTCTTGGGTTCTGGTTGTTTTCAGAAGCATTCTGAGTACACTTTGCCCCTAAATTCAGTTTTAGTTGAAACTAAATGTCTTTTGTCAGCCTAAGGGTATGATTAAACGCAATTCCACTTTCATTATTGTCTTAACATCTATCCTACAGCAGATTTTTACTTAAAATGAGACAGAAACCTACCAATTTAATTGGTTCAGTCAATTCAGAGAATACAATGGTACAAAGCATTGGAGGAGTGGGTTTTGTTTTGCCTTTGGGTAGATTAAACAATGAGCCAAATGATTCTCATTTTCTCAAGTTTGAAACTTTTGTATTAACTCTGAATGAGACATACTTGTCTATTCTGTCTTTAGAACAACCAACTAATTACTATTATTCCTTGGTTTACATTTGACCTTATCTGCTTTGATGAGTCAAAAGTATACTGATGGAAATGTTGAGTAAGAATAGTTACCAGGCCGTACTGGCACAGTGTTGAGAGGTGGAAATAAGAACGGCCTGCAATCACTCGGTCCTCTACGATCCATGTGTCCATTTTCTATAAAATGTTGATTTCACAGATCAGCTCAAACACTCCTCAGATATTGGTAAGCATTATTATTCTCTCTAAAAAAAGAATCAATCAAAGAACTTGTATCTCCATGCGGCTTGGAGAAGATGACAACAAATGATATTAATTTCTTCTACAATGTAAAGAAATATTACACTGCAACACCTTCAGGTTTACATACTCAGTTTTGAGAATCTCAGTGCTGAGATTTTTAAGACCCATCTCACCCCAGGAAGACAGGGGAGACAGAAACAAAAACGAAAAATCTACAGGATTTGTTGGAGAGAAACATTTTATCTCATTTTCCTTTTAGTGAATTTATTTTTTTTAAAAAATTTATTTCAGAAATGAAATTTTGGCATTATCTTCAGTCCAGGATTCTGCAAACTCTGTCTCATGGAGGAGATTTTTCATGGCTTCTCCAAGAAGGGTTCTGTAATTCAATGATTTTGAAACACTGCACTGTACCCTCTTAGGAGCCCGGAAGTTCACCTCAACAAGCCATCTCTCCTCCACATTATATGAGCACAGTACACATATCCCAAGCACACCCTTAGTCATGTCCTACAGAAAAGTATTCCATTGACCACCAGTAGGGGAAGGATAGCAGCAGGCATGATAACTGAAAGGTTTAGGCACAGTTAATGCACACATCTGGATATATGTCAGATTAGTAACTACTACTGTTGGCTCATGGTGGAATAAGTAGTGTTCTAAGCCTCACAGGTGAGGAAATTAAGGTGTTACCTAGTGACTCATGATAAGCCGTGTCAGACCTTCCATTTCTCTGCCTCCCGTGTATGCGGCTACAGTATCTATCAGTGCTGTTCATCAGTATTGAGTTTTCTTCCTTCTGGGCATATGTTAGGATTGCTCATTCTCATCCCTTGGAGTTAAGTGTGGTCACGTGATTTATCATGGATAATGAAATCTGGGCAGACCTGACACGTGTAAATTCTGAGAAGGATATGAAAGTCGAGTACGATTCTCCATTTCTACTTTTTTTCTCTCTTTGCAACCAGTGACATTCCAGATGGTGGGGCCAAGTTCATCAATGAGGGCAACATGGAGCAGATGTCCCCTCCCCCAAACATACACACCGACCCGCCGCAGATGTGTAGAGTGGTCAAGATAGAAACTGCTCTGTGTTCAGCCTGAGACAGGGGGGTCGACATCTGCTGCCCACATCTCCCAGACCACCGCTCTCAGTACTGGGCTCATCTCACTGCTCATCGTGTGACTGCAGAACCAGCTCAAAATGACCTTTTCCTGTTTCTAACAAGATACTGAGTTGTTTTTCAGGGACAACAGACCCGAACATGTGGCCGAAGAGAATTTTACCTCCAATGACACCTGAGACCAAAGTCTTTCTACCCCATGGAACCAAAGGACCGGGATGTAACTGGAACCTGAACACGAGAATCCTTTCAGGAGCAAAGGGTCTGTTGTCCAGGAAGGTTGGGTGCCGAAGCCCCTTACCATATCTTACCACAAAAGGGTAAGTTCCAAAGCCCTTCAATTGAAACGCCCCCAACAGTGCTTTCGCATACCAGCCTGCTCCTCCCAAGCTCTAAAACCTTGTTTCGAACCCTGGATCAGGAGACAGGTTTGAGCTCTGTCACTAGCGTCCTTGCTGGCGGACCTCGCGATCGAGTCGTTTCATCACTCAGAACATGGCGTCCTAGTCCTGGCTGCTGCGTGTGACGGGCAGCGGGCCCTTGCCCAGTTAACAACCGCCACTGCTGCGATTCGGGTTTCACGTGGTCCTCACCGTACAAGTCGGGGTTCTCAATGTCCATGCGCTGCTTCTGAGCTTCAAGAAACACACGGATATCGATTCCTCTGGCTGCAGAGCCGCAGCCCAGGAATCTGGCCGGGATCTGTGTGCAGATGTCCGGCTCATCAGCTCCAAACCCCAGATCCAAGAGAACCTCCACTGGATCATTTTCCCAAAATTCCAGCCACTCGGGAATGCTGCAGTGGAAAAAAAAATATGAATATCTTTATCCAGTAATATTTCACTTAACCAATAGCCCTATTTTTTTCTAGTCACCTCGACCACCCTATCTTCCAGAAATTGAGTGAAAGAGAAATCTGAACAGACAAACAGCTGTTGCATTTTTTAGAGCTCACATATACGTGAAGGACAGTCCATCACTCCCACTCAGGGACCACTTGCCTGTACCTTACAATCAATATCAGTGACCTTATTTACGTGGCTTGCCATTGCAAATAGGCAAATGCTCCATTAGACAGGACCGAGAGATTATGGCACAGAAGCCAGGGGCAGGGCGCTGAAAACCACAGTAAAATGATAGTCGAAGGCAAGAGAAGACTGAAAAAAAAGAAGACTGTAGATAGCAGACTCAAAGATGACTAGTTTTAAGGAGTAGCGGTCTGGGGTGTGCTCTGCTGCACACACTTGTCGAGGCTATGCAAACTCTAAGGGGCGACGTTTACAAACAGTGCTTTTAGGTTCGTAGGTAGGGTTAAAGCACATTCTGTATATTTTTAGTCTTGGCTAAGAAACGAGAAGTGTTCATCCAATTACTTTATTCAGCTTTGGCACTTAAGATGATAACCTTCCATTATATGGAAACTGTATCTGTGCGTACGAACTCCCCTCCCAACCACTGCACTTCTCAGTGACTGTGCCATTGACCCTGTAGAAATCAGAGACTCTACGAGAACCGGAACCTTTGATGCGGCTTTTCCGGGTTCGCTTGGCTCTTTTGTCGATGTTCGTTGGCCTTTACTTCACATGCAACACGAAGGAGCTTGTTTGAGATAGGATAACTTTACTTTCAACACCCCATCATTTAAATTGGATGAATTACAATTCACTTATTTGACCGATCACACGTTCATCACCAGCCACCTATAGTCTCACCAGGCAGGTACTTACCAGACGCCACCCAACAGCTCTTTGACACTTTCTAATGCAACATAGGGATCTGGTGCTTTGCTGGTTTATCAAGGAAGAAATGACCAGCCATGACCCTTTACTGTGGGCCTTAAATGGCTCGGCTTGGATGTCTTATTTACTGAAAAGAATTGGAGGACTGAGAGGGTGCCAATCGCTTGATAATTTAATATAAAGAGGTTTAAGAAAGAAAAACAATTTTTTCAAGAAATCTAAATTGTGTGTGAAAGATTTAATCTGTTGTCTTATTGACCTCGTTGTACACATTTTTATTCTACCTGTTTATACAAATATTTGTTAAACAGGTATCATGCCATAGGCTCCCTGCTAGGCACCCAAGGCACAAAGGCTCAGTCTCATGGCCAAGCATGTAACTATTGACTGACTTGTCATTAAACGTATTTCCAGTGCCATTAACTATTTTTTACTTATATTTAATTTTGCAAGAAAAGGTGAGTATCTTTATTCATTAATAGTACACTTAACCAAAAATCCCTTCTTTTTCTAGTCACCTCAACATAAAATATACTCACGTTGTTAAAAAATTGAACTATTACACGTAAGGCTCTCTCTTCCCTTGGCCATTTATAGGTATCTTTACAGGCATTTTCCTGGTTAATTACATACATGCTTTATAATTTTCACATGTTTACTCTGTAAATAAATAGTAACATACTCTATGTATCTTTTTGCATCTTACATTTTTCCTCCTAAAACTATGACTTGAGGATCATAAGTTGGCATATATATATTCCTCTTGTCATTGTATAGAATTCCATAAAATGGAGAGCAAATAATTTATTTGGACATTTTCCTCAATGACAGATATTTAGCCTGTTTCCAATTTCTCTGACTTATATTGTTCTTGCAAACTGGAGTTCAGAAATCCTTCATTCATTCTCTCATCCATCCATTCAACCAGCACCTACTTATAATTTCCTAAAATCCACGGTGGCCCAGGATAATACTCCTGGGCACACAGGGCCTGAAAATCACATACCTCTGTGGTATGCCTGCGGCAGAGTGGCAAGAGTTGAAACTGGTCCCTCTGGATAGGGTAGGAGTTTCTGAAAACTGGTGCAGGGATCTGCAGTGGGGGTTGGGGGGGATACCAAGGATGAGAAATGTCGGTTTAGATGGTGCCTTGGGAGGTCATCGATTATCTTTCCTTTCTAGAGCCAACATTTGCATCTCCTCTTCATTTCTAATAATCCCGTAATGGCCACACCTTAGAAGAAGGGCAAGCTGCTCCTCTTTCCAAGAGTGTTGTGTTACAGAAGGTGTGAGAATTTAAGTGTTAGGTGCCTGCTAGTGCTCATTATGAAGGTGACAGAATGCCTCACTTTTGACAGATGGCAAGTCATTGGGGAACCTCTCAGGAAGATTCTGCATTAATTCTCATAATGGTGAAGGATTTCATATTGCATGGTTGACAATCTCTAAATGCTGTCTCCAGGCTCCCGTGGCCAACCATATGCAACAGTAACAAACTTCCTTACAAAAACCAGCGTCACTCTATCCAAAGACATCTGCATTGCAAGCCATTCGAAAGTGTTTCCAGACAGAATGGACCCCGTTATAGTTCACTTTTATATAGCTCAGATATACCATAGCTGCATCTAGCCTCATCAAACAGAACAGCCAGTGGGCATGAAATTGGAACTTATCGAAGGATACAATGTAAACATCAGTTTTCCTTAAGAGATGGTAGCTCGGTTCACCTTGGTCCTGCCAGCTATTAGTAGGACTAGCTCGGCTCTGCCTCTTTGTTCAATTGTTTCACTGCATTAAGGTCAAGAAAGTGCATGGTTCTGAATAATAGAGACTATTTCAATAGACAGTTGAGCTTACTGGGGGCCTTGGAGGCAGGCAGAAGATAGCTTTTCCTTCATTGCCTCACCTGCCGTCATCTTTGTTTCATTTGGGGTTGGAGGGCCATCCCCTATTTTTTAATAGCTGCCCAAAACTTCACCAGCTTTGGGTCCAGGAGAAGCCATATGTCATCACGGTTCTAAGCAAGCCACAGGAACGCGAGTGAGTCACTAACCATGGCTCTTATTTTCCTCTTCGATGAAATGAAAGAATTGCCTGAGAGATGTCTGTGGTCCCTATGGCTCCGTGATTTTGTGAGTAGCAAAAACCACTAATCCTTTAAGAGGGAAAAACTATGACAAAGTAGCATTTTTTTTTGGTGTGAATTGGTAGGAGTCTGGGGAATACAGTATTGAATATCTGGTTTTTAACTAGTTGGAATTATCCTGAAAATGCAAGAGCGTCTGAATCACGGGAAGCAGAATTCGCAGCCTTAAAAATCTCAGTCTAATGTAACGGTTCTTACGTTAGAGCACACCTCAGAGTCATCAGAGGGCCCTGCGAAACTGCCGTTCCTGAACCCTACCCCCAGATTCTCTGATTCACAATGTCTGCGGTGGGACTCGAAAATCTGCAGTCCATGAAGGTCCCAGGTGATGTGGATGCTGCTGTTTAAGACCTAGTCTTTCATCCCATGAAGAGGCTCTCACTGCTTTCTACCTAACAGTGGAATTTCTACGTGTTATTTTCCAGCAAATAGCGTGATGGTTGATAACACAGGCAATATAAAAATAGTTGGCCCTTATGAATAGCTGAATTATACTTGAATGCCATTTAGGCACACGTTTTAATTAAACTTCCTCTCCCACAAGTCAGCATTCATTGATTTAATTTGCTCACTCCTTCATGACATCTGAAGACATTCTATTTCTCTCAAGGTTAGCGAAAACATTGTAGGCACTGTGGCTAACCCAGTGACACGATCTCAAGACCCATGTCATTATTTAGAAGCCGCCTCACTTCCGTTTCGAGCCGTGGCTGAAGAGAAGTCACCCCGATTCTGTCGCCTACCTCAGGTAGTCTTTCACAGTCATTTGAACCATTCCTTGCTCATGCAGATTCACTGCAACGACAACAACAACAAGGGAGAGGTGAACTTAATTTTCTTTTGTCTCACGGAAGACTTTTTTTTTCATCCTTAAGTAAACCAACATGGGATTGAACGCCATATCTGAGATTCTACAGATCTGAGACACAGGCATCTCTGTAGTGAACGAGACAATGTAATTAATGGCTCGGTTGTGTGGCCCTTGCTCAGCGAAGAGAAAAGGCAATGGCAAATGAAATGGTCAGCAAAGGTTTTGTAGAGAAAGCAGCACTTGTCTTGGATTTTTTCCCCCACCATGAATCTTTTATTATTATTATTATTATTATGGAAACATAGGTTAACGAAATCCAATAAGTTTCAAGTGTACGATTCAACAGTAAGTCATGCATACATTGCATTGTGTGTTCACCGCCCATAGTTAGATTTCTTTCTGTCACCACATACTTGACCCTTTTTACCCCGTCTACCTCTCCCCTCCGCCTGGATATTTAATAATTTCCAACCATAATTTGATGGTTGGAAAAGTGGTGTTATCGCGCATGAAGGGTGTCTGTGGCGAGTGCCAAGCACAGTGACAGGGCCCATCTGACTAGATCATAGGGGACTTCGGAATTCTCTCTCACAGTACGTAAGAGTGGGAAGCAAGGGCAGGGACAGGCAGAAAGGACACACGAAGGATCCAGTGTTTATGTAACATCTTCCATTCAGCTGTATCATCTAATCCTTATCATAACCTTACAATTTAGGAGCTATTCTCATTTTTCAGATACAAAAAATGAGACTCACATAAGTTGAGTCACGAGCCCATGATCACACAGTCAAAAGCAGCAGATCCGGGAATTCATCATTACCGTTACTACTGATGATAGCGATAACGGTTACTGTTCATTGGGCATTATCTTTGTGTGAGCCAACGTGCTAAGCATGTTACGTATATAATCTCTTTTAGTTCTCACAGGAAATTCATGACATGGGTATTATTAACCTCCATTTAATGAGACGCGAACTGAAGCTCGGGGAGGTTAAATACGTTTCCGATGGCTTGTAGGATGTCACGGCTTATTTTTGCTGGTTGCTGTTGCTCCTTTTCAAAATACCACGCTGACAACAGGATGTCTCATAGCTTCTTTGAAAGCCAGAGAGAAGAGTCTGTATGTATGTGTCAGGCCACGGAAAACCATGAAAGCCTTCCGAGCAAACAAGTAAACATGACAAAGATAACGCCGAAGGTCCATTTGCCTGGTTGGTGGTGCTGAGGCTGGCAGAGAAAAGCTAAATATTGCGTGTCACGGAGGCCCCTTCAGGAGCACTGCAGTGTTCAGAACCTGTGGCACGACATGACGTCACACACACATCGGCGGAAGGAAACGTCCGGAACACCGGCAAGTTTCTCAGAAGCTTCACCAGGCTTCTCACATCCTCTCACCGGTGGCTCTCCTAGTGTGTGACATGTGTAAAACTGGGAAGCCTTGTCGCCCTGCACGTCTACGAAAATATGAGGTTTTTCTCCATGAGAAAGATAATATAGGTTGGGAGAAATTTGGGGAAACAAAGAAAACTGAATGACTGAGATATTAAAAAAAAAAAGGCTGAAAATAATAAAGGGCTCTTCGGTCTGGGGCCAGATTTCTTGTCTGGATAGGGGTTTATGAATAGATCTCAAGGTATCTGTAAACTTGTCTGTGCATTTCAAATTTTTAGGGGTGGAGATAAAATATCTAATGTTTTCAGCTTTCTCCCCGCCCCAAAGGCTTAGTGACCCTGCTGAATGAAAAAGGAACAGTGGTCTAGACAAATGCTAGAGGTATATCACTGAGTAAAAAGTGGATTCTTACCTAAGCCTAGAATACACAGCGACAATTTAAAGAGGTAGCGAGAGAACAGAAACAATAAATGTCTGCCCTACAAAACAAAGGGAACTCGGTCACCACAAGAGTCATGTAGAGTGAAACACGTAAATCTATGATAAAGTCTTAAAAATAGAGCAGAGACATATACGGTCCCCGTACGACCACTTCTAGCCACTCTCCCGGAGCAGACATCACTAATCAATCACATCACTTTACCAGAGAGACGAAATAGGCTCTCGAAATTGTCAGGAAGGTTGCTAACGATCGATTGAATGAGACGAAGCTTGTTTGCTATCCTTCGTTTAGAATAAATTTCATGAGCGGGTTTTTGAGAAAAAAAAAAACAATAATTTCGGGGCACATAACTAAACTTTAGAAATTGGAAACTTGAAGGAAATATATAACTTCTTCCTAAAATACTCTAGGGAGCCACTGGATGCAATAGTAAGGCAAGTGATCATTACTATGATACAAGTGTGACATCTCTCCAATGTCCTTTGTGACACCTGGTGACACATTCACGTATAAGTTAAAATACCTGACTCAAACCTATGTACCACGTTAGAAATAAACTCAGAACCAAAGCTCTAGTCTTCTTTACCCATTACATCGCTGGTTTTAAAACTTTTGGTTTGAGCGGTGTTTTTTGCAAAATTCTAATAATTTAAATAGATAAAAAGGGAGCTGTCTTGACAGCATTCTCCCATTTAGGTCTTCCTTCACAGTGCGAGGCACCTCCAAGGACCGGTTTCAAATATGCCGTTGGTTCAGTCCGAATCTCTCACCTCGGGAGGCGTTGCTAATCCACAGCAGCCCTCTTACTCACCGGACTCGACTCAGCATCAGAGCTCCTCAAACCAGAAAGCCACTCCCAACTGAAGTTGTCACATGCGAGGAAGCCTATTTGCCACTTTATTAGCCACGTTACAGAAGCAAGCCCAGTATAATTTTTGACCCTCAAATTATAATGACTCAACGCCATAATTAATTAATAACAACTTGCCCAAAATGAAGGCTAAAATAAATATTTATCATTCTAAGCATTTTTTTTTTTCCTAATTCTCCCTGTTGCCCTTCCTGTCACCACCACCTCCATCTACTGCTTTGCATGTGACTCACAAAGGCAGGTGCCGTTGTGCCTGGACAGCTCATCCAGAAAATTCTGGCACCTCCTCTCTCCCAAAACATTCCATGGTTCAGAGACTCCTGGCTGCGTGTTCTGCTGGGACCCCCACCCTTGCCACTGCCTCCGTCGCTCCTGGTTGCCGGCTACGGCTCTGGATTTCCTAGAATGTATGACTGAATGTGTACATCCGGGCCAGGGGTCTGGTGCGGTGGCCACAGTAGATTGCTCAAACTGTCAGAGAGGAAATGATCCATTCCCATCTCGATGAGAAGAGTTAGCTCAGTCTTGCTGCCTTTTCAAAAACCCTAGCCCTGCAGAAAAACTAGTCATCCAGAAAACTCTGTAGCTCCTCACTCAGGCATCTTCATGGATTCTAGCGCGCATGCAGATCTCGCAGCCACACTCCATGGACCACAGCCCGCGACCCTGCCATCGATGTTCAGAAGCAATCTGGTTGCCAGGAAACCAAGGGGAGCCCCGAAGAGGAAAAGAAGCCTCTAAAGGCAACACGTCTTCCAGGAAATGTGCAAAGTGGACCTGGCTAGGTCACAAGGAAGACAGTTTCTGGTCTGATGGCACACATAAAAGACCTACCCTGTTTTAACACTACCTTCTCTCCTTCCATCTTTCAGCACCCCAAGGCAGCCATCGCTGATAATTAGGGAACGGTTGGGGCATTTGAACCCCCTCACCTGAATCCCACCCTCACTGATGTACAGATACAACTTTTACATTCTTCGTTTGGTTTCTTTTATTCTTTCTTCTGGATCTTATTTAAAACGACACAGGCATCTACCCTCATCTACTACCTTTAGACACGTAGCCTCCTAGAGTCTGGAGAAAATCAAGAGAGGGAAAATCAATACAATTTTTTAAAATTCACAGAATAAGCCTGTTTTTAAAATGATAACAAAATTCATTAAAAACTAATTTGGTGCACTGTCTGATTTCCTGTTTGCATTTCCGGGCTCCCTGGGTCCTGTGAGACTAAGGGGCATTTTCAGCGTTACTGTGTGTTCACTTCCTGATGACCGCGGAAGCAGTGACCAGCCATTCCAACACTCACACCCAGGCACTTGAGAGTCTTGCACAGGGCAGTGTGAAATTATTGTTCCTTGCCTGTTGGAGGGTTTTTATTTATTTATTTTCTTTATTATTATTATTATTATTATTATTTTAAAATTTTTTCCCACTTTGCCAAATTTGCGAGGTACACTTCCTGGAGCCTGAGGATGGGCATGTCAGGGTCAAGTCCTTGCTTCCCTTTGCCTGTTTTCAATAACAAACCTGAACTGAGAGGCCCAAGCTGGTGGCCCAGGTCTCACTGGCCTTGAGATTCCTAGAATTTCCTTAAAACTCAGAGAATCCAGCAACACTGGCTAGGGCCTCTCGGGGCAGCAATCTCAGAGGCAACGAGCTCTGTTGTCCTCTGCTTTGTCCTGCCTGCTTGGTTCATTAGTGGCTACCGTCCTGCCTCATGGAGGCGTTTGAGTCTGCTACCTCTGATCGGAGCAAGAATGAGACATCTAGGGGATGCCATAATGGGACAGACAGACTGCTCCTGTTACCCTGGATTTCCTCAAACTTCTGCAGACACCGAGCTTGAGGCTGCCCCAGGTAGGGGGTAGGACCCTCTCAAATGCACCTGTAAGCACCACAAAAAGCCTTCCTAGCTCGTTAGGCCTTCTTAATTCCTTCCTTGCTTCTCTAGTTGGTTGGCTTTTCTCCTCCTTCCAAGATACCCTTATTAGGCTTTTAAAACCAGATTTTACTTATGTGCATTGCATATTAATTACAACAGCCAAGATACAAAGCAACCCAAATGTCTATCAACAGATGACTGGATAAAGAAGACATGGTAGATATATTCAATGGAATATTACTTGGCCACAGAAAAAGAATAAAATCTTACCATTTGTGACAACATGGATAAACCTAGGGGGCATTATGCTAAGCAAAAAAGAAGTCAGAGAAAGACAGAGAAAGACAAATGCTATATGATTTTCCTTATTTGTGGCATCTAAAGAACAAAGTAAATGAACAAAGAAAACAGAAACAGACTCAAAAATACAGAAAACAAACCGATGGTCACCAGATGGAGGAGGGGTTAGAGGGCTGGGTGAAAAAGGTGAAGGGGTTAAGAACTACAAATTGGTAGTTGCAAAGTAGTCAAGGGGATGTATTGCACAGCATAGGGAATACAGTCAATAATATTATAACTGTGTATGGTGTCAGATGGGTATTAGATTTATCGGGGTGATCAATTCTTAAGTTATATAAAGGTCTATACCTGAAACTAATATGATATTAAATACCGACTAACTGGGGTGGGGGGGGGGGACAGATTTTGCTTTCTGAAAGCACTGAGGGATGAAGAAAGAAAAAAAATTAAGGTCCTACTCTTATCAAGTTTTGTAAGGATTGATTTGAAGAATTAAAGCAAAAAAAAAAAAAAATGTCCTCCGGTCTGCACGAGGCATCCCGTTGCATGGGCTAAAACGCCGGCTCTGAGTCTCTTTCAGAGACTCGAGTCTCCCGCCGCCCTCCCCACGGGGAGGCGGACTCCTGCCTTCTGAAGCAGCAGACACCGCACTTAACCCCGCGAAACGTATTACTGGGGAAGATGCAGTGAGATATGCAGAAGGCGCTAATTAGCACCTTTATTGGCTTAGAAAGCATTTTTTATTTTGGTTTTCCTAAGCATTTCTGACTGATTCATGGAAGACATTTGGTTTTTTGGAATATCGTCCAATAGACTAATCACATTACATTTTCACAGGGCTCTGAAATAATAGCATTCTGCAGCTTTCGGTACATTTAACTCCCGCGTGACCGAGACACCGAGGAGAGGAGGTTGGCGTGGTTTATCTCGTTTGACGAATTATTAATTTATATTCTGACAAAAAAGGAGGCTCTGCACTGTCCCCACACTCATGCTGACAACCTTAAAACCAACTGTCACACTTTGCTTTTTTTCACCCGCATATTTATTTTGCAAATGCTGTCGACTCGTCCTCTCTGTTGCACTGCTGACACCCGCCCTACGCCCTCACGACCTCAAGCCTGAGGTCACAGTGGCTTCTTCCGAAGGTATGCACCTCCCTCCCGTTGCCAGGATGAGCACGGGATTCTGTCATTTCTCTTCTTAGAAACCATTCATAACTCACTACAACAGAAATGGCAAGTGTGTAACAGGCGTCCTTCACTTCCACAGCGCTGCACCTATGGGAGCTGTCACTTAGGATTTGCGACTCTCTACCCAGGTGAACAAAGACATGGCTTCAAAATCCTACTCAGCACAGATCCATCCATCCTTCGACTGAAACCCGAGATGACACTTCTTTGCTACCCACGTCCTGAGGCATCCAAGTGCAAGTCCCTCTTTCTGGATTTTGAGGCATTTATAACCTCACAACGCCCTGTTTAACAACAACAACAAAAAATTGTCCCCCTTTGCTCCCTAGCATGGAACCAGTTCTCCAGCCTGACCGCCCTCATGCATTTCTGCATACATTCAGTTCTCTTCTCCTTCTCTGCCTTCGTGCAAGCTCCCCCTGCTTCCCCAAGTGACAAGTGTTTTTCTTTGCCTCCTTGTTTTTTCAAAACCACATCTCTCTGTGACGGACTAGCCAGAGTCTTGCCTCTTCTCTGAAGATTTCCTAATCGGACTACATCATCTTCATTATCGACCAGTTTTACTAAGATCCTTTTGTTGGTTAGCGTCGTGGAAATCAGATGTGTTAGAGAGAATTCTTGCCTCGGCGTCATTTACAACTTTGTTAGTGAGGCCAGCCATATCCCTAGTAATTCGAGGCAGCACAGATCAAATGCCGTATGGATAGAGCCCATGATGGATGTGACCGATGTTCAGAAGCGAGATCGAGTCTCTTCATGCAGATATCGGGATGGGTATAGAGAAGATGAAACTTGAGTTGGAACTCAAAAGAAGGGCAAGCGGTGAACGGAACAGGAAAGACTTTAAGACTGGAGGAACCGGATGAAGAGAGAAAAAGAACTGAACTAGAGATGTAGTGAGAGGCGATAAGACTACAGGGTCTTTCAGATGGTAATGGTCCCGGAAAGTCAGAGTGACACTCTTGAGAGCGGGAGCCATCTATTCCACATCTTTGTTCCCTCCACCTTTCACCGTTTCTTGCCCTGAAGGCTTTCTTTTGATAAGCATTAAGGGAAATCTGTTGTGTTTAATTGGATTTACTTTGACCTTTTTAAAATATATATCTATATATAATAGAGAATACAAAAATCAGAATTTGACTTTGCAAAGCATTTAATAAATTCCTTTTGGAAAGAGATGAGTTTACGTGTCAGGGAGGGATCTCCTTGGGGGTTAGAGAAGAAATAGCTAAATATTAAAAAGGACACATGAATTAACCACCCATCAAGTCATCAGTGGCACCAGGCAAATCTTCGACAGACACGGTCCTTCTGTTGAAGGAGTTCGTTCCAGTGTTTTCATTTGCAGTTACGCCTGGACGGCTGTTAAGCAAGTCCCATTATATACCCCTGACATTGACACGTGCATTTGGCGTATGCGCCTGTCCTTACGGTGTCATGACGATGCACTCGGAGTCAGGCAGTGCTAATGTTCAGTTTGTTTTCCTGGGACGGGAATGGGTTTGCCACAAATCAGCTCCTCTCTGCAGGCTTCCTTACCCACAGCTTTAATATGGAATCTGAGATTAAGAACGAGTCAATAGCCTGAGGAGAGGGACCTTTACGTCCATGACCTTGGTCCATTTAGCACCATGACTGACCCCAAAGAGGCTCTGAATGTTTTATTGTGTTTGTGGTGATGGGAAAGGTCCATGGATCCTCACTGAGTCCAAACTCATTTGCTTGTGCAGTTGGTGACCACTAGGAGCAGTTAATCTGTACCCACTGGTGGTGATTCTTGGAAAGGAAAAGGAGTAAGAAATTGAAGGATGCCACGCGGCTCTTCACCATAAGTCATCCATGTGCCCTGAGCAGGTAATGTCCCGGAGGTACTTACAAAGGAGACACTCAGACAACTCAGTAAGTTGCCCTTACGTTTGTGGGAAGAGAGGGCAGGCTGGTGAGGGACCGACCATTCTTTGTGAAGCGCTTTAGTGAGACTTGGAACACAAACGTCATGGGCAGCTAAAGAAGGACCAAAGGAAAGTCTCTGTCGTAAAAGGAAAAGCCCGAATAATTTCCATCAGTCAATAAGCTAGGGTGAGCAATGTTTCGGTAGGAGAGACCTCAAACCCCCAAGAGAAAAGGTCCCAGAGGGGAGCTCCAGGCTCTACCGGCCGCTCTAGTGAATCCAGGGCAAGGTGCCACATCCGGCTCAGTACATTCCGGCTGCTGGATCATTCCCCTCAGCTGACTCATATCTTACAGTTGCTCTCATCCCCCCAAAAGAAAGTCCCCTTTTTCCTTCCTTTCTTCCAGCTACCATTTAAATTAACTGCTCTCTTTTGCCTGGCAACTCTTCCAAATACTTCCTTTTATATTAAGTCCACTAACTGCAGAAGGTTGGGCAGCTGCCCATGCTGCTAGCATCCCGAGTCTCACTAGCGTGCTTCACAAAGGACGGTCTCTGGCTAGTCGGCCCCGTCTTCTGTCAGAATTTTGTGTGCTTATGCACAAGGACATGAAGTCGATAGCATGTCTGGCCTACAGTCTCCAGCCAAAGTCTGTGTCTTAAGGAGAGAGACGGGCTGCGGAAGAAGCTGAAAAATGATTTCCATCTTGGACTTTGTGTGACACGAACACCGGTGATGCTCCCCAGATTCCCGCACGCAGTGCAACAGAAATGAGCGTCTCTACAAGAAACACCGAACCATAAGGACTCAAAGGCAACGAAGGCAGTGCCCAGAGCAGAAGAACCGATGTTCAGGAAGTGACGAAACATGACTTGTCTGCATGGTGACACCTAGGGAATCCTACTGGAGTCACAACGGTGACAAGGGAAGACGATCCATTCATGAAAACATGTGAGGCATCTCCTGATGACTCCCTGAAATGCTTATGGGGGCAACTTTGCAATAGACTCTGTGTCACTAGGATGTGGGCAACTGTCCGTCAGAGTTGTGGTACTAACTCATTACAGCTTAATCTTTACCCACAACTGGTGAGACCCGAGGCAAATTTGAGTAACAGGAGTTATTTATAGGTCAATTTCAGAATAGCTTTGTACTTTTTTCTTTTACAATCGTTTTTAATTAATAATGTACAAATCTGCTTTATGAACCTCAGGTTTACAGGTTCTAGAGTATGGCTCAACATGAGAGACCTTAGGAAGGGTCCCTTTCTGCCATCCTTGGCTTACAGAAAGAAGGACAAGCTAGAGAGAAAAGCATTGACAGTGGACTTAGACCGCTGGGCGTCACCACAGGTGCTATACTGGCTTTTGGTGGAAAGAGCCTGAACTTTGAAATCAGATGGACTTGAAGTCAAATCATGTCTTCATCTCTTATTGGCTGTGCGATTTTAGGCAAATTTCTTAACTCTACTGAGTCTATGTTACCTCGGTATTTAATGGGGTTAATCAATCACCTTGCTGTTTTGTTTGAAGGGTACCTCGTAATAATTTATACATATATAAAATAGGTGCCCAATATATAATAATTACTAATTATAATCAGTATTATGATTACTTTTGAGATCGAAAGGTATGGAGATCAGAAATCTAGTGAGCCTCAGAAAAAAAAAAACACAATAACCGGATAATTTCCCATTATTTGACACATCTTTTTTTTTTAATTTTAAGATCTAGATATGGCCATTTTACTTTTCTGTAGACACTTGATTGACATAAAAAAAAATTAGGGTTGCCCCGTTTCAAAAAATTTAAATTAAAGAGGACGGGGCCATGGCCCTGGCGGCTGGTACACGGGAGTCAGGAGACCGGGAGGGAGAAGGAAATACCAGCGAACTCGCCCACCTGGCTCCAGCTTCGACTTTTCCGGCAGGGGCGGCAGGGGCGTTAACTCATTAACTCAGAGCTTTCCTCCCAGGGGTTTCCTTGCATGACATGCACAGCGAGTTACGCTAGTCCTCTAGACTAGCGAACATTTGGTCCTGTCCAAAATGCCCAAGGAGACCTGCATGCGGTCTACGCCAAAATGTCCTTGACATTTGGTCCGGGCCCAAACGTGCATGGTGAACATAAATTCCTCTCTTCCGCGAGGTTTGAGCCCTAACCCACCTACCCAACTCCATGTGCCGTGACCAGCTCGGCCACCAAGGCGAGAAGTGATTACTGACCATACAGCCACAACACAATTATTGGGCCAACAAGCGTGACAGTATTTTTATGTATTAATCCTGTAAACTAAAAGTATAAATAAATGAACCCAGGGATGTTTGCAAAATGTGGACATTTTTGACAGGATCAAATGTCAAGGGCCGTTTGGCATGGGTCAGATATGCTCATGGAGATTTTCGATAAGACCAAATTTCCAGGACCTTTTGATGCGGTCCAAATGACTCAGTGGACAGGGCCAAATATCCTACAAGGGTCCTCTAGAGAGGCAGCTCGTCTGTAGGGTCAGACAGATCCAAGTTTAAATTTACCCAACTCCCTTATCTACTACTAACTGTGCTACTTTGGGCAAGTTACTTAACCTTTCTGAACCTCATTTTCCTCCTTGTAAAATTTAATAATGGCAATATCTACCTTAGATGATGGCTCTGGTAAATGAGATAATATATATCATGTGTGTGTGCCCTCGATATGTACTAATTTCTTGCCCCTCCCAGCTCTCCTGATGAAGAGGCTGAAGCGCCAAGGGTTAGGGGCTTTACTTAGCACAGTGCTGGTAAACAGGATGGAAAATAGACCAATCAGATTCCAGTTTAGCAAAAATGAGACTTCAAGTAGCCACACAGAAGCGTGAAAGCCAAAGACTCCCCATTAAAGGCCGAGACCCCACCTTGGCCATCTCAAGACGCAAGAGAAAATCAGCAACGGGACTGCTCGTGCCGTATTTCACCTCTTCATTTTATTTGGGGCACACAGTCCAAAGCCTGGAGGTCCACTAGAATGAATCCCATGAGAGGTACCTGTAAGATGAGCAGGCACCTTGATCTTGTTGCTATTTTAATGTGTAAAGTCTCAGACTGATCAATGAGGGAAACCAGCTCAGACTGATTTCTGCTTATCGTGGGTTGCATAGTAGCACCCCAAGTTTTTACTTCTGTATCTGAAATTTCACTTATGAATGTGTCCTTTTTTCTGGAAGTAGGGTCTTGGGGATATAACGTGCAAAGGTGAGGTCATAGTTGATTAAGGTAGATCCTAAATCCTAAATCCAATAACAGGTGTCCTTATAAGAGAAGACCCGCAGGAAAAGAAAGTCGTATGAAGAGGGAGGCAGAGAATGGAATGATGTAGCTATAAACCAAGGAATGCCGAGGGTGGATGGGAGCCACACAAAGCCACAGAGAGGCAAGGAAGGATTCTTCCCTGGAACCTTCAGAGAGAGAATGACCTTGCTGACACTTTGAATTCAGACTTCCAGGCTTCAGAACGGCGAGAGAATACATTTCTGTTTTAAGCCACCACACTGCGGCCATTTGTCAGCGCTGCCCTATGAAACGAACGCACCTCTCTACGTCACGTTAGGATTCTGAGTCTTCATAGGCGTTTGTTTCCCTTCTGTAGTGAGTACTTTTCTTTCTCCTCCAGCTCTTTTTGTTTCGCCAGTTTTTCTCCCTGCCACACTCCCCCCAACCTTCAGGTCCTAGTTTCTGGAATTCTAGCTTCCGCACTTTTCAGCGCGGCTCTTGGCTTCCCTGAATTCAGTGTGTATCAATCTCACCAGCTCGCAGAGGGACTAATAGAACACCGGGCCTCAAATCCCTCCACCTGCCACTAACCGGCTGCGACTGAAAACTGTGGCACGTGACTACTCTGTGCCCCAGATTCCCCACCTGCAGAACAGAAATAAACACCAGCCTTGCTACCAACCACACAGGTCACTGAGTTTCAAATCTGACAGAGGAGAAAGGGCCTTGTAAACGTGAAGGCTCAATTAAACTTGTAAGAAGCTATTCCATTCTTATTAGAATCCTCGCTGAAGAGAAGGGACCTGGCAAGCTGAAACTGTGTTTCTGCTCTCAGAGTTGTTCTGACATCCCTCCTTTCTTCCATGTCCTCTCCTCATGCCTGTGCCTTTATAGGTCATTGACTTGATTAGGAGGAGGACGGGCCGTGACTTGTCTTTTATTTCTGGGGAGTAAAGCTTTTAATAGTTACTGACAACCCCAGAATGGTGTCAGGCCCCCAAACACGACCTGGGCAAGATGAAACTTCAAGGGGGTATGAAATGCTGACTATATTTCTTACGTTCCCACCTTTCCTTGAGTCAGAACTATTATGAACAGAATTACTTAAGTTCGATTTATTGGCAAATGAACATGTCCAGAGACTTTTACATCATGGAACTTTTACATTAAAACAAACAAACAAACAAACAAACTTGACAAATCAGGAAACTTCAATGATATACTTACCTTTTTTAAGTAAAAAAATTCCTAATTTAAACTGGTTTGTAACCAATGGTCAATCTTAATTTTAAAGGCAGTGAAGAAAGCAACATAATCAAAATCAGCCAAGTAAGTAACAATTAGACTAATAATTTTTTCCTCTAATCATTAAACTCCTAATTTATGTCATTTCTAAATACATTATTAATGGCATTTCATCAATTTTAAAACAGATATTTTTCACATTTTATCACCTATGAAATCACAATGCAATATACATATTATGTATTATTGAATCATACACTTGAAACCCATATAAATTTATTAACTAATGTCACCCTCAATAAATTTAATAAAAATTAAAGTAAACAAAAAAGTAAATATAAATTATTTGATTAAAATAAATTAATTAATTTAAAATAAAGTTAAAAAAGAAATGAGCTATACCAATGTTGCCTTTCTTTCATAATTGCGAGGGCTTGTGTTTTTTTAATTTTCCTATCTGAGTGGAACTTAAAATGTTAGCATATGATCAAGGGGTCTTAGAGTCTATGAAATATGGTATCTTATTTAATGAAGATGGAAACTGTGAGACTTGTAATTAAATTTCTTTTTCTTTTTATAATGTTCTTAGCAAATTTCAATGTAACCAGTGTGGTACATTTTCTGCCTCAGAAATACATATTTGTACTGTTTGCCATAGAATTCGGTCCTTTGTTCTTTTTGAGAACAAATCCATCATTAGAAAGAGAGGATATGATTTTGAGACCAAAGAATAGAAAGAAATGAGATTTATAAATAAAACTACAGTACGGTGTGAGGAAAAGTGAAACTATTTCATTTTCATAATTACATCTTTGCAAAAATGTCTTCATAGAACCCAGGGAGTGTTCTGCTCCGGTCTGCAATAATGATGTCTAAGAGTCCTGCTTTCCAGCCACCAACCCGCCGCCGGACACCCCCTATCTTTTCTGAGCTTCAATCTTATATGTCAAAGTAATTGATAAGAGCTGTATGTTTTTTGAGAGTTGTTCCATTTCTAGGAATCTGTTCATTCTCCTTTTGAGAAGATTTGCACAGACATGTTCATTAATACATCCCTTATTCGAGTTCCCAAAGCATAAGAGCTCCCGGGTCCCCTCGCCTTACCAGCGTGGTCGCTGACTTGCTGAAAGTTTTCATTTACACTGTAAAGAAATGAAAGTATTGTGAATCAAACAATGTGTGTAAATAAATTATACTAACCCACTTTTTAATTAAACAGATGAGAGTAAATGCAGAGTTAGGCTTTATCAGGAGAGGACTATTCTATTTTGCACTTTTAAACTGATACGTGGACTTTGCAATAATACAAGTAATCTGTCAAGCTCTGAGTTACAGTGAAAATCCCTATGTGTCACACCTTGCCCCAGAAGAATTAGCACATTGTTTTTGTGGATCTTTGCGAGAGAAATGTGTAAGGGCACAAAGAATCACTTACAAGAATCCAGAGTCCAGCCACTGCTGAATACTTTCCTGTTTGGCATCTTCTACAAATGAGAAGAAACAGACCATTCGGTCAAAGCACAAGCTGCTAAAACGACTCTACTTCATTATTCAGCCACCACCCAGGAGCTCCCTTTTTTACATGTGTAGTCACATGTTTCCATAAGCATATTCATTTCTTTCCCCAAGGCAAAACTTCCTGTTTTCCATAATCAGCCTTCCCTGAGAATGAAGTATAAATTTGCCAAAGGACTGTAACTTAAAAAAAAAAAAGAAGAAGAAAAGAAAAAGATGCTATAAACAGGAGGAAAAAGAAATTACCGAAGAGCAAGTGATGTTAGAATAATTATTAAATTACCTGGCGTGAGTGCGAAGGGAGAACAAGCATTTGAGACGTTTGTCTTGTAGAACGTAAATCACCCTGAAGCTCTCCTTATTGAATCACGACATTTACCTAAGGCAGCTAGCCAGGGATGTTTATTTGCAAGGAATTCTCTGCCAGGTTAGAAACCAAATTTGCATTCATTCCAGGGACAAATTGCGCTAGACTCCCAGGATTGCCAAAGGCACCTTGTGTTAAAAAGGTACCAGACTTTGAAGGTGGATCTTTACACTGGCACAAAAGAGAGGGCTATAAAGGCAGCATTTCCTGTTAAATATTTGTTTCCTGTTAAACATTTGTTTCAATTCTGGTTAGCTACAGGCTACTCTAGGCTGATTTCCTTTAACTTTATCCTACCAAACAGTGAGGCACAAGAATTACCTTCTCACCAGGTGTCTGGTGAACTAGAAAGGCCATGTGGACATAGGAGGTGTTTATACTTCAGCTGAGGTAATGTGAAGGGGTAGAACCGTTAAACAGTTCATCACAGTGGAGAGAGAGTGTTTTCTTATTACTCTTTAAACTATTAAATTCTTGTTGCTGCTTCATGTAAGACCCAGCAAATAAGAGCCTTTTGATATAGAGTCTGAAGTCCAGAAGGAAGCCTTGTGTCTCTGGCATAGACTCCACATAGCTTTGGGGTACTGGGAGTCTTAGGATGAGGGGATTTTCAAGTGGAAAGGAAACAAGTTAGTCTATTTCCATCAAGAAGGTCTATGTTTTGAGTGTCTGTAGGAGAAATCAGGAGTGCCCATTGCAGCAGAGGACCTGAATAGACATTTCTCCTAAGAGGACAGAGAGATGGCCAAAAGGCATGTGAAAAGATGCTCAACATCACTCATCATCAGAGAAATACAAATTAAAACCACCATGAGCTATCACCTCACACCTGTCAGAATGGCTATCATCAATAAATCAAAAACCAACAGGCAAGGGCAAAGATGTGGAGAAAAGGGAACTCTTGTGCCCTTTGGTGGGATTAAAAATTGATGTAGCCACTACGAAAAATATTATGAAGTTTCCCCAAAAATATTAAAAAAAGAAATACCTTATGATCCAGTAATTCTACCTCTAGGTGTTTATATGAAAAACCCCAAAACACTAATTTGAAAAGACATGTGCATCCCTATGTTCACTGCAGTGTTATTTACAATAGCCAAGATATGGAAGCAACCTAAATGTCCATCGATAGATGACTAGATAAAGAAGATGTGGGGTGTGTGTGTGTGTGTGTGTGTGTGTGTAATGTAATATTACTCAGTCACAAAAAAAAGAATGAAATCTTACCATTGCAACAACATGAATAAACCTAGAGGGTATTAGGTTAAGCGAAATAAGTCAGACAGAGAAAGACAAATACTGTGTGATTTCTCTTATTTGTGGAATCTACAGACCAAATAAACAAACAAAACAGAAACAAACTCATAGATACAGAGAACAGTTTGATGGTCACTAGATGAGAGGAGTATTGGGGGATTGTGTGAAAAAAGGTGAAAGAATTAAGAGGTACAAATTGGCAGTTACAAAACAGTCATGGGGGTGTATAGTACGGCATAGGGAATATAGTCAATAGTATAGTAATAACTTTGTGTGGCGCCAGACGGGGACTAGACTTATTAGGGGGATCCCTTTGTAAATTATATAAATGTCTAATCACTACGCCATATACCTGAAATTAATATAATATTGAATGCCAACTGTAATTGGAAAATAAGTATAATAAAATTATTTGACTTCTAAAAAAAAAATAAAGAAGTGCCCATTTCATAAAGTTTCTGGCACCATGCCAGGAGCACTGTTAGCTTCAAAAACAAGTCTTTTTTCCCTAAATCACCATCAAAGCCCCCACATCCTTCACTTCCCACAGCAGGATGGCTTCAGACAGCCCCGAGGGCCCGCTCTCACCCAGCGTGGGGATGGAGAGATGCTGGCTTTCCTCCTCAGAGCCTGGAGGCATCCGCTCGTCCAGGGGGGCCCATGCGCTCTTGGTGGACCTCAGGATGTCTCTCCTGCTCTTTTCTTGGCTTCCTTGAAGACTGTCAGATCCATGTGACTTCTCCGCCATCACAGGAGAGTTGTTCAGCACACTGATTCAAAACACACACAAATCAGACACAGTGAGCGCAGCTTTCGGGCCTGGCTCAGAGAGAGGGAGAGGCCAGAATGCTTACAGTCCAGTGAGCGGAGCCAGGTTCGCCATCTCCGGCAGCCTGGCTCACCCACCCAAGCCGAAGTCCCTGCTTCAATGCAGGCAAATGGTTCTCTCTCCATGGAGAGGTGTGGGAGACCAGGGACAAATGTGGCATCGCCCATCACCAGGCCACATCCGCCCTCCGGTAGATTCTATCCGGTGGACTGAGATGGGAATAGAGAGTAAAGAAATTGAGCTAGTGGACACACCCAGCTAAGGAAAAGTTTAAAAACAGCGATTAACACAATAGGTGTCCTGAAAATTCATGCAACAGTTACATCTGTAAAAATAGTTTTACAGACCCAAAATGTAAAAAACAAGGGCTTTGGTAACAGATCAACTCGGCCAAGTTTCATCTCTGCAACTTATTGTGTGGCCTTGGGCAAATTATATAACCTCTCTGCATTTCCTTATTTTTTAGTGGAGGATAAATTGTACTGAATTTTTAATAACTGTTAACCTCAGCAGAATGCGTATTAAGTGCTAGAGTCCACACTGAATTCTATACAGCTGTTATTTAATCTAATTGTCAATGAAGGAAGTAATCTAAATGTCACAATTACACAGTAAATTGAAGAGCAGAGGGATTGAGTTGCAAACTGCAAGCCACACAACAACCAGGATCGAAGCACCTTCCCATGACTACGAAGCTTTACGAGCTGCCTCATGGGGTAGTTGAAACAGTGAGAATATTGACAAATATATTTTGCACGTGGCACAAGAAATGTAGACTTCCCCGTTATCTTACTTGACATTATTAACATCCTTAGGAGGCTCAGAGAGTAAGAGAAAGAGACAGAAGCTTAGAACACCTGTCAAAATTGCCTAAACTCCCGATTATCAGCACACTGGGAACAAGGGACCCACTCTTACTCACTGATGTGTCTCTACTACATGACTGAATTCTCAGCACATAGAAGGTGCTAAATAAATATATACAAAATTAACTGAGCAAAGCTAGGGGTTAAAGCCACATTTTCTGACTAAATTCTTTCTACGTCATCTACTTGAATTTGCATTAGTTTATTCTTCAAGCCTAGAGGGAGATGACTAACTAGTCAACACCCACTTTAGCATCATGTCCTGCATCCCTAAACTTATGCATAGTCCCTGATCACATGACATGTAGACCATTTTTAATCAGTGTTTCGACAAGACAAATCATTCAGATTTATTGTAAACAACTGAATATTCTAAGTATAGGTGAACATTCTAGGTGCAATTGGCAAAAAGAGACTCTATGCTTTATATATTAAAAACTTCATCATTTATTAGAAGTGTAAATATACATTTAGTGTTGCAGTAGTAAATTACTGAAAAAAATTAATGACAAGTGTGATGACTATTAATAGTCTGTTAAAATAAAGCAATTACTAAGACATTTCAATTAATTAAACATTTGGGTAAAAGGTAGACAGTTAATACCTATATTAACAATGAGCATTGTTACCAGGAAACGTCAGAAAGCTAACTTTATGAATATATTCTGGGAGGAAATAAATATTTATAAAAATTTCAATAACACAAGACAAAATTTCAATAAATATTTATAAAATAATACAGATTACACTGTATTTTTAATGTTTACAAAATTGATAAACCAGAATTCATAACACTAAACAAAATAACCTTCAGGAACTGCATTTAATTTTTCATTATTTAATTTTATGTAAGCCTTGAGTTTTCTGAGTAAATAAAAAGTTCCCTTTGGCAACGTCTTGCATCTTATGTATTATAACTAGAACATCAACTCTGACAGTGCAAAATCTCAAAAGGAAGAAAAAAATACAAAATCATGTTTAACAATATTCATGAAATATCAGACTCTATAAAGAATCAAGGTTTGAAGAAAGGAATAACGTATCATGGAAGAATAAAATGCCCCAAATAATCTTGCTTCTTTACTGACCTCGGCTAAAAGTTAGTTTTTATTTATCATGAGAGATTCTGCTCTGTAGTGAGAGCAGGAGCTGTCAAGCAGTTGAGAAATTGCTGAATTTGTTGAATTTTAACCTAGCTACCACTTTTTCAAATGTAACACTAAAAATCATCAAATTTTTGCATGAAAGTGCTGCTTTATTGGTTGGTCCCCAAACTTCCACACTACAACGGCATGTGCCATCTCAGCCGCCCGCCTTGAACAACCAGTGAGGACATGCTCCCTGTCAGCTCAGTTGTACTTGGCCTCAGAGTACAAAAAATTTTGCCAGGGAAAGCGGGAACCCTTGCTAAACGTAAGGGTCAGGGGCCAGTTTGTAAAGAAAAACTCTTTGTTCCTTCTGTTTTAGTGGCTACCTTCCCAGTTAGTAAACAAATCTGCTTCCGGAAATGGATTCTCTGATGGCTCAAAAGGTCTTCCGTCGGTGTCCACTGGCTTGGCCCCTGGAACGGCCCTTCGGAAAGGGACCCAGATCAGAGGGCAGCCTTGAACTGCCCAGTGGACTGACAGGGCAGAAGGTGTGGCGTGCGGCCTCTGCTAAACCCTCTAGTTAACGACTCTGTCACCAGGACTCTTGCAACCAAATTCTTGCCAACGCCGACTTGACCCAAAGTGAGTTCCCATTCTGCACTGGCCGTCCCCTGCGCCGGCCCTCCTCTCTCTTCAGATTATTTCTATTCCGATCACTATGCCCGTTAGTCCTTATGTGTATAAAGAACTCCCGTTAATGTGGGAAATTTCTTATATTATCATGTTTAATTTTAAAAAAGAGGATGCCAAACCATTTACATAGACCAAGAATTCAATTTTGTAAAAACAAGACAAGTATTGAAAAGACAAAAAAGAAATGTACCGAAATGTTACCAAGTGTTTATAATTTTAAAAACAATTAAAATGAGAAAAGAATTGGCTTTGTTTTATTAATTTTACATCACATTTTCTTTCGAGCTATCATAAGAGATCAAAGTGTCCAGACCTGCCTTGCTCCTCTCCATCCTCCAGATATGGTGACTTTCCAGGAGCAGGATCTGTGTGTATGTGTTTTTTTTTTTTTACTTCCATTTTAAAGCAGAGATTTCTAAGTAATCACTTGATTCCCACTTTCGCCATTTCGGCCAAAGCTATCTGAGTAAATACCTTCTTTTACCTCCTTTCCAACAGCTAAAAAAACAGATAAAGATCTTAATTCATCACTGGAGAAACAGAAAAAAAATTATTTTAATTAATTGACAAATAGTTAATTAGTTGCACGATTTTGGGCATGTAGTTTTAAGTTGTCTTGGAATGTAATTTCCTCTTGCAAATGTGAGAGAATTGGATGAGACGAGAGAACTCCATAAGTTGATTATTGTATTTCTAGCCTCCACATAAACTGTTCAATATTTGACCAACGGAGTTCATATTTAAGAAATATTTTAAAGCTATGTTTATCAAAACGATAAAAATGAGAAGAATCAAACATTGTTCCTGTGATTTATAGGTTAGGGAGACCACTCAGCAACTCAAACCACAAAGCCAAGCCAGGAACACCCTTCTGCTCTTCCTTCCCATCCAAGTATCAAAGTCCCACAAACACGTCTAAAGATTTCCAAATGATTCAGTGAAGTAGAGGCAGATCCTGGGGAAGAGAATGTTCTATCAACACTCTGCTGGGAAGAACAAGCAGTCTGCAATGACTTGTTCTGTGGGTGGTTTCCTCCCACCATGAAATATGTGAAGGGTGCTCACTTCTGCCATTTCAGAGCAAGCTGGATTGAAAGACAAGGCCGTTATGCCCAAGTTGGAACCCAAAGTCAGTTTCTTGGACTTGGAGTTTTCAACTTTTGCTGGTGAAATAAGCAAAAGATTATTAATTCAAGAACCAGTTTCCTGGAAACCTGAAAGGCCTTCGAGGCTGGTAAAGTTGGATCGAGTGATTTATGCGCTGTTAGCCCTGTTCCAATTCCATGCCAACTTTCAAGTTGTTTTTCTTTCTCAACGAGTCCCTCTTTTCTCAACATTTCTACTCTTGTCTTCTCAGCGTTTGCCTTGTCTCATCCTGGGCGGGGAGAACGAAAGGACGTGGAGGCGTCCATGATCTCCCTCTGCGTCCCCACTCGCACATCGTGGCGATCCAGGTCCCTCGTGCGCACCACATTCTGGATGCACAGAATCACTTGTTCTCAGATCCGCCCTCCCTGCCGACACCACGTGGCGAAGATCCCTCTACTAGCAGCGCGCTCCTTTTCACTCAGGACCACTCCATGGTCCACACAGAACTCTTCTCCTGATCCCTCTCCATTCCCACCCTCGCCTGCTCCTGGCACTCACAGCATCTTGTGCAACCCCGTGCTGCAGCCCTCTTCACACTCAGGTCAAGTGGTTTCTGTACGCTTCTGCCTTCCCCACGCAACTAAATGGATTCCTTGGGGGCAAGGGCCGTGACTTATTTATTTTCGTATCCATGGCACTTAGTCTGGTACATGGATAATAATAGGTGATTAGCAACAACCGTTTAAGGAAATAATAACTTCTGACCCTGGTCCCTGCTTGTGCTTTCAGTGGGTGGCAATCGTGACTTATTCATCTTTGTGGTTTCTCGCATGTCAGGCACAGTACCATTCACTAGTAGTTACAAAAGCACATTACATAAATGAACTATTGATAAATAAATTCAATAGATATCTACTAATTCAATTCACACACAGATTTCTCACCCTAACGTGAATAGGCATCATGCAGTCTGCTGAGGGCCTGAATAGAAGGAAAAGGTAAAGGAAAAATTCTCGTTCCTCAGCCTCACTGGGAGAGCTAAGACATCAGTCTCTCCCTGCTCTGGAACTGGGATTTATAGTGTTGATATTCCTGGTTCTAAAGCCCTGGACTCAAAATGGAACTACACCACCAGCTTTCCTGGGTCCCCGGCCTGTGGATGGCAGCTCATGAAACTTCTCAGGTCCCAAAATTATATGAGCCAAATTCCTCATGATAAATCTCTCTATAGATAGATAAATAGATGTAGATCTTTCTTTCTTTCTTCCTTTCCTTTCCTTTCCTTTCCTTTCCTTTCCTTTCCTTTCCTTTCCTTTCCTTTCCTTCCTTTCCTTCCTTCCTTCCTTCCTTCCTTCTCTCTCTCTCTTTCTTTTCGTTCTTTTCTTTTCTTTCTTTTCTTTTTCCTCTCTTCTTTCTTTTCTCTTTCTCTCTCTATACATATCTATCTCTATCTCTATCATCTATATCTTTATCTATATATCTATCAATACACAAACACACATGTACACACACACACACACACACACACACACACACACTTATTCTATTTCATTTCTCTGGAGAACCCTGACCAAGGCAGTTGGCTATTTCTCTTAAGAACACTTTAGTCGAGCTCTGTTACACCTCCCTTCCATATACCTTTCCTAATACCTTTGAAAGATGACTGGTTGAGCAATTCACCTTAGTATCTTCAGGTGCACACATCTCATGTTTAAAACTGTATTGTTACACATTAAAAATTGCAACATTTTTTTCAGTCCAGTAGGAAACCATCATGATGGTAAAGTTCTTAATTTCATAAACAGGAAAGTGTTCCGTCCAAGAACACAAAGACATATCTGGTAGTGAGGAGAAGAGGTTTACGCCGGCTCCTGTGTCTAAATCCCTTTTCATCATTCTTCCTTTCCCGCCATGATCAATCAGAACCACAAAATCTCAGGGAATGTAGAGAAGGGAACAGGTATTATTCTTTACAAATGATTAAGAAACTGTCATGACATCACAACTTCGTACCCATTGATTATACCAGGAAGACGAAGCCAATTCTACTAAAAAATCCATACATGTAGAAATAGGTTATTTATGCACTGTTGAAAAGATTCTTCCACTAAGACAGGTAGACTTTATTATTTCTGACAACTGTATGCAAATCTATAATTATGTCTAAATTAAATAAGTAATTAAACAAATGAAATACAAAAGGAAACAGAGTCCTAAATTATTCATCAAAATAAATTTCAATAGTGTTAAGAATTTAATGTGAAAAAAATGAAATAAAAGTAGTCCTAGAAAAAAATATTGGTGAACATTTTTCTAATTTCGAGGTGGTGAACGTCTGTAGAGAAATGACACGGCGGGTAATGAAGGGTAATCATAATGGATTTGACCACATAAAATCTTAAAATTTACTGTGGTAAAAATAATGAACATGTCCAACAGTTAAAAAAAATAATGTAAAATTTTCAGTATATGTGTCATTAAAATTTTTCGTATTTTTCATGTATGACATTCAATTACAAATCAATAAGAAAAAGATACATGGAAGTAGAAGCAATGTAATGATCAGGCAATTAAAAAATAAAAAATCTATGAATGACAAGAAATATAAATGTAATGAGCCTAATTAATATTCAAGGAATGAAAACTAAAAAGATAATAGGTTACCATATTTAATTCTCAGCTATAAATTAGAATGAGAATACCTAGAAGGTGGGGAAACTGGCACTATCAACGTTTGTGGAAATATTAATAAGTAAAACATTATTGGTAAGCACTTAGGTAACATGCACCTGTGTCTAAAAGGTGCGGTCTATGGGAAGAAGGGCAAGTCATTTTTAGAGAATGCCAACAAATAATGGTAAAAGGACTGATATAGTTAGAAAATCATCATCTGACTCATCCCTAAATCAAGTTGCCTGGTTTAGCAACTAAAAATATAGGACATGGAGTTCATTTGAATTTCAGATCAAAAACAAATAATTTTTAGCATAAGCATAGTCCATACATTCCTTGGGACAAGTTTATAACAACAACAAAAAATTGCTGTTTATCTAAAATTCAAATGTAACTGGGTTTCTTTTATTTATCTGGCAAGCCTATCCCTGAATCAGTTTTCCCCACTCTTTCGAAACAAGTTTTTTTTTTTTTTTTTTTTTTTTTACTTCTATAGTAGGTTCCACCTGTACCAAACAATCCCACATGGCCCCAGAAGTTCAAGCTCAGTTTTTATATTTAGTGAATTCACTGATTACTTAAAAGCCAAAGAGTTTAACTCTTTTACTTTGTCTTAATGAATTAGACCTCCCTCAGATAGTAAGGGAAAAAAATAATCAGTGAACAGGACACAAAAGTCCCAATATACAAAGAATAACTACAGAAAGAAGGAAAGTGTACTTTCTACATCTGACCTCAGAAACATTGCTTGAAATAAGCGAACAATTTTGAGCCTAGAGCATTCCCATTCCTGTGTTTAGATCTTTTCATGCTAACGGAAGCCACCCATGGGGTGCTGAAGTCATCCGGGCCAGAATCCATGACAATTAGATCACTTATCTTATTGCTAATTGTCTCTCTTCTGAAGAATCACCCGGTCACACAGCTGCAGGTAAAAAAGTTTCAGAACATGCTATATAGCTGCCCTTTCATTCCAACTGAGAGAAAATGAGAACAGAGAACTAATATCCTCTCCCCCACAGGCTAGAAATAAACAAATTATAAGAGCTACTATACTGAAAGAAAGGTGTCTCAGCAGAGAAGTGGCCCTTGGAGCTTGCCGAGCCTGTTCACAAAAAGTGTCTGCAGAGGTCTTGGAGGCCTTCTCGTATCCTTGAACATCACAACTGCTAACACTGGAAAGTCTTTATGACCAGAGAACTCTGACCCAGGTTTGTATCTGCTCTTATTTAGAAGTTGGTCAAGAAAGCCAGGACGGTCAGTCTGCTTATTAAAATCCATGGTCAAGTTGAGGATTAAGATACATAGTGATTCTCTCCTCCCTGCCCTCAAAAGACAAAAGCAGTAAGAGGGTAGTTAGAAATGGTGACAGGTAGGAGTGACAGCAAGTCCTAGACTCAGAAGAGGAATGCTGCGTGAGGAGTGAAGATAATGGCTCCGGGTGTGTTTTTGTTCCTAGAAGCCCTTCTGCTTTTCCTTTAGTGCCCTTTGACCTGTGGCAGGGCGATCAACTCTGAATACAAGACTGAAAGTACTTTGCCCGAGGAAGTAAAGCAAACTTGTCTTCATTTGGTTACCATGGTTATGGTATTGCGAGTTACCACCCCGATGATTTGCATTGCAAACCACTGGAAATGAGGACAGCAGAACTCCATATTCTGGTGGAGAGATTCAATTCACAGGAACTGCTACTGGAAAGTTCAGAGGGAACATAGCATAGATATACACACATACCCCCAAGCCCAAAGGAAGGGGGCCAAACTGTAAGGGCTAATAGCCAGCCCTCTCCTCCAGGAAATTTCAGGATCTATGAAGTATTTTAATTCAAAGACTCGGACAATCTCACTTTAGAAAAGTAAATGAGCATATTATCAATCTCATTCTTAGGATTAAATTTCATGGTCACATTCAGCGTGCATCCTTGTAAAGGTCATATTACTAAATCTGTACCCAAGAATTACTATATTCTTGAGTCATGGGTGCCAACACTACTCTTCATTTTGAAAAGCTGCATTATTAGAGTTTGAAATGATAGAAAAGACCATATGTGTTTCAAGTTATATTTGACTTTAGCAAACAGGAACCTCAAAGCGTGATGGGGAGGTGCTGAGGTCGTCTTCAAGGGGAATGATGGAAAAGCGCTTCAGAGAATCTTCCCTCTCCCCCTGTGACAGCTGGCGAAGTTCCTCTGCAGAGCTCAAATCGGTGAGCAGGATTTGAATCGCCCTATAAACAGGCCCTGAACTAGCTTTGCGGTTTCTCTTATCTTTTAGGATTTCTCCCTCCTCCACCACCGGTGTCTGAGACCTTTCCTCTCAGAAGCCCAGGAGTGTCTGGTGGCCTGAAGTAACCCTGACTCCTTTTCCTCCTGGGGCATCCACTACTTGCTTAGCTATGAGAGGACCAGAAACTTTATACCGTCTATCAGGATATGGTGGTCTTAGACAAAGGCTCATTAACGAAACATATTTTAATTGAAACATCATGTCCAGAACTACACTTGGAAAATGAAGTTTCTATTTCAACAGTTTTCATTTTAGAAGATTTTAATAAAAGTGATTTTTTAAATAAAAATGGGAATGCAATTGCATCCACAAAGAAACTCTCAATTACCTACATTTTAATTACCCATTAGTTATATCTATATTTATTTACAGAGTTATTTATTGAGAGGTTGTAGAACACAATGTACTGAAATCTGCATTAGAAATTAAGAGAAAAGAACCCCATTTAAACCCATCTAATAAAATGGTTTTGGGAAAATCAATTTCTCTTCAGAGGCATAGTTGAGGTAGAAAAATAATGTGTATATCACTGAATTAAAGAAAAAAGCTTTCTGCATTAAAATTAAATAACATATATATCAGAGTCCGTGAAACAATAGGCAATTGATAGCCTGGTTATTCTAAGAACAGTCTTCCACCCTGAGTACTTCCCTTCCGGTCTGTCTTTTAGCATACAGAAGAATATCCTCCTGACTGTCAAAGCGATACTTAAAGCAAGTTGAAGTAGTTCAGTCTAAGGAAGGAGGCAATGAGGAAGTCGCTGTAACAACAGAGCTGCTGAGCTTTGGTGGGGGTGGAGGGTAAAGGTTAGGGCTCTATAGGATCTCATAGGTAGAGCTCTCAGCCTAGTTCTGAAGATTTGCAAAAAGCACCCTGGAAAATCTACAGTCTACGCTTGGTCCTAAAGGAGACTAGAAGTGGGTGGCTACGAGCAGGTGAGGGAGAAGAATGACCTGAAAGGGGGAGATGCTCCAGTTAGCAGGGAGGTGAGGGTAGGGCAAAAGCCGGATTGGAAAACTGATGCCATTCATTTTCCATGTTTTCAATGAGTAAATAATTCTCATTATCTTGATCTCTTTGGATCCACACACTAATCCTGCAATGGAGTGGCAGGGATGAGGAACGTGAGACCCAGAAAAGCTATGATTTGAGAGTGGCACAAAATGACTTTTTAGTGCATTAGCACGAGAACTAAGGTCTCGGGAATCCCCTACATACTGCTTCTACCATTAACGGGTCATCCCGGGAAAACTAAAAGTTTTAATGTATTCCCAATTGTAATGCCCTTCACTTGCAATGCCCTTTGTCTGAAATAGCCTTCTTAATGCTGCCAACAAGTAAATGTAAGCTTTTCCCTCTGCTTGTAGGCAGAGGGAACAGCATAAGCAAAGGTCTGCGGGCAAGAGAGAGAACGGTCCACTTGAAGAATTGCAAGAATCTAAAGGTGGCTACTCCATGATGGATGAAGAGTCTGTCAAGTGGCGTAGCTGGAGAGTGAAGGGGTAACCAGAGCACGAAGGATTCACACGTTGTTAAGAGGTTTGAACTTCATACTGACGGCAGTGGGAAGTGACACAATCAGATTTATATCCTAAAAATTCCTCTTGCTTCAATACAGAGAATGCAGTGAGCGGAAGAAACAAGACTGAAGACAGGAGGCCGGAGACCACGTGAGATATAATGGCGACTGCAACCCCAGCCCCAATATGAGAGATAAAGCCATGAGTGGCTTCTGAACTGCGTGGGGGGGAAAATCAGTAAGTCACACTGGCTGCTCCACTCTGTGGCGAGACAGCGGTCAGAGTCTGTTCTCGGACTTCCCGCTTGGGTAAGTGGTCAATACCATTTCATTCATTAAGCAGGGACTACAGAAAAAGCTATACATTTATGGAAGGGTCTCGTGTGTTTGGTTTTGCAAAGGTGGAGACTGGGGTTCCTGTGGAAACAGCAAGGGGAAGTATCGGCATGCACTTTGGATGCACGAGTCCAGAGTTCAACAGGGAAGTCTGTGCTAACATACGCGTCCAGCCACAAAACAGCTCCTAAATGAAGCCATGGTGACAGATGAGTTCACTATAGGGAGGAGTCTGCAGTCAGTAGGGTCTAGACCCACAAGGAGAGCATGGTGAGGGGAAGGATTAAGGATGCTTGAAGCAGAAGCAGGTATGTGAGCGCAGGAGAATTGAAACCTTTGACTTACATGATAAGTCAAATTATGATCATCATGATGCTGGGTAAGTCTAGAATAGAGTCAGTTGTATTGATAGAATAGCTAATGGGTTTAAACTATCATAGAGACAACAGATAGCTGAGGCTTTTGGCTCAGGGGTTCCCAAACCTGAATACGTGTAGGAGTCCCTAATCTTAGAGGTTTTAGTCAGTAGGTCTGGGATGAGAAAATCTGCATTGTTAGGAAGTTCTCCAAGACAGCTCCCGATGGAGCGGGTCTCAATGAGTAGCATCTCAGAATCACCGTTTCTAGTTAGTGCATCTTTTCAACCTTTCTCAGATTGAACTCAGACCAATTTTATTTCTTGGCATTGTTCTTTTGCGCACATCATTCTCCTATTATTAAACATTTCAAAGATATATTGGTTAGGCTCGGAGTGTTGTGTTACTCTTCCTACTTCCACCCTGGGAAAATTTCTCGTACAGAGAAGATGTGAGTGATGATGGTGGTGATGATTTTAATGCTCAGAGTTCATAAAAGTGTCTAGCAACAGATCCTATACACTTTCCAAACAGTTAGTCCAGGGAAGGAGAGCATATTTTTTTTAGAGATGTCAGACACTTTCTCAGTCTTCCAGTGATTCTGAATTAAAGAGAAGTAGATTTAGCTCAGGTGTTCTTGTTCTACCAAAGTCAAGTCAGAGAATTGGGTGTCACGTTTGTTGAGAGTTTCTAAGCAGGCCCAAGAGCCCTGGCTAAGTGAAGATAAGAGTTAAAGGCAGGTTTTCCTTCCTTCTCCAGTCATGCAAATACAATCAAGCTCAATCATATCTGAACATTTCCAACAAGCCCGGAACTTACTAGAAAATTCCATCTCCGTGTCCAGTAAAATGAAATGATGATTGGGGCTGATTTATAGGTTCGTAAGCTACAAAAACAAATGGGAGGCAATTCTTTTCTAAGTAATATTTAGTAGATAGCATGATGCTAAACGCATATCGTGAGATTAAGTGACCCCAAATAACTCTATGTTCAACTCGATGGACGTTAAAATAGTGTTTCATTTTAGGAAAACATTTAGCAACGCTTATTATATTTTATCCCTTAGAGTTAAATTTGACACATTATGCTCGGCAAAGATTCGGTATTCATTTCCATCGCAATAAATCCTGATCGATCGAGTCAATTCACTGTGAAGGCCCCACCCTCTATTTTGCCCTTACTTGGCTTATGCCAGTCCCAGAGCACATGCCACATGGTGCCTGCCATTAGACCATTGATTCTCAGCTGGAACTTATTTTTCTCCCAAGGGGACATGTGGCAATGTCTGGAGACCATTCTGGTTGTCACGGTGAGGTGGAAGATGCTACTAGTATTTATTTGTAGGGGCCAAGAATCTTGTTAAACATGCTGTAATGCACAGAGCAGCCACCCTCTCCCATAAACAAAAAGTTCTTCAATCCCGAATGTCAAGAGCGTTGAGATAGAAAAAAAAAAAAAAAACTTGTTTTTTTAATAGATCACTTATGACTGAGAGCCACACGTGCTTAGTTCCACCTCTGGCTCCAGCACTTAACTACCTGCGAGACACTGGGCCGGCCTCGATTTCTGAGGCTCAGTATTCTCCCCAGTAAAATGCAAATATTTATTTCATGGATATTCTCCTCTCAGAATTATTGTAGGAGTCACTGCAGTGATACATGAGAAATGGTTTATAAACGGAGTACAATCACCACTGGATGTATTATGATCGTCTGTGTAATGATGACAATAATAATAATAATAATAATAATAATAATAATAATCGTGCAGGCAGTTTGGATACACAGATCTGGAGCTCAGTAATGCAAGGTAGGCTGGATTTAAAATTCGACGTCAAATCTTATTTATTTAAGTTTCATCTCAACGATGTTCATCAAGCAGCATCTCTGGGCTAGCATTCTTCTAGGTACTATAGATATAAAAATAAGATATTCCCTCTGAATTAAAGAGCTTTTTTTTTTTTTTTTTTAGGATAAAGATAGAGTCAAAAAGAAAAAGTTACATTACTGGTAAAATAACCAGGATAACAGAGGTTAGGTGAACAAAGTTTGTTTAGAAGCAGAGCAATTCAAGGTATATTTTAAAAGTTGATGGACTGTGTTATTACTGGCAACAACAACAACAAAAACTTTCTTTACTACCCCACTTCACTCATCCCTATGGGGGAGAATGTAGCGTTACTGCTTGGATTACCCATTCGATGGAATAGATCAAAGATGCTAAGAAAACTGAACCTGTTTTTTAACGATGACTATCTGACCATATAGAAAAGTAACAAAACAAAGACAGCTCTCTAATCTTTAATCCTGAAGTGGATTAAAGAGCCACGACTCAAAATAGCTGCCCATGCTGTGAACTGCTCATGGCTATCACTGAGGTATAACACGCTTTCAGAATCCAAATGAATGGTATCTGGCAGAAGTTTGCTAGGACACTCCAGGCAGCTGGCCTGTGTTCCCATTTACTTTGCTCACAGGAAATAAATAACGCTCAATAAATGTCTGATAAACTAAACGGAATTGACTGGACGCAGTTATATAGGAAGAGGGCACTGATTCTGCCCCTTTCTCCACCATACCATCACAGGTTTGGCTGGAAGAGAGAGTACCAAATATTCAGGGACATTCCACAGAACAGAGTGAGCGGACTCATTTTGCTTAAAACACTGTCTTGGGTACTCAGCAATACCAGGGTCACTGAATAATTGTTAAGTTAGCGACACAGACCTCCTGCACTGTCCTTGGTCATATTCTTTCCTGTGGATCTACCTAAAATGTACGCAGTATTGCCTAGCCTAGTGGTTCCAAGCCATGTTAGTCTAAAGAGACTTTTAGTAGTTAAAGAAGAACCAACACTCTCACAACTACCATTTATGTCAACGAACCTCAAATAGTAAGAAGAAAAGCCTAGGATTTTGTATTATTCTAATGAAAAATAGTTTATGTGGTACAATTTCACATCATGGACACATCGCATACGACCATAAGAGCATCTGAGATTCTCATGGATGCCGTCCAGGAGACTCTCTTACATTTTTGTGGGCTCTGCCTCCAGGAAACCCACCAGGCCCTCACAGTGAAGATGCGAGAAAGAGCCCGTCATGGCTCCGGCAGAGAAAGGGGAAGAGTTGCGACTATGAAATATGTTCAGACCCTTCTCCATAACAAAGGCTTCCTCTCCAGGGAAAAAGACTTCACCAGAATCTCAACCCCGACTGTGGAACAGCATCGCCCCCATTGTAGATCACTTTGGCTTTCTTGTCTCATTTAAGAAAAAACAAAAACTAGTCAACAAGGGTCAGGGCATCAAGGATGTCGATTGGGAGTCTTGAAGCCACGTAGGGTGACTAGAGGCAAGAGGGAAAAGCTTATTCCACTAGAGTAACATTTGTGAAAGTCACAGTCCCAACACAGGCCCTCTACAATACTGAGATCCAATCAGAAGATTCTAGAATGCTTCTTCTGCCCCACCGTTTTCCAACATACCTACAAGGTTCCAATATAATAATAGTGGATTACGGCTCCAAGAGCTGCATGTTTCTCTCTCTCTTTCTCCTAAGTTTCTACCTTAGAAAACTAGAGAAACAAGGGCAAAACAAGCCTAAAGCAAGCAGAAGAAAAAAGTAATAAATATGAGAGCAAAAAGCAGAAAAACAGTTGAGAAAAATTAATGAAACCAAAAGTTGGTCCCTTGAAAAGATAAAAGGGATAAATTTCTAGCTAGACTAACTGCAAACAAAAGGGAAAATACACAAATGTAATGTGGGAGCCAGGTTTCTCACAGGCGTAGTGTAAATTTACAAATAAGCAAGGGGGAGAGGCTGAT
Source organism: Rousettus aegyptiacus (assembly GCF_014176215.1). Lineage (NCBI taxonomy): Eukaryota > Metazoa > Chordata > Mammalia > Chiroptera > Pteropodidae > Rousettus > Rousettus aegyptiacus. Next base: position 38,129,709 of record NW_023416288.1, on the reverse strand, counting down.
ATGATTGAGGTGGTAATGGATTAGAGTTGGGGACATCAATATTGACTAATGATTAGCTTAATATAGGTACAGATGGTTAAATATAGAATTATTTACATATATAGGTTAGTGTGTGTATACATACATATATATGTACACACACACACACACATACACACATACGCACATACATACCACACATATATTTCCTTCCTCCATCAGCTGAAAGGGCCTGGAAGCAAAATGCCTCACTAATAATAAGCACTCCCAGTGCCCAGATCATTTTTTCTAACACCATTCTCCAATAAAGGGAACCAATGGTCCTTGAGATATGGATGATTGTAGGTGTAGAGCACGAAATATAAAAGATGAGCTTGTAACATCTTATAGTACTAAGGAGTAAGGAAGTAAGGAAGTGGTAAATACCACACACACACACACACACACACACACACACACGTACAATGATGTGGTATGTCAAAGAGACATACAAGCCAGCTGAAAAAGCTCCTAATGGCCAAAGCTGGTATAATTTGAGCACACAATAAGTAAACCAGTATTGGATTTAATCCAAAGTTTAAAACAAATATCCATGAGTCCATACTGGTATAAATAAGTGATCGAATAAATGAGTAATTGTGAGAGAATAAACAGCTTTCCTGGGCACGAGAATACCCAATACTTTATGTACCTAGTCCACCTCCTAACTTTCAGCTCCTTGGGTGCGGGCTATGCAGAGTGACTCTATTCCAAAGAGCAAAGTATGAAAAAAAAGGTGGGGGGGAAATAACTTTACAGTGGAGAAACTTAACAAACGCGACCTGAGCCAGGTGATCGATTTCAACATCGATGGCGATGTCACGATGACCGTATGCACCCTTGGTGGGAGAGTGTGCTGCTTCGCCTCTGTGGCCTTCCTCCGCCACACCCCTAGCCACAAGTCTCACCACGAGGAAAACACCGGACAAAGCACGACTGGAGGACGGTCTACGAAATACCTAATCGGTCGTCTTCGAAACTATCAAGGTCATCACCAACGAGGCAAGACAGAGAAACTGTAACAGTCTCAGGGAGCCTAAGAAGGTGAAACGACTAAGCGTAATGGTGTGTCCTGGAAGGGATCATGCGACAGAAAAAGAACATCAGGCAAGAGCTCGGGAAACTTAAAGAATGGACTGTAGTTAGTAATGATGCATCAATATTGGTTTATCAATTGAAATAAGCATGCCACAGTACTGTAAGGTAATAACAGGGAAAGTGGTATGGGGGACTCTCTGTATTATCTTTGCAATTCTTCTACAAATCTAGAACTATTCAGAAATAAAACTTTTATTTACTTGGTGGTTAAACTAGAGGGTATTTAGTATATCCAATCCAACTGAGATTTGGTGATTCTAAAATAAGATAGTTGTGACAGGGTGTTAAATGACAAATAGCAGCAAGATACATATATTTGTTGACATTATACATGTATTGAGAGAGATTGAAAATATATACATATCTGCATGACTGTGTGTATATATCTACGTAGAGATATAATATCACTACATAAGAATATGTAACAATGTTCAGAGTAGTTATCTCTGAATGGGATGATTACGAACAACTTTTATTTGCTTCATTTTATTTCACAGTATTTTAAAAACAATTGACAAGGACAGATTCTTTTTTGTAAAATAAAAAGAAGTTAGTGGAAGTTTCAATTTTTAAAATCAATGAGTATCCATGATGAATGATGCCTGTCTGTGCAAAGTGCCCCTCTTCCAGGCCCTACCAATACCCTGTCTTGATCCCTGTTATTGTATTTACGAGAAACTATTTTATACATTTGTGTTATTTATCTGTCTTCCTTCCGACAGCATAAAATTCTCAAGAACAACAACAAATATATCCCTTACTTCTGCAGCCTTACTATCTTGTACAGAGTCTGCTCTATTGTGCATTGTTGGGGTATAGGCAGAGAGCAATGCAGTACGAAGTCTTGAACAAGTAACATTTTTACATGTGTAAATATTTTAAGTATGTAAAATGAGAGATGTGGGTTACTGCCATTTCTGGAGTTCCTTCCAGATCTAAGATTCAAGATTCTCTGCCTGTCTCAACAAATTAAGCATAATTTCACAAATCAGAAACACCAGAGAGATTATGTGACTTGCCCAATTTCTTTTGCATTTTCTGGAAGGTGATGGAAGCTTGAAATTTGGGAGATGTCTGCTCTGTGGGATTTGGGTTACAAAGCTGCTTTCCGTAGGTTTTAAATACGTTATTACTTGTAGTTAAATCTGTCCTTGAAAATTTACAAAGTTCTCAACGAATCAGAATGGTTACAATGTAGAAGGATTAAATACAAGAATAATTACTTCATAAGACCTTAGTTAAATTTTTAAATTTTCTACAATATACAGAAAATACCCTGTGTTGGAAAGTGAGCACATCGCTGTACGTGTGTCATTCTAATAATTCTGCTTTTCCGTTAGATTTGAGATTAACGAAGACTGATGGAAAATCACAATCCACTATCTATACATCTGAAAGTCAAACTCTGAGGCCTTTCCAACATCAATGATTCTGCCATCTCTTAGTCAGCAACGTTCTCCAGCTATACCACTCCTAACCCCAACTGACACTGACCACTTGAAACATCAAGTTCACGTAGAAGAGCCCATTACAGTTTGTATTAGTTTCCTATTGAACTCTAACCAATCACTGCAAACTTAGTAGCTAAGATGACACAAGTTTATTCTCTTACAGTTCTGCAAGTCGGAAGTCTAAAATGGATTTCACTGGCCTAAAATCAAGGCGTCGGCCAGGATGCATTTCTTCGTGGGGGCTCCTCGACTTTTCCAGGTTCTAGAGGCTGCACATTCCTTGGCTCGTGGCCTCGCCCTCCACCTTCGAAGCCAGCGGTGCAGCATCTTCCAGTTCTCTGACACTGACCCTCTGCTTTCATCACCACATCTCCTCTGCCTCTGATCCTCCTTGTCTTCCTCTAATAAGGACCCTTAAGACCCCATTGGGCCCACTCAGATAACCCAGGATAATCTCTCCTTCTCAGGATTCTTAACTTAATCTTATCTACAAAGTCTCTTTGATAGGTAAGGTAACATATCGAACATCTTCGATATCCTTGGTATGAGGGCATTTATATATCCATATATATATATAATATATTTATCCATATATCCATATATATTTCATATATCCATGCTTCTCTCATTGTTCAGTGGAGTGGATGCCTCTTGGGTGGCACTTTATTTTCACAGTAACCTCTGAGTTAGGCACCTTTGATATCAGTCACAAATTATCCACAGAGAGACTCAGACTTAATTCTCCTTTGTCTCTTTCTCAGTGAACTTTTTATCACTGAAACCATTCGACATGATTTTATTCGTTTCTAACAACTACAGTCTCATCAATTTCACCTGCATTCAACCCAAACCTATTAGCTTAGTTACAGTCAAAAGATTCTTACAACTAGGAAGAACGAGAAAGAAAGCTGGCTTTCAATGCCTCTCCTCTCTATGATCAGGGAGAACGTTTAGGTGGCTGTGGCACAAAGAAAAACTCTTAATAAATAGTCTTACCTCCCAGAGTTGGCATAGAGCTCAGGTGACAAGCAAAGTTCATCCTCTAAGGAAACTGATCGTCACAGTCTCCTCCACCAACTTCCATCTACCTGCAACCAAAGCTTTGCTCCTGAACTTTCTGAAACGTGTAGACCTGGACAATTCCTGAAGGAAGCAGTGTAGTATTTGACTAATCTTGCATAACATTTTCATAATCCACGCCCATCTGTCATAAGGAAAAACCTGTTTTCCTGAGCTTTTTATATCAGGAAGTATTCAAAACAGGTGACTGAGACTTCCTGCATTCATGGGCCCCACAAGATTTTTGGATGTCTCTCTCGTACTAGACTCTGGACTGGGCAAAAGAGATGTGAAGATGAACAAATCATTCTCTTCTCCCTTAAGGAGCCTGAAACCTGTTTTGGGGGCGGGAGCACAGCTAGTAACTCCCATGGGAGGAGTATCAAGGACACAGAGGGAGGGGGGCCGTATTATCTAATGGGAACTTGGAAAGGCATCTCCAAGGATGCATGAATAGGAGCTTCCTGATGAATTAGAGTTGAGCGAGGCTCGGGGCTGTGGGGAGGGTGTTGAAAGCAGAGGGAGGAGCGTATACGAAGACACGATGTTATGGAGCAGGATGATACATTTGGGGACCTGCAAAGTCATCCCAATGGCTGAAACACAGAACGTGTGGAAGCCCAGGGGAGAGATGAGGCCGCAGAAGTAGGGAGCCTCACCCGGGCTGACTCATGACTTAGTAAACAATACCCGTGAACTTGGCGACAATAACAATTCCACCATTTAATGTCTGAATTCGGCATATAATCTGCAATTGTGTGAGAGAAGCACTAAAGTAAAGAGTTCAATGTGTTTTTAGTTAATCTGTGTGCTTAGAAAGCGGGTGGTCTGGTTGGTCAAATGACCTAGTTTGAATCAAGACACCGAATGCCTACTTTATTCACTAGGAAAGCTATCATTAGTGCATGTGAACATTCCTTTGGCACTTCGGAAGGAACTTCAAGACTTTATAAAGGGTCGAGCTCTCGGAGACTTTTTGAAGGGTTTGCATAACAGCACTCCGAGGGGATTTCCAACAAGATCTACCAGGGAGAAGGTGAGCTTAGGGCCCTCCCATTTTAAAAACCACTTGCGTTGAGAGTATATTTACACTTTCCTGTGCTGCGAAGCCTCCTGACAGATTGAATTGGGGCCGGTGCAGTAAATGAAGCGTCGCACGAAGCATGTTAGTCCAAACAAATAGTCAGGATGAACTGCGCTCCCCACGTGATCTGGCGAACATATGGTCTTGCGGTTGAAACTTGGCAAGGTAATTGTCATAAGAGCCCTGAAAGCAAGGTGGAATGAACCGGTAATTTTACCCCTAGGTCAGACCTTTGTCCTTGATATTTCCCTGTTCCCACAGACTGGCAAACCCTTGAAATAGCGAGTACGTTCTATTGTTAACACTTCTCCGCCCCAGTGAAATCGCACGAATGATTATAATTTGCTCCATTAATGTTGGCTTTACAGCTTCACTGAGTGTTTTCACGGCCATTGTTTTACTTGGTTTCTAAAGAGCCTGTTGGATACCCCAGGCAGGGAAGTTGTGTTTTTCCCTCCTACATTTAACACGTAAGAAACTAAGATTCATGAAGGTGACTTGCACTGTCCAAGGCCACATGAACCTAGCTACAATTCACGTTCCCATCTCCAAGTCTGGATGTAAAATTCTAGCTAGCTTCAATGTTCTTTCCTTCAATTTTCTGAAATTGCATTTCACTGTATACTTGCATCTAGTGTTGTTATTGAGAAATCTGATGTCTCCGATTATTACTCCTCCGTAGGTGATTGTATTCTGCTTGGAAGCTTTCAGACTTTTACTTTTCTTTCATGTTCTTAAATTTCCCCATAACGCAGCTGTAATATATTTTATATCTAATACTTTTTAAAGTTCTTCTTTATGAATTCTCGTTCCAGGTTTATTTCTCTAATATCTTCCCTATCCTTCCTTGAGAATGTTCATTGAAACAATTATTACATATTTATTCATTGTATTGGCATTTATTATGCACCAGGTACTATTTTCCACACTGAGGATATATCTGGGACAAAATAGGTCTTGTTGAATTTACATTATAATGGAGGGAGACAGACAAATAGATAATCAAATAAATATCTGTCGGGTGGTAATAAATGCAGAAAAGAAATATAAAATAAGAAAGGGACAGGAAATGTGTGTGGGAGTCAAGTTTTCAAACCTTATTTTGAAAAAAAATTTATATTTAGAGAAAAATTATAAAAATAGCACATATGGTCTTGCGAAGGGCACTGGGGTGGAGACAAAAAAATCTGGAATCTGGAACATAGTGGGGTCTCCAGACGTTTGAATCGTATTTAATTGTTATGGATTTAAGAACCAGACCAGTCACTTACTAGCCCTGTGACAATGGCAAGCTGTCTAACTCTTTCTGATCTTCAGTTACCTTATCTCACAAATGGGGATAACGATGCCACTCATGCCTGATTCTGAGGGTGGTTTTGCAGGGCAAAAATATTAATAGATATTCATTTGCTTTAAAAAATAGTCCACATGCATTGTATTGATCGCTCAGACTGATATTGGAAGGATTTTACCATGGAAAGAAGATCCGTGTGCTGTAGACCCGCAGAGGGTATCTCTAAATCCTGTCTGTGGTCAGACTGCATCATTGGATGTGGCATTTTATTTTTCATTTACAGATGAATCCCTGATCACCAAGCTCAAGTTCACTGGCTAATTTCTTGTTCAGGGCTAAAAACAGGTGCTGTAACTATTATTACAAGCTCTACGCACTCCCCGCCCTCCGGCCAAAGGGAGTTTTGCTTACCATGAGTTTAGAGGTGATTTAACCGCACCAGTTACTCACAGTCTAATTCCATCCTCTGCAGCCAAGTATTTTAGGCCACTGGCCAAACATTGTGGTGAGAGAATGGGACCGGTGGAATTGAGCTAGGATGCTGTAACCACCACAATGAGGTAGGGAGCAGCTCTGCCTGATGATAGAGTGCATTATATTTCCACCAGAACAAGAGAAAGATGTTGGCCCAACTGCATGAAGAGGCTGTCCAAAGCATAGTGCTTTCATTATCAAAGGATTTTACTTGTGAAAGTTTTTCCCATATGCAAAAGTTTCTCCTTATCTCCTTTCCTGCTCCCACCGAACCAGAATGAATCTACAACCTCTGCACAGGCTAGTGATGGTGAATAAAATATTTCTTTACAACTTAGAGAACCATAGAGCGCTCTGTGAATATCCACTCGAGTCTGTCGAAAGAGCGGGAGCGGCCGTACAAGGTATTGAGACATCGCCGGGTCCTCTTCTGCCTTCCGGCTGTTTTGGGAAGATGCGTGTGGGCAGCCTGACCCTTTCTGCGGACGCTGGAGACAGGGAGCTGACTGAGGACTGGGGAACACGGGCTCTTTGCACCTTCGGTCCCAGGAAATGACACCCGTAGCGTCTCTCCCTCTCCTCCTCTCCCCGGATTTCTTCCATAATGACAGTCACGGGAATATCGGTTTTCCCACAACACGCAAACCGATTTTATGAACAATCGCACCCACGGCCGTACAGGTCACACGTTGTGAAGCTGAGCGGTCGTCCGGGTGTTTGTGTGCCCGCGTGCCTTCGCACCGGTCCACGCCATGCCCGAAGCTCCTCTGCCTTTCCTCCCTGCAGCCCAGAACATCCACCAAGGATCAGGATGAAAACTACGCCCCACGCGCAACGAGGAGGAAGGTTTACGATGAAGAAGGCAATGGGAGGATCTAGTCAGCGCGGTCACCACACACCTCCCTCTTGGGCTTCAATATTTTCAGTAAATATTTACTAAATATCTACACTCTTCCTCGGTCTCTGTTAGGAGATAAGTAAAGTTGAAATATGAGCCATTAGAGCCAGTTTTAGGCAAAAACCGTGGTTTTCGGCTCCTGCTTTGGAGTTTCAGCAGCCCCCACACCATGTCCCCGCCCCCCGCCCCCCCCCCCCCCCGGGGAGCCCAGAAACAGCACCTGCACAGCAGTTCGAGCCCGACATAAAATATTCTTTTTCGCTATATGAATCACTAACATTATGGTTCAACAGAGCAGTATCTTCAAAGCTCTCAGGGGCAGGATGTAGCAGCGGTCTGCTTAAGAGCAGTTGAAGAATAGAGTATAGGAGGCAACCTAAGTGCCCATCGACAGACGACTGGGTAGAGAAATGATGGAATATTACTCAGCCATTAAAAATAATGAAACCCCACCATTTGCAGCGACATGGATAGACCTAGAGGCTATTATGCTGAGCGAAGTAAGTCAGACAGAGAAAGATAAATACCATATGATTTCACTTATATGTGGAATCTAAGGAACAAAAAGAACAAACTAATCAAAAACAGACTCGCAAATATAGTGGACAATTTGGTGACAGACAGAGGGGAGGGGGATTGGCAGGTTGGGAGAACGGGGTGAAGGGTTAAAGAAGTACAAACTAGTAGTTGATAGTTGGTCATGGGGATGGGGAGCACGGCAGAGGGAATGCAATCGGCATTGGTCTGATGGCTGAGTGGGGGGCCAGGGGAGGGAGGGAGAAATTAGGGGGATTGTTTTATGAACTGTGTAGATGTCTAACCAATGTACTGTATGCTTGAAACTAAATTAAATAAATACATTTTAGAAAAAGAATCAAATACAACTTTCTGTTTTAAAAAACTGTGGAATTAATTCCTATAGGCTTGTAAGCTATCGAGCAGCACATCAAGACCACAATAGCACTAGGCTGATGGATGCCAGAGCCAGAGAAGGAAGCAAAGTCACCCCCAAACCGTCTGGTTTGAGCACAGCCAGGGGGCCCCCAGGGACACTGACAGATCCCACAAGCCTGTGACCCACCCTGCAGGCAGCTGCCCCGTGCAGGGCTTGGAGGAGAGGCAGACGTCAGGGCCTGGACTTCTGGGAAGATTCTAGATCCTCAAGGGACTGGTTTTTCAACTTCAGCAAAGAACAGTAAATGTTTTAGATAAGTCTGTTAAAGGCAGGCCAAGGAGGGGGCGTGGAGAACGGGGCTGGGTGATACTCGTTTTCCTTGTTGGTGAAGGCTCGCCCCCTGGGAGCAGGAAAGGAATGTTTGTAAGATAAATGGCAGGTGACTGAGCACGTAGCCAAGCTGGGAAGACAAGTGTTGGCAAGTGTCTTCTGGGTTGTTGTTGTTTTTTCATTCTCTATAGGACAGTGGTCTCCAACCTTTTTGGCACCAGGGACCGGTGCTCCTGTGAGAATCTAATGCCTGATGATCTGAGGTGGAGTCGAGGCGGTGATGCTGCGCTGGGGAGCGGCTGCAAAGACAGATAAAAGTTTGCGGCCTGCCAGTCGCTCAACTCCTGCTGTGCGACCCGGTTCCTAACAGGCCATTGACTGGTAAAGGTCCTTGGCCTAAAGGGTTGGGGACACTTGGCGTAGGACACTTTTGGCTAGTTTGGAGTCAAATTTCCTCTCAGATTTATAAAATAGTTTACATTTCTTACAAAAGCAATTGGAGCTGAAGGGTGAGGCGTCATTTGGTAATAAGAGCTGTTAAGAAAAAACATCTAATCTCTAAATTTCACAATTGACCTTTCCTTAAGCTGCCAGTGTGACATTGTCTTCAACACCTATCCATGTCTGAGACCAAAACCAACAAACACAGTCGTCTTCCAAAGGCCTCTAACACTTAGCTCTTAAGCCGAAAAACAAAATCCCAACGCTCAAGCTGATGTATTTGAAAATTTTTCATTTACTGACGCTTTCATAGATTGACCTTTGGTTATTAAATTCTAGTACTACTGTACCAGGCCAGAGATCAAGACACAGATCAAAACATTGCTTCTTTGGAACTTTTGATACCATTTATATAAGTTAACATATAATTAATTTCTGTACATGTTTAATAGGCATTGTAGTTTAGATTCTCAGTTTGTAAGTATGTATATGTGATATATATATTTTATATCATCTGTATTAATTATATCATTCATATGTTCATATAATCTATAATCTTGCATATAGTTAAACATATCTATCATCTATCATCTATCTATCATCAATCATCTGTCATCTATCTATCTAATCTATATAGTATTTGTTCTAAGGAAAAACTGTTAAGTAGGCCAGCCTGTACTCAAACTCACTCCTTCTATATTATGACTTCATTCTTCAGCTCCTGAGCTCCTAATTTTGCTTCACTTCTTGGTTAATTGGAATGGACCTTCAAATAATTTTATCAGGCAGGATAGCTATGTCACTGGTATATTTTATGAGCTTCCGTTTATCAGAAAAAACATTTTTATTGCCTTCTCACAATTGACCGAAACTAAAATTCATGGATCTAAAAAACTCTTCACTGAGAGAGAAAAGAACACTTCTTTATTGTCTACTGGCATTTAAGGTTATAAATGAGAAACTGAACTAAATTAATGTTTGTTTCTTTGCAGAAAACCTGTTTTTCTTATTTGGATCATAACAGATTTTTATCTTTATCCTAGTTGTTTGTCTTTATGCAAATGTCTAGATGTATGTGTTATTCTCTTAACTTTATATGGAATTTGCAGAAAAATGTTCTTTCGTTATAATTTTATGCATCTTTTACTTTTCCCAGGGTTTCATTCAGAAATAATAATTATTTGCAAGTTGGCCACTTTTATTTGTCTTTAGTGGTTTTTTTTTTAATTGTGGCTTGGCATTGTTCTTTTTATTTTATTTTTTTTTAATTGTCTCTGCATTCTGGAAAAAATATGGAAATATACTGGTATGTTTTTTACACACCAGTCTACTCTCATCCAATGTAAACTTTAATACTGCTATTGTCTTTTAAGATTCTTTGAAATGCTAAATTATCTCATTGAAGTCTACTTTAATTCCACACTCCAACCTTTTAATCCCCATCTGTTCTCTCTTTATGGCTGTCTGCTCACGCTTCACACCGACCATGCCTTTTGGTTCTGTGCTGAATGTACCAAACCACTTCCCAAAATTTTCTTTGGGATCATGAACGGACGATTCATAGAAAGAGCTTCCCTTTATTTTCTCCAAGTGATATGCCAAATGTCCTAGTCAGAAGTTATTCTCTCTCACAGTCGCCACGCTGTTTTCTCACTGTTATTGTCCATCCTTAAAGACAAGTGAGATGTAGTAATTCCCATGTTTATTTTCAGACAAGGAGGAAAGACAGTTTTTTTCCTGCTCTGTTTCTATTTGTCGATTTCCCTTCACAGATCTAAAGCCCAAGGGCAGGTCGACGAGCATGTCTCCCAGATCTATGACCAGTCCTCTCCAGCGAGGTTTTGATTAGTTTATAATCTGCCGGCCACTTTCCTGCCTTAGTTTTCTCATGCTATGAGTCCAAACAAAATACGAAATTTGATCATGCCAAGCTTGCTGTGCTCTGTAAATTTTTTGCCTTGCTCGGACTCGGGTTTCACTTTTTTTTTTTTTTTATAAGATGGAGCTTTCCAGAATGCACTCTGCCCAAGCCCTGCCTTCAGCATCACCTAGTTGAATTCTGAGATTTATAGTCTCTGCCTTAGAGTTAAAAAAAAGCAGGAGGTGAAGGATGGCGGGATAAACAAACTGCTGAGCTGGTGGGTGCGGATCCTGGTTTTTAAGTGTGCGGGAGATCACATGGAAGGAAGAAATCACCTATTATTTCTTTAAAGATACTGATCGATGACGTTAAACCAGGTCATGACACAAACTGGTAGTTCTTTTTTCTTTTCTTTTTCCTAAATTAATTCCATTTACGTTTTATTTAGTAACAAGGCATTCTAAATCTTGATAATAAATTGTCTGTCCATCTCAGTTTCTAATCTTTTGGATTTCCTCTTATTCCATTTCTTCATGAGTATTTAGTAAGGACCTGGGAGAGCCCGCTCAGGGGCTGCACACCAGGCGGCATTCTAAGCAGGAGTTTTATATGATAGGTTTTTAGTAGCTCTTTTGTGAAGGTGGTTAAAATCATCAAGCCATCAGGTATTAACCGGCTAGAAACCTTAAATATCATCCAGTCCAGCCTCATCTACCTTAGATACATGGAACTGTCGGAGAGGAACGTATGCCCAGGCAAACTCTCCAAAACCTGCAATTGCATCAGAGGGATCCGCAGATTTTTCCATCAGCCTCTCGCCATCCCTGGCTGCAGGTCAAGGGCGTTACGCAACGGCTCCGAGAAGCGTGGCCCCGATCACCTTGACAGCTTTCCTGGGAGAAGCTGGTACATTCTGTCACAGCCACGCCAGGAAGTGGAGTCATGTCTTTACCATTTTTTCTCTCCCCCTGTCCCCACTCCCAGCAGAACATGCTCATCCCGGACAGAATTATTCCTCATTAAATTCCTATTTGCAATATTCATATAATAAAGGGGAAGAAGAAAAGTTGGAGTGAACATTGAGCCCACTTGTAGGGAAAGCAGGCAAGATGACAGAATTTGTTTGTCTGTATTCACCTGCCCCCTCTTCCCAATTAGGTCCTGCACACGCGCATGTGTGCATGTGCGCATACACACATACATGCATACACACAAAAAGAGTATGATTGCCCTTACTATATCGCCTTGACGGGGTTTCCCAAATAATAATTCAAGGTCCGTGGGATGTTAATATGGATTGGATTACTATACGGAAACAAAACAACAATCTCCTAGATTAAGAAGTACAAATTGGTAGTTACCAAATAGTGGGGCTATAAAGTACAGCGTAAGGAATATAGTCAGTACTATTGTAATAATGATGCATGCTGTCAGATGGGTACTAGATTTATCAGGGCGATCACTTTGTAAGGTATATAAATGTCTGATCACTACGTTGTGCACCTGAAACTAATATAATATTGTATGTTACCTATAAGTGAAAAATAAAAAAATATATTTGGAAATAAATAAAATACAGCAAGTGAGCAAGCAAGAGAGAGAGAGAGAGAGAGAGAGAGAGAGAGAGAGAACAATCCCCTGAACAGCAGTGGCAGGTGGGCAGCGGCTTGGAGGTCAAACGCATTTGGGAAATGCTGACTAAGCATAAGCAGTCCTCACAGCAAGGATGCTGAGGGTCCTCGCTGTGCTAACATGCACCCGGAATCCAAACGCAGGGCAGACTGGGCCGTGTTTCCCGCCTACGGCTGAACTATGCGTGTTCCACAGGGGTTGGCGCTTTTACCCAGAGCAAGTCTTACAAGCGGTGGACTAAACATCAGCTCCCATTCCCCCTAAACCTTCCAGATTTGGAACTTTGGAATTATAAAGACCTGTATTTATTTATTATTATTTTCAAATTTATTTTATTATTAGTTTCAAGTACATAGTACATTGGTTAGACCTGTATTTAAAACCAGATTCTGCTACTTGTTATGTAGCCTCTGTTAAGCTGGGAAACCATTCTGAGCTTTAGTTTCCTTTTCTACAGTAATTAAAATAATAATACATGTTTCACTGTGTCATCGTAAGGATTAAATGATAATTCCATTCAAGTACTGAGCAGAACTTCTGTCTCCTCTCTCCACCCCCAAGAGCAAGACTCACTTCTGATAAAACGTTTTCGAATATGATAATGAACTTGGTTGACCCTCCTCAAACGTGTAGATCTCCAAGTGGCCAGTAGCTGAAAAAAAAAAAAAAAATCTCATGCTCCCTCCAACCTCCATGAGCTGCCCAGCCCTTTACATGTGGAACATTTGTTTAAAGCACTGTAGACACTGGTAAAACGCAGAGGCCCGTGTGAAGCCCATAACAGCAGTTAGCAGCATGGTGTGAGTCCACGGGTTCTCAGATTATCATCTACTAACCAAAAAGGCCCCTACAGAGAAAGGTAGCTGAGGATATTGCGTGCAGGGGCCAACATTAGGGGACAGGTTTGGAATCCCTGCTCTACCAGTCACTGGTTGGGGACAGGACTGAGTGCTGTGTGAATCTCTTAGCACAATACCTAATACATTGTAGGTACTTGATTTTAAAAGTACGTGTGTACATATTATTGTGCACTTGTTATTTGAACAAAGACTCTGTGCCGGACACTGGGTACACCATTCCTGCTCTCATTGTAGGGATGTGTTCACTGCACTGTTTAAATAGCATTAGATCATTGAGGCCTTGGAAGTCACTCTAATCCACCCCACAAAGTCCCCCTTAATGGTTACCTAGGCTCTGCTAAACACATGAATAGGAATGAACATCTATCTCTCTGTTTACCAAGGAAGCCGGTTCCAATTTCAGAGGCTCTGTTAGTAGAATCACCTCTCTCAACATGAATCCAGGTCTCGGGCACTTTCACTTCCCAAGAATATCTCCCACGCACATCTCAAATAACCTTGACCCATGTTAAAATCACAGCCAGCATATTTTCCCCTTTTTTTAAAAAGAGTAACTCATAGCGAAAACCTTCCTCTTTACCTGCCGTTCCTTTGCCCGGAAACACTGGTGACCTCTGCCCCTCTTTTTTTCCGATTAGAGCTGATGCCACAACTTCGGACGTGATTAACTACGAGGCCCACTCGGCTGCTTGATTAGCTGCAAAGTCCACTTGCCCTCCTTCCCTGTCGCCATCACGGGATGCAACCGGGCAGTTTCTGCTCGCATCAGCGGTGAGCTCCGCTTCCCTTGGGGACCCGTGGCTGTTTACTGCTGTTGAGCAGGAACAGCAGAAGGAGGGGACGCCTGTCCTTTGCTTCATCTGAGTCCCCAAGGCCGGCGTCAAAGGGAGCCGCAGGATTTCTCTTTCGCCTTAGTGAAGGTAGCGGGAACGGGACGGGCCTGCTAAAGATCTTGGAATCATCTTCCTTTTATATTTGGGAGAGATAGACTCAAGTCCTGGATTATTCAAGAGGAATGTGGGTGGACCCTCTGCCTCACCTCCCATCTTTTTTTTCTACACTCGGACTCAACACCCTCTGGAGGTCAAGGACATGTCATATCAAGTCCCTTTTTCCTCCCTCACTCCAGTGGGGGGGCAAATCAGTGAGTTTGACTGAGCGGGCAAATGAGATTTAGGAGCTGGGAGAATTCCCAGTCTCATGTTCAATGCTATTATTACCTCACAGGGCAAACACTAGCACTGGAGCCTGGGCTCAAGTCCTGGCTTTGGCCTTTGCTCATGGTGCAACTTGGGGCAAGTTAATTCTCAGGTGACTCTGGAAGACATGTGTTAATAACCCACTCAGGAGAAGGGAAAACTGTCATGTGGAGAGAAGTGACTTACCTAAAGTCAAAAAGCAAATGAGCTCCAAGGAAGGCCGTAAACTTAGGTCTGAGCCCAAAGCCCATGTCTTTGTTGCATGACCAGCCTCCCTCCCTCATGAACTAACAGATGATGAATGAACCCCTGCCGACCGCTAGAGAAGACTCTCTCAGCTCTTCCACTCGTAGATTTTCATTATCAGTGGCAAATTTTGCCTGTAGAGTTCTATGTTCTTTTCCATGATACTGACATAGGAAACAGCTCCCAAGGGGACAGAGTTTTAGATTAAGCTCCGTTTTGCCTACAGGGCAATTTACCTAATCTCTTTGAGCCTCAATTTCTGTATCTAAGAAGCAAGTAAATAATACCTCTCTCACAGGGTACTGTCAGGATTAAAAGATGATAACTATAAAAGGACATTTTAATCCCTAAAGCACTTTATAGGAGTAGAAGAGATCACCAGTATTGCTGTCATTGCAGGACTCCGGGGCAGGGGCTTCTGGGTATCGATGATGTAGTAAGCAATGCACACGGGGAATGGTAGAGTCCCCACGTTCAGATGCAAACAGAAAATGAGAGTTAGAGAAGCGAAAAAAACCAGCAAGGACCCTCATCTCATGAAATGAGCCTTCTAGCAAGGGGAGACAATAAATAACCAAGCAACTAAACGGTAAAGTGATTTCAGGTGGTGATCAGTGTCATGAAGAAAATACAAGGTAATAGAGTTGAAAAGGTCAGGTGAAAAGTCCTTTAGCTTGGGTGGTGAGGAAAGGCATTCTGAGGAGATAACTACGTGACAAGACGAAGGCAGCCAGGTGACCTAGTGATTCTCCACTCGCCCCCATTCATATCCACTCTTCCCTACTCCGCCTCCCTTCCCAACTGGCTTCCAACGAGATTTGGCCAAAAGGGGACACTAGGCAGGAGAAGGGACAGTCGGGGGATTGTTTCTCCCATGCCTTCCTTGCTTAGGGCCTCTCCTTGCAGACTGGTGGAGACCGTGGCCTCCGCGGCTGCAGCTCCCATGGGCTGGCCCTGCTCCATGGTCCAGCTCCCAGTCCCCGTCCCTCTCGCCTTCGCACTACTGCCTGCTACTCTCTAGGTTTCTCACCTTCCCAGGCCGTTTCCTGAAGCCTCTCATCGCAAACAAGCAATCTGAAGTCTGAGTTGTCAATGACTTGTCAAAGGCTGACGTGGGTGGTCAATACTAGAGTCTAATTTCAAACTCAGGTCTCTGGTTCCAAGCCCAGGCTCCCCCCTCCCCTCCCCACCCCATGACCTAGCAGGTGAGTGGGGAAGAGAATCCAGGGACATTTTTTAGGGACCAGGTTTCAGCTCCAGTAGCAGCTCAAAAAATCTGTCACACTTAACTAATTGCCAATCGGAATCTTTATCTCAGTCATTGAGTCTCTTAAACCTTCAGAAGTGCAAAAGCTTCTTCTAAGATCTAAAGTGACCAAGTCAATCAACAAATCTTATTATAGGAAAGTCATGTGATTAAACCTTACAAGTTGGTACTTTGGTTTCAGAGCAATGGCTTCCCATACCGTACTCAAAACATTTCTTTCTCCTAAACAGGTAAAAGTAGCCGCAAATAATCTGTTTTAAAGGAAGTGGAGATGCAGGGTATTAATAAGAATCATTTGATAGGAAAAAAATTATGAAGGTAATTATTTTGAAGTTCAAATAATCGGTACATGCTTAATATGTTTTGAAGTTGAGAATTTTGTATAAATGTTTCTCTTAAAGTGGGCACACCTTCATATTTAAAATGATGCCGTCATGAGTAAAATAGTATGAATCCAGCACTAATAGGGTTTATTCTCGAAAGTGGAGTAAGCCACAGAAAAATCTAATTTCTAGCAGTAGATCATTCCTCTCAAGACTTCCACAAGCCACCTTCCTCATTAACTTATCATTTGCAGTTTAAAATATCTATGTGCACCTTTATAATATATCAATAGTTAGTCCTCCAGAGGTTTCCAAGCCAGATTGCACATCTGGGTTTTGCAACAAATCCTAAAGGTCACCAGATTCGGAGCAGTAGGAGTAGATGGATAGATGGGCATATGACAATACGCAGCCACCAAGACAAACTGCTCCTGCTGGCCCAGGCCAGCCTCTGAAAGCTTAGACACATTAAGACCACATGGATATCTGCTGAAGGATGAATTGTTATATGGCTTTGGAAAAAGTCAGTGTTTCCATTTCTTTTCTCTCCCACTTGGCATTTTGGAGCCTGCTGTCAGGATTCACACCGATTTTTGGCTTGGTTTCTAGAGACTGCGCCCCCCCCCCCCCACACACACACGCACACACACTACAGTTGAGCTTAAAGAAAAATAGCACAAGAAATTGTTAAGAAGAAAAGAAATCATGCTCCAGATGGTTTTAAAGAAATCTAAACTGACCCGGAGCCCAAGAAAAGGCCTTTCATTTATAGAACGTTGAAAAAAAAAATGGTATTCTTTTTATTTGCTCATGAAAACAACAACTGTAACTGCCCTGAACATCCATAAGAATTCACTCTAGCATGTGTGCATTTGTGTGTGTGTGTGTGTGTGTGTGTGTGCACGCACACACACACTTGTAGATCTATAAGGAGATGATATGTATGTCTTACGTTAGAGATCTTATAGAATATGTGAAGAATACTGACTTATGATCTTACAATCCATTGTCACTATGATAAAGAGCATCTCAAAAAAAAAAAAAAAAACCTCGAGAAACAGTCAAATTCAGTTTCCCAATAGTAGAAAGTTTTCATAGACTCACTTTGGGAAATGCGGGCTTTCTGTCACTGTGTTTTAAATACACTCGATCTTAGCCAAAGGGCTGAAAGTGATCGTATTTAAAATGTGACGAGGGAGATAAAGTCCCGTGCAACATGGGAACGTGGGGAAGGACCAGCCGGAGGCGGCAGGAGCTCAGGTGGCTGCAGTCTTAATGTCATTTTAATTCTAGGTCATGGAAACAGTATTCAGACAAGCTTAGACTACACGATAAGTAAAAAGGGCTTATGAGAGGGTTTCTGGGGGTAGTTAGGAGTTTCCTTATTAGAAGCAACCGGGGTGGCATGGAAGGTTCAGGATCTGGGACCAGTGACTAGACCATCTCAACTCTCCATCCATCGACCCTTTAAATCAGTCTACCTGTCTGGGACTCCATTTGCTCCTAGTGACACAAGTTTTCTCCTGAGGCAGAGAATGGTCACAGGCAGTTAGAGTCCACTCGTGAAAGTCACATAACCTTTTCTGTTGGTTCCGGTTAGAATGAACTCCAGAGAAGTCATCCATTGAGTTCATCTTTGGTCACACATTCTCCCCATGACCAGCCACCAAGTCCAAGCAGATTGCGTCTGCCTGACCCGGTTTCTCAGGATCATCCTGTGCAAAAAAAAAGTGTCGGTCAGGGGAGGAGCAGTCGTGGAAGACGGTGGTGGAAGCAGCCTGCACAGGGGAGAGCAGCGGCCACCATGGCAGCCACGGGAGGCTAGCCAGGTTGGGTGGGCTTGTGCTAATCACAATGAATGTCCCAAATAATATACAAGTCAACGATGGGGCACGAGTTTTCAAGCTGGGGACATATCTTGCATTGAGAGCAAAGTGCAGGCAGCTCACCACGGCCTACAGAGGCTGCATGAGGTGGCTTGCCGCCTCCCAAACTTGCCCGTGTCCCCCTGTCTGTCTAATCACACCGTTTTCCTTCCCGGTCCCAGAGCACAGCAGGTTCTCTCCCTTCTACGGCTTCAATGCATTTCATTCCTTCTGCCCATAAAGGTTTCTCCCTGGCTATTTGCATGGTTAAGACCTTGTCATACTTCAGGGTTTCTGTCCTCAAAGAGGGCTTCACTAAACACACTGCTTAATTAAGCTTTGCTCTCTAATTTATCAGAGCACTTTGTTTAGTTTTTATGGTACTTCACCAGTTGGTAATTGATGAGTTTGTTTGTGTAATTGTTCATCTGGCCTCTCTACTAGACTGTAAGCTCACTAAGGGTGGGTACCACATCTGATTCTTTCACTACTATATTCCCAGCATCTGAGAACATGCTGCACTCATCATAGAGGCTCATAAGAATTTATTGAATGAATGAATGGTTAGATGAATGGATGTATTGTCCAGATGAATGTAGCAGCAAGCAAGGAATAAAAAGGGAAAATAAATCCACTGTGAAGGATAAGAAGGGAGAATCATAGAGTGGATCCTGGTGGGCTGTGCAGGACCCACCCACAAAGGGCTGCTATGCTCACAGCGCCAGGGGCATCATTTGCATGGACCACAGTGATACTGGGGACCCCCCAGAGTTAGTGCTGTTTGGTCTATCTCCATATTAGGAACAAATAAATCAATTCTAAAAAAACAACAGACCTTTTGAGCTGTCTCAGACTTCAGATAAGTGCTTCTTAAATCATCTGTGATGAAGGACCAGTTTTATAAAATTATTTCCAAACCACTGCCCACCAAAACTTTTGCAAACTATAATAAAAATGAATTGCTAATAATGAAAAGGAAAAAAAAAGAAGACATATAAAACAAAAGCCCAAATTTGAACATAGATTGAAAAGACACAAAATTACTCTGTCTAATTGTAATAAAAAAAAATATATAGCACTTGTCACTTTTGTACTTATCTCACTGCAGACCAATAGTTTAAACATCAGCACTGGTCTGTGAGCCGCACGCAGGGTGTCTGGTTGAGAGAGAATTCAAGCCGAGTGAAAGACCAGGCACTAAGCAGCGAGTTGCTAACGGCCTGAGCTGAGTCCTCACAGTAATCTTACGAGAGGGGCGGGAAGAAGGGAGTGGGGTGAGTCACGCAGGTGCAGGGGTGGGTACTGTTTTTATTAAGTTCTGAAATTGTGTTCACCATGAGATTTTTGCATTAATTTTGATTTAAAAAATATCTATGTAATTTTTTTTTTTTTGATTACCGAGTTGTTTTGATGCCCCCTTAAATTTTTCATCCAAAGCGAATGCCTCATTTACCTCTCCTTAGCCCTGGCCCAGAGGGAGGGCATCAGTTACTTATGTACACAGAAAACTAGGCTAAGGAAGGTCAATTACACAATAGGTGAGTAAGTGACTGAGACCTGAACACGGGTCTAACTTAAAGTCCATGTGCTTTCTATTGTACCACACTACTGTCCATGCTGAACACCCACCACTCATTCATTCATTCATTCATTCATTCACTAGCAATACTATCAGAGATCAACATTAAGCGTGCGCTGCATGTGTAGCCAGAAGTGCATAGGTTAGGAGCAGTAAATAGAGGCCAGGGGACAGACAACCTTGACTGTGAAGTTTAGGAAGTGGATTTTACCTGGGAGCTACCGGGGCATTCTAGAAGTGACGTGGTCAGCTTTAATATTTATAAGGTTAACTCTGAGTGCAGCGGGGTGACTTGGTAGGATGGAGTGGGATGAATTGGAGACAGGAACCCAGTTAATGGAAAGATACAGCAATCCAGGAAAACGATGAAAAAGAAAGTGAAGAGCCCGGTCACACTGGGAGAGGATTCTCATCGCTGGCGTTCTGAGGGTTCGCGAGAACGATGAAATCGCCCCTGCTACCCCCGACCCCCACCCCAGCTGCGCCTGCTCACGCTCCCTGGGATGAGGAAAGGCACCGCATAGGTCTGTTAGAGAACCCGAGCGATGTATACCCGTGCGCGGGGGGTGGGGAAGGATGAGGAGGAAAACACAGTGAGAATCTGGAGTGAGGAGAACGGGCGCGAGGAGACATGGAAATGCACGAAACTGGTAAAGGAGCGAGCAGAAGGCAGGCAGCATCTGCGTGCTCGAGGAGGGGAGGAAGGAGGAAGGCAGGAGGAGGCGGAAACAGCAGTCAGATTCTCGGCAGCACTAAAATTGTCCCTGCCACTTGGCAGGAGTCAGTTCAGATGTCCCAGATCCGCGAGCCAGGTCCTTTCCCCTCATTCACGGAACTGCATAAGGAGCAAATCGGTGAGATTCACGGGCCGCAGGACTCCTTGGCGAATGTCAGCGCTATTCTCAGGGGGTGTTTTGAGCCCTCCACGCTTTGTTTATCGAAGTGATGACAATGACAATGAGTTATTTCTGTCAATGTGAACTATGAGAAATTTAGTCTGGCTGATGATTAAAAAAAAAAAAGTTTATAGAGCACAGTTGAGAAATGCATCATGTCTTTTAGGAAAAATTAATTTAGAATATAAATTAATCTATAAGAGATACTATCTATGACTCGATCTTTTTTTTTCATTTATTTTTTATTTTAAAAACGTAGACATTTATGTAATTCATGCAGCGATTCCCCCATGACTCTAGCGCCCATCTGTCACTGCGCACAGCCATTACAGTAATAATGACGATAGACTCTAAGCTATATTCTAAATCCCCTGTTTTGTAACTACTAATTTGTACTTCTTCGCCCCTTCACCTTTTTCATCCAGCCCCCCCCCAACCTATGACTCAATCTTTAGGGACCCAAAACAGCCTTCTTTTCATTATTTCCCATTTTAATTATGAAAAAGAGAGACCCCCTGACACCACGGACAACTTTTACCATGCTCCAAGGGTTTTTTACTGACATTGTGCCTTTATTTTTTTCATTTGCATTTGTTTTGCATATGCAGCATGCAATTTTGATTCTTTGGACAATTCTTTAAACCAGAAAGGGCAGGAATTACTATTCCCATTTTGCAGACGTGAAAACTGAGGCCCAGAGCGAGGCAGAGATGAGCCCGAGGTCGCGCACAGGCTAAGCGTTAGCACTGACCCTGGGACCCAGCTCTCTGGACTCACAGTATTCTCTCCACTGATTCCCACCGCTCCGCCCTAAGCAGCCTGAGTCGTGTGGCTTTTCTGGAAGTGCAGCGTGATGGTCCTGTCACCGTCCTCTCTCCAAGATCTGCTGAGGGCGACCGTGAAGGGGGATCATATATATATACTTCCTATCGGAGGCAGCTGCAGAGCCTGGGGCTTGCAGTCAAAAGGCGTAGACTCTCCCACACCGCATCTTACCATTCCCTTGACCTTGGACATTAACCCCTGGGAGGCTGAGTTTTCTTAGCTGAGAAATGGCAGGAGCCATTCCCTATTTTATTGGATGGTTGTAAAGTCTTACGGTCCAGCAGAAGGGAGAGGGGTAAAGGGATGGGACACAGGGTGTGGCAAATGTGACTGGAGGGAAAAAATAGGAAAAACCCTCAGTTTTGGGGGGGTCCACTGGAGGAGCAGTCCCCACTGGGACACATGGAAAAATAAGCAGGAAATTAGCATTACTCCCGTGTCACCCATGAAAGAAACTGCTACCTGGCGAGGCAGATACCATAGAGCTAGTATGCGTCAAAACTGAGTTTCGAATTCGGGACCGGAATCCTCGGTCTCCGTCACTAAGCTTAACAGCACGGCACAGGGCACACTGCAGAGTTTGGACGTGGCTGGCTGGCTGAACGAATGATCCCAACACAAGGCCACAGGCGAAAAGGACGACGAGAATGGTTAAAACCAAGAGACCAAGAGCTGCGGTGCGATGTACCAAAGGCACAGAGGCGGGTGACGTTAGAGCGGTCGCCACGTGGAGGGGGTGGTGTAGACCGAGGGGGCGGTGTAGAACGCGGCAGCGGCGTAAGCTGACTAGAGACGCTGGAAAGGCTGTTGCTCTCCTGGAACACCAGGGAGTCCCAGAACCATGGAGCAATATTTAATCCGAGCGAATGAAACGTTTCCTTGGGAAATAAGAAGTGTTTTCATTACTCGGTGCTTTTCTCAGGCCCGCCTTCATAAACGGTATTAAAAATTAGATTTCGCAACTGCTGCTTATAAAGATGAGTATATTAAAATTGTATGTTAAAATATTTTATTCAACCTGAAGTCAGTTTTTCTTTTTTTATGTTAAAGAAATTTTAAATGGGCCGCGACAGTCTCGTGGGCCCTGGACACTGTGACTTCTGCTTAACGAATAAACAGGCCCCAATTTCTCTCTCAGCTGGACAAATCGACAAGGTCCTAAGCTCTTCCTTCTCAGGGATGAATCGAAGGTGACTCTGGCAGGGCTAGTCCTCAGAGCTCATTGTTTATTATCAATTTCCTTCTCTGCAAAGTAAGAGAAATAGTCTCTATCATCTAGGAGGGGCTTTCTGACTAAAATTTATGCGCTGTTGCTTTTGAAGTACTTAAAAGCTCACAAATCTCTTCCAAGTTTTATCAGCCGACTTAATTCTCACAAATCCCCGTTTTTCCTATCAGGAAGCTGAGGCCCAGGGTGGCGGGCTGCCTGGTCTCGTGGCTCATACGGGCAGAGGGTGAGGCAAAACTGGGTCTTCTAATTCCCCTGCACTGTTCAATGTCACTGGGTTTGTTCCAGGAAATGCCCACGGGATAAAAGAGCTGCTTATACCCGGAGTCACGCACGAACGACAGGTTATAAACTTGGAGCTGGCCACATGGTGTCGTGGAAATTGTCCTTGGCTTGGAGTCAGAGACCTGGGCTCCCGTCTCAGCTTTAGCATTCTAGAGCGTGTGCCCTTTGGCATGGTATTTAACCATTCAGGGCATCGCTTCTTGTATTAGTCAGCTCAGGCTGCCGTAACAAAATACCATTGAAGCGGGGCTTACGAGAAAGAAACTTATTTCTCACAGCTCTGGATGCTGAAGTCCTAGATCAAGGTGTCCACTGATTCATTTCCTGACAAGAACCATCTTGCTGGCTTGCAGATGGACCCCACCTTGTGTATCCCCCCATGGCCTCTCCTTGGAGCACATAACTTGGAGAGAGAGCGAGATGTTTCTCTCCTCCTTTTCTTACAAGGCCACTAATCCCACCCTGAGGGCCCCACCCTCATGACCTCATCTAACCCTAATCACCTCCCAAAGGCCCCATCTCCAAATAGTATCACACTGGGGTTAGAACTTTGACATGTGAATTTGTGGGGGACACAATTCAGTCCATCTACTTCTCCGATCCAAGATTATTTGGGAGCATAAACTACAATTCAATAAGGATATATATTTATTTTAAGATACTTTCATAAAGATTAGACAATATCTGGCTTTAAAGGGATGAGTTTCTTAGCTTCGTCTTTGTTTCTGCTTCCGTGGCCTGTCCACTAACCAGCCGGTGATAAACTGAACTCAGGCATTGACTCCTCATCTGGTCCTCTTCCAGGCCAAATGTAGAGCTGGTCAGTGAGAGGGGTCCAGCCTGTTCAAATCCATGAACATTTCACTTTTAACTACCTGCACTGTTTCAGGCATCGTGCTGAACCCGAGCAGGGCAGGGAAAGGAGACAAAAAGGTATATGGCCACACTCTGACACTGGTGTCTAGCCCAACAGTATTTAGTCTAAATGGAACACAGGTTTGATAAGAAGAAAATAACAAACAAACAAAAAAAGGATGCTAGGAGCCAAAACGGAATGAGGAAGAAGGAAGGTCGTGGAGAAGGAGAGCCGGGGATCTTCCCTCCTTCCCTGGGGACTGGTTTGCCTCTCTCCTGCTTGCTTTTGTACTCCCCAGAAAGAAAAATCAGAATAAAACCACCTAACAAGCAAAGAAAAACTTGCTCGCATGAATTTCCTAATAAAGCTGTACAAGTTGGCCTGATTCGAGTCAGCGGAACGTTCTGCCCCCTCCCCCCATCATGGGCCAGGCTAATAAGAAAAGCGTCGTATTGAGGAAGTTTGGGCATGAATTTTATCCCTCCCCGAACAGTCCTGAGCAATAGAAGGGGAAACATCACTGCGAAGTTCTAAAACTCACGCTGCTCTGAAATGATCACGGAAGAACCGTCACGGGGGAAGGCAGTAAGACCGCGATTTCTCCTTGTTTTACACCACGGGACCGAAAAGGGAGTTGAAGGAGATTAATTACATTCCCTGCTAATCCATGCAAAGACAGATTTTCCTGCTTCTCCGTCTCATAATTTTTATTTCATCCAGTTCGGGCTTTTTTAGGGTTGCCAGATGCCCCAGTTTCAGTGGGACAATCCTGCGCTTTGAAGGTACGTCCCATCTGCTCTCGAAAATATTTCTGTTCACTGCTCTCTCGTGGACCGTAGGGTTTTTAGAGCTGCCAGCCAGAGAACGGCTGCTGGAGAGAGGATGATAAATTATGGTAACACTAAAAAAAAAAAAAGAAAAAAAAAAAAAAAACACTCGCATCCACCACTGCCCCACCTCAGCAAGGCTGCGAATTAATTCTGCAAGAATCTTTGCCGTGAAAGGTGAATCTCCAGGTCTCCACATGGGAGTCTGAAGCCCTTTCCACAATGGCTCTGAGAAGGCAGAAGACACAGGCAGGGGAGGGAGGGGGGCATGCGGTGATTCCTGGACTTGCCGTGGGAACAGCTGGCTGCGCCGTGTCCCAGAAGAGTTAACTCTGGGCCAGTTAGTTAAGCGAAGAAACTGTTTTCTGAGCACGTACTGTCCACCTGACTAGATGCGAGGCGTTTTAAATAAAGCGTCTGATTACTTTCTACAATAACATTGGGTAGCATAGGTTTTATCCCCATTTTATAGATGAGGATGGTGAGGCTCGGAGCCACTGAATCCCGAGCTCCATGACGCCAAACCTCATGCTCTTTCCACTATAGATGATTCACATTCTTCATCTATTAAGCAGGAATAACAATCTATTATTATTATTATTATTATTATTATTATTATTATTATAATCTATGGAAGATCTGAAACAGAAGATGATGAATAAATTCTCGAAAGGTGTCCTGCAGGGCTCCTGTAATGGGGGAGGGAGAACTCGTGGGAGTCGTTAAAAGCACAAATACGACGGAATAAACATTCTTAGTGCTGGTCTAAGTACTTTTTAACCTGACCTCAGACTAGATGTCAAGGCCAGGGCTGTCGGAGGAGATAAGCGGCATGATCCTGGGTCCACGGAACCAAAACTCATCCTTTCCTTTCTCACATTCTTCATCGCTCCTTATCGAGGCATCGAAACTGCGGCGTCAGTGCAGCGATCATCTGAACGGGGCCCCTCGTCGCATTATAAACTGCCGTCGTAATTCATCCAGAGCGAGTTTGTTGTTAACGGAAGAAGGTCCTAACAGCGGGGGCCGGGCTGGGCAAACCCTGACGGTGGTCACTGTCCCAGGCAATGCCGGGGAAGCCGTGCCATCAGGAGGCAAATGAAAATGTCCCCAGGTCCCGTGGGAAAGACACTGCCCGATTCCGTTAAGACCCAGCACACCATTTCGATGACGCCGATCGCTTTTTTGCGGTCGTGCCTCCACGGAAAGGCCTCGATGGAACGAGAGTCGACCATCTCTCACGCGGGCCTCTGTCAGTGTGTCTGAGCAGCAAAGGCGCACGGGGCGGAGAGACCCTGAAACACCGCAGGCACGTCAGCTGTCATCGCTTGGGGTGTTTGGCTGACAGCGGGTGCATCGCGCGGCCTGCCCAGCTAGTCGCCTCCCCGCTGCCCTTCGCAAAGGCATGTTCTCCCAGCAACGAGGAAAATCTGTTTCTTAGATTTCAGGTCCCAGCACTGCTACGCCTCTCTGTCCTTTCCTGGGGGAGTTGGGGGTTGTTTTTATCTTAGGAACTCCCGAAGTATTTCAGGGCATCCACGAACCCTTGCAATTTTTTAAAAAGTGTGCATCAGATTCTCAAAGGGATCGTTGGCATCAAAGCAAGGGGTAATGCAGTGACACACCCATTTCTCTGGGGTCACAGGGCCCAACGTAGCAGTCTGGATGAGAGGTAGGAACCCCAGCCCATGTCGCACCCGCAGAGAGAAGGCAAGAGTGATTTCTAATCCTGATTCCCTATAGTACCACCAGCAAATTGCTTTAGCTCCAAATTCCTCTGTTTTCCCAGCCGTGTAATGGGCTCCGTCCGTCTCTCACAGACTCTACGGCTCTGTGTTTTCCACGCGGCTGGTGGTCCAGGCCCACGGATTTTCTACTGGTTCCGAACACTCCGCACCTTGTCGCACCTCGATGCCTCTACTGCCAGATTCTCATCGTCCTCCTATCGCCCCGTACCGCGGCTACGTGTTTCACGCCAGCATCCCCTCTTCTGGGGAGCAGTGCCAGTGGCTTATTCATTTACCACCAGAGTCAGGCAGTGGGAATGAATGAAGGAAGGAAGTGGTCAAGATGCAGCTTGTCTGAATTCCCACACACCCAGGTACCTGGCTAGAAAGAGAAATACGAAATCGGCTCGGGGAGCGTGAGTTTTTAAGGGCATAGACAGGGTGGGGTGTGGAGGCAACCTGTCTTTAATCAGGCGCTGTGATTTAAAATGCAGATTCCCAGGCACCGCCTGCAGAGAGTCGGACCCCATTTGGGATCAGAGACTTCAAAGCATACTTCAACACATTCCCAGGGGGCCCTGCAAGCCTTGGTTTGCTCAGGGGAGGTGGGAACCAGACATTCATGGACTTAAAGACAACTGTGGCCTCTTTCCTGAGATCAGAAACAGGTGTGAGGAGCTAAGGAACCCTTAAATTTCCCTGATCACCTTCTTGGTGGCACTATGCCTCTAGACTCCCGAAGATCCCTGGCCCCCTGGTGGGCTGGGGCTTGCCTCCACCAGGAATTTACATGTGGTGATGTCTGGCAAGCCTGAGGTTCTCATCTAGATTTCTGTGCTTGTTAGGATCCGACTGGGGGTGGGGGTGGGGGGGATAAAGCATTGTTTCAAAGACAGGAAGATGAGTCTGGGTCCCAAAGGGGCTTGTCGCTTCTCACACAAAGCAATAAGAACAGAATGGCTGGGGGTTCGGTTACTCTACTAGTTACTTCCCTCCTCGACTGTTATTTTTAAATGACAGAAGTAATGCATGTTTTTGTACATGATTTCAAAAAAGCATATAAACAAAAATAATTTTTAAAAGTCACCTGAAATCACACCACCTACAAATAACCACTGTTAACATTTACTGCATATCCTTAAAAGGATACTGTTTGGTAACCTGCTTTTTCTAACTTAACAATATAACAAGAACATTTTCCAGGCTGGTAAACGCCCTTAAATCATTCTTGAAAGTTGCATAGTATTACAGAATTTCTGGAATTTCATTTATAGATGACCCATGGTTTATTTAACCTATTTCGTATTGTGGGACATTAAAATTCTCTCTCTCCCTCTCTCTTTCTCTCTCCCTCCCCTTCCCCCTCCCCCGCCCCCTCCCTCCTCCCTCCCTCCTTTTTTAAGTGTCTTCAGTTTTTATGGCCAACCCTGCCATCAGGGTCCTTACAGTTACCTAGTTGCCCCATTTGCACACTCGCCCAGTGATTTCCTAAAGTATAAACTAGCAAAAGAATTTCTGGGACAAAGGGTATAGAATTACAGTTTGCAGTTCTCATTGCTTTCTGGAAATGAATGAGGGGACCAGTGGGATCTCCCTGAAGGGATGCTCAGAAGTCTGCTGAGAATTTGTCCTGCTGCTAATCTGGCTAAGTTTGGTGGTAAATTAGCTTACCGGCCCTGCATCCCATGGTACCAGCCCTGCGTCCTAGGGAGGCAGAGAATCGTGGCCGTAGAATACCTTCACAGAGGGGCCGTCGATTCTGCCTTGTTCCAGCAGAGCAGTCCAGATGGTGAGCCTGCTCATCCTCCCCGTCCTTACTTCTCGGGTTCGAGAGCCTGAGAACTTACTGGGACTACCCCAGAATTGTTCCAAGGGAAGGAAAACGGGCGAGGTGTGGGTGGCCACGCCAGCAGTGGCGAGTGTAGGTCACCGTCAGCCCCACGATCCCCTCATCTCTTTTCTGGGCGATGGCGGCGACTATCGTTTCTTCCTGCCTCGCCGAACTCCCCAGGTATAGGTAGGGGGCGCGTGACTGGGACTTCGTGCTTCGCCTTAGGGCACGAAGGGCCCAACAACAATTATAGGCCAAATGTTGGACTCTGCTCCATTCCAACGCCAGGAAAGGAAGAAGAGTCGAAATTCCGTGTGGCCGGAGTTGGAATCCCATGTGGCCGTGATGTTAGGATGGAGGAAACCCACAGAGTAATGAAGAATCCTGAAAGCCGTAAGCATACACCAGCCAAGGGACCAAGGAGTAAAAAGAGACAAGAAAGTTGCCAGAGGACACCAGAGGCAACAATCCGAGTGGGATGCAGAGTCCAGAGCCTGAGGCCACAAGACCAAGAGCAAGGAGAGGGGGCCGGAGGGCCTAGGCATGGTCTAGAGTGTCATTCCTTCGAGTTTGCTTTCAGCAGCCTACGTGGACATGGAGTCTGCATGGATCACAACACAGCTCTTCGCCCCCGCCCTCTCCCCTAACACACACACACACACACACACACACACACACACACACACAGCAACACACACACACACACACAAACTCATAAGCCCCCTGCCCAAAGGCCTAAGGGCAGAACAAACTGCCAGATACAGCCAGTTCTCCAAGTACACAATATTATGGTCATTGTTAAAAATGGTCAAGCAGTAGAACTGACCTTGGCGGCCAAGTAGTACTTCATGGATTTAGACAAAAACTATCCAGGAAGAAATGTCCCTGGGTAGAGATGCAGAGGAGTCTTGTGCAGCTCAGCTACATGGCACTGGTAGCGGGGACACCCCCAGAGAGCGACCGAGAACAGTCCTATTAGCAAAAGGCCTGGCAGGCGTCTTAGTCCAGCGCGCTGGGGATGAGACAGATCTAGGGGTGGGTGGGGAGAGATCATACTCTTTTATACCCTTGAGTTGTGCATCATATGAATATATTTGTTTCACGTTTTTTAAAAAAATGAATCAAATTTGTTTTCCAAATTGTTTTTATAGAATTGTTACGTGCTGTACCAATACAACCTTGACTGAGAAGAAAATGGAATATAGAATTACGTGTATGGCATAATTTCGACTCTGCAAAAATGTTTACACATAGACATAAAAAAGTACTGGAAGGACATAAACCGATATTTTGACAGCACGGGGGGAATTCTGAACTTCGATCTATGTTACCGGCCATTCTACGCCAAAGATAAGTCTCCGGTTTGAGGAAGCAAGAAACAACCATTCCCGCGCTGCCCCCCCAGTCCGTGATGGGAACTGGGTGGGAAGGAGCGATGTTGAGTTCAAGCAGCGAAGGGAGAGGCCACAGCACGGGGCAGAGCACAGTCGCGTCCTCAGCCATGTACTAATGAGAACTAGTTTTTTTCTCATTTTTCAGTTTTGCTCCTTCTGCTTTTCTCTACAACGTTTTTAACTTGTTAAACTGTCTATGACCTTTCCTAACCAAGGCAGGTACCAGTCAGTTAACTAATCAATGAGGCAGGCGTGTACTGGTCACACTTGGGGGACTGAAGAATAAACTGCAGATAGTTAGCCCATGATGCAGATTCCGCCGTCCTCGCGTAATGCGCGTTTGTAGTTCCCTGGTTAAAAACTCCTCCAAGTGTCGCTGGAAAGATGTATCTAACTCTGTGAGGAGAGGCAGCTTGGATGAAGCAGAGAGACCATGCACCGCGAGGAAGGCGATGGGGGGTGATCCCAGCACCCACCCCCCCTGCCACACCGCCAGCCGAGGGACCTGGCATTAGCGACACACCCTCCCCGAGCCGCGGATTTCTCATTTGTTCCATGCGTAAGCGATACCTACCCTCTAGGCAGGTAAAACTCATAAAATGAGTGCCGGAGGACGCGGCACCAAGAAGAGAGCTGCCATTCTCTCCCCCTCCCCCACACCTCCTCAACCCCCAACCCAGGTTAACGCACAATGCAGCTGAGGTTACTCCTAAGAAGATGCTTTCGGTCAAAGTGGAGGCCCCCAGCCCGGAGTCTCGAAATGTGAGCCATTCTCTGGCCTCCCTTCTCAGCCTCTACCTGCACCTGGGTCTAGAGCTCTCTCCATGGAGTTCACTGTGAATGAGTTTCCCCTTCCCAGCCTGAAGCTTTGCTAAGTGCCATATTTGTTTCCTTATTAGTCCAGGGTGGGTGCCAAGACATTCACACGTTTCTGATATTTAGAGTGCCTTTTAGAAGACATTAATTGGTGCTTAGAAATACCATCGCTTAAAGTGAATATTTTCTTTATTTGTCAATAGTAAAAAAGTAGCAAAGATGTTGTTGCTCTTAAAATATGTATTTCATGAACTCTGAATTTCCAAAGATTAATTCTTCTGGTTTGAATAACCATGTCCAATAATTAATCTTTTCCTTAAGCGATTCTTTTTATTTTTTTCTATAAAAAGTATGCATTTTCTACTTGACCATCAACCTGATCACAGAAGCTTTTTTTGCTTCATTTCTCCATGCTCCGGAAAGCTCTAAATGTATTTGATAAGCACCTAAAACTTTCGACAACCCTCAGCAGTTCTGTCTGCCTACAGACATGCTAAGATCTGGCCTCACCTACATGGTCAGGTGTCCAAATACAGCTTTATAACTAGAACTGGCCATTTAAAAAACAATGACAATGACAGCAGCAGTGGCAGCAAGTCATTTTATCACCATATCAAGTACCTTTTAAAGGTACTTGATATCTATCTATCTATATACATATATAGGTATATATCAATACCTATATATGTATATATCAATATATATATTTCAATATATATACATATATATATCAATATATATCAATAACATTCTAATTCACATCTCCAGACCAGACATTCTCTTTGATCGCCAAATACACATATTCAAAAGATACTTATTGCAGCTCCTTTTACATATCTCAAAGGGACCTTGGATTCATCTTTTCATGTGCTTCTGAGATTGAACTTACAATCTTCCCACCATGACCCTGGGCCTTTACTGGTGTTTGCTTTGTGGATGAATGGCCAGAACTTCCCACATTCCTTCTCTTTCCAAGACGCTTGACACAGGATGCTACCTCTTCCGTAGTAACATGTATTATGGAGCTATATACATGCACAAACATATATGTGCATATATACAAAATGGCAAATATGTAGAAATAAATCCCATTTGATCACTTGCTAAATTTCAGAGTTTTAATGACCATTTTCATTTGTGTGCTGAGGTAATTAAAAATGATGTATTTAAAAAATAAACTTGGTGTTAAATTCTACACCAGTAAAATATTTAATTCAGCACATGCTGCAATTCTCTCCATCACGACCATTAACCTAGATCATAATTTCCATCATAATTATTTTAATTACAGCCTAAGTTGTCATCTGTCACTGAAAACGACTGTTTGAGCTTTCTTTTCCTATTTCTTATTTCCCCACTCAGTGGATAGCTTTGTACACTGATGTTTTTCTTTAGGAATTATACCCTTAATTTTACTGTCACCACAGGTCAGCTATCAGTCTATTTCCTAATCTAAAAACCAGGATAAGAACGGACTATAGATACTGTCTTATTTCGGTGTAAGTAGAAGCATGTGATAAAAAGATTCCAAAGGCCCCATTTCTCACTTTCATCCAGATGTAAGCCTCGAATATAATTTCATCTTTTCAAACATTTTCTAAATATTCAATTTCCCATTTACTTACACCATCTGTACCCAGGACCAGCTATATAACTTGTGAGGTCCAGTGCAAAATGAAAGAATTTCAAAACAGTGACAGCCAAGCATTAAATTAAGTTTGGGGTCCTTCCAAGCATGGGGCACAGATTACACACACACGAAGCAGATCGTTCCCATAGTTTTTACGAATTTTCTTTCAATTCCTTGTATTCCAAACACCATGTTTCCAATTCTTCTGAAAATTTCATGCTTTCTTTAGCTTTTTCCTATATTACTATAATCAACTTTTATTCATTCATTCAATAAACACTGAAGAAATAAAATAGCTCTCGTATACCAAGACATGGATTTAAGTGCTGGAGATGGAAAAATGAATCTTACCCTCAGGGGCCCAAAGTTATTCTCCAGAGGACTTCAGGTACCAAAGTTTGAGGTGAAGTTCCTTCGTGCGATAATAACTAACTCCAGCTGTTGAGGTTGGAGAAGGTACTTTCTATGACAAATATCTTTTTAAATTATTCACATTTGGTTTGTGGCCTAACATAGCTTCTATCCTGGAAAATATTCCTTGACTTAAGAAGAATGTGTGAGATATTGTTGTTAGGTCAGTTGTTCTGTACAGGTCTGTTCGATCCAGTCGATTTATTGTGTTGTATCAGTTCTCTGTTTCCTTATCTTCTGTCTTGTTATTCTTTCTGTTATTGAGGGTGTGTACTGATGTCTCCAACTGTTACGATAGAACTGTTTCTCCCTTCAACTCTGGCAGCTTTTGCTTCATGTATTTTGATGGTCTGTTATTAAGTACATAATGTTTATAATTGTTATAACTTCTTGCTGTATTAAAACTTTTATTAATATATAATTGTCCTATTTTGTGTCCTGTTCCTTTTTTTTATTTAAAGTCTATTTTTTTCTAATATTAGTATAGCCACCTCTGCTCTCTTTTAGTTACTATTTCCATAGAATATATTTTCTACTTGTTTACTTTCAATCTATTTGTCTCTTGTAGACGGCATATAGTTGTATCCTGTGTTTTATCCATTGTACAAATGCGAATGTCTTTTCTGAAGAGTTTAATTCATTTACATTTAAAGTAATTACTCATAAGGAAAGACTTCTGTCATTTTGCTATTTGTTTTTAATATGCCTTACAGCTTTTTTTATCCTTCATGTTCTCCTTTTGTGTGGATCTTCTTCTGCACTTAGTTGATTTTCTTGTAATAAAATATTTAAATTTCTTTCTCATTTTCTTTTGTGTATATTCTATAGCTATTTTCTTTGTGGTTTCCATAGGGATTCCATTTAACAACCTAAAGTCATAACACTTTAATTTGAAGTTGTACCAACTTCATTTCAATAACATATAAAAACTGCTCCTTTATAATCCCAACCCCTTTTGGTTTTTGATATCACAAAATTACACTTTTATATACGGTGTGCCCTAAAATGTAAGCTAATATTTATTTTAAATGCATTAGTCTTATAAATCATGTTTTAAAAAGAGAATTACAAATCATTGTTACAATAATACTAGCTTCAATAGTTGCCCATGATTTTACCTTCATTGAAATCTCTTTCCTCATATTTTGAGGGTAAAGCCTGTCACTTTACCCTATGTGACTCTTGAGCATTTCTGCCAAGGTGGGTCTAGTGGCAATGAACTTCCTCAGCTTTTTTTCTTTTTTTTTTTCTTTTTCTTTTCTTTTCTTTTTAATCCAGGAAGTTTTAATTTCTCCCTTACTTCTTTGTAGGATAACTTTGCTGGATATAGTATTCTTGTTTGGTAGGTTTTACTTTTAGCACTTTAAATACATCTGTCTATTGCTTTCTGGCTTCCAAATTTTCTGATAAGATTGTCTTTTGAAAATTTGATTATATTGTGTCTTAGCGTGACTCTCTCTGTGTTCATTGTGACTCTCTGGGTTCATTTTACTTGGAGTTCATTGAGCTATTTGGATGTTTATATGTATTTCATCAGACTTGGGAAGTTATGAGCCATTATTTCTTTAAATATGATATCTTCCTCTTTCTCTCCTACTCCTTAGACCCCCACAATGCATATGTCGATCTACTTAATGATGTTCCACAGGTCTCTTAGGCTCTGCTCACTTTACTTTCATATTTTTTCTTTCTGTTCCACAGACTTGATAATTTCCATCATCCTATCTTCCGATTTGCTGATTTTTTTCTTCTGTCTGCTCAAATCTACCTTTGAATCTCTCTAGTAAATTTTCATTTTGGTTATTGTACTTTTCAACTTCGGAATTTCATTTTGGTTTCTTTTCAATGATGTTTTCATTTATTTGTTCATCATTTTCTTTACTCTATCCACGTTTTCTTAGTTTTTTGAGCATCTTTAAGACAGTTGTTTTAAAGTCTTTGTCTAGTAAATATGCCATTGGTCTTTTTCAATGACAGTGCCCATTGATTTTTTTTTTTCCTTTTAATGGTCCTTACTTTCCTGTTTCTTTCTACACCTTGTAATTTTTTTGTGGGTGAAAATATGGATATTTAAATCTGATAGTGCTGTAACAATGGAAATCAGATTCTCTCCCTTCTCTAGAGTTTGCTGTTTTCTGTTTTTTTGTTTTTTGTTTTTTTGTTATTGTATGTGTTTATTGTTGTAGGCTGTCTCTGTACCAAGGATTAACCTGAGGTATAAATTTAAGGTTTCCTAAGATCTTTTCTGAGATTGAGTCTTCCCCTGGACATGTATGGTCACTTTCTAAATTTCCCCATATGTACATATGCTTTTGAATGTCCTAGTCTTTAAGTCTGGCTTCCAAAAAGAATAAAGAGAAAAATGACAGAGTGGGAATAAGGTTGCTAGCTCTTTGAATATCTTAAAAGTCACTTCAGCCAGTGAGGGAAGGGCTTACAACAATGGGGAGAGCCACGTTGTCACAGTAACGCAGACCTCTTTGCCTACATCTCTGTGGTGAGAAATATCAATCAGTGAACAGAGCACAGATCCCTGATATTTGAAGAATAAATTTTTTTTTTTCCAACCCTGACTCCTGCAAGCTGTGTATAGGCTGCTCCAGAAGCTGATTATCACGGGGGTAAGGATGGGGAATGGGTAGCTTTTACTGTAATAAGAGTTCAAGTTGACTGAAATTAATGGCAATTTACCTTCTAAGGCTTCCTCTGGAAGTAGCAAACCTTCAATAGATTCCAGAGTTTCAAAAGAGTTATGTCAGACAGATTCTGCCAGTGCAATTGTTGTCTAAATGTGGAGACAGATTCCTGATACTTCCTACACCTCCATCTTCCCAGAATGCTCTCTTTAGCCAATAGGTGTTTTACAAAAAATTATATTAACTTTTGATGAAAGTTCACATACCAGGTTTTGCAAAGAGAATGGAGGAGATGAGAAAATATCCTAAAGAGGACACAGTGTAGTGGAAAGAACAAGGGACAAAGGAACAAAAAAACTAGATTTCGAATATTTGTTTTACCC
This sequence comes from Rousettus aegyptiacus, assembly GCF_014176215.1. Taxonomy (NCBI): domain Eukaryota; kingdom Metazoa; phylum Chordata; class Mammalia; order Chiroptera; family Pteropodidae; genus Rousettus; species Rousettus aegyptiacus. Next base: position 38,094,090 of record NW_023416288.1, on the reverse strand, counting down.
TCTAGGGCAGCACTACCCAGTAGAAATATAATGTGAGCCACATATATAATTAAAGTTTTCGCTACCACATTAAAACAAAGTACAAAGAAACAGGTACAATTAATTTTAATAGACTATATTTACTTCATTATATCCAAAATACTAACATTTGCATGAAAAATTTGCATGAAACCAATGTGTATTTTATGCTTACAGAACATCGCAACTCAGATGCTAAATTTTCCTCAGAAGTAGCTGATCTATATTTAGATTTTGTAATGTTTATAGTTACAAAAGTAGATTAATATAGCCAAGTTGCTCTAGACATACTTCAAATTTTCCAATACGTGATCAAACATCCGTTTTTAAATTTACATTAATTAAAATAAAATTAAAATTAAAATTCAGTTTTTCTAGCCGTATTTTAAGTGTTCTATAGCTATGTGTGGCTAATGTCTACCTCCTAGAGCAGTACAGATGTGGAATGTGACCTTGCAGAGGTCAGTCACTATCCTGAAAAGTAGGTTCACCATGGGGATCAGGAGATGATTGTACTGGGTTATTCCTTATGTCACTTGGGGTTCTATCACTTAGTAATTCAGGATGACCAAAAAAAAAAAAAAAAAAACAAATAAAAAAAACAACCATCCTGATCATTACAGAGCATCTCAGAATCTCCACTTCACATCTTTGAATAATTTCTGGGCTGATTTCCACAGCAATGAGTTTTAGACATTTCTGAGGGTATTTCAAAACCTTGATGTGCTAATCATAAGTAGACAGACCCCAGGAAATTTTTTAAAATATATATATTCGCTAAATTAGTCTTGAAGTTACGCTATTATCCTTTTCGGATACCTTAACTTCCTATGTTATATATGTAAATGTTTGCCCCTAAATTTTGGGAAATGCACGAAGTGCTGGTGCCAGAATCGGGAAGGCAGCACAACCCACCACCAACTGCTTCTCTCCATCATTATTCATCTGCTCAAGGATGGTTCCTTTCCATCTCCACATGAGCTTGTTTTCTACTTCACCTACCTGTCCATACGAGTTAAAATTAACTTCTAATTTTCTATATTATCTAAGAAGCCAAGAAAGTAAGTTAAGAACTGCACATATGCTACTTTCATTTTCGATAACTCCATAAAATAACAACTTATATATGTATCGCACTCTATAATTTCAAATTTTTTAAAAAATAAATCATCTCACTTAAACATCTTACATTCTCGTCAATATGAATAACAGAGAAAGAGGAGTTTCAAGTCATGCCGCTGATAATAAAAGCAGCTGTGTGACAAAAACCGTTTTCTAAGTCTTAGTGGAGTACTCTTTCTAATACGTCACTCTGAATCTTCCATTTTGGGTTTAATCTAGGGCTAATGTGACGGGACTTCCAACTGCTATACAAACAATACTCAACTTAGGTGCTTTTCCTATATGTTCTGTACATTCTATAATTCAAAGAGCAGCCTTATAGAAAAGCAGAATGTTATTCTGATGTTTTCAGAGGTCAGACTTCTGGCAAAGTTCTTTAAACTTTCTAGAACACAGCTCTGAATTCAAAATTAAGAAGAAATAAACCAAAAAATTCCGCTACTCGATAATGAGCAATAAGTGATTAAGTGGGTTGTCAGACGTCACCGTTTCCAGATGTCACCTAAAGGTTTCCACAGTGCAAAACAACAGGGGTTCACTTCTCAGATTCCAAATGGGACGGTTATTGTCTCCTCCCCCTCACCCCCTGCCATGATGCTTTTCCCAAAAGGACATGGAAGGAACTAGCCACAGAGGTACAACTGATGACAAAAAAAGGTTCTTCGTGAGCAGCACAAGGAACAGAATGAGATGAGGTTCACCGGAAGTTGTAGAGTGGTCCCATGACTGGGAGACTGACTATTCAGCCCATGCCCTCATCACAGATATGGGATGCAGTCAGTCATCAGATCAATAACATCATCTCGTGGCCACAGGAGCTTGAGAGAACATGGACTTAGACACTTCAGGTTAACCAGGGAAAGAGTGACAGCTTCTCCCAGCCACCCCATGGCAGTGAAGCACACTCAGCTGACCTTAATCATAATTGATTGGAAGTGAGAAAAGGGATATCATGATGCTTTGATATCTGGGGCATGGTGAATCGGTAAGGCCTGGGAACATAAGTAAACAACTCAGCTATCTGCACCCCTTTCATATGCGAACCAACCGACACCCCCAATCAGAAGTCTGCTATCCTCCTGCCCTAATCTGGGCCAGGTACCAGACCACCACCACCAGGTACAACTCTTATGCCCAAGAGCCAGCTGAAATGATTTGAACTAACCAATCCTAAATGTGCTTTCCCGGCCTTGTCTCACTTTTCCCACAGAAACCACAAGAAAAGCACTTGCCCACACCCTCTGCCTGCTCCTTCTGCCTCCCGTCTGACTCCAGTGCTTCTCTACCTGGCCCTGCACGGTGCACCAGGCTTCCTGGTTCTAAGGAACTGTATAAACTTCTTAGCTTCATGGCAGTCATTTCTGCGCCTGCATGTCTCATGATACTTGACTAAGACAAATCTCAGGTCCCCTTAAACACAAAATACAGCTCCAGACCCGGTGAATAATGTCCCATGTATATAGTAAGCAGGGTCTGGTATTAACATGACAGAAATTTGTGCGGAGGAGAAACGTTGCCCAGGAACCTCGAGCAGCTTCGCAGTTGCATTCTTGCAGTAACTACCCACAGCTAGGAGCACAGCCAGTAGGAGAGGCTCGTTTCTGGAACCGTGGCAGGCTTCCCTCCTACCCATCAGCGCTCTGCTAGGCACCTTTGGGCCTTTTGGAATGAAGGAGTCAGACACAGGTGGGTGGCCTGGCGCAAGCTAGTGTAGGCTACTCTTCCTTTCTCCTATCTCTCAGCATGGTCAAGAGGCTGATGTGCTCCTTTAGAGATACAGAGAGAGCCAAGTACTGTGATAGACAGCAGGATGTTATATTGTGACAAAATGGAGCTTTCTGTGCAATTAGATCAGTAGGGTTATCCAAGGCCGGGAGAGGCAAACACAGCACAGGAGACGTTTGGGGATAGGGCAAGTGACGAAGGACATAGCTTTGTACCATCATTCCTCCCCTGTCTTCTTATTTTCCATTAGGGTTAGAGGCTGTGCCATGGACAGACAGGGTGAGGTTCAGTAGTGCTGATACTGCATTTTGGACCATACTGTTCTCCGTGCATAATATGTGTTCTGTCGAATTCAGTTAAAAACATAACTGATTATAATTCCAAATTGGAAACAAAATGCGGTCGACTTCTCAGATCTGATTAATTGTAAATTCCTTGAGTTGGTGGAAATTTTGCTGAAACCCAATAAAAATCAATTTCAGGGCTAGAAGCAGCATTTAAGAAATATCGAGAAAGACTTAGGGAGCTGAGCCATCTACCTCATAGGCCTTAAGAGATACTGGGATTAAAGGTGACAATTCAGAAAGGAAGCAGGTTCTGTAAGAATGCCGCATCTCTATTTGGCCATAGACCTGAAAAATAAGGTAATTAAGAATGAGGAAAAAATGAGAAGTAGAGAAATACTATCTTCTATAGAGGTTCAAAGCTCATCTTGGCTCCATTCTGTCCCTTTCCATCCTCAGCACTGGAAGAGTAAAGTAGAACTAGAAGCTCAAGGTGTTTTATTAGGTCACAATGATGGGGCTAGAAACACAGAGATAAGCAGAAGCGATAAAGGTCTGATCCCACACGAGAAATGAATCCTGGCCATTTGTCGCACTGATCATCGTTTTGTTCTTCTTGGGAGGTGGGATGACCACGCAGCAAGCAGCCCTACTCTAAGCCAGCCTGGAATGGGCTGCTCAGACTACCTGTGTGTTAGACGTCAACACAAATACAATCTCGATCTCACTTCATCTTCCTGACTAGTCTGCCTTACCTCAGCCTGGACTTCCTTCACCATGAGATAATGCATTCGTTAGGTTTGTTTTTGGTGTAAGTGACTCGAACTCAACTTACACAAACTCAGTGGAAAGGAGGGTGTAATGCTCACGGAGGCAGACCACAGGTCTCGAGGCAAAGAGCATCAGATGCTCAAATGCCACCAGAATTCTGCTCCATGTGATCTCTACCCTTTAACTTGGCTCTCTTAGAGAAGCTAATGCGATGGCTGGATACGTGGCCACAAATAGCTCCCAGGCTCATGATGATTTGCTACTGGAAGAAAGTGAAAGCTCCCCAACCCCCACCTCCCTGGTCCAGTGAGAGCACCTAGGAAGTGCTCTGTTTGCAGCAGACTAGATGCAAACCAAGCATAGAGCCTCGGTGACATTTAGGCCAAGAAGTGGAAGGGGGGATCACATGCAACCCAGAAGCCCCCGTCAAAGTCACACTGTGACACTGGCGCAGGGAGACAAGCATGTACCGGAAGTGTATTTATGGGTTTGGGCTAGAGCAAGGTTCTCCACAGAAAATGATTCAGCCCTCACCCCCACCCCTAGAGGACATCTGCAACATCTGGGGACATTTTTAATTGTTAGAAGTGATGTGCGTAGGGGGCTGTCATCGGCTTCTAGTGTGTGAAGGTCAGTGATGCCGATAAATATCCTACCATGTAGGAAACAGTCCAACACAGAAACATCCGGTCCAAATGTCAATGCAGTCAGGCCGAGAAGCCCCAGGCTAGAGGGTAGGGATGTGGTGGGGAGAGTCTTGCATTCACTCGAAGGGGACAGACATGCTGGAATAATTCGACAGTAGAAGTCCCTATAAAAAGAAGCGACGGAGGCTGTGATTCAACCTGGGACTAAAGGACAATGGTCCAGGGGCCACTTACTAGCTCACTTCTCATGTTTTACCTGCCTGAGTCTGGGCGGCAGCATCCTGCGTGGTGTAGCCTAGTCGGAAGGTACTCCATTCTGTCAAGGGGACAAAAGCCTCACGTTATTAAAGGCTGTATTTTAGCCACGTTCCTGTACCTATAGATCTTGGGACCCACACCAGGTGGCTGGGTATGCTGGGAGCAGGGCTACCTCTGCCCCGCAGTCCGCCTGCCCACTACCCTCTTGTGCTCCCGGCCCCCCACGAGGAACTGCGCACCTCACTGCATGAGCCTTCCTCTCTCCTCTCCTCCTCTGTGTAGGCTGGTCCCTTTTCCTCTGAATGGCTTGCTATTCTGTACCCTTGACGGCTGGGTCATGCCTTCAGGAAACCTTTCATGAACCACACGTGCACACACACTTTCCCAGAGAAGACAGCCCACACCTGTGCTTCTGTGGCCTTCTGGGCTCGCCTGCACCAGAGCAAGCACCCGATGACGCCGGAGTGAGACGTTTGGTCTCACGTCTCCAAAACCCAGCCACCTCCTTGCAAACGGACTGTTCTAGTCCCTCTGGGTCTCCAGCACCTAGGACAGTGCCTACCACAGTGAGTCTGACTTCACCAGACTGGATACAAATGAGATCTAAAGGCTCCTTACTACCTCCAGATTGTCGACATCATATAATGGAAAGGTCAGAGGTTAAAGTAGATCCTGAATCTATTTCCGCGCAATACAAATGAAAAACTCTCCTATTTAAAAAGAACCAGAATGGCCATAAAGGGCAGGGAAAGCCTTATCTTTTGTCCCAGCTAGAAAGGCCTCGATCCAAAACGCCAGCCTGACAGCCTTTCTTCCCGAGGATGTGTTAAGAGCTCTCGTTTCCAACCTGGCACCGACGTAGTTAAAGCTGCACCATTTGCTGTGTGAGGCTTTGATTCTGCTGACTTTATTTCAAGCAATCAAAAATATCTAATTTGCATTCACATTCACATCAGTGGCCCATATGTTAGCCCTGCTTAAAAGCTATAGGCTTGCATTCATTATGAAAGACTTGGCTCCCCTTCCTTATCTTTTCGCTTGAAAATTATCGAGATGCTGTCTCCACAAAGGGTTATATTTAGCGAAGACGCGGCGTTTCCGTGTGCATATGTGCCTCTGCCCATGTCTGTGTGTCTGAGAGGGAGCTGAGATTTGCGTCTTCCTCCAAAATATCTGATAACTTGCAAAATGGGAAGAGGAAGAGCCGTCTCTTTCTCTAGCCATTTCGTACGTGACAGCGCTAACCTCCTACCTACGGCGTCATTGAAATACTGCCTCGCAATATGTCGGTGCACGTGATTCTAGACTGCACACTGAGCCCTGATAAGCAGGCCCCTCTGGAGAGCTGCAGTGAGAAATGCACAATTCCTTGAGAAGGAGCCCAGCCAGGGTTTGCTCCTGGAACTCAGTCACATCTCAATTTGATTCCACTCACCAGTGGGAAGGGCTTGTCTGTGTCCTCTTCTACCGATCAAAAATTTACCGAAGCCCTGTTATGTAACTTGTACTCTTCTACGTCAACTCACTGAAATTCGTGATGAAGGGGTTTTCTACTTCCAAGGAACTTGCAGGAAGCAAGGACAGAGGAGGGCCAACATTCCAACAGTTATGACTCTGTTGGAAAAAAATGCTAGAGCACGTGCAACGTGCTTGGGAGCATTCAAAGAAGAGGACGAGCTCTTCCTGGAGAGTAGACGCAGCAGGCAGGGTGAGGCGGGAAGGGAGGTCCTCGAAGAGCTGGGCTCGTTTGACCCGCACGTTTAGAAAGAAACTCAGAGCTGTGGAGGAGCAGAGGAAGGACAGGACAGCAGGTGTGAGGGTGGGGCGTGAGTTCAGGAAGCGTCTTTGACCCCCTGCCCAGCAGCTTCTGATGCCATGAGCATCCCATCCCCAACGGTGGCTCAGAGAAAAGGTACCAGGGCTGGGGAGTGTGCAACGCATTACACAGCTCCTTTGTTCCCTAGAGAATATACAAGAAACTGGCAAAGTGGTTGCCTAGTAGGCAGAAGAAAACCAGGAGACGGAAGATGGAAATCAGGAGTCTAAATTCTTTTAACCTGTTATAGCTTTTTTTCTTTCCTGCTCCTATTTAAAGAAAAATTAGAAAGATATTTTGAATTGCTGAATTCTAAATAACATTCCACTTTAAAAGTTTTATTGTTAGGGAGGCTAATCAGAAAAGCTGCATCATGACGTAACTTGAAGATAAGAAGGGAGCCAATCGCATGTATGAGCATTCGATACTTTAATTGTTGGTAACAACAACCCCCTCCCAACAACTCTGGGCAGATGGAGACTCCCCAGAGAGCTGGGATGCTTGTTCGAGAAGCTCAGGGCTGGGGCATGTGGCTCATGGGAGGGTGCGGTGCTGGGAGCAGTCAGAGAGGAGGATGGAGGGCAGGTGAGAGGAAGCAGCTTGGTTCCATTGTGGTGATGGGAAGTCAGCCAAAAAGACCTATTCTCCCAAGGATGGATCAGAAACAGTCACACTGCAGTGTAAATTGCTAAGACTTGTTCAGGTTAATCCACTCTGGGCTGAAAGAGAAAGAAAGCCGGGCCACTCCAGGTCCTGGTCTGAGACACCATTCTCCTCAGAGTACTGGGAGGTGATGTCCCCTCTAGCTGTGCAGGACAAACCTGTACAATAACCCTGAAAGGGGTATTGGGGGAGGAAACTTCTAGCGCCAACTGGAAGGTGAAGACTTTCGGGAGGGGATCAGACAAAATTCTCTTTCAGAATCGCCGAAAATCATGCTTCCTAAGTGGCCAACTGTACACAGGTGTCCCCGAGTTTTCACTAGCCTTCTCTTCCTTTTAGTAATAAGAATATTTAACCAGGTATGTTGCCGTCTCGCCGGAAACTATGCTCCCCTGCCATTCTCACTGGTATTAGACCAATGAGGTATGAACACAAGTGACTGTGCAACATCTGGGTCGTCTCCTCAAAGATGAGCTGTACGACCCGGATCCCTCTTTTCCTCCCCGCTGTCTGGGCAAGAACGATGCAGGAGGCAACCCTGGAGGTTATGTGTTGAGGATTGAAAAGTCACAGGAAAGTTACTGCATTTTATAGTATTTTTGTTACAACAGCTTAACATACACCCTTATCAATACAACAGGACTGCTTAAAAATTATGCAAATAATTCACGCCGAGTGTGGAAAAATTAGGAAATAAAGAAAAATGCCTTCTCTCTTCCCTTGTGTAGAGATCTCCAATGCTAAGAGATAATTTCCACTAATGGTTCATTGTATATATCTCCAGATTTTTCAATATGTAATATATATATATATTTCACATATATATTTAAAATATCATATATTTTTAACATATACTTCTAATATATGTACATATTTGCAATAAATATGCATGCATATATATCCATATCATACACATTATGCCATAACTTAATATTCTCATTTGACAATGTGTCATGCATTTCTGTATCGGTAAATAAAAAATTGCAACATCATTTAATGTTTATATAATAGTCGGTGGTATGGTGTTTCATAATTGAGCCAAACCTTGGTGCTGTACGTTTATGTATTATAATGTAGTGACTAAGAGAATTGACCTTAGAGTCAAAGAGATGGGCTCTGCCGAGTTGAGTCTTTGAACTCTGAATGAATCACTCTAAGCCTCCATTTTCAGCCTTGTCAAATGAAGATGATAATGGTACCTAGCTCATGAATTTGCTGTAAAATTAAAAGAGCTAAAGTATATAAACATACTGATGTATACAAAAGTCTTAGCATGTGCCTGGTACATAGTCAACACCCAGTAAAACTTAGCTAAAACCATTAATAATATTCACCATGTTTACTATTACAGAAAACATCATGGCATTCATCTTTGTACATTTATCTTTGCACACCTGTCATTTCTTCAAAGTCCTTAAAAATAAAAATTCCTATCCCCTCGTACGTTTGCAGCTGGTACAGCTTGTACATTAGGTGCCTTGTTGCAAAGTCACTGTTAGGGAATCAATCCGACCCGGGTCATTAAGCGAAGGAAACTGCTGGTGTGTCTTCTCTGTCTCCCTCCATTTACATCATTCCAGGCGCAGGGTCCAATCAGGGTTTCTCGAGGCTTCTTGCTATTCTACTTTTGTATGTATTCTTCTCATCTGTAAGAAGTGCTACCCATCCTTCACGCCCTGTTTACATGACTTCCTTTCCTTGCTCCTGCACTCTGTGCCTTTATGATGACACCCCTTCCAACCTGCTCCGGCTGAAGTGAAGAATAAGGAAAACTACTCGATGTGCAGCTGTGTTCAGATTGCCTGAAAATCCTGCCTTTAGCCTTTATGGTATGACATTAAGTAAATTACTTAGCTTCTCACTGCCTCAATTCCCTCATCTGTAAAATGAAGATAATGATATTATCTCATACGGTAGCTGTATGAAGCAAGTGAGATAACGTATATAAAGTTCTTGGTGTAGTTTTTGGAACACAGTAAATACTAGCAGTCAGAGTAATAGCAGTATTAAGTGGTATCTCCCACAGCCCCTGCTCAGAGACACAGCATGGGCTGTTTGTATTGGCATGGCCACAAAGATTGAACAAGCGATTAGGCATGGGATGTGGCTTAGACATGGACTCGGCATCGATATGAAGCCTGTGTGACCTGGTTCAATACGATGATGCGTATGCGTACATGCTCTCTTTTCCAATCTGAACAGAATCACGAGTGTGAGCAGCTAGTGCTAGAAAGGCAGCTTCATCTGACCTCTCCCAGATGAACTGGAGGAGCTAAGAGGAAGCAGAGAGCACAGAGTGAATCAGATAAGCAGATGTCCAGAGAAAATCAGAGAGAGAGAGAGAGAGAGAGAGAGAGAGAGGGGTAGCGCACGCCAAGCCCAACCTTGCAGCCTCTGTGAAAGGTAACCCGGTTCCTGGCTACTTTCCAGTTTCCAGTTCCAGTCCCCAGGAGTCCTGGCTGTACTTTGGCTTCTGTTCTTTAATTTCAGCAAGTGTCCTTTGTGTGACTTTATAATAAACATTCCAATTTTGAAGCTGGCTTGAGGGACTCTGCTCTAGTCATCGAAAAAGTTCCAAATACAAATTAGTTACGGGCATGTCACATTGCATCTCTAAAGTGTAGATTGGGAACACATTTAAGGAAATGGCTAAAGCACTTTTTTTTACTTATAAAAAATTTCAAACATATTAAATAGTTTTGCCATGTTTGCCTCATAATTTTTAAAAAGAAATAAAGCATGTTAGTATAGATAAAACCTCTCGTGTACTCCTCCTCAATCTTATTCCTCAACTTTCTCAAAAGTAGCCATTATCTTGAATTTGGTCTTTATTATTCATGTGTGCCAGATGATAGATAGACAGATGACAGATAGCAGATAGATAGATAGATAGAGAATAGAGAGATCGATAACAGATATATGTATCTTATTAAAATTGTACAAAATATTATTCTGCAAATTTGATGTTTTCAAAGTTCCCCCTGTAGATATATTAGATACAATCTATTGTATGACTAAATCATAGTTTGTTTTGTTGATTATTTGGGTCATCCCTCGATTTTTTGCTATTACAGTCTGTTTCAATGAACATTCTTGCACATGTTTTCTAATAGACATACTGAAACTTTCTCTAGGGTAATTGCTTAAGGTAGATATTGAGTTCTCTCATTCATGAACATGGTATGCATTTTCATTTTTTATATTTTTTATATTTTATATTTATCCATTAGAATAATTTTATTATTTTTGTAGAGATTTTTCACCTCATGACAGTACATAGACGGGCTACTGAAGCCCATTCAAATCCCTCTCCTTCCTTGATTTCCAGTGTCTTAGAGGATGGAAACCAAAAATACTGAACTACCCAGTTACCTTTATGTAAGAATAACCAAAGACATCGTTCTGGTCCTTGACACGAGAAGCCTTTTGGAAGTCGTGAAAACAGAAATGACAAATCTGACTTAGATTTTTAAAGGGTTATTCTGGATGCCGTGTTGAGAGTAGACTGTATGTAGGGGACAGAGCATGGAACAGGGAGAATAGTTCAGAGGCGTTAGCAATAAGCCAGAGCGGAGCTAATGGTGGCATGGACCAGTGTGGTAGTAATACAGGTGGTAAGAAGTAGTCAGATTCCCAATGTGTTTGGAAGATAAGCCTAGCATGATTGGCTTACTGGCTCACTGAATGTGAGATGTAACCATATGATAGGAGTCAATGGCAAATGCCAAGGTTATATCTCGAGTGACGGGAAGAATGAAGTTATCATTCACTAGGTCGGGGAAAACTGTAAGGAACACTTTGGGAGGAATTCAGGAGTTCTGTTTTGGACACTGAAATTTGAGTTTTACGTATTCTTCTTTTGATTTTTCCCCATTATTTAAATATGTAAAAACAATTCTTAACTCACAGTTCTTAGCTCAACAGACTGGATTTGGTGCATAGGGCATAATTTCGCAACCCTTGTCCCAGGAGGTTGAAATCATGTCTTTTCAGTTTGTTATCTCTTGCCTGTTCTAGTTTCTGACAGAGTATATGCTCATCAAACTTTAATTGAATAAATAAAGGAAAGAAAAAGGGCAAGAGGAATAAAAAAGCATGTCTGTTCTCTCCATGTACCTGGTTTTTAGGGCTCAGAACTTTGAACCTGTGGACTTATCAGGATATGAACAGAAGAATATCCACAAAGAGGACCAGGTTCTCTTTCTCAGCAGGGCCAATCAAATCACTGAACACGGGTCAAGATCAGGTTAGCATTCTCAAAGGAGGCAAAACAAGAAGGCAATGCCAAGTGGTAGAGCTGGGCTGGATGGAGGAAGACAGGAGCCCACGGGGGCTGGACAGGAGCCAGTGCGACACAGTCCAATGCAAGGTTAAGCCTGGGAGGTCGATCTGCTACTTCAGCAGCTGCTGCCGCCCTTATTTCTTTCCTGCAGCTGCAGGCAACGGTGTCCTGAGTCCTTGAAAGAACAGCTTGGGAGATGAGGCTTACGTGAGATGACAGAAAGAGTCATTGCAACAGAGGGATAGGACAAAGCAGGAAACAGTGAGATGGCTGAATAGTGCCAGATTGATAGGAGTTTTATAAACCAGGCCGAGGGTGTTAGACATGAAATATGATCAGAGAGTCAGAACCATAGGGGTTTTTTCTTATTGGGGCGAAGATTGTATTTAAGAAAGTTTTATTGCCATTTATGGGACTGGGAGAGATAGAAGTAAAAAAGAAAATGGGGAGTCTCTTGAATAAATTCAGGTGTGACATGATGAAGGTTGGCAAGGGAAATGAGGAAAAATGATGACTTTAAGAGAAAATTCCAAGAAACAACCATTAAGACTCTGCATAGCCTCAGGGGGTGAAGAGAGACAAAGATAATACCAAGATTTTCTGACTGTTGATTTAAAAATATGTAGTTCTTTTCTGGAAAAAAAAAAAAAAGCCAAGAAGTAGAGAAGGGAAGGGAACAAATGTGAGACTCAAGTGTTAGTTTTTGCCAGTAGAGTTTGAGGTGGCCATGATAAATTCAAACAGCAAAGTCTGTCAGGCCGAAAGAGGTATAGAACTGAGCTTGAAAGAGCTGCAGTGGTGTGCTGGTAAATTGTCCCTCGGATTTACTGTCTTTGCCAATTTTTGTGGTATAAATTCCCTTGGAAGCTACCAGTCTGACATCCCTGAATACAGAGCTGGGAAGAACTGTCTGTAGGGGCCGTTAGGAGCTGACCCCGATATGCCACTAGAAGATTGCAGTGAGGGAGACTTGAAAAGCAAAGGAAAAATAAAGCTGCGTGAACCCTTGGACATCTTGCGCCGAGTCGTGCATTTTACAAAGATGAAACTGAGACTAGAAATAGGACACGGAGAAAAAACCAAACTCCCGAAAGGAGTACAATGGTCTAGAGGTGGAAGAGCAAGGTATGCGGAGATTAGCCTTTATCGACACAGACGGAATGTGGTGCCGCACAAACATTCCATTTGAAGATTCGGACAATTGTGAAATCTACGGTAAGAGAAATATAATTCGCAACGATTATCAGTAAATAGAAAAAGGACAATGTTCATAGGTTTGCCTGCTGTTCTCTGTTCTGAGTCCTGATTTGCCTATTGTCTGTTTTTCTTAGCTGCCATTGCAAATTACTCAGATGCTAAGGCTCTAAGTTTGCATGTCCGTTCCATTTAAATTATTCCTACAATAAGTTAAAAGGAGGAAATAATCCTCGTGGGTGTCTAGCTGGACATTCTACGAGAAGGCTACAAACTCACCACTTCTCAGAGCCTACTGAGAGCATTTCAACATCCAGGAGGATGGTGAGAGCTCATCTGTTGTCTTTGAGATGCTGGGGGTCATCTTCTTAGCACCTCACCATGACTCAGAAACCCTTACTTTTAAGGAGACCACTCTCAAAACGTTGATATTATACACACTACTTTGTCTAGTATAGATTTATCTGCTGAGAGAAGTAAGAGGCCTCTCAGACATGCAGGGTCTTATGTGTCTCATCAAACCCCCAAGTTCAAGGAAAGTTCTATTAACATTTTTCTTTTGATAACTTAAGCTTCAATGATGTGACAGTTCTCAATAATCTCAACACACTGAGTGTGCCCAGCTCTGGTCTTAGGGAAAGAGTCTCACTGCATGGTGTGGTGCTGAATCTTCCCCAAAAATGTCTCATGGAAAGGTTACTTCATCTTCCCTTAAACTATGTTTTTTGAATCAGTTGATGTCCTGTGAGAACTTAATTTTATGGAGGGAGGAGGAACCTCTTATCTATAAATATTCTACAGATTTATTTCGATTTTGTAGAAATGGAAAAAATCCTCTTTCTTTTGAAGACTTTGACTGAGGTGAGATCGGACCCTATAGTTCACTGAAAGATCTCAGGAGCCAATATTGATACTGCCTTTAGAAACATCTAAGACCATTAACAATATTTCAATATATGAAGACCACACGGTTCACCAGGCCACTTTGATTTTGCCAAGAAAATGTTAATAGGGAAACACTTGCACTATTGCATGCAAATACTTATGAGTGCCAATCAGATCTCAGTGACCCACTCGTAACCCACTCATTCTTCCTATGGGGTGACACCCTAAATTGCAAATTAACAAAGAGGCAGCTTATTAGTTAAGGCTACTCTTTCGCTTTACTTCTGACTTTAAGGTTTATTTCATCACACACAAAATACACACACACTCACATACACATGCACACACCAAAAAAACTTTCAAGGGTAGTGTAACTTTTTTTCTAAAGGCTTTCTTAGAATTGGGTAGGATGTCAAGAGAGGATCATATTATATTTGATATATGCAAATTTTATAAAAATCCTAACAGCATAGCAGGTTTCCCAATCTTTTTTTTCTTGAACTTCCTCTGCCCACTCTTTCTCCTCTGCCATCTCCCACGTTGGTTCTTCTGGCCTCCTTTCTGTTCATTTTCCTCTCCGCCTATTACAGTTCAAGTGTTTGTATCACCCACAGTTCACATAGTGGAATCCATGGTGTAGGAGCCTTTGGGAGGCGCTTAGGTCATGAGGGTGGAGCTCTCGGGAATGAGGTTTGTGCTCTGATAAGAGTCCCCAGGTAGCTCCCTAGCTCCTTCCACCTCATGAGGACAGAGGAGGAAGTCTGAAACCTCCAAGAGAGCCCTCGCCCAACCCTGCCAGCATCCCAGGCTCAGAACTCCAGCCTCCAGAACTGTGAGAAACAACTTTCTGTTGTTTATAAGCCACCCAGTCTGTGGTATTTTGTTATAGCAGCCCAAATGGACTAAGACAGTGACCATCTTTTTTGTTAAGGAAAGCAATCTGGTCTTTCCTCAAATCCTCTCAAAGCCTTCTCCATATAAAGCCCATACAAGAGAAAATGTGGTAAATATTTTTACTTTATTTTTTTATCCTGTTATAAAAATACTTTGCCATGATGTTGTGCAAACAAATAGTGTGCTCGTATACCCAATCACTGATGTACCGTTTGGCGGCCGTGACCGCCGCTGCTGGCCCTCCCCATTTCTTCTCTCACACTCTGAGAGATGGGAGAGCGAAATCGCCGTATTATCGGAGGGCTCTTGTCTACCGCCCAATCAGGTGTCCACACTGAGGACAGATTATCCTGATCTTGCTGAAGTCCAGGGAGAAAAGGGCTCCCCTTCTCAACCTGTTCCTAATACCTCCCACCCCTTTCTTCTGTGAAAACAGGCTTCGCCAGTGTACTTCCTACTGGGGGTCATGATTGTTCGGTAGATTGTGAAATCATGTTAATAGATCAGACTGATATTTCTTTTAAGTGAGCTAAGACAGAATAAAATATCGGAATGCATTAGATACAAAGGGTGACTACAGCTTTATTTATACTGTGTGTTATTCATAATACTGTTATTTAGAATAAATGTTTACAAACTGAAGTATTTATTTCAGTTATAACTAATGTTATTTCTCATGTAAGTTGCAAGTCGAAAATGTTTAAAAGGTTGAAAGCCACTACTTTAGGTAATGTTTTCCTTGAGAGTTCAAAGGGTGTCGCCAACTCTGCCGAGTCAACTGGGACAGGGAGCTGGGTACCACCCTGCACCGGCTCTACGCGCCTCGTGCCAGAGCAGAGCTTCCCCTTGGGGTGAGGGTTCTCAACTATTTTCCTCCAGACTCTCAGAGGGCGTTCCACTTGAATTCTCACCGTCAAACATTTTTTCCTGCATTCCACAGCCCTCTCCCTATGTGGACGCTGCTCCATATAGCAGCCAGTTCTGCTTCTAATTACCAAGTAGATTACATATTTCGTAGCTTCAAGTATTGGCCATCTGCTTCTTAAAGGCTGATGAACTCTGGTGCCCCTGACGGCGTATGCATGTGTTTGCCTGGAGAGAGGAAAAAAACTCATTCCTCAGACTTTGATGCAGATGTTATTATGTTGTAGATTCCAATTCTGTGCATCCAGGTTGGGCCCTGAGATTCTGCATGTCTGTCATGCTCCCAGGTGATGTCCATGTTGCTGGTCTTCGGACCGTGCTTTGAGTTGTAAAGCTCTGAGTACTTGAAGTCAAACATATTTGGTCACTGCTTGAATTACCTCCACACTAACACTCCTCTTCTTCTCTAGTATACATGAGAGATCCAAATCCATTATATCAACATAGCTTGGTTCTTTCTTAAGAACTAATTCCTTGACCTTATTACTCTAAGAAGACACAAACATCCTCCCTATTCAGAGTTATCTCTCCCAGGACCAGTACATCTCCAGTAATTTAATAATGAAGAGCATTGTGCCTGATCCTCTTCTTCCTGCTCCTTAGGGATGGGTTCTGGGAAGAAGTCTGCCTGTCCCATGCCACATTTATGGCTGTTGTTCCAACTCGCACCAATAAGTTGAATGTTTTATCAGGCTGTTTCTTATGCCATCATTTACAACATGAACTCACACACACATACACTTTAACATCGCTGAAAACTGGATATCTTCCCATTATTGTTTGCCAGGTAAGCTTGAAATGGTTTTGCTTGCCTGCATTAATATCATATTACGAAGTTGCAGTAGTATTGAAGCCTTAATATGTAAACATATACATAAGATGTCTGATGGGCCAACAGTGTGCAAAGACATTTGGCTTCAATTTGGGGAAGATCTCTCTTATGGAAAAAGAGAAAACACTGCAAGGCATCAGTTGAGGCAAAGAGAATACCTAATTCAAAAAGATATCTTTGGGCAACATCTGGCTTCCCACCAAAACATGCTATTACTGGTGGGCTAATCACACAACTTCAATTCTTGGACCTTTAAGTCAATAAGGCACTTGAGGGAAGACTGAGTTCTAGTGGTTGCCTGAAATCACCAGTTGACGCATTTGGGTAAGAAGAAGAAACTTCCAGTGTCAGAACTTGCAGAATGGGTATAAGTAATTTAGAAAGAAAAGACCAGAACCGGAAGTGGCATGCACTTCCAAAAAAAAGCTCATCACCAGAGTCCTTGGTGACATGGACGATGATTTTGAAGGGAAAGCACGGCACCAACAGCACTGAGCTGAAAACTAACTCAGAAGTCTACAGCTCTGAAGAAATTTTGCTTGAGTTTTCCTTTGGTGCGTACCAAAAAAGATATGTGACTTTTGACATATATGTTTAAGTGAGTCTCAAAAAACTATTTCGATGTATAAAACAAAAATTGCAATTGGATAAGAGAGTATTTTATCATAGTTTAGTAAGAAGTTTTTGTTTTTTTCTTAGTGGTACATAAAATAATGTCCGTCTTACAATCAATGGCATTTTAAATTGATAAAACACGGAATTGCATTTCCTCACTATGTCATGTCCAGGGTCACAAAATATAATGAATCCAGACCGCAGTCTACATTTCCTAATTCTTGGCCCACTCTGTCCCCTACTATATGTCAAAGCACTTGTGCTAAGCCACTAAGCCCTTAGAGGCAGACAGTGTTTATTAGAACCCAGCAGAGTGTCTGGCATGTCACCATTTAGTTAGCATTTCTTTCTGAATAAAGGAATGGATGGGTAACACTATGGACATCTAAGCACTCAAAGTAACATGTTTTTTGTTTTTGTTTTGCTATATGAAAATAAGTGATGACTAGTAAGCAAGTACCAAACTCAGTTTTGAAAGAAATGAATGTGTCCCTTCATCCGCAACAAGGAAATATGACCAAAATGTAGGTCAAGGGGCAGAGAGACTCATTTTTTATGAAGATGTGGTTGTTTAATGTCATATCAACAGCAAGGATCAAGAAGAAAAAATAATCCATTCTTCACCCATCTAAATTTAATTAGCACAGTAAAAAGAAAGAAACTTTATTAGTGAAGGATTATTATTTCTTCCTACATGGAGAAGTACATTTCTTTTTTTAAATTTGTGCATGGAATCTCTAAAGATGACAGAACGTACAACCCCAGGTCTAGATAAATTCAAGCCAGTACCCAAGATACTCTCTGAGTCTTTCAGGAGGCTCATCAATGATGGAAATGTGTCACTTTTACCTAAGGCAATGTCACTGCTCAGGGGAAAGCAAAGTACAAGTGTTAGGTCAGGAGAGTTGTCTACACAGAACACCCACGGGCATAGGAGGTTGCTTCAAAGGAAAATGTAGGAGAGCTATGAGTGAAAAGTATGCAAATTGTCTTGAAAATGAGATGAGAAAGTCTTTGAGAACTATGTGAAGCCCTTGATAAACCCTTAGCTCCAATGACTCATTTACATGCCAGTTAATTAGCAAACCCTTCCAAGGAAGACAGAAACCTTGGATTGAAGACAAAATCGCAGTAGTATTTGGGCCTTAATCTGTAAATATATAAATAAGATGTCTGATGGACCAATAATATGCAGACATTTGGCTTCCAGTTTGGGGAATATTTCTTTCATGGGAAAAAAGAAAAAGAAAATACTGCAAGTCATCAGTTGAGGCAAATAGAATATGCAATTGATATGAACCAATGGAAAAAGTAGCTAGAAAATCCAATCCTGGTCCTGGCTCTGTCTCCAACTAAACAGAAGACCCTAGAATACTGGCCCACATCTCTGAGTCTCAGCTTATTCATATCTAAAGTGAAGATACTTGAGTAAGTAGATTACAAGGCCTGATAGATCCATCATGCTGCAGGTCACTCCTGCGCTCAAGAAATTTAATTTCGGGTGGTAAAAAGAAATTATAAATACACAGCAAAGCTAAATGGCAAATTAGAAATTGATGGGTTCCAAAAGAGAGGAATAAATAAGGCTACAAGTGTGCAGTGGAAGTGGAAATACTTTACGGAGGAGGTTCAAGTAAAATCCATGGCCTGAGCATCATTTAGAATGAGTAGGATTTGAACTTTCTGAGAAGTTGGGGAAAGCATTTCAGATAGATGGTAATGGCAGGAGTAATCCTGGAAAAGAGAAAGATTCCTGGATAAAACAGAAAGGAAAGAGGGAAGGAGAGAGTGAAAAGGAAAAAACTAAGATTTATTAATCTCCTGTGTAATAAATTCTGTTAGAAATTTTATATATGTTAATCACTTAATCCATAGAACCATAATAAATACCTATTATTATTACGTTTGGTTTATAAATAAATAAATTAAGCCTTAGAAAAAATTAATAATGTACCTGTAGTCACATAGCAAGTAAATATTAAATTAATGATATGAATTCATTTCTGCCTAGTTCAAACCTTTAAGGATGAGGTGGAATCTAATAGTTACGAAGATTTCCCAGGTGTTGGATGGGTTGAGCGAGGCTAGGACGAGCCCCATGAGTAAGATCTTGATGTTGGTAATGTACTGATTGAGAGACTGTGAGTTGGACTCGCTGGAGAAAGGTCGTGTCTGCCTTGCCATGCTACCCAATCGTGGCATCTGAAGTCCCTAGTAGGTACTGTTACATGAAGACATAGGGAGGTGGCAGAGGAAGAAGGTCCCGATGTGAAAATAATACATTTCTGCGTACACGCTGTGCTTTCTCTCATGTCAATGGTGCCTGCGCTTTTCACCTCACTTCCTCATGACTACCCTGGGAGACAGTGCAAGAAGCCGTTCTAATCCCTTTGATAAAGGAGAATCTTTGTGGCTTGCTGGGCCACTGCTGTAGTTAGTGACAGAGCTGGACATACTCAGTCACCTGCCTTCACCCTCCCTTTCTCTCTCTGTGATAATTCTCTCATGAGCATTCACTCTTTCAAACTCGTTCGGTGTTTTGATTAGAAAAATCATTTATATGCAGTATCCCACTAACTGCAGTCCCCCCAACAATTTATTCCCTTTGCACGTGAGAGAACTGAAGTTGAGGGACGCTAATCACAGAGCAAGTGATAAATGATGTAGGAGTTACGAAAGAGACACAGATGCTTTATTTCCGCAGGAGCTTAAAAGGAAGAGGGACACAGAATCTCAGGTGAAGCTAAAACTCTTGGCTGGCAGATCTCGTCAAGTATTTGAAGACTGTCATATATAAAAGAGGTTAGATTTGCTCACTTTTTCATCTCTATAAAGAGACAACAAGAAATGCAACAGAAACAGAAACAGACTCAGATACAGAGAACATTTTGATGGCCGCAAGATGGGAAAGGGGTTCAGAAGGGCGGGTGAAAAAGGAGAGAGGATTAAGATGTACGATTACCAGTTAAAAAAACAGTCACAGGGAGGTAAAGTGCAGCATAGGGAATATAGTCAATAATATTGTAATAACTGCGTATAGTGTCAGATGGGTACTAGACTGATTGGGGTGATCACTTCATAAGTTATATAAATGTCAGGTGTTGCACACCTGAAACTAATATAGTATTGTATGTCAACTGTAGCTAAAAAATTTTTAAAGTGTTTTTTAAAAAAAGAACCATCTAACTTAATAAGAGTGAGACAGATTTCAACTCAATTTTAGGAAGAATATTTTTCAAAGTTTTCTGCTTGTAGAAAAAATACAAGATGATTTGGGGAAAATTCAAGAAACAAAGGAAAATTATAATAACTATTAATAACCCTATAATCTAAAGATTATATTAATATTTCAGCATCTTTCTTTCCAGCATTTTTGAATGAGTATGTATGATTAAATAATTGAGATCATACTGTACATAAAATTTTGCATGCTCTTTTTCATTCAACACTATATCATTTTATAGGCATTTTTTTCAGCTCATTAAAAGCCCTTCATAAACATAATTTAATGGCTGCATAATATTCAATTGTATGACTATATCACAATTTATTTAACTAATGCCCTCTTTTTGGACATTCATGTTGTACATAATTTTTGGCTATTATGAAATAATGTTTCGATGAAACTCTCTTGTGCATAGAGCTTGTTCCACAGTTTTTTATAATTTTATAGGCTAGATTTTTAGGACTCGAATTACTTAATAAAAAGTATGATTACCTTTAAGACATTGATACACATTACCATTTTTCCTCCACGAAATTCGTTCTAATTAACCTCTGCATCCTTACTTTTTCCTCTTGATATTCAAGACTCTGCGCACTTCTGTTTTCATTTTCCTTCTTCGCTGACTATTCGTACTCAATTCACTTTGCTTGCCTTTTCTCTTCCGACTGTCCCCTGAATTCTGGAGGGTCACAAGACTCTCTGCTCCTCCCTTGTCTTTACTATGATTATTATCTTTTCCTTACATGAATTAAAACAGTCCCTTGCTTTTTCACACTATATAGAGCACCCAAATTTATATGTCTACTGTGACCTTTTCCTGCAAATTGAACCTGGTGTATTCAATTGCGTACATGACAACTGCAATTGGGTGTCTAATAGATTTATTAAACATAATGCGTCTAAACTCTTGGTTTTCCTCCTGACCCACCCCAACCTCCACCTCCACGGGCCTTTCCTGTCTCAGTACATGGAAATCCCATCCACTCATGATGAGAGTTATCCTTGGTTCCTCTCTCTCCTTCATCCACCAAATCCAATCCACTGGCAGGTCCTATCGACCCTCTCTCTGACACCTATCTTCATGTATTTCTCTTCGATCCCATTTCTCCCACCTAATGTAAGGCACTTGAATCTCTTGATTTCTCGCGAATCTAGCTTCCTAACCGAAGCCTTGGTCTTCAATCTAGGTATGCTAACAATTTATGGTCCGCTTAATAGCCATCTTTTTCCATTTATGCAATATTTTGGGGCACCTGCTACATTCTGTGTACTCTTCTAGGCACTCAGGGTGTAACAGGAAACAAAATAACATGTCGATCTCAAGTAATTTATATCCTAGTGGAGGAAAACAGACATTAAACAAGTAAAACATAGACTAAAAAGTAAAGCTGGAGCTGGCCTAATCGCTATTTCATTTCGGGTGGTCAGAGAAGGTGTTTTCGGTGAGGAGGCATTTTAGCAGAGACTAGAGGTAAATGAGAGAAATGACTTTACGGGTAGAATATATACCAAGTGCAAACGCAGGAGCACATTGGGAGTGTTCAAGGCCCACGCACCTCGAGCATCTTCATGTTGTTATGAGATTGTGCAGCTGGGCACAGGGTAAACCATGACAGCCCGCAGAGTGAATAAAGAACAGGATTTAGGGGGGAGTTATTTAAACAGGAGATTCGCAGGACTGGGAAATTCATACAACCTCCTATATTCCCTTCATCCTATGGTGAGGAATGCTGGGGTTGGATACACACCGGTTTGTGCTCCAATAGAAGGACTCAACTCCCTGTGACAATGACCTTCTTAGTGGGGGAATAAACACTGCTCAGAGTCAGGCAAGTGGGGTATGAGGTGCAAGTTGTTTACAGAAGTCATTTCAGGATCTTGGGTTCCATGAGAATTTGTAGCCTCTTCTGCCAGGGAAGCCATCAGCCTCATGTGGAACTCAGGTTGGGGACAGCCTCTCCTGCCAGAGCCAGGGGGATCCCAACTAAATCATTGTCCAGGTGACCCCAGGTGAGCTTCCAGGGGCATTTTAACACATTCCTGTTTATTGGACCATATCAAAGAGCAGCAAGGAGGCCAGTTTTGGGGCAGGCAGTGGGTATGGGGAGAGCAGCAGATGACAGAATGTCAGTAGGAGGCCTGGAGAAGACCTGTTGGGCTTGCAAACTTTTGTAAAGACTCTGCCCACATATGCTGCCTTTGTTCTTATCACTATGAATAACAAGTCCATACTCTTTTCTTGAGAATTTCTTCAATCTATCAGTTCTCACCTTCTCTCTCTTCACCAGATCATGCAAACATGTGATTGTCTTTCAATTTTCAAAATCCTTCCTTTATCTCTAACTCTTGCCTCTACCAGGCTCCATGCCCTAGAAAGTTACATGGACTGAAACTTTCTGCTTTCTGGCTTCTGGTTAAGTTTGCCCATGGGGTTAGGGTTGCCGGACGTCACCACCACAGCAAACTACAGGACACACACCTAGTTTGAATTTCAGATAAACAAGAAATAATTTTTTTAGTAGAAGTATACCCAAATATTGCACTTATACTAACAAAAAATTCATTGTTTTTATGAAATTCCAATTTAACTGAGTATTCTGCATTTTATCCAGCAGAGATCTACACAGAAATCACTGAGGGGATGTGCAGGTCAGGCAGACAAGCGGGGGGCTCTTTATCTCCCCCACTCCGTCCCTGCCAGGTCCCAGTGTAGTCATTTCTGGGGTCTTCTACCTCAGGCCACAGCTCCTGTCAGGCAGCCTCCACCCCCGGGGGGTACAACTCTCACGGTTTCCGTCACAGCTCCTGCTGGGGTGGTAGGTAAGCTTGCTGCTCTTCTGCATCACTGGGGACCTCACACCCCTGTGGTCTCATGAACCCTGCCCTCACCTCCGCAAATGGTCTGCCTTAAGTTATCGTTCTTCAATTTCCCACTTTGAGCACATCAACTGTTTTCTGGTGGGACACTTATCCACACAGTCACTTGTTTCCTCCCAAGGGCCAGGATGGTGTCTGACTTGTACACTGAACTTGGCCCTAGTACGCACTCTAAGTATTTGTTGACATATTGATTGAATACAATTCCTTCATTCACATGTATTTACTGTGTTAGAAGTTCTCAGAGTGTGACCCTTGGACTTTGACTAATTTAAGAAACATCATATGGTAACGTATTAGGACTAGATTGTCAGGGCCACACTGGACCTATTGATCCAGAGACTCTGAAGGCAGACCCAGAGATCTTGGGTTTAAGAAACCCTCAGTCATTCTGATGTCTGCTAAATTTGAGAACTATTAGGCTAAGTAAGACTTGGGAATATAATAGTGAACAAACATGACAAGGTCCCCTGACTCAGAGTAATTGTCAATATAGCAGACACATCTGCACACATTCATCCAAAAGCATGACATAGCTAACTTTAACAGACAGCACCTGAATACAATCCACCTATTTACACCTGTGAATGGTTGCCTCCTGTAATTCATAGTCTGGGCTCGTCCTCAGAACAAAAACCCTGGAAACTTCCAAAAGGCCCTTTCTGAACCTGACCTGAACATAAACTGAGCTTCACCAGTTTAGGGAAACTGAATTCTCTACCTCAAACTAAATTTAGTGCTCGCCTATAGAGAAGGCAGGAGATTTGCCAGAAAATAAGGGAAAGTCTATAGAATCATCTCATGATGCTGAAATACTTTCAAATATCCTACTTTACATTAAAAATCAAAAACAAAAGGCTGACTTACATAAAAACCCATTTAAAGTTATACAACCCTAAAATCCAAACTCCATTTTATACATGTGAACACAAGGTATTTTCGCATCATTTAATATACTCTCCATTTTCCAAGAATGAAAGTGTTCTGCCATTTAAGGGCACATTGTGCTTTGTTTTGTTCTCGTCTCAAATATTGTTCATCATTTCCAAAAATCATAACGCCAATGGGCGTCTGCGTCGCCAATGCATTTCTATCAGTCACATTCGTGGCTGTCATAGTCCCCATCATTCTACTAAGAGTGGAAAACATCTGACTCCATTATGTCTTCTAGCACCGTGCGTCTCAAATTCATGAGTCACCTGGGGATGATATTACAATGCAGATTCTTACAGTGAGTCTGGACTGAGGCCCGAGAGTCAGCTTTTCTAACGAGCTGGTCCTGAGGCTGCCGGCCCATGGACCACACTTTGAGTAGCGAGGTTCTAATGTTCACTCTGCCCCACCACTCGAATATCGAAATAGATGTTATTTTATTATTAGCTCATTTCTTTTACATAATTAGACATTACATCAATTAAATATGTAGTTAACTTTAATTTTCTATGGATTGTATTTCGTGACAATAAAGGGAGCAACACACACGAAAAAATTCAATATTGAAAAAGAAGGTGCAAAATCTGATAGAGCCGAGAATATTGGTCTAGGTCCTTTAAGGTCATCCCATGTGTTTGTCATACATGTAATTTAGAGATAAGGAGGCGAAACCATTTTCTGCATGGGAATTGTCCTGGAAAAAAGGGTCAGAAATGGGCATGTCTCAATTTAAACCAAGTAAATTCAAAGGAAGCTTTTCTGGGAATCTGGGGAGAAAGAAGCATTCTGATTCTTAAGAGAGCAGACCCAGGAAGCGTCCTTCTCTCTTCCTCTGGACATTGTGGAGAGAGGATGTAAGGTCTGACACTGCAGGACTCACCTCACCTGGCACACGAAAGACAAAGCCAGCACGTGGTGTGGGGAGCAGAGAGACAAGAGAAGGCCAAACCAATGGAGCCACGAGCTCTGAATTAAGCCAACATAGGACCCACCATACTTTTGTCTACACGCGACGTGTGAGTCCACAAATGTTCTTTTGTTTAAGTCATTTGGAGGCGAGTTTTCTGCATCGATGGGACATCGAAGGAAAGTATCAATAGGATAGAAACCAGGAGACTTATCTGGGCTAGAGGTGTGGATTTGGGAGACAGCAACACAAAGATGATTTTAAGTCAATAGGATAGAAGGAACTCATCGAAGGAGATAAAATTGCTAGACAACAGAAAAGGCTCAGGACTCAAACCCAAGGAACTACGAACTTGAGACTCTCGATAGACGATCACAGAGAACGAGTGGCCGGCGATGGGCCAGGAGGACCAGCAGACTTGGTGCCAATGACCGAGGAGCACTAGGATGAGCACACTTGTCCGCCTACGCTCTTGCCCACGAAGTGCAATGTTTGTTTTCATTTTTTCCCCACTACTGTTTACAACATCTTTCCCAACACTCAAAACTTGCCAAAGCACTCATGCAAATGGGAATTGTTTTCATGTAAAGACCAATTAATATGCATGAAATGGATTATTTTAGTGTCTGAATTGTATCCCCCTAAAATGTTAGAACTCTACAAAGCAGTGTGAATACAAATTCTCTCCCATGGGGATAAGTCCCTCCTGAAAAAACGAACAAACAAATGCATGGACTATATACCCAGAATTCAGTAAACATGTGTGCAGAATGTTAGATCCTTTTGAGTCTCCAAGGATGAAAAGGTAATTGGCCAGAATGAGTTTGTGGGCGGGATCCAGAGTGGTGGGGCCACAGTGAGCTTGAAGAGTCTTCTCTATATTTTGCTAGTAGCATAGAAAAGTGGGGGGCATAAAAGCAGAGGAGTGGGAACAGCAGTTGGCGATTGCTAGGTAGAAGGAGCGAGGCACAAGCCCTCAGGAAACATTGATTATTTTTTAGTCAACTTTCATGTGGCCCATCCTGAACAGAAATGCCCTGTTTAACATCTGTTAATATTAAAAATCACCTCCAAAGGTAGTCCATCTTTGACAGGTCGCCATCTCACCAAGACCTGGTACCCTTCACCTGGACTATCACCCTCTCTGGAAGCCCCGCTCAGTGCTCCGTGAAGGAGCCATAGTGTCCCTGACCATTTGATGTGGTGGCTTCCATGCTGCTTTTTTCCCTACTTGCTTCAAACACAATGCCTTCGACCGTCAACATTCAATCACGAAAAAGTGACGTACTTTGTATCACGTCCATCAACCTCATAGATTTCTTTCTTTCTTTCTTTCTTTCTTTCTTTCTTTCTTTCTTTCTTTCTTTCTTTTTTTTTTTTTTCAGGGCCTCGTAGCTCATTTATAAATGGACAGGTTTCTACATCCGTGTCGAAGTATACACAACTTGTTTTATCCTGCTTTCCTCTGTAAATCTGAAAGCAGGGCGTGCTGTATATAGTTCCTACATGGTCCTCATGCACCCAAAGAGTTCTCTGTGCTGGCGATCACACCCAGGACTAGCAGAGAGTGAGAGGACCACAGATAGGTCTGATCGGAGGACCGTGATGGCTGTAGCCACTGACGCTGGGGACCTTTCTTTTTCAAGAGTCCTGCTGGCCCAGATACAGACAAACCTGACCCTGATAGCGACTTTCTCCCAACTCCCTAAGCTGCTGGTTTACTCGGTGATACGCTCCCATAGTCCCCAGCGTTGCTAATGTGAAGCAAGGAGCTGGATTTCTTCTCTATTCAGTGCTGGGGGCGTTCGGGAGAGCAGTGCTAATGGGGAGGTCCTGTCTCTTACAGCACGACACCACCCCGGTTGCTCTTCAAACGGCACTGTATGTCTACAGTGGTGAACAAGCCCCCTATGCCTCCTGCCACATATTTGAACTGTACCAGGAGGATAATGGGGGTGAGTGGAGCTACCAGTCTGCCCGCTGGAGGGATGCTTGCGTGGCAGCTGTGGGCAGCCCGAGGACTCCATTAAAGGCCTGGTGTCCAACTTCCATCTTGTCTCCTATCAACTCTCAGGAATTTCTCAGTGGACGTGTACTTTGGGAATGAGAGTAACAAGGCCCCCCAGCTACTCAGCCTGCCTGGCTGCCCTCACTGCTGCCCATCGCAGGGCTTCCTTCGCCTCACGGAGCCTGTCGCGCCCAAGGCTTGGTAGCAGGAATGCCAGCTGGCGAGCGGTCCTGCAGACACAGGTGAGGGGCTGCCTGCCTGCGCTAGTCGTGTCCCAGAACAACTTTAAATTCATATCCGCGTTCCACCTTCACCTTACCCCTTGTGCTCAGGTGATGCCTTCACTTCTTATAGCACCGAGAAAATAAAAAGCAATCAGGGGAGTATTGTCCCATTCTTTCACCACTAGGTCTACCAGCTTGCTTGCTGGTACAAACAGCTACCTAAGGTCAGCCTCTCCACTTATACTCTGGGCCCATCTCTTTTCACCTCTGCAGGACCTCTGATGTCAATGTTTCCTCTCCGTTGGGTCAGTTCCATCTCGAAAGCCCAACAAAAGCCTCTCAAGTCCCCATCTTTCTTTAGCTACCGCTTCATTTCTCTGTTCCTTGGTAGAGCACAATCCTTCAATGAGTTGCCTAGACTCTATCGACTTCATAGATTTCTGATAGTCTGTTGTCTACACACACACACACACACACACACCCACACACGTACACACATAGCATCTCACGTTCCCCTTGAACGAGTAACGATTCATCCTGAAATTGCTTCCCCTTGACTTTCTGTGGTAATTTTTTTTTTTTTTTCCAAAATGGCGATTGTGAATTTCTGGTCTTCTAGCTGAATTTGGTTAGCAGTCATGTTTTATTTGTCTCATAACTTGTTTTTTAAAATATGTATCTTAAAACTTAGGACATTTCAACATAAAAATCCGAACTGCTCATTCCCCTTACAAACCCAAAAGACAAGGCAGCAGGGGGCTTCGCCCCGCGTGGTAACAGTGGCCAGATTCTTGATGTGCCATAGTCCTCACCATTCCCTACTGTCCCCACAACCTAAAGGGACATGGCATATGCCATTTATCAGCATGCATGTACTGTTTCTCTTTTTCAGGAGAGAAATAGTCGTCTATACCTAGGTTTGTATCAACAATGGTAAACAACGCGTCACATGTATTGTTTTAAAGCACGAGCCTGGGCCTCTTTCTTCGTGGAGTAAAAAGATTCCAGTGTGTTTTAAAGCAAATGCAATGTCACTTCACTTTTTCTTTTCTGACACCCCTCAGTATCTATCTGAATTTACAACGACCCCTGCATACGAGACACTGACTCTCGGCTCTGTCTCTAATCCTTACAAAGGAAGCCATGAAATTCCTCAAAATAATATATTTCATTAGCCCATATAGTAAGTGCATCGCTCAACACATTTTCAAGGGCTGGGTGAAACGAAGCTAGGGTGTCTTTAAATCAAATAGTGATATGCAAGATGATTCCGGTTCTAACACAGAACCTTCCTGAGACCAGCTAATCCACCTTCCATCATTTTTTTCATAACTGCATACCCAACTTTACTTGCAATCTGAATTCTGAGTGTAAAATTGTGACTCTGCTTACTCTTGGGAAGAAAAGAAATACTACTACTATAAAATATTCTAATGGCATGGGAATGGGTAGTAGGTTTCTTTTTAAAACAATAAATCTAAACCTTCACCTGTGTTTAAAGTGGTATTTTCTAGATTGGAAAAAGCCATAAAATTAAAGAAAAAAAAAGAAGTGGTAAACATATTAGTCTTTAACTTCTTCGTAATTCATAGACTTCAGTTTAAAGGGGAAAAATTAAGAAAAGAAAAAAAGTAGGAAAGTAATTGTCATGTTTCATTAAGAATTTTAGTACCAATTCTTTAGTTCAAAACTTATTCATTTGAATTAAGATTATGAGGAACACATTACTTCCTAATGGTGGCATGTGACAGTTATAGCCCTGAAAGAATGATCTCATTCAGGCATATGCTTTTCATTAAATATTTGTTTGTATATTGGCTTTATATTGTGCCTTTCAGTCTCCTCAAATCTCTTTTAGGAGAAGGAGGGGTATCAATTATAGGAAAGGATATATTGCAACTTCTTTCTAAATGGAGATGGAAGGCAGGAACGAAGGAAGGAAACTAAGATTTGAGTTTCTATTAAAAGGAGGATATTCTGTTACATGTTCTTATTTAACTCATTTAACTCTTTAAACTCGTCGAACAATTATGTGAAATGCATATTATTATGGCTGTTTCATATGAAGAAAAACTTTGTCCTTTTACACGCAGTTAATATTTAGAGGCAACAAGATTCAATTCCAAGGTCACATGGATTTCAGACTCCCTACTTTCCACTTATTAGAAATAAGACACTTGAAGAGAACATTCGAAACTTGTTTTCCAATACATTGAATTTGGATGTGAAAAATAACGGCAGAAATAAATGGTGATGCGGGTAGACGCACATAAGGAAGAAAAGGCAAAAGAGTCCCTCACCTGAGAGCTGGTTAGAGAAGCAGAGTCTTGGGCCCACCCAGATCTCCTGAGAACCTGCTTTTGGGCAAGACCCCATGTGATTCGTATGCACTTTAAAGTTGGGAAAGCATCGTTGTAATAGAAACAGCATGCGTTCTTTTTTTGTAAGTTATTTAAGGTTATCTATAAAACCTACGTGCATTAACACGATACATTAGGAATAAATATTTTAAAAATCAAGACAGGAAATAATGCAAATTAAAAGAGAATAGTAGGAAAAGGAGCAAAAATTAGTACACAGATAATTAATTCATAAGCTACTTTTTGAGTTAAACTCTTCAGCATAAATTTGAATCTACGTTTCCAAGATGCCAAAGAGAAAAAATATATAGTTCATGTTGCTCGAGGGGAGAAGCAAACTATTTTTATGGAGCTTCACGAGGGGCACTAAGTGATCTGGTAGAAAATATTTTCAATAAGCACTACACTTGAAGTCGAAGAGTTCGGGCACATGCTACTTTATACATGTCTTAGTATGGACAAGTCACCTAATATCACCAGCTCTTACTTTCATCCTAAGATGGGAATGACACTTTCAATCCTATAAGATTATTTTGAGGATTAATTCAGATAATATATGATATGTCTCCTTCCTTGGGATCAGAGTAAATTCGCACCCCGTTTTCGGTTCAAATAAAGGGACTCAAACCCCAATCTCACTTTCTAAATCATAGCTTTCCAATTTCGAATAAAGGCATGCATCTTACTCTATCAGATATTGAATCTTGTTTAACTCTCTAATAATTAAAATATTATTATATTGATTCAGAGACAAGAAGCATAGGTTAATGGACCAACAGAGTAGTCAAAAACAGACCTATAGGTATATCAACATTTGAAATAAAAAACCAGGGGCATGACAAAGCATTAAAGAAAAAGATGATCTGCTCCATAAGGGACACTGGGTCGTATGGAAACCCTACCTCACACATTATACAAGAATAAATTCTAATCTAATTCAAAATCTAAATGTGACAATGTGAGAAATTAGAAACAAACCAATTCCCCTTAATAGAAAGTGAATGAATTCAAATATATGAATATAACATAAAACACGATATATATTACATAGAAAGAAATTAAAACAAGTAAATTAGATCTAGTTCTGTCTCAAACAGATAACTTTCAAAAGTCAATTTTTGATTAAACTGAAGGACACATCGACTATGATAACATTTATGTAAACTTTAAACACATCAGTATTTTATATCATTTATGAACACATACACAAGTAGTAAACATGTAAAAACATGGGTAAGAAGATTCACACCACCTCTAGATGAGTAAAAAGAAAGGAGAAAGGAAGGGAAGAAAACAAAAATGGGTCCAAAATAGATTTTAGTTGTATGAGTAATTTTTTTGTTTGTTTTTCATCTAAAGCAAAGATGGTACAACCTCAACGTTTGCTCACCCGGGCATTGGGTATACGTGAATTATTTAATATTTTCTTCTCTGCAGTTTTGTATCTTTCAAACGGCTCTTAATATATCTATTTTTAAGTGCTCTTCTATAGGTCTCATATTTTTGTGATCAGTCTAAAAACTCTGGAGACTTACCTCTTTCCAGGACAGTTTCTCGGAGAGGAAGCGGGCCGGCGGTCTTCTTCCCAGATGAACTCCAGGTGAGAGTTGCCATGGTTTCAGCCACAGGTCATCAAGCCATTTCTGAGTGCAACTGCCAGTTGAACAACATAAGCCCGGAGAGGGGAAGATGCCCACCCTCGGAGCGGGCAAAAATCCGGGTGTAACTTTTGAGGCTATAGCTTGCCTTTCAGTTCCGCAGATTCAACCAGCCTCCGATGGGAAAAAAGTATTTGCCCATCCACGGTTAGGGGTTTTGATCCGCAGTTGGGAATCTGCCATTGGGAATAAGAAAACACAGTTTTGGATCGCGGCTTGGTTAACCCTGCCTATGTGAAACCTGCCGATAGGCCAACTGCGTTTACTGGGGAAAAGAGAAAAAAAAAAAAAAGCGTAAGTGGACCTGCGCGGTTCAAACCCATGTTGTTCAAGGGTCAGCTTTAGTGCTCTGCAGAGCCTAAGGCGAGGCAAGACTGAAAATGAGGCTGGGCTTGGGCGCAGGTGCCCACCACCTGGCCGCAGCTACTGCTGCCCTGTCACTCGCCACGTACATACAGAGGGTGATGAGCCCTGAGTGGCAGAGGAAGAACGGTGCCAGGCTCCGCAGCCCACGTTCCTCCTCACTCCCGAGCACAGCGCAGCCCGGCCATAGACACACAGCCCTGTCCCCAGCGTAGGCCCTACACGGGCCAAAGACGTGTCCTGGGAGGCGCGGGGTGCTCTGTTCTGTCTAGCATCTCTTTCTTAGTTGAGCCCATCTCGCTGTTCATCCCTCTCCACAGATCCAGATAACTCAAGCACAATGGAAGCCTCTGCTTCTCAGCGTCCCAGGCCCTATTTTAAGGCCTATGTCCATTTCTCGTCCTACAAGTGGGGATATCTTCTTCAGGAAAAATCACAGCGGATCAGAGATTGCTACGTGAGAAATTAAATTTCTCGCAGACCGGAAGGGGGTATATTAGCTTAACAATTGCGCAATCGGTCATTACATGTAAAATGAAACCTTTAAAAATAAGAATGTACAGAAGCATAGAATTAGATATAGAACCACAGAGTCATTTTTATGCATAGATGGGCTCCACGGGTCTGTTTCAGGGGGACCTCAGCCTCCAGTCCTTCTATTTATCTCAGACTTTTGTTACTTGGAAGCTAAAATGACTTTGGAATCTTAATTGAAGGAAGCTTTGGACTGACACACAGACCGTTTTGTGACATGCTCATAGGGGACCTCCTGGTGGCAGGCAAGTGGAAGGCTTTCAGTTTCTCTAGCCATGGCACCCTGTCACTCAACGCTGGTCCAGGCAGTTCTTCCTTCAATCTCAGTCCCTTGAGTCAGGGAAGCATGTCCCTTCCTGGCACCTGGTGCTGTTCCCAGAGACTGATGCAGTTGAGCAATGAAGTGGAGGTTTCTGGGGCTCTGCCCAGTGGAGCGCTTGTCACTTTTCTATAATCTATTCCTTTCGTTTGTTTGTTTATCATTCCCGAAGCGTGTCCACTGTAGGACAGTTTTATGATTGTGTTAGCTGCCATGTGACCTCTAAGTGGGCACCCTGACCTCAGTCCAGCCCTGTGTGTGAACAGGGGACTTCTCATCTTTTCTGTGCCTCAGAGTTTGTGATCCCTGCTGCGCCACCAATGAATTCTCTTCTCTTATTTGATGACATCCTCCTATTCACAATTAATTTGCTAAGAGAGCCAGCCTCAGGTTTGACTTAAGCTCCAGCCCCCATCTCAGTGGCCTGGGGTGGCCTCCCACAGCTAACCTCTAAGGTGGGCCACCATTTCACAACAGGACAAGACTTTGCACACACATCCACAGATGTGTATGTTCTTTGTCAAAGCGACTTTCTTACTTATGTATTGTTGAATATATATCAAGCGCCAAGCACATAAAAGCCTGCATTCCTTGTTAACTGACTAATATTGGAACCATCAGTATCGATGACATGGATGAGTGTCAATAACATAGTTGAATGTTAATGAGTCACATACAAATCTAAGTAGTAATAGAGTCGCTTATGCTTTGATAAGAAAATATCAGTACATGTAAGAATACGGCATATGATTATGCTTACAATTCAATAATTAAACTGCATTTTTACATCAAGTAATGTAAGTGTATTCCAAAATGTAATTATAATATAGAAAATACCATTGAGTGTCAGGAGACTGGGACTTAAATTTTATGTTAACCACAACCATTTCCAGTTTACGTGATAAGTTGGAAGTCAAAGTATTTTTTCAGAAATAATTTTACCTGGAAGCCGTTGTGTTTGGCAAAAGCATCATAAAAGCTTGGTTCCTCGAGCCATTTGCAATGCCAGTTTGACCTCACAGCACGGCATTACAATTCAGCTTACTGACTTTGGGTACGCATCTGGCTTCGCCACTGCCTAGCGATGTGACCCTAGGTAAGTCACTTAACTGTTCCCTACTTCATTTTCTCAACTTGAAAATGGGGAAAACCATAGACCTACCTCCCAGGGTGTTGTGAAGGCAGTTTGTACAACTAAAAACATTTAGGAATATTGCTAGCCAATAGCACTCAGCAAATCACTATAATCATCACCAGTGCTGACATTTTCATATAAAAGGAAGTTACTAAAGCATCTTACTACATAGCCTCACTGTGCACTCCTTGGTAAAGGATCTTAAACAAGTTTCTGGGAGAAAGGGGCTGATAAATAAGAGCAGGGAGGAGTCTCTCCAGTCCCAGAGGGTGGGCTGGCAGTCAGGGAAAAAGTGCCAAGCCTAGTGGAGACCCTGGACGTTGGGCCAGGAAAGGAGGTGGAACTCCCGCTCAGAGGAGGAGTCGCGGGAGGTAAACATTATTGCACATGGAAGACTGCCACCTGGAAGGGACAGAGGCCCCCAAGGGGCATCTGACACAGTAGGCACCAGCTCTATAGGTAGCAGCACCAATTTCAAGCCTCCCTGGATGGCAGCCCTGAGGTTTTGCTCTGTTTTCTTCCTTGGCTATGGAGCCGAGCTAAGCTTTGTTCCAGAAATGGGGGCCAGTTTTAGACAAAATTCTAAGAGTGATAGAATAACATCATGGATAAAACACACACCCTGGTGCCAGTTTAGACGAGAGGGTGAGTCTAAACTCTGCCAGTTTCTACCGAATGGCTTTTTAAATAGTCGCTGTGCAGGTTAAATGAGATGATCTATGAAAATGCCTTGGCCTTGGATTTGGTCTATGGCAGTAAAAGTAGCCAGTGGGCTAGCTATGATTACTGTTATTATTAAGATGGTCTGATGATGTTGATGATGGTGGTGGTGATGATAATGACGATGAGATGATGAACTTGATGATGAAGACCAAAGGAAGAGAAACAAGGATCAAATTGTCCCTAGCGATGGAGTATAAGACAAAGATTTAATCAATCTTTTTAATCAAGTAAAATGAACCCCCCAAAGGAGGCAATTATATTTAAATTTTAATGGGACACAGCTAGTTCGTTTTACACAAATCATCTCTTCCAGACATAGGAGTCTCACGTTTATAAACTGGTTTATGGGGTGTGTTTCTTCCCACAACCATTTAAAGGGGTAAAAGCCGGCATCGGACTCTGTGCACTTGGGAAACGGAATTTGAAACACAGGGAGCAGGGGTTTGAACGACAGAGCAGACGTGGAGAGTTGCATTCCACACCTTCGCAGTGCGTGCGTGCCTTCGACATTTCACCAAAGCCGAATGTTCCGTCACTAGAATCGACTTGTTCTTTACTATTTTTATTGTGCTGCAGCTTGAAAAAAATGCCAATTAAGTTAAACTAAACTATCGCACCATCAGCTTCTATAATTACCAGCCATGGTTTATGATAGGTTCAAGCAAACGGAGGGTTTGATTTTTTTTTTCTCTTTTTTTTTTTTTTTTTTTTTTTTGCCAGAGTTGTAGTTTCTTTTTGTAGAAACGATTATCATGGTGGTGCTTCCCGGCAAAGGGAAAACATAGCCCGAAGCCATTGCATATTTCATTTTCAGGCCAGCAGTTTTACAGTTCTTGCTTTTCCCAGGGACTATTCAATGGGAAGGAAAGGCAACCGAAGGTTCTGGGAAAGGCCTGGCCTCCCACAGGCAGCAGGACCACCAGCCGCTGGACAAAGAAAAAGCCACCCTGTTCCAGAGCTCCCGGCTCCTGACCACGTGTGTTCCTCCACAGGATGGAGCCATGACAGAGCTGGGATCGCTTATGACAATCGAATTAATGCACTTCCTCCAGTGACAGATGTCATGATGCGTAAGGACACAAATCTAAACTTAGACTTATTAACATGAGCATTAAGATTGCTAGAGACACGTAATGGCCAGCTGGTAGGTGGCGCAGGAGTGGATCTGGGTTTAAACTCCGGCTCCTACTGGTTGAGCAAATAACTTAATCTTATTATATTTCAGTTTTTTCATATCAAAAAATACAGTTACCAGTAGGATTTAGCTCACAGAGCCTGTTTTGAAAATTAGATAAGCTAATAATGGGTTCACTCGTTTATTCAACAAATATTTTTATTGAGCAGTTACTGTGTGCCGGATACTGTCTTAGGTGTTTGGGATATAATAACAAACAACATGGTCCAAGGAACTTAGGGGAAAATCGCCCAGCATAGTGCTTGGCACGTCATAAGCACGTGAAGAGTATTAGCTCTGATTTTTATGTTTGTGTTTATTTTATTGTTGCACACGGTTTTGGTTTTTGTTATTGTTAGCTACTACATTTTTATGCCCACGATGCTGCGATACTTTATTGCTCCCACTTCACGCATGGGAACACAGAAGTTCAGAGAGCCTAAGGAATTTACACAAGGTCGTGTGACTAGTATGCTTAAGGGTCAAGTTTCAAACCCAGGTCGTGGGACTCGGCTCCCAGTTCTACCTGAACACAGGGCACGGAGTGATTTCTAATGAGCCCGAGTCTGGGCCTCTCATCTGGCATGAGGCCACGGATTCGGCATTCCGCTTGCTTCTAGATCATAGTACGATCCTAAATCTTTATCATCTAGGGTGTTCGGTATCTGAATGTTGTGGGCGTGATCCTTTTTCTGGAGTGGAGGAAAAAAAGGACAGTGGGTAGAAGTGAGGGACAGATGAGGAAGAACATTTCAGTAATTAAAGTGACAACACTTTGGTTTGGGCTACCACAGTAGGTGGTGAATCTCTTCTCTTTGGAATGTTCATGTAGAAGCCAAAAAACATTCAATGCAAATGTTGCCCAAGGGACATAAATATCCACCAGGGAGCTGGTCCAGATTTCCCACTTTCCCAATCTGGCCAATGTTAAGAATCTCTCGAAAAGCTTGATAAAAATACAGATTCTCTGAGCCACCTCTGGAGTTTTAGAATATCTAGGATATTTAGGATTTAGCTAAGAGAGAGCCATCTTGAAGATTAGGTAAGCTTATAATATATTCACTTACTTATTTAACAAATATTTTTTAAGTACTTACTATGTGCCGGGCCCTGTCCTAGGAAATGGGCATGTTATAACTATAAACAAAACAAACAAGATTGTCCCTAACTTAAAGGCGCCTTGAGAAAATTTGTCCTCGGCACATAATATATGTCCTATAAACGTTAGGTCTGGTTTTTATAGTTGCGTTATTTTATCGTACAGACGCTGAGTCACCCCTTGTCTTCCAATGCAGCACATCCTTAAACAGGCTGTACTAAGCTCTGAGCTGTGACCATTTCAGGCTCAGGAATGGTATCTTGCACAAACACTCCACATGCATCTTTTGGCTGGCTGATTATGGAGTGCACCACTAGCATTTACTCATCGGCAGCACTGAGTCGTAGAAAAGCAGAAGACAAAAGGATCAACTGGCAGGTATTTAGAAGTGCTATAAGCTTCTTCTAGACTATAGAGCCCTGGAGGGCAAGATTCATGTTTATTTCTGCTCTATCTCCGTGGTCTCTAGGACCCCACCTGCTACAAAATCAGTTATCAATAGGAGTTTAATTAGAGAATGGATAAATAAATCAGAGAAGTGTTTTCGAACTTGCCTGATCATAAGCTTCCTTCAGAATCACTTCTTAATATATGGATTCTCATTACCTACTCCAGGCTGGCTAAGAATTTCTAGGTGAAATGTCTCTGGGAATCAGTGTCTTTAACAAAGCTGCCTCCTTTGGGGGGCACAATGTCAGGAAAGTTGGAGATACACTGACACAGGCTAACCTTCCCTGACGTGGCTAGACCTGAGACTTCCCTGGAATTCAGGCTCAGGGGACTCTCAAATGGGCTGACCATCAGCGCCCTTGGCCTGGAGATGGATTTTCATGCTTGATTCTCCCTAGTTCATTTCTGAAACTGTCCTCCACATGTAGACTGGGGGAGACAGTGACTCATGATGGATTAGGCACGCGAGGTTAATTCACCTTGTTTTTCTACCTCCGTCTTCCCTGTGCTAAGCACCCATTTCAGAAGTATTTCCAAAGAGGCCTCCTAAATGCTTCTTTTAAAGAGGAGAGAGAAGCTACAAGAAAGGCGCTTTTTTTTTTTTTTTTTTGCTTGTTGAAATCAAAACCTGCCTTTCTCCTTCTTCTCCCACTGATTAGAATCTCAGCATTCCATTAAGACAATCTCCAAAAAAAGGAAAAGCAAATGAGCAGGGCCGTTTCTGAGGATATGAAATACTTCACAATTAAATAAGGTAGATAGTCGGGCTCGGGGCTGATCACTGGTGATGGGTAGGTTTCTGCGAGGTTGCAAATGAATTCAGCGCGGGACAGCGTTCCAAATGGCTCCTGCAAGCTTTCCCTTTATTATTTTTATTTGGTTATGTGCTGACTCTCATCCAGAATTGCACTTAATGCCCTAGTCTGAAGTTGTCGAAACGGCCCCCCATGGCACAGTGTGACAGTGAAAGGATATTGCCTTTGGAAGCTGCTAATGGTCCATGAAAAGAAAACAGCAGCAAACAGGAAAGCAATGCTCCAAAATAATGTCAGATAAAAATATTCGCATCTTCGCTTTCGCGTCCACTTACTGGGGGAGAGTCGCGATCACAGGGAAGGCAAGGATTTCCAAAACAGGCAAAGGTAGAAAGAACGCAGGCACCCGAGGTTAAAAATATGCCCGCATTCACACATATATTTTTCTGCAGTTCATAATTAAAAGACAGAATTTACATTTGGAAGCCTAATTGAGTTCCAGACTCTAAACGCAGACGGGAAAGAGCTCAGGAGCTATAATGGTACGAACGGTGGTCAGATGTGGGCAGGGCTGTGACTTCATTTATCTAACCAGTCTGCATGGGCACTTACTATGTGCCAGGCCATGTGTTAGGAGCTGGGGACACCAGTCTCTGCCCGAAAGGAGCCCACCGTTTGTTGGCAGGGAAGAGAGACACAATACACATCTAACAGTAGCGTGACAAGTCGAAACAAAACTCTGGAGGAGCTCAAAGCATTCGGGATTCTGGGAGGAGCTGGCATTCGAGTCTGTACATCGCCAAGAAAAGGTGAAGAGAGGTGTCGGGCTGGAGGAGGCGAGACTGGTAAGAATGTTCCAGACAGAGAAAAAGTTAGGTGCAAAGACATGGCAGGGATGAGGCGTTGATGAGTCGGGAGCTTTAAGAAGTTTGGTGCGGAGGAAACAGGGAGTGCTTGTAGGCAGAAGGTCCAAGCACGCTCGGCGGGGGTGTGGGGCAGAGCTGGGCAGCAGGGAGCCTCACAGAGGCCTGGCCGGACACCACACAAGTCTAACTGGCTCCTAGTGACCAACAGATCGCTCACCGTTGACAAGGGCCTCTGCATACTCTCCTCTTGTACTTAGGGGGTGTTTGGCTCTCTTGAGTGAGTGTGAGAAAAAGTATGTGTTGCTTTCTGGCCTCTAAAACTTGAGCCCCATTACATTTGCCTCCCACCCACAATTTCAAAGGGAAAACAAGAAGTCATTTTAACCAGAGGAAATCTCTTACTAGACGAGAGTAAGAAGTAGTAAACATCATCATTTGAAACTCAGTTGTGTGACAATTTTATCCATTCGTAACAACTGACGTATATTAAGTGCTTGATATGCACCAGATTCTACTTTGAGTGTTTTAATGTCTTATTTTATGAAATCCTTTCAGCCATACTGTGAGGTAAGCCTTCTTTCCTCCTCTTTGTATAGGTTGAGGAAACTGAGTCATAGAAAAGTTACAAGCTCAGGACCTCACAGCTAGTCTGTCCAGCCTCTGGGACTGCAGACCAAAGCTTTCACTTAGCCGCAAGCTCTTGAAATGGGATTAGCCTAAATTAAGATATGCTGAAAATGTAAAACACATACCAGAGTTCAAAGATTTAATAGGAAAAAAAGAATGTAAAATATCTCGATACTTTTTATATTGATTATATGTTAAAATTCTATTGAATTCATTCTGTTACAGAAAAATAGATTATTAAAATTAATTTCATCTTTTATACTTTTTTAAAGTGTCTACTAGAAAATTTCAAAAAGACATATTTCTATTGGACAGTTCTGGGCCGATCATGAGCTTCTCAAACCTTCAAGCCTCAGATCGATTCTCCAGTTCTGAAGAGATAATATATAACAATACCCATTAAACGAATCAATAAATAAAAGTAAACGAGGGCCAGTACACATAGGTATTCAGGTGCACACAATTCAGAGGGTCGAAAGCTTTTATGGTCTTGAGGGGGTAAACATCGCATATAAAAACTCCTTCCAAATTAAATTTAAATGTGAACTCTACTCGGCGTCTTTGGCTTCCTGAGCTGCCATAACAAAACACCAGAAACCGGCTGGCTTAAACAACCGAAACTTATTTCTCACAATTCTGAAGTCTAGAAGTTCAGGATCAGGTGCTGGCCAATTCTATTCCTGGCAAGGGCTCTCCTCCAGGCTTGCAGTTGGCCACCTTCTTGTTCCATTTTCACACAGCCTTTCCTCTACTCAACACAGAGTAGTGTGTCTCTTCCTCTTCTAAGGACACCGGTCCTATTGGACTAAGGCCCTGCCTTTATGACCTTGTTTAACCTTGACTATTTCCTGAGATCCCCATCTCTGCATACAATCCCATTGTGGGTTAGGGGTTCAACATAGGAATTTTGAAAAGAACACAATTCA
Organism: Rousettus aegyptiacus; assembly: GCF_014176215.1. NCBI lineage: Eukaryota > Metazoa > Chordata > Mammalia > Chiroptera > Pteropodidae > Rousettus > Rousettus aegyptiacus. Next base: position 38,053,996 of record NW_023416288.1, on the reverse strand, counting down.
GACCTTAACATTCAGTTTGGCTGTTCTTTGTTGAAAAGTGTGGGGGAAATGACTTGTAACTTTCGACATTACGTGTTGTCTAGAAACAAAAGATTCGATTTGCCAGTGTAACTATAACTTGGCAGTTCTCAATCTTGAGTATTCTTTCATCTCCTCTTCCTCACACAACAATAATAATAAAATAATAAAAATAACATTTAGGAGAGAAAATACTACCCTAAGAGACAGCCATGTTTACTATGCAGTAATTTCCCAACAGAAATTAATTTCAAGCAAATTTACATTCTACATTTAAGGAAGATATAAATAATTCATATTTTCAAATCATTAGCATTGTGCAATTCCTACACTGGGGTACCTGTAATTTTTTCAGTTTATCTGTTCTAAATTTGGGTTCCCTAGCTCATTATCACATTGTTTGTGCTTCTGTTCCAAGGTGGTAATTTAATAGTCTTCCATAGAATTATTTCAACTAAAATATATTCCGTTTTACCATTCAGATTTCAATTTAATTGCTGTAGGCTTCATTTTTATGTACCACTAACAGACTTTATTTGCTCACTGCATTCACACAAATACCAAACCTTCTAAATAAATGAAATCCTTGACAGCTACGAGTGCGCTTCTCCCTCTGTAAATGTGACTCATTCATGCCAACCTCTTAGAAGGAACTGACTCAGCAAAATTTTCCTTTGCGCATCTTCAACGTTTTGATTCCACAGTCCCTTCAATGGGCTGCATGCACAGTGTAGAAAACTGAGCAGAATTCTTTTTTTTTTTTTTTACCAACTCCTGTTGCTTTTTTGAAAAGCCCATGTAGCCTATTTATATTACAGTGTTACTTCCAGCATGGGTCTGCATATTACATATTCATAGTATATATCCAGATAGATTTACAAGCAAGAACCCAGGGAATTCCAAGCTGTAAGTTGTGCAAACTTCACTGGTTTCTTCACAAACGCTTGCAAATTATAGATCACGGTTTTCGTCAGGGAAGCTATCTGAAAGTTGCAAGACCATTCTACCTACCATCCATAACGCCCATACTGGAAAGAGGCTGTGATGTGTCTGAAGTTATAAAAATGTCAGACAGGGTATATAAAAGGTTAAGATGTAAAATTTTAAATCAAATCTCACCTATTGCACCTAAAAACTGATGAAAATTTTAGTACTATCCGTACTGCTCTATGTTTGAAATAATTCTGGTAAAAGTAATATGTTAGTAATTTGGGGAAGCAAACATGCCACTTACCTGGCTGTTTGGAATCTGGCAAAGCCACTTAACCTACCCCAAGTTCTCCAAAAGACACTTGCAGAGAAGAACACTGACCTAGGATTTCTCCTGTTATAGCAAAAACCCTCTAATCATCCCTAAGCCCCTTTACCCCTGTGGATGGGTAAAGATGAATGAAGAAAATGAAGGCCAGATATGTAGTAGGACAATTCTGGAGGAACAGCTGAAAGTCAAGGGTGCGATGTTATGGTGACTATGGCCCCAGGACTTGGGAAAAGGAGGTGTACCTCACGTGTTTACGGAAGGCAGCAAACCCACAGCACTGGCCACCTTAACATTCCTCAACCCCATTATTAATGTAGCGATTCCCTTGATTCCTTCTTGCAATTGCCTGAGGAAGGATGAGTCCCTCTTCACAAATGCCTGGATCTAGAACCTTACTCACAGAGAAGTCCTTTTGTTCTTGTATTTTATTTGAAAGGATCAAGAGCCTACAATTTATGTGAATATAAATACAGACCTTTGAAAATAGGGGGGTGGGTGGGCTTAAAGCACTATAATAATTCCATTTTCTTAATCCAAAAAGGAAAATGATGGTAATTAGGCTGAGATGTCTGCCAAGTTTCAGCCTTGAGGGACTATTTTGGCCAAGATATAAACCCCTGAGAATAGAGGCTCATAATGGACGCATCAAATCACACTTAACTATGGCAGAACAAGTAGCTGCTTTGTAATGCAATCACTCAATGATCATGCCTTATGTTACCATTTTAATTAAAATAAAGGATGCTTCTCTCTTTTTCTGTCTATCACTCTCTTCTCAGATATTATTACCAGATAAGACATTTAGATTAACAACAACAAAAAAAATCTGTAAAATACAAAAGTAGAAATGAAACATCAACTTCATCATGCCCCTACTCAAAAGCTACCTCCTTCAACGCAGGCTAGGAGGCAAACACACGGATAAGATAAGTCTCAAGGAAGACACAGATGTTGGTGTATTCACGCCTCGGTCTATTCAGTGTGAATCTCCAATTCACTAGGGATATATGGAATTTCATTTTTAGGGGAGTTGAGTATAGTTTAATTAATTATGGCTGCAGAGCACTAACTGGAACCTTAACAACTTGAGAGAATGAATTCACCTCCGAATGAGCCTAACCTCCTCTAAGGGAAAATTTACACAGAGGGGAAATCAAAATGATTATTAAACGAAATTACTCAGTGCAGTCAGAGACTGCAGCCCTGCTACAGATTTGAGGTCCCACCCAATAGAGACCTCCAAGGCAAGGTAGCACCTGGCTTACAGCTCCAAGTCCAGCTCAGATGAAAGCCCATAACAGTGGCATCGCTTAGCCTGAAAGGTAATGACATCTTAGTTTCTAGGGGTAACTGACATGTGCGATGAGTGGAATATTATTCAAAATATTCATCATTCTTTCATAAGCATAAACTAACAAAGACAGGTGCTGGTCACAGTGGAAGATACCAGCTGAACAGCAGCCTCTGTTATACGGAAATTGGAATGAGGTTGAGGGAAACCACCCAGGCTTCAGTCAAGTGAGACTTTATGAAACCAAATGAGACCAAATGAGCAAAAAGAGAGGAAAAAGATGCTGTGTCTCTCCCCGCTAATCTATCCTCTGACGTGGAGATTTGGGGTCTACATTTGTGAGAGAACGAGACATCCACTCGTCTTCTCTACTTGAAGTACTATGAAAGGTGGCTAGAGGATGATGCCTCGATCTCTTCCTCATCCCAGTCATCCCACATCCATATGGGGGTCGGAAATTCCAGAGAGCGGCAAGATAGATAAAAGGAGCTAAGGGAGGGCTGCTTGTGGTGCAGTGCATTCTGGGAGATGTCCCCAAACAAAGCACTGCAGTCAGAGATACAAGCGAGAAGAAATCTAGGAGAAACGATTTTGGAGGACAAAGTTGGAGGACTCACACTTGCTGTTTTCAAAATCTATTCTAAAACTCTGGAAATCTAGACAATACGGTAATAGTGTAACAATAGACATATAGCTATATTCCATAGCAATGGAGTAGAATTGAGTATTCAGAAATGGATGCTCACATTTACGGTCAATCGATTTTAAACAAAGGTGCCAAGATAATTCGATGTGGAAAGTTCGGTCTTTTCAACAAATGATATTGGGACAATTGAATGCTCACATGCAAAAGAACGAATTTGGACCCCTACCTCATATCATACACAGAAATTAATTCAAAATGGATCACAGACCTTAACGTAAGAGCTAAAACTATAAAACTCTGAGAAGAAAGTATAAAAGTAAATCTCCGCCACCCTGGGTTAGACAATGGTTGTTCAGTTACAACAGCAAATGCTTACATGACGGACCAAAAAAGGCAAAGTGGACTCCGTTTTCCAGAGTATGAATGGCAGATGGTGTTCACTGTCCTTGCTCTTCCCTGCCAGTCAGCGGAAGCTATGGAGGTAGAGGTGTACCGTATCAGCAGCGTCTAAGTTCTGCAGAAAGAGTTCTGAGATTAATTCCCAGTTTCTACCATTAGTGCAGGGCTGGGAAGAGGCAGCAAATACTTCATGAATGCCATGAAATCAAGAATAAGACTACAACGTTCATTTTCATGTTATTGGTTAACATTTTCTACAAGTTCTAGCTAATACAGTATAACAAACTTTGGAAAAGAGGGAGAAAATGTTACCATTATTTCAAACGATGCTGCTTAGCTTGAGTTAAATCGGGCCATGTTGAGTGTCAGTTCCTTAGCAGGGAAATGTGGTTAAAGGCAGCATGAACCGGAGCAGTGCGTCAGACACAGAGAAGCAGGGAGCCGGCCACCGACCATGCGCAGCAGGGGGAGCCCACCCCGTCCTTGCCCCTTCACGCTTTATCCCACTGTGGGAGTGAAGCACACCCAGCACCAGGTCGTGGGAGTGAAGCACACCCAGCACCAGGTCGTGGGAGTGAAGCACATCCAGCACCAGGTCGTGGGAGTGAAGCACACCCAGCACCAGGTTGGCCCCAAAGGACATCCACTGGGATATATTTCCAAGGAATTGTGAATGTATGAGACACAAAGAAGGCAAAATAAGAAGGCGATTTATTGTTACAGGAAGAATAAGGGCCGGCAAGGCAGTGGATCTGGATTCTGGAGCTACCTTTGCTGTAAAGCCTTATGAATGTCAGCTGATGTTTGTGGTCATCACCAGCAACATAAGGAGTCTCAGAAAATAATTCTCTAACCTATGATCATTTTCTGCTATATAATTACATCCTTTACTGGCAAAAATAAGTGCCCTTTCTAGTGAACTGAGCCCAGAAATTGTACATACTAATGATTGTCAAATTATTATTATTATTATTATTAATTATTATTACATTATCTTCAAGAAAATAAAAATTAGGATAACAATCTTGATCTCTGCTTTTGCTAAATAAAGACTTTTCATTTAATCTGTGCAAAAATGTGTTGAACACTCAGTTTTTATCTGAATGGAGTTATATTTGGCAACTGGTTTAATCAACCGTTTCACAATTTGTCATACACTTATGCCAGTTAATTTGGTTGTCTGACAATGGAAAATTAGCTTTTAAAGATTGTTATTATTATGTGAGTGACATCACCCTTCTGACTCCTAAACTGAGCATTACAAATTTTAACAATAATGCCCAGTGCACCTACAAATGAATAAGTGAATAAAAAGATAAATATCCTTAGTTTTCAGTAGGAAAGAAAAAATTAATGTCTTACCCTCATCAAAATCTCTCAATTACTACATCATAGTCACGAGGTAGTATTTTCATAATTGTTTTTGGATGTGAGTCCTTCGGTAATTATTTAGAGGACTTATTTTCAAGCACATCACTAAATGTACTGCATACACAAGTCGATTATTAACATCACTCATTCTATTTCTGTAAGAATTTCGGAAGACACCTTGAGAAGATAGAAAACCTTGGAATGAAGGAGAGCTACAGAATAATAATATTTCTAGTTCACCCCAAGTGAGAGTGTATTATATTCAAGTTGATGCTCTAAATGTGAAGAGTGGTTAAGAAGGCAGACTGGGGAAACAAAATTCAGCTCTGACACCTGGCGCCTTCTCTGGGCCTCCTTTTCCTCGTCTGCCAAGTGAAAGAAATAGCATTTACCTCGTGTGGTTGTTTCCGATAAGGCAATATGCAAAGGACTTAGAATAGAGCCTAGTTCGCCAATATGAGCTGCTATATTTATGTGGATTATGGCATTTCATCCTACAACAGCTCTCAAATGTAGCCATGAGGTCCTTCTTTTCACAGTTGAGGAAAGGTTAAAGGTTAAATGACCACCAGTGGCCACACGGCCTAGGGGAGCAGACATCCTCACTCGGACGATTCTTCTCTGAGTCTGCCCTCTTCAGCTTCACTGCCTCCTCTGGGGTCCTCGTGGGACAGTGGTCAAACTCAGGGGTCAGAGATGTGATGGTGGAAAAGGGGTCTTAATGTTAAGACCACCAGTTGGGGGGGATTCCCCAAACTCATCTGCCTAAGAACCGAGGTCACAGACTGTTCCTTTGGTAACTAACCAGCCATCTTCCCAGGCATGTGCAATCAGCCAGAATTTATAAAGCAAGGTCTCAGTGCTAGAACCTGTTCTGGATATTGAGGTTAATAAAAAAGAGAGAAAAAGAAGAAGAACCTGCCCCAACAGAGCTCAATCTACTGGAAAAGATAGATAACACACACACACACAAAAAAAAGAACTTTAATGCAACATAATAAACTTTATAGTAAAATTATGTGTGATGCACGATTGTTACACAGATGAAGTCGGGGAGAATTTTATAAAGGAGTGGAATTAGTTCTGAATATGAACAATGAGACCTTGAAACATAAAAATGCACATGCGCTTATGTCGGGTGGTGGTGATGGTGCAGAGGATGGTGAGTAGATTGGTTGAAAAATTAGGCTGAACGAGGAGATAAAGACCAGTTATGAGGGGCCACACATGCTGTAAACAAGAGTCAGGACTTTATTTCAGACGCAGTGAGAGGTATTTGAAGTTGTTCTTGTTTTCTTAAGATAGAGAAGTAAAATGGAAAAGATCTTTACTTAAAAATAAAAATAAGGCAAAAAGAAACCTATGGCTAGGCAAGGACTTGAAGATGAAACTAGAGGAAAGAAAAGTTCAGAAAATAAATTCGTTAAACAATGAGGAAAACCTCTATTCTCTCCCTTCTCGACTCTTTCCTGACAACGCTGGTGAGCAGAAGGATCGCAGATGACCAACTGTCTGCATTAGGTCCAAAGGTGACCTCCCTCCCTCCCTGAGGGCTGGGGTGGACTCGCATGAAGAGGCAATCACCCCGGCCACACTTCTTTGAGAACTTGCTTCTGTTTACCGCCATCGTGGGAGGGAGTGGGGCTCATCCCGGAAGGAAGTACGTTTAATGCCCTATATAGCTTCAAAAGAAAGAAGCCCATTTACCAGATTTTATCCTGATCTTAAATTCCTTAGATCTAAACTCTTCAAATTTCTTTAACTTTTCCTCAAAGTCTTGTTTCGAAGTTGTTAATTTTGGACTTCTCCTTTAAACTGATAAAACGTTTCCCGGTTCTTCTACATTTGGAAGCTAAAAAGTAGACAGAATCCTTTAGGGTAAGATGATAAAGGCAATCATCTATACGCACCTTACAGGCAACAAATGGCTTTACGAAAATATGTATTTTCCTGCTGTGTTCCGTTACCTAAAGTTGGCAGGACAATGCTAGTTTTGGAATGGGAGTAAAACATTTTAGGCAAAAGAGATAGTAATAAATATCTCATAAATTATTTATCACTCTGATCTCCTGAAGAAATAAAAAAGTCATGTAACTGAGCTAGCTAGCATGTTTGTGTTTTGTCAAGTATTTGTGATGAGAAAACAAAAATTCTGTATTATAAAGATGATGAGTATAACATGAATGTGATGAGTATGTATATGTGTATAAATATGTGTATGTGTGTATATATATATATACACACATACACATACTCATCATATACATATTTAAATACAAAATCAATATGACTCTCAAAGTGAAGGCCCATATTAATGGGAAAAGGTGATTAGCATCTAAGTATACTCTTGAACTGAAGCATTTGGAAGAATATGAATGATACGGAAGGAAGAAGATGCATAATTAGGAAGAGTAGGACGAAAAAAAGGTTCTGTCCTTCTGTCCTCTCCTTGTATGTACTGCTAGACTTACTCAAAGGACTACTTGCCTCACATCCTTCTACAAAGCCTCTGAAGAGGAAGGAGGGAGCAGAGCCCTCTGCCACAGCTTACAGGCTTCCTGCCAAGATGGCTGCCTCTGAAGTGACATCATCTCGGCACCATAGAAAGCAAAACGCCGGGATGGAGGTCTCCTTCTCACCATCTTGATTTCAGCATCACCATCGCCAGGGACCTCTAGGTACCTCTCTGAACCTCCCAAGTCTCAATATCTGTTTTCTGCCTGTCCTGTATCCCTCATCTCAGTTCTGGTACAAAGAAGAAGGGCCCCAAATCACTAAAAATAATCGGTTCTTCTGCATTTTGAATGTGTATCCCCTTGCCCCACAATTTATTATATCACATAATTACACTATAGATTAGAGAGAGCTGATCCGAAAAGATTCGCACATGCTAGAATCACTCGTGAGAATTCTCAAAAATTTTTAGAGCATAAGAAAATAAATGAGGTTATGAGCTCAAACTATGTACAAGCCAGATTGGTTTTGTATTCTGACCTGTTTCATTGTTCATTCCATTTCAGAGCCAACACTACACCTCTACCCTGTAACAAACACTCTTGTCTAAACCATCACCTTCGGCCATAATAGAATAAATCATCACAAAACCTCTCCTCATCTAGAAAAACAGCTTGGCACAAACCCTTTTGGCAAGAGCATCTATCATATTGTTTGAAAAGGTGTTCCTTTCTTATAGGAGTGCCCAACGTAAGTGTTAAGAGTTATATTCAAAAACACTGAAATGGAGGGCAAGTGTTTCCTCTTCTAGAGGCAAAAGCAATGTTTTGACCAGGATAACTATTCCAAGAGGGGTTACTGAATTCCTAAGGCATAGTCCGAAAGCCAGTCATCAAGCTGGCTTCTAGGTTTCCGTTGGTGTGACATGTGCCCATCATTTCCTCTGAGAAAGACTGAAACTGATGTGATTTCAAATGTTCAGATGAAAGTGTTTACTTCTACCTGATGGTCCCTCCCTGCTCCTTTTCTTCCTTCCTTCTGCTACCTTCTTTTTCTCATTCTTTGTCTCTGTTATTTTATTAATTTTCATAAATAATAAGTACTAATTTAGAAATATAATGTTTGCCTAACCTCATTCTGGATTTGAAAACAAGAATTCTCAGTTTTCTACAAAAGTTGCATTTGATTGTTATTCTAGATACATGCCAAATTTTACCTTCTCGGTAAAGACACTGCTAAAATCTTCATTTGGTGTAAAAAAAAAAAAATACCAAGGACGTATTTTTAAATACGCTCAATATTTTAACTCACAAAAATTGGAAGTACTTTGTAAAACACAATGAAAAATAAATAAATAAGAGCTTGAATGATTTTAAAGTCTTTGTCGGCAGGGGACAGAGTGAACGGCTAACTCACAAGTCGGCTTATATTGATGTCCTTAGATCTGCAAAGCCATCGTCCTAACAGCAAATAGCAGGTGATTAAACACACAGAGTATAAAGGGAAGCATTACAGGGAAAAACGAAGACTGTTTAGATAGAGAAATTTAGAGATTTGCAAGTCTGAGGAGTGGAAGAGAAAAGGATGCTGAGAAAAAAAGCGTAAAAGTGTGAAAGCTATTTTCCGTATTCTATGCACTACAAAGGTTGGGCAAAATCCAGCTAATAAATCCAAGTACAGGACACGTGGTTAATCATATTCTATGAATGACATAAACAATAGACACATATAAAGAGAAAAAAAAATAATAGCAAACTCTCTAGAGAGGAACCAGAACTTAAAATTTGGAACGTAGAGATGCATGAGGCATCACGCAGGAAGGAATGGTAACTAGGGCTGGCACAGCCTGACCGGCCAGGTGAGAGTACATTTCTCTCTGGCTCCACCCTCACCCACTCCTTGGAAACTTGAGCATTGCCTCAATACCTTCATGCCGGTCCTGCAGATGGGTCCTTCTGGCTCGTCCATGCATTAGTCATACTCATTTCCTCCTGTTCGAGCTGCTGCTATTGGATGTCTGCTGAGGACAGGACCCAGAGCTCCTAAAGTGTGCTGCCTCTCAAGTCACTCACAGCTCATCATCAAGTGGTTGGTGACTTGTGTCACCACTAAGCCCAGATGTGGATGCTGCCCTACATCTCCATGTGTCACGCCTGATGCACGGGCTGACCTCTGCTCATAGCATCTTAAAACCCATGATCCCATATCTGACTTCTTCTATTTTGCAACTCTCCTCTTGAGACTTAGGCAGAAGTTAAAAGGCTTGGGCTACAGGGCAGTCTGCGGGATGGTCGCCACACTGTAAGCAGACTCACCACTTGGACGATAACTTCAAACCCACCACAAACATCTCCAGTCCCTTAGTAAATTCCTTCCTGGACAGGCCTTTGCACCAATCCTCCTGGAAGGTCTCTGAATAGTAATGACTATTAATTTCTACCTCTCTGTTTGCCAGCACATGCCTTTTCTTAGTTAATCAGTGATCTTTGGGGATGGAAATTATCCACCACTTAATTCAAGAGACAAACTGAGGCTCAGAGAATTAAATGCCTCACCCAGCATGTCAGCCAGTGTATTACAGACTCAGGATTTATACTCAAGTCTTCTATACTCCAAGAACACAACTCTTAACAGCTAAACAGAATGTATTCCACAGGCAAAACAGCTCAGACAGGGCTCCTGTGTGCTTGAGGCAGGATGTAGAGCTGTCCCTTGCCTGGTTTTAAAGCCACTACATTCCTTTAAATTGAGTATCTAAAGAAGGGGGCATAAAAAATAATTTTTTTTCTGCCTCGGAGCTGATAACACCCTTAACTTTTGATTCCTACAGACCAGTCTCAATCACATCAGATGGGAGAGGCAAAAAACTTCAGGCTAGCAAAACTTTGTATGCAGCAAGGACAAGTTGCATGTTTTTAAGTCTGAAAAATCCCAAAGATCTGCTTTAGTGCAATGCGTGCATACCTGGCAATATGTATTTTCATAAAGTAATTGTGTACGATCGTGCTGGAAATGTTTTTTAAAAATATTTCCGTTTTACAAGACAATTAGGTACAAAGAACATGGCTGTAGGAAATTAGGTGTCATTGTTTGATGCTGCCTTATGGAGTGGAAATGTTGTAAATTTTAATTCCCTGATCCAAAAGATTCTAAGTAAGACGGCAGAGAACAGTCATTCTACCTGATGTTTGGAAGCAGCTAGGCAAGTGTAGAAGTGTACCTGGGTGTCTAAGAAACTGGAAATGACAATCAAATCATATGCGAATGTTGGTCTTTTATGTACGGAATAGTGAAAAACAGCTGGCAATGCAGATTTTAGGTATAAACCGGCAGGGCTGGGCGGGCATCGTGAAATGATCAAATGAATCTATTGTGCCCTCTTCCCTGAGTCCCCTTTACTTTCTACCCTCCACCCCCATAATATTCTCACTCATGAGGTTCTACTCTCCGCTGTCTACAAAGCCCCAAGACTAAAAATTATTTAAGGAACATATCTCAATATGCAAAATTCTAAGCACTGTTAGAGGCACATCTTCATCCCTACTAGAGATGGCTGTTTTGTTTTTCTAAGTGGTTATACCAATTGACAATCCCACGAGCAGTACGTGAGGATTGCTGTGGTCCTGCGTCTTTGCCAATATTTGTATCCTCAGGCTTTTTGTGTTTTTGGCAACTCGACAGGTGTACAACCTGCAGTCTTATTTGCATTTTTCCCGATTATTGAAGAAGTTGAGCATCTTTTCATGAGCTTCTTTACTCTTTCCTTTCTTTATTCATTTTTCTACTTTTTAATTTTCTTCTTGTTGATTTGTAACTATCATGTATTCTGGACATTAATCCTGTACTGTTTATACAAGTTAGAAATATGTTCTCTAGTCTCTGGATTGTCTTCTCATATTATTTTCTTTTGCCTTTAGATGAAAAGAAAATGTTAGTGTTAATGTTAACATTCTCTATCTTTTCCTTCAGGTCTTGCATTTGGGGGGATAATTAAGATTTTTTCCTTACTCTAACTTCATAAAACATGATTCTATATTTTTCTCTAAATGTTTAACTTTTTGCTTCTTATGTTTAATTTTTTTTTTAAATGCAGCTTTATATTTGACTTCTTCTTGGTATGAATTGGGATCAATTTCTGTGAATGGCCCATGGAAGAAAAATGAGGTAAACAATATAAAAATTACAGAGAACCCCTCTGTAATTTGTTATGAATAGCAGGTTTCAGAAAGAAAGCTTTTCAAAGATTTTTTAAAAAACTACTCAAGTTTCACTCTTCTATCCAGCCTTTGTCTGAAATCCTTTCCCTAAGACAAAGAGTTAAGTGGCCCTTCTCTCTGCAACCCCACGATGAATTTTTCTACTTTAGCATTTATTTCTTTTTACAGGGAATATCTATGCTTCCATCTATTTCCCCGACTAAACAGTGGCACCTCGAGGTTTGGGCCAGTGCCTTCTGATCTTTGCATTCTTGGTGCCTGAATGTAATAGACACTAAACGTTTGGCAGGTTAATGAATTAATGAGCATATTTGGAGCTCTCGAGAGTTGGAAGAGCCCCAGCAGCCTAGCTTAATCCTGGATGACATCCTGTATAAATCCTTCACTCTTGTCATTTCTATGTCTAAAAATTGGGGAAGAAGAAGATATTCTAAGCTAGGCAATAATTAGTTCTAGAAGTGTCTTGTCCTAGGCTTTTGTGAATTAATTTAGGAAGGAGCACAATGCTCCATTTACTTTCATTTTTCTTTTAAAGAGAGGCAGAGAAACCTCATGCATACAAAAAGCTGCATTAAGCTGAACCCAGCTCCAAGTGGATAAAGAGTTACAATTCAATCCTGTGCACACGATTCTAATCTTTTTTCATTTGTTTTATCCCAATGATCAGTTATTTCAGACCTCACATTTTCTTACCTGCCTTACCACATTTGAACTCTGTAAAAAATTCTCCTTTGCACATGAATTAGTGTGAAATTTATTACCATATTCTTCCCACTTATTAAAAGGGATGTACTTTACAAATATGACTGCTGTGCAAATTTATTATTTACATCCTGAGCCCTAGCCTTCATAACTACTTAATATGGATAAGGTGTTTAGTTTTCCAATGGAGTCCAGCTGCACCACTGGAATCAAACTTGTAATTGCCTCTTTGGGATTTAAAACCATTAGAGTTGTGCTTTTATGTTCTCTTTTGTTTTGCTTGAATCACTTTTTTTCAGGTCTATGAAGTACAGCTGGCACAATAAAAGTTTGATCAATGCATAACCAATGCAGTGTATATTTCTTCCAGAAATATAAAACCCAGGTGAAAAATGTTAATCTATGAAAATTATCTTTGTCAGCTACTTATCCTTGGAATTTAAATGGGTTTCGATCTTGAGGCAAGGGCTGAGTGTGGATTTCCGCTTTAAAGTTTTCTGACTTTGCCGATGTTGTACGTTGATGTGTATGATAAGGGGTGCAAAATATATAGTTTTTATCACCAAAAAAGGATCTTGTTATTGCCTATATAATACTCTATACGGAGACTGGTTAAATAATGTACACCTGATTATCTTAAAGATTCTCTTGCTTAGAAAATGGGGACAAGTAAATAAAATATTTTAGAAATATTTTTAGAGGGGCAAATATCACAAACCCACACTTTAGAAATATAAACATTATCTTTATGAAGAAATATCTTTCAAAAAACCTGGCATTTAAAACTGAGTACCAGAGTACCAGCTCTTTTTTTTTTTTTTTTTTTAGACAAAGAACTGAGGCTGCCCAGTTTCACTGGAAAGTAAATACGATTTCAAAATAGTCTGATTTTCTCTAATTTCTAAGTGCAACTGGGGTTAATCATGGACAGATGTTCACCATTAACTCTAAATTTCTTTGCTCTTGTCCATGAAAATTAGCTATATTTTGAAGGAAAGACAAAGCTGTGTCCATCCATGGCTTCTCCTCCGAGAAAAAAAAAAATCCTTTACAGCACTATGGAAAACATGGCAGTGCCGGCCATTGCCTTGAAAGCCCTGGGTCTCCCATCTCTGCCTGCTGGGCTCAACCTGGACTGCAACACAGTTATGCCCATCTTCTTTGTCCCCAGTCCTTCCTGCCTGTACATCTTCTTCCCTGCAGGTCCCAGGTGTTTATTTGGATTCTTTGTTCCTCCTCATTTTCCTAAATCCGAGCCTTGGAAAGAATTGACATTAGTCATGTACTCAAAAGTGTCAATTAAAATCATGCTTCTATCTCTTCCCTGACACATTAAGTCCAGAATCTGTTATTGTGCAATGAATCGCTTTAGACCTAGATAAATCGTTTTATACCTAGATGCATTTAAGCAGGAGCCCAGGAGAGCAGGGACCAAGAAACCATCCTAGAATTTCCACAACATTTTCATAACCAGGAGGTCTGCCTGGTGGCAGAGTTGGGACTACGGAGAAGAGAGTGAGGGGCTGCCGTGGGTGTAAAATTTAAGGGGACACACACACACACACACACACACACACACACACAAATACAACTCAATAACCACAGTGAATACCTTAGTGCAAGCCTTAAAAAATAAATTCTGGTATTTTTTTCATGCTGGATGATGATGCCTTCCCTAAAAGTGAGCCTAAGGTGACTGCCTCACCTTTGTCTTGGCCCTTTTTGTGATCCCATTGCAAACATTATTTTAGAAACTACCTCTGCGTGGCATGTGTCCAGTGCCTCTGGCATCAGGGACGGTCTGCACTGTCTCCCTGTGGCGGGTAGATTATCAACTAATTCAACATCTGGACTCTGAGAAAAGTGTCTACCTCACACCATGCCTGGGAAAAATACATCAATAAATAAATGCTCAATACATATTTTGAAATAGGATTGAATGAATGAATTCACGAATGAATGAGTCAATATATGTTTGGTATTATTAGTGTCCCAAAGAAGAGGAGATTGTTTTAATGCACTCCATAAATGAGTGCTGTTTTCCGTTGGGTCTGCTACACCTCTGGGAAGCAACTTAGTAACAGTCAACCTTAATACAAAACCTTTATATGAAATCAACTAAAGTAACAGTAAATCTTAATACAGAATCTTCTGCTTCAAGCCACCATAGTATGTGAGTCCTGAAGCTGGTCGCATAAATGCAGTAAAATGGTCTTCAGTGTGTTATACAAGGCAAATATGAGAAGCAATGATTTTTAGTAACCATATTGCTATTTAATCTTGGGATGAACTGGATAATTTTACTTCTTGGAGGGAAAAGCACTTTTTCGATAGCAAATTAAATTGTAGACCTACTGAGTTTCATATCTATGGAATTATAAGAGCTTAGCTTCAAAATACCTTGTTTAACTGAAATCATGTCCATTTTCTACGTGTCTTGAAAAAACACATCAAATCATACCATATTGAATGTGAGGGAGGCAATGTCTATGTTCATTAATTAGTTCACTACTTAGAGCACAGAAATATTTATATTATAGATAGCCAATCAAACATCATTCTCTATAACAAAGATATCAGACAATTTAGAGTGGTAGAAAACCCCCAAAATCACTAGCACGGTATTTTCTTAAACTTCTAAGTTTCGTATATTTAAATGTGCAGGGGTCCGATGCTCTTAGAATTCCATTTAAATAAAAAAAGCGAAAACAGGAAGGGTTGGGAATTCATGTCACTTCCTTCTGTTTTATCTGCAGTTCTGCGAAGCACAGTCAAATTGCGTGAGCAACCGAGTTGCTCCTGAGGGGCCAGAGATGAGCTTGAAGCAGGGGCCAGGGGATGTGCAGAGGCAGGTGAAGGTGGGGAACGTGCTTCCAGCTCAGACACAACAGGAAGGGCAGTGCTGGAAGGTTCGGAGTCAGGTTGGAATCAGAAGTGGGTGGGACTGGAGGGGGCCGGAAAAGCAGGTGGGGCACAAGCATGGGATGACCTTCTCATTTGTTCTGGAAAAGAATATGGAGCCATTAACGAACTTTAAACAGAGGGGCAATGTGTACGTTCAGATTTGCAATTTGGAAGGAAACCTCTCCGAGTAGGACAGGAAGTGAGAGGCAGACCGACCCTGATGCAGCGAAGGTAACAATAATCTGGGTGACCACGGGGAGCAGCTCGAACTATGATAGAGGCCTTGGGGACAGAAAGGAGGGCGTAGAGCACATAGTCTCTTCCTGGTTGCAAGATCTTGAAGAAGTAAGCCGAACAAGAGATGGCAAATGATAGAATTTTTGGTAACCTTTCTGGAAAATTCCAGCAAGAATTTGTTAAAGCCCTCATCTCAGATGAGTTGGGGTATGGATAATCCTAAGTAGAAATATAGATACCGTCTAGGTAGAGTCAGGCCCTACTAAGTAATAGGCACCTTGGTAGTTATTCATGACAGTGAGTCTGTGTCCTGGTCACCAGCTCAAAGCTGCTGCCGGGCCCACAACATAGTCCACTGGCTAGAAAAACAAAAAACCGTTTTTGACAGATACGTTCACAAGTTTTCATCCACTTAACATAGACTCATTTATTTGGGTTTGGAAAAGTATGACTTTGTGGAATGTAATAATAATTACATTAAAAAGCTTCTACACACACACACAAACACACACATGCAAATGTAGTGCCAGTCACATTCTGTATTTTATGCAATGATGACAATTTACGGTCTATTGATGTTTTAATTATTCATTTAAAAAATATCTAGGTTCTTGCACCTACACGGGTAAGCAAAGAATAATCCTGTAGCTACATTCATGCATTCGACACATGTCCCGGAGGACGGTCTTAGCAGCCAGATTTCTTGCTGACTTGCTCCCAGAGGATTCGCTGGTGGATGGTCCCTTTCTTCCTCACATGCCCCCTCCCCAAAGACAGTGGCCCCCAGTGGAGAGAGCCCTGACCTAACGCTCCTGTCCCTACAAGCTCTGTTTATAAAACTCCCCCACCTCAGGCACAATCGCCACTCTAATCCAAGCCCCGAGAGGAAGGCATGAGACCTTGTGTGTGTGTCAAACGAATTGGCAGGATATATGGAGACATCGATGAACACCCCAGTTCAGGGACCGGCATCGCAGCTCCCCTGGCTCATCTGATTGCAGAGGCGGCTCATCCGATTCTAGACTCACCCATATTAAGTGACACCATATGTCTCTACCTTGTGTTCCAGGGTCTTCTCCCCTCTGTGGGAAAGGGTATCACCCTCAGAGGCAACCCTCATCCCATGCGAGATGGGAGCCAGTGGATAAATGACCCAGCCTTCTGCCCTTGTGGACACCTCTAGACACTTCTGGGAGACACTCTGTACCCTTCTGAGGAGGTCTCACTGGACTCGAGCCCTGTAGTCCTCAGCCCCCCCACACACACACACATA
The DNA here is from genome assembly GCF_014176215.1 of Rousettus aegyptiacus. NCBI lineage: Eukaryota > Metazoa > Chordata > Mammalia > Chiroptera > Pteropodidae > Rousettus > Rousettus aegyptiacus. The sequence continues at coordinate 38,037,223 of NW_023416288.1, read as the reverse complement.
CACACACACACACACACCCATAACACACCCTTGTATTGGCTTTTTCTCATTCCTGTCACACTCACTCCAACCCTCACTTGGGCTTCCTGTGATCCACACCCTCCACATAAGCTGCTGTATCCAAATCCTTGCCTCGGGCTTTGTTTGGAGGAATTCCAGCTATAACAAAGGCTACATCTGGCACGTAGTAGGCTCTCAACAGATGTAAAACCCTTGACCCCCTTCTTCCTCCCACTGTCAAAATGAGAACGCTGAGGCTCAGGGGCACTGAGTGACTTGCCCAAGACCACACAGCCTGCAACCAACCGACAGAGAATTCAAACTGAAGCTTCTATCCCGTGGTTTCTATCTCAAAAGCTGGCTTTTGCTCTGTCCTGAGCAAACCCATGAGGACCCCTAGTGGCTTGAACAGAATGGACATATAGGAATAGAAAGCAGTGGCTTTCGACAGTCCGACGCCATTCAGGAGACAGGTGTGAGGTCCAAGTCTGTGCCCTGATTCCTGGGAGAAGTTCAGCCTTGCAAGGTACAAACAGGCTTCAGGCAAGTCTCCATCAAGGGGACCGCGGGAGCCGCCTCCAAGGATGCCATTTCCCTTTCTCGGAGAGGAAAGACGAACGTCTTATTCCTAAGTTTCCAAGGAATGATATACTAGTTTGGATAACCATTACCGTATCTGCTAATTGCTTTACTTGCCTATTTCTGAAGTTAGGGAGACCCCTGTCCCCAAAATGAAGCATTAATGGGGGGAGGCAAGGGGCTGGGGGCATCAAACAGGGGTCCAACTGTATGGCTGCGGCTGAAGACCCGCCATCTCTTGTACTGGGGCGCCCTCTCGGCGGGCTGGGCACAGACGCCCACAGGCCTCCTACACCGCAGCAAATCCGAGACACCGGAGTCTCGTTCCCACGCCTTTCAGAAGCCCTTGCAGCCCACGGCGTCATTCCAGAGCTAGGTGGTAGGCCTCTCTGTCTTTGAGATGCTCACACCCTTCAGACCCCGGGAAGTCAGCCGTACCACTCCTCGTGTAAGACCCGCGTCCTACCACAACAAGGTTCCTTCACCGGGAGCGCCCTGCGGCCAGCTGTGCCATGCTCTCCTTCGGGGAAGCTTGGGTATGCAGAGCAGCTGTTCTGGGCAGCCTCCCTCAGGAGCTGCGGGAGGTTGCTCGGCAGCGAGTGAGCAGGTGGAGCAGATGGAGGGAGACACGGCAGAGGAGCACAAACCCAGGAGGAGAGATGCTGGGTGCTGGACCAGCCCGACGCAGGGGACGGGAGTCAGGGGAGGCTTTTCTTCATCTCTTTATCCGGGCTGGTAGAGTCTTCTTCTTCTTCACCTGCTTCTTACAGAAGGGATAGCCCAGGTGTCAGGAGTCCAGAATCTCCCTAAGTCCAGGATAATCGCCCCAAGTTTTCCTCCCCTAGAACTGCCTGCTTATAAAGCAAGACTGCTTATAGACAGATAACTTGAGAGAAGCATAAAACAAAATAAGCTAAGTGCAAAGGGCAGATACAAAACAGATTTTTTTCAGGGCTCCAACTGTGGTAGATATTATAAGCAGAACAGATCTCATATGGAAGACATTGACAAGGAATAAACACAGCCCCCAAAGCTCGCATTTCCAAGGATTTGCTTCTCTGAATGTGAGTGTTTAGGGGGAAGAAAAAAAAAATCACATTCTTATCAAACAATAGGCAGCAAAATCTCTCCCCCAAAATGGCAAAGGCAGATCAAACCTAGGTACGGGTTACCTGTATTTGCAAGATCTGCTTTAAAAATCCCATTTCAATTTGCTGTGGAAGCATGTGCTGCCCTAGCTTTCTAATCTATGTTGAACGCTCAAAGGTTAAAGAGACTTGGCTGAATTTGTCTTAAGATATATCCTTTGTTCTGATTCACTCATGTATTTGAATTTAATATTTTAAAGGACACTTCAAACAGACTTCACAAAGCCCTGTTACCATCAGGTCCATATTTATTATTTAATATTTAACTGGAGAGATTTGTCAAAACCCTTAAGAATTAATGGTTGCGAACTTGAGAAGTTAAAAGGTTTGAGGGGAAACCATTTGCTATCAACAGGGAGACCATGGTCCCCCTCCCTTGGGCTCGGCTCCTGAAGGCTGGGCCACCACTGTAATGGGGAGGAGGGGAGGGTGTTTAGTGACATGATGAGCCCATCTCTGCAGAAAGAGTAGGACGTGCGATCCCCTTGACATAAATATTCGAATGTGCTGAACTTCTGGACTGTAAAGCTCAGCTCGTGCCCTACTTGACAAGGCAAGGGAGAGTGAGAGCAAGACAGTTCGAAAGGAAGTTGGAGACGAGCTGTTATTTCAGGCTTTTTGTAAAGCAGGAGAGAGTCCCCAGGCATTGGAGCCCATACAGTCATACCGAAAGGCACCTCTGCCGGAGTAGGTCTTGGGCAAAAATGTTTTTTGATCTTCAGGATCCATGGCTGGCACCTATATTTTTATGATGCCCTATGTGAAGAAGAAAATCGGAAGCCTGAATGTCTACATAGAGGCTAACGGGTCATATCATAGAGATGGTGAACCGTGGAAATTACTGAATCATTCATTCTCTCAGGTATTTGTGTGTTATATATATAGACCAACAAGGCTATTGGGTGGAATTTGTCATAGCTCTCAATGTCTTTTACAATGAATCAATAATTTTGATTAACGGCCCCAATTATGCAAATTCCCTCAAAATAAAAATAAGTGAAGATGTCAGCTGCAGGCCAGAACATCATAGAACATATGCCAGATGCAACCCCAAACCGAGTCCAGACTGAGGGATGGAACACCCAGGCGGAGGCTTTTGTCTGCAAAAGGATGTGCTTTCCTAGGAAGACGGCGAATCCCCCGCGGAGCCTCGCAAACACTCCCAGGCTGGCAAGGTGGGTCACGGGAGTGAATCTCAGTTTCATGAATGACACCGCAGCAGGTAGCTTATGGGCCACGCTCCTCTCTCTTAACTTATGCTCGGCAGGTTGTGGCACACAATCCACCTGGATCAGCCATAAATGGCACCAGTGGAGACCACGGTGGCCGAGGGGCGTGTCCCACCTCTAATCTGGAGTAGCCGGGGCTTCTAGGCAATAGAGTAAGTGGCTCAGTATCAACAGACAGGCTACAGAAAGTGCGACTGGGACCGAAGAGGGGGACCATCCTGCTGCCCGAGCCTCGCATGGCGGGCCAGGTACTAAGTGTGACAGGAGAAGAAAACTCCAGAACACAAATCGCGTCTGGCTGTATTCCCTACTCTCTGGTCTCAGGCATCTGGAACCTTTATCTGCCAAGCTAAAACCGTATAAAATATAAGCTGTTTTCATTTTTTTTTATTTATTTTTCGGTCTGGAACTAAAATGCATGTGAATAGAGATCTATAAAATTGCCAGCAAAGCCATCACAATACTTTAAAAAAATAAATAAACATCTCTCTCTGCTCCTACCCCCAAAGGTGAACATTCACCAAACACAGGAAAAGATTCACTTGACCAAAAGACGCGGCAGAGTCAAATTCCCAAAACAACATAGATTCGTGACGAGAAACTTTCTAAAGATGCAAGTTTGAAATTGCATATTTAGTATATATATGAGAACACATCATGTTGCGAATTCAACATATATCAAAGCTGCATCTCTGCAAAGGGGAAACTTGCTTCCGGGAGAGGATGCTTTCAGGCGAAAAACAAGATTTTCAAATGTAAAAAGGCCAGTGAAATGGTGAATAGCGGAATAGAGAGCGCAGAAAACTGACTCCATGAACTGGAAGACCAGCTTCAGCACTTCTCCCAGAACTCGGGGTAAGACAATAAATATAGAGCAAGGGATAAGCAGACAGTTAAGTGACGTAACGATAGATCAACAAGACGCAATATGAGTAAGAAAATAGCATCACGCACAGGAGACGTAATGATCAAAGATAGAAATAACAACAGAAAGATTCCGATGATGAAAAAAAATGCTAGATGAACGTGCCATTTATGTTTGAAGACAAGAGAAAGAAATTTTCCTGATATGCAAGGACTAAAAATGTTTATCGCCCACCTACTCTTTATGAAAAATGTCCTCAAAAAAATTTTCAGTTCACTGAGAAAGGTATCAAAATAAAGAATCGAAATATATGTAAAATATTTTTAAAAATGGCATCGAGCAATGAAAGCAGTCAAGTTCAGAGTTAATAGCTAAATGATTGCTAGTATGATTATAAACCATGCAAATGTCAAAGATAATTCTTGAAAAAGGAGTTACGAATTGTATTTCGAGAAATGAATTTAAGACCCTCCCCCAAATTATTTAAATATCAACTGAGAATAAGACATAGAAGATAATGAAAGCAAAAATATCTACTCTCATTGTTAAGTGGAGATAAAGAAATTAGCAGAAATTGATGAAACCCTTAAGCTGATAGAGTTAAATATTTTGAATAAAATAATGACTCCTACAGAACAATGTGTAAAATTTTCAACAAACTAGTGGAAAAAGATGTAAGAAACAAAGATAACTAAGGAAAAGGAAAAACCAAAAACATAAAATAGGATGACATAATTATAAAAGAGATTGAGTCAAAACAATTCAAAATGTCTCATAACATGGGACCAGTTGAACAAATTGTGGATTATCTTTTCTCCAAACTGAATACTCTGCAACCATAAATTTGATGTTGTGCATTTTGAAAAAAAATTAAAAAGAACTGATAAGCGACAAACATGTACACACACACGTACTCACACAAACGGTATGCAGAAGTTGACTCTACTTTGTTAAACAGATACCAGGCGGTACTCAGAGTATTTCTTAACCTGAACAGCACTGACTCTGACCAAGCAGAATGAGCCCAAAACGATTGGTCTGGCTACAACATCCATGCAAAGCCCAGGAAGGACAGGGACATGTCTGCAGAGAAGTGTGACTATATGTGGACACCAGCGACTCTAGCTGTAGCTACAGATAACAGTCTGGAAGGGTATAGTCCTAAATGGTTATAGCAGTCTCTTTGCATTGTAAGATTAAGAATGATTTTATTTTTCTTTATGCTAAAACATGGCTATAAAATATGTTTTAAAAGGGCATAGATTTTAAATTGCTTTTTCTGAAAATCTAATGCATTCCTGTTCACACAGTGACACATGTTTTCAGAACAAGAGGCTACAGCGTGGGTGTACAGGACACAAAGTTACTTACGATAAGCCAATTGGTCATTTTGGGAGGCAAAATAGTCAACCTCAACTCATTAGCATCATCTTTTAAGTACAGCTGATTGCCAAGAAATGTGAGACCAAACACAAAAATAAAACTCAATAATTTCTTATCTAACACATGGGTTAGGAGAAATAATCTATGAAAAAGAACTTTTTTCCTAGGAAAATCTGACTCAAATATGCGACCCATCTAGTACATGGCACAGGGTTTTAATTTAATTATGTGATGATGTGAAGAGACACATTTTCTTTTCTTCTTTTCGTTTCACTTTCATGAAGCGTTAATTAATAACATTTATTTTTTTTTCTTTTAGATGCATTTCTGAAGGTTCGGGCCTCCAGATTTTGAGTCACATCCTTTCGTCTTCTTAACACGTGCACCCCTTTTCCCTTTTGTCAGTCTAATTATGATCTGAGGCAGTGAGCGCTCCAGGCTCCCGCGTTAAATCACCGGCCCAGCTCTTCCCTTTGGACCCCGTGACACAGCCTCGTGCCCTGCGGAGAGGAAGGGCAAGATTCTCCCATACACCTGAACCCACCATAGTGCCTCACGGGGCTTTCCCGAGGCTGTCCCGAGACCAGCACGCTGGAGGGTCCTGCTGAAGGATCGATGTTATCTGGCGCAAGCCACGGAATGTTCGGAAGATGTTTATTTTGTTTCATCTTTGAAAAAAGTAATCTGCAGATTGTGTTCACACCAAAATAGACAATAAGAGAAGTGTGAGGCGTTGGGGAAGATGGGGGCCGTCCCAAGCACGGGACCTACGCTTTTGGATCTACCAGTCAATCGACAACATTTATGGTGTACATACTGTTGGGCACCATCGTCCTTGCTAACAGGAGATAGATATAAAAAGAAATTAGTTGTTTATAGTTTATCGACATATATGAAATATCAGGAAAGGGAAAAGGCATTTCAGAGAGGGGATCAGATCGGTTTCAGGCAAGTTCTGCTGGGGAAGAACAGATCATCTGAGAATGGCTTTTAAGAGCTCTGTAAGTGACTTGAAACATGGCACTACAAAGCACCCCACCTGTCAGTCTCCTATGAGTGGCGGTGGAAACTTGGGGGAGGGATTGAGCTCACTCGGGGAGGAACGTTTAAGGAGAAATGAGAGGTGAGATGAAGTAGGAGCCCCGGAATCAACAACTGTGTGGAGAGGAAAGACCGGCCAGGTGAGGCGCCCTGCTCTGCGCGCGCCATAAGCCAGAGCGGCAGGTGGCATTCGTGCGGGCTCCGGGCTAGTCAAACGCTTGGCTCCTGCGTTCGGCTGCCTCTTCCCCTGGCACCTCTCCGGGTCTGGACCTTGGTCGCATCTCCGCCTTCTGTGCCCTCCATCCTATCAGTCACCTACCCCGGCTCCTTCATGCTCCTTTTCCCCACCCCCGCTTCTCTTCACTCATCAGCCCCTCGTTTATCTCCTTGGTTCGTATTTTCCTTCCCCATCACTCGGGCTTCTTTCGTTTTCCTGCCCTGCACCTCGGGGCCTAGACTGACAGGGGGGAAGGGAGTTAATGCCGGCCTGATTTTTGTTAGATGCATTCCATGTACAGAAAGTTCTGAAGCTTTAGAAAACCTTGGAAAACACTTGTAAAATATCCCTGTGAGATGAAACCGTGTGAAGGCTTAGCACAAGAGGCCTCCATGGCACGACCCGCCCCTCCCGTGCCCCAGGCACGAAACAGCGCAGAAAAAGCAAAATGGGTTCTTTACGATGCGGTAACCCCTTACACGGCGCCTTCACAAGTGCAGGACGCTTTGGGCTCAAAATAATGCATGAGGTGTTGAAAATGAAAGGATCATGTCCACCCTGAGAATAACGGTAACAAATAGCAACACTGAACACTTTTCACCAATGATTTCATGTACTCTTCTCAAGCGCACATGAGAAAGGGAACACTGTTACTCCTACTTTGTAGATGAGAAAACTGAGGAATAGAGACTTTGAGCACTTGCTAGAGCAAGGATGTTGGGGAGAGGTGTCATGTAGGAGAATGAATTGGTGCATCCTTTGCAGAGGAGAGTTTAGTAATGATTCAGAATTAAAAATTGTGTTCTTTGATCCAGCAATTCTATCTCTAGGTATCTACAGATCTACCTCCACGTGGATGAAATGTTGGATGTACACGAGTATTAATTGCAGCATTATTTATAGTGACTGAAAATTGAAAACAACTGATGCCATCAATTGGTGGCCAATGCACGTAAATTGTCACACTGTCATACAATGGAAAACACCCAGGCTTAAAAAGTATGAGGTCGCTTATATGTATCAATAACTTAACAGTACGATTCAGAAGGTATTACGGTATGCTATCATTCATTCATGTATGGGGAAATATGCGCACACACAAATACGGTGGCCGTCTCTGGAAAGATACACAGGAGTGAGTCGTTCTCACTGGCAAGGTGACTGAAAGTCTAAGGGCCATAGACGGAGCCTCGCTTTTTATGAAATAGTTCGTATACTTTTGAATTTTGGACCATGTGTTTGTGTCCTGTATTCCTTTTTCAAAAAACCAAAAGTAAAGGATTTTTACAAATAATAAAAAATAAAGGCCTAGAGTCAAGTAGAGAGAGTAGCTGGGGACGAGGACTGGGTGTCGAGCGCCTGCCTGGAAAGCTTCGGCAGCCATCACGGTGCTCTTGGTGAACTCATCACGCCTGTCCTCACCACGGAAAAACTGGCTTCCTGAGGTTAGGTGGTCTGCCCGAGGTTACCAGTAAACGGGTAAGCCAGGGCTTGAATGCAAGTCGACCAGCTGTAATAAGAGTAGTTTCCTCTTTATTGCTGGATCATCAAATGCCACATGGAGAAGGCACAATAGAGAGGAAAGAGCATGAGAATTAAAATTTCTTGGTGAGAAGAAGGAAATGAAGGGACATTTGGCGTACGAGGGTCTAAATCATAGCCACTATGGATTCCTTCTCTCCTGTCACTGAGTATTGCTTGGTGCCTACCCTGTATGGGACAGTACATGAACAAGTTATTGTCGCCTTAACTAGATGTGAGGTCCTTGAAGGCTGCAGCCCTTCATTCGTTCAGCAAATACCCATGAATGTTCCATTCAGGTGGATATCTGAGAACTCAGAGGTAAATCAGATATAACCTCCTAATCTCAAAGAATTCACGGTCTAATTAATGGGGAGAGAACTTTTGGGTGTGTCGCTTAGACGGCACTCTCTCCCCCAAAGCGGATAGCCTGTAAACATAGTAGGTCTCCGTAGGAATTTGTGAGCTAAATCCGAGTGCATCACTCTTCCATGTGTGAAAGACCGTTTCCTGCCCCACCAGCTCCTTCTCTCCTCCCTCATCCTGACTCCCTCCCCCACGATACCGTCCTCCCACGCCTCTCTAAACCCGAATGATAAAACTTTTCGTTCTAGGGCATGGAAAGCAAGATGATAACTTCAACCTAAAACGACAACAACAACAACAACGAAAACCCCGAAAACGCTGGATCCCACGTCACAGCATTTCAGCAAAGAAACACGACTCCCTCTCCATACTCCCGTTTTATTTATAAGTGTTTTGCTGCAAAGTGGGTGAACTGCTGAGCACCATGTCACAGCCTGCAGCACAGCAAACTGGCTTTTTCTGAAGCTCATAATGTGATAATTAAATTGCTAACAGGCACCTTAGTGTTGGCATTTGCTGAAGATGTGAAAGCCCTCTCGCAATTGTACCTTTCTGGAGGGGTCTCGTCAGTGGAAGCACAGCGATCAACTCGGAGTGTCTTTTATATATATATATATTATTTTTTTTTTTCCATGAGTACATTAAATTTTTATGTGGAGTGAAATGGGACAGGACTTGTTTCCTTTCCACTGCACAATGATTTATTACCCAAAAAAGACCGCAGAACTAATTAGCAGAGTAATTAATTAATATAAATTTGCATATTTGCATTTGCAATTAGTGCAGCCGACTGATTAGTCTGAAAATGAGAAGTTTGACTCATTAGATGCTAGTGTCTGCTGGACCAGAAAGCGGCTGCCAGATGAGGCGGAAAAGGGTGAAATAAGCATGTGTGTTTCTTTTGTTAGAAGAATGGAGAATATGCTCAGATATCTGGGGCCGGGCATCAGGGTTCGCAATCTAAAAAAAAAATAAATAATAAATGATTTGCTTCCATTTCTGCTACTCAATGTTCCTTGCCCTTTTGCCTACAGCAAGTTATTCCAGCCAACCCCGGGAGCCATCGACCCTCAGACACAGCTCCTTCTATTCCCCACAGGCAGAGGGGTCTCTGTAATTTGTGGGCAAGCAGAAAATCTGTCCTGGTTTGATGTCCCAGGAATTTGACTTCTGCACCCAATTCAGTGGTTCTGTCAAAACAGTTCTCTAGTGCTGATGAGGGTCCTCAGGGGACTCGTGAGTAGGCTACCGTCCCTTCAGGGGCTTCTCCTGATTGCACTCCCTTTGTTCCTCCAGCTGAGAGCTGAGCTCAAAGCTCTCAGATCTAGTTGACTGAGTGAATCCATTTCTGCAGAATGACATGGGGCAAATAAAGGATAAACATATACACAGATGCGCAGACACATAGACATCAAATAATAGACCTTAGGCACCCGTGGTAAAATGAGGGATTTGCTCATAATTTTCCAAGGAAATTGGGGAAACACAGTGAGTGAGAAATAGTATCTTGATTTGACTTTACTAAATCTATTTTCAGGTGAGGATTCACATTGCAATAGGAAATAGCCTGACCTAGTGTGAATACTTTCTTAGTAACAAGGGATACATTGAGTCGGCAGTCAAACCAAAAGGGAAGTAAAATTATTTCATTTGTTTTCTTAACATTCTAAAAATGAAATAAATTGTATGTACTTTGTCTGACGTTCGTGCAGCTTTTACCGATGCCAAAAGAAATTTCTAAAAATATGTTATATTGGCTCAATCCTATAAATTCCCTGTAGATGAAAAATTACCACTGAGGTTTGTTAATTTATGCAATAACTTTCTAAACCACACAATTAGTTGTGTTATGAGTCCTGTTCCCCCGCGCTGGAGAGGTTCTAGAAGGAAAATGTACCCGAATCTTATGTCAGAATGGTACTTTGATTCATCCCATTCTTTGCTTTTACATATTTTCCAGGTTCAAATAATATCAGATGCCTCCCATCACCACCAAACCCAAAGCCAAAGCTACTCCATTGCACATTCAAGGGGTGATGACCCCATAGGGCCTACTTGTCCTTCAAACCTCACTCACCTCTCTCCACTGTGCCCACAGACCAAGGCTTGCTCCATCTTTTGTCCTTTAAAAGCACCTTGTTCTTGACTCTGACACAGTGCTCACCAGGCAGTATCATAACCATTTCTTTATTTCCTTCACCTCACTTCCTAGAGTGAGAACTTTGTTGACATAGCTATCATCTATGTGCTTCTCCGTAACCTAGCACACTACCTGATAACTGGTAGATCAGAAATAAATGTTTGTTAAATCACTGCACGGATGCATTAATGAAGGCATTTATGGTTTGATTATAGAATCATTTGCCTACAAGAGGGGGGTGGGGAAAGCAGCTACAAAACAGATGCAAGGAAATGAGTAACTTGAAACACAGTCGAAGAAAAGAAAAAAGAAAGGCGAACAGTGGATCAGTATAGTCCCCAGTGAAATTTTTACGCGAGGCCTGCACTTCTCGGATTTTCCCTCTTTTGATGCTTAAAGAATCCTGACACTTAATTCTTTAGCATTAAAAAAAAAAAAAAATTACTTATTCTTTACACACACATAGTTTAAAAATAGAACTTAACCAAGTAGCCTGAATATTATTTTTCACCTTAACCTGAAGCTAACATTAAACTAGTAGTCCTGAAAGGATTAAAAACAAATGTTGTAAAAATTTAGTGGCAAGGTAAAACAAACTGAATGTAGTATTTGAATCCACAATGAAGGGAAACAAATCTGTTTGGATGAATTGTTCAGACACTGGTTGGTTTGCTGGCTGGCTGGCTGGTTGGTTGGTTGGTTTTACTGTCACATATATGGTCTTTCCTAGTAGAGTCCAATCGGGTCTTCAGCAACAGGGTTCCCAGGAGAGGCATCCAATCAATGGCTATGATATGGGTGGCACTTGATCTAGAACTGGAATTTGATAAGACCACCTGGAACTTAACTTAGAAGCCACCATATTGCCTGAGAAACACTTGGCACAATTTCCGAGTTATAACCCTTCTTTCCCCCTCCAAAATTTTATTTTTATACAACTATTATACTGTATTTAATCTGTCACTTATATATATACATGTTGGTCTGTCTGTTTTAAATTTATTCTCCACATTCCTACAAGAAGATTTGAGGTAGCAATTGAGTTGAATATTTTTATATCCTTTGTAAAGCAATTCACCATCTAAAAAGATTCCTTGTTTCCTAACAGTGCCATAATACATATGATGAAATATATCTTTATATTTGTTTTCTATAAATGACAGGGTTTATTTTCTGGAAATGAGTCACAGATATATTGAGAGGATACCAGCAACGATAATGGATAGCAATACCTTCTGTCTTTATCACGGGAATAGAGAGAAAATAAAGTCATATCTCAGAAAAAGTACGGTAAGAATAGCTATAATTGTCCATTCCATATTTGCTTGTGGAGAAAACGAGAAGCAATTTTTATACGAGTCTGAAAACATAAATTAGGACTTGCTTATCCATTTAGTCATCTCCAAAGGAGACGTGAAAAGATGGAGCTCGCGCGCCCTACCATCCAAACATGGCGCTTCCCTTCGCACCAAGACTTTGCTTTCGTTTCCATGCTGTGTTTTTGATCTCCCATTCAAACAGTGACCGGAAATAACAGCGCTTTAATGGGTGAGGTTTGCTTCTCATATTTAGCAAGTTACAACCCAAAAGGGATGCACAGCTCGGATAACAGCAGAAACTTTTTGTGCGCCGGTAACTTTAACACCGATTTTTTTTTTTTTTTTAAAGAATCATTCCAGATCATTAGTCCATTAGGTGAATTAAACATTTTGGCTATTTCAGTAAAACCCATTGCAGGCTTTGAACATTTTTGTGGAAAGGGAGGCGCTCATGCCCCTCGCAGAGCCCCGGTCTTCAGTAATTGCTCTTCTCTGTGGTTTTCGCCTCCCTGACATACTCACTGATGGGCAGGACCCGCCTGACTACGGACCTTTAGCATTTAAAACAGTATTTTGTGAATTCATCCTGTCTCTATCTTTCACAAACTATAAGGTTTAATAGCGATTAACACTAGACCACAGCACTTTCAAATTAACGATAGCCCTGCCAGTTCTAATTGGTATTCTAATTAGCCCAATGGATTCAACTAATTAAGAGCATTAAACTTTTTAACAAAGGCTATCTTGCTTTGTGTGTTGTAAAATGGAATTTAAGAGGGTGAAGATGGTGGGGGGAACCGGGGATGGAGGGTAAGAACAAGCCATGGATTTCCATCTCAGACCCGGGGAGGCAGCCGGGGAGTTTGGAGAGCAGAGGGAACCCCTGAGGCCGGCTCGTGGGGCAGCCTGTGCCTTCTAGAAGGACAGAAACAGCCTCACGCAGCGAGGCGACCCTCCCATCTGGACACCTACTGAGAATGCTTTCATAAGTGGTACTAAGGACAAGCCAGGTCCGCGCTGGTTCACAGTGAAGTGGGACCACGTGCCCGGCGCCCTTCGGCTTTGTACACACTGCGACCTTTGTTACAATAGAGGAGGTTGGGGCTTTGCAATCCAGTCTCTGCAGTTTCAAAATGTGTTCAATTGAAATCCATTTTCAAGACAACTCCGCTCTAGTAAGCTTGGCAATGGGGCAGGAAGCACAGTGCTGGCTGTAGCGGGGGCCTGGACAGCTTTACAGTGAAAATGAAAAAATACGGTGTCAGACTTGACGCCCTTCTTTCTCTCACATTCCATACTCAATCCATCGGAAGATTCTGTGGGTTCTTCCACCAAAATAGATCCCAATTCCGGAGACTTCTCTCACTTCCTACGTGGAACCCCGCTTACCCAAGCCACCAGAGGCACGCATGCTCAGAATTGAACAACTACATTTGCATGAGCTGAGGGGTGAGTGCCTCCTCAGTCCGGAACCCCGGGGGCCTCCCCACAATCGGGAACCCTGCATCCACCATCATCTCTCACCTCCACACCTGCAGCAGCCTCATGACTGGCCCCACGTGAAACGCATCACTGACTTTTTATATTATGTGCGTATTGAAATGGTAATATTTCGGTTATATTGGGGGAAGTCAAATATAGTACTAAAATTAAATTTACTTATTTCTTCTTGACTATTTTTTTTTTTTTTACTACGGATACCAGAAAATGTTAAATTACATATGTGGCTCACATTATATTTCTATTAGAAAGCGCAGTTCACCATCTGCTTTTATACAGGCCAAAAACTAAGAATGATTTTGTCTTTTTAAATAGTTGAAAAAGACAAAAAAAAAAAAAAGAACCAATATTTCGTGACAGTGAAAAAAACTGTATGAAATTTTAATTTCAGTGTTTATAAATAAAGTTTTATTAGCACACAGCCACACTCATTTGTTTATATATTAGTCTATGGCCGCTTTCACATTGCGATAGCAAAAGAGATCTTATGACCTGCAAAGCCTTTAAATATTCACTGTCTTGGCTTTTAGAGAAAAAGTTTACTCACCCTGTTTTATAGAATTGATTCAGTTGCTACTGAGTTTTGATACATGTTCTAAAGGAAAGTAAACTCAGAGAGCTAGTTACATAATTGGCCCCTAACATACACACACAGAGCTACAAGCCAGGCACAAGGATACAAATTTAAAAAAAGGCACAGGTCCTTTTGAGGATTTTGTGACAATTAGACAGTGAAATGAAGCATCCAATAGAAGCTAGCACTTAGTCAGCACATAAATGCCCTTTCCCCAAATAAACAGCCTCCTAAGAGGCTTATCGCAGTCCAGGAGAGGAGACAGACTGGTGATGAGGCAGTTACAGTTCCTCCTGGTGATCTTAGAAGTGCGGGTACTGATAAGGAGACATTTGACAAAGTCTGGGGAAAGGTACAGATGACCCTTCAGACTGATCTGGTGGGACCGAGAAGTCACTTTTGCAATACACCCATCACTCCCTCATCTCCACTTCTGAAATCTCTGTGCATGATTTTTGTCTGTAGTCTTAGTGGTAAGTGACAGAAACTCAAACCGGAAATTTTTTAAGAGTGAATTTATTGTTCCTACACTAAAATCCTGGGGTAGACATGGCTTGATCCAGGGTCTCAAAAATGCTATCAGGAACCTATCCGAAATATGAGGAAATGGCTCTTGGCACTTAGAAACAAGATGGCCACTACAATAAAGTACGAATTCAAAACAATAAACCAACCGTGGTCTAGAAACTTAAGAAAATAACTAAACCTGTGATTTGCTAAATAAGAACATCCCCTTTTGCACCATTCACAAGTTGTGATTAATCAAGTAATTGTCTCAATATTGAGAAAGGAAACCACGTATCGCAGATAAATTATCAGATAAAATATGTTTGGCCACAGCTTTTTTTTTTCCTTAGGAATTTGCCTCCTTTGAAACAAACATTCATATGAAATAAGTGTAAATCTACTGACAACAATAGATTAATCTTATATTTTTTCATTTCCATTTGAAACCTTTTAAAGAATAATTCTAGATTTTTATGCTGGTTATTTCCAAGAAATCATACTTATTCATTGGTGTATGTATATGTTTCTAGGTATATATGTTTGTATAAACAGACATAAATGAAGAAAATATTCCTTTTTTGAAACATTTTTTTAAAGTAAATAATAATAGAGAACAATTTTTTCATCTTTTTCTAGGCAGGAGTAAGGTGAAGTGAGTGAGGCACTCACCTCAGCACATAATTTAGGGGGTGCACCGGTAATGGACAAAGTGTTTGTGTCCCCTAAAATCCATACATTGAAGCCCCACCTCCCAGTGTGATAGTATTTGGAGCTGGATCTCTTCTGGAGGTAAATAGGGTTAGATTAGTTCATAAGGGTGTGGCCTTCATAATGGAATTAATGGATTTATAAGAAGAAATATCTCTCTCCCTCTGTCTGTTCGCCTGCCCTCCTCTCTCTCTCTCTCTCTCTCTCTCTCTCTCTCTCGCTTGCTTTCGCTTCTTCCTATCCTCCAACCTCTCATGTGAGGATGCAGCAAGAAGGCGGTTGTCTGCAAGTCAGTAAGACAGCCCTCCCTCACCAAAAACCAAATTTACTAGCCTGTTGATTTTGGAATTCCAGCCTCCAGACTGTGAGAAGGAGCTTTCTGTTGTTTAAGCCACTCAGTCTAGGGTATTTTGTTATAACAGCCTAAGAAGACTAAGACAGCACCCAAATCAAGATAAATAATATTTTAATACAATGTTTTTAAAATTCAAAATTAATGTGAAAATCTACGATGAGCGACGTATCAAAACGTTATATCTTCTGGGACCAAATCTATTGACCTTGCTTCTACTTGTGACTACTTAGTATCTGGAGACAGTCCTGATTATTTGCCTGGAACGACTCCTTCTGGGTTTTCTGGGGGAGAACTCTCAGCATCTTGGCACCGAGGGTGGCGCTTTGTTTAGCAGGGGTGACTTCATGGATGTGCCACCTGTGCGCCGCAAGAGGACCCCGAGTCCAGAAAGGCCTCGTGCTTGGTTTAATAGACTTGCTGTCACTGTCGTGCAATTATTAATAGTTTCTGAACAAGAGACCCTGCATCTTAATTTTTTTCTGGGCCCCCCAAATTATGTAACTGGCCTTGTACACTCACTTTAGGGGCCTTTCATTCAATACTAAGGTAAAAGCCACAATATACAGACCCTGAACAGCAGCTCTGACTAAACTCCCCAGTAGAGGAGTAAAGGGAGACTGTAGAGGAATTGGACTGGAAGAGAAAGGTGAGCTTCCCTTTGCTGTGTATTCCCCACTGCAGAAGCAACTGGGAGAGAACGAGAAGACGTAAGGAAAGTAAGTGAAGCGGGTTCAAAATATCCATCACACTCATTATAATACAGACGTGCTGGCCCTTGGCGGGGTACTGAGTGTGTTCCATCGGAAATTTCAGTCCTGTGAGAAGCTCCAGAAAGAGAGGGAACCACTCCGTGGTCTACCATGCCCTGTTCTTGGACAGCCATGATGTGTGTTAGCACATGGAAGAATCCAGGAGGACCTGCCGTAAAGAAAGCAAACACCTTTGGACCGCACAACTTTTTTTTTTTTTTAAGTGATTCTCGTTACTAGTCTACAGAGTGCTCTTTTACAAACACTTTATGAGTGCACGGAATATTAATTAGCAAGTACGCTTTATGAGAGAAAAGCAACTTGGTTCCAAGAATGAAGGAAGCGTACAGAGCTGCCAGGTAAAATAAAGGATGCCCGGTTAAATTTGAATTTCAGATAGACAATGAGTACTTTTAGTATAAGTTGAACTACATATAAATATGTCTGAAGTTAAAATTTGGGCATACTGCATTTTTATTTGCTAAATCTGGCAATCTCAGTAGTATGCCCATTCTGCCATGTCCCCAAACCAGGTGTGTTTCATATGGAGAGTGGGTGGCTTATGAAAACTGGAAGTTGGAGGAAGTAGAAGAGGTAGACACTTCCAGAAATTATTCCTACGGTCCTTGTAGGTTAGTGGGTAACTCCCAAAGCATAGTGATTCTCAACCATGTGGAAGTTTAAAAACATGCTGTCGACCGGGCCCTATCTCCAATGACAGGTAGACTGATCCATCAGGCACACCACAGATTATATTTTACTCGTATCAACACGATCATCAAATAAAATTTTCCTTCTTTTCATGATTCGTTAGGGAGGGCAAAGCCCACGAAAGTGAAGTGTTCAGGGCTCACCGAAGTCACAGTTTCGTGCGGCCCACAGCTTCTGAATTAAAGGCTACACCACCTCATCTTTACAGCCTTCACTTTTCATTTAGTTATGACTAGAATTCCCATGGAAAATAAAAATTAAAAAAAAGTTCTCCAGCCTCCTGAGTTATAGCTGAAAACCAAACACTCAAAGACCTTAAGAGTAACATTTTAGAATTTCCTTTTCAAACTGTTCTTTCTTATTGTAGGAAAAAAAAAAACATAAGTTCCCAGGTAAGAATGTTAACTTCATCAAAATTTTCATTGGGTGATTATCTTTTTATGGCCATTAGCACTAATAATGTCTAGGGTCATTTCAGACCTAAGAGAGTCAGACTTCTACGGAGTCTTATGAAATGACTCATTTCCCACTATTTTAGGGACATGTCTACAGGAGTCTAAGTGCCCCTAATGACCAGGAGCCCCTCAAGGGCAGGCACTATGCTGTATTTGTTGACCATGCTGGACAGTCAATAACTGTAGCCATTAATGCATGTCATCTTTAGGTGTCCTGTCTGGTCTTTGATTCCAAGTGCATAACACATTCACTTATTTCTATCCCATTTTCTCCACCAATTCTCTTAGCCCCCTCCTAACACGGATTGTTTGTAAGAGAGATACTAATCTGGAAGTATTTTTGCTTTGGAGAACAGAGGATTGCCATTAATATTGTGGGTTTTCCATTCCTTATCAGTCCGCCAAACGTATGTGCTGCCTCGGCAGCCAAATAACCAGCAGGGCCAGATGGATCATGGTGGAGTATGGTCCCTTCCTCTTCTCTCTCTCTCTCTCTCTCTCTCTCTCTCTCTCTCTCTCTCTCTCTCTCCTATGTCGACCATCTCCAAAAAGAAGTATCAGTGGAAAAAGTAGAGCTAGTGTACTGCAACTTATCATTGCCACTAACAAGCCAAACTTACATCCTGTGAATGGCTCCAAATCCAGCTGGGCAATGCTTACTCTTTGAATCAAAAGGATAATGACACACTTCCTCCAGAAAATGACACCAGCCAGTAACGGAATCCAAAGAAAGCCCCGTGCCACAATCTTAGACTGGATCTCGTACTGGGATCGGTGGCCAAAATAAACTGCAAACTGCTCAGTGGAAAAGCAGCTCTAGATTTTGAAAGAAATAATTGGTCCTGGAGCCATCTTTTGGAATAAAAAGCCAGGAAGGAGATAGCTGATTTCCATTTTCACACGCAGACTGTATAAAATTATGGATCATTATTGCCACTCCGAAGCTGCTTGCTTTCCAAAGGATTTTTGCTGCTTAAGGAATTATATAATCGACCGTCTAAGTTATGGTATGTGAGGCGTGAAGCTCTTTGTCACTGACTTATTACCTCATCGCTTAGCCATGGTGTTAATGAAGCAGGGATCACCGCTTTGATTGACAGGCCGGCCTCATTGCTCTCAGGTGGAGTGCTGCCAAATGTGTTGTAACTGCAATTGATAGATTCGACCCTGCTATCAATATTTATTGAATCCCTACTATGTACAAGTCAGTGTGTTGTGCGACTTAGAGACAGCGAAACAGGAAGAAACAGACAGAAATCCGAGATCGTTTTTGTCTTCACCATCTAATGGGGAAGACAGATGCATTCACAAATAGCTACACTACAAAGCGAATTATGCTAAGCACAATAATAGAAGCACAAAGTGTAGTGGGAAATCAGAAGACAAAGATTAATTCCAACCCATGAGGATGTGAATGGATCGCCATGAATTTATCACACCCCGGGGACAACAACTTACCATATATGCTATAATAACAGTGGGTTAGGGTTGCTATTTTAAAACACAAATGAAAAATATATTGTAATTAGATGAGATTTGCCAGCCAAACAGAGCAAACCAACCAGAAGTCTAAAATGCAAAGAAACAAATAATGATTTGGGCTTTTTCATTTTGTGTGGGATTAGTTGGCTGCTTTTTTTTCATTGCTATAGATGTGAACCATGATTATTTTGAATGTGATCTAGGGGTTATGAGATCTACCTACATATGGCAGATCCCAGGACAAATCCTTGCATTCCCTGAGGTGGGATTGGGTCCCGTGTGTATGTATTTGAATCCGTGGCATTAGCAAGGTTAGCCTTTCAACCTAATGCTTTTGTTTCCAAAGTCATCTCGCAGGATTCTATCCACAAGCTTGTAAACATTAGGACTAAAAATATGAGTTCTGTCTGTTTATCTTCTGAGAGTGCAGTGTGTATTCATTCTCGCAAAGCCACTATGAGATTCCAGGTAGGTTTGAGACCAAGAGCAAAGGCTTCAGTGTTTCTCTAGGACAGAAATGGAGCAGACACGGTAAAGAAGTTCACGGTCCTGAAGGATCTGCAGCCTGGTTCAACCTTCACTCAAAAGTTATTTGACCTTAAGATGTTGCCATATTTCCTGGCCCAAAGTGCTGAAAGTCTACAATATTTTCAGAATAATTGGTTTCATCAACATTACGACATGTGCTCTCCATCTGCACCCCAAATGTCTAAATGACCAGAGGACATTGCCACAGACATGAGCCTTTCCCTCAAAGATTATTGAGAAATTAATACAAATGCCTTATACTCGATTCTCGCCACCCTAATTGTTATTTGAAAAGAATCTGTCAAATAATAATGCAATTTTACTATGTGTCAGGTACCGTTCTAGTCTTGTACATCCAATCTATGAAGCC
The DNA here is from genome assembly GCF_014176215.1 of Rousettus aegyptiacus. Lineage (NCBI taxonomy): Eukaryota > Metazoa > Chordata > Mammalia > Chiroptera > Pteropodidae > Rousettus > Rousettus aegyptiacus. The sequence goes on along the minus strand of NW_023416288.1, from coordinate 38,017,476 downwards.
AGAATATCCTTGTCCCCAGGTGACAGACGGAAAAGCTGACGCATAGAACCTTGCTCAGAGTCAACCACAGCAAGTGGTAGGACCAGGAGGTCTGGCTCCAGACACCATTCTTTCACTGCTATGCCGGTCTGCTTATGTATATGATTCTCATATAGCTGTTGCAGCAATTACATAGCATGAGCAGAAAAGCTGGCACAAAGAAAGTATTCAAAAATATTCATCGATATTAGCATTGATCAAATATTAGTCTTCGTAATTTAGCCATTGTGTTTTAAAGCTTAAAGTACAGCGAAAGGACTCTTTAACTGCAAGTATTCTGAAATACATTCTTGACAAAACTACTGCATAATCTTAAACTCGTACTACTTTCCTAAAGGATGTCGATAAACTAAGTGGATATTTATTTCGTTTGATACTCTGCAGTGTAGTCTGTCCCTCGTGCATCTCAATTGTTAGTTTTATTTCCTCAACAGGACTGTAGATTTTTAAAGGGAAGGATTATGTCTTCCACTCCCTTTCTCCAACATCACAGTGTCTTGATACCTAGGAATCATCCAGTGAATATTTGTAGATCAGAACTCCATATCCTTCTCAGTAAGAAGATGTGAGTCCATAGCTTTGAGGTAATGTTATTGGTTTTGTGTAATAATTAGAAAATGTATGCCCATCATGTAGGTAATTAGTAAATATTCTAAATATTCTATTCTAAAGTTCTCTTAAAATCATATATACGGAATACATGTATGCATTTCTGTTGGATATACAGCTAGGGATGGGATCCACTGAATATATAGATGTTCATGAAATTATATGTACTAGAATAGCACTACTTATAATAGTTCAGAACTGGAAACTATCCTAACACGTGTCCTCAATAGAAAGAAGAAACAAAATGTGGTATGGTCATACAACTGAGGACTCCGCAGCAATGAGAGTGGACCATCTACAATTACGTGCAACGCCTTTTATACAATGTACAAAATAAACAATCAATGCTGTTAGAAGTCAGGATGGGGGTTTCCATTGGGGAGAGGGGGTTGGTACCCAGAAGGGGTAGGAAGGAGCCTTCTTGTTATGATCTGTTGCTTGATTGAGCTCCTATTACACAGATCTGTTCAGTTGGTCAAAATTAATTGAGCTGTGCACTTATTGTCACATGTCTTTTCAGTCTTTATTATACTTCAAATAAAAGTTTTAGGAAAGCCTCTACATACTTGCAAGCTCCACTCAAATATTATCTCTTTCCTGCCAACAGCCTCTCTTATCACAGTGAGCTCACACTGTTTTAAGACTATTGCGGACATATTTTATGTGCTGATTTAACTCTAACTTCCTTGAGGGGTGGAGTTCTCCGTTATTCACTTTTACTTCCCCTCACAGTAGCTAGGGTGGTAATATACATGTTTGGTTGAATGAAAAAAAAAAAGAATGATGAAATAAGCGAGCAACTCACTCCTGAATTCTTCGAGACAGAAACTCACTCATGATGATTGTAATCACTATTGTATGATTATGTTATACACGGCAGTATACTGACCTACCTTTACACATTGATCTAAAAGACAAATGTATAATCAAAAAAAGCTGATGTCACCAGATACATTAATAGAATAATTCTTCATTTTGTGAATAGATTCGTGGTTAAGTTTTTCTACTCCACAGAATATTTGCTATTTATTCGGGATTTGTTTGGTACCGGAAATGGTTCTAGGCCATTTATTGACATTCGATCATTTACTTCTAAAGGCAGTGAAGTACGGTTGTTGAGAAAGTAAGATTTGAGTTCACACAGACTTAGATCCAAATCATGACTGTCCCGCTTGAAAAGTGAGCAGTCACAGGTTCATTAGTTAACTTCTCTGAGCCTCAGTCCCATAACTTCTACAACGGAGCCGGTCACGTCTACCTTATTTAGGGATCCCACGAGACAGAGAGTGTGAAGCACAGCCCGGTGGTTAGCAGACTGCGTAAGAGTGCCGCTCATCGTTGTGGAGTAACCCTCTCACATCCAGTCCACACCCATCCATCGGAAAGTTCTGTTGATTCCACCTCCAAAGGTATCTCCAGGCCTCCTTTGTCCATTTCCGTTACCGCCGCAGTCAGCTCCATCTCGCTCTGTCTACCGTTATAGTGTTAATAAGTTCTCTCCCTGTTTCTTCTTTTTCTCTCTCCAGCTCTTCTTTTGGTAGCAGCCAGAATGATCTTTTCAAATCTTAAATTGCATTGAGGCCTCCAATAACTTCCTTTGAAATAAATTCTAAATACTTCACCCTGACCTACGCAATCCCATGCCATCTGATCCTTACTGCCACTGTGTTCCAGTCCTCCTGGTCTTCCCAAGACATTAGACAGCTCACATGTCCATGCCTCCAAAGCTTATCCTTTACATCTCAGCTTAAAGATGACTCAGAAGGGGCTTCCCACATGTTTTAATCAAGTAGTCTTCCCCTGGGTCTGTGTAGCCACCTGTATATAAATTTCACATTTCTGTGTTGGCTTGTTTTTTATCTGTCCTTCTTCTAGACTATGAACTCTCTGAGAGTCCTGTCATAGTCATTCTACTTGCCAAAAAATGGTCATCACTAACCCAGTGCCTGGAAGAAATTTCTTCATTCGACAAGTATGTCCTTACTGCCTTTCACGTACAGACATTAGAACTGTGGATTAATAAACACAATAAGCAATGTACTGCATTAGCAAGTGGTAAGTGCTGTGGAGAGAAGCAAAACTGGAAGCTAGAGAGAGCAGGATGGATGAGTGCAAGGCTAGAAAATAAATTAGAGTGGGCAAGGGGACCCCCTGGTAGGGGACATTTGAGCAGAGACTTGAAGGATGTGAGAGCGAGCCCTGGGAATATCCAGGAAGGGGATTCTGGGTAGAAGTAAGTGCAAGGATTTTGAGATGGAAGTGTACCTAACTGTGCGAGGAGCAGCCAAGGGCCAGTGTGGCTGAGCTGAGTAAGGGGAGGAGAGAGTGGTGGCAGATGGGATTAGAAAAGCCAGAAGAAGCCTTGGTAAGAACTTGGCTTTGACTCTGAAGGAGACAGGAAGCCACTGGAGGTTTTGGAGCATACAGGAACCCAATCTGATCTATGATTTAACCAGATGCTGAGTTGAGGACCGTGAATGGAATGCAGGGGGCCAACAGCGGAAGCATGGATGTGGTTTAGAGCAGGCAGGTGAGAGGTGATGGTGGTTTGCGTCAGGGTAGGAGTAGTAGAATTGCTGAAAAGTGGTTTGGCTCTGGATACGACTTTCAGGGAGTGTTGAAAGGATCTGCTGACATATGAGTTCTAGAATGTAAGAAGAAAAAATAAGTCAAAAATTACTCTAAAATAGATCTTCAAAAAATTTTCATTGAATGGATGAATGACTGACTGCATAAATGAATGAGTGACGCATAGATATTAAACAGCAGGATCAAGATTTAAAGCAAGATTAGTAAGACATCAAAATTCTCATTGCGATTCTTAACCTTCTAGAATCTGACCAGAGTTTTTCTCTAGAAAACGCACACATGTACATATGTGCCAAATTTGCATATAATCATAGAAAGCTCCAGAACCTCTCGAAATCCATCCAGCAGTCCCCTGTGTTAACAGGACCCGCACGTCAACATACTACCATCTAACATCAAACGATTTTCAAAAATGCAGTCTGCATAAAACTTTGGCAAAAATATCTTTTGCACAAAGTGCCCACTCCCATCTTACAAAATGGATTAGTGTAACAGGAAAAAGACCAATTGTGTTTCTGTCTTCTATGTTTAAAAGTAAACATTATCATACACATTATTGGACTTTAACAATAATTTCTAATTCAGTATCATAAAAAGGAGTAATCAGGGACAATAAGTAATTATCGATATTTGTAAAAGCCTAAAGGAAGCTATATATTTTCTTACGGTAAGATCACAAAAGTTTATAAAGCACCATTTCTTTACCAATGGCTGAAATTATAATAACTTGGTCTAGCAATACTGGTTTTCTTATACTGGCAGAAATTTTAACAGGCAGATTTAGATGACTTTATGTAATAACATTAGAAAATGTACTTAATAAATGTAGTTTAGTGAGTAAAATAAAAAGTATGCTCTGTGGAGGAAAAATAATAGAAGAGATTTCTGGAAAAGGCTGCAGTGCTACTTTGTGCAAAGGCTAAAATAAAAGACAGGATGTTACAGTGTTTTGTGAGCTGCATAAACATCAACATAATGTATTGCATCATAATAGTACAATGCAGTCTAGTCTTCACCCTGAAGTAAAACCAAATATTGCCTTCAAATTATTTCCAGATTATCAGTTTAGTTTAAGTAATCCATATGTGTGTGTGTGTGTGTGTGTGTGTGTACACAAAACATTTAGACATCTATGTTTAAATTATAGTTTAAGCCCTCTGAGGCTTCAAGGGGAATAAGGCTGTTCTGTGTTTTGCCTTATAATTTAAATAACTTTATTCAAATCCCCAGGGCTGTTTTCCAAAGTGGGATGCTCTGTCACAGTCATTAAAACTCTTTCAAGGCAATGGGGATCATAGAGTTAAAACTCTTGGGATTAACACTGGGCTGGCTCAAAGCTACCCTGCCACCCTGAAGCATTTGACTAAGAGCTTAAACAAAACAAAACAAAAAAGGGCAATAGAAAAAATTGTCCAACATCGATTTCCAGAAGTATCCTACTTCCGGGGAGAAACTCTGGTCCTGAGGCTTTGCTACCTGATCCTGCCTTGGTCTGCATTCTCTTGCCTTATACCCTTAAAGAGCTGAAAAAAATACCTGTCCTGTTCCAAACTGATCTCTTAAATTATGAAGGGATTGTGAAAGAGAGAGTCAATAGAATTCTCATTTGCTAAAACACAGGTATCAACTGAATGTCCTAAAAATAACATTTAAACCTTAATTTGGACTTCTGGATTCAACTGCCTTGCAAATTTTCCAAATTTTCTGTGGATCATTTTTATAAATGAAATATGAATATATACTCAGTGAAAGCAAGAGAGAGGCAGACAGACAGACATTGGGCACTTTTTTAAAAAATCTGCTGTACAATGTCATGGCTCCAAAAACAAAGATCATATCAGTTAAATTAATATCGAATTGAGTCATAGATGTAAACTGTGGAGTGCAGAGATTGCTGTAAATGAGAAAACAGAGAAATGATGATAACACAGTCCCCATACCCTGAGTGTTTGTCTGTAATTCAGGATGTATTTCTGTTTGGTGTATTGGTGTTAACATGCTTTCTTAGCAGAGAGCAGAACAGCCGTTCTGGTGTATGTTACGAATGCATATTAACAGCCCAGACATTTGCATATCCGGAACTATAGTAGGAAATGCATAACAAAATTTCTTTTGAAAGATTATTGTACGAACGACACTGAATCCTTGCTAAATCTTGATAAAACCACTTTTTGTTTTCCCTTTTTGAAAAAAAAACAAAAACAAAAACTAAGATAATCCAACGGTAAATTAATACTCGGAAAATCTCAACACAGAATCCATCGCCCTCTCCCCGCCACACCCCCACCAGCACCAAAGGGGTTTACTTCATGCTGAAAGGCAGAAACAGAACAGCCCCAAACATTCTTACCAAAAACTGTTACCCAGTCATCTGCGCACTGCAAAGATAAAATATGAAATCTATCCTTGCAATGAGCTACATTGGTGATAACTTTCCACTGACATGTCATGTTATCTAGTCCTTGGATTTCGATTTTCATGTTTTTGATGCCTGTCATACAATGCAGCTTCTGGAGGCTTTGCAAGTTTAGAATATGGTGCAATATGCAAAATGCATGGCAAGGCTGGCTGCTTTGTGGCTCGTGACTCTGATACTTACCATGTTCCTTTACATTTAAAAATTAAAACATATGTAAGAACAAACAAAATTCTGTATCTGGTCTTCTTATAGAAATTCTCTGTGCTGATATGAAAAGTGTGTGTAGTTTATGAATCAAAAGCTGTATAAAATATGCTCAAAGCGCCCATTACCAGTAAGATTCCTCTAAGCGACACATTTTGAAATGCCTTGGTATGTCTGATATTTTTTTGAAAGCATGAGCCAGGCCAACCTATTTGTTTTGAGTTATGAACATAGAGCCTTATTTTTATTGTAAATTTGCATTTTTTACTGAACCACTGAGAGAATAAAATTATTCTCTTTTACCTAGCATGATTCTCCTTTTCACTAACTTCTTCATCTTTTCCAGAACTGTCCAAGCAAAGTTGAGTAACTTGAAGGAGGACAGAAATGAGTGGGGTCTGATAGGAGCAAAACTGAATTTAGTTTGAAGTCTCAAATGCCAATTTGGAACCGAAGTGCATCAAAGCAGCAGAATTCTAAACCTTTCAAAATTGGGATTTATAAGGGGAATGCTAACACAGATTCAACAATTACAACTCTGCCAGGGATTAGTTTAATACCAAAAGCATACTGCCTCGCTTTATAGAAGGAGATTACTCTGTTGTCAAACAACAAAGGTTGTGTTGGTCTATTTTTAAACTTTTTTAAAGTGCACTTTTTTGCTTTACTGACAGGCAGTCCTGAAATAAGACATCCTTTTTGGGGGAGGGGCTAGGGGGAGGTGGCAGGGAAATAGAGAAAAGGAGAGAAAGGTGGAGTTTGTCTCTGGTTTCACAGTTCATTTTATTTATAACGCTTTGCCAGCTTTGCTTAACTGTTTCTATCCTGCTTTTGTTAAGAATCCAAAAAGGAGGGAGGAGTGGAGGAAAAAAGAGAAATATGGTATAAATCTGACAAGGAAAAACAATTAGACACTGATATAAGAATGAGATGATATTTAAATTGATGTAGGTCTAAAGGGGAAAAAATATGAGAAGATTTGTAGGAGAAAGAAAAAAAAATCTCTAAGCTCCGAAAAGCAGGAAAGCTAATCTTTGATTAAAATACTCAGCAGAATGCCAGGGAGAGAAAGACGAAAACCTAAGTGATAATTTTTATGTTTATTGTGTCTGAAATGAAATGAGAAGGAACAAGCAAGTTAGCACTGGGAAGAGATAAAGGACAATAAAAGAAGAAAGTTGTGACTTTTGGTAGAAGACACAGGAAGGTAGATGGAAATCTTTCACAGTAGACTTAAAATTGTCTCTGCATTTTACACAGAAAATAGAAAGAATTTCTCCCAAAAGTTATTGAAAGATACCAGCAAGTGTAGGAAGAGAAGCATCCGAGGATGTCTTTCACAGACCCCAGAAAGAGAAATGTTTTTTTTTTTAATTCCAAATTCCTTAGAAGTACAGAAGTCTTACAAGTCACTAAGAGAACACACAGAAACACACTGGTAAGTTACATGCCATGAAACAAAACAAGGAAATAAGGAGACCTTTGTTGATCCCTGTTCGCTTACAAAAATCTTAGTTTGGTTAAGCATCTCAAGACCATTTTCCTGATTTCAGCTGCTTCTCACGGCTTTCTTTCCCTGGGTACCCAGGTGCACAAATGGGATGGTGATCTTCACAAAACATCATCATCAACAACAACAAAAACCTCTCGCTCACACAAAAGCCTACCTTGCAACTGAATGGAATATTAACGACTACCTAATAGTTGCAGGGCAAAACTGAACACTAACACAGCTCTTCCTACAGATTGCCCGTGAAGCCGGAGCAGCTCGGGGAGAAACACACCTACTGTATGTGAAATGCTGGTGCAGATTTTTTTCCTATCAGTCTAACCTTCTGTGTTGATGCATGAATGCTGGTACCCACTTACAGGGATGCCAGATGATCAGTGCAGAATGAAGGTCCCAAGAGAGAGGATCACATGATTCTCTCTGCCCTGTGACGTCACTAGCAGATGGCATGGGTACCAGCTCTGGCAGTTGGCATCAATGTCACTTTTTAGAGATCAATGAGATAGTGCAGATATACACAGATCTAGAGACTCCAGGAGACGATGCGACACTCAGCCTGAAAAGATTTGGAAGATCCAAAATGAAAACTGATTATTGAATGAAATTAAAACCTAAGGTAATATAAATAAAGATATACTTCAATTGATACTGGCTTTGCATGCAAGTGTTTAAAGATACAGTGTCACTGTCTTATAGTATTTATATGCTCTTTGCCATCTATAACTTCTTATCATATTTCATTCTTATGATGCAATTATCACATACTTTCACTGCTATTATGTAACACTGCAAGTATGTGGACATTACTAAGAGTTTGTGTGTGTGTGTGTGTATGTGTGTGTGTGTCAGGGGGCTGGAGATTATTAAATTGAAAAGTCTCTGTTTTAACGTGCTTATTTGTTTGAAGACTTTAGCTGAAAATACTTGCTGCTTCACCAAAAGAAAGCCAAAATTGCATTTGAAACACAAATTATTTTTCCCTTTCATTCGGGATTCTGAACACACGTGCACAATTGCAGTCAGAATCCTTGGACCGTTCCTGTCAGATATTAGCTGGAGGGAGACTTCCGTGGCTCGTAGAACAAAAACACTACGAGAGTGTTTTTTGTCCAGGGTAATTTGAACAGCAGTAAACAGACAATTACATGTAGGGAAAAAATGTCAATGTACAAGCAGTCTCAACATTTCCTTTGATTTACAAAAGTGTCAGTGATTTTTATTTTTTAAATTTATTTATGGAGCTTATTCCAAATTAGCCTAATCTTCCCCTACCTCTTTTTGTGTGTGTGCGTGTGTGTGTGTGTGTGGAGGAAAGCTGGGAAAATAGTGCTCGTTTACATTTTTCTTTACTGATCGGAAAGAAATCAGTTTTAAAATGGACTCTGGTTAATTTTTCTTTAAATTTGTATATTCCAATAGTCACTTATCTAAAGCCACAGTTACACAATACAACAAATAAAGTTAAGGCTTTTTTTTTTTTTTTTTAAAAAAACACAAATTTGTCAGCTAATGGAGAGATAACACTTTTTATTTAAAAACTGGTGTCTCTTCTCGTTTTCTACTCAGGAGAATTGGAACTAATGAAATTCTGCAGTGCTTGTCATGTTTTGCATTTGCTTGAATCCAACAGTCTTTTTTGTGTATTTAAAACCAGTAAAAAAAAAAAATCAAAGAGAAATGGAGACAGTGGTGGTATTACAATAAATGCTTCATGTTTTATTTTCTTTTGATAATGTCCCTGTATAAATTAATACTATTGCATGTGTCAATGTTTGTTATAATTACTAGACTTCCAAAACTCAAAAATTATATTTAATGTAAAAAACCTTAGTCCCGGAATCAGTCTTTTTCACGTGTTCTTGTATTTTTATGATTAAGTCATTCAATATGTTTTAAGTGTATAAACTTTAAAAATGAAAACACTTTAAATATTGTGCTGGCGTTTTTTCAGGTAATTTAAGATTAGAGAACCATGTTAACACTACCGTTTGATGAGTCTGTTGTAATGCCAGAATCCCAGATGTGCAGAAAGTTTTCTAGAGAATGTGAGGACCAGAAGCAAATTAAGAAACCGGAGAGCTTTTCCAAACAGATCGTCCTTCGAGGCAAGAGCGTCAAAAGGACCCCTGGAGAAGAAACTGAGAAAGAAGAGGAGGAGGAAGACAGGGAAGAGGAAGATGAAAATGGGTTGCCCAGGAGGAGGGGTCTTAGGAAAAAAAAGACGACCAAGCTCCGACTGGAGAGGGTCAAGTTCAGGAGACAGGAAGCTAATGCTCGAGAGAGGAACAGGATGCATGGCCTCAATGACGCTCTGGACAATTTAAGAAAAGTGGTCCCTTGTTATTCCAAAACCCAAAAACTGTCCAAAATAGAAACTTTACGACTGGCCAAAAACTACATCTGGGCACTTTCTGAAATTCTGAGAATCGGCAAGAGACCTGATCTGCTCACGTTCGTCCAAAACTTATGCAAAGGTCTTTCCCAGCCAACCACAAACTTGGTGGCAGGCTGCTTGCAGCTCAACGCCAGGAGTTTCCTGATGGGTCAGGGTGGGGAGGCCGCGCATCACACGAGGTCACCCTACTCTACTTTCTACCCACCCTACCACAGCCCTGAGCTCACCACTCCCCCAGGGCATGGAACTCTTGATAATCCTAAGTCCATGAAACCCTACAATTATTGCAGTGCGTATGAATCCTTCTATGAAAGCACTTCCCCTGAGTGTGCCAGCCCTCAGTTTGAAGGTCCCTTAAGTCCTCCCCCAATTAACTATAATGGGATATTTTCCCTGAAGCAAGAAGAAACCTTGGACTATGGCAAAAATTACAATTACGGCATGCATTACTGTGCAGTGCCACCCAGGGGTCCCCTTGGGCAGGGTGCCATGTTCAGGTTGCCCACCGACAGCCACTTCCCTTATGACTTACATCTGCGCGGCCAATCTCTCACCATGCAAGATGAATTAAACGCAGTTTTTCATAATTAATGAGGAAAATGAAAATAAACAGTGGTCATTCACTTCCCCCCGTCTAATTAAGACAAAGCAGGTGCTTGTGGGCTGAGTAATTGGCGCAACTCTATCTAAGGTGTTTACTAGTTCCCGAAGTGTGTTTCAACTATTGTGAGAATTTTCTATGTAATAATAAATCTCTTTTCGTATGAGAACTTCTTTTCCTTTCCTTTTGTCTGTAAAGCACTGTGATTCTGATTCTACTGGAAGGATTTTTTTTTCTTGTTTTCTTTTCAATTCACTCGATTTGTTTGAACGAGGTATCTAAGATTATACTGTGGAATAAAGATATGCACACAGCATCACTCAATGTCTAGTTCGGTTGTACAGTAATTATAAAAATGCATGTTGTTAAAATCAGGTGAATAAAATGATGTGTTTATAATGATTAGGAATTACATATTATGTATCTCTGAAAATTTGGAAATTTCAAATATCAAGAATCACACTAAGCTGACAATGATATCGGAAGGCACATTTGAGAATGTGCAACAATATAAAAAGCTATGCAATATTTTCTTTTTATTAAGGACGACTCCAAATGCGTTCAATGGGGAACTACTCCTCTTCAAGTATTTGCAGATGGGGCGACGTGATATTTGGGTAGGTAGTGTCATAATTTCGGAACAATTATTTCAATTATAAAGGAAAAAATATCAGCACTGGTTTTGTATTGTTCAGAAATCACCTGTAAAGGTTTATTATCACAATGTATAATTGTTTTTTTCCACCCCACATTTTTAAAGCAATTAAACATAGATATTTACCCTCGTAAAGGACATCTATTAGCTGTGACATTTTTGCTTGATACTTATTATTTCCTGGTACACAGCTGCTTTCTGTCTCCAAAACGCCCTCCTTCTCATTTCAGAAATATTTCTGGATTTCTAAACCGTAGGAGATAAAATAAATTTCTTAAACAAAACGGCCAAAGCGCTTACAAGAATTTTTTTTTTTTTTTTAAGTATCTTAAATGAAAAGAGGGCAGCCCATGAGGCTCAACATCCTAAGGAAACAATAATAAATCCTGGTAACCTTCAGCTTGAGTCGAAATTCGGTGGCAAATTTCCAGCAAACACCAGAGTAGATGTTAAAAAATGGAAGGTTTGACTCTGCCGATTTAAATAAGTCTGGCCGATTAGAGACTAAATTCTGTGTGATTAAAAGTTTCCCGACAAAAGGCCACCCAAAACCTCCTTGCACAGCGCCTGGGCAGCTCACCCTGTTCAGCAGCACTGAGCTGCGTCCAGAGCAAAAACCAAGGTGGCGGCGACCTCCCGGCAGATGCCTTCCTGGGCAGGTTTGCCTCCCAGGGGGAGGGGCGGGAACAGCCGCAGAGGCCGGCGAGGGCCGCGGCGGGCCGCAGCCGGGTCTGGCCGAGCCCGGGCAGGGAGCCCGCGCCACCGGGACGCGCGACCGCTGCCCACTCGTGCGCTCCGCGGCCGGCGCTGCAGGCAGTGCAGGCTCGACGGCGCCCCGCGGGGGACTCGGGGGACTCGGGAGGGCAGTCGTCCCAGGGGCACAGGGGCACAGGGGCACGGGCTGCACTGCCCGTGTCCCGCCCGCAGTGGGCGCTCTGGGGCCCGGGGGTGGCGCCCAGGGAGCGCACTGACCTCCCGCGGTCTGGGGAATGTGCCAGCTCCAGAGACCTTGCCCTGAACCTGGGAGAAAGCGACCTCCTGAGGGCCAGGCCCCTAGAGGCGGGACAGAGGGCCGGCCCTTCGTCCTCCCCGCCCGCCGCAGTGGGAGACGCGGAGGCTGCAGCGGCTCGAGTTCACCCAAATCCCGCCGAGAGGCGCCCCATTCCTGGTCCTCCCGTGGCTTGCGGGAGGCCTGCGCCCCATTGTCCAGGGAGCGACGTCCCTTCAGCTCCCCCATAGCAGCGCCGGGGCCTTGGGCGCGCACGGCAGCGGCGCTCGGAGGGGCAAAGGTGCGACCCCGCTCCTGGCACACGACGAAAAGGTGACGAGCGCGCCCTTTGAAGCGGGGGCGCCAGCACCTGTCCGGTCCAATCCCACGAGGGCAGGGGCAAAGGGGCTGTGGAAAGAGGCGGAGGAGTGCCCTCCAGGGGTGGAGAGAAGTCTGGCCAAGCTGGGGAGGCGTCTGTGCCCGGTCTGTCGCAGACGCAGGGGTGAGTCGGGGTCGCCTCCTCGCAGACGTGCACTAAGCCTGCCCTCCCTGGGACTGTGTCCAGGATCTATGGGCCTCTTTAAGATGCTAAGAGTCTCATCACTGCTTACCCCCATCCGAGCAAAGAGCAAGAAGGTCAGGAAGCATCTGGAAGTGGAAGAATACGGCTTTAAAAAATATTTTTTTTTAAGTCAGTTCTGTTTAGTCACTAGCAGAATAGGTGTGGTCTCCCCACCCCCACGCCCCGCCACGTTTGCTTCAAGGTGACCCGCTGCCTGACTGAGAGCCGCATCGCGCCTGCTCAGTGTCTTGTCGGTCCAGACAGCCTGTGAAAGCCGCATAGGCTTTCCGGGGTCACAGATTCATGCTGGAACTAGAGACTGCAACAGGAGACGCGTTCTCCAGCTCCCTTCTGGCGACATGGGCGAGCTGAGAAGAAAAGCAGCTGGCCGGACGTCTGGGGAAGAAGCATCCGCTCAGCAGCGTCCCATCTCAGCGTGCATTCGCAGGTGGAACTCGGCAAAAGAATGGGGTTTTCAGGCACAGACCCCAGAGATTATGGAATTTCTTCCATGTTTGGATGCACAGATCTGATGCGTGCCTTCTCCTCAGTGGACTGATGGAAACCGGGACGCTATGTCGTGTGTGCGTAGGGTGCGTGGGACTGATTCCTGTAGCTTAATCATCCTTCAGATCTCACCGATGACCCCGGGCGTGGGCATCACGGAGCTGGCCTCCTTAACACTCACCGAGGGCAGGGCGTTACCTCCCGTCCTCAGTCGGGCCCTCCCTCTTCCCCGAGAAATCACATGCCTTTTCATTCATACGCCAACATCACGGATGCCATGCGTTGCAGAATCTTACTTTTAAGGTGTCATTCCAATGAAGGGGAAACAGTGCAGTAGAGAGAGGATCAGGAAGGTGTGAAGTCAGATTTGGGGCAAAGCCCTGCCTCTCCACTGACCTTTCACTGCAGCCTCCCTGAGATTGTCTAAGGCACCCAAAAGGCTCGAGGTCAGGTACCTTAGTTCCTTGCTCTCTGCCCGGTCTCAGGCCTCTCGCCTCCAGCAGGAAAGAGGAAAGGTCTTTCTCTCTTCTGAACACTTTTAATTATTATCGTCTTTCAAACTGATTAGGCCTCTCTTCTTTTGAGCTGAATTATGTGAGTCTTATATTTAACTTCTCAAATGTTTGTCTTTTCTTTTTTAAATCAGGATTAGAATGTATATATATTCCAAGTATTTGACCTCAACAAAATAAAGCCGTATTTCTTTCTTATATATTAAAAAAAGTGATAGGAAGTATGGGACTTGTGTGGCTGTTCAGGGACAGTAGAGGCCTGGGCTCCTTCACTTTTCTACTCCACTAACCTTATAGAGCGGGACTTCCATTCTCAAATTCACCTCACAGCCCCAGACAGTTGCTGACATTCCAGCCATCGCGTCCTTGTTTCTAATTAAGAAAAAGGAAAGGAGATGGCAAAGGAGTGATCCACCCACCTGCTCAGACCCCCTTAGAAAATACTTATGGGAGCCTCGCCCAATGGCTTCTACTTATACCTCACTGACGACCTCTAGACTGAAGAGAAGTTGGAAAATATTTCTTTTTTTTTATAAGAGCATATTACCACCTGGAATAAAATCGGGTCCCGGAAGTAAAGAAGGAGGAGAAAACAGATAGCGGTTGGCCCTCCTCGCCTCTTGTTCTTTTTTCCTTCCTAGTCAACGTTCTTTAGTAAGCACCTGACACGGAATGCCTCACCTCCCCTGGCACTCTCTCTCCTTGATCTGCTGTACCCCCACCCCCCACCATTCAACTGAGGCTGCGTATGTTTTATCTACTCTAACCCCTAAGATATCATTTAAACAAAGCATAGCGGTGGGGTTTTTGTTGTTGTTGTTGTTGTTGTTTTTCAAGTGCGTAAAATCGCTGATGAAAAGAATTGGGATATCACGTTGGGAAAGTTGGCTAGAGACCTCACGTGACCCTGGGTGCCAGCTAAGGGGATGTCGACGATCTCCAAGGATGTCAGTCCAAGGGCCCGACTTTGTCCAGCTACATCCATTAGCTCGGTGCCCATTGAGCCCAAGTGACATGAATTTGCAGATTCTCCGTTTCTGGTAAATAAGGATCATGAGAAGTGACGCGCGCTGCTGACATCCAGCGATGGTTCCTTGGTCCTCATTCTCTTCGCTCCCCCGCTGGCTGCCCTGCCCCCACAAGCTGCCGTGCGTCTCTTCACGCTTTGTTTACTCTCTTCTTCTGTCTCCTCTCGGCTCTTCTCAGGACTCAGCCTCTGAAGCTCTCTTCCTTGTCTTCTAGGTCCCACTTCTGCTTCTTCCTGTCTCCCCTACACGAGGACTCCCCGGTCTGTACTTCAGCCCACCCGATGCCGTCACTCGGAAAGCCCATTGTCCTCCGAAACTCAACGTGTCTATAATGAAACCCTCTCCAAATCGCCGCCCCCTCCCGCCATCCTTATCCAGAACATTCCCGCTGCTTCTCATGGATAAACTCTCCGAGCCTTCTTGATTAAATGAGTTCAGGAGCATAAGTAGCGTTCTGTCGAAAAACTGATATTAAATATTTCTCATATTCTCTTCTCTTTCTGGCCATTGCCCTTTCAAGTTAGTCTCCAAGTTCTGTCGATTTTCCTTTCTCAGGGGTCTCCTGTTCCCCCTTTCCTCCTTCCAGCCCATTTCTCAGTACCAAATTAATCTTCCTAAGCTACTTCAACACGCCAATCCCTTGGAGTAATATCTTTCATGGTTCTCATTTTCTATGTGATAAATGATAAAATGCATTTTAATTTTCTATTCATCTAAATCCTTCCTATAAAAACTAAACGCAACTGTTGACATCATATAGCGCTTTAGAATTTACGTAACATTTTCCGCCTATTCACCTATTTAATCCCAAGAAGTTTATCCTGAGATAATAATTCTTATGGTCCTTATTTTACTAGAAACAGAACTACCAAAAGCATATCGCTTGTCCCTGGACACAGTGCTAATGGACATAGCTGGGCAAAGCCAGGCTTCAGACTTTTGCCCCTTCGTTGGCACCCAAAGCCCGATGCGTGGGATCTCTAGTTCGCTTTTCTAACCTGATATCCCATTTCGTTATATCATTGATTTTCGCCTCTTTTTTTTAAAGTACCAGGACACTTTGTTCAAATAATATTTTAGAAGTTAGTACACACACAAAAATGTTTCTGCTCCTGGTGAAGACAAGTGTGGGGGTTAGGGACCGAGACGCCCATCGTACTCGGCTCTATCATGAAACTGCTATTATTCGGACACTGCACTAGGTGTGGAGGATATAAAAATGAAAAAGGCGCTACCCTTTAAAAACAGGGAAAGAGTAAATTAGATGTTATATGCGAATCACGTAGCATGTCTGGCGCACAGCACAAGATAGTTTTCCCTCTTCTCCTTCGCTTATTCAGGGAAGGCTAATAAATTTTAATATTATCCTATATCAAACATAATTAGGAAAAAAGTTGGAGTCAATATAATATCTTTTAAAAGTCACATGTAAACAATTCTTATATTATGTTTTTGACTGTAGTTTTTTTCGTACTACTAATTCCTGCGGTCAGAAGTGTCTCCTATTACATGGAGCCTAAGAAGACGGTGGGGAGGGGGAGCAATTGGCCATGTGATTTAGCTGTGACCCCCACCCCCACCCCAAATAACAGAGATGAAGCCACTTCCCGTGGAAGAGAAAGGAAATGAACACTAAGTACTGCGAGCCCCGCACTAGGCCAGGCTTCTTATTTCGTTTCGTGCGTTTGTCCCAACAATGTGGGGAGGTGGGTTTGCTATGAGAATTCCACTTCACGGACAAAGGTTGAGGTTCAGAGCAGTGAGGCAACTTGTCCGAGCTCATTTATTGTCCAAGAGCAAGAAAGGGTAGATCTGGAATTCGATCCCTGTCGGCCTGACCGGCAGCCTAACAACCTCCCACGAACCTCTTGTGCTGCGGAGTACCGCAGTAGCTCACATCCAATGAGGTTTCCTCAAGGCGGGTGTCGCCTAAGCACCTCGCATGTACTTTCTCATTTAATCTCCCTAACAACTTGTGCGACACCTACTAGTATCAGCCCCCTCTGGAAACTGAGGCACGAAAACTAGCCCAGGGCCGTGATGAGCAGTAGGATGAAAGTTCAAGCCAAGAGAGTCTGCCTCCAGGACCCACGCCCTCCCCACAAACTAGACAGCAACACTATACGACAGCCAGCCACCGTTTTCAAAGTTTTGCGCTGACGTGAAAGCACGATTGTTTTCAATCCGACAGGGAGAGAAAATGATCAGTTATATGATAAAGACAAATCACCTATGAAGCAGGGGAAAAAAATACTTGCAGCAATTCCGTTCCTTCCTTGCTGTGGGAAGGTAACAACTGCTACCAGATGACAACACTCCCATTATTTGCCGACGGAGTTATCCAGTTGGAGCAAAATTATTCTCCCTCAAGAATGTGGTGTTAGGGGAAACAGTAAATGAACTCTTAAGCTTTCGAAATAATAATCTAGCATTACTGAAAAGTCTACAGATTTGTTCCTAAATGTATTTAAGTCTTACCAGTGAACACGATGCTTGGTTATTAAAAAGTAATTCTGGAGAAATTAGCAGCTACGAAATTAATATAATTCATTTATTCCTTACAGCCACAAATCAAGATGCTGTTAACACTGCTACACGCAATTTAATATGCACAGTAAGTTTCCACATGGCTTCAATTTTGGGTCTCTGGTCACTCCATTCAATCATTTATGGTGTGGCCCAGCATGTTAGCCAGAGGGCGCTTCGCCTAACCAAAGTGTGAAGCATTGTTTTTCAAAGTATGGAGTTAAAGTTTTGGTTGATTTCTTATTTCTATCATATTAAATAAATACATTTTTGAATCTATAGGCTTATAATTACATAAGAGATTTAGTGATGGAGAAAACCAAAAAGCGCCCAAACTCCAATACTAGCCCAGACTCCTCTGTGTTTTCTAGTCTCTAATTTCTTCTCCTTTTCACTATTTCTCCTTAGAAGATGAAGGAGGGGCAGAAACACACACACACACACACACACACACACACACACACACACACGCCTTTCTTATTCAAGAAAGTTGGGGTTAAAAAAAATCATTCCGAGTCTGAGCCCTCTTCATTATCCTTCCAGAATAATGCGTACTTTGTGTTTCGTAGCTGGATTCTCCGTTAAAAGTGGTTCAAGTTCCCCAATGAAATGAGATACGCAACTTGCATCATTCCAGATGAGAAACGCACGCAGGAATTGCACTTCATGTCTCGGGCCTAAACGAGGACAATCAGCCTGAAGAATAGAACACACGCCTCCTACCTGCGTTTTCCCGTAGTATCTAATTTCCGTGGGACCTTGTGTCTCCTAGGCTGTGGCCCTGGAGTCCCTCGCTGTGTTTTGCGGCGGCAACGGCCTTTCGTCTGCCATTTCCACCATGAATGTTGGTTGAATTGACTAAAAACTCAAACCGCTTTTTTTTCTAGCATTTGTCCCGGGAAGGATCTTTTCGTTGAGCACGATGAAGTCTGTGGTTAATGCACTGCATTTCACTCCGTAAGTCTTGCCGGATTCTTTTTTACTGCCACTTTCAAAAGTTAAACTGGCAAAGGAAAGCTATCATTCAGGGAAAAATTAGTCACAGAGATTTAGCAAGTTAGCAATTGTGCCTTTCTCTTCCGTTACCTATACAAGAAGAGCGGTCGATGGAGGAGGAAGGAAGATGAGAGATGAGAATACAGGAAGGCTATAAAAGCCTTTGCTGGTTCGTACCAGACAGCAATGCCCTCACGAGAGAGGGGAGCAAGGCTGGGTGAGGAAAACAAGCCCGGAAGGTTTCTGTTCTCAAACTGAGATGAAGACGTGCATCTCTGTGCAAGTCTGCCATGTTTTAGGGTCAAAAGTCGAGTAAGTAGAAGAGAATCATTCTCTAAATGTTGGTGAAGAAAATTAGAAATCTAACACTTATAGCCGTTAACAAATAGTGAGAAAGGAACCAAACTATACCCAAGAGTTTATTTCAAAGCTTGTAATAATGATACCTTCCGTGTAAATGATACCTTTAAGTGTTATCTTATGTGGATTATCACACACACACACACACACACACACACACACACACACCTCTTGACATCTTATAGCAAATAAATATCTAGCCTCAGATATGGAAAAGCAAAGAAGTTAGGTGACTCACCCAAACTCACACTGTTATAGCAAGTGGCAGAACTTAAATTAGATCCAACTCTTTTAAAAACCAGTTCTACAGCTCTTCCCTAGCATTGCTCAAAATGTCCTGGTAATGTCTAAACTTACTTGTTTTAATAAAGGAATGGCAAAATTTTGCTTTAAGGACGAGAGAGGTACGGCTTGTATATTTCCTAGAAACATTGTACCATAATATTCTTTGTGTTTCATTACTTTTAAGGATCAAATACCTTTCATTGAAAGTTTTACTATAAGCCTAAACACATAAAATGTTTGCAAACTGTAAATCTATCAATTTGAATATAGATTCCAAACCATAGAAAATGGTATACCCTGGGAGGAAGCCCAAAGAGGCACTGGGAGGTTCTGGTGACTTATTGTTGGTGCTGGGGAAAGACACTACTTAAGAAAACCTTAGAAGAAAAGAAATATGAGAAAGAATATTTGAATCACAGATTCCCTGTGTCCTCCCCCATCTGAACAAGCATTGCTCATCTCTCTCTTGATTTTCTGGGGTATTTACTCCATCATCTGCTTGTATTATATTTATTTACTTCATGAACTTTAATGATGCTATGTTTGTCCACATAAAGCCATAAGCTCTATCAGACTGTAAAGCTTGGTCATATTGTTGGCTCACGCAGCATTCAGTACAGCACGCAGCGTAGTATCCTGCATACAGCAGGTGCTCGATAAATGTTTGTTGAACTGAATTCGTTTATATCATATCCAGAAAGTGTCCTATGTGTTTATCAAGTGCTATTCCTGGTGTCGAAGATGGAAATGAATCTGATTTGTGGTTAGTATCCGTATGAAACGCTAATTTCTTGCCTGGTTTCTGAATACCAGGTCTCCAGGTCACCATGTGGAATCTGATATTTAGTGCAAAACGGCACTCCACCACCTGAATAAAAAATAACTGCATTTCGGGTGTGTTATTTTCTCCAGGGGTATCCCAGAAGGAAGTAGAATCTCTTTTAATGTCTTTTAATATGTTTAGAAAAAGCAGGCAGAGCCCCTTTAAGAAATCACTTATGCTAAAAGGTTGGTCAGAGGTCAGGCTATCAAACTACAAGCTTAGTACAAAGTACTAGTGAGCATACTTTTCTAGTTGTTTTTTAATGGAAGAAAAAGACTCAGCTTCAAAGAGCAGAAAGCTAGGAGGGAAATAATGAGGTGGAGGAAAATTACTCCCTTCTGATTGGAAAAGGATCATTAGGAGGGAGCCTGGCGGAGCTCTGATCTCTCCCCTCCAGCTCTTCCTGAGCAATGTGGGGCAGAAGACCACGTGGATCAGAAAGCTGAGCCCAGTTCCTCTTTTAGCAGGGAGATGGGGGGTGCGGTTGGGTAGAGCAGAGCACTGGAGAACAAACGAGGAAGAGAGACAAAACCAAAGGCGGCAGGTCCCATCGTCACCAAGGATCGCTGTCCCGATTATGCTAAAATCCAGATGTTCAGGACCACCTCTTAGCTTTTAAAACTGCAGCTGCTTCTGTCCCAGCCTAGGCAGGGCTCAGAATCAAGGTTAAATTAAGGGGAACTGGTGGCAGGTACTTGACAACAATAGTTGAAGAATAGTGCAAAGAAGGTATGTGGCTGTTTGCATGATTATAGCCTTAATAATACATCCTAATTGTATCTATCATTCTCTAAGTGTTATATAACACAGGTAACAGTGCTTAGCATTTTAAGTAGCTATGTAATAAAAACCTGCTGTTCCGCTTAGTGTTACTGCTCTTCTTTTCCCTAAAAGAATCATTTTCTTTCATCTGAAAATGATTTTTTTTTTTCACTAATAGTATGGCTCCTGGTCCTGTGACTATAAGCAGATGGATTGCTCGGCCGCCAGCTGAAGGTGGTCTTGCTCTGTGACATCTCTGTGGTTCGTCCCATTCCCCAGGAGCAGTATTCGGGGCCTATGGTTCACCAGTTTCAGCCATGGTGACAATTCACCTATCGCCAAGAGCAATGAGCTATGCTTCTATTTGCTCGGGCCCCCCAATAGTGTCTTGCTGTACTGGGTGCCATTCTCCAGGAGCTGGGGTGGCATTGGGGGTGCCTCCCCTGTCCCACAGGCTTGGGGACCTTGGGAATCTTGAATGTTCCCGTTAAGGTCCCTTCAACTCTCCTTCCCAGAGTCCAAAGATTTTTAGCAGACAGACGTCCTGGTGTACTTTCTTGACACACCAAACAGAGTTCCTAAACTGGGTGTCCACATTAGGCTTTAAAGTTTTGTTTGCTTGTGTTAACATTTGACAAATTTTTCACATTAGTTCTGATAATACAAGTATTGCACATTCATCTAGAACATCTGAGTTATAAACCTAGCTGACCGTTAAATAAATTTTGTCCTAGCCTCCTCTCTTGACAAATATGCCTGTGTCATGAATGGGAAGGCCTGGTTCAAACTGGGAACAACCTGACCCCTTGGAGTTTCTCCCTGGCCCCTGGAAGTGTGGGGAAACCAGCTCCCAGGCGCTAGTCTGTCCCCCTTTTCTTCCTACCCCTGACTCTGCTTGGCCATCACTTGAGCTTGAGTAAGCATGGTCTACACTGTGAGGACTGAGCCAGTAGCTCAGCAGCCCATGAAGCAGGTTCAAAGCCCTTTGGGAAGAGAACGCTGAGCCCCAGGCACCTGTAGCTTGGGCCAGGACGAGTCCGAAGACTTAAGGCGGGCATCTGCCTTTGGCCCTCTGCACCTCTGCCTTTCTCTCTCTCATATGGCCGCGCTTAAAGATGAAACTTTTGGACCTGGCTAAGGGAAACTGACTTGGAGATATATTTATTTCAGGGTTACGGGATTCTCAGTCATTCCGTACTATATTGCTGGCTCTCTGGGTGCAGGAATGGCTTCTTGGAATAGTCCTACAATCCAAGTGTGCTGACTTAACCTTAACCTGAGAAACAAAGGTGCAGCACCCAAGGTCATGTTACCACAGAGTGTGTCCTATTGTTCCCAGCATTGTGTGGATTGGGGAAAAATAAGCCAGAAGTGAGGTAGTGGAAAAGCCCCCCAATTATCAGATATGTATAATCGTAAGTGTAACTTCCGGTCTTACCCAGGTCTGCCCAAATGAAAGTTGTCCCGCATACCCAGGCACAAATGCACCCTACACCTCTTTTCTATTTTGATGCGATGACACATTTGACAAAGCTGAAAAGATACTATTTTTACTGCTACATGTAAAGACATTTTGGAATGTTCAATAAAGCAAGTGCGAAATTACAAAACCTTGATCTGAATGTGTCTAAAGTATATCTTCATTGCTTAGCACTAAATTCATTTGTAAACACACGCACACAAAATTTGGGTAAAAATGATGGGCCATTAAACAAAAGTGATGTTGCAAACAACTATAGGGAAGAGTGGCTTAGCTTTCGACTCTATTAAAAATTATATTACCAAAATTTTATATGAAGAGATGGTTGACAATTATATAGCCAAAAAGTATAGGGGGAAAGAGTATTTTTAAGTTTTCAACCAGTTAACTATTAAAATATTATCTATGTGTATGCATACATTTTTGAACTTCTTAATGTCGATATTATTTTCCAGCTTAAAAAAAAATCTGTAATGTGTTGTGACTTCTTTTCTCATTGCACATAAATATTTATTTTGGACCTAATTTTGTGTTTTTCATTTTTCATTCTTTTTGTTGAAGGTCTTCTGTCCAACCTTCGCCCTCACCCCAATCATATAAGCCCCAGGAACCATCAACCTAGGTCTGCCCCTGGGTCCAGGCTTGGAACAGATTGCGCAAAGGGGAGCAGTTCCAAGCCTTGCAGATGAGATTAAGGTCCAGAAAAGCAAAGTCAGAACCAGAGTATTTAAAGGGATAGAGTAGATATTCTTTAAGTCAGATGAGAAGGTACGAACACTAAGGATATGCAGATTAAGAGAAGGAAAAAGTCACTATAAACTAAACTAATATTGACTTATAGATAGTTTAATAGAAATGTGCTTTATTGTCTTTCAAGTCCATACATGAACAGAATTTGTTCAATAAAATAAAGCAAGGAGTTGCACGAACATAGACTCTAGATTTACTCTACAGGGATGCAAATCCTGGCTTCCTCGCTTATCACCTGTGTGGTCTTGGGCAGGTGACTAACTCTCTCTGGCCCTCAGTTCTCCCCCTTGTATATTTCACCCAAGAGTCGGGCCTGCCTCACAGTGCTGATGGGAGGATTAAATGAGATGATGCATGTAAAATTCTGAAACCAGTGCCTGACTCAGAATAAGTGCTGAATTCATGTTAGCTCTAACTTGCTAATCAAACACCTTCCTTCTAGATCATGATAACACTAACTTCGACCACGGCAGGGTGAATTATTACAAAACCTGAGTCAGATGGTAGCCAGCTAGGTTTGGCTGAACAAATTGTTTCATCTCTAGCCCAGTCACACTGTGGCAGAGATTCTGACAGGTCGTGCCGTGTTTAGCTGATGGGAGAACATGGTAAGAAGGAGATTAAATTAGTCATGAGTGTAGCAAGAGATTGATATCATCTGTAACCCTCCAGGACTTCGCTGTATCGCCATGCTGACCAATTTAAAGCACAGCATTTATTCTCTCGGTCAGATGTGTGAATTCTACATTTACACTGAGAAACCTCCATCCACTTGACAGAATATAGAAAAGAATGACAGAAAACAGAATAAATCTCTAAGCGATTAATTATCATGGCAAAAAAAAAACTGAAATAGATTTTTCGTATGATCACGGTATAGGATTCCAAGTATGACAACTGATATTTACAAATATATTTAAGAATTTTGTGCTCCAACTCGATTCTATTGCAAATTAGCAAGTTGTAGCAAGAAGACATTAGCGGTTCTCCTCTTTGTTTTTACCACACCTTTCTTCACTTGAAAAATTAGCTTTGGTCCCACGATAATGATGTTTTAGAAAAAGAAACGATAAATGCTGGCATTAAGCAAAAGGCTCAGAATTTTTCAGCCATAGACTCAATGATTATCTTGAGAATAATGTGTGATGTTCATTGCACAAAGATTTCTTTAAAAGACTATTAACACCATAAGCTCTTGTGGATTTTTTAAAATAATAATTTTCTAGTAAAATACAAAAGAAATTAACAGAAATGATTTAAACCATATTTAAAAATAAAAAAAGAGACGAGAATTGGATCGTTCTTAATATGCCTCATACCCCATAATAAGCTTCAATAAAAAGTAGCATTTTCATTATTATTAAGTCAAAAAATGTGGACTGGATGGGCAGGCCCACTGCTATACGTTCTAATTAAAGGCCCCTAATAGTTTATGTGATTAATACTATTTCATTAAACATGTGTTTTCAGGCCACAGGGCACAAGTGTGGACAGTCCTACAGTTAAATTCTGTTTTAAGCTACAGGTTAGTTATAACCAAGCCAGACATAAATACTATAGAAAAGAACAAAGGAAGACTTCCTGTTCAACATGGCTGAGGTCACGTGTTGCCAGCACTCTCTCCCAAAATTCCATTAAAATTCAGGAAGAGATTAAAAAATTAAATACACAGCAACGCTCAAAAGCTGGAAAGCATAGCATCGGCAGGTCAGAACAGAGAAAACGTTAGTGAGGGCAGGTCCATAATCGTGTGCCTCCGGATTTGGCGTTTGGCGATGGATTAAATTCTGGACTGCTCCCCGATTTCAGAATTCTGACGTGAGAGACGTAACAATTGATACGGGGCAGTAGAAGCAAGCAGCATTCTAACAAACGTGTGAGCACCAAGAAACTGGTCTCCATAACCAGACAAAAAATCACCTGCACACTAGCAAAGAAAGCCTGCCCCGCCCACATGTCCTCTTCCCCCACCCAGCCAGCAGAAGCAAGGCTTTCTAATCAGAATGCCAATTTACGGGCAGACAGGAAGTTTCAACTAAGCTGAGGAAATAACCCTTCCTAACGATATTGTTTAAATTAGATCCGCATCTGTAATAGGAACAGACCTCAAAGAATCACCAAACATCCACGAAAAACTCCAGCCTGAAAAAGACATAATACTAAGCAAACAGAAGAGCTATATCCAGAGAACGCAGAATTAAATTAACACCGACAACAAAATCTTAAATTAAGCACATTATTCTCCAAGAGATTTGTAAAACTATCGCATTCATAATTTTTTTTAATAGCAGGCGGCTATATATATATATATATATATATATATAGAAAAAAAGCAGTGAGAGCTCTTATCAGTTAAAGACAGATTGTTTTAAAACAGATAATCTGAAGTGCAAAATGTACAGCATCGAACATCAAAATAGAACTCTGAAACAATGTACAAACAGTGTTAGTCACCTTTTCTTCTATTCGGACAAAAATAGCACAGAAGAGCACACGGCATGTTCAGGGAAAGGAATCATTTCGTTTGGCTACATGGCAGCTCTGAGCAGCAACAGGGGTGGGAGATGCTGCAGGAAGTGTGGATTAGGGGATGGCCAGAGAGAAACTACAGTTGTCCCAGGGCTGGCGAAGAGTCAGTCCCCGGATAATGTGGTAACAGAGGGAGCAGGTCCAAGGCAGCTGACTGGTTCAGCCTCAGCTGCCTTTATCTTCCTCTCACTCTGATGAGAGCTAATCCCGGGAGAGCCGACAAATACAACAGAAAACATCTGGCTGGATATTCTGAGTGTAGGAGCAAGAGCAAACCACTTCCTGGCAGCTGCAGTTCTCTGCAGGTAAGGAGCTCAGGCCCAGAGAGGCTGCAGACCCCACACCGGAAAGCATGTCCCAGTCCTGGGCTTGGAAGCTAACTAGCCACAGGCAAGTGGCGAGCCTAGTTTTGAATAAACCCAAGCCAGACTTTAAATAAACCTATTCGTGTTAAAGTTCGATCGACATAGTGTATCCGGGAGGGAAATTTATCCTGGGATGTCTGCTAGAGCTGTGTAGACAATAGAGGCAGCGTTTACACTTGAGTCATGGGCGAACACAGTTACAGTGCTGTGCTTGCAAATGTGTAACAACCCGCTCGGCCGGAGGAAAAGCCTTGATGGCAGGTTTTGTATTGTAAGTAGTCCCACTATGGCCACTGTCAAACGGTCAGTGTCATGCCCTTGCATGCGGCGTTGGGCAGAGATGCCCGGCCGGATCCAGTACCCCACCGCATACAGGTCACTCCCAAGCTGACACTGGGCCTTCCAGCACATGTCCCATGACTTGCTGTGATTTTTCTGACCCTACGTGTGCCTTCAAAAAAAAAGTCACAAACACTGAAAATTTATTTCTTTCGCTCTCTCGAAGATCGGTCAGCTTCTTGTCAGCACACTTTAAAATTTACCTCCTTTACCATTAGGGTGAAACTCAATCATTTAAACAGGTATTTAGGAGAGAAGATAGATGTCTAAAGACACGGATCCATGGAAAACCGATTCAGGAACTTACTAAAATGATACAAAATAGAGGCGGGAAAAATCCCCCTCTGCTTCTAAAAAGCCAGAGACAAATCTGGACTCTATTCCACTATTTTCCCAGAGCTCGAAAGAAAATAACTAGTTCATAAATTCCATCAGGAGCTTGGGGATTTTTGATGTAATGAGTTTTACAGTTTCAGAGGAGAATGCTTTGCTAATAATTATGTAACAGTAATTAAATCTGAAAAAGGCTGTACTCTAACTATGTTGATTTATTGCAGCTCCTACAAAGTACTCCTCCAGCGTGCATTCGAGTGTGCACTGCCTCCCTTTAGTTTTCTTTAAATTCTCACAGAGCACTGGGTCACAGATGGTCTGAGCTGCTATATTTTCCCTATTAAATTCCTAATAATCTTTTTCTGAGGCTGAGTCATGGAAGCCTGGGGATTTCTCATTTTAATTAGAAGGTTTAAGGAGCTAACTCTGTTTGAAATTTTCTCCTAAGAGAGATGGGTGCAGGTGATCCCATTCGGAAGAATGACACAGGACCGTGGCCAGGGCACATTTCCATATTAGATTGCAGCTTGCTTGGCTCAGCTCCTGTTTCTGAAGTTGATGATGCATTGTCTGAATCCGAGGAATAAACTTTGGCAAATGGGGTTATTTGGGGATTATTCTTTTTGGGGACATATTTTGACATTTGGTTCCCATCCCTGCTTTGCATATAGAGCAGTGATTCAGGGTTGTGAATTATTCGTTACTCGAAATAAAGTTTTTAAAATCATATCAATCGGAGCCAAAGTCACCAGGGAACAGATTTGGAGAACATTCGTCCGTCTTTATTTCTATAGTTTTCTTCCTTTGGTCTCCTCAGACTTAACTTTTAAATCTTCTAAGGTTTGGGACAACCTCATATTAAATGTAACCTTTTGTGTTTAGTTTTACTAGCAAAAGAGTGTAAAAAAATGTATATGAACAGACAGGACAAACTATTTAGAATAATACCTGTATTTATTAAGTCTACCCGGAGAGGAACTGTCAGGATGATCCATATAGTTGACATCGGATTATCTTACAGAGTTCACCAATGAGTTGGATCATTTGTAGAAAGCCTGTTGTGTAAGATGAAGTATGTGTAGCTAGGCACAGTTCCCTTGATATTATAATGTACAAAAACAAAAATGCTTCTTCTAAGACAGCTGTTCAAGTTTCGTCTGTCCCAATCGCAAAGCTGGTCCCTCGCTTTTGTAAAATAACGAGCACCTCCCGCTTTGAATGGGGCGCAGCCCAGAGAAGTCAACCTGGACTGCAGCTACCTCTGGACTGCCCTGCGGTTCCCACATGCCCGCGTGCTTCCGAGCTGGTAGTGACTGCATTTCACAAAACCAAAAAGTATACGCTGAATGAGGCGCTGTTGAAAAAACTGATTTTATTAATGTAGAATGCTGGCTTTTAAATTAGTGGAGATCACCAAAAAAAAGACTTCCTCACCCTTTTACATCAAAATGGTGCTCTGTGTTCTGTCTGTATTATTTAATTCTCCACGCCCTTCAGGTCCAGCTAAGTGAGTGATTTTAAGGTTTGAGAAATATCGTCATTCAGTTATTACTAATATTCGATGATTATTTTTATGGCTTCATATTTTTCACAGCAATTAATTAGGTTTCTCGTGACAGATCCTAGACTTTATAGTCATAATTTTAAATGTAAATATATTTATATTTATATTTTCTACCTATGGAGAATAAAATCTAATAAATTTAAATATATGTACTTCCTACTAAGTTATATATCATTTGCCATGTATTTCTGTCAAAATTAAATTGAGAAAGGAATCAATAGTTTCCACACTAAATTCCAGGGTACATTGGAAGGTTTAAAAAGTAAAGACATGGGCAGCTTGAGACTGTTATACTGAAAAAAAATTTTTTTTGAAGTTGTTTTTAATCTGTGAGAATAAATTTTCTTTCAGCTACTTCTGGCCCAAGCTGATGTTTCTAGAATGCTCTGGCTATAGCCATATGCTTAGTGATTGCATTCGTGAAATGTGTGGACAAGGTGGCTGAGGGCTGCCAGACTGTCGCTGTGTGAGCAGGTTGGCCGGCATGACGAGTGTGGATAATGCTGTAATAATAAGAGAAACGACACCCAGCGTCGTGTGAGAAACCCAACCACATCGCTCCAAAGGCTGGATTTAGGAAAGGGGAGCAATCTTTTCATATTTCATTCATAAAATGCCTGGATGGCGAAGTGAGCTCCGTACGAAATGCTCAGAGAAGGATGAGTGTGGATAGATGGAGCTGGAAAGAATCTCAAAGTGTGTGTATTTATTCAGGTTCTTAGACTAACGACCCAAAGCTGACCGATTCCAGATTTCCTTGTACCAGATCGGAAGCATCATGCCTGAGACCAACTTCTCGAAGGAGTTAAACAAGAAGGTGTCTCAGACTTCTGATTAATGGCTGGGGACATTCCAAGCTGCTTTGCCTACCTCAGCAGTGCAGGACTGGTGCGGCAGGGTACTATCTAATAACTAATCTTTGACACAGGAATTAAGTCATTTTGCAAGAAAGCAGATCATTAGAAGCCAAATTGAATTATAAGTAATACTATCTCTGTAGAGGATTGTAAATTAATTGGTTTTTAACAATAACATTTCTGTATTTTATTAAAGCAGCGTAAGAATTCGGTGAAGAAACAGGCCAGGTGCTGAGGATGCAAATGAAGGAGATGCCAGATGGCGAGTAGCACGCTCGCTCACTGTGTGTGTATAATGGATAGAGGTAATCGAATTCCTTTGTGAATTGGCGACTTTCTTTACCTAAGAACTTTAGCATGGGCTTGCTTACACATTTCTCTGTGCCTCCAACTCTCAGCACGCGTAGGTGCACGCACGCACGCACACACATACACACACACACACATGCATTCGATCGTTACATACACGAACATTCCAATCATAGCCCATGCCGCTATCGGAAAGACGGACTTCAGCTCTATTTATAGAACACCACGCACAAACATCATTCCACCAAGTCAACCTGTATACACTAAACACCAGATTTCTCTGGTGAGAACACCACACTAAGGAAACAAAGCAAACTGTTTCCGTTACAGAAGTTCTGTCCGGGAAGAGAAGTGATGCTTAGACCAAGTGGCTGGGCTCCGGTAGGAGAGAGGTCCTTCTGGCCCATTCGTCAACACTGCGTTTTCTGGGGGTATCTTAACAGAGTGATGCCCGTGCTGATGGGTTTGCCTTTTACCTTCAAATAATGGTTAAGGCATCTCTACACTCAAAGAAAAGGCTGATCCAAGCCAACGATTGAATTTATAGAGTATACTCTATGTAAACGAATTTGTCTCCTCTCCTTTCTGGTACCTAAGAGATCGCTTTATTTTACCGCTTCTTCTGATAGCGAAAAAATAAAAAATAAACTCAGCTAATTCGAGAACACAAATCCACATTCCATGTGGAATACAGAAAATAATTCCTCTTGGAATCATACCATATGAACATACGATTCACTGTATATTCTCAAATCCACGTTTCCAGCTCCATATTGTTATCCTAGCTTTATCGCTACCTTTCTAACTGCTCACTGGACATTTCCACTTGGATGGTTAGCTGCCCCTTGAACATCAGTGTGCCCAGTATTGCATGGATGGTCACTTCTCCAAATCCAGGTTCATATGGGAAGTCTCCTTTCTCTGACCTCCCTTCCTCTCGGACTTTAAATTCTGGAACTTTCCTCAACATTTTTATTCTTCATGTGTAGTCTAAACACAAAACCTGTTGCTTTTTCTTCTAAAGTGCCCTAACATTTATCGTTTCCTCCCCTGAACAGGCATCGTGGCTGGACTACCTCACCGGCCTCCCGTGTCGTTTCTTCAGACTCTGTCCTTAGGTCCTCTACGCTCACTGTCCCCATCCTGTCCCGTCTTCTTCCATCGCTTCCAGGCCTCTCTCTTCCCTACCTCGTCTAACCCTGTGCTGGCCCTCGGGTTTCTCCAGCTGGACCCGGTGCCCACCGGCTCTCACGGTGCACCCTTTGCTCCGTGGGGGCCAGTCTCCCATTGTCTGTGCAGTGCCGTGAGTGCCATGGGCCAGTCTCCTGTGACCCATGCAGCTGCCACGTTCCTTCGACCTCGGGGTCTTCACACACGCGTGTCCCTTCGCCCAGAGGGCTCCCAATCTCTCCCGCTTCCCGTAATCTCATCAAGGCCCGTTCCTTCTCGCCACAGAGTCCCCTGACTACTCTCCAAGCTAGGTAGCTTGCTATCTAGTCCATGGTCATCTGATACTTTGAACTGTTCTCTGATTGCTTCACGTGTGATCATCGCGTCTGCCCAACTACCCCGGGGGGTCTTGTGAGATGCAGGATGGCATGCTGCACGTGTCTGTGCCCGTCCTCGTTGGCACACCCTGCATGGCGCCTTGAAGCTGCCCCTCCTACCTTCCTACTGCACGGCGAGTGTCAGGCAAAGCGGCCTCTTCGCGGGCACTCTCTCACCTCTTTTCAGATCACGGCCCCTCCTTCCTGCGCCCTTGACACTGGGTTCTCACATGGTCTTCTCTGACAGGTGCCTGTTCTCTTTAACCATGCTGCTGACTGGGTGCTCTGCCTTAGGTAAGCCCCTTTCTGGCTCACCTTGGCCCTGGGACCCCAACTTTGGAGCCACCACTCTTTCTTCTTTGAGAAATAGGCTCAGGTGATCTACCTTTATGAGTGCTGAGCAGTAGTGTGTGCCTAATTAGTGTGTGTTCATTGATGTATTGTTTCTGGGAAAAAATACATTTCTTGCTCTGTGATTTTTAGGCTATGACACAAATCTACCAGACCATTCTAAAGTACACTTTATTTGTATATGTGCCTACCAGGCCACTTCCATACACCAGGCCTTAAATTAGATTCCAAGAAGTTAAAATGACATTTGCATTGCAGGATTCTGTGCTTAAGGCAGCAGAAAGCGCTAGAATTTGGCCTGGTGCTACTAATCTTGTGTTGACGCCTCCTGGGGGAATAGTATGTTTTTGGACTGTTTCTGATTTCCTATTAGATGGCATTAAAGGAAGTATGTTATATCCTGAACCTAAAAGGATCAGCTCTTTAATAAACCAAATTGACCTTTCTGCTGTTTTCCCAAGGGGCCTGGGGTCCTCCTCCATGCCTCGAAGCCCCCTTTTTTCTCTGGTAACAAATTGATTTTGTGACTGTTTTGTTTGGATTTTTCTTCTTCTTCTTTTTTTTTTTTTTTTTTTGCATGACAACCACATATATGGGTAATGATCAAAAGTCCTACTCCTGGGCAAGTGGGTGTAGCCAGATGAGACGATAAATATAATTTGTTGAATTACAGAGGCGGCTGCTGTTTTGCAGGGTACGCGTTCAGCTCCAACATCTTAGCAAAGAGAGGATGTCACCAGAGTCGCAGGCAAGAGGCAGACCACCTGTTAAGCATCCAGCCAGAACCAAGAGCCCTGAGTTTATAAAGTTTCCCTTTAAGTCTCACGATTCCAATTTGAAGCTATACTATTTTCAATGAAAATCTTTTTCTTTTTGTATTACTATTTTATATTTAATTACAGTTGACGTTCGCTCTTATTTTATATTAGTTTCAAGTATGCCTCGTAGTGATTAGACATTTCTGTAACTTACGAAGTGACCTCCACAACAAGTCTAGTTCCCACCTGGCGCCACACATGGTTAGTACAATATTAATGACTATATTCCCCGTGCTGTACATTATCTCCCGTGACTGCAAAAATCGTTTTCTCACTACAGCTCAGTGTTCAGGATAATCAAATATCAGAAGACTTGATGTTCTGGTACCTACTTATCATCACTGAATTTATTATGGTGCCTACTTCTGGAAACGGACAGCCTCGTAACCCACAGGTGATTCAAATGCTAACAATTCTTCGGCATAAAAGAACTAAATAAGTATTCTGAATGAAAGATTGGTACCCAGTGCTTTAGAAGAGCTGTGCAAAGGTAACTGATACATAGAGAAATAAAGTAGTGACTTGACCGTTCTGAACTTAAGTCCCCTTTCTCGTGACCAGTCAAAACTTGGATTCTGATTTATTGCAACTGTAATGCTCAGTATTAGCACCTTGAGCTCTTGCTGAAAATTAAATTTACTTATATCCCTTAGACATCCTCCCTCTCTGACAATTTTGGCCTTCCTTTTTGCACAGGAGAAATTCTGCATCTGAGTTCCAAAGCCTCTTCTTCCTAATGCATCTGTAAACAGCTGCAGCTCCCTGTTCAATATTGGCTGCAGCTGCCATAATGCCCCAGAAGGACAACCAAATGGAGAGAGCTCCCCTTAATTGCGTTGCCACCCCCGATTGAATTTATGTTTTGTTTTTAAGTAACATTTTGTTGCATTCGCATTACTGAAATTACCAGGTTACGGTAAACTATATTCCCAAATCAATGTCCCCCCAAAGAAAGAAGACGTGAACTTTATCACTAACAACAAATTCAATTTTCACATTACCTACTGACAAAGATGCTCGTGCCAAGCAACACTTGCGGAATCCTGAAAACTCTGCCAAACGAGAGAAAAATCCACAAATCTTAGGTTGTAATGTCTCAGGGTGTTGCTTTCTGTTTAACCATTGCTTTCTACCCCGAGGTGAAAACTTATCTTTACACATTTTGTTTTTGTTTCAAAATCAGATAGGAAGACACACAGATATTCCCAACTGGGACCCTCCTGCATTGCTGCTGGGAATGTATAATGGTGCAGGCTCTGCGGAAAGCAGTTTGGCAGTCTCTCAAAAAGTTGCACATGAAATTACCATGTGATCCATCAATTCTACTTGTAGGTATATACCCATATTGCAAACAGAGACTCAAACAGATATTTGTACACCAATGCTTATAGCAGCATTATTCAAAAGAGACAAAAGGTAGAAATGACTCAAATGCCCAAAAACAGATGGATAAATAAATGAAATGAGATGCATATATGCAATGGAATATTACTCGGTCATAAAAAGGAATGAAATTCTGAAACATGCTACAACGCGAATGGACCTTAAAAACATTTTGCTGAGTAAAATAAACCAGACACAAAAGGAAATATTTTTTTATGATTTCACTTACAGGAGGTATCTGAAATAGACAAATTCATGGAGATAGAAGATAAAATAGAGGTTGGTAGGGGCTGGAGAGAGAAAGAAATTATTACTTAATGGATACACAGTTTTTGTTTGGGATGACGAAACATCCTAAAAATAAATAATGGTAATGGTTACAGCACTCAGTGGCACTGAATTATACACTTAAAAATGGTTATAATGGTAAATTTCATGTTATATATATATCACAATACAATATACATAAAAAGTTATTCCCAAGCCATCTAGAGTTTCAAGTTGTTATACATCTTAATGTGAATTCTAATAAATTAAGAAATAAGGTGAGCCAAAGTATAAGGTTCAAGGCCATAAGGAATTTTATGTGTAAATTTCTAAAATCCTTTTCAAAGATAAAACTAGAAATAATATTTTTATATGCATTTTGTTCCATTTTTCTCAAAAGTTGTAGAAATAAACACATATAACATTACTTTGAAAATTAAATGTGCCACATATGTGAATTTGTGACTTGTCTTTAACTTTCTTTGTCATGTTTATGAATACATTTTTAATTTTAATATAGATGCTATTTTTGTGCTTCTTCTAAAAACGTCAAAAGACTTTTTTAAACTCTGAAGTCAAAAAGATAATAATATTAGATGTTTTCTTTTAACAAAAACTTTTATCATTGTGCCTTTCACATATAAATTTAGTAATTGGGTTTTGAACATGGTAAGAGTTAGGATTAAGCTTCATTTTTTTCTGTATAAAAAACCTTTTGTTCTCCTACTCATTTATTGAATTCTCTTTCCTTTTCCCCCGGTAATGTAAAACACTCTTCTATTACATATAAAAATTTCATGTATGTGCATGTAGGTCTATTTCGGGTCTCCCTCTTCTGTTCCATTGGTCAGTTTCTCTATTCTGGAATCACTATTACACTGTCTTAATTACTTTTATAATAAGCTCTGATACCAACTACAGCAAGTTCTTCCTTCCATATCTTCTTCTGTAATATTTGGGTTTATCTTGACTGTATGATCTTACATGTAAATTTTAGAATCTACTTCTCAGGTTCCATGAAATATACTTTTAAGGGTTTGATTAGAAATTCATTGAATTTATTTGGAATAAATTAAGATCTTTACAATACTGAGTTAATTCTCTCTCTGAACATAAAGTACCTTAACATTATTAACTTTCTTTAGTGCTTTTAACAATGTTTTATAATTTTCTCTATACAGATCTGTACACATTCTGTTAGATTTATTCTTATGTTCTTTACATTTGTTGTTATTAGTGTAAAGAAAATACTTTTTTATGTGCATTTTCTAATTATGGTTAGCATTTATTATTTTTGTATATTGATCTTAAATACCACCACTTTGATAGATTTCTTATTTCTAATAAATTGTAGATTATTTGGGGTTTTCTTACAGAAATTGTTCTATTGTTTATAAATGGTGATGGTTTTGTTTTTTCTTTTCTTATTTTTAAGAGTTTAATTTTTTTTTCCTTACTCCACCAACTAGGACTTCCAAAACGAGATAAAATATAAATCACAAGAATAGGCATTATTGTCTCTTCCCGACATAAAGGGACCTCCTTTAAAGTTTTTCTCTATAAAACTAATGTGGGCTGAAGTTTGGAGTAAATCTTCTGTATAGGTGTATGAAGGTTTTCTGGGTTTGCTATGGTTTTAATTTATAAAAAGGTATTGAATTTTATCAATGCCATTGCTTTTTCTCCATATATTGAGATGACTATATTTTCTACTTTAATATAGTAATATAATTTCTGATAATAATTTAGAATGTCTAATATTTTAAAAATTAAAATAAAAACTAGGATAATGATTATAATTCATGTGACTAAAATATAAAAAGAATTAAAACAACAGCATGCAATTTGGGGAATAATAAAGCTGTCCCATTACTCTGAAAGTGTTTGGGATCAGAAATATTTAAATCTCATAATATGTACAAGTTATAAAAGTTTTGTAAAATATTAGAACTTAAATGACAAACTTAAGAATTATTGAATTATTTTCTTTATGAAATCTTTCAAACTACATTTCTTATTGAGGCATAGAGACATAATAATTTTGCATAGAAAAACCTGGCTTGGACCAACCAGCTGTAAAAGACATTTTGGAGACAACTTGGAAAATTTGAAAATGGACTGAGTATTACATAATATTAGGAAATTTTTGTTAATTTGTCAAATGTGATAATGATTTTGTGATTATATAGGAACATGAACTCCCTTTGTACAGATGTCTATCGAAGATTTTCTAGGTGAAATGTTGTATCCATCACTAACATAAAAATACTTGAACAGAAATAAGAAATTAATGAAGCAAATATGGCAAAATGTTAACAATTATTACAGTTAGGTGCTGGATATGTAATTATTGATTACATCTTTCTATATGCTTGCAATTTTCCATGAGAAAATAAGACAAGATCTTAGGTATTAAGTAATAAGAGAAAATATTGTTTCAGGCAACCCGTGAGACAGCCCGAAGACCCCGTTGCCTGGTATTCACACCCTTATGTGATCCTCGTCCCGTGAGTGCTGGCTGGACCTAGTGACTCACTTCCAATGAACAGGATGGGGCAAAAATAGTGGACTATCACTTCGGACATGAGATCCCATTAAGACTCTGGCTTTTGACTCGCCACTTCCTTTTAACTCTCCCTCTCATTCTCGCTCAGTCTCTTTCTTCTCTCTCTGCCCTCCCTAGGGGGAAAGGCAGCTGCCATGTTGTGAGCCGCCCAATGGGGAGGCCCAAAGGCAAGGAACCAATGCCTGGAGCCCACAGCCAAGGGGAAACTGAGGCCAAACGCCAGCCAGTGAGTGAACTTGGAAGAGGATCTTCCCAGAGTCGAGTGTTGAGAATGACCACAGCCCTGCGACAGACTCTGAGCCAGAGGATGAGCGGAGCCATTCTGGATTCCTGACTCACAGAAACGATGATACAGCAAACTGTTGTTTCAAGCTGCTAAGTTTGGGGGTGATTTGGCATGCAGCGACAGAGAACGAACGCAAATGTTATGAGAAGAAAGGAAGATAAACACGTAACATTGCTACTGAAATTTTGAAACGTCATAATTTTAATGATTATTTTTAATAAGGGGTTAGTTCCTCCTGCTTCAGGAGCTAATGGTAGGAAAGGGAAATCGGGCAGTAGGAAATGATCACTAAAAATTAAGAAACACTAAGCCACCCTTTTGCAAAAAAAAAAAAAAACATCTATTAATCTATAATTAAATCAACAAGCATTTATAAGACACCTACACTTTGTGCAGCAATGTTTTAGATGATGGAATGAAAGTAACATAATTAAAAGATAGCCCCTGCCGTTTATTGAACTAGAGTCTATCGATGCATAAACTACTCACTGAGATGATGCGAGGCAGGTTTTGAAGCCATTTTCATTCTTCCAGGCCATCTGGATACCTCGCATGGAAACTCCAAATGGACAGCACAGCTTCTAAGATTTGGTTAGCTTACTTCCAGAAATTAGTTTATGTAATAGGAGGCGATGCAATTAAACACCCACATCTGGCAATGTCTGTGTAAGACGGTGGCATGCGCGTGGAGACGGGAGAATTCATTTTCAAACTTCTCTTTAAAATGACCAGGAAAACACACCAGTAGGAGCACGTACGCAACAATTATCAATTTAACAAATATTTAGAGAGCACCTACTGTGTGCTCGGGACTGCACTGTGTGCAGCATAACAGAGGTGAATAAACCGAACGTGGACCCCGCCCTCACTAACTTTATCCTGTAGTGGAAGATGTACGAATGAATTCTAACTATAGGGTACGATGCATACTATGGGGGCGAAATAGAGCACGGAGGACCGCTTCACTGAGGAAGTTTAATTTAAGCTGTGACCCTGAAGGACCAAGAGAAATGACAGCATTTTCCGTGACGGCAGCAGCATTCCCCAAGGCCTTGAGATGAGAGAGAACTTGGTCCTAAAGGAAGAGCCAGATCGGTGAAGCTGGAATATTGGAGTACGAAGACAAAGGCGGCTGGAGAGGGCGGTGAACGGAGAGCCATGGCCAGTTGAGAATTTTGCATTTCACCTGAAGTGCAGTAGAAAGCCTCTGAAGGGACGTCAGATGTGGGGGGTGGGGGGAGAGGTCGTGACCTGGTCTGATTTATGCTGTCAAGGAATCACTAGCTACGGCGGCGTGGGAAAAGGTGGGGAGAAGGGCCGGGGCTAGGGGGCCTGACCTCTGAATCACTTGCGTCTGTCTCTCGGACCTGCACTTTACATGCCTTATTTTTACACCCATTATGTTCTGCTCTTTGCTCTCATCGTCCTCCTCGTTCTGAAAGAGTTCACCGAGCCCACTATCTTCTAATGCGCTAATTCGATTTTCTGAAGCACCCAATTCTCTGTACTACAGTTTAAAATTTTGCAATTAGGCCTTTCATCTTAACACAGACTTTTCATATCTCCAGATTGCATTTTCTTCATGTCTGTTTCATCTAGTTCCATGTGTGCAAGGCATCTTTTATCTTTTTAAAACAATTTTATTGGTTTTTTTCCCCTTATTTACAAAATGCAAGACAACTTCACAGTAGGAAAAACTAGAAAGGACGGATAAGCAAAATGAAGAAAATAAAAACATAGTTTTAATTGCACATTTCAAAGATAATAAATGTATGCCTGTGGGATGATAAGCTTTGTGGCCTTTTATTGTTTTCTTTCACTAAAAATGCATCACAAAAATCTTTCTATGTGAATATTTATCTCTGACGTGTTTTAAAGCTAGATACTACTTGCGTGTTTATGATGCCATTTCGGACAGTGCATTCCTTTCTTAACTACCTCCAAAATGTTACAGCTTCCATGGGTCTTTTTCAGCACTTTTTTTCCTTTGATTATATGCAATGCCTTTGAGGGAGTTCATCCATTCTCATGACTTTAAGGTTCACTTAAAATAAATGATGCAAGTGCAAAACCACACTCTTAGCCGAACCATTTGCTACTTAACTTCAGACTCATACTTAGCTCTACGCCTCTTAGATCCTCCAGCTACCCCAAGGCACTCTTGTTCAAATGTTAGCATATATTGGCATCACCCAGAAGATTGTTCCAACACAGATTGCTGGGCTCGGACCCCAAGACGTTTGATCAGTACATCTGAGAAGGGGCCCAAAGATTGGCCTTTCTAGCAAGTTCCTAGATGATGCCACTATTGCTCTGGGAGCCACACTCTGAGCACCACTGTCCTACAGATACCTCGAATTCAGAATATTCCAAATAGTCATCACCCTCTCTACCCCCAGTGCCTCTCACTCTTGCTTTTGACATTTATTCTGTTGTACAGTTGACCCTTGAGCAATGTGGGAGGTAGGGTGTCAACTCTCTGTTCAGATGAAAATTCATATTTAACTTTTGACTTCCCAAAATCTTAACTACTAATAGCCTACTATTCACTGGAAACTGTTCTGATAAAATAAACAATCTGTTAACACATATTTTTTGTGTTACATGTATTATATACTGTATTGTTATAATGAAGTAAGCTATAGAAAAATTGTTTGTAAGAAAAGCGTAAGGAAGAGAAAGTACATTTACAGCATTAATTTAAAAAAAAAAAAAAAGCTGCATATAAGTGGACCCACACAATTCGAACACATGTTGTTCAAGGGTCAACTGTAGCGTGTAATTCACAGAGTAACATGTCCATATCATATATACACTTCTCAATGTATTTTTCATAACGGGAACACTTGATGTGTAACCTGCACCTAGATCAAGAAACAACGTTCCTCGCACCTCCAGAAGCCACTTCATGGCCTGTTCTAGTCGCCAGCCCCCGCCTCTCAAACTGATCTCAGACGCGAAAGACTGGGTTTGCCTAGCACTGGGCCCAGACGAAACGACTCATGCGGTACGGGTCTCCGTATCGGCCTTCCTTCTCTCACCCTCATTACGTGTGGTGCCGATTTCATCCTTGCCGCGTCTGTCAGACACGTAACAAGAAAGGCTGGGCACCTTCTAGTCTCCTCCTCTCCCCCTTGCACGTCCAGCCTATGACCAGGTCCCTCGACTCTGAATCCGAGTTATGTTTTCAACTCATCTTTATAACTTACCCCTCAGAAAGGGCTCTCATCGTTGCCTCTCACGGGAACTATTAAGATAGTCTCTCAACTGGTTCCCCTGCCTCCTTTCTCCTGGTGCTTCCACTCTGGTACCAATTGAATCATTTAAGATGAACGACCCTCTCCTTGTCGCTCTCCTTAACTTAAAAGTGCAACATCGGGAACCCGGTTCTCCAATATCACCATCTCTTTTCCTTTCTTCCTGTGAGATCGTTCTTTCTCCCTTCAAATGAGAATGATGCTTCACGTGGTAGACAGTAGTGCCAGTTACAAGCCAAAAACTTGACGGTTCTCTTCTTCCACTCAGGGGAACTAACTTGTTTCCCTTAGTTCCAGTTTAAAAAAAAAAAAAAATCCTGGGTTAGGATGTTGATTGGCGTAGCTTAGGTCAGGTGACCAACCCTGGCTACCTAGAAAGCACAAGCATGGCCATAGGAGACCCGTTTTAGGGGTGGCATCTCCAAGGCCTTCAACCGCATGCTGGGACCTGTACAATCAAATCTAAAAAGTTCTGGGCAGGAATGTTGAAACCGCGTGTTAGTCATATCATAATGACATTTCCAAATGCCAAAGAGAAAGGACAACTGCTCCAGAAGAACACTGGGCTAATTACTAGAAGATGGAGGAATGGTCAGAGAGTTATGAGGAAACAGAAATTTTCTCTTAGAATTCTGTACTCAGGCTATTATTCAAACAAGAGGAGTAATGTATGACATTAGTAGATGTTCAAAGACTCTGAAAATGATAACATCTACGTCCGTGTTCTGGAAAGAAACTTTTAAGTCCTGGAGAAAATCATGCAGTCAATCATTCTAACAACAAAACAAAACAAAGCAAAAAGAATGACCGCAGAGTACAAGAGGGGGAGAGTAAAGCTACAACAGCCACAAAACACACAACTAGGTCTGAACAACTGTGGATAATGAAGTTGTGAAGTTTAAAGCTGTTATTAAGAGAAGAACTTTAAAATAAAGGAGACTGAGTCAAAGTATACTGAAATTAAAATTCCGGGGTATTAAAATAGTCGGGAGGAGGTAGAAGGTAAATAAAAGTGTATTAATGTTCTTTTATTTTCAAAGGATGGAGAGTTGTTTTTGGCTGTTCAAAGACAAAGTTAAATTCGAATACACTTGGTCTGAAACTGAAATCAAATTAGCAAACCATACCCCAAGGGCTTGCTGGCTGTTTCTGTAAATAAAGTTTTATTGGAACCAGGGCTGGGGTTAGCCTGAGGCAGGTGAGAGGCAAGGTGTGAAGTATAGGATTGGATTCTTATGTTTAATTAAAATTTTCATATGTTGTTCATCATAGGGGGGTTTTTTTGCATTAATTTTGATTTTTTAATATATTACATGAAAATATTTTTTATCACGATTATTGAGTTTTTAGTGCCCTCTTAAATTTTGCATTTAAGGTCCCCCAGTCACCTCACTCTGGTTCTAGTGCTCCATTGAAACTATTTGAGGAAATAAATAAAACAGAAACTTGGTGAATCCTTAAAAAATTACTAAGGAGAAAAAAAATAACAACAGCAACATACACATTTACATACATGATATATATATCTTTATATATCTGGGGAGAATTGATAATCAAAATATAACATGTAAAAACTGATACAAGAAAGCAGAGGAAAATATTAAGCTCAGAAAAAGAAAACTATTAAATAAAAAAACTATTTTTCATTTATATTATAGGCATTACTATTTTCTATCTGATGAGTAATATTCATTGATATTTCCATTAAAACATTATTCTGTATCAAAGAGATACACAGATATCATTTACCAATCATTATTGCATTGAAATTTATATACTAGCATCAACTGAAACACAAAGAAATTTATATCAAACTTTCAAGGATGTTCAATTGTTCTTAAGGTAAAATTAGAGGTTTGCTCAGCCTTCCTAGTCTCTGCATGACCTGCTCCTGAAAACTCATATTTTGAGACACTCTGTGCCAATAACCAGCTCCCCTACATTCAAATGGGTACAACTGCTCCCACTTTGGGGTTTTCTGCTGAGACATGCCCTCTCTCCTCCTTGACCTGACTAACTTTAGTGATCTTCAAAGACTCAGCCAAAATACAGTTTCAGGGAGGCTTCTCACAGTCCCCACAGTAAGATCCGTCATTCTGTCCTCCATCTCGTGGTACCTTTATTCTTTGCCTGTGACATTTCTCATACAGTTTAAAATTTTCAGTCTATAATGAGGCCAGTGGCTGTATATTGTTCACAGCTTTTGAATCAGTGACTAGCGTAGCATCTGGCATAGAATACGAGTCCAACAAATTATTTGTTGTTGAATGATTGCAATTAGGTGTTTACTATTATGTTTTTCACAATTTAATTACTATTCCTATTCTAGTACTATAGAATTTTTATTGCAGTATTTTTGTATCTATTTATAGCTGATAGAGTAAGACTTCCTACTAGTTTTTTTTTTTTAATTCTCTTGACAACTGTCATATATTTAGAACCAGCCTGACCAGGTCGTAAGACAAACAAACAGAAAAGACAGGTGGGATTCTGATTGTACTCGTATTCATTGCCTATATTCATCTGGGAAGGATCAGCATTTGCATTATATTGCTTCCTGTCATAGCAAAGCAGGATGCATTTCCCCTGCTACAGCATCCCCCAGGGCATGTGTGTAACATTTGGTTGATTGACAAATTTTAGGGGCTTTGGCTATCCTCATAGGGAAGGATTGACAGAGGGAGTCAGGTAACAGCCCTCTACCAATACAATACGCAAACACCCCACAAAAGGAGGCAGAGTGGTGAAGCCTTGTCTCAGAGATCTTTAACTTTCTTCACACTTTCCTGGGAGTTCTCTTGTGAGCTCTTGCACCCACATAATCCTCCCCATCACTCATACCCTAAAGCGTGAAAGCATTAGCAGCATCTTGGAACCCAGACTCAGCCTCTACTATTCTAAATGTGCACACTGGCGACAGGAAATCAAGCACGCTTCACCTTTACTACCTGAAGTCTTATCTCCAGAGGAAGGTAATGGTTCGAGAGTCTGGAGGCAGCCATGCTTTTTTAATAATGAAGATTCTCTAACCCAATAAGCCAGGAAGAAAAGCAATAAAGGCAAGGCAGATTTCTGGTAGTTCTAAGCATTCTGGCTTAGGACACCTCCAGGAATGAGTTGAGCGGAGGAACCAGAGTTTGACAGTTTTCTGGGTGTTTTTTTGTTTATTTGTTTTTTGTTTTTGTTTTTCTTTTTGACTCTTCTGTGCATTTTGCTATTAGACAACCATTGTTTAATTATACTATAACCTCAAACTCTCTGTCTCCTGGTCTTACTTTATCCTTCAGAAAAGTTACATACCACAGTGGAGATTCATGTCACATAAAGGTTGAATTCCAAAACCAGCATTCGAGATTACAATTGCTTATCATCAAAACTATCCTTGAAAATCCTTCAACGTGCCCCTGAAGAGCAGTAATATCTCACAGTAAATTCAACACAGCCAGCTTTTCCTCTGGTGTTAAAACAAATTGCTCTTTCTTAAGTTGAACACCAAATAAAGCACTTGGCCTATCTTTGGGGTCTCTACTGCATGAAATATACATTAAAAAAAAAAAAAAAAGCATTTGCAGCACACAGCAAGTTTAAATTTAATTTGTATATGATAAACAGGCACATGGTATGACTCTATTATATTTCTCTTCAGGCAGATTTTTTCTTATTAAATGTACTCCTAAGTAGTTTACATTTTCTACAGTCATTATGAATGAAATCTTATTTTTTTATTTCAATTTTTTTCTGGTTACAACCAACAAATGGGGAAGCTATTGATGCTATGGGGTTTTGTGCTCCACAAATTTAATAAATTCTTCTCACTTTATTAATAGTTTTATGACTGATGCTCTTTTGTAAGTGTATAAATCACAGAATCCTATCAACAATTAATAATAGTTCCTCTTGTATTCCAATTTTATACTGCTCACTTTGTTT
Source organism: Rousettus aegyptiacus (assembly GCF_014176215.1). Taxonomy (NCBI): domain Eukaryota; kingdom Metazoa; phylum Chordata; class Mammalia; order Chiroptera; family Pteropodidae; genus Rousettus; species Rousettus aegyptiacus. The sequence goes on along the minus strand of NW_023416288.1, from coordinate 37,974,175 downwards.
TATTGTGTTGCGATGTTTGCTTGAGCCTTCAGAATAGTTAAAAAATAATAGTGACAATAAACATCTTATTGTTTCTTAATTTAATGGGGAATACCTTCATCATTTTTCCCTTGCTTAGAATTATTGCTCTTGGTTCCTGATCAATTAGCTTCGTGATTTTCAAAAAAATGTCCTCATATACCTTATAATAAATGTAACTGCAATACTTTTTGTTAAATCACAAATGGCTACTTCTTGTTTAAGAAGCCTGTACAAAGATTGTGAAATAGGGTTTACCGAGAGGCAAACAGGTAAATTAATTAAGTTGGGTGCGTTTTCCATGCTCTTGGGCTTTAGGAAATATACCTAGACTATCTTTAGTAATAGGGAATTCCTTAAGGATAGCCAAGAACATGAAGTAGCATGGGACAGGGTCTCTACAATTGTGTCTATGTGCTTCTCAGGCTGGGGTGAAAAGTACATATTGAAGGACCCGGAAACGTATTTAAGAGTTTCTCAGGGTACAGACTAATTTTAATTTCTCTCAAAATGCTGACCCTTTATGGTCTTCAGAAGATCTGATTGGATGGGTTTACGCCATCCCATAATTAGCAGATTTTTACTGCAAGCCAATTAAGAGTTGACTAACCTCTTTTATCTGAAGTTATATGAAAAGTTTCCTTGAGGGTAATATTTAAATTGCCAATCCCATCGGTTGTGGGTATATCCCACCTACGTTCTATTAGATATAATGATGCATAAAAAGTAATCAGTTTGGCTTATTTCACTTAGCGTAATACCCGCTAGGAGGCAAAATCATACAATTTCACTTGTTTGTGGAATCTAAAAACTATATAAATAAATAAACAAACAAAATGGAAACAGACTCATAGATACAGAGAGCAAACTGATGGTTGCCAGATGGGAGGAGGGCTGTGGGCTGGGTGAAAAAGATGAAGAAATTAAGAAGTACAAATTGGTAGTTACGAAATAGTCACAGAGATGTAAAGTATGGCGTAAGGAATACAGTCAATAATATTGTAATAACTGTGTATAGTGCCAGGTGGAGACTAGACTTATAAATGTCTAGCCACTATTTTATACACCTGAAATTAATATAATATTGATTGTCAGCTCTAATGGAAACAAATTTTTTAAAAATTTAAAAAGTAATCAGTTTGGGCCATTTTTTTAAAAGATAGATTTGCATGGAAGATTTGAGACTTCATGAATATAGTAAGCATTCTACCCACTGTGTTAAGTTGAATCCCAAATGCTGTGTAGATAGATAAAATGGAAATTAAGGAACTGGATTTTTTAAAGAAAATGATTATTGTTTCATTTTAGCATTTTATTGAGTACATGTATCAAGTAATAGTTCACGTAATGACTTCACCATATCATGGCAAGTGAGTATTTTATTTTATCAAATCTTAATGCATTATAATATGAGCAATAAAAAATGACTAGGCATGCAAAGAAGCAGAAAAATATGGTCCAAAATGATGAGAAAATCAACAGAACCAGATTCTAAAATGACTCAGATGATAGAATCAGAAAATAACATTAAAATATTGTAACTATAGTAATATACGTAGAGGAAAGATTGTACATGTCAAGTAGAAACATGCAAGATATAAAAACACAAATAGAACTTCTAGAGACAAAAAAAAATTACAACATGTAAGATGAAAAATACGTTGGATAGAATTGATAGCAGTTCAGATAACATAGGGGAAAAAAAAGATTGGTGAACATGAAGACACAGCAATAGAAATTATCCCAAATAAAACACAAAGAGAAAAAGCCTAAGAGAAATAAATAGAAAATCCGTGAATGTGGGACAACTTCAAACCTCCTAATGTTTATGTAATTGGTGTCTCAGAAGAATAGGATGAGGGGTCAGAGAAAATGCCTAAAGAAACAGGGCTGACATTTTTGTAAATTTGATGAAATCTATAAACCTGAGGACCCAGGCTCAACAAACCCCAGGCACAAGAAACCTATGAAAACTATAAATAACATCAGATTCAATTTGCTTAAACCAATGAAAAAGAGAACTCTAAAGAGCAGCTGGAGAAACACCCAGGGAAAAGAGAATGAAAAAAGATGTGACATCAATAGAATAATATTTTTAACGTACTGTAAGAAAAACTATCAACCTGGAATTCTATGCCAAGTCAAAAAAAATTCCTTCAATAATGAAGGAATGACAGACTTTTGCAAACACACAAAAGCTGAAAGAAATCACCACCAGAAGACCTGCACTGTAAGAAATGTGAGAGGCAGTCCTTCAGGCAGAAGGACGATGATCAACGATAACGGATAGAAATCTGAAGAAGTCACACAAAAGAAGGAAGAACATCAGAAATGGTAAATATGTGGCTAAATATATTTTTAAAAATCGTTATTTATAAAACATCTTTAGAGAGACTCCTCTGTTTAAAATGAAAGTAAAAAACAATGTATTGTGGTATTTATAACATAAGTCCAGGTAGATGACAAAAAATAGCACACAGGTCAGAAGGGAGGGAGGAATGTAAACAGTTGTAAAGTTATTATTCTATACATAAAATCGTACACTATTACTTGAAGGTAGATTGTGATCAGTTAAACATGTATACAGCACTAAAGCAACCACTAAAACAAACAAACAAACACAAGTTATAGTAAATGAGCCGATAAAGGAAATAAAATGGAATCATAAAAAATCATTAATCAAAAGAAGGCAGAAAAGGTAGAAATGGAACCAAGAACAGATGGGAGAAATAAATTCTATTCTGAGGGAATAATCTGAAATATAAAAGTTAGAAACAAAAGTGTTCATCATGACGCTATCTATCTACAATACAAAACACTGAAAACGACCTATTCGGTGATAGGGAAATGGCTAGTAAATGACATAATGGAATAGTATGCAGACATTAAAACTGATGTTTATAAAGAACTTGTAACAACATGAGAACATGCTGGTGTTATAAATTAAATTGAATTAAGGCAGAATATAACTTTTATAGTGAACATTACCTCAACTACAAAAGCTATGAAAGAAAAAAAAAAAAAAGCCAGAAAAAAACTAGGTGGTGTGAAACAGTGATTGTTTTGTCTGCTTTTATTTTTATTTTTTTAATTTTCTATAATTAGTTTATCATCCTTTTTATATCTGGAAAAAATAGCAATTAAACTCTTAAATTTCTTCAGGTCCTGTGCTACATCTATGCGCATATTATCTCATGAATTCCCACAACAACCTTGCAAAAAATAAATATTTTTCTTATGTGTTCAGATGAGGATATTGAGGCTCAGACAGTATATACCTCAGTTCATACATCCAATATGCGTCAGATTATTGGCAGTTATTGGTGCCTTCTGCAGAGGTTTGATGATTTTACTTGCATGTTAGAAGCCAGGTGTGTCTGATTCCAAAACCTTGGTATGTGTTTGTTACAGAACTAATAAGAAATGGCATGTAATTCTCTTTATTTGTATACATCTGCTTTTTCGATTTAGGAGATAAAAGATACATACGATTAGCTGATGTAATTCAATCAATTTTTTTAAAAAAATCTGATTGCCAGATGTAAGCTGAACTTGCTAAAATGCAAAAAAAAAATGTTTACTTCTAATAAGTACTTATTTCTAATAAGTAATAAATAAAAAGTAAAATGGCAACTATAAAAATTCTTCAAGTTTTCATGGGCATGACCTTCTCAGAGAAGGACACATTTTTGTTGATTAGGACCGCAAATCCTTTGCCTGATGGACTTTAAGACATTTAAGACTTCATTCATAGAACAATAAAAATAAATGTCAACTTGCTGTTCGAACAGCCCCAGCGCTCAGTAGTTTTATGAAATACAGAGCATTAGCATACTGCTGATGTTGTGTGCATACCGGCACTCGTGTTTACTAAATACATGCATCGTCAATTATTATCCTTAATCAGAGAATAATTTGCTATTTACACCAACGTAATTGAAACCGATGCTAAGTATCTTTACTATTTATAAAGGTAGAGAAATCTAGTTTTAAGATATCTCAAGTATCAGACTTGAAAGAATGATATTTTAAGATCAAATAATCCAAAGAAATCGACACAGTTTTTCTGAAGGCCTGCAAGCACAAGGTATTTCTACCATTTCCACTTGAATTTTCTTAATCTGTTGAGTCCTCTAGCTAAAGCAGTCTGACCTGCTCTAAAGAGAAAGTAGAATATTGTTTGTTTTTGAATGCTGGTTGCGGAGAGAGCAGACACAATGCTTCTTCTACTCCACTAAAAAATCTGAAGCTACAAAGATGATTTTCAAAATTAAGGGCAACTCACAGCTGAAAATTATACCTTTGGGCAAAGGGCCAATCCGGGATGCATGTCACTCTGATTTGGAGCTGTGCCAAAGTCCCTCAGTCCCGTTTGTTCGGCTTTATAGCTAACCGAAAGGAAATGCCGAGAGTATAGCTGAAGCGGGCTGCTCGGAAGTCAGTATTTAAGGTCTTGCTGAGATGCGGGTTGACATGGAGAGTTGCATGGCAAGAACGAGCATCATTGGGCGTATTCAAATGACCAGGCCAAACTGCCCGTGGAAGCAGCGATGCTCGTTAGAGGAGCGTTCCAGCATCCCTCCGCGTACCCGCGAGCGGGCCTGGCAGGGGAGGGGCTCAGAAACCCATGGACAACAAGACCACGTTCTGACATTAGCGCGAAAACCGGGATTTGTTAAACTAGCCTCAGGAGCTGACCAAACCCATTTTCAGAATAAATGTATGGTATAGTTCCATCTGGTTGCCATCCTAAAATCGTTGTTAGTTTTTACCTTACAAATAATGGCTAAAGAGCAAGTTGATTGAACTTGACAGTATTCCCCCCAAAATCACTTTATTAACACTCCTACTATTTTGCAGGCTGTGGATAAAAAATGCTGACTTAATTTTTTCTTATGAACCTAACTTGGGGAACAAGCGTAGCTTCTTGTATTTTTCAGCTTGAATAGAGCTGGGGTTTTGTGGAAATGTTACAACTTTAAAAAAAAAAAAACCTGACTGTAGAAAATACAGACAAACAAAAAAGAATAAAAATTATTCTGAGTGAGCCACTGTTAATACTATTTTAGGGTATTAATATCCTGCCATATAGATAAAGGAATATTTTATATATATAAATATCCTGCCATATATAATTTTTGGTATCAATATTCTGCCATATATACCAAAGAAGTAAAAGGATATTTTTGTACAAAAGAGGATTGCTCTGCTTTGCCATATTTTGTGTGTGTGTTTTTTAACTTGACTATATATTATAAACAGCTTTCCAAAGACAACTAATTTTAAGCGTAGGTAAAGAAAGTTTTCGAGCATCCCTTTTTGAATAGACTTCAAATGAAATGTGAGTAACAAGATTAAGTGGGAGCTGCTTCTTCCTCGAATAGGCTCTAGACATGATTCGTAATACAAGACAGTTAAATGGCCGTTGCTCTTGAAATACAAACGTGGTCGTTAAAAATCTCCGTTAATGGACTGAGGCCTGTCTCTCACGTAGGGAATGGGGCATGCCATTTGTCCCCAGCGTCCTGAATAGTTCCTGAAACACAGAAGGGCTCAACATGTGTTTGAAAGACAGTGGGTAAGAGTCACAAGCATGAGTCTAGCATTTGAAACTTTAGAGGCTTCCCACTTCCCGATTGTTTGGGTTGGCACCTTGGGGGTGGGGGGGGGGGGTACCAACAAGGCATGAGGAAGGCAAGAATCCTAACCTGTAATAAAGTTTGTGATATATTTGTATTAGTTCCCTGAAAGAGAGAACTTGGAGAAGTTAAGAAGTGATTGAGTAGCAAAGAATTCGGTTTGGTTTGATTGTTTTTCTTTTTTCAATCAGTGGGAACACAGTGGACTCGGTCATTTTTGCCTCCCTGGGATCCTTTTACCCATCTTCTAGTATCAACACCTTGATTTTTCTTTGAAGAACTACCATTCCCTATTTTTGGTCTATATAACTTGAGTGGATACCTCTCACTTCGAACTCCAGAAGGGGACAAGTGACCACAGCCTGGCCAATGACTGTATTTCAGCTCCTTGGCCAGAGTATTGCTCAGGGATATTGCTCACTAGAACCCAGGAGAGACCTGAAATCCTGCCTGTGCTTTTGGGGAAAAGGCATGTCCTCGTCTCTGGATTTTTAAACCTGGTGAGTGAGATGTCGGCCTTGGGTTGCCAGGGCCTTGATGAAGGAATACTCAGCCAGAGAAGGAGGCCAGCAGGAGGAAAGCAGAGCTGAGGAACAGAGAAAGTCCCAGTGACACAGTACGAGTGTGCGATCTTCCTGTATCCAATGAGATGTCTTTTATGTCGGTGAGCCAGTAAATGCCCTTTATTTCTTCGATTACTTTCCCATTCGTTTATTTATTAGTTCATTTATTTGGAAAATGTTTTCTAAGTACGTAACCAAGACACTGTTTTAAGTGTTGGCCATATAGCGGTGAATAAGACAAAGTTTTGCCCTCATAAAAGTGATGATTGGAGAACAGATAATCAACAAATATATCGACATTCAACAGTGCCAAGAATCGAGATCTGTAAAGAAAAATAAGCCAGGGTGATGGGATGGTAAGTGTCAGGAGATAGTTTAGAAAGGGGCAGCAAGGAAGACCTCTCTGAGCAGAGACCTAAATAAATGAGGAGTTAAAACCTTTCTAAGGATTTGAGGAAGATTATTTTAGGAAGAGAGACACAAAGTTCAAACTAAGAAGAGAACGTGCTTCGTACATCTGAGGAAGAACTAGGAGACAAATGTGGAGTGGCCGATGAAGGAATGACAATATTTCTTTCAGTGACTCTCTGATCCATTATTTATTCAACCTTCACCATATCCAAATCCAGTTAGTGCTATTAAAAGTATAGGTAGAACTTGTGCAAAGACATGGCCAAACCGAGCCATTCATTGAACACATAAAACATTCTTTGACTTGAGTTTTACGACTAAATCCTGAAAGAAGTGCCCATCACTGGGTTTTTCGCACAGACCAGAAAGTTCTGGAGAGGCTAGTTTGAGCCCAGCCATTTTGACATTACTGTTTGATTATTTAACCAGTGCCAGATTTTGCTGCTTGCTTATCTTATTGCTGCCAATTTTACAACAACTCTGATTTTTCAGCCAATTTGTTTATTTGTCATTTTGTTTCCTGGCCTTTGTCAGTTACCTATAAGGTGTAAGAGTGGGAAATGTGTTCAGATGAGGGAAGTTTGGCAGAGTCTTGCTTGGAATTATTATTATTATTATTTTTTTTTTTTTTTTTTTTTTTTGAGAGAGAAAGTATGCCTGTGGAGATGGGGCGCTTGGTAAAAATTAACAAATAGTGATTGGAGTGAAGAAGACACAATGAAGAATTTTTTTGGCAAGAGGAAAAAGTACCCAATGTTTTCATTTCAACCTCACACCTTTCTCCCTAAAAGCCAAATTATGAAACTTTCAGCTGTGAACTGTTCCTGCTGAGTTTCTACAACTGCCAGCAATACAAACACCACAGAGTACCAAGCCATGTGTGCGACAATCCTCTCTCTATTAACAGTGACACTTATAACTCACTCTTTGCATTCTAATTAGTAGCCACATCCTGCTTAGTTGCTTGAGAAAAGTACATGTTTTGTTTTATCTTGTTTTGTTTTGTTTTGTGAATTGAGCTGGAGTATACAGAGGAATTGATTAAGCAGATAAAATGGCTTCCGCAAAATGGCGGAATCAAAATGTTGGAATCAAAAATTGAACACGAATGCCACGTGTTTCTCTGGGCACTAGAATTTTTATTCTAATTGTCAGATATTGTAGGCTTATTTCAGGTCTTTATCTATCAGCTAAAGCTTTATCTATCAGCTAATAGCTTGTTCGACAGTGAAATAAGTTTAGAAGACCTTGAGTTAAAACAAAGTTAAATGGGCCTTACTCAGTGGTGAAAGACGGAAAGCCGTCACCTTGATTCGAAATAAGATAAGAATGCCTGCTTTGACCACTGTTACTAAACATTATACCGGAAGTTTCAACCAAAGCTATTAGAAAAATAAGAGATACAAAGGCATTCAAATTGAGAAGAAGGAGGTAATACTATCACTGTTTATGGGTGACGTGATCCTATATGTAGAAAATCCCAAAGAATCCACACAAACAAGGAAACTGGCTACTATAGCTAATCCACAAATTCAGCAAAGTTTCAGGGTATGAGATCAACACTCAAAAATCAGTTGTGTTTATATACACAAGCAATAAACAATTCAAAAAAAAACTTAGGAAAGCAATTTTATTTATAATAGCAACTAAAATAATTAAATACTTAGAAATAAACCTAACCAAGGATTTGAAAGATGCATATACTGAAAATTATAAATCATTGCCGAAAAAAATTGAAGACCCAAGCAAAAGGAAAAAGCATACCACGTTCATGGACAGAATAACTTAACATTATTAAGAGTTCAGTAATACCCAAAGTGATTATATGCGATGATGAGATATTAAAAGCTTTCCTCTAGAGATCACAAACAAGAAAATATTCCTGCTAGTACCACTTATTTCTGTTCAACATTGTACATATGAGGTGTCCTAGGCAGTACAATGACGTTATACACAGATAGAAATACTGTATATATTTGGAAAATTTTTTAAATGATGAAAAATTCAAAAGAATATGGAGACAAGTACTAAAATTAGTAAGTGAACTCAGTTGGTCACCGATTATAAGATCAACATCAAAATCAATCACTCATATGTATACATTTAATGAATAAATGTAATGAAAATTATGTACATTTCTGAACCCATTTTTGAAACCTGAAAAAATGAAACAATAGGAAATAATTATGAATTTAGATACTAAATATTTTTAAAGGGTCAGTTCTTCCCAAATGATCAAAAGATAAAATGCAATCCTGGCCAATACACAAACAGGGTTTTCATTTGTAAACTTCATACGGAAATGCGATAGCCAAGAATGGCAAAGAAATTTTAAGTACGAAGAACAAAATTGGAAGACTTAAACTCCTAGATATCTTGACTTATAAGAAAGCCACAGTAATTAAGTTAGTGTGGTATTTGGTGCAAGGGTTAACAGAGAGAGAAATGAAACTGAAGAGAGAACCCAGAAAACATACGCAAGCTTATATTAACACTCAATTTATGGCAAAGGCGAATCGGAAGTGTAATAAAAGAATGGTCTTTTCAATAAATGATGCCGAGTGAATTGGTTATCCGCACACTAAAAGAAAATTTTTATTCCTAACTCATTTCATATTTTTTTTTTAAAAAAAATCAACTGAAGGATTGTTGATCTAAATGTAAAAGGTAAAACAATAAAACTTCTAGAAAATAAAAAAAAATATTTTCATGACCTTGGGGTAGACAAAAATTTCTTAAAGTGGACCCAAAAAGCACTAACCATCATGCAGGAAACTGGTAAGCTGGACTACTTAAAACGCTACTTAAATAATGGCTAAAGATCAAGTTAATCAGACTTCACGGAGGGTAAAAAAGGAAGCCACAGTTTGGGAGAAGACATTTTCAATAGACAGTGCTGTCAAAGGACTCATTAAATAGTACCTATCGATAACTCATAAATAAATTGTTAAAAACATCGTTAACCAAATAGAAAAACAAGTGAAAGTCTTGAAGAGGCTATCCAAATGGTCAATAAACCTATGAAAAGAAGCTCTACATTGTAATTCATCAGAGAAATGTAAACTAAACAATGAGCTGTAAGTACACACCTTTTAGGATGGCTCAAATTAAAAACCCTTATAAATAAGCAATAACCAAGTTCAGGCAAGAATGTGTAACAATTAGAATTCTCATAAACCTCTGGTAGGAGGGTAAATTGTTACAACCATATTGGAAACCTATTTGGCAGGTACATACATATTTGAATATATGCATACACTATGACTTTGACATTTCATTTCTAGATTTTATACCAAACAAATATGCGTATATGTGTTCACCTAAAGACATGGACAAAACTGTTATATCAGTAGTAGTCACAATAGCCAAAATAGGTAAATAAACCAAATATCCACCAATAATAGAATGGATCAACTATAGTACATTCTTTAAGAAATACTACAAAGCAGTTAAAAAAAAAAACTAATGCTATACACAACAATAGATACAACGTTAAATCAAAACACACACACACACACACACCCAAAAGTAGCACATAATGTACAAGTTCCATTTATACAAAATTCAAAAACAGGCAAAATCAATTAATGATGATTGTAGTTGATTATATAAATGATCGCGAGATTTTGAAGCCCTTTGCGTTAGGAGGTAGTCTCACACCTTGAAACTAGGCTGGCCTTGAGACTTGCTTTGACAAATACAATATGACAAATTGATGTATCCATTCTGAGCCTACACCTTAGAAGTCTCCTTTGTGACAAAGACGCCTTCCATTTTGCTAGTTTCCTTTTTCTTTTCAAACCGTCACTTCTGCGGCTAACCCAGCACTGGATCGTAGCCCTTGTTAGTCTTTACTTCCTAGACACAGAACTGTTTCAAGGGTAGAGACCATTCTCACTGCAATCCTCAACTTTCTACTGCCTATTAGCTACCTTGACCTTGCCCTTGCTAAGAACAAAGTATCAAGAACTAGAGCATTTCACATCTTCAGGTTCCCCTTATCCCCTATTTCCTGAAAGCAGAGCACATCCTTTTTCCAGATAATTGGCACTAGAACTTCTTCAGGTGAGTCTCTGGCTCCAATTACACAGATTAGCCTGATACCCATCAGAGATAAGAGTAGCCCAATTCAATGCAAAAATCACAGAATTCAACTCATAAAAATTAAATATATATGTTTATTTCTTGAAGAGTGTTATGGCTTACTGTTTTAAGTTAATTATTGGAATAATTTGAAATGTCTAAAATGAAGTTTAAAGGGAGAAGGTGGCAGGAATATATAAATTAAAATTAAGCTGTTTAGAATTTCTAATAGACAAAGGAATGTTAGGCTATATTGTGGCAACAAAACTCCCCAAATCTTGGCTTATTGCAATAAAAGGTTTATTTCTTTTTCATGCATCGTTCATGACTGATGGGGCAGCTGTCCTGTGTGTCTATCCTTCAAGCTATGGTTTAGGGACAGGCTCTTTCCATGTCAAAACTACCTCACCAGGACTATGTGGTCTCTGAAGTCATCATCACTGGGGAGCGGAGAAGGCACACTGGTCCTTAACCACGGCTACTCATGGCGCTTGGCCGGAACTAGTGACGTAGCCCCAATCCAAAGGCAAGGGAAGCTGGGATATGTAGGGGTGCACGGATAGTTGGGGAACACTAACTCACTGTTACTGCCACTTGACTTTAGCCTGGTAGTTTGGGAAAGCAAGCAACGCAGGTATTGACTCATTTAACCGTCACAGTCACCGCTCAAGGCAAGAACCCATAATATTCCTATTTTGCTGATGTGGAAAGTGAGGAATATCAAGCTTGTAAGTTTCCCAGAGTGACGTGGCCATGAAGTGAAAAAGCTGGTATTCAGATAAGGCAGAGTGTCTTTGGAGCCCGTACATTTAATGCCTCTACTCCATTGCTTTCTACATTGAAAGCAAAGTGGGGACCAGGTGGCGGGGGCTGAGAAATTATCAACACTTTGCCCGATACTTCCGTTAAAAGGGTTAGATAGAGGCCTGGCGGACGTAGGATTCTTTCAATCACAGAAAAGCGCCAGCGTATATGTTTTGTTTGAAATATGTAACTAGACTTCCTCAACCGCCATGAGAAGAAAAAAAAAAAAAAAAGCCATCTAAGTGTTGAATCTTGCTCTTTCCTTGAGCTGGATAATCTTGGACCTGAGAGTCCCTGAAGCATTCTGGAGCTGAAATCCACAGTGGATTTTCCCACCATCATCGTCTTGACTGCACACAACATTTGCAAAGTGCCGAATCCAGGAGGTAATTGCTCTGACTTAATGAGGAGTGAAAGAAATTTACATTTTTAAATTTTCAAATGGTATTCATTTCTGTACCCTCTAGGTATCTGTGAAAAATTGATCTTGATCACAATTAAAAACAACATTTGACAAATATTTAAAACCAAAGAGGTAATATCACTGAACAGCAAGTGCCCTCATAATCTCCTCCAGGGACTTACTTTAGGCAGATCTAAACCAGATAAAAAGATGCTGCGTTTTCTTTATTGGATATAAAATAGAGTCAACTAGTGCTCTCAGAGTTTAAAAAAAAAAAAAAAGTTTAATTTTTAGTTCTGTGCAAGAGCCATGAGGCCAAATCTAAACTTAATTTTTTTTCTAAGATTGACTTCAATATTGGAAGAAAATGGTACTTCTACAATAGTTTATGAGTCAGTGCTCACTGTGAGATATTTCTGGAACTATAAAAATGCATGGCTTTTTCAACCTAAACTCGTTTTTAAACTTCAGGGAGAAAATCGAAGCTAGGATCATCACTTATTGCTTTGTTTTGTTTTTAATGAAGAAGTTCATTTGGATGTACTCGGCTTAGTGAATTAACAACAATAAAAATATCGCCGTGTCCAGAACAGGTGTTTCCATAATTGTGATACATTAGTCAGAATTCTCTCAATGCACACTGGTTCTCACATTCACTCTGCTTTCCGAAACAAAAACTTTACCATGTCTTCTGGGACTGATGATCTGTAAGGATTCCTTGACCAAAGTTTCTCAAAGACCCGTGAGATCTCAGAAGGCTGTGCTGAGAACCTGTGGTGGGAACTCCACCCAGCACGCCCCTTCCCTCCCTCTCTGCCTGCTGACGCGGATACGAAGAGCCATTCTTCCTGTCAAGAACCCTCTCACAGCCCTTCTTCCCTGCCATTATCTCTTGTCCGACTGTCCCTCAAGACTTAACGAAAATTTCTCCTCTGTAAAGACTTCCTCTCTTCACCAAGAAATATTGTTTCTAATGCTGTCTTACGTACCACCATTTTAGCAACTTTCTTGATGGATTATCATGGGCTCCCTGGTGAACTGTAGTTAAGTTCACAGAGGCAGGAACCAGAACTTTTTATCTTTTTTAAGCCCAGGGCTCTTTAAACATTAGGTCCTGCCACATGATAGGTGCCTAGTAAATATGACATTTGGAAAACAGAATGAAATATCCATTTGTGTTTTCTTTCCTGCCTAAGGATGCAAACCAATTTAAAGTATGTGGTAAAATAATTTCTGTTATATAAGCCACACGGTATTTGAATTCGATCTTCCAGTGACAGAGGACAAAGGGTTACCATTTCTATGTAGTTTTCGTATGAGGTCTTAGAAGTTAGTAGGATAAGTGCAAGCACGAGCAGAGAGCTAATAGGATGGCGGCTTGCTTCAAACAACAGCAACAGCAACAGCAACACGGCAAAATACTTCCCCAGTTAGAGTCTGAAAGGGTAATCATCACCACCATCAATTTGTAGAGAGGACAAAAAGCGTGGGAAAGGGATCAAAATCAAGGCTTACCTGCAGGAGAGTTCTGGTGGTCTGCCTCAGAAGAAAGAGTGCTTCCCAGGCCTGCTTCTCAATGGACTGGGGCCCAGGTGGCACCCTGGGCTTGCCGTAGTACCTACCGCCTAATGCAGATTGCCAGCTGTGGCTCATTATCGGAAGCTGCAGACTGACCTCAGGAGGAGCCCCAGGAGCAACCGAAGGCTTTCAGCAGCTGCAAGTGCCTAGGTCTGGCAGTGCTTTCCGGAGCCTCTCTGATCTTCTCTGTAGCCTCACCTTGATGCGCAGGAAAAGGGGTGCTCATTCCAAAGTCACGATTAAATCTCAGAATTTGGGGCACCCCTCTTCCCTTGTTATTAGCACATCCATAGGCTCACTCTGCTACTTCCAGGGAATTGCTCTGGCATCTCAGGGGCCTTTCGCTGACATGTGGGATTGTAGACGGGCACACTGGGCTTCAGACTCATTCATGTCAAGAGCAGGCAGCCTAAACTTACCAACTACGCGCGCCGTGGGGCCGCATGGGCAACGCCCTACCTGAGGAGAGACAGGTGATCCAGGACACTCCCCACGTGCTCTGATGTGGGACTCTGTCCGGGGCTGTCCAATGCTGCTCCTTCCCCATTTCCACTCTTAATTCCCCTCATTCCTCTGCCAGCTGCTCTAGTATATTTATCATTTAGCCTTCGTGTCTACATGCATCTCTGCAGACATCATGTAGCATTAAAAAATGTAGAGCAGTAGTTGTCGTATGTGTGTGTGTTTACTTGTATTCATGGTACTATGCTTTCAATCACTTTCCATTTTCTATGTCACCTCATATTTTGAAATCCATTCATGTTGCAACACATAAACTTAACCACGATTATTGATGGTCTGTGTCACATTTTATTTACACAGTCCCCTGCCGACCAGCTCCTTCGAACCACGCTGCTGTGAACATGACCTTCGGCAGCTCGGAAGGTTTGGGTTGGCTTCCGAACCCTGAAGTCCTCCTTGGCACAGAGTCATGACAAACTAAAATAATTGAAAAGCTATCGAAACACTTTATCTGCTCTTCCCTGTTTAAACCTCTTTTGAACTTCCACTCAAACCTGCCTTTAGAAGTTTTAGTCCTTTTCATTGCCTTCCTCTCCACTTCTGGTGATGCTTTTCTCCTTCTGTTTGTTCTCTTCCATTTCTAATCTAGGAGAGAAAAAAAAAAAAAAGTCCTTTAGTTTCAGCCCGTCGCTGCCCACTTTTACCCCTACTGACACCACTTTGGCCAGGAGCCCGGTCGGCAGAGGAACAAAAGGGAAAAACACTGTTGTTAACATTTTTCAGACTTTTTTTTTTTTAGACTCTTTGTTAGAGTTCTCTTTAATAAATGACAGTTTCGACTGGGGAATTTTGCCGTTTACACTCCTGCACTCTCTTTTGGACAATCTGAAAGATGTTAAAAGAATGACATATGACCATGGGTAATGTGCACTGATTTATTCCTGGCGATTTTGAATGAGCTGGGCAGATGCCCCCTAGACACATCATCTAAGATGATGCGGTCTTTCACAAGACTATCTGCCGCCCGTTTGCTCCTTGAAAGCAAGGATCTGTGTCTGCTGCGTTCTCTGGGTATCCTTAGCACTGAGAACAGTGCATGCTAACATGCGGTACAAATCTTCCATGGTAGGGAGGAAGGAAGGAAAGGAGGAAGGAAGGAAAGGAGGGAGGGAGGGAGGAAGGAAGGAAGGAAGGAAAGAAGGAAGGAAGGAAGGAAGGAAGGAAGGAAGGAAGGAAGGAAGGAAGGAAGGAAGGAAGGAAGGAAGGAAGGATCTCTATTGGTCCTCCCTGGCTTTTATATGGTTCTCTCTCGGGTTTGTTTTCACAAATCCTGCAGAAATTTCCTCTCTGGGAACCTCAGCCTCCACTTCCCTCAATTCTCCTCCAGGCAACACCTTCCGAAAGTCTCTGCCGTGCCTACAATCAGTGGGTCTCCTTCCGCCAAAGTCTCTTCATCTGAAAGGAAGCCCTCTGGCGTGGAGTTCATTTCCAAACAACCTGCAGGCCTGGTACCTGCCCACGTCCTGCCTTCCGCGCAGGCGCGGCCGGTTTCAGCGCGCCCCCTCCCGCTAGCTCGCTGGACCGGCGGATGCCCCGGCCAGTCTTTGAGTCTTTGAGGCCGTGTAACACCACCGCTGGCTCTTCTGTGTTCAAGCTGCAAGTTCTTTGGGCCTTGCTCAGGTGGCCTTTGTAAAAAGAAGCACATCCTCCCCTCTCGGATGGGGGAAGGAAAAGTGGGAATGACGTCGAACTCTTACAAATGTCTCCAAAATTCTATCTCCCGGCCTCCTCAGCCTCTACTCATTGTATATATTCTAGGTGTCAGTAAGAATTTTCAAACACCACTTTTTGCACATCCTATACATTTGGGAGATACTCATACAAAAAAATTATTTATTGTTTATCTGAAATTCAAATTTAACTGGGAGTGTTTTATTTTGTCTGGTGAACTTACATACAGCGGGTGTAGTCCTCACGTTGAAATAAGGGATACTTTACACACACGCGCACACACACGCACACACACAGAGAACACTATTGTTTTTCTTTGGCCTTTGGGTTTCAAACAAAGAGACAGCGAATAAGTCCATCCGTACACAGAACATCATGCTAAACCATATAGCACTCGCCATGTATCATTTATCTCATTTATGTCATTCTTCGCTGCCTTCTCCCACTTGATATCCAGAGAACTAGGCTGTTGTATTCATTTTTGTATTTTTGCCTACTGAATATGTCCATCAAGATGCAATTTCTCTAAAGTTCACGCCTTTAGGAGAAGCCATAGTAAAACTTTTATGTGGCGGAGGTGAGTTTCAGAATCTCAAAGGCGAATTTTTCTCTTTCGTAGAGAATTGCTTGCCCAGATACTTGGAGTAGTTTCCAACCTGTTATCCTGACCTGGCCTGTTGGAGTCCCTTGAAGAACTTTCCATGCAGACATCACTGCTCCTCCAGGGCAAAAAAAAAAAAAAAAAAATGAAGCAGTGGCTTCCTAAACAAATGGATCAGCTTTAAGTGACACCTGGTCTGTCTCATTGTCTCATTAAAATATTTCTGAACACACGCAAAGATGAAAATTCATAGCACCAGTGAAAACTAGAAAATGAGCTTGTTTCCAAAATCTGGGAGAATCTGGATTTAATGCCACCATAACCATACTCATCGGCACCAGGCCACAATGGGCGACACCTTGTGCTTTGTTCCTAAAGAAAAAACACACACCTGTTTACCTACAAGAAGGGAGAGAAATCCTTTGTTTCTCTTCCACCGCGTGATGCTTAGTTGAGAGACACATGGCTAGTTTTCTGGTAGGTACATGAGCTCGTGTTATTTTTTGGGGCAGCCAGATGGTAATGTCTCATTTCACTCACCCCCACCTCACCCCTATGTACATCCGGAGACTCCAACTCTTCAGAAACACCTGGGCAAGACTTAGGTTATGGGCTACCAGCATAGTAGGCTCCATAAATAGACACTATGGGCCTGGGAGAAGAAAAAAATAGAAGCAGTAAAAACCAGGGCTATAGTTTTCCATGCAGTCCATCTGTTTCGTGTGCTAGAGAGCCGGCGATGGACGTAGGAGTGGATCCCATTTCTGTCTGAGGGAGCAGAACTAGACAGGAAATGTGTGAGGCGCTGGGCTCACCAACCTACCTACCATCTGTGACTCCAAGAAAGAGATTCCGCCTCTACAGAAGTGGTCAGAGCACAGGGGCTGCGGCCCTCTTCTCTCTGTGTGAGGATGAAACAAACTTAAAAGTGGGGGATGAGGGGGGAGGGTGATTGAGGGAAAGGTAACACTTTCTAGAAGACTCAGGAAAAGGATACGTCAGGACAATTTGCTCAAGAAAGCAACAACAAAAAAAATTGTTAGTTGTTTGTATTTCAATAGACGATGAGATGAAATAGAAAAAAGAAGGTTAGCAAGAAAACAGGCCAATAAGTAATTAGATGAGAAGAAAGTAGAGTTTACTGAAGTAAGAAATGCAGTCGAAACCAAAATCTCAAAAAAACAGAATCAAGTCGTGCTTAAAGCAGAAATAGCAGAATTGGCATTGACATACCGAATAAGTAATATGGAGGATGAACTTGAGAATTCATTATAGAATAAAGAGCGAAAAGACAAAAATGGAAAATGGGGAGAGAAAAAATGGTGGATACAGAAATTTAAAGACCTAACTAAAGTACTAAGTGTTATTCTGCATGGAAATATTGGTGAATCAATTAAAAAAGGATGGATCGAAAGTCAAGAAATTTTCTACAGAGGACAACATAGTGATGTTCACCAGACGGACACAGGTGGAGAGAAGATATGTGAGTTGCCTCACCTGCCAAGAGATTGCCATCCAGAAGAGCAAGGGGTACCTCCAAATCTGAAAAGATGAATGAATGAATGAATGAATGAATGAACGAACAAATGAAGGAACAAACAAACCAGCAAACAGACAACCAAAATATGTGCAAAGGATCTGTTAACGAATTCCCAGAAAGGGAAACCCAAATAGTCATCTAATAAAAGCATGAAAAAAAAAGTTTAGCCTCACCGAAAATCACACAAATGCAATTCAAAACAAAACATACTCTTCAGCCGTCCAAACAGCAAAAACAGGAAATTTCGATTATATACATAAAGCGCTGGTGAGGATGAGGAGAAAGGGTGGGATTACAGATGTCTTTCTGGAGTGCAATCTGGCAGTAAATAAAATATGCGAATACATTTTGACTCATGAAGAAGAAGCAGGAGATGGAGGAGAAGAAACAGGGAGAGAGGGATTGAGGAAGAACAAAGAAAACTAATCATTAATCTGGATGAAGAGAGTAAAACAATGAACAGAATTAGGAGAAATAAACCAAAACGATTTTTATTTTCTTTTTGCTTTTGGTAATTTTCATTTTTAATAATGTATTTTGTAATATGTATGTATTATGCATGAATATTATAATGCATTATACATAAATATCAAAAAGAAGTTATTTTTAAGCATTCATAAACCCGAGGTTTGTAACTACTGCTAACATTTGGTATATTT
Organism: Rousettus aegyptiacus; assembly: GCF_014176215.1. Classification (NCBI taxonomy): domain Eukaryota; kingdom Metazoa; phylum Chordata; class Mammalia; order Chiroptera; family Pteropodidae; genus Rousettus; species Rousettus aegyptiacus. The sequence goes on along the minus strand of NW_023416288.1, from coordinate 37,955,683 downwards.
CTTTTGGAACATTTTCAATGCATAAGCACTTTCCCAGATCATTAAATATTCTTCAAAAAAATAATTTCATCATTTTTAAAGATTGTATAGCATTGCATTAATAGACTATACCATAATAATTTCTAATTTGTCCCATTAGAGAAAATGTATGTTATTTCTGAATTTTTAAATTACAATTAAATAATTTTACATAAATTTTGTTAGCATTCTTGATTACTGTTTTTTTTTTTTTACCATGCATTTATGGATATAGAATGACTATGTTTAAATATTGTTAAGACTCCTTATTCCATATTACCTTATTGCCTTCAGGAACAATTATAGAGTTCATACTTTCTCTTGGTGTGTGAAATCTCCATGGAACACCACCACCAAACCCATATTTTCAAAAGTATATACCAATGCAATAAGTGGGATATTACAACATTGTTTGAATTTTCCTTTCTTATTAGTATTATGATTTCAAATTTTACACTACAGGCCATCTGTTTGTTCTGGCCTCCTCGAAAGCTGGGCATAAGCATCCTTGTCCCATAGGGTTCGTGGTTGCCATCTACTGCCTTCCCTCCCCTGCCCCCTACACTCCCAATTCTCTTTATCCGGCTCTCCTTTTTCCTTCACCATAGCAAATTCCACCCTCTTGTATACTTTAACTTTTTGTTGTTTCGATCTTTATTTTCTGTGTGTCTGTCTTCTCCCAATTTTATGTAATCTTCCCAAGAGCAAAGATCGCTATGGATTTGCTCATCACTACATCCCAAGGCTCTAGAAGGGGGCTAAGCACATAGCAGGCTCTCAGTAAGTGTTTTGTTTTAATGAATATCACGAGATTGTTTAAAGTATCTTAAAGTATCTAGTCCTTCAATAGGTGAACGGGCAAAGAACTTGTGGTATATCTATGCAATGGAATATTATTCAGCAAGAAAAAGAAATAAGCATGAGCCATGAAAAGACATGGAGAAACTTTAAATGCATGTTGCTGAGTGGAAGAAGCCAATGTGCAAAGGTGACGTGTTATATGATTCCAAATATATGACACTCTGGAAAAGGCAACACTATACAGATAGTAAAAAGATCAGTAGTTTCCAGGGGCTTGAGGGGAGGAAGGAAGGAGTACAAAGGATTCTTTTGTGAAACTACCTGTAGGATACTGTAGTGATGGAAAGATGGCATTATGCTTTTGCCAAAACCTATATAACTATACAACATAAAGAGAGAAACCCAATGTAAACTATAGACTTTACTTAATAATAATGTATCAATATTGATTCATCAATGATGACAAATGTACCGTACCAATGCAAGGTGTTAATACTAACAAAAACTGCAAAGGGGGATTCGAGGGGAGGATTTTATGAAAACTCTATACTTTCTGGGCAATTTTTCTGTAAACTTAAAAGATAAAAAATTCTAAAAAATTACAACAATTAATTTAAAAGCAAACAAAGTGTATTTTCTCCAAGTTCTGCTATGTATTTTTTTCTTTTACACGTAAATCTTTAATCTATCTGGATATGTATGTAGCATAAAATAAGAAAGCAAATTTAATTTTAATAAATCATTATTCAATTTCTATAGCAGCATCATTCTCTTGTATTTATGTCTGATTCTACCTTTATCTTATATTAGGTATTTAGATATAAAATGCCTTTTAATATTTTCATGTCACAGGTTATTTTTATATGGTATGATATGGGTTTAAGATGTATAACTTTTAAGATATTTAAATAATTGACATTTCTGGTTTCTCCCTATTGTTTTTCTTTATTACTTTTTTCTTAGTTACTTCTACCCATTTATCTTCTAGCTGAACTTTAGAAACACTTTATTAGGTTCCAAACTTGGATTTGAACATTGTGTATAACCAATATCTTGACATGTCCTATAATATTGAATGATTTCATATAGAAATATGGTAGATCTCCTAATTTATGGGTCTTCTATATATTAATTTTTTAAGTTTGACTCATTTAATTCATATATACTTTTATGTGGTTTAGTCCTAAGTTGTATTTTGTTAGCATAGTAAATGAGTCTCTTCTCATACTTTTTTAAAGATTGATCAGTGCTATTCATATAGCAAATTTATTTACATAGTCATTTTTTATCTATTTAATTTTTAACCTCACTTATATTTATTGTCAGTTAAATAGGTTTTCACAGTTGATTGTCTTGTGTTTTCAAAGTTGATTCATATTATCTACAAAATCATCATTTTTCTTTTCATTTTCATGCTGATGCTGCTTTTATTCTAATTCTTTTTCCCATTTTGGTCTTACATTGGCTCAAACAGAATAATGTAAATAATCATGAAGCCAAATGCATCTTTATTTCATTTCTTAATTTAAAGCAAAAACTGTAGTACAACTGGTGGCGTTACATGAAATTAGTTTCCAAAGATACTGCTGCTGCACGCGCGCGCGCACACACACACACACACACCTCAAATAGTATGCGAAACATATAGTTAATACATTTAATTGAAAAACATACCGGAGACTCTACTAGTTAAATAAAATAGTGAATTTTGGTGGTAATATATACAGAACTTTCCACATCCTTAACTGTACAAGCGTAGTCCAGGATACCTCCTAACATTTCTCAGAAACGGAGTTTTACGTGATATACTTTGGAGAAATGTCCATTGGTTATTAACATGACATAAACTGTTGGTTTGAAAGCCAGCTCTTATCAAGTCTTTTATTCATTTATTTATCAAATGTGTATTAAGCCCCTACTATCTGCTAACACTCAACGCTCACTGGCAATAATGTCCCTGACCTACAGAGCTTATGCGAGATACAGAGAAGTAAATATAAAATAACAATACTGTTGAGTGATGTGCTTAATGAACGCAGAGAGGAAGCAACTAATTCAGACAAGATTGGTTTGTCAAGGGAGTTTTTCCAGAAGTAGCAATATCTGAGCTGAGCTGAGTGTTAACTTGGCGATTTGGCGAGGGGTCACGGGAATAGACGTTGACGACAGAGATGGCTATTTCAGGCAAAGGAGAATGTGCACAGGGCGAAACATATGGCATGTTTGAGACACGGAAAGAATTCAGTAGTGAACTGTGGAAACCGCTGAAAGCCAAAGAGCGAATCAATGAGAGCAGAGGTGTAGGAACACCACCTTGGCTGCAGCAGAGAGGAGGGTCTCAAGGAGGATGGATGAGTTTGGAGCCAAGGAGGCCAGTTAGGAAGCTGATACTACATCAAGGACAACCACAAAGTAAGCCAAAGCATTTCCTCTAGTTCCTTTCGGCTCTATGGCTGCATTTATTTATTTTATTAGAGAATAAATAAATGCCTTGGCTGTCTTCTCTCAGCTCTCTATGGATATGTCTTCAAAGAACTTGCAACACAATCTTAGATTCGTAGCTTTTAATTTGTAGTCAGTATAAAAATGATTCAGAAGCCCTTTCTCTGTCCACTATAAAATGTCACCTGAGTGTTTTGATGTCTCTTATAGATAAAATCATGGAATAATTCATATTAGAGTTAAGCCAAAAACATATTTCTTACCTTAAAATTTTTTTTAAATTTTATTTTATTAGAGTAAGATCCAAGTATTATATTTTACTTTTCTCTGTTTCCAAGAAGCTTACTGCAAAGGTTTTAGCTCAAGTACAATAGACTTTCTTAGCTTATCTCCTCTTCTTTTACCATGTTTTTGTTTCTTATTCTTTTTTTATTAAATTATATGTTTAATATGACAAACCACAGTCTTTTATAGAATATATTTGGGGGAGTAGGGAGAAAAATTTTCACATATCTTATTTTTTTGTGAAGTAATAATAATAGTGTTATAATTATAGTTAATAAGTATTATCCTTATTTAAGATTCAGAGACATTAACTTGCCCATAAGAATATCTATAGTGAATTTTGGGACCCCAAATCTTACACTATTCTAGTCTTCCACCCCTATTGGGCAGGAGGAATTGAAGAGGCTGAATTAAATCTATGAATCTTTACATTTAAAATAAAACTGTTATTAAAACTGTAAGAATACACGATGTATACAAATATAAAATTATCATGTAGTGTTCTTTAAATCTTACAATTTTATTTGACAATTATACTCAATGAGAGAGAGAAAGATAAATAAAACAATTCTAAAAGGCAACATGACAGAATGAGCAAGAACACAGCTAATGAACACTTCTCTTTAAAAAAAAAAATGTAAGAATAAAAAATTCTAATGGAATTAAAATTATTCATCCTAAATCATAGCAAGGTTAGAAGTAATTTCAAGTATATAAAAGATATATTAGTTGGGCTCCTTCAGGTAGATGGGGAACTCAGTTTGCTTCAGCGAACAGGGTTTCTTATAAGGCTGCATGTGGGAACTGAATAATACGGAAAACTGTCCCCACAGCCTCAGAGGCACGCTCATAGACATTGGACTGACTGTTGAGACGCAAGCCAGGTTTCCTTTTCCTCTTCTCAGCAGGTGAACCCTGCTTCGCATTTCAGAGACTCACCATCGTGGCCACATGACACCACACAGCTACTCCGTATTTGTAAATACTTCTCCACCACCAGTAACCCTCACACCCACCTCTCTCATCTTCTTTCCACCTCAGGGCTTTTGATTCCTTATGAATTCTGCTCACTTATTATCTTTGTTAAACTTCTCAAATAATGATCTGATCAAGTCATCAGCTTCCTACCAGATTTGAGCACATTCTTTTGGTAGAGGTATTCATCAGGTCACCTGGAAGACTAATGACCAGCCTAGATGGCTGATGTGGCTTAGTCACTGACCCCAGGTGCCTGGCCAGGATACCTGGGCACAGAGCTCACCACTGAATTCCACTCTAAAGACTTTATAAACTTCAGAAAGAGGTAACGTTCTAGGTATTTCTATGGTAGATTTGAGAGAGAAACTTTGTCCAGCTCAAAGACAGGAATACAAAAATAGATTTTAATGGCTAAAGGGAAGGTATAATTTTTTTTAATTGAATCCTTTATAGTAATGAGAACTGGTAAGCCATGAAATGAGATCATAATGAGTATTCAAAAGTGTCCTCCCTACAAATCAGTCAGATTTATAGAGTTCCTGTCTGAAGTGACATGACATTATTGAAGCCTAATTGGAAAATTCCAACAAATCCCATATTTCTAGAGTTTGGTCATATGACAATTAGCAATGAAAAGAATACCTATCGATCACTATTCAGAAATATCAAACTCATCTGCCTTTCACACGTGCACCTGCATCTTTAATTTCCCCATGACTAGCACGTTTCTTTCTCCCATTACCAAACAAGCATGTATCTCTGAGCCTGGAACCACACAGGGAAGAGTTAGCTGGCCAATGCTGTGGAATGCATTGACCTGGACAGCAGTATAGACTCATGCAACGGTGCTCAGTGTCCTCCCCATATCCCTTTGGCCCTTAGCATTTTAGTAACAACGGTACAGCTTCCGTCGGCTACCCCCGCATCTCTTCATCAGCGGGCTGTCTCTGATTGTGTGGTCCACTCTGCCTACAGGCTCGGCACACCAAATTCACAACTTCACCCCTCACCACTAGGAACAGACTTCAGCTAATGATGACTGGTGCTTAACCCCAACTTCTCTGGCCCTCAGGTGGCGGGGCTCTGAGGCATCTGTTCTACACCGTTTCCCAATGTTTCCTGGTATGATTAGGGTCCAGGTGCTCGTAGTGGCAACTTGCTTGCCTGTCTCATTTCTTTTCTCTCCTACCACTGTTTCCTGGGATCACCTCCCAATATACTACTTGCACTGGAATCCTTGTCTCAGGGCCTGCCAAACCAAGACACCCAATGTTACCTGCACCCCTTGTAATTTACTCAGTGATGGAGATGTTTGTTTGTTGCTTTTTTATTATGCGGACAGTTCTCTGCGTTTGGGGTGACCAATCCTGGTCCTGTTTACCTAGGACTGAGGAGGCTATGAGGACTTGGGACTCTCGACGCTAAAACCAAGAAAGTCCCAAGCACACTGGAATGAGATGGTCACCCTCCCAGCACCTTGCCTGCCTGCCCGCCCTGGTGAACGTATGTAGTCATCTCCTCCTTACGGACAGGAGGCAGACAGTTGGAGGTTGCTTTGAATTAACCAAGGACAAAACAATATCATTAGCAGGTGGGTTAATTAACTAGAAAAGAAGCAGAATTCTTCACCCGTGGTGCACAGTAGGCATGCCAAGGAAGGAGAATAAAGGGCCGAGAGCCTGAGTGGACCCCATGACTAGCCCTTATTATAGCCTTGAGATACGGACAAGTGGTTATCATTTAACAGTTATTAATATTTTCTAGCTGTGCCTAGCACAAGGATCTCATGTTTTGCCAAAAGTCCTGCAACATTTCATGGGAAGTGAAGAAAATTAAGGTGTTCATTAAATCACGTGTTGGTAAGCGTAATGTTTGCGCCTTATACACATTGAGGTATGTTAAGCTCTCTTGTGGCACTAACTAGCTGATTTTCTTACTAAGCTCCAAAACGAGCTCTCAAGTACATCCTTTCTAATGAATCAAAAATAAGCACGAAGAGTACTTTCATGATACATCAAGACTCTAACCAGGAACATCAGTCCAAATCTAACTGTTCGGTTATACCTGGAATATCCCAATGCTTCCATGAGGATATTTGGGTTGCAATGATGTATGAAAACATTTTGCAAACCATAAAGCATCATGTAAGGTGACTAACCTATAATTCATCCATCACATATCATAGTTACAATTAAAACTATAAAATTTTATATTAATGTGCTGGAATTGTTTTAATTTGGACTGTGAGCAGGGATTTTTTTTTTTTTAATCATTCAGTTCCAGTCCTAGAAACACAAATGGCACAGATTAGGTAATCAATGAATGTTTGCCTCAAGAATACATAACCAAACAGATGAATTAGTGTTGCATGCTAAACCCGGATCCATGTGTCAGGGCCTGGTGGTTCTCCCACTTCCCATTAACAGTACCCCAATAGGTAAGCATCCCCCATTCTAGGTTTAAATGAAGGGTAAACTACAATCCACCTCATTAAACACCTTAAACTATTCCTTCCTTCTTTCAAAGCTCAAGTTTATATTAAGTAACTTTTAGAATTTGTGTCTTAGTGAATTCTTCTTCCTGAGAATACACTTCCTTCTTTTTGATAATGAAACTTACACAGCTTTCCATATTTCCCTTTTTGCTTTGGAGTCAAGGAAGCCCAGAAATAAATTTGATACAGATTTCTGTTCAAATTGAACTTTCTATTTTTTAACTCTTTTGAATCTTAATTTTTTTTTAAAAAAAGTTACTTTTCTTTTAAAATATTCCATGTTTTTGAAAGACAGACTATAAATATACATATATTTGATGCTACGAATGTTATAATTTTAAAAATAGGTGTCTAATTTACCAAGGCATTGTGCTAGACCTATGACAGTAAGTATCATCCTTACTGCAAAATTTTGAAAGTCACCAGATGGAATCTATAGGACCTAATAACTTCACTGTAAGGCTCCGGAAAACCAAACTTGGATGTTTCGACCAAATCGGAAAACAGCCCTATGGACTTAGACAATGGGAAGTTGTCTGGAGTTTGTTCTTCAGGGTGTAAATGACATCTGTGTCGTACTATGGGACCTGGCTCCCTCTCCCACCGAATCATCTGCATGAGGTTTTCTCTACAGGTTGAGGAGCTGAAGATTTAAACCTCACGCGGCCAGTAGAGCAGCCAAATCTGCAGTCTGATACCCTACGTGTTTGTGAGCAGTATTCGGGCCTCTTAAATTCGATGTTGACAGCAGAACAAAATGATTAAGAACATAGAGTTTGACTTAGGACAAAACCAGACTCAGCCGCTTAGTGTTTTCCTTGGGCAAGTCACATAAGTGTTGATCACAACATAAGCCCTCAATGAACGGTCACCGTTGGCCTCCTTGCAGTCTTTTCTGGACTAAAACATCTAATGTCAGAGATTATTTTCTCCCGAAACTTTCCTGGCCCCTCTACACTGCGCTGGGTTAGCTATTCCTACCATATGCTCACATTATCTTTTATACTTCTCACACAGAGTTAGTTGTGTTCTCTGACTTTCCAAGGCTTAATCACTTCTCTCCACTGCCAGACTGGAAGCCTTGGAAAACCAGGGGCCAAGTGTATTTTATTTACCATTATATCTCCGACAAGTAGCACAATACCTGGACATAGAAGGTCCCTGATAAGTCTGATGGATGGATGGATGGATGGATGGATGGATGGATGGATGGAATGAATGAAGGACTTCTAAGGTCCTTCATTGATATAGTCTCTTTATTTTCCAGAAGTGCTTTAAATTTGGGCCACAGGAGGGTAATTACCAGCAGGCTTTTACCCTGATTTTATACTCCTACCCAAGGACACTTGAGCTCACTATTAACTGAGATAGTACAGCTCATATGCAAGAAATGGGATCCATTTGAGCCCTGCAGTGACCTTGGCTTTTTTTTCTTATGTGTTGGCCTCGCCAGGGCCAAGCCCCAAATAAACCAAACTTGCTCCAGTAAATCTGGGACTAGTTTCTGGGGATTATCACAACTATACCATCCCAACAGTTGGAATCCTCTCTATATCTGTCATTCCAATAAACCCTTCATAGTCCAGGAAGAAAAGAATGCCGCCCACACAATTCTCAGAAATGTCCACCTGAGGAGCGCACCTGCCAGGTATCATCAATCAGGGCTAGGACACCTGAGGGCTGGCCACCAGTTTATGGGCACAGGCTTACCTCTCATGATCCTTGGGATTCCCCCTTCCGACTAGAGTCCAAGGCTACCAACTTGGTCATGCAACCTTCCTCAATCTGGGGCTGCTGCCTCTGCTACTGCTGGAAGTCTCTCTCGCCAGCACTTTTCAGAGGAGGCCTGACCCACTGGGCACAGACCTTCACTGGACATGGCTCTGTGCTCCAGCCACAGTTGCCAGCCTACAGGCGACCAGATGACCCACAGGTGTGTGGGTACCAATCCGTGTCTACCCAATCCCATCCTCCCTACCTGCTAAAGATTAAGGGAGGGGGACGTTCTAACACATTGACTCAGATATAATTTTCCAACAGGTTTATGGTTAATGAAACAGGATGGAGGGATACTGCAGGACCTCTGACCTACACCCTTATTCAGATCAAAAGTTCCTTTTCATTAATTTGGCCCTCCACGGCCCTCCCAGGTGACAGACACCCGGGCTGAACCAATTCAATTCTCTGTGGCCCCTGGATCAATAAACCTACTGCATTACACTGCACATATTTTATTAAATGTACTAGACTTTTAATTTTAGTTATAATTTTAATATATTTAATAGTTTAATATTAAAATTGTACATATGCATATTTGTCTCCCATTAGACTATGAGCTTCTTGAGTTCAGGGAATATATCTGATTTATCCCTGTCTCTCCATTGGCTAGTTCAGTGCCTGACAGACAGGAAGCAGGCAATAAATGTGGGTTGAACTGCTCTGATTTCACAGGAAAGAACAAGACTATCATTTTTCAAGGGTTATTTTTCATTGTTAAAGCCTGAACATAAGTATAGTTTTAACAGGACAGTAAGGGTGTCTCATTATTATATTTCAAATTAGGTTCCCACAGAGCCCCCCACAGCATACTTTAGTAAAATTATTTTATAATAGTTATAATTAAAAGAAAACTTTTATATTTCTTTATATAACATTATGCCATTGAGGAAGGCACGTCAAAAACCAGCCTCACCTCTGACAGGATTCCACCGGATAACCTTTTGTGATTCTAATCAACATCTCTTTCATCTTCAATTAAAAATAAAACAACTGAGGTGAAAAGTTAAAGTAGAATAATATCGCTGTGTACACAGTTTCCACCCGCCCCCTTCCTAGTGTTTTTCTCCTCAATATGCACAATTGGTAATTAAATATATTTCTGCTGGTCTTGTGGCCATATGCCTACAATATGTAAAAATACATTTGCGCTTTTTTCCCCCTCCATCCCTTTTGTTCCCAGTGCTGACTGCCGTCAGAGCGAACCGTCCAGATTCCCGTGTGCTGGTATCCATGGGCCCAGGCTTGCCAAGCTGCCAGTCTGGAGCGTCACACCTTACTGCCTTTAAAGATTGCCCTGCAGAGATAGAGGGAAATGGCAATTTTTACATGATGCAGTCTGGCGACCCAGGAGATTTGAAGTCAGAACTGGTGCCAAGATTTACCCAGGAGAGCACGCAGAGGCAAAAACAGAAAACCTGGGCCAAAAGGAAAAAAATAAAAAGAGACAGAGAGAGAGAGAAAGAGAGAGAGAGAAGATGAAGGCTGGGGGAGGGGGTAGCCACAGTCAGCTCTCTCTGGGGTTCTCCCAAAAGGCTCGAACTTGAGGCCACCGTGTGGGTGACGGCCTTATTATTAGGAGTACGCGGGTCCTGAGGAAAGTCAAAGGGAAGAGGCTGGCTTTTTTTGCATGCCCTAAATTGTAGTAGATTGCAGAATGTAAATGAGACAATTATTACACCAACGCTCATCAAGCTGGGCTGGAAAGACTTCAATAGCCTGATGAATATGCATGCAAATTTGTTAATTAAGTTAATTATTCTGCTGAAAATTCATTTGTCTTCCAAGGACATTTTCCCAATGATTTTAACATGCTAGCGCCATTAGTCATGCTCCATGCTATTTAACATTACTTTTTGTCCACTTTCTTTTCCCCCAACCTTTTTTTTTTCTTTAATATTTTAAAGTTTTAAAAACCGTCGATTGGTTCTTTTAATTGACCCCTGCAACGTTGGAAGATGCTTAGAGCTAGCTCAGTAGGCATTCTCAGAAGCACGTTTCAATTAAATATTTCCTCCATATATAAAATGTCACATTGGTGGGGAGGAGAAGGGCTCTATCTGGGATCATTAAAGCTAGAATTTGAGTCGCTCTCCATAGTGACTCTAAGAGGTATTCTTGCCCTGCTGTGGATGATTTCCCCAGCTGCGGGTGTCATTTGATACATGGATTTACCTGGCCGTAAGCGACTCTGCTCAACTCTGTCCTCCGGCTGAAAGACGACAGAAACCCAGCAAACATGTGTGTTCACACAGGAACCAGTACCGTGATACTTTCCTGTCACCCATGAGGACCCAAATCCGTTACCATGGCAACAAAGGGGCATCGTGTGTTTAAAATCACATCTAAATGGCAAATTGAAATATTTGAAAGAAAGTCAAGTTTAATTGTGTTAGCCCACAGTAGCCAAAAATATTGTCATATAGTATTTTTTAAAACTGTGTATTGTTTTGCTGGGTAGAGAGGGTTTATTTAATTGAAGTCTTCATTGTGGGCCTCGAAATTAGAATCTCTGTGGGTCTCAGTGAGCTTTATTCCACAAGGTACTTGATCTCAAGGCACATAGGCATTCATGAAGCACCCCATATAAATCTGCCCCAAATCCGTGGATGACAAATACAGCTTCCCGTTTCAACTCAAAAATCTGGACACGCAGTCTGATCAATGCAACTGTTCTTAGTGTGACAATAAAATAGAATATTTGAAATCAAGTCAGTTCAGAAAATCAGAGGAATATGGTTGCATGTATATTTGAAAAACGAAAGATGACTCTATGCGTCACTCCAGGGGACTGCCATATGTATGCTTAAAGGCCCCTCTTAAGGTCATTTATTTTCTTTAGAAAGAAGGTAAATTCAGATTCTCCTCACCCATGAGTTACCCTAAAAGAAAGCTTCCAATATGGTTTCAGGTTACAACCTGTATTTTCATAGTTAGGGTTGATCAGACTTGCTTGGAGCCAAGCTAACAGAAAGGAAATTAAATAACAAAGATAAAATTTATTGAAAGAGTTAAAGAAAAATTAATTGGTATGCTATCTCTTTCAAGCCATTCGTATATATATTTTTACAGTATGAATGGCACTATGTGTCACAGAGATCATAAAGCAATTAAAATGATATTTTAAACCCTGTAATTTCTATAATTCCATCTGTTTTAGAAGGTGTAATTAGCGAAGTTACAAAAGCCAAATATATTTGAATATTTTGAAAGCAGGCCGAACAGCAAAAACTGAAAAGTTTCCATAAACATGTACTCAAACAATCATGTACATTTCATGAGCCTATGCGTCAGTTTAAAATGATGCATGTGGGTTTTTCTAAATTTTGCCAACAATAAACCACATCTAAAGAAAATCACAATCATATGTTAGGCTGTGTAAATTAATTCAGGGTTTTTTTTTTCCTGTTATTCATCAAACTTCCAGGGACTTCTTCTGATGAAAATCCCATGCCTGTCATTCAGTCTCAATCATGGACCTAAAGGAGCAACAGCTCCATAAAACCAACTCTAGTGAACACTCTCTCTTAAATATTCTTTCTTTGGGCTTATTAGACAGGTTTGCCATTTTGCGAGCAGAAAGAAATGTCTTTCGGATATATCCAGAACCTTTTCGGCCTACCAATAACCTATTTTTGAGAAATTAGAGTACAAGCAGTTTGCGTCCTCTACAAAATTTAAACAAGAAATCCAACGCTACAAAGTAAAGAATTCAACCCATTTCTTTACTCGAAAGGGAAAATATTATTTTCGACTTTTAAAGGAATGGGTTAAACCTAAGCTCTTGCTCTGCTCTCTGTTTTGGATGTGCTGCCGAGCGGCTGCATGTGATGCTGGGCCTCAGATGGCCGCAGTCAACGATGATTGACGGAACGAGAGTGACAATGTGACGTACGAGATTCTCCCTTATCGAAATGCTTGCCGCACCAGGATTGCGACTCCGTGGGTGTCCAGCTCTGTCCTCCCTTTCTACTTGATTTTTGACATATTACAAGGTGCAATTACTTTTTATATATATATATGCTTGCCTTTTTCATTACCAGAAATTTGGTGAGCATAATTGATTATTAATTCTGCTCTTAGTCCATGCTACCTGAACAAACTACATTTGTCTCCATTTGTATTGTGTATCGTTGATTGGGAAAAAATGGGTAATAAAGGAAAAGTAGAATCGAACTTGTCTATATTAAGTATCTACATCACGCCGGAAAACATTTATTGAGGATCTACTATGTGACGTGTGTTTTATATGCACCATCACTTTTAGCCCTTGCATCGACCATCCAAGAAAGGTATAAGTATCCTCATTTGACAAGTAACAAAGCAAAACTCAAAGAGAGTAAGTTCCTTGCTCAAGTAATGAAAAAGAAAGAAATAAAAATTTCCAATAAGCAAACAGCAGGAGCAAGATTTGGAGCCAGAAAACACATCCAGATTGTTTATTTTACCCCAAAGCTTTAAAGTATTCTAATGTAGCTGGCTATGACTACTACTCTTTAAAAATTCACCTTGGAAGACCACAATATTCTCAACACTAATATTTGTATTATTTGGCAGCATCTACTTTAGTCACAAAATACTGCTTAGACTTCTCATCTTTACTTCACTTTATTATATCGTATTAATTTGTACTCTCTTATGGGCTCTTTATCTTTAAAAAAGATTCCTTTCTACTTTGATATATTTTGAATTTTAAAAAAGAAAAGATGGTGAATTTTCCCAAAAAGGAGGTTAAAGATTTTGTTTGTAAATAGTTCGGTGGTTGCCGGAGGCATCTGTTACTTTTTGCCTCACCTGCTCTTCTTTCTTAAGATCTGCACTTCCTCCCCCTCATCAAGGAGCTTCATCGCCCCACCCTGCTTTTATCAGGAGATGGGTCTACCCAGGGTCCTAAAGAGGGAGATTGGTATGTATGTCGGTGGAAAGGGTCTTTCTCCTAAAATGATGACTAGTAAGAGATAGGGAGCCATCTTTGCTGCTGCGTTGAGTGAGATCTTTCTTGATAGAAACCAATATAATGTAAAGCAGAGGGAGGGGGAGGGAGAGAGGAAGAGAAAGTGGGAGGGAAGGGAAGAGAAGAGAATAGAGGGTGGGGGGGGAGAGAGAGAGAGAGAGGGAGAGAGAATGAATCAGAGAGTTGACGTCAGCTTAACTTGTCAAGAACTTCTCAGAGACAGGAGTCTAAAAATTCTCTTTCTCAAGCTACTTTGAGTTGGATAATTGTCCTAATAGAGGCATCTGCAAAAGTCAAAAGAAATATTATGGATCAATTCATATTTCTTAATTCTGTAGCATTTTTATTCAAATTTTCCAAGGTCAAAAGTAGATCAATACTTCTAAAGTTACATATATGCTGATTTTAAAACGGTACCTCCACTAGCTCATCTTTAATGACCTATGTCTTTTGTAGTCATTGGTCTGTATTTACCAAATATTTCAGTAGTCATGAGGAATTACCTATCAACCATAGCGCTGTATCAATTTGTAAATTATATGCCAGAGTTGAATTTCTATACAAGAGAAATTGGCCATGAGACAAAACTAAGTCTTTTTATAGTCTGTGCCTATTGGTAACACTTTGAGTATGACATTTGGCAATGATCATTGGGAAATACTAGCCAGATAACTCAGATCAAAGAAGCCACTTTGTGGCCTGAACTGCTTGATTTGCTTGTCCATGCTAATGAATTCGACTATTTTTTAATGTTGTATCCTTATTTCCAAAGTTCTGAAATGGACCTAGAAATTTACTGTACCCTTAGGAGTTAATGTTTCTCTATTTGCAGAAGTATTTGAATTATATTTTATAATAATTAGCAAGCCTTACAATTGATCATGAGGGGACTGAATTAACAAGCAGTAGAAATAGTAGAGGGTCATAGAGCCCGGAGTCAAGTTACAGATATATTGGTATATACACACTATCTTTGTTTGGAAACATATGATATATCAGCTTTTAGAAAAGTTTCGGTTATATGCTTGGACCATTTACAGTCTTAGAAGTAAGGGTGGAAGATATAGATTTTGGATGACCATTGAAGCTGTGAGAGGGGATTAAGTTATCAAGAGAAATAATGGAAACACAAAGAAGAAGTTTAGGCAAAGGACACAGGAGGCATTTAGAGAACAAGAGTTAAAAGAGAATGAAGAGCCGCGTGCTTTGGAGAGACAGGAAGAGAGCCTCCACTCAGCCACTGCCGTTGTTCCAGAACCCTGAAAAAAGTCCCCAAGTGTATCCACTTAAACGATTGACATTTTCAAGGAAACGTATGAAAAAAAATTCCCCATTTTAGAAAATAAAGTAGATCCTTTTTTCTTCATGTCATCAGCAGAGGAACCAGGAATCTCAGTTTCTTCTTAGCTAGAGCAAATCTAAATAAAAATCAAAGAACTTAGCAACTACTAGTACTTGCTGGCCTCAAAATTTCCATTAGAGAAAATAAAAGTTTTTGTATTTACGACATTTGGAAAAAATATTTAAATAGAGCTGCAGAGAGTATTGGTCCTAGAAGCAATTCAATCTAACCTTTCTCCCACCCCCAGCCCCAAAAGCTGCAGGATTTAAATCAAAGAACTTGATGCCAGTTGCATTACTAACACTGGTTTTTCATATGTTCATCCATCAGTGATAGGACATTGGTACAACTATCAAAGCTTATAAAACTATTCTCTCTGGGGCATTGCACGGTCTCTTCTCTCTGCCTCTCTACACAAGGCTACCCTATGGCACTTGTGTTTAGATATTAATGATTGTAACCACATGCAAGAACTTTCCAGTGTCCATTTGATCTGCTATGGGCAGAGGGGCAGAGTCCATCCCATTCTACAAACGTGGTTGCCAGGAGTTCACAGTCATCACCCCGCAGAAAACAATAATCAGAGTAAAGATAAGCTGAGAAGGACTCCCAAAAGAGCTTTCTCATTGATTGGAGAACTGCCATTAACCTCATACTTTTTATTCCCTAAAACCCTGAGCTCAAAAGTGATCATGATATTTTATACAAGTGTATTGATGAGCAATTATAAGTTTTAAAAAGTACTGAGTTTCTACGACTGTTGGCTATTGTAAAAATAAAGACATTTCTACTTAATATCGATTAGTTTAAAATTAACTTACAAATCCAACTTTTTATGCTAAAGATCATAGTGATAACATCTTTTCTACTTTCTAAGGAAGGTTAAATTTTAACATGAAAATGGCTTAAGTAAACAATCAAATAAAAGCCTTAGAAATAATCTTTACAAGTCAAAGTTTCAGATGGATTATATCTAAATAACCTCAAACGTGGATTTCTATCATACTGAAAGCCATTCCACAAATAGGCTTCCTAACATAATTCCTGAGTGGTATATCATATCCACAAATAATTAACTAACCAACAGAATATTGATTTAATAAACTGAGTTTCTTATTCCTATTGCAACATCTTTGCTATTAATATTTGTCAATATTTGCCAACAACTACTTAATTGGCATTTTTGGTAACCCTTTAAGTATCTCTAAAATATGGATTTATAAGAAATAATGTAATGCAGTTGAAGATCTATCATTCTTTCTCTTTGGCAAATGGAAGCCGAACAGCTAGGAAAAATCAAAGATTTTGTTTGTTTGATCAAATCAACTCACGATCATTGATCCGAGTCTCTCTGTATATCTCTTCCCAAATAAGACTTAAGAGTTACTAATAACAGATAGTGTACATCCAATAATTTTATCATAGAAATAAAAAATCAGAGCCACGACTCCTAAAACAAGGAAAACATGAAATGGAGATTAACCTCTACATCAAGAACAGAAAGCCAGCTGTTCTTCTACATGTTTCAGAAAATGCAGACTGATGGCTATCTCAAAATATGGCACCTTGGGATATTGACTAGTTTAAGTTGAAGGAATTTGAGAAAACAACAAAGCGGGAAAGTCACTTCGACCTTCTCCCCGCCCTTCTCCCCTGAAACAGGTCATAAAACCTTCATGAAGGAGGTACCCTCCCTCTTCACGGAGGAAGAGAGCAGCCCTCATTTTGAAGACCAAGGACACCATCCTTGCCAGCAGGCCTTGCTAAGTTTCTCACAGTTTACTACAGTTAGCTACCTTATCGTATTAACCTATCATATTTCTATACAACTGCCCATTCCTCATCAAACCTACCACAAATATACTCAGGTCTAACTGTTTCTTTGGGTCTTCATTTCCTTATGAAGTCCCCTGTGTTATATAAAACTAATATTTAATTAATTTGCTTTTCTCCTGTTAATCTGTGTTCTGTTGATTTAATCTTCAGACCCAGTCAAACACCCGAAGAGGGTCTAGGAAAACTTTTTCCTTCCCTACAAAACCATCAAGCCAAAAGCAGCAAGCTTTAAAAGTCATTTGCTAGTAGTGTTCAATCATTGAATCATGCTGACCATCTCAGGGATCTTGTTAAAGGAGTTTGAAAGGGTTTTCTTTCCACTGTCTCATAGGGCATAATAGTGGTGTCTCTGGGGCTTAGAGTAGCCTCCTTCTAGACAGAAGCATAAATTATTAGATTGAATGTCATAATTATCATCAGATGTTCCATCCCAACTATTTTTGTGAATGTTTTCTATCAGTGAGGAACTGTTATGTTGTATCATGCATAGAATTTGTATGAAACCATACTACCTTTTCAAGCTGCCTGCAGACCATGTAGTATTCTTGATATTAAATTTCCCTTTTAAAAAAATGACAACTTTGAACTTGAGGATGTGTCTACAAGCATTGGTGACTCAAAGACAGAGGCGTTTAATTATAGTGGTACAAGAAATTAATATGCATCTGTTCTGCAAAGATTAATTTCAGTTAAAATGTTATCGTAAGTACATCGATGTTGCAAGAATAAAATGGTGAAAAAGTCGCTAGAAATGCTGTTTGTCTTGGGGGCGGGGGTGTATAACTGGGTCAGCTGAGTTCACGTTTGCAGACTTGCCTGCCGGCTACCGCATTGGCTGTCACAGTCTGTCTCAATCAAGCACAACTGCAGATCTCCAGGAAACTGTTAGTGATCGAAATAAAAATCCACATTTTATTTAGGTTCCAACAAAGATCCAGGGCTAATATCAGCTATAATTGATCGCCAAGTGTGTGATAGTTGAATGTTCAGTTTTACCATACCACTGTTCATTAAAAAAAAAAAAAATAAGTCTTGGTCACGTTTGAAATACAGATCGTTTTGACGATTCATCTCAGTTTGAGAACAGAAAGTACTGTTGAAGGAATGAATGTTTCTTTGATGATGTCCCATCTCCGAATTAAAAAAGAAAATGACAAACACAAACCAGGACAAAATCAGAAAAACTGTTGAACCCCATCACAGAAACTTCGGAGTTCCGTAATCAATCACCATTTCCTGAAGACACACGTGTTTTTCTTCATTATCGGTCTAAATGCCTCAAAAAACAGCCTCACAATGGACAGGCTCCCTTGTTAAAGGAAACAATTACTTGGGAAGTGTGGGTTATTTTAATGGACAGATCACTTTAAACGAAGCCATCACATCTGTTTTGCCTTCTAATTACAAATGCAAAAGAAATACGATCCACCGATGCATCATAAAAAAGTAAAACCTAAGTGATTTGAATGCATATGTATGTTCCTTAGTCAATGCGGCATGCAATCTGCTATGTTTTTTACATGTTCTGGGTACAAATCAGATGGAAAACCTGTTCTCTGACGAAATGTGATTTCTTCTCCTTGATTGAGTTTGGTGCTGTAACAAAGCGAGGGTTTGTAGACATGGTTTATAGTGAGTGTACCCACTGCAGATCTAGAAAGTGTTCCTAGCTAAACTCTTTTTGGGGACTGAGAGTTTATGATCAGTCTGATGTGTCACATCATTCTGATGCTGGTTGGGTATTAAAATATGTTCATTTAATGTATAGGAGAGATTTTCACTGATGCATAAGAAATAATTACTTCTGCTTTCTTCATAAAAGGGAAAATACCAGAAACATTTTCATAGTATCCCATGATCAATTATTAGCATGTTTAAAAAGCTAAATTTGATCGCAGCATTGGATATAGCTAACGTTTCAAATGTACTGAGTACGCACATACCAGCAGGCATAACTAAAAGGAAATAAACAATCACCAGGGTAAATTTTATCAAGATACAATAGAGGGTAAAAGTTAAGAGTATGGCATTTAGAGCTGGCCAGTACTGCCTTAGAGATGTCTTTTTCTCTCTGTGTAAGCTTAAACCGAACATGTCTAAGTCTCTATTTCCTCATCTTTAACGTGGGAATAATAAACAAGACCATCGCACAGGTTTCTTGTCAGTGATTAATAAGGCGGTAATGCAACTCACACTGCCAGGATCATTGTAAGTACTCAATAAATATTAACTGTTATTATTATTATTATTATTACCACCACCTCTGGCATCATCAAATTTCACCACATGCTGTCAGAGCTTTTAAAGTGAATTCTGTCATTTTTATGAGCAAGACGCAAAAAAAAACCCTGATGAAGTTTGACAAATAAGAAACCCCAAATAAATTATTTCTCCTTTATATACACAACTGATTTCCTTTGATATTAATATGAAATCTCCATATGCATAGAAACGAGAACAAACCAAATACTCTTCACGTGTACTTGACTTTGTAACTTCAAGAACAGAACTGCCTCCTGGCTGGGCTCACCAGTGCAACATCAGAGAGAGGCTCTAGTCCCCCCATGGTAACTCTGTCACCTGACTGGCATAACAGACGTGTCTGCATCGAATACTTTTCTTCCAAGCCTCTTCCCTACTCTCTCCATTCCCACTGCATCTCCTTTTTGTCACGAGCATTCTGACCATTGGTAGATTTCCCTCTCCCGAGTTACCCAAACTTCAATTCACATGCCACCATCATCCCGACACTTAGTCCAATAATATTATATCTCTACTCAGAAAAAGTTGTTATGACTTCCCAGTGACTCCAAGATGCATAAACGCATCCTTGGCCTGAGTGCCTGGGGTTCTCCGTCTGCCCCTCCAGACGTCTGGGTTGTTAGAATCACTTCTTAATCATCCATTATCATCAATGATCTCCAGTGTGGTTACTCCTTTTTGTTTTTAATTGGCCTTTCTAATCTCACATTAAAAGGTACCTCAGACCATTCAATGCATCAGTTAATGTTAAAGGACCCTATTCCCAAAGGACCTTTTTTCAAAAAAGCATTTTTTGGTGCAACAGCATCCTCCATGACTCAGATCATCTTCTTTCCTCAGAGAGTGGTATCATTTGAAATGTGCATTCTAAAAACAGCCCTGGTGTGCAAGAAGATACACTGATGTTACAATCTGCAGTGGCCAACACATATCGACAAACAGAGACATTCCAGAGAAAGGAAAGAAAGAAAAAGAAAAAACAGAATGGCTCAGTGAAAACTTCGGAGGGCAGATAAAACTGTCTGTCATATCAAGAAAGAACATTGGTCCAGACTATAAGACAGAAGAAGTGGCCAGTCTTCACGGCACTCGTCCTTAGCTGCAGTGAGCCTTCACGGAAGATGACAGTTTTCTTCCGCTGGTTCCACTCTGTGTGGACACCCAGTCCCCTCGTCCCAGACCAACAGCATGAGGGCAGTCCCCCTAACCGAGCCATCCATTCCCAGGAAGTTTACGAAGAGTATGGGGCCTTCTGAGCGGATTTGGTGACCTAGAAGAGAACGAAGGCCGGGACCTCTCCCGTGGGCTGTCCGCGTATAAGACCGCCCTCCTCACTGGCTCTGTGCTGCTTTGCCCTCCCGCCTCGTTGCTGCTGTGTCACGTGACCAATCCTGTCTCTCGAACTGCCTCACCCAAAAAGTCACGCCTACATCCCAGGGAGGGAAGTGGAGGTCTGGCGATGATCCAGTTCATTTGATCAACATAGCTGGCGGAACCAGGTAATTTCAGCTCCAAATTTCCCCATTAATCAAAATAGTCCGATGACGGATACATCTGCTTTGACTTTGGGTTGTGTGGACACAGTCTAATTGTGCATTTCCCAAAACCAGAAGCGGATCATCTGTGACGTTCCTAGAGCTCTTCCTGCCCACATTTCTTTCCCAGTCTGTTTGACTGAACAGATAACTCAGTAATTAAAATTCATAATCAGCACATGTTGAGCATTTTTCCTCTTTCTTCTGTTTTTACAATCCTTTCCCCTGACTTCTGGGTGGTTTGCCAACTGTTTTGCTTTTCGAGAGTAAACACTAGAGGTTACCTTCCAGGGTGCGGCCACACTGCTCCTAACCCTCACCTCTGGCCTCAGCCGCCACCCCCGTCACCTCTGAAGGTGGGAACTTCAGCAACATTGACAGTTCTGACTGCACCTTACAGGCCAGTTGGACAAAAAAGTGGTGAGTCGAAGGAGCAATACAGAATGGAGACAACAGAGGATTCTGGGTGTCGGGCCACAATCCCCTCTTGCAGAAGGCCTGTGAGTCCCAGACAAGCCCGTCAGGCTTGTGCCACTGGGCTGGAACCTGGCCAAGCCAGCCTTGTGTCAGGCGAGTGGGAGGATGGGCTGGAGGGTTGATGAGCAGCTAAGATCGCAGTTAACAAGAAGTAAGAGGTTCCTTCGTAATATGTTTTCCTGGGCACACAAAGCAGATACGTTCTGACGAGGAAAACCAAGCTCACAGACCTGACTTAGGTGCTTCGGGCATTGACTGCATGAGAGCCATGCTCAGCTTTAGAGGGCAGAGCTCCCGTGGCGTCCGAAGGAAAGCCGGGCCACGATACCACCCGCTTCCTTGAACGAAAATGCCTCCCTGAGTCAGGTCTTCTGGAGTCCTCGCCTCCCTTCCTTCCACAAGCCATTGTGTCTCCTCCTCGGCACTCAGGGGCACCTTCCCCATGAAGGGTTAGCTTGCATTACGGACCTGTTACTTCATCTCAGAGGTGAAGTCGCCACCACAGTCACGCCTTGACTGAGCTGCAACCCCTCCCGCCTTCGATGTCCCTGGGCCACACTTTGGGGCTCAGAGAAGTTGGTGGCTCTTTAAAATTTAAAGTGTTGTGATCCAAAGGGCTGTGGTTGCATAATCCAGTCAGAGAACCACTTCGGACCGGCGTGTGCACTTCTCCCAGGCTCACCTTCATGCGAGCTCGTAAATGAGGACGCTACCTCACGGTTCCAGAAATCTGCGAAGCCGAGAGGGTATTTTTAACACGCCCATTTTAAACAATGTCTGCGCCATACCGTTCCCTCCTTTGCTGTCGGTGCAGGTGAAGAGCCGCCTAACAGCTGAGCTCCGGATCCGACATGTGCGGCCCAGGCTGGGCCTCGGAGTTTTCAAAGGGTGACATTCTCACACGTGGGAAAACACACAAGTGTTTTCAGTATTCGCGGCTCAGTATAGCTTCGTCGTGTGTGTTTCATAGACAAGAAAGAGGCAACTAACAATGGAAATTCTATCACCTTATCTGTTTCACTCTGCCTCCCATCTGGAAAACGCACACGCAGACAGACACGCAGACACTCACCCGCGCAGGAAGCTCGCTTTCTTCTTGAACTCCAAACAACTTTTACGGCCGTACCTAGAGACTTCTTGGCGTGCTCAGAAGGGCTCTGCATGTTCCCCAAACCCTAAAGAACGTGAGGCTTGGAGTTCTCTCCTCCAACCAGGACCTGGCCCAGGCATTATAACTTCCCAGCTAAGCAGAATACTGACCTGCTAGCGAGTGGAAGGCCATGCACCTTATTCTGCGGGCCATGTGGAATGCATGTGCAAGGCCCTTTGGTCACATTGCATAAGGCCACATGGTCAGTCCTCTGCGGAGACTACAGTCCCCCACAGACCACGCTACTCTCACTGGTAAAGGGTTCCAGAACACATCATTGTGGCACAAAAATTATTTGGAACAGAGGCATTCGCGTTCCTGATATCTTTTATCTTTTTAAAAATAGAGCCCCCTGAAAGAACTCAATCGTCATAACTTTCCTCCCCAAGAGTTCCTTGCAGCCATGAGACGTTGTCACAAAACCGTATGTGCCATCTTTTCTCCTAAAGTCTCGTTTAACTTTCTAAAAATGTACGGGTTTTCCCAGAAGCGCCCTTCTCCTCTCTCTCTTCCCCATTTAAGATGGTGCGTAAGCCCCAAATCCTAATTGCTTCTTTGAGTCACATCTTTCTGTGAACTCCTCGAAGTACGTTTTAAACCTGCCTTTTCTCTTTTGTCCATTTAATTTGCAGGCCCCCAAATCCTGAGCCTAAGAGGGAAGGGTGGGATTAGCATGTGCTGGATAGCTTCCATTTGCCCTCCAGGCCCACCCTCTACCCTCCGCCCCCCACTCTGCCCTAAAAGGCTCAACTTTGTAGACTGTTTCAACAGGCTGCCTTGGCTTCTGGTTTCCAGGTGGGTTTGGCCAATGAGGAGTATCAGGAAGGAGGGCACGGAGAAACAGAAACGCCATGATATTTGTTTCCCCAGCTCCTCCTCGTGCTGTGAGGTTACATGGACTATGTCCCTCGACTGAACGTCTCGGCTCCCGGTATAGTTCAACCCTTCACGCTCCTTTTGTGTTTGAATTGAAAAGTCTCATGTAATGTATATGACAAATAATTTAATACCGATTTGGCCCATGCTGGCTTAGTCATGAGAGATTAAGGTACAGCAACAAAAATCCTCCAGATCTGTAT
The DNA here is from genome assembly GCF_014176215.1 of Rousettus aegyptiacus. Taxonomy (NCBI): domain Eukaryota; kingdom Metazoa; phylum Chordata; class Mammalia; order Chiroptera; family Pteropodidae; genus Rousettus; species Rousettus aegyptiacus. Next base: position 37,932,254 of record NW_023416288.1, on the reverse strand, counting down.
GGTTAACGACCACAAAGCTTGCTTTCTCGCTCACACTACGTATGGGTCAGCTAGAGGGTTTTCATCATGTCTCCTCTCTTGGGGACCAATGTGCTGGGTACTGCTGGCTGCCTAGGCATGGGAAGGACACTCAGGAGGTTTCATTCTCCAGCCTGGGAGAGGCACCCATCACTTCCACTCACAAGTATTCAAACAAAGCAAGTCACCTGGCCACACAAGTAACTTCAAGTGTGGGGTAATGCTATATACTACCATGTCTGGCAGGCAGAAAAAACAAAATGCAAGTGAATCGTTCTCCCGTCCACCACACGGGTCAGAGCCAGGGAGTTGGCCCCTAAGGTAACAGACTGCATAACTTACTCCTGAAATTTTCTCAGTGCATTGAGAGGAGAGAGGAAACAGAATCAGTCCCATTAACTGATGATTCATTCGGTGATTAACTATTGAGTATTTATTTATTCAGCACTGTGCTAAGAATTAGAAAAATACCAAGAGTTATAATCACGGTGTTTCCAGGTACTTAAATCTAGTTGAAAAGTTAATATTTGTCAAACAGCATTGTTTATAAAATATAGGGGCTCAGTAATAATGTCTGACATTAATGGAAGACAGTTCCTTAACCTGCTCAGGCTGCAGAATCACTCAGGTAGTTATTCCAAATGATCTATAATCAAGCTCTGCACCAGAAATACTGAATCAGCAAATATGCAGTGAGATGAAGACCAGGCACATGAATTTTAATAAGACTCCCAAGATGACTGTGGGCCCAGCCCAGGTTAAGAAGCCTTGAAATGGGAGACAAAGGATGTTACAGATACTGAATAGAGGTTTAGAGGAGAAAGAGGAACCTGTAGCCTTGCGGTCAGGGACGTTTTCATGATGAAGGTGGGCCTGGGTCCTTGGAGGAGGCGTAGAATTTTCTAAGTCGTTATAAAAGGTAAGGCCTGGCCAGGGATCAGGGGTTGGTTACGTGTATAGAAATCATACTACCAGGATAAAGAATATTTCAATAAAGTGGCAACTTAAGTTACAATTGTGGTTAGAATCTAAGTCTGCTGAAAAGTTAGTACTTAGTTTAGACCAATATCTGACTCTGCAGAAAGCCTTTGAAGGGGCATCGTTCCTCGACTGTGGACAATGACAGCGAATGGTAAGTGCTTCATTAATATGTGTTGTGTTAATTAAATTATTAATTAATCAATTCTGATTTGAGTAACAGAAGATCAAACTTCAAAAGTCTAAGAAGGTAATTAGTGGTTATTTATGAATCTTTTATGTCCAAGTTATCTATTAGTTCTGCTTCTCCCAGAGAGTAGACGAAAAGTGAGATGGCTCTTTTGCTCTTTTTAATAAAATACACACCACTCCTACTCCTATAAAACATTCTCGGAGCTCACTAAGTGAGCCGAGGGAGCTTCTGAGATCTCCTAAAGCAGCGGTCCCCAACCTTTCTGGCTCCAGGGACCGGTGCTTCTATGAGATTCTAATGCCTGGTGATCTGAGGTGGAGCTGAGGCGGTGATGCTAGTGCTGGGAGCGGCCACAGATACAGATGAGGCTTCGCTTGCTTGCCTGCCTCTCACCTCCTGCTGTGTGATCTGGTTCCTAAAAGGCCACGGTCCATGGCCCAGGGGTTGGGTCCCCTCTCTTACAGGACAGAAACGTATCATGGAGAAGCTAGTACTATAGCATAATGGTTAAAACCATGACTATCGGAGTCCAACAGATCTGGCCTTGTCACTTACTAGTTGTCTGACCTGGGACAAATGAGTCAGCTTCTTTGAAAAGTTTTGATAGTGATATCTAACTCATAAGAATTATTTGGGGATTAAATAATATTAAGTCCATAGAGACAGTTCAGAAAAAATCTAGAACAATGGCATAGTCAGGACCAGGACATCTTAACAATGACCTGGAACCATCCCCTGTGACAGATAAGAATATCAAGGCACGTATTCAACTAAAGCAGCAAGAAAGACCCATATGATAAAACTCAAAAGATCAAACCACACAGAGGCAAGTGACCACGCCTCAGTCGATACCAGATTTTAGATTTATTAATTTACCCAACCGCATTAGAAATACTGGACATTCTGCCATCTGCATAAACTACCTTGCAGATAGAAAGAGAAAATTCCCAGCATTTCATTTGCACAATCAGCGAGACACAAATGATTTAGCCAGCAAACTTTCTTTGCATTGGCCTGACCTGTATTTACAAGGTTCTCAGCTGGCTATCCCACCTGATTCTCTCCCCAGCCCTGTGCCACTAGCTTAAACAAACACATGCATCTGCTCATAAGAAACACACTCAGGTCTTTGTCTCTTCCAGGCAAAGAAACAAAACAAACAAGTAAACAAAAAAGGGTGATATGATAAAAACTGAGCCAGCCATGGTTTTTGGCTACAGAATACCAAACTGGCTAAACTAATTTTAATAGACTTGACTGGTTGAGTGCGCAATTTAGTGGCTATGAATCCAATTGAATGGGTTCATAGCTGGCCAAATAAAAGTAATAATAAAAGCAGTTATTATCTTTAACCATTAGACCCTGTGCCAGGAATTATGCTAAATGCTCTATTTAAATTATTGTGCTATCTACACAATAATCTAATAATGCAGTATTATTTTATCAACATTTCTCAAACGAGGCAGTAATAACACTGAGAGGTTAAGTAATTTGCCTATGGAAGCAGCAAATCACTGAAATTCAAGTTGTGACACACTGACCTCATTTCCAGTGCTTGGCCCTTACATCTGAATGTCAGGAATGCTATGGATTTATGCATCTTGATTTTAAAGTGGCCTTCGGCAAAACTTCCTGAAATCCTGTGATGAAGGCCTGAACATTTACCAGGTGTCAGCAAATGAAATAAACGTATGGTACGTTGATCAACCTTGGTCAAACAGCGTTGATTATTATCACTGTTATTATTTAACCGTATGAAGGATGATGTCTAGTTAGGTCCTGGATAGCTTGTCTTAATCAAAATATTACCGACTTGGTTTGAAAACATAGAACATTTAATAGGTCTACATGTGACATATTTATGTATTACGACTTTACATATTTACAACTAATGTGGTAAATAATTACGAATAAGAAGCTTAAAGCACCTACATAATGCCAGGCACTGCGATGGGCATGAGAAACATATAGTTGAGAGGCACAGTCTCTGACTCCAAGGACTTCACAGTGTGGCCGAAGAGACTATTAATCTGCAAAACGAACAAATTATGTCGATGGGATAAACACGGAATCCAATTTTTGGACTCAAACAATCAGCCAGTCAAGCATAGGATGGGGAGGGATGTGGCTCAATGGCCGTTGACAGGAAAAAGACTTAGGAGTTTATTTTGCTACACGTTCCATGATTCAAGAGCAAAATATTGCTCTGGGAGACACTAACATATTCCTGGAATGTGTCAACGACAGTGTGGTGTTCAGAATTAAGCAGGCGATAAACTGACACTCTGGGAAGATCTGATCCGATCCACGGTTCCAAGTTCAGGTCTGGGCGCTGAAATCTAAGAGGCGAGAAGAGATATGTACAAGCTGGGAAAGATCTAGAAGCTAATGATGACCAGGATGATGATGGTTCTGAATCATGCTTCACGAGGAATGGCTGGGGACGTGGGGAGGTGAATTCAAGGAGCCTCGGAAGCTGTCTTCACACATCTCTAAAGCTGCTAGGTGAAAGGCAGATTAGATGTCAGCCTTTCTCCAGAGGACAGACTAAGTACCAATGGGAGAAAAGGGTTCATGGCAGGATCCTCAACTACCGTGTAGTGAAGTCCATGGGAAAAAAAGATAGAAAAGCCTAAAAGCAGTGGTCTATTGTTGGACTGACTTTCTTACTACTTATCTTGTAAAGGGCATCTTCATAGGGGGAAAAAACAAATGGTACCCAAGACAGTCCATGAAGAGATTGCAGCGAGCATCTTGCCCAGCCATCTACACCATGGGAAAGCATTTTCATAAATGTCTCCTCCACACAAAGCCAAGAGGGGCTGGAATCTCTGTCCTCTAAGAAGCTGAGAGTGAACAACATGTAGCTAACTGAACCACAGAACAAGAAATAAAATCCCCAACGTCCCAGGGAAGGTCCTGTTCCTTTGGGACTTGAACTTGAGGGAGTTGCTAGATTCTGGGAATTCTTCCTTGAAAGTGTCTCCTGCGGCTGACTGTCCAACACTCAGCTCCCGGATCATTATCACCCCGGGCTCCTGACTCTTTCACCGGATTCCCGAGGGACATCGAGTTTTGTATTGGGGTCTGGGGAAGGGACTCGTAAAATGTGTTTAAAGATCATTCTGGCAGTTATATGGGGGCGTAAACTTTGAGCTCCCCAAAATGAACCCAGTTGTTCCCACCTTCTCCTCCAAGTTCAAAAACTTCCCTTGTAATGCTTCTAATTATAATAACTAATGCCAGCCAGCATTCACTGACTGTTTACTGAATTATTCTGTACTTTTAAAAAAGATGAATCCTCCCAATTAACCCTCATTTTACAGATGAGTAAACTGAGGCACAGAGAGGGGCCTAATGAGGACATAGGACCTCACAAACAGCGGTAGCCCCATCCTTCCCCTTCCCACCCCCCATCTGAATACAGATAATCCCCCCTGAAGTCCAGGGCTTAACTGCTAAGCTACTCAGCCATCTCACCAGGTAATAACTACTTTTTACATCAGTTCACAGCCTTTGAAACTAATAATCCTTCATCATGAGATTTTTCTTTCTTAAATAACGAATAAGATTGTGTTTAATGGAGATCACCCTTAGTTGGGACTTCAAGAGTGATAATCAGGGCTTTTTGCTGGTTTTTCTCCTCTAGGCCTCAGTTTCTGTGCAAGAGGAAGGCCTGATCTAAAGGATCCAGGGCCCCCTGGAAGCCATAGTTTGAATGTGGCACCAGCAAGAATTAGAGCTGATTAGAAAAATATTACTAGGCCATCTATATCCGTTTTCTTTTTCTCTCTTTACCATTAAGAAGTGAAGCTAATCCCAGCCCTTTATGAAGTTAAAGAAAAATTTGACCTCTCTTGACTTTGGCAAAACCTGTGCTGGGGAAGAGGCGGGCGGCCAAGGCCGGGAAGGCGGTGCGCGGCGGCGGCGAGGTGGCCGGTGGCCGGGTGGCCGCGCTCCGTGCGCCTCGCATCTCACCGCCACCGCCCAGGCGCTCTTGGAAGCCGCGGGGTCCCAGGCGACTAGTTCTGCTCTCGCGTCCAGAACAGCGTGGATCGGGACAATCCCTGGATCAGACTGACCCCTAGGGGCAGCGCGGCAATCCGCAGCCAGCGCCGGGCGCACACAAAAGGAGCCGCGAGCTTCCAGCTGGAGGCCGCCGAAAAATCTGCCACGAGTGCTCTCAGATGCAGACGCCGCAAAGCCAAAACATTAACATTTTGCTTGCTATTTATTCAGCTTCTCCGTCTTTAATTCCCCCTCGCCAAGTAGCCTCCAAATGTGTCTCTTTGAGTATCAAAGTGATCACTTTGGATTAAAGTAGTCCTTCTCAAAAGATACCTTAATTAAACTGTGTGTGGTGGGGAGGCGAGTGAAGGGGAAGAGACTCCCGGACTTTTAACTCCTCTATGAGAAAGAAAAGAAATAGTTAAAGGGAAGAAGCGATGGCCTTTTCACAAGAGATACAAAGTAAGTTATTCTTAAGCCTTTTGTGTGCTTCTTTTTTGGTAATTGTTCAAACGCTTTGGATAATGATGTTAATCATAACGGCAACAGTAGCAGGTGATTTTCCGAGTGCTTCCTATATGCCGGGCCCTGTCCTAGGTGCTTTCAATTGTCACACACATTTTATTATGAGGAAACTAAGCCAAAGAGAGGGTAAGTGACTTGCCCAGGGTCACACGGCTGGCAGGTTGCAGATCCCTTCTAAGCTGTAGCTCTGGAGGCATTTTTCAAACCTGAATTCATCCTCAGTGACTTTATCCATTCATAGCAAAGCCCTGTTCGCTGTTGGGTAACCCAGCACTCCCGGTTCACAAGGAAGAGTCGGGAGTTTCCCGTAGAGGCGGAAAGGACGCAATCTGCAGGGCTGGTTCACTGCGTAGATAAGGACTCAACGCTGGAGACAGGTCCCAGTTATGGGACGTCACTAAAAGTTCCTTTGGATGACATCCGTAAACTCTTGCCCTCACTTTCCTCATCTCTAGAATGGGAATACGAGAATACCTTTGTCGTAAGCCTCTTGTGAACTTACGTGAGATGGTTTGTATTTGGAGCTTGGCACAGTGTCTGGCGCAGGGTTAGCATGCGGGCTTTTTCAGGATGGTTGTCACTGGTTCTTACTGAAACCTGGCTGTGCAGGTTCGGGGTGCTGGAGAAAAGGATGTGTACGAAGTCAATTTCCACATGGAGGGTTCTCTTGCCCACTACAGAGAAGGGCAAGGGAGAGTCGGACCTAAAAAGCTCTGGAACCAGGTGAGAACATATCAGGGAGGTGGGTTCCGGAGGGGGTGCAGGTAGCCCAGTGTGCGAACCGTGACTCGTCCCCCTGTCGGTACAGAACCACACAGCACGCGGCGGCTAAGAAATGGTTCTTGATATTGTCTATGAGACATTCTCGCCCCAAATGTCAAACCTGAGTCTGGGCAAGCCTGGAGTCCTAACCACCAATTTACAGGCAAGACAGAAGACGAGAATGTTAAGCCATGCTCTAGGGATGCAAGCAGCAAGCAGAATGCGGGACATTCCAGGAGGAATGACCCAGTTTCCTTAACAGATAAATGACAAGAAAGAAAATAAAAAGAGAGAATGTATAGATGAAAAGAGATTTAAGGGGCATAGCAACCAAATACAATGGGTATTTGAAAACCAACTATAAAAAAAATATATTTTTAACAAGCTTTTAGGAGACAGTCAGGGAAATATGAACATTGACATGGTACTTGACATTAAAGAATGTCTTTTTTTTTTTTTAGATGTGATCATGTTATTGTGGTTATGTTTTTTTTTTTTTTAAGCACCCTTAACTTTTAGAGATACTTAACTGAAGTACTTATGGATGAAATGGTAAGATGTCTGGAATCTGCTTCAAAGTAATCTATTCGGGAGTAAAGGTGAAGCAGGATCGGCCGTGTCTTGGTCGTCGTTGGAGCTGGCCGCTAGGTCCGTGAGAGTTCATCTCACTATTCTATTTTTGTGTGTATATGTAAAATTTTCCGTGACTTTTTTACGAATAACTGACCTAACTATGGATAAATGAAGAACCACGTAAAAGGACCTGCCTACATGTGTCAGGGGCAGAGGTGGGAACGTCCATACGCCGTAAGGAGCACTGAGCGAGGCGGACGGCTCAGGTCGTGTAAAGGGGCTGGCGACATACACATTTGGGCAGAAATGACGAGGCTCGATCGCGAAGAGACATTCTCACCAATAACAAAAAGAGTAGTTAACATTTTTTTTTTTTTGACAATTACTGTGGGCCAAGCGTATAGTTTCTCTAACACTTTTTCGTGTTAGATCAGTAATTTATTCCATACAAGAAAGTGCTTACAGAAGGCATGTAACTTATACAAGTGCATAAAATTTGCGAGCTGAGGAGCCAAGATCCAATTGAAGAGTCTGACTAGATGGCCCGCAGTCTTAACCGCTGCTGGCCGGCAGTGTGGGGCCAGCGTGGACTTACACAGAGTTGTGCTCCACGGAGTTGCCTACGTGAGAAGGCTTGAATGAGAGCAAAAATAGAATGATATCAGAAGTGCAGAGAGTAAGAACATTTAAGGTTCGAACGGCAGATTGGATTTAAATAACCAGAGAAAGGAAACTGTCAAAGATAGCTCTAAACTTGGAAGGGTATTTAGAATGAATAATTCCTTTAAACCACTGTTGCTGGGGGCGGTGGGGGAGGAGGGTATCTATGCTGTTATGTTTGGCGTAGCTACATTTGGGTACATGTCATGTGCTGTGAGGTGAATTCGCATGTCTTTTTACAAAATGATGCTTTGTTTGCCTCATGACTTATTCACCAGCATTTATTTGTTATCAGCTATGAAATTGGAAATGGACATGTCTTTTCAAGGTAAAAATAGCAGACTTTGATGTACTTTTGTGGCTCACAATTCCAGGGGAATCCTCAGATCCTAGTCTGTGAAAATGGTGTTTCTGGAGTGTGGGGCGTCTTGACAGATCCGGACAAAGCAGCCGGACCATCTGAAGCTTGTTTGTTGAGGGAGAGATTAAAAAGGTCTCCAGTGAGAGGGAGAACCTTCTTGTACCAGCAGGAAGTTGAATCCCTTATGCTCCCGTAATCTCTCCATGTGTGATTTGTTAGAGATGGAAAGAACCTCATCTCCTGTGCAGTGAGTGTGAAGCCCAGAAAATGGAGGTGACCAGTGCGAAGCCCCACAGCTGCATGCTGGCAGAGGCCGGCCTAGAAGTCAGGCCTGCAATCCGTGCCCCATGGGGACTCGAGGCTTCTGAAACACAGCGCCCCAGGGGCAATAAAAAATGTTCTTATAGTTTCTCCACTGAGCTGCTCTTGGCTCATATTTTTCAGATTAGGAGACCAAAGATCAAAAGCCAGGTTAGCAGCCAGAGTCCTGGTCTGCTGACTTGGTTGGTAAATATTGGACTTTACAAGGGCCCACTCACCAGTTTTAACAGGGATGAACATGACTAATTGGCCTTGCTCTGGGGCGGATGCCTTTTGATGGCAGGCCCGATGCCACTCACTGTGGATATAGTCTACACCTGTTTGGTGTATGCATCGTATGGGGTTCCGGAAGAATGCACTTGACCTAATTTTATCTTCCCTCCATGGCACAATGATCTTAGCCAGATTTTTTTAGTTTCTTTTAAAGGCCTGTTGATAAATTAACACGTGCAGATTTACTAGGTCCTGGGCAGGCATGAGAGAACTCAGACAGTGTTGGAAAAGCTTCTGTCCTCAGGGCAGACAGGACAGTCTGCTCCAGCGTCTTGGCCTGACCTCCGAAGAGAGGTACGCGGGGAGGGGATGGCGGTGTTAAGCCTGCCAGAGGCACTCGAAGACATCTGGTCCCTCTTTTGAAAAGGCACAGACTCAAACCACCAGGGAAAATTGTGTGTAAGGAGCAAGATGAGCAGCTCCGCACTGCTGACGGGTGGACGTCGGCAGAATGCACGGCCGTCAAAAACAGGCAGAGAGCACCAAGAAACAGAGCCCGGCTCCGACCTCGCTCGTTTGTTCACTTCCTGGGCCAGGCGCTGTGCTAAAAACACTAGAGACACAGGAATAAAGAGGACCTAACGCCTTACCCTGGATGATGTGATCATCTAATGTAGGGTCCAGATGGATAAACACTTATTTACCCTATGTGGTGGGGTCTACCAAGGAGGCATGAAAAAAAAAAAAAGTGCTCTGGGAACTTAGAGGAGAAGGCAACTAACTCCACAGGAGAGTAAGCGATGGTCAGGAAGTCTGCACAGTGCAAGTGACAGCTGAGCAGGCACGAGATTAGTTCACCAGGTTGGGAGAAGCGTCATTCCCAGGACTAGGAACGGCACATGCAAAGGTGCAGCAAGACTCTTCGGCAAGAAGGAAAAGACTTCAGCCCCCTGCTGTGGCTTCACAACCTTCAGGTGACTTACAGCTCTGAGAGTTGTCCCTCCCAAATGTATGGGTTAGGTCACTCACAAGGTTCGTTTTGTAAATTAGAAATGGAATTATCACATGACCCAGGAATTCCTCTTCTGGGTATCAACCCCCAAAATCTGGAAACATTTATTCATTAAGATACATGTACCCCTATATTCATTGCAGCATTATTCACAGTGGCCAAGACGTGGAAACAACTGAAGTGTCCTTTGATAGATAACGGGATGAAGAAGATGCGGGGCGCACATACGATGGAACCTCACCCAGCCATAAGAAAAGATGAAATTCTGCCATTTGCGACGGCATGGATGGATCTTGAGATAATCACGCTAAGGAAAGCAAGTCAGACAAAAAGTTGAGAACCATATGATCTCACTCATACGTGGGATATAAAACCAGAAGCAACAAACAAATAAGACAAAACTCATAGAGCAAAAACTCATAGACACAGACAACAGTAGGATGGTTACCAGAGAAAACGAGGGAGGGAGGAAAGTAGAATATAAGGTAAAAGGGATCAAATATATGGTGAGGAGAGAAGATTTGACTTTGGATGGTGAACACACGGCGCAATGTACGGATGCGGTGCTGTAGAACTGTGCACTTGAAACCTATACGAGTTTATGAACCAATGTCGCCACAACAAATTTAACATAAAATTTTAAAATAAAATTTTTTAATAAAATAAAAATGTGAGGACAAAAAAGAGATGTGCTCTGTTCACACTGACTCTTATAATTCCTCATTTATGGATCAGCGACAGAACAAGCAAGATGGTAGGAAAATAAGTCCTTTTAACTCACAAAAATACAAAAAAAATAACCTTTCAAGAAATGAAAGTAAAATAGCCACTAAAAACAAGTCCCTTCCGCTCAGCCTGTAGACACTTTGAGACTTAAAAGGTACTTGTAGCCAAGCACATGTCTTGCGGACCATCTCTCCCCTAGTTTGGCAAAAGCGAAGAGGAATCAGCAGCTAGAATTTTCTAGTTTCCCTCACAAGTTTCCAGTCACCTTGGACAACCACCTTGGATCGTCCTGTCTTGCCATTTTTCAGAAAAGGCTCATTGCTTGCTTATCTCTTCCTGCAATGAAATGTGTTATGCTCCCTGAAAAATTCTATTTTTATTTTAAATGCTCAGTTGGGAACTTTAAACTTTGTTTTGCTAACTCATTTGTAACTGAAGCCGAACAATAGCACATGATCCAAATTCTATCATTTTTTTTTTCCTCCTGGTTTCAAAGACTTCCACTCCCAAGAGCTTGAACTGTGGCACTTTACACAGCCATGTGATGTGGATGTGTTGGAGGGCTAAGGATAAAAATTTCCATCAGAATAGCATTTGGGGTTTAAAAAAAGTCCCACAGTCACAACTGGGGCACCCCTGCCCTTCTGTCTGTGCTTTTGCTTCTGATCCCCACAGTGACCCCAGAAGAAAAGGAGCTAAAAACAGAAGTGGAAAAGAGAAAGAGAGGCTCCCCAAAATATAAAAATATAACGGAGGTTCCCTTGTGGGATCTCGGTGTGTGAGTCTCTTCTCAATGGAAAAGAGGCCCCAGCTACTTTACTGCATTAGTAGCAAGGGAGATGCAGTCCCAAAGAGAGGAACTATGGTACGGTCAGACACAGAGACAAAGACAGAGACAGAGGTCAAGGTAATGCATTAGTCGGTTCTCCAGAGAAACGGAACCAATAGGATAGTTGATAGATAGATACATAGTCACTTTGCACCTTTTTGCAAGATAATCACCTAATGCAATATTTTCCTGAGAAAATAAAATTTATGTTTCTAAGCAAACACGTTTCATTCAGATTAGAAGAGGTCTGACTATAAAAGCAGTTTATATACTGTGATAAATTGTTCATATATCAGTCATATTAGTCTACCTAATTAGCGCCTTGATGTGATCAACGGAACCAATATCCACTGATCTACAGCTTCATGGCTAACAAAACAAGAACTGTTCCTATTTTTGCAAAATGGCAGAGTAGGTAAATGCTGGGCTCGCTTCCTCTCACGGCCACATCAAAATTACAACTGAATTACAGAACCCCCACCATTGGGAGTCCCCTGAAGTCTAGCTGAACAGAAGTCCTACAACTGGGGCACACAAAAGAAGCTACCTTGAGACAGGTAAAAGAGGCAGAAGATGCAAAACAGGATGGTCCCACGCCCATGCGTGGTAGACATCTCAGCTGCAGAGGTTCCCCTGGAAGAGCTAGGGACCCCTACCCAACACTGGCTTCTCCGCCCCAGGGTTCCAGTGTCAGGAAAAGAAGTCCCCACAACTTCTGGCTGTGAAAATCGTCAGCAATTGTGGCTGAGTGAGACGAAAGGCCTCTGGAGCCACAGGCATTGCTGTGAAAGGGCCCACACGTGGACTTACTTGCTGATGGACTCAACGGCTCGGAGCTTCAGTGCTGGGGCAGCAGCTCGGGAGGCACCGGGGACACACGGGGAAGAACTGAGTTGTCTGGCTTCAGGGTGAGGCCTGGAGGGCAGCTTTCTCCCAGACAGAAGTGCTAGCAGAGGGCATGTTCCTTTGTTGGGCTCTTCCTGTCCTACGTGCAGGCGCAGGCAGCCGCCATATTTGAGCCTACATCAACGATCAACCTAACTAACACCGTTTGCCCTGCCAAGGTGATTCCCTGAGACCCCGCCCCTCCCAACTTGTGGGCCCACCCAGGCCACCTACAGTGGCTTCTCCATATACACGGCCTGTCTTGGTTTATGCTGTGGACTTTTCTAAAATCTCACAAAGGTTCTCAAAACCCAAACAAGCACAATCTGCCTCAGCATGCCCCATACTTCTTGTTAAGAAGCCCCAAGCCTGGCACTAGCAGCAGCTGACCTTGGTTTGCAGTTTAGCCTCTCAAGGTACTTCCAAGCCCAGTGTGGGTGGTTGCCATCTGCAGATTGTTTGGTGGCTCATGCCAGGTGGCTCTGGGCAGGACACAGGCTACAAATGAACTTGGCTTATGGTAGGGCCCCTCCCAGGAGGTCCTGGTCTGCACACCAAGTGGCCGGCTTTGGTCTGAGCCAGAGCATCACCCAGGGACACATTTGAGGACCACACCCAAAGGGCAGACAGAGAAGGCACCAGAGCTCTGCTAAAGTGAATCCTGCTCTGTAGGGTCAGCCCCTACACGACAGCTCCTCCGCTGGTCATGGCTACTCCTCACAACCAATCAGCCCGAGGGTCAATCCCTCCCACTGATGTACTAACAGCAGCCAAGACTCAACTATAACAGAAAGGCATACACAACCCATACAAGGGACATTTATTGTACCCGGCTCTGGTGACTTAGGAAGACTATGCCACTGGGCACTACATAAAGCTACTCTACTAAGACCAGGAGACACAGCAGCCTTACCTAATACATAGAATCAGACACAGAGAGGCAGGAAAAATGGGGAAACAAAAGAAACATGTCCCAAATGAAAGAACAGAATAAAGCTCCAGAAAAAGAATTAAATGAAACAGAGACAAGCAATCTACCAGATGCAGTTTCAAAATACTGGTCACAAGGATGCTCGATGAACTTAGGGGAAGAGTAGATGAACTCAGAACTTAACAAAGAGATAGAAAAGATAAAAGAGGAGACAGAGAACAAAAAAGAACCAGTCATAAGTGAAGAATAAAATAACTGAAATTTAAGAATACCTTGGGAGGAATCAACAGCAGATTAGATGAAATGGAGGATCGGATCAGCAATTTAGGAGATAAGGTAGCAGAAAACACCTAATCAGAATAGCAACAAGAAAAAAAGAATCTAAAAAAAAAAAAATGACAATAGTTTAAGGGGCCTCTGAGATAACATCAAGTGTACTGACATTCAAGGATACCGGAAGAAGAGAAAGAGAACAAGGAATTGAAAACTGATTTCAAAAAATAATGACTGAAAACTTCCCTAACTTGGTGAAGGAAATAGACATACAAGCCCAGGAAATGCAGGGAGTCCCAAACAAGATGAACCCAAAGAGGCCCACAGCAAGACGCATCATCATAAAAATGCCAAAGGTTAAAGACAAAGAGACGATCTTAAAAGCAGCAGGAGAAAAGCAGTTAGTTACCTACAAGAAAGCTCCCATAGGACTGTCAGTTGAGTTCTCAACAGAAACTTTGCAGACCAGAAGGGACTGGCATGAAATATTCAAAGTGATGAAAAGGACGTGCAACCAAGGACCTGCCAGGACCTGCAACCGAGATTACCCTACCCAGCAAAGCTATGATTTAGAATCGGAGGACAAAGAGCTTCTCAGACAGGAAAAAGCTTAGAGGAGTTCATCCTCACTGAGCCAGTACTATAGGAAATGTTAGAGAGAGGGACTTCTTAGAAGAAGAAGAAGAGGAAGAAGAAGAAGAAGAAGAAGGAGGAGGAGGAGGAGGAGGAGGAGGAGGAGGAGAGGAGGAAAAAAGGTAAAAAATATGAACAATAAAATGACAATAACTACATATATATCAACAATTACTTTAAATGTAAAAGGAGTAAATGCTCCGATCAAAAAGATATACCCTTATATATACCGCCTATAAGAGACTCACTTCAGATTATAAGACACACACAGACTGAAAGTAAAGAGATAGAAAAAGTTATTTCATGAAAGTGAAAATGACAAAAATAAAAAGCTGGCACAGCGATACTTATACCAGACAGAATAGACTTTAAAACAAAGGCTGTAACAAGAGACAAAGCAGGATCTACTTATCCCACTTCTGGGTATTTATCTGAAGAAACCCAAAACACTACTTCAAAGAGACATGTGAATCTATATGTTCATTGTAGCATTATTTACAGTAGTCAAGATATAGAGTCTACCTGGGTGTCTATCAATGGATGGATGGATAAAAAAGAGATAATATACATAGGTACGCACATATATACACACAATGGGATATTAATCAGCTGCAAAAAAAAAGAATGAAATCTTGCTATATGCAACAACACAAATGAACCTAGAGGCCATGGTGCGGAGTGGAATAAGTCAGACAGAGAAAGGCAAATGCCATAGGATTTCACTTACATGTAGAATCTAAAAAACAAAATAAACAAACAAAACAAACAAACTCGTAGATGCAAAGAACATTTTGATATTTGTGATATGGGGGAAGGTTGAGGGTTGGGTGAAAAAGAAAAAGGGATTCAGAAGTGATATTGGTAGTTACAAAAGAGTCAGGGTGATGTAAAGTATAGCATAGGAAACATTGTCAGTAATATTGTAATAACTATGTATGGTGTCAGATGAGTACTAGATCTATCAGGGTGATCACTTTTTAAGTTATGTAATGCCTAACCACTATGTTGTACAGCTGACACTAATATAATATATTCCAATGATAATTTTTAAAAATTATTTTAAAAAATGAAGGTGAGAAAAAATTGAAAGACGATACATTTAAAAAAAAATAAAAAAGAACTATTCCTGACAACAACTAAGAAATCTCAGTCTGCAAAAGCCATACTGGGAAGCCCAAAGCAGGTTATATATGGGAGATTTCAGCAAATTAATTTAAAATGGTGATGGATACTTAGGCAAATGGGCCATCCTTCCAAAGCAGATGTATGAATTAAGCAAAAAAGAAGAAAAAAAAAAAAACTGAATCACAGTAGAAGTGATCTTTTCCATTAGTTGAAAGTGGTTGATTTTATTTCTTTTTTCTGGGTCATTTCCTGCAAGAGAATAGGCTATTAATAAAAAAGCAAAACAGTATTGGAATTTCATGTAGTGTTAATAGAAATATGGAAATGTAAACATGAAATGCTTAATATAAGACTAGTTAAATAAAACAAAACCCTCTCTTCTCCCAGTTGCTTTTGCAAAAGTTGTCTGGCAAAGAACGGTCTCGACAGCACAAACGAGTGTGCGGTTACTACACAAGGAGAGTTTTATTCTCCTGCAGGTATCTGACACAGGAAGCATTCTGCGGGAATGGTGAGAGCCCTTTTGCATGCTCGGAAACCTAGATGAATTTTTCAACACCCCGACTGCTTCTGATCTATATGGTTTTCATTTTGCTGTCTGCGTCTCTGCTGCTGTGCGATGCTCGATGGTGTTAAGCAAGGATCGAAGGTGGGGAAAATGAAGTTTCGTGCAAACAAAACGATCATTCAGAGACTCCACCGTTGAATATTGCAAAACTCTAGGGGGAAGGGGCGCTTCGGAAAAGCCAGTGAGTAATCTTCATCCCCCAACCAAGGCAGCTCCAGCTCGCTTCCTGTGGCCTCAGCTTACTTCAGGGAAAAAAAACATCCATTAAATGCCTCATCACTGAGTCTGAAACACCTAGTAAAGCGAATCCCAAAAGGTCGAATTTAGATGGTACCTAATCCTGTTTGTGAATTAAAGTTTCTATCTCGGCAGGCTGTCTCCTCTGCACAGAAGCTGTAGAAGGCCTCCAATGTGTATTTCTTTAACTTTCGTGAAACCATCCCTTTGAGAACATAATTAAAGCTGCAGAATCTAGTCATAGAATGACATATGCGCACACGCATGCGCAGACAGAGACACAGCTCGGGTAAAAACTCTTGCTCTAAATTTTCTGCAGTTCCTCACATTCCCAAACTTTCATAATATTGTGCATGCGTTCACACAAGCTTATGCCAGTTGTAGTAAAATTACACTCATTCCCCAGAATCTTTGCCGGTAATATTTCTGACAGGCACACAAGTGCAAGTTTGAATTAAGAAACGATGTAAGGTGCGGGTAAGTGAGGCAGCCTAGAGGTTACAGCCTGAGCCTCAGTCCCCACGCTGGCTGATCTGCTGTGACACCTCAGACAAGTTACCTGAGCTGTTTTCTTAGCTGTGAAAAAGATAAAATAGTAAAACCTCGCAGGATAGATACTGCCCAGCACTGCCAGGCACTTGGAAAACTCCCAGTCGAAGTTAGCAATCATTATTTATATTTTAATTAACTCAAATGATGCCCCCTTTATTATTCGGTTACTCTATCCTTTTACTCCCCAATCTTACAATTCAGATACACAGATTCCTGAGAGGCAGAAGAGAACAGAGAATCCAGCCCAAGGACACCCCAAACAGAAAGTCACCCTGTCTCCACCAGGATAGTTTCTGTAGGACATCGAAGATGCCTCGTCATGCTGAACTATCACAGCCACAATGGGAAGCTCTGCCGTCCCTTTCTAACTTGGGATAAGTCTAGTTATAAAGACACTTCCCTTTTATTCACTGAATCTTCTTGTCTTAAAGTGGCCACTGTTATTCCCTGTTTGCCCTTCAGAGTGTGCAGAGCCAGCCTCATTTCCCACATGTGAAGGGTCCAGAGCCAGGACATGTCCATATTCATCTTCTACCCGCCGCAGGCTCCATGCATAGTGGCTGGCCATAAGTTTGGACTCAGTTTTTTATTTTATTTTATTTAGTTCATTAAGGCTTTGAATATTGCAAGCAGCTATGAGGTACCTCCACAGCCTTAAATAGCCCCTCTCAAAAGCTAACTTTCCCATTTCTACAAAATTCTTCATGTAACATTGTCCCCAGACTGTCATTATTTCTGCAGTCCTTCGGTTTGAGCACAGTGCTCCAGCTGCCAACTGACCAGGTTAGAAAAGGAGGCATCGTCACCCTCGCTCTGTTCATTCATTCACTCACTCACTAGCTCATCCAACAAACGGCAACCTCTTGTCCCTAGAAAATCCTTGGAAATTTAAAAATGGAAATTACATCCAATACACAGCTCAATACATGTGACCATTGATGAATTATTACATTTCCCTTTAGGGAAAAGCCATGCTAGTTGAGGCTAAGTGTGTGTGGTATTAATTTCAGCTCACGTGGACCACTGGGTCATTATCTGCTCTTCGTTTTGGACACAGTTTAACTTTCCTGATTGACCTAATTTTCCCCCAAAACTAATTTTAAGGAAAGAAAGTTGTATTTGTCCTTTCTCTTACAGTTGTAAATTTCTCATTCCTTCTGGCACAATCTCCGGTGACTATTTATATTTCTGTTTCTCCCTCCACTCAGTGGCCGACGTAGGTCCCTCCCTCCCTTTCGACGTATAGTTGCAGAAGAATATGTTGGTCATCCCCAGAGGAACTTGGCCTTCAGATACCAACCATAGGTGCAGGGCAAATAAGAGAAGACATATCTTGCTAAGTAGAAATTTAAAACAAAACAAAACACTGCATCCATACTTCTGCAGGCAAGTCAGCTACACGAATGTCTGAAACTTTGTGATTCTCCCAAGGAATAGCCGACAGGTTTAATTTTAGCACAGTCTTTGAAAGAGCTTAGGGAACCCAGGATAACTGGTTGTACTGTAAATCCACGATACAACAGGGGGTGCGTGCCCTAATAAATATTGATACTGGCGCTCAGATTTTCATATGATGACTGTTTTCAAAAACAGCGTCTTTCATCTGAAGGATCAGATTGATAGGTAATGATTTGGAAGCTCTTTCATCCACAAAACGGGTGGAGAAACACGAGCATAATCAACTCTTCTAACTGCTGATTTTATTTTTAAGACTTGTGATTTCACAACTCCCAACTCACTAGTCACTTTTTGAAGTAAGTTCCATTTCCCAGGTGGCCAAAGAAGGTCTACCAACTTCCTCAATGTCAAACTACAAACCAGGAGGAGACTTGAAGTCGGGTTGCCTGTGCGTGAGTATGACCAAGTCAGAGAAGGGTCTGGGGTGTGGGGAGCGTGGCCCTCTGTGGAGAGTTAGAGATTGAAGGAGGCAGAAGGAGGGACCCAGGGAGGATGAGAATGGTGAGGAAGTGAAAGTGGCAGGAACACAGCCACTTGGGAAGGAAAAGCTACCAAAGTACCTCAAACCATGGACTGTTCCCACTTATACAATTTCACAGAGAACGAACACAAACAGAATTAGGAGAAAACTGGGGTGCGTCCCCAGAGAATCTGAGCAGAAAGAGAAGGGAATTCAGGGGGCGTTTTTGTCTACTTCTTCAGAAAGTTTTGACTCTGAGAGAGAAAGGAAGCTGGGGTAAGTGGCCAACAGGATTGGATTTTTAAGGTGCATTTCACAATGCCAGCATGATGACTACTGGCCTGATGGATAGGATAGTGTATCCAATGAGAAAAATTTTGGCAAGGTACTTCTGAATGGAAAAAGAGGGCTTTCTTTGTATCGTGCAAGAGAGAAAAGTGGCCATGTGAAATGGTAAACACAGGCTATGATGGAAGACAAATCAACATCAGTATAAAAAAAAGAACATTTAGCAACTTCAGAGACCACATACAAAGTCCTAAACTCTTAAAATGATTACTCTTATTAAATCTTTATGTAAACAATGAATGGTACAGAATTCGTGACTTGAATTCAGCACGAACAGCATTGTCCCTTTCAAGTGAACTTCATTTTACTTCAACAGGACCAAATGAGAAGATGCATACAAAGAGCCTTTAGTTAAAACTCTGTTCATTCATTTATTCATTTATTGACTTCATGAAGATTTACTGCTTAGCAACTCCATGTTAGATCTTGTACTATAGGCAATACAGCTACGTAAGTAAACATAACTACTTCTTGCCCTTAAAAAACTTATTAGCTAGTGAGCTCTCCATAGCACATGTCATACCAGAAAGAGAAATAATTGAAGTCAAAGAAGGGGGTAAAAAGGATTATAGTGAAGATCATGTGGAGAAAAAATCATGATTCACAGAGCTAAAGTGAGAAAGCATACAAGTCAGCTAAGCAAAAATTAAACACGGTTCAGCGCAATGATTAAGAAAATGAGTTTTGTTACCTCGTAGACCTTCTGGAAAGATGATTTAATGTTTGCTTCATTTTCATTTTCTGCAAAATAGGAATAATAATGCCCATTCAGAGAGCTGTTATAAGAAATGAATGAGGGTATGGATAGAAAGTATATGGTAGGCACCCAACAGTGATTTTTTTAAAAGAAACTTTTACTTTATGTCATATAGTTCTGTATTATCTGCATTTTTACAATAAATATGTACTATGATAACAATTGGAAGAAAGGAGGGGAAGGGAGCCTACCAAAATACAAGGGAGTGTGCAAATTAATCCTTGATAAAGTTCATTGAAACAAAATACAAAGAAGTATATAGGTGGCATGTGATCCCAAACACAAGGACAAAATTATCCCAAGCCAGCTTCTTTTCCCTCGAGGTCATGCTATGGACTGAAGCGCCCATCTGAGCAGCCGCGTTACTTGGAGGGGAACCCCATGTGAGCTGGGACGCTGCACCCCGGCCTGCGTGCCTGCCATACACACAGAGGCAGGCAATGTCAGAAACCGAGAGGGGAAGTCCCGGTCCCACCGCAAAAGGGACAAAGCACAGGTTCTCTGGGAGGTCAGGCTGCGTGGAGGCCTTTTACACACCAGTCTCCTCGGGTAAGGAAAGCTCTCTTCTTTGACACATACAGAACGGGGCATTATGGGATGCCTGTGCCGAGTGAAGAATGGAGCTTCGGAACGCAGCCCTGCAGCTCAGCCTGGCCCCCGCGAATCATTCAGACCGTTAGACATTCTATACAAGCCATGAGCTTGAATTTTCCTAATAGTCTGTGCTCTGTAGTGGAAAGAGTAGGACTTGGATTCAGACAGGCCTGAGTTCAAACGTCTTTTTATCACTCATTCAGAAACCTGTGGTTTCCTTACCTCTCTGTGCTCCACTGTGAAAACAGGGTCGATACTACATGGGTTGCAAACATCTCGTAATAAATAAATGATTGTTTCAGTCTAACCTAATGTCATTTGGCTAGTAAATGCTTAATAAATGGTGGCTATTAATACCTGGCTTTCTGGGTTATAATTACTTGATAAATCACGTAAATAACATTTGTCTAATCGTTACTTAAATTCGATTATGTGAATTGAATCGGAAGATAGTGGTATGAACAAAATATTGGATGTGGATATTTATGGCCCCAAATAATAACCATCAACAATTAAGAACTGCTGGTCTGACTTGTTTAGACTTCTTTATATAGACCTTGTTCATATAATTTTACAAATGCAAATGATTTAGTACTAGCTTCCAAACAGCTTTTATACGTGGACCACTTTAGCAAAAGTGATGAGATTAAAATGCCCTAATTGCTTCCATCTCTCATCACCAGAAAAGCCAATAAAGGTCATAAGTGAATCTGAAAAACAAAGCATTAAGCAAAAAAACAAATAAATATATATTAAGTGGTGATAAATGCTGTAGAGAAAAAAATGAGATCAAAAGAAGAACTCTAAGAAGTAATAAAGATGTAGAAAAAGTAGATTAGCAGTGAGCCCTGAAACCAGTTAAAAATTATAATATGTTTAGTGAATTATACATTATAAATATAGTAGAAAATGGGATACAAATTCAAATGACGTCCTTAAGAGAGAAGATATGTATTGTAAAAAAATTAATAATCATGTATTGAGTATAACATTCCCTACACTAAGAAAAAAACCAGTAATTCTTATATGAGCATATTTTACTTATTATAATTTTATTTTAATAACAAGTAGAGAAAGTCATTTCCCTCTATCACTCTTCATAAAACTTTCTCAGTCATTTCCTTCTATCTATTATTATAAATGACTTTCAGGATCATTTTGTCACATTCCAAAAATGACATATATTTCATAGAGTTTTTCAAATATATTAGCATTAATCTGCTCTTTGAATTTGATAGCCAGTATCTTTTTCCTCAATTCTAATTCTGTGTGTTCTCTTTTTTTCTTGAAAAACTCAGCTCGAGGCTTCTCTATTCTACTTTCTCTTTCTATAAAAAAATATATATATTGGATTTATTTTTTGGTTTGACTTATTCTCAAAGAAAAACACTAGTCAAATGAATACCACAATATTTAAGTGTTATGAAAAAAGATAATAAAACTAGGTAATAAGGTAAATAATGTGACAGCGTTCTATTTTATACGATGGTCAGAAAAGACTCCGTTGACAAGGAGTTCTTTGAACAGCGACCTCACAGCAGTGAGGAAACTAGCTATGTGGCTCTCTGAAGGCAAAGTGTCCCAGAGACAGAGACTAGCCATTGCAAAAGCCCTGACATGGGCGTAGGCTTGGTGGCAGAGATACAGTAAGAAGGTCACATGGATGGGATAGAATATATACAGAGGTGAAGAATGTGAGGAGAAAACATTCTAGAAATAGTGTTGACCAGATTCTACAGGTCCTTGCAGGCCGTTTTAAGGACTTTGGAAAGTTTTAAGGAGAGGAATGTTGTGAACTAAAAATTGTGTTTCCCCCAAATTCATACGTTGAAACATTAAAAGTGAGTACATTTGAAGACACGGCCTTTAAAGAGGTGATTAAAGTTAAACGCGATCATATGGGCGGGCTCTAAGCTAACAGGACTGGTGTCCTTGTAAGAAGAGGAGGGACACCAGAGGTGCACAAAGAAAAGGCCACGTGAGGACATGGCGACAGACGGTCACCTGCAAGCCACAGAGAGAGGGCTCAGGAGACACCAGTCCTTGAGCTTCCAGCCTCCAGAACTCTGAGAAAATTAATTTCCGCAGTTTGAGCCTTCCATTCTGTGCATTTTGTATGGCAGCCTAGCAAACCAATCCGAGGAGTGACATAATCCGACTTGCATGTTTCCTGCAACCAGTCCTTTCTTCCCAGCCTCCCTCTCTTCGACTTAGGGTGTCTTATTATAACTCGGCCAGAATCTTCATCTTTTACATCGAAGGATCTTGGGTTCCTTGGTATGGTCCAAACATGAACTGATTGTTGGCTTCTTTCAATCTGCCATTTTAAACCTTGCATAAAATTCTTTCATGTTTCTGGCATGGGGAGGCATCTTCTCTAGTTTGTAATACTGTCATATTTTTGCCCTATTTTATATGCAAATAGCCATTTCACTGAGAATCTGCAAACATGTTATTATACACACATACTTCCTTCTTCGGTTCTCTGGTCTGGTGAACAGCCTCCTTAAATGAATACTGGCTACAGTAACAGATTTGTTAAAGATTTCTTGATATAGCAAGGTTATATATTTAATAGTCTTTCTAGTTTATG
Source organism: Rousettus aegyptiacus (assembly GCF_014176215.1). Taxonomy (NCBI): domain Eukaryota; kingdom Metazoa; phylum Chordata; class Mammalia; order Chiroptera; family Pteropodidae; genus Rousettus; species Rousettus aegyptiacus. The sequence goes on along the minus strand of NW_023416288.1, from coordinate 37,909,661 downwards.
AAAATCTTCTAACCTACCTGGTAATGAAGCAGCAGACAAACAACATCTGGGCAGATATTTATCTTGTTAAGTTAAATATGCACCTGGCCCCTTAATTATCAACTGTAATTGACAACTTCATCAGAGCAGAGCATTTTTCTGTCCATGCCACGGTGGTGCGAGTAATTAGGTAATAATTAATGATTCTTTAAGTGCATTGTTTCCTGTGAGTTCAATCTTCACTGTATATATGTTTAAAGAACAACTCTGTTTGTTTTACCCATATAGACACATTTTAGAATAAAGGAAAATTTCCTTGCTTATTACAGGTATCTCAAAGGATCATCTATAATCATTCCTGACCTTTTCCTGCTCCATATAGTGCTTATTTTATTTCCATTTCCTAGGAGTAACTTTCCTAGAAAGTAGCAACTTTTCCTAGTTTTTGTATGTTGTTCCAAAGACAATTTATGCATGATAAAAAAATACGTGCACATAGTTTTCTTTCGCACAAATGGCAGCAGTAACAGCACACGTATTGTTCTACATCTTGCTATTCTCACTCAAAACCTCTTGGAATAGTTCCGTGTCATTACATAGAAAGCTATCTAATTATTTTTAATGGTTGTGATGTTTTACTATGTGAATTTATCATAATTTATTTAACTATCCTGTATTCATGTACATATAGATTTATTCCAGTCTTTTGCTATTTGAAATAATATTTCAGGCAATAGCCGAAGTGATACATTTTCAATGAAAATGAAATAAGACTTCTGATTTGAAAATAGCATTATAAGGCTAAAAATTTTTCCCTTTATTTCTCTGGAAGTCTTCGTAAAGTAAAAAGAATTGAAAATATAAACACAGACACCATAAACATTTTCTATGTAGCAATGAGAAAAAAGAAAAATCCCACACATGTCCATTCAGTTCACAGGAAAAATAAATAAAGGTTAAATGAACTTATATACCACACGTGCTGGATCATAAAAACAACAACAACAACAACAACAACAACTTTACCCAGCTTTACACAGGACCCTTAACATTCTTCTACAAAAACCTCTTGTGAGAAGCTCATTCTATGTACTTTTAATCAGAAATTTATGCTTCCAATGACAAGAAAGTAGCTGGTTTCAGACCTAGTCAGACCTATTTAGACCTATTTCAGACCTAAAACCCACTAGAAATGTTTGGAAATATGTCTTTTTTAAGGAACATATTTGTTTTGGAAACAAAAATCCTGGAGAAAAGAAATTTACAAAAAAGGTAAGCTTGGCATTAATTTCACATTGCTTTTCTGATCAAGGAATTTGATGATTCCCAAGTGATGGCCAAGAGATGGAAGCTAAGCAAGGATTTCCTACATTCTCATAAGACTTGAGGGGGAAAAAAAATGGAGGTGGTGCCCTGGTGAACACCCCATGATTTTGGTTGAGAGCCCTAAAGGACCTATACTACAGTAACAGAAATGAACCAGAAAGAGACCATGCCTTACAAAGACTGAGGCCCTGCTTCAAATAAACTCATCTGATTGGACTGGAATGATTGTATTAAAATGATTGTATGCTACCCTAACTCCTTACCAGAGGCAAAATAACACCATCCAGAGCATCTCTAAAATGTTTTTATATTCATTACAGGAATTAGTCAAAACTTGTTACATCAGGAAATAAAAACAGATGGTTCAAACCATGGGGGAAAAAACAAATCACAGACATAGAGCCACAGGTAATTCAATACCGGTTTCATCAGATACGGTCTTTAAATAAGTAATTATAGTTGTTCAAGAAATAGCTGACAAGATGGTGGATTTCATTAGAAAATATGTGGTGGCAGAAAGAAATCTAACTATGCATGTTGAACACACAATGCAATATATATATATATATATATGCCTTACTGTTGAATTGTACACCTGTAACTTACTAGATTACATTAACCAATGCCACCATAATAAAAATTAATTAATTAAAAAAAGAAATTGAAAACTATACAATAAGAAAATTTTAAATGTAAAACTGAAATTAAAAACTCAACAGATGTGCCTAACAAAAATAAATGCATATATATATATATATATATATACATAGTGTGTGTGTGTGTGTGTGTGTGTGTGTGTGCGTATTTAGAGAGACAGAGATAGAGTGAGAGAAAATTTCTTAACTGGGAATAGATAAGAAGAAAATATCAAAAATGAAGCATAAAAGAAAGAGGAATGGAGTAAGAGACATATAAGACATAGCGAAAAATTTAGTATGTATAATTGTAGTCCAAGAGAGTATGTAAAAAAATAAATGGGACTGAAGCAACATTTGAAGTGATACTAAATAGAAATTCTCTAAACCTGATGAAAGATATCAAGCTATGGGTTTAAGAAACACTATGAACCCCAAGCAGAAAATATAAAGAAAAACACATCTAATTATCAAAGTTAAACTGCTGAAAAAATATAAGCGAGAAAAATATGTTGAAAATAACTAGGGGAAAAGGATACATTTCCTTCAACAAAGCAAAATAAGAATTACAGCTTACTTCTCAATGAAAATAATGGAATCCAGCCAACAATGGAATAACATCTTCAAAGTACCCTAAGAAAATAGCTGCTAACCTTGCTATTCCTAGAAAATAGTCTCAAAAAAAATTTTTTTAAGATATTTCAGACAATAAAAAGCTGAGAGCATTCATCAGCCGCAGATATACAATAAATGGAATACCAAAGGCATAAGGAAAATGATCCCAGATTAATCACGGAAATGCAGGAAAGAATAAAGAGCAAAAGGAAAGTCAATGTGAGTGAGTTGAAATAAATGTGATTGTATAAAGATAATAATTGTTTATAGGGATTAACAGGTATATAAAATTAAAATATATGATAACTATTCCAGGGTTTTGCATTAACAAAGAAGTGGTAGAAATACTAATTTATGTTCCATTTTAACAAGCCAGCATTTGAAGATGATATTATCGTGTGTAGAAAATTTTTAAATTTACAGATAATATATAATGCTTAATAAATACATTTATCAAAATTGTTTTGTGCAAAAAAAATTAACTGTATTTATTTAGACAAGCAACGCAAAACCAGAAGGATCATAGCATACCAGTATTTTTTCTATAGAGATCTGGACAAGAAGGCCTGGCTCAACCAGCGGCTGACAAAGGGCCTATTTATTCACGAAATATTTCTGAGTCTGCCAATAAATACGATAGTATAAAAATACGGTGTCCCTCAATGACCCTTAGAATAAAGCCTCTGGTAACTCCAACGGCTTCCACTGGCCTTGGAGAGAGTTTACACTCCTGAGTGCAACTCCGCACATTGAGCCTCTAGCCACACCTCCCCACCTCTTTCTTCCACTGTAGTAAAACTCTTCCGGTTCTTCAAAAAAGCCACGTTCTCTCGCCCCTCTGCTATTTTCGCCGAGTCGTCCGGCTCGGTACTATCGATATTTTAGGGCTGAATAATTTTTTGTGCTGGGGGCTGTCCCGTGCATTGTAAGGTGCTTAGCAGCGACCCTGGCCTCTACCCACTACGTGCCAGGATCACTTTCCCCTCCCCATAGGTTGTAACAACCAAAAGTGTCTACGGGCATCACCAAAAGCCCCCTGTGGGGCAAAAAAGCCCCAGGTTGGGGACCACCGCTTTATAGAGAATACTTTTACCCCCATTTGCCTGGCTAACTTTGACTCATCCTCAAGATTTCAGGTTCTATGTCACTGTTATGTCCCCGGCATGAGTGCCAGCAACAGCACTATCTTCAGACTCACAGGTGATCAGACCAATGGCAGCATCGCTCAGTGCAATTGGAGGATGGAAGAGGTTGATGTGCGCTGGAGCAACAGGAATTGGTAGCAGGCTGGACAGAAGGGTGTGAGCTGTGTGAGAAAACTGGTTTTTCAGCTCTTGAACTGATTGGGTTAAAAGGGTGTCATCAATGAAGAGGGAACTACAAAAAGAACAGATCGAAGGGAAGAAGATGGAGAGAAAAATGGGAGAATGACAGTGGCGTTGCAGAAAAACAGAAAAATTATCTTCAGACCCTGCCTTCACGCACCAGCGAGGGACCTGTGGAAGCAGCTCAATAAAGTACTTTAATGTGAACGGCTGGTGCCATCTAGTGGCCGATCCTTAAACGAGTAGAACTGTTATCCGTTGTGAGGACCAAGGCTGCAAAGGCAGCCAGAGGGAAGGAATCTTGGAGTTAGGGAAGTAAGGAAGGACAGAGGGATGACTGGAAAGGCAAGCATGAGCTGTTCTTCTGGGACCCAGGATTCAAACATTCATCTTGGCAAAAAGTCACCTGGACTAACATTCGGGCTGCCCATGGGTGACCCTCCATCAGCTGGGGCCCCTCTCCAGGGAGGCTGGCTTCCCAGAGCCACACACATCACTGTCCTACGATCCTACCCAGACTCCTGGTCCCTTTTCTTTGTCTGATTACAAGATCCCTCACGTCTGGATGATGTTGTCCCTTGCTGATGTTCTCCCCCTGATTATTAGCAGTCTTTATTACTAGCGACTGGATATAGTTTCTTATTTGGAAATCTAACAAGCTTTTAATTACGGAAGCATCAGGAAGAGATATTAAGCTGTATTAATGCATCTGAAAACCCAGCACAGCTAAAAGAAAGATAATCTCATAGATAACAGCACGTCGGAAATTACAGGAACAGCTTCTAGTAAATAAACGGAAAATCCCACAGAGGGTCAATTGTTGTTAGTTAATATTTGTAGCAAAGTACAGCTCTTAATAACGTGTCTGTTTCTTACCCTTGTGGGAAGCAAATAACAAGATTTGGAATTTCCACTTTAGATCGTATTTCTGGTTCGTTTTTACGGGTCCCAAATCCTTCAGTAATGAATCTAATGAAATTTTGTCTCAGGAAATAATCCCTTCACCATCACAAAATGTCCTTAGGCCAGGTTATGAGATAGACCTTGAAATAGCTGGTTTGTGAAAAATAGCGACAGTTATTCTCCTCTCTGTATTTACTCCTGCGGTCTGGGCTGGCTGTGACCAGTTTTGTCCAATAAAAATGCAGTGGAGAACACTTGTCAGGTCTGAGCGTGGTCCTCAGGAGGTCTTGCATTCTTCGGCTCAGTCTCTTAGAGTTCTGCATGCTGCCAAGCAAATGACTCCAGGCCAGCCTGGGGGAGCCACAGAGACGAGCCATTCTACAAAGGCACTGAGACATGTGCAGAAGCCCAGCCAAGATGGGCAAAGGCATCCACAGATGCAAGAGAGAGTTTGCAGAAACCAGAAGACCACCCAGGTGATTCCAGCCCAAACTGCCAATCTTCAGAATCATGAACTAAATAAATGGTAATAGTTTTATAACTCTTCATTTGGGGCTGACGCAGCAATAGCTAACTGATGTAAACATTATAGCCAAAAGGAGCACATTAGAGGGACAGGCCAGGTGGATTTAAGGAGGGCGGGCCTTTTCATGGTGCCAGTCAAGGACTCTCTGCAGTTTTTGTTGTAACCGCACTTACCTAAATCCTCATTTACTTCACTCTTAGTTTTTTATTGTAACGACTGACTTTTCTTACTCTAGATTTCTATTTCAATTTATATTGTTTTTTTCTTTAATATCTCTTTCAATATGTTGCTCCACTCCTCAAAATTCTTCAAAAGATCTCAATTTTCTACTGCATAATATGTCTTTGAAAACGAAAGTAGCAAAATGATTTTTAATTGATAAATTGGGCCTTATAAAAATGTTAAGTCTATTCTTCTAAAGATACTGTTAAGAAAATAAAGAAAAGCCATAGGCTGGAGGAAAATATTTATAAGTTATATAGCTAATGAAGAATTTTTTAAACACTCACTCTCAGTAATAAGAATACAAATAACTCAATATTTTGAAAAATGGATAGAAGGTATGAAGAGACAGTTAACTAAAGGAAAGATATGAGTGGCGAATAAACACACAAAAAGATATTCATCAGCATAATTCATTAGAGAAATTGAGATTAAAGCTGCAGTGGACATCACTATACACCTATTAGAAAGACTTAAAAAAAAAAACTAACAATACTGAGTGGCAAAGGTACAGAAAAACTGGATCTCTTATACATCGCTAGCGGATATGAGAAATGGCACAGCCACTTTGGAAAACAGTTTGACAATTTTTACAGAGGATAAGGAGATTCATTACCTAAATTTTAGCACATTTATACCTTAAAATTATAAACAGCCTTTGTACAGCCTTTACAATAATAGTTCATTACAAAAGCTAAGTTGAAATATAAAAGATGCTGAAGACACTAAATATAAAAGATAGAATCTATTCTATGATAATATTCATTTACATAAAACAAGCAGTTTAAGTTGATTAAAGACAAGAAAATCCAAACTTTTAATGTTTATATTTATCATCATCATCATCATCATCATTATTATTTAAGACTGACTTTACAGATCCTTCAAAATATGTCTGACTCTAATGTAATCAAATCTACTTACAGCAATATTTCTCTTTTTTAGTGGTATTTAATTTTTTTAAATATTTTATATATTTTTTCAATTATAGTTGACAAAGAATATTATATTCATTTCAGGTGTACAACACAGTGATTAGACATTTATATAACTTATGGAGTGATCACCCCTATAAATCCAATCCCCATCTGACAGCATACATAATTACTACAATACTACTGACCATATTCTCCATGCTGTACTCTACATTCCCATGAGTATTTTGTAAATACCAGTTTATAACTCTTAATCCCCTCCCCCTTCACTCGTCCTCCTCCTTCCAATCTGCAACCATCAAAAGTTGCTCTCAATATCTATGCGCTTGTTTCTGTTGTTTGTTCATTTATCCTGTTCTCTACATTCCATTCATGACATTTGTCTTTCTCTGTCTGACTCCACTCAGCACAACACCCTCTGTATCCATCCATGTTGTTGCAGACGGCAAGATTCTGTTCCTTCTTATGGCCGAGTAATATTCCATTGTATACATACACCACCATTTCTTTATCCATTCATGCATCGAGGGACACCCAGGTAGCCTCCATATCTTGGCCACTGTTGATAATGCTGCAATGAACATATGGATTCACTTGTCCCTTCAAAGTAGTGTTTTGGGTTTCTTCAGATAAATACCCAGAGAAGGGATAACTACGTCCTGCTTTGTCTCTTGTTATAGCCTTTGTCTTAAAGTCTGTTCTGTCTGGTATAGGTATTGCTGCCCTAGCTTTTTGTTTGTTTGTTTCGATTTTAGGGAAACATCTTTCATCAACCATTTACTTTCAGTCTGTGTGTGTCTTTCAATCTGAAGTGAGTTTCTTATAGGCAGCATATGTAAGGGTCTTATTTTCTTACCCATTTAGCGACTCATTTTTTGATTGGAGCATTTACTTCATTTACATTTAAAATAATTGTTGATAGAAATGTAGTTATTGCCATTTTATTATACATATTTTTTTTTCTTAAAGAAGTTCCTCTAATTTTTCCCGTAATGTTGGCTTGGTGAGGATGAACTCCTTCAGCTTTTCTTGTCTGGGAAGCTCTTTGTCTGTCCTTCAATTCTAAATAATGGCTTTGCTGGGTGGAGTAATCTCAGTTGCAGGTCCTAGCTTTTCATACCAGTCCCTTCTGGCCTGCAAAGTTTCCGTTGAGAATTCAGCTGACAGTCTTGTGGGAGCTCCCTTATAGGTAACTAACTAACTGCCTTTCTCCCACTGCTTTTGAAATTCTCCCTTTGTCCTTAACCCTAAGCATTTTCATGATGATGTGTCTTGGTGTGGGCCTCTTTGAGTTCGTCTTGTTCAGGACTCTCCGCATTTCTTAGGCTTGTATGTCTACTTCCTTCACCAAGTTAGGGAAGTTTTTAGTCATTTTTTGAAACAGGTTTTCAATTCCTTGCTCTCTCTCTTCTTCTGGTATCCCTATGATGCGAATGTTGGTACACTCAATGTCATCCCAGAGGCCCCTTAAACTATACTCATTTTTTTTTTTAATTCTCTTTTCTTGTTGCTATTCTGATTGGGTGCTTTCTGCTTTCTTATCTTCTAAATTGCTGATTTGATCCTCCATTTCATCTAATCTGCTGTTGATTCTTCCTAAGGTATTCTTCATTTCAGTTACTGTATTTTTCATCTCTGACGGGTTCTTTGTTTTCTATCTCCATTTTTATCGTGTCTATCTCTTTGTTAAAATTCTGAGTTCATCTATTCTTCCCCTAAGTTCATTGAGCATCCTTGTAACCAGTATTTGGAACTCTGCATCTGGTAGATTGCTTGTCTCTGTTTTTGTTTAATTCTTTTCCTGGAACTTCTTTCTGCTCTTTCATTTGCAACTTATTTCTTCTGTCTCCCCATTTTTCCTGCCTCTCTGTGTCTGATTCTGTGTATTAGGTAAGGCTGCTGTGTCTCCTGGTCTTAGTAGAGTGACCTTATGTAGTAAGTATGCTGTGGGGCCCAGTGGCACAGTCTTCCTGGGTCACCAGAACTAGGTACAAGATATGTACCTTGTATTGGTCGCGTGTGCCTTTCTATTGTAGTTGAGCCTTGGTTGCTGTTGGCACATCAATGGGAAGCATTGACCCCTCAGGCCGATTGGTTGTGAGGACTGGCCATGACCCGTGGAGGAGCTGTGAGCAGGGGCTGATCCTACAGAGCAGGATTCACGTTAGCAGGACTCTGTGCCTTCCCTGTCTGCCCTTTGGATGTGTCATCCTCAGATGTGCCCCTAGGTGGTGCTCTAGCTCACACTGAAGCCAGCCAATTGCGGGTATGGGGGCCCTGCTTCAGGCCTGGTTCATCTGCAGCCTGTGCCCTGCCCAGGGCCACCTGGTATGAGCCATCAAGCAATCTGCAGATGGCAACCGCCCACGCCGGGCTTGGAAGTGCCTCGAGAGGCCAAACTGCAAACCAAGGCCTGCTGCCACGAGTGCCAGGCTTGGGCTGCTCAGCAAGAAGTGTGGGGCATGCCGAGGAAGATTGTGCTTGTTTGGGTTTTATGAACCTTTGAGAGATTTTAGAAAAGTCCACAGCATAAATCAAGGCAGGCTGTTTGTATGGAAAGGCCACTGTAAGTGGCCGGGGGGCGGGGGGGCCACAAGTTAGGTGGAGTGGGGAGACTAGTATTTGCTATGGTGATGGAGACTCAGATATGGTGGCCGCCTGGGTCTGCAAGCCCAGAGGGCTCAGCAAAGGAACGATGTCCTCTGCCAGCACTTCTGTCTGGCAGAAAGCTTCCCCTCCAGCCCTCACCCCGAAACCAGACAATTTGGTTCCTCCTTGTGTGTCCCTGGCGCCTCCTGAGCTGCTGCCCCAGCCCAAAGCTCAGAGCGAGTGAGTCTGTCACCAAGTAAGTCTGGTTGCGGGCCCCTTAAGGGAAGCACCTGTGACTCATTCAGCCCTCGTTTCGCTCAGCCACAAACTCCGCCAGTTTTCACAGCCAGAGGTTGTGGGGACTTCTCTCCCCAGGCCTGGAACCCTGGGCTGAGGAGCTTGGTATGGCGCTGGGACCCCTCGTTCTTCCAGAGGGGCCTCCGCAGCCAAAGTGGCCCGATTCTCAACCACCACACGTGGATGTGGGACCAGCCCGCTTTGCATCCCCGCCCCTCCTACCTGTCTTGAAGTGGCTTCTTCTGTGTGTCCCCAGTTGTAGAACTTCTGTTCAGCTAGACTTCAGGCGACTCCCAATGATGTCTATTCTGTAGTTTAGTTGCAATTTTGATGCGTTTGTGAGAGGAGGCCAGCATGGCGTTTACCCACTCCGCCATCTTAACCGGAAGCTGTTTCATGTTTTAACTTGTTAAAGACAGCTTTATTGAGATAAATAGTTTTTAGTATAGTCACAGATATTCGCGACCATCACTACTGTCAATTTTAGAATATTTTCGTCATCTCAGAAAGAAGCCCGGCACCTTCCGACTCTCATCCTTCTCCCTCCCTCAATCCTGCAGCCCTAAGTAACCACTAACCTACTTTCTATCTCCGTGTTTTGCTGTTCTGGACTTTTCATTTGAATGGAATCATATAATATGTGGCCTTTGGTGACTGGCTTTTTTCACTTAGCATACTGTTTTCGAGGTTTATTCATGCTGTAGCATGTTTCATTGTTTGATTATTTTATGTCCAAATAATATGTAATCATATGTTATACGGATTGTCACCTTTGTTTATCTATTCATCAATTGATTGGCATTTGGATTGTTTCCACCTTTGGGCTATTTAGAAAACATGCTACTGGAAACATTCACGTACCAGTTTTTTATCTGTATTTTTATATAGGCATCTACAGCTATAAATTCTCCTCTAAACACTGTGTTAGTTGCATCACGTAAGTTTCTGGTACGTCGTATCTTCATTTTCTTTCCTCTTGAAGCAGTCTTTGACTTCTCTTTTGATTTCTTCTTGACCCATAGGTTATTTAGGAGGATGTTGTTAAATTTCCATGAATTTGTGAGTTTCCCAATTTTTTCCTTTTATTGATTTCTAATTTCATTCCATTGTGAAGAGCATATTTTTTTATTATTTATATTATTTTAAATTTATCGAGGTTTATTTTATAGCTTAGCATATGGTCTATCCGGAAGAATATTTTATGTGCACTTGAGAAAAATGTCTATTCTGTTATTAGGTGGAGTGTTCTACAGATGTCGTTAGATCTAGCTAGGTTTACAGTGTTGTCCAAGTCTTCTATTTCCTTACTGATCTTCTGTCTAGTCATTCTAGCCGTTATTTGAAAGCGAGGTATTGAAGTATCCAGCTAATATTGGTGAATTATCTATTTCTCCTGCGTTTCTATAAGTTTTGCTTCATGTATTTTTGTGTTCTGTTATTAGATGTGTACGTGTTTATAATTGTTATAACTTCCTGATTGATTGACCCTTTATTGTTACGTCTATTTTGTCTATCAGATAGCCAGGTTAGCGTTCCTGTGGTTGTTGTTTGCATAATATATCCTTTTTCATCTTTTTACTTTTAATCTACTTGTTTCTCAGAACCTACAATGTGTCTCTTATAGGCTAAATACAGTTTGATCACATTTTTTAATGCAGTCTGACAATCTCTGCCTTTCAATGGAATTGTTTAATCAGATTTTTTAAATGTAAGATAAATACACATATAGAAACTATACCAAAAAATGTATAGCTTTAATAAATCATAAGATAATACCTTTACAGCCAGCACCCAAATCAAAAGTCACTTCAGAAGTCCCCCATGTGGCATCTCAATCACAATCCTGTCCCTGCCACTCAGATTAATGACTATCCTGACTTAAAGCAATCGCTTATTTTGTTTCTTTAAAGTTTTATTATGCCAATGTATATCCCTAGATAATATAATTTAGCCTCCTGTTCCATTTCCTTTTACTCTAGTAAGTTTCTTTAGAAAAGGGGAATGGTTTAGTCAACGCAGGCCTGTCTGAAATGAGAATGGGAACAGGATTCAGCCTTGTTAAGGTCTAGGAAGTCAAAAATCAGAGAATTAAACTTTACGCAGAACTGCAAAAGCTAAATGTCTTCCCCGTACTAAAGCCTGTATGAACAGAGGCAGAAAGCGGGAGTAAGGTTCAGGCCAGAGAGGAATCAAAGGAATTAGGGCAGTGAGATCCCCAGGCCCCTCCCACCCCTGCCATCTGCCAGGATTAATGCCTGTTGCCATCAGGGAGCTCCAGCCTGAAATGGGGTCTGGAGGCAGGGAACGGATAGGCTCTACCCTCCCCCACCCCCCTGCACCGAACACAAGGCTATTGTTTAACCTTTGGGACCAGAGGTTGAGAAGGTAACCACCTAGCTGAGACATAGGATAGAAGAAGAGCCCGCCGCTAAGGAACTGTAAGGGCAGGATGCTGATCCAAAGGACACAACACAGGATTCTGACGTTGGAGAGCAGAGCACGGAGTTCCCAAGAATTATATTATCAATCGGCCTTTTAGAGAACCCTCGTAATTCAAATTGTATAAAATGCACCACAAAACTTTCATTCTCAGAGCATTTGCAATCTTGCCTCCCGGCACGTCATTGGTTTGCCTCAAATAAAATTTTAAAAAATTTTTCTAAAGGTTTAGATGTTCTTACACGGACATCAGGAAAGAAAAAAGATGTAAATGTAGTCTTCATCTAGAGAAAATGCACTGCAAAATCCTCTCTGGGCCTCATTCTTTCCACGAGCAATTTAAGATATAAGTTTTTCCTCCTGGTGTTAATTATAGTAAATATTTTAACTTGCTCTTGCCCCTCATTATCTCATCTATGAGTCATTGTGTGAAAACAAGCAGGGCTGGCAGGAAACTTGGCTCTGGGAGGAGCTCCTGCGATTTCCAGAAGGGAGCTTGCTGCTGCTCTTGCTGTTATCCCAGCGACCAGTAGAGGGCAGTGCAGACCATAAACCGATTTTCCTCCCCAAGAACTCAAGATCAGGAACTTGACTATACGCACCTTGACTGCGGGCAGTGCGGTGGGGGGAGGATTTGCTCTCAATTCCTGAGGATTTTTAAAAATATTTGCTACTGCCTCACCGGCTTGTAGTTCAAGTAAATGACCAGTTGTGTCATGCCCCGTTTTAAGTATTTCTCTGCTTATGATGCAAATGATTGAGGAGGTGCGGCCATTTACCAGGCCTTCTGCAGACCCCAGGAGGCCTGTCTTCTGCACTTAGTGCTTCCAGATGGCTGGACTTCTGGGCCAGGGCCCGGTCTCAGGCTTTGGTGTCTCGAAGGCTCAGGGCTGCTTGGGTCTCACACAGATCCACAGAGGCGTTTAGATCTCTCAGAACTCAGTGTGCCACTCCATTCGAGCACAGGGGCTCCAGCCAGTCCTGGGGGTCCAGTCAAAGCCAAGAATGCCAGCATCCTGGGCCTGGGTTCCAGAAGGTGCTGGGGCCTGCTCCTAATAACTGGAGTCGACTGCAAAGTGACCAACCCTCTTTCAAGCCAGCTGCCTGTCCTGCCTCCGTCAGGGTGATTTGTAGGTCTCAAATCCCTGGGGAAGCTGGACGAGTCCTGTGCTCTGCTGCCTGCAAGTGCCGAGGTCTGTGGGGCCTGGGGCCAGGGCTGACTCAACAGGCCCACCTCCCCCCGCCGGCTGCTGGGTTCTGTCCGAAAGCTCATAAATCAGTAACAGCATTTCACACAGAAGACTTTCCTCTTGGACTCTTTTCAGCCTCCTTGTCACTATGACCTTGGTCTTCCTCCTATGCCCGTGGTATGGGTTTCTGTTGTCAGCTGACATCATCATCACCTCCTCAGGGGCCTCTACTTCACAGAGAAGCCCTGAGCTGCCCTCTCGGGACGCATTTCCCCGTAAGGCAGCTGGGTCAGATGCCTCTCACAGTCAAGTCCTGTATGTTGCAAAAGGCTGCAAAGCCTAACACCACCTCATATGTTGGGCAGTGTTGAACCAACCGTGGGCATTTTGGTGACCCAGCTAAGGGGAAGTTAAGTCAGTGGTACATTCAGATTGGGCTGCCACTAAGTAGTGTACTGTGGCTTTATTAAATAGTTAGATTATTATTAGCCATCCAGGAATACTCTTATATTCCACTCTGTATTACATACAAAGAAAGGCAGAGGGCCAGAGATCGTATTGTCATATGAAAACGTCCTAGAATGTCAAAGTAGTGGTAGAGAAACAAAGTTCAGCATGTATGGAGTCAGGCAAAAAAAAAAAAGCATCAGAGTGTAATTAATACAAATATTGTTATTTTTCTGAATTTTATAATTACGATCGTTGTCAACTTTTGTCATTCTAAAAAACTCACTGTTATACCAATTTTGAATTTAAATGTTTTCATTTTTATTAAAGGGGATCCTTCCCCGCAAGTATATGAGTTTCAGGACCGACAATACCTAGATCTGCCTTTGTTCACGTCAGATAAAGTAGCCAAAGAGCCTACGCTCAAGCAGGCATAGAGTCTTGGAACTGTCTATGGTGCTGGAACCAAGTCCACTCGGCTCTCTCCATGGTATTCACTGCCAAAGACATTGTGCCTGGAGATAAATAGTAGGGATTATCAGCTGAGGTCATGTTTAATGCATAGCGGTGGATGCTTTTGCCCACGGAGAGATTGTCTAAAGAGAAGGGATTGATGAGAAAACCACAGATGACTCCCAGGTGCCAAGGAAACCCAAAAGACAGAGGCGCCAACAGGGTATCAGCTCGAGGAAAGCATTGACCGCCGCACCACGCCTGAGTCTAGGCCAGGGGTAGAGAGGATGGGCGTGGGCTGAGGGAGAAGAAGTGACAATGGAATAGCCTGGAGGTGGGGCTGTCTGGAAGGGAAAGAGGCAGAAGAACCCCTGGGAGGCGTAGCCCGAGACAAAGCCCTCAGGGCCGAACAGAGACTCTGCCCATTGGGTCGGTGGATGAAAAGCGCAGTAAGGCTGAGACTCCGCTCCCCAACCCTCCGCGAGAGTCTGCACGAGTCGGAAGAGAAGTCAGTGGTGGTTTTGTGTAAGTCTTCCAGCATCCCTGAGGATGCGAGGCTGATTGTCGAACTCTTGTTCGGGTTTGCTTTTGCTTCTGCTTCGAAGTGGGTGCTGAGTTTCTTTGGAAGCTGGGGCTCTTTGGGCAGCGAGAGCTCAGCATCCATGCCACATAAATTAATTTCGTCCAGAGTCGCCGGCTGAGATGGGGCCCCAAAGGGTGTAGATGCTGCTGTGAGAACTGTGACCTAGCAGGCAACGGGAACTCAAGAGCCAGTCACTTTCGATGGAAAACACGAGAGTTGGAGTCAAAGCAGTGCGTCACCTCAGCCAGGGAACCCTAAAACTCTATTGCTTTCTGGCATGTGTTGAATTGCGCCTCCTCCGAACACGCTGAATTCCTAACTCCAGGTACCTGTCAATGCGATCTTATCTGGAACCAGGGTCTTCGCAGATGTAATTAGTTAATAGGAGGCCATACTAGATGAGGGCGGATCCTAAGTCCAATACGACTGTCATTTTTATAAGAAGAGCAAAAGATAGAGAGATCGAGACAGACAGAGAGGGGAAAGCCACGTGGTGGCTAAAGACAAGACTTGAGTGATGTGTCTACGAGCCAAGGACTGCCAAGGATTGCCAGCAACTCTAGAAGCTAAGGGAAAGGTGTCGGTGACGCCTTCAAGGAGCATCGCCCCGCCGACCCCTTAATTCTAGATGTCTAGCCTCCAGAACTGTGAGAGAGTTGATTTCTGTTGTTTTAAGCCACCTAGTTTATAGTAATGTGTTGCAGAGGCCCCAGGACAGTGATACATCCTTCCTTGGACCTGTTCATTTATTTCATACCCTGGTGCATTTATTCTTATTGGGAAGGGGGGGCGGTGCTTTTGTTCTCGATGATCTCTTTATGTGGAATTCTATCCACCAAGGTGTTTGGAGGGATCCCCAGAAGATGGGCCAGTGAGGCTGCGAGGGGCAGGATGGTTAGAAGCTTAAATGTCTGCATCCTATTTGGATGTCCCATTAAAATAGTCCACCCCACTCCCAGCACTCTCTACTTATCAACTGCTTTATTTTCTCCATAACACCTTCCTCTATCTGCAATCACCTCATTTCTTTCCTTCTTTACTTAGAATGTAACTCCTGAGAGCAGGGACCTTATCTGCGATGCTCACCAGTGGCAGAACAGCTCCTGACACATTGTAGGCACTCAAGAAACATGTGGTAAGTGAAGCGTTAGATGGTCAACAAGCATTTGTTGAATAAACAAATAAAAAGCGCATCCCCTTTTGCCACAATCCTTCTAAAAAGATTAACACCTCCCAAGCCTCTCCTTTCTGGAAATTTAGGAAGGAAGTATTTCGGAGGTCAAGGAAAACTACCTCTACATAAGCATTTACAAAACGGCATCCCGAAAGTTAAAAGAACTCTTTGTGACTGAGTTTCATGACGTCTGCATCCAGGACAGCGGGGAGAAACATCTCGATGGACAGTCTAACAAAATTGGGAGGCATGGACACCTCAATTGAGTTCACTTGAGGGCAACGGACAGAAATTAAAAGACCCCCCACCCACCCAAAAAAAGTGAACGGCATAACATCATGACTCTGAGGATCCCCCAAATTAAAAAGTTTAAATGACGTAGAAGCCCCTCAGGAGATGCGCTCGGGAGAGCAGGGCGATGGAGGCCCCTGTGCTAACGTGGATGGGCCCTCGCACCGCACACGGGAGCAGGTTCCTGCAGGTCGGCATACGCGGGTCCCTCGGCTTCGACCGGAGATGCTCCAGGTCGCTCTAGGGTCCAGATTGGAGATGGCGTCCCCTAGTTTGTTCCCCACGTAGTAAAGGGGGGCATCATGGGATGCCTCGGCCTCTGGTTTTTCACAGGCACGGAGGAGCCCAGCAACCACCGCCCAAACCCCTGAAGATCTAGGGCTTGGAGACTGTGGCACAAACTACCCTTCGCCAGGCAGAACCCATTCTCTTCTTCCGATGTTATTGGGGGCGCCTCGCTTCACTGCCTTGCCGTGAAGCGTGGCCATGTGATTTTGAGCAGTGAGATGCAAGTCTACGCGAGGCTTCTTAAGAGAAAACTACTGAACTAGCAAGGGTTCTTTTTCCTTCTCTCACTCTCCCCCTGAGCCTCCCAGCTGAGAACGCCCACCACCAGGCACCGGGGTGCATTCGGCAAGTGGCCTCGCTGGTCGTGGGATCGCTCACAGGCTCCCTTTTCATCGACTCGGCTTCTTCAGAGTGGGCCGTTCCTACAACTGCTTCAGACCCCAGTCCTGCGGTGCAGGGCAGTTATTATTTCAGGACCTCTTAACACGACTGTTAAGTTTAGAAACTCTGCAGGCTTCTGGGCCTGGCCTCCCCAAGGTAGAATCCAGAACAGCCAGCGTCCAGCCTCCCTGGTGGTAGACAGAACACAGCTCATCCAGTGGACTCAGGGGAGGTGAGCGCCCTGAGGAAAGAGGCTGCGTGTGGAGTCAGACGTGCCGGTGAGAACGGCGGCAGAGCCATTCGCTTTCGGAAATGGTCATTGAGACTTTGGGTCCCTGGCACGAGACATCGCTGGGCTGGCGGTGACAGCCGACACCTTCGTCAGTTCTGTGGCACGATGACTTGAGACACCTTTTCTGGTTTTACTGGCCCCACAAGAGTGCTGTGAGCTACTCAATGTCTTTTTCCTAAGCTCCCTCCTTTCCTACTTTGTCAGTCAAAATTGTCTCCTGTGGGTAGCTACTAAAAATTCAGGCAAATATAAAAACGGGCACTTGAGGTTGTGGTAGTCCATAGAACCTCAAGGAAATGGGGGTTACCTGGAACTGGTTACCTAATCTGGCAGGGGCTGATGGCTCTGAACATTCAGAAGCATTAGGGGAGGGGCCTCTGGCCACCAGAGACGCACCTGCAGTTACCTGAATGACGCGCTCGCTGCAGGTAAGCTTTGGGGAGATATGGTGGCCACGCTAATAAAACAGTACGAAGGCCACGAGGCATCAAAGCCATGAGGTGAGCCACTTCCATCTCTAGGAACCCAAAACGTCCAAGTGACTTTGATTCCACTCAAGTCGTTTGATCCTTGCAGGTCCTTTCAAGGCCAGGACTTGACTTTCCCAAGGCTACTCTAAGCTCATTCGACCTCTCCTCAGGAATCTAAAAGGCCACAGGAGCCAGGATCACTCTGAGGGATCGGATTTCCTCCCCTCCCGCCTCCTCTCCTCCCTGCCCTCCGCTTCTGCCAAGTTACAGCCACCAGGAACAAAAC
The DNA here is from genome assembly GCF_014176215.1 of Rousettus aegyptiacus. NCBI lineage: Eukaryota > Metazoa > Chordata > Mammalia > Chiroptera > Pteropodidae > Rousettus > Rousettus aegyptiacus. The sequence continues at coordinate 37,892,015 of NW_023416288.1, read as the reverse complement.
GATAAGACATTTATTGAGTCACCTACAGCAGTTGGACACCCTTCGAAGCCCGGACAAGGTTGTGAGCACAGCGTTAATGCGGAGCAGCAGCAGCGAGGTCCACGGGGCTCGTCTCTGTCGCGGGAGAGGAAACCCAGGCGGGCCAGGGTCTCATGAGGGGTCCTGGAGCCGCGTCGGGGACACCAGGGGGCTGCCTCACTCCAGCCCTCGAGACGGACACGAGGAGACACACGTGGCCAAGCGCAGACACATCCCGGGACCTCGAGGTCAAGGAAAGGAGAAGGAACGGGCCCTCGGCCCACTTGAGGGATGTCCCAGGTCTCTGAAAGATTCCCATGTGGGTGGCAGGGAACCCCAACATCACCCACACAGAAGTTTCCCCATCCTAACTGCAGGAACAGACTCAAATCAGCCCATGGAACAAACCTGGAGTTCTGTGTCCATCCGAGCTCCTGGCTCTCCTCTGCCCCCAGTGCTGGTGGTTTTTACAAATGGGACAAAGGCTGACCTAGGAGAGCTCAAAGCAGTTGACAAACAGCACACGGTCCCTTTCAGGGGGGCTTCACCCCAATAACCAGGCCACAGCTGTATAGCGACCAAAGCCCTTTCACGCACAGGGCCTCTCCCCATCCTTATCCCGTGGGAAAGACCACCCATCACACCCTCCCGTTTCCCAGATGAGGATGCGGAGGCCCGGAGAGGTTCGGCCTTGGGGTACGGAGCGGATGCTGAGGCCCAGGCTGGCAGGCGGGTCTCCCCACGTCACGCCCTCTCCACCGCTCCTCCTGCAGTCTGCAGTCCTAATGGCCCCTGTAGCCCCTCTCCTGGGCAAGGCTAGGTGTTTGCAGTGTAGAAGCTTGACCGCGGGTCTCATCAGGCTCACGCGCAGAGCTGGGCACGTCTCATTCGGCCCATTTCCCCAGTTGAGTTTGTAAAGCATGCCGGGAGCGGGTACCTGGCAAGGCCCCCCTGGAAGTGTCTTGTCATCAGCCCAAACAGCAGGTCAGTGGCAAAGTTGGGAGAAGCCCAGGCCCCCCGTGCCCTGCTCAGGGCTCTCCCAGCAGCTCCCAAGGCCACCTGGCTCAGGTAGGAATTCGTGGTGACAAAATACAGTGCCTTCGCTTTGGAGTGGCCTTGAGGAGGCCAAGGGCACGCCCGGAGCTACAAGGAAAGCCTCTGCTAGTGCGCCTTCTGGGAAGGGAACGGGCCCGATGAAGGAGGCGAGTTGGCCCCCGCGATGGGTGACGATGGGCTCAGGCGGATGTCGAGCCTCGTGCCAGCTCCAGCTCCCCGGCCCTGTTCCCCAGAGAGGCTGGTTTGCGGACGGGAGGGGATTGGAGACGGGATCGGATTGGAGACGGGATCGCCGCAGGCCGCTGGCTGTGTCGAGGAGGGTCACAGAGCTGCCCACTGAGACAGAGAATGAATGTGGCCTGGCCTCAGGCGTGGGGGGAGTCACGAAGCCCACAGCACGGGGAGCATCAGAGCCACCGATCCCACCTTGTGACCCCACGCGGGCCCTGACAGCCTCAGCATCCCTGACCTGGAGTTCCATGTCCCTCAGGGCTGGAGGCTCTCCCGACGCTGCCCACAGCGGGACAGTCATGACAGCGGGTAAGAGACGCCTTCATCCCGAGGAGAACTCGGCCTCCCGCGGGGGAGTCTCGTCCTCTAGGATTGCACAGAACCAGGATAATGCCCTTCCTGGCGATGACCTTCTGGAGACGTGGAGTCTTCGGGAAGCCGCCTCCCTCTAGCCTAACCACTGCCAAGGTCGCTGACCCCACCTCCCTCGGCATGGTCTCTCACCCTCTCCCGGACCAGGCAAACACCGCAGGCCTCGCCCGGTGCCCGTCCCCAGGAGACAGCTGGTGTTTAGACAGAGAATTCCGGAGATCCAATGAGCTGGACAAGCCGCCTAGTCTTGCTGCCCGTTTTACAGACTTGAAAACAGAGGGTCGGAGAGGGAAGGGTTTGCCCCAGGCCTTGTGCTGTCCCCCCAGGGGCGCTGAAGGCCAGCTGCCTCACCTCCTGGAACACTCAAAATGCATTGAGCACATCAGCTCACAAGACGGGAAATAGTTCATTTGGGGATAAAAAAAAACAAACCGACAAACCAACAGCAGCCGGCACTTCTGCAAGGACACAGGCCCCAGGCTCAGGCAGCAGCACATGGGTTCGGGGTTGATTCTGTTTTTGCCGTTTTGTGATGATCTATATATAAAGTCAAAGCCTCTTCTTCCACAGTGAGGCGGACCTGCTGGTGGGGGCGAGGACGAAGGAAGAGGGTGCATACTTGGGGGAACCCCTCAGTCGTGGCACCCTGCCCCGGGCCAGGGACAGGGCGGGGGCTGCATGCCATGCCCGAGGCATCTGTCCGTCTGTCCCTGGCATGACCCGTCCCTCCGGCCCGCCAGCTTCCACCACGGTGCCCAAATGGAAGGGGTAGATGTCCCACTTCTAAGTATACAGAGCATCACGCACACGCACACGCACGTGCATGCACACGCACATGTGTACGCCCACACACACACACAGCATCTCTCACACACACATGCATGTACACACACATGCACGTGCATGCACACGCACATGTGTACGCCCACAAACACACACAGCATCTCACACACGCACACATGCGTGTACACACACATGCACGTGCATGCACACGCACATGTGTACGCCCACAAATACACACAGCATCACACACACACAGCATGTACACACACGTATGCACGTGCATACGCACACACAGCATCCACATACACGCATCTCACACACACATGCATGTACACACATATGCACGTGCATACGCATATACACACACGGCATCCACACATGCATGTGCGCGCACACGTTTGCACATGCATGCACACACACCATCTCCCCCACGTGCACACGCACATGCATGCACACACACACACAGCATCTCCCCCACGTGCACACGCACAGGCATGCACACACGCACAGATATGCGCACACACATATGCACGTGCATACGCACACGCACACACACACAGCATCCACACACGCGTGTACGCACACACGTTTGCACATGCATGCACACACACGGCATCTCCCCCACGTGCACACGCACGCGCATGCACACACGCACAGATATGCGCTTCGAGACCTCCGATGACATGTGGAGCCATGACATATGCCCTTTTAGATGCCTTAGGTTTGAACCGGAGAATTGCTGCTGAGGTCCAGAGCCCGGAGAAGCATTAGAAGTCACCTCATCTCAAAAAGGGGGAAACTGAGGCCCAGCCAGGGGTGCTCTGTCCAGAGTCTCAGTGGTCTTAGCGTGACGAGGACAAGTCCTGTGTCTGTGAATCCCAGTTTATGGCTCCTTCCAATTATCTCAAGCCCCTCATCAAGGCCCAAAGTGGAAGTGGCCAGGGGACACCCACGAGGGGAACACACTTGTCCCCCAGAGCAGGGAGGGGGATCTCGAGGCAGGTGCAGGAGGGAAGGGCCGCTGTACACCCCACGACCAGTCCAAGTCTCCACATGTACCCACGAAATGGCAGGGAGCGCCCTTTCTCCCCCTAGCTTTGCTGAAGGTCCGGGGTCCACACTGCTCAACTGGCCAAAGACACAGGCCTCGTCCCTCAACCAAGCAGCTCAGCCCTTCGGTCACTTCGAAGGCCTCTCCGAAAGCGAACAGTTCCTCAGGCCCCTTCCTCTTTCTAAAACCAGGCAAAGCAGCATGCCCCCCACTCCCAGACTCACCAAGCATTCCAGAGCACAACCAGGAAGCAAGTCCACAAACACAAGACAGGGACACCCCAAGCTGCCATGGAGCGAAGCCAGCCCCCACACACAGGCCACGGCCCTCCAACCCCCCAAACCTAGCTCTGACCCATTTTAAATTCTTAGGCTGTGGGGAGCCGGGACAGGTGTGGGGTGCCCAGCTCCTTCCGTCAGCAGCTTCTGCTAACAGCCATGGTGGGCGTGGCTTCTCCTCTCAACACCCAGGACCCTCAAGTGTCCTTCTCAGTGATTTGATGGCAAGAGCGCACGCGGGGAAGTCTTTGCAGAGGTCTCCAGCTGCGTCCAAGCCCAAGGAGCTGGTGGCTGGAGCTCATTGTCCATGGAGGTGGGTGGGGGGTGGCAGGGCCCCTGGGCCCTGGACTTGGGCTCATGGAGGGGAAAAGTGCTTCAGAATTCACTGACGTCACAGGAAGGCGTCCGGTTCATCCTAGTCATGGCTTTGACTTGAGGGGAAATGGGGACGGGGCTCTCAGGGCTGTGTGTGGTAGGCATGGCGGGGGCGTGGTTTCTCGGGGGCGTCCATCCCTCACCTTCTACAGCTGATGCTTGGGGCGGAGGGGAGAAGGGAGGCTATGAGATGAGGCCCTGACCCCCTAGCATCGGGGGAAAAATAATGGAGATGGCGAAAGTCTTCCTCCATGGGTTCCCCCAGACTCTTCCCATCTCCTTTCCAGTCACGTTCACGTTTCTGGCTCGGCAATTTTTCTTGGACCAAATGAAAAGCACCAGAACTTTCTCTGACGTTTAGCCCTACACCCAAACTGAAGTCTCTGATTGGAACAGCTCTAGAGCTGTCCCATTGCCCTGAAATGCAGAGGCTGGGCACCCGGACACCAAGATGCTGGGTGAACGTGAGGGAGCTTCACGTCCGGCCTGCGCCGAAGGACACTCTGGCCATCCAGGCTGGACCTCCGGCTGGCCGCAGGACTGGGCCAGCCTGACGCGGGCCCCAGGGTGGTGAGCAGACACGAGGAGTCCACAGTGAGGGTCAGACACTGCGGGAGGCTGTCAGGCAGGCCCCACCTACCCAAGCCCCCAAAGCAAGGTCATCAGCCTCTCCCACAAGGTCAGATCGCTGAGGCTGGCGGAGGAGACGGGGTGGAGCGGAGCTGGGGACCTGCTTGAGGGGAGGCAAAGGGGTCGGGATGGGACAACTTTTCCACATTCGCGTAGTATTTACATGTCTGGGATCAGGGCCCTGGGGTCCACGGTGGGTGGGACCAGTGCGAAAACAGGGAGGGGAAATACCCATGTGGGCCCTGCATCCTTCTCTCCCCTCGGGGAGCCCCGCTTCCAGCCCCGGGCCTGCCGGAAGGGAGAGGAGAGTGCACCCACCGCCTGAGGGCCAGCGCCCGCCTGCAGCCCCGCCTGTGCGTGGAGGAGAAGCGGGGACGGGCTCAGGTGGCCAGGTTGTCCGCCGGGAGGCCGGACATGCGAATCTGGGAGCTGCTCTTGCTCAGGATGGAGAGCTGGGTGCCCCCGTTCACCCCGCTGCTGGCCAGGGACGGGTGCCGGTGCTTGAAGTCCACGGCGAAGTAGCGGTTCACCTTCCAGCTCCGCCACTTGCGCTTGATCTCGGCCTGCACCTGCAGGGAGCAAGGTGGGCGTCCCTTCTGCACGGATCCCTCTCCAGCCCCGTCTGCCTGCCTACCCACCCTGGGCCCCTCCGGGCTGGCCCTGCCACCTCCAGCAGCACCCCGCTGACTCCCGAACTGCAGCTTGCAGCCCGCAAGGTAAAGGAATGCTCTGAGAAGCTACCTCAGTCCCTTGCCCATGTCACTGTCTGAACAAAGCCCTAATGGTTTCCTAGAGTCTGTGGGTATGGACCCCGGACCTTCGGGTTCCACATTCAGGGACCATCCCATTGGGTTTTTCAGGGAGTCTACAAAGCCAGCCCTCGGCACAGAGAGATCAGGCGAGGAGCCCCTCATTCTTGGTGACTGTCAACAGTGAGCTACCTGCTATATCATGTGCAGACCTTTAATAATCCAGATGTCCAGACCGGACCCAGAACAATCACATCAAGACCTCTGGGATGAGCTTCCCAGGGCATTGCAGTATGCGGTCAAGGCTGAGAACCACTGAACCATGTGCCTCTTTGGGCGAACGCCCCGCATGAGCTTAGCACGGTGCGTGCCTGGCATGCCCGGCTGTACCCTCCACATGCCCCCTCCGTCCGCCACCTTCATGCAACGCACGAACCGAACGACTGGGAACGGCACCGCCCCCTCCAGTTCTAGCTCCTACTTCCGCGGCAGGTGCCGGACAAGCCCCCCACACACCCACCCTCATCTCCCCTGACCACTCCCCGCAGGGCCCTGTCTGCCTCTCCTTATCTATTCTTATCTGACCCTTCTGCAGGCAGTCGTGATCACTGAGCCTAATTTTCTTGTTTCTTGGATGCAAAAAGGGGAGGAACCCGCCCAGGTCTCACGGCCAAGACCCAAGCTCTGGTGCGAGGACTTCCGCCCACTCTCCAAGTCCGTCCCATCCATCCAGCCCCCAAACCCATATCAGCATTTCTGTTATGGGCTCTGCTCAAAAGCATCACCCTAATGGGCCAGAGCTATGGAAATGGAGCATCACTAGAAGGTTCCAGGCCTCTCCCCATGGTCTCTGCCAAGTCCCCAGAGTTCCCCCTCTATCAGGGATGAGTTTGGGCGACAACCCGCTCAGCACCCTGCCTTCATGGCCTCGTGAACTGTAGGTACCATTTCCTGTGCCTTGCCCTTCCTCACTTACAATTCTTCTTTACGAAGCTGGGTCTTACGGTAAGAGCCCTCCCCAGGGGGTCCGTGCCCAGCAGCTGATGCCTTAGCTGCATTGCAAGCAAAGTGGGAGAGATTCTGGCACAGGGTGGAGGCCATCAGGAGATCCTGGCCCTGCTGCTGACCTCCTCCTGCAGCTTTGGGAATCTGGCAGAGCCCTGGTCTGGAGAATAAGCTCCTGCGTGACCAGCAGGCCACACTCCCGTCTGCTCCCCGGCAATCCCCACCTCCACTGCTAGAAGCCAGAGGACCGAGGTCTTACCTCTCCATTCAGAAAACAGTAGAGAACGGCCACCACAAAGCCCTGCGGGGAGAGAGGGGAAAAGCCTGAGCATGCTAGCAAGGAACCTTCCACGGGGCTGTGTAAGCAGCAGCAGGGGCAGAGAGTGACACCAGGAAGCAGAAAAACACAAGGACTTGTCTGGGGGCACCCGCCTGGGGTAAGAAGGGACGAGTTCTGCTCAGACGAGACGACCGCACCCACAAAGCCAAGTGGCCGGGGGGAGAGTCCCCTCCCACCGACACACCCGGCTTCGTAGCTCACATGCCCAAGGACCAGCTCTCCCTCTCTTTCTATAAGAAGCACCCCCAGAATACCCCGGAGTGTTCTCTGGGCTCCCCAACCAGCCTGCAGTGCTCCTGAGGGCAGCGCCCCTCCAGGCCAGCACAGGCCCGTGTTACCCCCTCCGCTCGGCCAGACACTCTCGTGCACAGCACGCCCAAACACCACGCGAGTGTGCGCTTGGCACAGAGCGGGCATTCCGCCGTCCTACACATGTTTGTTCCACGGCTTCTTCGCACTCAGACTTCTCGTGGTGTGGCAGGAAGCCCAGGCTTTGACTTCCTGGCTGGGGCTTTGTCTATACAACTCGCGGCCTCACCAGGCCAAGAATTAAAATGGGGTGGTGGAGGGAATGCAGAAGAGGCTCGCGTCAGATGCACAAAGACACTTTCTGACCATCGAGGTCAATTGCTCGTTTCACCGGTTGGATTAGGGAGAGGTGCGTGCGGTACCCTGGGACACCCCAGGGAGCCAGCCCTGCCTTCACGCCCCACCCCTGCTCCCGCCTACTCACTGTGCACCCTCACGCCACTGCTGACAGCTCCCCTCCTTCCTCCTTCACACCCGGAGCCAGCAGCCACCCCCACTCTCTCACTCCCTGAGTCATTTGTTTATATATCCGTGCTCTAGTCCACCAGTTCAACTCGCTCAGCAGTCTGTGGCCAGGTCCTGCACTGGGGATCCTGACTCAGGTGAGACAGACCCCAGCTTCCTGCGGTGCGCGGACTAAAGTGAGGATGTGGACGCAGAGGTCCCTCGAGGGCACTCCACCCACACCTCGGGCTCCTGGTGAGGGATGAGGAGCTGCCGTCTTAGGTCACCAGAGGGAGGCCTGGCTCAGGACACCCAAGACACCCAGACACAGCTCCTGTCTTCTCACAGGAGCCCGGAGGGTAGGCGGCAGAGAGGGCCCTCCCAGCTCCCTTCTACTCCGGGCCTCTCACCTCGGAGACAGAGACACAGAGGCCCAGTCTCGGCTAGAGAAGTTCCCAGAATGGCCAGCAGCTCAGGGCTCTGTTGGAGCCCCCACGCCCGGTCCCCTCCCCATGCTCTGCCCGGCTCCACGCCCCACCCCTCCTCACGCCCCGCCCCTCCACACGCCCCGCCTCCCCCACGCCCCGCCCCCTGCCCCACGCGCCACACCTACCTGGAAGGAGCCCAGCCCCAGCTCGAACACGAGCCTCTCCCTCTTGCTGACGTTCTCCGGGGAGAAGGCGAACACCGTGTAGTGGATCCCGAACAGCGGGATGAGCAGCAGGGTGGACCGGGCCAGCCGTCTGTGGGCGAGAGCAGGGCGTCCGCTCCAGGGGCCACCAGAGCTCGGACCACAGCCATGGGGGGCAGAGAATCCCAGGCCCAGCCCTTTCTGCTCTCCCAGAGCCGGGCCCCGCCCTCCCACGGAACCCTCTCCCTGGGAGGTCTGGGGATACAACCCCCAGTGTGCAGGGCACCGTCCCTCTAGGCCACATCAGCATCCCGTAGAGCCACTTGGGCGCACACACGTGAGTGAGTGAGTGACAGACTCCCCTCGTGGGAGGAGAAACCCCTTGGGGGAAGTGAAGTCAGGGCGAAATGCAGGGTGGGAACTGGGAGGCTCGGGTGACATGGTGGGTCCTCACGCAAAGCGAACGTCCTGCTCTGGAAGGGAACTCTGTGCGCCTGAGCAGAGTCAGAGAGCGACAGGGACAGGGAGGCGCTGGGGGGAGGGGAGCTGGGTGGGCCACGGGAGAGACAGAGACACGGGCAGGGTCCTAGGAAGGGCTGTCTGACAGTGGGCGTTAGCAGCGCCCACGCAAGCCGCAAGCCGAGGAACCTGCCACCCTCAGCTGAGTCAGCAGGGGGAGGAAGCCGTCCTCCAGTGGGCGGGGCAGGGAAGAAAGGGCCAGAAGGACCTCTGGCCCCCGAGACCAGCTCTTCTGGGGTTCCCTGCCGGCAACCAGCTCCCTGGCCCAGGGGCGCAGGACTCTGTTCTGAGGGGTGGGGCGCGGAGCCACGGTAAGGCATCAGGAATGTGCACAGCACCTGCACTTGTGGGTTCTGCTCTGTCAGGAGTGGGGCTCCCAGAACGTCTCCAGGACGGGGAGCCCGCCTCTGAGCACCCCAGCATACGAGCTTCCCCTGAGTCACCTCAAAGAGCAAGCCTGCCTTGCCTGTAAGGTCTGCCCCCTCCCCTGGGCCCTCTGAGTCTGGGTGAGCGGGAGGTTCAGTGCCCCCTGTCCCGGCAGAGCTGGTCCATGGGGTGGACAGCTGGGCGTGGAGGTGGCCATTCAACCGTGTGCCCCTCCCTCTTCCCCACCCTGGCCTCTCTGGGCGAGAATGTTCTGTTGAATCCCGGCTCCAGATCTCAGAAGCAGCGAACCCGAACCCATGGAGTCTGAGTTTGGCCCTGGGCTTCCCAGTGCCTACTGAGGCGGGAGAAAGGAGGGAGCGGGAGGGGGAGGAAGAGGAGGAGGGCAGGAGCCCGAGGAAGGGGAGGGGGAGGCGGGGAGACCTTCGGTGGACCTCGTCGGCTCATCCCTGGAAGGGAGAAGCGCCTCGAGTGCTGGGCGCCCCCACCCTCCCCCTGCTCGCTGACGGCCCGCGCGCTGCAAGCCTGGGGTCCCCGGACAAGGGCCGGAACCAACGGGATCTGAGCAGGGCCCCGCCGAGCCCAGGCGTGGTCCTGGAGCGGGCTGTCCTCTCATCCCTCCTCTGGTCTGCTGACCCTCAGACTGCGGCTCCCTGCAGGCGGGCGTGGCGCCTCGCTGTCTGCTCTGTCCCGCGGCCAGCACGGGCCAGGCACCGGGCTCACGCTCAGAATGTGCCAGGGGTCAGTGTGAAAGCCTCACAGGCCTTAAAACTAACGAGGGCCTGGGCGCGGGGCTCCTGCTCCTTGCCAGGCTCCCGGGGCCTGACCCCAGAAGGCGGCGGGGAGTGTTGGCTACAGAGCGGAAGTTGGCCTGGAAGGGGAGGCACGTGGGCATCTTGGGATCGTTCTGTGAACCCGACGAAGGGCCGCGGCAAGGGCGTCGTCCCTGGCCTCCCCGCTCCTGCCTCTTCTCCCACAAATGGGCCCGTTTCCAGGGACGTGTCCCTGAAGTTTGAAACCGCCCTGGAAACCAAAAGGCTAGACCCCTCCAGCGTCTGTGGTGGCTGTGGATGGGACGGGATCAGTGCTAGAGAAAGTGACCTTTCAGGCACGGACCTTCCCAGCCCCAGGCAGGTGCGGACACTGGCAACGGGGTGTCCCTTCGCACAGCCCAGGGGCCACGCCTCCCCTCACCGCTCGCCCCGTGGAGCTTCTGCCAGGGACCCAGGGCAGAAGTGAGCCCTCTGGCAGACAGGGCAGTGTGGGCAGAAGAGGAGGTCACGAGGGCCTGCAGCCCTGGCACCTTCATCCTTCAGAGCTGACCAGAGGCCTCGGGACAGGGACATTCTTCGAGGATAGTCACGGAATCACCCTACGGTCTGATTCACCTGGGGTGACAGTGACGCGGGGCCTTGGCATCGGTCTCCCTGCCACGAGGAGGCATCGATGGCAGGAAAGTCCTTAAAAATACCAAGAAGAGCTTCCGAGTCAGAGCTGCCCAGTGACAGGGGGCTCCCCCACTTAAAGGGTGTCGGAGACACCCTGGCGCCGGTGACGGGACTCTCTGGCTTCGAATCCTCACCCTGACAATTGTGTGACCCGGAGGAGTCCCTTCACCTCTCTGTGCCTCGGTTTCCTCATCTGTAAAATGGGGTGACGCAAGTACCCATCTCGCACGGTGGTCGTGGGGGCCGACAGGGTGAACGCCGGCCGGCGTGCGAAAGGCGTTCGCGGCGGAGCGGGTCCCCGCCCCGTGCCGGGCACCGGAGACGCGGGGCGCTGGGCGCAGAGGACACGTCGCGGCGGCAGCGGCAGAAGCTCTGGGTCCGTCCTCAGCCCCGGCCAAGCCCCGGCTGCGCCCCCCACGGCTGCTGCTGCATCTGCATTGCCAGAGCCGCCCCTCCCGCCCTCTGTCACAAGGCGGCCGAGAACTCACAAGGCACACAGGCGCCAGCATGCAACGGCCAGGAGAGGGCTGGGGGCCAGGGGCACAGGCTGCCCGGCGGCCGGACGCAGGCTCCAGGCAGCGGCAGCCCCATGCGCCCCCCACCCCTCCAGGACAAGGCCACAGCCACGCCACGCACACTTACAGAGTAATGGTGGACAGCTCTGACATCTTGCAAGAGTGCTGCTGAGCCCGCTGTGGCTTGCAGTAGCATTTCTGCACGCAGCTGCTGGGTGTGACAAGATCAGCGTTTCTGTCAGCTGGGGGCATTGGGCGACGGAGAAACGGAGGCGGGACTTAGAGCGGCAGGATGGATGGTGAGGGGAGAGGAGCCGGGGCTGGGGTGTGGACGCGGGGCCAGGCGGCGACGTGGGAGACCGGGAGAAAGCCGAGGGCCGAGACAGGGTCAGCTCCGGACACCGCTGCACACGCCCGTACACGCGCACGTGTGTGCACGGACGCACATGCCCACACGAGCGCTCGCACCGGGACCGCGCGCGGGTCAGGGGAGCTCGGAGGGACCGCACGTGTTCGGAAGGGGGGCCGGGCTGGGTCTCATGCAGGGAGCCAGAAGCGGTTTCCAGAGTCAGCGCCTGGCTCAGAGCACGGCCTTGTGGGAGGCCAGTCAGGGAGACGGGCAGCTGGAAACTCACGCCACGAGCCTCGTGCTGCCCAGCCTGGCGGACCAAGTCTGGAACCAGGCCAGTTCCAGGCTGGGCTGGGAAACCTGACTCAAGGGTCCACCAGTCTCCCCCTCTACACCTCTCCACTTCTGCATGCACCTTCCCCCCTCTGGGCGCCCAGGTGCCTCGGTGCCGGGTAGCAGAGGGAGGATGGATGGAACCGACTGTAAGTCTAGACCTGACGGATCCAAGATGACAGCCACTACCCCTCTGAGGCGATCTGACTTAAAATTAAGTCAAATTAAAACTCCACTTCCTCAGTGCCCCCAGCCACACTGCCGAGGCCCAACAGCCACGGGTGGCCAGTGGCTCCCACGTGGGCAGCACAGAGGGAGGGCACCCCATCACTGCCGAGAGTTCTATTGCACCGCGCCCGCCAGGCTAGACCTCTTGACAGAAATTCAACGGGGAGGGGCTGAAGGCTGAGGGGCACCTTTTGGGCACAGCCCCATGGCTCCACGCCTGCAGAAACGAGAGATCCTTTAGAGGCATCCACCACGGGCAGGGCGTCAGTCTAGCTGGACATTCTGCCTGGCGGGAACAGAGCCACCACCTCCTCAGAGAGGCCTCAGGCGGGATCTCCACCTCTTCTAGCCCTTCTCGGTCCTGCTTACGCTCGGGATGGCACAAACCATGGACACTTGTTTTCCTTCTCGGACAAACACGTAAGAGATGGATTAAGAGCTGTGTCATCTAATCAGACTGCAACGGACCTACTTTACACACCCTACGCAGACACCCAGCACACTGAGCTCCTGCCAGTGAACTGACCAGTCTGAGGGGACCTGACGCCAACGAGGACAGATACACATGAGGAGACCAGACCTTTGGCATTCACAGATTCGTTATTCGTGCTTCCATCCCTTGGAGAGCAAGCCTGAAGGTCCCCGGCAGGTGGCGATGTGTCATTTCGCTAAGGCAAACATCTGAATCACACACGCCAAAGACGGGGGCAAGGTGGGGTCCACACAACCATCTGTGCCTCAGTGGGACTTGTGGTTCTCATTTCATAAAAAGGAGCTTTCAGTTTGCACCGCACCGTGAGGTGGGTGCTACTGGCCCATTTTACAGATGAGGGGTGTGAGTTATGACGTCCTGCTACCCAGAATGTGGACCCTACACCAGCAGCATCGCCACCGCTGGAGCATTTCTTGAAAGCCGGCATCTCGGGTGTCGCCCCGAATCCGCTGGCTCAGATTCTGTCCTTTAACAAGACCCCTAGGTGATCCACATGCCAATCAAAGCTCAAGAAGCACTGTGTGAAGAAGCCACGTGTCTGAGAAATTCTTCACACGTGCTCGATAAATGGCAACGATCCGTTTCGTGTTTAAACGAAGAGACAGATGGACATATATGTTTTTCTCAAACATTAAAAATACTTAATTGGGTATTCAGAAATGAAAGCCATCTTAGTTTTCAAATTTATTTTGCCCAGATCGAAAGGTGGCTACTCTCCCCTACGTTCGGGGGCCTGGTCCCTCGCCCTTGGCCTGGGTGAACCACGGAGGTCAGGGGCCAGGAGCCTGAGAGCCCAAACCTTGGATGTCACCTCCTAAATGCCAGGCACAAACCCTCAGCCAGAATGCTTAAGCCCTAGCTGTCCTTCTTTGAGATCTTTCCCTGCTGAGCTCTCAAATTATCCCTGCCCTTCCTGGACCCTGGGTCCAGTAAATACAGACCCCTCTGATTCCTCAAAGAAGGCTCAAGGCCATCAAGGGGCAAGTTAGCTGGGAAATCAGACTCCTCTGATGGGGACAGGGGAGCAGGGCAAGAACAGGTGGGGTACCTGGCACCTGGGAGGGCTCTCAGGAGAAGGGTCTAGGGACAAAGGGGGGGGTTCTTCTTCCCAAACACCCTCCTCTCCCTGCATCTTCAAAGGCTGTGCAAAAGGACTCACTGAAAGGAAAAGCCAGAAACGGGCATGAGGAAGGACTCAAGGCGCCTGGCCTGCTGGGTGACCTTAGGTGGTGACGCTTTCCTTCCCTGGGCCTCGGTTTCTCTACCTGAAAAATGGGCGTGACCATTTCCTGCTGCCAGTCCCTGACAGGAGTTGGGGAGGATGGGGTGCTCCTAGGCAGGGGAGAGAGGGGTTTGGGAAGCGAAAGATGGAGCTCCCCACGAACCGGAAGCCTCAGGTGGTGGCTGAGTCCCTGGACCCAAAGCTTCCTGGCTGCAGGTCTGCCTCACCACGGAAAAGCGTGTCTTCAGAGCTAAATGTCATCCTCCTGATACTGGGAATGTCAGAGCCCCGCTGAGCCAACTACGGCATCATGGAGCCTGTTCTCTTCTCCTTCCTCTACCCTGAGGGGCTATGGAGACCCTCTCTGCGGGGTCTCTGAGGGGGATACGGATGGAATTTCCCTCCCCCACCCCAGACCCGAGAGGCAGCGCCCAATGCCCACCTCGAATAAGGAGACCCCTGGGAACAAAGCCAGCTCCCCACAGGGCCAGGCCCGAGATGCTCTCAGCGCAATCACTGTCTGCCCTGGAGCCTCACCCTCCCCTTTCTGAGCTAGGTGACTTCTCACAGAGGTAAACTGGAGTCCCCAGGAAATGGCAGGACAACCCTGACCCCAGCCCCAGGCTGAGGCCTGACCCCTGCCCAACACCAAGCCACGCCTGAGCACAAGCTGACCCTGACCCAGGCCCACACTCAGCGCCGGAGTCCTGAGCCCGGATCCTCATTCTACCAGGAGCATCAGGTGAGAGTGTGGGTGGCTCAGTGCCACTGCCCCCTGCAGGGGCCCAGCCCCCAATGGGTCCTTCTGAGGCTGGGTTGGGAGCGCCGTCTTGGTCTACGAAGGACAAACCCTTATCATCTGAGCAGCTGGAGCCAACCTACAGGAAAGGGAGTGAATGCTGGTCTGAGGGCACAGGCAGGGGGTCCTCTCGGGCTTTCTTGGGGACTCCGGGGCTTAAATTTGCTCTGGAAACAGAGGAAAAAATCAAAAAGCTATTGTGGGCAGATCTGAAGTGCTTCTCAACCCCACACATAACTCTGGTGGCCCGAGGGGACTCAGGCGCAGCCCTGAAATCTCCCTCTCCCACCATGGCCTGCCCATTCCGGCACCCCCATAGTTCCCCTTCCCCAGCAGTAGCCCCACTCCTGCTCGACGCCCCTCCCCCAAGTGGGCAGCTTTATACGAGGCTAGAACCCACTGGAGCCTCTTCTTCCAGGAAGCCTTGTTTATATATTTGCTCAACACCATCTTCTCACCTGGAAATCCCCTGAGGACAGGTATGATGGTGTGAGTGTGACTGTGGTTTCACTCTTCCCTGCGGGGTTCACCGCACCTCACTGGCAACTGGCTCCCTCGGTTATGTAACAGGGGGTTCTGTTTCACATGCCCACGTGCTTTGTACCAGCCTCCCCAGATTCTCTGCGTGTTTGCGGGCATGAAATGTGCATGAGCTGAGTCGCAGGTGTTTTTCAACGCTCTCTGCATTTCTTAGCAGCCTCGTCACTGTGATTATTCCTCATAGGGTCTCCTGGACCCTGGAAACACTCAAACATGCTGCCGAACTTAATAGGATCGAGATGACCCCTTGTTCTGCGTTGGACCTGGCCCCTGCCTTGCAGATCACATCCATCTGAGGTTTGAATCTTTGGGGCTTGAGATGAGCACAGGTTTCACTTTTCCTTAAAAAAAGGATTTGTTGAGGTCACAAAGGGATTTTTTTTACACAATAGAAGCAAACCAGCTAGCTGATTCTTTAACTGTCTGTGCTTAAATGTGCAGGCACACCTCATTTTATTGCATTTTGCACATCTTGCACTTTTTACAAATCGAAGACATCTTTCTTGAAAGGAAGAGTCAATCAGGGAAGCTAACTTCACAGTTGCCTTATTTTAAGAATTGCCACAGCCACCCCAGCCTTCAGCAACCACCACCCTGGTCAGTCAGCAGCCATCAGCATTGAGGCAAAACCCCCTACCAGCAAAATGATTACTACTCGCTGAAGGCTCAGATAATGGTTAGCAATTTTCAGCAAGAAAGTATTTTTTAATTAAGGCATGTACATTGGTTTTTTCAGACATAGTGCTATTGCACATTTAATAAACTACAGCATAGTGTAAACATAACTTTTATACGCACTAAGACACTAAAAAATTTGTGCGACTCGTTTCATTGTGACATTCATTCTGTCACAGCGATCTGGAACCAGACCTGTAATATCTCTGAGGTATGCTTGTATGAACCACGTGCTAACTACAAATGGTTCTTACCTCTGCATTAGGTGCTATCAGGAAGGCCCGACAGGAATCTACAGCTCCCAGTCTGCCATAACTTCAAAACCCTGGCCCCATGCTTCTCTCCCACCGGACCCTGGGGGTTCTTACTGCCTGGGGCAGGATGTCTGAACTGGTAAAGTAGGGTCTGTGCAGTCAATATCTAGGCTATGACTGAGCTCCCGTGTGTGTCCCCACACGGGCAGAGTGAGAAGAAGCTGGGAGAGCCCCAGGGACTTCAGAAGAAGACATAGATCCTAACGAGAAGTAGAGGGGTCAGTGGAGTGGGGGAGGCCGAGGCTGCCAGAGCTCCAAGGACAGAGGCCGATGTAGCTACACGGCGGCTTCAGATGTCTGAGGTGACTGTTAGTGTGGGAGCCAATGCACCCTCCAGCAGGAGGAAGTGGGTCCAGGCACAAGGACATGGTTTCTGGCACTGGACAGGGAGGTACGGGGAGCACAGGGCCCCATTGTGCGGGTCCTTGAGACAAAGGCAGGAGCGGCCTCCACAAGGCAGGCGGTTAGCTGCAGACAGCAGGCCCCACTGGCCCGCGGTGCGGTGCCTCAGAGGCTTTATGACTAACACGGATGAACAATTTTTGACCATACACATATATAAACAGGGGTTGGTAAAAACTTGCAAAAATATTTAAAATTTTTTTTAAAACATCGGTAAATGGATAACAGAAAAATCCCAGTGTAATGGAATCGTCCTCCATGCAGATGAAAACAAAGCTGGCAAGCCAGGCCCTGTCCTGATCCCACGGCCCCAGAGGAAGGGCTTCTAGAAGGGGAGGTGCCCAGGCTGAGCAGAGAGACCAAGGGAAGCCCCAAGGAGTCTCAGGGAAGGACCTGGCATGGGTCTCTGAGCATTACATGCCTCTCCCTCCCCGCAGGAGAACAGCTGGATGAGGCGGGGAGCCCTCTGCTGGGGTCTCTCTGCTGCCCCACTTGTCCACTGGGCAGCCATTAAAACTCTGAGCCACAGGCTGGGGTCTCTGATGAAGGCAGGACAAAGCTCCCCACTGATGCCATGAGAATACTTCAGCCGCTTTCAACCTGCTCTCTTCTTAAAAACCGGGGACACAATACACATGGATTATACCTTGCCTGTGGGTAGACCCCCAAAAATGTCCTCAGTTGTCTTTGCCCATCTGGCCCCTCCAGCCGAGCACGGGGACAGACCTTCTTCCCCAGCATCGGAAGTGTCCCCACACCGCACACACCTAGCTGGCTGTGCTTTTGATCACAAGGCAAAAAGGTGAGAGGAAAGATGCTGAGTCTGATCCGGAATGAGCTGAGGGCTTGGAAAGGGGCGGGACAGAGCGAGCAGGGCCGGGCTGTCGGAACGAGACTGCGAAACCTCGCAGGAAACTAAACAAACAGCTGCGGAAGTGGAGAAAACCCTACGCTCGACGATAAGACGTTGCCTGCGAACCCCGTCGCCCCCAAACGTATCAGATGATGCTCTGCTCAGGGAGGAGGAGAACCAGACCCAGGAGAGCAGCCCTCAGAGGAAGTGAAGAAAAAGCATCCCCCTTCTCAATACCCAGGCCGGCGCGAAGGTCCGCCTGACTCGCTGATGCGGGCTGGAGCACCTCGTACACCCTGGGCTGGTGGGAGACTATCAGGCAACGGTGTACCCGGTGGTGTTCGCGAGCTTCCCAAAGAACAGGCATTCCCCAAAGGAAATCCGACTTCTCAGCAACCAACACCCTAACTAATTACTCTCGGGAATCTGGCAATTTCCACCGTGATTTCCCTGGTATGAGTCTCTCTCTTCCCTCCCCTGGAACCACCGTGCGGGTCAGGAGCTCCTAGGGTGGCTGAAGGACAGGTGGTGGGAGGCTACACTGTGAAGTCACTTTAATCAGAAGGAAATCTTGCGAAGCCCCTGCTAGATCACCCTGCCAGCAAAACCCAGGCCTTCTGCTCCCGTGACCTGAGCGCAGGGCCCACGCAGCTGTCAGAGCGACTGTGGCATTCACACGACGGTACTTACAAGTAGACGCTGGACTCGTTGCCTCCCGTGTCCGGAGACTGGAGTTTCTGCACGAGGATGATGATGATGCCCACGAAGAGCCCGAAGTTCACCTGAGGAGCAAAGACAAGCAGATGGCAATGACCGTGGCCAAAGACTTTCCACGCCCCTGCCTCCGCTTAGGCTGCTGTTCCCCCGACAGAGCCTTCGCCCCTCCGATCAAGGTCCCACCTAGACTCATAATGCAAGATAGGGATGTGAGAACACGTGTTCATCTCCCCAGCCTCCCACAGGATCACTGAAATGACAGAAGAGAGAAGAAAAAGAATTCCATAGGAGTACCGAGAAACAAGAATGAATATCATGGGTGAGCCAGAAAAGTGAGCGATTTCTGGAAGAGAAAGAACAAACAGGGTCAGGGTGATGGAAAACCTATAATGCCAGACAGACAGAGAAGAGGCTATTACAGAGGCGAGAGCTGTCCTCTGGAGGAACTCCAAGTTCGGAGTCATTGCACACAGGGAACCAGAATGGACAATCGTACACATTATTAATTAAAGGACTGCCTGGGAATAGTAACAGGAGCATTTACCTTCAGATAAAGATCGGGGACAAATGCTCTCTAAACAAAATGAGAAGCTGTGCATGTGGTGAGAAAGGAGGAAGGAGATAAGCAAATACAGAGAAACGAGGCACCACCACGAGCGGACTGCACAGCAACGCCTTCCACGTGCAGCTGAAGCGGCACTGGGAGAAAAAAATGGCTAGCCTAACACTAAAAAAGAATAAATACTGAAGATGAATAATTAAGCATTCAAATCAAAAGCTAGGGAAAGAGTATCACAAAGTTAACTTATATAAGAAAGAAATTAATAAAGATAAAAATTCACTATAAAGAAATGGGGGGGGAAGGTAGACTTGATCTATAAAAATAAATTTCATTTTTAGGTCTTGTTTTGCTTATTGGTTGTTTTCACAGGTCTATTAGGATGATAAAGCACGCTCCAGGAGAGCGGGGTTCTGTCAGGTCTGCACTATCTGCCCAGTGTCTAATCAGTACCTGGAATTTAGCTTGGCAAATGCTGCTAACTGCACGTGTTAGTCCACTCAAAAGGGGATAATGCAACTAAACAAAATCAAAGGATAAAACAACAGATACATAGAATATTTTAAATCCTAAGAGAAAAATCAAGCGAAATGGGAAAATAAAAATTAACAAAACCAAAATGAGAAGATGTAGAAAATCTTCTCACAGCAATGGCCTCCAAAGAAATTTAAAAAGTAATCAAAGATGTGTGCAGGAAAAAGCACCAGGCCCAGATCCCTTTACAGACCAGTTTCAGATTATCTGTTTAAGGAAGATGCAATTTATGTACTACTTCGTTTTTGAAAACAGATAAAAAGAAAACCTCTCAAATTACCTGAGGCTAACAAAACCCTGCTCCAAAACCCAGACAAGGACAGAAGGTGCGCGCGCGCACGCATGCACACACACACACACACACACACACACACACACACACCTGAAAACAGAGAACTCATGAAAAACAATGCAAAAACTATAAAAATACGAACAAATAGCAGTATACTAAAAGAATAAACAGATCATGGCCATAATGGTTTTATGCCAAGAATGCATGTAGTTCAGTAATTGTAACATCAACAAAGACATGAGAAATGAGCACTCTTATATGCTGCTAGTGAAAATGTCAAATGTACACAGCTTTTGTCCAAAAAATTTCACTCCTAGAGATTCGTTCTGAAGACATATTCACATATTCACAAAGATATGCACGAATATATCCATTGTGGCATTGTTCATAACGAAGAAACAATGGAATAATAGAAATGTCCATCACTAAAGAAATAATTACTTCGATAAATGTCTCCAAAACACATTTGATAAAATTCGACACCTATTTCCGAATTTAAAAAAAAATGCATACTGAACAAGCCATGAATAGAAACTTGCCTAATTCATCGAAAGGTAACTTCCCAAAACTATAGCAAACATCATCCTTAACAAAATCAAGGAATAAATGGTATAAATATTAGAAAGAGTAAAAACTATTTTTACTTAAAGATTATGTCATTTTCTACCTAGAAAATGCACAAGAAACAACATGAAAAGGGATGAGAACTAATAAGAGAGTTTTGAAAGGTAGCTGAGCAAAGAGAAACAAAAACTAATAGCTTCCTTACACTCCAGTAGTAATCTACTAACAGACATAATGGAAGAGTGATTCCTAGACACACTAAAAGCAGACTGGCAGGATTTACCTTAGAAGCAAATTTAACAAGGCAACTAAAAACTATACAAAATGACTCTATAAGAAAGACTGAAGAAATGGGGACTCACGACATATTCTTGGCGAGGAAGACATAATATTTTAAGAAAATCAATTACAGGAGTACCCCGTTATCCACAAAGGAGACTTTCCTGGATGCCTGAAACCAGGAACAGTGTGAAACCCTACATATACTAAGTTTTTTCCCAGACACACATACCTATGATCAATTTAATCCATCGGTTAGGTGAAGTAAGAGATTAATGACACTACCTAACAGTTATAACAACGTACCGTAATAGAAGCTATGTGAATGTGGTCGGTCTCTCTTTCTCTTGCAATATGATAACCAGCCGGATAACCGAGATGGCCGCTAAGTGACTAACAGGTGGGGGGAGCCGACAGAGCGAGGAGATGCTGGACAAAAGGGTGGTTCGTGTCCTGGGTGGGACAGGGTGGGATTTCATCACGCTGCTCATAATGGTGCGCAATTTAAAGCTTCTGAATCGCACAGCTTCTGGAATTTTCTCCACTTAATATTTTCAGAGCATGACTGACCATGGTAACTAAAGACTCAGAAAGCAAGATCGTAGATAAGAGCGATGGGGAAACAACTGTATCTTCCAAATTAGTTTATAAATTCAATGCAATGCCTATAAAAATCCCAACCAGACTTTATTTTCGTAACTCAACAAGGGATCTCAAAATCTGCCTGAAAAAGTAAACGTGAAAGAAGTTTTTGAAGAAAAAAGAATAAAGAAGGGAAAATCAGTGTACCAGATACCAAAACACGCTACATGTAACCAGCGCGATGGAGGACTGGCCATGGGAAAAGCTGGTATTAATAACACAGAATAGAAAATCTGGAACTAAATTCAAGTAGAGTACATTAAGTATTGTGATGCAATGGCATCTCAACATAATGGAGAAAAGATGATCTCGTCAATTAAAAAATATTGAGAGAGTGGAATGTTTATCCGTTAAAAAAACAAAAACAAAATTAGGGAGCATTTTAGATCAAAGAAAGAAAATTTCAGCTGGATTTAATTATGTAATAACCCAATTCATGAAAATGTTACAAAACAATCGAGAAACCTATTTTTATATCTTAGATTGGAAGAGGCCTCCTTAAACAAGAAATAAGGCTTGAAATTTGTAAAAAAGAAAGCCGGACGGTTTGACTATACAGGAGTTATGCCATCTGGGATATACACTTACAACAGATGTACCAGATGAAACATACTATCCTTCAAACCGTAAGAAAGACAACAACTGAGCTATAAAAATAAGCAAAATTAGCAATATTCTAGTAATAACCAGAATAAAAACAATTGTCAATAGGTGTTTGGGGGAAAAAAATGTTCTGCAGCACTAATAATGTGGAGAAATGTAGATTACCACAACGAGCAACCTCTATTCCTCACAGGGTTGTGGAAAAATTTAACTGACTGATATTATAAGTGCAGACTGCAACTTAGGGTACCCTTTTTTGATCCAGCAATCCCACTTCTAAGGATTTATTCTAAAGAAATAGTCACTGTGTTCAAAGTTATGCACAGAAATGTTCCTCGTAGTATTTTCCATGAGAAGGAAAATTGGGATGATATATATGGCCAATGCTAGCAGAGTCGCTGCACAATGTGTACGTCCATGTTGCAGAATATAATACAGCCATGAAAAAGAAGGAGGTTGGTTTGGGTGGAGACCTCTTTATGTCCTCTCCCGTGTGCCTTTTTCCCCAGGCCATTGCCTCTTCCCTGCTCCAAGGACACTCACCATTATGGAACCAACCACGGGGCCTTTGATCACCCACCACAGAGCCGTGTTGTCATTCATATCCCAACAGCTGAAAGACAGACAGGGAGGAGGAACAGAGATTATGCTCGAGGCCTGAGGTGTGTGTGAGGTAATGTCCCTGGCCCCAGGGCACTGCTGCGGCTCCACGCGGAGGGACAGCTGGGGAGAGAGCGTGGAGGAGCTGCGGACAGGGCCTGCTTCTTCAGTGCTGTGGTCCTTCCTTCCATTTCCCTGTTAAGGCAGGGACAGGTACCCAAGAGTCAGGGTCACCAAGGGGTTCCTGGGCAAAGGCCGCATTCCCCCCTCAGATCTAGGGCTCTTGGGGGTGCAATCTCCCCATGGATCTTCTTCCTCCCTCCCTAAAAGGAAAACAGACACTCAGAGTTGGGCCCAAGAGCAGAGTGGGCTCTAAAACTGTGCATTCTCTCACTGCCTTTGGCTAAGATGTGGCCAGTGGGTCCACCTACGGTGGGGTCAGGGTGCAGTCAGTGCCCAGGGCCAGGGGTGCAATCCACACCCTGCACCAGGTGGTTTGTCGGGGGCTCCGAGAGCCCGTCTGCAGGGGGCTCCTCCAGGCTCCGGCCCCCCTGGCTCGCGTACTCACCCTGTGTTATCAAAGTAGAGCCTCAGCATGGCCCACACAAACACGCACACAGTTGGGGTCCCTGGAAGAGCAGGAAAAGGAGCCCTGTGATAATAGGAAAACCAGCAGGTCCAATGTCCCCCTCAGACGTGGGGCTCCCGACGGCCATCACCCTCTCAGACCTGGGGCTCTGACCCATGAGGCGTATCCCCCTCTCAGACCTGGAGTTCTGGGGACCCCAACTGTCCCTCACACCCAGGCTTCCTAGGGGTCCATGTCTCCCCTTCATTGTGGGCTATCTCAGCTCTCAGAAAGACCCCTGAGCATATAGCCTCTCAGACAGTGGGCTTCCCATGGGCAAGAAGAGCGAGAAAGGGCCCAAAATACAGGAGTGTGCCATCAGCAGGAAAGTACCTCCGTCCTCTGCCTTGACACTCCTTCACAGCAGCACCAAGGATTTACCTGGCCATGAGGCCTGAGCCTGTCCGGACCGCAGCCAGTGACCTACCCCAGCCAATGAGGATGTACCAGCAGAAGTATCTCCTCTCGGGGAAGAAGGTCTCCACCAGCAGGGTGAAGAGGTACAGGCCCTCGACAAACAGCCAAAAGTAGTTGGACACGACGCAGTAGTGGAAGAAAACCATCGTGGCCTTGCATTCCACCTGCGGACAGAGCCCGGAGGGCGAGGGAGACGTGAGCCCCCATGCCCCGCCCCGCTGAGCCCTGCGAATCCAGCCCCACAGGACCGGGGCGGGGAACCCTGAGCGTCCTTCGGCATGGCATGTTTGGGCTCATACACCCTATGGGTCTGAATCGCACGACCTTCCCGGATTCTGAGAGTTTAACATTGTAGCAGCCTAAGATTGAGCCCAGGATGCCCACAAAGGCGACACTGCCCACGTCAGAGAAGGACAGGGTTGGGGGCTGAGCATGGAGCCCCCTCCCCTCCCCAGGCTCATGCTCCCCCATCATCTCGCCCTTCCCCTGGCCCCCAGAGGCGAGGTGACTAGGGAGGCCCTTTGGGAAAATCAGGGTTTTGGACACCACATGGGTGAGGACACAGTCCTGGTCCCTCTTCCGAGTGCTGCCCTCCCGGGTCAGGCCCTGTGCTCGGCACTGTCCTCTCCGGCCTGCCCCATCGCAGCCTACCTTCTCCGCTTACCTCCGCAGGTCTGAGAACAGGGGAAGTGGCTGGGGAGTAATGCAAGCCAATCGGCCCCCCAGCCTCAGGGTGGGTCGAGTGACCAGGGGCCAGGCACGCCCTCTTTCTGAGCCTACGTGCCTCCTCAGCCAAGTGGGACTTGGCCTTTCCACCTGACCTTCTCTGACTGCTCTGCCAAGTGCACGCACGTGCCAAGGGACAGGAAGTGACGTCATACAGGAAAATCACTGGCTACTGATAATCTCGTGGCCACTCCTAGATTTCCGTGTTCACTGGGGACAATGCCTTAACCTGCAGGGAAGCACCTAGATGGCGGGGGGGTCCTGGGTGGGGCGGGGGTGGGGGGCGCCGTGGCAGGGAGGGGGCCCTTCCGGGCGGGGCTCGGCTCGCTCACGGTGGAGATGAAGCAGTGGTCGCTGCTCTGCTCCGCGTAGAGGATCCAGTCTTTGATGAAGACGGCGATGGCTCTCAGCATGAACGACGCAAACAGGTTCATGTGGATGAAGTTCCGGGTGCAATGCAGCTTCCTACGCCGCGGGCCGGCGGAGGAAAAGGCTTTGAAACAGTGAACCCACCGCATTCTGACCCCCACGTGGAGGGTGCTCTGGGCCGGCGGCAGGGCTTTGTCTCAGTGGGGTCTCCCGCCCAGATCACGCCTTCCTCCCACCTCTCTCCGTTTCAAGCCCTTGTCGCCTCGCCCCATGACACCTCCAGACCAGACTCCTCTCTCCTGTGACCTATCTAGACCAGGAAAACACAACTGAGGCACGGAGGCCTCCTGCTGGGTGGCCCTGGACCAGGCAGTTGCCCTCTCTGCGGTCAAGTTTCCCAACCGTTATCCTAGGGGTAGGGAAAGTGCTCCAGGGAGCTCCAGGACCGACACCCAGGGGACAGAGCAAAGGGTCTGAGCTGGGGTGGCCGCGCCCGCTGCAGCAGTGCTGGGGAGCTCACCGGAAGCGGCACAGGATGACCATGGCAGTGGTGAGGGTGACGAGGGACGTGCTGTAGCCAACCGTGTACAGGGACTTCACCGACAAGTAGTAGAAATTCTGGAGCAGGACGAGGGACATGCAGGGCTCCACGTGGGCCCGAGGCCGGCCTCCAGCACCCAGTGTCCCGGGCCAGGGCCTGCCGCCCCTGGGCCCTCTGCCCAGCTCCCCCCACCTTTCTTCCCCTCTCGCTGCCCTCGCTTCCCCCAGTCCCTCCTCAGTGCCTCCACCATGCGGCCTCCCCAACGCCTTGTCCCCTGCTGAGCTGCTTCCGCCTCTCTGCACAGGTGTTCACACTCTGCAGACACTCAGTGAAGGCTTGTCGAATGCAGAGGCCCTGACCGACCCTAACGTGCACCAGCCTCAGCCCGGGGAAGGGTGCAGCAGGAGCCCCGCTGGGCCCAGCATCCACCCTCCCGCCACCGGGCCATCGAAAGGCTGGGTGTCCTGGGCAGCCAGGGAGCAACCAGGGAGGTGGGGGACACGTGGTGGGGGCTGGAGGAGCTCGGGCCGCAAACCAGCTACTTCTCAGCCCAGAATGAATGAATGCATCTTCCCCTCCCAGCATCTGGCTCAGGGACACAGCGAATGCCCACGAAGGCTGCAGAAGGACCTGGGCTTCCCGCAGTCCAGTCCCACGGGCGGTCAAGGCTCCCGGTGGGAACACCCTTGCCTGCACCTCCTCAGCCCCACCTCCGCCGCCCGCTGGTGGGAGGCGGACTCTCACCTGGTCCCCAGTCTCAGATTCATAGTCGTCAAACCCACAAGCATCAAAATAATGAGGGAACGGCTCGGACCAGCCGTCCTCTGTGCAGTTCCGGCTCACCACCCGCATGTCTGCAGAGAAGGACAGCCCGGTGAGGCACGGGACTCGTCCCAGAGGGCCCCGAGACTCTTGTTCAAAAGCGATTTCTTAAGTGGAAGAAATAAATTCCTGGAAACCCATATGCCCATCCGGGAAACATGGTGACTCGAGGCTCATGAAATCCTTCCTCCTCTGTCTGAGGGCAGACAGTGACTGCCGATGACCTCAGGCTCAGCTTGTACAAAGGACCTAGCGGTAGGGTGGGCACAAGGCCCAAGGTTATCTTTGAACAAGGGGTGAGGGGTCTGAGCCAGCCTGAATCAAGCCCCTGTCCCCCCAAACCCCCGTTTCTGGAACTGGCAAATGCTCCCCAGCCAGCAAAAGGCCAGAGCCCCTCCCTCAGGCCCCGGGTCAGCATGTATCAAATGTCAATGAGCAGGAAGAACCTGGGATCAAAAATTTGTCAGATTTCAGGCCCAACCTCCTCACCCCTGCCCCCCACCACCCCCGACCCGGGGACTGTGGCCCAGGGATCACTTCAGGCGACTGTGGGGCAGGAGTTCCTGTCACACCTTGAGAATCTCAGCCCAGGTGACTCTTCCACTGGGAGCTCTGGGTCCTCCAGCAGCCGCCATATCTCGCACCAAGGAGACAAAGCGGCTTAATTAACAAGAACCAGACCTCCATTACCCCGGGACCAGATCTTATTAAGACGTATATTTATGTGTTTTAAAAAAATAACTTCTGCCTTTCCAGGTCTAGAGGTCTGTTTCTTGTCACCAACGTATTTTTTTCCTTTGGATTGACTTTGAAGACTATTTTGTGGGACACTGGCCGTGGTGGGAGTCATTTACTGGTGGCTTTCACCCACCCTGGGGCTGTTTCAGCCTTGGACGATTGTTCATCTCATCCTCCCCTCTCCTGATCACCTGTAAGGGTGACCCACGATGTCCAGGGCCGGGAGAAGGCGAGCAGCCCCCTCTGCCTCCAGCCCAGCCCTGAGTGGCCCCAGACTGGCCACTGTTCCCAGACTGGCCTCCTGGGAGTTCACCTGGTAAATCAGGACACAAGGGATGGTTCTTCTTTTCACAGGATTCAGGGGCCAGGAAATTGTGTACGACAAGAGGCAGACATGTGCAGTCAAGGGGCTCCGGCACTCATGCTGCTGGAAGGATCGCCCCCGTGTGGCCAAGGCCACCTCTGGAGAGCTTGGGAAGGAGGCGAGGGCGGAGCAGAGGCCGAGACATGCGACGCTCCCCAACCCCCACCCCCACTTTTCCAAACTCATGTCCTTGCCGGTTGAGTCGGAAGCTCTAAGGCCAGCTCTGCCCAGAGTAGGGAGACTGATCTCCAAAGCTTCTGGGATTCTGAGTCCCATGACGCAGGACAAGAAGGACGTCCGGCAGCCCTGGGCGGAGAAGTGGTCACTTCTGCCTCACAGTCTGATGCCAAACTGTTCTTTCTTCCAGCAAATTCGGCCCAGAACCCCACGGGCAACCTTTTTCCGGGCCCCTGTGAACACTTCGTCTAGCGTCCTCGCATCGTAAGGGACCACGGCCTTTGTCCCACCCCTTCCCTTCCTGAGCCTCGTCCCCTCTCCGCTTTGCCCATGCCAGGGTGCGAGGAGAGGAAAGGGAAGTGGCTTTGAAATCGATTTTTGAAAAAGCGTTCTAGAGGTAGGAGCCGCTTCCTTTCTCTTATTCTCCTTCTTTCTCCTTTTCTGATTATGACTCAGTGTGGGCTGGGAAAAGTGTGAGCCTTTGTGCTCAGTACTATTCTATACACTCGCCACCCCAGCGCTCAGAGGGGAAGAGGGAACAGCCCTGCAGACTGCCGCCCACCAGCGAGTGCATCTCCTACACTGGGCTTCCTCGCCCCAGCAACTCTGTGGGAGCGAGGTCCTCGGGAGAGCGGTTCTCAAAGCAGGCACCCGCTCCAGACCAGCCCGGGGGGGGTCACCAGGGACACTGGCTTCAGATGTGCATCCTCAGACCCCACCAGGCCTATTAAATTGGAGGTCCTGAGCGTGGGCCCCAGGAGTCTGAGTTGTAGCAAGCCCGCATGCTGATTGCGTGAGAACCGCCGTTCTGTTATGTGGGAGTTCAAAACGCTCAGGGGCGACCTAATATTTGAAGTCCATGATGGGGCTTTGTGAGATCTCTGCCCCACTGAAACTGTATGCACAGTGTTCTGTCTCAGAGCTGGAGTGCAAGTTCCCATGGAGAAAATCGCAGCTTTATCAGAGGAGGAAAACGACCTGCCAAAGGTCCCACGGCCACAGAGAGGCACGGCCGGGCCTGGAAGAAGGGTCCCCACGCTCACGCGTCAGCAGATGCCCTCCCTCCAGCCAGCCCACAGCTGACCCCAGCTTATCGCCTTACCTGAGAGGTCTAAGGAGTTACTGTGCATGAAACCAGGCTCCCCTGCAAAACACAGACATGGGCAAGAGTCAGAAAGCCCGGCCATCAGCTTGCCAGGGCCGTGCACTGCTGACTGTCCGTGACGGAAGGCCCAGGCTGCCCCTGGTCTGGGGGGCGAGGGGTGGGAGCTCGGCCCAGGGGCCGTCTCGCATACCTCTCTGACACACTGCACATTCTAATGTCAGTCTCATTTGCTTTGTTATTTCTGAGGTACGCGTGATGGCTGATGACTCAGTTCTCCCCGCCGGCCCACAGGAAGTGGAAATGGGGCATTGTCAGGGTGACGGGAGGGCCCCTGGAGTGGGAGAGGAATGAGCAAGGACTACCGGGCCTTCGCGAGTGAAGGCCAAGGAAGAGCACCACGAGCCTGGGCACAGGTGTCACCCTCCCCCTCAGCCCCCAGGCCGCTCTCCTCCAGGGAACCCAGAAATTCCAAAGACGTCGCCCTCGGACGTGTTTCTCTTGCCCTCGACTCACTATTCCCACCTCCGCCCACGCCAGCTCTCCTACGAGCAGTGAACCCCCACTTCCCCTCCACTTCTCCAAATCCTGTTTCCAAGCTCCGTCTGGCATGCCACCTCCTCCAGGAAGCCTTCCTTGGCCTTTACGTTATTGTGCCTGCATGCGACATCACTAGGTCTCTTTTGTTCTCCTGCTTGCTGTGCATTCCAACTCAGAGGTCACTCGGGGATGTCTGTGTCCGGGCTCACACACACACACACACGCACAGTCAGGCCTGCACTTATGCGTGTGGGAGCTTCTTCTCTAACCCCTCCACGTGTTAGTCTCATCTTCCCACATAAGCCCACGAGCATCCTAAGGCCAAGAGCTGTGTCTTCCATCTCCCTGGATCCCTCTAGGGTGGCCGAGGGGGAAGGAGGGAGGGGGGAAGGAGGGAAGAACCTGGTCCCTGATGAGCCTCTCACCCCACCCCACCCAGTCCCAGCAGTCAGAGCTGGGCTCCTGCTGGATGGCAGACAGACAGATGATCGGCAGTCTGTCCTCTCCAGGGCTCCTCTTACCCTTGGTTTCTGTCTCCCAGGCCGAAACAGAGAAAGAGAGAGTGCATTAGTGAGAAGGAGGCCGATGCGGGGTCCGCTCTCACTGAACCCTCCGATTCCTGACCCCCTTCCAACTCCCAAACTCTGCAGAGGCTCTGCTGGGGGCCCAGAGCCATAAGGACTACGAGCTGGGGCCTGCCCAGACACTGGACGCTTCTCTCTCTCCTCCGGAACAGGACACCGTTAATGAGGGATTCCGGAGGAGGAGAGAGAGCGTTGCTCCTGCAGCTCCACACCCCGCGGGGTGACAACTACCGCGGTGGGCGCCGGAGCCAGCCCTGGGAAGCGAGGGCTTCGGCGAGCAACGCCATTCCCGACTTTCTGAGTCTCCGGAACCCGGCTTCGTGACCAGAGAGATGCTACGACGTCCGCCCTTAATGAAGCGTTAAGAATCAGGTCTAAAGAACACATTCATTGTGCAGTTGCCGGAGGGAAGGATGGAGTCTGAAGGGACGTTTATCCTAAGAAAATCTCGTTTTACTGCTGATTCATTTTTGCCTTTTCTTTTCTTGTTGTTGACAAGAAGCAGTCTCGCCAGGGTGCCTGACCCAAAGCAGATTTTGAATAAATTTTAAATACACGATGAATGAAAGGAGCGCATGCATGCAGGTGGTGACTAACTCGGTTTCTACAGGAATGAGTTAGGGGCTGGGCTGAACCGCTGGGCCGCCTGGTCCTGACGCCCCCCACGCACTGTACCTCGTCCCCGTGAGCACTTCCCTCGTACGTCTGCTCTTTCAAAATTCACTTCCTATCCTGTTCAGGACAGGAAGTGGTCGCGCCCAGTCCCCTAGTCGCCCGATGAGGGGAAGTGCGGGAGGCGGGGTCCCACGCATTGTAGCGAAAGCCTGCCTTCCGCGGTCTCGGAACTGGGAGCCCATGGCGGGAGCTT
The DNA here is from genome assembly GCF_014176215.1 of Rousettus aegyptiacus. Classification (NCBI taxonomy): domain Eukaryota; kingdom Metazoa; phylum Chordata; class Mammalia; order Chiroptera; family Pteropodidae; genus Rousettus; species Rousettus aegyptiacus. The sequence goes on along the minus strand of NW_023416288.1, from coordinate 37,862,003 downwards.
GGCACCCCGACACACTGTCGCTGGTGTCACTGGTGTGAAAAAGAATTTGCCTCTGTCTCTCACAGACGGGACAGGGGACGTGCAGGCAGGACTTCGGAGTGGAGTGAAGCCTGGACACTCTCTACTAGAAGGAGACTGACCGAAGCCTTAGGCGGGTGAAGGAGGAAGCTGAGGCCTCGGTTGCAAGGGACCTGGGCATGGCCACACATGTGACTCAGACCCCTCCTCAAACCAAGGCCCCAACCCGGGGCCAGTGGGTGGTTCCCAGTAAGCCACCTGGCCGGAGCCCAGACCTGCCATCTCCTGCTCACCCAGCTCCCACTCAACGCCCTCAGCTTGCTGAACTGCTTCCCTTAACGCCCATAGGGCTGGGGTGGAGAGCCGGGGTCTGGTTCTAGGCTCTTCCCTGGGTTGGTGTGATGTGGTCAGACGCCAGCCTTCTTTGGGCATCACGAGGCCTCAGCTGAAGGCAGGAAGAGCCCTGGAGAGCCCACCAGAGTCACACCCGAGGGAGAGATACAAGTTCAGACCCCTCTCCACGGAGTTGTGGTCATCGAGGCCTCATGTCCGTGGGCAGAGAACTGCCCTCTCCCCTGCCCCATATCCCCATATCCTGAGCCACAAAGCTCAGCCACTGCCCACCCCAAGGACTCCCACATCAGTCTGGGGCCCCTCAATACCGCCCAGGGACTTCAGTAGCTCCTCCCCCCGCACACACACACCAAGCACAGACACACCCACACTGAGCTCTGCACAACCGTACCCACCTAGCCTCCCTTCACACACCAGCCACCCAGTCTGGCCTCTGCAAGTCACACCGCTCCTGTGTGTCCACTGTCCTCTCACAGGCAGTCCAGAAGCCGCCAGGGGGCAGGACCCCCAGCAGCTCCTCTCCTGAGCCCTCCCTGAGGGCAGTGAGGACCTAGAACACGCTTTGCTCCAGGCACACAGTGTGCGCTAACGCACTGTGCGCATCTGGGCCCTGCGCCTGTACCGAGATAAGCAGGCGTGCGAGTGTGGACGTGAGCCGGCGTCTTGTGTCCAGCTGCCCGAGGGGGACTCCTTGTGTGTCCGTGCCTGTGTGTCCCCCTGCACCCCTGGCCATCTCTCTACGAGTGACAATGATAATAACATCAGCTAACGAGTTACCGCGGGGCTTTACCACGCGCCCAGCTCTGCGCTGAATGATGCCCATGTGCCTCTCTCGGTTCTCCAGCCACCACGCCACGTGGGAACGGGGCACAGAGGGGCGAATGCCTTGCCCAACGTCCCCAGCTGGGGAAGTGTTTGAGGCCACATCTGAGAGCCCAGCCCTGTCTCGCCCACGATGACGTATCCCCACGTGGACTTGGGAGCCACGTCTGAGGGCAGGCTCCATGGTCCTGTGTGCACGAGCTCAGTGGTTTCGTGCCTCTCCGGCTCGTGAGCTCCGGAGCAGGGACCACCTGCCTGCAGGGCACCCTGTGTCCTTGGAGCTTGTCCCACGGAAGTCTGGGGCTGCACCGAGTGTGGCCTGAGCAGGCCCCGGCGGGAAACCCACCTTGGTCTGGATTGAGGATTTGGAAGAGCTCGGGGCAGCTGACCAGCACGATCTCGCCCACGTGGGCGGGCTTCCAGCACGTGATGTTGTCCCACATCCCGGGGCAGCCTGTGCGAGAGAGAGCGCGGTGAGCCGGGCCACGGACGCGGACGCCTCTCGGAGGTCTCCTCGCCCCCATGCCTCCGCACGGCCCCGTGGCCCGGTCTTGGCTTTTCGCTCCGGCACAGCGGGTGCAGGGGAGGCAATGCCGTGGGAGTTCACCAGGAAAGGGGCGCGACGAGAGAGGAACACAGACGAGGAAACCCTAAGGACCCCCTACTCACGAGGCGGACAGAGGAAGAGGACGCGGCCGCGCGATCGCAACAGACAGGCAAAGGCAGAGAGGGTGGAGGGTCCAACGGCAGAGCAGTTTCTGGAAGGGGCCGCATCCCGCTGAGGAGTCTATAAACACCGGCTGTGGAGAGGGCTACTCTGCCACAGGAGGGCCAGCCAGCCGGTGACCGGCAGCGTCCCACTGCGCGGGGCTGCGGTGGAGGTTAATGAGCTCAAGTGCATCAAGCTCTCAGAAATGCACGGGGCTCACTCAGTGCCCGCTCCCTACTGTCATTATCAATAGTTCCGTAATTTCGGTTAGGTGTCCCCGGAAATCATTCCCCCGAGAGAGGCCCGGGTGGGGAGAGGAACCAGAGCCCCGACAGGTGAGAATCAAGGCCAGCGGAGGGCTCGCGGCCAGCTCAGGGGACGCCTGGGCAGGCGCCGGGCAGGGAACGGGCCTGGGGCAGGCCTCATGAGCTCGCGGCCTCTCTGCTGGGTCCATGACTGACACTCGGGTGCTGTCTGGACCAGAAGCGATCTGTCTCTCAGAATTCAGACCTGGCTATTATGGAAGTCACACCCAGTCACACACAGTGGCCTATAGCATTCTGCTCCCGAAACGACCAAGTCTGAGAGCCCAAAACACCACAGAAATCTCTGAGCACAGCAAACCGAGACGGTGAGGATGCTGAGGCCACACAGGGGGAGCCACGACTCGGGTCTCACAGCGACAGGCCAGTTACTGACCATGCCCGTCGTCTGCCCATCACAGAGGGACTCCCACTGGCACATGGCTGGCTATGACATCGCGTCCTTGAAAGGGACCCAGTCGCACGCCTCTGGCTGGCCGCCAGGGCCCGTGCTAACCGTGGAGCGGCCGTGGACCCCGGCTGCGTCTGGCCCCCGTCCCGGGAGCCCAGTTCACAGACATTCCTTTAACATGGACCGTCAGGCTCTGGCACAGCCAGCTGACGCTCCTGAGGTCCCAGGGCACTTTAGACGGGGGGTGAGCGGTCACCGGGGGGCGGGGCAAGGGGCTCCCTGGTCGGGGGTCAGAGGCGTGGGGCAAGGCAAGGATTCATTCTCCTCACAAGTATCTTCAGAGCCCCCAGTACGTGCCAGGGCCCGGCAGGTCAGGCCCAGCGACACAGTGGTGCAGAAACCACACGTGAGAAGTTCGCGTTTGGGGGCACAGGAAGGGAAGGGCCCGGGTGTCCCCTCAGCCTTGCATGGCAGCCACAAGACTTGAGATTTGTCTGCTTCTGCCAAGGGCTCACTGCATGACTCTGGCGAATCTCTACACCCTCCTCCCTGAGTTAGTTTCCCTGTGTGCACACCGAGGGATGGGTGTCCTGGAGGGTGCTCCCAACTCTGAGTGACCAGAGTCCAAAATGGAAAGAGATGCACTCAGGACCCACGGCCGCCCAGAGGATGGCTGGGGAGGCTGCGGCGGCCTCTGTTGGCCGACTGCTAAGACAAACATCTCCCGAGGGGCGCCTACCTGCCAAGGTGCCCGCCACCCCACCCAGCGGCCTGCCACATTCTCAAACCCCTCCTGGTGCCTCCCTAGGTGCCCAGCCTAGGTCCCCTCCACAGACCAGAACCCGTAACTCCGGGACCCGATCTCCGGGGCTGGGTTTCCATCACTGTGACGTGGGGTGGAATGGGAATTCCGTCCCGGGGTCCTGACACCGAGCTCCTCACACTGCCGGAATTTCCTGAGCGATGGGCCGAGGAGCATCTGTGGCTACGCATCAGTCCCTTTCAGCCACACCTAACCTAGGCGAATGAACTGACTTTCTGAGGATGGGCGCAGGTCCCTGAAGGAACCAACCATGTGATTCGAGGGGTGGAACTTACAGCCCCACCCCTCGACCTCTAGGGAGAGGAGAGGGGCTAGAAATGGAGTTAATCACCGATGGTCAACGACTTAATCAATCATGTCCACATCATGGAACCCCTATAAAAACCCCGAATGTGGGGCTCAGAAGGTTCTGGACTGGTGGAACACATCCATGTGCCGGGAGGTGGTGCACCCCAGCTCCACAGAGGCAGAAGCTCTCGCACGTGTGACCCTCCCGGGCCTCGCCCTGAGAATGTCCTCACCTGGCTGGTCGTTCACATTATTTATAACTCTCCTTACGGTAAACAGTGACGTGTATTTCCCTGTGTATTTTTCCCTCTGTTCTGTGAACCACTAGAGCAAATTACTGAACCAGAGGAGGAGGTCATGGGCACCCCCAGTTTGTCGCCACGTCAGACAGACGCGGGGGTCATCTGTGGACCCACAACTTGCAGTTGGCGTCTGAACTTGGGAAGGGGCAGTTTTCAGGGACAGAACCCTTAACCTGTGGGGTCTGTGCCAGATAGTTTGTGTCAGAAGTGGGTTAATTTGTAGGGACATCCAGTTGGCGTCTGCGGAAAATCAGAGAATTGCTTGGTGTGGAAAGCCCACACGTCTGGCGTCAGAAATATGAGCAGGGGACCAGTTTTCCTTTGGGGGACAACGTTCCTGACCCCGTCAGGAGCTCTCAGTCCTCTAGCCTGCATCGCTGGGGTCCCAGGGGACTCAGGTGGCCTCCTCAGACCTTCCTGGGGTGCTCCATCCATATTTCTTTTGTAGCTATTGCTTCCCAGCTCGACCCAGACAGAAAGAGATGCGGGCTCTAGCTCCTCTCCCCATCTCGGTGGGGCCTGTGCTGGTCTCAGGGACCAGCTGTGTCCTCCCAGGGACCCTTTCCAGGGAGTCAAGAACAGGGTTTGGGCTCCCGAGGGATCCTTGGGTTTTTCTAACTAAAGACAGCAACCTAGCCTCCTTCCACGCCCACAGAACATGCTCAGCTTCCCCATCCCCATCTGTTCTAGACACCAGTCCCAACAAAGCTGAGCTTTGTTGCGCCTGGAAGATTTCAAGATGCCTTTTTTTCTCCTCCTCCTCTTCCTTTTTTTTTTTTTTTATTCTCACTTTCCCCTTCCCCTCCCCTTTATTCACTCACTTCTTCAGGAAATATTAAGAGCCTATTATGAGTCAGACACTGCAGAGCAACGCGAGAGTGGATTAAAAAAACAGCATCGCTCTCTGCCTGCACCGAGCTTACGGCCTGGCAGTCGAGCGCAAGAGTCTGGATTTCTTGCTCAACACTCGGAGACGCGCTCGGATGGTCTGTTGCCTTCCTGCTGCTGCTGCTGCTGCTGCTGCTGCTGCTGCTGCTGCTGCTGCTGCAACAAAGCAAACCGAATGGCACGACTTCTCATCTTAGGGTTCTGGAGGTCAGAGATCCGAAGTGGATCTCACTGGGCTAAAACCGAGGTGTCTGCAGGGCTGCATTTCTTCTGGAAGCTCCAAGGAAGAACCTGTTTCTTTTCTTTTCCAGATTCAAGAGGCCGGACACATTCCTTGCCCTGTGGCCCCTTTCTCCGTCTTCAGAGTCGGTAGCCTGGCATCCTCAAGCTCTTCCCCTTCCCTGACCCTCCCGCCTCCTTCTTTCACTTGTAAGGACCCTTGTGACTACTCTGTATACACCTGAAAAATCTAGGATACTCTCTCCACCTTAAGGCCCTTAATTCCACCTGCCGCGTCCCTTTTGCCACGTAAGGGGGCACTTCCACAGGTAGGACACGGGCGTGTTTGGTAGCAGTATTACTCTGCCTCCCACAGACGGGTTTTCAGACCAGCGGTCACACGATGGGGTTCAGCGATGTGGGAAGGTAACATTCCAGGAGCAGGAAAGCCAACGCCTGGCTGTGTTCGTTAGGACATGGCAGTGGTCTGGGGAGGATGGGAGACTCCATGTGGAGACACGGCGGTCAAGATGGAGAAGAGTCCTGCGTGGGAGAGGCCAGGGGAAGGACGGACAGGGCTTGGGGACAGACTGGCTGGACGTGGCCGGCGAGCGTGCCGGTGCTCCGCGCCCCCTCCCCCACGCCCCGGGTTCTCGCCAATCGTAAGTGGGTGGAAGCGATGAACGAACTGGCCTCAAAGACAGTCCCGGAAGCCTCCACGCCCCTTCTCCCTCTCCCGTCTCTGCGGCATGCTCGGAGGCCACATGTTGAGGGCGGCAGATGAAAGGAGCCTCGATCGCTGAGTGGCCACGTGGGGTCGGGCTCTACCTCCCACCTCTGCTGACCACACTGGCCTGTGACACGTGCAAACATTAAACGTCCCCGCGCTGAGTCTCTGAGATGCGAAGGCCTATTTGTTACTGCAGCACAGTCTAGGCTACCTGACCAATGCCGTGAGGCGCAGAGAGGTACCAAGGACGGCACCTGGGTTTCTGGCCTGAGTGTCTGGGCGGATGAGCCGTTCACCCCAGTGGGGAAGACTGGGATGAGTTAAGGAGCAAATGGTGGGGGGAATGAGGCAAGCTGGAACTCAAGAGTTTAGTCTGGGATATATTTAGTTTGAGATGGCGCAAGCGGCCAAGTGGAGCTAGATTCCAAACACGCAGTTAGAGAGAATTCTGGAGTCAGAACTGGGGAAAGAGAATGGGGAGCGGCCGGCATGTAGGGCCCTGGACCTGGATGCTATGTCTAGTCGAACAGCGTGGATTGAAGAAGAGAAGAGAGGAGAAGAGAAGGGGGCCTGGCCCAGACGGAAGAAGAAATGCCGACATCAGAAGAGGAGCTGGCAAAGCGGACCAGGGAGGGGTGGCCAGAAACACAAGGAAGCCCGGGAGAGGCCAGTGGCGCGGCCGCCCGGGACACGTGCTTCAAGGGGCGGACGGACGGTCAAGTGCATCGGACGCCGTTGAGAGGCTGGAAAGGTTCCCCTCCGCTTCCTCCCCCCGCAGCGGAGGCCGAGAATTTCCGGGAGAACTCCCCGCGTGGACATCTCCAAAGCCTCCCTATCCATCTCCCATGTCGTACCCCACGTTACACTAAGTCCTGTGCCCCCCGGCTCAGCCTGTCCCACCGAAAGCCTCTGTGGAACACGGTCCCAGGGGTTCAGGCGTGGGGGGATCCCTGTCTGCGGGGAGAATGCTGCACCCACTCTCCGAGGCTGCTCCCACTAAGACAGCCAGGGACAGGCAGCACCTGGCGACAACGGGAGAGAAAAAGGCCGCTGAGCAGGCCGGACAGGAAGAAAGAGCCGTCGGCCTCGACTGGAACAAAATTGGGACCTCATCTCAGGTTGTCATGGTGACGATTTTGTCCATTTCCACACAGAGACACGACAGGGCCTCAGACGAAGGCATAGTTTCCCTGCGAGAAGCCACCCAGGGATGCTTGGGTGTTGTTAGAACGGGCCCCTCATTGCGGCGTACCAGTCAAGGGTAAAAAACGGCTCAATCTACTGAAATTTACTTTGCAGCGAATGTTTCTGACCTGTGAAATGAGAACGGCTGCGAGGTCGACGTGCTGGGGGCGGGGGGCGGACGACACAGCCCCCCACCCCTACCGCCCCAGGGGTCAGTGGTTCTCCAGCGCGGACCCCAGGCCAGGGACACACGCCGCTGGGAACCTGCCAGAAACGCAGGAGCCCAGGGCCCATCCAGACCCAGAGAGTCGGAAACTCGGGGGCTGGGCCCAGCAGTCTGTGTTGAGGGCCTTCTGGGAGCATCCGATGCAGGCCCAGGTCAGAGGTGAGGAGGAGAGCCACGGAGTGAGGGTGCCCGCACACCCCGCCCCTACCCCACGCGGGGCGCTGCGTCAGCCTCAGGGCAGCTGGGAGGCACAGAGCAGAAGCCGATCTTGTTCTAAGGATGGGGCGTGGAGCCCAGCCCTGGAGAGCCTCGCCTCTTCCAGGCCTCTCTGCTTCTGGAGTGGGGCGGGGCTGGACCAGGCACTGGGCACCCTGGACAGGCCCCAGAGGCTGGACGAAGACTCCTCCCTCCTGCCCCTCCCCCAAGGCCACTGCGGGCCGCCCTCTCCCATCTTCTCCAGAGTCTGGGGAACCCTCAAAGAGGACCACACCTGACCAAGCCTGCTTAAATGCAGGGAAGGCCTCCAGGCTGTCAGAAGCCTGCAGCCCTGCAAAGAGGAGGCGCTGGCCGGACTTGCCCTCGGAGGCAGGCCGCCTGGGCTGAGCAGACGGAACAAAGCATCCAGCTCGGCAGGCGGTGCCTGCCACCTGCGTGGGTTCGGGGACCTCAGGAGCGGAGGCTCAGGTTCCCACGCACAGGAGTCCTTTCTCCTTCTGTCTGGCACCGGAGTCCGCAGCACAAAGGGCACCCCCAGCCGGGGCGGCAGACCTGGGCCCTGTCCCAGAGCTGGCTCGGCCCTCTGCGTGCCTTGGCCAGTGACTGCGGCCTCCCCGTGTGTCACATGACAGACTCAGTGTTGTCTCCAGGCCCATTTAGCATTCAAGGGTTTGGAACGAGGGACAAAACCACTAAATACGTCTCCTCAATAACGGCCCGAAGAAACGTCTTTAGAACATCCCGAGGATGCTGCAGATGCATCTGCCTGGTCAGGAGGCTTGCTTCCACTCCCCATGACCTCGTCCGTATCTCCTGCCCCCTCCACCGGCCTGCTGAGCTCCTGCGCCTCTGTCCCGTGGCTTCCACGCTGAAGGCCACGAAACACATTACCATGTGACATTCTCCGGAGAGCGTGGCGGTCCCAGGACCAGTGAGGGACGAGAATTTGACGGGTGCAGGTGCCCTCCTTGGAGCCCCTCACTGTCCCTCCGATTACACACACACACAGCGCCAGGGGCACGCCTCGCCTCTAACAGCTCAGCGGTGTTGGGTGTAAAGGATCATGGGGAGATATACAAAATACATACGAATACGTTAAACATACATAAAAGCAGTGCTGGGAATGCAAACTCACAGTCCCCGGCACGCACTTCCTGTTTTCGTTTGCAACTGTGTTTCAGGGACATTGGCTCACCTATGGTTAGCATTCTGTGCACAGTGCATGTGCCTGGGGACAGAAAGGGCGGGGGGTGCAGGGAAGGGGTACAGCAGGAGGGCCGGCCTCGCTCAAGTCACCCCATGCACAGATTAATCACCCAACCCACCGCTGTCGATTCTTTGCAACGCTCACTTCGACGCAAGGCCCCCTGCCTGGCTTACCTGCACCCCGTGGGCCACCCTCGGGCCTGTGATGGCGTGAGCATCTCGGAGGAGGCTCTCCTCTGGACGAATCCGTGGTTCTCAAACTTGGAATCATCCGGAGCCTTTTAACGCACGCCCTCAACAAGCCCCCTGCCCCAGCGCTGATCATGCAGGTCTGGGGCGAGCATCTTAAATGCTCCCCAGAGTCGTCGTGTGCCACACAGCACGGTGACAGGGACCGCTGTCCCTACTGCACGGGCGGGTTTAATCTGAACTCAAGGATGCCGCGGGACCTGGCCTGAGGCTTCCCTCAGGCCCTAGCAAGCCCTGCCCTGGCAGCTGACAGCACGGTCAACGTCCTCCCACAACCTCAGCACCGGGAAGGTGCCCAGAGGGCCCCTGTTCTGAAGTCCCCTTGAGAAGGTGCTCCTCCAACCTCGGCTGGCCGGCGGAGCCCCTGCAAGACCACGGGCCTGAAGCGAGCGGAGCTGGACACCCCTTGGCCTCCCCTCGCCGTCCCGTCCTCTCCCAGCCGGGGCTCCACAAAGTGCTGTGCAGTTCACCCCGCCTCCCAGCTCTACGCCTCCCCCCTGGAGGCTTCTTATTGCTCAACCCCAAATGCAGCGGAGACCAGAGATGCAGGAGCGATGGCCCCGGGCTGGGAGGCAGGACGCCTGGGTCCCAGGCCCGCCTCGAGGCTCCACCTTCCCATCCCCTGGACGAGCTCCTTGGACCAGATGCTCTTCTGGCCTCCTACAACTGGGTGCCCAGCTGGCCCGCCTGCCTTGGTTTCCCCAGCTGGTGGGGCCTAGAATCCACTTTCGGCCTCAGTCAGGGCTGAGCCGGTGCTCGTCTGGAGGGAAAGCCCAGCGTGGCTGGGAGCGACTCCATTACCAGTTAATGTTTGCCGACTGGCCGGGGAGCTCAGCCCGGAGGGACCGTTACACATAACTGGGCTGCAGATTAATCACGTATTTAAACAGATGGTGCTCAGAAAGAGCTCCCTGTAACCAAGGAGGAAAAGCGGATCCCTCTGGGGTCTGGACAGAGAGACCCGCTGAGCCACTCCGAGGCACGAGTGAGGCTGGCGAGGCCTCCAGTGACGCCCCCACCCCCGAATCCCGTCTCCCCACGTACTGCCTCTCCCTGGCCCCGCTGGGAGTCCAGGAGCCTAGGGCGCCCTTCCCGTGGGGCTCCAGGTCCCATTTGCACAGCGGGAGAGTTGGGAGAAGGGCTCTCAGCCGGAGGCCATGCCACTCCCTTGGGACCTTGGGAAATGTGAGACATTCTGGGTTGTCGCAAGCATCTAACAAGAAGACCTGGGCTGCTAGACGTCCTGCGGGGTGGGTTGGCCCCACCCCACCCCCACCCCGCCCCCACCCTCCCCACCCTCCCCACTCTGGCACGAGAAGGCAGCACCCTGTCCGTGCTGACGGCAGGCGCCGGAGAAGCCCCGCAGCAGATAGGTTAGGACGGGGGTTCCCGCTGCTGCCTCGTTCTCTGGCTTCCGACGAGCGAGCAGACAGACGGGGTGGGCGAGGGCCCCACGCCTCCTGCCTTGGGCTGCCCGGGTGCTCGCCAGCTCGTGCGCCCGCAGTGGCTGTGTCCCTGCTGCCACCAGGCCGAGGCTGCCTGCTAAGCAGCTCTCTGGCCGCCGCGGCCCAGCCCAGATGCCGGCCCCCGCAGGATCAGAGAGGCGGCCACCTCCGCCCACCCAGAACAGCCCCTTCCAGAGAGAGCAGGCCGTCCCCAGGGAGGGCAACCCCAGCGCCACTGCCCAGGCCAGATCCGGAATGCCATGGCCCCAGGGACTAGGACCCTCCGCCATTCTCTGTGAGGTGGCTGGAGGCTGGTGTTATAAGCTAGAGACACCTTATCCGCCCCTCCGCCCTGCTCACCTGGGGAGGAGTCGTTAAAGCCCATCAGGTCGTTCGCCTTCTGGATCTTCTCCAGACACATGGCTTCCTCCTTCCTGAACATGCAGTCAGAGTGCATGGCGGTGGTCTGTGGGGACACGTGGGGTGGAAATGGGAGAGAGTGAGGAGGTTCCCGTACAAGCACTGCTCCCTGGGCCCCAGGGGAAGCTGCGGGGTAGACTCAGAAGCAGGAAGTGGGTAGTGACAGAGACTTCAGGGCCAGCAGGGTCCCTCACATCCACTTTGTCTTAGATCCCATGTCTTCTCCCCCAACTCGGTGTGCGGCCTTTGGGAGGTCCCACCCCCTCCCCAGGTCTCTGTGTCTACGTCTTATCATAATAGCAGCAAACACATCTATAGCACTTAACTGTGTGCGTGCGTTATTGTTATAAACGTGTATACACGTGTGTATATGTGTGTATTTCAATAGTATTGCAAAGTGCGTACTATTTCTACCATTTCTCATTTTACAGATGGGAAACTGAAGCACAGAGATGTTAAGTAACTTGCTCAAAGTCACACAGCTTCGTAGATTGTACGCTCTGGCTCCAGAGGCCACGAGGCTACCACCGCACATTAGGGGAGCTGGCAGAGGGTGGCGGAGAGGAGGGGCAGAGGGGGCTCAAGCTCTCTCTCCTCCGGGGGCTCCGGGAGGGCGTGCACCGCCGGCGGCTGCGGGCGGAGGCGCGGCGGCGGCATTCGCTGGGCCTGCCGGCCTCTCTGATTTACTTTCGCCCCACTCTACGGAGGCAGAAGCTGAGGCTCAGAGAAGGTAAGAAGCACTCGCCCAAGCTCCCACAGCTCGTTAGTGGATGCGCGCACAGGACCAAGGGACTCCAAAGCCCACAAATTGCTGTCGTGACAGCCGGGTCCCAGTGCTGTCACTAACTCGAAACGCCAGGTCAGGAACGGTTCCGTAAGGGAATGTCTGCGAGTGGACGTCTGACTGCCAAGGGCGGTGTGCAGGGGTCCGGTCTAGCCCCGACTGCTCACAGATGTGCAGGCGGCTTCCGGGGACGGACCTCTCTGTGGTCACACAGTGAAGCGGGCAGAAGCCGGGCTCCCATCCGGGGCTCTGAAGACAGCTGCGTCCACTGCCGGGCTGTATTCCCAGCCTGAGGGGCCGGGGCCGGCTCGGGGAACCCACCCTACCCCATGGCTCTGGGAGAGACATGAGCAGAGAGCAAGCTTCTGAGCTCGAATCTGGCAGACTTGTGGGCTAGGAATGGGATCAAAAGAGCCTCTGCAGCCCTGACCAGGGACCCTACATCCAGTTGAGCAGGTTGTGTACTGCACACCTCTAAAGATTGCCACACATGTCCCCATCGCAATAGATTTGTGAACTGTGTGACAATTTCTGGTCCAATCAGCAGATGGTTTGGGGAAGGGGCATCCTTTCTATTTCAACGGTGCTGGATGGCCCAGTGGAGGTACTGGCTTGGCTGAGGGCACCCAGAAGACAGCGGTTCTTTGGGGTGGGGACTCGAGGGAGCCTGGGGCTCCGGCTGGTCATGAAGCAGATGCTCCCGGGTCCTTACCATAGGCAGCAGGAGGAGGGCAGTCAACAAGGCCTGCATGATGCTGGCCATGATGTTTCTCGCCCAGAAGAAGGCTCAAGCCGGCACGTCTTATCTCCGACTCGGAGCAGCCGCTGCTCAGCCCCACAGTGTCTAGGGGCTAGAAAGAAAGGCGAGGCATGAATCCTGCGGGCAGTGTCAGGGTTGGGGCAGGGACACCCTGCCCTTCCTCCTGACCCCTCCCCACCTGCAGCAAGGCTCTCGGCCTCCAAGGGGAACCCCTCCGAGCCTTCATTCACGCCATTCTTGATTCTCCTGTCCCACAGACATCTGCTCAGCACCCCCTCGGTGCTAGGCACAGGGCATACGGCGGGGAGCATGCCGGCTCCGGCACAGCCCGGAGGGCTTCCTCCTCTGCAGTAGATGACTCCCTGTGCCCCCAAATATCCCTCCGCAGTGACAGAATTTTAGCTGTCACGTGTATGTCTACCTGGAGAGGGCATTTCCCAGTCCCTCTCGCTCTCTCTCAGGTGAGGCCATGTGATGAAGTCACCACCTATGGAATGAGGGTGACAGAAACATGTCACCCTCACCATCTGCCCATAAAGCATCGCATGCTCTCCACTTCTGCGCCTTTGGCCTTCCCAAACGCGTGACCCGACCGAGCTTTGGCGGCGCAGCCAGAAGGACACCTCCGAGTTGGGAAGCAACACCCCGAAAGAAACCAGAGTGACCAAGAGAGTGCACGGAGCTGGGCCGCTCCACCGGCTCCAGACCGCTGCGTGAGAAAGGACCACGCCGCCAACCTGCACACTCACGGAGGGACACCTCGTGCCAGCCGCCGAGCTTGGTGCCCTAACAGACACGGCCTCCCTTCACCCGGCCTCAGCCCGCTCGGCCTCCAGGATAAAGCCTGTACCTCTGCCACGTACGGAGTGACTACCGAAGAGTGCGCTCGGGCTCAGAGCTGCAGGAGCTCCAAGAGGGGCAGTCCGTGAGGACTGGGGCCACTACGGGGCATGACAAGGTTCGGGGGGTCTGGAGAGGGGGACATGGAGGCGGCACAGTCCCAGGGGAAGAATCTGGTCTGCTTCTAAAAACCGATCATCAACGAATATTTCCTTCGCTCCCACAATTCCGCATCTGGGTCTCTCTCCTAGAGAAACATTTGCACTTGTACAAAAAAAAAAAAAAAAAAAAAAGCATATCTAAGGATATTCTCTGCGGCGTCATTTAAAATGGCTTCGACAGCAAAAAACGGGGCAACAAAGCACACGTCAGGCAGGCCCTGTTAACAGGCCCCGCACAGCCATGCAATGGAATACTGCAGAGTAATTTAAAATTTATTTCTATTACTATTAAGTTATTAAAAAGATTGAGTAGGCCCGTGTCAGGGCCACCTCTAACCCTCAGGTGCCTGGGCCAGGAAGCCCAGGGGGGCTGCAGCCTGACCGTCAGTCCTTACACACCAGGGCCTTTGTGCCCTGGCTCTCTACCCACCCACGCATCCCTCCCTCTCTCTCTCCTTACCTCCCCACGCTGCCCTCTCTAAGCTCAACTGGGTGAGAATCAAGCACCCAAAAAGGCGACAGAAAACCAGCCACAGGAAGGCTCTATGAAAGGAGCCCCCTCTCACCCACCTGCCACCCTGTCTGCTCAGGGCCCGCTCGGAGATGCTGATGGAGGCCTGGGTATCTCTGAGACGTGCTCCGTGAAGTCCAGGAAGCCACGTGGATGCCGGCCCCGCCTCTCCCCGGCAGTTCGGGAAGGACCGTGCAGGATGGGGAAGCACCGGCCCCAGCACCCCTGGGCACCCCGAGGCACTAGCTGTGCAGGACACTCAACTTTAGTCTCTGCACACACCCCCAGTGGTCACGGGCTGTCTCTGGCATGACACAGGGGTCTCAGCCACCTCCACTCTCCCTGGGGAGCCCAAGGTCGTGTCTGACCTGCCTGGCCCACCCGTCAGATGCTATGCTAGAGGCCATTTCTCTCAGAGGACTGAGAGAAGCCACCACAAAACAGAGGGTCTGTGAGATCTGGAGCTGACTCTCCCACACCTGGGACATCGTCAGGCCAAAGGCAGCTGAGGTGTGGAGTCAGGAAGGCCTCCACCCAGTGCAGGGCTGGGGGCCCCCAGCACCCCCATCGGCCCCTCCAGCACCCCCATCGGCCCCTCCGGCAGCGGTGCCAGCCGCCTCGGCCAGCAGCCTGGGCCCGCGTTCTGCTCCACAATCCAGACCCTTTGCTTCGCAGGTCAGCTTTCTCAGCAGAGGAGGGTGACTCCTCCAACTGCCTCATGGCTAGCAGGACCCAGACAAAAGCCAGAGGAGGGAAGTGGCCTATGTCACCAAGGGGACACACAGCGCCCCTTCTTGAAGACCGTCTCATTTGTACTCCCAGCGAGATGCCACCGGAAACATCAGCCAGCCGCTGTTCCTGAGGGTCACCTCCGCCCTGGGGCACAGGGAACGCTTCCAGGAGGAGGAGGAGGAGGAGGAGGAGGAGGAGGAGGAGGAGGAGGACTCAGATGGAATCGGAGATCCCTGCTCTCAGCGACACCCCGAGACCGCAACAGCACCACGCCCTCCTTCGGGACCCGGCTCCCGCACGTGGAGACTCACTGCCGCCTCCCCCTGCCCTGGTCCCAAGATGCGCCCTGCCCTGCTGGCCCAGCACTCAATGTAGGGGGCTCGTGAGACCACTGGGGAGCACCTAAAATCACCCCTGCCCGACTGAGTTGGCCCTCTGGGGCTGGCGCCTGGACATCGGTGTTGTTTGAAGCTCTTCAGGTAACTCTCACGTAATGCGGGATCATAACCTTTATGAGAACCAGGAGAGCTGGCCGCGGGAGCCAGCGGCCTCCACGGCTGGGGCTGCTGTAGAGGTAAAGTGAGTGGCAGTGGGCAAGCGGAGAAAGAGCTTGTGTTTGAGGGCTGATTTCTGATCCTCTGTCTGTCTGCCCGTCTCTCTCTCTCTCTCTCTCTCTCTCTCTCTCTCTCTCTCTCTCTCTCTCTCTCTTCCCTTCCCAGCATCACAGAAGCTTGCTCACAGAACAGAGAACAAAGATGTGTGCAGACACGATTACACCACAGCATAGATATTGAGGTATGTTTATCGGATTATTGATACATGTAAAAATACACAGTTGCACACGCTCATTGTGCAAAGGCGCTCAGATATGCAGGGATGATTAAAAATGCATCTGGATTCAGATGCAGGCGCAGGTACACACGCGGACATACACACATGCAAACGTGTGTGCATACGCACACATGCGCGCACACACGCGCACACGGGAGGCCGGGCTGGCGGAATGCTCACCCCTGCCCTCAGCTGCAGCTGCCTGGATCGGAAGCACGGAGGAGCAGCGGCCTCGGCCCCACCAGCCCCCTGCCCTCCGCTTTGCCACCAGGCTGCTCAGGCAATGAGGTGAGCCAGGAGAGGGGTGTGGCCCCAGCTCAGGGACCCCAGGTGGAGGGGCTGGGGTCCTGTCAACGCAAGTGTCCTCCGGAGCTGGACCCAGAGTTCTCAATGCCGCTTTGACCTCACCCCCCTTCTCTCTCTCTCTCTCTCTCTCTCTCTCTCTCTCTCTCTCTCTCAGATATAATTGATACACAACATCATGTTAGTTCCAAGCATACAACGTAACGATTCAACATTTGTTCGTATTGCAGAATAATCGCCACAATAAGTCTGGTTAACATCCATCGCCATATATAGCTACAATTTTTTTTCTTGTGATGAGAACTTCTAAGGTCCATTCTCTTTGCCCAGTGTTGTCCCCATTTATTTACCCTTCGGCCACTACAGCCCGTCCCCTGCCCAGCTGGGCACAGACACCGGTGAGAGAGAACTTGGGAGTTCCCAGGCCCTGACCTCCCCACCCCCCGACCTCAGCGGGGGCCTCGGGGACCACCTCCTGCAGCCTGTCCAGGATGGTTAGCTCCTCAGCCCCTCCCGGCACCCCTGCCGGACAGTGCTCAGAATTCAGTCTTAGGCCCACCTGCTTCAAACTTGGTACCCTTCTGGGCCACGTGCGTGGTGCCTCTGCCTTCTGAGGTATGTCCCCTGGGTCTGCCACCCAGACCCCTGTCAGCTGCTACTCCTCCTCCTTGTCCTGGCTGCCTCCCTCCTCTGGACTCCCCCGAGCTGCCAGTGGCCCTCTCACAGGACAGGGCCTGACCCAGCGACCTGGGGTTAGACTCTCCCCTTCCTGAGGATGCACACTGGGCTCAAGTGGCTCAGGATAACACGGTCACCGATATTCCCAGGCTCTTTCTCTCTCGGATCCAGGCTCTGCTGGGGCAAACGGCTTTTGCAACTGCTCTGAGGACAATTAAACTCTATTTTCTATGTTTATTGTGGTGGACTTGGGACCATTTTGCTGGAGATTTAGCCTTAGGGCCTCGAGCAAGTCATTTGGCTCTTCTGTGCTTCAATTTGATTACCTGTAGAGTGGGAATTATAGTAATACCTATTCCATAGATGCTACTGTGAGGCATCAACAAATTTACACAGGTAAACAATGGAATATGTTATACAGCCTGGCTCCCAGGAAGGGCTATACACGCTTCGACCATTATTACGACCTTACCACTTGTGTTCAGGTGTTCGCACTGTCTTGCTGTCACCTCTACCCCCATAGGCCTGTGTCACATTCAGAATGGGACCAGCAGGCCAGCTGCACCTTTCTTTGCTAATGACTCACATTTATTAAACGCTCAGTATGTGTCAGGCGCTCCTCCAAGCAATAAATACACGTTAACTCATTTCGCCTGCCCAAACCCGTGAAGTGGTTACGAGCATTACCCGCAGCCTACAGACGAGGTTTAGCCGCTTCCCCAAGACCACACAGCGAATATGCCAACCGCCTGGCGCCAGAGCCCGCACACTCCATCCACGTGCTCCTGCCGGCCTCGGTTACTGAAGAAAGGAAGATCGGCCCAGAACGCACTGGTGCCCCCTTAGCCATCCCTCTCATGCCCTCGGGGGCTGGCCGTGCTTTCTGCTACCCCCTGCCCGCATTTCCATATCCGAAGTACGCTTCTTAGGAAGAGTTCATTATAAACGCAGCACTTCAGACCCGAAACGGACTGTGAAGACCACCTCCCTGTGGCGCTGAGTTACCTGTGGAGAAACTGAGACTAGAGAGGGGGGGACGCTTGCCGAGGTTCGCACAGTGGAAAGTCCTGGACCCCTGACTTCCGGGAACGGATGGATGTGTGGCAGATACCTGGGCTGCAGGGGAGTCCGCTCCGCCTTCCCGACTCAGGACGGCCTGCCCTCCCCAGGCCGCATCAGCCCAGGGACTGCCTGGGAGCAGACACTGACGAGAGCAGCCTTGTCCTCCGATGAGCCACTGCACCAGGCACACAGGAAGCTGGCGTCATCAGTCAGCACACCGGAGCCAGTGGTGACTCACTGGGCTCCCGACTTTCTGCATGGAGTGGGAGGGGAGCGAGTGACCCTCCAGCCATCCCTCACTGCCCACACTCTGCGGGATCTTCTCTGCTGCTCCCTGCCTGAGGATGGCTCGGCTCCTGGAATGGGGCACTCACCCCTCTCCAGAGGCTGGTCCGGGCCCCCGGCGGGGAGCTCTGAGTCTTCCCACCTCGTACTTCCAAGCCATCCTCTGCCTTGGAGAAGCCCGCACAGTGGGGGGGCAGCTCCTCGCCCTCTCTTTCCACGGAGCCACACAGCTGGGTCCCCCTCCTCCCCTCCTGAGGCTGTGGCCATCTGGGCCATCTCCTACTGGACCCTTCTGCCTGCCCAGCATCCCTCCCCATCACCCGGCAGTGCCACGCCTGGACATCACACAGAAGATGACCCAGGAGGACTGCACCGCTGGCCTCCGTTGCTCTCCCCACGCTCCTTTTATTGATAAAACCTGAGCAGCCCCCACCCCCAATTCCCCCTCTCCCTCCCAGTGCAGCGAGCCGGGGAGCAAAGGCTGAAAGATGAAACACTGCCCCCCCAGCCCCAGCTCACCTCTCGAAGGGAGGGAACTGCACTTCCGTCCGGGAAGGAAGGGGGTACCATCAGAACCCCTTACTCCTCAGTACGGTGGGTGGAGCTGATAAAGGGCAGGGCCCAGACACCAGGGGCGTCCTGACTACTGCGGGTTTAATCATTAATGCTGGTGCTCCACGTGGGTGTGCAAGCCTTCCCCTTTCGGAGCATGATTCCCAGGGTCGAGCACACAGCAGGTGACAGAAGCCAGGTCCCCAGAAGGGGCCCAGCTAGGATCTCGCCCAAGCCCTGCATTTCCCACTTGGGGCCCTCGGGCTGAGGGAAGGGAGGGCCGCGTCGCGCACACATGTGCACCCTGGTGGTGCTACCCCAGTTCACCGTGAGGGTGGGAGGCCCCAGGACCGGGAGACTTTCACACGCTCATGCTGCAAAGCCCCTCTACACTGGCTGGTCCAGGCACATCTGTCCTGGAGGGGTTCCAGGAGTTCTCTGGCAGGGAGCGCTCCCTGGACCAGGGAAGAGGACGAGGGGAAAGAGGGGAAATGAAGAAGTGGAGGATGAAAGAAGGGGGGAAAGAGCAGGGTGGGAAGGGCAGTGATGGAAGGCGGAGGGAGGGCTGGAGGGAGAAGGCAGAGCGGGAGGGAACAGGAAGCCAGGAGCAGACAGACAGTTGGCTGATGTTTCCTGAGCAGCTCCCAGGCAGGGGGTGTGGCTCGCGGAGAGGTGGCCTGAGAGCACCACTCCATCTGCACTGACCTCTATTAACCAGCAGTCCCTCCGAAGAACACAGGCAGAGCCCACGGTGAGGGCCCAGAAACCCCCGACGAGTGCCTGCTGGAGGTGGGTACAGACCCAGGTGCAGAGGGAGAATGGGAGAGGAGGCTCGGGGCTCGGTCGGTGAGCGCAAGTGCTGTGATGTCATTTTTTTTTTTTTTTTTTTTGCAGTCGTGAATGTGGTTTTCGGGTGTCCTTAGCATGGGAGCTTTACCACAGGGACAGGATGTGGGCCTGTCTGCGGCGGGGTGCTGATGCAGGCAGGAAGCCTCTGGTGGCACTGACCCATTAAACGGAGGGCCGCCGTGAGCGCCGGGCAGAGCGGAGGGCAGAGTCCAGGGCCCCCGGAGTGGCTTGGGCCCTCGGCCCTCGGCCCCGGCCTCCTCCAGCCTCAGGAATCACTTCTCTCACCTTCCGGCCCAGCGAGGGGCTGGCAGACCCCTGCTGCAGCTCACAACCAGCCCGTCACCCGTATTTTTTATAGCCGGTGAGCCAAGCAAGAATGATGGTTACATGTTTAAATGGTCAGAAAAAAAAAAAATTAAAAGACTCACTTTGTGACACGTGAAGTCTATACGGAATTCGAATCCCGGTGTCCTTAAGTAAAGCCGAGCGGAACACCGCCATGCCCGTGTTCCCGTGTCCCGTGTGGTGGCTTCCGCGCTACAACTGCAGGACTCAGCAGCTGCGGCAGTGTGTAGCTGGCAAAGCCTGAAACACTGACGATCTGGCCCTTGACAGAAACTTCGCCGGCCCTCGCTCTAGTCTCATGCGACACGTGCACTTTCTCTCCATTCGGTTCAACGTGCGCCTGGTCTTTCGTTAAGCGGGACTCTCGCGACCCTCCTTGGGCAAACGTCTGAGTCCCCGGTTGTGCCTCGATCTAGGGGAGGGTGTGTGTGGCAATGTCCGTTCGGCTTTCTGCTGCTGCGTGTTTTGCCCCAGCTCTCTGGCAGGTGCCATGAGACACCTATGTGCTCCCCCGGCTATGTGTCACTCCTCCTTTATGTGTCACTGCGGGGGCGGCTGTCACCATGTGCCTCTGACGGCATCCAGGGCTCAGTACAAACATGTCGCAGCTGATGCTGCCAGCCTGAATGTTGCCAGGCAGCTGGACCACTAGGCCCAGTCATTCAGACTCTGGACTCTGACTCCTCCGATCCGCGGTGGCCGAGGCTTCCTGGGCCTGTAGCCCTCCCCCAGGAGAAAGCCCTCCATGCGGCCCCTGCCTGGGGCACGGGACCTCTGCTCACATACCTCCATGACAAGAAATCCACGGTCACCCAGGCGCTGGCCCCGTGCTGGGTGGCCGCAGGGAAGCAAGGCCTTCAGGCACTGAGCGGAGCTCATGCTCCACACCTGGCACACCTGGGTTCTGCCCTCCGGCAGACAGCTCGAGGTGTCGCTACTTAACCAGTGCCCGCCCTAGGTCAATGAAATCTTCCTCCCTGGGAGGCCAGAGACTGAGACACTCCACCTGAGGCCACGTCCCCAGGAAGAAAGCCCCCTGGCCGCCTTAGCTCCTGCCTATCCTAGTCTCTTAGCTGCACATACCAATTTGTAAACATCCATTTTGTGTGTCTGTTTATTCAACTCAAATTGAGGGAGCGTCCCTAAGCAGGAGCATGGCAGAGAGGGTGGCGGCATGCAAAAGGATGGCTCCTGAACCTGAGACAGAACAGGCCCTTCAGGGAGCCTTTAGCCCGATTAATCCTTAGAATTCAGGAAACGGGCCTTTGAGAGGCTCTCCACAGACACCTGCCCTCGCAGGACACGGGGGCAAACAGACTCCGGGTCTTGTCCCAGACACAGCCCCAAGGATGAACTGCCCTTGGGGGAGCGAAGGGACTGGCCGGCTCCCTGGTCACCCCGCACACACTTGTTGATGGATCGGTTGGAAGATCCAGCCCAGGGCCTGTCCAGTGTGTCCTGTCTAATTCGTACGTTCTAATTTTGGCCTGCGTCCAGTCTGGCGCCTCCGCTTGCCCTCCCCAAGGTCAGTGGGGAACAGGAGCCCCAGATTCAGTTTGGAACTGTGGGCTCTGCCCACCCAACTCCACCTGTACTCAGCAGCAAACCCAGATTGAGGCATCCTGGAAAGATCCGAATGCTGCTGCTACCCGCCCCACCCCGCAAGTCCGAAACATAGTTTTCCACCCTCTTCTGAATCCTACAGCCGCTCTGAAGACTCTAGCCTGACCTCCAGGATGCTCGTCTGTCTCTGCCCAACAGCAGCCCCGAGGAGAGCTGCCCTCCACCGACTGCGAGTAGCCCCGTCCCCATGGCCGGCTGCCCCCCTCCCCTGCCACGCACACAGGGCTGCTCACCAGAAAAGCCAGATGTTTGTCTGTGTTTTGGGGGGTAGGCAGTTGGAGGGGGTGGCTTCGTGGACACGGGGGAGGCTGGGAACTGACGCACTTACGCTAAAAGCACAGAAATGCACCACCTCCCCCAGCGTTTACAAAGCGGGCCTGAGCTCCGACGAGGATGAGGCTCCACTCCCCAGCTCCACGTGAAATACAGTCGGTGGCTTGTGGCCGGGCTCCCTCCTCAGCGTCCAGCTCTATCCACTGGCGCCCTGGCCCCTTTTGACTCCTCAACGCGCCAAGGTCCCGCCAGGATGTGGCCCCCGCCCGCTCCTGCTGCAGGAACCTGTGCCTTTAAGGCGGCCAGTAGGGTCTGGGGTGGGGGGGGTGGGGTCACGACAGTCCCCGAGGCAGGTGTCCTCTCCCACAGGCCCCCGAAGAACGTTTCTTCACGGGACCCCCAGAGCTATTCCAACCCCACCCCCTCCACGTCGCGGGGATCCGAGAGAGAAGAGGTTCCTTGGAACGATCCCGAATGTGTCACCATAGGGGGGCGTTGTATGCTGCCCCGACACCATCCTCTACTGAACACATCGCTTGCTCACCCTGCAAACCCCCCGAGGACTGCGGTGTCCGGCCCCCGGGGACCCTGGAGCGTTCCTTGCCAGCCAGTTCGCGTAGGTGCGTCGGTCCGCCCTGGGAGTGGGGAGACGGGTCCCTCCGGGTCGCTGAGGGTCCGCCGCAGCGCCTTCCCGGCCCTGGTCCCCCCTCCGGCACCGGAAGGGGCGCGAGGTGGCTAGGCCGACCCCACCCCCCGGGGGCTGCAGGGACCGGTCGCCTCCGACATCTGCGGGGGAGGGACGTCAGCGTGTCGCGCAGGAAGCGAGCAGCGGCGAAGGGGTTTCATTTCGGACCCGCAGGGCTGGCCCCGCGCCGCCCTGGCCCCCTGGCCCGTGCGGAGCCCGCCAAGCGGGAGGAGGGGGTCCGCAGTCGCCCAGCAGCGAAGGTTCTGGAGTCTGGAGACAGGGGACCGAGCGCGGAGGGGCAGGGGCGGCCCTTACCTGCTCCCGGCGGGGCCTCGTCGCGGGGCTGCGCGCTGCGGGCCCGCCTGGGGCAGACGCGGCGCGGGGTGCGCTCCCCGCGCCGCCCGCGGGTGCGGAGCGTGTGCGCCCAGGGGCGCGCGCCGAGCTCGGGTCTCGCGGCCGTGTGTCCGCCGGCGGCCGCCGCCGGGGGTCCCTGCGCCGCGGCGCGTGCGTGTGCGCACACAGGGACCGCGTCCGCCTGCAGCCGCCGCTGTCAGTCGCCACCCGAGGCCGAAGCGCGGCGTCCCCCGCCGGCCCGCGCCCGCCCCGGGCCCCGCGCCCGCCCAGCCGCTCTGCCCTGCGGGAGAGGCGCCGCCTCCACCGCGAAGCCAGGCCCCGGGCGGGGGGCGGGAGGCGGGCGGCGGACCACCACCTCCCCCCGCGCGCTTCGCAGGCTCGGGGGTGGGGTGCAGGCCAATGGGCGTCCGGGGGAGGGGTTAGGCCGGGTGGAGGGGGTGGGGGGCGGTGGTAGTGGGGAGCTGGACCCCACCCGCCGGTTTCGCTCCACCCGGAGGCAGACTCCAGCAGGAGCCGCGGCAGGGACCAGGGGGGTGAGGATGCGGAGGCGAGAACCCCCGCTCGGTCTCACTCACGGCTTCTGAGGCTCAGTCGGGCCTTCCCCGGGGCTCACCACCCTCTTTTCCATCATCCCCAGGTTACCCAGAGCGAGAAAGCCCTTTCTCCCTCTCACATCCTCACGTTTCTGTCAGCCTGTTCCTCCTCCTCCAGGAAGCCTTCCTTACCTCACTCTCCTTGGGTCTTCTTCACCCCCACATCGGGAAGATCAGCTAGCTTGGGAGTGCTTGCCTGGATGCCTTCAAGTGTGATCTGTTAGAGAACACCTCTGTGGCAAGAAAAGGGGTGGGGGTCATACAGAGGAGCCTACAGGAATTTAAAATGACTGCTCCAGAGTCAGACTGCCTGGATTCCAGCCTCCGCTGCTCCAGGACCAGCTCTGTGAGCCCGGGCAGGTGACTTGACCTCTCTGAGCCTCATCTTCTTCACCAGTCTTGACAGCATTAAAGAAGAAGGGTACACACAACCTATGTAGATTTTCATCAATTTTATTTCTTCATTGGTGAATAAATTTCTATTGCTACTGTTATTATGGTCCTGCTGAACCTCCTTCTAGTATAGATGGGGAAACTGAGGCTTAATGAGGGGAATCAACTAGGTCGAGGTCACGCAACCCGTCAGTGGTGGAACCAAGCCTGAGAACTCACCCCAGGCAAAGCACTTCCGTCTGACCCCTCCCCCATCCCATGGCGGCCACCTGCCCCTGCTCTGTTTCCGGTCACTACCCCAGGCAGCAACATCCCAAGAGCTCCCCCCACACCCTCCTCTATCTTTTTGCAACCAGGCTCTGTCCTCCCCCACTCAGGTCAGTTATTGTCCAGCCTCTCCGTGGGCTGAAGTCTTGGCTGTGGGCACCTTACTGAGGAAGCCTCAAGGAAGAGGAAGGATGAGAAGCAGACTTGAGCCTTTCCTTGGAGATTTCAGTTTAACTAAGGAGAAGAGCACTGGAAGGTAGAGCAGGGGCCCATAAGGAAAAGTTAAAGGACGTATCTGAGGCCCCAGAAAGGCGTGAGCAGTTTCCCAGGCCCACATGGCAAGTCGATGGTTTCCTTCTACTGCACAGTGAACATTGGCCCCGCTGGTACCCCACGCTGCTGAGCCGCATGATTCGCATTCCTCTCAGTCCAGGAAAACTTCCCGGAGGAGGAGAACATCAGTCCTTCTCTGTATCAAAAAAGCAGTGAGACCCCTCTAGGGAGAGGGGGGCCAGGTGTCATGCCAGAGTCAGACGGACAGACAGGACTTCCCTCTGGACCTGGCTACACCCCCTCCTAGCTTGTCGCCCCAGCCCCTAGGAGCCCGCTTTCTTCATCCGCCTCCAGCCAGGGTTGTGAAGATCAAATGAGATGCTGTGTGTGAAAGTGCTCTGTAAACTGTGAAATGTCATTAGAGGGGAGGAAAGGCTGTCAGGAGTCTCGCCTCAACAACAGGAGGGGAGCATGGAACGAGGGATGTGGGGAACCCAGGAGCGTAAGGACGGGTGGAGATCAGAGTCACTAACTGCAGGCCAGTTCATTCTGGAAATGTCTGCGAGGAGGCCTGTCCCCTGGGCTCTGGGGGTCTACATTCAGTTCCAGGTTTATTCCACACTCTGAATTCTCCAGGGCGCACTCTGGGTTCTGGGTCCCCTGCTCGCTGTTCTGCGTCCCCAGATGTCTGCCATGGTGTGGGCGGTGAGCAGGCCGGCATGGTGCACGACTTCAGCACACCGTCCTCTCTGCCTGGGCAACAGCCGGCCACGGGAGAAGTCCAGCCATGCTCTGCTCCCACTCCCTTCACCCTTCATGGGCCCTGGCGGGAAGGTGAGCTCCAAGCTGGCCGCAGCTCAGGAACAGTCAGGGCCCCAGGTGCCACTGTGCAATTCGTGCCCCACACAAGGGGGACTTGGCCGAGGGGCGAGTGGGGTTAGAAATCCAGCTCCTGCTCTGTCCACTGCCAGGCGTGCAGCCCGCCCAAAAGGAGCCCTGTTTATAGTCGGTCCTGGGGGGCGAGGGGGTGCTACCTGGGCTAGAGGTCCTTGTGGATCCATCTAATCTGAGCCCATCTCGTAGTGTCGGTCCGGGACGGCACGGAAGTGAACATCAGAGCTGGGATTCAGGGCCTTGTCTAGCCTCATTCTCTGTGGGGAAAAAAAAAAAAAAAAATGCCTGAGCGCAGAGGGGGCCACAGGGCTAGACCGAGGACATGTGGGTAACTTATCTCTCTCATTGGGAACTGAGGCCTGTGTCTAGGGGCCCAGCTTAGCAGGTTCCACCTGGTCAGCCGCCCCATCGTGCTGGAGGCCCACGCTGAGCTTTCGTGCCCTGGACTGTTTGTTCTCTGGACCGTCCTCTGCCCGTTCGGCAGGAGCTACGCCAAGTCTGTTCCCCGAGACTGGGCCTCCCCAAGGACAGGGCCAGAGCCTCCCTCATCCTCCAAGCCAGCCCATCCATTCTCACCCTGCCCACCTGGCTTCAGGAAGACGAGAGGCCGAAGATGCCACCTTTGGGAATGGTCTTCTCCCAGAAGACCCATTGCGTTGCCTTCTGTCCCCTGGGAGAGAGGCTGGGGCTTTTCTCAACAGCTTTCCCTTCCCTGAGGTGCGCACTGCCTCAGATCCCTTCCACGAGCCAGCCAGCCAGGCGGGCAGCAGCTAAAAAAAAAAAAAGATGAGTTTTAATTCAATTTTCCGAGACGCGGCTGAGGGAGATGGATGCCA
Source organism: Rousettus aegyptiacus (assembly GCF_014176215.1). Classification (NCBI taxonomy): domain Eukaryota; kingdom Metazoa; phylum Chordata; class Mammalia; order Chiroptera; family Pteropodidae; genus Rousettus; species Rousettus aegyptiacus. Next base: position 37,836,305 of record NW_023416288.1, on the reverse strand, counting down.
GGCTGCCCTACCCAGCATTCATCTCTCCTGAGCAGCAGGTCCCTCTGCGAGTCGCGGCGCCCCCGGACCCTACCCCACCCAGACCTTATGGGGATCCAGCAAGGAGAACAACAGCACATTCCAGAACACCTGGGGGTTTTACTGCAAATAGGTGGCATTTGTGGGACAATCCCCTTGCCTTGGCCCATTGCTTCTCAAACCTTCTGGTGCTGCAGAATCCCTGGGGAGCTTTAAAAATATAGTCATGCCTGGACCGCCTCACCCAAGATCATTAGACAATGGGTCTGTGGTGACGCCTGAGCCAAAGTATTTTCTAAAGCTCCCCTGGGAATTGAAATGTATAGCCAAGGGTCAGAACCACTGCTGCAGGCCTTCTGCTAAATGCTTTGCACGTAAGTGTCCCAAGGCGGCATGCTCAGATGTCCACGACCCGTTTGCGGAGTGCTGAGATACTGTCCCTCAGCCCCCTGGGTAGCCATAAGCAGCTTGCTCCATTTCCCCCAGGAACTGTATTAGTGTTTGTATCTTGCTTTCTCCAGGGCATGAAAAAGGATGAGGAGTAACTGCCTTGTGTGCATTAGCCCATGTAATTCACATCTGGGGAATGTCATGGCTTGGAAGGCCGGGCTGTGCGGAATGTGTTTCTTCCTATGGAGGAGCAGAATGCTGATCCTGGGTTACTTCTCACTCAAGCCAGTGGGAGCCGGAGGCCTAGACCGCGCAGCTCTGGGGAATGTCTGATCACCTCTGGCCTCGGTGCCGGAGTTAGACAGCTGAGGAGACTCCGAGGGGCCCCAGGGGCCTCAGGGAGTGACCACCGGAGGCCTGCAGACGCAACAGGGCGCTGATCGGGACGATTTAAACCCCGAGCCCCCCGAAGCTGTGTGAGCCATGCCCATTGCCCCATAAAGGTCCTCTTTCCCTGGTCCTCAGACGGCAGGGACATTCCAGGTGGCAGAGCCTGGGCTCCCCCGGAAGAACACCCGTTCCAGAAGCAGCTACGGCAGGTCGGATGCACCGTCATCCAGGAGGTGGCATCCTCATCAGATGACTGGGCCATCTCAAGCCTTGTCAGTTACCCCGTGGACACTGGGCCTCCAGACCCCAGGGATTCCCTGAGGAAGCAAGGCAGTAATAAGTGTGAGACTGCCCAGATCTGGGCTTTTCAAGCTGTGTTCCGGGAGATCTAGAAATCCGTGCAGCTGCCTTGCCAGAAGCCCAGAGTACAGGAGGAAGGGAGACCCGCCTTCAGGGATCCAGGGAGCTGCCCCGCCCCCGCCCTCCCACAGGACGTGACAGCGGATAAGGGAGAGCAAGGGGAAGACCATCCAGAGTAGGGGAGACGGGACCAAGGGACCAGGGATTTAGAACCCTAAATGCTAAGTGCCCACATGCCCCATTTCACAGATGAAGTAAACAAGGCTCAGAGAACAGAAACAATTGGCTCAGGGTGGCCAGGCTAACTGCGACATACCAGGCCTCTTGGCTTTTGTGTCCTTCGCTCTCTGCCCTGAACCAAGATCACTCCTAGAAGGCGAGACACTTCCAGGGAGCTGAACGGAATGGGCGTATTGGAAACGGGGTGGCAAAAAAAAGTAATCCCTTGAAGGGAGAGAAGAGCCAAGTGCCTCGACCTCCTTACCTATGCGCATGAACACGCAGGTGCTGCCCTGCGTCCAGATCAGCACGCGCCCAAAGGCGCACACTGATCGCTGCGCGCGAGCACACGCTGATGCACAAATGTGCGTTTCCGTCAATCCGCGTGCCCGGAGGCGCGTTCCCATAGGGTCCAAGCACGCGCACGTGCACACACAAGGGCGCCATCCGCAGCTCTGTAGTACGAAACCACATCTCTAGCAAGACAGAGATGGTTTCTCTCCTGCGGCATTGCACGGAGGCAGGGGCCTTTTCCTGCGGAGGCAAAGCTTCACGGCTGTCAGGCAGCTCTCATCAGACAGTGACACTTACTCACCGTGCGCGGTCCCCTCCCCAGGGACTCAGCTGTTTACCCGAGGGAGCTGGACACCCTGCTTGAAGGGGAATGTGCTATTTCTCATCTTGAACCTGTCTCTATCCACAGGGCTCTTCTCTCTCCTCAACTCTTCTCCGTCTTGGGCACACTGTGGACCCAGAGTGCAAGCTTCTGCTACAGAAAAGACCCCCCCTGGGCATCCTACAAATGGGCCACATCGTGTGTGTTCAAGGGCCACGACGCACGTGCCTTGCTCTCTGGCTGTTAGGGGCTTGTCCGCTGCCCTCGATCTGGCCCCAGCTCCCGTTGGGGGTGGGCGCCTGTGCCTCCTCTGCCTGCCTCCCCCTCCTCCTTGTGGGTCCCACAGTCGAGGCCAGGTGTCACTTGCTGATGCTCCAGTTTCCTCAGAGCCTGACTTATCTGCCTTGAAAATAACAGTGTGCCTGGCTCCAAGTCCTGACTTTAACGTGGGCCACCGCCAACACGGAGGTGTGGAAATTACAGGTAATTCATGTGGGAAGAGGCAGAAATCAAGAGGCACGGGTACAGCAGTTCCCAGCAAAGCATCTCAGGATAATGGGGGGCCTGTGACAAGCCGAGCCTTGACTCGGTGTCGTGCAAACGATGCTGATAATTATATTAAAAGTAGGGCAAATAGACTGTTCTTTGACGACCAACTTTGGGACTAGGCTGGCAGCTGATGAAACAATCCTTTGCCATGGGTGATAGGACAAAGTCTACGAGGAATTCACCGGGGTACAGGGCGGGGTGGGGGGGAGACTCTAGTCCCTGAGCTGGGGCTGGGAAGGTAGTTGGAGCCAGCGGGATGGGCTGGACCTGAGCCCTTGCACACACCGGGGGCAGGGTTTGTATATTAGTATCTATCGCTCTCTGACAAGTTACCACAAACTCAGCAGCTTGAAACACATAGATTGATTATCTCACAGTTTCCCTGAAGCAAGAGTACAGGTCGGGTCCCCTGCTCAGAGTGTCACAAGACTGCAATCATAGTGTCAGCGGAGCCCGGGGGCTCGTCCAAGGCTCAGGGTCTTTGCCCAGCATTGTCACAGAGCCTGTTCCTCATGGTCATGGGGCTGGGGCCCTCAGCTCTCCCCTGCACGGACTTCTTCACGTCCACCAGAAGGGAGACCGCTCGCTGCCTCTCCCTTTGACCTCTAGCCCCTCTTTTAAAAGGCTCCCCTGATGAGCTCGAGCCCTCTCAGCCCTCCCCCTTTGCCACATAACTGGCCTAACCAGAAAAGTAAAATCCCACTACATGTGTGGGTCCCGGCTGCATTCAGGAGGAGGGGTTTGTATGGGCTTGTGCACCGAGGGGCGGGAACCACAGGGCCCTGCAATGCTGTCACCTAGGGACTAGAAGATGAGGGGCAGGGCGGGGACAACCCGGTGACCAAAGCTTCCTGAGGTCAGAGCCTGCGTTGGTCTTGTTCGTCCCCAGTGCTTGGCATAAAACTCAGGAAATAGTGATGGATTGATTGATTGATTGATTGATTGATGATTGAATAAGTGAGTCGCCGGCCCCTACCTCCATTGTATGGGTGGGAAAGTCCAGCGTCAAGCCATCCAAGGCCACAGAAGACACAGCTGAAACTGATAACGTTTGCTGAACCGTTTGCTGAACACCGACTCTCTGCCGGGCATCACGCCGGACTGTCTAACCAGCTCCAAGAAGCATCAAAAAGCTGCACGATTAGAGATCACGGTCACCCAACGCGTACAGATGAAGAAAGAGACCAAGCTTCAGGCGGGTGAAGCACCCTGTTTCCAAGAGCGTTGCCAGCGCTGCCACAACGCCAGGACTCACGAGCCCCCTCGGCTTTGGTCTCGATGTCCTCGGTGCCTTCTTTCCTATGCTGAGCTGCCCCTGTCTGCAGGCCGAACGGACCACGAGCAGCATCAGGAGGCCAGGCGTGCGGGACGGTCAAGGCCACTTGGCCACCTTCCCGTGTGCCGCTGCCCGCCACTCTCCCCGCTCCATCCCGGGGGGATTAAGTCATCACTCTGCTTCGCACCGGGCCTGACAAGTGGGGAGCTGTCTCTAATTACTCATAATTAGCCAGTCTGATTGATCCTGTCACAAGGGGACTGTTTCTTTCCGTTCTTTCCTTTGTGTTCTGAAGACACTTTTGTGCAAAGAAGGGGAGCTGTCTATGTGACCAGAAAGGAGAGGACACAGGCGAATCTGACCAGGGCGGGCGAAGGGGGTCTTTGATGACTGCAGAGTCGAGCATCTCTGTGAGCCTGACCCCTCCCACCAGATTCGTGGGGAAGGCTTTTTCGAGCCACAGAGAACGCGGGTACCCCATGATGGAAGCCAGGCCTGCCTCGCTCTCCGGGGGGGTGTCCTTCCCCAGGCATGCATACGCATCGCCCCTCACCTCCCTAGGTCTCTGGTCAAATGTCCCTGCCCTCCCTGTGTGATAGCCCCCCACCCCCCGCCCCCATCACTCTCCGCCCCCTCCCCCTGCAGGACAGCACAGAAGCGAAGGGCAGATTTCAGAGCCAGACTGCTGGGTTCAAATCCTGTCTCCGCCGCCGTTTAACCTTCTGTGTCTCAGTTCTCTCGTCTATAAAATGGGACTAAACGGTAGCATCTGATTTTTAATATTATAAAATTTCGATCAGTCAATACATGTTAACGCCTTGGAGCAGTGTTTAGCTCAGAGGAAGCACAATAAAGTATGAATCGTTCCTTCGTTCGCTGTTTTTCTTTACAGCGCCGGTCACTCTCTGACGCGCTGCACACTTTCTGTCCGTTTCTTTAGCGCTGGTCTCCCCTAAGAGGATGGATGCTACTCGAGGTCAGGGTCGGTCTTTACTCTTTGCTCTATTTCCAGCACCTCCGGGGGGTTGGACAGTGTCGAATCAATCAGCGAACCCCACTTTCCCTTTCCCAAGGAGGCCGTTTCCTTTCGCTCTGCACCTTTCAGAAGTTCGGATTTAAGAACGCAAAAATGCGACTTCTGTGCCCTCACCATTTTCTAGCCTCTGTCAGCCTGATTCGTGACAACAGACTTCATTTCTGGAACCACAGACCCTTCTGTGATAGAATGATCAAATTCCAGAATACGATTAAATGGTCTGAGACCCGTATCATAAACTCCTGGAATTTTAGAGTTCATGGATTCCTCGGATGGACTCCAGGACTCACAGAATTCCAAAAGGGGGTTCTGGAATCCCCTGACATTCGGGAATCTCAGAATGTAACCTGAGAATTGCCGGTAAGACCTAGGAATCTTGGAAGGGAGGCGCGAACTTCAGAAGAGTTTTGGAATCGGGGTCATTGGGAGAATCTGGTGAGAGCAGCTGGCTTTGCTTCACTGGCTTCCTCGCAGCGATAAAACACAAGTGCCAGTGCTCGCGGCCGAGGGACAGGGAGAGCGGCTAGGACAGCGGTGGGAAAGGGCTCCCAGTGAGGGTTGCTAGGCACTGGACTGGCTGAGACAATGAGCTTGGCTGGGTAAGTATTGCTGAGAGCTGCATCCTAATCAGGATGCAGGGAGAGGTAGGGAGGGAGGGCTTCGGGGTGGCATGTAAGGGGGCGGGCATGGCCGGCCCTAATCCCATTACAGCTAGCCATCCAGCTGCCAGGGCTGGCTGGGCACCAGGCCTGGCAGTGGCTTCTCCTCCAACTGCAAGCTCAGGCTGCAGAGGGCTTTGAATTTAGAAGGTCATCCATCCATCTTGTTCTGAGCAAGAGTATGGCTGTATCTTGAGCCCCGGGGCACTAAGGGCTAAAAGGAGGATGGTGGCAAGGGAGCTAGAGGATGCAGGAGTCCATCAGGGAAATGGATTGGCTCAGGGTAAAATGGTGGTACTTCGTAAGAAATTTTGGATATAAAATGTAGGTTCAGTTAATGGACACCTGACACTACTTCTACCCCGAGAACTGATTCAACCCAGGTTAGCGCTTCGACCCACGGGACGCCGAACCCTGACCTTGTCTCAAATTAGCCTCTAAACTCAGTGTCAGAGGAAGACCCTGCCCCGGTCACACACTGACCTCTAACCTCTACCCTTAACCCGAGACCAACCCCTGATCTCATCAACAGAGTCTTCCAAATGATGCTTAATAAGCCCTTCCAGCTCTGAAAATAGGACTCGTTTCGAAGAATCCAAATCCAAAAGACCAGTAGGCTTCCTCACAATGGTAGAACAGAGAGCCCCCCGAGACATGCTGGCTTTTGGAAAGTCGCATCTACAGACCTAGCCGAACTCTGCCCTCGAGCCCAGAGCCAGCTGGCTCCCCTGCTCACTGGCATGAGGAGGGTCTTCCGTCCAGAAGCAGCTCTGCTCCACCCTGAGCTCTTTCTAAGGTGAGAAGGAGGTCAGGGGTTCACCTGACCCAGAGTCAAGATGCTGTTGGAAATGGAGGTGCTGACTCTGGTGAGAGAGTCAGGTGAGCGACTGTGAAAGTGGCCTTACCGGTGTTGGAGCTGGAGACAGCTGTGGGGATGTTGACCTTGACCCTAATGGTTTTGACACATGAAGATGCTGATACCGATGGACACCCATCGGCCTGGCCGTGGCCGCATACCCCATGACATCTGCCGGCCCTTTTTCTCTTCTCTCGACTTCGCTCTTTTCTCCTTTCTGTTTCTGCTGCCCATTGCCTCGGTTTCACCCTGGCTGGTCTTAGTGTCTCGGAACAGGTCATTGTTTTTCCCTAACAAGCCTGGAGCTTTTGGAGGAAGAACTCTGTAACGATCCAAATCACAAATAAGTCTGAGTCTGCGTGTGTCCCCTACTTCTCCCCTCAGCAACTCTAAGGCGGAGGGACCCCTGCCTCCTCCCCACAAACATGGCTACACGGCAGAGCTGGAAGAGCCCCCCTTAGTCATTTAACATGTCTGACACATGTCGCTCCTGCTCACCCCTACAAAGGTCAAGGGAAACCCGTCTGGAAAGGACGGATGGATCCCCAGACCGTTCAGAGCTGCAGTCACCTAGGTGGAGAAGGGGGAAACCGTGGCTCATATTCTGGGTGCCGTGCCAACTGCACTACAGGGGGCGGTGTGGCCCGTATGACCACAGGATGTGAGGGTCGCAGACTCCCTCGGCAGTCTCCCTGGTTCTGTGCCTCACCCAAATCTCTCCACCATGACTCATTCTCTTTGGGTAAAAAGTGAGAATACGCAGTACGGAGAGCTTTCGTGGGACAGTGAGAGATCTGCGTTCTACCTGCACAATACTGCTTCCAACTGATACATCTGCCACAGAGCCTCGCACTCATTTTTCTAGGTGGGAGTTTTGGCTAGGTTACTTCTTCTTTATTGCCAGGCTGTCCTTTGCGATACAAACCAGTTAGCATCCTTAGCTCAGTCTACAGAACTCAATGCCAGTGGCATTGCCCACGTGTCGTGACATTAAAAATGCTCCCATTCATTTGCAGCACGGCCCATACTCTACCCACTCGAGAACTATTTGGAAAGATGGCCCGTGCAAGACTTGCAAAGGGAATGGCTTGTTTATCCAACCTCTAGGCTATGTGAAGGAAGATAAGAGTTTAAATGAAAACTACTCAGGCTGCATTTTGAGGGGGCTCCCAAGGAAAGGCAGGTAGGAAAGGGTGAAGGAAACAGTTGGAGAGCTTGGCGATTCTCCCTGAAATTGGGCAGCGCAGAGACTGACAGCTGCCTGCACGGAGACATCAGTCCCAGTGTGAGATGTGGGAAGAACTACACCAAGAGTCTGTTCATTCATGGAGGGTGCAGAGCCAGGGAGGAGTTTAAAGCAAGGGGTGTGAAACAGAATCTTTTAGGCAGCAGGACGGACTATGTTTTGGAGGTAGTCGGACCAGTTAGAAACCCACAGCTTGAAAGACAGATGAGGAAGGGCTAAACTGAACCAAGGCAGCGGCAACAGACAGGAAAGGACGTGGCTGGGGCTGAGAAGGAAATAAGATAAATGAGTCCGAGAGCAATACCCATAAGAGGAATTTCGTGTTGCTATTGTTCGATGGAGAGGGCATGTATTGAGAGCCATTATCGGTCATTCACACTTTAGCATGAATTAGTTGATTCACACATGGAACAGCTGAAAATCAGTAAAAGCAGGATTCTGAAGAAACTGGTGGGGGAAATGAGAATCGAGGTGGGAACTAATCTGAACACCTGCCAGGAAGAAATGACGCAGACAGAAGAGGTCAGAACAATGTCAGACAGACTGGAAGTCTGCAGATTTGAGTTTGGATCTCTGTCCTGTTCATAACCTACCAGCCCCAGCCAAAATACAGCCAGCTCGTCAGCTTTCTGCCTTCTTAAAATTAGTTTTTTCTCTTCACAGGGAAACTTGATTGGTCATAACGGGTAGAAAAGGGGAAGCACGAGAAACAGGTGGGGAGAATTAGTGCAGCTAAGAAGTGTTATCGTCACCCAAATCCCGTTCGTGGACCTCGATTTCCCCACGTATTCAATGGAGTGACAACAGTTGCCTCACTATTACAAGGAGCTAGTCCCACACCTCGGAGTGTTTTTAAGCTAAGGAGTTAAGCAAAGTCTTGTTTTCTTTTTGCCACCCAGCAGCTGTCATCTTGTTTTTTTTAACTTTTTGGTGCCTCGGTTTTCCCAGCTCTAAAATGCGAAGAATGATGCCGCATGCGGTTGTTGCAGAGATGAAATGCGTTTAAATAGATAGCGCCTGGAATGATGTCTGGCATGAGAGAGTACGCTGTAAACAGTAGCGTTCTCACTCTGCTGCTGCCGCCACCATCATCATGGACCCGCATGGGTCCTGGCGCTCAGCAGACGGTCCACATGCGTTTGCCGGACTAGACTGCTCCTAAGTGTGGCACGCGGTGGGCGAGCTCGGATTCCAGGCCTCCTGTGTGCACTGTGCCTGCTACTCGGAACCTCAGCTTCCCTGACAATCCAAAAGGCTCTGAAGAGGCCCTTTCAGGAACAGAACTCGGTAAGGAGAACTGGGGAGTTCTTCTGGTACCTCCTTCCCAACTCCTCCCTCTCCAAAGGCAGACACATTGCCAGGATGCCCCTCTCCAGCAACAGCTGCCCTTCTAATGGACTTGACTCATGATGACCTGGGGTCGGATCCTGCTTCAGTCTGCAGGCCCCTCCCAGCACCCCGTCTCCACAAACCGCACCACGTGCGTCTCCTTGGTGAGCCAGAAACCTGAGAGTTATTCTTTGCACTTCTCCATCCCTTACGACTCGCCTGGGCAACCAGCATTTATTGAGGACCCCCTGTGGCCAGGCATTGGGGTGGCAATGGTCCCTGACCTCCTGGGGCTCACAGTCAGATGAGACACACAGAAGTTAAGCAACGATCACACAAATGACATAATGCAACTTGTGATATTGAAAGAAAAGATCAGGGCGGCATACGCCTGTGTCACGACTGGCCCGATTTCACCCAAGAGAAACAGTTTCTCTTAGATCTGAAGGACAAGGGGAGGGGGGGGCTGGACGTGTGTGGGTGGGGTGGGGTGGGGGTGGGGCATACTGCAGCAGACAAAGCAACAAGAGCAAAGGCTATGAACAGAGATGGAGCTACCCGGGCTCGACCCACCAGACGAATATGGCCGGAGAACAGGCAGCAAGGGACGGAGGTTTGATGTGAGGCCAGAAGGCCAGGTCGGACGGGGTGGTGAGGATCTTGGGGGCCCATAAGGCCCTGGAGCTTTGTCCTAAAGGTGGTGGGAAACTGCTAAACAGATGATCAGGTCTCGTTTGCATGTAAATAATATCACTTGAGATGCAAAGGAGAAATTATCGGGCCTGGAGCAGGTAGGGAGACCAACTAGAGGCTGTTGCAGGAGATGAGGTAGGAGATTCTGGTTTGGGGGAAGGGAATGGTGGAAGTAGAGGGAAGTGGGCAAACTGGAGGCCCCTGAGGAGAGGAAATCAGTTGGACTACATTTCCCGTCTTCCCGTGCAGCCAGGTGTGAGCCCGTGACTAGATTCAGAAGGGATGTGAATACCTAGCTCATGCCACTAGGGAAGCGCACGACCTCTCTGCACCTTCCCTGGAAGAGAACCGGCTGGAACGGGGACGAGATGGTGGGAACTGGAACAACCATCCTCAATGAAGAGAGGGCAGCTGCTTACACGGGAGAGCAAAGGCCCACCCTCGGGAGGGAGCCTGCGGCTACGGAGCCGCTGCGCCAGCCCCCAGCGGCCAATGCCGATGGGAACTTTCAGGCGGGAGAGCGGTAAACTTCTATGTTATCTAGTTACTGCTGTTTTGAGTTTCTGTGACAACTGCTTAGTCAAATCTTGATAGATTGAAGAGAATTAGATACGGAGAATAGAGACTAGAGAGGCAGAGACTAGAGAGGCAGGGCTGCCCGCAGGCCTCTGTTTTACACCACCGGATGGTGGTGGTCAAGTTCCCTCAGACAGGGAGCCCGAGGGGGAGACGCAGCCTTCAAGGTAGAGTGAGGTGGGGGTGGCTCAGACCATGAGCTTGACTCGGGCAAGCTGAGTGTGAGGTGCCTTAAGAGGAAACAGGAAGAGATGTCCAGGGAGCAGGTAAGGAGCTTAGAAGAGGGATGGTGTTGGAAGAAAGCATCATCAGAGGATGAATCAGTTCTTGACCCTGACCACACAAGAGCATTTAAAGAATTCCGATACCTGGGTCCACGCCCAGAGATGCTGATCTGTCAGGTCTGGGGCGGGGCCTGGCGTCGGCATTCCTCCTAGCTCCCCGAGTGATTCTCACTCTCACGTGCAGCCGGGGACGGGGAACCACTGGTGTGGATGGTAGTGACTGAAACCGCAGGGCTGGACGGCAGCCGAGGGACGGAGTATGGAGTGAGAAAAGGATCGATTGGCAGGTCACATCGACCGCGGTCGGTCCCTCTCACACTTCCTGGGCCCTGCTGGGGAATGAGAACCAGCAGATAACACACAGCAACTGCCCAGCCACCCCTGTCACCGTCCGCATAGGGAATGCGGGGAGCCGAACTGGACACACTCAGCCGTCCTCTCAGTTGTACTGGGGCTCTGGAGTGACAAAACTGGTTCTTCTTTCTCCCTCCCGCCCCCCACTCCCCCTTCCCCCCACCCCCATCCTTTCCTCCCTCCTTCCTGGGACCACCTGTCTGCCACTCAGGTTGCTGCTCTGGCCTTCGCAGCAGCCAACCTGCTAGGGAGGGGGCTTCATCTGCCCTCCTGGGAGGGAGCCCTGGCCAAGGCCACTCCACGAGGATGTCACTGCAGCCAGGGGCCCTGCCCCCCGGTGCCAGGCCAGGCTGCCCTGTGAGCACACACCCGTGCGAGTCCTCGGGGCACCGACCACCTTGCTTCTCTCCAGCCATGTTGTTTTCCTGGGCCTCAGCTTGCCCATCTGGTAGACAGAATGGCTGTATTCCAGCGGTCCCCAACCTTTTGGCACCAGGGACTGGGGCTTCTATGAGAATCTGATGCCTGAGGGTCTGAGGCAGAGCTGAGGCGGTGATGCTGGCGCTGGGGAGCGGCTGCAGACACAGATGAAGTTTCGCTGCCCACCCACCGCTCACCTCCTGCTGTGCGGCCCGGTTCCTAACAGGCCACAGACCGGTACTGGTCCGCACCTGGAAGTTGACCCCTGCTATATTCAACCCTACCAAGACAGTAGTACACTCTGAGTGAGCCTCAAAGTGCTCAGTGAAATGAAAAGAATGCACGGAGCACTTCTCCTCTGCTCTCCCTCTGCTGTTCTTCATGTCAGGTGAGGGGAAGGGCCAGGGAGGGGGGCAGAGAGATGCAGGGCTCCCAGGAATCCCATCTGCTCTTGGATGCTTATAGAGGGACACGCTGAACACGAGTGAGAGCCCAAACGGAAAACGCCCATAGCATTCGAGCCGGGAGGCACCCACGGCTCACGAGGGCGGAGGCCAGTGGGGACGGACGGACGGACGGACGGACGGCGTACAGCCAGGCCCCCCGGGGGGTCGCCCCAGCCCCAGCATCTCTTCACAGCAAACACTTCCATCCGGCAGCCGATCCCCACAGCGCACGGCCCGCGTCTGCTCTGGGAGGCCAAGGCGGCAGGCTCCGAGGGTCGGCCAGACCCGCGGTGCCACGCTCCACGTGACACCGGGCGAGTCGCCCAGTGCTTTCGGCTCTGAGCCTGTGTCTTCACCTACAGATCGCTCAGTGCAAAGCCTAGAGCGCAGCAGTCGGCCATAGTAAATGTTAGCTACCTCGGCTGCAAACCGGATTATCACAAATTGAGAAGGTTGCGCGTTCACACGGAAAAGGCCTGACCAAGGCGCTGAGTGCGGATTGGTTCCCTTCCTTCCACTACGTTCAAGTACACCTTCAGTGCCGGACAGGTGCGGAGAGGGGCCGTCGGTTCTTCGTGACGATGAGGTTTCTGGCCACCGGTGTTGCAGGCTGCCGGGGGAGAGGGCTTTGAGAACCGGCTCCTGTAATGACCGTCTACAAGGTGAGGAGCCAGTTACTCCACCTGGGGCACCAGGAGCAGATGTGAAAGGTCCTACATGGGGCCAAGGAGAACTGCCTGACAAAGGGCCAGTCCACGGCCTGTGGGTGCAGGAGGAGCCCCTAGGGCAGGAGGTCAGTGAGAACGGGGGGCAGAGGGTAAAGGACGGGCCACCAGAAAGTGTTTCCTAGCTGTGTGGGTAGATGAGTGAATGGCATCTTGGAGCCCATGTGCCCCTGGCTGAGCCTAGAAACCTGGCCAACTTGGATAACCAGGTGCTAACAGGTTCTCCAGCCCCCATGCCTGCTGCCATTCCCCTAAGGCCAGCGTGGCCTGTCTTGCCTGTGGGAGTTGCTCTCCCAATGCCTGACCTATGGGCACCTCCCAGAGCCCTGAGGTGGAGGGTTTTCCCAGGGCCAGCTACGACCTCTGCCCACAGTCCCCTCACCCAAGGGTGCTGGCAGGGCCCGAGAAGTCGAAGGCATCCTCCAGGCACCCTACCCCAAAGCCCTGCGCTTCCCGGTCTTTCTGACCCTGTCCCCCTAGATAATAAGACGGGGTCCCAAATTGAGGCCACATCTCCTTGTACTCTGCCACCTTCCTGTAGGGCGTCCCTTGCCTCCCTTCCCCCAGTACCTGGCCTGCCTTCTCAGTGGCCCAGTGTGCAGAGCCCAGCCACGAAGTGAAATGCCCTCAGTGGATGGAATCTCGGGGCTCTCAGAGAAGATGCCCACCTGAGCCCAGGGTCCCTGCGGCCCCCGGAAGCATGGGGACCTCCAAAGCTCTTGGCCAGCAGGCTTGCCTGCCGGGCTGCAGGCAGAGTCTGGTCTGGGCAGTGGCCAGCCTCAGGGGGCAAGGGTGGGCAGCTGCTGCCTGGTTGATTCAGAGCCCTGGGCACTATTAGTCGAGGCTCCTGAAAGTTCTGTCATGTGGATGGAGTTCTACTAACATTCGTTGCACAGATTACGCCCGGAAGTCGCCCTAAGCCCCACCGACCCAACCCCCTCATCATACGGACTGAGTAGTAAAGGCACTGAAAGCAGCACTCACCTGCTGGGTCTAGAAGGTGTGGCCGTGGTTCCCTCGTGGTCCTGCAGGAGGCCCCTCCATCCACACGTGACACTCAGTCACAAAGCCCAGCAGCCTTGCCAGCCTCCCCTGCGGCGGCGCACACTCCTTCTCGGCTGGCCATCCCCAATCCCCACCGGGTGTGTTAGCCTCTGACAATGGCCTCAATGCTCCCTTTTGCTAAGGACACCTGGTGGCCCAGTGGCCAGCCTCGCGGGCCCAAAGGCATGCACTGTGGGCAGCGGAATCCCAGACAGAGGCCGCCCTTGTTAACAACACCCCCACTGAACAGCCCCCTAAGGGTGTGAGCAAAGACCAGCAGATCCAGACAGGCAGCAGAAGCCAAAGCAATTGGATTGCAGAAATCCATGAAAAAGCATGGATTTTTTTTTACTGCGTTCAGAGTCTTTAATTTCCTGTGTTTGCCCCCAAAGGGCTTTTTCATCGACAAAGCACTTGGTTCTGTGGGCAGTGCGGTTGAAGAGAAGCTGCCGATGGAGAGATTAGCAATCGGGGACAGGCAGGGGCTGGTGCACCGGGGTGATGGCTCTGAGGAAACGGAGGAGGGCCAAGCCAGGCGGGCCGGGGGTGGGGGTGGGGATGGGGCGCGGAACGGCCAAGAGTGGGCAGACCGAGGGCGGAAGCCAGGTTGGGCCGCGGTCGGGAGCCAGGTGGCAGCGAGCAAGTTGCCAAACCTGAAACAAGTACTCCTGACCAGAGATTCCTGCAGGCGGAGACCTTTCGAATCAGCTGGAAAAGATAGGGAATTAGGGATGGGGGCCAGGTGGTAGCTTCTAGAGCCAGAGGCAGGACCCAGGAAACTCAGGTCAGAGTCTCTACTTATGCCTCCCCATGTGTCTGGAGCTGAATCTGTGGCCGTTGCATGAAGGAGCAATGTCTACCCTGGCTGAAGGAAGCAGGAGTAGCTTGGGAAAGACAGAGCTGATGGGTTTATGAGAGGGTAGTGGGTAAAAAGAAGCGTTTTCTGTTTTCGACGATACGTGTGAGGAGGTCTGTCTGGCTTAGCTTCGGAGAACTGCAGGCTCTCTTTGAAGTAGTAAGGATTGCAGTCAGGGGTACAGGACTTCCTGACTACCGAATGAAAGGAGCTGCCTGGGTCACCCTTCCCACACCCCCACCTTCCTCTCACCTCAGCTGGGGCCACTTGACACGGCCTCTCGCTGCTCTTTATGAAACCCCGAGGTGCCCAGCTCCAGGGACTCGGCCTGCGGGGCCCCAGCGCAGAGTGAGCCCAGATGCCCTACCTCGGGCCAGCGAGTTCTCCTGCTGTGTTGGTCCAAGTGGCTAGAGGCTCGCCGGCTCTAGGGTGAGCCTGGACGCCGACCCCGTCTCCCTTCCAATTCCTCCTCCTCCTGCCTAGTTCTCTGGCCTCACTGGCTTCTCTCTCTCAGCTTCCCGTTGGGCTCCAGGCTCCGTCCAAAGCAACCTTCTCTCCAACATCCGCACTTTCTCTACCTGCTACTGACCCCCAAATGTCTATCTCCACCCCAAACACCTCGCTGCCAGCCCAGCTGCCTCTAGCATCTCCAGGTGGGGTCCGCTGTCATCTCAGACTTAGCAGGAACCACCCAGAGCCCTGAGCTGCTTTTCCCAGCCTGCTTCCTCCTGCGGCTTCTCCATCTCTGTGGACGTGAATGGCATCGGCTTCTACCTGCTGCTCAGAGTAACTCCTTTATGAAGTGGTTGTGAAAATTCAGTCAAATGATCTATTTTAAAAAGAACAATACTTGCACACAGGAAGCAGTTTAATCGAGGTTATCTCTGTCCAACTCGATACCATCCCGTGGAAATATGATACGAGCTACAAAGGGAAGCCGTGTGCGTAATCCCAAATTTTCTAGCAGTCTCATCTAAAAAATTAAAAAGACACCTTTTATTTAACACAATATAGCTAAAACGTGATTTTAACATGAGATCGATATAAAATATAAATATTCTATGTTATTTTCATGGCACCAAATCTGAAGTCCGGCGTGTTTTGCACTCGCGGCACTTCTCGGCTGATACCGGTCACGCTTCACCCTTGGAGGCCCCGTGTGGCCAGGGGCTGCGGCACTGGCCGGTGCGGGTCTCATGGTCCTGACGCCCCCATTCTTCTACAGCTGTCCTTCTGCACCAGGGCATTCTGGGCAAGTGGTGGAGCCAGAATTTGAACCCAGAGTATATGCGGAAAGAGCCCGATGCGAGCGCGGTGAGCCCGGGTTATTCGACAAGGAGAGCAGCATCCTCGGGGAGCACCAGCACTTGGGCGAAGGCCGGCAACCTCGGCACCGTGGCGTGCTGGCCACGTCATGGGGGCTGTCCCGTGTCCCGCAGGATGTGCGGCCGCATCCCTGGCCTCTACCCACTGGAGGCCAGCAGCACCCCTTCCCTGCCCTCAGTCCCTCGTGGCCCATGTCCTGGGGACAGGGCGAGGAGCCACACCTGGTTGAGAATCATCGTTCTTGAGTCTCTAACGTTTAAATTCCTCTAATGACATCTCACTGCACTGGGGATGAAGTCCAAACGCCTCACTGTGGTGGCAGAGTCCCTACACCTGGCCCCTGCCTGCTGGGCACCTCTCCCCTCCCCTGGGCCCCCACCACGCTCCCGGCCTCCCAGCTCCTCGCGGCTCCTGAACCGGCCAAGTCTGCTCCCTCCACGGGGCCTTCGCCCGGCTGCTCCCTCTGCTTGCCACGCTTTCCCCTTGACCTTCGCTCTGCTGATTCAGGTCTCAGCTTAAGGCTCGATGAGCACTGCCCCCCCCTAACCTGTCTCTACCTGCTCCCACCCTATCATCACCCCCATAGCGCAGGTCCCTACATGCCCCCCGAGATCCCTCTAGGCTACTATTGTCTGTCTCTTCCCCCTGAAACATATGCTCAGGACCGCAGGGACCTTGTCTGTCCTGATGAGCACTGTCCTCCCAGCACCAGAGGAGTGCCAGGCAAAGGGGGGGGTGCGCTCTCGGTTAGGATTTGCTGAAGGAACCAGTGGCTGTTCCGCGCTGGCCTCCAGGCCTCAGCTAGAAGTCACCAAAGCGTCCCCATGCAGCCGTGCCAGGAACCTCCCTCGACTCAGACTCACAGCATCTCCGGTTTGGGCTGCGGGAATGGCAGTGCATGTTCGGGGCCGTGTTTCCGCAGTCCGCCGCGGCGGCGAGGAGCAGAAACCCACCCGCTGCAGGGCCGCGTCTGCCCAGAGCGGGCCTGACGCTGCCCGGTGCCCAGTCCCAATGGACACCCCGTTGCGGCCGTGGTCCCTTCTGGTGCTCTAGGCCTGGCCAGGTCCCGTGGGACCCGGCCTGCATGGGAAATGCCTGGATCTCTGCTCCGGACCTGGGACTCTGCTGCAGGTGCGACAGCATCTCCTTCCCCCCGCCCTGGTCTGTGGGCGCCGAGAAGTGGCCCTGGCCGCAGTCGCCAGGATGCTCTCCTCTCTGGACATCCCCCAGGGCCGGCCTCAGCTTCCACATCACTGAGGACAGGGAGGGAATGGGGGCCTTAATGCAGGAGCGACTATAACCTGAGAAAGAACTTTCCAGCCGCCAGGCCCTGCAGATCCTGGAAGCGGCAGAGGGACCGGCTAACAGAGCAAAGCCAGCCGGGAGAAGGGCCCTCGCCAGGGGCCCAGAGTGAGGAGCGGAGGGTGGTTTCTGGATCTTGGAGCAAATGGTTCTGGAGACCGTGGCTAAGACATGCCCGTGAGCAAGACACCCCCAGGGTCCTGCCAGGCTGTTCTCTGCAGACCGCTCAGGGCCTACCCCACAGGCCTCTGACATTCTTGTCTCAGGCCCCTAGTCTGGAGGTCTAGAGATCGACCCCCCCCGCCCC
This sequence comes from Rousettus aegyptiacus, assembly GCF_014176215.1. Taxonomy (NCBI): domain Eukaryota; kingdom Metazoa; phylum Chordata; class Mammalia; order Chiroptera; family Pteropodidae; genus Rousettus; species Rousettus aegyptiacus. The sequence continues at coordinate 37,819,028 of NW_023416288.1, read as the reverse complement.
TGCTTTGATATGTGGGGAAACCGAGGCCCAGAGCTGTGAGATTCCAAATGCGGTGTTCTGGAAAGCAGGGTCATTGCCAGGGCACTGTTCAGAGGGTGAGGTGGGTGGAGGGCCGCCAGGAACTGCGAGCTGCTTTCCCAGGCCCCCTCCCGACCTCACTCAGCCTTTGTCTGATTTGCTCCCTGCGACAGCTGGGGAGGCTGAGCCTCGTCCTGGCTCCTGCCATCAGCCATCTCTGTGTGACACTAAAGATGTGTGCGGAGCCAGGCCTGGGCGGCGAGCTTGGCAGGCAGCTCGGCGTTGCCTGGGAGACTGCGGAGGAGAAACGCTGCTCCCCACGGCTGCTGGCTGCTGAGGGGCCGACGGCTGGTGGTCCCACAGGTGCCTCTCCCGAGGCCACAGCTCCCTGTGCACTTCGCTGGGGTCTCCCGGACAGCGGCGAGGCAGACAGAAAAGCTGGGATGTGGGGGTGGGGGGGCGTGGAATTCCTCACTCAGTGACACACCCCGAGGGTCTGTGGGAGGGGCAGAGCGCACAGCCAGAGCCCTGCCTCTCCACCCTGGGCTCCGCCCACCTCCCGGAGCTGCAAACACCGAGCACGCGGGGGCGGGGGCGGGGGCGGGGACGCGGGGGGGGGGGGGGGCTCCTTGCTGTTGGATGCCAGGCCAGGCCTCCCGCCCTGACCCTCAGGTCCGTCCAAGGGTGCCTAGTGAACTTTGCTCTCTGGAGCAGCCAGAATGTGTGGCTGCAGAGGGCGGGGAGCAAACAGAGGGACAGGAGCTGGGCTCCCTGCTGGGCCCTGACTGGGAGCCAGAGAAGGGGCGCTGAGTCGGTGCAGCGGGGCCTCAGACGGGGGCGTCCCCCCTCTTCCTTCCGTGTGTGTTGGGTCAGGGAAGAGGCCGGCACTGCAGAAGGGCTCTCTGGCCGGGTTTCTCTCCTTGGAGCTGGAGAAGCAGGAGACCTCCAGAGACCCGCGGTGCAGGGGCAGGGGCAGGAGGGAGGCACCCACTGTCCCCCAAGTGGACACAGCTGTTTTGCTGAAGGTGATTCTCAGACAGACATTCCTCAGCCCTGCTGTGCTTAGTGCAAAAGGCTTCCAGCCAAGTGCTTAAATATGCCGCGCAGGGCGAGGCCCTGGGTGCTGATCCCAGAGCAGGGGAGGGGCTCACCCGCCCTCGGAGCCCCCAGAGGCTGGTGGGTGCTTCCCCTACCCTACTCACCCTCCAGTTCAGGAGCCAGTGATGAGCAAACACCCGGCCTGGGCTGGAGTCTGAGGCTGGGCCTTTCGGGGTTGTGGGGGCCGCTGGAGGTGGGGCCACCAGCAAGGCACAGGGAGCCCTGGAAGACGTCTTGAGAAGGGGAGGGAGAGGGGACAGCCCCCTCCTGTGAGAGGTCTGGAAATACCCAGAGCAGCTCCAAGCACATCGTGAGAAGTCTCTGGGGACGGCGCGAATGAATGGGGAGGCAGCCAGGCAGGCTCTCTAACCCAGTGAAATCGCCCCACAGCCTCCTCCTCCGTGTGGCAAACGGAAATCCCCACCTGCTGGAGGTTGTCGCCCAGTCGTCTGCTCCTTAGAGCTGCCTGCAGCCCTGAGGCCTCCCACCCCCAGCCCCCGCCTGCTGCCTGAGCTGTCAGCCCGACTCCCAAACAAGCTGATTATCCCCATCTGGGGAAAACAAAACATGTCAGCAGCTCCGCTGAGAAGAGGCCTGTCTTCTTAGTGAGAAGGAATCTGAGGGAAACTCCGAGCTCTGATCTGCGGTAGGAAGTGAATGAACACACCCGGGGGCTGTCCTAGCCTGGCTTTCTCCTGACCCAGGGCGGGCCTCTGCCGACATCACCTCCTCTGAGAAGCCTTCTGGGCCTAGGCTGACCCTTCCCGGGCTCACTCACCACAGGTTTCACTGAGCCCTCCCAGGGCCCTCAGGGGGCGATTTTCAGTCACTTTTCTCCTGTGCAGCCTGAGAGCTTTGGTCTGTATTTCAAGAGTGGACTATTAAGTGTACGGTTTGTTGCTTTATAGGAATTCTGAGCTGAAAGGCTTGCAGACGCCTCCAGAAAGACCGTGGCTCCTAGTTGAATGGGGTGACCTAGGCGAGGGATGCAGCAGAGTTTCAGATCCAGCTTGCCTCGGTTTGGGGAGAAAAATTCACGACTTAGACCTACCCACAATCTACTGGACCCCTATCCCCCATGATTTCCGGCCCCGAGCTCCCTCCGCCTGGGGTGCCCGTCAACCTACCTGGCGCACCTAAATGTCTTCTGTAGTGGCTGTCCTCCTTCAAAACGCAGCCAAGCCAAACAGAACCAACCCCTAACCCTCCCAGGTTAGACGGCCCTCGGCCCCCAGGCAACTTTGTACCTCCACCTGGCACAGGTGTTCACTTGAGGGGACGTCTTCACCCTGCTCTATCCAGCCCGGGGGGCTCTGTGGGTAGGGGTAATGTCGCCATGTCCGTCTGCTCAGGAGCTTCAGGGAATCGAAAAACAATGACGGTTTCCTCTGTCCTGGCCCGCTGCCATCCGCGTTAGCCACTGCCATCTTCCCCCCAAACTCTCAGGAGGACCCTTATGTGACCCGTACCCCAGAGCCCTCCGGCCCAGCCCCTCTGGGAGGGGGGCTTAGATCCTCTGAACACCTCCTCCGACGCGCCAGGTGAGCGACAGCACGGTGCACGTCGATCTGCTCTAACACGCACAGCGCCGCGGTGAGCCAGGCGTCAGGCTCCCCACTTTACGGATGTGAGAACCGAGGTTCGGAGAAGATCCAGGGCATCGGTGGCAGCGCAAGGACCTGAGCTCCAAGGCTCTTGCTTCCTGGGCCACGGCTCTTTCCTCTCCGATGCCCGAGCCTCGGGCAGGAAGCACCGCCCCTCCGGACGGACACGCGCGTGAGCTCACTACAACCCAGCTGCGTGGTCATCGTCCGTGGCTAATGTTTAAGGGGCGCGTGCTCCGTGCTAGGTGCCGTGCTCAGTGTTTCGCACGCATGGTTACGCGAGCAATCCCACAGCTCTGTGAGATGTGTGCTTTTGTAATCTTCACATCGCAGATGAGGAAACTAAGGCACAGAGAGGTTAGCAATCTTGACTGACGTTGCAGCCAGTTAAGTGGCAGAATCCACATTCTTGACAGCATTCAGGCCAGAGAGTGGGAACTGCAGCTAGCCAGCAACGCCCTGGGGGCACCTGCCAGACTGCCTCCCAAGACCGCACAGTACGGGGTGCCAGCTCTCCCCCCAAGCCTGCCTACAGCTCCTGAGGGTGGGTCCAGAGTCTGCCACCGCGTCTCCCCGACTCCCCTCCGCTCTGACTGTGAACTCGTCAAGGGCAGGGCCAGATTTATCCTCCTTTATTTTCTCCCACGGGGGAGCAGAGATCAGAGCAGAACAAAAAGGGAGCGTAATGACTTTACATACGCATTTACGTTTACTCCGCCAGCTCCCAAGCAGATGGAAGGCCGCTCAGAATATTGAGACGCATAATTAGGACAATATGATTATTCTTTGAAGCAGAGCTGTCAGAATCGGGTCGGCTCCCAGGAAGATGGAGTTCTCGCAGGCAGCCGGCAGGACCCGGGCTGGGATGCAGGAACCGGGGTTCACGTCCACGGCTTTGCCATAAAACAACCTCATGTCGGTCACTCCTCCTTCTTAAGGCTTAGTGTATCCATCTGTAAGGCAGGTAGGCCAAATGGATCGTGCAGAGACTGAAGCCGATTAAGGTTTTCTAACGATGGGAGTCCTTGGGGTTAACCAAGTATGCCTGTGGCCGCAGCAGTCAGAGTGACCACTTTCGTGTTTTAATTATTGCGCTTCTACTAAAAATCTTTGAAAAACTACACCAGACAAGACCACCTCTAAAAGCCCTATGTGTTTAAAGCCGTCTGCCTCTCTCCACGCTGCAGGCTCCCCTACCCAGCGTCAACTAGCACAAGACACCTCCACCCGAGGGTTCCTCCGCCTCAATCCCCATGTTCTGGTCAGTCCCCAAGGACCAGCTCTGTCACCCTCTTACAGGAGCCCCCCTCAACTGCCCGGGCCCCCACCAGCCTCCCTTTTCTGAGCTCCCCTGGCCCAGGCGGCAGAGCCGTACCCTCCAGCGCGGCTGTCACCTCAGCCCGGGCTCTTCTCCAGCTGACCTGTGAGGGAGGCCGGTCTCCCCGCCAGCCAGGGGCTTCCCGAGGGCATGACCGGGCCTCCTATCCCAGCCTTCCCAGCAGGCTGAGCAGGCGAAGACCAGGATGCCGCAGGGGGAGTCAGAGCGGGGTCCCCTTCGGTGTCCGGAGGGACCTCTCACACCCTCCACTCCTGCCTGCCCCGAACAACTTTGTACATTTTTGCAGGGGTGAGGGGGGAAACTCTGGGACCCCAGTGGCCCTGGGCGGGTTTTACACCATTTCTTCTGGGGAGAGGAGCCCAGGAGCCTGCCTCTTGCAGGGGATGGGGCGGGCCTGGGTCTCGGCTCCCTTACCCCCGGCGTTTACCCCTTCCCCAGGCATCGGCCCGGGCCCCAAACGGTTGCTTTCTGAGGCCCCGGCAGCTCGAGCATCCTCAGATCCAGAAGCTGCCCTCCTTCTCTCTGCTCATCACGTTGCTCGCCGCCCTCCCTTCTTCTGGCTGTTTTAGTCCAATTTTCTCCTCAGACTTTCTCCTCAAATAGACAGGTGAATACACCATTAAGATCTTGTATTTGCTATTCAGAATCAGCAAGGGACAGTGCATGGGACAAATAATGAGGACTTTTGGACGAGATCTAAGCAGGAGCGCTTCCTCTTCCTGTCTCCACCCTCGACACCCCTGAACCCCCTCTGCGAAGCCAGAGCTGGCACAGAAGTCCCAGCCTCCCCAGCTGGGCATAGGACCCTGGGAAAACCATCTATCCCCCCGGACCTGTTCTTCTTCACAATGGGCGTTAATAGCTCCCCCAGAGGATTAGAGGAAGGTTAGAAACATTTTTTTAAAGCCACAGAGGAGCCGGTAATTGGAAACTGTTGCTATTCCCATCCATGATCAGCTTGGCAGGCTGTCTGAGCCAGGCTCACGCTCTCCCTGCTGCGGCCAGGACACGGGTGTGCAGAAGTCAGATGCTTGCCTGTTGTCCCTGTGCCCGTTCGGCGAGCCCCAAGTAACAACAGCACGTAAGCATCACATCCCAGGCTTGCGGCTCTACTTGGATCATCTCATTCAAACCTCATACAACACCACGAAATAAATGGTTCTGTTGTCATCCCCGGTTTACAGCTGGGCAAACTGAGGCTGAGAGTGGTTAAGCGACAGGCCCATGAGCAGCCGCCAGGGATTTGAACCCAAGGAATCTGGTCCCTCCTATGAACTGTGCCCCGTTCCTTCACCAAGCCCCAAGGGCTGAGGGAGGGAGCCTGCGAGGCCCTGGCCAGCCATGCCCCACGCAGTGGACCAGAGCCCCGTGGGTGCCCGCGACTAAGGAAGTCACTAAGCTCATCCTCACCTGTTGTCTATCGGGGGAGGAGAGCCACATCAGGTGGACCGGGAGGTGAGTCCTGAGGCTGGGACGCACACAGGTGGATTCTGCTTTGTCGGGCCAAGGGATGAGGAGCAGGCAGAGGAAGCCCCTCCTGGACTCTCCACGGTCTCCACCCCCACCTCCCTCCTCCTCCCATCTTTTCCCACCTGGTCCTGCCTCTGGACCTCTCCTCCAAATTCCTGCAGTCGACCTGCCCCTCCCCTCCCCAAAGCAGCTCCCAGCGCAGACAATGGAAGGACAAGAGGGGTGAGCTGTTCACTGCTCTAGCTGGAGCTGGCGGAGAGCTTGCAGGCCCAGAGGCACGCCCCGCCCTGCCTGTACCGCACTGCACGCTCCTGCACAGAAGATCTTTATCTTGAGCCTCCCATCACCGTATTTCCTGCTGAGGGGCAGAAGCAAACTCGGCTGGCCAGAACTGGCACCCACACCCAGCCTTTCCCCCAGTGCCGCCACCCCATCTCTCTCTCTTTCCCTCTTCCCATCCCCCTTTCAGCCATTCACTCATTCACTCAGCAAACATTGGTCCAGCGCCTATTCTGTGCTAAGTACAAGGCCTGATCTCCCAGCTGATCTCCAGGGCGTAATCTCCCAGCTGGGAGGCTTTCCCCTCTCCCCGCTCTGGCAGAGCAAATTCTCCTCCAGCCCAAGACCAGCACCAGAGCACCCACCCTGCACCCCTGCACCCTACATCCAACCACCGACTTGACCCTCTGGGGTCCTCACCCTTCTCCACAGCCAGTTCTCCAACAGCAGGGCTTTGTGCCAGGAGACGGAGGACAAGGAAGAGAAGGAGGAAGGCCAGAGACCCACCAGGCGTCGAGTCCTCCCCCTCCCTCCCTCCCCCAGGCATCTCCCACCCTCACCCACAGTCAGCTGCTTCTCCTGCTCGCTGCTGGTGAGAGAGATGTGAGGGTGAGGGCAGGAGCAGACACGTTCTGACCACCCTTGGGGTGCATGGAGGGGCAGGGGAGACTTCAGGGATTAGGAGGGGGTCGGGCTCTAAAGGCTCTGATGCGGACAGGAACTCAGAGTCCCCGAGCAGCTGGGAGTAGCTTCGACCTTCTGCTTGGAGCCCACGTTGAGAGTCAAGGCAAAGGTTTCTTCGCCTGCCCCTGCCCCTCCTTCCGAGGACCTGCCTGCTCCTTGCCAGCAGGAAGAAAGCCTTATTCAAGGCATGCCACCTCTTTACAGGACCAAGAGAGGTTACTCAAGCTCTTTAACACATCGCACAGCGGGGAAGCAGTCTGGGCATAAGGCATCTAACACAGATTAACTCCCTGACGATGGTCCAGTTGATCGGGACCCCTGTGGTCGGGTGGTGGGCTGCAGGGTGGGCATTGCTACCCATGATGAGTGCTTTCTCTTTCCCCAGATAGAGTAGAGAGACCCACCTGGTATTGGAGAGGAGGAGCTGTTTTACCCATCCACCAGGCTCAGAGCAAAGCCGGCTCATGACAGGGTTGGCTCCAGCAAGACTTTTCCCCCCTTCGCCAGCCCTCTGTCCCCACTTTCCTCCTGCCCCTCCTACACCCAGGAGGGCTCAGAAACTGGCTAGCAAGCTGGAGGATGGCTGGACAAGGGGAGGAGTACCAGGAGGACAACAAAGAAGCCAGCCGAGTAGCACCTTCCCACTGCAGACCTGAGCTAGGCAAGGGGCGGAGCTAGGCAAGGGGCGGAGCTAGGCAAGGGGCGGAGCTAGGCAAGGGGCGGAGCTAGGCAAGGGGCGGGGGCGGGGGCGGGGAGTGCAGTTAAATCAGTTTCAAAGTTTTAATTAACATCTCCGCTGTGACCTAAGCGTGAGCAGAAACGACATGGGACCCATCCGAGTTTTTATTTAATAACTCAGGAGAAGACTTCTCCGAGAACGCATTTTAAAGGGGCTGCGGGATACAAGAATAAAACTGTGTTCGACAGACCCAAGCCCCGCTCGTTCGATTTGCACAGGTAAAGCACCAAGGCCGGTGCTCGTCGTAATCAATGTGAGCTGAAATGCTGATCACCCCACAGACCTCGCAGTCCCATCGGGCCTTGACGGAGCAAGGTAGGAGCTCGGCGTGTGCTCCCAGCAGCCCCTGCCTCCTTGGGCTGTCTTTCTGTTTATCTATCTACCCGGGGTACCTCCAGCTACAGCCCTGCTGCTAATCCACTCGGTGCCTTTGGCCAGGCAGGTCTCTGCCCTGTCTGAGCCCCAGTGTCGTAGCTGTAGCAGGACGAGACAAATGAGCTCATTTCGAAAGGCTCGGCCCACTCTAACTGTGTAGGTATGACAAGGACGCCCCTCGTCTGCGATACTGAAAACGTCCTCAGTCAGGTGGGCATAAAACCATGGTGAGAAAAAAGGCACGATTCTGGAAATGTCACATAATCTGGATTTCTGACTTCTCCTGAGCAATCGAGCCAGCGTGGCCACGTGGCCACAGCCCACTGGAGACGGTGGGAACAGTGCCCCATGTCCAGGAAAAAGGCTCTCCGTCCGCCCACGGTGCCCACAGCTTCCCACCCCGCCCCCATTCCTGAAGCCAGCCGCCCTTGACACGGGCCGCGTGCTGTTGTCCCTGTAGAAAATCATTTCTTTGTCACTGCGTCACTGTCAAACGTGGAAAATTAAACTGAAGGGACATACATTTTAAGGGAAAAAAAATAGCACAGGGAGAGTATTTCCTTGGACAGGTGCTTAACCACCAAAGGCCAGGCCCTGTATGCTTATTCGACTTCCCAGCCCAAGGCTATAGCAACTGCGTTTGTGCCCTCAGGCTCCCCCCATGGGCTCCCTGGCCCCGCCCTGTTCCCTGGCTGCTGCCCCAACAGGAGTAGGGTCAGCACAAGTCCCCAGTCCCTGGATATTTCACGGGGCGCAGGGAGGGGGGGGTTGGGGGGGGGTGGTGTGGCTCTCCTTCCCCCTTCCTCGCTCATACTTAGCATCCTTCTCTAGATCCAGAATCTCAGGTATCAGCAGGGGAGGCCCACGTGTTCCCAGAAGAAAGAAGGCTCGCACGATGCGGAAGGAGCTTCTGTCACTCCAACATGGGAGGCCGGACAGGGAGATGTGGGGACCTGCAGAGCGGGCCTTCCTGGGCCGGGGCCTTTCTCTCAACCCTCAGCTTTCGTCCTCTGCAGATTCCCACTTGGATAACCAGCTGATCGTGGAATAAATTCACCGCCCCTCCCCCCCACACACACACACACCAGGCCCTCTCCCTCCTTCTCTCTGCTGGAGTTGCCATGACAACCAGAGTTCACCTTCTATGCCAAAAACACTGCAAAAAACAACAAAAGTTCCGCCCTCAGCTATGAGGGAAGAGGGTAACGGAAGGCACGTGGCCCACGCTTCTTCCACGGCCCCTGAAAGGAGTGCCGAGCTGGGGCCTGGGCACCTGCCACCGCCGAAGGCTTGAGAGTGCCAGGCCGGGACCGGTCTGGAGGGCTTTTCATCTTCCTCTGCTTTCCGTTTACTCACGGCTTTCGTCTGTCCCAGCAGTTTGTTCACAGTGTCCATCTGGTCTGTCTCTATCCTGGGGTCGTGGGCAGAGGGCAGAGGTGGGTGGTCAGGGGCTCAGAGACCAGGTGTAGCCCTGAGATGCAAGCTCAGAAGAAGCCCAGGCCGACCCCCGCACCCCCCCCCACCCCACCCCCCCGTCTCTGCCTGGCCCAGGCTGTGTGATCTGAGATAAAAGCATTTCCCTGTCTGGTGCCCTGAATCCTCAGGCTCCGTTCCCTACACACCCAGCTCACAGGTTAAAATCCAGTGCAGGCAAGAGTCAGAATCCCATTCACACTGAGGTGTCTGTGGCTGATAAGGCTTTAAACTCCTCCGGGAGTAAGCTTTTTAGCAAGGCTTTACCCTGAGGCACAAAAAAAATAAAAATAAAAATAAATAAAAAATGAGAAGGACATTTCTAGAATGACAGCTGGGAAAAGATGTGGAGAGCAGCCCCTCCAGGCGGGAGCAGGAGGTTCTAAGGGACAAGACTCCAAAAAAGAAAAAAAAGAAAAAAAAAAAATCTCTACCTTATGGATTACCTCGGGAGGTTGGCAGAATTGAGAACACATTTAGATGTTGTTGGAGAGTCTGGGAAGAATTCATAGTAGGTACATGAAAACTAAGTGAGCAACAAACAAAGAATTCATAACTTCAGGAAAACATGAGTCCTGTGGATTCCTCTTCTGAAACATCTCTCAAGGGTTTTCCCCCACTCTTCCTGGGTTCCAGAAGGCCAGCAGCCCGCACTCAGGAGACCTGAACGAGCCCATAAAGAAAGATAAGCAAACCCTACTTGAGTCTCCCCCAACCCCGAACAGGAAGGCGGGCTTGCCATCTGACCAAGGAAGCCGGGCGGCAGCCGAGCCCTGCCCAGGCACGCGGGGTCTTCCAGTCAGCATCGGAGGGGCTCTTAGCACAAATGGGCAGCCAAGGATCACCAGACTTTTGAGAAAACCCTCAGACATTAAGGTCCAAACAAAGGAAATGAAAGGTCAAAACTGCAAGAAAAAAAGAAAAGAAAGAGAAAATAGGTAAAATAGGGACAATGCAGGAAATAAAAGAACACTTCAACGACAACACTAATTATAACATTTTTAATGGAAAAAAAAAATTGCATCCAGACACAAGGAAGTTTTGAAAAGGGAACACAAAACAAAAATGAGCACTGGGAAATTAAAATAAAAAGAATAACAAACAAAAATAAATACATAAAAGGGTGGGAAATGAAATACAAGGAATTCATCGGAAAAAAAAAAGAAATTCTTTAGAAAAGAACACAGAAGGAAATATTACAACAAAGAATTAGAGCTCTGTTTAAGAAATTCAACATCCTAAGGAAAATCTTGAGCAAGAAAATTTTCTTTCTTATACTGGCTAGAGAAAATTTGAGAAAGTAAGGACAGAGAACATGGAGAAGAAGAAATTGTTAAAGAAGTTACACATGAAAACTTACCAGAATTGAAGGACGTGAGTTTCTGGAATGAAAAGGTCCATCTGGTGACCAGCACAATGGGCAAGAAGAAGGAAGACCAGGATGAGATCTCGGGCACTTTCTAGGGGCAGAGCAGGTCACAGGAGACCAGGAGTCAGAATGGAGTGGTTTATCACCACTCCTCAGCAGCCTTGTAAGTTAGAAGACCATGGACGATATTTTACAGGGGAAAATACTTTCAACCTAAAAATCCATGCGTTTAGAAGCTATCCACCAAGTGTGAGAACAGATTAAGAACTAAAGTTTTTACTTCCCATTCTCGGGAAGCTGTTGGAGGATGTACGCCACCAAAACAGAGGAACAAAGCCAGGAAGACACAGAAAAGAGATTTCAGAAATGAGAACCCGCATGGAGAGGCATGTCTCGGCAGGACGATAAAGCATGTCCTAGGGGAGCAGCCGGGTCTCAGGCCCAGGGAGAAGCGAGTTCATACCAAAACGAGAGCATCAAGGGAAAAATGAAACTGATGTCTTTGATTTACTGGAAATCACTGTTGCTCAGCGAGTGGCAGAGACACCAAATGCTTAGAAAAAATTAACAATAGGTATTAAGACGTCAGACAAATTTTAAAAAGTGTTTATTAACTCTAGAAAAAAAAGGGTTATATTTAAAAAATGCAGTGATAATGTACAAATGGGCTCAATGGTGCTTTTGTTCAATGAAAAACGTGGAAAGTAATGATATTGAGAGGATCGAAGGTAAAGGAAACAGGAGAGAGACTTCCTGTACCGTGGCAGGAAGTCAAAAACGAATGCCAAAAACCGATAAATAAAAAATATCGTGTATGTAAACATTTAGAAAAAAATGTGGCTACATACTAGATGAAACACCCCAAAGAATTAAATTAAGTCTGATTAAAGCCTAGGGGTGTTGCTGAACTTGGCGAAGGTGGACCAGAGATTGCTGCTTTTCGTGTAATTTAACCATGATTACATGCTGGCATTATTCTGAGTTCCCCACATACAATTTTTTTTTTTTTTCATTCGGTGTTTGTGTCTCCATAATCCAGCCTGGCACATAGTAGGTTCTCCGATGAGCACTTATGGAACGAATGGAGGGAGGTAGCCTGGAGGTGCCCGGGCCGCCTGGGAGAGTGGGAAGGGATGGACAGGGTTTGGACGAGCAGAGAGGACCCTGGTTATTCGGAGAGGAAACGGTAGAGCAGCGGATCCTCGAAGACTGAACAAGTTCGTGTCTCTTATCGCTTAGTCATTCTAGGGATTCATGAAAGAGCCAAGGAATGAGGGCGGGAAAGCAGAAATTCAGAGCCCTCGGCAGGGAGGGGCCTCTCTTGTCTGTTTGGAGCACACAGCTGCCCCGTCCCTTGGCCTCTGCAGACCTCACATCTGCATTAGTTACAGCTCTCAAAGCAGGAGTTCTCACCCCTCTGCACAGCAGAATTACCTGCAGACTTTGCCCCTAGTAGTACTGCTGTCTGGACCCCGTTCCCAGAGAGCCTAGGGAAGGCTTCAAGGATTGGGACTGGAGAGAGGTAAGCGAGGCGCTCACTCTCGGAATCCTACAGAACCTACAGAGGCAGGTTCTGTCTTCATTTCAAAGTGTGATATTTCGTTCCTCGTGGATTTTCAAATTAATTTTATTGTTTTAAAATAGTACATTCAAATGTTATTCATCTTGATTGCTGAGTTTGGGGTCCCTCTTAAATTTTGTACCCCAGCTGAGCACCTCACTCTCCTCACCTTAGTTCTGGCCCTGGAACTAGCATTCTGGGCCTAACACCTGGCCGGGGCCTGAGCCACAGGCGGGATCATTGCTCTGAAGTCTCCTCAGATGCGGACCAGGTACATGCTCAGGCAAGGTTGGGCCGCAGGTCAGGGCAGTCCCGGTTCTGGGGACCTCCAGAGAAGCCCCAGCAGCAGCCTGACTTTCGGGGCTACCTCTGCTTCCTGGGGGCACCCTCGGGATGAGCGGAATGACTCCATTGCCCTCCGCTGTGTGCTGGGAAACTTTAGGGAGAAAAACACAACATCTGTGCAAACTTCTTTTTCTGGAAAAGCCATCCGAACCGTTTCCTGACACAGAACGCTTCTGTTTTCGAGGGAGTAAATCAAACGCCTGCGCCGCTGCTTGACCAGCTGACGCTCACTGCGGTTCACGCTGGTTTCAGGGACCTCTGAGATCCGGTGGCGCTGAGTGCCGTGTGATAGCTAATTATCGCTTTCTACGTGCCAGGCGCTACACAGGCGCTTTGGGCAGATTCTGTCAGGGCATTCTTGTTCCGCCTCGTGAGGCAGATGCCGTGGTCACCTTCACTTCACAGCAGAGGAAACTGATGCCCAGAGGGATGGAAAGAAGGACTCGCTAAAGGTCACACGGCTGGCAGAGGGGTTGGGAGCCAGGCCGCCCAAAGTCAGAGGAAGCCCCTCGCCTGAATATAGGAACGACTCAGACCTCTAAAGATAAATGTCGTTCCTGACATTGCCCGGGGGACTAAGGTCCCAGGAACTGGAGACAATAGTATAATCCTTTCAAAACACCTAGCGCTTTGCTCACGTTACCAAGATAGATAAAGAAAGTTAAGAAGTTAAGATGTCTTGTGATTAGGTAACTCCCGCCTAAAGCTACATGTTCCCTCCCTTAAACCTGCCCCTATATATGTAACCCCCCTACTTACAATAAACAAGACTTGATCAGAAAGCCTGTCTCGTCTCCATTCTTTGTGCCTCTTGTCCCCCTTCTCCTTCAGTCCTAGGACCTCCGTTGACTGTCCCACGGGCCGGGACAAGAGGGTAGGGCTAGAGGGGAGGTGCTTTGTCACCCTGAACCCTGCCCCCTTGTCCCCCGCCCCAGAAGCACTCTGCTACTCCACCAGCAGAAGTCATCAGGAAGCCAGAGTCTCAAGATGTTGTCGCTGTGGGAGCCGGGCAAGCTTGGCTTCCCACCTGCTGCCTCTGGGCCTCGGTTTCCTCATCTGAACAGAGGGGTTGGGCAGCTGCGTTGGCTATTCTGCGCCTGGCACAAAGGATCCCGTGACTGAACCATCGGGGCCCGTGTGCCCTGCAGTCAAACGTCCTGTCAGCGTTTGCTCTGAAAATGCCATGGAAGAGCATGGTCTGCAAGTCGACGAATCAGCCATTCGGCTCCAAATTCTGAGGGAAAGGCCAGCGACGAGATCCTAGGCCGGGTCTTAGAATCCGCCCTGGTCACTTCCTTCAGGACCTCCTGGACGGAGGTCTCAGCAGCTACCCTGAACCTCAGGGGTGTCCTCCCCTCGCCAAGGATGCCCTGGCTCTCAGGTAGAGAAAGGGCAGGGGTAGGGGGTGGGCGCAGAGGCCAGACTCTGGTAGAGGGGCAGGTCCCAGGAGGTGGAGCCTGCAGTAGGAGAGGCCTGGAATGGCCAGGTCAGGAGGGGGTGGGGCACCAAGTACACTCCAGGTGTTCAGAAGTGGGGAGCCCTCAGGGAATGCTGGATCTGTGCCTTGCTCCGAGGGCGGAAGGAAAAGAGGGAGGGAAAGGCCACCTGAGGTCCCCACCAGGCGTGGCAGGGATGGTAAAGGAAGCAGTTCAGCGAGCTGAGGTTCAGTGAAGCCTCTTACAGGGGCATAGGGCCAGTCCAGAAAGCCCCGGTCCACTAACGGTCAGGCACAAGGAGCTTGGAGGTGCTGGGAGCCGAGTAGGTGGCCAAGAGGAAGCAGCAGCCCTTCCTCTGGGAGGCGGAGTGGGCGCCATGTCTTCAGGGCCTGAGCGAGCCCTGGAAGCTGTGAGATCCCCGGTAGCCACAGTAGGGGCCGAGCTGCCGCAGTGGCCGGCGATTCTGCCAAGGACGTTCTCTGCTTCCTCGTGGCCAGGCGCAAAGGCGGTAACAGGCCGGGGCCCTGTCCCTGAGCCACGGCCTGGGCCGCGTGGTCCGTGTGTCTGTCCTGCCTTTCCTTGTGTAGGTATGTTGGCGGGAGGGCAGCAGAGGGGCAGCGGTGACCACGGGTGCCCTGCCGGGTGGATGGAAGAGGACCCCGAGCCAGCAGTGGCCCCCCATGGTGAAATCAAGGGGGTTTCCCCGAGCCACCCCTCCCTGCTCCCAATTCTGGGGGTTCCCATCGCCCCTCACACCCTCTACGGTGTGACAACACCCCTCCTTAGATCACCTTTAATCACAAACACCTGATTCTCACTCAACATCTCAGCATGCCAGTCACTGGGTAATATGCGGGATTCGAGAGAGAAATGACGGACCCTGTGGAAAAGAACATAGTGACCAGTTTGGGGACACAGACCCAATTGTTTTTGATCTGTAGCCTCCTGACCATAGCAAGATCCCAGACCCACTCCCCGCCCCTCCCTCCTTCCTGGCCCCCTCCTTCCAGAGCATCTTGGTCCCCAATTACTGAGAGCCGCAGGAGGCATCCCGGGGAAGAAATTAGAGCTACACATCCGCTATTCTATATTTACCACCTGGTGGCTGAGGAGGATCTATCTTCTGCACAATTAAATGAAAAGAGTTTTAATATCGGTAGGCAAAGGACTCGAGCATCAATGGAGAATTAGGTTAGAGCCAGCAATTGAATTAGCACCAAGCTGCAAGTGCAATGAGGACTCGGACACAGGAGGGTCATCCTTCTCCTGGCCGCGGGCCCTTCCTCGGTGGGGGGCGGGGAGGACGGGTCCCTGGGATTGGCCCCACCCCCATCCCTGAGGACCGAAGGCCAGGAGGGGCAACCTTTCCCAGAACCCTCTGCACAGAGAAAGACCTTGGCCACGTGTGGCAGAAACAGGCAGCTCCCTCCCAAGCCAGTCAACTAACCGCCACCCTCCCCGATGACAATCAGACCTCTTCGGTGTCTCATCCTTCCCCTCCCGTCCCCTGCCACGACCTCCCCTTTCCCAGTTCGGGCCTCACCTTTCCATAGCACTGCTGCAGCCAGCGCACTGCCTCTCCTCCCCCTTCCAACCCAACCTAGAAACACACGCAAACCAGCCTTCCCTGGACCGGCCTCCTTCCCTGTGTCCCCAAATGATAGTTGTTGAGGGCACAGCAAGTAATGGTCCCTTCTTATTATTTCCAAATTTTTCGCTGAGTTCCTTTCTTTAGATCTATTCACGTGAACTGCATGAATACACACTAGCTTTGCTCGGCGTTGATGTGTGGGCAAATTCCTGTGTGACCTCGGGAGAGACGGCACCCATGGTGTTTGCGGCCACCCTCTGCCTTCACTAGGCGCCATGGCTGCCCTGACAAAACAAACCCAGATCCGTGGCTGGAAATGAAGGTGAGTTCTTCCCATCACCCTCTGGAGGTGGGCGTCATGTCCCGCATTCTAAACAGAGCCCCAGGAGGCAGGCCGTCCGGCCCTGCCTTACGAAAACACGCCAGCCTCTGTCCCGCCTCCAGAAGGAAAGACACAACAGCCGGCTGGGTCTCTTCTGATCACGGTTCTTTTCCCCCTGACGGCAACTTCTTCCCTCCTCTTTCCTAAGTTCTTCTGGGGGAAGTCCAAGTTTGCTGGCGTAATCTCACAGGAAGACGAGAATCCACTCGTGATTACCGGAGAGCACCCGGCCATCTCCCCCCAGGCGCCTGAATCCAACGGCCCTGAGTGCGAGCTGGGAGTCCCGGGTCGCTGTCCTATTTCTGAGCTCACAAGTCAGCCTGCCGCTGAAGACACAGGACTCCCGACTGGGTCAGAGACCTAGTGCTTGGCTACTCAGGGCAAAGGCAGTAACCAGAGCGTCACGCGATTCTCCCGTGCCGCCCGAGGCCCGCAAAGGCAGCGCGAGGGCCCCGCGTGGGTGGGCCACCCAGCGGGTTACCTGATAGGAGAGGAGCCCCGAGCTCGGGAAAATCCCCACTTTTATAGCGAGTGGAAGGAAGCCTGCTCTTTGCCTGGTGAGAGATGCCACCTCATGTCTCAAGGCCACTAACACGACCCTGAGGACCACGCGAAGAGTGGCCAGGGCCTTGCATTCTCGGCACACCCAGGAGCGAGGTTCAGAGATGCCTGAGGCCCACGGCAAACTGTCTCTCTCCACAAGGGGAAGATTTAAGGGAAAGGGCTGGCATCGGCCCTGTCCTCGCGTGCTCCAGATGGCCACACTCATGGGTGCTGCCTTGAGCATGCCCAGGGGACGTGTCCTTGGGCTGTCGTCTCTATATCACAGACACGACATCATGAATCAGGGCTGGGTCCCCCGGGTATCCCACAGTAAAAGCAAATAGCTGAAAAGAATTGTCATTAAATGTGGTCTGAGATAGACCACACAAAGTTCTGGAAAACTAGAGCTCATACATCGAAAAGCCTGGACAGAGGCTCGACTCACATCCCTTCATAAGTGTATCAGTCAGGATGAGGTAAGCTGAACTGCAGTAACAAATAACCTCCCAAACCTCGGTAGTTTAAAACCACGCAAGGTTTCTTATTTATGCTACGTGGCCATTATGGTTCGTAGGGGCTCTGCTTCTGGCCCTGGACTGATACTTCAGCTGATCTCTGGACCTTTTCCAGACACTGTGACTGAAGAAACATAACAAAAGTGGGAACACGTCCTGGCTTTTAAAGCGTCTGCCCAGAAGGGGCCCCCATTACCTCGACTTACATTCTGCCGCCCAGAGTAAGTCATATGGCCATCTCTAACTTCGGGTGGGCATGGAAGGGCCCCCAAATATTTCAGCTCCTCCCAGCCCTGACCTTCCTGCGGGAGGCCTCCTCCCTGCTCCAGCCCGCATTCACGTTCCCATCTGTAACCTTCCACAGCCGGTGTCCTGACGGTCCCCAAAGAGTGAGCCCCCACTGGCTGGGCTGGTGCCCCTGCCCCTGCCCTCGGCCTGGGGTTACTTCAGGAGAACCGACTTCCACACTGGGCCCTGCAGAAGCTGTGCCCGGAAGGCCGGAGGCTGCAGGCAGCATGAGGAGAGCCCTGTACGCAGACTGGGAGGCACCAGGCCGCCCTGGCCCTGGTAGTGACATTTGGGATTTGGGAGCAGGGAGAGAGGCCTGCGAGACCTCGTGCGGGGCCCTCTTGTCCTCCCTGGCCCCACCTCCGGCCAAACCAGCCTGGGCCCAGTCTCCCCCAGGGGGAGATGATGGCCACCAGATGTCCCAAAGGCTCCTCGGCCTCCAAGTTCAGAAGCAGGTCAAAGGGCAGACTTGTCGCTTCCTGGCTGAGGACCTGCAGCTAACCCCGGGCCGGTGGTTTGTAGACTTCCCGTGTGTCTCCTCGCACTTCCGTTCCGAGCACTTTTTCTGCTGTCTGTCTCGTCATTGCCCTGATCGTCTGCCCTTCTGGTTATCGGCCTCACAGCCACACAAGGCTCTGCAATGGGTGGAGAGGGGCTAAATCGGGGACCATTCAAGTCTTGCTTTGGTCTGATATTCATGTTTGTTTTCACCCGTTTACTCCCCAGTGCCCGGAACAGAACCTGGCACACAGTACAACACATGTTCAATAAACATTTTTGGAAAAATGAATGACAAGGTTGAGCAAACCTGGTCTCGGGCGCCTGGGATGCTGCTCGGACTAGAGGAATGAGGCCAAGAGGGCAGAAGTCCCCTCTGTAAATGTGGAGAAACAGGAAACATGGCGGGAGGCGGGGGTCCTCAGGAGCACCGGCTGGGAAGGCAGGGAGCTTGAACTCTAGGGCTCAGGTCAGAACAGAAATGCAGAGAGACCAAGAGAAAACACAGATTGGTAGTAAGTCCCCTGTCACTGGAGGCATGCAAGTTTAGCTAGAGACCAAGAGTCCAGGATGCTACCCAGAGGGAACACACCAGAGGCTCTGAATGAGCAGATATTCTCAGACTCAATGGTGACGCAGAACTCTCACCCCAGACCTGGCTCCGCCTCAGGCCGCCTGGGCCCAGGCAGGCCTCCTGCCTTCCTTGGACCTGTTTCCTCCTCCACAGTAGGTCAGGAAGAGGAAGGACCTTGAATTTCGTAACAGCCCCTCTGGCCCTGAAGATCAGTATTCTTGAGACTTGGGAGAGTCTGCCCCAAAAGGGTAGGCCTTGGTCCCCCCAAAGGGGCTCTCCAGAGGAAAGAGGGGAGGGACTGGGGAGTACAAAGAGCTCAGTGAGAACTGGCTTTGCCCTGACTCCCACGGCTCTAGCCAGCCCCAAAAGGCCCTCAGCCCCGAGTGCAGTGGCCCCAAGGGTGCTGGAGGAGAAAATGAAGGCTTAGCAGGGTCAGGGGCCAGACATGCTTCGGGACAGGCCACAGGCAGGGCCTCTAAAGAACACATCTGGCAGTGGAAGGGACCAGGGTCCCAGACTCTGCCCAAACTCTGATTCTCTGTGGCCACGGGCAAGTCACTCCCTGCCTCTGAGTCCTGACATCCAAACTCATCAAGGCCACGTCCTGACGGGGCTGAGGTGCGGCAGGAAGGAGGCGAGGCGAAGCAGACGGGGTTGCCGTCTCCGGGAGTTCAGGACGTGACTGGAATTTGGGAAAGGAGGAGTAAGGAACACAGGGGACAGACTAGCATGGCAACATCCCTAACTGCGTTTACTAATCTCTGCCCTGACTTCCTGCCTCTGGCGAGAGCGAGAGAGTCCAAGCCTGCCTCGCGCGTCACCGCCCAGGCCTGGAGCAGGCGGTCCGCGCACACCCCCACGCCACACTGCTCCTCTCCGGCCCCCAGGTTCCTTGGTCCTTCTCAGGCCTCCAGCTGATCGTCTCGTTTGATTGGCAAGGTGGCCCAGGAGCTTGGCATCACCATGGGAAACACGCTCCAAGGAGTTAAGTGACCCATGCAAGCTACTCTCTCTGTCCGGGGCGCTCTCTCTCTCTCGCTCGCTTGCTGCGGGTGCCCCTGGCCCCTGGTTCTTCCCTGTCACACTCAGGTCGTTGCTGCCCGTTCCCTGGCCGGCCTCCCTGCCAGGCCGTGAGCTCCAGGCCAGGTGGTATCTCTGCTTCGCATGTGTATTTGTAGTCCCTAGCACAGGGCCTGGCACCCGCGAAGGCGATGGCGGGGCCAGGCCAGGAGTCGGGGTGCGTCCCACCCAAAGAGGGGCCTAGCGCCACACGGGAACATCGAAGAAAGATTTCTTCAGGCAACTCTGTTTACAGATAATTTGATACGGAAGCATCAGGGAAGTCATGGGAGAAATCAGAATTCTGGACCTATTTTAGTTCTGTTTGGGTTCATTTCCGCAGACATCTTTCTCGTGCCTGCTCTGTGTCAGGGTCTGCTGAGCAAACAAAGCAAAAACGCCTGCCCTCGCCGACGTTCTGATGGACAGGAGACCGAAGATAAAGAAGCTGGACACGCGGGTCGTGCAGTATTGTAGTCGTAGGTGCCGTGAAGAAGACAAAGCGAGGAACTGGCGTGAGACACGTCGCGGTGATCCGCCCCCGCTGTGGTCAGGGGGCCTCCCCGAGGCGGAGGAGTGAGCCACGTGGGGCTCCGCGGGCTGGCTGCGCTAGGCAGATGGAAGCGCGCAAAGGCCCCGGGGCAGGAACAGCCAAGAGACCAGTGCGGCTGGAGCCAGGGGAGCGAAGGAAAGAAGGAAGGATCTGAGTCCGGCGGGTGGGACAGGGGGGCCTTCGTAGCCCTGCGGAGGCCGCTCGAGAGGCCTTTAGCGCTTACTTTGAAGAAATTGGGGAGCAACGGGAGAGTTTGACAAATAACAGGGTTTACTTTGAATTACAGTGTTTCGGGGGGTGGGAGAGGAACTGCCTCCAGCCTCGGCATGAACCCACATCCAGCTAACTCAGTGCTCACTCTGGTACCCCACGCCTCTGAGAGGAGAGGCTGGGAGTAGAAGGGACCTGTTAGCTTCGAGGGTCAAGCCCAGGAGGGGCAGGGTGTGGACCAGGACAGAGAAAGGAGGACAGAGGCCCACCAGGCAGCCTTGCTGGGCTCTGAGCATCTCTGTGAGGGAACGTGGTATGTGTCCCCCGGCCCCCGGCTGCCAGCTGTGGGCTGCACAGGGAGAAGGGAGAAAGGAAAGCCCACTGGGCAGCACTGCCGCCCCAGGATGGCTCAGTAGCCTCGGCTGGAGTCCGGCCCAGGCTCTCTTCCGTCAGGTCCCCCTCCCCCGCGCTCCCGGCAAGCCTCCCCAGCCACCCTGCCCCAGGGGCTCTGAAGCTGCTCCCGGTGAGACTCATGAATCCAGCAGGCCCTCGGGGAAGGGGGCTTCAGAGGAATTGGCAGGAGCCACTCTTTGGGGTACAAAAGGGAAGAGGAGGTGGCCTCGGAGGTGGGGCGGGAGGGTCAGAGATCATCGGGACCTTGCTGCCAGCCATCCAGACCCAGGTTAGGACCCGGTCATGATGTGTATGAGCCGCAGGCCTTGGAGCAAGCAGATGAAGCTCCCCGTGCCTCGGTTCACTCGCCTATGGAATGGAGAGGATAAAACCACCTTATGACGGGTCAACCCTGACATGACCCTACTCGCTTCACGAGGCTTAAGAGGTGGCGCGAGTCAAGCGCCTTGCGCGGAGCCGGGCACAGGACGCGGGCCCAGCGCACGGTGAGTGCTCCCTTTTCTCATCGCTCGGTCAGAAAGGCGACTTCTCTCCCTGCCCCCCACCCCTGGCGCTAGGCTCAGCTCAGCCGCGGGACAACCAAGGGGACTTCCGGGCTCAGCCCGATGGGAGATCCCGGGCGGGCGGGCGGGCCGGCCGCAGGGACCTCAGTGGGACACGAGAGGCGAGCCGCGCCCCACGGGGCCGTTTCTCAGACCTTCCGCGTCGCCCACGGTGAGAAACGCATCTTTCCTCACGACTCGGCGGAGGCATGCAGACGTACGTAAAACGGAGACCAAAATTTCATGAAGCAGTACTTGCCCTCCCTAGCCGTGATGCACTCTGTATTTTCCAGTCTCTTCCATTTCATTAAAAATATTAAATGCTGGTCACAACCCAAACACACAAAAAGATTAATGAGCTAACGCGGGGCACCAGCCGCGTCCAGAACAGTCGGGCTTACAATCGGCCTGGTTCCGGTGCTGTGCGGGCCGGTGGAGCTCGTGTCCACAGCCAGGTGACTGTCTTCATCGGGTCCCCACAGGGCCACAGAGAGGCCTGGAGAGAAGACTCAGGAGACAGATGCTCTCGAGAGGCGGCTTTGGACTCTGTCAAAGAGGGTCCTTCTGCCCAGCAGAGCCACCTTTGGGAGACCAAGGAGGTTATTTATATTCAGGCAGAGTGGATCAGACAGTCGCTCACCAGACAGCCCGCAGTGTGTATCTGTCCCGGGAAGGACCGGGAACTTGGGGACTGGAGAGAAGCGATAGAGCCTGGGGGTTTGCGCAGAGCCTTTGCTGCCAGACTGCCTGGGTCCACATCCTCCCTCCATCACCGACAGCTCTGCGGCCCTGGGCAAACCTCGTAACCTCTCCGTGCCTCAGCTCTCTCATCTGTAAATTGAGGATGATAGTAATTCCTCAAAGGATTCTCTGCAGAGTGTGAGTGTGAGAGCTTGAGTGTGTGTGAGTGTGTGTATGTGTGACCTAGGATTGTCTCTGGTACTGTTCACGTTTTTACTTTTCGGTCAGATGGAGGTGCTTCCTAGCTGCAGGCCAGCCTGGCGTGTGCTAACATATGCCATTTGGGGCCTCCGTGTTGAGCTGTCTTTCCACAGCCCCCACACCAGTGAGCCAGGTTCTCCCTGAGACTGGAGGTGGAGTGGGGGGTGGGCCCAGCAAGCTCAGCCCAGGTGGCATGGATGAGTGTGCCCTGACCTCTGCCTCCTGCAGAGGGGTTTCCCTGCCCCCACGGGCCTGGCCCTGGAGTCAGACAGCTCGACATTCAAACCCCAGCTCCTGTTAGCTGCAAGCCTCATGACCCGAAGTTCGTTACCTGACTTCTGTGAGGCCAGGGGTGGCATCTGTATGGTCGGGAAGGTCCCTGCCTAGCAGGGCTGCTGTGAGGATCAAAGCGAAGCATGGAACAACCTAGCCCAGTGCTTGACACTTCATAGGTGCAAGAAAGAGGCTGTCCTCCTCTCTGCGGCCTCTCCGCCCAGTCCCCGCCCTTGTCCTCCCCAGAAGCCCCAGCTCTCAGCAC
The DNA here is from genome assembly GCF_014176215.1 of Rousettus aegyptiacus. Taxonomy (NCBI): domain Eukaryota; kingdom Metazoa; phylum Chordata; class Mammalia; order Chiroptera; family Pteropodidae; genus Rousettus; species Rousettus aegyptiacus. The sequence continues at coordinate 37,796,589 of NW_023416288.1, read as the reverse complement.
AGCCCCCTCCCGAGGCTCTTCCGGGTGCTCGGCTTTGTAAACAGGTCTTGCGGCAGCGGCAGCAGCCTTAATTTTAGTTCTGGGCTGGGTAATTTCCCGTGATTACAGGCTCTGTCAGTGCACCAAGCGCTGCAGCTGCTAGGCAGCCAGCAGGCCTCGTCGGGGCAGGGCTGGAGCACATGCTCACACACGTGCCCTCACACGCGGGGGTGCAACGCCCGTGTGCACACACGCGTGCACGCACGGGCACACTGTTCTTCCAGGACCAGGCCCCGGGGGACCTCAGCCAGGCTGCACACGCACTGGATGTGCCCATGCTGATCCCTACAGGCAGAGTTTAAAGCAACCCGTGTGCACACGCACGCACACGCCCTTCCCCGCAACGGGTGACAGCTCTGGCAGCGAGGAGGGGAGGAAGGGGTAGGGAAGATTTTAGGACAAGGACTCTCACTTAAACTCTCCTTCCAGAATCTTCCTTCTCTCCCTTGTCTGTGGTGCCCCGGGGGGGGGAGCACCGGAAAAAGAAATGGCTCATCTTTTCTGCATTAAGATCATCTGAGGGCTCCGTATGTGTGAGCGTGTACGAGTGTGTGGGTGTGTGAGCGTGTGCATGTGGGTGGGCGTGAATGCAAGGGTGTGTGAATGTGAGGCGGGTTAGCCAACTGACAGATGTTTATGAGACATCGACTGTGAATCTTGACCTTGACCCTGGGGTCAGCCGTGGAGAAGACAAAGGGAGGCCTGACAATAGCCGTGAACACGTACAATCTACAGCTGCCCTTCATTATTCGCAGACTTCACGCCTGTGAGTTTGCCGACCCGCTGACATTCCTTCGCGCCCCGAAAGCGAGTACGCATGGTGCTCTCAGCCACGCTTGGGCATGCCCAGAGCGGTGAAGAACTTGAGTGGCCCAACGCGCGCGTTCTCCGCGAGGTCCAGCGAGGCGACGCCCCGCTTTCGGCTTTTACACTGTGAACTAGCGACCGCCTCGCCGTCTATTCAGTCCCAGGGTTTTCACATTTTTGCGTGTTTTGGTGCCAATTTTGCAGAAGCGCTGTCTAGTGTTCTCAAGTGCGAGAAGGCTGCCACGTACCTTACTGGGCGAATACGTGTGCCAGGTGACCTTTCGATCACGAGTCACGGCACCGTTGACCACGAGTTCACCGTTAACACACCATGGATACACGGACGGTCCTGACTCACGACTTTTCGACTTTAGGATGGTGCAAAAGCGATAACATTCAGCAGAAACCGCACTTCCGATTTTAAGTTTTGACCTTTTCAGGGCCGACGATACGCCATGCAATACCGTCTCGTGATGGTGGGGGGCCGCGGCGAGCCGCAGCTCCCGGGGGGAGGGGGGGCGGCAGAAACTCTGCGGCGTGCTGTGCTGTCGGCGGTTTAGGATGTTGGGTTATGTGCTTCCCCACCCCACATGCCTACAAAACACCCATCTATGTCTCCCGCTTCTGGTGAGAAGAAGAGGAAGGTAACGACTCGAAATAAACGCAAGACAACGGCCCGACTGCAGGCTACCGCCCGTGTGCTGAGCACGTCTGCGGTCGGCGAGGCTGAGCTGTGACGTGCGTTTGGCCGGGTGCGGTAAATGCGTTTTCAGCTTATGATGGGTTTATCCCGACATAACCTCATTGTAAGTCAAGCAGCATCTGTATATTACATAAGGTTACACGCCGATCGGTTGACAAAAACGTTGTGACCAGAGGCTCGTCAGGACCCTCACACTGTATTTGCTAACTCAGTACTCACATCGATTTTATAGAATGTAACACGAGTAATGAGACTCGGCGGTGATTACCGCTAAGTGCCATGACGAAATCAAACAAGGAAATGCAACGTAGTGGCAAGCGATGTCATGGGATGGTCAGGATGGGCGTCCCCAAGGCAGTGACGTTGGCGCTGAATCGGGACTGAGACAGCGGCCGTGGGAGGCACTGGGGGAAGAGGGTCCCAAGAGGCAGTTGTGCTGAAATGGGCACCAGGTCCGGGGGGAGTGTGGGGACCAGGAGGAGGCAGACGGCCGGGGCAGAACACGGGGGAGGCGGGGGGAGGGAGGTGAGGCTGGGGGGCCAGGCTGGTCCAGGACACGCGGGGCTTTGCAGGCTCCAGAGAGGAACTTGCCTGCCTTTTCCAAGTCGAGCTGGGAAGCAGGAGGGCCTCGCGGGCCATGTCCTAGAAGGCCCGGCAGGGCTCCAGCGAGGGGTGTGTCGCAGGAGCCCGGCGGCTGCAGTGACAGTCGTGGTTCTGAGGCTCAGAACCTCCCCACGGAGATTCAGGAATGATCCTGGGATCCGGCAGAAACTGCTGGGCAAGTGGCCTAGCATTCACAGAACTGGGCCCAGCGGGAGAAGCTGGCCTGCGGGCTGCTGGCCACGGTCTCCGGACACGGACACAGAGCCGTCAAGGCCGTGGCTGGACCAGGGGCGCCCTGCATGAAGCTCTCCCCAGAGAGGCCGCTGTCGAGGGCGAGACTCCCTCTGAGGGAATTCCGCAGGGCCCTGCTAAGCTACTCCGGCCCCGTCCTCCAGGCCACTTGCTGTGCTCGATCAACACTGAGTGAAACCCCGAGAAACCTCTGCACACACACAGATGTTCTCCTTTCAAAAGATCTAATTCCATCCAACAAGTCATGTGCTCTGGGCCTCCCCACCAACACGTCAGCAGCGGCTCCTCCGCCCACATCTTCCCCTCCTTCAAACACTGCTCACCCTTTCGAGCCCAGCACCTCACTGCCTCTGCCACGGGGACTTCTCCGACTGCTCTGCCCCTCTACCGACCCCTGACATTTGAACCCCGACAGCCCTGCTAGCCTGAGTCCCACAGCCTCTGTCCTCAGCATGCGCACCGCCCCCAAGAGCCGAGCTCAGGTCTCCTGATTTTCCCTTCCATTTGGTGAGATCCTCTGGGCCCAGCCCTAGTGGGAGGAGGTGCAGAAGATCAGACTAAGGCTGCGGCCAAGGTCAAAGTCAAGATTCCTGCAGGGCCTGGGTTGAGGACTGTGGCTGTGCTCCGTGAGGCCTCAGTTGGGTCCAAGTTCAGGCTGGAGAAGGGGCTGTGGGTGGGGACAGGGCCTAGCCTGGGGCGAAGGTCAGGACTAAGCGTCATGTTGGCCTATGCTGAATCCGCCGGTGATAGAGGCAAGCCGGCTCCCATGGCCGCTGGGCTGAGAGGCCGAGGGGGCCCTTCGGCCTTCCCCGGAGGCTGGCCCAGGGCCGTTTGCCTCCCACCCGACTCTGCACCTTCTGGCTGCCCGGGAGGGAACCCGCCTGGCGGAGCACTGTCCAGTGAGAGCCCAGAGCCGCCGTGCGCCAGAGCCACGCCTGGTTGAAATGTGGGCCGCATGGGTGCCATGGCGATGCCACCACCGCCAGCCCCTCCTGTCCAGTAACCATGGGAATGCGCGCAAGGCTGCGGCTGCTCATGCAGCACCTCTGAGGCAGAGAGACAGCCTGCCCAGCGGCCCCACGCCCCCTGCCCGCTGGCCTGACCTGCTCCTGGGGATGCCCGCAGGGAGGGCTTGCGAACTCCGGTTATGTGTCCCCTCTTCCATCCCCAGGAACACCGCCCCGACACGTGCACGTGCACACACACACACACGCACATGAGTACACACGCATGCACACACGCACATGCACACACAGGCACAAGTGCACACACACAGACACACGCACCTGCATGTGCACACTTACACACACACGCATGTGCACGCACACATGCACACACATTCACACATGCACTCACACATGCATGCGCAGCACGTACACACACGCGCATGCATGCACACATGCACATGCACACGTACACACATGCACACACACCCGCACGTGCACACACATACGCACATGCATACATGCACACACGCACGTGCACTGTCTCTGGATGGGATGCTTGGGTTAGGATGGCCTTACAGGTCTGGAGGGGAATGTGGAGAGGAAAGAGAGAGGCGTAGTTGTGGGGGGCGGGCAGAGGGAACTAGGGGAGAACTCTGACAGATGCGGATAGCTGGCCTTCTGGACGCACGTGAAAGGCTCCAGCCACCTCCGGCCAACCCCAGGACCCAGATGTCCAGCACCATAGACACAGGCCAGCTGCCTGATGGGCCATCTGTCACTTCCCACAGCTGCATGCTGGGGCCCCATGAGGGAAAGAAAGGGACAGAGACAGAAACAGAGAGACAAGGCCGGAGAGAGAAACAGAGACAGACAGAGAGAGAGAGAGAAAGAGAGAGAGAGACAGACAGACAGACAGACAGAGACAGAGCAGGAAAGACAGAGACAGAGAGAAAGAGATGCAGATCCTGAGAGAGAGGCAGAGGCAGAGAGCGAGACAGGGAGGCACAGAGCGGGAGAGCGCCAAGAGGGACAAGCCCACAGAGACCCACGCGGGAGAGGCAGAACAGACCGTCCAAAAAAAAAAAAAAAAATCCCAAACAGTTGCGGTCTGCGGCTTCCTGCTGGTGCCCAGAGCCTGGCTCCACCTCCTGATGGTCCCAGGCCCTGGGCCCTGGCAACCCCAAAGTCTGGAGGCGGAGGCCACCACAGGACCCCTGGACTGGACACTCCAGGGTTCCGGAGGACAGGGGCAGGTCCCAGGGTCTTTTCACGCCCCCTGCCGCCTGCCTCCGGGCTTCTCCACGCGTGGCCTGGTCTGCACCTCCCTGCAGCCCGGCCGGTCCTGCTCACTCAGCATCACCCCCGCTGCCTGAGCCCCGTCTTTGCCATCACCAGCCTGGGGCAGGCTTGTCCTTACCACTGGGGACTCTGACTCCAAGTCCCCCTTTCCCGTCAACACCAGCCTTCACGCTGGTGACCCCCGCACCCAGACCAGTGACCACCTACATGCTGGAAGGGACTGTCCAGTCCCTTCCTGCCCTTCTCCCCAAGGCCACCCTCCTGGAAGCACAGCAGCCACGCCCCCTGCTCCTGCACGGGGCTTCTGCCATGGCCACAGAGCACACCAGCAGTGACGCCCTCCCGCTCCGCGGGGACGGCGCTCGCCTACCCTCCCAGGCCTCCTCAACGCCCCTCCCAGATCGCTGACACTGCCATAGCCCACCAGTCGGTCAGCCCCTCTGGCTCAGATCCCGAGCTACGAGATGCACGTGCAAATATCGCTAGCAAATGCGCAAACGCGGCCAGGGCCGGAGCGCCTCCGGCGGCCGCCGCCCTGAATGGGCTCCATTCGGCCGTCTCCGTGCAGACACCTCCGCCAGGAAGCGCGCTATCTCACCCAGTTCACGCTCCCGGGCCGGGCGGGAGCTGGGCCATCGGCACTGCCTGGCCATTTCCTCGAGACCCCGACCCCCTTCCCACTCGCCCCGCCCCCTCCACCTCCCCGGCAGACGACGACCTCGCCTCCGTGGTGAATGAGGAGCCAGCAGCCAGCCTCCTGCACCTGCCCACCCCGAGGCCCGCACGCCCGCCTGCTTCTGTCGCCGTCCCCCAGGCAGAGGGCCACCTCCCAGGTCCAGGTGCTCCCACGTGGTCCTGGACTCCCACATTTCTTCTCATAGACCTTGGCGCATGACTTGCCCTTCCCATCATCCTTCAGTGACTCCCCCATCCATCCCATTAGCCTTTATCCACACAGTCCTCTTCCAGCAAAACTAAACAGATGACTCCGGCTTGGACCACACACCCTGTTCCCGATACCCTCCCAGACAAGCCTCAGTACCGGGCGTGTCTACGCGGCCCGCCCCCACGCTCCCACGGCCAGCTCACTTTGCGCAGCCTCTAGTCTGGCTTCTGCGTCCATCGTCTGCCCCAACTGCTCTTGCCTGGAGCTCTGCCGACAAATCCAGGGGTCACGTCGCAAGCCTCGTCTTCCAAGGCTGCGCCGCAAGACTCACGCCATCCGCTGATCCCCCCCCCCCCCCGTACCTCTCTTTGGCCCCCATGAGTCCCCATTTATCTGGATTTCCTCCCACTTTTCTGGAGTCTCTGGCTCAGCCTCCTCCATCGGACTCGCCGCCCGCCCACCCGCATCTCGGGCGGCCCTCCACTTTTCTCCCTACGATCCAGCCACGGCATCTTACTTCCGGTCCCCCCATTCCACGCCACACTCCTCCCCACCGCAGGGCCTTTGTACATGCTGCTTCCTCTACCTGGGGTTTTTGCCTTCACCTGGCCAGCTCACATTCACGGTCCTAACCCCAGCTTAGATGCCACTCCCTCCAGGAAGCCTTTTGTTACCTTATGCCCGCAGACTAGATATGGTCCTCCAGACATTTGTTCTTCTGGTACCCTATTTCTCCTCTGTACGCCTTGCGCCATTTTTATGCAATTGTCTGAGTGGCACGATTGTCTTCCGGCACTGGATATCTGTCACGCTTGTGTCCAGTCAGGGATTCTGAATGCCCGTCCTACGTCTGAGGGACTTGCCCCAGGCTGCAGGCCTCTCCCAGGTAGGCGTCAGAACTGGCTCTCCCAGGTCCCGTGCAGCCGGTGGGCAGGGTCAGGACCAAGGCAATGCCACCAGCGGTCGCCCTGTGAGACTTAAGTCTGGAAGAGAGCAACGAGAGGAAGCCAGTGCCAGGCGCAATTGTGTTTTGGGCAAGCGTGGCGTCGAAGGAGCTTGGCTTTCCAGGACGGCCATGTGCTGTCCTGTGCCCAGCGTCACTGGTGTGCGCAGCTGTGAAGAGTGGGACCTTCGCCAAACGCCTCCCGGCGTGGGGTGGGCGCTGCTCCTGGCGGCATCCTGGAGACGGGAGAGCCCCGGAAAGCTCTGGAACGCGCCGTGCTCCTGCACAGCCCGTCGTCCTCAGCGAGGAGCCCTGATTCACACGTCCTCCCTAACCTGACCTTTAGCCTCTGCGGCGAGAACATTCTGGAGTTGCTGGCAGCTGGGCCAGGCTCTAGCAACTACGTAGCAAATGCTCACCAAGTGAATGGATGGGTGGCCCAGCAGAGCCCAGAGCTCCAGCAGGAATGCCGGCGGCGTTGCTGGGGACAGCAAGGCCCAGGTCATGCCCACCATCCTGTCCTGCCAGACCCTTCCTAAAAGCTCACTACTCAAGCTGAGATCAGTCATTCCTGCTTCTTGCCCCGCAGATGGTAGCACGCGGCCTGGTGGGGTTCTAGCGTTTATACAAGCAGCCCAAGTACCCTCCTCCAGGAAGCCTTCCTGGACTACTCCTGCCCTCACTCACACCCTCAGCTGAGAAAGTCTGAGTCCCGCGTGCCTGTTCTTACTCACAGCCAGGTTCTGGCTTATCCCTGGGGGATCCCCGGGGGTGGGGACGGGGCCCCTCGCTTTTATTCTTGCCATTTCCTCCCCGCAGTGCAGAGGAGCACAGACTGGCCACAACAGGAGGACGTTTCATCCCTCCCTTTAGGACGCCCCTGAGGAGAGGCCGGCTGGAAGAAGACGCTGCAGTGCATGATGGGAAATCCTGCTTTCCTCCCACAGAGCCAGGGGCCGGGGAGTCCCGCTTCTGCTCTGAACCCTGTGCAGACACTGATGGACACCAAACTTCGTGTCTCTTCAGCTCTCACTCTTCTTATCCACTTCTTCCTCCTCAAGACTGGGGTCTGGGGGCTTTGGGAGTGTCCCATTCCTCCTCCTCCTCCAGGATACTTCGCCCCCCCCCCCACCACCACACACACTCCACCCGGCCCCGGCCCCGTGCTGACTTTCCGTGTCCCGGGCCTGACGCTGGGAGTCCTGCGTCCACCTCCAGGGCTGGGGCCTCGTCCAGGGAGCACGGTCAGCGCGGCCAGGGTTCTCGGCCGCAGTTGTTCTGCCACCTGGTGGCTATGTTGAGCATTGCGCCTCTCAATGCCCCCATTGCCTGCGTTTTAATGACTCTTCTGAAGAGCCTTCAGAAGTCACCTAATAATGACCAACTCCTTCCTTCTGCAGATGCGGATGCTGCCACCCTGAATAGCGGAGGCTTTACCGGCCAAGGGGGCGGCCCAGGACCCTCAGTGTAGCCTCAGTCCAGGGATCCCCATAGAGGAGGAGACTAGAAGAGTGGCAGGGATTTGGGGCTCCATTAAACTGGAAGGGAGCAAGTTCCCTGCTTCCAGCCGTAAATGAAGCCTCTGGGGACAGGATGGACAAGTCACAGAGGGAATTTCTACTGCTGTCACTGCCATGAACTGCCAACACCAGTCAAACTCCAAGAGACCACTCTGTCAGGCCGACAAAGATATTATTAACGATAATAACGATGCAGAGAAGCCAGCACACTTACACGGCTTGTGCGAGAATGCACCAGGCCAACTTTCCTTACAGGCAGTTTGCCAGCAGGAATTAAAAGACGGACCGTGTGCATGGCATGGACTCGAAAATCCTAGGTCTAGGAGTTTATTCTGAAGTTTTAGTGTCTTTGAGATGTACATGAAGAATTAAATACAAAGAAGTTTGTCACAACTATTTATAAATAAAATAGGAGCAACCTTCGCCAATAGATTTGTTGAATGATTATTGGCCAAATAAAGAATATTAGACTTCACAAATTACATAGCAGAACAAAAGATTTGCCAGTGTTCTGCAGTGACCATCCGTTCATTCTTTTTAATAACAGTTTTATTGAGACGTAACTCACCTGTCATAAATTTCAACCATTCAGCATGTACAAGTCCATGGTTTTTAGTATATTCACAGAGTGTGCAGCCATCACCACTAACTAATTTTAGAACATCCCATCACCCTCGAAAGCAACCCCATACCCGTCAGTCCTGTTTCCCCTTTCTCCAGGCTCCTGGAAACATCTACTTTCTACCTCTATGAGTTTGCCCATTCTGGGCATTTCACATAAATGGAATCGTACAATATATGGCCTTTGGTGACTGACTTATCTCACTCAGCATAATGTCTTCGGGGTTCAGCCATGTTGGATCATGTATCAGTATTTCATTCCTTTTTAGTATAGAATAATAGTCCATTGTGTGGATATATCTCATTTTGTTTATCCATTCACTGACTGATGGATATTTGGGTGGTTTCCACCTTTCGGCAGTTATAAATAATGTTGCTACGAATATTCATGCACAAGTTTTTATAGTTTTTATATAGACATATGTTTTCGATTCTCTTGCCTATATACCTAGGGGTGGATTTGCTGGGTCACATGCTAGCCCAATATTGGACTTTTTTGAGGAACTGCCAGACTTTTTGCCAAAGCAATGGCAGCATTTTACATTCCCACCAGCAGTGTACGAGGGTTTCAATTTCTCTACATCCTCATCAATAGTTATTGCTGCCTGTTTTTTCATTTTAGCCATCCTACTGGGTATGAAACAGTATCTCATTTTGGTTTTAATTTGCATTTTCCCAATGACTAATGATATCGAGCATCTTTTCATGTGCTTGTTGGCCATTTTTATATCGTGAATGTTAATTTTAAGCATAAGAAACAAGATACGAACATATAATCTCAAGATATTTCAAAAATACAGAGAAAAAAAATTTCGGAGAACAGAAAACTATCAATGGTGATTGTCCTTGGGTGATGAGGTTATGGTTGGTTTTTATTTTCTGTTTGAATTCCTTCTCTATCTCCCAAATGCCCTGCAATGAGTATGAATAACTTGTATGATCTGAGACTAAAGAAAGGATACTGGATAGAGTTTTTAGACTGGGGTCACACCTTGGCATTCAACTGACCAGGAAAGGAAGGATGGAGCATGACTGTTCGTTGCAACAGGGGCCCTCACGTGGGTGGACGGCAGCAGGCAGCAGGCTGGGCACGCAAGAAAGCCCACTCCTGAGAGGGCGTAAGAGAAAGACCTAGAATGGAGGGATCTCCACCCTAGAGAAACATAAGAAAAGAGACCCAAGCAACTTCCAGAAAAACAAACCCAAAAGGCTAACCAGCACAAGAAGAGATTCTCACTCACTAGTTATCCAAAAAAAAAAAAAAAAAAAAATTGCAAATGAAAACAACTGAGATGTCACTTTCCACCCATCTGACTTGCAAACACTCAGAACCCGGGGACCGCCAAGCGCGGAGGGAGCTGCTGGTGGGCGCACCGCTTCGCGCGCATTCTGGAGCGCAATCTGGCGCCGCTTCCCGCGTCACGGAACGGCACAGCTGATGACAAGGCGCTTCCTACCCCCGGGCATGTGTTTCCGAGAGACGCTCACTTGCAGGTCCACAGAGGACCAGCACATGCGTGTGTTCGCTTAGGGAGAGGAGGAGACAGGACGGGTCCCACGCGGGTGGGGACGGCATGTGGGGACCATACAGGTTCCAAAACAGGGGACCAGACACGGGCACACGGCAACTTGGGGGGAAATCTCCTAAAAGCATGGTGCCGAGGGGCAGGGCGTTAGAAGCAGGAAGCGAAGCACATAACTGACAGCGTTTATGCAAATTACAAAACACTCCCCATCTTGCAGAAACACAAATATTCACATTAAACACAGTGGAATGTTTCCCCGTGGGAGGAGGGCTATGGGAGTAGAGGTGGAGGCAAAAGGAAACAGTGTTTAAAATAAATTAAACAAGAAGAGCTTTGCACAGACAAGTGACGGCGGCATCACATGACCTGAGGAATGACACACGCACTCTGCCGCAGAGGCGCAAATGAAGGCCGCAGCTCCCTTTCCCGCAAAGGCTCGTGCAGTCACTCACACGGGTATCGATCTATCCATCTACAAGTTTATTAGCTCCGCTGACCTTGGGCTATGGCCTGGAAGCTAGGAGGAGGCACGTGAGAAGGACAGACACAGAGGTCAAGGAAGTCAGAATTAGACACACAGGGACCGAAAGGAAAAGAGCCGGGCACAGGACAGCAAAGGAGGGCTGCCCCTGCCCAGGGCTGGGCAGCTGCTTGGGTTGGGGTATGAATGAGGGCTCCCTGGGGGGGCGGGGCGCTGGCCCCACTCCTCTGCAGGGTGGTGGTATCGCCGCTGCCCCAGTTCAGGAGTGGACTCCAGGCGCGTGATGTGGCCAGCCTAGCACACCGATGTCAGCACCTTCGCCCTTGAGCGGGAAGGCACAGTCCACTTGACGTGGGTCCTCCGGGCTGGCAGGAGCTCAGGGTCTTGGCCATGCCATCTCCGTGAGATCTCAGTCCTCACCTCCAGGGACAAGGGGGGAGATGTCAGAAAGGTCCCACTGCCACTTCTCCGCTCAGCCTCAGGGGACTGAGAGCGGAGGGAGAACGTGCAGGAGAAACGGAGGCGGGTTCCTGGGCCAGGCGGAGCCCTGGTTGGCACGACCTCTGGAGGACGCCACTTCCTCCTTCCTGTGCGTCTTTCCGGCCGTTCCCTTTAGCTCCTTGCTCTATCTCTTAGCACTGCCTTTGTCTGGACCCAGTTAAAGACATTCGGGGGCTCTTCCTTGAGTTTCTGGCCAGGTAACTACTCTGGCCTCGCTGAGTAGCTTAGACCATCCCCTGCCCTGGGGTTCGGCCCTGCCGCTGCCCACTGAGCTGAACTGTGGCCACCGGAAACCTGTCCAGGGGACATGCAGGTGAGTAGAGTGAGATAACTGATAGGCAAGCAGCTTGGAAGGGGGGGGGGGGTCTGCATCTTCACAGCTCCAAGGGGCTGTCAGGGGCAGAGGGAGCTGAGAGGCTGTGACCTGCTCACAGAGCTGAACTCGGGCTGTGGCGAAAGACAGAAGGGAGACAGATTTCTGTTCAACGTAAAGGTGAGCTATCTGACGACGGGAAGAGTGATTCACAGGTAGTCGTCAGCTCCCTGTCACCAGAAGAATGTAACTACCTGGTCCCCCACACGGCTTCCTGGGACAGAGCCTTTAACAACTCGGTGGAACTCCCTTTCCCAGGCCCCAGCTGCCTCCGACAAGCTCCTCCTTGCCGCTCCTGGCTTCCCCGGGGCCCACCAGCCACTACACTCAGACGCTGGTCCTGCATCTGCACCCAGATACCGGATAAGGCTTTGCGAGACTCAGGGAGGCTGCTGTGGGAATGAAGAGTGTCACCAGGGCAGGAGCCCCTCAGAGAAGGAGGGGGCAGCTGAGGGGAGAGCAGTGATCCACGCTGGGGCACAGGCGCGAGCACCCAGGTCTCCAGCACGATGCAGAGCACAGGGCCCTGCTGACCGGGGCGCTGAGTTAAAGTCTCCCCCCTCTCTCCCGGGATGTCTTTATTGGTTCCTCTCTGCTGTCTTTCCATATTTCTGCATGTGCATTGGCTCCATCTGTCCTATCTATTTTGCATACGTCCACCTCTGGCTGGGCTGTTCTTTTTGTGTATTTCTCTCTTCCAAGCCCTCTCTCTCAGAGCTCCTGGCTCTGCTCTCCATTGTCCTCCCTGTCTCTGCATTCAACTCTATTTTCCTATACCTCTATATGTCTGTGGCTGACTTCCTTAGTTCCTGTCTCTCCTGGAGCTGGCTTATTTCCTTTGTGACTCTCCCTTTTGTTCAATTATAGGGAAACAAAATTGAGGGATCCCTTTGCCCCTGCCTGGATCCCTCTTCTGATTGCAAAAGGCCTCCTCCACCCCCTGCTGCATGGACAGGAAACTTGGCCCAGCCTAGAGAAGGGACAGATAAAAGGCGTTTACAGGAAGCATTCAGGCTTCACCTGATCCAGAAGCTCAGGACAGACTCCCACAAAGGATCGCAGGAGTCAAGGTTTGGCCCGAGCTGAGATTTATAGGGCCCGGGCAGGAGAGAGGCGGCCTTAGGCCTGGTGGGAGTGACGGCTCAGTGGATAAGGACGGCCTGGAGAGTCACATACCTCTTGGTTGAGGAAGCAATACAGGACAGCAACGATGAAGCCCTGTGTGGCCAAGGAGAACGGACCCTATTAGAATACCTTGGCCTGGCCTCAAGGTGTCAGCGGTCCATACGCTGCTACCTTAATCCCCATCCACCTCCCAGACTATGGCTTGAGCCAAGTCTTTGAGGAAAAGGCAGGTAAGATGCATTCATCACTTACAACGTGCCAGGCACATTGTCTCGTGAAATCGTCATAGCGAGCCTGAGTCTATAACGTTGGCCTTATTTCTCTGATTTTCTTTATTCGTGCATTCTGCAGTGCTGAGCACGGAGCCTGGCATATAATAGGTGCCGAGTAAATGCTGAATAGATTGGATGGATGGATGGATGGATGGATGGACGGACGGACAGATAGATCGATACAGAGGTAGTTGAATGGATAGGGAGATAGATAGATGGAAGGTGGACAGATAAAAGGACAGGTGAATAAACAGGTGAGTGGCTGGCAGGAAGAATAACCAACCTAGCAGCCCTTCCCCTATCATGAAGTCTGCCGAGCTTTAGGGCAGCAGCCGCTCCCTCCTGCCCAAGGACTCAGAGAAGGAGTGCCCGTGGGGGCCCTCACCTGAAAGGAGCCCAGCCCCAGCTCCAGAGGGAGGCGGACAGCCAGGCCGGCGCTGTCTGGCAGGAAGTTGAAGATGATGTAGTGAATCCCAAAGAGTGGGATTAGGAGAAGGGTTGACTTGGAGAGACGCCTGCAGGAGAGGAGAAGCCCCAAGCTCCCAAGTCTGGAGTTCGAAATTCCCCCCTGCCCCTTACGGACTTTCACTCCCCAGCAGCTCTGCACACCAGCTCTGCACACCAGCTCTGCACACCGGCTCTGCACACCAGCCCTTCTGGTGAGCGCCATCCTCCCCACCCTGGGCTCTTTACTCTGGGCCACTGGATCCCGCTCTTCTCTGTGCCAAATGCTCTTGTCTCTTTCTCCCAGTCAAAGCCTGTGCATCTTTCAAAGTCTAGTTCAAAGACCACTTCCTCTGAGGAGTCTTCTCTGACCATACCCTACCCCCACCCCCGTCTAGGAAGAATCTCCTTCCATAGCCTCCCATAGAAAGTGGTCCCAGCACTCATCGGCCTGTTTGGCTTGGACACTAACTGGCTATTGGAAGCCATCCTCCTTCCCACACTGCGATGCCCTGGAGGGCAGGGACCAGATCTAGCCCCCTCTGAGGACGTGGGGAGGAGCACGGGCCAGGATCACGATGCCTGGTTGTGAACGCAAGAGAACCATGCCGACTCCTGCCTCAGCAATGCCCAGTGTCCCCCAGTGCACACGAGCATGTTACCAGTACTGAGACTGGACGTGGAGACTGCCCTGAGCTGGCTCCAGTTTCCTCAGCAGGATGCGGATAATATTGAGAAAAAGCCCAAAGTTCACCTGGAAATAGAGGTGCAGGGAGGTGGAAGGCAGGGGTCAGGGGGTGGCCCTGGTGGCACAGGGCAGTGTCTCTTTGGGAACTAGAATCCCCAAATCCTTGCGACACAGGGCTGTGTGGGTGGACCGGTGGACGGATCCTTGCTCTAGAGCGTGTAGCTTGAAGACGGGGAGGCCTCACATGCCAACTTCAGACAGCAGAGGCTCAGAGTGCCCCTCCCTCTCCAGTTCTGCATTGAAGTCCAAAGGTAGGAGGTCAGGCCTCCGGCACCTCCCGGGGCCTCCTCTGGCACAAAGCAGGTGCCTTCACCTTGCACAAGTGCTAAATTAGGGAAAGGGGCACGTTCGCCAAGGCCACGCAAACCGGTCGTGGCTGCCCCGTGTCCTCATGGGAGCAGGCGGTGGGCTCCAGCTGCCGCGATCCTCTCCCCTTCGTCCCTCCGCCCCGCCCAGCGACTCACTGCAACCAGGACACCAGGGTCATCCAAACTCTGAGCTGGAAGTGGCCTGCACACTGATCGAGACCGCCCCCTGGGTTTACCGATAGGATATCGAGGTCCAGAGAGGGCCTCACGGGGGTCTGTGGCAGGACCACACTGGAACTCAGTCGTCCTGAATACCAGCCTGGGGTCAGTTTTCCTGCAGTGTATGGCCCCTCCGTGGACCCAGGGACTGACCCCAACAGAGAGGACGATGGGCCCTTTGATGATCCACCAGTAGGGGGAGCTGTCGTCCAGATCCCAGCACCTAGGAGCGGACGGGCCAGGGCCGAGGCAGGTGTCAGGAGTGCTGTGGCTGGAAAGCCCTTTCCGGCGTAACCCGCGCCCCTCCCTCCTCCCAGCCCCCTGCCTCCCGGCCTCCTGGCTACTCTCCCCAGCCCTGGAACCTTCCAGCCCCCTTCCACTCCCACACCGCCTATCTCCTCCCTCAGCCCGTTAGGAAGGGTGCCCCCTCCACGCCCGGCTCACTCATTCTCTCCACCTAGATGGATAAACTTCTCGAAAATCAGTCTGTTTGCTGCCTTCTTGTTGGGGCCAACACTTCCTGTGTTCCAGGAGGCCCCCACTGACTGGCCTCCCTCTCCCTGAGCCCCAAAGCCCTGAGAGTCTGAGCCTCCCTGGGCTACTTTTCCCCCTGCGCTGTCCACAGACTGACTCCCAAGCCGGGAGTCCCCCGAAGGCAGGACGGGGCTCCTCCTCCTCTCCGCAGCTCGGAGAACAGCTGTGGCTGCCTGGTTGTCAGCCCACGCCCCATGGGGACTCGAGATGGATGGCACTGCCATCGCCCAGACTCACGCGACATCCTCGAAGGCCGACTTGCAACACACCCACGTGCCAGTGAAGAGCAGGGGAAGCCCTGAGGCGGGTACGGAGGAGATGCACGTGAGGGGTCTCCATTCCCAGTGCGGGGGCCTGCCCTGCACCCCCCCACCCCCCGCCACCCCTGCCAGCCACACGGGGCACAGGCGGGGCCCGGCCCTGTCCGCC
Organism: Rousettus aegyptiacus; assembly: GCF_014176215.1. Classification (NCBI taxonomy): domain Eukaryota; kingdom Metazoa; phylum Chordata; class Mammalia; order Chiroptera; family Pteropodidae; genus Rousettus; species Rousettus aegyptiacus. The sequence continues at coordinate 37,781,009 of NW_023416288.1, read as the reverse complement.
CACAGCTGCCGGAGGGCTGCAGACCATCCCATCCCCTCTCTGGGCTTCAGGTCATCGCCAGCTCTCCACCGCACCCATGGCGCCCAAGCCAGCCCTCAGGGCTCACCCCAGCCAGCGAGCACCAGCCACCAGAAGGCTCGCCTCGTGCTGGGCGACGTGGAGGCCAAGAGGCACGTCAGGTAGACAGCTTCTGCCAACAGCCAGCTGAAGTTGGTCATGGTGGCAAAGTGGGAGGTGGCCACGGAGACCTTGCACAGAACCTGCGGGCCAACAACTGGGTGTGTCAGAGCCGAGACGGCCATCGAAGCCCCACCCAAGTCTCCCGCCCCGCTCAGGCCCCCCGAGGGGACGCAGCAATGCAATGCAGTGGGTAAGAGCACCGGCGGGGGACCCGGACAGCCTAGGTTCAAAGTCACCGACTGTTAGCGAGGCCGCCTCCCCGCGCCTTGGCTTTTCCTCTGTAAACAGAAAACTTCCCATGCTAATCTCACAGCCTCATCACAAGGACTAAACGGAAACTCTGCGTATAAATCGCTGTTGTTTTCACTTTCACCCCCTCTTTCCCGAGCGCAAGTCAATCCCTAGAGCTGTGGATGTGGATACTATTTATCCACACACAGCCCCGCCCCGCAAGCACGCACGCGTGCACCCGCCCACGCATTCATTCATGGCAGACTGGCTCCTCTGGCAGGAGGGGGAAGAGCATCCCCTGGCTCGGTCCAGTCCCATCGCCAAGCAGCTGGGTGACATTGCCACTTGTCCCTCATCTACAGGTGAGACTAAAATGGACATATAAGTAGGAAATAAAAGGTGATGATATATGCAAAGCATTTAGTGTAATACCGGACACATAAGTGCTCTCTCTATATATTATTTTTTAAATTAAGGTCATCAGCGGGTCCATTCACTCATCCAGCTGTTCCGTCCCAGTCCAGGGTTAGAGGCCCTGCCCCCTCTGTCGGCTTCCTTTGTTCTCAGCCCCGCCCATTCTCTCACTTCTGGTCCGAGTTTGCTGCTGGCCCCTCCCCCCCTCTCTATCACTGCTGCCCACCTGGCTCCTCCCTAAGGCCCTTTCTTATTCTCTCCCAGATCTCAGCTCTCTCCACCTGGTGGTCCCATAATCTGATGCATCTGCCCCCTAGGAAGGAAGGACTCAGCTCCGCCCAGCCCCCCCGCCCCCCCGCCCGCACATACCCACACTCAGCCACAGACAGACACATGAGTGCTCGGGGGGAGTGGCAAACTGAAAAAAGCTGGCTGGAGTGAAAAATGGTCTAGGTCGTAATGGGAAATGGGGGACGGACACGGGAATGCTGGCTGTGGAGCAGAGAGTGGAATGTGGGGATGGGCTCCATGGCCCAGGAAGGGGCGCGGGGATTCAGGGCCCGACCCCAGGGAAGGGTGGGCGGGGGAGGGCAATGCTGGCACCCCGGGGTCAGCCCGCGGCCCACAGGACTGGGCAGGCTCAGGCAGAAAGCGTTAGATCTGCGATCCGGCCCCCGCCCCCCGCGCGCCCGGGCGCCCCCCACGCGTGGCCGTTACAGTGGAGAAGCTGCAGTGGTCCGTGTCCTCGCCGTGGAAGAGGGTGGCGTCCTTTAGGAACACGGCTCCCGCCTTAAGGATGAAGGTGGCGAACAGCTGCGCGTGGACGTAGTTCCGGGGGCAGCGGAGCCTCCTGGAGCGGGCAAGGAGAGGGGCTTCTGCTGTGCCGACGGCGGGCGCGGAGAGGCTGAGCAGGGCAGGACATGAGTTGACTTGGATTGACTTGAACTGCATCGGGCTGACCCTGAGGCTTCCGTCTTCGCCTGGCAGGACAGCTGACCAACCACTGCCCTGGGCTCGGTGAAGATGAGGGGACAGAGAACTCCGTCCCTACGAGGAGGAGCTCGTAGTTGCGGGGGACAGAGGCAGAAATGGCACGGTACTGCCCAGGAGAGCACCCTGGGCGGTCAGAGGGATGAGCCTCATCCCATAGACAGAGATCGGCTGGGCTGGGCAGTACTCAGACCCTATAGCCTGGGGTGGGGGCACGGAGCTTAAGACGGACAATGGTCAAAGGTTTGGAGCAGTCAAGAAGGGCTCCGTGGAAGAGGCAAAGAGGATTCTTTAACGAGGAGGGGATCTGGGCTTTGAATTTGGAAACATGTAAATACATTGAGAAGAAAGGAGGCGGGCATCGCAAGGAAACAGACTAAGTTCCCCGCGGGTCAAGGCGTACGGGTGAGAGTGGCTCCCGGAGTGGGGAAGGATGGGTCTACCTGTGAGGGAAAGAAAGAGAAAAGTTAGAAACGGCCGTGGCACCTCGATCTGGAATAAACGGGCAAGGAATTGGGCTCGGCGCCGTGGGCAACGGGGAGGCAGCGAAGGTTCTCGAGCAGGGGGTGGAGATGGCAAACCTGAGAGCCAGCAGGATGGCGATGGCCACCAGGAGGGCCACGACGGAGATGCTGTGGCCCAGGGTGTAGATGATCCTCACCGTGGAGAAGTAAGATTTCTGGGCAGGGCGGAGATGGAGACGGTCTCAGCAGCCGAGCGTTTGGGGGAGGGGAAGCCTGACGATCTAGCAGGGGACGCTCCCTGGGGACCACGGCAAGCTCCCTCCACAATCTGAGGTGTTTGTTTGCAGCCTGTCCTCTGCCTGACCCGCTGGTGACAGAGGGGGCGGTGACGGGGAGAGAGATGCTTCTTCCCAGTGCTGCTCTGGGACCAGGGAGAAACGCCACATCCCTGGGGAATGACAGAAGCTCAGGAGGAAATCGGGCTTGTTTATTGACATCCAGTTTGCTCGCCGGCTTGGGAACACGACGTCCCCAAAGAAAGGGCCAGCGCCAGTGACAATTGCAGAAAAAAACTTGCTGTGACCAAGTATTTGTATCCATTGAAGTGTAGCCTGGACCCCAGAGGTGGAGATCGGGGTGCAGGCCAAGGGAAGGGAACAGGGGCCCGGCCTCCCCGAGGGACACGGGCAATCACCAACCCTCGCGGACTCAGTCTTTCCACCTGTAAAATGGTCAGGCTCATGCCTGGGGGCGGGGCCGAGGGGGAAAGGGGTGTGGGATTATGGGTGTGGAAGCACCTCGCAAAAGCCCTGCTCAACTCGGGGGTGTGGGGCGTGCTGGCTACGCGAGGGGTCACTGTGACCACTTCTGGGCTGGAGTTTTCCTCACTTGCCCTCGCCACGGCCATGCACGCCGCTCCACAGAGGACAGAGAGGGCAGGAGCTGGCCCGGGGGACACCAGGAGCCATTGTTTCTCTGAAGCATCCCAAACTCCCCGCCCAAGAGGCCTGGGCACATGAGGGCGCACCAAGGAGGTGGTGGCGGCCTGCCCTCCCAGCCTGCCCCCTGCCTCCTCTCCCTCCTAGCCATGTAGCCCACCTGTCAGCCCTGAGCTGAGTGCATTAGCAAAAGAGCCCCCGCCAGACACTGCCACCTTCTGGACATCTGCCGTCATTGATATTCCAACCAGCGGCTCCAATGGAAACAGTGGCCCTATAGCTGTCTACCAGCCACAAGAACACCCACGCCAGGCACCTCTCACCTCCTCAGTCAGCAGCTCCACGGGCACAGGGCAGGCCACAGGGTACGGCGGGAAGGGCTCAGACCAGCCCGTGATGGTGCAGTCCCGCTGCACAGCGCCTGGGAGGCAGCCAGAGGAGGGGAAGCAGAGATCGGGTCACGGCGGCTCCTCCCCTCTCCCCAGGAGGCATGGGGAGCCGGGAGTGACCCTGGCAGGCGGCACAGACGGCCCCCCAGCAGGAGGGAGGGAGGAGGCCTTCTCCCCACGGACTGGGCTCCAGGTCCAGCCTGCCTGGGACACGCTCTGGGGCCTCTCTCTCTGGCCTCGGAGTCGCCATCTGTTAAATGGAATCCCTCAAGAGGCAGAGTGGTGGGCGGGGCCCCCAGCAGCCTAAGGGCAGGGGATAGAGAGGAGGTCCTCCCTGTTCCTGGAGGGACTGTCCCCCCAGACACCCAGGCCAGGAACGAGAGGCAGAGCAGTGGGTGCCCTTCTCCCCCTCCCCCTGGGAAGCTGGTGGTGTCTTAGCAGCCAGATGGGCTCTGGCCACTGCTCCCTATAGCCACGCCACAGGACTCGGTGCCTGGAGTCCAGCATGTCCATGTTTTCTCTTCTCACTAGTCCTCACCCGCCGTGAGGTTAGTGGGCTTGCTGCCCCCAATTCACAGGTCAGGACACTGAGGCTGACTGGCTTGCCCAAGGTCACACCAAAAGAGAGGAAGTCATTCAAATCCAGGCCTGTGCCCCAAGCCCTATTCCGTGTCTGCCATATTCTGGCACCACCATAAGAAACCCCCTTCCCTCCCTCCCATCCACCTCTCCCTGAACCCCCACCTGGCTCTGAGCTGAAGTGAGAGAAGAAATCTGGGCAGGGGAGAGCCACCCGCTCGCCAGAGCCTGCCATCGGCCAGCACAGCAGCCCGTCCCAGGTCCCCGGGCAGCCTAGAGAGAGGAGGGAGAGCAGCGTGCACTCGGCCCAGCAGACAGGCCTGGCCAGCATCCTGAGAGGCGGGGCTGGAGGAGACGAGGAATCCGAGAAGTCGCCTCCTCCCCCCAAGCCCCATACCCAGGGTGGCGTTGGGCATCCCCTCTGCTGCCCGTAGACACGCACTCTCGTCTTCCCTCAACTGGGTGAGAAAGTCACACTCTGGGTGCACGTGGCCCAATACCTGCAGAAAAAGTAAACAGGTGAGCCGAACCAAGCACGTGCACCTTCTGCGTGCACGGGTCCAAACGGCCTGAGGACAGAGACGAAGCTGGATGTAGGTCTGTGTCCTTGCTGCTAAGCACAGGGCCTGGCTCATGGCACTGACAGCTGTGCTGGAAGGAAGGAAGGAAGGAAGGAAGAAAGGAAGTAATGAAGGAAGGAGGAAGGAGGAGGAAGGGAGGGAGGGAGGGAGGGAGGAGGGGGGGGGAGGGGGGAATTAGGACTTACTTCTTTCTTTCTTTGTGTCTTCCTCTTTCTTTCTTTCTTTTTTTTCTTTCTTGATTCTTCCTTTCCTCCTTCCTCCCTTTAGGAGGAAGGAAAGAAGGCGGATGGAAATTTCCCCTTTTCATGTCATGGAAGTAAGTTCTGAGACACATTAACACGTCTTCACGAGATCTCGTCTGATGGCCGACTCAGCAGCGCGTCTTTCAGTCACCTTTCCTCCTTCCCGCTTCACCCCCCTGTTCCGCTCACCTGCTCTCTGGAAGCAGGTGTGCACGAAGTAAACAGAATAACGCCCCCTCCCAACACAGACATGTCCACATCCTAATCCCTGGAGCCTGCGAATCTGCTACCTCAAACGCAAAGGAGATTTTGCAGATGTGATTTAGTTAAAGAGTTTGAGATGGAAAGATTCTCCTGGGTCACCTGGGTGGGTGTGAGGATCCTTCCTTATAGGAGGGAGGCAGATATGGCAGAGTCAGGTAAGATACGATGATGGAAGCAGAGGGTGTGTGTGTGTGTGTGTGTGTGTGAGAGAGAGAGAGAGAGAGAGAGAGAGAGAGAACTTTTACCATGGGGTTCCCATAGATGACAGAGAGGAGGGACCCTCACAGCGAGAGGCAGGAGGGTCCGAGGTGGCTACTCACGGTTGGTAATGGGCTCAGCAAACAGAGGATACAAGTAGCCCAGACCCTGCTGTCCATAATGGGGGCTCTGCAGAGGCTTCCTCAGCCGGCCTCTCTCCCCGGGCCCCAGGTCTCATCCCTCCCCTCCCAGGTAGCTGTTTGCATAGGCAGGAGCCAGCAAAGGGGACAAAACTGGCTGAATATTCACCAGGATTGCAGGACATCATGCCCATCTGAGCCCTGGTCCTGACATGGGACTCCATGTCCCCAGTAGGGAGGGGCTGAGCCTCCCCCCCACCCCACCCCCCCCATCCTCTCTTCCACTCTGTCTTAAGTCAGCAAGGGCCCGGAGAAATGACAGCTGCAGAATACTTTTTGCCCCAATAGGTCAATATTCTTTACCATTTCCTTCTCTGAGCCCAGCCCTCGGCTTTCCCATCTTGGAGAGAGTCCCCCAAATGAAGGAGACTCAAGAGAAGAAGACAGAGACCTGGGCCTCCCTTCAGGGAGCCCCCAGTGTAGCTGGCGAGCTCAGCCTCATCCCAGGGCTGTGGGAGCCCAGCGAGGGTGGGGGCGGGGTGTCAGTGCAGGCTGGAGAGAGGAGTGGTAAGCTTAGGAGAGGGAGCGTGACCACAAAGAGTCAGGATGGGCTGCCCAAGAAGGCACAACCTCATGTCTTTACCATAAGGACACCAGCCTGGCATCTGCGGACAGAGGCCCTGGACTTCTTGGTGGGGGGGGGCTAGTCAAAGTCACTCCAGAAGTCTTAGTGGCAGCAGGGGAAAATCGAGGCAGGATAAGAGGCTCGCAAGGGGATTCGTGGAGCTGCCCATCTTGAATGGGGCAAGACAACTGTCGTCAGCGGCAAAAACGAGAGGATTTAAGATTGTTCTGAACATTCGTTTCCTGAATGTTTTTATTATAGCTTAACACTTGAAAACGTGGCATCCCAGCTGGCCAAGCTAAAGACAGTGCTCTGAACTGCCCTGGATCTCACAGTTTGGGGGGATTCGAAGGCACGTTTTGATGCGCCGGTCCCTGGGAGGTCCTGATGTCTGTGGGCAGCTCTGCGTCCCCAGAGCTCGCCGGGCTGGACGCCGGCGTCGCCAGACGTGTTTACAGCCGACTGGAATCATGAATGATGGAGTCCCCTCGCCCCCGCCACGTCTGGGCTGGGGGATCGTGTTTACATGAGCAGGGTTTTATTTTTCCATTTGTATTCATCCACAACAAGGTGTCGAAGAAAAACACATTGAAGATAAAAACATGACCCACCCCGAGCCCCACACCCCGCTGCCCGAGCCCGAGCCCCGCGCGCTCCCCGCAGAGCGCAGCGTGGCCGGCGGCGCACACCTGGGCGCCACGCATGCTCCGACCGGCCATCGGCCTGCGAAAACCCAAAGGACTTCGTATTTTCTGTATTTTCTAAACGTGAACCCGAGATCTAATCTTCGTCACCGAGAAGGTGTGACTTAGAGGGAAAGCTAAACCCTCTGCGCTTCGGTTACAAAGAGCCAGCAGCCCAAGGACAAATATTACTGTTAGTTACTGTTGATAATTAGTGTCAGTGCCATTAGCATTAATGATGGTTAATAATAATAATAATTATTATTATTATTACTAGTTATCTAAATCAGTGATTCTTGACAGGGAACGATTTGTCCCTTAGGCCAGGGGTCCCCAGTCCCTAGTCTGTGGGCTGTGGCCTGTTAGGAACCGGGCTGCACAGCGGGAGGTGAGCTGCAGGCTGAGGCAGCGAAGTTTCCTTTGCATTTGCAGCTGCTCCCCAGCGCCAGCATCACCCCCTCAGCTCCGCCTCGGATCCTCAGGCATTAGATTCGCATAGGAGCACGGGTCCCTGGTGCCAAAAATGGTTGGGGACCGCTGTCTCAGGGAACACTTGGCAATGCCTAAAGGTAGTTTTCATTATCGCAGCCGAAGGTCAAGGGCGGGCAGGAGGGGTGGCAAGGTGCTGCTGGTGTGTGATGGATAGAAACTAGGAATGCTGTTAAACGCCCCACAACGCACAGGATGCCCCCCACCCCCGCCCCGAAACCATAGAATGAATTACCCAGTTCACAAGCTCAACAGGACTAAGGCTGAGAAACCCTGATCCAACCGCTCGTGTTCCCAGAGATTTCCTCCCCCCTCGTCCCCCCACCCCGCACCTTCCTCCCCTCCCCCGGCCCACTGTCCCCTCTGTATAGACCAAGGCTGCTGAGCTTCCATCTCTGCCTATCTGTGTATCTACTCAGGGTCCAAATTCTGCCTCCATCACTTGCTAGCTGTGTGACCTCGGGCAAGTTATTTAATGTTTCCGAGCCTCAGTCTCCCCCACCTGAAAAATGCTACCTTCCTTGCAGAGTTAATAGTCAAGGAAAGGCACATGAAGTCCCTGGTATAGATCCTAGCGCGCAGTGGACAGGCACTAACGGTAGCATGTAACAAGGATGAACTAGCATCAAATAAAGTTGGAACAATTGAGTCTTCATATGGGAAAAAAAAATAAGATCTCTAGTTCACATTTACAAAATATAAATTCTGGAAAGTTTAAAGCCCTAATTATAAAGCAACAAAATAATAAGATTTTTTTTCAAATGATGGAGATGTGTTTTCCTGACTTTAGAAGAAAGGAGACTTGCTATATAAAAAAAATAAAAACCGTAAAGAAAAGTTTAACAAGTTTGACCACATCAACATTTTAGAAATGTATTTTCAAGAAAGGACAGCATAGGTAAGACTATAAGCAAGCTACAGACTGAGAGGAATATTTGTGGCCAATAATAACAAATAAAGACTTAACCTCAAAAACATATTTTAAAACCTACAAATCAATAATAAAGAGAAAAATAACCCAAAGGAAAGTGAGCAAAGGTTATAAACAGGCAATTCAGAAAATAAGTACAATACAAGACCAATAAACAGAAAGAGATATTCAATGTCACTAATACTCAACGAAAAGAAAATAAAAAATAATGACCTATGATTTTTCACCTATCACATTGCCTAAAATTTTAATGTCTGATAGTAAGATATTTGGAAAACAATGTGGGGAAATGGTACTCTTATACCGTGCATATGAGAGTGAACCTCGGTAGACTCACTTTGAAAAGCAATTTGATATGATCTGTTGAATCTATACATTAACATTTCTTATGTACCAGAAGTTCCATTTTTGGATATTTGCCACAGAGGGCAGTATTGTTTATAATATGTAGTAAAATCAGAAAATACATCGGAGTAAATTTAACTAAAGTGAAAGAATTTTACATAACAACTAAAAAACACATAAAAAGAAGCTCAGCATCATTAGTCATTTGGGAAATAGAAATCAAAACCTCTATGAGATGTAACTTCATACCCACTAGGATATTTATTATTTTAAAAAATAGAAAAATAACAAGCATTGGAGAGGAGGTTGAGAAATTATAATCTTTATGCACGTTGGTGGGAATGTAAAATGGTGCAGTTGCTATGAGGACAATTCGGCAGTTTCTCAAAACGTTAAACATAGAACTACCATGTGACCCAGCAATTTCACTCCTCGATATAACATACAAAAGACTTAAAAGCAGAGACTCCAACAATGCTCATACTACATCAATGTTCATAGCAGCATTATTCACAATAGTCAAAAAGTGGAAACAACTCAAGCGTCCATCAACAGGTGAATGGATGAACAAAGTGTGGTATACAGCCACAACGGAATATTACTCAGCCATTAAAAAGAATAAAGTAGTGACACATGCTACGACATGGATAAACCTTGAACATATTACGCTAAGTGAAATAAGCCAGTCACAAAAAGACAAAGACTAGATACCATATATAAGTGTTTCCACTTATATATGGTATCTAGAGTAGTCAAATTCATAGACAAAGAAAGTAGCATAAAAGTTACCAAAGTCTGGGGCAGTGAAGGGTGGAGTGTTGTTAATGATGACAAAGTTTCTGTCTGTGATAACGAAAATTCTGGAAATACAGTAGATAGTGATGATGGTTGCACAACGTTCTGAATGTACCGAATGTCACCACATTGTACACTTAAAATGCTTAAAATGGTAAATTTTATATTGTGTGTATTTTACCATAGTTTTTAAGTGAAAAAAAAATAACTGATTGCTTAATGCAAAACTACTAGTAATATATTACAGGGTTCCTGGCATATAAAAGAAGTAAAGAGAATGAAAATAATAGCAAAAAGGATTGGAGGAGAAAAATGTAGGTGTATGGTATAAAGTTCTTATTCTATATGAAGCAGTATAACATAGTTCGAAGGCAGACTGTAATAAATTAAAGACATATATATGTATATATGTATATGCATGTGTGTGTGTGTGTGTGTATATATATGAACCCCTTGATCTGATTAATTAGCCAATCCTGGAGATAAAATGAATCATATAAAAACTGACTAATCAAAAAAGGAGGAGAAGAAGAAAATGAATAAAGAGCAGATGGGACAAACAGAGAAAATAGCCAAACTGTAGAGTTAAACCCGACAATTTCAATTAAAAATTAAATGTAAACGGACTATTCGCCCCAATTAAAAAGATTGTCGGATTGAAAAATCAAGGCCCAACTATGTACTACCTGCAAGCAATTCATTTTAAATCTAAACACAGATAGGTTAAGGGTAAACGATGGGAACAGATGTGCCATGCAAACCGTAAGAAAACTCGCGTCGCTGTAAGATGGGTAGACTTCAGAAGGAGCAGCGCTGCACTTGACCGATTAAAAAAATTGAAAGATGACAGTCGCTCGTGTTTAGTTTTTCCCTGCACCCCACGGGTGTTGGAGACACCGCGGTCGAGTCTGTCTGCCCACTTAGCAGGTGGGCTCTGAGGGCAGTGATGGGCAGGTTCTTCTCAGAGAGCCCCGTCCGCAGCACGACGCGTTCGCCTGTGCCTAGCGCCCCCTGGTGGACGTGCTGAGCAAGCGCTCCTTCTTCCCGCAGCCCTTGTCTTGCACATACGTAGCTGGGGCTGGGGTCCTGCCGCATTGCGGAGCAGCTGTTTCTGCATATTCAGCCGCATGTGCCTTGCTGGTTTGGGCTGGAGACAGAGGGTATTCAGGGCAAGGCCAGAGTAACTCCTATCCTCGGCTGAGGTTTAGACCCTCGCCCTGTTCCCCAACTCTGTCCTTCCGCAGGGGCAGAAACCGTCTCTCACAGGAGCAGGGGCCCTGGCGCCTCAGAACAGATCCCTGCAGACAGCCTCACCCCTCTGAGAGCGCACCCTGCTTAGCCAGGACTCTGCAGGCTCACCACGGGCCCCCCGGAGCCATCAGCCGCTCTCGCAAGAGTCCTGTGACCCAGCTCTGCATGGGGCCACCGTCAGAGTTCGATCTCTGTCCAGGGTTGGAGCTCACTCTGCAACCCATTTAGGGTCTTGGGTAGACTAGGGTTGAGGGTGACACTGGGGGGAGAGGTCAAGGTCAGGGCTAAGTATGGGGCTGGGTGGGGGCTCAGTTTTCCGCAATGGTCAGGATCAGGAAGAAAACCAAGGCTGAAATCCTTGGGGGTTCTTCTAATAATGATGCTTAGATTCTTCGGGCTCTGAATGGCAAGCAAGTTTCTGCCTTAAGGCTTTTAGGTCAACCTGACAGTTGCAAAGTGATTTTTCTGGTGAACAGAAATTCCGGCCCCCACAGGAGCACCTCGTAAACAGGGGACAGGGTGGGGTGAGGTGTGGAAGGGCAGGGGTGTGGAAAGGTGCTGGCCTTCAGCCAGGCAACATGAGAACAATATGACACTTTGTTTCCGGAAGGAGGTGCTTTGATTTGGGTATGGATAACTTATTTCTTATAAACTTTAAACTTCACCGCAGACTTTGACCTTCTTTCCTGGGAGCAAGATTCCTCCAGCCAGACCTGGCAAGAGGGACTCGCTGTGAGGGACACGGACTCAGCTGTCCCTGGCACATGCCCGGTCTGCATAACTGTCCTTATTTTGCAGAAGAAACTGAGGTGCCTGAGTTTACACGGGGAATTGTCCTCATAGGGACGGACCCAGGACTCCCGGCTCCCAGCCCTGAGTGCTGTCTGTGGTTGGTCCAAATTGCATGCCGTAATTCACTGTAAGAGTCTGATTCAAAATTTCAATGACTTATTTGGTGGTGAAGAGGTTTTATACACAAACTCAAGTTGCCGGGAGCAGAGCCGCCAAGCACTATGACAGCATCGGGGGGAAAGGGGCCCACCCGCCGGGCCCCAGGGCACACGAACTGTGCCACCTGCGCCCACGCCCCACACCTTCCGGATGAGGCAAAGCTCCCATCTCCGGCAGAGGAAGAATCAGTCACTTCACCCACTGTCCTCACGAGTGGGGAGACCGAGGCCCAAAAAGCGCAGGAGACCCACCCAGCATCACACAGCCAGTCAGAAGCCAAGCTAGGATGCTGCCTGGCCAGACACTCCTCCTCCCAGAGCGCTGCCTGTGAAAAGTGGCCATGGACCCGGCTGGGAGCAGAGTCGGGGCTGGGGGCTGAGGAGGGGCTGGCGGAGTGCTGGAAGCAGAGGCCAGGGGGCTTCGAGGCCGGGGCAGGACGGGGGGTGGGCTTTGTGCGGCACGGAGCTCTCCCTGGCTGCAGCGGAGCCAGAGCCATTGGTCAGGAGAGCGGCCAAGGGGAATCCAGCCGTGGCCAGCTCCCCAGGATGGGCGACAATGTGGAGGAACTAAAGATGGTGGGAATGACCCGGAAAATCATCTGCAATATGCCGCCATCCTTACGGAGCTCCACAGAAGAATATTAAACAGTAGATTGATTAGGTATACACACTGCATGATTAAAAACCTCTCTTTTTTTCAGTCAAGGAACGACGAACAAGATTCAGGAGCAGGCACCTGTAAGGTTCTTCGGGGAACAGGGGAAGTGCCCAGAGCTAGACACGAATTGCAGGAAAAGCTCTAGTTCTGTGGACGAGCGATGGGCTCATGTGCGTTTATCACATTGTTAAACTTCATCATTTACCTCTTTAAAACTTAATACTGACATAGAGCTTGGCACGTGTCAGACCCCTTAATGAGCACATTACAGACGTGAGCTCATTTACTCCTCACAGCAGCGTTATGAGGTGCGTCCCCATTTCACAGATGAGGAAACCGAGGCGCCAGTGATTTGCTGGGGACCTCACAGCCGATAGAAGACCCCAGGCTCTCACCCCGGCAGTCCAAGTTCAGATCCTAAACCATTCTACCGAGCTGCATGTATTATTGTAAAGTACGTTCGTTTATAATGTGATAAAAAAAAAAAAGTTGGAAGTGCACTTGGGAGAAGCAGGAAACGAAGCTGGCGCGTTCGCTCCAGGTGAGACACAGACGTCCCGCACCTACTCCCCCTTCCCCAGACGCATGGCCTCCCCTCCGCCCCCCCCATCTCACCTACCCCCCCAGCTGCCACCCCTCTGCTCCCTGGGCCCCTCGCAGTGGTGACCATGTGCTTCTGTGTGCACGCCGGGTGGCCTGGTACAGTGAAGGCAGCGTGGCCGAGCCTGGTAAACTCGCGGAGGCCACAGCCTCGTTCCCCTCTGGGAGGATCGCTGACCCCTCAGGGCTGGGCACGGGGGCGATGTGATGGGGGTGCCCTTAGGGTGGGAGGAGGTGGCGAGTTCAAGGCGAGGCTGGACGTCCCCCATGGCCTTCTCCTGGCCTCTCCCTGCAGCTCGCCCTCCCCTGCCCCCGAACCGGCTCAGCCCCTCCCGGCCCCCTTATTTATAAACCATATGTCCTGTGTCCCTGCCTGCCCTGCTGTTTGTCCAAAGCCTCAGCTGCTTCCCCTGATAACCGGAGAACCAGAGGTCCTGGAAAATGGGGAGGGGCCCGGGGCAAGCGAAGTTCAGGGGTGCTCCGCTATGCCCCTCCCCTGCTCAGGAATCCTCACACACGCACACACACACACACCCCATGGACACCGCAGGGCCCTGTGCGGAGAACTTGCTTAAAAATCGGTAACTGTCCCTGTTTAAAAGCAGAATTTCTGTTGTTTCCCCCAGGAGCCACGCCCCTCAGAGTGGACTGAGGGGTTTGGGAGAGGGGATCCCGGAGGGGGAGTTGACGTCTGTCCCCTCACTCACGGGGCAAGGCAGCTGGACATTTCCTTACCTTCGCCACACCGCCTTTTCTTCCAGCCAGTGTGGAGACAAGGGAAGAACCTGGCCCGACGGCCGCTCGGACTCCTCTGGGCCCTCGCCAGCTGAACGGGTCGCCTGACCGCTCGGATTTACGGTTTCTTCATCTATAAAGGGTCGGCGCTGTCCGTCGTGTTCCCTGCCCGGTGCCCAGAACACCGACGGACGCACAGTAGGCACTCAGTGAGTGTATCTCGGATGGACGGACGTGGGAATCGCTCTCAGCTCCTGGACGAGCATCGAACACGACAACGTTCCCGGGCTCCCCGCCCAGGGCCACGCGCGGCAGGCAGGGCCGTCGCGGACGCGGCCACCCCTGTCCCTTCGCTGACCCCGCGGAGGCTTCCGCCCTCCTGACCTCGGCCCGGGTTCCCCGATCTCCGAAACCCAGATCCCTCGTGAAATTCCCAGGTGCCAAGAGCCTGGAGTCTAAGGGGCCTGCTCGGGGCACCCCAGGCTGGCCGCCCCTTTCCTCCCTCCTCCGTTGTTCAGTGGGTGTCTCTCTCCCCACACCCCGTGACTGGTGGGGTGCAGGGCAGGCAGCCGAGAGGGCGACAGAGGCCTGGCAATCACGCCCGGGGTGCCGACTGGGCCCAGGGCCTTTCTGGCGGCTGCAAAGACCTTCGCAGGGGTGGGTCGGGACTGCCCCGCAGGGAGAGGGGAGGCCGGGACAAGAAATGGCCCCGGTAGAAGGCCGCCGCAGGTGAGGCCAGAGCAGACTCCGGAAGCTGAAGGAGCCCTGGTCCCCCCCCCTGACGCTGAGCCCCCAGGGGACTAGGGCAGGTCCCGTTGCTCTGTCCTGTTTCCCAGCTCCGTGATGGCAGGGGTGAGTGGCAGGCGGCGCTTTATCAACTCCTGACACCCCCGGCCTTCCTCGGGCTTCCCAGCAACCTCACACCAAGGCACCTGTGGTCCCCACGGCTGCCCCAGGGCGCCCAAACAAGCGGCAGCTTCTCCTCAGCCTGGCCTGCGAATGAGCCACACCTGCCCCCCTCCCAACGCCCCCTTCAACCTGTGAAGCCCTGGAACCTGCCACCAGGGCCCGCAGGGAGGAGGGGGCAGTGGGGGGAGGGGAGGGCTCTGGAAAGGGCCCTCCGGGAGAGTTAAGCTCTGGGAAGGGGCCTCTCCGGCTTCCCCAAAGTCGGGCTGAGGCAACCAGATGCTGCTTCCAGCAAGGAGCCCAGGTGCGAGGAGCGAGGGCCGGGCGGAGGACTGCCACAGGCCGCCCCCTCCGGCGGGCAGGCGAGCTGGGCCGTCGGGGCCGGCAGCAGGGGCCGAGGGGGTACGAACGCCGTCGCCCGGGCCCAGCCCCAGTGAGAGCCTGCCGCGACCCCCTCGGGGGCTTCCTGCCAGCGCGGTGCTGTGGGGAAACTGAGCGAGACGGGTCCCAGGGGTCCCACGGCCCCTGCCAGAGCTGGACCAACCTGAGCCCAGCCGTGGGGGGCGCCAGGTCTCCCCAGGCATCCTGCAGCTTCTGGGGACAAGCCCAAGGCCTCCGTCCCTCTGTGTGTCCCCACAGGAGCGCAGAGCCCAGGGGGCATTAGGACAGAGCTGCCGAGACGTGAGCCAGGGTGTGTGAGTGGTGAGACCCCCAAGAGCAGTTCGCGGGGAGAAGCTTCTAGGCTCGAGGTTTTGAAAAGCTTTGGGGCAAAATCCTAGACCTGCGGCGGGGCTTCTCCGGACTCTCAAATTCAATCCCCACTGCACAGAAGAGGAAACTGAGGTGCAGAAATGAGAAAGGATTCGTCCAAGGTGCCGTGGTAAGGAGGTGGCAGACACTGGCCTGGAACTCTGGGCCGCGACTCCCAGCTCAATGCTCATCCTGCTTCTGCCGGCTCTGCCGGCTCTGGTGGCCTCGTGGGCCAAGCCTGGCCTGGCCACCGCGGGTCGTCCTGTTTCCGGAGGCTCCGGACGAGGATCCGGCCCAGCGTGGGCTCACCCCCCGCCTGCACCACCTTGGCCCACAGCTCCAGGAGTTGGGCAGGGACACCGGACCCGGCTGGTTCCAGCACAATGCAGGGCCAGTCAATGATTCACGGAGGCTCCGTTCCTGGGGGCCTCCTCTGCACGTACCAGGCACCTGTCACTGGCTCCCGGACAAGCTCCCCAGGGTGGCAGGACAGAGCAGGACAGGGATTAATCAGTGATGCGCCCAGAGTCAGAGCCACAGCAAGGAGGAAGGTCCTCCCGCCCATCCCCCAGACCGAACACAGCCCCCCAACCCCGCTCCTCTCCTTCTGCCTTCTGCGTCTCTCAACCTTTGCAATCTTTCTGCCTCTCTCGGAACCTGGCTGTTTGTATCTCTCAACAGCTCTCTCCCCTACTTCCTCCCTCCGTCCCTCTCACGCGCACACACACACGCGCGCACGCACACACACACACACACACACACGTGCACACACACACTATCTCCCCCGCCTTTCTCCTGCACCCCAGCACCCTTGCTCTGAACTCAGACCTTCTCTCCCACCCTCTTCCCTCCCGCCTGCCCTCAGGAATGGTTTTGATAAGCCAAGCCGCTCTGAGGTTTTACATAGAGGAATCTAAAAGCTTAGGAGCCCTCGGAAATAATGCTCAGGCCAACATTTAAAGTATGTGTTCTGTAGAAAAGCAGTCCTCTGAAACAGCAATGCAAGTTGCTTCCAAAAGAGAGTTCTATGGACAAATACGTCTGGTGAACTCTGGCTTACATAAGTGAGTTTTTGCATTACAGGACTTGTCGGAGCCTCTACTATGGTTAGTCTTCCAGAGGGCAATATGGTTTCCAGACTTGCCTCATCACCTGTGGAAACCAGTCAACAGCTCCAGGAACTTGGGGCTCTCACTCTGTGAGGACCACAGAGGGCAGGTGACTCACCTAAGGCCAGGTGACTCACCTAAGTCCACTCACTCAGGCCTGAGCCAGGCACGTAGATGGCACCTGTTGGTAAAGTCTCAGGCCGCTGATCCTCATTTCAAATCTAACTCTCTAGGATTGTCACTCCAGAAAATCTGCTTCAAGACATCCTGCGGCGGCTTCACAGTTAGAGAGGAAGAGAAGTGGACGGGGAGCTGGGAGCCCTCAGAATGTTCTGGAACTGAAACTTGGACCCTGTGGAGGCATTCCTGGGCTCGGTGTCTCTAAGCTCCACATTCCTGGAGGCAGATGCCACTGCTCCTCCCAGCCCAGGAAGTCACTGCCAGCCCCTGAAATTCTTGGAGTTCGTCTCGGATGGAAGGTGCCACTTGGCCATCGGTCACGATCCAGGGGCATCACTGACTCCTGGAATGCCACCGACAGTTTAACGGCGTCATTATCAAGTCATGAACCCTCTCTCAGGGTGTAGAGCAGAGGCACGCCTCCAAGTCTGCAGAGGGAAGGAGGGGGGAGGGGGAAAGCAAGGCAGGAGACGAAGGACACAGGTGTCCGGGCTCGGGAACGCCTGCGCGTCCGCGCCTCTGCTGCTGGGGCCCAGGAGTGCGGCTGGACGCACGGGGCGTTAGGATAAGAAGTCGCGAATGCTTATCTCGGCATCGCGGGCGCATGCCTGGCAGTTGGCGCGTGTCGGGGGGCCCTGCTGGAACTAGGGAGCCATGTGTCCCGTGACTGCGGGAGAGGCCACTTCCAAAGCCCGCTTCGGTCAGCGATTTGATGGAGATGCGGGACTCGCTTCGTTCTCACCGCTCCTCCTTAAACAGGGGGCTCACTCACGCCCTCGTGCCTAACTTCACGAGGAATGTTAGCCTAGGAAGCACGAGACGGGAAAACAGGAGTGGCCGGCATTCTTAACGGATGCGTAATTTAAGTAGGTATGCACTTCTCGTTGCAAAAAAAAAAAAAAAAAAAAAAAAAAAATTCTCACTGACCAAAAAAAATCCAAAAATCGACAACAAAATTTAAAAAGAAAAACACCTCGCGTGTGATCTATTGAAGCAAAGAGGCCCGATTTTGCGAGGCAGAGGGAGGGGGCCAGGCCGCCACCAGGCCCCCAGCAACTTGCTTTTTGACACCGGCTGCCTGGAGCTCCGATGCCTTCCACTCTGTGGGTCTGAGTCAAGTGCCCTCATATGTTCGAAAACTCAAGCTAGGTTTCGGGCGCGTCTCCCTAGAGATCAAACGAGTGGTGAGTTTGTCACGCCGTCGCTGGCAGGTGGTGGTCTGTACAATCCGTTGTCAGCTCGGACGTCACCGATTCGTACTTCAAGGGCTTGACATGACTCTCCCTGCCCCCCACCCCCCACCCACACCTACTAAAGTGATATTCGAGATGTGTTAACCCGTGGCATAACCTGGGCACCTCCCTCAGCGGTCGCCTTTAAACTCAGATGATTAAAATGTTATTGGTCTTCTAGGTTTGGTTTGTTTGGATTTCCTATCTGAATTCCTTAAAGCCAGAAGTTTTTTTTATACCTGTTTAAGTTGCATTATGAAAAATAAAAGCCTGATTAAAAAAAAAAAAAAAAAAGATGACGCTCATGTTAAGTAAGGTGCCAGGGCTATCGTGGCCACTTAAAAATGTCCGAGGCTGCCTTGAGTGGGACGCCCACCCTGGAGAATGTGTCATATTCATTAACTCTGTGGGGGTGCTTTTTTTTTTGGTTTGGACTCATTCATTGAATTCATTGAGAACCCATCTCAGTCTCTCTCTCTTTCTCCCTCCCTTTCGTTCTTTTCTCCCAAAGACAATACTTCCTCCCTCCAAATTATAGATCCCTTTTCTTACTTACCAGCTTGCAGAACGATGCACGCCAGCTCTCCCTAAATGAACAGCAGCCGGGCCTGCCCTCCCAAGCTGCCATTCCGCATGGGGACAAGCTGGCTGCAGGCAAACTGGGTATATATAGCACCTGCTGGTGACATGTCTTGGTAACAACACAACTGTGGGCAGAGGACATGTCTCCCGTCTTGACCATATGACAGGCCTTGGTCATGGGCTGGGCTGCGGGAACTGGCAGAGCCCTCGGTCTGCCTTTACACAAAGCTGAGCCATCGCTCTCCCATGAGTGAGAACACTGTACTGCAGGGCTAAGTTCTACACGCACGCACACACACGCACACACGTCTCTAACTCGGACCTCACTGGATGGACACCTCCCATGTATATATGCATTCAGTGCTTTGGTTCCCGCTCAGAGATGATGTGTAAAATACGTAACAGCCACCTGAGGCAAGGGCACCAGCCCACCAGAACTACCCCACAACTGGCATGTCGCCTAGGCCCCAGGGCCCAGCTGCCGATGACGGAGTTACCCTTCGGATGCCGGGCTGTGGAGTGTCCAGGGGAGACTGGAGAAGGCCCAGGGTAGTCACGGAGGCCAGGCGGGAGGGAGGAGGGGCACTTGAGGAACTCAGAACAGATGGAAGTATTTTACTATTTAAGAACCGGGTGAGGCCGGACTGACCCCTGTGGCAGAAGGTCGATCTTGCCCTCATCTCGTTCCTCATCAATACACTGGAAAGAACAGAAAAATAAGCAAAACCCTATGTGCCAAGAATGTGATGTTATTGGAATGAGGTAGAGTCACCTGAGCAGAACAGGCTCGTTAAATTTCTGGGTACTCTTCACCAGTGTCCTCTGAGCACACCGGGACCCAACGCATTGGCCGAACTCTCTCTCAAGAGCTGGGGATGATGACCCTGGAAAGCAAACGCCTTCCCTACCTCCAGAATTGCCCCCTTTTCAGCACTAGGGACAGTAAACACCACCACCTGTGGGGCCTCGGCCTCCAAGAATGGCCTTACCCTGGCCGCCAGCTCGCAGCAAATTCCATTCATCGTCCTCATTGCGTTCTAAATCTAAAGAAAACAAGGAGTCATGCCCAGCAGCTCGTCCATAAAACATTAATCACTATCTCCCTCCTTGAGAGGTTCCTGACCAGTGAAGGTGTGACCCACAGGAGTGATGGAAAAAGCCACATGGGCGAGGACCAAAGCCGGGCCGCACCAAAGGCGGGGGACCCTGGCACTCGTCCCTCTAGTGGATTTCCAGACCAGCTCCTGGCTTCATTTCCGAGAACGCTGAGGCCCAGCCTGGGGACCCCAAAAGGGAGAGAACCCTCCCTACATCTACCAGTTCCCCAAAAGGCGTTGTGGCCCTTGGGACGAAGTGGCAAATGGCTGCTTTGAAGCCATCCATACCCTTATATCTTGTCCCTCTTTGAGCCCACATGGGCTGTATAAAGATGCTGAGATCAGGACCAGAGGCCCAGGCCCCACTTAGACTTCATGGCACCTGTGTCTGACCTGCTGACTCACCCCAGTCCAGGGTAGCTTCGAAGGCCCGTTCTTCTCTCATGGACCTCTCGGTACTTCTCAGGGCCTGGAAAAAAGAATCCCCTTGAGGGAAATATCAGAAGGGAAATTTGAGTTTCCAAAGATCCCAGCTTCCCGGATGTTTAGAAACTCAGGGCTGAAAGACCCAGGGCTTAAGGTCATATATATATGTGTTGCTAAAAGGCAATGTCTGGTTGATACAAACCTTCATCACAGAGCTCTGGGTGATGTTCCTTCTAAAGGGCTTCGGAGAATCGTGGGACGTGGGCCAGCGTTCCCAGAAGGTCTCAGAACAGGTGGGGCCATTATGGAAGCACAGCTTGTTGCTCTTGTGAGTTTAATGGGAGAGACAAATACTCTAGGATTCAGTAACTGCTGGGTTACATCCTGCTTCCTTCCGGGCCGAGTGCAAAGGGGGCGTGGCCTTCCAGGCCAGCCGAGCCTCTTCATTGCGCACATCTCGTGTGAACATAGGGGTGTCCAGAGGAGGAAGGGACCTGTTGTCTAGCCTCAGCAGAGACCGAGTAGACGGGTGACAGGTGACTCCATGTGTGTAGTCGCTTGAATGCTTGGCAGTCGGGTGTAAAGGTTGTCATGGAATCTTCCAGGAAATTTACTCTCTCCATTGAAGTGTGATAAATGAAACTGACAAGGGCTTCACAAGCCGCACCCCAGTTCCAGTCATTCCACCCCAACCTCTCGTCTGTTCTGGGCTGGACAGAACACGAGCAGAGCAGAGTGAGGAATGACCTTTGGGAAGCGGGGTACCTGCGGAACCAAACCCACAGGCTAGAAGATGACAGGGAGTCTGGGACAGCCTGGCCCCAAACCCTTTGCCCCCAGATCTGAATGGGTATGAGGGCCTTTCAAACTGCATTATTGTTCCTCAGCGTGCAGCATTACCCTTCCCTTTTTTATTAACTCTAGTGGGAGAGGACAACCTTGAATGAGCACTTTTAGCGGATATTTTTCTACGAGCTAGAGGGGCAGTCAGGACTGGAGGGAACTGGGGGGTCTGGGTCAAGGCCAGTGCCAGGAAAGCAGCCTGGAGCCAGGTGATGCCAATGTGTCTCAAGCAGACACCATGACCAGCTGGCCCCAGAATGACCAGCACTTCTCCTCATGCTGGAGTTTCCTTCGTTCAGCTTTTCTCCTACAGGCACAGGAAACCCAGGTGCCCAGCAGGCCCAGAGCTAAATTTTGTGGAGGTTATGACATAATGAGCCATTGTCATGTAATGGAAAGAACTCCATCTTTGAAGCCAGATAGAGCCAGTTCAAATGCCGATTCTGCCACCAATCTTCTGTGTGACCTCGGACAAATCGTTTCATCTTCAGGGACCTCAGCATTTTCTACAAATGGGGGCAGGCATCTCCACCCTCCAAAGGCATTGGAAAGATTAGAGAAACTGTGTGGGAAGTCCCAGGGGCGTTCTGCACAGACAGTAGGTTCCCAGGAAATGCCAGCTCCCGGATTTCTTTTTCAGGCCTTGTCTCTTGGCCATTAGGATTCTAGAAACTACAACTAAACAACAAGAAAGGCTCTGCCGTGCAAAGGAAGGGCAGAGGCTGAGACAGCAGTTCCGGGGTGCACCCCAGGCCCTGCTCTGAAGAGGGCAGGGGACTAATGGGGCTGTCGCCCTTAATCCTGCTCGCCCCCACCCTTCACACTCCAGAATAAAAAATGGCCCCAGTTAGGGGCAGGACCCTGTGTCCCCAGATGGATTCTGGGCAGGAGCTGTGTCCACAGCTGAGACCAGGAGTCTTAGGGAAGGAGGGGAGGGGGCGGCTCTCCCTCAGACTGGGCCCCAAGGAGTGGGTCCAGATCAGCTCTCGGACCCCAAGATCCCCGGTAGAAACACAGCGACGAGAGAAGAAAAGCAACTGCAGGAAACCTGGGTGACCTTACAAGTCATTCTTTATTTTCTTATCATATAATGAGATTCCAATTCCGAAGAGATACACGTGCAGAGCAGATAGCGCGGGGTTCCTGTGTGCGGTGGCGGGGAGCGGGCGGGGCGTGGGTCTGGCCCCCCTCCCCTCCAGCACAACCGACCCTCGGCCCGCCTGGCCCTCGGCCATTGCCCAGGCAGAAACCGAGAAGCTGGCGATGAGAGGGGCCGGTGGTGCTAGGCCTGGCCAAATCATGGTCTCCTTGTGGGACCCTGGGCCTCAGCTTCCTTATCTGTCAAGTGGGCCAGAAGTCCCTGCGCAGGCGTCGTGATGGGTCGGCGACTGTTAAGGGCCTCCTGGTCGTCATGCTGCTTCTAGATATCTGGGTGCCGTGCCTTGGCTTTTGCCATTGTTGTGGGCTCACGGGGGGACCTGCTCTGGCCCTGGTGGGCTTGAATGGATTGTGTAGACAGCCGCCCCCAAACCAGGCGCCGTGCTCGGCACTGTACTCGGGCTGCAGCCATAGCTCCTTCATCAGGTCAAGGCCAACTCTCCCTCCAGGAAAGCGAGCAGGGAAGGCAGTGGCCTGGATCCCACAAGGAGCCTGCGCAGGTCGCCCAGCTGCCCCAAATGCCCCCGACCAGCAGCAGCTCAGCGATAAAGAAGAATCCACTCCTCCTCCCCACTCAGGATCAGCTGGGGACTTGGAAACCACCTCCCTGCACTGAGGGTCCAGCAAGGATATCCGCTCCCATGGGCTTAGCTGATCACGGTCACCTGTCCCCATACTGGAGGCTTCAGGTAAAAACCTGCTTTTTAATAAACACATACGCACACCCGTCTGACAGTGAGCTGTGTCTACACTGGCAGGAGGAAGTGGAGAACAGAATAATGCAGTGATAGGTGGAAAAGACCAACTGAAACTCGATGAAGACACGCGGGCATGCCTCTCGCCTTCGCCCTGGAGCGGCGGACCCCGCCTGGCGAAGCCGCCGCAGAGGGATCGGCCCTGCTCCCCCAGAAGTGGGGGCCTCGGATGGCTGGCCCGTCTGCTGCTCGCCGCGTTGGAACATGCGAGCGTATGCACACGAGGTCCCACAGACGCGCAGGTGCAGCTGGGTGCTTGGGGCGAGCGCCCGCGCAAGCAGCAGCGCCGGTCCCGATTTCGTCCTCCGGACCCCACGGGGCGGCTGCGCCTACAGGATTCTAGAGACGGGCCTCAGGCCACCGAGCTCTCCCTATCCCCGCCACCTTGCAGATGGGGTCGGTGTGGCCCCAAGACGAGGATGATGCCCAGGGTGTGCAGCACACCCAAGGGAGGGTGCCGGAAGCGAGCCGAGCTGCACGGACCGAGCTTGTCGCCACTCGCCCCTAGCGCGGCCCCTCCTGGGCGTCTTCCCCTCCAGGCACCCTTGGGACAAAGTGCATGTTACCAGAAAGAGGGCCGTGCCCAGAGGCACAAAGCGATAACAGCGAAGCCTCAGGCACCTGCGGCAGGTGAGTTGGTGAGCAACTTTGGGATGAGGGGCGCTTTCTGGCATGCCTCCAGTCACACTCTGAGGGGACAACTAATCGGGATGGGTCCCTCTCTTTCACCTCCTCTGTGACTTCAAGGGAGTGGGTGAGAGATTAATCTGGTCTCCGGGAAGGCCCGAGGCCAGGAAACAGAGAAAGAGAAAGTGATAGAAACAGCCCCAAGTCAGGCTTGACTACGCAAGTCCTGCCGACCTTTGGGAAGTGACTTTGGCCAGCTTGTCAGAGTGTCTACAATATGGATTGCACCCCTCCCCTCCCTCCGCCCGCCCCGACCCCTGCCCCCCACGTGGATGCCTGGGCCAGGCCGCCTCTATTTGGGCTTCATTTCCACCCTGGAGTTGATGTCCTCAGCATCCAGGTCGTACTCCTCCACCTGGCCGCTGGTCCACACCTTCATGCGGTCCGTGACGTCGCTGCAGCGAGGGGCCAGGATGAAGTCGTAGATGAGCACGGCCAGGGCTGCGCCGATGAACGGCCCCACCCAGAAGATCTAGGGAGGGAGGAGGGAGGAGGCGCGCTCAGAGGACGTCCGGCCGGCCGGGCCCTCGCGGCCCCAGCGAAAGCCGCCACCCCCACCGCCCAGTTCCCGCCCCGGCGCCCCACTGCGTGGTTCTCTTCCCCCTGCGCCTGCGCCTGGGGCAGACACAGCAGTGCCGAACCCTGATATCCTGATGCTAGTCCCCCACCCCGCCCCGGGTTACTGGCCCCTGCCTCAGTGCGGCCCAGCTCAGCGTGCCTGGCGGGGTCACGCCAGCCCCCCTCGAGGGCGGCCACGGCCCTGCCCCCGCTTCGGAAGGCCACAGACTCTGGTTTGGTAAGAGGCCGGCCCGGAACGGAAGCCGCAACCCCCAGGACGGCGGCCCGCGGGACGCCGACTCCGCGCCGCACTCAGCTCAGGGGCCGTGAGGCCGGTTTGTCCCCCCAGCAGCCCGGGAGGCAGGTAGGTGACGCCACGCGCCCACGTCACGGCTCGAGCAACGGGCACCAAGAAGGCCAGAGACTGCCCAAGGGCATGCCCAATCAGAGCGCAGCAGAACCAGGATTCGGCCTCGCTCTCAGCCGCGTGCCCGGTTGGCTGGGGCAGGTCCGAGCTGGGAGGGGAGGCCTGGCCCACACTGCCCACGGCAGGGCCACACCGGCCCCTTGGCCTCGGCTCTCAGCATCCTGACGCCCTCTGCCCTGGCTGCCTCTCACAGCCTCTGTGATGGGAGAGGATGTCGCAGTCAGGCCTTCCCTAGGCACCCGCCCCCGCAGACAGCCCTGCACCTTACCCAGTGGTCCCTGAAGTTGTGGGTGATCACCGCCGAGCCGAAGGACCGGGCAGGGTTAATACCACAGCCAGTGTAGTCGATCTGCGAAGGCAAAGGGGCGGGTGGCCGGGGGAGAGGAAGAGAGACACACAGCACACCGAGAGAAAGAGAGGCGGGTGGCGATCAGAACCAGGCAGAGAGGGGCACGCGGACCCAGAAAGATGGTCCGGGGCGCCCTGTGCTCCCCTCTCCTGGGCAGGACCTGTCCCCCAGCAACACAGAGCTGACTCCCGCCCCCATGGAGTGAGCCCAGTGGGTGGTCCCTTCCCCTGCCCAGTACAGGACACCCACCCTAACAGGCCCTGTCTGGACCTGCTCTCTCCACCCCGACCCCCGCCTGGGGAGAACCCCCCACTTACGGCCAGCAGGTGTCCCAGGGCCACGGAGAAGCCTATGGCAAGGGGTGCCGAGCCCCCGAGGTCGCGGCGCCTCCGATCGGTGGTGGCCAGCACGCACAGCACCAGCTGCAGGGTGCCGATGATCTCGATGCCCAGGCCCTGGCCTGAGTTCACGCCGGAGGCCAGCTGCAGGGCAGAGGGACAGTAAGGCCGGATGAGCAGGGCAAGTGGAGACTGTGTCCCGGGGCCCCCAGCCCCAAGCGCCAAGGGCCAGGCCCTGTGTTCTCAGAGCCCATCACAACAGCCCCTGGCGGGACCCAGAGGGGGTCAGGCCCTGTCCGAGCACACATCGCTGGTAGTGGACATCAGGCCTCGCCCCCTCTCACACCTGTTGAGGAAATGCCACCCGGGCTTTTGGTGCCTGCCGAGAGACCTGGGCGTGATGGGGAGTCTGCATCCAGCTACATCCAGGCCACGCCCTGGGAGTACCAAGGCCACACACGAGGGGCGAGGCCCAGGCATGGAGGAGATGGTCAGCGACTCTCGGGGACAGTAATAGGAGAAGAGAAGCAAATGGGTGGGAGGACCCAGCTGGACACATTGCTTCATACCCCAAAAGTCCAGAGCACTCTACCTGATCCCTGGCTACATCTCAAGCTCCCAAAGCCTGGAGGGTCCTCCTCAGTTAGCCGGCTCCCTCCGTCCCTCCCTCCTTCGTGCCCGCCCCTTGGTGCCCCTACCCTCTGTGCCCTTTACCCATGGCTGTTCCGTCGGTCTCGCCCCTGGTCCAGCGTCTCCTATTTCTTCTCGGCCCCGCCCATCCCGTCTGGCCCCGCCCACCCCCGTCTGGCCCCTCCCCCTCCCTCTGGGCCCGGCCCCTCCCTCCCTGCAGCCACAGAGGCCCCACCACCAGCGTCTGGCTGCCACTTGCTCCTGGGCCACTTTTAGTAACATGACTCATGGAAAAGGAAAGGAATGGGAGCTGCCATGAAGTCACTGGAGGCCTCCTCCTGCAGCTCCCTAGGGAGCCCCTGCACCCCCCCCCCATGAAGGGGTCTCAGGGGCCAGGTGTGCTCACATAGGGGAGCTGGGCCACATCAGCAAAGGCCACTCACAAAGATGCCCAGATGTGGCGATGCCGGCGGCCTTCCCCCAGGCAGGGCTGGTGTGTCCTAACGAGCCTGAACTTGAACCTCATCCCGAGTGTAGGAGGCCGTGTCCAAGGCAGTAGGGCTTAATGCAAAGTCCTAGGTGGGGGACACTCTTCCACCCTCCGGAGGTCCTCTCGGCTCCGGGCTGAGGCCACCTTCCGAGAACAATTCTCTTCCCGCCTTTGTCTGCAGCTCTGGGTCACGGGGAAAGTGACTCACATCCCTGCCGCTGCGGTGCGGTGCGGCCCCAGCTCTGGGCCTTTCCTGGCCGACCCCAGAGCTGCACCCTCGGCCTGGCCAGCCCTCTGGGCAATGCCCACTCTTCCCCCGACCCCGGGGTGGGGCCTGGAGGCAGGAGCCCTGCACTCAGGTCTCGCCCCTCCGACATGCTGAACTGTGACCGCGGGCCTTCACCCCGCTGGTCTTCAGTTGCCACATGTGTAAAACAAATTTAAATGACCCTGCCCAACTCTTCAGAGAGGCCAGGGTTCAAAGGCAATGGGACTATCCTGAGGCACTGGGAAATGGGCTGGAGGGGCAGGAGCCATACGGAGAGGTGTGGCTTTGTTCTGGTTCTTTCTCATCTCCCCACACCCCCGCCCCTGCCCTCAGGACTGGGGCACAGGCAGAAGGGGAGGGACCCTCCTGCCCAGGCTGCCTGATGCGAGCACCGGCTCTGTGGAGGTGAGGCCGGGCCACCGTACGGCTGACCATGACACTCACACCTGCCACTCCCCTCCGTGTCTGAGCGTCCGAGCTCCTCCTCCCTCCGCCTCTCCTCTGCTCTCCAGGGTGGGCCTAATGGCTAGCTGGCGGGAGTCCCGAAACCAGCCCTTCCACGCTGATTAACGGATCCCGCCATTGCTCTAAGTGGCTCCTGCCTCATATGCCCCCCCATCCCCATCCGCCCCCTCACAGGTGGGGCCTGGACAAGCGTATCTCCTCCCGCAGTTCTTAACCAGGTCTAAGCATCCATGTCCCTGCTTGGCCCAGAGGCACCATATTTCATGCAAAATGAGCAGAGTGTGTGTGTGGGGGGCGGGCGGAGGGGAGGGGAGGATGCCGGCGCCATGTCGAGCTCTCTGAGTCCACAGGAACGGGCCACCTGCCCCGGGGTCTCCACGATGTCCCTTCCTGACTGTGCAGAGCCCGTAAAACCCGACTGCCTAGAACAACACGGGTTGGTAACCTTCCTCTCCCAAAACCCACCACCACCACCACCACCACCACCACCACCACCACCACCACCACCAGGAAGCCTTCCGTGGTTGCTTCACCATCACACACCCACACACAGGCACTGGCCCTCCATGGACATTCATGTGTACATGTGACTCGGGTACCCAAGGCTTTGTGTACCTCTGTGTGTCTTCGTAGATCAGTGTCTGCAGTATCT
Organism: Rousettus aegyptiacus; assembly: GCF_014176215.1. Lineage (NCBI taxonomy): Eukaryota > Metazoa > Chordata > Mammalia > Chiroptera > Pteropodidae > Rousettus > Rousettus aegyptiacus. The sequence continues at coordinate 37,753,435 of NW_023416288.1, read as the reverse complement.
GTGGGCAACCAGTCTAGGCATGACTCTCCTCTCCCTTAGACGTTAAGAGATTTATTACATATTAATGAAATGACAAGTCTATCAAAAGGCTATAAAAGTTCTCAACTTTAAAGCACACACACACACACAAATAGCCTAAAATTAAACGACACGAACAATTGACAGAATTTCAAGAACCCGAATAATCTACCACCAAAGTGAGTTTAACAACCCTCTCTCAGGAACTGATGGAATAAAGCAGTCAAAACATATAAATAGCACAAACAGGGAGGGTTTGAACCACATAATGAACAAGTTTGGTTTAAGGAAAGTATGTAAAACCCTGCACCCCAGAATTTGAGAATATACACTTTTTTCCAGGCCATGTAGGACATTCAGATGGCCGGATGCAGCCCGGCTAACTCTGAGAGTCCCTACCACACAGGGTCCCCTCTCTCACTGAGGTGGGCTCTGGCTGTCTGTGGGGGGGGGGGAGGGGCGGGGGGGGCGTCCGTGTGTCGCACACCCACACATAGGTGTCAATACTGAGGGCCAAACGGGGAGAAGAGAGGAGGGAGGCCCCTTAAGTGAGCTAGAGGGCAGCAGGTCTCGAAGGGTCCTTTATTTGCTCCCAGAAGCCATTTCATCTTCCTGACAAGAAACAATACACAAAACAATGGCTTCCTCCTGCCCTCCCTCCTTCTTTTCCTTACTCCAGGCAGCTCTGGCCCTCCTGCCAGGGAAAGGAAGCGGCTCCCCGGACGAGCCCCCGCCCCACCCTCCGGGGGCCCCCGCGCCTCGGCAGGGCCGCGCAGACTTGAGACTGCGCTCCACGCCCACGTGTGTGTGAGCCCATGCGCCGTGGACCAGTGTGCGCGTGAGAGTGGTGTGTGCTCGAGCTGCCCACTTGGAAGCAGCAGAAATGACCAAGGACTGGGGGGCAAGGGGCAGGGGGCAGGAAGCCCCGGCACGGTCCCGCCCTGCGGGGATCCGCTGCGCGACCCCCACGAGTCTCCACGCCTCGGGGCCTCCGTGTCCTCGTCAGCACAGTGGAGGCCTGGGCCCTGACCCTAGCCCAGAGAGTCTCCGGGATTCTTCTCTTCCTGACGTGGGACCTGTGCCTTCCAGACCCACAGTCACCCCTCCGAGCAGGATCAGGAAACCTGCGTGTGGGATCCCTTTCCACGGGCCATCTGAACTGCTGGTCTCCACGTGGCACAAAGCCTGTCGCAGGACCTACCGCCGGCCCCGCGGAACCGCGCACGGCCGGATGCCCCAGAGCTGCCCGCTGCCGGCGGGTCCTACCAGAGACCACTAATGACAGGAGCTCGCTGGCGCAGGGGCCGCAGCTTCCCAGTAAAAAGATTCCTTCTTGACTCCGAGCAGACAGCTGTCCTGCGGCTGGGGTTTCAGGCGCGGAGAGGAGCTGCTCGGGGGAATGGCATATTGTCCAGCCTCTCCACCACCTCTGACTCGGACTTTTCAGCTTTGGGGTTACTCATCGCTCTGGACTATGGCTTCTGGGTTGCAGAGAGACTGCCCCTCACGTATGCCCCTGGACAGCCCTGTGGGCAAGGAGCCCCTCTGGTCCCTGGGACCCTGAGGGGACCCTGACCGTGAACATCTTCCTGCCCACATGTGTAAGTGCGTGGGCTCAGCCAGAGCCATTCCAGAAACCCCAGACCCGTTGGTTCTTCCAGAGGCTCTGACTGCAGGAAGGGAGGGCTCCCCCGGCCCCCAGGGAAGGTTTCCTAAGCCAGTCGCCAGCAGGCAGGCAGGGGACGCCTTTGAGCTGCCTGGGAAAGACCCGCTTGGTGAATGCTGAAGGAGCACCTGCGGGGTGGGGCCCTAGAGAGAGCCGAGAGCGCTATCTGGGCCCCAGCTCCGGTTGGGGAGGAGCGCATGGGATTGCACTGCAAAGAGCTAAAGGCTCAGTGTCAGGGGTGGGAGGGGCGAGCATCCGAGGGGCCACGCCCGTCTCGGAACCCCGCCCCTTCAGGTGAGGGTTCCCGGGGCAAGCCCTGGCTAGGGCCAGGTGCTGGGGTGGGCAACACGGGGTCGGCAGGGCCACTCCGCGGGCTCTCACGGGGGTAAACAGCCTCAGAACTTTCCGTGCTGAGGAAAAGTCTCCACCGCAAGGTGCCCACCCCCTCATCTGGCCCGGCTGGAAACAGTAATTACACCTCCCGCTGTGGCTCCACCACCCACCCCAGCCCCCTCCCGGGGCGACTGGGCAGGGCAGGGCAGGGTGGCAGAGAACTCTGGTGTGCCTTTCCCCAGCTCGCCCCCAACTCTGGAGGAGGCAGGATTGGTCCCCACCCCGAGAGGAAGCGGTGGCATGGGGACCGTCCTGCTCTGCGGTTGGGGAAACAGACCTAGGAAACCAGGGAAGGGGGCATTTAGGGCTGAGGTCAGGCCCCTGACACAGCAAGTAAAGGCATTCCCCAGGCGGCCAAGCCCAGAATCAGCAGGGCCGAGAGAAGACCCCCATAAAAGGAAGGTTCACCCCCTACCGGGGTCCCCTGAGGGGCTGGACTCACAGGCTCACGGATCGCCAGGAATCCGGTTCCCTCCAGGATGCAGTCACTGGCCTGAACCCTGAGTCCTCACCACCCTCCAGAGCCCCAACCTCCTGCCATGCCCCCCATTCTGGCCATTACCCACCACCCCTAGTCCATGACCTCCCACTGCCCCCTAGCCTGCGTCTGGACGTCCTTTCCTAGCGAGGTCTCCACAGCCATCAAGACTCACATGACACCTCCTCCCAGAAGCCTTCCCGGCCCTCCCCTCCCGTTAAGGTCAGAAGTTCCCTGGCCACCCTGCCATCTCTTATCACACACCTGCCTCCTGCCTCATATCACGGGCAGCTGTGCCTGAGGCTTATCTCGCCCAGACTATGGGCTTCCCCCAGGCACAGAGCCTGCGGGCTCAGCAAGCACACGGCCTGCGGCAGTCCTGGTCCCGAGTGCAGGGAGCTTGGGAGGGAAACAAGCAGAAGAGCCGGGAATAGCCCGGACTCCCGCCTTCAGGAGCCAGCGTCTTCCACATGCCGGAGCCCGGCCACGCCCTACTATGTCTCTGTTTCACAGATGGAAACTAAGGCGTACAGGCAAGATAGCTCGCCGGAAGTTACACAGGGAATTGCTGGCTGAGCCCCTGCCCCTGAGCTTCTCACCCTTGGGCAAAATTGGGGTTTGGCTCTTAGACTCAGCGGTAAGCCTGTAGGCTGGACAGAGGCCCATGGTCTCTCTAAGCCATATCCAGAGCCCTGACTCAGTAAGGAGAAAGTTCTCCCCACCAGGTCCTCAGAGGACACCCCCTGACTCACCCCAACCACTTCCTGCCACTTCTTCCCCTATTTTCCTTGGAAATCTCCATGCCAATGGCTGGCTCCACCCAGGCCTGGGTCAGGGTGGGGTCCCAGGGCTCAAGGGGTTTGGGAGCCTCCCCAGGGCCTAGAGAAAAAAGTGTGCCACCTGCTGGGTGGACTGGTCTCTGTCCCTCTTGAGGCATTGAGGCCACACCCTAGGTCCCGTTGGAATCCAGGTCTAGTGTCTGACAGGAGCCCTTGGTGGGTGGGGGGCACGTTCTGTGTTTCCAGACCCAGGACTTGTGCTCCTGGACCCTCAACTTCCATCATGTGGACAGGGCAGCGCCTGGCCCCCACCACAATGCTCGGTGCACTTATCGTGATCAGCATGGGAAGGGTGATGAGCTCAAGCCCACAGAGCAAGCTCGCTGGAAGTACGAGCATGGCCCAACAGCCATCAAGGCACCTATGTCCCCTCACGGAGCCTCAGGGCCCTCGGCTCCAAGGAAACGCAGCAGGTTGGCAGCAGACAGGACATGAAGCCAGTGTGCCTGACCCCAGCCCAGGGCTGGCCCCGAACTAGCTTCCCCTGTCCGAAGCACGCCCAGCCCAGGCCTTGGGGTGATTCTGGAAAATGGAGCCTGGCGAGGGGAAGAGATACTGGGACATGGCCGGGTGAGGACGGCACGGGAGGCCGGGTCCTCCCAGCATCTGCCTGGGATGCGCGTGTCGGAGAGGGCGAAGCCTGCCAGCAGAGGCTTGTCCCCTGTCAACCTGTCCCTGGAGAGGAGGGGTCAAGAGGGGCCCAGGAAAGCCTGGGGAGACATAGCTTCCCCCCAACCCCGTCACGCCCAGCTGAGCCCCAGTGTGAACCTGACTGTACCCAGAGGGTACCCTGAGATCAGCTGGCTCCGTCCCCACCAGAGAGACTGAGGCTTGGAGGGACGTGGCCTGCGGGAGCTCTCTGTCCTTTACACCCACCAAGGCCGTGTCTTCCGCACGACTAAAGTCTAAATTCCAGCCTACAGGGTTAATCTTCAACCTGGGGCTGAGCAGCGGTTGGCCCCACAGGCTTGGGCGAGGTGTCACTGTGACAGGAGAAGTGCTAACCCCCCTGCGCAGGGCCGGCCGCCCACCGGCCTCTGCTCCAGGCCTTAACGAGCCTTCCCCAGCTGCGGCACCGGGATCTGGACTTCGGCTGAGAAAGCACGAGACGGTTGCTATGATCACTTACTGTCCCCGTGGCCGCCTGCCCTGTCCAGGGCCCCGCCGGCCTCCTTTCTGCAGCCGTATTCCTCCTCTCCGCATCTCCCCCCGACCCCCGGCGGAGCACCCCCTCGTGTGCTCTGAGACATCCTTTAAGCCTTACCCAGCCTCTCAGGCCAAATTTCCCCCCCGCTGTGGCCCGAGCCAGGTCTGAGTATGCACTTGGCTCAGGGTCTGGAAAAGCCCAGGTCTGCGACACAGGCAGCCGCAGCCAACGGCCAATTAGCTGTGCTAAGCGGCCCAGGAGGAATTCTTCCCAGCAGCTGCCACCCAGTCGCCAACATCTGCTTATCATCGGTGCCCCTCACCCAGGCCCCATGTCGGCCGGCGGCGGCACACGCGGAGACGCGCTCGCCCCCACCCAGCCTCGCCCGGCGGCGCGGACGTGCTCCCGGACACAGACCCCCACGGGGGGCACGCCGGCCACACGAGCTCGAGACCCACGCGGCACCCACGTGCACACGGTCTTTCACACACACACACACACACACACACACACACACACACACACACACAGACACACACACAGACACACGTGTCGCACCGCTCAGTGCCCAGGGACAGAGCGTGGAGCCCCTGCAGCAGGCAAGAGGTCCTCGCCCTGGCCCCCACTGTAATCCAGGAAAACCACCTGCGAACAGCCCAGAAAAAGTTTTCTGCCCCGCGTCCGTGCCTGATTCCTGGGGCCAGAAGAGTGGGAGCGGCTTCTCCCTTGAAGGCGGTTTGTTTGGGGACCTGCGTGAATGTGGGGGCTGTCTAGAGGTCTGTGGGCCGCCCCCATACACACAAGACACTTGCAGACCTAGCTGCAGGCATGCCGGACGTCTGGTTCAGGGTGGCTGGGAACAGGGGGGCAGTTTCCCCAGGGTCCAGGCTGCAGGAGGAGGGAGCTGGCCGCACAGGCAGGGCTGAGGGGTGAGGGGCGGCTGGCCCGAGCCGTAGCTGCCTTCCGAGCTTATTGCTCACAATGGGTGCCCGCAGGGGACATTGGTGAGACCGCTGTTCTGCAGGTCTCGGCTTCCCACAGTGCCTGGCAGGAAGCAGGCTCTGGCCGCGTGCGGACCGAGTTCCAGCCCTGACTCCGCATGACCTCCGGCCACCTCTCGTGCTCCCTGGTCCTCGGCAGCCCCATCTGCACAATGGGTGGAGGATGAGCCGGGTGTGTCCCATCAGCATTCTGGAGCCCTCGCCCCCTGCCCCGGGCCGGGGGGGGGGGACCCCCACTCACCGCGTTGCGGCCGAGCGAGTTGTCGCTCAGGGAGGAGGTGATGCCCGAGAGGATGGCGGTGGCGACGATGGCCCCCACGCACTGGGCCACCATGTACGTGATGGCCCGGAGGATGCTGATCTGACAGCTGAGCAGCAGCCCCAGCGTGACGGCCGGGTTGAGGTGGGCGCCGCTGATGTGGCCCACGCTCTGGGCCAGCGTGGCAATGCTCAGCCCGAACGCCAGGGACACCTTCACGTTGTCTTGCATCGCACCCGACGTCTGGTTGTTCTTCAGGGGGTAGTTGAAGCCCAGGGCGGAACCAATGCTGATGAAGACGAACAGGGTCATGGCCAGGAACTCGGCCGCCACTGCCCTCCAGAAGAGCTTCTTCTTGAACTCGCTGGCCATGCTGGCAGGGGGCTTGGCTTGAGTCCGCTGCCTGGTGCCTGACTCCCTCTGAGAGCTGAGCCACAGCCCGGCCTGCGCCTATTTATAGGGCCCCTGGGGGAGGAGAGGAGGGGGAGCACAAAGGGAGGAAGGCCTCTCCTTGCTCCTGGCCCGCCCCACACCACACGGGCCTCCTCTCGGAGATGGATGCAGACACAGCTCTGCTGTCGGCCTGCCAACTTTTTTTCCCTTCCTCCTCTCCCCCCTCCCTCCCTCTCTCCCTCCGCCCTCGGCCCTGCCCAGCCCGAGGAGGCAGGCAGGAGGCAGCCACCACCGCTCTAATAGGCTTTGGGAAATTCCTTCAAGTTGGCCCCACTCAGGGGGCCAGAGAATTTCAGGTGTCCCCGCCCTGTGTGCACAGCTCAGGGGATGCCTGAGAGCAGAGCCAGGCGCTCTGGAGGGGACATGGTGGGTGGGCTGGGCTCAGAGGGTGGACACTGCCCTCCCTGGGGGGCAGGCGGCATGACCCTGCCGGTCTGACATCCCCATCCCACCCCAGAGTGCCATAAGTCTGGAGTCCATGAGTCCAGGCGTCTAGGTCTCCTGCACCTTAGCCCAGGCCTGGCTACTGGATGTCACTTCAAGGATGTCCCAGAACGCCCAGCCACACCAGCCAGGCCTCACAGCTGATGGAGACACGAAGGCATCAGAAGGGACAGAGTGGAGACCCCCTTCCACTCCGTGGCCAAGAGCAGTCCTGGGGCGGGGGCGGGGGAGGGCGACCTGTCGGGAAGCCCCTCGCCGAGAGGCCTCGCGCTGCGGGAGCACTTTGAACTAAGGCTTCGGGGGCAGAAGAGGAGGGCCGCCTGGGACGTGCTTCTAAAAGGCAGGCGAGCTGGCAGAACCACCGGGCAGACCGAAGGCACGACAGCCCGACCTGGGCACTGGCAGGGCAGGAGAGAGGAGGGGCGGCAGACGCAAACCCAGGCGGGAAGACAGACCGGCAGAAAGAGGAGGGGAGGCGGAGGGGGAGAGAAGTGGAATCGTCACGAGAATGGAAGTGAAAGAGAGGGGTCCCCGGGCGGGCGGAGACGGCGCCAGGCCGGGGCTGGGAGAGGAGACGGGGCTGGACCCAGAGGGGAAGGCGGGAGAGGGACGGGGAGGTGGGGAGAGGGACCGGACAAGCCACCCCACAGCCCCACCGAGCAGAGGAGAGGAAGCGCGGCTGACCCCACAGGTCAGCCTGTGCCCTGTGCATCTCCAAACAGCGACCCAGTGGCAGCCAGCGAACTGAGCAAGAAGCTGGACTCCTGGGCGAGGAGGCCGTTGGGGACTGGCCGGTCCACCGGCCTGCGCCTGGGAGGAGGAGGCAGGCGGGGCCCTGAGGGTGAGGACGGCCCAGGAGGTTGGGGCCCCCGCCTGGCTCCTCCACCCACTTCCTGCCTGGCCTATCGCAGCCCTACTGCACTGGAGTGCCGGCTTCTCGCCATTTTACAGGTGGGGAACTGAGGCCCCGTGATGGGAAGAACTTCTCCGAGTTCTGCAGGTACCAGGGGCAGGGCAGGGATGAGCAGACCAGTCCTGTGCCTCCTGTCTAGGGGCCATCTGCAGGCATGAGACCAGGCCCCTCCTCGGCCACCCTTCTGCCCAGCCGCAGAGCACACCAGGGCCCCAGCGATGAGCTGCCCAGCGGTCAGCCTGGTGTTTGCTGAGAGAAGGCGGCCCGCTGGGGCGGAGGCAGGGCCAGCCGTGTCCACCCAAGTGCACCTAAGTGCCTGTAAGTACAAGGCAGAGGGGACGTGAGGGAGGAGCCGGCGTGGTGGCCGGCCGGGCCTGCCCGCTCGGAGGGCCTGGTCAGCCGGAGATAATCGGTGCCTTATTAACCGTCCGAGAGAGGGAGCCAGCCCCGCTGGGCCACTTCCCAGAACGCCTCCACCTCCTTCAGTCCCTGTGGCCCGGCTGCTGGTCCCAAGGCTCTGTCCACAGGCCTGGGAGTCCCTCGTGCCCAGACTTCAGAGGACGGCCCTGTGTGCCCTCAGACCACCCCTCGTCATTGTCCTCAAAGACACCCACACACCGCCCTCCTCAGCTTCCAGGTCCGGACAGTGCCGCACCCGTGCCTGGCCTCTGCTTGGTGCAGGGACGGGTTCTGACACTGGCAGGTATCGGGTCCCAGCGAGGAGGGCTTGAAGGTGGCAGGGGGAGAGCTGGCACCGGGCCCCCAGGGGCCCCTGGACTCGGCACTGCAGAGGCAGAGACAGGAGCAGGAGCCGGCGTGGGCCTGTGCGTGCCCTGGGTTCTGTGACAGTTTCCGTGGGCCGGGTCAGGGTCCGTGCACCTAAGGACACAGGACGTGCCACCCTGCAGGAGGGCGAGACTCACCTGAGGCCTCCTAGCTTATCCAACAAATATTGCCTTAGCGCATGTCGTGTGCCCTACTCCGTCCCAGGCACCAGGACGCAGCCGCAACCCAGACACTGTGGATCACGGCGCGTGACCGTGGAAGGCACACGCGTGTGCGCGCATGCTTGGCAGAGACCCACGTCCTTCTGCGGCAGGACAGGAGATGGGGAACCCGGGGGGCACGGGGTAGGCAAAGCATCCGCCAATCCCAGGAGGACGCGCGGAGGTCCGTGAGGCAACGCCCTTTTATCCGCTGCCTCTCCCACCCACGTGCCACCATGTCCTCTGCCTTAAGTGCCACCACTAGCTCCATTCCTTCGGAAGAAGGCGTCGGCATCTCCGGGACGTGCCATCAGCCTGCAGGCCTCTCCAGAATACTGCCCGCCTCGTTCGCCCGCCTCTGTGGCCATGACCTGACTGTTTCAGCGAAACAGGGCAAGGAGAAGGGCCTCCTGGGGGAGCCCCGCACCCCTCCACCTCCTGCTCTCTGATCTGACATGAATCTGAGCCCACCAGGGAGAGAGGAAAGGAGGCAGCATGGAGCTGAGAGCTCATCTTTACCGCAGTCCTGGGCGTCTCTGAGGCTGTGATTTGCCGAGGAACGGCAGAGCTGGCATGAGAACCAGGGCCCCCTAGTTCCCAGAGCCTGGTGCTCTGCCTGCCTGTCAAGAAGGGCCCCCGATGGGCCTGGTCACCAGGTGGAGTCCCCAGCTCTGCGGGCTCAGGAACGAGTACAAAGGCTGGGTTCCCAAGCCTCAGAGGTGCTAGCATGGGCGAGGGTGCATAATCAGGGGGCAGGGCACCCAGAGAAGCGGGGAGCTTGGGCCCTGAGGCGGGTGCTGCCTCCACCACGGGTCCATCTCCAGCCTGGCCCGATTCAACAGGCTCCGCGTCCTTCCCATGGGCAGTGGCACAGGCCCAGCCTCCAGAGCCCACAGGCCTAAGCCAGGCTAAATAAGGGGGGGCTGCCCCACACCCCAGCTCCGGAGCCCTGGGTGGGGCTTGAGGCCGTTCAGGCCGGGGCACTGGCTGGCCCTGTTGGAGCAACGGTCTCGGCAAATGCTTTTCCAGATGTGCCCGGAAAGACCCGCATTCCAGCAAGAGCTGACTGTTCCCAGGACAATCTGGGCTCCGTCCCCGCCGGGATCCAGTGGGAGAAGCTCAGGCTTTGTCCAGAGGTGGGTGCACAGAGCCTCAGATGCTCACTGAGGATCCAGACCTCAGGCTGTGTGGGGGAGAAGACACCCATGGGTGTGGCCGAGGCTGTCACTCTCCGAGTGGAAGCTTCTGTGGTGTGCAAGGCAGAGGGGCTGAGAGGAACAGACCCTCCCTTCTGGGCGGGGAAGGGATTTCCTACCACGGGCTGGACTGTGGGATACAATGACTTCATTCCCTCCAGGACGCCCACTGGAAAGATAGAGTGAGGGGTGGGAGGGGACTCAGACGGCAGACTGGGCATGACCAGTCAGGCACGGTCAGCGCTCCGGCAGCTCCGATGACTTTTCCAGCACCACTCAGGCCTTCCTCTGTACAGGCGGAGAGCACTGACAGACGGCGGGACGGCAGGACGAAGTCCCAGAAGGCCCTGGAGAGGGGCCGAGTCAGGGAACGCCCTCCGCCGCCTACCCCCCCCCCCGGCTCTGCCCCTCGACAGGGCGCTCACAACCACCCCTTCCGTGACCTTGATCTAGGACCCGCCAGCTCTGGCTCTTGGCCGTTCCAATGGGGTCTGCCTCCCCGCTCCCCGACGGGAGGCGTGGGCTGCAGCAGGGACTTGGCACTAACGCGGACCCAGCCTTGCCGTGAGGCTTGGCCACCCCCTCCCAGGGGAGCAGAGGAGGGACCCAGGCCCAGAGCACAGAGATGGAGATGGAGACGGGACGTCGCCGCCAACTCCCCAGCCCTGTCCTCAGGCCCTCCACTCGCCACCCCGTCTGGCGCTCGCCACCACCCCTTCCCAGCTCCAGACCGGGCGCTGGTCCTGTGTCACCGGGCTCACTGTCCCCGGACATTTCCTCCTCGTTCTCACCTGCGCCAGCCTCCTCTGACCCCCTCCCCATGACACACCCCAGGCAGGCGGTCCCCTCACGGCCCCATGGAGTGAGGCTGGGCCTGAGGGCAGGGTGGCCCGGGTCTCCTTCCCTGTCCCCTGCGCCCCCAGCAGAGCTGAGCCAGGGCGGGGCGTGGTGGGGGATGATGCCCTGGAAGCTTCTGCTCTCTGACCACCATGCTCCCCCCGAGGGACCGGGCACCCACCTCTCAAAGCCCGTGAATTCCTCCCCGACTGACAGATGACTCCTGGCCATTTAGGCGTCACACGATCCCCCCTCAAATCAAAACCGGATTTAATGGGCCACCAGTGATTCACCAGGGGAGGAACGATTTAGTCATTTTCTAGGCTGCTGCCTCCCATGCACTTCTTGCACTGCCCTGAGCAATATCGAGGCTTATGGGGGGGACGGTGGAGGGGGAATAATGCCAAACCTATTTCTGGAAAGCGGGATTTTCTATTCCGATGTTTTACTGGCTCTCCAGCAATCACCCCCACTCGATGCCCCGGAAGAGGAGCCAGAGAGACGGGACAGGAAACAGCCACCCCCCTCCTGGCGGGGGTCTCTGAGCGTTTGACACAGCTGGGCTCCCAGGCTCCAATGGGGCGCCATGGGACACAGGGCTGCCCCATCCCACCCCAGCCCTGCCAGGGCGGGAGGAGGCCGTGGTTCCCCGGCCCCGCCCTCAGGGAGAGGAGGCTGCTGGGCCCGGCAGGCGGCATCCCTCGCTTCCAGAAAAAGCTGGCGGTGGCATTTGTGCAGGACTGCCAGCCACACCCTTGGGGGTGGGGGTCGGGACGGGCAGGACAGGGGGCTTTGTGGGAGCCGGGCCTCTGTGCTGCGGGTCCCTGGACGGGAAGTCGTCATCGCATGTGCTAGCTGGTTTCGGAGCATTTCCTCACACTGGGCACACACACGTGTGCACGCACACACACACACACACACACACACCCAATACTTCCCCTTTCCCGTGCCACCGCGGCTCCCCACTGTCCTCTCCAAGCCCCCTGCCCACTCCTGCCCTGGGCCCTAACACATCTTTCTTTGCCCTATTAGATCACAAAGCATCAACTCAGGGAGAAGGAGCTCAGATAACATCGGATCCGACACCCTCCTTTTGCTCATGGGGAAACTGAGGCTCAGAGACATGAGGTGACATGCCCAGGGCTTTTCGGTAGGTCGGGGTGCAGGTCTCCTGGTCCCTGCCCAGGACGAGCGTGCCAGCCACACCCAGTCTCTCCCTCCTCTGTTCCGTGATGACAGGAGGCACTTCCTCCTTGGACTCCAGCAAGGCCTCAGAAAAGTGCCCTCTGTGACAGGGGCCCAGGCGGCCTTCTGCGCCCCCAGACCCCCAGGCGCAGCACCTCAAGCCTCCCAGCAGGGCCTGAGCTGGCGTGGAGGCACGTCACCCCCCGGCACACCGCAGTCCCCGAAGTCCCCGGCCCCGCGGCTCTTGGCGAGGTTTCCCACGCTCCCCCTCCCTGTCCCGCCCTACCCCTCGCCTACGGCTGGCGTCCCCAGAGCGAGTGTCCAGGTGTTCACAGCTAGTCCTGCAGGTGGAGACTGGGTTCCCTCTTCCCCTCCCCGTGCCATCCGGCCACCTGGCCCCACGGCCCTCCCATGGGGCTCGCCGCCTCTGCCGTCCTGCTGCGTCTTTCTTGGCTCCGTCTCTTGAGCACTGGCACGGCTGCAGGACCTCGCCCTGGCCATCCCTCAGGCCCGTCGCCCTGCGGCATGGCCGGGCTGCTCAGGCGCCCGCAGGCACCCGAGATTCGGGGCGATCCCTGGCTCACTGCGTTAACGGCTGTTCTCACAGCTCGACATGAGGATTAATGCATTCACGTCCACACCAACGCAGTTGTAAAGCTTAGTTTATAATAGTGTGTGTGTGTGTGTGTGTGTGTGTGTGTGTGTATGTAGGAAGAGGCCCACAAAAGCGAAAGAGCCCGGGTCCCACGACAGTTATGACGTGCCCCTGGCCACTGCCACGGCCCCCACCACCACCACAGCCAGGGCAGGGCCGGAGGTGGACATGCCGCAGCCGCTCTCAGACGGCCCCGTTTAACAGGGGGTGTTCCCGGGCCGAGCTGTGTCCCCAGTGCTCTCCTCGCCTTGCCCGCCCTCGCCAAGTCGCCCCCTCCTCCTTCCCCGATAGTGCACGGGCTCGTGTGAACACGCGTGCACACGCACATACAGCGCATGCCTGTACACATAAGCACATGCATGCGGACTACGCACACATGATATATATGCAGCACACACACTTCAGTTGCCTGCATAATATACTGTTGCACATATGTGCATGTGCGCGCACACATGCAAACACGTGTGTGCCCAATCACATATACATGCAAAAGCGTGCACATCCTCACATGTACACACGCATGCCCCCACACAGGATGATGACGCACATCGTGGCCGTGAACGCCTGCTCTTCCTCGACCCTCCACCGTGTGCGCCGTGGCCTCTGCCGTCTGTACCCTGAGCCCCGGGGCCTCTGCACGGTCTCTCTGGCACCTCTGAGGGCTCACGGTTGGCGCTACCTGTGCTGCTCAGAATGCAGGGGCCCCTCTGTCCCATCCCTTTACCACGGAGCTGAATTTAAAGGGTGGAAGGGAGGAGCCTGGGGCGAGAGCGGCTTCGTAGCTCCTCTCTTGGGAATACTCTATTTGCTCCACGTGTCCTAATCTCAGTTCATCTCCAGACAGGAGCCCCTCCACCCGCCCCCCCCCCCACACCTGGTGGAGATGGGCACTGGGACTGGCCTAGCTCCATGCTCACGAATAGGTGAGGGCAGGCTCAGTGCACAGGTGAACAGAGCCAGCCATCTGCCAGCCCAGCAGCCGGCGGCGGGAGGGGTGTGCGGGGCGCCCAGAGCAGGGGCAGGCGGGGCCGGCTTCGGACCACCTTCTGTCACTCTGACCTCCTGGGTGTCACGATGCTGTGCTCTGGGGCCGGTGGAAGTGTGTCTAGGTGGGGGGAAGGGCGGGCAGGGCCTGCCCTTGTCCCCATCCGCCGGAGACCCCTCCCTCTGTGGTTCGGTCTGGGGATTCTATTCATGTGAAGCCAACATTCCTGGAGCCCACAGGGCCAGCAAGATCATTTCACACAGGCGATCGCTGTCTTGCCTAATGAGAAAACGATGACATGGCCCCCTGCCCTGGGCCCCTGCGCCCAGCCAGGCGCTTGCTCCCCAGCCCCCCAGCGCCGGCAGCCTCCCCCCAGCACAGGCGCACACACGCACGCACACACACCTCCTGCTCTATGCTATTGTTCTACAGGTGTGCCCTCCAGACTCCAGCCCTCAGGTCCCCGTGCCGCCCCCTCCAGGGCCATCCGTCACCAGGGCTGGACGCCTCTGAACTCCCAGGGTAGCAGAGCCATAGGGCGGAAGGACCTTCGGGTCACGGACCTGAGCACATGAAGGTAAACCGAGGCCACGGACTAAACGGCTTCCTCAAAGTGGCACATAGTGAACCAGTCTCAACTCCTCCCCCTCCCCAGGGAGGCGGCCAGCGAGGCACACTGGGGGCCAGGAGGGGCTCGCGCGGGACTGTGTCGGGACTCCTTCCTTACCCGCCTTCGTCCCTGCACATCCCCGCTCTGGGCCAGCGCCACTGGGACCTCCGAAAAGCCAGGACCGGGGGGTGCAGGGGGGTTGGGGCTGCAGCGTCCGGAACTGACGTCGAGCGACCCGGGGGACGGCTGAGAGGCACTTCCCTAAGGCCTCCACATTTGAGAGCCAGAAGCCTTGTGAATGGCCATGGTCAGAGCCAGCTGGGAAAGAGGGACCTGCCAGGCCTGGACCAGCTGCCTGCCTGCCTCTCCTGCTCGTCCCCACCCCACCAGTCTGAGAGCGAGTTGGCAGAAAAGGAGACCCAGGACCTGGGTTCCCAGGCCGGTTGGGGGTCACAGGCAAATGCAAGGCAGTCAAAGATCCCAATCAGGGTTATGAGCTGCAGGAGAGGTAGTGATCAGTGAAGGCGGAGAAGTCGTAGAAGCCCTCCTGCAGGAGGCAGGACTTGGAATCATAGAATCTCAGGATCTGGAAGGATCACAAAGGCTGCCTTTAAAACTGCGCATCATCAAGCCCAGGGAGCTCCTCAGCATCATCCCGCCAAAGGGCTGCGATCCCCCATGCGGGCACCTCTCCCGGTGGGGACCTCAGTGACCAGACCCCGCTAGAGAGCAGACCTGAGAGCCAAATTCAAAGCCGGGGCTGGTTGGAAGGGGCGGGTCAGGCTTAGGTGGGGCTGCAGCAGAGGTAAGTTCCTTCGGTAGAGAAATTAGGGTAGGAAAAGGGAGAATCATCACAGCTCTTATTTCATGTACTTTTTATATCTAGAGGATTCCATCTGTGCGTCTGACTTTAATATGAACATCGGTCCCCTGGGCGTCTTGTTAAAATGCAGATTCTAAGCCGGTAGGTGTGGGTGGGGCCTAACGGTCTGCATTTCGATCAAGCTCCCTGGCAATTCCAATGCTGCTGGTCTCAGAACTTTTAGTAGCGAGGAGCTGAATTACAAACAAACAAATGAACCTACCCCATCACGGTGTACTTAAAATAAAAGTGCAGAGAGTAAGGAAGCTTCTCATGACGGCAGAGACTGCGACTGAGCATCGCTTTTCATCTGAGCTTCCTGGAAGCCTCGGCAAGAAGAGAAAGAAGTGTTTACCAGCCCATACTCCACGATAACAGAGACCAGCTGCCTGTCATTGGGAGAACGTCTGTCTCCTGGTTCTGGCTACCCAGGGAATTGATGAAGCAGATCTTACTGTCAGGGGATGTGAGAAGCAGGCTGTGTTTTAGGGGTACTGCACATCTTTCTACGAGAAGGATTGCGCCTGGGCACCTCGGTGGGGTGCATCCCCGGTGGGGAGTCACCGTTTAGATAACACAGTGCCCCTGGTGCCCAGCCTGGGCCAGCACCACGGCGATGCCCATAGGAGGCCATTCTTTCACCACTTACTGGCCCAGACACCCGCTGGCTCAGGCGCCCCTGACCACAGAGGGTAGCCATGGAGCCCTGGGTGTTCAGAGGAGGGCGCCGAGGCACAGGCCTGAGCCTTGGGAAGGGGCGAGGTGGGTCTGTGAGCAGCGGAAGAGCCCTGCCCCTTCCCAGCAATCAAGAAAGTCTTCCTGGAGGAGGGGACATGGCAGACAGATTTGTTTATGTAAAGGAAGGGAGGTGGTTTGGGAAAAGGAAAGTCTGAGCAGAAGGAGGGATGAGATGGGGTGGGCTTCCAGCCATGGCTGGGGTGGGGAGGTTTTCTCACTGCCCCTCACTGCCAAGGCTGGCTCAGACCCTCCGAGCCAGGCTGGCGGAGATGAGATGGCGCACGGTCCTCCCGCCAGCCCTGAGCCCAGGACGTCCTGTGCCAGTCTGTACCTCTTCACGACCTGAGTCTCTGCTTCAGCTCCCGGGCCCTGTCCGCCTCAGGGAGCACCCAGGCCAGGATACAGAGGCTCTGCCCTCAGGGCATCTCATATCCAGACCAGTGTGGGTGGGAGTTGGGGCTGAAGGGGGAGTTAGAATCATTAGGCCTCCGGATGTGACTGTGCAGACAGCACGAACAGGACACTGGAGAGGACAGACAGCCTCGTGCCACGAGACCGTGGGAAGCCACTGCCCCAGCCAGCGGCTCTTTACTCATAAAAAGGTACGTACGTTCCTCTGAAAGGCCCACCCGAGTGGTCACCTGGGCCTGAGGGGCGTCGGGGGGAGCCCGGCACCGGCTCGTGTGAGTGCTGGGTTCTCAGCCTTCCTCGCGCGCTCCTTCAGGGTGACACAGCCTCCTGTGATGAAAGGAACAGGCAGGACCCTGATGGCTTTCCAGAAAAGGAAATGGAAAACCCTTAGACAAATAAAGTCAAGGTGTGTCTGCGTTAGCAGAGAAGATGGAAAAAAAAAAATGCTTGGCCTTTTCTCTGATTGCCAAAGCCGTCTGGGGCCGGGGGGCGACAGGAAGTGGGTGTGCAGAAGCCGCTGGGCTCGGATGGCTGCTCCCGCCTTGGCTGACCAGGCTTCCTTCTGGGAAGGGCCGGACAGGGGCTCTGACCCATCCTTCTCTCCGGGCTGCTCGCGGGGAGAGCTGTGAATTGAAGGAAAGGCTGGGCTCCCACACAATGGCTCGCTGGTGTAGAAACCAGGACACTCACAGATATTTCCAGAGCCCCGAAGTCTCAGGCCTGCCTGGCGGCTCGGGCGGAAGCAAGGGGAGATAGGAGAGGGGGGCTCCAGGAAGCCCCGCCCTCCCCTCCGCCCTCCCCTCCAGCGGGCAGGGGAGCAAGCAGGAAGCACCCGGCCGTAAGCCTGTAGGCTCTGGGCAAGCGTCCTGGCTGTCTGAGACTCAGTTTCCCCCTCTGGTAATAAGAGGTTTGCGTGATTGGCCTGTCGGGTGCTACACACAGTGCCAGTTACTGGGTCCCACACAGTGCCAGTTACTGGGTCCCTGGCCTCTGTCTCAGGGGTGACCATGATAAGAATGTGGGCCCAGCCACAGAGGGCCACCTCATTCAATCACCTCGTTTCACAGAACGACGCCCGAGCGCAGGGGGCGGGTCTGACGGGGGCACCTAGAGAGGAAGGCAAGCTCCAGCAAGGCCAGGAGCCGCTCCGTGGTCCAGCAAGAGCTGGGGAGAGGAGAGGCGGGGCTGCCATTCCGGGCGGGGGTGGGGAGGTCGCGGGCGAGCTGGCGTGGCTGAGGCCCAGCTGGCCTCACTGCGTCGAGGCGTCGCAGGTGGGCCCACTTCCTGCCCCGCAGTGAGTTAGGCCCAGCCCAGGGCCTGCCGCCTCTCAGCCAGCTCCCAGCTCAGACCGGGTGCCAGCCCGTTCCAAGCTCCGTACCCTCCCTCCTCACGCCGACCCGAAGAGGTACAGGATACGATTGTTCCCATTTCAGAGGCAGGGACCGTGATGCTCAGAGAGGTTTTTATTTTGTTTTATAACTTAACTCAGGTGATATGAGAAGTGAGAGCAGAGACCTAAAGCCAGATAGTCAACCTCCAGGTACGGGGTCATGACCACCCCCCACCTCCCGATATCCAGGCCCCGTTCTCGCCATGCAGACCCCATGAGCACGGATCCCCTAAACCCAGAGAGGGAGCGGCAGGCGGACAGACTCGGGCCTTCCGCCCTGGCCCATGACAACGGCAGACAGGGAGGAAGCGTGGGCCTCAGACCAGCGCCGGAGGGCCTCTGTCTGCGTTCCTGCCCAGATGGTTCCTCGTCTTCAGGAGCTGAGCAGATTCCATATGGACACTGACACCCCAAACGTCGCCAGCTGGGGGCTCCGGACTCTGAGAACACAGGCCCTTCCCGAGGCCAGCGAGGGACCGGGACCCATCCTGCCAGCCTGGCTGTCTGCCATGCGCGCTTGGAGGTGGCCAGGCCCAAGGGAGCCAGACGGTCCCATCCAGCTGGCCCAAGGTCATCAATAGCTTGGAAAACAATGGGCAGTGGGTCCAGCCGTGGCCGGAGCCAGAACAAAAGCCTGGGCACTTCCTCGCGTCGAGGCCCCCTCCTTCATGGCTTGCCAAGGCAGGGGCCTAGGAAGCCTGCGTCGGGAGGCAGGGATGTTTTGTAAAGACTCTTCCGGGAGAGCGGCAGCCGCCGGTGCCAGCAGGGGAGCAGACGGAGGGAAGAGCTGCTCAAGACCGAGACCGGCCGGCCGGCCGGGAAGCAGGGGAGCGAGGAGCCCTGAGCCCAGGCCGGTGGGCCCCCCCCCTGCCTCGCTCCCAGCTGAATCGGTACGATGCAAGGTGTCTCCCCCGGGCTTCTCCCCTCCACGAGCCGAGCCCCAAAGCCGGCATCTTCTGGCAGGTCCGCCCTCCACACCATTGCAATATCAGTCTCCCAAACCGTGGGCTCTGCCACTGCGCTGCCCTGAGACCCTCCATGGCTCCGCCGTGTCACTGGAGGCAGCTTGGGCTCCTTTACCTGGCGAGCAAAGCCCTTCAGGACCCAGAACTAGCATCCCCAAGCCTTCCTGCCACCCCAGAGCCCCGACCGCTTCCCGCAGCTCTGCCCCTGTCCAGCCCACCTGGGTGCTTCCGTCCCTCCTCCTCCCCAATCCTCCTTAAGGGTCCAGCTTCAATCCTCCCCCTCCGAGGAGCCTTCCGGATGGCTCCAGCCCACACAGGTTCCCCTCCCCTGAGCCCTATGCCCCCAATAAAATCTGAGAAATATCTGAGCCCAGGAGTTTGGAGGATGGTATCAGGAGATCAGCCAATAATAGAACAATCGTTTCTCAGACAAAGGTTCCCATACACAGCACCGTCTGTTTACACAGCGAGCCCGAAGTAATTGTTAATAGCACCCTGCCCCGGTCCAGTCCCTGTGCTGGGCCAGGGGAGGGGTGAGGCAAAGGGGGCAGGGCCCAGAGAAGTGCAACAGGAGTCCCTACGCTGGGCGCCCAGCGGGGCACAGGGAGGTGGGTGCTTATCACGCAGGGCTCCACGCCCCAGGGAGGTGGGACTTCGCCGAACCTCAAAGATGTCAACAAGGAGAACAGAAAATGCCAGATAAGAACCCAGGATTGCCTTTATCGAGGGCCACAGGAAAGGCGCCAGGTTTAATCTCAAAACCACACCCAGAATCAACGGTTTAGAGAGACCGGGGGCAGCTGGGGCCTCCCCAGCCGGGCACTCGGTGACTGGGGTTTTCTGCCAGGAGGTGGGGTGGGGAGGCGCATCTTCAAAGAGGGGAGTGAACCTTGGGCTTCATCCCTGCAGATGCGGCAGGCACATGGAGAGAGGGAGAAAAGAAGAGCCCCGGGCCCAGGATAAGGAAACGCAGCAGGATGTAGAGGGTGTGTGTGTGTGTGTGTGTGTGTGTGTGTGTGTGCGTCTGTGTGTGTCTAGAGCATGGGCAGCTGCAGAGGGGCGAGGCAGGAGGGCTGCCCAAAGGAGGGGCTCGGAGACGGGTCTCCAGGGATGGGTAGGGTTTGGCAGATGGACAGGGGGAGGCGAAGAACCAGGTGTGACAAAGCACGAGCAGAGCTTTCAGGCAGCGAGGGGCTCCTTGGGGGGGCGGCTGCTACGGTCTGGGGTGAACGGAGCTGGAGGACGAATTGGAGGACGCATTAGAAGTCGGGTGCATTCCCTCGGTCCGAAGACCATCTCGTGGTCTGGACTCCTAGACTCCCCTGAAAGAGAAATGTCCTAGGAGGGCTCTTAACCAAGAATTGCTACCTTGGGCTCAGTTTCCCCGCCTGTAAAAGAGGCCTTCGGCGTCTTCCTGAGGACACGGGATAGGTATTTGGAGGGACTGTGGGCAGGACGGTGGACGGAACGCTGAAGATGGCATGAAGGGAGCGGGGGGAGGCCGACCCCGGGCGTCCGTCACCCCCGGGCCCCCGGCAGTGGGGCTCTGCCTCCTCTCAGGTCTGCTGGACCAACGTGCAGGCTCCGGCAGCGTGCCCCCCGGCCCCCGGGCAGCGGGCCTGCCCCTCGCCTGCCCACCTGCCCGCCCACCCCTCGTCCTGCGTTAAGCAATCTCCATATCGCGAATGCCTGGCATTTTTGCCTGGTAATTACAGCTCCCGCGGCCCCACGAGGATTAGAGCATGCTCAGGGAGTAGGGAGGACTCTGGCAGGTGGAGGGAAATACCTGCAAACAGTCTTGGCAGCCTGATGGCCTCCTGCAAGTGTCAGGGTCCTGTGAGGTCTCGGTGGCCAGTGAGGATTGTCCACGGGGCCCCTGGGAGTGAAGGCCATAGGCATCTGCCACCTCCCTCCCCTCCTCGCCTCTCACTCATATGCCTTCCAGGGAGCACAGCATGAGCCCCTCAACGTGCCCCCGCCTCTGCCCCACGCCCACACGCCCCCACCCTGCCGAGGAGGAAGGTCTGAGGCAGAGCGCTGAGCAGTCCTTGTCTCTGGGGAAACACCCAGCCCTGCGCTCACCGTCTAAGGCCTTTACCTCCTGTCGGCCTCCTCGCCTAACCTCCGGGGGCCCCCACTTGGGGTGCCCCCAAGTGAGACATGCGGACATGGACTTTCACGGTCTTCTGGCTCTCCTGTTCCCTTCACCTGGAAAGATCTTGCATCCAGTTCTCCACTTGTCAAAAGCCTGCCTGTCCGTCCAGGCCCAGGCGAGATGCGACCCCCTCTGAACATCCTCCCCGAGCCCCACTGAAACATCGAGGGCAAAGCAAACCCTCATTGGGTTGGGGGGTCAGGCCCTGCTTTGCACGCGGCAGCATGTGGACTCGCCGAATCCTCGTTCCAGCCTTGTGAGGTGGTGTCTTCATGGAGGAGGAAACTGAGGCCCCGGGAGCCCATGTCCAGTGCTCGGGCCACACAGGCAGGAAGCAGTGAGTCAGGACCGGCCGGAGGCCCTCGGGTCCAGCTGCAGCCCCTCCCTCGGAGGGACAGGGCGGTACCTCTGCTGCACGTCCCTGCCGTCCACGTCTTCCTGAGAGGGACGGCGTCTGCGTTTCCACACTGCCGCCCCACAGAACCACAAGCTCCAGACCGGAGCCTCTCACACTTTAACCTGACTCCCCCAAGGGTTTTGTTCAAATGCATCTTCTGACCCAGGAGGTCTGGGGCGGAGCCTGAGGTTCTGCATCTCTAAGCAGCTCCCAGGTGTTGTGGATGCTGCTGGCCTAAGGACTACACTTTGAGTGGCGAGGCTGGGGTCTGAACTAGGGCAGGAAGATCCTCGTGGAGCCATCGCTCGCTCAGCAGAGCCCAGGGCCTGTGGGAGCCTAAGACCGACCCTTTCTGCCGTCTGCCCTCCCAGGAAGCTGGACGCACTGCTGTCCTTGTACTGCAGGTGGGCCCCAGCCACAGCCGCTGACTTCCCTCGAGGCTCAGACACAGAAACCGTGGGGAAGGGGGCAGTCAGATAAAGTCTGGACACACCCCTGCCTTAGGCTATCTCCCAACATCCCTCCAAGCCCTGGCCCAGCTCTGAACTCCTGGGAATTCTTGCGGTTCTTGTGGAAATTGCTTTTTACCTGGCTGCCACCAGGTAGGGCTTGCAGAAAGAGTAGTGCAAATGGTCCTGCCGGCGACAGTCCCTCACCTGCTCCGGCCACGGCAGATGGCGAGGAAAGCCCTGGCCGGCAGTGGAAGAGGCCAGTAGCTCCTGAGGACTTGGAGAGAGGCCTCGGTATGGTGGGGTCCCCCACCCCCAGCCATGGCATGAGGAGGGGTGCCTCTCTTTGCCCAAAGCCGAGAGTGAGGGAGGCTTCGAGAAAACTGCTCGAAAGCTCGTCCTGTGTGGCCCCCAGTGCGGGACGGGCTGCGACTCCTGTCTGGACATCGCTGCCCCTGGTGGGCGGCTGAGCAGACGTGCAGGCTGAGGTGCGAAGGTTCCGACCCCCCAGAAGTGGGGAGGCGAAGATGTGTCGGTGCTTTCGCATAGCTCGAATGTGGATCCTGCAGAAGGCAGACTCGGGTCTTCTTGAAAGGGCAAGGAGGGCGGCAGACTCCCCTAGAAGCTGCAGGAGGACGAATGGCCTGGCTCCGGAGACATCCCGGCGAAGGGAGGTCCCCCCTTGAGAGCTTTCCAGCCGCGAGAGTGCGGGTCGTGCCATTGGACTGGCCTCCCCGCTCGTCACACTGCCGGGACAGCGGTGGACTCGACCTGCTCTGTCATCCAGAGGCCAGACTGCAAACAGGAGAGAGAGGGAACCCAGTGGGAAGTAGTAAGAAAAGATCAAGCTGCTTCCTGCTCACACCCCACCGAGGTCGGCTTGTTCAGTGCACCGGCCCCACGGAGGCGGAGTGCTGCGCCCAGGCTCAGCCCTGGGGTGCCACTAACCCGTAGGACGTGGCCACTCAACTCTAGGACATGGTTGTTTCTTAACCTTTAATGAAAAAAGAAGGAGGCTTTTTCCAAGTTCAAGGCCATGAGGAAGGCTAAAGGCCCTCTTCCCAGATAATTACACATACGTAGATGTATACAAAAATGTTAATATAATTTGGGCGGGAGACCTATGGACCTCGGAAGCCTGCCCACAGACTCCCTAGAAAACTATGCACCCCAGATGGGGACAGCCACGTGCAGGGACGCATAGGCCTATGTGTCATTCTTGCAGGCCTGGCCGCGGTACCCTGAGTTCATTCTGCCTTTTGGGTCTGGGAGAGGGTGGTGCCGGGCTTTGCTCATCTTCCATTCCAGAAAACCCCAGACAACGGACTTCGAATTCCATGTGGCGTGCCTGTGTCTCGGCTTCCAGAAAAACGCTTTCATAATTTGTTGGAACTGATCTCAAGCGACACTGGAATATTTTGATTTCTCCAGCCCTGCCAATGAGAGAGACCCTGCACAGGAGGTTAAGTGAGTTTCATTGAAAAGACACAGGTTTTCCTTCCCGGGCTGATAAACAAAGCTGCAGCAAGGAAACCACCTTCCTCTCAGCTGGAGCGGCCTGTCCCCGCCAAGGAAAACAAACGCATAAACATTTTGGGGACATATAGGAAGCAGTTCTGCCGGACGCCTGCTGTGAACGGCCACTGGAGTTTACACAGCAAACCCCGCTGGGGCCTCCGCACAGCAAGGACAAAGCACTCCGGGCCCTGGCTTCCCTCCGGCTCCTCCCTGCCTCTCCCCAAAGGCCGGCGTTGGCCACACTCGTGCCAGGCCCACGAGAGCACGGAGCAGGCTCTTTAGTTGTCACCAGCAAATGTCAGCTTCTAGCCCTGCATGCCTGGCACTTGAAGGAGTCTCCTCGTAGCCAGCACTGCAGAGGGCACAGAGCGCTCCCCGCGGCTGCTCGCGTCCTGAGCGCCGGGGCATGTCGGGGCCGAGGAGCCGCTGCTGTCCTCGTCTACGGCCTCTGAGGCCTTTCTGTGGGCCGGGGAGGATGGCGTGCCCCGGTCTGGTCTCCGTGTGTGAACACTCTGCTGGCTGCACTCGGGGCCCAGGCCCAAGTGCTTGCCGGGCTCAGCGGGGGCAGGCGGGGGCCGGCCACGCGACCGGCTCCCGGAAGCCGGGGCGCTGCCTCTGGGAGCCCCCCCCACCCCACAGTCCCTGGTCTTCACACCGGCCGCCCGCTGCGTTTCTACTCTTGCTCGTTTTCCTTTTCTGAAATCGGCAGGATATGAACTAAGGGAATGAAGGAAGCTTCCGCTGCATGGTCTTCTCTCCGCAAGTGATTATGTTTTTCACATGCCACCTAGTCGCTCCTGGCTCTGCACTGAGAGGGTCCCCATGGCTTCGGCCCCCCACCCCAGCTCTCTCTGCACACGCCGCACTGTAGCCCGTCCCTCTGCTCACCCCTATTCACTGCCTTCCGTGGCCATGGGGCCCCCTCCCTAGAAGGTTCTTCCCCCCATGACCACTTGGCCAGGTCCCGCCTACCCTCCAGGTCCGCATGACTGTCCTCTTGGGGCCTCGCAGGCTCCTGGGCCTCCGAGTGCTGGTCCAGGTGGGCATGACACCCCTCTGAGACACTGGTCAGCACAGCTTGGTGTGCGGCCTCGTACCTTGGACCCAGGCTGATCAGGAGAAGTCGGGCTGGACCAGAAGTGCAGCCAGCACCACTGGGCCAGAGACCCTGGTCAGTGGCGTCTTAGCCCACAGATCGCCAGGGCTCTGGGGCCTCTCAGCCCAACGCTGTTCCCGCCCCAGCCGTGAACCGCCTAACAGAGGCAACGGAACAAACGAGTCTCGGCCCTTGGCATGGGTTTCACTCCTGCTTTATAGAAAGCCAACTACCAGAATTGACACGTGCCTGGGGTCTCCAGGCTGACCACGTCAGAAGCTGGGCAAGGGGGTGGCCGAGCAGGGAGAAGGGAGGGGTGCAGACTAAGGCGGCAGAGGCCCCGGCAGCTGCCGTCCTTCCTGTCCGTGGTAGTCACGGCTCGGCTGGGACGGAGCCGCCCAGCAGCACCCTGGGCCCGCCTCGCAGTCCTGGGTGGGCCCTTCGTGGAAGGGACAGGGGGTTCTGATGCTTCTGCAGCACTGCTGGTCCAGGCGGGCACGGCGCCCCTCTGAGACACTCGTCCCTGAGGCCTGGGGCTCAGCCGTCGCCCCTGTGATGGGCGCCGGAGCCACAGCGTTCACCCGCGGGAAGGCTCAGAGGATGGGGTCCGAACCATTCCAGTTCACCGACGCCCCCTTCCACCTACGAGCAGAGGGACAGAAAGAGAGAGTCAGAGCCGCAGGGCCCACACGGGAGCCGCCACCTCGAGCCGCCTCGCTCACCTGAACGGCTTGTCCCCCGGGGCGTGGAGGTGTCTGGTTCTACCTTCTCTACCGCACCCCTCCACACTCACACACAACCCTACGCGCCAGGCCCCCACCAAACAAAGCACGAAAGCACCCAAGACCGCGGGAGGGGCAGGTCATTCATTCTTTTATTCATTCCTGCCGCAAGTGTTTACGGGGAACCCCCCTGTGCGTGGCACTGTGGGGTCCTCGCTGATGTGAGCGATGCACACACATCTGAATCCAGTCACTCTCCAGGGGTGCCTGATGGTGGCGCTTTAAAGGCGCACGTGGGAAGACCCGTGTATTAAAAAACCCTGGAGTCTGCGCCGTGCAGGAGGAGCACCGGCTGCCGGCGCCCAGGCAGGCGGGGAGAGGGGTGCAGCAGACAGCGGGGAGCGGGGTGGGTGGCGCCGCACGGGACCTGAGGGGCCTCGTGGGACTCGGGCCTTGGCTCCGTGGGCCACGGGAGGCTAGCGGAGGGCCGCGGGCGGTTGGGGAAAACACAGATTCGCGTCCAGGCTAAGGTTCGATTCCAAGGTAACCGTCATCGTACAGGAGACCGCGACATTTCCCAGCGCGCGACTTTAGTTCGCGGCACTGGTTCTCCAGGACGACGCGGAGGAATCTCACTCAGAGCACACGGGATGTTCCTGCAAAGTCGGTCGCTGGGTATGTGATACAGACACACGTGCCCTCAGGTCGCGGGGACCGGGAAGCATGTTGCACGCCTCCGCGGCACTGGAGCTCGAGGCGGGGGCGAGGAAACGCTCTTCGCGGCACAGGGCTTGGGCGGGGTGGGAGTAAACGCTTTCAGGACCGGAAGCTTTTCTCCGGGATGGAAGTCAAAATGGTCACTGCCACACAGGAGGCAAAAAAGAGAAGCTTCTCTCACTCAAATTGTGCACCTACATCACAAAGCTCAGCAGCCTTGAGACTGGGACTTGCGACAAGGACAGAAGGGACCACGGCCTCTCCCAGAATACGATGGTTGCACTGCCCACCCAAACACCTGGACGCGCCGAGGCGTTTCGGGAGCGGGCATCACAAACCCAGCCTTCGGGAGCGGGCATCCAAACCCAGCCTTCGGGAGCGGGCATCCAAACCCAGCCTTCGGGAGCGGCCATCACAAACCCAGCCTGCTCCATCTGCAGAACAGCCCAGACTCCCACTGAACTCCCCCTTCCTTCTCAGGCGTCTGCTCCTCGGTGTCTGCGCCTGGCTTCCACCGCCCCGTCACTGTCCCCGACCTCTCGGGGGAGGGGCAGCATTCCCGAGGCAGCGAGCGGGGTTCGCACACGCTCCGCTCTCACGGCTTCCTTTCCTCGGACCCCCGGCAACTTCTTGGTATCGGTAAAGACTGTCTGTTCCCCTACCGAATATTCTGCACACTTGGAGCCATCCCGTTCCCCCTTCGAATGAGCAAAAAAGATTCCCGATCATTTTGGGGAAGAAAACGTGGTAATTCCGTGCTTCTTGCTCCCGTAGAAAGGTTTAGTGCAGAAGACATTTGCATGTAGCCCATTTTGAAACAATTAATACTGCATTCTCCCCCTAGCTCCACCCAGGGCTCTGTGACAGACCAGCCATTACCACTGGAGAGGGTGACAATGCCGTGTCCAGCACAGTCCGGACACAAGGCACAGCCCTGCCCCAGGCCGTGCACGCCAATCGACATCCCAAGAAATTTCTATGCGGTCCATATATGTACACAGAATTGCATTTCTTGCTAAAACAGCATAAAAGGCTGAGACAGGTAGATGATGGATACCCTGTTCAGCCATGAATATCATACTCTTTTAGGGAATTGGTCCTCCCCAAACTAGCCCTGTGCTCTCTTCAGCGTCATTCACTCATGCCCTGGGATGATAATACCATGAAATCGCACCCAGAAGGATGTTGCATGGCTTTTTGGCAGCTGAGCCTCTCCCTCCTGCATGAAAGGCTGAGCGGTAGGTACCATTTCGCCACTTGAGCCATGTGGCCCCTGGGATCCTTCTGGTCACGAGTGCTCAGAAGCAGATCCGGATATGCAAACATGTTTGCAGAAGTTTCCAGAAGAGGTCTTTCCTCAAGAGCAGCTGCTAGAAGCACAGACGGTTCCAGACCTAAACTGTGACGAGAGGGGCACAAACCCTCTGGTGCTCGTCCACAGGCCCTGCCTCTCCCCCATCCTCAGTCATGTCATGTGAGTCAAAATGGTCGGCATCACTAATCCCATTGGACGTGGAAAAAGTCAGTGATTCTGTGGCGTCTGGGTGCATTAGACTCTCTCCTGACCTGACGCTTCAGCACTGAGGCGGATCCAGAGGAATCTATCAGGCATTTGGGGGCTGAGCCACTTTGATGAAACCCATCGGCACCAAGGCATCTGTTACTGCTTCAAGAAGAGACACCATGACTGTATCTACAGACGACGTGACCTGGCGGGGAGAGGTCAGCGTGCTGCTCGGTGGGCAGTGCCCACTGCCCGCACTGTTTGCTGCTGGAGCCTGATGCTGTTCCCGGGCAGCTCAAACTGGTCCAGGCAGCAAGGAGGACACAAGAGGCTCTGGCTTGCACGGCTGAGCAGGTCCTGGAGGTAAGATGGGCTGGGAAGGCATCGTGCTGCTCACCGGCTCCAAGGGACGAGGCTGAGCTATTGCATTTACTGGATTCACAGTACTTTAGCCAAGCTGCATAGCACAACGCAGGGCTTAATTGATTCTACCAAGTGACTTGAGAGTTTCAATTTTCTTTCTCTGCTCATCATCTTTGCAGTTTTGAAGCATGTCATTAAAAAGCTTTTATTGCTCTATTAAGATTTGTGGGTAAACATCAGCCTCTGTAAGTTTCTTCCCAAAGTTTTAGGCCCTAGGGACACATCCCGAATCCAGACCCCCAGAGGGCAACAGAAGGGAGCTAGCTAGGGAGGAGAGTGACATCAGCCCCACAGCCTGACTCCATGCAGACCTCAGGGGCCCAGATTTACACAAGGGATGCTGCCCACACTGGGGTGGTTTCTCGCCCTTAGTCATGGCGAGAAGAGAGGGGAAGAGTCCGCAATGGACCAGACTTCCTGTATCCCTTTAAGACTCACCCTCTGCCTGGCCCCTTCCCCCATCCCTCTCCATCCCTCCCAGCCTTCACCCTCCCTGCTCTGAACAGGCAGATACAAGTTCTTCTTATGAGCTCTCCATTTGCAAACATCTCAGATCCTGGCAAAATGGGGTTTGGCTTCAGTGCAGGGGTGGCGAGCCGTACTTCTCTGCCGCTTGACGTACGTGTCACGCTAATAGTCACTGAGTCTTAAGGCCAGGCTATGGGATTTATGCTTAGTTTTGAGGCTTCTCACAGAGGTAACTAACCCTCCCCATGCCAGCCAACGGGCACCAAGGCAGGGAGAGCATTAAAAGCACCGGAGAGAAGCCGTTCCCAACGAAGGTAGAAAATTAAAGCAGAGACGTTTTAAAAATTGAAAGGGCCCAGACAAGAAACGCTTAGACTGTTCAGAACCATTCTCCAACAGGAATGGTTCGCAAAGTCCGTGAGTCAATTACCAGGACAGTACGAAGAGCCCTGCGCACGCGGGAGGGACGGGCGAGGAACGGGGCGGGCGGCGAGGAACCGCTTCTGAGCGGCACGGAACAGGGCGCCGCGCCCAGCGTCCAGCGTCAGTTCAGGAGGAGGCCGAGGGCGAGCGCAGGGTGGTTTCTCGGCCTCAGCACCGCTGACATCTGGGGCCAGACAGTTCTGCTGTGGGAGCTGTCTTGTGCACTGCAGGATGTTGAGTACCCTCCCTTCCGGCTGTGACAACCAACGGTGTCTCCAGACACTGCCAAATATTCCCTGGTGTGCAAAACCACCGCGGTCGAGGACCTCCGGCTTAGGGGTCGAGCTCAGTGCAGATGCCGTGGTTCCCAGAGCACAGGTGGGCTCAGCGTCACGGAGGCCCACCTCGCGGCCACAAACGAGGCCCCTTCCTCCCGGGCCACCGCCACAACCCAACGGCCCTTACTGCCTCAATCGATTCTCAACAGCGACGAAGCCGGTGTGTTTCGGGGGGAGAAAGATGAGTCTCGGTTCACTCCGCCCGCTCCCTTCGCTTCGTCCGGTCCCAGGCGGCCAGGAAGCCCTGCCCGCGGCCCGCGGCCACTCTGCCCCTCCCCCTCTGCCTCCCCCAGACTCTCTCCTCGCCTCGTGCATGCGCGTGCCCCTGACAGTCTCCGAAGGACAGGCTTCTGCCCCTCTTCTCTCAGCCTCGCGGCAGCTCAGGGAAGAACTCGCCACACGCTATCGACGAAGGGGGAAACTTGGGCCTGGAGCAGAACCACACCTTTTGGAGGTCACGCGACACGACGGCGGCAGAGCCGGGACTCAGCCGAGGCCTCCGGACTCCCGTTCCGTGTTCCTTCCCTGTGTCACGGTGCTCAGCGTTCTGTGAACCCAACCAGGTGCAAGAACTACCAGGGGCGGGCGTGGGCGGGGGCCGGAGGGCGCGGAATCAGGACAGCAGCCGTGGGAGCACCCGGGGCCCTCCTACGATGGGGGAGAGGCACGAGGGAGTCACAGAGGTGCGGCGCCTCCTCGAGAGGGCAGGCAGACAGCCGAGGGAGCGGGACATGGCGCTCCAGCCCCTGGAAGGCACTGCTCCCGACTGAAATTACATTTTCAATTTCTCGTCTGAGCCTCCAAACAGAAACATCTGTGGCCCAGCCGCAGGCCCCGGTTATGAGTCCCTTCCTCTTTTCTCTGGACTGTTGACAACTCTTTCATTTTCTCCCATCCGAGCTTAGCCTGGAAGGTTGAGAGCGGTCACTGCGTGTGTCATGTTGAGCCTGTTTTCGCTGAGATGGTTGGACAACAGCGGGAGAAGGGGGGCGGGGGACAGACCCCACATTCCTGACACGAACGAAGGTAACAGGAGACCGTGTGAGGCGGGGATGTGCGTCACACCAGAGACAGTAGAGATGGCTCTGTGTAACTTAGGGTGCTCTTCTCCAAAGTAAAAAACCCAAAGGCGGGTCTTGCGCGATATCGCCATGGCAACAAAGCCAGGTGGCGGGAAGTCACACTGCCCGCTCAGTGACCTTCCACTGGGCTGGGACAGCCCGGGCCTAAGCTCCAGGCCCCGTGTTGCCTGTGACTCAAGGTCCGGCCTGGAGCACAGACCTCCACTCTGCAGAGCCCCGCCTGTCAAATGCAGAACCCTTCGGGGTGCCGACCAAGGGACTTTTTGTGGATCCAAAAACGTTGCCAGGTGGCTGGCTGTGTGGTGTGCCCTGTGCTGGGTCCGGGAGAGCATGAGAGGTCCTTATGGGCTGAGAGCTAGGTTTGAGGGTAGACGGTGCGTCTCTCCCTGGATTCGAATACAGTTGATGGTGAACTTGACCTCTATTCAGCTGTTAACTCTCTGAGAACAAGAACCAACACCTGTCCAGCTGTTTCTTTCACGGAGTCCAGCTCAGGTGTCCATGGGGTCGAAGTGTTGGGAGGGGACACCACCTGCCCACAGGGTTAGTCCCTCCTGCCGTGGGCGGTCAGCTGCACCTCAGCCGGTGCTTGGGATCTGACTGGCATTAGAAACGACCCGAGCTTGGGCCATGGCACGACACATGCCCTCTTCCCGTCAAGGCAGGGACTTCCTGCGGGAGCAGGCCTCGTCCCTCAAAAGGCAGGGCCCACGTCCAGCGGGTGGGTCCTCGCTGACCTTGAAGGCCACTTTCCCAAGTTTCTCCCTTTCAGCTGTTTGAGAATCTGGGATGAAAACAAAGTGCAAAGCCTTTGTAATCCAACTCCTTGGAACAAGACTGCGAGAGGCACGGCCTGCTGTTTCCCATTATGGCGGTGTGTTATCTGATGGGGACCGAGGGGAAGAAACCCAGCGCCCCCGCTCATCGGCCGCCCACTCCACTTTTCCGGGAAGAACGCTGGGGCGAGTCTCACCGTGTCAACTGCCCAGATGGACCCACATGTCGGGGCAAGTGATGGGGGAAGTGGAGCAGGCGGGCAACTGGCTTTAGGAAAAGTCCTAGCAGAGGATGGAGCAGTCCCCCTGGAGGGCAGGGGGCGGGCCCAGGAAGACAGCGCCCTGCGCTGGGTGTTGCGGTGGGCCTCAGGCGGGCAGGTCGGCGCCTCGCCAGACGGCTGATCTCATGGGGCATCCAGGGAGACGGAGGCGGGGGCACTGCCCTCACCAGGCCCTGGGACAGCGGTTCTCAAAGCATGGGCCTGGGGCAGCAGCACCAGCGGCACCTGGAAACTTGCCAGGAATGCGAATTCTCAGGCCCCACCCCAGGCTACTGAACCAGTACTCCTGGGGGTGGGGCCCAGTGCTCCGTGCTTTGCTGCTTCCCAGGGGATGCCCGCTGGAGCCGGAGGACCAGGCTCTAGAGCAGATCTTCCCAACGGGTGGGCTGCGGCGGAAGCCAGCGTCCAGAACACTGACCCCTCAGCCATCGGGGCACCGGGTAGAGGCTGGGCCGACCAGAGTCCCGAGTCCAGCTGTCCCTAACTCCGTGCACTGCACAAATATGATTTTCTATCTGTAACAAGGACTGGGAAGTGCTGCTGGAGGAGATGCCCCTGTCCTCCCGTGACAGTGAACAGGGACAAGTGGGAGCCGAGCGGACGCTCGGCCTGGACCACCTGCCGCAGGCCAAGAGCTCACCCCCCACCCCCGATGCACGACGCACGCGGCCTCTGCGGCCTCCCTCCGCGTTTCCCTGTTTCCTCTCGCGGCACATGGCCATGGTCCCCGGGGAAGGGATGGAGGGGAAGCCGACGGAAGAGGAGGAAGTGCTCCAGGCCCGCGCTCACACGCAGAGGCCCCTGGACTGAGCTTCCTGGGGGAACGGGGCCCCGCGTCCTTCTCAAGCTCTGGCCAATCAGGGCTGAGCTCAGGAGGTCCGATCCCCGGCCCACGGGAGGTGCTTGGTGAGTCTGGCGGCGGAACCATTCTGGGGGAAAGGAGGGCTACTCCGCGTGGGGCAGCCGGAGAGGTTCGGGGTGGTGGGCCGCCCCTGGGCAGGGTGCAGACGCAGATGCACCGTCAGCCAGGGGCTCGAGGGGTCTGGCGCCTGTGCCCAGGGCGTGGTCCAGAGCCCTGCTTGGCAGGCCCGCCTGCAGGAAGGATGGCCTGTGGCCTCCCGCCCTGTCCTGCAGGAAGTGCCGAGGCCGGTGTCGCCTCCTCTCCCCGCGGCTGCCCTTCTCTCATCACTCGGAATGAGCGGCTCTTTGTACATGAACGGAAAGCGACCTGCATGTGCCTTTAATCCTCCCGGCGAAAGACACGCCGGCGCATGACCCCGCAGGAATGCTTCGTCCCTGGGGGTGGGCAGGCAGGTGGGTGAGCAGATGGACAAACAGACGAGCGTCACGAGGATGTCTCTGACTCTCGCACGTCCTTCTCCGGTGTTCCCGCTCTGTATGTGAGGTCTTCTCTCTCTGCGGCTCCATTCGAGGGCTCACTTGCCCCTGGATCTCACAGGGTCAGGGCCTGGAGCCTCGGCCATTACCCACGTCCCAATCCCGATCATTTTACAAACAGGGCTATGGAGGTGCTGCCCGAGGTCACACCGAGTCCTGAGTGGCTGAGACAGAAATGACGAGAGCCGCCTGCAGAGGCCTTGGGAACGTCCCGGGCACCCCTCAGAACCCCGGAGCCAGGCACTGCCACCATCCCCACTTCACGGATGACAAAGTAGGGTGCAGGGAGGTGAAGTCCCGCGGTTCACAGCCAGGAACAGGCAGGGCCAGGGTCCCCACGGGCCTCCTGGCTCCAGTCCACACTCGTCACACCTGCGGGCCGTCCTGCTTCCCCCAGGGGAGGCACTGGGTCCAGGTGTGCTCCCTCCCCGGCTGCTTCTCCCACTGCACCCGAGGGCCCCAAGGCACTACTCAACGGCTCTGTGGGGGGCGTGGGACCTCCCCATAGCTCCAGCCCCGGCACGTCCGGAGCGCTGCCCAGCCCAGCCGGCCAGAGAACTCATGAGTGAAGAGAACCCCATCCCGTGGCCTGAACCCCAGCCTCCTCTTCAATACTGACATGCTGGGTTAGAGGAGCCAGGACCCCACTCTGCCTGTGTCAAGCAGGCGCCTCTGCTGCATTCAGAGGGTCCAGCCCGCACCCACAGAACAATGGGGGCCGCTCCTCCTGAACGCAGAGGCTGTCGCTGCCGTAGGAAGTCACCTCCGAGCCACATCCTGGCTAGGCCAGGCCCTCCTGCCCTCCTGACCTGTTCCTGACCTCCCCACCCCCAGGTAACCTCACCTGAACTTCCTCCTCTGGGCCTCACAGCACTGACCACATAGCTGCTGCCTTGAGTGAGGAGCAGACTTAGGGGCACCCTCATCCCCACCCCCCACCACAGGGAGACGCGTTAGCCTGCAAGTCACTCGCTGTTGCACCCGGGCCGTGGTGACCACAGAACGCTGTGCATGAACAAGGCCCGAGCACTGCGCCTCTCCGGTCCGCGGGGTCCCACCTCGCCACGCCCCTCTGAGTTGGGGTGTCTTCCCTCCCTCGGGCCCAACCGCCCGTCACCCGCACCCCACCACACTCCCGGCCACTCAGGCGAGGCTCCACAGCCAGAGGGGGGCCCGACTCACTTGGTCCTGATGCAGAGCTCGAGGGGCGGGATGAGGTCGCTGCCCCCGTCCTCGGGGACCGTCTGTGTGGTGTCTGGGGAGGCGAGAGAGAGGCACGTGCTCAGCCCCGGGCCCGAGCTCACCCTGAGGTCGGACCCAGCTCCTGGGCCCCGACTCTCCTGACACCTAGCCCTTTGCTCATCTCGACTGGGCCACCCTCGTCCTGGCCCACTGGGTCTCCCCGAGACGCGCTGGCCTCCCACCTCCAGTCTCCGCCTCACCCTCCTGCCCCCCCTTCAGCTACCAGAATGATTCTTTCTGAAAGCACATCTGATCCTGTCACACCCCTGCTCCAAAACTTCCCAGGGCGCCCCGCTGCCCAGAGAATAAAACCCGCACTGTATTCCGGCCTCTCTAATGCATGCTCTCGACCTCGCCTGGCGCCCCGAACGCCATCGGCTTCTCAAAGCACAGCGCTGGCCCCTCCCGCGGGAGGGCCCACTAACGGGCCCTCCGAACCCCCAGTCCTGACGCCCGAGTGAGTGTGCATTGTCCTCCGGCCGCCCCGACTGGGTGTGCTGAGGCCGTTCCCCTGAGCGGTCTGGAGGCTCCCCGGGGAGGCGCGGGATGGGGCGGGGGCCTGCCGCACCGATGGTCAGCCGGATCTGCTCCTGCTGGTGGGCCAGGCCGTCGTAGTAGTACAGGTCGAAGAGCCTCTCGGTCCTCCAGTCTCGCAGGAGCTCCGGCTGCAGGCTGAAGAGGACGCTGAAGTGGCTCTCACTGCACACCACCCAGATGGGGAACCTCGGGGTCTTCAGGAAGCAGCCGACCTGGACGAGGGAGAGGGAGCAGACAGAGAGGCCTGAAAGGACCTGCCATCTCTGGGGAAAAGGCCCCAGAGCATCTTCTGTCCAGCCCCAGGGCCGGGCTGACCTCAGAGAGGCCTTGTTGGGGACTGCGGCCTGTGTGTGATGTTGGGGGGCTTTCGTGCTGCTCCCAGAGGCAGGCCTGTCTCCCAGAGACCTCCCTGCTGGCTCAGCCTGCTGCTCGCAGGGCCTCTGCCTCTCAGACGCCCCGTCCCCTTCACCCCCACATCCCGCTGGTACACGGTGCTGCCCATCCTGCCTCCAGTGGCGCCCTCTGGCCCAGCCTCCCCCCGCCAGACACTGACCTCCCCTCCCCATGCCAGGGCCCCACGGAACCGCTCACGAGTCCTCGAACTAATCCAGCGTGGCAGCCCACGGTCCTCGGTAGGCCTCTCCTCCCTTTGGAGTCCTGATTCACCCAATTACCCAGTCAGGGGGCACGAGTCACCCCCTAGCTCCCACTTGGGGGTACTGGGCACCCGCCCTACTCTGCCAAAGGACACCAGTGCCTCGCGATGACGCGTCCAAGAGCGGGGGCAAGGCAGCGTAAGCAAGCGTCTGGTGAACGCGGGGGAACCGGAACTTGAAGACAGGTGGGACTTGGAGGCGCAGGAAGAAGGGAGGGGGGGCCCCAGGTGAGCGGTCAGTGGCGACGCCAGGACCAACGTCCAGACACGGGGGACCGGCGGGGCGCCGGGGAAGAGGCAGGGGAAGCGGGGCCGGGGGCTGGGCTTCCGCCTGAGGGGGGCCTCCTTGGTGTGCCAGCAGACGACGTCCACGGCGGAGGGGGGGTCAGGAAGGCCGGTGCCATGGCCCACGCACGGGGCCCTTGGGCCTGCTGTCGCGCTGCCAGCCAAGGGGAGCCCGACCCCCCACTGGCCCCGCCCCTCGGTCCCTCCCGCCCGCTTTGCGCTTTGTCCCTGTCACCTGTGGCTCCCATGGGCGCCTCTCCCCACCCGGGCCCTGTTTTGTTTAGCTCTGTACGTGCCATGGGCTGGGCTGGGCTGGTTCTGGCCTAAATCCCCACCAGCCCTGGGAGATATTTGCTTGTTCAGGTATTTACAGCTGTAGCCTGTGGATTAAGGAAAGAATGGGAATTATTTTTCCAGTGGGGAGAAGGGCATACTTTCCCTGGGGCCCATCACAGAAGAGAGGCTGGGTGGTCTTCCTTGGCTCCTCGGAGGCTGCCTGGGAGCAGACTCCAGGCCAGGGTGTCTCGGACCGAGGGGCTGTGTTCAGAAGGCCCGGACCAGGTCCCTGTGAAAGGCTCGTCCACAAACAGCCGCTTCCTCCAGAGGGTGGGAGGGAGACCTTTATGACGTGTTCACGGTCTCCCTGTCCCAGCACCCTGCCCCACCTGACCGGGCGGGGTGGGGGGGCCTTGCTCCAGTCCCGTGTGACATGAAAACGTGACTGCAGACCTGGATCCTCGGTGGGATGTGGAGGAATTAAATGTCTTAAAGGACGTGGCTGGACGTGCCTAAACCCCACTGCACACTTGGCTTCCGTTCCGGGCTCAAAAGAGGCTTTTCTGACGAGGGCGTCGCCTCAAACAGGGAGCCTTGAAGGCTGGGGACCCAGTGCTCACTCACTGCAGGGGAAAGAGCCACGCGGCCTGCCAGGGAGCAGGCAGTCTGCATAATCGGCCACCCTGAATTTTCCAGCAGAAGGACAAAAGGGCAGCGTGCCATTTATACAACGGTCAAAAGATTAAGGGCAAAAAAAGCTGCCCGGAGACTTTATAAATGAGCTTTCTCATTCAGGAGCCCCCTCCGAGTGGGTGACGTTACCCGAAGGCGAAATGTACTTCCTTAGGATCCTGGGTAGCTGCTGACCAAAGGCCCGGGGTAGGAAGGGGAGGTCAGGGCCACGTTTCCTCCAGCACGGGCTGAGGCTTTCTCCTGGTGGGTGAACGTGCTACACAGTCAGGGACGACTTTGTCGTGAGGATTAGTACATCTTTGAGGGGCGCAGAGGGGGGGAAGGTGTATGAACGCCCCAAACCCATTTGCGGACTGCCGGCTTAGAAGCCCTAACTGAGAAGGATCCATGTCTGGTTGGCAGCAGGGCTCACCGCCTGTCATCGCAAAAGAGAACGCTCGTCCAGCACGGCTCGCGCTCCGGTCCCAGGCACCGTGCTGGACGACGGGGATACGGCAGGGGAGGGAACGGGAAGAGCCTTGTCCTCGCGGCGCGGACCGAGTTAACGGCGGATGCAGGCGGCGGCCACGTCGTCCCCCGGGCGCGCCTTCCCCCGCATGTCACCGGCTTGAAGACGCCCGCGGAGCCGCCATCGTGTTCTGTGTCACTGAGAACTCGCACTGGCAATGCGAGTCCGACACACCGCCAACTGCGACCGTGCGTCGGCGTCTCGGAAAGGTTCCAATACGGAGAGAGTTCGCGACGCAAAGGCAATGGACGCAAGGTGACCCTTAACACCGGGAAGAGGCCTAGGAAGGAACGAAGTCCGTTTCTATGGAGAATGACGAGGCGGGCGGGCGGCCACGGGAGGAGGCCTCTGGTTAGACAGAGGATGAGGTCAGGAATCCCCCCCCCCCACCCCCAATAGCAGGTGACATTTAAGCCGAAGGCGGTGGGAGGAAAAGCGGGCGCAGGTCTCGCAGGGACTTGCAGGCCCGGGGAGCGTCTGGATTTTAATCTCCGCCGTGCGTCTGCGAGGGTGGCCACGCCGAAGCGCGCGGGCCGACGTTCCCGCAGCTGCGGAGGCCGGAAGCCCCAGGCGGCGCTGCCGGCAGGGCTGGTCCTCCGGGCTCTCGCCTGGCTCGGGGTGGCGGCCGTCTCCCCGCGTCTGCGCTCAGCCTCCTCTTCAGACAGGGGCGCCAGTCCTGTTGGATTAGAGCTCACCCTGTGGGCCTCCTTTTAATTTAATTGTCTCGTTAATGGCCCTATCTCCACATGCAGACTCGGGATTCGACATATTAATTTGGAGGGGACACAATTCAGCCCATGGCAGTTTCAGAGAAGTGGGCAACCATTGAAGGGTGTTTAGCAAAGGAATGATGGGATCTGAACCATTTAAAAACACACACACACACTGGCTTTGGTGGATAAACAGGATTGGAAGGGGGTGGGGACAGGAGCTGAAGGCCAGCTGACCCGTCACAGGTGCCCAGACCAGCAACACTGGTGGCTCAGGTCAGGGTGAAAATGGACAGACGTGAGAAACAGCTTAGGGTAGGAGCCGCCTGGGCTCCTGACGCGTTAGACGTGCTCCTGGTGTGAGTGACTGGCTGTTCGGTGGCATCTGTGGCGCTGGGGGAAGCAGAGAAGGGTGGAGCTTGCAGATCCCCCCGCTGCCCCACTCAGTCTTGGCTCTGGTCCCTTTGTGAAGGCAGCAGTTAACCCTGCAGGCTGTGGGAGAAGCGCTGAAGTTAAACTCCCTGTCCCGGGCTGTCCTGCCCTGGCCTGTCCTGCCCTGGCCCGCCAGGCCCCCGTCGCCACGGCCACCACAGTGTTGGAGGGATGGCCTTCCAGCTGCAGCCTGCAGTGCGGTTCGCCCCTCACAGCGGAGTTCCGGGATGGCGGGAGTGAGGCTGAAGTCAGTCGGGCGAGAACAGCCCAGTGGGGTCACAGATCGCCGATGAAGGCCCGCAGTCCCAGGGCACAGGAGCAAACATCCTCTCGCTGTCGGGGATGCAACTCCCAGTCTTAGGCCAAGAACTCGACGGCAGAGACGTCTCTGTGGGTTCAAGGATTCGGATCTTTGCAGGGCCTGAATTTCTCCAATCAGCGTTTTATTCCAAGGGAAGGATGACCCCCCCCCCCCAACTGATGTTCCCACCAAGTGCCCTCAACCGAGCGAAGGAAAATAGTTTGCTTTACGACCAACGCCCTTGGCACAGGAATGAACACAGGGATCACGGGAAGCCTGCAGATGGCGTGGGTCTGGCCAGGGTCGCCCTCTCGGCTCGTGGAAGTTCGGGCCACGTGCTTGCAGAGCCCACTGGGGTCAGGTGCTCAGAGGCCCTGGCGCTTCTCACAGGCCACGTGGCCACGTTGCTGGGCTCCCTCCGAACACCGGCACGTCCGGGAAGGGCCCGCTAGCATTCTCTTCCGCCCGAGTCTCCGGAAGCCGCGAGCCTGCTTCTCGTCTGTGGGGGTGGGGGTGCCGCCCAGAGAGGGGAGCTGGGGATGCGGCCCCCGAGCGAGGGGACAGCACACCTGAAGGAGTGATCATTCGGCAAGGACGTGACGAAACCGAGCCCTGCCTCGAAAGGCCGGTCTCCACCGCTCGGCACAGCCCTTCACCCGGCGCTTCCTCAGAGTCCTCCTGGGTCGGCCCCTGTGCCCCTGGTTCTGGGAACACGCGGTGAATGGGGCCGCGTCCAGGCCCTCCGAGAACCTTTGGTGGCAGCCAGCATGAGCGACCCTCCTCGCGACAATCCTTTCCACGTAACTGACCACAGAGTAATGTCTTCTCTGAAAACATAAATCCTGGGGCTCGGAGGAGGTTCGGCAGCAGGTGGGAACAAGCGCCCCCCCGCCCACGAGCAGGTGGGGACAAGTGCCCCCCCGCCCACGCCGGTCAGAGGTGCTGGCATGTTGTACCCCACACAGCCTCGCCTGGAGGGCCAGCCCTGCCCAAGACCCCTGCTGCAGCGAGAGAGGAGGTGGAGCGACCGACACGCGAGCAGACAGACAGAGGGGGGCCTGGCGTGGGCAGCACAGTGTCCCACAAAGGGACGTGCTGAAGCCCCGGCCCCCAGGACCTCGGAATGTGACCTTCCTCGGAAACAGGGTGACGCAGACGTTAATTACCTAAGATGAGGGTGGGGCGGGGTCGGCACCTGAATCCAACATGACCGACGTCCTTACAAGAAAAGGAGAAGACGCCCGGGGAGAACGCAGCGTGTAACGACGAGGCGACGTGTTGGGAAGCCACACGCTGTCACGCTGGAGAACACCCGGGGCTACGGGACGCGAGGGAAGGTCCCCCCGGGGGCTCCAGAGGGCGCGACGCCCCGGCCGCACGCCTTGGTTTTGGACTTCAGCTACGGGAACCAACCCGGGCTCCAGAACTGTCGCACGATAAGTTCCCGTTGTTTTAAGCCACCCCGTTCGTGGTGCTTTTTGGCTAATACGAGGCCTTTCACTTTAGGCTCCGTGTCCCTGGAGAAGACCCCTCCTCCGCCCCGATACACACACACACACACGGAGGACAGCGTCCGCCGCCCCGACCCGCGATCGCACGAGAAGTTGGTTTCGAGCCGCCTTCCCCGACACACGGCCCCGGCTGGCGGCGGCGGTGAGGCCGCACTCCGCCCCGAGCCCTCCGTGGGGGAGGCTGAGCTCGACCTCCGAGGTACCTGGCACACATTGTAGTGCTCGAAGAGGGACAAGAAGCCGACGTCGCTGCGGGCGGCGACGCCCTTGAGCAGCGTGACGTCCCCGTGCCCGGAGTCCAGCTCCACCACGTCGTTAAAGGTGTTGGACGAGGCTTTCCCCGTCAGCAGCAGGTTGACGAGCTCCTGTGGGTGAGAGAACGGGGAGGGTCGTGTCAGGGGGGGGCAGGGGCCGAAGAGACGGGCGGAGCGGGCAGGAGAGCAGGCGGGGGAGACCCCGAAATCGCGGGGGAGAGCCCGAAATCGCGGGCCCTGGGACTTCGATGTTCCCACGAGCGCTGGGGGAAGCTGCCAGCTCTCCTCATCGAAGTGACTCCAGGCGCTCGTAGTCTTTATGCCGAGAGCATTGGTCAAGCACCGGTGTGCACGGGACCCTGTCCTGAGGCCCTGGGGGCGGGGCGCAGGGGGCGGGGGTCCTGCAGGCTGGGAAGAGCGGCTCCTGACCCGGGCCACTGGGGGGATCAGGTGTGTGCCTGCGCAATCCCGGGTGTGGCCGGGGCCAGGAATCTGTGTGCACAGGGCACCCCGCGGCCCAGGCGTCATGAGCCCATGCGACATTTGGGTGGGTCTTGAAGGAGGGTAATTTTTTTAATACCCTTTTCTATTTTGAAATAATTTCAGACTCAAAAGAAGTTGTAAAAATAGTCCAGAGAGTTCCTGTGTACCCTTCACCCAGCTTCCGCCACGATAAGATCTTTACGGCACCGGAGCACATCGGCAACACCAGGAA
The DNA here is from genome assembly GCF_014176215.1 of Rousettus aegyptiacus. NCBI lineage: Eukaryota > Metazoa > Chordata > Mammalia > Chiroptera > Pteropodidae > Rousettus > Rousettus aegyptiacus. The sequence goes on along the minus strand of NW_023416288.1, from coordinate 37,713,138 downwards.
ACGGGGCGCCGTACCAGCAGCGCGACCCCTCCGACCTCGCCCGCGATGGGCGGGGGCCTCGGGGTGCGGGAAGGCGAGCGGGGGGCAGCACCGGCCGGCCGGCCGGCAGGTGGAGGCGGAGAAGGCGGAGAAGCCCCAGGCTGGGTTCCAGCTCCGCCTCGGCTCTGGCCAGCTGCGTGGCATCAGGCGCTCAGGGGCCACGTGACCTGTGCCCCACACCCGACAGGCCGGCAGGCCTGCCGACCCCAGAACCGGCAGACGGCGCACTGGGGCGACCAGAAGGGCCCTTCTTATGCAGAGCGTCTAGGGGGTCCAACCTCCTGTTAGAAATGGGGAAACTGAGGCTTCCAGCTGGAAAAGGACTTGCCCGAGCCACACGACTGGCTAGCGACAGAGCTGGACTCCCCGCCGGTGTCCCTTCCCTCTCCGCTCACTTGCTACCCTCGAGGTACCACCGGCCGCCAAAGGTTTGAGAAGAAGGGCGGCCGCTAAGCGCCTGCTGACTAAGGATCCGGGTGAGCCCGGCCTTCGCGCTGGGCTGGGCAGGACCCTCCGCTTCACCCACCTCCTGCCGGGGCGGTGGACACGTGAGGTCAGCAGGCAGGGCGCCCCGCCGCGGGACGTGGGAACGGCCATCACAGCCCTTTCTCTGGAGGGCAGAGTTCACAGGAGTGTTTTCCCCAGAACCGTGAGAGCGGCGCCAGCTTAACAAATCCCCCTGTCAGCAGCGAGGCCCCTGCCCCAGTGACAGTAAAAGCGGCCTCCTCTGATGGCCGCAGACGGGCCCCGATTGGCAGGAGATATCGGGGGTGGGGGGCCTCATTGCCTCCTTGCAGAGGAAACGAGAAAGAATTCGGAGGAAATGACTGCTCTGAGATCCTGCGCCTCGGGGGCAGCGGCCTTTTTCGGACAGTTTCAAGTTGTTCCATGTTGTTTTCAAGGGGAGGGGGGAAAGGCTCTTGCCCCCCCCCACCGTGTGTGTCTCGGCCCTTCCTCAGGGCAGGAAGCCTTCTCAGAATGGGGGGGAAGGGGCAACGGGCTGCCCCCTGCCCCTAGACTCAAAGTCGCATGGTGGCAAAGCGTAATGGTCACCTAGCCCCTTGCTACTCAAACTGTGGTCCATGGACCGGCGACCTCGCCTTCCCCGGGGAGCCTGTCAGAAATCTGGGATCTCAGGCCCCCAGTCTGAGCCAGCTCGTCAGCGAGACCCTGGGGGATTCATGCGCACGCCAAAGTCTAAGAAGCACTGGTCCGGTCCAAATGCCCCGTTTACACATGAGGAAACGGAGCCTCAGGGTGAGGGAGAAAACCACCCCGGCTCATTCGGCAAGTGTGACAGCCGACACGGCTCAGAACCCAGCCCCAGACCCTGGCCTGGCGCCCACCGTGCCCTGCTTAACTGCCCGCCCCCGGGCGGGGCTGCTCTCTGCCTGCGGACGGGAGAGCCCACAGGGACGACAGGCCCCCAGGGAGGGAGCCGGACCGCCTGGGAAGGTGGGCGGTGGCCACCGCGCGGTCTCTCAGCTGCCCTGGGCCCCAGCTGGCCCCTGCATCGTGCCCAGGTGTGTTTTCAGACCTGGCACAGCAAGCCAGGGCCCCCACGACGACCGGGTGCTCGACTGGGCTCAGCAGACGGAGCAGCTCCGCCCAGCCTGTCTGCGCTACACCTGGTGGTCTGTGTGCACTGAGGGTCAGGTGTGACTGGCCAGGGGGCCACTCTGGGCGGCCATGCCATGCAGAGGCTCAGACAGAGGCCAGGTGTGACATCTGGCTCCTAGTCCCGACGTGCACTGATGGAATCTTGAATAGATCCTCTCCTTGGTGCCACCAGGTCACTGGGAGGATCTATGACAAACAGTCATGCTGAGGGTTCCCCCACCCCACCCAACTCCCCATGAGACCTCGTAAGGGCCCCTTTGTGAAGACGCAGAGGGAAGAGCCGTAAAGACACAGCCCTGTGTTAAGGGAGCCATGGCCGCCGTCTGTCCCCCGCTGGCCCCACGTCCCCCTGCCTGGGCCGCCGTCAGCCTCTTTGGCCCCCTCTGCATGTGGATCGGGAACAACCAGCTTTCCAGAAATGGAAGCTGCACCGAGCTCCCTTTCCAGGTCTCCGTGACGGTGAGGCCAGCAGAGGCTGTCACGGGAAGGCTACGTGCAGAGGACCAGCAGGGTGGAAGAAGAAGGGAGGAAGAGAGAGAAGCCCCGCCGCGCCCCCTGACCTGCGTGCAGTAGCCATGGGCTCCAATCAGGTGGCTGGAGGGGACGTCGAAGTCCTGCCGGACGCTGGAAAACAGGGAGGAAGCGGTGTCAGCAGGCCTCCGCCTGACTCGGGCCGCCGGGCGGACCTCAGTGGGTGGCCAGGGGCTCCCTCGCGCTCCAGGCCGAGGCCCGGACTTCCGGCTGAGCGCTCTGCGCTCTGCGCCCTCCTTGGGCCCAGAACCTGGGGCTCCTCTACCGTCCTCATGCTCCCCAAGCATGGCCGCCGTCTGTCCCCCGCTGGGGGGGACTCAGCCTCACCGGGCCCTCTGCTGCCACAGCAGAAAGGCCCCTGGGTTTGGAATCCAACGTCCTGCATTCGCATGCCGACCGTCACTAACGGTGGGGACTGGGACATCCTCTGCCATCTCCAGACCCCAGTCGGAGAGTCTGCTGAGTGGGAGGAACGGTCTAAAGTCATGGCTGCCCCCAGCTGGGCACAGACATTGCAGCAGGCCCCGTGCGCACGTCATTCCTAACCCCTGAGAGAACACCAAGGCTCAGAGAGGGACTGACTTGCCCAGGGCGCTCCGAGGCCCAGGCTCTCCCCACCCCATGTGACCACTGTGGCTCAGGCCTCAGAAGGGGGTCCCCAAAAGGCATGCGATGAAGAAAGCTCCTTTGCCGAAGGAATTCCTCACACCCACAGGAATGGACTTCTGGGCCTGCACAGTGCCGGGAGCCAGAATGACCGAGGGTGTCGTGTCGGCGGGGGCCCTGTGACACGTGAGGCCGGCACCAAGGGGCGAAACCAGCACCCCCCCCACCCCCCCCTCGATCTCTCAAGCCTCCTGCCATCTAGCAAGTCCGCCATGAGGAATTCGTTCCTCCTGCCTACCCGAAGTCGATCCCTCGGGACGCGAAGCGTCATTGTTGCCCAGGGCCAGGGACGGTAAACAGGAAAGGAACGACCTGACTCGGATGGAGCGCAGCCTCCGGCCCCCCGGGGGAGCGAGAGTTACTACATCTTATGGACGTGCTTGGAGCGGTGACGCCCGTGGGGCGAGGTGAGGCCGGGGACCTGGCTCCCTCCGCACACGCCACCGCCCAGCCCCGCGCCCCTGGCCTGGCCCGCCTCCCGCACCCCTGCCTCACGGGGAGCGGAGAGGTGGCCCAGAGGCAGGAAGGGCCACGTTTGTTTTTCCTTTGGGTGGAAGAGAAGAGAAACATGGGCTCGATTGTATGCTTTAAATCTCAGACCTGCCGTCGGGCCACAAACCTGAGAGGCACACCCTGGGGCCTGCATCCTGCCCAAGATGAGTGTAGCAACACAAGCTCCATGACCTCGGCAGGAGAAACGCTTTCTTGTGGTTTTTAATAACCGTGGCGAAACAAGGACGGTTTGTGGTCCACGTGAAGAGACAGGCGAGGGCTGGTACCACGCGCCCAGCCAAGAACCGCGAAGGCTGGGGGGCCTCAGGACGGGCCTTGGAGAGTGGCCCGCCAGAGGCAGCCCGGCGGGCCTGGGCAGAAGCCGACAGGGGGACAAAATGGGCGAGGGCCGCGATCGGCTGGCCGGAGCTCAGGCAGAAGAATTGATGGAAACCGCGCATACACAAGCATCTTCTGAAGAGAAGAAAATAACCTCAGAGGAGCCCCGCGGACTGATAAGCATCACTGGCCCCGAGCCACGCGAGGCTTTCAGAAGCAGCAGTGGGATCTCCATAATCTCACAGCCTCGTGTTCACCGGGCGGGTCTGAGAGCCTGCGTCAGCTCGGAGCAGAGGGACAGGCAGGGAGACAATGGGAGGAAGCCGTAATTGCATCCTTAGGTGCAAACACGATGGGAAATTCAGAAGTGGGCTCAGATCTTAAAAGGGACGAACATCTGTACTTCGTGTTAGCGCATTTGGGAGACGCCAAGGAGTGGCTTATGGCTTAAGAGATTTACAGCTTTGGCAAATCTAGATGCCCAGACCTCCCTCCAGGGGAAATCCCTGGAGAGCAGAGCGCGAGGAGTCCTCGAGGGAAGGAACGACGGCCTCGGCCCTGCCGGCCCCGCCGGGCGAGAAGGCAGCGGACGCGCAGGCCCAGCCCCAGCCCGAGCTCCAGCCCTGGCTGGCCGTGCGGCTGCGAAGCTCACCTCTCTGTGCCTCAGTCTCCCCTTGTGAGGGGCCTGCACGAGACGAGCGCTGCTCTAAGCTGAATCGTGTCCCACAGACGCCAGAGGCTGAGCCCCGGCCCCCAGGACCTCGGAATGGACCCGTCTCTGCAGACGGGGCCTTTGAGGGGTGATTGCGTTACGCAAGTCCATTAGGGCAGACCCTGACCCAATCTGACTGGCGTCCTTCTAAGAAGAGGACATCTGGACACACAGGGGGACACCGGGGATGCCTGGAGAGAGGAAAGACCACACGAGGACACAGCAAGGAGGTGGCCGTCTGCAGGCCAAGAGGCGAGGCCTCCGAGGGAGCCAACTCTGCCGACACCTTGACCTTGGACTTCCCGCCTCCAAAACTGAGACACAAGTGCCTGTTGTTAAGCCACCCAGACCACGGCGCTTTGTCATGGCAGCCTGGGAAATGGGCACGAGCGGCCTCCAACGGCTTTCAGACGCAGAGGCCTTTCTTCAAATGAAATCTAATGTGCGGAAGCCCGAAATATGAAACGGGAAGGCAGAGCTGCCCTGGTCGAAGGCTAGGCAGAGGTTGGCCCCGTCCGGCTCCCTCCCACCAGCCCCCGTGGCCCCCGTGGGGACCCCCAAGGTCTCCACGGTCATGCAGTGTCCTGGGAGCAGGGGCTGCATCTGTGGAGGCGTTGCCTGAGCTCTGAGGTTCCTTCACTTTCTGGGCTTCTATGACAAGCTGTGACAGGCCCTTCTCTGGGACTGACAACCACTCTGCTCTAATGGGCAGGTTGTCCCTTCCAGTCCTCCTGGGGGCTGGGCCACGCTGGGCCCCAGGAGGATTTTGCACAGCCCGAGGACCCAGGCGGCAGGCTGGGCGACAAGGGCCAGGAGGCGCTGCGGCCTGGCGATGCCTGCCCCCCCACCCCGAGGCTGTCCTGCACTGGGATTCCGGATTCTCAGGGGCACGGCGAGGGGAGCCTGAGCGGACATGCGAGGGGCGTGGGAGCCCATGCGGAAGGGCCCGGCCCCGGTGCCCTCCTGCCGCCCTCCTCAGCACGCTGGGAACGAAGGGGCAGAACCCGCGCCGAAGGTCCAGGGTGACCGCCTGATCTCGGGGTGTCCACCTCGCCCAGTGACAGAGAAGAAGGAACAGGAAACTCTGCCCGGGAAGCCCACGAAGACTGCTTTTCCCCGCCCTGACCCCACAGAGCGAGAAACAGAAGGAAGAAGGTGTCCGAGAGCATTTCACAGAGGGACAAATGATGGCCGAAGAAAGAACACGAGCTGCCCAGTGACAGGTGCCAGCCCAGGTTGGGCGCTGGGGGCCGGGCCGAGCGCTCGGCCACCTCGCTGCAGCCCGCCCTCCGCCACCTGCCTCAGAGCCGCAGAGGTCCTGCCACCGAGCAGCTCGTGACGCCGGAGCCTTGAAGCCACGGTCCCCCCGTCCCTCCAGCCGCACCGCCCCCTCTGAAGTCTGTGAGGCCCGGAGGGCGAGAGCTGCCATCTCCGTGTGCTGATGGGGAAACTGAGGCCTAGAAAGGCGCGGGGACTTTCGGTCTCGTGGGGACACAGTGGGCCAGGCCCGCGTCCCCAGCACCGGCATCACACAGTGTCTCCTGCAGCCTCAAACACGTGACGGTCAGGCAGGCCGGGAGCCCTGCGGCCCCATTCCTGGTCCCCCTCCTCCCCGGCTGGGTGCGGCTCAGCCCTTTACCCTAAAGCCTACCTCACGTGTGTCTGAACATCTGAATGAATGGATGAATCTGAACAATTCGTTTCATCAATGAATCTGGACATTTTGTACAGAAGCTTGTAAATAAGAAGGAAAATATGTCCAAGTGGCCGAGAGATACAGTTCTAGCCCACAGTCATAGCCACTTGCCTCGACTCAATGTCCATCAGGCGGGCCAGGCAAGTCCCTGCCTCTGTCTCATTCATAAAACCAGAGCGCTGGAGCCAGGGGGGTCTCTGAGGACCTTCGGGGATGTGAGCGGGTGTGCCTGGTCCACGACTCTGATATTGAAAACATCTTGCCCCAAATCGGAGGTAGTTAACCTAGGAGGCCCTGACCGGCCACCTCCCCTCCACCTGAGTTCTAGGGCGCCCCACAGCCCTCGGGGCCAGCTCCTCCTGCCCGTCCCTCCCAGCCCACCCTCCCGCAGCCCCAGGGCCCACACCGTCCACTGCATGCCCACGCCCCCTGCAGCCACCTCCAGAGCCAGCGCCCCTTCCCTGGGGGGCACTTCCGTGGAGCTTTGAGGACAACGTCCGCAGTGCGAAGGACAGTGTGGGACAACCGGGAGAACCGGGGCCCCGCCCCCTGGATCCACGTCCAGCGGCTCCTGCTTGCCAGCGGCCCCCGCTCTGTGCCCGTCTCCCCACTTGCGACACGGCTTGACGATGCCTCCGTTCAGCACAGGCTGCTGTGAGAACTAGGTGAGACGCACTGCAGAAAGCATTTAGTGTTTGGTAAATATCGCTTCCTTTTTCCTACAATAACAGCAATAATAACAACCACCAGAAAAAACAATGAAAGGTCATGATTCCTGCCCCCTCGACCGTTCGTATCAGGGCCAAGAACCCAGAACAAACGGAGGCCTCTGAGCGATCAAAAGGTAGCCACGAGTTTCTGAAAAGGATTCGGGTAGAGCGGGAACGGACTGTTTCCCCAGGAAGGCCGAGAGGAAGTGGGCGATGAGTCAGAGCGCCTGGGCGCCAGGCCCCCTCTGCCACCTGGGCTGTGCGACCTTCGGCAAAATGCTCTCTATCTCTGAGCCTTGGGTGTGTACAGCAAGCACCTCAGAGCGTCGTCGCAGTAAGGGCCAGGGCCCCGTGCGCTGCAGACGGCTCCACGGGCTGGAAAGGAGGGGGCTACATGGGGCCCAGGAGGCAGGGTGAGGTGCATGGAAGGAGAGAGGGGTCCGCCTTGAGGAGGGGAGAGAAGGCGGACATGCCTGGGCCCTTTCCGGGCGGCCTTCCGCCTCGCCACCCACCGGCCCTCCCCCCACATGCCGGCACCGTCCTCCCCGACCAGACCTTGTGTAATTATTCCCTGCGAACCCCCACCACCGGCCTTTGCCTGCCTCGCTCCTGCCGTCTGCCAAAAGCCTTCCCACACATCCCTTGGGGCCCTGCTAAATGTCACCCCTCCACAAGGAGAGACCTCCCTCGCCTCAGGGCAGATGTGCCCCGTCCCTCCCCAGATGTCTCTTCCTAGAAGCGCCCGCCCACTGCCCGCTGACTCTCCCGTGCCCGCCCTGCCCCTGGGCAGCAGGGGCTCTCAGGGCGGGGCTGTGTGTGTCCATCTGGGCCCCGAGTGCCCGGAACTGGGCTCTCACCCTGCGGGCACATGGAAAGGCTCTGAATTCTGCGAGCCTGCCCACACCCATCCTGGGAGAAGCTGCAGGGAAGTCCGTGGGGGGACAGCCTCCAGGAGCTGGGTCCCAGGAGGTGGGCAGAGGCAGGCGGAAGCAAGCCTCCTCCTCAAGCAGCGGCAGCGGGCCTGTGACACAAGTCTCTTCCACAAAGTCGTCTTTATCTGGGCACCCAAGCCCTTTGTGGAACAAGAAGGCACAGCCCTTGGGTGAGAGGGTAGGGCTGCTGGATGCACTGAGGAGACCCGCCCCAGCTCTGCCTCCAACCCTGGTGGAGGCCAGGCGTGGTCACCCTTCCCTGCCGTGGGACGTGGGCCCCGCGCGGCCCTCAGGCTCGGTGTCCGTGGGCAGGCCTACTGCCCTCGGCCACGCCAGCCAGCTTAGCAGCCTCGGACCAGCAGGCCGGCTTTGGCGCAGACCGTGCCAGCTGAGATTAAACGGAGGCCGAAGCGGAGGGGAAGCATCCGGGCTGGTGTGGGCCTAGCTGGGGTCCTGGTCCTCACTTCCCCTTCTCGGGTGGCGGGCACAGCTGAGCCGCATCTGTCACTCCTCCCCCAGCCCAGAAAGGCCGGTGCAGGCACAGGGTCTGAGACCGGAGCCGGGAGACTCGACGAAGGTGTCAGCTGCCACCAACCTGCCCTTAACTCCTCGGAGCCTTGGTCTCCACATCCGTAAAATGGGATAATGGCCCGAGGCCTGTGGGCCTGCCCCCGGGGGTGCCACAAGGCCCAAAAGCTCAGGCTGGCAGTGAGGGCCCCTCCCTCTCTCTCCTACCTCTGACTGAAGCTGGGCCTCCCGCCCCTGCCTTCCATGGGGTGGGGGACCCCGCCAGAGACCCACGGAAAGGAGCTCTGGGCTCTGCGCAGGAGGCGGGGCTGCCAGGGCAGGGGCCGGGGAGAGGAAGGCGGGCCAGACCGATGGCATAGTCTGGGCCTCTCTCCCACCCCCACCTCGGCCTCTCCAGACATGTCTGCTGAAAGCCATCACTGGCATGGCCTCCACCCTAATCCGAATCAAAGCTAATGTCGACTTGGAGTCCGCTGAGGAAGTCGGTCCCCTCCCATTGCCAGCTACGGTCAGCAGATCTTGGCATGTCACGTAGGACGAGCCCTTCGCCGTCCTGTCCTGTCTGTCATGCTACACGCAGGAGAGAGAGGCCACGGTTCCGTTCAGGGCTGGAAAGCAGTCGCTGTCTGTGTGGGGTCGGGGTGCCCGGTCTGGGAGGCTGTACGTGTGCCTCGTTATTCTGAGCCAGAGGAGGTCAGGTGGGTGTGCGGGAGGGTGGAGGAAGACGCGGGGATGCATCTTGTCGGCCCGCTCCCATCGGGACAGACCTGTGGGACCACCGAGGACACGGGATCCTCAGCAACTGCGGGCCCCCCACTTACGCCCCCGAGCCGCACACGCCGGCCCACCCGGCTTCCCCACGGTGGCCTCCAGCTCGGCCTCTGCCGGGACCGGAAGCTTCCTCACTGCTCCTCTTCGTTCCTGAGCCCCTGGGGGCCCCTCCGAGGCCCGGATCTGACCCCGCCCCCAACTCAGATCTGCTCTCCTGTTCCTTGATACAGCCCAAACTTCCAGGTCCCGAATGGACAGCCTGTCTCCTTCCCTGCCAGCCTGGTAGACTTCGGTGGGTTTCGACTGCCTTCTGGGGCAGCTCCTGTGTTCACATGCCCCGCGACGGACGCGACCCGCGCCTGGCCACGATGAGGCGCCAGGAATGGGGGTACAGCTTCCAGCAGGCTGAGGGGTGCTAGGGAGAGGGTTATCCCTTGGCTGGGCCTGCCAGAGCCCGCCGTGCAGAAGGGACCCCTGAGAGCAGAGCTGAGACGGAGAAGAGACGGGTGGAGAGACAGAGGAGGGGCACGGCGCCCCGAAGACGTCCGGCGCCCCGGCTCCAGCGTCCGCCCCCGAAAGCTCCGGGTTTCTGATGCGAATCTATCAGCGTGGCTTTCTGCTGACACCGGCTCGGGACCGAGCGCCCACCACTCGCCTTTGCACCACCGACTCGCGGTTGCCTCTCGTTCCAGGGCTACTTCCACGAGGAAACCAACCGCGCGGCTTTGCCGCTGTTTTCGCCCTGACGGAACTCGGGGGCAACGGAGCCGGCCTGGGGCCTGGCCCGGCCGCCCAAACGCTGCTTCAGCCGATGACGCGCGACGGCCCGTTTTGGACTTTCGGGTCTTTCAGGCGGCCAACGCCGCCAGCGTGACGGATGCCCGGGGTCTACCGTGTGGGGTTCCCTTCCCGAGCCGGCTCCACCCCACCTCCGAGCCATGGCCTGAGCCCTCCCTGACCCCAGGGCCCTGAGTACCCCTGGGGTCTGTGAGAGCATGCAGGAGAAAGTTCTAGGCTGTGCAGTTTAGGAGCGCATGAAACCCTGTCTGAGACTGACCGTAAGCAACTCGAGATCAGAGGAAGGAAAAGAGACGGCCTAGAGTCAGGCGGAAAAAGATAAAATCTCACCCGGCTTTGTCGCCGGCACGGGGTAAGCACTACTCAAAGGCCGGCTGGCTACTGCGCTTCCAGCCTCAGAGAGCGAAGCGGCCGGGCCCGCTCTGCTGGCTCCCTCTGCGGCGTCGGCACCCGGGGGCACCGGGCAGGAGAGGCTGCCTCAGCGCCGGGACACCCCGGGGGTACGGGGCAGGAGAGGCTGCCTCAGCGCTGGGGCCGGCCCTGGGCCTCAGGCGTGAGTCTCAGAGCCTCGCTGGGAGAGGGAGATGGCCACGCCCTCAGTCCCGCACACACTCACACACACACACACTCACACGCTCACAAGTATATACATTCACACATACATATTCACACATTCATACACACACACATACACACTCACACATGCATATACAGACATTTACACGCACTCACACACATTTATACACATACACACTCACATGTATACACACTCACAGACAAGTACACTCACACATGCATATACACATTCGCATACACACTTGCACACTCACACATGTACAGACATTCACACGCACTCATATGCGGTCCCATGCTCACAATCGAGCCGGCCTTCCCACAATCTCAAACACAGCCACCGACGCCCGCACCACCTCACAGCCGGCCCCTCGGCCTCGCCTGCCTCCCACGCTCACACACACCGCCACGAGTGCACCCACACCCGCCGTGTCTGTAGAGAACGGGCTGGAACCGCCGCCAGCCGCAGGGCACCCCTGGGGCGGTGTCTCTACCACGAGGCACCAAGCCAAGGCCGAGGGCGAGAAATGACAGGACGGGACACGGGCATCCGGGCGCAGCAGGGACAGGGCCGGGCCAGCAGCAGCCGCTGTCCACGGCTCGCCGCCCTTGGGGAGCCACGCCAGGTGCACGTTCACGTCTCCGTGCAACGTTGCAAGGCGGGCGTCTTCATCCCCGTCACACAGAGCGAGAAACGCAGGCTCGGAGGGGTGTTAAGCCAGGCCCGACGCCACCGCCCTGCTGTGCTATAAAGCAGGTCTCTGTGCCCGTCCTCCCGGACGGCGGGGACCAGGCCGGCCCAAGCTGCCCCGGAGGCCTCAGCGCCCCGGCCTGCAGGGAGGCCCGCAGGGGCAGTGAGGGGAAGGGAAGTGTCATGAGCAGACCCTCCCCCCTGCCCTGGGGCGGAGGTGACCGCGGCTGGATCACACGTGTACTGCGCGTGCACGTGTGTGTGCGTGTGTGCGTGTGTGTCTGCAGTGAACCGGAAGGGGTTTGGCAGGGTCGTAACTTCAGGCCCCATAGCGTGAGGCGCTGTAGGCCCAGCAAGGCAGCCGTCGCCACACAGACGCCCCGCAGGGGACTGACCCTCGCCCAGCCTGGGTGGATGGGGCAGGGAGGTGTAGAGGTGGCCCGGCATTCCTCCAGCTCTCGACAACACGCATGGCAGCCTGGGCACGGGCTGCCCGAGCTGCTACCTGCAGGAGCACAGATACAAACATGGTGCCGAGCTCCCAGGCCGGCGAGCCTGAGCCTAGACCCCCAGAGCCAAAAGAGACCCCATACGGAGGGGAAACTGAGGCCAAGAGGATCACATAGCCAGACATCACTGGGCCGGGCCTTCTGAAAGCTCACCTTCCCGTCAGTGAGCGCGGGGTGGCGGGGGGCGGGGGTCTTACCCTCCCCCGAGACACCCCCTCCCCACAACTCTGTCAGCCCGGGGATTAGCAAAGCCAGGCCTGGGGAGAGGGCAGTGCAGCTTACGGCCTCCGTGCACGCGAGCCCAAGCCAGGAATGAATCATATCGTTATGGCAGGATTAGGAGAAAAATGCCACCAGACGCTGCTGTGCACACACATGCATTTGATAAGGCCAGGAGTGGCCAGCAGCAGGCCGCCCGGCGGCGCGAGGCCTCAGGGCCCGCACGCCTCCTCTCGCCCGCACCGGAGGCCACGGGGGACATGCACGGGGCCCAGCGCGGGCCTGGCCGAGGGGAGCGGGCGTCTCCTTCCGCCGGGGCCCCCGCATGGCGTGAGGCCTCAGGGCCCGCACGCCTCCTCCCGCCTGCACCGGAGGCCACGGGGGACATGCACGGCCCAGCGGGGGCCCGGCCGAGGGGAGCGGGCGTCTCCTTCCGCCGGGGCCCCCGCAGCCCGGGGACCTCCCACCGCCACCTTCCGCCTCCCCACTTGCCAGAGCCAACCCACTTAGGAAAGTCCCAAATTTTCCCGCGCACCAAGCACCCCGAAGTGGAAACGCAGTCTCCCAGGCCTCTGCGCCCCAGGGGCCTGCTCTCCGCTAGAAAGGGAATGGGGCGATCGATCGTACTTCACGAGACTATCAATGTGCTATTAATCTGAATCCTCCGTGGTGACATAAGGCCTAGGTGACGAATATGGATGAGAGGTCTAGAGAGCTCCGAGGGAATGAGCGCGATGGGAGAACGCCAGCTCTCGGGCAACCCGGAGGCTGCGTCCGGCAAGGACGCCTGGGACGGGGGACCGGCCTCCCCACTCCTGCTGCCTCCCGGGCGCCCATCTCCTCAGGGCTGGTCTAGACCAAGCCTGGCAGCCTGCCTCGGCCTACGGCGAATTCCCTTTCCTTAAGCCCTTAGGGACCCTCGGTCACCGCCCAGGACTCAGACGCGATTGCCATCCCTGCACACGTCCCCGGGGAGTCCACGTGTGTGCTGAAGCACGCACACGGCGGGCTCTCAGGCCGCCCCCGCACTCCCCGGCACACGGCGGGAGGCCAGGGAAGGTAGCGCTGAACGCACGTGTGTGTGGAATGTAACCCCTCTCTCCTCCGCCAGCCTCCGCTCCTCCTTCCCACCAGGCCCCCTGAGTGAGCACCCTCTGCGCGCCAAGCACCACCCTGGGCTCCGGCGAGGCGCGGCGCGCAAGGCAGACGAGCGCCCCGGGAGTTGAGGGAGGAACATACTCACAGCTCTGTGGACCGGGACAGGATGGCGGACAGGGTGAGCAGGATGCATCCGTAGGGGCCCACTTCGAACTGGGAAGAGAAAGGAACGAGCTTGCGTCAGGTCCACACCTCCCTCCTCACCTCCTCGGGGAACGCAGCCTGACCCTGAGCCAGCGGCCGCCATCCTGGCCCCAGAGGCTGCCAGGTGGCCCCAAGGCAGACCCCCTACGGGATGGCATCGCCCCAGCCTGAGTGACAAGGGAAGCAGAGGCAGTGCCCGCCAAGCCCCGAAAGCTCAGGTTACAGCAGCGACAGAAGCAGCCTCCATCACCGTCACGGTCACCATCACCGTCACCGTGCAAGTGCCTTAGGCTCATTATCACATTTCAAATGATCACAGGCCAGTGCAGTGAGGACCATTATTATTGTCCTCTGCCGTATACAGAAACCGGGGCTCAGAAACCAAGCGACTGGCCTGAGGTCCCAGTGGGCTTCCGGGGGCTATGTCTGATCCCAAATTCCTTACTCCCAAGGACTGTGCAGCCGCGAGTGGGTTTGGAGCAGAGTCAGGTCAGGAGGGGCAGCGCGGTAAGCTGAGCGAATGCAAAGCCAGATCCTTTAAAACATTTTTTACATGTTGTTCCTCATGGATTCTTGTGGATTAAGTTTGTTATTTTTTAGCTATTGCATTAAAATATTTTTAGGCTGAGGTATTGGGTGCACCCCTTGAATTCCGCACCCAAGGTGAGCCCCTTCCTTACTCATCTTCCTTCGGTCCCAGCCCTGGTTTGGAGCCCACAGCCTGGAGCCCACAGCCTGGAGCCCGGCTCCCTGGGTTTAAATCTCGGCTCTGCCCCTCCTAGCTATGTGACCACAGGGACATCACTTCTCTGCCCGGTCTTCTCGTCTGTAAAGCGAGTATGATAATAATAGGACCTGACCTCATCAGGTCCCTGTGAAGGTGAGGTGAGATCATCTGTGTAGAGCACTGAGGACAGCGCCCAGCACCTGTGCTAGCTGTTAGTCGGAGGCTGGCTGCGCACTGCCCACCCCACCTGCCGGGTGAGCCCGGCGGGGCACGGCCTGCTGGGACGCACTACGTCACTTGGGCTCCCTGGGAAAATGCCGCCCACTGGCTGCACGTCAGTGTGAAGACCTCGCTGCAGCGACGATGCCGCTTCTCCACACGGCCGTCGAAGACGCTGCCTGGTATAATCGTGAGTGTTTCCTACGAGTGACCAGTTTCCTTTTGGACTTACAACCAGAAAGGAAAAAAAAACAAAAAACTTGTTTTCCTGGAACAGTAAGAATTATAGAATTTATATTTTTATTTTTGCCTTGGCTGCCAGGAAGCTCAGAGGCAAACATGGAGCTCAACTGTGGTAACTATTTTAGTGTAAGCTTCTGATGAAATTCTTTTTTTCCTCAAAACGTAGTCTTTATTTTTGTCCACTAATTCAATTAATCATTCAAAAAAAAAAAAACAATGCCACGTGAAATTCCTGTGCCAAGAGGATGCTCTCCGCTCAGGCTATACTTGTGAACAGGGTAGACCTGCCCCCATGAGAAGCGACTCAGAGGAGCAAAAACAAGAAGCAGCTGGGAGTGTTGGGGCAGGGGCTCTGCTCTGATGGGGAATGCCAGGCCCTCTGGAGACACACGGGAAGGGCCTCCGACACGTGCAGAGTTTGGGAAAGGAGGGCGTGTCGAGGAAGGCTTCCTGGAGGAAGCGACGTCTAAGCAGAAACCCCAGGGACGAGGAGGAATCGGAAGAGAAGAGAACGCTGTTCCAGGCAAGGGGAAAAGCAGGTGCAGAGGCCCAGAGGCCAGGGAGGGCGGGTTTACCACGGTTAAAACACAGAAAAGCCCTGAGGACATCGTTCTTTTAATAAGTAACTTTAAATCTCTTTTTTTTTACTTGGAAGTAGAAATGGAATGAATGAATCAACAATCTTAAATCAATCTCATCTTAACGCTGTGATATTGGGCCAGTAACTTCGCCTCTGTTGCCCTCAGTCTCCCCATTTGCAAAACAAGGATAATGAGCTTATGGTTCACACTCTAGGAGAGGGTGTCCGTGGACGTTCTCTAACAGCGGAAAGAGTAACGCTCATGTCCTCGCACAGGGGGCCGCAGGCCTGGCCGGACTCGGGCCACCAGCACCATGTCACAGGTCCGCCACGGACGTGCACGTCACCTTGCAGTGGCAAAGCTCTCCGAGCCTCGGCCTCCCCCTTCTGGAATGCCTTCTGACTCCGCCACAGAGTCTCCTGCCACCTTGGGGAAGCCGCAGGCTGCACGTTGCCTCAGGGAGCGCCAGAGCTCTCAGGCTCAGTTTCCCCTCCTGAAACGCCGACGCACTTCCGCCAGGCGCTCGCACGCTGCCTCGAGAGAGCCACGACTCTTCCCTGGGGTGCTTCCCCGTCTGCCACGTGTGTGATGCCCGTCCGCCCACCGGCCCGCAGCGAAGTCGGGGCCAGAGGCCCACGGCAAGCCCTAACGCTGCAAACGTGGAGAACTGTTTGTTACTGCCGCCCGGGCTGGCCTTTGCCGCGGTCACTGGGACACCCTCAAGGGGACTTGGCGTGAGCCCTGGCCATGCCCTCCCTGGGGCCTGGTGAGGTGAGGCGGCAGAGGGTGGGAAAACGACCCCGCCTAGGCTTCTGGCCCTTGCCAGAACATGACTGAATGACACCCTATTCTATGTTGTTTGAAAAAGCATTTAGTAAAATTATCTCATCAAGTTCAAGCTGCCAAGACACGGGAGGCCACGGGGCCGGGCGCCTGCATTGAAAGGAGAACTAGAGCAGGCAGTTGGGCCGGAAACCACCGTGAGGGTCTGGAAAAATGTCCGGTCCCGCTCGAGAAGAAGGGGCTATCCGCCCGCTTAGCCCTGGCCTGGCGAGGCTGGAGCCCAGCACGGAGCCCCAGCCGGAGGCAGGGCGGAGGCTCCCCCCGGCCCGTGGGGGGCCGGGCAGACGTGTCGCCCAGAGGGTGAGCGGGAATGAAAACGCGGCAAGGAGCCGATTTACTGTGGGCAGAGATGGCTCGGCGCTAATGTCCAGGCCTGGCACGAGGGACCCCTCTCAGGCCCAGGCCACGAAAAACGAATTTGGCGAACGTTGTGCTGAGGCAGCTCGACGGCTTCCAGCAAAAACACAAATTACACTGCGGAGCAAAACACGGCCTTCCAGGGCGGGGAGGGCCAAACACTGACCGCGGGTCCCCGGGGACCAGAGCCGGGCACGGAGCGGGTGGTGCTGTGAGCCCAGAGGCCGACGGAAAGAGGGCGGCTCCCTCCCCTGGCGCAGCCCCGCGCTCTGGACCTCCTTTGCAGCCACCGTCTCGCTTGGACTTCATGGAAGAAGGAAACTTTGGGGGTACAGGCCAAGGGAAGAGGGAGGCCCCTTCTTACAGACAAGGATGTAGAAGACCTTGGTGCTGAGGGGCCACCCGGGGGCCACAGTGGGCATGATGGGCCTCAGACCCCTGGGCCCCAGAGTACTCACCCTGGGGCCCGCGCTCTGTCCTGTGGAAGGCTGGCTGGGCACTTCCCTCTCCTGGCCTCGCACCGCGACCCGCTTCCCCAGGTGAACACAGCTGCCCGTGGCCCTGGCCTCCCTGGTCAGATCAGGCACACTGACGTGAGCGGGCTTCGCTCTTCTCTGAGACGCACAGCCATGCTGTCACAACGCTCCGCGCGTATTTGATAACAGGTTTCCTTTCTGCTTGTTTAGAGAGCCTGGTACTCATTTGGAGAACGTTCTTGCCCACACGTTTAAGTTTCTTCTTTAGGTTGAAGAGTAAAGAGCTGGAAGTGTTCTGCCAATTGCTCCATCTTCCGTTTTCCAGATGAGGCAACTGAGGCCCAGTGACTCTCCTGAGGTCACGTGACCAAGGAATAAGCCAGAGGAGGCCCCCGGGCCCCTGCTCCAGGCCCCCGTGGCTGCACTGGGCCAGGCGGGGAGTGCACTGTGCGGCAGACAGCCCACTGGAGTATGTCCGTGAAGAACCAGAGAGAGCCGGGGGCAGGCAAGCAGGTGACGGCCAGCCTCGGACTCCCCAGTCCTAGGCCAGGACCCCTCCCATCTGAGAGCCCCTCCCACACGCCTCCCACACAGGCCAGACAGAACGGCTGGCTGGCACAGAAAGGCAGCATCCTCGGCTGGACCCCCAGGCCGGGCTCTGGACCTCTCCTTGGGCTGAGTTATCCCCAAGGCAACAGCTCTGGGGGGTGAGGATTTCGGGTGGACCAGCGCCCCAGTGACTGCACACCTGCCCCGCCATGGTCTCGGGGCAGGCCCCACTCTCCTCCCCAGAGGACACTTCCCGGCCTGTGCCCCGACCCTCAGCGTCTTCAGGGAAGGGTCCCAGGGGAGCGGATTCTGACAGCAGGGGCGTCCGACCTGCTCCCACATCCAGGTTCTCCCACCCTCCAGGCTCACCGCCGAGTCCTGCAAAGCCTTCTCTGGAGCCTAAAAGAAACGAGCCCGCAGCTCAGAAGCTGAAGGAAAAGGCAAAGGGGAGGCGCGGAGTCCGCCCGCACAGCGCCCGCTTTGCTCCTGCCCCGACGCGCAGACGTCAGGACCGCGAGGCCTTGGAGCGGGGGTGTCGGGGGCCGTCAGCCTCCGCCCTTGCCGCGTTCCCCCGCAGAATGGCTTCGCGCTCTCATTTCGACGTGTCTGCCACTAAGCTGTCCCAAGGTTGCCTTAAGTAATCATGACAACCGGGATCGTAACGCCCACGAGGAAGCTGCGCACGCTGAGAGCGCTGAGCGGGGATCCCTGCAGAGCTCTGAGACAGGCGCTGCCATCATCGGCCACGCGGTGCAGATGAGGACACTGAGGGACAGAGGGCTAAGTCGCCCAAGGCCGCTAGGGGTGTACCCTGAATGCAGACCCAGGCCGGCGGCTCCAGAGACCATGGCCCTCACCCCGGGAGCGTCCAACCCTGCCCACCCTGCACAAAGCCACAAGGCTGCAGCCCCGCTGAGTGCCCTCAGCCCTTGACGGTACTGCTCCCAAGCCCCTGCTGAGGCGCACCCCGCCTCACAGCCAGGACGGGGGGCACGGAGCTCCTCCAGCAGATGGGGTGTCTAGAGGCCCTGCCTGGCCCTGCCCTGCCTCCCAAGACACCAAGCAAGAGCCTGTCGTGAACAGGGTCTCTGTCCACGGCGCTCAGACCTCCAGCGCAGGCCAGGAACCCACACGGTCACCACCTCCTCCGCTGGTGCTGGCAGAGGTGGCTGCTCCCCCTCAGACGGAGAGAAAGCCCTCATGACTTCGTCTGTCAGCTGCTTGCCGTCGCTTGGACCCCACTCCATCCCAGCTCTGCTTTCTGTGGCCCTCACCATGGCAACTCCCTGTATCTCGTGGCCATGGCCAGCCCTCGAGGACAAAATGGCAGCGAATGGGTGTCTGCTCCCCAGGTCGACTCCCCTCCAGCCTCAATCACTCCATTCCCCTCAGCTGAGGAACCCAGGGCCAGTACCAGCTCCCTCCCGGCCTCTCTGCCACCCAACCGCTCACCCAAGGGTGGGGATGACGGGGACCGCTCCAGGTCACCAGCATCTCTTCCGCAAGCAAAGCAGAAAGTGTAACAATGCACAGCCCACACACGAAGCCACCGTTTGTACCTGATGGACGCTTTGTTGAAGAAAAGTCACCAGCTCCTCATAGCAGGTCAGAGTGTGCAGCACGAGCTAAGAGGACACAAAAGCGCAGAGTGAGCGGCCGCGGCCCCGAAGGCGGGGCCCCGGCCCGGGCTGTCTTCTGCGGCTTTCGCTTCGGAAGCTACGAAACCCCATTTGGGAGTGTCCCTGCAGGCACAGAGGGGTGACCTCGGGGGCCAGGGCGGAGAGGCATGCCCACGCCTATGTGTGTGGGACTCGAAGGCCGGCAGGGCCCGGCTGGGGTCTCTGCGGTCACGTCCGCCTTGCAGCAGCGCTGGGCCACCGCTAGAGACCCCAGCATGGGAGACATCATGGCACTGAGGCCACGGAGCCAGCATCACGCATGGCCTCGATGCCCGGGGCTGCACCCCTGCGGGCTGGTCACGGGCACGTGAGGCGCCTCTGGGGGCAGGCGGGGCAGGGGAGTCCAGGGCGGCGTGTCCCAGCCAGATTGCCATTGCCGGGCCAGTCTGAGCGCGGCAGGCCGCGTCCTGAGTTCAGCAGGAAGCAGTCTGCTTTCTCAGGAAGGTCAGGACAAACCTCTTTCAGAGAAAACATTCAGCCAAGTGAGACCCTCAACTGGGACCCCGGGGTCACACGGATCCAAACCCAGGTAGAACGAAATCCTCAGTGCAGAAGTTAATTCAGAGAAAATGTCACTCATTTCCACACGTCTCCTTTTCCTTCCCTTCCTTCATCTGACCCGGGTCTGGTTTCATGGCTGGTGCTTTGCCCTAGCAAAGCTCTTCCCCACCTTCTAACATCCTCTGTCTCGAAAGACATAAAGATGGACACAGCGAAGGCTGGGTTGAGCCACTAGGCACCGTCTGCACTACTGGGGGACGTCAGGCTTGGTACAAACTCAGAGCGACAGGCCGCCTGTCAGCCTTCTGGCCATAAAGCCAGTTCTGGCAAGAGCTCGTCCCCAAAGCCCCCCACCTGTGCCCACCCCCGTCCCAGGTGGAGGGTTCTGCCGGCCGGGGCTGCGGGGAGGGCTGGCTCATCCCCAGCTGAGGAAGGATTTACTTATATGAAAGGAGACCGTGCCCACACAAAGCCAAAGGTTGCGTGATAATTTTCCAGAAAGCCGTACTGTTTCTAAGACTCCATCTGCTTTGTATTTCCCTGTTGGACTGAACTGCTGTGTTCCCGAAGCCCTAAAAAGGAAAAGGAGATGCATGAGCCCCGCGCATGGAAAGAAGGCGTGACCGTGAGCCGGGGCGAAACCACATGTGCCATTAAATGAGGACAAATGGAAAGGTGGCTCCGGGGGAACGGAGGGAGCCGGGGCGTTCTCGTCTCTCCCCACTTCAAACTCTCCCGCGAGGCTGGGGCCAGAGAACGCCACTAAGAGAAGGGGGGGGGGGGAAGAAAGAAAGAAAAAGGAATGGGAAAAAAAAAAAAAAAAAACAGACAGCAGACAGGGAGCTTGGGATGGCCACGGCCAAGCCCTGGCAGCAGGAAGTCTGCCTGTCACCCACGGCTGACAGATGTGCTTGCAGACGGAGGAATGCTGACTCGCCCTTGGTGTCGAGGGATGTCAGGAATTCCAGCCTCCGTCCGCTCCGAGGCCCCCGCCGGCCCTGCCGGCACCTGTTTACACAGCAGCCTGCACGTGCAGCCCAGTGAAGCTTGGACCAGACGTGGGGTCTGGGTTTGGGGCCCACTGTGCCATTCGCCTGCTGCGTAGCCCTGGGCCAGCCCCCGCCCCTCTCTAGGCTTCTGTTTCCTGGTCTGTACAAGAGGGAGAAATTGAATTGTTGCTCTATCGGCTCTCAGGGCTGCCAGGCAGACCCTAAAGGCCAGGGATAATAAGTTAACTGGAACATGGGTACCAAGGAAAAGGACTCTGTACCAACAATACCAATAATGATGATACCTATACTGACACGGCATTTAGTATGTGCCAGACATGGTCCTAAATGCTCTACATTTATTATTATTTATGCAAAAAAAAAAAAAAAACATGGAGGAGGCGGAAGAGCCAGCCAACCATCCACGTGGGCCACCAGGGTGGCATCCTCCATCCGCGGTAGGAAGGAGGCAGCAGAGACGAGGCTATGGGCTCCGCCACCGACCAGAGCATGCTTTGAGGGCGGGGGAGCAAGTACACACTGGCAAGGTGACTGGGTCTCCAGGCCTCCAGATGAGGAGAACGAAGGGGGGAGCGGGCCGCCCATGTTAGAGGTTTTCTCAGGCAGGTTCCTCCCCCCGCGCCCCCAGGAGGGAGGCAGGGCAGACCCGAACCCTGTCCCCGGGTGGCACGGAGCTGTGTGGAGGGCCTGGGCCCTCCCGGGCGACTCTCTGGGCGTGGCCCAGCGTGGGGCGCGGGCAGGGCTCGGGGGGGACACACAGCAGCAGCCCGGATCCCCGCGTGGCCCGTCGGCGTGCCAGCGGCCGTGCCGGCCCGAGGTGCAGTGTAGCAGCACGGCCCTGAGAAGCACTTACAGTGTGACCACAGCTCTCCGGCGGCCCCCAGCCCGCCACACGATGTCCGCGATGGCCAGCGCCAGGCAGCGGGTCCTGTGGGAGTCAGAAGGCTGCAGCTGCCTGAGGACGAACAAGGAAACGCATCAGTGACTACGGGGAAACAAGACGCGGACTGCGCAGCCCTGTGGCAGACGGCCCGTCCTCTCCTCTGCCACCCGGCGGGGCGCCCGCAGAGCCTGGGAGGTGCCCCCTCGGATGAGGACCGAGGGAAGAGCCCTGAGGGAGGGGCCCCGGGCGGGGCTGGGGCTGGGCAGAGCAGGCTCTGGGGGCCTGGCGGGGCCCGAGGTGTGTGTAAGAAAAGGCCGTGAGTTCCGACAGAGGCCGAGCTGGACACGCTCCGGACCTGCCATGCCGAGCAGGAGTTGTGCAACGTTACGCCTGGATTGCACACCCTGTCTGGAACACACATGCCAGAAAACCTCCGGATGTGGAACTAAGGGTCGCCTTTCGAACATTCCCGGTGTCCCACACTAATGTACACAGGCGGGTAACGTCTGACCGAAAGCATCCCAGTGCAGCCACAAAGAAGGTTTAAAGCCAACACGCACTAAGCACTTACCAGGTGCCAGGCCCTGCTAGGAGCACCGCACGAGAGTCATGCCACCCGTCATTAAAACAACCCTACGGAGGAGGTGCTGTTTTCGTCTTTTAAAAGTGGAAAAACGCAGGCACAGGGACTAAATGATTTACCCAAAAACGCACGGTTAGTAAAAACTGGAAGTATTGAAACGGCTTTGAGGGAAGAAGAACTTGGGGAAACGGAGCCCACGGTCCGGAGCACGTGGCTTCGGGAGCCAGCACCCCTCCGCCTGCGAGCCTGTCTTCCAGCACCATGGGACGCCGTCGAGAGGCCTGGCTCCCGGGCCCGGCCTGTCTTGCTGATCGCACGGGCTCTGATCACAGACCCTCTGAAGTCCTCGTTCTTTTCCTTCCTGCCAGCTGCTCACTCTCCCAGGGGCTCCATCCTCCCCTGCGCCTTCTCCAGCGTGCTCACGGGAGACACCGCTTTCCAGAAAGCGCAGGGGGGCCGGGGCGCGTGTGGTTCCCGGCCCGGGTTCCAAGCCCGGCTCCCCGGCCTTGGGGAAGCCCCTTGCCCTCGCTGGCCCTCACCTCCCCACCTATAAACGGGGCCCTGGGCCAGGTGCTCAAGCATCGTTCCAGGCTTGCCGCTCTGCCATTTAGCCGGCGGCCCGATGGCACACAGGGCCATGCATCTATGTGTCCTGCAGGTGACAATCCAGAGGAAGGAGCTGCTGGGTTCGGTCGCCCAGACTCTGTCTTCACTGGCGACGCCTTGGTGGCAAGGACGGTTCTGCACTGCCTTTATCCGTCAGACGTACCTTTATCAAACTCCTATCACACATCTAGCCCCTGGCTGGGCTCTTAAACCAAGAAAAGTTTCTTTAATTGTCTAACCCCACAGGAGGAGTACAGGATGGGGGGTTGGTGTGGGGGATTACTTCGTTCTGCATTCGCCTAAATTATCTACGCCTTTCAGAGATGTTTCTACCATAATCATCACAAAATAGCCTGACCTGTCCACTCTTATACGCGCACTAGTCTGAGTTTATAAAAAATGCAGGGGAAAGCCGGCCAGTGAATGGAGGTTAGTCCACCCTATCACTCCCTCTCGGGGTCAAGAGACGCTGTGTGGAGGAGAAGGAAAGAAGGCTGGCCTGGGGGCCGCTGGACCTGGCTCCCAAGCCCGGCTCTGCTCCCGGTGTCTGCAGGGGTCTTGGGCAAGTGCCCCTCCTTGTCTGGGCCTCGATTCCCCCCAGTTTCAGGGGGGAAGTGGAGATGAGAGGACGAGGGTCCGTGGCTCGCTCCAGGGCTGAGGGGCAACGAGGGCTCATCGCCTCTGCCCACCACCGAGCCGGCCGCAAAAACACCAAGTCTTGCCGCCCCACGCAGTCCTCCCTGACTGCGGAGAGGGCTGGCCGCCCGCCTGATGGAACGAGTCTTGATGAAGCCAGACAGTCCCGCAGGAAAAAAGGCCACCCCTGCCAAGAAGGCTTTATTTCAGCGTGACTTCCCTGGAGGGTGCAGTCACATCCTCCGTGTGCCTTTCACAGAACCATTTCCCCGACCATCGCGAAGGGAGAGAGCAAACAGGGGGCCTCCACCGGCCAGGCCCGCAGACGCAGCATGGGACCCCCAGGGCCCAGGGTCACCGGTCCCAGACGCTGCCAACGTGAGCTTTGCTGGGTGTTCCTGGAGAGACCGAGGAGTGTGCCCACTTTTTTTCAAAAGACCTGGATCATTTCTGACATCCTGGGATTTCAGAGTCAGAAGGGAGCACTGAGGCCTCATGCCCAGCCCACGCGGGAAGATCTGTGACCCAGCCGATCGGTGCTGAGGCTGAAGGACCAAATCCGTGAATGCGGAGGAGCGGGGGGCTGAGAGAGGTCCCTGCAGAGACGCCAGCTGTCATCCTTTCCTCACGCGAGGCAGCATGTCCCCAGGTATTCTCTGCATTATTCTGTACTCTTCTGTGTTGATTTCTTTTCCCCAATTAGGAAAAAAGGGGAGGTTCTGCCGAGAAGCCCTTCATAAAACACGGAGCCACCCACTGGTCACCCAGAGGCCTTCTGGGTGTCCGGCGACAGGTGTCTCAAGCCTGTGATGCTGAGCGTCCTGACACCAGCCCCTCTCGGCCTCTCTGGCTCTTGCCTTTCCCAGCGTCTCTTCCAGGGCACAGCCACGTGGCAGAGAGGGGCGGGGCTTATCACAAGGAGCACCCATAGCTGCGGGGCCCCAAGGAGGTGCGGTCGCTCTTCTACGACTTCTCCTTCCATGCTCCCTGGAAGAGGGGCCCCAGCTGCCCAGCCCAGGCCTCCTCTCTCCTCTCATCCAACCAGGCGGCCTCCTCCAGAGCGGGGCTCCTTCCCCCCAGGCACACCCTGCAGCTCCTTCTTCCCCTTCTCCCTGTGCCCCTCTCCCCGCCACTGGCCCTGGGACCCAGCTCAGCCACACCAGCCTGGCCTCCCAGAGGCTTCAATCCAGGCTGGCCCCAACGCCTCTCTCAAAGCCCCAGCAGACAGGGAGCCCCCAGGGACGAAGGTTGAATTCCTTCCCCCTCCCCTCACTCCCCAAAAGAGCCTCAACAAAACTTTCCACCTAATCCATACTTAAATCCAAATTTAAACACTTAAATTAAAAAACTGACACCTGTCAATGTAAACTGGGGCCTGCGTCAAGCTCGGCCGGTGGCTGACGATGGGCAGGGGAGCGGGAAGAGAGCCTCGCTCCCCGCAGCTAGCGCGGCCTTCTTCCCACCCAGGGCCCGTCCCGAGCCCCCTACCAGACACCTTTCTGCCTTCCGAGCCCCGCCTCCCCTCTCTGGTGTGGGGAGCTCAGCTCTCCCCCAAGGATGGGCCTGGGGACCCGGAGGCTTCCACGTCCCCTTAGTGGACATGCACAGTGGCGATAAGGAGGCTGCCTCGTGCCCCGGGCACACACGGCCATTCCTAGAACCGACTTAAAAAGCCTGCCCTGACTGTTGGGACATGATCCACGACTTCCGCCAGAAGTTCAAAGCCCAAGTTCAAAAGCAGCTCTGAAGGGACATGGAGTTACGAGACAATCTCCCACGAACACAAAGGCCGAGGCTTGACCAGAGCAGGCAGCCAGGCCCCGAGGCCCCTCTGGCCGCCTGGCCCTGACCCATCCGACTCTGCCCGGGCCACCCCAGCCCGCTCTCCCGGCCCTGCTCTCCTGGCCTTGCTCTCCCTGCCCCGGGCACCCCGCGCATGCTGTTCTTCTTACCGGAATATCACCCCTCTCCCCTCCTTGTTAGTTTGGAAAACTTGCGTATTTGTCCATATGTTCATGCAACAAGAACTCCGAGAGTCTCCTCTGTGGACTGGGCCCTGGGCTGGGTGCCAGGGATGGGCTGGGAGCCAGGCAGCCCAGGAAGGCCCTGTTCTCACAGGGCTTGCGTTCTGGGGCGGGGGTATGGGCAGACCGTGACAGGTATCCACTTGGATGAACAGGACACCCATGTGTGGGGGGGCCTTGCAGGCAGGCACAGGCGTATCTCTACTGGGAAGGTCCAGGAAGGCCCCCCTAAAGTCATGGCCTCGATGTGGAGAGCAGCCAGCACGTGCGGCCCAGAGGGCCGAGGAGGAGTACGAGAGGTTTGCTGGAAAGAGGAATTTGAGGGAGGAACAAGCATGCACGAGGAGGAGTGTGAAAGGAAATCAGAAGTCCTATTCACCCTCCAGGTCTCAGCAAGGTGAAGATGTCACTCCTCCAGCAAGCCTGCCCGACCCTCTTCACGTCCGGCGAACCCTCAGCATCCTGCGAGTCTCCTGTAACCTCCCGGCTACTTGTCTGGCTCTCACAGTCCGGGCCACAGCTGTCTTATTGATCCACATCTTTCCTCCAAGCACCTGCTAAGTCCTCCCCGAGTGATTCCTTCCAGTGCAAGGAGCAAAGGTAGGCGGGTGGGTACGAGTGTGCTCAGAGGGAGTCCCCATGCCCTCTGCGAGCAGCAAGAGCACCCTCCCTGAGCACGCTCCACCCGGTCAGGAGCGGTCCTGAATGTCCAGCATGGGCAGCCTCTCCGTAACAGTCACCAGCAGGGTCTCTGCCTCTCCGTGACAGCCGGCGGCAAAGCTGCCAGCGGCGCCTGGCCGGGCTGGCCTTCCAGAGCAGGCAGTGGACATGGTCCTGCACAGACGGGGGCAGTGGCGGGTGGCCGCGGGAGGGGCGAGAGGGAGCCCTGGGGAAGAACAGGACGAGCGAGATGTCACTGTGCTTCTGACTGGGTGATGTTGTGCTTACGGTTAGCACCCTCGGCTTGAGAGAAGACAACACGATGTTAAGTAACTAGACAAATTCTATTATTAGACAAATTATAAAATGCCAAGCGTGAAAAGCTACCTCCACTCGGACCCTGCCTAATTCAGGATCATCAAAGCTGGTAAAGCGCTTCATTTGTACCAAGCTTGGCTGGGTGTCTGGGGAACCAGTGTGCCTCCCAGGAATCTGAATTTGAATCAATGGGGAATGAGCCTTGTGGTCCGTAACACCTAAGCTTTTTTTTTTTTTTTTTAAAGGCACTGGAATGTCTATTGCAAAAAAACAAGTGCTTTCAATTAAAGTTTAGGAACTGGCTAAACTAAGCTGTGATTTTAGAATCCGTTCCATTACGACTTTGTGGAGAACGGAGGTTGCTCCTGGGCAGGAAGACTCTTCCAGGGTGCTGGAAACATCTCCCGTCTGGATTTGGACGATGTGATCGCAGGTGTGTGTGTGTGTGTGGTTTGGCGATAATTCATTAAGCAAAACATGTAATGAGTTGTGTACTTTTGAATCGTGAGCTTTTCTGCATGTAAATTTCAACTAAAGAAGAAAAAAGAAAAAAAAAAAAAAAAGAAGACCAAGGGTCAGAAGTTCAGCGGCTCTTAGGGTGACTCAGTGCAGGCTGGTAACGGGGCTCGCGGGGAGGGGAAGCATGCCCCCGCGAGGAGGCCAGCGCCTTGCCGGGCCTCCCACCAACCGCGGTGCGGGATGACAGTTTTCTGTCCCTCGTCCCGACAGAGCACTCCTGGAGAACAGAGAACGCATCTCCTTGTTTCCGTATCCCTTGTGTGTGTGCATAGAGATGTTCCGGAAACGTCTGTTGAGTGAGCGAGAATGAGAATCAGGTGCCCATGTGCAAACACTTAATGAGCGAGCTGGGAAACACGTGGCCGAAGGCGTGGAAGCCGCGCGCCGTGGGGCCGGCCGGGATGAGGTAACACGGGGGGGCGGAGGGGTCAGCAGGGTGACGTGAGTGCGGACAGACGGCGGGCAGCTGCCGAGCTGGACTCCCGGGGAGGGGGCGGCCTGAGGTCCGATGCCGTCCCAGCAGCTGCCCCCCTCGTGGCGCTGGACTTACTGCCCCTCTCTGCGCCCACACAAGTACGCAGGTCATTTCGCGGGTCAGCACGGGCCCCGCTAGCCAGCCGCCACTTCCCTTTCCAGAAGACGGGAAGCAGCAAGGAACACACACGCTTCCTCGCTGGTTTTTTCTGGACACTTTGGGGACGCCGTGGGGAGAGATACGGCCGGAATGAGCGCGAACTTACCGAGGGCCGACAGCTCTGCTATCGCCTTCGAACAGGAGTTTCTGTAGGACACAGCCCTGGACGGCGGCCAGAACCCCACAGGGACCACCCTGCAAGGACAGACGCGGGTTGGTGCCGGTGAGGACAAACGAGGACACGGCCGCCCGCTCCCCCCAGAACCAGCCTCCGCCCACAGGCGGCAGAACACGGGGGCCCCTCCGGGCCACTGCCTCTGACACAGGGGTCTCTGCGTGGTGACTGAGTCACAGGCAGGGGATGACAAGGCCCCGGCGCCCATCGCTGGAGGGAGGAGTGTCTACGACGTCTGGCGGGAGAGAAGCGACTCCTCGCGACAGTCAGACACGCAGCGAGGGACGTCCCCATGTCCCCGGCCGTCTGGGGAGATGCCGCCGAGTCCGCAGGCCGCGGGGGGCAGCCGTCTCCCCGGCCCCCGAGGCCCGCCCCAGAGGCTCCCTTCTCGGGAAGCCTTCCCCGGCCGTCTCTGGCAGTGTCCACGTATGTGCGCCCTTCTTCCCAGCTGGTGGCCTGCCCCGGCACCCGTCAGGAGCGCCACTGTCCCCTCCCACGTCAGAGCGAGAAGCCTCCTTGAAGAGCTCGCCCCTGTAGGCATCGACACGCACAGGGACTGTCAGAGCACCAGGCCATGGGTGCCCTTGACCTGGGGGTGCAAAATGCACTGAGCTCGGCCATGCTAGGGACAGAAGCTGGTCGTATGGGGGTCTTCCCCACGCCATGTGGGGCCGCGAGGCTCCTGGGCCTGAGGAATGGAGCCAGGTCAAGCTGCTGGATTTAAAGGATCTTCTGTCCTTTATGTACACATCTTGGGAAGTGTGCGTGAGCCACGTTCGAATCCTGCCGGCATCCACCCACCCATCACACCTCCTCCTCACACCTGACAGCTCTGCCACTTTCTGCAGCCCCTGGATTGTCACACAGCCTCCTCCCCCTTTCTTCCTGCTGCTGCCTGCATCGAGTGTCTGTCCTTTTCCAGCTCTCCCTGCAAAATCATTTCTCAGTACTCAGCCTCAAGACCCTCTCCGGTGCCCGCCCCCGCCCCCCGCCCCCCGCCAGCCTGGGCCTCCTCCTGCTCCCTCTCCGAGGGGGTTTCCAGCACCACCCGCCACTCACGGGAGGGCGCATTCCCCAGCTTTTGCTCTGCCAGCCACATGTGCAATTGCCACACTTGGGGACAGCTCAGCAAATGTGGGGCTGGCCGGCACGGATGTGCCGTTCACAGAATTCATCCGGCTGCGGGACGTCCCGCCCCTGTCCATCCATGAGGGACCTGCAGAAAGGTGCTGGGGAAGCAACCTGCCTTGTTCTGCACGATGCCGTATTTTAACGAGGCTGCGTCGCTAAACGAAAAACTCTGAAGTCTCCATTCTTCGTTGAAGCAGCAAGAGCTGGAACCAAACAGAAGGGTCTTTATGTCCTGTCGAAAGAAGAGAGAGTTTTATTGGTTGTTTTCAAAATAAACAATGCGCTACTTGGTGTCCGCGTTCCCACAGGAGCAGGGCAGTCCATTCTCCAGAAGGGTTATCTATTTACTTGTTATTTTGCAAACCCATTCATTCTTCTCATACTTGAGGAAAGATAAAATCTACCCTGAGGGTCTAAGCTCTGGAACTTCTGTAAACCGAACCAGCCCGTGCTGACCCAGGCCAAAATCCAATTGGGGTCCTTAGAGGAAACTGGAAACACAAAATTTTAGTTTTACAAGGGAACCTGGAGCTTCTTGACCGCATATTATAATCACTTACTGAGCTCTTAACACTCCTGATGCTCAGGCTACATGCCAAACTAACTAAATCAGGTCCTTGGGCATGGGACTCCATCCAGCATCCATATTTTTAAAAGCTCCCAGGTGATTCCAATGAGCAGCCACGTTTGAGAACTAGGACAGGCTTAGCAAATGGTGACCCACAGACCAAAGCTAGTCCCCCACTTGTTTTGTAAATAAAGTTTTATTGAAACACAGCAATGCCCATTTGTTTAGATATCATCTATGTTTGCTTTCATATTACAATGGTCGGAATTGAGTGGTTGTTAACAGAGAGCCAAAAGCACACCACGTGGCCCTTTAGAAAAGTCTGTCGACCCCTGTTCTAACCCGTTCCTATATGTAAGAATCTCCTCTACAACAACATCACCTGCAAGTGGTTCCCCAAGACCTCGGCGTAAGCATTCCTGCCACCCAGTGAAGGGGTTCCCACCGCCTCCCAAGGCAGCCCCTCCACTTTTTCACAGCTGTCTTCTCTGAACTTCTGGCGGATGTTGAGCTCACTGTTCATCTTCCATCAGCCCAAGCCCCACCCTCCAGAGCCCCGGAAAGTGCCAAGCCCCCCCACTGATTGGCTTTGGGCAAGAAGGCAGAGCCTCCTCCTGGATGCCCTCTGTCCGTACCAGCTGCCGCCTCTCTCTCCGCCATGACTTTACACCCAGGGTGGATTCTGGTGCCACCTCCCCGGACCTCCTGTCCGGGTCGGAGCTTTCCTACAAACTCAGATTATTTCCCTCTGGAATTGTTTCTTTCTTTTTCCTTTTCATTAAGCACCAGGAACACCTCTGGGACAGAGCATCGGATGTGGGCTGTCGGCACAGGAGGGAGGGACATTGGACCCATCTCTCGGGGCCTGGTTCCCCTCCTTGCACCACCTACGATCAATCATCCATGCGTGTGAACTGGGTTCCCAAGAGCCTAGGAATTCTAGGGACGTGGATTCTCTAGCTGAAGCCTGTGGGTGCCCTCTTAGTCACAGAGCGGCAGCCCCCCGCTAGGCACGGCGCAGTCACCAGGTCACAGGGTTACCAGCCAGGAAACCTGGCTTCCGTGCCATGATGCCGTGAGCCCTAGGCCCTCCTTTTCTCTGTGTGGGCCTTGGGTTTTCCAGAGGCTCTTGGAGATGCTACTGCTGGGTGGTCTTCAGGGGCCTCGGGACCCTTCCTGTCGCGGCCCCCACTGCAGAGAGCCAGAGCCCCGTGGCTGCAGAGAGCCAGAGCCCCGTGGCTGCAGAGAGCCACAGTCCCGTGGCTGCAGAGAGCCACAGCCCCGTGGCTGCAGAGAGCCAGAGCACTTCCTTCCAGGTTGGGGGCCACTTACACGTGTCTAGCCCTCTGTGGTTTCAAAAGAAGGAAGGAAAAGGGAGGGGAGTCGAGGGAAGGGACAAAACTTCTAGAAAAGTCTTTGACTTTTTGATCTGTGCGCTGAGTAAATACTTAGTAAGTAGGAAGAGAAAGGGGTCAGCTGTGTCCCGGGAGTTTTATTATTATTATTTTTTTTTTCCTCCTGAATCCTGGCTGAAAAGCCGGTAGAGGACAGGAACAGAATTCATCCCGCAGGAACTGCTGGCCAAGGGGAGGGGTGAGGTCACCTGGCAGCTGAGATGGTGAGGAATCCAGGACAACCCTGCAGAGGAGGCTGCTGAGGCCAGGAAGCTGCTCCCTAAGCCCCGGGACCAGGGGTCCCTCCAGAAGGACACTGGTGTCAACCCGGAGGGTGCTGAAGAATTGTCAGCTTCTCGGTCCTTCCCTCATGGCAACCCAG
Organism: Rousettus aegyptiacus; assembly: GCF_014176215.1. NCBI lineage: Eukaryota > Metazoa > Chordata > Mammalia > Chiroptera > Pteropodidae > Rousettus > Rousettus aegyptiacus. Next base: position 37,682,312 of record NW_023416288.1, on the reverse strand, counting down.
CCTGAGCCCAGGGACGAGGACCGGAGCAAAGCCAGTCTAATGAGGGTGACTGCCCTGTTCCCACCCCAACTCTGGGGTGGCCCGCTGCAACTGTGGAGGAGCACAGGACAGAAGCAGGGGGTCCTGGAAGGTGTGGATGGGAGCAGAAGAAATGGAGGCGCCACGACCAGGTCCCCATTTTCCTGACTCTTAGCTCTGACATCTCGCCCAAATTTCCATTTTAACAATCACCGAGAGCTTATAATGAGGTAGATGGGGCCAGAAGGATCAAAATCGCCTCATCTTCACCCATTAAAATCAAGACATCTTCAGTTCACACCACACCAATTCCCGCCCATTCAAATCAAGAATACATCAACTTACACTTTTAAGTTGACACCTACCTTTGCCACCGAGAGGTCCATAGGCTTTGACACTATTTGCAGCTTGAGCATTGATGGGACTGGAGAGAGAATGACTTCCTCCCTTATCAATTCATCCTCCACATCCTCTGAAAGAAAACCATGGCTGTGTGAACTCCCCGTTACAACTCGCGGAGAACAGAATGTAGTCGTCAAACACCCAGGACACTGATGAGTTCCGAGACGGTCTGAATGAAGAGGGGGCTCCTCCGCCATCCACCCTCGTCCCCTCCGGGGCTCCCAAACCCTCATCGGAAGGAAAGAAGGCAGAGCAAGGCAGCCCTTGCTCCTTGTCCAAACCCCACACTGGTCCACAAGGATGCTGGGGATGGGACTCAGCTACTGGCCCACTAGAAAGCTCTGCTCGTGGACATGCAGTGAACCAAGTGGCTAGGGCCTAAGCCACCGAGTCCGGCCCAGAAAAGCCTCACCCAGACATATTTCTTATGGAGGGTGGACATGATGCATAAGCCTGTCCCCCTGAGGACACACATGAGGAAGGTAGAATTAGGAAAGAAAATGTCACCATTTCTAATAAAATAATAGGAAGATTATTACTACTGTGGCTTTAATTTATTAACCACTCGTGTTTTATCACCTAAGCCCTGTAATAGCCCCTGAGGGCAGACTGCTCCCTGGAGGCGGAGAAGGGGCAATATTTAAGCCCATCTGGAGGCTTCGGTTCAGTCTGAGGCCGTCCAGGAGGCAGCCGGGGCTGAAACACGCTCTGTTCGGCCCGTGAAGTAAGTCTGAGAATGGCGGCTGGACGCCCAAGGGCAGCAGACCGGGTGGAGGCCCCAGAGGACGCGGCCTCTCTTGGCTTTGGCCAGGGAGAAGTTGGCTCCCGTGCAGGGAGTTGGTTCAGGACCACATAGCAGGCCTTGGGCCCAGATGTGGCTGGACCGCCATGCAGGGGAAAAACACAGCACTCCAGAATGACATGTTGGCCAAGCAGACAAAACCGTCTGCAAATGCTGGCGGTTTGAGAATGAATGCTATTTTTAAGGACCTGGGATAAAATGTCTGGTTGAAAGGAAGCAAGAGATTTTATTTCCCACACCATTTTATTTAACTCTTGGAGGAAAACATCTATCTATCTATCTATCTATCTATCTATCTATCTATCGATAGATTGACAGACAGACAGATAAACAGACAGATAGATGATAGATAGATAAAATAGAGGCCCATTTACCTCTTCTTTCAGGTGCCCACTCAGTATTTCTACAAGATGTATTTTCGACAAGTAATCTACAAGATGACTACAAGACATTTTCCGCTGGAAGTGTCGCAGCACCCCAACTCTGGAACCTCAGAACACCACCTTTCCAGGCTTTGGTTCTCATGACGGACTCCACGTCCCCAGCCCCCCACCAGGGACCCGGGTGGCAACCCCAACCTTCTCCCACACACCGCGCTACACCAGCCTCCAGATTATTCTGCCTCCGGAATGTCTCATACTTTGCCCACACCCTTTCTCTCTCCATTTTTATAGGAACATGTCATTATTTTCCTATTTTACCTAGGCTGTGCCAGGGATTATGTGGGACAGGGAAGGGCCAGAGATGATTAAAACACCATTCCTGCCGTCAAGGAGATTACTATCTAGAGGAAGAGGCTGGGACCCAAACAAGTAATATAACCTACGTACTAAAATAGAGAATGAACATAAAGATTTTAAGAACAGAGGGGAAGAGGCGAATAATTCTGCCTTAGAGGTTCAGGAAAATGTCCCATAAGAAGTAAATATTTGAGCAGTGTTTTGAAATACCCATAGAATTTCCCCAGAAAGAACAGTGGCTCAATCACCTCTTTTCTGGACTATTCCAAGAGCTCCCTCTCCTGCCTCCTCATGTCCAGGCTCTTAACCCTGCGATCCTCCACACACATCCAGACATCATCCAGGCACACAGCCCTGAGAGCCTTACTCACCGGCACGGATGCTCCATGTGCTCCTGATTGGCTGACGATTTACAGCCAAACACTTCCGCACGGCACTCGGGGTCATCCTCGCCCTGCCACAGCCTTCCTTCCCAGCCCCGTCTCCCCGCGACCCCACAGCTTCTCCCCCAAGGCCAGTCGCCGCAAGCCAATCTCTTTCTCTCACACACTCCAGGCCTTGACCCATGCGTGAGGTTCATTTCTCATTGCTACTTAGCAAGACCTTGCCCGTCCTTCTAAGCCCAGTCTTAATCCCATCCCACTATGGAATCTCCCAGAACCCAGAACAGAACTTAGTTTATATGTCTCTTGAAGCAATGAGGAACTGCTGACCGTGTGCTTTATGTGCTGCGATCAGAAGACACCTCTCTTCCTTCGCCCCCCACAACCCTGCCCTCCAGGAAGCCAAGGCCACCCTCCATCACCTCCATCGGCCCTCAGCAGTACCGCATGTGCCCTGGCATGTAACTGCCAATTAAATTTTGCTGAATTGAACCAAAGAACAATGAACTGGGGTGGGGAAGAGAATCCTTTTCCTCTAACCAGACTTCATTCCTTGTTTTTGCTCCCTCGTGCCAAAACGTCTCTTTTCCTATCGCTTGGTGACTGCGTCCATCAACTTTTATCTCCTTTTCCTTTCTGGAATCGTTCGCTAAGCCACTAGCAAACAGGGGTCTGCCTCCCTCTGGAAAACACACATGCACTTCGAACAGCTGGGTTCTGAGAGACCTGCTTGAAAGCCTTCCTTCTGAGAGAAGCCCTTTGGGCTCTCAAGGCTGGGAACCACTTCACTGCTTGTTCGGATAGGAGTGGCGTTCGCCAGAAAACCTGAAAGTGAGGCGCTTTACAAAAAGGCTTCAGACGCCAGCACTTCCTGCCCCTGTGCTTCGTTCTGTTCGGCCACGTGCAGAGAAGCCGGCCCCTCCCGGGCTAGGCCAGACGATCCCCGCCGGCCATTTCTGATGATTAAAACTCCGAGGAGCTGATAACCTCTGAAGTGAGTCAAGCAGAATAAATAACGCCCTACCCCCGTCTTTCAACTTCATCAAAGCCAACCGGCAGACTGCACGTCTCGCACAAGGAACTTGCACAGGGCGCACTGCTTTCTTCCTTCAGTTTAAAAGGGAGCACTTAAAAGGGAAGGAAAAGTATGTGAGCAGCTCCTGTGCGCGCGGATGGCCCAATGGGTCAATTGCTGGCTTCTGGAAGATGAGGCACTCAAGCCTCATCCTTTCCTGTCTGGTTGTTGTTCATTATCCTCCATCCGACTCCTGCTTTTGCCAAGCCCTGCAAACACACCAGTCTTTGGGGAGTAGAGAATTACAGGAAGAGAGAGAAGAAACATTGCTTCTAAACCAAAGAGTGGATGATGGAGGTGTGTTCTCCACCTTGATGCTGATGAGCTAGTTACACAGATGTGCACATACATGAAAATGCAGAGATGCTGAACACTAAAGGTCTGTGCACTTACACACTTCGCAGTTTATATTTTACACCCCAATGACATGTTGGTAAATTTTTTAAAGAATGGACTTTCCCAGACATGGCTGTGCTAATATTTTGATGGAGAACAGTCTTGTAGAGGGGTTCTGAGTGGCCCTAAGAAAACCTCCAAGGGCAGAAAAGCCTCCTCTGCAAAGCCCCGCCCCCCCCCCCAATGTGGATCTGGAAACACCCAGGCTTCTTACACGGGTTTCTCCAGGGGAGAGAGACAGGCGGTACAAGAAGACATCAACCAGAAAGAAAGAAGCTTGCCCTGCTCACTGGCCAGCCCCTCCTTCCTGAGGCAGGTGGGAAGAAAGGGGCCCCCACCCCTGCCCGGAGAGAGCCCACCACCCTCTCCCTCATACGGAGCACATGAAGGCCCCCAGGCCCCGATGGGCACAGCGGAGAGGCGGCGGCCACACTTACCGAGCTGCAGGACACCCAGCTCGCCATCAGCCTTGTTGGACACCGGCAACTGATTCTTTCTAGAAAAAAAAGAAAATGTCAGCGTACCAGAGGAGAACGAAGAGAGATGCCAACGGTGGAGAAGAACGGGCGGGGTACCAGACGGGGTCCGGCGACGGGCTTTCCCTAGCGCTGGCCTCGCCGCTCTGTGGGCCTCGTACTGGTCACTCTCTCCCCCTCTCTGAGCCACGAGTTCCGTACAGAATGGGACCAAATTGTCTTTCGATGCTGTGTTCACACACACACACACACACACACACACACGCACACACACCAGCCAGTGTAGGATGGTAAACCCTGTAGGCTGACACTTGCCAAGAACCTAACGAAAGTTAACTTGCTGTCCCCACAACACTGGTGGGGCACACACGCACACACACACACACGCACATCAAGTTCTTGTCATTACACAGATTATTTTCATCTCATCTCTTTTTTTTTCCTCTCAGCTTTCCAGTAAAGCTATCAGCAGCCATGTATAAGAAACCTCTAAAACGCACCAAAGAACCTGTCCTGTATCCTTCTCTTACTGAAAAATTGTCCTGTGATTCTGATCTGTGAATTCAGGTAAGAGGATGGGAACTTTCCTAAAACAGTCTATCTGAATTTTAGTGCTCCTTAGGTCATTTTTTCCCTCCAGCATTCCTCCATCTGAACTAAAAGTAAAATTATTTTCTAAAAAGAACATAGTAAAAATAACAATATTACATCAGTCTCTGAAAACCCATTTACTATGTTAAAAAAAAAAAAAAGAAATGACAGCTCTTTTGATGGTGGCGGTGAAATATATTTTCCTCCAGCATCCTCGCAGGGTGAGATATGATTGAAGTAACAATCATAATCTCGCCGCGGTTCGTTCTGTTGAATGGCTGGCTTCCTCCCGAAGACGTGTGGAAGGGCATGCGGGGGACATCGCCGAGGACAGGCAGTACCAGGCCCGAGCACGCGCTTCTTTGGACTCGGGTTTCCTTCTCTGGTGCCGGAACAGAGCCCTGCCCCTCCCTCCCAGGGGCCCCCGCTGCTGCCCTTGGGCTCCCCCACACATCGTGCCCATCTTCCTCAACTCAAAGCCACCCCGTTCTTGCGGCCCTGTGCCGCCAGGGTGGGGAACGGTGAGAGGAGGAGCTGGACCGAGGGGCTGGACCGAGGGGCTGAGGCATGGAGGGGAGGTAGAGCCGCCCCTCCCCAGTCCGCAGCACTGTCATCAGAAGCCTCCGCCAGCCGTACGGCTCCCACCCCCACCGGCTCCGGACCTCTCTGGAACATCCCAATGGCGACAGCGTCTCTCTTATACCCATTTTTGCTCTCTGCCTCTTCATCCCTCACCCGGATCACTGCGAGAGCTCCTAACTCGTTTCCTGACGCCCAGGGGGACGCCCCGCCCCATGCCAGCCCCCCACATCTTCACGTGGGTGTCAAAGGCATCTTACCAAAAAAAAGAAAATCTGACCCTACTGCTGCCTGGCTGAAATTCTTCAAAGGTTCCCATCATCATCATCATTATTACCAATAGTCACATTCATAAAAATGACAGCAATAATAACAGCAAATACTGTTAGCTGACTCCACTGACTGCTTGAGACCCTGTGCTTGGTGTTTTGCAGGCATCGAAAGTCATCTGTTTCTCAGAGCAGTTACTGCACCGCGTCTCAGAGAGGCCCAGTCATTGTCCCGGAGTTACACAAGCCAGGAAGAGGGAGCACAGGAGTCCAAACCCAGGCGGTGACTCCGAAGGCCACCACACTCACTGTTTCCTGATAAAGTGAAACCCAGACCGTTCGAGTGCCCTCTGCACCCCCACACTCCCCCTGCATTTCCTCTGTGATGAACTTCTCGGCCCATGCCCCTACGCCTTTCCATAAGCTCTTCATTTTGCCTAGAATGTGCTTTGGCAAACCCATACTAATCCCCTCTACAGCCTCCTTCTCACCTCCAAAGCATGGGGCCATTCATTTCTTCACTCATCCACCCAGCAAACATGTGATAGTTATCAGGCAAGCCTGTCTCCCCGCCCAAGGGAGACCCCTCCATGTAAAGTAAACAGACAAGAATTGCAGTATGAGGTGATGTGGTGGGCTGAACAAAGGCCCCCAACCACATCCGTGCCCTAGAACCTGAGAATGCCAACTTATATGGCAAAAAGAACTTTGCAAGTGGGATTCGGTTAAGGATCTTGAGATGGAGGGTGGGTACCCTGTCTTCTCCATGTAATTACAAGTGTCCTTATACGAGGGAGGCGGAAGATTTGACACAGGAGAGTTGATGTGATGACGGAAGCACAGGCTGGAGTAACGCGCCCGGAAGCTGGAAGGAGGGAAGGTAGGTGGCCACGAGAAGCTGAAAGAGACAAGGGACCAGATCGTCCCCTAGCACCTGCAGAAAGGACGAGCCCTGCCAACGCCTTGACTTTAGCCCAGTGGAACTGATTTCAGACCTCAGTCCTCCCGCATAGCTGTATTATAAGTTCACATTGTTTTCAGCCACCCAGTCAGGGCTCCGTGAACGGGAGCCGAGCATCGAGCTAGGCAACTCACACAAGGTCACACAACTCAAAGGGCCAGAGCCAGGGCTCAGACCCAAGCCGCTGGTTCCAAACGCTCTATTTTGCTTTATTCTATTTTACGCTTCCTTCCCCTGCTCAGGACCCTCCATGGCTCCCTGTGGACCATGCGACGAAGTCTCCAAACGGCCCCCCTGACTCCGGGGGGCAGAACCACGGGACACTCGGGTGGCCATGAACTGTGACGAGTGGGTGGGGGTGATGTTCCTGCCGGGCCGCTCCCAGTCATGAGACTTCCACCCGGAGCGCCATCCATCAGAGGGCAGAGCCCAGCTCAGATGCTTTGTGCTCGGTTCCCATAGATCTCCTCACCAGAGGGGACTTCAAGTATGCCTGCGCTTAGGGAATGCGCCCATTGTGTCTTTCATGTGTTCCTTCTAAAGTTTAAAAGGTCAGTTTAAAAGCATGTTCTTGCCTTTGAGTGAAAACTATTAAGAAAAACAATGACAAAGAGATAAATCAAGGATTCAAAACACTTTTTCAAAATGGGATTGTGCAAATAACCCAGAGACATGTGTCGAAGGGTGCGTCTAATAAAAAACCCATGGGAGGCGGGCCGCGGTCACCCAGCTCCTCTCTGTGCCCTCAAGGAGAGGCACGGGCCAGGGCACCACAGGTGCCCAGAGCTACCCGGGGCCAGGACTCAGTGTCTGGGTGACTGAATCTTGACTGGATGGAAAGAGCCACTCGGAGGCCTGAGTTCTCATCCCTGTTCCCCCCCACCCCACCCCCCATTCTGCGTGACCTTGAGCAAGTGCTTAGGCTCTGTGGGCATCAGGCACCTCATCTGTGGAAAAAGCCTGGGCCTGCCCACTCGCCGCGGGACAGGACCAGGCGAAGGGCTTTGAGAGGATGGACGTGCCTGGGCCCTGCTATTCGTAAAGATGCTCTACTGCTTCTGCATCCCAACACTCAGAACATGTCCCAGCCTTTAACACGAAAACAGAGTCGAGGAGGCACCTCTGCCTATATGTTTGGGACTGGATACTTGGCTGAATCAGTCATGTATTCCAAAAGCGAGGTGTCCATGAGAATAAAGATATTGATCACTTACGATATGTTCTATTTGATGAAAACTCAGAACCATTTAAAAGCTCACGTAGCTAAATACTATCAAATGAAAATAGACTTTGGGATAAAAATCATGATTAGTGCTAAACCTATTTGTTGCAGAATAACAAACATAACAATTCGATAGGAAAATTTAGCCATTATGAACCTTTATAAAATGAGGATAATAATAGTCCTACCCCAAAAGATGGTGGTGAGGATTAAACAAGTTAACTTATCAAGTACTGAGAACAGTACCCAAGATACAATAATTCCTACATAACAGCTGAGACGATGATGATGATGATGATGATGATGATGGTTAATGAGGCTAGTAGAACCTTGATTCCAAACCCTAACACTTATCAACATCAGCACAAAAATATGAAAAAAAAAAAACCCAAAAAACAGACTATTGCATCAGCCATGAGTTTGAGGAAAATTATGACCAATTGGGGATGCAAGAATGTTTTATTTAAAAATCTAATAACGTAATTCACACCAACGGGTTAGAGAGAAAAATGTAAAATAATCCCAATAGATGGGAAAAAAAAAAAAAAGCATTTGATGAGAATACTCACATATATTTTTTAAAAAAGGACTTAGCAATCTGCAAGGAAGGTGGGGGGCGGGTTTACTTTACCTGATACCTATATTTGAACCCCATGGAACACCCTAACAGCGAAGCACTGGAGACACCCCTACTGGAGGCAGTCACCCCGTGAGGAAGTCCACATGCCACAAGCCTCGAAGTGACCCCAGAGCCACACCAGAGGCAGTGCTGATAGGACTCACGACACTGGCGACTCTGGGCTTCCTGACCTAGGATCAGACTCGCCAGCCTCAACCAGAACATCCTTTTGGAATGAACCAGAAAGTGCGGTGGGAAGGAGGCAGAGCTGTTCAGGTGACAGTGGTCTCTGAGCGACGGGACCAGCTCCTGCCAGAGGATATTGGCATCACCTGGCAATAAACGCACTGCCCTGAGCCTCGACCACCCTTGGGCCAGAACCGTCTCTAGGAGGCTGCCAGGACCACAGCGCCCAGCGACTCCGGGCTTCAGCTCTCCAGACACCCTGCACCCCGACCTCCCTTCCCAACCGACCGCCCAGAAGCTTCTCGGCCCCGTGAGCCTTGAGCAAGCACTGAAGGGTGGCTGTGGGGTGTGTCCCCTGCTTTCCTCACAGTGACTTTGCATGCGGCCCTCGTGACACTTACAGGCTCTCATGAAACACTGAGCTTGGGGAGGAGTGAGCTTTGTGAGGCGGGTCCCCGAGGGCAAGCTGATTTGAAAAAGAACTTTCTGTTTTAGGAAGTTCTCCACAGAGGGGATTTGTTTTTTTCTTTTCACTTTCCTGCTCCCCCTTTCTCCTTGGCCTCCTACGGAGACTTAGCCAAGCTCCCTCAGCAGAGACGAGGAGCAGAGGCGCGGGGAGGCGGGCGTGGAGGGTGCCGAGGGCGTCGCCTGGCACAGCCTCGGGCTTCCCCGATGAGCAAACTGGACTCTTCCAGTCTCTACCTCCCAGGAGCTCAGCGCGATGGGGTCCGTGCCCCAGCCTCGGGGAGCACGCCACCACCCTGGGCTGCCGAATCGGCAGGCATCTTTAAAATTAAGCCGCTGAGAACATGAGGCCTCGTGAAGGGCTCGGTTATCGAGAGGTCCTCGTGCGCACTAACCATCACAGTGCGCGACTTCGGCAGATTTGTCCCATACCCTGCCCCTGCCAGCTCTGTTGACCTTCAACTTAAAAAAAGAATCTTTTTTTTTTTTTTTTTCTCTCTCTCTCTCTTTTCTTTTCTCTTAAGGATGTGGAAAACCTGACGAGGATTGCCTGGTCTGACATTTCCTGTGAGAAAGCACTCTGTTTGGAATACTGCGAAAGCAATCTGCCTTAACAATTCAACCCGAATAAATGATCTTCCTGAAACTAGTGAAAAAAATTAATTGAGAACTGGGCTGCATACCCAAGTCTCTCTCATCCGGGTCCATGATGACGAAGGTTGGACAAAGATAGGAATCGCCCGGTGAGGGGACGTTGATGACCCTGCATCCTCCTGGAAAAGCCATCGGCTCTGCCCGCCTGGCTGGAGAGAAGACATGTTGTACTCCGGCTCCCTGAACCATTGTTCTTCGGGGGCGATGATTTCTCAGCTTAACTATCTTTCCGTATGGCCCCTCCCACAGGCTTTGGCACACACCCCTGAGGAGCAGTGTGCGAGCCAGAGCAAGGCCCCAACCCAAGCCCGACGCCACTCCTTCCTTGAGTCAGGTCCGATTATGGCCTGTTCCAGGAACAGAGAAGAAACCCCCATCACCGAGACATCGGACCGCGGGGGTTCTTTCAAGGGCACGCAACTGGCAAAACAAAACTGAACCAGATTCGACCTTCCCTCACGATCCCCTCGACCTCCCGATTTGGCACAAGGCCCTGGCATACAACTGGCGTTTAATGGATGCGCCCTCTGGAAGCTGAGGAGTGCTCAGAATGCCCTAGACATGGCCGTCCATCTCAAAGAGCTGAAAAGGCTAACTCAGACCACCTACTTTAATCCTGTTGGCCTGGTCAGGGGTGGGGATCGGGTCAGGGTTGGGGGATGGAGCTTTTACTAAGGCCCCCCAGGGAGTAGGAAAAGCCAGTAATAGAATTTCAGGCTCCAGATTCATCTGGTTAATTTTCATCTATCCCACATGGGGCTTTAGAGGCACTGCCTACTTTTTCTTAGGACCCAAAATGCATTAGGACAGGCTGGTTCCTCTTCCCTTCGGGGACCTAAGCTAGCAGGCTTTGTGGCTCTCCCAAGTCCTATCTCCCTGCCCTCCCCTCAGCCTAGTTTCCTAGTGTGGCCTGAGCTCAGTTCCCAGAGGCCACTGGGAGGCCGGTGGCTCAACGGGCAGTGAAAAGGAAGGTAGAGATGTTACTCCAGGGGAAAAAACATCCTCTTGGGAGAAAAGTGACCTCTATGGAGCACACCTCTGGGACATGGCCAAATCCGCTGAGGGATCACACTTTTGACTGAGACACGTGGTTCGCCAAGCAGAAGGTTGCCAGTCCATGCATGAGCACCCCTTCTTCTTGATCTTGCTCCCTCCCGACCACCCACCGGCACGTGGCCGGCTGCCTGGCTCAGCCAACCCAACCGTCGTGAGATGCTGGATGAGCCCACTGGCCAGGGCCAGAGCTAGAGACGTGACGTGGTGCCTGGCACAGGCCAGAGGGCCCCCCCCACCTTCCGTGTGAACCCCAGACTGCAAACCCAGCAGGTGGGATCACTCGGGCTGCCTCCGATTAGGGCTCCCAGCACTGGAATGGGGACGCACGGGGATGGCTCTACCAGCAACAAAGACTCCCGCCGCCCTGCCCTCCCCGAGGCTGGGATGAGAGCCCAGGATGGAAAGGACTGCTCTACACCTTGGCCCGGTCCCAGAGCGTCTAAAGTCACACTTGGAGTTATAAAAGCGAAGGTTCTGACATGCCGCCTGGAAGACATTACATAAGAATTGCCGCTGGTTTCCATAGCGGCCTGGAAAGCTGTGTGGACATGTTGACTTAGCTGCTGGGAGAAGCTGCTTTCTGGCACCAGCCCCGCCCTTTACTGTCCTAATAAAGGCCAACAAGTCCAGGGAAGGGGATGCCCCAATGGGAGAGGCCGACTTTCTCCGAGTCCCATTAAACATTAAATCCACTTATGATCTGTTTGGATAAACATGCCAAAAGGTGGCTTAAAACAACTTCTGGGATGAAATATTTTTGTTTGAACCCACAGAACGTTCCCCTGAATAAGCATTAATAAAAGAGCCGTGAGCAGTGGGTTTGAGACGACACTGTCCGGGCCTCAGGTTAACTTTGTACCAACATGAAAATAAAGATGTTTGAGTTCGCCTGTTTTTAGGAAAGGTAAGGAGGTTCACACTTAAATTATTTTTAGAGCTTGCGTCTCACCCCAAGTGAGCCGGGTGAATATTCACCTTCCCCAGGTGTCCATTTTCCTTTCTGTGGCATTCGAAGGGTTCTAAATATTCTATAGTTTTTGTCCTTACAATAACAGTAGTTAATCTGGGAGGTTATTTCTACTTCGCGCAGCACTTGCAAAGCATAGTTTGTAATTCGATTCTCACAAAAGGCCTTTGTGGGAGGCAGCACAGGGACTTTGTAGCCCTATTTTCACAAACGAGGATGCTGAGGATTGGAAACCGTCCAACACAAACCAGTCTGCGGCGCACCGATCGTGGCGAAAGGAGGATCCTTCGCAAGGCTTACTTTGTTCCTTTTAAACGCTGGATTTTTATTTCAAGATCGTATCTCTATTTAAATTTTTTAAAACTGTTCTAATAGTCTTACTTGGCCAGAAAAGTAAATAACAACAACAACCCAAATAGCGTTTGATCTACTGTGACGAGGCGGGGCTTAGGCTTCAGGGACCCTCACTCACACACGCCCCTTCCCAGGGGCCCTACCGATGGGTTGGCGTCGTCTTCCGTTTTTGTAAAATTTGAAGAAGTCAGATATTTTTATATTCTTTGCCTTAAAGAAGCCACCCAAACTGTATTAGTTTTAGGCCTACGACATCTGAATCCGAGGTTGGTTTCCCAGGGTTTTGTTTTCTGTTTTGTTTTCGGTTTGGTTTTGCTGACCCATGAATTCCTGGTGACCCGCCACACAAGAGAGATGACCCAAAGTCTCCACCGAACCAAAGACCCTATATAATCGCCTCATCCTTGTCTGTGGAGAAAGGCCTGGCCAAGACCCGCTCCGAGAACACCTCTGTCTCCCGCCCCACGCCGCCCCACGCCGCCCCACGCCGCTCCATCGCCGAGAAGGAATCTCCAGGAAACTTTGACCTACTCCAAAAGCGCAGAGGTCTGACTGTTTTCTGGGCATTTCTTAGAAAAGGGAGAAAGAAACATGTTGCTTTAAACCCGTTAGCTTTGCAAACTTTAAGCATTATGCCATGCACGAACATAAACCAGAGAGCTGTGGACCTCTGCAGGGGAGCCAGACCCGGCTCAGGACAAGCATATCCTGGGCTAAAACGAGATATGTCCCTGAGCCAGCGAGGCGGCCCCTCCTGGAAGCCCCTCCTGGCAGCCATTTTCACTTGCAATAGGTGTGAGGGTCCTTAGTGTGGGTCCCCTCCTCCACATCCCTCTGGGGTTACCACCTCAGCCTCCAATGAGGGTTCCCAGCTATTCAGCGCAGGTGGCTCACAGGTGGGGGGGCTGGAAGGTGGGAGCTGGGCCATGGCTAAGAACAGCCCCTCAGTGGTGGGAAACCTGTGGTAGATCTTTCCATGAGCCCCAAAGCAAGGAGGTGCAGGGCCCACCTCACACAGACGTCAGGAAGTGGGGACTCAGAATTTTAGCACGGGGCCAGTGTTCGCTCCTTAAGAGGCGACGATACTGTATGTGAGTTTATAAGAGGGAAGAAGATAATCAGAGCAAAACAACCTCGTTTCTCCTTAATAGCAAAACTTCTGCAGAAGCAGAACGAAGCCCTCTGGCAAGGCTCGGGCTTCCCTGGTTTCTAGGGATCTGAATCCAAATAACACGGGCAGAGACTGAAAAGCACACGCCCTCCGAAAGCCACCGGGGTCCTCACCTCTCCGGGCTGCGGCCTCAGGCCACCGCTACCTGTCCCTGGCGGGGCGGACGTGCCGGGGGCCCGCAGAATGCAGCCCCTCCTAGATCACGCGGGCGGGAAATGGCCTCGCCAACGCAGCCAACGGGAAGAGCTGTGACCAGAAGGCATCTGGAGCTTTTTCCAGAACAAATACGAAAACCATGTGAAGCGGCCGGACCCATGTCGGGCAGGCTCCTGTCTGAAATGTCACGTCGAGCCTCATGGTGTGGGTGTTATCAAAGGGCTGGGGTTTCGAGAAAACATCCAGAGGGTCGGGGGAGGGGGACGCAGCCAGCCGGCCCTGCCGGGCGGTGGGGGAGTGGGTTCCAGTCTCGGCAGCGTGGGCCGGGGGAGAGGTCTGGCGGGGGAGGGTAGGCATCAGCTTCGTGATGCCCACCGGGCCGGCGCCAAAGGAGGCTGCTTTCTGCGCGTCCGGGAAACGTGCCTGCGCTATTGTTTCAGTCACCGCCACCGGTTCCCTGGAGGTCAAAGGGCTGCTCTGTTACATCCCGCATGTGTTAAGGGAGGGGCCGCCAGGCCCCACTCGCCGGCCACAGTCCAGCAGTTAGGGCTGCGCTCCGACTCGGTCACACACCGTTACACGCCTCACTGAGAGACACAGACAGCTCCTTGTGACTATTCGTTTTTCCTCTCTGCGCCTTGCGTTTTGTTTTTCCCCCTTTTATGTTAAATCTATGGGGAAATTAAAAGACTAACACAGTGAACATCAGCATAGCTCTCACTTAAAGTGACAAATTGTTGCTGTTTTGCCATATTTGCCTCCCCTCCCTCCAAACACACACACACACACACACATTTTTTCTTTTTCTTTTTTTCTTTCTTTTTTTTTTGCTGAACCATCTGAAAGTTACAGACATGACGACCTGTCATCCCTAAATACCTCAGCGTGCAGCGCCTAAGAACACCGGCAACAGCCCGCAACATCCACGTAGGGCCTGCCTGTACGGCGACACTTTCTAAAACCGGGATCCTTGTTTACGCTTTCCCAGACCTGTCTCTAGTAAATATATCTTTTCGGAGTTCTTTTCTTTAAAAAGAAGACATCAGTCATCATGTCCTTATTAAATATTAAATGGGCCAGAATCACTTTTGGTTTTTAACTAAAATAGATACTTTCAACTTCTCTTTCCTCCTTTTAATGGACTCCTAGGAGTGTATTGGATTTTAAGGACGGCTGATTTGTTAAGAAGCTGGGAGGGTCCGGGGGTAGGGCAGACCCTGGGCTGTAGAAGTCTGTGTGGATGGATTTCCTTGGCAACTCCTGGCCTTGGCTCCTGACACCTGTCAAAATGCCCTCTATATTGTAGCTTCTGTATAGAAGCTTCTGGAACATGAACACTCAATGTGTCACTGCTCCGTGGAGTGGTGAACGTAACATCGTGGAGGTGGGTCTAAGCCTTATGAAAGGGCCTCCGGTCCTCAGGCGGTGGCAGGGACTCGGCCTTGGTTTCTATCAGTGGCCTTTTCAGCTTGCTGGAGCTTCTTATTTTCTCATTCAGAAGAGATTTCATGTGAAGGGAGAAAGGCTGAACGAAATGACCCCAGGGCCGAAGGAGGCAACGCTGTCAGTAACCGGAAGCCGTCGCCCTTCATGGACTTCTCCCTTCTCTGAAGCCCCGGGCCCTGGGCAGAAGCCGTGACGAGGACCACAGCCCACTGCGCAGGCCTGGCCTTGGAGGGACTTCCAGAACAGCGAGAGGAAGAGTCGCACAGCTACATCTACCACTGGAGCCTTCGAACGGACCCAGCCTCACCTTGGCCTTCGCTGCACAAGAGCGGAAACGCCTCATGGAAGACAAACAAACTCAATCGGCAAATGCTCCCTGAAGGCCTACTGTGTGCCTAGCCTCATGGGAGACACTTGCCCTAAGTCACAGACGGAAACTCAAGCCACGCTCGGATCTTCACTTCGTGTGGCTGTGGCCCACACAATGGCCCTGGACATTTCTCTTTGATCGTCATCATCTTCTGGAACCTGGCTTTAGCCTTACTTCCCATCTCTCTCTGACAAACTTTCCATTTATTCAGGAATACATCCATCCATTTAAGAAAGGAGGTATTTGGAGTAACTAAACATTATGAAAAAAAAAAAGCTAGTATTTATTAAAGTAACTATTGTGGGCCAAAGTTTTTATGTATTTGATTTCATTTATTTCATAGTAATCCCATAAAGGTGGGTATATCATCCTATTTTTTGAATGAAGAATGTAGCCACAAAGAGATAAAAAAAAAAAAAAAAAGATGGTGTTCAAGGCCACCCTATTAGTGAGACACAAATCTGTCCAAGTCTAAATCTCCGGCCCTTTCAACTTCATCAGGCGGTTAAAGACAGAGACCCACATTTCGAAATCTTAGAATGTGATAAAATGTGAAGTTTCCCAAACGGTGGTCCTCAATAACTTAAAGCTTTGCTTAACCGGAATACGTTTCAAATAATTGAAAAACTCTGAGCAGAACCGGCTCCTTCACCGGGGATTTAAAAAGTGCTTTGGAAACGCAATGCCCCGGGCCCGTCACCGTGGACGTCGACGACCAGTGTGGAGCGTGCAGAAAAGGAATCTGGTGCCGTCGGCGCTGCCCGCGCAAGCCCCCGCCCGGGCACACACGCCCCGCCTCCCCTCGGAGTCCCTGTGAACGCCAGCTTCTCCTCTCTGCCACTGGCGCCCAGCCCTTGCTCAGACATGCTGGCATCTCTCCCGCCCTGGAAAAAAAGGACCCTGCTGCTTAGCCCTCTACCTTCTTGAGCTGCCGGTCTGGACCTACGCTCCCCTCCGCCTCTAAACTTCTTTTAAAAACCTCCACGTTCTCTGTGCATGTCCTTACGCCACCACTCCTCAACCCGCCGCAAGGGACCTTCTGCCCCGAGGACCCTGATGACAGTGCTCTCTCCAGTGCCACTCCCAGCACCAGACCTAGTGACCTTCCCGACCTCCCGCAAGGGTCCTCCGAAGCTGTCAGGATGGAATGAGGTAACACGTCTGAAGCGCTTGCAACAGGACCCGTCGAGTCGTGAGTACTCAGCAAGCATCAGCAGTCAGGTGCGCCTGCCCCGCGCAGCCTCCGGCCATGGCCCTCTGCCCTCGCCCGTCACTCCTTTGTTTCAGTTCTGCAGAACAGTGATTGGTATGGATGCCTCGGCCTCTTCGGGGCAGGAAACATCTTCAGCATCTCCTCCCCCCGGTACTATTTGGACAAGCGAGAGGCACTCCATAATGGCCTTGTTGAATTGAATAAAATTAAATAACATGTATTTAGAGTGAGATCAAAAACTGTTTACTCTATCAGGAAAAGGCTCCACTTCTGAGCGACCCGTGGCCGTGAACTTGGCCCCAACAGGAAATGGAAGGAATCCCACGGCTTTAGTAACTGCTCATGGAATGAGCAGAGAAAACAAAGTCGAATTTTCTGGAACGAGGCACACACATGGAATCCAGCTACACAGGAAACCGCCCTGGCAGGTCATCTCTGTGATTTGAAGAACTCTGCCCAAAATGCCCGACAGAACTCAGCATCAAAGGCCATCTTTTCAAGATGGGGGCACCAGTCCAACTGAGTCAGAAGCATTCCACCCACAGCTACCATTCGGGAAAACCAGCCGGGAGTCACGAGGGACGGTCCACGAGGATTCGGCAGGGGGAGGACTTCGGCTCTGTCTGCCCAGGCCCCAAGGTAGCCAGCCTGGTAGAGTTATACCCCACGTCGGGACAAGGATGCCCATCTTTTCCCTAATGCAAAGCCTTTTTCTAATCCTAAGGGGAAGGTAGGGGCTTAGGTTTTCTACCATGAGCCACTGTAAATGCACATTATCCAAATGGTCTACAAATACCGCAGAACCCAAAGCAGGCCCCAGACAAAAACGGGCTGAGGAACAGTAGGAGAGCTGCTTTGGTCATCAGGAGTGAGACCCCAGGGGTCTCCCCAAAAATCTCAGGCTGGAGGGAGATGCAGAAGAGTGCTAAGTATGTCCAGGCACAGGCGTGAGGCCCTTGGCTGGCCCCCAACTGGCCCATTCCAACCCTGCTCAACCTTCAAGGCCTAGCCCAGCAACGGTTGCCCTCTCTCAGATCCTGTGGCACCTTGGTGGGGACCACCTGACTCTGGGATAGATCCTGCCTGCTACTGTCAGGTGACCTCTCCTGTTTGCTAAGTCACTAACCCACCTTCCTGCGTGCTCCTTGAGTGAAGAGAAGACCCCACACTTCGCCCCCTGCCCCTAAGCAAAGCCGGTAAGTCGGCTCCATCCCATAGGTCTGGAACACTGCTGAGCAAGATTGAGGGAGGCAGGGTGCAGGGTCACAGACAACTGACCCCCTTCCTCAGGGAGAAACAAGGTAGCATGTTGGCTCGCTCCAGTGTGACACGTGCTGTGAGAGGTGTGAGCAGGGGCCGATGGTCAGGTACAGGAGAGGGGAAGAGGTGGAGAAAGGCTTCCTGAAGAAGGCAGCATTCAAGATGCCTTAAAAACGAGGGGTGGGTTGGCTGGTTGGTTGGTAGACGGGTGGATTGATGCGTTGCTGAGTTGTTAGGATGGATGGTTGGTGGGTTAGGTGATTAACTGGTTAAATTAATGTATGAATAAAAATAAATGCCAATAAGTAAACGTGAAAATAAAGTTTAGGTTGTTCTAATTCTATTAACAGTGGTCAGTTTAATTTCCATGACACTGTCCCAAACAGATCAGCATACATTTCCCTTCCAGTTTCTTTACTATATACATTATGTCATTTACTCAATATTTATTGGCAGATCCAGGGATATAGCTAGGAAGGAAGGAAGGGAAGGAGGGAGGGAAGAAAGGAAGAAGGAAGGAAGGAAGGAAGGAAGGAAGGAAGGAAGGAAGGAGGCAGGCCCACTCCAGTCCTCAAGGAGCTCATGAAAGTAAAGATGAGGTATCAAATCATTGTGCTATACTGAGGGCTATCCATGATACTAAGGAGCAGAAGAGAAAGGGCCAGACTCTGTGGGCCAGGCCAGCCTTCGGGTTAGGACGCAAGGTGCGAGGTTAAGGAGGCGCTCACTCTCAGGTTCGCTTCCGCCGCCGCTGACCCGCCCTGAGAGTGAGCGCCAACTTAAATTTTGCACCCTGAGTGCTTCACTTGCTCCACGCTCATCCCGGCCCTATTGCTGACCTCCGTGTGGTTCTCTCCGGAGTCCTGGTACCCAAGGTCTGCCGGAAGCTACCTGGCAGGCCAGCAGACAAGCGACCTGAATGAGAAAAAAACACCCAGGAAAAAAGAATCTCCTCACACCTCCTCTGCCCTCTGACGCTCGTCTCCCAAAACTTGTCCCTGAGCCTCAGCAGCCTTCTTCCTCCTGGCGGCAGCAGCTGCCCCGGCGTGGGACACCTTCCTGACCTGCACGCCACGGACCTGGGCCCAGGGCTGAGCTGGCAAGGCCCGGTGTGGTCAGAGGAGGATCTCAGAGCTGCAACTCTGATGCCCAGGGATGGACAAAACAAGGCCACTCCCCTCCCGAGGAGAGGTGTGGGCACTCTCTCACCTCTTGACGCTTTCTGGACCTCAAAGGAAACCCGAGTCAAAGAACGTCTCTTTCCCCTGGGAGATGCACCGGATCAAAGCCTCAGCAGCCCTGGAGCTGAAGGCACCTACCCCGCAGCTGTAATTGCCATACAAGGGAAGGGGCATCTGCCAATAAATATTGAATAAATGACATCGTTCCTGGAGGGCTCCAGGCGACCTGTATGTAGCATGCACTGGAGCCGGTTGCTGTGGTTAAGAACCGTGCACGTGCGCACGTGCTAGGGAGAGGCCAGCCTTCAGGAGGGAGAAATGGGGTGCCACTCGGGACCAGGGTGTGCGGGTAGGGGAAAGGCGGGCAGGGGACCAGCTGCGCTCTGGGTGGGCCGGCATCCCTGCACAGAACAGAGGCCCCCGGAGTCGGCTGTGGAGGTGGGGCTGGGCCGGCACAGGAGCCCCCGCAGGCCGCCTGTCTACACGGGGCTTCTGGCACACGGGAAAGCAACGGTGTGCTGCGTTTGTTTCCAGAGTCCGACATAGAGTCCAAACGATGTGCAGAGACAAATTAAAATGAAAATTCTACCCATTACTCGTCCCATGTGGCGCGGATGTCGTCAGACTTGCAATGCTTGGCTATAGGGAGCAGTCAATAAACCGCAATTGCCACATCCTCTGCTCGGCCTCCGCCAAGCCCCAGATGGCCCGGTCCACGCCCTCGCAGGACGCAGACGGGCCTGTGTGAGACTGCCGGCCCGCGCTCCTGATGGGAGCCCAGGAGGGGCTGGGGTGCGCTCGGCTCTCTGCCCACGTGCACGGCCTTGGTAGGGGCCTGCCGCGTGGCTGTGTGCTGAAAGAAATCAGGCAGCGAGGACAACCAGCCGCCGGGGTCCTGAAGATACACGGCGCACTGCTGCCACCTGCTGTCCATGTCCTGCAAAACTCGAAAACCCGCCAGCTGTGCCCCCAGCGTCGGCGTTGACCCCGGCTTCCACACAGAGGCAGGGACACGGAGGCTTTGGGGCCCGAGACCCACGCAGAGCGAGTCAGGTTAGCACAGCCATTCCTCACCAGACGTTCCTGGTTCACCAGGAAGTCGGCCTTAAACACGGCCTCTCCAAGCCCAAGGTCCCCCTGCCAGGTCGACGAAGCCCCTTCACTGCGCCCTGGTCTTCCGAAGCCCCTCTGTGAGGGCCACAGCCTCATCATGGCCGGTCCTGGGCTTCAGAGGCGGGGAGCCATCCCACCCAGCGCCATGGCCGGCTCTGGGCACCAACAAAGGTGTCAAGAGACACCTCCTCTCTAACTGACAGAGCAGGACGGTACCCTGCCACAAAGCCGACGACACCGCCCGGTCCGGACGGTGGGCTGCCTGCGGGCCTGTGTCGGCCTCCATTCCGGTCTCCCCCGCTGGGGTCTGTCACCTCCACGCTCGGCCTGCCTCACCACAGCACCCCGCGCAGCGTGAGCAGGCCTCGCGGCCTGTCTACGGTGACTGCACCAGGAGCTGGGTGAGTACAGAAGGGGCCCGGAGGACTGACGTGAAAGACAGCACGGCCCCGTCGAGACGACCCCGACTGAGTGAAGGCCAGCGCCCTCTGCGGCCTCCGGGCCCCTGCTCCGTCTCCTCTCCCTCGTCCACGCCAGCCTGGGGCAAGCGCCATGCTCCCACCGCAGGGCCCGTGTACGGCTACTCTCTCTTTGCATTCGCCTTCAGGGATCAAAAGCCTGGTTCCCTGTCTTTCTTGGGGTTTCCTCTCACAGGCACCTTCTCAGAAAGGTTTTCCCTGGCTACCCCTTTGTAAAACAGCAGCTGCAACCCAGGGCTCCCTAGCCTGTCCCTTGATTTATTGTCCCAGGTAGCGCTCAGGTGTGTTATATATTTCCTTGTTCCACACTGCCTCTCTGTGTCACACATTTAAGATCCCCGAGGGCAGGGACTTGGTCTGCGACATTCCTACAGAATCGCCAGTGACCAGAGCTGTGGCTGGCACACAATAAGCCATCACAGGGGCGTGCTGGTGGCTCTCCAGGGAGGCAAACGCTGATTTGTAGCATCTGCCACTTTCCATGGCATAAACATTCCCACCAGGACCAAGTTCAAGCACCTCCCTTGACGTCACTGAACGCGGAGTCGGCAGAGATGCTAACGGTCAGCCCCGAGCCAGAACGCGCTGGCTCGAACACGCAACGGCACTCACTACAGTCGTCGAGTGTATTAATCGACTAATGGTTATTTCTGTGAATTGACAGGGCTTCGTGGAGGACATAACTCTAGGAACTCGGGGTCTGAAAGCAAGTGTCTTCAAAAGCGAGGGCGTCACCGAGTGAGGGACAGACGCCACACACACGTGGATTGGTGACGGCTGTGCCGGAGGCTTACCCTGAGCACAGGAAGGGCCGTGCGTGTTTAAAGCAGAAAAACTCTAAGCAGTAACTACACCGCGAAAACAGAGCTTAGGGAAGGGCCTCGCGACACGTGCAGAAGCCCGTGTGAGTCGCGTGCCCCCGCGCTCCGGGCCCCGTCCCCCGGCGCCCCATCAGGGTTGGATGCCACGGATCTTTCCGGCCCTGACGTTCCATGTGGCTAAGAATCGAGATGGGTCCCAGGGAAGCATCTCCTCCACCCTGCTTTTTAAAACGCCCAATTTAAAATATCTTTTTTTAAAATCCAACTAAATTAAACTTCAGTTCCACGGACTCTCCCGTACTCTAAGCTTATGTTCTGGGACGGTCACCTGCCCCGAGGCGGGGTTAACCACCCCCCTGAGCACTGCAGCCACCTCTGCTCGCCTGGTCCTGCCGCCGGTCCCCGGAAGGACTGTGCAGCTGTGGGTTTGCCTAGTTCCCTCCCCACATGTGACCCACGCTAAAAAAAAAAAAAAAAAGTGGGGGAGAGAGAGTCAGACAGACAAACAGTCAGACAGGGGAGAAGGCCTGGAAAATGTGAACACAACAAAAATACTCCTGGGAGTGGTAGAAAGAGAGACTCAGAAGGTAAAAAGTGAACACTTTAAAAATTGCAATGAGACCAAAAAAGATTTTAAATACTGCAAGAAAAAGTTTCCCTCTGCGGTGGGCAGAGCAACGCCTTCCACTCCCAAAGACGCCCGTGGCCTAATCCCAGACACTGGAAACATGCTGGGTGACTGGAAGGGGGAGTTAGGGTGCAGATGGGGGTGGGGGGGTTAGGGTGCAGGGTTGAGGGAGGAGTTAGGGTGCAGATGGGCTTGAGGTTGCTAAGCAGCTGACCCTGAGGTGGGACGACATCCTGGATTATCCAGGTGGGCCCAGCGTAATCACGGGGCTCCTTACAAGGAGAGGGGAGACAGAAAAGGGAGAAGCAGAGAGATGGCAGCCTCAGGACTCAGCCCAGCGGCACTCGCTTTGAAGACGGAAGAAGGGGCCACAAGCCAAGGGATGCGAGCGGCCTCTAGCAGCTGGAAGAGGCAAGGAAATGGATTCTCCTCTAGAGCCTCCAGAAGGAACACGGCCCTGCCAACACCCGGCTTTTAGCCCCGTGAGACCCAATCCTGACCTCTATCGTCCAGAACTATAAGACAATAAATCTGTGCTGCTTTCAAGCCATTCAGTTTATGATAATGTGTTATACCAGCAACAGAAAACTAATGTGCCCTCATATGGCTTGCGCTGTCAGGCCATCGCGTCCCTGATCCTAGCTAAGGGGCTGTGTGACCCTGGAGAGGCCCATGCCCCTTTCTGGGGGTCAGCACCCCCATCTGTACCATGAGCTTTCCCACCTTGGCTCCCAACGCCCCATGGCTCAAGCCACTTGACGGGACACACATATGCTTAGTGGCTTTGGCACCTATACTGCTGCTGTGGCCAATGCCATGAGTCGAATTCCCAGGGGAGACCAAACGCGCTTCTCGATTTCATGGCCACGACTATACCCGCGCTGTGAAAGAAGACCAACCGGGCAAAAGGTGTGCGGCCGGAGCTCATGCGGCCCGTGCCCACCTGGAAAACCTAAGTGGAAGCCAGTTCTATCACCGGATGCCCAGCGTGACATGTTTTCAGCCCGTGCGCAGAAAATCAACCACGGCGGGGTCCATGCGACTATCAGAGGGCCCAGAGATTCACTCTGAGGGACTCTCAGACAAATGACAGGCCAGCATGCCCTGAGAGGAGGCTGTGAGCCCTACGAGTGAGGCCGCCCCTAGCTAGACTATCCACCTTCACAAGGCACCATTCGGGAAGCCACCGTGCTTGGAACACCTAGCCCTGGAGACGCGTAAACAAAGAGTCACCTCTCCTATGTTCTTACTCCTGCAGCTGACATCTTCTGGGCCAGGCTCGTGCGGAAGTGACATGCAAACGTGGAGAGGAAGGCCCTGCCCGCGACACAGCGCGATGGGGAAGGAGCGGGCGGCGAGGGCGACAGGCCCGCCCAGGCCAGGGCCAGAGTCCAGCGGCTCTGACTGACCGCGAGAGGAGCCCAACGAGGGCAGCCCTGCGAGCCAGGGGCAGACGACAGGCGGCCCCAACCGGCCGCATCCCCCCGGAAAGGGAGCCCAGATGACAAACTTTCTAAGTTTCTTCTAAGATCAAAGGACCCAGGAGAGAAACAAAAATCAAAGCAGGAAACAGTCCCGTCAGCAACTGGGTAGATCTAAGGAGGCGGGGTTAGAAGAGCCTTCATGCAGAGAGCTCTCAGCAGGTCACTCCCTCCGCCGGTGCCCTCTCCCCCAGGACACGTGCCCCTGCCCCTAGGTGTGGCTCCCTCGGCCATCCCTGAGCGGATGTTGCAGGGCTCAGGGAAGGCTCCGGAGCCGCCCTTCCTCCAGCTCGCGAGGGCTGAGCGACGGGACACAGGCCGTGCGTCCAGTGCTGGCACCTCGCTGTCCTCCGGCATGTGTTAAGAGTCCTTGAGCTCACCTCGAGGAGCTCACGGGATCTGAGACGCACCAGGACCCGGACCCGTTTTCTCAGTTGAATGGAATAAATGGAGGGAGGAGCACGGACCGATGGAGGGAGTTGGGAAGGGCAGGGGCGTGCCGTTAGCTTTAGCAGGTGGAATTATTTCGGCCCTTCTTTCAAACCAAGCGTGCTGCACTCAGTGATGCTGTGTCTGCACCACCCGAAAACGCCCAGCTGGGGGGTGAGACGCGGCTGGAACCGAACCCGCATTCCGTCCCCCGCACGGTGAGCGTCTGGGCCCGCGTCCACCCAGAACCGTGGCGGCCCCCTTCGACTCCCTGCGCCTCAGCCTTCCCATCTGTAAGAGGCGGAGAATAACTGCCGGGGCGGGGAGATGCTTGTCCTCCACTCCCGGTGTCTTCCGGGGGTTTAGAGGGAGCTCTACTGGTCTCCTCCTGGCGGAAACCTTTAATCTCCTCCCCTTTACTCATTCCAGCCCGAGGGAGGATGTGAGACTTATCTGATTGGCTACCTGGGGGAGGAAAGCAAAGGGGAATGCGAGGCTCGGCTGCACCCCTCCTCCTCCTAGGAGTGAGCTGCTCTTCCGGGGGCCGGCCCCTCCCACCATGTGACTACGTCAGGTGACCCGCCCTGGGCCCGAGATGAGGTGGGGAAGTCTGTCAGCTCGGGGCCCACCAGGCCTCGTGACTTGCTGTTATCGATCACAGAGATGATATCCATTTTACTCCAATCTAACTGATACCGCTGTTTTATTAGTCAAGGTGTTTGAAATTCAGGAGGAGGAAGAGAATACTATCTAATGAGGACTCAAAAAAAAAAAAATACTCCAGTGATAATATCCACCCCGATGGGTTATTATAAAGAGCAAATGAGAGAATATATAAACGTGCTCAGCATGGTACCCAGCAAATAGGAATAAGCGTTAGGTAAAAACCAAGGCCCCCGAAATGTTTATTGACTGACCGATATAAAAGGTCGACATTAGCAAACGTATGTTAAATACCCCTGGTCACACTTCGTCTGGTACTGCGGGAGGGGACTGTTGAAGCACCTTAACCTGCTGTCCTCCTTCCTCTGAGACAAAGGCCACACCACCTTTTAAGGGTTTAATAACTGGCCCGAGGCCACAGCAGTTATAAAGGGCTCAGCTGGTTTGCCAGTCCAGGTCCTCAGACTCCAGAGCCCATGCGCCGCACCTCCCGAGTGCCCTGGAAAGTACAGGTACTCAGTAAAGATCTCTGTATTAAGTAACTCTGGAAGTAAGAATCGTAGGCCAGCAAAATGCGTGAGCTGGAAAGACACATTTAATGGTCAGGGACTCTGAAGCCCGGAGACAAATAACCGATCCGGGTCAGCCGGGACAAAGTGAGGACTAGGACCCAGGCCTCCGGATCCTCCAGCCACCTC
The DNA here is from genome assembly GCF_014176215.1 of Rousettus aegyptiacus. Lineage (NCBI taxonomy): Eukaryota > Metazoa > Chordata > Mammalia > Chiroptera > Pteropodidae > Rousettus > Rousettus aegyptiacus. The sequence goes on along the minus strand of NW_023416288.1, from coordinate 37,656,988 downwards.
TCCTTCCTCAAGCCACCATCGCTCCCGGACCACTGCAGCCTGAGAAGGCTCCCGACCTACAGGCACGAAGAGCTGTTCCCTTTTCCAGGCACACATGTTCGGGCGCTGGAGGCCAAAACGAGGCCCTCTGAGTCAAACTCCGGGCAGCAGATTTTAACGCAGTGTGAGGAAGAATTTCCTAAAAGTCGGAGTGATGCAGAGTGCCGTGGGAAGCAGGGAGTTCCCCGCCCCTGGCGGTGTTCGGGCTGAAGCCAGTCACTGGCCAAAGCCTGCGGAAAGGGCTTCTCCCCGGGGAGAGAGCGACACCATCCTTCGCGTCTTCACCGGGCTCTGCGGCTAGCTTCCTGGGTTCAGACCCCTCTCTGCCTCTCACTAGGTGTGCAAACTTGGTCAAGTAAAGCACCTTCTGAGTGTCCTCACCTGTGAAGTGGGGATGATAACAGTATTCCCGTCATAGAACTTTCACGAGAATTAAAAGAGTGAATTTACTTAAAATACTTAGAAGAGTGTTTTGCATAAAATAGGCCAACATCAAAAGCTTACTGATCTTATTATTGTTGTTGTTGTTGTTAGTAGTAGTAGTAGTAATAGTAGTAAATATTCATTGAGTGCCTTCTGTGTACCAAGTACTATTCTAGGTGCAGGGAATATAAAAGTCCCTCCTATTGTGGGGGAGACACATATAAATGAATGAATGAATGAATGAATGAATGAATGAAAAGATTTCAAGTAATGACGGATGCTGTGGTAACAGTAAAAGAGGCAAGAGATGAGGTGGAGGTGAAGTTATTCAAACAAAACCACCCTGAGTCCAGACACCTGAATGACAAGGAAGAAGCAGATGTGCGATGGTTTGGGAGCAGGGCCTTTACAGCGAGGGTACAAGCCGACTCTTCCTCACGTAGGAACAAACATGGTGGGGGAACAGACAGGAAGGCCTGAAGGAAGACTGAAGACCTGTATTTAGCTATATCAACCTTAGAAGAAAGGAGAAGAAGGGGACTAGCCCTACCCAGGTAATAAGCCATAACCGTAAAGCTGCAGTCATAAAAGCTATAGTCGCGTAGTTTTAGTTTTTAAAAATGACAAAATACCAACGAAACAATAGAAAGCTCAAAGACAGGCTCGTGCCCATGTGGGAACTTAGTGAAGAATAAAGTGGCTTCATAAATCGATGGGATAAAGAACAGATTGTAGAGTAGACGGCATTAGGAAAACTGTCTTACCATGTGGAAAAAAATAAAAATGGATCTTTTCATCCCAGCAAATACAAAAAATTAAATACCAAAATGTGAAAGTTAAAACTATGCAGTTAATAGAAAAAAGTATTGAAGAAAACCATTGAAATCTAAAGGCAAGAAAAAACATAATATAAAAAAAACTTCAAAAATGCAAATCGTATGTCAAACAAGAGACTGACTATACCAAAATTAAAGATTTCTGTTCAACAAAGGAGATAATGACAAAAGTTATTAGACAGATAACAGAATGAAAGAAGATATCCTATGAAGTCTAAAACTAACAGGAGATTAACATCCTCCAAAAGAAAATTAAATCCTCCTTCAAGGAAGGTGACATTAACCAGAGCCTACATAATTATTCATGTGCAATGTCTGGAAGCCATTCAAAATTACCAGCAATGCAAAGAAATGTGAAAAAATGACCAAAATGCAAAAGAAAAATAGACAATAGCAATAGACACATGGGTGATCCGGATATGGAAGTTACTAGACAGCAGCTTCAAAACAACTATGAATTATATGCTAAAGAAAATACAGGAAGATGGAGAATTTCGCAGAGCATTGAAACTTATTTTTAGAAAAGAAATGTAAGTTCTAAAACCGAAAAATAAAATAACTGAAATTAAGAATTTATTAATAGCATATTTGACATGGCAGAAAAGAAGAAACGTGAATTGGAAGTCAGATCAAGAGAAAATATCTAAATTGAAGTACAGGAAGAAAGAGATGAAAAACCCACAGAACACAGTGAAAAGGTCGAGCACATGTGTAATGGGAGCCCCAGGACAGGAAAAAGAGAATGCGACAAAAGCATCTTTGAAAAGATAATAAACAATTTTTCAAAATTGCTGTGAGATGTTAATCCACAACTTCAAGAAGGTCTACATATACCGAGCGGAATCATCAAAGAAAACCACAGCGAGGCGCAGCTTTTGAAAATCAAAGAAGGAGAACATCTTTAATGAAGACGGCGGGGATGGTGGAGGGATTTGGGGAGGGGGGCGGATGCAGCCAGAGGTTTAAAAAAAAAAAAAAGACATATGACTTTCAGGGGGTAACAATAAAAATGTAAACTGATTTATCAAAAGAGATGGTGATAAGCCTAAGGCAATAGAAATACATACTTAAAATGCTGAGAAAAAAATAAATAAATAAAGCACCAATCTAGAATTCTATACCCACTGAAATCCTTCAAAAATAAAGGTAAAATAAGGTATTTCCAAACAAAAACAACAACAAAAATTATATATATATAATAACATGCGTGTTAAAGAAAGACTAAAGAGAGTTCTTCAAGCAAAAGGAAAATATAAGTGTAGTATTTATTCCAATTAAAATAAAAAATTATCAAATATATGCTGCTTATAAAGACAATAAGCTTTACATACATACTGGACTATAAAGAAATCTCAACAAATATCAAAGAATTGAAATCGTACAGAGTGGATATGACCGAAGTGGAAATGTTAGAAATCAAAAACAAAGAGATCAAGACTCCAGATGTTTTGCATTAATCGATTCATGTCTAAATAACCCACAGGTCAAAAGAAGAAATCACCATGGAAATCAGAAAATATTTTAATTAAATTATATGAATATGTAACATTAACACATGGAATACAGACAAAGCATCGCTTAGGGGGAAATTTGTAACCTTAAAAGATATTACAAAAGAAGAAGGCTGAGAATCAATTATTTCAGATCTATATTGATAATATAGGAAATAGTAGTAAATTAAATTCAAAGAAAGCAGAATAAAAGAAAAAATAAAAGAGTGGAAGTCAATGAAGTGGAAAATAAACAGATAGAGCCAAAAGTTAGCTCTTTGAAACAGTATACAACTGATAATCCCCTAGTAAGATTAGTTAAACAATGGGGAGAACAGAAACTACCAGTATCAGGAATGAAAACAGAGACAGCCCCGCAGACCTTACAGACTTTCAAGTGAAAACAAGCCGATACTATAATTATATGATTTTGTACCAATAAATTTAAAATAGAGATAAAATGGTAAAATTCCTTGGAAAAATACAATTTGCAAAATTGATACATGAAGAAATTGAAAACTTGAATTTAAAGTTTTTTCAACTGAATTCATAATTTGAAATCTTTCAACTCAATGCTCAGAAGACTTCACTGGTAAACCTTCCTCAACAGTCAAGAAAGAAATAACACCAATCTACACTAACTCTTCGAGAGAAAGGAAAAAAGAGAAGTCAACTCTTGCTCCTTCTAGGTACCAAAATCTAATGGGGCTGTTGCCAAAAAGGAAATCTGCCAGCCAATCTCCTCCATGAACTTCTGGACAAAACCCTACACAAAATACTAATAAATTAAACCCAAAAACACGTAAAAAAGACAATATATCAGAGCCAAGTGGGGTCTGTTCCAGGAATATAAGATTAGGTTAATATTCAAAAATCATTCAATGTAGGAATCAACAAGGTCTACAGGGAAAGAATGAGAGGAGGAGTAAGGACATAGTTTAAAAAAATAATAATGGCCCCAGGGAGCCTGGTGGGAGCTGGTCTCCCACAGCACGCATCTCTTACACCATGTGGGCCTGACCCTGCCGCTGCAGGGTTGTGTGGGAACCATCTGCCAAAGCCTCCTCGACTTTGGGAATAAATTAGAAGGGTGCAGCAAACCTCCCCAGCAGCTTCCCAGGCATGTGCGCTCTGGGCAGTTTTCTCCCTGACAGTGGCCACCATCACCTTCTCTACTTCGCAGTCTTGCTCAGAGACCCCAAGGCGTGGCCAGGGACTGGACGGTTCCCTGGGAAGAGCCACCCCTGGGCACAGCATGCTCACCTGGGAGGCAGGGACGGGCTCCCCTGCCTTTTGAACACTCTTTCCAGCCTCTCCTGGGTGGCCCTGGCATTCCCACCAGGCAAGAACTTCGAGGGCGTCCTGCTGGTCTCTGGGCCGCTGTCCACGGCCGGGCTGTCCTCTGAAAGCGCTCCCCACCGGCCGCTCCCCCGCTGGAGCAGCCCGGGGCTCGGCAAGCGAGGAGGGCTGCCGGGCGTGGCTCTGTGCTTTTCCGAGGTGGGCTCACTGAGCGGGCCCAGGGGGCTCCTGGAGCTGGAAGCCGAGCCCTCCCGTGGGGCCGGACAGGCTGGGGTGCGAGTGGAGAGCTCGGGGGCTCTCCGGCTCTCCTCCTCCTCCTCGTGGGGCAGGGTCACGCTACTCAAGGTGGGGGGCCGCCTCAGGGAGCGCCTTCGCAGAGAATCCTGAAAGGGACAAGGACAGAAGCAGTGAGGATCCCTTCGAGGGAGGTGGGAATTTTTCCAATTTTACCAAGGAATTTTACCATTTTATCTCTGTTTGACACTTATTGGTACAAAATCATATAATTAGTATCTGCTTGTTTTCACTTTATCCCACTTCAAGCATTTGCCCATGACGTTCCCTCCCCCAGGAGAGTCTGTCCCCATCCCCAAGCCTTCTTAAAATCCTGGCTACTCTTCAAGGAGACACTCCAAGGCTACCAGTTCTGTAATGCATGCACTGTACCCCACCTGCATGAACCCCAAAAGCATGCCTCAGCCTTTCTCCCACTCCCCTTACGGGAGGCGGGTCCCAGCAGCAGGTGAAGCTGTGGCCCCCGGGTCAGAGCTGGGTTCTCGTTCCTGTGACATCACCAACAAGCCGTGTCCCCGGATGCAAGTTATTGAACTTCTCTGGCCCTCGCTTCCCTTCCCTGTAATACAACCTGCCCACGACCCACGATCCGTAATTCCTAAATCCCAAAACCTCTGGGAAAAAAAGTGTTTTAAAATCCTGTAATAAATTGTTTGTTACTGCTCTGTGATTGCTTGGTCCTTTTTAAAGTGTGCGTATTCGTATTTAGTTGCAGAAATGTTAGTGCTTTCGTTCATGGGCTGCTACTCCCTAACACCCTAGTGCAGGCGATATGTGGTATGTGGTTTATGCACTGTATTTCTTTTCTGAAAAAAAAAAAATTATAAATTCCAAAACACACCTGGCCCAGAGTTTTGGAGGAACTGGGGACCTGTAGTGCTCACCTCCCACAGGACCGTGGTGACAGAGGAGAGACCTTGGGAAGGCACTCACACAAAGCCAGACCCATCCCAAGTCACAAACATCAGCTACTGCTGTGCTTCTTCGCCCTTGTCCCCACTTACTTACGGCCTCGCCCCCTCCTGCCAGGAGTCCAGGAGTGGCGAAGGCCATTCTTCACACATCTCTGGTGTCTACAGAGCTCCCAGCTCAGTGACCTACACCAAGTAAGCACCAAGATTTGCTTAGTTTCCGAAATTAAGGAATTCCAAAGGAATCAACTGGTGTGTCCTCTCTCACCATCACTGATTAACCGAGGAAATGGGAACGCACGTTGTTACCAATCTAGGGTGCGGGAGTCAGGGAAAGGGACAAAAATACACCCGCCGGGCTTTTCCTGGACCTCTCAGCATTCCCAGAAATAACCCTAGGCCCAATGGCAAAGCCCGTGCTGGAATAAGAACAGCTAATTCTGTAGTGTTCTCTCTCGGCGGAAATTACTAGGCACTATAAACATCCTCCGAACGCCACCCAGGGCATCCCCTGCCACGGAGCGAGGAACACATTAGTCACCGTTCCTAAGCAGACCCCGACTTCTGCCAAGGGCAGGGAACCCAGCCTCTTACTCATCCTTCCTAAGTGCGGAGCTGATCTAGTAACAGAAAATGATGAAATACCTAGCAAACCTTGCTCTTTTCTCTTGAGTGACCAGTAAGTATGGCCAAAGGACCTTCCAGAAAACCTGGGGAAATTCTACAAACACCCATCCTTCAACGAGCTTCGCAGGACCCTGTTACCCCAGGGGAAAAAAACACCCACACAAAAGTATCACTAAACAGAGAACTTGGGGGGCAATCTCTTGGCAGGAAAGCAGATCCGGGCCATCCCTCCCACAGCTCAGTCATGACGGGGGTCTCCGCTGCACGGACCTGATGATTACACTGTCATGGTAGGACAGGACCCTGGAGTTCGTCAAGTCCACCAGTTCTCAAGGAGTGGGCTGCCGGCCTCTGGGGTCTCCAAACCCTTCCAGGGAGCTCGAAACCATTTTCATAGCAATAACGTGAATGATCTGCCCTTTTTCACCGCGTTGCCATTTGCGGCGATGGCGCAAAAGCACCAGTGGGAAGATCTGCTGGTCTTCAGGAGGAATCGAGGCAGCGGCACCAGACTTTAGTGGGACCCAAGGCATCCGCCGCTTGCAATAAAAACAAGTAAGTGCTAATCTCCCTTAACCACGTCTAAGCTGATGCACGAACATCATTCATAGACTTGAATCTTGACCCTCTTTGACATTCTGTGTGGCAAAATGGGAGCACTCCTCTGGAGGCAGAGGGATGACAACTGTCTCGAGGAAAAGTGCTTGTCAGATGTCGGAGCTGTGAGCTGAACTTGACCTGTCACTTCGAGGGAAATCAATGATGCATTGTCATCAGTGATGAAACACAAGTTTCCAGGTAAAAATTACGATTCGGGGACACTTGTATCTCCCACTGTGAGTTTGGGTGCTTTCAATACCTAAAAACTTTTCTGATGAGTTAGGCGGCAACATCGACAAATGTGATTTTTTATAATGAAATGTGTCAATGATCGGAAGATCTATGTAATTTAGTGAGCCAACATTTTCCAAATAACCAATGTATTATGTTACTAAACCATGCAGTGGTAGAAGATTCAGTCAGGTGCAAGACGGACCGAAGGACATGGATAAAGTATCAAAAGGCCATTGGTATGGTTGCAGATTCTACATTAAGAAACTACAACGTGTCTAGTTCAAGTGTAGTATCAAAGAATATCTCGAGTTTTCTGAAAAGACTATTAAAATACTTTTCCTGCCTCCAACTGCACATCTGTATGAGGCCAGATTTTCCTCAACTACTTCAACTAAAGTGCCCTAATGCAACAGACTGAATGCAGAAGCAAATATGAAACTCAGACCATCTCCTACTAAGCCAGACATGAAGGAGATTTGCAAAAATGCAAAACCATGCTACTCATATCATTACTTTTCTGTTTGGAAAAATATAGCGTTTTAAAAAATGTGTTAAATGTAATAAATAGGCTTATTAATGTTATTTTTAATGATTTAACATGTAAGTATTTTTTAATTTCTCAGTTTTAATTTCTAACATAGTAACTATCAACAGACGTACCCCACATAAACTAAAGCTCCTTGGGCTCCTCAATAGTTTTAAGAGTATGAAGAGATCATGAGAACTGCCGCTGTAGTTTAAACTCAACCAGATGGGAACTCCTTTTGCAATGTCCTCAGCAGACGGGGTACCTGGCTTGCCCTTAACACCTCCAGTCTACTTCCTTCCAAAATGGCCTGTCCCGCTGCCGAGGCGGCTCTGACTGTGATCTCCTCATCCCAGCCTCCACCCAGTGGTCCTACTGGTACTCTCTGGAGCCACCAAGCAAGTCTACACCACTCAGCCCAGCAAAGGGCCACACACCATGCTCTGTGCTCAAACGCGGCGGAGTCCCTGCTCCTTGGGGGTTACAGCCTAAGCTCAAGATGGCGAATAGGGTTCATCTCACTCGCCACTCCAATCCATCCATTGGGAGTAACTGCCAAGATACCTGGGAGGTTCTGAAGTCACATCCACATTCGATAGGAAAAGGGGCACAGAGGTCAACTAGCAATGTCGGCCACAGGCACAGCGTCAGGGGGTGGCATGGAAAGGTCACCCGAAGGCCACATTTTCGCCATCCTGGGACCAACCTATTCATACTTCCGCATTCGAAGAAATCTTAGATTCTGCCTCACATTGCACAAGCCTTATCCTCTCGATTAAACATTCCCACATCTTTCGACTTCCTCCTAACTCTTCGCCTTCCTAGTTCTTCTCCTCTAAATATGGTCCAGTTCACGAAAGTCCTTCTTCAAGTACAAGACACCTAGGATGGGACATGCTGTCCAGGCGTGGTCGGAACCTCACAGAATGAAGCAGACCCTCGCCTTCCCGCAGACACCTGGTCTGACAAACGAGACCACAGCCAAGAGACAGAGAGACGTCGCTTGACAATCTCACGAGGCACAGGCAGAGGCGGGGAGGGGTCCGCGGGGAGGGGTCCGCTTCTGCGAGCAGGGCTTCCTGCGGCGCGGCCATCTCCACAGCCGGGCACACCTGCAGGTGAGCACGTAGGGGCGGAAGGGACAGCCACGCGCACGGACCACCGCGTTTTTGTTCACTTGGACGCCCCGATTTGTGTGATACCGTACTTTTTGAGTTCGGTGTTTGATTTCCCTTTGTGGTTTTACGAACTTCTTCTGCATTTACTGTCTCATTCGGTTTAGTCTCCCCACCTGACGGGATCCTACCACGGTCCCTTCTAAGGGACACTAGCAAACGATGTTAAAGTTTTAGAATGCTTTTTTTCGAAAGCAAAGCAAATGAAACCGTAAGGATTGGGGGTTCTTTTTTCCTTTTTAACTATCATGTTTCAAAAAATAAAAAAGATGGTTTGCCTCATTCTCCAAGTTCATCCTCAAGCTGGACTGTGAAAGTGGCTAAACACTTTACTCCCTCCTCCTGTTTATTTTTGTTTATTTTATAGTCTGATTTAAAACGATCAGATTCAAGTTGGTTAAGTTTAGTTATGTAACAACCTGACACGATATAGGAAAAACGACCTGTAAAGGGATTGCATCTATGGTTCGATTCACTCAGAAATTTTCTTTTCTTATAACATTAGTGCAATAAAATGTGTTTTCCCATGTTGAAATAAATAAATAAATAAAATAAAAATACAAAAGACGTTCCCTAAACTTGGACGGCTTCCCGCACTCCTGAACTGCGACGAGGAAGCCGGCTGCATGTGCTCTCACTCGGCACAGCAGCATGAAACCGTGGCACCCACCTGCTGGCCGCATGGGCAAGCCGAGGGCAGAGAGGGACATGAGGCCTGCCCCTGGTCCCCCCGGGAGCTGACAGTAGGGCCAGAAAGAAAGCAGAGGCGGGTGGTCTCCCCACCCTGCTACCCGGATCCCCTCACCCTGGGCTGTCTTGTGAGGTACCCCAAAATAAACCCAGGCAGCCGCTTAAGCCCTCCCCGGTCCTCACGCTCCACTCAGAACGACCACCCCACCTGCGGGGAGCTGGCGGTGGGCCCAGCCATCATGCCTCGGACGATCAGGCCACACTTTGGCCTGACCTTCTCGCCCACCCTCCTCGTGTCCAGGGGCGGCTCTGACGGCTGGAGCTTGTCCATCTTCTCCCACGCGGAGGCCACAGGGAGACTTTCAGCCGGCATGGTCTGCACAGGCTTGCTTTTGTGCGGGGGCCTTCTGGGTGATACCAAGTTACCAAGTGCATCCCCATCAAGACTGTCGTGTCTGCAAAAAAGGGACAGTTCCATTAAAACGCACATCCCGGGTAGAATTGCTAACAACGATAGTAAATTCCACATTCACCGCGAGCTCAGAGCGAGCCCTTGGCAACCCTGTGGGGACTTCTAACCAGCCGGCGCTGTGTCGTTAAAGGTGAGAAACAGAAAACCCTTTCCTATCAGGGCAGGTCTGGCCTATAAAGCGAGACCAGGAAACAAGAAACAAACTCAGAGTCGATGACCCATGAGAGGATTCCTCAGATAGCCTCGGATATTTTATATCCACAATGATAAAGAGCGTCCCCACTCCAGACCTGCGAGGCGCGGCTCTGCAGTGCGGCACGAGACACGCGGGCCCGGCCTCGCCCCACGCCACCGAAGCCACCGAGCGCGGCAGGAGGAGGCTGCAGCGAGCCTGGCCCTCCCAAGGGCAGTTCAAGGTCAGCAAAATTACGCAGGGAAATCGCGTCTTTTTCTGCGCTGCCTGGCATCGAAAGAGGGAAACAGAGGGAGAGAAAGACAGGGTGTGTGCGTATATGAGACAGAAAACAAGAGAGGACAGGGTGAGAGACAGTGGGAGCGGCAGGGAGCGAGAAAGGACAGGCGTGAAAAGGAGACCGAGACCCAGGCAACGAGCGGGTCGCTGGGAGCCGGCACCCCTCCGGCCAGGCTGGGGCGGCTCCCACCACCGGACTCCGGCATACGAGGGCGCTGACGGCCGCTCCGCGCCAAGCGCCAGGTCACACGGCAGAGGTCACGTGCGCTGCGACTGCTCTGATTGGGGCACGCCGGGCAGAAGCAGGGTCTGGAACCAGCCCGGGGAAATGCAGAAGGGCTCCCAGGGACGGCGGCACCTGAGCCTGAGCGTCGAGCAGGCAGGGGAGGGGCCCAGGTACCAACCCGAGGCCTGGAGAAGCAGGACACGCCCGTGGGCCGTCTGACCACAGAGAGGGTTGTACAAGTTCTCAGAAGGAACGTGGATTCTCTCCTCAAAGCGACGGGGAGAGCGTCTGAAGGCCTTTCCGCAGCAGGCAGCATGGCGAACCTTGTTTGGTGGAAAGCTCACACTGCCTGAGGTCAAGGGTGGATTGAGGTCACTAGACACCTGCGGCCCAGAGGAGGGCCCTTGGGAGTTAGCGAGGGAAAGAGGGGAGGCCGCTGCCATTGGGCAGAGAAAGCAGGAGAGTTTACCCTCATTAAGGACTCAGAGATGCAAACATAGCAGGCGAGAAGGAGTCCAGGATAACACCCACGTCTGGGGCCTGGGCAATGAGGCAGAAGTCAGGGGCTTCGACTACCGCATCGCAGTTTTTTGTCATTTGGGAAATATTTCAAATGCCCGTGAAGGAGGAAATGTCTTCTTCATCTGCCTTCATTAACCTCCACATCTCAAGCCTTATATGAATTTTATTAATGGTTCCCATCCTTTGGCAGCTTGACACCCAGACCCTCAGCTCTGGCTCCTCTCAGAAAAGGAAACGCTTTTCAACAGAGCTAGAAGAAAACACTCATTCTCAGGGAGCGAGACTCTCCCTCACTGACAACGTGCAGCGTGTTGAGGTTGTCATTTAACATGACTGTTTTCCGAATAATAGAGCTTCAGTCAAGAATGCCAATTCATTTTCTTCCTAAGAGTTCCAAAAGGCCTGATTTTTCAGATTGATCCCTCACTGCAGGATTTGGTTGCCTTTTAAGAAAACAGTAACCAAACAACTCAAATTAAACATTTTGAATCATAAGCATCCTCCATCACAAAGTGGTCCAGTCCCGGGGCCTCCAGAAGAAACTAACAGTGCTCCAGGGCAGCGGTTTTGAAAGCGCAGAGTGAAGAAGGTGGAACAATGCTCCCCCCCCCCAAAAGACATCCACATCCTGACCCCTGGAATCTGTGAATCCATTACCTCACATGGAAAAGGGGCTTTGCAGATGCGGCTAAGTTAAAGACCTAGGTTATCTGGGTGGGCCCAGTGGAATCACAAGGGTCTTTATCAGAAGGAGCCAGAGGGTCGACAGTCAGTCGCAGGGGATGCGATGACAGAAACACCGGTTGGAGAGATGTCCTCTGAAGATGGTGGAAGCGGCCGCAAGCCAAGGGACGTAGGTGGCCACCAGAAGCTGGGAAAGACAGGAAACAGATTCTCCCCTCAAAGCCACTAAGCTAATGAGACCAATTCTGGACTTCTGACATCCAGAACTATAAGATAACAAATTCCTGTCACTTTAAGACACCACTATGGTCAAATTTTATATGTCACTTGGCTAGGCTCTGGTGCCCGGCTGTTTAGTCAAATATTGTCCTTCATATTGCGATGAAGATTCTTTAGATGTGATTAACATCTACAATCAGTTGACATAGAGTAAAGGAGACTGCCCTAGATAATGTGGGTGGGCCTCATTCTATAAGTTGAAGGCCTTCAGAGCAAAACCTAAGGTTTCCCAGAGAATAAGTAATTCTGCCTCAAGACTGCAATACAGAAATCCAGCCTGGGTTGCCAGCATGCCGGTCTGCCCCACAGACTTCAGACTTGACAGCCCCCACGATCATGCAAGCCAGTTTCTTAAAATAAATCTTTTATGTGTATGTGCACACACATGCACTCTCTCTCGCTCTCGCTCTCTCTCTCTCTCGGTTCCTACTGGCTCTGTTTTCCCGGAGAACCCTGACTGTCACAGCCACTGAGCTTGATGTGTTACAGCAGCAGTAGGAAGCTAATCCATAGTGTAAACGGGAAGAGATACCTGGCTTTGCTCGCTTCCGACAGCGCTGTCCTCCATGCTGCCTCATCATCTGCAAGGTCGTATATATTTACCAGCGTGGTCTCTGAGCACCTCATCGGCAATTTATTATTTTTCTTTGCATTTGAGAGTGCAGGGATTGGTGCTTCCTGAGTAAAACTGTTAGCGGTGTTTCCGAAGTGATCCAGAAAGTATCTGGTGATGAGTTCAAGGTTTGTTTTTAACGGATTTTCCTTTGCCTGGCAGTGAAAGAAAAAATATCATTAATCGTACGCATCGCTTCAGAGGAAGGGCGGAAAGAGGGCTGCTCTAGTTCTTTGACGGAGTTTGCCAACTTCTCCCCCATTCGCACATTCTTTCAGATGTCACTGAAAGGCGAAGGGCTGTGTTTGGACACAGAGATGAAGACAAAAAGAACTAGCATCCATCGCGTGAGTCGGGTGATTCGATTTCAATTCAAATTTCTTCTTTTTTTTTTTTTCTCCTAGGAATAACTTTATAAAATATGTATCTTTCCGCTAAAACACACACACACACACACACACACACACACACACACACAATTAAGCCTTTGGGGATTGCTAACTCTACAAGTTTACAAACATTTGGGACCTGAGTATTCGCTCTGTTTGTGCGCTCGGCCTCTGACGTTGGACCCTGGGGACTACTGGGAAGACACAGCACTGGGTTATCACAAAGAGCGTAGAGGCGAGGCGGGCAGTGTTGGTTCGGTTTACACCCCAATCATAAAAAAAAATAAAAAATAAAAAAATAAAATGAAACTCTTCAGCAGTCAGTTTTGGAAATACATGATTATCGGTATTTCCCAACCCTGGCTGTACCGAATTGGATATGTTTTTTAAAATACACATTCCCAGCCCTTGCTGTGTCTTACTAAACCAGAACTGCAAAGGCCGGAGCCCCGATTTCTTCCACAATTCCCCTCAGCAATTGGGACGGGCACGGTCAGGCAAGCAGCGAGCCACAGGCCTCCAGGACGGGGCGTGCACCGGCGGCGCCCCCACCGCGCTCGCCCGTGAGCGCCTTGCGAAGTGTGGCCGGACGTGGGGATTCAGTGCGCCCGCCACCAGAGCGGTACCGCCCCTGACCACGAGCCTCTGACCACGAGCCTCGCGCAGAGGGGACCTGGGGCTCCTCCCGGCCTTCCCCCTCCTTATTCCTGGTCTACACCGCAGAACTCTGAGACCAGGACCACAGCCAACGGCTTATGACCAAATGCTACAGATTCGTCAGGCGGTCCAAGTCGAGGGATGGTTCCATATATATATATATATATATATATATATATGTAAAGGATCCCAAAATATTTTGTCTAAGTTTAAATGAAACTTACGACGAAGAGAGTCCGGGGAAAGACGTTATAAAATTTATTTCGGCCTCCTTCCTTTTTCAATTTAAGAGGCTTAGGGTCCTGGATTACCTGAATTATACTGAATTACGGTTTTCACATCGCTTTGCTTATAATAGACAATGCTGTTGTAGGAATCTAGACACCGTTTCTCAAAACCTCGGTTCTACACAGGCATTTTTATCTATCGTAGATTTAATAGGGAAAGACAAGTTACTGGAATTAACATAAAATTGCAGGGCTTCCCTAGAATCACACTAGCTTTGTGTGAATGTCAAAGTCATTATGCAATAGATAGATTAATAAGTATTTTTTTCTGTAAAATATAAACTTCAGCTCATTGTATAACAGCTAATAACTACTGTATAAATCAAATAATCAAGGTACTTATCAAGATCTAATGAAAACATCTTAAGTATCTTAAGATAATAGTTACCTTAGGGAGACTATATTTTAGTGAAGAAATAAAAAGAACTTGAATGGCAAAGATACTTCTAGGAAATTAGGTAAAGATGCATTTACATAAAAATTCTGCTGTGCCACGGTGGTTCACTGAATCTTCTGGTTCAGTCTCACCACTCTCTAGGAAAAAAGATTTCTAGAATGGACAGTCCATTCTCCTGCTTTAAAATGCAGCAAATGGGTATCTGATACCTGGGCCAACGGGCTTCTCTCTACAAGACTTCGGCTGAGTGCATCCATGAGATGGAGGGGCCCGAGTGTCACCCCAGGGCTCAGAGGACAAAGGGCATCTAGTTGATGCCTTTACTGAGCCTCTGACAGGACTTCGCCTGGTGCCATCGCCCTTCCTCTTCCCAGGGGAGCCCAAGAACTCTGGCACCCTGAATGTTCCTGCGGGGTGATGCCCGCTGGCGGAGCCTCATAGGTTTGCCCGAAACTCCACCCTTCACTTTACTGAGGGGAGCCTGGCCTGAGCTCCTCCCTGGAGCTCCCGTATGCACGAGGATGGTTTTTGAGCTGTTCTGAGGTTTTTCCGGGTGTCTCAGAAACAGCCTTGCAGGACTAGGAGGCGTCCCACCCCCGTATCAAGCCGATCTGCTAGGACATCGTTTGAGAAGAGGGTTGCCACTAAAGGAAGCCTGACTGCTATTCCTAAAACAGGATGGGGAATTAGATCTGGTTGTAGCCTCGCCCCTACCCCACAGCTGGCTGTGAGGCCTCGGCAAGCCCCTCTCCTCTGGCTCGCAGCACCCCCAGTGGGGTCCCCATCCTATCGGTTCTTTAAAAGCCCTTCGCTCAGCCCTGAGGGGCTGCGCCAGAGGTCAAGAGGGCAGGATCTCTTCACCCCCACCGGAAACAGGGCTGCTCCCTGTCTTTGTTTCATGTGTTGGAATTCTGCAGAAAATAGCTTTTTATTGCCTTTTTAAAAAAAAAAAAAATATGATAAATGGTAAACTACATGATCATTAGGTTCTTTCCAACTCTGATACTATGCCCTCCCGCAAGGCAACATCTGCTGGAGAGCCCATTCTTAAACCAGAAGATTCTGTCTTCAAAACGGAAAGAGCAATTAAGTCAGATGGCAGTTACATTCATCCGAAAGTCACTGGTTCAATCAGTCAGTCATATAATCCACAAATAAGTACTGACCATTCACTACGCCACCAGGCAACCTGTTAAGTATGAGGACATAAGAGTACGCAAAAGAGAGCCTCTCTGGCCGCCTCCTGTGTTCACGGTGGTAGGGAAGGCAGATGCGTATTAAACAACCAAACAAATACTCCGTAAGCGTGACACGTACAAGGAAGGAAAACTAAAGGGTGACATGAGAGCTTGGAACAGGGGGTGAGGTAACTGAGGCTGGGGGATCACGGAAGCCCCACCTACACCTACCCACCCTCAACTCAACCTGGGCGAGCAGAACCCCAGTCTCACTTCTGCCTGAATTAAACGTCACAGGAGACTTAGGAATAAGGTATTACTCAGAACTGAAGAAGGAAAATCTTACGCAGGCAGGGAATGGAAAATTTCAGTATAACTGAATAGTATATTCTTAAGCACAGTCTGACTAAAAATAGCCTCATGGGGGAGGAGGGAGCAGAGGGAATAACTGTTCACAGGTTCAGGTTCAAGACGAGCCACACGGGCTGCACACGACATGGCCTGGCGGAGACGGGAACCCAGCGCACACTCGGGATTTGTCGGCACTGGGCTGGATCTGTTTCTCCGTGACGGTGACCGCAGGCGTGGCCCGCCTCCTGCCCCCTGCCTCTGATGGCTTGGCAGGGCCCGTGAGCGCTTTGACGTTGCCAAACTCAGCTCCAGAACATCACGCCACACCTTAAAAGCGCATACCTTATTTTCCTTGTAGAGAAATTCAAGGTGCAGAAGCTTGCGGAGGTTGTTTCTGCTGTTTATGCTGAGGTCGGAGCGTGGGCGCTCCTGGTCCATGGTCACACACGTCTTCTTTAAGCCCTGAGGGGAGACATCTGAATCATCTGATTTGCCATTTTAAATCAAAACCTTGCGTTCTCTGACGCAGAGTATAAACAAAAGACTGTTGATGTTCACTGTGGTCATTCTTATCCAGCCTTCCTCACGGGGATATTGCAAAGACCAAAAACTGAGTTAAGAATTTATTTTTATATAACCTTTACGGTTGACATCATCTTCAACATTATGATTCTGAATCCTATAATGACCACCCCACCGCCCCATTCCCCGGGGCTGACCTAAGAAAGGCTGCCATTGTCAGACCATTTTGTAGAACAGGAAAGTGAAAGTTGGGTAACTGACTCCCTGAAGGCTGGCTCAGGAGCCCTGGGTTGGGCCCGAGGTTTGGGGCTGCAGAATATGAAGTTCAAAAGCAAATCAAAGGAAAAACATAAACAAAGGCCAAAATCATTACCTTATTTTATCAGATGGGGAGCCAGGCTTGATTTCCCCAACTGACCACCACGGAATCACAGAGAGGGGTCTGGTCATCCCGGCCTGTGAGTCCGTGATACTGGGACCCAGGCCCACCAGAAGCCACTTTCCATCGTCCAGCCTTGGACTCCCAGAGGCCCAGCTAAGACACATTTCAACAACAGGACGTGCTGTTCCCCCTAAAGCCTGGCTGCTTCGTCTGAAAAACGAGAGTGGCTGTGGCCACGGCTGCCACCTCGCCAGGCCATGGAGATCCCCAACTGGCAGGCAATGAGGCAGACGTGCCTCACAAACAGCTCAGCCTAGCATAAAAGGAGCCCCTTGTTCCAGAAGGATCCGGACCCCGGCGCTCGACAGACCTCAACTTCTCCCTCAGCCTTTGTGCTCAGAATTTCGCAGAGGTTCTGGGAAAACAAGGCAAAACCTGCGGCCTGCCATGAATTGAATCAAAAGGACTTTGTGAAACAAGAAGTAAGAATACGACCTTGAACCAAAGGAGATAAAAAGAAAGCCTCAGGGAGTGGGGAACAGAAAGAAAGGGGGGGAAAGGAAGGGACACGCCTGGGCGCATCAGGGAGAGCCGGCTGGAAGGAGAGGTGGGCCTCGAGGGCCGGCACCGGCCTTTCACCTGGGCTGTCAATCAAAGTGATGCGGAAGCCTCTCCGATGAGGGTCCCTCTGCTGGGTAACAGCCTGTCAGCAGTTCAGATCAGCGAGTCTTGGCACGTTTAACAAACTCTCCAGGATTACGGTGCACACTGCCATTCGAAAAGCTCTGACGACGCCCTCGGGAATCAGCCAGTCCTAGGTCCCCCTCTGGCCCACCTAGCCGCCATTCACTCAACAAACATTTGTTGTGCACCTACTGTGTGCTGAGCTGTTTCACATGCGGGCGATAAAGAAGGAAAAAGACGAAGCACCACCACCATCCCCCCCAAGGAGCTGACACTCTGACGCAGAAGCAGCTCATAAACAAGGGGTAAATTTACGGTATGGCAGTTGCTAACACGCACTATTACGGAGACAAATAAAACAGGGAGCGCAGAGACGAAGGCGGAGGACAGGGTTTCAGATGGTCGGCTACGGACTGAGCATCTGAGCATCGTCCGCATGGCCACTCCCACCTCCCGGCTTCCCCACTGAAGAACTGAGAGGAGCGGACCACTGGGGCGCTCGCGCCGCTGCTAGAGGCAGAGGAGCGCACGGACCGAGGTCCTGGCCCTCGCGGAGCTCACCTGCTACGAGGAAAAGCCGACGAGTGTGATATGCTATGGGGATAGACTATAGAGCAGAGGGGGAGACAGAGAGGGCCAGGAGGGAGCGCGGGTAAGGACTGCTGCTTTCTAAAAGGTGGTCAGCAAAGGCTTGGTGCTTGGGTGATATCAGAGCAAAGGACTGTGGGAGCAGGCCATGCAGACGCTTGGGGGAAGAGTGTTCTAGGCAAGGAGCGGCTAGTGCAAAGTCCCAGGCGCAGTCACGGGAGGCTGGTGCAGCTAGGGTGCACGTGACCGGGGAAAGTGGCAGGAAACGAGGTCTGAGAGGTGACCCAGACCGGGAGCAAGGAAGGCCTTGCTGGCTTTTGTGAAATGGGGGGGCCACTGGAGCGTCTGAGAAAAGGAGCATCCTGGACTGACATAAATTTGTAAAGAATCCTTTAGGTGCTACACAGAGAACAGACTGTTGGAGGCAGGGGATGAAGCTATGAGAGAATTCACATGAAAGGTGCAGGCGGCTTGGACCGGGGCGGCGGCAGCAGAAGTAGAAAGAAGTGGCTCCAGCCTCTGTGCACTCCGAGGGTAAAGCCAGCGGATCGATGGATCGGAGTGGGGTGCACGAGAAGGAAAAAAGCCAGGAATGATTCCGAAGGTTCTGGCCCAGGCAACCAGAGGGACGATGATGCTACTTATGAAGGTGTGGGCAACTGCAGGAGGCAGGAGGAATCCGGAACTGACTTTGGATGTATTCAGATGCTCACTGGATGTTCAAGTGAAAACATAAAATCGGCAGTTGGAAAGAAAGCAAGAGTTCAGGGAGAGGTCTTGGCCGGGATAGACATTTGAGAGTTGTCAGGACATCGATGGTAAACCCACAAGACCAATGGAGGCTCCAGGAAAGTGAGAAGAGGGGAGGGGAGGGCAGGGGAGGGCAGGGGAGGGCAGGGGAGGGGAGGAGATGACAAAAAGTCATCGATGAACTTGACAAGAGTTGTTTCCATTGGATTGGGGGTGACAGATGCCTGAATGGCCTGGATTTGAGAAAGGAGGGAGAAGAATTAGAATCAGAGCATACGTAGCTCTTTCGTGAGGTTTTGCTGCTAAAGGGAGAAGAAAAATGGACTAGTATCTGGAGGGGCTGAGGGGTCAAGATGAGCTTCTGTAGGAGTGACGGCAGAGAAGGCAAAATGTATGATGCAAGAGAGCGAGATGATGATGACTCGACAGTGTCCTCGAGCCCTCAAGGAAGGACAGGCGCACACGGAGGGGTTGGCCTTACCCGGGAATGTGGAGAACTCACTCATAAGAGCAGGAGGGAGAGCAGGGGGAGCGGTTCAGGCCCAGGAAGGTGAGTGAGTGTGGGGACGGGAGCTGGCGGGAGTTTTCTCATGACTGCCACTACTTTCTCAGTGAAATAAGGTGGGGAAGGGGCTTTGGGGGTTGAGGAGAGAAGGTGTGAAATGGCTGTCCACGATTGGAGAGCGTGAAGGGGCAGGCACCTGGAAAATGAATGGAGAAATCTTTCACTTCATGGCATCACGGGGGTGAGCGGCCACGAACCTGGAGCGAAGCCGCCAACGTGGTGGCATTTTCCTGCGGCCGCGCTCAGTTCTACGACACAGGCATGGAGCAGGTTTCCAGTGAGTGGACTTTTCAACACCAGAGGAAGATGACGAAGAGGGAGAAGCGCCGAGGACCAGAGCACGTTGTTCAGGGCGTGATTATAATGATGCGCGGGTGAGAAGTGGACGGCAGTCACGACGGGGCTGAGGGACCGCGAAAAGGGGGCAGTCCCTCCCTCGTGCCACTTCCGAGGGAACGGAATGCGAGGTCGCAGAATAGTTTACGTCGGATCACGGTGGGGACGGGTTGGGGAGCTGGAAATGAGGACAGGCTGCAGGGAAGGTGACACACCAGAACGGTCACCTCCGTGGATCATAACATCGCCAAGAGAGTATCGTTGACTCTCCCTGAGGGGAGGTCACACTTGGTGAGTTCAAAGAGGCCAATGCAGCTGGAGATGATGTGGGGTCAAAGGTAGAGGGAGCAGTGGCGGAAGACGGGGTTCGAGAGGGAGCAGGGAGCCAGGTCACAGCGAGCCTTGCAGGCCCTGGTGAGCCCCTCCCTTGGATTTTATTTTAGCCGTAACAGAAAGCGCATGGACAGCTCTGAGCAGAGGAGTGACATGATCGGACCTGCTCTCCCTGGGCAAGTTTCTTCGCCTCCTGCTCTCATGACAGTCTTACATGAAAGGGAATAATTATTCCTTTCTTTCAGGACTGTCATGAGGATTTGAGAAATCAAACAGGCATCTAGAAAGTTCCTCGTACCATGCTGGGAACTCTTGGTATAACTGCTGGGTGCCTGCCTTGTGCCAAGCTGTGGGGAGTATGTGGTCTCTGCCCAGCGGCAGAAGGCGATGAGTAAAGCAGCTGACCCGGGCTGCGGTACTAGCTCTCCACGACTTTGAGTGACTGTGGCCAACCCCTTTCTCCTCTCAGGATCTTAGGGTGCCCAGGTGAAAAACGGGAGGACGAAGAGGCCAGGTGAACTAGATGACTGTCAAAGTTCCACCCAGATAAGATGTCGGCTCCATGGCCCTATCTAGGTGAGACGGTCAGATATATAAACTATAAGATGAACATCAGTGAGCAAACCAAAGACAAGACGAGTCAGTCATTCCAGCTGGAGTTACTCAAGAAAACCTCTTGAAGGAAACGGGACTTGGGTGGACTATGGGTAGAAGAGGGAAAAGCATGTGGAAGGAGCCAGAAGTGGGGCTGGGGTGGGAAGCTGGGATCAAGCCACAGGGGAGCCTTCGCTATCAGGTGAGGACTTTGGAATTCCTTTGCACTCAAGAAAGTAAAGGCATGAGGAAAACTCAGAGTTTTGCTTGGTGCCCAGACTTAAAAAGAAGATGGTAACATCATCACAGGGTGTGGCACTGGTACCCAATGGCCATCTGGGACTTGGTGATGGGAAGTCAAGTAGCCGAAAAAAACCGAGCAGATGCAATGAAGCCACGTGCATTAAAAAAAAAATTTAAATAAAAATGCAAGTTTGAAAAGCGAAGATTTTCAAAACAGGTAGCACATCAGAGATGGAGGACAATACTGAATTATCTACTGTGTGCCCATACAGTGTGTGGGAGCTGCCCAGATACTGTTATTGACCCCATTATAAATCTGCCAAGGGTAAACTTTCTTATCCCTGTTTTACAGACAAGGAAACTGAGGCAGCAACGTCCACAGTGCTGACTAGCCGGGGATATTTGAACTGCTCCATCTGATTCCAAAGCCCTTCTCCCTTCCGCCATTCACAGCATGGCTTGTTTTGTGTGTTTTAATCCCAGACAAGCGCCCATTGCGCCGCCCAGCGGGACACCACGGGGACACAGAGCACAGGCAGGTGGCCAGCCTTCCGGGACTTCGTTTAGACGGAGTAACTGGTGCTGTCCCTACACTCTGACACCCGTGATCCCCACGGCGCCCTGAGCCCCAGAGAAAGCGCTGATGAGAGCTGGGGACCTCCCCGGCTTTTGGACACTCCGGAAGTTCTCCTGGGACAGGACAACAGGGGGACTTAAAGGCGAAAAGGGCCGCAGCTACTGAACCGTCGATGAGCAGGGCAGAAGGGTCTAAACTGTCAAGAACTTTTTCGGCCCTCGGGCCTCCTTTTGGGTGCACGTCTTGGGGTGGGGTCGTCGCGGAGCTGGGCGGCCAGGCTTGGGCGGAGGCCCTGCCTGCGGCGCGCCCGGAGCCAGGCAGGGAGAACCGACCGGGCCGCCGCCCCGCGCCCGCGGCCCGGGCAGATGCCCGCGCAGGCGGCCGCGTCCTGCCCGGCGGGCGGGAAGTGCGCGGTGGCAGAAAGGGCTCCTGGGAAATGTAGTTCCCCGGGCCCGGCAAAGTGGCGCTTCGGTCCGGCGCCTCCGGGGCAGGCAGCGGGCCGGGGAAGGTCTCCTTCCCCGAAGGCGCAGAAGTTGCGAGGGGGCTCCCAGCCTCGCCCCCAAATCTGAGCAGCTGCCCAGGGCTGTGGGGGGCGGCGCCACGTACCTTTCGGCTGAGGAACTCCCTGACCAGGGAGGCGGCCACCTCCTCCACGAAGAGGCCGTCCATGCTGCGGCCTCTGCCCACGAGGCCGCGGCCGCGCAG
Source organism: Rousettus aegyptiacus (assembly GCF_014176215.1). Classification (NCBI taxonomy): domain Eukaryota; kingdom Metazoa; phylum Chordata; class Mammalia; order Chiroptera; family Pteropodidae; genus Rousettus; species Rousettus aegyptiacus. The sequence continues at coordinate 37,635,038 of NW_023416288.1, read as the reverse complement.
CCCGGCGCCCCTGGGTCCGTTGGCCAGTATGGCCGCGTTGCCGTGACGACGGTGGCGGCGCCCGGGGAAACTCCTCCCCTTCCCGGGGAGCCGGCGGGAGCGAAAGGGAGGAGCGTCCTTTAAACCGCTGAGAGCGGGAGGTGGGCGGAATCCCCCGGGCGTGAGCCCAGGGCGGCCCCGGGTCAGGCCGTGCTCGCCCGGCGGGGTCCTGGCTCGCGCCCCGTCCACCTGGGGGGCCTAGAATCAGTCACTGCTCCAACCAGGGTCTCCACTTCCCAAGATCAGAAACGTGGAGAACGCCGGCTCCTTGTTCCTGGAGGAGTGAACCCAGAGCGAAGCGGTCCCCAGAGGGCCACGGGCGGCCCCACAGCCGGCTCCCAGGCCCGCGGAGGCCGGCTGACCTTGGCGGCACGGAAGCCCAGGACTCTGTCTACTCAGCGCTGAAATTAAAGGACAAATTCCTCCCCTGCTTGGTGCCTGCTTTCTCATAACTAGATGGTTAGTTATTAAGCACCGATCAGTTTACACACATAACTACATCTTTAATCCCACAACCTCCAGACGATACGATGACTATTGATTGGTTCCCTTCTTCAAAACAAGACACCGAGATTGAAAAAGATTTAGTTTTCGCTGAAGACCACACAGCTAAGAACTGGCAGAGCTGGGGGTCCAGCCACACCCATGCCTGTGCCCAGGACCAGCTTCCTCAAACTCCGTCACTGGGGTCCCACCTCCACAACCTGGGCCCTAACTGCACATCATCTTATATATTAAGGTGCCTCACCAAGAGAGGACTGCCTCACTAAACACCACAGAACGAGCGGCTTAAACAACAGAAATGTATTTCTCACAATTCCGGAGGTTAGAAGTCCAAGATCACAGTGTCAGCAAGTGTGGAATCCTCTGAAGCCTCCGCTCTCCTTGGCTTGTAAATGGCGGGCATCTCCCTCTGCGTTTACAGAGTCTTCCCTCTTCGCTCATCTGTGTCCCAATCTCTTCGCCAGTCATATTGGATTATGGCCCTAATCTCATATTATTTTCTTCTCGAAAGGCTCTATCTTCAAATACACTCACATTCTGAGATACTGGGGGGAGGAGGAGGAGTCTGACCTCAACATATAAATTTGGTGAAACACAAGTCAACACATAACATCTATACTATTACTTATGAATTATTTTTTTAACCTACATATTTTAAGATGATTTTAAAAAGCAAGTGCTTCTAGACAGTGATAGTCACAAAAACATGCATTAGATGTGTTTGTTAAATCTCTAATATACGTTAAACCAAATACGTAACCAAAGAGTTGGGCATTCATCTCAATCATCATGCAATTGTGCCGTGTGACAGCACATGAACATAGAGAGACTGGGAACTGCAGGAGACCACGCGATCCTCTGTCCAGAGAGCCTTGCGTTACAGCTACGAATACTCACTGATGGATGTGTAATAATGACACCCAGTCAAGTCTGAATTTCAGGTTCACAATATTTATTTAGGATAAGTATGTCCCATGCGACTTTGGGGGCATGCTTATGCTAAAAAAAAAAAAAAAAAAAAAAAAAATTAATTTTGTTTATCTGAAATTCAATTCACTGAGCATCTTGTGTTTTCATTTGCTAAATCTGCCATCCCTTGTCCAAAGGCAGTGGTGTGCTCAGCTTACTGGTACCAGCTCATGAGAGCCAAATGTTACATTTTTAGGAATTTCGTGAGCCAGTTGTTAAACCACTGAGAGTGTGACATCAACCATGATGGGAGTATTTACACCATGGAAATTGGCACTCGCCATAATTCATATATCCAGCTGCTTTGGGAGGAGGGCTTTTTTCTTTTTAGAGATGGTTGTGAACTGTTTACCAATACCCCAGTGTCCGAAGGCCTCCTTGTCTTACACATACTGGGTAAAGACTGAAACCACATCCCTGGGTGCTCGAAGGTCACATGTGAGTCAGACAGCATCCGAGGGTAGCTGTCAGGCTTAGTGTACTAGGACGTGGAATATTCTACTCCTATGATCTAAGAACTAAATATGTTGGAGACTTAGGATTCTAAAACAAGAATGTAGAAAACTCAGAGTTTCAGAAGATGGAATGTTAGTGTTGAAAGCAGGGCCCGTGAGACACTACCCATTCCTAACGCCTCTCTAGCATATAGACGGGCCGAAGCCTCCAAGTCTGGCCAGACCTCTGGCTGGCACTCCTGGCTCATGGCCCCAGGGTTCTTTCGGGCCACAAGGAAGCAGACCCCTGTGTTGGCAGGTGATAGCGTAGGTCCGGGGACTGCACGGAAGCTACTTGGCATCAAAGACAGCGTCCAAGGCAGCCTGCTCCACCTCCTCTTCTGCACGTATGAGAACTCACACTTCCCCGGCATGTAAAACAAGAGCCGAAGCGTGACAGCGGTCGCCGGGTGGCTTCCCGGCTTGAGCGGTGAGGTGGGATTGCATGGCGCGGCATGGTGCACCCAGCGGGCACACTCCACGGCCGGCAGGGAGAGCATGCAGCCGGCGGGAGGAAACGCCACCAGAGCCAGCATGTCACCCGGGCTGGCATCACACTCGAGCACCTGCTTTGGACCACAGCCCACAGCTTCTCCTCCTTCTGCCACCGGTCACTGCAGGGAGAGGGTTGGGCTCGAGAAAGGCACGTCGAGGTCCCACGGGGAACGTCAGCCACTGTAACCCGCAGACGGCGGTGATCTCCGAACTGCCAAAGATTGCTGCCTTAGCTTCCCGCGGAGGAAGATGGTCGAGGAGACTGGACCAGGTAAATGCAGACAAGTTCCTCTAATTTCATGGGCGTCCCCTCCTCCTGATTCCCAGGAGGGACCGGGGCCCTAAGAGAACAGAAGCCCCAATAACATTCAACAAATGTTATCGGATAGATAGGTGAGTTAACTGATTAGTCACAGATAATTCATAGATGTAACTATTTTAAATATATAATATTAGGCAATGAAAAGCAAATCCTAGAAGATAACACAGAGCAAATTACTCTGCTATAAAGTTCGAGGTGATTAAAACTAAACAACGTGCTGTTTAGACATACATAAATATGTGATAAAAATTATTTTTAAAAGCAAAGGAACAGTAACTATAAAATTCATATTAGCAATTACATGAGGTAGCAGAAGGCAGGGCGCCAAGGAACAGGGAGAAGCACACAGGGGTCCTGATCATGTCGGAGCACTTGGGTTGGGTGGTGGGTTCACGCCACTGCATGGGATGTAATCCCAACAGGCACGGATGATAGAGGGAAGAGGAAGGATGGATGGATGGATGAATACAAATCATAACAAGTATAGACACAGAGGAAAAAGTAAAGAGAGGGAAGGAAGGAAGGAAGGAAGGAAGGAAGGAAGGAAGGAAGGAAGGAAGGAAGGAAGAAAAGAAAGGAGGAAGGGAGGGAGGGAGGAAGGGAAGGAAGGAAAGGTCCTACCATCTGGCCCTCAGCAGAGAGGAAACAGAGATTCTGAGACACCTGCCCCAGAGTACCCATAAGTCCAGGTACAGTGGACTTCGTGGGCAATGGAGTGTCAGGGAGAGGTCAGCTGAGCCAGGCCACAGGGCAGGGAGTCAGTCTGCTCCATTCCCAGGCCAAGACCTGGACCTTGGACCTTTGGGGAGGCCCAGAGTCGCTCCCCTAGAAGAGCGCTTACGAGCTCATACGTCTCTCGAGGCCCTCCTTGCCCACACGGCCAGTCGGCTCACACTTTGGTTGGCTCCTTGCATGGATGACACGGTCTCTCTGGGACATAAGGGGAGCATCAGTCTCATTCCGCCCAAGCCTGGCCCACATGAAACCCCTGAGGCTCTCTGAGCCGTGGCGTGGGCCCCTCGCTGAGCTTTCAGCCCCCAGTGTCCCAATCCCAGTCCGCCCTCCACCAAGCAGCCTCCCAAAACAAACGCGGTCACGCCTCTACCCTGCTGAAGCCTTAGCCCCCAGAAGGATGTCCCCACACAGCAAGACGCCCTGCACAACCTGGAGGCTGCCTCTTGCCTGCGCTCGGCCCAGCCATCTCCCGCCTGCATGTCCTTGCTGCCCAGCCCATGTTCCTGCTCTGAACGGCTTCCCACAAGGTGCGCAGGAAAGGGCAGTGGTAGGGAGAAGGGCCGCGTCGGGACCCCTTCCTTGCCCAGGGGAAAGGTCAGCCTCCATTCACTAGTCAGCTGCTAAAACCCCTGCTTTCCAAACTGCCCGCATTGTGCTCTTGGTAGTCCCAGCACCTTACGTCAAATGTCAGTGACAGGCAAGTCCTTTCTCCACGGTCAGCTGGGTCTTGGGATATTGGCTGCAGAGATGGGGACATATGAGATGGCAATGGCTCCCCATGGCCACGAGAGGGCAGCGCAGGGCAGAAAGCTGCCAGGGGAGGTACAGGGAGGACTGCCAGAGGCCTCCTTAGGAGAGAAACCTGCCTGCTCCGACCACCTTTAGGCCCATTGAGGTTCCGCCTGGCCTCACCCAGCAGAGGAGCCATGAGCTGGAGCACACGGAGGAGCCTGGGGACCCTCGGACAGGCAGGGCCTCTACGAAGCCCGAACCCTCCTGTCTTTGTGGGTGCTGGACACTGAATTTCAGCTAGGACTCGGGGGACTGGGGCTTTCGAAGCTAGTGTGCCTGTGGGTCTCCTGGGAGTGTGTTGAACGATGGGTTCTGATCCAGTGCGGCTGAGCCAGTAGGACCCGAGATTCTGCCGATGCTGCTGGTCCAGGGACCACACTTTAAGTAGTAGCAAGGCGGTAAGGAGTCCCTCTTGAATTCTGACTTTTCCTGGAATAACAGGCTTCCTGAGCACACCTTGGACTTGGCACACCTGGCTTCTCTGGCTCTTATCTCCAGGTGAGAGAGGGATGAGGTCCCAGCACCCCGCCCAGAAAAATGTCCCCTATTCTCCTTCTCCATCCCGGGCACAGTAGGCTGTTCTGCCTCTTGGCTGCCTCTACTGATGGGTCATTGGGAGCATCCAAGAATCACGCGTTCCTTCTAGAAGTCCACCCATAGAGCAGCTGTCTGTATTTCAGCCCTACTGGCTGTCCTGCCCTCCTGACTGCAGTGCCCAGCTCCTCGACTGGCCTGGCCCGCGGCTTCTCTAACTCAGCAGGTCCAAAGGCAAGCTCTCCACCCACCACCCCCGACTTGCTTCCCCTGCCATGTCCCCACCCCAGTGAGGACACTTCCATCCATGCCCTCACCCATCCCAGCCTCCCTCCTCTCTCACACTCGGTCCCCACGTCTCTCTCTCTCCCCGCCCCCCTGCCCCCACCCAGTGACTCACTCCCTTGGTTCTCCGTCTCTGCTCCCCACCCCAAGCCCTGTCCCCTCCGTTTTTTGGACTAATCCCTCCCTGGGCTGGATCCAGGACTTTAAGGACCTCGTTCCCTGCAGACGCCTTTCCCAGGCTGGGCTCAGCTGCCTGACCGCTGCTCTGTCACTCTCTCTCCTGGCTCCGGACAAGTGACCTGCATGTCGGGACCTAAGCTGCCTCATCTTCAACGGGCAGCCAGCCTCGCCCATCCCGAGGGGCCTCAGGCCCTTCCCTGGATGCGGCTGCCTTCTCCTTGGCCCTGGCATCCACAGGGGATGGGTTCTGTCCTGCTGGAGCCAAATCAAAGCTTAAACTAACAGGAAATGTGGAGATCCAGGGAAGAAAAACACAAGCTTCAGCTGAGGCTAGAATTCAGGAACGGGAGGGACCTGCACCTGTACCCCCCGTCCCAGACAGGCCCATAACGAGGCTTCCTCTGGCTTTTTCTGGGGTCACCCCATGTGTATACCCCAACGCTCCTGCCACACTGACTTTACTCAGCCCTCCCTGCCCCCGGGCCTTTGCACGTGCTGTTTGCGCTGCTGCACCTGCCCTCGGCCTTGGCTATGGCCATACTCGGTAGAGCCTCCTCTTCTCTCCAAACCTAGGTGGTTTACAACGCCACCTAGCGCCATCTTCCCTTCCCCTCTCACCCCCCGCATGGAGCCACGCGGCTTCGCAGGGCTCTGTTGACACGTCGTCTTGCTTGCGTGAGCCCGTGAGCCCCAGGTTGGGGACAGGTCTTAGCTACTTCTGTGCACGAAGGGCTGGGACATGGCAACGTCAACACGAAGATCCACACGAGTGAACACACCGCTCACTCGACCATCGTCCAGTCCAGTCAGCTCATTGTCACTGGTCACAGGGCCCCTGCTCCCAAAGAGTCCTCGGAGACCCCAGCCCTGTAGCACAGGGGACAGTAGAGTGTAGAGGTCAAAGGCATTGCCACCTGGGTTTCAATCCTGCCCCTGACACTGGGCGAGTTGCTTAATCTCATTCTCTCTGCCTTTGCTTCATCATACACAAAATGAGGGTGATGGTGGAGATTAAACGAGCTCGTATGAGTTAAGTACTCAGCGCTGTGTCTGGCTGGGGGCCGGGGTGGTGAGGAGGAGGCAGAGGGACTGGCATGATTGAAGGCTGTGGGAAGGCGGCGGGAGCAGATGGGGCGGGCTGGAGCTGGTGGGGCCCAGCTCAGTGGACAGGAGACCGGAGAAGCAGGGCGGGTCCCCGTAAACAGGGTGTCACGTGCCAGGACCCCTGATGCCTCCTCCTTGGGAAGGGGAGGGCCAGGAGCAGGGGAGGCCGCAGTGCTTCTCTGTGGCGTGGAGCACGTTTGTGGGGACAGGGAAGACTTCCTGGCGGAGGTGGCCGTGACCAGCCTCTGCCTGGGTGGGCGGGCAGCCGCGTGTGCCTCGGGAGGAGGGGGCACCAGCGTCCCCAAGGAAACGTGGTCTGAAAATACTCACTGTATAGATGCTCCTGCTCCTGCCGAGGCCAGCCCAGCGGGGACTCGACGGGGGCCCACGTGGCCACGGACAGAGTGGCCACAGACGGAGAGAGCGAACATCCATAATTAGGTGAGAAATCCATTTCCTGCTGTTGTTCGACTACCCGATACACTGAGAAGAAAGCACCGCGTCTTTCTTTGTAATGATAACTTCTGGATCTGAGAAAGACGTTGGCTGTCAATTCCGCTGGCCAGCAAAATACCCGCCCGGCCTCTCCCCTGGAGTCAGAGTGCTCGTTTTGGGCGTCCAAAGGCATAACCGCTTATTTTTCCTTCAAGACCACAGGGGAGGGAATTTTTTCTATGGTGGCAGCAAAGGCAGAAAGCGTCTGGAAATCCATTAAGAGAGCCCGGCGCTCGGCGCTCAGACAGCCAAATACGCCCCCTCGCTCTTGCATAGCCGGGCAGTGGGGAGTGACAAGGTGTGACAGAATCCGCAAAGTCATCGGAAGAAGGGCGCCGTGCCTGGAGCCCGCCCGCCGCCCGCCCTCCCCGGGAGCTGGCCGAGCGGATCTCAGTGCAGGCCGCCCTCCAAGACCGTGGAGGCAAGCGCCCAGTCCGTGGGGGGAAGGCTGAGGTTCCACGGCAGCCAGCAGCTGGGGGCTCAGAGCCCGGGGTACCCACGTGCAGCGAGGTCGCAGCCAGCGGCTAGCAGCCCTGGACTCCGGGCGCAGCTGGACTGCTCCTCGGCTACGGGGCCGGGGTGCGTCATGTGAGATGGCAATGGCTCCCCACATGCAGGTGGTGGACGAAAAGGGTGTGAGGCCTTCTCTCCACGTCAGCATGTTCCCCGCACAGAGGAGGCCGGACAAAGGACAGCAGGAGGGCCAGTTACTGAGGGCCGGAGCAGCGTGGCCGCCAACTGCCGGGTGCGTTCCTGGCCTCGGTTCCTCCACCCACATCAAGAAGACGGCAAGGACAGGCACGCGGCGAGAGCACCGGCGGTCTGGGCTCAGGAACGCGGCGCTGGGCCGGAGGCAGGCTGACCGGTGTCTGGAGGGGCTGGAGCGGCCGCCCCCCAGGAGTCCTCCCGGCCCTCATACTTGCTTCTTCTGGGTCCCCGTTCTGGGACTGGATCTCTGCTCCTTCTCTTGCTCATCTCTTAGCATCGCTCTGTCTCGATGGAGCAGGTTTATAAAAGAGAAGGCGCTTAAGTCACACTGAGGTCCCTGGGCGGAGCGGGGCTCACATCTCCCCTAAGCCAGGCGGTTCACAGACAGGGCTGTGAGGCAGTCTGCTTTATAAAGCTCTGGTCATCCTTTGATTATTTGGAGGTGTTTTTCAACCGGCCTTGCTCACTAGACCACGAAGGCAAGACTGTGTCTATTCCCAGCACCTAGCACAGTGTCTGGCCCATACTAGGTGCTTGATACATAACTACGGAGTGATTCAAAGTACCTCCATTCTACGGATGCCGGAGCCGAGACTCAGAGAGGTTAAGGAACCTACCTAGAGCCACATGATGAAAAGTGGCGGGCTGGTATTCCACCCCGCCGATGCCGGCAAAGCAGGAAGGGGTGGTGAACGCAGGTGACTCACCTGCTTAGTGCTGACGCCTTTACACCTGGGTAGAGGGGCCAGGAAGGCAGCTTGCAGGGTCTGCCTAATTCCATGGACAGACAGACAGACAGGCAGGCAAACCCAGATTTGAGTCCTGGCTCTGCTGTGCAAACAAGCATTGTGCCTGAGCCTCCAGATGCTGCATCTGTAAAGCGTGAGTGACCATCAGGGCGCTTCCCCCTGGGCTGGTGCGAGGATTAAATGAGAGGCTGCATGGGCGCGCGCAGCCTGGGTCCTCGTGCACAGGCACGGGGCACTTAGTGGCAGGTGGCTCTCTTTCCGGGGATTGTCCTCTGTCTGGGGAAGGACTCCGGGACAGAAGCGCCATTGGCAGAACAGCTTGTCTTCCTTCTAGGAAAATTCCCTGCCACTTCTGAGAACTGCCTCTGCTGCTATGGTGGGAGAGGTGACCTTCCAGAAGCATCCTGCGCGGCTTCCAGGCAGAGGACTTTGTCGCAGGACAGAGAGCCTCTGCAGCTCTCCCCTCACCACCCCTCTGAGGGGCCACCTGGTTCCCCGAAAGCTCTGTGTGCAATCCCACCTCAAACCTCGCCAGGGCTTCCTTCTCTCTCTCTCAAGCTCTAGTCCTTCAGCTCTGTCCCTGTCCTGTGCCCCACTCCCATTCCCCATGCCCCAGGAAGCCTTCTTTGGGCCCGGCCCTTGTTGGGGACACCTTCCTTTGACTGCCCGCAGCACCCACAGCTAGAGTGGTATTTAATCCATGCATTCATTCACTGTTTACTGAGCACGTACTATATACAGGCAGCAAACAGAGAGGACACAATTGATAAAACCCCTGCCTTCTAGGTGGAACTTTGCCTTCTAAATTGGGAGGAAAAACAAAACGAAAGGGAAAACAAAAGGAATAAGTAAAATCTATATGAAAAGACAATTACGTTAGCAGCAATAGAGCAGAGCCCGGGTGAGGATCTGTGCACGCGGCGAACTGAGGGGTGTGAGACGGCTCAGGCGGGAGGGGGCGAGGATGTGGCGTCAGCCGGAGTCTGGCTTCCGCTGTCCCAGCAGCGCAAAGAAAAAGCCGGAGGGACGTTCCAGGCCAGGGAGCTCTCCTTCTGCACGGGCGAGGTCTGCAGGGGCAGCTCGGTGACGGGGTAACGGGTGGCTCAGGGCAGGGCCTCGGTGGGGCACACCAGCATCCGCTGCGGTGTGGCCAGGGGGCCTCTGTGAGGTGACCTCTGAGGCAAGGGTTGAGAGAGTGAGCCTAGCGGGTATCTGGGTAAGTGTCCTCTCGGCAGAGCTAACGCTAAGGCCCTGAGATGGCAGAGTGCCTGGTATGTTGTGGGGACTGTGTGTGTGTCTGCGTGTGTGTGTGTGTGTGTGTGTGTGTGCGTGTGCACGTGCACACAGGATGTGCATCCTGCAGGCATGGTTGTTGCTTGCGTAAGGGTCTACCTGCACACAGTGGACACGGGTGCCTGCAGGTGTACGTGTGAGTAGCGAGTGTGTTGTTTGCGTAGGCACGTGTGTGTGTGCCCAAGGCAGGGGGGCGGGACAAGAAGAGAAGGGGAGAGGTGCAGAGCATGGGGGCAGGAGGCCCACGGCCCCAGCCCGGGCCCTGGGTGACTTCCTGTGCATGTCACTGCGGAAGAGCGGTGGAGAAGGAGAAGAGGCTCACCGGAGACCAGAATCACCCTCAGGCCCAAGCCGCCTGGCTTAGAGGGCTTTGTAAATAATGCCCCGAATAATTAAAAAGAGGCTGCTTGCTCCCCCACCTCCCGCCTCCAGAGAGAAATACTCATCTGCAAATAAATGAAAACCAAACCCGGCAATTTGCATGACTCCAGCGCTCAAGCTGCACTAAGCCGCCAGGTCTCTTCAAGATGCTTGTGGACCACGATGTAGTTATGCTAATGAGCTGCTCCAGGGGTAGCCCTGGTGGCTGTCTCCTCTCTGAACTGTCCCCATGGATGAGGCGAAGGGGACTGTGGGGTTAATGAGGCCCCCATTCATCTCTGAGTCATGTTTCTAGAAGGCTGTCTATGTGGACCATTCACTCCCTGAGTCTCAAGCTCCCCTGGCTGCATGTGGCCTCTGGAAGCCTCCGTTTACATTTGGGGACTGGCAAGAAGGCTTTAGCTGATCTACACAGCGGGGAGATGTGCTGGCATTAGATGAGCTGATGTAACAGACTTCAGAATGAAAAAAAGGCTATGCAAATTCAAGGTGGAACTACATTATGCAGCCTAAAGTTATCAGCAGAGGCCGGTCTGAGCTCCGCTTCCGGAGAGAAAGCACCCGAGGTCCCGAGTTTATCGTCCCTGGACATCAGGGTCTCCCCAGGAGAAAGGTCCATCTTGGTAAGCACGAAGAGGAGCCCCGGCCAGGAGGGCCTGTGACAGGCCAAGGGGCCAGGCCCCCACCTCGGACAGAACCCAGTGGCCTCTGCCCCAGGCTAGCTGGTGGCAGTAGCTCTGGCCCAACTGCTGGCTACCTCATGGCCAAGGCACCTCATACATGAAAGAAGCCAGGGGGACTCTCAGAGTCCAGAAGGAGGGATGTGTCCTGCCTTCCAGGGGTTTGTGTGCCGCCCACATACAGGCTCTCCAGGTGGTGGCCTTGCCATGCTGAGAACCAGGGACCCCATATCGTCCTGGAAAAAGCCCAGGGAAGGAGAGAAGGAGTTGGATCTCCTTCTCTCTCTCTCTCCACCCCCCCCCCCTCACACACACACACACACATACGGGAAAGAAGACCCATGCCTCCGTCCCAGCTCAGGGCTCCAGCCACTTTGCCTCCTGTGTCCTACACACAGAGCACTCTGTCCCCCCTCAGTCCAGCCACCGAAGCCAATTACTGACACCCAACTAATGAGCCCTTGCTGGACCCTGGGCTCCCAGACAGAGCACAGGAGCCCTCAGGCCTGCCTGGAAGGACAAGAAGGGGCTGGTTATGTGTTCTGAGCTAGGGGGCCGCAGAGGCAGATTTATCCCCCTTCCTATCTACTTAAAGGGACAGAACTTTCTAGAATACTGTACCCTGCCAAGGAGCTGGAATCTGATCAGATGGACTTGCTCCCCAGTCCCGGGGAGGATTATCTGGGCAAATATTGCTTTCAAGTTCATGTTGGCAGGTAATAGACGGCCGTAGTAGAAACAGCTGGCAATTATGAAGCTCCTACTATGTGCCAGCACCTACCATGTGCCAGGCACGGACCTTCCATTACCTATTAATTTCCGCTTCAGCTAGGTGCCATTGTTCAGGTTTTGTAGACAAGGCAACTAAAAATTGGTGAAGTCGAGAAATTTGCTGAAACTCTCGCAGTTGTCAAGTGACCTGCTGGCATTCGAATGTCCCCTCCCCTCATGTCATCATTACTACGATGGAGTCTCTAGGCATTCATCTCCTGGTGACAAATTACCACAAGGTTGGTGGCTAAAAACAACAGAAACGGATTCCCTGACAGTTGTGGGGGGCAGAATTCAAAATCAGGCGCCGGCAGAGCCGGGCTCCGTCCAGGGCTCCTCCCGCACCCCCTCCGGGCTCTGGGCGCAGTGTGATTCCAGCCCCGGCCTCCGCCTTCACATGGCCTTCGCCCTGAGCGTCTGTGTCTGCTTGTCTGTCCCTCACAGACATTCGCGGTTGGACTTAGGGCCCGTCCTGATAATGTGGGGTGATCTCACCCTGAGGTCTGTGCCTTACTTACACCTACAAAGACCCCCGTTTTCATCTAAGGTGACATTCAGGGTTTCCGGGGGCCACCGTTCAACTCACTACACCCTACGTAGGCAAGGAGCTTGCCTTTTGTTCACAGGTCTGCTCCAGGAGACTAGAGCGGGGCCCGACTCATAGCAGGTGCTCCGTAAATACTTCCGATAGGAACGAATGAGTACGTGAATCAATAACGCAACACAGCTGAGGATCGACACTTGGCCTGCCGGACGCCGCCGGTTCCCACCTGAGGCTCGCTCCACTCCTTAGGCTCTGAGGCCTCGACGCCTCACCATGTTTACTTTTAAACATGACTTCTTTCCCAAATCTGATCATGAAGAAACGTCAGACAGGGGACATATCCTACGAAATAAACTGCCTGGGCTCTACATAACCGTCAAGGTCATGAAGGACTTGGAAAGGTCGAGGAAATGCCTTGGATTAAAGAGAATAAAGGCACGTGACCAGTAAATGCAGTGCGTGACCCTGGACTGGTCCCAGCCAGGGAAGAGAGGCTATGAAGGACGTTATGGGGACAACTGGCAAGATCTGAATATGGAACACACGGATGAGCTAACAGTACATTTATGTTTCCTAATTTTAGTCAGTGCACTGTGGTTATGGAAAAGAATGTCCTTGTTTTTAGGAACTGCACACTGACGTATCTGAGGCATCGCGTACATAGATATGTATGTATGTAATGTGTAATGCACACATGGAATGCATGGGCATGCACACTCATAAATTGAATGAACAAAGATGAAATGTTAACAATAGATGAATCTGAGCATCTGGGAGTTCTTTGTACTTTTCTTGCAACTCCTCTGTAATTTGAAATTATTTTTAAAAACAACATTAAATTTAAATCGGTCACACGTGGCTATGTCACAAAACTCAAAAGGTAGAAAGGATTCCCAGGCGCCCGAAGGCAGCCGCCACGGCCAGCCCCTTGGCCGCCCTGGAGCTCTCTCCTCTCCCTTTTGTCCTGGTCACTCTGACCCCAATGTCGGCAGCGGTGGGGGGGGGAGGGGCGCTAGGCAGGGAGAGCAGCTCCTGAGGGGGAGAGGGAACGGATGCCCAGCCCTGGGGAAGCTGAGAAGGCTGCTGCTTTTGTTCTGGGAGTCGAAGGAGCACGTGGGCAGGACATGGGACACAGGCCCAGCTCCCCGCCGGGCTCGCGGGCCCTGTCCCTGTCCTGCCCACTCCTTCAGCCCCCGCCCTCCGGCATCCGGCCCCCACCCGGGATGCCAGTTACATTCCCCATCGCTGGTCCTCAGCTTGGGAGGGCACTGCCCCCTCCAAGGGGGTATTTTTCCTGGTCAAAATGCCCAGGGAGTGCTACTGGCATTTCGTGGTAAGGACAGATGCAGAAAGTCCCGAATTACTTGGGAAGACATGTTCCCTTATCCTCACGGTCCTCATCCAGTAACTCCAGTCAGCCACACCAGGTCGCACAGCCTGGCTTTTACATGTGCTGTGCTCTCTGCCAAGAGGGACTTCCCTCTGTGCCAGCTGGGGCCCCTTGCATGCACAGAGAAGGAGCTTGGACTTAGTCTCCCTGCAGCTGGGAGCCACTGACGATCCTGGACGGGGGACCCGGCTGACTCTGGCCCGAGGTATCTGCTTGCCTGGCCCAGGCCCTTTCTCCTGGAAGGTAGGCCTTGGGAAGGGGAGCTTTCATGAAAACCACATGGTCTTTCCCGGTCAACTTTTGCTGAGTGGCCATGGTGTGGGCTCTAAGGCAATCGACTGCACCAGGAAAGCCTTTCCAAGGAAAAGCTCCACGAGTCACTGATGACCACTCCCTGGAAGACAAACGGAATGACCTTTGCGGGGGCCTCCCTGTGTGTTCGGCCCTGTTCTTGGGCGTCTATGTGCTGGGAGTAGATGCAAGTGGACACATGAGATATTCATTCATCCCTTGACGGGGGCTCCATCCTCACGAACTCAATCGAGCCACCTTCCTAGGCCCCAACTCCTAACGCCACCACATCGGGGGTGAGGGGAGGGCTTCAACATGAATTGTGGGGCGCGGGACACAAACAGTCCATAACAGTATGCATGCAATCTGCTTTTCCTCTCGGGCGGTCTCATTGCACTTCTCCAAGGAGCTGAAGTGTGAGCAGGACTTTGAAGGGCTGGGCAGGGCCGTGAGCTGGGCTGTGAGGTCAGAGTGACGTCCCCTTCTCCACAAATCCATCTTTCCCGTCCTAGTAGGCAGGACCCCCGCTTTGGCTAGAGGCAGCCCCTCGCTGCTCCCCAGTCCCATCTCTGCCCAGATGGGCAGCCTCAGGCCTCCACGGGCCCCTGCGCAGGGCCGAGCTCCCCAGACAGAGATGGGGAGGCTTGGAAATAAAGTTTCCCTCCGCACTGGGCCTGGTCTCTGTGGCATTGGGCTGAGTGCCCCCACTCAGCAATCACGCAAAGGGAAGGCGGCAGGGAGCAGGTTCACGGTTCCCCACGCAAAGGGAAGACAGGGAGCTCTGTTGTACACAGCAAAGCCCCTTCCCTTCCCTGGGCTCCTCCCCATAACCCCCATATAGGCAGCAGAAGCAGCATGGGGCCGGAGCTCCCTGCCACAGATAAGCACGTCCTACAGCCAAGGAATGTCGGAGCGGGCTGGCAACTACAGGGCGGGGCCCCTCTGTGGACAGGCATGGAAATGGAGGCCACAGAGGTTGCAAACCTGGTTAAGAGGATGCTGGGTAGAAGTGGAGGCTCCTCTCTGGTCCTTGGACCCCTTCCTTACCGAGTGAGAGAATGGTGACAGGACCCCAGGTCCAGCACGGTCCAGGCACATGGGAAGCCTCAGTGAATGCTGAATGGGTGGACGAGTGGGTTGATGAATAGAGATGGGAGAGAGGGAAGGAGGGAGGGAGGCAGGGAGGAAAGAAGGCAGGGAAGAGTGGATGGATGGACGGATGGATGGATGGACGGACGGACCGACACTCATCTGAAAGATTCTGAGTAAGCTCAGGGACGCACTACATTCTCTCATCTTGGAACGGACAGAACAGTGTGAGAGCTGGACAGGATTCCATGAACACCTGTTCATTAATTCAAAGCAGTGTAAATTGTGGTCTACCGCAGGGGTCCCCAACCCTTGGGCCGTGGACTAGTACCGGTCTGTGGCCTGTTAGGAACCAGTCACGCAGCAGGAGGCGAGCGGCGGGCAGGGAGCGAAGCTTCATTTGTGTCTGTAGCCGCTCCCCAGCGCCAGCATCACCGCCTCAGCTCCGCCTCAGATCATCAGGCCTTAGATTCTCATAGGAGCACCGGTCCCTGGTGCCAAAAAGGTTGGGGACCGCTGGTGGAGAGTGCGGCCTCTGGAGTCAACGTGGGTTGAAATTCCTACTCCAGGACTTGCTCGCCGTGTGACCTTGGGAAAGTCACTAACCCTCCCTGAGTCTCGATTTCTTCCTTTGTAAAATGGGGGTAATACAAGTACCAATTCACAGGGTGGTTGTGAGAATTAAATAAGATTATTTATGTAAAGTGCTTAACACAGTTCTTGGCATGTGAAAAGAACTAAACGTAATATAACTCATTACAACTTATTAATCTCAGGGTCACTTACGCGCTTCTCTATATTAATAATAGTAGGATAAGAGCGACCACCCTCCGGTAGCTCCAGCTCATGCAGCATAAAAGCCAGTGGCCTTGTAATGGCCCACAGGGCCTTGCAGGGCCTTGCTTTGTTCCTTCTCCACATTCCACCTGTCTCCCCCTTGCTCACTCTGCTCTTGCCACCCTGTGCCTCAGACATGCCAAGCACGCTCCTGCCCCAGGCCCTTGGCACCTGCTCCTTGCCTGGCTCCTTCCTCAAAGAGCCTCATGGCTCACTCCCGCATCTCCTTCGAGTCTTTGCTCAAATGTCCCCTTCTCAGTGACGCCTTCCATCGCTCCCTTTAAAACTGCGCCATCCTGTCCCCCTCTAATGCTTCGTTTCGCCCATGGCACCCATCAGCAGGTGACGTGCTATGGCCTTGACTTAATCGTCGTGTTGATTGGCTCCCTCCCACAGCAGGATCTCAGATCCACGAGGGCAGCGACTTTCATCTCTGTTCCCAGTGCTGTAACGGTGCCTGGCACATCGTAGGCCCTCAACAAGTAGTGGTCGAATGAGTAAATAATATGTTATGAGGATGTGCCAGACCTTACTGCCTCTGTCCAAAATCTCGGTGATCCAAGTTGAAAGGAGGCAGATGTCCAAATGGAAGTAGAAACAGTTCTCATGGGAAAGGTGGCCTTTGCCCCGGGCCTTGGAGGGTGGGGAGGACGTGCTTAGGCAGAGCTGGGAAAGGGGCATTGCAGGCTGCGTGGCAAGTCAACCAGAGACAGGGCTGGGCCCGGAAGCCCAGGCCTCCTCAGCTCATGGGGTCTCAGCCACGTCCTGCAGAGGAGAGGAAGGGCCTAGGGACCTGAAGTACAGGGGTCCCCAAAAGCAGGCCAGCCTGCTTTGTGTACCATTCTTGGGAAAACGGTCCAGGTGACTGTGGAGCCATAAACCAGATTTATTTTTTTGTTTGTTTGTTTTGCTTTGTTTTGTTTTAGGCAAGGTAATCCTTGGTTGACCTCACAGATTGCAAGGACCTTGTCAGTTTACATTCCTTGATGTTTTTTTTTCTTTCTTTTTTTTATGCCTACAGCACCTGGTCTTCCTAGGTGGTCTCCCATCCAAGGGATAACGGGGCCCCACCCTGCTTAGCTTCTGAGATCAGAAGGGATCCAGCTCGTTCAGGGTGGCATGGCCGTAGACACAAACCAGGCTTTTGCACAGGGTGTAGGGGAGGTGGGAGGTAAGCGGCAGCCCTGGGGGGTCTCATGCCAGCTGGGCAGCCAGACCCCAGGGAGATACGAGGAGCCTTCTCATCAGAGCAGCTGGAGAGATGAGTTCCTTTCACTGAGGAGGCTCCGCCCCCTCTGTACTTCTCAGAAACTCTGAGTTCTCAGCCCACGACAGCTAGAGTGGGAAGGCAGAAGGCCTGAGGGCATGAGTGAAGCCCATCACTTTAGATGATTGACACATCTAAGTGTACCCGCCCCCCCCCCCCCCGCACTCCCCACATGGCAGGATGCCCCCTCTCCTAGCAGGGACCAGAGGAGGCTGCTGATGAGCAGCGAGCCTGTCAGGCCCAGCCCCACAGGGCACCCACAGATCTGAGCCTGACCGGGGGAGGGGGCTGTGGGAGATATGGGGGGTGGTGCTGCTCAGGGGCAGCCTGGAGTGAGCCTTGGCTTGGAGTGGGAGGCTCCAGGGCTGGGAACCCGGCTCCGCCCCTTACTGATGCTCAGCCACAATGCTCCTCTCCTTCAGGTATCTTCTCTAAGCACCTAATCCATTCAATCAGCATTTCTTTACAAATGGCCAATAACCACATGGAAGCGTGCTCCGCCTCACGAGTAATCAGGGACACGCAACACTTCTGCAACGTACTTCCAGAAAAGACGAACTAAACGATAAAGATGCACAAAATGCATTTTTATTATTAGATTCGGCGAGCATGAAACTATTCTGCCAGTTGCCATAAGTTTCCATATGCTCACTCTCAGTTTCTATATTGATGGCAGACCGGTAGCCAAAAGTTTGCAAAATGACAGTGCCACAGACACCTCCTTTGAGTAACCCTAGGCTAGACCCGACCCTCAAACTAACTCTCAAGGCTAGTCACAGCCAGAAAAAGATGCCCAACCACCTCACTCTGCCTTCTCCCGGGAGTCACCTGTCTGCCCTCTGTAGGCCTACAGTCTTCAACGAATCCTCTTTCCCATGTCTACAGGGTCCACCTTTGTGAGGGCTGGAGTTGGGGGATTTTCTGAAATATTTTTTAAAGCACTGCTACTGGGAAAATCACGAAGAGGCTTGCTGAGGGAAGTACTGTTTTCTCACAGTCAGGTTCCTGCTTGAGAAGTCAGCAACTCTCGGTTCTGGTGTGAAATCCATCCCAAACTAGCTAGCAGACAAATGACGTTTCTCTGGGTGTCACTTTCCCTCGCTGCGAAGCGGACACAAGGGTTCGGGACCCTGTGCTGTCATTGCTGTGGTTCCAGTGATCTAGAACATGCATCCTGCCCCATCGCTCCAGCTGTCAATGGCCAGGACAGACATCGCGGTGAGATCCCCCGGGAAAGGATTCCCAGGTTAACCAGTCACGTGGCTGAGAGGTCTGATTATTAAACGTGATGGCTGCTGTCCCTTCCCAGGTGGATCCTGGCACCACCTCAATGCCACACTTGCTACCTTGAGTTGGGTTTGCATGTTCCCAAAGGTGATCTATTCATTCTTCAACATTCGAACGTGCGATCGGGTCACAGTCTTAGAAAGAGAAACACGTCTGGAGAAGCAATACAGCCTCCCACCTAGAGGGACTTAAGTCGCAGATGTGACAGGGCGTCACTGTGAGGGCCCGAGCAAGCCCTTCCCCTCTCTGGGCCTCGGTTTCCACATCTACAATGAGGGTGATTAAACTAGGTGTTCTCTAAAGGAACTTGCAAAGCTTGCAAATCAACAAATTTACAAATTATTGCTAGACTTTCGTTACAATGCAAACATCTATAAAAGATCGATGTCGCTTCTGGGCCAGACCATCAGGAGCAGGGGCCCAGGGTGACCTCCTCTGGCCTGGCCACATTTTCCTCTCACTTTCCCACGTAAAGCCACGTGAAGGCAGAGGCCAGGGATCAAACTGCGCACTCTGTCTTGATTAACCCATGCCATCCTCAGAGCAACTCAAGGAGGTCAGGACTATAATATTCTGAGCTCAACCTTACAAAATGAACTGTGTCCCAGAGAACCGAAGTAGCTCGCCCAGGGTCTTGCAGCCAGAACGCAGCAGACACAATTCTAACCAGGCAGTCCAGCTTCGGTCAATTTCTATTGAGCTCCTACTATGTGCATGTATTAGAAGACCCTGCACAGAATCAATATTTGTGATCGCCTGTGATGGTATTTATGTTATGTGAAAAAAAAAAAAATCCATTTCCCCTTTTCCTGAGCAGCCAAGGGAAATAAATGCAGGACCATTTGAATTTCCTTTGTTCAGATTCTATACACCTGCCAAAGAAAGCATTAGCAAATTGTGCAAGGCAATGTATTTCTTTGTACAAATACCTCCTGTTATCCCTGAATGACTGGTTCCAGTGCTCAATTTGAGAGCACTATCCTCCTTAAGAAAAGAAAAAGCTTTTGAGTGAAATTCTACTTTCTCTTCACAAAAAGCCTCCCAGGAAGACCAGCCAAAGGGCCAGGGGTTGGGGGAGAGCCGATGTCCTAGTCTCATAGCAAACCTCAGGATAACGAGGACCTGCAGACCTTTGGCGGCCCTTCCTGCAAAACGACCCCCCAGCATGGGGTTAAGACCTAGACCGCGTGGCTTCAACTCCGGGCTCTGCCACTTCTCATTGGCTCTGTGACTTGGGCCTGTAAAACCTAATCTCTCTGTGCTTCAGTTTCTTCATCCCTAAAGCACAGACAACAGTAAAGGCTCGTGAGGCTTATGTAAATCCATACCATACATGTAAAGGCATTGTAACCCTGCCTCATGGAGAGCAAGGCTACATACACATCAGCCGTCACCATCAGCATCTCAGGTCGACTCACCAAGCCCACTATTGGGAAATGAAGAACTCAAGGGTTTTGGTGTGGGACTCCACCTCCTCATAAACATGCTTCCTTCTAAGAACAACATGATCGCTTTCCCTGAACACTTTCATCGGCCTCTTCCTTCCATCACCCAATTGTCTCCATCCCTGGGTTCCCATCCCTTCTCCTTCGCTCATGGTCCCAGCCCCCATGACTGTCTGACCCCTCCTCGTTACACCCAGCCTGGACTGCCCCCAACTGTGGGGCAGGCAGCCTCCCTGAGAAGGGAGTCTGAGGTTTTCCTCTGCTTCTCTGCCCACCCCTTCCCTTCTCCCTAGGCCTGCCTGGGTTTCCTCTTCCTGTCTTCCCCAAGGAGAGCTGACCCAGGGCTGGGACCAGATCATACCAGCTGACCACAGGGGACGAGGTTGCTGAGAAGACAGGCTGGTGCGGCTCGCTGGCCACAGCCCATCTGGAAGTCTGTCCACAGAGCGCAGCCTCCAGCAGCCCTGGAGGGGCTGGCCTCTCTTCCCTGACACCTGCCAGGACGCTGCAGAGGCCTGACTGGGGTTTGATTTCTGCACTTTGTCCTGACCTGACCTGGAAGCAGATCTCCCAGCAATCCCTCTCCCACCGCCCCTTGGGGCCTCGTATGTGGTAGTGAGCCAGGCACTCCAGGCTGCAGGCCCTGAATTAGCTCAGAGGCCTCACTCTCCCTGCGGCTTCGGCCTCCAAGTCTCTAACTGAAACCAGAGACCATGGGACTGTGCAGTGAGGTGGGACGAGGCCCAGGCCTGGGTCAGGGGCCTGCGGCCTCCTCCCTGGTGGCCTTGCTTACAGGCCCAGCCTAAGGCGCCCAGCCTGGGTCCCCCAGCACAAGCCACAACCAACCTCCCCTGCTAAAGGCCAAGTCTTACATTCCTAAATATAACTTTTCTTACTGTTGAAAAGCAATATAGACCCTTATATAAACGTGGTACTCCTGTAACCCAGGGTTTGCTGTGTCTAACAGTGTGCTTCTGGCCTCGCATAATGGAGATACCATACGCGAGCTGCAGCCATGCCCCCGCCCCCAACCAGGAGCATCGGCTGTTTACACGTGAGCCAGGAGAGTCTCAGAAAACCTCAAACCAAGCCCGCCCATGGGGTTCAGACACACAGGCCTATGAGATAAATGGGTGTAGGGCCACATCATGAGTACTATTATATGCCAATTGCCTAGGCTATGGTGCCCAGTTATTTGGTCAAACACTCATCCAGATGTTGCTGTGAAGGTATTTTTTTAGATAGGATTAACACCGAAGTCAGTAGATTTTGAGTGAAGCAGATTACTCTTTGCTGGGTGGGCCTCAGCCAATCAGTCGAAGGCCTTGAGAACAAAGACTGAGGTTATCCCAAAGCAGAATGAATTTGGCCTCAAGACTGCCACACGGAGGCTCTGTCTGAGTTTCCAGCTTGCCTGGCTGGCCCTGTAGATCTCAGATTCAAGACTACAACATCAGTCTACGGCCATGCTACCCTGAACAAGCCCGATCCCATCTGATCTCAGAAGCTAAGCAGGGTCGGGGCTGGTTAGTGCTTGGATAGGAGACCACTTAGGAAGAACAAGTACTATAGGTGTAAAAAAAATAAAAATAAAAGCAAATAAAAAATAAGGGCTTGTAAGCTGACAAGATCCTTGCAATCTGTGAGGTCAATTGAGGTTTGCCTCACCTAAAACATAAAAAATAATAAATAAATAAATAAATAAATAAATAATAGATAAAAGTGAATCTTTTAAAAAAAAAAAAACAAAGAAAAGAAAAGACTACAGCATCAACTCATATCTGAACTTCCGGTCTACCTTCTTTTTTATGGATTTTGAACTTGACAGCCCCCGCCACTGCGTGAGCCAATTCCTTAAACTATTAAACTAAATCTCTCTCTATAGATACATGTCCTACTGATCTTGTTTCTCTGGAGAACCCTGACTAACAGAGGGGAAACAGAAACGGCAGGACTGCTCTGAGCCCCTCGGGGGAGTCACAGCGAGCCAGGGGCTAGAGGGAAGGAGCGGCCGCACGGGTCCCCAGTGGCCGTATCGCCTCTCTGGAGGCTGGTGGCCGTGCTTCTCCCTTCTCCGTTGCAGGAACTGTCCCATTAAACTGACCCAGTAGCGCCTTGCTGTGGTGCTTCTCGCAGAGGAAAACCAGGAGAGAGGAGACTCTCCCCGCACCCCCCATTCCCCAGCCAACTGCAGGGACTTAGGTGCGCTGGCACCAGCATGGTCTCTGCTCCCCGGGCGAGGGCGAGTGGGGTCTGGAAGAGGAGAGGTCAGAGGCGGTGGATGCTGGCGCAGCCAGCTCCAAGCAGCGAGGTCTTGGCTGGGGAGGTGGAGGAGGGTCTGGCCACAGCTTCCCCGCAGCAGGGGTGGTTGCACCCTGCTCCATGGTCAAGGACTGGGAGAATCCACGTGTGGGTCTGTGCAAGCCCAAGAGAAGACACAAGAGTGCGATCAAGGGGCCAGCGGAAGCCGGGCCTCTGCTGGGAGGCGACCATGAGAACATGAGTCACTGCATCGCATAACCGCCTGGGAGGTCGCAGAGCCTCCCCTGGGATGCGGAATAGCGTGCTTACATCAATGTGAATTAACTCTCAGAGGAGAGCTGTCCTCACAGGGGAAGAAGATATACAGATGGGGAGGTCGCGGAGAAAACAGCCCTCAAGGAGCTGGGACACAACTCTTCTCCTCTCCAGAGGTCAGGGCTCGCTGACCGGAAGGGCCCGCAACCCGCTTCAGGCCTTCCTCGGAGCCTTCAAGGGTTCAATGTCTCCTTGCTTCTGGCTTTTTTATGGCCTTCAACGCTGTTGATAATTTTTGTATATCTTGGGCAAGTGGGAGGGGGTGAGTCAGGAGATGCAGGGTTTCAGTTCTCATAACCTCCCTGTCCCTTAATTTGTACTTTTTAGGGCTTAATGTTGCTCCAGGAACAGCAGCTGAGGCCATCAAAGGAAGGATATCCAAGTGGAAGGAAGTAGGTTCCGCCCCATGTCACTGACAGGCTGGCTCAGGCTGACGGAGCAAAGCGGAGCTACCACCCACCGAGGAGGGCGAGCAGAGCGTCTGCCCCAGGGGCCATCAGCCCCGGGCAGGGAGGCCAGACCCCTGGGAACCTGAACTTCTCCAACCTCTTCTAGGACCAATACCACACCGTCACCTTCACCTAGCCCGGCCAAGCTCTGCTCCTCCTCCTCGGCCTCGACGGGGTGGAACACTCTTCTAGGTGTTACGTAAGGCCACCCAGTTACAGCGACGACCCCTTTTCCCACTTGACAGGTGAGAAGGACCAGACGGTGAAGCTTTTTTTTATAAGGGCTGACACTGGCGAGTCACACAGCAGGACTGGAAACCTCCTCCCAGTCCAGGCTCAGGGACAAGGCTCAGAGGACACATTCTCCAGGCCTCTGGCTTCATACCACACTCGTACACCCAGTCCTGCCAGCCGTGGGGAGAGAAGTCTGATGTAGAAGTGGCTTCCTCTGGCTCTCTCCTGGGTCCTCCCATGTCCCAAGGGAACTCCATTAGAAAAGGCCACCTCCCTGCCTTGCCAATCTGGCACCAGCGGCCGCGGCCTTGGCCTTGGCCGCACATTTGCTCGCATTCCCGGGTTCAGTCGGAGGCTCCCCAAGCTGCCCAGCCACTAGCCCTGACTTTACCCAGCGAAGTGCTGAAACCAGGCCCTGCCAGCCTCACAGATCACTCGCCTTTTATTAACCTGTGTCTCAGGCTCCTACCTTCTGGGAGTCCCACAAGTCGCCCCACGGCAGAGGCAGCCTGGTCCAGAAGAGGAGAAAAAGATAGATGTCCTTGGCTCATCTCACTCTGCAGGCAGAAGGGGACGGGGAAAAGGCCAGGTGGCCTTCCTGGGCTTGCACCAGGCCTCACTGGGCCTCAGTTTCTTACCTATATATAAAGTGAGAATGTGAATTGAGGGACTGTTAGGTCCCTCCCTGCTCTGATGTCCTCTGGGGAGCAGCATTAAGACCAGAATGCAGGCCACTATCACCTCTCATCAACCGGGCCTCCTGACGGGTCTCCTGCCCCTGGGTAAGTCCCAGCCGAGCCATTCTCCGCCCTATTCTTTCTACAATGCCAAAGTGACCATGTCGTCCCCATGACTGATTCCTCCCATGGCTGCCTTACCTGGCCCACAAGCCCCTTGGCCAGGGCTCTGCATACATCCCAGTGCTCCCTGTCCATCCGTGATCAGCTCCACACCCACAAACTCCCTGCAGGTCCCCGAGCCTGTCTGGTCTGGCTCACCTCTGGGAGGCCTTCCCTCCACCTTGAATGCCCCTCCACTGACCTCCACACCTTCACCTTCACCTAGCCCGGCCAAGTTCTGCTCATCGTCCTCGGCCTCGATGGGGTGGTATTGGAGACCCCGTACTCACTCGCCCTCACAGCCCTTGCCTGTTCACTAGTCTGTCTCCCCTGCCACCCTGCAGCCTGCACTTAGTCGGTGCTCAATAAACGCATGTTTAATCCATACTAAGGACTGTCTTTCCCCTTGCAGCTCAGTGCTCAGTCGGAGTTCAGGAAAGGCAGACGGGAGTAGAAACATCCAGAATCTGCCCCGCATTCCAGGGACTTCTCAAATCCCTCTGTCCCTGAGCACTCCAAGCCTCTTGCCCTGAGACACCTGCAGTCATCCATTCATTCACTCACTCAGCCGACCCTTGTTACGAACCTACTCTACTCTCAGCACATGGCCGTGCTTTGCGCAGGGTCTTGCGCATGGTGGGTCTTCCGTGTTTGCTGACTTTGAACTAGAAGGACAGAAATGACGGCAATGGCATTTCCTCACATTGCTAGGAACCGGTTGTCTGCACCTGCTCTCAGTCCCAACCATGGCCCTCCATGGTGGCTGTTATTTTGTTTTACAGTTAAGGGAACTGGGGAACGATGGAGGGAGTAGGAGAGGCATCGCGTGGGCCAGGGCGGACACGGGAGCAGGGGTCGAGGCCCGTGGCTGCGACACCTTCCCGGGGGAGGGACAGAGGCCCGGTTTCTGCCAGCCCGGCCCACGACGCCTGCTCCTAGGAGGGACAGGGAGACAGCTGTGAAACCGCAGACATGACAACCTGGAGCCAGGCCCAAGTGCCACTCGGCCCTTGGAGTCTGTTCCCGAAAACACAAGCCCTGCAGCTGTTCTCCAGGCACAAGGCTCGAGGCTCCTTCGTGAGCAGGTAGAAGCTCTGCCAGAGCGGACTTAATCCCCATTAATCAAACGTGATGACTTGTTTTCCTTCAGAGACGAGTAACAACAGAACTCATCGTAACTCATACTTGGACCCGGCTTCCCTGAACCAGGATTTTGGAGGAGAAGCGAAGAGGGAGAGAGAGAGAAAGGAAAGCAAAAAAAAAAAGAGAGGGATCAAAGTAAAATCCCGTAGAACCCACAGAACAAAATAAAAATAAAAAATGAGCAAAATCAATGACCGTTCTTCCAATGATGCTATAAAACTGTTCCGAAGTGGCACTGCAAAAGTGTACTCTGTGTCTTTGGCCAAGCCACCCTGAATGCGCCCAATCCCGTCTGATCTCGGAAGTAAGCAGGGTCAGGCCTGGTTAGTACTTGGATAGGAGACCGCCTGGGAAAACTGGGTGCCATAGGCTTAAAAAAAGAAGAAGAAAAGAAGAAGAAGAAGAAGAAGAAGAAGAAGAAGAAGAAGAAGAAGAAGAAGAAGAAGAAGCAGCAGCAGCAGCAGCAGCAGCAGCAGCAATGGTGTACTCTGCTATCTGAGAGTAAATTGGTGTGACCACAGCTAAAATAGGGAGATAGCCCCATAAACCCAGGGGACAAGACATCACCTGGCCATTAGCTCAAGTGAGAGGGTAAGAGACCCCAAGCAACCTCATCTGCTACAGTGCCAGGTCTGAGCAGTCTCAGCCACAGATGAGAGCCGGGGTCAGCGCGGTGGCCCTGCGAGGCAGGACAGACCCCACTCTGGACTGAGATGTCATCTTATCTCTTGCCTGGGCTGCTGTACTAGCCACTTTGCTCTCTCCTGAACTCCAGACTTGACATCTTCAGCCCACAACCACTCTGCTGCTCGAGCGAGCCTTCTAGAACATAGTTCCGGCCCTGTCCCTTCCTTGCTCAGAGACACATGCAACCCAACCCAAGTTTCTCTAAGAAACTCAGCCCTCCAGAGTCGCCTCCTTTCATGGCTACCTACAATGACCCGACCGCCCCAGCCAGCAGAGGTACAGCAAGTCTGGGCTCTCCTCAACAGCTCTGGTTCCCAGACATGGGGATGGAGCACCGTCCATTTTCTTGGTCATCTTTTACTCTGAATTCTACTCCTGTTTGATTCCCGCCCCCTTCTATGTTGGTCAGGATTCCTGGGGTAGTAAGCAACTAGCTCGGGGATCCGCGGAGATTTACTGGAGCGCCCCCTGTCTGGGGCAGAGGCGAAACAGGTTTCACCTGAGCCTGGAAGGCCACCTGGACCTCTCTTCCCCTCTCTTTCTAGTTTCCCTCCAGACTGTGGCGGCTCTTTCCCTCAGCTCAGCTTTCCCGCCACAGCAGCCTGCTGCCAATCAAATCACATGTTTGGAGTAGAGCATGCCCTCTCAAGAGGACAAGAGTGTCCCCGAGGAAGCAAAACGTGGGTCTTGGGGAGCATAACAATATTGGATGGATATTACACATGTTTGTGGCCCTCCAAAGAACCACAGAACATACAGTAAGTACATCTACAGTATCGAAATTTCATGGGAGGTGAGGGGAAGGAAATAGGAAAAGATCTAAAAAGGCTCCCTAAGGAGGGAGGAGGTGATAATGAAAACACACTGAGAAACGCTGGAGTAGGAGATGGAGCATTCCTCAGAAGGACAGGACCATTCTGGACAAAACCGAGACGTGTTCGGCAACCCTTCCTGCCTCCTGCAGCTGCCGACCCTTCCCCGAACTTCTGTCCACATACGGCACACCTAGTCTTCATTCCCTGGGCACCATAAAAAGATAGGGGACTTGTTATGAAGGTGAGGAGAGTCGAGACTCTCACAGGCCCCTTGCTAATGCTCACTGACCAGCCAAACCTCAGGGAAGCTCTCCGGCCAGCCCCTCCTCAGACCTGGCATCTGGGCGCCCTGTAGTCTATTTTTTTTTCAAGTTCCAGGGACAGCCCCCAACCCAGACCCAAGCCCTCCCACCCTTTCTCCATCTTGAATGCCAAGCTAAATCTAGAAGTTTTCCCGTCCTTACAGAGCAAACCACCCACCTCCCTCCTAGACCACCCTGAGTTCATCTTTCATCATCACAATGGCCACGAGGCATTTTCAAAAATAAGTAGGCTCCCATCAGTCCTGGAGTCTGCTCACAGGGACGGAAAGCTTCTAAACGCTCGTTTTTATTAGCCTGCCAGATTGCAGATGTTGGCAGGGTTTCTTCCACCACCAGCAGTCAGTCCCTCAAAGGTACCCCAGGGGTTCAAGGGTTTCGTATGCTCTTATTGTTGGCGGGGGTGGTTTTAAACCCATTCCATTTAGACGGGTCAAGTCCAGACTTCCCTGACCTTCTAGGCTCCCATAGGTCACGCTCTCCGGGGGGAATATGAGGCGTCGCCTGCTGCGATTTGGAAAGGAAGGGTCCCCAGGAGAGACTGGTAAAGCAGGACAGAGAAAGGAACGGGGTCCCTAACAGTGAGATGCAGGTGAAGCGCTGGCCCCTTGGCCCCCACAGGGTCCCCGGGCTGTTGAGACACCCAGAGTTTTTCTACCTCCAGCCGCTGGCTAAGCTCACCTTCGGGAGTTGGGCCCGGGGTACCTGGGGAGCCTAGTTGTCCAAGGACAGTCTTCTCAAGGGTGTGCCAGGTGCTTGGAGCAAGGGAATTGATTTGGAAGCACAAGGAAGGCCCCTCCCAGTCACCTACGTGTCTGCACCTTAGACCCTCCTGGAAGCCTAGCAAATCGACCTTCCTCCTAGCCTGTCCCCACACCCTGGCCCAACACCGTCCCCTCCCTAGCCAGGCCGCCAGCTGAGCCGGCCTGCACTCGCCCGGCTCCTGCTTCTGCCCACCCTGACTCCCCCACATGGAGTAAAGGGCCCCCCTTCTCCCTCTGTTTAAATCCTGTGGTGCTTCCCCGACCCCCAAGTGCCCCCCCAGCTGCCCCCCATGCCTTGTACTTCCTCTCACCTCCCGATGCAGTTACTTATGCCCAGATCTCCATATCCCTTCACGCAGGTTGACCTTGAGGTCAGAGCCTCTGCTCTCTGCTTAACATTGAGAGGCTGAGCACGGAGATGCTCCAAGACCATATGCTGAAGAGAAGGTGGGACCTCGTTCCGACCCATTAACTCTCTCTCTGAATCTACCCACTGTCAGAGTCCTGCAGAGTGGTCGCCTCCTGCCAGGAGCCCTGTCTGACCAAGACCATCTGACCAGGTGTGGACTATTCCTTAACTAGCCGTATTCTGTTTCAGCATTGGGAAGGGGTTCCACTCTGTCACCTTCAAATGAATGGGAAGATCCAGTCAACTCTTGCTCAGCTTTTCCCACAGATTCCCCTACACCACCTGGGCTAGGCTCTGTGCAATAGAGGAGGGGGAGGGGGAGGGGTGGGGAGAAAGAAAAAGAGACAGCAGAGCCCCGGGTTCTGCCCAAGCTGACTGGAGACCCGCCTCATCCAACGGCTCCTTAGAGAATAGTCCACACCAGAGAAAAGCCAGCGGCTCAGGCCTGTGAGATTTCAGGGGAGGGTGACATGGGAGCAATCCGGAGATGCTGCCTGGAGGAGGGGGTGGAGGAGAGGAGGACTTGAGGGACAGAAGAGTGTCCCTGGTAGGGTGACCAGAGTGAACACAGTGTCTGAGTTTCTTGAACTTGGGCTGAGTCCTCCAGGACCTGTGCCGGGCTTGTCTGCACCCCCCAGGAAAAGCTCCGCCCCCACTAATCACATTCCTCAAATGCTTTCCCCTCAGGTCCTGAGACGTTGGAATTGCTGCTAAAGCTTTTAACCTCCCTGCACCAGGCCCACCTGCCGGAACAGGTCTGGAGGCTGCTTCAATGGCTCCTGGCAAACAGGCCTCACCTCCGTGAGCCCTGACCCAGCTGGACCTTTCCCCACCGGAGACCTGCTCGCTCAGTCCTGTGTGACTTTAGGGCCCCTGGGCGATTTATGGAAGCAAACTAAAGCCTGGGCCCAGCCTAACCCTGCATGCGGCCTGGCTTGCTGCATTGGTTGTCCTCGGTGTTTCGGAGTTTGTTTTTTTAATTTTAGCGCTTTATTTCAAATTTATAGGAAAGTTGGAAGAATGAATCAAAGTTTACCCGTATACCCATTGCCCACATTTGCCGATTGCTTACAGGTTGATCCAACTGCCTTCTCTCTCTCATTCTCTCTCTCTCTCGCTCTCTCTCTCTCTTTCTCTCTCTCGCTCTCTCTCTCATATATATAAAATGCATGTGTGTGGCTGTATTTCTGAACCATTTTAAAATGCTAGAAACACAATGTCCCTTTAGCCCTGAATGCTATTTCCTAAGAACAGGAACGTTCTCTTACCCACCCACAGTGCAAGTTACCAAATCGGGAAGTTGAACATTGATCCAGTAGTACTATTATTTACTCTGCATCCAAAGGTCCCAACAGGCACTGGCGTCTGGTAAAACTCCCCAGACGATTGGAATACTCCTGCAGGCTGGGAAGCCTGGCAGGGTGAGACCTGCCGGCCACAACCACTGCCCAGGCCCGCTCCTGCCCAGACCCCCTCCTGCCCAGACCCCCTCCTTCCTTCCTCAGTTCCCACCTTCCCACCCCCGGCGGCTGCAGCCCAGGCCAAGGCGGCGGCAGTAAGAGCAGTAAGAGCCGTCAGCCCTTGCTCTGCAGGCTGCAGGCAGCGTGGGTCCTTCGCTGCCAGGGAAGAAACGCTGCCCAGCGCCCGCTATAAATAACCTGGAGGGGGCGGGCTGCGGGGCGGTGTCCCCGCCTTCCGGGTGGCGGTGGGGTGGGGGCGGGGGAGGCGGCGAAGCGAGGGAGAATGCCCCGAGCCCAGGGCCTCACCTAGGCCTCCGCACCTGGTGGGGAGGGCCGGCCGCGGAGGTGCACCCCCGTCCCTCGTCGCTGAGGGCATGGGGGCTCCCGCGGGGGCCCCTCGCCTCCTCCACTCTCCACATGCCCTCCTCTGCCTGCTCTGCCTCTTCCCTCGGCTGCTCAAAGTAAGTGTGGGCAGTGGGGGTGGGGTCGCAGGGGGGTCCCCGGAGCGAAAGCTCTGTGCTGACCGGACTGCGGGATCATGGCATCTCAGGGCACAGTTCCTGGGCCCGGCTGCACTCGGCCTGTTATGAGTTGGGTGGAAGGAGTCTCTGGGCTTCATGGCCAGGTTGGGGTCCGGGATCCCCATGTGGATGGATAGGATGGAGGTCTGCCTGGAGGGGGTGGTGAAGGAGGCAGGAAATCCCAACGGCGCTGGAACAGGACAGGGAGGCCTTGTGGGTGATGAGCCGGTTTGGCTGTGCTGCGTCCCCTTCCCGACCATTCTGTCCCTTCCCCACGCGGATCCCCCCCCCCATCTCCTCTTGCGGGAGCCTCAAGTCCCTTCCTCACCCCACCCACCTCTGGCCCTTCCCCGAACAGACCACCAGAGAGCTGCCCCATCTCCTGTGGCCCCCTCTGAAACCACGCAGCCCCCAGGACAAAGTGAGCAATGGGGGCAGAGAGTCCCCCCAGAGAGCCGGACTCCCCAACCACCTCTCAAAGCTGTGGGTGCCCTTCGGCCAGTCAGGGTCTGCAGGTGGGAGCTGGGGGTGTGGGGGTGGAGAGGGGCCGTAAAGAAGGAGCTGAAGAAGTGGGTGAGGCCAGGAGGGCGTGACTCCCCGAAAACAGATTCTCAGACGCAGGAGGAGCCCCCTCCTAATCCACGCCCCTTTTACAGATAAGGAAACTGAGGCTCAAAGAAGGCGGGCAACCCGTCCCAGGCCACACGTTTCGTGAAGAGCCACATTAAAGGGATGCGGAGGGCAAAGAGAGACCTAGAGGTCACACGCCGTGGGGCCCAGAGTCAGGCTGAAAGTCAGGAGGCCTGGTCCTGTCCAGACGCCGCCACAGACCAGCCTTGGGGACTATTTCCTGGGCCTCCACGTCCCCATATGTACACAGGGGACTCATTCACTCAGCACTCAGTCAACAGATTAGTGAGCATCCGCCGAGTGTGGCAAAGCGGCTTGGCTGACAGACCTGATTCAAACCCCTGCTTTGGGGCTTAGTGTGCGACTTTGGACACGTGACTCGCATTTCCCGAGCCTCAGTTTCCTCGTCGGTAAAATCGGAATGAGATCGATGCGGAATAGTTGGGAAGGTGGAGGTAGAACTCTGAGCGCCGTGCCCGGCACAGAGCAAGCACTCAGCAGGCGCAGCCACAGTCCTCATTCGGCATAAAGTCAGCAAGAGCCCTGCCCGCCCAGGGGGTCTGGGCAGGTAGAGGAGAGGCATGAGCACTACGCCGAGACGCAGTCCGTGCCCATGGGCTGACGGCCTCTCCACCTGCCAGGCCCTTGCAATGCCATTGGAGGCTGCGTTTGGGGCGGGTGGGGGTGTGGAGCGGGTCCACTACCACCCCGCTCCCTACGACTCCCATGTCCTGTCCTTTGAGATCTCTGTGCCCCCTCCCACTTGTCCTTGAGATAGGTGCCTTCTGAGGAAGCCAGTGTTGGGGCCTGGGGTGCCACTCAGCCCTCCCCTCTGGGGGGCACAATGCTGGGTGACTAAGCTGGTTAGGTGGGGAAGGTTCTAGTTGCTGCTCCAGAGCCAGGACAGGTGGAGGGGTCTTTAGGAGGGTACCCTGGGTTCTGAGAGTGTCAGAGCCAGAACCTAAGAGGCAACAGTCCCCAAGCCCTGTCCCCCAAACCCGCTAGAAAACCCCAGCCAGAGACTAGCGACTAGGTCCTTGCCCAGACTCACTCAGGGTGTAACCCGCTGGAGAGGAACTAAACCGTGGTCTCTCTGGCCCCCAAACGCAGGCTCCCTTGCCCTGAGCCTTCGTAGTAGCGGAGTTTATTTCTGGGTCCTCATCCAGCATTCGGAGATTTCTGCTTGCTGAGGAGGGGCCTGGCTTTCTGTCCTCTCTCCTTCCACCAGTATGGAGAGGACACGGGGTGAAAACGCCCCCCTGTCCCTGCCTCCCGCCCTCTGGAGGTGGGAGCCTAGAAGGGGATACTGGAGAAAAGAAACTGTCGGGGAAGAACTGCGTGCGCATTTACAAGCGCTGGTCGCTGGAACTATGAGCAAGTGTGTGCGAGTACGAGAGCTTCTGACAGGAGGGAGGTGTGATGGGCAGGATGGCCCGGGCAGAGATGGGGGGTCCTGGAGGAAAGCAAGGAGCAGGGATGTCCCCGGATCCCCAACCCTGAGACGAGATGGCATGATGCTGCAGGGGGGCACAGTGCGTCCAGGTAGGATCTGATTTTTATCCCTAGGGCAGGGAGCTCACTAAGCAGAGGAGGGGCCTGATCTAATTTGCCATTGGGAAAGTTTCAGCAGGTGTCTGAGTGGGGGTGGGGGGGCGCCCTGGCAAGGTGCTCTCAGGTTGCCCCCTGAGGCTTTTGAGAAGCTCTTTTGAGAAGCAGGGCTATAATCATTCCGCCGAGGTGGTGCACCCAGCAGCGCGGTACCCCACGCTTTACTAAAACACCCGAAGGTGGGATGGTTATTTACAGCCAGAAACAGAGGTTGAGTGAGGCTGAGGATAATGGCTGCCGGGTCCGAAGCCCTGGATTCTGTGAAGACCCCAGGCGTCTACCAGCGCATCTTGGCTGAGTCCAGGCCCTCAGTCCTTTGGGGAGCAAGATGCTTCCCCTCTTCGGGGTCTCAGGACAGTACTCTGGCCTCCTTCCCCAGGTCCCGACTTCTGTGGAAACTATTTGTTCTGAGAAAGCTCAACCACAGAGAGAACTCCCCACAGAGGCCCAGGCTCCAGGAGCCTGGCCCCTCCCTAACCTGCATAGCCTGCCCCAAGGCCAAGGTCATGGGGGGGCGCAGGGCAGAGAACATTCTCAAGGGCCATTTGCCAGAAGCTAATTCATCTAATGACTTCCCCCAAAATTCCACTATTTTTCTAACCTGATCAGCTAATTTTCCTCTCTGTTGTTGCCATTTTGTTGATGTTTAAAATTTTTTGAAAAAACAATTTGTCTGAGGGCACTGCGTACTTAATTTTGTATTCCTAGTAAGTCTTAAATATGAGCACTTTACGAATTATAGAACTATTCTGTGTCCTCTTAGCTATCATTTTCGACTTTATCTAATTTTACCCATTCTTAGGAATCTTCAGCCTGTTTGTCTGAAGTCAATTTGTTCGAAATTAGAATTTTTTTAAGAAGTCATTTTGAATCTACCAGAGGGAATGACAGATTATTCAATAAGCTTATTTTGTTGATTCTATTTAGCAGCTACACAGGGCTGGCCATGTACTCTGCGCTGTTCTCGGCACTGACATCCATTATCTATTTTAAGCTTCGCAACAACCCCAGGAGATGCGAATGAAACCATCGTGTTATCCCCATTTTACAGATGGGGAGTGGAGGTGAGGTCAGGGCCAGGATTCCAACCAGGCAGCCAGCCTGACTCCAGATTCCCTTCGCGTAACAACAAAAAAATTAATGTCAAGCTACTTCTAGGACACTCGGACGTCAAGACAATTCAGAAAAGGGTGACTTTTAGGCAAACTGGGCATTAGATGAATTGTTATTAAATAATTAAGGAGATAAGTTCGGGCCTAGGTGTCCTGTTATAAGGCCTTCTGCCGGCCAGCTCCCTCACCCTTTATTGGGCCAAGGTATGCCCTCCCTCCCTCCTTCCCCCTGCTCCCCCCACCCCTCCCCTCCTCAGACACCCGTGTGCAGGACCCAGGGCTTGGCTTAAGTAAGGGGAGAGGGGCAGAGGAGAGTGGGGAGCCACAGGCTTTCAGAGATGACAGGGCACGTAATGAGGAGGCCTGGAAGTGTCTCCAGGTGAGTCGGAGGCTGACTGAGGACTGAAAGGGAGAGTGGGCCATCTTAGAAAAAGGGGCCGTGAGAACAGACCTCGGAGACGGGAAGGTCCACCGGAAGCTGCTGAGGGCTCTCAGAGTCCGACACCTTGTAAGTTAGAAACAAGTATCTGAAATTTCCCCTTCCAGGAAGCCTGCCCAGACACTCCAGAAAGTATTCCCTGCTTCCTTCATATGATGTCTAACCCCTCACGCTCTGCCTCAGTCCAGTGCTGCCCGTTGCCTCCCCTTGTCTGCTCGCCCTCCTCCACCCCTCCCCAACCTCACCCCACCCCCACCCCCACCCCATCTCCTGCTCCAGGCTGGATGAAACCAGTGAATGGAAGAAAACCTGGGAGGATGCGTCTGCCTCCCAAAGGAGTCCTCTCTGACCTTGGGCAGCAGGGAGGAGGTGGGAGGGGCTGACTCCATTCCCCTCTGGTTCCTGGCAGCCTGGCTTCTGGACTTGTGGTCCCGTAAATCTCCCAGGCTTAAAGCAGGGGCTAAGTTTAGACGAAGTTTTGTCACCAGTCCAGGAGGGAGCATTAGGCTGGGCCAGACCCCCTGGCTCCAGGGAGGGGGCACCTTTGGGGCCTGCCTGGCCCCCGGGGCACAGGTTCTGCCTTGGACAGGGCCCAAGGGAGGAAGAGCAGCTGGCATCTTGGCTCTGACCTGCTGCCCCCCTCCCCCTGCCACGGCCTCTCCCCCACCCTCTGCCGAGGTAAAGGCTTCCGGTTCCGGGCACACAGAGAGTGGAACCAGGACCTGGGCTGGCCGCAAAGTGAAAATTGAGAAAGAAGGAAATCTGACAAGCACAGAAAGCCCAGAACCGTGGTCTTATCTGTCCACGCATCCATCCGGTCAGCCAACAAACATTTATGGGCCACCTGCTGTGTGCCAGGCTCCGGACTAGGAACTGGGGACACAGATGTGAACCAGCAGCGAGTAGTCTCGGGGGGCTGGGGCGGGGGCGTGGGAGCAGCTTCCCGCCCCTGGGACAGAAGCCCGAGGTGCCCCTTGCAGAAGAGAGAATGGTAGGACCTGTAGGGGATTCGGAGGCTACAGAACCCGAACTTCTCGTCTCCCTTGCACCAGGCCCTGGCTGGCCGGCCGGCCGGCCACCACCACTCCTGCGTGGCCGCTCTCTGCCTGCCTACGCACGGCGCACTGTGCCGAGAGCACCCTCTAACGCGAGCTGGCTCCCAAGCCCCATGGCCCTGCTCGGGGCCGGGGGCCTCCCAGCATTCGTGGGCCACAGGCGTTCAGTTCCTCGCCTGTGTGTACCTGGCCAAGGCGTAAACTCTCAGACTTTCTGCCCAGTCCTGCGTCTGCCCCTTACCCACCTGTAGCTTTGGGAGGTGACTGCCTCTCTGGGCCTGTCGCCTCGTCTGTAAAACAGGGTTATTCAGAGGTTATTGTGAGGACTGACTGAACTGCGGTTAAACCATTTAGAGCATGTCCGGCCATCGTTAGTGCCACCTTCACATCGAACGGACCTCGCCTTCCCGCCTGTCTCCCTCCGCCCTCTTCATGGGGTCCCCAAACCAGAGGCCTGATGCTTTGCGAGGAGGCCCTGTGCTGTCCTGAGCCCCAGGCTTTGCTTGCCCAGCTCCTGCCCCCGGACTCCCTCTCTGCTCTTTCCAGCCCTCGCCCTGCCCCTGGACCAAGCCCTTCCATCCTTTCGGACCAGCTGGGCCTCCGCGGAGCCTTCGGTTCCTCCCCTCCGTGTTCACTGAGTGAAGCTGAATGGCGAGACCAGCGAGGGGGGTGCAGGCTGCGTCTCCAGGGGCCCCGTGTCCAGGGGAGGGTGCTGGGGCCTGGCCCACACTGGCTGTAGAGTCGGGGGAAGAAAAGCACAGGGTTTCTAGGAAAATTTCTGGAGAAGAAGGGCTTGAGCTGGGCCATGGGGCTCCCTACATGGGGCTCGAACCCCCATGTCTGAGCTCTCTAACTAGCTCTCCTAAAGTCCTTGACAAGGGTCATCATTTAACACGTGCCTCCTACGTGCCATACAGTAATCGTTTAATGCACACCAAAACCCTGTGGGGTTCATGGGGTTCCCATATTACAGAGGAGGAAACCAAGGCTCAGAGAAGTTAAGTAACTTGGCCAAGGCCATGCCAAGAAGCAGCATCCCCAGAGCCCTGAACAGGGGGTATTTGCCATCTCCCCATCCATCCTGAGAGCTCGTCACCTAAGCCTTGGGGTGCAGTGATTCACGGCTGTGCCCCCGCTCTCCCTGGCCCACCGAGGGCTTCCTGAGGGCAGCGGCCTCTTCCTCCTGCCGCTCCTCACTCACACACCTCCACCAGTGACTCCACCGAAAATAGTCACTACAAGGTACGCTGTGGGTTTGGACTGAGCCAGGTTCACCCAACCGGCCCCTCAGAGAGGTCGAGTGTCTCCGGCGGCGCCAGCTCACTGGACCAGCGCAGAGGTTACAGGCGACGCGGCCAGATGTGAGCTGTGCACAAACCACTCCTCCTCCTCCTCCCACGTTTCGCCCTAACCACACGCGTCAGTCGAGCCCAGCAACCTGCGCCCGGCACTTTGCTCGCCGAGGAGACCCGACCACAGCCTCTGACCACTGCATCTGATGCAAGGACAGCCCCGCGATGGCTGAGTCAGGACGGGTGCCCTGGCCCCACTCGTGGATTCAGGTGTTCAGACACCTTCAGTCCCAAACGGGAAGCGCCTGGGTTGACAGCACCGTGGCGTGGTAGCTGGGGCTGTAAGAGAGGAACTTCCATCTCGGACACAGAGTACGGGTGGCCTGGGGGTCCACAGTGGACACGACTCGCCTCTGGGCTGAGCATGGCCTCTGCCACGCCCCCCAGACTGGAGACTCACCAGGAGCTCGGTCCCCCCAGGAAAGGCATTACTGGCTGCTTCTCCAGCAAGGGGAGGGGAATTGGGACATGCAGATGAGCCAGACCTGGGGCGCACACTCGCCCCAGACCCAGCCGAGGGTGGAGCCTCCGCATTCTTAAAAAATTCCAACGCAGAGGAAAGGAGAAGTTGCCCGCTGGTGAAACCGTGGCTTCTGACATCCTAGAATCAGGAGGAGCACAAAAGTCAATCAATCCCTACCCCCCCCCCCGTGCGCGCGCGCGCGCGCGCACACACACACACACACACACACACACACACTGGGCACAAAGTGGGAAAAGCGGTGGTCTTGGGAGGAACGGGGGACAAGCGTTAGACCTCGAGAGCACACTGCTCTCATCCGGCCCCTCGGCCTTCGCACACGCCCTTCCTGGCACCGCCCTTATCCGCTGGGCAGACCGCTGCCCAGCCCTCAGCGCCCACATCAGTGCCGCCTCCGCCATGACACGCCCCCCCATTCCTCCTCAGCACCCTGGAGACGCTGTACCAAGTCGCTACAAGGAACCCGCCCATCCTTCACACCAGAAGGTGGTTCCAGGTGCAGAGAGAGCCACATCCTCCTTGTCCCTCTGTGCCCTGCACCCCCTCTCATGACCTTTTCAGGAGATGGGCCCCTGGAAGGTTTTAATCTTCTGGATGGGATTGCCATTGTTGCAACAAACGCACCTGTTCCCTGGTGAGTGCTCGCACGGGCACAGTGGTCCTTCCTTTTTCCCTGCTCATCCATCTGGTTGTCCCCAAAGTACCACCTCTTCCAGGAAGCCTCCCTTGTCTTCCCAAGTCCAGGTTAGGTGTCTCTCTCATGTGTGAACCTAACACCCATTGTAACCGCCTGTTTATCTGTGTGACAGGGAAACGATGTGAAATCACCCACTCTCCTCTGATCCCTCTGTACCATCTAAGTCTGGGGGATCCCTTTCTAGCCTGGGACTGCTCGAGTATACCCACTGGGTCCCCCAGCCAGGGCAAGATCCACAGTAGGCATTTGGCAAACATTTACTGGATGAATGAACTGCTGTGGACCCCCACCTGGCTTTGCTGCCAGGAGGACATGCTGGGGCACAGGGGTCCCTCCCATCCTGAGGAGGAGCCTTTGGAGGCTGAGGGGTGGACAGAGCAGAGTCCTGCCTCGTGGTCGAGCGGCACGACGACCTCTGAGCCTTTTGCAGAGTTCCAGGCCTGGCTGGGCTGCTCTTCTGCCGTGTGGCCTTGGGCATGTCCCCCCTCAGTTTCCCCCTCTGTTCAATAGAGATAAGAGAAGTAAGGGGTGAGTGACGGAACGGGGCAGGGGGACAGGCATGTGCTGTCCGTGGCTAGCCATGGCCTGACCTCTGACCCTGTGCCTCCTATTTCCTAGGCAGCCGGGCCAAGCCAGGCACCCAGAGACCAGGCCCCATGGGCACAGCTGGAACAGTACTGCCATACGGTCACTGTCCTCACCAACCTCTCAGGTATGCGAGCCCCCTACCAGCACCCTGCAGCAGACCCCAGGGGAGGAGGGTGGGCCTCCCCGCCTATAGGAGGAAGAGCCTCGCCTGGGCCACCCCAAGTTTGGTGGGGCGGCGGACAATGATGAGCTTCCAGGCCTGGCTCTTGTTGCTGTCTTTGGGCAGGCCCTGTCCCCCACTGGGGTTCGGGCTCTTCCAGATGATGCAGGGCTTGGCTGGGACTCGTCTTCCTGCTCCCAGCTCCTTGCATCTGCACCCAAAGGAGGCTGCTTGGGCTGCATTCGGAAGCCCGAGGAGGGAACACCCCTCTGCTCTCAGACTCCAGCAAGACCCGCGCCAGGTGTGAAATACATTCTCTGGTTGCCGTGGCTACAAGTGTCACCTTCTAGTAAGGACCTTCGAAGCAGCAGCCGGACCCCTGAGCTCTGACCCCCGAGAGTTTTTCCAGCGGCTGATTCGGAGCGAGGGTCAGACCACTGCAGAGCTCAGAACAGCCCCGGGTCCTCATGGGGTCAGGAGGGATGTCCCCAGCCCCCGCCCAGTGTCCCGGCCTTCCCAGGGCACCATCCGCAAAAGCTGCAGGGTGCCCCTGGGCCCTGGAGCAGTTCACAGGGCCCGAGGAGACAAGGGTGCTGGTCAGCACTGGGAGCAGCACCAGCCCAGCCTGAGTCGGGCACCGAACAGGAAAGTCGGGGGATCAAAAACATGGTGACGGAAGGAGATTCGACTTTGGGCGGTGAACGCACCGTGCACTATACAGATAGGATTGTACACTTGAAAGCTGTATAATTTTATTAACCAATGTCACTCCAACAAATTTAATTTAAAAAAAAAAAAAACATAAAATAAAAAGGGAAGGGAAGGGAAGCCTCGTTGCCTGCTCTCCTTACAGTGGACGGGTCCAGGACTCAGGTGTTGGGGTCAGACAGACCCGAGTCTGGATTTGAGCTCCTCCGCCCATCAGCTTTGTGACCCTGGACAAGTCACCTCACCCATCCACATAAGTTTGCTAGGGCTGCCATAGAATACCGCAGACTGGGGAGTTTAAACGACAGAATTTTTTTCTCAGGACTCTGGGGGCTGGGAGTCCAAGATCGAAAGGTCGGCAGAGCTGGCTCCTCGCGAGGCCTCTCTGCTCGGCTCGCGGGCGGCTGTCTCCCTCTGCGTCTTCACCTGGTCTTCCCTCTGCGCATGTCTGTGTCCTAATCTGCTTCTCAAAAAGAGCCGTCACCTCGGATTGAGGGTCATCCGTGTGACGTAATTTCAACTTAATTACCTATCTCCAGGTGAGGTCACCTTCTGAGGTAGTGGGGGTTAGGACTTCAGCATAGGTGTTTTGAAGGACACATGATACTTTCTGAGCCTCAGTTTCTTCAACTGTTAGGACTGAGTTGAAATCAACCCCAGAGGCTCGCAGAGAAGGCTGAATGAGAGACTGTGGAGATGCCCAGCGTGGTCACATCGAGTGGCCATCAGGCAGGAAATGGAGGCCTCCGGTATCAGGAGGGCCCCAAACCTCCCCTCACCGGCCTCAGAGGCAACGCTGGTTCATCAGCAGACCCGCCCCCTCTCCCTCCAACGGTGGCTCAGACCGTCACCTTCCCTGTGAGCCCTGGAGAATGACGGCCCAGCCTCCCCTCCTCTGAGTCTGCCGGGGAGGATCTCAACTTCTCCAAGCACCAGGCGTCCCCTGCTTAACTTGTAATATAATTCATCTATGTACAAACAGGATGTGTTTTATACACACTGGCGCACACACACACATACACGCACATACATATATATATGTGTAAACTTTGGAAAAAATAATTTTAAAAACCAAAGAAAAAGACAATAAGTACTCCTTACCTCACAACCAAGGAATTTTTATAATACTTATGTCTCCCAGGTTATTGATCCATAGATCCTCATGTTTTCATATTTTTGTTCTTTTATAAAACTGGAACAATCCTGTGTCCGCAGTTTTGTAACCAGATTTTCCTCTTAAAACTCAGAATGAGCATTTCCTCATGCCGTTAAACATTCATCTACCATATGAAGCTGCCTAGAAGCCTTCGTTAACCATGACCCTGTGGACGTGTGGATGGCGAGGGTGCCCTTGGACTCGGTTGCTCAGGTCCCGGCATGGTAGTGACCCCCTTTTCAGTGCTCACCAGCTGAGAAGATGCATACCGACTAACACAAAAGTTTGAAAACGAGTAAAATGAAGC
The DNA here is from genome assembly GCF_014176215.1 of Rousettus aegyptiacus. Taxonomy (NCBI): domain Eukaryota; kingdom Metazoa; phylum Chordata; class Mammalia; order Chiroptera; family Pteropodidae; genus Rousettus; species Rousettus aegyptiacus. The sequence goes on along the minus strand of NW_023416288.1, from coordinate 37,594,847 downwards.
AATCTGTTGTTTAGACAGTTATGTGATAAAACTGAAAAACTAAGCGCAAGGAAATGATACACACTGTATTGAAGAGAATGTTCCCTCTGGGGAAGGAGTATAGAGACAAATACATGAGTGTCGGTGATGATCTAGCTTTGGATTGGGAGACAGAGTCATATTTATACTGCTATTTACAAACTTCCATGAAAGAAAAGATAAGAATCAAATAAAGTTAGGCCAATGATGACAAGGGGTCATGAATCTAAGGCTATGATCAATTAAACTGTATGCCCCTGAGGTCCAAATAAAGGAAAAACGCACGTAATTACCGTATACTTCAAGCAGGCTTTAAATGGATTTCTGCTTTACTCACCACAGAGGCATCTAATGGGGCATGTATTGTAAGGCATATTGTTCATTTGGTCCTTAGGCAATATAAAGGTCCAATACATTCAAAGATCTCTTGAAATAACACCTCAATCCAACACACACACACACACACACACACACACACACACACCAGGGCTGATCAAATGGGAAGAAAGCCGTGGCCCCGGAGCCAAGGCTGCCTCCCAGGCATTTGTGCTTTTACTAGTGACTCTCTGAGCACAGGCCTGGAGCGTTCTGTCAGGTGCTGAGGCAGGTTGGTGGACTCCGCCCTCGGGGAGTCACAGGCTGGCAGAGGAGACAGCAGAAAAAGCAACAGCCTTGGTGTGACATAGACCAGCCCCCAGCAGATGGAGGCACCAAGGATGGCCACCTGACTCGGACACAGACAGGACATAGGAGGTGGGAGCTAAGCGGCCCGTGGAAGGAAGAAAGGGCGTTGGCTGGGCTGACGGGAGTGGAGAGTAGTAAGGACATTCCTGGCAGAGGGCGCGGCTCGTGCAAAGGTGCGGAGGTCCAGACGGTTCCAGGAAATGACACGTCGTTCGCAAGGGCATCTCAAGTTGAGCAGGAGAGAGAGGACGGGAGATAGATGATCGTGAAGAATATTCTTTGCAGGGATGAGAGCTGGGCTCCGTCCTCAGGGGCGTGGGGAGCTGCTCTTAGAAGGAGTGGGGTCCGTGGGTCTGTGATCAGGCCCTGACTGGCCAGTTAAGGTGCAGAATGGCTTTTGGCTCTGCCGCTGAAATGGTCAGTTCCCAGAGGAACCTTTATTACATGTGCTTTCCCAGTTAAAAGCAATCCAGCCGCATGCGAGACAAGACCTTGGGCCCCTGGCCGTTGGGCCCTCACCACCCCCTGAGAGAGCTGCTTCCCCGCATGGTGGCTCTGGTGACGAGCAAGTTAATAACTTAGCTCGACTTCCCCCTTTCCCTCTGTGCTGTGATCGGTGAGTGGCAGGCTCTCCTTCGTGCGTGAAGGACACTATCTCCCAGTGAAGATCTGGGCTGACCCTGCCAGCTACACTCTAGCCTCTGTGCGACCCTGTGGGGCAGGGCTCAGTCTGGGACTGGGGACGAGACTCTCCTTAAGGGTGGGGTTGGGACTCAGGTCTGAGGCTGTGGTTGGGACTCAGCCTTTCCTTCCCTGCTCCTGGCACTGGTTATTATGAACACCAAGAGATCTTTGCCTGTGCATCTGCCCGGAACTGAGCCAAGGGTTCTAACTGTCCATTCAGGAGGCAGAGGACAGACCTGGCTGGCTGGCCTGCACCTTGCACCTGCCAGTCAGCTGGCCCTGGAGAGAGCGCAGGGCTGAGCCCTGGTCCCAGCGCTCTGGCTCTGTCTGGGCAGTGACAGCAGCATTAACGTGGAGGCTGCTGAGACTGGGCACATGAAGGCAGGACGTGGTGCTGGCTCAGGGTGGGCTCTGCCTTCTCCGGCAGCTTTGTTCCTAGTGAAGGCTGGCAAGGGGGGAGGGAGGGAGGGTTAGTTCTGCTGACGCTTCCAGCCCAGCAGGGGTTCCAGCTCCCCCTGCCCTCTAAGGATAAAACATAATGGGGTGTGTGCACCCGTACACACACACTCACACACTCACACAGGGACATCCTCTTCATCATTTGCATCTCAAAGCTCAGAACCAGAGGCTCTCAGGGCTGGGAAGGGCCTCAGAGAACATTTCACTGATGGAGAAACAGCCCAGAAGAGAGGGTAGGAACTGGGGTAAGACAAACAGGACCAGCAGCCAGCCTGAGTTGGGGTGTCCCCTGCCCCAGGCCCTGTCTCCTGAGCCCAGATTCCCACACACAGCAGGCAGGAGCAGCAGGCCCACCGTGGACAATGAAGCCACAACAAATTATGAAGCAGGCAATTCCACAGAAAGGTGTTTAGCACCTCCACCGGCACAGGCCTGTGCACAGGCAGGTGGCCCTGCCCAAGCCAGGAGGAAGAAAGACTTCGTGCTCTCAGGAGCCCAGGGCGATAAGACCCGGGTGTTTGAAGTCCTCCAGATCATTTCGGACGACTTCTCTACCCAGGAACTCTTCTCTCCAGACGCTCCTCACCAGGGCTGGTTCCCCTCGGAGATCTCTCTCCAACCCCCGCCCCACAGCCTGGTCCGGGTTTCCGCCCATTCAGGCCACTTGATCTCACTAGACGTTTCCGTGGCCTGTTTCCCTCGAAACCCCTTCAATCCACTTCTTTCCCAAAGGCCACGGTGGGGCTTCCCTGGACTCTCCGTCCCCATTGCCGGCCCCCTCCAGTGTCCACCGTCAGGGAAAAACCAGGCGCAAAGCCGCAGACTCTGGCTCTGTGTCAGGGAAGCTGCGTGCGCTCCTCGGGCGGGCGGGCGGGCGTGCTTCGCTTCGCTACCCCTGCAGTTGGGTGTCTGGGACCCTGGGACGCGGCATCCCGCCTCCCCCGTTTCACGCCCTCTGCCGCCGTCGCCTTCCCCTGCACCGCGCGGGAGCCGGAGCGGGCGGGCTCGGGCCGGGCCGGGCCGGGGGCTGGGGGGGCCGCCCGGCCCCGCCCCCTGACGCCGCCATTGGCCGCGATCGCGCGGGCGGCCCCGCCGCGCGGTGCGCTCGCGGCTTCTCCGCGCGAGGGTCCGGAGTTGGCGGCCGCGGGCGCGTGGGCGCAGCACCTGCAGGCTGCCCGGCAGCGCGGGCCGGGCGCGCGGGGCCAGGGCCTCGCCCCCTGCGGGCGCTCGCCCTCGCACCTGGCCCCTCGCGGCCACGCGGGCGCGCGCTCACGCTCCCTCTGGCTGCGAGGCTGCGGGGCGCGATGGACGCGGCGCTGCTCCACGGCCTGCTGGAGGCCAACTGCAGCCTGGCGCTGGCCGAAGGGCTGCTCTCTGACGGCTGGGCGCCGGCCCTGGACCCCGAGGGTAGGCAGGGGCCGCGCGGACCCGGGCGGCGCCGCCGCCTTCCCTGGCGCGCTGGGTGCGCCCGGCGCCCGCGGTTCCGAGCGCTCGGCGCCCTGCGCGCACGGCGTCCCGCGGCCCCTGCACGCCCTCTGAGTGCCGCTCCTCTCCCTCCTGTCGCCAGGTCCCTACTCCTACTGCAACGTGACCTTGGACCAGATCGGGACGTGCTGGCCCCGGAGCGCGGCCGGAGCCCTGGTGGAGAGGCCATGCCCCGAGTACTTCAACGGCGTCAAGTACAACAGCAGCAGTGAGTGCCCGGGACCCTCCGCCGCGGGCTTTGAGCCCGCCTCCTGGAAGGGCGGTTTAGGGCGTGGGGAGGGCCCCGGACTCAGCGTCGGAGAGGTTCTGAGGGCCGCGCCGCCGTCCGACCGCCGGCGTGAGGACCCCTCGTAATGCCGGGGCGCACCCTCTGCCCCTACTCACTGCGGCTTCAGAATTCAGGAAGGCAGTGATTTGCCCACGACCCCCGTGACCTGTGCTGTGAGGACCCAGAAGGGGAGTAGGAAATGCTCCCTCCTTTTGAGGGCACACCTCTCTTCTGCACTGTGTGCCCTGGGTGCCTGAAGTTCCCTGTTAGGGCTTATCTTTGTTTAGCCAGTGCCAGCCCGCCCTCCCACCCCCAAGGTACAGGGGACGCTTATGCTGGGTTCCCAACCCCCGGCGCCACTGCGATGATCGATGATCGGGCTCTTGACTGTGGGAAAGGAGGAGGGCAGGAGGCAGGAAAGATGGAGTGAGCGCTTGTGCCGGGGAGCCGCGCAGTGCGCAGATGCTTCTGGGCCGGAGTGTGGGGTGTCGCCTCTCTCTCCCTCCCAAGATGTCTTGGGACTGGCCCTCTGGGCTGCGAGCCAGGGGCCTTGGGCAGCATTACTCTAGCGTGGGGATAATCCATAGAGTCGGAATCAGGACCACCCCTCACCTCCCATGGTGCCCTGCTTTCTCCTGGCAAAGCACTGGCTGGCTAGACACTCTGGGGAAGATGGCAGCTGGAGCCACCTGGCATCCAGGTGGGGCTCTTCAGTGCAGCCTCTGGGAGTCAGGGGTGCCTGAGTCCATGCCCTGTGGAGGGTCTGATGAGAGCCAGGTGGGAGTGTCTTGTGAGGCTGCAGGGCAGCAGTCACTGGCCCTCCCTGAAGGGCTGCTCACACCTCCAGCCCCTGCCCACCAGCAGAGAGTCTCCTGAGAGGGAGGGTATCCAAAGCATCCTGCAAACGTGATAGCAAACTCCCTCTGAACGTCTGTGTCCGAACAGTAGCACAGCTCCCCAGTCTCCTGCTGGTGTGCCCCCTACACACACACACACACACACACACACACACACACACACACACACACGTCCAAGCTCTCAGAGCCTAAGGCCTCCACCTAGAGAGATGGTTAGAGGGCAGGATAGCAGTGCCTGCATCAGATCCTAAATGGCACTCCCCTGTCTGCACCAGTGGAGGGCCTGGTGAGCCCAGGGAGCAGCTGGGCTCCCAAGAGTCCAACAGCAGAGATGTTCCCCGTGAAAGCCGTGGTAGAGGTAGTAACGCCGCTTGGGACGATTTCTGCATTGTCTGAGGACATACTTCCTGTCTATGATTAAAACAGACCTCCCTGCTTGGAAGCGAGGTGCTGGGAGGTATGCAAGCAGAAGGAACGGCTTCCATGCTCCTTCCCCATCCCGAAATTATAAAACTGTATTTTTAGGATCCTGTGAGCTGTGTGGTGGGGGGCAGTGGAGCTCAGGGTCCCTGATTCGGACTGCCAGAGACTCAGGACTGAGCAAAGTGATGAGGCATCTCAGCCCTCACCTGTGGACCTAAGCGAGCTCTGCTCTGGCTCCTACCCCAGCCTGGGCTGGGCCTTATTTTCCCCAACCAGCCTGGAGCTCCCTGAGGGCAGGGCCTGGGTCTCTTCTGAGCACAGTATTTATTCAATCAGTTTATTAAACGCCTACGAGCCGGTCACTGCCCTGGCACCGAGGCTCTCGCTCACGACCGCAGCAGACGAAAGGGATTCAGAGCGATGTATGCCGTGATGGGGAAGAGAGGCTGTGGGATGAGAGAAGGGACGTGGGGACACTTCCTGAAGGAAGCGGCGCCGGGCCGCTGTGATCACATCAAACGAGAAGCCGAAAAAGATCAAGGCGCCACCGGGGTTAGCGGCCAGGTTGGCGACCGTAGCATCCCAGGTCTCCGATGAACAGTTTTCTTCATTTGGATCAAAGTGCTGCCCGCACTGTAACTGCTGGTGACCGGGGGTGGGGGTGGGGGGGGAGAGCGTAGGGGACAGGAACATTGCCATTAGCCAGTGCGCCAGCTAATGGCAATGGAAACGCCGTGACCGCATTTCTTCCTCCTCGGCCTCCTGGCTGCGGCTTCCTCCTGCTACGTTTGCCTTTTCAGTGGGGTCCTTTCTTTAGAAAGGACACAGGAAGGAAGACGGCTCCTATGAGAATGCCTGGGGAAAGAGGAAGAAGGGTCTCGCCTCCCCTTCATGCCCAGTTTTGTGATGCGACAGCCAGTCCCCCTCCCCCTGAGGCTTCATTAACTCGTGGTCATTGGCCGGGTGGGGTAACAGCTTAGACATTAGTCCCCGCAGACTGTCATCCACTCAGCTGAGCATAGGGAATCTTCCTTAAAGCTCCAAGTGGGGGGTCGTTTGCCACGTGCCAGCGGCCTCCGAGAGACCTCTGCACACGTGATCCCACTCATCCCTACCTTCCTAAGGCCCCTGAGATATGTGCTGCTTTTATGCCCATGTTGCAGATGAGAAAACTGAGGCTCAGAGACACGATCTAATTTTTCGAGGTCATGGTCAGCTCCCGTGCACCGGTACGGGCAGGGGACTCCACGGCCCTCACTTTTAACCGTGGATGGGACTTCCTCCATGAGAGACAGTTTGTCAAGAGAGCCGAGAGGTACAGAAAAACACTCCTGCTTCCACCCTACAGGATCCAGGAAGGCTTAGCCCTTTGAGCTGGGCTTCTGGGGACAGACGGGAGTTTGGCAGGTTAAAGTCTACTAGGTACAGGGGAGGAGATGGGACCGTGCTTTGTGCCTCGGGACTGGTGAGTGTCGTATGGAGCGCAGGTTTCAGGAGAAAGAAACAGACGAGACAGCTGAGTGGATGCTGGTCAGATGGAGTGGGCACTGCAGGGGACCTCACTGGGGTGTGGGAGTCGAGGAGTCCCGGGGGGGCGGGGCTTGTGAGCAGAGGAGCTCAGCTTTGGGGCACAGAGTCTCTGGAGGCAAGAGGAGGGTCAGGAGGCTACCTCAGCTCGCCCAGGTGAAGTGGAGCCTGCAGGGGGTCAGAAGAGGGTTGGATAAAATTGACGGACTGGGGCGGGGCGGGGATGGGGGTCAGGGAGGACTCCAGGTGTACAGGAAGATGCTGGACACAGTTGGGGAGGTGCCGACTCTGAGGAGCTGGAGGGACATCTGAGTGGAGATGTCTAGAGCTCAGTTGGCGGGATGGAAAAAGCCCAGGAGAGCACTGAGGGCTGGACACAGAGCATTCGAGAACTCCCAGATGTGTGGTTAGCCAACAGTTACATGTAGCAAGTTGGGGAGACCAGGTCAGAGTCTCCATTATTCTCAACCAGGGACGATCGCCAAATGCAGCAATGACCAGAGGAAGGGAGGGGACTCATCCATGGCCACGTATGCTACTCCGTAGCAGCACCAAGTCAAGCATCCGTGTGTCCAAGTCCCCTGCGGGGTCCTCGCTGCCATCTATGCCGCTGTTTCAGTGGCCCGGGATCCACGTGCCTGTACCTCCGTTTCACCTGTGTTAACACATTAAGCTTTACACTCACCCAACGACAGAGACGTAGTAGTATCCTTGTATTACGCATGGGGAAAATAAGGCGCAGAGAAGCTAAGTGACTTTCCCAAAGTCACACAGCCAGTAGCCGAACAAGGATTCTAACCCAGGCTCTGCTGCCTCTCAGAAAGCAGCTCCGCTGGGTGAAACAGAGCGATTTGCCGAAAAAATATATCAGGGAGCTTGTAGAATCACCGGCTGGGCTAGAGAACCAGACTGGGGGCCTCTAGCCAAGCACTCAGGGCAGAGCTGGCCCGGTGAGGCAACCCCCACTTTCCGTGAATGGACAGTGCTACCAGCCCGTGCCACCCCTATCCTGGGGTCTTCAGCTTCCCGCAGTGGTCCCTAGGAGACCTTCTCCCCATCTCTATTTTGTGGGCCCTCAACTCACCAATTCTCTCAAGGGAAATGCATGTAATAGGGTGAGCAGAATGTGTGGAGCTCGGACCACACACTCCAGTTCTGGCTACAAGGCACCCTGGAAGGCGAGGACCCGGCATTTCAGCTTAATGGCAGAAGGTGGCCTCTGCCTCCCCTCCAGGGTTCCCCAAGCCTGTATGGAAAGCAGGTTCGAATCCTGGGCCGCCCAAAACTATCATAATGCTCATACACAGCCCACCCCAGGGCAAGTGCCATCCCCTTCCCGGGCCTCGGTCCGTCTGTCGGGAGACGGGCAGTGGATTGGCCCGGCGGCGGTTTGGCCGGAGCGGGGACTGGGTTCCGTTGTCCTCCTCCCGCCCGCCGCTCCGCTCCAGCCTCTGAGCCCTCTCCGTGCGTTCCCGCCTCTCTCTGCCTCCCTGCCTCTGCGTCGCTTCCGTTTCTCTCCGGGTGTGGTTCTGTCTCTGTCTCTGGGCATGTTTTCTCGCCGTCTCTATGTGTCTGTCTCACTCAGTTTCTCCCTTTTTTTTTTTTTAATCTGCGCTGTTCTCCCCCTCCTTCCCTCCTTCCCTCCTTCCCTCCTTCCCATCTTCCCTCTCCAGCTCTCCTCCTCTCTCTCCCCCTCCCTCCCTCCCTTTCTCCCAAATCCTGCCTCTCCCTCCTCCCTCTCCCCTTCTATCTGCCCCACTCTGGCACCTCCTCTTGCCGGTCCCCGGGGTCCTCCCGGCTGCTGCCTCTTCCTGGACGAGGTCTGTTTTCCTCCTGCGGAATCACTAAGCCCAGCGCGGCTTCTGCCTCCCTGATCTCAGCCCCCAGCCATGTCCTGCTGGGGACAGCTGGTCCCATCTGTGCTGAGGCATCGTCCGAGATGAGGGAAGAAGGGACCCACGACTTAACCAAACCCTATAGAAAGGACAGGGTTCCCCCACTTCCCAGAACCCCATGGGTGGTGTTAAAATGCAAGGGCATAAGCTGAGTGTCTCTAGCCAGAGGGGTCTGCCCGTTGGGTCTGCCCATTTGTGCAAAAGTCTCCTCTTCAGCCCTGAGGGGGTGGGGGAGACAGGAAAGGCTAAGCCCTGTTCTCAGGGAGCCCCAGGCTGCTTACAGATCAGACTCACACAAATCAGCTGTCAGGGACTGGAAAGAGGAACTCAGTGGGCACTGGCGCATTCCTGGAAGGCTTCCTGGAAAGGGCGGGAGTGGGACTTGAAGCAGAGGGGCTGTCGCATTTTGTGGAGGATAGGCCTGGCACAGGGGTGGAGCCTCAGGGGGGGTCCCAGATAGACCCTGCGCTCTGGTTTGAGGCAGTAGAAGCTGTGAATCCAAACTCTCAGGTCTGCTTTTGCAGGCCCCAGTGAGACCTGATCACAGCCTGACCCTTGAGTTTCAAGGACCATAAGTGACAGTGGGTGTGAGAACCGTGTCCCTGCTGTGAGAGATGGCAAGTGGGAATGTGTGCCTGACGCCGGGGGTCTGGCTGAGGGGAGGAGCCAGGGAGGAAGAGCAGACTTGGCTGCCCCTCTGGCCCTGCAGACACCCAGAGTGTCCCAGCTGCAGGGCCTTCCGTGCTGGGTCCAGTCCCCTCCCCTGCTGCCTAAGGGCGGGAAATGCCCAGGAAGGGAAGGACAGTTGCCCAGGGCCCCACAGGAAAACAGAGCCGGGATGGCCTCTGCTGGCTCCAGGAGCTCTTGGCCAGTGCTGTAGCATATTCGACCTCTGCGGGCGCGCAGCCCGGGGGGCTGAGCAGTGCAAGGTTGGAGGCTCGGCGGCCCTTTTCCCACTCAGGCTCACCGCTTACTGGGTAGGCGGGTGAATCTCTTCAAAGATGCAGAAGACCTGAGCCTGCCTTCCAGGGGGGGAGAGAGAGAGAGAGAGAGAGAGAGAGAGAGAGAGAGAGAGAGAGAGAGAGAGTTATGGTGGGAGAGAGAGAGAGAGACTTCTCTTAAAGAGAACTTTTTGACATTTGCTTTTAAGCGAGATAGCACAGCCCAGGCTGTAGGGGCACCTGGAAGAGGTTGATTCCCAAAGAAAGGGAGGGAAAGTTGGGGAGACTTCGTGAAGGAAGACGTGTTGTTGAGGAAGAGAGAGCGGGAGCAGAGGTGGGGAAGAGAGGTGGGGAGAGAGAACGGGGCCCGGATCGCGGAGGCCCTGGATGCCAGACCAGGTCATGGGCCTCAGTTCTGCCGGCTTCAGAGCCCTGGCTGCTTGTCCACCGCCCCATGGTGCAGAACTGGAATACTCTGGAGGGTCCGATACCCCAAGGCCTCTGGGAGAGGCAGCCCCATTCCCCACCTCCTCAGAGACCCCCATGCCAGAGAGGACATAAGATTCTGCCAGCCAGGTGTCTTTACCCTGCATTACTGAGTCCGAGAGCTAGTTCTAATTCTGGCCAGGCCACTGACTGCTTGTCTCTCCCATGGGCGGGCTTGTCTCCTCTTTGGCAATCAGTTTCTCTTTCCTAGGTTAGGGGGTGAGCTTGATGAGTTCTTGTGTCCTTCTTCTCCTGACATTCCTCAGTTCCGCAGCAGCCTGTGCCTCAGGGGTCTCTGTTAGCCTTCTCCTCCCCACCTCCCTCCACAGGCTGGTGTCATGGCGACAAGCCCATCGAGCGTTGCCATGGATTACTGAAGGAGGGGGCCCTGTGCAGTCGAGGCTGGAGCTGGGGTAGGCACCTCCTCCCGCTTGTATCTCTTCTAGGGAGGGCAGTGATCTCACACAATGAGCTGGATCCCAGTCACACCCCTTCCCTTTTCATGGGCCCAGTGTGACCTCTGTTAAACCTCTCTGTGCCTCCCTGACTCAGTTTCCCCACCGTCTGCTGTAAATATGGACATTCACGCCAGCCACGCCAACTCGAGGATGGAAGGGCATCGTGAGTGGGAAGACCTTTGGAAATAGGGTGCTGTGGGTTTTCGGAATGGACACTTGGGGCTCCAAGAGCAGGGTCCACGGAACACTGAGGAATGGGATAGAGGCTCCCGATCCCTCAGCCCAATCTCACGAGCCCTGGGGAGGCTCTTCCCGACCTGATGACTGGGTTGGCAATGGCAGGTTCCCACTCTCTCAAGCCAGCCCTCCTTCTAGGCCAGGTCGGTTCTGGGCTTGGGTGAGCATCACCAACTGTGCCCACCTCCACCTGCACCAGGGTGTTGAGATCTGATCAAGACAGGAAGCGTGTCCCAGCGGGGCCCCAGAGCCGGCTGGCCTTAGTTGGCTGCAGCAGCATCTAAGCAATGCTGGAGTGTTAACTCGGGGGGACACCCATTGTTGGGGAAGCTCAAGGGAACCATGTTATCGGCCATGCGACTATGCCACACTTCCCCAAATGGCCTCTTAACTGGGGGTGAAAAGCAATTCGTCGTGCCCTACAGCATTATTGCCCAGGTCAGGTAGTGAGGATTTTTCCTAAAGAGGTAAAAATGGTGACCCAAGGTGAAGCTCAGAGATTTGCCAGCAAGGCCCGCAAGCCAGACAGGAAGGAGAAGGCTGGGTCTCGAGCAGTCCAACTGCAGAGGAAGACAGTAAAGGGACTGAGGCTGTGATATCTGGTCCCTCGGGTGTTTTCTGCTCTGGGGATCCAGACACAGCTGACAGAACCTTCTGGAACGCGGCGTGGCAGGGAGAGCCTCTCTCAGAAACACCGGCCCCGGGGCCTCGCATGAGAAAGCGCGTCCCAGGGCAGAGGGATCTAGTTCTGCCCCTTCATTTCTGGTGACCACAACCATGCCATTCTCCTTCTCTGGGCCGCTTCAGACCAAACGAGGGAGAAGTTGCCTCCCGGAGCTCCCAGGTTCCCAAGGCGATGCCCGCCGACTCGGTTTCCAGTGCTCTCTTCTGGGCGCGGTCGAGGCTTTCTCGCCTGGAAGCTGCCCGCAGAGCTGCTTTCGACTGGCACCCTCTCCCAGCCGGGGCCGGACCTGCGGCGCCAGCGGTCCTGGCGGTGGGACCCAGCCTGCCTGTGGCGCGTGCGTGAGACGCTAGACGTCCCCCACAGGTGCGCCGTTCCGCATTTGCGGCGCGGTTTGGTGGGCCCCGGGCGCTCGGGGTGGCCGCCGTCCTCTCGGCTCACGCGGAGGGAGGCTCGTCTCCTTGCTCAGAGTTCCCCAGTCCCCTGGATGACAACGTCACCTCGGTGGCTCCCTCCCGAGCCCCTGTGTACTCAGCTCTGTGTGGCCCTTCGGAAAGGGCCAGAGAGGCTTTGCCCGCTCGGGCCAGCTGGGAAAGCGTGACCCTCGTACAGGGGTCAGTGAGAGAACAATCCTGACCTGGCGTGACAAACGGGAGGTCAGCGGTAGAACCCTCGGGGGCTGGAGCAGCGAAAGTCCCCGGAGGATCTAGGGCTGATGCTGGGCCTCGAAGGGGGTCCTGAATTAGTGCGACCTTCTTGGGCTCTGGGCCCAGGGCAGTGGGCTGAACGCAGGGCAGGGCGAGAGGACTGGAGCCTAGGAGCTCTCCAAGGTGGGACAGACTGGGGCCTAGGAGCTCTCCAAGGTGGGCCGGCTCCGTAGGTGGGGGGGAGGGGAGAGTGGGGAGTGGGGAGGGGCCGCGTTCTGCTGTCCATGGTGCTGAAAGTTCCTGCCCCGGCCAGTGACCTCGTTCCTTCAGTAAATGCTTGCTTCTGGCCCTTGCCACCTCCCTGCCAGCACTTGCCGGCACCTTTCCACTCTCACTTCTGGTCACTGTCTAGATAGTCAATGACCACATTGCCACCCCTCCACCAGAGTCCCCTGCACTACCTGTGCCCAACCTGTCTCTTCCACTCTGTCCCACATAACTACCGCCAAAATGGTCCCTTGCGGTCCCCGTCTCCAATGGCCTGTCTCCCACGCCTTCCCAGTGAGACTGTCATAAGCAGAAATGCCAACCTAAGGAACACTTGAATGCAATGTAAGGATGTTTGGGGTTGTCACGATGGCTTGAGGTTGCCAATGGCATTTAGCAAACTGAGAAGGCGCACACGACAGGTTCTTGACCCGCCTGACATAGCAGTACCATCTTTAAGAACCAATTTGTCTTAATTTTTCTGAGAGGTGAAACAGGCTGTGAAGGAAGAGACTTAGCCAAGGTCACTTAGCCAGCCAGAGACAAAGTTACAGCTAGAAAAGAATCTCCAGTCTTGTCCCAGCCAGGCTTCTGGGCCCTCAGGTAACTGCCTGGACCAGGAACTCTTATCAAAGTGTCAGGATCTGAAAGGGGTGGGGAGACCATTGTGATGGGGGCTCTCAACAGGCCAGGGCCACGCTGGGGGCAGAGTCATGGCGCATTGCTGGGGTTAAAGCCCAGGCTTTGCAGGCCACAGACCCCTGGAAGAGAAGACCCTGGCTACATCATCAAGACCATAATGTCCCTTGCAGGCCACACCGCACACCATCAGCATTGATCTCTGGCAGGGCTACCTGTGTTGCTGTGGTAACAGGAACCCACCTCACTGCATCCATACCCTTGATGCTGGCCTGGCCACCTGTCCTCTCAGTCTTCGTATACCCATCTTCCCGTGATTCGCAGGGGAGACTCTTCCTGTCTTACTGTCTCCTGTCCAAGGCTGTGCCTGAGGGCTCCGTGTCCTCATTAGCCAGCTCCCCTGAAGAGCCGGTAACATCTGCCGTCCAGTCCCCAGTGTCTGTAGCCAGAACCTCATTCCCGGGCATGGCCGCGCCCTCAGAGGGATGCCTCCGCCTCCCACCACATCCCACATCGCAGACCTTGCTTTCCAAGGTTTCGGCAGACTTGAGTCAGTTCAGTGCAGCCCACATGTACTTGATGGCTCACTCCTGCGGCGGGGGGGGGGGGGGGGGGTCGTGGGGGGAGCGGATCTGATGGCTCCAACATGGTCTCTGCCGGCATATCTGTCCCCAGGGAGCTCAACTTGATAGTAAAGAATAGGAGATGAAGTCCATAGTGAATTATGGCAAATGCTCTAAAAGAGATTTTTGTTTTTCAAACTACAGATAGTAGCACAATAGTGGATTCTGAAGTCAATTTAGTGGTCATGACCAGCATTTGTATATAAAATAAATAGAATTCATTAGAATAGAATAGAAAGAAAAATATTATAACTGTGGTCAAGATAAATTTTGCTTTGTGAAAATGGATTCAGTCATGTGAGCAGTGTATGTGTGTGTGTGTGTGTGTGTGTGTGTGTGAGAGAGAGAGAGAGAGTGTGTGTACTGGATTGTGATATAAAATGGATGTATGCTGTGGTTCAAGGACAATAGAATGTAAAGGCCTATTTTCCAAGGATAGAGATACATAGAGGAGGTGTTTAGAAAAAAAAAAAGAATAGATTACTTAATGTCTTGGGTATTGAGGAAGCCCCGGGAGGAGGTGGCATTTGAGCTGAGGTTAAAAAAATAGGCAGGAGTTCACCAGTGAGCAGTGGGTGGAAGCGAGAAGGGTGCTTCCAGGGGTGGCTCGGCAGAGAGCCGGGTGTGTGCCCTGGCCACTAGTGCAAATGCCGTGTAGACTGGCGGAGATGGGTCGGGAAAGTTAGGCTGATGCCCAAGTGTCCAGGGCCTTGAATATCACACCAAGAAAATTGGACTTTATTCCCCGGAGCAATACAAATCTACTGATGGCTTTTAAGCAGAAGTCAACATGACCACCTGGCAGGGTAAAGGATGGGTAGAGTCAAGGGGACAAGAGAAAAGACAGGAGAGCAAGACAGAGGCTGTTCGCCAATCCAGGCAAGCAAGCGAGATGACCGAAGGGAGGGTGGAGAGATGGGCAGCAGGGGGCTCGGATTCTGGAAGAAGAAGAAGGAGACAGAATCCACGGAACTGGGTACCACAGGGGCACCGAAGTAAGGACCTGGAAAGGTCTCGATTCGCAGCATCTCTCTCTTGACCTGTTCCCATCCACAAGCCTGCCCCGTGGCCAGTACCACCACAGGATATTACACTTGGGAAATGAGTACTCAGGGAGCCCTGTCCTTAGGGAGCCCCAGACTGGTCAGAGAGACCAGACTCACACACCTGAACCACTCAGGTCAGGTCATGAGCAAGGGCTGGAAGTGTGGGGCTCAGCCTGTCAGAATTGGGGTGGCATGGAAATAAGAGAAAGGGAAGAAAGGAGGGGAGGGAGAGAGAGAGAGAGAGAGAGAGAGTGATGTCTATAAGAGGGAACAATCAAGGAGTACTTCCTGTAGGAAGAGGTTTAGCACTGAACATCAGGAAAACTGGACCACATCTATGAACATACCCCAGAAGAGAAATATTTCTACCCTTCGAACCACAGCCAGGATCGGGGTCCGTCTCACCTCACATGAGCCTGTTGAGAGGGACTCTAAACCCCCCATCAGGAAAAGATTGTTCTTTTTTCAAAAGGAGCCACCCTCCCAAAATACCATCACGTGGGGCCTTTCCGCGTCATCCCACATCTGTTTTTTAGTGCGGCAATGTCACTGACCCTGTCCATCGGATTCTCTTAACACACAACCCCGAGGAAGGAGTAAAACCCAACTGGGGAATTCGTGGTCAGGGGCGAGGAGCCAGTGTCCTCATGCTGGGGCTGGAATCGGCGTCAGACCAGTATTGGCCTGGTTGACCCCTCGCATTGTGGCCAGAGCCCAGCCAGAAGCAGCCTCGTACTGACAGGCCCTAGAGACAGGAAAAGTCCAGTAACAATCCTGAGTTTGAAAAATCTGTGAGCTCAGAGCACCGAATTAAAAACCAATTACGCTAATAGAATCTCCCCAATGTTTCTTCAGCACGTGCTCCTTAATAATTCCATCGCTTTTAACTCACTGTCAGCTCGGCGGAAGTGGGTTTTTTAAGTAACTTAATTATTTCAGAACTCGCTGCTTCCAAAAACAATCTAAGGTTTCCCCCTCTAGCTCTATGACTCTGCTCTGTGCTATTTATTTTAATTAGTATTATATTGTATATCTAACATAAGCCAAAAGAAAAATCGACAAAAACTGTCTGTTAGCCAGAGAGCAGAATTCTGCTCAGAAATCACCCCCAAACAACGGATCACTTAGAGTTTGTAATCAAGTGGGGGAGGTGAGATTCATACTAATCGTGCAATGCAGAGCAGAGGCCGCCAAACGGCTTTGGGAGTTCTCAGGCGGGAGGGTTTTCTCCCGGTCGGAGGTTGAGGGTGGGCTTCCTGGAGGGGGCGGCTTAGCAGCGAGACATGGACAGTCAAGCTAAGACTTACAGAAAGGGAAGGATGGGCATTCTTTGATCTTTGTACGTTCCTCTTTGATAAAACCTGCACTATTGTGCGGCAGACACTGAGGCTCTGAAATGTCTTTTCACACGTCGCATTCCAACCTTAGTACAGAGGCTGGTTCTCACACGGTTAGAGGCCTCGCATGGCGACGTCGCCCAGGCAGCCGTGGGTCAAGGTCAGCAGCACAGTCCGTTTACCCACAGTGGCCCTCATTTCCACGTACTCGGTAGCCTAGGGATTCACTGATACCAGGTAGGAAGTGTGGCTCTCATAGCATAAAATGATTGAGATGAGGACGGAGATTATCGGGGCATGCTGAAATCAGCCGTGAATCTTCACCCACAACCCAGGGTCCAGTTTGGAACGAAATTAAAGTGAGCATACGAACTACGAGTCGAAGATTGGTTTGGAAACGGGTTTTTTCTTGCCTTTCGGCTACCGCGTGTGATAACGCTTTTGTGCCGTTTTCATAAAAGCGACTTTCACGCGAACTTTCAGATACGCGTTGTGCTTCCTGACCTAGGGAAGCCGAGAAGTAGGGGGCTCCCCCCGGGGGGGCCAGGGAGCCGGGGTGTTCTCGAGTCGGGCAGCGGCCTGCCTCCGGCGGTTGCCATCTTTTGTAGGAAGCGCCTACCGCGAGTGCTTGGAGAACGGCACGTGGGCCTCCCGGATCAACTACTCGCAGTGCGTGCCCATTTTGGACGACAAGGTGAGCAGCCAGCCCCCACTGGCCCTGACCCTGGTCCCTGTCAGGTATCAGGGCTCAGGCCAAGCGCGGAGCCACAGGGAGGCAACACCGGTCCTGTGCCTCCCGGGCACTCTACTTTGCACCCTTTTCCCCTGCCCCATGACCTGCTCTGTGCTCAGTGCCACTGTGGTGGAGCAGAGAAGCTGGGTCCTGCTCAGACCTCGCCGGCCACCCTCGCTCTGGAACTGGATTCCATGCTGCCCTCCGTGCCGGCCACCTCCCCTGTAGAGCTAGGCCTCGTTCCTGACCCAGAGTGATACGTCCCACCTCCATGCCCCCTCCTCGCTCACACAACACAGTTCTCAGAGGGGCTGGAAATTTTCCCCCAAACTAAGTCCAGCTTCCGAAGGAAAACGTTCGTGTGCCCTGAGAAAGTGATTCTACGAAACGCGAGCCTCACAGGATCTCCAGCGAGGGCCACAGAGCAGCAGGCAGGGCAGGTCAGGAAGGACGGAAAGAGGCGCCCTCCGGCCCCTCCGAGCAGAGGCAGGCCAAAGTGGGGCGGGGGTCCGGGCTGCCTTGGCAGGAAGGCGTCCTCTGTGATGGCCTCTGCTTGAAACCGCCAGCACGTGCTGATAATGAAAGCAGCCTGGCTTTTATTCGGTTCCATTACGGGTCTTAGGTTCCCCACAGGCAGTGCAGGCCCATCATCGCTGCGCCTGGGGCAGACCGGCCCCAAGGCGCCCCCCAGGCCTCCGTGGGTCACTGCTTCTGAAGCGGGGGGTTATTAAATCCGAGGCCCAGAGATCTGAGTGAACTCACCTGCCGCCGCTCCGTCAGCTGGGGCCTGAGCCGAGACTGAACACAGTCGTGGCAACTCCCAGTCCAGAATTAAAAAGAAAATAAGATCTACCCACACCTCGGGCGTATCTCAGAATACGTTACGTCCAGATCCGCTCCAAAGCTGCATGCGGGGAGGCCTGGCCGCGGCCATCTACGCCCAGAGCCACCGGGGCCAGCAGGAGCCAGCTGCATGCGGATGACGCGTGGAGCCACTTCTGCCCCCCAGGTCAGGACGCACAGGGCGGCCGTGGCTAGAGTGCTCAGCCCGCCCTGTGTGTGTCCGTCTGTGTGTCCGTCTGTGTGTCCGGCAGAGGAAGTACGACCTGCACTACCACGTCGCCCTCATCGTCAACTACCTGGGCCACTGCGTTTCGGTGGCCGCCCTCGTGGTGGCCTTCCTGCTTTTCCTGGTCCTTCGGTGAGTCTCCCCCACCCCTGACCGCTCCCTGTCCCTCCCCTCTCCCCACCACCCCTTCCAGCCCCAGCTGACCCCTGGCCCGGGCCGCCCGCAGGAGCATTCGCTGTCTGCGGAATGTGATTCACTGGAACCTCATCACCACCTTCATCCTGAGAAACGTCATGTGGTTCCTGCTGCAGCTCATCGACCACGAAGTGCATGAAAGCAATGAGGTTACTGGGCAGCGTCTTGGTGGGCCTGGGGGGCTCCGGGCTCCGGGGGCACCCGCCCCTCTCACCCACTCCAATCGTCGTCCCCCCAGAGCAGGAGGGAGGAGGGGAGCTGCCAGGTCGGGGTCTTGGGAACGGCACGAACCCGACACCAGGCTTCGAGTTCTGCCCCACTGCCCATCCTGTGACTCCGGGGCCTTCTAAGGTCTCCTTAGACAGGAGGAGGCTGGAATTAACCTGTGCCGAGCTTCGTCTCGCTAAATCCCAATGAGAGACCCGTAGAGATTATTCGCCCGTGATGCAGACGTGGGAGCTGAGGCTCGGAGAAGTCGGGGCACGCCGCAGCGACGCCCCCACGTCTGAGCCGGCAGGGTCCCCAGCGGCCCGTCCCACACTTTCGCTGCCCGCCCTGGGCGCGAGCCCCCTGCTTTGTGCTAGGTCCGCGTCTCTAACACACCAGAGGCTAGAGGTGGTCGTCGCAGGATCAGAGACTTCTCAGTACGTTTCTCTGGGGTGGCTGGACCTGAGCAGGCGCCCGCCCAGCCTGGGTTGACCCTGAACTTGGCCCCACACTGAGTGCCGCCTCAGCGGCAACCAAGTTCAATCCAGTGTGGGGTGCCCTGCAGCCCCGTAATGGTTGGTACTGATAAGATGTCACTTACTTAACTTGAAGGGCAGGCAGGGCTGGAGGGAGGGATCTTCAGCTTCCCATTTCAGCGTGACTTTCTCGGGACAGAATACACACACAGCCACATGGGGCCAAAGTCGGGGCCGGCGCCATGGAGACAGCCGTGGAGGCCGCGGGCAGCTCAGGAGGCTTATCTGCGAGCCGGGGGACAAGCCGGCCACGAGGGCAGAGAGCCCCCGTCGCTGGGCTTCTCTGACTACCACGTCCCCCCATGTCCGCACCTCAGCGCTGAGTGTGTCCTGAGGACACACCTATGAGAAAAGAGGCCAGGCAGGGTCTGTAGAGAAGAGGTCTGGGGACCCAGGACCTGGCCCTGGGGAGGGGGTGTCCTGCTCAGAGGGACAGGGACAAATCCCTCTCTCCCGGGGAGGCCGACAGCGGCGACATTCACTCTGCTAACCCCGGACGCTGGAGGCCACCTCGCTGCCCGCCGCCTGCCTTCGCAAACCCCGCTCCGTTGCGTGTGCAACGGTTTTCTTTTAATTGAATCGCTCTGCTTTTTTCCTACATGGAATTTCATGTTCCCTCCGTAAATGGAAACCCGTCTGACTGTTATGGATTAGAGGCGAACCTCAGAAAAGCGGGCGGCCGTGAAACACACCGCAGCGTTACCCATTGGAGCCCCTGCCTGCAGAGCGCCTGCAGCCAGACTCCTTCTTTCTTGATTAAGCAAGGACAATGAGAACGCGGTGGGGGGAAGTCGCAGACTCGCTGGTACCGGCGGAGACCGGTGCCTTAACTCAGTCTGAAACGCAGAGCGGTGACAGAGGACGCGCCTTCCCGGAATGAGATTTGCGGGCGTCCGGTGCCGCGTCTCTGAGCCGCGGAGGTCGGCGGCCGTCCCGCGGCGCCCTGGCCCCTCCCGGGCAGCCGCTGACCGCCGCCCGCCCGCGCAGGTCTGGTGCCGCTGCATCACCGCCGTCTTCAACTACTTCGTGGTGACCAACTTCTTCTGGATGTTCGCGGAGGGTTGCTACCTGCACACGGCCATCGTCATGACCTACTCCACCGAGCGCCTGCGGAAGTGGCTCTTCCTCTTCATCGGATGGTGTGAGAGTCCCGGGGGGGCCGCCTGAGCCGAGCCGGGGAGGGGGCACTGCCGACAAGGTCCCCTCCTGGGGGAAGGACGGGACCACAGCCCCACCCGCCATCCCCAGGGCAGTCAGAGGGTGCAGTCGCTTCCCTCCACGCTGGCGAGGAAGAAGCAAATCGTCCCTCCAAAAGGACCTTCCGCAAACAGCCTTCCTCGTGGAATGGCAGGCCCGAGGACCTTTGTCCCTGGCTCTGAAAGATCCCTCTGTTGCCTCCTCTCTCTGACCTGCTCGGCGCACGTGGCCGGGAGTGGGGGAGGGGGAGGGCGGGGTCCAGGGACAGGGCCTTTGGGGTCATGGGCGGTCCGCAGTGGGGTGGTTGGAAGCGCGATCCCAGGCCTCTTGTGGTTCCCTCGCCCTGTGTTCTATGAGGGGGGCCCCTGTCCATCTGTCCGTCCACTGCAGCCCGTGCCTGTCCTTCTTCCAGGCATCCCCTGCCCGATCATCATCGCCTGGGCCATCGGCAAACTCTACTATGAGAATGAACAGTGAGTAGGACGTGCCATCCACGGCCCCGGGCCAGGAACGTCAGCCAGGACGGACTGGCTTTCCGTAGTCCTTAAACTTTAAAAATTCTTCCCACGCTCAGAAGTACTCACGTGGCGGGCGTCAAGTCACCTTTGTTGAGTTAGGATTTCCGGTTCCTTTGAACCCCAAATGCGTGACCCCTTCGGCCTTTGGGAAGGCCTCCCCCGCAGAGCTGGAGCACGTGGAGCTCCTGGCTTTTCACCTGGAGCACGTCCAAGGCTGTGTCAGTGAGCCCGTCACGGACCCCTGCGCCAGGGCTGTGGGCGAGGCTGGAGAGAGCAGATGGGGTTTGGGGGTGAGGGCAGGAATGGGGCACAATCGAGGAACACTAGGAAGTGCTCGTAATGATAAAAGCCGCCCAAGAATAAGAGCAGCGTCTTTTATCATTATTCAGGATGACAGTGAGCTTCCTGTCAAAGGAGGTGTCCTAGCAGAGACCGGACCCCTGGTGCTGGGAGGCAGCAGGGGACATTCCTGTCTCTGACGGTGTGCACGGGATGACCTGTGGACACGGTCAGGGTTTCCTGAAGTCCATGGTCCCTCCCCGGGGTCCAGTGGGAGTTGCTGGCAGAGCCAGACTGGGTTCTGGCCCCATGCTTCCCCCGAACCCCGCCCCCGGAGCTTCTCCACCCACCATGCTCCTCCGCTAGGAGAGAGGCGGGCTCGGCGCAGGAGAAGCCGCTTCGTGCGGCTGAGTGCCTGGCACATGGAGCAGTGGGTGCCGAGCAACGCAGAAACGGGGGGCACAGGGCGGCTGGACGCAGGGCCAGGCCAGGGCTGCCCGGCTCTCCCTTCATTCACGAGCCTCCTGCACACGCAGCCCTGGGCCCAGCAGTCTGAGTGGGGTGGGGGAGTGAGGAGGAGGAGGAGACCCACGCTGCCTCCGACTGGCTGGGCGACCAGACCCTCCACGCGGGGCCAAAGGCAGCGCAGGGGTGGGCAGGGTGGTCAGTGGGGCTGGGACCGTCCATCCACCCAGGCTTCTGCAGCCCTGGAGATCGGGTCTCAGGATGGGTCAAGCTGGAGGACCCTGGACCCGAGTCTGCAGTGGTCCCCCAGCTCCGGCCCAGCAGGCCACTCACAGCCACCCATCTTTGCAGGTGCTGGTTCGGGAAGGAGCCTGGAGACCTCGTGGACTACGTCTACCAGGGCCCCATCATCCTAGTGCTGCTGGTAGGCGGGGCCGCAGTGGGCTGGGCCCCGGGGCGACAGCGAGGACCCACCCATCGGAGATTCTGGGGAGGGACGTGGCCTGGAGAGGCCCCCTGCGCGCCCTCTGCACACACGCCTCCTGCTTCCTTGCTCTTCCCTTCCCGGCTCTCTCACGCCTTCCGTTTTCTAGTGCGTTCCCACACCTGATGCCCCCCTTGCCAGGTACGATGCCAAGACAGCCAAGCGAGGGGGCAGCTGGTGGCAAGAGAAGGGTGTGCAGGCTTCTGTTCAGCCCAGACCTACATCGCCTTCCTCCCCCCGGAGGCCCCCTCCCGGGCCCAGCTCCCCAGCCCTAGCCCACCACCCCCAGCCCGGAGCAGTGGGACCAGAAGGAAGCGTAATGAGCAATTGTTCCTGGTCCAGCTCCCCGCCCTTTGCCAAATGTATTCACATCTGAGGTATAATTGCCAACCATCTTTAATCCGCAACGAGCTTTAATTAAGGTAGAGTTTAAGTAGAGGCTGCATTCTGCAGAAATGAGCCCATTATATATCATACATAAAAAAAAAAAAAATAGCATTCAAAAAAGCCCCATAAGAAACTGCCATTTACGTAAGACTTATTTCAGGCTCGGTAATTATGTACCAGCTTCCTTAAAGGGCTACCCACTCCTATGGAAACCCAGAGAGAGCCAGCCTCCTCTCGTACACATCAGGTGCCTAACGGAGGTTCCTTTGATTTCCCTTGCAGACAATTACTGTTTATCTCTTTTAGTTCCTTACTCTTCTTTTCGTGAATTCTTCCGGGATTCATTTGACCCCTATCTTTGAACTGTCCTTGATATATGTGAACGAGAGGTGACTGAGACTTTTTACCCACTGCCTGAGATTCCACCGTCGGGGCTCTGTTTTTTTCAGAGGCAGAAGCCAGTCCCTGTCAGCAGTCGGTGGGGGGAGGGATCGTCCTTGGAGGCTCAGCTGCAATGAATCATTCACCCCCAGTGGGAATGGAAACCCCACGAGACCCGGCCCCTCCCGGCCAGCTGTTGAGGAGGACGTTCTGGAGGACAGGGCTTTGAACGAGCTTGAGGCCTGGCCAGGGAAAGCCGGCCCGGATGGGGAACCAGCAGTAGCGGGGAGCAAGCGCCCATTGCAAGGGTGTGGGGCAGCGGTGAGGAAGTGAGTGGAGAAGGGTGTGGAGGGCTCCGTGCCCAGACCCGGCCCCCAGCCTCCTCTCTGTGCGCCCTCCCTGGGGCCCCCCTCACCTTCGGGCCCAGCTCACACCCAGCTTCTTGCACGGACAGGTCCTCCGGGTTCCACGCTGAGCCCTTCCGGAAGCTCTGTCCTCGTTGCTTTCCATCCTCACGTCCCCAGTGCCCAGAAGTAGGGAGCATGCTTCCCATTTCACAGATGAAGAAACTGAGGGGTGACAGCCTGCCCAGCATCACCACTAAGAGCTAGCTCAGCCAAGACTCAGCCCTAAGGACTCCCCAGGCTGGGAGGGCCCCGTGGGGCTGGGGCGGCAGGAGGGAGCCTCACTCTTTGGGCTCCCGGCTGGTTCTACCTCCGTCCTGACTCCTTCTGCCTCCTTTCAAGCACACTGACCGCCATCCGGCCCATCTCCCCCACCCCAGGGCTTCCTCCCCTAGCCTTCTCTGTGCCTGGAATTCCTTTCCCTGCCTTCCTGCGGTTCCCGGATCACGTGCTGTTTCTCCAGAGCTTTCTGGCCCCTTGGGAAAGATGCAAGGTTCTCCCCGCTCCAAGCCACAAGCCAAGTCCACATCTCATTGCTGGCGTCCAGCTCAGAGCCCAGCACATGGCAGTGAGTGAGTGAGTGAATGAATGAAGGAATGAATGAGTAAAGCCAGAAGCAAGGCCGGACGAGATTAGGGTGCAGTAGCCAGGGCTGACCTGAAGAGCTGGGGTTTAGCTGGGGGAAAGGCGGAGTTCAAGGGTGGAGAGTGGGCTGGTGGTCAGAGCCTCCCTGGAAGAGGGAAGGAGGTGCCTGTGGGGGGAGGGGGTGAGGTGGGACGGCGTCACTAATGGCCTGCCTTGTGTGAGGAGAGGGGACCGGCCTCAGTACTGGAACGGCCCCGTAGCCCGGAGGCACTCATCAACTGCTCATTGACTAGATGAATGGGTGGGTGGACACATGTATGTTACCCATTAAATAAATGGGTGAGCGGGTAGATTGATGAATACTTGGAGGCATGGACGGACAGACGGACAGGTGGGTGGATGGAAGTGTGGACAGGTGGCTGGGTAGGCGAGTAGGTGGATAAGAGTGGGTGGATAATTGAATGAGTTGATTAGTAGGTTGATAGATAATGGGTAAGATTTAATGCAGGGAAACGTGGCAGAAATGAGAACATATCTTGATTCCAACCGCTTCTATTTCCAGAGAAGTCAGAAAGAATCAGAAAAGGTCAGCTATTTTGTCTCTCTGGTACAAGAAAATCAGGACTGACCTATGTGTTAAGGTGACCTCACGGTGGAAGGGAATATACCAGAAACCCAGGAGCCAGGAATGAGCTGGACCTTAAGAGGAAGCAGGGCACAGCAGACCACGGGCAGCCCTGGCCGGAGGCTTCGCAGCCCGCTCGACGCGGGGTGTCCCGGGCGTGAGCCGCAGGCGTGAGAGCAGCGGCCACAGCTGCCAAGTCTGGGCCCCAGGCCCGCAGGGCCATCTGTCCTGCGATGTCTGCCTGTGTCCTCCACTCCCCGCCTCGGATCCGGAACTTAGGAGGGTTCTCAGGAAGGGTGTGTGTGTGTCTGTGTGTGTGCGCGTGCACGTGCGCACATGTACTCACACTTGTGCTCACACGTGAGCCAGCAGGCCCCTCCAGGCTGATGTGTGACTCCCTCGGACCCGCGGGCGCTTTCTCAGAAGGGATTCCCGGTGCGTCAGGCCCACACGTCCCCACTTTCCTGTCTGCTCACACTCGGAGACAGATGCAGAGGGACAGGCGCGTGCCCATGTCCCCAGGCACGCACTCACACGCGAACACATCCTCCGCGGCGAAGGCACTCACCCGGGCACGGCGAACGGACCCGCCGGCCCCCCGAGCGTCCGAGGGCAGCACCGCCGCACAGACACGTTGACGTGGGTCAGCTGGGGGCCCGCAGCCCGGAGCCCGCACAGCGCCCGGGCGGCAGGTCCCAGCGAGGCTGGGCGCGGTGGGCTCCGAGGCCGAGGGAGACTCAGAACAAAGATAAACGAGGCCCGTCCAGGAGCCTCGGAGTCAGCCCAGCGGCCCATCCATCTTCATTGCCTTGGGGGTGGCTGCAAAGGCTCTGGAGTTTTGCTGGCGTGGGGGGCAGACGATGAGAGACGAATCGCTCCTTCAGAGGCCGGGTTATTAATCACTCCCTCTGGCTGGATCTCTCCGCCAGGGCCTCGGGGAGACCCTAACTGGGAAGTGGGGACGCAGCAGCAGAGAGGGAGCAGGGCTGGGGCAGAGCCCCGAGCCCAGTTCCTGCCATGTCCCTGAGCGGGGCGGGGCTGGGGACCGTCCGAGGACTCCTGCCTCTGGGCCCTTGTGGACCCCTCTGAGGCCGCTTTCTTCCTTCGGGTCCGGGTGCAGGAGCAGGCCCTAGAGCCCTCAGGGGGCCGGGAACGGAGCAAATGGGGGTGCCTGTCTGTCATGGTGAGAGAGGGCCCGGCGGCGGGTGCCAAGGGGACGGAGGGGAGGGGCCGGGCGTGGGCACGGGACAGGACGCAGGCTTTCAGCCGGTTCCGGGGGATTGGGCTGCCCCCCACCTCGTCCCACCTCAGGAGCCTTCCTTTCTCCCTCTCTGCCTCCCTCTCTCCAGATCAATTTTGTATTTCTGTTCAACATCGTCAGGATCCTGATGACAAAATTACGAGCCTCCACCACGTCGGAGACGATTCAGTACAGGTAAGTGATGGGCACCGTGACCGCCCCCAACACCGCCACACACACAGACACACGCACAGGGAGAAGGGAGGCCACCCGGGCCACCTCCCCGCTTCCGGCCGGGGCCCTCTTCCCTCTCCCCAGGGAGCTCGCCCAGGCTCCCGGGGAGAGACGCCCCGGCGCGAGGCCCCGGCTGCAGCCCCGCCCTCGCTCCCCCAGGAAGGCGGTGAAGGCCACCCTCGTCCTCCTGCCCCTCCTGGGCACCACCTACATGCTCTTCTTCGTCAACCCCGGGGAGGACGACCTGTCGCAGATCGTGTTCATCTATTTCAACTCCTTCCTGCAGTCATTCCAGGTGGGGTGCACGAGCCGATCGGGGCCGCGGAGAGCTTCCTGACCCGGGGTGCGCAGGGGCCTGTGCCCTCACGAAGACAGTCGCGCGGGACCGGTGCACACGTGATTCACGTGCGAGCACACACCCTGTCACCCACACCCCAGAGCCCGGGTGGGCCCGCCCCGAACCGGGTCTGGGCCGCCCTAGCTGGCACCCAGCCCTGTTCTGAGGATTCACGGCAGCCTGTCACGCAGAGCGGTGGGGCCCACCCAGCTCTGAGCGTCCGGGGTCCCGGGTCAGCATGTCCGCCCCCCGACATCCTGTCCCTACGCCGCCCCTCCGGGCAGAGCAGCGCCCCCAGACCACTGACGGGCCCCTCCTTCCTTTGCAGGGCTTCTTTGTGTCTGTCTTCTACTGCTTCTTAAATGGAGAGGTATGAGACTGGCCCGGGGCAGCCTGGGCTCTGGGGTCCTCACTCTCCACTCCGCCCCGCCCTGTGGGAGCACCCTGGGGTCCCTGCTCTGCTCAGCTCCGCCCTGGAGAAGTGGGGGAGGCCAGAGAAACCACTCAGCCTTGGGGGGGCAGGAACCCCTACTGAGGGACTCCAACCAGTTTAGGTCAACTACGCAGGGCAGGAACAATACGCCTGAACCCCACCGAGGCAGCCGGGGAGCCTAGGTTTCAGGGTCTCACAGAAGAGAGGAGCCAGAATGGATGTGGGGACAGGAGGGAGCTTCCGGCGCGAGGCGTGCATGTCAGGCGTGAGGCGTGCATCCAGGCCTTTACGCACCCAGGGAACAGAGAAGCCACCGGCACGTCGTTCCCTGCTCCGCAGAGCAAACCACACACCTCCAGGCCGGCTCCGGGGCGTCAGGCAACGGGGAGGCCTGGTTAGCTCACACAGCCCGGAGTCCCAGAGGCCGACTCGGGAGAGATGCTGTCGGGCCCGCGGTGGATTCTGGGGCAAAGAGCAGACACAGTGCCCGGGGCCGAGAGCTTCCAGACGCGCCAGGTCCTCAGGCCACTGCCCGCCTATGCGCAGGGCGATGCTGGGGGGCCCTGCGGGCCTGGGTGCCTGCCACTTACAGCAGCAGTCCCCAGGTGGGGAAGTCCAGCAGTGGAGCCTGGGACCCCGGGCCGGAGGGCAGGAAGGGAAGGAGCCACTCAAGCAACCCAGCAGCAAAAGCCTCGTGCTGGCCTAGCGTGTCGGGGACACGATCCGTTTTGCAGAAAAATCCTGCAGTTGCAATACAAATGGGGATAAAAGGGCACCCGGGCCTCTCAGGCTTGGGCACGGACAAAGCTGTTAGTTTTCCACCTTGGCAGCGCGTGCTGAGGTGAGGCTGGTCCGTCAGGAGGCGGAGAGGTCAGGCGAGAGGGTCTTTCAGGAGCCAAGCCTGGGGTGTGAGTGGAGCACACATTAGCAGGTGCCGGGAGAGTGGGCGGTGTGGCCACCTGGTCCCATCACCAAGGGGGCGGAGCAAGTCAGGAAGGAAGGGTGCAGCAGACGCTTCGGGAGAGGCTGGGGAGAGGGGGCCCCGGAGAGCCTCAGAGGGCAGCAGGGAGCTCCAAGGGCCAACAGCGTCAGGGGAAGGACCCCGCTTTTGGAGTGTAAGGTGGCAGTCAGGAGGGTCACCCTAGCCTCCCTTAATGGCCCTGCAAGGGACAAGGAGCAGGGGAGAGCACTGTCCGGGACCCCGAGATCAGCCCCTTAGGGCTCAGCTGGGTCTCTGCCTCCCCTCCCCCCGCCAGGTGCGCTCGGCCCTGAAGAAGAGGTGGCGTCGCTGGCAGGACCATCACTCCCTCCGAGTCCCTGTGGCCCGAGCCATGTCCATCCCCACCTCGCCCACGCGCATCAGCTTCCACAGCATCAAGCAGACGGCGGCTGTGTGACCCCCTCCCTCCTCCGCCACCCGGCTCTGCTTGCCGTGTGGGCCCTGGTGGGGTCAGAAGAGAGGGCAGAGCCCAGCTCCCCAGCCTGGCAGGGGGGAGGCCTGCAGCAGTGTGCGGGGCTGCGGGGGTCCGGGGCCCGCTGGGCCCGCGTCCCAGAGCGAGAGGGAGCAGTGTGGAGAAGGCACAGGAGCCCCGAGGAGAGCAGGGCGCACGTCCTCAGGCTTTCGTCCACGGCGGCCTGTCACGTGAGATCTTCACTGTGGCCCCATTCACAGATGGGGACGCTGAAGCCCGAGGCCAGGAAGGCCCTGCCCGAGCCCCACCCAGGCTCCTCAGCCGCACCCCGATGCCTCACGCCCGCAGCAGGCGCCCTGACTGCTGCCCCCAGCTCGGCGGCACCCTCTGCAGCCCGAGCTCCTTGCTGGGAGACCTCCCAGCCTAGTGAGTAGATTCGGAGGCTTGGAGAGGGGCAGGCGGGGCGGAAGACATGGTCCAGGCAGCCACACTCTCTCAGGCAGACCAGACACGTAGTCCAGGGTCAAACAGGAGGAGCAGCAGCTCGGCGGACGAGCTGGGAGAAACAGCAGATCTTCAGTGACTGGAGCTAATCAATCCCCCAGCCTCCGCTGGGAGAGCCTGGGCTTCGGCCTCCCCTTCAGAGACGATGTCTCTGCCCTCTGACATGAACCGTGCCTCCGTGGAGCCCCTTTGGGCCGGGTGGGCCAGGATGGGGGCGCCCTCTCTGCCGCACTCCAGAGGAGGATGGGCGTGCGGCGCCCGAAGGAGCCATCAGGCCAGGACCCCAAAGGGCTCTTGCTCTAGGCATGTGCCTCCCCCGCCCCCCACCAAGATTTTGACATTATGTGTCCCATCTTGCACATTTTTAAGTTGACATCTAATGTTTTTACGTCAGTTTTAAAACTCGTGAGAGATGTGATTCCTGGCATTTGGTAAATATTTATGTTTTTAAAATAAAACTGCCATAACACTTTGAAAAACATCGTACAGACTCCAAATACAGCAGTGATTTAATACCGAAGCACGTCTATTTAAAAAAAAATACGAGCCACTCTGTTGCAGCAGGTCGAAATGTTGCTTTGTTCTTTTTCTCTTTGAAGATGTATCTCCATTTCTTTTCCCCTATAGAATTTTATACTATTGGCAGTGTATTTTGTGGTTGAAATCGCGCACTTTATCATACTTCTCTGACACAAAATATATCTAGAAAACGAAATATTTAATTTCCTGTGACCAAGGATTCTAAGGTGTTTTTTAAGTCTTCTGGATAATTATTACAAGTATTTTCAATACGGAACATAGTTCACAATCGATTAAAACAACATAGATACTAAAGGTTTTTATAAGTAATTGTTAAGCCTAAGAAGCAAGTTTTGTTGAAAACACAACTTAATGAAATGGATAACAACTTAATTGTTCATGAATCTGTGAATGAATATTTATTGCTAGAATGAATCGGGCTTTGGCATCGTTTTCCTTTCTCCGTTTTTTTGTGGCTCTAAATGCCAAAAAGCCTTTTCACATCAGTAAGTAGATGTCACTCGATCCTCTGAACTCCTGAGATGTGTGCCAAAATTTACATAGTCGTCTATCATCACAAATGGTCTGTCGCTGGTCATGTGAAGAAGTCCTCTCTACATCTGGCTAAAAACACGAATCGAGAGTTACCAGACTCGCCGAGGGCTTTGCTGCCCAGCCTGTGCTCGCCATGGGCACCTGGGTGCCAAGCAGGGCTTGGTCCAGGTGGCGAGGGGCCCTGAGCGCACTGTCCAGGAGGAGGCGGGCGGGGGTGGGTGGCGCCCTGACTTTGTGTTTCCTGAACTCAGAGCTCTCTGTGGAGACTCACACAGCAACTCGTGCGGGTCTGGGAAGGTCTTCCTGTGCCCGCAAGAGCTGGCGGGGTGGCCGCCTCCGTTGACATCATCGGAGGGTCTTGGAGAGCAAGGAGCTGCAAAAGGCCCTCGTTACTGGAGCCCCTGGTCTCGGCCGATGCCGAGTGCTGGCCTTGAAATGCCACCAGAGCCATTAGGCCCTCTCTCTGGGTCCCCCACTTGTTAGCCTCATTAGGCGCCCGTTCCTTGCAGCCAAGCCAGTCCTTGTCAGCGGCTGCTCCAGTGCAGGCTGCCCTTGGCTGAAGTGGCCTTCCTGCAAAGTGGCCTCATTAGCAGACGACTCTCCTCTTTAGCAGGCAGAGTTCTAGCACTGAGACCCCTGAGGCACTGAGGCTCTCCCTCACCCCCATGATTTATAAAGCTGGGGAGACTTGAGCTCCCACTAGCCGCTGGCCCCCTCCCACAGAGCTGTGACCCCAGCTTGGATCCAAGCCCTGGGGCCATCATCAGAGTGGGGCCATCAAGTGTCCTCTGGAGTATGAGGCAGTTAACGGTAAAAATGCCAGGGGATGAGCATCTGTGGGGTGGGAGGGTCCGTGATGCAGGTGCTACCCAGGGGCTGACGCCTCCAGCCCCCTAGTTTCCTGTGAAGGAGGCAGAAAAGAAAAAGGACTTAAGGTGGAATTAAGATGCTCAGCGAACCCGACCTCCGACGTGTGGACTCGTGTGCGGATGGAAATACACAAGCTCACGGAGGCGGAGGCCCTGCTAGGGCCGTGCAGGGTGGACCCAGAGACCGTCCGGTATCTGCCCCCGCTTACTGAGCCCCACTGTGTACCACATACGGAAAACACACTGTGAATGATAAGACGAGGTTCCTGTTCCAAGAAACTCAAAATCTAGTTGCGAATAAGAACAGTACGAGGTAAAGGCAGGAGAAAGGACTCGGCACTCTGTTTCTCCCCGGGCAGGTCTCTCGGGGCCCCTGTCTGTCTGTCTGTCTGTCCTGGCAGGGAGGGGTCAGGCCTGAGGACTGGAGCAAGTCAGCTTCTGCTTCTGCGCTTGCTTTCCCCACCCCTCTGAGCTCACGCCCATGGCGGCCTGAACCAGACCGGGTTTCGGGATGCAAGGATGTCAGCCTCCTCTCCCTATTTCTTTCCTACTTCCCACCGCCTGGGGCTGGGACCTCCCAGACTGCCACAGAGACGGGCAGAACTGGGGAAGGAGCCCAGCGTTTGCCCCGCGTGCTTCCTGGGCACCTTCAGAGCCCTGCGCCAGGTGGGGCGTGGGCGGTGAGGCAGCCGCGTCAGAAGGGGCCGTCGCCGGAGCCGGGCGGAGGGCAGCCTCAGGACAAGTCATCCTCACACGTCTGAGACGCTGCGCACGCCTCTGCAGGCTGCGGGGGAGTCCTTTCCTAGAGGGACATTTCAGCCAGGCTCCGGGAGAGCCTTGTGGGACGGAGCTGTCCCTCCAACCGGGGACGCCATGGCTCCGGCTCCGAGAACACACCTGGCGTCTCATCAGAACTAACAGGGCAGCACGGTGAGAACAGAGTTCGGGACGCTTTATTTCCCGGCTGAGTGGCATCTAGGAATCTACACTATTAACAAGCCCCATCCCCTCCACCCCCCACCCAGGTGATTCTGTTGCTCTGTGGTGTGGGGACCACTAAACAAGGAAACAGCTCTCTCCCCTCCATCACTCTCTCACTGTAAAAAGTGAAAATGAGGTTCCTGGAATCCTCTAAGGGAAGGCGGCAGGTTCAAAACATGTAAGCTTATTCACCAATGTGCCGGCTACGGTTTCCAGCCAGGCTCTGCCCGGAGGTGCCCGGGCCTCTTGACAGGGCCATCCCTCTTAGATGTTAACAGAGGCGGGCGGAGGTCGCTGCCTGTGTTGACTGCGTTTCAACATTTTTTGTTTGTTTGTTTAAGCATTTTATTTTCTCCTCCAGATCTTGTTCGAGCGTTCTCTGCTGAGGGCCCAAGGCCCTCCCACAGAGCTGCAGCATGCTCCCCAGCCCCAGCGCCATCCCATCCGCCTCCATGGGGCAAAGCCTGTCTGTCCTGCAGGGCCCGTATCAAAGGGCCTGCTCCGGGAAGCCGCTCTGCCGGCATGTCCCACCGGGAGCGCTGACAGCGGTCCCCACCAGGCTCTAGGGACATACGAGGGCTCTGCATCCAGCAGAAGCTCTAGAAACAGGCATCGAATAAACCGGCTTTTTTCCTATTTGCTCCGCACAGAGCTGGCTGCCTCCCAGGCTCGAGTCCGGGGCTAGCAAAGCAGACCAAGGCGCAGAATCCCCCAGACCTCAGCTCTGCACAGAGGGAATATCGCCCTGGGCTGGACACCCCGCCACCAATGGGTCGCGGAGGCGGGGCCCCCACTGAGGGCCTCCCCTCTGACCCACTGCACCCCTGTGGGCTGAGAACCGGAGCGGAGCCTCCGCACCCCTCCGAGATGCCACTGAGGCCGAACAGATTCATCTCGCCCTGGGGGCCTCGCGCCTCGATGGTTCCGACTTCCTTCTAGACAGAGGATGAGCCTGACCTTCGCCGGGTCCTCGGGTACGGTGACCAGCCCTGGCCTGCCCAGCCCGTCCGGGTTTGTGCCTGTCGTCCCAGAGTAATTGCCGGCACCCCTCATGCTCACAAGTGTCCCAGTGTCTTGGTTTGGATGATTAAATGCACAGTCACCCTACTTAAACCCCACATTTGTCTGAGGACAGAGTAGCGACCACAGATGTTGCCTGATTAGGTGAATGATTTCAGCCGGAGCTGCAGAAAGTCCCAAACATTAGCATGTTGGACGGAGAGCCAGAGGAGAAGGCCCCTCCGAGGCCGAGCGCCCACCACAGCCTTGGTAACTGCTGGGCAAACGAGCGAGCAGGGCCGGGCAGGGAGGAGCAGATTCTAGCTGAGGGAAGAATCGTCCCTCAGCCTCTGCTGTGAACACAACGAAGTAATTAATTGTACTTCTCATCAGCTCTTCAGGACAAGGTGGGAGGAAGGCCCCCTCTGGCTCCGAGGCCCAACCCTGATGAAGGATCCAGCCTCACGGATCCTCAGGGAGGCCTCTCTGTCCAGGAAGGCGGAGAAACGCAGGAAAGTCATTTCTCTCTGCTTTCTGCAGTCCAGGTGTCGGGTCCTCTGGGGAAGCCACCCTGCCACGGCCTCTGTTCCTCCTCACTCTTCCAGCTCAGCCTAAGCACCTTGTCCTTTTGGGGCTCTCCTGAGTGCAAGCGAGGTGTGGAGTCTGTGCCTCTAGTTGCAAAGCGAATGATTCTCTCAGCCCCGTGTCTGCAAAGCTGGCTCATCTCTGGGCTTGAAACAGATTCTGGGCTGCTCGCCCCACCCCCTCCCACACACTAACTTCAGTGTTAACATCTTCACAGCCAAAGGAGCTGTTTCCTTAGAAAAATGTAAATGTATAAAATATAAAAATACGGTGTATTAAATGGTGCATTCAATCACTACAGAAATCCTCAAAGGAAACACGAACCCCAGTTTAAGAGCCCCTAACCTCAGGATAAAATTAAAACGCTCTAATCGAGCTGGCAGAATTCCCTAACGGGCGGTCCTCGAGGCTGCCCGCGTGTTAGAAGCACCAGGGTGTTTTGAGCCTCTTTGATTCCCGAGCCCACTCCAGACCTCCTGAAACGCAGTCCCGGGAGGTGTGAGCAAGCACTCTCACCACTCCGGGAGTGGTCCTCACCCAGGAAGTCCCTGGGAGCCACCAGCACACAAGGCTCTAAGCCTGCTGCTCCCTGTGCCTCCCAGGGTGCCCACCGTCCCCCGCAGCACGCAACCCCACCACTCCGAGGGGGCCATGCCCGCCTGCTGTACTTAAGGTCGGGTCTGTGAATGGCCTGAAGGCAGGGCCTTCCTCGCCCCAGCTCTGCATGGTTAGTACCTGGGAGATTTCAGATTTCATCTGAACAAAGGATTCTGAAGGCGTGAATCTGAAGAGCACCGGAGGCCCACGCTCTTAGTCCCTCAGACCCTTTCCTCCTGGTGCCTGGGGCAGGGAGTCACTCTGTGAGTGAGACTGCTAGAGGGACCCTCTGCTGAATGAAGCTCCGTGGAGGAAGCGAGACAGTGCCCAGTTCGTGCTTGCGGGAGGTCCAGACACCTCAGCCGTGGCGTCCGGAGGAGAAATGAACAGGGCACGCCTCCGGACGGCAGACCGGATTAAAAGTCTCTTCACAGACTAAAAAATCCTGCAAGACTGGGCAACCCAGTTTAAAAAGAAAAAAGAAATGGTAACCACGATAAACTGCCAGTTCCTTTCAAGGACCCGGGAATTCTAAGGCCCTGAGGTCTCAGAGTTCTCTGCCCAACACCTCTTCTCGGAGTCTACGAGTTTTACGGAAACTTTAAAATTTACTACATCCATTTTAGGAATTAAATCTTATAAAATATTTTACCTTAAATCGCCTTTTTCAGAGTGTCAATTGAAAGACAGTTTTAATAGTACAAAACATCAGCTAAAGTTTCTCAAACTGGAGTTTTTCCCTGATGAATTCCAGGGGGTTCTGAGATTTCGTTTCCTTCACAAAGGCCACTGCAATTCTCAGCGTGAGAACCTGCTCTGGGGGCCACAGGGCTTTGGTAGAGTGGGGACACATTTTGAGCCAAGGGCTGGGGTACATACATAGGTCGGAGGGCAGTCATTTCGAAAGAAGCCAATTTTTACATCAAAATATGCAATGTGGGACCTGCCCTGGAGGCGAAGATTCATCCGTAAGTCATTCGAATATTTATTGAGCATCTACTGAGTACCAGACGAGGACGCAGCCATGAATGAACGGGACCCAAATCCTCGTGTTTATGGAGCTCACATTCTGACGGGGAGACCAAAAATTAAACAAGATAAAGAAGTAAAATATGCTTTGAAGTGTTAAGCACTGAAGAAAACGAGGCATGGCCCTGGAAGTGTGTGTCCGTGTGAGGGGGAGAAGGTCGCCCCTGAAACTTCTAAGTGGCCGGGGGAGGGCTCCCTGATACTGAATAAAGCCCGGAAGGAGGTGGGGGAGTTGCTGTGTGGAGAAGTGGTGGGAGGCACTGCAGACGGATGGACTAATGGACCAGCGAGCGGCAGGGACCGCCTCCCACAGGGGAACGCCCGGCCCTCGGACGCCATCTTGCTCAAGCCTGCCTTTTCCCCCCACAGCGCTCAGGCTCGCAGCTCCTGCTTTGGACATGCTGACCATTAGAGGAATTCTGCCCCGGGGCTTGAGTTTTTACAATAACAGCCCCTTCCATTTTCCCTCCATTTGACTTGTTTAACGGAAGCCCGATTTCTGTACTTTCTTGAGATGGATCTGAGGAATTAACCAGGGCCCCCATCTTCTTGATCGACAAACTTTCCCTTACTCCAAACTTTAAAGTCGTGAGTTTTGGCCTTTCAAGCAAAGCATTGGGCACGCGGACTTGGAACAGGTAACAGTCCTGCTTCTGGGTGTGCTGGGACAACCGGAAAGAGGCTTGTGTACCTGTGATTGGCAGGAAGGAGGGTTGGGGAGTCACACAGTGTTATTCTTGGGTGAGAAGAAAAGCCATGAGAGTTTAGGGTGAATGAGATCGTTTGACTGCTAGAGGGAAAATAGATCGTGAAGAGGCCAGGGGACAAGGTGGGAGATGGTGGTGGCTTAGACTGTGGTCGGTGGTCACCCAATTATGAATATTGAGTGACAGTGGAGTCGATGGCCTGGATGTGGCATGTGAGAGAGAGAGAGAAGTCAAGACTAGCATCGAGGAGTTGTCACGAGCCAAGAGGAGGGCTTAATGGAGCGTACCAGCTTGCAAGCTTGCTTCAGGGCTATTACAGCTAGCTTCTAGAAGAGTCCAGGCTGGAATCCACTTTATTTCTAGCACAGAGCTCACCGAACCCCTCTGCTCTTCAGCCCCACCCACCCAGATCACCCAGGGAAACTGAAATCCCGGGGCTCACTTCCCCACCCCCACACCTCACACACTCATAGTCTCAGAGGGAGGGCAGTGGGTCCAGCATTGCACACGGCGAGGAAGTTCACAAAAGCAGGAAAACACTAAAAGGGTCAAAGACCCCGCTGAGGGATCCCTACCGCTCAGGGTGACATCATCCCGCCTCTGATGCACACGATGCACAGAATGGGGCTCCCACTGAGAAAACAGCCAGTGCGTTTGCGAATTCAGACAGACCCCCTTTCTCTTTGAAATTGCACGGGACCCTGACTGATGCCTCCCCATCCAGGGTCCAGCTAGGGCTGTGGTTCTACAATGCTCTCCCTATCCAGCTTCGAGTGGCCTTGGATTAAAAAAAAAAAAAAAAAAAATCAAGCCAGAAATGACTCACTAGTCAGCCTTGTTCACTACTTAACACCTGAACCAGCCAGCCTGCGGGCCCAGCACAGGTCCATCTGCCTAAAGCCGAGCTGACGGAGGGCTTTCTTCTTCTTTCTTTATAAAGGAGGACAAAGAGTTTCTTTAATGATGAAAGAGAGTCCGCTTTGGGTCACACGCAGCGTCCGAGGTGACGCCACCTGTGGTGTCAGAGCCCAGTTCACCTGTGCGCGCATCTGCCTCCGACGTCTACCCTTCATGTGACGAGACCACGCCGGCCGGAAATGACATCAGGCAGGAAAGCGAAAACGGTTGCAGATTCTGAACCCAACGACCAACGCGTACAGAGAAGTCAGGCCAAGGACAGCGCCTCCCTCTCAACCAGCTCCGATGGCAACTCCAGGAGCGAGGCGGAAAAGACCTGTTACTCAGCTGTCTCGTGGACACTTTCTAAACACTGAAATCATGCTATTCAACCAGCTTTCAAAAAAGGAAATAAACCCTCGAGTAGAGTAGCAAAAGGACTGAGTGACTCAAGTGACAACTCAGCCCTTCCCTCTCCCAGCAAGGGCCCTGCCTCGCGCTTGCCTTTGGAGCACTTCCTAGTGGTCACGGCAGTGCCGTCCAGCCTACAGCTCTGCAGAGGTCAGTGCCCCCACTCCCTGGACCGCTGACTCGGCTCCCTGACACATGCCTAACCTAACCTGGCCACGAGAATCCTAAATGGCTTCACAAATGATGCCGAGTAGTTCTGGGAAATCTAGGTCCCAAGGCAAACAGGGACGTTTTGAAAGGACTTTCCGATGCCAAGTAATTAAGCGAAATCAGCGGTCGAGGACAGGAATTGGGGTGCGTGGAGACAGACGTGGCCCGTTCTGTAGTCCAACAGGGGCCAAGGAAGAGTCTTCTCGCCGCCCCTAGAGTCGGCAACACCCCCTCGGGGGGCTGTGGACACGGCTTCCCTTCACGTAGGTCGTGCTGATGGAGCTGGCCTTCCTGGCCTGGCTGAGGACCTGCTTCTACCAACTGCCAAGTGCAGGACAAGAAGGGACGGTCCTGAGCTGTGGGGCCAGGCTACGTGCCAGCGAGCATTTCTCCACAGCGAAGAACTGTTTACCATTTGTAATGAGGGTCTGGGTGTGGCTGCGGTGCCGTGAGGATAGTGACAAGGACATTGAGTGAGTTAGGCTTCTCCTCCAGGAGCTCCCAGGAGCCTGTCCGGTTAGCCGCAAAGCCAACTCCGAGACCCTGAGAGCGCAGTCAAGCCGCCTCTCAGCTCAAGGTCGGCCATTCTGTCTGCAAGAGCTCAAGCTCTGGCTACGCCGAGGGGAGCGTCCACTGCCACCAGAGAACCTGCGGCTTTCCTCATTCACGGAGGCTGAACAGCCTGCAGTAATTCTCTTTTTAAAAGGGTCTCTTAGACCCCTTGAGGCCCTCTCTCAAGTCATCCCTGGTCACAAAAGGTGGACACCAGCAACACACAGATGGCCGCACCCTGTGACGTCGTCCTGGCCCTTGAACTTGGTTCCAAACTGGTCCCGACCTCTGCTGGCAAATTGAATCTGGGATGGCTCCTTCCCCTTCATGTAAAAGGGCAATAGTGATAGTTAAGTTATTGTAAGGGTTGAGAGAGAGTAATGCCTCGAAGTCCCTTAGCGCACAGCCTGGCACACAGCCGGCACCCCAAAGGCGAGCCTTTCTCCCTGCAAACGCTGCACTACGACTTGGGAAACAGCGGGCCGGGCTCACGGGGCAGGAGAGAAAGTCAGCCCCCAACGCCGCCTGACGGAACCAGGACGCAGCTGCGGAGATGCTGGGGTCGGTGAGCGCACCGTGACGGCCACCGCAGTGGAGTCGCACGAACGATGCCCACCGAACGCCTCTCTTCTGGACATTTTGGTGTTGACAGCTATCGTCAGAAGACACCCCTCATTTGGCAGACCCCTCCCCACTCAGGGGGTTCAGGCTTGAGCTGAGGCATCCGGTACGGCAGTGGTTCTCCCGAGGTGTTTTCGAAATAACACTGATGCCCGGGCCCCGCCCGGGAGAAACTCCTGCAGCTGGTTGGAGGCGGGCGTGGACGTGGGTGGTTTTTAAAGCTCCAGTGATTCTAACATGCAGCCAGGGGTGAAGGCCACTGCCCTGACATCTGTCACTGCTGCAACAGGTTCGAAAAGCGTGTCCTTTGCCAGGCGGGGAAGATGTACCCTCCGGCTGGGACGGCAGTGTGTCATCCACACAGGGGGAGCTCCCGGGCAAGGAGCCAGGGCCACAGGCTGTTTCTCAGGCAATTCCAGCTGATGCTCCCACATTATGTCCCAGTATCCGGATGAGACACGGACTCCATCCGCATGGCCTTAACACAATTACTGCTGAGAGGCCCAATAACCAAGAATTATTGAAGAAGCAACGAGAGGTGAATTTTGAGGCACAGCAAAATTATTCATCTATTCGCTTATTGCATCTTCCACTAAATTGCTTTCTGGTTTGGCCAAGTGCCAAAAGAAAAAAAAAAAAACAAACACGACTCCCCAGCCCCTGAAAAATCCCCTGCCTTAAGCATAGTCAGATCACCAGCAAAGATGCCAGTGCAAAGCTCTTTGAGAGCAGCCGGGCTGTCAGAACCTCTCCGTCCCAGCCCCGCCCAAGACGCGACACAGATGAACAGTCTTCCCTGGTAAGAGGAGGTTAACTTAAGTCCAGCTAGATCCAGGATTCTTTCCAGGGCATCTGGTTCTCTCATGACTACATTCCACTAGCTGAGACAGTCACCACCATTACCCAAAGTTTATCCTGCTTAAGGGAACAGTAAATAACAGCCTAGAATGCACCTACTTCAAGTGATTTATTGAACAAAATACTCTTGCAAGTTGTCATCACAGAGAACTCTGGACAGCTGATATCTCTGGTACCATCTCGTGCAACGAGTACGATCATTTTTGTATTTATGAGACTTGGCGATGAATGCCTTTTCTGGAACGTCCATCTATCCTCAGTATTTTACGATTATGAGCTATTGAGCAATGCGGAGGTTCTCAACTCCTGCAGATGGCAGGCACGGACCACCTCCCTAGACATAACTCCTCACAGTATCTGGCTGAATGCCCTGAGTTCCAACCCCAGATAAATCTTAAAGGAACTACCATGTCCTCATGTCCGTTCCACGGAAACCAGTTCGAATCTGACCTTTCCCCATCATTATTTTTGGGGAGAGTGATGAAGAGCAGCAACTTCTCTGAGGAACAGTGCTATTTATCTAGCTGACTAAGCTTAGCTCAGTTTGATACCTACAAATACATGAATAGCAAAAAAGGACTCACAGAGCATCAAGCCAGAAAGACTCTGGCTTTAAATACACACTAGACTTGGACAGAAGAGGGGTGTGTGTGTGTGTGTGTGGACACACAACTTGCATGTGGAGAGACACTCTTCTTGTAGAAAACAGCTCCTCACCTGCTTGTGCTCAGAACCAAGCATTTGTGGCACAAACAACCAGAGAGGGCTCTGCTTCAGGCCACCTCCCCCTCCCCCTGAGGTGATAAGTCGCTTTCTAGACAGCGGCTGTTCCCACAGGAAAAATGGGGCTCTGCGCCTTGGGGATGAGCCAGGGGAAGGGCGGGCTTGCGGATTTCACTTCCAGCATCTAACTCATGATAAATGTACTCGCTGATGAAAAGTGAAGAGAGCCTTGTTTCTCATCCCTTCACGATTCAAAGCGGACAAACCCCACTGTATATTAAAGTATCCTTTCCTATTAGTGAACTTGTAATGACGGCTGATGAGATGGTGTCTGTTTGACTGGGGAGGTACTTGCAGTAAAAGGAAACACATAAATGGGAAGTAAGGACGATCCCCCCCACCCCATGCCCGGCCCTCGATGCGAGAAAGCTAGAATACACTCCAAGTTAGGGAATATAAGAAATGTGAGGTGAAAGGAACTCCTAGAAAATTAAAACTCAGTTTATTTGAAATTTAGTTCCTTCTAATTTAAGAATGATGCTTTAAAAAGAACAAGGCAGAAGATAAAGAAGTTTCAGCATAAGACCTTCTTCCCCAAGAGATCTGTTCAGAAATTCGAGACTCGCCCGAAGTCGACATACTGAACGCCTCGCTGTGCACTGCTGCGCTGGGCACCGTGGGAGACGACAGAAACGAGAGCGGCCCTGGGGAGCGGCCCCTTCCACTGCCCTTCACACGCAAGGTGAAGGAAAACATCCTGCAGCTCGACCCTCCCCCGCCCACGCTGCCAGTGAGGAAGCTGGGCCGCCGGGCAAGGGCTTAACTCTGCGAAGAGCAGTTCAAATCCACGCGCCCTCGTAGTTTTTCCTAATAAATGAACACACGCGTTCTGAGTGCTCCATACAGAAACACGATAGAAGTCCTTCAAAAGCTGAACCCAAAACCACTGGGCTAGAATCGAGACACTGATGGGTGAGGATTGCTATGTCAGATTAGGACCGACGGGTTCCTCTCGCATCCGTTCGATGACTTCCAGGGCTACCTGGGAGGCCAAATGCAAACACATCTTCTGCCCACGCACACCCTTCTGGGGGCTTTGGAGAGCAAAGACCCCTGGGAGCAGCCCCGCACCCCTCACACCAGAAGGCCGCCCCGTCCGCATCGCGGACTCCCCACAGGCTGGTCTGCTGCTCAGAGACCGCTCTGGCACGCTGCGCCAACTCCAGAAGAAAAGAGAAAGAACAGAAAAACAATCTAGAGAGAGGGAAAGTGGGTAAGTGGCTGCTCGGGGCTGAGGCTGGAACGGGGAGTGAGCTACATGCACAGGAAACTTCTTTCTGGAGTGACGGAAATGTTCTAAAACTGGACTGTGGTGCTGGTTGCTCAACTCTGTAAATAGTTACACATCACTGAATTATACACTTAAAACGGCATATAAATTATACGCCCCAAAGGCTATTAAAATTGTATTAACTGTGTTTAACGACAAGCTATGAGCATGTCTATCCAGAAGTGGGAGAAACAGCTTTGCTAAAAACGCAGAAACAGCAAATGGATTACAAGTTTGTTCAGAATTCCTCCAACTTTAATTGTGGGGTAAGATCAGGCAGCCACTGAGGATAAAATGCAGTCCCTGGGAGCAATTGCAATGCTGTTTTTTTGCAAAGTGGACACAAGTTTTTGTTGGTTGGTTTGTTTTAGTACAAGTAGTCAAAAGTTGCCGAAACTGTCTTCATTCCTCGACTGTCTCTTTTTTACCAGTCTCTTGCCCTTCAAAGAGAGGATACCTGGCCTCCACGTCGGCCCATGTGACGCTGCCATTGGCCAGATCGCGAACTATGCTGGGCAGTTCAGAGATCTGGGGTGAAAGGAAAGAGAAATCCAAGAATCAACCAACTTGATTAGACTGTCAGAAGAGGGTTCCCCCCGAACTCAGGAAGCCTTACAGAGGAGCCAAATCAGTGTCTAAAGAATGATGGGGGTCCCTCTACGAACCGGTCCCCACACAACGTTTCCGGTCGGTCCCTCCCACGGTCGTTCCCTCCCTTCAATTACACTCGCCTCCCTCCCAGACCTGGTTCCTGCCCTTCTCCCAGCACTGCTGGGTGGGCCGCAGGTCCAGGCGAGTCAGGGCTGGTTTTGGAGGGAAACGAGCCAGAAATCTGCGGCGTCTGAGTCAGACGGTAAATTACTCCATAGGAGAAAGCGGTGCTTTGCTTCTGCTCTCCCTATTACTGAGTTTCCATATCACTTAACAGGCACGCTAAATGAAAACCTGCTCAAAATTAATAAATTAGTCGGCTGTCAATTAGAGTGGAAACGTCTTCCTGTCCCTCTGTATTTTTCCCACCTCCATTATTACCTTCCAATTTAGTAAAATTATCGAAACATCAGTCACTTCTCTGAATGGATTAACATGGAAAAGTTTACGCACACACCTGTATGTATTCCCACAGAAACATACAGATAAAAACGTGAAGCCCACAACGTCTGCCAATAAAACGACAGTAACGACCGCTGGGGATCCTATTTCTCTTGCCCAAACTAATAACTGTACAGGCGAACTGCTGGGGAATGGGCCCAGAATGATCCGCATGGCCATAAAACATTAGAGAAGTGTTAATGGATATGTTCATAATGAAACCAAGGGAATTTGGGAATCTGTGTGCTGTCAGATACAAGCCTACGATTAAAATTAAAAAGAAAAAAGAGAAGGGGAGCCTGAATACACCAAAATCCCGCTCCACTCGGAAGGAACCAGCACCCAGGGTTAAGACAAAAGGCCAAGGAGAAGGCCAGCCACCTCTGCCCGGATCTGCCGCATCGAGTCGCGGTCCCGCAGGGTCGCCGTGTGTGGGGTCTTGTTCACGGTGTCGAAGTCGATGGTGATGCCAAAAGCCACGCCGATCTCGTCGGTCCTGGCGTAGCGCCTCCCGATGGAGCCGGAGGAATCGTCAACTTTGTGAGAGACGCCGTTCCTGGTCAGGGCTTCCGCTGTCCAAAAACAGGAAGCACATTCAAGATAAAAGAATAAAAAGTCCCAATGTCACCCAAATATTGTCCTACAAGTTGAGGAAACTTATAAATAGGACTGAGACAGAGAGTAATAATTTACTGTTGCAAGAGAGAGAAAAAACCCCAAAGTTCGATAAACCCCTGTGGAGCCCACACCCCCCGTCGCCCCTCCACCTCACGGCTACAGGGGGCGCGCACCCCACTGGGAGCCAAGGCCAGGAGGCCAGGCCTGACTCCGCCACCTCTGCCTGCACGACGCCGAGCGGCTCACCCAGCTCCTCCCACTTCCCAACTCTGAAACCAGCGGGCAGCCCCAGACGGGCTGCAGGGCCAGTGGCTACAGACCCACTAGAGCTACGGTCCGCTGGGGTTCCCCTGACAAAGTGAGCACCAAGGTCATCGGGAGAAGCGAGGCTGTTTTAAATCTGACTCTTGGGTCCTACCCTGACTCACTGAAATGCTAGGAAAAAATATCCTTAGCAAGTATGTTCTCTCTTGCTCTGAGAGATAAGAACAGAAGCTAAAATCACTTAGATTTATTCTTTATTTAATACGTATTCCAATTGAAAAAAAAAAACAACATTTCCTAAAATTTAGTCTACTTGACAGTGTTCCCATGAAGATTACACAACTGGATTTGCTTACATAATTCCTTGACAAACGGCATGAATTCCTGGTTTTGGCTCAGTGGAAGGACGGAACATTTGAACGGAGCTACTACGGCAGGGAAACTGAAGAACTAGATGGTTTGAAAAGAAAGCCGACACGTTAGTGGGTAGAAATCTAAATGCTAATATCCACACTTTACTGTCAAAATACCAGAAAACACAGTACGAACAGCAGTGTGACGAATGAGAAAAAGCAGGAGAACCGGAATCGGAACGATCCT
Source organism: Rousettus aegyptiacus (assembly GCF_014176215.1). Lineage (NCBI taxonomy): Eukaryota > Metazoa > Chordata > Mammalia > Chiroptera > Pteropodidae > Rousettus > Rousettus aegyptiacus. Next base: position 37,551,942 of record NW_023416288.1, on the reverse strand, counting down.
CTTCTTAGCTCAGAATTCGGACCTCAGTGAGCTCTCTATTTCTCAAAACCTCAGTTTCTCCATCTGCTCTGCTTGCTTCTCGGGGCCGCTGTAAAACTTCAATGACGTGAAAGCATTCTCACAGCTACCATAGAAGATGCTAACTTCTTTGATGCCACATAAAAGCTGTACAGCCTGACTTCTTTCCGTGGAGGTCCTTAAAGAACCTCCCTTCAAACCATCGAATAATAAGTAGTGCCAAGAAACAAAATCGTGTTCTGTTCTTTAAGAGTTTCAGCATGGCAGGAGGATCTATGAGCCTTAGTGGCCAAGTAAAACCGAGAGGTTTAATTAGCTTGCAGATGTGTGTCCAAAAGAATACAAAACAAACAAACAAAGATGTTCTGTATATCCACACTGAAAAGTACGACCCTTTTAAACTGCTCCTGAAACAGGGTTCAGAGTTACTCGGAAATAAAACAAAGCAAAGATATGCTGTGGGAGGCAAACTAGTCCACCGCTTTGGGCTGGAAATGACAGCTGGAGATAGTTCTTCAATCACATGTGCATAAAAGGTTCTTCTGACGGCAGAAATTTGGAACTCGGAATAAATAAGTCCCATTAAAACAACAAGTGACACAAGTTCCAGTTTAGCCTGCCCACCTTCTCCCCGCCCCCCTCCCCCCAAAAAAAACAACTTTAAAGGCCAAGCAATGGTGACTACCCCACTCAAAGTTAACCCTGGACTCCACCAGGATGGCTGCCCGGGTCACACGACATTCAGAATTCTACTGCTCTCCTCCGCCCTGTGATATTTCTATGTGAGAGAGAAATGGGGACCTGTTTTAAAGAATATTTTTTTTTTTTTTAATCTCACTAGCAATGTTTTTCTACCAAATTGATAGGAAAATGGACTGAGGGACCATGTGCTAATAATTTAGAAACATTTTTGGTTTCCCAAAGCCTAATCAAATTTCTCTTCAGGAATCTCTATAATTCATAAAACACTGTCACTAATTTATTCTGGTTTGCCCTTATGAAATTTCTATTAAAATTCCCATTTTACTGATATTGTTAGATCCAAAGAACAGCTAAATGATTTTTGAAAAAACCTTTTTATTAGAAATGTAAACGGAAAGAGCTTGAAGCAAACTTGACATGTAAAAACGGCCCATTATGCATGTCTTGGGCTTGTGTTCATATTACTATGTCATCATTCCTCAGGGAGAACCAGGCCTGGGGTCCGCGTGCCTGGTGTCCAGCTGGGTTCTTATTCTCTGTTGAATGAATGAGAAGCTGCTCCTTAAATGTATAGAAATAAAGATGTAACTTCAGGGCAGAGAATAAAATAGTAACTTTGCACTAACAGCAGGGACCCATCAGTCCATTCCTTAAGGCTCAGTGTCCTAGGAAGAGCTGCAGAGCTGATGCCCCACACCACACACACACTCGGCTTTAAAGCAGGCTGTAAAACGGTCGGGCCGGTAGGACCGTTCCTTTCAGTCCATCTGACATACAACTCTCTTCTCTAGCCATTCTTCTGGTTGATTTTCCTGGAAATCTGTGCCTAGCCCTTAAAGGAGGATAATTTCTGCAGGCAGAGGCGAGGAGAGAACGTGAAGGAAGGAGGAATGGTGAGATAAAGTGCAAACGGAGCAGTGATTCCGAAGCGTCAGAGCCAGGAGAAAACTCATGGAGTTGATGGAGACTTCTTACGAATGTTTATCTTCGGCAATGCTTGAATACTGGGAAAAGCTCCGCCCTAAATACTAATGTATGACCTGTCAATCTCCCACCCTGCAATCACCTGGGGTTATTAAAAAACAAACAAATAAACAAACACACACACACAGGTCCCTGGGTCTCAGACCTAGTAAATCGATATTTCTGAAATAAAACCTAGGAATTTACATCTTTACCCCAAAAGCGCGCCAGACAATTTTCTGCAGTTTGAGGTCCCGTCAATGCTTTACCAGTACAGAGACACAGTTTTCTGGTTTGGCCAAATTCTAGGAGCCATCTCTTCCTTTCCGATTTTCTGAAAACATGAGTATATGCAGAATGCATTGTTCCTTCCACTGATGCAACACAGACAGCTCCCCCAAAGTAATGTGCTTCTGACTCAGAAAGCACCAGGCGACTAAAACGATGGCATCTAGAATGACCTGCACACTCTGGGGCTCCCATGAAAACGTCAGGTCGGCGCGCTGCTCTGAACGCGGCGACGCGGAGAGCAGTGTAACGGCACCGGCACGCACCGCGAATAACGGATCGATCGCTCGGTCTCACCGACACACGTGAGCAAAGCTCATCCCTGAACTGAGAAGAGCGCCCCGCACAGGCAGCTTACCGTCCTCTGCTCGTCTCCCTCGCGCACGTGGAACGTGTGCTCCAGCACCGTGTACATGATCCTGCCCAGGCCAAAGGAGGGTTCGATGACATTCGGAACAACTTCTTCCACTGCGAGAGAGAGAGAGAGAGTCAGTGACAGTCTCTCACACCCCGCGGAACGCCTCCCGGGTCCTCTCGAAACAATCCTATGAGCACTAAAAAGACTTCTTTGTCCGTGATGAGGGGTAAGAAACGCATTTCAGAAATATCGTCGAGGCATGTTCTGCGCACCACCCCATGGCATCCGAGCGACGGGGAAGCAGAGCTCTGACGTGGAGGCCGGGCTGGAGCAGACGCGCCAGGTCACGGGGAAGGGCCTGCGTCCCCTCCTCGGCTCACGCCGCTTCCACAGCCCGCTGAAGCCCAGCCACAGGGCAGGCCGGACACTGGCGGGAAAGAGCAGGCCTGTCCCCTCCCCTGGCAGAGGCCAGTGCCTGTGCCCACTCGTTGTTGCCAGGGACTTCAACCCCGCCACAACTGACCACGGGCATCCTTCGTGTGTGCTCCAGAATACTGAATTCCCAACTCCCAGACTTCGTGCTACGAAAAATAACCACCTCCTTGGCTTTTAAAAAAGCATGAAAGATCACCAATCTAAACAAATTTTAGCAAGTTAATCTGCCCCCAAAAAAGACAGAAGGGGTGAATTCCCTCTTTTGCTTAAGAAACAAAAGGATTTTTCCTTAAAATGAAAACAAGATCTTTTTAATCAGAGATGTTCTTCATATACACTTCAGGTTTTAGGAAATATAAAAGTGGCATTATAAGTTATTCCCCAGTACAAGTACAATTATGTTTTTCTAAAAAAGGACCGAGATTATGCCTTAAACATATTCAACAAATTTAAGGTTGTGGGATTACAAATTTATCTTTCCTCTTCAAATTTTCTGTAAAATGGTTGTTATAAAAGTTAAAAAAAAATTTTGCTTGTTTCTTAGTTTTAGCACAAATTTACCATGTAGTGTTTTCTGGAACCTCTTCACACTGACCATGTCTCCTGTTAACTGAAACGTTTTCCCCTCGGTTTCAACAGTGAACTCCCTACAAAGAAACAGAGCAACATTAAGTTCAGGTGAAAACGAGAATCCCTGAGCCTCAACTTAAAGGGGTTTCACAGGTTGCTAAACTTTTACACTTTGAGTGTGATATAATTTAGTCAACTCTCCAGGTAAAATAGCTGAAGTCAAGTTTAAAGTATTTCATAAGGAATACCAAATTAAATATTATTCTAACAACGGCACCAAACTATTCTGAGAGGCATCCAAAAATGTGACTAGTTTTATAAAATCCTGCAAGGAACTGAATGACTAATGCCTTTAGTTTTCAGATCACAGTAAAACCAAAAACAATTTTTTAAAAAATTTGGTTTTAGAATAATTACAATAAATTTGTCAGAAACAGGCTTGCTGGCAAAAGACCACGGTTCTCATAGTTTCAACAAATGTAAAAATGACCAGCTTGTCATCTTACAGAAAGTAATTTTAAAACTCCCACACTATTTCTAAAATAAAATTTGACATTTATGTATTTATGTTGATGAAGTTTAATAATTCTGTTTGATTTCAATATAAAATTTTATCCCTGCCCCCCCCCCCCCCGATCATTGACTGTGGTATGTTTATTATCCTGAGATACGCCCATTGGGTTTCAGGTTATAAGACTTCGCCTTTATGGAGAGCTTCATGTGATGCCGATATTTCAGCTTATGAGGGAGGTATCTCCTCACATGATGAAGATCTTTTTGCATTTGTACTGTCTTATAAGCAGTTTAGTGCTGGGAGGAGAGCGCCCTCATGTGGTTGTCTGTGAAGCTGTATCGACGGCGCATGTTTTGAAAGTTTCTAGCGGTGATAATCTCATGCATCATATGAGATTATCTCATCGACTTCCTCCATTTTCACATTGTTTGACAGTTGTGTATGCATGCATTAAAGAGTCCATTATATAAACAGCGTCATATATATCCTGTGAGCACAGTCTAAGTGCAGAGTAGGCAATAGTTACTAAAAAGCTGAAATGAGCAAGGATTTGAAAATTAGTTAAATCAATAAAGGAAACTTTCGTATTTATGGATAATGATAACTAACTAGTGATCTATGTCCATTTTAATGGGATTTTATGTTGTTTTAGCCTAAATAGATGTTAATTGTGGGAGACCAGAAATGTTTTTAAATTTTCCTACTGAAATGGCTAATTCTACCTTCAACTTTCAAGAGTTCGTCTTGTGATAGTCCTTTTACAAATATATATGATATGCACCTGCAACTGCCACTGTCCCCAACCTCTCTTTGCATGCCCCTGATCTTCCAACCGCCTCCACTCCCAGTTAACCACTGATCTGCTTTCTGTCACTGCAAACTGGTTTGCCTTTCCTGGAGTTTCACATATAATCTTTTGGGTTATAACTTCTTTCGAACTTGGCGTATTGCCTATGGCAAGTGTTGGCAAATTTCTGTAAAGGGCCAGCTATAAAATACTCAAGGTTTTGCAAGCCACATGCATCTCTCGTGCTCTGTTTTCATAAATCCTTTGAAAATGCAAAACTCATCCTTAGCTGGAGGCCGTACAAAAAACTACGAAAGATGTTTCATATGCACTTAAAAAAAATGAGTACATTGGTTATTAAGACGTTCTATAATGTGCAATGAAGTGGATTAATAGTGCTTAGATCTTCAAATTCCTGAGTTTTTGTCTAGATGCTCCACCAATTACTGAGAGAGGAGTGTAAAAATCTTCAACTGTAATTGTGAATTTGTCTATTTTTCCATTCAGTTCTGTCAAGACTGTTTTCTATATTATAACGTTTTTAGTTGCATAGTTAGAAGTGATATGCCTTCCTGACGAATCAAACCCTTTAACATTATGAAATGCAACTCTGCCCCTGCTAATTTTCCTTGTTCTGTTTACTTTGATATTAATATAGCCGCTCCGACTTTTTGATTAGTATTTGGAAATATTTTTTGATTATTTTACTTCTAAAACTGTAATTACAATAAGTTTCCTATAAAACAGCATTTAATTGGGTCTTGAATTTTTTAATCAATCTGACAATCAATGGCTATTAATTCCGGGGTTCAGATTATTATATTTAATGTAACATCAATATTGCTAAGTTTAAATCTACCATCTCACAAGTTATTTTCTATTTGTCCCATCTGGTTTTTGCTCATTATTCTTCTTCTCCTGTCTTGTAGAGTATTTTTTACTATTTTATCTCCCTTATTGGCAGTTTTTAAGTTTTTCTACATAACTGCTCTAGAATTTACCGCACATGCTTATGTAAATGATCATGGCATACCTTCAATAATATCATGCCACTTCACATATATGCACCTTACAACAGTATATCCCCAATTCTTCACTCCTATCCTTTGAGCTACTGATGGTAAACCTTTTACTTCTATATATTTTCTCAATTTCACAATATATTGTTTTTGCTTTAAACAATCCATTATTTTTTTAAAAATTGAGATGTCATTTTAAAGAAATTAAAGAAAACGTCATTATTCACCTACATATTTATCATTTTTAGAGCTCTTAGTTTCTTTGGGTAGACCTAAATCTCCCCACTTCTGCCTGAAGAACGTCCTTTACCATTTCTTGCAGTGTAGACTTGCTGGCATTTTCTCTTCATTTTTGAAAGACATTTTTGCAAGATATAGGATTTTTGTCTGTAAGCACTTTAAAAGATTTCATTCTATTGTACTGTGGCTTATATAGTTTTTGCTAAGAACTTTAATCATTCCTTTCATTGTTCCTTTTTATGTAATGAGCCTTTTTCCCCTGGCTACTTTAAAGAATTTTCTCTTTATTATTCGTTTTCAGCAATTTGGTTCTGATGGGCCTTCATGCGGCTTTCATTGTGTTTACTCTGCTTGTGGTTGAACACTTCTTGAAACTGTGGGTTTATAGTGTGCACCAAATTTGAAAAATTTTCAGCCATTGATGAATCTTTACATATTTTCTCTGTATACCCTCTTTCTGTGACTCCCAATTACACATTAGACTGCCTCATATTGTCACAAAGGACATTTTTTTCTCCCAGTCTCTTTTTCTATGCCTCATTTTGAATAGTTTCTGCTGTGTTACCGTTCGATGTTCTTTCCTTCTGCAATATTTAATCTACTGTTAATCCTATTCAGTGAGTTTTCATTTGAGATATTGCCTCTAGGTGTTTCATGCTCTCTGTCTATATATATATATATATATATATATATATATATATATCCATTTCTCACCTATGTTCATTTTCTTTATATCTTTAAGCAAGCATATTTATAACTGTTTAAACATCCTTATGTATTTATTTCATCATGTTTATCATTTCTGGGTGTTTCTTTTCATTGCCTCTTTTCCTTGTTATGGGTCACATTTTCATATGATAAAATATGTTTAGAAATTTGTGTTGTTTGCTGGACAGTAAATTTTATACTGTTTAGTTCTGGATTTTGTTGTATTCCTTTAAATCCTTTACTGTTTTTATATTTATGCTTAAAACAATTACGGAGACCACTCCAAAGCTCAAAAAAAGAGCACTGACTTTAACATACATATAGTTTCTAAATCTACTTAGTCACTAGCTGGGATAGGTCTTCTCCTCTAAGAAAATTATTGGAGAAATAGGATCTTTACAGTCCATTTCAAATCTATTCTGGCTATAATACCCAAATCTCGGCAAACCCAGTTCTTTAAATGTAGCCAAGAGACACTAGTCACCTGTGAAAAATTTCTAAGGAAACTAATTTCACCCTAACTTTCAGAACCTGGCAGGGCCCATGGAAAGGCACGTGTCTGAGATCTTACCCCTTTTCATTCAGTAGTTTCTCCATTTCCGTAATGTAACACTCGTCACAAATGGCAAGGTACTCCATCACCAGCTTCGCATCCTTCTTGTATGCCTTACCGATTGCTCCCTTATTGGGTTCAAACTGAACAACGTTGACTGTTTTGTATGAAGTAGTCAAGGAATCCAAAAATACAGAACTGCCCTAGTATTTCAGGAAATAATCTTGAGAACCACAAAACTCATTAAAAAAATAAGTAAACACCATCAATATAGGCTTTTTCAAAGTTATAGTGAGATAAAAAGAGATATTATCTCATCAGTAATATAATCCAATACATAGCGTAATGATCTCTGATAACAATTTATTCATTTCTAAAATGTCCCAACGTGACAGGATCTACTTCCTGCCACTGGCCTAGCCTGGAGATCAGCTCACAACCTCAATGCCTAGTAAAGGAAGAAAATGTCTACTGCGCTGATGAACATACCAAGTGAGCTAAATTATTATTTCATCTACTGTAAAATGGTGCCCATCTTTTAAAAGAGAAAGTATTCGCCAGGTACCTACGTTTTATTTAAAGAGTATGTAGGTAGCTGCATGTGTGGAGAAATGTGTTTTGGAAGTGGCTGAGAAAAACTGGTCCACACCCTAAAAGGCATTCAGAGCACGTTTCTGAATGCGCTTCTTTTATGGACCAAACACTGAGGGGGCACGTGTCGGGTTACAAGAGAACAGCAAAGGGGCGGTGAGACAGAAGAAATAACAGGTTTAAGTAAATGTGACTGCGATACCCAAAAATGTCGCGGTTTTTCCGTAGAACAAGGTATAGACCTGGACATATCCATGTCAAAGATGTCTTTTATACTTTAGTTCTGAGTTGTGAAGAGATTAGAAAGGATATGGGCTCTTTCAGAGGTTTCTCGGCTACAAGTGGGACTTTGGTGGCCCGCGCATGACAAGAAAGGTCGTAACAGGACCGATCAGCACATCCGACAATCTCAATCCAGCCCTAAGAAGACAAGAACAGATAAAACATTTATTACTTACATTGGATTCATTCACGAATATATGCAGATTATAACGAACGCTTTTGCATTCTCAAGGATAATTCAATCACAGAATCTCCACTCAGCTTTTCTAAATGTTTGAAATAGGAATAGTTTTATACAGCGGGCAGCTAACCACCCTATAAACTATAATTCACGCACGCACACAAAGCAGTCATCTTATATTCTGGCCGGATTTATTTTGCTATATTGTGCATGTGGGGTAAATTAATATAGTCTGTGATTTAATTATGAAAACAAAGTGTGAAGCTAGACAGAACCAATAGATTTGTTTCAAATTTGTAACTGGGATTCAAAATGAGTCTGGCAGAAACCACTGCTCTCACATCCAGGCATCAGCTGGCTACACACACTTCCGCAGTTGGCCACAAACGTGGGCATTTGTGCTCAATTAGGTTTCTACCCAACAAAAGAAAATCACCTGTTCTTTAGCAGGTAATGTTTAGGTCAGAGAATGAAACTTAATGACAGCGTGGGTGCCAGGTTCCATTTCCTGTTAATACCTAAGAGCCTTTTCAAAAGCACAATCTAAATTGTTTTCAAAGACACTTAGGAATCTGTTATTTGAGAACAAAAGAGATAAAAGGCTTATTTTAGTATCTCGTTAGTCCTTCTCATGAATATTTACTTTTTGCCTTTGACCCAGAGTCTGGGAAAACTCAGCCATCATGCGTTTTCCAAGTGCATGCTACCGGATGAGGTGCTTGGGATGAGGACAAATAAAAAAACTCACATAAACTCAGAAACCCCAACACATAACAGGAATTAAAGAAAAGAACGAAGCCTAAAAACATGTAACTTGATCGTCTGACATTCATTAAATATGTCAATATATATATTTATGCTCTTAAATGTATAAACCTAGTGGTTATTATTTATCAAAGATTTCAATTAACATATATGTACTAAAAGATAAAATTACAAAAACCATGCCTGAGGATGGTAAACAACTTTGGGACAGTTGTTACTTCTGAGGGGGAAGAGAAAAGTGGAGCATTAGCTCTATTTTAACTTTTTTTATTAAATAAGTAAAATATGGACCATACAAAAGGAAAGCATTTAAATCTTTAAAGGAGTTTTCCCTCCTCAAGTTTGTTACTTTGGAGCTTCAGGTTTTGTTCAGTCCCGGCTTTGAATGACCTTACACAAAACACTGTAGCCTGATCTCAATGCTAGGCCCACGTCATCTTTTTAAAAAAATTTTCTTTAATTTTTTTCAATTTAGGAATAATTGGCACATAACATTGTATTAGTTTCAGGTATATAACTAATGATTTCGTAGTTGTACATATTGCAAAATGATCAAAGCAATAAATTAAGTCAACATCTGTCACCACACAGCTACAGACTTTTTTTTCTCATAATGAGAACTTTTAAGAGTAGATCTCAGCAACTTCCAACTACATGACACGGTATGGTTAGCTATGATCCCCATGGTATGCGTTACACTCCTAACTTAGGGAGGCCCACATTTTCAGATCCTTAATCCTCGAGGGTTTGGCCACAGCTTATGGCTGCACTCAGAAGATGATGATCAGGAATTACCGAGCAGAGTTCACTAAAGCAATACGGCACAATGGTTAAGAGCATGGATGGGCCTGGAGTCAGACAGCCCTGGTCCATGGCCCTGGTCCATGGTCCAGCTCCACCACTCACTGGCTGTGAGACTCGGCAAATTCCTTAACTTCTTAGCACTTCGGTTCCCTCAGAAATTGAGATTACTGTGAGGATTCAATAAGATAATACACGTGAACCACTCAGAATGGTCTACAGCTCTTAACAATGACAAATGCTAAATGAACAAACAAGAGAGATAAATGAAATGTAATCCAGGTCAGATTCGGAATCTAAATTGAGAGCAAGAATCTGAATCTGGTTTAACTTGAACTTAGAGTCAGAGCAAACTAAGAAAGGAGCTGATATGGAACAAAGAGAAAATAAACTTTCCCCACACAAAACAAAAAAAAATATTTTATTGGTTTGATTTCAAAATAAAAAGAAATTCCAGAAAATCTAAAACATGTGAAGAAATTACTGATCATCTGTAATCCAAAAATAATTGCTAATCTCATTTTGGCATACATGTGGTTAAACAAGCTTGTGAAGAAAATAAAGTAACAAAAAAACCTGAACAGATTACAGAAATTCTTTCCTAATTCCACAAAGGACAAAGAATATATTAAAAACAAGATCATAGCCAACAGAGATATATGCGTATCACTCTGCATGTACACATGTGTGTATGTTTATGATGCACATAAAAGCATCTAGAAGAGGAGTCGAGGAACCAAGGCCCATGGGGCTAAAAATGGTTTCTACATTCATAAAGGGCTGTAAAAACAACAACGGTAACAACAATAGAGATGGGCAGAGATCCGCAAAGGCTAAAATATTTACTGTATTTACTACAGAAAATCTCTGATCTGGAAAAGAAACATGAAACACTTTTGGTGAGAGCCTGCAATTGGAAACTTCGCTTTCTACACAGTATTCTTCGGAATTACTTTTTTGCTTTTTGTTTCACAAAAAGGAGTAAGTATTTTTTACGAGTAACTTTTATTTTTAATTTTAAAAATGAATCTATTAAAGAAAGTGACTTTAAAAAGTATAAAGTGAAACCATGGGCAAATGAGACAATGACCCTGGGCTAGTCTGCATGGGTGAGAAGCCTCCCCAGGACCGAAGAAGGGAGACCAGCAGGCTCTCACCCCCTTGTTTGGACGCCACCGTGTCCCCACTGCCACCAGTGCAGGAAGCGCCTTCAATATCCAGATGCCTTTCCGTCTAAGCTTCAGTACTGATGCGCATGTTTGGGGGGTAAGGATGAGAAGGCACAGTGAAGAGGCGACCGAGAGGTCTTCTCTGAATTATTATTAAATACGGAGAATTTCAGAAAAGGAAGCTGCTAAACAAGAGCTCAGCATCTACTAGTCTACCCCCCAAATCTACTAAACGGCTCCCTAAACTGACAGCGCCGACTTCCTTTACTCGATCCCGCCACCATTTCCAATGTGTGCTTGGGTCCTCATCAGGGAGGCCACCCCACCTTAGCTGCGCTCAGGACCCTACGGAGGACACGGCTCACCCCAGGAACGTACGCACCAGCGCCGCCCCATCGCCAGACAGGAGGCAACTGCTTTTCCCATTTTGCTCAAGCAAAGGTCTCTTTTCTTTTTGCTCCGCTCTGACACGAAGGACACAACAGGTGACTCTGATATCCAGGCTTCTAAGTCACCAGTGTGCAGACCACACACGGCAAACCATTCCACTCCACTTACATAGGACGTCTTGGATTCGGCATCCCAACAGTCGCAGGCATAGTGGGCCATCTCGTTCTCCATGTGCTGTCGGAAGCGGAGTCTATCTGGAGATACTCCAACCTTCACGAGGTAGAGGTAGATGCGGCCAATGAAATAGCCTAACACTGAGTTGTTAATCACACCCTAAAAATAAAGGAATAAACAAATAGGAAAATAAGTATGCAACCGAGTACGCAAGCAGCAGAGAGGAAGGGAAAAAAGACACGTTAACACTTCTGAAGGACAAGGTACTATTTCCCACGAAGTTATTCGCAAACTACTGAAAAATATTTGAAATACAGGGTTAGCTAATTATCAAGCTTTCAGAATAATCTCAAATACCAGAATGCAACATTGGCTATTTTTAAAGGGGTTAGCGTAGAATGGACAAGCTGAGAGTAATGGAGCTATGCAAAGTCTTTCTACCATACTCAATGGGACTGCAAACATTTAGTCTGATATCTCATACTTTCTAAATCTACAGTCCTAAAAATGACATCGTAATGACCCTAAGGAATGGCAAATACACTCCTGAATTAACAAAATGAGACACGTTGAGGGGATTTTACTGTATTCTTATCTACTGAAATCCGTGAACATACAGTACATGCAACCTTACAATTTTAGTACCGGAGGGCTCTTAGAAATCACCTCGGCCCATCGCCTGCCTGCTGCTGGGTATGGGGGGCGGCAGGAGGTCTTCTTTGAAAAATGGCCAACAAGTTATCATGCAGCCTCTACTTGAATATTGTCACAGGCAGAGAGCTCATTGTTCTCAGGGCAATTCATTCCACTACTGGGCAGTATCTGCTGTTAGAAAGTTTCCACTTACTCATTTCTCCAGGCAAATAATTAGAGAAATTCTATTACATGCAAGACTTTATTCCAATTGCTGTGGGTAATAAAGAAAGGTTGAAAATCCAGAAAGCTTTATCTCTGGGAGTCGAAATGTCTCCTCCAAAGCAGTACATACTGCTAAAAGTTTGATTAGTGGTGCACAGTTCAAACCAAGACCTCTTTCCCAGTGCTCTCTGAATTACTGTTCCTATGTTAGCCTCAAAGGACCACAAACTGCCATATTTGGGTAATCCCTTCCCACTATGACAGTGTATAAGTACTATATAAGAACAAATAATAAAATGACTGCTAAAATAAAATACTTTGTCATCCAGTACACAGAACTTGCTCTGTGCTACAAACGCTGAATAGGTTCAATCTAACTTAGGGTACCTGCGGAATCTCACCTGCTCAACAGCATCCCTGAGGCGCATTTTCCGGGCAGACTGCCCGCTGACCTGGGCTTTTGCTGAATACAAGCAAAGCTGGAGGTCCGCCACGCTCTGGAACTTGGGATGGTCCTTCTCGCTGGGATCTACAAAGTGCTCGATTTCTGCCATTGTGAATTCTCTGAAAGCAAAAATAAAAGGGACAAGAGTTGCATGTTTAAATATAAAAAGCAGTTAACAAAGCCCTTATTTTCAACTTCATCTTGTAATGGTATAGGCCCCTATACTGCAGGAACTTCTTATCACTACACAGAAAACTGTTTTCTAAGGGAATGGCAAAGAATAGAGTTGGATTAGATTTGTCTGGGTGGTTATTTTTAAATGAAAATATTTATTATGAATAATGAAAACATTTCATTAATGAACACACTACTCAAATAGTATTTTAAATAAGTATTATCAAACTTCTCTCGATTATTAATTCCTTCCATCTAGTGACAAAGATTCTTTACTTGACGAAACTGTAGTCAGTCTCCTGAGGCCCATCGTGCACTTCCTCGTAAAATCCAGTTTCAGCAAGACCCCTGCTCAGTTCAGTGTAACCGGAACCGCTGGCCCCCCCTTGTGACCTGACCGCCCTCGGTATTTTGTCAGGCTCCTCAACCCTGCTGTCCCCTTGGTGACGTCTGATCACCCTGGCCTGTCTTCAGCAAGAATCCTGTTAGGTCGGCTTAGCCAGAATCCCCCTTGCCCTCGACACTCCCACAGTCACTCCCTGTCCTCCACGCCCCCGGCTCCTCGGCTACAGACCCCTGCGCCCAAGCTGCACAGCAACCCCCCTTATCTGCGGCTTTGCTCTCCACGGTTTCAGTTACCCTCAGGGAACTGCAGTCTGAAAATATTACACGGAAAATTCCAGAAGTAAATAATTCATGTTTTAAATTGCATGGCGTTGAGTCGCCTGACGAAACCTCGCAGCCCTGCCCAGGACGTGAAGTGCCCCTTTGTCCGGCGTATTTACACTGCCCACCCGTCAGCAGCACCTTGGTTATCAAACTGTCATGGCACTGAAACGCTTGTGGACTTTACATCACAAAGTCATTCCCCTCGCTTCGTCTCCTCGCACAGACCCTGTACCATCTCACGGCATCACAAGGGTGGGTAGAGCAGAGTGAGATATTTTGAGAGACCACATTCACGTAACTTCTATCACAGCATAGTCACAATTGTTCTATGTTTAGTTGTTAATCTCTTGTGCCTAATTTATAAACTTTATCATAAATATGTGTATATAGGAAAAATACACAGTACGCATAGAGTTTGGCACCATCTGCGGTTCAAACGTTCCCTGGGGGTCTCGGAACGCAACCCCTGCAGGCGATACCGGGGGGCTGCTGTAGGCAGCACTGAGCCCTGCTCTGCTGAGGTCCCCCAACCGTCACAGTCTTGAACAAAATGTTTTTACCACTTTAACTACTGAACATCACTGTTTTTTTCTTTGATGTTAGCCACACCACAAAAAATTATTTCTTTGAACGAAAAATAATTTTTAAAGAACAGATTGATAGTTTTTAAAATTAGGAAATCTTAAGCAAATGTCAGACACAAAGAAGAAAGGAGGTGCTGAAGAGTGACTTCCAAATAAAATGGTTTTCCTTAAAGCATCAGCACATCTTATAAATATAGGTAAATGAAGCTCCCAATATTTACTTTTCAAAGAATGGAAAATTAAAAGTGAATTGAAACTGTTCTTTCACAGGAGTTTGATTTCTTCTTTTTTACTGCTCTCGACAATTAAATGACTGATAATGGCACCATACGAAGTGTTTCCTTAGAATAACGGCTTTTCTAAAGAAGTGTTATTTAAGACGGAGGACACAAGGCACGAGATGAAATAAGTCTGCACGTGGCGACGGCTTCCCAGAGACTCCTCTGAAGGAAAACTGAGCAGCCACTGAAGGAACAAGTGTTCTAAGTTAATCCTGTCAAAAACCTCTCGTCTTTAAAGCACACACGCATTTACTAGTCCGCTTTCATGATTATCTCAGACGCTTCAGAAGAAATGAAAAATTGCTTCGATGGGTCCTAAAAATACCTGAAATGCATTGCAAATAACTCTGGTCTTAAATTCTCTTCTTAATGGTATCTGTCATTTGATTCTGCAGCACCTATCTTGCTTGTCTTTCAACGATAACCAAACATCTTCTGCACGCACAGAAATGTGAGACAGAGAGAGTGACATCTGCCCTCGCAGAGCTCGTAACCGGGCTGATGGCAGGAGAGCACCTAAGTGCAGAGCAGATCAAAATGAGGGCCTTGTCCGGATGCCCAAAATACTCTGCTGCGAAAGTCTGCGCATCTGTTCTGTCAAATCTTCCCAGCTCACGGACAAGAGATGGAAATCACGCTGACATTGACTTCACCAGCTGTCTCGTCTCTGAGTTCAGAGACTGAGGCTGGAGCTGCGGAGAACTAAAATACACACAGGCTATGAAAATGAAGCATGGGCCCAAATGGAATCACTTGTGCTAAGCCCCACGACAGAAAACCAAGCTTAGTACATCAACTAATTACAGTTCGGCCTCTCGGAGAAATGTACCTTTTAACCCGTCAACCTGGAATGACCTGGTCAGCACTATTGAGGTCTAGTAGGCCCCTTCCACTCCCCTGAGGAGGGCGGCCTTGCCTGAAACGTGTTCTTTGCTAACAATCTCTCACCACCTCTTTTCTGGCTTTAAAAACCATCCATTCTGCACAACCCTTTGGAGCTCTTTTCTGTTTGCTAGATGGAATGCTGCCCAATTCATGAATCATTCAACAGAGCCAATTAGATCTTTAACATTCACTCAGTTGAATTTTTGCTATTTAACAAGGCTTAGAAGACAGAACCAGCCAATCAAAACAAAATTTTGAAAATTTCAGGGATAACTCTGTAGTGTAGTGGTTAGTTAGCATGTCTGCTTTACACACAGAAGATCCTGGGTTCGCACCCCAGGTGGAGCCATGGACCATACCCCGGGGGCCGCAAGCGTGTGGGAGGAGACACCCCGCCTTCAGAGTGCCAGTCCTTAAGGGGAAACGGAAACATCCATAGAGCAGGGGTAGAAGTGTGTGTGGTGGGGTGGAATTAAAGACAGAGGGAAAAAAAAGAACATTTCATATGATGGCAATCTACTCCCATCCTGAACAAAAGGAATCATAGCTATGCAAAAACTGATCATTTGACAACTCTGTCATCAAGAAGAAATCATAACACCAAACAAACACATCCTAGCCCTACCCTGGAATAAAAATGATGGGGATACTGACTCATGGGAGAATAGTGGGCTTCTAGCTAGGATCTCACAGAGGCGCATAACAAAATGAGCCCAAATCGAACGGGATGCTTTGAAATAAAAATGACCAAAAAAATACAATGTCAGGAAGTCCCGAGGGCCTTTCACCAGTTAGCACCTGGGGTGCTGCTCAGATCGGAGCCGAGTTTCCTGGGCGCCACTTCTTCACCCACAGGCCCTAGGTTTTGCCTCACTTCACGGTCCTTAATAAACCTGCAACAGCTACTCTGCTTGTAAACCTTCTCCAAAACACTGGCTTTAGACAAGATCAGTTTCACATGCCTTCCTCAGTACTTTGAAAGCAAGCATGCAGATACTACTGGACCAGAGGGGAAGCCAAAAAATAACAGAAAACAAACAAACAAACAAACAAACAGATATTGTAAAATAAAACAGACTCCAATCTGACAAGATTTTCATTGTCAAAATATCGGTTCAAGTTTCTGACTACCTCTTCTTTCTTCATAAAGGCCCAGAAGGCTCCTCCCCACCCCATTTCTCTAAGTTGTACAAACTCTTTCCTCTATCGGCATCCCCTTTCTCGACTGTAAGGCCGAAGAGGCGACAGGCCTAAATATGGAGTGTGGTCAGAACAGAGGCGCATTTCCTCCAATGGCGTCATGGGGACTAACACAGTAGGCAGATGGCTGGAGGCTCTGACGCAGAGTCAGTGGCTGGGATACGCTATGACTGAAGTCTGCAAGCAGGGAAAGATCACGGAAACAAGCGGGTGGGTTCCTTTAGGAGCCTAAGAAAATCCTTTAGGAGCCTAAGAAAGTTAAGTCTGCCGACATATCCTATATTTTATGTGGAATTTACTGCCCTAAGAGATGCTATCAGTCAGAAAATGCAGAGAAATCACAAAAAGCTTAAGTCATAAACGGGTTGGTCATACTAAGTTTCTAAAGAAAAACTTTAAACAGCGTCAGTATGTCTTCACGCACGTTCCTGGGTGCATCTGACAAGGTAAGATTATCAGAATGGAGGCAAGTGAGTGTCTAAACTCCAGCAGGTAGGGGTTACCTTGCTAGCCGGCCCTTTTGTCATACAGCCCCCCCCCCCAATATCTGGAGGAACACCACTGGTTACTGAGACACCCCGCCCCAACTCCAGCGATGCTGTTTTCCCCAGACACCTAGAATGATCCTGTCATGAGCATCGCCCCACCCCCAGCTCACCCTACACTTACACACATCGTCATGGCCAGAAGGTACCGTGGTTTAGACAGTCACGATCTTGCCATCCTCAAAACAGATGATGCAGGTGAGAAACTTAAAGCACCTCTTCATCCTCCCTTTCTTTCCCTTCAAGTTCACTTTGGTTACTCAAAACTGCCCATCATCCCTGAGATTACATTTGAAGATATAAACATAAAACAGGCTTTTTTGTTGCAGGGCAAAAACAAATACATAATTATGTAAGAATGAAGCAGAACTGTCTCAAAATAGCCAGCTTTAACTTCCAATCCACTAATTTTACCAGAAAAACAGGGGCAGTACCTGACTCTGATCAGACCAGATCGAGGGGAGATCTCATTTCTAAAAGAATTTCCAATCTGGGCAGCAGCAAAAGGCAACTTTCCTTGGTTGAATTCCAAAAGTCGCTTGAAATTCAGGAAAATCCCCTGTGCGGTTTCTGGTCTCAGGTACCTATAAATTTAAACACATCAGTTATAAAAAAACAAATTGTTTTCCAACGAATCTGAAATTCTAGATACAAAACCTAGAAGTCCTAAGTACACTATTTCTACACAAAGCTGTAAAAGCCCTAAAACCAAGTTCTAGAAATAGGGTATTTCCCCTGGTGGCAAACGTTCTCCAGCGAGTGTCAGAGAGCGTGTCAGGTAAGCGGTATGGCAAACTACTGTTAGCAATGACCTTTTATTTCATCGCTCCAGTGAGTCAAATGCCACCCTCATAATGTCCCTAACACCTCCGATATTCTCCTAAGCATTTTCATGGAAGTGGATGACAAGTTTTGATCCTCCTGAAAATAAGACCCATGCCTAAGCACACCTCTGTTAACCCACGTTAACAGTGTAACTGTGGCCCTAAAAAGACCACAGTTTGGGGCAAAAATGTAACATCAGAGCTCACTCATCACACCAAGCCAGGCTACTTTTGAGGTTTTTCATGTCAGGTTCTTCTTTCTGGTATTTTACATTTTCGGCCTGAGGTTTCTTCTAATATTTCTCCATATTTTAAAGACATAGCAAAGCAAATAAACTCTTACAGCCGTTGTCCCTCTTCTGAATTTCACAGAAAATATTCTGTGCAGAACAACTAAGAAAGTGTTCCCAGCAGCCGACTAAAAAATATTTCATGAAAAAAAAAGAAAAAAAAAAACAATAAAATTTTACCCTCTTCTCACTCTACCACACCCCACTGTTTGGTTATTTGTGGTCCTTTCCAGATTTTACCAAGATATGAGTACGGCTACAGTTTAAATGCAAACTTACAAGTAGAATGTATAAACTTATATATAAGTAGAATGTATAAAATTATGTATTCTTTTATTTTATACTTTTCCATTTTCTAAACAACTGTAAAATTTCTCATATTTAACAGCTGCAGAGTATTCTACTCATACAGCAATGTTCTACTTTGCTATAATTTATTTAACCATCCTCAAATTATTGGATAAATAGGTTACTTTTACTTTTAATGCATACGCACCACCCTTGACTAGTATCGCTTCCTTTCTTTTCGAATTATTTTCTTAGAAAGACTCCTAGGAATGAGATGATAGATCAGAGGATCTGGCTCATTTTATAACGATCTGTATGTATTAACAAAATGAAAGGCTTACCTTTGACCTCTTTCCACAAATTCTCCCAAATCAACCCTGTGTCTTATTAAAATAATTCTAGTAATACATTCGGTCACCATTTTTATTATTCTTAGTTTCTACTCCAAGAAACATGATCTATTTGGCTTCATCTTGCAAAAAACCTACCCACTCTTACCTTAAAATGAGACCAGAGAAAAATACCCGAAGCCATAAAACGGACTACATGGGCTCAGTTTGTTAACAATGGACAAAGGCCCTGGACATACTGAGCCGAGGGCTGGATCATCTGTAAACTTCACTCTGTGAAAACGATGTCTTTTAAATCGACAAGGTAAAAACCAGTGCTATCCACTATGGTGGGCCACTAGTCATGTCTATTTAAATTTCATTAAAATTAAATAAATTTAAAAGCCGCCTTCCTCAAAAGCACTAGCCCATTTCCAGTGCTCAGCAGCCACAAGTGCACTGCACTGGAAGGCAGCTAGCTATGCAAACCCTCACGCCGCCTGCGCCACGGCTGGCTGCCACGTTGGACAGCACAGATACAGGACATTTCCATCACCGTAGGACATTCCACTGGACAGTGCTGATATACACTAGATGGTTTTAAAGTAAGTTCAATGACTTTCAAAGTCATTCCTCAACTGTCTTTCTTACACTATGCAGCTATAGCTACATACTGTAAGGATCACAGTTTTATGTTTATGGCAAAAAATACATATATACTACAAAATTATATTCAGAAAAAAATCTGAGGAAATAAAATTAAGACTATGTCTGTTATCATTTTCCCTCATTATTTACCTGCACTTTCTATATATCACTTTTCAAAATTTTTCCTTATTGACTGATATTGTACTTAACTTTTATTATAAGCAATTTTAATAACTCTGTTACATAAACAATAAGTGATACATACCCAGGCATGTTTCCTCCGGGCCCAATGAAGGTCTTGAACATTAAGTTAAAAGATACTGGTGGAGACAGATCGTTTCCAGTAACGGGGGATTTTACATTATAGTTCACAAAAAGATCTCCAAGTTCCTGCTGTCCATAGTTATCGAGCTAAAGAATATGCCAAAAAAAAAAAAAAAAAAATTAGTGTAAAAGACTAGAAAAAAAAAAAAAAAACAAGACATAAGTACTATATATTAAACCCCATCCATTGTTAAAACTCACCCGAAATAAGGTCAGAATTAACCTAACCTTCAAGATAGCCACAGCAAAACCATAACCAGTTTACCTACGTTTCCTTTACCAACAGAGAAATGAAGTATCTTTCCGAGGTTGACCTAAAACTCACACATCCACTGTTTCACAATGAAAGATAAGGTAAAATATCTTTTGCTCAATTATAATAGTTACTGGTTGGCAAGAATCTGAAATCACGTAAATAAGTTTCAAGGTTGAATTTTACCACTTTGCGTACATTTAAGAGTTGGGTGCACTTCCCTTCTATTAATTAAATGTACATATAACTTTCCTTTCCCACTAGACATTAAGCGTCTTGAAGGCAGAAACTATGTCTTATTCATCTCTGCATTTTCTAGTACATTGCACCTTCTATACATTGATAATCAATTTCAAACCCACTGAAATATGACCTCCAATTTCAAATGACTATGACAAACCATCTAATAGTAAAAAACATTTAAAACTTAAGATAAATAACTCAACGGCCATAAGAACTGAGGCTTCGGAGTCAGAACAAACTTGGTAAATCACCCAATTCTACCACTACTGGCTTTTATGACTCAGGATTAAGTGCTTATCTAACCTCTCCCAGCCTCAGTTTGCTTATGTAGAAAATGGAGGAACAGGACCGACCTCACTACACAGCGTTACTATGAAAATTAAATAACATATGTAAAGTACTTGGCCCAGAGCTGGCAACATAGTACCTACTCAATAAAAGGTGACTATTACAATTTATATTTTCTCCCGTCATAAATCCAACTGACATTGTCACTCCACAGAAATGTATCCTACTCACATTAACCACATGTCCCAAATTGGAATGAACACTTAAAAAAAAAAAAAAAAAAAACAGAAGCGGCAGCCCTCTAGGCTCTATTTGTGTAGAAGTCCTGGGGGAAGTGACTAAACTGGTGGGTGCCTAAGTATTTTTTATACTATTTCCTATTTTTATGTATTCTGAATTTCTCATAATACAAAGTTAAAGAATGACCTTACACACTGGGACATGCAGAGATGGGTCAGCAGAAATAAAGAAGAGAAGCGGAATTCACTCTGAGGTACTGAATCCACGTAACAAGGATAAAGTTCTTCCTACTCCAGAGGGTGAATCAGTGCCTTTTAAAGAAACGGGAATGTTTCATAAAGCTGAAAAGGAGTCGCAGGCTCTAGCGGGTGCAGAAAATGCTATGCGCTCAAGATACAAATGGGCCTTCAGCCGTGAATCCAGAGGCCATGTATGAGTACTAGACCATTTCCATGGGTCCCTTACTTTTCACTGAAAATTATATTGACAGCTGTATATGTATCTGATACAGCAAATCAGAAAAACAGACTGCTCTCCCAGAACATATATCTGAGATAAAACACAAAGTCAGTGCTCAAACTACAAAATATGACTTAACACATCAGCTAATTACTTCCTGCTTCTGACAACTTACTTGGAAATCAATAAAACTATTATGACCAAAGACACAAACACATAAAACCATAGTAACCAAACACTGTGAAGAGAAAACAGAGTAATTTAGAGGTAATTAGAAGCACTTTTCATTTCTTCTTTCTAATAAACTTTATGCCTTTGGAAAAGGAATGAAATGAGAAATGAATGTGTGGGCTACAACAGCGTCAAAATACAAAAACTGATTTTCTGATTCACGAGTAACAATACTAAACCAATGAGCTTCAAGAAAGGGATAAAATATACGTCACAAGGTCCCCAAATAAACTGCCAGATTAAGAATATTTAAATGAGGAAGGAGAAAATTTCTTAGCTAATATTGGAAAGCTAGATATCACAGATAAAAATCAGAATGTTAAAAAAGAATTAGGGCAACAGTGGAAAAGTGTCCAGCAAGTTCTCATGAGAAAAAAGGAAGGAGTTAGGGAGTCCTGCACTTAGCCCTAGACATTTATATATCGACGTAAAGGAAATATGTATAAACACAGCACTGGTTGTTTGTTTGCTTGTTTGTTTTTTACCCAAGGAAGTAAACAAAGTTTAAGAGTTGAGCCATGGTGGACTTCATGATAAATATGATGTTGGAGAAATGGACTTCACATAAACATACACACGAATGAGAAATCAGCAACATACACAAGGGGACATGTGCATCCTCCTAGGGTGAAGATGTGCAGTTTTCATCAAATTCTTAAAGTGGTCTGTGACCCACAAAAAGGGTAAGAACTCCTTCTGATATAGACGGTATCCTTGCCCTTGGAAAAAGTCATGATAGCTTGTCTCTATGGTCTCTTTTGTCTCCCCTAAAATTTATCGACTTAAATAGAAATTACGAAACTTCAGTCTACAGGAAAAGCAGGTGCCTAAGAATAAGAGGGTGCAAGCAGGGACAGAGCAGCCAGAAGCAGATGAACTGGCTGATGAGACAGCGCTCGTACAGACACCCGCCCCCAATCCTCCGCATAGACACCAGACACTATTCATCATCAGCCCCTCCTCTGGTTTTTGCTATTAAACCCAGCAAACTGGCTTCCAAAAAAAACAGAACAAATTTTATATCTGTTTACACTGACTTGCTAGTTTTGACGAAAATACAAGCTTAGCCACCAAAGGCAGAGAGAGAAGAAAATAAAAATGCAAAAAGAGATGCTATGAGAAACAGGTAAACCTGGCTTCTTCACGACTGTGGTCAGGGTTGGCACAACGTGGAATTCGACAGTCACTAAACGCTGAAAGACAGCACCTACCGGCATTACTGTGATAGCATCTCTCAAGTACTCACCTGAGCCAAGACACTTTCCATCTCTGATTTCTTCTCGGCAGAACACTTCTTATCAGACATCAATTTCTGTAAATGAGCTATAAGAATAGTGTTGGTACATGTCAATTTCAGTCAATGGGGAAAAAATGAGTTTTTGAGTTTCAAAACAATTCATTTTTACCTAAAAAAAAATGAATCCAAGGATAATAAATTCTTAATTTATATGAATCCTTTGATTTTACAAAGTAAGTCATGATAGATTGTCCCATTCTTTTGCCGACTTAGAAATCCTGATTATCTGTACATCTTTTTTCTTTAATAAGGGACTGAATCTATATACTTGAGATCTGTGCACTTTAGCCTTTGTACGTTATACCCAACCCCCCCCCAAAAAAAAAATTAATTTAAAAAATTTGAGAAAGATTTAATCTAAACCCTTTTTTTGATCAATCCTCCTTGAAAGGCTATTTATCTGAGATGAAGAACCATACCTTTTAATAGATGGTCAGCACGAAAACACTCTCCATTTTTTACATCCTTCACCATGAAGTCAGCAAATTTGTCTACGTGGCCAGAAGTCCTAAATTAACAAATGCCAAGCCAATCTGTCATTTTCATACAAATTAACACATAGATTTTTACCTTATGACAACCCCCCTTCTATGTTTATCCATAGTTCATATCTGTGAATCTGAAAGATGGCAGCCCCCATATCTACAATGATGTGCCCATGGCAGATAATAACATATGCCAGAGAAAATTCTTCCTCAAATCTATTCCCATCCTCTCCCTAAATTCTTCCTTCCCATAAGAAAGAAGATATGAACTAGATTATATGTTTTCACAAGTTGTCACAAAGTCTGTGCTACTCTGCAGAATCCATTAATCCATGCCTACCCCATTAGTATTAGTGATCTAAGCAAAGGCCAAAACCATGGCAAATGTGACTAGCCAAGAATCAAGATAACTCCGTACAGACACTAAATCTTGAGAGTTCTGTCACCGAAACCTAGACAGACACTGTTACGATCGCTGCACAGTTCCTATTAGCGGGGCAGGTAGCTAAGGAACAGGTTGTCCTGATCTTTTAGTGCTATCATCAGAAAGTCATCTTATCATAATTGGCTAAAATTATTAAGAGAATGCCCAGAGGGTGCAAACGGTCAAAAGTAGCTTTCCCGGGCAACATGAAATGAAGTGATGAGATAAAAAATGGTAAGAATTCTTCTTTCGGTTTTATAGTCAAGAAATCCTGCTCTGCTTTCAACAATGTTGGTAGGAATAATCTAAACATTTACACTGAAACTTCAATTCAAATTGTAGTATCTAATTTAAAATGTATACACACCTTTGCCCAGAATTTCTAAGAATTTGTACTAAGGAAATGGGCACATACACAAAAATTCCTCTATTGGGATGGCACCAGCTAAATAAATTACAGCACATCCATACAACAGAATACTATGCTGTTATTAAAAATGGTTTCAAAAACTAATGACATAAGTAACTGTCTACTTGTTACATGAAAAAAACGCAGTGTGCTGCTAACACCGGTACGTACAGAAGGACTTTCAGCGAAGACAGACAGAAGGACGAATACAATTTTAACATGGCTTTCTGTGACTAGTAGGAGAATGTGTTCTTTATTTTCTTTATTTTCTAGATTTTTACAATGAACAGGGGTAGTTTTCGTAATCAGAAGAATTTCAGCCCTCAAACTACAAATCTTACTTTAAAACCGGTTCGGGAGTGAGCATGGTGCAATCAATCTCCAGGATCTGCTCCTCCTGAATGAAGTGCTGCCTCCAGGTCTGGATAATGTTGTTCTTCAGAGAACAGCCAACTGGCCCAAAGTCATACAGACCACTGACACCTATAAAAAATATGAGCGAGGATAACGTGTACTTTACCCAGTGTCTGAACAAACTTAAGCAAAGAGATGGGAGGAACTGATCCCTGTAAGACTTCGTTCACACACTCCCTAAAAATATATTGAAATCAACAATTCGAATCACTCAGTAGTGAAGAGCCTTACCTCCACTGGCTGACAAAAGTAAAATTAAAAAGCTTTTACTGTTTCTGTTTACTATTTCCATATTAAGATTTTTGATGAGGATTAGGGGAAAAAAGTCCTTCCATATATATAAGAAACAGAATAAAAAAAACAGATTCTAGTTTTCTGCCATAGAAATTAAAAATATATGTTGTCATCGACTAATAACAATGATCTAAAATTTTAGCACCCAATTCTCTAATTTATTCTTGGATATTTGAACCACTCTCTAAACCTCAAGAAGTTAAACATTTAGAGATCTGCTTAGTCAAACTGGAATCAAGCTTCGGTGGCAAAGAACTAAAAGTCTAATATTGTTTAAATGATCTCTGTTGACTATGAAAAATATCATTCTACATTTCATCAGTGAATGGTACTCATCTACGGACCTTTCCATAGCATTCAGGAAGATGCAGAACTTTACGTACCTATGGAGAATGTTTTCTCCTGGCAGTTGCCATAAGGAAGAATCTAGGGACGCTGGTTTACACTGCCCTTGTGTGGACGTGTCCGGTACAGCTGGCCTGTGCTACAACGGCCCTCTAATGCGCCAGTCTCCACTGCATTTTAAGAAGTCTATCTCATATGAACAGCTGATCCTTGGACAACACAAGTGGTTAAGGGTGTCAACCCCCACGCAGTCGAAAATCTGTGTATGATTTTTAACTACTCAAAACGTAACTACTAATAGCCTACTATTGACTAGAAGTCTTACTAATAACATAAGCGGTCGATTAAAACATATTTTATAATGTTATATGTATCATCTGATGTATTCTTACAATAAAATAAGCTACCGAAAAGAAAATGTTAAGAAAATCATAAGGAGGAGAAAATACATTTATAGTATTTATTGACAAAATTCCGCGTGGACCTGTGCAGTTCAAACCTGTGATGTTCAAGGGTCAGCTGTATATGGACGCATCAAATGCCTAAGACATGGGCCCCCAACAGTTCCCTCCGCCCTCATGAAAAAAAGCAGTCTTCAAGACTAAGCAGGGTGGAGGGAAATGAAAGTAGATTTTACACCCAACAGCTGATTCTAAACAAACAAAAGCAAAGTATCCTCCTCTGCTTTATGAGACCTCGCACAATTAGGTACCAAAGGGCAAGCCACATTTTTGACTTATGAACAACATCAAAGCCACTAACGACACAATCGTTCTTCTATCATTAATTCACTACCTCCATAAATAGCAAAAGCTTGATCGTAGAAAAACCTCCTCTTCAGGGTATCTTCCATTTTTGCTCTGTCTACGATGTCATCTTTGGGTTGTAATGACAGCTCCTGTAAGGGGGTTTTAAACAGAAAAGATGTGATTGGAGGGAAGAGTGGGAATTTATCTATGTGAATTTAGTTAATTCCTCAACAAAATTCAATATAAAATTTACCAGACAAGATTTGGTACCCTTAAACAGATAAGAACCTTAGGATTTTTCCCCCTTTTGTTACAGAAAAGATACCTTTACTTAATTATTTAGGAATGTATGTACATGATCCTTTCTAAGATTACAAGACTAAGCTTATCCGGATGCAGCTGCTAGGCAATACCTGAATTTTTAGTGGATCACTGTCGCAAAATAGTGACTTAAAAATCCAAACTATTTCAGTTTGGTAACGGGAGATTTATTGTTTGAAATATTTGGGAACAGGTATTAGGTGGGCAGACCTTTTCCTTAAAAGAAAAAAAAAACTGTAAACACAAAACCATTATTTCCAGTCACAGGAAAATTTATAAGAGCAAGTATAATGCCTTCCAGGGAAATTCTTTGAGCATACTGAGTCTAGGATCTGGGGCAAGGGGCATGAAGGGGTCAGTAAGGTGTCACAAAAAAAGATGACATTTTGATTTGCATGTTGAAAGAATGAGGAGTCTGCCAGGCAGAAGAAACGAGGCAAATAGGGATAGAGCAAATGCCATTTGTTTAGAACTTTTCTAGGTCTTTTCCACCCAAAGATATTAAATAAAGATGAACAATACCATTCCTACTTACGTTCCTATTTTGGGATCCCAACACTCACCTTTGCTTCCAGAACCCTCTTCCGGGCTTTGAGCTCGGCGACTGCTTTGTCTACGTCTACTTGGGGTGCTTTAACTTCTTTCAGTTTTCTCACAAGATCTCCCTGGCCAAGAAGGAGGATTTATATTCAGGACTGGTTTCAGAAGTTGTTAAGAAATGTATTTTTAAGTATGCTTTTTAAAAGGTAGCTGTTTATGAATGAGGCAATTCAAACGTTTATTATGTGAGAGGTCATTACGAATAACTTAAGGTCTCTGCCCTCAGCGTTTAAAATCCAGCAGAATATACAAACAAATACACAAATAACTATGCTCTAAGGGTTTAAGGGGTTGTTACTACTGTGCCCCCCCCCTTTGGGGTAAGGGGATAGTTGGAGAAGGAGAGAAAACAGTGATAAAAATTAGGAAAGAGCAAGATTAGTACTGAGAACACAAAAGAACCAATAGCCCATTTTCTCCTTTCTACTTAGAAAAAATGACTGTCTTGATTTTCCACCCATTTCTCTGGCCATTTCTTCTCAGTTACTACTGGCTCATCTTCCTCTGCCTTTTTCTTCATTGTTGGAATTCTTTCCTTGCTAATTTCTCTAGATTACTTTGTTCACTTCTAACAACCTATCACCTGTACACTGATTCCCACTCTTACAATAATGTGGCGGAATGGGTTATCTGGGGGAAGAAAACCACCAAAATAGTCCAGGAAACTCCAAGTAGAGAAATTAAAGTGGTCAAATTGACAGAGCCCTTGGGTGCCCAACAGAAGTAACTGCGCTCTGAAGGAGTAAGCCTTCCATACAGGCCTTTTAGGATTTTTACAGATTAAGATCACCAAAATAATAAACACTCAGCTCAAAATTTAAAAACCCAAGAGTAAATGAGCCATCGTGAGTGAAACTCAGCACAAATGACAACAGAATTAGATGCCCAAAAGTATAGGAATGACCAAATATACTTTTAAAATGCTCGAGATGCTTTTAAAAAAATAAAAAAGAAGAATCGAAGACATGAACAAAGAAAAGACTATCAAAAATAATCAGAGAACCCAAAAAAGAACCACACAGATCATCTGGAAATGAAATATTGAAATTAGAAACTCATTGGCGAGGTTAAACAGCAGATGAGATATAGTTAAAGAGAGAATTAGTGACCTAGAAGACAGACCTAAAGAAATTATCCAAGGATAATCCATGAAATGAAGCAAAGGGACAATGAGCCAAAAATATAAGTGAGGCACAGAGAAGAGAACGAGAGCCTGACATTCATACAACCAGAATTCCAGCAGAAAAGAAAGAAGATAATTTATGAGATTATGTCTGAAAAGATAATTGTTATAAATCTTCCTATTACTACTCAAAGACATGAATTCTCAGAATTAAGAAACACGATAAAATCCAAACAATGTGCTGAAGTCCATAACTCAACAAGCTGTATAAAATATAGTGCTTAAGAGGGGTCAGAGTTAAAGACCTGAGTTTTACTACCTCGTCATCTGACTGAGAAACCCTGAGCAAGCTAAAACCTCTGTAAAATCAGAATGACAGTATTTACCTCATTGGATTATTATAAAGAGAAAATGAAAGAACTTAAGTAGAATACTTTCAATAATACCTAACACAAAGTAGACACACACACACACACACACACACAAATGATAGCTGTTAAGCTATCAAATACCTTAACTTGGCTCTGGCCTAATTGTTTTTCAGATGTGTCTAACCCAACTTGTTTACTTTTAAATTATTTTTATTAAATTGGCTGGGGCGACATTAGTTAATAAAATTATGTAGTTTTCGAAAGAACAACCCTATAATACCTCATCTGGATACTGCATTGTGTGCTCGCTGCCCAGAGTCGAATCTCCTTCCGTCACCATGTAGCTGACCCCCTGTACCTTTTTCTACCTCTCCCCCTCCCCCGTCCCTCTGGTAACCACCAAACTGTTGTGTGTGTCCATGAGTTCCTGTGCTTGTTTTGTTCGTTTGTTGCTTTCAGTTTTATCTCTCACACACGAGTGAAACTGTGTGATTCTCAACTTTTTCTGACTTATTTTGCTTAAGCATGATAATTTTAAGATCCATCCATGTTGTCACAAATGGCAGCATTTTATCTTTCCTTATGGCTAAGCAATATTCCATTGTATATATGCACCGCATCTTTATCCAATTAACTATCAAAGGACACTTTGGTTGTTTCCATGCCTTGGCCACCATAAATAATGCTGCGAGAGACAGAGGGGTGCATTTATCTTTACGGATAGATGTTTTAAAATTGGGGGGGTAGACACCTAGAAAAGGGATTGCTGGGTCGGTCATATGGTAATTCTATTCTTACTTTTCTGAGGCTCCCCCGTACCGTCTTCCGCAGTGGCCGTACCGGCTTCCATTCCTACCAGCAGCAGATGAGGGTTCCCTTTCCCCACAGCCTCTCCAACACTTGTTATTACTTGTCTTGTTGATGACAGCCATTCTGCCAGGTGTGAGGTGGTATCTACTTCACTGTGGTTTCGATATACATTTCCTAATAGTTAGTGAAGCTGACCATGTCTGTTGGCCATTTGTACATCTTCTTGGGAGAAGTGTCTGTTCACGCCCTCTGCCCATTTTTTAAACTGGATTGAAACCCAACTTGTTTAGAAAGGAATTCTTTTTCTCTGCTCCAAACTTGGTCTTTCTCTTGCGTATTGCTCTCCGTTTGTTAATGGCAACAAAATCTACCATTTCGCAAACAAGAAACATCAAGTTACCCTACTTCACCTCCAACATCCGGGCAATTTCACTTCGGAATTTCAAATCTAATCTCTCCCTTCACCCCTGGCGGATGGGACTGCTACAGCCGATTACCAGGTGCCTCTCATCCGAAGGTACCTACGCTATTAGACCTGGCCCCACATTACCCTACTTCGTGTCATTTCTCTCCCACTTTTGTGTGCCTTCTTTTCACAGGCGCACAGAATCCCGAATTTGATGACTGATCCTACCCCGACCCCTTCGGTATTTATTCTCTTATCCGGAAGAGCATCCCTTCACTTAATGAAATTCTACCACATCCTTATAAACATCTAACCACTATGTTGTACACCTGAAACTAATAATATTGAATGTCAACTCTAACTGAAAAATAAAAAGTAAAAAAAATTCTCCCACACTTTTTAGAAGCATTTCCCAAACAGTCCACCCTTACGACAGCTACTTGGGGACATTTCTTCTTTGAAGCTGTCTCAGCTAGAGGCTGGATTTTCTCTCATGTCCTTTCGATCCTCAGGGACTAGAAACGGGATAGTTGTCCTCCTTAGGCCCCTCTGTACTTTCAAACTGATTCTTTGTTCCTCCTTCCAAACCCCTGCTCCTCTGGAGGGCCTGCCATCGCCCTCCCCCTCGTTGCTGACACCTTGCAAGCTCCCAGTAACTCCCCTCATTCAATGCACCTCCCTCTCCCGCAGCTGACGCTACTTTAGAATGTCCTGGTCAGGAGATGAAAAAACTGTTTATAACTACCTGAACCTAGAACCTAACTCTGCTTAAAGAAAATCAGAAGTATTTTCCCAGTTTTAATGTACACTGAATTTTCCAAGAATGCACCCAGGAAAATGTGATTTAAAGGAAGCCTATACCTTGTTTCAGTTTTACAAAGGGTTGTTATTATTCCAAACAAGCAAGCCATGTGACCACAGGCAACGCTACTGTGGTATCCGAGCAACCGACACAGTACACC
The DNA here is from genome assembly GCF_014176215.1 of Rousettus aegyptiacus. Classification (NCBI taxonomy): domain Eukaryota; kingdom Metazoa; phylum Chordata; class Mammalia; order Chiroptera; family Pteropodidae; genus Rousettus; species Rousettus aegyptiacus. Next base: position 37,521,366 of record NW_023416288.1, on the reverse strand, counting down.
TCTATCACTGCATTCAGAGCAACTACACTCACAGGAAGCCTGTGCACAGGTGTACGCAACGCTTCCAGTGGCGCCATGCCCCCAAATTTACATATTAAAATACACATCTTATTATGAATTACTTTTTATTTCTTGTATTTAGAGCATTATGTGTACATGTATTTTTCTTTAATTAGATTTAGCAGATATTTTGTATGGATTTCTTTACAGGATAGTAATGGCCAATGCCAAAATATCTGGTGTAAAGGGGAGGCTGGGTCTCAAAGTTCGGATCAACTGAGTTAGTTATTCCTCTTATTCTCTCATCGTATACAAATAAGTCTGGTCTGTTATTACACCAGCAGTTTCTATTCTATTATCCTGACCTCTCTAACTAAAGTAACATCCTCAGCCACCTTCTGCCTTTACTTCGGCTGCTTCATTACACTTACAATACCTGAAATCACCTTATCGCTGCGCTGGCTTACGTATGTACCTGCATTTAATCTGCCCCTGTCTTAGGATGGGAATTCTGGCATGCAAATATCTGTTGCCTGGTATCACAACATGACCCTGGCGCAGCGCCACACAGTTAACATTCAGCAACGTGTACTGGTTTATTCTTTACGCGTTCGGTGTTCCTTTTACTTCCTCTACCTATCAGAACACCTGTCTCATAAATGTTCAGTGACGAGGCTTTTGATGGGAATAAGAACTCCGTGAGAGCCTTGGCTCTGAAAAGAGGCTGTGAGTAGCGATTCTTTCTAAAAGTCTGAAGGCGACAGGCAAGCAGCTCTTCTGGATATCGACCCCTGCGCGTCGAGCACTGCCACGCCCACTCCTTTCACCCACATTTTGTTTTGGAGATTTGCAAAGGGCACTGGCCAACCTGCCACAAGTCAAGGCAGGAAGAATTTAAAATTAATTTCCCTGAATCACTTTCAAAATCATGATTTACAATGATCCAAACCTGAGAACAAGAGAATTGGAGGAGATCTAACGATGGATGAAAGTATTTAAGGATTCTTAATTTCTAATTATTTTTCTTCACTCTTTTTCATCGCCCAACTATATTTTGGGGTGTGTGTGTGTTGAACGAAACCGAAGTGAAACGTCATCAACGTCTCTAAATTACCCTTCAGAAACATCAACTAAAAGCTTAGTTCCTGGATAAATTCCTACCATAAAGACATATGTGAACTAAGAGCCTGTCATTAGAAAGCAAAGTAGTCATTAGATGAGAAGTCGTTCCCTGGGATCTTCATGATTCTTTCAGATACATCATGATGCATATTCAGCTGGCCAAGAACAAACAGGAAGAAAACACTTCCTCACCTTTGCAAGGTGTTTGACTTCACACACAGGGAGCTACAGTTCTTATTTAAATTAGTGAGTTCATCTCAGATTTCCGAGTGTTTTATAGCTACTGATGAAAACTTCATAAACGTTTCATTTGTCCTTTGTGGATTAAGCAAGAGCTTTAATGGGCACTCTCAGATCAGAAAATCAAAGCGGAGAAAAATCGAGGGCTCTTCACCCCGAGTCTTCTTACTGCCCCTAAGATCTGAGTTTTATTTGTGTCCTCCCAATTACATAAAAGAAAATATGAAATACTGAAACACAATTAATGGTATTCACACATCATTATTGATTTAGACAGTAAGTCATCATCATTTAAAGACCACCCAAGAAATCATTAAAAAGGCATTTATATCATCCTATCCTACCAAATTCCGAAGATATCAAACCGGCAAGCACAGGAAAATATGTGAGCTCCATGCCAGCAATGGTTTGGTAAAACCAACATTCCAATAAGCCACAATCATTTCAGAATAATACCTAACATTTTTACTAAGAGCTTACTATGTACTGTGGCAGCATTCTCAGCACTTAGATGAACTTCCTCATTTTAATGTTTATAAAGATGAAATTTGGCTACAGAAAGGTTAAAAAGCTGCTGACAGTCACCATATAGTAAACAGTGGGGTCAGATCCAAACCCTGGAAATATAACTTTAGAGCCAACATTTTTGATTACTAGGTGCATCAATACAAAAATAGGAAGGGGTACAAAGAAAGCCCATTTAGCAATTCTTCAAAAACTTCTCTTATCTTGACAATCAAGTTTAACTACATGTTTTTTTTTTTTTTTAAAATACTCTTGGTTACTTTTCTCATCACTACTCTGTAAGAGCATCAAGCTACTACAGCCGCCTAAATCATGTCAGAGTGGTCTCTTAAATGCAGACAATGATGCTGAAAATACCTCACCAAATCTCTACATCAGTTCCTCCCTCAACATCCAGCTTAAGTAAAGCCATCTCAACAGGTATTGTTTGCACAAAGAGATCCTAAGACATATATTTCTTCTGCTAATGAATCTCACTTAATGTTCAGACAAAGCCAAGGGGGTGGGCAGCAATTCTGACAGGAGAGTGTGATCAACACAGTTAAATGCTAAAGATAGGTAAAATGATGAACACAGAAAATTACCCTTAGGGTACTACTAGGCAAGGACAGCAGTGGAGGCCAAGGGTAAGTGCAGTGATTAGAAGAATGAATGGGAAATGAGAAAGTAGAGACAAGGAGAGTATAGGAGATAATTCTCCCTTGTAAAGGAAAACGGGCTGGAACTTCTGGGGGCCTGTGTTCCAGGTAAGAGCCCAAGTCAGTCTTCAGATAAATCAGATTCTGCCATCACCCTGAAGCAGCAGATCTATGATTTGGGTTTCAGGACCCCTTTATACTGTTAAAAATTATTGAGGACCCCAAAGTGCTTTTGTTATTGTGAGTTATTTCTATCAAAAAGCAAAATTAAAAATTAAAAAGCAAATTTTAAATATTCATTAATTCATGAAAAATAACATTAATGGATTTTCTAGAACTCTAAAACTTCCCAAAAGCTTGATTTTTATTATTGGCCACAAATATTATCAGTTGTTTTCTTGAAATGACAGACTCACGTCACTCATTTTCCAGAAAATGAATGCCCAATACCCACGACTGAATAACAATACTTTGTCAGACATTTTACAAAGAGTGTTCAACAAAAAGAGGCAGACAGTTCAGCTTGTAACTTAAACAATCATGCAAATGTTTTTTCTGAGATAGCCATCATATTTAAACCTGCTTTACGCATATTTCCCATTTTGTCACACAGAAAATTTAAATGATGTATGGAAAAAGGTCTGGATTTTAAAAAATTAGTAATTTTTATTGCTTCATCAAGGACACTCAAAAGCAAAACTGACTTCTTAAAAAAAAATTAGTGTGTGATAGAGAATATTATATTTGATATCCATCACTTGTTTAGTGCTAAGGGCAGGCAGTTTTATTCACCACTGCTTTTTGCGCCATCCATGCAAATGTCAGCACAATGAAAAACAAAAATAACTTCTTAATTTTACTAGGGTAATGGCTTTAACCTTGGGGACCGCCAAAGGTTTGCACATCACAATTTGAGGCCACTGCCCTAGAGCAATAGCTCCCAAACAAGACACTCCAGGACAGAGTTTTCATTAACAGATAGATGATGAAGAAAAAAAAACAATATATTAGATTTTTCAAAGCTAAACCTACTAAATATCAAAGACCATTCTTTATTCTGAGTTATGGTCTGCCTTTCTTTGTATTAAAATATCATTTCTTTTATGAAATGAAAGGGTAATTCAGATGGCAGTTTGATGATTATACTGGTTTTTTTTTTAATGTCCTTATTTGGCGAAATAAGGCTGGCCACACTATGCTAATTTTTTAAAAACTCAGTTGTCCTAAGATGCCCTTCATCGAACAACTAATGCAGTTTTCTTGATGTTCTGAAGCCCTCCTTCCATAACTAATTCTCCAGGAAATAACTAAAAATATGCCATGGGGAAATATATTTCGGTGAATCAATAAACCAAACCCTTTAAAAGCTGTAACATCCATGTAGCTTAGCAGATTAGCAAATTTATATTAAACACATTTTACCCAAAACAAATCCCATTAAGACCAGTTATTAAGCAACTTAAAATTCTCACTTTCAGGATGTCTTCGATTGCAAACTTCACAATGGAAAAATGTAAAATGGATAAATGTGGCACTGTGTCTCATTTCCTCATAAAAAAAAAGGGGGGGGGGGAAGGTATGCTAATTGGACCTTTAAATTCCCTTCCAACTGATACTGGAATCAGTGTGATTCAAAGTTTCAGGTAGTTAACTCACATATTTGTGGCCCTAGAAAATTAGAAAAAGAATTGATCTAATTTACATAAACTAGCTTACACATTCAGAAAATATCTTAAAGTACAGGGAAAAAATTTACCAAGACAACATAAACAATATACAAGATAGTAATGGCATCAGAAGGTTGCTCCCAGATCAAAGTTTACTTAAGTAGTTAACTACTTCCACAGTCTTCCTACAGATGGATAATGTGCACAGCAGTTCCAGGCTAACGTGGCAGAGGGAGGGGTCTGAATACGGTTTTCTGTTGTTGCTGTTTTTTAATTAGATGTATTCTCCCTTCTAAAGTGAAGGATATGGGGGGGGGGAATGAGAGTTACAGAAAAGACAAAGGAACCACACCTAATTTTCTTTGGGGAGAGGGGATGTAGGGAGGCAGAGAATAAGCATTCATAGCGCCAATACCGATAATAAAGAAAAAAAAATTAAGCCGATAGTGAAATTGCAAAATAAAACCCTACTGAATCAGTGAGGCTCCAACCAGCAAAAAGTAGACACTGCAGTGGCAGCATGTGCTGAATTTGTGCCCCAATGAATTATTTCCGATAGAGGGTTCCACCCTCCGTGGCTAAAAGTTATTGCATCAGGCGCCCGTGCAGGAGAAACCCGTTTCGTGTTTACTACTAGGTCATCGATCCCTGGGGTCTCATTCCAAGCTTTTGGCGCTACCTGCCTGGCTGTGAGAATCCATCTGAAATAACCCTATCTTGTCCTCTCTAAATTCTGATATCCAGGCGGTGCCCTAGGAAAGGGAGGCCTGAACAAATCGCCAAGTTCTCCAGCCCACAAAACCTCCCTCCCTTCCGCGAAATCGAATTTCAAAATGTTCCCATACGAAGAATGGTTGATTTCAACGAGTAACTCGGAAATATTTACAGTTTCCCAGGTTTATGATCTGAAAGCTCACTCATTCCGAGTGGCCCTTTCGGAATCCAGAAAAGATGACACAGGAGCGAAGGACGGGGGCGCGGGGGGAGTTCAACGCCTCCCCATATCCACGTTTCAACTACTTGTATTTTCTCAACCGGTCATTGGGCTAACTAAGCACTGAATGAAGATGTCAAGGAGGAAACACCACTCGAAGCGTCTTGATTAAAAGAGAGTCTGGCTGTGAGAAAGAAGAGAGACTGAGGAACCTCGCCACCCAGGGCGCACGGAGAGCACAGCAGACTGGGACACTGAAGTTGGGGTTACCGAGCGAGGACGGGGGGGAAGCGAAGGGTCACGGATCGCAGCCCCATCGGAGGGGGAGGGAGCGCGGGCGGAAACAAGGACGGGGAAGGAGCACGGATCGCGAGCGGAGGGGCGCAGGCTGCCCCGGGGGGTCCGCGGGGGTCACCCAAGATAAGGGGAGGACGCGAGTCCACGGGAGGGGAGGTGGCGGACGCACCCGAGGACCCGGGTCTAAAGTTGAGGAGGCGAGGAAGATGCCAGGACGCCGAGGGCTTCCCGAGGATGGAGAGGGGTCACCGGAGAGGCGGCCTGGTGCGCGGGCAGAGGACAGCGAGGAGGGGCCGGGGGTTGGGGGGAGGCGCGGAGTGCCGGTACCTGCTCTCGCACGGCGAGCCGGAGAGGTGCCAGCACCTCCTCAGCCCCGGCGCCGTCCATGCTGCTCCGGGAGGCGGCGGAGAAGGAGGTCGGGGCGGGGGCGCGCGTGCTGCGGGGCCGGCGGGGCGCGAGCGGAGGCCGGGCGGGGAGCCGGGGCGGCAGCCACAGCAGCAGGGCGGCGCGGGCGGCTCTAAGCAGCGCCGGGCGCGGAGAGGGCATGAGCCGGCGGCCCTGGGCGGCGCAGAGGGGGCGGCGGCGGAAGCGGCGCGCGCCGCCGGGCCCGGAGCATGATGAAATCGCCGCGTAAACGCCGCGGCGCGCGCGCAGCCGCACTTTCCACGCGCCGCGCCGCGCCGCCGGGGCGCCGCCGGCAGATTCGACACAGAGCCCCGGCAGGACCCGGCACCCGTCAGCGGCCGGGCAAGGCCGGCTCCACCCGGGGAGCCCGGGAGGGCTGCGGGGTCTCAGGCAGCCCCCTGCGAACAGCGTTGCACCATAATGCATCAGGCCACCCTAAATAGGGTGGACATTCAGGGAGACGCAACTCCATCCGGGAGGTGCAGACCGAAACTCACGCGGACCTTCAATGCATAGGCTTGTACACGGCCACTGACACTCGGGCTGACACACGGAGAAACACACTAGTGTTTCTGTTCTTTAGCCCCCTGGGCCTTAAAGCGTCGTAACACATCAAATCTGAGAAGGACTTAGATGCAATTTTGCTCAAGCGCACATGTGCCCCCCAGAGGAGGGAACAGGTCAAGAGAGGTTAATGATTTGCCCAACTTTTCGCATCTAATCCATACTTCGCCATCGTCAAAACAAAAGCTGGGGAAAGAGAGAGGAGGAATGACGGGCTACTTTGCAGAGCCAGCAAGATTTGAACCAGCAGACACGAGGAAAGGAGGAGGCAAACAGATGAGGAATAGCTGGGAATCACTATCATGCTGGGGAATGGAGAGGAGCATCTAGGGGCCCGGGGTTCCCCTTGCGTGATCTCCCCTCAGAGGGCCTGCCTCGGGGATGGCTCCCTCTCTCCTGCCCCACGGGTGGTTTAGCTGGAAAAGCTGGATTCCCTTTGCATAGAGGGAATAGAAAAATATAGAATGTGTTGGTTACAGAAATGGCATTGTGCACACCCAAGAGAAAGCCTAAAATGAAAATGATGGAAAATGCCCAGTTATGCACTGGGCCACACTGAGGGAGCGTCAGCTGGTGCAGCCACAATGGAGAACTATTTGACAGTATCTACCGAAGCCGACCATACACACCTTCCCTGTGACCAACAATCCCACCCTACGAGTGTACACGAGTAGAAAGGCTCACCACAATGACATCACCTTTCCCAGTAGTCGGAAAGTCGTATTACTTTTCTGCCTGTTCCAACTTGTAGAACCACACATTGTGAGAAGTGCTCACGATTTAACATCAGAAGGGAGGGTAGCTAAAGGATCTTATGCATATTAAAGTTTGTATTTTTGACACTTTTGAGATTTGATAATTATTCACAATTTTTATTTGGCTTTAATCGGTAATTCTTTAATTTATATTTTTAAAGACAAAAAACAATTTTTACATCTGCTCTCATTCTCATTTTTATTTAAACATTCAAATTCTGTATCCTTTGAATACAATGATATACTTTTTAATTCTTTAGATCAATAATGTCTCATTCGTGTTCACATGAAGACAGTCCTATGAGTACACCCAGATGGGTACCTTCCCCAGTCCAGGCCATCCTCCCCACAGCTGCCTCAGTCATTATTTCTAAAAGGCAAAGCTGTGGCATGTTGCTCCTCTGCTCAGGATGATTCAATAGAACAATGTGGCTCCCAGCAGAATTTCCTGAGTGGGTTTCCTTAGAAAACTGCATCTGCAAACAATAATAATAGCTTATAATCATTGAGGGCTTACTATGTACCAGGTAGTATGGTAAGTTGTGTAACGTATTCAGCAATCTAATGAGAAAGGCTCCATAATAATTCCCATTTTACAGATTCAGGATTTAAGGCACTAAGATACTAAACGACTTGTCCGCAGTCACATGACTGCTGAGCGAGCGTAGGGCAGAATGTGAGCTGGCGGCGGCGGCAGGTGTACCATGCAGCTAACGAAGCTGCCGAGGCTGCAAGCGAGCTTCAGCACCCCTCATCTGGACGGGTTATTTCAAGACCCCACAGGAGGCCTTAGAGTTGTGTATACATGGTCATGGCTTTTTTTCTTTCCATATTAAAGTTTTTTTTTCTTTATTTGAGGGAACAAAATTTGTGCATAAATTGAAATGTACTCATCTTAAGTGTAAAGTTCAGTAGGTTTTGACAAAAAAAAAAAATACCCACTTATAACCCACACCCTAATCAAGAGAAAGAGCATTCCCCTCACCTCGCAGAGTCCCCTCCTGTCTCTTCCTACAGAGACCCACGGGGAGACTGCCATGTGAAGATGGACTGACACGACTGTGAGCCCAGGAACAGCAAGGGTCGATGGCCACCACCAACGCAAGGAAGAGGCAAGAAAAGATTCTCCTCAGAGTTCCGGAGCGAGCCTGGCCCTGCCGACGCCTTGACTGTGGACTTCTAGTCTCCAGAACTGTGGGATAATACATTTCTATTGTTTTAAGCTGTTCTTTTCTGCTGGCTGGAAATCAATGTCCATATGTTAAAAATGGCAGAACCTGGTTCCTGAGTGACTGTGTGGAACAGAGCCCATTGCCCTACTCCTTTCTGACAAGCTCTTTGAACTGGTAACATGAGCAAATAGTATATTTCTGTTGTATTTGTGCTATTACACATTCTGCTCTATTTGTTAGAGCAGCAAGCTTGCTCTAACTACTCTGCGAACACTGGGCCATGCATGAGAAAGTTGGTAAGGATATCTGGGACACAGGAGGAGAGAAAGAGTGAAAAAGAGCAATTGACTGACAGAAGTTCTGTTTATACATACCATTTTAGGCATATGGAGGAGCTAGGCGAAGCTGGGCTCCCTCCCACAGGCTGATGGGGTATTATCTAGAGTGAGCAGACTGACTAGTGGCCCTGGTACACTTCTCTGGCTCAGCATCTCTCTAGCTTTCTGATGCCTCTGTTTGAAGGTACCCGCCCCTTCTCCTCCTTCCATTTGTCCTCAAGCTAAGGTGTGTGCAGAATTCCTAGCCCACACCTCCAGTATCCTAAGGGATGCTTCCCAGACTTGGTGTGGTTCCTCCTCTAACTCCTGGACTCAGTCTCCCCCTCTGAACATGAGGGGGACTGGACCTGCTGACTTCTGGCCTCTTCCAGCTCTTACTATGGGTTTGTGAACTTGTGACAGGGAAACAAAGCTCTAAGAATGGAAGAAGAGCAGGTTTCTGTCTCTCCAGCAGAGGGGAGCAGCTCCCTATGATTCAGCACTTAGGCAGCCAGAGGGGTGTACAAAGGCTTGTGCAGACCCAGCCTTCAGAGGCCTGCAGAGCAGAGTTCTGAGCACACGACCCTGCCCCCAGAGAGTGTGCACAGGGAAACCTTCCGAGCCCCTTCTTGGCCCTTACCCCTTCCGGCCCCCTACGCCTTCCTGCAGAGAGAGAAAGGGTCAATCACTAAATATTAGTGGGGCTCTGGCTTTGCTAATTTGGTGAGAAGGAGGGAGCTCATGCAAGCTGGTATAGACATACAAAACAGACAAACAAAAGGCTCACCGAAGTTAGGACGGCAAGTTTCCAGCTGATTGGGACCTCAGATTCCCAGTTATGGTTTGAATCGTGTCCCCCCAAAAGATAAAGTCATCTCAAAATGTGACCTCATTTGGAAATGAAGTCAGTGCAGATGTAACTGGGTTCAAGTGGAAGCAGGGTGGACCCTTAATCCAATATGACTGGTGTCTTTCTAAGAAGAGGGGAATCCGGACACGGACACAGAGTGAAGACAGCCCGTGAATACAGAGGCAGAGATTAGAGTCGTGCTGTCAGAGGCTGAGTGACACCCGGGACTGCCAGAGCTGCAAGGAGCCTCTGCTCAAACCCTGGGCGGGAGCCCGGCTCTGCCAACACCGAGTTCTGCACTGCATCCTCCGGAACTGTGAGACGATACACTTCTGTCGTGTAAGCCGCCCCGTTTGGGGTGCTTCACTATGGCGGCCCTAGGAAACTAACACGCTTGCTCTCCCATTCCCCACCCCGGCCCCGCCCCCCCAGTAGGGGTGGCACATTGACTCAGTCCCACCACTGCGGCAGGTTTGTTCAGACTGCACAGCGTTTGTGGTTGCCGCCGTGGGCTTTAATTAGCAGGGCCACGCCTACCAATGCTTCGCCTGGCTCTTTGTGCATTTAAGCCCTGGTCCCTGCTCCATGCTTCCCGGGCAGGGCTTGTTTGAGATGGCTGATGAAGTGCCGACCACCAGGCTCACTTCTCAGGCAGGGAGGATGGGAAGAGGGAACGGTCGCCTTCCTCAGGAGTCCTCCCAGAAGCCCCACGCAACAGCTCCTGCTGACATCTCGTTGACCAGAACTGGGTCATGCAGTGTGATGGTAAATTTTAGGTGTCGCCTTGACAGGCCGCAGTATTCAGCTCTTTGTTACAGCACATCGGGATGTTCCTGGGAATGAATTTTTAGATGAGATTAACATTTAAATCAGTAGACTCTGAATAAAGTAAACCTCTAGAGTATGGGTGAGCCTCATCCAGGCGGTCGAAGGCCTCTGGGAAGAAACTGAGGTCACTGAGCATTTAGCCTTCAGGCCATAGTTTGGAAACCCCCCTCTTAGGGTAGCAGCTGACAAGGAGATAGAAAGGACAGTGTAGGAGGAGGAAAAAAAAACCTGCTGTGAGAGCTAAGGGAATACTCATCCCAAAAGGGGGACTCTTTCAATTTTCCAGGGACAGAAAAAAGGAAATTTCTTTGATGTTACTCACCTATTTACCTGACTAGGAGACAAGGGCAGAAAGGTCAGTGTAGCTGGAAAGGTTGTCTTGGCCACCTCAGGGGTGGCCCTGAGACAGTCCTGCTGGATTCTGCAGATCCTGCTGGCCAGGTGCCAAAAGGCCGTCAGCTCACTGTGATTTGCTCCTCCTAGAAACGGCAGGCAGGCGGATAAATCCTCTCAGCACCATGGCAACCAGATTCTTCTCTATAGCCGGGGAATCAGGGAGAACACCCCTGCAGGCACCGATCCATTAGTGTATACTGGGCTCCTTTCAAGGCCAGGCCCTGTGCCAAGTGCTTGGAACACAAAGATGTATAAACACAAGTCTGTGCTTTCAAGGGGGCCACGGGCTGAAGGAGCAGACAGGCATGCGAGGCCGAGGGCATGAAACGTGATCCAGGGAAGGCCCCACCAAGTGCTGCGGCAGCAGCTCCTCCTCTCTGGGATGCGGGACCTGACCTGCTGGACCTCTCCCGGGAGCAGAGCTTGAGCTGAATTTTGGAGATTCAGTCAGACCTGGTCAAAAAAGGATGACGTGGGGAAGCTGGAGAGCCATAGCACATTTGGGGAACGACAAGTATGGCCTGAGCCCGGGGCTCTCGAGGTCGCCGGAGATGGAAAATTTAATACCAACAATTATGAACTAATAACAGAGGGTTAACCACTAAGGGGTAAAGAGGACTGTAAAGAAGACAGGATGAAGGATAAACAAAACATGGTGCATACATACAATGGACTATTATCCCACCAAAGAAAGGAAATTCTGACACGTGCAACAACATGGATGAAACTTGAAAATATTTGCTAAGTGAAATAAGCCAAACGCAATAGGACAAATATTGTTCAATTCTACTTTTATGAAATATCTGGAAAAGGCAAATTCGTGGAGACAAAGTTTCAGTTTGGGATAATGGAAAAGTTCTGAAAATGGATAATGGTGATGGTTATCCAACATCGCGAATGTACTTAATGACACTGATTGTACACTTAAAAATAATTAAAATGGTAAATTTTATTTATGTACATTTTACCACAAGAGGAAAAAAAAGAGAATTACAGGAGCAGTGGGTTTAGGAGGTAGGAACTAGCTCTAGGACTGAAGCCGAGTCACCAAGGAAGTCACCATGTGGGAAAAAGCCTTCTCCGAGGCTGAGAGTCACGCCCCAAAGGAGGCAGTTCAAAGGGGCAGAGGCCATTCCAGTCTGAGATTTGCTGCTAAATTTAATCTGGGTTACCACTGCATTGGTTTGGTTAAGGCATGGGACCATGTCACCGGCTCATTGCCGCTTGATTGCCGTGCATGGCACGACCCAGGACCAGCTGGGCATCAGGAGGAGCATCTGAATTTGTACCAATCAGACAGAAGCAAGGCTGTACCATCCGGGTGTCTGGACAGTATGCGGGGTGCTGGGAGGCATCTTCGGGGGCTGCTGTCGCCAGCATCAGGCACAGAAGGATACTTCAGGAGTAGCCATGTCCTCGCGAATCTTCCTATCTTCACTGCATGCAAACAAGGATGACAAACCCCACGGAAGGCAGACTGCAGCAACGGTGCTTCCTGACGCAGGCAGACCGTGTGACTGAGCCTGGTCTAGCGGACGAGGCACCTGCCTGCACCCCTGCCCCGCCACTCGACTCCTCCAGGGCCCGAGGTGCTGGGCCCTTGTTCTTCCCCCGCCACCACAGAAGTGGCGCACCCCATTCCCGCGTCTGTACCTTCATCTTTCCTGCGGTCATCCCCACAACACGCCCAGACCTTCTCACCGGAAGGGTCCTGTGCAGGAGCGACAAGGGCACTTTTACAAAATTAGATGCGCTATAGTCCTGGGGTGTGTGTGGGGGCGGGGGAGGGGGAGATGCTGCAGTGGGATGCGGGGAGCAGGGCTTTCAACCAGGTGACCGTTATCTTTTGATCTAGGACCATCGCAAGCCAACAGGAAAATCCAAGGGATGGAACCAGAATTAACCTTGAATATCTTTGGTCCTTTTCTGGCTGGGCTGCCACCCAAAGGGCACACACTAGCCTGGCCTGGTGTTGCTTCTAATGGAAAGAAGCATCATGCCCAAGAATGGCCAGGGCAGACTCCCAAAGTTTCAAAATAGGCTTATATAGCTCACCGCCCCTTTTGTAGGTAACAAGAGCTGACTCTTGTCTAGGCATGGCCACATCCGGTGGCTGTGCGAGTCTGCTCAGCCGCCCTAACAAAATCCCACAGGCTTCAACAACTGAAATTTACTTTCTCGCAATTCTGGAGGCTGGAAGTCCATGATCAAGGTGCCCCCAAGTCAGTTTCAGGAGAGGGCCCTCTTCCTGGCTTATCGCCAGCCGCCTTCTGTGTCCTCAGTGGGCCTTTTCTCTCTGTCTTTGTCTGTGTGTGTGTGTGTGTGTGTGTGTGTGCACGCGCGCGCACGTGTGCACACACACTCCTCATGTCTCTCCCTCTCCTTATAGGGACACCAGTCCTATTGGATGAGGGCCCCATCCTTCTGACTTCGTTTAACCTTAACTACCTTCCCAGAGGCCCTGTCTCTAAATACGGTCACACTGGGGGCTAGGGTTGCAATCTATGAATGTGGGGGGAGCACAATTCAGTCCATCACAACGACCAAGCCAAAGAGGAGGTGACGAGGTAAGGTTACACATCTTTGTAAATTAATTTCTGAGGAGGCTGTTCCACTGCCGCGTCGTAGCAGATGCCCGTTGATGGGCGGGAACATGAGAGGTCCATGAAATACCTTGACTGTGGGCCCCTCCGCTGGGTGGCCTTTGCCTTGTGGACGGTAGATGGTCTGGAAAACTGAAAACAAGACAAACTGTTCTCTCAAGAGCCCTAAGGGCCTGGCCAGAGTCGGGCGTGGAGCTCCCGTGTGCCTAGTGCCTAACGGTGCCTGCTTAATAGATGAACAAACGTTAGGTGTCTTTGCCTATCCTTTGCCTATCTGATTCTTTCCAACTCTTCTCTTTCCTTCTTTTAAACCCTTCTATTTCCATTCCATTTTGCTGGCGTTTCGGTATTCCTGCCCGCGACAGTCTTAACGATATTTGCGGCAGTGCTGCTTCTGCCTTGGGCTACTTTCTATTTTCCTTTCTTTTCCTGCGGCGTTCCCTGCACTCCTTCTTCTTAGAAGCGAGCGTCTCATGACGGCTTTACACGCCCAGCACGGCCCGGGGACAGCTCGCGCCTGCTCCGCAGCAGCACTTTCGTGGCGAGGATTCTGCAGCTGCCGCTCACTTCGCCTGTCCCTCTCCTCTGCTTGGAGAGATTCTCCGCGATTCCTTTATGACGACTCATCTGAATGCGTGGAATTTTTCCTGGACCAGCTCCTTGCTGGAGCATCACGTGGGAGAGGTCAGGGCAATGCTCCCTGTTAGCTGGAATTTCCCTCATGACCCGGGGTCTGAGATGCGAGCTCCGTCAGCCTCCGCTTCTCAGCCTAGGCCTCTGCGGAGGAGATTGGCATAATTTCATTTTCACTTGTTTTTTTTACATTTGTCGCCTAAATGATGAGAGTGGAAGTTCATCTCCCCTGTGCCGGGGGCAGAGACAGAGGGTAGAAAGACAGAGCGTCTGCACCTCCGCCTCTAAGGACCAGGTCTGAGCAGCCTGGAGAGAGGAGCTGTGGCCGGCAGAGACAGCTCTTCTGCTCCGGGTCCCCAAGACCAGGTGAGGTGCCACGGCATGGCAGAGAAGGCGAGCGCCTCTCTCTCCTCCCGCCAGGAGCGGGGCTCAGAGGGAACAGCCCTGCCACGGCATCGAGTGAACTGAAACCTTAGGTTCCAGCGGGCAGCAAACAGCTGACCAACGTGGGGAACCACCAGCTTTCCTTTCTCCTTCTACCTTACACGTGTATCTGAAGTGACCGTCAAGGACGAGGCCACTGGCACCACATCTCACCACCCTCGCCACCACCACCTGGGCCCTGGATCCCAGACTGGCCCCGAACCTTGTAAGACCCAGTCAGGAGTCCAAATGTTTGACATTTAGTCAGCAAAGAATCTCACGTGGATCACAGAGCCACAGGAGAAATCGAGTATCAGACCCTGCAGAGATGGGGCTGCCCCGGACTTTCCATGTCTCTCGGGGCCTCTACCTCAGATTCGGATTCCCCGGAATGAGAGAGCCTCATGTCTATCGGTCGTGTCAGAAAAGAGCTAAAATGTGTCAGCTGCCAAAGGCTAACGTTCTCCGTTTGCTGTCGCTCTTATAGCAGCAGCAGCGGAGCGGGACCGTGCTTGAGCTCGCCCTCCCTGGAGAACGCGTTTCATGCAGAGTGAAGATCAAGGGAACCAAATGACAGCAGCAACCAGGTGTAATCATCGGCCGTCCTCTACTCTTGTCTGTGGTCAAAGCCAACCGCCCTCTCCATCGTGACTTTTAAGTGAAAATATGATGCGTCTCTGGAAAGGTCTATTTCTTTTTTTTATAATCTCTTTATATACGTTAGGTTATCCTGGAACTTGGGTCTTTGTTTAGCTACTAAAAATATCTGATCTCAGCTCGACAACCCCATCCATATCCTCTTTCTGGCATGAGTTGTGTGCAGCTCAAATGAGATGCTTTCTGGAAACCTGCCTGGATCCAACTTGGTAGTCTGGGAGGAATTCTGAAAGGGAGAATTTAGAGAGGATGAAATTTGGAGAGGATTCAATTAAATTGGTAAAAGGATTAGAAGTTGGACCTAGGTAAGAGAAAAAAAATCCACAGAGAAGAAAAAGATGTTCCATTACAGAGAAATGAAAACCAAAAGTAATTACCTTTGAGACTTTGTTCAGGAAAGGAATGTAATATGATATATGACTGCCTACCTGCTGTCAAATGGTGTATTTAATGTTAATGGTACCAAAACAGATAAGACATAGGCCTTGCCTCCAGAGCTCATTGAGCAATGGAGAAAGTATGTCAATGTTTCAGAGGATGCATCAGGAAATGAGGTCAACAATCTATTATATTTTAATTGCCTTTTTTCCCTTATTATGAAAACATTCCATGCTTACTGAAAAGAATCTGGAAAGCAAAGCCGAAATTAAAAATCATCTTTGATCCTGCCACCAAAAATAATAACTGTTAATAAGTTTATCTATTTTTGGAAATATATATGGTTATACTAACAAGCACTAACATTGATGAAATGCATTCCATGTGCCAGGTGCTGTGCTAGACTCTCAACCTGAACATCAGCCCTGTGCAGTGGGTACCATCATTGTCCCCATTTTACATATGAGGAAACAGAGGCTTTGAGGTTAATTGCCCAGTCTTAGAGCGGAGACTGGCAGAGGTTCAACTCATCCTAGATCTGTCTTATTCGCAAGCTCTTAACCAGATCAGGGACCAGAAGGACCCAGCATCAGGACTTTGTCCTCACAGGGGCAAGGCAATTCTGAATATAGCCCTATGGCCCTATGGCTGGGACTCAATTGGCTTTCAGGGGACTAATGTTCAATCCCTTTGAAGAGACAGGGGCTAAATGAGCTCTATCCATCAAAAACACAAAGAAAAGCAAAACAAAATCAAAAGCACAAAAACTTGGTCTTTAGGGGAACTCAGTAATAGTAATATGAAGGGAAGAAAGGACATCTCTGTCACTCTGGGCAGAGAAGGCTTGATGAACTGAAGGCTGTGCCTGCTACTGTAGTGTTGACACTTGGTGACAACGATGGTGTGGGACACTGTGTCCAGCAAGACCAGCCCCGAGAGACAGACACTGCCTGGGATGGAGGAGAAATGTTTGGAGAGAGATTCGCAGGAATTTAAAAGTCTTGCATCTGCAGGTAGGGACGAGAGTTATAATTGCTACTGTGATACCCTAACTCTCCCCGCATCTTGATGAGGCTTGGAGAAACTCGTGTATATTTTCTTATACTTAAAAAATGTTTCTTTTATATTTTATTACAATGAAATTACCTCTGATGTTCTCCCACCTTAAATACTTAGTAGATGTACTGGGTAATTTTTAGGAGACAGTTGAATGACATCTAACATTGAGAAAAGGGCACAGAGTAAATAATCAAAAAGTGCCGTCCATTGGGCTTGTCCATTTCACTTTGCCTAGGATGAGAGGACCTCCATCATCCTGGTACTCACAGCAAAAGTGCTCTCCTGCTCATGCACTCATGCATGTTGACTACTTGGCTTAATTCTCTTCGTTATCCCCTGTTCTAACATAACTTAAGAGAATTGTGATCATCGTTTTCCATAGAGATGAAAAGTCCCATTAGAGATGTCTACATAGATTCTGGAGAATACAAGTACTTAATCTCATGGCCAAGGATGGACTCAAGGAGTCTGTATACCCTGAAATATTAGGCAAGATAGAATTTGTCCAAAAATGGGTGCTTTCTCCTGGGAAGAGGGGCAAGAGCTTTCATCAGCTTTGAAAATGGTCCATACCCAAAGCAAAGGTTCAAAGCCATTGCCTGGGCCCCTTTACAGGTCATTCACATCATGGGGTTCTCTGACATTGATCGACAGCAAATACACTGTTATTATTTATTATTTTTAAAATAATCGACTTTAAAAACTGATATGAAATAGCTCATTTTTAAATAAATGTTTTGATTTACACAGCCTTGACTGAAGAACCACCCTTGTAATGAAGGGTTCAACCTGGACACTGGTCAGACAGGCATTCGTCTTTTCCTCCCTTAGACCTGCAGACTCAACGAAAAACAGTTAAGGGCTGGGTGAGAGGGCACTAGGTAACAATATGGGGGTCCCATGTTCTGAGCTTGTCACGACCCGTCATAGCTTGGTGGCTTTGGATACTTGATCTGGCCCTCGATTTCCTTACTTGAATAGTAAAAGTGTTTGATGATATAATTTTAAAGTTCTTTTACATTATTAAACCTCGATGATTCAGGAGGACAATTTTCAAACTTTTAAACTCTAAACCCTGTGCTAGGTTTCTGAAAATCCTCTTGGACTGCTCCAAAGATTTGATTTAAATGTGAAGTCCTAGGGGTCTATCCTGTCCCAGGATAATCACATGAGTCATTAACTTGACAGTGAAAAGGTAACTAATACTCTGAAAAGAAGCTTTTGCCAAAAAGCTGTGTTTATTGAGTTTGGGCGACCTACAGAGAATTCCTATTGATTTAAATTAAATCTAAAATTAGGAGCCCCGTGTCTTTCCTTTCGGACTGAATTTCTGATGGATAATCAATTACCAGAGGCTCCTCATTTAGTATTTTGCATTTTTTTTGCCTCCTCAACCTGCTACACATCTGATGAAAGAAAACACTTACTGATTATTGGGATTATGTGACGTCCTAGAAAAAGCTAAATTAACGGTGGAAAAATCAGAAGCGTGGGGGTTACCTTTGGGAGGAAGAGGAGGCTGGGGCTCAGCTGGGACACTTTGAGATGATCTGGGTTATTGTGCGCATTTGTCAAAACTTAGTGGAGGTCCACTTGTCTGTTTTATTATTTTTTCGTTTCACTGAAAATTTAAATTTTACATGTAAAATTTTTGAGCACACAAAATGGAATCTTATCCAGCCTTAAAAAATGACAGAAAGCCTGTGTCTTGCTACCATGGGGATGAGCCTTGAGCACATTCTGCTAAGTGAAAGAAGCCGGTCGCAAAAGGACAAATGCTGTGTAATTCCCCTTACGTGAGGTCTGAGTCATCAGCGTCATGGAGACAGACAGCAGAAGCGTGGCTGCCGTGGGGGCCACGGGGGATGGGGCCACGTGCAGTGGCACGGAGCTGCGGGTCTGCGAGATGAAACGGGTTCTGGAGATGGGCCGCATTCACTTGGAAACGCTGCAAGGAAGTAACGCGGATGGAGACATGGTGAGGAGATGCGATTTATCGAGTGCGAAGATGGCAGGACACAGACCCCAGGAAACTCCTTCCATCTTTGCTATGTACTTAAAAGTTTCCAAAACAAAATATTAGGGAAAATTTTTTAAAGAGTACTGGGGAACAGGTTGGCAGAAGACCTCCTTGACCTCTGTTTTCTAAGTTCACTAGTTTCTTTAATAATATACTTAATATGCAAATTAAAACCACAATAATACACAACTGTACCTTCCCCAGAATGGCCAAAATTAGAAGAATCGATAATATCAAGTATTGATGCAACTGTGGATCATCAAGAACTTTCATGTATTGCCAGGGGGGGCGGGGCCGAGGGGGGGGATTGGTACCATGGTTTTGGAAAATTGGCAGTATCTTCTACAGACGGAAAGTAGAATGTTGTTACACAACAATGTGAATGTATTTAACACAACTGAGCTATATCTTAAAAAATGGCTAGGATAGTAAAGTTTGTGTCTTTTACCACAATTTAAAAAAATATTTAAAGGAGCAATATTTATATAGTTCAAATTGTATCTCTGTACACACATTTGACTATAAGCACCTCCCCTTGTCTTCCTCACACCCAACCCCCTGGGGTTTGCTTTGCACAAAGGGGAACAAACCTTATAGTCTCCCTTCTTAATCTGGTCTGGTGGGAAGCCGCGGCTGGGCCTAAAAATGTGAACTGGAAATGAAAACCAAGCTTGCAACTGCTAACTCTCCACGCGTGCAGTGAGTGAGGGTGCACAGGGTGAGGGCTCAGGCGTTGGGAAGGGAGCCAGCAGGGACCCCACTGCTCACAGACAAGAAGACCTGGGGTGGTGGGGCAGGGGACAAAGAGAAAAGCAGTAAAACTTCTCTACGAAGTAAGGTAGAGGGTAGAGCCCCCCCCCCCCCCAATTTATGCTGCTTTAGGACAATGTTCTTCCTTGACACTGTCCTCACTGTACTCATTCTGAGCATTGTTTATCATGTGAGCTGTGTCTGTGGGCTTCTGTCCAAGAGTTACCCTCGGGGGCTGGAAGATTGCAGGGAAAGGGAGGGCCTGTGATTTCACTTTGCCCTGGGCGACAGAGCCCCTAGGGGCCAGCCGTGGGCAGCCAATGCCTACCCTGGGTTCCTCTGTTGGAGCTCCTTGGCAACATGAGCCCCGTGCGTGACCATGCTCCACTGTGCTACTCGGATAGAGGTCCAGACACCAGGGTGGGACCAGCCTGTGGACGCTTCTACGCAGCCTGCAGAATTCAAGAGGATGGCTAGATTTGGGAAACCCAAAGTTAGGCTAAAGCTAGTCCTGCCCGTGAGATAACTCATAGTGTTTAACATTTTCCCTCCTTGGATTCTGGTTCTTCTAGAGTTCTCCTAGCTTAGTCATAACAAGAGGTCCCTAAAACACATGTTCCAGAGCCCCTTCCTTGGCAGCTAAATATTAAATAGGCTTCTTCCTTTCCTAAGCAGGCGTTATAGCAACTCCTGACTTGGGGCACTCTGACCATGCTAAATCATTTCCATTGTACAGAAAAGGCAAGTTGTGCTTTAAAAGCGCTTATACAAAAACTAAAAACTCATCACAAGCCTATAGCCTACCTTAGCTAGGTTTCCCAACCTTGTTGATCATTTTGGCAGAAACAATTAAGCCACTCGGTTCTTCAGTAGACACTACGTCAGCTCCACTCCTCACTCGTTGCCCTCCTAAGATTTCCCAAAACAATGCGTAGTAGTTATTCGCATTTCCCCTGTGACATTCTGTCATTGTCTGCTTCCCATGTAATTGTCCAGCACCGCGCCAATCCAAGGAATCCAACTCGAGAAAAACAATCTAATTCCCCCTCTTAATGAAAATGAATCCCATGGCCACTGAACGGCTCTTCAGACTCACAGCATTTCCTGTCCTGACCGACATTCCCTGGGCCAACGCTGACACACTATATTTTCAGGGTTCCCATCTTAAAAATAATCAGAGTACATTCTGTAACGTATAAGCGGTGACTTCGGGACTGTCGGTGTCTTACCTAGAGCATGCCACCTTATTAAAAGATTTAAGAATTCAAAACCACTCACTTATAGTAGACATGCCTTTGCGTCAGTCAAAATTTTGGCACGCAATGAAAGCAAATGGGTTTCCTAACTTCCTTAAGTACCTGAATCAAAAATGAATCAATAATTTATTAGAGACAAAACAGTATCTGAAGGAAATATTATGTTTAAAATACCATTAAAAATACTTCTTAAATACTACTATAAATACATACTAATAATACTTTTGAAGTGAAAGGAAACACCCCAGGCATCTACTAAGCAAAACAAACAGCCCTTGCTGATTTGCCCACGACTGTTATAAGGAGAGTTCCAGGGAAGAAAGGATAGTGAGTATATCACAACTCTCATGCGCTGTACACCCGAAACTAATATAACTAATGTAATATTATATACCAACTATACTTAAATGAAAACCAAAAACAAAAGCAAAACTCTCAAGTCCAACTTTGGGCGTTGGACTTCCCAGGATGGCCACCTGGTGGCTCCCTAGTACACCTATCTATAGACCTTCATCTCATTTGTTTTGTGGAATCACTCGTGATGCCAAATATGAATTGGTCCGAAATACAAAACCATGGTTGGGGGGACATTATTTGATGTCATCAGGTGACTAAAATTTCCCTTATCTATAAGCATCAAAATCCAAGTAAAATCTGTAAAGCTAGGGCAAAGCTCAGAATCCCACCTTAAGATTCACTTGAATATTTACAAATGGATTCATTCTATTGACCAAGTGACACCACTTTAAATATGTTTCAGTAACAGCCTGCATTTTGCTTGTTGGGAAAAAGCTTTCTTCTGCTAAAAGGATAACACTTTAACTGATTTAAAAAAAAAATAGGATTTTTGTTTTTCTACCAGGAAGGAGGAACTATCAGATTTCATCCTTAAGGAACTGTGTAAATCTTAAAATAAAACAGAAACTTCATTGTCCACATTCTCTCTAAAGTTCTAAAAAAGTAAAACAAACTAATGACATTTTATAACCAAAACTGTCCAAATATTTAGAAGAGCTTAACCTTTCTCGGTCTAAAGCTCCATCCTTTGCCCTAAGGATCATGTGATGTACGCCACAAAACCTCAAACTCTCACTGTGCGAAATTCATATAGGAAGACCTATGAGTCTCAGATTAACTCCTTCTCCAACAGACTTTACCTGATTACATTCCGATCCTGTCAGCCATTGTCAAAACTAAAATATACGCAATCACATGCCTAATGGGTACAAGCTATATTTAGAAAGAGACAATATCAGACACATTTGTACAGGATGAAAATCCAGGAAACTGGGTAGACTGAGACATTAGCCTTGGGAAGGTCATAGCAAGTATTTTCAACCACAAATATTGCTCTTAAGCTCTCGGGTATGTGCTCATGGATTCAGGATCCCCAGTGCAAACATGCCAGGGATTCTCCCATGGGGACATCCAGTCCTGCTGAAGATCTATAACGCTGAGGCTCAGTAAAAAAACTTTTAGAAGCACACAGCTCTGGAAGTAGACAGCTACTCCAAGATTTTTGGATCTAGAAGATGACATAAAGTATGGACAGTTTTTACCCACTATGTTCAGATTTGGATCTGTGATTCGGACTTGTATCTTATTACTTGTGTCCTTTTATTACTTCTAGACTTTCCTTTGTGTGGGCTGACGTATTAGACTGTAAAATGACAGCCACAGTGCTTTTTGCCTTTCTGTCAGCTGTCTTCTTTCCTATAAACTGTTCCATTCCTGAATCCACCTACCTCAAACAACTGGAATGGCTGTCAACTCGCCATTCGATGAATCTGCCCTCTGGCTTTAGACCCCTCTAACAAGATCCACCAACATATCTATATGTCTTAACGGAACCTTAGGCCCCCTGTCATTGAGGCGATTCCTGAATTCTAAATAAACTCAAAGGAATTCAAGGAATATCACCGATAAAAAAGAGACATGAGTTTTACTCTCCCGGCTTCCTAGGCCAACTAGGAAACGGGATACAAACTAGTTCCAAGTGTTTTTTGTTTTTGTCTTTTTATGTGTGATCGTTCTCATAGTTATTGAGCTCCTCCGCTGTCTGATAGCCAGCTGCTTAAATATTATTAAAAGTTATTAAGATACAGTATCAAAAAGACACTAAAGGCCAACCATGGTCTTGGATCCTCACCGGACCATAAGAGGTGAGGGATTATAATAAGAGAAACAGGGCGGTCCTAGCTTAACTATGGTAGAGATACCAAAGGAAAGATATCAGCTGCCAGTATTGAAGATGAACACACCACCCACCTCCTCCACAGCTGAAGTCACAAGATTTTGGGGGAAGACTCATGAAAAACTGAAATTGCCCACCCTGACTACAATGCGGTCTGCTGGGGTGCAAATTGTCTCCTTCATAGTTTTCAGCGAAGCCCAAGGACAAAACAAATCAAAGAGTTCCACTGACTGAAGGTTTCCCTTCTATAAACCCTGTTGTATCTTTTTGATGGCTATATATATATATATATATATATATATATATATATATATATATATTTATAAATCTCCCTTACGTGTGAATAAATGTCAGCTGTGCTTTAAGCGAGACGACATCTCTGAGACATGGTGATGACAACATCTAAGCTGGAGAAGAAGTTGGTTTGGAAAGGGGTTAAAGTCTGGAGCAAACAGAGTTTGTGATACTTGTAGGACACACAGCAGATAAGCAATTAATTAAAAGGGAAGATGGGGGCTGGAGCAGAAATGAGAAGTTATTAACATATAAACGGTATGGAAGATTTTGTAATAGATTACCTAACCACAGTGAATAAGGGAAAAAAGGTGACTCACCACCAAATTATGCCACCGTCTGAGGGCTATCTGAGGAAGAGGAGCCGATGATGAGGATTTATAGAGCTATTAGTGGAAAACCTGTTCACAGGCACGTCTATGGCACAGGGGTGGAGAGTTTCCAGAAGGGACTGAGCCGTGACATGAAATGTAAAGAGGAGTTAAGAAATTTATCTTATCAAATACACAGCACTGCTGATTTGAAGACATCCCAATTTTAGAAAATTATATGCCTTAGATTGATGAAATGTATCAGGATGTGGGCTGAAAAAATGCATTGGGCTTGGAAATTAGGACACCATTGGTTGCCTTAGAGAAATCTTTTTCACTAAATTGGTAGGTACAGTACGGGATGGTTGTGAGTTGCAGCAGATGGGAGGTGTAGGCTAATGACTATCTGAAGAAATGTGTGGTGATGGGAAGATCCGATGAAGCTGGAGATAAGGAAGGATCGAAGGAAAGGTAGTTTTTATATAAGGAAGAACTGAACCTCTTTGAAAGCTAAGAAGCCGATTAGGAGAGGTAGAGATTAAAGGGCTACACAAGGCAGTGTAGAATAGGTATGTGGCGAGAGACACAGCCCGGGGGCAGCCAGGCCTGGATTCATATACTAACTTTTCTACTTACCGCTTACCTGGCATTCGACATCTCAGGTAAACCTTCTGAGCCTTGGTCTCCTTATTTGTAAAAGTAAGGTGATCATTCCCCTACCTTATGGAGTGTACGTATCAAGAGAGATTATCTACAGTAAATGCTCAATAAATGGGATCTACTATTAAGAGATTAAGGGAGACCATAATTGTTTAGCTAAGTCCAGATGGGAAAGGACAGGATCAAGTTTATAGGTGAAGGAACAAGCCCTGGAAAGGAAGAGTGATCTCTCTATAGTGGTGCTAAAAGATGTCCACAAATTCTTCGATACCCTTCCTTCCAGAGGAGTCTAATTCCCTTCCTAAGTAGGTGGTACTTAGTGACTCAGCTCCAACTAACAGAATGTGGTGAAGGTGACAATATGCAATTTTGAAAGTAAATTATAAAACACATCGTGACTTCTTTCATGCTTGTTCTCTTGGATCCCTTAATCTGGGGGAAGTCAGCTGATAGTTCAAAAGAACATGCAAGCAATCTTGTGGAGAGGCCCACACGGTGAGGGATTCAGGGTCCCTGTCAATAGCCATGTGAGTGATTCATCCTGGAAGCTGGTCCTTCAGCCTCAGTCGAGCTATCGGATGAGTGCAGCCCCAGCTGACATCTTGACTGCAACCTCATAGAGAACCCTCTTAGACGAATGGCTTCCAAATCCCCGACTCATAGAAGCCACGAGATAACAAATGTTTGTTCTTTTAAGTGCCTAGTTTTGGGGTAATTTGTTACACAGTTATAGAAAACTAATACCAACTCTTTCTCTACATCAAAAGGAAACTGGAGAACGACAGGTAAAAACAATGTGTTTGGAAAGGAGAGAAGGAATATGCCTGGTGTACCTTCATCTGTAAAACTAAAATACAAAGGATGTTATCTGCTGACCACGAGGTGACTTAATGAGACTGGCAAGGGACTGGGAGAGCCACACAGAAAATAGGAATTGGCTAAGAACATGAGAAATATTGATGTTTTTCTTTTTTGTCTATCTTTCCTTACGTCAAACCTAACCACCGAAATCACACTTGCCATTAAAACTCGATCAGATTTCACGTAATGAACCTTCATCTCAAGTAAGAAGTTCAGAGGCATTGCAACCTGTCTGAGCCAGCCCAAGACTGTCCATATGGGCAAACTGCTGGTGAGTAAGCTCAGGGCTTAGGATGACTCAGGCACATCTTGGGAAAGTACTCCCTGCTGTCAAAAATGATTTGCGACAGCTATGTAGAGTCTAGCACATTATTTATGAAGGGGGATATCAGGACAGTATAAGAGAAAAATCAACAAGCTTTATATAGTCTGCAGCAAGCACATTGCAGTAAGTGGGGAACCCAAAATCTTTTTTTTTTTTAATGGTGACATTGGTTAATGAAATCCAGTAAGTTTCAGCTGTACAATTCAACAGTGAGGCATACATATTGCATTGTGTGTTCACCACCCATAGTTGGATTTCTTCCTGTCACCACATATTTGACCCCTTTTACCCCATCTACCTCTCCCCTTCCCACTCTGGTAACCACTCATCTATTGTCCGTGTCCATGAGTCTGTTTGTCTCACAATCTTTTGAATGCCTTGTTCTTGCCTCTGGTGACTAGCAGGGCAGCCCTGAGAATCTTCCTGATTTAGCCAGCCGTCGGTGTTTATCTCAGAACAGGTGGAGATCCTGCACACAGAGGGGACCAGGCTACAACTGCTCCTTCCTAAAGTTATACCACTTCATAGCCCTGGAATCTTTAACCCCCAAGGGCCCTCCAGGAATCAAGTCACTGTGTCTCTTGGAAGAATGATAGATCCTGCTCTCCCTGGGAGCTTAACTTCTCTCTGCACTGATTCTGTTTGCAAACTGGGAAACTGAATCTTCACTGCAAAACGGGTGCCGTTTCTACCTTGCACAACAGAGGCCAATAACAGAGGTTATCCAGCCTTTCACTCACTCGGTTATTCAATTATTTAGCAACTCATTATTGAGTGCCTACTTAATAATGGAACAGGCACGTACTAGCGTTGGGAAGAAAAAGATGAATATTGTGGTCTGGAGGGATAGTAAAATGGCCTGCTGACACATGGTAAACACTCAGTAAATATGTGTTGAATCAATGCAAATCAAGTATTATAAGCATAGAAGACTGCATCTACCTGGAAGTTAGGGATGGTTTGATAGAAGAGGTAACATTTGTTTGATCTTGAAGAATAAATAAGAGTTTCCAGGAAAAGAAAGTAAGAAAAGTCTTTGCAGGCAGACCAAACCTACTCACAGTTTCTATTTGTAGCAGGATTCTTTTCACACTAGCCTAATGTCAATTTGCTAATACAAATATTAACCAAGATTTTGTTGGGTTTCAGTTCGTGTTTGAGTTCATTTTCGCTTTTGTTCCCTAGGCAGCGACAGGCTGGCAAAGTTAGATGCAAAACAATTCTGCAAAAAAAGATTATTTTTGACAGAGTGGATGAACTCAATTCAAGAAAAAAAGAGGATGTAGTCTAAGTTTCTTTCTGAGAATATATTTTTTTCTTCCTGAGAATATTTTCGATTTCTTGTAATTTCTAAGCCAAACGGAAAATATTCTTCCTAAAAATGGTCTTGCTATTAGCTCTAAACCTTCTTCTCAGACACCTGATTGAGTAATTAGGATACATCCCTTGTACCATTGCCAGACAGGTATTTACTATTATTTGCTCACTCGGAGCAGCTCAGGAGACAATCAGATATGGTACACACTAAACCAGATTGGCAGAAGGACTTGAAACAGCCAAATTCAGTCATCTGCTTTGTCATTATCAATTCAGTAGTGATTACATATATATTGAGAAAATTCTTAATTGCATGACAGCATGGAGAATCATATTATACGAAGGAGTACAAATTGCTAAGCCAACAGATCCCTCCGAATTGGAATTTGGAAAGATCTCTCATTTGTAGCAGGAAATGTAAATCAATGCTGACACTTACTAAAACGTTTTAATGGATAAGTTCAAGCATTTTGTTTCACGAAGCTACTGGCCTAACAAGACCTGCCACTGTCACCAATGTGAATTAGGTATATTTCCATGAAGTTGCCTAACCTGTTTTATTAAGTTTGTAAACTGCTTTGACAACCTTAAAGAAAGTAAGAAGGAACACAGTAAACAGGACGGGAAATATAAAGAGCCAAAGAGCCACATCTTTTTCCAGTGCGAGAATTTTGGAATCTATCATACTTGCTCACAGCTTTGCAATCAAATTCTTATTTTCACCAGGTTGTAACCATTAGTGCATTTGATAAGAGGCTGGTGGTTGACGGGTATTTTTATACGTAACTCTGCAGTTTCCAATTGATCATTAAATATTTAACTGGCAAAGTCATACAACATTGCGATGACTTAATTTGTGATAAAAGGTTATCACCCACTGAGCCAGGCGGTGGCAAACCAGAACAAGGATTTAGAATTCTTTCTTCCATTTACTTAAACACAGGGATGTCACGAGCCAATAGCATATAGGATAATGCCTCTTAATAAGCCAATAAAGAAATACCATATGCCAAAGCGATGAGAGATTAATTACACTATTGTTCCAAGCAAGGGGAAGTGAAAGGGATAAATTCAAGATTTAGAGCTGAGGTATACCTGTTCCTACAGGTAGGCACGTAGGACAGCTGACTTCCAGCTGCCGGCACAAAACAAAAAGTCCCTATTGCCAGAGCACGTTGCTAAGGAACAACGCGCCAGTGTTGGTGGGCAGGATGGTTCCCTTGAGGAGCCAGTGCATGGCTCACTGCCACCGTCCACGAGGAGTCACCTGGCCAAGACGGGAGCTGATGCTGCAGGGGTCTTCGGAGAGCTAGGTCAGCAAAGCGTGCCTTGCCCAGACTGAAACTCTTGCGTAGTCCTCACAAACAGTCAGTATTTAGTCTAAATACTACATGTAATACTAATACTATATATAATACTAACACTATATATAATACTAATATAGCCACAGTTGCTTTTCTGTGTGTTGCCGATAAGCCCCCAGGGAGGCCCCTCAGCAGCTGGGCTTCTGACCACATACCAACAACGGATGAGAAGATGACATCCTGACACAGCCAACAACAGATGAGAAGATGACATCCTGACACAGCTCACTCTATTCTTATACCAAATCTCCTTTACTTCTAAAAATGTGTTTGTTGTCTTTGTCAAGTGGATCAAAATATCTTAAGTCATAACCGAGTGACTTTGAAATTATATTAAACCAATGCATAACATCTAGCTAAAACACCACTGCTTGTCTTCAATTTTCTGAGTAATTTAAGATTTCGGGGACTTTGATTCTTTAAGAACTAAATAATCATCCTAAAAAAACCAAGGTCAGTCTGTCACCACGGAGCAGCCTTGCCCACATGCTCGGTTATACACTTGCCACATCAAAAGGGTTCTGCGGCCCGCGGAGGTTGGGGACACTTGGGACCAATTGGCGCTCGCCAGGTTTCTTGATGAGGTACCCTCAGATTCCTTCGCGTGGGAACCGGCATTGTGAAGCTCCAGCACCTCTGACCACAGAAGCCGCTTTTGGAAGGAGGACCACTCAGGGGGGCCAAGATCCCACGCATCATACTTTGGGAAACACTGCTGCTCAAGTGTCCTTGTTATTCCCGAACCACACACTGTTCATGGGGCATGGGGCACCGTGAGGGGGACACCCCAGGGAAGGAGCAGCCTGGTAGTGATGACAGACGTTCCCTTGCCACAGAATCCACCGAGAGCTGACCCGGGACAGCTGTTCTGGCACCAGCCCTTTCAAAATAGCGCAGTGTATATGGGGACGGGGGTGACCCGGCAGGGAGACACGTCACATCCTTTGAACGCCTCACCCCCACTTCGAATCAAAGGAACCTGATGTCCAAGTTATCTGCCAACATTCTGCTCTTCCTGTTTGCAACCACTAATCAGAAGCCCTTGGAAATAAGGGTTCTTATGAGGGTTTTTTTCTTTTTCTTTTGTGATGAGTCACTTAACATGGAATTAACCATGTCGAAGAGAACAGTTAAGTGCCATGTAGTACATTCACGACGCTGGGCAACTACCGCCTCTTTCTAGTTCCAAGGTATTTCCCTCACCCCACAATGAAACCTCACACTCCTCGGCTCTTCCTCCTCCTCCCTCAGTCACTGGTAACCCCCAATCGGCTGTCTGTTTCTGTGTGTTTACCCATTCTGGATAGCTCATGTAAATGAAATCGTACAGCATGTGACCTTTTGTGTCTGGCTTCTTTCGATCACTGTCATTTTGTTTTTTTAGGTTCATCCGCAGTGTAGCATGTATCAGTACCTCGCGTCTTTGCATGGCTGGATAAGATTCCATCGTACGGCTATGCCGCTTTTTGTTTATCCACTCACCCGCCGATGGGCTTGGGGTTGTTTCCATCTTTTGGCTGTTGTGAATGGTGCTGCTATGAACACTCGTGCAGGAGTATTTGTCTGAGTACCTGTTTTCGGTTCATATGGGTGTATACCTGGGAGTGGAATTGTTGGGCCGTGGAACTACAATTTCGCCACTGCAAGTCTGTGGCACCCTCCGAAAGCAATTCAAATAGTTCATGTGATTTAGCTAGCGCGAGACACGGTTTTTAACAAATCTGAAAGTGATCCATATAAAACGCACCACCCGCAGGAAGCTCAGAGGATGACCGACGGAAGCGAGTTCCTTCTCTACACACAAAACACACCTATCTCCCGTAAATAACTGTCGCTTTCAGTGAGTCATCTGAGTTTCTGTTACTCAGCTATACAGAGTTTCTGTTGTCTTCTCTGCCGATACGCATTTAGCAAAGACAACAAATCGAGAGGCCCTTTCATTGGGATGTGTGGCGTTCACGTGAAAGTGGAAAATAATGAAGGAGAAAGAAGTGGGCACAGCACGAAGCTGCTGTTCTGGAAAGGTTTCCGCACAGCCAGTTGTTTCACAGTCAAGTAAAGCATTTCGCTAGAGCAAACGTCTCTGAGAAGAGCTATTTATTGATTAAATATTGTTGAATAGACTGAAAACATGAAATCCAAGCACATTCATGAAGCAGAGAACTCAAGCACGGTTCTCACTTTCCAAAAATGTGTCCTAATGTTTCAATGAAGCTTCATTCCAAAGCCATTTTCCTTATGGGAACATGAAGAAAACTTTAGCTCTCATCTAATTATACACAATATAAAGAATTTGTTGAGTTTCAGTCTTCGGAAGAAAAGAATGAGGTCTATTACCAAAGCAAACATTGGGATTTTCACTCAAGTAAACCTACAATCTAAAGTGTTATTACTTATTTATTGCTGTTATGGGCAGTCAGGAACATGCAACAAAACTTTTCTTTCACATTTTAATTCCAACTGACTTTAAGGTGCTGCCAATAACATATAAGCTGAGGAAATGAACATATTAATTATGATGCAGGGTGCCAGACTTTAACGAGAACAGTAGTAAATCTTGGGATTGGCGTATCTCGATCTAATGTATCTGTGGTAAATGACATGAAGTCGCTGACCTGCTGTATTTCCAGGACCTTCTGCCAGTGTCTTAAGGTTGACAGTAGGCTTTTCAGGTCATTGTCCTAAAACACATATGTGACCTTCTCCTAAACCACACTAGGAAATTATTCTGGTTCTTGTGTCCAATGGCATCTCAAAGGGCAAAGAGGGAACATCCAGACAGGCGCCATGAGATTGTGCAGATGCCGGCCTGCAGAGTGAGTCGGGAGCTGTCACACGGCGAGGTTACCTGATGTGGCCTCCTTACCTGACTGATGTGGTGAGAGGCACACCTGCTTGGGAAGCTGTTTGCTGCTTCAATCTCTTTGGGCAATGTGTTTAGTCCACACCCTGTTTTTATCTTGCTGACATTAGGTCTCTGGATTTTGGTTCCAAATTTTAATAATGTATACATGTTAAAATAATAAATGATAATGAATATGTGCTCAGAGTACAAACAATATGAAGGAATACAGAACAACAACAACAAAAAACCCACAAAGCTTTCTGTTAGACTTGCTCCCCTGTTCCCCATACCTCCAATTCCATTTCCCTCCCCACTGAATAGCACTGTTAATAGTTTCACGCATGCCTTTCCAAAGTGTATAGTTACAGATATCAATATAGAGATAGAGATAGAGCTCTCAAAGGAGACCACTTACTAAGCACTAAATAATAAACTATATTGGAACGACTTTTCAGGGTTAATCTTGAAACAAGAATACAGATTATCTGTCAAACATCCTGAAAAATTACTGCCTTTTGGAATTTTAATATATTCTTTTCTGCCCCCTACCCCAAGAACATTTCTGACTTAATATATCTGGCATGCTTCCCTGTCATTTGCCAGACCATAAGCCGGGAGGAGATATAAATACCTCTATGGCTAATAAAATGCATGCAGAATCTCATATGCTAAAGCATTAGTATAAAATTTTAAACCTTAAATCAGAGCTAAAGGTCAAGTGCCTCTAAGTAAATCAAGGAAAGTTGGAAGAAATCATAGAGGAAAAAAGATTGGAGAGCCTGTATGAAGAGTAGGGGAGATTTTGACTCTGGTTCAATTAATCAGCAAATATTTACTATTCATCTCTGCTGTGGTAAATACTGCAGGTATACAGAAATATAAGGTGTGGTCCCTGCCTACAAAGGGTTTACCATCAACTGAGAAATCATACTGGCCATGCAGAATGGAATTAGTTCATAAAGGCTTGCACAAAAGCCTGAACTTGATAAACTAATAAACAACATACAGTTCTCTAAAATTTTCTACACAAAGGAGTGATTTCGTAAAAGCAAATTAAAAGAACATGTCTTCACTCCCTTCCACCCCTTCATTTTCATTCCATAAACAGCCCTGGCCTGAGGCTTTCATAACCTTGCCTCTTACAGTGAACCCAGTACTTAGTTAGCCACCTACCCATCCTACACCCTCCCAACTCTCCTATTCACAGCCACTAGAACAAGTTCCCAAAGGTGCAGGAGGGCCCCCTCTGCTCAAAAATAAAAAAAATGTCTTCTTTAGACCACTAAACACTCTAAACTTTTAATGCAAACCTCCCATAAACTAAGCTGATCTCCTTCCAGACTTTTCTTTCATTTCCGAATATGAATCCAGTGCTCTATGGAAATTGAACTACTCAGAATTCCCTACTCCACCCCTGCTGTCCTCATGTGGTGTGTACCCCGTTTCCACAGAAACGCGGAGCCAGGGAAACCAGTCAGGTGTGAGATGACGACTCCAGGGGGAAGGTGTGGAGTGTGGGAATGATGAGGAGGGTGGGTACGAGGTGGTTAGCTGCAGATCTTACCGACTGATTAAATGCGATCTTTGAAGGGGAGGGATGAGTCAAAGGTAACTCATTCTGGGTTTAGGCAGTGAACATAATTCTTTCTCATTAACTGCTTATTGCACGTCCTTCTAGCTGTTGGAGGTTCATATTTATTTCATACTGCCTGTGTAACCTAGGACCACATATAACGGATAATAACTTCTCTATACTTTAGGTTACTGATATATATTTATTTAAAATAATATGAGCATAGTAAAATACTTTGGAAGCTAGAAGTCTTCAAGACAATCCAAAATATCGATGTGGGATTCAATATGCTGCCTTCCACATAAACTATATGCACTTAATGAGAATCTTTTCTTTCATTACCAATGTGGTATTGAAATACCAGTGTGGCATTACCAGTGTGGCGTATGAGACTTTCTTGTAAAAACTAAAAGAACTGAATAGGTCTTGGTGATAGCTGGGCCAGGTACTTGACTGAGCTCAGGACGCAGATTTCTCTGTCTCCCTTCTCTCCTCCGGCGGTGGTCTGCTTTCATCTTCTCTGTCACCAAGATCACCTTCCTCCCCTTCTGATTCCATCTGTGTAAATGTGGCTGAGACCAGCTCAGCGTGTTACAAGCTACATTCTAGGCTCCCAAGGAACCTCGCCTTCTCAGATCAAGTTCAAATTCTCAGGGAAGAAAACTAGAATTAGCGGGAAAATCAGAGCCCTGCGTTCCCTGATCAGTGCTTCCTTTTCCACGAGGGAAATCGACTAAGACAAATTACGACTGGAAAGTTGTTTGGTAAGCAGCTCCAATCCCTCAACAAGTCTTGTCTTCTCTCTCATAAAAAAGCACCCCAAACCAGTCCCCTTCTCTCCAGCTCCACGCTCACAACCCCAGTCCAAAGCCACCATTCACTCTTGTCAAAACTTCTGCAATAACTTCTTCACTTGTCTCTTCACTATCATTTTTATCTCCTTAAAATTGATTCTCTACTCAGCATCCG
This sequence comes from Rousettus aegyptiacus, assembly GCF_014176215.1. Lineage (NCBI taxonomy): Eukaryota > Metazoa > Chordata > Mammalia > Chiroptera > Pteropodidae > Rousettus > Rousettus aegyptiacus. Next base: position 37,488,164 of record NW_023416288.1, on the reverse strand, counting down.
GGATTATCCTGTTGAAAAGTAATTCAGATCAAATCCCTGCCTATAAACACCCCAAGAGCTTCTGATCGCTTAGAATAAATCCAGGCTCCTTAACATGGCCTTCAGGTGCTGCATGAGGTGCTTCTTGCCTGTCTCTTGACCTCATCTCCTACCGCTCCTCCTCTTTTTCCTTCCATTTTAACCGCCTACCCATCTGCTGTTCCTCAAACATGCTAAACTCATGCCTGAAGGTTTCTCACATGGATATAATTTTCCTAGTGGGAGAAAATGCATTGATCAATGAACACAAGTAGCTGGCTTACCTGTCACAGTTCTCATTGGACATCAACAGATTGGCATTCTGATGCGTACATCCATCTCTTATGAGGTTGGTTAGTGGAAACCTGCTCCCAGAGCCAAGATGGAATTTCTCAGCCCACACGGTTAAGAGACAGATTCATGAGACCTAGTCCTCATCTGCCCCACTGAAATACCACTGGCTAAGCAGACAGCAAGCTTTCCTCAGCGGACACACTGCCTCCTCACCAAACAGCTCTTTGAACCCGCTTAATGTACAAATGTTTCGCCTTGTTCTTCTAAAAATGATAAGGCTAAAATCGATTACAACAATGGTATTCAAAGTGGATGAGCAAGCTGATCCACCGAGGTATGAAAACAATTAAAATTCTATTTTTATTTACTTCTAATCTAAAACATTAGAAAGAAGTTCGCTTTACTATACTTTACCCTTACTATCTTTAGTAAATATAGTTACGTACTATGTAAGAATTTCATTTTACTCTAACAGTGGAATCCTCAGTCAGTTGGTCATCATCCGTCTTGTAAGAGATAGGACGTGTCCTGGGGGTGGGGGGCAGAGGCCTCTCTGAGGAGGGGATGCCGGTGGCGCTGGCCTTCATTCATTCTGTGTTTTGTGATTTACTTTAATTTATCTATGCTGGATTAAGTGAGTTTACGGAGAACTAATTCTTACAAGGAAAAGATTTCTTCAAAGAACGAGACTGTACATCTTACTAAAATTACAAGCACAGAGATGACATTTCTGACTTCTGACACAGGCTCACTGAAATGACCAAATGCCTATTTCAAGTTCTGCCTTGATATTTGAGGGGTACAAGAGGATATAAACCTTCCTATTTGCAGATTATATAATAATAATGTTATTTCTTATTGAGTGCTCACTAAGATTCCAGGTACTTTACATTTATAACCTTTTTCCTTTTTCTTCTGTGACTTAACATGAACAGGTTCAAGTATGTAGAAAATATAAGTATAAAATGAGTAGCCACATATAAATCACTCAGTTTAACATTTAACACTTCCCATACCTTCATTTTCCTGAATTATTTTAAAATATTGATATCAAACATTTTACTGCTACACGCCAGTATGTATATCTAAAAGACATTTTTTTCTACAAAACACAATATCACTATCATACCTAATTTTTAAAAAATTGTCTAATATCTAACAGTTCATTTTCAAATTTCTCATTGTACCCAGAATATCTTTTATACATGGTTTATTAAATCAGAACCAAGGGTGAGCTGGTGTATTTGGTTATTATGTCTCTTATGTTTCTTTTCATCTAGAACAGCCTGCCCTCAGTCCTGGTTTTTTTTCTGTTTGTTGTTGTTGTTTAAATACGAACTTAAGAGAATAAGCTATTTGTTCTCCAGGGTGTCCCATCATTTGTTTTGGACTTTTCTGATTATTTCCTCTTGGTCTTATTTTTTTTTTTTTTTCTATTCTCCTACTTGATTATGCTGAGGTCAGAATTTTTGGAAACAATACAGATGATGCTGTGTCACATCGGGAGACACACAACATCCGGTTGGTCCACTTTTAGTGATGGTAACATTCATCTAGGTTAAGGTGGGAGGGTCCAGATTTCTCCACTGTCATATTTCTCCCCTGACCGCCAGCAAGTAATCCCTGGGGAATAATTTTGCAATGGGTGAATATCTTATTCCCTATCTCTTTCGCCAAATAGTTTCATTGATGATCCTGGCATGAATCAGTCATTTCATTAGGATTCTAAAAAATGGTGATTTTCTATCTTTCATTTTAAATTATTTAGCTGGTATAATTTTGTAAAGAGAACTGTTTCCTCATCAACTGGGGCTATATGGTTACTCTGAAATGCAGCTGCAACTAAGCAAAGCAGGATAAATGTTTATTTTCTTCTTAAATTACCACTTTTCAGAGTAAAGGGTTGGTGTAATGCCAACCCTAGTACGGTAAATGAGATGTTTAAAAATTATTGTTTTTTAGGTTCGGCTTGGTCTTTTAGGGGAATGACTTTACTGTCTTACATTTTCAATCAATTTCAGTCACTACTTTTGACGCTCAAATTGTTCTAACTTTGACCAGTAGGCATACCTTCAAGGGGCTCCCGCGCAGTTTTTAAAGGACTTCGCTTTTCTTGGATACTTCCTTACTTTCTGTCACAAGAAGTTCCAAGCACTCTTATTCATTTCCAGCTCTCGATCGGGCCTCAGCCATTTCTCCAAGGAGCCCTGGTACCTTTTAGTGGAGAGTGATATTTAGAGATCAAAATCTGGGGCGAAGGAGAGTCATCGTTTCCAGGCCCTGAGTTCATATTATTATTTTCATTTCGAAGTTAACAATATAGGGTTTTATTTCATTGTTTTTATGCTTATTTTGCTTTGGAGTTTTTTGCATTTAATGACATTAATAAACTATTCTTTTAATACTTACATAAACCTTGTTAGATAGAGGGTTTTATTTTATTTCTCCTTTTCTGTTTTAAAAGGAGAAAACAAACGAGAAGTACCCAAGGTTACCTGGCCAGTAAACGGTATGAACCCAGTCGGCTACTTCCCTCGGGGAAGGGAGCCCCAAACATTCAGCACCCGGATCGACTCTTCCAAACCGGGAGGGACAAACTGAGCCGAGCTGCCGTCTGTGAAAACCACAGTGGGGAGAAGCCGGGGCTGCTGTTTGGCCTCAGATCTTCCGGGGGTCCCTAAAGCATACACACGGCCAGGAACCCACAAGCTCACCACCTGAAGATGAGAAGACTCTGGCAGTGACCCACGCGCCGCCCCGCAACCTCCAAACAGAGCCCGCTCGACCCGACCTGCATCCGCGAAGCGCCCGCCCATCCGCCAATCAGAAGGAGATTTGAGTGCGGGGGCGGGACACAGGGGAGTGTATCCAATGAAGCATCGGAGCCAGGACCGAACGTCTCTGAGTCCTAGAAGAGGGGAGACCGGCAGCCAATCAGAAGAGCGCTCGCGCCCGACTCGCCCGACCCACATCCCTTCTTTACTCGCTGACATCCGAGGCCGCGGCCCCGAGGCCCCTGACCTGCAGCCATCGGCCACCGCGCTTCGCTCGCCATCCTCTCCCCATACCCCTGCTGCCAGCGCTGGGGCCGTGCAGGCGTCCGGTGGGCCATGGCGAACTCAGGCAGCGAGGACCTGCAGGGTCAGGATGAGAACAGTTTTCTGTACTTCGCCTATGGCAGCAACCTGCTGACCGAGCGGATTCACCTCCGAAACCCCTCGGCCACGTTCTGTTGCGTGGCCCGCCTGCAGGTCAGTGCTCCCCGCGCCTCAGCAGATGAGGGGCCAGGATTCCTAGTTTTCGAACAGGGCTGGGGATTCAGCTCTTCCTGATGAGGGTACATTTTATCTTCACGTTTTGACTGCTCCCCTCCTGAGCAAGGCCACCTGGCCCTCTGCTTGACCCCTGCTGAGCTGTGCCACCCCAGCAGCGATGCGCCCCAGGCTGCCTTGCCGACTGCCGTGAGCTGCCCCTCTTAACGTTTCCTTAAGCTGCTCGTTCTGCCCAGCCAGAACTTGTCCACTAACTCAGGGGCACCCTCGCAGGGTCAGTGCAGTTGGTACCACTGAGAGGCCTTCTCTGACCCAAGTCACTGATCGGTTGCTTTCTGTTCTGTACATACTTTTGCTGCAGGACTTGTCACTGGTATTGTAAAAATCTGTTTACCTATATTTTGCTCCCGATCTGAGAAGGCCTGAATGCTGGAACTCTGTCTAATTCTTACTAAGGGTTGTGCTCAGTTAAGTGGCTGGATGAAATGCAACCCTCCTGGGTAAAAAAAAAAAAAAAAAGAAAAAAAACATTGCTCTTCAGTACAGCCCATTCATTCATTTAGTACGTATTCTTTCAGTACTTACCTGGAGACACAAAGATGATTGAATAAAACTGCTGCTTTGTGGACCTCCCAGGCTGTAGGAGAGACACGCAAACAAATTATGTACAAAACCTTCGATTCATTGAACTAGACAAACATGGTTTCTGCTGCCATCACCAGGGTTCTTAGCTGCAAGCAACAGAAAGTAGCTGACGTACGCAGAAAAAGAATGTGTTGAAAGGCTGTTGGAGAGCTCACAGAATGACCAGGAGCTAGGACCACAAAGCTGATAAAACAGGCAGGCAGGAAGGGAGGCGCAGCAACCGAAATACAGCCAGTGGTAAAGATAGAACCAGCCCAGGCCACTGCTACACTACTGCTGGACTTGGTAAACATGGACATTGCCTCGGGCATCACCGACACCACTTGCTCTGGACCCTACCTGCCACGGTCACTACACCCCTGCAGTTCCTGAAACCCAGGTGTGGCTGCCACCAACAGTGTGGAGTTTCTGCAGTCTGATTCTAATTCAAAGCCCCAGGGATGCCCTGATTGGCTGAATCTTGGCCATATGCCCATGCCCTGACTGCAAGCAAAGCTGTGAGAACCAACTTCTGGCATTCAAAGCTTTGAAAACAGGAGTCAGAGTCAGGCACTCTCCACCCCCCAGACTCATAAGGTAGAGAATTCCCTAAATATGGGAAAGTTTAGACACTTATAGTGGAGATGAGGGGAAGAGCTATCAAAACAGATGATTATTCAGTTTCAGGTATTCTTAAACAGGAGACATGCCTTAACTTCCTCTCAATTTTGTTGTGAACTTAAAACTACTCTAAAAAAGATGATTTTTGTTGTTGTTGTTGTTGTTAAGAAGATATACGAGGTGTTATGGGAGTTATATAATGTGGGGACCTGACCTGACCTGCACGCTCTGTAAAGCTCTCTGAAAATGTGGCTTTTAAGCTGAGACCGGAGTGGCTGGGGGAGAGAAGAAGCAAGCATGCACAAAAGACCTCAGGAAAGGAGAAGCTGGATCATCCAGCTCCTGAGGCTGGAGCTGAGTGTGTGAGGAGGATGAAACGTGACTGGAGAGGTAGGGAAGGGCCACCTGTTCCAGGGCAAGAGAAGCCGAAGGAGACGTTGGTCTTTCTCTAGAGAGTAATGAGAAGACCCATTGCAGGATTTAAGCAAAGGAAAGATCAGATTTTCATCTTTGAACGCTCATGTGATTGCTATGGAAAATGGATTGGAAGTGGGGGTAAAGTGCATGTGGGGGGCCCAGTTAGAAAGGTTTTGTAGCAAACCGTACTAAAGATAATGGCACCTTGAGTGGTAACAGTAAAGGGTATGCGGGTTTGGGAGATCTTTAGGAGGCAACAATGTTATCTCCTTGGTGACTGATTGTGAAGGGAGGAGATAATGAGGGTGACTATGGTTCTCGGTTCTCAGTGCGAAAACAGGGTGGATGATGGTGATTCATTTTGTAAAAAGGAGAATCAGGTCTGGGAAGAAAAATCAAGCTCGGTTTGAACATACTGAGTTTGAGATATTCATTTTACATCCAAGTGAGCAAAAAAAATAATAATGTTTGTGAACATTTATAAAGTCCTCTCTATGTGCTGGGCCCTGTTCTAAGCACTTTTAAAGCTCTCAAGAGAGATCTGGTTGGATTAAAAGATGATTGGAATATTGGATGGTATTTGAAGCCTTTGGAGGGGATGAGATTGTCTTCGGCAAACTGCTGAATGAGCAGATAAAAGGACTTAAACCGAGCTCTTAGAAAGACCAGGTAGTAGAGGAGTTGGGAAAGGGAATAGAGATCAAGGAACAGTCTTAAAGTCAGGAAGGCGGCAGATCAAGACAGGGTGGTTAACTGTGTCAGAAGCGGCTGAGAAGTAGAGCAAGACGAAGAATGAAAATTGTCTGTTGGATTTAGCAATAGACGGTTAACTCCTAGTGTTGGCGCAACTTTTACCACATCCTTTGTTATCCTGCCAGGGATACTTGGTCCTAGAACATCCAATATGTCCGTTGAAGGTACTGGTCACTCCAACCAACCTTTTTCCTAAAATGTCTGACAAGGTTTTTAAGAACCTAAAAGTGATGGGAATACATATAAACCTTAGTTTTATCATCTAGTCTAACCTTTTAAAATTCTATTATTAAGGAAACTGAGCTTTGCAAAGATGGAAAGAAATCTTCCTAGACCAAACAGTCAAGTAAGGTTTTTAAATCTTCCCCTGGACTCTGTCCTCTGCTTATCCATCTCTGCGAGGGAAGAAGCTACACTGGAAATCTGGCTCCATTACTTATCAGTTGTGAGATTTTAGGCAAGTTGCTTAATTTCTGTAAGCCACAATTTTTCTTGCCATTAAATGGGTATAATAAAGTTGTTGGCAAGATAAAGATGATAGTCCGTGTAAAGCTCGTAGTACAGTGTGTAGAACCCGGTACCTTTTCCAGTGTTAGCAGCACTTATGATGATTATAGATATATTTGTACAATTTATGAATGTTAGATTAATGTTTATAAGTTTACAAATCACCTTCGAATGCCAGTTCCCTTTGTGCAATCATAGTGATAAATGCTAGTAGGATACTGTCTACATAAAAGTGGAATTTTATAACCCCTGTGTAGCCTTAACCCAGTCTCAATATCACGTACACTATTATTGTCTCCGACTTAAAATCTACATGTAAGTAGACTGGGGAGTAATTTTCAAAGATGAAAATGGTTGTGTTAAGCTTTGGGATTATGTGATCTCCCCCCTGCCCCGTTTACACCCTTCACTTATGGTAAAATATGTATACATATTCAGTATATATTTCATTTTTAAAGAAAAATATGAAAAAATATAGTCTTTGAGAAGAGGGTCATTGTTTATCTTTGTATCTTCCACAGCATCTTACATGTAGAATGAATTCAGAGTTTATATTTTAATTGCTTAAAGTTCAAGATAAATCTTTTTTTTTTTTTTTTGAGGAGGGAAATTTTAGTTCAAGAGGCTATTGATCATATCGCTTTTGTTTCCTTTGTAGGATTTTAAGCTTGACTTTGGCAATTTCCAAGGCAAAACAAGCGAAACTTGGCACGGAGGTATAGCCACCATTTTTCAAAGTCCCGGCGATGAAGTATGGGGAGTAGTATGGAAAATGAACAAAAGCAATTTAAGTTCTCTGGATAAGTAGGTGGCTTCTAATTTTAAGTTAAATAATTACTGATTTCAAAAGTGGATCACATGCAAGGATGTGTGTATATATATATATGTGTGTGTGTGTTGGGTTTTCAAAACCATATGCTTATAGACATAGTCTTTACACTTTAGAGTTAACATAAAAAGTATAATGTGCATTTCCTGAAAAGAAAAGTCTAGAAGGGTTACACTTTCCAATTGAGATTTGGGGGTAATCTCGTCTGTAAAAGATGAAGGTCCTTATTTTCATTGTATTTGTCTTTTATAAAAATCTCTGTAGTTTCCTATGATGAAAAGGCATGAATTGTTGCAAACTTTTATTGATTTTGAGAGCAAGTGTTCAGTTTTATTATAGCCAGTTTTTAAAAACTAATTGGCAAAAACTTTCACAGTGTATTAAGAATGCCTTGAAATTTTTATACCTAGAATTCCCAAGAGTTGTGTGACAGAGCATTTAATACAAAAAAAAAAAAAAAATTGACAGGGGAATCGGACTTGCGAAGAGCAGATTATCTGACATGTTTGATGTTCTGCCTCATTTGTGAACGAGAATGAACCATCTCTACTCTTCTCTGTGTGGATAGTCTCTTGCTGTCAAACATCTAGTCCATGTTTTATAGCCTAGAGAGCAATGTTTGTCAGGGGCATACCAAGTAACTACGTTGAAGCAGGCTTTCTAGTTGAAATGCTAAGTTTACTTGTGATGTGGCAATTCTATAATTTGTTCTGCTATGTCCCAAAATAAGTAGGGAGCAATACTTGCATATACAGTTAAAACTTTAACCCAGCGGAACTAACTTGGCTAAGTCAAGTATGGTTAAAATTTGGCTGTTCTTGTTTCAGGCAAGAAGGGGTTAATAGTGGAACATACGTCCCAATAGAAATTAATGTTTACACTCAAAAAGGAAAAGAAATAACCTGTCGAAGTTATCAGATGAAAAATTATGAGAGTGCACCCCCTTCACCTCAGTATAAAAAGGTAAGCTACTTAACAGAGATTTTTGGTGGTTCCTTTTAATTTTCATTGAGCTGAAAGAAAGAATATCATGATTTTTAAAGGTTTTGCATGTTTAAATGCACTAACAATTCATTTTAATCGAAAAATTTTAATAAAAAAATAAGTTATTTACCTAAAATGAAAAGCCAAAAATGTTCACATTTATTTGTTATGATAGAACTATGTTCCTAAAACTCGTTTATTAAAAATACTTTTAGAAATGTGAGTCATAATTCTAGACATATATTTTCTTTCTTCAAGATTCATGAACACCAAGATTCATTTTAATGGGAGAAAAAATATATTTTCTATTGCTGAAATGTTTTCCGCCCAAATGGAAAAAAAGTCCCACTGCCTTTCATAATCAGGGAAACCATCCCTACTAGCACAGAATAGAGACCCCAGCATCTCTTTAAAGAAACCCAAACTCAGGTATTGTTGGCAGGCCCAGTAAGGATATGGCACTGAAGTGGGTGACCCAGTTCCCCAGCCAGAGGCTAACCTGGAGTTTTCTAGTGTGGCACCGCGATGGGTTAACCTGGTGTGGACCTGGGAAGGAGCGCTGGACACAGTTGTCCTTTTTTTTCTCATGTTTAATTCAGGGGTACAGTACACTCTGGGATTCAACTAAAATTGCTCCCTGTAAGCTTTAAATTTTTCCGAAGAATGATATTTCTTTTTCTTAAAAGATACTCAAAGTCTATAACAATAAGCTTTTGTCTTAATGTAAAAATGGTTTACACTATGGAGTAAAATTGATATTCCATGAGGTTGTATCACGTGGCTTTGAAAACTCCCCACACATTCATACTCAGTGTGAGAAGAATGCCTGTAGCTCCATTTTGTTCTGTAACTGTTTATTCTAGAGTTATTCCAGAATTATCTGAAAGCTAATATTTCGTACTTGGATACTGCAAATACAGCTGCAATATTCTAAGTTAAATTTTGTACCTAACTAAAAGAGGCCTTTTTGTTTATTTTAACCATTTCTAGGTCATTTGCCTGGGTGCAAAAGAGAATGGTTTGCCACTGGAATATCAAAAGAAGTTAAATGCAATAGAATCAAATGACTACAAAGGAAGGGTCTCAGAAGAAATCGAAGACATTATCAAAAAGGGGGAAGCAAAAACTCATTAGAACAGAATAGAATATATCTACGGATATTTTCTCTCTGTGCTAACATGTTTTTAATGTTGAGAACAGGGACCTGGGATATCTCTACATTTGACATATTTTCAACAGTGCTCTGGAGGGATATCTCATTTGAATGATTCCTTGTTTTTAGACTATAAAGAAAAACTGGGTTAAGAGTTAGACAATTGCAGAGGTGGGGGTGGCGTGAGATACTGGAATGCATGATAAATGGATATGGGTACTTCTTCTGTGAACACTTAAAGTTATTTTCTTGTCGATTTGAAGCGTATTCTTGCTCTGTGACCAAGGGTAGATCTGCGACTTAATGATGGTGCTGGGGAATCACTCTGCTTTGGATTTTTTTTTTATCAGCTTAGTAAGAGCAGGCGAACTACAGAGATAGTTGGTAATATATGTTTTTAAATGTAAAAGCTGGCATACTGTTCTTAGAGGAATAAATGTAATTGTGGTTTAACCTGTATTCCCTCCTAAAAATATGACATTTCATTTTGTCAGATCATCATCATACATAGTAGGCCTGGCCTTGGCCATAGACAGTCTATACGAGAGGATTATTGCACAAACTCTAGAACCAGACAGCGTTGGATCAATGGTCAGTTCCACTACTGTCTAGCTGGGAAACTTTGGGTTATTTGACTCGGTGCCTCAGTTTCGTCACCTCTAGAGTTAGAACAGCCAAAACACCTATATCTTAGGATTGTTCTGAGGAGTAAATGTATGTAACGAGCTTATAGTAAGTTATCAGCAATTATTATTGTTCTTATTGAAGAATCAAGTTTGTAAGGGCCATCTTTAGAACTGGATTTTAAAGAAGAGTCAGGATTGTTAGGGAAGAATGTTTTCTGGAAGCTACAGTTTGATTCGTGGCTTTCCAAGAATGGGTCACCTTCTTAAATTTATTTACTGATTAAATGGAGGAAAGAAGAGTCCTGAATAAAACAATATGGGTCATCAAAACATCTCATGTCTCTGTGGGATGCAGTGAGCTGGACCTTCAAAGCAGGTTATTGAAATGAGAGTGAACTAGCTGCAGGCGCATTTTGGGGGAAAAATGACCAAAGGACTTTTCAGCTACCGCTGTAGTTCTGTAGTGACGCCGAGCCACAGACTATAGGTTAGACCATGTTTTATAGCTGTTACGCCTCAGTATTTTCAAATATGCCCTCCAATATTCTAGTCTTCTCCAGTTAACTCCTCTGAAGATCAAGTTTGTCAGCACACCAGAACCCAGTTATGGTAATATGATGAGCAAGGCTCAGTTTTGTTGTAGATACTAAAAATTGAATATTATTTTATATAATAATCCATCTCACCCAAAATGACAGTTTTCATTAAGGAATTGAAAACACTAGCAATAAAATCTTCATGTCTGACTGTTTAACAAAAACCTAGTAATCACGAGGGACAGTTTTCCCAGTTGTTTTCAAGGTGATACCACCAGATGTCGTACATAAGAGATTTCCACTTCTACTAGCGATTTTAGCTCCCTAACCACAATACAAACCAGTTCCTAGATAAGGCATAAAAGCATTTCTGGGCTTACAAGAAGGTAAGGAAAATCTTCAAAATATACTAGTCCCTCTCCCACAAAAAGATGAAGAGAGTGCAAGCTGACAGGATAGTCCTGGTAAACAAATGACCCAGATGTCCTTGGGTACAAATGCCACTATCAGCCCTGGAATTTGACTACTAGCCCATGAGAACTGCCACAGGACAAGAAGACTGAACTTGAGGATTCTGTATGAAACTAGGAAGAGAACTAAAATGGTCCTCAGGCAGTATGCCTCGTGGCTCCCAGCAGAGACATGCAAAAACTCCGAAGAAAGCAATCCTAACTTAGGTCCTCAGGGTTTACACCTAAAATTTAAAAGAATAAGGAAAACAATACATCATAAGTGGAAACAGAAAAAAAAAATTTAGATCCCCAAGGTTTTGAGATACTGAAAACAATATAAAAAGTATATATGGTGACTTTGACTTCTGGAAAAATGGAGTAGACATACTCTTCCCTATTCCTTTACTTAACTACAACTAAAATCCCTGTAGATTATATATAAAACAAACAGAAGACTCTGAAACCCGGCAAAAGAGGAGCCAGAGACCTCAGGACCCAAAGCATGACATGGTACTGAATTTCTTGGGTTTTCTTTCGCCTCACACACCTCAGACTTGTAACTGGAGAAGCCAGCAACCCAAAGGCAATCAATTTTAAAAGCCTGCTCTCTCTAGCCAAAGAAATAGGAAATAGATGATCTAGCAAGACAGAAAACCTTAGAGAATGAATACTCTACTCTAGCCAAACACCACACAGAAAAATTGTGGACCCCCCACCTCTGGACAGCCAAAGTCAAGAGGGGAGCCTAAACTTCTACACTCTCCAGGCTGTAACAAGGCACCCTAACCTGGTCTCCTAACACCACTACCAGAGTAATGTCCGAAAATGCCAAGCGTGGAGCCACCAGCAATAACAAGCCTCACCTCTCCCCTCCTCCCATAGTGACCTATTTAACATAGTGCTGGAAGTTGTAACCAGTGCAATAAGGCAAGAAAAGGAAAGGAAAGGCATACATATTGGAAAGGAATAAATAAAACAGTCTCTATTTACAGATGACATGATTGTCTATGTAGAAAATTCCTAGGAACCTACAAACAATTATCCCAAAGAGTTTTTAGAGTTGGTACCAAAAGCATGGTCCATACAATGAAAAATTGGTGAACTGGACTTCATCAAAATTAAAAACCTTTGCTCTGTGAAATACCTTATTAAACAAATGAAAAGACAAGCAAGGAGTGTGAAAGTTTTCAAAACATATCCGACAAAAAAACTAGTATCTAAAATAAAGAACTCTCAAAATAATAATAAAAGAGCAAGCAATCCAATTAGAAGATGACCAACAGACATTTCACCCAAAAGGAGATATAGATGGCAAATAAACATATGAAAAGGTGTTCGACATAATTAGTAAAGTAAAATCACAATGACATATCACTATCATTACACACCTATCAGAATAGCTAAAAAATATAATAGCTAAAATAAAACAATAGCTAAAATAAAACAATAAAATAAAACACCCAATGCAGATGAGGATGCTATGAAACTAGATCACTTATACATTGCTGGTGGGAATGTAAAATGGTACAGCTTCCCTGGAAAAGAGTCTGACAGCATCCTAAGAAACTAAAAATGTAACCACCATATATCCAGCAGTTGCACTTCTGGCCTTTATTCCAGGGAAATGGAAATTTATGTTCACAAATAAACCTGTACATGAATGTCTAGAGCAGCTTTATTCAAAATAGCCCCAAACTGGAACTAAACCAGATGTCCTTCAACATGTGAATGGTTAAACAAACTTATGATAATCTCTGTGGTAATATCATGGAATATTACTTATCAATAAAAAGGAAAAAAACTATCGATGTATGCAACAACGTGGATGGATCTCCAGAGAATTATGCCGAGTCAATAAAACCAATCCCAAAATGTTGCACGCTGTGTGCTTCCATTTATACAACATTCTTGAAATAACAAGTTATAACTATGGAGAGGTTAGTGGTCACCAGTGGTTAAAGAGGGGGTGGTGTGGTATAAAGTGCAACATGAGGCGTATGTGTAGCATTAGAAATGTTCTGTATCCTGACTGTATCAGTATCAGCAAGCTGGTTGTGATGTTGCAAGATGTGACCATTGGGAGAAATTGGGTACATAGGTCTTTCTGCATTATTTTTTACAGCTGCATGTGGATGTATAATTATCTCAAAATGAAAAGTTTAATGAAAAACAAAAAATAACTATGTATGAATTTTTAAAATGATGGAATTAGCAAAGAAGAGATTATTAAAAATGACCAAGAAAACTGGAAATAGTACCAAGAGACTCTTAGAAAGCAAATATATTATTGTTGAAATTAATAACTAAATGGATGGTGTATTGGTTTCCTCTTGATGCTATAATAAGTTAGCACAAATTTAGTGACTTCAAACAATACAAATTTATTACCTTACAGTTCTGGAGGTCAGAAGTCTCTATAGGTCTCACTGGGCTAAAATCAAAGTGTCAGCAGGATGGTGTTCCTTCTGGAGGCTCTGTAGAAGAAGAATCCATTTCCTTGCTTTTCCAGCTAGTAGAAACCACCTGCATTTCTTGGCTCATGACCCCATTCCTTCATCTTCAAAGCAAGCAACATCAGGCCAAGTTCTTCTCAGGCTACCATTTTTTTGCCTCCCCCTTCCACTTACAAAGACCCTTGTAATTATATTTGTCCTGAAAACCAATAATCCATGATCATCTTGCCATCTCAAAGTCAGCTAATTACCACCCTAAATTCCATCTGCTACCTTAATTGTCCTGTGCCATAGTCACAGGTTTTGGGTATAGGTGGACATCATGGGAGTGGAGGACTAGTCTACCTAACACAGATGGTTAAACAGCAGATTCAAATATTTACAAAATAAAAGACAGAACTGAAAAAGTTACTCAGAATGTCACCAGAGAAACAGAATGTGGAAAATCTGAGTTTAAAAGACGTGAAGATAAAATTCAGAACGCTAGAAGAAAAAATTTTTCTAATTTTTCTACCAGAAATTCATATAAGGGCAGCAAACTGGAGAAATTAATATATTTAGCATCTTGTCTTCATTTTGGTGCTTACAAGTTTGTACATTGTTTCCTATCAATCTTAGGTTTGCAAAGTTTCACTTTCGAGTTATGAAAATACCTTTTCAGAAAGCAGCCTTTGATAGGAATTTAAGTTCATGACCTTATGTGGTCACGTGATCGTACTTCCGTGTGAATCACAGCTTTTTTCCCCCAGCATACATATGCCTTATGTAACTTTCCCCATTTAAAAAGTTTACGAAGTGTTTCATTGGGCAATTTATTGGTAAGAATATAAAATGTACACTGCCAAGGACAGATTTAAGAACAGGAAGAAAAATTTCGATTTTAAAAAGCATGAATCAAACTACATGCTCTAGGGTAAAAGGTTTGATTACTTTGAGCTGGTTTTCACGGCGAGCACGTGTCAACGTCTGAACAAGAACTTCGATGTGCCCAGGAGTTGACTCTGGTTGCATCTGCCGGGTCAGCACTTTTCGGGCGACGGGCCTGGGCTCGCAGCAGCTGCGGCAGAGCTGGCGCGACGAGTTCCCCAGTGTCACCTCGGGGAGCGCTCCGGGCCGTGCCCGCTGGTCCCTACGCGCTGGGTCGGCCGCCCGCGCCCCGCAGGACGAGCCCCGGGGGCTGCGCCAGGCCGCCCGCGCCCCGCGCTCCGCGCCGCCCGCGCTTCCCGCCCCCGCGCGGCCTCGGCCCCGCCGCGCAGCCGGCCAGAGGGGGCGCGGCCGCCGCTGCCACCCCCAGTTCCCGTTCCGGGCCGACCCGGCGGCGCCTCCCGCCCTGCCGCTCGCTCCGCTGCCCGCGCCTCGCTCGGGCTCGGGCTCCGCGCTGCTCCGAGGTCCGCGAACCTGGCGGCCAGGTAAGTCCCGGGGCCCCGGCGGGGCGCGCGCGCGGCCGGCAGCAGTTTCCCGCGGTCCTGGGCACCGCGAGCGGGGAGGCGCCGGGAGGCGGGACCCCGCGTGGGGCGCGGAGGACGAACGCGGGGGTTTGAGCAGTGCCCCGAAAGGTCAGGGGCGCGAACCTCGGCGTCAGCGGAATCGGTTACCCCACGGGGGTCTGGGCAGCGCTTCTCGATCCTGCCTGCACCTCGGAATCACCTGGGACAATTTTAAAATCCAGTTGCCCAGGCCGCACCGCGGACCGAGTCCATCCGCAGGCCTGGGGGTGGGACCCAGCCACCATGAAGCGTCCACACCCCCCCCCCGGTGATTCCAGTGCTAAGCCAGGGCTGGGGACCAGTGACCCAAGCGTGGCTGCCAAGAGAAGGTGGCAAGACAGGCGGGCGACCGGGTGGAGTCCAGCCTGCCAACGATGCTGCGGCCTCCAGGGTCCGGCATGGTCCTGGGGACCTGCAGCAGACTTCCCCCCAGCTTCCTGCACCCCAAAGAAGGGGCGTGAGACCATGCTTGGCAGGGGCGTCTGAATAGCGTGTTCAAAAGAACTTCAGTCTTTCGGCATAATGCGAAACACAGAAGGAAAGCCAGAGGAGAGGCCCTTTGGGCTCTGCATTCTGGGAAATGCCTCCATTGTTGGCCTTTGAAATAAGATGGGAGCATCAGTCAAGCCATGGGCTTGACAACTTCTGGGTTTTCTGCTCTAAGGATGAAGCAGAGTGTGCTTGCCACAGGGTCCGGTTTGTTCCCCCTTCTAAAAGCAAATCTAAGATTTACCTGTCCAGGCAACCATAACTCTACCATGGGTATTAGAACTGTACAGGATGGATCCGTTCTCACCCTTGGGTAGATGCTGGGGCAGATAGCTGTCATCCCACCAAGCGGGGCCTCTGGACAGACTTCTACCCAGTATGCAGGGCAGGTAAGAAAGGTGGACTTAAAACAAACAGCGGAGAGGTAGAACAGTGGGCTTCCAAAGGGCCTGAGATGTAAGTTTTATTTTTGTGGAATGGAGAAATAAATTCAAGCTTGGGAGGCCAAAATGAGAGTCTGTCATGACATGCGACCGTGGGCAAGTTATACGACATCTCTGAGCCCCTGTTTTCTTACCTGTAAAATGGGGGTAAAGCTTGTAACTCTCTCCTGGGGCTAATATAATTAAGTGAGATAACGTGTCTTAATCTCCTGAAGGGCAGGTGGCACATGGCGGGTGCTCTGTCAGTGGTAGTTAATAGGCACAGTAGCGGGGATTGGTGTCGGATAGTTGTTTATTTAGTATGGCCACAATGAGGGAGAGTGTTTGTCCAAAAATGGTCCCCCTGGAAACACTGTTTCCCTGCTCTCCTCCTGCCCTGCTCTCCTCCTGCCCTGCTCTGGGGAAGGCTCTGCGGTTCAGTCCCTCTCCAGGCTCTGGGCGCTGTGAGGTCTAGAATCTCAGGCTGCCAGCTTCTCCCCCAGCCAGAGGGCTCATTAACGGCTCTGGAATATAGTTTTACTCCATATGACGGGAACACATTTCTCGATAAAAGAAAACGGGCCCCTGAGGAAGCTGGGCCGTCTGTGGAGCGGGACTGAGGGATCGATGTGGGCACACACATGGCTGCCCCACTGGCAGCATCCTCAAGCCATGTCCTTGCCCCTGACTCTTGGCCTGGGAACAAGGAATTCTACTTCGATGACCAAGCGCAGTCAGGAATTTGAGGAGGAGGGGGGCCCACATCCTGCAGCCGTCAACGCCAGCAACCCAGTCGAATCTTTCACCCTAGTACCCACTCTGTGTCATTGACGATCATTTTGATAGTAACAGCAGCACTGTTTAGATATTAGAAATCTAAACAGCGACATAAGGTAGGTATCAGATCAAGTGTTTGCGCAATCACTGATATTTAATTAAACAAGAATAGCAAATTCTGGTCTCTTTTAATTCAAATGAAAGAGTTCAATATTTCTTCAAAATGTAAGATGCAAACCAAGGATTTCCGCTTTAAGTTACTAGTTTCTTTTATGATTCTTCTTTCTGGGGGATTTTAGGCAAGATGAAATTAGAAAAGCTAAATTTTTACCTGCGCTGATTTTTGTCATGCAGGAGCTATGGATATTTCACAAGTTTCTGGAAGTCCCGTTTTTGTTTGTCTTCTTGGTGAATTCAGTAGCATCTCACACCAGGGTCCTCCTTTGATTAATCCAGAAAGTCTAAACTTATTTTGAGGAAAACTCTTTGGTACATCTAATGCTCATTGAGGGTAAATCTTCTTCCTTCCTTCCTTCCTTCCTTCCTTCCTTCCTTCCTTCCTTCCTTTTTTTTTGTTTCCCCCAAACTTGACCTTTGTGTTCAGAAGTGAGTAGTCACTGTTGTTTCAATTAATTGGTGGTTTTTACTCAATGCTAGGAGGTTTGTCAAAGTAAGACCTTCTGGCTTGAATTCCGATTCCTGTGTTTTATCTAGGACTGTCGTAGACCAAACTGTGGGCAGAGATTAGGGTGCAGAGTTGCCACCACCCTCACCCTTTGCCATCCTTCCAGCCTCCGGAGCCATTGAGCCAGCCGGGCTGGGGATGCTGTTATGTGAGAGGACCTTGGTCCTCTGATGGGCAGAATACCCTAAAAAGGGATGCGCTTCTTTAAAGCCAGCAAGGCAATTTCGAGTTATACTTCATTAAAATCAATAGGCTACCTCTAGTTAGTGGCCAGTTTGAAATTTGTTTTGCTGAATAGTCATTTCCCTCTAAACTATAGAAAATTATAGTTTGAAGGGCTAATAGGTCAACACGATGGCCCAGGTAATGGCAAAGTGAGTTCCAGATTAGCACCAGATTTTGGTAGGCTAATATTTTAATAAAATATAAAGTCACCACAGTGATATCTTGATTTCAGGACATTGCTATCCCTTGCACTTCTATGTGTTATCACCACCATACAGGTTAGAGGTGGAAAAGATGTAGTGATCTGGTAGCTATTTTCATGGCCACGTGTAACTAGGTAGGGTGGTCATGTATTGCTAAGGAAAATCCTGACATGGTAGAAGAACTGTGAGCAGGTGATAATTTACTTGAGCAAATATTTGTGTTGTTCTAATTCCCAAAACCTCCTCTGATTTTTTTTTTCACATTCCCCAATTGCTGTCGCTGACCCCCAAACCAAACTTTCTAGAAAGAACTGAATGGAAAACTAGGCTTTTATTTGGGGATATCTTAACCCCTTACAATGCAGGACAAGGGGATGAGTCCTTTCAATGGAGAGAGCCATTCTTGGACTCCATTTAACAAGGCCAGTGTTTTACATTTAATATCAATTCAGGCACATGGATAATTTCAAGTAGAGATACAAAATCTCTAACAAGTACCAGACAGGCAGGACTTTAATGGAAGAAATGATGGGATTTGGTGTCAGAACTGGGATCAAGCCACCGCTGTATTCCTTAACTTATTTTGTGACCTCAGCCAACAGAGTTAGGCTGTCCAACCTTGTGTCCTCCTTTGTAAAATAGTTATGTAAGTCTTTCCTTACAGGTGGTTTTGAGTATTTGATGAGATGATCAATGTAAAGTGCTTAGCACACCGCCTGGCTTTCAGTAAGTGGTAATCGTTAGGATAATAATGATTATGATGATTACGTGGGTTCGAGTGTTGGTTTTGCCATCGCCTAGCTGTGTGGCTTTGAATAAGGTACTTAGCCCTCATGAACCTTCATTTTATATCTGTAAAGTGGGATAATTCTACCTATCTGGAAGGATTGGTTTGAGGTTTGATTAAATGAACTTTAACGACGGTACATCTGGTAGACCCTCAGTGATCACAGCAAATGCTTGTATGATTTACTGTGTGCAACGCTGCTCTAAGGCTTTAGATTTGGGCCTTTTTTCTTTTTTCTTTTTTTCTTTTTTTTCGTTGCTCATTTAATCTTCCCAACAATCCAATGCAGTAGTTAGCAATCCCCCCATTTTACAGATGCGACAAGTGAGATTCAATGAAATTAAACAACTCGCTCAGAGGAGGCAGTAAGTGCCGCACTCAGGATGTGAAGCAAGAACCCAGTTCCTAACCGCTGAACCAGTGACAAGTGCCCCGCACTCTGTGCTCACTTTCCGTGACCGGCAGATGCGCACATGCTCTCTGCATACAGGGCTCTGCGTACGGGGCCCCAGCTTCCAAAGAACTGCCTGTTTATGAAGTGTAAGCGGGACTCCCCCAACTCTGCCCCAGATTTGCAACTTTTAAACCTCAACCATTGCTTACACTGGATGACATAATATCCATGGGATGGGGCAGGGTGGGGGAACTGTGATACTAGTATTGACTAACGTTGTGGGTTATGATGTTTATTTTAAGATAAATGTCATCGGAATGCACTGAGATCATTAGCCTGGGTATCATAAAACATACCTTCATTCAGACAAGTGTGCAGGGTAATTGGGAAGACGGAAACTGGTCCTGGTGGTTCCCAGGATGGGGCTCAGGCGGACACAAAAGGACTTAACATCCCATCATGGGTGCAGTGGCCTGTCCCAAGTATACTCACTACCTTTTAAAAAATTCCATACTCATCTCCCCTCTTCTTTAGATCCCGGTAGTGTTTGCCTCTTACGGAGCTGTGACCATCTTCCAAGAGGCATGAGCCAGTGGAGCTCTGGGCCCAGAAAGGCAAATTCTCCAATGAGTGAATTCTGGTTGCTTTGGCTTTTCAGACTGACCGAGGTGGCCACTGTTTTTCTGGCTTTCCTGCGGGTGTGAGGTGCTTCGGTGGCCCTCCAGCCTGGTGCGGAATGAAGGCAATTAGAAAGCTATCTGTAGCTCCCGGTTCCTCCTGGCTCTTTGGGGCTTTAATTCTTTATCACGCTGATTCAACAAATGTTATCAGAAGATGGTACTGGTGCCAGGAGTCTTATTAAGTGTTGGGGTATAGTAGTGAATGAAACAGACCTGGCCTTGGCAGAATGGAGTTTGCCGGCTGCTGGAGGAAGAAGGGACAGGAAACACACAAATAAATACAGTTATAAATTGCGGTGTGCGCTTTCCGTGAAAACAACACAACAGCAAATCTGCACCAGGGTTCGGGGAGTCTGGGCTATGCCTCTGCACAAATGAGCCTTTTTAACTAATTCTTGGGGATGCAGGAAATAGCAGGTTTGGAGGCTGAATGGCGAGGAAGCGGTGGGTGTGTTGAGCAGGATGCGGAGGGAGCTAAAGAATGAACCACGCTCGGGCCAAGCAGAGCCTCTTGGGCTGGGGAGGACTTGGAATTCTATTGTAAAGGAAGTGGGAGGCCTCGAGGAGCCCTTCTTCCTCTGCTTTTTCTCTTTGTTAGTAATCTACAGGAAAATGCTAATCAACAACCTCTATTTATTAACCTTTATAAACCTTGTCTTAATGTATAAAACAATCCTGGAGACAGAAATTATGGTTTCAATTTTCAGATGAAGGAACTGAGCTCAGAAGAAAGGAAAAGATGGGAGAACCAGGATCCAGAGCCCGGTCTGCCTGACAAGCACCTGGTTTTGGGGGGCAGATGTGTGTAAATGCGTGCTGGCCTCCTAAGGGCCTGCATCCTTCAGCAGGAGCCTTGATGGATGAGTGTGGGCTGATTCCCATCCTTCCTGGCAAAAGGCCCCACAGAGTGGAGGCAGGTTGGGAATGTGAGTGTCAGAGTGTCAAGGTCTACAGGTGAAAAATTCTGGGGACCCCGTGGCCAAAGGAAGGGGGGTGGGACTTTTTCATGCTAGTCAGTTCCCTCTCTGGGTTTAGCCCCAAAGAGCTGTGTTCCTTGCCCTATTCATCTACTGGGGAAATTTTATACACTTAAAAGGCACAGAGTTTGGTGGTGGTGGGGGGGGAACATTCTTTATTTGGAGTTTTTAGGTCACAGAAAGACCTCCAAGCCATGAGGGGTCCGGACCTCACAGTGCCTGCTGGCCGACTTTAGGGGCTGTCTACACTACCTGCTTTCTCCTCACCCCTGTGAGATTGTCATGAGGTCGCAGTGTGAGAGGCAACGGCAGGTCAGGTGGACCTGGCTGGCTGGGAGGTCCTAGTCCTGTGACGGGGCGAGGGCTCTAAGGTGGTCCAGACCCAGATGTGCGCCTTTTGGGAAAACTTGCCATCTTCTCAACCTCTCAGTGCCCCTTGGGGTCGCCCCAACACATCCCAGGTACCCTCTGGCTGAGCTTCTGGGTGGCTTTATGTCCTAGAGAGTTGCTGCCTGTGGCTACACAT
This sequence comes from Rousettus aegyptiacus, assembly GCF_014176215.1. Classification (NCBI taxonomy): domain Eukaryota; kingdom Metazoa; phylum Chordata; class Mammalia; order Chiroptera; family Pteropodidae; genus Rousettus; species Rousettus aegyptiacus. The sequence continues at coordinate 37,466,973 of NW_023416288.1, read as the reverse complement.
TCAAGCGGGGTGAATAAAAGTCTCACGCTAAGTGCTTTGGCCAGCAATCAGCAGAGTGTTTATTTACTCAAGGCCAAGTTTCAACACAAGCCTCCGAAGTGACGAATACATTTTATTCCCGTGGAGCGCCTTTAATTTACGAAGCCCCAGACACTTTCTTTGTCAGTCCTGAATGCCATCTCCAGATGTCTGTCCCCTGACTTCCGGACCTGCTGCTCTGTGGCACGTTCTTCCACGTAAGCACTTGATCCCACTTACTGAGTTCCAGACCCTGGTTTCTGATTCAAGGCTCTTTTGTCTTCTGTTGGTTTTCTTTATTAGGAAAGATATTCAGAGGAATATCAAGCAGGGTGTTTGGGAACTTCGTTTTTTGCTAGCTGGGGCATTGTCACAAAGCAGTAGGTGATTCTGTCCCAAAAGAATGTATAGAACATATAGACAGCGCTCTGGAAGTTGAGAGCTGGGCTCTGGTAAAACTTGTGAAGAGAACAGCTGATGTAAATGCCTTAGCACAGTGGAAAAATACTGGTGCCTGCAAAGTGGAACGTATCCCCTGGTAAACTCAGCAAATGGCATTCCCTAAAGGAGTCTAGAGACTCTGGAAACCCACGTATTCGTTCAGTGGGCGCTGATGACGCACCTGCTGTAAATAGGGCCCTGTGCCAGGTTCATCCCTTTGACAGTTTCTTATCTAGCATCCTCTATATGCTGGACATACAGTGACTAACCAGACAGACACCGTCCCTCATAGTCAAGTGCTAGGCCACAAAGATGAACCAACCAGACAAAAGTCCTGGCCCGCACCACCTTCTTGATCATGATCCATGCTTCCAGTGCGACCAGGGCTGTTCGATAGGTTTCAGCTCACCGAATCTTCACAGTGCCCCGAGGAGGGAGGTGCTATGATCGTCTGCATGTCACAGGTAAGAACACTGAAGGGTGATGGTGTCCAACTCACACAGCTAGTGCGTGGGACCAGGTAGCCTGATTCTTTGCCCTCCACTGCCACCATCGATCGTTGGGAAGGGAAGGAAGGACGCCATCCTCTGTGAGAAGTGGGGGTAAAGTACCACAGGAGGGAGTTCCCATAGGGACAGAGGGGCCGAGGGGAGCCCCCACCCTTTCCTCAGTCTGACAGGTGTCAGTCCCTGCTGGGAGTAGGGGTAGGGGGTGACTCAGCAGCCGACGGAGCTCCTCCAACCTGAAGTTAAAAAAAAAAAAAAAAGAAGCATTTGCGTCAGTGCCAAGAGACCAGGTTCTAATTCCAGTCGATCGAGCAGGGCCTCAGTTTCCTTATTTCTAAAGTAGGGGTGTTGGAGAACATTTTATTCGACTTCAGGGGGATGTTGGAGCACATTCTGTTCTACTTCAGAAGTCCACGGCTTCGGCAGGTTATGGAGGGGCTGGCTCTGCACACACTCGACAGGGTGTCTTGACCAGAGGAAGATGCGGGGTTCGGAGGCATGCGGAGACCCCGACACGTGGCTTCCCAGAAGGCCCAGGCAGCGGAGAGAGATGTCTGCATTCCACCCTCGTCTGCCCCGAGCCGTGGCTGCATTCCTTTCTTCATAGTCAGGCTGGGAGTATCTGTATCTAGAGTTCAAACTTTGTAGTACTTTCGCAAGAGAGAAAAGGAAAAAAGGAGATAGAGAGATGGAGAGAAAGAGCGGGAGGTGGTCTTGAGAGAGACAGACTGATGTTTGTACCTGCTTTGAAATTCTGAGGAATTCAAGCCTTTCCGATTCTTAACGTAAACGAGTGTTAATAGAGTTAAAAGCTTCAAATAGTAATTGTAGCCTTATCCATCTGCTAAATTCTCTCAGGAAGGGGCTGTTAGTAGTTTTCTGGTATGGTAGGGGCATACAGGACTGGGCTTGTTTTCCAGGTGAAAAAATTGAAAACAAAGCATGAAAAATGAATGGGGGGGGGGAAACCCATAAAATTAAAAAACCAACCATGAGAGATGAGGTTCTGTGCAGACCCAAAAAGCAATGGTGGCTTGTGTTTATTTAGTTTCTGAAACTTGGAAGCAAGATCGAGCTAATGTTTTTATGGATTACGCAGCAGAGAAAGTAGGAACCAGTTCGACCTGACCCATTGTGTGCGTTCTGTCTGCAGCTCTATCAATATTGCATAAAAATATGCTCGGTATTAGCTTCCTATTCAGTAGCTGTTGGGACGGGTTAGTCCACCCACCTCGTTGTTGGGCAACTTGAGAGGAAAGAAGTCATGCCGTTCCCGTCATCGCTTTATCCCTAATACCCAAGCGGCTCATACGAACAAACGAACAGACATCGTGCTGTCGTGTTTACTGTGGTAAAACTGGTCTGAGGAGGCTGTGGGTCCTATTCACCAAAACGAATCTTACTCAAGAGTGAAGTAGTTTTCTCGAGGAGAATCACATTACAATCCTTGATTTTTGTGGACATGTGTGGTCACATTATGCTGGGGTTTACCATCAGTTTGCGGAAGCTTGTTCTAACTGACGTTTTGCAATCCTGGGTAATATGATCTCTGATGTAGCATGTACCTGTTTGAGGGAGGCAGGGAAGGATGGCTTTATTTTACCTTATTACATCTAAATTCAATAAATAAATATCAATTATCAATTCCTTCTAAAATATTCTATTTATCACAGTCCTGTTGTCCAGGACTGTGATAAATAGAATATTTTAGAAGCCCATGATGTGTTTCGCAGGTCGTGGCTTTGCCAGAGATGGTATTTGCTGGCTATGCTTTAAATTATGCAAGTATATATTCCTGTAAAAAGTTAACACGTTACAAATAAAGGTACTATGCCAGTCTTGGTACCTTATTCCCTGTTTATAAGTGATCTCTTTCTTCATAACGTATGTCTTCTTCCAGATATTTTCGTTCATAGACATATGCTTACGGAAGACATGTAGTCTGACTGACTTCAGGGAACGATGCCAGAAACTTGAAAAGGTATTGTCAACCACTAATTTAAATTTAGCTCTATCAGCTGATAACCCCTTAAAAGAAAGAATTTCCTAAGGCCCTGGGTCCTAAAGCGGGTCATAGAATTAACCACCACAGAAAAGGCTGTATTAATGTCTAATAGATATGCTTATTTTTAGCAGAATAGTAACTAACCAAGGGTTTTCATCCCTTCAAATCCTTTTTGGTTAAGGGCCTCTTGCCCTCCTATTACCTAATATGCTCCGTTGTACTATTTCCTGCTCGATCACCCAGGTTATAAAAGGAAAGTGATTGGGTGGGGTCCCGCTGAGACTCTGCGAGGCTCGTAGTGGTTAGCAACCGAAACAGGCAAAAACAGAAACAATGGAAGTGCGTCAAAGACCAGGACACTCGTGTGTGACTCGGTGGAAATAAATTTAAGAACCACTGGACTCGCATGTTAACAGACGTGAAGAAACATACATTAATGATGTCGACGGTGTGTAGAAGTCCGTGAATTTTTTTTTACATTATCTCTCTAAAATGTGTGGGTTTTCCTCCCTAGGTGAAGGACTAAGTTTCAAGGCTTTTCTCCTTCCAAGATTATGATCCATTTTATATTCACAAGGATGACCGCAGACGTGGCTGAGGGATCTTTTAAGACAGAAATCAGTGCAATTTGATGATCCCGAGTTGTTTTTTAATACACATGTAGCTTGGGCCCCTGTTCCGACCTAGACAGGAAGTCTAGCACGAGCATGAGGTTCCCAAGCATTTCTGGGAGGTGGTCTCTCCTGGTCACCTACCACCTGGAAGTCTGAAGTCTGGGCCAGTTCTCCCTCTTGCCAACCGCCCCCCCCCCCCCCCCCCCCGTGCCCCCAGCCCTGCCTCACTCCTCGCATAGCATTGCTCCGCCTTCATTCCCCAAGGGGCCTATACACAGCAGACTTTGCTAAAGACGGAAGGACAGCTGGAATAGGGTTGTGGGGAGGGCTACAGCACAGCACGGCGAGGATGACGATGACGACGGTGACGACAGCGATGTCGCTGTCCCCAGGTTCCTGGGCTCCGGCTCCCGCAGGAGACTTCATGCTGGCTGCCTCTCTCCCCAGGCCGTTTTCCGTTCAGATCCTCCCTCGGCAGCCCCCACAGTTCCTCTGCCCCCCCCCCCGTTCTGGGCCCTTCCCCCCCTTAGAGTATGCGGGAACCTCCAAACCTAGCGAACCATTTTATGGAAGACGACATATCTTTTCATCTCCATCCCAGTCTAGGATTGAGACACACTTAAAAGAGTAATAATTTAAAAGTTTTGCTAAACAAACAAACCGCCAAAAGGAGTTATGTACCTCTAGTCACCTACCTTAGCCATGGAACCCAAACAGAGGCAATTAAATTATGATTTTTTTTTTTTTCCTTTACTGAATCTCAGGCCAGCGTCTTAAGCATGACTCCCTCCCGCTCTGAGCAGACAAATTCCAGGACCGGAGGGAGAGAGGGAGGGAGGGACCTTTCCCTTGGCCTTTGCTCCATTGGTGATTTCATGTGTCACTTCAGGGGCTGCACTGAGCGGGAGGGGCCCTGGCTCCTGACTGCCCGTCTGCCAGGAAGACACATGTGGCCCAAGATGAATTTGGAAGAAGTAGCCGCTTGCACCTTCAACCATGGAAAAGCAGCTGTGCAGTGAGATGGAAATAACCCCATCGGCGTCCTACTCCTACGTTAAGTTGTTGAAAATCAACCGTGAACTTCTGGTCACTCACATCCGCAACACGCAGTGTCTGGTGGACAACCTGCTGAAGAATGACTACTTCTCGAACGAGGACGCGGAGATCGTGGGCGCCTGCCCTACTCAGCCTGACAAGGTGCTGGTGGCGGCAGGGATTGGCCTTGGCAGGGTGCGAGGCTTGGTGGCCAGAAGGGGCTTCTCCCGGTTGAAACGCTTGGGAGCTTAGCACATTGGGTGGAATTGCCCATTGGGGTCAGTTTTACAACGTAAAGGCTTGAGGTTAAGGCGTATTATACACGGTTATGTGTTGTACCTCTGAGTTCGTGCCAAGAGCAGATTCCTTTACCTCTTGGCCCTCATGGCTATGTTCATTGGTTCCCAAACGACCCATTTTAAGATTCACTTTAAATCAGTAGGAGGGAAACAGAAACTGAGCATAAAACACTAGCAGTGATTTTCTTCAGGGCCTGTAAACTCCGCAGAGCTGCCCGCTGCTGGTGGGACTCTGGCTCGGGATTGGCCGCGCCCAAAGCTGGGTCCACAGTGCGGAATCACCCCCAGCCCGCTGAGGGAAGTCTTAGCGGCCCTAAGTTTCACTCCGGCTTCGTATCATCTCCTCAAAACTGAGATGGGCAAGATCTTAAACTGATTTCCGCTTAGAGGAGTGACAGAGCCTGTTTGCGACGCCATCCTGCTGGGCTCAGAAGAGACCAGAATGGCTTCTGGGGAAAGTGCACGCTTGGGTAATTTTTTCCCCTGCGGTTTCAATAGTACACAAAGCTCTTTTTTTTTTTGTAAGATATGACTTATGTGGAGGTCTGTTATTCGCTCGCGGTGTGGTGCTGTGTGACGTTCTCCCCTTGGCATCATTCCCAGAGAGCAGAAGTGTTAGGTCAGGAGGGAAAAGGAGGCAGAGGGGATCCCAGGGGTGGGCGTGGCCCTAGCTGGGAGTCCGGCCTCTTCATTATCAGGCTCATGGAGGCTCTCGGTTTCTTATGCGTGTATAGATTTATGTCTAGGTAAGGTGGCCCATTCCACCGATTCTAGACCTTCAGTGTATAACATCTCGCACCAGCGGGGTGGACGGTCAGGCTTGAGGCTGTCGTAAGTGTTCAGAGCCCTGCCGTGAGGGCCTTCCAGTGGAGGGACCGCCCCCCCCCCCCCGCCCCGTCCCCCTTAGCGCCAGCTCACACTGTCATGCCTGTGTTGCCACCAGGTCCGCAAAATCCTGGACTTGGTACAGAGCAAGGGGGAGGAGGTGTCCGAGTTCTTCATCTACGTGCTCCAGCAACTCGAAGACGCTTACGTGGACCTCAGGCCTTGGCTGTTGGAGATCGGCTTCTCCTCTTCCAAGCTCATTCAGAGCAAAGTTGTTGTCAACACTGACCCAGGTACGAGCGAGCCCTAGTGGCACTGCAGGCACCGAGCAAATGGGCCGTGGGGTTTGGAAATGCTGTCGCACAGACGCTCGGCAGGGCGTGAACGCTGGTCCCCCTCGGCCCGCCCTGCCTTCCGCCCCAGGCTGCAGGCCTGGTGCTGTGTTCCTTTTAGAAAATGAAAGCTGGTCCCCTGTTGCCCAGGTGCAGCCCATGTAGCTGACTCATGAGGGGCCCGTGGAGGTAGAGCCTCTGTCCTGATGGCTTGCTAACTTCCTCTTCTGACATACACAGACATTCTCCTGGTTACACAAATTCAAGGTTGTGTTTTCCCCTTTAAATCTGGATTTGATTCTAGGCAAAGTATTCTTCTATCACCCCTGACAGCCAGTCCTTATTTCCAGAGCGCCATGGTACCCCATTAGTTACTTGGCTAGTTTGACAGGCATTAATGTGGTACCCACTGTGTGCCAAGGCACTGTGCTGGTTGCCTGGGTTACAGATGGGAACAGACCCAAATGTGGCTCCTGCCCTTCGGAGCTCTCCAACGGTGGTTCTGGGTGGCGTGAGGGCTCATACTTGGGGTCCTGGTCGAGGGTCTTCTTCCCGTGCTTGTGCCCTCTCCACTTTGAGACGGTTGTTGGCAACGTACCAGCACCAAGGTCCCACACTCTGATTTTCAGAGAGTCCAAATTGCCCTTGAAAACAAAAACAAAAGACAATGTCTCAGACAGGCGTGTGTGTAGGGGAAGCCAGGCCAACCTGCAGAGTGTCGGGGCCGAGCTCCTGCTTCTGTGGCCCCAGGTAACTACCTGCCAGCAACTCCCGGCTTCTCACTCCTGCTGCTCTTCCCACCTCGCTTCGTTTCCTTCTTCCATGAAAAAAGGGGACGTGTTCCCATGATGGCAGGTCTTTCAAAAGAACTTCTCCATCAGTCGTTTTAGCCAGTGACTTTGATAACTTTTAAAGTATAACGCACTCTACAAGAAGCCAGATGTGAAAGGCTACCTATTACATGATTCCATTTATGTGAACATCCCAAAGAGGCAAATTTGTAGAGACCGAAGCAGATGGTTGCCTGGGGCCGGGGTCAGGGCAGAGATTGGTGGCAAATGGGCTTATGATGGGTGTGTTGTAGAACTAGATCGTAGTGACATTTGCGTAACTTTGTAAATTCACTAAAAAATGTTGACTAGTACACGATACCTATGGTAAACCGGTGAGGTGAATTTGATGGTACGTAAATTATGCCTTAGTAAAACCATAGTTCACAAATTTTAAGCAGACAATCAAGTTGGGCTAAATCGATGGGGGGGGGGCTTATAGATAGATCTGGAAATGTGCACGTGTGTCTCATATTTGCCATTCAAGTTCTAATTAATCTAAAAACTATTGTAAAGGAGTCTGTGGGACATCGTTTTATCTGGGGAAGGACCAGCTCCCTTCTGGCGTGAGCCGCATTCCATAGCTCTGCTTTCTGAGAGCGTGGCACCCACGTGAGCACGTTGCTACGTCTGCTGCCCGTGGGCAGGCACGGGGCTCACCCGTGCTGAACGCCAGTGATGCCCGGGCCTCTGCCGGGAGGCAGGGCTGTGTGCCCTGCGTAGTGCAGGAAGGCTGGTGTCATCCTAGCCTACTCAGCTGCCGTGTTTCAGGCGAGGCACGGCTTCTTTGCAATGCACATGACCATCCCGTGTTGTATTTTATCACCAAAAGGTTTGCCGTGCGGTTTCGTGAGACTATGTGGTTTTTTTTTTTTCAAGAGCAGCTTTAGAAAGGTTAGGGCAGTTCGGTTTCTTCTTCCACAATTCGAGTTTCGATGGGGACTGACTGGCTCCAGCTACTTGAACAGGGCCCTGGGGGTGGGGCGGGGCCTGGCCCTGGAGTGTGAGGGGCTTCAGTTTTTCAGCTGGAGTTCAGTGACAACTTGTACAGAGGAATATGAGAGCCTGTCTCAGACACTGACGCCAGCTGAAATCCATGACCCTCGGGCTAAAGGACCAGAGCTCTGGCTCTTATCTGAGGAGTCCTTGACCCTGGCCTCAGGTTCCAGGCTGCGGTTTGTCTGTGTGCTTGCTTCTCCCCCCGAGACCTCCCTATTTGATGCCATTCGGCTTCTGCTTTTCTCTCTCTGTCGCTGCCTCCACCTCTCCTGGGGCGCCTCGCCTCCTGGGAGACTCCTGTGCCCCATCTGCCCCGTCCTCCCCCCAGTGAGCAGGTACACGCAGAAGCTGCGACACCAACTGGGCCGCGACTCCAAGTTCATCTTGTGCTATGCCCAGAAGGAGGAGCTGCTGCTGGAAGAGATGTACACGGACACCGTCATGGAGCTGGTCAACTTCAGCAACGAGAGCCTGGGCAGCCTGGGCAGCCTGGCCTGCCTGCTGGACCATTCCACGGGCATCCTCAACGAGCAGGGCGAGACCATCTTCATCTTCGGCGACGCCGGCGTGGGCAAGTCCATGCTGCTGCAGCGGCTGCAGAGCTTCTGGGCCGCGGGCCAGCTGGACGCTGGGCTCAAGTTCTTCTTCCACTTCCGCTGCCGCATGTTCAGCTGCTTCAAGGAGGGTGACGTGCTGAGCCTGCAGGACCTGCTCTTCAAGCATCACTGCTACCCGGAGCAGGACCCCGAGGAGGTGTTTGCCTTCCTGCTGCGCTTCCCGCATACGGCCCTCTTTACCTTCGACGGCCTGGACGAGCTCCACTCGGACTTCGACCTGAGCCACGTGCCCGACACGTCCTCGCCCTGGGAGCCCGTACACCCCCTGGTCCTGCTGGCCAACCTGCTCAGCGGGACCCTGCTCAAGGGGGCCGCCAAGCTGCTCACGGCCCGCACGGGTACCGAGATCCCCCGCCAGCTCCTTCGGAAGAAGGTGCTTCTGCGGGGCTTCTCGCCCAGCCACCTGCAGGCCTACACCAGGAAGATGTTCCCGGACCGGGCGGTGCAGAGCCACCTGCTGGAGCAGCTGGAAGCCAACCCCAACCTCTGCAGCCTGTGCGCCGTGCCCCTCTTCTGCTGGATCATCTTTCGCTGCTTCCAGCACTTCCACAGCGCCTTCGACAGCTCCCCGCAGCTGCCCGACTACACAGTGACCCTGACCGACGTCTTCCTGCTGGTCACCGAGGTCCACCTCAACAGGACACAGCCCACCAGCCTGGTGCAGAGGAACACACGGAGCCAGACGGAGACGTTCCGCGCCGGCCAGGGCACCCTGCACTCGCTGGGGCGGGTGGCCCACTGGGGCATGGAGAAGAACCTCTTCGTCTTCAGCCAGGAGGTGGTACAGGCCTCCGACATGCAGGAGGGAGACCTGCAGCTGGGCTTCCTGAGGGCCGTGCCCGAGCTGGGCCTCGGAGGGGACGAGCAGTCCTACGAGTTTTTCCACCTCACTCTCCAGGCCTTCTTTACCGCCTTCTTTCTCGTGGTGGATGACAAGGTGGGCACTCCAGAGCTTCTCCGGTTCTTCCAGGAGTGGGCGCCTCCCGGGGAGGTGGCGGTGGCCTCCTGCCCTCCCATCTTCCTCCCTTTCCAGTGCCTGGGGAACAGTGGCCTGGCAAGGGAAGACCCCTTCAAGAACAAGGATCACTTTCAGTTCATCAACCTCTTCCTGTGCGGGCTGTTGTCCAAAGCCAAGCAGAAGCTCCTGCAGCACCTGGTGCCCGCCGCGGCCCTGAGGAGGAAGCGCAAGGCCCTGTGGGCACACCTGTTCGCCAGCCTGCGGTCCCACCTGAAGCACCTGCCGCGCGTTCAGTCCGGGGGCTTCAACCAGGTGCAGGCCATGCCCACCTTCATCTGGATGCTGCGTTGCATCTACGAGACACAGAGCGAGAGGGCGGGGCAGCTGGCGGCCAGGGGCATCTGCGCCAACTACCTCAAGCTGACCTACTGCAACGCCTACTCGGCCGACTGCAGCGCCCTGGCCTTCGTCCTGCACCACTTCCGCAAGCGGCTGGCCCTCGACCTGGACAACAACAACCTCAACGACTACGGCGTGCGGGAGCTGCAGCCTTGCTTCAGCTGCCTCACCGTCGTCAGGTGAGGTCTCCGGGCACAGGCAGCAGGGGTGGGGCGGCTGGGGCCGGCCGGGCTCGTGGCACGGGATCTCCTGGATGTCCCTAGGAATCATGACCACTGGTCTTGGAAGCATCCGGAACCTTCTCTATCGCAGGCTGGCAGAGGACAAGAAGCAAAGCTCGAAGTCAGGCAGATCTAGATGGGCCTCGGCCGGGTGTCCTTGAACAAGTCACTTGACTTCTCTGAGCCTCCGTGTCTTCATCTGGAAAAAGGAGATGCTCATATCCTAGCAATTACAGTACAGTTGACCCTTGAACTATGTGGTGGTTAGGGGTGCTGACCCTCTGCAGTAGAAAATCGGCATAAAACTTTTGACTCCCCAAACACTTACAATGAATAGCCTACTGTTGGCTGGAAGCCTTACCAATCACGTAAACAGTTGATTACGTGATAACATATTTTGTATGTTACGTGGATTAAATACTGTATTCTTACAATAAAGAAGAGAGAAAATGTTTTTAAGAAAATCATAAGGAAGAGGAAATACATATATTTTATGCATTTATGACCTACCTAATTTTTCCTTAATTTTTAAAAATATGTCTAGGCTATGCGGCTTGCAAGTTTTTCAAATTTTTGCAGATCTCCAAAAATATTCCAATATATTTATTGAAAAAAAAATCCACATATAAGTGGACCTGCACAATTCAAACCTATGTTGTTCAAGGGTCAAATGTAATAACAATCAGCATTTATTGAGAATGGGTGAAGTCATTACAGATATTACCAGACTTAATTCTCTTCACAGTCCTACAAGGTAGGTACTGTAATTGTCTTGTCTTTGACAAGCGAGAAAGTAGAGGCGCAGAGAAGTTAAAAAGTTGCTCAAGGTCACACAGCTGGGCCGTAAAGTTGCTCAAGGTCACACAGCTGAGCTGTGATGGAGCCACGATCATAAGGGACTTGACTTTTGAGATTTGTAGCCCATGTCGAGCTTTTATAATTGCAGGAAAAGCGGAGTTTGTGCAAGTTGGCATTAGTTACTTCTCATGATCACAGCCAGCAGCCCTGAGTTGCCAGTGACTTCAGTAAGGAATGCTGACTCTTGATTAGCTTCCTGTTTGATGGTTTCAAGGAAAGAGAGACTAGTCTATTTTCTACTAGCATTTCCTGTACAGACCACACCTCGTAAGGTTTCAGTTCTCCATTGCTTGGCTCATGTATTTCTGGAGAACAGAAGGGATTTGGAAGTGGCTCTAGGTACCTTTTACACAAAACCAGAGTGTAAGTTGAGATTGCGAGGGGATGGTGGGATGTTGGGAGCCCAAGGCTGCCCTGGCCTGGGAATTGGGAGGCCTGGAGCCCTTTCCCTGAGCTCGGCCAGCAGCTGTTTGTCTGCAGCCTTAGGCGGCCTCACACTGGGTGCCTGCCTGTGCTCATCTCCTGAGATGGAAACTCTGCACCAGCGTGGGGGTCCTGCCCCAGGCAGCCGGGACCAAGTGTTCCTCCAAACCAGTAAACAAGAAAGCAGGAGGAAATGGGACACCCCAGGGAAGCATTCCGAGCTCCCTGAGGGCAACAGTTAAGATTAGTTTCAGCTGAGAATCAGAGAAAATTCAAAATGTGGGTGGCTTAGATGTTACAAGCTTATTTGCTTCCCATGATAAAAGAAGGGCCGTTCCGGGCTGCTATGGCGCCTCCAAAAGCATCAGGAGCATGGCTTGCCGCCCTGCCGCCCACGCTCCCTGACTTCCACCTCTTGACACAAGATAGCTGCTCAAGCCCCAGCCATTTAGTTGACATTCAAGCCACCAGGACGAAGGAAGGGCAAAGAGAGATGCACGTTATCCTCGAGTCCGCTTAGGTTTCAATGGGTAGAATTTGATCACGAGGACGCAGCTAGAAAAACTCGGGGATTCTGTTTCTAAGAAAGCATAGATATTGGGAATGATGCGCAGCCTCTGCCACCCAGGGATGGGGACGCAGTACATGTACTGTGCCCCAGTGCCAAGGCGGGTACCATCGGGGGAGGGGTCCAGAGTGTCTCAGCTGATCATTTATTTGGATGTGACCTAAAAATCAAGCTTTTATCTGTTCAGCCTTTTACTTATTACAAAGGTCAGCCCGTGGGCCCAATTTGGCCCATGGATTTTGTCTATAAAGTTTTATTGGCACGTAGCCACACCCATTTGTTTACATATTGGCCGCTTCATACCAATATGCACTCGAATGGTTGCAGGAGAGACCACATGGCCTGCAGAACCTAAAATATTTACTTGCTGGCCCTTTACAGAAAAAGTGTGCTGACCACTGGTCTATTACCTCGCCCAGCCTCTGACCCTCACCTCATCCCTTACTCCCATCCATCCCTGAGCTCTGTCTGTCCCTCAGCCTCACCTAAGTGATAGCAGACTGAGAAAAGCAGGGTAGTTTTTACAGAGATTATATAGGTGTACCTCGGAGATATTGTGAGTTTGGTTCCACACCAATACAGTAAAGCAAATGTCCCCATGAAGTGAGTCACACAAATTTTTGTTTTCTGGTGCCTATAAAGGTTATGTTTACATTATACTGTAGTCTATTGTTTGTAATAGCATCGTGTCTGTAAACAAGATGGATAGCTCAATTAAAGAATACTTTATTACTAAGAAAATGCCAGCCATCATTTGAGCCTTCAGCAAGTCATAATCTTTTTGACGCCAATCGACTTGCTCAAGGCAAGGGTTGCCACAAACCTTCAATTTGTAAAAATCACGGTATCTGTGGAGCGTGATAAAATGAGGTAGGCCTGGTAGTAAGGAAATTATTTTGCAATTTAGCCACATCAGGATATCATGGCAGCGTAGGAGTTCCACAGAGCACTTCCAGTGTGCGGCTGGCCTTTGCCCGGGAGCTGTCCGTCATCCTGATGGACCCCTCTCTAAGCTGCCCGGTCTCTGAGGCAGCGTTTGCATTAAAGAGGAGTTGGACCGTGGAGTTGCCAAGATCTGCCTCTTCTGATCGCAACTCCGGTGTTTCTCTATTGCCATTTGCATTTTCCCACACAGAACCACACTCCATGAGCTGTCGCCCTCCGCTGGCATTTTCCGGCGGCGAGTCAGGTTTCACCCACGTGTTTCCAGTTGAGTCAGCACTGTGCGGCGGCCGCACGGAGGGGCTGGTCCTGGGTGGGTCCGCCGGCCCACAGAGACCGAGCTCTCTGGGGACTGTTTGGCTGACTGCCACAGCCATCCTCTCAGGGGGCATTTGTGGCCGGGAAAACTCCAGGACTATAGGCTTCTGCATCCTTGTGCAGTGACTGCTCCCTCAGAGTGAACAGCTGCTCTGATCTGTAACTTTTCTTTGCTGTTTTGTTTCAGACTCAGCGTAAACCAGATCACTGACAGTGGGGTAAAGGTGCTGTATGAAGAGCTGACCAAGTACAAAATTCTGACATATTTAGGGTACGTAGTTCTCCAGAACACTGGTCCAGCTACATCATAATAATACATAGCAGGAGGAAATTGCCACTCACTTGGGTGACTAGTTGGTTGGGACCGATGTCCAGGAGCAGCAGAAAGAGCACTGGGCTGGGAGGCAGGAGTCCTGGGTTTTGCTCTTGGCTTGGCCAGTAGCCTGCTCTTTGAGCACTTCAGGAAATTGTGCTGGGCCTCAGCATCCTCACTTATTTATTATTTAACTGGGACCCCGATATAGGCAAGTAGCTGTTAAGAGTGGTGATGGAGGGGCGTGCAATGAGAGAATATCTGGGGATATATTTGATAAACGCCAGAATACTGTTTATGTATTAGACTTCATTACCGTGGGTCCATGATCCCTCATCCAGAACCCCTGGGGCAAGACACGGATCAGAATTCAGTGTACATGCTGGGTCTAGGCAATGCCCTGTTTTCAAATACTTGAATATTTCTACAGCAAAATGTACGAATATTCAAACCAGTTGGGATAAAGACCATGAATAGCTCCTATCGGTTGCCAAAATACTTACAAAAAACTTTGGGTTTTCAGAACCTTGGATTTGGGAGTTTGAGGTAAGAGATCATGGGCCTGTCCAGCCAGCTCCATGGCCACTCTTGATCGTAAGGTGGAGCCTGGCTCTTCGGGCTTCCATCCCGTCAGCTGAGAAATGAGGACAGGGAGGCCCATGAGGCCAGGCTGCCTTTCAGCTCAGGGGTTCCGAGTGACTGTGGGCCCTTTAATCCTGTCTAGTTACCACTTCCAACTTTTCTGCGTGTTGTTAAATCGGCATCAAGTGGTGAAATGACTAAAAGGTAAACATGGAAGAGGTTCCAACACTCAGAATCGTTTCTCCCTCAATATGCTGATTGTTACCTTGGTCTAAAATTACCTGTCGCCTGCCATTTTATCGAGCACGTGCAAGGGCCTGGAACGATCTCATGTAATCCTTGTGAGGGGGCTGCCATTCTTACCCCTGTGTTACAGATGGAGAAACTGAGGCACAGAGTAGTTAGGTAACTTGCTCCAGGTTGTAAAGCTGGGGAAAGTGGCAGAGTGGCTTTGAACCCAGCCCGTGAGACCCCAGAGTCCCAAACTCTGGTCTCCACGGGCTCTTCCTTTTCCCTTTCAACCCAGACTTCGGAAATCAGATGGCACATAATCACTTATAAAAATGGGGGTCATTGAGACGGCACCAGGAGTCGTAGAGTCTCATGCCTGTGCTTTCTCTCGAAGCTTATACAACAACCAGATCACCGATGTCGGAGCCTGGTACGTCGCCAGAATCATGGATGAATGCAAAGGCCTCACACACCTTAAGTAAGTGGGGTGGGCGTGGCAAGTGCCCTAGCAGCTTTCCTTAGTCATTATTCAAACAAAGAATAAATGTCACCCGAAAGAGCCCAGGGCCTTCCTGGTTAAATCAGCAGACCTGTGTGTGGAAGGTGAGCTGGCCACGTGGAGGATTCAGGACCTGTGGGTGAGGCTTGGATTTTGGAAGGGCCACTTACTGTTGATGAGGGGAAGCTTGGCATGTCGACCTCATCTCTACTGGCAGGAAGGCCACAGCCACCACCCTTTCTGGAGGTCTTTTTCCTCCCAGGAAGGTCCTCATTGTCTTGGTCCTTTCGGGCTTCTATAACAAAATGCTGTAAGCTAAGTTACTTATAAATACCCGAGGCTGTTTATAAGGTCACGATTCTGGAGGCTGGCGAGGCCAAGACCAAAGTTAGGTGGCAGGTTAGGTGTCCGGTGAGGGCTCGATTTTTGGTTCACAGATGAGGCCTTGCTGTGTCCTCACATGGTGGAAAGGGGTCGAGGGAGCTCCTGGGGCCTCTTTTATAAGTCACTAATCCCGTTCATGAGGGCTCCACCCTCATAACCTAATCACCTCCCAGACACCCCGCCTGCTAACACCATCGTCCTGGAGTGAGGATTTTGGAATATGGATTTGGGGAGGGCGCACACACTCAGACCAGAGCACCCACCTAGTTGAAAGCAAGAGCTTGATCCTTGTCCCTGTCATAGACGTGCCCTGCAAGGGTGACAGTGCCCCTGGTGCTGTCCCGGCGATGGGCACACACGCCTTGACCGTTGGCAGCTGAGGCGGGAGCCTCCCTGGCCTGCTGTTGGGAATGAGCGACGCTCCAGAGGTCATTTAGAGAACACCCGGGGAAGCTCAGGTCCCTGAGTGTCTCCCAGAGAGGAATCCTGACCGGCCCTCCTCAGGCATCCGTCCTTCCCTGAGTGGGAGCCCAGGGCATAGATGCCGTGGGTCCCAGGAGAAAGGCCACTCCTCCCAAGAGGGGCCAGAGGGCTCTGTGCTGGGCACGAGGGTGGCTGAGTCCCCTCACAGCTGGAGGCTGACGGATGCACGACTCCTTCCCTCCGCAGACTGGGAAAAAACAAAATCACGAGCGAAGGAGGGAAGTGTCTCGCCCTGGCTGTGAAGAACAGCAAATCGATCACCGAAGTTGGGTGAGTGGAGATGAATGCACACGTGTGCATGACACGACCCGTTCTGCGTCCCTGAGCACCTGCCGGTGTCCTCGCACACACATACACCAGCGGGACCACCGGGCAGGCTGTGGGGGAGGGGCACAGAGCGCTTTAGTCCCGAGCCCTAGCAGGCCCCACCGGCCCCTGCCGGGGAGGTGCCGTGGGAAGTCCCAGGATTGGCTGCAACTTCAGGGGCACAGACATTTATTTAATTCGTGCAGAAATCAGTATTATCGCCGCCAGCAAAGGGAGGGAGCTGCTCTCGCCCTCGGGCAGATGGTCTTCACTTGAAGAATAGTATATATTCCCTGGAGATTTTTTTAATTCAATTGTTTGTCGTGGTATAATGCACATAACATAAAAGTTACCGCATTAATCATTTTTAGTGTACAGTTCACTCGCATTAAGCACATGTATATAGCTGCACAGCCACCTCCAGAACTCTCTGTCCCTCGCGATACCCATGAAACGAGAACTTCGCGTTCCTCCCTCGCTCCAGCCCCCGGCAACTACCCTTCTACTTTCTGATTTGACCACTCTAAGTACCTCCTATAAGTGGTCACACGGTATTTGTCTTTTTGAGACTGGTTGCTTCATCGAGCCTAATCTCCTCAAGGTCCATCCATGTCCCGACACGTGTCAGAATTTCCTTCCTTTGTATGGATGAATAATGGTCCATCATTGTATGTATATATCACGTTCCGTCTATCCATTCATCTGCGGGTGGGCGGTTGGGTTGCTTCTGCCTTTCAGCTCTTGTGAATAATGCTGCCGTGAACACGAGTGTACAAATATCTCTTCGAGCCCTTGCTTTCAATTCTCGTGGCTCTGTGCCCAGGAGTAGAATTGCCGGATCCAATGACAATTCTATTTCTAAGGTTTTGAGGAAACACCTCACTGGTTTCCGTAGTGGCTGCACCGTTTCGCATTCCCACCAACAGTGCACAAGGATTCCGGTGTCTCTGCATCTTCAACACTTGAATTTTCTGTTTTTTTTTTTTTTTTTTTTTTGACAGTGACCATCCTAGTGAGTGTGAGGTGGTATCTCATTGTGGTTTTGATTTGGAGGATTTTCAAAGCTTTTTATATTGTCATAATTTTTTTATTCACTTATAAAAGAAGCAGATGCTTTTATTTGCAAACTATGGAAAATGCAGGAAGTGTAATTAATAAAAAAAAAACCCGTTTTCTCAGAAATAGTTACTGTCAACATTTGAGGTCAGGTAAGCTTTCTTGCTCTCTCACACATGTGTTCCCTCTATACTAATTATATATATATATATATATATATATATATGAGAGGTCAAACCATATATGTAGAATTTTATTCTACTCTTTTCACTGAATTAAAAATTCGATACCATTCTATTAGCGCACATGCCTTTTAAGCAGAACACTGACATCTCTCATTGTGGGGTTTTGGGGGGGATGTAGGCAGGTCGCGAGCTTGGGAGAACGTGTTGCCAAGGCAGCGGGGGGTTCTGCTGTGTGGGACCTGGGCACTCTTGCTTTGCTTTATGCAGACGGCACCCCTCAGCCCATGAGGCGTGGCTGATGCTTATCATAGGCCAGGGGGCGTTCTAAGTGCTTTGCAAATATTAACTCACTCGGTCCTCCCAGCAACTCTAAGACGAAATGCTCTTATTCCCCTCGGTAGACGAGGGGACTGAGACCCAAGAGATGACATAAAAGGATCGGGCCATTAAGGTTTCTGAATGTGCTTTCTGATCTTTGCTTCGTGAAAGACTGACAGTGTCTTCAAGAATGTCTCTGTCCCCTGCACAGAGTTGAACGGGTACTGGGCACCCAGTCCCTCACAGGCCTTTTTTTCAGGCTACTGTGAACCTGTTTATTCTGCGGGCGATGTTTCTGGGGCAGTCATGAGTTTGGCTCTCTGACTGACGCCTCTCTGAAAGCCCGGGGGGCGAGACTTGGTATCTAACTGTGCAACTTGCAGAGGGACTTCTGTTCACAAAGCTTCTGCTGCTCTCCTTCCTTATATTTCCCCCTTGAATTCGAAATCCAAGGGGAAATTCATCTCCAGGCCACAGCTCCAGGGACGGAGCAAAAGCATCTGCCTGTCGCGAGTACGGTCCATCTGTGGCCACCGGCGGAAAAGAAGGGGTGAGCGTGAGCTCACTTTTACTGTCTTGCCTCTGCCCTCAGGATGTGGGGCAACAGCATCAGGGATGAGGGAGCAAAGGCCTTCGCAGAGGCTCTGAGGGACCACCCCAGCCTGGCCAACCTCAGGTAACTGCTGCCCCTGACGCTTGCTGGCTCCGGGGGTCAGTCTGCTCACCCCCAGAGCCTCTTGCTTTGCCAAGGGAGGGGCCGGGAAGAGGGAGGTTGGTTTTCCTAATGGGGGAGGCCTTTGTGTGTGATTTTTTAAAAATGTTTTTGTTGATGTATAAGAGGCATAAAGTACATTACTCCTAATTGTTCAGTTCGGCGATCTGATACAGGTACACACCAGCATGATCACCACCCAGACCGAGACACAGGACGTTGCCAGCCCCTTGGCTGTCTCCCCTGTGCCCCTTGGGGGTGGGGAAGGGTTCTTAAGTCCTGATAAAACCGAAAGGGACACAGCCGTTTCCTCATTCTCAGGACGGTGCTGGGACAGAGGGGCCGCTTTACTTCTGTACGTAGACGTGTTCCTCCTGGGCCTCCTTTAGGCCTCTGGCCAAACCTCAGAGCCTTGGGTGTCCCCTGTCAAAGCGGCCCCCCCACCTTTGTGGCATCAGGGACCGGTGCTCGTATGAGAGTCTTGCACCCGATGATCTGAGGCGGAGCTGAGGCGGTGGTGCTGGCGCTGGGGGCGGCTGCAGACACAGACGAAGCTTCGCTGCCTGCCCACTGCTCGCCTCCTGCTGTGCGGCCCGGCTCCTAACAGGCCACAGACTGGTGCCGGTCCGCGGCCCGGGGTTCAGGGAATCCTGCGCTATCCATTGCTCGCATTCTTCCTGCCAGTGAAAGAGAATGAGGTGGTGGAGGCAATGGCATAATTCCTCATTTACGAGAACAGAGGAAACTTCTCCAGCTGTCACTGATGGGCACCTTGAAACTGTCAGCGCTCTGACCAGAGCTCCCCAGGCCTCCCATCTGCACTGCGAGCAGGTCTCGCCAATTTGCATTTCCTGTCTGACCGGGTCTCACTAATGTTGCATTTCCTGTCTGGCCTTTCTCTGATGTGTCATGCACCTGACCTCATGCTCTGAGCACGGGGCTCTGGAGCAGCGAAGCCTGGTCGGCTGCTGGGGAGGCCGAGCTCGGCTGCTTCCTGCCTCAGGTCAGCCCGGGAGGGCCCCCTCCAGGAGGGGGCAATTCGGACCGCAGAAGCCACAGGCAGATGCCAATGGATCTCTGATAATCCACCCCCCCCCCGTGTTTTCCTTCCTAGTCTTGCATTCAATGGCATCTCCACAGAAGGAGGAAAGAGCCTCGCTCAGGCCCTGCAGCGGAACGCATCTCTGAGAATATTCTGGTAATACACAGAGTTGTTTTGAACAGTTGGGTCCCGGGGAGTATATTCCAAAGACTGTGCATAGCCAAGACGCTTAACTGAAAAGCTGCCTCTCAGCTGAAAAGGCTCTAGGCCTTTCCTCAAAGCGAGGCTGCTAATTTCCTGCTGGAGAAGAAAGTGGCCATTCCCAGAAGCACGAACAGGTGCAGAAGCCGGGTGCAGGGCAGGCCGGCCCAGGAGCGCAGGTTCAAGGCCTGAGCTTTCTTTGCCAGCCTGAGCCTCGGGAAAACCGCAGGCTGGCCGTTCTGTCAGGAGTAGCCTCAGAACCACCCCCCGATTTGCCTTGAGAGCCCCACTGTCATGCACATGGCCCCGAATCTCTTCCCCTCCTCCCCTCGCACGGCCTTCCTCCCCACGCAGCCTCCTCCTTCTCTAAGTAGCCACACCGGGATTCTGCCTTCGCCTGTCACCTGTCCTAGGAAGGCCCCTGTCCTCGGTCCCCCTCTGCATTCCAGGGGTGCTCATTAAGTGTATGCTGCCTACCGATGGTGCCTTCTTTTCTGTTGCCTTTTCTTTCGGTCATTTACTCTGTTTTAAATGTATTTATCCGTGGGTGTTTTACTTGCCTGTATCACGAATTCCTTATGGGTGAGGAAATTGTACCACAGAGCTCTCTCATCCTCCTTACCCTGCTCCGTGCTCATGAGATCGTGGCCAAATTAGTTAATTAAGACGTCTTCACTAGGAGCGTTCTGATACTAGGCCTGCCTGGCCAGCAAATGCATTCTTAATTCTTTTCTCCTCAAAATAATCTTTTAAAACATTTTGAAAAGCAGTATGGTTTTTTTTTTTTGAAAAAATGTAAGACACTGAAGTCTGAAAAGTAGGAAGTGAAAGTATCTCCTCCTTTGTATTTTCCAAATATAACCTTTGTCTTCTAGCCTTTTAGCATTTGAATGCACATATGCTGAAATCCATATAAGTCTATTTTCTTACAAAACAGAATAGCATTTAGCAAATGGCTTTAAGAAAATCTCAGCCATAAGTTATCTGTGTTTTACATGTCCATTTATGTCAAGGTTTCTCCATCTCAGCACTCGAGATTTGGCCCAAATAATTCTTTGTTTTGGAGGCCGCCCTGCGCTTTGAGGGACGTTTAGCCGGAATGCCTGGCCTGCCCTTTACATACCAGTAGTCCCCCCAATCGCGATGATCTAAAACGTCTCCAGACATGACAGATGTCCCCTGGAGGGGAAATCGCAGCGGGTGAGAACCACTCCTCCACCCGGGTCACAGTGTCACACCCAGCGCTTCCTGAGACCGGGCGTGTGCCACACGTCTCCACCCGCCCTCGCGCCCACCCCGCGAGGTCTGTGCTGCCACTGTCCGAGCCTGCCGGTGAGGAAGCGCAGGCCTCCTCAGTGACGCCGCCCGCCCGCCCGCCCGCGGGGCGCTGCTGGGAGGCGGCGCACACCGGCCCCGGCCGGCTCCAGAGCGCTTCGGACGCCACGCTCCGCGCCTCCCTCTCTGTGTGCCCTCGTCCGTGTGCCCGGCGTCCCATGGAACAGACGCCCTCCATCTATCTTGCCAGTTGCTTTTGTTGGTAGATCTTTAAATTCGTTCACTTTTTCACATCACGATTGATAATTCTGCAGGCAATACTTTGTGTATACACCCTCGTGCGCACGTCTTTACCCGCTGCAGGGCCAGCTTCTAGAAGTCTGTTGGCTCAAAGTGTGACACAGGAAACATTTGGATAGACACTACTAAATTGCCCTTCAAGGCATGATTTTTTAAATGTTCTTTCTCTTCCATTTATCTTCCTTATTTCTTCTTTCATCCACTGGCACACCAGGTCCCAATCCCATTTATATCCGGGAGCTTCTAGCCTCCCATGCTTTATCCAGACCACTTCTGGTTTTACAAACAACTGAGAGAGATCTTGAACTTTCAGTCACTGAACTTGGGTCCCTTAAACTGGCCTCAGAGCAAAGCGCTGGACCCATTTTAACATCAGTCGGCAGGCTTTTTTAGGTTTTCATCTGACTGACTTTGGTAGCATGCTGTCAGCGCTGTTCAGGGAATCTTGGAGGCTGGAGGAGACCCGAGAGGCAGGTATTACCTGGGGGTCCCTATCTCCCGTGAGCTCTGAGGGCTCAGTAAGCAAGGGGAGGGAGTACAGGCTCCTCTGAAGTGGTGTGTGTAAAGGGTCTGCCCTAGAAATGAAGCCCCATTTATCATCTGTGGAGCTTGGCTGTTTGCTGGGTTCTCGGTAAGTGATTATTAGTATAAGCTGGAATGTGGGCTGGGATCCTGCTTCTACGAACTCATTAAAAAACATGTGCCAGGTAGGGCTCTCTTGAGTAAACATGTCCTTTCTTTTCTAGGCTCACCAAAAATGAACTCGATGATGAAGTGGCAGAGAGCTTGGCAGAAATGTTGGAGGTCAACCAGACATTGAAGCATTTATGGTAATTCATTTATGAGTTTTAGCGTATTCACAAAGTTGTGCAGTCATCACTGTTATCTAATTCTAGAACAGTTTTACCTGCTCGCTGCCCCTACTCTCCCCCGCAAGCTTGTATGTATTAAGCAGTCATTCCCCATCCCAGTCCTTGAAAACCACTAATCTGCTTTTCATCTCTGTGGATTTGCCTCTTCTGGGCATTTTATAGAAACAGGATCATACAGTGTGTGGCCTTTGATTCCGCATTCTTTCACGAGCAGGTTTTCAAGGTTCATCTACGTCATAGCATGTATCAGTACTTCATTGCTTTTCACAGATGAACGCTATCCTGTTGCATGGTTATTCCACATTTTGTATATCCATTCATAAGCCGGTGGACATTTGGGTTGCTTCTACTTCTTGACGACTGTGAAGAACGCTCCTGTGAATGCTCATGCGCGTGCTTCTGTACGAACATGTCTTCATTTCTCTGGGGCCGCTGGGTGCATCCTTAGGACCAGAATTACGGGGTCATGTGGGGACTCTCTGTTAACTTTTGGAGGAACTGCTAAACTGTTTTCCAAAGTGGCCGCATTCCCCCCGGTGACGTGCGAAGGTGTCCGTTTCTCCGCGTCCTCACCAACTCTTGTTATTGTCCATCCTTTTGAGTCTTGCCGTCCTAGTGAGTGTGAGCTCATAGTTCATTGTGGTTTTGATTGACGTTTCTCTGATGGCTAATACGGTTGGGCATCTTTTCATGTGCCTGTTGGCCATTCGTGTATCTCCTTTGGAGAAATGTCCCCACGTCGTTGCCCATTTTTAAATTGGGTTATTTGCCTTCATATTGATAAGTTGTTCGAGATCTTTATATAATCTGGGTAGCAGACACTTATTGGATATACAATTTGCAAATATTTCTTCTCCATGGGGTGAATAGTGACCTTTGAAGCACAAAAGTTTTTAATTTTGATAAAGTCCGATTTATTTTTTCTTTAGATGCTTGTGCTTTAGGTATCTAAGAAATCCTTGCCTAATCCAAGGTCGCAAAAGTTTATACCTAAGTTTTCTTTCAAGTGTTTTAGTCTTGCTCTTTCCTTTCCACCTCCGATCCATGTGCAGTTAATGTTTGTGTATGGTATGAGGTGTAGGGGTGCAGCCTCATCCTTTTGCAAGTGGATATCCAGCTGACTGTTGAAACGACAGCCTCTGCCTTTGGAATGGCCCTGACACTTTTGCCAAGAATTAATTGACCATAAATGCATGAGTTTATTGGTTTATTTCTGGACTTTCTATTCCAGTTCATTGATCCATATGTTTATCTTTATGCCAACAACACACTGTCCTGATTATTGTAACTTTGTAAGTAAGTTTTGAAATGAGGAAGTATGAGTCTTCTTAGTCATCGTTCTCAAGATTGGCTATTCTGGGTCCCTTGCATTTCCATGTGAGTTTTAGATTTACTTTATCAATTTTCGTAAAAAAAAAAAAAAAAAAGGGGCCAGACCATGCTACTTTTACATCTTTTTGTTGTTGCTGTTGTTTTCTCTTTTCTTTCTGGCCTGTAGTTTTTCTTTAACGGCCTTCCGCAGGTGGCAGGCCAGCCCCTCCGGGGAGAATTGAGCTAGAGTAGGACCAGAGAGTGAGTCTTGGCTGCCGCGTGCATGCGCGGGCCGCACTGGCCCTGCCGAAGGTGGCCCCGGTGGGCTTATGTGCCTGGACACTGCTGCTTCGTGGCTCTCCTCCCACCGGGCCTCTTGCTGACTCTTGGGTAGAGGCAGCTCACCTGCCCCAAGCAAGGCCATCGGTAGCAGCGGTGAAGGAAGTGATCAGAAAAGAGCCGAGTTTAACCGAATGCAGAACTCTGTGCCCACTTCCAGGTTCTGTGTTTGCTTCTTTTGCAAAAATGTGCGGTTACACCGTTCATGTTTACCAGGAGGTCATCGCCTCTGCCACTGATCCCAGGGGTCCCAGCCTTTGGGAGATGTGGCTGGGAGCATCGGGTCCCACTTGTAGCACAGTCACCACAGTCCTGTGTGTCTGGGCAGTGATGGTGACAAGAGCTCCTCCCCACTGGGCACCATGGCACGGAACGTGCGAGCTGCTTCGTACACATTGTCCCACCGAAACCTACCACACCCCGGGTAGGGAGATTCTTTTACAGTTATTCACGTTTTACCGATCAGGCAAGCGGGGATCTTTAACTGAGAAGTGGGGAGTGTGTACGTACGAGGGGAGCTTCTGACCCCTGTGCTGTGCTGCCTCTTTAAGGGGTTGACCCCTTCACACTTAATTTCTGTAATCTCATCAATCACGACGGCATAGGCCTTCATCTTCCTGGTAGAGTGCCCTCTTGGGTCAGTGCCAGGATTCCTGAGGGTCACGTTCCGCAGCAGCCTCACCCCACGGAAGGCCAGGAGTGAGGGCGAGCCCGCGAGGAAGTGCAGACGCCGCGCTGCCTCGTGCGGCATTTGTTTCCTGGCTGAGCTGGAAGCGTGGCTGCCTGGCTGCCCGGGGGAGCACTTCAGGGGTCGCCCGGGCTTCCCAGCCGCATCCGAAGCCTTTGTTTCCTTTGGATCGCTGCCACCCAACGTGATGGGGTGACTCTTAGTGGCCCCGTTATCGTAGCTTTTCCACGGGGACACAGGAGGGGCGCAGAATTGTTTCTCCTGCCTCCCTCGTGGATGTTGGAGAGGACATCGTCCCATCTCAGAAGCCTTTCTTTCATCCAAGGAAGAGAATGGCCTGTTGGCAGCCACTTAACTTTAGAAACTGCCTTGCCTTTCCCCGAGCACCTGGAAGGAGCCCCCGGACTGCCTGTTCCCCAGGTGTGTTTCTTGGAATTTGATGTTCGGACTGGTGGTCTCCGAACGTTTTTGACTGGGCTCCCTTGCAACGAAAAACGTCAAACGCACACACACACACGTATGTATGTTCACGTGTTAAACTGTTTCCGTACGAATACACATATATTATGCTCACTATAAAAATGTACAGGAAAATTAAACATTTTAAAGGATGTCCTTTATTCTGGTGGGTCGGATCTAGACAATGAGCCAGATTAAAAGTCCCGGGGACTCCTCTCTGCCCCTGACCCCATCTGGCTCTTGTCTCGCAGTCCCCTCACGGCTACCTAAGGAAGCGGGCGGGCCGAGTCCCGCGTCGTGCACGTGGTACACAAGGTGCGTTCTTCCTCCAGGCTCATCCAGAACCAGCTCACAGCCAAGGGCGCCGCGCGGCTGGCCGACGCGCTGCGGAGGAACACGGGCGTCGTGGAGATCTGGTGAGGCCCGCCCGCCGCGGCAGCCGCGGCCCTCGCTCGGCGCCGCTGGTCACGCGCCAGGAGCCGTGCGGGGAGATTTCCATCTGTTCCTCATCTTCCCCACGGTCCTGTAAAGGAGGCGGTACCACCTCCATTTCGCGGCTGTAGCAACTGAGGCCCAGACCAGGGCCACCCCTAAGAGGAGGAGCCGGAGTTGCCCAGGCGGCCTGACCCCGTAGTCCGTGCCCTGCTCTCCTCCCCAGCCACCCGGTCCTGTCTCCTGTCCTGGAGTCACACAGGGACAAACCGCCCAGGGAAAGGGATTCCCACTGACAGTGAATCACTCTGGGACTCACGAGACTGAGATGGATGTGTTGGCCGGGCGCTTGGAGCTCCTCCTCCCCCGCTGCTGGGCACGCTTCCAGGCTGGATTTGCACCGCCTGCCTCTCTCCTGACTTCCTGTTTCTGCTCTGAGGACTTGCTTATGCCAGTGGGAGGAAACCGTGTCGTTTGCTTTCCTGTGCCATCGAGCCCTGTTCCATGTCTGTGTTGCCTCCTGCAGACACTCACCCTCTGAGGTGGGGCCGGGCTTGCAGACAATGCGCACGGGCGGGAGGAGGGTCCCCGACAGTGACAACGGCTTGGGTCGGGTGCTGGGGGAGAGGCAGACCAGGCCCTGAGCGCCTGAGTGCTAACCGAGCGGAACGAGAACTCCTAAGTGCTCTGGAACTTGTTCTCCACCTGGGGCCTGAGACAGCCCTGCAGAGCCTGAGGACGCAGCGGGGCAGAGTCGGAGTCCCCTCAAGGACACGTGGCAGGAATTCAGGCCCCCTTGGTGGCTTCCCTGAGGTCCGGGGGGCAGCCCCACCGAACCCGCACCCTCGGCTCGGGGGTAGTTACTCGTTAACTACTGTCTTGCTTCATGGCGGGGAAAATTCCACAGCAAAGAAAAGACAAACAAATCAATCGAGGTACAGCTTGCTGACCTTGGCCCCTTGCAACAGGGTTTTTTAAACTTTGCTTTGGAACTTCTGTTTCCTGCTGGTTGTGTTGCTGGCACTTTTCACACTCCACTGGAACGGCTCTCTGTGCAGCTGTGGCCTCTGGACTGTGAGCTCCCTGAGGGTAAGGCCTGTGTCGTGGTGACTGCTGTGTCCCCAGGGACTGTGCTGGCACCAAGAATCCAGCGGTGAACAAAATGGACTTGCCTTCATGGGTTTCCCATCCGGTGCGGATGATGCACAGTGAGAACATCATTCAAGTAATTATTTAATTGCAGTCGTGATAAGCGCTGTCACGAGGAAGGCTAAGAAAGGAACCTCGTACAGGCGAGGTTTCAGGGGAGGTCTCCCCAAGGAAGGGGCATTTAACCTAAGCCATACAGGGTGACGTGGAGTTAGTCAGGGACGGGGGAGGGAAAGTGTTCCGCGTGGGGGGGTAGGGGGAGCAGCATAGGCAAAAGCTCTGAGGCTGGCGTGCCCTGGGACTCGGACTGCGTGCAGGAGGGGGCAGCAGGAGGCAGAGGGGAAGGGGAGACTCGACTGTGACAGACCCGTGGGTCACGTTACACATTTCGGTTTTTATCCTAAAAGGAAGGGTTTGACGCGAAGAAGGATGCGATGGGATTTGCATTGTAAAACGACCTCCCTGGCTCCTCTAGGAAAATGGCTTTGAGGAGGCCCCGTCCATGTAAGGGGCCCAGTCGGGAGGATGTTGCAGGGATCCAGAGAAGAGAGGATGGGTGCTCGGACCAGGACGGTGCTGGTGAAGACAAGGAGAGGTTCCGGGCAGGCATTCTGGGGGCGTTTAAGGGGTAAAACAGAACTTGGCGACAGAAAGCGACGAGGCGGAGGAAGGGCTCAGGGTTCACCCGCCGGCTGCCAGCTCGCACGACTGGAGGGAGAGTGGGCCCAGTCACTGCGCTAGGGACCCTGGCGCGACGCGGCCCCTGGGGGGGGCCTGGGAGGCTTCTGGGCCGACGCTGAGTAGTGAAGTGGCTCCACCGCGGGGCCGTAGGGGCTGCTGCCGGGGAAGCAGGGCCTGCGCCCCCAGCCTGGGGGAAACCCACTGTCCAGAGGCCACGCGGCAGGGAATGCGGGGGAGGCTGAGATGGAGCGAGTGGCCAGTACAGGATTAACACCAGGGGGCGTCCCGTCCCAGCAAGCCAGGGGAGGTCGTGGTTCCAGGAGGAGGGAGAAGGCAGGTCACGAAAGGCAAGCCTGGAAAACGGCACTGAGTCCTGGTTTATAGAGGCCACCGGTGCCCTCAGTGAGACCCAGTTCCCGGTGCTGGCCGCCGAAAGGCGAGCATGTCGATGCGGAGCGAGCGTCTGAATAGGGCGCGTCAGGAACTCGCACGGGAAGGAGCCACGACAGGTCCCGACGTTTTACTTGTGTCCTTTGTTTTCCTCCGACAGCCTAAACGGGAACTTGATAAAGCCGGAGGAGGCCAAAGTCTTCGAGGAGGAGAAGCGGATCATCTGTTTCTGAGAGGGCACTTTCCCGGCCCCACGCCCGGGCCCCGCGAGGCTCTTCGGCAGCAGACGCCCCTCTGTGCGGCCACCTCGTCTGAGATGTCTGAAAGGCCCGTGCCGACAGGGGACCGCCGGCCTCCACGCGGACGCCCTGCCCGGCAGGCTCTCTGCGTGGCTGCTGTGTTTGCAGGGGACGCGTGTGCTCTGTGAGCCATTTTAGTCACTGTAAACGTACTAAGAAGAGACGTTAATGCGTATCCATGATTCTTTTAACCTGAAACTAGAGGAATGAGACTTTGCGTCCATAAAAACACCTGCCCTGAGGACCAGGAGTGAGCTGGTCACTGCCATCTCCGTCAAACAGTTGGGGGCGCGGTGCAAAGCTGGTGCCGAGTGTCTCGGGGCGAGAAAGGTGCCCGACGGGCAGGAGGTGTTCCCGCCCCAGATGCTCTCTTCTTCCTCGGTTCTGCGCCATGGGCTGGTGTCACCCTCGCTTCCCAGCTGCAGCTACCGAGGAGCCTGCAGAGTGCGGATCGGACTCATCCGAGGTCTTGCAGAAGGTCGGTGCCAAGGGAAGGACTCATCCCAGGCTCGTTTCAGCCGTGGGGTCTCGCCGTCTGACGACGAAGATCACCGGGCGCCCTCTTAGCCGGTCTGAGAGGGAGGAGGACGGTGCCTTCAGACGCCGAGGTTCTGCCCGAGGGTTTCTCCTGGACAGGCTGACGTCCTCCCAGGGGCGAATACTGTGGGCAAAGCCGCTGTGCCCCAGGAAGAAGGATCGCTGCCCGCCCTCCGAAAGGAATCGGGCGTGCTTACCTCTCTCGCCCTCTTGTGGGAGGGAAGTCTCCTCCTGCCCGTGAGTAGTGGTGAGGGCGACTGAGCTGGGGCCAGGACCCAGGGGGCCGCTGGAACCTGGCTGCGGGGCGTGGGGGATGCCTGCCGCCATGGCGGGCACGTGGTGGGTGTCAGGTCGGGGAGCTGGTGGTCGTACCAGATGACTCGTTCTTTTGCCAATTCATTTGCTAATAAAACACTGAAAACACTCACGTATTTCTAATTGCGAGTCTGGGATTTTTTTTTAAAAAAGTACTCAACCCCGTAAGCACGCTCTCCTGCCTGAACCCCACGCAGACCCCCGTGGGGGCACTCAGTGGGCTGGCGGGCCCTGGGGTGGCAGGCTGCGAGGAGCCTGATGAAGGAAGGCCAGAGCCCTCTCCACCTACCACGGGACCAAAGAGAGCTGAGAAAGCAACTGAGACCTCTCCGTCTGACCACCGAATCCACGCGGGTCTCTTCTCAGAGGGAGTGACTTGAGTCGGGGGTGGCTAGGGCCAGGACGTGCTGGCATAGGCCAGATTTCACGGCCCTCCACACTGTGCCATGATAGGTCCTGCCAGGCCAGGTTGATGCCCACTGCCTCCCTCGGCTGTTCACCACTGAGTGGAGGGCCCAGGTGGCCCGGTCACCCACTGTGGCAAGAGGCACTGAGCTGAGAGGGGTCCAACATGACAGGCGGAGGCGTGGGGGGCCTTCCGACAGTCCCTTTGCGTTCTCAGAGGTCCAGCCTGCTTCGTACAGCAGCCCTGTTAGAAAGGCTGCAGTTTTAAGAGCTCGCCCAGAAAGTCGTGGGGAAAATCCTGTCACTCAGCCGCACAGGGGCCATTCCCCAAGGCAGCCAGCCCTCCCCGGACCCCACATCCGGGTATTCGCCTAACTCACCACCTGAGGCAGCAGCTCTCTCCCTCCCAGAGGCTCTGGACAGTAAATATGCCCAGAAAGCACAAAGGAGTGAGTATGGCAAGCTGACAGCCAAGGTGCTCGGAACAGACCTCAGACTTACCGAGTGAGAGAACCATGTTTCTCAGCCGACAAATTCCTATTTGATTAAGCTGCTAACTCTAAACGTTTTAGTCTAAAATTTGCTCAGAAAAATATGCCTGCTTTTAGAGACTACAAAACTTGTGTGGTAGTACCTTAAATTCCGTTTGGAAATACTTTGGTCTTCTAGATGGTACATGGTCGATTTTCTATTTATTTCTCTTATAAAAATGAAATCAGGCCCCTAATTTTCTGGAAAGCGTCTCCACTGCCCACAGGTAAGCTTCTTTGCAGAGACATGGAGACGTTTCTCAGTCAAGAAAAAGACGATTTAAAAAAAAAAAAAAATGAATTCCACCCACTTGGGATATGACTATTTTTTTCCCACAGAACATCTTGGTTGATTTTGGGAAAGAAACTAAAACTACGGCCCCCATATTTCAGAGATGCATTTATGGCATGTTCATGCTGACTTGGAACTTATAAAAAAAAAAAAAAAGCCACGTCAAGTCACCGTGTTGCTTTGGGCCAAGTCCTAAGACTATCAGAACCTCAATCTCCTCCTTGAAAGATGGGAATCTGAGGGTCCTGACTCACAGGCTTATTGTGAAGATCACGTGAGCTGACGCACAGAAAGCAGTTGGCACGGCACCCGGCACAGGGTCCCTGCTCCGGAGATGCCGCGTCTCGTTCAAGCAACGTCTCATCTCTGCTCTCGATGGAGCCCCCAGGTTGTTCTTATCTCAGCCTGAGGCCTGGGGAACATCCCGACAAGGCCAAATTGGGACTGGACGTTCTCAAAGTCACGTCCAGAAACAGTCAGCATGCAATGTCCTAGCTCTGTCGGTGAAGAGCACGGCTGTCAGTGTTCGCCGTTATCCCTGAAGGGCCCTACCATCGACGCGTCACCCGCTGAACAGGGGGACGTGTCCGCGTCTTCGCTGCACAGTAGAGCACAGAGCGGGAGCCAGAGCCACCACGCGGGGCCAGGCCCGCGCGCCGGGGCCGGGCGTCCTCTTCGGCTCCTAAACCAGAAGGAACATTTGGCTCACTGATATGCTGGGTCACTTCCAGGTGTGGCACGTGTCTGGTTCCACAAAAACCAAAACCCCGAAACCTCCCTCTGGAGCTGACAGGTAAAACCATGAATGTTACCCCAGGTCCAGGTCCACAGAGAGGAATTTTAATAAAAGCGGAATTAGCTCGAGAGGCCGAGGTCCGAGTTCCCACACGGATGGGCTTGTAGCAGAAATGCGGGTCCCAGGGGCCGGCCCGGCACGAGTCTCTCAGCCTTGAAACTGAATTCACGGCACCAAGACCAGCTTAAAACTGTGAGAGGTACTAAGCACTAAAAAGGTTAAGGACCCCCAATGATCTGTAATCCAAAAACATAAAAATTAAACAATAGCAAATTATAAAATAAGTGCGAGGATGTTAACCAAGTTTCTGATTTTTCCCGTGATGACTTGGTTGCTTTTTTGGGCAAACAACAAATATCAAAATATCTTTAAATTTTTTTCTTGATATTTTTCTTCCTGTCATAGTGCTTTATTTTTGTTATAAAAACAATATAATATGAAAAGAAAATTTAAAAATGATGCCTACTCTTTAATAAATTGTGCTGGGAAAACTGGAAAGCCATCTGCAAAAGAATGAAAACTAGACTGTTGTCTATCACCACACACCAAAATCAACTCAAAATGGATTAAGGACCTGAATATAAGGCCTGAAACAATAAAGCATATAGAAAAGAACACAGGAACTAACCTCAAGGACCTTGGACTCAAAGAGGGTTTTATGAATGACCTCAAAGGCAAGGGAAGTAAAAACAAAAATAAATGACACTAAAAATCACAGCAAAAGAAACCGTCAACAAGGTAAAGAAACAACCATCCGAATGGGAAAATATATTTGCAAGCAACGCCTCTGATAAGACCCTAATGTCTAAAATATACAAAAGAACTCATACAACTCAATAATAACAACAAAAAAATGATCCAATCAAAAAATGGGCAGAGGACCTGAACAGACACTTCTCCTTAGAATATATAAAAAGATGCTCAACATCGCTAGCTATTAGGGAGATGCAAATCAAAATCACAATGAGATACCATCTCACACCTGTTAGAATAGCTATAATCAACAGGAGAAATAATAACAAATATTGAGGAGGATGCGGAGAAAAAGGAACCCTCACACACTGCTGGTGGGACTGCAAATTGGTACAGCCATTATGGAAAACTGTATGGAGGTTCCTCAAAAAACTAAGAATTGATCTACCATATGATCCAGCAATCCCTCTACTGGGTATTTACCCCAAAGACTTGAAACCCCATATCCAAAAAGATATTTACACACCGATGTTCACAGCAGCATTACTCACGGTGGCCAGGACATGGAAGCAACTGATGTGTCCTATGATAGATGATTGGCTAAAGCAGCTGTGGGACATACATACAATGGAATATTACTCAGCCATAAGAAGATGGAAACTACTTCTCCCAACAACCCTATGGAGGAGAATTATTTCATGAATGAGGAAACCGAGAACAGTGAGTATGGATATGAATCTTGCCTCACTAATCAGAATGTGTATAAAAATGGAACAAAGAAAGGGCAAAATCCTCCAGGAAAGGGATGCTGGCAGATGTGGGAAGTTGTCCCTGGCAATATCTAAGATTTTGAGCTTAGTGCAGTCCTCAGTCTCCCAGAAAGAACACCGGTGCCGGAGAGCAAAAGCACCGTGCTCGAGGTTAAGCAAGAACCGGACTCGGGCCTCTGGCTGGTTTCATTTTCCCCCTCTTCTGCCAGACTTTGTGACCCTCACAGTTCATTCTGCAACTGACCCCCCTTCTGCCACACCTATCCCACCTGGTCCCAATCCACTAGGGCAAGTTAAACGAAATGACCTTTCTCCCCAAGGACACACATGGGGTTTCTTTACTATCCCGGTGATTTTTCAAGAAGCCTCATCTTTAATCCTATATCCACGGTGCTAAAAAGTTACAGGAGTCTGGAATCACACAAGCCTCGCGGACAGTCAGAAGGATAGGACCACCCTGGAGAAGGCTGGGTGACGCAAGAGCCTGACTCCACAGAGCCGGCAGCCTCATCAGCGGCCACACATCCTGCATCCTCCGTCCTCCATCCGTGGGACTGACCGAAGGAAGCAGGTCCTCTCCAGAGCTGGAGAAAGTGGCATTTGGATGATTTTCATCACAAGAGGGCAGCATGTGCCCAGCAATTACGTAAGTGGAGCAAAGAACTGGACTGTGCAGAGGGGCCCGTTGACTGACACATTGTTCTGTGTAAGTTAAGACCCCGTGCAAAGAGCATAGCGTGGGCTATTCAGCCATAATTTGACAGGCCATGGCAAATAGGGAGAGTTGGCCCCAAGGCACATTAAAGAACATTATTACAGCAGGTTCTCTGGGTACTGAGGACCTGGGTTCAAATCCCAGTGCAACCAGTAGCTGTGTGACCTTGGACAGGTGACAGCTTTTCTGTGCCTGAGTTTCCCACCCATAACAGTGCTCCCCTTGCAGGGTTGATTACGACTAGTAAATTAATTAAGATAAAGTAAAGCACTTGTAGTAAAGGCTCCAGTAGTAGTAACTCTTAGTATCTCAGTGACCTCTCCTCTCCAGCCTTAACAAGCATCGGGATGGGGGAGGGAGGATCAAAGAGAAAAGCGGGGCCCACCTTCCCATTTTGAACAGTCCCTCCTAAACAACATCGCCGTTTTCAAACGGATAGCAAACCCTAGACTTCAGAGCAGCCCAGAGACCAGAGCCATTTCCAAGTCTGAATACCTGTGGGATAAGAACTCACCATCCCCTCCACTTGGCACTGTCTTCATTTTTATTTAGTTAAGAGACGGCATGTCCAGGTCGTATCCACAAGCATGGATCAGGAGAGCCAAGCCTATTTGCACTTTGTCTGATTTCACAGATGTTGGAGGGTATTATCTAGCTTTCCACACCAACATCATCTGGCCGAAAGCCATTCCTTTCTTTGATGTCGGCATGTGGTTCTGTTTCTAGCATTCTTCTCTTCCACTCATTGACACTGCTGCCTGTAGCAGAGGTGAATGAGGGGAGTCTGGCGAGCAAGCGGGAGGGAATGGAGGAGGAGGCAGAGGAGGACAGAACGAAACGCACGGGGAGGGTGGGAACCCTGACCGCGGCCCTGCTCCGTGCCCTCCGACTGCTCTGTCCGGAACTGGCCGTGTGTCTGGGGTCATGAGCCTGGCGTCCCGGGCGCCGCAGTTCTGTGGAGCCGGCGGCTCATCGCTGAGCAGGTGCGGGGGTTGTGCGGCCACCTGCCACTGCTCTGGTCCCCAGCGGGCCAGTGGGCACTCACTAGCCGGGGTGTAAGGTCCTCCCTCTCCTTTCGCGGAGACGATGCACTTGTCTGCAAGCCATTGACCCAGGAGGACCCACTGGCGGCCAACAAAATCTTTCCGTCTGAATCTACTAGTCCACTGTTTCTAAACTTTTCTTTATTTCTCCTTTAAGGAGACTTTTTAGACAATTTTTTCCCTACTGCCCCGTCCCACCATGGACTCTTACACCTCTGATATACTGTATCTGTGCACTTTAGGTACTCCGGCTCTTTCGAGACCCACAAACTGTTGAAGAGTCAAGTTCATTTTTGTCCACTACAAACCAATTTTTACCCCCGCAGGGGTGACATTCTCCCTGTTGAGAATGCTTGATCTAGTCAAACCCGTGGTAATTCTCGTCACACTTGCCATCTACGAGAACCCCTTTGTCACCCTAAAGACTGCTCATCTTTCTACACATTATTCAGCTTAACTTCAATACATCTTAATAGTTATAATTCTTCCTCTTCGCTGTTTTATCTGCTCTGAAAAGTTTTAATCTATGTGCAAGAACTTGGCTTTTGCTATAAAAAGAAAATGCTGTTTGTGAAAGGGGAACAGCTTGTCCTAACAGGAACAGTGCTGTCTGAAGCATTCTGGGGCCAGCAGCTTCAGAGACGAATTTCCATCATGAGGCCCCAGCTACTGGCACCAGGTCCTTTGGGCAGAACTAGAGCCCAACCAAGTTTGCCTTTGCTGTGGTCCCACTTCCCTTTCTCACTTCCTGGTTCCCCTACCTTCATATGCCCTCAAAGGGACCCAAGAATGTCCCGAATTCCCCTTCTGAAACAAACCCAGGCCTCTGCCCACCCCAGGGTGCCTACCTCACCAAGAACCACCAAGCGCAACTAGATATTAGGACATTACACTGACTGAAGAAATTCAGAACAAATGCAGCTGTCTAACAGGTGTGTCCCTGACAGATAGTTTACATGTCAGAAGAGGAGCTGGTTGATCAAAATACTC
Organism: Rousettus aegyptiacus; assembly: GCF_014176215.1. Classification (NCBI taxonomy): domain Eukaryota; kingdom Metazoa; phylum Chordata; class Mammalia; order Chiroptera; family Pteropodidae; genus Rousettus; species Rousettus aegyptiacus. The sequence goes on along the minus strand of NW_023416288.1, from coordinate 37,432,172 downwards.
TGATTAGACACATAAGCCCAGAGGAATTCACGCCAAATTAATCTTCTTGTCTCCTCCATCCTCTCCCTCACAATCCCAGAATAATTCCAGAACACGGTTGGCTCTTTTGAAAGGGTTTGATCCCTCTGCAATGTTTTAAGCAAAGCTGAGAAAGTTTTTCCATCCACTCATCCAGCCATTTCACATTCTCATAACTAGGTCTGAAATTAAAAAAATAAAAGTCAATTATAACTCAATAAGCTGACAATAAAAAAATAAGATCAGTATGACTTTTTTTTTTATAACCTGGGCTCATCTCTGAACTAAGGCCTTTAGATATTTTATATCGTTTAATTCTCACAGCCTATGAAGGTTGTGCTAATTATCTCCATTTCATAGTGAAGAAATTGAGGCACCACGTAACTGAATCACCCAGGGTCATATCGCTAATAAGCAAAAGCGACGGGATTTGAACGCGGGCATTCTGGCTCCAGCACGCAGGCCTTTAACCGCCATACTGCTCGAGTCACTGTCATCGCAGATGTAAAGCACGGAAGAGCATTCTGCCCTGAGCAATGAAAAACAGCATTCTTCTTTTTTTTTAATGAGTGATTCAGTGTGACCTAATAAAGTTAAAGGACAGTGAGGCAGTACTGAGTTTATAACTTAATCATTTATTTACAAGTTACTCTAAATAAGAGCAAAGTGTAGCCCTTTAAAGATTGCTTTAGTTGAAGGATGGATTTGCTTACAAATCCAAAGAATCCTGAGAAATTGGATTCATTAAACCTCGGGTAAAGAGGGCATCTTAATTTGGACCATAAGCTAAAACATTGCTATAATGATTTAAAGAAATGAATGATTAATTTTTTAAAAGCCAATACTATGACCCTAAATGTATGATTTACTGGTAAATATTTCATTTTTATATATAAATCTGAAACGTAATTTTAAAACAAAGTCAATGATATTTAGCATAACCAACACTGATGTTAGAATTTAATTCAGGGGTTATGAAAACAGCCTCATAGCTGGACTCGATTAATCAAATATGTGGCTGATTTGCCTAATTTGTGCATTAGTACTGTAATAAATATGGTAGATTGTTGCAGTAAATGTTCCCTAACAAATTACACTTCCCTCTACCTACGTGACTTGCACTGGATAATGGTAAACTGGCAAAGACATGCAAGCAGAAGCCTGAAAGGTACTTGCAGATCGGGGCTCGCCCCTCTCTTGCTGCTGGGAACCATCCACTACCATGTGAAAAATCCCAGGCAAACCCGCTAGAGACATGGGGGTCCAGCCAGCAACCAGCACTTACCTCGAGACGAGCGAGGCAATGCTAGACCCATCAGCCCCTCAGTGGACACACTGCTGGTTGTAGCTGCATGAATAAGTAGAGGCAAGAGCCTAGATTTCTGTCTCATAGAATTGTGAATTAATACTTTGGCTTTAACCCGCTAAATTTTGGGGGGTGGTCTGTTACCCAGCAAAGGATATCTGAAATAGTATATACAAATTAAGGAAGGCTAACTGCTATAATAAATGTATCCCTAAAAACATAATGAATTAAATATAATTGAAGTTTATCTACTGCTCATATAAACAGTTCAAGTAAGTTTTAGGTGGGTGGCAGGGGCCTCTGTTGCATACACTCAGGGACCCAGGCTCTGTTTTTGCTAGGTTTCCAAGGCCACCTTAGGCACTGCAAATCAGACAGCAGAAGTAGAATAGAGAACAGCAAATGGGAAGTTTTATTGGGCCTGGTCAAGAAATAAGGCATATCTTCTATTCACATTTTATAGGTAGAACCCAATCATGTGACCAAGGCTAACTGCAAGTCTAGTGGTGTGCTTAGACAGATGGTAGCCATTTATGCTGGGCTTGGCAATGCCGGGGAGAAGCTAAGCTGTGATCTCTCTCTCTCTCTCTCTCTCTCTCTCTGTCTCTCTCTGTCTCTCTCTCTCTGTCTCTCTCTCTCTCTCTCTCTCTCTCTCTCTGTCTCTCTCTCTCTCTCTCTCCCCTCCCTTTCTCCCTCCCCCACCATGTAACATTGACGTTTCTCCCATTAGATGGTGGGGTCTGTCTTCTCTTTTGAAACTGGGAAAACCTTGTGTCCTCTATGACCAACTGGGTATAGAAGTAACTATGTGACTTCAAGACAAAGTCACAAGAAAGTCATGCACTTCTGCCTTGCTCTTTTAGGATAACTGCTCTTGGAACCAGCCACCACATGCAAAGAAATCAAGCAGTGACATGGACAGACTACACTGCACGTAGGTGGTATAGCCAACAGCTGCAGTTGGGTCTCCAACCAAAAGCCACACTGACCACCAGATGTGAGTAGCTAAGCCTTCAGTTGACTCCAGTCCCAAACCACTGAGTCATTGCCAGCTTCAGCTGATACTTCATAGAGCAGAGATGAGCTGTCCCTGCCAAGTTCAGCCCAAACTGCAGATTTGTGAATAAAATAAACATTGTTGTTATCCTAAGCCACTAATTTAGAGGCTTTTATAATGCAGAAAATTGAAAGACTATGAAATTATTAAATTAGTAAAGCTACTGATATTTTTGTATACAGAGGAATGAATAAATAAAATATCAAATGAGTATGACTGGAATGGAATATGAAATCAGGAGGGATGAATTATATTTTTATGTAGTAGCAAAAACAGATCTCAAAAATATACACTGAAAAATTTAATAATCAGAATGATATAGACAATGAACATTTATATACGTTTTAAAATATAGCCAATAAGCAATCTGATGTGTTTTTCCAAGATTCATAAAAAATGTAATTAAATATATAGACAGATCAGGAGGACATATATTAAACATACTAGGTTAATGACAATAGGAGTGGAAATGGGGGCTGAGGGAGAAAATAATTTTAAAAGAACAACCACCACCACAGAAACAAGAGAGTGTTACGTTTTTACTAAACTTAATTCCTACTTCCTTCTGGGCTCACAGCTCAATTCTACTTCCCAGCCTCTTGTGGTTAGGTGTGACCCCATGATTGCATTCTAAGCAATGGAAGGTAGGCAGAAGTGATCTGCTACTTCCAGGCCAGGCCCTTACAAAGGGAAAAACAGCCTTGACAACTAATAGAAAGGCTGTGACATTTCCACCTGAATATAAAGAGGTTAATATGACAAGAGTTTCTTTGTGGCGATGGAAAAGTTCTGTATCCTGATTGTTATGGTAGTTACAAAAATTTCATAGAACTATAAAGAATGCATGTAAAACTTGGTAAAATTTGAATATGATCTGTAGTTTAAAGTATTGTCTCAATGCCAATTCCTTGGTTTTGTTAATGAACTCTGTTTACACAAGACCCTACCACGCCATGAGGTCATCTCGGGAATACTGGGTTAAAGTACAGAAATTCTTTGTATAATCTTTTGCAATTCCTTGTGGGTGTAAAGTTAAAGTACAGCTAAAAAAGCTAGCAGGAGAGGCTTTGAAATACAAGCCAGATTCTAAAACTTCTTTAGAAGACTCTTTGCCTAGACCGATAACATGTGAGAAATTTTTAATCTGTCTCACTCGTGGATTCGCCTCATCTCTGCCACGCTTCCCTGTTTACTATCTTTCCTTTCTCTTCCATCTTTGGGACGATCCATACTAACTCAAAGTCCACATGAAGAGGTCCCTAATGTTTCCTAATGCGTCAACTTCCAGTCCTGGTTACAGTCAAGATCTTCGTGCCATTGTGAAAGAGTTCCCAAATCCTGTCCTGGCCACATGCTCGGGGCCTCCTGGACCTCTCTCAATCAGCTCTTCTTTTGACAGGTCCAGGAGATGCAAAAATAACTTAAAAAGAACATTTTTGACATTGTAAACAAAAGGATGACTGGAATATTGTCTCATTTTAGCTTAAAAGAGGAAGAACGAGAAGCCTCTGATCATAAAGAAGATCCAAGGAGGTATAGCAAAGTAAACTCCAATGATTCCCTTAGCCCAACAAGAATTATCTAGGATGAAAGGACAGAAAAAAAGCTTTCAAACTGACACAACTGTTCTCTATAATTGTAGTTACGTTTTTCAGAATTATAAATTTATCAGATGGTAGAGTTCATGTAATGTCCCTGAGCCTATCTCTTTGGACAAATTGAAATGATTTGTTTAAAGACAGCTCAAGGTCTCCTCACTGATTTACCATGTAAAAATAATGTTAGTACAAAGTGTTAGTTTGTGCAAAGCTTGAACTGAATGTTTTTATGATTTTAACTCCCTAAATCTCTTGCATTGGTTTTATGGGTCAAGCAGATTTCGTCATATGTAATTCTTGTGCTACGAACTCTAAGGACTTAATGTGTCCACTTAAAGTTAGTTCCAGATCCACAGTTAAGAACTGGGAAATTAAGACCTTTAAAAACCTGGGTTAACATGGAGTTAAATTAATGATCTCCAGACATATTAACAATTTCTAAGTAGGGAAAGGATACGAAATCTTGGTCATTTAACATGGTTTTAATTTATTCTTGTCTCTTATTTTTAAACATTTTAGAATGACTAAGTGTAAATGCCTTTGGACAATATTAATTTATTTTTGCTACCTTAAGTCTATGAAAGATACAAAATGTATAGCCACTGATAAAAAAGTTTTTGGTCTTATGTATTCTAGTTCTGTGTTTGTAGGACATAAAATGGGTTATTTTGGTTAATGTAATAACTAATAAAATGGTTGAGACAATACTATAGCACAGTTACAAAATAATACGTCTTTTACATTTGAGATAACATGGTTTATCTATCAAGGGAACTGTTAATTTTATTAAGATGATAAATTTAATGTAATATATATGTTGGTTTATTTAATATACTTCATAAAGGCAACTGTATATTAAAGCTGAATTAAAACTTTAAATTACATGTTTACATATTTACATATGTCTAAACAAGTTTAGGAAGGCTTAGAAAGGTGTATTAGTAGAGTTTCTTTTTAAAGATAAAATATTGTGCCATCTTTATAGTTTCAGCATACTCTTGAATTATTTTAACACAAAGTTCCTTCTTTTTGAAAAAATTCATCACCACCACTTACTGTTTTTACATTATCAATTTGCAAAAATTCCTTGCATTTAGATATTTCTTACTTATGTTTATATTTTGTCTCCTTGTTAACTCTTCTTTATTTTACCTTTCCCAATTTGAGAATAATAAGACTGCCAATGTATCTTTTACAATTAAATGTTCTTTGGGTACCCTGAAATGGCCACAAGGTCGCCTGTGATTTGCTTCTTCATCTTATAAAAGGAAGAACAGAAAAAACTGAATTCGTCTGGAACATCGAATTTTAACTCACTTAAAACAATCATAAAAACTTTTTAGTCTTTCAAACATAGGTTAAAAGAACAAAAACTGACAAATCATGAGAAATTTTGAGAAGTGATTTGATATCGGAGAAAAACCACCTTTGAGACTTGATGACCTTCTTGAGTCTTAAGAATTCTCTCGGAGACGATCTTCAGAGGAAGGTTGCCAACCGAAGACCCTCAGATCAAAGGATGATGACACAAAGGAGAAGGCTCGATCCAACATGGCAGCTTACCTTCCTCAGAGCTCAGATTGCCTTTTTCCTGCCTTACTGAGAATTCTATTCACTTGTTATTACACTTCAGTGCCCCCTAGCAATCGCCTAATGGTTTCACGGAATGCTTTACATATTCTCACCCGTGTTATTTTCATTCTTCCTGATATAAGAAAAGGCAACTCTCGTAGGTTTTTCTCATTGTACTGCTACCGCTCTAAATCCAACAGATGGCTAGATTACTTTCATCCCCGTACCTGACCTCACTGACAAAAAATTAACAATTGTTAAATTGTAAACTCCAAACGGCAGGTCTTATCTGATATTTGAATTTTCCTCCACCCATACTTTGCACCAGATTAAGAAAAATTAATCAGAAAAGAATCACAGACTAAATGTAACACCAAAATCTTCTAGAACATGGGTCAGCAAACTAAGGCTCATGGACCAAACCTGATCTGCTTCCTGTTGTTGTAAATAAAGTTACACTGGAACGCCCATTCATTTATGTATTTGTTCACGGCTGCTTTTACACTTTAACACAGAGACCCTATGGCCTGCAAACCCTAAAATAATTACTAACTAGCCTTTTACAAAAAAAGCTTGTTCACCTCTGTTCTAAAAGACATAGGTAGAAGAAAATCTTTGTTACTTTGGGTTAGCCAAAGATTTCTTAGATTCAACACCAAAAGCATGATCCATTAAAAAAAAAAAAAACCAATAAACTGGGCTTCTATCAAAATCTAAAACTTCTGCTCTTTGAAAGACATTATAAAAAATATGAAAAGCTTTGCCACAGACTGGGAGAAAATAATTGCAAATCATGTTTTTGATAAAGGGTTTGTATCTAAAGTATATAAAGAAGTCTCAAGACTCAATACAAAAACACAATCTAGTTTTTAAAAAATGTGTAAGTTTAACATTTTGCTAAAGAAGATATATAGATAGCAAATAAGAATAGAAAGAATACTCAATATCATTTGTCAATGGGGAAATGAAAATAGAAAACACAATGAGGTATACCAATACCCAGCCAGAGGAAACAAAGAATAAAAAAACAAACAAACAAAACCCAAAACAAAACATAGCAAAAACACTAAAAAACAAAACAAAACAAAACGAAAACTACCCTCCCAACAATAACCAAGTTCCACAAGGATGTGAACCACCTGGAATTCTTATACAGTGGTAGGAATGCAAAATGGTACAGCCGCTTTTAAACACTGGCCGTTTCTCATAAAGCAAACATATAATGACCACACAAATCAGCAATCCCACTCTTAGGAGAGAAATGAAGTTTTCTTTCACATATAAACCTTTAGAAGTTAATAGCAGCTTCATTCGTCATCAGTAAAAACTGGAAACAGCACAAATCTCCTTCAACTACTAAATGGATGAACAAAGCATGGTACATTCACACAATGGATTACCACTCAGCAATTAAAAGGACCAAACTACAAGTCTTTAGGTCAAGTGCTATGGAAAACTGCCCACATTTCTAAGCCCAGAACAATTCCCAGTTTCAAAACATTTTACAAATATATAGCTATCAAGACTATGTGGTACTGGCACAGGACAGACGTAGATCAATGGAATAATATTAGGAAATTGAGAAATAAATTCTTACATTTATAGTCAACTGATTTTCAACCAGGGAGGCAAGATAGTTCAATGGGGGAAATAACAGTGCTTTCAACAAATAGTGCTGAACACCTGGATATGCTCATACTGTACATAAAAGTTAACTCCAAATGGATCAAAGGCCTATATATAAGGGCTAAAATTATAAAACTCTTAAAAGAAAACATAAGTTTAAATCTTGATAACTTTAGACTAGGAAATGGTTTCTTAGATGACACCTAAAACAATCAGCCAAAGAAGAAAATAAACTGGATTTCATCAAAATGAAAAACTGTTCTGTTGCAAAGATCACTAGCAAAAAAGTGAAAAGACAACTCACAGAATGGGAGAAAATATTTACAAATCATATATCTGATAAGGGCCTAGACCAGAAGGTATAAAAGCCATAATGACACGCCACTTCACAGCCACCAGGAAGGCGATGTTAAAAAAGTCGAACAATAACAAGTGTTGGTGAGATGTGGAAAAATTGAAACCTTTATACATTGTTGAGGGGAATGTAAAATAGTGCAGCCACTTTGGAAAAAGTTTGGCAGATTTTAGAAAATTAAACACAGTGTTCCATATGTATGACCCCAGCAATTCTGCTAGATACATCCCCAAGGCAACTGAAAACATAAGTTCAACACAAAGACTTATATGCAAATGCTCAGAACACTATTCAAGACAGTCAAAAAGTGGAAACCACTCAAATGTCCATCAACAAAATGTGGTGTTATCCATACAATGGGGTATCATTCAATCATAAAAAGAAATGAAGTACTGATATGTGTTACAGCATGGATGAACTTGAGAGCACTGCGCTAAGAAACCAGGCACACAAGGATATGTATTATGTGATTCCATTTAATGAAATGTCCAAAATAGGCTGATTGACAGAGACAGGAAGCAAATTAGCGGTTACGAAGGGCAAGGGAGGAAGGGGAGAATGGGAGTGACTACTAAGGCCTGGGGTTTCCTTTTGGAATGATGTGTTCTGGAATTAGTGGTGGTGGTCGCACAACCTTCTGAATAAACTGAAAACACAGAATTGCATACTTCAGAATGGTGCATTTTATGGTATGTAAATTGTCTCAATTAAAATTTTTAAAAAGAATGACGTCAAACATCTTGCTTGAAGCTATGAAAGACAGAAGGCAATATAGGAGCATATTTAAACTACTAAAGGAAAATAAAACCAAAAATTACCATCTGGAATTCTATGCCCAGCAAAATTTCTTTCAAAACTGAAGGTAATTTCAAGATTTGCAAATCTACAGTAATCAAGACAGTATAGTATTTACATAAGTATAGACATAAATGTCAAGGAACAAAATAGAACCCAACAGACCCATGCATATAAAGTTATTGATTTTCAACAGATGCCAAGTTAATTCAATAGGGAAAAGACAGTCATTTTACCAACTGGTCTGAAGTAAACCGAGGGGTCATATGGATAAACATGAACCATAATATACTTACCTTGAAACAATACATAAAAACTAACTCAAATTATATCGCAAATCTAAATGTTAGAGCCATAGAGAAAATGTTTGTCATCTTGTATTAAGCAAGGATTTCTTAGAATGCAAAAAGCATGAACAGGAAAAGAAAAATTTAATAAATCACACTTCATCAAAACTCAAATTTTGCTCTTTCAAAGACATTGTTAAGATAATGAAAAGGCAAGCCACAGACTGAAGGTATTTACAAATCATATATCGGATAAAAGATCTGTGTACAGAACATAAAAAGAACTCTTACGACTCGATAATAATGTGATGCACAACCCAATTTCAAAACGAGCAGCCCCATGAGACTTCGGGAATAACTGGGCAAGGAGTATGGCAAATTTTCTCCCCAAAAAGTAATGATAAAATTTGACAAAACTATCAAAACAATCATTTTAGAACTTTGGAAATGGACCAATGGCATGCAACAAACTGAGAAACGTTTACTCAGGAAAACCTCCTGAACCTTGGTAAAAACAGTGGGATCTGGCATTTCAGCCTGGAGTACCTCCCCCTTCACCCACCACAACCACAAACACTCCCTCCACATGCCCCGCCCGCAAACACACACACACAACCTCCCATGTTCTACGGCACTGCAGTTCTCCCAAGGTGGGGCAGGCTGTGAGGATCTACAGCCTCCCTGCTGGAGGGGGTTGAAGGGATCTGGAACAAAATGTGGGAAACACTCAAGCTCAGGGGCACTGGAAACAATACCGATCTTGGTAGCAATCGGGGAAGACTGACGTTGTGGCTAGCCTGGGGCTGAGATGGTGGCTGTGGTCAGCGACAGCGGGCAGGACACTAAAATGTTTGCACAGTGATCTGGGGACGAGACAATCGTGAGCGAGCCTCCGACACAGCCCCGGATGAGAAGGTATGTGCCGCCACACGCATATGACCTGGCCGCTCTACTTCTCGGTGCTTACTCCAGACAAATGGGAATCTATGTCCGCACAAAGACTCGAAGGCAAATGTTCATAGCAGCATTATTCATAATAGCCCAAAACGCGCAAACAAGTCAAATTTCCATCAACTGGTGGATGAACAAATGTGGTATTTCCATACAATAAAATACCATTCAGCAAAAATGAGTACAAAATTACTGATACATGCTAAGCATGGGTGAAAGAAGCTGGATGCAAAAGACCATATTTTGTATGATTTCATTTACATGAAATATCCAGAAAAGGGAAATTACGGAGATGAAATACAGATTCACGGATGCCTAAGGCTGGAGGAGGGGGAAATGGGTGTGATTGCTATTGTGTATGAAATTTCTTTATGGTGATGAAAATATTCCAAAGTTGGGTTATGTTGAGGACTGTACAACTTTGTAAATAAATATATTAAAAAACATGGAACTGTACACTTTAAATGGTTGGGTTTCATGGTATGTAAATTATACCTCAACAAAACTGTTAAAAGTAACACGATAAAGATTTGAACAGACATTTTACCATAGAAGATGTAGGAACGGCCAATGAGCACATAAAAAGATACTTAACAGTATTAGTGTTTAGGTAAACTCAAACTAAGCCACGAGAGACATACCCACCAGCACAGCCAAAATTAAAAGGACTGGCAACGGCGTGTGTTGGCCAGAATGTGGAGAAACCCTAATGCAAACCTACTGGGAATGTAAAATGGTACAGCCGCCATGGAAACCAGCGTGGCAGTATCTTATACACAAATATTTACCGTACGACTCAGTAATTCCACTCCTAGGTATTTATTCAAGAGAAATTAAATCACATGCTCACATAAAGACTGATATATAAATGTTCATAGATACTTTATTCATGATAGCCCCAAATTAGAAATAGCCCAGGTGTCCACCAACAGGGGAATGGAAAACAAACCACAGTATATTCATACAATGGAATACTACTCGGCAATATAAAAGAACTGATTCAGGTCCTACTTTGATGCCTACCACAGATACACTGAGCGAAACAAGCCTTACAAAATAAAGTACATACTGAACGCTTTCATCTAACACACAGTGACACAGAGCAGATCGATGGCTGCCTAACACCAAGGATGATGGGTGGGAACTGACAGCAAAGGGGCTCAGGGTAACTTCGGAGGGGTGATGACAGTGTTTTCTATCTTAATTGTGGTGATCATTATAAAAGTGTACGTATGTGTCCACCCTCATCAGACTGTATGCTTACAATGAACGTTTTTGTTGTATGTCAAGTGTGTCAATTATAACTTATGAGCTGCTTGTAAAAAGTTGTGAAGAAAAAAGACCACGTTGGTTAGAAATATAACACTGATCATATTGTGGAAGCAGTCCTCTAAAAATGAAAATGGGTTAACAAACATGGGCCTGGCTATGTCTGCTGCAACCCTAGTGCTTACAGGGTTTTCGCCTTTGTTTTAGCAGCACTGACAAAACCAGGGCCTGGCGCGAGGTATGAGACTGTTTGTTACCAGATGCACCGTCGAGAGAAGTCATTTTCCAATAACTTAATAATCTTACGCCTTTGAAAGATCTTATTCGAGAACTAGGTTTTGCACACTCATGCTATTCATGTTTGCTATGCCATATCTGATCACCAACTTTTGCTTGGAATACCGAACCGTGAGCTCCATAAGGGCTGGAACAATCTTTTTTCCCATCGGTGTACATGGAGGGCCTCAGACAGTATCTTACATCTATCGAATGTTCAATTAACACGTGCTAAATGAACGAACCGACACTTCAGTTCATCCTACATTCCTAGTTCAGGTAACTCCCACACAGTCTTCTCTAGGGTGAGAAGACTTGTGCAGATTGCCAACAAAACTTTAAGAATGAAAATCAGACGACAGTTACTCAGATACAGTTACCCACTGTGGCTTTCTAGTCACTGATGTGAGTGTAACGGAATGCTATTTTTGAATTAACTGGCACATTTTTTATTCCCTGCATTCCTGGTTGCTTATGGCAACTCGCTCAGTGACTTGCTGGCAGTTGCCGCTTAGGCAGAGAGACAATAAGGATAAAACAAAGACATCGTTGCTCGATTGTGAGTGTCACAGTTGAGGTTTTTGAAGCCAAGGGAAGAGACGGGAGTCTGAAAGCCAAAGGGCTTTTGAGATGTCAGAGCCACGTTCTGGAGGCAGAAGGGCTTTTAGGAATTACAGGCTTGGCCGTGCCAATCAAGGGTCTAAGCCTGGCTGAATGAGGCCGTTCACTCTAGGAACCACGGAGCTGGGAAGAATGAATAATGACATAGGAATAGTTTTCTCATTCAAAAAGAGCCAGGAGTCCAATCAACCAGGAAAGAGAACTGGAGGGGCTGTAGCTAGAGCTGGCTGTGGAGGTCTGAGACACGCCTGGCACTCTCCTCAACAAGTGACACACTACTTGGGGGTGTGAGAAAACCCTAGATAAAGGTTGGACACTGGCTATAGAACAGTCGCGCCAGAACAATTAACTCAGAATCTCTGGGACAGGGACAAAGCCTTAATGTCTTTAGAAAGCTGTCTCTGCCCTTCCCTTCCTACCTCCTGAGTTGGTCTCATTTTAGCCAAGCGTTGAGAATCAGCAGCTTACGAGGGTCCCCAAGCAGAAGAGTATAACAGCTGCCTTCCCACAGAATAGCCCATCCTTGTAGACAAACTCTCTGGCAATCCCACCCCCTAACTCTTTCGACAGGGAGCTTGAGCACGGAATCCCCACACAAGCTAGGGAGCACCGTACTCACGGCAGCTTAGACTGGACGGCTGTGCCTCTCATGCTGGATCTGAAGAGTCTCAGCTCTGTGAACGAGGGTCTGGTGGACAAGGTTAGCAGTTTAAGCACGGATGTGGCAAAAAGTCAACTGCTGGGAGAAGGCCTGAAACTCAGGAACTGCCCCCACAGAGCTCGACATGGGGGACAGCTCAGAATATTCATCGGCACTACTCATAATTCCTGTTGGTCATTTGCTAAAACCTCAGACGTACACACCAACTACTAACTAACTTATCAGTCATTCAGAGCCTGCGCGTCCTTACCAAAAAAGCTGTCAACACAGCAAACGCCAATGACATCTGCGGAAGCACATGGAGAGGATCATTAGACTATCCACCTCTCCAAGGTATTTCCAGCCTTTCTCACTGCAAAAGTTAGGACACTGCCTTAATTTAGTAACGACATAGAACCAGTTCGGCTCACGCATGGTAGCTAAATTGACTTTGAGAGACCCAGGTCTCCATGAAGCTGGAATTAAAAGACCTTCAAAAATATTCAGGTAAGGATAGCTAGGAGTAGAAAACCAACCTCCTAGGGTCATCCAGATCTATGTCTGATTTGACATTACTGGTCACATATGGCTCTTGAGCACTTAAAATATAGGTAGTTCTAAATACAAATGTGCTATAAATTTAAAATAGACACTGGATTTCCAAGGCCAAAAAACATGCAAAATATTTCATTGATAATTTTTATACTGATTACATGCTACAATGATAATAGGATATTTAAATGCCCTGGGAAGACCTTTAAGTCTGTGGTGTTTGAGTTCCAACAATGGATGAACAGGATGCTGTTTGACTCCTTGGTAGACAGACATCCTCTCAATAGCTGGATAATGAAACCCTTAACATTTACAGATTTAATAACATTTCAATTATTAATGAGCTACTCTGAAAAGTTTGTGACATACAATTATTTGATACTTTTCTAAAATATAAATTTACATTGCTAACACTTTTATTTTTAGTTACCCAGCTACTAAAATATCAAGCCAATCAGAAAGCATTTAAATCTCAAACTGACTTTGTTGGGAAAATAATTTTTTGGTCATATACTTTTTAAATGTCACAAAATAATGAATACTGAATTCATAAGTTCATGGAAAAGAACTCTAAGAATAAGGTACTCTACGGCAGAATTTCACAACTCTGTCTTATTATTACAGGGTCAAGGTACTGAAGAAAAATTAAATTTACTGTATTTTATGTGGGAAATCAAATCTTAAATCATACAATGATATTTGTGTATATTTTAAAAATTATATTTCAGGATGATTCCCTATAGTTAAGTTTCTATCATTCTCATAGGCCTTGCCTTGAAGGAATTCCGGGTCTAGGAAGTTCTAGTACAGAAGTACCTTGAACCAATTGGGAGAAACTTATGAAAGCTTGGATTTGTGTTCCCATGGATATATTGTATTAGATTAGGCAATCTGTGTGTGTGTGTGTTGGTGGCGGGGGGCGGGGGGCGGGGAAGATGTTACTTCTTGACCTAATCTAATACAAGGATAGCCCAAAGTTTCTGCTGCTTTCCAGGAGCTAAATGTAAGTTTATCAGTCATTTTCTGTCCTTTGCTTAACAAAGATCACAATGTAGCCAATGGCAACTCATAGTCTTCCAGAAACTAATCAACCTCTTCTGGTCCTCCCCTTGCGTAGCCTAACTAGCCCATGCCAACAGCAGCACCCATCGGGACAGCAGAATTCACCCTTCCTGTCTGTCTACTTCTACAAAGACTCCGCTTACAACAGTAGCTTTCTTTTGTTGTAAATGTCCAAGAAGACTGGTATATGGATGGAGTATGGAACAAATGATCCAAAGAGAAAACCTTAAGATGCTTCAGAGTGCATTCCAACATATCGCTCAGCAAACCTGAGGAAGCATGGCTGTACTCCAACAGGCACCTGAGGTTCGGAGGGGAGGGGAGGGGAGGGGGTTGCTGGGAGAGGTCCAACTCAACCAACCGAAACATCATTAAATGAGCTCAGTGCACCCCACTTATCACACTTACTGATTCTTCTAAGGGTGCTGACAACAATTGTGTCTAGACACCTCAGGAATGCGAACTGCCACACACACACACACACACACTTTCTTTGCTTTCACACAACTTGCCAACTATTCCTGTCTGGCTTCTCTCTCAAGGTTCTGCCTCCCATGTAAGGTCCAATTCCTTCATATCAAAATTGGTATTCCTTCTCTCTGGTTCTCCAGCAGAAACTTCTGGCATAATCAGCTTTCCTCAGGTAGAGATATTCTGTCTTCTAGGTATAGTCCCTAAGATATGAAAAAAGTACAACTGGGAGTTGTCCTGGTATTGTCTTTTGTCCTGGTATTGTCTTTCATCCTTCACACCTAAATAAACACAAAGATGGGTAAATCCTACTCCCTGAATCTTTTAAGTTCTTCTTCGTTTTCCCCTATTGTCATTGTTTTAGTCTTGCCCATCATCTTGCCTGAATTACTATAAATTTCCTAACAGGCGTCTCTGCCTCCAGTCTCACCCCTCTCTACTCTGCAGGGCAAATGTGATTACCTTTGTCCTGCTTAAAATCCTTCAATCATACTTTCGCACATATGCACCTTTGTGATTTTTCACCTGCTCACCTCTCTAGATACAGCAACCCTCCAAGAACGTCATGCTTGTATGAGCTATGCCCTCTGCCTTGGGAATACCCTTCCCAAACTTCCCACTCCACATGTCCGTCTACCCACATCTCCTGGAACTAGGATCTGTTTTTAAAGACTTATTTTAATCATCCTGTTACCTTGTCTGAGCTGAATGACCCTCCTTACTACCGCCACGATGCCCTGCGTGCATGTCTGTCCCAGCATGTGCGACTCTCTATTCTATGCTTGTTCACTTATTTGCTTCACTGACTAAAGATTAATAAGTTCCTAGAGGCCAGCAATCTTTGATGTCTATATTTTTGGTCCCTAACAGTCTACAGAATCAAGTAGCGCTTTCACATATAATTGTCAAATAGTAAATCTCTACATTTTATCAAGAGGGAAGATCGGAACTCACGATCCTCTATTATACTTAGGTTTCTTAAACATATCAGTTAAGGTCCAAGGCATGACTCCTACACCTCATGACTGGAGAGAATGACAAAAATGATTCATTCATAGATGGGCACAGATATTCTTATTGTTTATTATGTATTTACCATGCTTCTGGTGCATACATGTACCTTCCCATTTAATCCTCATGACAACTTTAAGAAAAGCAGTAGTATTACCCCTTTTCATAGGCAAAGGCGAGTATCTTGGCCAATGTCATGGAGATGGCAAAACTAGGCAGCCTGGTTCCAGATGGAATCCATGTTCTTGACCACTATATGACAAAACTTAACAGCTCTTATACCATGAATATTATGTTTGAAAAGATCAATTACTCCACTATTGAAAACATAAATTTCAAAGTATAACTTTACACATGGTTAAGGTAATGAAGAAAGAGTTCTTTATCCATTAACACCATAGTCATTTCTTCAGCGATTACAAAATTTTAACTAATACTTTTGGATTCAGTTTTGTGGTTATGGTACAAAAATCGATAAAGAACTTCCAGCATTCGGATAACTCTTCGTTTTATTGTACTGTCAACTTCTAGACATTGGGTAGAAATAACAAATTTCCTTGAAATCATTCCTCTAAATAATGGGATAATTTGGCAAAATTATTTGGAAGTTTTATTTATTAAAAATACCAATGATGAATTGTTCCATTTTAGTGAAGAACATACTAATACAAGTTGTTCCTAATACAGTTTCTATATTTGTGATTGATGTTTTTGATACTTTACTTAACATAAAAATACTTTCTAAGAGAGGAAATAAAGAGGTAATACAGAAGGGCTGTGGAAATCATGAACAAAGCAATAAAGGCAAACATCTATTATTACCTTCATTTTCAAACAATGAAACTCATATAGTCATTGCAAAGAAATAAAATATAATGAACTGCTGTAATAATAAAGATTACTATCATCATAAAATTACAAAATCTCTTTTATATTTCCCTATAGAGCCTGCTACCTGTCTTATATGCACACAGGTGGCTCAAAATGCTATTGACTAATAACGAAATCTTTTCAAGATGCTGGCACCATGCTCGCTGGTAAGAGGGTACCAGCAGAACTGTGAGTTTATAAACATAAATCAGAGCCTATCGATTTCAGCATACCAAATCAAAAAGGCAGGCCTGAGAATTTAGAAGTAGGAGAAATCAGTCACTCTGATTCTAAGACTTGGGGTTCTGACAGGTGCCTCACAGTCCAGGGCAGAGCTAAGAAGTACACTGCTGGTTAACTACACTGCTGGTTAACAGATACTACAATACCACTTTCAAAATTTTCATTTATTTCTGGGATGTGAACTTATGCATGGCGCTCTCTGTTTCTCTATAAACAAGCAACCAACACTCTATCTTAATAGCCACTGGTCTAAAATTTATAATGCCTGAAATATCTGAAAATATACCAACTCTTCTAAGTATAGTAATGTTGCATTTTCGATTAAAACTAAATCTTAACATTATCTGGTTTTCTTCAATGCTTTTTACTTTCCAGAGAGAATCATCTGACTTAAAAGACCAGGTATTTCTCCCATTCAATACAGGAATTCTGTGATTTAAAAGGAACATTTGGTTTCCTGCCTTAAGCACAGCATTTACAGAATATAGTACTCAAAGTATTATCTATTTCCAAAGAAGTTTTACTAGCTGGTCCTGAATAAGACTCACTACTAGGAGTATACCAAGTAGCAACTTCCTCTAAAGAAAACCAAGGAGCAAATTAGTTTTTGAATGAAAAGATCCCAGTGGTGATGAAAAGTAGACAGTAAAACAAAGAATTTAACTACTGCTATTCACGATATAGCAAAGAAAACATTAGAAGTTACATACTTCAGAAAATAAAGGGGGGAATGGGCCAAGGACAAAACACTGGCATGCTAGAATTTTTTAACTTAGAAAATATCGGTACAAGATATTTGGGACATGCCACATACAGCCACCCATTGTCAATATGTACCAAGTTCACCTCAGATAAATAAATTGCAAGGAAATGGCCCAAATGAATTAGAAGACTTTCCAAAACTAACAAACTATACTCATATTTAATATGCAACATTTACCTCAATGTAGTTTTACAAAGTTCCCAATAATCAGGTTTATACAGAAACTTCCTCTGAGAAAGAATAAGATGATTTGGATATTATTATCAATACATAATGTGGATGTCAGTCAGATGGTAAATTCCATTATTCTTGAATTTTAACAGTTTCATGCTTTGTTCAAATGTAGCTTATTGTTAGGAAATTCTTCTTCTTTCATTCTCCAAGTTTGCAAATAAAATTAGGTAATATTTACATTGAATTTACAATCTTTTTCATTTAAAGGTATATCCCCCTATGTCTTGCTATGTTAATTTAAATGATTGCTCTTAAAAGTCACTATACCCAAGTTTAGAAATTAAAATAAGCAATGAAAAGTCAACTGCCATTTTCATTAACTCATTTAAACAGAAATCTTTTCAAAATACATACTGCAAATATGCCGAGGATGTTCCTTGGGCACTTCGGGGCTCATTCCAGTAATGTTTAGTGGGTGAAAACTATAATAATTGTGTAACATTTAAAAGAAATATAAGACTCGTACTAAGAAACCAAAACCTATATGGTTTGCAAGTCGACAACACTGTGAATGTTGTGTCAACTACACAAAAACCGTGTATGGAAATCATAATTCATGTTTCAATCACAAACACTGCTCTTGAAACACGAGCTATATCTGATTTATAACCAGATCTGAAAAACACAGACTAAGACTATGCTTACTCAGCCTATTTCTCTGGCAAAAAAGTCAAAAGTAAGAAAGAATAATTTTGCTATCTCTTATACATTCTGGGGGTGGGGGGTGGGGGATGGGGACGGGGAAGAAGCCAAGTCAAAGTAAGATAAGAGTCAGGACTGACAAGAAATCCATTCGGAAGAAAAGAGTGGCACTAAAGCGAAATTTCAAAACATACTGCTTTCTATATTCACGAGTGTGATCTTATTTGAAAACGAGTATTTACAAAGACCTGGAAAGCCATAACCAACTTGATAACCTAGGCTTTCAATCTCGTCTCCGTAATATTCACTTGTCAGTAGTTTCGGCTATACAAGTAATGATCTAACTTGACTTTATGTCCTACTTACAGTGTTCAGTGTCGTGTATAGATTTACAAATATTATAAGTGATATTATATAGAATATCACATAATATTTTCCAGAATAGCAACGATGAATAAAAACTGGAGCATCTGAGCTTTAAAAACATTTTCTTTTCAATTTCTCAGTTCTGCTTTTTGGGATATCATTGATGGAGACTGAATTTAAAGTAAAAAATGCAAACTTTTGTAATTTCTAATAAAAAAGGGATTACTATAAACAGAATTAAGTAAATACTGTCCTAGACAAACATAATAATCAAGTAGCACTGGACACGGACAAACACTGAACATTTTTAAATCACAGGAACTTCTACTGTAGCAGCTGCAGCACAGAACCTCATAACAAACAGAGAATCAGACTCTGAGGATATTGTATAGGATAAAGAAGGAAAAGAGAACTTAAGCCAAGATATTTTAAAAGTCAACGAGTAGATCATATCAGAAAATTAACTTCCAGAAGAATATTAACAGTAAGCTACCACAGATATAGTAAATCTGTTCCTTTAAGAATTGAATACAGCAAAATAACATTATACCAGTAGTAGAAAAAAATGAATTATTCACATTCTAAGAGGTTTTTCCTGGTGTGTGTGTCTGTGTGTCTGTGTGTCTGTGTGTGTGTGTGTGTGAGAGAGAGAGAGAAAGCTTACAAAATTGAAAATGTGAAATAAAATGGATTCGTATTAAGGTTTCCGGATAACAAAAAATTTAAGGAAAGAATATCTTCCTTGAGGGAAAAATATTTTCCATAACTGGTTAAAAAAGCACCTCTGAAACTGTGCTGTCAGCTGTCACGATGAAGGTTTGGGATTCTTTTATCTATTGCAGCATAACAAAAGGCATTTATTTCACAGCGTAACTTCAGGGAAAATGTTATCTGGTCTAGAATCGCAAAGAAAGCAACTAAAAACTATTTTAATTGTTAATGATACACAAACGTTTTCTGGGTAGCAGCGGTTGCTCCTGTATGTGCCCTTTAAAAAAATATGAAACAGAAGCAAGAGAAAAAATGAGAAGAATAAGAGTAGCAGCATTAAACAGAAAAGCAAATACTTAAGTACATTAAAGGAGGCTTAAAATAAGGAAACGACAGTACTTTGCATTTTTCAATTATACTGACTGAGTAAAGTGCATGCTTAATGTTCACCGATAACATTTTCCCTATGTTGAAAAAATGAATCTTATTGGTATGCTTGATATTTAAAAAAAAAAAAAAAAAAGACATTCACTATCGTAGCCCTCCTAGGTCTCTTCCAGTATTTTTTAACCATTCAGATGTAGTTTGCGGGAATATTTATTCACGTAATTTTGCTTAATACATTTCTTTCTACATAAAACTAAATTTAAAATTTCTATAACATTTTCAATTACAGTAATAACAATAAATTATAAATTAACAAAAATCTTCATATTTGCTTTAAAAAACCATTTATCAAATACTAACCTCCAGATTATCTGGAAAATTAAAGATGCAAATTGATATAAATCTAGCATACTAATTATACTCTGATTTTTAGAAGTATATAAAACTCCCTCAAATTAGTCCAAGTTCCACTCCAGAAAATTTTATTTTACCTTTTTCATAAGTTATTAAGTTTACAATCCACTAAAGCATTTTACCCAAATGTGGAAAAACTGCCTGGAGATGCAAAGCACAAATAAAATAATTACATGAAAAGAATAAAAATACCCGTTAAAACAAAGTTATTGTAGCTTGGCAGCACTTAAAATTGGTAATTCATATTGTTTTTAAAATTGCATAGCTGCAAGATGATTCACTGTTGAGCAGTTTTAAGTGGAAACGGTATACTTAATCGATTGCAATTGAGCAGACAATCCTAGATTTAATTAATTAACATGTAATTGTGTACCTGATTTACTCTTTGGACTGCATTCTGATAACGTTAAACCTTTAATTTAAAATATTAACATATTTTAGCTTTCCTGTGTAGAAGTCTATTTTCCACTCTTGGGGGGAAAGAATAGAAGAACTTGAGATCATGGTCTACATTCGAGAATGTTTTACTGCTTGATTACATTTCTTGGTTTCACATTTAAGACTTTAATTTATAGGAATTAAATTATGTGGTCTTCAACTTAAGAATAGAAGAAAGCAGAAACAACATGTTGAGGAAAAGAGAGAGACCCCCTCCCCCCCCAAAAAAAACTTAAAAAACAATCAAAATACTAGTTGTACAGCTCTACAGAACTTAATAAAAAGTAAATCAACTTTTAAATCAGTTAACTTTGGCGTCTGAATACAAAATGTTTATCAGTATTACCTACGTAGTTGACTATTAAGGGATGTGCAGCATTTTCAAAATCCCTGTGTGTCCTTAATAAGCATGTTTGGTACACTGAGTTCTGTGGCAAACGTCCTCTCTTGAGCAGGATTTTTTCCCTGTATGATTGTCCGTCTCTGCCTTGACTGAGTCTCACAGAACTCAGATTTCTGGCTGAGTATGCCTGCGTTTTTTCTTTTTCCAGAGACAGATGCTTGTATCATCTTGAAAAGAGAAGAAAACCTGTGTAAAAGTAGATATGTTTTATTTAAGCAGTGGTCTATAACAGTAACTGAAATCGAAACACAACATCGATTTCCCCATAAACATGGCTTCAGTTACTGTAAATTTTTACACTTCGTATTCTAAAAACTCATAAAACTGGTATTCTGCAAAAGAACACATCGAGGACATAGAAGGACCAATTAAAGCTTAAAACAGTCACTGAAACTAGCCACTAGATGAATTTCATAAGGCTATAGTTGCCAGAGATAGTCATTCCTCTGATGAATCTGGGCAAAATAAATTGAGAACCTTCTGGAAAGGAGGCACCATTCTAGATGCCATTGAGAACATTTGTGATTCATGGGAAGATGTCAAAATATCAACATTAACAGGAGTTTGTAAGAAGTTGATTCCGACCCTCAGGGAGGACTTTAAGGGGTTTGAGACTTCAGTGGAGGAAGTAACTGCAGAAGTGGTGGAAACAGCAAGAATTAGCCTCAGGGGTGGAGCCTGAGGATGTGACTGAACCGCTGCCATCTCCCGACAAAACTCCCGACAAAACTCCGATGGATGAGGAGTTGCTTCTCCTGGATGAGCAACATTTCTGGCAATAAAATATTTTTTAATTAAGGTATGTATGTTGGGGTTTTTTAGACATATGCTACTGTACACTTAACAGACTACAATATGGTATTAACATAGCTTTTATATGTACTGAAAAATGAAAAAAACTGTGCGACCCACTTTATTACATTTGTTTTATCGTGGTGGTCTGGAACCGAACCCACAATACCTCAAGAGTATGCCTCAAACCTCCTGTATGTTCTAATCTCTAATCTGCTGCTACTAAATTAAGCTCATGAAGAGCAACAGAATTCCTTGAATACACTTATTATCTCGACACCTCAAATTTAAGACCAAGAGTTACTGAAGTAAAAGAAAATGAGAGGACGGCTCAGGACTAGACCTCAGGACATGATCTTATCTGCTGTAGCTCCCGGCCCTCGGTCTTCACCATTCAGAAAAGATTGTTGTCTGTTACTGTCTTGAGTCTCTGAACAAAGAGATTCTAATTCCTTCTGAAACAATTCCAGGACTGGCTGAAAGTTCTGCCTTGATGTAAAAACTCACTGTTTTATTTCATTTCTGTAAGTCTTCGCATAAAAAGCTTTTCGTATATATAAGACAGTAATTATGTTTTCAAAGCTAAATGATGCCAATTAATTCACTTCATGGAATATGAAAAAGGGTCATACTCAAGTGAGGTTATCATTCAATTCACTAAACATTTTCAGATAATGCAGAATTGTGAATAAACCACATGAGCAGAGCAAAATAAATTCTGGTTTAAAATTCAATTTTTTTGGGGGGGTGCTACTATATAGAAAGGTTCTATATTATATGCTGAGGATACAAAGATGAAAGATTAAAGTCAATGAATGAATCAATGATGCAAATTTTTGAAGAAAATGTTCCTACCAAATAACAGCAAAATAGCTAAGAACGCAATATTTGGAACCAGAATGCCTGAGTTCAAATCATAGCTCTACTAAGGAACTAGCTATGTGACCTAGACCCATGAGTCAGGCTTCTTAACCTTTCTGTAACTTGATTCCCTTATCTGTGTAATGGGAATAGTAAATACTGAGCTCATATTCACAATTATGATTAGAAGTATATTATATTGCATTACCTAAGAACATACCTGGGAAGTGATGGATAGATTATGGAATTTGGTTGGCTGATTACTACATGACCTTGGACTGCTGGTGCAACCTGCTTCTTAACTTCATGGAACTTAACAACCCTCAGGTTTCTCACCGGTAAGACGGGGTCATGATAGGTGCTCCATTTTTTTTTTTTTTTTTTTAAGTATTAAACCGGAATGAAATAAGTTAACGTGTTTTGAAGTACCAAGCATGTAGAAATTACTCTACTGAGTAAAGATTCTCTTCGGTAATCAAGAAAGTTGTTTTTTATGTCATCTTTTAATCTGAGTTTTCTATATAGTAGCCTAACGCAATGTCTGGAACACACACATGCATGCCTTAATAAGTAAATGAATGAATAAAAATGGTGTCTAAGAACAAAACAATTCAGATAACACTTTAAAAAGCAATTAAAACAGAAAAAGAGATAATTACCTACAAAACAGGAAGCTGATGCTTAATCTGACGGGTGCTCGGGGCAAGATCTATTTACTTCAAACCATTCATCTATGCAGCTAGAAAAGAAAACCAGAAAAGTGAAACACTTATGTTTAATTATTTACATCATGACAGCCATACTAAAAATGCTTACTTCTTAACTTTAAGATACTTGTGCAGAAGAAAAATTAAATATTTTAAATGATCAATATTCAGCATATGTAAGTAAAGGATAAAGATGTGTTTAATTACATCTTGGTTATTCTAAGCAGTTAAGGAAATAATTTTTGCATAATTATGCTATAAAGTACTTTAAAATTTAAACAACAATCATTATCAAAAGAGAATCTAAAAAACTATATCACTGTACCAATATTCAAAATGAAATGACAAATCTGCAAAGATATGTGTCTCTTCAAAAGGTATTCATTTATGCAAATATCATCCTGTTCATGCCACCTGTCGATGTAATCAAAACAGCTTTTAAATTTTAATTCTTGACAATACTGCGTATTTTAAAAGACCGTATTTTTAAAGACCATATATACTCATAAGACCATGAGTATTAAATACATACTTTAATTCTATCTCATGCTGCAATATACACATTTATGATGTAGTTCATGATTGTATTAGGAGTTAAATATTAGGGTGCATTTAATTATCCTCATGTCGATCTGCACTGTTCAGTGCAGTAGCTATGTGCAGCTATTTAAATTTAAATTCATTATGATAAAAATAAAAGAAAAATGCAGTTCCTCAGTCACGCTAGCCACATTTCATGTACTCAACAGCCACGCGGCTAGTGGCTACTCTACTAGACGTGAGAGATATAGAACATTTCCGTCACTGCAGAAAGCTCTGTTTCACTGTGATAAATGATAAACTCAAGGCCTTGAAAAGGTTAAGTAACTTGCCCAACAGCTAGGAAGTTACCCAAGCAGGATTCAAACTGTTCACTGTTCTCACTGTTGACACATATCAAGTCTGCGTATGCCACGAAGCGAGAAGGCTTGGGTAAAGTGCTGAAGGGCAAAATTAATATTTATCATTTTCATATCCTGAGAGGATGTGTTGGTAGGCAAAAAAGATGGATGAAATTAAAAGGAAAAAAGGTAAAATGTCAGCTGCATGATATTCTTTCAAATATCTCAAACAATTTCTGTTGCCATTTAAGACTTTTGTCATCTAAATAAACATGCTCGACGTGGCTCATGACACACTGTTTTTCAGCCTGCCCTCTGTACTGCTCACGCAGCTCGAAAGGTCCCCGCATCCCCCAGAACTCCTCTTACTGTACAAGATACTCCAGATGCGTTAACAGTTCACAGTACCTGTGTGATCTAAAATGAGTACTTCTTATTTTATAACCATGTCTTTTGGCTCATTTTGAGCAAGTGACCATTTAAAACTTCAGGTTGTCTATGGCCATGCCATCCTGAATGCACCTGATCCCATCTGATCTCGGAAGCTAAGCAGGGTCGGCCTGGTGAGTACTTGGATGGGATTCCATCTAGGAATACCAGGTGCCATAGGTGTTAAAAATAATAATAATAAATAAAAACTAAAACGCCAGGTTCGTCTCGCATAAATGGCTATCAACCCACATTATTTAAATGTTATAGTCCCTTCTAACTCCAGCAGGAAATCACTATCTTGAATTTGGTGCTTTTCATTCTTAAGCATTTCCTCACTCTGTAGCTATGTATGTATGTGTGTGTGTGTGTGTATATATATATATATATATATATATATATATATATATATATATACACACATATATATATGTATTATTTTGACCTTTTCAATTTTCTAACTACTTTTTCAATTTGTTTGAGATTTGCAATTGCGGGCTCTGGGTTTTACTTTTTCATTGTGTGCAGTACTCTGTTACAAAGCATACTGCAATTTATGTATCCATTCTTTCACTGATGGACGCTTTTAATGATGCTGTAAACGTTCTTATACATGCCGGATAGCCCAGCGTTACCCAGTGTGCCCGCACAGACGCAGTGCTGATCCACAAGCTTTCATTTGGTCCTTAATGAGACGAGGGGGCTTGAGCCAAAACACACATTAATTTTGCCACTAAGCACACTGATTTTCCTTCTTCTCCCATCATTGCAAGACTTTCTCAGTGAAGACAGTATTATGTTAACGTTCTGGGCACCCTCGTGTTGAGTAGCAGTACTATGCTAGAGCTCTAGACCAAGAATTCGCCCAGCACATACACCTCGTGGTGGAATTACTGCTATTACAGAGCTGTATGCCAAGTTCACCAACTTTTATTTGTATTTTTACTGGCCACCTGGGGTTCCTTTGTTCTCAACTGACTGTTAACAATTTTTGCCAAATGTTCTATTTTGATCTGGCTTTTTAAAAATAATGTGTAGGAAGTTACTATCCAGAATTTAAGCTGTGTTATATACTTTTTTGATGAACATTTCTGTCTACAAAATTGTACTTTAAAAGTTAAGAGGGCTTATGGGAAAAATCCAGGGTAAAGGCAGACCAGTGAAATATCACAACCTTGTAACTAGAACAAAGATGTGTTTGTTCCAAATAAACAAAATGCCCCCTGTAAATATAGGATGGTTCTTTTACATGGGTTAAGTTAGCTTGACATAATGAGGATTAAGAAAGGATCGATACTGCTGGGTTATGAAGACAAAAGCCAATGTACAACATTTGAGAACTATGCACTAAGCGAGCACCTGCGAAATAAAGCCCGTGGCCTAAGTGACCCGGCGCCAGCATGTTCAGTGAACGGGCTTTCATCTGCTTTTATTTGATGGAGCAAAACATTAATGTGCTGAGAAATGTTATGTATGAACCAGGAAGGTCCTGTCATTCATTTTATTGTCACCATTCTCCCAATTACCAACTGCAATGAGCCAACTGCATTATATAAAGTTGCTAAAGAAGAGTATTGTTTCAGATACTAACTTTAGCTGTTGTGTATATTGAAAAAAAACTCAGTCTGAGGTCAGGTTTTTTACCTTTTCATAGTATTACAATGCAATAAAATTTTAAACTTTAATATAGTCAAATTTATCAATTTTCCTATAAAGTTTCCATTGGGAGACGTATTTTAGCCCCTCGTCCCCAATTCCTTATCAAGAACATTTCACTATATTCGTTCTAACACTTCGGATTTTCGTTTCCATAGGCAGATGTTTAGCCAATATGGAATTGATTCTTATTTAAAACATAAGATAGAGATTCAATTGTTTTTCTTTATCAATAACCAATCGATCCCAGTATCCTTCATTGAACAGTTCCTCCTTTCTCTACTACACTGTAATACCACCTCTGGCAAGTCACTTTTTTCATTTATTCACATATTTAACAAACACGTGTATTATGTGTCAGTACTTTCTAAAATCTAACTCATTTAAAATCTCTTAACCACTCTACGAGGCTGGTACTTTTGCTTCATTTTACAGATCAAGGGAGAGAAAAACTAAGGGACTTGATCAAGATCATATAGTGAACCCGTGGTGGCTGTGGGATTCAAATCCTGGGAGTCCTGACTCGCAGGAGTCCGTGCTCTCAGTCCCGTGCTAAGCTGTCTGTCGCTCCGCACGCGTGTGCGTGTGTCTGGACTCCACTCTGTCCTCTCCGCTGTCTTCAATTTTTCTAGGTCTCAACTCATTTTGTGTACGTCTGCTTTACTGAATGAGAAGTGTACTGAAATTTCCCATTATTATGATGAATTTGCATTTTTCTTTCTGACAACTCTATAAATATTTTACTTTGAGACTATGTTCTTAGGTACACGAAAATTAGAAATTTATACCCTTTTATCGTCATATCATAGTAATAATATTTTGCTACAAAAGTTTATTTTGTCTGATACTAATTTAGCTTTGTCAGTTTTTAATTAAAATTTGCTTAGTTTTCTATTCCTTTACTTCCATAGTTTTTCTATATCCTTATGTTTAAGTATGCTGCTTGTTAACAGCATATCTCAATCTTTCAATCTGTTTTCCACTGGTTTGTTTGTTCTACTTAGATTTACTGATACTAAATTTACTTTCATCTCTTTATTTTGTACTAATTGCTGTTTTCTCTATGCTTTTCCCCAACCCTATCCCCCCCCCCACTTTTAAATTCAGTTGTACCTTATTCCTTTTATTGGTTTGAAAGGAATGAGGTACAACTTTTTGTGTTTAATTTTCCCAGCGTTGCTCTGAAACTAGGCATAGTTTATGAGAAACCAGACGGGCTTTGGGGTGACACTTCATGGCTGGAGTCTCAACGGTTCCATTTGCCAGGCACGGGACCTAGGAGAGCTTTCCTAGGGCCCTGCAGCTTAGTTCCTCGGCTGTGAAATGAGGCTGTTAACAAGGCTGACGTGAGGCCACCTACGGCAGAAGCCATGCACAGCACCTGGGGCACAGTAAAGCTGAACGAATGGTAGATCTCGGGATGCAGACTGATGGGGGCTTGAATCTTAGTTCTAGCACGGAAGAAAGGACATTATTTTTTAAGAAATAAGAAGAGAAAGTTTTCATGAAGAAGCAAACTTTTCAGCCCTAACTACAATGCTGAACACTTTGAGAAAGATTGTTCACTCTAATACTGAGCCGTTTAACATAAAAATGAACTCACCCTTTATGATATATGCATAGACAAGGCAGCCGTGCTATAGTATCTCCCTGCTGCAGTTCTTCGAGGCATATTGCACATTCCCCAGCATCTTTACTCAGGACATCCTCTGAGGAAAGAGAAAGTGAATTCAGGACGATAAACCTGGAAGAAGTATGTGAATGCTAATTTATAGAATGGTGACTGGCATATTTTATCAGAAATGCAGAAAACTCGGCACTTATATTTGAAATACTATCCATAAATCAGTGAATAATGTCCACCTTCACTTAAAGACAGTACCTCTCATTTCCATTTCATTGAGGCATTACAGTAAGCAAGAACAGTACAGAATCCTCCAGTTTACAAATGACTTTGCTGTAAAACTTTTATCAGTAAGTCAGTTAGTTGTCATTTGGAATTCATTTTCCTTCTCCTACTAATCGATATTAATTTGGTGCTCATGGTAGTTTTAAAAAAAAGTTTAGAGTGCAATGTGGCTGAAAAGACATGAAAATATTATTATGATTGTTAAAGTTCTAAAATAACAAAACTGGATAAATTCAAAAAATCCTGAACATATGACTTTAAAAAAAAATCTGCTTAAGTCAAGAAAACACAAAGGTAGACAGATCAAAGCTACTGAAGGGACTTTGGAAAACATAAGGATTTCAGACGCTGGATGCAGCGAGTCTTCTTCATCCTTTTCCACGAAGGCGATGGGAGCGGCTCCCAGAGGGCCCTGGCAGAGTATTTTGAACAGTCCCAAATGGTCAAATTCTTCGTAAAGTAAAAATTCCTTCCGAGAAAAAAAGATTCTCTCGCTTTATGTTTTATACTGAAATATTAATTTAAATCATTGTGTATTAATGTTACGTTTTAATTTTTAAAAAGATCTTGCCTAAAATAGACTGTTGGCCAGATATCCTTTGTTGACTCTTTTGAAATAAGGAAAAACTGAAACATGCCATTACTCAGGAGTATAGAAAAACTGAAGAGTACACATTCTCAGGAAGTTTACAGAATGGAAGCTAAAGCAGGAACATGCAAGATGAATTTATATCGCAAATAAATTAGTTTTTCAAAATAAAAATCAAATAATCTAAAAAGGAAAATCTATACCAATCTCTACTTAAACACTGAAAGACAGAGCAAGTAAAGAAGTCTCCAAAACTTCAGTATTTGGTAGTCCCACACAGACTGTAAAACCCAGCGAACTCGTGCTATTAACAGTTCTTTGTAGGAAAAATCTTTCTGTAAGAAGTAGCTCCCCTTTGGGCATTATTCATTTTGAGACAGCACAGTAAAAGGAAACAGACGCTACTTGGCCTGTAAAAGAAGAGAAGATCCCAGCGGATGATCCACCTGTGAGGCTGGAAGGGGTAACAGGGCATCTGCCACGGAGGAGGGAAGGCCTAGGCGAGATGATTCGTGCTTTTGGAATCTAGGGAATGTGGCTGAAGAGATTTTAGCAAACTAGCGGGTGGCTCACAAGCTAATACACCACAACAACGACGTAACCAGAGAAAGATTTCTGGACAAGTAAAGCTGGGTAAATAGAAAATGCTGCTTATTAATGTCCTTCCCCAAAGTGTCCTTCCGCCATTTTTCTTTTCTCAGTTCTAGAAGTCTCACCAATTACCCCCATTCCACCCCATGCCCGCCCCAAGCCCTACTTCTTTCTCTTGATGTCCATTTAAAAAAAATTATTCTGGATAGCTTTCCACAGATAAGGAACCAGTTTAATATAAAGCACCTAACTAGTGATAAAGTTAATTGGAATACAGAAACCCACAAAGTGGAGGCCACCCAGTGGCCCTGCCCCATGTCATAAATCCAAACCTAAACCAGCCTGTAGTTGTGCGGAACACCTCACTGTTAAGGAAACCTGACGCCAACCACAATCCTACTCGGCTTTGGCTAGCTCACCTATCCTGAAAAACGAAGTGCTAGCCTTCCAGGGAAACGCCCGACCTAGCCGGCCATGCCCTTCTGTGTTGCCTCTTCTGCTGGTCTAGGAAACCCACTCTTAACCCCAAATCCCTCAGGAAGCACTTGGTGGGCGACCGTACTCCCCCAATCCCTGCACTGGTTTCCCGTGAGTAAAGAACATCAAACTCGTCACTAAGTTGTTTTAGTTTTGTCGTTTGACAGTAAGATGATAGGAGTGAGAACAAAAAGGAAGGGTTCTGAAAGAAACACTCAAAGGTCTTGATAAAGATCTAGAATTCCAAATAACATGGCATATTCTCACCACTCAGCTTTTTTTTCACCACAAAGGTATCCTAACTAACTAACTAACTTCAAAAAAATAAACCATCACTTTTAATCAAGCCTAAGACATAAATGATTATCCGTTAGTTTTAGATACCATCAAGTAAGAAAAAAGTGTCTCTATTAAACTATGATGCAAATCACTTGTAAGACCCATCACATTTTTCAAAGCTGTTAAAGTATGGAAAAGAAGTGTGTCTTAGAATTGATGGACTAGAGTGTCACGTTTCCCACATTTTGGAATATATTAATAATGCATCTAGATTGAAGTCGAAATGAACCATAAGATCTCAATTACCATAAATTACGGAAATGAAATAGACCAGCTTTTAAAAAATGAAAGAAAAAAAGTATTGCCACATTTTTGCCATAAGTCTATGTAATAGATTCTCATCACCAAATGAAAGTAAATAGAAACTACTAAATACAGGCTTCTGAATACACTCTTCACAGAAAATTAACTCTTACAATACTTTCATGTTGACCTATGACTACCAAGTCTCGTTTCTTTATTGCAATAAATTTTTTAAAATCTTTACGTAGGGAAAACTTTAATATCCTAAAAGGCCTTGGTTTTATCCTGTTTATAAGAAAATTTATAATCCAACAAAGATAAATCCAATCTACATATAATTAACAGAATATCTATTTTAAGAGTATAATGTTATGCTTTGTAGCTACTAAGTTTGATTTAGAAAACCATTCTAAAGTCAGTCATTTTAATCATAAGCTCCCTAAACCCCCGTAAGGAATAATAATCAAATTGTATTTTTTATGTTCTATATACAAGAACATCCCAAACACATTAATTTCAATACAGAAGCAGCCCAAGACCAACTGTTCAGCTTCTAGTGAATGATTTCTGCTCAGAAAAGTAGAAGCTAATGTTAACCTATAGCCACTGTTCAAATGCATTATGATAAGCAACTCTGAGATAAAGGACAGTTCACTCACTGCAAAACCTCATGGTTACTGCTTCAAATAGCAAATGCTTAATTTTCAAATTTGAAAGTGTTATTTCTAAGAGAATCTGTCCTTGTATGTTTGAAACATTTTTCATTTTTGAAAATTCACTATGCAATGTGATTAATTGTTGCCTACCTGGGGTTTGCTAGAGTATTCACCTCTCCCACTCATTATGACACTGTCTTTTCATTCAAAGTTTTGAGCTTAGAAATGTGGTACATTCAGAATTAAACAGAACCTGGAAGTACCACTAAATTCAGGACCCTGAAGCATCTTCAAGACATCTAAGAAAAGACTATTAAAAATCTTTAGTTGATCCACTGAAAACATTCATGAAGATACTACCTATTGGTGATAAGGAGTCAATGCTTTAGGACCTGCATAAATTGCGAGCGGACTACTAACTAGCCGAAACTGGTACTAGGGAAGCAGAAAAGGGGACACTAACAGAATTAACTACCACAGCTGGCTAGTTTGGATTCCCCCTCGCCACTCATCAAATGGGAGAGACACTCAAGACTGTGAACAGGAAACTAAATTGTGTTGCTTTTTTAAAAGTGTTGTTGATAAACTAACAAAGTATCTGGAGGAGTAAAAGTTAAATCAGTGTATTGCTTATCAGTCTAATTCTTTGTTTTATTCACATGATTTATACAGTAATTTAAATATGCTGATACAGGAAAAGAATAATAAACCTGGAAGACAGCAATGCTTTTTAACCAGAGGTGGGTGCCAGACTCACCTTGGGTATGCATTCTGCCTCAACACAGGAAAAAAATTACGGATACCTGGGCCCCATCTGAAATACACACTTGCCTCAGAAATACAACGGCTATCATGGGAACAGCATACTGAAGTAGAAAGCATGTAAGATTTAAAGTTGAAAACGAAATATGAATTTCCATTCTCACTGTTAGCTATACAACCCCAAAATGTTGGTCAACCTCGAGTTTCCTTTTACTCTTCTTTAATATTAGTATATTAAAGGCACTCAAAATATTATGGAGATGAAATTTTAAAGAATTATGTGAAAAATTTTATGTTACAAGAACACTACACAAAATATCAGTTTTTATCATTATTATCAGAAAGTACTTTATAGACTTCTCCAAAAACAAAGTTGGTCACTTTTCTATTTCTTTTTCTCCCCATTCTGGTATTCTAGTTGTTTCAACTTCACACAGCATCATAAATAATCCCCTGGCCACCAGAAACTTCCACAAATACTCCTGAACTGCCCATTTCCAGAGAGACATGTTGTAATTGCCAGGTTGGGAAAACTCCATGCAAATGACACTAATTAATTTTTAAATGTTTTGACTTCATTCTATATTTAAAAGTATTACAAATGTCCACTTTGTTACATGCTTTTAGATGTATTTACATCTTTTATTTTCATGAGGTAACTAATGTTACCTCCACTTTGTAAGTAAGGAAACTAAGGATCAAAGAAGTTAAGAACTTACCAGAAGTTATAAACCATAAAGTCCTGTGATCAGGATTCAAATTTAGGCTAAGTCTCTTGACCTTTTTACTACTCCATAAAGTTTGCTACAAGAAATAATTTCATTTTAAAAAAGTGTAAATATTGAAGCAAATGAACTGGTTTAGGCGAATTCAAGTTTGAAATACTCAGGATAGAAATGGCTACCACATTTAGAGGAAATAGCTCAAGACTTGTTATATACTTAATCTTCTGGAGTTATTAAACTGCTATAGAAACTGGTGTCAGAAATGAATTTACACTTTATTGCTTACTTCCTTTTATTGGACAGGACAACAGTCCTGTCCCCCAGAACTTTCTATGATGACAGAAACAGTCTCTTATCTGTGCTGTCCAAAATGGTAGCTAATATATACTTGTAGCCTGAAACAAGCACTTGAAATGTGGCTAGTACAACTGAGGAACTAAATTTTAAATTTTGTTTAATTTCAGTAAAATATGAAAACTTAAAATATATAGTAGAGAAGGAATTTACATTTATGAACTAATTAAAAACTCCTGTAAATTGATTCTACTTATAGCCTCAAGCTCTTAATTTGCATTGCCCAAAGAAATTATTTAAAATCCAAGCAGCCAAATATGCAAAATTAAAATATTTAGCAAGTCCAAGCACATATCCATTACAGTTAGTGCAGATCAAGACAACATGAAAAAAAGCAGACAGCCAAAATCCTTTTGGGAGGGGGAAAAAAAACAACAACAAAAAAACAAATTTGTTAGAGGCAGCCAAGAAAACTCCATGCGAAAATTTCATAATCATTACAACTCTATTTTCAGATCAGGCATCCATACAGGTATATGATCTTTTCAGCGAAATACAATGCCAAGCACTATTATGGATCAGGCATTTTACCTGAAGACTTATTTTTTGTTCTTGAACCCTCAATGATAGCAGTAGAAAACAAAAGCAGCTGAAATGTGAAATAATCCCTAGAAAAATCAAGAATTAAAAAAATTCACAACATTAGTAAGAAGCAATTACTCAAAGAATGGAAAACTGGGGCTTGCAAGGTTTATTAATAAGTACCTTCAAACAGAAAGTTATCTCCAATGGACTTACAGAAGTTAACATTAATATTCTAGATTCTAGACCATGAGCTGTTACTGTACTCAAATATATTAAGGAGAATTAGAAATGACATTTAATAAAGGGAAATTGCCATTTTTACTGTAAAACAGATATACCAATAAAAACATGGGATCACCTTTATGAAACTGTCTAAAACTCTAAGTTTCTAGTCAGTGTCAACCTTTACCTTTTTTAGAAAGTTATTCTGGTCTGACCAGAAATGACTGGCTTCCTCGGCCCAAATGCCATGGGTTATCACATCAGTGCTTTCTTTAAATATAACTGAGAATTGACTAAACACATATTCGCTTTTCATTGGCATTGTCAGAAACTTTCTGAGACTCATTCTTCAAAAGGAGACAGAACTTGTGACTATTCTAATGACTTTTAAGGAAAAATCTGTACCCTTGGGAATACTTTTAGAAAGTGGCATTTGGTGCCTTCTACAAGAAAATGTAACCATTTTACTTTTAAAATGGAACCCAAACTATAAACTCTAAAAGGTAAAATATACAAAAGGAATATACTAAATCAATACTTAGAAATTTCATTTTCTTGGGTCTTTCTGCTCCTAACTTGCCTAAAAAAGGTAGCTCAGGAGTAAGTATTTATAGAATTAGGTACCTAATAAGCTGTGAAAAGTCATACAAATCACCTAAGAAATTATTACGCAACCAAACTGTTCCCTAATCTTCAAATCAAGAATACCTTTCTATGTCCTCTCCCTATCACAAATCAACGACAAACCAAAATTTAAAATCAATTATATACACTGATTTGCCAAACCCTAAACAAGTGTTTCCCTGTAGGAGTTGTCCACATTAAAAAGCAAATACATATATATATTGAAACTGCTTAATGAATTAAAAAAAGTAAAATATACTTTGAAGTAAACTTAAGTTTCAGGTTTATTTTTGTTTTGAATTACTGCAGAAAGAAAACACCAGTGCTTAAAAAAAAAAAAAAAGAAAGAAAGAAAAGAAAGCTGAGCATAGGCTCCTAATAGCAATAAAAAAAAAAAAAAGCCAAGAAATCCGAATATAATGTAGGAAAAACAAGTGTTACTTATAGACAGTTCTAGGTTCAAATTCCAATTCTTTAGCTTGTTTAGGAATGTAATGGGGATGACAATACCTACCTCATTCGCTGTGGTAAGAAATAAGACATACCTGTTATGTGCCTAGCACCAAACCTCGCAAGGAGCAGGTATGTTCTGCAGACTAGCTATGTGATCTCTGGCAAGAAAGGACTCTTCCTCTGAGTTTTCTCCAATCTAAAGAAATGATGAAACCTGCTCCACCTGTCTCTTAAGCTTGCTGTGAAGATGTAATGAGGTAATTTGAACGCGAGGCAGCCTCATGGAAAAAGAACAGGCCTGAACTTTCAACAATATATGAAGAACCTCTTTTGAGTCTCCTTTTAAAAAAATAATTACAGGTCATACATAATACCTGTATTTCACACAGTCTTTAATATTGATGATTAAAAATAAAAGAGCTGGACATGGTTCCATAGTGTAGCAGTTAGCACATGTCTGCTTTACAAGCAGAAGGTCCTGGGTTCACGCCCCAGTGGAGCCACAGCCCATGGTCCAACGGCCATGCCACTCTGAACAAGCCCAACAATCTGATCTTGGAAGCTAAGCAGGGTTGGGCCTGGTTAGTTCTTGGATGGGAGACCACCTAGGAAGACCAGGTGCTGTAGGCATAAATAATAATAAATAATAAAAAAGTAAAACAGCTAATGAATGTGAAAATACTTAAAAAGCTCTAAGTAAATGTTAGCTAAATAAAAACAAAATTTTACTACAGTATTATTGAAGTAAATGAAAATGTCAACTCAAATGGTATTACAGCATGCAACAATACATATTATGTTATGTCAGAACTATCAGATTTATGAACTAGGAGTCTATCAATCATTTTGTTAGAATGAATCTGGGAAAGAATATTACAATGTGTGTCTACTGCTTTTGCTGATTAAGGCTAACATGTAATGAATGCGTCTTTCCCTTCTGCTTCTTAAAGATCTGCAAGAAAATTAGCAGGCTGACAACAGCGTACAAGGGTCACGAACTCAAATGCCTCAGGGTGATAGCCAGAAAACATTCAAGAAGTAGCTCCTCTTTAAAAAAAAAAAAAAGAAAGAAGAAAAAAGAACAGCACAGTTGTGACAATAAATGCCAAGTGAAGTTGGCCGGGTTTTAGGGATTAATAAGTAACCATGACAAACTGTCCTATCTAAAGCGGCATTATAAAGCAGCTGCAAAATTAGGATTATAGGTGAAATTTCTCATCTTCAAAATACTGACGTGAAAATCATTTTTGATACTGTGTAAGCAAAACAAAACAAAAAATATCTGCGAGCCAGATGTAGCCAATACTTTGTAACCTCTGTATTAATAAAAGTGTAAATTTTATGAGGGCAGGGAACCCAGGTTTTGCTTACTCCAGCGAGTAGCATAGTGTTTTACAGATAGTAAGTGCTCCATAAATATTTTTGAAGCGGTAATGAAACAAAAGATTTCAGGAGAGCAGAGAAAATGCCAAACAGCAAATAACAGCCAATGGACAGAGAAAACGCCCCATAGCCATGGGGTGGCTGCATCAGTGACTTGGGCACTTTGCAGTCTGGTGACTCAGCTGAGCTCAGACCTATTTTTTTTTTTTTTAAGTGTGTTAACTTCTCTATCCAAGAGATTCATATTAACCAAACAACTAGAAAGCACTGAGCATATGCCAAATATGCCAACAAATTCTTATAAGATGATTTGAATGTATGGCTAAAATATTACAAGTATGTGTGCACAATAAAGATATTTAAAATGTCCATTCCTGAGATAATAAAGCAAAGTATGAAATTCAAATGCAGCTGGAAAAAGCAAGCTGAGACCCAGTAGCTCTGACATTGACAGTCATGTAACATTAATTCACGAGAGCTCTTTCTTGATTCCATTTACTCAGCTACTAAATTACTAAAATAACTAATTGCTGGATCCTGGAGGATCTAATCTAGATTCATCTGAAAGCTCATGTAATAAAACCACATGAAAATCAAGAAAATGCAAGTGTGATTTTTTTTTGTTTTACTTGTTCTAAAGATAAGGAAAGAGGTTTCTTTCTTTTCAATGAACCTGCTCAAAGCCTGCTAATCCTTAGTTCTCCCAGGGAGCCAGCAGTACTGAATGAATCCCACTTGGGACAAGGGAAGAAGGGTGCTCTGACCCTGACAGCACCAGAAAGAGGCTACCACGTTGGGCTGGGGCTAGAACTCTCCGTGCACCCAGGAACCAAGAAACTTCTTTCCTTACACCTTCACACCAAAAAGCCTTGGTATTTGCCAAGCTGATGACCACCGAACTCAAGAGAACATCGAGCATCCTATCATCTACTATTTGAGAAAGAAATAGCAGTACGATCTACATGTGTGCTGAGAAAGTCTACGACTGCTACAATTATGTAACAGAGCAAGGTCATACGTTATGTAAGCAAACACGGCAATGTGAATGAAGGTGAACCAAACTGAAAAATCGAAATAGACATCTACGATAATGTCACAATGAATGGGAGGGAAGGGAAGAGATGAGGGAGGGATGACTACAAGTAAAAGTTCCTAGAAACAAAACACATAATTTTTAAATGAAATATTTCGGAGAAACAAAAGGTCATTGCAGCATACTAACTTAGTAACCTGGAATAAATATCATGTAAGTAATTGCAAAAAAAATCCCCCCAAAACCATAAATGAAAATGTTAAGACACAGAGGACAAGTCCAGGAGCAATAATATTAAAACTGTAGCAGTCACAGGAGAAAAGAGAACTGAGAAATTATAATCAAAGAAATATACTGGAAGAAAATAATCCCTAAACTGACTAAAGACTTGAGTTTTTACTGAAAAGGTTCGTGAAATCTCAAGTAGAATCAGATGAGTGCAGGGTAGGAAAACACTTAAATAGATGCACCCTGGGTTAAAAATAAAATTTCCAACCTTCAAAAATAGAAATCAACCTGTAAGCTTCCAAATGAAAGAACAAGTAATTTAAAATATGAAAATGAGACCCAGTCAGACTTCTCATCTATAATACTGAAAGTTAGAAAGTACAATTATTTTACAGACTTAAAGGGGAAAAAATAACTGAAATAATCTATATTCAGCTAATACTCACATGTAAAGGCAAACAAAAGCATTTGGGCATCATTTAAGTATACCATCCATGAAAGGCTTTCTAAGGAAATTATTCATGGAAATGCCTCGAATGAAATTTAAAATGAGCACAAAAAAATCTCCACATACAAAAAGATAAATGAAAAGTATAAGAAACAGCAGTGAGCAATGATACATGTATAACAGAAGTTTAAATTTACGTAGATAATACTGTGATGGAAACTGTAACATAACTATGGGTTTCTTGAAACAAAAGAAACATCCTGCCAATGCAAACTGAACAATGTAGAATGGGAAGTCTATAAATTACTTCATAATCTCCAAGATTTGGAGATAGAGGAAAGGGGCGTGGGGAGAGGAAAATGAACAACATATTAGGGGAAAGAGCATAAAGAAAACCTCTAATTTTGATAGAAAAAAACAGAAATACATTTAAGGATGTATGTTAATGTAAAGTAACCAACAGCAGAATAAAAAGATGCATAGTAAACGCTGTCAATTAATTTGGAGGAAAGGGAAAGTATATATTTTTCTCTTATATTCATGATTACAAAACTCAGTGATGTATTTGGCTATTAAGAAAACATGAATAAATTCCAAAAGCACAGATATTAAGAGCAGTATTTTCTAATATCAAGATCAAAAGGACTTCTCATTACACATAACTTGTACTCCTAAAAAATTTATCTTCAATACTGAGGCTTATTTTTTTCTGGTTAAACTCTGAATCAGAAATTAAAAATTGAAATGAGAAATTATCTGGAAACTAACAAAAAGAACAATTCATATTAAAACCTCGGATACAACTAAAAAAGGCTTTCAGAAATATTTCTATTTCTGAAATACTTTTACTATATTTTAAAATTGTAAAACTGAAAATACACTAAGTAGCTTAATTTAACTTAGTAATAATAAATTAGTAGTTTTATTTACAACTCTAAAGTAGCTTCTTTGAAATGATCTATTAATACATGCCCTTTTAACTAGCCTAACCAAGGTACAAAAGTATAAAAGCAAAAATATACAATATTGGAATAAAAAAAAGCAATAAACCAAAGATATTAAAATGATTAAAATAGTTTTAAGAAAATATTACATGCAATGTTATGACAATTAGGAAATTTAGAGGGAAAAGATTATTTTCTGGCAAAATACAAATTTGCAAAATTGACTCAGGAAGTAGAAGAACTAATAATCACAGAAGTCAGAAAGACTATCGAAGATTTACCTTCAAAAGGGCAGATGGTTTTGACGCAGGACAGGGCAATAAATGGAAAATCTCAAAACAACAATGATGAACAAAAGAAAGTGCACATCTTCCTTAGAGATGTATTCTTTATTAAAAGGTAAAACATGTAGAGTCCAGTTGAGTCTTACATTAATGAATAATAAGCTATTCACTCAGATGTACTCTCTATATAATAAACATAATATATCTGAAATTAGGGAAACTTCATAACAGAGGCCCTCACTATGAGAATTCTACAATATAAAACCTAACAATATGAACTCATTTTTTTCCCCTCGAAAACCTGGGGAAGAGAAAATTATAGTCTTTTGTTGCTGAGGCTCATAAGAGTAGCTATCATCACTCTAAATCCCTTTCAGCTACTATTATAATGTTGATAATAAACTAAGATTATGTATTTCAAAATATACATGTGCCACAGACAATATGTTTTAGTGTGTCCTAGGGCTATTTAAAAATCAGAGAACATATATAGCGCATTAGAAAATTTTAGAAGGAAATTCTTTTACATCACAACAAATAGGAACGTTAACATTTCAAAAAAAATTTGAAGAAATGAACGGTTTGCCTCTTACGATTAAGTCTCCAGGTTAAACTTTTACTCTTCTGTATGATTTATTGATTGACTGATGCAACTCAGATACATTTATTTTATACTTTGGGTTGTAACCCAATACCATGCTACATTAATTTTGTTGCTCAAATTGTTCACTGTGAGAGCTCTTTCGGGTTGACTCCCTGTCCCTCTGGCACACCCTCATCTTCTCGGTTTCCGAGTACCTTCTTGCTTTTAGACCAAACAGGATCTCCAGGCTCTTCTTTACTATCTCTGCTCCAGCCCTAAAATCTGCCATTTCTCCAAGGAATCCTGGTTTTTTCTAACAGAGAATGGTATTTAGAAACCAAGATCCGAGTGTCAAAGATTTTTTGGTTATAAATAGGTATCTCATACTAAAAAAGCATTAGAAGTAAAGATCTAGGAATTGAGGTGAATGCTAAGGAGTACAGTTTAAAGGAATTAAGATAAAAGGCGGTGTTGAGGGGTACAGAATCCTGAAGATCCCAAAATCAGTCTAGCAGTAAAGGTGAAAAGTCGGGCAAATCATAAAGACTATAAATATTTAATGGCAAAGGAGTGGGACTGTCTAGAATGTTTATCACTTTTAATATTATATTACCTTAATACAATGTTTAAATGTTAAGAGTTAAATACAAATCCCCCAAGGGCAGGGCCATTGTGTTAATACCGCTTGCCCTAAAACCAAACCACTCGGTGGCTGGGAAGATACTTCCCAGTGCCATCTCAGAGGCAAATTCAGGGCAGCGTTTTGAATTAGCAGGGCCAAAGTGACTTAAATGGGGGAGAAAAAGCATTTTTTAAAAAGGTTACGTGAGTAATAAATGGTCATTGAAAAAATATCCACGAACCACTTCTTTAACAGTCCTCTCTAAAATCTTTCCTGAACTCAATAATACTCAATGACCCTCAGCAAAAAAATCCCTACTCCTCTCTTTAGGAAAAATCCTTTTTAAAAAAATCACATTTTGTCATTTTCACACTCACAAAGATCAACATCCTTGGCATATTGTTTAGAGCAGCTAGGTGCTCTCTTATACTCTCTTTACCCCCAAATGGAGTCACTCCAGTCAACCCTCAAGTCACCTCTGACCCTCCCCCCCCACTTCCAGCTATCACTAAACCCAGTTCACCCTTTAGAACCCCTCGGTGTGACTGACAGCTGTCTTTCGTCTCCTGTGGTCACACATCCTACGGCCACTTCCCACCACTTTCCGCAGAAAGTACCATACTATTCTCCAAATTAGTCTTTAAAGAAATTTTTTCCCTTACAAACATTTTGCATATAAATGCAAGATTAATCTTCTAAGTTCCACATTATAAAAGCCCTAATTTAGCTTTTTACCTTCAATTCTTTTTTTTCATTCTCCCTTGCCCCAAACTATACCTGCTTAATTGTTATTTCTAAACACACCCTCTATTTCTCTCCAAATCTTATTAATCCTTTCAACATCAAGATTAAATGTCTAAAAAGAATAATTTATCTTTTACCATACATATACATATAAAATATCTTGTGAAAGGGCAAAACTGTTGACAGGCGTGGGCTGAGTCCTGGCTTTGCTCTTACAAAGAGGAAACATAAACATAAGGTAAATTTGGAAATGTATGTGGTTAATATGTCTTAGAATTTCTTTAAAATGAGAGTTTGTTAATACCATATCTTAGCTAAAGTAAGAACAAGGTGGGGGGAGGGGAATTCTTTTCCCTTTGATGAAAGTAATATTAGTTCACCTGGTTTTTTGCACTCCAAAAGTCTTTATAAAGTCTCTTTTATTTCCTCTTCTGATTTCTTAAAACCAAGAAAGCTTACTTTGAATGTTGGAATGAAAAAAATTATTATTGAAAGCGATACAAAGAACACAAAAGTCAAGGTTTATGTAAAGATCCATGAAATAAAACAAATTAAGAATCAGTAAATTTTTAAAAAGTCATCTTTCTCAAATTTTATTAATGCAATAAGAAATGAAATCTGAAACTACTTCATGCTTTTGAGATCTATCAGAATTTCCTTCTCAATGAACTCTGTATTTTTAATCTAATTTCTATTCTATGTATCTTCTTTTTTAATAAGCCATAGGAAAAAATGTACCTCAAGATAAACACTTATCTATGTATAGTCAGCTTTCTACATTTCTATTTCTATACAGAAAATAAAAGGATCTATGCTTCGATAAAGGTTAAGCAATCTGTCTATCATCAAATTTAGACTTCAGATTTCAGCTGTGTAGGTAAGTTACCATGTTACTTAGAAAAAGTAGGAAAATATTTTTTCCTAAGCTGTGGCTTTTAATTGTCACATCATGTGAGAGCAGGCTGTTTTCTAATTATCCTCCACCTCCCATTTCTCCATTTATTATAGAAACTATTATTGCCATATAAGACTTTTAAACATCTAATATGGAATTAACAATGCTCTTTTAAAATATTAAAAAATTTTAGATTTGTGAGCATGTTAAATATGGCACCTACTACATGTTTACCAAAGTCGAAGGTAATATTTCTTAGTAATAACTATAGATCATGTTACTTAGCATTCACCACCTACAAAAAACACGATTTCCCATTTGATTCTCACAATAACTTTGTGAAAGATAGGCGCTATTTCTAGTCCTAAGTTTACAAGAGGGAAAACCAAGACCAAGATAACACAGTCATTAAGTTAAAGGATAGAGATCTGAAACAAAGCTGAATTCTAAGTTTGTATTTTGTACAAAGTGTTGTTCTTTACAACATTTTAAATGCAAAATGGTGCTTTTGAGCAACTATATGTTATCAGAAGGGCAGTAAAATTGACCTTGATGCAATATAAAACAGGTATACAATTCTGGTCACTGGGTAAGACTATAACTAAGGTGAAGTGTCTTGAACGACCATTTCTGATCCATTACCTTATTCAAAATTCTGCTTAGTGGGGTTGGCAACATTTTTTTAATCTCAGTTATAATGCCCATTCAGAAAACATACCGAATTCAGAAAGATTAAAATGGGGTAGGGGGGTCTTAAAACCAAGAAAATGTAGTATGCAAGGCAGAAAGCAAGTATATAATGTAAAATGAAAACCACAACCGGCTGAAAAGCCAGACAGTATCTAGAGGGAGAAATATGCTCCTTCCGCGATCGCACCGCCTGGGAAGTGGGGTTGTGAGAAGGTGCATGTGCGCCGGGAAGGCGAGGCTGACCGCCTGCTGAGTCTCCCTGCAGCACTGGTGCGCGGGGCCGGGCGCGGGGCCAGGCGCGGGGCCAGGCGCAGGCGCGTTCCCCTGCAGGCAGCACGCAGGGGTCCGTCCTCCGCACCTTCACACAGGTTCCCTTCCAACTGACTCAGCGTGTCTTCAAACACGTTAACTTGAACAGAGTTTAAGAGTCACATCTTACTCCGACCATAGAATTAGTTACTTCTTTCTGATGATTTTGAAAAGGCTCAGCTTTGATCCACTGTATGAACTTATAATGGACTCTCAGAAGAAAAATTATTTCAAGTTATACCTCCTCCAGATACATATGGACACAGTACCAACTACTAATAAAACGAAGATTTCTTAAATACAAATCTTACTGCCCTTAATCACAAAAGTCTAAAATAAAAACTGAACTGTATGTGATATGAAACATGCTATACATAATCCAGTGAAGTTTAAAGACCGAAATCATCAAGACTAAAAATTTGCTAACCATTATTTTATTTCATTTTTTGGTTTGTTCTCAATATTCAGAAGATGAGGAACAAGAAAATGAAGAAAGACACTATGCTCATAACATTTATATTAGGTTCACAGACTATACAATGAATTACTAGGTTCATAAACTAAAGAATGAAGTATATGAAAGAGGGAAAAATACTTGAAAAAGGCAGACCCTGACTTAAGCGCAATCTATACAGACGAACACTCATTGTGGCATCTGAAGTTTTCCTTCCTGCCAATGTACCACTTGCAATAGATGACCACTCACAGCATCCTGAATCATCCCCCACCACTTCCTTGAGCTGCCTACCTGAACCTCTGCAGAGCCGGCTGCCTAATCCCCGAGAGCTTCCACCTAACCAGATAATTTTTTTCTTCAGTTTTAGGACTTGGCTATTTGGATATATTATAGAATTTTTAAAAAGAAAGAAAACAAAGAGAAGGAAGGAAGGAAGCTGTTGTGAGCTAGTGTGGACAACAAACCAACATTTAAAATATCACCTCTGTGAGTATGAATTTGAAACTCCAAAAGTTTGACTATAAGTATATTCAGACTGCAAAACAAGTCGAACAATTCTCCTTGCGAAATGTAAATGTTTACAGTTCAATTAATATACATTTAATAAATAAAATTCAAAATTTCAGATCTAGCTACTTTAGATAAGGCTGAAAAAGGTATAAATAAATAAGCATTCTGCTGAATAAGAATTCTCTTGTTTGAGTTTTTTAAAAAAAGACAATAGCTCCAAAATGGAGTCACTTGTGTCAAGTCAGCAAACTAAGGCTTGATACCTAAGCTAACTGGAGTTCCAGACTCTTCTGAGATTGTAACCTTTAACCAGTTAATCTGGTTAACTCTAGCGAGGTCATCCTTGGTAGATCCCTCCCTTCCCCTAAAGAAGGTTACAGAGCCTGACACCCAGGCTCTGTGATGAGACTTCCTTACCCAGCCCCCACCTTCTGCCTAGAAAGCCTTCCATTTCGCTATTTGCCAGATGAGACGGTGTCCGATTCACAATTCCTTGAAAAAAGCCACTTAGATCCTCAAATTTATTCAGCTGAACTTTTTAAAAATCATATTATTAATACGCTTTTGAGGCCTGATCTCTCTGATGCATATCTTCTATGGAATAAACATCTAGGAATTCAAATATGAAGTTGTGAGGAGTCCAGGTGAAAAAAAATATTATGTTTCAAATATTGCCTGACTGGGTGTTCAAGAGGGGAATTTTCACACACACTCATCACCTGTGATAGGTGAGATCTGGGGCT
This sequence comes from Rousettus aegyptiacus, assembly GCF_014176215.1. NCBI lineage: Eukaryota > Metazoa > Chordata > Mammalia > Chiroptera > Pteropodidae > Rousettus > Rousettus aegyptiacus. The sequence continues at coordinate 37,387,566 of NW_023416288.1, read as the reverse complement.
GAGGGCTAGAAGAATACGCTACCCCCAAATATGCCTCTTTGGTATAAGGATTGTTTTAAGACTGAGAAAGAGCAGACACATGAGAAGCTCTGAAAACAGAGTTCGAGTTACCCTTCCGTAAGCGAAACTAACATTTATAAGGGAAATCTCCATTTGTGAGGTGTCTCTCACTCTCCGTACCAGGAAGAAAAGGATGACTTCAGATCACAAGTGAGTATTGCGAGAGAATCCAACTCAGTGGGGAAGGCACCAACTTAAATCAGCACAACAAACCCTTGTTTACTCCGACGTCCCTGGTAACCTCCCAAACTGGCCTCCCCACCCTCATTTTATTCCTCTTTAGTTGAAGATGATATTTAAGCCCACATTCTGAACCACCTCAGAGAGTTGCTCATTTTTCCCGAGCACCTACCATGTACACAGCAGGCACGCACGTTAATAAACTATTGCTTGTTTTTCTCTTGTTAATCTGTCTTTTGTTGCAGGGGTCTCAGCCCAGAACTCAAAAGGGCAGAGGGATTTTTTTCCTCCCTTACAAGGGCTCCACCTTCAAAACAGGGTGCCGTCAGAATTCCCACGCGCATGTGTGGGGAAGCGCATGGCCAGCACGCCACCTCTCTGACCTCAACTGGGCAGTCAAAGCTCCTCCCCCTTCATCTAGTTGGCCACTGCCAAGTGTTCAAACTTTAAAAACCATAAATTATTTTTATGCAGAAACTGTTTTTCGCTTCTTGAGTTTATAGAGAGCTATATAGAGAGCTAATATATATTTAGCAAATTAAAGATTTCAGATCTACCTACCTTAAAGTAGGCAGCCATTCTTAAGGATGGCTGCAACTTTCTTTACTTTTTGCATTGAGTTTACTAACATCTAAATTGGAATACTGTTAAGTATTTTAAATCTAAATTCTTGGTTTATAGTACCCCCAAGCAGAAGGTTATATACTGGATCTTTAAGATACCAAGTAGATGATCTAGTAGAAAATTTGAATGACTTGAGCACATTAAATAAGGAAATTAAAAAGTGCTGAACATCAACATACAAAGAGACTATTTTAGATATATTACACAAAAAGTAAATGTACAGAATACAACATTGTATTCCTGTATTCAGCATATTTAGTATGCTAATATATGGCCAAAGGAAATACATTTGTATTTTTGAAATTCAAGGCCAGAGTATTAAGATTTAAAGATACCTGTGTAAACATAATAATTATGAAGGGTAATGATAAGATAATGCAGTCATTATAAGAAATAAGCCCAATCACTTTTACCTCAAATTTTGAAACTTAAGTAACTAAATTTCAATTAGATTATGCAAAGTAGCCAAATCAATTCATAATGCAAATAGGTTTGGATATAATCAACAGTTACACTTACTAAAAGCTACTTTTCCTTATTCACTGGAAAATGGGAAAAAGTGTTCTACTTCACCACTATAACAGTGTAGCTGAAGTACCACCTTACAAGACAGGGAGAGATTCCTAAATCGATTTGCGAAAAAGCTGCTCAAAGCAACATGTTCATTTCAATGCTAAATTCTACCCCTCCCAACTTTTTCTTTAACCTGGAGAGAAAACTCGGACTGTGAACTAGGTGCTGTGCTGCCTAACCTTTGGGTGATCCTGGGTTGTAGCACCCATCTCTGCTCTATTCGTTGTTATATCCCACATTCCTAACACTATACTTCATATTTGAAAGGTACTCAAAGACACTGGTTGAATGAAATCAATCTTTCAATTAATTGGCTTCATGGTACTCTTCCTACTTATTCTATTCCAAACCAAATTTTATACTAGAAAAATCTAAAATTTCTTATAGGATTTTGAAGTTTGTCTATTTGAAATTCTGAAAAAAATCTTTTTTTCCTTTATTTTATTCCATCTATTTAAAGTCAGGAAAGAACTATTTGATTTTTTTTTTTCAAGTTTATTTCAAAATGTACAAAAACTACACTGAAAACCTCTCCGAAGGTTTTGAATATCAAGAGTGTGGACAGTGGACAGGAAACGGCATGGCCAAATCACCAGACCGAACTGAAATACTAGTCGCCTCCGGGGTTCACAGATGGTCTTTCCTTGCCTTTCAATTTTACCTGATACATGAAATGTAAAAAACCTAAGGTAATCTTAATTTAAAATATTATTTTAAAGCACCGGACTTACCATTATAGGTTATTCTTGGCTTTGTTAAACACATCACAAGATGCAAATCCATTTCATCTGAGGGTACAAATTTTGAGCATACAGGGCACTTAAATCCTAAAAAGCAAAAGAAAACCAGGTTACTTAACTATTTGAATATTCATCTATGTTTTTTAAAAATGTATGAAGACAAAAAGCATTCCAAACTTCAATAACACACTTAAAATAACATACCACTTATGTAGAACTTAAAGCTCTTATAAAGGAGCTTGTGACTATAATATCCAACTTAAATCAGTTTACGAAGATCATCCCATTTCAAATAAACCAAGTTCAAATGAGGCGAATTTGGTTCACTACAAAACTCCTATAGCGTTTTTGGTGTATGCATCATTCTCCTTTCTAATTTTTTCATATTAACCTGAACTTTTGATTTCATTATAATAGCTTTGTATTCTGGCCATCCTTGTGGAAATTACATTCCCTAGCTTCATATGCTACAACTTGAATCACAGGCTGTATAGCTGTATAGATAGTACCTTAGAAACTATTCTACTACACTGATCTTTCAAAATTTTTCCTCATGAAGAAAGTGAGGCCTTTCAGAACAACAAACTCAGGTCTAGCATCTAAGACTCCTGACTTTAGGTACAGTGGTCCTTCTGTCACACCACGCTACCACCAAAGTCACAATGCAAATAGAAAACAGCATCAAATAGGGAAAATGTCTCAAATTCTGACACTTCTGTATTACCTACTTTCCTACAATATTCATTCAATCTGCACCACCAAGTGTTTGCCTAGAGTACTCTGTTAAACAAAAGTAAACTGGTACACTGAGGGAGAGAGTTTGTTACGCATTCAGCTCCAACCTGCTGCCTTATTTGCCGAGGGGAACTGTCCGACCCACAGCCCCCTGCCATTTCCCTGCTCCCTTCCGGTTCCCTTCTGGGACATTTCCAAGCTGCCCGAGCAGTGCTGACATGATCCAAAAAAGCCAGTTTATAGTTTGGCTAGAAACGACAGAAATGACACAAAAAGATGGTCTGAGCCGATCCAATTTTGTTAGAAATGTGACTAAAAAACAGCCGTCAAAAGCTGAAGCAGGAAGGTCACGTGGGGGTAAGAGAGAGCCTGGCGTGTCCATCCAGGCTCATTAGTAAGGTGAACTTACAGGAGAACAGAAACTATTGGCAAACGGAAAAATGGTTCACATGGAGATCCTGGAGCAGATGTGCAGCGGAGCCAAAGTGCCCTGAGAGACAACAGGTAGCAAGAAGGGTGGTGAAAGGAACCAGCCCCTGAAGTTGCCTCAGATTCTGGTGGCACTCTGCTTATGGTACACGTGTTTTTACAGACACTCACTTCCTTTGCTGTGACATGAAACTCACTGCAACCAAATGAATCAAACCAGAAAAACACCTTAGGCAGAACTTCATAAAAATTAAGAAAATACCTGGGTACTTAACCCAGGTATTCAACTTCCTGAATGAAATACATGGTTTTGAACACTGTATTTAATGCATTTTAAAAAATTAGAAGCTCAGGTGGTTCTTTGTATGTACTGTTCTCTCTCCTTAGGCTTTACTGTATCTCTGTATTAAGATATCATTAACTCATTCCAGACTGGCAAAAAGTCCAAAGTTTGACAATGAATTGTTAGTGGGGCTGTGGGGAAACAGGGACTTTAACACATTGCCAGAGGGAGTACAAAATTATACAACTTCACAGAGAGTAATATGGTAATATTTAACTAGATCACATTATGTATTCATCTTAGCAACACCATTACTAGGATCTCACCCTGAGGGTATGCCCCCAACAACACCAAAACACACATGCACAAACAGAGGATTCTGGGACAAGGACAGTAGGAAGCACTGGAGGAATCTGTCTCCCCACCAAGACAACTGCACTGGCAGAGTCTATCTGAGGTTACTATTTTGGAATCCTGGAGTCTGCTGAAGGCTCACAACTTCCAGGGGAAGACTTGGACAGTATACTGTGATTAAATTCAGCTCTTAGTGCAGTAGCAGCTCCCTTCCTCCACCTGCAGCTGCAAGACAGGTACTTGTTCCAGGCAGAGCTTACACACAGCTTACAGGAGCCAGGATGGGCAAAAAGACTCTGTCCTCCAAATATTGGGAATCTATGCTCTGATTGCTGCTTCTGATCCAGGAAGCACAAAGAAAAGGGCAGTCATTGTTGTCGGACCTCCCCATCATTGTTTAAGCGCCTCCTACTTTGGCTGGAGAGAATACAAAGCAATTTGAAGAGACTGCTCCTTTATTTCTCTTTCGTTTTTCTCTTTTCCTCCTTTTGGGAACCAGATATTAAAGACTAAAGGATATTCAAAAACAACTGAATATAAGGAAATGAGAAAGTGACTATGCATGCCCAGGGGAAGACTCAGAAAAGATTTGAGAAGACTTCAAGTTTGTATCTCAGGCTAATGATCCTCAGCACAGAGACAGCCTGTAACACCCCCAAAAAACCAATAATAAAAAACCAGAAGACCATGGGGAAGAGAAAGAATCTGATTTCCAGAGCTACCACTTTATTAGATTCAAATGTCCAGTTTTTAACAACAAAAAAAATTAAGCATACAAATAAACAGGAAAGTATGGCCCATTCAAATGAAAAAAAAAAATTAAAAATCAACAGAAATTGTCCCTGAAAAAGACCTGATGACAGATATACTAAAGACTTTAAAATGACTTCCTTATAAATACTTAAAGAACTGAAGGAAGATGTGGAAGAAGTCAAGAAAATGATGTTATGAACAAAATGGAAATACCAACAGATAGAATACCTAAATAGAAATCTAAAAGAAATTCTGGAGCTAAAAAGTAAAATAAATGAAATGAAAAAAAAAAAAATCACTAGAAGGGTTCGAAGGCAGATTTGAGCAGGGAGAAGAAAGAATCAGTGAACTCGAAGACAGGACAATGGAAATTATCATGTCAGGAACAGAAAGAAAAAAAGATTGAAGTTAATAGAGCCTAACCTGTGGGATACCATCGAGCAAATCAATATATGTATTGTGGGAATCCCACATAGAGAAGAAAGGGGCTCAGAGACTATTTGAAGAAATAATGCCTGAAAATTTCCCAAATTTGATGAAAGACATGAATATAAACATCTAAGAAGCTCAATGAACTCTGTGTAAGATGAGTTCAAAGGGAGCCACATCAAGATACTTTATAATCCAACCCTCAGGAAACAAAGACAAAGAGAGAACCTTGAAAACAGCAAGAGAGAAGTAACTCGTCACTTAGAAGAAATCCGCAGTAAGATTATAAGCAGATTTCTCATGAGAACTTTGGAGTCCAGAAGGCAGTAGGCTGATACATTTAAAGTGCTCGAAAGGAAAAAAACAAAAAAAAAAACCAAAAAACCAAAAAAACGAAAACAAAAAACTAAAAACTAAGGTTTTTTGTACATGTTACCTACTGGTGGTGAGAAAGTGGTAAAAAAAACCAAACAAACAAACAAAACAAACAAACAAAAAAAAAACACCACTGGGAAGAAGGTGCTCCTGAATATACCTTAGTGAAGTTTCTGACTTTTGAACAATACTAATGATATATAAATTCAAACATAAAAAAGCAAACAAGGATTAGGGGGGAATCCCTACTGAAATTAAATATAAATGAAAACAAACAAATTTAAGTATATATCAAATAGATGAAAATAACACACACAGCTCAGTCCACTAAAAGGGCCTAGAAGCAGTAACACCTCAGCAGCAAAAAGCACACCCAGCCCCCAGAGCTTGGGTTTCTAAATATCATTCCCCCATGAAAAGGAACCCCGACTCCTTGGGAAATGGCTTGTTCCAGGTCTGGGTAAAGGAAAGTGTAAGGTGAGCTTAGAATACCTTGTTGTTCCAGACGAAGGAAGGATTCAAACATTAATGTGAACACATAAAAAGGCACAGAAGCCAGCTCAAAAAGGCTTCACCTGGCCAAATGTGGATGATGCGAGAGCCATAATGAATAATATGACAGACCACAGTATAGAAAATTTAAGAAGAATGCAAAAGTACATACAAATAATTACACGCTCTCAAAGGATCAACTCGAGATCACTTAACAAAGATAAACAGGTACGTTTTAAAATGGCCACACTGGCTGGCATTACCTTAAACAAATGTTCAAACTTAACATCACCAACCACAGGGCAGGCGGGTATATGGCTGCCTGATGGGAATCACTGAGGACGTGATACGTACATATGTTCCCGCGAAACATAATTTGAACCTAATTATGAGGAATGTTTTAAAAGCCTCCAACATATAAGATGCACACCAAAATAGAATATACAGACAATGAGAGAAACAAGAGAACTTCAACACTGCTAACCCCCCAAAATCTTACAATTATAAAATTTCTATATTGTTTTCTATCCATTTATTTGCTTTTGTTGCTATTTGTTTGCTTTGGTGTCCATCTTATACGTTCAAGGTATTTTCCAAATTTCCTCAATTGTTCCTACAATTCAATATGGTACTGCATCAAAGAACGAGAACGGGGGTCTACAAACTAGAAACAGAGAAGTAAACAAAAGCTATTGAAAATTAAACTTTTGATAGAAATTAAGAATACAAATAGACAGAATTATTAACTTTAGATAATAATAATATCAAATAACAGTAATAATTAACATTTTCTATGTACCAGAAAATTACCTAACCACTTTGGATGAATCAACTCATTTATCCTCACATTCTTTGAGTTAGGTACTAACATGAACCCTATTTTACACATGAAAAACAGAAAAGGTAAGTAACTTATATAAGGTTGCACAGCTTGAAATTGTCAATGCTAATATTCAAACAGAACTTCTAGCTCCAGAGCCTAAGTCCTTAGCCATTACTCTAAGCATCTTTTTTAATCTTACAGGAAGCAGAACCAAAAGTCAAACAGGAGGGTAAATAATAAACTCAGAAGATCAATCCAGGTAATTTAATATCCAACCACTCAGAAACAGACTTAAGAGGAAGAAATTATCAAAGGCATAATTTTCCAAACTGAAGTTCTTGAGTATTGTGGATGAAAAGGGGTTGTGTAATGATACTGACAAGTCCAGTGATGGAAAGTAACCTCACAGGGTGATCTGACCATAAATTCCTAACTGGGCAGGTCATGGTGGCTAGTCATTCCCCAGACTGATAACGAGTTTTTTTTGTTTTTTTGTTTTTTTGGTTTTTTTTTTGTTTGTTTTTGAAAAGGTTTATCTTTCCCTTCAGCAGGCTCTGTCCATTGTTCTTGTGCACCTAGGTTAACATAACTTTGAAATGCCAGAGCAATCCTCTTTTTCAGACCCCTGAAGCATAACCACCCTCAAGAGAGCACATAATTTTGTTAACTATCCTGTAATCCAGTCCCCATCAAAGGTATAAAAGAAAATGCAAAACTCAGTCTTCCAAGTATTTGAGATCTTGCTTCCCAGCAATATCAGTTTGGCTCAGATAAACTCTTATAAAATTCTCTACAGATTTAGATGCTTCTTAGGTCAACAAGTACAGATTGGAAGAATGTACTGCTACAACAAATGCAAATAAATAGCCATACCAAGGACACTGCTATGAAATAACAGAGCATCAAGGATAAAGAACAAATGCAAAGTTCTCAAAAGGAAAAAAGATCCATGTAAAACATATAGAACAGCTTCCCAGACTTTAAGACTATATACCCAAACTAAGGCATATTCACACTTGACTGATAACTACATTTTTTCTCTGATAGGTAAAGCATTAAAAACTCCTTCCTGGGCGCACTCTTGAGAATCTTCTAGAACATGTGCTCCACTAAAACAAGGGAGCAAACAGAGAAGAGGAAAACAAAGAGAAAGACACCAAGATTAAGAAAACAAGATCTCTGATAGGAGAGGTGAGGGGAAGTCCTTGGAGATTGTGTGTCAGGTTTAGAAGGTTCAGATTAGAAGAGAGTAGAGAGTTCAAGAAGGGAGACAAAGGAGGAGGGAGTGAAGGGAGGACAAAGAAGGGGAAGGAACAGGAAGGGAAGAGAGGAAGGAAGGGAGGAGAGGAAGGGCTAGACAGGGAGGGAAAGGGGAACGAACTGATAAGGTTTCTTGATGTGTTTAACCATGTGGAAAACAGTACTGGATTCACAGCTTTATAATTTTTCAACGAGTTTGAGAAGAATTGATAGGAACTTAATTAAGTGAGCAAAAACACTGAGCATTTTAACTATGAGACAAATACATAAAAGGAAATGTAATCCAGAGTCATAAACGAGTATCAATTCAAGCAAATCATCATATGGTGACCATAACGTATGTAGTATTCAGTAAACAGTAGCTATTAATTATTGAAATTGACCCTTGTTCAGTTTTCAGATAATTCACTTATTCTTTGCAAGTTCTTAAAACAGTACAATTCTAAAATATATTCTTTAATGATAAAATCCAGACTTTTTAGACTAAAGGAAAACTTCCTGGAGCAAGTCAATGGGATGTACCTGCTGATCAAAGGTACCTTACACAGTAAAGCGGACACACCAACACCCGTCCACCTGAGCACCTGCCCTTTTATACTGCTGATGACTAAGGCAAGAAGATTCCTCTTCATGTCTCAAGTGACCCAACCCTACTTTTACTCACTATTTGTACATTGTTTCCTTCTACCACACTTGAGTCTGGTAAATACATCCACTGGCAGGAAAATAAGGATGAGCTTCCTGTTTTGTATTTTCGAAGGTAGAAAAATTGCTCTTACCTTCAGTCAGAACTTGTTGGGCAAGACAAAAGATGAAAGGACCTGTCCCTATTATGAAATTGCATATCAAATAGTCGCTCTGCACCTGCAAATAAGTCATCTAAACGTGCTTGTTTAGTTAACAGCTACTAACAAAATAAACACAAAACAAAGGGCCCCATTGAAGAGGCTGGCCTGTAACCTACTGCCGACTCCGAGAGAGAACAGAAGGACAGCCTGGGCTGGCCGCTAGAGGGACACAACGGTGCCCGACCCCAGGACTCCGCTTCTCCAGCCTTTCCGACAAGCCGAATGCTCCGCCCCTCCCCACGTGTCAGCCGTCCATCACCCCCGCTGGTTATCGACGTTCTCCACACAGAGCTGGCGGTCCAAGCTTCCCCCAAATCAAAACTCTCTCTCTATATGTTACCTTCAACAAAGCTCTGTTTCTTCTGATCTCAATTAGGTAATTTAATTGGCTAATATAAATAATTTCTACAAGGAAATGACCAATAGGCTTAAAACTCCCTTAGGTATACATGCGCTGAATATGACAAACAACAGAACGAATCAATCATAGAAATATGAATTCAGGCAATTTTTATATCAGGTGACCTCCATTTGCTGCTCCAAACTCCCTACCCAGGTAATACAACACAGTAGCTGCCGCTTCCTATTCTCAAATAATATAAACGCGTGAATGAATGAATTGCACAACTGGCCCGCATTCTGTGGAGAGTTCTAGAGAGGCACGAGTAGCACCAATTAAGGGCAGATTAGGAATTCATAATCACTTGTTACTCTAACTACAATTAACAGAGTCCTAACCATTGCTTGCAGGAATAATTTGCATTAAAAAAAAAATCCAATTTAAAGATAAAATTGTTCTAACCATGCCAATAAAAGGTGAAAATACACCAATAAAATGAAAGGTAAGTAAATTAACTTCCATCGGAAAAGTTTTATAGTATATATGACAAACAGCAAAAGGTCTAGAATGTGAACTGAGGAGGAAGACATCTCATTTGCCAGTACATCCTGTTCTGAGTTTAACAAATATAGGATTATATGTTATAAAAAAAACTTCCTCAGAAAATGCAAGCCAATTCACCTAAATAACCACAGGCAAGATCAGTAGACTACTCTATCTTCTAACTATCATGGTTTTCTAATAGGTAAAACTTCTATTATATAAAAAAAAAAAATGCTTAAGAAGCCAAAGAAAACACTTAAAACCTACATTGTTTTAAAAAAATGACAGCTACTTAATAAGGGACAAAAATCTCTAACAAAATAAAAATAAGAGCATAGCAAACAAATGTATCCACACAATGTATAGAATGCATCTTAACCTTGCTCAACAAACATAATTACCAGATTAAATGTTTAAATATCTAATTCTACAAAAAAAAAAAAATCCTTGATGAACCTACAAAACTAATATCAACATACACCAATCTGCATAACAAACTTGCCTGAAAATCTTAGTTTATGTCAAGATCATATTTTAAGACCATAAGGAAAATTCATTTTCTACTATTTGTGACAATTTTGTGACTGATTCACAAAATGTTCTACAAGGGTTCTTTAAGTACACCCTGAAGGTTTCTTTGTAGTTTAAAAAATAGTGTCTGGTGGACTAATCTCTTTTCCCACTTTGGGTTCCTTATTTAAAAAATAATATTTATGAGAGTGGACATTTTTATATGCTTTACACGAGGTGCACCTAACAATACCCTATTTAAAGTGCTGTTTTTCCATGATCACTGTAATTAACTTCCACACCATTTAGGTGCAAGTTTAGAATAATGTGAATGGGACCTAAGAAAGCATCTACTCTTATCTCCTTTTACAGATAGGAAAACCCAGTGCAGTAAAAATTTTTGCCAAAAGTCATAAAATGAGACAGCAGTAGGGCTGGAGATCAGGGTGCCAACACGGTCAAGTGAGGCCCTGTTCTTAGTTGCAGACTTATAAGGCACTAATCCCATCCATGAGGGCTCCACTCTCATGACCTAATCACCAGCCAAAGGCTCCATCTCCTAATACGATCACCTTGGGCATTAGGTTTTTAACATATGAATTGTGGCGGGGCAGGGAGGGGAGGCACACAAACATTTAAACCTTAGCAGTAAGCAATGAACTTGGAACTGAGCAAAGAACTTCAACAGGAGTTAGTCTGTTTATTTTCATAAACAAGACAATAGCTTCTGCTCTGAAATTTTCTCTCAGTTGAGGAAGAGGGAGAGGCAAAGGATGGAGTAATTGCATTTGCTCTGGGAATTCACAGATTAGATGGAGAAACGCATCTTTGAGCCACAGCTTTTCATCCAAGACACGGTACAGCTATAAAACGCCCACTAGCCATCGTGGCTCTAGATTAACACATAAGGTAAATGAGCGAACATATTTTTAACAACTGCAGACTTCAGAATAATTATTACAATGAACTCTAACCACTACAGTTAGTAACTCAACACAAATTTGGCTTAAAGCAAAACACTATGAAAAATCTATACAGGCCACAGCTGAAATTCTCAATAAGCTGAATGTCGCAAAATAGTTTGCTTGTAAACATGTTTTCTATTCTCTTGAGTTGCAGAAAACATGACCAAAATTTGATAATGACCTCTAGAAACAGAGTATCAACTTGGGTGCCACATGGCTTGTAATTGTTTATTACCTGTTTCATTTCAAGTTCTGTCTGTTAAGGTACACATATTGTTCCTATCATATTTCTATGTGTCTTATCACGTATTTGCTATTCCAAAAACTATTTACTAAAGGTTCAGTTGAATATCACTAAAGTTCTAAGTCTCTTTAAAATGTGAATGAAAACAAAATTACTGCTTTTAACATGTAGTAACCAGATTAGACTTAAAATTTATTTAATAACTAGGCAGTTACAGCCTTAATGAAACTTATCAAACATCTTTAGAACTTACCAAATAAAAATACAAAATATTCCACTGAACACAAAAACATAGGAAATTATTTTAAAACGTATCTTCGTCATGTTTCACATCCAGATATTTATTTACCTCACGCCACCGTGCCAAAGTGGAACAGCTACTCACAAATTATGTGCTGAATGAATGAAAAACTATGCCCTCCCTCTAACATATCCTTTCTCTCACCCCAATTTGAAGATAAAGCATGGAGTTTTTTCTCTCCCACAATTCTCTACTTAGTGCTCAAATTAACTATGGCAGCTCTGAACAGCCAACTGAATGACATGTTTAAAGCTGGCTCACGGTTTTCCTTCCTCTCCCCCCTCCCTCTTGCACATGTACGTGAACACACACAGGCAACACAGAGATTTTACTGTGCTGCCAACCGTCAGAATCAAATCTAAATCAAAGACAAGAAAATATGTAAAACGACTGTCTAGCAAGTAAGAGAAGATGGGGTAGAGAGAACAGAGGAGACAGAAGTCCCAAGGTTTGTTATTTTCTTCACGTAAATCTGGATGAGTTATTTGGGGGAAAATAGCTAGTGCCTTTCTGTCGTTTCAGATAAAACACACATTTAAATCATTTAATATTCCACTCAGCCACAGAGACATGAGGGAGAAGCCAATATAATGAGGCACGTATTCTTCTGATAATCACAGCACAAATTCTCCCTAATAGACCACAAAAATGTTTTTATGTAAAGAGGATGATATATACTAGAGTACTTTTTAATAAAATCATAAAATTTTTAGTTTACTTTGTTTCCAAAGGAGGTAATCTTTTATCGCTCATCCTAATTAAATCTTAAAATCGTTACTGATCTCATTCACTAACATGGAATTAGAGACTTAAAGAAAGTATTTTCCCCAGGAATAGCTACTTAGAACAAAGAAGCACACACATACACACACACAAGTTAACATCCAAGTGAGAATGCCTGAAGAGCAAAATAAAGTCCCCGGGCCGGAGGCACTGGCTGAAGCGGAGGAGTGGGAACATAGGGGGGAAAGTAGGAAAACACAGCAAAGAATGAAAATAACGCATCCTCTTTTCCACGGCTGCATTTCCCTTCCCATTGGTCTCTATACAAAATAACAGTCCAAAATGTTTTCATTGGAAATGTAAAAATATGTTAAAAGGAAAAACTATTAGGCCACAGATAACATACAGGGACGAAAGTATATAAAACATTTACATTTTTTAAGCTTTTAGAATTAGATTTAAAATATAGTTGTGTCATCCTATCTTCCATTTATATGAGTGAACCTACATTTCCCCATGTACTGATGCACTAATTTGAAACGTGAGAAGAGGGGACAAAAATAATAATTAAAACAAAAAATCGTAATTTAAATAGCAGCTAGACACCATTTTTTATCAATGAGGTTGTTTCCATATCTTGGCTATGGTAAATAATGCTGCGATGCGCACAGGGATACCTGTCTTTTCAAATTAGTTTTGGGTTTCTTCGAAAAAACACTTAGAAGCGGAATTGCTGGTCCTTCTTTGTCTCTTGTTATAGCCTTGTTTTAAAGTCTATTTTGTCTGACAGTAAGTATTGCTACCTCAGGTTTTTTTTTCACTTCCATTTCCATGAAATACCTTTTTCCATCTCTTTACTTTCAGTCTGTCTCTTTCAATCTGAAGCGGGTCTCTTGTAGGCAGCTTATGTATGGGTCTTGTTTTCTTATCCATTCAGCCACCTATATCTTTTGATTGGAGCATTTAATCCATTTACATTTAAAATAATTTTTTTTGAGAGTGTCATATATATATTTGTCTTTATTGAAATATATGACAACTTAGTTGCCTGCATTTACATTGTACAAGTCAATGAATTTTTTTTCAATTATAGTTGGCATACAGCACACCAGCCTCAGCTGTACAGCATATTGATCAGAGATCCACACCTCACAAAGCACTCACCCACCAAATCTAGCCCCCCTCCTCCCTCCACATATTCATTCCAACACTAACCACCTTTCTCGTGCTAGCCTACATCCCCACGTCTACTCTGCCACCATCCGCCTGCACCTCAAACCCTTTGCCCTCTTCCCTCCCAACCCCCTCTCATTTAGCATCCCTCAAAATATTCTCTGTATCTATGAGTTTATTTCCGCTTTTGTTGTTGTTTTGTTCTTTAGATTCCACATGTACATGAAATCATGCGATATCTGTCTTTCTCTATCCAACTCATTTCATTCAACGCAATACCCTCTGGTCCGTCAGGCAATAATATCTTTTTCCACCCCTTCCTTTTAGTCTGTGTGTCTTTTAATCTGAAGTCTTTTGTAGGCAGCATATGTAGGGGTCTTATTTTCTTGCACATTCAACCACTCTATCTTTTGGTTGGAGCACTTAATTCTTTTCCATTTGAGGTACTTGTTGATAGGAATATAGTTGTTACCATTCTTTATTCCTGTTTTTGATACATGTTTTTTTTCTTTCTTAAAGAAATCTCTTCAACATTTCCTGTAATACTGGCTTGGTGATGATAAATTCCTTTAGTTTATTTTTGCCTGGGAAGCTCTTTATCTGTCCTTCAACTCTAAATGACAGCTTTGCTGGATAAAGTTATCTTGGTTGTAGATCCTGAGTTTTCATCACATCAAATATTTTGTGCCAAGCCGTTCTGTCCTGCATAGCTTCTCTTGAGAAATCAGCTGCCAGTCTTATGGGTGCTCCCTCGTAGGTAACTATGTTTATCTCTTCTTGCTTTTAAGATTCTTTGTATTTAATCTTTGGCATTTTAGTTATGATGTGTCTTGGTGTGGGCCTCTTTGGGTTCCTGGTTTTTGGGACTCTCTGAGCATCCTGGGGTTTTATGTCGATGTCCTTCACCAGGTTAGGGTAGTTTTCCATTATTTCTTCAAACAGCTGTTCAACATCTTGTTTTCCCTCAGGTACCCCGATGACATGGATATTTTTACCTTTAATAGTGAGTGTCCCTTAGGCTCCTTAAATTATTATTATAGTCTTGGCTTCTTTTTTCTTGCCATTCTGATTGTCCTTGGCGTTCCCATCCTCTATATAGGTCATTTGATCCTCTTCTTTATTCACTTTGTTTATTCCATTTAATTTATTTCTCATCTTTGATAATGTGTTCCTCATTTCTGACTGGTTCCCTTTTATAATTTCCATTTTTGTTTTTTATCTCTCTGTTGAAGTTCTCACTGAACTCATCTACACCTCCCTTAAGTTCACTGACTATCTTTATAACCAGTGTTTTGAACTCTGCATCTGTTAGATTGATTGACTCCATTGTTTCTGGATCTCTGTTCTGTTCTCTCATATGGTTTCTGCTTCTTTGTCTTCCCATTGTGGCTGCCTTTCTGTGTCTGTTTCTACGTACTAAGAAAAGCTTCTTATAAGTCTCCTGATCTTATTGGCATGGCTTTGTGTAGTATGTGTCCAGTGGCACAGTTCTGAGAGAGGGTCAGCTACAGGCCAAATTTAGCCCCAGCCTGTGCCCCTTCAGGGCCACCTGTTAAGATACAGCAAGCAATCCACAGATGCTGTGCTTATAGTTGCCTCAAAAGGCCACACCAGAAACCGAGGTAGCTGCCACCACTGTGAGCCTTGGCACTATTCAGCAAGGAGCACCTGACTGACTGACTGACTGAGCACATACCTGGATGCGGCTTGGGTGGGGCTGTGAGTAGGGGGAGGCGGGGTTTGAGGGAATCCTCTGGGCAGAGCGCCCTCTGGTATCCAGTTTGATGACATCTCTGCTACAGTGCGCTGTGTCTCTGCACTGGGATGGCAGAGGCCTCGACAGGAACAGTGGATAGTGCCGGGGAGAGAGCCTCACTGGACCCTCGCTCTGACAACTCAGTGTCGCCCTGTAAGTCTCTGCGCAGCCGAACCAGCGCCTGTGCTCAGAGCCAGCAGATCCGTCATGGCAGAAGTCCGTTCGCGGACGCGGCCCCTTAAACAGACGGCTGCTGCTGCCGCAGCTCTGTCCCACTGGGTCGCTAGAGACCCTAGACACCCGGCGGCCCCGCGTCCTCGCCCCGTCCTGCCTTCTGCCATTGCAGGGTGATTTCTTAAATTTCTCCCTAGTTGTATGGCTTGTCCATCTAGCTTCCAGCCGATTTTTCCTTCCTGTTTTCTTCTTGTTTCTGTCACAACTTTGATTTGGTTGCCAGAGGGAGGAACAGAGCCTCAGTCATTTTTTCCTTTCTATCCATTTAAAGTAATTATTGATAGGTATGCAGTTATTGCCATTTTATTATTCATATCTTTGATTTTTTTCTCTTTCTTTCTTAAAGAAGTCCCTTTAACATTTCTTGTAATACTGGTTCCGTGGTGATAAAACTCCTTTAGCTTCTTGTCTGGGAAGCTATCTGTCGTTCAAGTCTAAAAGACAGTTAATCTCAGTTGCAGGTCCTTGGTTTTCATCTCTTGGAATATTTTGTGCCAAGTCCTTCTGGCCTGCAAAGTTTCTGACAGTCTTATCAGAGCTCCCTTGTAGGTAACTACTACTCTCTTGCTGTTTTTAAAATTCTCTTTGTCCTTAATCTGTGACATTTTAATTATGAGGTGTCCTGGTATGGGCCTCTTTGTGTTCATCGTTTGGACTCAACATACTTCCTGGATTTGTATCTATTTCCTTTATCAGGTTAGAGAAGTTTTCAGTCATTATTTCTTGATATAGGTTTTCAACCCCTTGCTCTCTCTCTTCTCCTTCTGGTATTCCTATGATGGCAATATTGGTATGCTTGATGTCCCAGAGGCTCCTTTAACTATCCTCATTAAAATTTTTTTTTTCTTTTTGCTGTTCTAAATGAGTACTTTCTAATACCTTGTCTTCCAAATCTATAGTTCAGTCCTCTGCTTCATCTAAGTGTTCACTGATAGATGAATGGATAAAGATGTGGTACATATATACAGCAAAGTATTACTCAGCCATAAAAAGAATAAAATCTTACCATTTGCAACATGCACAGACCTAGAGGGTATAATGCTAAGTAAAATAAGTCAGACAGAGAAAGACTAATATCATGATTTCACCTATATATGAAATCTAAAAAATAAAACAAATGAACAAACAAAACGGAAACAAACTCATAGATAACAGAGATCATTTTGATGGTTGCCAGATTTGGCGGGTGGGGGGGGGCGGGGGTGAAAAGGGGGAAGGGATGAAAAATGTGCAGATTTTCAGTTATAAGAACAGAGGGATGTAAAGTCCAGCACAGGGAACACAGTCAGCCATACTGTGATAACTGTGAATGGCTTCAGATGGGCGCCGGACTTACCAGAGTAATCACTCCGTAAGTTACATAAATGTCTAATCAGTATGTTGTACATCTGAAACTAATAAATTCTATGTCAACTGTAACTGAAAAATTAAAAAATCATTAAAAACAGAATAGAACACCAAGTTAAAATATACATATTTATATATATAATTCAAATATTCTATTGTTTTCCATTCAAAGTAATATCGCTTTTATATTGTAGAGTTCTTATCAACAATAAATGTTAATGAAGTAATTCACAAGTCTGTGTATTTAAATAAACCTATTTATCATAAACACTATATCTTTTACCAAATAACTGTTTTTAGATACCTAATCAAATGCAAAATTTATCTTAACAAAATTTGATAATTTTTTTTAAAATGTCCTTTTGGTAATTGGGGCTTTAAAATCTTAAATATATTTGTCTAAAAGTGTTTTGTTACTGTCAATAAATTTTTTACAGCCACGACAAATGAAAAGGTAATTATGAAGGCTAAACATACATTAACAGTTTAGTATCACACTTAAAATAATGTTAATTGTAGCAGGAGGGCACCTGACTGCAATCGGTATTACTTTTAAGCAGATAAGACTTTGCTCACTACGTTTGTATTCAGATCAGACCCAATGTTTCCAGTATTTGCTAATACCATGCATACGTAATTTACTCCTTAGGGCTTACCGAGTCAAATCTGATTTAGAATTAAAGGGCTGGTTCTATAAGAATTTTCAAGTTTAACAGAAGCTGTAAAATCAAAAGTATATAATATTCCAAGAGCAAAGGCTAAAACAAATGCTAGTTCCCAAATATAAATCGAGTTCTCAGCTACCACACCATAACCCTAGTCCACTTTATTAGCACTCCTGTACTCGGTCTGACAAAACATACTGACTTCCTTTCTCGCAGGCACTGACCTCTGGAACTACTCGTTGGTACAGTGTTAATTATCTTCTTAAAGATACAGTTCTTGAGGGAATTCACTCTGCATTAAACATTTCCCTAGCTAGACTGACTTTGCTGGGAGTTCCTTGTTTCTATGTGTATTCCTGTCTCCTGAGTCCCCCAAAACTCACAAATGGAAAGATCAAACAATGGCATTACAGACTTAATGATTTATAACTCCTTAGGAATAAGAGGAATTAAAATCTTACAGACTATTTGCTACTTATCTTGAAAGTTTCTTGTAAAGAAACTGTACTTGGGGGACCTGGCAAACTATGGGCCCATGGGCTAAATGCCGACTGCCACCTGTTTCTGTACAGTCCTTGCGTAAAGAACAGTTTTACATTTTTAAATAGCTGGGGGGAAAAATAACATTTTGTGACACATGAAAATTTATTAAATTCAAGTTTCTGTATCCACTAATAAAGTTTTATTGGAATGAACCATGTGCATGCATTCATATGTTTTCTATGTGGCTGGATTCACACTACAAAAGTAGTGAGAGATCGAATGGCTTGCAAAACCTAACATATTTACTATCTAGTCCTTTACTGAAAGTTTGATGATCTCTAGATTAAGTCATTAAAAATCACTCAAAATGTCTGAATATTTATTTCAAAAGGAAGAGCTTGGAAAATGCCTTTGAAAAATCTTGGTTATGACAAAAACTCCGTTTTTAAGCTGCCAGTGAACCTGATTAAAAAATTTAGTCTACAAAAGAGCTGAGGAATAATAAATAATGCTGTTCCAGTCAGGCCAGTATCATCACTGCTTCCCTGAAGCCGCACCTGTTTATTCTCAGTCCATTACCAATCCGGTAGATTTTACCTCCCAAGTATCGGTCAAATTCAACCACTTCTTCAGACATGCATCACTACCCTACATCTAGCTACCATATTTTTTCTTGGACCTGTAGTAACCTATATACTCACCTGCTCTAGCCCTTCCCCTCCCTAAACTGTTTTTATGGGCCATTTTCAAAATGCAAATCTGATTTTGTCACTATTCTGCTTAAGACATGCACACGCTCACACACATACTCACACATTTTATTCATTATACAAAGCCTGGCAATCTGTTCCCTCTTGCATCCAGCCTTTCTCTTTCAACCATGAAGCGACATTTTAAAAAAATAACATCTATGACATGCTACTTATCTGTAGTTTCCTGATCAGCATGTTTAGTGTTTCACTGAATCACTACAATGCAAAAATCAACCAAAATTACTGAGCACCTTTTGTACTGCATAACGCATGCCATGTCAGGATATTAAATGCATGCCTTCCCAACTACCTTGAAAGTTACCTATGCTTTCACTTTATTCAACGATAACCAACATAATAGAGCCACTCAAAAGATACTCACTGCTCGCTTCATTGTAAACCCTGACTGCATTCTTAATTCTCCTAGCAGTTTATTTAGACTGGGAAGTGCTAATTCAGGGTATTGAACTCAGCAAACTCAACAGCCAGCCAGTGGCAGATGGGAAGACTGTGTGTCTGGGCTTGCAGAGGGCTGCTCTAAGAATAATGAGTTCAGAATAAAGTCTATTTTACCTGCCTATTCTAGTCATCAACTAGGACATCATTACACACAGTTTGAGTTTTATCAGAGAATAAATTTCTGGGTACTCAAAACATTTTCTTATCCCTTAATGATTAACCTAGGTTAACGAACCATTTTAAGAAACCTAAATTTTTGACTCTGCTCATGAAACATGACATTCACTATGATTATCGACCTGAGTACACTGGGAGGAGAGCAGAGAATGTCGAAGGACTAAGTTCACTCAAAATCTCACTCACACTATCCCAAATGAGAACAATTTATAAACCGTGCTTTGTCATTATTTTAGCATTTTCACATGTTTTTAATATGGTGTTGCTCTTTTTAAAATAAAAAAAGGCCCTCAGTAATAAAGATATTATCATCATGTAAAGAAAATACATATTTCAGATAGGCATGTTCAAATACATGGGGTGAAATGACGGGGCAGCTGGGATCTGGCTTAAAATGTTTCAGAGAAGAGAGACAGATGAAGCAAACAGAGAAAATTATTAACTGGTAAATGTGAATAATGGGTATATGAAGCTTATTAGTTCGCTGTACTATTTTTCTCTATTTCTGAATATTTTTAAAAACTTACTTTGCAATGCTTTTTCAAAGGCTTCAGTAACTCTAAGAAGTCAGTTTTTTTTTTTCAGTAAATCTGAAAAGGCAGAATTCGACTGAAATTCAACTGAATTCTCAGAAAATAATGAAATGCAAATAGATAGAGATAGATAGATAGATAGATAGATAGATAGATAGATAGATAGATAGATAGATAGAAAGAAACTGCGACAGCCTGATCATTAGGGAGGACGCAGAGCAGCGGCGGACTCTCAGCCACCGGTAGTCTAAGTCAAAGTTGATGCAACCACACGGGAAAACCGCAAAGCTGAAGGCATGTCTAACCAAAACTCAGCAATTCCTCTTCGAGGTATCCATTTCGGAGCAGTGACTCTCAAATTTAACGTGCCCAAAGTTCATCTGGAGAGCCTGTTTCAGTTCCCTGGGCCTGAGATTCTGATTCCGTGGGCCAGGCTGCGGCCCATGATCCTGCATTTCTAACAAGCTCACAGGTGGCACCGCCAATGCCGCCGGTTAGAGGGCCACCCTTCTGAGTTAACACTGTCCGAAAGAAATCTGTGCATACAGGTACAGAATGCATGTTAACAAAATAGACACTTCATGGCAATGAAATGGTTAAATTGTGATGTACTCATAGAACGGATGATGAAAATTAAGCAAAGCTACAGAAAGGCAGAATACATGCTACTCCAAAATGTGCCGCTTTAGTGGATCACTTTGAGCTCTGATCGCTTGAAAAACAGCAAATGCTCAGAGAGGCTTTCTCTGAACTCCTCAATCTGCCTACAGACATATCCCCCAGCAGAAACTTAACTGTCACAAATCTCTTCCCTGGGAGTTTCATTAACCAGGGAAGATCAGCTAGAAGTCGACACCACATCCAAACAAACTTTGTCACAAACTATCATACCTCCATCTACTCTTTGAAGGGTCCGTTTCTCTCTCCTAAAAATAATTTCTTCTCTCCTGAGAGGCCTACAGCCTACAGCTTACATCCTCTTCCCTTTCCCTACTATGATGGTATTTAGGCCTGAATTCTAAGCCATCTTGGACAGTTACTCATTTTTCCCTGGGCATCTCCCACGTATATGTGAAGTATGTATGTTAATAACTTGTCTGTTTTTCTCGTTAATCTTTTTTTTATAGGAGCCTGTAAATGATAAATGTAAACAATAAAAGAAAAGCAAGGAGATGATTATCATAAAAGATTATGATTATTCTAAGAAAAAGAAAAGGTTTTATAACCACGAAGACAATTGGGTTTTCTGAGGTACTGGCAATGTTCTATCTACTTCTGAGCAAGGGTGAAAGTTACATCGGTGACGGTTCATTTTGTAAAAGTGTATTCTGTTTCATACATTTTTCTTATGTGTGACAAAACATTTTGAGGTATTTTCTTTGATGATAGAATTTTATGAAAATGACTTCCCGAAGTTTACTAATTCAATCTTAATGATCTAAATCTAGCCTCATCCCCTTAATCAATTAAATTGCATTTCATAATCTAAATTCAGGGAATTATATATTAGGCTTAGTGGTAAACACAAATTTCATTAAATAAAAGTACAAAGTTTTGAGGTAACTGCATGACAGATATTGCTTTGACAAATCCTAAAATTTCTACCTTTTAAAAATATTTAAAAAGCTCAAGTATCTTGAGATTTGAAACAAGAAACGAAGCAACACGATCTGATAGACAATTTAGCAGTTAAGAGCCAATGGATGAAAATAGTATCATTTCATGGACTTAGACTCAATCTATAATTCTACCCAAAGATAACGGTAATTATGCTTTTACTGTGTACAGAACATCTTACAGATTTCCAACTGGCAAAATTTGGAAAGACTCCAAACGCTATAGGAAAAATAAAAGCTCACGTGTAAGAAAGACTTTTTCCTTCCCACCCAAAAGCCCCACCAAAAAGAAAAAAGAAAAAAAAAGAAAAAAGAAAAAAACAACGGCAGAAAGAAAGGAAAAAGGAGAGTGCAAGCTCCAAGAAAAACAACACTATGAAACACACAAACGATGGGAGCCATCTGACAGCATGCAAGGCCGGAAGTGCCTCAAAACTAAAGTTCATCTGTCTACACACAAACAAGGCAACAACGAGAGCCCGAGAGCCCGGGGGACCACAAAGGTCATCTGGAGTCTACAAAGTTTTCACCAGCATAGGTGAGGGGAAAAAATTCCTCACTAGGTCAAAAACTTTGTAAATTTTATTTAAATACTTACCATTAAACTACTGGTTCCAGAAGGAATAGAGGTAGCAGAGTAGAAAAAAGAGGGAAAACCCAATCAATACTAAGAATAAAAAGTGGCAACACAATATCAACTCTAGGCACCAAGAATAAAATAGCAAATAAATACAAAATATGAAGTTAGGCGGCCAACTTTCTAGTAGTATTGAGAGGTGGGTTATCGTCCCCCCGCCCCCCACCTCGCATTCCTACTTTGTTTATTATTGTACCTAGAGCTTCTTCACAGTTATTCCAAAAAGCAGACTGGGGAAGGCAAAGAAGGTACAGTCTGTAATTTTTATTATGGCCAAGTCGATATGTACCTTGTATTACTAAGGGAACCAAGAATGCTTTTCTTACTTAAATTCTATTCTGTAGCAACTGGACTATCCAGTATCTTAGGAAAATCACCTATTTTTATCAAAAATATATCTATACAACTAAAGCAGCTGTTAAGCATTTCAATGAATAAATGGTTTTACTATTTGCTGGTATGGTTGATATCTAACCCTTATCTTGAACAAATAAAAGGTGGCGACACTTAATCAGCTTACTCACATGCATCTAATATGCCATAAAAGATTGAATTTTACTCTTCGTGACTTTGTTTCAATAGGTTTTATTATTTTAAGTACTTCATATGATCTTTTGCTTACTACAAGCTTTCATACTCACCATTTAAGGCAACGTGTACATAGTAGAATTTATTATTTTGATAATAAGAATGTTAGCTCACATTTGCAGAGCACTCTGTGAGCCAAGTAATTTGCTACATCCTACATTACCTTATCTAATCTTCACTCCACTACCTGAGGTAGGTACCACTATCATCAGAAAGGAAAATACTGAGGAAACACAAGCTTAGGGAGTTTAAATGATTTGGCCAAAGTCAGAAAGGCCCAACTACAGATTCAAAAATGTAAGCCCCAATACTATATAGATAGTAATAAATAAGCCACCTAGAAAAATATTTTCACAATGTTTCAATCTTGTTTTCTTAAGGAATAAGTGCTGAAAATATGTATGACAGATGATAGTTAATTATTATTATTATTATTATTGAATCACAAGTCTTATGGGAAATTTCTCAATTCGTTAATTTTCTAAAATACCAGAACATAAAGACACCAAATATATGTGGGAAATAAAGCTATACTTTAATCTTACAAAAAATCGAATCCTAACCCTAAGTAAAAATACTGGAGAAGTAATGTTTCTTAGTTAAGTGGTCAACCTCATCTATAACACTGCTGTAGAAATTAACTCTCACACAGAAACGTTCATGTTAAAAAGAACAAAAAGGTATCGTCATTGCTAACAGAACTTGGTAAATGAAGCAATGGCTCACATGAAAGATAAATTCTGCGAGGTTACCTGTTATAAAGAAGGATTTTTCAAGGCTACCTTTAAATAATAAAGTTTTAAAAGACTAGGACAAATTTGTAAAAATAGCTAAAATAGCAAAAGCTAAAAACAAGACATATCTTCCTTTAAGCTTAAGGTATTTTTGAAAACATTGAGTAGAACTGATGTCTGCCCCATTTCCTATTTGAGTAGACTAGTAATTCCCCAATTCCCTAAGAACGATTAAAGCTTTATACATAAGATTAGAGACCCAAAAGTTCAAAAAATAAGTACATTTACAGAGATGAAAGGTAACTGGTATCTCAAACAGCAAAATGTTATCCCCAATGGTGCTTACATAGTATTTCCACCCTACAGATAACAATAGATGTCAATAAGCTCAAGAACACAGATGACGGTAAAATTTAATAACTAGGAAGTGATGAGTTGAGTATTTATTACCTTTGTCTTAAATATAGTTAATTGTAAGTTTATACAATTTAATGTGAATGATGGCTGCCAGAATCCCGAACGTAACTATCGACTCCAAGAACAGCGGGTTCCAGCGCACCACATGCAGCTCCCTTTTTAAGTCACCCCAGTCCTTTCCTTCCCTCACTTTCTTATTCCACTTTTCGGTGGAGCAGCTAGGAAGAAAGCTGTAACGTTTTAATCGATCGGCTCTCGCAATTATTTCTTCTAAGCCTGTGTGAATGTCCCCTAAGTCCACCTGTCCCTGCTCCTCAGGTAAGGCGGCCCCATGCCCACGCCCGTGAGCGTGAGAGACCGGTACCGTTCGTCCCTACTTCTCCCCAGTCTCCACCGCAGGACAAAGAGAGCGACGCCAGGGGCATGTGCTGCAACCAACCATTCCTTCCCCCGTCTATTCCTTCAGCACGTGTCTGCCTGACATAAGCTGTTTCTAAGTTTCCTAAAAGACCAGCACAATTTACATTTACACCAGTATCACTTACAACCCGGATCGCCTCCAACGGTATGTTATTACTTTACCTTCTGCCAATCTGACAGGCACGAAGTGCTATCACATTACTACTTCAGTCTGTACTTCCCTAGAAAGCAACCTGGCAAAATCTATTGGGTTTAATAATACAGAATGCTGTTCCAGAAGTATAATGGAATAGGTACTTTGACAATCCTAACAGAAACAACTCAAAATCCAAGATTTAAAAAAAAAAAAAAAAAACAAATCTTAAAAAATGAGCTGGCAAGAAAGCTACAAATTCTTAGGCCAGAAAATGAGAGAGGGCTGGAAACCCAAACCAGCAAAGTGAACAGGAGTAGCGAGCTTTTGCCTTGAGCTTGGTGCCCTCAAAGGGGTATAATGTCACTATCAAGGTAAATCAGAAATCACCTGCCAATGCTAACCACCACCTCCCAGGCAACTTCAAGGAAAATCCACTGAACCTTGACACTGGGTGACGGAGGGTGTGGAAGAATCACCACTGAGAATGGGAAACCACAAACAGAGCTCTTCTGTCCCGAATTCGTAATTCCTGGGTGGTCTAAAAACCCTACGCTGAAATCCTCACACCTAGAGGGCCTATTTCAAAAACAGACCGCTGCTGCCCCCGCCCTGCTCCAAATTTTTAGCAGGTCTGAGTGGGCCCATGAATCTGTAAAAAAGGTCCCCCTTGATGCTGACACAGCTGGCCTAGGACAACAGTGCCGGACCACTGATGCAGAGTGCTCAGGCTCCTGGAAGGAGCGAACCCTTTATATGGGTAGCAGAGCCGACTGGAAGGGCTGGGACAAATGGGCGTCCACATGAGTATCCAAAAATTAGACCCTTACGTCATATGCAAAAATCAATTCCTGGAGGATTAAAGTTTTAATGTAAAAGGCAAACTATAATACTTTTAAGACCTGGAAGAAAGTAAGTTTAAAAAATAAATTTTAAAAAATAAAAATAAATATATAAAAAAATAAATAAAATTACACCATCTAGAGTTGATAAGGTCTGCAACACTAATATCATCATCATCTATCATAAGAGTTCTATGAGTTTATACCTCAAGGCGAAATGGGACTGCAAAGCACAAAACCAAGGGAGAACAAGGTGTGGTTCCTAAACCAGCAGCATCAGCAACAGCTGGAAACATGTCTGAAATGCAAATGATTAGTCTCCACCCCAAACTTACTGAATCAGACCCTGGGGGTAGGGCTGATTCTCATACTAAAGTCTGAGAGCCGCAGACCATCAATAAAGGATTAATGAAAAAAAGAGAAAATGGAGCCAAGTTACTGTGAAATTAATTTGGGAAACACTGAATAAAAATGAGTTGATCAGATATGCTTGTTGTAGAAAACAGGTTATAAACCTGCTTGGCTGCAGAATTCTTCCTTTCAGGAGAACCTTATGGACCAGATTAAACTCTCAGTGATGCTGTCCAAGGTAGATTTTGCTCCTTGGGGCCTGAGATCTAAAGGTACCCACCCAGAGTCAGACCTGAGTATGAGTAATGTAAGTATGAGTAATGACACTACAGAAGTAGTAAGACTAAGAATAGTGATGATGATGGTGATACCACTGTCAATTTCTTTTCTGTTAAGCAAAGTTATACAAGTATTACTATAAAAATATATGGCAATACATAAGAAAAAAATGTTAAGTATTCTTACTAGCTGGAAATAACCCATTTTTCATATATGAATATTACCTTATGTACATTGTTATACTCTAATTTGGTAACAAAATTACCAAAACAAAACCCACACTACTGTTATGTTATAATCATTTGTTTCCAAGTTAACTATCCACTAAACTGCGCTTAAGGACAAGTGTTTTTCATCAGTGCACCCTGAGTACCACTCCAAGTAGGCTGCTGCACTAGCCTACTGCAGCGGGCACTGAGTATTTCTTGACTGAGTAGATAAGCAGAGCGGCAATGACAACAGATGATATCCGTGGATTTTGTATGATAATAAGAGCGCAGTCTGCGTTTCCTCCATGGCTAATTTCAAAGTCAGCTGAAGCACAAGAGTAAGCATTATGCTACTTTTGCTCATATAGAAATATTTTTCTCTAGTCCTTGCTACATGTAACACTACTTTGAAAAAAAGTCTTAAGACATTAAGTATGTGGATACAAAGCAAAAGCAAGAATAATGTCAATGGGGTGGCAGACAATCTGACCTCAACATTTTGTGGAGTAAGTTTATCAAGTTTCTCAAATTTCTCTAGAGCTCCCAATTCTCAGAGGAAGACTGCTTTCAGAAAGCCAAGGAATGATGCTGACAGAACTAGTTTATGACACCCCAATACCCCAGAAAAAAAAATGAAACCACATCCCTCTCTGAACAAGTAACAGCACACCCCTTTCTAAAAGCATCATTGTGATTCCCTTTAGTACACTAGACCACAAGAGAACGCTTCTCTAGGCTGCTGATCTAATTGTTCTTAAACAGTAAATTACCTTTTAGATACCACTAATGGGATTTGCTTGTGCTAGTATAGTCAAGTCCAGGACAAGGACACAGCTAAAAAACAAACAAACAAACAAACCTCATTATTCTTTAGTGTATCTTGGAAACTGAAGCCTAAGATGAAAAATGAAGGTCGCACAGCTGGTTTTACTGACCTCAAAGTAGAAATTTTTCTCACCATACCCAGTGACTCTTCCAAAAGTATCTAACACATCAGAAGTGAATGCAACTAACCATGCCCCAGTTTGCTTTTAGAAATTTAGTCAAGTCTGTTTACTAGCTTTTTAAAAACACTCTTGCCCACAGATACTAAATGAATCCCCAGGCTGAGGGTCTGCCGCCCCAGTCTCCTTTCCTGATCCAATCCATGCAGCTTGATGTGAAAGGCTTTTAGAAAGTACAAGCAGATACTTCTCTTCTGCTCTCCTCTTTGTCGAATACGGATTCCAAAATCAAGACGTAGTGCAGCCCCGCAGCATAAAGGGGGTCAAAGACTTGGTGCCATCTGCCTCTCTGTCACGACAGCCAGCCGACAGCCAGCCGTTAAGAACTCCCTTTTGTGGCTCCTCTTGCCTAAGGCTAGAATTTCTTTTAGGCCCAGCTGTTATTTCGGATCACAGTTAAATTGTACACAAAACTTAATATGATCTTTGACTCATTTATACTTCCTGGACTCTTATCTCATATGAAAACACATTATAGGCAGAAAGAAAACTGTGTCTAGCCACTGTTTACTTAATTTTTAAAAAGATTTAGACTAAACCCAAAAGAGAATAAATCCCCTATTCTTTGAATTTTTGTTCAACTTCTCTACATTCCTTGGATAAGTGAAGTTTCTCCCACACTTGGAAAGACTAATCCTAAAAATAAAGTTCCCTGAACTTTGTCCTCTTCCTGAGAATGGACGATCTGCAAATAAATCAACCACTATATCCCACTTTCTACAGTGCCTACCATCTAAAACATTTAATATCATACAAAACCTTTGCCAATCGGATAACTTAAAGCATGAATAAAGCAGAGGGATAAATTTAAGTGTTAATTTTTAAGTTAAGTTTATCTTTGAGATACACTTTCTCCTGCTGTCTGTGCGTCATCAGGTAAACGCTTCGGGTCGTCTTGGCGTCAGCCCACACGTTACCGTGTCACTGTCTGGTGTCACTGTCTGGGGACCGTACGGCGTGGAGGGGACAGATCAGGGAAAATGGGAGTGGCAAGAATTTCATTAACCTTTCCAATGTCTCCCACTTCTAACTTACTTATTTACAAGCATCCCAAACCCTCAACATGAAAGAGGCCATGTTGTGACTCCCTTTGTGTGAAGTGCAAGAACAGGCAAGATCAATCCTTGTAACAGACATAGGTAATGCTAACCAGCATTTTGGAAGGAGGGTGAGAATGACTGCAAAAAAGCATAAGGGGACTTTCTGGAGTGAATAAAGTATTCTCTCTTCTGACAGCGTGCTGGTTACAGGGTGTATTGTCAAATGTGTTTGTTAAAACTCTTCAAACTGTACACATAAATTGGTGCATTCTAACATATGCAAATTAATTTTACATTAAAAAAAAAAAAAAGACAAAAGTATTTGCTCCCTTTCCACAAAGAGGTCAGTTCCCAATGACAATAAAATTAGAGAAGGCTAGGGGGAGGAAGGGGGACTTAAAATAGTTGAGAAAAGAAAGATTGAGAAAAGAACATGACAATTACCAAGCTCAGTGAAGAGGGTCCATATCTGTTACACTCATTACCATCAGCACTTAGCACATAGCAGAGCTTAATAATACATCAAATTTCAAGCATTAAAGAACTATACAAAACATCAGAGAATTATACCAAAAAAATTAATAATTTCATTAGATGTAAAAAAAATTCATACACTAATGGTTCTTAATCAATTTAGGATGATAGACCCCTTTCACAATCTCATGAAAATTATGAACTATTCCTCTAAAAAATGAAACCACAGAATTTTGTATGGAATTTCAAAAGCTTTACGGACCACCTGAAGTTTATTCATGAACTCCTCAGGGACCTATTATCTGTACACAGAGAACTTCTATAACTAGATGTGATTTTAATATTTACTTTACTACAAATAAAAATAACGGACAACTCTGCTTTGAATCGCTTGAGACTATACCAGATGACCATTGCACTTTTTTGTTAGTTTTTTTAAATCTGACCATTACACTCATATTGTTTGATAGACGACTTGAAAAATAGTATCTAACCATCTTTTAGATAAAGGATTCTACTTACAACTTTCTTTCAGGTACAAGAGCTAATAGCTAATTAAAGTTTATTGAAAGTATTTTTTATAGTTTGATCTAATTTTTCTTTACTCGTATTGATAACTCATTATATAACCAAAAATAGTGTTTTCCTTAAATCACAATGATATTCAAGCGTTATCACAGTGTGGCAGGCAGAAGAGCCCTCCAAAGATGTCTATACCCTAAACCCTGCAACCCTGCTAGGCTACACGCCACTACGCAGCAAAGTGGAACACGAAGGTTGGTAATCAATGATCTTCAAATAGAGAGTTATCCTAGATTATCTGGGTAGATTCAACTTAATCACAAGGCTCCTTAAAACGTGTGGAAGAGTACGGCAGAAGAGTCAAAACTGAAGAGATGGCAGTTTGAGAAAGACGTGGCCCACTGTTGTGCTCACTTTGCAAAGATGGAAGAGGAGTCATAAAACGCCAAGGAATGCAAGTGGAAGGGAAAAGGAAAGGAAACGGGTTCTCTCTTCTAACTTCCGAAAGCAGTCTAAGACCGTGAGTGCAGCCCAGTGAGGCTTATTTTGTACCTCTGACCTCCATAACTGTAATAAATTTATGTGTACGTATTCATAAAGCTGTTTATTACGATGCTGGAAAACTGTAAACATCTTAAATGCTTACCAATAGAATAGTTAAATAAACTATGTTATGTGCATATCATAAAACAGTAAGTACTAGGCAGTTAAAAAGTTACATTTATTTGTTCTCCCTAATTAAAAAAACGTCTAAACACTTTAAAGAGAAAAAAAGCAGGTTTTAGAGTATAGTATGACCACATACTGTAACAGCCTCCATTATAAAATCACATGCAAAATGAAACTGTTTTACTCTGTACTTATAAGTACGTAAATGATTTTATTAAAAAGTTAGAAAGTACACATCTGGGAAAAAGAATGGAATCACTAGAAGAGAACTGAAAGTGACTTTCATTTTTCTGAATTGTCTAAATTTCATAGAATTGGATTCATATTTCTTCTGCAATAAAAAAAGAGGACTTGCAGCTAAAGATGACAGCCTGATCAAATTTATCGGGCTCTGCTCAGTCCACACATCCTATAAAATCATTGAAAATGTATTTTTAAAGAAAACAAGCCTACAAAAGGACAGAACGATTTCGAAAAAGGGGTATCATTAGACTATTAAAAGAGTGTAAATGAGTGGTAATCTTAATTGCAGAACTCATAGAGCAGAGAAGCAACTTCATTTACACCAAGCACAAGAATTGGCAGACAGAAGAGGCCTAAAAAGACAAATATTCACTGCAAGTCTCTGTCAAAAGCAATTAGAGCCCCCCAGTTGTCTTCCCTGACTTCAAGCAACTAGGCAACTGTTCCTCTCCAACTCTGGCATTGACTAGAGGTTTGTTGTTTGGAGAGGGCATTTTTGTACTCGGGGGCAACAGAACTATCTAAAGGCAGAGGTATCCTACTGATACTGAATATGAAAATTAAATGAAAGTACCATATTGAGTGTTAAGACTCTTAACTTTCTTTTCACTCTGCTCCTAAAACAGTGGTATATAAAAGTATGCACTCCAGATAAGAAAAGAGAAACAGCATTCTGGAAAATATGAACAGCGCAAAGAGAAAAAGACAAGAATTTAATATTCCTAAGAGCCCACAGAGATGACCCTACTTGCACAGAGAGCTTTCAATTACCTTTTTCAGTGTCTTACTTTATTTAAATTACGAGTAACCAGCAAAAGATCACAAATATTAGAAGAATCTAAAGAAAGAAACCAAACAAAGAGAAAAAGCAACTGGAAAGAAACTGAGAAATAAAGTGGGGAGGGAGCGTATTTATACACACATACGCACAAATAAGTACATATCATTAATATTCTTAGAAACGAGTATTATGCCCACAAAACAGTGCATAACAAACCCCATGATAAAAAAAGACTACTATTATTTTAATCTCTCAGAGATTAAAAAAGATTAGAGAAACAAACAAAAATCGACTAAAGGGTTAGAAGATAAAGTTGGGGGAAATCCCCCCAAGAACAAAAAGCAAAGGGATTTTCCAGAGGAGGAGGAGCAGGAGGAGGAGGGGAGGGAGGATGGATAGGAGAGGAGAAGAAGCCAGAAGAGGATGAAGGGAGGGAGAAAGGGGGAGGGGGAGGGGAGGAGAGGAAGGAAGAGGACGAAAAAGATAAAAAGCAAAGACTCCCTCAGAGTGTCCAACATTAAAATAATAATAGTAGAGGAAATAATTCAAAACGACCCAAATATGCAGTGCAATGGATGAACACAGATCCAACCCAAGACACAGCATAATGAAATCTTATAATCCCAGGATAAAAGCTCCTAAAAACTTGGGGTGGGGGCAGGAGGAAGAGGAGTTTCATACAAAGGATCAAAACCCAGAATGCCATCAAGCGTGCTCAGAAAGAAACGCCAGAAGCCAGAAAACAACTGAGCAACACATTTAAAATTCTGAGGAAAATAAGTTCAAATCTAGAATTCTCTATCAAGCCAAACTATCAACCAAGAGTGAGGGTAGAAATAAAATATTTTCTTTCAGATATTGAAGTTTCGATGTCTTTGACTTCACACACATTCTCTCTCAGTAAGACACAGGAGATGGCATTCCACTAAAAATAATTAAATACATCAAGAAAGAGACCCAAGGAACTAGATGCAAATGGTATCCCCAGGAAGTTAGTGAACAGACCTCACCCAATAGCTAATTCAGAATGGAGCCGGTCAGAGGCCCCAGGAAAGACTTCAACATGAAGATGAAATTCACAGAATATGGAGTTTATGAACAATCTGGAAGGAGATTTATACATCGATGGGAGGGTTTGGCAACCACACACAAAACTAAACCAATTTGTCTACGGCCATGCCACCCTGAACGTACCCGATCTCTTCTGATCTCAGAAGCTAAGCAGGGTCGGGTCTGGTTAGTACTTGGATGGGAGACCACCTAAGAATACTAGGTGCTATAGGCATTTAAAAAAAAAAAAAGTTCAGTTTGTGTAGGAAACTGAAAAACTGCCAACTGTGCAGAGGATGCTAAAATAGAATAAGTTAGGTCCCATACACTTCACAACTAAGATACAGAGTAGCATTTAAAACACAACAACTGCACAAAGCTGTGTAACTTCTGACTCCTCCAAATTACAGACAATTGCTTTCCACACTTAGGAGACTCAAATGAGTTAATGCTTACGAAATCACTTTCCTAATCCATAAATTACTATATAAAAATGGTATCAGTTCAATATTTATGGACACCAAAAGTGGCCTATAATATTAAATAGTCTTCATTTGTTTTCTTTTTTCCAAGAAATTAATGGCACTCCTCTGAAGAACTCTGTATAAGGCAAGATGGTGGGAGGAGCGAACAATGGGAGTTATTAAGGAATCGAGGTTTCAAGGTGACCGGATGTGCTGTTCCGAAGAAGTGCTGTGAGAGAGGAGATCTGGAGAATTCCAAATCAAGACCTTAGAGCTCTCAGAATGGTGGATGCCAAAGCGCTAGCAAAGTAGTGAACTGCTTTATCAAATGCCATAGCTATACGATAACTATAAAGATGCTAATTTTTCAGATTCTGCCCTGGAGAAGTAGCACACATTTAACAAAAAACACTGAACTATCTTAACTTCTCACCAACCACCCCTCTCCAACCATCTCTAACCACCTATAACGTATTC
The DNA here is from genome assembly GCF_014176215.1 of Rousettus aegyptiacus. Taxonomy (NCBI): domain Eukaryota; kingdom Metazoa; phylum Chordata; class Mammalia; order Chiroptera; family Pteropodidae; genus Rousettus; species Rousettus aegyptiacus. The sequence goes on along the minus strand of NW_023416288.1, from coordinate 37,354,453 downwards.
ATATTACCATTTTGTGGCACATTCAAATGATTACATATACCAAAAAAAAAAAGCTATTAAGCACGACAATTTTATTTCTAAGACAATTTTATAATTGTCCCCATTTTTATAGTCCACATTATACCTATTTTCTTTAGTTCGAAATTATTTACATATATTTACTTTGTCAATAAAATGTATTACTTCTTTCTCGAGCAATAAGTTTTTATTTATGATTTAAATAAACTATAATCTGGTGATCAACATCCTTATTACCAAACACGTTTTACAGAACACTGAACAGTTACAAAGTTTTTGCCATGTGACCAGCACAAGCAATGTGCTATAAAGTTTAATTCAAATATTCAGGGGAGACTCTTGGAAACAACACATTATCAAAATAACAATAAAAACTAAAACTAAAATTTTGGATTATTTTTGCAAAATCTGAGTAAAAAGTACATGGTCTTCCTGGAGAGGGTGGAAATAGGGAGTAGGGTATGAGTCTTGAATGTTTTCATTTTTGATAGGAAGGTTCAAATGCTATTTAAAAATATAAAGGTATAATGTACCTTATGTAAAGTACATTAATCCTCACCATACTACAAAGTCTCCTGATCTTAGAAATGAAAAAACTAAGGTATAGAGGGGTTCTGCTTAAGGTCACATAGTGTGGACGGCCTGACTTATAGACCCATACTCTTCCCCAAAATTAACAGAACGCAGCCCGCACATACAAAGCGTTCCATCTCCCTTACTTCAGCGATTGACTTAGGCATGTGACTTAAACTAGGCTAATCAGAGTCATTCTGCTGGAGTGAAAATACTCCCTTTAGCTCTCTCAGATCACAGGTGGATGGAAGTAACAGTGAGCCTGCATGGCATCAGCTTAAATGAACAGGATAAAAACTAGGAAAAGAGAAAAAAAAAAAAAAGCTAGGGTGTGCGTTGTGGGTTGTGGGTGTGCACACAGACACACAAAATTGGTAAATTTCAGCTCCAGGCACCCTGGTTTCTCCACTTGTTCCCTTGATTCTGTGATCTACCCTAGGATTCTTTCTAATAATTTGAGACAATGTATTATTTATCCACTTAATGCTATCTGAGTTGTGTTCCTATCACTTGCAACTGAAAAAGTCTTAAGATTCTCTGACCACAATGCAATACTTCTAAACACAAGAAGTAACAAAAAGGAAGGCAAAAATAACAGTAAGTTTACCACTAAAAATGTTAAAGTCACACTTAAAAAATGGAAAATAAATGAATGAGGAAGCTAGGAGAAAGAAAATTAGCTTTACAAATGAAGAAACTAAGAGATAAGAACAGAGGTAATTAAATAATAAAAAAAAATAGTAAAATTCATTGTTCAAACCAAGAGCTGGCTCTTTAAAACAAATCACATGTAATAACCCATTATGTATATATGGTTTGTTCTTTATTCCTCTGCTCACATGTATATGAGTAAGATAAATTAATGAACTATCATAGATTGGTAACAATTCAAAAAACTAGGATACACAAGATGGTCAGAATTTATTAAATTCAAATGATGGAATGTAGTTATTCTTTGATATACTAAATTTCTTTATTATAAAAAAAAAGCACTGAATAGAATAATGATTCAGACAGACACATTCAAAATGCATCTACCCATGAAAGCAGAGATTTGTGTCTTATTTCTTTACTCTGTATCCTTTGGACAGTGCACGGCAAAGTAGGTCCTTATTAAATATTTATTGAGTGAATGGTAGAATACTAGGCAATCATTTAAAAATCATGTTATAAAAATATTTTAAATTGATGGAAGAAACTGATGAAGAGGAAAGAACATGTTATCAAAGACTATGTAACCCACGAATCAAAGAGGAAATCAAAAGGTGAAGCAGAAGGCATTTTTAATTGAATGTTAACAAAAAACATTTTAAAATTTGTGGAACCCAGCTAATGTAATTCTTGGAGAAAAATGTATGCTTTTAAAAACTTGTATTACAAATCAGAAAGGTTTAAAATCAAGACTATGAAGAATGAATATCCCAAATTGTGTCTCTAAAACATACATATAATGGATATCAACATTATATTCTGGTTATTTCTGGTGGTAAGATCACAGTAGTTTTCAATTTCTTACATGTGCTTTTTTGTATTTTAGTTTTCTCTAATAAATACACATTATTTTTATAATAAAAAATATTTTAAACAACTTCTTTTCCTTGTAGTCCTATTCTAATTGTTAGCCTCCTACTCTGCCTGTCCCTTAAAAGTTCTTGCTCCCCAGGATTTCATGCTTGCCCTTCCCCAATTTATATCCATCCCTTAGTAATCTTATCTACTTTTTAGCTTCACTTATAATCTGCAAATTGATGATTTCTCTATTGTTTGTATGTCCTAGAGATTCATATTTCAAATTGCTTAAAGGATGCGATAGGATGAAAATCCTTTAGCCACTCAAAGTTTAACAAGCCTAAAAGGCCTCATCATTTCCTAAGATGGGTCCTTCCCTCGTTTTGAATATTGGTTAACGACATCGCTATGCACCCGGGTTTGCAATCCCATCAATTCTACCTTAGACATCTTAATCAAATCCAACTTTTCCTCTCCCTCGCCAATGCCATGATTTCAGTTCAGGTACCTATCAACTATTATTCTAAAAGAGTCCTGGCTTATCTTCCTGCTACTACTCTCCACTCTGAACAAGCAATTTAATTATGACTAGGGCTGTTGTACAGCTTCAAAGGCTGAGCACTGCACTCTACTCAGGAAGGTTGCTAACCACATAACCTATGACTATAATGGTGGCCTCCGGTCTGATCATGATACTCCGCATTAAGTGAAACAAACTTACTTACAGCACTATAAAATCCTTCAACTGGCCCAAACCTATTTTTCTGGTTTCAAGTTCTTATTTTTCCTCCATGCACCTTACAATCCAGACACATTTAACTTTCTAGTATGCCCTACTAAAATCCAAGGCTTTTGTGGGTGCTTTTATAGTCTGTAGTGTCCTCTCTGAATAAAACTTCTAAATCCTTCAAAACACAGTCCAAATGTTACCTTCCTCTGTGAAGTATTCTTTACCTGCCCTAGACAATGACAATTTACAAAACATTGTTAACAGTCCTATTATAGTACTGGTTACAGTGTATAGCAATGTCAAATTCAAGGAGTGCTGAACAAGAGCAGGAAGGAGCCCCATGTTTGTACCCCTAACAACACAAAAGTCGGCCTCAGAGGGGCTCAATTCATGTTTACTAAAGCAACACTTCCACATTATTACAACTTTTCGAAGTAAATTAAAAAGTGAGTTTAAAGTTAGAAAAGGTGTGTGTTTAGCTGGTCAGCCTTAGTCTACAATCGATGTGACAGACAGACTTTAGGTTACCCACACATGATCCCTGCCTCCTGATAGTTACACCTTCCCGAGTGTGAGCAAGACTTGCGACTTGGTTCCAACCAAAGGAGTGCAGCAAACGCGATGGCCTTTATGTGACCACATGTACATATTTACATAAGAGTGTTGTACTAGCCTATCCTGCTAGACTCTCTCCTGGCTGGCTTTGAAGAAGCAAGCTGGCATGAGCTTTAACAACAATGAGGAAGTGAATTCCACGACGACCTGAGGGAGGGAGGGCGGGAGGGAGCTTGGAAGTGGACCCTATTGCAGCTGAGTCTCTAGATAACCCCTTTCTGGCCAACACCTTGACTCTTGGAGTCCTGACCCACAAAATAAATATGTGCTGTTTAAGGCAGCTAAATCTGTAGTGATTTCTTAAAAAGCAGCATAGAAAACTAATACAATCAGGACCTAAGGTATTTCTGAACACCTTGTTCACACAAAGGCTATGTTTGCTCCAATTTCTAATAAGTATACAACAAACTTACTTCATTAGTTAATATCAGTCAAGCACGTGCAAAATTAAAACATTATGATGTCCTTTGCGACATAGAGCAGTTCCCATATGTCTCATTTAACCTATCTGTCAATACATTCAATTGTACATATACCTAGTATATGAAATAAATATAAGATTAAGGCAATTCTCTTTATAAACACAATATAAACAATAAACATTAAAAAAACTTGGCATTTAATTAATGGTATCGGTAACCGGAAGTAAATAATAACCTACCAACCGGTTACCAGGTGAAAAAATCCAAATGGAGGGGGCTGGAGCACGTGCTAGCAACACTATCTGTTAGCAAAACAGCTCTTCCTGGCTTTGAAGCCAGCAAAGCATCAGAAGTACTTAGGTCAGGCAGCTCTCATATCTGATGCTGCCCAGTGCAAACCACTCCTCCCTCCAGCCCACCATCCACCTTGTGGTTAAGAGAACTTTCGAAATACTCCCAAAGCAGAAACTTCTCAGACCGAGTTTACACTTTAGCATAACAAAGCATATACAAGTATCTCCTATAGCAGATTACTAATTGGAAACATTAACTACTAGAGTTCTTGGCCTTTGGGGGAGGGGGGTGCGGAAGTGATGGGGTAGTGGTTAAGTGTTATTTTCTTCTGTCGCACCCATAAAAGTCCTCAATTGAATGACAGAATATTCAGGAAAAGAAAGTAGATTTCACACTATCCCAAATTCAAACATTTTGGTACTAGATACTGGTGAGAAGTAATGGCAGAATTCAAAATGGTTAGTTAATGGAGATAATCTAACATCTTCAAAACCTACATCTGTCTTGAATATATTAAGAGAAATAAAATCTGCCTAGAAATATATTTTATTCAACATGCTGTTTTAAGAGAGAACCCACACTCCTTCAATAAGGAGGTATGTTTCTTAAGTAACAGAAGGCACCTGAATTACAATCAGCCTACTGAAATACTCGTGGGCACACCACGCCCAAACAAACTCGAGACAATTAGGCGGAGGCGAAAAGCAATCCAGTCCCACCGGTTGTCTGGATTAATTCATTTTACATTTGCACTTCCAGGCTCGTGGATATTTTATATTAGAAGTCCATAAAATTTCTCTAGAAATTATCTCCATTCGCTGGTATATTTAATAGTCCAATTTACCTTCCCTATCCCATTACCACCCATTATAATTGCTTTTATGAAATGAACATTAGCAACTTGACAGTGGAAAAAATGCAGGCGTAAAATAAAGCCAAAAAAAAAAAAACCCTAAGATACCAAGGCTTTTAATTATTAGACCATACTCTTAAAGACCTGATTTAAAACAAACGTGAGTGACAAGAGAAGGCTTTTGTTCACTTAAATGCTATTAAACTCAGCAGTCTGAAAAGATTAACAAAAACTAGAAAAACCTACTTCACTTAAAAATTCCTGTATGTGTTATGATCATATTCCGATATCCACTAACTCAGTTTTAGGAAATTCTAGGAAATTTCTGTAAACTAAAATATCTGGACTAAGCATCTCTCTAATGATTCTCTCTAGAGAAAAATCAAATGAGTGTATATAGCCAAAATAAAAGTCCAAAAGAGAAAAATGAAACACAGAAAGCCTCATTTGATTTGGTAATTCATCATGATGGAACTAGTAACAATTCAACTGGCTACACTCCTTATTGCAAAAAAGTAACAAGTGGTACTGATTTACTTTTTCCTTTTCTATAAATTACACTACAGCCCACATGAGAACTGAAATTCTGAATTTTATTAGTACCATGTTTTCTTAGGAGATATGATTAATACAAACATCAATTAAAATGTTTTATAAAATTACAGTAAGAACTTCCCACTAATTCAGAAATATTCCATTTCTTATTATTCAGATATTACCTTATATGTGCCCAAACATCTATATAATTTATAACTGAATAAACATATTACTATAAATATATACTAAAAAATTAAATCAATGTAAGGCATAATCAAGTCTAACTTTAAAAATAAGATTCCTCAACCAGCTCCTTAAATCTCAGGATAAGAAACATGTTTCCATTAAGTTTCCTTGATAAATCTATCCATTGAAATACAGGTAAAAATCTCATCAAAGTAAATGCCACTGGAAAGATGTTTTTTACACGTGTATGCCATCTTCCTGTCTCAACTAGGATTTAAGGTACAAGCACTTTGATCTGTTCCCATCATATAATAGGAACAGATCATTTCTGATCCCCTTCCAGGCTTTCTCAATTGGGGTTCCTCATCTGAACTACTCTACACAGATTGAGTGACTTTTCTCAAATTTCCAAGAATGACCCATAACTAGAATCATTTTAAATGCACGGGTGAAAAATGTTAACTGTATATGATAGATGCCTTTAGGACATTAGGGTTCAATTCTCTACAGCTATGTGGTTAAGAAAGGCTGCCACAAGTTCCTCGGTGTCAACTGTGCTGCTACTAGGCCCCAATCATCCTAACCCCCAAAAGTACTGAAAGGACGAAGTGCACAAATCCAGCAACTTAGATAAGAAGAGAGATAAACGCTTTACCTTTCGTTTGCTAATGTGCTATGAATTAACAGCCTGGGTGTTAACTATTTCCCCCCTGCTCTGAATGGAATGTATTTAAGAAAATAAACTCCCACAGATATACTGACCCTTAGCTGAAAAATATTATCCAACCTTAAGCAAAATGAATAAAGACAATAACCAGTACATTAAAGAAATAAGAACTATTAAATTGATAAGGCTTCTTCTTTTTCCCTTTCTTTAGCATGCTTTTAAACATACATGTCCTTTGATGATCATTACTGCTAAATGCAAATTTCCATTTTAAAAAGGTAAGCATTTTTAAAATCCAGCTTATCCTTTATTATTGCACTAATCTCCTATTATCAAGAAACTGTCTTTTGTTATTATTATTCCTCGATGTGGTGACTACAGTCCCTTCAACTGTGTTAGTTATAAGCAAATCATAGTAAGGACAACCTTAGTTCTTTTGCTCAAAAACAAGATTTTTTAAAAAAGGATTTTTTCCCTTGATTTTAGGACACAATATTCTTATTAATGTACCAAAAATGACTTTATAACAAGAAATTAGGACAGAGTTGTTCTATATTGAATGTGCAAAGCAGTACTAAAAAGAGGAAAAAACTAAATATTTCCATTTTTAATTTACGCTTACATTAGAACAGATAAATTACATTATCCCACCTTTCCAACTCTCTACCCAAATTTCTCACCCCGGAAAACATGGCAGGGGGCACCGAAATGGAGGGCACGCGCGTCCTGCTCTGTGCCCCACTGCGAGCGGCAGCGCCCACCGCGATGCAGTGACCGGGATGTTTCTCCTTCCGTCTCTCTAACCAGATTTAACGTCAACATCCCTTCATGAACTGGGAAAGGAGGAGTGTCTTGATTCATGTACTAACTGTTTTGAGGTACAGGTGATCACTTAAAACATAACTGAAGAAGTCGCGTTTATTTTCCTCAAGTCAAGTGCACCCTTCTTCCTGTTCCTACATAAAAGCATATCATTTTGCTATTAAAAATTTCCAATTCTTACAAGTGACTTTTCCTGAACTCAAGTCAACATTGCTCTTCAAAATCACCTATGCTTTCACTGCACCTTGTAGGCACAGTTGTGATAATTACTAGTTTCCCTCCTTAAGAAACTTTATTTTTTAAACGCTGTCCAAATTAAGCAGGGCTCACATTAACCATTATCTAAAGTAGCAGTTTACTGGGGTTAAAAATACACACTTCACTACCGCATTTATCCAGTTGAAGTGTACGTAGTAGGCTGCACTGTTTACACGGGCTGGAGGATCAGTTTTACATTAAGTCGATCCAAAGGCGATAACGCCCTCCTTTTTCAAAGTCGCGGTCGAGACCCTCAGAATTGTGGCCTCTAGACACCGCTCATCGCTCGAGCCCCGAGACAGAACTACGTTCAGCAACGGGTCTTCCTTCTCGCGACTTCCTGATACCGAAGCCACCAGCGCCAGGGCTGCCGCTCGGTTTGTGTTAAAACAACATTTGCTCCTTTCACCTCGCGGGGAGAACAAGGACTTTCTGTACCGGGGAGCCACAGAGGTGAGGGTGCACGCGGTGTTTAAAAAACAAACACCGGGGTCTGGCGGTGGCGACGCCGCAGGGGTTAAGGGGCGACTGTCCTCCCAGGAGGGGTGACCGCGCCGGGCCGCGCGGCGAGCCCCCGGCGCTCAGGCTGAAGGAGAAAAGGAGGGTGAAAAGGAGCGCGGCCGCGGCCCACGTGCCGCCCGGGGGGCCGGGGGGCCAGGGAGGGAGTGGGGGGGCCGTACCTCCGAACATGTGCGGCGAGAGGTGAGCTGGTAAGGAGCCGATCACCAGGCGCGGCCCGCCCGGGCCCCCGCCCGCCGGCCGGTCCCTGCCGCCGCCGCCGCCGCCGCCGCCGTCCTCCGGGCTGCTGTGCACCGAGTCCTGCGAGCCGTACTGGCCGCTGCTGCTGTTGGGGATGCTGAAGGAAGACTGCGCGGCGCGAGCCCCCGAGGCCACGGTCCCCACTGCCCCGCCGAGGGAGCGGCTGCGCGGGGCCGCCGCCGCCGCCGCCGCCGCGGCGCCTCCCGAAGCGCCGGGCTGGTGCGCACCGGGCACCTGAGCCGGAAACCGCCCGGCGGCGGCGGCCCGCGCCCCGGCGCCGCCGCCCGCGGTCCCGTTGGCCCCGCCGCCGCTACTGGAAGGTAAATCCGAGCCCGAGTACGCGCGGGTGCGGCCGTTGGCGGCGGCCGGGCCGCTCTGCTTGGCGCCCATGACCGAGAGGGCGGGCGCGGGCGCGAGCGGGCAGGGCCGAGGCGCCGCGGCCGGCCCCGCGGGGGGCCCGCACGTCCAGCGCCGCCGCCCGGCGCCCCGAGGGCCCGTCGGAGCCCGGCGCGCTCTCCTCCTCCCGGGCGGCGCGCGAGGCCGGCGGCCGGCGGGGGCCGCGGAGGACGGGGAGAGGCGCGGGGGAGGGAGCGCCCGGCTCGGGCGGGCGCCGCTCGCTGGCTCCGGCGGGAGGGGCGGCTCAGGTGGCCGCGCGGCCGCCGCTGGTTTCGGTTCTGCCGCGCCGCGCCGGGCCGCTGCCGCTCTCTGCCGCCGCCGCCGCCGCGCGCTGCGCCCCGGGCCTCGGCACCGCCTCCTCCCGGGCGGCCTGTGCTACCGCCGCCATCCTCCCGCTCCCACGGCGGCTCGCGGCTGGGTGGGAGGCGCCCGCCCAGGCTCCGCCGGGGCCACCTTCCCTCCTCCCCCCAGCCGCTCAGCTGTTATTAACGGAGAAAGAGGAAAAACGGGTGGCGCGTGAGAGGAGGGCAGGGAAGAGCGGCGCGCGCTTCCCGGCAACCGTCGCCGCGCTGCCCCCGCGAAGGAGGGGCAGGGGGCGGTCTGGGCCACGGAGGCGGGGGTGCCCGGCAGGGGAAGAGGCTGCCCGGCCCTCGCACCGGAAGGCCGAGAGGCAGCGCGGCTTCAGGGTGCGCCGCGGCCCGTGTGTTTGGGTCGCGCGCGGTGACCCCGCCCCCGCCCCCTCGCGCCGCCGACGGATTGGCTCCCGTCGGCTTGGCCCCACCTCCCCCGGCCTCGGCCTGCCAGCCCCCGTCCCGCCTCCCCAAGGTACAGTGGTGTGGTAGGTGCTACCACCCGGGGACTCGATGATGGACAGGTTGCTGGCCCCGCCCTCCCCTATGGGCCTCGCCCCCTCCTCCGCGGCGGGGCCTACGCCGATTGGAGGGACTGAGCCCCTCCGGGAGCCAACCAGAAGGCGGCCCCTCCTCCTGCACGTGGCCATCCGACGCAAGATAAGATAGAGTGTCCCCTTCACCTTTTCTTGGCTCGGGCTGGGTATGCTTGTATCCTGTCTTGAGCCGTTGAGTTTGGGTGGATGTTAACTTCCTGGTTGGGGTTATTAAATGAGTGTATCTTTCATATGAAGCAGAAGCTCAGCAATACTGATAAAAAACAGAATGGTGAAAACAAAGGAACCAAGAAGGCTGCAGAAGCCAACTTGATCTGAATTAGCCCTAGCCAATCAAGCATTCCAACCCTGGGAGAAGAGTTGGAAGAACTAAGGATAAGCCAGCCTGACCTTCGATTGAAGGGCAAACACTGGTGCAGTGAAAGCTGCACCCAGTTTAGGAGACTTGGGGTGCAGTTCTGGGACCAAAACTAAATTACGTGTAGTGAGCAAATTATTTTATCTTTTCGGACTTTAGTTCCCTTCCCCGAGACATTTTTATTAAATTCCTAGGGCACCTGCAGCTTTAAAATCTGGCAATTTTTCTAAAAGGAATTTATTAAAATTCTCCATTCCCATGATGTAGTTTCTTGGTAGCAGAGCATGGTGTGGATGTCCAGAGACAGCCTGCTCTGACTCTCCCGTTTTGAAAATGCCTAAATTGTCCTCGATGTGAAAATAATAGCAACTGGTGTTTTTGTACAAATTACGGAAATAGTTTGTCTTTTTTTTCCATATTTGTAATGAGTCATTTATGTAATGATTTTCATCACTCTTCAAAGTATGAGAATCAAGTTTTTAAACAAGTGGAGAATATATGTATAGATATACATTTATATAAATTGTATGTATATATGTATCAGATATAGGTGCAATATATAAATATATATACATATGTACATTTGAGAATGGAAATAGAAAGCAATCAATGCAAAGCTAAAATTAGCTCATCCTGTATATGCACTTACTGAAACCGTCTACTTAGTAAGTGGAGAAAGTTTAAAAGGCCGAAGTGGTTACCAGAATGACAACTGTCAGTTCAAGAAGAAATTTAGTGATTTGATCTGATTTACCTTTCATTGAAGGAAGCCTTCAGTGTAAAACTCTGGTTCAGCACGAAATTATTATCAATACTACAAGAATCTAAACTTAATAGAGAAAATTACAAACATTGACTTTAAACAAGGAGCAAAAGACTTTTACAAGTCTCTGGGGAGCTAATGACTGGTAAGTTAGAGTTTCACATTTGTCATTATATGTACATTTTAAAAGTTTAGTAACTAAAAAAAAATTAGTAACTATAATATGGAAAAAGTCCTATTCGATAGTTAAAACTATTAAATGGAAAGATTTAACAATAAAACCAGATGACTCTTAATTGTATCTAGATTTATATTATGCCTTTTATGTTCTTTCCTTGGTCCTCTTCCCTCTCTCCTCAATCTCTCTCCCAATTGGAATCCACATTAACCTGTCAATATGTTTTATTGTCAGCCAAACAGTTCTGATTTCATTTAAAATGTGTAGCTTCTTTATTATACCGTGCTAGTTCTTCAAAAATTAAAAGTGCTGCTCCATTTAAATTGGTACATCCAGGTGTACACACGTAGATAAAGCTGAAATAGTTTTAATGAGATCATACCCGTGCTTCATGGGATGCATTCCATCTTTCATTCCATTTCACTTTTGTAAAATGCTAGTCACTGCCTATTGAACTAATTTTACAACCCACAATTAAGGAATTGTAATCTACAGTTTAACAAATGATGGTTTAAATCAGTGCTTTGCAAATTACAGTGCACAAAAAACAATCATATGGAGACCTTGTTAAAACAGACTGCTGGGCCCCACTGTCAATGATCCTCATTCTGTAGATCAGGGTTGGGCCTTGAGAATTTGCATTCTAACAAACTGCCCAGTGATGCTGATGTCACCAGAGCTCCGGCCTGACTTGGAGAAGCACTGATCTAAAGCAGTGATCCCCAACCTGTTTGGCACCAGAGACCGATGCTCCTATAAGAATCCAATGCCTGATGATCTGAGGTGGAGCTGAGGCGGTGATGCTAGCCCTAGGGAGCGGCTGCAGATACAGATGAAACTTCACAGGCTCATGGCTCACTTCCTGCTGTGCAGCCTGGCTCCTAACAGGCCACAGACAGGTACTGGTTCACAGCCTGGGGTTTGGGGACCCTGGTCTAAAGGATACATTCCTGTACAGAATCAGAACTATTGTTTTAATGTCTCAGTCACAAGAAACCAGAACCCCAGTTCTTTAAAATTCCTAATATTCTAAGCTTTTTCATATGCTCTATTTTTCATCCTTCTACATGATTAAAAGATGATATTTTGAACAATGACTTTTGGGGTTCAAAAATAGTTTGTATTGTTAAAGCACTTCACGTTGACAAAATCGATGGTCAGAAACCCGCCCTGGAACAGATAAACTAGTTGTGGGTTTATCAATAAAAATACCTGACTGGTTGGTTTGCTGTTATCTGGTTTGAAATTCAGACGGAGCGAGTCTCTTCCGTTTGGCATTTATTTTTGTGTAGGCGTGCTTCTCTTTCCTCTTGCCCACTCGTATACTGCGCTGGATCAGACCTTTGAGGTATGGGACAACAGATTTGCACAGAGCAGAAGACCTGTCACACCAATCTTTTCCATCGGCCCACAGACTCCCAACAGGGCTCTCCTGTAGCCAGCACCGGCCTTATACTCTTTGCTAAAGTCTCTGCCATCCCACTTTTTCTCTCATTATAGTATTCAAAAAGTTTTGCCTTTTATTTTGTTTTATTTTTTTTTTAATAAGAGTTATACACTGCCTAGTCTCTTTAACAAACTACAGAATTATATATATAATTACCTATCTTTAAATAGGCCTTTCCTCTTATTCTATTTCATTTTTTAAAGAAAGGGATGGACCATCTAAACATTAAACCTTAATACATCCTACAGAAAACACTGTTTAGGATTTTAGTGATGATTAGAAACTATATCTTAAATTCTGAAACTAAATTTAGTTTAGAGGAATATTTAGGAATCACATCGTTGGGTAATTTTTCAGAGAACATCGATAATTTATAGAATGTATGTAACTAACTTTTATTTTCCTGTCACGAGTAAGCCAAATTCTCTTTTTTTTTTTTTTTTTTTTTTTTTACTCTCATTGATTTCTTTAATCAATCATGTTTGTCTTCCAAAGGATGTAACCAATCATGACAGGGTTATATGCACACACCACAAAGTAGGTCAGCCTAGGCCACAGTTAGGCCTTGGCTCTGTGTGGCTATGGGACTTAGAGTGAGCCACTTAACCTGGCTAGATGCATTTCCTCTGTACAGCACCGGTAGTCACAATACCAGTATCGCACAGCAATTGTGAGTTGCAAAAGACTCAGTCTCTATTTGAAAATACTTTGAAATGTGTGAATAAATACACACATTTTAATCTCAATGTTATTATCCCTAGTAGGTTGTTATAATTTGTATATTACTCTAGCAGTTTGTGAATTGTGCAATTTAATGTATACTACTACTCACTAGAATTGATTTTACCAGTTTGTCTAATTTTAATGCATTATTGAAACCTAAGGATTTATTAGTGATAATTGTTTGGCAGTAATTTGCCAATAAGCATGCACATCACTAATCTTGATGACACTATGGCAGAATGACAAACCTACATCTTTCTACCATAGGATGTATGTATATACATAGATATGAAATTTAATTATCATTAAGAGACGAGAAGTTATTTGAAGAGACTAGAAGCTCTTTGAAATCACTAACATTTAAAGCTTTTTTTTTTTTTTAATCTCCCTTGATTCTACAGGGTAGTTAAATTACATTTTCACTAAGGAGCCTTAGGGGTCCTGAATAGGATTAAATGTGTTATGAAAGCGTTTTGTGTTTCTCAATCAGTGACTAGATCCCTAAGCTATGTCTAACATAGATTTTGGAATCATTTTTCCTTTCTAAAAACAGCTTAAGACACAATGTCAGCACCTGCTAATAAAAATAACTTAATTTTTGCTTATCAGAATGGTACGGAGTATTAATAAGAGCTTAAATATTTATATTATGCCCTATTCTCAATCTACTTAGGCTTGCAAGCAATATATATTTTTAAATCTTTAAAAGCCCTTATTTTAAAACTCTGAATACAAAACAGCCACAAATTATGATGCTTTTCCTCCATTATCAAGAAATCTCTCAGATTTCACACTTAGTAGATAAAGGAATCCCAAATTCGTATTAGAATCACACCGTTGAAGACATACAATTTAATGGAAAGCTGTGTCATGGAGTCAATACCAAGGGAATTTTCCCAGTCTGCAAAAGTGAAGACTAGCTTGGAGAAAACATAGCTCTCTGCTACATAATGTATGTGGTCCCTCCTCCAATGCATAGGCACTCCCCTCTCTGCTTCCTGTCACTTGTTTAAATTACCATGATTATACGTGAATGATTAAAAAGGATTATAAGACATTTTCTCTTACCGCTCCCTCCCTCACAAATAGCCAAAATCCCCAGTAAAGGCAAGCTCCTTATTTTAAGCCTAGATTGTCTAAGCCTCCCAAGTATAGGAACTTTGTTTCTGTTTTATTTTCAACTCTCTACAGTGCCTGCCTCTAGAGATCCAAGACAGTCGGTATATAGGAAACATTCAGTAACTGCTGTAGACCACAAGGGCCAGCCATGACAACACATGTCCTGAATTACTACTGACTTAACAGGCTGTTATTACCGCACTAAGTTTGTATGTTTCGAATTTGCTGTCTTCTACACCTTTCAGCCAGGTCAGTCCATACCTTAGGTGGCAAATTTCCTCCAAGTAGCTGCGGATTGATGTATGCCCCCACGTTAGGCCAGGTCAGAAACGGTAAGCTCCAAATTGCTGGACTATCTTTCCCTGGCCACAAGAGAGTACTGAGCCATAAGACCTGCTGTTCAACTTTCCCCATCTCTATTTCCCAGAAGCTAGATGGGTTCTGGCTGCATTCTAGGGGTACAGGTCCCTCGATCCAGCAGATTTCAGAACATAGCCCTGAACCGGGTCATCCCCAGTGGGTGGGCACATCAGGATACCTTGAGAATGTTTTTATTCATTCAACCAAAAGTGACAGAGCGTTTGTAATGTGCCAGGCCCTGGGCTTAGCTCTGGGAATACAAAATTAAACCAAACAAAGTTTCCTGCCTTCGAAAAACTTATAACTTATAGTCATGGGACATAAATATAAATAAGGAGATGATCAGAGTAAACGCATGCTGTAGCTGAGTGCAAGGGTGGGGGTTGGGTGAAGGACAAAGTGTTTTCCCAGAAGTGACACTGAGCTGATCTTTTGAGAGAGTTGGCTTAAGCAGCCACAGGCATTCCAGGCTAAGGGAGCATGAAGCAAGGCAGAGCTTCGAGCATCTGAAGAACTGCAAGCAATTTATTAGAGCCGGAATGAAGAACAGGAGGCAATGACGTGAGGAGATAGGCTGGAAAAGTAGGTCGAGGCAGAGTCTTACTGGCTTGGTACACTGGGCTGGGGTTGAAATCAACCCAGAAAGCAAAAGCGAAACACTTTCATAAACAGGAAGTAGCACGATCGTATTTACAGTGTAGAAAGCTCGCAGGCAGTACTTTGGGGACAGCGAGGAGGAAAGCACAATGATGTTGAAGACTAGATGGCTGATGTAGGGCAGACTCAACGGCTATTAAGAGAGCAACCTCCACGTGTCCTGGAGACCAATTAGATGTGATTGGCTGTGAAAGTGGGCACTACGGATAACCGAGGCAACGTGTTGCTTTTAAAGGACCCCAGGTACCAGCTGGGACTTCCCATTACCTGCCCCGAAACAGCCTTGGAGGCTGCCTTCCGAATGCAAGCATTGGGATTAGAAAGTCATGACTTTAAAAAAAGAGCAGTCTTTGGTTCAGGGTTTCTGTGTTCTAAGAGGACTCTGGAGATTCAAAACATGTTAGTAGACAATATATTTGGTGAGATTACAATTCCCAAAACAGCCCGTGCTTGCCAGGACTTGAGCAAGGGCCCTAGGTGATGTCTGGTACATCTGCAGATCGAAGGTGGCGGCTGGGAAAGTCCACACTGACACCTAGTGATGTAAAACTGCACTGCCAAACGCTCGAAACCTGAAGCAGTGTATCAATGGGCTCCTCATTTTTGATGCCCCTGCCCCACCGCCCCAAAGAGGGCTCAAGACTCAGTACAGATCAGGTGACTTCAGCTGCCTAGGGTGCAGCCAAGGCTGGTCAGACTTCTTTATGCTGTGTATACTGGTGCAAAGTTCAATCATCTAACAGTTTTCGCCTCTTAATTTTAGGAAATAATTATTCCTGCACATTTTAAAGCTAAAGATTTTACTTGTAGAAGGCTTTTTGTGTTTCCGGTGGTCAGACACTTTAATCTCTAATGAGTTTAAGAGAATTTCTATTTTCCAGGTTCACAGAACAATCGCTTTGGCTGTGATGCCCTGAGCAAGGAATAACCCGCATCAGGGATGGAACAGGTACAGCAGGTACCTGCCCCTCTGTGCCCCTAGCACTTTATCTCCATTCTATTCTCATCAACTATGATGTGTCAAGCACAGAAGAAACGGCAAAGACTGTCCCTTCCATTTTTCCCTTTTTCTTCTATGCACATGGTCAAAATAAGTCAACAGAGATAAGATTTCTATTTTCTTCCTTAATGGGGCAAAATTAGAAGCAAGACTGGATTTTGAAGGCTGCTGCGCTAACCCTGGTGAAAAAAATGATGAGGGGGTTGCATGACAATGTCAATGTACTCAATGCCACTGAGTTGTACCTTTAAAAATGCTTTAAATGGTAAATTTTATGTATATTTTACCACAGAGAGAGAGAGAGAGAGAGAGAGAGAGAGAGAGAGAGAGAGAGAGGCTAACCTGCAGCAATAACGCTGGGAATGGAAGAAGATTTTACAAGTCTCATCAAATTATCAAATTACTGGGTGCAAATACATTTTCATATCATTCTCATGAGCAAAACATGCAGATCATATGCAGACGAACAAATATTAAACTCCAGAACACAAACACCAAAAAACGCTCTTACAAACTCCTCATTGAAGCAGACCTAAGCATCATTAAATAATTTAATCAGATTGCACAACGAAATGTGTTTTTCACCATACATTTAGTACATTTTCTTTTATGACATCTAAATATGGAGCTTCAAGCAAATCATACAAATGGGATAATGAAACGTGCTACACTAAAAGCACACGGATTTAGCAAAAAAAAAAAAATTTTAAAAAGGCGTGAAAAGAAGGAGGGGTGGCAACAGTTTTGACTGTTGTGTATATGAGAGAAGTAAAAACATTTCCAGAATTCAGTTGCTTCTGTGAGTTGAGCATACAAGGAAAAGACAAATTGGAAGGAACTTGAGACATGACTTGTGCAAACAGCAGATTCATAGGTCTTGGTTATGATGATTTGTTACATTTTAGAATTTATAATCTGTTGGAAGGGTGATTCACTGACATTCCAGGGAGAAATTAGAAGAGATCTGGAATTTTTTCAAAAAATGTAACTTTTCAATTTAAACTGTCAGATGTACATCTACCTAGTTTTTCCAATACATCTTTTAACAGATGACTTATTAATAATAAGTTTTATTCTGTTCTTTCATCCCAACCCCCACCAATGATTAGATAAAGAAGTAAAAAATTTTGTCAGGACCAATATTAATGAGGAGTATGACAACTACAGTTAGGATTTCATTTTAAGACAGCATTTTTTTTTCCTGCTGAATTAAAGCTATTTGATAATAGTTCATAAGTTTCAATAACGAGAGATTCTTCTGCAGCTCACAAAGAACTTAACATGTACAACTTAAAAAATTCTTCTTAAGTTCCATCAAGCATAAAATTTACTTAGCTTGATACACGTAAACTTCAGAGAATCAAGAGTTTTGGGTAGCCATGCCAGTTCCTCTAGGATTTCTGTAAACTCAGTCATCATGCAGGGGAAAAGCAAGTCTGTTACCTTTCAATTCACAATACTGGAGTGACAGTGACCCATAGCCAAATTCGAAATGGTGATGGCTTGATAAATTGAATAATAGAAACTGTCTTGTTTTTCATATTTAGTGCAATCAAGCTAATAGCTTTTGTATAATTTTCCAAACTGCCTGATGGATATTTTATGATATAAAATAATTATCTTTCTTGTCAGGAAAGATATAAAGAATCCAGATTTTTTCATTCAAAGAGCGAATAGCCTAAGGAAATAGTTTATATCTGTTGGAGCAGTAATCCCAGGCAATAATCTACAGACCAATGCCAGTCTGGAATGAAGTGTTCGCAGTGAAATAAGAAAAATTAAGACAATGCAGTAGTTGCGTTTTTTTTTTTCAATCTATGAAAAGCTAAATGGCATCAAACAGTAGGATGGTTCCTCAAAACATTAAGCATACTATTACCATGTGATCCAACAGTCACACCTGCGGTATGTACCCAAAATAATTCAAAGCAGGAACTCAAACGATATTTGTTCACCCACATTCATAGCAGCATTATTCACGGTAGCCAAAAGGTGAAAGCAACCCGTATCCATGAACAGATGAATGGCTAAACAGAATGTGGTATGTACATACAATGGGATATTAATCAGACTTAAAAGGAAGGAAATTCCGACACATGCTACAACATGGATGAATCTTGAGGACATTATGCTAAGTGAAATAAGGTAGTCACGAAAGGACAGATGATTGTCTGATTCCACTTATATAGGATACCTAGAGAAGTCGAATTCATAGAGACAGGAAGTAGAACAGTGGTTGCCAGGGGTGGGAGAAGGAGGAAATGGTGAGTTGTTGTTAATGGGTACAGTTTCAGCTTTGCACAGTGAAGAGTTGTGGAGATTGGTTGCACAATCGAATCTAATTAACACTACTGGACAGGTTAAAAATGGGTGAGATAATAAATTCTATGTATATTTACCACAATTAAAATTTTCTTTAAAAATTCTTAAAGTAAAATGTATAGATAAGATTTTCCTTTAGTTTGAGATCATGTCCATTCTACTCTTATGATAGTTGTAGAGAGCAGCAGTAGAGTTGGAGAGATTTGCTTTTTTGCTTATTTGGGCTGTTTTTTAAGTTCCTTATTTGACATAATGAAAAATTGGCAGCCTGATAGTGATTCCTAAACTCATTTTGAATTTTTATTGGCCTCTGAAACCTGAAAGGTGGGGAACCATTGCTCGAGAGATCAGTGGTTCTCACCTTTGATTTTCTTGCCAGCCCCAACTCGCTGGGGTGGTAGGATACACCCCCATCAACCAGAGCAATGGGCTCATTTCATTGTCAGCCGGAATTTTGGCCTTGAAATGGAAAGCTGCATATCAAATGGACGGGAGTCTTGAACACTAGAAAAAGGCCCCAGGTGGTTCCAAAAGGTTCTCTCCACACTCCCAGTGGCATCGACCTCTCTCCAAACCTAGCTAAACTGAGAATTCCTGCTCAATAGTATTTTTACCTCCTGGATGTTTTAGTGGGACTAGAAAGGACCTAGACATCCCATTTATGAATTCACCACATTGCCCTCCCTATGGGGGCTATGCCTTAGCCTTCCAGAAAATGAGTAGGACTTCTAGGGAAGTCAAGTGCTCCTGAAATATCCAGCAACTGATACCATATAAAGGCTTTCTTTATTTCTAACACCAATCTTTCACCCTGAAATCCAAACACATTTTCCTTTACTCTTCCAGGCCAAGTCATTTAGTTATTCTGGGTTTTGTTTCCTCAGGGAGAAATCAAAGGGATGAAGTCAAGTCTTTCAAACTGCAGGTTGTGACCCATCAGTGGGTCAGTTAAGCATGACCAGTATTTTTTTTTTCCTAAAGAAAAAGTATTGAAAGACTAGAAAACATCAAACCACTTCACATGTAATGAAGGTAATTATTGTTTCATGAAACTTTATATATATTCTGGGCTGATACATAGTGTTTCTCTGAATGTGGGCGATATTAGAAATGTTAGAAATCCATTGGTTGAACTCCTTATGTGGTCTCTGTAAACGATTATAGCCTAAAATTCTATGAAGCTCACTTTCATAGTAAACACAGAACTCTCCCTTCGCCCGCACCTGCTCATTATTTGCACCAACAAATCCAAGAACTCCTATCCATCCTCGAGACTGCTGGGGCGTCCCTCGAGCAATCTGTCTTGAGTGCTGACTTGGACGTCAGGCCTTCCTCTGGCTCTCCCCAGGCCCTCGGGATAATGGTTTCCATCGTGCTTGTTCTATGATGTTGGCATTGTTTGTTTGTCCATATCACCAGGTAGGCGTGCTTGTACTTCAGCGAAGTCAGTTGCAATGAGAGGAATGAGTGAAGGAAGGAAGGAACCGACAGCTGGATTTGCTGAAAGCAGTGTTTTTCAGACCGGGTATCTATCAGAATCCCCTGGGAAGCTTTTAAAAATCTCAAAACCCAGACCACACTCAAATAAAGTAGAGCACCGTCAGTGGATTCTAGGTATTAGGATTCTTTAAAGCTCCCCAGGGGCGTCTGACATGCAGACAAAGTTGAGCCCCACTGGTTTAGATCAGGGCCTGGGCTGTTACAGCACAGATTCCAATTCCTTGGGGCTGCAGTGGGGCTTGAGATTCCTTCTAAAACACTTCCGGGCGATAGCGATGCTGCCGATCAGCAGACTACATTGTGAGAGGCAGGGGGAGAGTATTTAATGGATTTTGGCAACAGAGAACGAGCCGAAATAGCAAACTCAACACAGACCTGGAAGTCCGCAAAGGTAGTGACCAGGCTTGTGATTTCTGGAGTTAGCTGCCTGGCATGGTTTCTTACTAGCTCTGTGACCTTGGGCTGGTTACTTAAAGGTTATGATAATGGAGATACAGCAGTATCTTAACTCACTGGGTGGTCGCGAGGACCAAGCAGCATACTTCATGGAGACCCAGGCACATACATGTGCATTAGTAGTAGTATTATTATGTATCCCAATGACACTTACTAGCTTTGTGCTCTTGGTAAATTACTTAACCTCTCTGAGCTTCAGTTTCCTCAAATGTAAAATGAGAAATCATACTTCCATCTTACAAGTTTGGCTTTACATAAATAAATGGTATATCAAGTTCTTAGCACAGTACTTAACCCATGTGCATAGTCAATAAATGGTTAATCTTCAAATTAGTTTCATCTGTATTGAGACAAATTATTCTGACCTCCTGTAGGTACATTCTCTATTGAACCATCTGCCAGATCTCAGAATTTCCTGCCCCCACCCTCCACAGGCCCTAGGCTGTGTGGACAGATGACAAGAGATGGCAGGCTCATCTCACTCTTCCTTTCAGCATGTTATACTTCAGCAGCAGGACTTGTTTTTATTACCCCACTGAGTTCACAGGGGTGAGTTTTGGCAGGAGCAATTATTCTCCTTATTACTTTACAGATGAAGGAGAAATAAACTTGGCTCTGACATGTTGCATTTTTCTCAAGCAAGTCCCATATGGAGGATAAAAGCTCTTAATTCTAATCCGAGCCAGAGAAAATACTCCTGGTTTCACGCCTCTTCAAATCTTCTCTTTCGAAACGCTTTGAAGACCTGCAATGTGCCAGGTGTTGTGCCAGATTCAAAGTAGAACCCGTAACAGAGGTTTAAACAAATTACTACAGGATCACAGCCCCAGGCCTAGGGGGGGGAGAGAGGGGAGCTGGATATATTTCACAGAACAGCTGCTAGTTTGGCTGGGCAGTGAAGGTTAAGGAGGAATCGATAAGTGGGAATAGGGGGAAAGGTGTTCGGGAAGAGAGAACAGCCAAGGACAAAAACGAAGAAGTGGGGGGAACAGCTTGATATGTTTGCGGACTGACAGGCGGCCACGGTGCATGAAGTTGGAGCTAGAAAGTTAGCCTGGGGCCAGATGGTGAGCTAGATCGAAGAGCCTGGACTTTATCCCGTTAGCTGTGGTACGATGACCACATGATTCGCCATCCAGATGGGTTGCATTTGAGAGTAAAAGGACATGCTAACCAGATGGACTAACAGAACACCCAATATAAAACTGTTCCAGGCTAATAGGGACCTCGCCTTGGGAGACCTCTAAGGCCTGACACTCATCAGGTCTGTGTGTTACAGAGGGAATTCTGGTAGCAATGTGGACTGGAAAGGAAAGGTGGTGCCTACAGTCAAGGACGTAGCTAGGAAGGCAGTGAAGATGGAGAAGAGAGACATCCAGGAATGGTTTTGTCAGAAATACAATGGATTGAAGAGACGACGGAGAGGGGAAGAGGCGGAGAAGAAGAGAGAGAGAGAGAGAGGAGGAGCGAGAGAGACAGAGAGAGAGAGTATTTAAAACCCGGCACTCAGCGTTTCCAGGCAAGGTGATGTGGGCACTGAGGAAAACCAGAGAGGAGTAGGTTTCGGGAAACAGTTGTACAGTCTGAGGACCGCTGAGCTGGAGATGTTTGCTAAATATTGGTGTCTGTGTCTGTGCCCAGCAGACATAGCTCAAGGTGTGGAATTCACAGGAGGAGTTTGGAGATACAAACCTTGTCATTATAGGTAATAATTCTAGGAGGAAATTGCTGAAAGGCACCAAGGGAAAGACAGTGGAGAGAAAGGAACTATGAAACAAAGGACGGACTTCTAGGAAATGGCAAGGGACTGGTGGAAGACAAGGAACCAGGGAAGGAAGAGGGAGTCAGAGCAGCAGGTAGAAAAACAGGAGAGGGGGTATCCCAAAAAGGCGGTAGAAGGAGGAGAAGGTTTGGGGAGCACAGATGGAGTTACTCATTTGGAACTCTCCAACAGGCAGAGGATGCTGAAGACTGACACCAGGCTTGACAGGGGAGCGTCCATCAGTGTTGATCTTCTTAGAGCTTTGGAGGTGGACGCCAGGCCACTGGCTGCATGTCGAAGGCAACCGCAGACCACCCTTTCCAAGGGGTTAACAACCGGCAGGGGAGGGAGTCACAGCAGCGTGATGGGGAAGCAGTTTCCTTGCTTGATTTTCCTAATGCTGTTTACGTCTAAGTCTGGTTGTAAACATGTGATTAGGAAATTAAAG
This sequence comes from Rousettus aegyptiacus, assembly GCF_014176215.1. Taxonomy (NCBI): domain Eukaryota; kingdom Metazoa; phylum Chordata; class Mammalia; order Chiroptera; family Pteropodidae; genus Rousettus; species Rousettus aegyptiacus. The sequence goes on along the minus strand of NW_023416288.1, from coordinate 37,331,814 downwards.
AAAAAGCAGCTGAATTTACCCCAGGCCCCCTGGGACTGACTTTCACAGTCATAAGAGCTAAGCTTGAAGCGCTTGTTCTTGTCCAGAGTGATGGTGGCTTTAAACAATTATGTTGAGAGTGTGTTCTCCTGCCCCAAATCTTGATTCAGATTTAACACGGTGATGGCCTAGTTAGGACATTTCAGCATATAATGCTTTTGCACATCAGTTTTGTAGGCCGTTATAGCTTCGCTGTTGCAAATAGTGAAAAGATCAATTAAAAGAATTTCCATGATGAATATTCATGATTTCTGCGTAAGACCAAAGATGGCTGAATCGGTAGGTACCCTCAGAGCCTGCAGAAAGCAGTGACTTGCCAAAGACAAAGGCGGTGTGCGCCCCCTGGAATTCTCAAGGCCTTCGCTAACCTCAGTCTAAAGATATGCAGGCCACTAACCTGGTCCTCATGGTGGATCGTCTTGGGCTCCAGAGTAATAGAAAGCTAGAGAGAAAGCCAGGTAACATAAGGTTACCTGAAGAATGAAGAGAGAGGGCGACTCCATAAAAAGATGGAGCCATCGAGGGCTGCAATTCTTGCCTTCACCTTCTGATGCACGAAGGGATGAGTACAAGTGATTTGTTGTCATTATGAAATGTTCTTACTAGTAGACCATATTAGTTGTATCGATAACAGCTCTCCTTTTGAATCTTGGCATAATTTCCATGTACTTATGATCGTTCTCATTTAAAAGTTTTTGGTTATCTTGCACCTTCAGAATATCTCTGCCATTGCTTTATCATACTGGCTATGGATGCAATAACTTTTATTTCTCAAATTTCGGCATTGACACTACCACAACCCTTCAGTCTCAGGTAACTCCTCCACAATCATGGAGGACTTTACGCACCTGGTCACCATCCTTCTCCCCCCAAGTAGTACCATCGTCCTGGAAGATTTCAAAATCTATGTGGATACCCTCTGTCTTAGTGTGTTCAGGCTGTTAAAACAAAATGCCGTAAACTGGGTGGCTTATAAACAACAGAAATTCATCCCTCATAGTTCTGAGGCTGGAAAGTCCAAGATCAAGGCGCCAGTAGATTTGGTGCCTGGCTAAGTTCCACTTTATAGATGGCCATCTTTTCACTGTAACCTCACACGGCGGAAAGAATAGGGAGCTTCCCGAAGCCTCTTTTCATAAGGGCACAGATAGAATCCATGAGTACACCACCTTCACGACCTCATCACCTCCCAAAGGCCCCACCGCCTAATACCATCACTTTGGGGGGTAGCGTATTATCAACATATGAATTTGGGGGGGATACAACCATTCGGACCCTGGTATCTCCTTATCAGCCTCGTCTCAAAATCTGTCGCCTGCTCCCCCACCCCACAGCAGTGACAGTCACTTCCACGCCCCTCCGGCTGTGCAGTCCCATGATCTTACTCCTGGATGTTGTCATTACTTAAAACTATTCCACCTCTGACAGTGTATAACTTTGGCACTATTATTTCAAAACATTCACTCCTTTTCCCTGTTAACAAAGATCACATCGGACATCGCCGCTCCTGGTTCTCAGGCCTTCACACGGGACTGAACCCTAACACCGGCTTTCCTGCCTCTCCAGCTTGCAGATGGCAGATCACGGGACTTCCCGGCCTCCATATTTGCATGAGCCCGTTCCTATAATAAGTTTTATATAGATACATATATATCTCTCCTCTTGGCTCTGTCTCTCTGGAGAACCCAGACTGGAACAAGACAGTAGCACAAGCGCACCAACTCCCGAAAAGCCCAAAGCACAAAACTTCCAGGTCAAACTGCGAAACAAACTTATGAAAATTTTAGAAAATTTGGTTACGTTATCAAAGGCTGGTGTTTTCCAAAGAAAACACACCTTCTGGGAAGGAGGCTGTTCCTGAAGACGAGATTATTTACTATTTAAGGAAACTTGATTTTATTTAAAAAAAAAAAAAAAAAGGCCAAAAGCCAGGCAGTGGAGTAATAAGGAAGCAAAGCAAGGTGAGCGCCTTATCTGCGCCATTTCCCACCCACTCAGCGGGACACAATGGGACATCGGCACCATCGGGTGCAGATGTTTCCAGAAAGCTCAGGAACGATGGGAGGTGCTGGTGATTTCACAGCCATAATTCATATTAATCTACCATGTCTTCTGTGGGAAGCCCAGTGACAGATGTCATGATCCAACCGCAGTCGTGATCCACTCCCGGGGATCCGGGGGGTGACGGTCGGTTCCAGGGCATGGGAGAAACCGATGCATCGGACATCTGTTGCAAAGACAGTAGGTGACTAGACAGAGGAAGCCAACTCGTAGGGATGTCCCTGTTCATAGCTTTTAGAGACATATGTTGAGTGGCATTTACTGCTCATTAGCCTAGATACCTCTGAGAGATTCTGCCTAAACTACTATAAATCTCTTATTCAAGCAGCATGGAGATGGTCATGTATATTCATGAGGCAGAAATGGATGGTGTGTTTTTTTGAAAAGAGAGATAAGCAAAGGCCAAAGAGTTGAAAATGTAGCCCCATGTCAACTAGAGCAGAGCTAATGAGTATTACACACACACACACACACACACACACACACACACACCTTTCTGAGCCCTTGGCAGACATCAGTAATCAATCATTGTAGATGATCACTGCTGAGACTGTGATCTCTGGATCCTTTTCAGGGAGCCACTACCTGCCCTTCAGCCTTGACTCTCCTAAAGAGACTTTGCCATCCCTGGCCTAGTTTCCCCAATTACTAGGGGCCAGTATATTAAGTATTTTTAGCTGTATTCCCTGCCCTTCCTCCTTCCACCTAGCCTCAGCCTCCAGCTTCCCTTTCTCAAAGCCCCCTCCACACCCTTCACTCTGTGGGACCCTCCGTGGTCACGACCTGCCCAAGAGGCGCTGGCACAGGTAGGGATGACAGTGTTATTTAACAAACTGGTTCGGCTCAGGTGCTGGCCAATGAAAATGGCCTCCTGCCCATAAACGCCCATGAAGACAGCCTCGCACATGCTGTGCGTTACCCTGGAGAAACATGGCGGGGAGCCAGGGTGTCGGCATTTGGGGGCAGCAGTTGAAAGATATGACTTGTATACTCAGTAAAAACATAGCTATCTGGAAATCCCAACGGACTTTTGAATCAGGGTGACCATTCGGCCCAGACCTGTGGCCTTTAGGCCGATGGGCCCACAGATTCCGTGACCTTAAGAGGGGCTTGTGTGAGGGGTCTTCAGCAGTCCATGGTTATTGCTCCGCCCCCACCTCAACCTTCTGTCATTCTCCACAGCCAAGGAGCTTCTCTTTGGCCCATTTAAAAAAAATAAATGGAAACATACCCAGAAGAAGAGTTGATATTTGGAGACTTATGTGGTTTTTTCTCAGCATTAGGGTCAAAAAGTGCTTGTCCTTCTTTCTACATGTTGGAATGAAAAATAATGAAGGAAAAGCCATCATTTAGTGAGTGAATGATTACACCCCCCTCGAATGAAATGTACCTTAGAACTATTTCCCAATGTGTGTTCCTTGGATCTCTTGCCTGAACTTAATGCCCTGATGTGATTGTTAAAACACTGATTTCAGGATTTCAACCCAGACCCACTGAGTGGGAGCTGTCAGGCAGGAGTCTCCATCTTTAGCTAAGGTTTGCAAACCTGGGGCCTGGGGACTTTCGGTCATTCTGCCCAGAGAGTTGGCCTTCCCTTGAACTGATGTCTTAACAATGAAGTCTTCAAAGCTCGGAATAGTAGTCTTTCTTCATAGTAGAATTTAATCACAGATAAAACAAAGAATCGGAGGAAATGAAACACTGGCCCGTGTATTACCAAATACAAGGCCAGTTTCTGGCTATGGCCTTGAGGGCAAGTGAATTGTTCGTTTCTGTGTCACAAAATCCAGTCAACATCGATTGCTCTTATGGACAGAGGGAGAATCAAGGAGAGAGGATACCAAAAAGAAGAGATAATCCAGAATATTGTACATTTAGCTCTGCAATGCACTCAGGGACATAGTGTGACTTGGGCACTTGGTCTCACCTGGTCCGTGGCCTCGGGACCCCTTCAGATTCCCTCACACGCCCTGGTGTCATAGATTAACAAGTCCCGGTCAAGCCAGGATTGTCTCTGTTGGCAGTGAGTCCCTGTGCCCCTAAAGTCTTTTCATGGTTTCTTTTAAGGTCTCAGGATTAAAATGCCAGTCCCCAAATAGCCTTCTGCTGACATCAAACCGTATCCCAGATTAAAATGTGTGTCTTGTGATTTTATTTTGGGAATAAGCTAGTAAGGTTAAAAGACTGTGGACTCTGGACTCAGACAAATCGAGTTCAAATTCAGACTTTGCTGGTTAACAGCTCAGGAACTTGATTAAGTGACTTGTCTTCTCTGAGCTTCAATTTTCCCTTATTTTAAACATTTCCAGCTTCCTAGAGTTACATAATGCGATAATGAAAGCACCAGAACGCATTTCCCAGCATGCAGTAGAATGCCCGGTGAACGTTAGTGTCCTTTCGCTTAAGAAACTGGGTAAATTTCCAAAGCTTGGCATTATCTCTCGTAGCCAGAGTAAGTTAATCATTGACTGACAAGACCAGGTCACAGAAGACCGAGGGGACAATAACAGGTTGTCCTTCAGCTCAGTGTTTCTGAGCTGACTTTGAAAACTGAGGAGCAAGTCCATCTTATGTACATTACAAACACCAGTTTAATGCCAAAGAACAGGCTGTAATCTCGGCGGAGGGAAGAGCTGGCAGCGGCACACGCATTCACACGCATTCACACGCATTCACACGATCGTGCACAGACGCACACTCCACGTTTCCCCTTGTCTCTCTCGCTGGCGATAGACCTGACCTGATTAGACTCGGTCCTTTCGGGAGCCACCATGTCTGTCTTCTCAGGCCACAGAACTCCATGAGTCGGTGCCTCACTCCAGAAACCTTCCGTGGGACCCAGCCACAGAGATGCCACGGATCCCTGGCAAGCCCGCGTCGCCGAGCCATCCTGAGGTCAGACCTCTCCAGGGACTTGGCCTAGCCAAAGCCACTGATTCTAAAAGGCTTTTGCCCAATTCTCTGGGACAGGGAAGAAACAGAGACAAGTGTTCTCTCCATTTCACATGTGAAAAAAAAAACAGCTCTGATGGAAAGGGGTCGAATTGGATTCTGGTCCTTGTTTTGCCAAAGGTCCACTGTAAGGTGGGAGCAAGTCTCGACTTCTCCACCGCGGCCTAATGTCCTGACCATCGTGCTTCACGGTCTAAGGGCTGCGGTCACCAACACGTTTGCCCAAATGCAAAGCATGCTTTGGATTGATGTAAAGAACCGTTTCACAGGGAGTCAAAGCCTTACTGTTGACAAAGCGTTGTAGGCCAAGCGGGTACATTTAGGAGTCATGATGTTTTCTGCTCCTGGCGTCTGTCCTTCAAGAGCCAGGTGAGCACTGCCGATAGAGAGGAGAGACACGTTTTACCTGTTCGAAACGCCTCTGCTCCATCGGCACGCGCCATGGCCTGACATTCTCACCGTGCGTCTCTTCTCTGAGCTGACACGGCGCTTTCGTCCATGTGTTCGTCCACGCACTTACGCAGCGGTTATTAACTGGGTACCCGTGTGGGCCAGGCACTGGGCGCACAGTGGCACGGTGCTGCCATGGAGTTTATCATCTGCCGGGGGGAAGGACATTGAACAATTACTTGTGCTTGATGGTAGCATCTAACAAGCATAAGAGCAAAGTAAGGGCTCCGCTGGGGGAAAGGGGCTTTGAAGCCGAGACTGAGGGCAGGAAGGAGTCGATAGAGGGCTGAGTGGAGGAGGGATTCTCCTGGGCAGTGGCAGCAGCACTGGCCGTAGGCCAAGGCCTGGGGCAGTTGAGAGCACAGTGAGTTCTTTCTGGGACTTTTGCCCTTGAGGCTGAAGCAGAGCATATGAGAGAGAAAGTTGTAGGAAACAAATTGGAGACTTTACCAGCCTTTAGTGTCTCCAAAAAGTAACTCTACAACCAAAGAATGTTGCCTTCACTGTAACAAATACAGCCACTGGATAACTTGGCGTGAATGACAAAGGCCAGTCAGATGTGATGAAGGCACAAGAAGGTGTAGTCTGGAAGTGGACTCTCGGTTAGGAGCTTCCTCCCACCTCATGGGCCAAGGCATTGGGGAGGGATGGTTTCAGTGAGGATTGGGGACTGGTGGGGGTGTCAGACCTCAGCCAATGCACAGCTGCGTCATTGCTGGGACTGTGGGCCTTATGAAGGCAGATCGATCAACCACACCCCTCCATGGGGCCCGGCTCTGAGCTGAGTTACAGCCATGGCATCTTGGAGCTGAAGGGACCAGGGCGATACTCTAGTTCAAGTTGCTCATTTTACAGGTTACAATGCCACGGCCCAGCTCAGCGGAAATAAAAGTCCATGGCTGATGGCGAAATCCAAGGCCAGGTTCCTGACCCTCGAGCACCATGTACATCTACCGGCCTCACGGTTGTTCATGAGGCTCTTCCCTGTAATTAGAATCAGCTCTCAAGGAAACTGTCATAAATACTCAGATTGTAGGTGCCCAAAACTGCTTGTTGAAATAAATAACTTCTCTGCATCATATTTTTCTTAGATTCTTTTCAAGTTTACTTACATTGAAAACTAAACCAGACAACTATCGTCCCCTACTCACATGAACTTGTGATTTATCAACATTCTTCAAAAACACTGCTCTTTTTCCAGTTAAAAACAATATTTTGGGTGGAGAACGTGTAAGGAAATGAAATACATAAAATACATCTTTATACCCATCCACGAAATTGAGCAGAGTCTGAAATAGATTTCTTTTCAAATTAATGCGCTAAATGTATTGAGCTCTATAGTATGTTCATTTAAGGAGTGGGAGAAAAGTTGCAGACAGGTGAAGGGGCAAATAACAGACTATTTCACCTTATAGATTATGCTTAAGAAAAATCTTAAATCAGGATTTTTAATGTCAACAGAGGAGATGATAGATAACAATAGGATGGTATGCATGAGTGCAATTTTGGCTCGGAATGTGTCTCTTTTTTTGAAGTATAAAGAACACCAGAAGGAGAAGTCATAAAAAGCATTTCCCAGAGAATATGGTAATGTACAGTATGCATGTGTGTGAGAGAGAGTTCCTGACACATGAGCACAGTACTATTTCCATGGCAACAGGGGGAAAAGTGTGTCTTGCCATGAAGCAATCTTCTTAGATTCAGATACACTTATAAAGATCCATGTACTGAAAGCTATGAGGGAGGTATTTTGAAACCAAAAGAAAAATTATTCTACTATCCTTTGAGATGACCCCGCCCCGAGGTTAGGCTATCTTCCCTGTCTTCCCCAGCCATTTTCATGTACTGGACCTGTCTGCTGCCTCCACGATGAGTTCTGGGTGCATTTTTAACCTATGGGACTCTGTTTCCACAAATCCAACCCAGTGGCAACCTCAGTCACTGCTGCCATCCCGTAGAGTCTCTCAAACCTGGCTGTAGGATCGGGCAGATCTTACTATCATTACTCCTGAAAACAGACAAACTCGTAGGCTCTTTCCTTAACTAAGTTTTATCACGATTGGGGTGTGTTCACGTGTGTGCATGCGCATGTGTGTGTTTGTGTGTGTGTGAAGATAGGGAAAGGAATACAAAGAATCATCAGGGAGTTAAAAAAATGTGAGAAATGTGACTATATGTTTAAAGTCCTTATAGCAGTGGTCCTTTAGAGACAGTTAAAAATAAAGAAGCGTTAGTTTGCAGCCCTCCACGTTAATTTTTGGACATGAGGTTCAGAAACTTTTCCCTTTCTTTTGATCTCACCTTGAACATTACAAAGTTCAATGTAAGATTTAATGATGCATTCGCCTTAAGCGAACAAGTTGGTGTCTGAGCCTCCGCCCAGCCAGAGATAATCCCCAAGCTTTTCCTTAAACACATATAATGTAATTTCTAACAGTGTTTACTTATTTCATTTTCTTGTCTCTTAGTGGTTAGAACTTCCAGAAACAATGATCCTGATTTATAAAAATGCCTTGAGTGTTTGAACATATTTTGAAGAGAATAAACTTAGACAGTTATCCATAGTAGTTTTCTCAGGGGAAACCTCCACTGTGCTTTCTTAACCCACAGTCTGACATTGGCTGCATCCTTTGCCACCTGGCAAGCAGGAGTGTATAGACCTTCCAGGCTAACTCTTGATGCTCAGAACCGAATCTAGCACCAGAATCCACTTTTAAGAGCGAGCTCCCTTGAGAATAACGTTCCCTGATTATAAGACCATTAAGCACTTAGGCGAGCAGAAAGCAAGGTCCTTATTCAACTGCGAAGATTAAAGATGGTGCGCACCTCAATAAAAAGCAACGTCAGGCTGTACTACAAAACTGTAACCCGGGTACACAAACATGAAGAAAACAAGCAGAGTCCTGGCCCACAGGAGTCGGTCAGTAACTATTACTGATGCTCACGCCCCGCCCACACTCACCCGTGATAAAAGATCAAGAGATGGCTCATCCAGTCCATCTTAACCGCTAAACGCTTTCTTTGCTATATTCAGAGAGGATAAAAACACCAAGCCGAGGATGATTGCCTCTCACTAGATACAACCCACCTGCCTCTCGTGAGCCAGAGATGTCAATCAAATCCATCTGGCCACTTTTGTTTTCCTGATTAGTATCCTATAAATGAAATCTATAAGAAGAGAAAAAATACTCAACCTCCCTTGAATTCTGATCATCACAAGGAATCCCTAGTCATAGGGGTCGGGAACAGCTAAATAGTATAAACATTCTTTTGCTTCCTTGTCTCCTTTTCATTTCCCAATGGATTAAAATAGTTCGAGTTCAGCTTGGAAAACAAAGCAGCAAGGGTTCCTAAAACACTGTTACTCTCTCTGTGGACTGCGCTCAGCGCAGTCATGAGACAGTCTAACTGATGTGGCTTCAATGACAGTCTAACTGATGTGGCTTCGCTAGCGAGGTTTGCTTATTTGCATGAATGCATTGAATGTAATGCTATAAGGAATAAAAACAACGACTTCATTATGTTTTCTAGTTTTACGATTGCCGTGCTTTCTGTTGGGTCGTTGTAAGAACATTTCATTCCCAGCTGGCACTATTTTTCAGTTTTTAAAATCACCATTCACGAGTTCCTATGTCATGTCCCTCTTTTACGAAAACAGCTTTCTTTCTTACCAGGTTTCAGTGGGTCTAATTGGGTAAACCTGCAGTGTGGCTCTTCATTCAACAGACATGCGGAATCTGACCTCGCCATCACAGGTGAGACGAGTGAGCATTATCTCTTATCTGGTTCACCGAAGTGGCCTTCTGACTGGCCTCCCTGCCTCCACCCTTGGCCCCTTAGGGTCCATTCTCCAAACAGCAGCCAGGGCGGTCCTTAAAACACACACGTCAGAACAGCTCTTCCTCCGCTCGGCGCCTGGCAGGGCTCTCCATCTGACTCAGAGTCAAAGTCAAAGTCGGTACAATGGCCTGTAAGGCCTGCCACCACCTGGCTCCCACATGGGACTCCAGGGCAGTCACTGTTCTGGCCACACTGTCTTCTTGCTGTTCTGCGCACACACCGCTCATCGCCTGTCCGCTCTGCCTGGAGCGCTCTGCCTACGTGAGGGCATGGCTACTTCCTCGTTCCCGTCAATGTTGTACTTGAATGTCACCTTCTCAAAGGAGATCTCCTCAGACCACCTTATTTATAAATGTATCCTGCCCCCCCCCCCACTCCAGCACTCCTGGTCTCTTTTTTGACTGTGTCCTAAGTTTTCTTTTTTTCTGTAGAGCTTATCACTTTCTAATACACCACGTTATTTCTTTAAACATAATATCTTGTGTACTGTCTGTCTGCCCCAGTAGAACGTAAGCTCCAGGGAGCTTTGTTCACTGATGTTCTCCAAGCATAAAATGGTGCCTGGAGCGTAGGGGGCACCCAGGAAATATTTGCTGAATTAACGAACGTGTCCCCTGAGTCTAGAGCTATTCTTGACACACAGTAGGCTCTTAATGCTTGTTGAATGTCTCTCCCTGGAGGAACAGGACTAAGCGTCAAAACTGGGGACCCAGGCGGCATAGCATGGGGACTCAGAAGACAGCAGGCTCTGCCTCGGCTGGCTTAGAGCCTCAGCTCTGCCGCGTCCTAGTGGTATGACCCGGGCAATTCACTTAACCTGTCTGAGCCTCTGTTTTCTCATCTACAAATCGAGGGTGATGCTAGGACCTCCCTTTTAAGGCAGTCATGAGAATGAAATACAAGAATTCAGAAAATAAGTCTGGTAAATGCTCAGCACATTCGAGCTATTATTTTTTATGAGGTCTCACTCTTTCACCCATCTCTCCCCAAGGAAATCACTTCCACGTCTTTTCTTACCCTTCAGGGTTATCGGGAGGCAAAAATACGCAACCCCGTAAGTGCAAATTGTATGCCACGCCACAGATGCTAGGGATTATGCTGGCGATTCTTCTGAGTGTCCTCGGAAGACATAGATGGACACACAAGAGGGGGCCAGTGAACACCATCGACCGTGAAGTCTGTTGGCAAGTGGGGAAGGGTCTTGATTCTGAAAAAAAAAAAAAAAAATTGCACTGGCTCTAATTAACAGCTAGGATCCCTCTGCGGCAGAGCCGGCCACGTGACAGCAGAGGTGGGAGAGGACTGTGGCTGTATTTCAAGGCCCTCCTCCTGCTCTCTTTGTACCCCGGCTGCCAGAACTTTTGCTGTAAGATCCGCAGTCTGCTCTGCTGGGTGGTTTCTGCACATGGGCTGTTACTATTGTTCAAAGCATTAAAATGTCTGCAAGTGGATTATTTACAGAGCTTCTCTCTTCCCAGAGCTGCTCATATGTGGCAACTCAGTATCTATTTGCCCCAAGGCACACTTTCTCTCACCCTTCCCTCTAAGATCCTTTAGATCCTTTGTTTGCTGACAGCATCTGGCTATACTGGCTACATAGTTAACTGACCACAACCCTCTCTAATCCCTATAAGAAACAGCCCTCACCTACCCATTTGGGATGAAACAGGATTTCTGTTCCCAGCTAGCAACCTTTCTCTGAGGTGATGTCAAACCGAGACAGAAAAATAAATGCGCCGTTGCTTCTTTTAAATGGTGTTGGCTGACAAGTCAAGGTATGAGTGCCTCTGAGTACTCCTCGAAGGAAAAATAGCTCCTAATTGGACAAACAAGAGAAAAGAGCCAGCTGCCACTTTCATGATTATTTAAATACCCATCTACGGTCGAAACCCCCTCTTCGTTTCATTACCGTTGAAATGTGATTGGCACATTTTCTAACGGGCTCCCCCCACCTATGCAAATTGGGGAGAAGAAAGGAATTCATCAGGCACCCATTGGTTTCTAAATGTATTGTTTGCATGTAGACATCAGCAGCCTGAAGATATCCCAGCCAGCCAGGAACGTCAAACTGACAACACTTTTTCTATTATTCTCTCCGAAATATAATTTTTTAACGCATCCATAAAGGCCAGCCAGATTGTGTTTTATCGGTGTTTTAGTAAGAGACAGGAGGCCTGGTGGTTCTATACTGTGAGCACTGGATATTAACGAAAACCATTTCTGGGAGAGCTCAGTTTATAAAAGATTGAAGAATTCATCAAGTTGAAAAAAATTTTGTTCTTACCCTCTCTACTGACAGTTGCTGTTTGTGCCGGGGACTGAGTATTAGATAAGGATTTGTACATCACTTTACAGTTTTCAAAACATTTCTGCCTCCGGTATGTCACATGACACTCCCAAGGACCCTGGGAGCGGGGGCGGGGCGAAACTTATCCTCATTCTACAGATGAGAAAACTGGATCTAAGAAAGGTGGGGACTCGCACATTGTCACGGTTCATGCCCAATCCCCAGTACTGGCCTTACGGTGCTTATTTATACCTTGTCTTCTTGGCAGAGTTCTTCTTATCCTTTGAAGCCCAATACAATAAAACGCCTCCCTTTCTCTGTAGCTTCTCCTGTTCCCCTCCGCCCATCCCCCCCCCCCACCGAAACTGTTCATCGATCTAACCAGGAGCAGTGAGCAAGCATTATGTGTGTCACAGGCAGACATGCTACCCTGTCAACGTAATTGTGGGTCCTGTGGCAAGGAGCTTGCTGTTTGTCTAGTGACATATAATGTCTAACTCCTAAGACCAAGAAGTAGCACCCCTCTATATTGAACAAATTCGTTGAGAAATAAATCAGAGTATCCGGCTGATGGTGTGTGCGTGTAAGACCTATCATCTTACACGTGAAGTGGAGGAACGTGGCTCAGAGGGAGGGCCACATGGCTCTGTGCACTGAAACCCTGAACCAGCCAACCTTCCACCATGTGCAGGCAGAGGCGGCCTGGGTGGGTCTCCCAGAGGCCCCAGGATGGGCTGGAGCCTGCCTGTGGAGCCAGCACAGAGCGCCCCTCTCTGCCAGAGAAGGTTTCTGAGGGGCAAGACAGGGGAGCAGCTAAACGGAGCACCCGGCACCCAGTTATTCTCCCAGAGTTACTCCTCATATCACAGCAGGAGGGAGCAAAGAGTGTCCTTAGGGCAAAGTCTCTCCTCGAGGGACTCCACCCAGGTCACCGGAGAACAGGGCCACAGCCCCAACCCGACTCCCAGCCCAGAACTCTTTCTACCCTGTGCTGGCTCAATGGTAGCTACACAGTGAAACAACCTATGCCCCTCTGACCCAAAAAAAAAAGGTGGGGAGAGGGCTGATAGCACCAATAATTAACTGATGCTTGTGCGGGCCTGCTGGGCGCCAAGCTCCCTGGCGTTCACACACACAGACCTCTCACAAGCCCTTCGCTCCCACTGGTACGACTGTTCCCTCATTCTGTGCATCAGGAAACGCACAGAATGAAAGGCTCGGGCACTGGTCGTGACACTGGTCAGATCCGTGCTCTTAACCCCCCACAGAATGCGTTCAGCAGTTTAACCGAAACGATGCAACCCAAAGACTAAGCACCTGCTGATAGAAATATCCAGGGATGTTTTCCTGGTCACCAGTCTTTGTTATAAGCTCTCTGTCAGGGGTCCCCGGTCCCTGGGCCGCACACCGGTACTCGAGCGAGCCAAGCTTCACCTGTATCTGCAGCCGCTCCCCGGCGCCAGCATCACCGCCTCAGCTCCGCCTCAGGTCGCCGGGCATTAGATTCTCATGGGAGCACACCGGTCCCTGGTGCCAAACAGGTTGGGGACTTCTGCATGTGGTACAACGCTACTCAAAGCTGGTCGGAAAACTGGTACCGGCAGGGACAAGAAAAGAATTGAGAGTAAACGTGTAGAAACCTTCTGTGGAGACCTGATAGGGCTGCTACATCCAAGTGGTGGGCACTTGTCTCGTCGATCAGGCTTGTTTCGTCGAGTAGGGTGAGACCTCTTGGATGGGCACGAACTCCCGCGATGAGTCACAAGTGGCCTGAGCTGTGTACTAGTAGCAGAGTGTAAATTTAAAAAAATGGGTTCTTTATCATAGTTTGTGAACTACCAGCACTGTAGTTCCACTTCAGTTAGCTTGGGGGAGGGGGGGGGGGGGCGGGTGATGGAAAAGGAGCCAGGATGACCTCGGACAATTCCCTTTGGAAGGCTGCGAAGTTGAGGGGTGGGCTAGATTCTCTCCGGGGTCCCTTCCATGTAGGGCCATATCGAGCCACTATAGAGCAATTTTTTTTTTTTTTTAGATTTAAAAAATTGCGTATTTACGAAAGAGCATCCTTATACTGAGACATTTCTCTTCTACCGTTCTTTGCATCCATACCCCAAAACAAAACAAAACGAGTGGCTTCGAGTCCTCCTAAAATCCCCTATTCAACGTCCGACTCTTCTAAGTCAGCCCTCGTTCTCATTCTTGGCGTCCTTCCCTTCCAACCTCCCCGGGACATGGTTCTTTATCCCGTCGGGGCTGTTGTAGCTCTTGCAGCATTTCTTAAAGAGATGCTCTATTACGGTCCTCAGAATTTTTTTTTTTTTCCAAGTTGCTGCTGGTTTCAGCGGAAAGGCTCTGGCAGTGACAATGTATTTCGACTACTACCCTGCCAGTGGCAATTAACCGACAGGCACATTCTGATTTCAGGTAGGTGAAAAGGCGGATAAAAATACGCAATTTGGAATTGGAGTTTGGTGGTTTGCTCACCTTCTTCTGCCTTCTCCCATCATTGCTAATAACAACACTAGGACCGCAAAGCTTCCTCTGCTCAGAGCGAATCATTTTAACATCCTCCTCTGTACAACGAAATTGTTTTCGGCAACGATCACGTAGTAATCAGAAATCAGCACAATCTCCTTGACTTGTTAATTTTAAAAACAAATAATTTTAAAAGCGCGATTCCGTTTTGAAAGTTCACAACCGGTAAAATATATCATGTATGAACTAAAATTCGCATCTGCCAAACAAAACTATCTCACCTCACCGACTTCCTGTCAGCTATTTTAACTTAGAGGACAACAGAATTTCCAGAAGTCACACATAATGGAAGTAACTCAAGTTTCATTCCTCTGTCTTCACAGGCCCTGAGCTCTCCTCGCAGATTCCGATTCTCTTGTTTACACGTAGGAGCCTGAGGGCAGCAGCGTTTGGGGACAGACTGAGAGAAGCTCCCGCATTCTTAGGACCTGAGTCTGCAAGTGTCAGAGGCTGACTAAGTAGCTGGGAATGCTCCCGTAGAGTACACTATTTCTTAAAGGGTGAGTAATAAAAGAGAGATGCTCACTTGAAGCTCACGTATCTATTATTAAAACTCAGTTGTGTCACTCCTGTAGAATTCAGCAAACGAGATGAGAGGAGGAGGCTATTTTATCACTCACGTTTTTTAGAAATGTTGGCACATGGTGATCATAAAAAGCAGATACATTTTTTATTTTACCTGGGCTTAAAAAAACTATTTTTAAAATACTCTCTGCAATGTTCCTTCTTATAGCTTCAACCCAGGGCAGACCACCCCACCCGAACACCTTACTCTGGGTATGCAGCTGCTTCCAGTGATAATAGTTTGTATATTCTAGGAGACCGAAGAGGACTTGGTTTTAAAGAGTTTCAACAGCAAGGCACTTGCTCTTTGGTTCAATAGGTTTTAGTTCTTGGCCAAGAGAAGGGGCAATAGCCATCAATTTAATAATAGCCAACACTTTCTGCATGTGTGTTTTATGTGCACTATCTCTTTTTATTTTCCAAATGCACCTCTATGCGATATGTTCTATTATTATCTCCAGCTTACAAAGAGGGAGATTGAAGCTTATGAAAGCTGAGTCATTTCTCCAAGCTCGCACAGCTAGTAAATGAATGGTAAAGGATGGGTCTGAGCCCAATGACCTGTCTTCGAGGCCTATGCTTTTGACCTTCAAGCTGTAATGCCTCCTACTATGTGTCCACCTACCATGTGCCCATCAAACAGAAGACAGCACACCACAATAAAATAATGCTTGTAGCATCCTTGCAAGGGAGATATTTAGGACCCCTTTTTCCTTAGCAGGAGAATGACATTCAGTAACATTAATTGCTTTTACATTACGGAGTGAGTAAATGATGGAGTCGGTATTCAAACTTGCACGTGTGTGTGTGTGTGTGTGTGTGTGTGTTACTTCATACTTCCTGAGGCACCCAATGCTATGTGATACATTGGACCAGAAATATACAGGTGCGCACACAAGATGAGAAAACCCCTATGCATAAGAAGGAAGATGCTGTCAATCACTTGGAGTTCTAGGTACTTGATTTCCCAGCCTGCCTTGGAGCTAGGGTGGCACAGACCGGGCCAATGAGATGTAAAGGGGAAGTCTACTGGTGGACGTGGATGGGTTCTGACAAAGTGTTCGCTCTCCTGATTAAAAAAAAAAAAATCTTGGCTGTCAAGGACCTTTCCCCATGCTTCCTTGCTCGAAGACGAATGGCAATGCTGGATTTGCAGCAGCAATCTCGTGACCACGAGGCACAAGCTAAAAGAGGCTCGGAGATGGCTGCCCTAATATCGCAGAGCTGCTGAACCACCTCCCTCTGCACTTCTTGTCGGAGAAAAAATTATATTTATTTAAGCAACTCTTCATCGGGTATTCTGTAATTTGCAAACAAACACAACCTTAAATGATACAGAAAGAAG
Source organism: Rousettus aegyptiacus (assembly GCF_014176215.1). Classification (NCBI taxonomy): domain Eukaryota; kingdom Metazoa; phylum Chordata; class Mammalia; order Chiroptera; family Pteropodidae; genus Rousettus; species Rousettus aegyptiacus. The sequence goes on along the minus strand of NW_023416288.1, from coordinate 37,315,741 downwards.
ACAAAATTTGAATAGCCTCACTTTTCTTACCTGAGAGTTAAGCCTTTAACGTCTGTTTATTTGAATGGATTTTTTTTTTTCACTGCCTCCATAAAAAAAGAGTACCTTGAATATAACTTAAGATATCTTGGTGTTGTGAACATGACCCTCCAAGTATCTGCTATACTCACAGCCCCTTCTGAGAACAAACAGTGGTGGTTCTTTAAAAATAGGTCCATGTTTTGTGCCGGGTGGCCATGGTTCTCCGGCCAAAGCTGAGGTGACTTTGACACATGGAACTTCACCCACGACACCCACTATAGGTCAGTGAGTAGCCTACGAGGTGGTTTGGCGTGAGAGCCCTGCCCAGCAAAGGTACTGTGGAGATGCTCACTGGCTCACCTGTGGGACAGAGGCTGAGTGACAGGAGGAGAAGGCGGAGCCATAAGGCAAGACCAGCCAGTGCTGTGAATCCACATAAGTCAGGAATAAGCAGAAACGGAGAGGTAGAGAGCGGGAAAGTGGGAAAGTTATAGGGTAACTCTAGGAGAATTATAAACCATGGCACAGCCTTGAAGGCAGGAAGCCACCAAAGGCAGCCAGCCACGTTGATCGATGGAAACTGACCCATCACAGGAAAAAAGCGAAGGGCGAAGGAACATTGCACTCCGCGCCCTTGCCGTAGACCCTGCCCGCTGCATTCAGACATAACTTTAAATATCAGCAGCCCCCAAACCACACCAAATCATGAGATCCCAGTACAGGCAATCGTTCTGAGGCTGTTTGAACTTCTGCTAGGAGTTTGGGACCCTTTCTGCACCCCAAAAGACCTAAATCGGGTTCCCTTAGCAGGCAGTTACTGACGTAAACTAATTTTCACGACATGTCATGCACTTGAGTTTCCAACTGGCTGTGGATTTGGGAGCAGAGATCAACAGCTGCCTGTCGGGCCCATATAACCCTGAATGCTAGCGTCTGATCCTTACTGTAACAAGACCACTCAGTTCATTTAGGGACATTTGGCTTTTCTCTGCTTCCAGGCCTTCTGGAAATCCTGGGTGAGTCCACACAGCACGCAGCAGAGTCAGAGGTTGTTTGCCATGCGGGTTTTGTGCATATAGAGCCAAGCCGGAGTCCCGGCTTTGCCTCCATCGGTCCCTCTGACCCGGGAACGTTAACTAGTCTTCTAAGTCTCGGTCTCCTTATCAGGAAAATGGAGATAACAACGCCGAGTTTAGAGTGTTGCTGGGATGAAAAATTATGTGTGAAGGCTGTGTTAGTTACCTATTGCTACGTGACAAATTTCCCCAAAACACAGTGGCTTAAAGCGACAGTAAGCACTTGTCTCACAATTTCTGAGGATCGGGAATTTAGAAGTGGCTTCGCTGGGTGGTTGTGGGTTGGGCTTCCTCATGGGTTCAGTCAGATGTCAGCGGGAGCCGCAGGCTAGACTGGGGCCACAGGGCTCCCTTCTGAGGTTGGTCCCTCCATGGCTGATAAGTTGGTGCTGGCTCGTGGCAGGAGGCCACAGCTCCTCTCCACGTGGGCTTCCCCACAGGACTGCTATAGTGTCCTCGGAGCAAGGTGCCTGGCTTTCCTCAGAGCAAGCACTTCAAGAGACCAAGGCAGAAGTCACCATGCCTTTTACGACTTAGCTTCAGAAGCTGCCCATCACCACTTGTGCTGCTACCGACCATAGAGGTCAATTCAGTATGGGAGGGGACTGTGCAAGGGCACGAAGATCAGGAAGCAGGGGTCATCGAGGGCTGTCCTGGACGCTGACATCAACAGGTTCGTTAGCACAGCACCTAACTAAACAGCGGCTGTTAACAGGGTTATGATTGTTATTATCTGCTTCTTATCACGTCCACAAAAAAAAAAAAAAGAACAGTATCTTCTCCTTTGCTCTCAAGTGGCCAATCCTTGCTTTTCTACTCTCAGATCTAGTGGCCTGCCAGTCTCATGGTGATGTCAGAAAAGGCAGCACCCCGTGGCTTCACAAGAGTGACTCAGATACCTTAAAGATGTTCTCTGACGCTGTGGCCTCTTCCATCTCTTTCCTCATTTATATAATTGGAATCCACCCAGGCACTTCTTGATCCGTCTGGCGAGTTGAAGGTCACAGTCAGCCAGGATCTGCAGGACAAAAGCAACCTCCTCAGCAGGAAAGGTGCTGACTTGCCATTTGTGGCCCAGCTCTGCTAGGCAGAGAGCAGTGACCCAGGTCACCGCTAGGACAGTATCAGAGACCATGCCGGACAAGGGAATGTGTCATTAAAGGGCAGCTAAAGCAGGGTGTCCGGCAGTTACCAGCAGGAGGCCGGGCGCCTGGTTAACCGTAAGGCAGCTTCACCGTGCCTCACAGCCAGTGTGCGACACCCTGCATCACCATCACGGCAGATGCTGCACAGCGGCTGAGGCTCAGGCTGGCTAGTGACAGGATGGCTGGGGACACATCGGTATTAGAAAGTACCAGGTGTTTCCCAGTGGCAGTTCTTCCCTCTGCCACAGAGAGAAAACCACCCGTCATTAGCTGGGAACAAGGCACGCCAAAGTAAAACTATGTATCCTGTTCCCTTAACAAAGTTCTGGCCAATGGGACATAAGTGGAGGTTATAGGGACAGCTTCTGGAGAGCGGGTGTGCCTTTCTTCTCCTCTGACTCATCCCTGCTTGCTGGAATGCCAGTCAGAGGACTGGAACCCCAGGAGCCGTTTGAGGCCATAAAGTGACCTCGGCAGTAGACGCCACTTGTAGCAGAGCAGAGAGATAGAAGGAACCTGGGTCCCCGACACCACAGGGCTCCTCCCAAGCCTGGACTGTCTGCCTCCAGATTTCTTGAACATTAGAGAAAAATAAACTCTTCAAAAAAAAAAAAAAAAAAAAAAAGCCATTCTCACTTTGATTTCTTTCTTTTACTTTGTGACAAAGCTCACCCCAGCTCGCACGGTCACCTCCTGCAGTGGCCGTCATTATACACCTGGCGTAGGGTCTGCCGCGGGGGGGGGGGGGGGTGGGGGGGGGTGGGGCGGGGGGGGGGGGGGGTGGGGACGCCTCCACCTGCTGCGAGAAAGCCTGCGGGAACGATCCCGGCGAGAAGCAAATCCATGATTTACAGTTTCACACAGCATTTCACGAGCTCCCCTGCTACGGACACGTCACCGCGGTGGGTTCAAAGACGAGCGGGTCTCGGTCGTCGGAGTTACGCGGAGGACATCGAGCAACGGCGTCCTGCGTTCGGGGTGCGTTTCTCCTCCCCCTTGGGCCCCCTGCTGCCACCGCCCTCTTCGGTCATGTGTGCTTCCGTTTATCCACTCAACAGATGTTCGGGAAGACCTTCCGCACGCTGGGCCTTGCACGAGCGCTGGAATCACGGTGACCGCGGACGCGGATGTGGCATGTGTCCTTGCGAAGCCGACAGTACGTCTGCTTTGCACTATGACGTTAGCGGCGCAGTATGAGTCTGCTTTGGGTTCCTAGGCCTTGAAAAAATAAAATTAACACGATTTCTTATCTCGAAAGTGACATGGTCCATAACCAAAGAGAAGAAAGTAATCGCATATAGTTCTAGGAAAAAAATATTCATATTTCGCTACTTTTCAAAAGCCTTAGAATAAGTATACTTGTGCTTTTTTGTTTGTTTGTTCACATCAGGATTATTTTATTTTGAGACCGGCTTTTTTCATTTAATATCAGACTGTGACCATTTTGCCGTGACAGTAAATGCAGCCCCGCGACCTTTTTAGAGGGGACCCTGTGCTCCTTAAGTGGAGCCGATAGAATTCCTGCGGTCTCCTGTTGCAGGCAGATCCTCATTTCCACCGTTATAAAGGACGACTACAAAGAATATTCACGTAGCTAAGTATTTGGTGTACACGTGACGATTATTTCTTTGGAATACATTCTAAAAAGTAGAATTGCTAAGTCAAAATATATGCGCAATGCTAAGAGGTTTGGTACAAATCTAAACTAACTTGAAGTGGCTAGATAAATTCAGTCTCCCTCCAGTAGGCCAAGAGTTTCAATGAGTGTTTGTATTTTAATATAAAAGACTTTGAGAAGACTCCCATAATTTGATGAATCACTTCCACCGTCACATGAATCTTTTTTTTTTTTTTTTTTTTTTCAGATTGCTCCTCTCCCCAGAGGAAAGAGCAGGGCTCCCAGAGAAGGCAGAAATCCGGCCAAGGGCACAGAAAGATGGGCCAGGCCCGGTAACGAGAGCCGTGGCCAAAGTCCCACTCCAAGATTAGACTTCCCTGACTCCTGCAGAATGTTCCTGCAGCCGATGAAGGAGCACGCAGTGCTCCCCCGAAAGGCAGAACGCTCCGACTTAAGCTCCGGAGCCTGCCACAGACGTTCGCGCTGCAGAAGGTGATGTCATGACGCCTCCTCCAGCTTCGTCTTTTCTCCCTTTTCCTTCTTGACCTCATTCTCTGCCATCTGATCATTATCTTCCTGAATGAAAAGAGCTTGACTGGATTTTCTATCCATAAAGTGATATAAACCCTTTGAAGTCATTTTAAAGAAACACATAAAAGGAGAAAGGAAAACATAAAAAATCACCCCTAAATTATCCATTGATATGATCGCTGTTGAGATATAAGTGAACATCCTTCTCGGCGTTTCTCTGCATATGCAACGACTCCCGTTTATCACATAGCCTTACAACGAATTCATGAGACAGGCGACATCATCGCTTATTTATAATTATGGAAACTAAAAGGTTAGAGATGTCAAGTTACTTGCCCAAGTTTATAAAACTAGTAAGTGGGAAGCTGGGATTTGAGCTTGACCCTCTTGCTCCAAAGCCTGCAAATCTTAACTATTGCATTAATCATTCTCCAACTCTCCTGCCTTCCTCTTTCTGCATATATATTTGCATACATGGAGTCCTGTTGCTTCCTTTGTTTATTTGTTTCAGTCAAAAGGTGCTGTGGGCATTCCCACAAAAATGTTTAGACAGTGGGCTCTAAAGTTTAAATCTTGACTGCTTACTAAATCTGCGACCTTGCGCCTGCTTAACCTCAGCAAATTTTCCTTATCTGTAAAATGAGGATTGTAATACCTCACTTAAGAAGTGGTTATGAACATTAAATCAGGCAGTGCATGTAAAGTACCTGTCACATGGTCAACACTGATTAAATATCAACTCTTATTATTTTCCAGGCAAGAAATGTAGATCTATGTGATTATTTGAGCGGCAGGCCATTATTGTGGGGATGTAGTATGATCAATTTTAACAGACATTAAATAATGTCTCGTTTTGACAGACATTACATTGTTTTCAATTCAATTTGTCACTAATGTACATCCCAACACTTTCATCTTTGCATACTTGTGGAATTGCTTTCTTAAGATAAATTCCTAGAAGAGGATACATGCCACAGATATGCCCTGCAGAAGGGCTGTGCCAGCTTACTCCAAGAGGGGGGTTCTTAGTGCAGGACGTGGGGGCGAGGAAGTCTCCCTTCCAGTTGCTGCTTCTTCCTTTCCTGGTAGCGGTGAGAGGCGAGTTTGCTTCCCAAAGACACCTACCACCCAGATGACTCTGTTAAAACTCTCCCCTCCATCTGTTAAAAACAAAATTCAACTAAATCGATTTTAAAGATCATGATGACTTTAGTCAGTGATTCATGAAATCGGGCAGTATCCTATCCAGCAAATAGGAAGGAGCTCTAAGGAGCTATACAAAATGGAAAAGTTTTGTAGGCAAAAGAAGGCAGGACAAGGAAGTTCCTGCAAAAGGTGGATTTTTTTCAGGCAAGGTCACCTTCCTATCAAGCCGGTTACCTGCCTAGAGCTGACCAGGCAATTGCATGTTGATCAGTGCCTCCCTTTTGGGCCTGTTATCTCTTTTTAACACTTCCTTTCTCAGATCAAAACAAAGAGAACTGTTTGGCATCATAGTCAGAAACCTCACACTGTATAAAGGAATAAAATCAAAGGTGTCTTAACTCAGCTGAAAACGAAACAAAATGAAAATTGCTGAAACTCAGTTCTGTTGAGTCCTCATACCTCAAAGCCTCTGTGTGTGTGTGTATGTGTGTGTGTGTGTGTGTGTGTGTGTGTGCATGCGTGTGTGTGTCTTTAACCTATACAGTATGTTCACACATAGGCACACACAGATTTGATTATTTATATAGGGAAGGGTATATGTCTAAGGAATTTACACACGTATACGCAAATATTTGTGTGCGTGTATGTGTATATACACACACATATATATAAATATATGTATATATACCTGGTCAGCTCTAGGCAGGTAATCGGCTTGATAGGTAGGTGACCTTGCCTGAAAATACATATAAAAAATACGTATTTATATATATATAAATACATATATAAATAAAACATATGTGACTAAAAGTTTAAAACGGAAAAATAGAATCCCTTGTTCTTAAGTCCCAAACAGACATTTCCTACTGCAGTCTTAAATATACCTTCGTTTTTCCATGTTTATAAATACCACAGAATACTAAATATTTATTTTCTGGATTTTCATAGACATTTTTGATCTATACCTGGCATTTTTGAAACAAGTCTGCACCACGAAACAAGAAGACCCGAGGGCTGCAGTCCAGGTGGTGGAGTCAGCGGGGCCTTTGCCATTGACCTGAGGGTGAATGTCTGCGGCCAGTTTCCATGCTGGGTCTCCCCGCCTCGCTCCACTCCCCTGGGGAACTCCCTGAACACGGAAACTCAGCTATTCCCCTCCTTGACTTCAGATCTGTAGGAGAGAGATGAAAAGAGGTTTCAATTAGTTTTTTAAATTCAGTTTCACTCTCGATGTCTTCAGGCAAGGAGCCATGCAGGACTCCAGCTGGGATGATGAAGTTGTAATCAGATCATCTGGTCTCCTCGCCTCCAGCGAGGCCGGCCACTTTAAGACAATAAGTTCCCTGGAGTTTTCTAGTTTGCAGTCAAGCCTCTGGGACACTGCCTCATAGTTAAGTAGACCATGCAATTAGGCAGAGGAGAGCTCTCTCTGTTTTGTTTTGTTTTATTTTGTTTCATTTTGTTTTGTTTTGTTTTGCTTTGCTTTGCTTTGCTTTGCTTTGCTTTGTTTTGTTTTGTTTTATTTTCAGTGTAGTTGTATCAGGTCAAGCCATCCCGCCCTCCAGATAAACGTTGACAAGATTAGGTGGGAAGTCCATGTTACTTCCATTTTAAACACATCAAAAAATCTCAGAAATGCAATTTAGACTGCAGTGGAATCTCCATCATCCCTCATCTTCACCAGATTCGGGGTTTTCAAACATCAGTTGGAAAGAGCCCTGTAGCAGGAAACCCATGTGAGCGAGTCCCGGGTCCGATGCCCACGGACCAGCTGTTAGGGCGGCTGGCTTCTGTCTCCTTCCAATGACGATAGTAATGCACGCATTTCCCATCTAACTCGTGGACTTGCCACATTAAGAACCAACTGAAGTAACCTAAAAGTATTTTGAAGATATACGACGTAAGGTATTTATTAATGCTGGCCTGGTTTATTTGAGTTGCTTGAGAAGACAGAGAAGGGACAGGAAGGACTGATTTTAGTCAACTAGCTGCTTCCTTTGTCCTCCTGAGCAGACACAAGGCTTTTTTCTCCAGGAAAGCCAGCGGCCCTGAAGTCCTGGATGGCTCTTGTTCCAGCTTCTAAATATCTCAAGGAGGGAAGAAGATCTGATCCCACTCAGGTAATTTATCCCCCAGTTCAGAAGTCGTCATTATCTGGGAGTTCTTTCAATCTCTACCCAGAGTCCCTTGCACAGCCAAGTAAATTAATTGCCTCTTATTTTGACGTCGCAGGAGATGAAGAATACCCCCTTCACCCTGGCTTGACCTTGAAGGCTGCTTAGGTTCTTCCTCTGCTGCTCTGTTTCCTTCTTTCTCTCTCCAGTGGAGGAAAGGCAAGAATTCATTTTATATGCAGTTAAGAGAAATGTCGACCATTTATCTATCTTACGCGCAGTCCAAAAGATAATCCTGCAAGAAGGAAGCCTTGGAATGAGGCCGAGGATGGGCTTGTAGATAAGGGGAATATTTCCGTGTGGCTAACAGAGCAACATCTCGGCAGCTCCTGGGGTTGAGCAGGGAGTTCCCCTCTAATGCCCATGGAAGAATACCGAGGGAGGGTGGATCGAAGAGAAACAGTTTTCACAGCAACAGTTACAGAGTCCTAGGACTGAGGCTCTGAAAGTCGCAGAGCTTGTCACCGGCCCAGCCAGGGTAGGGGCCCAGCAATGCTCTGTTTTCCAGAGTCTTCTTTTTTACACGATTGTAGACTTTATCACATCGTACACTTAGGATACACTAAATCGATTTTTAAAAAGTAGCGTAGCACTGTGCTATGCTGTTACGATGGCTGCGTTGTCAGTAGATGATAGGAATTTTTCAGCTCCCTTATGATCTTATGGGGCCGTGTCATACCTGTGGTTTGTCCTTGATGAAGTGTCGTTATGCAGCACGTGACTGTAGGCCCCGTTCTTCCTTTTCACACCTACAGAATGAACTCTTCACCAAAGTGCAGCAGTGTTTCCGTGGCGTTAGAGTATCGAAATTAGTTCTAGCGCTGCGATTTCTACAGTGAGGCTTTCATTTTTGTTGCTTTCCAGTAAAAGGGGCTGCTTTCCACAAGGCAGATCATTGTGATTTTTGAGTATAAAGTGGTCCGCTGGGAGGCAGGACAGGGAAATTGCCACTCTCAAGGTCCAAGCTGGCTTGCACCAAGGCAGAAAAGGGACTTCCAAAGGCCAGAGTCCCCCTCTCCATTAACCCCTGCAGGGGCAGTGCTTTCCCTGCGGTTGCTGGACATGAGGGGGAGCCTCCAAGCCCGGAGTGACCGGCAAAGGCTTGGAATGCAGTCCACTTCAGCTACGCTGGCCCTGCAGCACGTGGCCCTTGGCATCAGATCCCGGCACTAAGCCCACCCCTCATATTAGTGGGGCCCAGAGCCAGCTACAGCCCCAGCACTCAGCCCTGGCTCCATCTTGACTAAAAGGGATTGTTACACAGATGTACCATCCATACCCCCAAAAGGGCTGCCTTCAGCCTCCACTCAGACCGACTGGAGAACTCTCTGTAGGTACAGCTCACCCTTGGGAGGATAAATTCAGGACAGAGATCCACACAGGCCTTGGAAACCAGCTTCTGACTACTGGGGCATGAGAGTCTGAGATTCTGGGTAACCGGAGCTTGTTCTAGAATAGGGGTGGGGGCAGGGGCCCCAGGAGGCCATTCTCTTGGCCCAAGATCTCTTTGCTCCATGGAGGAGGCACAAAGGCAGAGAGGATCCGGAGCAGGGCTTCCTAAAGCTCTCTACACTTGCTGGCTATAAGCAGGTTGCTTAACTACCTCTGCCTCAAATCCCCTACGTGTTAAATGAGAATAATAGTAACACTTCATGGGCAGTTGTGAGCACTGAAGAGGATAATCCATGTAAAGCGCTTGGAACGGCGATGGCACTTAAGCACTCAGTAAATGACAGCCATGATCGCTTTTATTTCGTACTTACAGACTCTGAGTTCCAAGCAAGAAACCGGCCACCCGGCATCCGCCTTCACATCCAGTTCCATTTAACACTCCCACCACTGGGCAAGTGCCACAGAGTAGTGAAGAGTGTTCTAGACCCGCGCTGTGCAATAGAAATACCACGCAAGTCAATAAGTAATTGTAAACCTCCTAATAGCTACATTAAAAACAGTAATAAGAAACAAAAGAAATGTTTGACCCCATATATCTAAGATACTTTTTTCAACATGTAATCAATGTAGAAGTTATTGCTGAGATAGTTTACATTCTTTTCCTTTGTACTAAAACTTTGAATTCAGTGTTTATTTTATATTTGCAGCAAATCTCAACTTGGACTAGCCATGTTGCACGTGCCCAAAAGCCACTCATGGCTGGGGGCTGCCATACTGGACCTTTCACTTCTAGATCCTCGCTACTCCAAGGGTGGCCTGCTAACCAGCTGTATTTGGACCATCTGGGGGCTCGTTAGAAATGCAGAATCTCAAGCCCCAGTCGGACCTACTGAATCGGACCCTGCGTTTCAGTGAGATCCCCGGGTGACCTGTGCACACATGAAAGTTCGAACAGGACTTCTGGCGGGAAGCAAACCGGGAGCTTATAGAAAGCGGAAGGGAGCTCCCTCCTCTCCCCTTTCCTCCTTCATGCCTCTTTCCCTGTGGCTTTCCGAAGTGGGCAGCCTCGGCTCCGCTCGAGACCCCTCTAGAGATCTTTAAAAATGAGATACCCAGACTCTGCTCCAGAGAGCTCGGTTTAATTGGTCCAGGGAAGGACCCGGGTGATGGATATTGTTAAAGGAGCTTCACAGGTGCCACCGCCTTGCCGTTTGGGCAGAGTCCCAGGTTAGATGACACCCGGCACTCAGCCTCAATCGGTCCTGCGACATGACAAGGTAAGCGCCCTCGACTTGTCTCCTCGGGGGTTTTGGAGCAAGTGAGACCGAGCCGTGCAGGAAGTATGAGCAGTCCGATCTCTGTCAAATTGCACGACTTGTCCCAGCTATCTCACGAACTCCCCGGAATTGTGACAATAGCATCCCTTTGAGAAACTCAGGCATTTCTTGACTGCTGCTGTCCATTCCTGGCTACAGTTTGCCACCTCAGCTAATTCCCCTGAGGTGACTGAAATATGGGAGGAATATAGGATTCATGCATTTATTAAATAATGAGTCGTTCTAATAAAAGGGCCTGCGTTCGGCACATTGATATTGTTGGTCTTTTCTGGGAAACAGTGATTTACTAATAAACAAAGAGATATTTATTGAAGTCCTACTGTGTGTTTGACCCAATGGGGCTGCAATGATGTTTCAACATGGCAGACTCTACCTTCAAGGATCTCACTACCTCACGGGGACCCAAAAGGGTCTGGAATTCACGAGAGTCAAGTCCTGCCTGTCCTTCAGTTTCTGAATCTGTGAAAAATGAAATAAAATCTCAAGTCTTCACTCGCAGTGCTTAGGGCGTCTGAGGGATTTCAAGCACCATCACGTCTTTACATTATAGACTCGAACCTTTTAACCCTGAAAAAAGTAATGTCGATGTATTAATCTAGCTCCCTCAGGTCACCCAGATTCTTCTTGCAAAGAGAGCTTTCTGGGTAAAAGCATAAATGTGATTTTATATCATTGAGGGTCCAACTTTGTGACTTTTCCTCTGACTGTTTTTGAAAAACCGTATACAGTCCACTCTCCCAGTGAGCTGGGTCAGCTGGGTCAGCTGGGTCTGCCAAACCAATAGCGGATCGAACATACTCAGAAAGAAAAAAGTTACGTTGATACCGACATATACTGTGTGGTTAGGCCTAGGATGGCTGTGTCTGTACCGAACATGTACAGACATTTTTTTCTTGTCATTTTCCCTAAATAACACAGTGTAACAACAATTTACATCGCATTTACATTGTACTGGATATTATAAGTAATCTAAAGATGATTTAAAGGATGGGGAGATATGCATAGGTTCTATGCAAATACTGTAGTCGTTTTTATAAGGAACTTCTTAGGCATCCTAGGATTTTGGTCCTGGGATACTGGGGATCCTGGAACAATCCCCTGGCAGATGGGGGTAACTGTATTTAGCATAAAATGAAACAGATAGAAAATGTTTTATTATGCAAATCATGAACAGCTAGCTGAAAAGGAAGACTTCGTGGTACTCCACCTCCTTCCAGAATGTGCTGGGGGCGGGACGGTCTGTACATGAGCCCCTGCTTCCATTTTCTTGCCTGATAGGGATCAGGGAAAGAGAAGAGGGGGGAACAGGGCAGAGGATCCCCCGCTGCCACCTAGCAGATCGCCACAGGCTCCCTGGCCTCTCTCGCTCAAACTGCACCCTAGCACCGCAACTGTCAAATGGCGAGTGTCGCTTGCAAAACCTACCCCTGCAAAAAGTTTTGCGCAAATGTAAAGCAGAGAGTCAAAAAGACAGGGAGAGAGGCAGAGGGTAAGCAGGGAAATATGAAACCAAAGGCCTTCTGCTGAAAAAAAAAGAAACAAAACTCCAACTCAAGAACAAAGGTGATCGATAGCACATTGGCCATTGTGCTGCACCGGGCTGGGTCTTAGCCTGGCCACCTCGAGGAACAGTTTAGCCCACATCAGGCTGCTAGCTTACAGGCCGAAGAACTTCCCCAACAGAACAGGTAGCGGGGGCCGGATGCAGGTGTGGTGCCCTTGCTCCCCTGGCACACTCAATCTCTACTCCACCCCTCTGTCGCCCTGTGTACGAGCAGGTGACAGGGGCTTGGGAGGCACCACTCTGGCTCTGGCTCAAGTTCCTTCATCATGGCCCTGCTTCCCAAGCCTCATTCAAGGGATGCAGACAGCAATTTGGCCCACGAGACTGTAAATGTCAGCCCGCCATCGTCTGTCTTCCGCGCTCATCAACCTGAGAGGCTGAGCTGACCTGAAGCAGACAGAGTGCACCATCCTGGCAGGTAAGATGGGCACTTGGAGCCACTAAGGTGTGATTGAAAGGCCTACCTCCCATCTCTCCCCATTTCTGGGCACTGGCCTGCTGAACTCATCTCCCTGGAAAATTGCCTTTGTGTTTGTGTGACACCTCGGAAAAAATAATAGCACGTTTCCCCCAGCAGCTTCTTCGTGAACAGATAATATGTCAGGAAGCAGGGAGAGAGACGGAGGGGCAGGAGGGAACCTTTGCAGCTGACACCGGCAGTCGCTGTCTTGCCATCTTCGGATGCCGCCGAAGTAAATGAAGGCTTGTCCGCTTCTGCTAAATGGTGGGTGAGCAGCAGCTGGGGCAGGCAGTCCGGGAGCTGCGAGCTGGCGGTGGTTCAGACCCACGGAGCTCGCTAAACCGCTGTGCTTATTTATGAGAAGGTGGCGGAGAAGGGACGCTGGAAGAGGATGACTGAGAAGGAAGTAGTTTGTGAAATGGGGCCTGTCTAGGTTTGGAAGCCCGTGTGAGAGCTCCAGGTGGGAGAGGGAGCAAGCCTGTGATCAGGGCTGCCTGTTGTTAGAAGCGCTGTGTTAGTCCATGGTGGCACTGACTGCCGGCATCTGGAGCCCCGTGCAAGGGGCCCTGCGTCAGGAGGGACACACACGCCCAGAAGCAAAGTGCTTTAGACAGGTGCAGGGTTTGCACTGCCGGAGCCCGAGCCGGAAGGGCCCGACATGCAGACAGCTGAAGGCGTGTAGAATAAAAGGGGCAGGAGATGCGTTATACAGAAACTGCAGCAACGTAGCAGACGACTTAGACGGTGGAAGGGGGCGATCCATGGTGTTCTACCTCTTTCATGAAGGTATTTTCATCTTGCATAGGCTTTTCTAGCCTTGCCCACGCATACGCATTTTTACAAAATTTTCAGTGCACCCAGAATTTCATACAGTTTTTTTTTTAAATTTGTACTTCTGTCATAAAAATTTCCCAGTGTTACTGCATATGCTTATCACCGATAATTGCTATAAAAGATTCCACCTAATGAATAATTTACTAAAATATTTCTCTATTATGTAAGTAGACTGATTTCTTTTCAAAAACAGCTTTATCGAGGTATAATTGATACATAATAAATTGCAGAAATTTAAGTTTGATGAGTTTGACGCATGTATCACCTGTGAAGTTATCACCACAATTCAGATAAAATCAAATCCATTGCCACCACCCCCTTCTCTCCCCCCACCAATTTCTTCCTGCCCTTTGTAATCTCTCCCGCCCCCTGGGTCATTTCCCTGTGGTAGACTATAATTTCGGTGGTCCTCAATGCCTCCCTGTGTTCGCGGGCATATCTAGTCCCCTCCCTGTGAATGTGGATGCCCCCATGACCTGTTTTAAACAATGCAAAGCAGTGAAGGCGACACCATGATCGTGTCAGGCCTAAGTCTTAGAAAGTCCTAGGAACTTATGCTTTTGCACATTTGAAATGTTTCTTCTTGGAATCTAGCTGTCATGCCAAGAGGAAACTCAAGCAACTACGTAGAGACGACCTCTGGTCCACCGGTAACCAGCCTTCCCAGGGGCCCAGTGCCAGAGTCCACACCTCGTGAATCATTAGCCCGGCCATCCCACAGGCTCCTGAGAAACAATAAAACACTGTAGTTTAAGCCACAAGCAATTTGTTACACAATCATCAGTGAATAAAATAGGCTGAGAACACGAGCAGTTTTTGCTAAAATAGTTTCCCATTCTTTGAGAATCTCATGGAATGGTATGAGCGAGATGGGATAGCAGTTTTTTCCAATGCCATGTCACGCTCCAGGTATGACCTAGCTATTGCCTCCTCGACAGCATGACGAGGTCATTCTTCTACCCGCCTCTCGGCCAGAGGATGCAAAGGATGCAAGACCACACCGAAGGGAGGATCTGTGACGTGTCCGAGGGCCCGGGAGGAAGCAAGTGCCTTTCCCACGGTTTGTCCTGATGCTTCTGTTCCAATGGTCTTAAGCACGCTCCCTGGGGGCGGGGAAGGCCCAAAGCCATGTTCAGGCAGCCACGGTCACCCTCCCCAAGCAACAGCGTTCGTGGAACGCTCACACCAGGTTCCTCTCTCTAAGGATGGCAGAGCAGCTTTGGGAGACGACCTTCACCTTCAATGCCCGCTCCGCATGCTTACCGTGGAGAGGCGCCCTGGCGTGCGCATCCCACCCGCCCTTTGATGGGCCTGAGTTTGTTTCCAGTTTTTTAGTTCACAGGAATGAAGCTGCTCTGAACATTTGTGCGCTGGTCTTTGTGTGGGCATATATTTCATTTCTCCACATAAATACCTAAGAATGGAAAGAGAAGGCTACATAGTAGGTGAATGCCGAATTACTCACACTATTTATTTATTTATTTACTTACTTACTTATTTATTTACTTATTTACTTACTTACTTATTAAACAGACTTCTTTTTAGAGCGTTTTTTTTTTTTAGGTTCACAGCAAAATTTGATCAGAAAGTACAGAGATCCCCTATACATATTCCCGAAAGTCACACACCCACAGCCTCTCCCACTGCTAAAATCCTGCACCAGAGGGTAGATTTATAACCATGGATGAACACTTACAGTGACACAGTATCATCGACCAAAGTCCACAGTTCACAGAGAGGGTGTAGGGAAGGAAAAAGCTTTCTTTGACCCTCTCAGGGTCCCTGGTTGGGTCCGAAAATTAAACTGACAGAGACAGATTAACAGGAGAAAAGCACACTCGTTTATTTAATGTGAGTTTCATGTGACCAGGGAGGAAGTGCTTCTGTCTTCCTCAGAAAGAAATAAAGACCTGAAGGAACGCTCGGACCTGGGTATTTTTATGCGGCCAGTGTCAGAAGAGTGGGCAGTCATGGAGGAATATGGTAGGTTAACATAATGAGGGAAGTGCAGTCAACTGGGGGAAACTGAGCAAAGCTTCTCTGTTCAGACTTTTCTAGTAAGGATGCTCTTTTGCTCCGCGACTAGGAAGGCGCCTCTCCCATGAGAGTTTTATGACCCATTTCAGGGGAGAAGGATGGGAGTCGGGGTGATCCTCCTGCTTTTGCTTTATTCCCCAACTTTTCAATGCGTCGAGGTGCCATATTTTGGGCTTAGCATGTCCTGATCCCCAACAAGGGCAAGAGAGAGAAAGAGGAAGGAGAAAAGGAAGTTAAAAGAGAAAGAAGGCAGGCAAACATCTGGGGACGTTTCTGCTTCCTAACACAGCCGGAAAACTTCGTGTTATAAAAAAATCTGTTAAAGAAATAAAACCAGCCCATCTTCAGCCCTAGAACTGTGAATTCTCAACTGAATAAAGAAGTGTTTCATTTCGTGTCATTTGCATACTAATGCCATGCAAATATCGGAATGGTAAGATGTGAACTGGGGCGGGGGTGGGGGTGGGGGAGGGAGGGGTGGGGAGGGGCGCCTCAGCTGTAAACACTTGGTTAAAAAGTCGAACACAGCATAGCAGTGTGAAGAGTAGAAAAAAGACAGATGAGGAGACATAAGGTCTGATAAAACACAGAGTCGGTTTATGCCAGAGATCTAAGGACAGACAGAAACGTTACCGCAGATAGACGGCAGTAGGCTGAGTGGGCGTTAAAGACAAGACATGTCTTTGTTTAAAGTTCACTTGAGATCAGTGCCAGTGGAAGGCAGTGATGTGAAAGGCGGGAAAACATGGGCAGAGAGAGCGCCGATGCGGTCCTCGGCGTGCCACACGGAAAGGACGGCCGGAGGCACCACAGGTGGTCACGCCAGGCCAGGCAGGAGCCTGGTGAAAACCGAAGCGCGTCCTGAAAAACTCTCCCCGCAGCAGCCGCGGCTTTCTGCAGGGAGCTCTGTGCCTTCGGTTTCTTCTTCCCTTAAAAGAAAAGACAGTTTTGCTTTGAATTGGCTCAGTAAGAACAAGGACTTCATTATTAGATACTTATGGCATTGTCTTTCGACGCCGTCTGTTGCAATCTGCCTGCCTCAGATGATGGACAGAATGTGTGTTAAATGCCAAAGATTTCCCGGCCACACTGGCTTTCCTTCCCCCCGGCAGTACATCTCCCGCCCCTGGGCTGGCCCCCACTTCTCATCCGTCCCTTCCAGCCATGCAGTTGTTCCAGCCATGCGTACTTGCTGTTCACTATAATTTTTTAGAGAAAGAGTAGACTATGGATTAAGGAGGCACGAGGTCGTCGAAAGAACAGAAGAGGAAGCGAGCAGAAGAGGGCCGGCATGTCCACCTTAGCGGCAGCCTTGGGCGCTGTGTCGAGAGGCGCTGGGAGGCCTCGCGCTGGCCCTGGGGGACGGTGGGCTCTAACCCAGTCCCCACGTCCACCAGGGACGAGCGATAAGGCATTGGAGACACTGCGACTATTTCTTCTATCTCTTACCTTTTAGTCATAGTCTCATTCTGTTTCTTCTTCTCTGGGGTCCAACTCTATTTGAGGTGACTGTATTAGTTACCAACAGTTGTCCTAACAATTACCACAACTCGATGGCTTAGAAACAACAGAAATTTAACCTCTCATGGTCCTGGAGGCTAGAAGTCCAAAATCAAGGAGACAGCAGGGTTGGTCCCTTCTGAGGGCCCAATGTCTCTCTGCTGGCTTCTGGGGTTGCCAGCAATTCTTGGCGTTCTTTAACGTGCAGCTGCATAACTCCAGTCTCTGCCTCCATCGTCACATGACCTCCTTCCCACGTAATGTCACATCATCTTTTTATAAGGACACCGGACATATTGAATTAAAGGCCTACATTGCTCCTATATGACCTCATCTTAATTAATTGCATCTGCAATGGCCTTAATTTCAAATTAGTTCACAGTCTGATGTAGTGGGGATTAGGACTTCAACATATATTTGTAGGGGACACAATTCAACTCGGGATAGTGACTAAAACTAGGTTTTTACTGGAGCATTAAGCCATGGTGATGTAAAGGCGGAATTGCTTTGGTATCCATTTCGCCTGTTCTTACACAGAAAACCAGGATTTTACTCCGAGGAACAACATATTGGGTTTAAGTACATTCTCTCTTTAAAGGACTTTTCATTTCCCAAGCTCAATTTTTCCTATATTTACAAAAATTTAGGGCAGAGTTTCTTCCAGACTCTGGAATTCAGCTGTGCATGGTCAGGAGGCATTTCGAAGGCCCCTGTGTTTGCTGAGGCCATGGCTGGCTCTTTGACAGAAGTCCACCGTAGGGAATTCCCAGTACTGTCCTTAGCGTGTTAACATCGGAAAACACAAATAAAAATAAATTTTTCTACACATCCAAACAGACCAGAGCTTAAATTCACAAGGCCAGGTCCAGAAGTTCCTTTAAGTCTCTAAGAAATGCAAAATACTACTTTTCTCCATTTATTTTTCTGCAAAATGGGAGATGTTAGCCTCTCAAAGAAAGTTAAGGCTTCTTTCTCCTTCCCCCTCAAGCTGAAGCTCTGTGTGGTCCATTTAAAGACATTCTTTGGTCACTGCTGGTAGGTGAAGATTTTACTAGGTCTGATTAAGTGGATGAGGGACGTGTGTTCTTAACTATTTGTGGACGCTGAGTTAACATCAATCCGGCCACCGGGATGAACTGTAGGGGAGCGGGCGTATTCGCCACACTTCCAATGGTACTACATGGACAGTTCCTGCTATGTATGGAATTGTGTTTCCCCCAAATTCACATTTTTAAGCCCTAAGCCACCCCCACACCCTCCAGTGTGGCTGTACTTGGAGATGTGGCCTCTAAGGAAGTAATTAAGGTTAAATAAGGTCATAAGGTAGGGTCCCCGATTCAGTAAGATTAGTGTCCTTATAAGAGACACCAGAGAACTCATTCTTTTTCTTTGCCATGTGAGGACTAGCAAGAAAGTGGTCATTTGCACACCAAGAAGAGGGCTCTCTCCAAAATGGAATCAACTGGCACCTTGATCTTGGACTTCTCAGCCTTTAGAACTGTGAGGAATAAATTTGCTGTTGTTTAAGCCACCCAGTCCATGGTATTTTATGTCAGTCCAAGCAGACCGAGACAGTCCCCTACTCGGTTCTAGGCAGGAGCGGCCTCTGGAGAGAAGGCTCCTTCCTCGGCCTCGCATGGAACCCAAGTGGCCATGGGCGGCGAAGCAGGACGTTTGGGCAGCAGCACTGCTCATGAGCATGGTCACGTGGCGTATGCTGTTCCTGACCTTGGGGAATTTATTCACCCCCATGAGCAAGTCAGGGGCTCCGTGTGCCGTCCTGCCCCCGAGCGGTCTCTCGCCATCACGCAGGGTCAGCAGGAGCCTGCTGGAAGGAACATCCTCAGGGTGGCTTTGGGATGCTTGCCAACTCTCAGAAAGTATTCCGAGGCCTGTCATCTGTCCCCGGCAGCGGTTCCCTCCAGGCCTCCTCCAGACGCTTGTCTGAGGCCCAGACACTCCTTTCCCATCGGTCGTGGTCAAACTGAGATTCAAGGATCCCCGAGTGACTAAGAATATCCTAGGAGAATTTAAAGATGTTGTATTTTCACCTCAGTAATAACCTTCAAACACATTTACATAAGCATATTTGGCTGGGTCCTCTGGATGGACATCTTATAACTGAGGGCTGTTCATAATATCAGGAACTTTTTTTGCACTTGAGTTTCTCATCTTTCATTGGTGTCTTGAAGTGAGGTTTAATTGTCACTGTCTAGCAGAGTAAGAACAGGTGCTTCTCAATGTTGGATAGGAAGGGGTCACAAATGCAAATACCACAGGGGCTGGAAGATTATGTGAATAAATACCACAGGGGGAGTGGGGTTCTGGGGCAAACTAGAAGCCCAGGCTCAAACTAGAGGGGCCCCCCCACCATTCAGCTCCAGACTCTGGGTCCTTGTGGGAATGTGGGCCTCTAGGAGCATCCAGCTTTTTAAGAGAGGTTGGAAAGGTAGAGTTTACATAAAATTTCTTAATTCTTCTCTAATGACAACTAATTGAAAAAATAATAATTCTGTAGAGGGGCCGATGAAACATGCTGCAGGCTGCCTCCAGCCTGCAGTCCCCCCATTTACAATGTCTAGACTAGAGAAAGCCGGTAGGCGGGCTGATCACGGTACAGCATATGGTGGGCTGGGATGCCAAGAACAACATCCTGGCGATCACTAGAAACTAGCATTTCAAGAAGCCGACTTAAAAAAAAAATAAAGAAGAAGAAGAAGCCGAATTAACTTCAGCAAAATAACATCATCCATCACAATAATCGATTTTAATTTTGTTGGCTTCTTCGGTTTCTATTTATTTGTAAACTTGCTTTTGATTTTACAGCAGCATAAGCGTGTTTGTTGATATTTAAGACATGTCTTAATTTAAAGAATTCAGATCAACAACGGAAATCTGTAGGATGTCATCATTCTCAAGTCTGGGAAATGACACCCTAGCTTATCTAATCTTCACATAAATCCTTAGGGATGTGTATAATTATCCACATTTTATCCATGACGAAACTGAGATTTAAAGAGTTTAGGAGTTCTGCCCAAACTCATGCAGCTAACGAAAGGCAGAGACGGGATTTGAACCCAGGTCAGGCCAGACTCCAAAGCCCATGATTTCAACCCTGAATCCCAAATTAGCAACATGGGACTTGTGAACGATGCTATGGCTCTCCAACCTGAGCCCTCTCACTTTCTGTGGACCACTGCCATCCACCTAGCCAAATCTACACACTCATTGAATGTGGAGAGATTCAAGGCAAGGGGAGGGGTCAAAACATGGACATGCGGGTTTGGGTCTCAGAGGGAACAGATTTAGGAGGGCTTAGGAGGGATTTGAGACCAGAACTGCAGTCAATGATCTCTTGGTTACCCTGCTGGTTACCTCATTTTCGGGACCCTGGGTATGTAACTGCCATTTACAATCTTGTTTTGATAGGTGAGTATCGCATATGTTCCAATAAACGGTGGGAAGCAGCTGAATGTGATCTAAACTGCCTGTGTCAGGGTCAGGTCTGTGGCTGGTGAGGACTCTGCTGAGACTGTGGTAGGTTTGGTCCCTGGAGGGCAGATCAGCTTTCTGTCTGTTCCCTGTCACACACCACACTCCTGGCTGCTTCGGCTACTGTATGAATGAGTGCCTGGGGGATGTGAAAGGTTTAGCACAGGTTCATCACCACACCTGGGGCGGCGGCACCTCAAAGAGAGGGCCAGCCAAGGACAGATTAAGCAGCACAAAGGCAAAAGTGGGAAGGAAATGCAGTCATGTGTTAACGGAGGTGGCCTCGGTGCCATAGCATTATGGGAGACTTACATTTTCTTCTTTTACTTTTCTACAATATGGGAACAATGCATTGCATTTGGATAGAAAGAGAAATTATTTTTGGACGAGAAAAAAAAAAAAAGGACTATATGAAAACAACCACTCCTGACAGTAAGGAAGGGGCACGATTGCCATACGCAGCCATCTGTTACATTTTCGTAAGTGTCCCACGGTGTCAGAAGACAATGGGAGTCACAGATTGGATTTAGAGTGAAATATGGACAATCGTGACAGCTGGGAGCGCTCCGAGGCATTCGTTAAAGGTGTGGAGAGTGACACGCCTCGTTGTTCCTTCCCGGTTGACTAATATCCAGGTCTGAGCCCTTCTTCTTCCCCTAAGCCTCTTCCTCTGGTGACATGTCTTAATTCCGGCACAGGAACACAAAGTGTATGTGCCACCCAGCCCCCTCAACCTCCCAAATTAAAAGCGAGGCCTGCTCCTTAACCCGTGGTCATTGTCCTGGGTACATGGCCCCTTTTGCCACCCGCTGCTGCCACGGGTGTTTCCTCTGCACCCTTGGCGGGCACTTCCTCACGCAGGCCGCCATCGTGTATGTATACGGGGCACCTCCCCACTGACCGCAGGCCCCGCCTTGAAACCCTGAGCTGCAGTCAGTGGCTCCTTCTCCCAGCTGTCGCCCTAACTTTCTACTGGGGCCCCACGCTATCCAACGGGGCCCCACGCTATCCGAATCCACAACCCCTCAGCACCCTCCTAGCGTGGGAGCTGCAACCTCTCCGGGCCCTTCCAGGCCCCATCTCAGATGCCCGGGCTCCGCCTCCCTGCTCCAACCCTCCTCAGCGGGATCCAGAATGACCGAAGAAAACCTGGAGGGGCGTTGCCTTTAAAAAACCCAGAAAAGCTGTTCACTCTCCATGGCAGAAGGGGGAGCAGAAATGAAGAACACAAAACCTGGCTTTTTTCTGTGAGGAAAAGGAGAAAGTATTTTTTTAGTTTTTTGCTCAGGAGTCCAAAGCAGCAAAATAAACTACGAACAGGTGCTTCTATGCAAACAAAATATGTAACTATATGAATTACTCCAACTGCCCAGGTGTCTCTGGGGGTGGGGGTGGGACAAGGGGACTGGTACCTCCTCCCAACATATTCTTCCAATGTTGTAGCTCCTCAACAACCTTAACTGCGGTAAAATACACATAACGTCACATTGAATGTCTTAGAAATGCACAGTTCCGTAGCATTAAGTATATTCACATTTTTGTGCAGCCATCGCCGCCATCCATCTCCAGAACGTCCTTCGTCTTCCCAAAGTGAAACTCTGCACCTTCCATTTTGTGGCTCTGACATCACCCAGGGCTTCAGAGTTCTGCTCAGGCTCCTTTGCACCCAATCAGAAGATGAACAAAGAGAGGGCATGTGTATGATCTCAGACAAGGTTCTAGAAGCCTGGCCTGGAAGCGGCAGCCATCATTCCCACCCACATTTTACTGACCAGGACTAGTCAGTCACATAGTCTCTAGGTGCAAATTGGTTAAGGAAATGTCATCTGGCTGTGCCCAGGAGAGCAGAGCACAGGGACATTGGTGGGTACCAGCAGTCTCTGTGTCAAAGTCCTAACTAGCTTGTTTTTTTTTTGAATGTTTTTGGTTATTCTCCCTAGATAGAGCATATAACGGCCTGCTCACAAATCCATACCGGGCTCTGGGACAGTCTGTGGTTGTTTACTACAGGCTCCTGTTTTCAAAGCTACCAGGCCTCATGGGGCCGGACAGAAGCTGAATTTTCTGCAGAGGTAGGGAAAGTGACCCCTCACCAGTTCTAAGACATATTGTCACCTGGCAGGATGGAGAGAAGACTAAGCAGCATTGTTTGGGCACCCCGGCTTCACCCTGCACCCCACAATCATACCCCAGTATTCCAGGCACTTCACAGGAAGTTTCTTCAGCATCGGTTGCTAACCCTTCTCTCTTACATGGGTTCCAAAACTGTCCATGGAGCCAGAGAAAGGCACAGCCACCTACACCCTGTCTCCCGGCCTGAAGCTCTCCAACTCGACACCACCCCTCTCAGGCAAATTCAGAAAAACCAAATCTTTGAGTCTATCTGTCTCAGCAAACCACCCGACGAACCAGGACATGTCCAAAGTGCCTTGTGTAGGCTCATCGAGAGTCGTCTAGTTACTTAAATGTTATATCCTCAGTTACTGATGGAGAAAAAGAAAGAATGAGTACACAAGTGGGCCAAATCAAATGAGGCGGGTCAGGGCGCAGAGACACAAAGGGAGCAGCCGGCAGAATTTTGTCACCGCACGATGATGGCGACAGTACTATTTGTTGACAACAAGGCCGGCTGTGGCCTGGAGGACCAAGGCGAAAGGGCTGATTCTAAAGACATTCCTTAGGAAACGGCAGCCAGCCTGCTGATAGATGGAATGTGTCTTGAGTCCTTGGCAAAGAAACTTCGATTGAATCTGAGGCTGTTTGGGCTCCTTCGAAAATACTGGTGTTAATCCAAGTCTATTATTTCCACTGTGCTTTCATTTCCTCTTCTCTCTTATGTTAATACTTCTTATTGCCCACACCAGTCCTGAATGCTTTACCTGAGCTTTTACATACAAACAACATGAATATTTTTAACCACAGTGAGGTCACATCCTAACATTATTAATAGGCCTTTTGTTCATTTTGAGTGAGAAGAAAAATTCTCTAGTTCTCCACGTAGCTCTTAATTGGGCTTGAATAGAAAGATAATTTCATGTTCTCTTCTACTGTAAGTTAAGCATCACACCACGCTAACATTTCTCTGGGGGCTCGAATAACTTTAATAGAATGATGGATGGAGGGGATGTTTCCTCCCACCCCAATTTTCTTTCTCTTCCCCCTTTGCCCTTTATTGTCCTCTTTCCACACCACTTCCCCCAAAGAAAGTCACCTCATGGGTCAGTCAACATTCACAATGGGACCTTTCTGGAATGGCCACAGGGAGCCCACCCTCTTGCTCCATGGCAAATCTGTCATCCAGTAGTCAGTCATTTTTCCTCACCTGGATAATGAAGCTTTTGATGTATTACAAACTTGGCCCAAGGCCTAATCTCTATTCATAAAACCCTGTCATCTTTGGATGAAATGTGTGTTCCAGGGCCAATCTCATAATGAAACACTGACTTGACGGTGTTCACAGCAGAGAGAATTAGGGAGTACAGGAGAGGCCGCCTTCAACCGCGAACAAAGATGTTCAGACTATCCAGCATTACGGCTTCCGGGCTGTCTGTGGATGTTGCCTCCTTCCATTCACTGTGCATTTATTGAAAACCTCACCTGGAGAGCCATCCAATGTCCTTATTTCAGATATTTTGAAATACCACCTCTTCCAAGAAGTTCACTGAACTTAAGCAGAAGTGAAGTCATCTTTCTTCCTTGTTCTGCTACCTTGGAACTGTGTCTCTCCCCAGAGCACTCAAACTGGAACCAGCTCTTTATTTCATTCGTCTCCAGATGGGTTCTTTTATCTACACATGTCTTACTGTCACATTTTTCTAGAACATAAATGGCTGAGGACATCAGAGCTGGCCCAGAAGAGATTAAAGAATAGGATTTTGCTTTATCCAACTTAGTATATTTTGTAGGGCTCAGTACACAGTACACACTAAACATTAGGTGGATGAATTAATTTAAAAATGAATAGGCTGCTGGTTTATCACCCAAAAAGTCCCTGAGACGCCTCATTGATCCCCACCATCTGTTAGGGCTATTGAAGACAGTGATTCATTTCAGAAAAAGACGGTATAAATAAAAGAAATGACTTGGACTTTGGACAAACAGAAACAAAGCCAGACAAGCCCAGCTCTGAAATGAGTGGTGGCAATAATCCAGCCATTGATTTTTTAGGATCCGGACATTTACAGGAATGAGGAGATGCTGCTTCTTAGTCACTCAGCTTCTACGAGATAATATTTTTTCTAACCCCAAACCACAATGGTCATAACCACAAACAATATGCTGTAACAAGAGCAGTGTGCACTGTCATAGTGCATCTTAAAGTGTGTTCCACTTAGCGACAGTCCCAGAAGCTGTGCATGTTAGACAGTGTTTGGGGCCCACGTGAATGAGTCGATATCTCACATCATGCCACTCACTATGGTGGGCGTTACAATGTACAATTGTATATGGAGGACTGAGAAGTTGACCCACTAAATATATGCGACCACAGAATCCTATTTCCATGCAATGTCCATTATTTTTGCACAGAATCCACTTTAAGAAAGATGTCTCTGCCTGAAGTTCATTGACAGTGTTTTCATGCACATGGAGCAGGGATTTGCAACCTGCAATACGTTTGTGCCAGAAATGGCATGCTGGCCCTTCTTCTCCTGAAAGGTGACCCTGACCATCTGCCATAGAAATTACTTTAGCCACATACTCTGCGAGTGAGACTTGGCAGGTAGACCAGGAGGACCAGACCAGGAGGACCAGAAAGTGGGAAGAACCACCAACCCCCAGCTCGGATTGAGTGTTCATGCATTCCTAGAGGCGCTGCAATGCTCTGTTGGTCAGGGGTTGATTCTTGGCTGGTCACAGGGCTGGGCGACAGACCTGAAAGCACGTTTGACACGTGTCAGCAGCGGGTCAGAGACTGGCACTATCTGCTGCTGTTAGCTATCGCTTTGAAATAGGTCCACAACCTGGCAGGCTAGATGGAGACGTGGGTGCAGTTTTCTCTGCAACATTCACATGGTCTCAGGGGTTGTGCAGGCTTCCAGGGCAGAAGCCTGTACGAGGCTCCAGCGTACGAAACAGCTTCCTAGTCCCGGGTGCAGGAAGCTACCTACCGTCTCCTATTAAGTTGGCTTTCCCGTTGTGCTCAGGCGCTGGGCTCTGTGTTTTCCAATGTGTTTCTCCCCTCCCCCTTGTCCTTCTATCCCGTGTCCTTTCCTTATCAGTCAGCCTGATGCCCAGCTTGCCTCAGGAGGAGGAGACATTGCACAAAGCTGAGAAATACATTAAAAAGTCAGTTCTTGGCTTTTGATTTTCGAAACCCTAAGCCTCAGGAACAGCGAGAAACACCCAGAGCATGAAAAAATAGATTTGGAAGAAAACCTGACAAGGGGACATAGTTTGTCCCTCTCCCCACTCCCCCCCCCCCCCAACTCAAAGTAGAATTTTCCCATTCGGGGAAAGGAGAGCAGAAAGGAAGGGGCAGGTGGCGCCCATGGTCCTGGAGGGGCACTGTGTCCCGCTCGCCACTGCAGACTGAGACTCGGCGAGGGCGAGGCATGATGGAAGGGTCCAGGAGGTGGGAGGTGTCGGAGTGTGTAGATTTGTGGAAGTGGCAAGATGACAGAGAAGACTTTTTACTGAGTTCTCTGTGAGAGCCGCTGGGTTACCAGGCGCCCAAGAGAAGCACTGAGCTCGCACAAACAGAGAGCAGGGACAGGAGGGAACAAGGGGTCACTCAGCAGTAAATCAAGAAGTATCTTATTTCGACCTCCCGACAATTTTATGAGGTTAGCGAAAGTATCTTCATTTTACAGATGGGAAAACTGAGGTACAAGAAGACGAAATAAGTCACCCAAAGTCACACAGAAAGCAACAAAATTGGGATTCAAACTCATCTGGTCTGATTGCAGAGCCCACCTGTCTCTGCATATGGGTTCCCCTAAAGGAGACCCTTGAGATAAAAGATTTGGGGCACAAATGGTCTATCTAGGAGGTGATCTCAGAAAGCCCAGGCGAGGCGATGGGAAAGCAAGACAGTGGAGGAAGAGGGCCAGTAAAGGGTGCACCGCTGGGGGGGGCTACCACTGTGGACAACGGGGCTCACGCCTGCCCGGGGCCTGCTGAAGGGCTGAGGAAAACGTATCCCAGAACTGCCGCACCCAAGAGCGAGGGCCTGGGGTGCCGATACCACGCGCGCGCTCTCTCGTTTGTTGAAAGTTGGTCTTTGGAGTCCTAACGCCTCAGCGCTTCTGGCCTGACCTGCGCTCAGGCTGAGCTCACCCGCCAGGCAGAGACACATGCGTCTTGGGTAGGGCGCTGATGCTGTGCGTGGAAGTCACCCCCTGAAGCTGCAGGAGACGTCCAGGTGGGCTAAGGGCATACAAGCAGGGTACCAACAGCATCTGCCACAGCAGCCACTCACCCATCATACCCCACAGTTCTCATCACCGGGCCTTTCCGGTGACCAGCTCCATCCAGAGGCTATTTAAGGCCGCCATCCTAAGTCGCCTCCCCAGCACAAACTCGGGTGTGATGGAAAGGGGCTCATGATGGAAAACGGAAAACCTGTCACGAAATTCCAAGGGTTTTGGAAGTTCGGTGCCAGGAACCAGAGACAGAGACGACGATGCACAGGAGGACGATGACAATGTGCACAGCCATGTCCCTTGCCTGGCACAGTGCCTGGCACACAGTAAGCATGCAGTCGATATTTGTTCAATGAATGCATGAGCTAAAAAATGAACACGTTATGTCCTCTGATGTTTGGGAGAAACTCTCCCGAGCACTGAGGCAGCAGCACTGAGCCTTGGCCCTGGAGCCCACTGGGTGGTGACAAACACCCCTAGGGCCAGGAACGCCCTGAGTGGATGGGAAGTGTCTGCTCCGCAATAAGAGAGAAGCAGGTTTTTGGTTGGCTTCCTGAATGGCTGATCCTAATGGCACCCCAGGGGAAGCAGCTGTCTGAGACAAAGGGGACAAAGGCCACCTTGTTTCCAGTCTCCCGGCCAGCCCAGAAGCCCCGCCCTCCTCCTGGGAAAAGCAGCCTCCCATGGGGCTTCGAGGAACTCGGAGCTGGCAGCGGTAGGACCCTCCGAGAAGCAGCGTCCTTGCAAATTAGTCGCTGGAAAAAGAGACCCTGACCCATCAGAAAAGCAGCTAAGTAGGGTTGAGTACTCCCCAAACTGAAGAGAACTTTTTATTTTCCTAAGAAACAGATTCCCAGAGGCATTGAGGCAGAATGGAATCGACATAATTCTAACCAGAGAATTCCTATCAAGCAGTTGGGGGATGGGAGATAAATAACCATATTAATAATTCTGTTCAGTCTCTTTTCCCATCTGTTGTCTAAAAGAAAAAAAAAGAAATTAAAGATAGGCATATTATTTTTGCTATTGCCCAAACCTAAAAAGCATGACTACCGTCATAAATGAGAAACCTGGATCTCATTCCACTGACATTAACGTTTAAAGAATTATAAAAATAAGATGAAACAGCATTCGAAGTATATAAAATTTGAATATATTATCTCCACCCAATAACATAAGTTAAAATAAATGTAAAAAAAATCAAGAAATTACAAACGTTCATGTTTTCAAGTATGTATCTATCTCCTAAAAACTCAAAATGTATCTTTAAAATTAAAAGGCAAAAAACAAGTTATAGTATCCGTGTGATAAAAGTTTAAATCAAAGTTATTTAAATAAAACCATTTTAGAAAAACAAAATGATTCACAATCCTAGTGTTCAATATCAGTTGCTAGTGTAAGAAATTTGTCACGCTCCACTCATGTTATATCTAGACCCGTATAAAAATTGTCAAAAATGAATATACGTTGTTTGGCATTGCAGACTGTGCCGCATTCGGCATGTGCACCGGTGGTAAGTTCCATGCCAGTCTGCGAGCACCCCCAGGACCAGACCAGGAATTGAAACTCAGAGAGAAGCGAGGGCGCCTGACTCGGGGGGAACCGATACTTTGTTATGCAAGAATTGACTACACTCACGCTAGCTGAGAGGAAGGATTTGAGAACTAAATTGATTTGTTATTTCTGTTATCTGAGCATTTACGCAGCTCAAATCCATTGCAGCCAACGCTGTGGCCAAGTCAGGAGCAGCAGAAGCCCTAACCATCCAGCAACCAGAGCAGTCCCTTTTGTGGACACGCTGCAGGTGTGGAGGTCTGGGGCTTGAGGCCAGAGGGGTGCTGGGGTGTGGGTCTTGCTCCGCCAGTGCTGATGGCCAGATCCTGAGGGACAGAACAGCCACGTGTGAATACACTTGTTCTCATGGGTTTTGTGATCTCAGGGCCCTTGAATGCAGGAGGGGACAGGCTCTTCCTGTAAAGGGCCAGAGAGTAAATATTTGTGGCTTCAGTCTCTATTGCAGTTACTCCACTGTGCCCTTGTAGGACAAAAGCAGCCAAAGACAATTTGTAAATGAATGCGCATGGCTGTGTTCTAATAAAACTTTATTTACCAAAACAGGCTGGATTCGGTCCAGTTTGCCGGCCCTCACTCTAACACGCGGGGTGCTGGCCAGGGGCCTCTCTTGCCTGGACTGACTGGCAGTGCCGACTACTCCAGTTCTGCAGTCCCATGATTTTAAGCATTTCTAAAGCCAGAGATTCAAAAGCAATCGGAAACCATTGTGTTCATCAGCTAAACGCCATCCAATTTTTCTTAGCTATGGCGAGGAGGTCTGTTGTCATGGTTACGTGACCTTGGGCTAGTCTTTCAACCCCTCTACACTTCAGTCCCTCCACTGGTCATATGGTCAATTTGCTTATCTAGTTCCCTAGGATTATTTGAGCAGCTCAAAACGATGATGATGATGATGATGATGATGATGATGATGATGATAACATGTTTCATTTGCAAAGCGATTTATAATGTCAGGAATTATTTTCCTGACAGGAATCTGATGCGATCATCAGTCTCGAGTTCATTTTCACACGTGTAGAAACCGTGAGGCACAGAGTATGTAAGTAACTTGCTGGATGACTCCCAGCTGGTAACTGACAGAAACCAGGTCTCGAAATCTCTGAATGCAGAGCCACTTTTACTGCAAATATGTGAGAGCCTCCCGTAATGTCTTAAGTGCTCGTAAAACCAATGCTTTCTGAAACACTATTTTTTTTTTTCATCTTGGATCCTTGGCCCTCTGAATTATAATCCTCCACTATTTAAGCCTACCATCATCACTAGACATTCTCTTACCATATCTGTGAAGCGTTTGCGATATTACTGAACACACACCATTTATCCCTGTATCTTGGTAGGCACAGAAAACATGACCGTTGTATTAATTTCTCCCCATCTGGGCTTTTTCACTAGGCTGCCAGTGAGTGAGTTCTTTGCCAGCTCAGCAGTGAGTTCCATAAGCAGGGCTTTCAGTCTTATCTTCCTCAAAAAAAAAAAAAAATGACTTTCACCTGTACAGGTTCATGTTCTTTGAGGAGGACATTCGAGAAACTGGCCTCTGCTTCACGAGGTTCTACAGTTAGAGCCGACGCTGGCTCATCACGGCCATTCTCCGAGTGGCATCCATTTTTCTTTTGTAAGTTCCAAGTCGAGGTGTAATCTCTTTCATTTCAGAAGAATTACAGTTTGTCAAATAACTCTTGAAACCAGACTGTTTGACTTCTAAGGCTTAGAAATGTTTCGTATTTCACTTGTTTTTGTGCTAAAGGGATGTAATAAGAACTATATCCATCGCTCGTCAAAAATTTGGTTCTTTCTGACATTTTCCATCCCGTGAGCTCCAACCTTCCTTATATTTACATCGAACTCTTCTCTCACAATGTTGGCCCTTTCTCACACAGATTTGGCGATTTTATTTAATTTATTTTTTCCTTGACTAATTATGCATAATTTATATTGTTTGTCCCATGTAGCCACTGAAGTCTCAGATTGGTTAGCTTAATGGTCAGCTATGGAGAAGAAATTCCTTAAATGCCTAAATCGAGTCTCCCAGTCTTCGCTGATGGGCTGTGCGTGTGTGCGCGTGCGTGCGTGTGTGTTAGGGCATGCTTTCAGGACAGATCTGGCAATTTCAATCTTATCAAGCTGTGACAGACCACACATGGTTATTTAAATTTAAATTAATTAAATTTGAAAACTCACTTCCTCTAACCCAATTTCGAGTGCTCAACAGCTCACGTACCGTATGGGGCAGCGTAGATACGGGACGTTTCTGTTGTCGCAGAATGTTTCATTGGACAGCGCCGCACATGGATTGAGACACGAATTCTGACAAACTTCGTGATCGGGTGCACATTCGTTCGAGAACACCTCTCGACCCACCTAATTTCCTTTCTTAAACCACCCGTACTAAGACCGAGACTGCCAGTAATCACAGGATCTCCTGGCTGATTACATGGCTCGTGCCATCCACCGAGCTAAGCCTTTAGTGTATAGTCTCATTGAATCTTTGCACTAAGCCCATGTTATTATCAAGATGTGTTTGGAAACTGAGGCCCAGGGTCCCACAGTGAGAGGTAGATTCAATCTTTGGACCCAGCTCTTTCTGGCTTCAGACCCTAAGCTCTTAAACACTCAGCTACATCGCCTCGTCATCTTTATCCTCCTCGGCCCCCTGCTCTGATGTGGGCCTGGCCAGGCAACCTGAGGACAAGGGATGGGGATGGGGCCAAGGCTGCACGTCATGCTGTAGGGGTACCGTGCCAAAGGCAAGGGCAGATCTGGGCATGAGGAGGCAGCATGCATTATCTAGGTGGGGGTACTTTAGTCCAGGCTAATTTTGAGCCCAAACTAAAACAATGTCCTTCATAACACAACTACTGAGGCTTTTCACAGACTAAATACTTTTCCACTGGAAACGCCCAAATAGGAGTAATCACTAGAGGGTCATTAGGATTGGTGAGTAAAGTTGGACATTAACCAAAAGAACTGGATGCGTGTGTGGGCAGCCTCTTCTTCCCCTCCCCCTCCCCTCTCCCTCTCCTTCCTCTTCTTCCCCTCCCCCTCCCCTCTCCCTCTCCTTCCTCCTCTCCCTCCTCCTCCTCCTCCTCTTCCTCCTCCTTCTCTTTTCATGTTTCTCTTTTTGAAAGCACTTACTGCATTCCACAGGTCCCACATGCCGGCTATCACTGAAGTCTTTGTCTGAAAAACTTTCTCTGGACCACTTTTAGAAGACTGGCAGCTGCTCCCCGTTCAAAGCAAATAGCCCATATGTCTGCCCTACATGTTAAGTTTTTGCTTTTTTAGCTTAAATTTAGTTTTGTTTTTAATGCAAACGGTTCTGCAGAGCAGATAGCAGGAAATCGCACGTCCAGGAGGCAGCCTCGGGGGTTTTCTTCAGCTCATTATAAAAACTGTGCTTCGAATCATCCATTTCTTACTAGTCTTTCCTTCCTAGCATTCCTTCTTCCTCTCACATGATTTCTCAAAACTTGCCTTTTTAGTTGTTAAGACTTACCGTATCTATTATTACTTTTTTATAGGTCATAACTTTGCCAAAGTGAGTAAATCTGAATTGGAACAAATAAGACAGAATTTCCCCAAAATGAGTTTTTTACAGAAAGCATGCTAAGCCCAGGATGTGGGGAAATTTTCCTTGGAATCAAATAGTGCCGTATGATCTTCAGGATCTTCACCAATAATCAAACAACCAGCCAAGTCCTGTCTATAATCAAGAATAAAAAAACTATTGATACAGAGAACATTTTTATGGTTGCCAGATGGGAGGGGGGTTGGGGGTGCGTAAAAAGGGAGAAGGAATTAAGAGGTAAAAATTAGTAGTTATAAAATAGTCATGGGGATGTAAAGTCTGGTATAAGGAATATAGTCAATAATGTTATAATAACTATGTATGGTGTCAGATGGGTACTTGATTTATCAGAGTGATCACTTTGTACATTATATAAATGTCTAATCACTATGTTGCACAACTGAAACTAATATCACATTGTATGCCAACTGTGACTCAAAATTTTTTAAAATTATTATAAAGAAGATGCTTCACATAGTAGGTAAAAACAATTTATGATGAAAGCATTTGATTAAAATGTTTTTGTACTAGGATAAGGTCACTTATAATTAAATCAGTTCTTGAGTTTTCTGTAAAATACACACACACACACACACACACACACACACACACACACACACAACCCCATCCATTGAGAAAGCAGACTTTTGAGATCATGATGTCAGAATTGGGTTGAACTACATGAGTCAGAATGGAAATTTGCTAGGTCCACAGACACAGTGATTAATATAAGATAATAAGACTTGGAAGAGTCAGAACCAGTGGGCTGGGACATAAGAGAATCATATGGTCCAAGCTAAGTTTCAAGATTTCAACATTTGGGCAAAATTATTACTACACTTAATAACACTAAGTGCACTGTAGGCCCCGAGGGTCACAGACCATATCCATTTTTACTTCTTTTTGTATCTCCAGCACAAAGTAGCACCCAGCTTCTGGTAGACATTCTGTGAGCATTTTGTAAATTAATGAAGCAATAAACAAATGAATAAAGTGAAATTTGCTTTCTATCCTTTGTCACAAGCATTGCCTCTTTTGGTCAGTATCTCCAAGGAACCCTGAGAAGTTGTATGGCTGTCTGGGTGCCCCAAATGGGCAGACGATGGCCTATTCTTCAAGCATTCCTGTTTCATCTTGTTTTTCTGCTCTCCAGCAAACCTCAGCTATGCGGGAACCCTTTTCCTGAGCACAGGTCGTTTGTACTGGGTCAACGTATGCAAATACATGAGAGCCTCTGGGTGTGGGGCCCAACGACCTCTGTTTTAACAAATGTATGGAAATAAGTGTACCCTTCACTTGTAACACATTTTCATTTTAACATCGTGGTTAAGAGTGAGGACTTTGGAGTCAGACCTGGGGAACATGGCACTTCATAGCTGTCAGACCCCAAGCAAGTCACTCAGACTCTCTAAGCCTCGGTTTCTTCTTCTGTAGGTAAGATATATCAACAGTATGATACCTCCCTCAGAGCACAGTTGTGAGCTTTAACTGAAACTATCCAGGTAGCATGCTTGACACAGTACCTGCCACACAGAAAGTACAGAGTAAACCTACAGTTCTCAAAGTGGGTTCCCAGACCCCAGCATCAGCATCGCTAAGGAACCTATTAGAATTGCAAGTTCTCGGTCCCACCCCAAACCTATTGAATCAGAAACTCTGGGTGTGGGGCCCAACAACCTTTGTTTTAATCAGATTCTGATGCAAGCTAAAGTTTGAGAACTATGACAGTAAATGTCATCGTCATCATCATCATCATCAGCCATCTAGCATTTGTATTACAATAATGTATTGACAGGAACCATGTAGAATACTTTAGTTCAGTTGTTTTCAAACCAAGTTCTGGGAGGCTTTGGGGCTCAGGGAGCCGCATGGGAGACCATTACAAAATGTTTATGGAGGCAGATCACAGGCGAAGGTCTAGCTCTGCTCTGACCAGAAAGCTCCACTGTATCAGTTCCGTGTACTTTGGTTCCCATCCATGGTAAGTTTGCTGGACAAAAGAGTCCTGCTCTGAGATGAATCTCGAAAATCACTGCCTCAGTCAACATGCCAATGGGAATTAGGTGAGACTGGGGGGAGGGGCGGGTAGATTTTCCTGGGCCTGTCACCACATAGGATGGTTAATGCTGGCCTTGCATTCAGACCCAAACTCCACAAGCATTCTCTTGGGAAAGCGTGCTGGGTGCTTTTTGCCACACATCGTCACATCATTGAATCCTTACAAGGCGTTCTATTCCCTCCTTTTCAGAAGAGAAAATGAAAGTGCAAAGAGTCACACAGCTAGGACGGCTGGGACTAGGAGCCGGGACACCAGATACTGAGATTTGTTCTCATTCTCCAATGGCTGTCGGTCACACCTGAGCAGATAACCTTGCCATGCACAAAAACCACCCGTGGGGGAGCTGTAAGAATTCCAGGGGTGTTCGGATCACACTCTTGGACTAACAAGTAGAAGGTGGCTGACTATTGCTCCACTGTTTGCTTAGCGCCAAAGCCTGGGACAACTGATATATATATATATATAAAAATATATATATATATAAATATATATATATATATTTTTCCCAAATGAGTCATGGTCACAAGGAATTAGAAAATCCCCATTCAGAGGGAGCTGTTCCCTATTTGCTAAATCAGTCAAGTTGGGAAAATGATCTCAACATGCTGGATATGTAGCAGTGAGCTGAGAGTCCAAGAATCTGAATCTCCACCTTATAACCACAGTAGATTTCCTGTGTGACCTTAGCGAGGCACGTTTAGCCCTTCAGCCCTTGGCCAGGCACCTATCTAAATGGCCAAACCTGTTACTTATCATCCAAGGTGGACTTTGAAACTGAACTCAATGATATTGAGAGATCTTTGAGCTCCGTGGGGAGATGTGCTTGATATTTTGGTCATTAACTGCAGTATTCTTTATTTATTTATTAACCCATCCCGCAAGTGGCTATTAAGCACGCGCCACGTGCCAGGCGTCGTGCCAGATAGCAAGGTCAGCACTGTGGACGAGACCCACGTGGTCCCAGTCTTCCCGGTGGCTACGGTTTGCTGAGGCTGGGGAGTCACTGGCTAGCGGTGTCCTGTGCTGATCACGTGGAAGTATGGCTAAGTGTTTACCGTGCGCTATGCGTGGTAGCAAGCGCCACACACACCGTTTCACTTGGTTCTCACGACAGGCCTCCGCGGTAGCAGTAATGATCTCCATACTACAGAGGAGGAAACTGGGGCTCAGGAAGTTTAAGTAACTCGCCAGAGTTCATTGTTACTAAGTGGCAGGATCTATCTGACTTCAAAGCCATGCTCTTAGCCTCTATGTCATATAGGTATTTCTGTAGATATGTATCCACGTATAAGGAATATCTCTTTTTCAGAGCCTGGAAGCCCATCTGGCTTATAGCAAGTTCTTAATAAGTAGTTATTAAGTAACTATACCCACCTGGGTTAAGCTAAAGACTGAAGGTCCCAGATAATGAGATAATTAGGGGTCGTGGAAACTAAAGTGACCATTTGGAGAAGCAGGGGGGGCAGTGGGGAGACAGCCCCCCGCAGCAGCAGCCTAAAAACGGGCAGAGGAGCAGAGGGATGCCTGAAACTGTCCCTGGGCTACCGCGAAGCCACAGTGCTGGGAACCTTCCCCATCAGAAGTTTTCAGGAAGTGGCCGCAGTGGTGACGGCAGAAGTAGGAAGAGAGGGCGGCCACCCACCGTTTCTCCCAGCTGTTGCTCCAGAAGGCCGTCCCGTCACTCAGGGCCTCATCCATCACAGACCAGAAGCTCTGTCCACTCGATTGGTTGGAAGAAGGTGGCTCAGCGAGAAGGCTGGCGTGGTGCTCTGGTGGCTAGTTTTCTCCCATTCCTCTGACCCCCTCCCCTTGCAGAGTGGCAGCATTCAAGAAATGGCCAGTGTTCTGGGCGGGGCACATGGAGATTATTTACCAGTGGTCTCTGGGAACAGGGCTGGTTTGAAGGGCGATGACGGTTGTTATCCGCCGTCTCTGTAACAGGGCACCATTTGCTCCCTCCATCATCGCTTCGGCTACTTAGCTTTAAACAACACTCTGTTGTGGGAAAGCACGTTAATTTGAAAGTCCCGTTTTTTTGCTTGTTAAAATCAGGCTACTCAATATCCCTGGCTAAAAGATTGTTGATGGAGCCACGCGAGGAAAGTGATATTATCCTTTTGTTCAGCACATAGCAGGGTACAACCATCGAGGATCCAGGCATGCGTAGAAGAAGAACCCGGACGCTGGAGGTCAACGGACCGGAGTTAAAACCCCGAATGTTCCTTGTATGGTGACCGACCCTGAGATGGCCCCCAATGAACACTCCCCTCCCACCCCACCCCCCACCATGCCCTTGTGTAGTCCCTCCCCTTGAGTGTGGGTTGGCCGAGCAACTTCCTTTGTACCAACAGAATACAGCAACGGTGATGGGATGTCACTTCTGAGATTGGGTTATAAGAGAATGTCTTACTCCGTCTTACTAGCAGACTCCCTACTGCCTTCTCAGCTCACAAACGCTGATGGAGTGAACAGCCACATCACACAGGCCCCCTTGGCGAGGAACCGAGTGGCCTCCAGCCGACAGCCAGCAAGGAATTGAAGCCCTCATTAGAACGGCTCAAAAGGAACTAAATTCTGTCAACAACTCCTGAGCAACCTGAAAGTCGATCCTCGCCCAGATGAGCTTTCAGATGAAACCCCGGTCACAGCCGATACCCCGAGCACAGCCCATGAGAGACTTGACACAGAGCGCCCCACGAAGATGTGTTGGGGTTCCTGATGCACAGAAACTCTTAGACGACAGACGCGTGCTGTTTGATGTTGGTGTTCGTGGTAATTTGTCACACCGTGATGGAATGCTGAGGCACTTTCCCATCTGCGTGATTTGGGGCGGTCTATTTTACCTCTTTAAAAACCTCCATCTTCTCATCGGTCGAGATGGCAGGGATAATAATAAAAATATGTCTGCCTTTGGGAATTAAATTAAAAACCGCAACTAAAAAAAAAAAAAAAATGTGCAAATGTTGAAATCTCCCGGGTGAGTAAGGGGTCTGGGCTCTGCCCGGGCTGGAATTTGAAGAATGGGGTGAGAGGGGTAGAGTGACTCAGAATGGGAGTCTGGAAGCAATGAGGAATCTACGGACAGGATGTCAAGCGAAGGGAAAGGTGGAAACCCCAGCGCCCATCAAGGGAGCACGGCCAGATTCGAAGGCAAAGCAGGAAGCAGTGCTAAGAATAAGATGGAAGTCGCCTTTGGTAAGGTGCCTGTGATGCCAGTGGGCGGGAAGGATCAACTGAGATACTACACTGGTTTAGACACCTAGCAGACATCGGTTCGCGTCAAGGGCACTGGAATCCAGGCCTTGGATGCCCACCACGCTTGGCCCTGAGCCTCCACCATGTCTTCGTAGTGGAACTCCTCTCCACGCTGCCCATGAACCCTAGGAAACTCCTCCTCGAGTGTGATGCCCAAACCTCTATCAGACTCCTCTGTCCAGCTGCCTGCTTGGAGATCTAGTGGGCATCTGAAATTGAAGCTATCCAGCTCTGAACCCTTCACGTTTCCTTCAGACTCTGCTCCAGAAGCAGCCGTCCCATTTCAGTCTTGTTCCCACAGCTCTCTGGGGGAACTGGGCCGAGAGAAGCCAAGAATAACCTAACACTGCAGCCTGTAAAGATGCAAAACTCTAGAGTACACACTAGATTAGTGCAAAGTGGATGTCACCCTCCCTCCCTCCTGCTGTCCTCGGTCCCCTGCCTTCTGGACATGGACCATGCGCCTACTCTAAAAATGAAAACATGCATTTCTTTTGATATAAATGCTATTGCCTTATATGGACTCTCCCCAGACTCGCTCTTTTCAGGTAACCACACGGAATAGAACTGTTTCTCGATCGGAACCTATAGAACTACCTGCAATCACCTGCCCATGACCTTTCTGCTACAGATGAACAGTTAGATATTTTCCTTTACATTTTTTAAATATTACAAACAATACTACAGTGAACGTCCGCATTCGTATGCACAATTATTTTCTTCAGGATAGATTCCTAGAAGTGGGATTGTGAAATCAAAGGGTTTACACATAAGAAGTTTGGTACAGACAAATGATCTTTTAAACGTACCCGAACCAATTTACTGACCCACCAACAGTGTGTGACAGCGCCTCCGGGCCAACGCTACGTATTATCAGTCTTTTAAAAATTTGCCAAGAATGAGGTCTTGTCTTTA
The DNA here is from genome assembly GCF_014176215.1 of Rousettus aegyptiacus. Classification (NCBI taxonomy): domain Eukaryota; kingdom Metazoa; phylum Chordata; class Mammalia; order Chiroptera; family Pteropodidae; genus Rousettus; species Rousettus aegyptiacus. The sequence goes on along the minus strand of NW_023416288.1, from coordinate 37,277,680 downwards.
TTTCCTCATGACTAGAAAGCTTGAAACCATTTTCATATATTTGTCGCCCATTTTTAGTTGTTCTTCAGTGAATCGCTTCTCTGTGTCCTAAATCCATTTTTCTATTGGGTTATTTATCCCAGATTACTAATGGAAAATATGAGGACTGTGGAGCTTAAGTTAGCTGGCTTGGAGACTCACAAGTAGTAAGTGGTTTGCTTGGCTCCGTTTCTTGAAAATGCACACTCTCAACCACCAGGTGGGTTATTCTGCCTTCTGAGCTGTGGTTAGGGTTAACTAATGAATGAAAACCTAAAGACTGCGTAAGAAAACTAGCGTCACGCGCAGAGATGTGGCCCTTTCTGCTTTTACCTGAAACAGCTCATTTGTATGAGCCCGCTCCCTCTAGGGACTTGGCCTGCAGCTAGGCCCGAAGGAAGGCTTTCAGGCTACCTGTCCAACCACTGTGACCGTCACCGTACACTGGCCCTGGCTGCGCATTCTACAGCATTTAGCAAGTAAATGCCCCTAAAGACACAGCCAGCCAGAATTAAATAACAACCTATATAGCTTATGGCCATTGCCTTACTAAAGCCAATTAGAGGTAGACAGCCCTTACCTTTTGGTGCAATTCATTCTCCAAGGTCCAGATCCAAGACTGCTCCCAGATCCGGTGAGCTTGGCTGTAAACGAAGCGGGAACGCACAAGCCGCTGCTGTCAGCTCATCCGACATCATGCCGCGGCCGCCCTACCGTTTTTTTTTGTGGCAGAACAAACCCTTTCTTTGGCAAAGGAGGTTGGGTACTCGGCCTACTTCTCAGCAGGCCTGAGAGCACCTGGGTACCCGCGAAATGCCTTCTTTATAACTAGAAGTCCTTTGCGGCCCGAACAGCATCTGCGTCAAGTTACATTCCGCACTAGACCAGCTGCGGGCGTGGTGGGAAAGATAATCTCAGGAGAGGAGCGGATGTTGTTGGTAGGCAGCTGTTCTCATCCAACAGCCTGGGGCTATCACAGACCAGCACCAGGCCCAGACCCCTAGGGCAGGCAGCTGTGGTTAGTTTGCAGGGAGTCCCGGCAGCTTAGAGGGGTTTTTTTTTTTTTTTTTTTTTTTTTTTACTAGCAAGTAAATGACACTGATTCTTTTATCACTCCACGCTCACTCTTCCTCTTGGAGATTCCAGTAGTGCCTTTGTGAATAGGTTACCATGACTTGAGGCTCCCTGAACTCAATACAGACCCTGCTGGAAAAAGATGCTACAGGTGGAAACTGGTCCCAATCAGATCTCAGTTCTGCCACCCAGTGGCTCAGTTTGAGAAGGTGTCAGAGCTCTAACACAGCTCTCTGAGTCAAAATCCCCTCCCCGTTCCCATCCTTGGAAGCGGCAGGGAAATGCCGCTCAATCTTTTCCAGGGTCTGAAGCAGAAGGGCCACGTCTGTGGTTGGGGAGACCATGCCTGGTAACCACAGGCTGCTCAGACAGTCACGAGGGCGAAGGACAGGTCTGTAACGGGAACGCACGTCAAGGCAGTGACGAGAAGGGAGGTGCGGACTCCGCGGTGGGAAATGAGCACCCGCTGGAATAAAGTAACTGGAAAGGGAAGGAAGATGGGCGTGGGCAGCGAGTAGGGTTCTGAGGGCGCTTCATCTTAAAGGCCAGGTGTGGCAACGGCGTCCATGGACTCAGTGGCCCAGCGCTAGTGGGCTGGCCTGTGAGACCTTCAGCAATCCGCCCCACCCCCTAGGCGACCATGAAATTGTGGGGCTTGATGGAGGATGGTGAGGATTCATGGACCATTCATTTGAGGAGAGAGTGTTGGGAAAAGCAGCCTTAGAGCTCCAGGGTTCCCGTGACTCTGGGCGCAGGTGACGGGGGGGGGGGGGCGGGGGGGCGGTTGTATATAGTTCTAGAGGCAGAAACCTAGGTGGCGTTATACACACTAAAGACAATGTTTGTGTCCCTCCAACATTCATATGTGGAAACCTAATCCCCAGTGCGATGGTATTGGGAGGTGAGGGCTTTAGAAGGTGATTATGAAGTGAGGGTGGGGCTCTTGGGGTTGGGATTAGTGCCCTTGCAAAGAGATCCCCCTCCTGCCCCCCTTCTCCGTATGAAGACACATGAAACAAAAAGCAGACTCTCGCCAGACACTTAGTCTGCTGGTGGCCCGATCTTGGGCTTCCAGGCTCCAGAATGTTGAGAAATAAATTTCTGTTGCTTATAAGCCAGCCACTCAGCCTGCGGTATTGTTACAGCAGCACATCTGATAAAGACACTTTACTAAGGCGATGTCACACCAGTCTCTCCCCACTGCCTGGGAGGCACATGGGGCATTTCCTGCTCCCAGGCTGTCCTGGGGAGTGGGGTGGTTTCTAAGTGTTCTCGGAGGTGGTGTATAGGCAGACAGCCTGGGAGAGCAGTACTAACCACCGGAGTGGGTGTCTGGTGTCTGGGGCAGCCCCTACCCAGGGTCGAAAATTGTACAGAAAGCATGAAGGACCACAGCACGAGTCCTTGCCTTCCTGCTAGCGTGTGTCTGGGGCTGCGTCTGCTTCCTGACTTTCCTCTCTGCTGAAGACTCTTGCCAGAAGGTTCTGCAGGGAGTACAGGGTGGAGGCAGAGAGACCTGCGCCACCCGCCCCCTCCCATCCCCATTCCCTGGTAAAACCCAGACGTCTCGGAGACTTATCGACATCGTCGACTCTTGAACAGAAATAGCTTCCCTGAGATAAAAGGACAACAGAGGCTCAAGGAGCTTGTGTCCTGGGGACTGTGCGCGCCCAGTGCTTGTCCCTCGGCACGTGAATGAACAAGAGCAGGCTGATCCCAGAGCAAAGCAGGCTCCCCACAGCCAGGAGGGAAAGAGTAACACTGCTTTCTTCTCTTCACCTGTCATTCATTCGTTCGCTCATTCATTCATTCCACAAAGCTTTCTTGAGCCCCTAGTACGTGCCAGGACTTTGCTAAGCACCGAGGGTAGATACAGAGGAGAACAGAATGGACAGAATCTTTGCCCTCGTGCAGCTTATGACCCAGTGGAGCCAACGGGCGATAAATAAGGAAGCAAAGAAATTATGAGTACATAATGTCAGATTTAGATAAGGGAGTCTCCTGCCCTCTGTCCTCTTCTGGCGAGTATGATCGTCAAGTGGCCGGCTGTGGTACATTTGGGTCATGGAAAGCGTAGCGAATTTCAGGGGGTCCTGCGATTCGGTCTTCATCTTACCCGTCTCGCTTCTTTCTTGGTGGGGCCGAGAGATGTGCCGAGGGCAGTCTGTTTTCAGCTGTAACCAAGCACTGTGGCCAAAGATAAGTTGACCTCTGCCCATTATTGTTCCCCAAATGCCACAGGAGCAGCATGGCGTCCTCTGAGAGGAGGCCAAGCTCTGTAATCAGGCAGAGTTCTAGCTTCTATCCCCCGTTCTGCCTCCCTGTGCACTTGGAGGAGTGACTGACTATTCTTTTCTCCAAGTCATCAGATGATAATGGAAATAAAACTGTGGCCTCTCTGTAAGGATCTCCTCTTAGTGGAATAAGACGTATTGCCACGAAGGCATTTAGCTCAGCACCTGGTACACAGGAACTGCATGATGAGCTCCCTCTTGACACAGTGCATGATTCCTGCCAGGAAGCCAGCTCAACCCCAGGGTCCCTCAAAGCATGGCCTATGGCCCACCTGCAACAGGACCACCTGGAGAATTTGTAACCACACCACTGTCTGGGTCTGCCAGGCCCAGGTTGGGAAGGGCTCGGGGTCCATGACCTTGCACTTTTCATAGGCTCCCCAGTGATTCTGAAGAGCCTGAAGCTTAAGACTCACTCTTCTATGGCCTTGTTGGTGGCCCACACTTTTTTTTTTTACTCTGAGGGTCAAGAAAACACTTTTTAATGTTCAGCTCTAAACACATTAGCTATTACAGGTGTGGATTCACCTGACACACAGTTCCTCATGAAAGAACTTCCTGTTTGGGAGGAGAGGTTTTAAATCTCTGGAACTTTGAGCCTTTCTCAGTCCTCACTACACCCCTTCCACTCAGTGCCTTGGGAGTTACCTGAGGGAGTGGGCCACCCATTTGGGGAGAAATCAAGTCCCAGTTTCTGCCATCTCTGGACAGACTGGCAGGCTAGCGGGTAGACCTGCCAGGAGCCAGTTCTAGGAGGGGATGAGGTGCCTCCTTGGGCAGATCTCATGGGAATTGTGTAAGGCTCACGAACTGGGTTCAAGAATGACGTGGGGAAAGGCTGGATTCTGAGCCTGTCGTTCGGAGCAATGTCCGACTTTTGGGACTCAGACCCCTTTGGTGAGTGGCTGGAATGAAGGATGAATAGAAACTGAAAGAGCTGTCAGCAGGGCAGCACCCTGATTGGCACCAGCACCTCAGACCACACGCCCAGGGCCCCACTGCCTCCCACTGCCAGCCTTAGGACCAACACAGTAGGGACCTTCGGTTGACAACAACCGGGCCTGCCAATGGGCGCTGGCAACCCAGCTACCATTTTGGAGTCCTGCAGCATTAGCAAAGATGCCGTGGGTTAAAGCGAGAAAGAAGTACACCTGTCTACGGCCATGCCACCCCAAACAAGCCCGATCCCGTCTGATCTCGGAAGCTAAGCAGAGTCAGGCCTGATTAGTACTTGGATGGGAGACCACCTAGGAAGACCAGGTGCTGTAGGCATAAAAAATAAAAAATAAAGTAAAAATAAAATTAAAAAAATAAGGAATTGCAGTCTGTGAGGTCAACCAAGGGTTGCCTCGCCTAAAAAAAGAAAAAATGAACACCAGGTGTTACACTGATGATGAGCTTGTGAAACAAAGACGAGATGCCCCGAGGGCCAGCCCAGAATATTTGCAAGAAATCGGAGAAGGGCTGGGAATTCCCCACATAAGTGTCAGAGCCAGAGAAATGCGAATCTGTGCTCGTAGTTGATTCCTTCCTCATCCCCAGCTGGCGTGCTTTGGGGAAGGTGGATGACGTGAGTAACTGTTCGAAGGCTGGGAAATAGAATTAGTCACCTTGCTCGAGAGGATGGATTCCCTAGCTTCTGCCGCCTTGTGACCTCACTGTTCCACAGCACAGCACACTGTGGTCCCAGAGGAAAAGTTCCATTTCTAGAGGAGTCACAAAAGTGCCTTTGTCTTGACAACAGACTAACAGACCAAGGTCATTGTACTTCCCAGCAGCCGCTCCGCCCAACTCGACAGCTGGGACACCCTCCCTCGCAGAAGGTGGTGCCGTCCCCAGGGAGATGAACTCTAAGCAGCCAGCAGCATCCCTTACTCAGCATTTGCTTTCTTTTGTCCGAATCCTCTCCAGAGTCAACAGCACTAGCTTCCAAATGGAATTTTCAAGAGCATGTGGCCCATGCTGTTGGCATTCTCTAGAGCTGAAGCGTGAGGCCACAGAGCAAGGTTTGCAGTGCACCCCGGGGACTATGCTGTCATACCCGAGGCACATGCTTGGCCAGAGTTCCGAAGAGGCCAGACTATGTGGATGGGTTGGATGAGTTCATCTCGCATCGAGCGAGATGACAGTTTTGGCTCGCTTCTGGATAACAGATCTTTTTCCAAAGCTTGCAAAGTGGATAGAGAAGATGCCTCCCACCCACCATGCAAAAGGCACTGATTTGTTTCCAGCAGGGTAAACGCTTTACACCCAATCACTCGCATGATCTCACTTAGCCTTTCTTGTAACCAATTCTAGGAGTCATCTGGAAGCTGGCCGGGGTCAGAAGGAATCTTTGAAGGAAGGGGAAATCAAAAGAGATCAGGATAGTTTAGCTCTATCACCAAATGTCACCCACTCGCCAGCCAAATAACATTTCGGTACCAGGCAGCTTGTAAATGGCATGGGTTAGATGACAGTTATAGTTCAGACAGGGATTTTTCTCTGAGTACAGTACGAAAGGCAAGGCCCCTTGCAAATAAGAAGGCCGTACTTCTGAAGTAGTAGTGTTGTCTAGTAAAGGATGTAATTATATCCCCATATGAAATTGAGAGGAACCATGAGTTACAAAGTGCTCAAGGTCAAGCAAGGTGGGAGAGAAGAAACTGCAGGGAGGGTGGGCTGCAGATGGCCCAGGCTAGGGGGAGACCACGTAGTTCATGTCCTTTTCAATGACTAGATTTCCATTTCTGCTAACAGGGAGTGCTGGAGTCAGAAACAGAAATGCTGACACTTTCCAGACCCAATTTAAAGTCGATTTTCCACAACAGTTTGCATTTTTACAGTCCCCGCTTGCAGCTGAGGCTCAAAGTGGCCCTAGACACAAGACCAAGAGAAGCTCAAGATTTAAGGACCAAGGCCATATGGGGAGCAAGAGTCATATCCAGAAAACCAATTTTTCTTCATCCCCAAGTGACACTGCCCCCTCCTCTTGCTGAACCTGTGCAGCTTCATGTTCTTTGGGGAATTTACACGTTCAAAGGTTTGTTTTTTTGACTCACCGTTTCTGCTTTCCTTCTTCTGCTCCGTGTAGCATTTGGAAAACGGAAAAGCACTGCGCCTGGGGTTTGACGCCTCGGCCTGCGGCCACTCACGAGCGAGCCCAGGCTCACAGTCCAGGGCCCGGTGCCCCAGTCGCGAGGGACCTAGTGATGACGCTGGATCCCAGCGAAAGCAGGTTCGGGGCCCCAATACTCCCCATGGGATGCAGATGTGGCCGGCTTCTCTTTCCCAGCATTTGTGGAGGTGACGTGGGCAGAGACCATCCAAACGAACAGATGAGCTTCAAAGCGAATGGAATCTGCCTTTGGAACACGCTCTCCGATTTCCGCGCCTCCCTCTAAACTCTGCACCAAGACAAGCATGAGGCCGACACAGCAGTGGCAGGTCCGGGGGGTATGTGCTGCCTCTGTGGGAGGTGGGAATGGAAAATGCTGGAAGGCAGGTGGGACGGCTGTCTCGATGGTTCAGGGAGCTATGTGGAGACGAAGCTGTTGGTGTGTGACTGACGGAGTCTCTACCGCACGTGATCAGGTGTGAGCGACTAGCAAAAGCTTTGTTCCTGCTCTCAGGCCCTGGCCTGACTAGAGGGAGTTTTTGCTCCCAGTTATTTCAGCGAAACCTTGGGTAAAAGCCCCTTCTTGGCAAGGAGTCTGTAACAGCCTCTTCTGTTATTAAAAGCGTCTGCAATGGCCTTGTAAAGGGCTGCTAGGGGGCAGGACCTAGGGAAAAGGGCACAGAAAGGAGGGGCTCTGGTTGTTCCTGCAGACTCGCCCCTGTCTGAAGACCCCATTTCACCAGTCACTAAATTATTTCAACAAACCCGGTGCCCCAGCTCTTCCTGTTGCTTGTTGGGCTAAAAGGAAATCCTGGGGCAACTCTGGGAGCAGTTGGGAGCTCCCAAGGCTGCCTCTGGGATTGGACTTGGCCTTCAGGGCTCCTGAAGTCTGTGGCCACCCCTGCATGTTGCTACTACATCTGGTACTCCAGAGGCCCAGGAGTGCCGGCCAGTGTTTAGAGGCTCCCAACTACGTCAATTCTGGCCAGATCTACAGATGCTCGAATCCGTCCCTACGCACTCCCCATCTGTGCAGGCCATGGGGAGCCTGATTTGGGTTCCAAGTACAAGTCTATGGTCCCAGCACTGCCCACGGCACCCCAGAGCTGGGGCGGGAGCTGCAGGGTTTAGCAAAGGCTGCTGGCTAACGACCTAGGGCCCAGCTGCCTCGGAACACAGCATCGGGCCCTGCACTGAGTGAGACACAATGCACCGTCCATGTCCTCCTCGGCATCTCCCCAGCCCTTCTGGGGTGAGCTAAACGCCACGCTTCATCGACTGGCCAATAAGTCGTGTGTACTGAGCTGACAAGTGTGTGCACAAGGGCGAGAAGGGAAAAACAACAAACGAGCCAAACCAAATGTTAGGGTTTAATGCATAAGAAAAGGGCTCCACACCGTTCGCTCCTGGGTACAGCCAGGCTGGGTCACCCACCTTTCGCCACCGGGGAGGACTGCTCGCTCTCCAAGGAAACAGGCGGGAGGCGAGCCAGAACTGGAAAGCCCTTTCTTTATGCGGTGCTGACCTCTAGAGGCTTCCAATTAAAAAGCATCCCAAAGGTCCGACTTGACTGCTGGTTTCTACGCCCATGTTGCTACTGCCCTCTTTTCCTAGAAAATAAGGAAAACGTCTCTCTGTTCCTTTACATGTTACCTAGTAGGATACGCCTACCTTATTTTTTGGCTGCCTAATTACAACTTGCCCAGATTTTTATAAATGTCATTGTCTTCTCTCCAAAAAGGTATGTGTGTGGGGGGGGCGGGGAGGGGAGGCGGGAGGTGGGCTGGAGATAGAGAAAATATTTTTAAATGATTTGCCTACTACAAAACAGAGAGGAAAAGTTATAGTGCCGGCTACTTCAGGACACATTTCTTGAGTTTGCAAAGTGCCCGGTGGCCAAGCCTGACAAAGGGGGAAAAGAATGTTTGCTCCAACTCAGCAGGGTGGTGGCAAAGGATCTGCCTCCCACACGCAGACCCTCCTGCACGCAGACCCCCCTGCACGCTGAGCTCGCTCTCCGCTCTCCCCAGAGCTGCGTGTTCCAGTCCTGGGGCTCAGTGCAAACACTGGGCCCCAAGGGTTTTGCTTTGCCTTTTTTTTTTTTTTTTTTTTTTTACTTTAACCCATTCCTATCTACAAGCACCGGGGACAATGAGGTGTCTCACCTGGTCAGACTCACTATGGAAATGAGACTCACTTCTCAAACCAACGTGACTGTTGATTATAGCCCTAAGCAAGCAGCCCACATTTTACTAGTTTGGTGTAGCTTTTAATTGCATATTATTGATCACAAAGAGAGAAGGGAAGTGCTGGAAGGCAGGAGAACGAATTCAAGGATGTCATCATTTGGGCTAATAAAACACACCCACCATTTTGGCTGGGGTCTTTTATTTCTAAAAGGGATCCTAGGGAAGATGGGTTGAAAAAAAAATCACAGAAATTCAGTTTTGCCAACAGCAGGTCATCCAGCCCGTTTCATGAGACAGTATTTTCCTTATAAAGTTTGCTTCTGGCTGTCCCTACCCCTGCTAACCAAGACAACATACCTTCCCACACACAAGGCTAAGGCCTGGAAGAAACTCTGAAATGAGTCCAAACTCATTTCACAGATGAGGAAACAAAGACACGCCTCCCATCCCTCAGCCAGTCAGGGAGGGGACTGCGCTCGAACCGGCTCGAACTGGCTCAAACTGTTTCCCCAGTTAACCGATTTCCAAATGATTCTCGGCCAAAGAGAAATGTAGGCCTTTCCGACAACCAGTCCCTCGCTTAGATAAAGAAGCCAATCTGTATTTTATTTTTTATTTGTATTTTTTTTTTATGCGAGGCAACCCTTAGTTGACCTCACAGATTGCGAGGACCTTGTCAGCTTACAATCCCTTATTTATTTTTTACACCTATAGCACCTGGTCTTCCTAAGTGGTCTCCATCCAAGTAATAACCAGGCCCGACCCTGCTTAGCTTCCAAGATCAGACAGGATTGGGCTTGTTCAGAGTGGCATGGCCATAGATGCTAATCCGTATTTTTAAAAGTGTATCTGTGAGAGTGATCAACTAACAGTAACAAAGGAATTCCTCTGTAAGAAAGGCTTTGTCTGGGGAAGACCATGCCAATGTCCGGCTGAGATCAGATTCGGGACTGAATGAGTTTGGAAGCTTGCGAACTGCCCAACCCTCACGCGCGCTGACAGCTGCCCCCTGAACCACAAATGAAGGAATCTAAGATACACACACAGGCCCCTAAGCTGTGCCTAGCAAAGCAATCTCATATCAATTTAACAATGTATAGAAACGTTATTCATTTGTGGAAAGAAACTTGCTCTTAACAAAACAACGGGGCTTCGAGATTTAGTTTTCAAACGCCAGTAACTGGGAGGAAAGTCGTGGGGAGATGGTGTCAGTGTCCCATAGAATGACCACAGATTTCTAACCGGTGTCACGAAGGGTTCCTTACTAGGGTAGAAGAAAACAGGGTCCTCAGAAACAAACCTCGAGTGCCAGTTTGAAGAGTGGAAAATTACCGAACACCAGCTACCGCATCGGAAGAGATACAGTCAGCTCTCAAAGCACATCGATTATTAACGTTTGAATCACATCGGTGGCTCCTATGACCACCTCCTCCCTCTCGGCCCCGGAGCCATCCCACCACCGCCGGCCCCAGCAACCACAAAACTAGCCATGGTCCTGGTCCCTTGCTCCTCGGCATCCTCTAGGACCAGCCATGCAGGAGGGAGTAAGAAAGAGGCAAACATCACCAGTGTCTGGAAGGCTCTTTAATAGCAAGCGTATGGTAATTACATCGTTGGATGAGATCCTCACTCTCGGGGGAGGGAGGACGGAACAGATGTGAACAGGGTTCAATTTAGGATTTACACTGCTGGAAGCATCTAACAAAGGGCAACAATTTTTGGCAACCCATTTCACAGTTTTGTCATTTACAAGAGATTTCTTTGAAAAGAAATATAAAGGCAAAGAAAGCATACACACCCTGCATGAAACATTTTTTTTTTCCTAAAAAATGCCCCCAAAATTGTTCCTTGCTTTTTGCTTCTCATGTAGATGGCCAAACTGCTGTCACATACACATTAAAACTGGCTCACAGATTGATTTTTTTTAGAATCGATGATTTACTTTCTCCCCTAAAACGCTGACATTTGTACAGCATACTGCGTCGCATCCTCATCTGCCTAGCTATCAGAAGGTACTTAGAGTAAAAATAAATCTTAAACAGAAATGAAACAAAAGAAGAAAACAGGGAAAGGCGGTTTTATAAAGAACAGACTGTCAGCTTTCTCTGTGGTACTGAGCAACGTGAATACACAGTCCTCAGTAAATGAAATATATTTATGTGGCCTGATGCATGCTTTTAACTGCTTGTGCCTCTACGGCTTTAGTGATTTCAATGGGCTTTCTAATACGAAATGTTCACAGGTCTTCTATTTTTGTAATCCGAATTTAAATAAAAATATCGAAGACAAAATATATTATTTAACAATTTGCCCAATGAACATGAGCTATAGATATTTTGTCATGGACACCATGTTGCCATGGATTCCAGAAGCTACTGACGTCCTGGCAAGTTTTAGAATTATTCTGTATAAAATTCTAAAAGACTTTGGCCTTTCATGTCATCCCTGGTATCCCAAAACCAAACTAACGAATTGCATCTTTATGGAAGAGGATTAGTTTTTAATTCAAAAGAACTGTAGGCTTCTCTGGTAATCTGAAGATTAAGCAAGTGACAATGGCTTGTCTGGAGTTAGCACTCACTATCGGGAAGACGGATCTGTGACCCACTTGAGTTTTAGCTGTGCTCCTTCTACAACCCTGCAGCTCGTAGGAGTAGGTGAGCTCTGCCCACTGACCCGTGGGCGGGGCACTCCTGACCCACGGCCTCCTCTGCAGCCCACGGCAGGATGGAGCTTGGCTGGTTCATGTCCAGCCTGCAGGTGACTGTAGCCCCTCTCAGATCTCTCAGCACTTTGGAAAGACAGGCTTCTAGGCCGACAGCTGATTTGCATACAGGATAAGAACTCCACCAGATTTGCCACATGCCCTTTGTCTCCTCCTTGGCTGGGGGGCATTTTCAAAGTCTCAAAGCCACTCCAAGGACAGGCCTTACTTCTCAACATGCAGGCAGTCTCTGAGGAAAGCAGGCTCCTGGTGAGCCAGCCATGAAAACAGTTTTCCTGGACCTTACATCGTAACTGCCTCTGGGCTTTCTGTTTTTATTTTTTTTATTTTTTTTTATTTTTTAAAGAATCTGACCCTAACTCTCCCAGTCGCCCTTACTGTCAGTCACCTCCCACCCCAGATTAAGTCCCGCCTACTCCTCCCTGCCTCTCAACCCATGAGAATCAGATTTGTCCGTACCAGTTTCCCAACGTGTTCATTTTAATGTGCTGGCGTCACAGCTCCCTTAGGTCCACGCACTTTGTGCTCTCACAAAACAGAAACAGTATTTAGGGATGCAATTGTACTAGAGGATGGTTTCTGCTTACATGTGAAAAATGACGTGACTAGGAGAGGTTTTCATTTAAGTATGTTGGAAACCTAATTCTGGCACCAGGGCCCAGGGAGAATTCCTAAAGAAGAAACTTTTTGTGTCCTAGTCATGGAAGAACAAAAAGGACCCCCATGCTGCCATGAGCCTGGGGAATGGAGTGGACATGTCGGCGTTAACTGAATCCAAAGTGGTGGCCGGCACTGCGTGGGCTGTCACCTCCCTCCCTGGCTCCACAATTCACTCTCCGATTCCCCGAAGTCGGCTTGCTATGATTACCGGGCAGAGAGAAGTAACCGAGTAGTCAGAAAACGTCTCTGCGATGCATTCACTCAAACCCAGGATCAAGGTTTCGTAATGTTATCACAGGCATGATTTCACAGCTGGTCCACAGCGATCAACAAGCAATCAATCCCCTATTCACACAGCCACACACACACACACACACACACACTCACACATTCTCTCTCTACCGGATGAGATGGCTCATCTTTCACTCTCTTCCAGTTATTCTTCATGTAAAATTTCCCCCTCTCAGTTAAGTTAAACATATTTCATTTCCAAAGCCACAGTCAGGGTACAAATAAAACCATGCCTTCCATGGGCAGTGCGTGTACAACTGAGACAAGTAAGTAGGTTTTCTGTATCTTCTAGGTCCTGACTTTACCCTCCTACTTAAGGAAGATAATTTTATCGGCCCCTCAGGATCAGGCCCCAGAGGGTTTGGACCCTCGCAGACCAACGGAAACAGGAACTCCTGTGCCCAGGACCCTAAGACAGTGAGATTCAAAACGTAGTTCCTTCTCATCGCCCTTACGGTTTCCTTGATTGTTGCTCTTCACGCCCACACACATCGTAAGGCAGTTATGGAAGAACAGTAGTTAAAGCAGGAAGAGCAAACATCCCTCGTTTCAGGGAAGTTAGGGGGCATGGCCAAGGTCACGCGGTCACTGGCAGGGTCGGCGCTAGAACCCAGGCCTCTCCCCCACCTCCTGGGTCAACTCTCCTCCCACTGCGGAGCACTGCCTCCTGGTAAGTGGGTGTTTATGTCTGCGGAAGTCGGGACTGGTCCAGCCATGGGACCATTTCCGCAACAGAAACCACGAACTGCCTGACTCACGGCCCACCAGGTGGAGGGAAGCACTGCGCGAACTCAGCGCCGCTCACGACCCGAGCGCGTGCGCATGCGTCAGCGAGCGCTGGCCGGCTGCGCACCCAGAAAGGGGAGTTTGAGAGGAAACGGTCTGATTTGCTAAGAAAATAAGTAACATACGGCGATGTTGTCCTCTAGCCCTGGGGCTGGAAAAAAGACCAGTTTCTCTTCAGCCCACTGAACTGGTGAGTCTATCTCAGCTCAATGTTTAGGAATAGAGAATATTAACATAATAATTCTGAAATGCATTCGGTCAAAGCCTAAACACTTTTTTGATAAAATACATTTTATATTAATGTCCATTTCATTTTCAAACATATGCAAATTTAGGTTTTAAGCCCCTGTGTATAAGTTCCAGTTTACCTTTAAATGGAGCAAGCTAGTCAAGCTTCATCATTGCAACTCCAGAAGTCATTCTTTTGGCCTATTGTGTTAAATCGAAGGTGACCAAACCTGGGCAATATCGATAGAAGGTACAGCTTCCCAAACACCTGTGCTCAGGTACAGAGCCCATCAGAACACAGGCGAGGGAGCAAACCATGGAATATATTTGCCCCACTAGATAAAATATCAAGGTTTGTTTTAATGGGCATCTTGGAAGGAAATTCATTTTACTTGGAATAACCTTGAATATGTTTTTCCAAGAAAAGAAAAAACATGGGTACTGAATCACGAATGGAAAGCACTGTATTATTTTACCCACCGACTTGAAACTGCAGTACATGGTTTGACCACGTGCAGCCACGCTCCTCAGAGGACCAATTAAATAGAAAATGTTGAGAGAATCGGGTTTACACCGAGCCTGGACGATACATGAGACTCCCATAAGCTCTGTGGCCTCTGCTGCTGCTGCTTTTTATTTTTAATCCAAAAATTTGACAACAGGCACGCATGTTAAAAACATTCCTACCCCAGATGCTATGCCTAGTTAAGTGATGTAAGAGAGGCATTCAGCATCCTACATTGTTAGAACCAGAGATGCAGAACAGTCCAAGAAAATGCATGTTTTAAATCAGTCCATGTTCGCAAGGCAAAGGATTCCCCTACAAGCATTTGTTGGCCAAGTGATGACAACAGTTGTTCCTGTGAGTTGTCTGAGAATTCTGATCACTGAAATTTCTCCTTTGAACCAAGTTAACCCACGATGAAAAGATTCCCACTTCTGTATCGCTTTAAAAATTCACCACAATTAGGTTCCTTAAAGCACTTGATTACAATTTCTCATAAATCATACAGTGGGATCCTTTCTTGACTTTTTTTTTTTTTTTTTAAGAATAAAAGATTAAGAAAGTAAAGAAGGATTCCATCGTATTCTCAAAATTTTTTTATCCTGGTTTATTTTCCCATTAAATTTATCTATGGCTTCAAAGTTGATGTGGCACTTGGATTCTGGATGTTTTCATGATTTAATAAGTTGCCATCTCATTATAAATAGAGAAGGTAAATGTTTCATTTCATATATGGGACAGTTTATAAACATTTTAAAGAAACTGATAACTTATGTCACCCCATTTAGATTTCCCACTATTAAGACTTTACAAGTGGCTTTGGAATTAGCATGTTTTAAAATAACTGAACATGCAAGTATGTCTACACCTAACCATGAACCGGCGGCCACATAACTAGATAACTCGATAATGGCAGCACACGTAAAACAAAGGCTTCTTTGCCTCTCTTACCCTCTCCATCCAAAGCTAAGTGATTATCTTTTTCTGCCCTTGTATTTGCACTTGTGCAGTTTAATGACTAGATATTAAAACTCATGCTTTATAAGCAAAACCTTTCACTTACGACACTTACAAGGTACATAAAAAGTGCAGACTGCATTTCTTCTCTGCCATGCTTTTTCCCTCAGTCACGTCACCTGCGAGGACTCAAAACATATCCTTAATACATTCAGAGTTCTCTACATTCGAGTCAGCGAATGTTTAGTTCTCCAACATAAACTCAAGAGAGAACTGTCAGCCACGAAATGGACTCTAAATTCAAAATGGCCAAGGGGACCAGACAACTCCATAGAAACCCACTGAAACGGGAGTAAGATTCAGGTCACTTCTGAGCATCGCTCATCCCAGATATTTTGTGGTCACTGAAAAGGTATTTCATCTTAATTTGGATGCTGGGAGTCGGACGTCCAGTTTCAAAGTACTAATGCAAAATGCTAACCCGGGAGCACGTGACCCCACCTCGGGTACCACGGGGCTCACTCGCCTTCTCAGATGAGCGCCCTGGCAAGTTTACTGCTGACTGACCCCCATTTGGGGGTGGTCCGCCTCTGGTTCCTCCTCTTCCACGTCTGCACTGTACTCTTCCAATGCGTCGTCATCTGCATCCGGAAGCCCCAGTAACTACAGGGGGGAGAAGAGAAGCAGCTGTGAGCACCAAAGGGCCCCGGACAGGAAGACTGCCAAAGGGCGTCCGATCCAAATTTGACAGCACTGGACAGGACTTAGAGAAGAGTAGCTATGCATTTCCCTCAGGAGGCAACTGCCCCTACCAGCATGTTCGTAAATGCATGAGAAGGAAACACCAACCCTTCAATGGATTGGTGCTCAAAGGGCTAGGTTTTACTGGGGAGCTTAGAGATTCTCTATTGTGTTTAAGTATCAAAACACGGCACCACGTCCCATCCATGCACAACAATGTGATGTCTTTGCACACACGCTCACGTATCTGGGATCGAGCAGCAGTACAATGGACAGCGCTGACTTCCCACTATGGCGTCAAAAATCTACTCCCCCCATCTTCTCCCCTAAACTCACATGCTGCTATTATTTATAATGCACGTGTAGAAATGTAGAAACTCCTAAAATGTTCAACAAAATGGTTACATAAATTGTGGTGCATCTAGAAGATGGAATCTTATTTATCCACTTCAAACAGTATTTTTAATAATCTACTGATATAAAAATACGCTCGTTAAGCGTAAAAAAGAACATGATGAAAACTTTTCATTGCTTTCGTTAGTTTCGAGTTTTTCTTAAAGTTTATACACAAATGCATAGAAAAAGAGATTTCTGTGAAAGACATCCAAATGTTAAGGGTATTTTTTCCGACATTATAATTGCAGGTAAATGTTTCCTTTTTAAATTATTTTTGTATTTTCCAAATGCTCCATAATCATCATTAGAGAAATTCACAATAAACACGCAGTGCTTTCCTTAAAGCGCCGACTGGTCTTTGTGGTTAGAAACGGGTCATGCTGTCTGCTGGGTCAGATCAAGGTGAACCAAAGCTCCGGTGCCAGAGGAAGCCGTGACCTTGGGCGTTCCTCGGCCTTGTCTGTGATCACAGGGCGTCCATCCATCCCGCAGCTCCTCCATGAGATTTACAGCCTGCGCGTGGCCAAAGGGCTTTCTCACACAGGGCCTCCTGGTTGATCACTTTGAGGCAACTTCACCGAATGGCCCTGTGATCCGAACACTAACTGCAGTAAGACACTTAAAAATGAGGTGGACCATTCTGTTTACTTTGCATTGCCTTCCTAGGGCCCTGCCACGCCCACCCCTTTCTTCCAGCTCCCTCCCACTTGCTTACAGGAGGAACAGATAAGCAGAGTTTGATTTAAAAAAAATAAAAATAAAAAAGCCTTCACTTTGAAGTTCTCAAATCACAGCTCTTGCGGGTCTCAGAGGCCTATGAACACACCCAGGGCAAAAATACCTGCTAGTGCTATTGGTCCTATTATGCATGTGGCCGGCCAAGGTGGACACGGCCAACCACAGACACGTGCTGTGCCCTTAGAGCGCCGAGTGAGGCAACTGTCTCAGAGGGACAATGTTCACAGGAGCAGCACATCTCAGCCTGTCCGAAAAACTTGTACCAATCTCATGTGTGCTTAGACAAGGGAGAAGCCCCTTCCTCACGCTACTGTCTCCCTTCCGTATCTCAGTGGATGGAATAAAAGACAGTGTTTGCCTCCGAGAGAGGGAAACGACGGTTGGTTACGATGGATGCAGATGACTAATACTGTGGTATTCAATTTTTATTTGAAAGAACTGCTCAATGGCGCAGCAAGGTGACAGTGTCAAAAGACTGGTCATATTCAAATAACCAGTAAAATATAAATATTGTCGCCACTACCAACAACCCCAGAATCACCTAACTGCCAAAAGAAGATGTATTAATTCAAATACATGGAACTCCTTGTTGCACCAAAGGGATACTCCCCCTTAAAAGAGGAATAGCCACTAGGCTCCCTCTACCTTAACGAATCTGATGGGGAGTGGCTGCTCAGCACCCTGGGTTCGGAAGGATTCTGCAGCTCAGTGGGGAAGATCGTGGTCAATTAGCAATGACTGGTGTGGGTAGAAAGGGTGCAGTCGAGGCACACATCTACATATTTTCCACCCCATCCTAAAGAGACATGCTACTGATTATTCTTTTTCATAATATACTTAGTAATTCACATGGACCCAAACCAGGGGAACCTCTCGGCACCCTCCCTCTCCTCAGCTTAGGGTGGCTTATAGAAGAGGTTCTAGCAAGCCAAGCATTGAGCCTTTATCGCCTCCTTGTCCCCGTCTCCCCTTCCTAGCTCCCCTACCCTACCTTCGATGTGACTCCGACACGCACAGTTCTAGGTCAAGGGCATCAGCAACATGGGAGGCCCTTCCCTTTGGTGGGAAATATTCGGATGCTACTTTGAGAGCTGCTCATGGCCTGTCCTTACGGGAGGACGAAAGAAGAGAAGTTTTCAATGGCCTTCTGGACCTTTGAGGCACCTCGGTGCAGCCTTTCTTTGCTGACTCCTGGGGGCGCTGGCCTGTTCTACCTCCAGAGAAACTCTGGAGAGCGGACGTGGCATGGTCTGCAGACCGCGGCCTCGTGTGAATTATCTAGTCAGCTCATTTATCTTGCTCCTCATCTCAAAGCACGGCCGGTTCAGTCGCTCAGCCGCTGCTGCACCGGTGGGCTGCCTGCGGCCCTGCGGCTCCCTCTCTTCCGCCGGGCTCGCTTTCGGAGCACTCCGTGTTCACTGGTACCGCGGCAAGTAAAAAACTCGATCCCACTAGCCTCCTCATCTGACCGTCAGGCTTACATTCAGCATTCCATTGAACCAATCCATTCCGCCCTACTTCAGATTTAATAACAACAGTTAATATTGGTTACGTTACCATCTGCTGGGCACTCTTGTAAGCGGCTTTGCATCTATTCATTCCTTTGGTCCTCGTGATAACCCTAAGGGGTAGGTACTATTATTATTATCTTTTCACGGATCAGACCTAGAGAGGCTGAGTGACGTGCCCAGAGTTAGAGGTTACGGTCAGAGCGAGATCTGAACCCAGGCCATCGGACTGCAAACTCCATATGCCCAACCGCCAGGCGACCCAGGAGACTCCCTTCTGGCTGTCAGGGCTGTTTGTAAAGCTGAAGATTTCCATGTTGTCTACCGGGTAACACACCTTTTAAAAAATTCCACATGCAACGTTAACGTCTACAGTTATGAGTATGTATAGCCCGAAAGCATGCAGAGAACAGAAAAAGCACGGGAATGAGAATTTGCCCGGGATGCCAAAGGATGCCGTACAGACGTGTAAACGACCCGGCGTTCCCCGCCCCGTCCCATCCCCGTCTATGGTGAGGCGGCCTGAAGTTAACGTCTGCATCCAAATTCTGAACAGTCAACACGACACGCCAGAGACAGGCGTACAAGCAGACTGGCGAGAGCCCTGGAGCCCTCGCCTTTACTTCACCACACACCCTTAATAAGGAAAAGGAGACGGACCAAGAAACCCTGTCTGGTGTAGTTAAATCACCGCTGAGAGTTATGATCATTAATTTGCATTTCAGTGAAGTTTTTTCAGTTAATGGGAAAAAGTCTCTGTGCTCACTCTGGATAAGAGTGGCGGCATCCCCAGGGCCCCGCGGTCCAACAAGCTCGCTCCGCACGACCTACGATCACGCCGGAACGTCTGGGTTCCGCCCATCCAGATGGGATTGTGCTGGGAGGGTAGAGATGCCCACCCTTGAGGATTAAAGTTCTGCAGACTCAAGAGAGTATCGATCATCCGCAGGAAAGTGGTGTAAACTCGCTGAAGCCACTGAGGTGGCGTTTAGCGTCTGCTGTCTCCAGGGTGGAGTGCACTCGGCACAGTGGGTTAGATCAGGGTGTCCTTACAGAAGGGAAGGGGTGTCTGCCTTGGAGAGGCAACCAACTCGGGCTTCAGTGCTTTCGGTAAGTGCCCCTGTAAGCTCTTTCCGGAGGATTCCTTGAAACAGCGTCCCTCACGCTTTACTGTGCATATGATTCACCCAGGGATCTACCAAAAATGCTGATTTTGATCCAGCGGGTCTCAGGTAGGACCTGAGATGCTGCCTTTCTAACGAGCGTCCCACAATGGGGACACTGCCGGTCCCAGAACTGCACCCTGAGTACTGAGCCTCTAAAGCATTTGAGGAATTTGCCACTATTTATCACAAAGACCCATAATGCCAGTGGCACCAAGAAACCTATGCTGGGATCCTGCTCCCTGCCTTCTTGGTCCTGGGGGAAAGAGGCAGGCGGCAAGACGGCGAATGGGCAAGGGTGGAAGGCAAACTCTTACTTTTAGAGGCTACTGCACTTTCTGAAAAAAAGACAAGGGTTTGAATGTTCATAATGTGAGCAAGAAACAAAAGCCATAATCGACTTAAATTGTCGACATCGATGATGCCCTTTATTAAAACCCACATGTATGCACAAAACCCTTTCTTATCAGACTTTCTGACCCACAAGCAGCTTCCCACAGGTGGATTCCTTCTCTTCTTCCCGACTCATGACCAGATGAGTAGAAGCAAGAACTGGACTTCCTCTGGATCACCAGGGTTTTCCTGTCCCTGGCTCTCAGCTGTCAGTGGCAAACTGCCGGTATCGATCTTGCTCATGCCAGTGAGTCTGCTTCTCTAGAAAAGACATGGAGTCTCGCAGCGACCCCAGGGAGGGGACCAGCGACAGTCAGAGCGCGGAGACACGGGGGACCATGGGCTCTATCTCCAGGTGGAGCCATCAAAGCAACAGCAACCGAACGGCACACAAAGTTGCCATAGCAACAGGTGCCTCGTGACCCTCATGTCCTAGTGGCAGTCAGAGGAGGGAGAGTTACTACTCCAGGGAAATAAAGCAAAACTGTGAGAGACTCTGGAAGGGCAAACGAAGACGGGGTTTGGGTCTGCAGCTAACAGAACTGTGTTTTCACCAGGGGGAAGTCTGTCAGTCGTCACGAAATAAACGCTAAGGAAACATGGAAGAAAACCATGAATGGCACAACCACCATTACTTAGATCCATAGCTACTCTTTTATCACCTAGCTCAGTCATGTGATGACGAGGAACTGTCAACCGAGGGCCACTTAAACAAGAAAACTGCAGGAATCTGGTGATTTTCTGATGCGCATTTTATCAAGGCTACTGATAGGCATCTCTGAAGCCATCATTGGTCACACAACACAAAGGCACCTGCCTGCTCAGATGGCAGTGACAGCCTGCTTGGTGCCGTCATGCCATTTAGATATGATGTTCCAGCAGGAAGGGGTGGGTGGGGGGAAGACTAGGTTCCAGCTGGAGGCTCTGGAGTGGAATGGAATGTGTCACTCGGGGACAGAAGCTGCCCGCTGCTTCCAGAGTCATGATCTGCCCGTTTCCTAACAGCAGTGATGAGCCAGGAGTCACGATGAACCACAGCAGGGTGGGCGGGCCAGGTCAGTACGTTACGTTCTGTTTGATTCTGAAGCTCCCTGAGAATCCACAAGTCAGAGAAACAGGTAGAACCCCCATTTTAAAGATGGGGACACTGAGGCTGAGTGACCTGCTAGAGGCCACACAGTGGCCAGGGCAGAACTGAGCCACCTGCCTCCACTGAGGACATCTCTAAGGACTCTTGAGCCAAGGGGCCAAGACGAGCCTTTCTGGTCTTTCTTCTTGGCCAGCCCTCCTCCCTTCTGAGTATGTCTAGATCCTGCCATTTCTTCGAGCCCCACCTCCCGGCTGCCTTCGAGCTGCCCGGCAGGTCGTTCCTCGGTGAGCACGCTCACACCTGATACTCCCAGCTTCTGATGCATCGTACACAACATCGCGCTTCAGAAAACACAACACGGTTTCTGATTATAAATGTTTTCTGTGAGATCACAGAAAATTTAGAGAGAAACAAAAGAATAAATATCACCCATAGTTTCTGATTATGTTTTCTGTGACATCAGAGGAAATATAGAGGAAAACAGAAAAAAAAAGAAAATAAATGTCACCCAGAGGCTCTTTGGTCATACAGCCCTCTAGGGGGATGGCAGTGTGTATTCGCCCTCCGTGTAGCATTAGGATCTGAGGTGGTGAGTTGTGTGGATTAACTACTGAATGGATGGATGCCTACTGTTTTGCCCAAACCAATGTTGATAAAGTTTTGACTATAATAGCCCAACGATATCTCTTCAACAGCCTTTATGTTAGCCAGACGCTTCTGTTAAGTATGTGCTGAAAGCACTTTGCAAACTTTATTCTCTCCACTAAGAATCTAAGAGTCCTATAAATGGTTTCACTAAGTCCTGCTCAGTTCTCGGCATGTGTAATGCGCTGTACTCAGTACCCAGTCATTTAATCATCGCAGCGACCCTAAAGTAACCGTTGTCATTTGTTTCCTAATTTTGCAAATGAAGACACTGAGAAACAGAGAGCTTAAGTAATTTGGCTAAGGTCACACAGCCAGCAAGTGGCAGAGCTGGGATCCGAATCGCTGCCCACAGACCTTGGAAGCATCCCAATTCCACACCCCTGGGTAAAGAGACCAAAAGCCACACCCTGAAGCTCACGCTCACTAAGTTCCTCTCAGGAAACAGTTCCCCAAAGAACCAGCAAAATGGAGTAAGCAGAGCAGGGGAGGTAAGTCCTTTGTGGGTTCTGCACAGTGGCCAGCAGTGTCTGGACCAAAACAGACGCTCGTCCTTGTACCGTGGAGTCTCTCTGTGCGTCTCTGCGGCTACCCCTCCCACCACAAGGTCGGCCCCTCGAGGGCAAGAGCTGGGCACTGAGTCCTGCCTCTCACTCTCCAGAGAGGTGCTCAGGAAACAGCAGGTGGGCGATAGATACATTTTGTTGAAAATGCGATGGAGAAGTAGAGAGAAAAAGGGGAAAGATGGCAAAAATTATGTTTCTTTTAAAATCCAGCAATGGATTCCTTGGGCGAGAGTGGACTCTGACTGTGACGTTGAGTGCTCCAGTGGGTGACGGCTAACAAGAGAAAGGGGGAAAAATCACAGCCTACAAAGCTGGTATGTCGATGGGTACAAGGATCGCCGAGGACGGCCAGACGACTCCACGCCTGGCCCGTGTGTGCAGGATGCGCGGGCTTCAGCAAAGTTAATTGACTCTGCTTGACTGATGCCCCAAAGGGCAGCAGAAGGCTGTCAACAGATAGGTCCTTCTGTTTCCGGAGAGACTGCACAAGGCAGGGGCTGGCCATGGGAGAAACGAGGATTCGAAGCCAAGGATGAGGCTGTTCTAAGATGGAGGCGGAAATATTCGTCCTGTGGTTTCCCCAACTGTAAACAAAAGGCAGCTGCCCGAATCGAGGGGATTACTGCAAATTTTCAGGGAAATGACATGCTGAAGCGTACTGGCTTGACAACCGTGTGGCACTTGGGTACGTGTGATTTCAACAAAAACATTGAACTACCACGGCAACAAGACCCTTTCCTGTGTCTTATTTCTGGACCCGGCACTCCCTGATGTAACGTAGACGGCAGCAGAAGGAAGACACGCACGGGTCAGGGCAGATGGGGAAGGTAGAAGCGTCCAGCAGTCCTTCATGCTGGCCCGCGACACTCCCTCTCTTCCCGCCCGGGGCCAATCCCGACAGAACCCCAAAGCCCTGTGTGTACTTCACGGTCACTAATCCTGAGCAGGTGCCACTCAGAGGGGCAAAAAGGCCCCGCTAGAGGCGCCCAGCACACAAAACCTTCGCCACCAAGTGGGGTGCTGTACCGGCTCAGGGCCCCCCCTCACCCGGGGAGCAGCATTCCTGCTCACCACACAATAAGGCTCTGCTTGATGAACCCGGGAAGTCCGACGACATTAAATCAAATGCGTGTCTCCACGACACGCAGCTGCTTGAACCGAAAACATGCAACCAAACCTACTGTTTCCAGTGGCGCATCTGGATTTTTAGGGACTGCATTTCCCCCCCGCCCCCACGTGTACATATGGCTGCCCGGTTGCCAAAACACGGCCATTGACTTTGTAAAGAAGAACAGCAAAGTGAGTTCTGGCAGGAGCTCGCCTTCCCCAGTTAAGCCAGTCGTGCAGGTATTCTGCCGGCCGCCAGAGGCGACATCCACACGGAGAGAACCGGGTGGCAGGCAGCGAATGGATGGAGCGGACCCCTGCGAGGGACTCTGCTGCCAAGCGGTGTCGATTGCAGAGAGACAAGATGTGGGGGAATCAACAGTTTTGAAAACCGTGCCTACCTGGATATCTCCATGTGGATGCCTGACAGGCACTTCAAACGCCGACATGTCCAAAACGGAGCTCCTGACGGCACTGTCCCCAAGCTGTGCTCCCGCAGCCTCCCCCATCTCGATGCGCGACGACGACGCCCCCTTCACTGCCCAGCAGAGGAACTCTGGGCCACCCTCCGTCTTCTCTCTTTTTCTCACACCACCCCCCTTCTGATCTGGCTGGGTCTACTTTCAAGGCATCTCCAGAATCCGACCCCTTCATTCCACCTTCGCCGGGACCACCTCAGTCCCAGCCCCCTCGCCTCTCACCTGGAGGACCGTGACGGCCTCCTTGCTGGTCTCCTGCCCCCTCCCCCCACGCCCTGAGAGCCTATGCTCAAGCGGTCAGAGGGAGGCTTTCAAAACGGAAAGCCGGATCCCTCTTGCGCTCGGCCTCCTCCAATGGCCCCCGTCGCATTGCAGTAAAAGCCCAAGTCCTCCGGTGCCCTGAGAGCCCCCGGGATTCTCTACACTCATCTCTTGCTCCGCCCTCCTGTCCCCTCCCCTCGGCCACGCCAGCCCCATCTTGTTCTCTATACACTGGTACCTCCCACCCTGTGGCCTTCGCATTTGTTCTCTCTAGAAAGCTTTCCCCCCCGGATCTCCTTGTGGCTCGTGCCTTGCTACAAGTTTCACTCCAACGTGACCTTCAGAGTGAAGCTCTCCCTGCTCCCCTAATCAGATATTTCAGTGACTCTGACACTTCCTTCTCCCCACCCCCGACTAACTCCTCCCTCCGTGAGTTATCACTGACACGTTCTATGTTGTACATAGTTATCTTGTCTCTTCTGCCATTAGAACATCAGCTCTGCGGGTCTAAGATTTTCATCTGTTTGATTCAAGTGCTCGGAACATAGTAGTTAAGTTGTGCCAAGTGCCTACTGGGTACTGAGTACATATCTATTGAACAAATGAAAGTGAAACAGACCAGTATTTTTAAGTCAAAAATCTGTTCTAAATGAGATAAACCGGTTTAAAAAAGTTAAAAAAAAAAAAAAAAAAAGAATTGGTTGAATGAATGATACACACCAGACAGAGCACCCACCATAAGCCACTGAAATTCCAATTCTTGTAATACTGGATTAAATGATCGGGACCAACTCTTTCACAGAGAAATTAAAGAGCTGGATTAAATATGAAAAACGCCTTCTTAAATATATTGAAGAATTAGAACCTAGAGAGAGAGGTAAACCTAACATAAAAAGCTGCTTTTGTCCTGAGGGTATTTGCTGACCTAGAAAAACAGCTAGAAACTTTACTGCATTCTTGGCCTACTCTAAGAGCTAGGGGGACCGGAGTCAAATCCAGAGTCTTCGAAAGGAGCAGAATGTGATAAATCACCCCCACTTTTAAGCTGGAACCCCCCCAAAGCCTAAACCTTTGCTCAGGTTTGTCTGTGTGCTCCCAAATTCACATGTTGAAATCCTAACCCTCGAAGTGATGGTATTGGGGATGGCTTTGGGAGGTCATGAGGTTACGAGGGTAGAGCCCTCACAAAACGGGCCCCAGCGAGATCTTTCTCTCCTTCTGGCACGTGAGGTTACCGCGGAAAGATGGCCGTCTGTTGAAGAAGCAGGCCCGTGCCAGACACCCAGTGCGCTGGCACCCTGCTCTTGGGCTCCCCAGTCTCCAGCACTGTGGGAAAGACATTTCTGTGGTTTCTAAGCCGCCCAATCTGTGGCATTCTGTTTCGCAGCCTGAATGGGCTAAGACAGCTCTCAGGGCAAGGACGAACCGGAACACGGGGCCTGCAGCCTGGCTTGTCATCCGAGAACCACAAGTCTCACGTTGTTGGGAGGTGAACTCTCATCTTAGACCTCTGTTTATTCCTATATATAAATGTTCAAATACAATAGCCAGCATACAGGGAGATAAGCCAACACACAAAGAAACACCATGCCAAAAATAAGAACCAGTCAAAACAAGGGACAACGAAACAGACTTATAAACCTTGAAATACTGGAATATCAGATACAGTCTATTATGCAATCACGCCTACTACGTTCAGAGAAATAAAAGACAAGCTTACAAATTTCAGCAGAGAAGCCGATAACTGTTTTTAAAAGATTTGAAAGAGAAATAGAAATTCTAGGTCAAATATCCTTGAACATGAACAGTGCCTATGGTGGGCACCAAACTGAACCTGGGGGAAGTATCCTGCCATTGGTAATCTGACTTGATCTTCCAATAAAGATACGGGGCAACAGGTAATTTTCAAAATGGGGGTGAGCATTCATTTTACATATTTTTTAGCTAAAATTCATTTTACATGTGTTTCAGCTAATATGAAAGACAAACCGTCAGCTCGCCACAGCCACAAACATACAGAATCCTGAATCCTAAGGGGTGGGGTGGGGGCTGGGGGAGCAAGTTCTCTGTAAGAGAGTTTAGAAAAAGGGAAAAAGAACAGAACGGGCATCCAATTTCGTCCTTCTCCACACCCACAGACATGGAGGTACATCCTTTTTATAACCTTCTGGAAGTTTCCCAAATATAGGCCTCACTATTATAAGCAAACCTTCAGAGCACTTCCGTGCATTTCGGTTTTAAGTCTACCGGATGAGGACAGGAATACTCAGTTGTCTCCCGGAGGTTTGCTTCCCACCCAATCAGAGATCCTTCACTCCTGGGATGCTAGAAATAACTGTCACCCCGCAACACAGCTGTGTCACATCCCATCCCCCCCCCCCACCCCGCCCCTCGGCCTCCCTCCACTTGCTGCTATCTTTAAGCTACAAAGCAGACAGGAGAAAAAAACAATTAGTCATCCCAGGTTTTGCCCACTTTCCCCCGCAATCCATGTGATTCAAAGCACAATCATGGCGGAAAACAAGGTGGCTTGAGAAGCCAAGCGGGCACCTACGGGTCTGAAAGACTTGAAGACTTTGTCCAAGACTTCCTGGAGCGTCTTCTTGCCGCAGGAAGAGATGTAATCCTGTGCTAGCTGCAAGAAAGGCAGGCAGTCCTCGCTCTCACTCCACACGTGCTATGTGCCCACAGGCACGGGAAGGGAGAAAACAGAGACAAGGTCATTACACTCGCTGTGAAACACAGAAAGCCAAACAGATTTTTTTTTTAAAAAAAAATTATACATGAATTTGAAGAAGGCCTCCAATCCAGAGTAAAATTCATAAATTCATTCTTGATGTGTTTGCATCAAAGGGGATAAGGAAATGTAGAGCCTACAGAAAATCCTGTGCTTTCGGTCTGCAATCTCACCTGTTCAATTTGATAGCAGATTTGCTCACACACTATAAAAAGGACAGCGGGGTCGACATCCCTCCACCCACGATTTCCACTGCCCTGCCCCCCACTTCCAGCACAGGCTAAGGGTGGTTTTAAAACAGAAGAGAAACCTGGAGTCTGCACGATTATTACCTTTGCCTTCAGCTCTGGCCGAAGGATTAATTGAGCATAGTTTGTAACCACTAACTTGGACCGAGACCTTCTTTACCCAGATTAGCCTTTGAGCGGGGGTGATGAATGAAGTGAATTCAGGAGAACACACAGAAAAGTTGTCTATGAGACAGCGGGGGGGGGGGGGGGAAGGCTTCCGGAAGCTCCCCTTCCCTTAAATGCTTTAAGAGGGCATCGTACCTAAGCATTGCTCCCCAATCTTAAGGCACACCAAGGAGACTGACTGGCTTTAGGTTTTTATTTTTTCCTCAAGTCTAGATGCTACATAAGGATATCCATTTTAGTACATCTTTAAAACTAAAGTCTTGCCATAAATGTTCCAGGATTTGGAATAAGCCCAAGAAATGGGCTTGAAAGATCTAGATGCAGAAGGGTCGGGCATTGGGCTGCCAGGATGCCGGGTACCAAAAATCACAGTTGAGAGGGGACTAATTAATGACAGTTCAACACTAGAAAAAAAAATGTATAGATAGAGGCATGGGAGAGAGGAAGACATTGGCAGAGGAGAGCAAGAACAGGACAGGGACAAGGCAGCAGGATATAAAATTTATTTGGACAAATGGTCCATATCGAGCACAAACTTGCTGCCTCCCACTAATACAAACGATTAGGGCATCACCCCAGGAAGTTAAGTTATAAGCCTGTCAATTCAATAAACACATTTCACCTTCTTCCTTCTCCTTGCGGCATTTCCAAGAACCGGATCTTAGACCTAAAACACTGCTCAGATCTAAGACAGACTAATTAGGTGCTAATGTGCCATCTTTACAGCCAATTACCTGTATTTCATAGATGCAAAGGTCCATTTCTGACACAGGCTGCTCTAATTCCAGCAGAATTCTAGAGTAGCTTCACCTTGACCTAACAAAGATCACCTCTGGATTCTCTAACTTTAGAGAATAGCTCAAACACAATTCCCTGTTAATTAGAGACCCTTAAAGTTGTCGAGCCACCGAAATGCCGTTTATATAACAGTATCTTACACTGTACGAAAGCAGAATAGGACAAAGTGCTTTCAAGTCCAATATCGAATTTGATTCTTAATCAGGGGATTCAGCAAGAACGATCAAGCCCCACTTTAATGTAAGTTCTGCTCAGTACCCATTTTCATACCTAAATTTTAACACGTTTCAGTGCTTTCCAATTCTCCAAGTTGAAGCGGGGGTTAACATCTAGCGCCACATGGTAGAAAACTTTAAGCCTGTCTTCAAACTTTAAGGTCCTGGCACAGCACCTGGCTGGCATGCAGTGGATGTTCAATAAACGGTGGACATAAGTACCCTCTTCTCCCTTTCGCTTCTGCAGAATAGGGGTGGCTGAGGTTGGGCTCTCCACCTGCCACATGGCTAAGGTCACACACTGAGCAGATCAGACACCTAATGTGACTTCGTAACGAAACTGCAGACCACTTACCACGTGTGCGGTAAGCAGACGGTTTCCTTGGGCTGTTTCTAGGGCATCGCTAACCTCAAGAGGACATTGTTCAGGCCACAATTCTCATTACTTCACTTTTGGAGTTGCTGATTTATAAATATATTTTGGAGAAGGAAGACTCGACACCTGACAAAGGGTCTTCTGTCCATTGTGCTGTCCACGTGGCTGTCTAACTCACCCTGGACTCCTGGTTTTGTGGGTTTAAAAGAGTTTTAACAGAGTCTCTGCCCACGGGATAACATGACGGAGCATGGGGTTTGAAATCAGACAGACCCAGGCATCAGTTATTAATGCTAATTGTTTCATATCCATTGTATCTCATAACAAAAAGTACTCAGTCTTATTTTTCAAAACTGTTTCCTTCCAAAATTAATCAAAGCAGTCAGCAAAGATCCACAGAATACAAGACGCGATGAACTAAAAAATAAGTCTGCAGTTGGGAAAATGAGGACAAAGGGAAAACAATGGGAGGAAAATAAGATAAAAACCAAGTGCGATTAGGACACACGGTGCAAGGTAAATGCGCCGCGTGTGAGGGTGGGGCGGAGCGGCCTCTGCTGCCGCCTAGAGGTCGAGGCAAAGAAGGCGGTGCAATCGGCGCCAGAGGCGGCGCTCGCAGGGGAAACAGTCCAGCTCCTCAGAACTGGCGGGCAAGGGGCTGGGGGCGGGCTGGGTACCGACTAGGAAAGACTGAGGGGCCCCATCCCAGCACCAGGGACAGCGCAGGAAGACCACCGGGTGGGTGGGCTGATGATGCTCCTGAAGATGGGGTGTGGGGTCTAGTCTGCACAAAGACAAGGGGTGACTGAAGGTCCGGAATCCTGCGCCACAGGGCATGGCCACCAGAGCTTGAACTTGGAAAATATTTTAAGCATGTGTAACCGAACACCCACTTGGGCCATGAAAAAAAAAAAAAAGCTAGAATCGGGGTCAGAGAAGCTGTGGCTTTGAACAATGTACAGTAACTTCCTGACAAATACGAATGCAGGTACAGAATGTATTGGCTTCCCAGTACGATAATTAGAGCTCAGGCAGATGACAGACCTCGCCTGCTGTAATGGGAGGAATGCCAAGCACGGGCCTGGCGAAGGAGAGAAAGCAGCGAGTCTCAAGCTTTAGCGTGCCACAGTCACCTGCAGGTTTATTAACACACAGTTGCTGGGCCCTGCCCGGGACTGTCTGATGGGGCCGGGGCTTCGAGGATTTGCATTTCCAACAAGTTCCCAGGTGATGCTCAGAGGGCTGCTGGTTCTGGGGCCGCACTCTGAGAACCAGAACCAGAGCAGAACTGGGACTAACTGCAAATTTGGGGCTTGGGAGTGGGGATGAGCATGACATCTAAAGACCTGAATGTCAGTATTGACTAAACGCAACTCCTAATTCAGGACTGCACGGGTGGCAGTGCGGTGGCCCCCACCGGACCTCCCGGATCAGCCTACTCGTTCCCACAACTTCCTTCCTATCAGGAGCTGAAGATCCCCGGTGAGCACTTGGATTTTAGAACAGCCCGTCTATGGCCCTTCTTTCTGTTATTAAGTTGGGCTGGAGTTTATTATCAACGCCTGTCAACAACGTACTGCGTCATCTGCAAAGAGAAGAATGACCACCTTCCTGTTTTCTATAGGGCAGATGGCGATAACCCGCTTACTCCAGAATGGTATCAGGTCACTGAAGTCATTCCCCCTTACGAATACCTTTTTCAGCACAGTGTTTCTGAGCACCAAGGGCCGCTGCCAATGGGCTTCATTCCCACTGCGGTTCTGACTTGGGGTTTTTGCCATCGTCAGTTCCAGGGACTCCGTTTTGACTTGGTGTAGCTGAAACCAAACGGACTGCTGTCCTCACAAACGACAGCAGAGGATACAAGCTACGAGCCGTCTCAGGCCACCCGACGCAGGTCTGCGCCGGGTGGGAAGGGCACGACCGGCTAGACCTCTGACCTGCTCCTTATGTCAGCCCCTCACCCGTTTTACCAAAGAGGCGACTGCGGCTCAGAGAGGTTAAGCAACCTGGCTGTGGTCACACAGGGAGCAAGGCGCAAAGCCAGGGCCTCAGCAGAGATTCGTACACCTTCACCTTGAGCCTCAGTTCCTTCATTTGTGAGTCATAGAAAATAATGATACTCACAGGGCGGTTATAAAGACTGCAGGAGATAAGCTGACTCCTATCTCAACTCACACTAGCACGACTTTGCCCTCCTTGGGATCACCACCGCTCCATGAACAGACAAGGGCTTATCTTTTCCCCTGATAAGTCTCTCTACGTGAAGAATGCTTGGCCACCGTGGAAAGCCTGACTGTCTACCATCGTCCCCCACTCAATCCTCACAATAATAATACAATATAGATATGATTATCCCCATTTGACAGATGAGGAAACTGAGGGTGGAGTTTAAATTAGACAAGAGAGTGCTTTCTCTCCACTATGCCGCCACTTAAACACGACGCAATCTCAGTTAAACAAGTTACATTTTCTTCTCTAAAATGGAAAGGTGGTTATTTGGTCACATAGTTAGGAATGATTAGAGACAAGTTTAGAATGAAAATGGGGGAAAATATATATATATGGGCATAGGCATGTGCACACATGTAGCATTAAAACACATAGTTTTTCTGGAAACAATACTATCTCTCTTTGTTTTTGCATTGAGGAGGGATTAAACTATACAAAATTTTAGATCCAAACGTGTTTTGATGGTTTGGCAGAAAGGGCAGGACAACAGGGGGCCTCCCACATCCAGTCGTTAGCGCCCAGGCACCAGGGAGGGGCGGGGAACGGGCTCCTTGTCCAGGGCCAGGATGGGAGGGCAGTGGTGCCACCGAGCCCAGGGGCGCCTGCCCCCTGCACACCTGCCCCTCTGTCTGGCTGCCAGCGCCCCACTCCTCAAGCCTGACGGAGCCCTCGGGATCTTCTGAGTAGGCAGAAGAGGGGAGCGTGTCACCTGCCTGGGAGCCCACAGTCCCCTCCTGGTCACAGCTGTTGCCGGGCGGGGTTAGCCCTGTCCCGGAACTCCCAGCCCAGACAAGGCATTGGCGGCTTCGTTTTAGCCCAAGACCTGACCTCGTGGGGCGTCCGCAGAGAGAGCCCCAAATCAGAGCAGCAGTTTGGGAAGGGACAGAGTGGCCTGGATGGCCTACGAAGCGAGAAGGGGACGGAGTGCACAACGGACCTAGGAGCTGCCAAAGCGGAAGTTAGAGTAAAGGAAGTCCTTGCTCCCAGGCCTCTGGAGCTACTGGCCCGACCCCGCCTGTGGGGCATTCTGCATGCTGAAGAGGACATGCCCCTGGCCTCAGGCTCAAGTCCTGGTTCTGCGGCGTCTTAGCGGTACACACCTGGATGAGTCCCTTAAACTCACCGTGCCTCAGTGTCCTCGCTTAGAAAATGGGGATAATAATATCTACCCCTTAGAATTTTGTGAGGCCCAGTAAGAAGCTGCCCTTGAACCCATATTCTGAACTGGGTCCCCAGCTGTTACTCCTGCGATCTATGCGTTCAATACAGAATATACGGCTATGGTTTCAGCTGCTCTACCACTTAGTAGCTGTGGGAAAGTCAGTACATCTCACTGTGCTTCAGCATCCTCAACTATAAAGTGAATAATTATAGAGTGCCTTGTGATATTACTAGGATTAAAGGAGTTCACACATGCTAAGTGCTCAGAGCATTGCCTGACAGAGTAAACTGCACGTGAGTGGTAGTTGTCACTGTTCTTCGAAGCTGTCATTCCTGAAATGTAACACCTGTCTCCTGCCCTAGACTGTCATTCGTTCATTCATTATTTTATTCGTTCTCACAAACACTGATCGAGCACCTATCATGTGTCCGACACTGTTCCAAGTGCTGGGTGGAACACAGTGATGAACGAGACAGACTAATGTCACTGCTCGCATGAAGCCTACGGTCTAGCGGGATAAGCAAAAGTAAACAGGAGACTATCAAATACTAACGACTGCTACGATAAGAAGAGAAGAGGGTGAGGTGAGAGATATGTGGTCAGGAGGTTTCTCCCAGGTCCGAATGGCATGAAGGAGCCAGCCAAATAAAGGTGTGGGGGAGGAGTGATCCGGGCAGAGGAAACGGCCAGAGCCAGGGCCCCGAGCTTCACATGTCTGAAGGTCAGAGGGCCAGCGTGGCGGGAACATAGTAAGGGGGAAGAACGGTCCAAATGAGGTCACAGAGGTGGCAGAGACGGATCGAGTGTGGGCTTGCAGCCAGGGCGAGAGTTTCGGTTTTACTGTGAAAGTCTACGTCAGGTGGGGCATGGTGGGGACAGAACCTGGATTAGGTTTTAAATAGATCCGGAGACTCTGCCAGAGTCACTAACATCATCACCCCCATATTAGGCACTGTTCTAAACGAGCTTGCTAGGAAGGTACTGACATTATCAGCCCCATTTTACAGATGTGGCAATCGCGTCATAGAGAGATTAAAAAACCTCCCCCAAAGCACAAAGTTAGGCGTGGAGGGCTGGGGTGCAAACCCAAGTAGCCTGACCCCAGAGCCTGGGCACTTCTAACCACTAAGCACCAGTGCCTCTTAGACAGGCAGACTGGCCCCAGGGGTGTGAGGGCAGAGACCCTATTTATATTCCAGGCAGCCCTGACCTGGTGCAAAATAAGCCCTCGATGAACGTTCATTGAAAGAATGTGAAAACACTACAGATTAAGAAATGCTATGTAAATAATCTTATTAAGAAATCTTTCAGAATATAGATTCCACTAATTTTAAGTTTCTTCTAATGTTTAACAGATTTTCCTGCAAAAGGGAAAAATAACAGAGGTAGGACATTTATTTTGTGCCTGTTCCTTTAACTAGAGGCAAACAGCAGCTTGAGGAAACTGGCCTGGGACAGATTTGAGGCACCTTGTCTACTATGGCCTCCAGAAACTGAGAAGGTGCCAGTCTACCCAAGAAATTACTTTCCTCATCGCCTTTCTTCCTTATCTAGTTCACTTAATTGTCAGGAAATGAATGCTTTCCAGCAAAGTTTATTCATACAGGTGGGAAAACATTTAAAATTCAGGCGGTCTTGAAAAAGGCTTGATATACATAATGTTTCTGAATGGTCTGACATACATAAAATCGAGCCAAGAGAATGACCTTGCATTTTCTCCACCCACTTAATCTCCCGGACTAATTTCTTCAGAAACGTGTCCTGCAGTCCCAGCCTGAAAGCTGAGCGGAACTCTTCCCCATAAAATCCAGATCACCATGATTCTTGCCCTGTGTCACACAGTAAGGAAGGTCAGAGGCTACTGGCCCACGAAGCAAGCCCAGGACTAGAAGAGACTTCTAATCAACCCCCAACACAGCAATTAGTTGGACTCTAGAGCCTTTCCACTCTATCCTTGGGGCTCTCTCAACCGTCTACAATGGAGTGAATTCCTTTTCAACCATCTCCCACTCCTCTCAATAATAACATTTCAGTTATTTGTTTTTAACTACAGTGAACCCTGTTTTTACATATATTTAGAGCTTACTTGCACTTCACAAATACCTGTGATGGTGGCATTCTGATTCACCTCATTTTACAGGTGAGGATGCTAAGGTTCTTTACAAAGAGACAGGCTCTAAACTCAGGGAACCCCTGGTCCAACCTCTCATTCAAATTTGGGGGCCCTTGCTGTGTATGGAGAATGTTAGGTGCTTTACCAATGCCAGGGGAACTGGCATTATACCCATTTTTTGGATGTGCAACTGACCAGAGCCACATGGTGGGCGAGGACTCACATCTGGCTGTCCCCCGAGGCAATCCCTATTCTACGCTGTCACCGGGCTGGGGCCCAGGGGGCTTCTTCCCCTCCGCGAGGTGGGGTGGAGGTGGTGGGAGGGGCGTGCTTTATTGCTTGGACGTCTATTCGAAATCAGGAAAGGGGATCGTGCTGTCTCCAACTCCTTTGAGAACTTCCCGTGGGTGGTAGGGGCGCACAGCCCCGAGGACCTCGGCCCAGCGTTGTCGCACCCCACCTGAGGTTTCAGGGCCGAGAAGCGTCTAGGTGCTGCCCCACCTCTGTCCGCAGGGGCGGCAGCAGCGCCAACTGCACGCTCAAGCCGGCGACCACACACAGTAACCTGAGCCCACAGCTGCCTCCATCTTACATTTGGGGACCATTATTTCTTCCCCATCCTTACGAACACTTCCCGGAGCGCCATCCTCGCCCGGCCTCTGCACCTCCTACCCCAACTCCCCTGCCCTCTGTATCTCCTTCCCAAACTGACGCCCCAAGATCCCAAGTGGGCATAGGGTGCAAAGTCAAAAATTTGGACGCGGCAGTTCCAGGTCCCGGTCCCTCCAAGCCCGGGGCAGGAGCAGGGTCTGGGGTGGGGAGGAGGAATTACCTCTCATCTGGAAAAACCAAAGGGCTTTTAGGGGGGCCTCAGCCGGACAGAACCCGCTCAGCTCACAGAGGAGCAATGGAAGCACAGGGGATAGGCGAGCCCGTGCGTGTGTGTGTGTGTGTGTGTGTGTGTGTGTGTGTGTTCGCGCAGGCGCGCGTGCGTTTTTAGGATCCGGGGTGTAATTCCGCAAAGAAGGTCCAGAAGATGGGGCATCGCTACTGTGGACAGAGGCTTTGTGTCCAAAACGGCAGCGCAGGGAATCACCAAGGGGGACTGGGAGGTTCTCCAGGCGCGAACAACTCAAGGAGTTGTATCCGCGCATTGGGAGAGGGACGGTGTTCCTCACCCGGACGGGACGCCGGGGTGCAGGACGCCCCAGACTCCGGATCCTGCGGGAGAGTCCGTGCGACGCGGGACACCCGGGAGATGCTCCAAGGCAAGCACTGGGCACCGGCCTTGGGGTCCCGTCCCTCAAAGGGCCCGCCCCAGTTCGGCTCCCCGCATCCTAAAGGCATCCGTGCCGGCCGCCCCCACCCGCGGCCCCGCCCGGAGCGCTGACAACGCCGCGCCCGGCCCGAGGGCTTTCCCGGGGTGCGCGGGCAGCGGGGTGCGCAGCGGCGAACCGGTTACGCCCCCCCCCACCCGCAGCCCCGCTGCCTCCCCAGCGTGCGGGAGCTCGGGCGCAGGGAAGCGGCCGCGAGGCCACACTCCCAAGCGCTGCAGCGGTCCCTCCCCCAGGCACTCACAAAATTGTCCCCGCAGCCGTTGTCCGGGCACAGGACGTAGAAGGAGACGCCGGGGTCGGCGTAGAAATCCATCCTGCGCTCGGTCTCCTCCGTGGCGATGAGCTCGAAGGGCGTGTGGGAGCACCATTTCTCCGCAACGTCAGCCAGCTGCTGGAAATCCATCCTGGCCCGCCGCGCCCGCCGCGCCCGCCGCCGCCTCTCGCGCCGCCCGCCTCGCGCTCCCTCCGCCTCCCGCCCGCCCTCCGCCCTCGGGCGCCCTCCTCCCGGGCGGGCAGCGCGCGGCTCCGCAGGCTCCGGGGCAGGCGGCGCGGCCGGGCGGCGCGGGCTCCCTCCGCTCCCGGGGCTCCTCCCGGCGGCCTCTGTTTACATGCTGTGTGTAACAGGGTGGGCGGTGGCCAGGGGCCGCGCAGCGCCGCGCCCGGCTCCTCCCCGGCCCGCCTCCCCGCCCGCCCTCTCGCGGGCAGCCGAGGAGCTCGGCGCGGCGGGGTCGCGCGCGGGATGTGGCGGGGCGCGGCGCGGCGGGAGGGGCCGGGCGCTCCGCTGGGTCCTCAGTTTCCCCCCCCGCCGCCGACCGCCCCTTTTCTTTTTTAGAAACGAACCCGGAGCCTCCCTGGGCCCTTACGAGGCGGGGACCGCCCCTGCCCGTGACGTCATGGACCCCGAGCCAATCACCGGAGCCTGAGATCTGCGCCGTGGTCAGCGAGCCGGGTGACGTCACAGCGCGGGCCCGACCTCCGCGGCTTCCCGGGTGACAGTAAAGCGAAAAAAGCTAGTTGTCCCTGGTAGCGTGTATCTGGAGTTAAAAGGCCGGAAAAGCGTTTTTCCCCAGTACGACTTAAATGCAGGGGACGCCCACAGAATTGCAGATAATTTGTACCTTGTCTGAAGCTAGCAATGCAGGAGCTGAGAAAATCTAAGGGAAATGTTTTTCTTTTTCAGAATCAAAGCTCTGCCCTCCAAAGGATGTAATGTTTCCCATAAATCCACTTACTAGACACTGATATGAATGTCCATTTGGAAAGGAAGATGAAACTGTCTTTTTTTGCGTTAACATAACGCTGAGTATTTCTTAGAAATAAGCATTATATGACTACCTCAAATATTATTCAGCTTCGCTTTATATTGCGTGGCCTAAAATGATCAACTGCTAGTTTGAAAGAGGAGAAAGTACATTTTAAGGCAAGAGTGCATAGCCCAAAGATTGCACCTGTTGAATGCTTGCTGGCTGCCAGGCCTCGAAAGGCATCGCTGGATTGCAGAAAATGCCTCGGACAGAGCCCTCGCCCCCAGGAATTGAATGACCACTAGCCGTGACACGTCAAATAACATTCATGCTACAAACATTCGATCCACTTTTAACTTCAAAATTTGTCTTCTGAACCAGGCACCATGCCGGCCCTAGGAATAGAAATGGGGAGAGTATGTGGCTCCGCCCTCAAAAGGCTGGCGGTCTGGCCAAGGGAAGCTCAGGGCCCTGTGAACCCACCAGAACACACCCTGTGCTCAGTATAGATGTGATTCCGGAAAGTTGTTCCTCTGGCATGTTTCTGGAACAGGAACTCTTTTTCTCCTGACTTATCTTAATAAATCAAAGCTGCCTTCCTACAGTGAAAGTAAAACTGTGCTTAATGTTTGGGCAGAGTAAGAGATCAGGATGATGCTCAGTCCACAGGCATCCTGGCCCTTGCATCTTATCTGATCTTTTTCCTGATGAGAGTTGTCCTTACCTGGAAATTAATGCTCCTGTGTAACAATTCCCTGACTTCATAATTTCCCAATTCCTTTAAAATAATTCACTTTAATGAACATTTATGAAGCATCGATTGGGTATCAGACAAAGATACACAAGGCCCAGTTTTTTGCCATCAAGGAATTTACAGACTGCCAACTAGGCAGGAATCTAAGACCCTCAAGATCCCAGCGCACCTGATGTATGCACACCTCCCCCCAATTATTCAGTAAAACACTAATGTAGATACTGCTTTGAGGGATTTTGCAGATGTTATTAAGGTCTCAAATGACCGTAAGATAGGAAGATCATCCTTGGTGGGGCTGACCTAATCAGGTGACCCCTTAAAAGGCATTAAGCTCTTCCTGGAAAGAGGTTGAAAGCATGAAGTAGATTCATCGTTAGGGAGATTCTCTACTAATGGCTTTGGAGCTGGGGAGTGCCACCTGGCAAGGACCAGTGAGCAGAGTCTAGGAGCTGAGAGCAAAAGTCAGCAAGGAAATGAGACTTCAGTCTTAAAAACTGCAAGGAACTGAATTCTGCTAATGACCTAAATGAGCTTGGAGGTGGATTTTCCACAGAGCCTCTAGACAAGAACTCAGTTGACTGATACTCTGGTTTCAGCCTCAGGAAACTCTGAGCAGAGAACTCAGTCAAGCCGTGGCTGTGCCAGAACTTCTGACTTAAGAACTGTGAGCTAATAAACAGTTGTCTTAAGTCGCTGTTTGTTTTAATTTGTTATGCAGCAGTAGAAAACTAGTAGATAGGACAGTGGAGGAGACAGGCACAGGAATAAGAAATTCAATATGCTGTTGTAAATGTTATAAATTGTTGCTTTTTTTCTTTTACTTTTTTTACATTTGGGAACCTCAAGACAGAGCAAGCTTCCTTGCAATTTTACCTGGTTCTGTCATTTAAAGCGTTATATGCATTAGTCTGGAAGTTCCAAAAATGAAGAGATTCCTTAAATTTGACACTGAAATACAGAAAATACATAGCTTTTTTTTTTTTTTGGCAAAGAGGGTATTTTAAAATGTCTGTTTTTAAATACATCTATCAAGTTTGCTCCAAATGATGAACGACCATGATTACAAAGTCATATTTGTTTAACAAATACTTTTTGTCAGAAGAGGAAACATTCTCATGATGAAAAAATAGAATTCTGGGTGAATTGAATGGATACTGTTGGCATTGAGTTAAAGAGCAGACATTTTTTTGGTGTTCCGGACTGATTCCCAGCTCTGCAGTATTAAGTTGTATTATATCTGCAACTTATTTAATTGCCCTAGGCCTCAGTTTTCTCTTCTGAAAATGGGAACAATAGTGAGATAAAGTATGTAAAATCCTTATCTCAGAAGCTGGTACGTAGTAAGAACTCGAGAAATGCCATCATTACTTTTCATTTTCTTGGGGATGATTTATAGGAAGATTGGCTGATAAATTTTAAAAGTAAAATTCGGGAGTGCCTTGAGGGAGAAAGCATGCTGAGTGCTGGTCACAGATGAAGAGAAATCTCATTTTTTCCAGACATTTAGGTCAGGATTTCTCAATAGCAGCACTATGGATATTCAGAGCTGGATAATTCTTTCTTGTGGGGAGTTGTCTTGTGCATTGCAGGATATTTAGCAGCATCCCTGGCATCTTCCCCTACTCCCCTCCCACACCCTCGCCATTGTGACAACCAAAAATGTCACTTGACATTGCCAAATGTTCCCTGGAGGGCAAAATTGACCTCATTTGAGAACAACAGATTCAGAGAGAAAAGTCTTGTGCTAGTTCTGCTTCAGTCATTTTTTATTGACTAAAAGAGAGGGTGTGCACAGAAAGCAGTGGACATTTGTCCTGGAAAGTGCACCGGCAGAAGTCACCGGACCTTGTTTCCCTTAATACAACCGGAAGCCAGCTGCTTAGACAGGAAGGTGGCAAATCATTGCCTCCCTCCCACTTGCTGAGAGTCCTGAGGGGCACCTTGTTAGGGATGTGTTCAGGCTCCAGGTTCAGGACAGTGGTCATTCCAGGACTTCGGCTAGGTCTTTTGTGTGGCCTGAGGTTTAAAGGAGCACTAAGGTCTCCTGAACCCTCTTTCAGGAGGTTTTGCCTTTGACCATTGTTTAGAAGTAAAAAGAAAATTAAAACACATCTCTCTTGGTGGGAAGAGACTTCCGCAGTCTTCACAGCATTTAGAGAAATGTTTCTCTTCCATGAATGGAGACTTTGCTCTCTCTGAACCACCGTGTTTCTTAGGGAGATATGTGTTGATAAGAAAAGGACCATTCAGCCCTCTGGCTAGCTGTGAGGTCTCAGGAGCCTGATATGGAATTGCAAAGCCCACACTAGATTCTCCAGCTCATGCCAAGTCTTCCGCCCACCCTTGTTCCCAAGTCCTCTGTGGCTTTTGTTCCAGCGTAAGGTTGACTTTAACATAGGCTTTTACCTCTTATTTCCTCCCACATCGTAAGTCCATTTAATTAGCCATTCCTTCTGATAAGTCTGCTTCCTCCAGACAGCCCTGTGGTTCTGTGGTATAAGAAATTAGGCAGAAAGGGAAGCATGGCAGCTGGTCCCACATTCACCCTTTGAGCCCCTGGGAGTCCCATTGTATCAGGAGGGACTGCAGACTCCAAGTTCCAGGGGTGGTGGTCGGCAGAGAAGTGTGCGACTTGTCATGGTGGTGATGGGAGAGATGAAGAGACTCCAGGACCTGGAGAAGCAACATGGAAGAAGGCAACAAAGGAGGGATGAGAGTTCTCTCTCCCTCTCTCCTTCTCAACACACGCGAGAAAAGTGTCACCCGAACGGGGGTGGGATAAAAAAGGATAGGCGTGTGAGTTAAGCTTATACCAAAGTTTGTTTCCTTTCAACTAGAGTTTGGAAAAAAAATAATAAATTGAAAGAACAGTAAATTTTAAAAATCTATGTAAATAAGTTGTTGCGACCCAAATACTCAGGAGAAGGATTTACGTCAGCATTCCTGCCCTCTGGCCAAAAAAAAATTCATTCTGAATTTTGTTTCTACATGTGCCTATCTTAGTTTTTATAAAAGCATTTCTTTTTTGTTATCTCTCTAAAAGCTTAGAATCTAGAAATGGAGGACACTCTGTATTACATAATTTGGCTACATTTGCCTTCAAAACATGTCTGATCAAATTCACCTAGTGAACATTTTCCTTCTCTATGTGTCAGAGAAACAAATAGTTCGATTTGATTTGTTTTATTTTTTTATGCATTTAAACCCTTCAATATTCTATGTCGTCCAGCTGTTTCCCTCTTTCACTTTCAAGTAAGACAGCTTCTCGTGCAATTGCTAACATTCTCAGTGCCTTCCTTCAGTACAACACACAGAACTTCTTTCTCAGCAATATCTCATGGGTGGTGCTGACAGACTTCGAGATGGCAAATCAGTCGTTTTAACATCTCTCTCTTTTCCCTTTCCGAAAACGATTCTAGTTCTACCTCTCTCTTGTGCACTGAGGCTCATTAGGACCCAGTTTTATCAGCTCATCCTCTAGAGAGGTAGGTATCCCAGAGCAGTGATCCAGAACCCCTACCACAGTGTGGAAAAGGTGTGTCGCCAGGTAATTTGCAAACCCAGAAGCTGCTGTCATCATCTCAGCAGACCGATCTCGTATGACGTCCATTTAATACGACCTGATGATCTGGATGACAGCACTGTGTACTTTGCTCCCGCCTTGCCTCTGATGGAGAGCATACTGTCCTCAGCGACAGCCTGGGAAAGTCGCCGATAGAGTGTGGAAGCTAAGACAACTCCATCAATCCAACCGATAACAGGAAAGCATTACGAAGAAGCCAAGAAAATTCACTATAAAGAAAGTATGCAAATAATATGAAGTTAATTAATTTTGAGTTAAGCTTAATCATAATCGATGTGAATGGACTTCACCCACAACAGCTGAGGACATCATAGATTGCCTGATGGGAAAAATGAAAGAAAACTCATCTGTATGCTGTTTCTAAGAGGCACACTTAAGTTATGCCACAGGAAGTGTGCAAACAAAGGGCTGGGAAACATATAACAGGCAAGTACAAACACCAGCAAAATAAATGTTTTTGAATGGTAAAATCATGATGCTTATATAAATAGAAAATGAAACATCAAGGATTTTATTTGACTCTTTAATTAAAGAGGGAACCAGTAAGATGCTATAATGGAGAACTCAAAATACTGAAGTTTTATAGTTGATCAGGAACGAATGTACAAATAGATGAAAAATCAGTTAATAGTCACATGGCAATAATCAATTGCATTTCACTGGAATATCGCTATATTCTTTGTGTGTTATGCTTGGTATAGGAGGACACAATTTTTATTTCTATGGACAAGAATTATTTGCATTCCTATCAGTTTTTTTATAAAGCAGTTGAAAGAAAACGAAAGGCACTAACTACATAGAATCTACAGAAGACTCAGAAGAGTGTGAAATAGAGTGGTCCATTTCAAAGTCTTTCACAATTTTCCCCTGGCCTCCCCTCTCCTTTAGTGACCGTAACAATCTCAGAGAAAGATTATTCTTCGATTTGGTTTGCAAAATCCAGTAATGTTTCCATTTAGAAGTTTTCATAAAGAATCCCAGAACAATCTTTCAAAAGATTTTGCTCTCCTGTGGCTAGAAAACTCTTGCCATCAAATTTTGCCTGTAAGGCTGGGATGCTGTAAGCCACATACCAGCCAGCTCCATGAAAAAAGTCAACTGTAGTTCCTTAAAAGTGGCTGCTCATATCTGATGAAATAAGCACCATTCTTGAGTAAGGCCCTCCATGTGAGGCCCTGATTGTATAATCAGTTCATCCAAGTGTATCCTGCTAAGGAGGAGCACAGATTCTTATCAAACCTTTGCAAGTAACTACCTTGGCATGAAAAGTAAGGAGACTCAGTAAGGGTTTCTGAATTTTTAAAAGTTTCATTTCAGGGTACACCAACAGAGCCTACTGAATTTTATAGGTTATAGACAGCTTAAGAAGAAAGAAAAGTTTACCGAATACAGAACATTGAAACAAAATCAACATCCCCCCGCCTCCCCCCCCTCCACACAAAAACACAGTGAAATTTCCTGTATCCCTTCATTTAGTTTTATGTAATTAATTGCTGTTCCACAAGTCTTGGGTTAGCAGCCCTCTTGGCTGAAAACAGTCCTGCAGGTCTTAACTCAGTCCACCAGTATGTCGGAAAGTCACCTAAATGATGCTAATTCAGAAGCCTGTACCCTAGAGGCTATGCTTTAAAGCGCTGGCAATTTAAAGTAGCTGGTACAGTCCACTTCTGTACCTAGAAAAGGCTCTAGACCATCTTCCTGGGTCGAAGACAAAATCTGGTCTGTAGCTTACAGCAGAGCCTTCAAGCCAGTGTCAGAGTAAAACAAAAACTATCCACGGATGGCGGAGACATTATGGTTGTGGTTAATTTATAACTAGTAATCCTCAACTGCCAAAGGGGGCGCCTAATTATAATGCAACCAGTGAGGAAATTTGGTTGTCTCTATGACATGGCAAAGAAAGAAAAGCCATTCCAAAAAAGAAAAAAATATTTGAAAACCTGTTTCTAAGGATAATGACTAAGCTAATATTCAAAGAAATCTGACTCATAAAAATGGAGAAATACATTGTTATAGAGGAAAAACTCTTGAGATATAACATGATTATCATGAAACATGATATACCAAGAATACTCTAAGAATATCAAGTGAGGAAATTCAAGAGTGGGGCCTAGACATCTGTGTTTTCATAAAACTCCATGGATGTGTCTGGGTTACAAGATACAAGCTTCAAATGAAAGAAATAGGACTGTGGCCAGGCCAGGGTAATATGTTAAACGACAACAGAAATTACGATCAATTACGATCGAGACCACTGCACTCCTGCCGTCTGACGTCATCAGGCCGAGAGATGCCAGGACTCCGACGAGTCCAGGAAACACAGCACAGCTATTTCCTAAGAGTTTCGATCACTATTTTCCTGGAGGGTAAAACA
Organism: Rousettus aegyptiacus; assembly: GCF_014176215.1. Lineage (NCBI taxonomy): Eukaryota > Metazoa > Chordata > Mammalia > Chiroptera > Pteropodidae > Rousettus > Rousettus aegyptiacus. Next base: position 37,234,428 of record NW_023416288.1, on the reverse strand, counting down.
GATCATGGACGGACAGGGCATTGACAAACCTCCAGGGACTTCCTGGAAAACACACCATTTCTGAACTATTTAGATTAACAATATTTCATCTGTGCAAGTTTAAGTAGGGGAGGACGAGCTTCTCTTCTGGGTGTTCTCAAGCGGCTCCTACAGTAGTAACGCACTGAACACACCTAGCACCTATGTGTTTACCAAGTAAAAGAACAGTCCTTGTGACTGACTGCCAGGAGCCCTCTGAGAAATCTCAAGATAGTTTTAGGTGTAAAATATATCGACTTTTGTACACTTAAAAAATGGTTAAAAGGGTAAATTTTATGTTATGTATATTTTACCACAATAAAAAGATTAAAAAAATAAATTATGATTAATGCTTCCTCTCCCAATCTTGACTTTATTTTACTTTTTCTAAATTTAAGATCTAATTTTTGGGAGGATGAAAATAAAAACTTGTCAGAAGATATTTAGATACTTGATTAAGATAGGATCGTGGTTGCCCTAGAAACAATAATTGGTTATCTATTTAATTAGAGTCACAATAAAGCATTTGAAAGCAAACATAGATGGTAACAGAATATAAAAGAATCTTTGCTCTTTCACAAGTGAAGAACTTTTGTTCTTTTTCTTCTTTAATTAATCAAGGATATAGTAAAGTCAAAGTCAACATAAAGCACAGGAAATTATTTTGGTAAGACCCAGGATCTTTGCTATCCAGGCAGATGATACGGTAAATAATGATAACCTTTTACATTGTAGACCAAGGTATTACTCAATAAACCAAGGCAACAAGTCCACCGAAACTGGGCAAACATTGCTAAGATTTTGACACATCACAGAGCTACTTTTCAGACTCAAGTATTATAAGGTAGGCAAATGAAATTCACTCTCCAAGTTTTGTCCTCTGTTATGCTTTTTCATAGTCTGAAACCGACATTTTACTTTAGAACAGATCTCAGAGTGGCTGCAAGGTCAAAATTAATATCATAATAACCCTGAGATGTTATTTCTGTTCACATGCAATGCACTCATCACCGCTTTCATCTAATGAATCAATAAGCCTTCAAAAAAATGTGTTTCTATTTTTAATACAGTAAATCTTGATAGTTATAACCCATGTAAAGAAAAGTTCTTTGGGGTCCTCAATAAATCCTAAAAGTGTGAAAAGGGTCCAGAAACTAACAAACAAAAAATGTCCAAAAACTACTGCCTTAGAACAAAATGACTTTTTCTTTGGAAAACAATATACAGTTGTATTTCTCGGTCACTACTGCTCCTAGTGTAGTCTCAAGACCTCACATTAATTAAGCTTTTAATCATAATAATTAACTTCTCTTTATAATGCTTCAAAGATATATCTTCTCTACAGCACATAAAAATAAGAAGCAAAAGTACACAATATGAAATTATGGTTCACAATCAACGTTTTCGTATTTTACCTTATTTGGTTATACATACTAGAAGGCTAATTCAAACTAGCTTAAGCAAAAAAGCAAATGTAGTGGATCAGATAACTGAGAAGTTCAAGAACCGAATAACGGGCATGGTTGTCTGTAGGTGCAAAGTCATTGGGTATCTGTCTCTCCATCTGTTGGTTGTTTTCCTCGGGCTGGCCCTGTTCTTCAGCAGTCTGTCTTCTCCTGATGAGAGTACAACGCCCAGCAGCTCTGAAAAGTGTTAGAGTTTTATTCTTCCTACAACGTCCTTCAGCAGCTCCACTTGGAGCAGAAGCCCATCCCTGGGTCAGTCACCAACTTCGCAGGTCTGGGATGTCCCATACGCTCAGCCCCGATCACCTGGCCACTGCTCCTTGATCACAGGACCTATCCCATCATTCAGAACCTTGAGCAGGTGTCTCTGCACCAACCGTGATACTAACAGTTTCCATGAAAAGGCGGTCATGGAAAGGACTAATTAGAGGAAAGGACACCGGGCTGGCATTCAAAGGACCTCAGTTTTCGCTCTGGCTCTGCCACCTCCTAACTATGTGACCTTGGGCAGGCGGTTTCACTTCCTTGGACACCACTGTTTCATCCATAAATGTATGGGTTGGAGTAGATGACTCCAGATCTGAATGTCTATAACGTGTTTCATTAACTCGGAAAGAATCAAGGTTTATTCTTCTGTTGTGGGGCTCAAAACAAGACAGGAAGTCGGTTCCAGCAGTCTTAGTCAATGGTCTCCTGTTCGTCAGTAACAGAAACTTGTTCAAGCCACCTTAGGTAAATAAACAAACACAAAGCCAGGAGAACTTCGTGCAAGAAGAGTGCATCCAGACTACATCACAGAACTCAAGCAGAGGAGTGGACCTCATGAGAGCCGAGAACTAGGAACTGCAAGACGACCAGAAAATAGTATTTCTTCTGTCTCTCTCACGTTCCGCCTCCCTCCCTTTTTTTCTCTCTTTCAATCTCTCGCCTCCCCTCCCCCGCTTTCCAGCTTTCCTCTCTCTCTCTCTGTGTCTCTCTCTCTGGCCAGATCACGTTTTCATCCACCTTTTACTCTGCACATCAGCTCTTCTCTTTGAATACCTGCTTGCTCTGCTCCTCCTGACATGCGGATGAGAGTGGTTTTCCATGATGGCGGCTTCTGCTGATCAGTTTCCAAAACACTCGCTGTAGCTAAAAGGCAGAGTCAGTCAGCTCTGAATCCCAACTCCACTCTGACTACCTCACCTCAAGACAGGTGGCCGGCCACTCATGGCCAGCAGAGCAGGGTCGTCAGGCATGAACGTGGCTGCCTCATGGAGATGGAGATGTTCTCAGTGAAAGAGGGTATTGAACTGGGAAGAGACCCCAAAAGGTTATCAATGTCAGCCGTTAGGGCAATTTTTCTGTACAGACAAGTGCAAGGTACTACCATTAAGAACTTGTCAAGAAATAACAAGTGTTGGCGAGGATGTAGAGAAAAGGAAACCCTTGTGCACTGCTGGTTGGTGTATAAATTGGTAGCCACTGTGGAAAACAGCCTGGGGGTTGCTCAAAAAAAATTACAAATAGAACTATCATATGATCTAACAATTCCATTTCTGGTTACTTATCTGAAGGGGAAAAAAGCACTAACTCGATAAGATATCTGCACTCCCATGTTCACGGCACTATTATTTACAATAGCAGGACAATGGAAGCAGCCTAAGTGTCCATCCGTGAGGATCGGATAAAGAAAATGTGGTATTCGTATACAATGGAATATTACTCAGCCACAAAAAGGAAATCTTGCCATTTGCGACAGCATGGCTGGAACTTGAGGGCATTTTGCTAAGTGAGATAAGTCAGACGGAGAAAGACAAATTTCATATCATATAACTTGTCTGTAAAATCTTTAAAAAACAAACAAACAAATAAAAAAGAAATACAGAGAACAGATTCTTGGTTCCCAGAGGCAGAGGCGAGGGATGGGCAAAATGGGGGGAAGGAGTCAAAAGCATAAACTTCCAGTTATAAAATAAGTCTTTGGGATGCAGCATAGAGCATGGTGACTACAGTTAATAATACTGTATTGTATGCTTGAAAGTTGCTAAGAGAGATCTTCACGATTCTCATCACAAAGGAAAAAAAAACTGTAAAAAACTGTAATTATGTATGGTGATAGATGTTAACTAGACTGATTATGGCGATCATTTTGCAATATATCCAAAAACCTAATCATTATGTTGTATCCCTGACACTAATTTAATGTTCGATGTCAATTATATCTTGATTTCAAAAAGAGGAACAAGAAGAACTTCACAACTTATAAGGCTTTTGGATAGACGAACATGATTGAAAATCTTGCTCGAAGTGGGTGGATTCTCGGAGTATAGGAAACTGAACATGAGTCATAGCGCTATTTGAAAAGCACAGTGGGACAAAACACAGCGGGAAGTGTAACCGAAAGTATATCACAGTTCAGGGGCTTATGTGACATACATATTTAGCAATGAGGACACTGATGTATCAATACATGGCTCCAGAGGTATTTCTTTTCTGAATTCAACTACACTAACCAGATGGACAGATTTGCAACAGCAGCTACGAGGCCCATCCGTTCCGATTCTACCCTTAGAAGAAAGGCCCCCCCGATGGAATGCCCCAGGCAGAGTCACAGGCATTCCACGCGGACACGCTCATCTCTGATCGTGGCTCTCACAGTTCTTTATATCGACTCATAATTCCATAGGTAGAGAAATCAATCTGGACATTTCACAGAAATGGAATCATACAGTACGTGGTCTTTCGTGTTGGGCTTTTTTCACGTAGAGCAATGCTTTCCATCCATGATGTAGCATGTATCGTTACTTTTTATGGCTGGATCATATGCCGTTGTACAGATATCTCACACTGTGTTTATCCAGTCATCAGTTGATGGAGAATGGGCTGTTTCTACCTTTTGGCTATTGTAGAGTGCTGCCGTAAATACTCATATAAGAGCTCTCGTTTGAATACGTGTTTTCAGTTTTTTTTTTTAGGTATATGTCCAGGAGTAGAAATGCTGGACCACACAGGACATCTATGTTTAACTTTTTAAGGACCTGCCAAATTGTTTATCCACAGCGGCTGCAGTATTTTACATTCCCACCGGCAATGCATGAGGGTTCCAATTTCTCCACATCCTTGCCAGCACTTATTTTTCATTTTTCCCCACCCTATCCATCCCAGTGTGTATGAGGAGGTAGCTAGCTCATTGTCATTTTGCTTTGCATTGCCCTTATAATTGAGTTCTTAAGTTTTCGATTGCACAGAAAAGATCGCTCTCAGAGGTATCGATTGTATCTTACAGATTTAAAATTCTGAGGGCTGGGAATACAGTAGGTGATTTATCATTATCTGTTGATGAATCTTTCATTTGGCAAACATTTACAAAGAGGGTCTGAGTTTTGTGCGTCAGCTCAGCACTAATCAAAAGAGTTATATTTAGTTTCAGGAGGTCAGAAGATTAGAGCAGACGGAGACGACAGGCTCCTAAACTGGCAAATTCACACTTCAGCATGAAGCAGCGTCGGCAGCTTTAGAAACAATCTGATCCATTGCACCAAATGGTGCCCGAAGGTCAGTTACAGTTAAAACAGGTATCGCTACTGTTTTCGTCTTTAATAAAATGTGTCTTCGCAAAAACCTCTTAAGGCAGACGGGTGGTATTTGGTGGATTCATGTGAGCAAAACGCTCCATGACGATAAGACTTCTTATTGTAATTGAAGGGTCAGGTGCTGTTATTAATGAGATTTTTAATTCTGGGCATTTACAACATGTAAGATACTGTCCCAGGCAATTTATTAATAGCTGAGAATGTCATGTGCAGCTTTCAGACATTATCTCAATTGTAATAATAGCTTTCTCCCGCTGCAGCCCCGGCCCTGTCTGGATTCAGACATCTGAGCTCTGCCATTTACTAGCGATAAGACTGAACCCCTGTGAGCACCAATTTCCTTATCTATAAAGATGGAGATTAAGATGCCCATCTCTTAGGGTCGTTTTCGGGATGAGCTAAGATAACCTGGTTAACTTGCTACGATGTCTCTGGCACAGGGAGAGAAGTCAATACCTGTTAGCTCCCTCTGCCTTCACTTAAAAGTAAGGGCTGCAATGATATTATTCCTCCTACATTGTAAAAGCGAGGCACACGCCTCAGTGAACGAGACGTCATATTTTGGGGCATCTTCCCAGCTCGCGACCATTTCCAGCTCCCTGGGAACTGAACCAGGGTGATGGACTCTCACAGCTGGTACTGCACAGGCCGCTGCTCCCTTGGGTGACTGTCGATTGAATGAGGGAGACAGACATGGAACGAACATGGGCCATTCAGATTCTCATGCAAGAATTTGACATTGAGACCCAGAGACGGAAAGTTAGAATCTTTTCATGGCTAGACCATGTCACAGAACTGGGGCTCTAGATGCCGCTAGATCCTAGCGCAGGGACAGGAAGTGGAGAAAGCTGGTCCTGAGAGGGGCGGCGGGGGGCGGGGGGAGGGGGCAGCAGATAAGCAGAGAAGCAGCTCCCCGAGTGTCTTTCCGGCACTTGGTTCTAGTCCCCTCTGAGCCCAGCTCCCACCTGTCCCCTGGATTCCATGGGACACCCACTTGCACCGCTATGAAAAATTCCCTCTCGTTCCCTCTCGAAGTTTGGTAGGCAGGATTTTCATAGGCCATAAACTCAAATGAGCGAGTGATTGAACTTGATTTTCCTCTAACCCAATTAAATTTTGAGCTCTCATTCCATCTGAAGACAGAAAGGCGATCGAGTAAGCTCTAGGTAAACTCTGTCATTTCAACGCTTTTTTAGGCATGTTAGGTTTCAACCAGTTCGGGATATTCTTTCACATTTCCTCCTCTCTATATTGGCACCTCTGGACTTCTGGGGCACTTCGGCATCGAGGAAGGCATTCAGGCCACGCCCGGGCCCCTGGAGAGAGGTATAACTAAGACACGATGCCTCCATCTGATCCTGGGCCATCATGTCCTCCAAGGCCACTCACCACCCACCTTATTTTTCTCTGCAGTTCTTTGGCCACTGTCAGACACTGTTGTGCTCCCTTTAGGAACTTCCAAGTATCTATATCTTTTAATATTTATTTTTAAATAAAAAGGTTTTCGTTTACAGTCTGGGCAATCTTTAATCTCCAGGAAGTAGAATCATCGGGTTATTCTAATTTCTCTCTAATATCTTGGTTGCAACATGAACTTTGTGCATTGATCTTTTTAGGAGACAGCCCTTCGAAACTTAAAATTTCCTTTTCTCTCATAAATCCTGGCTGTTGTAAAGCAAAAGTGTTCACTTATGAGACCATCGTTTCTATATAAATTTCAGTAGTTTGGAACTAATTCGAGTTTCAAAAACCTCATTTGGAATTCAAATCCATTTGGCTGATGCTGTGTAGTGGTGACTTAACTGGGGAAGGCCAAGGGGTGACTTAGAGAAAATGTACATTTCTGATGCATGAGTTTCAGTTTCCTTAATTACTGCAAGCTGAAAACCCTGACCAGGGGTTTTCAAGAAAGCTTTCACCCTTCGATCCTGACTGCCTTCCGCTGTCCTTAGACAATTGGGACATGGATGCCGGAGGGGAGATGGAGAGGCTGTGCCAAAATGAGACCAAGTGAAACGCTACACCCATTTTCCTGAAGTCAACCTGTTTTTAGGATAGGAGGGGCATGGCATGCCACCGAGCATACTTGTCATTCCCCGACTCTGGTTTCGGATCGTCTTCATGCCCCGGCCCGCAGAAAGGCGTGCTGCTACATCCTGTTCTCTCACGGCCCTTACAAGGCAGCTGTGTCCGGAGTCCCACTTCAGACGTCCCGAGTGTCACCAACAGAGCACTCTCAACAAGGAAGCTAGAATCGGGCAGCATCTGATGTTCAGCTGCGGCAGACTGCAGGCCAGACAACAGATTCAGAAGATAACTAGCTATTCACAATGGTCAGTCAAAATCAGTTCTGTGGGAAAGATACCACATGGTTTTGCTTTAAACGTAGGGCATTTATCAATGGCACAAAGTTAGTTAGGAGCGTAGCGCCCTTAGAGTAGGTATTCTATTTTTTATTTCTAGGCCACAAGGTAGAGAAAAGTAAATTTAATGCATTTTAATATAAATAAAAATACAATATAATATCAGGTGAAAAAAAATCAGTAAACAGGTGTATGCATGAGAATGGAGTGAGGAAACAGCTGATCTTTGAACAATGTGGGGGGTGAGCTGGGTTAGGGGGGCGCCGAGCCTCTTGCAGTCAAAAATTTGCATATAACTTTTGATTCCCTACAACTTCACACAATAGGATGACAATAAAAAAAAAAAGAAGTAAAATAATCATGTTTAAAACTATTAAAGGCTTAAGAGATGTGATTAAAACACCAAGGAAATAAAAAGTCCTATGAAAGACGCTATTGCATGACAGTTGTGAGCAAAGAATCTGGAGCTAAATCGCCAGGTTGAATCCCATCACTGTCACTTATTAGTGGGATAGTACCAGCTACGAGCTGGATTTCTTGATTCCTGTGAGCTGAAAACTCTGGTCTCATCCTTTGACCTTGCCTGCCTCTTATAATTTCCAGGATTATCTCCTCTTTAATAATCATTCTGCCTTGTCACAATCCTTATGTCAATTGGGGTGAATCACACTATTTCTATGCCTCAGGCCCCTCCTCTAAGTGGGGATATTAACAGTGCCTACATTGATTGGGTGTTGGGAGACTTAAAGTTAATATACAAAAAGTGCTCGGAAGGCTGACTATTGAATGATGTATTCTGAACCCATGAATTTAAAAATAGACTCAGATGCAAAATGAACTGTATGTTCTTCATAATAGGTACACTGAAAAATCTAAGGACTCAGACTCAACATAATGGAACGGCAAAAAAATTATACTGGTAAATACAAAATTTTTACGTTGATAGCACATTACTCAGTAGCCACAAGAGAGGATTGAAGATGGCATAATTATGTTGATATCAAACAAAAAAGAATTAAATTTTTTTAATTTTGTAGGGATAAAGAAGGTCACTACGAAATGAAAACATGAAAAATTCACTAGGACTATTCAACAGTTCTGATGTTTTCTGCACCAAGCAACATAGTATAATTGACAGAATGAGATGGAAAATTGGACAAATTCACTTTCTGAATGTGGCGGACAAAAATAGAATATGGAAGATTTGAACAACACAATTTACATGACTCAGAGTATGCTGAAAAAGTCGAGGTTTTCTGACTACAATGTACTACAATTTGAGATTGGTGAGCAAAAGAAAAACTCCTCAAAAACAAAACAAAACACACTTCTAAATAGTCTATATGTCAAAACAGAGACCTTACGTGAAATGAGAACATACTTGGCACCAGAGGACAATGACAACGCCACATAATAAAACGGGTGGGATGCGGCGAAAGCGGAACTTGAGTAATTTTGGCCTTGAATGCATACTTTAGAAAAGAGAAATAAATGTCTATTTTCCAGTTATAAAATAAATATGGCAAACCCAGAAAGGTAGAAGCGGGGACATAACAAAAACAGAAATGAATGAAATAGAAAACTAAGAAAAAATAGAGAAAAACTACAAAACCAAAAGTTTAGTTAAATTTAAAAAAGTTAAACTAAGACGACATAGGATAGCCAAAACGATCTTGAACGAGAATTAAATTGGAGGATTTAAACTTGCCAATTTCAAAACTGACTACAAAGATACAGAAGTTAAGATAAGTGTGACATTAACAAACTGTTACAGTAAAAGCCAATTAATTTTTGACAAATGTGCAAGAAAATTCAATGGGGAAGAAAAGTCTTTTCTACAAATGGTGCTGAGATAACTAGATATCCACATGCAAAAAAGAGGAAATTGGACTTCTACCTTACATTGTACATAAAAATTAACTTAAATCAGAGATTTAAACTATGAAACTCTAGAAGAAAACCCAGGAGTAAATCTTCATGATCTTGGATTGGACAGTAACTTCAAGATCTTGGATTAGACAATATCAAATGCACAAGCAATGAAATAAAAAAAAATTTGATAAATTGAACCATCAAAATTAAAAAACTTCAGTGCTTCAAATTATATCAAGAAGTGGAAAGACAACCCACAGACTGAGAGAAGGTATCTGAAAGTCATGTATCTGAAAAGAGACTTGTATGCAGAAATATATAAAGAACTCTGACAACTCAATAATGAGAAAGTAAATAACTAAATTAAAAACAGTAAAAAGATTTGAATAGACGTTTCTCTAGTGAAGCTATAGAAAAGGCCAATAAGCACAAGAAAAGATGTTCGGCATCGTTAGTCATCAGGGAAATGCAAATCAAAACCATGAGCTACCACTTGGCCCACGATTTGTGGTTCAGTGTCCTTCCATTGTGGCATGGGGAGTCAAGTCAGGACCTGGGGGATCAGCTTGTCCTTGGTGGGCAAACAGACTGGTTGGCATAGTGATCTGGATCTGAGGGCTCCATGTTTGTAACGGTTGCTGAGAAAATCAATGGCCCAGCACCTGGAGATCTGGGAGAGCTGGGGGGCTGCAGGAAGCGGAGTTGGAGTGTGGCCCCTGCCTCTAGGAGAAGCTGGGGTCAGTCCGTCTGGCTTCTTGTCCAGTCGGCCCGCAGTAAGCTCTCACCGTCCTCTGGGCACAATTTGGCTTGATGCTCATAACCAGTAAATGGCCAACATACACAAAATACACAGTTTGTTAGGAAAACATAACTTCATGAAACTACTCAAAAAGAAATATAATTTTTGATTAGATTTATTCCTTGACTCAGTTTTCAAATCCACCCTCCTCTCTCTCTCAAAAAAAAAAAAAAAAAAAAACCCAAAAAAAAAAAAAAAAAAAAAAAAAAAAAAAAGAAAAGAAAACAAGCCATTAAGCCCAGAAGATTTTACCGGTCAGACTCAACCTTCAAAGAACAGATAATTATTATCTTAAACAAAGTGTTCCAGTGAATGTAAAATGAGAGAACACTGCCCACCTCATTCTATGAAGCAAAATAATTCTGATGGCAAAATCAGATAAGGAAAGTACGAGAAAGTAATAATTAAAGGCTAACCTCACTTCTAAATATAGATGCAAAAATCCTAAACATTAATGAACCGAATCCAGAAATGCCTATTAAAAATATATTATTATCCAGTTAGAGTCATCCTAGGAATACAAAGATGGTTAAAATTAGAAAGTCTATTAATGAGATTTACTATATTAACTGGTTAAAAAAGAAAACTGCATGATACTCTCAATAAACGTAGAAAAACTTTTGATAGTATTCAACATTGTTTCATAATACCAATTGCAGGCTAGAAGTAGAAAGCAACTTCCTTAGCCTGGTAAATGGTAGCTACCAAAATTATAGCAATTTTCGAAATTATATAGCAAAAATTACATGTAATTGTGAATGTTGAAAGTGTTCCTTTTCAGATCAAGAACACAATGAAGATTTGATCTATCACCACTTCTTTTCAACACTGTATTAAAGCTTTTCACTAGTGTGATAAGACAAGAAAAAGAAATGTTATAAGGATTGAAAAGGAAAAAATATGAAATAAAAAATAATCGACGAACTACGAGAAAAAGGTTTTATTAGAGTCGTTGAACATGAATGATGTAAAATCAGCAATAAAGATGATAAAAAGTAATTTTTAAAAAAGGATATATTTTTAATGGCAACAATAAAGTCTAACTTACCTAGGAATAAATATAACAAAAGATGCATACGACTTTCTCCAATAAAACTATAAAACTTTATTGAAGAACACAGTAGACTATATAAATAGATGGACCATATTTGAGAAGATGCAATTTTGTAGTAATAGTAGTTTTCCTCAAAATCAGTCTAATAAATTCAGTATAATTATAATAAAAATTTCAACAAGATATTTTTCAAAACTTGACAAGATTATACTTAAATTCATACAGAAAATGAAAGGTTAAAAATATCCAAAACTCTTTTAAGAGGAAACACAAGACGTGTGTGTGTGTATGTGTGTGTATGTGTGTGTATGTGTATAGTAGAGGGAATTGACTTCAACAGACATCAACATTTTCTTTAAAAAAACAGTGTGGTGTTGGCCTAAAAAGCAACAATTAGGCAAATGGAACAGAAGAGAGTCTAGAATTAAACTAATTTATATATGATAGTGATGGCATTTAAATTATAGGAAAAGGATTAACTCCAACAGTGCTGATACCAGTGGGTATTCATAAGGAAAACAAAACCAATCCATACCACAGTCCATACACAACTAATTTCCAGAGGGTTTAGAGACCTAAAGGTGAAATATTATTACATTTTTAGGAAAAATATCACATGATGTTTTAGCAGTAGTAGAATATGCAATTATTTTTTAAATGGAACCCAACAAGCATTAATCGTAAAAGAAAAACGGATCCATTTGATATTAAAATTAAAAACTTGTTTTATAACAAAAGGCATCAGAAACAAAATGAAAAGACAAGCTACCATATAAGAGATGATGTTTGTTATTCATATAACCAATATAACTAGAATTTAAAATGAGATAAAAACCCAGGAGAAAAATGATAAAAGAATGAACGAGCAAAACCCAGAGGAAGAGCCCTGAATGGCCGATTGTGTTTGAAACTGCTCACCAATGCCCATTTCTCTAAGCCACCGGCCTCATTTGTGAGTTATCTAGTCATATTCTTCGTAAATTTTTCTGCCTTCTGTGTAGGAATTCTTCATGTTTTGAACATGCTCTTTTGATCTAGGTATTCTGACCTTGCAATGTTGGCCTGCTGTTTTCACCTGGCTGTTCCTGAAAACTTTTTACTGAATTTTAAACATTTAAATGAGTTACCTACATTATAGTGTTGTTATATCTTAAGAAATCTTATCTATCCTAAATTCACTGAGACATTGCCCCATGTTTCCTTGTAGACTCTTTAGACCTCATTCACTTTTACATTTAGTTCCATGCTCTTGAATTAATTACGTGTGGCGTGAGGGACGGGCCAAAGTTCATCTTTTTCCCCGTATAGATAGGCAGTTAGTTGTTCCAGTACCTTTTGTCTTTTGTTCACCACTGAATTACTTTGGTACTTTGACCAAAAACTAATTGATTATGTCAATGTGGGTTTATTTCTGAACTCTCTTGTTCCGTGAATCTTAACACTGTGCCATCATGATCAGTACTTTTATGGAAAGTCCTGATTTTAGCTAACGTTAAGTTCTCCAACTTTGTTAACGCTCAAGATCGTTCTGGTTTTTCTAGGTCTGTTACATTTCCATATACATTTGAGAATTAGTTCATCGATTTCTATGAAAATCCTACTGGAATTTTAAAAAATTTTATTGAACTGTAATTCACAAGAGGGGGTTGCAGGAATCTCCAATCCAGAGCTGCTCAATGGGAAGTACAGGTGACAGCCTGGGCTTTCAGGTAGCATCTGGTGGGCTGGGGGCAATCTTGCAGAACTGAGCCCTTAATTTGATGCTTTCTTTAGGCAGATAGTGTTAGGACTGAACTGAGTTGAATTTAGGATACACAGCTGGAGCTGGAGAATCGCCTGGTTGGAGACATCTCATCAATATCTGATCTTCTAACCCATGATCATAGTTTACCTTTTAATATTTATTTTAAGTCTTTATCTTTTCTCAGACATGACCTAATCTAATGCTAATTACCCCCAAAAGACCTCATCTGCTAATATCAGTCCCACTGGGGGTTAGGGTTTCAACATATAAATTTTGGGGGGACACAAACATGCAGTTCATAATGCTCTCCCAGAGTCCAAGTATACAGTTCCAGGGAAGTCTCAGGACGGGCCAGCTCTGGATCACGTGCCGACTGCTGTGGCCAGAGAAGTGACTGGCAGCCCAGCCAGAGCTCGGCGTGGCAAGGGGCAGTCACTCAAAGAAACTAGTGTGTTCCAAAACAAGCATAGGGGAGATCAGGGCAGAAAAACATATGAGCTGTCTTCTGAAGTGAGGGGGAGGGGTCCTACGTAGAGTGTCAGGTCCACCCTAATACTCACTTAGCCATTCTTCTGGAATCAGTTAGCCATTCTTCCAGAATCTCCCACCTGGGAGACAGCTGGCTCCAGGGCTCAGGCAAGAAAGGAGAAGTGTCACATGGGGGACATGATGAGGTGAAGGTCTCCTCCTTGAAGACATTCAGGGCAGAGGGGGGAACCTTCCCTAAGGGGACAAGTGGCCCAAATAAATAAAAGTCTTACTTAGCCAGGAAAAGCCCAGGTCTGGTGGAGCTACACCTCACTTTAAAATGGTAACAACTTCTGATCTCCCAATCGCCACCAGTTTGGGAACTCTTACCCCGTGCCAGACACCGTGCAATGCACATTATGCTCGATTCCTGATTTGATCCTTCTAACAGCCTTTTGGGGTGGTTTTTACGACCCCCATGACATATGAAGGAGTCTTTCAGCTCCGCAAGCTAGTTAAGTGTAGGATTAAGTCTAGGACTTGGGATTTTATAAAACTCTGTGTGACAAAGAGGGAGAGAGGGTCCTGAGTTGCTCTCACACATCACAATAGAACACAGGGCTTCCACGGGCTTCCACAAACATAAAGCTGAATGGGCCTGAAATGCTTACTGAACAGTTTGCTGCTGCATTGTCTCCTCTGCCACTGCTGGCAGCTGGGTTTGAATAGCATTAGCTAATACCGAACCACAGCTCTATTGCCCTGCAATTTCACTTGGGCAGAGAAAGCGTTGACATTTCATTTCCAAACTTACAGAAGCACAAAGAAAGAATCCTTTCAGCTCCTCAGATGGACTCCAGCCAGTCCATGTGCAAAATCCCCTTGCTGCTGAGTCCTTCTGGCTTCCTCGCGTAAGACGACTGTCGGCCAGTCCAAATGGCTTCTTTTTCCACTTTTTCATTTGTTTCAGATGTCCTGGGCAAGTCTCTGGGTACCATACTGGTGTTCTGTTTTCAGCCGTAAAAGAATCCAACACTTATGAGTCCTATAAAATGGGATCCGAGTAATATCTTTGTGTGGGTAAAGGAATAGACGTTTTTGAGTGAAAAATAACCAGTGGAAAAAAAGAAACCGTGGTGAGATTAAGTTAAAAATTTCGAGCACCTTGCTAGGAGTTATAGAGCAACTGTCATTACGGGCAATGGCGTATGCCCGGGGTCTACCTACACTACACAAGGCTTTTTAACCTTGTTTTTTGAAAAAAACCAACTCCATTTAAAAATAAAGACAGAATGGTTATCAAACGAGTCAATCCATATAGTAAAATACAAAGAAAAGAGTAAAATAAAATCAATACCCACTTAAAAATAACCATCATTAACCAGGTAAACATCATTTCTGACCTTTTTTTTTTTTTTTTTTACAGATACAGATAAATTTTAAAAAATAGCATTCAGCTAATTTGCTTGTATTTAAGAAACGAAACTGAAGCAATTATTAAACTTTAAATATTTCTTTATCCCAACAGGTATTTCTTTAAAACTCCATTGAATTTTATTTTTTTTAAAAAAAGGTTACCAAAAAAGATTCCCTCACTCCCGATTTGTCAGTCACATTATAAAGGTTTATGACATTCGTCATGTCTATCAACCATATGACTCTAATTCCCAGTTTGGTCTTGGTTCTTCATATGAATTCGGCGCTCACCACTAGTCCTTTCACGGTAAGCTCCTCCAGTTATTGGAGTCGTCTCTCCTACCGAATGGTTTTCTTAGGAAGGGCTCGTGGGTGTGGTATTCCCAGAGGCCTCGCATGCTTAAGAGTGCCCGACATTCTGTTGACAACTTGGCTGCCGGTCAGACACGGAAGCCACTGTTTTCACACTCAGAACTTGGGCTGCATTCCTTTGTCTCCTGTCACTGAATCTTGAGGTAAAGAAGCTAGAGACCCTTTGGTGACTTGCTTTTCCTGCCTGAATGAAGAATTTTTTCATTCTTGAAGTTCACTGACTTGATCAGGATACGTTTTGCTGTCAAGTGCTTTCTGTGAACTTCTCTAAAACACAGGATGCTTTTTCAATTTAGTGTTTAATTCCTTCAGGAAAAGTTTTCTGTATTAGATCTTTCTTCTTTCTTTTTTTATTTTTTGGTCACCAATTACACATTACAATATCTTTGTCTTCCTACAATTACTCTCTCAAGAATTAATCTTTTTGATTCTTCACTTTGCTGTCATCTCAAGTCCTTTTTCTGTTATAGATTGTTTTTCGACTTTTTCTTTTTGCTCGAATTCATTTATTTGTTCTAAAATAGTGTCCTTCTGGTCATTTCCTTAACTGCCTTTTAAAAATCTCATTCCTCTATTTGATCAGCTCACATGAGCTCTCATTTAATTGAATTCGTGTTCTTTTGAAGTTCTCTGAGAACACAATACCCCTACAGGAGCTTTGTTTCTTAGACCAGCTTTCTCTCCCAGCTGGTTGCGACTCTTCCCCACTGCACTCCCTTTGCTGGCGGCGTATTTACATAGCTGCCAGGTGGCTTTATGTAAATTTGCTCATGTTTAAGGTGGGCAACCCCGACCTGACCCTTCATTTGCTTTGAAGTGGCGTTGGCCTGTTCTCCCTGGCACGTTTGCCGTCTTACGTGACGACTACTTCTCTTCGTCTGTGCTCTGTATACTTCCTGTCATGGATGATGTGACACATACTTAATCAGCAGCATGACACACTCACCGAGCAGGCAGAACAGAGGTGGGCGGCGGCTCTGGGGCAGGGCTTCGAAGGTTCCCTGTGGGGCCATGTTAGTCCTTTAGTTGCTGGATTGTGGAGTGGTCTGAAGTTAGGGGAGGTTGTGACAGAGGCTGGCGGGGTGGGGGGTGGGTGGGGGTGGACCAGAGCAGCATTAGACCCTTCAGATACTGGTTATTTACCTTCTAGTCCAGAAGTATTTCGACAGTTTAATAACTAACACCAGCCGAACCTGAGCCGGGCTTGTCTGCGTCTGCACGGGGAGGCGAAGGGGCTGTGCATACAGGCTTTTATCAGAGGAGCTGGACCTTGCTCTTTTCTGACATGTGCATTAAGTACTGCACCGGGTTGAATTCCAAACGGAGAGGAGACGTATCTACCATATCGTGGGGCGGGGAAGATCCTTGGCACGTGGGTGTTTCTCTTAATTCGTGGATGAGAAGTTTGTTCCGGTCCCTCGTGGCACCCATCCCTCCCCAGCTAAGCCCCCTCGCCTAAGGCACGCAGAGGAAGACGAAGGCTGCCCATCCTGGCCAACTGCTGAATCAGCTGAATCAGCACTACAAAACCTGAGACGTTGATGCGAATTCTGGATTTTGCACACCCCCTCCCTCCCTCCACACACACACACAGTGGGTCAGGATTCAGACAGAGCTCTTCTCATTCTCACCAGAAAATCTGCGCTTTTCTGGTCTTTTCTTCGGCAGTTGTCTTTTGAGGCTTAAAGCTCAAGGTTGGGCTCCTTCCCATGCTTCGCTGCTGGCGAACTTAAGTGGTTTTTACTTTTCGAAGTTTTACTTACTTTGGTAGTTCATTTGTTGGGCTTTAGGGGGTGAAGCTTCTGTGATCTGTCCTTATTTATTCTAAGAAACCATACAAATATCTTTAAGAGAAGCACTTGATAAAATACTTTAAAAATAAGTTTATTATAACTAATGAATATAAAATCTGACAGATGTTTTCAAACATTTTTGCAAAAAAAGTAAAACCCTCCCTTGTTCCCCCTCCCCACAAGATACAGAGTAAGAACTTGGACAGAGTTGTACACGAAACCTACACGTAAAATCCTCATTCATTGGCTGGTCCTAAAAGGCTCCAACACATTATACTCGAAGTCAAGGTCCATTATGATGAAGAAATCAACAAAACACTCGATACTTGCTTTCTATTGTCATTATGATGCTCAATCAAAATGCCGAAGGACAAGAACAGGTAACATAAGACTGAGCGTGACAGATATTCAAAGTACATGGATCTATGAAACCACATTCAAGATAAGAATGCTGGGCGTAGAACTAAACATCGACATAAAAAACCAATCCAGGGAAATCAATGTACGCTGTCGCCTTTGGCATCTGGTCTAATGTGTTTCTTCTTTAGAGAGACATCGCTTTGTCCAATCTATTAACCAGATTACATTGGCTTTAACACACGTCTCGTACGACACGGATTGTCCACAGCCAATTTCACATGAGGTAGTCGGGTTGTTTACTGACATTCTAGTGAAACTATCGTGACACAGGGGACTCATACATCAAATGTGCCATGAGACTGGCTCATGAGCCTTCCAGAAATGACTTGTAGATAACCCTTCTTGTCATCACTGACTCCATGCACACCTATAGAGAGACACAAGAACAGGAGTCTCTGCCAACGAGATCGGCTTTGCATGGGGTGCCAACCACTCCAGGGCGGTTTCTGTTTATAAAGTACAGGGAGGAAACACTGACCACACTTTATAATATGTAAGAGAAAGGATGATGCTTAAAACGAGCAGAATCTCTTCCTTGCGTACTCACATAGCTTAGCTGAAAACATTTGTTCACTCTGAAAGACAGGCGATTACAAAGGTAACGAAAGAATTTTGGAAACTTTTGCGTTACATAGTGGTATGTATTTTCCTTTTTAATGAAAGGCTATATAAAGACAGAGGAGGAGAAAGATCAATGCATGCGTCAACTGTACCGTCGATAATCGCTTAATCGTGGCCTGGAGTGCCTTAATGCAGCAGTGCAAGAAGAAATCATGCAGACGGCCCCTGTACACAGGACTACTGGCTGCGACAGGGTGGGAAGTGGGAATGCTTTCGGAGACGGGCTGGCAGACAGTGTGTTCACGGGACCGTTGAGAGGACCCCTAACAGCTTACAATAGATGAGCAACCTTAAAATGCCATGAGACAGCTAGTGAATATTTTATGCCATTATTATGAAACCCCTGAGGAAGCAACTGCGGATTACAAAGGGACGCCGGGAAGAACGCAGTTCTCACACACGTCATGGGAGCGCGGGGTCACCGCACGCCACCGGCCCGCACGCGCACTGACCAGGTCAGGGCGGCCCCGGCCGGGCCCTCGCCGACCAGACACCGCGGCTCCGCTGACTGAACGACAGCTGAACGTACACTCATTTCACTTAAAATTCTAAATCTAAAAATGTAAAAGAGGGTTGGTAGTTCACCTTAAAAAAACGAAACACGAGGGTGGGGAAGCTGAAGAGTTGTAGAACCTACGACTAAAATCAGAAGCGGCCGATTTTAATCAGTGATTCGGAAACGCACCATTATGTAACCGGCTTCTTGCAGGACGTGGCAGATTAGTAAGAAAAAAAATAATCCATAAAAATAAGTTTCCTTCAGAGAGTTTCCGAAATGTCTCACATCCTTTTATACTGCTCAGGACCCTCTGACGCTCTCTGCTGCCTTAAGCGTTTCCTCATGTATGATTTTCACGATCGGATTAAGTTTCCTTAATAAGATACCTCCTACGTCAGCTCCTTTACTTATTTCAAATTGAATAAAGAAAAGTGCTGGTCCCAATCACATACTTTTTTTTTTTCTTTTAAATTAAAAGCACTTTTCTGAAAATATAAAGGTGAAAGCATTAACTTTTTGGATATATACAAAAATGCAATTAATAATCGAAAACGAGAAGACTGCAAACCTTTCCAGCAGCACCCACCCGACATCAGATGCGACCCGTCATGGCGACCACCTGCTTTACAGCTACAAGTGGAGAGAGGGGTCGGGAAGCTCTTGCGGTCTGGGAGGGGAACCGAACCCCCTAACCCTGGGTTAGGTCTGTGCCAGGAGGTACTGCTGAACGGGGCAGAACCGCTAAAGGGGGGGGGTGTGGTCGGTGTTCTGATGGGGGCACTGGACAGGAGAGACGCAGCAAGGCTGAGCTAGGAGTTCAGAGAGCCCTCGCGACATACGGCAGGTGGGGAATCTTTCTGTTCAGAACGGCAGGCAAATGATGACGACGAGGCGCCTCCAGCCACCGCCCCACGCCGAATGAGCACCGCCTTTCAAAGTCGATCCCTGGGGCACCGCCACGCGCGCCATGCCAAGTCCCACTTCTAGAACCCCCTGCGGGGCTGGCGAGAAAACCACAGCCACAAGCTGGTTTCGCCCCAGAAAGGTGTCTCTCCAACTTCACAGCTTCACCACGATTAGCTATCGGAAGTCAAATTTGCTTTGGAAGGACAGAAAAATTGCCATCATTGAGAGGATTCTGTTCGGTTAGACAAACACACATCGATCCCTCTCGAGTGGGAAGCCCGGCTTCGGCGGTGGGATATGAAAATGGTGGGTACGGAGGGCCTGGGAGGGGTCTCCGATGTTACTTACTAGCTTCTCCTGATACCTGGAAGACACATTACCTTTTTCCTCAGGATCTAACGGTGACTCTTGCAAAGGGACCCTAAACACGCCCGAGCGATGAGAGCAAGTCCCCGGCTGGGCCGGCGAACACGCCGGCGTCGTCTTACCTCCTCTCACTGTCCGGGTGAACGAAAGCGTCGATCCCCCGAGGTCCTGGAGGTTCGTGGGGAGGGAAAGCCTGCACGATCTTTGCTCTCTGTTCTCTTCTTGGACAGTAAATGCAAATCAGCGCAAATCAGGACTTTAATTACAATGGAGAAGCAGACACTGTAGGTTCAGGAGGAAGCTCTGCCTGTGCCAAGCTTCAGGTCAAGGTCAACCGATCGTCTGGCATTAGGTTCAACGTCTAGGTATTCTTATTGAAGGACTCTCTGAATCTGACACGTCACAGGCAAACTTAACATGCTCCAGTGAGGAAAGTACCTATCAAAAAACATCGGACTCATCCTACAGGGTAACGTCTGGGAAAAGGGTGAGCAGAAAATGCAACTCATTCGCCATTCCAGCTGTTCTGCCCCGGGTTCCCAGAGAGCCCAGCATACTTATGTGTTACAGCGTTCTTCCCCGGGAGTCGAGCGCTGCACACCACGGCGGCGCCTGTGTACGCGCCAAGGGGCCATGCCGAGCAGTGTGCTTTTTGCATGTGCTCAGAGCATCAGGGACAAATCTGCGGTATCCTCGGCGTGCCCCCCCACCCGCCCCAAGAGACCACACGAGTTCGTCTGAGGTGACAGGGAACACCAGCAGCCCCTCGGGACGGTCAAGCTTCACTGCGCTTACCACCTCTGGGAGCGCCCCTCCCAAGGGCGCAGCGCCTAAAAGTGTCGTCATTCGAGGTGAGAGTAGATTGGCTGTTTTTTCTTTTTCCCTTTTAGGAGGCTGCGTAAGGGCAGGAATTCTAAATTATCCCCTAGTTCCACCCTCATAGTCACACCAGCTAGAGGGAGAACCATGCTGGCCACTTGTGGGGACGGGGGGAGGGGGGGGGAAGGACCACACACCCGTCTTGGCAGCTGCCAACAGGAAGTGCTCGAATACAAAAGAATCAGCATCATTTTAGCACCCGGCCTTAAACATTTGATGCTGCTTTTCTAAGTTGAAGCCTTTTCCAGACATCCTCATGTGAGCAGAGGAAATGCATCCTAAATGTGAGCTAAATAAATGCTCATTGGTTCAAAGACAGCCAAAGACGAAATCATTAATCCTCCCTCCATAACCTCTCTGCCTAAGGGGGTGGGGGGATCTCTTTGCCCTAGGAACAGCGTCACCTGGCGCTGCCCAGGCTGCATTCACCTGTGCCCCTCAAAGGGATGCACCCTCGCCCCTGGGAAACTACCTCACACTGGAACTTCTCTTCCAGCTACTATCAACGGGTGGCCTCTAATGGGCTTCTCTCTCACACACACTCTTGGCAGCTTGGTCTACTGAGAGATGGGGACCAGCCACAGTCTGAGGGTCACTCTTTTCAAAAGAATGCCCACACCAGGCATTTTTAGGAAAGAATGAATGCCACCAGTGAACTCTGACACAGTTCCACAGCTTCTGAAGTCGATGAGCAGCTGCATTCAGCTCACTCTGCACGATGGTGGACGGACCGAGACCAACGGGAGTGCGTGCTCAGCACCGCGGCCCCCGGACGCGCCACCAGGGCCTGCGGCAGGCGCCGCCACTGTCAGAAAGCTGCTGAGTGACCTCGGTCCACTCCTCACTCACTCTCCCTTTAACTATGTTACTTCAACAATAAACGGTCTCTTCCTCTTTGAAAAAAGGACACATCGTTTAATTCATGGAGAAGACTGGGAATTCTGTAAACTAGAATTTAACCTCATGGCTCTTCGACCATGTGTGCACAAGAATCACTTGCAAAGTCTATTCGAACGCAGAGTCCTGAGTCCTAGCCCCGGGTTCCAGGGCCGCGGGGCAGGGAGAGGCCTGGGGGTCTGCTTTCTGCGGAAGTACTCCATGTGACCGTGATGCAGAGGTGGTCCAGGTCACTGAGGAATCACCTGCTTCCTCCACTCAGACGCTGTGTGACTGCGAGCAACTCCCTCAGCCTCTAAGCCTCACGTCTGAAACTGGGCGGTCATCCCTGAATGTCGGCTTCGGCATGACACCCGAACGAGAACGTGCACGGGAGAGCGTGCTGGCACAGGTGGGCACTACGACGGGGTCATTGCGGGGGACCTGCCCCACCTCTCCCACACTGTCCCCGATGCGGGGGTGAGTTCACACCGCCATCCCCTTTGGAGCCATGGTCTGCCCGCCTGTAAACACTGATGGCACTTCGTGTTTAGGCCACCTACCTCCCACACTGACGCGGTCAAGCCAATGCCCTGAGCACCTTGACGACAGGGGCTCCTACTGGCCACAGTCACGGAGGGGAGGATTCTCTGGAGAATGTCTGGGGACAGAAGACTCTGTATTTCAACAGCTTTAACAACGGGGCACGGCTCCCTCCAAATTTTTAGTCTAAGTTGATTAAAACCCTGGCTATGAGTTACAGTCCTTGATTCAGAATTTGTTCATTTTCAGCTTGGGTTTGGGTGGCCCATTAAAACTCAAAAAGTTCAAAACAAAACACAGTACCAACCAACCGTCAAATCTGCTCTTGTCACTTGCCGTTCAAGTCTATGTAACAGCTATGATTTGGTTTCCAGGAGGCCCTTTGAACTGAAATATATAGCACCTTGAGTTTTAAACACACAGAACACATATGCATTTAAAAAAATTATATATAAAAGCTCTAGGCTTCGCCTCCGCCGCCCCGCGCCCCCGAGGGGCTGGGGAGGGCGAAGCTGCTGGAAAGTAAGCAGAGCAACAAAACAGGTCGGCAAACTCCACTCCCCGGAGCCAGGCGGCGGCGCTGCCCCGGGCCGTCACACCACCTCGTCCGACTCCAGTCCGTGGACCTCGTACAAGGTGTCCAGGATGGCCAGCTGCTTCTCCATGGCAGGGAGGTACCGGCTGAGGTCCCTCTGCATGCCGACACTGAAAGCTGCTTTCTGGTGGTCTCCTTCCTTTATGGTTAACGCCGCCACAAAATCTTCATAGGACGGAGCTGCCCTCAGAGCTAACTGCAAAAGAATTGCCGGTGAGAGTCTGCGTCACGTCCCGACCTCTTCCACACTTCACTCGTGTTCACGAGGGCTGCGTGCACACGCACGCGCGCGCGCACACACACACACACACAGCTGAGGAGAGCAAGAATAAAAAAACAGGAATATACCCTTCCAATTTGTGGGCTCAAAAAAATTTTTACAAGCACCAAATAAAATAATTTTATGGCTAGAAGCAGCAAGTATGTACTTATAATGTCATCGAGTCAGGAAATACTAAGAGAAAAAGCATGTGAGAAAAGCTCCCTTCTCGTTCACGGTGTGATGCAGACTATGCCCCTTGACCCCTCGGAATCTTCCAGAATGCGCGTGGCTACCGCAGCCTGGCCCGCGTGGCCAGCCTCCCATGGCTCTCCCTCCTATCTGTGCCTCATCTTTATACGTACGTTCCTTTGCACATCTCCTATTTCCTCCCACACGGGTAATATTTCCTTTGCACTCCTGATTGAACATTTTCTAAAAAAGAAGGGAACTAACATTTGTTGTGCGCCGACATTTTAATAGTGCATTTTATCCCAGCTGATCTTCATGAGAACCCCGTACGGTTTATACCCCAGTTCACAGATGATCGTCTCTGTGTTTTCGGGCACCACATCACACCGTTCCACTCCCGAGACAGGCGATGTCCTGGGCTCCTCATAGCCGCCTCCCCTCTGCAGGCCCACATCCCCTAAGCTTGCTAACTTCGGCTGTCTGGCATGCACTGGGCTGGCTCTGCTGAGATCTCTGGAGACTTTCCGGAAGCCTGAATTATCACTCTACAGCTGCTTTCCTGAGCTCCCTTATACTCAGAATTTGAAGATCTTTGAGAATCAATGCCCCCTCCCCGCCCCTTTTTGCAGCTGGAGAGTAACTGGCAGTTAACATGCACAGGCTTGTGTGAAGACTGCGACCTGAACTCCAAACCTTTCACGGACCACAAAGTGTTAATCTCCTAGAACCTCAGTTTCCTCACCTGTAGAAGAGAACTGATACCACTCTCCTTATTTGAAGGGTTAATGGGATATAGATGATGTTTTTAACCCACAGCCTGGCACAAAATAATACTCAAACAATGGTAGGAGCACACGGGGGAGAGCCAAGAATGAAGAGAAGGCAATTATTCAAAATTAACATGTGAGAAAATCTCCCCAAACTGAAAGGGACGAGTCTCCAGATTTAAATACCCACCCAAGTGCCTAGCATCATGAATGATCAAAACCAAAAGGGGAAAAGGAAAAGATCCTAAGAGTATCCATAAGAGGATGAGGAAGAGTTTATGTCAAATGGAACAGAAATTAGAATGACATTAAATTTTATAATAGTAACAGAAGAAGCTGGAGGCAATAGAGGTATGCTTTCAAAAT
Source organism: Rousettus aegyptiacus (assembly GCF_014176215.1). Classification (NCBI taxonomy): domain Eukaryota; kingdom Metazoa; phylum Chordata; class Mammalia; order Chiroptera; family Pteropodidae; genus Rousettus; species Rousettus aegyptiacus. The sequence goes on along the minus strand of NW_023416288.1, from coordinate 37,210,199 downwards.
TCTGAGAGAAAATCATTATTAACCTAGAACTTTATACCAGCCAAAGCATCACTCTAGAAAAAAAGAGCAGAATGAAGACGTTTTTAGGTACGAGGGCACTCAGCGATGGATTAGATCAAGAGACAGGAAGTTACAGGACCTAGGAAATAAAATTAGAGTGAGGTAGGGATTTAATATAGGAAAACTGGTGAAGAACAGTCCTAGGTCAATAGCATGCAACAGGCCTGAACAACTAATTCAGGTTGTAATAAGAGTTTAGACAGTTCTGAAGGGGGAGTCTCCAAGAAAAAAATCTGATATACTTGTGAATTGAGAGTGATGGTGATTTGAAGGATCTGATGGTGCAGGAAAAAAAATACAAAACATGTAAGAACCAAAAAAAAAACAAAAAACAAAAAAACCCCACAGAATTTTGGCTCATCTTGTCATGTTAACTCGTGACATCATTACTTTGGGAGGTGAGTCTGTGATAGCAAGGTCTTAGAGAGGTCAATTCTAATCTGTGATGGATAAGGCCACAGAGAACCACAGACATTCTTAGAATTATGGAGGAATTGGAAGAAACAGCCAGTATTGGAAAGTGGCTTCTTTGGAGTGAGTCTGGGAAGTGGGGAGCAGAAGGCAGGGACTGCAGGCTTTTGTTATAACCTCTCTGGACTTTTTGGTATAAAACCAAAGCGAACATTATACACATATTTTTAAGTAATAATTTTTTTTTTTTTTTTACGTTTTATCAGAGTGAGGTCCAAAGAGTTTCTCGAAGGTTCATCACAGAAGGCTGTGCTACAGCCAAGTCTATTTGGGAAACGACAGAACTCGACTGAAGAGGGAACCCAAAGGTCACGTGGCCATGCGAGAGGCAGGGCCTGGACTGGCCATTGGTTTCCTAAGTCATAACTTTTCAAAGATATAAGTTCACTATTTGGCTGGAGAATGAGTTAAATTACTTCAGTGTAAAGATATTTTCCTGAGCAACCGTGATCAGTTAAACGAATCTGCCCCTGCTAACTAATTAGCCTACTGGGAAACTCAATAAAGAACAACAGTGCACAGGCCAAAAGGGCAGGTCTGGCACCTCTGCTGATGAGGCTGTTGCCAAACGCTTGACAAAATCTATTTCCTTTAAAGCCAGTAACTTTAAAAACTACTGGCAATAATGTCAAGAGCCTTCCAAATGTTCTTACTCTATAACTTACTCTATAACTTGTATCTCGGTTTCTTTGCCTGTAAGTAGGGAAAATAAGGGAACTTAACCTCAGAGTGAGGAAATTAATAACTTCACATGTGTAAAACACTTAAAGCAATGTTTAGTGCAAAGTAAGTGCTCAAAATTCTAAATTGTGGTTGTAGTTATTGGTATGAGACATGGCAATTCTACTTCTAGGAACCTATTTTTAGGAAATAAGAGTTTTAGTAAAAAATGCGTATGAACAGATACTGTTTTATTTGTAATAATGAACTTTGAACCAGCTTAAATTTCCAACACAGAGAATTGGACGAATAAACTATGGTACCTCCGTACTAGAAAAATATTATGCGGCCACTAAAAAATCATGATTTTCAAAGACTCTTACGGTATTTAAAAATGGTCATGAGAGAATCTATTAAGTGTGCGTGTGGGGGGAAGATACAAAATCACACTACGAGCTAAATGTCAAAAAATTTATATGCACGTATAGAGCAAGTATACAAAATACAGATAACTAAACACATACAATATAAACATGTAGATTATGTATAAACACGTGTTAAGTAGACATATAGGTAAATATGTAAAGTTAAATAGGACAACATTTAAAAGAACACGTAACGGGATATAAAAATAAAAGTTGAGAAGGTAAAATACAAAAATATTAAAAATGGTTATTATGGAGTGATGAGAACATGGACACTTTAAATTTTTCCCCCTTTCTAGTCTTCCAAAATTTCTACGATGTTTTACGATATGTTTAAATTACTATATATTGGGGGGAAATCCTTCTAGTTATAAAGTCCTTTGAAAGACTCATGCCTCTGATAAATTTTCTGCTATGGCTGCATTCTTATTGTCAATATCTTTTGAATTATTAATATTTCAGGATAAGACTCTGCCTTCCAGACTAGAAAACAAAAAACCATTCACATTCCTCATATGATGCGCAACTAGCTCAGTGTTCCTACGCTTCGCCATCTCCCCGAGGAAGCGCGGGTGTCAGACACCCGCAGGCAATCGCAGCGTTCGCTCAGGGGGGCCAGGGGGCGCAGCGGCGTGCACTGACTGATTGTTCACTGGCAGCTTCCCAATCACTCCATCTTCACTGCAGAGAGCTGCACTGTGGGTGATGAGTCCCGGCCTGTGGAGACAGCGATCTGGGTGTAGCCCTGGGCTCTGCCATCGCCTCACTCTGGCACTCGGGCACTGGCATGAAGAGTTCTGAGTTTATAAAGTAGTGGGAGTTAATCCCGAGGATTACCCAAGATCGTGAATGTGGAAGCACCTGTCCAGCAGCCACACGGCAGCTCTTGTTCTGGCTGTTAAACATGCACTGCAGGTACGTGTGGGCAGTCCATAGCTGCAACTGGTCTGGCTTCTAGTCCGGCAGACAGTAGGACATGGAGCTAGTCATGCCCACGCTTTCAAAAAAGATTTCATTTTCCCTAAATTTGATTTCTTCCACTGTAAATTCTTCCCACTTTCTTTACCTGCCTCCTAAAAAATCATGACCTAAACAGTTCTTACCTTGGCAGATGATGCCTCGTGTCCTTTAAATCAGTAAAAAAAACCCCATCATCTGCTTGGCTATTTTTATCCCTTGACCCTCCAAAGAATTCCGACGTTTCCTGGTGCACCACTACACGAGACTCGGCCTAGACATGGCTGCAACTGAGGCCGCCCTCTCCCCGGATGGCAGAATCGCAGAGCGCCTATCACTCCTGACATAAAGGGGCCGCTTACTCCTGCTACATGATTTGTCCAGGGGCCTGCGACCCCCAGGCGCGTGTTCTTCCTAAGCCAACCTGCTGGGGAGGAGGCGGTGGGTATCGGGAGTCAAGTATATGAATACGCGCACCTCCACAATGAAAATAACCGGAGAAGAAGAGAATTCTAGCCCTCGCCGCTGGCACACAATTCAATCAATTAATAGTCCAGGATGAAATTCAAGTCAGGAAAAATAAATCAAAATCTGGGAATGCACGAAATGGAAGGCAACAGGCAGCAGGGGGAGCCACGAGCTCGAGGGCTCCCCTGGGCTCTCCTCGGCAGCCCGGGCAGCCTCCTGCCCGAAGCGATCGACACTCTTCACCACCTCGTCCGGAAAGGCCAGCGCTTCCGAGGTGCCTCTCCCCACGAGCACTGCAGCCGGGCAGGGGACAGCGCCCCCTTCGCCAGCCTCTTCTGCTCGAGACACTTTTCAAAATTCAGTTTTCCATTAGAGTTGACATTAGGGATTATATTAACTTCAGGTGTTTTCGTTGCCAACATTTCCGCACAACAAACACCCACGGACTTAAATTAACAGGCAACATTTTTGTTCTTATTTTCGAAAACAGAGCAAAGGGAAACACCGCACAGAACCACCCGGTGACTCGGGCCGAAGGACCACTTACCGCGAAAACCCCTCGAACCACCCAGCCGTGGTGCTGCCGTAACGTCTTTCCGTACGCGTTATCTTGAAGAGAAGAAACGCTCCGTAAGGAACAACGCCATCAGAGTTGGATGTGCCGCTAGCATCGCGTCCTTTCTAATGTATGCAGGGGCCTGTTCCCACTGGTATTAGGGACTTATGGAAAAAGTCTAATGGCAAGACTATGTATCCGAAAAGTCTTGAGCAGGGAAAAACCCTACACAGATTTTTTTTTAAAAAAAGAAAAATAGGTATTCCCACATTTACCTTCTATCAACATATCTCAACTCCGGCTTAATATCATGGGGGGAAAGGTTTAATACATTTAACAGTAAAAATACAACAATGCAGTTTCTTGAAATGCGGTGTGACTCTCAGCCAGTCCCTTAGCTGCCCTCTCTACCTACCTGTTTCTCTCTCCGTAAAAGGATCTCTAAAGATTCTTTTTCATTCTAACATTCAATTCTGGAACATCGAATGTTTGTCCTAAGTGTCCCTAAGATCCTGGATATACAGCATTAAATCTAGAAACCATTACAACTATCATGGAAAGAATGGCTTAAAGTTACTAAGCTGGTTATAAAGTCATTGGTCAGGCCTATTAATAAGTCATTTGTATTCTAGACTTTAAAGGTAAAAACATTATTTTTGTCCCAATGTGTTTTAAAGTGAGATTTAAAAACCGGTATATGATTTTAATTACAAAAAATTAATCTCAAGAACAAAGTGACTGCACTTTATGCAAGGGAGGTGTTCCCGAAGGCTTTAAATAATTCAATATGTGTAAAATTCAAAATCGATTTTTCCGTAGGAGTAAATGCATCTTCGGGAGGCACGGATCTGTATCATTGTAGTGCATTTTTATTTCAATGCTCCATTTTATTTCCTAAGCATGATCCTCAGCAGTTTACAATGCTTACTCCTAAATTAAAACACAGAGTATCATGGGGCTTGTTTGACCTTCTTCATCTTGTTTTAGTCTCATCTAAATTCTGTTCCAAACTTACGTGTTTTCATGTGCTGGTTTCAGCACTAGTACAAGTACCACCATCATTCAATCAATGCTTAGGTGACATTTTAATAGGATGTAAAGAGATTTTACATTGTAACAGGAGTGGGGAGCAGTTCGCTGGGGCTGAAGATCCCTGGGACTGTGGCTGAATTTTGAGGGCCTTTATATGTCATGTAAAAGGTTCTGAACTTCCCACCTGAGGCACGGTGGCAGTTTTACAAAAAAATATACTATGTACTTAAAAAACAAATGTATTTTATGAGGAATGCATGCACATTGTTTAGAATAAGGGAAACATAAAAAGGAGGAAAGCAGCCTACGATCGCGCACTCCAGCGCTCAGGCACTCCGGGGGGATGGCCTCTTCCTCTTGCTTTTTTATACAGACTGCTTATTTTTTCTACTAACAATCATGGTCAATCTGATCTGGAACTGTGGCAGGGAAGAAACCAGGGAGACCCGCACATCTCTGTAGTCTCAGCATCTGAGGCCATCCCTGTGCCTGAGCCTTCAGCTCCAAAGCCACCCGGCCGGACTAACTACCTGTATGTGAGGGCTCTGGATCCAGTGCTGTGGCGACCTCAGAGACTTTACACCTTCCCTACACTTTGCCATTTCGGTCAACCATTCAAAAAAGCCCCGAAACCTTTCGCCACACCCCTTTCAAGGGACAGCAAGAAAACAAGGGTGCTGAGTCCGAATTAACGTGGGCGGCCTGGTCTGAGCAAGACGGAGTGCTTGTTCTGCAGCAGGTTGCATACCCCCACCTGCCCTTCCAGACGAGGCACCTCCTCCTCACTGTCTGCACTTTGCGAGGGACGAGTCTCCCCGGGCAACTGTGAGCCAGGTGGCCAAACGGGAAGAGAGCGGGTCAGAGAACCTGGGGGCATCCTGACTCAGGCCCCAGAAGGCTACCACTTCAATTTAAAACCAACAAATGAAATAAAACTCATTAAAAAAAAAAAAAAAAAAAGACTGGCCCAAAGTCCTTAGTTGACTTCTAGGGCTGCAAATATCTGCCACGTGAGGCTGCATTAAAATAAGATGAAGTCTAAGCCTGACCTATTTTGGTTACCTAGAGATTAGATAATGAAATACATTAATCTTTACTGTAATACCCATTCATTACCATAATGAATGTTCTATAATCTGGAAGTATTTTTGGCTTCTGAAAGACAGAAATGATACCCTTCTCCCAGTTCTTTGAGATGTGTCAGTTCCTCGGAGACTGAGTCAAAGTTTCTGAGCAGGAAGCCTTTGACAATCACCTCGCCCGGTTCTCTTCCTTTACAAACAAACAAGAACAAAAGACAAGAAAACAAAACAAAACAGAAGATCCAGAGAAGTAGTGACCTGCCCACGGTCACAAAGCTAAAAGCAATGAGAACTTGGGGCATTCTTGTTACACAAACCATTCTGCCAGAAAATGAATGTTTATTCTTTGGGAAACAAAATAACGAAAATGAAAAGATGTACCCTTTTCAGGCAGTTCCTGGGGGGGGGAGGGGGAAAGAATTCATTCTGTCATTCTGTTTATGGGAAAAATACAGATATGATTTCTTTACAGGTAACTGAGAAACTTGCTATGAGGTGCTTAGAGATTGTGCCTACACTGGTGGCAGTATCGGAGGGAGAATAAACTTTTCCATTACTGTTAGTGGATGACTATTCTGTCCAGGAACTGAACACCCGAGAAAGTGTTCCTCTATTGTAAATCTATAACTGGTAAGAATTTGTAAAGTTACTTTGGGTTGCAGAGAGGATAAAGGAGAAATGCAAATCTAAGTTTTAAGACAAAGCTTAGGAAGTAGACAAGCAAAGCCAGGGAAAGTAGAGTCAGCCTTTCACTAGCTCAGGAATCAAGTGTCTCAGTTCTGCAGATGAGCTGAACGAGGCAGCCCTTAGGCCAGGACTGAGAGCCAGGAGAGGTCTGAGAGCGAATAAAGAGCGAAGAAATATGAAAAAGACAGAGAGGAAGAGTGTGTATAATGTGACACCATGTAAATGAGTTTAAAACATGCAAAACAAACTAGATACTGTTTATGGACATACACATACATGTACGTATTATATAATGATAAAGAGCAAATTCAGGATGAGGATCCTCTCTGGACAATGAGAGAAGTCATGGGGACAAGGGGTGGCATGTGGGCACGGCACTAAACTATTTCACATATTAGGCTAAGTGGTGATACTTGTTAAATGCCTGAAATATTTATAATAAAAAACCGAGCTACCAGGAAAGTACCCTCTGAATTCGTGATAGTGACTAGACTTTAGGCAAAATGTAACGTCTAGAGAAAAGCCAACCCAACGCCTAGTGGACGGAGGCGGAATAAGAACCGAGGCGTCCTTCGCCGTCGGGGTCTACCGAGGCAGGAGCGTGCCGCGCCGGAAGCCCGTTCTGCCATCGGAGGCTCCTGCCCTGGGGGCTGCTGACGAGAGAGACTTGATCTGTGTGCTACAGTAGTTTCGGAATAATCATTCGCATTATGATTTGGCACTAAATATCTGATTATGGGTTTGGACTTTTTCTCTCACATAGCTCTCCTTGTCTTGAAAGCCTTTTAAGGTAAACAACGAAACTGAGCATCCTTTTAAAATTTGTCCTATTCTGTGCTAGAGATCTCGGTGCGGTTAACATTTACTTGACATTTGTGGAATCATTTTGAGGTGAGGGATGCCTGACATGCTAACTGGCACTGGAGGAAGAGTCCAGAACGTGTAATGTTTAGTCCAACGGCGCATGAAAGGCCAAAGCAACTTTTCTTCCTGCCGCTTACAAGGATGCTCTCCAACAGCTCATTCTGTTGTGGCATCTGTGTGTGAATGGAGGGACCTGGCCATAGGTGGGTCATTAAGAGTATCTGCCTCGTGGATTCAACTCTTTTCTTAGGATGACCTCTAGGGAACGCCATAGGACAGGGGTTCAGAGCAGCTCTTGGCATGAGCCCAACCAAAATATTCCACTCTAATCATCATTATGGGGAATCTAAGTGGTGGCTCAAATGCAAAAGTGGGCGTCTAAAGCCCCAGGTCTCCTTCTGGATGCTACGGGCTCCTCCTTCGTCACACGGCTACAGCAACACAGTGGCTCTACGTGTGTTTTCCAGAGCGTTAACAGATGCCAAGGCTTCCAATATGTCATTTAGGACTTTCATGCATCATCTTCCATTTTCAAGGACACTTACAATTATACAAGTTTTATGAACATTTGCCTCAAGACCTTTCTTAAGCAGTGTTTTCAAACTTGGGAGCGCCAGTCAAGGTTTATTCTTAATTTATCCGTCTTGCTGTTCCTACGTTAGGAAGTTTTCAGTCATTGGAGAACTAGCTAATTATCATGAAAGGAAGGTAAAATTAAGTGAGGCTGAGGATAAGTGAGCTTCCTTGTCCTAACTCTTGATGAGTGGGTCTCTAACTTTAGCATCAATCAGAATCATTTGAATCACTTATTAACACATGGATTGCTGGGCTCTGCTAGACTTGAGTCAGCAGGTGTCAGGTGAGGCCTGGTAGTCTGCATAGCTAATAAGTTTCCAGGCGATAAAGATGCTGCGGTCCTTGGACCACTCTGATAACCAATGACCTAGATTTGAGACCCCACGGAAGGTACTTATCCTCTTTAAATCTGTTTACTTGCTGTAAAGGGGAGTATGTGGAAGAGTAAATAAAATGTTTATCAAGAACCTAGGGTCATACCTACACTGCATGCTCTGTAAGTGGTAGCTGTACTCAAATTCAGGTTTAAAATTTAAAACATGCAAGCTAATTTGCCTATATATGACACATAAATTGCATATATACCCCCCCCTTGTTTAGTTACATGCCCAAATTTTCTCATTTCAGACCAGATATCAGTTCTACTTATAAAGGTTGTGACTTCAGAATGAGAAAAGAGAAGCCTTTAAACCAAACAGAATAATGTGGGCTCTCTAAACAGCTGATGTGTAAAATAGTTCTCATATAACTACTTGTTTACACAGAGCTGCTGGTGTCTGTGGCTGGAGGGGAGGGCGAGCTGGTTAGGGGAATGTTCTCTCTCCACATTAAACATCGGCAGAAAAACACGGATCCCTAAAAGCAAGACAGGATTTAAGTCATGCAAAACTCTGAAATAATCCTGGATCTCAGGATGCAAATCTCAGATCTGCAGCTCCCTCCTTTCCTTTTCACTGAAAGAGAGTGCTGAAGGGGCAGAGAGGAAAGGAAAAGCTGAGAGGAGCTGTAATCACTTCGGGTTTGAAGGAGCACTTGCCCTTCAAGTCTCTCGCTTCTCAGAATCAGCATTTTCGTGTCCAGGCTCTAAATCCAGTAAAATGTAGAGGAGACAAAGGGGTCGCGTAGGGGTGGAGGCTGCGCAGATAGGGCGTATCCTCGCCTTCCTCTCCACCTCCAGGGGCAAAGCTTTCCTTTCCAGTTGCTAGCGTCTGGTAGGCAGTGGGTTCTAGGCCATCCTGGCTCCAGCAGAGGGGAAGCGAGATGAGCACCCCCCCCTCTTCCCCTCACAAAGCGGACAAAGCAATGGCATCGTGTGCTATGTCGAGGCCACCAGGCACCTAGGGCTGAATCCCCATCTTCTGCATTTCCTACAGGTGGAGAAGTCTCTTGGCCAGTGTGAAATCTCCACGTTAAGAAAATAGCCTGGAGAGAAATTTCTGGCTTGGCACATGAGTATTGTAAACTTTTCATTTCTGATTTGGGACAAATGAACCCCATTTTCCGGCAGGTTATCAACTTCGTATATCATGACAATAAAAATATGAATGACAACAGACGCTAACTTCTACTAGGTGCTCATCGGGTATCGCTTTTCTAATCTTTTCACATGCATGAAACTACTTAATCTTTACAACAACCTTGTTAGGGAAATCATATTCCCATTTTATAGATGAGGAAACTGAGACAAAGGTTAAGTAAATTGACTAAGGGCGCAAGGTTACTAGTAGCAGCATCCAGAAAATGCAGGATCTGGGTGTCTCCACAAGCCCTAAGTCCCGTCGGTACCGGTTAGGGGGCATGAACAGTTATGGAGGATGGACGTGCAGTACCGAAATCAGGACACCGAGGGGAGACCGTGACTGAGACTGCCCTGTAAATCCAGGGACACGTGAGAAGCCCACAAACGCAGGGAGCCCAGGGCGGGTGTGAAGCCCTTCTGTGGGAGAAGAGGGGGCCGTGGTGGCGGGGACCCTGATTCAAACCCTCTGTGGGCTTAGCAACTATTGTCATCTTTCATCTTTCAGAATTTTGGTCACTCGACCTGCAAAAATGGATTGATCTGAGGATTAAGTTGTCTAAATTCTTCACGAAGTGTTACCGAAATATCAGCTTCTATTGATTCATGGCATATCAGTGCGTTTCTGGACAGAAAGGCCTGGGAAAACTGTGTGGAGGCAGAAACCTCAGGACTCATGGTCCAGAGGGAGGACCATCAGGAGGAGGTGGAGGCACTGAGACCGGCAAACTGCTGCAGTGGGCGCTGGCTCCTCCTCCCCGACAGAAGCGCTCAATCCGTCCGTCTGTCCGTCCGTCCATCCATCTAATTTATTTATTTTTATGCCTACAGCACCTGGTATTCCTAAGTGGTCTCCCATCCAAGTACCAACCAGGCCTGAGCCTGCTTAGCGTCCGAGATCAGACAGGATCGGGCATGTTCGGGGTGGCGTGGCCGTGGACTCATTTCGCTATTTATGATCATGGCGACTTAGAGCTTGACCATGTGCTTCTGTACATCATAATAACACAGGACTTCAAGGTAATATGACATTTCATTCCCCATTCCCCCTGCCATGCCTCAAGGCCCATGCTGGAAGAATTTCCCATAAGCCAAGAGAGCAAGTTCAGCCACTTTGCTAGGAGCACTGTGAGGATGCTGACAAGTCTTTATTATTTTTCCAAACTGGGGTGATAGACGCATGGATCCATCCATCTACTCGCCTACCCACCCGACGTTTGTCAAACCTCTACACTGAGCCAGTCACTGCACTCAGATGCTGGAGACACAGGATGGTCTCCTGTGACCAAGGCCTCGATCACGGTTCCAGCTCCACTAACGTAGGGAGGAGGCAAGAGAATGAGAGTATCAATCAAGCTATATTCAGAGCGGGCAGAGTGCTGATCGGCCCTGCAGCCAGGCCGCAGAGCAAGAGGTTTCTGCTGGGATTGCTAACAGCCCATTTCCACACACCCTGAGGGGAAAACGAGAAAATCAGAGTCTGTAAGTGCCACCCTACACAAAATAATATTATTCATTCCCTGTGGCTGAAACTGTGGGGAACCTATGAATCCAAGGCTGGGAACCCCAGCAGGCCTTTCGCTCTACACATTCTTACCTTTCACACCACGTACTCGTATCCTTCCCCACGTATGTCCATACCAAAGGAAGACGGGTAAGCAAAGTCTTCACATTGTAACTCATAGGAGCTAAAGCGTAATACATAAACTGAATTCCTGGAACATGGGGCCCCTCTTAGTGTCTTTACTGTGTCTCTGTCACTGTCCTGCCTCGATTGCCTCTGTCCCTGTGAGTCTCCCAGGCTCACTCTGTGCCTCTGAGAGGAGACCACGCTGTTTGTGGGGTGTTACCCCTTCTCTAATAGCCTTTCCTTTTGACTCTAGCTGTGGTGTTTGAATTCTTGTTGACGCTCCGCCAAGGACCCTGTCTCTCCTCTCTCAGTGCAGGGCTTGAGTCCCCACTGGGGGGGTTCGCCCTGTCCTGCATCACTGCCACCGCAACGAGGGGACGCGAGGGCAGTGAGGGGCGACGAGCCGACGACCGACCCCCGATCGCACTCCACAGCAAATGCCCAGGGTCCCCCCGCCCTCTCCCTCTTACGGTCTCTGAACACTAACTTCTCTTTGGATATCGATTTTAGGGGACTGTATTGTATTTGAAGATTAACGTAGGAAGAACTGATTTCTTGGAAATATTGGGTTTTCCCATTAAGAGACAGCTCTCCACTTATTTAGCTGTTCTTTAAGATACACTGATTTTTAATAAGTACGATCTATATTACCAGGTCACTATAAGAAACACTCTTATTTATTTTCTATTTATTAATAATAATAATAAATAGAAAATAATAAAACATTATTATTAATAATAATAAATAGAAAATAAATCAAATCCTGAAAAGCAGAAACTCCCCCCACACCCTCGTCTCTTCTCCCAGGGGTCTCCATTCCACATCCTCTTCAACTTGACCAATCAAAACATAAAGGACACTCACTTAGGGCTGTCTGGATATCCTTTTCTCCATTTTTCACTTCTGTCAAAAATCCTTTCAAAAATTTGAGACCTCTAAAACAGAAAAGAGGAAGAAATGTCATTTTCGAAGTTCACGTACGTCGAATGGGTAGGCACGGACGGCAAACGCCGGCTTTTACTTTCTACAACGACATCTCGGGCACGGCAGGAAACAGGGCGCGTCCTGTGGCGGCCCCTCCAGGGTCCTCCCTGCCACTTCCCTTTCGCTCGCTCTGGCCCTTCGCACCTGACGCACCTCAAGGGTGGTTTTCCAAGTGTGGTCCCACGGCTTCGGCATCACCTGAGGGCCTGTTAGAAAGGCAAACTCTGTGCCCCACTCTGGACCTACTAAGTCAGAAACTCTGGATTTGGGGTGGAGCCACCCGTCCTCCACAGGCCCTCCAGGTTGGTTCTGACGCCACTGAAACGCGTGATCCACGGACGTAGAGAGAAACCAGTGACTTCGTCACGCTTTGTAAGCCCTGCCTTATGGACACTACTAACAATGTTGACCACCACCACGGGGCAGGAAAACAGCGGTGCTCCGTTCGTTAGACCTTCTAGAAAAGGCTGTGCGGGAGGGTTAGGTCCCTTACTCAGAAGCAGTCCCCTTTGCGTGACAGTGTTTTTGCTGGTGACATTCCCACTGAGCTGGACTTTGGCTGCCGCCTCCCGCCTCACCTCTTCAGCCACAGGAGAGCTTCTGTGGCCGAGTTCCTAACCTGGGCAACATCGGCCTCCACCTCGTGCAGCACTATCTTCTGGAGGGTGCTAAACTCCTCCCTGTTGGTTATATACTTCTGATTCACTTTCTGCAGGAAAAGCGGGGAAACAATCTCAGTTAAAAACGCTAAAGCTACCAAGCCGATCGGGACAGTACTGGGACTTTCAAGTTTGTCGAACCGGGCTCTAAGAAGTCAAAATAAATGAAGCCTCTATTACTTTCTTTCTTATTTTTCAAGGTAATGTGGTTTTTGTTTGTTTGTTTGTGAATTCTTATGAGGCTTAAGCTAGAATTAAATAGTCTTAGGATTTTAAAGGACTGTTTTTAAAGAATTTTGTTTTCTGCCTCAGAACCTTTATCATAGCTGGCCTACACCTTTTATCCTGCATGTTACTCTCAACAATCATTTGCTTCTAAATGAGATTTCCTCCAAATACAGTTTCCCCAGAGACGAGTTAGCATATACCTTAATATTTCCAACAAGGTCCATTTTAACAGGAGCAAATACCGTAGGGCCAAGTTTGTCTACGAGAAAAGATCAAAAACATCACTGAAAAAACAAACTTTTTTTTTGAGTGAAAAATATTTTTTTTCACGGTATCAATAAGTTTAGCAGTTTACTCCCCACCCCCCCCCGCCCAAAACTTTTACTTTTTGCTTTTAAATCATTGTCTAAACACCAGCTTCAAAGGCTTCTAGGACACGCTCATCGCTTTCTGCTACACTGCTCTGCGATGAGTAACTACACTGAAGTCCTAAGTGGCAGGTGAGAGTCTCTTGTAAGTTCAGATCGCACAGTGCGACCCTTAGGGCGGCGCTGCCCAACGCGGTGGCCACTACGTCTGTGGCCACTTTGCACCTGCGACGATGCGATCCTCAGCGGAAATGTACCGTAGGTGTAAAATACGTATCGGATTTCAAAGACTTAGTATATCGTGAAGAATGCGAACTATCTCATTAGTGATTCTTTTATATTGGTTATGTGCTGAGTTGTTTTAGATATACTGTCTTTGACATGCTCGTTTAGATCAAACACATTATAAAAATTCGTTTTATCTGTTTTGTTTTTACTATTTTAATGTGCCTCTAGAAAATGTAAAATTTTATGTGGTTCGAATATTTCCGTTGGACAAGAAATAAGAAAATAACATAATAGTGGTTAGCTAAAAAGCCGAAAGAAAACATAATGGAATTCTAAAAAGCACTATATGGATCTAAAAGAAAGGCAGGAACGAAGATAGGTAGCTAAGAAGCCAAAAGAGGAAACAAAATAGAATACTAAAAATTAATTAATTAATTCGCTAGAAGTCAAGAAAGGAGTAAAAAAGAACTGAAAAAAGACAAGACAAACAGAAAATAAATAGCAAGATGGTAGAAACAAATAGCAAGACAGTAGACTTAAATTCAAGCCAACAATGTAATTCACTACATTAACAAAGTACAGGGAAAAAAACACGATAATTTCAATAAATGTGGAGAACATTTAAAACTCCATTCATGATAATAAAAACTCAATGTACAAAAGTGAATGGTGTCCACATGCTATCAGCAAACAACTGGAAAATGAAATAGTTTTTATAGGATCAAAAAACATAAAATTCTAAAATTTATTCCTTAACCAAAGATGTGTGGGACCTTTACACTAAAAACACTAACAAACACTGTTGTGAAAATAACGAAGACCCTGGGAACTGGGCAGATACAGCATGCTCAGGGATCAGAGGACTCGCTGTTGTTGAAGGTGTCGATTTCTTCCTAATTGGCTTGCAGATTTAGTGTAATTTTAACCGAAATAACTACAGGCTTTTTAACAGAAATTGAAAAGCTGTAACTTATATACAGACATGCAGAGGACCTAGAGTTGCCAAAACAATCTTGAAAAAGAACAGAATTGGAAGAGTCACGGCGTCTGATTCCAAGGCTCGCTGTAACGGCGCAGGGAGTAGCCACGACACCTCGTCCTGGCGTCAGGGAAAACAACAGGGCCACTGAACGAGAGTCCGGACACTACAGACCCAGACTTACGAGGTCGATGAACGCTGCCGGAGCAAGGTGAAAGGGGAAACATGTTCTCCAACGGATGATTCCTGAACAACCAGATGCAACAAGAAAACACAAAAAGAATCCCAACCCCGACTTCACACCGCCTATGGAAACAAATTCCAAGAGGACGCGGAGGTGTAAACATAAAACCGAAACTCGGGGGGGGGGGGCGCAGGAGACAAATGCAGAATATCGTCATGACCGTGGGGGAGGGGGAAGATTCCTTAGGACGCTGAAAGCATTCGACTATGAGAAGAAAGAAAACTAATAAATGGGATTTCGTGAAAATTAAAAACTCTGCTCTTAAAAAGACATCATTAATAAACGGGCACACATAGTCCGGGGGAAAATACAAAGCATATGTCTATAATGGGATGTGACTCAGAATTTCTTTTTACTCAAAATTAACTTTTAAAAAGCAGATTAAAGATCTGAACAGATTTCACAATGGAAGAGATAGCGAAGGCCAATAACTATGAAAAGGTGCTTAACATTATCAGTCATCAGGGAAATGCAAATTAAAGCCACAACAAGATACCACTAACCAGGAACGGCCTGAACCAAACACTGACAGTTCCAGGTGTCAGTGAGGACGTGAAGTCAGTCACAAGCGTGTGACCGCTGGAGGAGCTCAGCTGTGCGGCCACACTACACAGGTGAACCTACGAGCGCGAGGAGTCGGCAATTCCACGCCTAGGTATTCGCTTCAGAGAAAGGAAAATATACGCCCAGACACAGAGATGTCCAGAGCGATCTCATCTAATGTAGCCCCAAACAAGAAATTACCCAAATGTCCATCAATAGGAGAGAACGAATGAAGAAAGTGTGTTATGCTCATTTTATAAAATACTATTCATCAGTAACAAGGAATGAACTGCTGACTCATGTAACAACAAGGACGAAAACATACTGAGAGAAAAAGCCAGATGTGAGAGTACACAATACGATTCCATATACGTGAGACTTCAGAACAGGTAAAATTAATCTATGGTGACAGAAAGCAGTAAAATGGTTGCCTCAGGCTGGGTGACAGGTTGGGGACAGACTGGCACAGGAAACATTCCGGGGCGATGAAAACATTCTATGTCTTGATAGGGATGTGGATTACTTAGGTAGGTGCATTTGTCAAAACTCACTGAATCATCACAGTTCAGTTCTGTTCAAGTTAAACCTTGATTTTTAAAAAGATGCATAGTTAAATGGGTCACATAGCAAATTTCAACACGTTAGCAATTCCTGGTACAACTGACTCTTTAAAAAGAAAATGTAATTTGAACTTAAATAAATTGATACAAATAATTTTTTTAATCTTTGGAAGAAATTTTAAGTTGTAAAATTTTTTCATAGTACCAACAGATTTGAAGGTCTGTTTCTCAACTACTTTCACGTTTGCTCTTAATTATGATTTCTACAAAATTCCCTTTTTTCGTTACATGACTCTGAGGTTAACATTTAATCATAGTTAGAAGTGAAACGAACACATGCGATAATGCTCAAGGTCACACAGTCGTAACTGTGCGTGGCCGGCGACTCGAGGAAGCAGTTGAAAAGTG
The DNA here is from genome assembly GCF_014176215.1 of Rousettus aegyptiacus. NCBI lineage: Eukaryota > Metazoa > Chordata > Mammalia > Chiroptera > Pteropodidae > Rousettus > Rousettus aegyptiacus. The sequence goes on along the minus strand of NW_023416288.1, from coordinate 37,194,014 downwards.
TCATCCCAGAGGTCAGGGGATTCCCACCGCAAACTAAGTGCGGTGAGATGGGCTCCGGAGACGCACGAACGTAAGACGACCGCGGCGGTCTTACCCAGCACCGGAACCACAGCGTAACAAGATGCCAAGAACGCTTCTGTGGGAATGCCGCCATCTTCCAGAAGTTCAATGTCACTGAAGCTAAACAATGTGGTGACAGGAGGAAAGAATGAAAACACCGTCTTAGCACTCTCTGCAGTTCAGAGGTAGTCCTGAAAACAGCTGCCCCTCTACAGAGAGGCAAACCATTCGGCCCCAGTGATTTTTCCTACTATAATAAAGTCTAATAAAATCATTTTCCATTAGGCGATCTACCGAAGTAAGCTAAAATTTGTTCACTGAGTATATTCTCACAATCCAATTCCTTCTCATCCACTGCCTCAGACAAGGTAAACAGGCAGAGAGATACGTGGGTAGACCATATTCTCAGTTAGAAGACACCATCACCTGAAAAGAGTACCAGGATTGACTTTCCAGAGGGGAAACTGGTACCCAACCGCCAGCGATTTTAGGGAGTACAGAATACCTGGTGTTCATGGTGCTGAAGAACGTCGGAATAACTTCTTGGCCCTCTTCCCACTGGGATTCCGGAGAGCTACTTGAGGAGTCTGATCCAGGCTGTACCACGCTGGTATCATGATTTCCCAGGGTTTCCTCTCCATCTTCCTTCACTATTTCACCTGGGACTTCAAAGTAGAAGACAGTGATTACTTACCTATTATAAATGTATTATAAAAATTTAATATTCATTGTTGAACATTTGTAGAACACAGAAAAGTACACAGAAATAAAAATCTGAAATACTGCACACACACACACACACAAAATTGGGTTTAAATACATGTAGATTTGTATCCTGCTTATTTTCACTAAACAGTATATCAAAAAAAATATTTTCATTATCTTTTGATATTCTTCAAAACATGACTCTAATGACCATATAATCTTGCACCATGCTCACATGGAGAGCACAAGGTGGTTTTTAAAATTTTAGTACTGGAGACAGTCGATCCTTGTCATTAGTGTATTCAGTATTTGTGAGTCTGCCCACTCGCTAGTTTACTTGTAATCCTAAAGTCAACATTTGCAGTACTTCCACAGTCATCTGTGAACTTGTGTTATTTAAGCCGCGTGACTTACATGTTCCCAGCTAAGGCTGAGCAAGGCTGTCATACTGTACACAAGTGTGTTTATTGAGTGCCAAGAATTGCACTTTTGTTACTGTTTTCACTGTTTAAAAGGGCCCCCAGGGGTAGTTCTGGCTGGGGTCACTCAGCATGAGAAGGCTGTAATATGTCTTACAGTGAAAGTACATGTGTTAGATCAGCTCAGTTCAGGCACGAGCTACAGAGCTATTGGCCATGGGTTTAATGCTAACGAATCCATAATGTATAGTAAATAAGGATCTTTAAACAGAAATACATAAAACAAGGTTACGTATTGATCAGTCAATAAAAATGTGAGCAGAGGCTCAAAGGAACCTAACCTTGCATTTCCCCTAGGGGCGACAGTTCAGTATTTGCTAATTCAGCGTCTGCAGTGACTAGACAGAACATAGCTGCCATGAATGATGAGAATTAACCGTAATATCATAAAGAACGGCTCTGTCCACAGAGATTTGTCCTGAAATCTGACTATTCCCCATGGACAAATTCCTCGATGCTATATTTTGGGGTCAAATAACAGCACTGCTTCAATACGAATTCTCCTGTCTTTGTTATTTACTCAAGGGACAAGGTTTCAGTGATTGTGGATGGTTTGCCTTATATTAACAGTTATGAAAACACATTTTTTTCCAACTCCCCTGGAAAAATGGGGTCTCTTATTTCAAAGGAGATGAGGAGAAAAGTTTTTAAAATGTTATTTTCAAAATATTTATTAAACACTTATAATACAATTAAAAAGGCTCTAATACAGTTGTCTTAGACTGATCTGAAGTTGCTTTTTGTGGTTGGAGACAATGCAATTAGGGAATTTCAAAGGGCAGCAGTACCTGAACTGTGGGACTTTGGCCTAAATGAACACAGAGAAGGCCAGGTGAATTCTAACATCCATAGGCCTCACCAGAAACCGGAAGGATGGGAAACTGACCTGCTACACCTTTACACACTGTTAAGTCTGACAAAGGACTCTGAGATTCAAAGGACTCTGAGATTCTGAGTAGAAGGCCAGCAACTGTACTCTCACTCTGAACAGCCAATGCGACGGCTGCGGCTCACTGCGGCTCACTGCGGCCCACGCGCGTCACAGCCAAGACAGTGAGCGGGAAAACCCCTCTGGTTAGATGGGACGGCAGAATGTTGTCCAGTGACCTGCTGTCAAGCTAAGGCATCTGCCTCCGGAGCTGTCTTGAGGTCACTCCCTCTCAAGCCTCACAACCGGGATAATGACTCAAACCCTCCTATTGTTCAATGGGTTGCTTCAGGCTTTACAGTCGTTTTTACCTGTTATATTATCACCTGTATTTTCTTCACCTGATATGTTGCAATCTCTCTCTGCAGATTTCACATATAAGGAGCTCTTGTTTTTCGTTAAGATTTCTTCGTCATCATTTACTTCCATATTTAAAGATCCGTTTTCACAATTGTTAAACTCCATCTGCCTGGAACTTAAAAAAAAAAAAAAAGAAAAAGCCAGAAGGCCCAATTATTTGGTCATAATAGATTGCCCAGGTAGATCTTATTCTGAGAGACAAGGGAAGGGTTCACAACTACCAACTTCTTTTAACATCAGTTAAAACACGGAGCTGCTAGATCAAGCCAGCTCTCTTACCCTCCTGCCTCCAAGGCAGGTATCAGCCCATGATAGAGCAGGCCTGTCTCCAGACACCCTGAGCTGACTCAGACTTCCTGCTCCCCACAAGCAACAGGAAATCGTCATTGACGGCTCTTTGGTTTTCAATCAGCTTTCTACAGGTACCACATTTAACACTTTTCCCACTCTCCTCAGGTTCCTCCTGGGAGGAAAAAAAACCTCCTGGAAGGTTTTTTCTCTTTCCTCCAGCTCTCAAAATCACTGGCCGCATCCAAGTGTTTCCCTAGCAGTTCACTGTCTGGAAGCCACATGCTGTGGTCAGGGGAGCACAGTTCCTGCTAAGTATGTGTGACAGACCAACCCAGGGGGACAGGCTACTTCCTGAGGGAATGTTGCTCTTCAGAGTAACAGAAAAAGCAATTTAATATACAAGTACAACAGATGATGCTGTTATCACGGAACAATCATAACATCTTCCTCTAAGTGACCAGGACCAGGCAAAGCAGCACAAATATATTTTCTTCTCATGAAGAAAAGGATCCAAGCTACAGGATGACTCTAGGAAAAGCATTTGTTTTCTAAAGAAATGCCATATTTTAACTTAGCAATGAACAATATAGTATAATGAGGAAATATCTCAAAATAAAAAAATGTATAATGATGTTTTTAGAAGAAATATTTAGGGCAGGAGAAAATTGTTAATAACCAAATTGGAAACACTCCATATGCTAAAGAAGCAAACAATAGCATCTAGAGATGAAATATTAAATAACAACTTTAAAGGACAAATATATAGATGGACTGTGTCAAAATACGAGAACGCTTATATCAAATAATTAAATAAACACCCCAAATAACAACATGTTTCCTTTTTAAATCAAAGGCATCTTCAGAGGAAAAAATAGACTTTTAGAAAGAAAAAAATAGTTACTGTACCTTTCCAATGAATTATGAATCGGGACAACAGGATGTTTCATCTTTAAAAGAAGCAAAGAAATAGAAGTTTACATGTTAAACTTCCACAGAGCGTTTTTATAGTTTTATCACACACGAAAGTGGTAAATATGACCATATATATATATAATATGCACCATCCCAGTGTTCGGAAGGGGGTCATTGATCACAACTCATCCTTCATACTGAGGCTACTCAAACGTCTAAGGTAAAGGAAGATGGCCTTTTGAAGGACCTAATTATCACAGCCAAAGCCTTGTTGGTTGGCTTTCTTATCATTTCAATTATGCTCATTAAACATTAATAAACACCAAACGATGATGCAGCACTGTATCAAACACTGGAGGAATAAAGGGAAACAGTATGGGGCTCTTGCCCTTAAGGTAATTTCAGTACAGAGTAAGATTAAAATAAGGGTATGCAGAGAAGAGGACTTGGCTCAACTTAGGGATTCAAGAAGAGAGAGTAAATCTTGAAGGATGAATAACAGCTAACCAGGGAAAGACAGGTGAGAAGGCTTCTTGGCACCAGGAAACGGCAAACAGATGTGAGGGGAGCTACAAGCAGGTAACATGTTCAAGCCAGGTAATGACGGAGAAAGAGGCTGGGGAAGGGAGAAGCGGCTAAGAAGTTCCAACTCAGGGGCAGTGAGGGGGCTCCTGGGAGGTTTTTTAGGTCAAGTGGTCCAGTTTTCACTGCATGGCTAGAAATGCCATTGAGCTCCCTGGAAGGGTCAGGCTGATGGCGACGAGCAAGGCCACTGCCGGTCTCAGCAAGACCCACTGGACAAGGAAGCTGGGCGGGAGAGGCTGGCGACATGGCCGACCTGTGAAGGTGGTACAAGAGTAACGGACTGGGTATGGGGGACTGAGGACAGATAGAAAGGTGGCCACAAAGGACAGTCCACCAAAAAAGGTCCTGGCAGCTGCCAAAGGGGGATGGAGCACAACGCTCGGCCTGCCCCCTGCACCTGTCACTCCTGCTGCCGCAGCCGAGCTGAGCCGGGCTCTCACCTTGCTGGACTTGAGCACGGCCAGCCGCGGGGACCCCGGGGGGGTGCGGCAGAGCAGCTCGGAGGTGAAGGCTGCGTTTGCGATCTGCATGCATTCCTCCAAAGTCTTCAGAAAAGTATTGCAGGTGGACTTCAGCAGCGTCCCCACATCGACTCCCTCCTACGAAACAACCAGATGGGAGACTCCTTTACCTTGCCAAGAAAGAAAACGCCCACTTGTGGGATGTCCTTAGAGGTTTCTATCCACAATGTAATAACGATAATGTTCCCACCTATGTTGCTGAACAAATATATATATATCTAAAAGAAAAAGTCTGAGTCCGATTCACCTCGCCCTCGCTCTGACCCCTCCCACGCACCCACCGTCCCAGCTGAAGGCCGGGGCACGGTTTCCAGTCCATAAGGGCGGCAGACGTGAACAGGGGCTCACAGAGACTGACGGGCAGTGGGATCGGGGGGAAGTGACTCCCACTGCCTGAGTAAACGTGAGGCCCCGTGACGGAAGCACTGGAAAGCACACGTCGCACGATTCGCTTTCACGAGGGGTTTGTGGAACTGGAATTCTTCTGAACATCTAGTCATTATTTTCCCCTCCAAATCATTTTACTTGTTCGGGGTGTTCCTCCTCTAGATGCCGACATTCCTGTGTTGTCCAGGAAACTGAAGTCGCACCGTGACTAGAGCACAGTGACACTCAGTAGTGTTAACGTGGTCAGATTGGGCCCAAATGGAGTCGCTCATCCTAGACGTCATGTGAGCATGGGCCTTCCCAGAAAAGTGAGGCCTCAACTCGCTCATCAGCACTCGCCCGCTCGGCACAAGCTACCAAACCTGGCCCCAAGACGCCCCTTTGCTCCGTATGAGGAGAGTGACCCTGCTTTAACTGACCGGCAAATGCCCGTCTGACTTCCTTGGTCCTGCTCACTTTGGTCTATTAAAGTCACACAGCTTTTCAGAGCTCCCGTCTATCTGCTGGAGTGGATGCTGCCCGATTCACGAATCACTGAACAAAGTCGACGAAATCTTTAAAATCAGTTAAATTTTGTTCTCTAACAACGGCCTCCGTATTTTCCTCCATTTTGTATTTCTAACAAGCTAGCAGGTGACGTTATAACTGGCCACGGAACACTCGGATTTGACATCAGTTACAACGCATGTTTTTTTCATATGTCATGAAGCAATTCTGACACCAGCTGGGTGTCTTACAATTCCACCAAATTCCAACACTCTCTACCTGGAGACAGGGTGAGCTCTCACTGGTTACGAGCTGTCCTACGAGACTGCTCCCCACACCCCACTTCAGACACCAGTGACAATCCGGGTTGTCACCTGTGCTTCTGACTGACGGCTGTAGATTGGGGATTCCAAGGACCCCCCTTTGGCAGTCAATTTATTTGCTGGAGCAGCGTGCAGATCTCAGAAACACCTGACTTACTAGTGACCAGTTTATTACACAGGTATGCACTGCACAAGGATGTTTTGGTCAGCGAGGGACTGCACACAAAACGGTGGTGTACCATCCACCCAGGCGTGTGGCAGGCGACATCACCCAGGTTTGCGTAAGGCAGTCTGTGATGTCCACACAAGGACCACGTCACTCAATGACACATTCCTCAGAAAGTATCCGCCGTTAAGCAGAGCGCAACTGTTAAGAGGATACAAGATTCTTTACATCGTAGAACATGTACTAGTAACAGGATCAGGAACAGCCAAATGAAGAGGTGTACAGGGCAAGGCATGCGGGAATGGGGTCAAGGCTTCCGTGGTACCCACAGAACCATCTCAAAACGGCCCCGCCCTGTTTCTAAGATACTGAACTGCCTTTCAGAGACAACGGACCCAAACTGCAAGTCGTGCGGCCAAGACATGTGCAGAGAGAGAGCTCTGACCTCCAGCTGCACCTGGAACCAAAGTTTTGCACCCCTCATGGAAGCGGAGGACCAGGACATGACCAGAACTGGACACTGGGACGCTGGCAGAAGTGAAGGGCCTCTGGTGCAGGACGACGCAGAGCCGAAGCCGCTCACACAAGGCCGTCGCGAAGCATTCCCATCACGCCTGCCTCTCACCACCCACCTTTGCCTTTAAAACCCTTGTTCAGAAACCACCGCGGGGCGGCGGGGGGGGGGGGGGGGTAGGGTTTTAAGCTACAGCCTCCCGTTCTCCTTGCCTGGCGTTCTTACAGATAAACAGCTGAATTTCTCTACTGCAAACCTCCCTGCCGGGCATTTGGCTTTGGACCCTTGTTTGGGTCCACCTCCCTGAGTCTCCGCATGTTCCCCAACTCGGGAGCTCCCCAAACCCTGTCCTTTGAATGATGGAAGTTTCATTATACAGGCAGGATTGATTAAATCGGTAGCCACTGGTGACTAAATTCGATCTTCAGCCCCTCGTCCCTCCCAGAAGGTCGGGGTGGGGACTGGGACACAGTTTCAACCATCTCATCACATGGTTGGGTGCACCACCAACCAGCCCCCACCCTTAGATGCTGCCCGAAAGTTGCCACATTAACATCACACTCATCACAGGAGACTCTAAGGGTATTAGGAGCTCTGTGTCAGGAACTGGCTGAAAACCAAATATGTATTTCTTTTTAAAATCACAATATCACAACAGCAGGTTCATTATCAAGGCCCCAAGGCACTTACTACAAGCACTTCCTTGAACTGAAAACTGCTGCGGGACGTTCTCCCGTCCCTCTAGACCAGAGCTGCTCCACCTCCGCTTGGGGCTGGCTGTTCCGGAGAGCGGGGGACAGGAGCGGCGCTGCTGCCCACTGAGGGACGTCAAGCAGCATCCCGGCCTCCACCTGCTCGATGCCAAGCAGCAAGCACTCCCTCAGTCTCCAGACGCTGCCCGATGTCTCCGGAGAGCCGCACTGCTCTACACCAGCAGCATCATCCCAAGAACAGGATGTCTTTGCCCCGCGTCCCGCCACCCCACATCAGTCTTGCACACGACAGGCAGTTGCTGAATAAGAGAGCCCAGGAGGAAGTGAATAGAAGTGAGTTAAATCACCCTTATTAGAAAAAAAGCACGTGTACTACTAGCGGCATAGTGTTCTACTACCTGAGAAAAGAAATTTAAAACCATTAATTACATCTACGGATTCATGTCGCAGGCTTTGTTTTCCAGATTTTAAGTTCTTAGAGAGCAGAGCAGAGACTGTGTCTGGTTAATGAGAGCCACTCAAAACATAGCTTAACACCAGACAGATCTTTTAATGTATGTTTTAGGATGAGTGAATGACGACTTTATTAATAAATGTTAAAAATTGTAGTCCTCGCTGCTGATGGAGAGGAAAAAAGCTGTGTATCCATCTTTGAAAGCACTAGTCTATATTTAGGCACAACAATTACTATAGTGGAATAAAATCCTGTTATATAGTTCCATCAAAGGTGACAGACACACATTACTGACAGATAGGATGCTGGCATCTTCGTAGTAATGCCTATAGAAATGGCTCTGCTAGACAGGTAAGATTGTGTTCTAAAGAGTGATATAAACTGGAAGAAATATAGTTTAGGACGTCGGTATTAAATTTAAAAGTTCCAAATGTTAGCAATTAATCAATCTTGAATTCACTCCAGGAAGGAAAAATATATATCTCTCTATATGCTGAAATGCTTCACACGTCTTCTCTTTGTTGAATTTTATTATTTCATTTTATTAAAATCCAAGACGGTCAGGGATGATGAGACGGTAAGCATCCCTGTGGCTAAGAGAAATAATATTTTACCTCAGAACTGGACACACCAGTTGTGGTCACTTCTTTTGTTTTATCCACTTGCTGAACAAGAAGGTCACAGTAGAGTCTTAGTTCCGACATTTTGGTTTTCAAGTTTTCAGTGTTTTCAGCAAACTCTAAATGACAAAATGATGATAAGTCATTATCAAAATGAATAAATGATTTATTAGTTAATATACTATATAACCAGGCAGTGGACTATATAACCTATGCCTAAAGTCAGATGTTTATGGTACGGGTTACAGACAGGATGCAGATGAAGATATGGGAGCAAGAAACACGGAAAGGAGATCCAGTCTGCTGAAGTAATCTGCCTTACTTCTTGAGCCAACGTTTTGCAGGATTAGACAGGGAGAAGGGGAGAGCGTACTTCTGACCGGCTGGCGAGCGAAGGACAGTGAAAGGTTCAGTTTTGGTCCCAGGTCGTTTTCTTTGTCTGTAAATTGGGTCACAGCTATCTACCTGCTATCACAGTGCTCAAAGCTGGGGAGCAGTGTCCTATACTGTGCAATTACCAATGATGAGATGGCTCGTTAATTCAGAGGACCAGGCCGGCCTGTCTGCGCACCTGTGTGCGCACCTGCTGCTCCCCCATCCGCCCGGGGCCTCCAGCCGCCCTGCGCTGAGGGCTCGGTCTTCTCCAAACAAGCACTGGACGTCACCCCGGATCTGAGTCAAAACTGACAGTGTCTAGAATTCACTCCCAATTTATTATTAAAAACACACAGAGAGAAGCCGTTCTGCTGTGGCTACTTGGAGAGTGACGCACATCCGTCACGAGAAAGGTTCCCTGAAACACTTTCCCCAGGGGCCCTCCGCGCCCACCAGGCTCTTCGGGTGTAGGTATGGGGCTCGGCGGCTGGGGGTGGGCAACGAGGGCGCAGGCAGTGAGCCCCGGCACTCCTGACCCTGTCCAGGTACAAAGCTGTGCCGTGGTTCGCAGGAGACCGAATGAGGTCAAGTTAATGAGCATCAGGCAGCGGCAACCTGACAATTAAGCATCCATCCGATCCAAAGGAGAGAGGGGAAGTGGGTGTCGCTGTGGAAGGCCCCCGTTCAGGGCGACTCCGGCTCAGCTCCTCCTCATCAAGGGTAAACTCTGTGCCAGACTGGGTAAACACGGCTTCCTCTCACTCGATTCTTGCGGCAATCCTTCTACTGTAGGTTATTACCTCTTTTTAAAATATGAGGAAACCGAGGATCAGAAACATTCAGCGACATATGCTGAGGTCACAAAGCCAGTAACCTGCAAAACCATGATTTGAATCCAGCTATATCTGGTTCCAAAGTCTGGACTCTTTCCACTGTGATATGCTAAGAAAGAGACTTAGAGACCATGGATTAAATTCCACTGTGTTCTGTGTCATTTGCGTGATACAAAAAGCTGGCCAGGTGGTCAGAAGCAAGATAACAAATGAGGGACCCAGAGGTGCCAGTGGGTGATTCCCAAGGTCCTCGGACCACAGGACAACCAACACTCGCCTTTTTCCTTCTGGGTCCTACTGTCCGTCAGGCAGGCTTTGGCTGAGCCCAGGGCTACAAGCCACCGCTGTCTCTCAGCTACGCTTCTGGCCTTCAGGTAGAAGTACTGCTCCCCAGGGATGATGAGGTCCATGCGTGTATTATCTACAGAATGAACTGGAAGGAAAGCAGAGGGAGGTCAGAAAGCTGGAAGGGTCCTACCCGGGTAGCCTCCACTGCACCCAAATTATTGAGCTCAATGGGTTCCAGTAACTGAAGGCTTCTCCCAAGGGAGGATGCCAGCCCTTGCTACCTCTCCTCTTCATGGATGCTTCTGCTGATGAAGAGGAAAAATCCTGCAACTGACTCCATGGTATCACCGGATTTTGGCCAAAAAAAGAAGAAAAAAAAAAGAACCAAAAAATCACCCAACTCTCCTTAAGATCTTTTATCAGAACACAGAGGGACTCTCTCTTTTGGTGCATGTGTGTGCTGCTTTGAGGTCAAATGGGCTCACATGCCAACAGGTAAGAGTGCACTCTGTCTCCTTGGGTTTACTGGAAAGCAAACCACACTCTCCTTACCCAACACCCCGCCAACCCCCAAAATTCCCTTCTAATCTGCTTCTGAACCACATCTTTTCAGTATGGCTCGTGATTTCCAAAACCAAGAAGCAGAGGGTATGTGGAGGTCTGTTAGGTGTTTGCTTGTTTCGTTTTGAGTACGTGGTGCTGGCCAGAATGAGTGTGTCCTGACTCAAACATAGAAGTGTTTGATGCTGCAGTAAAAAGACTTAAGTTTTGCAATAGCCACTGGCCCCAGGTGGGCAGGTGACTAAGGAATGAACAATAGGGACATGGGTACGTCCACTGCTCTCATTTATTTTGACTACTTTTTAAACCAACCTTGGAAAAACTGGCCACAGTTTTAGGTCTTATTTGCAAGGCTTTCTTTTGCGATATAACACTATGTATTTTTGTCTGCACTCCAGGAGCAGCAGAGAACGGCACACAGAGCCTAGGGCTTCTATGTTTTGGGGGCGGGGGAGACAGAAAAATAAAACCTGCAGCTCTCTTGGTTTCTCACCTTGAATTTCACAGACTGCCATTTGGATGCTCCCTTTGCAACCTTTCCAGGCGTCTTCGGGGGAATCGTAATAGGACAATATCCCCCCACAGAGCAGGAACCATCGAGGCTGCCAACCTGAAACCAGAAGCAGGAGCTGGGCTCAGGGACTGCCTGGGCCTGAGGCGCCTCCCAGCACGCAGGCCCAGGGTCTGACCGCGGACGCCGCCCGCCTCCACCCCCACGCCCCAAAGCAAGGCTGCAAGAAGTTCTGAAAGTAGCTAGCAAACAATAATAGTAACTGAAACAATAAGTTCCCTGTGACAGGTTCGAGTTATTTACCTAGAAGTTACAATTACACCAGGGGAAGTTAAACAGCTAATACCGTTTTCTGCAGATTGTAACTACAAAAAACTATGACTAAGAGCCACCTTTCTTTAAAGCATAAAGTTCCTGGAATTTCCGAAGGCACGTGAAGAGACCACAGAAACCTCATTCACATTGTGAACCCAAGTCTCATTTAAAGGCAGAGTCCAGAGAAGTACTGGGACACACTGTTCTCTCATGATGAAGCTCACATACAGCGCGAGAATGATGAATTCTATGAGGAAAGTGGCATGAATGATAAAGGGGTCATTAATCAACCCACTTCTTGTTTTAAATTAATCTGAAGTTACTTTGGTTGGTATATGATGGCTGATTTTATTATCGACTGGGCTGACCAGACAGCGGGCACAACATTGTTTCTAGGTGTGTGGGTGAGGGTGTCTCTGGGAGAGATTAGCATTTGAATCTGTAGACTGAGTGAACAAGATGGCTCTCAGCAATGCAGGGGAGCAACCCGCAATCTACTGTGGCCATAAGCACAGCAAAACGGCAGAGTAAGGCTGCATTTGTTCTCTGCTTGAGCTGAGACATCCGTCCATCTTCTGCCCTGGTACACTGGCACTCCTGGTTCTGGGCTCTTTGGACTCGGACCAGGCCTTTCCACCCTGCCCCACAACTGCCCGTTCTCAGGCCTTGGAACTCAGTAATTGCGTCACCAACTTTCTTAGTTCTCCGGCTTGCAGACAGCAGACTCTGGGACCTCTACTCTCCATAACTGCATGTAACAAACCTCCGCACACATCTCATTACTTCTGTTTCTCTGGAGAAGCCCGGCTAATATACTGGGAAATGACAAAGTATTCCGGGGCACTTAAGGGTAGACGGAAACCGTGGGTCTGTGCCAGTCCCCGCTCCCTTAGATTAACATCAGACTATCTTCCTGTCCAACCCCCACTCCCTCTCTTGCCATCCTCCGCTGGAGATGGAATGTGGTGTCAGCCAAATGCCCTGCTTGGGAGGATTAAACAAGAAACTTCGACAAGCAGGAAGAAGTTTTAGCTCATGTCAACTACCGCTGCTAAGGATGGGGTAGGAGAATAAAAGCATTTAAATGCCAGTTTCACATGCTTTGCATTATCCTGGATTACTTCACCATAGGGAGTATAATGGACATTTATTTTTGGCGCCCTGGCATCCGACCCCCCACCCCCACCCCGCCACACACACACATTTCTAGTATTTAAAACCCTGTTTCCACACTCTAGCCATGTAGTGTGGGTGTGGTTGACCAGCTCCAGGGTGGAATGTGATTCAGGCTCAAATGGATCTTCACATCCTCTGCCCTCAATGATCCACTCCGTGATGGCAAAGTACCAACCAGAGATGATGCTGGGACTTTTGCTGGGATTGGGAAAAAATGGAAGAGAAATGGAGACACTCTCTCTCTCTCTCTCTCTTTTTTTTTGGCTGGGGAGGGAGGGCGTCTTAAAGATGTTTGTGTGGAGCTGCTGGGAGTCACTTGGACATCAAATGGGACCTAAACATGATTTGCACCTAAAGGGAAGGGATGGGAGGACTTCGAGGAGGCAGGAAAAGGATGCAAATCTACATGACAGTTTTTGAACACATCAATCAGACCATGTCATACCCACAGATAAGAAACACTCCAGACCTTCAGTTAAGTGAGCCAATAAATACCTCGCTAAATGCAGAAAAAGCAAGCACTTGACGAAGTCTAACACCCTTTCATAATAAAAAGGCTCAATCAACTAGGAGCAGAAGGGGACTACTTCAACCTGATTGAAGGCACAGCTACCATCGTACTTAATGACTAAAGACTGGATGCTTTCCTCCAGATATCAGGAACGAGATAAGGATGCTTGCTCTCACCACTTCTTTTCAACATTGTGTTTTACTCAGCAGCCTTGTGAAAAGTAGCTCATCTGAACACATCGCTAAAATAAACAACAACAACAAACAACAAAAAACACTGTACCCCATTAAAAAGACACTTAAATTTTTGAAAAATATTTATTTCTAAATTGGCACACAGTAAAATTTCTTCTTTGGTTAACAATTCTGAGTTTTGATAAGTGCATAGTCCTCTAACCACCACAATGATCAAAATGCAGAAAAATTCCATTATCTTCTCCTCAAAATTCCTGTGGTACTCCTTTGCAGGTGAGCCCTACTCCCACCCACACATACTTTATTCCTGCCAATCACTATTGTGTTTTCGTATTAAGTTGAAAATATTTTCTAATTTCCTTGAAGACTTCCTCTTTGACCCACGGGTTACTTAGAAGTGTACTGTTTAATTTCCTAACATTTGGCCATTTCTCACATCTTTCTGTCATTGTTTTCTATTTTACTTTTATCAAAGACACAGAACATTCTTTTAAATTTGGCAGATTTTCTACTGCAGTCCACAACATGGTCGATCTTGCTCAATGTCCCGCATGCATTTGAAAAATGCAGTATTCTGCTGTTGTTGAGATTATTCTAAAATATCAATTAGGTCAAGTTGGTTGACAGTGTTCAGATCTTCTAAATATTTGGTTAACTTACTGTCTACTTGTTCTACGGATTCCTGAGGGAATGTCAAAGTTTCCATGTATAATTGTGGATCTATTTCTCCTTTCATTTCTATCAGTTTTTGCTTCACATATTTTGACCTTCTGGTTTTAGCCATATATACTTTAGAATTCCCGTCTATTTGATGAATTGGCCCTTTTATAATTATGTGATGTCTTCTTTATTCCTTGCAATTTTCCCTGTTCGAAAGTCTACTTTGTTTAATACTGATGTGGCCGATCCACCTTTCTTTTGAATTTTTTTGCTATATCTCTTAGAACCACCTTAGTTGTTCTAAGGTTTATGAACCACAATCTCTAGAAGGGGGAGAAGAGCTGGGGAGTGGAGAGAAACACATATTTAACTTTTCGGCCTACTTAAGAATTAATATTTTACCATTTCAAGTCCTTTTAGCCATAGATATAATTTGTATTGCATCTAATTAAGAGAAAATCCCCGCCGATGACTCTTGCTTCTAGCAGTCACACACGGTTAGAAGAACTTGAGAGACAAAAAGTCTGTTCCATTTACCCAGATGGGTATCACTTCTGCTGCTCTTCCTTCAATCCTGATGTTCTGAATTTACCCCGGTACCATCTTCCTTCACCTTAGAGAACTGCCTGCCTTTAAGCCGTGTCTTGACTAGAGTTTTCTTCTAAGGACGTTATTTTACCTTAACTTTTGAAGGGTACTCCACCGGATATAGAATTCTGTGTTGACAATTCTCGTCTCTCAGCAGTTCAGAGATGTTCCACTATCTTCCAGGCTCCATGTTTTCCAATAAGAAACCCCAGAGAGTGCGATGTTGTTTCCCCATATGTAGCTTTCTATCTCTTGCTGCTTCTGAGATTTTTTTTTTCTCCAGTTTTCAGCAGTTTCATTATATGTATGGGTATCTCTTTGAGTTTATATTGCTTGGAATTTGTTGAGTTACGTGATTCTGTAAATTAGTAATTTTCACCTAATTGGGGAAGTCTTTTTCAAGACCTTTTCCTCCACCAATGTCTTCCTCCTTTCCTCTTTTCCTTTCTCTGCCAGAAGGTTAGATCTTCTGCTGTTGTCCCACGGGTCTCTGTAGTTTTACTCATTTTTCCCTCAGTGTTTTTTTCTCTCCATCCTTCAGACTGGATAATTTCTATTGACGTCTCTTCAAGTTCGCTGGTTCTTTCCTGTGTCATCTGTATTCTTTTGAGCCCATCTACTGAGTTATTTTAATTTTGAACATTGTACATTTTTAGTTCTAAAATGTCCATTTAGTTCTTTTCAATGGTTTATATTTTTCTTCCAGGAATCTCTACCTTTTCATGTTTCAAGAGTGTTCATCTTTATCATGTTGGTAGTTCAAGTTTAGTCTTCCCTCCCCAGTCTGCCTGTTATTTACTTTTTAGAGTGCTCGGATAGTTGCTTTTAGTATTTTGTTTAGCGTTTTTAGTTATACTCAGTGTGAGGCTACAGTGGGCTCACACCACCCCGGCCCCCAGACGACACCATCAACGAGAACAAGCAGCAGGGTGTCCACTGAGTGAACTGTCGGTGAGGACACACCGCTCTGCCTAGAACCCACCAGGCTTTCTTCAGAATGTTTGCCAGTCAGGTGCTAGGGGAAAACAGTTTGTAATCTTACCGTTTAATAGAAAAAGAAAAAAAAAAACATTACTACATTGTGAATTTTTAAAAGTCCATAATGAAATGCTGTTGTGGAGAAAAGCGAAAAACATAGGAAGGGGCTATTTACATCCTTTTGTAGAAAATTAAGCCAAAAGTAAAAAAATAAAATAAAATAAAGGAAAGGTGCTTTTTCAACAACTGCAAGAGAAAAAACAGTGACCATAATTAGGCTGGTATAGAACAAAAGAAGCAGAGGGGTGAATAAGTTCCTAACTTCTTTCAGCTTTAGTTTCTTTTCTACAGAATTACAGCATGAGCTTAATAGCGTCTCGTAGTTTCGGCTTTCAAAATATGCGAATCTCTATCTTAATACAAAATAACAGGGAAGTCAATTCTTTCATGGAACCAATTTCAAGAGAAAGTGACTAATGTATAGAAAATAAAGTGAGATTAAATCTCGCGATAGGATTGACAATCTCTCTTAAGAGATGAGTCAAGACTTAATTTATTTACCACAAAGTATGACTGCTGTGTTCATAATTAATATATAATATACGATGGTCGTAATATATATATAAGATGGCTGTAATATATTACATATGGATGTTAAAAGAACTAAATGAAACAAAGCACAGTTATTGACCCCTGGCGGCCAGGGCCCCGGTGTTTTACACTGTCCAACCCTGGTGCTCAGTCATACGCTACTAGAGCCCTCCCCATAACTTGGCTCTCCCGGGGGAGCTCCGACGGGAAAGATAGTGGATAACAAAGCCTTGGGTTCTTCTGCCAGGTCAGTCAGTAAGAATTTTGCTATAGCTGGGGAGCAGGGAAGAAGAAGAGACACCCCTAATAGTAACAGATAATAACCAAGCATTAGTTAAATTATAGGCTTCGTAATTTACCATTAATTAATTCGCAAAGCATTTTTTTTTTTTTTTGAGCACTTATAATTTGCTGGGCTTGGTGATGTACAGAAAAGAAGATCCCAGCCCTCAGACAGGGACAATCCGCTGGGGAGTCAGGCACGCACATGGTGAGGAGACTATAATTACAACATATATCGAATTCTCTTTAGGACCCGCTGTTAGAGCCTGCTGTAAACACCTCTCCTGTGTGCTCTGGGCTTCCAAGCTGGGTATTTATTTGCTACGTTCATTTGTTCTGGGCAATGCCTCTTCTGTGTCCCACCAGCACTTAACCCAGTAGAACAGAACCAAGAAACTCTGGTTCAAGTTCAGCCTCATAACGACCAGATGTGTCATCTTGAGCACATCACTAAATTCCGCCGGCCACACCAATTCTAAACTCTCAGGCTTGGCTTGGTTTAGTAACCAAATCCCAGCCCAACACCACTCAGTACTTCCTCCTGCTCCCCTTTTTGAGTCCTGCTGGTTTTTTCACTGAGGGTCACTTCTGCTCCCTCCCCTTCCCCCTTTAGTCAGGCCAATTCCACCCACCGTTTGGTCCCACCTCCTCCATGAAGTTTTACCTGACCACTCTGAAAGAGGATTCTCTACATGTTTCTTGACGAAGGTGTGCCTGTTTGCTTTGACCAGTTTTATACCTTCCTCACATAATTACTTTCTTCTGCACTAATTTCCGGCTGTTTGCCCTGGCCTCAGCAATTGAAGGGCTGGTCTCCAACCAAACAGTATGCACTGGCCAACAGAGGCAGAAAGGCAACGGGACATCTGTGATGCCAAACTGGATGACCAAAGGCTAACATTCCAGCCTGCCAGGGGGCCGCAAATTTGCCTTTAAAATTCCAGTAAAGACACCAGACAATGATAGGTGACATCTAACTGAACCTAGGGACCAGCCATATGCAATGTAGTCTCTAAGCCTTATCAAGACACAGCCTCAGAACAACTACATAAAAGCTTAAAGGTCAAAATCGTGATTTTAGCTGGAAGAGCATTTTCATAGTTAAGTAGAATTTCCATTAGGCTATGATCTCCTTGAGAACAAGGACTGCATCTTACTCAAAACAGTATCCCCAACACCCACACAGGTCTGGTAAGAAGCTGATGTGCAGTGTTTCTTGAATGAATGAATGAATGAATGAATGATTGGGAGCTATTAGTGTTGAAACCATTCCTCTGGTATTTAAAAACCAAGTCAGCGCCTTGTTTTGGAGTGTCTAGGAACGATTCTATCTGAAGGACATGAGGTAGATTCTTAAGCAAATAATATTTTGCTTCATCTGATGTGACAGGAATATTGAGAAAGGTCAGCCCTCTCTCTGCTTAACTCTATAGGTTTTACCCATTTCTTCATCTCTCCTGGTCCTGTCATGCCCTGCACAAGCCAATGTGAAGTGGATCCGGAGAAAGAAATGCCCAAGCATCACGGTATTTTTTGGACTTACCCTCCTTGTTGTCTCGTTCGTCTGTCTTTTATTCAGTGACAGCTCCACTGCCTATTTTTCTGCCTGTCTCAAATCTATTCCTAATGGAATTTAACTGGCTTTTGCTCAATTCTAAACAAGATAAAAGTAATGGTAACAGGAAGTGGTAAGAATTAAACGCTGACAGTACAGTCCAAGAACAAAGGTTCCCAGGCTTCTTCAGTCCACAGACCATTTCAACGACATGAGACTCCATGACCCACTCCCAAAATCTTCCAACCACATCACACATCAAAACCAACGGGAAGATGGGTGCAGCTTTTGACAGAACGGCAATGAGGCTATGGTCTAACGCCTCTTATGTTCCTTAACAAGAATTAATTTTTGCCGGAAACAAAAGTACAGACCAGTGATATGCAGAATCACATGATCTGTAATCGTCATTCATCCAAAGATGACTGCCACAGGACTGTAGTGTCAATGCTGAAATCCTAATGGTTTATTTGAATCTTTTCCTTTATACTTGACATCTATCCAATTTCCAAAGGTAGTATTTAAGAAATTCAAAATATATATACTCTTGGAAGCCACAGGAACTACAATTTGCATAAAGGCAATACAAACTGAATTTTTTGGCATCATTAATCAAAACAGCTATCCAATTAACCCACCCCTAAGTGAACTATGTACCAGGCAGGTTCATATATATGTTATCTGCTTTATCTTCATAACAAATCTTGTATGGCTATTATTCTTGCTGTCATCTTAAAACTGAGGCTCAGGGTTCTTAAGTAACTTGCTTGGGTTTCTGCACTAGTAAGTAACAGAGCTGAGGTCTGAACTCAGGGCTTTCTGACTCCCTTTTGCACGTAGGCATTTAAATATCCTGGCTCATGGCCCTATCACTAACACCAGACATAAGTAAAGAGGTGTACACTGAACATCTAGGTGCGAAGAATAAAGTTGTACCCTTACTTCACACCATACATAAAAATTAATTCAAAATGTATCAAAGACCTAAATGTAAGAGCTAAAACTATAAAAACTTTTGGAAAAACCACAGGAGTAAATCCTCATGACCTTGGATTAGGTAATAGTCTTAAAATATGACACTAAAAGCACAAGCTAATAAAACAAACAAACAAAAAAACCTGATAAAATAGACAACAAAATTAAAAACTTTTGTGATGCAAACGAGACCATCAAGAAAGTGAAAGACAACTTACAGAATAGGAAAAGATATTTGCAAATCTTCTATCTGATAAGGAACTCATTCAGAATAAAGAACTCTTACAATTCTACAGTGAAAAAATAAACTCAATTAACAAACGAGTAAAGGCTGTGAACAGATATTTCTCCAAAAAAGATAGACACATGGCTAATAAGTACATAAAAAGATGATCAACATCATTAGTCATTAGGGAAAAGAAAAATCAAAACCACAGTGAGATACCACTTCAACTCACCAGGATGGGTATAATTAAAAAGACAGACAATAACAAGTGTTGGTGAGGATGTGGAGAAACAGGAATCTTCTTTCATTACTAAGAATAATGAAAAATGGTGCAGCCACTTTGGAAAACAGTCTGGCAGTTGTCCAAACTGTTAAACAAATAGTTACCATAAAACCCAGCAATTACACTGCTAGGTTTATATTCAAGAGAAATGAAAACACATCCACATAAAAACCTAACACAAATGTTCGCAGCACCATTATTCATAATCGAAACAATGGAGCAACTCAAATATCCCTAAACTGATGAATGGGTAAACAAAATGCGGTATATCCATACCATAGAATATTATTTGTTAATAACAAGGAGTAGTGATACATGCTAGAAAAATAATGAATCCAAAAAACATTATGCTAGGTAAAAGAAGTCGGTCACAACAGCCCACATAATGTATGACTCCTTCTACACGAAATGTATGGAAAAGGCAAACTCATGCAGACAGAGATTCATGGTTTCCCAGGGCAAGAGGGGTTGAGGTGGCAGTGACTGCTGACAGGTACTGGGTTCTTTTGAAGATAAAGCAAATGTTTTAAAATTGTTATGGTGATGGTTATACTCTGTAAATATACTAAAAACCACTGACTAGTCCACTTTAGATGGGTGAAATTTATGATAGCTGAATTATCTCAACGAAGATGTTAAACGAATGAACAAGGCTGACCAGCAGCCATGCGACGATGAGAAGCCTGCTCTTGATCACTCACATTCTAGATATTCTCTTGACACTGTCTCCACAGCACAAAGATACAAGAGTCACCTTCCTCCACCTGGGAACTGGAGGGTAAGCAAAATTAGCACACCTCCTCAGACAACCATCTTGTCAGCGTGATTTAAACTTTTGTCATTGTTGAAATGCAGCGTTGCAATGTGCTTATGGCCCGACCTGCCCACGGGGCCCGAGAAGCCTGCAGCCCTCCTCCTGCCTGCTGAGTGAGCAGGAGAGGGACCTAAAACTACAAAGCAGACCGCTCACGTAAGGCTCAGAAACTTTCCTCACGACAAAACAAGCGCACAACACTGGGCAAAGTCGTCCTCACTTCTGAACTCCACCCCACTTTCCACCCCCAAATAGTCTGCTATTCTAGGTCAACATACTTTAAATATAGGTGCATTATGAATCAGCTAGCATTATATAATGACCAAGCAGGAAGGACCTTTAAAAGTATTATGTAATGGAGCACCGACTATGGAGCCACTTACTATCTGCGTGACCTTGGGCCAGCACCTTTCTGTGTCTCAACGTCGTTATCTGAAAGATGGTAATAATAAAGGCAACTGCTTCCTAAAATTGCTGTGAAGATTACATGAGTTGATCCGTGTAAAATGTTTAGAATAGTGCCTGGAACATTATAAGTGTTAAGTTTTTTACTATCCTTATAAATATTAACTTGTAAGTCTTATCTTTTTTTTATGGAGGAAGACATGTACAGCTCAGAACGGTAAAGTGACTGCAGATGACAGTAATAAAGCTGGTATCAGACTTTAGGTATCTGACTCCTCAACTCGTGTTCTACTACAGAGCATTAACGTATAACCGTGCGTATGTAACATCCCTTGATGAACTTTTAGGGCTTGAAAGATGCAAATAATAAACAAATAGTGCCCAGCACTATGTCTCACACAATATGAATGTGGAATAGTGAATCCGTTCCCTTTTCGCTGAAAGTTTAATCTTTTAATATCTGGAGAGGGTTTGACAGTAAATCTCAGAATGTCCAATGTTCTGCTGCTCAAAAGGCAGGAAGGCTCAGGACTGTAAAAGAAAATATACATAAACTTCCCCCCCACCCCCATTTTCCTCTGAAGGAGCACCTGAATATGCTTAGTGTATCAAGGAAAAGATACTTTTCTTCTTTTCTCTTTCTGTATTTTAGTGGTACATCACACTGCCAATTTAGATGCTATCCTTGGGGTCTGATGTTTTCAACTTTTAGTAATTGATATATATTAGTTTAATTCAAGAGGCAAGAGCTGCTCCCAAAATAACTACATTATTTAGTAAAATACAATAAATCCAGCCAAGGTAAGCTTTTAAACAATTTTATCATTTCTGTCTCTCTGAGTTTGTCATGAACGTTCACACTAGGCTCTATGAAGAGACTAACTCGCATAGAAACAAGAATGCATTTGTTTGTCCTAGGCGATTACTGTTCCTTTCCAAAGCAAATTTATCTTCTAATGAAAGAGAACATGCTGAACTTAACTCTAAGTATAGGCAGGAAGAGTACCCAGTGGTGTGACGGGCCTCTGTGAACAGTGTGCCCACAGGGTCAAGGGAACGAGCAGTGTGGTGTGCGGATGGCTGCCTCTGGCAACGACGCCTCTTCTGCAGGGCTTACACCCTGGCATCACCTGCAGAATTCACTTCTCTTAGTTGGAGGAGAAGAAAGTAGACTCTTTTCCAACAGAACAGATGCTACAGGCATTACGTGATAAAGATTCCAAAAGATCCTCCTAGAGGAGTTTTGCTTTATTGAAAGATAACACAAAAGCAGCTGGGGTGTGGGGGAGAAGCAGCATTCCAAGGCCAGACAGTGGGTACTTTCCCAAGAGACTAAATTTTCTATGCAGAACAAAGAGGAGGAAAAAAACAGAGACCAAAAAAAGAGAGGGGTAGATGGAAAAAAGAAGGAAGAGCATTGAGAATGAAAGAAAAAAAGTTACAAGCACATGTGATGGAAAAGAGTGAAAAACCAGAAACTAAATTTTACTCGAGAGCCTAAGAGCCATACATCTCAGAGCTTGGAGAGACCTCAGAAGGAAAATTACCTGATCAAGCATCCTCCCTATAGCTTGGAGAGCGTTAAGCAGCCTCTGACATTCCTGGAGCCCAGCCACGAGTTATCTGTATCTAACATAACTGCCTGACATCAATGGAGGTCACTAGAACAAAGACCAGGTCTTCTAAAACAACTCTCCCTCATTCAGTCTCTACTAATGATTACAAGAAAAATAAACACCTCGCTTCTCACCGAACTACGCACAAGGAAGAGGTTCTGGGTACACCCAACAGGTGCACTCATGGCTGTGCCTTATAACCTCACCCGAATCACCATGCCACCTGAGCCTCCCAGACGCATCTGTCCCTAAAACACCCTAGGGCATTACCACACTACAGCCTTTAAAAAACTCCTTTTAGGAAGGATAGAAAGATTTATTTCCCTCACTTTAGGAAACAGGGGAAATATTTCTGGTCTTGAATACATTGCCATTAGAATGAAAAGTGCCTAGCTATTTCTCATAATAAAAAGTTTAATTCCAAAAAAGTGTCTACCAGTTTCCAGCATACAGAAGGCTTTTACTAAATACTGGTTGCACGAATAGGAAAAAAAAAAAAAAAAAGCAAGCTTGTTCTGAATCATATTCACAGCTGAAGAATAGTCATGACCTTCGCAAGAAAAGAAAGAAGTATATACTTCCACAAATTGGAAAGGGGGCTGGGTTTAAGCCACTCTGCTCAGCAGAGCAAGAAAACAGTCGCTAATATTTGCATTGATTTAATGGAAATTTCTGAGTACGTACAGCAAAAAGAAATGCTTAGTACGAAAACCAAAAACCTTGTGCAAACCTGGAAGCTCTGAAACTGCTGAGATGGAACTCTGTCTGAAACCTCTGTCTGCACGCAGGTGACGGTGACAAAAGCAAAAGTGTTTGCACTGGGGACTTTGTTTGGAAAAGGACTTCTGACTTGTAGAATTCCAGGTTACTGCGGCCATTCCTTTGAACCCTTCCAACCCAACTGCTGGCCAGGCGAGACCAGATCCTCCGTCAGAATTCGAGAGGCTCCCAGGGGACCCTCCGGCGGAAGCCAGCGCCCCCCCTGCCGATGACACGGAGGTCAGCGTGCCTTTCAAGTCTCCCCAAATCTCGGGATTTCGTAGCTTTGCTTGAAGTGAAAGGGGCTGCGCCTGCTCTCGCCCAGCCCCAACGGGGGATGTGTCCGTACGGCACGGGGGACACGGTCGTGTGAGAACGGCTTTGGGGAGATACTCCTGGTCCGCAGGGGTCTCTGCGGTCCCAGGCGGGGCCGCGACCCCGAGCCCCGCGAGGCGCGTCCCGACGCCGCCCGCCCGGCGCTCAGACAAAGGAGCGCGGCGGACGCGCCCCCCACTCACCGCTCAGGTAGTTGGTCCACTTGTACAGCACCCCCTCCATGGCGCCCGCGGCCCCTCGGCGCGCGCCGCGCCGCGGCCGCCCTCCGTCGCTCGCCGGCCCTCTCACCGCCCCAGGCCCCTGGCGGCGCGCAGCGCCGGCAGCAGGGGCATCTCCCGGCGCTGCCGAGCCGCCCCCTCGCGGCGTCCCGTCCCGGCGCGGGGCCGCCCGGCGGGGCTCACATCGTCGGCCCGGAGGCGGGGTCACTGCGGCGGCCTCGGCGCGAGAGGGCGCGACCCGGCCGCTGCGCCTCGGCCAGGAGGCCAAGGCGCTGGGTGGGCCCGAGGGGCGGCTGGAGCCTTCCCAGAGCCGCAGGCGAGGCGCGGGTCGCCGGCAGCGCCACCGCGCGCTGAGTCCGCGACCCGCCGGGCCCGGGGCCCGCTCGCGCATGCCCAGTGCGGCGCTCACGCGCAGGTTCCCCAAATCCACTCCCGGCTTTGGCGGCGACGGCGGAGGCGGGGCCGGCCGAGCCGCAGAGGCCCTCGGGGAAATCGAGTCCTGGGCGGCGAGCTGGGGAGTCAGCCTCCAGAGGGGAGGCGGGAAGCTTCTGAGACGAGTGTGGACACACTCCGGACTGTTAATGAGGCCGTGGTGGGGTCGAGTCCCACCTCCCGATGTTTGGGGGTCAACGTGGCCTCTTAGGGTGTCCCCTGGGTTCCGGTCCTCAATCGATTTCAAGGCTGTCTAATTGATCCCATACACTCGAGGTACCCAACAATAGGGCATGCGGAGAGGATAGGAATTTCACGATAGTATACCGTGTGGCCGGTGTAAATGGGTGTTGTCTAAACACAAAGTCCTGGCTGCCGAAGTGCGCTGGCATTACCTAGGAGCTTGTCAGACTTGCAGAACCTCGCCTCTAGTCCAGACCTCCGGAATTGAAATTTGCATTTTAACAAGATCCCCAGGGGATTCTTATGCACAAGAAAGCGTGAGAAAGTACTGTGCTAAGGATATTTGAGCAGAGAAAAATGTTAACTACAGATTAAGTGAAAAGAGCAAGTTAGGAAACAGAGTGTACAATGTAACCCAAATTACTTTAGGCATTAGTTACTGAAGCATGCACCAAATATTAGCATGGTTATTTGAGGGTGGCCTTATAGACGACCTTTTCTTTCTTCTTTAGTGTAAGATAGCCGTACTTAGCAAATAAAAATACAGAACACTTCGTTGTTTTATCTGAAATTCAAATTTAATTCGGCTCCTGTATTCTAAATAGAAACCCTACTCCAATGCTTTCCAGCTTCTTCCATTAGACTGTAATTAGTGAACATGTATTGCTTTTGAAATTAGATGAAAAAAATGTAAACAAAAAATTTTAACTAAGATGAGCCTTTATAACTCGTAGCCGTGATTGTGATTTCTTTTTTAAAGCGGAGGTTTGCACGTCCTTATCCTTGATAGAGCTATCACTGACCCTCTACAGTAAGAATACTTAAGTGATAAATTATTAGTAGCCATAATGTTATGCTGTGTTGTGGAATGCATTAGACCTGGTTTGAAAGCGGAGCTCAACTGCTTGGGCACTGAATAACCTTAAGCAGGACACTTAGCCTTTCACTAGCCTAAACATACTTTTCTTTTATATGGGATAAAAGAACCAGCCTTAATGGTATTGTAGTAAGGTTCACGCACAGAGACGCGCCTGTGAACCCCACTGCACTAAGTCTTTATCGTTTATACCATAAGTTAAAAAATAAGCAATAGCAGGGGTCGTAGTCACCTACGGTGAGAGAAAATGAGTATTTCCTGAAACCTCTACCATTTTCACCTGGCCCCAGGACTCTTCCCACCACGCTCAGCCGGGGTACTTTACAGATGTAAATCTGTCGGGGGAGTTTCCGGTTAGCTTCGCGCCCCACTCTCCTCCCAAACGAAGTTGAAGATTGTGGAATTCTTTAATCCGCGGGTCTCTAGGACCACTCAGAATCGCTGCCGGACCACTGCTGCTCGGGCGGGCTGTAAATTACACTATTGTAGCCTCATTGGCTTGAGACGTATCTGAGGGACAGCACCTGAAGCCAATAGGAGACCACGCTTCCCAGGCGACCTTGTAGTAAGAGCCAATCGGACCCAGGTTTGAGTTTAACTCTTTGGAGGTGAGTTTGCAGTGCGTGGGAAAGTTGTCGGTACTAAGTGTGCCACGTCTGCTAGGATGGAAGAGTCATGAACTTGCCAGAGGCCGTTGTCTTTAAGCCTTCAACTACATTCTTAACTCTATGAGGTCCAAGGCCCTTACTTTGTTTTTGTAGGAACTTCTTTCCTGCTCCAGCAACATGAGACTTTTCTTGTGGAACTCGGCCCTGGCTCTGTTAGTCTCTTCTTTGAGTGGGGCTATGATCCCTGAGCCAGAAGTGAAGATCGAAGTACTCCAGAAGCCTTTCATCTGCCATCGCAAGACCAAAGGAGGGGATTTGATGC
This sequence comes from Rousettus aegyptiacus, assembly GCF_014176215.1. NCBI lineage: Eukaryota > Metazoa > Chordata > Mammalia > Chiroptera > Pteropodidae > Rousettus > Rousettus aegyptiacus. Next base: position 37,168,038 of record NW_023416288.1, on the reverse strand, counting down.
TAGTCCACTATGAAGGCTACTTAGAAAAGGACGGTTCTTTATTTCACTCTACGTAAGTAATTATACCCCGCAAGTAAAACAGTGACGAGCCCACACATCTATGCTAGCCCTCTGGCAGGAAAAGCTCGTACCAGGTTTTATCTCTCTTAAAAAAAACCAAAAAAAAAACACTGAAATATCTTATTTCCTTCATTGGGGAAAGGAAATTGTTTAAAGCCAATCTTTGAAGGTCTTATTGGAAAAGTGGTCAGGATAAAGCTGTTGATTTTTTTTTTTATTATAAAAATTAGAACTAAAATTTTTGAAATACTGCAGAAATATCTAGGTGTATAATTAGTCAGGAAATAGAAAAAGTTTAAAGGAATTCGCATTTCTCAAACTCCATTCCTGAAGGAAAATGGCTCAGTTCCATATTTAATTGGGTGTGGATGAAATTTACTTAAAACTTCATAGCAATTTCATGAGCAGAATACACATTTACTTTCTTGTTGTAGGATATGCTAATGCTAGTCTATTGACTGATACAACTTTTGTTCTGATAGATAATATTTTGGTCAAGGCACAGGACCATAATATGTTTCATCATTTATTTCTTTCTGGAAATCCAAGACTGCATGGATACGTGTGGTTACGGAAGATTAATCCAATACCTACAGTGAAGGATTATCATTATTTCCGTTCTATCAACAAAGAAATTGCAACACGCAAAAAGTTTTACAAGTGTAATGATTTCTACCTAGGCATTGGTTCTATTCACCATTCCAAAGTGTTTATCGAGCACTTTATGTTAGGCCCTTTGCTTGATGCCAGGAGAAAAAAAAAAATGTTGGCTTTTCTCCATCCTCGTTCAATCGTTTATCTACCCACATATCAAACCTGGTCTGTCCTGAGGTTTTGGAGAAGTGAATGGCATTCTTCTCTGAACTCTGTTAGCCCTTGCAAAAAGTTCCAAAATGATGGCTTGCCATAGAATTCTTAGCAGCCCTGTCTTCTCATCAACAAGGCCAGTGCCACAGTGGACGTGAAAGAATATTATGGTGTGCATTTTAAATTTCCCATTACATCTCTTTTAGAGTCAGCCTGATTTCTTTCAAATCTCAGAATCAAAAACCTATGTGGACTTTGGTGGTGGTAATGGGATGTTATTTAGCAGTTTGCTACTAAAATCCAGTACCTGACGTAGAGACTGTTGTCATGCAGCCTCTATATAAATGGTCAGGAACTGGCTATCCTGAGAATTATGAAGTACCATCAAACGATCAGTTGATAAAGCATGTTCGCCATTTCTAGAACCATAGCCTATGTGGTAAATAAATAAAGGCTTAAATCCTTTAACCGTGACAAGAAATGTGCCAAAACGGTAGTCAATGCCAGGTGGTAGATTGTTTCTTCCTTTTTTACTTTTTTCTTGCCTTCTTAAACTTTCTACAGTTGACATTTTGTTACTTTGATCATGGGGGGAAGTAAAGGAAAAGAGAAAGTAATGGCCTTTATTTAAATTCAGTGACCGAGGTACCCATGAAACCTGATAGAGTGACTTCCCGTTTTCACCAAGATCTTCTTGAATAGAACGCTTTCCTTATTGCATCAAATGCGAGCTAACTGGGGCTCAGACACTACTCAGCCCTCAAGGCCCGCAGTAACTTGGCAGGTTGGTTTTCTTGGGCTGGCCTCCCATCAACTCATGAGTCAACTCTTAGCCATTCCCTTTTTCCTCATTCCTTGACTAGCCACTCCTCCAAGCTTCCGTGCAGGCCCACAGTAGACCCTGTCTGAGTGGGGATACAGGGTTGAAGAGCAGCCTGTTCCAGCTATCGATCAGCAATCTGGGTAACAGGAGCGTTAGGGGGCAGGCTGTAAGATGCTGTGCTCCGGACTCTCAGCGTCCATGTGGTTATGGAACCCTATGTGTTGGCTATAAATCCTCCTTAGCCCCTCATCCTCCTTCCCTAACTTACTCTTCTTCCATTATTTTTCTCCCTTCTCAGCACCATAATGACCTCCTTGGGACAGCATCACTTTGTGGTTAAGACCTTCAACTTTGAAGTTAGGTCAAATACTGGCACACTTGTCCCATTTTCCTCATCTGTACATGGAGGATTATAGTACTTATCTCATATGATCATTGTTAGAGTGAAAAGAAGCAAACCATTTACGGTATTACCTGGTATACAGTAAATGCTGAAATAGTTGTTAATTGGTTTTTATTATTCCTCCTACACTTTTCAAGCTGCATTAACTATGTGAGATCTGCATCAAGAAATATGGGCAGCAAATTGAATTACTATAAAGTTGACTTGATTTTATGTATGTGTAGCTGTTTTCATTAATTTCCAGATTTAACCATTTATGGGTGGGGAAAAAAAGCATCACAGTAATAAAAAAAAATCAAGTTATAGATGAGTTCTAATGTGTTTTGTTTCCGTCTCAGTCACAAACATAACAACGGTCAGCCCGTTTGGTTTACGCTGGGCATCCTGGAGGCTCTCAGAGGCTGGGACCAGGGCTTGAGGGATATGTGTGTAGGAGAGAAGAGAAAGCTCATCATTCCTCCCGCCCTGGGCTACGGAAAAGAAGGAAAAGGTAATAACAACAGTCTGTGTTTACAGTACTAGAGCTCTTCTCTAAACTGGGAGACAGAAGTCAATGGAACAAACTACTATGTATTTTTTTCTCTCTAAAAGAAACTAGAGGACTTGTATTTGTTTGGGAAATACAATTATATCTTGAATATCATTTGAAATGGCCCATTAAAGCCATGATATCTAAATGGTCAACTAAGTTAACAATAAAAAAAAGTTCTGGAAATTCCATTATAATTCTATTATAATTTAACATTGTTCGTCAATATGGTGGGGTTTTTTTTTGTGTGTGGTACAAAATACATAACATAATGCTCACCATTTAAGCCATTTTTAAGCGTACAGTTCACTGGCATCAAATACATTCACATAGTTGTACAAACATCACCACTTTCCATCTCCAGAACTTTTCATCCTCCCCAGCTGAAACTCGCCAATTTATTTTAGCAAATTCCAGATTCTCTACAATGGGCACATGTTAGCTACATAATGAAGAAAAAAAAACTTCTGAGTAGTCATAAGAACCAGACAAAGAACTACTCTGATGTGGTAGAAATATAGACATAATAGCATCCTTAGGTCTAAGCTTAACCTTTTACCTAGTAGGAATCCTAGCCCCAGTTTCTTGGGAAGAAAATAGCTATCACAGGTGAGGCACTGTATATTCTAAAGTGGAACTTACTATATAAATCTTACCTATAGAACAGGATTTACTAACCAAATTCAATTCTCCTCTTAACAATAATCTCTTTAGAGAAGAAAATCAAGTATCTAAAAAATGTTTCTCTGATGTTCAAATGTGTCCTTTCACATTTCACCTTCGAACGTATATTTATTATCTCACCTTTAATATTTATACATATAGTATTAGTTCATTACTCTTTCTTCATACTACCTTTAACTCAGTTTTGCTTTACGGCAAGTAGAGATCTAAATTTGAGTCACTTCCTTTAAACTGAGCACCATGAAACTAATTCTGCTAATATGTGTCTAACACTAATTTTTAGTCCTTTAGTACCCGTTTGCATGCCTCCTTTGGAGAGATACCAGTTTTATCAGCGACCTTGCGCATGCTCCTCTGTCTAGATCTGGAATGGTGGGCTTCTGCACACAGCGTGAGGTTTGTTCTCTTTAGCACTTACGAATGCTCTTTCATGGAAATACACGGGGTGGGGAGACCAAGAAATATTTGTAATGTTTATCCAGACTGGACGTTAAATATAGGTATATGGAAACAAGTTGAAAAAAAATTGTCTATACCTCCCAGGAAAAAAAAAATTTTTTTAAGGGCCCTGAGACTTTAACAATGCTCTTTTCACTTTTAAACATTTTAATGTCCTTTCTCAGAAATGTGTTTTAATTTCTCCCCTCTTGTGAAATTTCTTCTACGTGTGTACAGTGTTCTGTATCTGAGGGGGTGTTTCCTAACTTTCTGAAATCGTTGAACTTTCTTGCATTGTTTTGAAAGCCTGTAAGAGAATTAGGTCTTAGTAACATCTATTGAGAACTTACTCTTTATCAAGCATAATGCTGAGTATTTTGCATGGATTTATCTTCCTTCATCTTCCCAACAGACTCAGGATGGGCAACATTGTCATCTGCATTTTACAGATGGGGCAACTGAGGCTTAGAGAGGGGCAGAAGTTGTCTGCAATCCCAGATAGTATGATATCAGAGCTCACTCAATTCTGAACTATCTCCCAGTTGTAGTAATTGTATAATTATATATATCTCTGGGTTGGGACTTTCTGACCTAAGTGAGTGAATCACTTACATTGTAAGTAACTCTGAAATATCTAAAATGTTTTAAATCATTCTTGACATGTAAATGTCATACCTTAATTATATTTGAAATTTAATACACATGCCATTAAGCTGTATGTGTGTGTGTGTGTGTGAAAGAGAGAGAGAGAGAAACAATTTTTAATTGCAAAGCCAAAACAGACTGCTTTTGATCTACTAGTTTGGATTATTCCTTCTTTATTGTATTTGTTTGAATAAAATACAAGTAATTTCCATCACATGTAGTAATCTTAGGCTTTTCATTTAATTCAATTAAAAGAATAGTTTGTCCAGTAACATAGTGTTCTATCACCAAAACTTTGGGACCTTTTAAACGAAACTTAACCTCCCTTTCTCTTCATGTCAGGTAAAATTCCCCCAGAGAGCACGCTGATATTTAACATTGATCTCCTGGAGATTCGAAATGGACCAAGATCCCACGAATCATTCCAAGAGATGGATCTTAATGATGACTGGAAACTGTCTAAAGATGAGGTGACCTTTCCTTCCTCCTCCTCTCTCTCTCTTTCTTTCTTTCACCTCACTTTTTTAGAAATGTATTTTTAAGGAAAATTTATTTTTATTTAGGTTATAAATTTTATTTAAAAATGTTATTTATAAATCTTAAAATACCTGCGCTTCGAAAGTGGACTTTTTCATAGGAAATCATTGTTTTGGAGAGAAATATTTTGAGAGTTTAAAAATATCATTTATTCATTTGCTTTTTTTCTGTCTTCCCCAATGCTTCAAGCTCGCTGTATCTTGCTCTCGCCCTGAATTTTTGAAAGATCCATTTTTGCCAAAACAATTCCCATTTCGGAGTTGCCGTATAAGAAACACAGATGTCCTGAGAAATATCTCACATGGACTGTTTCTGGTTAAACCTGTGGCCTGGTGTTAAATGCATTTCATAGTGATTTCTGAGCAGTTAGCGGCAAGCAACTCTCAGGCTCAGTTTCGTTCGGGTCAGCGCCTGGAGAAAGGCTCCAATCTGGATTTTCCACAGCAGGAGACCTGTTCGAAAACCTTCAAAGTCCTGGTTTTGAGTAAGGAAAAAGGGAGAAGTCTTCGCCCTATAATTTAGGCTTTTACCGCCATTGCTACACATACCTGTCTTAGTCTGGCTCGTGTGCAGGAAGAAGTGGAGGTAGATACTTCTCCCTACCTCTTTTATCTACCCTTACTCTCCATTCTGGCTTGGCTGGTCAGAAATCAAATCCCTTTTTGTGCTTTGAACAATTCATTCTAATGGCCCAGCAATGATTGTCTTGAATAAGCTAAATCGTTATGAACCACTGGGTGATGCTCCACAGCTACTAAATTTGTAACACCTCAGAGTGTTGCTGCCAGTCTTAGGACTTTTTTTGATCTGAGATAAATTTTAATTTTCTTTCATTAATAAAAAATCTCTAATAGGCAACCCATTCACATGGTTGCAAAAATCAATCCAATTTAAGAAGATGTTTATTAAGGAGTCCTTCTCCCACCTGCATTCGTGTGATCCGCCCCCTCCATTTCCAAGTGTTTTAGTTTCTAATATATCCTTCCAGTGTTCCTTTTGCAAGTACAAACGAACACGAATACATATTTATATCTTCTCCTTTCTTACAGAAAAAGTAGCGTATCATACATAAAACTTGACATCTTGCTTCATTCACATAACAGACTCTGGATTTCGCTTTAATTTCTGAGACTGGAAGGGCACGTGGCATGATCATAGCCAGGTCCACAGTATGTACTATTCCCAGACAGTTATTTAAACTTAAAAATCCAATCATTTAATCTGATTTTAAGAGAAATGTCTGGAATTCTGACCCTTGTTAGAATAGATGAGCTGGATAATTGAATGGATTATTAGACAGCCATCTTTCAAATGCTTAGTTTTATTTAGAGTCAGATTAACAATGGGTAGTATGCTTTCATTGGACATTTTTCAGATGATATAACCTTATCTTTGCCTTTGAGCAATATTTTGTGTTTCTACTGTAGAGTACAGTAACATTATTTTAAGGGGAAAAAATTCCTTATAATTCTTTCACTATCATTAGATATATATCATAAAGTAGTTGTTTGATAGTTGTTACATATCATTGAATAAGCTACCAGTCCAGTCTATGACATTGATTGACTCGATGTGGATATCTTATGAATTAGAATTATTAACGAGTCTCATTATTTTGTAGGTTAAAGTGTATTTAAAGAAAGAATTTGAAAAGCATGGTGCAGTGGTGAATGAAAGTCATCATGATGTTTTGGTGGAGGATATTTTTGATAAAGAAGATGAAGACAAAGATGGATTTATATCTGCCAGAGAATTCACATATAAACATGATGAGTTATAGAAATACAGCTGCCCATTTTATAGAGCATTCATCCTTAAAGAGAGGGCAACCATCTTTAAAGAAAGGCTTATGTTTTTTTAACATTGTTCTGTTCTTGCTTTTTTATTTTTATATATTTTCCTGAATATTGTCTGAAGAACCCTTTAGGGTTCCTAAGTTCCCACTTATTTCTGGTGAGTTATTGGGAAGAAAAAAATTTTTTATCTATGAGTAAAAGACTTCTGGACCATTTTCCACTTTCACATAGGAAGTCTTATGTTTTACTTGCCTTCTTGTAATTTTAAAATATTGCAGCTGCAAGCATGCCCAACATATAGCCAGATGTAGCTCAAATCAGCATCCTTTGTTTCTGCTTCCCTCTGTTTTCTCTAAGTTAGATACTGACATTGGAAAGCCTTTTGCAATAGCTCAAGGCTTACTATTTTCATGTTATAATGAAACAATGTGTCTGTAACTGCCTTTGAGTCTCTGCTTGAAGAAAGAGGAAAATAGTTGTTTAACTCTACTTGTTAACAGTTACTGCTTTATTTGAGGATATGTGCAATGCTGAAGTGATTAACAAAGTTAGTAACTTATAAATGTGTATACGTTCTGCCTAGGACTTAAGCTATATAAAGTTTGGTTCCTGATGGCTACCGGCCTATCATAATAAAAAGGACAAATTATTTATTCGTTTGTTCTTAATAAAATGTGTCAAAATATTGCAGACCAGGTAGAGTTGTATTTAGTCAGTGTTTACTTTTTAAGGCTAGTATGTTACCCTTCCTGGTTTTTTAAGTTGATAACTAGTGTATTTTACTACAATAACATTGTATCATAAAAGAAATTGGTAAACCAATCCAGATGTTCCCATTTCTAGCTCATCAGAAAATGGGGCCGACCCACAGCAGCTGCTATTGAGTAAGGTCTATCCTGGTCAAAAAATTGATGATTTTATCATATTTTCTTGAATTGGCTTTATCCTTAATACTTTAAAAAAAATGTCCAGTCTTCATTTACTGAGAAGAGTCCTTTATCGTTTACAAAGTGATGTCATATTCACCATTAACTTTGATTCTTGTTGTTCAGAAGCCTATGAAAAAAAGCTGGAGCATCTTGATGAACCTATTTTATAAGCGAGAAAATTGTCATTCAAAGAGATTGATTGTTGTGAACAAGGTCAACAGCTAATAAGTGGAGCCAGATTTCAGTCCCTGAGTCCAGTATATTTTTACTGCCCTCTACAATTGAAAAATAAAATTTTTCTTTGAATTTATTGGGTCTAATTTTTCTCTTCAATTTACTCTCTTAGCAGTCAAATCTGTTTTTTGTGTCTGCATCTTTATCCTTGGAAGACTACTGGCTATTTTTGGTACCTTAGAATTCTCCCCATGATCCAGAAATGGCTCTGGTTTTATTGAATAATCTTGGAGTTGGCACTGAATTGCCTCAAAAACCCTGTGAGGTTTCTGGTGTGTGTCTTAGTCCTTTCATTCCTATTTACCTCTAGATTTTTAAAAAAGAATTATGAACAATTATTACATCATTGACTACTTTTAGCAATTAGATATTGACATTTTCCTCACTAAAACATATTCTTGGGACGAACATATATAGCACCTTTACTGTTGAAATCAGCTATATCTAGAAAACTCTTAAGTTATCACTGCTGTTTTTCTCAACCTGGTGGAGTTAGAAGTCACAATACAGAAAGCCTTCTGTTGAATGATGAGGGGAAAGGAAGTAGCTTGTCATATGGTGCTACTCTATAAACTTTACTGATGATGCTATCTATGGTACAGCATGAAAAGTAAAAAGAATTTTGATTATCGGTAGCGTATTTCTTTATCTCATGTGAATTCATATCAATTCCCATCTAAACATTTAGACACAAGTATAGGATAAAAGCGTGAATACATGTGAATAGGTTATGGTCGTTTTTAAGTTATCCGCCTTTTTTATTTCGTTTTCCCTTTGCACCTTTCATTTGTGGGAATAATCAGACATAAACTGTGACTTCACATGTATATAATTTGACTCACTAATACTGCTAGCTGTGTCATATTTAAATTTATAGAACTATGTTGTGTTATTTTCAAAATAAAGTTTATTCGGGAAATAATTGGTTTTGTGAAAAATTCTTTCGCACCAATTTCCTCAGCAGCTTTATTGATTTCTTAGCTGTTACTCTAGGTTTTACATCGAAATCAAGTGAGGAAGATGGACGGGTGGGGGAGTGGTAGAGGGGCCCTTCGAATGTGTCTCTGATTACCTTTTTCGTTTAGGTAGGATTGTAAGGAAAGCCGTGATGTGGTTGAAATTGGTTTTGAAATAAGCATTAAACCTTGAGCAAGGAGAGCAACACTTAATAGTGAATTTTTGATACTGGAGAAAGTGTATGTGGTTTTTGTTGTTTTTCGGTGATAGTCGTCACTGCCTTGGTTTGTGGTTTCGTGTGTCATAGGTGGACATCATGACGATTAATGCCTACTCAGTAAATTAGTGCTATAAAATACCTTATGTCATTAAATAAAATGCCGGGGTGCCGTGAAAATCATAAGAAACAATGATTTCTGATTTAGATGGGTAACTAGTCATTAAAATGGATTTGTACTCATCTTAATCATGATATCAGATATTACTTAACATCTGTAATGCTACCTGAGACATCAGCATGCTATCTTTCCCTGCTGAATTGAATATGTGGGTAATTTCTCAGTGTTGTTTACAAATGGTAAGAAAAGAGAAAGAACTTGGTGAGTGTTACAGAAAGAAATACACTTCTCACCTTTTTGTTAAAAAGCAAATTATCATTGTATTAATAATCCTACCAGAAAAAATAAAAGAGCCTCAGACTTACCCAAAATTATTCTTCTATGTTATTTTTTCCAGAATTATCCATAACTCGGCCATGTAGAATATACAGTCAAGAGATTTTTAGAAAAAATAAAACTATTATGTTAAAAAGATAGATGTATATATGGATGTGCATATATATGTGTGTGTGTATATACACATATAAAGTTTTGTACTTAAGATGGTCATTGAAATGCTAATACATAATTTTCCTCTCCGAAAACTTTATTGTGCAGTTAAACTTTACTCTTGTTCATTTGGAGTCATTCCGTATTTTGCCCACATTTCTGTGTTTCACTTAAACAATTTAGGTAAAATTTCCTAATAGTTCTCTATGTAAAACCAACAGTAATTGTTTTTGCTCCTTCAGCTTGCGGTTTAGCAAAGGAATTAAGTGGCTCATTTTGATACAGTGCATTGATTATTGTTAAGGAACAGGATAAAAGCAATTGGAAGATACCGGAAAATCTGCAACACTAGCACACTCGCTTCTTTTGTTTTCAAGTGCTTTGTGTTCCTGTCCCGCTCTAATAAAGCCTCTGGGATAAAATAGATGAGTTTAGTGAGAATGAGTCAGCTCACCATTTTGCAAGGCCCATCTAAGTGTCTATGAGCAAGACTAACATCAATTTTATTTTATGACCAAAAAACAAATGAGAGACGTTTGCTGAGGTTTACTCTAAAAATTCAGAATAAAGTGACAGCTGTTCCCTTGGTCTCCAGTAACAGCTGAATTATATCCCACTTGGGAATTTCTGGGAATTTACAAGTCACTTCATTAATTTAAAATTCCACACTAGGATAAAGAGAATTTCCTCTTCAGCAAACAGTTGTAGTAAAAACAATTCCACACACAATACAAATTGAGGTGGCAAGGGACAGTTTTCATTAATATAAAGAATGAAGTAAGGGTCAGGAGACCCTTTGGGGCTTGAGTCTGATTTCTTATAGCATTTGCTCATTCATCTGTTGGACTTACTGTGGCATACTGCATTTTATGTTACTATACCTCTGAATCTAATTTGTACCTCTGGTTAGAAACTAGGAACATTATAACATTCATGCACACATTGGTGGTTCCTTCCCATTGTGATTCTATCTCCTGGAATTGCTGTGTAGCTATTTTGTGCAGAATACGCTCTGTTTGAGACTTTCTAGATTTTTAAAAAGTGGTTCTTAAATTTGCAACTAAATTCAATGAAATGGGTAAATATACTTGTGTAGAATAACCAAGGAGAGGAATGGTACAAATATAGGAGATTTGCTTTAAAATAAGAGACAGCATTTTACTTATAGAAAAATACAGAACTTAAAAAGGATCATGCAATGAAATTCCTACTGGAATTACCCGAGTTCTCCACAGCGTAAATTGTTCTCTCCTGCCCTCTTCATACCAATGTTCCTTGACACTGTTCACCTAAGTTTTTCCTTTATTTTGGCTAAATTTTATAAGGCATAGAATCTTTTATAAAATGTCATGTCCCTTTTTTTTTTTTTTTTTTTTTGCCTCATGCAGTAGTATTCACGGTTTTCTGTTTTGAATCACGATCTTTAAAGAAAATTAAGCAGCCTACTAAAATGAATTGATTCTTACATTAATACTCAAAGATAAATCAACTCCACTCCTTGGATTTTTTTTTCCTAACATTTTACTTCCATGACGACAATTCTTCAAAACTATTAGCTCTATCATTTAATTATTTCCTCTGAGCTGGGCAATGTTCAATTGTTTTCGAATATTTCTTTTTTTCAGGTGGAGTATTTTTAAAATAAAATTAATACATAATACTATGTTTTGTTTTTACGGTTCAATAAATTTTAGCATATTCACAGAGTTGTGCAGCCATCACCATAATTTTGGACATTTTTTTATCACCCCTCCCCCCAAAAATAACCCCATACCCATTAGCAGTGACTCCTCACTTCCCCCCAACTCCCTGAGCAACCGCTAATCTATTATCTCTATTTACTTCCCTAGTCTAGAGATTTTTTGATAATCCTTAAAATTCAATCCTTTATGTTCAGGGTAAAGAAAAATTCAATTATCCAAAAATGTCATATGATGATAAAATAATTTCTGCTTTTATTTATTTTCAAAATATATAATAGCTGCTTTTCGAAATTTGAGTGAATCAGACATAGATTCCAGCTCATAGATTTCACATATATAAATCACTTTATATATGTGAAAAGGCAAATCCTTTGCACATGTAAAAGCTAGAACCAATGATATAAGTGATATAATAAGAGTAATAAAAACCTAGAACTTGGTTTATTGTTAAGGATAGAAAGTCGTTGGAAAAGAGAGTAAAGAATGATCAGGAATTTTTAAATTGAAGTATCTTCATATATCTAGATTATCCCCAATTCTCTAAAAGTCGGATAATTACTCCAACAGGAAATAAAATAATACTGGTTTTCTGATCTTTCATAGAAAACAAAAGAGCACCCAAAACAAAATTCTCTTTCTCTGGAGTCAAAAATTTTATCCATTCTCTCAGTAGGCAGAATCATTGTTTAATCTCTCATATGAAGGAAGTCTTCTTTTAATTGAACACAAAATTCCTAAGGCAATTTAGACAAACTTTGTTACTTCTTTCAAGAATTGGAAAATAACTAATAGTAACTTCTGTTTAAAGTTATATATTATCTCAAATGAGCAGTAGTGTTAAAGTTGCAAGTATAAGAGGCTCAAAATTTGCAATTCTGGATTAGCTTTCATCTATTAAAAGGTGCCCCAGTTGTCACAAAACATTATAAACCAGTCCTATTTTAAAACTACATAGTATGAGGTAGACCTTTTCCACACACGTAAACTGGAAAAACATCTGCAAGGATGGATTAAGTTGAAACTCCCAAGTCTGGTCATAGAATCTTCTAGTCTGTTCTTTGTTTTACAAGATGAAGTCTCAGCAATTTCCCTTTAAATTATCTGTACAGTTGACTAAAGCCAAAATCCATGGTCTGGCAGCCAATAACCAATTACAAGAGACAAGGAAGCAGAGCATACATCAATAAACAAGAATGGATTGAAAAACAACAGAAATGATGGAAATAGCATACAAGAACTTTAAAACAGCTATTAGAAAATAAATATGATCAGGGATTTAAAGGAAAACATACAATCTAAGAAATGAATGCTATGAAAAGAACCAAGTAGAACTTCAGGAGATGAAAAACAAGATATCTGATATAAAAATTCCAACAATGGAATCAATAGCAGATTAAAGACTTCGGAGGCAAGAAAACTGGAAGAAATACCAAAAGAAATTATTCAAAATAGAGCACAGATAGTAAAGAGTCTAGCAGGGTGAGGGAAGGATAGAATTTCTTTGCCTGTGGGACAATATCAAGTGATATAATAAATGTGTAATTGGAGTATCTAAATTTTGGAGAGACCAGGTATATAGGTAAAATGCTTGAAGAAATAATGGCCGTTTTTTTCTAATTTGATGGAAACTATATATATAGATATATATCCAAGAAGTTCAGTGAACCCCAAATAGAATAAACACAGAAAAAAGAGATCAAGATACATCATAATCATATTGCTCAAAATCTGTAATAAAGAGAGAAAACTCTAAAAGTAACCATAGGAGAAAAGGTTGTATTATGTACAGAGGAAGAGAGATAATTAGACTTTTCTCCCCCAGGAAATTTGCAAGCCTGATAACGTCTTACGATGATAGAATGGTACCTTTAAAGTGCTGAAAGCAAAGAGGCTTTCAACCAAAAGTTATGTAGCCAACAACAAAAAGTGTTTCAGAAATGCAACTTAAGTAAAACTTAGACAAACTTGAGAGAGTTCATTACCATCAAACCTGCACGTACAACAAATGATAGCAAGGGTGGAGCCCGTTTGGCTCCATGAGGAATGTTCTGATGGGCAGCCTTTGCTCTAGAGCTCTCCACCAGGTTGGCTGACATTCTGTTGGGCCTGCATTGCAGTTCAGCTTCTTCGTCTGCCCAATCCTGTTTCCAATCTCTTCCTTTCACATGTGTTGATCCCTCTGAACCCTTTATATTCAAAACACATCTCACCGTCTGCTTCCAGAGAAGCCAGGCTATGGCAGAGACCAACCCAAACTGGCTCTTCGTTGACATAGTCACTTTCCATTGGTGTTAGGGCATCTTCCTTTCTTCTAGTCCAGGCCAACTGATTACTCATCCTCAGAATGAACTAGAAATTTGTTAAAGTACTTAGTAGTAATCCAAACTAGGGGATATATGAAGAAATACAGTAGACATTTTTCAGCCCTGTCAGGATCAAATGGTTTATGGTTTCCTCATTAAGTTTATTTTCATGTTACTGTTTGTAAATAAAGCCAGAAATGTTTCCATGCTGCTTTTCCCCTGATACAGCTGACTACAGGGAGATTTTATGAGTATCTCTGCATGACAATGCATACAAGCTGAAATTACCCCTCTACTTTTTACCACTACTCCTTTTTTTATCCTGGAAAAAAAGGGAAATCTGGTATACTTTTACTTGTAGCTCTTAAATCTCTGAACATGACTAGATGGAGTATAAATGACTGTAATAATTGCAGGTTATTTATGACAATTTTTTTTTTTGTGATTGCAGTGTAGCTCACAGAGACTCTATAATTTACTCACACCTAAACCTCACATGATTAATAGAGGCCAATGATGAAAATCTATTCATATTTCTTGATGTATTCTTCCATATTTGTTGGGCTATTTGTTCTGTTCTCCTATCTCTATTTCCGAGGCTTCAATAATGGCAGAGTCTGTCTCTTGGATACAAAGCAGAGACAAAGCATTGCTGCTCCTTAATAAACGTTAGTGATACCATGTAACAAGCTTCTTCATGCAGGCCTTGGGGAAAACCGTTGCACCTCTGTCTTCGTGTGTTCAGGGCTCCTGGCCCTGAAGCCCTGTGGCTGTGCAGAGAAGCGTCAGCAGGTTTCAAAGATTTTAGGCCAAGCAGATAGCCTGGCAGGTTCCCACGTCTCCTTTCCTTCCCAGCATCGAGCCACCTAGTTCTCCTCCTCGGTGGCATCTACTGTTGCTGTTTCTAATGGATCCTTCTGAAGATATTCTATGCATTTGCAAATATGAGCGCAGGCATATATTTTTTTTCTTTCCACAAATGATAACGGACACAATGTTTTGCACATGGCTTCCTAACCCCCCTCCCCTTGCCTACTTAGTACAGGTTGGAAATCTGTATCAGTATGTAGTGACCTTCCTCATCTTTTTTTATAGCTGGATAGCATTCCGTTGCATTGTGCTGTAATTTAATGGCACGGTCTCCGATTGATGGATGTTGGTTTCCAATCTGTGCTAGCACAAATAATATAGTAACTGATAACCTTATACTTGTAGCATTTCACACCTGTGTTATATCTGTAGTGTGAATTGCAGAGGTGAATTCTCCAAAGACTATATAAGTATTTGTTTGTTACATATTTTGATATTGTCAAATTTCCTCCATAGAGGCTATGAAACTTTTTGATTTTTTGCTAATCCGACAGGTAAAAAATGCTACCCTGTGTATCTGATTTGAAGTTAAGTGAGTTTTAATATCTTTTTATATACCTGGTAGTATTGCATTTGTATTTGTTTTCCTGTGAACTTTCTCTTTATAGGGTAGGCTTTTTTTTTTTTCACTAATTCATAAAAGGTAGAGTCTATGTTTTCTTAACAGATGGATCATGTCCTGATGCCAACATTCACACACACACACACACACACACACACACACACACACACACACACCCTCCGTCTCTTGTCTGTGTTAATAACCCAGGTGTGGAATCTTGGCTTTGCTACTTGCTGTGTGACCTTAGGAGAGTCACTTAACCTCTTTGGGCCGCATCGGCCAGGTACCCGGCATAGGGTCTGACATATTCACACGGCACAGGACGGCACCTTTTAAAACCAGGGAATTGGCTTGGACGCGTGAGTCAACAGAGTGCAGGGCACGGTTCTCCACGGGGAGCTCTTGCTTAGGCACCGAAGCCCGCACGTAGCAACCAAACAGCAGAGTCCGGCAGAGGCGCCCAGAGGAACCGCGTCCTGACTCCTTAAGCAGGGTTTTCCCTTTAGAGAGAGCTGCAACTGGGGCGGCGACCAAGACATAAAAATTGAGCAAAGAGCCACTTTCTGCCGCTAGGTCTGCCCTCTTGGCCGCTCCTCCCCCACCAGGCCGAGCGCGGCGCCGCAGCCTCGGTGGCCCAGACGTGGCTCCGGCTGCGCGGCCCCGCGGCCCCGGGTGGAAGCAGGAGGGGGTGGACCTTGCGGTCACGTGAGCAGGGCCAGCTGTTAGCCGGGGGGCTGGGCTGGGGGGGCGGGGTGCGGCGGGCAGAGCGCCGAGACTCTGAGGCGGGGGAAGCGCCCGACGGCCGCCTCCGCCGCTGCAGCTGCAGCCGCAGCTCCGGACGTCGCCGCAGCAGCCTCGGCGGCCGCAGCATCAGCACCGCAGAGCCGAGCCCGGAGCCCGCCGCCCCGCAGGTGAGCCTCGGCGGGCGCGACTGGGCGCGCAGGGCCTCCGCAGCCGCTTCTCCCCGCGGGTTTTACCCCCATGCGCCATCGCTGTCCCCGGTGCCCCGTCACCTCCCGCCATCCCTGCGAGCCCACGGGTAGCGCTACCCGGAGACCAGTCCCGCGGGGTGCTGGCCGGGGCGGCCTCGGGGCTCTGGGGCCGAAGGGGAGCTGCGGGGGCGCAGGAGAGGGACGCCCCACCCCAGGGCGCGGGCACTGCAGCTGGTCAGAACCCGCGTCCGCTCTCCGCACCTCGACCTCATCCCCCTCCCCCCACCTTCCTTTAACTCTCAGACCCCCCAGGATGCTGCTCCTGTTTCCTGTTCCCGATGTCGGAGCGGCTGCCGGCCGCGGCGTGTGCCTGTGCGACCCCCGCCCTCGCCACCGCTCGGGTCTCTCCCGGGGTTCGGGGCTCGCTGGGGCGCAGCGGGCCTGGCATCTTCTGGGCAGGTAACGCACCTGCGCGCGCGTGGGCTGGAGCGAACATGGCCGCCTGGCGGGGCCGCCCGGGTGGCCCGGCTCTGTCCCCTCGTCCGGGGGGGGGGGTGACTGTCCCCTCCTTAAGGGCGGACGCGCGGGCTGTTGCGCTTGTCCCTGCGGGCCTCAGGACTCGACACAACTTCCCATCGAGCCACACCCGGAGCGGTTCTTGGGGTTGGGGGTGTCGGCGCAGGTTAATGCGATGGCGCCGGAGCACCTATTGGTAAAAGCCCCTCGTGCATTTCTGAGACGATTATCCGCTTAAGTTGGCCTTTGCGTCTTCGGTTCTCTTGGCTGTCGCGACGCCCTTTATTTGGCAGCATCCTTCGTGAGGTCTGAGATGAGTGTGGTCCACAAAACAGGAGGGACGTCTGAACTTCAGAGAATGGACGAGAACTCGGATGCAGGGGTTAAAAATGTCCGCTAAACGCAAGTGGAGTCTGTCATTTGCTGTGACTCAAAAATGAGTCAGAGTTCTGTTAATACGGGATTTCTGGAATTGCTGCTTCATTCTGGCTTGCAGGTGTCTTGGTTTAGGTTGTGTGGCAAGCTTCCCTTGTGTGTGTGTGTGTGTGTGTGTGTGTGCACCTACTGTGTTCCAAGCCTGACCAGATCATACGTACATCAGTTGCAGAGAAAACCTATGTTAATTCAAAATGGCAGCAGGAAAAAAATCGGGCCGGGCGGGAGCAGAGCAGGCCACAGCTCGCACTGGCTGCCCCCTGACTCAGGCGGCGGCGAAGGAGTCTGTGGGAGGGAGGGCTCTCCTGGGCGTCGTTGCTGCAGCCAGCCCTAAGGGACAGGGAATAATTCTTGCAGCAGGCTAGATTTTAGGGTGCTGTAGGGCCCTTGGGGAGGTTAAGTGGGAAGTTTGGGGAGCTGTAATTATTTTCACTAACTTATCAAAAGCTGGTGCAAAGACCTAATTATAACTCTCTGTGATTCTGATCTGATTCTCTTCCTGCTCCACTACAGCCGATTTATGTGGCTGCTGCTGTCTGTCTGATGTGTAACTTCGGTGTTGTTTTGTACCTACAAGTGGCTCTTAAAAGAGATGGGTGTCAGGAGTAAACATCATCCAAAAACAGTACACATAACAAATACCAGGTCTCAGAGCTAGCTCTACTGCGAGGACCAATTTTACGATTTTAGGCCATGAGCAAGCATCCAGGCACCAGACAATGGTAAATTCTTGCGAGGTGACTCATTTTAGGATTTTCTTTTCTTTTCTTTCTTTTTTTTTTTAGCAGCCTTTCTTCCCCTTTTCCCTGCTGCGCTGCCAGCCATCTTCTCATTTAGGAAGGGGAAGATGCACGAGGAGGCAAGCGTTTTGGGGATAATAGAATAGAGGGAGATGAGCACAAAGGTCACGAATGCCGATGCTGGAAGCTGCCCCGGAGAGCGGTCTGGCGTTAGCCCCCTCTACACAGCCGAGGAGGCCAAAACCAGCAGGGCACGTGGACCACATTCAAGGTCATATAGCTGGTTGCCAACCGGCCAATGAGGACTGAAATTCAGTCTTGTACCTCTTCAGTTCAGAGGTCCACATGCCATGTTTTAAAGCCTGGGAGAAAGGGCAAGCCTGCCATTACTGGGTTGGGCAGAGCAGTGAGAAACCAATCTGTAACATGAATTTAAAAATACACAGGTATTTAAGGTAAGTGACCTTACTTTAGTTTAATTCAAGTCCATTTAACTTTTTAAGCTGTGTGTACCTCCTGTTCCCATTTTCCAGTGACAGAACTGCTTCAATTGTTAAGCACCAAAAACATTTTAGTCATAGTCTTTGAGGCGAGAAGCGCATTCTCTGATCGAAAATTAGTCACTGATACTTGTGGAGAACCAATAGGCACTTTTTTTTTTTTCCCAAAGAAACCAAAGTGGGACATAGAATAGCTTTTGAATCTATTTAACTTTAAGTAAATAATCAGCCATTTAAAAATAACTCTGAAGCAGCGCCGAAGACAACCCTTTTCCATAAATTGAATTTGAGTTCTCCACGTCATATACTAGCGACCCCAGATCTACTCAAGCAAAACCAGAAATTGTGCCTGGGTTAGTATTCGTGCAGAAGTGGCGAGGATATGGAACATATTTCTTCTGGGCATTCTGTACCTTCAACCCGGTGATCTGCAGGAGAAGGTGGGCGGGTTGCAGGCTGCAGGGGGCAATAATTAGCCATGGTGAAGCATATAGGAGCCACTTATGGCTGGATATGTTGACGTGAAGACAGATGCCGATGCGGCATGTGCCATTAAGAAAATGATTTGCACTGGAGCATGAATGTGAAGATTAGTTCATTTACATTCCCTGGCTGTGCCAAAGACATTTAAAAATCGCAAGTTTTAAGAATACATACACGCGTGCAGTATGTGTGTGTGTGTTTTTTTTTAGACCAATAAAAATATAGATAAGCCAAAGCTATTTGTTTAAAAATCACCCATGATCCCTTTATCCAGAAATAATGAGTCATCCTGAAAGTTCGGGGCCGTCTTCAGTGGAGTGAGAGCCGGGGTCAGCGCTGTCCAATTCAGTAGCCACTAAGCACTAGCCACATGCGGCTATAGAGCGCCCGAAACGTGGCGAGGCCCAGCTGAGATGTGCCGCGAATGTAAAATACACAGCAGATTTCAAAAATTTATATTAAAAAAGAATTTAAAATATCTCGCTAATTTTATATTGATTATATGTTGAAGTAATAGTTTGGCTATATTGGGTTGAAATTTATATATTATCGAAGTCAGTTTCCCTAGTTTCTCTTTACTTTTTTAGATGTAGCTACTAGAGAACATAAAATTGCTTCTGTGATTCTCGTCTGTCCTCCCTCACGTTTCTGTTGGACCGTAGCGGTCTAGGTCTTTAACAGCAAGCGGAGGTTGGTTGAGGTGTGTGATTCTGTTCATGCAACTGTATATGTGAGGAGAGAGACACTTGGAAAAGAAACTGGAGGGGACATGGGATGGATGGAGAAGGACTATAAGGAGTGAGAGAGCTCAGGGACACTTCGTAGGTGGAGAGTGTGGGTTCGTCGTGGGCGGGGGCTGCTGGGTTCTCAGCCGACGCGAAGCAGAAAGAGCAGCGTGCGTGGTCCTCCAGGGGCTGGCAGGGGTTTCGGCGGTGGGATCGTAGCGAGTGTTGGAAGGGCAGCGTGGACACTCCGCACGGCGCATCGGAAAGTAACTCCCACATTCCGATGTGTCTGGTGTCCCAGACATACCTGACACATCGAAGTGGGGTGAATGCATCTCGTACAGAGAGAGGCTCCCAGGCTGCGAGTCAGGGGACTTGAGTCCCGACACCGGTTCTGCTTCTGCGTAGGGGTGTGACCTTGAGCAAGTCGCTCATAAAGGCACGTACCAACCTCTTTTTAAGAGGCGGTGAATAAGAGCTGTCCACCGCCTTCGCTCCGTGGCTCCCATGGGATGGGATACGGCACATCAAAAAACACGAGGGGTTGTCAGAACCGATGTCGTTGCAACACTACGCACTGAGGTGACTCCCACTCCCACACCTGTGCACGTGAGGACGACAGCAACAGAAGCCTGGGCCTCCTGGTTCTACCAATATAATGCTCTAAGCATTAAAATTGTTGAGTAATAATAATTATTATTTTTTTGATTAGGAATGATGCGGGGATCTAGACAGATTTCTTTCCTTTTTCCATCCCACACAGTTAATTATCCCAGTGCTGTTTATGGTTTAAAACATCTTTTCACCTTGGCTTCAAATTTAACCTTCGCCATATTCTAATTTCCTACATTATGTGGGTATAGTTTAGAAGTCTTTACTCTGTCTATTCTGATATCGGTATCGAACTTTATAATGCCCTTTATAATACCTGGCAGGGCTTAAAACTTTTCCCTCATTAGGTTTCATTTCTGAAACGTCTTGACGCATTCCTCATATCCTTTCTTTCCAGATGAACTTCAGGATCATTTTTGTCAGGTTATGTCCCAAATCAATTGCTGCCTGGTGACTCCATGGGTTAATGGAGCAAAGACCGACATGTCTGTATAGCATTGGACCTTCCCAGCAAAGAACAGGAATATTTCCCTGCCCGTCATATGTTCTGTGTTCCCAGTAAAGCTCCACAGCCCTCTTCATTGAGGATTTGGACTTATTGGAAAGTGGACAGAAAACCAGAGGACTCCAGTGATGGGTTTAGAAAAAGCCTGTGACCAGCCCTGCCCGTGGTTGAGAGGATGGAGTGAGGGCAGCCTGGTGGTTAGGGGCATTTTGGGGTCTGGACTCCTACTCCACCACTTTCTTGTTATATGACCCTGGGCAAGACTTAACCACTCATAACCTCAATTTTATCATCTTTAAAATGGGGATAATAATACTTGTGTGACGTAGTTATCATGAGGATTAACTTATTTTACATGTTATTTATATATACTACATATATATTGCTTAGTATGTTACTAAGCACACAGCAAATGCTTAATATTCTAACATAAAATGTTAGATTTTATGATTTTGCTTATTTTAGGTATCCCTGTCAATTGAATTTATAAAGCCAGTGTCATTCTGATCACGGGCCTAGAGGGACTCTGAACACATTTTGCCAAATTTTCAAAAAGTTCGGCTTGGGAAACAAATGGATGGAAGAACTAGGAAATATGGAAAAGAGTTATTGGGGTGGTTAGGGTCTGTACTCACTGTCTCCGAGGTAGATCGGCCACAACCCTCCAGCAGTCTGTACCTACCCTGTAGCAGGTAGTAGGCATATCCTGCTCCATCATTCTGTGCGTCTCTTCTTACCCTCACTCTCATACCTACCTCAGTCTGGGCTTTAGGTGGAACATTCTTCTCAGCAGCTCTTAGAGGTGTCAGTAGAAGGGATGGCTCAGACCACAGTGGGCTACCTGAGATCCAAGAAAGCAAGAAGTGATGTAGGCATCCATCACATCCACCTGTCCTCCCTCCCTCAGAGGCTCCCAGCAGCACTGACCTAGTGTGGGATGGCAGAGAACTGACCTGGATGGCATGTTGGGTCACCTGGTCAGCGGGACCGGAAGGGGAGGGAGCTGGTGGCCTCCCAGGTTGAGTCTCAACTGAAGCAGAGAGAAGGAACTAGAGATGGTTAACATTCCCTTCTTCTGTTCTTAATGGTTAAACATTTAACTGAAGTCACCCAGTGCTAAATCTACTCCCCTAAGGTGAGCCGGACTTTCTTGAAAGCTCCTATAAACATTTTCAATCATTGTTTTAAGTTGGGTTACCGCCCTCCTCACTGGGTTATGTATGTGATCACCTCCTATTCCAGATGATAAAGACCTTGAAAATGACTTCTTAGATCCATTTCCCCTTGGGTTGAACCTTTAAAGTGCTTGTAGGTGGTCGGGGTTCAAAATATATGTTGGAATTCATCCGACTTCTTTAAAATCCTAATTAAAGTGTTGTAACTATCAATGGCTCTTCTGAATACTGTTCGCTTCTCGCAAAGTAAAACCTTTGTGTATTTTAAAATTGCACCTAGCAGTGCCCTAGTAACCGGAAAGAATTAAACGAAATGTCTTAAAGTGTCCTTGTTAAGCACTAAAGTAATAGGATTAAGAATAATTAAAAGACCAACAGTGTGAGCTTGCTATAAAAAAATTTAAATTGATGTAACTAGACAAAGTACAATTTAAAGTTTCTAGTGTTCTAGCCCACCCTTACTCCCACTCCCAACACTCAGTGAGATATTCATCCAGGCCCCTCCTTTCCTATCTATCCATCTCATATACTTATATTTACATAAATTATATGTATACACATATATATGCATATGCACATATACCCTAATATAGTCATATACATATGTTAATATACATATGTATAAAGGTTCCTTTTGATAATAAAATGGGATACATACGCTTCCTAATGGTAAAACACAGCAAATGGCTCTAGTATAAATCGACATTTATGAAGTCGTTTCTAAGTCTATTTTGCTAGCTGTAAAGTAACCCTCTGGTTAGTAGCAAGATTTAAATCTTATTACTTTATTTCATCTGTAGGAAATTAATGTTTAGCTAATTTTTTACAGGGACAGAGTATAAACCACCACTTTAAGAATGGGAAGATTTTTTGAAATCCCAGTTTACAGAGTTCACAGGTACATATCAATCAAATCACATAGATGGGAAAAGGTCAGAATAGACTATGCAATATTTAGATGGGAGCGTAAAACAGATGGTGGGAATAAGAAGGTCATGATTCAAAGCACCCTTGCCGGATTAGTGGACACAATGGTGGCAATGTCAAAAATGAGGACAGAAGGAAATGAAAGGACCTTCGACGCGGCTTGCTCAGCAGCTCTCCGATCTTCCCCACAGAGAATGCGTTTGGCAGCTACCCCGTCCCTGCTCATTTCACACATTTCTTCTTTCTTTATCTCCGTTATCGTTACATGCTCAGAACCCTGATCCTTCAGAAAACATTAAGGGAACAAACTCTTTTTGAATGTTTCTCTGTCTCAAATACTCTGCATATACAATGCATGGTAGGCGCATGAGCACATTTTATAGTAAGTGGAGGAAGTGCAACCAGAATCCTGTCCGACTCTTAAAAAGCCATAGCATAAGATGTTAGAGAGATCATCCTGACTGCACGGGTCTAATGGATGTTATTAACATCACACCAAGTCATTTCCTTCCTTTTTTTATATTGCTATGGAAGATGGAAGACTGTCTTGCATCCTGCCATGTATTGGAAAACAGCTTCCTTACAATCAACTTACTGACTATATTTTTCTAATTTGCTTAGCATGAGTAAAAGATGAATCCTGCTTACGCTGTTTATCTACTCTTCCCTGCATTAAAAATGAGACATGGATGCCATTAACTCGTCTCTCCTCTTTCCTTCACTATATATTTTTTATAATTGTGTATCTCTCTCTATATATATAATGAACAATTGTATATAGCTATATATGTAGTTGAATAATTTTGTATTGTTTATATAGTTGGATAGTTGTATATAGTTGCACATACAGTTGAATAGTTGTATGTAGCTGTATACATAGTTGAATTGTTATATATAGCTGTATATATACTTAAATAGCTTTTTAAAGCTATGTATATGGCCGGATAGTTGTTTATAGCTCTATCCATAGCTGAATAGTTGTACATAGCTACATATGCAGTTGTATATTGATACATAGCTGATTATATAGTTGCATAGTTCCCCTCACTTTAAAATCTCTAAAAGAGTTCTTGTAAAAGAGATATGCAGAGTAAAGTGAATGACCCAGAATTTTCATTTTTTTACGATTTTTAAATAGACAATGTTTCATTTCTTCTTGCTGACCACCCAAATTGCAGTATTTTTGGAACAAAATAACAAAAGTTTGTGAGCATTTCCACGATTAATAAAAAAGTATCCAAAGGATATTTCTTAGCAGCCTTACTGATTTAGGAATATTCAGCTACTCGAAATGATACTTAACTCTTCTTTTTTCTGGCTCACATGCTTACCTTCTGTTCAAGGCAGACAGAAGATTCCCGATAGTCACCAAAGGATTTACCTTGTATTGATATTAAATGAAGAACACTTTTTTGGAAAAGGGCATTTAAAAAAAGTTGGATGAGATTATTTCTTTAAAGTAATAAAAAAAGCAAAACATTTAAATAACAATTAATAAGCCTAATCTTTCTGATTATAATGTAGTCTGATTTTCCAGTTTTAAAGCTAGAGGCTGAGAAGAACACAGCCTCCTACACCCCCATTTGTCATACTGGGGGACTATCCTGCTTTCTTAAGTTAATCAAGGATGAGTTTCACCCACCTTCATCTTGAAAGCAGAGCGTATTGATGCCAATGCTATTGCTGAATCCAGCAACATCCAATTAAAAGGGAATCGTTTCCTTAAAAATAAAATTGAGATGCAAGATGGCAGAATGTTGATGGCACTTGAGGCTGGTGGATGCCATGAGGGGTTTATTATACATACTCTTCTCTTAAGGGGTTTATTATACTCTTCTTTCACGTGTGGGTTGGAATTTTCCACAGTAAAAAAAAAAAAAAAAAAAAAAAAAAAGAGTGAGCCAGGCAGGAAAAAATGAATAATACTTTCAGAAGCAAAGAGATTAAACAACGTATACTGGGGAATATTGCACACCAGTCTGAACTGACTGCATCAGAAGCACCTGGGTATTTGCTAAAAATATCTATAATGGGATCCCAGCTCAGACTTACTGAATCAGAGTCTCCAAGGAGGGCAGTCTAGGAATCTGGCATTTTAACAAGCTCCCTATACACCATTTTGATGCATGGTCAAATGGGAATACCATGGATTGAACCACAGCATGGGAGCTCCTAGTCAAAAGTAGATTTTCCTGATTTTTTCCCTCATTGAAGATGAAATGTAGATACCCCCTTTCCCCTTCATTTGCCCAACAAACATTTATTGTGGTCTTATTACGTGCCGGTCTGTGTGCGAGGTACCAGAGAAGTAAGGGTTTACAGAAAGAGTCCCTGCCTTCACTGGGACTCAAATGGGATGAGCAGAGAATGCATTTTAAAACTCGAGAAGAGATTAGGCAAGGCAGAGGTAACCAGGTAACCAGGTAACCAGGGGCTCGCCTCAGTCTCCCGGGACACTAACCTACCAAGCCAAAGTAAAACCGCTCCCCATCCTTCCTGCTCCACTTATCCTTCTTCAGAGAGAGAGGTATCTGCGACCCAAATAAATTACTCATATGTAGTAACGCCAAGAAAACATTCTCCGTATTAGATAAGTCCAGTGCTATTTCTAACCTTAAAAGGATTTTAAATATCTTATCCCATGCTGTCCTTTTAAAAAATTATTTATTATAGAAAATTTCGAGCATAAACAAAAGTGGAGAGAATAGTACAGTAAAATACTGTGGGCTCATCACCCAACTTCAGCTATTTTTATTATATCGCCGATCTTGTCTCATCTGAACTCCCAGCTTTCTCCTTGCCCTGGATTACTTTCATTATATCCTCTCCCATGGGAAGATTTCAGCATGCATCTCTAAAGATCTGGGCTTTTTCCCCTAGACATAACCACAACATCGTCATAGCTAAGAAATTAATAGTAATTCCTTAATATCAAATAGCCAGTTGATGTTCACATTTTCCCAATTATCTAATACAATTTTTGTGCAGTTTTTTAACATCGGCATCTGAGTAAATTCCATTCATTGCAATTGACCGATATGTCTCTTAAGTAACCTTATCTCTTCAACTTTTTTTTTGCTCGTAGTTTTCGATGTAGTTGTCGAAGAAATCAGATTTGTCCTAGCGAGTTTCTCGTAGACTGGATTTGCTGATCAGATCCCTATGATGTCATTTGTATTCTCTGTAAACCGATGGTTAGATCTAGGGGCTTGATCATTCCAGTTTGGTTCTTTACGCACATTTTAGTTACACTCTGGAATGTGAGTGTGTCTCATGTGCTCGGTGCAACCCATTGGTGAGAAGGTGAAGGAACGTAATGGGGATTGGTGCAAAACTGGCAAATGCATCACCATAATTGGCAGGAAGGGGGAAAGTGACCATTTCTTGAGTGCCCGCTGTACACAGCCACTGGACTAGGTGATTTCCCCTTGCTCTTGTGCAAACACTAGTGCTACGTTGTGAATGGGGGCTTGGTCCCATTTCCACATGCACAGACTCTGACGCAGAGGGACCCCGTAACCTGCCTGTTTCTCACAGTTAATGGATGGAGTCAGAACATCAACAAGGGTCTGTTTGTCTCTAAAGTGTGTCATTCTTTTGCCCTTTACACATGGGACCGGGTAGGCATTATCCATGAGTACAGTTGGCCTGGCATTGAAAAAAGGAAAAAAAACCCAAAACAATAGCCCAAGGGTGATGCTAGGCGGCACTTTCACTAACCTCGGTGTCGGGGTTGGCAGGGGTGGTCCTCCCCGACTTCATTCTTGCCGCGATGCAGGAACGTGGGTGCACTGTTATCAGATCTTTTGAATTTTCAAGAGAAGCCAAGTATTTGAATTTCTATGGAAAAATCCATAGATTTTAAAATGTTGGCTGCTATGTTCAGAATTAAAACAATAAGAACGCTATCTACGCCAACACTCCGGGCCAAAGCGAACAAAGGCGCGGACTGCCACCCGGGTCCCACCTCATGATGCTCTTGAAACTAGAGACCGGGAAGGCGGAGCAGCTCATCAAAGGCACGGAGTGACACTGGAGAAAATCGTCAAAAGGTGGAAGAACATTTAGGCAATGGCAAGGAAGAAGCCAAGTTTCTGAAGTCTGAGCAGATGAGACCTTGGCAAAGCAACAGCCTTCACCGTGTACCTTTCCTTATCCCGGTGACAACTGAGTCTTTGCTGTGTCCCAGATCACAGTCTGAGCACTTTGTAAGAATTTGCAAGTTTTAGCTCCTCTAAACCTCACCACGACCCCGTCATTATTTCTGTTATGTAAAGGTGACGTAGGGCTGAGACTCAAACGCAGGTTGACTCCAAAGCCTTCTGACTTACTTAATATTGTCCTCCTACTATTAGATAGTTTCTAACTCAAGGCACAGAATGTGAGAAGCTGGAATTCACTGGCCGTGGACCCCTAAAGCTTTATGCTTTGCTCCCTTGAGCCTTCAGTGAAACTAACTTAGTAGCATCTTTCTTTCAGGCAGAACTTGATGAGTCTGAGTTAATTGATCAGCTGGTGTTTACATCCCAATTTTTAGTGAGATGATTCTTTCCCACACACCTATTTATTCCTTACTATTTCAATAGCAGACATATGAGCGAAAAATCGACTTATAAGTGAGCATCGTTTGTCCTGTTTTCAGTTCCGAAGGAATATCAATGCTTTAAAAAATGAATCTATCAATAAATAAAATAATATAATAAAATAATTTCTTCTTTGCTTTTCCAGAAGATGATAATTCACAGACACGAGGTTTAAATGTATGCAGTCTGCTCAGGCAAGCTGGGAGCTTAGAGAATAAGGAGGCCCAGCTGGACTTGACTTTGCGCAAGTGAAGGTGCTTTGTCACAGTTACTTGCACGACAGTTAATAAGCCCATAGCTTATAAAGACATTCATTTCTCCGTCTCAGGCAATTTAGGCTTCCTTATGACTAGCTAAGGTGACTGATGAGGGACACTCTTGCTTCATGGAGATAAAAGGGCAAGGGCGGTTTGGCAGGCAGGCGAAGAAAAAAAAAACCCCTACCGTGGCTCAGGGCATTCACACCCTTCAATAACTACTCAGTGAACTTGAGGACAAAGACCTCTTCTCCCAGGGGCGGCTTCCTCTCTTCTTGTCTAGACATTCTGAAAGTGGTCTCCTAGTTACAGGGGGACAGTGCTCCACCCCTGCAAGCCTGGACCCAGCTGCCCCTCACTAGTTAGAGGATGCATGTTGGAAGAAGCCGCTCCTTTGCTGTGAACTCCAGGGAATCTGGAGTTCTTACATCTTGTTCCCAAGAGGAAGTCTTGAGTCCTGAGAGAAGCTTGATAAAGAGGACAGTGATGGTTAGAAACTGAGTTTCGGTGTACTTTACCAAGGCTGATATGATAGCACAATATCTAAGGCTGTGAGGTCTAGTACTGTAACCTCTAGGCACATGTGCCTATTTAATTAAAAAAAGTATTTTAAATTGTGAAATACACATAACATAAAAGTTACCTTCTTAACTATTTTTAAGTCTACAGTTTAGTCGTGTTGAGTATATTTATATTGTTGCGCAACCAATCCCCAGAACTTTTCATCTTGCAAAACTGAAGTTCTTTACCCATTAAACATCCCTTCACTCCCTGACCTCCCCCCACCCAGCCCCTGGTCACCACCATTCTACTTTCTGTCTCTCTGAGTTTGACTGCTGCAGGAACCTCAAGTAAGTGAAATTATACAGTATTTATATTTTCGTGACCAGCTTATTCCACTTAGCGTAACGTACAGATAAATGTATTTTAAAATTATCTTAACAAGCGCTTATTAGGATATGCCTGTTCATTTAACCACGCTGGGGTTAAATTAGAGTGTTTCATTCATTAGAACCGTTAGCTTATTGCTAACCTGGCAAGAATCCTAATGGGTATTTAGCACAAAGAAGCCTTATTCAGTAGACCTACCCTTTAAGCCTGTTGCTTTTAAAGATTTTTTCTTGAGACCCACAGGCAGAGAGAAATGCTGTATTTCAACCCCCTCCCCCCCCCCCACATATATGTGTGTATGTGAATTCTCAAATTTAAAATTCAGGTTTCTTGTACCAACATTTACCCATACTGTGTGAGATGCATATATATTCTTTTCTAAAAAATGCTTCTCTCAAAAAAAATTCTGATCTTATCCACTAAATTGAAATGGTATCCACTCGATTGATTTCATAAGCCACGAAAAGGCCACAATGTGTAGTTTGGGAAACACTGCTTTAGACACAAGTGGGGTCCTTTTCAGGCCTGTCATATAACCCTGCACATCCTCCCCACCCCCCAACTCTGGGTCCCCATGGCTTAGCAAAAGGCTTCAGAACTACTCCTCAAAACAAACAAGTTTTGAAAAAAAGCCATCAGTCATGGCTTTGTTTTTGGATAAGCTCTGTTCACTGATTGAATGTTGGTTTAGGTAGAGTGTAGTTATAATACAAAAAAAAAAAAAAATTCATTATCAAACGTTATACTCTGTTTCTCAAAGCCAAATATAAATGAAAAAATTTTAAGCAGTGTATTTCTGCATTAGCATGTGTGATTGGGAATTACTTGACTTTTAGTTTATTTTTCTTTGTGGAGGAGGAAAATATGACAGTTGATAATGCTGTATAAGGTTATAATGGAGACAGGAGAAAAATCTTAAAGTGTTTCCTGTGTCATGCACGAATAATGTAACAGTTTATAAAAATCCTCTAAATAAAATTTTCAAAAAACAAGTATATAGATGAGTTAATTTGTTATATTAGTTTTAAAAACTGGTATGTTAACCAGTATTTTGGTAAATAATAGGAACAAAATTGAGTTTCCTTCGGTCACTTCACAAGGATTTTATCTGGGGCTCAGCAGAGAATTGGCTGCCCGGTAGGCCAGTTTTTCTTTTTTTGTAAAGGAGATAGTTGCAGGAGTTCTGCCCCACTGTTTATGTGAATAATATAGTAATGAAAATTTGTATACACCTTCAGTAACTCTGAATTAGGCGGACTGTAAAAAAAAAAAGGTATCAGAGAATAACTATAATAACACTGAATAAAAAATTTCTTCTTACTCAATATTAATATTACTCAAATAAGAAGAGTTTGCCAGTTTTGAAATTTTAGATGTGTCAGGACATAGAAGTAGAGCCATTTTTTTTCTTTAAAATCCCCAAATTGGTAGTGTCCCCTGGATTTATCTTTAAAAAAAATCATTTTCGTGATCATATAAATACTTACAAGAAAATTGGAAATTAAAGGAAAATATGAAAAAAAAGAATTCAATGGTCAAGCTACTGCTATTAATATTTTGGGCACATTTCCTTTTAGTTTTTTCTATGTGTAGTTTTACATAGTAAGAATTTATTTTGGACTCTCTTCCCAAACCACTTTTCCCATTCAATTAAAAACTCCTTATAAATGTGTTTTTAACGATTTTATAGTATTCCACCATATAAATGTATCATACATTTTTAGCCATTTTTTCTGATGCAGGACAATTACGGCTTAGTCAGTTTTTCACCTATATAAGTATCTCTGTGATGAACACTTTTCTGCATAAATCTTGCCGTATTCTCGGCCATTTCCTTAGGGTAGAAACAGGAATAAAATTCCTTGTTCATCCTTTATCTCCACCTAATGAGCTGTCCCCCCTGTCCCCATCACAGTCGGCTTCTTTGAAAAGCTGTCCATATGCACTGGCTCCGCCTCTGATATAAAACGGGCTTAAAAACCTTCAGCGGCTTTAGTGTTTATTATGGGCCAGACACTAAAATCCTTGCCTTGGCCTTCAAGGCCCAATGCGGACGGAGGCCCAATGCGGACGGGCCTGCTGACCTGCCTCCCAGCCTCCCCCCCGCCTCTCTCTGGCCTCCGCCACGCCGGCTTTTTCCTTTTGTGGCTCCTCCCCCTTTCTCCAGACACAGGGCCTTCAAACCTGCTATCATTTCTCTGAAACAGTCTCCCTCCTCATGCATCTGTCCTTTGTGGAGCAAGGGGTGACATACCTGCTTAGAGGAGGTGGTTGAAGGGTTGCAGAGAAGGGAAGGTGTCAGAGGCTCATTTAGGAGGTAAAGAGGGGGACTGACCCGAGAAGGTGGCCGTGAGGGCCCCTTCCGCGCTGTGTTCAGAGCTGGGAGTATGAGATATGCGTCACGGGAAATAGACTCGGCGGGCAGGGCTCTGTCACTTTCAGTTTCTGGAGAAAAGGGCTTGCTTAAACACAGTCCACCTGTCGAGTTCACCAGTGGCTTCCTAATACTTGTTTTCTTCAGGCTTCTGGAAGCATCCTGCCTCCTCTTTGCTAATTCAGTTTATATGGTGATAGCATGTTTTGTCGTTAGATTAAGCAGAGGACTTCACGAATAAGTACTTCCAGGATCACTGGAAGCCATTATATAAAAATCTTCATTTCTGGGTTTATTGGGAAATTGTAATGCTGCTCTGTCCAATGGGATTTCTACTACCCACGTGTGACTATTTAAATTTAAGCTAAAGTTTGTAATAAAATTAACAATTCAGTTCTTTAATCACACTCACTACACTTCAGTAGCCTCATGAAGCTCGCGACCACCATATTGGACAGTGGAGATAGAACAGTTCCGTCATCGTAGAAAGTCTTTTGGACAGCAGTAGTCTGGAGAGCAGAAAAGGATCCAGCCGAGTCATCTCTGAGGCTTCGGTGTGTAGAACGGTGGTCCAGGAAGAATACGTGGACAGTGTTTTGGAGGGGGAATACTAGCTGTTAAGGACTAATCTTTTAGGATGCTGCTGCAGTGGTCCAGCCTAGAGATGATGGTGCTTGGGGAAGGGTGGTGGTAGGAGAGGTGGAGAGAAGTAGATGGTTTCCATACGGATTTGTATGATCCAACCTACTGGATGGGTAATATGTTAGATGATGGAGAAGCAGATGGTAAGGATAGTTCTTGAGCTCTGGATGCTCCAGTGGGACAGGCGGTGGAGCCAGCTACTGGCATAGGGAACCCTGGAAAGGGACCCAGTTTGGAGAAGAAGGTGATGAGATCAGTGTTGGCTATTTGGTAAGCAGTTGGGTCTACGGGTTCAGAGCTCAAAGTGTAGGTCATTGGCACTTAAGTGACAAGGGAGGCTCCGGCCGTGGATGAATTTTCCCTGAGAGAAAAGGGCATTAACTGAGGAAAGCAGGATCAAGCAGTGAGGATGCTCAGTGGCCGAGTAGACCCGGAGCAGCTGGAGAGGTGGGAGGGAAACCGAAAGGTGCTTGAGTGTTATGTCATTGAGGTGGAGTAGAAATATATACATAAAAGAGGGAGTTATCTTTCCATTTAAATCTAGACCCATTTCCATCACCGCCCCCACATCTGTTATATGGCAGCCATGCATTTCTGAGGCACTTCTGTAGGGCACGGTTACAAGGTATATTTATTTATTTTTCCGTTACGGTGACAGATTGCAGTGCGCGTGTGTTTCCTGCCGGGAACAATAATCTGCTTTCCCTTCTCTTACATCATCGCGCTTTTGGCTGCCGCGCTGTTTGTTGCAAACCCGAGCCCGTTTAATCCCACGGAGTGCCAAACAGTATCTGGTCTCGGGGGCGCTGTCATTCTACTCCAGGTGCCACACCTTCATTTGCCAGCTGGGATCTCTTAATGAGCTGGCGGCACACAGTTCAATACTAAAACTGGCGAAACGTGTTTGAAGAAGTCGCTGTTGGAATGTTCCGCGCTAGGCCTGCTCCCATTCCCTTGCCTGGTGATCTCTCCCTGTGCAGGATGCCTGTGGCTCCTCCGAGTTGCTGTCTGGTGGCCTTCCCGCCGCGTGCGAAGGACGGTCTGGTGGTGTTTGGGAAAAATTCAGCTCGGCCCAGGGATGAAGTGCAGGAGGTTGTGTATTTCTCGGCGGCCAATCACGAACCCGAGAGCAAGGTGGAGGTAAGTGATGCGTCGCACTCGCTCGATTAGCAGTTACTCTGTTTCCTCGGCTTTGCTCAGCATCCCTGAACTTCTTTCGGGGACGCCTGCTCACTCGTCAGAGCTGTCATGTCAACCCTGTTGATTCCCATTTTCATTAGGTTTGCTCGTCGCCTTAATAATAGGGTCATACAGAGAATTCTGTGTTTGTGGCTGTGGCCCTTATTTTTATAAAGTACAACATCTGTGCTGTTCCAAGTCAAATCTACAAAACCAGGTACAGGCATGCCTTGGAGATATCGGAGGTTCAGTTCCAGACCAGTGCAATAAAGCACAGGGGTATGAGAAAGCGAGTCGTAATCTTTTTGATGGTGGAGGGTCTTGCCTTCGATTTGTAAAAAACTCAACATCTGTTGGGTACTGACTGATGGGGGTGATCACTTCATAAGCTATATAAATGTCTAATCACTGTTGTGTACCTAAAACTAATATGATATTGTATGTCAACTGTAATTGGAAAAAAACACCCCACAATATCTGTGAAGTACAATGAAACAGGATTCCTGTGTGTTTGTAGGTGCCTCGTTTTTATTTTTGTCGCCTCTACTCCATCGTCTTTTTTTTTCCTATAGGTAACCGACTATGCTCCGGAAGTTTTTTGGCTTATTCTTCCATTAAAAATTGCATCGATTTGTAATAAACCACACACACACACACACACACACACACACACACACACACACACGTGCATATTCATCCTAAGCCCTTTCTTCCTCTCTCGGGTGAATAACAGCATGCCATATACACTTTTCGGTGTTTTCAGCTAGAAGCGTCTCTCGGAGACCACGCCACATGGTATGTAGAGAGATTCTCCATTCCTCGTCGGGAGCTGCATGGCGTTCCAGTCCATGAGTGTATCGTAGTTCAGTCAGTCCCATACTGCTGGACATTTGGGTTGTTTTCTACTCTTTCTCTATTACGAATTGTGCTGAAGCGAATGACAATCTTGTGCATCTGTCACAATGTCTGGCCTTGGTTTATATATTTTTATGTTAAAAAAAATTACCCATCAATTTCTCTTTTGAGTGCTTGGATAAAAAGTTTTTGTTAGTATTTTCGGGAGGATCGATGCCTAGAAACGGGATTGCTGGGTCACCAGGTAAAGAAGTATGTAACTTTGTTAGATATTATCAAATTTCCTTCTGTAGGTGGCATACCATTTTGCACTGAGCGATGTTATGTGCACCAGCCATGTGTGACAATATTCCCAGTGTGTTGTCAGACTTTCAAGACAACTATATTATGTTAGTTTTTTACATTCCGCTGTTTTACTAAAATTATTTTGTTGGTGTGTCAACCCATATCATTGATGCTTTTGGGTTTTCCAGCTATCGTGTTATAACGCCTACCAATAAAGATAGTTGGACTGTTTTAACACTTCTAATTATTGTCTTTTCTAAGCGGGTTACAGCTGGGATCCAGTGTTAACAGAAGGAGAGAGAGTGGGTCCCTTCGTCTTTGTTCCTGAACCGAATGGGGCGGCCTCTTGTGCTTCCCCGTGAACGTGCAGGCTTTGGGACTGAGATCTGTGCAGCTTTATCGTGTGGAAAGGTGCACATCGATTTCCGTTTTGAGTGCTTTAACAGAAAGCCCCACGGAATAAGGGCTGCATTTTGTTAAAGGTCTCTCCGGCCACTTCGCAGCCACCTCGGCGGCTGAGGTGTCTTCGAGTCACCTTTATTTCGCTGAGCAGTGGCCCCAGAGCGCAAGCGTCGTGATGCTGGCAGTGCAGACGCGGCCGCGAGACGCTGCAAAATGTGCTTCCTGGAGGTGAAAAGGCGAAGGTTCTTGACTCAATAAAGTTTTTTTTTTTGTTATCATCTCACATCATCATCATAAGGGCGACAATACACCTAAGATACTTGGAGAGGGAGAGACCGCATTCACGCGACTGCCGTTATAATCTATTGTTATAATTGTTCTATTTTATTATCAGTTATTGTCGATCTTTTACTGTGCCTAATTTATAAATTAAACTTTATCATAGGTCTGTTATGTATAGGAAAAAAACATGGTATGTGTAGGGTTTGGTGCTATTTGCGGTTTTAGGATTCCACTTGGGGGTCTTGGAATGTCTCCTCCACAGGTAAGGAGATCTACTGTGTCTGAAATAAATATGTTAGAAAAATCTAATTTCTTTTTTGGAGGATAGGGTAAATAAATTAATATTTTAGTCTCATGGTCACGATTGTTTCAGGGAATAGAATGGATTCTTTTCACTAATTAACTCCTGGTGTATTTTTTCTCAAATATGCTGTAGGTCGAGATATCTCCCTCGCATAATAAGTGCATCTCGATCCGTACCAGAATTCGCCTCTCAGGCGGCCCTGACCTCTTTTCTGGGTTGCATATGTGTGTTTTGAGCTGCCCTGTACATTTCCATTTTCACATTCTGCGGGTAAAATAACCTCACAGGTCAGAAGCCAGGTTCGTCTTTCCCATCTCGTTTGCTCCTTTGCCTCTAAACAGCGTCCTTGTCTGCCACACAGTTTAATCTAGAAACCAGAGGGAAACATCGACCCTCGTGTTCCCACGCACCCCTGGATGCCCTGGGGACGTCCCCGGGGACAGCTGTCGCTGAGTCCTGCTGCTGCTTCTCCTGTGTCCCCCCATCTCCTCCCGCTCCCCCCATCCCAGGCATCCCCCTCTCCCTTCCGTAATCGGCTTATTGGTGCCCCAATCTCTCTCTCTCTCTCCTGGATTCTTATCCCTGTGGTCACCAGATTCCGCCCCTGCCCCCCAAACACAACTCTGTCACTTGTTTAAAAACGTTGGGCTGTGTTTACAGGATGCAAATCCAGGCTGCTTCGTATGCCGCACACAGCTCTTCCCACCTGGCACCCTGCTCACTCTTCCTTTCTTTCCTCTTTCACATGAGTAGACTCCATTTTTTAGAGCAGTTTTAGGTTTGCAGAAAAACGAACAGAAAGTACAGGAGTTCCTATATATAAGCCGTTACCGCCCCCACCCCACCCCCCAGTTTCCCTTCTTGTGAACATCGTGCGTTCGTGCGACTGGCGAGCCGGCGTCGACACCTTCTTACCCGCTAAAGCCCCCAGTTTACCTCAGGGCTCACCGTTGGTGTTGCACATCCGACGAGTGTGGGCAAATGCGTCATGACATGTGTCCGCCGTGGCAGTATCATGCAGAGTCGTTTCACTGCCCTAAAAATCCCCCGCGCTCCGCCCCTTTAGCTCTCTTTCCCCTAAGCCCTGGCAGTCACTCATCTTTTCCCTCTCTCTGCAGTCTTGTCTCTCCTGGAATGTCATGTCGTTGGAATCAACGGAGTATGTAGCTTTTTCAAATTGGCTTCTTCCATTTAGTGAGATGCATTTCAGGTTCCTTCGTGTCTTTTCCAGGCTTGATAGTACATTTTCTTTAAGCGTTGGATAATAATTCTATTTTCTGGGTGTACCAGAGTTTATTTGGCCATTCGCCTATTGAAGGATGTGTTAGTTGCATCCAAGTTCTGGCAGTGAGGAATAGAGTTGCTATAAACATTTGCGTGCAGGTTTTTATATGGACATAAAACTTCAACTAATCTGGGTAAAGATACTTTCTAATTAAGTTTACATTTTGAATAGGGAACATACTGATGTGGTTCACAGAGTAAGTGATACTAAAATGATACTAAAATGGTTTACGGTGAGAAACCTTACTCCCCCCTGTACCTGGCTACTCTGATTCTCATCTTATGTGACCCAGTCTAACAATTTCTTGCACATCCTTTCAGTGTTTTATGCAAATAAATACAAACACTTAGCCTTCTTTTCTTTTCTTTGTTTTTTCCATGAAAGCTTCACATTGTATACACTACTCCAAAACTTGATTTTTAAATATATAATTTTAGACTTACAGAAAATGTCTGCAATTTGCTTTTCTGGTTCAATAATAACACTTTGTAAAGACTTTCTATATCTGTACATAGCGATTATAAGTTTTACAGCTGATAGTAGCTCATTGTGGAGATAGTCCATAATTCACTTATCACTCTGCTATTGGCAGACGCTAGTCTAGGAAGTACAGCCGCAGAGAACGTTGCACGTAAGTCGTTTCGTGCATGTGTGGGTATAGCCCTGGATATACTTCCAGATGCAGGATCACTGGGTCACGGAGTAGTTTTTCTAGTGATTGGCTTCCATAAGCATTGTACAATTCCTTGCTTACTTTTCTATCCTCATTGTTAATTTTTCTCTCCCAGCTTACACCATCGGCCCCAGCTACACTGAGCTGCTTGCCATTTCTTGACTAAACCCCACGCTTGTATTTCTCCGTGTTTTTGCTTTTTCTGTCCTTTGGTGAGAATGTCCTTCCTCTCCCCGACTTGGTGGACTCCTATGCATCCTTCAAAGCCCCAGCACGGATATGCCCTCCTCCCTCTAGCCTGCCCTGTTCTGTGAGCATGTAGCACTCTGTGCATGTTCTGCCATTACAAATCGATTAAAATTTACAGTCACCTGAAACTAGAAATTCGAGTTCTGGCCTGGAGGCGGGGTCCTGGATTCCAGTCTTGCTGTCCTCATTTACTGCACCTTGGGTCTCTGAGACTCAGTTTCCTCATTGGCCAGACGGAGATCATAATGTCCACTGTGTCTGCCTTCCAGGGTGTTTTTGCGAAGCACATGTGAGCTGACATGCGAAAGCACCACGTAAACTCTAAGGAGAACATTGTGCAGAGAGGAACGCGTTCTTTTTTAAAGAGAAGAATTAACTAGGTTCAAGAGATTCCGTGATTCCAGATTTCAGTTCCCAAACTCCTATCTTTAGCACATGCCTTTGAATCTGCTTTTCAAATTTCTACTTATGTCTTCAATGCCCTTACAGTTACACACCTGTAACTTGTTCCAAGTATAGAATGATGAGTTCTTTTCCGTATTTGGGCTTAGGAGCCACCATGATAATCCTGTAACTTTCATAAAAGCACTCGCTAACATATTGAAATTATTATCTTTTAACTATGAAGAGTGAGAACTTGCCATGAAAACCCAACCGATTTTTCAGCCATTTCATGACATTTTGAACATACAGATTTTGGCGGTTTCCCTAGAAATGTCATACTTGAGTGCTGAGGTCCCAGGAACTCATTTTCTGAGAATAACCATGTATGAAAAGTCATCCCGATTGCTCATTTGCTCGCCCACCCACCCTTCCAGCTGGTCCACCCTTCTCGACGGTCTTCCCTTCCAGTTCGTCCGCGTACTCACCCCTGCACCCTTCCCTCAGTCTGTCCACCTGTCTGCCCATCTATCATCTACTGTGTGCCCAGTTTACTTTGCTTGAGACTGCAGGAATAATAAACATGGCCCTCCAGCACGAAGATCCTCAGTTTCTAAAATTACTGCATGTTTCTTCTATTCAGCGGCATAGTTGGCAGATTGGAGCACTTTATTTTAGGTTCTTTAGTCTTTCTCAGGTGGATTCTGGGTTTTTAACTTCTTTTGGTTGCAGAGTAGGATGGATAAATATGTATCTATTCGTGAAAGCCCCTTGGTCCTCTCTGAGGATGCCATACCTCTGTGCATCACAGGACTCTTCTCAACTTTACCTAAGCTCCGCTCCTCCCTATGGGGAGGCTTGCTGAGGAAGCAAATGTGTAATTTCCTGGATGATGGTGATGGTGATGATGATGTGAGTGCATTCCCCTGGGTGGGTATAGATCTATTCTTATATGGTTGGACTTTCTATTTGGGGGGAAAAAATGGATCCAACATTAGAATATTGTATACCAGAAAAACAATGGATTTCAACTAAAGTTTATTTTATTTATACATGGTGTCCAAAGGAATGATTATACCATAATTTGTGAGGACAGAATTACTGACAGCCAAGTCAGGTCTGACACATAATGTTTTTTTAAAAGATTTATTATTACATAATAAATCTCATTTCCATTATTTTCCTCCTTTAAAATTTAAAGTGTTCATTGTTTTCTCCTTTTTTGAAAGTTTGTTTTCATTTATTTCTGTTTCTCACTGTGTGAGGTTCTGTGTGGGATCAGTATCCCAGAGTGAGGTTATACGATGTTCATGATTTGGGGCAGGCTTTTGGTGGATCATTTCTCTTTTCTTCCCCAATGACTATACTTGGAAAGAATAAAACATTACCAATTAACGATAGCAGTGGCATTGTTAGTGTAATTGTCCAGATTATGGCTTTATTTGTGGTGCGTGGGGGTATGCACGTGTAGGGGGATCTGAATTTTAATTCTGAAGATTATTCCTTCCAATAGGAAACACAAGTCGTCCCGGAACAAGGAATGTTGAGCAAAGCTCCGTGACTGCGGATCGTACACTTTTCCTGTCTGTTTTTGTTGTCGTTGTTGTTGTTGTTGTTTGTTCTCTTCTCTTAATTCCCAGGAGCAGAGGACCCCAGTCAGAAGCATCTTCCTCGCCCCGTGGGCGAGTGGCTTAGCAGGGGTGTTCCTTCTGCCATGTCCCCTTTTCCAAATTTATTTCTGACCTGAGGTCTTTGCATGGCCCATCTTCAAAGATCTTACAACTTCAAGAAAATAAAAAAGCAGTTCTTCTAAAATGTTGCTGACATCTTCTTTTGTTTTTATTTAGACCTACTATGAACCTTAAGGGCACATTTTCAAAACCGGCCACGTAGCAGGCATGATGCAGGGCTAAAAAAAAATTTTTTAAACCCAACCAAGTAACCAACCAACCAACAGCTCTCAGTGATAATTAGCAATGCTGCTTTAGACTTGCAAATTTTCTAAAACTAAAAATATTTCTCCGAAGCATCCCGTTTTCCCTGCCTTTTTTCTCCCACCCCGTGAAGTCCAGCTGACTCATCAGCTCATTTCGCAGTGGTTTTTGCTGGCGGTGCCAGGGTTGTGTTCAGCAGGAAAGGCACAATGGCTGCGTTTCATTAACTGAAATGTCTCTTGTGTGAGCGTCTATTCTTCCTTTCACTGGGCGAGAGCCAGAAATAGTGTGCGTTGGAATGTGCAAGGGGTGGGCGACAGCATGGAGCTGATTTTGCTCCTTCATTTCTTGACACAATCACACAAAGTAATAGAGGGCTTGCTCTGCAGAAGGCCTGTCTTTTGTCTTTGTCTCGAGGGTCTTGTCAAGGTTCATCTTTTCACCTCCCAACCTGGCGTGTGTCCCCAGGAGCCACCTGAGAGAGGAGCAAGCTCAATTCAGGCAATAACTTTGAAAACCTCGACGACTCGGGTTAGGCAGGGCTGAACGTTTAGAAGTATGCCTCACCGCACGCCCTACTCTGGGCATTCTGTTATAGTTATGTGGCCTTGGCCCCAGAAGTCACACTCGCTGACATTTGTTTTATTAAAGGCTGGTTAGGAGTGGACGTGAGGCAGTACGACAATTTGCTCATCACTTTCACAGCTTAATAGCCAACACCGAGGCCAGAACTACCCCCGTGAAGACCTAAAGTAGTGAATATTTTCTTTTTTCTTTTCCTTGTCCAGTACAAATTTGACTAGGAATTTTGACTTAGGGAGTTAGATTGTTTTGACCGCACCAAGAGATTTCTGTTGCTTTTTGGATTTCTTTTTTTTTTTCCGGTGAGACCTCCTCGGCTGCCTCAAATCCCACTTACTCGCTGCCTCATTCATAATGTGGCAAATGTGAAGGTCATTGAATTCTGTTTTGAAAACCGCCTACCTGTGGTGTTCATGTTCTAGATGGCTGACTTTACAACATTTAGCTAATTACAACACGTGTGCATGTTCCTTCTTGGCGAGGTTTGCTCCCAAAGTGGGATTTTAAATAACCCGTCTTTATGAGACAAGTGTGTCCATCCTCCCCATTCCCTCCCAGACCCGGGTGTGGTTTGTCAGATTTCAAACACAGTGGAGCGTGTGAGCAGCACACATGATGCCCACGTAAGTCAGGCTGTGTTTTGGAAGGGGATCAGTGGAATGGAATGTGAAAAAGAAAAAGCGACAGGACCGGGTGGATGAGAAGTACGAGGTGGGAGGAGGGATCAAAGTACAAGGCGGATTGAGCAGACAGGCCTCCGTGCCGCTGAAGCTGGCCTGGTGGCCATAGTAATGTGCACATGTGTCTCCTTCTTTCCCAATCAAAAAACAAAACAAAACAGCCTCCCCTCCCCCAAACTGGACCTCCTCATTGATTCATCTGCCAGCTGTGCTTAGCACGAAATGCTTTGTGTGCGGTTGGTGCTCTAAAAGTGATCGGTGAAATGCACATGAATGTGTAAAAATCAGCTTAAGGACTATGAGAGGTGAACACGCAGTGCGATATAGCTATGCCTTACTGTTAAATTGTATACCTGAAACTTAATGGATTTCGTTAATAAGTTAAAAATAAATAAAGAAATTTTGTAAAGATTAAAAAAAATGAATTTAAGGACAAATAAGTAAATCGGTTTCCTACTTTTACTTTTCTCCTGTCCTTAAAAAAATTTTAAATAAATCTAGGCTTAAGAATTCAAAGATTCCTTTCCCATTTACTCATTCTTTTCAAGACAGAATTTGTCACTGGAGCTCAGTGTCTATAAGGGTTTTGGAAAGTGTTGGTCAATGCCTGAACTACTTTTTACATGAAAGAATGCAATTTTAAGATATAGACTTCAAGTCTATGGCCATGCCACCCTGAACAAGCCCGATCCCGTCTGATCTTGGAAGCTAAGCAGGGTCAGGCCTGGTTATTACTTGGATGGGAGACCACCTAGGAAGACCAGGTGCTGTAGGTGTAAAAAAATAAAAAATAAGGGATTGTAAACTGACAAGGTTCTTTACAATCTGTGAGGTCAACCCAGGGTTGCCTCACCTAAAAGAGAGAGAGAGAGAGAGAGAGAGAGAGAGAGAGAGAGAGAGAGAGAGAGAGAGAAAAGAAAAAAACAGATATAGACCGATTATATTTAGAAGAGCACAGAGCACCATAGCTGTTTCTTGCTTTGGCCAGGTTTTATTCTAAAGGGATCATTTTTTAAAGTAAATAACTTGGAAACTGAATAGGGGAAAACATTTCAAAAGTTTATTTTCTTATCGATTTGCCATGAAAAACTCCAGGCTGTCTTGACAACCTCCGGATTTAATTAGCTTTCAGTTGACACATATTTATCAAGTGAAATAACATTATCCCAGTGCAGAGCAATATCTCCAGTGGCTTGCCAAGATACGGATGTCACGTGACCAATGAGTGTGCATGCTACATGCATTTCGGCTCTTACCTGAGGTTTAGAGATTATAGAAAATCAATGCAGAAGAATTTCCTGGGCTGCACTCAGGCGGTATAATTGGGTCTTGAATGGCAAAAAGATCTAAGGCTGCGCTTGATCCAATGCTTTCAGCCTCCCAATTTAAAATGTAAATGGCTTCTGCAGCTGATACAATTCTCCCTTGAGAGCTAAGGAGCTCTGTGTAATTTAGAGCCCAAGTTCCATGCTGCGTCAGCCGCACAAAGGAGGTGTCATGGACTGACAGAATGTCAGAGTCAGGAGGCCTCCTGTGGATAACTTAGGTTAGTTATCCAGCCGAGGACTCCCATGGGCCCAAAATGGGGCGGGGAAAGAAGCAGCAGGGAGGTTTCGAGGGACCCAACTCCGATCTCACACCTGTTCTATTTGCCTCTCAACGCGCTTCGGCCAGTTTTATTGTTTTCATGCTTCCGCTTAAGAGTTTGCGTGAAGGAAGGGTTCTGAGGCTAAAAATACTTTGGAAGAAAGAGTTTGATCTAGATTTTTCCAGGCGAAGACACAGCAGCCCGGAGAAGGTAAGACATGCACCTCTAAGTGGCGCACCCTGCCTTCTGACAGCAGTTAGAAATCACCTCTCTGGGGCTGTTCCTTATGTGTCCGGCTC
Source organism: Rousettus aegyptiacus (assembly GCF_014176215.1). Taxonomy (NCBI): domain Eukaryota; kingdom Metazoa; phylum Chordata; class Mammalia; order Chiroptera; family Pteropodidae; genus Rousettus; species Rousettus aegyptiacus. Next base: position 37,125,656 of record NW_023416288.1, on the reverse strand, counting down.
ATGGGGTAGCGTGAAGATCCAATGGGACAGACAGGAAAGCACGTCGTGGAAGAGAGTAAACATTTAACGTGTTAGTTAAATGTAAAGTGTTATTATCGTTTTCTTTTTTCTGCCAGCGGAGCAATCATGTAGGTTGTCAAACTGTGCTCCAGGGAGCCGTGGGGATCACTTCAGGGGGCTTAGGGACCTCCCTTCTTCAGAAACAAGCGTCTTCCCCTTTATGTGTTTTGTATGTCGGGCTTCTAGGTAAAGTTTCCTTTACAGATAGGGATCTGTAATGTTAAAAATATTTGAAAACCACCGATCTAGAAGGATTTTTACAAATGAGAATAAATAGCTCTGTGTTTGAAATGCTGGTGGCCATCGGTGCCTAGTGAAATGATTAGGCACATTATTCAGAGCAGAGATTTGGCCAAATGCCTGGTTCCAGAAGATGACCGCTATAGATGTTAGCATTATGGACAGATTGGCTTGAATCAAAGAAAGTGAAAACTGAGTGATTGGCAAGACTGAAGCTCACTGTGGAGAAGACCTTCGAGCTGTTTTGAGACTCGGGGTATCTTTTAAGTCTGGTTTTCCCAAGGCCTTTCATTTTTTGGTCTGTTTGTAACTGATGTGGTGGTTCAGTGTAAGTACCAAGGTGAAAACTAAGTAGCACCTGATGGTGATGTCTCTTTCTTTCCTGTCTTCATTTTTTCAGTGTACTTACATCTCAATCGACCAAGCTCCCAGGACCCATGCCATTGTGATAAGCAGACCTGCCTGGCTTTGGGGGGCAGAAATGGGAGCCAACGAACATGGAGTGTGCATAGCCAACGAGGCCATGAACACCAGAGAACCAGCCCCCGAGACGGAAGCCCTGCTGGGGATGGATCTGGTCAGGTACTGAGCAGTGATTCTTTGAAACCACTGCCCAGGACGGTTGGGGAACGGGATTTATCTCCCTCCAAACCTTATATTTTGTGACATGATCCTCCCAAAGAAGACTTGTTCCTTTTGATAAAGATGATGGAAAAAAGAGAATAGATTACAGGGGAATATTATTCAGCAATAAAAAAAAAATAATCAAAAAATCAAATACTGAATCATACTACAAGATGAATCTCGAGATTCATCAGCCTCATTCCAGTCTTTGGTTACTATGCTGATAACCACACGGTACCAAATGACCGCGGTATCCTTCTGGTTCCTTCACTTCAGGCTTGGTTTAGAAAGAGGGTCGACCGCTAAAGAAGCCTTAGACGTCATTGTTGCCTTGTTGGAAGAACATGGACAAGGTGGGAATTATTATGAAGATGCAGACGCTTGCCACAGCTTCCAGAGTGCGTATCTGATTGTGGACCGAGAGGAGGCCTGGGTGCTTGAGACCATAGGAAAGTACTGGGCTGCTGAGAAAATCACAGGTGAGTGGGCGTGGATGGTGGAGAGCTTCATGGACAGAAAAGGCCGACGTGGGTGTGTCCCGACTTACAGGAACCACGCTACTGATGCAGACCCTTTCCGTGCTGGATCTTCGGCTTTTGGCATGCCTCTCATGTCTGGGCTTCTGCTTCTAGAGAGGAAGCTGGAGTCTCCCGAACCGGGAGTGAATGGCTGTCAATACTTGGGAAGCATGCTCCTAACATCTCCTGTTTTACGTTTGCTTTCTGGGCAGGATCCAGTTCAGACTAGTAACTGTTTTGTGATCCAAACTGTTAGTCTGTTAATTGGCCAAAAGAATGGTGGTTTTTTCCATTTCGTTCATAATAGGTCAATGAATTACTACAACAGGGAGCTAGCTGCTCCTGATCACCTCCAGCCATGCAGCATTTTTTGCTTGGACCATTCTTCCAAAAGCGGAATTGGGATCTGTGCGGGGTCCATTTGCTCCCCCTGGGCCAACAAGCCCATGTCTCTGTGAGACAATGTTCCCAGAACATCAGAGGACTAGGGAATCTACCCAGAAGGATTTATTGCTGAGTAAATCGCGGCTCTGTGCCGCTGTAGCATCTTGTTCTAAGACAGCTCTGGGGAAGGAAATGTTGTGGGTGGGAGCGGCTATCTTGTATCCTCACCTCATGTTCAGGACAGGAGGGAATCCCGGAGTGGGTTAAAGGGCTTCCTAGAGGACTGAAGAGTTCTAAGAAAGAATTGGCCAGTGAAGCTCCTCTTACTTACATCCCTTAGAACTGGATGATAAATACATAGCACATTTGCTGCCATTCTTCCCTCCTGTGTCTGTGGCAGACATGACGAGTAGATTGCAGAACTCTTGTCTTATTGCATCTATACTTGGCCTATATATTTTTCTAAACTGAATTTACCAGGAAATCTCTTTTGGTTCCTCAGAAATGATGGCACCTGTTTGCCATCTCAGCCTTAGGAGTGACTGGAACGAAATCTGACCCGAGGTAGGAGCAGATCTATTGCAGTAGTTGAGAATCAAGGCTGTTGATTTCTGTGGTGTCAGTCAGTCCTGTGTGGGGGTTGCCGTGGACGGTGGGCACATTCTGTCCTACACAAGGCTGCCCCACTGAGGCAGTGAGATCTAGCTGTGCTTTCTTAACTGAGCTGTGCAAGAGCTGTGTCTGCCTAGAGCAGGGTGTAGTTTCTCCTCATTCTCACAAGGGTGAAGATTAGCTAATGGTGCCCTCGAAGCAATCTCAGAGTTCCTCCACCCACGTATGCCCCACATACACCCACACGTGCCTGCCTGCCCTACTTCCGCAGCAGTTACAGAACTCATGCAGCCATGGTGGTCTGCCAGGCCTCAAGCTTCCTGGGACGCCGGAACTTAAAACTCCTTTTTTAAAAAAACTCCCCCAAGATGAAGTCTTTCTATCGAATGGTTCCATCAAGAAGGCTAGTGATCGATGCTCAAAAGCAATCATATTGCTTTTAAGTCGAACGTAAAACGTTTTGATCTATAACTGCATTTCAAAAAACTTCGTGTCCCTTTAAAATGTAGCTTAAAAAATCCATCTCAAAATGAATGTTGTCTTTCACTAAATATATATATATATATTTTTAACCCAGCCATTCCTTGGACTCATTGATTTCATGTTTTCTGATCTCAGCAGAAGTGTGATTGCAGTCGGATTTAATGAATTCTGTCTCTCGAACGCTAAAATTCTGGAAAGCAATGTCTTATAAATTATCCCTTTTAGGAATAAAACATTTGTGGAGTTATTCACAAGACTTAAACATATCTTAGTATGAATAATGTCAAATTCACTTATTTAGGTGAAAGCTATTTTTTTATTTTCAATTTTTAAGAATAACTTTACACGTGTGACGTCCTCTAAAAAGATGAATGGCAAAGGATAAACGCCCATCAGGCAGGAATTCTTATATTGGAAGTGTAAATCAGTGAAGCAGAAGATACCGAAAGAACTCAGTCCGGCCCTGACCATGCCTTTGGGGAAACGGTTTTCGGGTAGAAATGGTTTTATTGCAGCTTGTAGTTTGGGCTTTCCCTCTCTCGCTACTTCATTCTCCAAGAATTTAGAAGATCACCGTGCTCCCTGGAAGCAGCAGCTATGAACGGCCATTTTGAGCTGCAGGTGATAACTCGGTAGTAACTGGACATCATCTTGAACTTGAGGGCCAGCTTATCCTGTGTATTTGCAGCCCAGGCTTTGGAGAGGCCATAGCAGTTGGGAGAACTGCTGCCCTGACCCTCGTTCATCGGTGCGAAGTGCCCTCAGAGTGCAGGCATTTCCGGTCCTAGGCTTATGTAGCTACACTTAATTATATTTTCATGAGAAAAGAATTCCCATGGAGTCTTCTCACATGCGCACGTGACGCACAGCTATTGCTAGGTACATTCTATTATTTAACAACTATTCATTATCAGGGCCTTCTACGTTTTTCTAAATCTTGGGACCTGAAAAAAAAAAAGTTGAATGAAGAAGTATCACATTTGCATTTTTACAAAATTACAGATTTATCTGGGCAGAGGGTAGAAGTGTGAAGCGTTCCTTCAGGTGGAGCAAGACTAAATTGGGGAGAATTCTCTACAGTTACGACATTCTCAGGTCTCGTTAGTCGCACAGTGCCTCTTTCAAAGAACCTTTCACTTTCTTTGTAAGGAGTAAATGCTTGGGGTTTATTTAGCCAGAAGGAAGGGCCTCACATCTTTCCTTTTGATTGTGAATTTAAGATCAAGTGACCTCTGCTCACTTACACTGTGATAATGCCCAGTCAGGACTGGTCATACCTGGGACATCTGTTTCTCTATCCAAAAATGGAATTTGATTCTTCCCTTTCATTAAAGTTAGGTTTCAGGGGAGAGATTCCCAGTAGATTTCCATTTCTTGATTAAGGCTTTATATTTCCAACTAACTGGGCTTTGTGCTCTCTGCAGAGGGCGTCAGGTGCATTTGCAATCAACTTTCACTCACTACCAAGATTGACGCAGAGCATCCTGAACTCAGGAGTTACGCTCAGAGTCAAGGCTGGTGGACGGGAGAGGACGAGTTCAATTTTTCCGAAGTGTTTTCTCCAGCCGATGACCATCTAGACTGCTGTGCAGGCAAAGACAGCTTAGAAAAGCAAGAAGGTGAGTTAGTACATCCCTCAAGAGTCTCCTTCTCACACGTGCCCTTTGTCTTGAAGCTGTTTTAGAGACCCTGTCTGAACGTCCGTGGGAAGGTGAAGAATGAGGAGAATAAGACAGACTACAAGTATAGAGAGACCAACTTGTGATAAAGTCCGTGATGTGTAGGCAAAATGACAGCTTGCACTTACTGTTTACAGGGTGCTTCCTTGTCCATGGAAGTTTCCTGCTCCTGTGTCCCCTTTAAACACTAATGTCATTGTACTTCCTTTTGTGATTCTTATTGCAGACTTCCTTATAGCTCAGTGTTTGTGTATTTGACTTAACTTCTGCCTCCCGTTAGCCTGCTGAGTCTTCAGGACAGGGCGTTGTCTCTTTTACTCATCTTAGGATTCCCTTCTGATACCTATTATAGTCCTGTGTTCCATGAACATTTATTAAGTTAACTATTGATCTGAATTCTCTTCATGAGCCCTCTGTTTCCCACCTAGTTATTGACTTAATCAGAACCCATATTTAGGTAAATATGGTGACTGGATAACTTATTATTTCTGTGCCTGAGTAGAAACCCTTCCAAATAAACTATAATGGCCATATTTTAAATTTGCTAGTGATACTAGTGTTTCGTAAGTCAAACCTTTGATCATTTAGGACAGGTCAGCAAACTCTCACCTGTCGTTAGCGACCTGTTTTGTAACTAAAATTTTATTAGCACACAGCTACACGTGTTGATTTCTGTTTCATTTATGGCCACTTCCATGCTACAGTGGCAGAGATTAACAATTGCAACAGGTAAGTTACGACAGAGATTGGATGGCTATAAGCCTAAAATATTTACTATCTGCTTCTTAGAAAAAGTTTGCTGACCCTTAATCTAGAAGAACATTTTAAGACTTTTGCTGTAGGACTTAATATATTCTGGGTAAGAAGGCAAGGAAGTATCCATTTTAAAGTGGGAACACTAAAAAAAGCTCAGAGTTTTTAATGAAAAGTAAACTAGCTTAATGAAAGTATCCAATACCATGTATGAAGGAGTCCTGCCAAAACATCAAACCTAAATCTGTTGAGGACTTCAGATCTAGCTACTAGTTTATGGGAAATACAAGGGATGGGGGAAAGTAATTAAATGACACCATGGGAATGCCATCCGCAGAGTCCAGACTGGGGAACTCTGCAGGAGAAATGGCCCGTAAATCAAATACAAGGTTAAAAGACGAGGGGCAGAGATTTGAGAGACATTGTCAACCTATTGGATCGGTAAACTCATTTATGAGACAGCGAGGAAGTTTGAACCCTGGGTAGGTTGAAGAAATCAAGGCGTTATTGTGACCATTCGTAGGAGTGATGTGTTGTAAATAGAGATTTACAAACAGGATGCGAGTCGTGCGAGTGAACTGTAAGCTGTCTTCTCTCTGTGTGATGCTTTGATGTCGTCTTCCTGGACACGGACGGAAAGAATTGTGTTTTAGTGAATTAAAACCCGAGGGAGAAAATGTAGAACTGGGATCCAGTGTGTAGTCGAGGACTTATCTGAAGTCAGAGCCAAAAGTCGTAATGACCCTGACTGTTCTAAATACCTCTGTGTGTGTGTAGTTTTCACTGCAGAGAAGTAATTTTTCAAATATACACTCCAAACAGCAAGAGTAAGAGTGTATGAGAGAACTTGCTTGGTAGACCGTGCAGAGATTGTATGCGCCTTCTACAAATATCATTTCGCTGTGTTACTACATGTGTTGAGGTATTGATAAGTGCTGTGTCAAAAGACCTTGAAATACTGTGACTTAAAAAAAAAATGCAAGCATATTTCTCTCCCACGTTATGGTCCGGATTTAATGACAGTCCAGGACTGATTTATTACTCTGCCTCGACACGTGACTTCCGTTTGGGGTCCACTTGCTGGCATCTCCCAGGTAGCAGGAAGGGAGGAAAGAAAAGCGAAGGGCAAGCATTTCTTCCTATGGATGTGGCAAGGAAGTTCTCCACGTCTCCTGTTGCTCAGGATTTATCATGAGGCCACACCTCCCCACAAGGGAAGCTGGGAGGTATCGTCTGCAGGAAGGCAGTTATGTTCTCAGCTGTAATTTCAGAAGTTGTGTTACTAAAACAGAAAGGAGTAAATGAATTTTGGTTAACATCCCGCCACAGTTACACCTCTCTCTCTTCCGCCCACCCCTTTGTTTTCTCTTTACAGAGAGCATCACTGTGCAGACTATGATCGACATCTTACGGGACAAAGCCAGTGGGGTCTGTATAGACTCCGAGTCTTTCCTCACCACAGCCAGCGTAGTGTCTGTGCTGCCTCAGAATACGAGCTCACCGTGCATTCACTACTTCACCGGGACCCCAGATCCTTCCAGGTTCGTCTGAGACACAGTCACGTAAGCACAAAGTGCGAGCTACTCTTGAGAGCTCGGCCGGCAAACACATATGAAGTTCCTGTGCCTCCCTGGTATAGCCGAGTCACTTTATTTAGTTGGCCTCAACTTGGCTCGTGTGGTGCAAAGAGCTCTGGCGAAGAGAAGCTCTTGGTTTCAGTCGCATAGCATTCGTCGGAATCATGGCATCAAATAGTTTTAAATTCAGCAAATAGTTATTGAGTATCTATCAGGGGCCGGGCATTGTGCTATGTACGGGGGATGCAAAGATAAACAAGACCCAATGAGACAGAGAGATTTGACAGAGAAACGCCCAAGATTTATCCAAATGACCAGTTTCTATGAGTTAGAGGACAGAGTGGCCCAGAGGCAAAGCAGACCGAAGCAACTTCAAGTGCACCGGCCACTTCTTTCAGACGCCGCGTTTAGAGGGTCGCTTTCTGCCCAGTATCTCAGCAAAGAGGAAGTGTGGCACAGTGGTTAAGGACACGGCCTGAGGAATAAACCGCTCGGAGTTCGAAATCCACCGCCGTCACTTAGTAGCCGTCACTTAGTAGCCGTCACTTAGTAGCTTCGCGTCTCTAAGCTGCTGTTTCTGTATTGTTCAATGGGGACAATACCGGTCCCCACCTTTGGGCGCTTGTCGGGCCTCATTTTTTAAACTGCTGCCAATATCAATAGATCCTTCTAGCAGGACCTGACTATTAAGTTGGGTCTGAGCTCTTCTTAGTTATTTATTCACTCATTTATTCATTTAACAAGCACTTATGAAGCACCTACTGCGTACCAGTTGTTGTGCTTGTTGGGTGCGAGGAACCAAGTGTGTGCGAGGTAAGAGGTGGTACAAAGGAGACGACAGAGAGGGAAACCTCGCAGAGGAAGAAACTCTTGGGCACTGGGCCTTGTGGGGAAAGTAGGAGTTCGTTAGCTGCAAAACGCAGGAACGGCGTCTGGGAGGAGGGAACAGCACCTGCAAAAGGACAGAGGCAGAAGAGCCAGCCTCCCGATGCCGGCGGTCCGGCCGCGTCTTGTGAGCACTGGCTGCTGGCCGCAGGGGTCCGCGTGGGCGTTTAAAGCGCCCGGCATGCTCTGCCGCGGTATTCGCACACTGTCCTTCGGGGAACAGGAAGCAGGGAAGGAGTGTATTGGACCGAAGGACGGCCGTCCCAGACCCCGCGCGCCCCGATCTCTCACGCACCTGCCCTGACAGGGCTTAGGAGACTGGCCGTCGTGAAGCCAGGACATGACATCAGGGGGTTCTGCTGCCGAAGCCGAGACGCATGGCCCGACGGCATCAGAAAAGAAAAGGTTGGGGAATAAATAGCCTTCTGATGTTTACAATGGAAAATTTCATGTAGTTTTAAAAGCAGATTGTCCGTGGTTAAATGAATGGAAAAGACCGCAAAGAAGATTAAAAGCTTTCTGGAAGGCGTCCGTTTTTATCCGCGTGGTTAAATGAGCCGCACTTCCTGCTGTGACTGTAGAACTGCCATCGATGATTCATTTTCCTGTTCAGCATCTTCACATTTTTTTCCGTAGTCGGGCACGTTCGCCATTTTATATTTCGGCAGCAGGAATTACCTGCTCTTGGGTGTTTAGGCAGCAAAATGAGGGACGTTTTGAATGACTCCTGCTAATGCTAAAAACATTGGAGAGATTGTTTTCAGAAAATAGTTTCCGGGCAGCGGACTTGCAAAGAGCGGACTGTGCTGTTTCTCGCCCCCAGTTCGGGCTGGAAGCGGAAGGGCACGAGCCACCGTCCTGTCTGCCACGGCTGATCGGCCCTTGTTGCGAAAGAACTCATTCTCACCTTCTTTTCCTCTCCTCCTTTCCCTCCTTTCCTAGCACCCTCCCTCCTAGTACGTACCGTGTAAGTTTGAGAGTAGAAAGAAGGCGCGAAAGTCAGAGTCTGAGAGATGGAGGGAGATGCGCAAAAGACCTTTCATTAATTTTCTCGAGAAGGCAAAGTCCATCATTTTAATATTCCGTTGAGCCAGCCGGTGCCGTAGTCCTCCAAGTAGGGACACTGATTGGCTTTAGTCCCCTGGCTCTGACCTTTGGACACCATTTCCCCGTTGGAATCCAGTACTTACTGAAGCTTCCCTGGCGTGAGAAACGGCAGAGGGCAAGAGCAGAGCGGCGGCTTAGCGCCGGAAACCGTGTGAGATGCGGAGTCCCGCGGCGCCCTGGGCCGGCGAGAGCCTGTCACGGCCTCTCTTCCTGACCGTGTGTTCAGTGATGTCACCGTGGGAGCTCGGCATGGGCCACTGCGGGCGCATTTACACGCCACAGCAGTTGGCAGACGCCGTGAACCGGGGCTTATAGTTTCAGAGACGGAGCTGTCAAAGCAGCACACCACGGAGAGGGCCCCACGTTTGGGAAAACACACGAATCCTCAGCATACGGAATGAGCCAACCCAGGCGGGGAGAGCGTTAAAAACTTTCCATTTCAGACATTGGAAGGCTATTTCCCAACCCATGTCCCTAACTGTATGTACTTCAGCCTAGGAAACAGAAAATGAGGGGGTGGTGCTAGGAACATAGGGTGTTTGAAGTACCTTAACTAGTGGCAAGGAGCTGGGGAGATGCGAGGGACAGTGTGTGTGAGTGTGTGTGAGTGTGTGTGAGTGTGTGAGTGTGTGTGCATGGGCATGTGCGTGCGTGTGTTGGGGGTGGGGTTCCTCCTCTTCTCTCGAGAAGAGCTAAATTGGATCAGCTGAGACTGTCTCATCAAGTTAAACTCAGATGTTAGGGACAAGTGAGACCTTTCTGTTATTGGAGGTGATGTTACGGGTCTTAGACGCCGTAGCGCGTGTGAGCTCAGCCTCCGGAGCTGTGTAGGCTCCCAGTGGGAGCCTTTATGCTTTTCCTGTCTGTGCCGGAAGCCCCTCCGGTTCTGCTGGGGACTCCAGGGCAGGGGATGAGCCTGGCTCGGTCACTTGGGGGAGTTGCTACACCTTCAGTAAGAACAAAGTCATGTTCGAAGTGTTGGCTGACGCTGGTATTAAACTTTCAAGTCCCAAAGCACAAAAAGTTTTATTTTTCTCTAGTAGCACAATGTGCGTATATAAATAAACGAATAAAAGGTGCAACAGTGAGAGGTAGTGGGGAAAAAAACTGACCTCGGCTTTGGAAGATTGAGCTCTTGCTCTGCCGTGGATTAGGAACATATCTTTGGACAAAGCTCTTAGCGTCCGTGAGCCTCAGTCATCTCATCTGCGAAGTGGGGCCGAGTTCTTACCCTGCCTTGTTCGTTGCTGTAGCCCTGGTACCTAGAACAGTCTCTGGTACTCAACAGTCAGAACAGTCAGCACTCAACACGGATTTACTGAATAAATGAATGAAATGAATAGGGTACCATGAGAATCGAATGCAAGCACTTTGAAAATTATGGTATACTATAAAATGTTAGAGATTTTCATGATAGTTTTGTTCTCCTTCCAAATGAGACGACAAAGGAGAGGAAAACAGATTTTTTTTTACTCTGGCTTGGTGCGTACATCACAACATTTCAGGAAAAAGAAGACCAATAAGGCAGAGACGCCTCGGTTGGAGCATGTTACTGGGCTGCGGCTCAAAGCGTCACCCCAGGCTACGATCCCGCAGACCTCCGTCCGAGACAGACTTTGGAAGGGCTGCTGCGCCTCGTGTCATCAGACCGTGTGCCTTGGACTTTAGATTTTTCTCGGTGAGAGCTGCCGGTTGCAGCGACGTGGTTTTCTTCGGTGCTGCTCGTGGACCCCTCCGTTTAGCTGTCCTTCCCCCAGGGTCCCCGTGGGGCAGCTCCGCCAGTTTGCAAGCTCCTCATTAACCGGCCTCGGGCTGCCCTGCGCATTGGAAGCCTTTTCTCCTTTCGGGCCTGTCGTCTTCGATTCATGTCACACCACACCATGGAGGGGCTGAGTGACCAGAGTGAATTCCCAGTGAGGTGACTTCTCTGAAGGTCCGTGTGAGAGGACAGAACAGAAGCAGCTTTCTGGAGCCCCCCGCGCTGTGTCCTGAGTCAGAGCCGTCTGCTGGACGCTCTGGGGACACCCCGGGGACGGCCCCGCATGAGTGGCGAGGCGTGCCCTGCCCTGCCCACGTGGACTGGGAGGGCTGGTCACAACTAGATGGCAGTTTCAGCTTTGCTGGTAGCTGGGTATGTGACCTTGGTCAAGTCATTTCATCTCTCCGGGCCATTAGTTGACATACATTCAATCAAGTGGCATTTAAGATTGAGATTTAAGTGTGGGAAATGTCAGAGATTCTCATCTACTTGGATTTTTAATGTGATTTTTTAAATAAGGACTGGCAAGAAATCCGAAGGTTTCAGAACCACTGAGTTATCCACATTCCTTTTCTGGAACTGGCCCAGCCCACAAGCCTTGTGCTTCCCCGGACAGGCGGCTGCGGATGGGCCCAGCCTCCTCTCTGCGTTCGCATCACCTGCAGAGGACAGCAGAGTACCTGGCCAGCACCTCTCCTTCGCCAGGACCATCCACTTTACCAGCTTGGGGTGCAAAGGTCTCCTCGCGTTTAACCTTCAGTTAAATCAGCCTGAGCTCAGTCTTGCGCACGCGATCAGGGTCTTTCTTCCCTCACAGAACCTCTGGGAGCTCACCCAAGAGGTCCCTTCTCGTCGTTCTTGTCTCCAGTGGTGATCCTTAGACTTGCTATGTCGCCTTGTTAACGGGCAGATTCTGATTCAGCAAGGCGGGCGTGGGACCCGAGGATGCGGCTGGCACTTCGAGTCCAAGGACGCGATGAGGGTAGCAAGGGTCATCATTTCCCAGTGCTGTTCAGATTGCGGCCCGCGTGGACATATTCGTGTGGCATGCTGGCGTGGCTGCCTCAAGGCCAGACACCTGGGTGCCGAGGCAATCGAGATCCCAGCTCACTTGGAACCCACCCGAGGCATGGAGTGGGCCAGGGCGCACCCATGAAGGGAAGAGAGAATAACCGGTCTGAAAAGCATCTTTCTCTTTCTCTCCTACGGTTATTGCAGCTGCTGCCCCAGAGTGTGGCTGAAAACAAGCCGCCCTCGGGGCCCAGAGGGGCTGTGCTCTGCCAGGAGCACCGTGTTCAACCAGCGGTGTTTTCTATGGGTGTAGAGAGGGGGGAATAAGACTCTGTCCCTTGTGTTATAGTCGGCTATGGTCGACACACCCCCTGGTGGCCTGGGGTCCTGGATGTAGTCTTTTAGATACATGCCCCTTCTGGTGTGTGTGTGTGTGTGTGTGTGTGTGTGTGTGTGTGTGTGTGTGTGTGCGCGCGCGCCCAGGTATGCATAGGTACACACACACACACACACACACACACGGCCATTTTCCCTAAGATACATCCATCATGCTGAAAGAGCCGAATCAAAGAGTTCTTACCTCACCCGACTGCGGTGCCCAGACCTGCCCTCTCACACGACTAGACTTCTCTTTCTCTGTGGTGTGGCCTCTCTGGGACCTCTGGGACCCTTTTTTGTCAACCGTCATAATCCACCCCCTTCCTGAGTCTGCCAAAGATATTCCAAAAATTTTTACGTAAGGTAAAACCTAAAATGAGGGAAAGAGAGGTGGGGTTTCCTTGCTTTCCGGGAGGCCGCTGTCCCGCAAACCACAGCCGAGAAAGGCGACCTCTTCCAACCAAACGGAAGGCCCCTTGCACCCTTTCTCCGAACACTGTGTCTGCGCCTCGCTTAGACCGAGAGGAGCCTCGTGGACGGTCTTCCCAGCATGAAGCAGGTCTGTCTGGCTGTCTCCTCATTGCAAATACAAGAATTTGCAGCGTGCCAATGGCAGTTAGTTTTACTAAAGTATTTCCTAAAATATGCGGTTGTGTCTCTCGGCACGTGCCCGCCCACCACGCGCCCCCCGCCGCCCACTGTCCGCCACTGGAAGGACAGTTTCTGGGTGTCCTCACACCCCGGTCTGGCTGAAGCACCTCTCCTTTCTCTCCAGGTCCATATTCAAGCCTTTCATCTTTGTCGACGACGTCAAACTTGTCCCCAAAGCACAGTCTCCCTGTTTCGGGGACGATGACCCAGCCAAAAAGGAACCTCGGTTCCAGGAGAAACCGGACCGCCGGCATGAGCTGTACAAGGCCCACGAGTGGGCGCGCGCTGTCATCGCGGGGGACCAGGTGAGCCTGCGGGGTGGGCGCGGCAGGGCGACAGGTTTAGCGAGAACAAACGCAGGAAAGCAGCCGAGGAGCTCCCCATTCTCCCCCTGCTCCAGCACGGCTCCTCCCGAGGCCTTTGCTGGAATGCTGGGCGTTGATTTTCTCACTCGGCCTCTTGGAACCAAGCCTCCACTTTTGGTGTTATTCTAGAACTCAGTGGGCTGCGAACAGTCCTCACTTTCTGTTTACCTAGGAATTACAGAAATGTGTGGTTCTGGTAGGGATGACTCCTTTTCTGCTCTCTGAAATTCGCTGTATATTGTTGGGGTTGAAAGTCGTATATGATGGCAACACTTTAAAGCTGCCATCGTACATTTTTATTATTTGAATTTAATTTAATTTAATTTATTTAACGCCTGGTCTTCCGAGGTGGTCTCCCATCCAAGTACTCACTAGGCCCAACCCTGCTTAGCTTCTGAGATTAGACAGGACTGGGCTTGTTCAGGGTGGGATGGCCAGGGACCATACGTTGTTTTCAAAAAAGTGATTCTTCAAAAAAAAGTTCTGGAGAGGGATAGCGTTGCACAACACTGAGAAGGTACATAATGCTGCTGAACTGTGCATTAAAAATGGTTAAAGTGGTAAATTTTGTGTATATTTTATGACGATGAAAAACGTTTCCAGTTAAAAAAAAGTTTTCAGTTAAAAAAAAAAAGTTCTTCCAAGTTTAACTCCCTTCCTCCACGCAACACTTTGGTAAATAAAAGCTCCAAGACATCAGTTCAAACAAGACACACACTCAGTTTGTGCCCACGGCGGCCGTCAGCGATGGCCTTTTGTGTGTCACTCACGCCTCTGCTTTGCTGAGGAAGAAGGACTGTGGTCGTTGGATGCTCATCTGCTTCCCAAGCGTTCACTGAAGAGCTCGTCACAGGTCCAGTTTCCCCTGAGGAAAGGCTTCCCTTTTTGGTGACCTGTTACATGCAGTTAGTGGGGACTGCGTGAGTTTACTCATGTTGGGCACGGTGGATTACAGGAAAAGAACGTAAAGGGTAAGAGCAGCAGTAAGTCCACGTGGGCTCAGAAAGTGTCCTCCGAGAGGGGCAGTCTCGCTCCGCGTCGAGCTCGCTGTTCCATGCCACAGAAATGACTGTTTCGACATGTAAAACTTGCACAGTCACTTTATATCTGTCCGCCCTGCCCCACGTGCCCCTGGAACTGTGGACCCTGCTGCCACATCACCCGGGGTTTTGTCCAGGGCCATCCGCATGCGTTCCTGACGACGCACGTTTGTCTAGTGGATGTTAGAAAGCCACCGTCAAGTGAGTAAAAATATCGCTTGGTAGTGCCTGGTTTTGTGGATGTTCGGTAACTAGAAGGCAGAGGCAGAAAGGACTGTGTGCTCTGAGCTAGTCTCCACAAAATCTCAGTGAGACAAGACCGACGAGCCTTGGTGGGCTTTGACTGTTGGCGTGAGTCAAGCCAGTGTTAGGAAGGGGTGGCTGGGTAGTGACAGCAGCTTCTGGGTTATGGGACTGATTAACCGAGCACATGGGCATTTCTCACTGCCATCCAACGGATAATTCCCACTCGAGAGAAGAGATCGCACCACCTCAGCAAATAAGTCAATCGGAGATAGACGTGGCATGTGTTTATTCATAGATCCATTTGTTTCTTCACCAGACATTTATTGGGAGGGCTTACCACGTCCCGGGCATTGGAGGACAGAGATGAGAGCCCAATTCTCACCCCCCATGAGATGATGCTCTAACGGGGGTGGGGGTGGGGACTCTGGTAAGTAGACAAACCATTACAGGACAGGAGAGAGCAACCTTGAGAGAAGGAAAGGCATCGGACCGCGGGAGCCTGGAAAGGAGGCTCTCGAAGACCAGGCGCTGAGGGAGAGCAGGGCCACCTGCTCGGTAGCAAGGAAGAGTGCGAGGGGCTGGAGGCTGCAGTTAACTGAGCCCGGCTGACGGCAGGAGCGTGGCAGGCAGGTGAAGCAAGGAAGAGCCTCGCACGTTACAACAGGCCTTCCCTGACCGTCACTCGGGACTTGCCCTGGAGGCCATGGCAAGCCACGTAGAATTCTAAGCAGAGCAGCGACAAAGCCACATTGGCATTCTAGGAGGATCTTTGGGGCGGCCCTGTGGGAACCAGATTAAATAGGGTGGGTAGCCCCACCCGCCCCCCCCGCCCCCCCCCGCCCCGAGAAGTTTTCAGTGTCCATTGCAAAGACCCCCACTGTCTTTGTCCTGCCTCAGGAGCAAGGTCGAAAGCTGAGGAAGACCATGCTGCAGCTGGAGAGACAAGGCCTGGAAGCCATGGAGGAGATCCTGACCAGCGCCGGCCCCCTGGACCCCGCGGAAGTCGGGGATCTTTTCTATGACTGTGTGGACACGGAGATTAAGTTCTTTAAGTGAAGTAAGCGTTCTCTTTCCCCTTCTTATTTAAAGTTTTCCCACCTTACTAAATTACCAGCACAACAACCACTCTCCTGTTTGAGTAAAATGAGAAAGTTCTGGTGCGGTCTCCTTTTCTGAAGCCAGATCGAACTGCTGACCTGTGTTCTGCTCGAATCTCTGAAAGGCCCCTTCTGCGATGTAGGTCCCCTTCCTCGGCGGAGTCACGCGTATCCCATTCGCCTGCTGTTCGATCGTATGACTAACTGTGGATTTTCAGCTGCTATTATTGTATTTCAGTGACAATGGACACATTAGCCTCTCCACGGGAGGACTGGAGTTCACCGAGCCCTGGAAGGCAGGCTCCGCGGTGCCGAGTTTGTGGGGGAAGCAAAATCTTCTGAAGTTTTACCCTCAGTAGCGGCCCCTTTCAGGTGAAGAGAAGGCATTTCTTTGTCAGGCCTGGGGCTCTCGTGTATGCTCCAGGGAGAAGCTTCCTGGCCTCCCACTATTAGAGTGTGTGCCGAGTGCAGAGTGTCTCCAGGTGTGTCTTCTAAGGCAGCGGTGCCCAACCTTTGTGGCACCAGGGACCGGGTGCTCCTATGAGAATCGAATGCCTGACGATCTGAGGTGGAGCTGAGGCAGTGATGCTAGCGCTGGGGAGAGGCTCAAATGCAGACGAAGCTTTGCTCGCCTGCCGCTCACCTCTTGCCGTGTGGCCCTAACAGGCCACGGACTGGTACCGGTTTGCGGCCCTGGGGTTGGGGACCCCTGTTTTAAGGGACAGAAGCAATGGGAAGGAATTAAAGGGAGCTCCTCCCCGGTCCCAGCTCCATCCTCATTCCCGTGATCCTGTGCACTGCGCTGGGTGCCGTGGACGCAGAGTGCTTCCACGTGTGGGACCACTGGGCATCTGCGTTAGCTGGAACCTGCCCGCTGTAGAGATTCAGAGGCACCTATGCCGGGGACTTCCCTGAATCACCGTGTGGCTCTCCCAAAAGTCACCTGGCTCATCCTTGCCACATGGATGTGGCCTTGTCTAGGGGTGATTCCAGGCCTGGTTACTGCCATCTAGTTTAGGATTAATTAAATGGCCCCATGGCACAGTTCCACCCCACACAGCTGCGAATCTCTCAGCTAATGAGGGAGAGAAAAGGAGAAACTTTCGACAGTTTAGGTTCTAGTTAAAGTAGCTGGAATCTTGAGCACCCACAACGTTATCTCAGCAGAGACGTGAATTAAGCTGATTTATTTCCAGCGCCGTGTGCCTGTGAAGGGTTCGACTTACACCAGAGCATGGAAAAGCGTGCGAGGAGGACCAGATGGGCTCGGCATTGGGGAGGCAGAGTGCAGGAAGGCGACAGATGGATGGAGAAGCATTTCTCGCCAGGGTCCCCATCCAGCCTCCAGCCTTCCTGCCCAGCCTGTTAAGTCCCACTGAGCTGTATCAGAGGCAGCCGGCTTCCCCCGGTCCTCCTCTTCCCCCTCCCACCCGCATGGCCCGGTGACTGCCTGCAGACTGCGAGCTGGAGTGGGCAGGGGGTAGTGGGGGCCTTGCCTCCAGCTACTGAAACTCCGCCACTCACGAAATGGAAGTGGCCAGCGCTGACTGCGAGAGGGTGTGTCAGTCCGCCAGCTCGTGGGAGGATGGCAGCCACATTGCTCTGAGTGACTCCACCTCAGCACCCGTGTGAGCTAGGCCGTGGGAGTCGGGAGGCGCTGGCTGTGGACACTGAGGGTCGCAGGTTTTCGGAACAGATCTGTTTTCCCACCAGCTCTCTTTAAGCGGGCAGGCATGAGGGCAGCGTGAGCTTTTGGCCCAGCACCTTGTAAAGTCCGTGTGTCAAATCACTAACAGCGAGTGGTAAGGACGGGAAGACTGAGCCGGCGGAGTTAACGGCGGCTGCTCGTGGTGGCTCGTGGTTGCTGAGTGGTGGTGTCCAGGTTTGGCCTAGGCTTTCACCGTTGATGAACTCAGGGTCTCCGTGTACATGCAGTGGCCATTCTGGGGGCGTCTGTCTGCAGGGGGACGGGGACCCGTCCCTGCCTATGCCCGCCTGCTGAGTGGTTGTTTAGAGCAAGGTGATGCAGAAAGCATCAATATCACCATGTCGTCTTACCTCCCTCCACCTGTTATGGAAACGTCTCATCAGACCTGACATGTCTGTGATTTGGTGATTCGGTGTTTGACCAAAAGGGATCTAGTGAGAATAGGTTACACAGAGGCCTGCTTTTCATTATTATGGGCCAAACAAAGGTCACGGACAACCCAGGCAGCCGTATGCCATGACCCAGCCATTGTGCAGTGGGAAACACAATGGCAGCTTCTATTAGGGGACGTTGACCTTAGTCTAGCACTTCCGAGAAGGGCCGACCCTGACTCAGAGTTGTCTTGGCTAACACTGTGCATCACGGGTGTGGTGCCTCTGTCTGACCACTAGAGGGCGAGGTAGCCCAGAAGTTAACCGGGGCTGGGCTGCTTCCATCTGGCACAGGTGGTCTGTGTGTAGTCACATCTGAATAATAGCAGTGGACAGATTTTTTTTTAATGCATTGGATAGATGGAGAAAGACAAGAAGGGAGCGAAGAATCTGCCGATGTGGCTGTACTCACTTCTAGTGACTCATCTACTGAACAGCTTGAAGTGTGGTGGATTTTGAGCAGGCTGTTGTTGGGGCGGGGAATGTTAGTTTTTAAATGCTCCTAACAGACTCCGCTTTTGGAAAATGCTTATCATGACGTGGATCATTTATTGACCAGGAATTGCTCTTCTAAAGGCAATATGGAGAAAACGAATATTCAAAACGAACTATGAATATAATGTTTAAAGGTCAGTGTGTATATAGCTTTCCTAAAATACCATTTGTGTATCCATTAAGACTCGGGGAGGGGGGGCGCTATGCATGTTTTGTACAGAAAGAAGACATGGCCATAAAGGACAGGATCCCCCTCACCCTCGGCTCCCGCGTCCCATAACCAAACATAAGCTCATTAGTCTTGTCTAGTAGAGGAGAGTTGTCATAGAGGAAGACAGCCCTCTGCACTAATGGGGGGCAGTGGCGGGGGGGGGGCAGGCAGAGGCTCCAGTGAAAGAAAACTAGCAAAGCAGAAGTAGTACTCTTTCATTCTTGGAGGTGGTTGGGAACGTTAGGTAGGATAAGGATGTACTTGAAATCATGGTGATTCTTTAGTGTCTATTAACATAAGACACAGTGTTATTATTAGTCTTACAAGCTGTCTGACAGAGCAGGTGTACGCCTATTAGATATTAGCAGTGAGGTTCTTTCGCTATTGGGTAAACCAGTAGGTATAAAAAACAATTATCAACCAGGCACACTTGTTTGGTCCCTGATGTCATCCACACGGAGACAGGTGGACACAGCTCTGGCTGGCCCAGCAGGGGAGGCAGGTGGGACCAGTGTGTCTGTTATGAAAGAACAGTCGAGTCATTTATGGGGAGGTCTTCAGCTGAGCTCTCGGCTTTGGGAAGAAGCGCGTGGAGGAAGGAGGGAGGGGACCCCACCTAGCTGGCCATTCTTCGTGGAGGAGGAGCAGGAGCGGCAGGTCCCAGCGCTACCTCGTGCTTCCCTGTAGCTGTGGCATTTCATTCCCCTCGGCCCCAAGTCCCAGTTCCCCTCCTGTGGTTTGTGTCAAATGTGCTCTATCTGATTGGCTTTAAACACCCCGAAATGTCACAAGCAGATTTCTCATGGGAACAGGTTCGTACATATTTGCAATCATGTTGTGGGAAGTTAAATGTGTGAGGTGGAAAATGCTATTGGCAGGGAATAATAAGAAGGAGGATCTTTGTTTCCTGCAGTAGGGACTGACCATGTAGTCTTACTGGCCTTTTGTATAAATATCTGCAAACCAGAAAACTCCCATCCAGCGCTTGCCCTTGGAATTGTCTCTAAATACACCTAGCGTACAATAAAAAGTACTGAAATTAATGTTCAGTGGCCTCTTCTATTTTGTGTTTCATGAATAAATGTTGGGCATCAGTTAAAACACAGAAAATGTATGAAAAGGCATATACCTTTCTGATTAAATATTCAGAAAACCCGATCAGTTCGACAGTTTTCTTCATTTTATGCCTTTTTGTAGACAGATTCATGTTTTAAAAATAAACACAAAACCACAACATAGCACCTCACACCCACCAGGACGCTACTGTCGAAAACAAAACAAAACAAAACAAAGCAGAAAATGACAAGAAATTGGAACCCTAGTGCACGGTCGATGGGAATGGAAAATGGAAAACGGCACGGTGTTTCCTCAAAAAAAATAAAAAGAGAGTTTCCATTCAATCCAGAAATTCCGCTTCTGAGTGTATACCCAAAAGAATCGCAGGCACGACCTCAAAGACGCACGTGTCCAGCCACGTTCATAGCAGCGCCATTCGTGAGAGCGAACGGCGGAAGCAGCCCAAGTGCTCGTCGGTAAATAAAATGTGGCGCATACATACCGTGGCATATTGTTTAGCATTAAAGAGGAAGGACGTGTTGACACATGCTACAGTATGGATGCAATCTGAGGACCCTGTGCTGAGTGAAGTAAGCCCGTCTCGAACAGGCAGGTATTGTGTGATTGCACTTATACGAGGTACGAGGGGTAGCCGGACTCGAAGAGGCGAAGTAGAATGGTGGTTACCAGGGGCTGGGAGCAGGGAGAGATGGGGAATCGTTTTTTAAGGGGCACAGAGTTTAACTTTGACAAGATCATGGAGGAGTTCTGGACATCTCTTTTTGCACAACCATGTGAATCTACTGAACACTGTGGAACTGTACACACAACAATGGTTAAGACAGTAATTTTTTTTTTTTTTAACCACCACAATTCAAACCAAAACCACACTAGAGACAGAAGTCTAGATGATCAGAACGGCTGCTGGCAGCGATGGTAAGCGTCTTCATTGTAAAGCCGTTGACAGGTCCACAGGGGGAAAGGGATCTGCATAAGGAACAATAGCTCTCTCCGCTCTCATGACTCGGAAATGCAGATGGCTTCCACGATCCGGTCTCCACCGTGACAGGCAAAAAGGCAGCGGAACGTCTTGTTCATGAAACTGGGACTTAGTCACGAGTGACCTGTGTCGAGGTCATAGTAGTTAACTGCCCCATTTATATGACGAGGAACTGCTAACTCTTTAAGTTTTATTTCCGGCTTTTTTCGTAAACATAATGCATTTTTTCATAAACAGAATGTATTCCTACAAAGCCGGAAGGTGATAAGGCTGGCATTAGCTTGCTGGGGCAGCTGTCACCAAGCAGCACATTTTATGGGGGAGGAAACCGAGGCACAGACTGTGATTAAGGAAGTTACTTTATCCAACTTGTAAGATGCGAAACAGCTTCAGACCCACGTTTGCCCCTGAGCCGGCTTGCACAGCAGGTAAACCTCGTCTCTTGGACCGCGTTTCCGAGAGTCCACCTGAAAGCGCTATAATGGGGATTGAGATGATACTGCCCCATACAGAATTTTTGAGGGGCTTGCTAACTTGGGGTCAGGGTGTTAGGTGTATTTTAGGTTGAATGTCATTCTATTTCAACATTGAGGAATTTATAAGCAATACTGTCTACCTATATTGTATCAATAAAACTGAATAGAGTGTTACCTACTTTTTTAAAGAAATGCATCTGAGAAAGTTTTTCCCTTGGCTGGTTTTTCCAAATATCCACTAGTTTAGTTAGCCTACGACCACCAGGAAAACATGACGATTCAACTACGAGTTTGTGTTGTTTCTTCAGAACTGTCAGCTCAAAAAAAGAAGCCCCCCCGCCCCATTCTAACACAGGATGTAACAGCGAGTCTGGGGTCCTGGGTATATATCTTTTTTTGCCGTCATTCTTAGAAGCCCTCCGAATCCTTAAAAATGGTCGGCTGAGACGAATACCGGTGACCGCCGATGGGTTTTAACAAGGAAACGACCGGAAGCATTTCCGCTTATTAAAGTTTATTAGGTACAAAGAAATGAATCAGCAGAGGGGACAAATGTCAAGTACGTGGGAGACGCTGAAGGGACCTGGACAGCAGTGCCGGCGGGCGTGCGGGGATCCGGGGGGCGGGGGGGCGCACGGCGGCACCTCCGTGTGAATTTATGGTCAGGGAGCTAAACCTTTGTCCTGCCGGAGGGACTCGGTGCTCCAGCATGGGTCCCGAGGGCCCGGATTCAGGGGTAGGTCTCCAGGAGAGATGTGTGTGACGCCAGATTCCTGAGATTTCTCCCTAATGGTGATTTTTTGGTTTCTGCTCGCTCTTTTTCCTCTCTGTCCTTGAAGAGTTGTATTTCCCTCCCAGCGGCGTAGAGCACAAATGTACAAATGCCGCGTCAGGGCAGGCAGCGCATCCCGAAGGTGGAACTTGGTTTAGGGCGTTCTTATCCACGATGATGAAAAAACCTCTGGAATTATTTTGTACAACTGGGGGGGGGGTACTGTTACACTGCAGAAAGTCTGACCTTCTGGAAACCTTCTGGAAACCTTCCAGAACCAATGAAACAAATCGGGTACGCCCAGGGCCGACGACCTGGGAAAACCTCCTTTGCATCGAGTTAGCTGTTACGGTTTTTGGCATGATGTACTCCCTGGAGGAGCCCTGACCTTGCTCCCTTGCTTCTGCCCGGAGGGAGGAAGCACATGACGACGGAGGCTGGCATCTCGGTCTTTACTCCAGACCACAGCGAGGTGTATGCGGTCACGTGTCTGCCCAGACCCTCCGGCCCAGCTACCATTTTGGGGTGGCTCGGTCTGGGCGCGAAGTCCTTGAGGTGCGAGCACGTGAGTGGACGGTTCCCAAGGAAACGCATTTTTCGCGGCCCTTCCCGCCTCGCCGTCCTCGACTTCCTTTCATCCGCAGCCACTCTGAGCACAGACGAGGGCTGAGTCTGCTTCCTCCTCTGTTCTCTCCTTCCTCTGTCGCGGCCGTCCTCTCCGACGGCGGGGGGCCTGTGGGGCCAGGGGGCGAGCGACAGCACACATCCGCCCCCTCGCCGGGCCAAGACGAGAGGTGCGAGCGCGGCAGTCGGAACCCGTCCTGTCCCGTGCCGCATTCGGGGTGGCTGAAGTCACACGCTGCTCCTCCCACCTCGTGGAACGGGAGCTCCCAGGCTAGTCAGGTCCCCCCCTCGCTCAGAAGGGAGCGAGGTTTTGTCTGATGGTTGGTTCCAGGTTTCCCAAGGGGGGCGGGGCACCGGATACTTGAAGCGGATACTTCATAATAAGTTTTGATGTCCACTTTTCAGTGTTGTATTTTCCATGGAAATCCTGCACCCGGTGGGGGTCAGGGGAAGACCTCTGAGACAGGCTTAGTAATTTACATTCGCGATGAGTCATGTAGGTTTGTAGCAGGCAGGGGAAATACCAAAACCTCATCGGGCTCCCTCCACCTCACTCTGGCTGCTGGGATGGGGCCGGGGACCTGCAGGAAAGTCTCGGGGCCTTGGGCACGAGGGTCACTGTAAACAGTAAGAGCGTTGGCTACTTGTAGGGTCATTGGGGCACAAAAGGGGCCCTGTGGTTGGCGTTGGAGGGACCGAGGCCACTCCTGCCTTGATTTTGCATTATATTTACATTAGGCAGAAAAAAAAGAGAGAGAGAGAGAGAGAGAGAAAGAAAAAGAAGAATTCCCTGTGCTGCGAAACGGAAGCGAGACGTGGCATCTCGTTCACTGGAGGCCGTGTGGCATTGCCTGGGTGTGACACACGACTCTCTCTGCGCCGCGTCAGGTATAAGGCAATATTTGGTCTGACTTTGCAGTATGTGGGCTGAGCATATAAAATCCTGCCAATGAGAAGCCGTCGTGGATACTATGACTCTGGAACTACTTGCAAACCAAGGAATCTTCTAAAAACTGTTTCGAACCTAGGAAGGGCCAGCCTGCACGCATATATTTACAGTCACAGAATGGACGTCGCGGGGTGGGGACTGGGCTTTCGCGGCACCGGCAGACAAATGCCAAGATGCGTTTTTAAAAAAAAAATGGAGAAATGGTGCATGGGGATTTTTTTTAAAAAATAAAAGTCGACTACAGCATTGATTTAAAGCCTGTGCACACCACGTATTTACAATAAATAAATGCTCCATTCAGAGCCTGTATGTCAAATGAGTTACAATGCGAGAGGGGTGAGGTCGGGCACGTTCACGGCATGTTGGCGTCAGCTGACTGCTCACCGGAGTGTCTTCAGGGACAACTGTGGAAACAAGACATTACCAGGTGGGGTTAGAGGACTCACCGTGCCCAGATGACCCGCCCCGGGGCTGGGCGCCGAAGCTTTGCCTCATTCATGCAAGGAAGCCAGGGCCTGAGGGGCTCATGGGTGGAAAAAGGAATGAAATGGGACATGTAGGTCATGGCACGTGGGGACCTAATGCTATCATAAACACATTTATAGGACGGAGCAGCAGCTGATTCGCTAGACAGGGAGCTTAGGGAAGGCAAAGAACTTGCTGGAAGTCCCAAGACAAGGCGATGGAAAGAGAGACAGGGTCCCGGGCCTTCGGCTTTCCCGCCCAGGGCTCCCGCCTGTGCACGGACCACCTGGGCTCTGCAGCCATGAAAGATGAGCACCGAGCACCCTCTGGGGCACCACTCGCCCTATCTGGAGCCCAGCGATTCTCTGGGTGATCGCTTTTTATCTCGGCGAAGTGCAAATGAATTAAGATGGTGCCCAGCTAGACGGGAAGGAGAACTCGACAATGGGATGACCAGGAAAGACTTTCCGGTCCATCCCCGACTCAAGTTGTAGGGGCTCGGGTGATTCAGGCATGTGCTGGCCACGAGGCCAGGGACCAGACACTGCACAATGTTTGATCAACCCTGAAGGTGATGGTGACTCCTGTCCTGGCCAGTCTGACATGCAAGGAAAAGCACTGAGGTATAGTGGAAGGAATACCAGACGAGGAGCCAGAGGTCGCGGCATGTGACCTTGGGCAAGTTCCTTCACCCCTTGGAGTTGCGTTTTCTAGTCTGAAAATGGCATTAACAGTCTCTCTCCAGCTTACACGACAGGGTTAACAAAAGGGTCAAACGAGATAACGTATGCAAGTCATCTGAGAAACGTATAGAGCTATATAGTGTGGGGACGGCTATTTTGATTGCGACTACATTTTTATGATCACGGGAGTAATGCAGTCACTGTAGACAATTCCGAAATAGCAGAAATGCACTAGGGAGAAAGCAAAGCTCAGCCATAGTCTCCCGGAGCGAAAGCCTGTGAACAATTTCATCTTCTTTGTCCCTGCACCCAAGTACTTGTACGTCTCCCTCAACTGCAAGCAAACGCCCAGCTTTCAGCCTGTGATCATCTGGGAACGGTGACTGCAATTCTTGGATTAGCTGTGGCAGAAAAGGGACAGGCGCTTGTCCTCCTTCCAGGAACTCATCCCAACTTCCTCTTTTCCTCGGGTCACTTTCCTTGAGGGTCCGCGCGGTTTCGGAGGGGCCTAATTTAACAGCGGGCCACCCTCTTCGTCACATAGAACTCTGAAACGGTGAGGGGAGAGGAGGCCAGCTTTCCAAGATGCAGAGGGCCTTTAAGATGACCCTGTATCACGTGCCGTGAGCGGCACCGTCCCCGCCCAGAGGGGGAAACACCGTCCCAGCTGTCCCGCGTGAGAATGAGCGCACTTCAAAGAGTGTCACCACACAAGCAGCTGTTGGGTGCCCCTCTCAGCTTTTCTCTCGCTACTAGGATTTGAATTGTGACTAAATGTGGTCGAAATAAATAATAATGTTGATGGGGGAACCCCCTACGGGTGCTGTAAGAAACCATGTGTTCTAGAGATGAGTGAGAACGCTGAGCCATGTCTCACACGTGTCAAGAGTTTCTCAGACTTCTCACGATGAGGGAAGGATGAATGGGGCGTGAGCAGGGTGACCATTGCCAAGTGATTCTCAGGGGGCTCGGGTCCCCAAACTTGCTTCTGTATGTGGCGGTGATTCCAGAGAAGTACCCCCCCCCCCACCCCTTTCATTCTTCAGATGTTGAAATTGTGAGTGTTTCATTCTCACTGGAAACAAAGGTCCACCCAGTGGCTTTCACTGAGGAGAAAGTGTCTGAGGCAAAGGGTAAGGCTGTCGGGGAGAAAGCGCAGCCTCAATATCTCTGGGCTTCTCGAGAAGAGTTCCTGGTTGTGCATTCAGAGACCCGAGGGACGTGTTACCTGAGAGTTTCTGCCTTTGATGTCATCGGAGCTCTGCGCCGCTTCGGTGTGGAGCCAGGGACCAGCTGTACGGCCTGAAAGACATGGGAACAATCGCACCATCTGTTGGCCCAGGGACCGGCTGCGGGCTTCACAGAGAGACTCAGGCTAAACCGGCACTCACAGCGACCGCGACGGAACCGAGGGAAAGGTGAGCCGGTCAACCCGAAACCTTCAGGCTGCTGGCCCAGACCGTGTGTTTCCACCCCGTTTCTACATCACGCACTGTGGCTACGGAGCCGTCACGCTCGGCGTACTAAGGGGAGAAATGTTTATGAAGGCTCAAACGATTTGGGGCGATGTTTGAAATGTAGGAGAAAAAAATTGTATAAATTCAATGACTTCAACTAGTTGTAAAATTCATAAAAAAAATATAAATAATATACTGGAATGATTCCTCCTGAGTTCACTAGGTTTTTTAATGCCTAACAAAATACTTTTCTAGTTTTCTACAATGACCACGAGTCATCTCAAGAATCTGTGAAGGTGAGATACAATTTTTTAAATGAACTGTCACACAGAAGAGTCTCCACAACTTACGAACCCTTAATCCAACAGGCGCTGTAACTTTCGTTAAAGTGCTTTTTAAATTAACGATGTCTGTTCTAGGATAAAGATGATTTTATCAGGATAATGACACAAGGCGCCCTAACTTCTTAGCCAGTTCATTAACTAAGTACGAAGTGAAGAGACACTGATATAGAGCCCCCGACCTAATTCCACGTGGCAGCGTGACCTTGACGTTACTGTGCTTAGGTTTCAGAAACTCCAGTCCGCTACAGGAAAGGGTTCCTCTTGGCCAGTGTTTCCTAACGTGGCTCTGTTGGCGTGTTGGGCTGACCGATTCTTCGCCGTGGGGGCCACCTGCATGCTGCAGGGTGTTGAGAAGCATCCCCAGCCCCTACCTACTACATGGCAGTAGCACATCTGTGACCCAGATCATCTGTAACGACGACAACAGAAGTATCTCTAGACAGCACCCATGTCCCCTGGGAAGCAGAATCCCCCCGCCCCCAACCCCACTGGAGAACCACTGAACAATGAAACAGGCTTCTCTGTAGGTCAGCCTCGTTTTCAATAAAAACCACTGGAAACAGCCGCAGAGCCGGAGGAGACTCCATTTCTTCATAAAACAGGAAGGAAAACTCTGCATCCTGTTAAGGAAATTTCATGGCTGTGGAAGTGGGTGACCAGCAGTTAGTCTGGGTCACTCAGAGTACTTTTGATCCAAGTGTCTCCTTAGAGGACCGTCCCTTATGAGATGCCACCAGAATTCACAATTCCAAGCAATTCTGTTGAAATAGTCCTTCGCTGGGCTGTTTTCTCATACAAGAGTATTTCAGAATTGCTGAAACAGTGGTTTTCGAATTTCGGATACCACGAGTTGCAGTAAGAAATGTTTTTACATCTCGACCCAATGACATGTGTCTCCTGCACTCAGAGCAGCCGGAGTGACCGCTGCTGCCGCCCCCTGGCAATCAGAGGGCGCCCCTCCCGGGCGTCAACCGCCGTGCTACGGGGGCCGGCCCCTGCACTGGGGGGCTTCACGAAGAATGTGCTTGGGGTGAAGGAGCAGAGGCCGGGGTCCAAGCTGGCTTCTGACTTTATTTTTTGTCATTTGTAAACCAAGCCAGCCATGTACTTTCCTTCCAGGGACAGAGATACTTTCATGTCAGAAAAAAAAAAATCTATTTTGTAGCCAACCAATAAGAGGACATGTCCTCCTGCAGGGCTCGAGAAAGGCCGGGAAGGATACAGACTTGGCCGGCCGTCAGTGCTGGGTCCCTCTGAGCCTCCCAAAATTCCTCCCGGCCTTGGAGGACAGTCCCTGGCTGGGAAGTTGGGTTAGGAGAAAGGTGGGCTCCTCGGAGAAGCAGACCTAACCATCAGCTCCAGGTCAGCGTGGCCTCTCTGCGGTCCAGTCCACATGGCCTGAGGTTGAGGGGCAGCAGGTTGGCATAGAGAACACTGGTTAAGGAGCAAAGAACCTCAACTCGAGCCTTGGTTTTGCCACCAGCTGTGACCGGGGGCAGGTCCCTCGACTTCTGCCTTGGTTTCTTCAGCTGTACATGAAGGAGTTGGGCTGGATGACCTCAAAGGCCTCTCCTGTCCTAACACTGGAGGCGGAGACTGAAGGAAATGACAGGTTTCACGGGAAATGATAATTCTAGTATCTGCCAAGTCTAAAGCTTCGGAATCGCATGTCTGGCCTTCGCTCTCCTTCCCACTCACTGTCCCAAGTGAGGCTGGTGTGAGGGGCCCGTCGTTCCTTCCTCGGCCACGTCCCACTTGTGGAGAACTCGGAGGGGTCACCCTCTGAGTTCTACTTCCCCTGCCACAGGTGCTCAGACCAGGGGCGGGGTGATCACAGTCTCTCTCCCTATGATTTGGAATTTTACAATTAGCTGTAATGATTATTAAAAATCATATATTTGTTACAGAAAACTTGGACAAAAGAGTGAAGCAGAAGGAAAACAAAAATCACCCAGCATTCTACCACTGAGTGGCACCATTTTTAACGCTTTAAGCCGTCTGTATTTCTAGCCTTAATTCAGAGAAGTAGTATTTATAGATTATTTAAAAAACACGCAAAGTCGCTTCTCTCTAAATGTGCAATCCCACAGGCCAGCGGAGGAAGAGCTGCCCCGGCAGAGCCTGAGAGGCCCGTGAGCTGAGCAGACAGCAGACCTGAGCTCCCCGATCTGCTCTGCAGGGAGCTGAACCCTCGCCAAGGCACCTTGCCAAGGTCCCTCTGAAAGGACAGGCCTCAGGAGTCTGCTGCCCAGTGCTGGGTTAATCCCAGACGTGATTTTCCATTGCTGGTTCACAAGAGTCTGGGATTGGGGGCCTTACTTAGGATGAGGGTTGGGGACGCATCCGACCCTCACCGCATGTTATTGACTCTGTCCCCCTCTTAGCAAGTTCTGTCCGTTTGGACTGGCTCAGATCCCGACAAGCATTGGCTCACGTTAACTAACAGGGAGCATCATTGCCGTGTGGTCAACACCCTTCTTTGTTTATCTTTGCTTCCTGTTTTCCTTAAGCACTTGCCTTCCCTGGCCTTCCGGCCTGAGGGGCAGGCTGGCCGGTCTTTCCCTCCTCCACCCTTGGAGCTGAACGGGCCAGCCGAGTGAAGGCAGTTCTTGGGGCCTGGCCACATAGGCAGAGCAGCTCTTACTGGGCTGAGATGTTCAGTCTTGGCTAAACATTGGAATCACTTGGTGGCTTTCAAAAATACCGACACCCTGGTCCCATGCATGTATTCTGATTTAGTTGGTCTAGGTGCAGCCTGGCCTTTGAGATTGTTAAGTCCTCTAGGTCAGGGGTCCCCAAACCCCGGGCCACGGACTGGTACTAGTCCATGGCCTGTTAGGAACTGGACCACACAGTGGGAGGTGGGTGGCAGGTGAGCAGCAGCCGAGCAAGCTTCATCCGTATCTGCAGCCGCCCCCCAGCGCCGGCATCACCGCCTCAGCTCCGCCTCGGATCATCAGGCATTAGATTCTCACAGGAGCACCGGTCCCTGGTGCCCAAAAGGTTGAGGATGGCTGCTCTAGGTCATTTTAATATGTAGCCAAGGTTTAGAATGACTGGCCTGAGGACTTTCACCGTTTCACTGTCCGCCACGGTTCTAAATCGAGGGTTTTCAGGCTCTTTCCCAGCGATTAATGCCAAGTTCTTGCATCCCATTTTCTTGGCGTATTTATCTCCCTAGTCAAAAAGCCGCGGGGAGGGGAGAGACACGTAAATTCAAGCACCCAAAAATCTGACACTAAACAATTGACTCTGGCATTCTGTAAAAGCCTCAGAATGAATCCCTGGGGACTGGGACAAATCAATGTTCTGAACCTTCCAGAAGTAGGAATAGCACTGCATCCTTGTTGCATAGGACAGTGAAATTACGACGTTATCCTCTAGACAGCTGTAGCCAATCAACGAGCACCAAGTTCCAGGGGGTCAGGGACAATCAGGGGTCTCACAGGGATGGTACTTTGGTACTTACTTCTGGGGATCTTGCTGGGGTAAACCTTCTGGCATGGTTTGTATTCATCCGGAGGAGGGAAGTCTTCCACGGAATGGAATGTGAATTTAGACTCAAAGTCATCTATACACACGAGAAATGGCAAAATCACTCTGGTTACCGTGGCGACCCAAGTTTCGATTCTTTCCAGGAGCACACAGGGTGTGCGTCCGGTGCAGGCATTTCAATGATATCCATCTATTTCTCATTTTTTACTGTTTAGCTGAGACGAGGGGAATCAGGGAAAGCGAAATCAACAGATCCCCCCACCGCCCACCCCAATGTACTTGAGCCCACAAGGAGCAGACGTGCCAGGGCTATCCAGGGCTCTGCGTCCAGGACAGAACCTGACAGCAACCAATGACCAGAAAAGTCCCTGTGGCCTGAAGCTCCTCCCCGCTGCCCCCCACGCCCCCGAGCTCCTCAGGACATCTTCGGTGGGAAAGGGGGGCAGGACAGGAGTCCTCGGCCTGGCTGGTGGGAAGGAGCACAGCTTCTTATGTCCAGCTGGGGACCTGGGCTCCCCAAAGCAAACGGGTTCTGTCCTGAGCCCTTAGAGGAAAAGGAGAGGGAGCTTGTGACCCTTTCGTGGGTTGAGTCCCTGCTTTATGAGCCTGGCTTTGTGTCTGAGAGTAGCTCAACCTACAAAGGGATTCAAAGATTTTTGGTCACACCTGACCCCAGGTGACTTTTGTTCTTATCTCCATGTTTTTGCCCTGATTGTCCCCCTGCCCGCTGAGCCTTCATTCACTCATTGACCTTGTCTAAATCACTCTCTTCTTTTAGCCTTATGCATAGACTTCTCCATGGAGACACACACACACACAGGATTTGAAAGTTGGTTTTCTTCCCTCTCTCTAAGTTCCATCAAAAGGTTGGAGAGTGGGTTCCGGAACCCACAGAAAACCTCGAGAGAGACCCTACGTTTAACACAAGCTGTAGGTTGTTCTGTGCCACAGTGAGCCCCTGTTCCTGCAAAGCATGTGCCCTAAAATGACAGCACCACAGGCTGGCAAACTCCCCCCTGAGCCCGGGGAAACCGGTTCTTCCCCAGCAGCCAACGCGGCCGGCGGTGGCCCTGCTCACCGATGATGTGCAGGCTCCCATTCCGCAGCTGCCCTCCGGGCGGCTGTGTCGGGGTCCACGCTGGGGCCTGCTGGCTTTTGCTTGAAAGCTCTGTGGTGGGTGATCTCGCAGGCGGTGCTGGGGGCGGATTCAGTTTTCCTCCGCTGGTCCCTGACAGAGAAGACCATGGTGTATTCAGACACAGGGATGGAATTCAGGTTCTCCCACTGGGACAATAACGCAACCTTTTTGTGCCTCTGTTTCCTCATCTGTCAAATGGGAATACTCCCAGTACACACACCTCCCGGGGTTGTCGAGAGGGTTAAGTCAAGTGGCCTGTAGCAAAGGCTCAGTAATTGTTAGCTGCAGCGATGCTATTAACGATGATGATGTCATCAGTCGGCACCGCCCACAGAAGGGGAACCACCGCAGTGTCCTAGTCCTACGAGAGGGAAGGACTGTCCCCAGGCCTGGCTCAGAAGGAGGCTAGGGGAGCGAGCCATTGGGGGCTTGCCGCTGCCAGTTTCTGCTCACGCTGGTTCCCCTGCGTTGCAGACCTCGTTTCTCCCTCTGGTCACTCTAAGTCCACCCCGTCTACCCGGGGCCCAGTTCGCATCCCAGCTACATCATCAGACCTTCCCTGGCGACCGCTCTGGGAGGCGCACTGTCTTTTGCTAGTACTTTTTCGTGTGACTCGTTTGGCAATAAATGGCCATTGTCTCGGCACATCCGTGTGGGTGGTTATTCTCCTGATTCCCTGTCACGAAATGACAATGGCGCTGCCGTGATCTGTGCTAAGTCGTTCACAATTACAACCCCTTTCTCTCCCCTGCGGTTGGCCTGAGCAGAAATGACCTTTGTTCTATTCGTGGAAAACTAGGTTTCACAACCAAAGACACAATGAAAGAGGCCAGACGAGCTTCTGTTCCTGGCCTTGAGTTCGCTGCTCCGGTGCAGGCCAAGGCGTCCGCTTGGCCAGCCGTTCTCTGTCACCTGCCGCCATCGGGGCTCTTCCCCGCCCTTCGGTTCCAGACCCAGTGCGGAAGGGCAGCTCCCAGACCCTGCCAGCCATCTGCTCAGTCCTTGGTCCCCTGCCCTCCAGCTCCCCACATCCCAGCTGTGTCCCCGTCTCCCCACTCTTCAGCCGTACCTCAAGTCTGTCAGCTCTTGGTCACATTCCCAATCCACACCAGGCTCATGGGACCAAGGCCCAGAAACCCAGCTTATAGTTCAAGGAGCTAGGGTTGCCTCCAAGAACCGGCAGCATTCTCTGAGGATAAGAACCACCGAGGGGTCCTGGAGTCCATCCTGTCTGCCCACATCCAAAGAGGCATCTCACGGTCCCACCTTCGGATATGAGCATGAGGCGCCCTGCACCTCCCTCTGGGCCCTGGTCCAAGCTGCCAGGCTCCCTCCCCAGCTCCCTGCACTTTCTGATAGAGCCACAGCCTGAATGTGAGCAAACCCAGGTGGAAGGGGGGCGGATGTGTGCACACAGGTCCATGCCTGTGGGTGGACAAACGGTCTGCTTCCTTTGAGTTTTTTAAAGAAAATAATCTCATCCTTCCTTCTCTTTCTGGTCTTTCCTTCCTCGATACCAGGCTCCACTAATTTACTGGCTCCCACAAGCTGACTAAAGGGGTTAAGGGGCTGCTGACCCCTCTTCTAGATGAAAAGCTGCCCTTCTACCTGACAAGGGAGAAGGAAAGGAAATAACGCCGCCTTGCCCCGGCTACATGCAGAGTACTTCAGGCACGTTTTCTCGTTTAAAATGCGTAACAATCCTATGCGAAAAGTGCTATCATTTTCATTTGTCAAATAAAAAAAGAGCAAGGTTCAAGAACATTAAAAAAAACTGGTACGAGGTTACAGAGGAATAAGTGGGGGAAACCAGAATTTGAACTTAGATTTTTGTAAACCTAAAGCATTGTTTTTTTTCTTTTTCTTTAACCACACGATGAATATTTAAGAGTCACAAGTAACAGAAGGGGCTCACCAGCACTAATGCTGGCCCTTCTGGTGACTAGTCAATGAAGAAGAGAATGATTAAAACCTTGTCTCTTGCAACTAAGAGCCTTAAAAATATTCTTGCCCTTTGTACCAAGAATTCTCTCTGGGAACCCATCTTTAAAAAAATATCCAAAATGTAGACTACAATTGCTATGAAAATATTTCCTGCGATATCCTTGATAATAAAAAAATAAAATCAACTTCGTGTCTAATACTATAAATATGGCATATACTGATTATCACATGAATGTGCTTATAAATTTTAATGATTTGACAAATTTGTTTTCAATGCAATATCAAATAGAATTGAAAAGAGTGTATATAAATAGTATTAACAATGTAAATATTTAGATATAGTCAGAAAAAAAAGAAAGGAAACATCGAAATAACAACAGTTTTACTTTTGGGTGATGCTATTACGGGTGATTGCAATTTCTATCTGTTTGCTCTACCGTGAGTTTATATTATTTTCAATGCAAAGAAATACATTTAAGAGACTTTCTACACCAAAAGACTTTCTGAGAGACCAAGGAATATGCGTACAAGTGCGGATGTGTGTTGAGGAGTGTGTGTGGATGTGGGTGTTTGCATGTGTGGATGAGCGCGCGTGTGAGTGCGTGTGCGTGTATGTGTGGGTGCGATTTCCACTCAGGAGGAACCGAAAGTGAACGTAGCCACTGCTCTCCACACAGATCACGGCCATGGGACACCTGTACTCAATCCAAAGTCATCGCTGCTGGATGGGTGAAAGAATTATTCTTAATATTTGGCTGAAAATATAGACACTCAGTTTTTTGAGTCAGTGGGAGGATCTGCCAAAAATAAG
The DNA here is from genome assembly GCF_014176215.1 of Rousettus aegyptiacus. Taxonomy (NCBI): domain Eukaryota; kingdom Metazoa; phylum Chordata; class Mammalia; order Chiroptera; family Pteropodidae; genus Rousettus; species Rousettus aegyptiacus. The sequence continues at coordinate 37,092,128 of NW_023416288.1, read as the reverse complement.
GCAGCGTGATAATCCCATCTCCTGAGGACCGGTGAAGATTCCTGCTGGCAGCCAGACTCGTATAACTCAGCCAAGAACTGAATGGGAGAGCTGGCTCTGCCACGAATTGCACCCACAGCCCCTCTGCCCCAGGGAGAAGATCTGGGGTCTGTACCAGGGTGGCAAGAACAAATAACCCTCCTCTAGATCTCACTGGTGCCAGGCCCAGTTCCAGCAACTGCGCGAGAGGGAGCTACTGCTAGTCCCGTTTTACCGAGGAGGGAAAGAAAGCACAGAGAGGCTAAGTGATGGCCCAGGGTCACACAGCTAGTAAAGGCGAGATCCTGGCATGGGGTCTGCGTGACCTTGGACAAGTCTTCCAGGCTCCCTCACTCTTGCTTTCCTGTCTCTAGCAAGGGAAAGTCCCATGCGACGAGATCTCACTGTGCTTCACAGAGTCACTGAACAGGTCTGTTCTCACCTCAGATCCCAGGCTAAGACCTCCCAAGGTGTTCCCAAGTGGCTCGTGGGAGCGGGCCATTGCCCGCGACCTTCCACCTCCGTAATTGCTGGCAACGGTCAGGCGATCTGCTCCCCTGGCCACCCCCGTCCAGAACAGCGGCGCTTACCTGGGCCTCGGCCTGGCCTCTTCTTCTGCAGGAATGTCTGTGACCCCGGAGGGGCGGGCGGCGCCGGCAAGGCCTGCGCGCCAGGCTTCGGTGGCGGCTGCGCTTGGAAGCTGGGGGACTTAGGGGGCAACGGCGGTGGGGCTTCGCTGCTGCCGTTAGCGCCTGGCAAAGGGGGCGCAGGCACTGAGGGTTTCGGGGTGCATGAGGTATAAAGGGGGAGTGGGGGTGGCGGGGGTGGCGGAGGCGGTGGGGGCGGCGGGGCGGGAGGCTCCCGAGCATCTTGGGTGGGGCTGGCCGCATCGGCATTGAGCCCAGGGTACCCGCAAGGAGGGAGGAGAGGGAGGGGCGGTGGGATGGGCGGGAGGTGCAAGGGGGCTAGCTGAGGCTTCGCTGCCTTGTCACCGAGCGTGGAGGCCGGGGGAAGAGGGGGCGGGGCGGGGGGCGGTGCAGCGGGCACGAAGGGCGCGACCACCAGCGCATTCCCTTTGGTCTGTGGGCCAGGCGGGGACACCAGCGGAACTCTGATGGGGGAGGAGGCGGGCAGGGGTGGGGGTAAGGGTGGAGGAGGTGGGGGCGGGGTCGGAGGAGGCGGCGCAGGCACGCTGGGCCGAGGAGGGACTGCCCGGGCAGCGCCCTGCGCCTCGGAGGCGTTGCCTAGCCTGGGAGACGCTGGGGGGTTCAGCGGGCTGCTGACAGTTTTGGTGGGAAGCCGGGGAGAAGGCGCGCGGGAGCCAGGGGCCTGCCCTGTCTTGCCACCTGTAAGGGAGACAAGTTCCGAGTTAGCTCAGCGACAGAGGAAAGAGACCTCAAGTGCGTGGGAGGCAGGACCAGCACTCTCAAGCCTGATGTCGTGAATCGCATGGCGGATGCTCTCTGCCTGCGGGTCTACCGAGAGGCCCCCGGTGCAGCAGCTGCCACAGAGAGGGCCAGCTGGACTTGCCCCAAGGTCCTGGCCAGCACTCCTGTGCTGTCCAGCTCTGAGACGAGCCCAGCTCAGGCCACCAGCTTTCACATTGCCTTCCTCCATCCGCCTCTGCTGAGCCCTTCCCAGGCTCCCAGCCCAGCCGGGACTCCTCCCCCCTCCTTTGCCCCTCCTCATCCCAAAGCCACCATCACACTCATTCATTCTTGCCCACTAGGTCCATCAACCCTTATGTCCTAGTCTGGATCCTCAGGTGTCAACCAGAATCTTCTGGAGAGGGAGGAGGTGTTCCTCACTTGTCCTCGTGAACGAGGACTTCGTTTCTGCAGAGAACAGAAGCTTCACAATTCCCTGAATATATAAGGTAACTCCCAAGTTGGTGGGAACATATCCTGCCTTGGGGATCCTGGTCCTGTGACCTTGAACCTCCCAGTCTCTTGGCCTCTGGAAGTTCAAAGCGCCTCTTCCCAAAGACGTGTGCCCTTTTCTAAGGGGCTCACTGTCTCCCGGCTCCTGGCTTCCTCACCCTGTACCTCCCCCCACCACATTGACCCCCACCTTGAAATCCAAGGCCTCTGGAGCTCAACAACAACAAATCGCTCATGGTTAATTAAGCATGTGTTTGGTGGAAGACTGGTGTAGAGGGTGGTCCCTGGGAGTGACCTTGTCACTCTTGGCACGCACCCTTCCACCAGACTGCTAGTTCTTACCCTTTTTTCCCTTTATTTACAGAGGAAAATGTTCCTCTCCCTGTTTACTCCATGGAAGTTCTGTAACCACTGCTTACCTATGCCCTCTCAGAATCACTCTCCACCTCGAAGGCATTTAGAAATACTTCTTCCTAATAAGTACAGTGTTCTCCCTAAAAGGAATTCTGGGGAAGACTTTTTCCCTGTTTCAGTGATCCTATATTTTCTGGTTTGCGCAAGAACAGCAAGAGGGCTGAGTGGCCGGGGCAGTGCAGGGCGTGAGCCAGCGAGAGCAGGAGGCAAGAAGGTCGGAGAGGCAGCAAAGGCCAACGTCCTTTTCTCCGAATGACGAGGGGACTGTTGGGAGGGTTCCGAGAGAGGAGAGCCGTGGCCGTCACACTCTGACATGGCATCCGTGCCGTGCATCTGTACCTTTTGGCTCTGCCCTTGAATTTCCGTCCTATAACAGGCATCATTAATCACTTCATTATGGATTTCGATCTCCTCTAAAGAGATCAGTTCTTGTCTTCGCAAACGCAGTGCCTCAAACACCTGACAAGTGTGTCTTATTGGAGACAAGGAGGAATTCTGCCGGTTTCCTGTGGCTGGTCTCTGTTACGACCTGACTGGGGGCTATTTCTCCTATCTTTATCTCTGTGAAGAGAAGTCAGTAGAAGTTTCCCAAAGGATATATATATATATATATTTTTTTTTTGATACCACTCAGAAAGTTTGAAAAAGAAGAGGACACCGAAGAATGCCAGCTCTTTTTTTCAAGTCGACCTCACACTTTCTTATCCAACAAACGCGCAGCAAAAACGAGGAACGAAATGGTCTCTGAGAAGGTTCCAGTTCGATCTCAGAGCATCCTACAGCCCTTATCTCTGCTGAATTTTATCAGTAGGCGATGGCAGCAAACACATCCCATACGGTCAAACAGCCGCAGAGCCCACCAAGAAAGTCAGCAAAGTCACACGGTAGAAGATTCTACACCAGGAATGTTTTGGGCTTGACAGTCCCCAGAATAATGAACTTCCTAGAGTTTATTCAGCTTGCTGGCTAAAGAGCACAGTTATAAGAAAAACACTTTTTTTTTTCACACGATAAATATGTATTTGCCTGATTTTAATGCAATGCTTTCGAAACATCTAATACCCACTAAAACACAAGTGACCGTGGTAGGCTGGTTGCAAAAATGGCCTTGACTATCCATTCAGTCCTGATGCCATAATCTTTGAAAGGTGATTTTGCAATTTTGCAGTTCCTCTCACCGAGAGGTGAAGTCTCTTTTCCCACCCTTGCCTCAGGCTGGCTTGTGACTTGCTTTGCTTTGGTAGGAAGTAACACTGTGCCAATTCCAAGACTAAGCCTCAAGAGACTTTATATCCGTCTGTCTTCTATGCTGAAACCCTGCCACGACTAGGAAAACAAACCCTGAAGAGTCTGCTCGATAAGGAGAGACCACATGGATCAGTCAGGCCAGTCATCCCAGCTGAGGCATCAAAGATAAAGCAATAATATCAAGCTAGCAAAGCCACCAACCCGACCTGCAGAGGGCGCCCAGCTGAGGTCACCCTAAATTGCCAATTCACAGAACTGTGAGCTAAATAAATGGTTGTTAAAAGGCCCTACGTTTTGGGGTGTTTTGTTACACAGCAATAGCGAACCAACACAACGGGAGTTTACGACTAGCACTTTGCCACAGTGACGTCACTGAGATCTTCTCATGGGATCTGCACCTTCTGCCTGTACTCCGCAGCCTGGGCCACGATCACACCGTTGCAACATACTGCGCACTATGGCAAAGTATTCTTCAATTGTTACAATGGGACGATTGCAACAGGACGATGATTAAAAAGATCCCGCGAGAACGATTTTGTGCTCTGGCAACTTTCAGTGCTTAAGTTCCCAAACAGATGATCTCCTGCTCCATGGCTGTTCACTAAAAACGTGTCGCGTACCGGCGTGTGAGGATTTCCCAGTTGGTTCTACAAGTGAAGGAGATAAAGGTCACAAGGCAGCAGGTCTGAGTTCTTCCTTACCTGCCGCATCTCTCTGGCCCGCTGGTCGCAATACAGGAAAGCCACCAGCAAACAGATCTCCCAGGGCCGGGGGTGTGCTTCCGCCGCGGGAGTTTGTGGAGCCTCCTCCTTCTTTGTTGTTGGCTCCTTTAGAACCTTTAGAGAGAAGAGGCAAGTCGATGAGGACTTGTGAGCAGGACTGAGCTGCTGATTCTCACCTGGAGTCATGGTCTAACGCTGCCCACGGAAGCCTTTCTATTCTCCCACCTACAATGTAATCCTTTTAGTTGGTGTCTTTCCCAAACACCCTCTGCCTTGAAACCCTGCAGACTCATGTGCCCAGGCCTGTCTGCTGTCCTCTCTGGACCTACCAAATAACCAACTGTCAGTGGCCGACCACTCTGAAAAGTGACCAAAACAGTCTATGTACTGTAATATAATAGATGCCAATGGACAATCGGAGCGCCTTTCAAATCAGAAAGCCCAAACATGGTTTAGAGCTGGTCCTACTTTCGACTCGATTGTCGTTGTGGGAGCACTAGCCAGAGAAAGCCCACAGATTGAATTCAGTCGGTACTTTGAACTTCCTGTCCACAGAGCCTGGCCCAGAACTGCGAGCAGGAAGTGAAGGTCCGCAGTGATTTGTGCTTCCGCGTTTTCCTGTCCTGTCTCCCTGGCTCTCACTCCCCGAGCCCCGCGCGCTCCCCTGCACCTTTTCTTCCGTGGAAGAGAAAGCGCATGAGCTTCAAAGGACAAGTATCATGAATTCCCGCCTTCTTGATGTGTGTGATTACCGGCTATGTGAAATGAGAAGTCATTTGGCTTAGATAAGCATTCCTGGCAAAAACAAAAAATCTTCACAACCTGAAGCTAATGTGCACAGAGAAATTAAGATGCAGTGCCCACTGGTAGATACACGTGGCCAGGTTATTCTGAATATTAATATTATACACGGCCTCCTCAATGGAATGATTAGCAAGTGAGTGTTCCAATAAAGTGGACTTATCTATTAATTGGGCTGCACCAATTAATTAGTGGGTCTGAGCAGAAACTAATTTTTATTGTGATTGTTGAAAATATTTCTTAAAATAATTTGTCTATCCTTATGTATTAACATATACAGCTATAGATGCAATTATGTTTTCAGGGCTGTCTTTGAGAATTACCATTATGCTCATCATTGAAAAATATATGAAGACATTAATAATACCTTACATTGATAAATGGTTCTGCATATATTATTTCAACCTTCCACAATCTTGACCAAAAAAAGAGCATGTATTATTATTATTATTTCCCCTAATTTGCAGAAGAGCAGATTGAGTCCCAGAGAGGTTCCCTGAATTGCCTGGCATCAGAAGTTGACATGGGTCATGTGACCCAAGCACAGGGCTCCCTTTACCTTACGAACTCCTGAAGATGCAGAAAGCTACAGTTGTGTGATCCTGGGAGAGAATTCTGAATAAATCTTTTTCCTTGGGGAAAAACAAAACTTTGCATTTTTACATGTTGAGACTCGACTTTTTCTCTCATTGAGTTTGCATTTTTACATGTTGAGACTCGACTTTTTCTCTCATTGAGTTTGAGGACCACGTTGAGACGGGACTGTGACGTTTGTTACCTCACAGCAAACAAACGCAAAGTGGTGTATCCATATGAGGACGTATTATGCAACAATAACAAAGAGATGAAGTTCTGGTACTTGCCACAGGGTTGAACCTTGAGAACAAGATGCTACGTGAAAAGAGCCAGTCATGGAAGGCTACAAATTGTATGACTCCACTTTTATGAAATCTCCCAAACAGACAAATCCATAGAGATAGGAAGTAGATTTCATGGTTGCCAGGGGTTGGGAATTGGGGCATGGGGACTAACTGCTAATGGGTATGGTTTCTGTTTGAAGTGACAGAAATGTTCTGGGATTAGACGGAGTGATGGTTGCAACCACACTGCGAATCTTTAAATGCCACCGAATTGGACATTTTAAGTAGTTAAATGGTGAATTTTATATTATGCATATTTCATCATGACAAGAAAATACATTATCTCCCCATGATTTTATTTTTAGTATTTGAAGAGTGATGGAAGATCCGTTATAAACCACCTGCAGACTGGAAGGGAAGCTCTGATTCTCTCCCCATGTGGCTTGTATGCCGAGCAGGTCTGAGATGGCCTGATATGTGTCCTGGGTAACAAGGAGGACCTTGTCCTGGGCAAGCCAGGGGCATCTGGCTGAACCTCACATGGCCGGCCCCTGGCTCCCGGCCAGCCTGGCCCAGGTGCTCACTCACTCTCGATTTGTGGGGCGCTGCGGTCATTGATCTGCGTGACTTTTCGTAGGCGAGTTCCTTGCTGGATGTCAGCCAGCAGTGCGCTCCGGCCTTTGGGGTCTGCCTTTCTTGAGCTGGAAGTGTCTGTACTCACCTGTAAGAAAGTAAGAGGGATTCGAGTATAATCGCATGTAACATTTGTGGATAAGCCCGATGTCCTGTTGGCTGTGTAGTTTACCTCCCATGGTTCTCTGCCTTCCGTTTGCCCTGCCTAACACCATTCCCAAGGCTGATCTCACCTGATCTCTGTTCAGTTACCTACAAGTCTCAGTGGAGATTTACCTCCTGCCCTGCTCACACTCCTTTCCCTGGGGACCTAGAATGGACACCTTCTTGTGCTCAAACTCCCAGAAGTCTTAAGGAGCCCTGAATCACAGTCGCTCTTGATCCTCCTAGGTGAGACCCACCTGCAGGCCTGGGCTTCTGTCTGGGTGCCCCTGACCCCTGCTCCTAGGTTCTGAGTGATGGCCCTGCCTGGTATCCCCAGGTTCTCACCTGGATCGAATCCTTTGCTGACTCCAGGATGACGGGTATTGGTCCTGTTACCCTGTCTTGCCCTGGGCTGTTCTCCTGAGTGGTATTAGGTCATGCTAAGTCCCCAGTACTCACATCCTCCCTGCTGTCGGGTGGCCCAATGTCTCATAAATGAAGCAGATTCATCCTCGAGGAACTGGCATTGAGGGAACAATGGTGGCTCTCATGTGGACATGGAGCAAAGGGGAGAGCTGGGGCCCAGAGGGGTCATAGAATCAGGGCGAAGAGGGGGGCAGGGGATTACGGCGAAGGTTTAGTGACCGCCCATGTTCTGTGCCCGGGTGCATTACACTAATCCTCATAAAACCTTGTGAGTGTCAAGTGAGCTGGCCCTCATTTTATAGATGAGAAAACCGAGACTATGAAATTATCTGTTCAAGGTCACAGGGCTCGGTTCAAACCCAGATTTGCTGAATTCCGAAGGCTTTTTACTCTGCTTTTTGTAATCAGCCACGTGCCATGGTTAGGATAAGTGTCCTGCAGATGGCTAAAATGCTTCATAAATATATTTGCATTTGGTCCAAACTCTGCTTTGCTTCCATTGTACCTGAGCCGACACAGAGGGAAGGGGTCTCCGTGGGCTATGGGAACCAGGGAGACCACCAGGAAGAACATTTGTAGGTTGGCGTCAAGCAAGGAGAGGAGTGGGGTTGCACGGGAAGATGGCCAGAGGGATCCTCTGTGGTTAGAAGGTTTGTCCCACGTGCCCTGAGAGCCGGTTACGCATTTCTTAAAGCAGGAAATACTTCTTTGCACCTGCTATGTGGGGAGTACCATGTGTCTCCAGTTTTCAGCTCAAACATCACCACCTCGGAGGCCTTTTTGACCCTCGATCTAGATAAGGTCTCCCAGTGCTCTCTTTTAGAGTGCCATGTTTTTTTCCCTCTGTCGCTTTTATCACAGGGTATACATTTTTATTTCTCTTTCCACTGTGGAAATTTCCCATTTGTGGTTAATGAGTTTAAGGTTCACTGTCCCACGTTTCTCTCTATCGGGAAAAAGATCTTGTTCATTTTGCTCATTCGTATATCTCCAGAGAGTAGACTAGGACCTGGCCCCAGACAGGCTCAATAACCGCTCACTGGATGAATGAACGGGTAAGTGAATGAATGAGTGAAATGAATGAACTAGACCCAGGGTGTATGACACACTGGCCTTACCCCCAAGGGCATTTAACAGGGAGACAGGACATACATGTAAAGAGACCACTCTATCATGCAGTGTATGACCACGCGTCCACGTGGGTTTCACACAGAGGAAGACCCCGGAGAGTCAGAAACGGCCATATTTGTCAGGCTGAGCAGGAAGCAAGGGAACATCGCGACCTTAGAAGGTCCTTGGAGTATAGATAGGATTTGCAAATCCTTGTTATAGTCATTTTCTGTCCATAAAAGGACAAATCAGTTTTGCTAACTAGACAGTCAGAGACTCTCCAGTGTCAGAGATTAGAAACACAGGCAACTGCGATTTCAGCCAGAATGTGCTGAGTTTGCATTTTCGCTGGCTGACTCTTGTGTGCATTGGGGACGAATCTTATGTGGGCTTTGAAGGACACACGCGTCAACGTCAGGTTCTTATCGCCTGGAGACACGCTTTTTGAACCCTTGAGAGGGGCTCATAGACGATGGTCAACAACACAGCTCCGAGCAAGGCACCCCGACTCGAATGCTCTGTATTTTCCAGGAATGCATGTGAACTCACACACGGCAGGATACTTCCCGCACGGCATGCTTTAAAATGCATATATATAAAACACCGATGTCAATAAGTTATTTTCAACTGAGAAGTTTTGAGATTTTTTTTTAGTCTCCTCTCACTTTATTTACAAACAGTGACAGGAATAAGGGACCCATAGAAATTTCGTAACCCTAGTCAAGACAGGAGGAAACATTTTGTAAAACTCTGGCGTTACCATCTCAGACATGTATTATGGTCAGAGATTAGGGGAGAAACTGCTTTGTCATTTTTTTTCCTAGTTACAAGATAAACAAGACAGTGAATTATAATGACAATTAGGACCCAGATTAGGTGAGGGCCTAGGGAAGGCAGGGTTAGAAAGGTGTGTTCTTCTGTTTAAAGAAGCAACTGGAGATGAGCAAATCTTAGCCCTAATCACCTGGTGGCGAGGGGGAGGGATCATCTCATGTAATTTAGATTTAAATTTTTTATTTATTACCAAAAGGCATCCCCCCATCCCCAACTTCTTTACTTTGCCCATCGCAGGCTTTTCAGGTGAGGGCTATGAAGAATGTTGTATATCCTTAGAATAATGATTTTCATTTGAGTGCCTACTTAGCACAGACCTCCATATGTTCTTGATAATTCTGCATGACAGATTTCTTGGTAAACACCTTCCAAAATCAGCAGGAGGCTATGGCAGGTCATGTCATGTTTACATGACGCAGTTCAACTGGCCAGACTAAATTTAACATGCCCCCTGTGGCTTCTGGACTCTCTTTCCGCTCCACTGCAAGTCCTGATGATTTTCCGCTAGAGGGCTCCCCATCCCGTGACAGCATGGTACCCTTCGATCCTCTCCTGGGAGAGAACAGAGCGAATAACTTCGCGGCTAAGGTGACCAGTATAGGAAGGCTTAACAGGTTTTGTGCAAAAGACCATCCAAGGACTGACGTATTTACACGTTGAAACCTCTACTGCTCAGCGACAGTCATTTCTGTCACCTTTAATATTTATTAATAACTCAAGCATAATTCGCTTTCTTAAAAATCTACAACCTTAAGAAGTCTTGTTACTGTGGTTACAGGATAAAGAAACAGGTAAGAGAAGATTTCCAAATATTCACTGGGTCTTTTATTCTATGGAAATCCTGATAATTGGCAACTACTACAAATATAATCAAGAGAGAGAAAGCCATTTCTGGACAATTTTCCCATACATAAAGCCACCAAACCCACCTCCTCCTCCCCACCCCTAAACAAGAAACCAAAACATCACTTTCAAGTCTGTGTTGGTTCTTCCTTGTTAGCATCATTATGGAGTGTGACCATGTGCTGCGATCCACACAAGGCTTTTGTTGGCTCAGCTCTCTTAGAGTAAGCATCTAATGGAACAGACCTGACCCTAAAAAGATGCAAAGCAGCAAAACGGTAATGCAAATGAGCTCGATTTGGGGGGTTTGCAAAGGCTGAGAAACTTGCAGTGAACCAATAAGATTGGAAATGCAAAAACTGAATGGCAACGCTACCAGAGGCGAGGGTGGGGAGCTGCCTGTCCCCCCACCCTGAGACACTATAAGAGGTTTCGCACATCCATTTGCCATCCCAACAAACAGGTCGATCAGGCTTCAGTGTGGTCTGGGGGAGGAAGGGTGGCAGTTCAGCCCAGATCACAACTTCGAAACGCATGGCCTCCTGCCATTTGTCACCCTGCCACCAAATGCCATGCCTGCATCTGTCTGATTGATACCGGTTTCTGTGGAAACGCTAATAGAAATCTAGCCCGTGGATCCCAATGTAGCATTTTGTCTGTCTCAGGGGTGACTGAAACCCTATCATTTTCATACAATTTCAGCCTTGCGGCCTCCTAAAGATACCTTCTCCCACATGGCTGTTAAATCTAAAATTGGTACTCAGGTTTCCAGGCACACTGCCTGCTCATTAGCCCAGCCCTCGGCCTCCTCCTGCCTCCTCCGGACCTTGGGGGCAGAACAGGTGTCTGCAGCCAGGGTACCGGCATCTCAGGACGAAGTCTGAATCCCGAGTACGACCAGCGAGGCGCCGCCCCCCCCTGCTGCTGTACCACCTTCACCGAGGAGGACACAGAGAGCCTGGGATGCAAGAGAGCGGCATGGAACACTTTCAGAGAAAACCCGGCCTCCTTGTCAGGCCTGACACGATGTTCCTTGCACCCTACGTGCGTAATAGGCAGGCTGTTCCCAAATGAGGCAACAGTTCTCGGCCTCATTTTCAGAAATGCGAATATGCTTTTAAAACCCACGAGTAGAAATAATGGACCCTCTAATCTCCTTTGCTAAAATCTATTTTTTTTTTGAAACAACAGATAGACCCATGACTGTTACCTAGAGCACAGAGCTGCCCCATGCATTGCCTCCTCTCTTATCCAGAGCTAAAGGAGAATTAAGGGCCCTTTTGTTGGGGCCACAGGCTATCGGCAAGTCTGGTCCTATTTTCTACACCTGCAAAAAAGTCATCCATCAGAGTCATCTCATCCACTGGCTTGACTTGGGTTACTGTATGCTGGCGGCTACCTCCTTGTCCAAGGACCTGGGGGCCACCTCAGACCTTTCTCTCCACCTGAATCCCAAGAGCCACTCAATCACACACGCCCATTGATTTTTCTGGAGTGATTTCTCGGGAATCTGGCTCCTTTTCTCCATCCCTGCGATGCTGACTTAATGCTGGCCACAGTCACCTCTGGATTCTGTCGCCCGGGCCTTCACGCCCCTTGTCCTGCTCTCCTCCACACAGCCGCCAGAATGCCCTGGATAAGCGACATGTCTCTCCCCGCTATAAAACTCTGCCTGCTCCCACTGCCCTCAGAACCAAGTTCAAATCCTTTCACTCTGAGTAAGGCCCTTTGTGACCAGCCCGGACCTTCCGCTCCTTGAGCACTCCTTGCTGGAGCTCACCTCTGGACTTTTGCTCGAGCCAATCTCTCTGCTCTTTTTTTACACTTGTCTCTTGGCTACTTTCCAGGAAGTGTCCTGACCCCAGAAGGCCTGGGGAGGAGCCTGTGTTTGTTCCTAGAGCAGCATGCTTCCTCTCAGCAGACCACTGGCCTCCCAGACCATGTCGTTCTGCTCACAGCTGGCACTGGTTTTCCATCTCGCGGGGGATAAAAAATTCAAAGTCCTCCTGAGCAGAGGCTTCCGGCGTGGCTGCATGTCCGTGTGCTGCCTTGCGTTTACTCTGAATGCCAGCATCTCCCTCCCCACCCCAGGGTTACAGAGCAGCTGTGTGGCAAGTGCGACTCCTGGTACTTATTCCCAGCAACAGCGACAATTTTGATTCCAACATGAATTCCAAGTCCCTTTTAGTAGGGGATTCTTAGAAAAGCAGGAGACTATGGGTTGGGAATGGAAAGCATAGACATAAAGAAATATGCAGAAAGAGGGATCTGAGATGCGTATAAACAGGGCCCGTGAGACAGATTTCAGAGGCAGGGATTAGAGCGTCAATTATCCCAGAGCTATGCATTTAAGAAGGCAGTCAACGTAGGGATCGTGGATCAGACGGTGAACAAAAAGACATCTTTCAGTACAGGTGGTGGGTCTTTTATCTATACTGATAGCAAATTAAATTCGTAAGTAGCTCGCAGAAAGTGCTGGAGAGAGGGGGCCCGAAAAGATGGCAAACAGGCATCAGTAGAGCCTTGGTTATTAACGTAACCCAATCCTACTTAAATATTGAGTGCTGACTCGGTGCCAGGCATGGGTTAGGTGTGGGGGGATACAGCATGGGTAAGATTGCCAGCATCCTTTCTCAGAGAACGTATGTGTGAGGGCGGGATTGTCTATGCACGTGCATTTGCATACGTTACATACACACACGTACATATAGTCCTCATTTATTTTCTGGACCAGAGTCACTCACCTGGTCTCCACAGTCAGGATTTTGATCTGTCTCAGAGGACTGTACTGAAGACATCCATCGACTCTCCTCCAAGTGCTTCGGTGACTCTCTGCTCTCTGCCAAATCACGGTATCCAGCCACACCGCCCCAAGGAACCCTACAACCTCATCATATTGCTCGAGGAGTTAAAACTGCTCTAGATTTCCGCCGTGTTTCTTCTCTACCCCCGAAGCCTGTGCTCACGCTTCTGCGTCTTCTGGGACTGCTCCCCCCGCCTCACCCATGACATGCCTGCCGAGCCGTTTACTGCTTTTAAACTTCACATCAAAACCAGTTCGTAATTCTTTTTTCTTTTTCACTTCTTTAACTCATCTTTTCCTTGGATGATCCACATCCGGCACCAAAGTACCTTGTCATTCTCTATGGCACTACTCATAGCTTGCCAAATATTATAGCTTTATATAGTGGTCTTTCCCCTTCTTTTTGAGTGGAGATTCTTAGCATGCAAAAACTAAGCTATTCCCCTTTTAGTATAAGTGTATCTTGCTTTATATATATATATATATATATATATATATATATATATATATATATAAAAAAACCATGTGAGTTATCTACCAGTATTTCACTGAAATGAACTTTATATCAGCCCAAGCTCCTGGAACTTTGAGATCCGTCTGCTCCGACGGACACGCAGTTGTGGGAAGAGCTGCTGCCTTCGGGGTTATGCCACAGCCCTCACCCTTCAAACCGTCTTCACACTTTTTATCTCTAGATATGGGGGTTCAGTTCGGCACCATTTTCTCTTTTTTGATGATGCCAATATTCCCAGGCTTTTGAGACTCAAGCAAAATTAGGAGAAAACCTGATTTTAAAACCTGCATTGGATCTGAAAGGAACAACTTTGTAATCTCAGATAGATAGATAGATGATGATAGATAGATAGGTAGGTAGATAGATGACAGACAGACAGACAGACAGATGCCAGCATTGCCAGTCAAGGCTCTGGCACCAGGCGAAGCGTTGCTAATGAATAATAATACATAAGTTTGAAGAGTGTCTCAAAAACTGGTTAACGTCCTATATCTTCTTTTTCTTTTAGAGAAAATGTACTACCAAAAAGAAACATGCTGCCCCCGCCCCCAGTAGATTAATGTGCAAACCCTCGTCCATTTCAGCTCGTGGCATCAGCATGACCGTCCCGTTAAAGGCTCTCTCCCTTCCATCCCGACTCCCTTCCCTCTTCCATTTGAAATAACTCGCCTTCGCGGAGACCTGGTTTCTCCTCTCTACTGTGCGCACAGAGGTGGTGCTGGGGTCCGCGTCAGGAGGCCGCGACATGCGAAGGGGGACGCCGACCACGGCGGCGATGACCAGGAGGAATGGGGAGGCATTCGTGCGTGCCGGGCACCGCTCCAAGTCCTGCACGAGCACTTCCTCATTTAAAGGGCCCCTAACGACCCCGCGGTCTAGGTACTAGTTACTGCATGTCCTGCCCGGCTTACAGAGGAGGCACAGGGGGACACAGGCTGTCTGGCCCTAGTCAGCGGAGCGCCGAGGGGTGAGCAGGCAAGTGTGGCTCTCTTAACCCCCGTGCTATAGCGTGGGAAATAGTGAAGGTGAAACACCCAGGAGATACGGCAAACCAGAATGTGCCAGCAGAGCGGAAAGGAGGCAGGGGCTTGGGGAGGGAAGGGTATCGGGAGGGAAAGAAAGGGCGGGGGGAGTGGCCGAGGGAGAACTAGAGAGAGATGCTTCTAAGAAGGAGGGGCCCACGGAGCTAAGAGCTGGGCTTTGACCAAGCCAGAACGGAAGGCAGAGGCTGAGTGGCGGACTCTGAGAGCAGTCTGCTCGGCGCAGTAAGTGCGAGCCAGCAGCTGCCCTGGCGGGGGTTATGCTGAGAGCACGTAAAACGGAAACTGCACGGAGTAACCCTAGTAACCCTACGCTGCGAGGCTGATACCCTTGGCTGTAAATAGCCTGCACCTGAAACCCCTTCGTCAGGTAACCAGGTAACGCAGTAGCTGCTGCGGGCCCACCCTGCTGGCGCCCCTCGTTCTCACCAAGCGTCGGCCCCCCAGTCTGCTCTCGTGCCTCCCTGCAGGGCAAAACGCAGGGCCTTCAGCCTATGGCCTCCCTTGCCAACTCCGAAATAGGTAAGGAGTATGAACATTGCCCAAATACGAAAGGAGACCAGAGTAACAAAAATAGCCAAGAGGGGGTAAACCCAAAATTTCTGGAAAGCTCAAGAGGCTTCCAAAGTATTGTACCTATGATAAATAATAGTGTAAATGGATCTAGACCTTCTTTTCTCACAGTCTCTTTTCTAGGTCCTTCGTGTGGTGAGTCCAATGGAAGCTTCTGGATCAGGACTGGATTGGACTGGATCCTAGAGAAACAAAGACTAACAGCTTAGCCCAAGGTCAGCAC
Source organism: Rousettus aegyptiacus (assembly GCF_014176215.1). Classification (NCBI taxonomy): domain Eukaryota; kingdom Metazoa; phylum Chordata; class Mammalia; order Chiroptera; family Pteropodidae; genus Rousettus; species Rousettus aegyptiacus. Next base: position 37,077,042 of record NW_023416288.1, on the reverse strand, counting down.
CAAAATGACCTCTCTGCTGGATCTGATGGTGTTCTCGTGTATTCCAGAGCCTGCTTCCCAGTCTCTCTGGGCCCCTCGGTCACCAGACTTGGGCTGCTCCACGTACGTGCTCTATCACTCTGTAACTACCCTCGGACTTAGGTCAAGCATAAGTAAATATAAGAAATTATTTCCATGCCGCAACTTCAGGAAAAGTATACATTCTTCTTCTAGCCTCGCCAGACTGAGGCTATTGTTCTCATCATTCAACAGGAAATATTCGCTGAGCATCTCCTATGCGCAGGGACAGAGCGGGGGGAAGCCAGACACTTCCACACGTAACTTGCTGGGTCAGACTCAGAAACATGCCAGCAGAGCCGAACCGCCTGCAATCTGCTCAGATTATCTTCGGCCGCTGCTGGCATTTACGCGACGTAGAAGGCTGGCCACAGAGGAAGCTGAGTCCGCAGCCCCGGGCTTAAGTTTCCAACTGGCTGCTGAGTGTCTCCGTTTAAGTGTCCCACTAGCACCTGAAATTCAAAACACCCAGAACAAACTCATCCTCTCCCCTGTGTTACTCCCAAAGACAGACAGACAGACAGACGGATGGACACAGACATGCATACCAGTTACTCCTCTTGCGATAAGGATCTCAGCAACATCCTCTAATCGACCAGGCTCAAAACCAAGAACTTCCTATATCACACTCCGGACATCCTGTAATTGGTCAAATGTACCTACTATCGACTTTCCTTTCAAAACACATCTCTTCTTCCCACCACCTTTTCTCGTTCCGCCACCACTTTTTGTGTTCACTCCCCATTTCTCACCCCCCCTCCCCCACTTAAACCGCGGCTCCATTCTTAGCCATGGGAGTAGATGAGGCTTCGGGTGGGCAGGCGGACGTGGGAGGTCTGAAAGTCATGCATGTACTTGGTCTCCTAAGGGCCCTCTTGCCTTCAAAATCTCCACTCTCCAGGTAAACGTTCATGTCATTTCACCCGCTTTCTCCTTTAGGTCTAGATGAGACGTCTACCGAATCAGGACAGAATTCGCTTGGCACGGTGGTCAGGCCTTCTGGAACCTGACTGCAGTCCGCGTTCCCAGCTCACGTCCACACATTGCACATTCCAGCCACACCTGCCTAGCTTCCTGTTCCCTCTATCGGTCATCCACACGGTGTCTCGAGGTCAACGCATCCCCGCTACGTGATATGCCCTTATCTTCCAACGCCGCCAATTAAAATCCCAATCATCTTCCAAGGCTTGGCTATCAAGCCTTTCTCACAGAAGCCTAAATTAATCCGAGAGTCAGAATTAATTCTTTGCATTTGAGAAACTTAATCCAGATAAACAGATATCAGCTGGGGTTTCCTCAGCCTTTGAGATCTAGAGGAGACTGGCTCAGAGCCTGATGTGTGATGCCCTGGGAAGCTCAAAGCCTCCCAAAGATTTCTCCAATTTCAGGAGTTCAGGTCTCATGGGCATGTTTGCTCTTGGGTTTTTACTTCCATACCTCCTGTCTCTACTCTAATCCTTATGGTCTCAGAAAACACCTCAAACCATTCACATGAAGCATTCATGAGCACGACAGACTTTACTGAAGTGTGAGCGGAGAACAGGAAGGCTTTGCACTGCAGCAGCATCAACAACCTGTCACTGAATCCTGGGCGCCCTTGGCCCTCAGATGGCCTTTGACCATCTTGACACAGGCGGACTTCACCTGGTCTGGCATCCCCCCCTTAGTTACCACCTCAAACCAGTGCTCTGGCTCCTTCCTCTCATTCCCCTTCTTAACCACCCTTTCCCTCTGCCCGACCTCTTATGAATGAAGCAAATTCTTACCCTTGCTTCCTGTGGTGCAGACTAATCATTTTTATTGTTGCCTTGTTCCTGCTCTCAAGTTCCACACCCCGACTCCTCCACAGTTTATCAAGATGTGTTCCCAAAGACAGGTCCCTCCCTAGGAAGAACTCTGGTGTCAGCTGCTGAAATCAGGTGTTACGTCTTGATGTGGATCTGTCTTTCTCCAAGTTAAGTTTCTTGAGGCAGAAATTATGTCTTAATCGACCCTTCAGCACAATGGCTTATGTATAATAAACACTCCAAAAAATTCACTAAAATAAAATCGGTTCTTCAGTGTGAAAAGACAGTGTGAATCAAAAATAAAAACAAGGACTTTAGTCGTGAGAATCACAGAAGGAGCCCACGGGAGCACCCGAAGTGTGACTCATGCAACAGACTTTTATTAACGACATTCCTGTATATTTTTAATAAAATGGGGCCACCTCAAAGCCTCCTTTAAAAATACAGTAGCATCTGTTTAACTGAATGCCAGCAAGTCTAGAGAACAGAAATAAATTGAAGGTCGTGACAGCTGCAATGAATCAAAATGAAATGTTGGCTTTCCTTGTTCTTAATAACCATCAACACGGCTTTGTGACAATTATGACAGGGAAAGAATTTTGTTTAAATGGAACAGGCCTAAAAGAGAATTGTCACAGAATAAAGGGGGGAGGGGTTATTTTTAGTTCACTTCTCTCAGCTGTATTTTTGTCTTACATCTCCTAAAATTAGGCCCGCTGATTGAAGCTACATGTAATCAGAGCGGTGTGGTTCCTGCACTGAGATACAGCCCCATCCGCTGACCTTTTGCCCCGATGGATCTCAGCCACCATGGCATCTCAGAAAAGTAGACTCTACCCTCTCAGGAAGGGGCTATAGCCCTGCTCGAGGAAAGGGCATTTAAAGACCACTAGGTTGCTGGAAAAAGTGATGGCCGCCGATCCTCTCGCAAGCTGAAGACAGGTCAGATGACGAAGCATCTGGAAGTCACAAGACTCTTTAAGGAATATAATATCAATAGAGTCAACAAACATCAACTCCCTTTGATGTGCCGGCTGCTACTCTGATCTCTAGTACATTTAATTCCATTTTAAGAACCAATAGTGCTTGTACTGGCAGAAAATATGACTACATTATATGAATGTAAAACACTAAAAAATTAATACATGAACATTTTTTAAATCACTTGAAAAATCCCACTAATCTTTGGTACTTATCCATTCATTCTGAGTAACAATGCCATCAAAGGAATAATTTTAAAGATTATGAATCTTTAACAAAACAGAGACTTTAAGTCCTAATAAAATCTGATGTTGATAATGGGGGAGGCTGTGAGCAAGCATGTGGGGGCAGGAAGTGCCAGGGAACTCTCTGTACTTTCTGCTCAATTTTGCTGTGAACCTAACACCGCTTGAAAAAAAAAAATAGTCTGTTTTGAAAAAGTCAAATTATATACACACAGAGAGAGGCATTCCAGTGTTTATGTGGAAATATTTTAAAGAAAATCACAATATTAAAGCACTCTGGTCACAGAAGGGTCGTGTGGGGGTCAAGGAATGCTGGAAGCCCCAGAAAACACCAATGGCCAGCAGCTGGTCCCCAGGAGTTGGAGACCTGGAGTGTGTTTTATCATCGAATTAGTGGTTGCCTGTACAGAGATTTTTGAGCTGTTTTGTTAACAAATGAATCAGGCACTTCATAAACAATCAAACAAATCTGTAGAAGCAAGGCACCGTGGGAAGATTTTGGGAAGAGTCTGGAGAAGAAGAATCCTCAACAATGGCTGTCAACTTTTTTTGTGGAATAAGGTGAAGCATAACATAAAAATTTGAAATAGAAATCCGAAAAACAAGTTTGTTTATTTATTTATATTTTCCCCCAAATAACCGGCCAAAATGCTGCCACGATTCTCTGGGAAAAAAACACAGCACGGTTTAGCTTCTCAAATGCTGGGTCGTGAGGGCACAGAGCTTAACTGCGCCATGTCACAGAGCCAGGGTGCGGGCGAGGTGACAGAGGCGCCTGGGCTGCAGAACGAGGAGCTGTGTCCGTGCCCGGAGTGGGTGCCAGGCCTTTCCACCCGACCCCACGGCGACAAAGGTCTGTGATCACCCAGTTCTGGCTCGACCTATACTCTCTTCTATGCCGCAATGGATACATATCACTCTGTATTCTTATTTTTTTCATGTCTCTTATGTGAGGGTAAAGATCAATGGGCTTCACCGATCTGGGAATTGCTGCGGCCTTCCATAATGATTTGCAAAAAAAAAAAAAAAAACCCCAAATGAACCAATGAACAAAACAAAAAAATCCACAAAAACCCAGACGTTAAGAGTAATTTACGCCTACCCACAGGTAGATTTTAAGAGTTACTAATGAGTGGGAAGAAAGTAAAAAGTAAAAATAAAAAAATCCCATTTTCTATTAAGAGCTGGTGATCTGACAAGGCAAAAATAAAGGTAAATGAGAACAACAAAATGCAAATTAGACTATCTAAACTGATAATGACCCCGTCTTATTGGTTTTTAAAGAGAGAACTATCAAATGTTTTACTTCTCAAAATTTCAAAGGGAAAAATAAATTTATTCAGTATGACCAACATTTAAGGAGGGGAAAGCTATAGTTTTTAAAGATAGATAAAGGAGCTATATCATATGGAAAGAGCTGGGGAAGAACGAACAAAGAAGAAAAGAGGAAAATGTAGAAACACCCAGAACCTACGCACGAAGGAGGGGAGTGTGTGCTGTTTACAGGGGGGAGAGAGGTAAGTAAACGCTCTGAGGGAGATGGCCGGACCTATTTTTATCTCTATATCTACACACATGCGTACACATACGAGAAATACATGAAAGAAGGCATATTGAGAGACAGAGAGAGGGTTGCCAGAAAAAACACAGAATGCCCAGTTAAATCTGAATTTCGGATAAACAACCCGATCTCATAGTAAGTCCATATTTGCTTCCTAGTTATACTAAAACATTATTCGTTTTTATTATCTAATTCATTTCGTTGTTTAATTGAAATTTTAGTAGAACTGGGTGTCGTGCAGTTTCATTTACCAACTCTGGCAATGGAGACAAAGTAATAAAGGGGAGGTAGAATGAGAAAAAGTGAAGGAGACAAAAATAAGGGGAGGAATAAGATGATTTGTAAAAAAAAAAAAAAAAAAAGAGCTCTCATTTCTTGTTTCTTCTCCGGTACCATTAAAGACTTTAAACCATTTTGCACTCCTGCAAATTCAGGTCTACACCGGATGTCCTGGGGGTCTCCCTAGGTTCACCCATCCACTCCAGCCATGACCAAGCCTGTCATTACAGCAAGAATCGCTTAGCAACAACAGGGACCCGGGGAGGGAGCCAACAGCTGCTGCGTGGCGTGCGGGCAGAATAGTTTGCTCTGCGATGGCTGCAAGACTGTCCTATAATGGATGCTAAAACGATCTAAGGTTGCAAGGAGTCGTCACAACTCTCCATATGAGCTTCCAGAAATAGCGGTTATCTGTGTGCATTGATTCTGAAATGCATTCTCCCTGCAGCACACTCAGCAGTTTATGTCATTAGAAGCAAAGGCCTTGGAGGCCTTTCGACAAGGTCTTAAGGGCAGAAGTCCTCTTCTCTGTGTTTTTCTGAACAGCAGACAAAATAAGACAAAACAGAACAAGGAAGAACAAAACAAAAGGAAAAAAGCGCCAAACTTGGGGGCATGAAGAAACAAGATGCAGGTTCTGGCTCGGGGTGGCTGACCCTGGAACTCGATTTGCCTCAGGTGACCTTTCCTCAAGGTGTGGTGCAGTCGCCGAGGACAGAAGCTGAGACATCACTGAGCCGATGTGGCTGGAGAGTGGCTTCTGCGCCAGCCTGGTAATGAAGGCAGTGTGCACTCGTTTGCTAGGACTGCCCTACCACAGTACCGCAGCTGCAGTGGATTCAACAGGGGAAATTAACACAGACCTAGGGGCTCGGAGTTCAAGATCAAGGTGCCGACAGGGCTGGTTTCTTCTGCGTCCTCTCTCTCCGGCTTGCAGGTGGCTGTCTTCTTCCCGTCTTCGCACGGTCGTCCCTCTGTGTGGGTCTGTGTCCTAACTTCTTCTTATACACCAGTCACACTGGATTACGGCCAACCCCAACGACCTCATTTAACCTTACTTTCCTCTTTAAAGACCCTATCAGTCACATTCTAGGACTTCAACATATGAATCTGGTGGTGGTGGGGGACACAATTCAGTCCATAACATGTTGGGTCTGTGACTTGGTGTTGAGGCCATATAGCCATAAGCCACACCCCACTACTAGGTACCTCTTTGCTTTACCTGAAAAAACTTGGTGATTGTGAGCAAGCAACCTGGCTTAGGTTAGTTCTGCCTCAGGGTCCTCTGCACGCCTCAGTGCACTGAGCTCCTTCTATGTAAAACAGGACACCCAATTTGACCCTGACCCATTTTAACAGTGTGTCAAGGTCATGTCAAAATTAGTCCACCTGTTGCCACACAATGTTATCTGTAGTAAAACAGTAACACCAATAATCACTGTTAAATGCTGCACACATAGGAATGCCACACTCCAAATTTGAGCTTCCAATTTCATCCCCCTGAGGATTAAAGACCTGACCACAGCTGAAAATTCTTCTGAGGGTCTCAGAATAGTGTTCTATAAATAAAGAGAAAATCTAGGAGGAGTGCATCTCTGGTGCGGCCTTTCAAATTCCTTTTACGCTGATGTCACCACCAGCAGGTGGCTCGGCCGTGTAACATGAGCTTTGGTGACACCATGAACCCATGGAGGGTGCACTCTCATTCACTGAACACACATTTCCTGAGCAGCTCCCAAGGCCATTCTGAAGGTCAAGGCCACATGCTCTCCCTCCTTGAGTTTATCAATGTGCAGTCAAGACAGTCGATCAACAAATCTAAAGTGTAAGGTGTTTAAACTTGGCGAGATTCTCCCAGACGTGAATGCAGCAATGAAATGCGAGCTTTTGCTTTACAATGAGTTCACATGAATTCTAAAGCCAGGAACATGTTAGTAAAAGAAAAAAAGAGCATCCAAACGCACAACACTGGCAATGAACACTTTACAGTTCTATTCCCTGCTAAGTGCTTCACAGGTATTGTCTTCACATCACTATAACGAAGCAGGTAGTATTTTAATGGAGAATGAAACCAAAGCACAGAAAGTGCCCAGTAATTTGCCCCAGGACACAGGATATCCAGGACAGGCACACGGGAAGTCTGGCTCAGGAGTCTCAGAACCCGCATGCTATGCCGCCTCTGAAAGGAGGGTCGGTCGCCTCAGTCACCGGAAGGTCCCCGTGGACATGGAACGTGAGCCGCACTGTCGGGGAAGGCCGCTCTGCCAGTGCTGTGCTCAGGCGTCCTCACTCTCGCTGCCCTGCGGCTGGGGGGACGTCCCGGCCATCTCTGCCATAACCACAGCCCTGGAGGCGAGGGACAGAACACGGGCCGAACTGCCCGAAGGCTCTACCAGCTGCGTGACTCTGAGTGAGTACTAAACATCTCTGGGCCTCAGTGTCTTCCTCCGCGAACCTGCAATGACTACGGCGAATGCTGCCGGCACCCCCTGCGTACCCGCATGCTGTTGGTGGGTCTCTGCCGGGACTCCCTAGAGGGTAACGTACTTCCCTGCAGCACTGCGGAAAGAGCCGGAGGGTGACAAGAGTTAGGGGACGAAACCCCCAGCTCTCCACCCCTCGGTGACACCAGGCAGGTCCACGCAGACTCTTGGGGTTCCCTGGCAGCATGGAGCGCCGACTTCCCACCCCCCTTCACTTCTTTCTCTCCTTCCTCTATTCTACTTCCTCACCCCCTGAGTAGGGCTTCTGAGAATCACCTCCCCAAATCCTTGCCTCGAAGACTTTTACGGGAACCCCAAATGAGACAATGATCTCATCTAGCTCACAGAGGGCGAGGGAAGATCGAACGAGACTCTCTGAGAAGGCGTTTGTTAAATTGTCAAGCCGTTTACCGTACTATGTTAGGGGATCGCTATCGTGAGTCATAACTCGAAGGCACTACTACAACTGCCATGGAAAAGTTTCCATGCCGAAAAGCGACTTTGGACGCACCCCCCCTTTTTTCCAAACTTGTCTTCCCAGCATGAAACTCAGCCGTCATCACGGGTCTGTGGCAGAATCTAAATGTGGCAGCAGAGAGAACCAGAGGTTTGGTGAAATGCACGGACTCCCCAGGAGGGCGTGTCGACAGGAAGGGGCAGCGTACAAGAAGTTACAGCAGGTCGGGGAGCCCTGAGGGTCAGTGGTCTGGATGTCAAAGCAGAGAATTAGCAGACTGGGCGCTTGCGGGGTTCGTCCTAGTCTTAGGTCTTCTGGAGTCTGGGCCTTAAAGCAACACATTCTGGAACAATGTGTCCCAATATAAGCTGTCCTGAGTCCGTTCATGTCGCCTTGGAGCTAAGCCAAGGGCGGGCTTTTGTTAGTTTAGCGTTTCCATCGGTTCCTCGCATCCTCTCTAGGAGGCTGGATGATACAGTCAAGTCCTCTCTCTCCCCTTGCCAGGCCTCCCCATATTTCGTACTAGAGAATCCAGCCTTCGAAGAACAAGTTTAAAGCTCTGGGATAGCCTTTTTCTTTAGGTATTACCTAACGACGATAAAAATGAAACGACACAAAGACAAAATGAAATAAGAAGAAAGTCAGCAGTGACCCCCCCTCTCTCCCACTAGGACTGTCCCCACCGGGCAGCCTGAGAAGTGCAGGGCAGAGAAGTCCAAGGTCACACAGAGCGCACAGGTGAGGCAGGTGGACAGGAAGCGCCACTCGGAGCCAGCCCGACCTGCACGGGGTGTGGCTGGTCTCGCCAACAGACTTCGCCTCCATGCGCCAAAGTGCAGCAGGAAGAAACGCCATTGAACTTCGTAAAGTTCACTGAGCCTTTCAATCAATCACTTGACTGCTGCCCTTATCCAAGCCAAACAGGCCGCATCTGGCTCTGTTACTAAGGGAACATGTATGTGCCTTGAACACAAAACTGAATTACTCATGTTAACATAAGTCCGTGGTCCTCGGTGGCCGTGGTGAGGAGAAACAGCCATGGTTTTTCCCAGATGATGGTCAGGAACTGATGATCCAGGGACATGTTTGGTCAAAAAAAAAAAAAGGGGAGATGAGGTTGGGCTAAAATGAGAAAGAGAAGCCGATGTGTGAGTTTGCGTGTTGCTGAGAGATTACTGGACGCTGCCGAATGGAAATGGAGAAACCAGTGTGCCAAAGAGACAGTCTCGGACACCAGGCAGTGACCCTCACAACTCACTCCAGGGAGCTCCAGGGAGAAGGGAACGGCCGTCTGTCTCCCCGCCCCTCTGAGTCCTCCAGGGACGGCCTTTCCTGGCTCAGAAACAGAAGCCTCCCTGGGCAAATCCCACTAAGGTGAGTGGACCTGACAATAGCCGAATGGGGCGCAAGCGGGTTTACTGTGCTCCCGGAGGGGACACTGTGAATCCCAGGGAGACGGTGCTCCAGGGAGGGCTGGGGGAGCAGGTTACGCGGCTGCCACTAACCGAACTGCACACTCGTCTATGTCAGACACCGGGCTGCTGTTTTCAAAGCCTCATTTAAATTCCTTCCTTTACCACCCTGGAGTGTATTATTATTCCCGTTTTTTTCAGGTAAGGAAACGAGATCTAAAAGGATTTACCCAGATTCCAGTAGCCACCAAGCCTGGAGCCAGGTCCACCTGACGTGGGAGGCTGCGGCCATCCCTCCCCACCTCGGGCGTCCGCCCGCCGCACGGGGCTGGTACACGGGTGCCCCGTTGGCGCAGGGCTCTCTGCCGCCCCGGAATCACCATTATTACCGGTAGCGAGTCTCCATTTTAACTACCTCAACCTTAGCTTTCCTCAGTGATTCTCCAAGGGGGAAGAAGGATGGCCAGCTCCCCTGGGAGGGCCCAAAAGGCCTTTGAAGACGAGACCAATGACATGCCACGTTTCCAATGACTCTCCTTAGCAAATGGCTTTTTTTTTTTTTAATCCTTTCTATTGGATAAAACAATGTGCTTTGGTGCATTTTTTTTTTTTAAGCAATAGTTGTTAATAAATGGCAAAAAAAAAAAAAAAAAGTCACTCATAGACTAGCCCTCAGTCGTGTTTGCGTGAGGACCCTGAGCCAAAGGAATGGGTTTTGCGGGGCCACCCAGCCCGGTGTGTCCAGCCTTCAGTGGAGGCTACACTCCTTCCTGGTCACCATTCTGATCCCCAGCACAGTTGTCTTTTTTTCCTTCTAGTCAAACCAATAATACAGAAAATGTGACGGTCTGCAATGCCCTAGTGTAAAAATCTATTCCACACTTGTGAGCTTTAAAGAAATCCTGTGTACCTGTGGTCTGACCTCTTGAGAATGTTGTTCACCTGCTCAAGAACCCACAAAGTGTTTTTTAAAGCCAAAGCACACTTTCCGAGCTATCTCCACTCCCAGAGATTTTGCATCAGGGTTGGTTTTAAAGTTCCTTGCTCTTCAGTGCTCTCCAGAAGCCTTCTGCAGTCACCAGAGGCATTTAGTCAGACAAGAAGGAATGGAGAAGGTGGAAATTCTTCCCTATCTGGGTGACCTTGGCGTTGAGAAGAATTTCCAGCTGGGAAAGCCTTCTAGGGTCATTCCCACCACTGTCCTCTGTGCTTTGTCTGAGAAGAAAACACCAGATAGTGTTAGATGTCCTTGTACCAGGGCAAAGAACGATAAATGCAACAGTTTCACAAACCACTGTGTGTTATCTGGAGTGGGGTTGGCACTAGGTCTCAAGGTTTATTTAAATAGAAAGTAGCGAGAGAGATTGTGGTGGCCCGCTTCACGGCTCCTTTGACTCGCCCTATCAAAGCCACTTGTATCAGTTCTTAGTCTTAGGAGAGAAAAAAAAAAGCACCTAACCATTCCATAAATCAGCTCGACGATTATGGTTGACACACCGCTGCAGGGAAGTGGCACTAAAATTTTCACCATTAAACGCCTCGCAAAACAAGGAGCCACATTTCATGGGCCGAGGGCAGGGGTGTGGGGGAGAGGCATGCGGAGAGCTCCAAGAAGACATTCTGTGCCTCCGCGGGTCTTATTTTTTAAAATTAAAAAGCATATAATATTTGGTTTTAAACACCCATCTGAATTCGTGAGAGCATGCTACAGAACTCCCTCGTTGGCTCTAAATCACCTCTATCTTGCATATTTTGAGGTTGTCGATGTCCGTTCATTTTTTTTTTTTATTATAGAAATTAACATGTACGAAAGTTGAGGGGCATAAGTAGCACCTGTGTACATCATCCAGTCTCGTTCTATCTTCACCCTGGCCTGCTCATAAAAAACACATATCTGACATTAGACGACGTCAAAAAAAAAAAGAAGAGCTTCTAAAACTGTAACTATAGAATTAGTAAACAGAATGAACTATAGTTTCTGTCACTGTTCAAATTCCCCTGATGAGCAGAGTTTTAAATGGAAGCCTGAGCTAGGCAGAGAAAGACCAAGCCATAGCATGTGCATCTCAGCTTCCTCAAGCTCACACGAGGCCTGAAGAACATCTTTCTTTGCTTTCGATGGGGGCTCAGAGCCAGGCAATCGAGAATTCTTGCGTGAGCGTCACCATTAAACCTTCCAGGAAAACGTGTGCCCTTCCGCTAGGCAGGCTCTTGGTCTGCTGCTGCCAAAGCGCCTTGTAAAACGACAACTCGAAGAGCGGCTGAGAAAACAAAGCATCCTCGGAATGTTTAAAACATTTGAACCAGGCTGCCATTTCACTGGAGTGGATCGAAGGACACCTCCAGACCTCCAGATCACGGTGCCCTCCTCACTCACGGCCCTGGTCCCACCGCGGAGGGCTCCATGCTCTGATCTGTGGCCGGTTCCAAGTATCTCTTGTTACACCCGCAAATTCAGGCCACTGAACTCAGCACGAAGCCCGGAGATAAGAGAAGACAAACTGTTCGACTCCTCAGCAGGCACCGGCATGGCGGCGTCTGGACGCCCGGGAGTGGCAACCTCTGCCCACCTGGTTTTGAACTATTTTCAGACTACTGGCCTGACTTCCTGCTTCGAGGAACTCAGGCTCCCAACCTTGATCTTGACATCTGGGGTCTGACCTTTCACCCTGCACTGACCACAAGAGGCCTCAGGCCTTGACTTATCAGTCCCTGACCTGGTGACTTGCCCGGGTGATTTCTGGTCCATGAAATAAAAGCAGCTACCATCGGCCGAGCCGGCTTTGGGCAAACACAGCTTCTATGGTCTTATTAGATCCTGACAAAATCCCCTGATTACAGATGAGGAAACTGAGTCACTAAGTAACTTGCTCGACACCATGTAGCGGTGTACGGTACAGCAGGGATTCACTTTCCAATCTGCGTGACTCTGAAGCCCGCACGTTTTTGTTTTGTTTTGTTTTGTTTTTAACACACCGCATCGCAACATCCCAGGCCCCCACTGAACCCAACAGCTGGGCATAGTGAGTGCTGTCAAGGCCGAGGAAGATGGAAGATCCAAAGTAGTGGCCGGCTGGCGCGCAGTGGGTCTGCCATGTAAATTACAACGTCTTTGCTAAGCTCTCTAGTTTTGGAAGTAATGCTAGGTACTGAGTGCCTACTATGTGCCCAGTACGGACTCCCTGTCTCGGAGTCACTCACTAGCTGCTCCAAGTTGACTTGCCTATTCCGCAGAGATCTCAAAGCATTAATGAGACACGCTCAGCACCTGATGCTCAGAGACGCAAGCTTAGGAAGGTGATAGCAACTTATTTAGAAGACACGGGGCTCTTTAAAGGTGAGAGTTCAAGGGTCTCACATGCAGGAAATACAGAATGAAGAAGCAATGCAAGGGACGCGGTTCTGGCCCAAGCTTCTCTGGATTCAGGTTCTGATCCCTTCACAGGTAGAGACTGGGTAATTACGCGCAGCAAAAGCTGCGTAAATTTGCATGATGGCTCGGTCAAGGTGAAGGGCACAGTCTGCAGTCACCGAGCTCACAGGCATTTCCTGTACCCACTGTGTGCCCAGCAGACACCCAGCGTACTGAGCCCATCGACAGCTCAGCTGTAACTAAAGACAAGGCGTAACTGGTTTCTTTTGTAGTTCATCTGCCTCTTCGATGCTGATTCTCTGCTGTTAACCCATGGGTTTTATTCAGAGGGTAACTTGCAAAAGGTTTTTTTCTATTAAAAAAGAGGGGAAAAAATAAGCAATTCAGGGGGAAATTATGGAGCCATAAAGAAAAAAGAGAAGGGCAAAATTAGCAGGGGGCTTCGGGATACAGGGAGAAACCAGAGAGCTCTGACATTGGTGTGGGAAGGGGACCCTTGCCTTCCTGGCTTTTACAAGACCGGCGCTCTAACCCCTGAGCTATAGGGTCTCGACTTCCTGGCTTTTAGGTTCAATCCCTGAGAAGGTCTTTATCAAAGGCCAGTGGGTTTAGTGGTTCGGAACAGGGGCTCTGGCACCGTTCTGACAGCATTTGAACCACAGCTCTGCCAGTGACCGGCCCTGTGACCCAGGGTAAGTCACCTCCCGCTCTGTGCCTCAGTTTACTCGTCCAAGAAAGGGGAATAACAACAGTAGTCTGTCTCAAAGGGAGACCGTGAAGATGAACTCGGTTATGTGCTAAGCACTGAGAACGATACGAAGCATACAGTAAGCGCCGCCTGAGTGTCCGATGCGATCGTCTTCGGCACCTTTTCTTCCACACACACACACGTTTGGAAATGGGGGAGCAGAGAGCAGTCAGTCTCTCAGAAAGCCTGAGGAGGAGTCCGGGCTCCGCCACTCTCTGGCCGTGCGACACTGGCACCCTTGGTGACCTCTCCACGCCTCAGTTTCCTCAACGGTAAAATGGCACTATCCAGGCCCACCTCGTGGGATCGTCGTAGATGCGAATTTAGATAACCCACATGACGTGCTTAGCACAGCGCCTGTTACACACGGCTGTTCAGCAGGTGTCTGCTATTATTATCATGTATTAAGATATGACCCAGTTCAGACACTCGGTAAATAATCATTTATTCATTTTTCTTTTAAAAAAATCTTTCCTTCTAATGATAAAAGCAATAAAGGGCCTGTGTAGATTTTCGAGAGAACACGGAATCATTAAAAAAAAAAAAAAGAGTGCAGAGATCACCCATCCCCCGCCCAGGTAAACGCTTGATGTTATCGGTGTCCTATCTCTTTACGGCCTTTGCCCGGGAGCCACATAGACACACAGTTCTGTTTCAGACAGCTGGGCCCACTCCACCCACGTGCAGCCTGCCTTACCTCACGTCACGTCACCTGTCTTCTCATTTAATATTCGGGGAAACACGACGTTCCCCACCGCAGAGATGCGCTCGAGCTAGCAGGGTCCCGGCACCCCTCCCCACCTGCTCGCAGCTCTCTCCCCCGGCTCGCGGCTGGGTATCTCATCGCCAGCAGCACCCTGACATGGGTAGTTTTCTCTCTTTTTTTCTGGCCAGAAAGGGAAGAGCAGCTTCAGGGAAGGCGTGCACGGCAGCAGAGATCCCAGCTCCAAACCTGGGTGGCCAGCCTAAGTACGACAGTGTCTGTGTGAAAAGACCGCCCAGGGGCAGAGGGACGGCTCCCTGGCAGTTGTCTAGGAATCATTAGTTACAGGAATTCTAAAAGATGCCAAAGGCAAAGAGGCAGCAGATTCAAACAGGCTTGGATTGGTAGGTGCTGCTAGAGGCGCCTTCGCGGATCACCCTTTGGCCTCGCGCCCCAGGGCATCTTCCTTCAGCATCCTACGGCTCTAGGATGACGGATGACGTGTGAGAGAGGCTTATGCTCCCGGGTGCCTATGGGATTCGATAGAGGCCTCTCACTCTCACGAGTGAGCGCTGGGAGGCTTTTCTTGCCAAGTCCCAGGCATCCTGAGCACGTGACATGTCTCCAGCATACCACGGCAAGCCTTTTCCTTTTTGTTCCTGCCACCCCTCCGGCCTCACAGCTGTGAAAAAGGAAACACATTTAAATACCGTCCTGAGTCCTGAATGGCCCTTTGGAAGTGTGAGTGGCGGGTCCCGACACACCTACCTCTCTCTCGCACAGACCAAGCATATCTACTGCAAAGGCTGCCTCGGTCCTGCACCGGAGCAGCGCCACCGCCAAAGGGGAGAGGGAGAACCGGGGTTTTAAAATTACTCGAAGACAAAGGTGTCGTTTTGCAAACCGTTACGCAGAGACAAATGTAATACAATCTTAATAGCTTGGATGATGCAAAAACATTCTCTTGGCCCCCGCAGCCACTGCCGACCCTGGGTAAGTGTCCCCAATCCTTTATTAGTGACACTAATCAAAGCGCCAGTGCCAAGAGAATCTAAATGAATGACAGTATTTAAGATTTTTTAAAGCCTTTCGTTATTCCAAATGCACCACTAAACATGCAAATTACCTTTTTCCAGAAGTAGGGTAATATGCAGTTCTAGTAAGCCCCCTTCCACCCAGCACGCCCTTGCCCCCGCAAATTTTTTAACTACAGCGAACACAAAACTCTGCAAAAGGCTCTCATGGGATTTCAGATACCGCTCCGTTTTCCATGTTTTCTTTCACAGAGTGACATGTGTTTCTCTAGGACACGAGCTCGTGCATCCTAGAGATGGTGAGAAAACCTCCCAGCGTAAGTCATAGCTGATATTTCCCGACGCTCTGGAAAGTCTGCCTCGGCCATGAGTCATGCAATCTTTAGGCTACAAGGAGAAACATTAACTCATGGAGTTGCCTGAATGCAGACAAAGACTCAGGCAAATAGTATGGACGGAACAGAATAGCGAGGGGCCACAATATGCTTCTCTTTGTAATGGCCCGTCAGCCTTTTTAAAAGTTACCCCTGGAAGAGGCAGGCAGAAACACATGGTACCATAGCATCTTCCTACTCAAGAGCTTTGCTTTTCATGGTATATAAATGATTATCGAACCAATTTCTTCTTTGTTTTTAAATAACGGTTTCCTCCTTAGGATGTTTAAGCTTGAACAGCAATGTTAAAACATAAAGCTACAAAAACTTATAAATCTTTTTTTTTTTTTTAAATAAACACACCTGCTGTGGCCATGACTCTACTGTCAGGCTTTGCCTGGGCAACCTGGCTTCAAAGAATTTATCAGCTGAGCAGAGACACACATATTTCCTTCCTCTTGTGTAGATAGTGTTATGAGATTGTGACGAGAAGACAGAAATCACGGGCTCTCAAGGAGTTTATTCTGTCATCTCGGACACGATCAAGGGGTCAGATTCGAAAACAAAAGTTCGGTAAAATTTGCTGCATTTCAAAAATCAAATCCATTATCTTTAGATTTCTAAAAAATTACATTCTGTAACCAAAGCGACAATCATGATTTAATGGTAAGTGGACCAATGCACCATGCAGGCAATGTGTATATTGCTATTGCATTTTAAAGGGATGAGATAAGGGAATAGAGCTCAAAAGACAGGGAAATAGGGGGCAAGAAAAACAGGGAAGCAAGATGGTGAGGGCTATCTGGCTTTAGGTAAGCCTGCTCCCCAACTTGCCAGGTTCCATCAGACCTTAGTCTGCTTCCACTTCTACATTCTTGGAAAAAGAAAAGATGCAGTTTAGAGAGGAGGTGGAGACCAGGAGAGAGAGGCAGGAAGGGAAGAGGTGAAAGGTACAAGGAAGCAACCAACAAACTTTGAGGCCTCGTCTCATCCACAGGTCTTCCAGAGCTAAAGCGATGCTTGTAGGATGCTTTTCATTATAGATGATCAGACACATCGCACAACATGCCCTTCCTTGCAAAGATTACATAGAATAAAGTCTGCCATGCTGGCCCACGAGCACGGATGTTTGAAGTCCTGAACGATAAATATGAAGAGGTTTAACTCCCTATCTTACCTCTATTTACACAGATATTCATTCGTGCATGCATGCATCTATCCATTCATTCATTTAGTGAGCGGAGCGCCAATTGCGAGCCAGGCACCATGGACAGAAAAGCCTACAAACCATAAATGTGGACCCCGGTCAAATAAAAACAAAATTAAAAACCGATTACTGCTATGAAGGAGGGTTTTAAAAGTATGTGACAAATGCCAGTTTGAAGTCTCAGGAAGTGATGCTCCACGGAAGTGACAATCGAGCTGAGATGAGCAGTTTCCAGGCAGAAGGGACAGTTTTGCCAAAGTCCTACAGTAGGAGACGTGGCGAGAGGGGCATAGTACGAGGTCTGAGAGGTAGGCGGGAGCATGATCATACAGCCGGAGTGGGCCACAGCTAAGGGGGGATGCGAAGTCCTTGACAAGGGATGCAGGAAAGGGACCTGATCTGATGCAGGATCACTGGCTAAAGGAAACCAGCTGTCTTGTAGGACAGGTGTTGGCAAATTTCCCATAAAGGGCCAGACAATAGATATTTCAGGCATTGTGGGCCAAGAGGCAAAATCATGGATTGTATGCAAATTCTATATAACAAAAAAGAAAACAAATTTCCACGGAATACTTATTGCTGAGATTCAAAATATAATAATGATTGAGTATAATTTTAAAAATACAGGTCGACGAGTGAAATTTTTGTAGAGGGGATAAGAAGTTGTTTAATTGGTATTCTGCCACCGTAGCCATAAACAAGATGTAAATGAATGAGCATGGCCGAGGACCAATAAAATTTTATTTATGGACCGAAATTTGAATTTCATATAATTTTCATGTGTCCCAAAATATTATTTTTCTTTTGATTTTTTTCAATCATTTGGAAATGTAAAAACCATTTTTAGCTTGAAGGCCACACGAAAACTGGAAGCCGGGCTCTGCCCTGGTTTGTCACCCTCTGCCGTGGACGGTCCCACTTTGCAGGTGTCTAGCTGTTTGCTGAGGAGAACCTTCATTTTGGCAGATTTCTACAGGGCGATCGTATGTATTTCTCGATGCATCATATCAAAAGACTTGTGATGTGAGGTCATTCTATTATAGGTAACACTAAGTTTGATCCATTTCGAAGGTGGATTTTCCCCTTTGTAATTAGAAGCCATCTGATGGTTGATACTTGGGATCCTATGAGCATCCTATTCCCCCAAAACCTTTTCCTAAGTGACTTTAGCTTTTATGAATGCTCCTTGCCTGAGTCAATCATCATACTAGAAGTTATAAAATAATTTTGATAATAACTTTTAATAGCTGCCTAGTAGACCACTGTGTGGATTACATAATTATTTATTTATTGCATCACTTGGTATTAAAAATTTAGATTTCCTTTTTGTTCTTTTTTGGTTGCTATTACAAGTAATGCTTTCATGAATATCCTATAGCTAAATGTTTCTGTACATCTATAATTAGTTACGTAAAGAAAATTACTTGAAGTGAAACTGGGTCATAGAGTCATTTTTCAAGGATCTTGATTTAAATTAACAATTGTATTTTAGGGAATTATATGAATTTTTGCTCCCATTAAGAGTGCTCGGTTCCTAACATTCCGGCCAACATTTAAAAAGTGTTATCACCAAATTGATAGATGAAAATGATTTCTCATTATTTTAATTTGTGTTTATTTAATTGCAGTGAGATTGAAACATCTGTATTTCTTCTACCTGGTCAGATCCTATGCCCATTTATCTATCTTTTCCATATTAATCTTTAAAAGCTCTTTAAACACTAAGAACACTAATTCTTTGCCTTTTAATATGCATTATAATTTTTCCTCAGATTGTAGAAAAATACATTTTTTATTAAAACTTACATGGTTATTTTCATCTTAAATTGATCTGATCCTCCATGAGACAGATTACAAAAAATATTAGAAATGGGGAAAGGAATGTAAAAAATAATTAAGCAAATGCAGAATTATTTTTATTATGAACTTAAACATCTTTCAAGAAAAATAATTTCCTAATGAACTTAAAAATTTTATTATCAGCATTCAAAATTCTCTTTTGATCTTTCTTATTGACTGTAATGTTATATAGCTGATTTCATTAAGTTTTTAATCCATCGTTCCACATCTACTTTACATAATTGGCGCAGTTATAACTGTAATTCTTAATTAACATTGTGGCACAACGCAATTTTTAATTAACAGCGCATTTTGTTTAGTTCTCATCAACCATCTAAGATGTAATTTTTCACTAGGATAAATTGCATTGTTGTGCCTATCCCTAGATAAATTCTTTCTGTTCCTCTCGGGTTGAATTCTTAAGTCAGTCTCAAAAATAAAACAACTGGATTACCAGGGGGAAAAGTATGATACATTCAGGTCGATTACTTTCTGCCAGAGAACACTGCAGAAAGACTCGCTCTGCACTGAGCCCCAGGTGTACGTGTGTCACGAGCAATAGTTTAGAAAGAGCTTACTTTCTCAAATTCCCAATAAAATGGGTTCTGGTAAGTTCATTTATTCTGGCTCAGTTTATGCATGTATTGTGGCATTTGAGGTTATTGTAAGGAGCACTTCGGTGCTAACAAGTCTGTGTAAGATCCATACGACAGTTTGATTTATGTTTCCTTCACTTACGCACCTTTATCACCTGTGGGGTCAAATTCGACGCTTACTCCTATTCTATCTACCAGTCAGAGAGCTTTCAGATAGAATTCACCTTACACGCTTGCTTTCCACTCTCTTCAAGGGCAAGGGCCAAGTTTCAGGCAGGCATATGTCCCTGGCATGTCAGATACGGTTGGCGTGCAAAGCTAACATCCTAGGCGGGGAATCCCAAGCGCACCCTTCTGTCTCCGTGGCCTGTGGCCTCGCAGCGCGGCCTCAGATCCCCCTTCACAAACAATACTCCCATGGTCATGTCATCACGGATCTGAGGAGAGGAGTGGCTTGGGAGCGGATGAATGGCAGGTGAGGCTCAGTTCCCGGCCTCGGCCGACTGGGCTCCTGTCATCCCTAGGCGGTTCTGCCTCTGCATGCCATATCGCCATGGCAACCATATCTTTCATCTCCCACTGAAAACAGGGGCTGCGGTTCACGCTAGACCTCACTCTCTGAAGGCCCCTTGGAGCGGCGGCTGAGGGCGTGAGACGTGCCCCAGGTTTTCCTCAGAAAGGTTCACTGTAAGCAGTAAGCACTAACATTCTTCTCAAACAAAAGGGGGTGCTTTGGCTTGCCCCTTCCCTGGGGCATTTAGCAATATCTGGGGATATTTTTGATGGTCACAATTGGGGGTCCTACAGGCATCTAGTGAGCAGAGAGGCCAGGCATGTTGCTAAATATTCTACAATGCACAGAAAAGCCCTCCACGACAAAAATTATCTGCCTTCAAAGGCCAGCGGTGCCAAGGTTGAGAATTCCTGTTCTAAAACGAAATAACGGCCCTCTGTGCCTCTCCTTCTAAACCCAAATTAAACTATTAAGCCAAGACAGAGTATCCGGCAACACAAATTAAAATAGACCGAATTCAGTTTTGTGTAGATAGGGATATTTCATTTAGAGATTTGTATTTCATTACGGCGTTTCGTGTGACACTGCTCTGACTGGGGCCCAGAACCAGGCACCTGAAGCCCAAGCTATGGTTAGTGCCATCGTTACGCTCTGGAACTTGGCTTTGCAGCGCACCTCACTGGCTGTGCGCTTCAGCACCAGCTCTCACGGGGCCTTTCCAGTGAGACAGGGATACTCGGGACATCTGTACATAGCACCAGGAATCAGAAGAGAAACATTATGTAGACAGACGATACTGAGGCAGAGCCGCCAAGGAATGGAGAGAGAGAAATACCTGGCCAGGCTGGTTTGGAAGCCACCAGAGCCAGCTACCGAAGATGCTGCCTGCCACAGGGGAGCTGAGCGGTGGCTGCTTCTGAACATTTAGAACCTTACGGTCAAGTGTATTCAAAGCAGCTTATGCTAGACAGGAAATCAAAAAAAAAAAAAACAGGTCTTACCGGAGGTGCTGACGGTGGGGGAGGAGGAGGAGCCCCCACGGGTGGAGGGGGTGGGGGCAGAGGGGGAGGTGGCGGCGGCGGTGGCACGGGCATGTGTCACAGTGCTGGCGTCTCTCGCTTGCGAACGGTCCAAAGAGAATGGCTTCCGGTCTGAAAATGAGAAAAGGGATAGGTTTCAACTCGAATGCCTTTATGTTCATGCACAGGTCATACATGTCGTGCAGGCATATGAATATTACAGTTACATTCTCTAATTCGCTCCTTCATTCATTCACTACTGAGTGTCCACTGTGAGCCAGGCATTGTGTCGAGTGCTGGAGGTTGAAAGAGCAGCCAGATTCCAGAGAGCGTTAGATGAGAAAAAATGATTTAAAAAATTAGCTATTTACGTCTCAACGGTAATAGAATATATAAATATATAAATAGTGACATCTCATGCCTTGACGATTTTTCCAAATAACTCATTTCTACCTTTTTGGCATTACACTTTGAGTTTTATTCTTTCCGATGCCATTCGAAAGCATTCTGTACCATCTCCCATTTTCCTCTTCAGAGCACACGATGAGACTTAAACTTTTCTGAACGTCACAGGCTCCACGTGACTCACGATGCCAGCCTCGAAAAAGGCTTAACGAGGGGCATTCGTTACTTTCCTGCTTCCCGCTCTGCTGTCAGCTCTGACTTTTCTTGCTGTTCCTCTGTTATTGCTACACAGTCCCCTGGGCGGGGGCCATGACACTTCCCCTCGGCAAAGACTTCCTAGCTGGTATTTGCTACGCAGAGGGCTTCTGGGCACGATTTTGCAAATGCAGTTATGTTTCAAACAGTTAATATCGTAGGCTGTCGGATCTCCAAATAAATACGGTATTTATCTGCAGAGCACGTATGAGCGTGTGTGCATGCGTACGTGTGTCTTGGAATCTGTATCGAGACACACTGCAAAGGCTTAAAACTTATACTGAAGAAATACCCCACAGTTTATCTGAAGGAGGAAAATCTGTGTGAGACTCTAAAAACAATGTAAGCAGAAAACAAAAATACATATCAGACTTAGGCAGGGGTGAATGCGCGTTTCTTTTGTCTCTTTGGTCACTGGAGGGTCAGAACAAGGCCTGTGGTTGTTTCTCCAACTTTAAAATCCTATGACATTTGCATTATTCCATGTTAATATTCTTATCTCTTGGAGATAGAAGGCAATTATGCAACATAGTACTTTATTCTTAACAGAGTCACCGATTTTGCTTATTTAGTAGATATTAGCTCTCTTTATCTTTTTATATAGTGGCTACTACGTGACAGGCTAATCGCATTAATTTCTACAACAGTCTTCTAAGGTCAGTGGTTTAGTCCCAACTTTATAGGCAAGAAAAATGGCATATGGAGGCATTAAACGGTTTGCCCCGAATCACGCACAGCTAGTAACTGCTAGACCAGGGATTGGAGCCTCGGCTGATCAGGCTCTTACATCCAGCTTCCTTTCAACGTGATTCCTTTTATTGTAGTAAGATGCATCTAACATAACATTTATTATTTTAACAATTTTAAACGATCCAATTCAGTGGCATTAAACACATTCACAACGTTGTGCCGTCATCACAACTATCCATTTCCGCAACTTTTTCCTCATTCCAAACAGTAACTCTGTACCCATTAAACAATAACTTCCTATCCCTCCTCTTCTGGGTGACTTCTATTCTCCTTTATATCACTGTGAATTTACTAGTTCTAGGTACTTCAGATGAGTGGGACCGTACGATCTTTGTCCTGTTGTATCTGGTTTATTTCACTTATCCGAATGTCGTCTAGGGTTGTTCATGTAAGAGCCCATGTTAGAATTTCATTCCTTAATTGTATGTATACATCACATTTTGCTTATTCATTCATCTGCAGATGGATACTTGGGTTGCTTCTGTCTTCTGGGTACTGCGAATACTGCTTTCGTCTCTTTTGGGCATATAACTTGGGTGGAATTGCTGGATCATATGGTTCTTTCTTGTTTTCGGCAGGGTCAAGAATCCTCTAAAATTGTACAAAATTTTAAAATGCTATAAAATGTATATGGAAGTTCAACTTTTTGTGGAAAAGAGTCCAAGATAACTTTTCCTGAGTTCCAAAGAAGTGCATGAGCTAATCATGGTAAGAGACCACAATGTTCTTATAAAGTATCCTCCCGAAAATTACGAAAGCCTGATAATTACTGTGTCGCTGCCTCTTCACTTGATTGTAAAACAAGGACAGAAAGACTGAAAAAAAAAATATTCATCAGAGTCCACGGCATAAAACTATAGTAAAATTAGGCAGAGGGTAATTAGTACTTCTTCCAGATAGCATCGATAATATTTTATTACACAGTCTAATCTACTCAGTGATGCAGGGTCAGACAAAGCTGGCATTTTACTGGCTAATTGCTAAAGCGAGTTGGATATGAGTCCACGATTTAGTTGGAACAAATATCAATGATCGGTTATTTGTATTTTAACAGTTTCTTTCACAGAGGCGCTAGGCATATTCTTTACATGACCCTTAATTCAGTGGCGAAAATAGTTTCAGCTAAAAATTTATGGTAGAAATTAAAGTGTTGGTTGAAGTATTAATAGAACAACAGAAAATATAGAAGTCTCATTATATGAGGATTTCATCTTTTAACCAAGACAGGTGAGACAGACCTGCTTACCTTGGTGACTAACTAGATAGTGACTACAAGAGTAACTTTAAAAACTTAAATGTTGCTTACCTAAGAGTTTTGCTATTTATCTGAGGAAAAAAGACCATAGGAAGTGACCTAAAGGAGAACTTTGGCAGAGCTATTCACGTAACCCTTCCGCACACAGCTAGGTTATATTTCCCAGACTCCTTTGCAGGTAGTTATAACCATGTGACCAAGCTCCAGCCAACAGAATAAAGGCAGAAGTGAAGTGTTCTACCTGTAGACTGGTCCACAAAGACATTCTACCCATAACTTTTCTCTCTTCCTCCATCTTTGGCTGGAAGCAAATTTCCTATGTGTGGGCAGAACCAAAGATGTCAGGAGTCAGCTCCTGACTCACTTTTTAATGCCACCTGCCAAATACTTGGTTAGACTTTACGTATATGAAAAATAAACTTCTACTGCATTAAGCCATGAGAGTTTGGAGTTAATTTGTTATAGCCACTAATTTTTAACCTACCTAATACAGGAACTACATAGAACACAGCCGATTCTCTTAATTGCAGTAATTATGTTTTATAAAGTTGCCATGAGCACTGAGTTAGCAAATACTGCACCATTGTCCCTAGGAGAAATACAGGATTAGGTTCCCGTGAACATCTAGTCACAAGACATTTGTCGCATCATTCATACATAATCTTGTTTTATGTGTATTTCTGCTTAAGGACAACTTATTTAATATCCACTGTTGATAGATTAACATTGAACTTATGCCAACAGCACTATCATTTACACCTGAATGAAGCTTATCTAATACACACATATCTTATTCATAAGGCACATCATAGCCTTTTTAGATCAAGAACACTATTTAGAATTTTAGCATTACACTCAGAGGGCCCTTTAAAATAGCAGAATCACCAACAACATGGTCAAAAAATTGAACAACATGGCACTAAACAGAATGTGTAAAGGACTCTTGTTTATAGTATGAATACTGGAACAAAGAGGCAGAGTGTCACCTTGTTGAACCCCGGTTGAAAACATGTGCATCGGGCCACTCAAATTTTCCCCCACTTTGTACATGTCTTCAAAGGACCGTGAACGCGCCTGCGAGTATTGACTTTGGGGTTACACGTAAAGTTTAGTGAGCAAGATTAGCAAACTACGGAGTCCATGAGGAACGAGACTGCCAGGATAAGTTTTCGAACCCCTGCACACGCTCAGCACTGCCTTATGTATTTATAATCCACTGTTTTATTTAATCGTCTCAACAACTCTATAGTAGACACCACACGTCCAAGTGACAGATAACCACATTTTGTCTCAAAGAGGTTATGCAATGGCTACTAAATTTCAGAAAGAGGACCAGAGCTCAGTTAAAGCCCTGACCTTTCTGATCCAAAACCTCATTTCTTTGTTTCATAACTTGGTGTGATTCGAGCCATATTACTTCTCTGCTTCCATTTTGCAAAGATGTAAAATATCTCTGAGACCTTCAAGTGAAAGGAACCTCATTCAAATATACTTCTCCCGTTTGCTCCCCCTAACCTAAGCAGCCTTTTCCCCGACTTAATTTTATCCTTCTAAATCTGAGGATGATTGGATACCGCTGGGCTTCTGTCTTGCTGAAATCACAGGAATGATTTTTCAAACTCTGAGAATAAAGGATATTTTTATATGCAGTACTTGATGGCTGTGAAGGCTTTTTCCTGACAGTATAATAATTAAGCAATTATCAAGAGAAGTATTTGTTAAAATCTGACAGTTAAGAATGCAGAGCTCCAGGAAGTCACAGGCTGTACCCATGAGCTCTTTGATGCTTTGCGTTCTCCTGACACATTTTAAAGTGTTATTTTGCTCTGTAATATATTAAATAATGCTTAGGATAAAAAAAGCTAGATTCTCAAAGGCTTTTACATTTTCTCTCGACTCATGAAATAACCCTGAAAAACAGCGTCAAAATTCAGGTTAGGGATTCAAGCAATGTTGGAGGGTGGCAAGGGGAACAGAGTTACCACCACGTTCAAATGAGACCCCAACGCAGGGGACAGTGTTGGCCTTAGAGTCAGACAGACCTGGCTTCTACTTCTGCCTCTGCTTTTTTCCAGCGGTATGGCCCTGGTCAAGTCACTTACCCTTAGTAGATCTCATTTTCTTTATTTGTAAAATAGCTATAATGCTTAATTTCTAATGTGTTGCCAGGAGTAAAGACTATATGTGAAGAACAGAATACAGGTCATGACACACAGCAGACACTTAGTCGAAAGCTAACTTATCCTCATCACACCACCACCATCTCCATCACCACGAGTAATTGTAATAAAAGGTAGAGTGAGATAAATGCTAGGGAACGTCATCATCAGCTGAAACACAAGGGGGTGGGCGACAATAAGTAAATGTTTGGTAGAAGCTATTGCATTTTTCAGCAGGTGCAAAGGTGGCTATAGGAGTCCATTCTATTCGGAAGAGGACCATGTGAGAAGAGACACTGAGCTGGAATCATGCAAACAGCTTGGGAGACTTTGCATATCTGGGAGGGAAGGAGAGAAGGCTGGACCACAGAGGGGCTTGAATGACCTTAAACTATTCTGCACGTGTCTCCCTCCTTGGGTATGGGTGGACATTGGTCTTGTGGTGGCCATCCATCATCTTTTAAAGACTTTCTGTATGCGTGAGGAACTTCTCACATTATGAGTCCTGCCTCCCCCAGCCAGAAGCCGGGAACTCCTTTTCCCAGCAACCTTTGCGAGCAGGGGGCCGACTTGTGACCATCGACCCAGAGGTGGGGAAACAGTGACGGGACAAGGCATGGAGGGGCCCTGGCTAACAGGCGTGGCGACTGGGGTCTGGAGTGGGTGGCCCTCATCTCAGCTCTGGCCGATCGATATTCAGGGAGAATGCAAGGCCAGCATTGGCCAGATTCCTCCCTTTTCCCCCGCAAGGACCTCGAATCCAGATTTTTGTGTGAAATACAGTTTTGAGATGTGGGTAATCGATTCGAAAAGCATTAAAGCCCAGTATGCTAAAAGAACGTGTCTGCCCCAGTGTGGCCTCTTTAGGGGAACGATAGGGGTGAGGGTGGGGTGGGGGGAGGAGAACCCACTGCTACTGGGTGCAGGTGGTCAGCTCTCCCTCCCACCCCTCTGCTCCCCTTCCTGCCCCACCCATCAGTCTGTCTGTAGCCACTCGGCAAGAGATGTGGACTGGGCTTACTTATCTTGTTAACATAAAAAGTTTGGTAAACCATTTTACAAACTCGTTACTTTTCTTAGACTCACTTTTTCCCCCCTAAGAGTAGCTTCTCAGATTACAGCTGTTCACAAATAGAAACCGTGCCTATTTAAAAAATATGAGCCAGAAGGGTTACTGCTTACATTTTTGACACGACTTGACAAAAGCATCTTTCGCTGGTTCTAAAAATACATTTCAATAGGAATCTGAAAATAAGGTTCTCCATGCATATAACTTTTTATGTTTTGACACTATCCCACTGAGTCTCTTTGGCTAGGAAATCAGGGGAAAGAACGGAGATGTCTCACCTCTGAACTAGTAAAGGCGAACGAGCCCCAGGAGGCAAACCATCTCTCACCTTATGGTCTCAGCAGGGTCCTGTCAGGCTACAGATGAGTCATTTATTTATCAAAAGTGCCCCGCGGCCAGGCCCAGGAGCATACAAGGCACATACAAAAAGGTTCTTGAAAGCATGAGGTGAAGTTGCCAAAGCTCTAAGTAAAATAATAAAGGATTAAAAAAAAAAAAAAACCACACAAAAAACCACCTTTTCTACAGGTGATAGTGAAAATGAGTTGTGATTTGTGAGTGGTCATTTCCTTGTCATTTAAGGAGTGAATTCTTTGGGCACAGCCCTTTCCTGGGACTTCCTGCCTCTAGGTGTCATGGCCACGCACCAGCTCTTCCAGTGAAGACTGTCCTCTTACGGGCTAAATGGAATTTGCTATTCTCACTCTCCTCAATAGTATAAAAGTCCTGGAAATATTTAGCCTTTTGGAGGGGGTGTGACATGTTCGTCTAAGTCAACAGAAAAGCAGGGACAGGGTAGGGGAAAAAAAAAGCACAGGATTAAAAAATCCTTGAACATTTGTAATAGTAAAACAAGTTAACAGTAAAACAAGCTCTGACAAAGCCCTTACTATGTGTTAGGCATTATTCTTAGAGCTCTTCAGGTATTAAGTCATTTAAGCCCCCAAAGACCCCAGTCAGATAGACAATATCATCTCCATTCTTCAGAGGAGGAAACCGAGGCACAGAGAGATTCAGGAAGTTATAGAAGTCACACAGCGAGTTAGTGGAGGAGCTGACATTCAAACACAGGGTGTCTGGCTCCAGAGTCCAGGTTCTTAAGTCACTTATTTACATCTTTTACAGTTTTTGGCACATCCACATACCACGTGAACTTACTTTTAGTTAAAGAAGTTTATTTTTGAAAAGAAGCTTTAAATTATTATTGTAAACGGAAGACTAATATCACTTGCCATAAACAGATGGTAATTATAAAAATAAACACAATAATCATTAAAATGAAAATATTCATCTATGTGTCATATAAACTCATTTCAGGTTTCTCTAATGATACCTATATCTTTGTGCTTTGGGGAACAGTGACCTAGAGTGATGCTTCCTAACTCTGGTGATGGATGCATTAACAAGGGATCTTGTCAAAATGTCGATTTTGATTCAGTAGGTCTAGGGTAGCGCCTGAGATTCTGCATTTCCAACAAGCTCCCAGGTGAGGTCCACACCCTTGGTCTGGGAACCCCACTGTGCAAACATCTAAGAAAAGCACAGTCTCCTCCCCAGACCTCACGAAGCAGAATCTTTAGGAGTATCTACCAACAAGCGATTTTTCTGTATGTCTGCCGAAGTTTGAAAAGACGTATTCTAGAATACTTGGGATGATGGAACTCTCTGCCCCACACAGTCGAATATTGGGTCCTTTACTGAAAAGGCTCTCTTCCTGCAGACTCATCGAATTTCAGCCGATTGGATCCGTGAAAACGGCACACTGGACTTAGAACTGGAATTGACACACAAAAGTGAAAGAGAAACCAAGCTGAGTTTCACCTCTCACACAGGTGATATGACGAAGTTTGGACACCTGAGAAACACCAGCCTTGACAATGGCTCCTGAAGCCGATCTGCTCAGCCCTAACTGGATATTGAAGTTAATGATCTGCTGAAATGCTTAAAGGGTTGTCTGGGTCAGCTCTAAAACAAAAGCATACTTTAATCACAATCTCATATGAAACCCAGTTACACCTACAATGAGCTTGTAAATTGGTTTCCTTTCTTTAGGCTCTTGTAGAAACACACATTTGTTCCCACATCATTCATCCAATTTATTATCATATTTGAACAGTATTTGGTGAAGGGAAAAATGGAGATATTTATTAATAATATTTATCATTGACTCGGGTATTTATATTATGGCTAAATGCCATAAAAATTGTGTGTTTGGTTCCAAAGGGTGAAAGGAGAAAATATTGATTTCCTGTCTTTGAAAAAAAATTATTTATTGCCTTCAAATTAGCTAAAATAAGAACTAGGCTTATTAAAAATACATGATACTAATCACACGTAAGTAAGCCTCATTTTCTATAACAGCGATGCTTCCGAAAAATGGCATCTCTAATTTTGTAATGTCGAGGCATGTTTTAAGTATATAAAAGGAGTTTATTATTCAATGGTAACCCACAATCGATGTTACAGAAAATGACTCATTTCACAAAATGAAGCATTGCCTCTAATTTATTTTATGATGTGAGATTTTTATAAGGATGGCGTTTTTGACTCTCTAAGGCTAAGGTGGTAACTTTTCACTTAGGATTGTAAGTACTCCTGAAAGTGCCGTTCTGACAATCAGTGAGGAAATAATGTGCAGACTGGAGGTGGCACAGGGCACACGTCTACGAGACAAGTCCTTCTTTTCGAGTTCTACGTCCGAGGCTTTACATCAGCGTAAGTATTTTCGCCTTATTCCCACTGCGGTAGCTTGGGCCAGAGAAGGACCATGCTGGTACCTTCAGTCTCCCGTCCAGCAGAACTTCAAACAACCTGCTGCAAGGAGCCACTGTCCTCTCTGTCGCCGGGCAGATTCCGTCCTACGACAGACGCTCAGTTCACTGGCAGCCAAGTCTGATAAACTGACTGGAGGTCCTGCCTCTCAGACGACAGAGAATCACTCTCCAACTTAACGCGGACTCCTTTCAAGGCTAAGGCTGTTGACTATGGCACTAGGCACTCTGGCAAAGCTGTTAAAATGTGGGGGAAAGTTCATTGTCATGTTGGGGGAAACGTTTGTCTGTTTGTCTTGTTTTAGACAATATTGCGCCCATTTCTGAAACTGCTTTATTTTTTCCTCTGATTTGCTGGAGAGCAGCATGACTGAACGAAGATATTTCATTCAAAAATTTAAAAGAGTATCAGAATAAACAACAGCTTTAGGGGATACTGGAGACTTAGAAAATCTATTTCTGTGATTAAAAGGAAGTATAAAGGACATCCTAGGTCTTTTTTCTTAGTTCCGCCACATGGGGAAAAAGTGTCCCTGCTCTATTAGGGCTGTAGTAATTTATGTCAGACATATAGCAAGGGGGCCAATGTCACTTTTTACTATAAGTTTATTCCTTGGGTCAATGTCATTTTTCACTATAAGTTTATTTCTGGGTAGACATAATTGATGTTTTAACACTGACATATATGGTTAAGAGAATGCTTTGTTTAGCAGTTCACTAATAAAACAACAGTTCACGTGTACTAAGTGGATCCCGTGTACTGGGGATTCTGATTGTTATTTATGTAATTACCTTTCACCTGCCCCCCCAAAAAAAAAACAACTACACGACAGACGTTATTATCCCCATTTCACAATGAAGAAACAAAGGCTCAAAGACGTAATTAGCCTAAGATCAAATAACTGGGACATGACCCAACCGTATCCAACCTAAGTGAGTCGACCCCAAGACAGTACACTTTCCATTATCCACTCAGCCCCTGACAAGCACAGTAGACTCGCCATGGACAACGCAATGGAGCAAAGACTTCCTGAGCTTCTTCTGTATGGTACCCACCAGTGAAACTATAAACATGAATAACAGGTAATCAAGAAATATTTGATGAATAAGTAAATCTATCGATTATTTGTGGCTCCTGTCCACAAATGATAGCTTATAATACTTACCTATTGAAAGTTACTACGTGCCAGGCACTTTTCTAGGAAAAGGCAGAAAAGAAGAACAAAGGTAACAATAAAGCATATGCTATGTAAAAGGACAAAATAAATTCCAACATATCAGTAATCACGACGACCATAAACTGATTATTAATTAAATTCCCTTTCTAAAACACAGAAATATTCAAACTGCTTTAAAAATCAGCCATACCTTCTTTATAAGAAATGCAGTTAAAGCAAAATGTTTAAAATGTTGAAAATAAAGGAATGAAAACAATAGCCAAGGTAGATCCTAAAAACTCATGCAGAACCCTCATACATTGCTGGTAGGGACGTAAATAAATGTAACCTTTGGAAAAGTTTGGGAGTGCCTTGAAATGTTAAACAGAGTTATCGTAAGACCCAGCAATTCCACTTCAAGGTATCCATCCAAGAGAAATGAAAACATATGTCCACACAAAGACTTATACGTGGACATTTATAGTAGCTTGTTCAAAAGAGCCAAAATGTAGAAACAACCCAAATGTCCATTGACTTATGAGTGGATGGATAAACAAACTGCAGTATGGCCATACAATGAACTATGATTCAACACTGAAAAGGAATGAAGTCCTGATTCATGCTACAGTATGACTAAACTTGAAAGACATTCTGTTAAGCAAAAGCAGCCAGTCACGAAAGGCCACAAACTGTATGATTCCATTAATAGGAAATATCCGGAATAGGTATAATAGACATAAAAATTTGATTCCTGGTCATCAGGGTTGAGGAGATGGGGGACGGGATGTGATTGCTAACGAATTTCTTTTTGGGATGACGAAATGTCCTGGAAGTAGATGATGGTGAGGGTTGTGTGACTCTGTGAATATTCTAAAACCACCGAATTGTATACTTTTAAAGAGTGTGAATTATATCTCAGCAAGGCTGTTATTTAAAAAAAAAAAATAGGGGTACGGTATGATTAGTATCAGGCAAAACAGAATTCAGGGCAAAAAAAAAATATTAATAGAAATGCAAAGCGCTTTGGAAACATGAGTAATAAGGCAATTAATGGCTTCCACTAGCTATGGACAAGTAAACGACAGAAGAAACCTCTTAGCCAGGCCTTGCATGACGGAAGGAGTGGGGAGGGTATGAGCAAAGCTTTGCTAAGTGCGCATGTGCGGGCCGTGTGGCAACCAGTCACAGGGAGCGTGGTGCTCACAGAGCCAGGTTGTCAAGGAGTTTGAGCTTGATTTTGTAGGCTTGTAAAGAAAGGAAAGTTGTTAGACATTCACGCTTTAAGAACAGCAGCGTAGGGGCCATGCGTGGAAAATGAATTATAGGACGGGCAGCAGCACACAGGTAGACCAGGTTGTGGACCCACGTGATCGAGGACGGATATTTCTTTGAATTAGAATAGACAATGAGACAGAGCCAAGGAGGATATTAGTCTAAATGTCTGGGATGGGGGAGGAGGACGAACCCAGGATAATCCCCAGGCTCCTTGCCAAGACAATCTAGTGTTAATAAGAAAGACAGGAGAAAATGTGTGTTTGGGGGGAGGTGGGGGGAAGGAGGGGAGGATGAATGGGCAGGGAAAAGTGAGTTTAATTTGAAGCGTATGAGGTGCTTTTGGCAAGTGGAAATTTAGATCTGAAAATTGGAAAGGAAGCAGTGCTGGCGATAGTAATTTACGAATCTTTACACAAGGCAGTTGGGTATGTTTCATTCTCTGATGCTAATTGTATGAAGAGCTAGAAAAGTATAACATTTTAAATGACTGAGTCTCCTGTAATTTCCAATGAAACCAGGGACACGGCTAATAGTGGCAGTAAGGCCGGTGGCTGACACTGCTGGTCGCCTACTCGATAACCACTCTCTCTTCTTCCTCGGAGTGGAACCCTTAATTTGAGAAGGGAGCGACAGTTGCAATTCGCTCAGCTAAAAATATTTGATTTCTCAGACTCTCTTACGTTTAGAGTAACCCCGTGACGCCATTCTGGACAATGAGATGTAGGTGGAAGTCCCCGGGGAGGGCACCGCTTGCAGAATACGACGGCAAAACTTCTTTAACAGAAGCGTCCTGACTCTAGCTATTTACACTTTCCTGTTCTTCCTGCCTGTACTACGGATGTAAGCCCCGAGATGCAGCAGCCATATTGCGACCATGAGGCAACCAAGTTTTGGATGGGGCCCTCCAGGCTAAGGACAGTGAAGCAGGAAGATGAAAAGAGTCTGACGGCATTGCTCGAGCTCCTGCATTGGCCCCGGACTGCCTTTCCTGGGTGTCCAGTTCCACGGGACAAACTTGTATCTCTTGAAGCCAGATTCTGACATGTGCACTGTTCTGTTTTAGCAGCTGAGTGCAATCTTAACTAATACGACACACGTACACACACACACACACATACTCAAACCATGAGCATTATTTCAATTACTAAAAGGGAAAGTTTAAAAATAAAATATTGAGAGCAATAAGTGATAGTAGAGAGCACTGATATTTTCTTTTCCCAAACAGTGTGATAAAATTTGCAGCTAAAGGGAGATTATAAGACTCCAGGAATAAGAAAATTGACAAATACATACTTATCTACTAATGGGTATATGTGTATGACGACACCCTTTGGGCTTTTTCTGGATCAAACTGATCTGGTTCATTTAAATGGCTTCAGCCAGAGCAAATAAATGTTCTTAAAATGAGGATTGTTCACCTGACTCTAACAAGAATCATAATCTTTGGGGAAAGAATCTTTCTCCTCCCCAGGCATGCAGTCAACACAGCTAAGGAAATAGCACGTCTTTGAACCACAGTCTTTTGGCCCTTGGCAGAAGGGCATTTACTGGGCTGTGCTCTGGGATTACGTCTCCGGAACTACAGTCAATAACGTAGGAAACACTGATTGTTGTCTTCCACCACAAAACTTCTATTGTCTTCCTGGTAGGGACTGTGGTGAAGACCTAGATCTCTCGGGCAACAGTGACTGCTTTGAAGACCGGCCAGGAGAAAGTTATGCCAGGCTTAACGACCAGGAAAAGCTGAGTAACTGATCTGCTTCTATCTCATGGCCACTGTGGATCCGGTAACAACGATTTGTGTTTTCCTTGCTGTTTTGGCTACTGGGAAGCTCTGACAAATTTATAATCCCATCTCCGGAAATGTTAGACTTTATAGGAAACTCATCTCTAGAAACTACCTGTACCTTACGATATATATTCTTGTTCTCTAAAATAGCTGATTTTATCTCACTTTCTAGTCTGCATGTTCACTTTAGTCCAGTTTTATTATCTATTAATTTTATGTTGTTTACTGCCTACCTTTGTAAACTCCTCAAATGCTGTATGGAACAGGAAACATTTAAGGCAAATAATTTTTTAAATCATCAGATAATGATAATAAGCTAACTTACTGAACATTGCTATGAATAGGGCACTGTCCTAAGCACTGAATCTATCTTAACTTATTTACCCTAAATATGGGGCAAGGACCATCATTATGCCCATTTTACAGATGGAAAAACTGAGCCACAGAGAGGTTAAATAATTTGCCCAAAATCGTACGATAAATAAATGATGAAGGCAAGATTCAAACCCAGGTATTCTGAATTACATAAGTTATACAACAGAAGGAATAACAATATTTAATTTCCAAAAGAAGTAGAAGCTTTCTGATTTTATAGGGTGAGCTTAGCATTCTTCAGCTTTAAGGGAGATCGCTATTATACATCTCATTCATATAGCCATGCCTGGTGATCCATATCAGCAGAAGAGAATGAGATAGTTAGAGTGAAAAGGACAGATAATTCAAAGATAATTGGCTTTCAATCTTGTATCAAAAAGGTATTCGCGCACCCACTCATTCATTCAGGACCCATCATGAGCCAGGTGTGTTTCAGGTGCTGGGAACAGAGATGAAGTGGACCCAGTACCTGCCCTCCAGGAGCTCAGGTGCAATAAGGTCAGGTCAGGCAGGTAAAGGGCACCTCGGAGATATTAGGGCCAACAGCCGCCCGGAGCACGGTGTGACATCGGCATTCTGAGAGCCGTTTAGCTCTTGTACTCTGTGTCCTAATCGATAATGGGAGTCAGAAGACTCAGCTCCCTTACAGGGCTGTCGTTACGATTTCATCCACGTAGAGCTCTTAGCCCAGCCCAGCACACTGTGTTCGGTATGCGTGAGCCTTGAGCTCTTAAGCTATAGTGGATGGCAGCTTGGGCGCCTTGCTCTGACACATGTGTACTCACACGAACACATGTCCTCGGAAGCTCAAGAACTGAGGCTGGCTACTCCCTCCTCCCGCCTCCTCCCAGCAGCTGACTAACTTAGAGTCCGCAGGCAGGCCTAGCACCCTTTTCTGGATGGCCCCATCTCCGATTCCGAGTACATCGCCCACACAGGATGAATATTCCTTCAAGATGCACTTGAAAACCTTCCTCCACAGTGCCTGGCCGACACGATGCCCGCTCGGCATTTCCGCCACATTTTCTCTACTCCATTTTACCTCTTTGGCACGTCAACAGTGCAGGGCACTGCGCGACTCCCCAGCTGCAGAACGGGTCAGGTTCCTGCTTGAACAGGGCTAAGGAAAGACCCAACTAGAATTGCAAAGGGGGAGTTTCAAGTGTGTTATTGGCCAAAGCCAGGGGAAAAAAAACAATGTGCTGCGCCTGCTCAGCATCAGATGGGAACCGTGCGTCTCTTCGGTTTTGTGCGGTGGCTAAGTAAGACGGGATTGATCATTTTCTCACCGAGCCTAACTCATGTTCAAGAGTTCCCTCTCGAAGTTTGTTTTGTCATGCCATCAGCGAAGTCAGTCAAACATTACGGTTCCTTTCTAAATATTCCAGCAGCCAGATGGCAGGAACACTACTGTGACAAGGCAAAACCCGCCTAAAGATAACTTGGTGATGCATAATCATGCTGGATGGCACTCGGCTGAGCGGATTCACCCAGAGAGACCTCTTCAGCCGCCCCGCGGTTCTTCAAACCACAACCGTATAATCCCAAGAATGAGACAAACATGCAACTCTGCGATGTTAAACTGGCTGGTAAAACAAACACGTTTCGACTTCTCTAAGCTCTGAATTGTAGGCAGAGATATAAAATTGCTAGAAGACCACGTATCAGGACAGATTTTTCAAGACTTTTTTTCTAGATATCATGTTACTGTATCCTAAAGTTTCAAATATTTCTGCACTAAATTTAATGGATATTTACAACAATGTTTGCTAGAAAACAAATTTCCTTCTGTCGAGTTAGTTAGTTTGTTTTTTTTACTTAAGCATTAGTGAACACATATTTATAAAATCTAGAATGTAACAAAGTTGACTGTTCCTTCCTGGCGAAAATTCTACTTGTTCTCCTCTAGAGTCAATTACATTTTGGTTTCTCAGATCTTGACTAGGTTATATTATTTATCCTTTGTATGTGCGTTTGAGTGACTGCAAAGTCGCAAACTGTACTGTATGGTTTCTGAACAATAGATCTAAAAAGAGCGTTGCCAGGCTAGACCAGCTGGCTTTCTCCTGTTCCTAAAACTTTATGTTCTGAGACACACGGCCTCCATCCCTTCTGCTGCTGGCTGACTTCAGTCTGTGACACTATCTCACATTCACAATGGTATGAAGACAACAGAGATTCCTGGACAGGAACAAAAAAGGGAACACAGCAGAAAGCCAGCCTTCGAGTCTCTGTCAGCTTGATGGTTCTGCCCTACCTGACTCAGGTGACTGAGAATGATCTGCTTCAGGTCGCAAGCACAGAATTCGAAGTCTGTGCACTCAGATTCTTTACCCTGCCTCCTCTTAGGAAGCCATTTAACTTCTGCAACCTTTTGTTTTCTCATCGGTAAAAAGGCACAACACTATGTCCCTCAAAGAATTGCGAGCCACACGAGGTGGTGCATAGAAAGGCAGTTCGTAAAGCCTCCTGCAGTGCATAGTTCATTTCCTGTAATGCCTCAAATTTATTTTGCTCCCCTGTCCTTCCCCCCTCCCCTCCCCGATTTGGTTTCTGTGGTTTTTAAATGTATCTCTAAAACGCATTGGCTGGAAAACTGCACTAATCTACCTGCCACCACAGCGAGTGGGCTTTAGCGTTAAATTTTATTTACTTTTTAATTGAGGTAAAACTTACCTAAGTGCACAGATCTAAAAGGAAATTTCGATATGTGTACACCTGTGTAACTCCGACTTAGGTCGAGGTGGGGGGGGGCCTTTATGGTACCTCCCCCAGCCTCCCTCATTCCCTGCCCAGGGCCCAAAAGGCACCCCCTCTTCGAACCTTTATTGCCATAATTAGCTTTGCCTAAAGTTAAAGAAAAAATTCGGGGCCGGCTGGAGTCCCAGTGATAACTACTAGTGCCGACCGCAAGAAATGTACTTACAAGCCTTCCTCTGAAGAGATGAAAGATTCTGGAAAGGAGGAGAGGGACGTGAACTTTCTAAATCCCGCAGCTCTTGCCGCACTAGGCCTTCGCGTTGCAGCCAGTGGCCCCGCGGCTCTGACAGGCCAAGTGACAGCCCAACTTCCTGCTACAGAGTAACTTTCCTTCCACAGGCGGCCGGTCACGGCGCAGCCCAGGTGTCTGGACAGCTCTCCCCGTCTCTCACGGCAGACCTGCTCTCCCGGGAGCCGGGCACGCTGGGCGCCCCCGCCGCCCCCGCTCCCGCCGCGGGCACACCCACGCGGCCCGCACGCCGCGTTCAGAAGCCTCTGTTCCTGTGAGCCAGCCCCTGCACCCCTTGGGGGGGGGTCCCCTCCCCCAAGCCTGCTACCCACGCGCCTCTGGGAGGTCTGGGGAGGAGGGGGTGAGGCTCTGCCGCCTTCTCCTCCTCGACTCATCCCAAGGACTTTGAAGCCCATTTGTGGCCAGATCGAAATCTCTGGAGCACAGGCGACTGACCTCAGACGGGGCGCTGGGAGCCGAGTCCCCCGGACCTGCGCTCTGGCCCCATCCCAGTTACCACAAGCCGTGTGACCTTGGGCAAGTCACTTCACATCTCCGAGACTGGCCTCCTCTGTGGGGGCCGCTTCTGCGTCCCCAAAGCCACCTCTAGCTCTGCAATGTCCTAGCTCTTCTCTCCTCCGCCCCAGCTCTTCCCGAGACGGCCCCCGCCTCGGCGTGACCCCAGCCTTTTGTTCTGGGGGTGACGTGGGGAAGGAAAGGAGGGCTTCGCGAAGGACCAGGCCGGGCGGCCTTGGCGCCGGGGGCCGCTCACCGGAGGGCCGGGTCCGGGGAAGCCACTCACCAGGCAACCAACCCCGCGGCGTCCTCGGCCCCTCCGCGACCCCGCTCGCCCCGGCCGGGCAGGCGCGGCGCCGCGGGCAGCGCGGAGCCCCGACGACGGCGCCGGGCGGGGGTCCCCCGGGCACGGGCGCGCGCGCCGCAGCCCCGTCCCCGCCGGGGGTCGCTCCGCCCCGGGACGGGCCTGAGCGGCCGCCGACACGGCGCGTCCCCCCCGCCCTCAGTCACGGACGCGGACACGCGCTCGGGGCTGCTACCTGCGCTGGCCGAGCCGCGGGCCGGACGGGACTCGAGCTCCGGCCGCCGCCCCCGCCACCTGCAGGCTCGCGGCTCCGTGCCGCGGCACCTGGGCTCCGGGACGCGCGGCCGCGGCCGCTCCGTGCTCCGCGCGGCGCTCGGTGCGCCCGGCTCGATCCCCCGCCGCCAGCTCTGGTGCTGCCGGGACGCGGAGGCGGGGCCGTCGCCCTCACCTGCTCCGCCGGCTCCTGCCCCGGAGCCGCGGCCGGGGCGGGCGGGGTTTCTCGGGAGCCCGGGAGGCGGGGCGCGCATCTCAGGGACAGAGTCCCAACCAAGTCTCCGCTGCCGAGAGAGTGGGGCCTAGGAGAAGCCGAGGTGCGGGCGGCACATGGCTCAGCATCGCTGCTCCGGGGACATTCCGCTCCATCAGTGTATCCTGAAGTATTTTGAACCCTTCCTATGCCGCAGACGGCGTCAAAACACAGAACGAGAGAGCATCTGGCAGAGAGAGCATCTGGCCCTCGCAGAGTCCACGGTCTAGAAAGGGAGGCCGACTAATGGGCAGCTAGAATCCAGAACCAAGAGGGGGTCGTCAGAGGAGTGGCCCCTGACCCAGACTTCGAAGAGGTGAGGGATGGCTTCTGGAGAAGCCGATGGCAAGGAGCGGCCTAGGGAGGTTGATTGTCCCAGGTGGAGCAGATGGAGAGAGGAAGCAGATGTGACAACAGAAATAGGTGTGAGGAGTCGGAAGAACTTGTCATGGCTAGCAACTCCCTGGCACACTTCGGGCCCGTCGGAGGAGGTCGAACGTTTGTGCCGAGGCTGGATGTCTTCCTCTGGGTGTAGCGATGGTTTAGTGAGGATTCCGTATCTCCCGTGTCCTGCAGAAGAATCGCTGCGAGAATGCTCGCGGACCGTTCCCTCGGCCCTGCAGTGTTGGGGCGTCTTCTGTGAGCCAGGCACTCTGCAGGGTCCTAGGGTGTGCTGGGGAGGTAAGCAGTGTCCCTACGCCAGAAGGAGTGGCTGGTCTGGAGTGGAGGTTTGTGTGAAGTGCACAGGAACAGGGGTGAGGGGGACATGGGTACCGGCAGGGAGAATCTCACTCATGGGTTGCAACCTGTTTCCACTTTCAGATTCTGCAGCGGCTGCTGTCAGATTCTGTCCCCAAGCAGCCCTTAGCTGGTTTCTTCATTACTCACATTTATAGCCTGACAACGTGTAGGCTTGTATTTGTAGCAAGGATAAATAATGCACTCCTGACGTCTTTCACTCCCGTGTGAAGAACACGGGTTTCCGTTTCATTTAGGTGAAGAGGGGTGTATGTGTAGCCAGCAGAAGCCAAGGAGGTACACACTTCCCACCTGTTTGTTCTGGGCCCCTCTTGCCTTCTTTGGGCATGAAATGGAACATGGACATGAACTCTGAAACACTGTGCTCAACCTCAAATTCACAAATCATTTGCCCAGGTGATCACTACTTATAAAACAAACATCAAAAAGCCAGAAGCATTACCAGACACTCTTCGTCTCTGGATCCCCGATGCTCGTTCCCATTAAACACATAACTGCTAGTATTCTAATACAAAAAGGAAGAAAAATAAATAATCGGACCCCTGGGTAGGAGCCCAGAAATGCCCTGTCAGGTCTTCTGCTGAGTGGCCCGAGCAGGAGCTAGTTGAACGGAAGGGCTGTTCTCTTGAGGGATAGATATGTGCCGACTTGGATCAAATAATTTGTGAAAAAAACGCTACTGGTTGGGAAGGTTGGGGAAGTGATGAGCGAGGAAACTGTTTGTAAAGTGGAGACACTTGGAGCTGAAAGCTTCAGGTGCCCAATGTCTCATATCCCTGTGAGGTAACTCTGCCACCGGTATCTTGTTTCTATGGACATTAGAGAAAGATTCCTCTCCCCCCACCCTTCCCCACCAAGGTGATATAATCGCAGGACAGCACTAACCATTCCATGTTGATGATACTTGTTTGGTGGCAGACACTGTGAGTCACCTTCCCAAGGGCCAAACCATTCTCCCTTTCTCTCCTGTTAACAGAACCAAGTGTCACAATGGGGCCGAGACTACCATTACAATACCATTCCCAATTTCCCAGCTTTTCTTGCAAGTAAGGAACTCATTGACCCAGTTCTGGCCGATGCGTAGGAAGAGGGAGTTGGCTGGGGGTGCTTCTGAGAAACCTTTTGCTGGCTCTGTCCTTTCATTTCCCACGTTCTTTATGCCCTGAATGCAAATGAGAAGCCTAGTGATGCTGCGGCCAGATCACAACCAAGAGACGGCGAACACGAGGCCCCAAAACTAATATAATCAGAACGCCAGTGGAAAATAGAATCAGCGTGATACTGCTGGGCATTTGAACCGAAGCCAGCAACAGCCCACCTCTGAACTTTTTGTCGTGTGAGAATAACAGTCCCCATTTGTTGGAGCCACGGAGACTGGGTTTTCTATTCCTTGTGGCCAAATGTTTCCTGACAGATATAGAGACCTGGGAAAAAGCAAACGTCCTTTCCCACTGCTCACCCTGATGTCTGTAATAGCTCACTTTTCACACCTCTACTTATGGACATATATTTATATCTGCTGTGACTTATTGAGCTCGTCAAGAAAAAGGCACTACAGAACTCTTAAATGTTTTATCCATGTATTCACATCAACACCTCAAGTATTTACAGAGCAACTATTAGATGGTGATAATGTACTGGTTCTGGGGTGCGAAGCTAAATTCACAGCCCTGGCCCCAGGGAGCTAACAGCTTAGTCGAGGGCACAAGCTTGTAAGGTTAGAGTATTGCAGTTCCTTGTGATAGAGGAGTTTGTCCTGGAGAGAGAGGTAATGTGGGAAAAGCAATGATGAACTCCGCCTGGTGAGGGGAAAGAGAGAGACGGTGATACCTGAGCTGGGCTTCCATGGATGAGCCGGAGCTTTCCTGGTCAGAAACTGGGGAAGGGAGGACGTTCAGGGAAGAGGAAGCCGACAGAGCTTGGCGGTCTAGGAGCCTCGGGCTCCACGTGTCTGAAACGGTGCTCACGGTCTTCCTCCTGTTCACTGTGTTGTCCATCTTCCCATCCATCGAGTCAGACCACCCAGAAACTTCCTCAGCTCCCTTTTCCTCATCACTCCTCCCCGTGGTAGATTTTTGCCTCTCGGAACCTTCTGGTGTTGCCTGTCTGCACCATGGCCATCCAGGACCAGAGCCTGTCACCTGTCGCTGGCACTTCTTCAGTAGCCTCTTAGCTGGTGGCTCTGCAACTTAGCTGCTGGTGCTTCTCTCCCCCAAACCTTCCTCCACCAGGTAGTCAGAGGCTTGAAACCCAAACCGATCGTATCAACACCCATGAGCAGCAGTTAGTGACTTCCCTGTGCTCGATGACGATGACCAGGATCCCAAGCTTCTTCTGAAGGCCGTCACAGTCTCGGCAGAGCTTGCTCAATCTCTTCACTCTAGCTGTGTTGGCCTGCTTTCGGACCTTCGAACAGGGGGCAGTCTTTCTTGTCACCAGCCCTGGGCATACGTTTTCCCATCCTTGCAAAGAACATCCTCTGAGTGAACTCTTCTTTGTTTTTCAGATCTCAACTAAGCTCAGCCACCATTTACCAAGATCTTGACTAGCTCAGCTTCTTCTATCATAAACTCTCAATCCCAACATTGCTGCATTGATTTGTAGCTGTAATGATGCCATTTTCTGGTTGATGACTTGATTAAGATCTGTCACCCAGACTAGGCCGTAGTATCCACTTCTGTGACCTCAGCAGCCACTTCTTCACCAATGTATCCTCTTACAGCACAGAGGCAAGCACACAGTAGGCACTCAATACATATTTGTTGAGTTTTGGAAGAAATGAATAAATGAGGGTTGGAGTCTTGAGTTATATATTTGAGAGTCTTTTTTAAAAAAAAAAAACAAACTTTATATCGACTGCATCGAGATATACGATTAAATGCACTTATTTGAATTTCACGGTTTAGTGAATGCCAGCTAAGGAGTACTCTGATGTAACCACTATCTTTATCAACATATAGACTTTGAACCACCTGAAAAAGTTCCCTTGTGCCCCTTCGCAGCCAGGCCCGACCCTCAGCCCCAGGTAACCACAGACCTGTGACTATTGATTAGTTTTGTCTTTTCTGGAGCTTTGTATACTAGCACATACGTGATACACTCTTTTGTGTCTGACTTTTTTTGCTCAGCATAATGCATTGAGTTTTACATACATGTTATATGTAGTTTGTTTCTTTTTACTTCTGGTTAGTATTTCATTGTACGGACATGCCAGTATTCTGTTCATCTATTCACCTGTTGGTAGAATCTGGGTTGTTTCCAAGTTTTGGATGTTGCAAATAAAGCTGCTTTGAATATTGGTATATAAGTCTTTTTTAAGATAAAACATTTTTATTTCTTTTGGGTAAATATTTAAGATTGTAGTTTTAGGAGTTATTAACATTCATAGGTAAAACCTTGGAACCACGATGAGGTACTACTTCTTAGCCACTAGAAAGAGCATTAATTTTAAGAAAAAGGAAAAAACAGGAAAACAAGTATTGGTGAAGATGCAGAAAAGTTGAAACCCTCGTACCTTGAAGGTGAAAATGTAAAATGGCACAGCTGCTGTGAAGAACAGTGTGGCATTTTCTCAAGAAGCTAAACATAGAATCACCATGTGACCAAGAAATTCCAATCCCAGGCATGTACTGAAAAGAATTGAACAAGGAGTTCAAACAAAATGTTCAAACAAATGTTCATAGCAGCACTATTCAAAATAGCCAAAGGTGGAAGCAACCCAAATGTTTATCAACAGACAAATGGGTAACAAAATGTGATCTAGACATATAATGGAGTATTAGCCAACAATAAAAAGGGACGTAGAACTGATACACACTACCGCATGAGGGACCT
This sequence comes from Rousettus aegyptiacus, assembly GCF_014176215.1. Lineage (NCBI taxonomy): Eukaryota > Metazoa > Chordata > Mammalia > Chiroptera > Pteropodidae > Rousettus > Rousettus aegyptiacus. Next base: position 37,034,185 of record NW_023416288.1, on the reverse strand, counting down.
TTGAAAACGTAATGCTGAGGGAAAGGAGCCATTTGTATACAATGTCCAGAATAAGCAAACCCACCGAGACGGAAAGCAGGTTAGTGGTCTTGGGGTCTGGGGGACGGCTGCTTAATGGCACAGGGTTTCCGTTTAGTGCTGGCTGCACATCGGGAATGCACTTAACGCCACTGAATTATACACGTTAACATGGTTAAAAGAGTAAATTTTATGCTGCACATGTTTTATCACCGAATAACAACAGAAGGATACAAACTTAGAGGGGTGTGAGAGTCTAGTGCTGTGGTTCCCACCCTCCGTAAAGGCTGCCCCCCACCCCATACCCCAGAAGCCCGCGGCATGTGGAGGGTGGTGCTGCCTGTCAGTAGGATTCCTACATGAGATGGGCCTCTGAGCAAGTTTCTGCACAGGGTGGAGGCTCCAGCTTGCTGAGGGCGGGAATTAAGAGGCTTGGCCGTCCCACACTTCTCATCGGGCTGGGGCTGATTCCTGTAGGTTCTTGGGAAGGTTGAGAAATGAAATGACTTCCTAGGCCCAGTGCATAGAACAGAGAGGGCAGTTCTCAAACGGCAATGCTGTGCCAGGCGGGTCGTTCACTGCCTGTGGATGCAGTTTAATCTCATCGCGCCGCCTCCAAAAATTGTCCATTTCTAAAACGTGCTGCCAATACAGAAGGGTTGAGATCTGGCTTCTTCACTTGCAGAGTGAGAATTGGGGAAGATCGAGGCCTATGGAGAGCACAGGACTTTACTGAATAGGTAGAGAAAGAGGAGCCAAACCGTGAAGGAGGAGGGAGAGAAGGAAAGAGAGGGAAAGAGAGAGGAAAGAGCAGGGAGAGAGGGATGCAGAAACTGAGGAGAGAGAGGATGTGGCCAACAGTGTCATTCTGCGTGGAGGTCACATTCAAGGGCCCAAAAATGTGACAATGGGAGGTCAATGCTTACCCCGTAAGCATTTATTACGCACTGCAGTGGACCAAGCAGAAGCTTGATCCAAGTGCGTTGAAATATGGAAAGATGCTGAGGGAGTATAGACCGCACTTTGAGTGTGTGCTATTTTTAAAAAACCTTGACTAAGAAGAGAAGGAGAGAGGATCATATCTAGAAGAGGGGAAAGAGTCATGGGCGGGTAGAGACCCTATTATGTTGAAGGTTAAGAGAAAAAGAACCAGGAGAGAAAAAGGTTTCAAGGTTTAAGAAGTGAGGGAGTTGGAAATGGCACAGGGAATTATTTTTAGCCTTGTTCTTTGAGACGCAGACAAGGGATTTGCTGAACGATATTTCACAAAGTTTTAAACCATTGATCTCGTCTGAGTAAATAACATAAAGTATTAAAAAACCTTGATCTTGGAGACAAAAGATGTGGATTCCAGCTGTCATCGACTAGCTGTGTGATGTTCACTATTTCGGCAGCTTGTTAGAACATTAAAATCTTAATCTTTCATCTATAAATCAAATGCAATAATTTCCGCTATGGCTCAGAGTCATTATCTGAATACCAAGTGGTGAATTCTAGGAAATTCATAAAATCAAAAGCACTCAATTTTACTGATTAGGGCCACAAAAAAATCTAGATAAATTTACCCTTTTTAATGTACCAAATTTTAAATTAATCTGCACTCACTGGAAACACCAAGTAAAAGAATTATTATTGAAATGAAAAGTATTTCTGATAACTTCTCAACTTATAAACTATGTCATGCTATTTCAGAGTTTCCCTCTTTATGCGCAAAATGATCACCTCCTTTTAGCACCATGGGTAAAGGAAGAAGGGGGCGATGGGCCTTCTGAGTCCCTTCCTTGCTTCTGTCCAGGTCTGTCACACTTCTAAGATTAGTTTTCGTCACCTGGATTTTCTTGGCTCTTCTGCAACCAATATGGTTCATTATCCACAAAGAAAATTCTGCTTTCAGGTTGTTGAAATTATCATTCAGGTTATTGTGATTACAATTTACCAATGACTTTCCCAGTGGTATTACAATGATCATCCTAACAAGCTGAGGGGCACCATATGTGAGATGTCAGGATGGACGCTCGGACGTTAACGGGCTCGCGAAAGTCAAGTCTCTATGCTGGCAGGGAGTAGAATTGTGAATGGGCACGAATGTCATGGCAGGACTCTCGCCTCACTGCTCAGCACAGGGCCTGGTGCAGAGCACATCCATTGAATGCACGGCTAGAGGAATGAATGATCACCACCACCTCAGCTCAGTCATGCCCTGTGCAGCCTCCATCTCGGTAAGAGCTATCATGCCAGACTGGAAGCCTTCTTTGGTGGGATGTTCATCCTCCTTCTGGATTACTTGTTTCTCTTAATGGCAATGACACTCACCAATTCTCTCAAGCCTAAAACCTGCATCATCCTAACCTTCTTCCTGACTTCCATCACCACCTTCTGATCCATCGCGACACCCTACCCATTCTGCATTCCAGACATCTTCTTTTCCTGGTAGTTCCCTACTGTCACACGACTGTAGTTTAGGCCTGGTCTACTGCCAACATCTCCAAACTGGTGTGTCTGGCTCCAGCTTCCTACCCACTCCTCCCAACTGTTCCCCACTCGGCATTCGTGGTGATCTTCCTAAAGTGAAAATTTAATCATCTAACTCGCATGCTTAAAATCCTTCAGCTGGTTTCGTTTGATCTCAAGATAAAGCCGAACTTACTATGCCTATAAAACTCTCCAAGATTTGCCTCTCTTACCTCATCTTCCATCCCTCATCTTCCTCTCCATATTGCACTGTGGTCCAGCTACCCCAAAGGACGTGGAACCTTTGGATTGACCATATGATCTCTTGGCTCCGCCTCTGCCCAAGTCATTTCTTCATCTTAGAATACCTTTTCCCTCCTTAGTACCTCCTCATCCTCTATTACCAATGCTCGTTTACTCTAGGAAAGCTTTCTGAACCCTCAAGAAGACAAGTGTCTCCTCTTCTGAATATTTAACACCCTCTTCCTCTACCTGTACTGCAGCACGTAGAACATGGTGTCATAGGTATTGTTTTATTCGCCTGTACAGGAGTTCCGCCTCATCCATGATTTCACTTTCCATAGTTTCAGTCACCCGAGGTCAACAGCAGTCCCATAGTATTAAATGGAAAATCCAGAAATAAACAATTCTTAAGTTTTACATTGTACGGCGTTCTGAGTACCTCACTTCATCTCATCATGGAGGCATTTGTCATCTCACATCAATCGCAAGAAGAAGGGTGAGTACAATACAGTGAGACATTTTGAGAGAGAGAGAGAGACTGCATTCACATAATTTTTATTATAGTGTCTTATAATTATTTTATTTTATTACAGTTATGATGTTGATCTCTTACTGTGTCTAACTTATAAATTCAATTTTATCGTAGGCGCGTGTGTATGTAGCATTTCGTACTATCTGCAATTTTGGGCATCCACTGGGGATTCTGCAACATATCTCCTGTGGATAAGGGAGGATCACTGTATCCTTAAGGGTAGAAATGGTGTCATTGTCCCAGTACTACCAGTACCAAGAAAAGTAATCAGTATTCAACAGGTGTCTCATTGATTAATTACTTAACAAAAAAGTATTTAGCTTTTTTTCTCATCTGTCCAGGGAAAATTCTGCACTAGAAAGACAACACCTTAAAGGTAATAAGGCAGCAAAAATGGATGCTTTATTTCCCTTCATTTTGGTTAAAGTGGAGCAAACATCTTGAACAACAGCTACACATATTTCAAATGTTAAAACAAAAAAGTAGCCTAATGTCAAATAGACATATTTTATTTTTACTTTTTTTATTTTGTCTTTTTGGACTGGCTGTGTTTGTACTGGCCAGAACGGAGACACCCTGTTTGCAAGGATGATCAAGAACTGACTGTTCTTGAAAGTCTTGGAGTTCTACACATTGAGATGATAACAAGGAGTCGTATGTGACATGGCGTTAAATTGCCACTTAATGGCAACAAAGGAGACTGATGGCTCCACTGCCCGGAAGGCCAGTCAACCAGGTGACGCAACCAGGCCTTGGTTAGTCAATTCTCAAGAAAAAGAAACCTTAGTTTTTCTCTTCTTACATCTATAAGGCAGCATGTTAAAATATCAGATTAGCTTTGTTTTCCTTTCATTAAAAAGAGTGGTATTTCTCTACTTTTTTCCCAACGCTGGTATTTCTTGATCAGAGGCAATATAAGTGTGCAGAAAGATTTGCATCCTATAGAGAAAAAAAAAAAGACTAGCATGCTTGTCTAATGGCATCGCCTACCAGTTTTCTACAGATTAGTAAGAATAAAGACTGAATCCTGAAACCACTTGAAAAGAGATGACCATAAATCAGAGTACATTTAAATCAGCTTAAAGTGCTCATCCTTCTTCTTGGCTATTCAGGCGAATAGTCAGAAGGCACTTAGTGAAGATGGGGGAAGGGATGAGGCTAAGTCTGCTGAAGAATGAAACTCCAGCAGGGCTGCCAGATGATGATGCTAAAGGCCATGTGATCCGGCCAAGAAAAAACGTACAGGAATTTCAGGGTGTAACTCCCGGTATATCTCTACACATCCAAAATTCTCATTATAACGTAGAAGATGTGAACAGGTACAAAATATGCCAGACGTTCCTTAATTGTTTGTTGTCTTGGAGAAGAGAGGATCTAGGGGTGGGGGTGGGGTGACAAGAGAGTAAAACAAAAATCTCTTTAATAATAATAGTAGTAGTAGTAATAATAATAATAATAATAATAATAATAGCAGCAGCTAACATTGATTAAACACTTCCTACCTATGTACCAGAACCATTCTAAGCACTTTTTGTGTTAGTTTCCTTCATTCCCACAATAACAATGGAATCCACGCTCTGGCCTCTGCTCTTACCCACCAGCCTGTCTCTGAGGGCGGAGCTCAGTAGAATCTCCCAGGTGTGGGCAAAGAAGACCTCGAGTGGCGAGTTCATTAACAAATCCCACGTCCTCCCCCTTCTCCTTCTCTCCCAGGCAGGCGAGGGTGATGCCTTGCTTTAAAGAGGAAAAAGAGCTCTATCCAAGGTTTCTTTTACTTTGTTTTAAATACTAAAGTAATACATGTTCTTGCCTCCTTGTAGAGAGAATTTGGAAAACACAGAAAATTGCAAAAAAAAAAAAGAGAATTGGTAAATAACCTAGAATTATCCTACAACACAAAGTACAGATAGTATTTTAATGCATTTCTCTGAAACACACACACACACGTATACACTCACATATATGTAACATACATACATACATGTTCTCCTCTTTTCACTTAACACTGTATCATGAGCAAATTCCTTTGTCGTTACATAGTCCAGTGGTAAGAACAGAGGGAGCTAGGTGTCCGAAGCTTTGGAGCAGTCCACTCCTCACTTAATGGCCAACCTGGGAGTGACGTTACTCTCGAAGGCAACTGGGTTTCAAAATCCAGTGTTTGTTTGGGGTGGGACTGAGGGCTGGATGCCACTGAGGAATGGAAAGTCTGCATCTGTTAAATAAAAGGACATTTCACTGTAGATCGAATGGCGATTGAGCAAAGACAGGAGAGCACAGAGCTCGGGGGTGGCAGAATCGAGCCCTCCCTGTTCTTTCTCCTGTTTGGGATCAGCCTGGGACGCTGACCCGGCCAGTGGAATCAAAGAGCCACGTGATGTGGCTCTTATTTTGTTCACTTCTGTCATACATACTTTCGAGGCCTATTAACTGTTTTCCAGTTGTGATCTACAACGGAGCAAAGCTTCCTGGACTCTTCGATCCACTCTTTCGGAGAGAGAAAGAAGAAAGAGAAAGTCTGGGTACTTTGGCACAGGTCAAATAACATGGTACACACATCCCCTTGCCAATGTCAGCCCACGAAAATGCTTCGAGTAACTGGACTTCTTAGTGAGAAGCTGGCACCGTGAGTTTTCAAATAATGCTTATCTTCGATAGATGTTATGTTAGCCGTCTTCCTCCCTGATGCAGTTTGGCAGATTCCTTCCCCCTACAATTTATCTCATTAATGCATTTTGGCCTCCCCCCCACCGCCACTCCCCATCAGCAGTTAAACCGAGTTCCTAAGGATCCAGGAATTTAAGAGCCTGGTACTTCTAAACCATTCCAGAAGATCTATTGTTCTAAAGCCATCAAACTGAATCAGTGAAACACGGACATGAATTCTGTGCGTGTGTGTCATGCTGACCTTCTTGAGATAAATTGTCATTTCTCATAGGTACTGAGACTGAGAGAGACAGACTTCGAATACAGAAACTTCGATTTCTAGAATTCATAGAATTGGTTGAATAAATGTAATGAATCTCAAATAAAGATAAGATTAATCCAGACTCATCCGTTAGTTTTCTCATTTAATATTTTATTTCTCAATAATTTCTGTGGAGGACGCCACTGAAGTAGCTTGAATAATTTAGAAAGGAACAACAACATGGTGGCTCGTTTTCGTATTTTAAAAATGGACGTTTTAAAATCCAAGTGATAATACACATAAGTTTGAAATCAGTGTTAAAAGGCTTATGTGAAAAATAGAATCTTCTTATCCCAACTCCCACTTCCTTCTTCTGCAGAAACACCCACTCTCAACTCTTTTATTTTATTTTTTTTTAAATTTATGCCCATATTTTAAACAATGTGCATAAAGAGCTTTTGCTCAATTAATCTGTTTTAGACATGATCATCTAACTTCTGTCATGGTAGAGACGGATTTTAGCTTTAGTAAATGCTTCGTTTTAAAATTCATTTTCTTTTTATCTATTGCTAAGTTTTCCTACACCCCCTCATAGGTTCTCAGTACACATTTGAGATGCTCTATTGAGTCCGTGCTCTTACTCCAAACTGGGCCAGTTGCGCCCTGGGCCTGCTGAGCAGCTGCCGCCCTGGGAGTTTTCTCACCCTCTCATACTGAATCCTCTGTCTCCTGGAATGTACATTTTCTTCTTTCTCAGCTTTCTCTTGAGCACATTCTTCAGCAGCTGAAAGTTTATGCGCTGGATCGTTATTTTTGCCAGGTATGAAACTCTAGGATAAAAACGATGTTTCTCAATTTTCATGGCACTGCTCCGTTGTCTTCTAGCTTCCAGTGGTGCCGTTGACAAGTCCATTGCTATTCCTAGCCCTGACTTTTTGTGGACTTACCTTAGATCTTGTCTGTTTGGCCAGTAATCTGAAATCTTATAAGGATGGGCCTTGGTGGAATCCTTTCTCACTTATTATGCTTGGTAATTAGGATTGCAACCGCTAGACTTCTATCTTAGTAACACATTGTGATTGCTTTTTTGGGGGGTGTAGATTTGCAAATAAAAATTCAAAAACCATAGAAGCTTAGCTGCTTTGGGAAGTTGAAAACAATTAGTTCATAAGTCTTCTCTATTCCTCACTCACTGCCCCTTCAGCATAGTTTTACGTAGTTGAGCTGATCATGGCACGTGAACATTTGTAAAGGTGCTTGACTGTTCCTGGGTTTGAGTTCACTGGCAGGGGAAGGAGCGGGAATACAGCACATAACCCAGTAGCTAGTCAGGATTACTGTTCATCAATTTTCTTAAAGAAATAAGGTGGGAGAAGAGAAAAGATTGACAGAGCGAGGTCTTCCAGTTTGTCCACTGGACTGGATCCTGATGATTCCAACAGAAATGAATCAGACACACTGAAATTGTCTACAAATTGCACCAAGTCTAAAACTCAGTAAACATTAAAGCCCTTGGATTGTGTCAGGTTTAATATTAACTTAAAAGACAAGATAGAGGGGGACGAAAAACAAAACAAAACAAAACAAAGCACTGTTCAAGCTCAGAACATCGGCTCATCGCATCCTGTTGGAGGATCCAGATTTTTTGCTTTTTGCAATGATCTGGGAGAAAAACAGAGAAAGAGGCAGAGGATGAAAATCTGGATTGTGTCCCTGTATGGATTTGAAAAAGAAAATGTTCCTTAGAAACAGAGTTTCAAGTGCTGCCCAATTCGGGGGTGTCTGTAATCCTTCAGATTGGAACATCTGGGTACAAGCTGTGCCCTGGTGTTTTTCTACGAACCCGTAAGATCACAAGAACTTGCCTGCACCATCTTGTGGGAAGAAACAAGAAGACAGAGAGTCTGCCCTCTCTCCTTCTTCCTAGGTGTCCTAGTCTCTTCTCTCTGAGGACCTTGGCCAAGGCTCCCAGCTCTGACACCCATCTTTATTTTGCTAATATTACTGCTTGACTGCACTCAGGAGATGGAATCACTGTTCATTTTCAGGGTGAGTAACGACAGGGTTCACCATTTTCCACCACGCAGGTTTCCAGGAGCTTTTAAAGAAATCATTAAGGTTAAATAACCAGAGGCAGGGACCTTAATGCACTCTCGTTGGCAGCTGCTCTTCCTCCAGCCCAGAAATGGAATGGTTCCCTCTCCCCTTCTCGACACTTGTGTTTGCGAATATCTTCTACATGGTCAAGTAATGTCAAATTTTTAAAAAGCCCTGAGAGAGGAGATGGGAAAGAATCAATCTTTGCACTCAAAATTGAGAGCTTTTTGGGTTTAATGAACTTAGACAGAAGGTGAAAAATCTCATTAGTCCATGAAAAATCTCTTCCCTTTCTCCTTAAAAGGGGATTGGGGTTGCCCAGGGAATAAGCCCCAAAGAGGCTTAGCAGCCTGGCCTGAGGAGGCCTCACCCCCACAAAGCAGGCCCCACTCTCCTGGTTTGCACCCCATGGCTTCAGAAAGGGTTTTGAAAGCTCCGCCCCAGGCCCTTCTTGCTGGGTGGGCTCAGGATAAAGAATGTGGGTGTTGATATCCCAAGACCTGGCTAAGGCTCTGGCCGCCACCTCCTCTCTGTGAGACCCTGGGCAAGTAGTCTGACCTTCCTTATCTGGATTTCTGAGGTTGACGACAGGAGTAACACCTATTTTGTAAGACTGAGCGTGTCGCATGGTGACATTTATGGAGACCCTTGTGTAAACCAGGGGCTTAATCAATGCCCACGGTTATATGTCATGATATTGTTTAACTGCCCACTCAGCAACTCCATCTGGATGATTCATAAGTGTCTCAAATGTGACATGTCCAAAATGGAGCTCTTGGCTCCTAAGTGCCACCCCCTTCCACGGTACCCTCCCCCAAGCGATCTACCTTTGCCTTCTCTATCTCAGCCAAAGGTGTCGCCATCCACAGGAGGCTTGGGAATTATCTTTGTCTTCTCTTTCCTTTAACCCCTACGACGAATCCAAATCAAGCCCTGTTCTGCCGTCAAAATTTACCGCAAATCCCACCACTTTTCCTAACGCTGTCGCTACCACCTGGTGCTCGGCCATCACCTGTATTACTGCAACACCTGCCGCCCCCTCTCCCCTCCCCACCCCCCACCGCCACTGGTCTCCCTGCTCCCACTCTTGGCATCCCTACAGTCCATTCTCCATGGTGCTGCAAAGTGCTTGCAGACTCTGAATGCCTTCCAAACTCTTTTCCACAATCTGGCTTTCTTGCCTCGCCAACCCGATCTCCTAACTCCTGGCTCTTTATGCCCACGTCATGGTCACACATCAGGTTTATGCTCACCTCAGGGCCTTTGCACATGCTGGTCCCACGTGCCGTCTGGAACATTCCCCCTCCCTACCACCCCCCGCCCCAACCCAATATTTACACGGTGGGCTCGCTCTCATCATTAAAGACCCTGCTCATATATCACCTCCTCAAAGAAGCCTTTCTGACTTTCCCACCAGGAGTCAATGGGTCATTCTCCAGTTACTCCCTATCTGTAAACCTTTCAAATTTTTTCACAGCATTTACCATGATCTGAAATAATAATAAAAAAAGGATATTGATAAAATAAATGTGTCTGTGCTTTCTTCATGTGTCGCTCTGTCCTGGTGAGTAAGCTTTGAGAAAACAGACCTTCCCTGTCTTAATCACAGCTTTATGCTCAGCACCTAAAATGAATGAATGAATGAATGAATGAATGCATTATTAACAGTACAGTGTTTTGACTCCATCTCTTGCTCCTCCTTCCACAGCGCAGGCACATGTGCCTCGTTCACTGGTTCTTATTCCTGGCTCATTCTCTTTTTCCTTTAGTGCTCACCGATGCTCACCGAACGACTGACTAGCAAAGCACTAAGAGTAGGGGAATTCCTATCATAGGATGTGCTTCTTCTAAGTAGAGTTTTTGTCGTCTCATCAATTTGTAGCTTTAATGGTGAAAAATTAAGACTATGCCAAGGTGTGGAGAATATTTCCGGGCCGTGCCCTCCTAAACCTTTCCTTTTACCCACGTGGAGTGGGCGGGAAAGGAAGACTAGCTCTCTTCGTGTTTAATTCACTGAACTCCTCCATTCTCCCACCAGAATTCCTTAAAATAATTGAACGTGACACACGATTGCGTCTTTTTTTCCTCAGGTGGAATGCCTTTGGATTTACCCACTTTTATTGGCATACATTTCTCTACCTGACTTTTGAACATAAAACGAAGAAGGGAGTAAGATAGTTGACCTCTTCTAGATAAGCACTTTGTGGAACACTGTTTTAAGGATATTAACAAAAAAGAGAAAGACAAACACAAATAAACAATCAACCAAATGTCCCTACTTCAAAATACTTAAAGGCTCATATTTCAGCTAAAAGGGGCAAGCTCTGTCCAACAGTTGGCGGCCAGTCTAGTCTGGTGGAGTGACAAGAGCTTGGACACTGGAGTCAGACAGGCCTGGGTTTTATCCTGGATCTGTCTGTTCCTCAGTCTCTTTGCACTCGATGCCCTCGTCTGAAGACAGACATGCTAAGACCTACTTCATAGGGTTATCTGAGGAGCTAACGAGCTAACACGGTTAAAACAGCCCGATCCCTGATGTACAGAAGCTGCTCCATACAGATTAACTCCTCGTCACCTCACCGTGATAAAAGCGTGTACCTGCTAGTAGTGCTTTTGGCTGCAAACAACAACAGACCAACCAGAGAGGCTTAAATTGGTAGAGGTGTATTTTTCTCACATAACGAGGAGCCAGAGGAGGGCGGTTACCTAATGTTGATTCAAGGCTGATGTCTCTGCATTTCTCCTGTTTCCTTTAACTCGCAAGGTGGCTATTGCCGTTCTAGTGTCCCGTTTGTGTTCCTGGCAAGAAGGAGGAGGAAAGCGGAAAGTGAAAGCAAAGGAGGAAGGACCCAGACAAGAAGATGGAATAGCATCCACTACCCCAGAAGCTGCACCTAGTGAGTGTCTGCTTAAATCTCATTGGATGAACTGGATTTCCTGGGCATCTCTAGGCCAATCACAGACCGAGGGGAATGAGTTTGCTGAGTATCCCCTGGAGCAAAAGCGGGGTTCTGCATCCAGGGCGGGAGTGGAAAATGAACACTGAGTAGGCTGTAAGTGGTGTCAGGGTTTGAGGTGGGGGGTGGGGGTGGGGGTGGGGGTGGGGATAACCCAGCTGTATAATTCTGGTTAGAAAAAAACAGACTTCCATTTTGTACCGCAAGTTCCAGCCTTTGACGGATATTAACAGTCAATGACAGAAAAAAAACACTAAATGCCTCAGGTATAAATTTTCTAAGATGGTCTTGTGTACAAATTGGTCCTTCCTCCAACTACTTGAGTTAAACATATAGAAGAATTTTGTTGCCCAAATATCGGGGTCCAGATGGGAGAATAACCCACATGACCTTTAGTGCACTATCCACTAAGTCTAAAGAAAATTGAGACTAGCCTGAATTTAAAAGTTTCCTCTCCAAAACTCTCTCTAACTCCAGCAGAGAACATTTTCACAGGCTGTGACGAGAGGCTGTGATCCAGTATTCCCAAATTGTTCTTGGCAAATGATGCCACTTGCTGAAATTCATGGAACGATGAGCATTGTTCCCTTGTAAAGGCCACAGCAGGAGGGCTGGGTTTCAGAACAGGGAGGAAGAATCAGGCACCAGGAGCACAATGGAATAACCAGGCAATGAGTGTGAAAAAGAATCAAGGATAATTTACTAAATAAGATGATAATCACAAGCATTCATGCTTAATAAAGAATAATTGCCGTAAGAGACTGCATTTTCTCTACGGTAAGCCTGAGTATCTTTTGACGAATAAAACCCAATCAGCATGACAAAGGGCCGCTTGGGCCTGCATTGCCTGGAGATAGGGTAAATCTATCAGCCGCAAAGCTGTGTCTTTGTTTATCCCCTTGAAGTAAGAACAAGTTGTTAGAACTGGAGTGGCGACTGGAACCAGATTAATAGTCTCAGACCTAGGCACCTAAACCCGATGGAAGGAAAGAGAGGAACATATAACGAGGAGAGAAGGACTGTGGAAAGGCCAGCCGGGATCCCCGAGGACACCAAGCAGTAGCTAAGGGTGGCCTCCAATGGGCTCGAGTGGAAGGGAAATTTGGTGTTCACATCCCCAGTCATGGCTCACTTTAATCTTACCCCTACCACTAGGCCTTTTCTTCTGTCTTAGGGCTCGAGGTCTTCACAAGCGAGGATCACCCATGAAGGTGTTTTAATTGACATCCCCACTGGTAGGATGGGGGCTTCCAGTTGCTCGCCTCCTCTCCTGCGCTCGGCACTGTCGGTCTTTTATTTCAGCCCTTCCAGCGGGTGAGTAGTAGTATGTCCCTGATTTTACACGTCCATTTCTCTCATCGTTAATGATAGTGAGCACCTCTTTAGGCCACGTTGGCCGTTTGGGTATCTTCCCTTATGAAGTGCTTGCTCAAGTCTCGTGATCACTCAAATTTTCGATTTTGTTTTTTAGAACTTAATTTGTAGGAGTCTTTTAACACCATAGGTTAGGAAGTCTTCGTCAGACACACGAGTCGCAAATATCTTCTCCTAGTTTATGGTTTGCCTTTTAGCTCTCTTCGTGGTATCTTTTGATGGATGGAAAGTTCTTAACACTGAAGAGAAATGTTTTTATCAATATTTTTCTTTTCTAATCACTTCTTTTGGTTCTGTTTAAGAAATTTTTGCTTACCCCAAGGTCATGAAATAGTCTGCTTTTTGTCTAGAAGCTTGATTGGTTTTGCTTTCATATTAAGTCTATGATTCACCTTAAATAAAAATTTTCTCATTTAATAGTCACTGTTGTGGCATGTTCATATCTGAGACCCACGGAGCCAATTGAGATTCCTTATGAGCCTTTATTAGCCGGCAGGCGACTAACTCTCTCCACTAGAGAATCAGCCCAGAGCTTCCAGAGGAGGCAGTTTATAAAGCCTAAAACTGCATCAAACAAGCAAGCAGGTTTACAGAAGCCGAAGTCAGTCATTAGCATATCTTTGCACAGGATAACTACACTCTTAACTTTAGCATAATTTGGCCATTCGAAAATTTTCCACCCTTAACAGTCACCACCTCTCTTTCTAATAATACCTATCGAATGATTGAAAACATTCTGAAATATTTTAATGCAAAGATTTACAGTGCCATTTGCAAGTCAAGATTCAAAGGGAAGCTATGTGCTATTTATTTCATGCTGGCAGAGTTTCAGAAGCACTCTGGGCACATTTTAAGGCTCCCACTAATGCACAGACAACATCCTTCCTTTACACCCACACTTTGAGGTCAGAATACGTTCGCAGAAGTACGGTAAGCAGAGAGGGGAATGGAAACAGACAGCCAGTCATGACACCCTTTGAAGTCTTGACCTTCCAAAGTGAAATATTTAAAAAAACTCATCGGTGTAGAAATACAATTGCCCTTAGGTTGCATTTTGCCAAGGACTTCAGATAGTGCTTGTAAGCAAACCTCTCAGGCTCCTTGAACTTCTTCAGCTTTTTGAGGCTCCAGAGGGTGGAGTTTCTAACTACAAGAGCATTTTCCTGGGGCGTCGTGCAAGGTGAACTGTTCCGCCACAGCACACCCAGGCCCTGCTGAGTGAGGTGGGAGACCCACCTCATCAAGTGGTCAGCAGCCATGGGAACGGGCATGGGAAAGGCCTCTCTGACTTGGACCCAGACACGTAGATCTCTCTTATTTTGAAAAAGAATCATGCTTTGTAGAAGTCTCTGCCGCATCCTGAGCCAGAGTGGTACATTCCTCTAATATTTATTGCGTGCCTGCTTCCTGGTAGGTGCCTGCACATGTTAGTCCATTTAGTCCTTGCCACAAGCCCACGAGGTCAGTATTATTACTTCGGAGAGGTTGAGTTAGGCGCCCTAGTGATGGATTCACAGTCCTAGTAGCGGCAGAGCTGACCTGTGAATCCAGACCTTCTAACTCTACACTGAATGTCTTTTGCTCTAACCAACTCCGCTGCTCATTTCTATACGCTTTCTTGAGCAGTAAGCTTTCTGAATGTGCTTCTCTTGGGTGGCATCTTAGCTCGGGCTGCTGTAACAGAAGACCATAGGCTGGGTGGCTTAAATCACAATTTATTTCTCACAATTGGTAAGCTGGGGGTTCCATGATCAGCAGAGTTGGGTTCTGATGAGGACTCCCTTCTGGACTGTAGACAGCAGACTTCTCATTGTATCCGCACATAAGGGAGACGGGGAGCTCTGGTCCCTCGTCCTCTTGGAAGGGCATCAAACTTATTATGGAGGCTCGACCTCCATGACCTCACCTAAATCTAATTACCTCCCTAAGTCCAAAAACCATCCCATTGGGGGTTAAGCCTTCAACATATAAATGAAGAGAGCAGAAATATGCAGTCCGTAAAAAATAGTTAGTTTTAAATCTAAAGTCCCCTTTCCATGCTTTTGAGAAGGTGCGACCCCTTGAAATGTTAAGGATATTGTATTTTCTTATGTGATGATTCACACAGAGGCCCTCTCTTCCATCAGATTCCAATGATCGAAAGGGTCCATGAAATAAAAAAGTTTTAGAGTCACATCGCTGGATGGTAATGAAGAAGGGACCCCCAAGGCGGCCTTGTCGGCCTCAAGGCACGGGTGGTCCGGCTCGGAGGCAGTAGGGGTGTCCTATGCTGTCCCCAGCTCCTCAGGCTTCGCACACTTGGCAGTCCTCCTGTCTGTAAACCCTGAGAGGCTTCCCCATCTCCCGTTAACATGCCTCGACTTCAACAATATGCTTTCTTTTCTCCCGTGATTACAGGGAAGAATAATAATGCGGATAATAAATAGTCGGGGCTCCTTGTAAATAAAATAGAAAGCACAGAATGTTCTTTGCAGCTTCTTTCTAATTCTCTTCCCACATGTTTCTCCTCTGTGTGTTGTACACACCTCCCACAGCAGTGAGCAGCATTCAGACTGGCTAAGAACTGTGTGTCGACGTCATTATTATAGTTGCAGAATCTCTGGGAAATGCCTGCTGCGTTCGCTTAGTGAGGAACTGAATAGCAAGAACCCTAGGGAGGATTATTCAACTGAGGCTGTTACACAGAGATCAGAGAGAAGAGAAATAGAAAGGGAGATGGGGAGGAAGGGGGAAAATAACAGCATGAGGAGAAAGCATGAGGCAGCAACTGGATTGCGATGTTTTGCACACGAGAGGGTTTTCACGGATTGTACCAGCCAGATCCAGGAGGGGCCCTGTCTTGAAGGTAGCCCTATCAGTCAGTGTGCGCGCCGGCAGAGAGACAAGCAGAGCCGGTATCTGTTGTACTGAGTCAAGAATTGAGTTGAGTTTGCTCATCAAAGGTTAGTCCACGGACCAGCAGCCTTGACATTACCTGGGAGATTGGCGGAAATACAGAACTGTAGGCCCCACCCACACCTACTGAATTGGAATCTTTATGTTAACGGGATGCCCCTAGTGATCCATGTGTGTTTTTAAGGTTGAGAAGCACTGACCCAGGGGACACTCAGGCAGATGGCAGAGGGGCTGGTTATATGGTTTGGAGTGAGACACCAAGAGCCATTACTGGAAGAAGCCGGAAACCAAAAACGCCCGAATTCTTCTGTTGACAGGTGAACGAGTACGGCAGTGCAGCTGAGTGCTCGGGAATAGTACATGGGTTCAACACCGGGCGGCCCTGGACAACGACTTAAACTCTTTGGGTTTCAAGACCGTTATCTATAAAACTGACAACAATAGCACTTCCATCGGAGTGTGGTTGTAAGAAAAATTGAGTTTATGTATACAAAGTCTTAAAAACTGTTTTGAGGTGGTTAGTTAAAATAGTTGTTATTATTGTGATTGTTGTGATTCTACATCTGGCTGGAGAAACTAGAAACAGGGGGCGCAGTTTCCAAGTTTCCCGAAGAGTCAGATCAGGCTGGGAAGAGAGTGGAGGCGGCCATCTTTGGAACTGGCCCCAGTACAAAAACAGCTGATGCCATCCCCGTGAGCAGCTCTCCTGTTTACCGAGGACACTAATAACAACCAGCCCTTGCATCTGCTTCACACGTCACCTCCCGCCTACACCTGCTTCGGTTCACAGAAAGCTGCCCCATGCACATCTACCCTTCTTCCTCCTTCTGGCCATGGGCATGGGGTGAGTTCGAGCGTACCCTAAACGGGTGGGCAGTAAGATAAATGGGACCGAATTCCAGAAGTCAAAGGAAGTCCTGGCTCGGTCCGGGCCCCCGAGACTGCAGGCACTTTGTCAAACCACCACCCACCTGCCTTGACCAGCTGTGTGATTAAGAGAGAACATCATAGTCGTTAGCACCAGCACTGCCTGGCATTGGCATGAATTGGATGGGCACTTAGACATAGCTCCCTACAGCTCTCTCTCTTGAATTTCCAAGGATTTAAAAGGATTGACAGCTTTTCCAAAGTGGTCGACTATGGGAAGGCTAAGTGGGAGCTTTTATATTTTGAGGAGGAGGCAAGTAGTTCAAAAAATTTGCCTCCCTCCCTCCACTGTTGTAAGTGCTCTGGGTTAGCACCTGTTATAAAATGTGAATACCCTTAGAAAGTAACTGTTAACATTGCAAGTAATTTCTCCTTTATTGTGACTAACTCTCACTCGATAATTTTCTATCCTGCCAGTGACAACATTAAGTGAAGAGCGACTTCCTGGGTGTGCGGCAGGAAGAGCCCGGGCTGGGTTCGCAGAGCAGGGAACTCACCATGGGGCGCAGTGGGGGAGCCGTGTGGATACAGGAAAGCGAAGGCTCTGGGTGGAGGAGAAGAATATCACGGAGAAGGCAGCAGGAGGTCACAAGTGAGGTGGGGTGGCTCCCATGAAAGTCTTGTTGACTTTGGAACTGGGCCCATGGTCAGTGGAAGCAACTACCAGAATGTCATTGCAAATCATCTCCTGGGCTGCTCTGGGCATTTATGGTGTAAAACGCCAATGTTTTGCTTGCAAAATAAACTCAAGGTACTTTGATGAACACCCCCACGATTGAGTGGAGCTCAGCTTCATGCTCATCGCCCACCACCGTCTTGCATGAACTCTCTGCTCCAACCTCCGCTCCGTGAGCAGGCCAACTTCCTGGCCTGACGTGCTCTCCCGCTTCCTCTCGGCCCAGTCACACCTGCCGGTACTTCAAGGTCCAGCAAAAGCTCTGTCTCCTAGGAAACCATTCCTCCTAACACATGGCCCACCGTGAACTCCCCTTCCACTAATTTTGTTTACCATTGGAATATTTTTTTTTTGGCACTAACTGCCTTTTATTTAAGCAAATATTTTTTTATATTAAAAATTAGTGTATGCTCTGCTGATTATGGAAAATTTTGAAGACATAAAAAAGCCAGAAAGCAGAAAAGAAATACAGAACCCATTAAATTCTGGTGTTCTTCCTCCCAGGCGTTTTCTCTTCACATAATTGTTCTTCACATAGCTAATATAATGGACGTATGTATATTGTTCTTATTTTTGTAAAAATAATGTCTACTTTGAATGATTACAAAATATTCTCATTCAAAAATACTAAAAAGTAGAGAAAAGAAAATTCAAATTTCCTAGGTTTCCAATACATAGAAATAATCACCCTATACATATTGATGTGTTTCTCCATAATCTTTTCTACATATATTTTTACATAGTCTGGAGCATATTGTCAAGGTTGTATAGAATGTATTTTAAAGTCCAGTTAACCCAGGAGTATCAGCAGATCCTGACGCTGTGAAGAGAGATCTGGTGATAGGTGATAGCTTCTCCTGGGTAGTTTATTACATGTTTCCAACTTAAAAGACTCCTCAAAATTATTTAAAATAAGTTTAAAGATCCAAAATGCCATTATTCAAGTCGCCCAGTGTAAAAGTGCCCATTATGTTGTTCCATGTAATTCTGCTTTATAAAGGGAAAAAAGACTTTTTGTTAAGTATTTCTTCTGGCACAGTGTTCCAATCAAGTGAAAACTTAGCCATTGTTAGCAGGTTCTGGAAGAACAACAGCAGTTATTGTTTTAAATAGTCATCAAACAGGTCAAGAGATTCCATCTGATTCGTTGGGTGGAGATTATGGCTCAAGAAACATTATACTGAGAAAGGAAGAGAGAAATAAGGTGACGTGTTAACTTAAACAACGCAAGATTAAAATTTATCTCAAGACTGCAAGATCCACTTTAAATTTCTATAATTCAACCAGATTCCTGAAGTTGGGGTGCAAACTGAATAAAGGGAGTTCTTCTTATCCTTTTGGACAACAAATATTGCATTCTTGCTAAGTTAATTTTTTTTTTGTAATTAATCTCTGATTTGGCTGAAGTATATGTTCAAATTATTTTGAAGTATATCTCCAGAAAGTGTATGAGAGGTATCTCTTATGAATAGTTTAACATCATTCATTCATTCATTCATTCATTCATTCAAAATGTTGGTCAGGGCCACCACATGGAAGCACTCTGCTAGGCATTGGGGCTATATAGCACTTACGTTCTGGTGGGAAAGATAGACCAGTAACTTGTAATAAAAATACTGTGGTAGAAAGACAGGGTCCTATAGAATTACATGGGGTGGCACCTAACCAGACTTATAGGCTCAAGGAATCTTTCTCAAAGAAGAAATATCTACGCAGAGACTAGAATTCGAATAGGAACTAGCCAGAAATTATGTGCAAAGGTGTGACAGAGTATGATGTGTTTGGAGGCTCAAAGATAGTATAGCCAGAATGCACTATGAGAGAGAAAGAGGCAAGAGAAGTATCTAGAGAAAGTAGGGGCTAGATGCTGAGGGCCCATAGGCCAACAAAGAGTGTTTAGACACTCTTTAAAGAATATTAGGGAGCAATTGAAAGGTTTTTGGCCACAAAAGAATCTGGTTTCATTAATAGATGGATAGAGGGAAAGCAAGAGTAGACTTGGGGAGATAGTCTGGCAGGCCGTGTTAGTATCCAGGTGGTAGCTGATGGTGACCTGAACTTGGGAAGAGAAATTAGGCATAGAAAAAAAAGGAATGGGTTCATTAGACTGTAGAAGTGATACAACTTTGAACTTGAATGTGGGGCATGAGGAAAGGGAAGGAGGCAAAATGTTTCTGGTCTTTAGTCTGGGAAAATAGATATATGGTCATGCCATTCACTGAAAGAGAGAAGAATGGAGAAGAGCAGGATTTCGAGGGGGAATGATGAATTTCATTCACCTCTCTTGAATCTGATGTGCTTCTTAAAATGTTTTTCTGTTGACTGGCTATAACGGTTGGGAGTTCCAGAGTTTTTTCTACACAAAATTTAATAAACATCATTAAAGTAGTCTCATGAATTAAGAATTGCAAATAAGTTCAAGTTAACCATTTCGTTACTTATTTTTCACCTGTTTTTGTCTGCCTGGATACTTTTAAGACTTTAATTCATCTATGTGATTTAAAAGTTTTGCCAGGACCTAAATGTAGTTCTCTATACATAGATCATAGTCACCTACTGTCATCTATAGGTTGAGTTCTTTTATTTACGCCCTAGTTTGGTAGATCATTTCTGCTCATGTTTTCATGTTTTGAAACATTCGTAAAGTTAAATTAAACCTTTTTCCTTTCTCTTTATATCATTTTTCTCATAATCTTTATCTTTTCCTCTGAATTTGGGAAAAGAGTCTCAGTTTTTTCTCTGTTCTTGGTTAGAGTTCTTTTTTGGCGATTGTCCAAATCTTTATGGCCTCTGGTATGAATTTTTATTCTTCATCAGTTTTAGTTTCTTTGTAATTCTTCTTCGTATTTGCAGGCAACTCTGACACTGTTTTTGTGTTGAGTTTTTGGTGCTTCCAATATACTCTTCTGTTATGTGGACATGACTATGACATAATGGCCATGTAGCAGATCCCTTCTTCTCTCCAGATCTGTGAAAGTAGCCTGGTAGCAGAATGATGTCTCACTGTGTCCACGAGCTTTTGCTGAAAGAAAAGTTCAGATGGTCTGGATCAGCTCAGAGTAGAGTTGGAAGTGAGCATGTCTGATGCAGAAAGATGGGGCTAGACAGTGAATTGTTTTCCTTTCATCCCATTTCAGATTTGAGCAGGGAGTGGAGAACAGCCTTCTGTGGATGTCGCAGGCAATGGCCTATGGTGTAAACCTATCTCTATGTCATCCTTAACTTGGACTGGACACAGAGGATATTATCAATATTCTACTCTCTTAGACAACAATACAGGAGTAGATTCCACCCAACCACGGTACAAATGCTTACATGGCCCTACACAGTATATTCCTATTTTCTGGGCAGATGACATCATTGCCACATTGATGCAGAGGGTCACCCTAAACCAGACTCAGGTTAGCACTGTGTGACCAGGACTGGTTGCTCTATCTCTGTGAGGTAGGCAGGATCATCCCTGCCTTTTCCTTGGACCTAGTACTGCTTGTTTCCTGGGAATTACATGTGACCCTTTTGCAAAGCCCCAAGCCTCGATGGCAACAGTGATATCCTCAGCCTCTGGCGCAAATGTCAGGAATTCCCTGGGGAGGACACAGACACGGTTTTAACCATTTTACCCAGTTTTTTCTCCCAGGTGTACAGACAACATCTTTCAGTAACCCTAGGGCAGTAGTGCCAATTAGATAGCCATTCTTTGTTCTGGATTGTTTGCATTAAAGGCTTGTCTAATAAATCTGTAGTCTTAAGTACAGTGAAGAAAATTTAAAGGCAGACCTTAGGGATGGAAGAGATTCAATTTTTAACCTCAGTCTTCTGATAAATTTTTACTGCAACCAACCAAACAGTAAAAGTATTCCCTAGAGGAATCTTGTTTTTTCTGTTTCCTATATAAATTTGATTTTAACATCGCATCATTATAATTTCCATAACAATGCCCTACTACCTGCATTCCCCAAAAATATTCACAGAATTAATTTCCCTAATTATGCAACTATGCAATTTAGAAAAATCTTTTTCCAAAAGCACATGGACTATCTGTGCTCCAGCGTGAAAAAGTTTTATGACATGCCCATTTAATTCTCTGTGACTCAATCAAACATTGTGTAGGACTATGTTCTGTTTAGGCAGCTCATTTAAACTTTTTGCAACTTTTAGAGAACTAGTTTAACTTCTGTCTCTCAACCAGGAGTCACTCTAAGTGAAGTTCTATTTAATGCTGGTTGTTCCTGAGCTGTCAGAAATGTAGATATTCTGTGGCCTAAAAATAAATATAATAAGTTCCCTTACTCAAAAATGGCAGAACAGGTTTGATACAACTGTTCCACCAAATTTACTGCATGACTCTGGGTTTGGAAAGTGTCAACACCCAGAATAACACCGTGGAAACTTTCAGGCATGAAAACAGGGGCTAGAATGGAAAGCACTTCCTTTCCTTCCATGTGCGAAGAGAGATAACATTAGCTCCATGCTCTGGCAAAGAGAGGAGCAAAGGTACACAGTGTTTCTGGATTCCAAATAGGACCAAAACAAAACCCAAAAAACCCTCAGGAATGCAAACGCAATTAGTTTGCAAAGTTTTCCTTGGCCATTCCCCAAACTCATCAAGAAGAGCTTCCGCCCACCAGCAGATAGACTCTCACTTACTATCACTGTTCAAAATCATCAGACCATTGTTTCCTGAAGATAGTTTCAGGAATTACTAGCTCTAAATGATAGGTGTTATTCGAACGAAGGATTTAAAGGTCAAAAAATATATATTAAGAAACACCGATTTAAACAAGGCTTTATTGGTTTATTTATTTTTGAACCCCAGAATGTGTTGATGGATACGCAATCTGAATCACTAAGGGTAAGCTAGAGAGAATCATTTGGGACTTTATTTTTTCAGCGACATAGTAAGCTAGACATCCTAAAAACCTTCTCTTTACAAAACACTTAGAAATTCTGGATAAGACATAATTTAAAAGGCACAGCTATGCAAAATTAGGGAAATCCCCAGCAGCAAAAATGAAAAGAGGAAACTGGACCAGCAGAAGTCTCATCTGAACTGGGAACATTTTCTAATCCTGAAAACCCAGCATTCTGAGTTTTAATAGCTGCATGAGAGACAAGGTTTGGAGCTAAGACATCTACATTAAGTTGGTATCTTCAAATGTCTACCCTGTTAGATCAATGGGAAACTACAAAAAAAAAAAAAATCCATTCAAGAGAAGAGAAATGACAAGAGACATTTCTATCATAAGCTATGTTATTTGTGTAGGGAAAGTCTCACACTATATTTTATAATAAGAGACTATCTTTATTGTCTGAGACACCACAAGGTAGGAAATTAACTTACCATAGTTTTAGATTAATGCTCTAGAGTACATGGAACAAGAAAACAAAAAACCTTCCTGGAGGGAATCATTCTCCATCTAAGCCTCTCAGTATTCCCACAGATAAAGCTCACTGAACATGAGTTCAAAATAAAAATTATAAAACACATAAAGAAACAAACTATCCTGACTTTGCAGAAACAATTAGCATCAAAGTTTTATCTTTAAGGATTTTATGTACTGGAATTATTGGATACAAAATATAAAATCAAAGTATTTAAATTATTTAAAGAAAAGTAAGAGGGAATTAAAAGCATGAACAAAGAATAAGATGCTTTTAAAAAAGAACAGGTAGATTTGGAAAAGAAACAGAATTTCTAGAAACAAGAAACATCATTATTGAAATTAAAGGTCAATATTCAGATTAAGTAGCAGATAAGCTATTGCTAAAAACATAATTTGTAAACTAGAAGATAAATCTGAAGAAATTATCCAGCACAAAGAGACAGAAATATGAAGAGTTTAAAAGAAATGGCAGAATGTGCAGATGTTACTATGTCAAATGGGTGTTCCAGAAGGAAAGAATAGGAAAAGATATTATACAAATAGCTAATGGCAAAAATAATACGGAATTTATAGAAGGCATACATCTATAGACTTAGGAATTGCAATGAATCTGGAGCAGAATTAATCAAAATTAATTCATGTCTGACTCGATTGTAATGAAAACTATGAAGACTGAGAAAGGATCTTTTATGTTGTCAAAAATAAAAGACAGGCTCCACGCAGAGAGATTCCATTACACTAATGGCATGACAACAGACTTCTCAGTCCCAACACCAAAGCCGGAAAACAGCGGAATGTTGAGTGGGATGCTGGGTGAAAATAATGGTCAACTTAGAATCGAGTATTCAAACTATCTTACGAGAAAGAGGTGAAATAAAGGCATTTTCAGACATACAGACGCTGAGAGTTTATGAACAGACCCACTAAAAGTAAATTTTAGTTCTTTTTCACTAAAGGATGTCCTTTAGGACAAGAAAACTGATCCCAGGAGGAAGGTCTGAGATACAAGAAGGAATGGCGAGCAAAGAAATTGGTTAAAAAAGGTGACGAATCTAAACAAACTTTTATGCATAAAGCTAATGTTTGAAATATATATTTATCATACAGACAACATTATACGTTATGGTTTTTTTATATAGTAAAGTATTACGTAGGCAATAAAACAAGATAGAACCCAAATACTAGACAAGAACAACCTGTAAATGGGGATGGAAGTGTTGGGAGTTAAAGACAATGCAGAGTTTCTCAAATTTACTTGAGCACAGACCTCTAATTTGCATTGCGTGGGATTTACGTTGCCAGGAAGTGGACTTTGTGTTTGGTGGCTCAGTGAAGGCGAGGCTGTCCATGTCCTAGATGTTACGTTAGGGCCAGCAGAGCTGCTGTTCTACCATTTAGGAAGGCTTGAGGCACATATGCTCACGGTGGGCGGAGGCAGGCATGCCAGATAAATATAGAACACCTGGTTAAGTTTGAATTCCAGATAAACAACAAATAAAAGCTAATCCCCGTTTACCTGAAAATCAGACGTAACTAGGTGTCCTATATTTTCATCCACTCAATATGGCAACTGGAGGTGGATGAAGAAGTGGAGAAGGAATGTGGCTGAGGAATGAAGGAGGTGAGGAGGTGATTGTCTACGTGACCTCGGGGTGCTTGTACTTTTAAGTCATGAAAAAACCAAAGCCGAGGGGTTTGGTCACATTAGCAGGCTCTCAGCTGACCTTCGTGGATAGGCAAGTTGTGTGTGTTGTAGACACTCATCTAGGATCAGCTCTGGGGATTTTCATGCTCTGCTGAGGAAGAAGGACTGTGGAATGGGCCGAAAAAGTGAGCAAAGAACCGAGCTCAGGGCCATCGCACAAATCCATGCTTCACTCCCTTAAGCCCTAAGGAAAGCATTTACGTCTTCCATAAAGCGAAGCGATCCTGTAATGCATGCATCACGGACCGATAATGAAAAGTTCTGAAACCTTTCGTGAGGTGTTCACCCCTCCACAGTTTGTTCAGAGATCGATCCTTGGAGAGGGAGAAGCAGACACTGTTCCAAATAGTTTTCTGATGTGAAAGTTCTAGAAATTCCTTTTTTAGAGTTTAATATATCCATTCAGAGTGTCTTGAAGGGGAGTAATTCTCAACTAGGGTTGGCCATCAAGAGAAACCGTAAAAGTAACACACACACACGCACACACACACACACACACACACACACATTTGTGTATGCTAACAAGTTCATGGCTCCTTCTAAATATATGTTATAAATAGTATATAAAAATAACTTAAATATATAAATATATTATATTAATATATAATCACATACATAACTATTAAATACATATTATATAAAAATATATGTTTACATTTTGAAGAAGCCATAAACTTGTTAACATACACAAAATTTTAACTGTTTTTCTTTGAGGTCTGATAAAAACTAATCTGTAAGAAGAGCTCCCTCTGCTGCTACTTGTGCAAAATAGATTTTCTGTCTGGCGATACAGAAAAAAATACGTTAAAAGGCTGTTAGGCTATATCATTCAATCCAGTGGCTGTCTATAACAAAAAATAAAATTACATTTAGAAAATAAAATTATATTTAAACTAGTAGCATCTTCATCTCTTCAAATAACCTCCAGATTTTTTCTGTTTGGCAGAAAAGCCATGTCGCTACATCTTTCAATTTGATTTTTTTTCTTTCAGTGGTTAACTGTAATGCAAATATAACTGGAAACATGGACATCAGATAATGATGCAGTATGCGATTAGGAGCACTTTTTCCAAACTTTTAACTAAATAAAGTAAATCCTTCTCTAGGTGCCCAAATCCATAGGTCGGAGGTCATCATCGTGGGCATAGAGGTCATCACAGCTCCGCACTGACTTGACAATCAGCCGTGCTGTTTGTTTCTGGGGATAGTAGTAAAGAGAGGCGTTGGAGAAGGTGACCATTCAATGTTCTGTACCAATTCCACAGCAGCAACGCCCCAAGGAAACAGAGGATGCGTTTGCTTGGCATTTTGTACTAAGCTGTACTTTGGAATGGATTGGTCCCAGATCCTGAGTGCTCCACTCATACCTGACCCATATGGGCATACTAAACACAGACAGGAGAGGCATCACTGCCGCAGGTGCTAGCCTGGAAAGTTCTACCACTTCCCTGTGTTCATACCTGCTTTCACCTCCGTGGTTTGCAGATTCCCTGGCTCTGGTTTGTGGCTTCCAGAATCAGCTTCTGAGCTCTTGCCCTTTTCTCATTTATCACTCTTGGCTCACTGCTTAACTCAGGATTTTGTAAGAATTTCTTGATTTTGAAATATTTGCATTATTCAGGAAGGAGACATTCTTTCAGCCAACTTTGTCCTAGCCTTTTAGCTAGAAAAAGGGAGTTAGTCATTGCCACATCTCTGAGGAAAGTATTTATCTTCTCTAAGCTTTCTCCAGTTTCCTTATCATCCGTAAATGGGAACAATAAAAGAACTCATTTCATCATGTTTTTGTGAGAATTGCAGCTGTTAAAGCACTTATAATAGATGCTAATTGTTATATTTGATCATAAAGTAACTACAAGGTATTATAGAAATTTTCTGAGTAAAGAAAAATATTAATAGATAAGCGTCTGGTGGTTACGATGAGGTCAGAGGGAGAAAAGGGAAGGCACTTTTGTCCATAATAAATTAAATGTTCAAATACATACTCTATGGCCATGCCATCTGAACAAGCCCAATCCTGTCTGATCTTGGAAGCTAAGCAGGGTCAGGCCTGGCTAGTACCTGGATGGGAGACCACTTAGGAAGACCAGGTGCTGCAGGTGTACAAAATAAAAAAATAAGGGATTGTAAGTTGACAAGGTCCTTGCAATCTGTGACCTCAACTGAGGGTTGCCTCGCCTGAAAAAACAAAAGCAAAACAAAACAAAAAAACAACAAATACATA
This sequence comes from Rousettus aegyptiacus, assembly GCF_014176215.1. NCBI lineage: Eukaryota > Metazoa > Chordata > Mammalia > Chiroptera > Pteropodidae > Rousettus > Rousettus aegyptiacus. Next base: position 37,007,794 of record NW_023416288.1, on the reverse strand, counting down.
AAAATAAATCCAAAGATACCAAATGTTAACAATTTTTATCTTTGAGTGAAGAAGTTACAGGTGAGTTTTTTCTTTTCGTGTACAGGTGCAGTTGTTGTTCTGGGTTACAAAAAGATAGGTCTGACTGCCGAGGCGTCGGCTACATGATTTAAAATGTTTAACCGATTCTGTCAGTGTTCTCTAACGTGACTCCGTCCCTGCCCTTTCCTTCCCACTGGCAGTGTTTAAGGGTTCTCGTTGACCCCTCTTTCACCAGTCAAAGTATGCTTCCACTTCTCAATATAATGCTCCAATCACTGTGAATTTATACAAATAACCATCCATCAGCTGCATTAATAGACTCCTTCAGCTGAATACAGTCAGCCGACACTCAGCATGCATTCCTTCCTGATTTTAGTGCACTTTTGGGAAAGCTTTTAAAACAAACTACATTTTTACGCTCCCTCAGAGGCAAGGTTCTGCATGCAAAATCGGTCCTGCCAATGAGATGCTTTCATTGGACGTCTCAAGGTGGAGATGCAGTTGAGGGGCCTTCCTGTTGCTTGGGGGGCGGTTTCTGACCTCTCATACAGAGATGGAATGCAGTGTTATCGTCCCCCCAGAAGTGGTCCGGTGTCCAATCTGCAGATCTGTGGACGATGAGAGTGCCAGCAACTTCTGGAAACCAGTTACTTGATCCTGGATCTTCTCTGCACTGGCATTTTCTTGGACTTGGTGGTCCCAGTGGCAGCCTCTTAATTTGCCACCTTCCTGGTTGGCACAGACGTAAAAGCTTCCCTGGTGGCCAGTTCTGCAGCGTTCCAAGCATCGTTCTTGGAGACCTCGCCTACAGCCCAGTCCTCCAGCCTTTCCACCAACTTCCTAAGCACCTAATCCCTTATATTAAATCCCATTCTGCATGAAATCCTAGGTGGTCTCTGTTTCCTGCAGCTGAATCCTGACTGATGTGTACCTGCCACATGGCATCTGATTTTACTTCTCAATGGCCCCGCTTAGCCATAATAGATGGCTTCACTTCATTGCAGGTAGGCTGGGTAGTGAGACTCTTGGTATTTGGTACAATAGATTCCACAAAAAAAGTATTTAACTGAGCCTCAGCTGCTGGAGCTAACAGGTGAGAGACCATATCAGGCTGTGCATAAAAAGGCTTCAATTCTGTATCCACTGTTCTAGCCTTGGCTTTGCCCCTTAACAGCCAAATGACCTTCATTAAATTTCTTACCTCTTATTGGACTGAGTTTCCTGGACTTTAAAATAAAGAGTTCCAGATAGCTTTTAAGGCCATTTTTAGCTCAAAGACTTTATGATCCTAGGAAATCATTATACAAGCCTAAGCATGAAATGGTTAACTGCTGAATAGTTAATACTTATACTCGCTAAATATTAAAAGCCTTGCAAATGACACACTTACTTTCCTTCCTCCTCGTTCTGCTTGTCAGTCTTAGGAGCTCAGGTTTCTGTGTTATGTCTGCTTTCTTTTGTTTTGTCTTCCATTAATAGTAAATTGACATAAAATTGCAGTTCCAGAGAATTAGAGGTGTTGCTATGGAAACAGCCTTGATTCATTGATGTAAACATTAAGCTGTTGATGCTGTTCTCTGAGGTGCTGGTAAAAAGAAAAACACAAAATAAACATGATAGTAAGAATAACATTTTTTTTTTTCAGGAAAAATGGACCACACTCCGAAGGCTCGATCTGAAGGTGTAAATAGCACATTACCGCAGATTTGGATAGACCCCGGGTCTGTTGAGGCTCCTGACTCAGTGGCTGATGTGATGTAGCAAGACTGGAATGTGGGTGCTAGTCCCATTCCCCGATGCCTGGGTTACAAAGGAGCCCCAAAACTTCCATTGTGATTAACATACAATAAACATACCTCCACTTCAGGCTCATTGGTTGCGGCTCAAAATTGTCCCCTTTTGTGTGTGTGTTGGGGGAACCACTGAAATTTTGTTTCTTCCCTTTAAGCCATTTCATTTACTTTCAGAATGAAGATTTCCTATTCTTGGCTCCTTCCTTCCTTCCTTCCTTCCTTCCTTCCTTCCTTCCTTCCTTCCTTCCTTCCTTCCTTCCTTCCTTCCATTTTATTGAGATGTAATGTATATACAATAAAATTCACTCTGTTTAAGTGCACGTTTGATAAATTTTGATGATTTCACAACAGTCACTTAACTTTCATCAAAATTGGATAGAGCAGACTCATCATCCTGAAAGTTCCCTCTTGCTCCTCTTCAATAGACCCCCTCCACCCTGACGCCCGGCCCCAGACACCCACTCATCTGCTTTCTGTCCCTATAGTTTTTTTTTTACCTTTAGTAGAATTTCACACAAATGAAATCATGCAGTATGTTGTCTTTGTGTTTGACTTTTTTCACCTAAAATAATGTTTTTGCTATTCATCCATGTGGTCGTATATATTATTCCATTCCTTTTTCTTGCTGAATAATATTCCATCATACGGACATGTCATAATTTGTTTATTCAATTAACTAGCAGCTAGGAATTTCGGTTGTTTCTGGTTTCTGGCTATTGTAACTAATGCTGCTACATACCAGTCTTTCGTGGACATACATGTTATTTCTCTTGAGTAAGTACTTCAGAGAAGGATTCCTGGGCTGTATGGTAAGCGTGCAGAGTGTCCTAACTTTACGAGAAACCGCCATGCTGTCTTCTGAAGCAGCCGTACCATCTTCCCCTCCCTCCAGCAGAGTGTGAGTTTTGCATCCTTGCCAGGATGGGTATCGCCTCTCAATTCCTGTACTCATTTCATCTTAGACAAGCACCAGTTTGCGAACCATACTTTGAGTGGGACTACTCCAAGTCTTTCCTAAGAACATGTCATGATCCCACATGTAATCTGAAAAATAACTAGGCGTTCTGGTGTCAGCAACGAGAACAACAGGATCTAATGCAAAACTCCCCCTGGATCAAGAAAAGGAAAATTATACGAGTCTAGTTCTACAGCTTTTTATGGATTCTACTTTCAAAGCAAACACTGCAGTATACATTTTGTTGACGAAGCACTTTGAGTTTTCTTTCTTTCCTAAATAATGGAGAATAAATATGTCCATTTCTTAAAAATGAAGCCTAATCTAGCTCTAACACGCCTTGTGGCTTTGAAAGCATGTCCATTAACATCATTTCCGGTCTCTTTAGCAATGCTTGCACTGAGCTTGGATGAGGGAGATAAAATGAGTGGACGAACAGGCAGGCTCGGGAACAGAGGCCGTGATACCTGTGGTAGGTGGGGGTGGATAGAGTCACAGAGATGCACCTTGAGCCGAGTAGGAAAAAAATCAAGTTGCACTCTAATTAGGAGCCATGGAGGATAGAACATATTGCCAGAGGGAGTAGCTAAAGCAACTTTCCTAGTGCAGGTAAATTTAACATTCAGTGGAAGAAGGAAACACACCATCTATCTGAGATGTCAAGGTGGCTGTTAGCTGTTTTATTTTCTGCCTCTTTAGACGGCAAATTTGAGTCACTGCACAGCCAAGTGAATCAAGTGTCACACAATTATGTGTGTAGTTTTAAATCCAGACTCCACAGCCCCAAGGGCAGGTTGATTCAGCTGCTTATTTGTGATTGAAGAGAGTATTAGAATAGAATATTCAGAAATGCATTAAAACATGCTTATCTGTAATTACTTATAGAGGCTTGGTTAGAGCTGAGTAGAGTTATTTTGCTAAATAGTGCGGAAGAAATGCCATTAAAAGATGAATTCACTAAGGAGTGATTGTGCTATTCTCAAAATAAAAGCAGCCATAAAGTATTTGGAGATTCTGTGGAGACAATGTGGCTGCCCCCGCTAATGGGTTATTTTTGGCAACATGTTCTGGAATGGGATATGGTTAATAAAGACACATGAAGAATCAGACCTGCATTAAAACAGAGCGCACATTTTTTTTTTTTGTACAAGAAATAAAGTTTGGGAAAAGTTTATGGTGAGTTTTTTTGGGTAAGAGAGGGTTACGGAAAATAAAGCATGTTATCATTTTGATTTGGAAAATCTTTTTTTCTCCCTTTGCTATCATCAGCCTTAGGTTACAATGGTTACAAGTATTAAAATGTACTTTTTAATGTATCTTTTAAGAAAAAAAATACCAGGTTAAAAAAACAAAGCTTATGAATAGTGAAGCAAAGCACTGAAAGATGCTTTACATATTTTATGTCCATCATGAATTTATTACATAATTAGTGGGTTGGCAAGTATGAAGTCCTCTCCAAAGGACTGAGTCAAAATAAATAATTTAAGTATTAAAATAATTATTAGACATCTGGGTTAATAAGACTGATAGGCAGCGAGATGCCTAATTTATCACTCCCCCTATATATACACTTTCTAAAACAATTCATGAAGCTTCCATGAATCCTGAGACCCCAGAAATGTGCGGCCTTCATAAAGGGGTGACTGTCAGTGACCTCTCCATCACACAGGATCAGCTCTGTGAGGTGGTCAAGGCCCTCGCACCCTAGACTAATGCCTGGCTCTCTGCTTCTCCTCAAGGGCTGTAATTTAAGAAACGCAATGCACTTGGACGTGGACAGGCTTGATGGGAGGTTCACTGCAGCGAGGAGCAGGAAGGTGATACAAGTGCATTCAGGAAAGGTGAGGGGAGAGGTAGTCACCAGGGGGTTTTAGTTTCTATATACTGCTTCTAGCAAGTGGTGACCTACAAACTGCTTCGAATTATTCTGGAAGAAGGAACCAGGTCACTGGTCCGATAATTATGTAACAGGTCTAAGTAGACATGATAATTTACTATTTCGATAGTTGGTTAACCATCTAGGAAAAAATAATTTAGATCCTCATTTTATATCATATATCAAAATAAATTCCAGGTGAGCTAAAGGATTAGATGTTAATGATTAAGCTATGACACAAAGAAGAAAAGTAATTGAGTTTGGGATGTGGAAGAATTTTCAGGTATAAAAATCAATGGAAAAAAAATGCAAAAGAAAAATTTGTAATAGATTTGACCACATAAAACATGTATTACTTCTACACACGTATTTAACAACCACAACAAACAACATGAAAATATAAAATTGAGTAAACATTTACAAAATTATTATAGAAGTACCCTTATTATAGAAAGATTTCACATGTTAACCAGAACCATTTTTCCCAAATTAAATTAAAATAACAAAGGACGTGGAAAGGCAGTTCAAAAGTTTAATATTTTATGAAGATAGTAAATAATATATTAAAACACACAGCCTCCCTAGGAACTACATAAAGCTAAATGAAAACAATATTGTTTCTTTTTAATTATCAAATGGCAAAGATTTTTTAAAAAGATAATACACAAATATAACTTGATAAACACCCTCTAATCATTGGGTAGAGCAATTTGGCCATATTTGTCTAGTTTTACCATATTTTAGTAAATTTTTCTTTATATCCTAAAGAACTAGTCAGAAAAGCAAGGACTTACATATCAAGATATTCATCTATTAATTTGTCAAAAATTTGAAATGACCCAATACTCAACACTAGAGAAATCTTATATAAACTATAGTACAGCCATAAAAATATATCATTTTTAAATTATCTATTTTAATTTAATTTTCAAAAATGTTAATAATTATATGAAATTGTAGCTAGTGACATGAGAAATATTCAGAATACAGTGAACTTCTTGAGGTGTGACATACTTTATTTCAAAATGAAACTGGTTTATTTATTTATTTATTTTGTTATTAATTTCAAGTATACAGTACATTGACTAGACATTTATATAGTTTAAAAAACGATCCCCCTGATTGCTCTTTCTCTCCTCTGGCTCTCCACCTCTCTATCATATTAATGCTAACTGCATTCCCTCTGCCGTGCTCTCCATTCCCATGACCATTTGAAAATGGTTTATTTTTTTATTATAAAAATAAAATTAAAATTAAAAAACCAAAACAACGCAGAAAGCCCACAGAAATACATAAAGGTAAGTCAAAACACCATCTCTCTGAGATTAAAAAAAAATTAAACTGATTTTCCTTTAAATTATTCTTTCCTATAGTCAGTCCTCCGGGCATATACACAGGCACACATTCTCATGTATTAACTCACATAATATTGTTTTCATGAGCGACTGTTGACTTTGTTATTCCTTGTTCTGACACTGGGGAACTGAGACCCCAAGAGGTTAACTAACCTGTTTGAAACTATTGGAAAGTCGATGACAGCACTAGGAGCCGAATGCGTAATTTCTACTCCTGGTCATCCACTGGTAGGAAGTGATTAGTCTCAATTTCCTTCCCGCCAATTTCCTTGCATTTCACCCAGGGTGGACTTTTCCATCAGGCACAGCTCCTATAGCTCATGACACATTTAGGGGTCCACAGAAAAGGTTCTAAAAAAAAAAGTTACATCAACGTGGTCATAATATAAAGTCTGGAACACTCCCTTAATGGAGGAAGGGGCCTGCGAAAGTCATAATGTAGGTCTGATCACACCTACCTCCCACCACGCAGTGAGGAGACACACTGGCGGGTCCCCCTTCAGGAAGAACAATATTGGGGTAAGATGGCAGCACGTTTTTCAAAATAACACCCTTCAGTCAAAGCTTCTACCCATCTCTCAACTGCCCCATGTTTAAAGTCAGGCTTATGGAAGTCTGATACAGTACGATTCGCTCTTTTTACCGTACAGCTCCATGAATTTCGACATATACATATAGTTGTAAAACCACCCTCACAATCGAGATATAAAACATCCCCGTCACCTTTGAATGTTTTCTCATGTTCCTTTGTAGTCAACCCCTCTTCGCTAGCCCTTGACGACCGCTGATTTATTCTTGGTCTGTAGCGTTTTATTGTCTACAGAATATCGTATAAATAGAATCATACAATATATACCCTTTTGAGTCTGGCTTCTTTCAACTACATATGTGAGATTCATGTACGTTGTTATATGCATCAATAGTTCGTTTCTTTTTAGTGCTGAGCGGTATTCTGTACGGTGCTGTTTGTTTATCTGTTCACCAAAGGAAAGACGTTGTGTTGTTTCCAGCTTTTGAAAATTACAAATGAAGACATTATAAGCATATAATGTTTGTCTCTCATCGTCATTTTTTCATTTTACTTGTGTGAGTACCGAGGAGTAGGATTGAATAGGGAAATAATAATGGTCCCCCAAAGATGTCCACATCCTAATCTCCAAAAACTGTGAATATATTATGTTATACCACTAAGGGGAATTAAGTTTGCAGATGGAAGTGAACGAATCGGATGGCCTTAAAATTGGGAGATTATCCTGGATTATCGGGTGTGCTCGATGTATTCACTTGAGACCTTTGTCTAGCCGTGGTAAGAGATGTGATGAAAGAAAGAGAGTCAGGGAGAGGAGATGCTGTTGGCTTTGAGGATGGAAAAAGGGGCCATGAGCCAAGCTGGCCTTTGGATACCGGAAAAGTAGAAGAAACAAATTTTCCCCTGGAGCCTCTAGAAGGGAATGCGGCTTGGCCGACACCTTGATTTTAGTTCGGTAAGGCTCACATCGGACCTCAGCCCTACAGAACTGTATACTAATAAATTTATATTGCCTTATATTAGTAAATTTGTGATAATTTATTACTGAAACAACGGACAGTGAATACACTGGGTCATATGATTAAGAATAAGCTTAACTGTATGAGAAACTTCTAATAGTTTTCCAAAGGGGCTGAATCATTTTGTGTACCTTCCATCAGTGTGTGAGAATGCCTATTGCTTCACATCCTCATTAAAACTTAGTATCATCAGTTGTTTTTAAAATCACCCATTATTTTGGAGGGTAGTTTTAATTTGCATTTTCCTAATGACTAATGATGAATGATTATTTGCCATCTATATATCTCTTTTGATGATATGTCTGTTCAAATCTTTTGCCCATTTAAATAAATTGGTTTGTTTTCCTGTTATTGAGCTATGAGAATTATTTATCTACTCTAGATGCAAATCATTTATTAGTTGTGTTTTGAAAATATTTTCTCCCAATCTGTGGCTTGTCTTTCATCTTAATATTCCTTTTAAGGAACAGAAGATTTTAATTTTCGTGAAGTTCTAGTCATCATTTTTTTTCTTTTATGAGTCATCCTTTTAAGTTGTATTTAATAAATCTTTGTCTAATTCAAAGTCGATAATTTTTGCCCGTATTTTTCCTAGAAGTTTTATAGTTCGTCACATTTTTTGAAAAAATTAGAGATCTCAAAGAGACAAGCCTGGTGAAAACATGAAGCCATAAATTCATACAGTAGATGACATTAAAAACATGTAAATTTTCAAACTTTATTTGACCCAATCCTGAGATAAGATTGACCACCTCCCATTGTTACCCAGGCCTGAGCATGACATACAGGCATTTACACACTCACAACCTGTGAGGGCACTTGCTGTTTGTCTGCCTTCCTCACACGGCCCCAGAGTTCCCTGAGGCCAATGACTATGTTCGGTTCATCTTCACATCCTGAGCTTTCAGCCTGGTACTCTGCCCTGTTAACAAGGTAACCAACTCAATTTAAATACATCTGCAAAGTCTCTTTTGCTATGTAGGTAATATATTCTAAGTTTGCGAATATCCTTGGAGGCTATAATTCAGCCTACCATAGTAGCATTAACACACAAACTAACAAACAAACAAACAAACAAAAATCTCCAGTGTATTATTGATGACAAACTTACCTCGTTCCGTCCAAAACTTTCTCGGCTTTTAGCACCGGAAATCTTGCGTCCCAGGAGATCCTTCAGTCCCGGGTAAAACGTGATGGCTGCTCATCCTACTTGATAGACACAATAAATGTTTAATAGAATGAAGAAATGAAAAGCAAATAGATCATGAATTTACTAACTTAGAAGGAATCTTAGGATGTCATTTCTGAGAGCAGTTTTGCTTTCACTAGACAAATGCCAACGGCACCACGGAGCTCCCCACCGGTAATATCTATTCATTCCCTGAGACTGAGGGGAATCACAGACGAGGGAGAAGGGATCTGGGGTTGAGACAAAAAGGATATTCATCACCCTGGTTTCTCTGGTGGCACGAATTTATTATACCCATGTGAAGGAGATAATTTGAAAATATAATTTAAAAATACAAGAACTTAAAACATGCTTGTAGATTGACAAAAGTGAAAAAAGCCCACAGGAGGGATTTAGGCCCGTGGGGCAGTCTAGGGTTTCGTTCCAGGATGATGATGGTAAAACCCTGGGCCGTAGTCTCCTCATCTATTACATGGGGTTAAGACTGTCCATTCTTAACTGACAGAGTTTCTGAGGACAAACAACATCTCACACTGAAAATGCTTTGACAGGGGCAGAGGAGCTTGACTATTTTTTGACTTCAGGTAAAATAATGAATAGCTCCTTGCCTCAGTTTCCCCGCCAATAAACGAGGGTTCATTCACACAACAGATATTTATTGAGCATCTTCTATGTGCCAGCGCTCATGGTATACAGTGAATAAAACAGACAAAATCCCTTTTCTCATAACAGTTATATTCTGGGATAGACCAAAAAAAATGTGCGTTGGAGTGATAAGTGCTAAGAATAAAAACAAAATAAGAAAATAAGAAGAAAGAGAATGGCCGAGGAGGGTGTTATTTCAAAGAGCATGGCCAGGGAGGGTAATGTTTGAATAGAGTTTTAAAATGAAAGCAGGAACCGAGAAGATGCCCGAGGTGGAGGGTTTCAGGCAGAGGGAACAGCGAAGGGGCCGCAAACGCTCTGAGGTGGGGGGTGATTGTTGCCTCGACGGAATAAATGGTAAGGAGGCGTGAGGAGCTAAAGCAGAGTGAGTCGGGAGAAGAGGTACGAGACGAGGCCGCAGGAGGAGCCAGGTGGGGCGAGCATGGTGGCCGTTTAGGCTGTGCAAAGAAGGACTTTGAATTTCAACTTGGCCAGATAGGAGGCCACTGGTGCGCGTGAGCAGGTGAGCGAAATGAGCTGACTTTCTTTTTCAAATGATCACTCCAGTTGCTATGGGAGAGGAACACGGAGGACCAAGGCAGGAGCAAGGAGATCAGCTGGAAATCTCTTGCAAAAATTGTGGGGTGGACTAAGATGGCAGAGGCTATGGCGACGAAAAGTGGGTAGATCTAGGTTATATTTTGGAGATAAATTGAACTTTGTGATTGATTGGATGTCAGATAAAACACAGGATGCCTAATTAAATTTGAATTTCAGATAACTAGCGAATAATGCTTTCGTGAAGTATGTCCCAAATGTTGCTTGGGACATACTTATGCTAAAACACTATACATCGTTTATCTGAAATTCAGGTTGAACTGGGCATCTGTATTTTTATTTGCTAAATGCGATGACCCTAGATATGGGTCTGAGAGAAGAATCAAGGAAAACTTTCACTTTTTTGGCCTCCAAATCCCAAAGAATGGCATTGCCCTTTTCAGAGAGGGAGAAGACTTAGTGGTGGAAAAGTACTGTTCAAGCATCCAAATTTAGTTTATTATTATTAGTAGACATTTGAATTGAAATATTGAGTACGCGGTTGGATAAAGGAATCCGGAGTTTAAGGGAGAGGTCTTGGATGAGGGATAGATATTTAGTAATAGTCAAGATGTCGAAGATATTTGGGGCCACAGACTAGACGAGATCACCTCGGAAGTGAGTATGTTGTAGAAGAGAAGAGGCCAGACGAGGAGAGGGAAACAATAAACCTTAATTCATAAGGCTCTTCATTCATAGGTCTTCAGGGACAAATAAACACATGTAAAATACTTAGAACTTAGCACATAGGACATGCTTAACAAATGCGAGCCTCTATTATTTATGTATTCATCAACCTTTTCCCCTAAAGATTTAAGTTGGACACGAAGCAGTGCGTAATTACAAAGATTCCGTAACTGCACAAGTATCTATTGAGCGCACACTGTTCACTAAACACTGATCCGGGTGCCAGGGAAATGGCAGTGAGGTGAGGACGGGCGGGTCACATAATCGACAAAATGAATAAGCAGAGTCTGTAGTACGCCAGATAGAGATGAGACCCGCCGCTGGAAGAGAAGAGTCGGGGGCAAGGACAAGGTGGGACCACGATCTAGAGCTCACGGGAAGCATCCGAGATGCGACGTCTGAAGGTGGGAGGGGAGAGGAAGTGGAGAAATCGAGGTCCTGGCGGAGGGGGCAGCCGGCGCAGAGGCCCCGAAGTGGGAGCCCGCTTGGCCTGCCCAAGGAGCTGGGCGCCTTGAAGGATGTGAGTGAAGGGGGCAAGGAGCAGGTGACAAGGTAGAGCTGGGGACCTTGTAGATCCTGCGCGGCTTCATGAGTAATTATCATGGCTTGGGCGTTCATTCTCAGGGAGATAGGAGCTGCTGGGGGCTGAACTGATCTCTGTCCCTCCCGCTTTATAAGAAACTTTGTCATATGACAGATTTTTCTGAAACACTAAAAGCAGAATTCTCGTCTTAGTGGAAGTCAGTGAAAGCAAACAATAGAGTACGATTCAGAACGACCCGGCCTTAGGAATTTTAAAATTCACTCATTCTTTCGTTCAACCAGCATTTATTGATCGCAGGAAATAAAAACAGGCCTTATGACACTGACGAAAGTGATGGCAACAAGACTAAATGCTTAGTATTTATTTAACAATTATAACGTCGCGTCCTGGATTAATATCAATTTAAAGAAGTACTGCCTAAGCAGAAATTTCAATGGCCTCATTTTACAGATGAGGAAACCGAGGCCAAAAAAAATGTTAAGCAGCTTCCCCAACGGCAGATGGTAGAGAAAATGGTGCCGGTATCTGCCACAGAAGGGCTGACGAATCACGCGATGCACCCTCTTTTCTTTCTGTACCTCCATTAGCACCAGAAGCAGTGTTGAATAAAATAACACGATTCAACCAAAAAAGTGCAGGCAGGTTCCCATGATACTCTACTAGTGAATAAAAAACTCCGTGGTGAATGGGCCTGTCCCTTCCCTTCTTCCCTTTGCCCGTATCAAAATGCAGAAAGTGGTCCCTGTAGGAATCCAACCCCGTCGTCATCGCCACCCTGACCCATTCCGCTGTCTGGGTCATTGCAACTCAAGGAGTGTCCCATTGAACTGCAGGCATCATGGAGAAGCTACCCAGGCTGGGACCTGGGATTTAATTCACTGACCTCATTTTTTTATATCTTTAAAATACAAGATCCAAAGAGATGGTCTCTGAAGTCTCTTCCAGCTTAGAAATGTTAACATTCTAATTGGACAGTTGCTTGGGATTTAGTGGCAAAGGAGACACCCGGGGGGGAAATCAGCTACCTCTATTCTCGCTTTATTTTCTATGCAGGTGAAGCTGATACCTGAAATGTAAACAACCTGGGTCTTCTGACCCTTAAAACATCTCTCTCTCTCTTTCTATTTAACTTCTTTCCTTTTGAATCTCTTTTGTGTTCTCCGATTCACAGTCAACTTTGGGTTTCTATAAACTTTTAAAAGCCTTGAGCCAACCTTTCTGGTAAATCGTTGGGGCGAGGGCGTGGGAAGAAAGGAGAGAAGAGAACGGCTCTTGTCTTCCCCCGTGGAGCAGCATCCGTCCTCGATTCGAACAAAGCAGATGAAAGGAGAAAGCTGTTCTCATTGCTCGGAAGGAAACAGAGACGGCAAAGCACAGAAGCCTCTCCTTGGCCAGCATCACGATTGTGTTTCCTTCTCTTCACTGTCCTCCCAGGGGCTAGACACCTGACGTTCTCCCCAAGGTTCTCATGACATTGACAGTTCAGCGGGAAACCCAAGTCCCGCTCCTGGGGGATTTTCCTTCCCACGGACTGTCCGCCCTGCAGCCCTGGAGGGTGTGTCAGCAGGCAGAGAGAATAAGGGAAGGCCATAGTGCCCGGTGCCAGGTGACACGTCTGCTCTGGGCAGCCCCCGGTGGCCAGACTTGGCCAGCTAGTCTGTGAAACCAGAGACTGGCCCAGCGCACACAGAGACTCTCGGGCCACGCTGCCTCATTACTATGCAACCAGGGCACTGGGGCCCTGCCGGGGGAGCTGCTGCTCCAAACGCCTTTGCTCAGGGAGGCTGGGAAGAGGGATGCCGTGGGCTCTGGGCTCTCCCCTTGCTTCTTGTTTTCCTTTTGTCTTCTTCCTTAACGATCTCTCTCTTGCTCCCCTCTTCTGCCTCCTCATTTCCTCTTCCGTTTCCTTTTTATCCCTCTCTTTTTCTCTATTCTTCCACCCCACCCACTCTCTCACTCTTTCCCCCATCCATTCCCCCATGTCTCCCACCTGTCTCTCATCTGCATCTCTTTCTCTCTCTGCCGCTTCTGCTGCATGTGGAGGGTTTACCCAAGAAGGGCTGACGGGCTTCCCAACCAGCTGCCAGGGCACCAGGTGTCCAGGTAAAGGCACCTGTCTCAAGGAATGCTCAACATAAACACGCGGGGATGGGAGGAGATGCGAGACATTTGCTTTACGCTCACGCCTGCAGAGATTGTTTCCGGACTTCATGCATAAGCTGGACTATTGTCTTTAAAGCTACAGCACTGGACCCCTGTGCTCTGTTGTTTGGACACAAGCACAATGAGAAAGACTTCTCTTCCCGCCATAGTGGGACAGAGGACAGCCGTAAATGGGCACTGCGGAGCTGGCTGTGATGCTGGGTGCGCGAAAAGACCATTGCTACCGCCTCCCAGGGCGGGGCCGGTGGGCATTACCTTGTCGGCAGCCACACGGAATGCTGTTCCTCTATGCAGTCCCAGGAAGACAGGCCCCCGAGTCGAAGGCCCTGGAGGGAGAGACTGTGATGGCAACGAGAAAGTGTGCCCTGTCCATTCTCACCCTTTCTTATACTCAGGCCGGTCCCCTGGAGCAAAGAATCTCATGTTAATTCAACGACTGCTGTGACTTGGGGCTCCACCAACACATCCAGGTGACGGTCTCTGAGGTGGTCTTCAGATTCATTTGTGTGGATGTCCCTGGAAGACGTCTCCTGTTTCAATTTAATAAATTTCAATGAGATTTCATCAAAACCGGCTAATCTTTTTTTGTTTTTGTTTTTTTGGGGGTTGGTTATTTTGCAGTAAATATTGACATTTAAGTAAATATAGTAGTCTCGAAAAACATGATGGTGGAGATAAATGCATTCTTTTCACTGTGGATGAGAAAACGAACTTAACGCAATTCTGGGAACAGAAATGGAAACAGTCTTCCCACTTGGAAACTGAAGAATTAGGGGAGGCACAGTCCGTTATAAACACAAGCAGATCTTACAAATTCCATTGGTTCCAATTATAGAAACAGAAAGTCATGCATCCAAAACGTATTACTTGTTCAACTTTAAATGTATGAGATCTTCCTCTTCTAAATGAAAAATCTACCAAATCTAAAAATCTAAAGTCAAAAAAAAAAAATCAAAACCCAAAAAACAACAACAAAAACAAACTAAAAAGTCTGCTCAAAACTGGAAGAGTCAGTATTACTCCTATAAGCTCCGGTGTTCACATCTTACAAGCCGGATCTCTGCGGCTTCGGAGGAGTGTTCCTGTGGTGTGTTATGGAAAGGGTGTTGGCTTTGGTTTCAGACCAGTGGGGGGCAGGATTCCATCCCCAGATGGCCCTTAATCCCTTGGCACCTCACTCAGAGAGATGGTAACAGCTATAATGCAAGGTTGTCGTAAAGATTAAACAAAACAAGCACAGCGCTTGCTCAGTGAGATGCCATTTGTCATTGTCTTGGGCAATATGTTTACTTTCCCTTCCCCTTTTTGCCCTTGACACTGGGAGGAAACCTGGGCTGCAGACCCTACACCACTAAACCACTAGATGGCGCTAATCTAGAGACTCCTTCCTCTACCATCTAACAGCAACTGGAAGTGTATCGCCATCCTGTACCCTTGGTGTTTACCTAAGTGTTGGTGGTCTAATCTGTGAATTCTTCTCCTACTGGCTTAAACCCAGTTACCGAAAGTGAATTATTTGGACTGACATTACTTTATTAGCAAAGCAGATACTCCACCTAGACCCGCAGGATAAACAGGGTGGAGTCTAACCCACGGAAGGAGAGGGGTCGAAAGAAGAGGAAGGAGAGACAAGGAGAGTGGAAGAGAAGCAAAATAAGAAAGGTCAACGAGGAGAAAAAGTGAGAGAATAAAGGCAGAGGACAGAAGAAGGGAGGCTGGGAGAAAAAGAAAGGAATTAAGTTAACATTTGACTTAAACGGGGGAGAACTTTATTTTCGTTTCACTTGCCGTGAAGCCAAGAGAGATACTTCCTTTCCTTTATAAACCAAGAGGCTTTGAGAGCTGTGCCCACAGAACAGTACGATGTATCTGGCTGCCCAGCCTATGAATACTGGAGACATAGAACCTGGACGACGGCTGTACCACACCCCGGTGACCTTTCAACTGTCAAAGATATCCCCTCCTCCCTGAGTTGCAGAGGTGGGATAAGTGAGAACATCGCCTAACGCTATGGAAAGGTCTGGAGTGTGAGGAAAGGTAGCCACACTGTTGTTTATCACTCTGATAATTCTGAAGGAGAAGCTATTCATGGACCTTGAGAACTTTTTAGGCTTGAGATTAATTCTTCAAGACAATGAGCCGCTAGTCACTAGGAGAAGGCAGGCCAAGGGTAAGTGATTGCTTGTTAGGATGCCGCGAGTGAGGATGAGGGTCCTACACCGAGCAAGACAGGACCCTTAGAGTCCTGCCTGATGTTACCTTATTTCTCAAAAACATGGAAAACAGGACTAGCGATGGCAAGCTGCCTGGCCTTTACCTGCACCCCAACCACTTTGCAATTGGGGCTGCAGGTGGGTATGGGGAAAGAGGCAGCAACTATTTAAGGACTGATATAAACATTCCTGCTCTGGCACTGATATTTGCAGATTTCGCCTCCTCTGTGCTGGGAGAGGAGAGGAGGGATTGTGCATTTACTATATGGTCCACAGAGGAGAAAAACTAAAAAGGAGCCAACCTATGAACTTGCCACTTTGAGAATGTGATGCTGTTGGAATCAACTAACTAAATATTTGCAATTAGCTCAGTCTAAGAACATGAAGTACCATAGTCTCCTGAGATTGGGGGGTAAATCTCCAAATGCCTCACTGTACCAGTGCATGAAAAATCAAAATGCTGTTTTCCTTTACCATCATCCTCACCATTATGCTGATGTTATTGTTATATTGCAGGTTCACTGTTGTGAAAGCCTGCTTAGTTGTCAATAAGGCATTTTCTAGAATGTTTGTTAAGGAACTTGATGGCAAACAGTCTGGGTTTTGAATCGTGGCCCAGTGGCTTTGGGTAACTGACTTAATCTCTCCAAGCCTCAGTTCCTTCATCTGTAGGCGGAGCCAAGTTATTTTTACGCCTCATAGAGCACCTGTAAGAAGTAGATGAGATAATACAAAATAATTAGTTCAGTGCCTGACACAGACTTATTAGCGTTACAATTATTATAATGTAGAAAACCTCTTTTGCATTTCCGCGATATTTCCAAAGGAGACGTATACCAGGCCCTGAAGATGTGAATTAATTTGTGTGCTTTCTTGTAGAGGTCAATTTACTATTGCTTTTGAAGGGCAATTTGCAAAACTGACTCAAGAACTACAAAAGCGCTGAGTTAATTGGAAGCAAAAGCACACACAAGAAGAGAAGAAACAACTGCTACCTCAGGGCAAGAGTCACCAGCCAAGTCCAAGGCATGCAAATGTGTTTTATAACCACCGTTTGCTAAGTAGTCTTGCTCTGTACGAACATACATGTATAGCAGGCGCTCGGCTTTCACTATATCGGGATCAATTGGAACTAATAAAGAAAATCTACTCAGATTACTAGTCTAATAATTTTTTGAGAAAGATGAAAAAATTTTAAGTCTATTTTTCGCTCGTTCCAACAATAAAATCAATCTATTTCAGCATATTTCGAATAATGCTTTGTGAGTTGACTTGGAAACTAAATTCACGTGTGTTTTTTTTTTCATCTTCTAGTCCAACTGAAGAAAACTCTGGAAAATACTTGCTGGTGGCCAAGCTCCCAATGGTTATCTGTCATTCAAACTTATTAGTAAAGATATTCTCCATGCTGTCTAGACAAGCAGGACCCATTTTATTTTTAGTGTGCAGAAATTCTTTCAGTCTCAAAATGTTTCCCAACTCCCACGTGTGTGGTTTTTGGTTTTCCAACAGCTCTGTTTCCTTTCACAGGACCATTTCTTCTCCTCCTTTGGCCCTTGTCTGGGACGGGGCAAGGGCAGGACACACGAAACCGAGCAAAGGCAATCAACCAATCACAAGTTCCGTTCCTCTGGTCCCAGCAATCGACTCAGAGATGATCACCTATTTATAGCAGGAGACAGAACTCATGAGATCTTTGCTGGGAATTCTGGGAAAGATTCCTGGTGCCTCCTGCTGGCCTGGGTGTTGAGAGATGAGAACCTGGATGTCTGCGTCCACTCTCTGAGCCTGAGAAAGGAGCCACTCTGTACAAGCTGAGCCAACATACAAGGAAAGACTGGTGACATCCTTGAAGCCATCTCTTCCCCCGGATTTTCATTTAAGTGACAATAACTTTTTTATGTCTTAATCCAGTTGCAGTTGGAGCCACTTGCCAAGGAAGCAATGCTTACCACACAGAATGGGTGTGTCGATTAATGAGATGATCCTGGAGGAGGCACTTAGCACAGTGCCTGGCCTAGGGATGCTGGATGCGTTTTGTCATCTCTGTCAGCAGTGGCAACTGCAAGAGTCACTAGCAAGGTGTCCTAGGATGCTCGAGAGAGCTTCATAAAGGGTCTGAAGGTTTGGGAAGGGCAGAGAAAATGAAGAAGAGGGAGAGGAAGGGATGAGAATTTCAGGTAGCGAGAGTAAAAGGAGGAATGTATAATGTACATTTGGGGCACGTTGAGACCAATCGACAGAGTGAGGACTCGTGGAGAGGAAAACGGATCAGCCAGCTGGACTGAGGCTGGGATGACTGCAGGTCTTGGGTGATGGCTGAAGAGCTGGGACTTTGCCCTGTATGGTATAGGGAAACATTGAGTCAGCATTAGTCTGACAAATCCCTTCCTGTGGTCAGTGATGTGGCATGGAGGCCATCTCCAGGGCCAGCCCAGGCCTGCGCCAGAGCAGGGTAGAGTGGGGCCGGGAGGGTAGCAGAGGGTGCAAGGGCCGTGTTCTCAGCCCTGTGCACTGGGCAGCTCTGTGCACGAGCTCTTCCTGGCTGGCAATGAGGTGTCAGCCTCAAAGCACCAGATGCCATTAGCCTTTGTCCCTGAGCAAGGCTAATGGAGATTTCATGGCATTTGCTTTGTTTGGCTTCCTCCGTGTTTATCAGTTTTCTGTTTCTGCTCTCTCGCCGCGCCCTCTGACTCACCCTGTGTGCTATAGGCGTGTGTTCCTTTTCAGAGCTTATATAAGACTTTTTTTTTTCTTCTACACATATCTCGTTTTAAAGAGTGCGTTCAACTTACATCACTTTACGTCGACTTTTTGAGAGACTGGAAAATCATCCTGGTAGAATCCTTGCTCACTAAAGCAAAGAGGAATTTAACAATTTGTTGTTAATTTGACACACAGATTTTATGAAAACGTCAGAGGAAAACAAAGTGAAGAGTTGCTTTTCCTAACCGTTGCTTTTCCTGACTGTTAACCTGGTATTGTGAGAGGCCTGAATTCCAGTCTGAGCTCTTGCATTAACAATCTCGTGGCCTTAAACAAGCTCCTTAATATTTCTGTCCCAGAAGGGCAGGATTTCATCTTTTCTTATGGCTGAGTATCTGCTGTTTGGGACAACACGGATGGACCTTGAAATAATCATGCTAAGTGAAATAAGTCAGACAGAAAAAGTTGAGAACCATATGATTTCACTCGGTTGTGGAATACAAACCTGAAAGCAGCAGACAAGACCATCAAAAACCCAGAGACACAGACCACGGTTTAGTGGTTACTAGAGGGAAAGGGGATGGGAGAGGAAATGTAAAGATAAAGGGGGTCAAAGATGTGGTGACGGAAGGAGATCGGCTTTGGGTGGTGAAGACAATGTAATATACAGATGACATATTATTGGATTGTACGCTTGAAACCTATATAATTTTATTAACCAATGTCACCCTGAGAAATTTAATAACAGAAAAGGAAAAGAAAAGCCTCTATCCTCCTCACCTCCTATATATATATAGATATATCTATTTTGTCCCTGAGTTTTCTCATCCATAAAATGAAATGGCTATATCTGAAGTGCTTTAAATACGCTCCCAGCTATATAAGTCTAAACATGTCTCGAGACCAAGGGTTGGGGGCCATTCTCTAAGGAAAAAGTGAAAGTAAGGACTTTGCTCTGTGCGCCACGGAGCAGTACTTACCCCAACCCCATGGCCGCCTCGTTAGTTCCGTTGGTCTGTTGCAAAGCAGTCTAACTAGAACCGATTTTACTCTTAAGAAGTACTATATTTTATTCAACTCTTAATGGACCCGGAGCTAAAATGAGGAAACCATTACAGATTTTTTCCCCATAAGTAAATACGAGGAACGTTTAAGGAGCCTCGTTATTACCCCAGAGGGAGGCCATAACGCTTCATGGGTAGAACAGCTCAAATTCTCACTCTGCTTCTTACAGGCTGAGTGACCTTGAAAGACACTTAACTAATTTGATCGTTTTTAATGTTTAACTGGAGATAATACTACAGATCCAAAGGATTTATCTTGAGGGTTACACGATATAATGTACATAACGTGTTTCACACGGACCTGGCACTTAGCTGGGGCTCAGCAAACGGCCGCTATGAGAAGTAGCGGTGCGAACTCATTTCACAGGCTCATTGTCTGCAGCCTAAGTTCCTTCATCGCGGAATTGGATCTGACCATTTACAGCTCTCATAAACTCCACCCGCATTAACTAATCACAAAGGTACTTTGTGCCACCACGGTGCCGCCGACCCTCCATGTTTACCTGAACCTCGGGTGTTCCTCGACACCTACGTTTGCACACACACAGGTGGTCGTGGCAGCTCCTTTTGTCCTCACGTGTGTTTCCTTCACAATCCCTCTGAATACTTTGTATCACAGGACATTCCATCCATTTAAAACCTTCTCTCTCACCGAATGACAAGTAGCAGACGACGGCGTCCCAGGGGGATGAGCGCCGGGCAGTCGCTTGGTTTGTCCCGTAGCTGTGCTCGTTCCTCCCACGCGCCCGCCTGGCAGCTCACAGTCGAACGTGTGCCTGAGTGAAACGACCGCTTTCCATGCGTCACATGCCATCGGGATAATTGAAGAAAAGCTGAAACTGCTAATTGCTAATCTGCGCGCTCCAGATTCCTGGCTGCCCACCTCCTGGAGCCGCGGGAGAGTGTAGGATGGAGAGGTCTAGGGCGGAGATGAGAAAATCAGGTAGCAGTCCTCTCTCAAAACGAAGAGAAAGAGCTGGTAATTCAAAACGCCTGGGAGTCCCTGATGCGATCTTGTTCCATCGCCCATCAAAATTTAGAAAACAACCCCAAACTAGGCCTGCTGCCCTCGATATTGCCAAAATGGCCAAATGACATGCTAGCTACAAAGCCTTTGGAGCTGTGTTATCTGAAAGAGCAAACCAACCTGCCAAAAATGAAGCAGGAAATTACTTCAAGTCGGACCCCTATTCTTTGCCCTCTGACTCAGAACACCAGCCTAAACCAACAAGAGACTCAGGCAGACACTTCTCTGTTGCACTGGAATTACTATATGAGGTGAAGAGCAAGAGTCAGGACAAAACCAGCTAGCCAGAGGTCCAGCAGAGCTACCCAAGATAAAATTATATGAAATGTGGAAAAATCGGGCAGGAACTTTGAGCATCAGCCAGCCATAGTGGCACTGAGCAGGACCAGAGTTAATCTCTACACCTGACCATTGGTAAAGACTTGACCTGACTAGATCTCTTGAAGTTCAAAGATAAATGAATACAAAAAATGGGACCTGTGAAAACACATTGCAGCATAAAAAATGAATCTTTAAATCCGATTGGCTTTGAAGATAATGCCTGTCAAGAAACAGGAGACTATTCCAGAAAACTACTTGACAGGGTCTCTATGAAAGAGGTGTAGAAAGGCTACACGAATGTATCGAGATGAGAAGAAAGCAATGGGCACGGAGTAGATAAAAGGCTCGATTTGATTAGGATAAGAAAGAATTATACTTAAAATTAAAAAAAAAAATTGAGATTCTCTTTATCGCAGCAACGAGCAACGTTTAAAAAGATGGAAACTCAAACGAGTGGTGCAAAGAGTAAGCTCGACTGCTCTCCGAGAACGAAGAGAAAAGTGATATGTAAGCCGTGAGGCAAAGATGACGACCGTGAAGGTTAGTGTGAAGAGACCTCATTCAGGAAAGAGAACAGTGAGAACAGAAACAGTAATTCAGCGTATTCGAAAAACAATCTTACGATGCGAAAAATTCTTTATACGTGCAGGTAAGAAGAGCTTATTTTGAAAGGAAATCCAAATTCATCGTGGCAGAGTGTTTTGAACTACAAGCACTGCGATGGTTAACTTTGTGTGTCCATTTAGCTACGTCGCAATGCCCGGCTATTTTGTCAAACTTCACAGATGTTTCGTTAAGGATTTTTTTAAAGATGGAATTGACATTTAAATCAGGAGACTTTGAGTAAAGCAGATTACCCTCCATAATGTGGGCAGGCCTCATTCAATCAGGTGAAAGTCCTTCAGAAAAGGCTCCTCTCCCCATCTCCTCCACCAGTGGGCTATCATAACACCCTTTACTCGCCTTCAAACTTCTATCAAAAAAATTGTTTTTTAATTACACATCCATTTGACACCTTGTGATATTGCAATTTATAATAAGAGATATATATTTGGTCTTCATCCTGGTTCGGGGCATGGAGCTCCTAAAACTTTGTAATTTCCTGAATAAATAACAGTGTCTTCTGTTATGTTAATGAGGGGACAAGGGGAAGCCCCTCATAACTTAAGGATTGCGGCTTGTTCCCAGGGGAACCAACCACATGATTAGAGAGGTGGAATTTCCAGTCTCTGTTCCCACTCGTAAACCTCCAGGGAAAGGAGAGCGACTGGAAATTGAGTTCAATCACCGATGACCAATGATTTAATCAATCGGGCCCACGTAATGAGGCCTGTATAAAATCCTGAAAGGGTGGGGTTTGAAGGGCTTCAGAGTTGGTGAACACGTGGAGATTCAGAGAGAGTGGTGTGCTCACAGAGAGAATGAACTCTCTGGGCCCTTTCCACAGACCTCGCCCTATGCCTCTCTTCCAGAGTTATATCCTTTTATAGTATCCTTTTATCAGTAATCTGGTAAGTCAAAGTTGTCTCTGAGTTCTATGAGCTGGTCTAGCAAATTAATCAAACCCAAGGTGGTGGGGGAACAGTCATTAGATCCTCTGATGTATAGCTAGTTGATCGGAAGCACAGTTGATCGGAAGCACTTTGGGCTTGTGACTGGCATCTGAAGGAAGATGGGACAGTCCTTCACTTCTGGGATCTGATACTACTTCCAGGGAGAGAGTGTCAGAATGGAATTGAATTGTAGGACTCAGCTGGCGTCAGAAAATGGCTTGGCGGTATGGAAAAAAACACATACGTTAGACACCAATATAGAGACCAAGCCCGGATGCTCTCTGTGGTAATGTTAGCTGTAGGCAGAGTAGCAGGCACATGGGAAGCACTTGGTGAGTATTGGTTGGATGCAGGAATAAATGAATGAGTGAATTATGGAAGTGAAAAGTGGTCAATATCCTGGAAAACAACGTGGCTCAATGTATCAGGAGCCTGAGAGGAGAACATGCCTTTGGCAGTAAGATAGGCCTCCCAGGAGTCTATTATGAGGAAATAATCAGAAATGGGTACAAAGATTTGTAGAAAATTGCTTACTGAAATGTTTTTAAAGATCGTTGTTACTCTCTTTATGCTTTCAAGAGTAATCATGCTCACCATAAAGCATTTAAATGGCACATCAACATATAACGTACAAAGTAAAAGTGTCTTATAGTCCTATATTCCTGACAGCGGTGTTATTGGTCAGTGTAATTTTCCCCAGTTTTCTTTGCATGTATTAACATTATTTCTAATATAATACTTTTTTCCCTCTTTTTACAAAAATAGGGTTATAGGAATGTACCTCATTTAATCCACCCAAATGATAATTTCACGTAATATTATTTTTCTCTCAAACATTTTCCAAAACGTACATGAATCTATTATAGTATACCACTACTTTCTCTATATCCTGTATTGTTCTATACTCTGAGCCCAACAAGAGCCAGCAGAGCAGATTCAATTGTACACTCTTGGCTGGTGAGGGTTTATCTCCATGCTCTTAGCCAATAAGAGCACCTGTCGTAATGGTTACATAATATATATTATTTAGGCTTCTGTGGCTTCTCTTGCTGCTACTTATTTTGATTTCTGGAAGAAAATTTAACCTACTATTGACTCGTAAAGGGTTTATTGGTGCTTAATACTTACAGTAAGTGCTTATACACCTGCCTGTGTTTAATGGTGCAGCATCTGGGCCAAAGAAGGGAAAGAAGAGAATCATGCTACAACTTCCAATGAAGATGTTATGAACTTTCAAGGTACTTTAATGGAAGGCATCCGGGAGACAGAGGATAAAGATTAACGGGCAGCTAGTGACTGAGAAACTCCTTGACATCATGAAGGGCATCATAAATACCACCTTTCCCATAAGCGTGGGCCTACAACGAGAGACCATTGTAGGCATGCTATTATTTCAAGGAATTTCAGGAGCAGGGAGAAGCAATTGCCAATGCAGAATGTACTAAATGCAGATCCCTAAGGGCGGGGCTGTAATTACCTGACTCAGCTGACTCAGCCAGAGCTCCCGTTTCAGGAACTAATTAGTCCCTCACACTAAGCCAGTGTGTGTGTAGAGTACAAAGTATTTCATATAATCCTTTTAATTTTTAACTTTATAATACGTCAATATATTCTGGACATCTCTCCATGTCAGCATGTATATAATCTATCTCATTCTTTCTAAAGACTCCATAATATCCCTTTATATTAATTTACTATAATTTATCTAATTAATCCCTTCTCAATAAACATGTAGATTGTTTCCAATTTCCTATATTATGAACAATACTGCAATTGCCATAAAGCTCTTAGAAGTTAGTATATTAATTTACATTTCTATACAATTTATGAGAATGTGTATTTCTCAATGTTCTCATCAACATCAGGGATTATCAAGTGTTTTAAAATATTTTGCAATTTATAAGTGAAAATAATCTGATTATTGTTTAATTTGAAGTTCTTTAATATTAATAAATTTGAATATCTTTTTATGTTTGTAGGACATTTGCCCTTCAGATTTGATGAATTCCTTGTTCATGTCATTTGCCCATTTTGATTTTCGGATGTATTTATGACACTAAAAACTTGGAAAGAAATAAGTTGTTTCATGAGTTTGATAAGTTTCATACATTAAAATATTATGTAGTCATTACATATTGTATTTTCAAAGGATATATTTTTAATGATGGAAAGCAAAACAGAATAAAAATTGTATATCATGTATCATACTGGTTTTGTTTTTAAAAACACATGGGGTAATCCAATTTTCTGCACGTTTTCCATCCATCCAAATCCAAATAAAGCGACTCGGCCCTCCTCGCAGAAGCGCTTCCCGCGAATTTCCGGTTGTCGCTCGCCCCGCCTTGTTTTGCTCAGCTGCTCCTGATTTCTCTCCTTGGTTACCTTGTTACCTCCAGCAATCTTGCCAACAGTCTGCAAACCGCAGACTTCTCACTCCGGCTCCTTCCTAATTTCCCAGGGATCACCAAGCAAGGCTGTTGGCATAGCCGACTTGATTGAAGATCGGAGGTTTGCATGCGGCTTTGTAGAGCAGAAGGAAAACCCGGCAGCAGACCAGAGGCCATCAGCCTGTCACCATGACTAACACGGTGTCTCTCCTGTCCCTGGCTGGCATCTGCTCCCTGTACATCAGGGCATCTTCTCCTTCCTCACTCTTCACAGAGTCCCCACGCCTTGGTCCCCAGCACGATGTTAAAATTACCCAGGAGCCCTCAGCACAGCAAATGTGGATCTCTGTACAAAGAAGGTAGTCTTTTCACAGAGAAATTTCAGCCTTGCTCTGTGAAAAACACTCTCGCCCAAATGATGCATAAGCAGAAAGCCCATTAAAAAAAATATCTCTTCCTTAGAATTCTGCAGTTACCGCCTTAAGGTAGGGCGTTTAAACAGCAAAGAGTTCTCAAACAGCAGTTTTTTTTTTTACTGCCTCCTGCTCTATGGTTCACTGACCGCTCTCATTAAGCCCTCTGTTGAAGTCACTGTCACACAGTCCTTATAAAGGCACAAGGCTTCTATTGTGAATGTGGACATTCAGATAATTGCGATTCCAGCAATTTGGGGGGAGCACTTTTTTGTCATTCTGCCTTAGGTGACTGTACTTTTCGATTGAGGTTTTTGTTTTTTTAAAAGTATTATATTTTAACTATATTTAATTATATAAAATTTAATGTAGAAAATGATATATAAGATTTAATTATATATTTAATGTAATTCTACTTAATTATATATTACTGCTAGTTTAGTTTATTATAGGTAGTTTGGTTAACTTAATAGTGAGTAGTGGTGAATACTTTAATCAACAATATTTGAAGTCTATCACATTTCAATAACTTGATTTTTGAGATACGTGTGTGTTTCATGTAAGAAGCATTTAATTCTCTATTATGAAAGCAGATGGATATATACACGATTATTCCATCTCCCATTTGTTTCTACAAAATACTCCATTGTTTTCATGGATTTCCCCTCTGCAAAGGTGTGGGAGCAGGTGCCCTAGGTGAGCAGGGGAAATTTTACAAAGTCTGACAAGTTTGAGAGAAGACGATGTAAGGAGAAGTGATATTAAAACTATCTGGTAAGTGGTAAAACATAGGCACCGGACTGCTGGAATGACTCTGGCTGTTAGGGGGGAACCAGACCCTAGAGTTGCTCTCACAGGATAGGCATTAACTTTTTACTTATTAGATCCTGGAGAGATCCGGAGTTCCTGGGAGATGGAGCACATGGCAGGTCCACAGTGTCTCAACCAGTTTATAAATATCTCATTATTTTAATAGCCAGTGGGATCTTAATAGTGGTACCTGGTGTCAGCCATGAATGCAGAGATACAGAATTATACAATCCCTAAGTTGGAAGATACAGGAAAGTCTCTAAAGAAATCACCTAAATGATGCCTCGAGGGAATGACCCAAGGCAAAGACCACAGTGCCGCCTGCAGTGACTGCCATACCATAGACGCTGTGCAACAGACGACTGAGTCGATGGGGAAATGAGCCAACGCTCGCTGCTGCAGACCTGACGAGTTGTCCCCGGGCCTCTCCTGATCATCATCTCCAGTGACAGGAAACTCCTTCTCATGCGAGGCTGCTGGAGAGTTTGTTTGTGGACGCCTCTCATTCTGTGTAGGGCAGTGTGACCTCAAGTAATTTTACTCTTATTTTCTGAGATGTGCAGCGAATGTCTAGATCTCTATATATTATACATACATTAGATATGTAATACATATCAACGTATGTCTTGATATATGTTTCTCTTCTGGTTTCTGCATTCCTTTTTCAGGCAACCTTCTTTTCCTGTCATAACTCCTTAGTCTCAAATTTTCTATTCTTTATGCTTAAGCAATAGCAGATGAGAATCGCTAGCTGGGAGGTGGTGACATGGATGCAAGAGACATGGTAAAACCAAGAAGAGTGAAGAGCAGAGAGAGAGGCGTAGAAGCAGCCTCGTGAGCACTGCGCACTCCTTTTGACCTTGAGTTAAGATCGCTCTCTTTTGCGGAATCATTTATATGGACCTTGAACTCTAGAGCCCTGCAGAGGGTGGGGTGACAATTAATGCTCTTGGACTCGCCGATGTCTTGGACACCCAGAGAGACCAGTGCAGCCACAGGCTCAAGCTTATCGCGACAAGGTTCTTCTATAGGGACACATAACATCCATGCTGTACTTTCAAATCTTTGGACCCAAATCTAGTGTGATAGAGGGAGATGTTTATTTTGTTAGATTGCCTTTGCATCCTCTTTGGGCTGAATTTGCTATGTTCTCCATGTTTAGTATGAGTATGATTGTTATTGCTTTTATTAATGAGGAGAGCAAAATGCAAGTACTTAACATGCATCGTTTCTACTTCTCATAACGCCACCATGATGTGGACATTATTATTCTCATTTTACAAATGAAGATCACACAGGAAATAAATAGAGCCAGGTAATATTTAGGCCTCAAGTCTATACAGCCCTTCCTCTTTTCATGGATTCATGTCAAGTAACACAAAAAGCCCTGGTGGCCTCCGACCAGGACAAGGCTATAGGCTTGTACTCTTCCCAACTCCAGAAAGATAAAGTTTTCAAATTTCAGATTTCCTTTACTTTCCAAAATAGGAATCTCAGCATTTTCTCATTTAAAGACTATCAGAGAGAAAGAGGGTGGGTTTCGAGAGGCTGAAGACAAGGTGCCATTCTAAGACTCTGCGGAAGTAAGAAGAATGGAAACTTTGTAGCTGTCTAAACACCCCCAAATGCAGGGCTGCCCTGGTAGTCAAACTGCTGTGTAGGAATAACATGCTCTTGTTACATATTAGAAATGACACTGTGGCTGCAAATAGTCACAACTGCCAACCACACTAGTGCAATCTTATTTGGCCATCAGAGAAGTGTCCACGTGAATACACATACACATCCACGTATGCATACGATACCCGTGTTCAGTTGATCCTTATCTTTCACAGAATTCGTATTTCTGAATTCACAGACTCCATACCATGAACTCTATTAAAATTTATTTGTAAGCCCCCAAATCCATACTCACGGTACTTTGTGGTCATTCACACATACACAAAGAGCAGTGAGAAACTTGGGTCACCCCATGCTCATTTTCTCAGCTGAGTTCCAACAAAGTGGCGCTCTGCTTTCTTGTTTCAGCTCTGATACCCTAAACACGTGCCCTTTTCGTGGTCTGTTTAGTGCCATATTATTCACATTTTGGTGCTTTCCGTTGGGAATTTTGCTGTTTAAAATGGCCCCCGCGTATCTGAAGTGTGGTCCAGCGTTGCTGAGCACAGGAGGGCTGCGATGTGTCCTGCGGAGAAAAATACATGCATTAGATGAGCTTTGTTCAGGCACAAGTGATGTTGGCCGTGAGGCGGATGGGAATGAAACAACAGTGCAGAGTAAACATCGTCTTTAAACAGAAACACACGTAAAACAAGATTAGGTATTGATCGGTTGGTGAAAACGTCGTAACAAGGGGCACAAAGGAACCTAACTCTATATTTCTCCTAGGAGCAATGGTTCAATATTTGCTAATTCAGTGTTTGCGGCAACTCTGCAGAACATAACTACCATGAATACCAAGAATCGATTGCATGTTTGCATGCACAGTATGTATGTGTATGTAATGTGTGTGTGCCTTTGTGTGGGGCCTCATCCTAATTCAGCGAAGCCCTGAAAACTTAATTCTACATTGTTCAGTGATACTTGGAGAAAACATTCAATAAACTTCATTTTTCTAAATTAGGGCTTACAGCTTCTATAATTGATGTTTTGTTTTGCTAGCAATATTTTTGATCAGCAATGATTTGATTGCACCAGCGTGATAATGTGGCTTCTGCTTAGAAGCATGGGTGTGTGTGGGCTCGAGTAGTTTGTGAATGTTATTGCGAAACCATTTACTTGAAATATGAGTACATTCCAAGCAACATTTTTACTCCAGAAATCTGCCCAAGAGTTTGTTATCTAGTTGATGGATGGGCTTTTGGACATAATATTCTGTCCAAATCTCTTTGCCATGTCAACATAACCGGTACCCTTGAAAAACAACTCAAACTGAGTCAGATCTTGCAAAAGCCAACCTCGAATCCTCCCAAATCCACTCCTCTCCCTGCTGCCATGTGAGATGGAGCAAGACGTTTGTCCGTCTCATTTATCTGCCTCAGCCATTATCTTCCAGGAGTTTCCAGCATCTTCCTATTCTTCGTGTTTGACCAGATCCTATATCAACGCATCTTAAGTTTGGGAAAGAAATTAACTAAAAATGATGGTGAAAAAATAAGATATAGTTGTCATTTCTTATTTGGTCATCTCCATAATTAAATTATAAAATGTGGCCTGCATGGTAGAAAGAGCCAGCCCTAGACTGAGAGTCAGGGTATTATTTCCATCGATGATGTTAATTGTCTGTACCAACCAGGCAAGTGACCCCACTAGGCCTGAATTTCCTTATCTGCTAAGGTTGAAGTTGGACAAAATATTCTTTAAGATTCCTTTTAGGTGAAATATTCCTGGACTCTATGCTTCCGGCTGGACTACTCAAGATAATCTTGAGGTTTTTTCAGATGATCTTGACATTAGAGGGACTTCTAATGTGCTTTATGTAGACCCTGAAAAATGCATGAGACATCATACTGTAAGTAACACATCATACTGGGTCTGGCAGTAGTCCTATTCAGTCCAGGTTGGTAGAAGAATATGTTCATTTTTCTCCACATCATCCTCAGAGATTGCGGGTGTGATTAATTTGTTAATCATGCACTTAACACATATTACTGAACCCCTATTCTGTTGTAGACACAGAGAAAATAAGACGTGGTCCCCAACCTTAAGCCAAACAAAGATCGTGGGTGCCCAAAGTCTTATAAAAACATGGTGTTCAAAGTAGATTAATAATTCGGTATCTTATCAAATTTTATTCTTTAAAAAATATGCTCAATATTTTAAGCAATGAGAGAAATGTCAGCATCGAAGAGAAATGTTTTTCTATTTGACTTAAAGATATAGGACTAATTTATATGGTTCCCTATAAGAAAATGTGTTTGACAAGTGATGTTGATTGGCATCATGTTTTTCAGTTGTTCTACAGATATTGTAGTGGCTATGAAATCTGCCCCCCTCCCAATCAGCTACTCCAGTCCTACCACTCAATCACCCCGTGCTGCTTCCAATAATTACAGCCCCCCCCCTTTTTTGCTTTCAGTAATCAATTATAAAGTGAAATAAAAAATGTTTATTACATAACTTGGTATAAGGCTATAATTTCTTTTGCTCTGGGTGTCTAAATATTTATTTTATTGTTTTTTGTTATTTTTATAAACTCTTTAACACTCTTTGTGAAAAAAAATGAAGTAGAAATAGACTATGACTTAATTAAGATTGTGACATTTCTATAACCAATTTAGCTAATGTCCTCTGTTTATATTTTAACCCATCTAAAGTTTTTTGGGTTTTTCTGTTTGTTTTTTCGTTTTTGGAAGGGCAAAATCTTCCAAACATATAATCTGCCATGTAGACAATTACATGTTTCCTTTTATTAGATTTTATAGTATCTCCTATAAGCAAATCATATTTTTTCCTAGCTTACATTATAGAGTCAAGTCATTTTTATTTACTTATACATTTATCTTTAATGTGGACCCTCATATTCTCATTCTGGAAACTTTGCTCTTTTATCTTTTCTGCACCTACAAACACTATGGTCATTTTGAATTCAAGAATAATTTTGGCAAATCTTTTCGTAGAGTATTTTGGTAATAAAAATAATTTCTGTCCCTAAGTCATCAGTTCTGTACATTCGGACTTTTCTTAACTTACAGTTTATTACACTGAGACTTATCTATCAGTACGTGACTTTGCTAAGTAATATTTCCTGGACATCTTAAAAGGCAGAGATTAAGATTTCATACAGAAATATTTGAATTACTCAAAATGCTAGATATGGGAGGGCAAGACCAAATAGCCACATAACCTGACTTCACAGAATTAAATTAATTAAAAAACCCAACATTTCTCTTACTATTCAGCATATGTCATTTTTTTCTTATGAAATTAATGAAATCATTTTGTATAGAAATAGTGCTTTTATGATGTATTCTTATCACTTAATTTTGCTAATTAGAAAAAAGAAACTACTGTGCCATTCGCTACAAATCCAAAACCTACAGTGCCTCCTGGAATCTACCTGAACAGAGTGAAAGTTAGTAGTTCTTTCAAGTTTTTATCCCTCATCGAAAAGAAATTATTTGTCTTAAGCATATTTCTAGAATTAGTTTAAAGAAAATAAGATTTTTCTAAATAATTTAGCTGGTTCTTTTTCTACTTTAGACAGTCAATATTTTCAATCGAGTCCCTTACATGATCTTATGTTATCTTATAATTCAATTATAATTGATGTGCCTCTCTCAACTTTATAAGAGAAGCAATGCTTATAATAAGACCTTTGCCATTTAATACTGTGTTCAAAGGAAGAGAATTAGGAAAGATAAGGATGCCTATTACAAGCTGCTCATCAACTAAGAATGTATCTGTTCTTGAGGTAGTTAAGGTGTGGTTGATGTTTAAATGATTTGTTGACAGAAAGAATTTTTTAAACACATAGACTAATCTTTGACCTTCACTCTATTGGGTCAACAGAGTGCAGGAGAACTCCCAGTAATTTTTTTGCTCCTTCTCAAGAATCGAGGGAGGAAATATCACTAGAACTTCCATGTCTACACGTGGATGCTAAGTATTTTATATTTTTATTACTTATTATGTTGCGAAAAGACCAGAGAAATGTAATTGTGTTTTGCTTTGAGTTCTGTTATAACTATGTGCTCAGAAATATTGAAATTTGATCAAGAAAATGAGGAAGAATATTAAATAATTAAAAGCACTATTTCTTATTATCAACCAAACATTATGCTTAGCATTTAAGTAAACAATGAGTTTATTTGATCATAACGATGATGATGACGAGGACACTCGCTAGCATTTGTTAAACAACCATTTTGTGCCTAGCATCAGCTAGGCGCCTGAAATACAATAGTGTGATGCACGGTCCCTGGCCTTCTAGAGATTATGGTTAGTGACAAGGTGTAGACAGAGCAGCAGTGAAGACACGGTATGATGAGGGCTGCGATGAGTTGTAGAAGCCCACCGGGAGATGTCTGACCCCGAGGTTACTGGGGCATGAGGAGAAGGTGTGCATCACACAAGACTCCCTGGATGAACTAGTATCAAAACAGATACGAAAAAGATGAATTGGCCACAAAAAGAAGTCCAAGAACAGTTCCGGAAGGAGAATGAGCATGAAGAAACAGCTAGAGGGGAGAATGCGCACGACTCTTTCAAAGCACTGAAAAAATTCCAATATGGCAGAACTGGAGAGTACAAACATGGAAATCCTAAAACACACGCTTGGGAGGAAAGTTTGCGCCACGTCGAGGGGCTGACACTTGGGATCTGAGAGGACAGGGTCCTGATCAGATATGTCCAGTAGAAAGGTTACACTGCTACCGTGTAGATAAATGATGGCGGTGGGCAAGACCATTGACAGCAACAGAAGTTAGTAAACTTGAAGTAATTTGGCGAAAAAGTGACAATAGCTTCACGCTGGGGGAGTGGCAATGAGAAAGAATAAAATGTGATTTGATTCGGAAAACATTTGGAATGCAGATTTGTTAGACCCCAAATACGGGCATGGCGGAGGCTGAGGGAGAAAGGTATTGCTAAGCATCTGCTTAGGTTTTGGGGAGAGGACATTGGGATTTCATAAAATTGGGAACAGAGGAGAAGGAGCAGGTTTTGGAGTGAGGGCAAATAGAAGATTTAAGTTTTGGTGTGCTGAGTTTTAGGTGGCTATTGACTATTTTATTAAATCCAGTACTTGTATATGAGGAAATGAAACTTACGGAGGTTAGTTACTTATCCATAGTCACAAAGCCGGATTCGAGCCCAGAATGGGCTGGCTCCCAAGTCCCTGCTCTTAACCACGACACTACACTCCTCAAATCTTTGTGCGGAACCCTTCTCCAGAGACATAGATCCTGACTGTCTGGTTCTCTCGATGCTTCTAATTTGATCCTACAGGACAGTGATACTGATTTCTAATTAAGCCGTTTACTGCTTGACACTGGGAAAATCGTTAACCTTTCAAGATCACAACCTCTAAAAGGAAAGAGTCGGACCAGGTCAGTGTTTTACAAAGAGGCTTTGGGAGTAAGCATGGAAGAAGCTTAGAAGGAGAGCATGAACATGTGTCCCTAGAAAAGGCTTATCTCCTGGAAGGATTTCTCACACCATAAACTCTTCCCTAGGTCCCTCTCCTTCCTCTCCATTCTGACCCCCTGCACCCCGAGAGGGCGTCCCTTCCAGCTGAGACTCATGGCCTGTGCTATACCCTTCAGATATGCTCAGAGAACTGGAGATCGATAACCCCCAGACCTCCATCGGCTCTAAGACATTTCAAAATTCTGTCTTTACAAATGGACTTCTTTAAAGTATACAATAGAATAGTGGTTTTGTTACATCTTCTTTCATGCACTGTATATTTACTGAGTAATTACTTTGGGCCAGCTCATGCAGTGGACACTCGGGATATATCAGTAAGACAAAGTCCCGTACTTAGGACACTCCCATTCTGGTGGGGAGGGGCAGATAATAAGCCAAAGGATGGACAAAATAACAGGTGATGATAAGTGCTGTGCAAAGAACTTCAGCAGGATGATAAGCACAGTGAGGGCCAGATAGCTCTGTTAAGATTAGAGAAAGAGCATTTCAAGAAGGAAAGAAAATGGTGCAAGAGCCCTAAGACATCAATTATTTCATAGAGCACAGTGTTCGTAAGAAGTGTTTTTGAGGACCTGGTACTGCCATCCGCAGGACTAAGTTATCTTAGGCTGGTGGCCAGACTGTGGTTCTCGACAACAAATGGAGTTGCGTGGTTTCTTGCCCGGGTCCCAACAATGAACACGAAGAGTCTCTCCTCTGACTATGGGATGAAAGTCCAGTACTCAGTCCTGCACCAGTAATAGTCAGCAAGGAAATACTTTGCATGGCTCAGTTTTAGCGTGGATTTCAGAACCAGTCATTGGGAAGGGGAATGAGATAACTGTAAAACTATTTTAAATTTTAATGAGGACCCATCTCTTGATCTGGGACGGTGGTCAACTTTCAGGTTTTTTTTTTAAGCATTTTAAAGATGTTATTTTACTATGTCCTATCTTGTAATTGTTCTGATAAACTGTCATTATTCTTCTTGTTGATCCTTTGCATATAATGTCTGATCTCAAGATATCTCTGGATATATAAGGAAGGAAGACCCTGAGAACATTAAATCTGAGAGAGTACTTAAATCTTCCCTCTACTACAATTATTCATTAATACAATTTTTTTTTTGGTCCCCATAAATCTATCACAATCTCTAGTTGACAAACATATTTTTTCTTTCCATTCTTACCACTAGTATCAATTTATTCCCTCTTGTACTGCTTTATAGTCCTGACAGTATGATTTTGGAAGAGATAGGCAGTAAATTGTTGACTTAAACTGCCATTTTAAACCAGAATTGTCAGAGATTTCAAAAGGAGGGTTATTAAAAAAAAGAAAAAGAGAGACTTCCACTTCCAGTAAGAATGTAAAAGGATGGAAAAGCCTTTTGCTTTCATGGTAATCACAAAAAAAAAAAAAAAGAAAAAAAAACCTAGACAAAATAAAAATAGTACTTTTCTGTGCAGCTAGTGAAGAACGATCAGCTTAATATTTAATTATCCAAAAGAAGGTCAGTATTTTAAAAATCGATCATATTTCTATATACTAGCAATTAACAGTTGGAAGGTGAAATTAAAAAAATAAGAAACACCATTTATAATGGCTCCAAAAATAATGAAATACTTAGGGCATAAATATAACAAAGTATTTGCAGCATCTTCATGCTGACAACTACAAAATATTGATGAAAGAAATTTAAAAAGAACTAAATAGAGAGAATATTGTGTTTGTGTGGTGAAAGACTAAATATCAAGATGCCAATTATCCCCAAATTTATCTACATATTTATCATAATCCTAATAAAAATCCCAGCAGGATTTTTTTTTCAGTTTTTGCCAATATGATTTAAAACATTATTTGGAAAGTCGAAATAGCCCGAATATACAAAATGATTTTGGAAAAGAAAAACCAGGTTGGAAGACTCATGTTACCTGATTTTAAGACTTACTATGAAGCCACAGTGATTGAGACAGTGGAGTATTTGTAAAAGAATAGACATGAAGAAGAATGATATGATTTTAAAGTCCATAAATAGATCCATAGCAGCATTATTCATAATTGCAAAAACCTGAAACAACCCAAATACCCTTTGCTGGGCAAATGGATAAAGTGGTATACCCATTAAATGGAATACTACTCAGGAATAAAAAGGAACGAATTGTGAATGTGCTGGAGAACATGGACACGTTATGTTAATCGAATATGTTGTAAAAGAATAGACATGAAGAAGAATGATATGATTTTAAAGTCCATAAATAGATCCATGAAAATATATCCAATATTTTTTTGACAAAGATGCAAAGATGATTTACTGGAGAAAGTATTTTTTGAACAAATAATACTGTAATAATTGAATAACATACATTAGTGAAAATGAAAGTCAATGCATCTTTGCATAAAAATTAACTTAATATGGTTCATAGATCTAAAGGTAAAACAAAACTTTTGGAAGAAATCATTAAAAAAATCTTCATGACCTTGCATTGGCAAAAAATTCTTAGATATGATATTAAAGGTCTAATACATAAAAAAGAAATTGCTAAGTTGGGATTCACAAAATTAAAAACTTTTGCTCTGTGAAACATGCTGTGAAGAGAATAAAAGACTGAGAGGAAATATCTGCAAATCATATAACTGACAAAAAATTATATCTATAATATATAAAGAACTTTCGAAATTCAACAAGAAAAAACTCTAAAAGAAAAAATGGGTAAAAGTTTTGAACAGACACTTCACTAAAAAGCTATATGGATAGTTAATAAACACATGAAAGGATGCTCAACACTATTACTATTAGGGAAATGCAAATTAAAACCACAATGAGATACCTTTACATACCTTTTAAAATGTTTAATATAAAAAGAAAAACTGACAATACTAAGTCCTGAAAAGAACATGGAATATCTGTAACTCTAATACTTCTGGTGGGAGTGAAAATGGTCCAGCTACTTTGGAAAACAGTGTGTCAGTTTCTTGTAAAGTTAAACATACATTTGCCATATAAATGTAGCAATCTTACTCCTGTGCATTTATCTTGGAGAAACAAAAATTTTATGTTCACACAAAAACCTGTATTCAAATAATTGTAGCAGCATTATTCATAATTGCAAAAACCTGAAACGACCCAAATACCCTTTGCTGGGCAAATGGATAAAGTGGTATACCCATTAAATGGAATACTACTCAGGAATAAAAAGGAACGAATTGTGAATGTGCTGGAGAACATGGACACGTTTTGTTAATCGAATATGTTGTGATAAGAGAAAGAAGCAAGGCTCAAAAAGTTATGTACGATTCCATTTATATGAAATTTTTGAAGAAACAACATTGTAGAGATAAAAATAAGGTCAAAGGTCTTTCGCTATGATTTATAGGTGTGCGCGTTGGGGTGAGGGGGTGATTTGAAAAAAACTGAAGTCGAAAAAGCTGGAGTTGAAGTGTGGAAGAATTTTTGGAATGAAGGAAGTGCCTGTATCGCAACTGTGATGTTTGCTATAATTTGTCAAAACTCACACACTGTACACCAAAAAAGGGGTGTACAGCTTTGTGACCAGAGGTGTACCAGACTGCACCCCAAAATTTACCATAAGTAAATGAAGAAATAATGTTTTTAAATAACAGAGATCAGAAAAGGAAAAGAAAAAGGAATTAAGTCTTAAAATGCTTAAACATATTCTCTCTATAAAAATAATCCTAAATAAAATTTCTAAATAAAAACAAGAAATTTCAAAAAATGGGTAAGGGTGGAAATTACCAGTAACGAGGTCTTTTAGGGGAACACTACTGCCGGCAGCCACTAGAGGCAGCACAGAGACGCCAAAAGCTCTTCAGCCAAACTCCGAAGATAAACAACAAAATAATCGCGACTTTCTTCTAACCTTTGGAATTTTTTCAGAAGGCACACTTCGCAGTTCTGGGTTAGGTCCTTTGTTTCACTCGCTTGTGTCGTGGGCGGCAAACAGAGTGGGCTGATGTGACCGCAGAAGCATTCCAAGCGGGTGCTCGGGACATCGTAGGTTTTGAGTGCCCAGCCTTGGCCCAGGAGACCCTCAGTGCTAGAATGGGCCTGGGTCTCAGGCCTCTCCTTAGGGTGACAGACGGAATGGCGGCGGGGGAGCTTTCTGGGTGACCATGTGCCTCTGCTCAGGCTTCTAACCCTGGTGCCTGCGGATTAGAAACCAGAAACATGGGATGAGTCCAAAAAAATGTAAACGTCACAAAAAATCAGCTTGCTTAGTGCGACAGAATGCGGGAGGAGGCTGGGAGAGGCCGAGGGAGAGAAGAAAGAGACTCTGTGTGGGGAAAGATGAGGGCAAAGGAGAAGGCCAAATATCTGAGCAGATGCCAACCCGTCTTTACCTCATTTTCCTCTATTTTTGTTTCATTTTTTCTCTCTCTTCCTTCTTTTCCTCTCCCTTCTCATCTTATTCCCATTTCCAACCCCAACCCCACAACCCTGCTTTCTCTCTCTCTTCTCCTGTGCTTTTCGTAGCTTCTTCATTCCCTTCTCTCTAACACTCAGTCAGGTGAAATACATGTCTTTACTGAATGTGGCAGAGGGAAGGCCAAAGGAGTGAAGGACCATTGTTCTCTCGTGGCCACCATAACATATTACCATAAACTTGGCGGCTTAAAACAACACAAACTCATTCTCTCACAGTTCTGGAGACCAGAGTCCTGACATCCAGACGTTGGCAGGGTTGCACTTCCTGTGAAGGCCGTGGGAGGGAATCCTTCTTGTGTCTACCTGTTTCCGGTGGCTCCGGGCACTCCTTGGGCTGTGGCTGCCTAACTCCAGCCTCTGCCTCCCTCTACGCAAGGCCTTCTCTTCTCTCTGTGTCTCGTATAAGGACAGTGTTGACTTTGGGGCTGACCCGGATAATATAGGATAATCTCAGCTTAAGATCCTTAACTTAGGAATCTGCAAATTCCAAATAAGGTTATATTCACAGATCCTGAGGGTTAGGACAGTCTTTTGAGGGGCCATCATTCGACTTATGGCAGGCGAGATCCCAATCTTCAGACAACATTTAGTTCTGTTCCCGCTGATTCGGTAAGCCAACTAATTATTCTTAGCAAATTATTACTTAGCCTCACGCTAGAAGAGAATAAGAAGTAAATGATCCATAGATCCTGTACTTAGGGAATTGACAATTCAGAGATTCACAATAAATCCATTACAAAAAACTCATAAAAACCATATAAAAGCATGAAAAAAAAAAACAACGTAACACCAGAAAGTTAAAGACTATAATAGTTAAGAGATAGTTGAAGAAACAAGACCAGCATATGTCTCATAATTAAAGAACAATTAAACCAATAACATGATAGAAAAATGGACAAAGTACATGAACAGAGTTCACATCAAAGATATAGAAATTAAATGTTTCAAAAGATGCTTAAGCTTATTCATCATAAGAAAAATACAAACTAAAGCCACTTTGCATTCATATCATTTCTTACCTATTATGACGCTAAAATCCAAACGTTTAATAACACTCTCGTGGGGAGGGTATGGTGAAACGGTCGCATTCGCATGTTGCCTGTGTGGCGTAAATTGGCGCACTTATCTTGGCAATGTGACTGTATATAAAATTTGTCTATAAAAAGGTTGTGAAGTATATATTCTTTGACCCAGCACACCTACTTCTACAATTTTATTTTACAAAAAAAAATTTACACAGGTGCAAAATAATCTTCGTTCAAATTATTTTATATAGCATTGTCTTAAAGAGTAACCTATTAAAAATAAACCAAAGATTTTACAGTAGGAGGCCGAGGAATATGACTGTTAACACAGGGAGAGAGGTCAGTGCTGGGGAAGTTCACAAGGGGATCCCATAATTCAAGCCCCGCTTCATGGCCCTGGTCCATTAATCTTTTCAAACGGTGATCATCTTCCATCTCAGTGAGGTTCTCTCTGCAGCCTCGCTCTCCTCCTGACCTTAGGTTTTATACCGCGTTCAGCATTTCAGGGAAAAGGGTTGAGAAACACTCTCTGTGAGGTCCGTAGCTAAGGAGCACATTGAAGCTCGTGCTCACTTTTACCGGGCAGCTGTTCCGGCCAGGCTGACATGGACATGCAGAGTCGGGTCTATTACAGCCAATGAGCTATTATTCACTTGGGATTATGTAGCCTGATTATCCCTGGGCCTGTGCCCTTCACAGAAAATACAGGTACCAGTACATCTACACATACGCACGCCACACATGCCCGCACATATTTACGTACACGCTCACTCACTCTAAAGTCTAGCACATTAGGAATTGACCTGCCAAGAAAAGTTTCATCATAAATCACCCACTTTAATGCATTTATGTCTCCAGACTCTGGGTCCATCTTTCCTGAATTAGAATCGGAGGACAATGGAGAAGGCAAAGGATTTGAATTCAGAAGACTTGGATCTTTAAGACTTCCTAGCCATAAAACCTCGAGTGATCGCTTAATTTCTTTGAGATTCTATTTCTCATCAACAGAATGAGGATAAAAGTAAAATCTGCCAAATCAGTTAGCTTTTGCTGCTCGACAAGCCACCCCCGAACTTAGTGGCTTAAAACACCAACAGTAACTTTCCATGCACAATTCTGCAGTTCGCCAATTTGGACTGCACCCCGCTGGGGGGTTCTGGTCTCATCTAGGCTCTCTCCCGCGTCGACAGTGGCTAGGTTGGCTGGAGGTCTCAGGTGGCCTCAGGGGAGCAGCTTATCTGTGCTTCAGGTGGTCGCTCTGCTCCGGCAGGCTAGCCAAGTCTTGTTTCGAGTTGGACGCAGGTCCTTAGAGAGATAGCCGAAGCTCGTACGGCCCCTTGAGGTGCAGACTTGGTGCTATGGACCGAATCGTTCATATCGCTCCCAGTTCATATCATGAAGCCCTGATCCCCAGTGTGACTGTATTTGGAGACAGGACCTATAAGGAAGTAATAAAGGTTAAATGAGGTCGTAAAGGTGGCACCTTAATTTGATAGGACTGATGTCCTTCTAAGAGGACGAAACATCAAAGGAGACCAGAACCATGCAGCCGAGCCCAGTTCAAAGCGGTGACCTGCAGAATGATGTGTAAAAGTAAGAATACGATTTTTTTAAAAGATGAAGAAATTAAAGCATAAGTGAAATGACAGAGAAAGACAAATAGCGTATTATCTCACTTACAAGCAGACTCTAAAAAAAAAAAATCAAACTCGTAGACACTGAGAAGAGACGTGGTTGCCAGAGGCAGGGGGTGGAGGATTAGAGGGTCAGATGAATGGGTAAATGTGGTTGAGAGGTACAAACTTCTAGTGATAGGATTAATTAAGCCCTGGGGTTGGAATGGTGATATAGCCTGGTGATATAGCATGGTGATATAGTTGCTAAGAGAGAAGAGCTTAAAAGTTCTCATCACAAGAAAAAAATTTTGTAACTATGGATGATGATGGATGTTAACTAAACTTACTGTGGTGATCATTTTGCAATATATACATATATCAAATCATTATGTGGTATACACCTTAAACTAATACAATGTCATATATCAATTATATCTCAATAGAACTGGAGAAAACACAAAAACGAACAAAAACTCTACAAACAAAACGAAACAAGAAAACAACAGAAATGAAAGCATAGCTACATTGTGTACCTCACACAGGTTCACAGATAGAAATGGAAAAGTCAGGATTTAAATCTAACCCATCATCTGCGGCCATGCCGCTTTGAGCACACCCAAGATCTCGTCTGATCTTGGAAGCTAAGCAGGGTCAGGCCTGGTTAGTACTTGGATGGGAGACCACCTGGGAATACTGGGTGCTGTAGGTATTTAATAAAAAAATAAAAATTTAAGAAAACTGAAAAACAGATTTATCTAACTCATCTGCCTTCTGAGTCCACTGTCTTAACTACTGTATTATTCCACTTCTCCTTGGAAGAAATTCGACTTAAATCCTTATAGGCTCAGCAAATATCTAATGAGTACCGTGTGCCAGGAGGCACTGTGCTGGCCACAGCAGGGCCAGCAGAAACCAGAGTCCCTGCTCTAACAGAGTTTATCAGCTGATGAGGAGACAGTGACGATGCTGTTTGTGGGATGGGGCTGTGGCAGGCAGGAGTCTGCAGTACGCTGTGGGAACGCAGGCAAGGGAACCTAAGTCCATCTTGGGGTCCTTACTGGAGCAGCCAATGTCCCAGTTAAAACTTAAAGAACAGGAGTTATAGCACTATTTGTACTGTATACAGAGATGGACATTTCAAGATAGCTAGAAAGACTGATATTAGTGGATGTGATCACAGCACAGAAAAACATGTCAGCGGGGATAGGCACCACGTTGATTGCAATCCTACTCTGGAATTTAGTGCAGGCGTTTGGAGATCCGGTCCATTTTTGAATATAAAGGTAGACACTGCTTCTCTTACACAGACATTAAAATAACAAAAATTTCCAATTGAAGTGTCTGAACTTCTCGTTTTACAAACGAGAAAAATGACAGTCCAGAGCAGGTAAGTGACTTGCCCGAGATCACAGAAGCACTGGTTCGAGAAGGGGATCCAGAACTCGAGCGTCCTGTCAGGCCAGCCAGTCTGTCCTTCTCCAAGTCCCTTCCCCTCCCCCTTCGGGGCATAGTTGCGTCTACCTTTGCACTCACAGCTGCTGTGACGGCTGGGGCGGCTGTTCACTGCTCTGGAGTTCCTGCCTCGGGGCAGTGTGGGGGCTGAAGTCTACCCACCGAGGGAGCACCTTTTTCTCACCTTTGCAAAGGCACTTTATGGGCAAGAACTTGCCTTCTCGAAACTAATGTAGCCCCGGCTACAGCAACACAAATTTCCTTCCACAATGTATTAACACAGTGATATCTCCTATATTTTTATCCAAGAGGCTCAAAAAATTTAGTGATTAGAGCCTCAGTGCCTACTGGCACACACTAACCAGTTCTAGTAGGTGGATTTCCAATAAGTTCCATCTCTGTGGCCCACAGCAATTCTTTCTGCCAATCAGTGGCTTACAGCTGTGCCCTTTTCTACGAGGTCTAGAGGCTTGAAAGAAAGAGGGCGTCTTCCTTGTGGACTCTATCTCAGCTCCAGAGTGGTGGCTGACCTTTATATCTATTCCTGTATTCATTAGGGTTCCCCTTACTTCTTACCAGCCAATTCCTCATTAGTCCAATCTCTGTTCAGGTAATAGTTTTTATATTAAATGCTCCCTGTTCAAATCATCCTGTGTTTTCTCTCTCCTGATTGAATTCCAATTCATGACCCTCAGAAATGTTTCTACCAGCCAGAGATACAAACTGCTAGCCTAGAGGAGAAAAGATTATGGCCCTATCAGGAGCTAAATGTGAGTTACACATGCTACCCAGAGGGCTTATATCCTTGTACATTAGCCTGGAGTTCATGAAGGGGCATGAAGAATGAGCATTGCCCATTGAATTTCTCTGCATTCCCTCGTAAAAGGGAAGCGAGACCCATGAACCCACGCGCATGATATGGCCAGCGGTAGTGGGGAGGGAATACAGGCTTAAAGGTACTGCCCACAGCTGTTTTCCCAACAGAATGATCAGCTCTGCCTGGGGGAGGAGGACCGCAGCGGTTACATGGGAGTAGACTCTTGAGTCTCAAAGGTTGATTGAGGCTTTGCCAGGCAGGTGGTGGGGAAAGAATATGCCAAGCAGAGGCAGTGGGACGGACAGAAGCCTGCAGGCAGGCGGGGCATAGCCACTTTCAGGGAAGTGCCAATCATATGGAACGGCTGGATGTGAGTGGCAGTCCTAGCGAGTGGGTTCGACCTCATCTTGCACCATTGTAAACAGAGTGGAGAGAGGAGTTAGGA
This sequence comes from Rousettus aegyptiacus, assembly GCF_014176215.1. NCBI lineage: Eukaryota > Metazoa > Chordata > Mammalia > Chiroptera > Pteropodidae > Rousettus > Rousettus aegyptiacus. Next base: position 36,965,000 of record NW_023416288.1, on the reverse strand, counting down.
GGTGATTGTCTGCAGGCCCCTGTGTCTGGAGGAGATGAGTTCGTGACCTAGGACAACACCAACGGGAATGGAAAAAAAATTGAGTTTAAACAAGAGGAGAGAATCAGGTGGATTAGTGGGGTTCGAAGCCTTTGAGGGTTAGTTTTGAGGAGCAAAGGGACGATAGCTGTGAAAGCCCCCTTTCCTAGTGCTAAGACACGATAATGAGATAGCCTTACTACGATCTGATTCTAGACATGAGCGATGAGGCTGGAGGTTTCCATATAGCAGCGTGGTGGGGGCCGCACCATGCCACCAGGCGCTCGCCTCGTGGCGCTTGGCTCGTCTCTTGGTTCCCCATCTGACCGTCAGTACTGGACTTACGGAACTTTGGGTTTTACAGTAAACGACGAGCATAACATGAGTTAGCTTTTACAACCAGTTGCTCGAAATGGCAGGATCCCGACAGAGAATTTTGAAGCTGGAATGTAGACTTCATCCCGCCATTCGATAGAGGAAGAAACTCACACCCGGATCCCGGAAGACACATCCAAGAGCAAGTCGGAGGGAGGACTACAATCAGGTGTCATGGAAAACTGCGTCTTGCCCTTCTTGTAGGGTGTGAATCAATCGTCATACTTGTCGGCTGGTACTAGAGAGAAATGAACAATCCAGGGTAATTGTAACTCAAGAAAAGTCCCTTTGAAAAAGGCACAGAGGGACACGATGGCCCCATATTCCTGCTCTACCAAGTCATCTCAGGACAAGGGCCCTTTGGCCTCTTTGATAAGAACCCTTCTAATTTTAGGGCCAGACAATTTTGTCTTGTGGGTCAACAGTCTTGCTATACACCTTTTTAACGAATATTTTTATTGCATGGGTTTTTATTAACAACTCTGACATGAGAATTATGAGTCCATCATTTCATCATTGACATCTAATTCGATTTGGAAGCAACACTCCGTTCCTTGCTTTGAATACCCAGAAGGATCGCGATATCCTCTGCCAGTCTTACTTGTCATGGGCTATAGCTATTACATTTCTCTACAAATGGTCAAGCGTCCACCGCGCGGGCGAAGCCTGTGTGGTTCCCTTGTAGCTTATCTCCTTAGTGATAATTTCCTCTCGACACAAATGCTATGCATCCCTCATTTCAAATCTGCAAGGCTATCTTGGACACTGTGGTTGTCATTAATACACGGTGCCTGCAGGGGGCTGGAGAATGTCCCCGCGCCTCCGGCACCCACTCTTCCGTGTTTCTGAGCCTCATCCGAATGCTTGTGTGAAGGCTCAGAGGCACAGTGACAATGGAGCCAAGGAGTACAAGGTGCAAAGAGCAGTGAGACAGTGAGCTTCCCTGGGACGAAGCCGGCCCTGGTCTGCACACTTGTTTCCACTCGAAGGTGTAAAATATCTCTGGTCCCACTTTCTACTTGCCATAGAGATAAACTTGAACTTATCCCAAGAAAGAATCTCCTAAATGTCTGTATAATTATATAATAAAATGTTTCATGAATAAAATAAACTGTTCAAAGATCAGTTTCCCTTACAATAGCTATCAAACTAGGCTTTTGTGTGTCTCTTCCGGTCTAGCTGACACTTCTCAGCCAGGGAAAAGTAATATTTTCTCTCTTTTTCATAAAGGCCCCTTGTGGTCACTGGATATTAGTATGCCATTCTTTTACTTTCAAGTTCACCTTTTATTTTATTCTTTCTGTTCATTGTAACCATTTATTTCCATGCGCCCGAAATTCTCTTTTGAGCATCTCGAGAGAACTGCCTCTGACAAAGCTTTAGCCAATGTTGCCGTTCATTAGCCTTACTAGTTCCGTTCTAAGACTCGGCAAGATCAGTGTGGCTGAGTTCACATTATGTTTCCCAGCAGAAAAAAAATATTCCCAAGTGTTGTACTGAAGCAGAAGCTCCTAACTGCGTATGCAAAATACAGTCTTTACTCTTGAAAAGCAAGTCACAATGGGGGGAAGCACACAGAAGCAGAAACACAAAGGGACTTTCAGGTGACCTGTAATGTGAGTCGCTGCTTGGCCACCGACTTTGCAAGGAGTCACTGAGGCAAAAACTACCGGTGCATATAATTATCATGATTATGAAAGTATTTAGCAAACACATTCACTAGTTTTTTTGTCTCTTTTAAAAATCTCGTTTGAAAATATAGTCTTAAAATTTCTTTAATTTTCAAACGTGTGGATGAAATTTCATTTGCAAGGGGATTAAAAGAAAACAAGAGTCTCTAATCTAATCAACTCCAAATTTATTTATTTGTTTGTTTTAGATGAGGTGACCTTCGGTTGACCTCACAGATTGCAAGGACCTTGTCAGCTTACAATCCCTTATTTTTTTGTTTTTTACACCGACAGCACCTGGTCTTCCTAGGTGGTCTCCCAGCCAAGTACTAACCAGGCCTGAGACTGCTTAGCTTCTGAGATCGGACAGGATCAGGCTTATTCAGGGTAGCATGGCCTTAGACTTAACTTCACATTAAATTCAACATTTCCCCTTCATTGACTATAAATTATCTTGAAGTTTAAACAATTTTTAAATCTGTATACATATTATGAAAATATAATTAATCATTTGTATATCATATAAATCCCAGCAAGATACTTTGTCAGATTATCTCATTTTACTCACGACCTTTTTATCTCACTAATTTTGCTTGGTTTCTGGTTTCACTGAGTTGGAATTAAATCAGGGCACTGCATGATTAGGACTGCTTTAAAACTATATAATTACAAACCTCGATTGCAGATCATGAATTGCACTCACTGTCATAACTGCCATTAGCATGGTTTTAAATTCTGTCAGAACAGTGGAGTAAAGATGTCTTGCGAATAAGTTCCGCTCTATATGTCTGGTATTGATTATCTGCCACAACTATAGACCTGGATGGGATCCAAACCAAGACACAGAACCAGGAAAAATGACAATGTCTTGCTGATCTAAAGGAACTGAGAAAAAATTCTTTTTAACTGTGGATTAAAGAGTTGTAGTCTAAGATTTTTAAATTATGCAGTTGCAAGCTTAATTTTATAAAATCAGTACAGTCCTAATATATTAATCTTCCTGGGAGGGGAGAAGTATTTTGGATACTTATCCACTCTAGTTTTTGTTACTTTCTGCAGAGTGAAATTAAAATACTTTATGCAGGTATTCCAAAGCCTTATTTGACAGCTTCTGCTCTATGCACTCACAGTGCTCCGCCTGCCCACAGTCCCCTCCCTTACCCAAGTTCTTCATCAGAGGCTAGCAGTGGTAAGCCCATTTGAAATTGATGTAAAGTCTTTCTCATCCACTAAGATCACCATGATGAGACTTTGGTTACATATTTTTCAGTTCTAAATACACATCAAAAAAGTCTTTTCATGATTTTAAAAAAAGGTTCACATACTTCCTCTTATAATTCAAGATGCTCATCATCCCCATGTAAACAATTTCTTTCAAAGTAAGTCTTTGGTATGTGAAAACTCATGTATCAAATGGTGAACTCAATTATTCTGCTGGAACCCCAGCTCGATTCACTAATTTAAATCCATTTTAGCCATTTTCATCAAGTTTCTTTGTTACATCTCTTTAGACAATCAACATGGTTTGCTATTTATAAATTACTAATTTGAGAGAACCAGAAAACTGCCTTTTCAAATACCTATAACAAATTCAGAAGCTCCAATCAAGTCCTTGCTTACAATCATCTAAAAAAATGCACTTTGATCATTATAATTTCCCTGCTATACATTTCTGGATGTTTATAAATGAACTGAATCATGGTGGGAAAAGGTCCTGGCGTCTCCTACAGACTACAATAACTCTCTTGTAATTTGCTGAAAGTGACTGGTATTCATTTACTTTCTTCCTTGAAATTCGTAACAAAAGCAAACAGGTAGATTTTTGTTAAGGATCTTCAGGTTGGTAGATCTAAAGACTTTGAAACCAGATAAATGCACAGGTCAGACTAAAGAAGCTTTGAAACGAAGGCATGGGAAAAGAAGCAGGCTTTGAACAAACTAGGAGTCCAGTCCTTTTTTTTTTTTTTTTTGAGTATTTTTAGACAATTGTTAGTAACGTTCACGAGGAGACTGAAAAGAATGATTCCTAGCATTTTGACTTATGTACGAAGATGCACTGAAGTAAAAAAGAAAATGTAGGAAGAATGAACGAGGGCCTCTTCCTCCCTTCCTGGAGTTTGGTTAGTAAGTAGGGATATCTGGCTAACTGGTTCCAGTCTGAGTGTTGCTAGTTTCTGGAACTGTCCTGCTCTCTGCAGCTTCCTGAGAGTAGCTGTTATGTTGTGTGGCAAATGATTAACTCTGTCACTTCGGATTGTGCACACCTGCTTTAAGTATGACGGGCTTCGGTCTTGCAATGGAAAAAGCACAAAAGTCACCTTACGTCTTGCAGTGCAACTATTTTAATAGGCCACTCTAAAAAAAAAAAAAGGCAGGACAGTTTTGAAGTTCAAGATTAAAAAGCAACCTTGCCTTGCTTAATGGGATGCTTTCTGCTCTCTCTCCCTTTCCTTCACGTAAGGTATAAGTCTACAGGAGGGCTTCTAAAGTGCATTTCTCAGGCGTTAAAAACAGCACTGGGATTTGCTGTCCCTTACATAGCAAGTTCTGCATTGGAGCCAGGCTTCCTCGTCCCAGGGGCAGCGCAGTTCTAGTTAAGCTAGCACGTCTTAGAAAAGTACCTTTCCCACAGGGGACACAAGGAGCGGAAGCCACAGGATAACCTTCTGAAGATAATAATTACGTCAGCTTCTCCTGTGGCAGGGATTTCTCTTACCACAAATAAATATTTAATGTGTCCTTGAGTCACAAAATATTGAAAACTCAACCGACACTTCCATTTCCAGGAGAATAACATCTCGGAGGCCTCGTGTGACTATTCTGACATCGGTGGGACCGGACACCAAGCGCGGGGCCGGGGCCAGGATTCTCGGGCTTAGAACTGGGGGTTCGGGGCGGCGTGGCGGGGGAGGAAGGCAGTCCGCCCCGGCTACTGCTTGTCGTCGTAGGGGTCCCCCGCGAAGTCCTCCGCCTCCAGGGATCTGACTCCTTCGGGGAGCAGAGTGGCGCGCATTTTCCTCTTCTCCTTAAAGCGCCCGGAGCGCGAGATCTTCAAATTGCGGCGGCTGTTGCCAGATTTCTCCGCGCCCGACTTGTCGGGCTTGTTGGGCTCGCCGGGACTGGGGGGCCGATTCTCCCGGGAGCTGCTAGTCCAGTCCGCGCTGGGCGGCGCGGGCTCCCCGGCGGCAGGCTGCGCGGCGGGCTGCGCCCCCGGAATGGCCTCCTTGCTTTTCTTCCTGCTGTTCGTTAGCGATTTCCACCAGGGGCCCGAGCTGTCCGCGCCGCCGCTGTCGGCCATGGCCGGCCGGCGAGGGGCCCCGGGCGCCGCGAGCGGGGACGGGCCTCGGCGGCAGCGGCCCCTCTCTCCCGGTGGCCTCCGGGGTCCCCTCCACTCCCTCTGCGGCTTCTCGCTCCCGGCCGGTGGGGAGGGATCCGAGGCAGCGGCTGTGCCGGGGAAGAAAACAACACTTGGTGACTGGGTGGGTCGGAGTCACGTGTTCCGCCCTCCCCGCCACCCCCCACCCCAATTCCTCCCCTTCGCTCCGCGCGCCACGGGACCCGCTGGGGTCCCAGCTCCCGGAGCCGCGAGCCCAGAAACTAGCAGCTCTCAGAGGGCGCCGCAAGGGCGCAGGGGGACCAGTGGTCTCCAGGGCGCCACCGTCTGGTCTCCAGACTGAGGTTGGCGCGCTCCGGCCTCAACCTTTGCCTTCCTGGCCTCCTGGGCGCGAGGGGCGCTCAGGGTCGGGCGCCTGGCATCTGGCTTAACCAGGCCCGAGAGGGAGAACAGCCTGTCCTGTCGGCCTGATTGCAGGCCGATGCCCCACGGTGACTCACTCGGATGAGCACCTGGGAGGAGGGGGCCAGGAAGCAAGCGTGTCCCAGGTATAGGTGAACATTGAATATGAGACCCCTATCAAAGAGGCCGTTGCTCCGTAGACTTCTGCCCCAGGGTCCTTTTCAATGTGATTCTCCGTGGCAATTTACCGAACAGTAAGAGCGAGGGACAAGATCATGGCGTTTGCTGTTTCTTTAAAATTCTGCTTTTGAACTAACTTTTGCCTTATGACTTTCGGAGAAGCGTTAGACTTAACTTCTCTCGAAAACCGCCAGCCTCGCCTTTCCGTTCCCCAGACACCAGTCTCGCGCCTCTTTGCAGCAAGCCGGGCCGATGGTTGAGACGAGCCAAGCGGCAAATGTCCTCTTCCCTCAGTTCTGCATTAAAATCTGCCCCGAGTCTATTTGCACAAGGCAAATCGACTCTGGAGAATTTTAGTTACAAATTAAAGGCTCCAGTTCTTTTCTTTGCGCAATTCCCTCCTCCAAGGAGGGAGCGCGGGGCCAGAAACTCCGAGCCGGTTTGCGACTGACTTCCCAGCTTTCAAAAGGGCATTCGCGGGGACGACCCGGCTGTAGATCGGCGTTTAGGGTGCTCATCTCGGACGCGAGGCTCCCCTGCCCGCCGTCCGCGCTGGGTGCGTCGGGCGCCAGCTCCACGAACGCGCAGGATTCGCGTGCGCCTGGGCGGCCGTCCAGGTCTTCGCCGGGCTCTTTCCCAGCCCGCGCGCCCGGCGCTCCTGGGATTCGCCCGCGCGCCCCAGAGCGAAACTTCGGCAGTTTGCAGTTGGAGGTTGAAGTCCCGGAACCGCGAGAGAAAGTTTGAGGGCCCGCACCAGGAGGCGCGGCGTCCCCTGCTGCGCGCCCAGGCACCCGCTCCTCCCCCGGGCGCCCCGAGGGCACACTCCGACCGCGGCTTGAAAACAACACAAGAAAAAAATGGCCCAAAGTTCTTTCCGTGCAAAAGGCACCCGCACTCTCGGGCACGATTCGCAGTTGGCTGTGCAGCCACCCTGCTCCCTACACAGATCCGGAACGCGCCCCCCGCTTATTCCCTGGTGCTGACGCCGGGACGTCCTCACGCGGCTTTCTGTCTCACCTGCACTTTCTTCTCTGCTATCAGCTCTGTGCACGGAAGGGCTTTGCACGAAAAATGGCCAATTACGCACAGGTACGCAGAACGCCTGCGGCTCGCTACTTCTCGGGCGCCGCGGGAGCCCCCCAGGGTGACACCGCGGAATGTCCCCGGTCTGGAACGCCGAAGCACCCTGATCGCTCACCTGCTCGGGACTCCGCAGCCGCGCGCCGCGGTCTCGTGGAGCGACGCGGAACCTGGGGCGCGGCGTCCCACTGCGCGGGCCCGGGAAGGTCGGGCCTCTTTCTGGAAGATGTGCGAACCTAGATCTCCGCAGTCCGGCTAAGCCGAGTGCCGCTCTTGGTCTCCCCTCGCGCCTCCGACTTCTGCCCGCTGCACGGGCGGCGGCAGACCCGGCTCACAGTGCGGTCGGCCCCGGCCCGAGGGCGCCGCGGCGAGCGGGGGCAGGTTCACTGCCCCCGGCGAGCGTCCGGGCTGCCCTCCTGGTTACTACCCGTTCATTCTCGGGCGCGTCGCGTCTCCCTGCTAGCGCCGCGCGCGAGCCGCCGGGAGATGGGACCTGGGCTGCTCACTCTGGTGCTTTGACCATTCCTGCGCGTTGGCGCTCGCGCGGGAAAAGACATCTGCCCACCTGCTGGTCATTCGCCAAGTGATTGGAGAAACCAGAACCCCGGGGGCAGGGAGAAAAAAAAAAAAAAAACAACTAAGAGGCGGCCACCACCGCCACAGGTGCAGGTGCCGACTTTGCGTTTCCACCCTCCAGGGACGAGATTGGCCCAGGTCGCGGACGTGGCGCCGGCCGTAAGGTGTCTGATTGGAGAAGGGCTGTGCTGCCCAGCCAGCCTGTCCGACTCCTTCTCCGAGAAGAAACGGTGGAGGAGACGCGAGGCCAGGAGACCGAGGCTGAAGGTGGGCATAAATGTCGCCGCAGCTCTCCCTCTGCTCCTACCCTGATTCTTTTTCCTTTTTCCTCGCCAGGTCCCCAACCATGGCCTCTCAGCTCCCGGATCGCAAGGTTCGTAACTCAGAGGGACTGTTTTATATCCAGGCAGAATGCCTCAGTTGAAAGGCTGTAATATTAACAAGTTTACCGCGCACCAGTTAGGCGCTGTTCCAAAGGCTTCTGTGGATTCACTCACTTATAACTCACAACAGTCTTAGGAGGTAGGTACTATTATTACCCTCACTTGACAGGCAAGGAGATCCAAGCACTGAAAGGTTAAACGGTAACCCAGGGTTGCACGGCTGTTAGAAGCAGAATCGCCAGAATCGTATCTGAATCCAGGAGGTCTGACTCCAGCTCCCGCGGTCCTGACCGGCATGTGTTATACGCAGCTTGCCAAGCTTGGGCTTTTAACACGACTAAATGAGGCTGTGACTGTCCCTCCCTCAGGCCTGGAAGTCCAGTGCACAGCCACCCCAGCTGGGGAGTACAAATCCAGCCCGGAGCTGCTGCAGGAAGTGGACCGGTCAAGTGCGTCAAGGTTCAGGAGGCGTTTGCTCCTTGTCACATGCCGCTGATTTTTATTCTTAGGACACAAAGTTATTTTGACGTAGGGCATGTTCATTAGTGAAAGTAGAGATGCAGTCTGCTTTATCCTCCACATGCTCTTCTTTTTTAAAGAACTGGGGTTTTTTTTGTTGTTGTTGTTGCTGTTCCTTGAACTCATGTATAACTCCTCCGAAGGCTAGTATGGAGCAACTGACCTCTGAGCATCTTTGTTCTGAAGACTTTCTGAAGTATAGAAGTAGCAAAAGGCACGATGCTTACCTCAAATGACTTACATTATAGAACTAGTAGAAAGAAATGTTTATAGAGTATTTCAATGCATGAAATATAAAATATGAATAATTTATATTGCTTACTTCTTAGGTTAGCATTCTTGGATTTTAAATGATATGCACAGCAGTGCGTAATTGAAAGTGATGCATTTTCACATATTATTGAGATTAGTTTGAGACAGTAAATGACAGGCCTCCAGCTATGAGAGGAGGATGGGAAGAGTCATCTCATTACAGATGAAGACACTGGCCCAAGGAGGAAGGCCTTGCCAGAGGTATCATTGCCCCAGGAAGTCGTGGAGCTGGGTTGCTACATTATAGATCAAATGGGTGAAAGAAGAAAGACATTTAGGAAAAGAAAATTAGTACCGCCAAATGCCTCCTCATCTAGTGTGATTTAGTAAAGGGGCTAGCAGTTTCTTCATAAAGGAACTTCTACTAAATGCTGACAAAAAAAAAATCATTCTCTTTAATACCTCCCACTTCTGGTTAACAACTTTGATATTTCTGTTGTGTTTCATTAACTGAATGATAACACCTTACAAATCACCCTTGTATGCAGGGAAAACATTTAAATGGAGACAGAAAGCAAAGGAGAAATCAGGCAGAAGGGACTAGGGAGGCGGAGAATGGATGAGCGTTCCAGACAGAGGGGAAAAGCATGTGCAAAGGCCTCAAACAGTAAAAGAGTTTAACATTTTCGAAGAAGAAAGAGAAAGCCAGTGTGGTCTGAGTGCACGGAGAGAGCTGAAGTAGGGTGGGAAGCTGGAAAGGGGACCGTTCAGGACTCTGTCAGTCAAGGTAGGAGTTTTTAACATAACCCATTGAACAGGAGGCGACATGGTAAGATTTGCGTTTCCAATAACGCTGTAGCTGTAAAGAGTGGGAGGGGCCACGGCGGGGCCCCAGGAAAACAAACCATTTAGGGACTGTTGGAGGAGTTCAGGTGGGACATGTTGATGGCTTGTAGGAGAGTGATTGCAGTTGGGGAGGGGAAGAGAATTAGATGTATGCAAAATAAGTTTTGGGGGTAGAATCAACAGGACAGTATTTCGTTTAATTCATACAGACAAGGAGCCTGAGTTTTAACTAGGGTCTTAAAAGGGAGAGATTCTCACAGCCTTCCTCATAACTGGGAGCACCCATGTGATCCATTTCTGATTTATGTGCCTTTATAAGGAAGACTTCTGGAAATGTGTCCTCCCTGGAAAAAAGAGCCTTTGGGAGAAGAGCATCTTTTGTTATACCCTTGATTCTTAACATTTAAGCACAATGTGAGGATGCTGCAGCAACCATCTTGCAACAGTGAGGCGATGGGCATGGGAGTAAAAATCAACATGCTCAGGGTGATGGCTTGGGAGTGTGAGAAGTGTCTGGGCCCTTGATGATACCGATGGGCTCTTGAAAGAACCCTCCCGACTGCTCGTCCAGTGAAATAATACTTATTCCTATGATTTAACCACAGATTTAAACACGGTTTTCTGTTACTTGTAGCCAAAAACACTCCTCCTTGTTCAAATGGGAAAAACGACAATGTCGCATTTTTTTTTTTTTTCTGACCAATCTGAAATGTTCTTCGCGGAAGGAGAGTTTCGTGAAATGTTTACATTACGGGAAGGTTTTTAGAGGCAGGACATGCATCTGTAAAATAAGGCGCTCTCATCGAAAAGGCCTGAAGTTAAAGGAATGAGTAGATAAAGGTATGTGAACGGCGCATAGGCAGATGAATAAGCTGGAGAAAGTCCAAAAGGTGGGACTCATCAGATTATCTGAGACACCGTAGTAATTTGACTTTTAAAGATGGAATTTTAAATCAAAAATGATTATGATGATTTTTTTGAATCTAGAACTCTTTTAATTTATAAAATCTTTCATAACTATCCCTATGCGTGCATACACACACACGCACCCAAAACAAAAAGCAACCTCACACAAAAACAGTTATTGTTTGACAAATATAGTTCTGTTCTGTACCTATTGGCCTAGGAATCCTGCTGTTTGGTTCTATAAGGAAGTCATGGGCTGACCCTACACATCAGTGTTGGTAAGCTGGACATCCATCAGACAGTTGTAGATACATTTAAAGTTGATTTACCTATCCAGTGAATAGTAGGTGTCTTTTAATATTACAGAATTTAAATATGCTCAGACCAGGCAATGCTTACATTTCTTAATAATATTTAATCTTTTCGTTTTGAAATCTCTCAAAAATGTATTGATGGTCTGAGTAAAGACACTTTATTTTCTTTTTTTATTAAATTGCTCCTTTCTCAGGTGACCCTTCAAGTATAATAAATGATCACACTCCAAGGCAATAGAGAATGAATTCTAGAGAGCAAGATTTGCATGATAGAAACTCACATAAGAACTTTAGAGGTTAAACCTGGCATTTGCAAAGCTACCAAACCTAGCATTGCCTAGCCATTAATGTTTAAGTTAGTTCTTTTATTCTTTTTGCCCCTACTTTCACTCTCTTTCCCTTCTTTCTCCTTCTCTTTTCCCCTCCCTTCTTTCATTCCTTCCTTTTACAGACTCCTCCATTCTTTGAAAATTAGATATGTCCCCTGGCCTAGTTTTTTTTAATAGTCTCCAGTTAAATATATATTTTTTCTCCTTTCTGCATATTCAAATCAGTGTTGTTGGACTTGGCTTATAAACGTTTTAAAAATTTATTTTTTATTGAGGTAGTGTTAGCTAAGAACACATTAGCCATGCCTGATGTTGGAATCCGCTTTTCATAACATCTCATTCTGCACTGTGTCAGGTTAACGTGAATGCATATCTAGAAGTACAAAAGTTATAATTGCAAAATATTACGAACATTTCGGTTTTACACATGACCTAAGCAAAGCTGATTTATATAGTGCAGACTCTCTCTGAAATTCAATGAACGCGGTATGAGTCTTCCTAACTCCCCCTTCCTACTCCCTTTGTTCTTGTTTCTTGGTATTCTTGGATATTCTTATATGCTCTTCATTTTCCTTAAAAATCATTTGTAGGAAAATTTAAGACCTAAGGAAGGCAAACTTACTCTAGGCAGGATTTTCAAGAGCTCAGGGGCGCTGGCAGACAGGACCACTTTACGCTAAGTCCACGGCTGGAGGATTTTTGGATAATGCAAACAAGAGGTCCATGGAGTGCTGGCCCATAGTCACGCCCCCTGGGGGACAAGTTCATTTGTTCTTTCCTGCCCTGCACCCCCACTCAGATCTTTTCTTAACTTAATTGTCCATGCAGACCTGTGGGTGGGTATGAATATAGCTTGTTGCTGGGTTGCGCAGACCTTGACAGTATGACCCACTGGGGTTTATGCTTAACAAGAGATGGCTCGCTGATTGGTCACTCTATTTTGGGTGAGCTTTCATTTTAACATTCTGTCCTTTTTGCTCCAGGAGGCTGTCCAAATTGATGTTGTTTAGTGCCCAATTGTTTTCAGCAGGATAAATTATTTGAATAATTTAGCCACCACTGACAGGAATGGGTGTGTTTTAATCACACTGTAAATCACTTGCTTGGTGTTTGTCCCCTCCACTAGACTATAATTTTCTTGTTTACTTATTTGTTTATTGTTTGCCTTTCTCACCAGAAAATGAGCTTTTACGTAACATTTCCTATATACCAGGTATAGTTCTAATTGCTTTGTACATATTAACTCATTTAATCCTCCTAAAAGGCCCAGGAAATAGGCACTGTTATTATAGATGAGGTAACTGAGACGCTACAAACTTAAGTTACTTGCCCAAGGTTGCACCGCTGGTAAGTATCAGAGCCAGCATGTGACCGCAGGAAGACGGCTTCGGAGTCCAGGAACCTAACTAATCACTGTGCCGTGTGTCTCCCCATGAGCACTAAGACATATTACTAATCAATCTGTAGGACCTGGCATGTTGCCCAGCAATATTAACTCTCGATATTGTTGAATTTATTATACATCAAAGGTATAAATATGAATGCTTTTGATGTAATAACATGATTGACTTATAAAAAGAAATATAATAAAAGTGGCAATGAAATAAAATTTCAGTCCATCATTACATCTGATAATAGCCTGATTTTCCTTAACTCTGAGATGTCAGTACAGTAGGTAGACCAACTCATCTGATACATTTCTGTTTTTGTTGTTACAATATTAGAAGAACACTATCATGTTGCAATACCCTTTGAAGGAGATGGAGTTAAGGGGTAGGATACGAATGGTGCAGAATATTGTAATGTTAGAGGATGGCTGCTGAGATTTTTATTAAATATTGTACTTAGGGAATAAATGAATGAGCTAGGGGACAGGACATCTCGAAACAAGACTCCACAGCACAACTTGACTCTCTCAGGAAACAAAGATACTTCAACTTATATTGTTAGAAAATCATCGATATAAATAAAAGTCATATGTAACCATCCAAAGTAATGTTCTCTGGCTGGTCACCTGGTTCTGGGTCAGTGCTGGGAGAAACTAGCTTCTTTAGAAGGTGACCTGCTATCTGCAGTTGAAGGGTTGATTCGGTTATGCTCCATTTGCCAGGTAATATTTTTCTCTCTTGCGGTTGTCAAGGTGTTAGCTCATTACATCACATGAGTACAGCTAGAAGGTGGATATCTGATGGAAGAATAACATGATGCAGGAAGTGAATCTTTTGGTTTCCTCACCTGCAACAAGGCCAATGTCAAACTTACGTATTTAGAAATGGACAAGAAAGAGCTGCTTTCCTAAGTCACAGGCTGCCAAGGGAGGTAGACTAAAATTTGGGGACTCGGCTTTCCTCAGGGCTAACACAGGCAAATCCTACATGGTACACTCACTTAGTGACTATTCAGGCTTATCTTTCTGATATAATTTCATTTATATAGTGAGGGAAACTGCTTCAGTTGCAGTTACCTTATATAATAATGGCAAATCTAAAATTTTTACTGTGGGGTTTTCGCTTTAGGTTTATCCCAAAGTGGATAGTGTTCTTTCTCCTTTTACAATGGAAACACAACCCTGAGAGGTAGATATTATGAATCCTACGGGTTTATCCTAGAAATTTGAAGCAAATTGCTCAAGGTTACAGGACCATAGGAGGCGAAATTATTTCGATTCAGTTTGTTACTCTGTCTCTAACACGGTGTTCTTCTAATATTGCCATTTGAATCTCACATTGCTTTTTAGTTAATCACTAGGTCAACAAATGTTTGTCGGTATCAAAACTACTACATCAAAAGAGATAGTCATACTTTAAAAACTCTAGGTCATTATTTTCTAAGTTTTCCCTTTAGAATGATGCTAAATCGTATATGGATGCTTAAATATTGAAGCCCAATGGAATCACAGAGCACTCAAAGCTCAAATGAATGCTGGGAGTTGTAATTATATACATTTCTTGTGAAAAGACTTGATGGTTGGTTTGAATTGCTAACTGTGCGGCTTTGGGAAAATTACTTAATAGCTTTAGGCTCTGGTTTCCTTAAATGTAAAGCGGAGAAAATACTATCTCTGTGTCTGGGTGGTTGCCAAGATTGAAGTAGACAATACATTTATTAAAGTCCTTAGCACCGTGCCTGACACATAATAGGCACTCAGTAAACATTAGTTTTTCCTTGAGTAATTTCTTTCTTTGGCTATGTGGGAAGATTATGTGAACAAACTCTACAGATCAATCACTTCCAAGTGCTTTTTGAAAGTAATGGTAAAGAGTCTTAAAGATTACTGTCCTTGTTGTTTGGGGCCAATTTTTTTTCACCCCATAATGTAAAAATATACTGGAGAGTATTTAATATACAAAAATTTGCTGTGAATCTAACTTTTTTCAGGAACACACTTAATGAATAAGTCAAACCAAGCAGAAGTTTTTCTGTATATGATTCAAGAATGCTCTTTATGCTTTCGGCACCAAAATTACATTACCTGTCAGTATAGGAGGAAGTGTGCTCAGTTAAGCTTGAAAGCACTGTTACCAGAAAAGGATTAACGAATCATAAGACGAAATCCTTAGAAGTAAGGTCACCACCAGACGGTGGCTAGGGCACGAGCCAAGGGATGTGTTTAATATGTGCAGCCGCCTTACCTCCCAGAATCTTAATACATAACCCGCACCCCCGAATCATGCTGGAAGGAGGATGAGAACAGGGGCATCACGTCTCGGCTGCTTCAGACAACACGGCGCTGTTTCTTTCTGGTTTTGTTTTTGTTTTCTTTTAAAAATTAGTTTTTATTTTATTAAAGTAATAAATGCACTTGGTTTAAAAGTCAAATGTTATTACAGGGCTTAAAACAAATGACGGGATTTCTTCCCTTATTCCTTCCCTCGGTCCTCCTCCTCAATCACTTTCGACAGTTTTGGGTTTTTATTCCTGGCATGTACCCATCTCCATAATTCTAAACGCCATGGATGTTACGCTCTCTTTACATTTATCAAAGAGATAAGTTATTATTTATTTGGATGTTTGAGCTAAGCGTTGGAGTGAACAGATGATGATATTTGCTTTCTTACCTTTCGTCTTTTCCTGACGTTAAGAGTGGCCTTTGCGCCCCCTTTTTAAAATTTACCTTTGTTCTTATTTCTAATTCTTTCTACACCTTCCACTGGCTTCTGGGCACACTTCTATTTATTTATTTTTTTACAGTTTCAATCATATCCACAATATGTGTTCCATTTTTTTTTCCTTAAAAATATCACTCCTACACCTACTGCTCCTTTGATATGGATCTCTCTCTCTCTCTCTCTCTCTCTCTCTCTCTCTCTCTGGCCTGTGGCACAGCTTCCCCCTGGGGATGCCTGAGGCTGGGTCCCCATTTCCTGAAATGTTGCGTCTCCTTCTGGGTAGACTCTGTCATTTTGGCAGAGCACATGGCCAGATGGTGCAGTAGGAGAAGTGTGGCTGTCTCTTTAATCATGCAGTTCCAGACTGGACTATGGGTGCTCTATGCCTAGCACGAGCTGTCCCTTTAGGATCCCCTTTTACCCTTATTCTGGAGAGTCCCTTTGCTTCCTTCCAAGATGACTGGACATCTACAGGCACAAAATCAACCTTGACCTAGACATCACACAATATACTATAAGTAATTCAAAAATGGATCACGGATTTTAAATGTAAAACTATAAAAATTTTAGAATAAAGATAAACCATCTTTAGGACGGACCTAGGGCTAGATGAAGCATTCTTAGACATGGCTGAAAGCACAATCCATAAAAGAAAATAATTAAATTTGACTTTATCAAAACTAAGAAAAACTTTTGCTCTGAAGAAGACTTGGGTAAGAAGATGTAAAGATAAGCTACAAAGAGAAAATGTTTGCAAACCACATATCTCACAAAGGCCTTATACTTGTAATACATAAAGAACTCTCAAAATTCAGCAATAAAAACAATCCAATTATAAAACAGGAAAGACGCGTGAACAGATCTTTCACTAAAGTGGAGATACAGATGATAAATAAGAACATGAAAAGGGGTTTAATATCATTAACCGTCAATGAAATGCAAATTAGAACCACAGTGAGATATCCACATGCACTTACCAGAACGGCTAAAATAGAAAATGACAACACCTAATGCTGGTGAAGATGTGGAGAAACCGAACCACTTACACATTGCTGGTGGCAACTTAAAGTGGTACAGCTGCCCCAGAAAACAGTTCGGCAGGTTCTTAAAAAACAAAACATGCAAATATGACCCAGCAGTTGCATTTCTGGGCATTTATCTCAAAGAAGTGAAAATACATGTTCACCTACAAACCTCTGCATGAATGTTCATACAGCTTTATTCATAATAGCTCCAAACTGGAAACAATCTGGATGTCCTTCGATGGGCGAATGGGAAAACAAACTGTGGTAATAACTTCATGCAATGGGATATTTCTCAGCAATAAAAAAAGGAACA
Source organism: Rousettus aegyptiacus (assembly GCF_014176215.1). NCBI lineage: Eukaryota > Metazoa > Chordata > Mammalia > Chiroptera > Pteropodidae > Rousettus > Rousettus aegyptiacus. Next base: position 36,948,369 of record NW_023416288.1, on the reverse strand, counting down.
AACTATTGATTCCCACAACCAACTAGATAAATCTCCAGAAAATTATGCTAAGTGAAAAGAGCCAGCCCCTAAGAGTTCTATCCCATTTGATGCCATTTATATAACAAAATTATAGGTCTGGAGAACAGATACTTTTAGGGAACAGGGACGGGGAATGAACACGGGTATAAGGAGACACCAAGTAGTAGTTCTTTGTGATGATAGATTATATCTTAATTTTGGTGGTGGTTACACCAATATACACATGAGATAAAATTGCATAAAACTAGACTCCTAGACATATATACGCAAACATGAGTGTGGAATTCAAAGCTTGTGGAAACTGAATAGGATCCATAGTCTCTGTTTTTGGCGGCGCCTTATAATTATGTAAGGTGTCACCGTTGGGGAAGCAGGGCGAATGGGACTCTGGACTCTACTTTTTTCTCAACTTGTAATTGCTTTAAAATAAAAGTCAAAAACACCCAACCTCTAGCAGAGTGAAAAACAGGACCGTCTCCAGGATGCCCTCCCGCGTCCACAGTGGGAGGGACTGTGCCTGAACTTTACTTCTCACTGGACCAGGGGCCTCTGAGAAGTCCAAGTGCTGAGCAAGCTGGAACCTGAATCTAAAATGTTTATTCCAGGCCACTCACCTGTTCCCTGTAAGAAGGAGTTCCGCAGCCCGGCCCCGATGGGGTGTCCGTCTGGGCCTCTTCTCAAGATGCCTCTCCACGGGGCACCAGAGAAAGGGGATTGCGTTCCCGCTGATCTTTCTCACCATGAGTTCCAGCCTGTTCCGGGTGATGTCCGGTGGTATGTGCATAAGCCCTTTGCTCAACGGCCCCGAATGTGGAGAGGGAGACAGCTGTGTGGAAACTGGGGCAGAAGGAAGAGCGGCCCAGACTCCCCAAGGCGGGAGTGTGCCTGACATGTCTGAGTCTGCAGCGCAGTGTGTGTGGGTGTCAGGAGCAGGAGAGGAGATGGAGAACCTACGGAGATCCGGAGAAGTCACGCATGTCAGCCTCGTGTGTCGCTATAGAGACTGGCTCTTAGTATGAGTGAGACGGGAAACCAGGGGAGGGTTCTAGACTATGTGGAGACGAGATCTCACTTATATTTTGCTGTGATGAGATAGACTCTTGGGGGCGGGATTGAGGTGGGGGGCCAGGCAAGGGCACAAATAAGGAGCTGAGTTAGGAGGCTGTTGCAGGTGCCCAGCGAGAGGCAATGAAGGCTTGGACCAGTGAGGTAGCTGGGGAGATAGTGAAGGTGGTCGTGTGTGAATCCATCCTGAAGTAAAGCCAGCAGGCTTTGCTCCTTTTCTGCCGGGGGTGTGCGGAGACATGAAGGAGTCAAGGATGACAGCGGTAGCTTCCTCCTCCACGCTGGGCAGTGTTTTTAAAAACAATAATAGGGTCATCACCTGCATAGCCTTTCATTGCTCAATATTGAGAATCATTTACAAGTCCGTAAATATAGAAACATTCCTTTTAATGATTGGATAATATCCATTAGGTAGCAATACCAAGAGTGATTTAACAAATCCAATATTGATAGATAGGTATTATATTATTTTTCGATTTTCCTTACATGGTGAATTCTGGGACAAATTGAGTGATCCAGTCATCTTTGCCAATGTAGTAATCTATCAGGTGAATCTGCACGTCGGTTCATTTCCTGAAGCCAGTCTATTTTAAACTGCTTAAATGTTTATTTTTGCAACATGCTTTTGTTTCCTGATTGCCAAAATAATATATCCTTATTTAGAAAAAAATGTATCTTACAGGATTGCAAATGAGACTTTCCTTACTGCCACCAAGTTTCAGCCAAGGCCCCACTGCGCAGGGAATGCTGAGAGTATGAAAACTATTTTTGTGGTCCTTAGTTTACCATCCACCTTGAGGGTTTCCAAGGGCAAGTAGAGAAGTGAACAAGAAGCTTGAAAGGAGTTCATTTAAGAGGGACAATCTTTGGAGTACTGTTGGCAATGCTCTTGACTTATTCTGAATCTGTACGTTGTTTTCATGCAGTGCAAGCATGGCGGACGTGAAGATTTAAGAGCTGAGTGGTGGAGTCCCGGGCGCGTTCGTCAGGAACCTTGGCCGTCGGCAATCAATCACATGCTAGCTGTTTTAAGCAGAAGGGATCTGATACAGGGCACTGGGGTCGTTTATTGAATCTTAGGGATTGTTAAATGTGGCGACAGATGGCATTTGGAACCAGGGTGGATGCGATTGGCCACGGAGAAAGTAGGAAGAGAAGCAGCATTGGGGAGTGTGCCAAGGGACAGCTTATCGAGAGCGAATTGGCAGAAAACTTCGCCTGCGCAGAGGATGGGGTTGAGGGCGGTGTCACAGCAGCTAAGAAAGAGGGTTCTGGGAAGAAGGGAGCCGTCAACTGCGCCAGCAGCTGAGAGGCCAAGGAAGCGGGGCCAGGATGCTGCAGGGGGAGGTCGGTGGGGCTCCAGGGAGGGCCGCCCAGAACAGCACAAGCGCCAGACGGAGCCAGACAGAGCGGTGCGGGGGTGCGTCAGCAGGCGTGACAGCACCTCCGCCTGCCTCTGGCCTCAGCGACAACCCCGGGAGGTTGGTAGGTCAGGCAGGCAGGCAGGCAGGCGGGCAGGGGGGTGGTCAGGGCAGGCAGGCAGGGAGGCAAGTACACAGGCAGAGAGATTGGTAGGGTGGGCAGGGAGGTTTGTAGGGCGGGCAGGGAGGGAGGTTGTTAGGGCGGGCAGGGAGGGAGGTTGTTAGGGCGGGCAGGAAGGGAGGTTGGTAGGGTGGGTAGGCAGGGAGGCAGGCAATCATTCATTTTCAAAAGGAGAAACCCGAGGTCAGAAATGTGGACGGCCTTGATCGTGACCGAGCCAGGCCTCGTGGCCCCGAGTCCAGTGTTCTTGTAGGGCCACCGCGCTGACTTCCCACCACAGCACAGCACGAGACGGGTGTGGTTTGGCTTCGAAACCTCAGTGGGCAGCAAACTGCTAAAATTTCTATACCTCCCTAATTGGCCAGGCAGCAAGAAGTGGGGACGCCTTCTAGCTATGAAGAAAAGACACCCACGGCCTGAGCATCCAGCACCTCCCGAACCCGTTTCCCTCCTTATGTTCTTTTATCCTCCTAAATGTTCGTTTGGTCACAAAAACCAGACTGGTGCGGGGGCGCGGAGGCGGGGGCGGGGGTGGGGTTGTCATTACGTCATTAGTGACTTCTGTCTTCCTTTCAACTCTGGCATCAAATGGGTAAGTCCTGACGACCTCTTAAGTTTCTCTCTTATCTAGGCCTCTTCTCCATCCCTCCTGCTGGGAGTCGAGTTCAGGCGGTCACTGCCTGTGACAGCTTCCCGATCGGCTCCCACGTCTCTCTGGTCTTATGTCCCTTGGTCCCTCCTTCCTGTGTGACCAACCGGATGTCAGTCCGCTTTGTGCTTGGCGCACAGGTCGCTCATTCCCTGGTGCGGCCCTTGCTGGTTCGATCTCCTTCCTCCTCCTCTCCCCTCACACTTCACGCTCTGGTTAAAGCCAACACTTTGCAGTTCTCTGAACTTCCTGTACTTTCGCATGTTTGTGGCCGGCACCTTCTGCGTCCCCTGCCTGGGTAAGCCAGCGTCAGTCTCGGGAAGGAGGTAAACCTTGGGTTGAGGTTTTCAGGATGAGGAAGAGTGTCGTCTGACTGTCATGTGGCGGTATCCACAGTTCTTGATCTCAAAAAGTGTGTAATTCAGAGGGAGACGAAAACCATACGTGATTCCAGTTATTTGTGATAACTGCTGGATTAAGGAGTACAGACTCCAGTAGGAAGGCAGGGAAGGAGGACATTGCGTATTACAACACCTTTTCGACTCAATTTAGAAAAAAAAATAAATGACACTGGCTCATTTGCATTTATAATCATCTAACTAAGCCCACCTTTGAAGTGCAGTCTAACATGGTGACTTGCACATAGCAAAATAAATCTAAGTGGAACAGAAATGCATAGGACATTATGAAACAGACCCGAAAACAGGGGAAAGAATCCTTCTGTACTGCCCTCGGGGGACCCTCCACGCTTTATCACATTAAATGGACCTCGCTTTCCCTCTCCTCTCTCTTCCTCCTCCCTGAACGATGGTGTTCCAGGGAGCTCTGAATCAGGCCTCTCCTGTATTTCTCTGTTCCTTGTCCCTGGGTACCTGTTCCATGTCCTACCCAGTCCTGTGGTACCAGTTGTTACCTCTGGGGTCATTCCCAAATCGCACCTCCAGCCTGGGTCTGTTAATACAATTGCTCACGAAACATCTCTGCTTGTAAATCACACAGGCATCTCCGGTTCATCATGTCCAAAATGGAAGTCACCGCCTTTCTGGCTGCCTCCGCCCCTCCCCAGGTACCTCTACTCTTCTTTTCATCTTCATTTCAGTAAATATTACCCGGTTGTCAAATTAAGCAACCCGAGACTCAGCCTTGATTCTCTAATCCAATCTGTAAGCAAACCTTTTGACTCAGTCCTATTGCCCCCTAACTCAGTCCTGTCTATTTGTCTCACCTGGTCGAGGCTCCATCACCTCAGTCCTATGTGACAAAGATGAACATCTCACCGGCTCCCTGCATATCCCCTACGTAGTCTCTGATGGGTCCACAGTCGTGAGAGTGATCTTTGACAGGTGCAAACTAGACTGTGTCATCTGCCCATTAAAACTCATTAATGCTCAATGTGTGGCATGCTGGATTGTATCGTGGAACAGAAAAAGGACATCAGTGCAAAACCTGTGAAATCTGAGTAAAGTCTGGAGTTTAGTCAATAGTAATATAGCAGCGTTGGCTTCTTATTTTTGACAAATGTACTGTGGTTTTGTATGGCGTTAACTTTAGGGAAAGTGGGTAAGGAGTCCACAGGACCTCTCTGTGGTATCTTTATGACTTTTCTGTAAATATAAAAAATGTTCCAAAATTAAGGTTATTAGAAAAAAACATTAGCAGGACCCCTTCCCCTTATGTTCGAGCCCAAAATCCTTAGTATGACCAGCTTTGTCTCTCTCTAGCCAGACTAAACTTACTAATTCTTTCAGTGAGATAAGCCTCTTCCTTGCTTCCAAGTGTTCCCAACGTCCGGCCCATTAATAATAATAAGTGCCTGAGAGAAAGAAACATTGTATTTTTAAAATCAGAAGATGATAAATTGGGGGGTGGATAGGACTTGGGAAGCGGTAAGCTAACCGAGTTGGGTTTTCAGGCGGGGCCAGGACAGCCCTGGCAACCTTTCGGGCGTGGGGTACACTCTCGCTGTACTCAGCGCCCCCCTCTGCGGCCAGGCTGCTGCCCTGGGAATTCTGCACCGGGCCCCCTCCGCGCTATGGAGACCAGATGCTCATTTATGTTAATGCGGGAAGGAGAAGGATCTTCCCCCATCTCCCCGGCCCCTGTTCCACTTCCTAAACCCTACCTGTGGACAATTTAATATGGGGTTCCGGAAACAACACTGCACCCCTTCAGGTCTACCAACTAGAGTTATTCCCATAAATAAGGAATTTCAAGCCGGGCAAGGGGAGCCATGCCAGGCTGCCCGACGGTGGGGGCGATCGGCCTGGGCGAGCAGCTTTCAGACAGCTAGCTCGAGGGGATCGAGGGCTCCAAGTGTGCCCAAGAAGAGGAGTCAAGTGAACCTCATCGCACATCCTAGAGCCCTGTAATCACACCCCTTAACATCGCCTGGGCTTGGATTTTAACCGGCGACACATCCTTCTTGTCACATGCTTCTTCCCTTCCCAGCCACCATGCTGTATCCCTTCCTCTTCTAAGTCACCGCTCTTACAATACTGATAACAGTGAGACATAACGATTACTAACTAGCTACTGAAGATCGTCATTTCACCTGAGATCTCACCATCGGAAGATCGCCCCCAGTTTCTCAGAGGAGCACATTCATTCCCAAGTTCACGCGCAGCGGAATGCAGGCAGAGCTAGGATTCAAATGGGTGTTTTTCGGACTCCGCAACGTTTGTTCTGCTCTCCCGCGAGAGTCCCAGGGTGATGTGGTCTAAATGTCACACCTCTCAGCGAATCACATAAACTCAATAAGTCTTCTAGAAAGTGCATGTGGAGCATTAGAATCTCCACCTTAAGTAGGCGAAAGCCGGCAGAGGGAGCGGGCCAGCGAGGAGGGGACCCGTGGAATGTCTATTTTCTCATCATAGTTTGGCGACGACAGAAACTTTAATACCAACATCCATCCGGGGGTGATCTTTGGAATATTCTCTCTCCATCCCTGTCCCTCACGACTCCCCAACACCAATTTCCTTCATATACTCCGAGGCGATAGACAGAAGAATTTCATACATTTAATGCTTTTCCTTCCATTTACACTATCATAAATTACAAAGTATTGTTCACTTCACAAAATAAAACCATTTCCAGATATTTTTTTTTTTTTTGACAGTATCAAGAAGTACATAAGCTACAACGCACAAATCTGGACAGTCGGGAGGAGGGCAGGGCCCGAGCGGGAGCGTCTGAAGCCCCACGTGCCCGTGGAGCCCGTCCACACAGCCCTTGGGACCGTCCAGGACGATTGCACCGCCACCTCCTTTCAGCTCACCTGTCACAGTAATTCTTTTCCGGTCACTCCAAAACAAGACGCGTGAGTAATTACATGAACCATCTCAGACCATCAGAGGAGAACACACCATAGTTGGACTGAAGGGGGAAAAAAAAATCCGGATTTACCCAGATTTTTAAAATATTTTTCCTACGTTACAAAATATAGAAATCTTGGGTGTGAAAAGCTCATTCTAAGATAAATATAACCAATCAGTGGGAACCACAGTAAGAAAAATCATATTAAATTATTATCTATCCAGAGCTACTTTTGTCAAAGAGGAACAAATATTCATTAAAAACTAAACTTATTCATTCTTACTTTAAAAGTAGGCTTGTTTATAAAACAAAAAGGAAAAGGAAAAAAATCAACAATTATTCTGCAGATTCACTTGTCATAAATACAGAAATGTGGCAAAACTACAACTTGGCATTAAGAGATGAATTTAGAGTACTTGCTCGAAAAGGAGAGAGAGAAAAAAAATGCTGACTTTCTATACAGCCCAGATCCAACCAAGGTTGTATTTTATGTAAATTAAATTATTTTAGGTAAAATGACCACATTCAGCATGTTCTGGGATATATACACATGATGTGGAAAAACTATGACCAATTCTAAAGCATACTTTGGAATTCCAGAAAATTTTTATGGAAAGAAAATTCGTGGGTGTTTCGGACCATCCTACGATTGCTACAAACATACACCTCACGATAGCAAAATGCCAGCGCTTAACAGCAAAAACTATCGAAAGCAGGGACACAGGTGGCGGGCGAAATTTCATTGCGAAGCGCTGAGAAGGACAGAGGTATGTCGACATAATACTGCATTCGCGGTGAACTTCTCCAGGGATCACAGCAAGAAGGCAGGACAAGGGACACAGGGTAATAATCAATGCACTGCATTGAGTTCTATTTGCTAAAATAAAGTAACATTCTTGCAGCTGAAATAAAAATACGCTTTACAATAGAAGTCTTATTTAACATTTAACATATAGAACTGTCCTCTTTCTGTAAGTGGAAAATGTATAACTGTATCAAGTACCTCTATGAATTAAGCTCCTCTTTATTACTGAGATTGAAGTTGAAAGGTTTACACTGTTCTTTTAATAAGTTAAAGATTTATTTAATCACTCTTCCAGCAAAACAGACACACACGCGAGGCCCGGCAGAGAGCCCAGGAGAGGGGCATTTCTCACTCTCGCCCTTACTGTTCTCACGTGGAGGAGGCAAGTATCTACGAGACGCAGTAGGTGACTTGGCCACCCACTGCGGTCCAGGAACGCTGTTGCTCGCTTGGGAAACAGATTGGCGTGAGAAATGTTTTTACGTCCTGAGCCTCGTCAGCTTCGACGGGGCCGAGGCCCTCCCGCTCATCTCCCTGGTGGATTAAAACAACACATCTTCATTTTCGATTAAAATCTGCACAATCAGCTTCTGGTATCGCATGTCGTGCAGAGTGGTGAGTGTGCTGTCCTCGGGGGGTCTCATCAGGGTGGGCCCGAACACGATCCCCAGATTTTCGGCATTCATGAAATTGTCTTTTTCATTCATAGTCACCCTGTGAAACAGATATATACACAGAGAGACGATTTCAACTTGTGGGCAAATTTATATACTGATGACACACATATGCTCCCCAAGAACATCTCTGGTTTGGGAGACTGCAAAAGGAAATTGAGAATCAGAATTACAGAAAAGTATTTTTAAAAGGATAATTTTCTGATATTTTCCTTTTTAGATTGTTGGCCTTGCCTTCAGCCCACAGAAGCCTAGATCTGGTATCGACGCGATCTTCAAAATTAGAAAATCAGTCCTTCTTACTAAATAGACGTGAAACTGTTGTTTGTGGAATATTGCCTTGAAGGGCAGAGTACTAGCTGGCACACGGCGCACCCAGATCTCAGTCTAGGCTTGTACGGAAGTCTTTCTTCCCCCCTGTCTTTTCTCTGCTTAAGCTCACAAGTAGGAAAGCTGCAGGCAGATTTGTTGTGTGTTGGCAGGGCTAATGCCAGAGCAGAAAGGTCACTTGTAGGGTGGGGGTGTCACGAGTTAAGGGACAGCTAGGCCATTACCATGGGGCAGGGGGATGGCTGGAATGTGGCCAAACAGGAAAGCAGTGGGACGTTATTTCTAGTTCCCACAGGATGAGGTCTGGAGCAGTAATTGCTGTTGGAATTGAAAATCCCCATTTCGACATCCAGATAAGAACTACAAAGCCTTTAAGAATGAAATTCAGACTCCAAAGTTGGCTTAGTACCTTCTAGTGGAATAAAATGACAACCTTCCAGATTCTTGCTTCGCTTGAGGAAACTTAGATTTTAGGATGTTTACAATAGATCCGAAAGGGGTAGGTTTTTCAAAAAAGGGAAAAATATGATGCAACATGGCTAGGTTTTGCAGGGAAGGCCATTCCATTGTGTTTATTCTCTCGGAGCTAATTAAGATGAGCCATTTAGCATTAATTTAGGAAGGGTGATTTGGCTCGCGTTATTTTCATGCTGCAAAGCTAAGGAAGAGGCAGGAAAGAGGACGTTCTTCACTAAAATCGCTCACATCTCTTCATTAAGTCAGGCACCATGCCTGGCCAAACACGATGGCTAGCGGACCGTCTACAATAAAAACACTAAGTTTTTGGCATTTAAGATTCAATTGGGACATGTCAGCATTTTTCTGATAATAATACTTTGCCTTCCAAACTACAATAATTGGACACTGAAAAAAATAATTTATAGCTAATTAGAAGCCCGGCCGACATTCACAATCTATTACTTATCGAAAACTTATCTGTACTCTTAAATTTAATAAACTGATCAAAATGGAAAACTTCTGAGCTAAATGTTACATTTCGGATCAACTTGAATACGAGTGACAGCATTAACTGCTTTATACAGTAGGAAAAAAACCTCCACACCTGATGTTTATGCCTTAGTCTCAACTTGCTTCCTTTCACTTACTGAATGGATCTGAAAATTGGTCAATAGAGATGAGTTTTGGTTTGTTTTACCTAAGAATGGGCTGCTACCATGTCTCTCCCGAAGGCACACAGAAGGGCCCTGCTCCCTCCGACGTCCCAGAGACCAACCCATTGCCCTCACAAGTACGGCGAAGGGCAGAGCCGCGATTTAGTAGAAGAGTCTGGAACCAGAGGTTCTAGTCGCCTGCAACACTCATCCATCTGTCTTATATGTGTTCTCACAGATAGCCGTGTGGCCTTCTGTGGCAGGCCACCTCTGAGATGGCCCCCAGCGATCCCCGCCTCCTGGAATTCGTGCCCTTATGCAATCCCTTCCTTTAGAGTGTGGGCTGGGCCTGGTGACTTGTTTCTAGTAAGTACAATATAGCAAAAGCAATGAGATGTCACTTCCGAGATTAGGTTACAGAGAGACCGTGCCTTTCGTCTTGGGTGCTCATGCTTGCTTGCTCCCAGGGGAGCCAGCTGCCACTCTGTGAGCCGACTGTGGGGAGACCTGCGTGGCAGGAAACTGAGGGCGGCCTTCAGAGAACAGTCAGCGAGAAAGAGAGGCCTCCCGTTCAACAGCCTCTGAGGAACTGAATCCTGCCAGCAACCACGCGAGTGGGCTTCGACGTGGACGCCGCCCCAGTCCAGCCTTCAGAGGAGACTGCGGCCTGGTTGTCAGTCTGACTGCAACCTCGTTACAGACCGTGAACCAGAGGCACCCTGCTGAGCCACACCCGGATTCCTGATCAGAGAGGCTGCAAGGAAATACATGCTTATTGTTTTAAGCCACTCAGATTTGGGGTAATTTGTTACTCGGTGGTAGCTAACTGATACACCAAGAAAAACAAGGGCCCGGGATTGGGAATGCGCTTGCCTCGGCTCGGGAGTCTGGGACCGGAGAGAGCAGAGGGCAGAAGAGCAGGACACAGAGCACAGGGCTCGTCACAGAGGAAGAGGCAGCTATGGAGGCAGATGGTTAAGACAGAGTGTGCGCTCTGGATGAGATGCCTGGGTTTCTGTCCTGGCCTCCTTCACCTCTTCAAATCCACTATAGAACCACCCTAAGCTTCAGCAACCCCATCGGTTAACACGGGGGCCCTAACAGACCCCGCTTCTTGGAGCTAGCACATGTAAAGTGCGTGGAGCATTCAGTAGCTCTGACGGGGCCGACCTGGAGAAGGCGGCCTCGTTCACCTTGAAGGAGCGTCTGTCCGCTCAGTGGGTTGGGGAGGAAGGCTATGAGCTTTTCCAAAGGCATTAACTGCCAGGGCAGACAAGGGTCTGCAGAGGAGGTGTCAAGGAGGCGTGCGCTTACTTCTTGAGGTGAATCATCAGGTATCGGAGGGTCTCGTAGTGGGCAGGAGGCAGCAGCATGAGCACGTCGTGGACCGCTTCCAGCCTCTCATCTGCATTGGCGATTTCTGCGAAGGTTACAAGTAAGAATAATCAATGCAGCCTTGTGGCACGAGAGTCTGCAGAGAAGTAGCAGAAGTTTGGCTACAGATGGAGGGGAAGTCTAATAAGCTCAGGTGATTTCAGGTAACATTTGACCTAAAGTAATCAACTGCATTGTGTCCTGGCTCTTTCCAGAAAGGGTCTGGGGCTGGGCACCACACGCACGTGGAGCTTCTACTAGGTCGGAGCTTCTACTAGGCCCGGGCTGTAGATGCTTGCTCGTGGCACATGCACTAACTGTGCTTTGCCCCTCTTATCCATGGCGGATTTGCCAGAAATCTCAGCATCACAAGCTTTAACTTAACCCTGATCATACTTGGCAGCGTTCTCCTGAAGCTGTCTGATAAGTCTTTCCCGGGCAGGATAACCGAACACACCTCACGATGCAAGGGCACTGGCAGGTGAGCCAGCGCGGCCTGCATTCATGGCACTTCCCACCAAAGCGCTGGCATGGTGACCCCGGGGTCTGGTCCAGGCTGGGAAGTAGATGCTGGGCACATTAACAATGGGAGGAAGCTGCGTGCTTCTGCTTTTTGGGCCTCTGGCAGCCAACCAAAGAAAGCGCTCCTGAGGCTAGGACTGTTGCCAGGACCGTCTCTGCTCAGGGCCACCAGGACCCTGAGGAATGCTCTCACCAGGAGGCAGGGCCACAGCTCTTCCGCCAGGGGCATCTCGCGCCCCTCCCCGCCTGTCTGCCTATGTCCCTGTCTCATCACTGTATTGAGTCACACATGTCTTTAAGGACGATAGAGTTTTATAAAACGTCCTCAGAGTGGGTCTGACATCTATGTCATGCATTCCGGCATGCGGACCTCCCCGTCCTCACTGCGTTCCTAGCGAGAATGCAGGCCCCTTGTCCCTTCTCCACTATGGGCCCCTCTCCTGACAACAGTGGACCCAGGTGCCAGGCCCTGAACGAGCAACCGTGGGCGGACGGAAGACCAAGGCTGACGTTCCATTCCTAGACCTGTGAGCTCAGCTGGCCACGCTTCGCTTTCCTCCGCTGTCAAATGGGATGATAATATCATTTGCTTCGTTGGGTAGGTAAGATAAAACTAGCTGGCACTGGAGAGAGTCCCTAGTATAGGACACGACGCAACATATTCTTGGCATATTATTAATTTTGAACAGCTTCCATGGGCAAAACTCGGGGTATGACTTTAATGGATCAGCAATGGGATTCTGCCTAACGGATGACAGTCGCTAATCTGTCCAGTCCTCATCAGAATGAGATCTAATGTTTTACTTCCGGGACATTCCTGCTTTCAACATGTAACAGAGGAGGCCTGACTGTGCTGGTTCCCAGCACAGAAGAAAGGACGGGGAGAGAAGGATCTGCTCGCCGTCCACCTTCAGCCCAGCAGGGTTGGTCTGGCGTCGGTTCAACTCAGCTGGTGCCCTGTGCTCGGTTCTCTATTAACTGTACCATTGCGCCCACACTTGGCAAAACGACAGGCCCATGCCATAGTTTCAACAGGTCTGACTTTCTTGAATTCAAGAGCACTGTACTTCGAAACTTGGTACAAATGAAAACTTAGTTCTTAATACTTACTCGCTGCCTCTATGAATTTGGAGTAGGTATCGTACGTGATGACGGGAATGGGCAAGTCTCTGAAATACAGTTTAAGGGCCCCAGTGATGATGTTTATGTCTGGATAGGTGTTGGCAGATATATCTGCCTTTTCGCCATCTGAAAAACAATCGACGATCCAGTTCTTAATGAGGACCTTATTTCACCACGTTAAAGCCCAGAAGGAAAAAAAAAAAAATCCAACAGCGAATGTTCCCTTTGGTGTCTGATACCACGGAGACGCAGGAATCAACCAAAGAAGTTCGGTGAGAGGGATTTGGGGTCTGAGGGGAAGTGGAGACAAAAGGAAAGCGAAAGAGACTTAAAAATCGTTCTTTGGGTCCCAGCCCCTGGTAATTCGCTAAATAGAAATTTGGCACAAAGATTCATAATCTGGACACAAGATTCATAACAGAATATAGTAATAACCTAATTAAACAAACAAACAAACAAACAAACAAACAAACAAACAAACAAGAAGCCCTTATATATAGTCCCACCAGGATTCTTTGGACTTGGATTTCAAGACGACAGATACAGAATAATTGTTGAATATCTTCAGTTTCTATTGTCTCCAGCTGGCTCACTGGAGTTTCTTTTAATTCTTCCTCTCCTCATCCCTAGGACTTTAATTGGGGAAACTTTAACGTTCTCTCGTGTAGGGGTAATGTATTTCTTGTCATTTTTATAATCATTCTCAAGACATTTTTGACTTTCTGTTTTTCCATTAAGTAAGTATCAGTCCAATTTAGCTGTCACAGACTATAATATTACTTTAGATAAAAAAGTTTCAATCGTATAAGTACTATCGGCATTTTCTTTTATATAGGGAATTGAAAAAAGAAACAAAGCATCTCAGGAAATTTGGTTTTGACGCTAAAAAAAAGCTGACGATGTACAGAAAACAGTAAGAGTGTGGCAAGTTGCCATATAACACCATTTACATATTCAATAAGCACTTATTGAAAATCTACCATGTATGAAGGACTGTTAAGCCCCAGTGAATCACAGAAGAAAGAACATACTCCCTTCATATAGCTTGAGTGAGGCTGGGGCCAGGCGTGCAACTCAACGATTATAAGGAAATGAGGAGACGGTTTTGTGGGAGACACGTGAGAACATGGAGTGTGGGTGGGGGGGGAGGGGACACAGGAAAAGGAAATGGAACTCCTAAGTCAGTGTGGGGTGGTCAGGGAGGGGCCGTGAGCGAGGAAAGACTTGAGCTGACACCTGATTGATAAGGAGTGCTCGCCAGGCAGAGAGGTGAACACGTTGCAGGTGCACAGAGCAACGTGAGCCTAGGGGCTCGTTCATGCAGACAGGTAAGGTGTACTGCAGCGTTGCTGGGGTGTAAAGTACACAGGGAGGAGGAAATGGCCATGACCCTGAACATCAGCGGAGACCTTGTCTCCTATTCTACTGAGTAGAGGCTCCGTCCCGTAGGCCAAAGGTTCTATCCCTTGATTGGCTGCACCAGAATTATTAATTCAATCGTTCATTAGAAATACAGATTCTGGGGCTCATCCAGTTTTCTGAATGAGTTGCAGGGGCGGGCCCTGGTGAACTGAAATTTTAAATTCTCAAGAGTCGAGAACACATGAAACAGTCATAGAGAACAAAGGGAGTCGCTTTCTGTATGTCCCCCGGCTCCCCCGCTTCCCAGTGGGGGTGCTCCTCCGCCCCTTCCCCATGCTCTCTCATTTGGAGATGGCGGGGGGGAGAGGGAAGGCGAGGAATCAACAGGATCCTAAGACGGGGGATGCAGAAAGGTACCCCGGTCCCATGACTGAGCGTAAATGTTGGGAGGCCAACCAACTCAAAAACCGTAATGGCACCAGAGGCTGGCTACCCATTCAAGCCGTATTTTAAACTCATTTCCCGTGTGGTCATTGTCCACAACTTTTAAGGAAACGCTTCCCCTGGAGAGGCAGGGAACTCTGAGATCTGTGAACCTTTATTCCTTGGCCTCTTGCAGAATAGCCCGCAGTAGCCCTGAAACCTTCGTTCCACTGTGAATAAAATCTGGTTCCGAAAGGGAGGGAGCTAAGGAGGCGTCATCTGGCTTGCAGGAGCGTGAGCCTACCTCTGTCAAATGCCATTTTGACATCTTCGATGTGTTCGGTGAACCCAGAGACTCTGTAAAGGCCTTCTGACTTTAATCCTGTTTTTTTAAAAAAAAAAAAGAGACAGAGACTTTAGCGTCTTGAAATATCTAAAAAAAGACTTATCTCACATCTCCACTGCGTACCATCAGGAAACGAGCAAATATCGTCAATGCTCTTATACATCACACACTGTCGTGTCGGAACTCAGGCTTGTCCACCTCGGTTTCCGGGCAAGTCCGTCTTCACTTGCTCGTGCAGCGGTGGGGTCCTCAGCAGCCTGGGCTGCTTCCTGCCTGGCTCTGCGAAGCGAAGCCGTGTTTGTGATTTTCATCAACTGCTTCTTTGTTCAGCAGACCACTTGGTGCAATTTCACTGCTTTAGGCAGCGACTCGCTTCCTCCCCAGTATCATCTCGATCCGTGTGTCCTACTGCGTGCGGCGCGGTGCTAGGACCACACGCATCCGTGCGCACACGCGCGATCCATGTTATCCTGATTTTGTTGAAACGATCCAACTTTTATAGCCGTTTATGTTTAATCACAAATACAACAATATGTTAGACGTTTCAATATTGATTTAGTTGTTATACCTTCAAATCAAGAATCATACAAACCGATGTAGAAAAATAAAATTCTAACCAATGGTTCTGGAAACTTGATCATTGGATATTTAGGATACGAAAAATACGTTTCTGTTAAATCTTCCTGACTCATTAAGATATGTCCTAAGGCCCAGCCGGGTCCCCGAGGTATCAGAAGGAATAGAGGAACAGATTTCAGACCTTGTATGTAAAAACTGGGTACTACCAAACTCTAGCTACAGCAAAAAACACGCAAACAAATAGCTGCTCCTGCTGCTGTGGTACATTCTGTCCAACTCTTGAGAGCTAACGTACCTTCCTGCTTTTCATCTGGCAAACATTTACTGAGCGTGCTATCTGCCATAAAGAACAGTCTGCATCAGGTCTGCATTAGAGACAGAAAAACGCATGCCGTAAGTATTGCTCCTCCTCTCTCCCAGGACCATCAGAGACTTTCTTAGTTGATCTGAGCTCCTTCTCCCACTGAGCCCCACTCGGCCTCAGAATCCACCTCGATACAGTCGTCCAGGCTGCCACTACTGATCATTTAATTGAGGTGGTTCAGAAGACGAGACCTGCTGTCACCCTGTTCCGGTTGGCGATGCATGTAAGCATGCCCAGCACGGCTGAACCTTGCACTGCGACAGAGGTGAGGACCCCGCGGCACACGGGAGCAGGACACAGGGAGCAGGAATCCTGTCTGCAGACAGAGAGGCTGGGGGGTGGGTCTTACTCGCGAGCTGCCTTTGAAGGACGTCTCGGAGGACGGGCTGGAGTTGGCTGGTGCGGCGGAGGCTGCCAGCTCTCCCTGCAGTGTTAGTTCTCCCGTCCTTCTGTTTTAACGGAAACTCTGAGTTTTAGAACGAGAGGTGAGGTGTATGGCGCCTGGGGCGTAGACGTGAAGAGGGCGAGCAGGCCCTTTCGCCCTCGGCTGGCATGCAGGTGAGATGGGACTGGCCGCCAGAGGAGCCTGCCCTGGGGCGGGCGCTGCTCGTGAGGGACGGATTTGTGTCCTGGTGAAGACATTGCTGGGGGTCACCGTGACAGCATTGAAACATGGGCTAAATAAGTTGGTCAGGCAGATGGATTTGGAGGTGGAGGTGGATTTGGGGTGTTGGTCATTCCAAGAAAAGGCAAAAATAAGTAACACAGGTCGAGTCCTACATGTTGGGCCCTGTACTAGGTCATTATTATGGATCGACTCATTTTAACCCTCACGACCGCCTGAAATCGTACAACTGATTCCATTCACTTCATAGATGAGAAAACAGATATTCAAACGGAGTAAGTGACTTTCCCAAGGTCTTATTATAGCTCGTATGAGATGGGGCTGGAAATCTAACGTTGAGTCCATGATCTTTTCATTCTGCCACCTCATGCAGAAACGAATGGCCATAAAAGAGCATTTGGACAACAACAAGGCCTTTGCTCTGGACGGAAGAGGTGGTACGATGTTGGCAGTGGTGGCCACGGAGCTCGGAATGGAGGAGTCACGCGAATTTCCTCCAGCCCATGCTCCGGTTCTGCCCGCAGGTGCGGGCCCCTAGTGCCTGTAGCTCCAACCCCTCTGCTGTGATGCCTTGGCATAAATTCCTAACTTGTGCCGTTCTAGGTCTTGTCTTAGGCGTGCTTAGTGCTGTGCTCACCGTGGACATGGCAGACATAAGACAGGGTGGTAACTTTGCCCGGGTTATCAGTCATCTCTGATGAGGATCACTGTGGGATGGCGACAGCTTCCCCAGGAAAGCACAGTCCGGACTGCAGGCTCCAGAGAGGCTGCTGATCTGACTCCAAATCGCAGAGCCTTCTAACCAGCAGGACCCAGGGTTATTTTTCCCAGACACTCATCCAGAGTCGGGGAACCCCCTGCTCAACTGTTCTCCAGCTCAGCCCCTTGCATCAGCCCCTCACCAGAGCCCAAAGCACCCACAGCCACAGCAATCAAAAGGCAGGAGGCATTTCTTACAACTGGAGATTAAATGAGCAAGTCTTAATTAAGGGGACAGAAGAGCTAAAGTTTTCATTCTGCATTTCCTGTCTCTAAAAGGTTTGGGATAATGAGCTATAACACTCTCTTTTGTTTGGTTTTGGAAAGAATGGGACAGTTGGCCAGTTTGCAAACACCCATAGAACATATTAACCTATTTTAGACACAATAATGGATATCGACTACAGCGGAGTATATACGTGGCATCACTGAACATTTGGATACTGAAGAGCTGGAGAGTGGCCAAACGAAGCACGAATAGAGGAAAGATGACTCACGCGTAATATAAAGAATCTTTTCTTTGAAATGTTTCTACCCTCCTTGCCTCCTTGGCTATTCAATGCATAGTGATTTTTAATCTTTTAACTCTTCTCTTTGAAATAAACAGAACCAGCATCAGGAGCGAACTTCGATGTGGTAGAAAACGTAGGTGTTGATCAACCATTTCTTTACTTATTGAATAGGAGTCCTTTCTAAGACTCAAATCTCCTCTCTCCCATAAACTCTTTCTGAACTGTTCTTTAAATAAGATTAAAATGTATTCCTCTGTGACTCCACGGGCCTTTGAATACACACACCCACAACATATATTTATCTGGCCCTGTAATTCTGCATACTACAGTATGAATTTCTTAAAGGTGAGAATGTGACTTTTAGATTCTCAGTGTATCGCACATATTAAATGCTTAGCCAGGATGTACCAAATGCACATACGAATGCATTTCATGCGTGAATGGTTTATGTAGGAAACAGACATTGATTTAGTTTGTGTGGAAGGAGAGAGAAGATTCGGCTCAACAGTAGTGGAGAGAGTCGGTCCAACAATTATAAGAAAGTTTTCTTGACAAGGGTAGAAATAAATAGTAAAAGTGAATCGCTACAACAAGGAGTCTTCTCCCAACCTCTTGCTTCGATTTCCCGGATGCAGATGTCCACCACCATGGGCCTCTGGGTGTTGTGCGCCTTCACGAGCGTCGTGAGGTCACAGCAGTACACCTTTTTGATCCTCTTGAGGTCAGGCTGGCAGTCATTCGGGACGTGCTTGGAACACTGTTTGTGCACGTTCAACCCACAGTCTGTAAACAAAGAAGCCACATTAGACTCGCCCGGCCCTTTTGTCAAAGCCAGACACAAATTCTACGTTACCAAAAATAAAAACGAAAACGCCCGACGGTTTGCCATATCTCTCTGGAACATCCATCCTGCTTAGAGGTGTTACTCGCTGTGAGGTGAGTGTGAAACCGTTTTTACCCATGAAACTCGTATATAATTCCATTTTCCTCGTTAAGCTTTCTCTGCCGCTGGACCATAAGGATAGAACATCTCATTGAGATAGGTTTGGTAATTAGCCAGGTTATTTGTATGTTTTTTTTTGTTTCCTTTCGGGACTGGAACCTTTGTACCCACAGGTAGGCTTTTGGGTTTGGGTTCCCAGAGCAAGTTATGGCTCATAAAGGGCACCCAGGACTCTGTCGGGTTGTTTCCATTAAGTCCTTGATGCTCTTTTTGTGGGCAAGACGGCCATTCTCTCCCTATGAACCCATGACCACCAGCATCTTCCTGCACTTTCCTGGAGAGCTGCCCACAGCCTCCACTCCCTTCCTCCTTGCGGGCAGGTTGGGCGGGCCATTTTCCTTTCTACTTGCCTTATTTTGACACCTGCGAGTGGAAATAATGTCTAACTGGACACCAGTGGGAGTATCTGAGAGTATACAATTTAGAGCAATGCCATGGAATGTGATGATTAAAGCAATTATTTATGAAGCTCATATCAAGATCTGAAGCCGAAAAGGTGCCTTTAGGTTCAGTGAACACGGTGTGAGCGTAGTAGAGTCCTGTTAGCAGTTAGTGTTCACTGATGGACTGACTGTGACAACAACAAGGAACAGTTTACATTCCGCAAAATAAAAATTTAATGCTGAAGTTGTTCAAAGTTGATGTTGCTGCCTATTCAAAGCGGTTTCTAACATTGCTTTTTTCTAGGTATAAAGAGTAACAGTAATAATAATATATTCTATTATACATATGTATTACACACATAAATATTATCACCTGCTTTATAAAAAAAACACTTAAACCACATCAAGGTTTAGAGAGGACTTTTTGCGAAACCATCAAAAAAATGATTTTTAAAAATGAATACATTATGTTCATGTAACGTTTACTGGCTGAGTTCTGTCTACCCTCCTTCCAAAGGAGGGGGGGGGGCGGGGGAAACAGTTCTAACCCAGCTTTATCAACATGAGAAATTCAACAAAGCTCAAGCAAACATCAATAATAGTTCAATAGCTCTATTTAGCGAATATAAATTTGGCCAATTGAACTAATTAGAATCGGTTGGTTTTCTTGTTTGGATCTTCTTTTATGAAATAAGGAATCATGACACCTACTTCCAGGGTTATTATGAGAATCAAGCGAGTTAATATATATAAAGTCTGAGTTGTAATGGATACTACATGAGAGTTCAGTAAAAGAAATAGCCAATATGGTGATAGAAAATGTAAGGATAACCGCTCTGCTATTCTTAAGTTATTTCATCAGTAATTTTTATGATATTTGTATAAACTTCATTTAAAACAATTCTGAAGAATTGTGGTAAAATACACGTGACATAAAATTCACCATTTTCACCATTGTTAAGTGTACAGTTCAGTGGCATTAAATTCCTTCATACCATGTGCCGCCATGGCCACCATCCACCTCCAAAACCCTTTCCATTTTCCAACATTGAAACTCAGAACTATTAAACCCTATTTCCCCAGACCCTCCCCTGCCCAACCTCTGGCAACCCTATTCTACATTCTGTCTCTATGAATTAGACTACATTAGGTACCTCATGTAAGGGCAATCATAATGGTATTTTGTGACTGGATTATTTTACTTAGCATAATGTGCTTAAGGTTCATTCATATTGTAACACATGACAGGATTTTCTATAATGTTTCACTGTGTGTATGCACTCCATTTTTTATCCATTCCTTCACTGATGGGACACTTGGGCTGCTTCTACCTCTGGCTACTGTGAATAACGCTACTCTAAACATGGGTGTGCAAACACCTTTCTGAGTGCCTGCTTTCATTTCTTTGGGGTATACACCTGGAAGTGAAATTGCTGGATTATATGATAATTCAATTTTTTAATATTCTTATAAACTTCATTTTAAGATCTGAAGCAACCGTGTGTTTATGCAGAATCAAATACTGGTATTTTATCAAAATGAAGATGCTTTATAATAAATATTCAGTTTTTGTAAGCTAATATAATTACATATGCTTTAAATAAAGCTTGGTTCATTTTTAAATATTTATTTAATCTCCATAAAGATATGGAGATTTAAGCTGCAATGATTGTTTTTTCTAAACTTTAATGGTCGGTTTTTAGTTTTCCTGCTGCTCAGGGGAAATACGAGGCTAAATGATGGTCATTGGAGAATACTAACATTATAGCCTGAGAATATGTTTTATTTAAAAAAAAAAAATTGAAAAAAACCCAAACCCGTTTAACCCAGAGAAAGTCGCTGTTCATAGCTGATCTGAATTCCAGATTTTTGTTTTCATAATATTGACTTTGGACCAATTTCTCACTGAAACTGGATAGTGCCAGCAATGAGGGATATTTTTCATAGGTATAGTCAGGTGGAGCAGGCTGAATTAATGACCACCGAGTAATTCAGATATTCTACCACTCTGCTCCATGGTGGAGCTGTGAGATACTTTGTAGGAAGTATGTCTTTTGTGTTAATCAGGGTATCTGGAACATTTCTGGAAAGCCTGCTTCAAGCCTTTGTGTTCCGCTTGTGGATCTGGGATGGAGCCAGGTACCGTCAACTGACCAACATGAGCCCATGTTAAGCCATCCAGGTATCTCCACCAGCGACTGCTGCATCTACCCAGGAAAAGCTGAGATAGTGCCTTTCAAGCAGAGAAAGGACTTAAGGTCCCTCGATCCTGTGAACCAAAATGGGTAATGTGGGAAGATAGATCATCGCAATGTATTATCATCAGCTTATTTTATTTTAAATGCTTCATAAGAGTTATGTTTTAAAATTATACCCTAGCAAGAAAAAAAAAAATCAGTCATGGTGTTGATGGAAACCCAATCAATACACCATAGAAGGCTGTTCTTGCTCCTGGCCGGGCTTGCCAGAAAAAGCATGGCGAGACGAATCAGGACTCCCAGTTACACATCAATTTGGTAATTCGTCACTATTTTTGTTAGCTGTATCTTCATAAGATGTGTTGTGTGCTGTTAGCAATGGGGGTGTGCGTCCAGTTCTAGGTGGAAAAGCATTCAAGGTTTCGAAGTGTTTTGAAAATATGTGATATCAAATTAAGGTGTGCAGTTTCATCGTTGTCTGATGGCAGAAAAATACTGAGCATGGGCTCTGGAGTTGAATTAATGTTCCACCACTTACCACGTGGCCAAGGGCAATTAACAGTGGCTTGTAAGCCTCAGTATCTTCACCTGTGTGATGGAGAATAATGGCATTTGTCGGTGAGGCTACACGGGGTGATAAATAGAAAGTGCTTAGCTCGGTGCCTGGTGTGTGGTCAGCGTTCACCAGTATTATTATTTTTAGGCCATCCCTTTTGTAGTAAAGTGGGGATGGGAAAGAAATGTGGTTTTTCTATCTATGCAATTCCATTGGAATTAATTTCCTTTTCTTTTAAGGACTGTTACTTATTGTAGGTGGCAGGTAGTTGCCTAAAGACATGTACTTGCTTGGAATTTTTTTCTTTTCTTGCATAAACATGCGATATTAATGGAGTCTTTCCATTAGGCACAGAGATGCCTCAAACTTTTACGAAAGCTAGACTTTTGAGCTTATCTGGACCTATTTTCCAACTCTGGAGAGATGTCTCCAGACATGGTGGCACTTTACATAAATGGAAAATAATAAAGAAAGTTCTGTGTCTACCTGAGCACCGGACCCCTTGGGCGATGAGCCCCCACATGAAGTTGGCACAGTATTCGCACCAGTGCGGGCCTCGGAATGTGTGCACCTGCAATCCGAAAAGAAGAAAAGTGTCTGAAAATTCAGAGTCATTTGGAGGCAGGTGGCCTCAGACATGACACAAATATGTGAAGCCGAGACACAAAGGCCGCAGCAGGAATGAGCATCCGTCACTGGACCTTTTCTTTCCAGTGAGGTCGAGAGTAAAACTAAGATGTGCTTTGATCTTTGAGAATCCTCCACCGATCTACCACACCCAGGGCCAGGGTCTGAAAGGAATGTGGAAAAACGGTAAGATTATAGGGCCATGTCATCAGCTAGAGAATGAGACTCTCACCACCCCGAACGAGACACTACTGTGTGGACAAACCCAAGACAGCCTGCGCTGGTCTCTGTAACCTGCATTTAGCTCAGCAAGTTCTGAAAGGCAGAACTCAATTACCGTGTCCTTTTGACCAAAGTTGTCCCATCTGTAGAATATCCAGGCAGGTATAAATAAAGCATGATTGTGGGATACTTAAAAGGTTCTGAGGCTTTGAATCACTTCCAAAAAAGGGCATTAAAAAAGTGAGGAAAATGGCTGAAAACAAAGGGTACCAACAGGGTCTACAGACCTGCCTTCTTCAGAGACCGGGTCTGTACTCAGCAGGCCCTGGCGTGGCCTATGGATTTATAAACCGGAAGTCGCTCTTGCTGGCTGAGGTAACAGTCTCATTGGTTGGTGCCTCAGCCAGTTGTTAAATATTTTGAATATCATGAAGTAAGGATGGTGTTATCTCTAATTATTCAGGCATAGGTCATCCTGGGACAGGACCACGTATTAAGTCATAATTTAAAACAAAACAAAACAAAACAAAACAAAAATACATGTTCTCTAGCAACAATGAGTTTCAAGAAGCAGAGCTAGTAAATCCCTTGAAAGCAAATGTGGCCACGGTAAACCAAAAACCACCACAGGCAGTCTCTTTGGAGGCATGCAAATATGCATGAAAATGCTTTAAATTTTTACAAAATTAAAATATTATGAGACGTTATATAAGGTCTTCCAAAGTTTAAACCTCCACTAACAAGTAAAAAATGCAGCACAATGTATTTTTTAACAGACTGGGAGGCCTGTATCCTACTTTTACTTAACAAAAAATCAGGATGACAGCTATGGTCACGATTTGGGGAGATGCTCATCAGAGCTCTACCTAAAAAATGACACTGCTTCAAGATCTTTATTTCTACATGCTAGCAATTGGGTAGGTATAAAGTGACAAACAGAACAGACCTGGTTCCCTCTTAATGGAACTCACAGACTTGTAAAAGCACAGAAAATAAGCCAGTTAATAAATCTAAAATAGCACCTTATGACCATGGTTTCTGTGCAATAAAACTAAGTGATGGTAGTCTTTTGGTATTGCAGTTCATCACATGCAGACTGCTCATTACACTATTTCGGCTTTGAAAATCGATGAAAAAAAACAAACCTCAGAATTGTTCTTACTAAAATGGAGAATCGTGCCGCGAGGCAATGATACTGAAACACGACAATGCACTCCTTGTGGGAATGTGGACAATCCGTCCCAGGGAACACACACATTCCCACAGAGCCGAAATGCCACGATCCTCTTAGCCCACTCACACGAAATGCGGCATTAGAAGAATTCCCCAGTAATGCCTCCTACTGAAAGGTGAACATTTCCTAAACGCGGCAATCGAAGGTTCCTTCGTATTTTACTAGAAATGCTCGAAAGAGACTGCTGGTTAACTGTGGCCTCAATGTCTGTTGTTAATACACGATTGGCATTGCGTGACTAATTAGATATGTAAAATTATACAACTCTAAAAAAAAAAGAGATGAGAAAAGGGCTATAAAAGGAAAAATGAGGCTGCTACTGGAGAGATTTAAGAGAGGCTCCAGTGTTGTCCAGGAAAACCAGGAAGGCCTCCCTTGGAAGGTGGTCTCAAGTTGCTTGAAGAAAGAGAAGGAGCCAGTCCCAAGGAGGAACAGAAATGAAGTCTTCTAGGCAGAAGGAACGGATTGAGGCCCTGCAGAAGTAAAAGGGCTGCTGTGACTGAGGAACGGGGCGGCCAAGGGGTGGCCAGAACACCAGAGTGAGGGGTCAGGGACCAGGACGAGGCTGAGGGCAGGAAAGGGCCTTGACGTCTTTATTAATGAGCGCGGATTTGGTTTCAACCTAGTTCCAAAAGAAAGTGCTTAAAGGACTTTAAGTAAGAAGATGGTTTTTATAAAAAATGATATTCTGACCGCTGTGTAGAAAGTGATGGGAGAAGGTTATTTAATAGTGGGAGAGATTCGGTTTCTAGTTGAGAAATGACAGAGGCCAATGTTAGGATGTTGGGGGTGGAGATGGGAAGTGGATAGAGTTGAGATGCATTCTGAAGATAGAATTTACAGGACTTGTTAACAGAATAAATGTGGGTCTTTGAAGGAGAGAGGACTCAAGAATGATTCCCAGATCCTAGCTTTAGAAACCAGATGGATGGTGATGCCATTTGCTGAAAAAGAAAAGAGACTCTTTTGGGGAGAAGAAAATTCAAGAATTCAGCTTTGAACAGTTTAAGCTTAAATGCCACTAATATTTCAAGTACTAGGATCAAGCAGGAATTCACACATAATCGAATAGCTCGGGAGGGGTGAGAGCAGGAGGCATATATTTGGCCATCGCTGACAAATAGATAGCATTTAAAATCGTGGAATGAATAAAAACTATCAGGGGTACAGAGAGAAAATGAGGAAAACAGTGCAATCCAAAGCCGATGGCACTCCAGCATTTGCAGAGAACCAAGAAGATAAAGTGTCTCAGAAGCCGAGAGGTGAAGAGTGTTGGGGAACGAGAAATGTGCCATGCTGGATGCTGGAAAGAGGTCCAGGTAAACGAGGATGGAACGCTGGTTCAGACACATGAAAGTCATTAGCAATCTTGGCGAGAAAGGTTTCTTTGGATCCGTGAAGGCAGAAGTCATAGTCAGGTGAACTGAGGAATAAACAGGAGGAATGGAGGTGGAGAAATGTGTAGGCAACTTCGCCGAGAAGTTTGACGATGTTGTTCAGCATGGCAACGAGGTAGCTCCAGGGACAAATGTGGTCAAGGAAGATTTTTTTTTTTTAATGATAGATAGGAGACATTAAGGCATGTTAATTAGTGGATGGGATTGTTATGACAGGTAGAAGAGACCAGACCTGCAGAAGAGAGAAGCAAAGAAGTAGTGATCCCAAAAAGCTGAGAGATGATTAGGTTTAGAGCATATATGAAAGCAATATTTAAAAAGAGAAACAGTCGAAATCTTTCCAGAATTAGCAAAAGATACAAAATCTTCAGATTAAGACAAGCTAATTAAATCTCCAGCACAATAAATAAAAAATAATTGATATCCACCAATATTACAGTGAAACTTCAGAATAGCAAAAGGCAAGCAAAATCCTAAAAAACAGGGGACCTGCAAGAGGACACTAATTAGGATGAAAAGAGAATACTCCTCAGCAAAAAAAGACTAGTAGATTATGGAATAATAAGAGGAAATTAGTACCAACCAAACCTCAATACCTAGCTATTTAGCATTCCAGAGCAAGGGTGAAATAAAGATATTTTCAGACAAACTCCAAGAGTTTCCACTCACAGATACTCACTCGAAGAAATACTAAGAAATATACTTCTGGAGGAAACATACTGAATTTAGTGGGAGAAAACAGGATTTAAGAAGCCATGGTGAGCAAGAAAACTAGTAAACATGGGTCAGTTTAATCGAGCCCAGTCTGTTTATAACAGCAAGATGACTAATTTCAAGGGGACTTAAAAACAGGGTGAAAAAATGACGTGGAAGATTTGGAGGGCCTTAGCAGACTTAAAGCATTCTAAAGTCCTTGTACTTTGGAGTAATGTAAGTATGGCTACTAATTAATTGACGAGGATTTTTAAGTTCAATATGAATGCATTAAAAATTTTAATGTATACAGAAAGAGTGGGATGGAATCCATAAATTTTAAAAAATGCAAAAAGGCAAAAAAGATAGGGATTTGATTTGGATAAAAAAAGCTTAAAAGGAGAAAAACAAAGCAATAATAATAATAATAAAAGCACAGTAAATATAGAAAAAAAGAAGAAAAATCCTTCTACATCTCTAGTCACAATAAATATAAATATAACTCACGAAGAAGAGAGAGAAAAATCTAAGATATTTTAAAACCTTTGCAAGAAATGCATTCAAAACATAATGCGTTAGAAATATTAAAGGGCTAGAAAAATACAGACCCAGCAAATGCTAGCCAACAGAAACCCAAAATAGATAAGTTAATATAAAGCATATATTTTCATTTTTAGTGATAAAGATGGTCATTCTATAAGAGAGATTTAATTTTTCTATAAAGATATAATAATCCTGATCTTTTATGCAGTAAAACGTCTACCCTCAAGTTGTCACTGATCCCAAATAATTTTATTAAGTTTTATCGAGTTTGTAAGAAACAAATGATCTCTAGCCAGTATGGATTCCTCCGAGTGAGGGGTGAGGGATAAGAAAAACTCCACAATTTGCTTTATGAAACTTATATAATCTTGACTCAAAAATTATACGAGAACATTACATAAAGTAAAATTATCGATCAATTTCAATTATGAACACAAATGTAAAAATCTTAAAAAGAGATCCTACTGAATGTAGTATTATATTTAAAAAAATGTCCTCATTAAGGAGGTTTTCTTTCAGAGATTTAAGGTAGTTAACATATTTTTAGAATTCACGAAAATAACAAAACAAGAGAGAGAAACCACATAATCATTTCAAAAATTAGAATACCAACAATCAATAAAATTCAACATTCACTTATTATAACAGCATTTAACATAGTAGGAATAGAAGGAACAATCCTAAAAATAAGTGATTAAGGGTATATATGTTACACACATAATAAACATCACCTTCAAAGATGAAACATTAGAGTAATTTCCTTTAAAGTTGGCAAAAAGATAAAGCTGCCTGCTATCAATACTTCTTTTGAGCCGTATTCTGTTGAGGTTAGCCAGGATAATAAAACAAAACAAAGAAATACAATATCTAATTGGAAGAAGAAAAAAGGCTACAAAGTATGCTTAATAAAAGAGCAGTATGAAGAGATCAGTAGCATTTCTATATATAAGTAATAACTCATTTTATTAAGTAATAAAAATTAAAGACTCATTCACAAGAGAAGCAAAAATCTAAAATAAATAAATGACATTAAGGAGATAAATAAGGAGATACTCTATATTCATGCATGGCAATACCCAATATTATAAATATGTCAATTATCCTCCAAATGAATCCATAAATCCAATGCAATTTCAATAAAAATCTCCATGGTGCTTTCTACAAAATTTGACAAGACGACCCTAAAATTCTTGTGTAAAAAAAGCCACGATAATTTTGAAAAAGC
This sequence comes from Rousettus aegyptiacus, assembly GCF_014176215.1. Lineage (NCBI taxonomy): Eukaryota > Metazoa > Chordata > Mammalia > Chiroptera > Pteropodidae > Rousettus > Rousettus aegyptiacus. Next base: position 36,920,790 of record NW_023416288.1, on the reverse strand, counting down.
AGAAGGTAGGAGAACACATCTGACCAAGTCTTGGAAAACCAAGACTTCTATGGTTACAAAAAGTAAAAATACCATGAGGGTAGACAAACAGACCAGTGTACAGAGTGGAAAGGCACACATATTTGGAGACTTGGTCTATCTCAGAAGTGGCTTTACACATTAGTGGAAGAAGGATGTCAGAGAGATGAATTAATTCCTGTTCCATTCACCTATCCACCCATTCATTATTCACTCATTTATCTGGTACTAACATGCTGATTATCTACTTTGAACTTGGCACTGCACTAGTCCTCGGATATACAAAGTCAAAATAAATCAGAGGAGCACAGACCTACCCTCTCTGCACTCAAGAATCTCATCTACAAGAATAAATAGGCAATATAAATAATTGTCCTATGGTAGTATAACGGGGAGAATAATAAATCCTTCCCGGGAAGTCTAGAGAAATTGGTATTTAGACTGGGTTTTGAAGGATGAAGAGGAGTTCACCCTGGGAAAGAGCGAGCTAGTGGGGAAGAGATGGTGTCCACTGGGGAGAGAGAGTCCTTAGGAAGAACGTTCCAAGGAGAGAGCACAGTGAAAAGCCAGTGTAGGTGAGTTTGGTGTTTCGCAGACATTCTTTTCTTGCAGGTCATGCAAAAAAAGGAGTGATCAGGTTCTTCTCTAGAATATCTCTAGTGGATAAAGAAATCTCACAGGAAATATCTCCATACCTTTGGCCAAAAATGAAAAGGCAATATCTAGAAATCAGGAGAACAGCCATCCTATCCAGGTAGAAACTGGTTTATTGAATGCTCAGCAAGGGCAGGACACACTAATCACAGCTTTTCTGAATTTTCACTTTTTGCCAATATTTAAAACAATAATTAAACAGAACAAAATTGCACTTGAAAGTTTATTAGCCTCATCCACATTTGGCAACATCCTTTCTCATCGAAGTACCCCCTTCGCCTTTGATCTCATTTCTCCAGCCGAACAAATGCAGGCAGACATTTCTGCATAGCAGATAACTCTGAGCACCCCCACAAAGACACCTCCCCACAGAAATCAAATGAAATGATGGAGAGGGGCATGCGAAGTTAGTTAAACATTATTTTAGGCCCACTGCCTGATTTCCTCTTTGTGATGGGCCACTGTTTATTTTCATGGCCGATATATTGTTCAATTTTCTTTTGAGTCCACGAGGACAATCTCTAGACAGTAAGTTGCATGTAAATGTTCAGGCACTCTCTCTGAATCCACTTTAGTTCTGGTTGAGTTTATTATGTCAACTCTCCCGATGAAATACCCCATATCTTGAAAAATCACTAATCAGCCTTTTCCCATTCTCTGAAGTTTATTGATTTTTAAGAATATCTTTTCAGAAAAAAAAAAATTTAACAAACTTTAGGGCAGTAACTAAAATACCCTAGACAGGAAGAAAATACCCCAGACAGGAAGAATGTCTGTCCAAGACTATTATACTGGGCAAGGTCTGCCTGGAATTCAAAAACCACACCAAACAGAAAAAGATGATATTGCAGGAGATAAGGTATGTTTGACAAATAGCCCAGGAATGGCCATTTCATAAAAACAAGAGCAAGAAGCATTTGTCGAGAAAATTCTCCAGCGCTCAGCGAGTGTCCCCTGACACGACTCTTTCCAAATGAGCAGGATGTTATTTGTCTCACATCTGCTGAAGCTGGAAGGCAGGAGTCCCTGGTGGGTTCATAACAGGCATGTTTTGATGGGTCAGTGTAGATACTGCCCAAGTGCATAATCAGCTCAGCCCAGGTTCTGGACCGTAAGGAGCAGAAAGAGCTATTTTTGATGTGCTACGGTTGAGAAAGTTTGCTTTTTCTTATCAGTCGACATCAGGGTTTCTCTGCCTTAGCACTGTTCACGTTTTGGCTGGGTGGATCTTTGTGCTTCGTGGATGTTTAGCGGCCTCCCTGGCCTCTAACCCCTAGATGCCGGTAACCCCCGTCGGCTGAGACCACCACAAATGTCTGCAGACTTTGCCACTTGTGGTCCCGGGAGCAAAGTGGTAGCGAATCACCATTATAGACGGAAAACATATCACCTCGGTTTGTCACTTTTATTATTTATATTAAAAATGAGAACTTTACTCTTTTATTTTGCTTTGAAAAACTCATTGGGTCAAAGGCAATGTTTTCGTTGCTACCTTAAATGCATGCAGGAGCAGGGTAGAAGTGACTACAGTCACTTCCAGCCACAAGTCGCTGAGTTTTGGGGTGGGGGGGGGCGGTCATCTAGTCTAGCCTTTGTCTAGAGTTACCTGAGGAGAGCGGGCAGCTTGTCTGCGGTCAGGAGCACTTGGCCTCCTCGTCTCAGCCAAGGGTTTTTCCTATAATCTACTGCATTTCCCTGAATCACATGACATTGAATTTAAATGAGAAATCAGGTTAAACTTGGGACCTGGGATTTGTAAGATCAGATGAAATACTGACCTTGAGGTGAACCTTTTCGGACCTGAGAAAAATAGCGGCATGCGATCGTGACAGAAGACTTCGGGGTTTCCTGAGAGGCCTGCTGAGCAGATGCTGCAGGAGAGCCGGTCTCTCAGCCATGGCACCACTGACCCCCCAGATTTGTCTATTTAGCAGCTGTTCTAGTACATTTAAAATAGGATTTAATTTCTAAAAACACTGACAGCCACATATTGGGTATCTCCCATTGCATAAAGTGACATCTTCTGCGGTAGTAACTTCCTCTCAGGTATATGAAGCCATCGGCACCATTTTTTTTTTTTTTGACATCTCCCTGCTCAAAAACCTCCAGGAGCACCCCCATTGTCTTTTGCAAGTTTTCTCAACCTTGACACTGCTGACATTAGGGCCACATAAGTCTTCGTGGTGGGTATCTGTCCTGGTCATTGTAGGATGGTTAGCAGCATCCCTGGCGTCTGCAAGATGCCATTGGCAAACCCAACTGTGAGAATCAGACATGTCTCCAGACATGGCCAAGTGTCTCCTGGGGAGCTAGACACAGCAGCTGAGAGCCACTCAGAAGAGGAAGAGTTCACATGCTTAGGTCACCACTCTCTGCCTAGCACCTGGCCGTGCTGGCACGTAATGGGCACTCAGTCCGTATTCACCAAATAAAAAATAACTGTCTAAATAGTTTCTTCTTATTAGAACTTTCAAGAACACCCAACTAATATGTACAATAATCACTGGTGCTTTTTTTTCTTCCCACAAAACACAAAAGGAGTAGTTCTCTGGCCTCAAAATGCCAGAATCATCCATTGAGTCATTCAGAATCATCTCTTTGAATTATGTGGCCTTTGGAATAAAACAAACTCTCTATAAAAATAATAACAGCTAAACACTTGATGTGGGTCAGACTTGTTAATAGATGACTTTCATTCGTGAGACAGCTTGGCTAAGCCACTCCCTTGGGGTGTGGCCGAAGCAAAGAGTCCTTGTTAGGTTTCTTGTCAAAGACTTTTCCCTTTCCACGAGACTTGCTGGTTTGTTAAGAATTTATAGTGACAGTGTCCCAATATTTACATAAAAATGTGTCAAGGAGGTATAAGATAAGCATTAGGCCAGATACTGGCAGGCTGAGAAGGCACACACCCTCATGAGAACCTTATCCAAAAATTGTTTCCTCACTTGCCCCAAATCCTCACCATGAATGAAATGCCATTGGATAATGGCCTCGTGTTGTGGTCTCATGAGGACCCATTTAAAGCACGGCCACTAGATTAATTTAGCTGCCATTTTCTTAAACAAGCACTTTTCGAATTTAGCATTGCACTATCCATGGAGCAATAGTGAATCTCGGTGAATCAGAGAAGAAAGGGTTTTCGAAGAAACCAGGCTCGTTTGTCAGGAAACAGGTGATACTTTAAATCAATGGCCATGTGTAGCGTGTCAGCGGAACGCAAACCCTCGAGGAATGAGGTGGAGGAGAAGCTGCGAGCTAGACTCTAAGGTTGCGGAGACTTCGCAGGGTGGTTCGGCGGAGGACCTCAGCAGGCGCCAGCACTGGGGTGGAGGCTGGGCCGGGGGTCGGGGCAAGAGAAACAATCCCCGAGTAGACGGTGGAGAGCTGGAACAACTCGAAGGCAAGGCAAACTTCATCACCTTGAATGTAAAATGAGAGTCAGAGACAAACCTCACTTACTGACTGGTTTTGCTGAGGGCTGGTCCTAGCTCCAAAATGGCACAAGAGGGGTGGGCACACTTTGTAAAAGAACTGAAAAAAGTAGAGACTCTTCCTTTCATGCAGACAGAGGCCAAGACTAATTTGCACTGTGGAATGCCTAGGCTTGCAAGTATTAATATTAATAATAATACATAGGCTTAGAGTAGCTACATGATTTACTTCAAACAGAACCCAGTGGAAAGAATTTGACTTGGATGTCAAAGTTTAAGGGGAATTCTTGAAAATGAGGAGGACGAGATTACAGCTGACATCTCCAGGAGGACTCCCAGGAGGACTCCTTTCTTTTAACCTGGGCACTGTCCACCCCTGGACATCCTGTGGCCCCATCTGCAGGTTTACGGGGTAGGGAAGGGGTGCTCCATGGCCACAGTTATTTGAGCACGCCAGACACCTGGTGCAGGCCAGGCTATTCCGATTCTCTCTCTCTGGAAATTAGGAAATGGGTTTTTGTGGCTGGTCTTGTAACATAATCCAGGGGTCACCATCAACCATATTCTGCAGACCATATGGACTATGATATTTTTGTGCAGGGAAAGAACAATGAGGCTGATAACCAGAAGGCAATGAAGTGGTGCAGGGGGAAGGAGAGAAAAATGAAAGAAAGAGGGAGGGGGAGGGAAAGGGAGAGAAGAAGGAAGGGAGGGAGGGGCAAGAGAAAGAGAAACTGGTCCTCGTGTACTTCCGGTTCCTGTTTCCTCCCCTGCTTGAGTCCTGAGCAGACCCCGGGGATTCTATGAAACCTTCCTATAACATAGCCTCTTATTTAGCTTACGACAGTTTCTGGGGGTTCTATTACTGGAAAATAAGGAGTTTCTAATCATTATAATGGTGGAGTGAGGCTACAGTAGGAAGCAGACAAAGAAGGATTCTATATAGCACTTTGGGAGCAGAAACCATTTTTTCTGCATAAAGCCCAATCTCTCCAGAGCCCATATATTCTTCATCCAAGGCGATGAAGTTTGCCTTTTCTTTGAGCTGTTCCAGACTTGTTTCTGCCCAAACAGCCTTTTCTGATTATTAAACAAAATAAAACCCACAACCAGTTCTGAAGCCGATTCCTGCCTGTTCGGGCATGATTGGGGATGAAGAACCAACATGTTTTTATGAGGTCGAGGAGGACGGAGAAAAGAGAGGTTTGCATATGGGAAGCAAAAACGGCTTGTTCTAAAGCAAATGGCCACTAGACTGATAAGAAAGCAAAGCGATGATAGACCTAGAACCTCTAAATGAGCCACAAAACCTCCCCAACTTCCAGTCTTGCCCCCCAGGATCTTATGGGGCGGACAGGCACGTTAGAAGGAGCATGCTACCTGAGCACACGTGACACCTGGTGTACCAAGGGAAGAGGATGCTACTGCTGTAGCCCCGGTCTATTGAGAGGGACATAAACAAGGTAAGCTGGGAAACTCTTTAATGTTTGTCCAGATGGGGCCAATTTTGAGCGTCACCACAAAGGAAGCCGGGACGAGAGGAGTAAAGCGGGGCGTGTGTCTTTCCCCATCCTGGCTTCCCCGCGCATGAGACGCTGGGCAGCCCTGCCGGCCAGGCCCTCTGGGAAACGAGAGCTGGCCTGACACACCCAGATACGGTCTCCATCTCTGGTGTGGTCTGGTGACACTGGCGAGGGCCCACTACCCGGGAGGACTCGAGCACAACTAACCCGAGTGCAACAGGCCACGGATGAGGCAAACTGTGGGGTGGGGACCAGCAGGGACACTGTACTCTGAGATATCTGCTACGCATGCTTTCAACCAAAACGTACTGACATTGTGCTCTGGACAAGCCCTGCTCTGGACACTGGGGTTTCTTCTGCAAGAAGTAAAACAGACAACAAACAATCCCTGTCCCCACGCCGCCCCAGGGGGGTGGTGGGTGTTTCTATATGGTAAGGGGAGGGCAGACACATCAGTAAATATGTATGATGTCAGCTGGTGGTCAGAGCTACAGAGAAAAGGAAAAGCTGGCGGGGGCCGGGAGAGGGAGGGACGGGGACATGGAAGGAAGTGATGGTCAGAGGATGAGGGACACGGGGTGAGCTGGGGCTACAGCGGTGTGCTCTTCGCGCTTCGGAACTTTCCGGACCTCTGCTCTCCATCTACGTTCCATCTAGGGAGAGAAGAGTGGCCCTGGAAGGCCTGGGTAGCGGGAGAGAAGCTGGAGAAAGACCAGGGATGAACAGACACGCAGCCGGGGAAAGCTGGGAACACGAGCGGCTGAGCGCGGAACCGCCCAGGCGGGCCTTCCGCCGCGATCCCGTCAGCCCCCTTAGCGCCCGGAAGTGACGCGCGCGCCGCTCTACCCCTGCTGGCCTCTTGCCTGCACCCTTCCCCTCCCAGGCTCACTTCTAACTCCAAGCTTCCACGCCTGCCGTTCGGGTTGCCCTCAACGCTCTTTCACTTTTCTGCGCCATCTAATGAACGACAGAGGAAGAGAGCGTTGAGAGAGAAAAGAAAGAAGGGCATGAAGAAGAGAGGGTGGAAAATAAGAAACATAGAGACGGAGAAAGCTAAGCACAAAAACACGAGATAAATGAGAGACACAAAGAGATAAAAATAAAGTAAGACTAGAAGCTAAACTTACTGGGTGCCAGAGACCATAAGTGACTTCTTTAAACCTCACAACGCTCCCGTTTTACAGATGAGGAAACTGAGGCCAGGAGAACTAAGCTCTTGGCCAGTGAGTACCAGGCTGGCCACAGCTACCCCATCGCTGTGCTAAATGGGGACAGTTATCCCGACTGCTGGGGCTCTGGGGTTGGCTGGCCTGCAGATTTTGAGAGCTCAGCCACAAGGTGTCGTTGGAGTAGCCCATCTATAAGAGAGCTATTCCATTTATAAGAGAGTGCCCCCTTAAGTCAACTAAGTAAACAGAGGTACAGTTGTAATGAGAGTTAAATAACGGAGTGATTTTTCTGTTTATCAAACAGTTTTCATATTGGATGGGAGTCTATTACTTTCATCATTCCTTCAACAGCCTAGGATGTGCAAGTAACCCCAGAGAATTTAGGGTTTAAATTAGCAACAACTGTATCTGCATATAGTGCAGAAAAGTACATAATTATTGCATGAAATGAGGCACGACGTTAATTTGCTTCCGAAGTCTTTTGTCGACACGCTTTTCAGAGTAAGGACAATAGAGAAACGGCCTCAGAAGCAGTGACCAGCTTTCTGAAAGAATGCGCCAGGAATCCCCACCCTGTGCCTACAGTGGTTCACTCCGCTCTTCTTGAAGAAGTGCCTGGGGACACTCAAGAGAGCTTTTGACCTGGGTGAATAGTCCAGATCTGGGCAAAAAAAAAAAAAAAAAAAAAAAACATCTCATTATGGTGAGTCATTAAGATTGGCTGGCAGAGAGAGCTAAATCTCTGGTAAGAAGCCTTTAGGCTCATTAGGTGGTCAGCATGAAAATGTGACCCTTGGTTGCTTTTATTGAACACTTACTCTATGCCCTGCACAGAACACCCTCAAATAATAACCCAAATTACAAATCAAGAAAGTTTCAAGAGAAAGCCAACTAGAAGTTAACATAAATAAAAAGTTTGTGTTTTATGTCTTACTCTGACACTAATGGAGATGGCAGGAATCTTCAGTCAGTTTTCTTTCTTCGGTTCAGCCCAGTGGTGTTACTAAAAACCCACTGCTCTATTTAGAGAAGGGACCTGGTTTTAGAAGGGTCTTCCAAAGACAGTTGGGGGTGAGACGAGATCTGAAGGAGGGTGGGAGGGGAGGGAATGACAGAGAGAACCACCCCCTCCTGCCCAAGCCACTCATTCTTAAGGACAATGGCACCAGCGGTACCACTGGAAGCCACAATCAACTGGCACAGCGACTCAAAGGTCTGCTGTGTCTCTAAGATATCTATTTAAAACTGAAGAGAAATGTTCCAGTCTGGCCTGTGTATCCTCTCTAACAACTTGTCTGTTTTCTGCTTTTTATTCTCTGTAGCTGTAAGTTAGAAAAGAGCACACTGAACAGATAATGACTTTCGAAGCAAATTAAAAAAAAACTGTTGGTGTTTTTCGGTGATAACTGATACAGATCGTGTTAGCAACAGCACTGTTTAAGAAAGTAAGATTCCACTCTCTTTCTATTTTAAAGGTCTTCGTTTCCCATTCAGAGTTCTAAGATTAAAAAATTGAAATTATTTTTGAAGATATCAATCAACTAAATACGTTTGTGCATTTTTCACACAAACTCAGGCATGGACAGCTTCTCTCTAGAAGCTGTCCATGCAAACGAATTATGCCCTACAGTGATAATACGTTTGCATGGACAGCTTCTAGAGAGAAGCTGTCCATGCAAACGTATTATCACTGTAGGGCATAATTCCAGTTGTCTCTTAAAGCCAGAAGAATTAGACTTTTCAAGAGGAAAGAAAAGAATGTGCAAGTCCAAGAAGATTCATGTTCCCATCCTTGGCTGTGGGTCCACCAGATGCAAAGGATCAGGATTTTTGCTCAAAGTTAGACACTTTCTTAAGGCAAAAACATTAATGAAGGTTAAGGTAGAAAATAAGAAAGAGAAAAAAATAACTTTTTTTTTTTTAATGTCCCAAATTAGGCCTGCTACTATCCAGTGATGGGAGAAATGTCAAGAGCCTTGGCAAGGATGAGGACACATATAATGCAATTCTTCATCCTCACGCCAAATTTGGAGGGCTGAACGAGACCGTTCCTGAGTTCAATTATAGCATGCAAATGCCTGAGCTGCTCGCTTTCTAAAAACGGAAGCAGGGCAAACAGACCAAACTAACGCAAATGTTTATTTAATAGATACATATTTGTCCCTAAGAAGGATCAGAAAGCAAAGAATAAAATAGGTCTCCTTGGTCACCTCTGACAAAGGGCTATCTAGTTCCAAAAGTCGCTTGTGCTACCGGCCCTAAAGGAAACAAGAGTTTATTTATTTATTTTTTTTGTTTTTTTTTAAAAAGGCGATTCACAATTTGCCTCCACGTCTTCTTTTCGTCTTGGATCCTTCTTCTGCACACTCTCCAACTTCCCAATTGTCAGCCCGTTTGCTGGTGTAGGCGCGTAAAACCTCTACCCCAATCCCATCTCTCCTCCGCCCAAAAGCATCTGCAGCCGAACTGGCATCAGCACCTACTCCCAGCCCTTCTTGGAAAACACATTAGGGCCAAGGAAATAAGCCGTAATTTTCTGACGGCAGGCCGTTTCTACCAGTGCTTGTCTGAAAGGAAGATAGCAGCGTTTCCGGTTTATAAATACATGTGGGAAAATCCACTTAAACTCCCACCGACTTTCCATATCTTTTTGTTTGGTCTGGTGAGCAAGATCAAGGCGAATGGAGGGAGCCTGGCCAGGCAGCCAGGATGCTCCCTGCACCCGAAGGGCCGACAAAAGCTACTGGATGGTATCGCCTGTCATTTGCTTTCACAGCTGTCCACACATAAACCAAAGGAATGAGCATCCCTCAGAACAAAAGACAAAACACAGAATGTGAAACGGCAACTGTTTTCGCTTGCTCGGAGACAGCGATATTCTTACTGCTGCTCTGAGTGGAAAAGTACCTCTTAGCTGTCCCCAGAAGGTCCCCGAATGACACAGAGTGGGCATGCTCTGTTTCTCTTTCATTGGACATGGGAGTCTGAAGAAGAATTGGGTCCAACTCTCCAGAACTAAGTTAACACACATATAGGTGATTCTAGGCACGAGCATCAAGCAGTGTGAACTGATACGAAAAAAAAAAGAAGCTACATGTGGAAAGCCAAGGAATTCGCTGTCTCGTTACTTTACTCTCGAAGACCAGATGGAAACCATACACTGCTCCCGCCCACCCGCTTTTACGCAGAAGAAAGCATGCAGAGTCCTGCTTACCTTGAAGTTGTGCGTCTTCTCGTAGTTGAAGTGGTTGTCGTTGTGCGTGAGGGCGGCCCTCCGGACGAGGGAGGAGATCTGTGGACAGGCAAAGAGTCTGAGAGGGGGCCAAAGAAAGCCGCCTTTGACTCCCACCTTCACCCCCAAGGCCACGGCCAGCAGCTCCTGGCGTTTCCTGCCCGGCTTAGGCTTTCGGACCACCGCACACTTCTCATGTTCCAGCCACAGTTCCTGGGAGAACATAGTGCCCGGACCCTGGATCTTTCCAGTTTCCCCGGCGGAGTCCGGGAAGCTGGGGGCTGTCAGGGTTTTCCAGCGGCGCTAATGTTAGGCAGCGGATTTGAGGCAGCTGCGCCCTGTCTGCAGAGGCCTCCCAGCATGTGACCTGGGAGGGCCGGGTTGAGTGATGGAGGGGGCTCTGCCTCTGAATAAGGACGGGCCTGTTTCGTGCTATGTCTTAAGGCCGACGTGTGCCTGGAACAATAGAACACATTGATGTGCACAGCAACCCCCGGAAGCTGTGTCCAGTCAGCCGCTGAGGAATCAATGGAGGAGGCAGGGGCAGGCGGCTTCCTCCCGCCCGCCACGCACAGCACACTGCCCGGGAGGGACCGCTCCTACCCGCTAGCGCACTTCACGCAGACACACGGACACAGCCACACACACGCAGACACACACACACAGACACACACACACACACGCAGACACACGGACACAGCCACACACATGCAGACACACACACACAGACACACACACACAGACACACAGACACATGCAGACACACAGACACAAGCACACAGACACACACAGACACACACACATGCAGACACACACATGCAGACACACAGACACAAGCACACAGACACACACACAGACACACACACATGCAGACACACAGACACACACACACGCGCACGCACACCCCAAATAGCTCTGATGTTCAAAGCCTGAGACTGCATCCAATTATTCTGGGGCTCTGAACCCCATCCTGGGCTCAACTCCAGCAGATTAAACCTTTAAACCCTGATGATTATTTAATCTTATAGGGATAAAGCTCGAGTCTCTCTCTCTCTCTCTCTCTCTTTAAATCTGTCCCAACCCTTGAAAGCTTAATTTTTATTCTTATGTGTGGATTAAATTAGAACAGTCTGAGCACCGAACGGGGCAAGGAATAAAAGCATAGCATTTCAGCTCTAAGTTCCACAGCCAAAATTTTAAAATAAGAGGTAGATGTCCTGTTCTAGAATACTCCCCAGTCTCCTCCCCGCCAACTACAGGCAACTCCCCACAACCCACACACAAAAGTCCTTAAACCAGTCTGTCAGGGCGCCAGCCTGGTGCCCTCCTTGCTCTTCAAAATCATCATCTGTGTGACAGTCTCCTTTGGGACCACAGTTTTTTGGTCTTCGGTCTCTCCATTAATAGGTCCCAGGAATTGGTGACAGCGATTTCTTTTCCAGATATTTGCTCAGTAGAATTTACCCGAACATAAGACACATTCAGACTTGTGAAGGAACTACACGCTGTTCACATAAGATGTGTCATGACGAGGAACCAGAAGTGTTGGCATCAAGCGAGCATTACTGTGAGCAGTGAGGATGACCTCAGATAACCCCCTCACTAAAGGAAAAATGATTACAAATGTCTCTTGGAAAAAACTTCCTTCTTAAATAATTCCACCACACAGAGTGCTTTTTTAGCCAAGTGTCTCAAGGACAGTGCCTTGGTTTCTTTTATACCTCCCCACAATGACTAATGCATGTTCTTATACACGTGGGCATTTAATACTTTTGCTGACCGCCTTTTCCTAATAAAATTTCCTGTCTGATGGACTGTTATTTATACATACGTTCGTTAGATGAAACACATTTCCCTACATGCTCTTTTTAAATCAGAGATTCTCAGTTTTGGAGCTACTGACATTCGGGGCCAGATAATTCTTTGTTGTGGGAGGCCGTGCACCGTAGGATGTTTAGTGGCATTCCTTGCTTCTCCTCACTAGATGCCAGTAGAGCTCCCCCTCCACTGTGGTAATCAAAAATCTCTGCAGACATTGCCAAATCTTAACTCTGAGGCAAAACTGCTCCCAGTTGAGAATAGCTGGGTTAAATGAGTAATACAAATATCTGTGGCATGCTGCCTACGCGCCAGGTATTAGACTGAGCACTTTGCATGTGTTGACTCATTTAAGATTTATAACTCTGTGAAGTAGGTACCACTACAATGACCACTTTACAGATGAGAAAATGGTAACTGAGTGATTAAGCGACTTCCCCAAGGTCACACAGCGAGTAAGCAGTAGAGCTGACATTAGAACCCAGGCACAACTAACAACCCAGGTCTATGATTTCTCCTCTCCCTCCGAGAACAATTTTTTTTTTATTATAGTAAAATACACATAACATAAATGTTACCATTTTAACCATTTTAAAGTATAGAATTCAGCAGTTTAGTAGCATTAGGTAATTCACAGTTCTGCTATCATTACCTCTACCTAGTTCTAGAACATTTCCATTACCCAAAATGAAACCCTGTACGCATTAATAAGTCATTCACCATTCCTCTCTCTCTCTCCAGCTCTTGGAAATCACCAATCATCTTTCTATCTCTAGATTTGCCTACTCTGAATAATCCATGTAATGAAATCATACAACATACAGCCTTTGTGTCTGGTTTCTTTCCCTTAGCATGTCTTCAAGGTTCATCCAGGCCATGGCATGTATCAGTAGCTCCTTGTTTTTATTGCTGAATGAGAACCCATTGTAGGGAGAGAGCATATTTTGTTTATCCATTCATCAGCTGATGGACAGTTGGGTTGTTTTTACCTTTTAGCTAATGTGAATGGTGTTGCTAAGAACATTTTTGAACAAGTTTTTGTTTGAACATCTGTTTTTAGTTCTTTGGGGTATACACTAAATCTATGCTTTTAACTATTCTCTAAGCTGCTTCCCATCCAAATAATGTTCACTTAAAAAAAAATATCCAGGGGTTAGATGCCAGAATCACTCTCTCCCCACTGTTAGCCTGTTAACGACTCACAGGGCTGGTGTTCCCTGGTCTGGTTTTGAAAAGGAGACTTTTGTTCTCCCTGAGACCTCTTCTAAAGCAGGCACCACTTAAGATACTTTTAGAAGTAGGCGGGGCTATAAATAAGTGGTGAAATAAGCTCACCACTTCCTTTTTCTTTTTTTACAGAAAAGAGTTGGGATTCTGTGTTCTATGGCCTCTCACTGTGTTTCTTTCTATGACTTGGATCCTGAATGTGAGAAGGAATCAGGTAACAAGAAGGCAGCACAAAGTCGTCAGGTGAAGACAAGGAGGCAAGGATGAGTCAATGAGCAGGAAGGCGTGGGAAAACATCCCACGGGGGTGACCGCGCACATGTAAAGTGTCTGAGGAAAAGGGACAGTGGGAGAAAGAGGAATAGCCTTCCCTCAGGGCTGCCTTTGGTGACCCGGCATCATAAGCCTAGAGGGACCTCAGAAGTTCCTCTGACCTATGGTCCCTTCTCTCCCTGGTGCAGGCAGACCCACCTCTCGGGACCATGCCATTCTGCCTCATTAATAGCAATTTCCAGAAAAGATGATTTACCATCAATTGGTAATTCTTCTGCAGACTTCAAGTAAATTCTAGTTCTGTGTTTTAAAGAGGATTTATTGAACATGTCATCATCAGTCCCTAGGTAGTGTGTTTCCCCACTATTCCGACCCCAGTCTTTGTGCTCCCAGGGTCCCCCTCACTTCTCCGCCTCTTGAATTTGAGGTCCCCTTAAGTGCTGAAAGACTGAGCCCAAGCAATACCCCTGCTAGAGACACTACTCCGCAGCTGCAGGCATTGGCCGCCTCGTGGCAGTACATGGGAGGAAATCAATGTCACCAGCGCTAGCGAGGGTGTCATGAGGAGAGCTCTCTGATATGCTGCTGCCGTCTGCATGAAGTGGCTCGTGTCTGGGGAAAAGAGTCAGCAACGTACCAAACGCCTCATGCGCATCGATGCAATGATTCTCTTTCTAGGATTCAATTAAGCTCTTTAGACAAAGAATTAGATGAATAAGTAAACGCATAGATAATCGATAGGCAAATATTCATCATAACAATAATAAAAGAAATGAGGAAAGGCCTATGCATCCAAGATAGGGACAGGTTAAGTAAATTACAGTGTAAACACGTAATGGAATGTTACGTAGACAATAACAAAGATGATTCAAGTCATTTTTAATGATGAAGGGGTATAGCCCTGATACAATGTTAGATAAGAAGTGGGCTCCTGACCATAGACAGTATGATTCCCAGCTTTGTAAGTAGATGCACACAGAAAATAGAAAAAAACAAACTAACATATCTTCAACACACCAAATTGTTGAAGACAAAGCAACATAAATTGACATTTATTTTCTTCTTTCTTTTTTTTCTGTATTTTTTGAGCTTCTTACAATGTTTTGGTTCCATTATTTAAAAATACACAGTTTTAAAAGAACATTGTAAAAATTTTATGATTTAGTGTGTATAGATGATAGATTCCTAACATCATAGGTAAACCTTGAGCTCTTCTAATCCCACCTGTTCTTTCTACAGGTAAAGAAACCAAGAGTCAGAGAAGTTCAATCACCTGTATCCTTGCCCCCAACCCCCTAGCATAGGGCTATTCTACAGCTACATCTAGAACCAGATCCAGACTTCAGATTCTCTTGACTGCCAATCTCTACAACTAGTGCTTCTCACACTCGGGCCAGCCTTAGGCCCCCCAAAAGCTTGTTAAAACACAGACCCAGCCCCAGGGTCTCCAGCTCAGCCCCAAGAATCTGGACGCCCTACAAGTTCCAGGTGACACAGATGCTGCTGGTCGCTGGACCCCACTTTGAGGATCCCTGTTTTGTGCTTTCCACTGAACCTGTGGGTCTCAACCTTGAGAAAACGAACCAACCAACCAACCAAATAAACAATCTCTTTGCTCGAGCACCATCCACCTCAGACCAGTTAGAGCCACAAGTCTGGGAATGGGCCATGTCTTTAAAAACATCTCCCAGGAGATTCTAATGTACGCCTAACGTTGAGAGCCCTGATGCTAATCTCAAGGGCTTCAGTTCAGGGGGGACTGTCAGAGAAGACGGAAGTATGAAGGTCATAAATGCCACTGAAGACCCCCACCCGCACCAAAGAAACCATGCCCTTTCAAACACAAAGTGTGATCATGGTTCTATGCATGCCCACCCCGTGCCCACGTCCCATCATGCCATGGAAAACCTCCATAGATTCTTAAGCTAAAGGCAAAATTCCGTACCATGGCCTACAGGGGTCTGTGCGGTCTGGCTCCTGCCACCTTTCCAGTCTCACTTCCCATCTCATTCTTCCTGTCACCATGAGAATTTATAACCATAACCCAGCACTATGATTTTTATATTACTAGCTACGAACCCCGGTAGACTGCTGGCTTTATGAGATCAGGCACCATGTGAGCTCGGGTTACAGTTAAGACCCTAGTGTCATACCTTGGACCAGGGCTTGCTAAATTTTGCTGAATGAATGAAAGTCCATGGCTACAGTATATCTTGAGGTCGAAGGACCACTATAGAGCTTATCGTCATCATTAGCTAGTATTTTGTCAATAAACTGTTGTCTCTGGTATAAAACCCTAACAGGTGTGTTCTGGGGGATGGCATAAGCTTTCCTGACTGTCTTTCTGTGGACTTGCTGGGGCTCAAGTTGTAGCAAATTCATAAAGCTGGCTACTAGCAGCCCACTGACACCAAGACCCGCCCCATCTCTCTCACACTAGGGGACTTCCTACAGACTTAAATGAGGCCCTCCCCATAGTTCTTAAGCCAACTCTATCTCCGGTGACTAGCATGAGGTCAACACTAGCTTGGCACTCACAAAAGTTTTGTTTTACGAAAAAGAAACATACCCGCTTTTTAGCAGTCTTTCTATTTTCCTTGCCTTCCATCCAAATGACTTCTAATTTTAAAAAGAGTCAACATGGTCATGTTTTTTCCCCTTAATTCTGCCCTTCGCATCCCACACATACGTCTGGGGTTCTGGGATTGGGCGATGAGTCTGGGCTGCATGTTCTCTCCCCTAAACCACGAAACATTAACTCTTGGCCAGAGACACTCAGTAAAATGCTGCAGGTGTTCATTCAGCTCAGAACAGTGGCGGGAAATCTTTTTTCCTTTTCACGATCTGTGAGTCACACTTAAACACTTTTAATGGCTGGTTATGGGTGTACTGAGTGTATGCTTACTACTCATTATTTTCGTGTCTAAAATATCTACGTGGAGAGAGGGGCAGGGAGATTTTCATTATGGTCTTGCCGTGGCTTTCTGATGGTCCACATGGACTTCTGAGATGTAGATACAAAAGATTCTCCACGTTACAGAAGACTTTTTAGGTGGTGTTATGCACCTCATACAGTTCAACATGTAGTTGTTAGCTTTGTTGTTGTTGTTGTTCTGTTTTGTGTGCAATTTTTGAACGAGGAAAAAGAAGTTTTACAGCTGAGTATTGTAATCCGTTTCCTTAACAAGAACTTTAAAAATCTTGGTCAAATGTCTGAAATGCGAGTATCAAAAAGTATGAGAGGGTTATTTTGGAAAGAATAGACCATTTGTCGAGGCAAGCCTCTTAAAATTGCCTTATAATACTCTAGGTAAACTTTAGGTAAAACTAAGACCCAAGTAAACAATTCACGTTTTAAGGGACCAACGGCTATCACAAAGTTCCCAGATGCTGTTTTGCTTTTCAATTTACGTCATTCTCATCTCTTATTCCATATACATCTCATTTTCTTCGTATTTTCCTTCCTGTCATGTGCCTTTCCGCCTCTGGCCAAAGAAGCAGGTGCCCAAAATGATGGGTTTTATTACAAAAGTCAAAGATGCTCAATTTTCGGTGTAAAGCGCCCAACTGTATGGTACCTCATGTGTACTTCTGTCTTTTCCACTCTCTGCCACAGTCACTCACTCAGCTGAGCCTGAGAAATCTCTGCCAGAGGCTATAAGTTTGCTAAATTACATTTTCTCGTCATACAGTGGTATGGCAATTTGCAGAGTGGAATGTACCAAACAGGGCGTCAAGCTGCCATTCTACTAGGTTCTTTGGGTAGCAGCTGGAATAAAGTACACCTTTACTGACAGAGGGAAAAAAAATCAAATTAAGCAGCTGTTTTCTGCATGCAAACTGTCCCACATGGAAAATGATTTTTTAAAATTTCATACAAAAGAAATCTCAAATTTCCTACTGCATTTTTTTTTTTTTTATAGTGAACAATCACCCAAAGAAAAACAGTCCTTGAAGCCATTCACAGCTGATACTGCCCAATACAGTTCCTGGGGATGTTTACAAACTCAGTAGTTGTAAAATATGGATGCTTGCCTATTCCCAACGTGAACCTAAGTTTATTTCTGGTCTCCTCCGTAAGTAATGATTGAAAATTTCAAATTCTACAATTGGACCTCATCTTTGCGTGTTGGAGAGACTGCCCTATGCCAAGTCTGTGGCCCCAGAGCCTCTTCCCAGATGGAACGTGAGGCTTCTTCACGCAGTGATGCAGACACCTCTATCTGCCACCACCTTCCCTGGGAAGAGAGATTGTCGTGCTGCTGCGTGAGCATTAATATAGTCCCGAAAAACAATTCAGTGTGAAATGACACATCCAATTTGACCTCAGCTCTATTTTAATGCAGTAAAATTATTCCTGAACATGTTTCAAACATAGTTATTCCCTTCCTGCTCTCCTTCCTTCCCTCTTTCAGCAAATATTTATTAAGCACTAATTATATATCAGGTAGTGTTTTAGGCCAGTGGGTATAGAGTGATGAGCAACTGACAAACATCTCTGCTCTCTCAGAGGGCAGGCAATAAACAAAATAAAACGAGTACGCTGCAAATTATTCTAGAAAGTGACAAGCGCTATGAAGAAAAAGGAAGCAGGATTATAACTGAGTGATGGGGGAGGGAGGAGGATGGAATTTACAGCACGATGGTCAGCAAAGGCCTCACTGAGAAGGTCACATCTGGGAAAAGACTGGCAGGAGGTGACATCTGGAGGAAGAGCATTCCGGGCACAGGGCATAGCAAATGCAAAGGCCCTGAGGCAGGAGCATGGCTGGGATGTTCAGGAAGTAGCTAAGATCAAGAGCAGCTAAAGAGGCATGCAGTGGGGCATGCGGTGAAACACCTAGGGCCTTGCGGGAGGGAGAGAGGGAGGAAGGACGTCTACCTTCACTCCGAGCGATGCGAGCAGCCACCGCAGGGCTCTGAACAGATTTGTGGCGTGGTCCACATTACTTTTTAAAAGCATCACTCCGCCTACTGTGCTCAGGACTGTAGGAGGGCAAGGTGGAAGCAGGGAGACCAGTTAGAAGGCTAGCGCAGAAATCCAGATTAAAAAAAAAAAGACTGTGGCTTGAACCGGAGTGAGCAGTGGAGGTGGTAAGGAGTGGTCAGACTCTGGATAGCGTTTCCAGGTAGAGTCCCTAGGATTACCCGACAGGTTGGATGTAGAGTGCAAGAGATGGAGAGGACTCTGGGATAACGGCACAATTTGGGGCCTGAGCAAATAGATGAAGTCTCAGACCATGAAAGGAGTAAGAGTGGGTGGAAGGCCAGGAACTCCATTTGGGGTGTATTAACATCAAGTAGGCAGCTAGACATACAAACCTGAGTGCCAGCGAGAGAGGGGTGCTGGGGATACGCTCCTGGGAGTCGTCATGAGTAGATGGATTTAGAATAAGAGAGAGAGTGGAGACAAAGAGTAGCAGATACCCCAAGACTGAGCCCTGGGACACTCCAACCATTACGAGGTCAGGCAATTGAGAAGGAACTAGCCACAGAGAAAGAGAAGGCAAGCTTGATATCCCAGAAGCTGAGTGAAAAGATGACCAGTTGTGCCTAATGCTGCTCACAGGTTAGGTATAATGGAGACTGGGAAAGAGCCATAGGATTTAGCATCATGAAAATGAGTGATCTCCTTGACAAGAGCAGTTTCCAAAGAGGGGTAAGGGAAAACCTGATTGTAGAGGCTTTAAGGGAGATGGGTTCTGGGGATTTATCTAAAGAAGAACAAAACAATAATTTGTAAGGATCTATGCACCCAAATGTTCATGGCAGCACAATTTACAGTAGCCAAGATATGGAAGCAATCTAAGTGCTCATCAACAGACGACTGGATAAAGAAGTTATGGTTCACATATACAATGAAATATTACTCAGCCATTAAAAAAAATGAAATCCTAACATTTGCGACAACATGGATGGACCTAGAAGTTATTCTGCTGAGTGAAATAAATCAGAGAAAGATGAATACCATATGATTTCACTTATATGTGGAATCTAAGGAACAAAAAGAACAAACTAATCAAAAATAGACTCACATATACAGTGGACAATTGGTGACCGACAGAGGGAAGGGGGCTTGGGGAACTGGGAGAATGGGGTGAAGGGCTAAAGAAGTACAAATTAGTAGTTGATGGACGGTCACGGGGATGGGGAGCACGGCATAGGGAATGCAGTTAGCACTAATACAATGGCCAGGTGGAGGGCCAGGGGAGGGAGGGAGCAATTGGGGGAATCGTTTTATGAACTGTATAGGTGTCTGACCAATGTACTGTATACTTGAAACTAATTTAAATAAATCTGAAAAAAATAAAAAAGGCATCTGAAAAAGAATAAAGAGAAAAACTAAGACAAAAAAAAAATAGAGAATGGGAGGTAAACAACTGGAGCAGCAAAGAGGGGCAGGAGAGGTGGGAGCCAGAGAGACCGTTTGCTTTTCCTTTCAAGAAAAAAAGAAAGCCAGCGGGCTTTCCTTCACCCATCAAAAACCGTAGCCCGTATAATAAAGAGCCCGGCTCCACTTTTGGTATTTGCTGACAGTTCCCAGGTCAATCAGAAGGCCTGATGCCCCTCCCTTGGCGCCAATGGGAAGTCTGAACCACGCCAGCCTTTGCCGTACAGGCCGCCTCCCCCACTCGCCCCCTGACCACCACAACACCCAAGCCACTCGTCCCTCCAAGCTCTCTCTCTCAAGCCATTTTCAGACCTGCTCGGGAGTCTGTCTTGCTCTCCCCTGAAAGGCTCTTTATGTGAGTGATGAGACTTTTCACATCCTCTCGACAGACATGGAGCATCATCAATCTCAACAGCAAACTAAATTCTGGGTGGAGGGTCCACTCTGCCTCTGTGATGTGGCCACCACAGCCTATGAGAAATGAAAAGCTCCTTAGACGTGGCTTGCGACTCTGACCTCCCAGAAACCATGTGTGTCTTCCCACTCCCCCCCACAGTTTTTCAATGCTCAGAACCTGGGGTCCAGTCCATGAACACGTGATATTCCTTGGTGAAGCCTCTGCACACATGTCCCTACCACTTAAAATGTAACCAAACATATTAGTATCACATCAGCAACATTACGGAAAAAAAGAACCCTAACAATTATTGGGCACATATTGTGCAGGTACATTAACCACTGTCTCATCTAAACGACAGTTTTGTGACGTAGGCATCGTCACCCCCATTTCGCATATGGGAAAACTGAAGCTAAGAGCGCGCTCACGGCTCAGGCTTGCAGAACTCATAAGTAGGGTTTGAACTCAGGATGGGCCACTTCCGCAGTTCATACTCCTACATTTCATGTGATTCTACCTTCACACATTTGTCCCCCAGTAGAGCGTTGGATCCCAAGAAAGACCCCTGCATTCACACTTTCTAATTTCTTTGGCACTAAGAATCATCGAGAGCATTGAAAGGTTTATGAATAAATGAATGTGACTGGTCCGGCCCAACCTCCACATTTACAAAGGGCACAGTGGTAAGTTAGTCGCCAGGTTCTCACAGCTGGTTAGCTGTGGAGCCAGGACAAAAGTAAGGTCCTTGGACCACGGGCCAAGCTCTCTGCAATGACCACGATGCAACAACCTATCTAATCAATACCCATGCTCTTCCGGGTCACACAAGTTAAATAAGACACATGCGTGCGCGCGCGCACATACACACAGACACACACTAAAAATATATCAAATATAGGGGGGTGGGGTAGGGTGAAGTGGGCAAAAAGGATCAAATATGTGGTAGCTGAAGGAAACTGGACTTTGGGTGGTAAACACACAATAGAGTATACAGATGTCAAATGATAATGTACACCTGAAAAATTATACAATTGTATTAACCAATGTTATCCCAATAAACTTAATAAAAAATAAATTAAAATAAAAATATATCAAACATAGGCAGGAAATTGCCAGATAGTGGGCATTGCTAAAATCATCTCAGAAAGTAACATGGTCATGTGTATTAAGAGTTTCAAACTATTAATATCCTTTAAGATTCTGTAATTCGATTTCTAAGGATCTATCCTAAGGAAATGATCTTAAATACAGAAAGGCATTCATAACGGCATTATTTCTACCAGGAAAAATGGATCATATCGTGCATGCGCTAACATCAGGAAATAATTAAAGAAGTATGACACTCATGTGACAATCAAAAATGACGTTTGCGAAGAGTGTACAGTAGGGCGGCTGTAGCATGCCACTGGAAAAAGGATACGTGTTATAAATGTACTACGTTTAGAAATATATTTTAAAATCCCAATGCATAGGAAATCGCTGTAAGGAAATAGACCGGTGTCTATTTTTCTTTATTTTAAAAAATTCCTTTAGTAATTGGAACGAGGGGGAAAAACTTTTGCTACAGAGAAACAAAAACATTTAGTTTTTCCTGGTTTGCATCAGTTTTATTTTGTACTAGGAAGTTTTTACCTTAGAGGAAAAATTAGGTAGGTTTTAAACATAACTAGAAATTGGATAACTGTAAAGTATTAGAGACTTCTGGGGTCTGGATCTCATAGCTATAATATATTTAAAGAAACTCTCAGATATGCAAAATAATTGAGTAAGTAACATTACTGAAATGAAAACTTCTAACCTAGCAGGTATTAAGGAAGGATTCACTCTTGTGGGGCCTACGACATGCCATATTATGGCCTTTATTGATCTAAATTGAAATCTTTCCAAAATGCAAGAGAGAACACTATTTCATGTAAAGACATGATTTAGGTTAAATTTCTGAAGAGATTCTGACCTCGAGCCAAGAGACATAAAAGTTTAAAAATAAAAATACTGTTTCTATCATACATATTATCGTTTGTAAGACTCAAAAGGTAAAAAAATAAAGATCATGTTCACATAACATAGACTTTCTCTAAATAAATTTATTCATATAAATTTATACGTAACATAAAATTAATTTATTCATTTAAATTTATATGTAATATAGCCATGAGAATTTAGATTTGTAATATTTCGATAATAATTTGGGATAGAGGTGTTTCCATTTTTAAATAATTCAAATATTAAAAAACCTTTTTTTCACTTCACCCTTACAACAATAAAAATGAAATATGGCTTCGTTTTTAACTTTTATCAATATCTAAGTGTTTTCAGCCATCTCCTGGAGAGCCGTATAAGAGGCTAACCCTGTAATTAGACACACACTATTTCAGGTGAAAATGCTGTGTGCTTATCAATCCCCGTGGTCATACGAGTGGCAATTAAACTCTAAAAATGGTGAGAGATTTTTGTTTGCTAAGAATTCCTTGTTAAGAGTAAAGACCCTGGAGCTAAGACGCCTGCGTTCAAATCCCTGCTCCACCCCTTCCCAGCTGGACAACTTTATGTCAAATTCTTAATCGTTTTACACCCCATTTCCTCAAATGCGAAACATGGATAATAATAGTAGGTATGTCATAGATAATTAAATGTGCAATTTAAGTTATAAGTTGTAAATTGCTCAGATCCACGCTTGGCATAATTTTATATGTATGTATGCATAGATAATTTAACGAATAAATTAACTTCAGTGATTATGCAGGTGATGCTTTCAAAGTCAGGCCTCAACTTAGGAAGGTGTTGACAACTGTGTTTACCTAAGGCTGCCTTTACTCCATGGGATATGGCAAAAAAATAAAAAAATCTTTTCTCTCATCTGCCACAACTAAAAAAACACACGGTCATCTTAATTTGATCAGAATCACCAGAGAGCTTGCTAAATAAGCTGGCAGTATTTTCATCACAAAGGGCAGGTCTTCGGAGGCATATGGTGGAGTAAATACAAGGTTGCCTCGAAGATGTGTCAATGCTACAAAAGCAGTCTTGTCTCCCGAAATATTTCGTAATATCAGAAGGAAAAAAAGATAAGAGGGATATATTTTAGGATCTGAATTTATAAAGAAAAAAAAAAGAAAAGAAAGAAAGAAAAGGAAAATAAAAGAAGTGTATAGTGTCCTGGGATGAAAACATGGCTGGAAGCTTTAGTCCTGGGCTCCAGCCTCGGACTCAGAAAAGAACCTTCCAGACTCCTGGGAGTGTGGTGAACAGCAGCCGGGCAGCCTGTGAACATCATGCTGGGCTCAAAACGGGCTCAAAAATCTTCCCTCTCTGTTTCCTCCCGTTCCACCTATGACTGGTCGTTGGCCGCATGTGGAGCTCCGTGGTCCTGACAGAGCGGACCCTTCTGGACAGCTGCGGAGCCGATGACACGTTTCCACACACAAACCGTCGGCTACTTTCGGGAGTCACCAAGGCACCCCTGGTGTATCAGGAGATACACCTGTTTTCAGAGAGGGTCACACCAGATCCAGCTCCGGGGGGTTAGACTGCTACCTGTTTCTCTATGGTTCTTAGACTACTCGCAGGGCACGAAGGACGTTCTGTGCTGACCCGCTTCTCTCCCACCCACCCAGGTCTCAAACTGGTGTCCCTTAAAATATCAGTCATCCCCGGCTCTCCTGTGAGTAACTAAGTTTGAAAAATTCTACATCTATCCCCCCGACCCCTCGGCGAATTACCATTTATATTCCTGAAGTATCGCCATTCCTCACACCTACTTGCAGCCAGGTCATAAGGCTGACGAGTATCTACGAGAACTAGTGTTTGGAAAATTAATACTTGATACTTAACCTCAGTATTGTTCTAAAAATGAAAACAGATAATCCCCACAGCTTGCAGTGCCTCTAACACACCAAGGGCTCAATGGACGTTAACTATGATTATTATTAACAACAATTTCTCTTTAAATAAGCTTAGCTAATGGCCCTGCTGTGTCCTGAATGATGCACACATACGAAAACAGGTCCTGGTTTTGCCAAGTGGCCCTGGTGACAAGGTAGGGAGTGTAGATGGTTACTGCCGTTCTTTGTCTTCCATGTGGTGAGTCATTCGGGACCGGCAGAAAAGGTAACATGAGACAAGGTAAGCACGGCGTGACGAGCCACAGCTGAGGGCCTAAAGTGTGCTCTGGGACGTGAGTTCCAGAAAGGCAGGGCAGGAAGCACTACCTTTGGACACTCATCCCCAGGTGTGCACACCAGCAGAACTCGGACACGCACGCTGGTCCTTGCGGGTCCCTCAGAGTGGGTATGACGCCTCGCTGGACAGAGCCCAGAGTGTCATCTGAATCCCAGCATTCCACATCTTGACCTCCCGGCTCCCTGGTGCCAGTTAGTCTGAAGTTCCAAGATCTCTAGGCCCTGACGCGAGGTCTTGGCATCCACCCACCCTGTTTTCCAAAACCCCTGCTGGATAAAAAAACAATCTCCTAGCCCCAAATGATATGTCTTAAATACTGTGGATCCACAGGAAACTGCCCACTTGCCTGCTGCCCTGAGCCCTTCCAGAAACTGCTGCATTCTGGCCAAAGCCCCAAAACCAAATGACAAGACCCTGAGGAGAAAGAGTCCGTGTGTGGGGCAGGCGGAAGTGTGGAGGGTGTCCCTGCTCTGGGCTGGCTCGGTTGCAGACAGTGCTACGCACGGTGGTAGGTTTTACGCATGATGCATTTGTATTTTAGTTTCTCTGCACGAATGAAACATACATAAAACAATGGGTATTTTTTCAGGATAAGAAGGACACTGTTCCAAATATAGTATTAAAACAGGTTAAATGAGTGGGAATTTCTAGGTACAAATATATTACTGTGTATAAAAAACAAGGTATTTCTATGCTCTCAGACAACAGAAATATAAAATTATAATTTATTAGATGTATATCAGACAGTTCTCCAGATGCTTTATGCTCCCTCTCTCCCATCCACCCATCCACCTATCTTTTTATCCATTCACCCACCCATCTACCCATTCACCTATCTATCCAGCTAGTCAGTCAGACCACCAAATATCCAACTATCTATCCTTTGATCCATTTTTCTATCCATTCTTCCATCCATTCTTCTTTCCATCCATCCATCCATCCAGCCATCCATCCATCCATCCATCCATCCATCGTCCATCCAATCAACCAACCAACCAACCAACCAACCAGTTAACCAACAGATCAATCAAATAATCAGCCAACATTGTATTCAGCACTGCACTAGGCTCCAGGCATCTAAGGCCAGATAAGATCCAGTCCTTGCTCTCACTTAAGACAGTTCACAGACTAGAAGAAGTGTTTATAGCCTAGGAAAGGTGACATGTGCAGGGCTTTGCTCCTTATCACTGTTGCATTTTACACCTGAAAGTCTCTCGTACCTATTTCTTAGCCTTTACTCATCTCTGTACTTGGCATCGTCCTAAGGATACAGACCTTTATTGCCTGAAAATAAAGAAATTCTTCTGCTCAGCATATAACTTAGAATTTGAGTTTATACACACACACACACCCACACACACACACACATACATAATACATATATACATATATACAGACGGTTTCTGGCAAGCAGCTATCTGTGCAAACCTCTCATCGCAAAAAGGAGACTGAGCCTCAGGGAAGTGGAGCAGGGTGTCCCAGGTCCCCAGGCAAGTTGCCAGCAAAGTAGCAACACAGAATGAAGCTTCTAAAATCCTAATCTACTGTTCCTTCTACTTCACCTCCCTGTCCTCAGCAGCCATTTGCTCCCTTCCGTTGTCAGAGAATGACCCTGTCCGAAGAAGCCACACCTGGAAAGGTTCTGGGATCTAGGAATTTCTCATGCTCTCATCGAAAGTCCTGAAGCCAAGGTGATTTTAAATAAATCATTGTTGACCTTGAAAAACAATTAAATGGTGACATTTGGAGCTACGGAACATCTCCCCAAAGTGTCAGATTATTACCCTTTGACCTGAAAATACAAGAGAGACTAATAAGAGTGTCTGATAAACTTGACATTTTTGAGAAATTCTGGTCAAAGTTAACATTCCTAGGGCTCTCCCCAGGAGACACAAGGCTCAGGTGCAAACTCACAGTGTGGGTGGGCAGGGCCAGAGACTAGAGCTGAATGATTTCCCTGTAGATTGAAAAACAAGGTCATAAATAAAAGAATGACTGCTACTAATTAGCAAAAACTTCTAAGGCATGGGAGAGTAAACACATTGGGATTACAGAAAAGGCACATGCGTCTGTTTATAAGACCAAGACACTGATGACCATTTTTGACATTTACTTCCTTAAGCTGTGTCCTATCATTCTGACGACGATAATGATGATAATGATAATAAATACTTATCTAGACACTGTGCTTGTGCTTTACATGCATGACTTCATTTTATACCAAAACGGCCCATAAGGAAGATACCAAATGGGTAAACTGAGTCTCATGATGATAAATAATTTGTTCAGTCACACAGCTAATAAAGGACAGAGCTGGCTTTTGGGACCAAGACTGTTCTGGCTTTACGTGATTTTTGCACTTTTCATAAAAAATCCAAATTCAAAGTTTGGGTACATATTTTAGTTCAGTGTGGTTGGGACGAGCCCCTCAGTTCTTTACTTCCTCCCCCTGCCTCTCTGCAACCTCTGGCCTTGTGAAACCTTCCTCTCTCATTTGTGAACATCACACTGTCTGAGGAGCATCTTGGAAGCAGGAAGCCATAGATAATAAAGATCAGGGTTATACACTTCATCATAAGACGGCTCTTCATCTTTTGAATGGGCACTTGCCAAGAATCTCCCTGCTGCGTTAAAGACTAAGCACAAGAAGTTATCAGCACAGGGCATGGCGCATAACAGGTATTCCGTAAATATTGACTGGATCTAAATCTGCTCCCAAATTTCTATTGGGATGGGTCCCCCAGAGGAAGTGCAGTGGAACCGGTCACCAAGATCCCTTCCGAGGGTATGCGAGGTAGGGTCCGAAGAATTACCTGGCTACTAATACAGTGGTCCCAAACTTTGTTGCACATCAGGATCACCCAGGGAGCTTGACAAATCCAGATGTCTACTTGCCTCCCTGCCCTGATCAATGAAATCAGAATGTCTGGGGGCGGGAAGCCAGGCACTGATAGTTTTCCAAGATGCGCAGGTGATTCCAGTGCGCGTGTGCGAAGGGAAACTCGCTTCCAAAAGGACACTGAGGGACACGGTGAGACTGCAGCTGCTGGTTTGGAAAAACCGGCAAGCGTGCCTGACCTGCCTTAGTGGCAGAGAGGGAGGAGGAGGACGGACGTTGAATGCCCATGCAAACGTGCTTCGCCAGAGCGTTTTCCATCGTGTGGACAGCTCCTCTCCGGCTCCTCCTCTTTCCTCCTGGTCGCTTCCTCTGGCTGCTGCCTCACTGGCCGCCTGGCTGCTAGCCATAGCACTAAGATCTGAAGGCTTCCCAACACTGGATATAGAGGCTTCTAGAAGCTTCTCCTATGCCGCTCGTGGCTTTGCTGGGGCTTCGTTCTTGCTTTTGTGGATATTTGTGAGCCTGGCGTGCAGGGAGGGAGCGGGGAGAGATGACGCTCTCCTGGGCCGCAGGCTGCTGTCACGCGCCTGACGGGTGGGGGTACAGGGTGCCCAGCAGAGGCCCCCACCTACTGCCCTGCGCTGCGTTGTAGGGTTGGGTCTTGCCTCTGGAACTGGCCGATTCATCTCAGAAAGGAATTTCTTATTCTCTCTTCTACTGCACAATTGACCCGATGTTTTACTGCGTCATGAGGCCACTGCGGCTTCTCTGGCTGACCCATGGAGGTCTCACCTAATAAAGACCCCGGAGGGGAGGGGAGCTGGAAAAGTTTGATCTGTGTGGATGAGGGATGAGCTAGGATCACCTCACCCTGATTTGTTGAAGGCTGTGTTCCTTTTTCAATGGAAAAGAAAGAAAGAAAGAAAGAAAGAAAGAAAGAAAGAAAGAAAGAAAGAAAGAAAGAAAGAAAGAAAGAAAGAAAGAAAAAATTTCAAATTACATGGGAAACAGGAGGGGGGGGTAGAAGAATGAAGAAAAAGAGAATTAGTACCGCGTTGAAAAAGAAATATGGATAAAAACACATGAGGGAAGAAATATGACAATTTTTTCCCCAAACCTACAAGTCTTTGAAGGGACATTTGAGAATAAATTCTTAAAAAATTAAAATGTGTGGTCCTGAGCCTTTCGGAGCCCTCAGTAGGAGGAGAAGCCGAGCCCTGCTCACCACGTCCCTGGCCAGGTGTCCTGCCCTGGGAGAGACGGAAGGGTTCCTGAGAACACCCGAAACCACATGAAAGGGAACAAGGAACTAGTCTCTCTTAGTTTAGTGTAACTTAATTCAAAACCAGAGGAGACATTTTTTGTAAAAGAATCACTGTCACATTCAAGGCAACAGAGTTCTTAACTGGTCGAATTTCACGAATGCGTCCTCTGGGCGGGACATCTGTCTGTTCCTGAATTCTGATATTTTGTCATACCCCTGGATCATGACAGAAAGATGAAACAGGAAAGGGGAGGCCAAAGCAAAAGGACTTATCTTCTGGGGTGTACATGTCACACGAAAAGCACGTGCTTTCACATATCCAAGTGATTCAGGGAAACTAAGAATTTTGATAGGAGATACTTGATAAATATTTTGGATCTGATTGAAAAACCTCCTGCTTATTACACATGCGCTTTTTTTTTTTTCTCCCGACTGCACGATCTGGGCCAAGGATAGCAGGTCCTCAAATAACGTCGTTTCACTCAAAGTTGTTTCAGTATAACTAACGTTGACGAGAAAAAAAATTGATTTCCGGCCAGGGCAACTGTGGGTGTGGAGCCCGCCTGTCCTCGCCATGGCTGCGTGGGTTTCCTCCAGGAACTCCGCTTCCTCTCACCTCCCAAAGAGATGCACGCTAGGTGAACTGGCGTGTCTGAACCGTCCAGGTCCGAGTGCGTGTGGGTTTGACTGGCCCCTGTCATGGAAGGGTGTCTGGTCCAGGGTGGGGTCCTGCCTTGTGCCCTGAGCTGCCGGGAGAGACTCTGGCCACCCACGACCCTGAACTGGAACAGGAGTTGGAAAAATCATTCTCTTACTTGTTTTTTCCATCTTTCTCAAATGTATGTAGAGCTCACATTTCTTTCAATGTTTAATATTAGAAGTGTTTTGAGTCTTTATTTAGAAGTTTGATGATGTTTTTTTTTTTCTGTAACCAGAAATAGGAACTGAACTCTTGTTTATACATCAATTAGCCTATGGTAAAGTTGGTTTCGTTATACATCATTTCGTTTAGAGTCATAGTTTCCGTGACCCTATCGACAAAGTGAAGACTTACTGTAATCGGATGTATTAGTTTCCTTATTTCCAAAATGAGGGCTTAGCTAGGATCACTTTCCGTCTTCAAGTGCTCAACACACATTAATGCCAGGCACTAGGACTACACATGCCCTTGAGAAGGTAAAATTTGAGGATGGGGTTGAGACAAGTGACCAGATAATAATATAATACTGGACCCATGGGAATACAGAGACGGACAGCTCCCATTAGAAGCCGACGTCTATTTGTGATGTGTGTGTGTGTGTGTGTGTGTGTGTGTGTGTGTGTGTGGTGTGTGTATTGTTCTCGTGGCATCTCTTAGTAAACTAATTATTTAGTTGTGTAACTTGCCTCATGGTTTCGAGACTCAGATAGAACCAACATATCCCACTACCTCGAGAATCTTCACCATCTAAAACTTACTGGAGACTTATGCTTCGATTATGCAACAAACGCCCCTAATGATAGCCTGTGAAAACAACTGCTCACTGGAGCTGCATTTCACTGGGAAAATTTGAACTTAAGCAAGAGTGAAAAAAAAATGTGTGTCTTTTGTAATACATAATGATAGGGGCCCGGACTCTGAAAGGTTAACGAGGGATCTATGAAAATCGTTTTTTTTTTTTTAAAAAAAGAGTGGGCAATTGAAATTATAGCATGATGACTATTTGCTTGGAAATTTTAGGTGGAATAATGTGTAAGATTTAAAAAGTATGTACTAATTCATAAACAGAGGCTGCTGAGTCTGGGGCAGGCATCACGTTGGAATAACCCGGCACTGAGAGGAAGGCCACCCACCCCCCACCCCCCCGCCCCTGCACAGCTGCACAATTCATCAACGTCAAAGCTCCGCAGGGCCACCGGCTGACCTCCCTGACTTTCCACGCACTGAACTGGAACCTGGCCCTGCTGTGTCAGGACGTCCAAGCACTTCAAAAGCTGCCCCTTTCAACACTTGGTTTCTCCTCATAATTACTTCTCGCGTTTCCCTCCTGATACTCATTTAAATGCTAAATAAACGGAGCTTGTTCTCCAAGGCAAGAGATTCATGGTTGTAACCTGGAGCTACCTCAGAGTGAAAATTAAAATCAATTAGACCCCATGTGGGTGTAATTATAGTAACTTAATGAGTAGGAATATAAAATGATCGTCTCCTGGGAAACAAATATACTTTGTCATGTGAATGAGTGTGACAAGGGCCGCTCAGCACCTGTCAGATTGTTTCTCGAGTTTGGTTCTGAGTTCCACTCAGGTGGGGTCTGCGAGGCCCCGAAGTGCTTAGAGATGGCCTGGGGGTGCCGAGAATGCTGGGAATGTGCTCTTTCTAGGAGGTGACAACCTTGTTACGACTCGGCGGCAAGGACAGAGGTGGCTGTTGGCGCGGTGTGTGTGGCAGCTCCCAGGGTGTGTATGACTTGAGGAGACGACGCTGCTATTATTGCTGGGGCCAGGGCAGCACGGCTGGTCTGAAGGAGGCTCAAGGTCGGCCTGTGAGGTGCTCTGACAGCGGCTCTGGCCGAAGTCGCTGCTTTGCTGCAGGTCGTCGAGACCAGGGTCGCGCCTCATGTTCCTGAGCCATGTCGTCACTGGTACTTGGTCTGCTGTGCAGCTATCCCACGGCACGGAATGATCAAGGAAGGAGCTAGAACTGAAAATGCTCAGATGTGCCCTTCGCATGCCGAAAGTCTGTTAAATATTCTAGAACAAGAGGTGTGGTAGTGTGGCTTCTGTGTGACTGTGGCCTGAGTGAGTGCGGAGAGCTCACGGGCGACACCCTTAGCATCCTCCAGCTCCCGGAGATTTTGGAGAAACAGTGCAGGTTGTGCAGCGCCCTCTACAGGCCAACGGGTACTCTGGACGCGAGTCTGCACCCTCCGGGGACCCAACCTTGTCTGCATTCCTCTAACTATCTGACCGGTGCTTGCCAAAAGTGTCCGGCCGGCCACCTGAGTAGAACCTCACCTGGAGTGCTTGTGAAAAGATTGCTGCTTCTCCCTCAGACCTATACATCAGAATAGGGGTGGGAGGGAAGACAGAAGTCTATATTTTAAATAAACACATTTTGGCGATACTGCCCCAGAGTGCACAGTCACTTGGTGACTTAGGGGCACGAACGGGCACAGAGGACTTCACTTTCCCCAGAGAGACTGCTTTCAGACCTCTCTCTCTCTCTCTCTGTTCCTCCTCACTGTCTGCTCTGGGCTGGGCCAGGCACTATGGCGGGTGCAATATGCTAAAGATAAATAAGAGCTCGGCCTTGACTCAAATATTCAGTCTCACCGAAGAGATAGATATCCGGACAAATAATCGCAGAACACTGGGAAGGAGCCGTGGTGAAGGTAGGTGCAAAGCCTTCCAGGAGCGGCGCAGAAGAAATGCTACGTTAGACCAGGAGATAGAAGGTTCTGCAAGATCAAGGTCGGAAAGCTCGTCAATGAAGAAGTGCCCCTGAGATGGGCCTTGAAGGGAGAGCGACAATTCATTAAACTGAGAAAGCGGAAGAAAGACATCTAAAGTGTATGCTCAGAGAGGGTCACACGAGTTTGAAATATACTTGGGGGATAAGTCTGGCTTTACCCCCAACTAGTCATTATTATGGTAGAGTCAAAATTATTATGATATTATTGGTTTCGACTCTACCCTGAGACCTGCAGAATGGACTCATTCTCCCCAAGGCTTTTCACAGCTACCACAAAGACTGGTTGAGATGGGAAATGCTCGGTGGTCTTTCTTTGAACACGTGGCTGCTGTGACCTTTCTATAAATGTGCGGCGAGCTGGGGGATGAGCAGAAAAGGCCGGGGGCACCCATGGAGAGTGGCTCCCAGGTGGGGGATCCACAGCTCTCAGAAAAGGTGTCCATGTCCCTTCCGTTCTCCCAGGGCAAAACACCTTGTTTGGATTGAGTGGCTCTCAAACAACACCTGACACCCCTCCCCACCCTGCCGGCCTGGCCGCTTGTTCACCGCAGGCACGGCGTGGCTGACTGTGTCGACCTTTTAAAAATAATACTTGTCAGATGGATATCTGAAAGCGAACTAGGAACAATGGTACATATTCAAACACTGGGCTCCCACAGTGCCTGCAGTGGTGGAAAACACACACACACACACACACACACACACACACACACCCACCCACCCACCCACCCACCCCAGGAGATCAGGAAACCTCAGTTTTGGTTCCGGTTTTGCTAGGTGCCTTGAGGCACACCTTTTACCTTTCTGAGCATCCTCAACTGGAAAGTGAACTGCGCTATCTGATTGGTATATTATTATTACTATTATTATCATCACTACTAAGTCTGCATTACTAGCAAAGTGGGAATTTGCACAAGGGAATCCTGGAACGTCGCGAAGATGGCCATTACCTTGCTGCTTATTATAACGTGAAATAGAGCGCAGTTTAATATTTTTACTGGCGTGCTGGAATTGGCTCAAACTGCGTGCATCCCTTCCCAGACTGGTTAGTCACATTACACTGGTAGCTCGAAATCAGCCACGGTAGGAGTATTTACACCGCGGAAACAGGCAAATATCAGGGTTCCCTCCCCGATTCCAGAGGGAAAGCATGTCTGGTTGTTAAACATTTAGCAGCACACCCCCGGTTATGGTGTTTCTAAAAGAAAAAATAAAATTGCTTTTTAGAAATCGAATCATAGTGTAAGTGGCTGTTTAGATCATGATTTTAATAATTTGTAAAGGTGGGCGTTTGTGCTTTTTACAGTCAGAATTGTTGACATATACTGTACACGCAGTAAAACGTACTCATTTTGACCACGGTTCTGAGTTTTGGCAAACATACACCGTCGTGTACCCATCCCTATGAGGTCGGGCTGCACCGCCCTGTTCTTTTTGAGGTTGGGTGTGGCCGTGTGACTTTCTTTGGACGATGAAATGGAAGTAGGGATGGGGGTTACTTTGGGACGGAAGCGTGATGCAGCAAGGTCACAGAAAGAGGACACCACCAGGAAAATACTGTGAGGAGCGTGGAACATGAGTGAGAAATTCGTATTTGATACTTTAAGCCACTGACATTCGGGGGCTGTTTGTTGATGCATCTTAACCCAGACCATCCCCACCGGGACAGTGATGATTACCAGGGAGAGACTAAGCGGGTGGATTAGCTGGCTAAAATGCACTGCAAATAAAACATCTAACTTCCTTAGCACACTGTTCAAGGCCTTTCACAAAAAAAAAAAAAAAAAAAAAAAAAGAAAAAGAAAGAAAAAAAAAAGAAAAGAAAAAGAAATGATTTCCAATTACCTCTCTAATTTCATTTCCGGACCTTCTCCTCCTGTATTCTAGTCATACTGGGAATTTGAAATTCCTTGAACACATTACTACTACTACCACCACTTGCTGAGCACCTACTGTGTGCCGCACACTGTTCTGAACACTGCACAGTTATCATCTCATCCCAAGTACCACATCTTTGCTCCCTGTTTTCTTTACTTAGCATACTCATCTCCCCCTTTTTTTGTCCTAAAAATTCCTACTTATTCTTCATGCTATAGTTCAAATGTCATCTCCTTTTCAAAGTGTCCCTGATCCTCTCTGATAAAATTAATCCCCCACTACTAAGCTCCCAGAGCGTGTTGCACAAAATTTATATTATGCTATTACCTGTCTACTTCTGTAGTTCCCCGCACCCTGTCACCACAATTGAACGACGTACCTATTGCAACACTTATTTTGGGTAGGAGCTAAAGCCAGGGAGCAAAGGATGAGTAGAGGTGGCATTTTAGGTAGACAAGGAGCAAGTAGGAACAACTCTGGTTAAAGTGGTCAACTGTGATTGCATTTTAGACCAAAAGGTCCAAGTGAGTCTTTCAAAATTATACAGAATCCTCTTAAAAGAGTTCATGAATAGATGGATCTAGATTCAGTCTAGGTAGACCCTGACCTATCGAATCTAAGCTAACCACGAACAAATCCTGACACGGCCTAGTTAGATTTTAACCCCGGGGTCAGCATGATGGTCTCTTTTTCCAAGATATCATCATGCTCTCATGACGGAAGGAGCAGGTGTGTGTGTGAAAATGCTCCTAGGTGCACACCCTAGATTATCTATCTGGTTAAAGAGTCATGGGGCTGGGGTTCTAGCTCATTCACGCTGTGCCCAAGCTCTTCTTCCTATGGGACAAGTGGTGTCCTCTTCCCAGGGTGACATTTCTTGGGTCTCAAGGTCCCCAGGCGCTGACAGCCTGCATTCCTAGATAATTCCTATAAACAGCTGACACTTAAATCCAGACTGCCTGGTGCCAAAGTAGTTTTATTATCTCTGCACTAATAAAATCGCTCTTACACTTGGCCCATAAAAAGGGAGATAAACAAGGTGGAGACGGGTCCCCCCCTTGGGACACAAATCCATCCAGCAGAGTGTGTGGCCTCAGCGGGCCTTTCCGTCTTCTCTTGAATGGCAGACCTGGCTTCGGCAGCTTCTTCTTTTCCTCCATAAAGCCTACTCAAGGCCAAGCTCAAATCGCGGGCGTCGTGGAAGTGACTGCTAACCTTGTTGGATGACAGGTAGCAATTCGGGATGGACCCATCTCGTAAAAACGATTCCCCTCCCCAAATTGAGTATTCGTGTCAACGACCAGCTGGCATTTTTAGAATTTGCAGTGGGTGTTCAGATGCATCAAATCTCAGTTCACCGTCCCCTCGCCATGGTCGTGTGAGACAGAGACAGCTTTATTATTCCTATTTCACAGGAGAGAAAACCGAGGCTGAGAGGGCGCGAAGCGTTGCCCAGGGCACACAACGAATGTGCGGTGGAACTCGGGACAGAAGCGGGGTTTCCTGAATTCGCACCGCGCTCCTCTCGTTCTGTGGTGACATGAGGAATGTGGCCACCAGTGCCATCTACTCTTTCACTCTTCCCATAACACGTTTCACGGTATTGACAGTTCAGCTTTGTATTGAATTACACTTACACAGTAGAGCACACACCGGACAGCCACAGCCAGTCTTGCAGAGAAAGAGGAAATACAATTCTTCCTTAACGAAGACTGAATAAAAACACTTTCAGAAAAATCTAAGAAAAAGTCAATAGGTAGGCTTCTGTGTGTTACCTGATCTAGCGGATGAAAATTCAGTGACCGGAGAGGCCCATATTCACTTCCAAAGACAAAGAAAGCAGAGCAGAGAGTATAGGATACTGCAGGTGCGGTCCAGGCGTAGCCCAGGTACACTGCGGAGTGGGACCAGGGTGAGGCAGGTGAGGCACAAAATTTAAGGGGCACTCACTCTTGGCGGCTAAGCCTGTTTTTGCACAACTCTGAGAGCAAGCATCTCCTTATGCTCTGTGCCCCAGGCCCCCCCTTGCCTCACCCAGCCCCCAACTCGGTGTACCAAGGTTCCTTACCCCGCAGCTAACGGCCTCTCTCACCTTGGCAGACAGCAATGAAGGCTGCATCTCCAGAAGGAGACCCGAAGTGAACTAGAAAGAAAACGCAATTAAATCCAAATCATCTTGCCCAGAAAGGACAGGCTGTAGAATGTACAGGACCCAGTGCGCAGTAAACACATGTGAGCCCTTTAAAAAAATTATTGAGAATTTCAGAAAAGTGACAGCAGAGCATTAAGTCAAGTAAGGTTTTTCCAGCCATAGGGCTCTGTGAGGCCACACAGGTCCCATGCCGTTGAAGTTGGCCCTGGGCCCAGGCATGTCGTAACTGCCCTGCCATCCTCCATCAAAGGCGTGGCCCTAGTGGAGATGCATATCCTTCAGCTATGAGCACACACCTGGTTGCCTAGGAGATGACCTCTAGGAAGTCCATGGAGATGTGTCATCAGCAGCCACTGATACGGTACCAGAACGGGGTTCAGAAGCGCAAGTCTGAGTTCGCTCTTGTCTCACTAATTAGACCAGAAGACCCCAGGCCAATCGCAGGATGCCTTTAGGGAACCCTAGCTCCCTTGCTTGGGTTCGCTTCTTACTTGGATCCTTCTGGCTATGGACTTCTAGGGGTCCATGGTTATTCTAGGTGCTCGGAGAATTGTCTATACAGGCAGAGCTCGGAGATATTGTAGATTCAGTTCCATACCACTCAATAAAGTGAGTATCAAAATAAAGAGAGCTTCATGAATTTTTTGGTTTCCCAGTGTATATAAAAGTTATGTTTACAGTATACCGTAGTCTATGAAGTGTACAATACTGTTATGTCTAAAAAACAATGTACATAACTTAGTTGAAAAACACTTTACTGCTAAAAAGTGCTAACCATCATCCGAGCCTTCTGCGGAGTCATACTCTTTTTGCTGGTGGAGGGTCTTACCTTCAATTTGTAGAAAACAATATTTGTGAAATGCAATAAAGCGAAATGCAATAAAATGAGGTATGCCTGCATTTGAATAAATACAGCTCCCCAATTATTTGTCTCTCATATATATATATATAACCATTTTAGAAAGAGATAAATATGATGTGATTAATAAAAATACAAATTCATTGAAAAACATCAGTGAATTTACAGCAGCTTTTAAAAAATCAACTGTTATTGTTTCAATTGGTGGATTAAAAAAAAGAAAGTACTAAGATGAATTTCCAGAGGCATCTGTACTACCGTCCGTATCTCGCCATGAACTGGTAACAAATGATTCTCAAACAGACAATGGTCTGCAGACCCGTCTTTAATCACAGTTTTCATCTGGGATCCCAATACAGTCACAAGTTTCACAATTAAATCCAGAACCTGACCTGCCTTGATTTCATTTACTTACTGAGTAACTATTTGTTGAGCGTCTATTATGTTCCAGGGCCCTGTTCTCAGATTTGGGGACACAGTGAGCATAATATACAAAAATTTCTGCCCATGTGGAGACTACGTCCTCAAGTAGGGAGAGACAGACTTAAACGGATAAGCAAATCTGTATCGTCAGTCTCCGTGCTACGGAGAAAAATAAAGCAGGGAGGGAGAGGGCTGAGAGGGGGATCTCCGCCTGGTGACAGAAGCCTCGGCGGGTCCCTTCCCTCCCACGCTTCCAAGCGTCACTTCGCTGCTGCTTCTTGCATCAGGCTCCCCATGCGCCTCCCCCCCCCCCCAGGCATGAGTTCAGTAACTTGAACTATTCATCATCTTCCCCTACTTGTACGGATGAAGGAAAACGTGTGTGTCCGCGGGGGGAGGGTTGCCTCTTCCTTTCCCCGCTCCTTCCCTCCCTCCCTCGCTGTCTCTCTCTCATTTATTACGGTGCACAAAGCAACGCAGTAATGTACACACTTTCTGTTTGATGAATACATCTGTAGGAGTTTTCTATGGCTGCTGTAACAAATGACTACGAACTTGGTGGCTTAAAGCAATGCAGATTCATTCTCGTCACAGCTCCGGAGGCGAGAAGTCTGGAGTCAGTTTCTGTGCTCCCCCTGGACCTGTAGGAGAGAGAATCTGTTCCTTGCCTTTTTTAGCTTCTGGTGACTGCTGACATTCCTCAGCTTGTGGCTGCATCGTTCCAGCTTCCTCAAACTCAAACTTCTCTTTACCATGACCTCCTCTGGGCCCGTCTGCGAAACCTCCTTCTACCTCTCTCTCACAAAGACACATCTGGATACTTCGGGATAACCTCATCTCAGGATCCTTAATTTAATCACATCTGCAAAAGGACCCTTTTTCCAAATAACATCTATAGGTTCCAGGGATGAAACCTGATTACTTTGGGGCCATTCTTCTGCCCACCAAACATCCTTAACAACCTCCTCCCCCCTATCCCCCACCTTCTAACAGTACATCCTTTCAGGTTACTTGATGCTGAATGAGGAGACCGGTGATTCACACTCATGTGCAAACAGACGTGTGTATTGCAAACAGACAAAACGACCCTTCCTATTTGCCTCAAATATATCCGCCAAGTGAAAGTAAACTACACACCCTGAATTTCTTAAATTTCACCACATCCCCTGGGGAAGATCCTGGAAGCCACTTCATGAAACTCCAAGTGAAACACTGACCACAAAACGAGCTTGGCCCGCCGTCGTTTTCTTTGGAAGTAGAGAGAAGGAAGCGAAACATTCCCCAAGAGTGGTTTTCTTTAGAGCAGAGTAAACGTGAAGTTACCACCCACCTGCAGCTCTTCCCTCTGCCCTTGGCCTGTGCCCAGACTGTCCGGCACGCCATGAACATCTGTGCTCCTGCCTTTTTAGTAAAGCTGTAGGTTACTCAGCCGCCCGGGGTTGGTCCTCAGTGTCTACCCACCACACTGCCGGTCACGGCCAATGTTTGTTTGGGTTCATGATGCGCCAGGTACCCTGCTCAACACATCGCAGACCTTACAATCCATACGTGGTACGGAATGACTCTTGAACGACACGGGTTTCAGCTGCGAGGGTCCACTTATGCACTTTTTTTTTCCTCCAATAAATACTGTAAATGTTTTTCCTCTTCCTTATGATTTTTTAAAAAAATTAACTGTATTGAGGTAACAATGGTTAATAACATTATGCAAATGCCAGGCTCACAGCTTTATAACGCATCTGTGTACTCTATTGTGCGCTCGCCACCTGAAGCCTAGCTTCCTCCCGTCACCGTGGATTTGACCTTTACCTTCCCTGTCCTCTCCCTTCCCCTCGGGTAACCGCCGTTCTCTTGTCTGTATCTATGAGGATTTTTTTTTTTTAATTATTTGTCTGTTGCTCTTTTATATCCCAAATGATGATATCATACGGTTCTTGTCCTTTTCTGTCTGACTTATTTAGCAGAATACTCTCGAGATCTATCCACGTGGTCACAAATAGCACTATTTTACCTTTTTTATGGCTGTGCAGTATTCCATGGTATGTATGCACGACCTCCCCGTTATCCAATCATCCATCACAGAATACCTGGATTATCTCCACGTTGTGGCTAATGATTTTCTTAATAACATTTCTCTAGCTTACTTCGTACTAAGCACATAGTATATAATACATGTAACATACAAAATACGTGTTAACGGGGACGTTTCTGAAATTTTCTGCTCGGAGTGATTTTCAAAAAAGCTTGCCACACATCCCTCAACTCTCAGTTCACTGGCAAGGCGTTCCTCGACACCCAAAGGCCCTTCCCGGGGTTCCAGGCCTTATCATCGCCAAGGAGCGTAAGTCGACTAACTATGCCCTGAGTTTTACTTCCTTGGGTTCACACCACTTTTTGCCAAAGCGCACCTGAAAACTATCCACCTGCACAGCATGCGGCACTGTGCATTCAGCACGAGAGGTGCGTGTGTGACAGGTATTTGCTGTCTTAAGCACCAAATAGAAGAAACAGCACCAAGTGACACAGGTCTGCCAGGAAGAGCTGGTCCCTCTGGCAGGAAACCTGTGCCCGGGTGAGAGCTGCAATTCTTTGCGGTAACCGGGCTCTAGAATGTCTTTTCATGCACCAGGAGCTGCAGAGCTGCCGGCCAGCGGAGAACTGTTGGAGCCACAGCCTCCCCGTTGTCAGCTCTGCCTCCGCATGAGCCTTTTCCTTCTGTTTGCAGCAGCCAAATTATAGCTCAAGAGAAAAACATAATTATCTTCCAAAAGGCCAGGGAGAGCCGCTGAAAATACCCTAAGTATGAGCAAAACAACAACGACAAGGAATAAGGGAGGATTACCCGTGAGGCACAGCTAATCCAAAATATTTCGGGGGCTATTATTAAATAATTTTATGTACACTTTTGTCTTCTGTTCCCCAGTTTAAAAATATTAGTTAAATAGTGGCCAGGTTGACTGACAGGTACAGATAAATCTGTCATATTTCTGTAAGTATTTCTAATTAATGTTGGTTCCTTCCAGCACATACATATACCCACACTCCATACCTGCTCACATAGGTAGCCCTATTTCTAGGAGGCTCCCCAATTAAAGAGCAGAGTGAATTCCTCCATGCACGTTTGTATACATAAGGATCTTCGCAAAATTCTTGCGGACCTATCTGCATTTTGGGTATGGTATCGAGTTGTGATTGTGCCTTAGTTCTTTAGTGTTTGGAGTTCAAGCAGTTTCACGTAACCAGAGCACACAGTTTGGGAAAACGGGAGGTGACAGCTCTCAGGAATGTGATATGCTGTACTTCTGACTGAACGGGTGGGTGAAATGTAGATTCCCGAGCCAGCCTCTTTTAACTGGCTAACCTTGAAACGTTTCATTTCCTTCTGGGTCACCTTGGCAAGCAGACCAGACGCGGCGAATTTACGGAGAGTGGGCAGTGTTGGCGAGAGTTCCTAGCTGACGACAGGAACAAAAGGCGAACACCAGACTAGAAACAGACGAGCCTGGGGCCACTCCCTGGGGGAACTCCAGAACTCCAGTGGCGTTTGGGGATGTCAGGGTAGTGTGGCACAAGGTGCAAGTCATGCCTCTGGGTCAGGACGTTATTACAGAACGTTTCCCTTCAGGCATTGATACGCGGTGTCGAAGTCAGGCGCACCACCTAAAGGCAGCGCGTCACAGGAACAAGTGGAAACCAGCACACGGCTCTCGGACACTCACACCAGAAGGAACAAGAAACAGAAGGCTGCCGCACTCCAGGGAAGGGCTCGTGAGGA
Source organism: Rousettus aegyptiacus (assembly GCF_014176215.1). NCBI lineage: Eukaryota > Metazoa > Chordata > Mammalia > Chiroptera > Pteropodidae > Rousettus > Rousettus aegyptiacus. The sequence goes on along the minus strand of NW_023416288.1, from coordinate 36,879,835 downwards.
GCGTCTTGGCCAGCTCGGCCGTGAGTTGCAAACCCCCTAATCCTGCAGTAATGGAGGAGTCTTTGACTGAGGTGCATGCGACCCAAGCCATCTCAAGGTGAACGCCCACCGCTGTGGGCCCGCGAGGTGCTTCTGGGAAGAGAAAGCATCTCCACCTAACGCAGGGCGACCACAGACAGATGTTACCTGTGGACCAGAAGTGGGTCACACAGCAAGGAGGGTTGCCAAAGAGGCTTTCAAATTCAGGCTTTCGGGATCATCTAGAAGGTTAAAAGAAGTTGGAAAAAGAGAGTTCTCTGTGAAGGGGACAGTGGGAACCAGTGGCTAAGGGGGACGTGGCCGCCGGAGGCGCAGGTGCATTGCTAAGGCCATTCTCGATGATTACCCCAGAGAATCAATGGTCCCAGCTCTGGGCCATTGGCCCATGCACTCTCATTGGCACTGTCTGGAAGTGAAAATGTTTGGAAGATGAGCTGTATGGTAACCCAGGCATTACCTGTGTAATAGTAACTGCAGCTGGGGGATCTGGTGGGGCAGCTTCCTAAGAACGCACGAATGCTCCTACCGGGCCCAGTGAGTGTGAGGCCTTCTTATGATAATGCCAGTCAAGGAAGAGCTCTCTCCTGTCTCTGCACCCTGACTCTGTGCGCAGGGGGCTGGGGAACAAGAGCAGAGAATGGGAGAAGCTGATCACAACTCTGCCAGGCAGAAGGCATCCTCTCTGTCAGCCAGACTTAACCCTGTCTCGAGTTTGGATTTTGTATTCGTCAGGACTGGGAATTCTAGCTATTAAAACAAGACTGTGTTTCGAGACTGAAAGCGATGGTGGGGCTTTGTATTATTAGCTACCAGCGGCTAGAAGAGTCAGGGGGGCACAAGAGAGGCTTTTTCCTAGGAGCAGGAGAAAAACTTCCTCAGCCGTAGGGCTGTAAGTGGGCACTCGCACTTCGAGCACCTACTGTGAGCTGTGCTTGCTTTGTGCATCCGGCACACTTACATGAGTTGTCCCCTGGGGCAGAGCCCCACAGCTACTTTCTCCTTCTCACTTGCCAACAGGACCCTGATTTTGTTTGGGCAGCAATGTGCCGCGATCTAGAAAAGAGATCAAGTCTGATCCAAGCCAGTTCTGCCTCCTTGTTCTCTTCTGCCAGTGACTGGCCTACACAAAAGGGCCCGGGACCTGTGCTGCTGATGAGACGTGATGGGAAGTCAGCTGGGGAGAGGTTTTCTCCTGCGAAGGAAGGGACAGAGAAGTCCCTTTTTGCTTACCTCCCTTGCCCTCTGCTTTGGACATTGTCGTGGCTGCCTGTGATGGAAAGATAATACTGCTATTATTGTGTACGTGTTGACCGCATTGAGAAGGAAGGCCAGAAATAAAAAGAGTCTGGGTCCATGAGGAAACCATCGGCCCCAACCCATCCTGAAACCACCTATCTTGGCAATGTTGGTAAGAAAACAAGAAATGACCTAAGGGTTTAAATCCGTTAGCTGGCGTCTACTACTTACAAAGGACTGTTACCTTTAAACACTAAGAAAATGCCAGACTACAGATCCTGTGCAAAGCTTGCTTCTTTTTAAACACAACAGAAGTGATAAAGAGGAGAATCCTACTTTTTCCTGGGAACAACATGCTTATATTCCTTATCGAGGTTTTATACTTAGCTCCAATACATCATGGCACAAACAGTGAATGAAAGCAAAGATATGGCTATGAATCGTTACACAACATGGTAACGATTATACAAGGCCTTTTACCATACGATAAAGTTCACGTGTAGCATTAAAGCATACCATACTGTTACACATAAATTTTTAAATTTAGGTGTAATGTAAACATCTAAATCTAATCTAGTCGCAATATTTAAGAATCAAATTTCCACCTTACGGTTTTGTCTAAGCCTACGTTAATACCCACCCAAGTCTTGATCTCAAAGTTTTAGTGCTGTAGAATTGAATCACACACTCTAGACAACTAAACTCTGAGCTAGGTGTGTGTGTGTGTGTGTGTGTGTGTGTGTGTGTGTGTAATGCATACTTGTTACAAAAAGTATAAGATGGATGACCCATGATGTAGGCTGTCAAAAGTTATCAATTTCTCAGGTTATAAAGTGGATTTTGCATGAGTGGTATAAGATATCAAAGTAAAAACCAAAATAAACCAAAAAGAAACAAAACAAAATAAAAAGAATCTTTCAGTCCAGCGCCAGCCATCTCTCACTATTGGTTTCAAACGGGATCGGAAACATTTATGAAACATATCACTCTTTTTGTTTAATCACCTGATTGGGTTTGGTTCTAAAAGAAACAGATATCTCTTTTTACTCCTTTGGCTAAATGCATTGCTATTTCAGATAAGTCTTCGCCAACTTCTGAACTCCTAAGGCAAAAAGTAGGCTTATGTTACAACTCTGAAAATTTTTGAAGTTGTCTGATTATGTTTAGCCAAATATTTCTGGTCTTGGAAAACACTACACAAGACCCTTGTGATACATGTGCGCAAGATTCAATAAACCCTTGGTAACAGTCAAATGTGGTAAAGACGGTGAGATGGTGAGCAAACCCATGTCCACCTTCTCTGGGGCGATGGCCAGCTGTATCCCCCAGCCTCCCCTCAGTCTGGTGTGGCTGTGAGCCTCAGTTCCAGCTAATGAAATACGAGCGGAGATAACGTGCTACTTCCAAGACTGGTCCGCGGAAACCTTTCTATGTGATGCTCTGGGATCATCTCGCCCTCCGAATGGAAAAGTCTCCCAGGTTCTATATCGCTGGGTCTCTAACTTTTGGTCTCAGAAGCTCTTTTTACTTTTATTTAGGGCTCCCGAAGCTTTTATTTCCGTAAGTTACAACTATTGAGACATGCCAAGAAAATTTTAGAATCTTAATTTATTAAAAAGTAAAAATATAAACACTATAAGCCCTAACTGTTAATATAAATAAGTTGTTTTTACAAAAATTAACTATATTGGCCCGAACGAAACAATCTATTGATACGTGGCACTATTTCACATTTTTAGAACTCTACGTCTAACTTAATAGAAGACAGATTCTCACGTGTGCTTCTAGGAAACTTAAAAAAGAACTGCCACCTGGTGCCAGTGGGTGCTATTATTCTGATAACGCGTCCTGTCCAGCCCTTCAGAATCCAGATTTCCGTCCATCGGCCTCCCTGTCGTAGCCTTACCAGTGAATCATGACCGTGTGCCGCGCAAGTATCACCACGTTATACTTCCAAGGGTCCGAAGCACTCGCATGAAACAGGTATTACTTTGAATCATACAAAATTGCCTTTTTTGTAGGTTAAAAAATACTATCGAATGTCAACATTTTCATGTGGTTCAACCTAAATCATTTCTAGGTTTTCTACTTACTAGATTTTCCTCTAGTTTTAAAAGTTAGAGGAAAGATGTTACACAACGAGCCACTGGAGACAATTCCCTTCCCTGTGTTCTCCCTTCCTTCTCTTCCTTTTGTCCCTCCACAATCTTAAGTGACCTGTAAGTACCGAAGTCCATCAGCTTCACAGCTGAGAGAGGCGCAGCCCTGGACCCCGAGTGCCGTGTAAGCCAGCACATGGGGACAGCTCACAGCCCAGAAGGGCGGGGCTCTGAGGAAGGTACCGGTGAGATGCCAGCGGGGGTGCAAGGAAGGAAAGGGGGTGCTGGAGAGCCCCGAGGAGCAGTCGCTGGTTCCTCCTGTGGGTGATGGCTTGCTCCGTGTCAGGCACGGAGGGGTGTCAGAGAGATGAAGGGAGCCCGCGGTCTCAACAGCACAGAGATGGCACGGGGTGCAGGTGCCGTGGGAGGGTGGGAGTATACGGGGTGCCCGGGGGCCGTGGTGACGAGAGAAGCACCAGGCCGGCCTCACACAGGCTCACGTCATGTGCCAGGCCAGGCACCGCCCTGGAGTGTCGCCTAGATGAGCTCAGTCGCCTGCACGCCCTTCCCGGGAGGTGGCTGTGGCTGCTTTCGCACGGGGAGAAGGAGACACGTGGGGTTTACGTGGCCTGTCAAGGGCCACACTGCCACTGGCCCAGGAGCCCACGCCCGTCACCTTTGTCATCGACCACCTTTGTGGAGCCACCGGGGAGAGTTTCAGAACAGAAGGGAACATGTCACACAAAAGTGATGACTATTTAAAGAATACTCAGGATGCACTTTGCTTGTAGTCTAGGAGAGCTGGAAATCTATCTATCTATCTATCTATCTATCTATCTATCTATCTATCTATTTATCTAATCTATATCTATATGTATACACACACACATATATAATGTATTATAATATTTAACTCCGGAACTAGGCAAACTCTGAAACTAGGCAAAACAAGTTAATTAATAATATATAACATATTATCTATGTTATAGATAGTATAGTAATGATATGTAGTTAACTGATAATATACAATTATTACACATTTATTATATATATTTATATTATTAATCAACTATTGTTTTGCCCCAGTTCCAGAGTTAGCTACACACAATTGTTAGATATATTACATATTATAAATAATAACATTATTTATAATATATAATAATTACACATATCACCCATCAGCATTGTACCGCCCTGCCCCAGAGCTGCCTTGCAGAGTCAGCAACAACCCTGCTGTGCTGACTAGACCAGCGTTCCAAAGGCTGGTCCCTGGACCAGAGCCTCCACGTCTCCTGGGATGCTGAGTCCCCAGCCCAGAAATCCTGCATCAGCAACGATGCGGATGGGACCTGGAAATCTCTGCATAAACCAGCTTTCCATGGGATTCTCATATATGCTCAAACTTGAGAACCCCTGGGCCAGAGAAAATGCGATTAGCAGCCTCAGCATCGCTGACCCCTATTTACCCCATTTTTAGCTGTAATACTCTCACTGAGTGGGAAGAAAACCTTTGCTCTCTTAAGTAGTAGTCACTTTCATTTTAATATCTTCTAAACTATTTAATCAGCAGGTAAATTTTTCATAGACGGTAAAGGGTAGGATTTGTGAGGTCCAGGTTAATGAGTATTTTTATTTTGTTACCAAATTCAACCTTACTTTTCAAGTCTACGGCTTTTCTAAGGAAGGCGTGCATTCTCTTTCTTTCTTTGCTGGTAGAGGAGGAAATGAGGGAAGAATACAAATGCATGAATTCCTTTAACAAACACTTCTCGGAGTGTATGTAAGGGACGTTGTCAGAGGGCCTTAGAGAATAAAGATCGTTGCACAGATAAGCCTGTTGGGCCAATACGGCTCCGCGGGGCCCAATTTACACACGGAAGAGAGGTAAGAGGTGTCTAGTCCTCCTTGCACACCCCAAACCTGAAAGAACCTGTGAAAAACCCTTTACCAAACTTAGGCTTTCTGAAATTGGGAAAGAGTAGGATAATTAGCTTCGGGAATAGTGTCATCATTTAAAACAGGAGCAGGTGGGCTTCTAAAAATTTGCCAACAGCTATTGGCTTTTGAAAGAAAAGAATGCCGACGCCTCAGTATCACTGCATCTGCCTCCTGCAGAGACCCCGTCTCTCCACTCCAATCCTCCCTCCACGCCGCCTTCAGCTCATCTTTCTAAAACTTGCATCTCAGGCAGCTCCTCAAGCTTTCAGACATAAAGTCCAAACTTGTCAGCCTGCTTTACATGGCCCTTCTCAAGTTTACTCATCCTTCAACCTCCTGTCCGCTCCCTGACCCTTCTGTCTGCCAGAAGCCTCCCTCTTTACGATCTGTCATCCAGGCTCTGCCCACAGTCCCCCCTTCTCTATGTGGCATGCACCTGCTTTCCTCTGTGACTCCGTTAGAGACCTTCCCACTGCGGGAAGCAGGACTCTACTCAAACCAGCACCAGAACAAGAGGAAAGGGAAATGGGTTGGCGCATAAACCAAGGCCGGAACTGCTCAGACGATTCTCTAGAGAAAGAGAGAGTACACCCAGGGGCTCGCGTACTGAGCTTGCGACACTGGCCCACTCTGAACTAGTCACTGGAAGCGTGATTGGCCAGCTTTGAGCAGAACGGGGCTTGGCAGAGATGAGGTTCTCCATGAATATTTAAGTGTTAGCATTAATTATTAACAGTTACGAAGGAATGAATGAACCCTCCAGTACAGTTTGTTAAGTGTAATCAGAATTATATCGAAGCCACAGTAAAGTGGCCAAAGAAAGACAGGTCCAGGTAGGCTTGGGCGGGTTTAGGGAAAACTAACCTCGGGCAGGGCAGGAGATACCTGAGCTTGGTCTACAAAGATAGGTGAGTCCCCAAGTCCGGGGGCATGAGGAAGGGCTGGGTGAGAGAAGGAACCTTGCAAAGAGCGGGTAGATGCTGGGGAAAGGCGGACGGCCGTGAAACCAGCTGGTGAGCTCAGAAGGCAATGGCCAGATGTGCTGGAGTCTTATATACAGGCGGGGAGAGGAAGTGGACAGGGGCAAACGGATGTGTGCGTGCGTGTGCAGGGTGTTGGGGCAAGGGGGCGAGGTCGTGAAAGGCCTGGCGCGCCACCTCTAGGTGCTCACTCTCAGGTAGCGGCAGCTCTTTCAAGCCGGGACGGCCCGGCGTTGGGTTCCAGCTCACTTACCAGCTGGGCGGTCGTGAGAAATCCACATTCGGCGCCGTGATGCCTCCCTCCCAGACCCGTCGTGGGGACAGAAAATGACAAGCGCCCCTCCCTGCGCCTGGTGCATGGTAAGCACTCAGTGAATGCCAGTATTTCTTCCTTTCCTTGTGACCCAGTTGATTTTTATAGTTAACTCACTGGAGGAAAAAAAATCCAGTGAATTAGAAATTCCACGTATCTTGTTTCACAATCCCAGAGTTCAGCCGGTGTTTTAAAGCTGCTCTGAACTGGGTCACACATGGCTGCGTGAGGGTAGCTGTGGTTTCAATTTCCTCTCTTTCCCATTCATTCCATCGTGCTTGGAAGAGGTCAGGTGCAGGCTTGCTGCAGAAGGCATTTCATACTCATCACTTTGGGATTTAGCGAAGCTTTATACAGCTTCGCAATACTGCCGAACCCTTTTAAAATTCACGTAGCTCCAGGCTGAAGATGCACACAGGGATTTTCTTTTAGAAGTCACAGAAGTAGGCATATTTGTCTGTCATGATCACTTGCCTTCTCAAGGAACTCCCTTAGCCATACACACATCTTCATAAGAACACAGCAGTCAAGAACGGATGATGGGTAGAATCATGCCACTGATATTTGAAATGGAAAACAATTCCCAGTATAAAGCTTTGTTTAGAAGCTTCCGAGTTAGACACAAAGCAAATCGGGTTACTTTGTCATTATGGTGGAGTGCAAGGGGCAGCCGCTTTGAGGTCAAACGAGCCAGGTTCTAATACTAGTTACTAGTGACATGACCTGCATGCTACAGGTTCTGTGACCCTGGGCAAAATCATTGGGACCTCCCCCCCAAGCCTCTCTTTTCTTGTAAAGAGTAGGAACACTAAACTTAAAAGATTGTTATGAAAATGAAGGAAATAATGTAGGTTTGTAATGGATTAAAAATTATGCCATGCTTGATAAATGTAAAGTTGGGAAGGTTTTTGGTAATTCTAACTTTCTTAAAACCGTTCGGGATTAAAAATAAAAGAAGTTCCTTATATCATGAATATGCGGAATTTATAATACTGTGATAAAACATAACTGCTCTTACTCTGTTGAAGGCATGTTGGGACTTGCGTAGCTCATAATTCTGTGTCTTATTTCTGACTCTCAATTAAGTATTAAGAAAGATCTGTTGCAAATGATAGTGACTTGACTTCTTAATTCTCTGAAGCCACCAAATCACATGAGAACAGTAAAAGTTGCATTCGTAAACTCTGACTTCGTCTTCAGATGGTTGGACTTCATTAGCTTCATAAATCAGGACTAGGTACAAAGTGAAATATTAACTTTCTGGAAACTTCAAAGTGATTTTGTGTGAGAAGAGACAAAACCAATTGGGATATTTATAAACTGTCACTGAAAACCTGGCCAGACATTTCGTTATTGAGGAATGAGTAATGCCAGTTCTTTAACCTGCTCCAGAGGCAACAACAACAAATAATCTAAAGTATAGTTTTGACAATCTCATTTCCATTAACGTCAGTGGAAATTATTCAGAAAACAAAATCCTTCCTCTGCCCCACAGTTGATCTGGGGGAAAACCCTGCACATTCTTATAGACCGAGTTTTTAATTCACAAAGACTGTGGATGGAATTTTAACTCTTCTTTCTTCACGGCCTGATATCGTCTGTTTTTGCTGACAATCCAGGGGGTCCCGTGTTCAGCAGAGGTCCTCTCTGGCCAGATGCAACCCTGCGGATGGGGCTGTGTTTCTTTCCATTTTGTTAAAATGAGTTTTCTGGCAATATCATGAGAAGATAAAAATCTGGCTTATCAGAATTCGCTGGGGCTCTTTAACCTATTGCTTCAGTCTTATTCGAGGGCGTGTAATTATGAAGAGACTCCAGATACACTTCTTCAGAGCCAAGATGGTGAAATGTATACCGGAAGTTGTACTGGGGTTACTATTACTGCAATCCAGGCAGTGCATTCCTACCCGGTTAGTAAACACTAGATGTCTCTTTTTCTGATTTAACATCACCATGTTAAAGGAGGATACTATGGGTTATTCAATTAAAATTATAATGACCCCGAACCTGAATACCTGAACTTTCTCACTAATGGTGATAGGTAAGGTGAGCAATGAGGGCTGCAGAAAGAGGGCAGAGGGCAGCTGATGGGCAAGGTAAGAGGTGCAGTTCTGATATAAAGACGGTAGATATCTAAGCTCAACACATACATCACTATTGCCCAGGTCAAAGGCTAAACAGGAATTCGCTAACATCATTGAAACACAGGGTGGAGGGCGGGGTGCCCGCGGCAGCTTCCTCAGAGGCCCAGACCGAGTCCTCGGGACTCGGTTTCTCTCCATGTCCAGGCTCCACTTTCTCCGGCTCTGTGAGCTAGTGAGAAGGCTTCCGCCACCCAGACTCTACTTCCTGTTGAATTCAGCCCAGCAGAAAAAGGGCAAATAAGGTTTCTTTCTAAAACTCCCAGTGGAAGTCTATTGGTTTCACTGGTTCTGACTTGGCCACGTGCTCATCCTGGAACCAACCACGGTAGCCAGGAACTTGTGACCCCTTGGTTCGGCTTTGAACCACAAATTCCCCTTTGGGACCAGGGCCTGGGTCTGACTCCCGCAGAAGCACATAAACTGAGGACGGGAGGGGAAGTGGCTCTGGTCCAGTTTTCAGAAGAGGAAACATATAGGTTGTAGGGGACCAAAAACGACAGCTACTCCCTGCGGGGGTGGAGGTGAGGAGATGAGTAAGTCCTGATTCAGTGGACACGAAGGCGGTAAGAGGGGAAGAGCAAGGGGGCGAGTGACAGCTTGAGCTGAGCCAAAGAAAGAAAAAAATGGGGATTCCGGAAAACTGCCTCCGCCCACCAGTGTTCATTGTCACCATGTCACCCTAAGCTTTGGACCTCAGTTTCTCATCTGTCCAGGAAAGAGAGTAAGACCAAGTCAGTGGTTCTTTATTGCGAGGGTTCATCAGAATTACCTGGAAAGCCCTTTCCAAATGACAGGCCCCAGGATCAGTTTCGCTGGCCATCGCCAGCAAGAGCCACCGGGGAGAGCTCCGAGGCTGCAGCCAGGCCCAACGCTGCCGTCTCTGTAGGTGGACCGCGGGGCTAGGTGACAGAATCGTTTCCCTTCCACAGCCAAAGGGGACACAAAGTTGCGTAATACTTCTTTCCGAACACCTCCCCGCAGACATAGAAATACATAAACTCGAAAAAGTGTGCTTTTCATCCATCAAATGTCCACCTAGAGCAGCAGTTCTCAAAGCGCGGTCCCTCAATGTTTGGGGACCTCAGCATCTGTCCAGAGAGAACCATGACGGCCACACTATTTTTCATTCATTGCCTCTTCCACTGATTGACTTTGCAACTAACCTTTAAGAAACTACCCTTTGTTTTGTTCTATTGTCAAAAATAATGACGACATCAACACTCACCTAAAAAAGCTACAAAAAACATTCTTCTTTTTTCCAGTGACATACCTGTGTGGGGACAGAATTCCTTCCTTTACTTCAAACAAAAAACAATATATCATCAGGGATTGAACACAGAAGCAGATGTGAGAATCCAGCTGGTGTCTATTAAGCCAGACACTAAAGAGATTTACAAAAATGTAAAACGATGCCAATATTCTCGCTGTTTCTTCTTTCATTTTGGAAACGGGGTTTTTATTTTCCCACAAAAACGTTATTTGCACATACAGATTTATTAGTTAATTTAAAAATATTTTTAAATTTTCTCAATTTTGCTTTCTGAAACAGTCAATATTAACAGATATTACCCACAAAAATAAAAGCTACTTGAGGTCCTCAGTAACTTTAAACCATACAAAAAAGGATGCTGAAGCCCCAAACTTTGAGCAGCTCTGGACCAAAATCCCAACGAATCGGATCACTGGGACCATTTTTTACATCAAAATGTCCCAGGCTGTTAGCACTGCCCACCTGCTTATGCAGATACGAGCACGGAGTACACAACAGACACCCCAGAGCCACTGCACAGCCTGATCTGTGCCATAAAACCCAAAGAAGCGGGGACGATTCCGTGGATTCATTGCTGAGAATTCGTTCTTGCTCATTACTCCCGCATCTGTTAACCGTGGCCCTTTGAGCGTCGCCAGCATGTAACTCTCCTCTCCGCCACTAGATGGCACTGCTAGCATAGAAAAGAGAAGCAAGGGCTGCATCTCTAGCTGTTTTCGAGAGAGATTTTGGAGGGAAATGAATAAGGAGGGTTTGGCTCATCTTATTCAGATACACACTGAATGTATTAAGTTAACTTTCCTTTTTTTTCTTCTTTTTTTCTTTTTCCTGTAAAGCTCTCGCCTTGAGACCACTGATAATGAGGAAGCGGTAAGAAGAGAAGCTTTCTGATAAAAGATATAAATCCAGGGCACAGAATGACTTAACTCATTTTTAGTTATTCTTCTATAACAGAGGTTCTCAGCTTCAGCTGCAGAATCACCTGGAGCACCCCAAATCCAGATGCCCAGGCCTCGTCCCAAGTAGTTCAGTCTGCTTTGTGAGGTATTTTCTGTTTGAGAACTCCCCAGGAGATTCCAGTGGGGCAGCCGAGGTTGAGAATCACTGTTCTATAAACATTGTCATTAAGAACCACCAGCTGGCCCCTAACGAAGAGACATTGATTTTTCCTTGTTCCTTCATTAAATTCTCTTAGTCCTACTATAATTAAAACTTCCCTATCATTTAATTTTTAGCCAATAATCTGGGAAAAGCAGCCCGGGGAAAAGGGAGCAAAACAAACCTCTGGACCCACCTCAAGTAACCAGGACCACCAGTGTTTACTACTTAACAATGTTTTCGGGGAGGGCGGATGTGTGGGCCGAGGTAGAGCAAGAATGCCAGGGTCTAAACGAGGACATTAAAGACCCCCCCCCCCCAAGTATCTGATAACCTTTGCTTCCCCATCTCGCCTTTCCTCTGTCCCAGGGTGGAGAACTTTAGCATCACCTGGAGAACCTTAAAAACAGAGCCACCTGATCTTCGCCAGTGGGGGCTTTGATTCAAAAAGTCAGGAGGGCAAACACAGGTATTTTTAAAAAGCTCCCGGGGTGATTCTAACCTGCAGCCAGTTTCAGAACCACTGACCTAACCCAATCAACCACTTTTCAGACTGCACGATAAACCCCCCAGCATCAAGGATCCCGATTTAAAATCACGCTCGGTAAAACCTGGTTTCATGAGCAAATGTGATCGACGTTCGAATCCATTCTTACAGCATTACAGCGCGTTCCATTTTATGACTCTCGGTGTGTCATTAGATCAGAGTCAGGGCTGCGCCTGTCACTTTCAGTGGCTAAGTCGGGCTCATCGTCATTTATCCTCGACTCCCGAGAAAAGGCTGGTGATGTCAGTTATGTGTTATTTCCAAGGGACCTCCTGAGGAGCCCATCCACAGGGTTTCCAGACCCTGTAACCTGAGCAAATCTTTCTCGACTCTTCAACGCTTCTACATGAACGATTCAGGCTCTTTGGCAAGTGAACGCTGAGCCCCTGCTCGGCGAAGGGCGATGGGCAACAGACACCATGCTGGAGTCACAGAGCCTCTCCGCCGCCCAGGGCCACGATCACTCCCAGCACGGTGCGGCCGTGGAGCCGTCCAGGGGAAGCGGCGACCTCACCGTCTTACGTTAACGCCCATGATGGCTTCTGAAACTGGCGAACTTTGCCTAGCAATGAGGACGTGCCGACACACGGAGCAGGAGAACTGCTCAGCACAGGTTGTGTGCTCGTGGCTCCTTGCCCTGGTTACCCTCGGCCCCATCTCCCCCACGCCCAAATCCCCGCTCTGTCCGGCTCTCAGCCGTGGCGGGGAGACTGACTCCTGTGCACTGCATCCCGGGCTCCTTTGTCCCCCAGCTCCTTTGTCCCCCGGCCCCCGTGGGCTTTGTCCAGTGGGAGGTACTGGCAGGAGATCAGAGGGTGGGAGGAGAGAGAAGGTGGGCTATCTCTCCCCTGTCCCCTCCCTCTTGGGTGGGGCGCGTGGCTGGAACCTGGCTCCACGGTGGGAGCCCTCCCTCCTGTGGGAGTCCCCGTCCCCGCTCTCACCAGCCTCTAGCAGCCCCGGTACCTTCCCTGGGTCCCTTCAGCGCTGGGAAGGTGACTGCTTCGGCCACTGCCAGCCCCTGGGAAAAAATTGCTCGTTCGTCAAATTCTCTTCAAAATCCCAGTGATGTGTCTTCCATGTCCTGCTGGGCCCCGACCGCCGGGACACCTTCTAGACTAACTGCCACCTACATTTACTTTTCACTTTCCAATCGCTTATAGAAGAGTCCTATAGACGTAGCTCGTGTTCCCCAAAGATCTTAACTTTACGAGAACTTCCGAGCTGCAGGCTACGTTAAAGCCTCCTTGTCCATGCAAGCCTCCACGGCCTCTGTCTTGGAAATGCTCCAGACTAATGAGCTGATGCCTCTGCTCTCTGCTGTACGAGGTGGTCTTCAAGACCAGGCTCTGGCTTCCCACGACGCCACGGGGAGTCGGACCTTAGCCCGGGGAGGAAGGACCTGCGCAGAGAGCACGCGGTGGGACGTGCTGACACACCGTCGTGGTACATCTGAGATGCACTGTTCCTTTGGGTGGCTGCGAGGCCATCTGTGCCATCTTCAAAGTCACCCATCTGTCGTTGATCAGACAGTGCTTACTCTGCCGAGCCCTCACGGCCTCGGCTACAGAGCTGGGAGTGAACCGAAGAATGACCGTGGCCTCCAACCAGTCAACCTCTAGGGAAGGAGAGAGGTGACCAGACCCGGGTTCTCAAGCTTAGGTGTGCACCGAGGCCACCTGGAGGCTCAGCCACACGCGGACGGGCAGGTGCTGCCCCCCCAGTTCCTGGCCCGGTCATGCTGGGTGGGACATGAGAAGGTACATTTCTAATCAGTTTCCTGGGTGATGCCGACGCCACTGGTCCCGAGGGTCACCCTTTTGAGAACCGCTGAAGCAGTATGTCAAATGATCACGAAGATTATGTGCCAAACGCTGGGGCAGTTGCGACATGGGAGTAATTTCTTCACGGTGGGCGAAGAAGGGTGAGTCCCAGCAGGTTTTATTAGAGCTCGTGCTGGACTCTAAAGGGCGAACAGGAAGTGGCGGATCGCGGGAGAGGGAAGGCGTTTCGGACGGCACAGACACAGGGCGGGGTGGCGGGGGGCACACGGGCGTCTGCGGACTGCAGGCCAGTGGGGGGGGGGCAGCAGCGGAAGGCAGGCGGTGGGCGTCTGTCACTTCTCCAGTGCCCCTCCCACCTCCCGGCCCACCTCCTACCCCGGAACTGCTGCGACGCTCGTCTTCTCGCACATTCTACCTGGGAGGCTGTGGGCACCCACTTGGATCTCTGCCCGTGCATCCTGGCTCACAAGCCTGCCTGAGCCGACGGCGGACAGGAGGCGGTGGACACCCCGGCTTCGGTTCCTCTCACGAGCAAGTCCACGTGGCCCCCTCAGTAACGTGCATTTCTGCTGGCTTCCCTCCTCTTCTGTCTCGCTGCCCCGACCTCACCCTCCTGCTCCCTGGGATGCCTCCCCAAATGATGGAAGCACCAAACCCTTGCCTCAGGCTCTGCTTGCAGGGACACCCAGGCTCAAACGGGCTGCAAATGTCCTGCTGAAGAATCTGAGCTTTGTCCTAAGGACACAGAAAATCGGAACATTTCCAAGATGAAAACAACAACGAGAAGAGCAACACTCTGATGAGTAAACATTCGCCGAGGGGCACCGGCCGTTAGGGGCCCTCATGGGCCTCGGGGGAGAACCACTCAGCCTGAGCTCCACCCACTGCTGCGGCTTCTGTCGGCGGGCACCCCTCCTACTCCAGGGCAATGGAGGGATTAGGCAAAGACCCCTGGCAGGCCGGCGGAAACGGCGAAGTGGGCAGGAAGAGGGTCACCCTGGATTGCAAAAAGGAAGAAGCATGGCGGACTGGGGCGAGATCGCTTCCTTCTGAAACAGCCCGCCTGTGAAGAAGGACATCCCGACTGAGCTCGAAGCCCTCGGTCCAGAAAAGGTCGCTGCCCCGGTTTTACAGACCTCCTGGCTGTCACGAGGAAGCAAGTGGGACCTGGGCAGCTTGAGGAAGAAGAGGTGGGGTAGGGTGAAGGGGCACAGAAAATGGGGGGACGGCAGGGGCGGGTCCCGGGGGGCACAGCGGAGAGCAGGGCAATGCCAGGCAGGAAGCAACAGCCGACTTATCTCTGGGGACAGTGTTTACTGGGCGGTTTGGTCCTCTCCTAGCCCTGAACCTGTAGTGAAAGGCTGCTAGACACATTCTCCGTTAACGAGCCAAGAGAGAAATGAAGGACCAGAGAGCTAGCAGGATGGGGAAGGTGGCTGGTGAGAAAAAATGAGAAAAACAGCCTGGGTCTAGAGGGCTGAAATTGCCTACAGCTCTGCGTGTGTGTGTGTGTGTGTGTGTGTGTGTGTGTGTGTGTGTGTGTGTGTGTGAGAGAGAGAGAGAGAGAGAGAGAGAGAAAGAGAGGAGAGAGAGAGAGATACCTCGAGAAGACGTTTTACTCAGCGTTTGCTTTAACATACATAACGCGATCTTTTTCTTCACTTAATTTTGGAACAGGACAATGCGTTTACCACGGTTCGAAATTCAGAGAGTATGAACTGGTATCGCAGAAGAGTCTCCTTCCCACGCTTCCCCCTCAGAAACCTCCTGCCCCTCCCACAGGCAACCAACGGTACCAGCTCTTGCATCCTTCGATGGGTAGTTTATGATTTTGTGAGAAAAAAAAATCTCTAAAATCAGTTTTCCCTGGTTTACATAAGTAAAACCATACTACACACACTATGCTGCAAGTTGCATTTTCATTTAAGAACTCTGGGTCACCTTTCTTTATGGGCCTGCCTGAGTTTCCTCGTTCTTTTCTGTGGTTACATGTTATCCCTTTATGCGGATGAACCATAATTCAGCTAAACGGTGCCCAGTGGATGGGTATTTAGGTCGTTTTCTAACTTCTGCTCTTATAAACAGCAGTGAAGTGAATAAACTGGTAAGATAAAACACATTCTCACATGTGCTTTATTATATCAAGGGTGCAGATGATTTTTCTCCAGTGAAACATAAACTCAATTTAATACGACGCACCAGATTTATCTAATAAAAATGTGCTGTTACGAACATCACTGTCACATATGTTTGATCCAGCCAGGTATCCCTCACAGGATAAAATTTAGTTATTATAACTAGCACTGGCAGTGTATTTTCAAAAACGGAGCATGTAAATATTGAGTGATTTTTAGCATCGGTTGACCTAGGATGGTCAGAAGCGGTCGGAGCAATAAGAACAGAATGAGACCCAGCCGCTGCGCCCAGTTACGCAGCTCTGAACTTGGACTTGTAAAGCCTGTGTTTGATTCCTTACCCAACCACTATGATTTTTTTTTTTTCCCAGTAAAATGGGGATAATGATTCTTGTCCCATGTACCTTGAGAAGTTGTTCTGAGCACAAAATGGGAAATTTTGCATATGGGAAATCTGTTTATGAACTACCGATGTTTAATTATGTTATTCTTACATTGCTTACAGTGCTATTTTTGGATAATCTATGGAATAGATTCTGGAATAGATTTCATAAATGAAATTATACCAGGTATGGCCATTTTCATTAAATGCACCCAATGATGGCCCTGCTATACCATAATGTTTTAAAAACCAATTATATAAAGAATCAGAAAGGAAACAGGTTGCTGCTATTGGCTAACTACCACAACTTTTTCTTTTGGACCCTCCCCATCATCTATAGTTATTAAAATCAAGTTCACTACTAACCACCTTGACAGGAGATAAATTTGAAAAACCACTCGAATCTGATGAGCTAGGTAATACCTTTCTGCCAATTAACACCGTTCATATTCTCAGATATAGAAGTGACGTGGTCTCTCTGGGTGCATTTGGTAATGATCAATAAAATAAATGAGCAAACAAATTTTAAGTACTCTAGAACATGAAATGCTGGGCCCTCTGGGTTTGGGAACTATTAGGAGACTTATCTATGTCACTTATTAAAACCTTCGAAACGCACCATCACCGAAGCAGACCTGGGCACTCTCAGCCAACCCGTTCAAGTTTCTGCCACCTCCTCTCTAGTTGCTGCCTCCATGACAACAGTCCACTGACCTGCCCTTAAGGGAAATATAATTTCTGGCAAGACTGAGACTTTTACTAATTCCACGTGTCACTATAGGTCGGAGAGAGATGGATGTGCCCGTACCAACTTACTTAACAAACCACTAATAAGGCGAGGGACCCCTAGCAAACGACGAGACCCGGTGTTCAGAGCACCCCTCAGGAAAGCCAAACGTCTCATCGTTCGTGTCCCAGGAAATCGGCACCGCCGCCACCTGTCCGTCAAACCCTTCGCCGAGTCTGGGCTTCTTCCTTCGACATTTTCTTGACCTTTTCCTAAAAAGGTTGAAGTGCACCCAGGGGCTCATCCGAAGTGGTTATCAACCTGATTATTAATTTCCTCCAAAATTTAGTTTTAATAAATAAATACAAAACGATCTATAGTAAAAAAGACTATTTTGTCATGCAAGTTTCCTTACAGGAATGTCATCTAGAGATCTAGGTTTCTATTGACCAAACGTCCCTCTCAGGGGAGGGCGAGGATCTAGAAATAATTCCAATATGCGGGATCTAAACTCTCATCCCAAATACACAAGAGACGCTTTTCCTACGCATGTCTTTCCCTGAAAAACGTTCTGGTGTGCAGCCTGCAATTCGGAACAGATTGCTTTTTTAGTGGCATTGCTCCCTGATTCAGAAATATAAAAACGCTGCTTCAGAGACTTATTTTACAATTCATCTTCTGATCTGTCATGGCCGAGGTGGTCAGCTTCCAGATATTCTACTCTAAATTACTTTTGAATACATTTTGCAAATAGACTAGGGAGTGACTCTGGCCTGGACCGGAATGGACTTTGAAAGTTGGGACTCAAGTCCTCCCTCTCTTTTGTTAAAAGGTAAACAATCAGAAACGCCACTATTTCCCAAATCGATTATTTGCAGAAAGAATAAACAGGTGTTTTGGAGACACTGGAGTTATGAAAAGAAAATGGTAAATGATTTTTTTCATGGGCCAGCTGCTCAGCTGATATGATTCTGGGGAAGGGTCTCCTAGGCTCTAAAACTCAATTAGCAAATCAATTAAAATCATCCCTCTGTCTGCCAGCAGGACCCTGCCGTCCTCTGTGTCCCCTCCCCATTTCAGGGCTTTCTGCTGTGTCCCCGTCGCCAAAGCCAAAGTCCAAGCAGGTCCACCTGAGGTTCCTCTGCTTTCCACTAACACTGGACGATCGGGAGGGGAGTGGGTGCCCTTCCGGTTTAATTAAGGATTAGCAACCACCAGAAGGAGCAGTGTGCACGGTTCTGCCCCACTTATTTATATCTGTCCTGATCCCAGATCGCCTCAGGAGCCGGGCTCGGCACACACTCAGTGGGGGCTGAGTGGCGTGGCTGGCTGTCACTTTCCGTCAGTGGAAAACCGACAGGACCAGGCAAAGCAGATGGTTTCTAAAGGGGCACATCCGAAAAATCTGCTCGCGAACTGTGGTGTCGTCTTTCAAACAAACGGCAACTTACTGGAGAGGAAAATCAGATCTTCCTCGCCACATCCTGCCACGACCCATCCAGCGTGAAGCTCGCTCACCCAGGTAGGGGCTTTAATCCTTGGTGAGGCATAATCACTTTTTTCTTCCGGGCAAAAGGCAGCCTGTCTTTCTAAGCCTCCCAGAGATTGCTATCATCGCCGATAATGCTCCCATCTCTGTCAGTTAAGGCTGTCATCTAGGTAAGACCTTCTTCAAGGGACAGCTGACCTGTGGATCACACGTCCTCGTGTATTTGCCCGGCTCAGCGTAACGGAGATGGAGCCAGTAACGCCTCAAACGGCAATTAAAAACAAGTCACTATTTTCATCATAAAACACTAAAGGAGTTTTTTCTTTTTTTCTTTTAAATTCCAAATAAATTCACAGGTAATTATTTGTGGAAGTCCTGGCTCTGACTGTAGGAATTTGGGCAAAATATTGAACATTTCTGGGCCTCAGTTTCCTCACCTGTCAAAGGAAGGGATTGCACTGCAAGGTTTCTAAGCTTCCTTTTAGCACGAAAAGTCTAGACTTTTTAGGGTGGGCTGGATCTTCTCCAATATTTCGGCAAATCGCACATGTAATTAACCGACCGGTTTCTCGGCGCGGAGTAGCCGCGGACCATTTCCGTCCCGCGGGCGGCTTACCTTCTCCACCGCGGTGTGCTCTTCGCTTGTGACGCTCGTTTTCCTCGACTCGTTTTTAGACCTGCTTAACCTCCGGGATACTTTTTCTCTGAGCAAAGTGGCATATCCGATGTGTTCGTAAATGGGGTTCGTCGTCATTTTGGAGATGTACTCGGAGGCTTTAGTTTCTATGTACAGGGTTATCAAGCCGTCCGTGACCAGATCGTGAATCGATTCGAACCTCTTCTCACCCACGAAGTGTTTCCCATCATAGAAGAGCCGGTAGTTTAGGGTCTGGTTCCCAAACCTGCCAGGAGAGAATGAGACATCGCGACCACATTAGAAATGAGACCAGTGAATAACAGTAGCAGCCGACTTTTATTTATTTATTTGTTTGTTTGTTTGTTTATTTTTTGAGAATGTACTGTATGCCAAACGCTGGGCTAAGCATTACACGTGGTCCCCCTCCTCCTCCCACCGCGCCCCATTTAGTCATCAGAGAGACTCCTTGAGACAGGTACAATTATCATCCCTGTTGTACGGCTGACGAAACTGAGATTTGAAGAGGCGAGGTACCTGCTTGTGGCTACATTTCCAGAAAGAGGCAGAGGTGGGATTTAACTCCGGCCCGTCACATGGTAGCACTGGATCCTAGAAATCACTAAGGCCGTTAGGTCCTTATCATTCTCATTTGCAAAAGTTAGATGGCGGCAGCAACTGATTTACGAATATTTCTTACTTATAAACTTCCTGTACCGGGCTATGACCTCTGCAAGGGAAGCTACCACCACTGGCTGTGAAGTTCTCCCTTATTACAGCTTTGTCCGCCACCAGCAGAACATTCGTGCCTCCCACCCCAGTCAGTCATCTGCAGGGAAATGAGGGGAGCCGTGCGAAGCTTCCTGTTTGAGCTGCCATGCCAGAATTCCAGCGATCTAATTTACAGCATCCTCTCGCTTGAGTACTTGGCCTTGGTCCTATGTCTTACAGCTCCTGCTTGGTTCCCCACTGAGAATGCCAGCTTCTTCCTTTGGGGTGCAGGGAAGACGGGCAAATGCCGTGCATATCTAGAGCATTTGTTAGCTTCTGAAGTACTTCCTCACAGTGACATCACGTAAGGCATGTTCTAGCCAGCCAGCCCCTAGTTGCAATTTCAAAAGAATCTTTCCATAGACACAGAATTGGGAAGGTGCATTGAACACACCTTTGCGGGCTGGGCTGGGAAGTGTTTCCACTGAGACCATTTCTTCTTTGGAGACAGATCTTTCCAATTCCAGAAAGTTCGAAAAATGAATTTTTGGAAGACCATCTGATTCTAAAATTGGATACCTTCCCCCAAACTCACAGGATTGTTGTGAGGATCAAATGACATAAAACAGTTGATCGAGGTTAGAAAAATGCAGCGAATGCAACGGCTTTCTGTCGCTGTGCTTGGAGCTCTGCTCCGATGGCTCCCTGCATGGGGCCTCATGATGGCCGCTGGGAGTTCTTTGGGTCAATGCGATCCCTCAGAGAACCTCATGGACAAACCCACACAACAAGAGGTGACAAGATTTTTGACAAGGACCACTGGGGACCAACCGAGGCAGAGAGGCCTTTCTCCTCAGCAGGCTCGATGTTTCACACAGAAGTCACCGTAGGAGCATTAGCTTTCCAGATAATTCTTCGGTTACTGTGTGTGCATAACCCAAGCCTTACTGTCCATCCTGCTGATACCATCTGTAGTCCAGGAAATGTGTAGGACCCCAAATATGTTGCTGGTGCTTTGTAAACAAAGTGGAAATTAAAAATAAATAGGGGGGCACGGGGAGCGATCGTTTAATGGGGTTAGAGTTTCAGTTCTGGATGCTGAAAGAGTCCTGCAAATAGATAGTGGAGATAGTTGCCCAACACTGAGAATATATTTAATACCACTAAATCGTACATTTAAAAATGGTTAAAGCGGGGAACTTTATGTTACATATATTTTACAGCAGTTAAAAAAATAAGTAAAGTCACTTGTAAGGCAATTGCAAAAAAAAAAAAAGAAAGAAAAGAAAAATGAAATCAAGCTCACCTTAGAGCTAATGTGTAGCATCCTGGCTGGCGCTGGCTTTCTCTAAGGATGTAGGCACCCTCCACGCCTCCGAGAAGCTGGTCGGCCTGATCCCGGGAGATGATCCCGTGAAACCTGAGGACAGAGGGGACCATCGTTGCTCCAAACAGGCCACACGCAAAATGTGGACCACAAAGAGCGTCTAACAAGGGTGGCGGGGCCGCCGGAAGCTAGGAATCCACAGCGCCCCCACTGGATGAAGAGGGGAGTGACTCCCGAGCATCTCCAAGATGCAGTTGGAGGCACCTCTCAGCACGCAACCAGACAGATGAGCACTCAGGAAGCAAAACGAAATGAACACTCAGGCTCCCTGGCTTTCTGCTATTGTCTCTGCTCACAAGCTGAATATGAAGGTGGAAACAAAAAGCCTTTTTTTTTTTTAAACCATGGGACATAACAAAAGAGCAATTACCAATTTAGCTCTCCCCTCAGACACAGAGGAGAGACTATGTCTTATCCTGATTGCAAATGAACACTTATTGATTAGCAACCTGCTTACTTCAGGTGTGGGGTGTTGTTAATTTTAGAGGCTCAATTCTCTGGAAAGAAGAGCCGGCTAGAATCGACATTCTTCTACTTCTTTGAAAGTTGAGAGTGATAGCTTATGGATAGTTCTGAAAAACATTCCTTCCTGGAAGGGGGAAGGGAAAGAGGGAAGTGGGCTAGACAGCAAGTTAGGTCTCCCCGCTGCCCCCCCCCCCCCGCAGGCATGCAAAGATTAAGTCAGAGGACAAATGTAGCCTGATAATACTTTTGAAAAAATGCCCATCACAGTCTCTATTTCCTAATTCCCTTCTATTCTTAACAAGCAGATCTTACGAGCTGAAGCTTTGGAGCTGAAGCTTTGGTCCTCGGGGAGCGGGGATAGAAGCTGTGGCTTTGCATTTCAAAACTGACTCTCAGAAGTCTAAGGCAGTGACAACTTGGGAGAAAAGGGTTTTCTGGCTTCCGCAATTTCGAGAGCCAATGCGTGGCGATCTCGGAGCGGTGCTTTTCCGAAGTGAGGGTGAGTGTGCTGTGACCTAAGAGAAACCCTCCTGCCCGGAAAGAAACCAGTGTCCTCAGTTTTTTCGGGAGGGAGATTTGGAGAGATTTCAGTAGAGCCCAGGTCAGTGGATCCACGGGGTCCCCACAGAGCATGTATGGGACTGGAACCGGTGGGTCGGTTCCTGGGGATCGTGGAGCTGAGCAGAGACGTTTGAGGCTTTGAACCTGAATGTGGCCACTGGACCCTGCAAACCTCTTGGGGAAGTCCCCTCTGTGGCCTGAGCTGGGGCCAGAGAGGGCTGGACAGACGGCCTGTGCAGAGAGCTGATACACAGGGCCAGTGGGGTGGGAGGGAGGGGAGAGAGAGGAAGGAAGAGAGAGGGAGTTGGAGGGACACAGGGGGATAGGTGGGGCATTGGGCATCATAAAGTTTCCCACGCCAGAGTCAGAAAGGACAGGGCTGGTGCCACAAGAGGTTTGAGGCTGGGACGTCCAGGCCACACCCTGACTGTGGGCCGGGGCGCACAGGGGAGGGCGCAGGGGTCCGATGCTCCTGCCCCAGGTCGCTCTCGGGGAAGGCAGAATGTCCTAAACAGGCAGTTAATCTAAAAGCAGTCAGTTTTTAATTAATCATTTTTTTTTTTTAGTAGTAAGTTTTAACTCTCTCGCATTGACACATTCAAGTGATGGCCAACAGCTGACATAGAGCATCAAGAACCAAGTTAAATTTAATAGTTTGAAAAAAGAAAATTACGATTTTTTGAACCCAGAGACCCGGTCTATGGCTCATCATCCCCTTTATGCATGGATTTAAAAACATCCATGATGTGTCTGTCTATCTTACGATCTCAACTCTGTGAAAAGAAAGCACGCCCCAAGACTGGAAGGACGAGACAAAAAGCTAAGCATGATCTTTCATGGTGGCTACGGCTGTTCTGCATCTTCAATACTCGTATATTTCCTAATTTTCCCAAATTAGAAGCTATTCATTTATTAACTTTTAGGAACGAAAAGAATACCCATGCGCAGTGGGAAAATTCGACATTCACAAGTTAAAGACACGAAAGAGGTAAAAATGTCACCAGTACATAAGTAAAAATTCTACTTCCCTCAAGGTATCCATCATCAACAATTTCCTGTGATTCCTTCCATGGGGGGAAAACCCTATATATTTCCTGAATAGAGCATGTATTACTTTTTGAATGGAACAAAAAACGTTTCATTTTGAAAAAAGAAAGGGAAACGTGTAATCTGAAGGTTTGAAGCAAATTTCCCTCTAACACAACATGTTCCTTTTCTGTGCCTGAGAAAATGTTTCCTGGCTCTCCTCTCACTATCGGGGGTTGTAAGATGAGAATGAGAAAGTTATTCAATAAAATTTTTATGCCAAAAAAGGAACTGCCCCAAAATAAATGAAGTTCCGTTTGGAATTCACATTCGACAGTGTTCCCTTTGAGAAGTACATGATAGGTTTCCATTTTTGCTTGTTTTATGAATCACCCACTGTGAGCGAAATCCAAATCAGCATATCGAATTTAAAAAGGTATACTCCGACGAACTAGCTTGGACGTTAGGGGTGACGTAGGGACGTGGGGAATGATGAGAGTGGAGGCGCGTACCCCAGAGGCGCCGGCTGAACTCCCAAGGTCGGACAGAAAGGTTCGGAAATGCAGCCTTGGGTCATTAGGAAGTGGCTGGGGACTGGGAGAAATAAGAGGCTCATGAATCAGGAAGATGAGGCTCTGATGGGTAAGGGAATATAGGAAGAAGGTTTGGGATTGGTCGGGAGGCCTTGGGAGGTGGACTTAAAAGACACTTAGCCTCCTAATGCCTCCAGGTTGGATGTGGGAAGAAAAGGGACCTGGTATCTGCGCCCACTCAGACTGTCCTGCCTGCCCTGTGAGCTGTTCTCCAGGCCACATGGCCCTAACGACTGTAAATAAATAACAAAGCATGTTCGCTTTGCAGTAGGTTTCTGAGAAAGTTAAGCAAAACGAGACTAAAAATTAAGAGGAAAACGATTTAGCTAATATAACCGAGTCAAGTGAGAAGATCATTTTGGTTTTATGGGACTGCAGGGACGTGCGGATGATTTTCCTGAGTACTGTGTTTACTGAAGCACATGCAAGTGAGGAGTTTAGCTACCGTTTATGACCTTTGACACCTGCATGCTTATGTAGCATCGAAATAGGAAGTGAACCGTAATGCTAACAGGGCCTCGGTTGTGGAAAATGCTGCCTTACGTTTCCGAGACTTGCTAGGAGGATCTCAGTGTCTGCTTCTGTGGAGAGAATTGCAGTGGGAGATACTGTCCCTTCCACATTAATAGAAGCCAAGACTTGAGTATTTTAAAGAAAATTCAATATACAAAGGAATCTGATTGCATTCATCATTACTATTAAACTCTTACACAATGGACATTTGATGAAGACACTATGTTAGAAAATTTAAAATATTTATATATGAATAACATATGAAGTGATTATTTATTATATTATTAAAACAAAGAATAGCATAATACATACTCTCTTCCATAATATTTTGGTCTGTTTTCCACCTATATTAAAAAGAAGAAAAAATATTAATAATGCGTTTGAACTCAAATCAGTTAGATAAAAACACTATTCAAATAAACAGAGCTAGAGTCCTGAAGTAATTTTATTACAATTATTCCCCAAATCAGAGATCTGTGAAACTACAGAGTTAGCAAACACATTCCACTATCTGGGGTAGGAATGATCTAGAATTGCCATATTTCTTTAATCATTAGGCTCATTCCTCACCCAAACCTAATCACCCAATAAAAGAATTTTCAAAGGAAACAAAGTGATGCTTATTTTAATATTAAGGAACTTATAAAGATATTACAAGGCTTCATCCTGAAGGATAGGATAAATATTTTTAGCATGAATAAAACATAAGCATTTATTTCAATCTTCATCTAATTGTTTCGTTATGTAGTTATGATAAAAACGAGTGTACCTGGATTAAAAAATAACTTTAATTTAGTCTCTTTCCAGATAAAATCAATATTCTAACATTCTTCTTTTTTCTTTTTTTTTTGACAAATGGCTAATGAGCTAAAATTTACTTGACACCAGAGGTAGAGGATATAGAGGACAAGATTTATGATGCGACTAAAAATCGCAAGCATTCCAGAAAAGATTTTTCAATCACGACTTCTGCCTTGGAGTTATCCCATCGGATTTTTATCACATATACACAATAATCTACTTTCATAAGAACTTTGTTTCCTCATGTTCATCTTTTGTTCTTCTACTCCGACTCCAGGGACACTGAAAATATAGTCAGGCCACGCTAAGTGATGGATTTTCACTGACGCACTGATGGTATGACAGCAAGTTGGTGTTTATTTACTGCAGTAGCCTGCGAGCCCACAGCTGTTTTATTTACAGTCATTTCCATCGAAAGTCCAATGGGAAGTTTTCTCAGCAGGCCTCACAGGTGGGCACAGTGGTGGGATTTCAAGGTACTGGGCAGTCTCCCGGCCTATGTCCACCCTCCAAAGGACGCAGGGGATCTGAGCGGGCAGTAGGTGCCTATGGACTAGAGGGAAAGTTCATTCAGGAAGGGCGAACCGGGAATCTGAGAACCACATTCACGAGCCTGCTCTGGACAGCCTGGCTGGCATAAAACTAATCATCTAGACACTTCTAAATATGTGCCCACTCTTCTGTGCGTTTTATACTTGAAAAGCACTGAACCAAGAGAGAGCATTCATAACTCTTAATCTTCAAGGTTTGAAGCCGGCTCAGTATCATTTACAAAAGGAAGCTCTAAAAAATGTCATTAATAGAAGCACAAAGTGTGCAAAAAGGCACCTTGTTATCTGATGTGTACCATTACTCTACATGCTGGAAAGCTTTTTAATATGCGTTGAACATTTTGTCATTTATATCAAAGTTCTTTCTTACTTTTATGATACTGTAGATACCAACATGCCATAGAAGAAATTTAATACTAGAAAAGCCAATGGAAGGAGACAATATATAATTAGCAAGGCATCTCTCCATTCTTCGAGAGTCAGTATTTCACATTTTGAAACGACTCTCTATATAGGACGATTTTATCTCCATCTTTTTGGCTGAGCCTTAACACACGTTTGCAAATCAGGGTATAGCTTCCAATGCCATTTCCTTCTCCTATGCGAGCCCCCTCAAAGGGAAGAATAATTCATCAGATTCCCCAGATGGACAGCATGGTGGACAGAGCCTACGACTAATTCCTGACATGCAGGTAACTAGTTAACGAAGATTGAATTTAATGGACTCTTGACAATTAAATTGAATTTAATTGCTTTCAGTTCATCAATCGATCATAAAAACAGATGACTCACTTACTATGCTCGGTGCTAAGCCCTGTTCATTGTTCGTGAAATAATGATTTCACAGATATGAGAGGAAAGGTATAAGGAGCTCAGAAAGCGCTTGAAAAGTCTAACATAGGCCCCCCAAATGGGGAAGTCAATATTTATGGTGCCCTGAGGGATACCAGAAAAGACCCAGCCGGAGGGACAGTTGGATCTAACTGAGGGACAAATTCGCACATGAAAAAATAAAAAAAATGAGCGCCGAGTGGTGTGGGACAGGCTACGGGTGGAATACGGCCTTACAATATGTCCCAAACATGGCACGAGACATATACTAAAATATTATTCTTTGTGCCCTTGAGATTTAAACTTAACTAGGCATCCTGTTTTTATTTCTCTCTTCTCCTCCTTAAATTTGGCAGCCTACATAGGCGGAGAAGAAAGGTAGGTAGGAGACAGCCAAGGCAGACCCTGTGGTCGTCGATCTGGTCACCGGCCGTCCTGGTCCGGGGCTGTTTCGGTGGTAATCTGATTCAGTCTCTCTTCCCTTGGTTCTCTCTGTAGCTTTAAAAATATATAGCTGTCCTTGTTAATGTTAAAGAGAGAAATAATGACCGGGAGAAAAACCGCACAAACAATAACCCCTTCCTTTTCCTAAACTTTTGCTCACAGGAGTCTAACACAACCTCTGACTCCACACTTCACTAAGCCTTGGACCAGCCAACAGCTTGATCTAATGTAGATGATCCTAGAAAAATCACGGAATGGTCCTACATGTTCAAAGTGGGTAATATCGGATCCTTAGATCCAGACAAAACACAGTCAAAAGTATCCATGTCCCAAGTATTACTAATATGCTTTCAAAAAACCATAAAAGAGTCTGAGAAGAATTTCTGCATAAAACGAAATATTCAGATACCAAGTACGTAACTGTTGAACACTTAATGGAGTAATGAACAGGGGTGTTTGTGTGTACAACAGGAATTTGTTTTCCTTCTACACTGAGTGTGTAGTAACAACGAAATGAAACTGCCGAAGATACTCTCTAAATTGGACCTGCGTGGGTAGTGGCACCAGGCACCCGGCCTAAACCCTCAGGGGAAAAAGTAGGGGGACATGTGGATATAACTAACGTGCAATATGCTTAAACGCGAGGCCGACAGGAGAGCACTGGGACTTCAGGGGAGTCCCCCTTCCGTCTTCCAGCGGCCTCGCAAAGGGCGATCTGGGGACTGGCAGCATCGGCATGATCATGGAGCTCGTCAGAAATGCAGAATCGGTCCTCCGAAGGGGAGCCATGAACGCACGGCAGGCGAGAAGCTGCCACGCACGTGAGAACTAGCCACGGCAGGCTTTAAGCTGGAAGAATGATGTGGGCTAAAACTTTTTGTGAGTCGTTATGACCCACATTCGGACAGTGAGTGTTCGCAGAGCAAAGGGGGCCTCGTGCTCATTAAGTGCTTGCGGAAAGAGGCAAAGAAGATGAACGCCGAGCCCCGCTGTTCATTTAATTGCTGCGTGATCCCGAGTAGGTTATTAAACTTCTTTGCATCTCATTTTCTTCAATTTTCAATAAAACTGGAGTTATAAAAACGTACTATTTTAATAAAGCTGTTTCGAAGGTTAGATGAGATGATGCATGTGACAACCGTGAGGCTTGGAACATCGCAGGAATACGGGGACACTTATCGAGTGGCTACTCTGTGTCAGGAATCGTCCTTAGGTTTTCACATGCTTATCTCATTTGAGCCTCCACTGGGCCCTGGGAGGTGAGGGAGTGCTATTGTTTTGCAGAGAGCCACTAAATAATTAGCTTGAGGTCGCAGAGCTAGTTAAGCGGCTTCAGATTCAGCATATTTACCTTTACCGTACTTTCCGGCATCTTTAGAGCAGGTACCAACCGATGCTGATGCCTTTGTTGGCTCTCACGCAATTCTACACTTGGATTAAATGACAGATATG
This sequence comes from Rousettus aegyptiacus, assembly GCF_014176215.1. Classification (NCBI taxonomy): domain Eukaryota; kingdom Metazoa; phylum Chordata; class Mammalia; order Chiroptera; family Pteropodidae; genus Rousettus; species Rousettus aegyptiacus. The sequence continues at coordinate 36,851,688 of NW_023416288.1, read as the reverse complement.
CGACTTGTCCTTGATTTTTCTTTGCCAGGACTGAACACCTTAAAATCTCTTTGACTGAATTCTGTCGACGAGTTAGACTGAACACCTTAAAATCTCTTTGACTGAATTCTGTCGACGAGTTAACAAATGAGGACTTAGGATACATTTGCATAGATGTAATGATATTTTAGGTTTCTCAGCTATTTCTCTGTAATTTAGAATTATATGTGTTCCAAGCTACCTGGCTTATTTTCCAATTTATTCTTCGAATCTGAAGGAAGAATTCTCATCATTTTCGCAAAGATTGAAAGAAACAGTAGGGTGACAGCTGCAGAGTGGGAGACAGGGACGTAATCCTTAAATGAGTTTGCTTTATAGTCAGATTATCGTTGCCTAGATAAACACGAGTTCTTTTATATTCAACACAAAGACGGTTAAGGAATATTGTGAGTCCTCTGTAAACAAGGTTTCCAATTATTGAAAAAATAAAGCTTTTATAATCCCTCAGCAGCTGGTATATGTTAAGTTTTTACTTAATAGAAATAATTTAATAACCTAATTTAGCAGCCTCCTACACAGGGCAGCTAGAGTGCTGGAGTTTCTGAGATACAGACCCAATGAGGAAAAAAGGCTTTTGATGAAGGGATTTGTACTGGTGATACTGGGGCAATTTCAACCAGAAAAAAACAAACGTGGATAATTCTCTTCTAATTAGAAATCAAAATTCTGTATTGAAAAGGAGAGATGGAAAATCGAGTACTGAAATTTACATTCTTGTAATCAAAGGGCGTAGTATAGAATAAAAATTGAGCAAACTTTAAAAATTTCCCTATTAATTTAAGGCTTCCAGAATTCTGATGGGGCACTGAGGAGGTGAAGTCCTTCCTGCCTTGATTAGAATGTATTATTTGCAAAAAATCTGCTGGCCAGTCTCTTCATGATAAACCTTACAAGGTCACCCATGGCTTTGCAAAGTTCTGTAAGTGCACACAAGAAAGGCACTTGACTAACTGACCGTAAACGGTCTGCTAACTTACAGGTATTCACACTCCGTCAGGTTGGGGTGCTCAGGACAAAGCACTTCCCATCCACTGGTTGGTTTTCTGCTGCCTTTTTCTTCCAGATTTTCCCAGGAACCATATTTTTAAAACAAGTAATAACTTATTAGAACAAATAAAAAGTAAAAGACTTTTCTTAAACCAGTGGTTCTCAACTGGGAGGGGAAGTATTTTCATTCCCCAGGAGACAGTAAGCGATGTCCAGAGACAGTTTTGACTGTCATGACTAGGGACAGGGTACCACTTGTATCTAGTGGGTAGAGTCCAGGAATGTTGGGGAATGTCCTGGGCCGCACAGGACAGCCCCCACAACAAAGAATGACCCCACCCAAAATGTCTCCGGTGCTGAGGCAGAGAAACCCTGCTTCAGACTTAAAAAATTCTGGAGTTCTGAGTATTCCCACAGAAGACTGTAAAAAAAATTTTTTTTGGAACCAACATGCAAACAAATAACAAATACTTTAAGTACATCAAGTAAAATGGAATAAAGGAAATGTAAGAGAAAATGTCTGTTTTTGATAATACTGATAATTTATAAAAGTACCTATTAAGACAGAAATACCTCCAACTACGCTGGGAAGCAGCAGCTCAGGTACATACAAAACTGAACAGACTAACATTTCGATAAGATTAATAAGGGAACCTTCCTCTCCCCTTGGAAAAATTGTAAACAATGCAAAGTATAAAAAATGGGAAAGAAAAATTTTAAGTTATTACTTGGGCGTCATCAATTTTAAGTTATTACATGTGAACTGACATGTAACTCACTCCCTACCATGGGACTCCACGCCTCACAGCACGTTGTTTATAAATTTTGCCCTGATCGCTGCGTTGGAAACAAAAATTCTACCACTGCTGGCTTCCCTGGGTCACAGAAGACACCCCGGGAGCTGAAGCATGGTCTGGATGGCTGTCCAGTACCTCAGTGATGCCCCAGTTTCCTAGGTTTCATTATCATTATACAAGCAACTATCCAAAATGAGCATCATACAAGAAGAAGGTGAATTGCTCAAATGACTTATATTTGGACTTGAAAAGTAATGGAAGGGCAACTACACTCAAATACACACTCATACATTTAGCCCCTTTTCCTGGTCCTGGTTTTCTCCAGGTTTAAATCCACTGACTGTTAGTTAGAACCACCTGAGGCCCAGGAGGATAAGAGGAGTCGACACTTAACAGGTGCCTTTGGTGTGTGTGCTTTAGTTTTCACAACAGGCAAGTCACCTAGAGATTTGCCATTCCCATTACAGACGAGGAGAAGAAGGCCCTAGCATTACATTACTTGAAGATCATGCAGAGGCAAGGAGACAGAATCAAAACCGATGTCTGGTTGACATCGAGGCCCATAATCATCTCCTATATCAAGAGGAAGGGAAATCATCCAGAGGAAAGAGAGATGATGCACTCATCATCTGCTGATACCCGAATTGTTAAAGCCCTCTGTGTGCTCATTCTGGAGACCCGTGTGGGATGAATATTACAGGATGATCTTTCCATCACATCCAACCTCTTTTACGCCTCGTCCTTGTGAATGATACCACCCAGAGCATCATCCGCCCAGCGTCCAAGCGAGAACTGTCATCCTAGATTCCCTCCTCTCTTCCAACCACAACTGCAATCTGCTACTAAGTCATTTCTATTGCATGTAACTTCTTAATTGCTCTTGAAATGGTCTCTTTGTCTCCATGATATCGATTCGCCTGGGCCACTGAAATAGTCTTTTTACAGGTCTCCCTATCTGCACTTTGATCACCTTCCAATTAATCTCTCACACTGAGATCAAAAAAATGCAAATCTCATCATGTTGCTCCCTGCTAGAAATTCTTCACTTGGCTCCACGTTGCCAGGTGGTCACACCTGTACAACTTGGTGGGACCTCTCCAAACTACGTGCTTAAAAGTGGCACCTCCTCTCCTTGTCACATTCCGTCTTTCTTTTCTGGTTTATTTTCTTCCCACTACATTTATCATCATCTAAGACACTACATATTTTGCTTGTGTGTCTGTGTGTCTCTGTGTGTGTGCGCACATGCTACTCTCTCCCATTCAAATGGAAACTATACAAGGGTGGATTTTGGTCCACTTGCACATTAAGCTTCCAAGAATACCCAAAGCCTAGCCAGCCATGGGCAGCGCTCGCCTCTCTGGCTGGCCCAGGTCACCTTCCCAGCAGCTCGTTCCGAGCCAGTCTTCCTTGCTACATCTTCCCTGGCACTGATTCCTTGGCTCCACATGTTGACTGCCAACACCCCTCTCAGGCCTTTGTTGTCTGGACATCCCAGTTAGATGTTCTGCTCTGGCTCTGCCCTGATGCTCTTTATCCTAGGAGTCTGTACTCATCCTCTGGCATCCCAAAGCCACAGCTGCAGGTACAATGGCTCTTCCTTCCTTTCAAGCCAGTCCCCACAGAGGCCAGGCTGCCTGGCTGGCTTCCCACCAGGCCAGAGAACCAAATGTGCTGGATCCACCTGCCCAGGCTCCTGAAACTTCCTACAGACAGGCGCCTTATTATTAAATATCCCATAAAGGAGAATCAAAATCCAACACTTATATCATAGACAGACATTTTCTCTTAGCATCTAGTCTCCTATTCCTCTTGCTTCAAAACGCACGTTTGCCCTTCCTCTGGTCTTCAGTACAGATGAGAACCTGAGAATATTCTCTGTAGGATAAGGTATCCACCATCATGGCCAAGTCCGTGCCACCTCGTGGCCCGTTCTTCTCACACTAGATAGTCCTTGTTCTTTAAGCCTTTTATAATAGATTCTATTTTTCACCCCTTAATCCATCTTCATTACTCTCCTTGGAACTCTTTTTAAATTCTCCACATACCTCTTAGGCTCAAAAGAGCTTGAAGTACCCAATAGAATTGAATCAAATCAAGGGAAAACTAAAGCTGCGGTTAAATTCCTAGGGTGAAAACGATTGGGTGAATACACTCGTTTAATTTCTCATTCTTGTTAATAAATTCCTTCCTTTAAAGTTTAATGGTATTCGGGTTTAGTGATACTATGTGTGTTTTGGAAGAGGCAAAGAATGTCCATCATTATCATTCTTCTTTCCTGTTTTTTTCTCCTTCCTTCTAGAAATGTAAGAGTTTTCAAATGTAAGTGTTCGATGTAAATATTCAATGTAAGTATTCGAATGTCTGTTTTCAAATTGATGGCTAAAATTAATCTACCTAACGGAAAAAAAAAAGGGAAACAGAACTTGGGAGATCGCAGAAATTAAAGATCGTCCGATGAAATATTCTGAACCGTTTTTCCATTATGGCCTCCTATGGACTCTTTCTATACACATTTTTTTTTTCTCCCTAATCATCTCTCCCCAATGGAATTTTAACACTGCAGATATTTTCTGTAGGTATATCTGTTCTTTATACATTAAATGAGTATTATTTATTTTTTTATTTTTTTATTTTTTGCATGTCCTTCAGGAACCAGTTCCCCTCCCTGCCTTGGGAGTAATATTGCTGCAATTGAGAACTCAATCTGGTGAGCTCTTCATGGCTTTCAGGATGCTTCCACCAGGAAGATGGAATATATGTCTTTGTATCTTTCTTATAGATGAGAAGGCTTTAATTCAGAGTGGTACATTGATTTGCTCATAGTCCTATGCTAGCAGCCAATTTAGGGTTGAAGCCCAGTTTCCGATTTCAGGTCCAGTACTCATTTCTCTATATTGTGAAGATAAGATCTAGAATCCTGTTCACTATTACTTTAAAGAATTACTTAATTTAGCATTTCTAAAACAGGCACTCTCCCCAAAATAACTCCCAAATTGGTAGTAAATAAGAGTAAAAGTGCCTTATTAATATTTGTCCTTGCTCTCCAGTCCTGTCCCCTACAAATTATCCCTGGTTAAAAATTATTGAGCTAGAGCATGCCCTGTCATTTACCTCCTTATACAATCTTTGCTTTTTCTTCCTGGCATTTTGTTATGAAAATTTTCACACTTGCAGAAAGAATGAAAGTCTTTTACAGCAAACATCCATATGCACACCACCTGGATTCTATAACTATACTTGTCTTATGGCAGATCTATTTATTCACCCCTCTATCCACCTATTAATCTAAGCTTTTTTTTTTTTTGGATGTATTTCATAGTAAGTTGCAGACATAGCATTCTTTCCCTCAGATGCTCCGGCATGCACATCAGTAGTCTGAATTCAATAACATACAGGCTTTTAATATGAGGCTAACACCAGCTTTGTTTCTGAAATTAAAGAAAGCGAATTTAGTTTACATGTTCAGATAGGGTTCCTGAATAAACAGATGCCACACGCCTCTTTAATTTCCTGCTTACGGAGTGAGTATTGTGCCACCTTTTCTAACAGGCCACCATTTCTTATGTGGGGAGAAAGTAGCCAGGAGAAATCAGGTAGAAAGAACACCTGCTGATTGTAATTGCCTTGGCCTCTTTTGTCAACTCGCAGGGGTTAGATATGAAGGCCAGAACATTTCTTAAAATGGCTTGGGATCAAATTCTTCCTAAAGTAAGGACCAAAATTCCTTTTTTAAAAAAACATTTATATAGTGCTCGGAAAATGGTCAAAATTAAAGGCCATTCCTTCCAATATATAAATGCCAGGCACTGCTCTGAGTGCTTTATGTGTATTAATTCCCTCTTCAAACTGACTTCTAGAGCAAGACTAGGGATCAGCAAACTTTTTCTGGCGAGGACTAGATAGTAAAACCTTTAGAGTTTGAGCACCTGTCTTAAGTACTCAGCTTGTATGGGAGCATGAAAGCAGCCAAAGAGGACATGTAAAGGAATGAGCATTAATGTGTTCTAATAAAACTTTATTCACAAAAATAGTCAGCAGGCTATAGTTTGTCAATGCCTGTGCTGAACTAACAAACGTTGAGTCCATTCTCAAAAATCGGTTTCAGGATGTCTTATAATTAGCTCAGAACTCAAAGCTTGCCAATGCCTCAAAGGCCTTTTTAGCTAATGGTGGGTCAAATCATTCTTTGTGTTTCTACTGTTCTGTCTCTTACTGAAATTGGAGAGGATTATGAAATTTTAATCTACGACATACCAATGCCAACTTAAAATGAACTAAGGCAGGAAGTGGCTGAATTATATTGTAACTGAGAATACTGTAGTACTAAGGGATCTGACCCGCATCCTTGAATTGAAAGGTATTGCCAAAGCATCGTGAAGCATGGTCTTTAAGAAGTTGTGGAACCCTGAGAACCCCAACAGAGCAAGGGACAATCCGAACAGTGTCATTATAGACTTAGTGAAAATAGTCAGGGAGCTACAAGAACAATTCACCAAATTACTGATGTGTCATTACCTAGAAGGACACAAGGGGTTGGATGGCAACCAATATGCTTTTGTTGAGCTGTGCCAAGGCCATTTAATTTCCTTCCACAGTAGATGGGGTGATGACACTGGCCATGTAAATAAGGAGGAGGAAAGAGATACCGTTGCTAAAGCAAAGCTTGCTATTCTGTTCCACGAGACAAGGAGATACAATGTAGTTAGAGCGAATGTCAAGAGGGGCTACAATCTGTAAAAGGACACAGCCAAGGAAATTGATTACCAATGGCCTGAAAACGACGAGGAGAGTGGGAAACTGAGGCAAGGAGGCGGGACCAAGAAAGCGCCTGGGCTATACTGGCTTTTATTAGCAAATTAACAAACTCGTAACCTAGTCACCTACAATCTTGAATTGAGAAGCGCTCATTAAGCACCCAGCTAATCCCCTGAATTAAGGGACCAGCCCTCGGAAAACAGAAATATAATTTAAAGTATTCCTGACATAATGACAATGGATGTGGTGTTTTTATGAATGCGAAGGTCCATTAAAAGCAAAAGTAAATCTAACAAGGATTTGCGCATAGTCAGAAGATAAGGAGAACACCTTTAAAAAACTGCAGTTCATTATAGTATATACCAAGTATGAATCATCCTGGAACTGAATTGGAACATATTTGCTAATTAGTAAGGCGAACATAACAAACTGGAAGGTGGGCGTAGGAAACCAGGATAAATTAAGCACCGACCATACTTGCACAAGAATTCATAGTTGGCCTCTGCAACATACGGGGGTGTGGGAAAGCTAGGCATTGCAAAGAAGGAAAGCAAAGACAAAAATATTTTTAAAGGGTGGAAAATACCGTCTAGGAAGAAGTTCATCTAGAAAAAAATACTACGGGGCTGTGGGGTGACTGTGAAGTCCAAGAAAGGTCTAGCACAGCGCTGGGAAAGTGGTAAGCATCACCAGGAGACAGAGCACCGTGATTCTCCTCTGGGGCACAGGGGAGGGAGGACAAGATAGTAAGCAGAGGGAGCGGTTATGACAGGGGACCTCATGCTTGAGTGCATGTCAGGATCACCCTAAGGGCTTGTTAGAGCCCATATTGCTGGACCCCAACTCCAAGCCTGTTATTCAGGAGGTCTGGGGTGGGCCAGAGAATCTGTATGTCCGACAAGTTCCTGGGAAATGCTGTAGCTGCTGGTCCTGGAACTACATTTTGAGAATCATTTGGGTTAGAAGCCCAGCCCTGGATTTGCTCTGGGTTTGCCTCTGGCTCTACCTGTCCTGAGCTATTTGTCTCATTTTCTCTTGTAAAACAAGAGGGATAACAATCCCCACGGGACTGTTGTGAAGAATAACATATGTTAAAACTCTTAACCCAGTGCTCAGGACTGGGTTAAGCACTCCACAAATGTTAGCCCTCCTTACTATTAAAGACTGTCAACAAGCAAATAATTAGGCGATATCACTTAGGGTAGTCGTGTTAAAACTGGGATGATCTGAGATGGTACCATATACGTTTTTCTGATGGAAAGTAGAGTTGAGGTTACAATTGTGTTTTCAAACATCTCACTGCTTGGTTAGCCAGGCCACCTTAGGACAGACATATGCTTGCCTGGGGTAAGGTGGAACCTGCTTTTATCAGCATTATCTCTCAGCTAATGTTTAACCAGGTGAGTAAAATGTAAAGCATGTCTTTAAAATTTCACCAGTGAGCCCAGTGCTCTGCACCTGCTGCCTTTCTCAGATGGTCCCGGCCATACATGAAATTTTATTGGACCGCTGAGTCGTGAATCAGACATACCCCAAGTAGCTCAAAGAGCAGTCATTGTGAGGGTGTGCTATCTGCTTTCTGTTTGGATGCGTAAGGATGGCCTTACAAAAGCTTGCACCTCCTCATAAGCATTATGCCTGCAGTCTGGACCACCTCTCTCCCACCCCCATCAATGAGTGATGGTACCTTGGGTTAGGGGTGTTACAGCCCAGGTACCGCTAACAGAGCATGCACTGAGATCCACGATGCATGATGCTATAGGTAGTTCTGTTTTTCTAAAAAAAAAAAAAAAAAAAAAAAAGCTAACTAATGTAATATTTCATCTCTAGTAATTATATAAAGAAATACACATCTTCAAGTTAGACTTTAAGAAGTAAAAATCACCGAGAGAGATTAAAGAAGATTCTCAAGAAATTTTACTTATTATCCATCACTGTTTAATCGCCCCTTCATTTTCCTTATTCTGTTTTAAGAAGAAACCTTCCGCTTTTGCTTCGACTTCTGCTTCAGCATACACACTGTTCCTTGGTGGTCCTCTCCAGGTCAGGCTTTCTGTCCCCCGAGCCTTCAAATTCTAAGGCAGCTCGTCCTCAAGAGCCCTTTTCACTGCTCGTGGCATCACCTTGGAAATGACTAAATATTTTCTATGTGCAAATGTGCAACGTCTGCATTACGTTAGGCGTTCCGAGTATTCCAAGGAGAGAAAATGCTTTTTTTGCAGGGTTATACATTTTAGTAGGTCACAGTACTTGTCAGTTAGAAAGTTTTTATTTTTAAAAGCAGAAAACTTTTGGTGCTATCTTTAGGGAAAAAAACCCACGTGTCTAAACTTTTTTTTTTTCTAATATTCGTTTTACTAGTGTTTCCCCTTCAGTAGTCCAACAGGTCTGCAACCAAAGCAAGTCTGGTTTAGGACCAAGAAAAACATGTGACTACATTGGGAAGTGAGATGAAAGCCTGGGAGGAATAATGATGGGAAAAGCCCTTTATTCTAGGTTGTGTGATTATTAAGGGGGATGGGAATAGACAAATGGAAAAAGTCTTGGATATAAAGAAAAGAAATATTTCTTACCAGGGATGAAACAGCCTTCTGATTACATAAAAGCCAATTAAAAGGCAATGGGATTGATTTTTGTTTGTGGCTTGCAGAATCGATCTCATTCAGAAATATATCTTATCTGGATATCTAGAATCACTAGAGTTTTCATGTTCCCCCAAACGCACATTTGTTTTAAAGTATTTCATTTCAGTGAATAAAAGGAGAAAAGAGAGAGGATTATAGTATGGTCGGAACCCCTCTGAGTTTACTTTAAATCAGTGGTTCCAAATGTACTGAGTTAGTTGAGTGAGATATAGTCAATCAATATGGCTTGTTAAGATCTTCCAGACACGCCTAAAACTGGATTAATGCCTGGAGCTACAAGGCTACAAGACCATGAAGTTTAGGCGTGGCATGTCAACATTTTTAAAGCATAAAGATAGAATGAAATGCTCTCACAGGCTTAAGAGAACAGTTTTTGTTACAAAGAAAGGCAGAAGAGAATGAAACGGGCAGATATTTAGGAGCATCAAAAAAGCACAGAAAGCGAGGAAATGCACAGGAAGGAAGGGCATGTAAAGTGGTATTTAAAAAGTGAATACAATTCACCAAGAGATAAAACACAGTGTTGCAGCAGTTCAAGACAGGTCACTGTCATCTGTAGTTGGCTTAACCTTTGGCAATCAAGAAAAAAATGCTGTTTCTGACCATGAATGCTAGAAATATCAGTTCATCAATTTACTTCTGCATTAAAAAGGTTTGTTTTTTTTTTTCCAAAGTAGATTATTCTATGGCAAGGGAGATGGGAAGCAAAGCTGCATAAAATGGAGAATAATTTGAAATAATCACATGTAATTTTATTTCCTTTTTTTAAAAAATTGCTTTTTATAATCCCACATTCACTACAGGAATTTCAAAAAAAGAAACACAAATGACACCAAATCATTTACAGTTACAAAAGAATTTCTACTTAGTGTGGATGTTTTAAGTAACTCTAATGGAATTTAATTTTGTATTAGTCATGCAAGTGAATCTCGCTGTTGGCCTCAAACAGAAATTTCAAATATTCCAGGAAAAAATATTAGTCTATGTTTAAGTAAGAAGCCGAACTGCCAAATACCCAACTCACTAGCCTAATAACAGCATTGAGTAAATCTGATATGCTATTAGTAATAGCATGAGAATTCTAGATGTCTTAGATTAGTGGTCTCTATCCTTTTTCTCATCATTTTACCATGTAGTTACTGGTTGCCCACTGCTGCTTGGCATTGTGCTCAATGCTAGGGAAGAAAGTACCTACGATCAAGACTGATGAAGTCTCTGGAGCTGGTGTTCTCCTGAAGTAAGATGTACAAGCACCGCGTGAACAATGACGTCTGATAGTAAAGTATATCGGAGAGTGTACTCCGTACTGCGAATAAGACACATGATGTGACAGGACAGAGGAGACCTGTGGGTGCTCATTTTTGTAGGGTTCGGGGAGTACTTTGGTTCTCTGGTGAGATTTGTTCTGAAACCTGGACACGCAGAGGAATGGAAGCCAGGCAAAGAGCAGACGCGGAATGGAATGGAAGCCAGGCAAAGAGCAGTGCCGTGGTCTGATGGAAGAGCTGGCGGGGCTGCAACGATGGTCCAGACGAGGCAGTAATGGACGCCGGGGCTCCACCATGGCTCGCAGGCGTAGCGAGGAGCCTCGTCTTTATTTAAGGAACAATGGGAAGCCGTTGAAACTGTTGAATTTATAATCTACAATGATGATTTGGGCTCCTGTTTGGTGGATAGAGTGTGTGTGCATGTGTGTGTGTGTGTGTGCATGCATGTGTGTGCATGTGTGTATGAATGTGTGTGCATCCATCTGTGTCTGTGTGTGCACATGTGTGCGTGTGCATGCATGTGTGTGCATGTGCGCATGTGTGCATGTATGTGCACGTATGTGTGTATGAATGTGTGCGTGGCCGTGCATCCATGTGTGTATGTGTGCATGTGTGTATGTGTGTGTGCATGCATGCGTGTGCATGTGTGTGTGCGTGTGTGTGTAGGCTGCAGGGAGAATGCCAGGAGTGGAAGCAGGGAGACCAAGCAAGAAGCTGCTGACTTGTAATAACCCAGGCGAGAAAGGATGATGGTCCAAACCACAAGACAGTCATGGAGATAGAGAAGAGTGGGCAAATGCGAGATATATCTGGAGGTAAATTTGATTATTGCTAAGAGAAAAGGGTAAGGGCCAGGAAAACAGACGTCAAGGTTTTTAAAGTTAGGTGACAGTTAATGGAGTGGGGCCCTGTTCTGTTTTGAACATTAGACTAATTAGACTAGAGGTGGTCTGTGGGACATCTACTTAAAGAGGTCAAGTAGACAGATGGAATGAGGTGCTTAGGGCCCCGGGGAAAGGTTTTAGCTAAAGATACAAATTTGGGAGTCGGTATTCTGCACAGTTCCTGGTAGACCACCCAGGAACGCATTCAGTAATTAATAAGTGTTTATGAAATGACCGATTGATAATTGACAGAAAGGGCAAGTGAGAATCTTGCATACTGGAAGAGGTTCTGAATCTCCTGGCAAGGAGTCCTCGGGAAATGCCAGCAGAGTGCCAGGTGCCAAGGCTGCTCAATAAATATTAATTTACGGCGGTGAATCTGAAGAAAGCAATGAACTGTTATTTCAGTACCCGACCGGAGCCGTCGTTCGGCTGCTTGTACCCTCCGTTCCTCTTCCTTACTGTCTTTTCTCCCGGTGGTTTAATTCCGAACCCAGGCATCCTGCTTGGTTCTTGATCGCTGCCTTTTTCACCCTCACGTCCAGAAAATCCTGTCGCCGCTCTGACTCTGTCCCTAGTGCCTGTCTGAGACCCTGTTCTCCACGGGTTTCTGAGTCTGCCGCGTGTCATGACTGCTGAGTACCTGTTAGGTGCCAGGCACCCAGCAGAGCAGACGTCTGCCCTCGGGGTAGCCCTTAATCCCCACCGAGACCCCCGAGGGAGTAAGAACGTGGGCGTAAGTCGGCGAGCTATCAAGTGGTAGGGCGAGGATGCAAGACAAGTCTTGCCGGCTCTGCCGCCAGGCTCCCCTGCCTGGGTTTGCAACGCTCGTCGGACTTTTTTTTTTTTTTTTAATATTAGTTTCATCTAACCATTCATTGCACGGTATACCTGACAGCTCACTGCTGCCTGCTGAATCGGTCTGCTCCCATGACTCCCCCGGTTCCCCAGCAAAGTCCCTTAGGTGGTAGGTAGCTGTTGACAGCCACCAAGCTTTCAAGGCAGTGTCTGTACCCTCGAGCGACAGCGTTCCATATCTCTGTGACTGCAGGCTCACTCAGTGCTCCAAGGTGGGTGTTTGCCACATTCAATGAGAGGACCCTAACCAGAACAGCCCATCGTCTGGGAGGTTATTAGTCATCAGAGAAACAAAGAGATTGAGTACGTTGGAGCAAGACCGTTGGGCAGGCTGGCCAGAGACAAGGTGGCTTAGAGGAGAGATGCTGAAGACAAAGAAGGGTGTCGGGAGGACTGCGTGTAAAAGAAAAACGTGGACTCCTAACAGCTAGCCGAAGGGTGAGATGGCAAAGACATAGGGAAAAAATCATAACTCATTGTTCAAAAGAAATCGCCTTTATGGCTTTATGTAAATGCGTTAATAAAGCTTCACTCTCCCTGGCCAAACTCACCAAAAGGCTTTCTGTCTTCGTTAGGCACGTCCCCTGAGCATGCAGGTGCGCTACGAGGCAGACAGACATTTGCACAAACACGATCCACTGCAGGAGCAGCGGTTTCGCCCACGGCCAGGAGGAGGGCGCGCCTTCACTAGGAGGCCGCGTCCTGGGAGGCCAAGCCAACTGGGCAGGAGTCATTTGCAGTTAATGCCACAAGGGAGGACAAAGGGAACTGAAGCCACTCCTGCTGGCACTCATCAGCAGCACCTGTCTTTCTAGCACGCCCGACCCTTTATCGCTGACACCTGTCTGGCTGGATGGGCCCCACGCTGCCTGCTGAGGAAATGGAGCTGAGGAACATCCATTTCAGGGTAGGTTTCACGGCAGGAATGGGATATGGAATTTCTAGAGGCAAGCTACCTATGAATCCACCATCCACCCAGCAGAACTTATTAATGAATCAAATTGATAAAAGGTCAAAAGGTGAAAAAGCGAGATTTAAAAGACAGATGAGAGAAAAAAAGCTGCACGGGTATCGTGTCCCTTAGTCTCAGCAGATGGTGGTGGCTGTGGCCAGCCCTGGTTTGCTAAGGCATCTGTAGCATTTCCTTTCAACACAAGTGCCACGTTAAAGAGCGATGTGGTGGACCCTCAGGCTGCCGGATGTCTGAAGAGTTCCAGCCGGACCCTAGAAAGAGCATCTACGCATCTAATCCGAATTCACCAATTTCTGCTGCTAAAATTCCACCTGGCTTATAAGGACGACTGACATGGTTGCAAGGATTCTGAGAAACAAGAAGTCTGTCTGTCCATCTCTCTCTCTCTCTCTCTCTCTCTCTCTCTCTCTCTCTCACACAGACACACACACACACACGCAGGTAAAATCTTAAATATATCTTTCATTACATGCATCATGACTTTGTTCTCTTTTAATGACACTCAAAGTATCGATAGGTTCTTTGCTATATCCTCAGCACTTAGATCAAAGTCAGAATACAGTAGGCTCTCCATACACATTTGCTGAATAAACAAACACATGAATATTTACTATACCCTTGGGTTTCTGGTGCTCAACCTTGGCTGGAGACTTTTTTGCTAATACTCCTAGGAAGAGTCCATAGCTGCATTCTAATCTCACAAACATTCTTTTCATGAAGACCGTTAAAGTCCTCTAGCTCCCTATACACATAGCTATGTTTTTTTCTGATGGAGACATACTAAATGTAAAATAGGAACGAAGGAACTTTTAACAACCCATTCTTAATTCTTACCAAAAACACTCTATTTAAAGCATTTTATTAAAATTGTATCCTAGTCTTCTCTTATTTGGATATTATTAGATAACCAAAGGACACCAGTCAGCAGGGTCAGTAACAGGACAAGATCGGACTACCAAAGAAGTGTGTAACTTCATTCTGGATTTTTCCTTAAGGATTAGATACTTGCTCCTCTTACGCCATATTCTTAGCATGAGAATGTCGATTCTGTATTAACATTCAGATTACTCGATGAATTTCAATGCCCTTCAACAGAAGTAAAATTTTATGTAGAAACAGTTATTAAACAGCACTAAGTTGGCTTGGGGTGTGGGTCCCCAAGTCTGAGACAGGTTCAAAACCGGACCTAGTCAGTCTGGCGCAAAGTATCGATGTTCAAGAATGAATCTCAAGAGTGTTGGAACTGGAGACTTTCTCCTGATAAAAGCACATGTGACCTTTTAAAAGACATCTGCTACTCTGTATTTAATCAAAGTCATAATAACAAAAATAAGCAAGGATCAACGACTTTTGTTTGAAGAATATTAATTTGGCTGTTAAAAAAACTGGTCAGTATAAAAATAGAAAATAGAGCCTTAGTTTTGCCTTTCAAATCTTGCTGGCATCTCAGACAATAAGGAACTGATTAGTGAAGGAGGGCTAGGGAAAGTTTGTGGGCTGGTCAGCGTTTTTATTAGTTGATATATTGTTCCAGCTTATCTCCAAGAATAAAACCGCAGTCACTTTTCTCGTAGACTTAAAATGTCAAGTCAATATGACCAAGTATAAAGGTTTGCTAAATATGGGTGCTGAGGGTATCTAGATATCTCTTGTTCTCTATCTTTTCTCTGTTGGAGCATTCTATAATTAAAAAAATGATAAACAAATCAAATCGGCAGGAACAAGGAAAACAATAAAAAAAACCCATGTTTTGGGGGGTTTACAAAGTGTACTTACTTACTTCGCCAGTGCAATCGTTAAAAACATGAGACATTTGATTCCAAGTCTGTTAGTATTTTTAAAATAAAACCTGTCTTCAAAATATAGGTTAAGATGTTAAATTTGGTGACATTCTAACAAGTGTTACTAGAAACCAGCTCCCAGGAAACCTGCCATCCCTCCTGAGTCAGCCCCGTGCTGACAACTCATCACATTTAACAAGGTGCATTGCAAAGAGCTGAGTACTGACCTCCCCAGGACAAATAATCCTCTTGGGGCGAGGAGCCTCTTGCTGTAACTGGTACACTGCCAGAAACAAAACAAAAGATAATTATAATTAGACCACAGTAACACATGTCAACCTGCCTCATGCCTTCACAGAGTTCCGCCTGAGCACACCTCAAAAAAGGCAAGTGTTTCGAACCAAGAAAAAGGATACGGGCCGTTTTTAGACCACATAAAGTCAGATCATTTATATGGAAATTAGTCACTGTGAATGTAAACTGGCAAAATTGATTTTTTTTTTATTCTTATAAGGCCAATTTACTTCCGTAATCATTACTGGCATTGTTCGCTTTATGGCTTTCTTGGAAGACTAGATAAGGACTAAAATTCTCCTATTTATTTTAAAGATGAAATTCTACTTGGAAAGACCTAAGCAGTAAGATCATGTACTAATAGGGTTCCTGAATTTAAATGCGGATGGCTCCTGACATAGCTGGGAAAGACAGGCATTATTAGAACAGGAGTGTCATTTTCTGAAACGTTACAGTTACGTACAAAGACACAACTGAGTCTGCGAGCGGATGGAACCCAAGCCACGGCTCCCTTCACGTGTCCCATTTCTGCCCTGTCACCGTGGCTTCGCAACTGTTTGACTGCTCCTCACACGTTGTCATTCCTTTTTCTTGGGCTCCTTCGTATCTGAAATAATAACTCTCTTACATCCCGTTTTAAAAACTGGCCTTCGGGCTCGGGCATGGAGAAAAAAGCAGGCGATTCTATACAAAAATATCATTACTCAGACTATTATTTGTGATTTTTTTTTTTTTTTCACATTATGACTGATTTTCTGCTGCTCAGCTAGTCTGGTTACTCCTCTTGGAAGACACGCCCCTTTGTGGGTCCCCGTGGATTCTACTCCCACGGAAACAGAAGCCGAAAACAAGCCGAGCTGTCGTTATCTTCAGAGTCTTGAGAGGAAAGAATTCATCTTAGATGGAATAAATCTATGGAAAGTGAAAAACTTGATTGTATAAAGTACAGATGATGTAATAAGATAAGGAGAATCTTCTGAGTTATCCTTAGGTCTAAAAATAAAAGAAGAAATTTTAATTGAAGTGCAGATGGTTATATGGAAACGATGATGGAAATGATGGAAATGATCGGATATGTTTCATAATTGCGGCTCCCTCCACCCTATGCCTTCGGCTCAGTGTGGTTCTTTTCGTACCTAATTAAGTGTAGACTGCCCAGCTCTAGCACAGAGAAGAACCTATCTAACTCTCTTACAGATGCTTTAATGTACCACATTTCTGAGCTTAGGTTGCCTGTACTAATGAGGATGCTTAGGTGACCGAACGAGAACTACACCCATGAATGGTAGATAGAGAAGGTTTTATTTACTTATTTATTTTGTTTGTTTTTATCAACAAGGAAACGTGGGAAGAACTGGCCAAATATAGAGAAGTAACTGTGGACATTCCCCTGACCATCCCATAGGGCCCACACTCTCCTTAAACGATGAGAGGCTCCTTTAGGCTTCATGAATCAGCCTCGACAGCAGGGTGTGTAGTTGTTAATGAGGGTGACGGGAACCAGAGGGGCCGATTCCTAGAATCCTAGAGCTTTGGCGCTAAGGGGAATTGCAGAACCCACATCCAGAGAACACTGTCTCCTCTTCTCTTCTCGCTATCAGTGTCTCTTGAAGCCAACAGCTACATGCGGAGGGCGTGGCTGGACCGGCTTTGTGAACGCCATTCTTCATGGTTCCCTTGGAGGTGACAGAGGAAGTGCATCTCGTACAAGAGAGAAGCATTTTTAGCTAAGCGTGCCTTCGCAATTCATATCAGAAAATATTTGAACATCTGCTGCAGATACCCTAGTCAGCATTATGTGGAATTTTCTGAGGATGAATGGAAAGGAAGGAAAAAGAGAAAGAAACCAGCACGTTGAGTGTGTGCTATGCGCTAGGAGCAATGTTTTATTGAATCTTGCGGAGAACTCAGAAAAAAAGAATGTTGTATCATTCTCATTCTCATTTTTTTTTTTTTTTTAGATAAGAAAACAAGTTCAGAGAAGTGTACTCAGTTATTATGTATCATTTTGATCCAGAGCCCTGGTCTATTTTCTTATGCCTCAGGGCCTTTGCACGTGTGACATCCCCCTACCTGCGGGCGACTCCCTCTCTCCCCTCATTCAGGTCTTCCCTGACTTGCCCGACTTGGGATAGAAGGCCACCCCATCGCTCTCATCCCTTACACCATTTTATGCTTCTTCAGAGGACTCCTCACCATCCACACACTTTCGTGTATTGTCTCCCTTGACTTTAGTGACAACTCATGGAGGGCAGTGACCTTGTCTGCCCACCGTGGTAGCTCCAGCACCTAGAACAGTGCTTGGCACATAGGAAGTGCTTAATGCACTTTTGGTGAACGAATGGGCCACGATCTGTGACCTTAAGAAAACTCTGATCCAGTGAGGGAGGTGTATGTGAAAAAATACCACCCACAAGGGTGGGCCAAGCACTTTAATGAGGGGCAGAGGAGGGAGCAGTTCTTTTCACTCAGGTGTTCAGGATGGCTTCCAGCGGGGAGAGGCGTGGAGCTCGCTATGCAGAGAAGAGAGAGGGGCCACAGGTGGAGGCAAGAGCCCCGGAAGGAAAAGGGAATGATGTTACCGGTGAACGTCCGGTGTGTCTCCTGCGGATGGGGGAGGAGGCCACATGGAAATGAACCTCGAAGGTCATGCTAAGGAGCATGGATGTTCTTCTGTCTGCAATGGGGAGGCGGTGACATGTTTTGAGGGGGGGCGATATGATCTGGTCTGTTTCAGAATAATGATAATAAAGACAAGGCTATTCAGAATAAGAGAAGCTGCCATTTTCTGGACACCTTATCTACATCTTCTCATTTAATTTTCCCAACGAACTTTCATGGTCACTGTTACGTCCCTCTCCCTGATAAAGTAGTGGAGACGCCAAGCTTTGAAGGAGCTCAAGGTCACACAGACGATGCGATAAAATCAAGGTGTAAAGGCTGGTTTCCAGATCCCAAGGTCTGTATCTTCCAGCCTCACCAGCAGTTCCCTAACGCAGATGGCGAGGAGGTTCCCATGTGGGCTGCTTGCATTAGAATCCCCGAGGAGCCGTTATAAAAATACAGATTCCCAGACCCCATCGTCCCTGGTGATGCTCACTCTGCTAGTCTGGCAAGGGGCCCCGACATGTTCTTTTCAAAGCTCCCCGGAAGATTCCAATGCATGGCCAGGAGTCGGGGGAAGGGGCCATGGCCCTTTGCCTCGTGGAAGGAGGGATCAGAATGGGGACCTTGGGTGAAGGAGATGGCGACAGTGCGAGTTACGAGAACACTGGTGGGGGTGCAGAGGAAGACTTTAGTGACAACTCGTGGAGGGCAGCGACTTTGTCACACATCGAGTGAAGAGAAGGACCTCAAATGACCAGGAGACCGAGATGCCATTAACGATCACAGAGGACGAAGAAACATTCTGGACAGTTCTTCTCCTGTGTCCCCAGGCTGAAGCCCACAGCTGTACCCTCTAGGGGTCCCCTGAGGTTCAGTAAAGAGAAATGCTGTAGTTCGCCAGTTTCGAACCGGGGTCAGTACGAGCCAGGGGAGATTTCGAGGGGTTCCTCACAGACTCTTCAGGCCAGGGACACCTCTCCTCTCCTCCTGGGTCCCTGGCCAGCACACGTCATTAGTCACCTACTATTTCCTGCTGAGCAAATCTCAGATTCCACAAGATCTGTTTGGTGCTGTTCCAAATGACAGAAATCGGCAAATAGGCAAAAGCCCATTTGGCATCCGGATTATGTGTCTCTATAAAAATAAATGAGATGGCAGCCAGTGGCGTGGTCGCCATATAGAAATGGGGCCCTAAACCCTATTATCTTAGCTTCGAGTGGGGGCCCCAGTACCTCATTTTCAGAGGTGAGCTGTAACAAAACAAACATCCATGGAGAAAGCCTCCAAGGTACATTTAATATAACAGAAACATGTCACATAATCGTGTCATTTCTTTCATTTTCTTTGTTCAACAAACACATTTTACAAGCAAAATGCAATAATGTATGTCACTTCTTGGGTGATTCTGGGGGCTAAGAGGCTAGACATAATAAAGTTTGCTTCTACAGTAATCCTGCAAATATGTTCCAGGTACTCCCCAGCCTTGGGCCTACTCCCCAACATTTTTGGCATCAGAGATCAGTGCTCCTATGAGAATCCAATGCCTGAGGATCTGAGGTGGAGCTGAGGCGGTGATGCTGGCGCTGGGGAGCGGCTGCAGATACAGATGACTGGTTCCTAACAGGCCCTGGACTGGTACTTGGTCTGTGGTCCAGGGGTTGGGGACCCCTACTCTACAGCGTATGAGAGAATTCTTAGTGCTAAAATAAACCTTTTGGCAGGAGTGGAGGTGGGGGTAGTGACCAGGGAACATGGAGATGAGAAAGGGCCCTCCTGAAGACACCGGAAGCTGACTGAGAAATCCAGAGCTCACTGAGAGAATGTTTTACTTTTTCTTCAATGAGAAAACTTGGCCACCTTCTCCTGGCCACAGAATCAGCCCCCGCGGATGCCTAGTGAAAGCCTGTGGCCTAGGTGATGCTGAAGCCCAGTCCAGACCCATCGACTCCTAAGAGATCCTGCAGGCATGTCCCCTAACAGCCACTTATCTCTAAAGAGACCACACAGACCCAGGGGCCGAACCCAGTCCCTTGTCCATGACACTGAACCGGTACCGCCCTGCCCTCTGCTTGAGCCTTCCCAGGTTTCATGGGAAAAAAAGCTCATGGTATGAGTGAGAGACGGTCGGTGCCTCAGATGCCTTCTCGGCTCAACCCCACCTCACCTCGACCTGCTGCGTGAGGGTCCTGCCTGGCTAACATGACGTCCAGGCTTAATGAGGATGGGGCTCTTCTCTTGTCTGGGGGCACCAAAAATCCTGAGGAGAAGGCTGTGGGGACTGGAACCAGGGAGTCTCAGGTGTCAGCGTGCCTGATGAACACATGTGGGGTGTGACGCATTGCAGATCCCTTCACTCTTCTGATTCAGACATCTAAGGCAGGGCTGAGGAATAGATGTTACATCTTCCTGGGGTGGTTCTGATGCAGGGCCTCTGTGGATCAGGGTTTTGAGGTTCCAAGCTCCTCTTTAAAACCCAGGCACAAGCTACGACTGCATGACCTGCTGCCCAGGAAAATGTCCTGGGAGGGCTGTTGGGTGCCTCATTTGCCACTTAATTGGCAGTTAGCCTCTGAAAAAATAAAATCTTTCAAAGTCTACCCACGGCGTTGGCTTTCGAACTGGTCTGATTAAGGCATAGAGTTGATACATTTCTGGCTTAAAGTTTAGAATGTGGCTTTTTTTTTTTTTTTAAGTACACTTGAAAATAGTTTTTCTTTTAGAGAACTGAAACCAAATCTTTCTCAGTGACTTCATTAATGTTTTGGGGTTTGGTCTTAAGTACTAAGGGCTAGCTGCAGATACATGATACTTGGGGACAAGATTATTCTTATGGAGACAGCCCAGTAAGTGACAGCATTAGCTTCTAAGACAGGGAGGGGGGACTGAAGGGGCATCATGGGACATCCTGGTTCTTCGAATCAAGATCCAGTCTTTATCCATCCTTGTGGTCCCAGAGCTTCAAGTCCAGCGCCTGGCTTAAGGCAAAGACTTAATGCATTTGTTGAATGGATGAATGGATGAATGAATGAATGAATGAATGAACAATTTACTCTATATAAAATATTGAGAGAGCTGATTTCTAAGGTTCCTTACTCATCTAGATTTCTAAGTCAGACATTTATGGTTGCCTTCCCAGCATCCATTTCTATCTCTCCTGTTCTAACACTACTCCACATTTTCCAGCCATGTGGATCATCTAGAATCGATCTCTCCCTGAGTTTGACTGGTTTTAGGGCAGATAACATATCCCAGCTCTGACTGCAGTGATAGAAGCCAGGCTTGGTGACTCAAGTCAGTCAGGGCTGAGACTTGATTCTAAAACTTTGCCTGCTACTCTTCAGTAAGAGAGTGGCAGCCCTGGTGTGTGATCTAGGGATCACAAAGGAAGAGCCTATTCATAGTGGAGCCAACCCTAGGAAGGTCCAGCCAATAGAGGAAGAGACACACTGGGTTCCGGTAATGTCATCTGAGTGGCTGGAACAAGGTCTGTCTGAAGTCGGTTTGCCTGGACTTTCTGCTTACATCAATCAAGGTGAGTAAGCGGAATATTCTGTTATTTGCAACCAAGAACATCGCAATTCGCATTAAAACTTAGAAACAGCTTCTTAAAGTGGATCGTTATGGAGTAGACAAATTTTCTTTTGAAAAAAATATCATAATTGAGACTAATGCTTCATAACAAGAATCTGACGTAGGTCAGAGTACGGCAAACAACAGATGATGGAGGAGAGTAAAGACATACCTACGAACTTCCGCAATCACTGCAAATCATCAGTTTTTAAACCAGGTCCCATAAAATGGCAAAAATGCATTGCATGCAGTAATATATGAGAGATTTCAAAGTACCAAATAATCGTTGGTTAAAAAAATAAGCGTGTGATGTAAAAATACAAAGTCCACTAATGATATGCTGATGAGTTTGACATCACTATTTAAAATCAATCTCTCAAAGGATGGTTTACGAGCATTTCCAAGAGGATAGCATGGGAATTCCTGAAGTTCAGAATAGGTTTACTAGCAAGTTTGAAAAAGAAAAAAAGGATTTCATATTCTGATAGGTTTATTAGACTCCTGGGTCAGGAAAAGGCTATAGGTTTAGTATATATGAAGTTTCAAAAGTATCTCGTGAAGTTCTGCAAGAGCCTCAGATTCCTTCTCCCACTTATCCTTCAAGACTCACACACAAATTTAACCTCTTCTAGAAAGTCTTCTGTAATCCCAGGAGGTGAAGGAGTAGTATATTATTACTAGAATCCATCTGCATTTTAAGTTAAGTAATTTACATCAGTCTCCCTTACCAGACTGTAAATTGGAGGAAAGTATGGACCATATTTTATTCATTGTCGATTCCTAATACCCATCCTCTGACGTTCAGAAGGTGTTCACTGTATGTTTGCTGAAAGACCAAATAAGTGGATGATAATCTTGGGAATAAGATAGAGTAGCATGAGCTTGGGAATAATATTGTCAGGCGAGTTTACAAGTGGTCCAACACCCAAACTCAAACAATTCATGGATCAGAACAATGAAAAAAGAGAGTTCTTTCTTAGTGATGCTCTGTAGACCTTCGGGCAATGTGTTTTTGGTGTTGGGGATGGCACCAGTGACCGCATGCTCCCTTCAGTTTTGGAATGCCATGTCACTAGAGACCCTCGAATAGAGTCTGGATGACTAGTAATTAGTTGAGTGTAAGAAAGAGGAACTGCATATATGTCATCAGGATTATAGTAAATGACCTCAACTATCCCTTCTGCATCTGAAGTTTTATGAGTCTAGAGCAAATTAAAAAAAAAAAACACAGCTTGGTTAGATCCAAAAATTAAACTTAAAACCCATACACTAAGGTAAAATCGATATCGTGAAAACATAATTATTAATGCCTTTTCGAGCTTCCTTAGAACATATAAGTGTTTTTAAGAGATATTGGGTGGCCCAAGGTCTCCTAGCAAAGGGTGAAATAAAATTGAACCAATGCCATCTTTTCGCTTCAGTAAAGCTCTCTGAGGTGACATTCGCTCAACAAATATTTATTGGGTAGTTAATGAATGCAAGGCTATGTGCAAGGCACAGCAAGCCATAGAACGCCCAGTACCTCTCACCACAGATATTTCGTTGATTTACTGTCAGAGCACTTCACACTCCATTAGCAAACAAACAAACAAAAACATCCAATTACTAAGTCATTAGCGCTGGCTTTTAAAATAGAATATCAGAATGCAGAATGGAAAATGGCAAGGGCCCGCGGAGACCCAGCGCGGCCTCTGATTTCACAGATGGAAGAGCAGACTCGCATAATGAAGAAGGCGATGGCCCTACACATGCTGACGCGGAAGGAGAAAGACAAGATATTCGCGAAGTGAGACAAGCAAGTCGAAGGGCACCGAGATGAGCCTAAACCCATTTTTACAAAGAGAAACGAGGAGGGCAAAACACGCCTTAGGATTAGGCACGTGTGTCCTAAGCGTTTGGGGGATATGCCTTCTAACATGGACGGGGGTCAGCTCCTGGGCACGTACCGGGATATGGGGCTGGTTTGCAGATGATGGCTAAATTTTTACTCTTAGCTTTAGGTCTTTCTATAATGTTTGTTACTATTATTGTTTTTTTTTTTTGGCTCCCAAACAGGGACATGAAATGTTTGTCTTTTACGTGGTTTCGTATTGCTTTTGTAACAAATATACACATACATGGATGGGTATATGCATATGCGTGTGCATGTCTGCATATGTATATCGTTATTTATGTACTTACGTATACAGTTTTAAATAGAAAGGAAGAAGCCTTAGAAACTTGCAGGCTGTGGGGCAGACTTGCCCCTGGGTTCCACTCTACATGCCCTCTCAACGCTTTTTGTAAAACCTTTGTCCCATTACTGAATCTCCCTGAGCTGTGGTTTCTTTGTATGTGAAAGATATAGGGATAATAATGGTACCCATTGCTTAAGGCTGTGGTGAGAATTTGAGAGTCCAAGAACTTGCTAGTGCAAGCAGCTGGCCCAGGGCAGGTCTCAAAGGGCAGGAGAAAGAATGCAACATCAATGACGATAGTACTAATTATTTCCATTGTTGTCATCCAGGAGCAGAGCGTAAACAAGACCCTGTGTCCCAGGCTCTCCGCACAGTGAGTTTCCATCCTCCCTCAGGTAGAGGATGCTGAGCAAAGACAAAATGAGCCTGAGGTAATAACTGTCCGCCCTCAAGAGGGGAGCCGAATGGTGACCATGATCAGATAATGATCTCTGTTTCTAAAGAGTCGCCCTTAGTGACCAAGCATTACACATTATTTTCTGCAATTTGGTAATTAATTTCCTTGTGGTAAATGTCATATGATATTACAGCCTTAGGATGATGAGCCAAGAATCTATTCATGGAAGTCAACACATTTACCCTTGCTGACCAACTATGCAAGAGAGAGAGAGAGAGAGAGAGAGAGAGAGAGAGAGAGAGAGAGACAAGAAGAAAGAAAGGAAACAAAGAAAGCCCTAAATCAAAGGCATCTCTTTTTCCTGAAGTAGGGCACAGGCAGCCAGCTCTTGGGGTCCTGGTTGGGGGAGAGCACTTTTTCAGCCACCTCTGACCAATATCTCATCTTGGTGGAAAAACACAGATTTGGGTTTTCAGTAGCGTGCGGTAAGGGACTACTCGTGTGCACTAACCCAGCAGTAAGAATTGTTCAAAAGGTAGGCTCGCTAAAGGCTTCCGAGATTCTCATTTCAGATACTCACAGTACGATTTCCATATTGGAGGCTGGTATTCTTCAGCATCTAGAATAAAAAGAAAGAAATCAGTCTGTCAGCCTGAGCATCAAACTGTCAACACGTGTCTTCTCTGGAGGAACAACAGTCTGTCAGCAGTACTTGCGTTCTGGCCTCAGGGGGCCTCGCTACTCATTTATGGGACAGTTCCAGGCATGAGGGAGGAAATGTGCCTGGCGACCCTTGTGGACTCAAACACCACTCTCTTCAGATCACTTACCATGACAGAACCAATTGCTTAACCATTTTCATAGAGTCCAGTAAATCAAAAAAGATTTTTAAAGCAATTAACTTGATTATACCCTCAAGTAATCCTTTCAAACAGTGTTTACTTAACTTGGCATCATAAACATATAATTTATCTCACAGTTTCCAATCAGACCTTTAGCCCATTTATTAAGACTTGAGGGCAAGATGCAAAGTGGCAAGTATGTAATATTAAATCTGGGAAGCTGTGTAACTCAACCAACTCCTAAAATACTAGGTCTGACAGCAGACACTGATGATTCAATTGAAATCGCATTATCTCCTTGAATTTACTCCACTGTGTGACTTAGAAAATTTCCAGAAAACCTCTCGGCAATCAGAAGTGTCAGAGAAAAAGAGCTACAATAAAATGGAGAGGAGGAAATTCTTATTCATCAACCTAGCAAACAGACAATGGGGGAAAATCTGCTTGTTCAGTCAACTCCACAAGCCCAGCGCTGACAGCTGAATTTATAATTCTCGTAGAGTTCTTGGAGTCCTTCTGAGCTAGTAGCTAACGCCTTGGGAAAACACATTCTAGCTTAAACAGCCAGAGGGAAAAATCCTTTTCCCCACATCGCAGAATGTTGAGCTGGGGGAACCTTAAGTGTCCTCTAATTCGGCACCTTAGGTAGAAAGCTCTGTTTTTCTGCCACAGCATCACAAGGCCACGCTCATATTGTCCCTGTCCTTGTGCGACTGCCACACATTACTTTCATGTGAAGTGATAGGACTTTTCGAATCCCACACACAAAATAGTTTGAGAATTTTTCCCCTCCTGATGTTATGGTGCGATCAAATTTAAGACCCACGGAGCCAATTGAGATTAATTATGAGCCTTTATTATATTAGCCGGCTGGGGAGTGACTCTGCCCACTCAAGAATCCGCCCTGAGCCTCTAGAAGGAATAGCTTAAAAAGCCCCAAAACCCCCTCTAGCAAGACATATCTTTACACAGGATAACTACACCCTTAACATTAGCATATCTTTGCACAGAATATCTCCTAGAGCTACACCCTGTTTAACATTAAACAATGGAAGCAGAAGTTGGCCATTTGAAAATTTTCCACCCTTAACACTGCGAAACAAATGTTATTTATAAACAAAACCGAAGTTGAGAGTGGTGACCGTCCCCAAATCTTACTCAATTACACATGTGTAGCTTAAATTATATTCTTTCACAATTAATATCTTGCTCTCCAGGGCCCATCCTAGCACAGACTTATCACAAATAAATGCCTCCCAAGGTAGTTTCATTCCAATAAATTTATACTGTTAGGTCTACACTGTCAGAAAACTACTTATGGAGAATCAACCACACAGACACACAAACAAACCACACAGACACACAAACAAATACAGTGCATTAATAATGGTTTAGGTTGTTATTCAAACTTAGTTTGCTAAATCAAAGTGAAACTCAATACCTTTGTCAAAGTAAGAGAAAAATAGCTTAAATAGTGAGCTTTTAACCTAAACAAGCAATTATTTTCATCCTATATGTGACATAAACCCGTTTTAATGGGTTCACATAGTGTTTGTTGATAAAAAGCATTCAAATAAAATAAATCAAGTTGCTGAGTTTACAATAAAATTCTAGAACCATCCATACAATGCCACCTCACCAGAAAAGCCAGGTCCTATATCTTAAAATGTTGATAACACTTTCAAAAATATTTTTCGCAGATGAAGACCGACATATACTCATACACATCAGATTGCAAAGAAATGCAAATTCCTGAGATGCCATCTACCCAAAGCTGTAATGTCTTGTTATTCTGCATGAGATTTATTCTATGAGGTAAGCGCAACCCCCTGACCAGGAAATGGTCATAACCTAGCATGCAACTTTCTGCATGTTGAGGGAAGGTCCCCCCAAAAGTAGTAGCCCCCTTTAGGCAGGTTTTAAAATACAGTTCCAACACTCCACTTGGATTTCCTGAGGTTTCCTTACCCAAAGTGGGAAGTTCAGATTAGATGACCTGTCATTGTCAATTTCAGTCTCGTCATTCTGTGAAAAACCTAGAATTTTGTTTCTCCTGAAACTCTGGCTCCGAACTTTCTAACTTTCATTTAGGTTGCACTGCAGGTAAACGACTTATCGCTTTCCGGTTGCTCCTTATTGGCAACATAACACGAAGGCGCAGAAACCCGCCTACAGAGACTGGAGACTAGAACGTGCCTTCGCTTGCAATCTGCCAGCGTCACCCCTCGGCATCTGTAATAAGCATGCGTGTCGTCCCGTGGCCGACGAGGCCCTGCGTCATCTGGTCTTTGCCCACCTCTTGATTCCACTGCCGACATTTCCCCCTTTACACTTGTCATCCAGCCACACTGGCTTTCTCTCTGTTCCTAGAACAAGACCAGCTCTTCCAAGCCCCCAGCTTTTGTTCTTGGGGACCCTCCATGTAAAAAGCTGTCCAACAGACCTTTGCATGGCTGATTTTCTCCAACATGTAGGGCTCAGCTCAAATGTCACCTCCCGGGGGCCTTCCCTGCCAATCTCGTGTAAAGTAGCCTTCCGCAAGCCCCAGTCACTCTCTGTCATAGCATTAGGACCAACTAAAATTATTAATTGATTTGTTGGCTTGTTATTACCTATCTCATCCCATTATTAGTCAAATTCCATGTAAACAAGAATTCTGTTTTGGTCACTTGTGCATCATCAGCCCTAAGAAAGGTACCTGGCACATTCCAGGCAGTCAAAAAGTATATATTCAATAAATGAATACTCTCTCTGGGTTCGGATCTTACCTCTGACAACTACTGCCTGAATAACTTGAGTATTCAGGCAGTAGTATTGGGAGGCCTCTTTAAGAGCCTCCCAATACTCATCTTTATAAAACAGAAAAAGTAAAAGAACCGACCCCTTAACCCGTCTCTCAGGGTTATCGTGAGAATTAAATGAGATAACGTGTGCAATGTTCTTGGGCTAGCGCCTGACAAGCAGCAAGCTCTCAGGGAAGCCCCTCAAATGTTGCCATTGGTACCTCACTCTGTCCCCCTTCTTCCCAGGCGAGCTCATGCTCTTGGTCTCCTGTCCCCTGACTGTAGCCAATGACTATCTCTATTCTTGCTCCAGATCTGGAGCCTGTAATTAAGTTCCAGGGCTGTTGTCATGGAAGGTTTTCCTTTTCCATAAAAGAATTCAAAGCGAGAGGCCATTTGTCATGCTTCAGTGGAACAACCATAATTACCTTGGTCTTAGAGGCACGTTTCACAAACCACTAAAACACCCTGCTAAGAGGCCTTAGTCACGTGATGAAGCACAGAATATTTTTAATATGTTGAAACGAATCTTTAGCTGTCTCCAGCACTGCCCTACCAACATACACATTGGCCCCATTTCACACGATATTTTTCGAAAATCTACTTCACTCTCAGATAAGCTGACACTTTTATTTTTTAACCTAGAATAGGCTTTCTAGGTCATTTAGCTCACCTTTTTCATCTGGCAAATGAGGAAAATGAAATGCAGACAATTAAGTGGCTTTCTCAAGGTCATAAAACAAGTGAGAGGCAGAGGCAGGATTCGAGTGGGAGGTCTGCCTCCCAGGCCTCCGACACATCAGTCATCCTTGCCGAGCTGGCCACCCTAATTTACATATACTGAAATCAAGAAAAAAAATTACATGACAGATTTGCTAATTCAATTTTTGTGAAGCTCGAAAGAAAAAATAAAATAGAGAAAAGACAGAAGAGTAATAGTGTAGACTATTGACATCATGTTAAGTCGCAGGACAGTGTTCTATCTGTTCTTATAACCCCATCTAAGAGTTAAAATCCAGGAGACGAAAAGCGCTCGATGTACTGACAACACAAGACACGATGCTTTTGGAAAGTGCATTGTTTTGTTAGACATTTTAGAGAAATGGGTAGAACGCAGAAGGCAAGAAGAGGAAGTAGAACAGAAGATTTACCACACACATCCTAAGAGAAAAATTATCATGGAACCCAGAAGACACTTATACATTTTTTGGAAAGAAACGATGAATTGTAAAGGTTAAAGAGGCGTTGAAAATATATTGCTTAAAAATATGGATTAGTTTCTAAAAATGTCTCACCACTGTGCTGTACACCTAAAACTAAAATAAAATAATACTGAATGTCGATTCTAATTGAAAAATAAAAATAAATAAATAAAACAGGAGAGAGCAATTAAAAAATTTTTAAAAATAAAAATATTAACTAGTTTAAAGCAGTCCCATGTGTTTATTTTTGACTATGTTTATCTCGCTCAAGGAGACATATCCAAAAATATATTACTTAGACTGATATCAAATAGTTTACTTTTCTATGTTTTCTTCTAAGAGTTTTATGGTTTCAGGCCTTTAACTCATTGTGAGTTTATTTTTGCACGCGGTGTAAGAGAATTGCCCACTTTCATTTTTTTGCATCATCTCTGTCTAGTTTTCCAAACACCACTTGAAGAGACTGTTGTTACTCCACTGTGTATTTTTACCTCCTTTGTCATAGATTAGTTGACCATAAAAGGGAGAGTTTATTTCTGGGGTTTGTATTCTGTTCTATTGATCTATGTGTTTGTTTTTGTGTCAGTACCATACTATTTTAATTATTATTATAGTTTTGTAGTGTTATTTGTGACCAGGGAGTGTAATACCTTCAACTTTGTTCTTTCTCAAGATTGCTTTGTCTATTTGGGGTCTTTTGTGGTTCCATATAAATTTTAGGATTATGTGTTCTAGTTCTGAGAAGAATGACATTGGTGTTTTGATAGGAATTGCATTGAATCTGTAAATTACTTTGAGCAGTATGTTTATTTTAACAATATTAATCCTTCTTATCCATGAGCATGGTATATCCTCCCATTTATTTGTGTCCTCTTCAATTTCTTTCTTCGTTATCTTATAGCTTTCAGAGTATTGGTCTTTCACTTCCTTGGTTAGGTTTATTCCTAGGCATTTTATTCTTTTTGATGTTATAATAAATGTGATTAAAAAGCTTCTTCACAGTGAAGGAAACCTTCAACAAAACAAAAAGGCAACCTACTTATTAGGAGAATATATTTGCAGATGATATATCTGATAAAGGGTTAGAACACAAGATATATAGAAACTCATACAACTAATGAAAAAAAAATAAACAATCTCATTGAAAAATGGGCGGAGGATTTAAAAAGACATTTCTCCAAAGAAGACATACGATGGTCAATAGACATGTGAAAAGATGTTCAACATCACTAATCATCAGGGAAATGCAAATCAAAACCACAGTGAGATATCACCTCATACCAGTCAGAATGGCTATTATCAAAAAATCAACAAATAACACGTTGGAGAAGATATGGAGAAAAGGGAACCCTTGTGCATTATTGGTGGGACTGCGAACTGGTACAACTCCTATGTAAAACAGCACTGAGAGTCTTGAAAAACTAAAAATGGGTATACTGTGTGACCCAGCAATTCCACTTTTGAGTATTTATCCAAAGAAAACCAAAACACTTACTCAGAAAGATATGTGCACCCCTATGTTCACTATAGCATTATTTACCATAGCCAAGATATGGAAGGAACCCAGGTATCCATTGAAGAAGACTTGGAATATATATAAAATTGAATATCATGCAGCATTAAAAAAGAACAAAATCTTGCCATTTGCAACGACATGATGAATCTAGAGGGTATTATGCTAAGTAAAATAAGTCAGGCAGAGAAAGACAATTCACTTAAATGTGGAATCTAAAAACAAACCAAACCAAAACAAAAACAGACTCCTAGAAACGGAGACCAGAGGGATGTTTCCCAGAAGGGTGGGGGTGGGGAGATGGATGTAAAGAAGAAGCGGAATATAGTCAATATTGTGATTTGTGATAAGTTTGCACGGCGACAGATGATCATTAGAATTAGTGGGATGATCACATTGTAAGGTATAAAAATGTCGAGTCACTATATTGTACACCTGAAACTAATATAAATAACCATTATAAGATTGTATACCAACTATACTTAAATTAAAAAAAAAAGATTTAAATAAAATAATAAAAAAGTATTAACTAATATGTATCCAAACTATAAAAAATGTGTAAACCCTTTGACTCAGCAATTCTATTCATGGAATTCAACCTAAAGCTGTAACAGAACACATGAACAAAGGTGAGTATATGAATAAGGTATTCATTGCTGCTTTGTTTACAAGAGCGAATCCAACAGCCCAGAAAGAAGAGAGTAGGTAAGTAAGTTACCATATACTCTAGCCATGACAATGGTTGGTCTGGGTCAGAGCTTTGTGGTCAAGACATGACCTCTGGAGCTAGACTGTCTAGGTTCAAAACCTAGCTCCGTCACTTATTAGCTGTGTGACTTCAGGCATTTTTTTTAAATCTATAAAATGGGAGTAATAATACTACCCAACATATAGCACAAAGTGAGGATAGATGAGTTAATACATATAACATACTTAGTCTGGTGTTTGGCACGTAGTAAATTGTTTGCTATTTATATTATCCATCTTTAATTATATAGAAAAATATTCATTCTACGTTAAGTATTAAACAAATCAGGTTTAAACAATTAACTAAATATAATCCCATTTTTAAGATAAATATTTATATACATGGAAATGATGTACAAGGCTATGAACCCAATTATTAATAGTTGCTATACCTGAAAGTGAAAATAGAAGTGATTTCTATTTTTCTCTTCTCTCGCTCACCTACATTTTCTAATTTTCTGTTCATATTGCTTGCATAAAAAGTAAGATGCATGAAAAATAAATTAACAGGAGTGCTAGGTGGTTTCTTTTTCTTTTTCTAACATGCTGTCTAAATAAATCACCGCCTTAAAAATAAACAGTAAAAAATAATTCTTATAATAACACATGCAGCATCTATAGCATTAGTGCAGGATGAGGTAGAGGAAAGACAAAAGAGTCGAGGGCTTCTGTAGAAAAAGGCCATGCCCCATTCCCTTGGGCCTCTTTTCAAAACTGTGTGAAATAAACGTTAATGAGCAACGCTTAGCAGGCGAGGAAACAGGTATCTCCTTTCACTAAAGAGAGGGGACAAAGGGAAAAAGAGATAGATACTTAGAAAATGATCAAAACCTTACAAAAATAGGTAATCAGACCACTCGAATAAAATAACTCGTAAAGAATCTGAAAATACTATACAAAAAGAAAATCTGGTTAAAAGGGCCTGGAGGTGCTGGTGAAAACTTGGGAGCGGTGTCGAACGAACCTTACATGCTGAAATCACTTAGCCCTGAAAAGACATCTTTCTAGATCAAGAGCATGACAAAAATAATTTAATATCTCTATCGTTTTTAGGAAACGTAAGAGTGAGAAGCACTAAATGTTGCAAACAGAAAGAGACCAATTAAGAAATGTAAGTCTCAGAAAGTCCCCGATCTCTGAAAAAAAGCACCGTTAAGAGATTTATGTGAATTCTTCCAGATTTTGTCCTATAAAGGACTAGAATAAAAATTTGTTTAAATGGTCTCATATCACATATACTGTTCTGCAATTTGATTTTGACTTTAATACTATTTCTTAGGCATCTTTCCATGTGAGTGCACATAGGTCTGTGCTGGCTTTTTTTTTTTTTTTTAACTGTGGCTTGGCCTTTTGTTGTATGAGTACACCAAAAATATTTTTAATTCGTGTATGTAATAATTTCCAACTGAGGGACATTTAGGCTAGTTTTAATTTTTCAAAAGGACGCTGCAACAATATGTTATAGGTATCGCAGATTCCGGAAAGAGTAAAGAATCTATTATTTATTATAAAAGCTGTTTTTAAAATAGCCTTCAAAAAGATGCGTCAGTGGGACCTCTCACCAACGTGTGGAAAGCATGACTGTTTCCCCACACCCTCGCCAACACTGGTTGTTATCAATAGACATTTTCATTTTTGATGCCGTGAAGACTCAATTAGAAAATACACAGACAGACTAAGACTGCATTTGCAGAGAAGCAAATCGAAGCACAGAAGGCTCGTGGGCACGAACCCGAGAAACATACGGCCGTGGAGCCAGGTGAAAACCCGACTCTCTGCAGCCGGGGCTGCAGCTGGGGGCGGGGGTGGGGGCGGGGGCCGGGGCGGCTCTGCTCTTCCAGACATTTTCAGTTCCAGAAATACGATGACTGGATGGAATCACCTGAGGAGCACGTGTAAAGGAATTTGGAGACTGATTAATGAAGACAAATTAGAGAGTGCCATGTGTGCTACACTTGGGTAAGTGACAACTGGAAAGGGAGTACCTGCAAGCGTTCGGGAGAGCCAGATGCCGGCACTCGGCTCGGTGGAGTGCGACCAGATCAACGGAGAAACACACGCAGGGGCTTTGGAAAATGACAGGAGTGAAAGATTCACCAGGGTAGGGAATGATCTACCCAGGAAGTTGGAGACGACCCATTTTTAAGAATATTTCAAACAAGGCTGCGTACGGGACCCCAGAGGGATCATTTGGGAGAAAGGTGGAAGGATCCGGTCCCTCCCTCTGCCATCGCTCTCCCAGGAAAGCCCGGCCTCTGCTGTCGCTTTTGATTTATTGACACACACGTCTGCAGATGGGCTATAGCTTGTGGGCCTTTTCCAGGGAAGTTGGGAGGAGACGAGCAGGCTTGGGACAGCCTCACAGGGAGAGAACTTGTTGGGCGATTAGATTCATGGGCTCACATGGGTCGGAATCCAAACGAAAGCGAGCAACCGCTGCACACGCAGTGCACTACGTCTGTGCACACTCTGTAATGTGCCCTCGACACACACACATGTGCCCAAGCGGGGTCCTTCGGAAGGACACAAGAGTCCAGGGTGTGGAGCCCATGGCTGTGATCCCGCTGGGCCATTCCAGCCAAACGGTGGCTCGCTGAGTGTGAGATGACCTGGAGGTCACTCTAACCATTGCAAAATGCTGAGATGTGAAGGCCGTTACAGAGCTTGCTTGCTGTCACACTGGCTAAGCGGGTGCCGATACTTGTCATCTCTACAGGTTCCTTGCAGCCCCCTGAGAAACTGGACGTTTGTGTGTCCTCTTTGGAAACTGCTGCTTGGGCAATGAATGAAGATCTGATGGGCCTCTGACTGCGGGTCTCGAATCAGCTCTGATTTGCAGAGAATAGTTAATAAAACAAATTCCAGGAACTATTGCTGGGCCCGTGGGCCGGGCCCCCAAAACATGGCTAAGTTGGAGTTCCCTGAAGAAGATGAAGCCATCAAGCGCCTGAGGCTGGAGTCTGTGGTCACTAGAGGACAGGAGGCCACATGGAGCTTCTGTTCTGGGCCACTTACTCTGTATGCAGAGGTGTGATGAGGTTATTTCAGTCAAGAGGTATTTACTGAATAAATACAATTAGCCAGGCCCTGGGTGTGGCTCAGCGAACAAGGCAGGTAGGCTTATGAAGCTCTGCATGATCGGGCTGCTGGCCACCTCTCCCTGGTCATCACATTTGTCTCCCCTCTTGCCCACTATATCTCGACCACTCTGGCTGTTTGTTGTTGTTATTGTTGTTGTTGTTTTGATCCTTAAATACATCAAATAAGGAGGCAATTGTATGACAAGGGGATGTGTAAGAGGTGAGTGGGGCCTGGGGCAGGTCGGCCCTTCCCCATGTTTTAGCCAATTACCTCTGGCTTTGAGTGGCCTTGTCCTGGGCTCCTTCAAGAGTTGTTCCAGAGGAAGAGAGTCTAACAGCAAGGTCTGTGATCCCCGAAGACGGAAGAATCGTTATTAACTTCCAGCACATTAAGCCTAATCAAAGAGGTACTGTGTTGCTTTGATGTTATTAGTACAGACGCCAACGGCAAGAGCGCCTTTGTGGGCAAATGGGCTCAGGGAGCAATGACTCACAGACCGAGATGTGGTCTGTCAAGGCCAAAAGCAAGACAGGATATGGCTTGGAGAGCTAGAAGTGGTTCAGCCCGCTGGCTGAAACAGAGAGACTATGGTGTTGTGTGTGTGTGCGCGCGCGCGCGCAGGTTTCACAGCGGTGATGCATTAAATTCAAGAAGCAATCAGGGCCCAGATAATCGAGGGCTTTAAAAACCATGCTAAGGGCTTGCTTTTGTTCTAGAAAGAAAGGGAAATATAAGCAACAAGACACAGCATCCAGTTGTATTTTAGAAAGATCACTCCAATTGCCATGTGAAAGTGGATGGGAGGAAGAGAAGATGGGAGGGAAGGAAGATGAGGAGGGCTACCAATCAGGGAGCTGGGCGGTAACCCAGGCAGGTGGCACTGGTGGTCTGAACTCTAGTGGTGGCAGTGGGGATGGAGAAAAATGGGATGGATTCGGAAGACATCGAGAAGATAGAATCTGCAGGACTTGGCGATGAATTGGGTGTGAACAGAGAAGGACAGGAGGAAAAATGACTTCTGACTTGGATAGAATAAAATGAGTGCTTTTTGGCGTAAGCAACTGGATCAAGATGGTGATGCTACCTGCAGAAATAGGGCAGACCAGAGGAGAAGTCAGTCTGGCTGACAGCAATGCACTTGGCTTCTCCCTGTTGGAAAAGAGACATTTAGGGGACAGCCAAATGAACATACCTAAGAGGCTTGGAGTTCAGAGGAGAGATCTGGGCTGGGAATTTAGGAATGGAAGCCCTAAACATATGGCTGGTGACTAGAGCCACTAACGTAGATGACATGACCCAAGATGGGTATTCGGAGTAAGGAAAGAAGGTCTTTGACAGGGACTCCCAAGAAGCACGAACATTTCGGGGCTGAAAAATGAGGAGAATGAGGAGACAGCGAGATAAGAGAGAAACCATGAGATGGGGTAACATGAAGGCGAGGCGAGAGACGTGTAAAAAGTGGTCAACAGCATCAGAAGCTGTTCAAGTGAGATAAGCACAGGAAGATCCATTGCGCCAGCAACAAGGAGGTTTTTGTAACCTTGCAGTGGATTGTGGGTAGAAGCCACAGTTAAGCGAGATGAAGGGTGAATGGAAGTTGAGAACATAAAACTTGTGAGTGTTAACAACTCTTTGGGGCAAGGTGGGGGTATGGCAGGGACATGGAGGCAAACTTGTCTCCGCACCCGCCCCCCCAAAAAAAATTAGAGGAAGGGTTGAAGTTAATAAAAGACACAGGAGCTCTAATTTAGATATCATCATCATCTTGCCAAAGCACTTGCCATGTCCCAGGTCTTCCTCTCTCCCAGGACATTCTCCCTACTTCCTAGTCCTAAGTTTCTACAAAATGCGGATTCCTCCCAGAATGATGGACTGCTTTCCTGGTGGATAGTTACCTTCTTTTTCATTCACGCACTTCCTCCTCTGCTGTTTCTCTAAAGACAATCCATGCTCACTACTTCTGTTCAGCCGAGAGCCCTGCCTCTCTTCCTCCCCAGGCCCCTACTCCTCGCCTCCAACATTCTCCCTTCCAGCATTTGCCTGCCTCCTCTTTTCATCAAAGGAATGTCTTCCTGGCTCTTCTCCAGAAGCCCTTTTGGGCATTCACTTTTTCATCCAACAAATATTTATCTAGAGCTTACAGCTTACTTGGCACGAAATAATGCATGAGATACTGGTGTAGATAATAAAAGTGAGATGAGGAATCTAACCCCAAGGAGTAAGTTAGGAGAAATAAAGACATCAACCTACCTTTTCATTCAACAAACACTAACTGACCGTCTGCTAAACATTCAACTCCTGGATATCTGTGGATGTAGCCGTAATGTCAGGTAGAAAGGGGCACATTATACAGCAAGGACCAAAAAAGAATGGAGAGGAAAAGGAGATTACTCAGATACTTCTTGATGATTGTTCTTTCACTCATCTCCTTCCTAAAGAAGATGTCTTTTTCCTTAGGGAAGTCAGGTTAGGTGTACCTTGAGCCAGCTCTCCACTCCTGCCATCCAGAAAAGCCTCTTTCTTCTTCTATAATATCCCTCTGTGTCTTGAGTTTACTGTGGATGTTTGCGTCTCTTCAGGTGTATAATGGTGGTGGTAATGATAGACTAAATTCTCGTGAAAGCAGCTTATAAATCATGGTCCTGGCAATGTTGCTACTGGCAAAGAAAGAAAGATTTTGTTGGCTGTATAATACTCAGAGTCAAATAGAGGAAGTTCTAGTGCAGAGACAGGAGAGGAAGTGAGGTCTTCTACAAAACTGGACAGGAATTTTAAAGTGCCTGGTAAATTCCGGATATACATTATCTCCAATCTTTATAATTTTTGTGAGTCATCTGTCCTCACATTCACCTACCTATCTACCCATTTATCTATCTATCCATCATCCATTCATCCACCCACCTACCTCATCCATCCATCCATCCATCCATCCATCCATCCATCCATCCATCCATCCATCTCAGCAAATATTTATGTGTTAGCCATTGTACTACATGACAGAGGTATAGCACTGAGCAAGGCAAACATAGTCACTGCTTTCAAGGTACCTTTAGTCCAGTGACAAAGGCAAACAAACATCACATGAGTAACACAATCGACTGTGAAAGGTTTTATGATAGACAAAGTTTAAGGTGCCAAGGAAGCAGATAGCGGAGATCCTGTAACTAACCATTTTTATCTCCTAGAGTTGAGGAAATTGAAACTCAGGAGAGATTAAGCAGAGTCACATGGTCAGTAGAAAAGTAGAATTCAAATCCAGGCCTGGTTTGCTTCAGAGCCAACGAATTCTTCTCCCCAATGGCCTTAGTGCCATAGGAAAGACAGCAGTGACAAAATTCAAGTGAAATTTTCAGTCCTTTCCTATTTCTGGTCTGCTTCAGTGATATAACGGGGTGTGAATGTTGTAGAAACAGCACAGAGGAAGTAGAAAAACTCATGACACGATTCGGTTTTCTGCCATTTTTTAGAACAACAAAAAAGTGAAATCTCTCTAACTGAAATCCCCTCCCGTCCTCTCTCCCTCCTTCTTTTCCTCTCTTCTCTTTCTCTTACTCCCCTTTTATCTCCGTCTGTCTGTCTTCCTCTCTATCCATCCATCCAGCCCTGTTCGTCTTCCTAAAGGGCCCGCCACACACCAGCTACTATGCGTGACTTTTCCCCAGTTTCATCATCAATAAAAATATTCAGCCCATGCCTAGGCCTGGCTTATCAACTAGACACCGGTCTGGCAACAAATGGGCCTTCTGGTTTGGCACAGCCACTCCGGATGACGGAAGAGGTTTATAACAATAGGGGCTGTTAATGCAGTTGTAGTAACCGATATCGAGAATGGACATGTCAGCAGCCACTCAACCTGGCCCATGCTCGCCAGGTCGCTGTTGGTCTCACGGGATGAAAACAGAGCCAGTTGCGGGGAAGCATGACTTTCAGGGGGCCACTGGCGATATCCCACCGTGAAGGAGAGACCCGGCTTGGATGAATGGAAAATCTGGAGAATTCTCACGATGGGCTTCTCAAGCAAAGGCTGAAAACTGTTCTCATCAATAAGCCTGGGAGTTTCTCTCCTCAGCTGCACTCCCGGTTTACTGCCAGATTTTTGACTACTCTTCCAACCCCAACCCAGAAGGGCTCAGTTTTCTCCTCTGTAAAGACAGGAAGTGGGCTTGATGCTCTGGTGGACGGCTCCAGGATTCCTTATATTGCCAGTCTTGGAGCAGCTGCAATCTCTCCACATGTGACCTTTCTGGTCAGAGCTATTCTATGTGACCCGGAGGTTACAAGGCAGCATGCTGACATCAGCAGTTCCGTTGACGACCTGAGAGAACACGTGGACCCTTCATGTGCCATGGGATAACCTAACTGCCTCATGTGTATGCTTCATGCCCAAACACACTGCGTTAGTGAACTCCTGGCCTCTGTCTGGGCCTATATGGTATCCCTGGGGAGATGGCTTATGTCAGCCCTTGGGAGCCCTGCCCTGGAGGTAGAGAGTTGCCTTCCTGGTGGTCTAGATGTGTAGTACCTGGGGAACAGGTAAGCTTGCTTTTTTTTTTTTTTTCTGAGGTTCAATGCTTGGCAAGTCCACCTAGCTAACAATCCTTCTGTCTGTCCTTGGTAATAAAGGGGACATTCTAGTCTATGCTTGCTTTACTTTATTTGATTTCCATTTGTTTAGAATAGAACTGCTAAGTATTTGGAGGGCCCTAAGTAACTCACAGCAGAAGGCAGCCTCCATTTTCCTATGAGAAGATCCACCCTGAAAAATTTTTAAATACATAAACTTTTAAGAATATCAGTGAAACTATTAGCTATCTACTTATAATATTTAATCCATTTACATGTGCATATTTAAAATTAGGTATAATATAATACACAAATTTAGAGATACCGCTTTCATCAACTCACATTTCATGGAACAATTTTATTTAAATTCTCTGTGTATCTTTCTCACTTTTTTGAGCCATCTAAGGTATTTTTTTTCCCTAAGTACATCATATACCCTCTTTTCTGAAAGATAATTTGGGGCATATATCATATTTTACCATACAGATATTTTACCAACTGTTGACAAGCTTTCGTTATACTATATTCTTAGGTGTTTCACATGCAGTCTAATTTAATAGTCACAGCAAGCTTACAAAATAGGTACCTTTAGTCCCTTCGTACAGGTGAGTAAACTGAGGAATACTGAGCTTGCTTAGTCACATAGTTAAGAAGCAGTAGAGCTGAGTATTCGCCTCCAGATCTCCCCAACTCCAAAAACCATGCTTTTCCTATTATAAAGTCCTGCGTCTCCTACTGAACCCTGTTACACTGTGGGACTTACTTACATTATCACACGGGATCTCCAAACAGCACTAAGAGGTGGGTGATAGTCTCCCATTTTACAGATATGGAACCTGAGGCCCAACGAGGACTGTACCTTGCCCAAGGTTGGCCAACTCATTTGTATCCTATAGAAATAATACTATGTTCACTCCGTGGTCATCTTGAGAAGACTGACCTATCATATTTTAGCACAAAAATTAAATCCATTTGCTTCACAATGTTAACCCTGTTTGCTTAGATCTAAGATTAAGTTAAGTCTCCATCTAGAACCAACCCTAACTGTTACTGTAAGCCAAGGGAAAGCAGATGTGGCCCAGTCAGGCTGCCTTGTCTAAGGCGGCTGTACTTGACTTTGAGACCTGAAGGGCCTCGAGTTTTGCTTTTCCCCTGGGTTTCAGCGCTCTGCGGTTTCTTATCACTTGCTTTAAAAATAACTTCTTACCCGAGAAGGTATTTCTAACGATCACAAACTCCTGCACTAGCAACACTTCAGACTTCTCACCAGCCCTACCGCAAAGCGACAAAAACAGGGCAGGAAGCACAAGTGTGATGCACAGGAAACCGAGTGAGGACCAGGTAGTCAAATCGATCCCTCGAGACCTGCACGATGCTCATTCAAACATCAGCTCAACGCTAAGCCCAGCAGGAGCCTGCGTCTGCGCCACTTTTATGCCCAATGCTTATGCTTAAACGAATGTACGCAGGAAGGACGGCCTTCCTGTCTGTGTGTGTGGGGGGGGGGGGGGGGGGGAGGGGGCGTGACAGCATCAGCAGCCCTGTAATTAAAGGGTTAAGAGTAAGGCGCACAACGAGTGGTCCTAAGGATTTCTGAAAGAGAAAGTATTTACATTACATAACAGACCAGGAAGAATAGACCGCCCCCCCTTCCTCCTAGTACCCCGATGTTATCTTAGGGTTGCATGTCTTCAGAGCACTTGGGGCAGCTCTACCTTGTGCCAGAGGGAGAGTCATATCCTCCTGCTGTTTGTACAGTGGCACATTTGTCTTCCTAATCACTGGATGTGCAAGTTCCTGCTTCCAAAATCAGAGGCCAAATATTAAAACAAGGCCTTCCTTAATATTAGCCTCCTGTCTGAGGTTGTTTGTACTTGTAACCTCTGTTTATCTATTTTCAGCAGCCTTGTCATGAGGGTAAATAATGTATTGACTCACCTGCGCCTCTGTAAGAGATTGCTGTCAGTTTCCTAGTTTGCCCCTATAACAAACATTTACCTGCTACCCTGATCCTGAGCCCAAGTTAGAAGCTGGGTACACACGGGTGAGTTTTTCCTCTGGAGCCCATGGGAGGGACGTGTGTGAGGGCCATGGGTGCCCAGAGGCAGGGCCAGGCCTCTGGCAGGGGCGCGCGGGAAGGGGGTGAGGACGATTACACAGAGGACATGACCCTGGAGCTGGGCCGTGAAGGATGAGGAGTTTGCCAGGCCGTGTTACAGGGAGGGCAAAGCGGAGAACGAGGAAAACACGGGGCGTTAGTTTCACTTCAAGCATCCTGAGGAGGAAGGAGACCTTTTGTGGGTGTTATCTCACGAAGCCGAGTTAATCATTCCCACCGGGAGTCTACTCTTAACAAAAGCCACCTTTCTCTGCCTGTAACACGCAGGTGACCATGAGAGGGAAGGCAGGCTTTGGATGAAAGGGCCGCTTGCAGTCTGTCTAGGGGCAGGCGAGGGCCTGTCACAGGGAAATCGTCAGGGTGCTCTGCCGTGTTACCTTCTCTTCTCAGTGGGAAGCCTATTAACTCCCGCTCATGGCAGAAACCTCCCCAACCATAGCTGCTCCTGGTGAGCGCTGTCTGGCTTTTGGTGGAATGAAAGCGAGACATGAACCCCGATGGAAAGCCACCCTCATGTCCCCAAACCCCAATGCTCCCCTGCAGCACCTCTAGAAGCAGAGATTCATACACACCAAGTGTTCCATAGATGCTTGTTTGATTGGCCAACTGAATGACTACTATCAAAGTTGGGAGAAAAAAAGTCCTT
Source organism: Rousettus aegyptiacus (assembly GCF_014176215.1). Classification (NCBI taxonomy): domain Eukaryota; kingdom Metazoa; phylum Chordata; class Mammalia; order Chiroptera; family Pteropodidae; genus Rousettus; species Rousettus aegyptiacus. The sequence continues at coordinate 36,810,157 of NW_023416288.1, read as the reverse complement.
AAGAATGTCCGTTCGGGCTGTCGGTACCACATTTTCAGAGCAAGGTTTAAGCAAGACACATTATCTTTACTGTTCTCAATGCCCACATGACCAGTCACAGGCCGGCTAGTGGGATTAAAATGAAACAGACCAATCGAGCTTATTGGAAGTCTCCTCCTTAGCTGGGATTTGCAGAGGGCCTAACCTGACATCTGTAAACTATGATTCAGACCACTAACTATTGTGGCTACAATTTGGCTGTCAGAACTCAAAAAACCGGAAAAGGAAAAAGCAAAGAAAGCAGCCAGAAATGACTAGATTTCAGGCCCCTGCAGAACACAGTGGAAGGTCCTATATCTCCGGTGTCTGGGTCCCAGCACTTGGGGGAGCTCGCAGCACCCACGCCTCCGTCTCCTCCAGCAGGAAGTGGGTGTTGCTCTGGGCGCTAACAGACCACTTATGCCAAAGCAGTCACAATTCACTAGGTCAAGCAGTTCAGCCTTCAGCAGGAGCTGTGTGTAGGTTTTCATATGCAACCTTCGGCTTTTGAGAATTGGTTCTAATTCAGAAATCATCGTTACATTGTAATAGGTTCTCTTCGTGCGTCCACCATTGTGACAGAGGATGCTGGAGCGACTCCACTGTTCCAGTCCCCTGAGCACCACCAATGCACTGAATAGATGGTTCCGGAAAGAAGACATGCTCTGATCTTGCTCACCGCTTTTTACAATGAAATTTTAGATACCTTTCTAAATGCATTTTATATCGCCACTATTTTCAAAGCTGTTACATTAAAGTATGTTAAAGGTACCCACTGATAAAAGTAACTTAGCTCTCGGCCATAGTAAATGACTCAAGGTATCAATACAGCCTTAGAAACGATACGATTGTATACATGTATTCCCACACACAGGCTTCCTGCATATTTAGAGGTATTTCTGCATTTGACTTTTTCTCTCTACTCTAATCCTTTGACTCTAATATTTCTACTTAGGGGATAGTTATATGTCAAACATGCAGTCTGATGGACATTTCCTAAAACCATTTCTTTCCACATAGAAGTACAAGAAGAATGTTTCTAATTTCTCACCAGTGTAGCTTTGTAATGTCAGATAGTCGCGACTTGATCCATCAAAAGTTTCTACACTCATCTTATGTGGTGAAACAGTAATGATGCGATTGAATGTATCATCATATGGCTTTTTAGATGTGTTTTAATCCTTCCTTACAGTAGGATGGTCAAATACACTGACCGTCGAGGGCCAGGCAATCTTTAAAATGTCAGGGACCGCCAGCCCCATCCCACAGTGTATTTATTATCATCATCTAGTCCTATCTCACCAGCTCACACACACTCTTCTTGTCCCTGATTCTTATCCATCGCCGCTAAAAATCCAGAGATCGCCGCTATGAAAGGCACAGCTTCTGCAGCCGATGGGTTGTCAGTGGGCTGGGAATTGGGAAGGGGAATAAATTAAAAAACAAAAAAAGAAACAAAAAAAAAAAAACCAGAAAGAAGTTGAGGGCTAGAAAAGAAATCAGTCAAGAAAGTGCTAAGTGCTACTGGTAGGCATAGAACTTATTCAGAATGAAACCGTGCCATAATTTCAGGAATTTAGAGCAGAATTCTGCTCTTAAGTCCCAAGTCCGCTAGTGCCATTATGTTCATCCAACTTGCTTCCAGGCCCCGCTCCTGTGGTTCTAACTGTCCCCAAGCTCCAGGAACACGGTTTCCCGCTGTCGCCCCTTCAGGGCCCAGCAGTGGGCACGCTTCCCACTGTGGCAGCCCCCGGGGGCTCCACCACCTCTTGGTTCTCTTGGCCTGTCTACACCTCTGTAAGTACGTTCCTTCGTTAACTTCTCTTCAACATCCCAGCTACGTGTGGCTTCTGTTCCCTGCCAGGACCCTGACAGAAACCCTGGAGCATCTCCTAGATCACAAGAAAGGCTTTAAAACACCCCCAAACAAGACCTAAATAGAACCGAGGTTGTTTATTTTCGTAGAGACTTTTGACTCACTTTTTATAAACGGGAGCCAAATATGATGCCCAAAGGAGAGGAGGGAGCTTGGGTGTCTTTCCAGTTTCCACAGCTCGGCCTCTGATCCGCACGGCAGTGGAGGGAGAATTTCAAGCCCACAAACCCAAAGAGCGAATTCACTTCCAACTGCAACGTTTAAGTTGGTGGGTTAAATTTAGAATATGAATAAACATTTACCCTTGATACATACTGCATAATTTCGCATCTGTAATAAACTTCCCATGCTGTACCGTATACCATTTCCCAACTCTCATTTCCCAAGCTCTCATCTCAGACCCTGGTTTTTCTAAAAATAATAATGATAACGACATTGCCAACGTTCCCCTCTTTACTCTTTTGTGATATATTCTGAGCACAGCAAGACCTCATAGTTCACTGGGCTATTTTTCTTTTTCCATATAATATGCCTTTCACAAACCTATAATTATGGGGTTTCTAAGAATTTAAATGATATGCCCTAGACACTAAATTGATTCCTTTGTTTTTCATATATACGCAAACACAACATCCAAGAACATGACTTCGTCTCTTAAAGGTCAATTCGTGACCAAAATTAAATTCCGAGACCACGTTTCGGAAAGGTCACCTTCATTAACCTTTTTATTAATTAGAACACGTAAGTGTCCACTAAGAGGGGTGTTCTCTCTTTCTCACGTTCTCTTTGTGGAAGCTCTCTGAGTGGTAATGGCTCCTGATTACACTCACACGGAAATCATCCCATCTGGCCCTGTGCGCCGGGATAAAGCCCATTCAATCCAGTAGCGCTGGCTGAAAGTAGCCTTATTACCCAGACCCTCTTACACCTTCAGAGCCCAGCAGTGAAGTACTTGACCACAGACCATTGTGCCGAACGAGGCCGGGGTCTCATTTTAGAATAGGGAATGGCAACCATACTACATTTCAAGATGAATTTATGATATTCAAATAGAATGAGTTGGAATTCACTGTTTTAATAAGAAATGGGTTAGAGCACGAAGCGTGATTAAATACATAAAATCCTGTTACAACTGCCCTACAAGCTGCTGACTCCGGCACTTTGAGAAAGATCAAAATATAGGAGATGCTGCTTATCTTCAAGGAGTTTATAGCAAGGGTCCCCAACCCCTAGGCTATGGACCAGTACCAGCCTGTGGTCTGTTGGGAACCGGGCTGCACAGCAGGAGGTGAGTGAGTGAAGCTTCATCTGTATCTGCAGCCGCTCCCCAGCGCCAGCATCACCGCCTCAGCTCCGCCTCAGATCATCAGGCAGCAGATTCTCATAGGAGCACCGGTCCCTGGTGCCGAAAAGGTTGAGGACCACTGGTTTATAGTATGGTCAGGTTTAGGGCATAAAAAGAGAATTAATGGCACATAAGTAGATACTGAAAGACGAGAAATGAATAGTCTAGCCAGTGAGAGCTCTGGGAGTTCAAAAGAGAGAAGAACCACAGAAAACCGCCATCCAGATCCTTCAAGACAAATATTTCCGTTCATTCCTGTTTTAAAAATTACAAGAGGAACTTTTACATTACCTAACTCAATCAAACACAATGTTTTCTTTATTGCAGAGGTTTGCAGACTAAACATTATAATATTAGAGTGCTTGAGAATCATCCGAACAATGATTAAATGCACTTATTTCTTGATAAGTTTCTGCAGATTAAATACACACTCCACATTAATTATTACCGAGCCGACAGGAAGTACCTAGACACCATGCGGACATGACTGGCTTTCGGGGAGGGGAGGGCAGTGAAGGTACATCCTCGTTCCTCATCACATTTCTATCGATCTTCTTAGAACCATTTCAGAAACATCGCAAACAAATAATTTACACCCCATAGGAAAAGACAAGCCCTGAGAAGATAAGTAATCAGAAAAATGAGAAACTATCTCTGGCCGGACCGTCTTCTATTATGAGGGGCAGGCCCGTCCCCTCGGCTGACCGTTTTTCTCGCCTTATCTGAAGGCTTAACTGCCAGCTTGGAAGATGAGGACGTGTTAACTCTTCCATTCTGTTTGCTGTCAACCCTCACAATTGGCCAGACATGCTACTTTTTTATTTCACTGCAGAACTCAGCAAATTGCCAGTAAGCTTGGTGGAAGCAGAAGCCATTCTTGGGTTCAGCCAGCGCTTTTCAATGAAAGAAAAGCCACAGCCTCTTTCTCTCCTCTCTCTTTTTTCCCTTACAGGGAATCAGCTGTCCAATTCATTTCGACTTATTTGGACTTGAAAAGGAAACACTTCAGTCTGCAATGAATAACCCTAGGCAGTTGTAAAGTTAGACCAGCTTCTAAAAGGATTCCACCCTGGCCCTTCTAAGTGCAAACATGGTTTCCCAGGTAATTCATAATTAGTTAATGGTCCCCCGAATGTTTCTTAGCTGTCGTAAGTAAGCACCATTACTGTCTTCTGAAGAATTTAGAAATGTTTCTTCACAAACGACAGTAGCTGTTAGCTTTATTGCAAAATTCTTCTTTCCATTAGCAGATGGTTGAATTTCTTTCTTATTTCCAATTATGAAAACATGTCTCAACTTGTTATTTTAGGCTATTGTGTTTGACCTCTACCATAAGGCACTTGGAGAAACAATCCTGTTTACTTGAGACTCGGTTTATAAATTAGTGAGTTGATTCAAGGTCTGGATGATTCTTTTCCTGCTGTTTTTTTTTTTTTTTTAAAATTCAGTAATAGTGTATAATTTAAAATGTCAGGAAATGGTAATAAAAGGGTGGAGGTTTTTCCCCCCTGTCCAGTAATTATGTTCCAATGTTGAAGTTATAATATACAAAATAAAAACTATGGTTAGTTAGCATTTTAGAATTTTTTCTTCATGCCACATTGTCAGTATAAAAGCCTCTTTTATACACATATCTTTGCTTATCTATCCACATTCGTATCCTCCATATAAATTCAGCCCTGGTCATACTCTCAAAAGAAATTCTTTTCCTGTGTCTTCATTTGGGTCTTTCTGGCCATTCATCTGTTTAAGATTAGGGTTTGGGAGAAAGACTTTATATCCAAGTAAGACAAACTAGCCTGTACTCTTATAAATCTAATCTAAATTGAGTGTATACATAGGACAAGCAGTCTTGCCTAAAAAAGGAAGTATTTGCCTCACTGAATAAAGAAAGACCATGTAGAAAATATTATTCAGGCTTCCAGGGTTCAAAATAGGAAAAGGAGAGGTACTGTTAGAAAGACGAGCAGAAATGAAAATGTTGCACAAAATGAGCCGTCTTTAAATAATAATCTCAGCGTGGAATCTCAGCGAACTGGCATACCGTAGGCACCAGCTCTCTGCCCATGGGGTCTCTCTCACCTTTCTGGTCAAAACTTCTGTGGAATCCATGTTTGACAACCAATCAAGCATTCTGCTTTGGAGAGGTTATTTTCTCATATGGTCCTGATTTTTTAAATGTGTGTTATTTTTTTCTTTACCCACTTTCTCTGGGAGGTTGTAGGAGGCATGCACACACACACACACACACACACACAAACACAATTTTGGAGTAGGGAATAAAAAATAAGTGCAAATACCAAATTGTTAAATTAACTTCAAACTACAGTTCAGGGAAGAAAAGTTAAATGTGTCAAGTCGTAGGTGGCATTTAAGGCCGTAAACTGATTATTATCCTACTGGATTTATATGGTGCCCTGGGCTCCCGGGCCTCACAACCACTAATTACACGTTTCTCTGGCTATCCCAATAAGGGAGCGAGGCATCGTTAACCACATTTTACAGGCAAAAAATCAAGAGTTAAGTGATGGGCCTCAGGTTACAGACTAAACAGAAGGTAGAAAAGGAATCTGATGCCTAAGAGTTTCTCAGTCCAAGCAAACATCTTGTCTGGCCTCATTGTAAATATCAAAGAGGAAAATGTTGCTGCGGATTTAAAACCTTTATCCCGACAGTGAGAAAATCAAAAAAGCTTCTCTACTACAGAGATAAAACCGAAGTCACTGAAGCTGTCCACAGCAGTGGTTCTCAAACATTAGCACGCATCAGAATTCCTTGGAGGGTTTATTAACACACAAACTTCTGAGCCTCACCTCCACTTTTGGGATTCAGAAGGTCTGGAAGGGGGCCTGAGAATTAGTATTTCTGGAAAGTTCCTGGGTAATGCTGATGCTGGTGGTCTGGAGAACTCAATTCTATGGAACTGATCTTCTCCCTCAGATCTAAGCCTGTTCCCGTAGACCATGAATCACCACCCCTTAGCCCTACCTAGGTATTATCTTGAGATTGATACTCCACCTCCTTTTGGCCTGGCTTTTCAGCTTCCTCATCCGTCCTCTTACTTGGTATGTCTCGTAGACAGAAACAAGGCCAAGTCCCAAGGTGATGAAGAGCCTCTGTTTTGATATATATCAGGTTGCTGCCATTTAACTTAAGTCTGTATCTGTAAAATGGGAACAAAAAGGTCTACCCCATAGATTTCGCTCAAGGGTTAATCGAGGTAACCTATTACGCTCATTAATAATAATCATTATTATCATTACATATTTATCCAACAAGCATTTGTTCAACATCTGCTATACTTTAGGCTCTTTGAAGAGTAATGAAGACAGAATGGCAAGTCCTGATCCCTACTCTCAATGAGCTTAATCTAATTCTTTAGCTAGATGGGGGCTTCTGAGTCACCTATGATACGACACTCTATAGACAAGTACTAATTAGTAGGCAACACCAAAACAAAAGGACAGCATAAATGTTCCTTTAAATGAAAGCCAATGCAGAAGGCCGATGGGTAAATATCGAGTTGTAGTTGGACAGGGAGGAGGGCAGGAAGTCCCTCATCTACACCCCTCCCCTGCTTCCCCCCAGGCTTCTGTGAGCACTGCTCATTTAAGAAAGCTGCACAACTAACCATTCTCCCCTCTTTACAACTGGGGACACGAAGAGTCAGAGAGGTGGCATAACTGAGATAGGACACAGAGCCAACAATAGTGGAAAAGATGGACAAAGTGTCACGGAATCATACTGGTAATGGCCTTACAGATGAGTTTAAGGTGATCTAGCTTTCTTATTATATAGATAAGGATGCAGAGGACTCTCAGTCCATTTAGAAGCGGATCCTGGGAATACGACCCAGGTCTCCTAACTTCTAATCCACATCCCTCTCTGCTGTACCTCTTCTTCCTTTAGTTCCTGCAAATGATACTCTAGAAATGGAGCCTTCTCCCCCAAATGAAGCAAGCTTTAGATCTTCCCCATTTGATGGCACCAGGCCCAGTGTCCCAGGAAGGTAAAGTGTTCCAGCCCCACCATAAGTGAGCGATTAAGGGTATTTTCCTTTAAAACCCACCCTCTCCCCTGAAGCTGCACAGGTTTAGTTTACCAACCCTTCTCAGAGGTCGCTACATTTTCAAAAGTGTCCCTTAAAGACCAAAAGTAGCATTCGAAAGAACTTGGTGTGGCTCGGAGCCAGGAGAACATCAAAGAAGGCCTGAGTCAACTGCCTGGTATCCACCATGTGACGCTGACTTACAGCAAAGAGAAGCGCAACTCCCTCTCCAGGGACCACTGGCTTCCTTGCCAAGAAGAGCAGCCTTTCCATCGTCAAGGACAAAACAATGACTGCAAAAAAGAAACGACCCCAGACGTGACGTACGGGGTCGGAGGAGGACATCTAACTGCTTCAAGTGAATTTAAATCTTGCACCTGGACAAACCGTGCCACGAGCTCAGAGGACACCTGCCAACGAATGAGCACCCTGTTAGCAGAGGCCTTTGAAAAAGACATGATCCATGAGAATGAGGCCAGAAGCAAGGAATTAGGCCCATGTCTCAACTTTTCTAAAGAGAGGAAAGAAAAATTCTTTAAGATATAGGTGTTTGAACTGGAAATACGTTCCAGACATTATAAATGGGATGGATTGTAAAAAAAAAAAAAAAAAAGTCAATAATGGTGGTGCCATAAATGCCAATTAAGTTTTACTAAGAACAACCCAAGTCATACTAATGCCAGGCATTTCTTCCTGGAATACAGTCGTATGATTTGGATATCAGAAAAAATGAAGTAGACAAGAAGGACTTCTGCAAAGAATTTTGGACAGGGTTACAAAACACAGCATAGAAACCAGTACGATTAGGCAGATAAACAACTTGATGATTGATAATTACAAATGACATGAAGTAGTTGATAGAAAATATTTCTTGGCCTTATCCTAGGCAATATTTTTATTAATAATTTAACAAAAAAACAAGAACAGCTTACCAAAACTATCCATATACAGGAGATCTAATTAAATATAACTGTAGTTATATTTTACCCTTTACCCTTTCTGAAATAAAGATGTAGAAGCTTGAATTACCACCTGGGAGAGGTAGATAATATATGAGATGGAAAAATGTGGATTTTAAATTATCTAAATAGCCTGGCACCAAATTTAAGAAAATTTCATCTTGAAAGGATAAATGTAACTTTTTGCTATGAATTTTTAAAAAAATCACCAATATTGGGGAGATACAACCTTGCAGGGGTACATATAATATATAGAGATGTGATCAGCATAACTTCAGCAGTTGTAGCATGAAAAGTCTCCGAAAACTCTGATGTTAGGCGGTGCTAACAGAGTGATAAGGTGGCTATGTGGTCAGGTTACCTGGAGCGCGGTGTGTGGTTCTGGCAGCCACACTCGATGGTATTAGGGAAGGACCGGAATATGTCTGCAGGAGAATGAGTAGAGTGAGAGGATTCGAAACCGAACCACGTACGACGGGGCTGAAGGAAGCCGGGTTAGCGACATCTCTGCGTCAGCGTGGTGTATCAGCCTCCGAGCAGCTCGAGGGCCACATGCGGGCGTGGTCTGCGCACAGGCAGACTGCGGAGATGCTGTGGGTTTGGTGCCAGACCACCGCAATGAAGAGGGCGTCACAATAAAGCGAATCGTAATCTTTTTGGCTGGTGGCAGGTTTTGCCTTCAGTTTGTACAACAAAAACAAAAACAAAAACAAAAAACAACAAAAAAACCATCTGTGCATCCTAATAAAGCAAAGCGCAATAAAACAAGGGATGCCCGTAGCTGAAGACTGCGGAGAAACAGAATTACTGTCATTCCAAGGAAGCGCTTCCTAATGGTCTCCTATTCAGAAGGTAGGGAGGTCCCCATCGTAGGAGGTTTTCAGGCATGGCAGACCGTGCTTCCCAGATGGGGGCACATCCATCCTGACTCTAGGGCTGTCCCTGACTTGGATAGTGTTAACTGACTATACTTGCAGTGAATACGCCCTCTCTGGAATAAAGCTCTGAGACTTCACACTACCAGCTTTAAGACCTACTTCTGTGAGCCACAGAACCATATAGAAATCCTAATAAAGCCTGTTTAATGATATGTTGGGATTATTCAGAGCTTTCAACTAGGGAGCTCAGGGCATTTTCACATCAATTATTACCTTTTATCTTCCAAATACTCCTGCCAGGTGAGGAGGAGGAGGAGGAAGCCTGTTTTATTTTGCCCACGTCTTGGCTGGGGAAGCTTGACAAGATTTGGTGAAAGCTATTCCATCCTGACGGGAATCTGGGATGGAATTTGGAGTCTGGCTCTTTCCCAGTTTCTATTTTAATGGATAAATGCCACATCGCACCTTTCTGCAGAACTCTCCCTGCTGCAAAGCCTTTAAAAGAAACAGTAATCAGGGACTGAATTCAAACTTTTGATTCCAGGAAAGGCAGGGACTCGCTGGCTGGCGGAGACAAGCAGAGCCCTTGGGAAGCAATGTGAGAAAAGCCATTTGCCCTTTATTAGTGGTGAGCTACAAGGAGGAGACGGCTCAGGTACAACGCTGCTCACCCTACAGCATTTTCCTCAGTTATCTGAGGAGCTGATAATTCTCTGGGATAAAAGGCAGTTCCAAACATGGCTCTTAACAACCCAAGAAAATATCCAGGGTTCCAGAGCCCGCTATTTTATGTTTCTACTGGAGTATTTAACACAGTGTGCCTTAAATTAGATTGGCAAATAAATGTCTCTCTGATTAATCCCGAAAGCTCTGTGAAGGGATTGCTAAACCTTCCTTGTCTTTGCGTCAGGAGCAGGTACGAGTCTCTGAAACCAGACTGCCTGGGTTTAGATCCCATCTCTGCCACTTGATGAGCTGTTGTGACTCTGGGCAAGTTAGTCTACAGCTCGGTGCCTGGCTTTCCCATGTACGTAAGGGGATCATAAGAGTACCTCCTCCCGCCGAGAAGAGTGCGAGGAACAGACCAGCAAATCTATGAGCGCCTGGCCCCTGGTGCGTGCTTCCTGTTTTGGCCTCCATTATCACTGTAGTATCATATACTACAGAGCACAGAAAGCCTTTAGCTTGGCGGTTAAAGTCAGCCTACTCTCTATTCACCTGCAGTAAGATCCTGGGCTGTCCATGCCAAAGGCAACCTTGGGAATCTGTGCATAAATGTAATGTACAGATAACTCTGAAACCTAATTTCTGCAGGAAAATTCCACTGTTTTCCACCAGCAAAGCTTTGCACCAGAACTGCTAATGATCTGCAAGAACTTTCCCTAGACTCTCTGTTTGGCAGAAGAGATAATGGTCTTTTAAAGAAATATCATTCCAAAGCAAGTTTTAAAAGAAGACACTTTCTCCCACGAAGGAGGAATTAACCTAATTGCTCCCAGCATTGGGTGTAATTTCAAGTGACTTAGATTCTGGTGTTTGAAAAGTAGCGATGGAACCACTGTGGTCCCTACGGTTTCAGCAGATGCCCCCCTGCCAAGAGGATGTGAGGTGACAGGAAGAAGGCTGGAGGGAGAGGGCGGGAAGCAGCCCACGCGACAGGTCAAGGTCCTCCTCGGCTTGGAAGGACCAAATCAGAGGGCACTGGAGAAGAGTGAAAGAGAGCCTCAGGGAGAGATGAACCCCAGGGACGTGGGTATCCAGGTGTGGAAAGACTAACATTAAGAATAATATTAGTATTCCATTTAGGGACTGAGACCCGCCTGGCTGGTAGATGTTAGTGAGGGAAGTTGCCGTATTCTAGAAGTTGCTCTGTTGGTTTTGATGTTTCTTTAATATTTACTTGGCTTTTGCTCTTTCAGAAAAGAGAATTTTTTATAATAAGGTTGCAGAGAATTGTACAGTCACAAATCTGTGGAGAAGCCAGCTAAAAGCTACCTTGGCAAAGCTCTGAGAGGATGCCCTTGTTCAAAATTGCAGGGTCTGTCACCCCTGGTTAGCAGTGTGTCTAACCCACAGGGGAGGGGAGTGGCAAATGGATATATTCCCTTGAGGCAGAAATTGCAAAAGTCAGAAGCCACAGTTTGGCGGCGTGGGGACTCAAATCTCCAGCGTGTAAAGTCTGTGTTGCTGTCTGGCATGGCAGTTAAAAGCCTGCTTCGGGTCTGACAGGTGAGACATGGTTCTTCTGCACGAGGGAATACAAGACAACGGCTTCGTGCTAGCAGAAAAATAAGGCGATGGCTGAACTTCTGCACCCATCACGAAGGTGCCGAGCTGACGCCCATCTGCATCCTTTTTCTCTTCCTCACCTCGTCTTATAGAGACCGCTCATCCTCATCTCAGAGCCCAGTGCCTAACACTAGCTGTGCTATTTATCTAACACCGGTGGGCTAAGAACTGAGGCCAGAGTCCTTTTCTTTTGGTTGGTGATACCATTAAAATGTTTCCTACACAAAGACCTATGCATAACTCCTGAGAAGTACAGTTTGTAGCACCGAATGGCTCTTAAACTTACAGATTTGAAACACACGCTCCCCTTTTTATGCCCTGAACTATTTCCTGCTCCAGAAGCTTCCTGCCTCCCCTCTCAGCAGCCCTCTGTATCACCACCTTCCCATGAATCTGAGGCGAGCGGCAGCCTCACCGCGGGGCAAAGCATGGAGAACATGCCAGCTTGTGGTCATCACTGCCTGGGGACAGCATTAAGTGGACGGGGGTTTTGCAAGAGCCGTTGACACCTCTGCACACCCCCGCCAGTCAGGAATCAGGCGAAACAAATATATGAAGAAAGGAAATATTTCCTTTCTATTTCACAAGGAGATGTTAATTAGGCCCAGGCTACTATGTTACTCACAGCTTTCATTGACATGTAAAAGTTATTTGTTACCATATATAATCCGCTAAATTATTAGGGCTACAAATTATATACAGAATGGTTCATTGAATTTAGTGCAAATGTCTGGGCTTAATAAGTTTGCAAGTGCCAAAGCAAATAATAATAATAATAATAATAATAATAGCTGCTACGAAAGTTATCAGGGAAAAAAAAAGGGATTTGAGTGGCCAGGGAACTGCCACGGGCACAGGAAGCACAGGACGCACACGGAGCAGTGTCTCTCACGGCTCTGACTTTGTCTTTTTCTCTCCTCACTGCGCGTTTTCCCAGGATGGTCTCATCAACTCCCCGCCCCTCCCCGGCTGCTATAAATTCCACACCGCTGTCTCTAACCCAGAACTCTCCACCGTGCTCTAGGAAAGGAGTCAGCAAACTTCCCCTGGAAAAGGCTGGAGAGAAAACACTTTAAGCTTTGTGGGCCACATGGTCTCTGATGTACCTACTCAAGTCTGCCCTTAGGGTGTGACAGCAGCCATGGACAACAGGTAAACCGTGAACGTGGCTGTGTTCCAATAAAACTTTATTCGGAAAAAAACAAAGGGTGGGCAGGATTTGGTTTGCAGCCATAATCTGACGACCCCTGCTCTCCACTCCAGCTGCCTACGAGACATTTCCACCTGCCAATTCCACAGCAGGCTCAAAATTTAATGTTGCAAGGATAGAGGCATTCTCTTTTACTCCTAGTCTGATCTAAACATACCACTGACACTCACGTGCTCAGGGCTAACACTGGGGCGCCATCACTTTCCTGCCCTGACATCCCATAGTCAAACACAGATCCTCTGAACTCTAACTTTCAATGTATCTCACATGACCCACTCCAGTTATGTGCTCCTTCCTGAAGTGCAGGGGCCTCTGTCTTACATCTGTCTGTAACTCTCTCTTTCTTTTATTGTCTAATCAAATGTCTGGCACATAGAAGGGACTCCAAAAATGTCTATTGAATGGATAAATAAATGAATTAATAAACTGTTACAACAGCTTTAGGTCAGTGCTTCTAAAAGTTCAATGTGCCTGTATATCTATCACCTGGAGACTGTTAAATGCAGATACTGATTCAACAGGTCTAGAAGGGGGCCTGAGCTTCTGCATGTCTATCAGACTCCCAGGATGCTCAATGTTGCTGGTGCATGGACCACACTTTGAGGAGCAAGGATCTAGGATACATCCTTCGGTCTCAAAATGCCATATACAAAGAGATTTCTTCCCCAATATTGATGCACGTGTTGAGCCCTTTCCACAGTCGTTTCATTATATCATTACTTGCACTTACTCAAACCCCCAAAGAAATTAACACAATAGTTCACGGCACCGAATGCCTTTTCAATTTGCAGTTTACACACATTTCCATTTCTATGCCTCAGACTATTTGCTGCTTCAATTACCTCCTCCTTTCCTATCTACTCCTATTCCTTCGTGCCTACTTAATTTAAGCATAACTGTGCTCATTATCTGCGTAGTGGTCTTTCTACAGATGCTCTGCCCATGCAAGGCTTTCTTATCAAGACATGTAACTTATCATGATTGTGCAAAGGTCTTAAACAAATTATTATTGTTTAGAAATTCAAAAGAACAGTCTGTTTTCCCAGAACTCTAGGACAATGACCAAATCGAAACCTATTTTCAGGCTACCTACATCCCTTTTAATAGTATCAAAACACTTTTTTTTTATCAACAGAGCAAATAATTGCTTACAGAGCTCCAGGGACCATGATTGCCCTTCCCCTCCCCCCAAAAAGAATATACCCAGGTTATCAGGAGAAACGTTATACTCCATGAAAGCTGAGCTATTCGCTTTGGCAAGATAGAAGTACGAGTCCAACATTGTGGCAAAAATCGCTTTTCTTAGCATGAGTTCAGGAAAGTTAGATGTCACTTTGGGGACAGCACTTGTGTCTACATTCGGCTCTGCCTGGAAACTAGGTTTTCCTCTGAAGATGCCATCGCAGGCGACTTTACACCGAGCACTCTCAGCATTTTGGATAATTACATCTCCCGCGACAATTTCGGAGGATATTGAATTGTGTCAGAAAATAGGTGTCATAGTGAATAACTGGTTCTAAATAGGCTTTTTCACTACTAAATTGTAGTAAAGTGCACTATAATCAACTCATATCATATAAATCGCTCTCTCCCTATATTTATCTCCAATGAAGAGAATCAAATTGCCTTACCTAAAATTATAGAAGAAACCTATCACAAAGGTATGACAGTTTTATAACTAATAACTTATAATACTTGTGTTTTAGTCCGTTTGGGCTGCTATAACAAAATGCCATAGACTGGGTGGCTTATAAATAACAGAAATTTAATTTTCATAGTTCTGGAAACTGGAAGTCCCAGAGCAGCAGGCCACCTGGTCTGCTGAAGTTCCCCTTCTGGGCTGCAGACTTCTAGGACATGAATGCCACTCATGAGGGCCCCATTCTCGTGACATAATCGCCTCCCAAAGGCCAGCCTCCTAACACCAGATACACGGATACTAGGATCCCATTATGTGAATTTGGAAGAGATCCAAACATTCAGACCATCGCAACCTGATTTTTATTATGCATTTATAGATACAGCAAAAAAATTTGAACGACCAGCTCAAATAAAATGGGTTTAAGTAGGAGCAAGTAGCATCTTTGGCCTTTGCGCTGAAGGACATCAGAGTCTGCGACTGGCCAGACTGGAGTGCGTGGGGTAGAGGAGGTGCCTGCCACATTGCTGAGTATGGCGTTTCTTCCAGCTGAGTGCCCTGGGGTGTGGACCCGGACTGCACCTGCCCCGTTTGCAATGAAACCAGCTGCCAGTGCCAAGCATCCCATGAGAAACTGACCATCGCTCAAGGTCGCTTAGCAACATCAGTTGACAGGCCTGTCAGGGTATATGCAGATGGAATATTTGACCTCTTCCACTCAAGCCATGCAAGGGCACTTAGGCAAGCAAAAACAGCTGCTTGTTGGTAGGAGCCTGCAGTGATGACCTCATTCACAAAGTCAAAGATTTCACTATGATGAATGAAGCAGAGAGATATGAAGCTCTCGGACACTGTCCCTATGTAGATAAAGTCATCAGAGATGCTTCATGGACACTCATACCATGGTTTCTGGGAGAACACGAGGTTGACTTTGTGGCCCATGATGACATTCTATATTCTTCTGCTGGCTCTGATGACGTTTATGAGGATGTAAAGGAGGCAGGAATGTTTGTTCCAATGTGGAGAACAGAAGGCATCTCAATATCAGACAGCATCAGTAGAACTGTCTGAAACTATGATGCTTGTGGCTGAAGCAACCTCCAGAGAGGGTACACAGCCACGGAACTGAATGTCAGCTTTAAAGATGAGAAGTTTCGTTTCCAAAACCAGGTAGATAAGATGAAGGAAAAGGTCAAGAATGTAGAAGAAAGATCAAAAGAATCTGTTAACAGAGTGGAAGAAAAGAGTCATGATCTAATTAAAAAGTGGGAAGAGAAGTCGAAGGAATTCACTGGCCACTTCTGGAACTGTTTGGGCCTGAGGTGTTCCAGGAGGGGAGGAGCCAGATGCTGCAGGCCTTGTCCCCAAAGCAGAGCCCTGTGACGCCAGGTGCTGGTCCCTTTCCCGTTCCCCATCGCCCACCTTCTCATGGCTCCCAATCAAAATCTCATCCTCTCCCTCACCCAAAGCAGCTGCAGCCTCCATCGGCAGCCCGAGTGAGGTGGATGAAGACAAGAATAAAGACTGCTGGTGGACAAGAGCCACACCACCCAGGCTGGGGAGGAGGGTGGGGTCCCTGGGGATGCTCGGGTGGTGTTTGAAGGGTAAGAGTCACAGGAGCTGCAGCTCAGCAGGGAGACCCGGAGCTCTGCTAAAGGCAGGCCTTCGGACCAGCTTGCCCTCAGTCTCCACTCAGCCCAAGACTCGGGGTCTGCATGGAGGTTTCCAGCTAGACAACCTGGACAAAACTTCTTAGAGTCATCTAGAACCACTCTACTTTAAACTCGTTAAGGAAGGATGCAGAACAGCCCCCGGAGACTTGCACCAAGTGAGGTGTCCTCTCCTCGAGTCCTTACACCCACCCTTACCAAGTGCACCCCCTGTAGAAGCAGCTGTTCGCTCAACCTGCTACTTCCAGCTCCTAAGGGCCCTGCACGTGGCCTCCTGGCACCCAACCTCTGCCGACGCTGTCTCCGATAAAAACAGTTGCATTAAAGGCGATTCCAACCTCAGTTTAGCTACTGGAAAAAAAAAAGAAAAGACTTCAAGTGGTTTTCATATTGACAACTCTGGGGAACTGAAAAATCCTGAAGGGTCTTCTAAATCATCAACGGAGCATTAATACAGAATTTTAGAGCTGAAAGAGATTTGGAGCTCATGCGGTCCACCGCACACGTCTGACAGCTGCCTGCTGTCTAGTTTGCCGAGAATGACCGAGCGGCAGAGCAAGGCCTAACCCCAGTGTGCCTCAGAGTCCCACAAATGTCCTGTGCACTATCCTGATTGAATGATGTTAGGTATCGTGATCTTTGGTGTGTCCAGATTCTTAGGAAGTTCATAATTCATGTGCGGCCCATCCTATCTAGAATAGCACCCAGCATGATGTTTCAGAAATCCTTCCTACTTTCTCTGCTTTTTGGCATTCTCAAAAAAAATGATTTGAATCATCTGTCTCCCCCTTAGAAGGTTAGATTCCTAAAGACAAAGACTTTTTTCTTTTTTTCATTGTTGTATCACTTAGAATAGTGCCCAGCATAAAGTGAGAGGTCTCTAAATACTCATTGAATGAAAGGAAAAAGAATCATATGTGATAATCCTCAAACCTATCACTACAGGATCGGAACACCCCATGCTATGTCGTCTATTTGACATTCTTCCAGAACCTCAGCTATGCCAGGCATTTTACAAGACTGAGGTGAACCTCAGAGTAATAGGTTTATTTTATTCATTCAGGGCACTTTATTGAAGGTGATCCTATTACTGTGACCTCCTAATGCAATGGCATCGCTTATCAGCTTAATTCTGCAGACTGTACCTACACATTACTCCCTGAAGGAATTATTTCACCTTCAGCTTGAAGATAGGACTCTTAAGATTCAGCAAGCTGGTCCTAGGATCAGACGGGAGGGAATCTTTGCGCTAGCCTGCCAAAGCTGAGAAAGACGGAGCAGATCAAAATAAGCTCGCTTTGCCAGGCAATTGGGACATAGTCTCTCTTTCGGTTCCACCCATCACAAAGTAAAGCATTTCATAACTATGAGAAGATCCTTGAGTTAGAAGCACATATGCTATCAGGTATGTTGTCTACTGTATTTGCTTCTGAGGTAAAAAAAAAAAGTAGAAATGAATATATGGCTTTGTTTTCTAAGACTATGATTAAAAAAATCATAATTTCACAATAATTCAGGAAATCGAACAATACTTTCACAATTGAATGCTAAATGATTGTAGAGTTAACTCTTCTGCATCGACAATGCTGGTGTTTAAAAGCACAACAAGGTCTGCGGGGTCTGGTGGCACTTAGAAATCTTTATGGAGGGGATACGTGAGCTTATGCCATCTCAAAACGATTTGAAAAATCAAGGGCAATAAAGTCTTAATTGTTCATCCTTCAATGCAAGTTCAAGTAATTTTTAAAAATATTTAACTTTAGATTCCTACCCATCCTTCTGAGTTCACCTTAAATGGTCACCTCAAATGCTCTACCTCCCACCGAATGCGAACTTGCGTTTCTTGGAATTTTCATTTGATTAATATTCTGTGCACATTCATTTCCCAGACCACATCACCATGTCCTTGGGGATGAGAATCATGCTGGATTTATCTTTATTATCCTTCTTGGCTCTTACCTCAGGTACACCGCTTAGCTCAGGTACACCGTACAGAGCAATCGCACTGACCAATAATTGCTGTCAGTGAGTTGTAAAACTTTTTGTTATTGGTGGTGGTATAACGTTCCAATTCTTCTTCTCAGGTTAAAATTTTTAAATTTTATTTTATTTTCTATTGTGTCAAAATACACACAATATAAAATTTACCATCCTAACTATTTTCAAGTGCGCAGTTCAGCAGCGTGAAGCACATTCACATTGTTGCATCACTAACCTCCAGGATTCTTTTCATCTTGCAAAACTAAAGCTCTGTAGCCATTAAACACCGACTGCCCATTTCTCCCTTCCCCCAGCCCCTGGCCACAACCACTCTACCTTCTGTATTTGTGAATTTGACTACTCTAGGTACCTCATCTAAGTGGGATCCTACAGTATTTGCCTTTTTGCGACTGGCTTATTTCACTTAGCATAATGTCCTCAAGATTCATCCATATTGTAGCATGTGTCAAAATGTCCTTCCTTTTGAAGGCTGCATAATATTCCATTGCATGTATATGCCACATTAGTTTATCATGTCATACGTTAATGGACACTGGCTATTTCCGTCTTTTGGCTATTGCGAATAATGCTGCTATGAACACAGGTATGCAAATATCTCCATGAGATCTTGCTCTTAATTCTTTTGTATATATACTCAGAAGCGGAATTGCTGGATCATATTGTCCCAGGCTCACTTTAATTAACATTGGTTTATATAGCGACAAGCATGAGGGATAAGAGATGGAAAAGAAGGATTCCAAGATGACACTGGACAGAATGAAATGGGGAACAGTACCCCCTGGATAGAATATTGAGACTGTGATTCTGAGAAGCTCCTGCATTGTGTACGGTTTCTATAAATGATCAATACCCACAGCGAGTTATGTTCCATAAACTACCCTAAGACCCTCATCACTGCCCAGAGGAAATCGGGGTACAGACAGGAAGAGCCTGAGGGGAGAGGAAGGAGAGTTCAAGAATCAAGGTATTGATAAAAACTTTCTTGGAGAAATTTTCCCAAGTGAAGGAGCATCATAGGAATGAAAGATTTCGTGCTTAGAAAGCTTAATCTTTGCTTCTTGGCCCAATATCGTGGTCCTAAGGACAGCCTTTCTCTAAACGGGCTGCTCTCCCAAAGTGCAGCAGTCACCGCGAATGAGGTGTGTTCCCACCTGCGCGGTCAGGAGGGTGCTCGGCAGAGTACTGCAGGGAGTGACAGGTACCGGGGGGGGGGGGGCCTGCATTTTTCTGGAGTGAACTGACACCTCTGGGAGCTCAACCAGCAAATCATTTGCCGTCCCAGCTTTGCGGAGGTTTTATCACTATTCCCATGTCCCTCTGTTTCAGGGGAATCTCCCAGGTTGGGTTCACATCCAGCAACCCAAGAGGCTAAGGCTCTGGGTATTTCTCCTCCAATCCTTTTTAAAATGTGATAATTTGTTCCTGGGGGAAAATCTGAATATAAGCATTATCCAGCAACCGCATCTACCCTAGGAACGCTGAGGTGCCCCGGGGCTGGGGGAAAAGCTTGGCTTTGGCAGTGAGTAGGTCCTGGGTGACCTATGGGCTGATATGGCCAGGCTAGAGTCGCACTGCCAATGCGTAAAGAAGCAAGTGGACTAACAGATACAGGAATACTGACCATATTTTTGGAATAGAGTTTGACAAAAAGATTATCTGCAAAAAAAACAATGTTCTGGAAACCAGGGCTGTATGATGGCTTTCGATACAGGGAGACTATTGATAAATGCAGGGGCTTCCTATAGGCACACTCTGGCTACCAGAATCTAATATAGGATCCAAAGAATAAGGAATTTCCGTGCGTGGCGATCTCAGTGTGAGGAGGGAAAAATGAAACGGCATATTCTGGCAGTACATTTTTAATAAAAGCTAGTGTTTTGCAAGTATAATAGGTTATTTCTATTCCTGTAAGAATCCATTTGTTTTAAAATAATGTCATTATTTGGGAATAGCCTGAGTTTCTTAATACTTCAATTTCATTTTAATAAATGAGACCCCAGAAAAACGCATTCTTCAAGCAGAATTTTTTTTTTCAATGTTCTTCTCTGTAGAAGGTGGTAAGCAACACGATGTTAAATAACGAGTTTTTCTACGCGTTCTCCATTGCTTAGGCCACTTTAGACAATTACTCCTTCTTAATCTTTCCTTTGTTATTAATAAAAGGGAAGTACTTTCTACACTGTGAGCTATCTCTGACCTCTAAAGTTAGCCTCGCTTCTTCCTTCTGTATGCAAATGAGACCTAGAGCCCTTGGTGACACAAATTTTGGTCAGATTAATTCCTCATCATTTTCCCCCTATAGGTTGAAAGAGAAAAATCATATTGCCTTTACGAGTTCTGATCAACTGTTCAAAAATACAACGGCAGCAAGGGAGAAGGACAAGGAGACCATGAAACAGGGGAGACAGAGAGAGTCAGGGTAAAGCAGCAGGAGGCACTGAGATGGTTCCATAAGAGAAGAAGGGGAGAAAAACGGAAAAAAATAAAAAAAGAAAAAAAATCTTGAGCAAGAAAGAAGAGCACAAAAATGAGAGGTTATATTTTCAGATATGTACTGAAGTTTCAAAAAGTCTGTTTGGAAGCGTCGAGAAGTATCAGGCAGTCATTATTGAACACTGACACATCACTTATATTTGATCAGTTGCAGAGCTGTGATATGACGAATGCAGGACTGTATTAATTTCTAGCATTGCGGTTGTCTCAAATTACGCCCCGAATTTAAAATGTAATCTAGTGAGGCCTGAATCCAGAAGTAAAAACGTCATCTAAATGTGCCTAAGTTGTTTACCCGGCTTTCCCCTGACATTTGCACTAGAATCGAAGTCACTCTTCTGCTCCCCACTGAGGGAGTTTTGTATTTATTTTACTTTACTTTTCGCTTTACTTTACTTTATTATTTTATTTTATTTTTATTTTAGGCAAGACAACCCTTGGATGACTTTACAGATTGCAAGGACCTTGTCAGTTTACAATCCCTTATTTCTTAATTTTTCTATGCCTACGGCACCTGGTCTTCTTAGGTGGTCTCCCATCCAAGTACTAACCAGGCCCAATCCTGCTTAGCTTCCAAGATCAGATGGGATCAGGCTTGTTCAAAGTAGCTCGGCTGTAGATTGTTTTGTTACTTATGTATTTCTGTGCTTAAAACAATGCATATAGTGGATGCCCAATAAACACTTGCTGCACAAACAGTCATTTGGTCAATGTTTATGAGGTGATTGCCATATGCCAGCCTTTGGGCTTGGCATAAAAGAAATAAAGATCCACTTAAGACATGATCCCTCCTCTACGATGTGGTAGGAGGGAGAGGCATGTGCAAGGCCATGCGAATACAAGAAGCAGCAGCACATAAATACGTTCCGAGTAGAGAGATACCGGAGCCGCACTACCCTGGGGTCGACACTGTTCTAGTCTCTGCCTGTGATGCCTGGGACAAGTTACTTAACCTCTCTGTGCCTCTGTTTTCTCTTCGTAAAGTGGAGCTGTAGCCCTCGTGGGGATGTTGCAAAGAACTGCATGGAGCACTATGGCGGAAGCGTATAGCACCTGGTGTGAAATGAGGGCCAAGAAGTGTAGCAGGAAAACAATAATAATGATAAAGAGATTGGAAGGGATTTGGGGAGGAGATGGATATGACTATGGCCTTGATGGCGGGGATGGTTTCATGAGCGCAGCTGCATTCCCAAACTCATCGACTCCTAGGCATTAACCACGTGCAGCTTTTACATGTCAATCACAGCTCAATAAAGTGGATGTAAAAGAAAAAAGAAGCTCAATAGAGAGGTAAGGCTTCTAGAGAGCGGTCAGAACAAAGGGTGAGGCATAAAAAAGCGTGGATTCTGGGTAAGAAGTGGTGACTGTCAGGAATGACTCTAAGAGAATGAGTGACCTTTGATGTCAGGTACCCACTGGCCAGGCTGTCGGGGGAACAGGACAGCACAGCTGAGAATAGTGTGCACAAAGGTCTGGAGGTAAGAAGTCCCCTCAGAAGATGACAAGGGCTAAACTAAAGCAATGGCAATGGGGATGCGATGGGGGATGGAGACCAGAGAGGCTAAGGACCCTCAGGCGTCCATGTGGGCGGGAGGGAAAGTGAGAGAAAGGCTTTAGGATGGAGATGGGCGACAGAGACAGAAAAGCAGGCTCGGGGCATTTTTACTGCACTTCAGTGAATTGTTTTCTTCCTTATGTCTTCCATCAATGGTCATGGTTTTTTTTATTTTTATAAATAATTATTTATTTTGGGATTTAGTCATCTAATCTGTAAAATAAGATTTTAGGTTTTTATGTCTTTTTAAAAAAATATGTACATGTTCATTATAGAAGAATTTAAAAATACCATTGGGAACTAAGAGAAAAATTCACCTAGCACCCCATTTACCACAATAACCATCCCATTCGGATATTGATCTTTCTTGTCGTTTATGTATTATACATTAAAATTTTTTTTAATTGTAAAATGGGATCACATGGTGTCCACTCTTTTATAGCCTGATTTTTAAAAACTAAATGTGAACATGACTACATATCATTTAATATTCCTCTACGCAATCAATTTTAATGACATTTGAGTGTTTCATTATATGGATGTATCATAATTTATTTTTTATCTACTCCATTACGTGAATGTGTAAGTCGTTTCTGTTTTTTTCTTTTACTGAACGTTTCTGTTGATACATCTTTGCACACATTCTTGATTTTAGTGTTTGCTTTAGTATATCTCATCTGCACAATAATGCCAAAACAAGAGAAGGGAAGTAGTTGATGGTACTTGTCACCGCATTTACCCCAACCTGTTACTCTCTATGAGGGGCCAATAGAATTACAGAAAGCTGGGCTTCCTAGGTGTGGTCAAAGGACTTTGTGGGAAAAGAAACAAGGAGCATTATTGATAAGATGTAGCTGGGTGCATCCCACTCTTCTTGTCCCCCAAATGAAGGTTTAAGGCTGAGCCCTTGAAAATGTCATCACAATAAAATTATATTCTTAAGACTAAGGGGGCTGGGACATTACCCATCACGCCTGAAACACAGAGGACTAATTATTATACACGCATCACACCTCTGGAGGGAAGAGCTCATTAATGTGTTATAGGACAGAAATCTGGCAACTCTGCCGAATGCAAATCTCCCAGAGCAATTCCACCTGAGCTCACCTGATTACCTTCCCATGTCATTCTTCCAGGATGCTAACAAAGCTACTGGGACAGGAGGGAGTTAGTAGGAATTCTGACATGTCAATTATCCTTCATCGAGTGGGCTGCCACAACATTTAAATAATAAACAAAACACTTGAAAAATCACCCTGGACACATGATTCCCTGGACATTCACTCTTAAAAGGTGAACCTGTCACAGGTCAAGGACACAGCAGTTCATGCGGCATCTGGTCTACCGCTTTGTTCTTTCTTTGAGCACCTAGGATTTCCTTTTCCTGCTAAGTCCCTGAGTTTATACCCACTTTCTTAGCAATCGGGACTTTCATTAGTGATTCATCATCATAAGGGGATTTTTGTCTTCTCGTCACTATACTTCCTTTTACATTTTTTTGTCTGTGGGTCTTCTTTATTGTTTATTAAACAAGGTATTTAATCAGAACGCTTGCCTTTCCTTTGCATGATGCCAGTCCTTCCATTTTCAGAAGATATTAATAATTAACTTCCCAGGAAAAGTTTACCTCGACTACAATTTCTAAGCTTGAAACACCCTCCCAGAAAACTGATAAAACAATGTGATGCTTTCAAACATACTTCTTAAGACACAACTAGTTTAGGAACTAAAGATTTATTGGCTCGCACTGTGCATCACTGATAAAAACCAATCAATATTTACATACTAGCTTCCACACCAAATCCTAAAGGAGGCCTCACAATGGGACCGAAAACAATCACGGTACTGGCGACATTCTGAGACACCTGCGTGACACCGATTCTGCAGTTTGCCTACCTGGATGTACGCGCTTTCGACACGGAGCACAGAAATCGGATACACGAGTAAGATTCAAGTATGTGTCCAAATTGATTTGGGGAGGTGGGAAGTAGAGGAAGAAGGAAAGAAAAAAAAGAGAGAAGAAGAATGAGGAGAGGAATAGGAAGAGAAGAAGGAGGAGGAGGGAAGGAAGAGGCAGAGGGGGAGGAGGAGGAAAGAGGAAGTGGAGGGTCATTAACAGAGATTCGCATCATGTGGATGGGCTTTTTTATTCATAAGAATAAAATCTGGGTGTGAGGGTTACTTTCCGGGCAGCCGATGCGGCTTTCTATACCAGTGAACTTTATCAGACTTCGCACTCTCTGTGCACTGCAAACCAAATAGCTAACTACAATCGCTTTGATTACTTGGCCTCTAAAAATATCCAGCGATTGACTCGACTTTCCATTTTATCACGCCTCTAAGATTTAACAAATGCAAATTTCTCTTACCAATCACAAGCTTTGTAGTAAAACCAGGGTGTCAAAGTGAAAAAACAAAATTTATCTTTGTCAGAGAAGAAACTATCCAGGTTGACATGCTGAGTCCTGAATAATTATTTCAGGATTTTCAGCATGTGGAAAATGAACAGCAGATGAAAGGATGTTCTTCCCATACCATTCTGGTCCCTGATAGGATTGCCTTGCACAGCAAGAGCTTAGGAATATCCACCTGTAGGATACGGACATTTTATATCTCTTCGAAACCTTAATCTACGTGACTATTATTTTGCGTGAGCTAAATTTATAGGCTACAAGGAACTTTACTTTTGTCTCCCATTGTCCAAACTTTAGCTTTATTCTGGTTAGGTTAACTCTTCCTCTGCTTTGAAAGACATTTAGGGCAAATCCCATGTCTTTCGGATTGCTTTTAGAGAAAAGAAGTGTGTCAGCAACTCAACTCACAAAACAAAGTCTGTCAGCAACTCGACTCGCGAAACACAAACGTTTCAACGTCGCAGCTTCCCCGGCTCTCTGCTTTCAGCTGGTTGCCTGAGGTGGAAGAACTCTCTTCCTTTCCCTTTTTTTTATCCATCCACCTCCATCTTGCTAAACGTAATTCCAAGTTCCTCTAGATTAGGGTGGAGAGGAGAGCGGGGAAGGAAAGGTCTTACTCCATGGGTGCTGCTAAGAAATGGCCTGGGTGCTCACAAGGTGACTTCTTAAAGTACAGCTGACCCTTGAGAAACATGGGGGTTGTTAGGGCCACCGACCCACCAGCCCCATCGAAAGTCTGAGTATCACTTTCGACTCTCCCCAAACGTAACTACTCATAGCCTATTCTTGACTGGAAGGCTTCCCGAGAACGGAAATAGTCAGTCAACACATGCGTCATATGTTATGTGTATGACATACTGTCTTCTTACAATAAAGTGAAGGAAAAGAAAATTCTATTAAGAAAATCATAAGGAAAAGAAAATGCATGTATAGTATTTCTTGAAAGAAGTCTACCTATAGGTGTCTTCTGCCCTGACAAATTTCCAATACCCAATGGGCCCCCAAGGTGACAAGCCGAGCGAGGAGGACACGCTCCATGTAGCTCCTGGAGAGGGTGGTGAGGTTTCGAGCCTCGCGCACGGCTCCCTCCAAAATGCTATTCCTTCACCTCGTCACGGCTGCAGTGTGTAACAAACCAGTTTGTGCGCATGTCTTTTGCGCTCCTGCGTGGTCGTCTTTCCCAAATTCTGAAATGGTTACATTTACCGTCTTGGTAAAAAGCAAATTAATCAAAACAGTTATTCTCCAACTTGATCGCATTTCATAATGTTTCACTCTGTTCGGTTTTAAGGTATCATCTCTCTATAATTACAGCTGATCTAAGCCTCTTTAAATATGCTTTTTTTTTTTGCTCCCTCAGCCTTTTCTGGTTTCTTAGCTCTCAGTTGTGCCTCGCATCATACAAATCTCCTGGGGACACCAAAGGATAAGGTCTTAGTCATCCGTGCGATTGGGTTTGGTTCACTAACTTCTGTCCTCTACTCTGTCCCTAAGCTTTTGTCACACCATGGAGCTGGGACGTTACAGTTAGGAGAATCTTTTTAAACACTCACCCCAGTGGCTTTTTTTGTGTGTCTGTTTTGTATTTTGTCCCTGTGCCCAGTGACCCTCGCTCATCCAATCTGCTCAGACTTCTGCTTCCATCGCTTTAGAGAGAAGGGAAGGCACAGCGCGGTGGTAGGAAACAAGGACATCGATTCTTTCCTGTTTCGAAATCTCGGGTCCTGGCATGGGCCAAAGATTCGCAGGGATGGGTATCAAGTCTGCAAAGGCTCCGATGAAGTCCCGCAGGCAGGGGGCGGCTAGCAGGCAACCCAGATAGCAACCCAGCCCTGTGGCGTGCACACACTTGCAAGGCCAGAGCCAGCATTCTGTCAGAACGCTCTCAGGCAAACTCCCTTGGAGGCACCTTTTGTCCCTCTGCAATGTCCAACAGCTCTCAGTTGTTTTACTCCAGAGCACTCGGCAAAACTCAAGTCATCTACCAACATCATTAGGAATCCTTCTAAATAGAGCATTTTAGAATCTGCTTAATGAAAGTTATCGGATACGACTAGATTTTTTTTAAAAAGGTGACAGGAACAGACCCTTCCCCTTTTGGGGGAATCCCAGCTGCGGGTTTCTCAGTCTCAGCATGCGTTTCTTCAACATGGACTATTTCTAGCATGTGGTACTCTGGGACAGCTCAGCCAAGATCATGACAACTTTCCCTCCTCTAAGACCCCATGCCCAAAGTCTGAGACATCAGTGAGGCCTCCCACACGGCCCTGCTGGCTTCTGGCCCTTTTCTAATTTGCCTGATCCTCTCTGCTGGCAAAGGCAGTAAGGCCTCTGAAGGCAGATCTGCATTAATCAGCAGTAATCCGCTTCTCTGGCGCTCGCTTCCGGCCTTACTACAAATATCGCAAGAAGAGGTGGGTAAGGAGGCTCAACAGTCAAGTGTCACTGGGATTCATCTCTGCAACCAGGTGAAAACATTGGTAGAAAAGCCTCACTAACCCTCCATAACCATGAATAGAGTGCCTTGTGTTTTTATGTACATGTCTTGACTCCTGAGAGTTCTGCTTGTGTAGACAGAACTGGCCTGGTACAGACGCAAATTATTCTTAGACCCCCAGACTAGCATTTCAGAAAAGCCGATGTTGAAACACAGCTCTGTGTTGTAGGACAATCTTATGGGAGTTGATTGACCTATTTCTTCCTCCTTCCAAACGAGACTAGGATGACCGCATCGGCCTCTGTCTGCAGACACGTCGCAGGGCACCCGGACAAGCATGGGGCGCCCCGGACTAAGTAGGAGGTTTTGGTACGGTGCACAGTGGTTCCCCTTCAGAATGTCCAAGCAGACACGAAACAGGAAGGAAAGAAAAACAACTGGCAGGAGGGGAATTTAGAAGAATGGCTTCTACCTAAGGAAAAGGAGTTTGTGCCCATTTTATCGTGATTCTAATGATGTTGAGCATCTTCACTGACCAAGGCATTTCCATGTGTTGAAAACATCAGAAAAGTAAAATACAGTCCCTGCCCGCAGTGTGTGCATGCCGGAGCGTGTGTCTGTGTGTTGTACCCGTGTGTGTGTGTGTGTGTGTCTGTCTGTCTGTCTGTGTTCACAGCTAAATGGAGGTACACTGCAGCTTGCTAGTCTAAGGAGTGCAGTCCCTTGGCGGGGGGGGGGAGTCCACGCGGACAGGCAAGATCTGGAAAGACTTCACAGACGAGTCTGCGTCTGTGCCAGGCCTAGACAGGAATCAGCTAGCGGAAACAGAAGAGAAGGGATTTTTGGAGGAAGGAAAAAAAGAACGCTTGGGAAAAGACGGGGAGACAGGATAACACGAGGCACGTGCCGCGTACACCGATGGACTGACGTGCAGGGGGAACGTGAACTGGTCACCTGCGAGGTTTCTACCTGAGTAGGAGGCGCCAAAGACAGGCAGGAGGCGTTTGCTATGTTCCAGCAGAGTCTCTCAGCCTGCACTGGCAATGCCTCTGAATCAGAATGAGCCGCATGAAGGCAAACGCTCTGCTCCTCCTCTCCGATTCCGCCCTTGTCATTCAGTTTGGCACAGGAACAGCCCTGCCTGGTGCTTACGAGACAGCCTCTAAGGATTATACTTGAAATGTAGAGATCCGAGGAAGTGTTTCTGTGTGTACAGAAGGGCTGGCACAATAAGAAAGGCATTCCACCTACCCAAACACCCTTATGTTCCCCAAGTCAGACAACTATAAGAAAACTAGGAATCTTTTAAACTCTTAGAAGGTGTGAAACTCAAGTGCTTCTACTGAAAAATTTCTCTAAGCACATGAGTAATGATATTGAGAACATTCGTCATTCATCAACAAGTATTTGTCGAGTACCTATCACGCCCCAGACACTGTTCTAGGCATCGGAGATAATATGGTAGAGAACACGGCAGATAACCCCTCGACTGCCATGGAGCTTACAGTCCAGGGGCTGGACACGGACAGTGAGCGAAACAAATAAGTGACAGAGTAAGACGGGGAAAAGGGGCAGGGGACAGACAAAGGTAGCCCTGGCGACATTGGAGCCAGTGTGTGAAGGAAAGAGGGGCGGGGGTCCGTGCGGATATTTGGGTGAAGAGCATTCGTGGCAGAAGGGACAGCAAAAGGCAAAGGCCCCGAAATGTACCTGACGCGGGAGAGGACCCACACGGAGGTCAGCGCGCAGGAGGGCGGTGAGCAGAATGCGGACCGTGGGAGCAAGGGGAAGGGAATGTCTCACGGCAGAGGACGTGAGCGATCAATATCAGCGAATGCGACCCAGAGGGCAAATCAGCAGAGGACTGAGAGTGGACTCTCGGAACGAGTGCCGCGGAGGCTGGTGGCGACTCTGACTAGAAGACGTTACGCAGGGGGAGGAGGGCAAAATCCTAACTACAGCCAGTCCAGGGAGGAGTGGGAGGAAAAGAATGAATGACAAAGCGTTTGGGGAGCAGAGAAACGGACTGATCGTTGGAGGAAGAAATGCCGTCAAGAAAGGCCGTTTACATGTAGGGAACTCAAACAGCTCGGTAGCAGAAAAGCAAATAATATGATTTTAAAATGAGCAAAAGACCTGAATAGACAGACGTTTTTTTTTTTTTCCAAAGAAGACATGCAAATGGCTAACAGTTACATGATAAAGCTCCACATAACTAATCATCAGGGAAATGCAAATCAAATCCACAGTGAGATAGCACCTCACACCTGTGAGGAGGGCTACCATCAAAAAGACGAGAGAGCAAGTGTTGGGGACGATGTGGAGAAAAGGTGGCCTTTGCGCACTGCTGGTGGGAGTGTAAATTGGTATAGCTGGTGTGGAAAACAGGAGGGAGGGTCCTCAAAAAATTAAAAATAGAATTACTGTATGATCCAGCAATCCCACTTCTGGGTATATATCCAAAGGAAACGACATCACTATCTTGAAGAGATGTCTGCCCCCAAGTTCACTGCAGCATTATTCAAAATAGCCAAGACATGGAAACAACTAAAATGTCCCTCGATGGATGAATGGATAAAGAAAATGTACTGTATATATACATAACGGAATATCATTCAGCTATAAAAAGGAAACTCTGCCATTCTCAACAACATGGATGAACCCTGAAGGCATTATGCTAAGTGAAATAAGTCAAACAGGTGAATAACAATACCACACGATCTCATTTATATGGGGAAGCTAAAAAAATAAAAACACGTATAGCATGGTGACCGTAGTTACAATGCTGTATTGTAGACCTGAAATTTGCTGAGAGTAGATCCTAAATGTCTTCACCACACACCAGAAATGGTAACTATGTGAGGTGATGGATGTGTTAACTAATCTTATTGTGGTAATCATTTTACAACACATACGTGTATCCAATCATCATGTTGTTTACCTCAAACTTACACAATGTTATTTATCAATTATACCTCAGTAAAGCTGGTTGGGGGTAGGAGAGGGAGAAGGAAGGAAGGAAGGGAGGGAGGGAGAAAGATTTTGTTCGATGGATCATTTTTGTTTTTGTCTTCTTTTTTAAATGAGACATAATACCTCGTTAGGCTGTTAGAAATGGCCCCAGAAGAGGGGGTTTGACTGAGCGAGAGGGGAATAGGAGGGAGAGGAGAGAATCTAGCGAGCAAGTGAATGGTGCTGGCTTAGGCCGCAACAGGGACAGTTCACGGTCTGGGAAGACGAGGAGGGGAGGCCTCCGGTCCCCGGGGACGGGATGCAGACAAGCACCAGGAGCTCGCGAAGTCCTCCCCGAGGCCCTCCCTGACAGCTCTGCTGTCTTCTCGACGGAATGGCCCGGGGGTACGTGGTAGCAGGGGACGACGTGGAGACCGAGGTGTTGCCTCTGAGCGAGGAGGGGAGGTGACAGGATCTGACCCCCATGTTAGACGCTCCCCTGGCTTCCGGGCTCAGAACACAGAGACCCGCAGCCGGAAGCGGAACAGCCAGTTAGGAAGTGATCGCGTAATCCAGGACGGAGATGACATGTCTGTGACTTTCTGGGGACGACCAGAGCGGTAGCAATGGAAGTGGAAAAAACGATTAGGCCGTGAAAATATTTTGAATGCAGGTAAGTATGGAAGAGTCCGTGAAGCACAGGGTATTTTATTATTTTTCCCCAAAACGAATACAACGAAACCAAGAGATGTTTTTACAGCATTTAAACCCCAAACCAATAACATTTCGGCTGCTTTTACTGACAACAATCCAGTTTGTAACTGGCAAAGACTATTCCAGAACTGTGGCAATATCAATAAGTGATGCCAAAGAATGCATAAAAATCCGCTGGCACTGGAAAGCATTAGAGAAATTGAAGCTATAGTTAAAAGCAAGGCGCCTGTGTCTGTTCCAATAAGCCGATTGTCAGGAACGAATCAATAAATCACGAAATGTGTGTGGGAAAAAAATATTCCAAGCTTTTCCGAGATCAAAGACTGGATAGTAAAATATTAACTTGATGTCCTTTTAACTTTCTTTTCTCAATATTTATTAGCGTTTGACCTCCCTTGAAATGAGAATTCCATTACGAGCGCTTTTGATAAATGGACTGAAAGGGTTGTCGAAGCGCTCCATCGTCACTAAGCATTTCCTATTCTCCGGCGAAACACCATTAGTCTGAATGTTACAGTAACTCTCCTCGGTGTATCAAAACCATGTATCTCTGCTCAACACAGGGAGGAACTCGCAGGAAAGCTTTCTCTCCCTCCTTGCACACCCGTCACAATCGTCACAGACATCCCTACAGAGAAAGTAGGGACAAACATAGCAAGGTTAAAGTGTCGTTATAAAAAACGTCCACTCCTGGCCACGGAGGAGGTCTATTTTAAACATATTTAACCTAATATGAGAGCTTGGGATAACCAAAATGTATGAAGGGCCCAGTTCCTTCCCTTCAATTTTATAACAGGCGACAATATACACAAAACTTCTCAGAGAGCAGAGGCCAGAATTTTTGTCCCTCTTTTGTTTTCTTAGGTCCGATGTGAGAAGCATTAGGTGCTAATTTTTGTCACCCAGGTGTTCCATGCCGTCTCAAAGGGCATATGTATATGGACAGATTCCTGTAAGAATCGTGGCAATTTTTGTTCCAATAATTAAATGTCTAGAATTTAATACTAAAGAAATAATTAGAGATGCATAGGTTTAGCTACAAGAATGTTCATCGCAAGATGGTTTTTTAGGAAAAAAAAAAAACCTGAAATCAACCTAAATGTTTAACAGTAGGTGACTAGTTAAAAAATGTAAGTTCCATCCATGCAACTGAACTATGCATAGTCATTAAAAATGATGTCAACTACTTAAAGGTATGGAAATTCGTTCACAATGAATTTTAAAATAAACTAGTATGAATGTTCTGACCATATTTTGTAAAAAAAATATATATATATATATAATTTACATGTATATATGTACATAGAAGGAAATTAGAAATATAAACATCAAAAGATTTATATTTCTAATATAGGATTTTCAGAAATATCCTCTTTGCTCATCTGTGCTTTGTTTTGATTTTCCCACAGGTATCATTTTATTACTCGTGTACTTGGAAAAGTGTAGTAGTAAGTGACTGAACATGTTCACGGTGGCACTCAAGTGTCACAAGAAGTCTGTTCGGCCAAATGCACCGCCGTGACTCCTGACCTTGCTTGCTTTCTAGATGTGTGGTTATGTTAGCGTTTAAGCCCTAACGAGGCCCAGAGATGGCCTTCTTCCACAGATCTGTGACAATCTGCTCAGCAATCAGGCCGACTGCTGTCCTCAGGCATCAAGTGGAAGGCCAGGAGAACGGCAGCAGAGATCCAGATACCCACGGAACTGCAAATATCAAGGCTTCACCTGTAAACTTCAAGTGGGATGTGTCCTAATGTCAGTTGTCTTTGCGTGAAAGCAACAGGGACTGTCTAGTCACAAAATGCAGCCAGAACACCTATAGGGGACACAAAGAAGGTGGAGGCGCAAAGGGGCACAGCCCCAGAAAGGTAATAAGAACCCAGCACGTATTTGGTCAACTAAGCCTTGTGCTATAAAACAGCACAGCGCAGTGAGGCAAATTCCAGGTAATTTCAAGAACAAGACTCAATATCTGGGCCCGAGCAATTACCAAAGATTCCTTTAAATCAAAAATAAAGTCTCCAAAGAACTAAATTCTTATACCTTGAACTTCAAACAAACTACTATAAAAGCAACACTGAAAACATCTAACAGAAAGTAGATTAGGCGCATGTTTCATCTGTAGGACCTCGCTTACCACAAACTCGATTACTTGTTTCAAAATAAGATACGGGCTTGTTTGGATTTAGTGATAGGCTTGTCCTGATAAAGGAGAATGACAGATCTCTTTCTTCATCTCACTCAAAACCAAACCTCCAGGTAAATGCGTAAACAAGGAGCTACTCTTTGCAATGCAAAATAGGACCATATCTATAGGCAAAGCTAACTCTACTATCGACTTTTATCTTTTGTGCCATCTATTTGAATATATAAAGCACTAGAGCAAATTTATCTCTGGAAATAGTTTTTCCTTCGGGATAAAGTTTATTCCAAATAAGTATTTTCTCTCTGCCATCACCCTCTGTTCAGCTCTGGATTTGCTCGTATTTGCGTTTGGCCTATTTTTCAGTCCCGAGCAGAGGGCAAAAGCATGTGTGTGCCTTGCTCTCCCATTAGCGCACTCATGCCTACTTTCAGTCCTGCTGGCCTTTGTGAGGCTGCCAGCATCCCCCTCTCAGAGACATCTGCTGCCTTGCTAAACCAAGAAGCTCCCTAAGCATGTGATCGGGCCGTGCAGAATCGGAGAGTACCACCTCCAACAAGAGGCGTCTGTCCACCTCTCCTCTCCCCTGTCATTTCCTCCTCTAGCCTCAGCCTCAACAAGTGGCCGAGCCTCACACAAGCTGTCAGGGACAGATGCTATGTGAAAAGAGGAAATTGGACTCAAAGATGCTACAGCTTTTTTAATTAAGTCCAACCTAAAAGCCAAATAGTGAGGCATGAAACGAATACTTACTTGCAAATAAGCACCATGGTTTTAAAAAACAAATGTGCTGGTTCGGGTTAGCAGGCAACTAACTTATCAGCTTCCTCAAATGTCGCATTGTTCCTCATTCAATGCCTGATATTTTTGCTTCTGTAGTGGAAAATGCGTTTTTGCACTGGTACCTCAGGTATCCTGAGGTTTCTTCAGTTATTTCTTTTCTCTGCTGTCCCTAGGCCAGTTGGGCTGGCAGGATGGAGTGTGTCCACACACGGCCAAATGCTCATTCTCATCTATTCCTCACTTGTGCCCTCCCTCCCCCGCTCCGTAAGCATCTGCCTAGTGCCCACTACACACCACGCCTAGCTTTACATTCCAAGAAAAAGGGAGAATGACCGCATTCTGGCTTCCCTCTTCCCAGCTCCCTGAGCTAATTCTAGTCATTCGCCTTGCCTCCAATTCTTTGTCTCCATTTTCTCTAGTTTACAATTTGTTTTCTACTCTGGTTCCTTATTGTTCCTCTCCCCATGCTGCCTGCTAATTAAAGCTGACTAGAGGCCCAGGACCTCTGCTGCAATCCTCAGCTTACATGGCCAAGATCCTTGTTGATTATTAAGGACAGTGAGGACTTGGGGAGAAGACCACGTGGATTTTTTTAGAGAGAAGAAAATAGGAATAAAACACAACTCCTCGGATACAGAAAGAAAACAGAGAGGTGAGACCTCAAAATATACATTACAAATTCTAAAGAAATCACAAAATACAGATGGATTTCATTAAGATTTATTATTTTTTTAATCTCCTTTCCATCGTTTCAACCACAGAGAAAATTAAGTATATTATTTAAGGTGCTTAGGAAAGTTTCCATACGTTTTGAAATCCTTAAGGAGGAAATCTCAGGTATCATCTTGCCTGTTCTACAGACGAGGTTCTATGAGGAATGACCTGTCCAAGACCACCCAGCGAGGTAGTTGCTGAGGCCAAGGTAGAGCCCCAGGCTTTATGATTTGCTC
The DNA here is from genome assembly GCF_014176215.1 of Rousettus aegyptiacus. Classification (NCBI taxonomy): domain Eukaryota; kingdom Metazoa; phylum Chordata; class Mammalia; order Chiroptera; family Pteropodidae; genus Rousettus; species Rousettus aegyptiacus. The sequence continues at coordinate 36,775,783 of NW_023416288.1, read as the reverse complement.
CCCCCTCCCCACTCCCACCCATAGCCCTCGCCAAATAACCTCTTCCCACCGAATGCCTTCTATCCTATCACCATTTTAAATACTTCACGAACTGGAGATAAAGGAGGTAAAGCATATGCTTGCTATGAAAATCTAATTACGATGTTCTAAGTTTGCTTATCATGACATGCAGTATTTTTTTTTAAAAAAAAAATTTGAAAAGTAAATTTCAAACAATGAACCAGGAAGATGGGAAGGAGAAGAAATTAGCCTATTCCACGATCATGCTCACCACTGGATAACAATCGGGAAAGGCATATCTAACTTGGGGTTATTTTTATCTTAATCTCACTAAGGAAGACAAAACTTAAAACTGAATAAGAATTTCATGTCACTGAATTTACTCATTATGACTCTTTGGACTAAAGGATGAAAAACTCAACCCAAATTTGCTAATGAACTGAACAATCAAGAGAGGAGTCTCATTTCAGGCATGGCTGGACGCAGAGCTCAAACGACGACCACCGCTTGCATGGTCCATACTGAATGCTGAGCACTGTTCTCAGCATTTCACGTGACTCGCCTTATGACCTTCTGAGTAAATATTGTAATGATTCCCGCTTTACACTAAGGAAACACTGACTCCGAGACTAACTTGTCCTGAGTGACCTTGTTAGTAAATGGCAGAGCAATTCAAACTCAATCTGGCTTCACCGTCTCAAAGTTAGTCACTGCCTCCTCGTACCACCAGAAACCAGTTTTGCTCTATCTCATCTCCCCTCCACTATGGTTTCATTCTCTTTGAGATTCTCCTCTCCTGGAAGCAGATCGTTGGAACAGTTTGAGCCTGAAAAGGTGACAGTTCCAAGTCCAGCATAAAAGATCAAAGGCTTCTTTTCCAGAAGTTCCAGCAGGAGTCTATCTGGATAGCAAAGCTCAAAACAAACATGGGAGAATGCTAATGTTCTGACTGGCCAAACGAACCTGGGTCACACCCCCCCCCCCCCAGGGAGCAGAATGTGGAGTCCCCTCCACCAGAAACACATGGACAGAAAATAGAGGAGGTGAGCAGACCTCCTCATGCAGAGAAACTGAAATATTTAACGGAGATGTGGATGAATAGTGGGTGAACACTATACTGTAAAATTTCACCACGATAATTAAAGTACTTATTTTCCCATAAGCCAAGTCTTCAGGAATTATGGGTACCTTTGGCAACTCTCATTTTTATAAAGAAGAAAGGTCTATGAAAAAAGAAAAAAGAACGAAGATAGGACAATCGTGATGTATTTATAATCATGACTACTACCACGACACACTCACATCAGTTTTATGATTCCTAACTGTGTAATCAGAGAAGCTTCACTTAATGGTGGATATTGGAGCTCGTCCATTCTCAGATCCCACAAGGAGCAGAGGCCATCCTCAGTACTGCCAAGGACGATGCCCCCTACTTTACAAGTCCGATCTGATTTCTCACCTTGCCCTGTTCCCATCTAAGGCATGACTGGCAGATAAAGGGTAAAAGGGCAAATGAACGAAAAAAACGATGCTGCAGAAGACACTGGTATTTACCTCCACCCGGTGGAAACCACAGAGCACCCCCAGCCTTGGCCCTCCACCTCCCTCACCGCCCCATCCCCGCATGCGGACCTTGCCTTTAACGACACTCACCTCAACCTGTCATGGTTTTCACAGCAGAGCCCCTGGCCCACTTCTTATTAAAAACCCGCTTAGGGTAGGCTCCGCTTCTGAAATAAGGGTGAGCCCAACCTCGGTCTCTTAGGTACCCCAAGATTATCCTCCAAATAGTCTCTATACTTTCCCTTGGGAGGCTGAGTGGAAGTAAACAAGATGACAGCGAACGGAGTTGTGGGAGGAAATGTTTATCTGAGGAGGAACCAAACTACGGATCAATAAGTATGATGTACAACGTGGAAAAGATGCTACGAGTGTTCCTAAGCATCTGCTAGGAGCTACCGTGACTTCCTGGCTGGGAGGTCAGGGAGCTTGACTCAACACCTTGTACCTGGACTCCAGGAAATATTTCATTAGGTTGCTGAGTACACTTTTATGAGTCGGATGACAGCCAGGAGATGATACAATAAGTTGGATTTGCGATTGCTTGAAGAACCCAAACACTGGAAGTTGGCCATCACTGTGTTGCCAGAGGGCCCTGACTTCAGCCTTGTCCAGTTCCAAAATTCTGTCAATAACCCCAATGAGGATATCTACGGCACACTAATCAAACTGAGAGTTGAGGTGATGCTCAGAAGAAGAACAATATTGTTAGATGACACAGTCAAGATCAAGCAAGATATACCAGATCCCTGATGAGACAGAACGGTGATGAATGTTAAGCCTGTGGTCAGGTAAAAAGAAACACACCCAAGTCCACGATCGTGGAGACACGTTTAGCAGCCACATGTGTGAGAGGGTTGTTGTGCTTGGCTCTACTTGTGCTATGACTCAGCACTGTACTGTGGTCGCCCCAAAGCTAATGTGGTCTAATGCTGCACTGGGGGGAACAGAACATTTAGCATGTGGTTTGTGTCCGACATGCTGTGTTCTATGTGAAGCAGGCCACACCAAGAGTCCCATGCCTAGTTCCTGACCTTACTCTGAGAGAAACAGACAGCCCGAGGTTCAGCAGAAAAGGAGTGACCATTATGGTGAAAGAACTGGAAATTCCCTCAAAGGCGTGGAGATGGTTTGCCTGGAAAATGGAAAGCTTATGCGAATAAGACACGAGACTGTCTTCGATGATATTATACGCTGCCCCGCGGAAGAAGGGTTCCCTTTGTTCGGTTGTCACTTATGCCTGGACCCGGACCAACAGTGGGAATTATGGGGAGACGGATTTTAATGAAATAGAAAGATGACTTTTCAAAGGAACGGTCCCCGGATGCAAAGAAAAGTTTAGGGAGGCATTCGGACAGAGGTCAGGAGATGGCAAGGACATTGCAGAAGGAAATATGAAGTCAGATGGGTTGTCGGGTTAGATCGGTGGTTCTCACACTGTGTTCCTGAGATGCCTCGGGGAAGAAATGCAAAGAGTAGAAGTGGCTGCGGGAATGGGGCGCCACTGTTATGCAAGCTTCCTGTTCCCACACCCCATTTTGAGCAGAGCAGCTCCCCTGGCCTGTTTACACAATGGGCTTCTGCTGTGAAGGAAAGGTTTATTAAGCCACTGAACTGGATAATCTCAAAGGTTCCCGTTCGACCTCCTCGAAGTTCCAGCAATTAATGATTTTGAGACGTGCCTTCTCCTGAGAGGCGTACTGGGGTGGTGGGGGAACATGTCAGCTCTGCAGCCAGAATCAAGAGGCTCAAATCCTAGGGTATCAGTCGGCCACTGCTGCGTATCAAATTAACACAGTCTTGGTGGCTTCAAACGACATGAGTTTATAACCTCACAGTTTCTATAGCGTGGAGGTCCAGGCTTAGTTCTGTCCTCTGCTCTGGGTCTCACACAGCGGAAATCAAGGTGTCAACTGGACTGTGTCCCTTTCATGAGCTCGGGGTCCTCCTCCAGCCTGGCAGAATTCATCTCCCCAAGGCTGAACTCTTTGTCTCTTCGCCAGCTGTTGGCCAGGAATCACCCTCAGCACTTAAGGCCACCCTCATTCTTGCCACATGACCGCTTCCACGGGCTTTCAGAACGTGGCCGTTGGGTTCTTCAAGTTCAGCAAAAGAATCTCTTGCTTTGATTTTCTCTCCCCAGGGAAGGCCTGGACCCTGGACCCTCTTATTAAGTCGGGCCATCCCAGGAAGAGTTTCCTTTTGATTAACTCAAAATCAATTGATCAGAGACCTTACCTAGATCTTCAAAATCTCTTCCTCCTGGCCATATAATGCAACCTAATCAAGAAGAGGAAATCTCATAATGTTTACAAGCCTTGTCCAGGCTGGAGGGGAGAGGATTCTCGGGGCGTGTACCCTCAGAGGCAGGACTTTGGGGTGGGGGCTACCTTGGCATTCTGCCAGTCACCTGGAGCTTGTCCACTCACTGATTCCGATACCGAGCGACCTGTTCATCCTCTTTGTAACTCAATTACTCCCTCTCTAAAATGGAGATAATGGTTCACCGCATAACCAGGGGTTCGATGAGTTAACGCGCAAAGCGCTCAGAACAGTCACCTGGCGCCGGCCGGGGTAGCACCCGAGGAGAAGTGCCAGGTGTCACCGCGCAGGAACACGTGGTTTCCTTCGGCATGACCGCGTCCGGCGGCGCTCAGGCACCTCGTGGTCCACGTGCTCCCGGGCAGGGGCTGCGAAAGTGGGTCGGACACTCAGCGCCATGGAGAGGCGGCCTCTGCCATCTTCTCTTCTCGGCTTCATCTCCTCCGCCACTTAGGGCGCCCATCGCCTGCCGTTACCCTGCTTTTTCTCTGTTTTTTCCCCCCCAGCCTTTTCTTCTTCCTCTCTTGCTCTCTCGTTTTCATTTTTCACACTGGCAAGATTTCTAATATTAGCCTAGCAAATGAGACTGGTGTCTTTCCTTCAGACTGGCTAACATTCTGTCATGTGAACTTTAAGACACTGGTTTTTTTTTTTTTCTGTTAGTATTCACTGCTCATAAGCTCTTAAAAATATTCTTTTCTTTAATTTTTTTTCCCCCCTGATTCCTGAAGTTATTCAATTTCGACTTATTTTCTCTTTAGGTTAAAAATTCTCCTTTATCAAACAGATAAATCAGAAAATAATGTTTCACCTTTCGAAATACTTCAGCATCACCATTTCCTTTTAATAGGAAAATCCCCCAGTACGGTTTAAACATTATTCATTTTATAACAATTCATTTTCAAAAACAATTTTCAGGAATGCTTCTATTATGAATCCCTCTTGGTTTGCAATCTAGTTTACCAACGAAAACTATAATGAGGGGCTAGCAAAGGGAAAAGACGATTCAGTCTGCAGAAGTCAATGCAAACAGCCGATACAGCTGTTGTCAGCGGTATTTAAATACCACACATTTCAGTCCTGTGACCTGCACATAGTCGGTACGCAGTAGAAATTTCCTGGGTCGAACTGAGGAGGTGTCTCAGTGACAATCTGTTGACCTGAACTGAGGAGCAGTCTCAGTAAGAGCCAACCATGAGTCCACCTACTTAGAGTTCTTTCTTCTATCGAATACCTAACTCCGGGGTGAAATAGAGTTTTCAAAACAAACAGAAGAACCATTCATAATAAACACAACGTTCGATGCAAAGGGCTTGCGCGGACAAAGGAGCTGACCTGCGTTATCAGTTACATCTTCAGTGCTCCCTGAAAACCAGGGCAAGTCAAGTTCCCACGCTGACCTGTTCTCTCCTGCCGCTAAGAGTCCACACGACCTTCTTTTATGCTGCTTGTGTAGGAGGCCGGGAGGGAGTCTGGAGCACCCCCACGACTTCACCATTCCTGTGCCCAGGCAGCAGAAGCCATCGGCTGTCGCCCTCTGATACACAATATACTGTGGCTGAGGGCTATATGCGCCCCAGGAGCTGACGCCCAGGAAACAGCACTGCTCCCAACGCCATCCGTACCTCAGGGGAGGTTAGGCCACTGAGCACCGCCCTCATGTCAAACACCCCACTGATGAATATCTCTTCAGAGGGAATGGCTGGACGAGACTCTAGAGACTCACCTTTTACATGTAACTGTCACTGTTTTCATGAAAATGTCTGCTTTCAAGTTTATTGTCGAATGTTTTCTCTTCTAAGCTCTGTGCAACAGAGCACAGGAACCACGTCTACACCCAATGACCAGTCGAGTGTCTTGTACTCAGCAGAATATACGTTCAATTAATGAATGAAGAAAGAAATGAACGGAGTCTTATATCCTGAATGGTAGGAGTAATGGCAAGGTTCCCAGGGTATTCAAAATACACTGTAGCCCATCTAGTCACACATCTTATTTTATTCCCAGGTGTTAGGGCCCCGTGCACTAGCCAGCGCTGCTCCGTTCACGGCCAGTCCACCCGGAAAGGCCGTGTGCTCGGCTGGCTCTTCCTCCACTCAGTTCCTTAAACGCTAGCGCGCCTTTGGGTTTCTGCTTCGGACCTGTTCCCTTCTCTTCCTTTCCCTTCCCTTCCCTCCACTCCCCTTCTCTTCTCTCTCATGCACTCTTTGGGTTAACTCATTCACTTCCACGGATTTTATTACCACCTATGTATCATGTTTACCTCCAACCTCCGTCTTGAATTCCAGCTCCCATAACCCACAGACTAATGGGTAATTTCAACTGAATATTCCTCAGACCCCTCAAATTCAGCAGACCTGAATCCGCCTCATTAGCTTCCTCACTCTTCTGAAATACCACTCCTTGTTCTGTGTTTTTGATCACAAAGAACTACTCGGCGCACACCTTCATTACCCCGTCAGTCTGTCTCCTAAGTATAATCACACCTTCTTGCTCCTTTCCATCCTAGCTCCCACATTCTTAGTCGAGGACTGCTTTATTTTTAAAACAACCCTGCTTCCTTTCCTACCTCTCACCCCAATTTGAGATCCCACGGCTTCCAGATCTTTCTAAAACAGAAACGGTGTTGTGTTACTCCTCTATTTTAAAGCCTTCTACTGGCCTATATCATCCTGTGAAGTTGGAGCTCCCAGTCTAGTTTTCAAACCCCTTTGCCATTTTCTAAACTCAACTCCCACCCCCTCTCCCAAATCACACACTTCAGTCCCACAACCACACCACACTCTAGTCACATGACCACACCACACTCCAGTCATTTGACCACACCACACTCCAGCCACGTGACCTTACCACACACCAGTCATGTGACCATACCACACACCAGTCACGTGACCACAGCACACTCCAGTCATGCGCCCTCACCACACTCCAGTCCCAAGACCACACACTCCAGCCACACATCCACACACTCTAGTCCCACAACCACACACACCATGCTCCTGCCTTCCGCATGCTGGTCCCCCACCCAGCAGTGAGTTTCCTCCTGTTTTCTGGGTGGAGACCTTATTCAACTAACTCACCTCTCACCCCCTGGGAGACCCTTTCCCTGAAACCTCAGGCTTCCACTCCACCCTCTCCACCCAGAGAGCTGTGTACGTGCCTCTGTTACGGTATCCGATGAGGTTCTGTAGTTATTTCTTTATGTGATGGTCTCTCTCGAGTGAGGTTGAGAGACTTCTCCTATGTCCCTGACATGCGGAACAAACTAGAGTCTCGATAAATGTTTGTTGAACAAATGCATTCAACGCATAAACGAGTAACTTACAAAGATACTGTGTACATGAAACGTTGACATCTTAAGTGCCACCTGTGTGAGCAGCCTTCCTTCGCTCTGCCGTTTTTGCACTATCTCTGTGCCTCGTGACCAAGGACAGTTGACAGATGAGGGAAGATATGGCAAGCACGCTTTGGTTTTTATGTTTTTAGGGGGTTGGGCTATAATTCTAATCACCATGAGCAATTCAGCAGCTTTACTTTCCAGCTGCCCTTTCGATTTTATAAATACGAACAGTCTGCGACTTAGGATGGCTCGACTTACCGTTTCTCAACTTTACGATAATCCAAAACTGATACGCATTCAGTAGAAACCATACTTTGAACTTTGAATTTCGATCTTTTCCTGGGCTAGCGTTAGGTAATGTTAACGCCATTTCGGGATACCAGGCGGTGGCCGTGAGCAGCAGCTCGCCAGGCCCGCGATCGCGAGGGTCACCGACGGGTACTCCACAGGGTACCGCTGTCACTGTCATTTGGACATTGTGATTAGTGTTCTCCACCCCATCATGTCTGTAAAATGCTTATCTGTGTCTCCTGATTCTGGCGAGAAGAAAAAGAGAAAGGCAACGACTTGAGACGAAACTCAAGATAACGGCCCGACTGCAGGCTCATGCAAGCGTGCTGAGCTCGTCTGCGGTCGGCGAGGCTGAGCTGTGTGATGTGCGCTAGGTCGGGTGTAGTAAACGCATTTTCTATTTATGTTATTTTTAAGTTGCGAGTATATCGGGACAACCCAGAATTTTAGGAACGGTACCTTAATATTCCATAAAAGAAAACTAATTGGTATACTGAATTCCTCCAGCTACACAAGGAAAGGCCAGCGAGTGGAGTTCTGGGCAAGGAGCGGGTGGGGACCAGGCCTCCCCGGGGGTGGGCTCTGGGAGGAGCCCGGCTGGGGAGGCAGGCAGCAAGGGGAGGCATGCTCACACAAGGCCAGTCCTCCTATCGGACAGACAGGTGGCAGCCTTGCAGGTCCAGCTAATCTTCCTAATTACAGAGCACCTGGCTGCTGGCCAGGACCAAGGGGGGCAATTTTAACTCCTCATAGAGAAGGACAAGCGAGCCAGAAAGGACCCCCGCCAAACAGGTGATGGTTCATGGCAGGATTTCAGACCCGGGGGAAAGTGGGGTCTTCGGCAAACAAGAGCCCTTTGTAAAGTCTCAGTCACATCACGGGGCCAACACTGCCAAGCCTGCAGAAAGGCAGTGAATCGGAGGCTATAGAGGTACCCAGGGGTCCTCTTCCAAGACTTCACAAAAAACCAGACCCACGAAACTCAGGTCTGCAACATTCTCACTGGCAATGAGCAGAATCTACGAACAAGCGGCCTGACTCGATCAGCTGTTGGCAAACTATGGCTCACGGGCCAATTTCGGCCAGCCACCTGTTTTCATAAATAAAGTTTTACTGCAACACAGACATGCTCATTTGTTCTTGTATTGTCTTTGGCTGCTTCTGCTCTAAGAAGGCAGAGCTGAGTAGCTGTGACTGAGACCATATGGCCAGCAAAGCCTAAATATGTATTATCTGGCCCTTTACAGGAAGTCTGCCAACCTTTGGTTCAGAAAATGCCCAGGCTGAACCTCTGACCAACTGAAATCAGAATCTCTTGTGGAGAGTTCCAGGCATGAGTATTTTTTAAAGCAAGGCTGCGAACCACTGGTCCAGCGTCTGCGGCGATTCTGAGAAGCCGCTGAGCAAGTCATAGACTAAGTTTCCTTCTCAGCTGAAAGTCACACAGAAGGGTGGTTTGGGGCTTGAGCTTTGGGAAAAGAAGGGCCTAATTTGCATCTCTACTCTGCCACTAGCTGTGTGACCTAAACAGCTCGACCCCTCTACACCTCAGCGTCTCCATCTGTAAAATGGGCATAAAAACAACACCTACCTGACAGGGCCGATGGGAGGATTAAAGGGAAATGTGCAGGCAGAGGGCTCGGCATTGTGCCTGGCATGTGACTGCACTTTATAAATGGCAGCTGAAATAGGGGATGGGTCGGCCAGAGTCCGGCCGACCGGCTGCTGACTCCGTCCCGGCTTAGAGCCGCCGGAGGAACTGGAGGAAGCCTCAGGGCTGCCACAGGCGGAGCCTGAAGAGAGATGTTCATGTGAGAAGCTGGGCAATGACTTGGAGATGGAAGCTGCTGGGAAGCCACCGTGCGTGTGTGATGACTGAACGTCCAGCCTGTGTGGGCAGGCGCGTGTGGTCCAGGTAAGCTTAAGAGACCCCGAGATGGCTAAACTCTGTCCACAGCTCTCCTATTCCCGGGGCTCCCTATTTTGGGCCCTGGTTCACATTCCAGATGCCAGCGGTCTGTCGTCTCCTTAAAGGCTCTGGTAGCTCCTGATGAATATGTGTTAGAAACCTGGATGCCAAACCCCAAATCCTGCTGCTTGGATCACACACTGGGGCTGTGGTGCCGTTGTGGGCGCCTGAGACCTGCCCTGCAGATGCCTGCTTCCTGCCCACCTCTGCTCTGCCTCCGTGCGTCTGCTTGAACATCGGTCTGCTGCAGTCTGCAAACTTGTACCCAGGCAACACAGGAGGGCTCTGGTCTGCCATGCACAGAGAACTTCTCCTTAGGGCAGACAATCTGGCCCCTAGAGATGCTCCAACAACATTTGTACCTCGACCATCCAATTAACGAGTAAAGGGCATGCATGTTGCGAAATTCTTGAGACGTCTTATTCAGCTAATGACCTGCACTGGCGGGGGATGGTCCCTGCATTTAACAAACAGGCTTGGATCTGTTTGTTAACCTCTCCCATCTGGTATAAAGATGAGTGCTCCCTCAAATGCATGACTGGAGTTCTTAGGAACCCTGGTAGGGTTTGGAGACTCACCAAATTAGGAAATGGTGAACCATGAGCTTCATCAGCTGAACCAGGGGCTTGTCTGTGTCTGCAGCGGGTCGTCTCTTTCTGCCTACTGGTTTATGGCTTGGGCTAGAACCAGATCAAGCTGAGTGACCAGTTCCAGAAAAGCCTGGCCGATACCATTCTAAACGTAATACCTGTGTAAGCACCATGCCAGGCTCTTATCCCTGGGCCCTGTACCTGAACTGGCACCACATATGATGATCGGAAATCGCTGGAGGTCAAGCAATGGTTCAGGGGCAGCCCGTCAGCACAACCGGAAAACCCAGTGACCAGCCCGTGGGAAGTTCTCATTACAACGGTAGCAGCAATACCGACAGCTTCACTCATCAGGGGCGTACCAAGTGCCAACTGATCTCTTTATGTGCAATTTCGTATTTAACCGTTATGACCATTTTATGAACACGTGGAGAATTAAGTACTTGCACAGCTACACAGCTTTTAAGTAGCAGAACTCAGACCTGAATTCAGGTTTCTGACTCTAAAGGTGCCACTCAACATTACTAAGTCATACAGCCTCCCCAGAAGGCGCCAGTTGTGCCTCTGCTGTGGCATAAACTTGTGCCACCAAAAAGCACTGGACCAAGACAGGGGAAGAGCATCCAGGCCCCATGGCAGAGCCTCTAGTCGCTTTAAGAAAAAACGCATCCCTCTACCCTCCACGGTTCTGCCTCACGCCTGGGCCTCACTCCCTGGGTACCTTTTTTACAGAAACTCCTTATGGATTTCTTTTCCAGACCCCTCCTCACACTGTTCCACTGGCTGATCCTTGGATAGCTATTAGTCTTGCCTCCGATCTCTCCCATCTCAAAAATCTGCTTTTAGCTCCATCCCTGCATGATGTCTAGTCAACAACATATTCACCTAAGGGGCAGCCACCTCCTCTTCCCATATACTGATGATAAAACATCGTGTCTTTTATCTTATCGAAAGAGCACAAAACATCTAATTCTTTCACCTGCAGAGCACAACGTTGTGGCCTGTTGAACTCAAACCGGGATGTCTCCCCATCCACGTCCTAGACCTCCAGACCTGTTAATACTCTGCAAAGAGCACCGACGGGGGAACCAGCCTGCCTGGGTTCACACCTGGCCTGGCCAAGCACTACCTGTGCGGCCCTGGGTGACCTCTCAACATCGCTTTCCTCATCTGCAAACTGGGAATAATAACAGCATCTCCTTCAAGGGGCTGTGGTGAGAAGTGAGACAATATATTACATGTCAAGTATGCTAACTCAGGATAAACACTCCACAGATATGAATTATTATTACTAGTTTTGATTATATCGCTGTTTCTCCTCTGGTGATTAGTATACATTCACTTAATCAAACTTAATGGCCCTACCTTCAAAATGGTGCAGAAAAGCACACGTTACTGCTCAAGAACCGAAGTTTTACAATGGAAAAGGTATAAAAATTGACTTGTTCTGTTGACTTGCCTCCAAAATATAGTGCATTACTTTTCATGTTACATGGCATGTTTTGCAAGACTTGACCATATATTTTCTAGCTGAATCCCCACACCAACCAGGAAAAATGAACTTTTCAGATGAAGAAACTGAGTTTCAGAGATGTCAAATAATTAATAATAATAATAATAATAATAATAAAATAGTATTAATAATAACAACTAACATTTATTCTATGCTTCCTATGTATTAGACACAGTTTTAATAAACTTCTTATACATATTTTTCAATTTTCAGAACAACCCTCTTAGATGTTATCATTATGCCCATTTTTCCAGATGGGGAAACTGAGATACGGAGGGGTTAAGTAACCGCCCAGGGCGACGAGGATCACAGAGATAACGAGAACTGGATAATTCTCATCCCCTCGTGTGGCGCCTGGGTTCCACAGCTAGGCCTGGCAGAGGACAAAGAGAGACGATGCCCACAGACCTTTGCTGTGACGACGCTGTCCGTACCCTGCAACCCCCTCCCACACACGGACGCTGCACACGCCACGTGCACCCTTCACTGCACACACCCACACGCACCCTCCCCGCCTCCACCCTGGGCGAGAGCGCGAACTCTCCTTCTCTCTAGAAAATGCCGTGACTGTAGCAGAATCTACAGAGAACACGTGCCTCTGGGAGTCTTGGCGTGCCCGGAGCACCGATGCCATGTAGCTTTTCCAAGAGGCTGAGAAGGAAGCTAGAGATTTTCCCAGCCACATTCTGTCCCTCTTTAGAACGACATCAACACGTGTTTGGTTTGGTTTGTTTTCTAACAGCCTTTTAATCTGCATGTTGGCTGCAGACTGGCTGCACACTGTCCTTCCCGAGAGGGCCGAGTCTAGGTGACAGCGCGATCCTTTATAAGTCCTGGCTTTCCATTCACGCCCCTCTCGCAAGTGTCACAGCTCCGTCCCTGCCCTGATGAGTGCAGGAAAACTGGAGTTACGATTCAGACAGATCTGTCCTGCCTGGGAGAGACCAGACAAGCTGGTAAACCGCCCAGTTACTGGCCACTTGGAAAGCAGATTTCAGTTGCCCTGGGCCCTGGAAATGCAAAACTCAGAGAGACGGCGAAGCCGCTTCCCTCTTACAAAGCTTTTGGTGAGTGTGGCGAGGAAAACGGTCTGAGCCCCCCAGGCGAAGCGGAGCTCAGACAATCCGAGGTTCACATTTTGAAAGGCCTGGAAAGGCGACTGTCTCACTCTCTGGATTATCTCGTTTGCCAGTCAGTGAGCAAGAACTTGGCCAGACTGCACAACAGGTCATTCGGCATCGATCTTATTCTAGCCTGTCTCTGGGATGCTTTGTGGAATGTTCACACGCACCGTTCAAATGGCAAAAGCTTTAAAAAGAATTATCCGCTTCGCTCACCATACCCGCTTTCTGCCAGTGCAGAAATGTCATCATGCGAGGTGGCCGCGTGTTAAACACAGAGAAAGGCAAGCTTTGTGGAGTTCACACCCAGGCAAGCAGTTCTCACAGGGTGCCGTGGGGAACCCTGGGAATCCCTGGGGTCTGAGAGATCAGAACTGTTTTTATGAAAACACTAAGACGTTACTTGACTTGTTCACTCTCCTTCTCTCTCAAGTGTATGGTAGAGATGTCCAGAAGGTACCTGACATAGGCTATGTCAACAGGTTGGATGCATAAACAGGTAAGACGATCCAACCATCTCTCGTTAAGCCGGACGCTAAAGAAATGTGCAGCAAAGTAAAACAATGCCACTATTTATGTAATATATGATCGGCATCTTGTTTGAAATAAACTAATAATGAATATCGATCACTATAACCCACATGGAAGTAGGCGAGGCTCTCAATAGTTTTTAAAAGAATAAAGAGATCCTGAGCCCCAAAAGCCTGAGAACCACGGATCTGGAAATATCTGATAGCTTTATTTTTTCCTCAGGGGAGCGCTCCTGCTCCAACTCAGCAGCCAAGAACCCACCTGCTTCAGACTCAGCACTTTCTTGGACGGGGGTGAAAGTTCTCTCCTCTGTAACCTTATTACCTGCGTTGCCCCAAATCCTTACTATTGAATTGTCTTTGTTCTGCCCATGACATGGGCCCGGGAGGTTCTCGGTTGTTCATCCTGTCTGGCAAGGCAGAGAGAGTGGCTTTCCCTCGCCCCTCAGTTCTCGGTGCCCACATGCATCCGAGGACAGCCACTTCCGCCTGGACTATCGATCAACCAATGCCATGGTGGGGCCTATGAGGGAGATGCACATCTATGGGATGACAATGGGAGGGAGCCGGACCTGGCCCCGGGAGACGAGAGACAACCCCGAGCCTGGGCTACAGAGACTGGGCGGGAGCCCCACGTCTGGGGTGAAGGGCAGGAGATGCCAGCCTGTCATTCCGTGGGTGGTACCATGCAGGTCAAGCGTTCCCCTCCATGTGTGAAAAACACTGTGACTGACACCGATGCCGCAGGCAGAGCCACTTTCTCTGCAGGGACCTCAGATCCCCTCTGGACAAGCAAAGCTGGAGCCCTGTCTCCATTTCTCTCCAACAAATGACAGTCGAATAGTCACCTCAATCTAACCCGCTTACTAACAATGATTGAGCTCCTCCTAGACACCTGTGTGTGTGAAGTGCTGGTGGGGAGAAGTGCAGAGAGTGATCAGAAAGGCTCCCTCCGTGCCCTTCGGGACGGGAAAACCCTTTAGTGGAGCCGCTTATTAGCAGCATAATGGTCAACTTGAGTTTTAACTCGTGTCGCTCACCTTGTCTGTTTTCTACAGGGAATGAACTGTGCAACGTGAAAAAGCAAGGCTGCTAAAGAAAGCGGAGAGACAAAAACCCTAAATAATTCATAAGACTGGATGATACAAGAATTGATTCTGCGAAAACAGATACTCTCTGTTTCTCCTTTATAAATGTTATTTCTTAACCTCAAATTCAATTTTTGCCCTGGACACAAAGAACCTGATTCCCTACTAAGCTGAAAACTCCCACGTCTGACCTGGTTATACTCAGGCTCCCAGGCAGGGTTTACCCACAAGGCTCTTCAGAGGCATCCCCCCACCCCCAAAAGGGCCCTGACACCCAGCCCAGAGGGCACATGAGAAACACAAAGGGATTTGGAAATGTTTCTGAATTGCAAAATGCTTCATCTTTAAGACAGGCTCTGGAATCATAAAGTTTTACGTTAAAATGGGCTTCCTGATCATCACCTGTTTATTCATCAGCCCAGAAGCATCCTGGGCTTTCACTCCATACAGGCAACGACCAGACAACCCGCGGCTGAAACTAACCCGCCTGCTGTCCGTTGGGCAGAAACCCGCCATGGCCAAAGCTGAAAACTGCGCTTCGTGCACGAAGACGCGGAAGGGGGAAGATGCGTACAAGGCGCCCTCGAAAGCCATTTCGCCCTCCTCCTTCCCCTTTCTCTTCCCGCTTCCTCTCACCTCTTCCACCCCATCTCAATTTCAATCATTTCTATTAAACCAAGTTTTAAAATTCAGGAAATTGTCTCACTTTTAAGTACTTTCTAATCTTTGATGAAGATTACCAAGATCATGTATTTCTAGATCTCATGCACAAGAACATCAAAAGCCCATTAACCAATTAATTCTATGATTTTGAGGATTATCTGCATGTAAAATGTTAGAAAATCACTATTCCTCTCATACACAAAAAATTAATTACATCTTTTTTTCTTGGTCGTACATTCTCTTCCTCTTTTCTCCCTTCCTCTTCTGTCTCTTCCTCTCTCTTTCCAGTCTTCTCTCTTCTCCTCTCTCTCTCTCATTCTCTCTCTCTCTCTCTCTCTCTCTCTCTCTCTCTCTCTCCCTCCCTCCCTCCCTCCCTCCCTCTCTCTTCAGTAACCACAATCATGTGCCATGCTTTCTGGCTTTCTGGTACACCCAAACATTAAAGAATGATCCCAACAATTGACAAAATTTTAAATCACTTAAAAAGTGTTAAAATTGAAAATGAAGGATACAGCTCCTTCACTTAGACAGCAGTGAAAAAGGGAGTGCATGGGCTTTTCTAGAAGGCCAAGAGAGATTCAGAACCCAGTGCTTATGTGAACCGAAGCAGTAAGAGTACCAACCAGGAAGTTCATCGTGAGGATTAAATAAAACAATGCCTGTAAAGCATTTAGCTCAATGTCTGGCACATCAAAAATGCTCAGCAAATGATAGCTATTATTATTATCGGGCAGTATTTACGATCGATATTACCCACAATTCGGAGGAGGAAGAGAATTAGAAAGACGCCACACATGCCAGAGACTTTCTTAATTCATCTGTGCGTTCTATTTAAATTGCTTTGACTGTGGACAAAGCACTTACATTAACTTCTCTGATCTCCAGAACGATCCCGCGAAGTAGGCAGGACAGATGGTATTATCTCATCTGATAAACCAGGACATGACGAAAGGCCGGAAAACTATTAAGATGGTTTTGGTATGAGGGTTAACAGACGTCACATGGAAGAGCTGGGAATACAACAGGAGCCACGCAGCTCGAGGCCCTGAAGGAGGACCGTTTTCCCTACCTGCCTGATATCCTCAGTCCTTTTAATTTATGGTCCTGCCTCATCTCAAGAACTGGCCTCTAAAGAATTTAAGATTACAATGCCAACGTCAATGCATCAAAAGCTAACTCCTGATTATCCAGCTATGGCCCAGCTGAGTGAATCAAGGTA
Organism: Rousettus aegyptiacus; assembly: GCF_014176215.1. Classification (NCBI taxonomy): domain Eukaryota; kingdom Metazoa; phylum Chordata; class Mammalia; order Chiroptera; family Pteropodidae; genus Rousettus; species Rousettus aegyptiacus. The sequence goes on along the minus strand of NW_023416288.1, from coordinate 36,759,577 downwards.
TTTCATCCCAACCACTGGAGCAGTGCTCGCTGCTTAGGGGGCAGAGTCCCTGCAGATGGCTGTGGGGGAGCCAGAAGCCCAGCTGTTGTGTTGCTATCTGTGGCCAAAGCCCCAGTTTAGCGGAGAAGATTACAGGCTGGCAGCTATCAATTATTCAAGGCAGATGGAATCTCCATGGCATTCCACATCTGGAGAAGCCTCCTTGGGAACTGATTGATGCAAAAGTATCCATGCATTCTCACCTCTGTTATTATCTTCAAAGCTACCTAGAGAGCATTATCTTCCAAATGCAAAGACTAAGAGAAAACGAAAATGCATAGAGTAGTAATTTTTATTGAAAAATCTCGTAGCCAATGCTACACAGGAAAACACTATATATACATACATTATATGTATATATATACATACATTACATATATAATATATACATTATATACATTATATGTAATATATACATTATATAATATATATACATTATGTATATACATATGTGTGTGTGTGTGTGTGTGTATATATATATATATATATATATATATATATATATCATAGAATACAGAAGAAAAACCTGAAAAATACATTAAGGATGGCTGATAAGTCATCAAATAATTCATACTTCCTCCTATGTTCCCTAAAATTGATGACACTTTTGAGCCAATTGCATACATGAAATATGGATAATTTATTTCTCAATCTTTAATTCTAAGGTTTTAAGTAAGCAAATAAAACAGATACTTAAAAGGACTTTCCTCCCATCACGCATAGGAGAAATACTCTGGGTATAGGGAAGAAAAAGGTTTCGGCATGAAGCGGGCAGCCTCCTCAATGGCAAAGAACCTTCTACGACACAAATTGCTAAGTCGGGCTGCACCCCTGCCCTGTTTGCCCTGCTTAACTGGGGACTTTGCTGTAAAATCTGATTACTGTTATCAGCAGGAAGCTCATTTGGCTGTCCTGCTTCAAGGAGAGTCATCCAAATTACAAATCAGCCAAAACACGGGCCGGGTGGTCCTGGCATGCGCAGACTGCTCCAGACCGTCTCCTCGTTCTGTGGTATGGGGAGGGTCCTGTGGCCTGACGCGACTTACACTGTTCATGCGGGTGACAAACGCCAGACTCCCAGAATAGGGACACACCGACATCCCAAGTCATGGAAAACTAGAGAAAATTCAAAAGGGTACGAGTGCCTGGCTCGGGGTTCTTGCACCCACGCCCATCAAGTTTCTCTTCTGGAGAATCGTAGTTTGCTTTTGTTCCCTTTAATTAACCATTGAGAAATGTGTATTTAGTGCCCAAGGTGCAGAAGATCCTGGGTCGTCCACACAGAGATTTGGGGAGTTTACCCCAATGACATGCCTGCCAGGGAGAAATACAGGAGAGGCTGGAAGGCACTTGGTAAGGCTTCTGGAGCTGAGGTGTGGGTGGGGCTCAGGCCAGGTAGAAAAGCATCAAAGGGAAAGAAGGAATTAGACCCCTGTGGAGTCCTTCCATTCAGAGACAGGCAGGACTTCAAACAACAAATGATTTGGCTTCTCATATGAAGCAGAGAGAAGGACCAAGATAGTCGATTTGCTATTTTTCAAAAGACGGTCGCTGAAGAGCAGGCTGGGCTTGAGGGATGCTGGTTTTGGGAGAGCTGGAGGTTTGCTGGAAGGGGGTCTGGCGCTTGTTGTCGGCTACGTGGTCAGTACTTTCGACAGGAGGAGATGGGAGGAAGGGGAATGGAGGGCAGTACTTGGAACCAACCTGTCACTCATGCTGAAGATGGGCTATCGATGAAAGAACTGGGGAGGGGACCTCGGCTCAAAATCTGGCTCCACTCTCCCTGGCTAGGTGACCCTGGGTAAATTACAGTCCTTCCCAAACCTCACTGCAAAATGGGGTAATGCCTGTTAATTAGGATTAATTAATACATTTCAAACTTGAAACACAATATCTTACAAACACATAGTCAGTAAATGCTAGATATCGACCCCTCTCTCCCCCTCCTCAAACCATCTCGCTGCACACTGAAGTAACAATTATTAGGACCACAAGACATGGATTTTTCCCAAATATGCATAGCTTTAAAAACTTGTCTTGACGGTCTGTCCGACAGCCAATATGGTCTATTTGCAACTTAGCAAATACATTCTTTCCATTAGAAGGTAATACTATCACCTGATCAGTGTCTTGTTGGATCGTCCATTCTTCAGACACTTCCGTAGGGGATGGTGATATGGTAGAGAGGAGAAGGGAGGGAAGTTAGGAAAGAAGGGAAGACTGATTGAGTCCCCCATCCCTGGACCAGGCTTTCTGTTGGGTGCTCAGTGAGAAAGGTGGTCCAGTTTCCTAGGAAACTCTGCTCAGAGATCTCACAGTATAAGTACATTGGCCACACCGGCTTTGTAGAAGACATACACATCTGGGCGATATATCACACAACCAACAGCATGAATAATATCTGAATCAGGTCTTGCCGAGATACGTCTTCACTAGCGTGGCAGTCAAGTTTTTACCGTTTAAAACAGACTTTAGAAGTTGACTCAAAACTTAAGCTTTTCCTTCTCATTACACTCATGAATAGCAAAGGGCGTCCTTTGCACTTACTCTACTTGGCATCAAAATGCTCTATTCCTCGGCAGTACTCATTACCAAGGTCACAGAATTCTCCTTCCTGAGTGCTAGAGGAGGTGCTTGTGTGTTGCCATCCTGGACCCAGAGATTTCCCTGGTCTTATTTCTCTTGAGAAGGCGCTTCCCATCTCCAGTAAAGTCCTTTAAATTTAAAGAGTGACAAGCAGGTACATCTATCCTAATGAGAGAAGATTTTTATTTAATTACCTTGTCTTTGATCTAAGATTCCTTATTGCTTACCCACATCTCTTAAGCAGTTTACACACCTCCATCGGTTAATTAATGACCTGTTTAGCTTCATAGCCAGGATCATAAGGAGCCAGGGCTAGAACTCAGAACAGATCAAAGTTTCAAGAGATTTCATGACAGTTAGTTTGGTCAGTCTAGTCTAGAAGGGCAAGGAAAAGTCGTGCCCTCTTTGGCGTCCTTCAGGTTGTAAGTCTGAAAATGGGTAGTTTTGTAAGCGCTGTTTTCATTCTTAACTTGTGTCTAGTCATTTCACAACTTCTTTATTTTTGCTCCCCTTTGTCTAAATGGAGTCTCAATGAGGTTCCAAGACGCATTTTCATAAGAGCAATGTCATTCTGCAAATCCTTTCATGTTATCTTGACGTACAGCCCATCCTTGATTTATTAACCTTCTCTCAAACCATCGGCAAATGAGAAGAGGAGAAACCCAACCTCAGTCAGAAACCCTAAGACGCAAAAGGTCATTTAACAGGACGAACACTAATGTGCTCCGTGAACAGAAGGCTGAAAGGAAATCCAGGGCCCCCAAACAGTGCAGCTCCCCCAAGGAATCCGGGGGAGAGACCAAGAGTGCCCAGAGGAAGCAGGGAGATGACTTAGTCAGGAGGCGACTCAGAGACTCAGAAAACTTGAAGCCGAACACGTGGGAGAACGTGCTGTGGCGTCAGGAAACGTTGCAGGAGTAGAGACAGTAACAAGGACTGTGCAGACGAAATAGCCGTGACCCCTCAGGAGAAGGGCAGGGCCCAAAGGGCTGTAAGCTGGTGTGTGTGTGCAGGTGGGGGCGGGTGGGGGGTGTGGAGTCTTTGAGGTCCTCAGAGAATCCATTTCACGGTATGTTTTGTGACTCTCTTCAGCAATGTACAGTCAACACTCAGAAAATGTTCGCTGAATCAGAACACCCTAAAACTCAACATGATGGGGAAATAAATAATAAAAGCTCTAGGCTCTGTCCTGACTGCTTTCCATGTATTAACTCGTGTAATTCTATGAGGCTATATCAATGTGACAGGTGACAAGACTCTGAGGCACAAGCAGGGGTGGGGGTTCACAATGAGTCACCCCAAGAGGTGCCTCCATGGCAGGCAGATTGCTTGGAGCGAAAAGGAACTTTGGCTTTGGGCTCAAGAGAAACTTCTGCCCCTCCCGTAACTACCTAGCTGAACTTGAATTAGAGGCTTTGCCCATAATAAGAGATTAGCAGAGATACCCTCTTTTGACCTACCTATGCGGCAGGGAAAACTACCAATTACGGAACATGTGCTCTTCCCGCAATGACCTCGTGAACTGCTGACCTCATCCCTCGCCCGAGATGGCTCACATACCCACGTTCCCCTTCTGTCTCCGAACCTCTCGTGCATGTGGGGTCTCTGACTCTCGTGTATGCGGGGTTCCCATATATATGCATGTATTACACTCGGTATTTTCTCTTGCCAATGTTCTCATGTCTATTTGCTTATCAGACCAGCCAAAAGAATCTTGAGGGTAGAAGAAACCTTCTTCCTCCCCCGCACAAGCAAACTAAATTGCCCTAGATCACACTGATAATCGATAATGGAATTTGGATTCAAACCCAGGCGTTTGGGCTCCAAATTCTGTGAGTTCAACCGTTACACCACACAGACCACAAGGAATCCAGTCTTCTGGGTAATTCCTGGATCACTCTTTAAAATATATCCACACCAAATGAATGGTATCTTCAGGAATTATGCTGGTTCTTAAATTACTATAGCTTTATCAAATATGAGATTTTTAATGTTTTTTCTTTTTTCTTTTTTGTCTAGGAAATAAATTTTATAGAGGAGGAAGAACAATTATGGTCTAGTTATCATTAACTGAATTGGGCATAGATAGAGGTTTTTTTTAGAACTTCGCGCTTGTTCATGGAATTCCTCATAACAGCTACTTACTACCCTCATGATCTCACTGTGATTTGAGAGAAATAGTTTTGATATCACTTCTCAGTGGGCTGAATTTGTGTTGAGAAACAACAAGTCTCCTTTTAAAAAGCCAACGGTTTATTCCATCTAAACCCAGTTCTTTTTTTCCCCCTGTTAACAGTCAATTGTCTTTTTAATGTTTTAAATGTTTTATTATTTTTTTAAAGTGTGGTAAATACGCATATCATACGTTGTGCCACCTTGACCATCTTTAAGTGGACAGTCCTGGGGCTTTAAGCAAATCTACAACGTTGCACAGCCACCATCCAGCTCTTTTCATTTGGCAAGACTGAATGCCGCACCTGGTAAAATCTACTTTCTCTTTAGGAAGGAAGTTTCGCTTTAATAGACAAAAATAAAAGAAATGATTAGGCAAAGAAAAAGAGAGGGAGCTGACTAAAGACAATCCAAAGAAAATTATAATCACTCTATCCTCTATACTGATTTCCAAAAACCCCAGATCCTTGACATCTATTTTGACAGTCTAATCCTGGTAAACTACCATTCTCTTTAAGGTAGTATAACTTATTTTAGCCTAGAAAAGAGAATATAGTTTAAAGTATTAACTATGGGCTCATGTTTGTGATCAACACAAATCAGGGTTAATACTTTCTTTGAAATGTATTACCTCATTGGACCCCATGCCCAGAATTCTCATTCAATTGATTTGAGGTTAAGCCCTGATCATCGGTATTTCTTTAGCTTCCCTGAAAAGCCTCATATGTGGTCAAGGAGAAATCCTAGAATTTAAGGGACCGATAGGGACTGAATATCAATCTGAAGCCATAGAGTTAATAGGAAGAAAGCAGTGGGTCTCAGCCTTTTGGTTTTTCTGAAATCGGAGACCACTTTGAGAAGGTGATGACGTCACAGACCGTCTCCCAGAAATCCGTGCCTACCCACACGTACTCACAAAATCCACATCACATTGCAGCAACCCATGCACGGCCTGCTAGAAGCCCATCTTGACATTCCGAGTACAGAATAAGCGAGGACAATAAGCCAAGGAAGAAATCAACGAGTAATGAGCCAGCTGAAAAGTAAGAGCCAACCCAGGAGACTTGAGAGGGTGCAGCCAGGGAGGCGGGAGGAGGGACGGCTGAGGCCAAGGAATGCGAGAGTTTCAGGAGAAGAGGCTGTTGCAGAGTCAGATGTTGTGAATGGGTCAAATAATGGAGTTGGAGATGGTTTGAGAGCAGAGCAGCAGGACCTGAGAAACAGCAGCCCAGCTGCTCTGCTGGGACACAGGCCTGCGGAAGACACCATACCACGGGAGAGGCACGAGGGGGAGGTGCGGAAAGCCCAGCGGGAGCAGCCATTAGGATGGACCACGAAGAGGTATCTATGTCGGAGGAGTGTCAGGGCAGTGGGGAGTGCGGAGGCCAGAATGCTGAGGGCTGAACCGAGGCCGTGAGGTTGTAGCGCCGCACGTGCTGGCGTGAACACCCGCTGGCCCTCTTTCCCCGGACCTCACCCTCGTCCTCCCCGCATCTCCCTGTCGACCTCCGTTCCCTAGCTCTGTGTGAGGCGCACGCAGATTCCAAAACATCCAACCATCTCGCTCTCTAACCCTGCGACTTCATCCAGCTGCCTAGCTCTCAGTAGTTCTATCTGTGGTTCCCATCACTATTTTTCCAAATGTCTATGCCCTGTCCTTCCTCCCTTGTCCAAGCCTCATCCATAAATAACTTGTCTTTAACTCTACAGCACTTCTGCTATGCTTTCTGCCTTCTCTGACTGCTACATGTGGCCTGCCAACGTTCTTCGGGGACAGCCTGTATGTCCCCAAAATGGCCACAACGCTATTTCTCTTCCCACATGATCTCCTACAATGTCATGCTGACACTCCTGCCATGAGACGTGGGGTCTAGATCCCCTCTCCCTGGACAGACTTATGACTTGCTCGTAACTGAAATTTTGTGGCAGGAGTAACAATGGGCCATTGCTACCAGAAAATGACCAGGCCAGAAAAAGGCAAGGCAGCTTCTACCTTGCTCAATGGAACTTCATTGCGCTCTGAGCTACACGTAAGAGGTCTGACCCTACTGTAAGGCTGCGTCATACTGTGAGGAAGCCCACTGCCAGCGAGTAAAGGCGCTCTTAAATGATCCCAGCTGAGCCTTCAAGTCTTTCCAGCTGAGGCCCCAGATGTCAAACTTGTCCCCTCCTTGTCTTTCTGAAATTCCTGATCCACGGAATCCATGAACCTAATAAAACGGTTGTTGTGTCACGTTCCTAAATTTGAGGAGGTTTTGTGGCAATGAGTGGCTATTAAACTTCTCCACTGGGCTGTTAATGTCCTGAGGGCAGAGTCTGTATCTAATTTTCTGTGAGTGGTACGCTGTTCAGACACCAATATAATGAGACCCCGAAAATAAAGCAACTGTCCATTTTCTCAATGAGAAGATAAGGAAGTTAGTTTTTTGGTCAGTTTAAGTAGATAAACTTTTAAGGCTAAAGATGAAATAGTTAATTTTCCACTTATAAAATTTAATTTACATTTTCATATTCATAATCACACATTGTATAAGATGATACATTTAGAAATATTGCTCTTTTTCATTCCTATATTTTATAAAACAATTTTATTAAATTCCTGACACATCCCTGTCGACAGTCTCTTAGTCACTTTTTGAATCAGGGAACAGATTTCTAGGGCCTACCATCTTCATATCACTTACACAATTTGAGATAAAGCACTTGGGATTCAGCATATGATGTTGTCACTGGAAATTTTACCCCGGACACAATGGTGCGTTTATACAACATGAGACTAGTTTTTATTTGATTGTCTGTAGATATGCATTCATGAGCATCACAAAAGAAGTGATCACCACTGTGCTGCTTTTTAAAATAATCTGAAAAAGCTTGCGTCCAATGGCATCTCGTGTGCATTGCTGTGAGGGCAGAGCCCATGAATAATCACTGTGCTATAAAGCTGTGCAAATTTGCTTCCTTTTAGAAGCCATCCCATCAGATGACCTCTCTGAGCATTCAATGCTGGTATTTATTTCAGATAATTTCAAGTCAGTGTGTCCTGCCCGATGTTTATAGCTCAAAGTAAATAACTGAACCACATTCTAGTAAATACAAAAGACTTTGTGAGAACTCAAATTTAAAACAAAGTCCCACATTCTGAGGAATACTTTTTTGAGAAAAAAAAAAATCATTATGTATTTGGGTAGAGACTCCGGAAAATGCATGCGGAGTGGAGGAATGATACTTGTGGCCCTTTAGGGAGACCGAGCTCGAGCTGGTAAGGAGGATCTCTAGGATATAAGAGGGAAAATGTGGAGACACTGCCCTGCTGGGAGGAAATCACAGTGCTTCAGGCGAGAGGTGCTGATGACGCTAATAACTGTTCCAAGTGGGTTTGGAAATTATGTGAAAGATACTAGCGAAGGCCGAGTTAGGGAGGCAGTGAATACAGTGAAACACCTCTACAGACTGAGGGACCTGAGTTCAATCCCCCGGCCTGTCAGTAAGGGGCTCTCTGACCTTGAGCCAGTTATTAAACCTCTCTGAGCCTCAGTTTCCTGCTCTGTAAAAGAGTCGTTGGGAAAATAACAGGAGATGATGTATAAAATATAAGTAGAAAGCCAGCTGGATAGACATTTCCTGAAGACATGTGATCAAGGACATCTATTATTATGATTGGCAGCTGATTGGATGTGGGGGGCTGAGGGAGAGGAATCATTATTGCCTGCAGAGTTTCTCTTTGAGTTTTCTTAGAATGAGTCATTCCAGATGTACACATTAAAAAAAATAATAATAACATATTCTAACTTCTCTTTCCTTCACAGGAGTCAAAGTGTATTTGAAGGAAAGAAGAATACATTGCAATGTGGTTGTTTTGTTTTTTTTTTTTTAAATCGGGGTTTATTTCTAAGGGACATTCTCAAAGAGCTGTAACTTACATTTGTCAGAATGAAACGTGGTGAGTGGAACAAAAGGTCTCTTTCCTGCTGTCTCTGACATCAGAAGAAGCCACCGCGTACATCATCAAAGAAAACAAGCCTGGTGTCCACAAGAACCGACCTGGGAAACTGCGCTGCTCAATAAAACGTTCACCTGAGGACACTCCAAACCGTGACGGCCAAGGCAATAAGAGGGAAATGCTGAGACACGGGGCCAGCAAATGACGCTGTGTCTTACCGGGAAACCTGGTTCGCAGAGCAACGCCCAGGGCGGGAGCCTGGGGGCCCTGGGCGCTGCCCCCAGGGGGGTTGTCACCCCTGCTGCGGCCCTCCCCTTCCCATGACCTCGTCCCAGGGTCCTCACTCAGCAGCCGAAAGGGCTTTCCAAAGCATGACTCCGACGTCCCTCCCTTGACTTGACAGTTGCTGAACCCCACAAACTCAAGGGTGAAAATACCGCCGATGAAGGAAAGCCACTTTAATCGCACTGCGTACTACTTTATAAAAGAAAGAATTTCATAAAATAAAGTCCTAAAATGTTAAATTAAAAGTAATTAAATTACTGAATCATTACGGTGTACCCCTGAAACTACTGTGTTTATATGTCAATTATACTTCAATAAAACAAAAATAGAGAAAATCGTAAACGGATTTTCTTCCTTGTTCATTAACTTGCATGCAAGCTTAGGCTTACTACTTAATTACAAAAAGTACTTAAATTAAAAATATTGAAACGGTAGCACACGGTATCCATGCTTCTGCGCCTTGCTTTTTTTTCCTCTGTGCTGTAGGTCTCTCCATATTCAGACACAGAGATCTTCTTTATTCTGCATAGTTACACAGCTTTTTTAAACAGTGACACAGTACTCCGTGTGCGCTACATCACAGTCCTCTCAGCTAGTTCCCTACTGCTGACTTTTGAGATGACAGCAACCCCACCAGCAATAACCTCATACGTAGGATATCTCGCACAGGTGCAGGCGGAATCACGATTGCATTTGTACTTCTGTTAGATCCTGCTCAGTTCTCCTTCGTAGAGGTTGCATGGGGCTTTACGCATTCCTCAGTAAAATAAAGTTCTATTTCGAATATTTTGCTCATTTTAATATTTTCCCTCTGTGTTAATTTCGTGGTCGCTCTCTCTTATACAGCAGACATTTATTTACAGAGGGACTGATCGGAGACCATATCTCTGGGGGAAAAAAATCAAACCACCTCATTTTGCCACTTGTATGTGCCAAATTAGTAGTACAGATAGCGAGTGCATGACTTTGGGGGAGCCACACATCCTCGGGAGATGAAACTGACTTCGAAGACTGTATGGGAAAAAGGGAACTTTATTAGGCCCTTTAAGAAATCAGAGAAGCCAGGGAAGCAGAGAAGAGGTTCCAAAGCAGAAATATACATAAAGCGTACCAAGAAGGATGAGAGAGTTGGCTGGAGCAAAACGCTGTGTAGAATACTTGAGGAAGGACTTAGAAACGGAACTGGGGCCTGAATGCGGAAAAGCTTTCATTCCGGAGAGCAAAGTCTGGTCTTTAGGATTCAGGCTCTAAGACGTATGACCATCCATCCTGGTTTTACCAGGACTGTCCTGGTTTATGTCCATTGTCTTAGCATCTCTGTCACTCTCAAGAGTCCCAGTTTGGATGATAAATTATATAGTTAGTTGTCCTAGCAATAGAAACCATGAAAACTCTGTGGACGAGAGAGAGAGAGATGATAAAAGAAATATTCTGGCAAAATAAATGTGAGTACTGAGCACACAGAATGGATGCAGGCAGAGAGGCAGGGGGACTGTGGCGTCACCAGGCAGGACAGCAAGAATAACGGGGCCAGAAAGAAGCCTGCAGGCCTGGTCTAACTCGTTCGAAACAGAGTAATTTGTTATCTAAGCTCTCTGGAGCTGCCGTTTCCTCGTTTTTAAAATGAAGACACTGAATTAGTTGCAAAAGGACCTTTTCAGTTCTAATACTCTAATAGTCGACCAGATTATTGCTGCAATCTGTAGGAATACGTGGAAGAATGACAAGGAAAAAACAGCATGGAGAGATGGTGAAGGACAGGGAACAGTCAGAAGCAACAAGGAGAACAGAGTTTTTGCCACTGACATATAAAAGGTTTGCAGACTAGGGAGCCGAACTGTGAGACAGCCCATGAGGTCAGTTTTACACGCACTGTATTTCAGATGGCAATGTGGCGATTTAAAGGTATGTACAGAGGGACACAGTGATGTAACCAAGCCAACGGAGACTAGGACTGGGCTGGACCACACTCAGAGACTTCTAGCAAGGGGCCCGATGGATGGCGGTCACTCATTCCTGGTGCTCAGGTGTGGTCAGAGAAGATGGATGCAAAGACAACAGACGAATAAACAAAGGTTGGGGATCTGAGTTTCAGGCTAGACAAACCAGAGTAGATTCTTAAAGGCAATGCCAACTGCGAGTCCCAGTCTTCATCGCCAAAGGCCCCGAAGGCAATTTATTACTTTTACTCAGGACGTATTTAAGAAACACTCTACCTGGGTGGCTTTGATGCCAACGAAGTACCACATCTACTCCTTTGCATTTTTCCCCTCAATGACAAAAGAAATTTGCATCCAGAGCTTCTTATTATTAGAGAGTTTGGCCAAGGGTGTCAGTTCATCCTCGTACACTATAGTGTTGACTTTCTGGACTGCTGAAGTTTCCCTACCCTGGAGGTCACGTGTCCCAGTCTCGAAAGGTCACTGAAGAGCATCCTCGCTGGGCTATAATTTATGGTGAATAGAAAATGGGCTTTAAAGTAATTCCTTGAACAAATGATGCATGAGCACCAGCTTCTTATCAGAAGAGGTTAGGGAATGAAAAGTCTCTCCCCTAGGCTCCACCATTTCTTTGAGATGAGATCGGAAGCAGATAATTAAATCACCCAGAGGCATGCTGCACTACATAAATTCAAAACCGAAAGGTGAGAGGTAAAATATTGTAATTGTGCTCAAGGTAAAAGAATGGGAAATGGCTTTCCCCCTCCTTTGGAATGTTCACATGCTAACTTTTTCTTTTTTTTTTTTTTTTAAAAAAAGAACACTTTCGACTGAAAAAGAAACACTAAAATCATAGGGGAATGAGTCATTAAACTCCAGGCTTATTAGAGGGAACATGTTCTCAAATGATCATATGATTCTGTGATTCTAAAATAGAGCGAGAAATAGACTGGGACCCGTTCACTTACCCGACAAACATCTGACACATTCATGACAATGGAATCAAGCGATCATTTCTGATACAGCATCTTTCTGTGTCTAGAATAACCCAACAGTTAATACTGACTGTAACATCACACCAAGATGATACCAGGAATTGAATGAAATAGAAGAAAGAAAAGAAAAAGGCGCCTGTTACAAGCCAAAGTGCTCTGTCTGAGAAATGTCTGTTCCAGCTGTCAGGAACTTAAATACCAAAGGAAAAGTAAATTGGATTAGGTTGCATTTGGAAGAGAGTTCCAGTAAGATGCTTGGTAACTTCTGATTGCATTTAATGCATTAAACTGAATCGGTTTCTAGCAAATGGTTTTTGCATACCGCAAGTTGCATTTATAGATTCTGTCCTGACCAAAGATATACCTGAGTAAAGGACCGAGGTGGATACAGCCTGCAAAGAAAGAAATGATGGCAATAAACCAGTCAAATCCTCCACGAGCCCTACAAAACAGAATAAATAAAATGGTGGTGGCGGCAAACCATGGCTGGGTTACGTGGGCGTTTTTTGGTTTTTTAATTTTTTAATTTTTTCTTCATTTGTTTTGGGTTTTGGTGGTGTTGTTTTTGTTCTACGAAAGATCCTTTCTGAATTTTGAATGATGCAACTTGCCACCTTGGCTGCCTACAAGATCAATTCCTGTCCCGTTGCCTATATCACACAGTCGATAAAACACAACTTAAACATAAAAGAAAGAAAAGGAAAAGAAAGGAAAGAAAAATAAGAGCACATTCCCTAACCAAGTTTTGGGGTTTTATTGAACGATCACTCAGCTTCTTTCCAGTCTTAGGCTTAGGAGGTAGTAACGAAAGGTTCCTCGGTATGGAGGATGCTCCCTGTCCTCCTTGCCTCCTGGTTATTCCCTCCCCCGGCTGATGCTTCAGGACCACCTGGAGGGTCATATAGGCCAGGCCATGGGAGGCTTGTTTGTCATCCCTGCTTTGTTGGGATGGATGGGGCAGGATGGGCAAAGAAGTGAGCTTGCTGGCCTTGCTTGGAGCCGCACCTCTATCTGCAGCTGAGCAGCTGGGACAGTTACCAGGAAAGGGAAATGCAGGAGCCCGTCTCTCTTTGCACACGATTTACCCAGCATGCATAACCGGGAGGCAAGGAGGACAAGGGACATTACATCTGCCCCTCCTCCTCCCCTGACTCTGTCCCCCAGTCAGCAACACACTGCCCATTCCACGGTGCCCGCTCTGCAGGCCCCTGGGGTCTGTGGGCCTGAACTCCTCACCGGGTTCCCCTGGTCTTCCAGTGCCTCCTCTATCAGCCTCGACCTTCTGCGACCTGTAGGCTGTCATGGTGGGACAACGGCACATGGCTGCTCAAAAGGACTTCTGTGCTAGACTCTGTATTAAGTAATCCCCTTTTAGCAAACCTGCCTGGGCTACAGAGGCTGAAAAGCTAAACACTACATTTCCCAGTCTCCCCTGCAGCTACATGTGAGCTAGCCTCTGATGAGGAGACCATCCACATGAGATCTGGAAGGGGGAGGTGTTGACATTGGCTTTATAGAGAGATTGGTTTCCTGCAGGCCTGGTGCGTGTGATCTGTCTGGGGCAGCCATGGCAGAGAGTCTCTTGCCCAGGGCCTGGTAATGCCAAAGCTGAGTGTAGGTGGTGATGGCAATGGAGTGACTTCTAGAACAGTCCTGGTTCCTTAAGGTTCTGTATAGTTTGTTACTAAGCCATTGTCTGCTTAGAGGGGCTTCTGCTGTCTGCAAATAATGACAATGATCAAAACAACTCCTTATCCTTCTATCTTTGTTCTTTTCCCTTAATGTAGAGTGTTCCCACCTCACATTTACAGAAGGTGCTTCAGATACGTGCACCTAAACCTCAACTGAGAAATGACGAATCTCAGTTATTTTGAGTGTTCTGTATAGAAGACTTATCACCAGTGATCTTGACCATTTATTCACTTAACAAAGGTGTGAGTGACTGTGCACTAGGCACCCTGATGATCACAGCACAGTCTGTGGGGCTTACCACCTACTAGGAAAAGCACAGCTACATTTATTTAGTCTCTGCTAGTGCCAGACACTATAATTAACACTTTAAATATTTATAGTAATAATAATAATAATAATAATAATAATAATAATTAATACTATATAGCTACTCCAAATCCATGATCCCCTTACAAATAGAATATCTATATTGTTCAGGGCAGCAGCACTGAGTCCAGCTAAAAACCAAATTCCCTAGACACTCTTACATTTAGGAGATGTCATGTGACCCAGTTCTGGCTAATGAGAATTACATGAATGTGCTGAGGATTTCTGGGAGAATGTTGCTTTCTTAATATGGGCAGCCCCTTCCTCCTTGATATTGTCTTCTTCTTTCTGCTGGAATGAGGCATGTGAGGGCAGCCAACCTCGGACAGCAAGGGTGAAGGACATGTAAGGATGACAGGGCAGAAAGAGAGAAGGTGCCTGGGCCCTGATTGACAGGCTGGGGCTTCCATACCAGCCCAGGAGGCACAGCTCAGAACATCGTATCACGTGAGAACCTTGTTGATTACCCTATTTGGTTAACCCACTGGAGTTGGGTTTCTAGTATTTGAACTGAAACATAGTCTCTAACTAAAACACTATTCTCAACACTCTAGATGACTAAGACTCTGCTTAAATCTTTCCCATAATGAGAAATTAACTGCCCAAAAGATGCCATTTGCAATTCTGGATGGTCCTGTAGAAAATAGTTTTCCTTTTCCATAAGCTGAACTCTCACCCTATATAGAGATAGTAATTTGGTTCATAAGAATGTAATTTAAGAGAAAAAACATGCATTAAATATTTGTAAATACAATATCTCATGTAATCTTCATGTAATACCTGTGTGATAAGTTTTACTGTGCCCCCTTTAAGAATAGAAAATAGGGCATCAGTGAGCCGAAGTGCGCTTCTGATAAGTGGCTGTATTAGAACTACGAATGGGCTGGCTTAGAACAATAGAACTATATTCTTTCACCGTTCTGGAGACTAGAGGTCCAACATCAAGATGTCAACAGGTCCATGCTCCCTCTGAAGACTCTAGAGAAGAGTCCGTCCTTGCCTCTTCTAGCTTCCCATGGTCGAGGGCAATCCTTGGTGTGCCTTCTCCTGGCAGCACCACTCCGATCTCTGCCTCTGTCTTCACAAAGCCTTCTTTCATCTGTGTCTCTGTCTACTCTTCTTATAAAGACACCAATCACATCAGATTTAGGAACCACATTAATCCAGTGGGACCTCATCTTACTATTTACATCTGCAAAGAGCCTATTTCTAAATCAGGTCATATTCTGAGGTTCTGTGTGGGCATGAATTTGGGAGTCAAGGGAGGGCAACTATTCAATCCCTTACAGAACCTTTACTTAGGGCTTTTCTACAGCTGTCTGGGGGTTAAAGATAATGAGTTTGTGTCTAACCCCGTATATATAGCATGTTAGGTTCTTGAGATCAATATAAAATTTAAAGCACCATCAAAAAAGCTAACATAACAAATCAGTGTCATCTGTTTTTAATTGCTTGCATCTTTAAGATAACACTTATCATAAAGATCCATGCACCAAGTCTAACATCATCTTGATTTACATCCAGGTAGGTTCTGTTTCTATACTGAAACCATACTAGTACCAAATCTGGCTTCAATTTCCCAGTTGAAAATCAACATTCACAGATTACACGGACTTACACATTTCTCTTCATTTGAATCTTAGAACACTATATGGGGAGAGTGAAATCTCTGTTTACCCAAACATTACTGACAGGTCTGAATTGTCTTAATTCATTCTCTCTGAAATTCTGCACATACCTTACACAAAGTTACTTTAAAAATACTACCCAGCATTTATTCAGCACTCACCAAGCTAGGTGTTTTACTGTATCTCATTCCTATAACACCCCTGAAAGTGGTCTTATCAGAGGAAAGTATTTTATTTTGAATTATAATCCTTTGCAAAGCATCCTGCATAGTCGATACGTAGCAAATGTTTGTTGATTAACTTCATTATTTTCATTCAATTTTGCAATCCTTGCCTGTAATTAATACATAACAGAAACATTACTAAATTGTAAAGAAGTTCCAGGCATTCAAAAGTAAAGGAGAATCTACATAGTAGGAAGTATCTTAAGGTTTAACAGGAAATCAGAGTTCCTAGTCTAAAATATTGAATTAGTTGTGAAGTACTTTTATATCTCTTAATGAGTCATGCTATGATTCATGCACGTCTCAGGTCCTCTGTACATTCCTGAATCAGAAACGTCTGCTGCCATTGCCTGGTTCCCCAAGACATGCACTCCTTCTATTGGTGAAGCATAACTAGGTTAATATCCTGTCCGTAACATTTTAAATTAAAAAAAGAATTTTAACTGTCTTATAGAATTATCGAAGAAGAAGATTTTGGTCATTTAAAGATTAGGAAGAAAACACTTCCAATCCAATAAATCTTCTATCTAATTTTGGTAATGGACATATAATTTCATTTTTTCAATGCAGATAAAAAGATATTTAAAAATGGGACTATGTCAATAAAGGCGTTGTTATAAAAGCTATAAACAACTGACTCCTGATATCTTCCTTTCAGAAAATGCCATAAAACTATGCCTGTTAAACAGAAGCCTGAGCTAATTGGTGTCTCTGCTGGTGAACAAAAGCAAACATAACAGAAAAAAAAAATGGTTGCAGGTGAACCATAAAATCATAAACCTTATGTTATATAGGGTTACATCAGCAAAGTCTCGGCAATAGATACGTTCAGAAGCCTGACAATCTCTTTACTAGGCAAGGCAATGAAAGAAAAGAATTCTTATACAAAGTTTAACAACTAAAAGTGCAACTTGTTTAAATTCACATGTCTGAGTTTTTTAAAAAATGGAGCTCATTAAAGGTATTCATACCAATTCCACTCCCGAGATAGCTTTTTTTTCCTTGTAGATGTAAAATAGTACATAAGTGAGTACAATATCTATATATATTTTTTTACTTGATTATTCAATTGCATGACGTCTTTCACGTTTGAGCAGCTATAAAATGTTAAGTTGGTTTCCTGGAAGCTGCAAGATACACGCATAGGAATAAAACACACTCCCTACACTCAAGGAACTTATAATCAAGCAGGAAAAAGATGAATGGCAGGCCAAAGGGCCAACCTATAGGGTGGAAAAAGAAATCATTTTCCACTGCTGAGCTCACGGAGCTCTTCAAGGAGGAAGTAGTCTCTATGTGGACGCAGAACGGGTAGAATTTCGGTAATGGGAGCGAGCATGCCAGGACTCGGGAATGGTGGGGCAGGACAAAGGTGACAGTCCCCAGGCCTGGCTCACCCACAGAGTCACTGGGACCAGAGTTTTAAACGTGAAGTGTCTGATTCCAGTTCCCAATGTATTGGCGAGCGCCCCTTGAGGTGGAGCCTGAGAAACTGTACGTTTAACAAGCCCCCCAGGGGACTCGCTGGGCAAAGAGATGAGAGTTGGAATGTGCAGGAAGTATTCAGGGCACGAGAGAATGGGACGGAAGGTGGCGCGAGGCAAGGCGGACTGCCCGAGTCCTTGAAACAACGGGCTTCACAGGGTGGGAACTACCGAAGATGTGTCAGGTAATAACGTGATCAGAACCGTGTGTCAGGTAAAGACATCTGGCACTGGTCCAAAAGGCAGAGTGATGGGGAGAGACTCGAGGCAGGGAATGACTTCATCACCAGGCCAATAAGGGCGAGCTGGTGGAGGAGCGGGGCCTGTACGGACATCCCAGCCGCAGAGGCGGGGAGGAGGAGAGGCACGCTGGATATAGTGGGCAAACCTTGGACAATGAGCTGGAGGCAGAAGAAACATAAATTCGCAGGTGAGTAGGCTGAAGGCAGGTCTGACTGCAAGGCCCAGTGCCCCACGTGGCCATTCTGAAACTCAGGTCTCAGGGCGAATATCAGATATAGCTTCTTGACAATATCACCACTGCCCGCTCTAGACCCTCTGGACCTCGGCCTCCGGTTGCCCAGCCAAACTGCCTCCCATCACCTGCAACAAAGTCAGATCCAACAACTGCCCTTTGCTACAGTGGGCAGGGGCTGTTTTCCAAGCCCCAGGCACCTGCCGGATGGATGCTCTCTGATCTCTGCTCTCGCAGGCATGGTGCATTGGTCCCTCCCGGGCAAATAACTTCTCCCTTAAAAACAATATCAACAACAAAACAAAAATAAAAACAGTGTAACACTGACCACCTGAGCATTTAGAGTTGGAAAAAACCGGGGGTTGGTTTGGTTTTTGTTTTGCTTTGTTTTAATTGGAAAGCCGAGCCGCAGAAAGGGAAAGCTAGCAGAGGAAACAATAGAACCGTGTCAACGCTCCTGTCTCAATGGATCGGGCCGCGGTACAATGAAGGTCAAGACTGGCTAGTTTAAGGTCATGACTTGTGAGGTACCGTCAGGGGAAGCAAGGCTTCTATTTGTTTGTTTTGTTTTGTTTTCCGTACCTCGGGGACTGGCGATCTCTGTAAGGGGGGGGTGAGGACCAAACAAGTTCTGGCCCGTTCCAGGCCACTGCACAGGTACCATACGCTGTAAGGGTGCCAGGGTGGTCTGCGGGCTCGCGACCCCTGCAGCCGCACAGCGCGGCAGCCTGCATCCTCCTGGCAAGCTGAGTGCAGGGCGCAGGGCACGCTGGCCGTGGGCAGGAGGATGGGGAAGCACGTGGACCCAGGACGTACGGACAAATGGGTACTTGTTGTCATTCTCCTTAGGGTGCTGGGCAGCCACTTTCACAAATCATGAAGAGGGAAAGAAGGAGGCGCCCGTGTGTCCGATGTGGCAGGGCGGAGGTGCCTGTTCTGGCATCTTTGGGCGACTGTGTTACTTGCATAAATGTCAGCAATATTTGAAACTGAAAATCCGGAAGTTGTGGTTGTTACTGGACCTGAGTCCTGCGCTCCGCGAGCTCCAGCTCTGCCAACCCGCTCTCTCTACGCTCGCGCTGTTCCCTGTTCCTGGAGTGCTCCACCCCTCCCCCCTTTCTTAGCTTGGTCAAACCCCATTCATCTTTCAGGTCCAGTCAAGGCATCCTCTCCACAGATTGTTCCTTCCCCTGTTCTCTGACAGTATTAGTGCACACGGCCACCATAACTCACGTACACAGTGCGTGCAACTGTACTTAAGTTAAGTGAGCTACCATTTGGCCACAGTTTGGCTTTTTTACCTTTGAATCCACAGCACTTGCAAGCAGTGGTTCCATGGACCCTGTGGAAGATGTAGAGACCACACACCAACCTCGTTGCTTACTCACAAGAAGATCATGAATATAAACTATTCCAGCAGTGGCCTCACTTTGACCCTTCTTCACTTTCCTGGATGGAGGAGGAAGCTCTGATTCTCCTCCAGAAACCTATTCTGGTTTCTCAACTCCCAGCAGGTAAGTTCCTTCTGAGACTGTTCGCTCCACCCCAGTGTCTACCTCCTCCAACCCCTCAGGGCTGCATGGACCAGGACCAGGAAGAGGACAAGAGAACTCTGGGAAGCTCTCTGCTTCTGCCCAAGCCAGGAAGTAATTCTCTCCATGTGACATAAATCGCAGACGATGATCTCTAGCCTCTCCTATAAAGCAGAGGACCGTTGTTCTAACACTGGTAGAGTCCCCCTCTGTTACCAAGGCTTTGCCAAGTGCTAAAGAGACGTTCGTTAAATGGAACAGAACTCTCTGGTCGCTTTTCATTAGATGTTCTTACTGCACCCTTAAAACACTTTGCAGTAAAAAAAGAGAGATGAAGTTGTCATTAATGCGTCCATTTTACGTATGTTAGACAGTCTCACATGTTAGAGGCCCAGCGACAAAAGGGAAGCAGGAAAGACTTCAGGAAGGAGATATCTGAGATGCATTTGGAGTGAGGAAGGTACTTCCGCAAGCCGAGAGGGGCGGAAGGGGAGGACATTCCACGTGGCCTGAAGAGCATGAGACAGCAGAGGATGTTCAGGCGCCCTCATCATAGGATCCCCGCTAGAGAGGCAATGTCACACGCTACCATTGGCACAGGTTCTGAAGTCAGTCATTGCCTTACCAGCTGTGTGGCCTTGGGTAAGTCCCTTAACTTTTCTGAGCCTTAGCTTCCTCATCGATAAAATAGAGACAATAACACCTTCAAGGGCTGTTCTAAGAATTCAGGATGTAGGTAAAGGATATGGTAAAGAATATGCATTAAATAAATGAAAGATACAATGATGATAATGTCATAAGCTTCTTGAAGACAGACATCATTTCTTTCTCTTACTTGCCCCAATGAAATATCTGCCATTTTTTTTCTCAAGTTTCACAGGTACTAAGAATGTATCTCCTTGACACTTTATTTCTATCATTAAGCCTTTTTTTTTTCTTCTTTAGAGAAATGTTTCCTATAATATGTTAGCCCGATTGGACATAGAAGAGAGTCCATTGACAGTGAATGAATGAAATACAGATCCTGACCATCATGAATTTTGGGCAGAATCTATAGGCAATCTGGCGAATGCATAACCAGTTGGAATAGCTTGTCAAGTATTAAAGGTTCCACAAAAGGAAAAGTTCTATTAGACTCAGAGTCTAAAAAGTATGAGTAGGAGTTTGATAATCAGAGAATAGAGGAAGGCAGGGCATTACGTTTAGCAAGATTACTGATAAAAAAAAAAAGAGATCAAGATAAAAAAAAATTCTGGAGTATGTTTGGGAAATCATGGGTATCTGGCCTGGCCAGTAAGTGTAGGAAACTGAAGACCAAAAGGGACTTCGAGGCCAAGATCAGTACTTATCTCATGAAGAGTGGATACCCACGAGTGACCTGGCCCGGGATCACAGACTCTGAGACCTGGAAGGCTCACAGTGTCCACTCCCCTTTGAGAGGCCAGAAAAGCAAGGCCAAAGGAAGTTAACTTGCTCAAGGCTACAAGGCTCATTAGGGCCAAAACTGGGACGAACACGCTGGTTTCCTAATTATTAATCAGGAGCTGGAACAGCCATTGCAGGGAGATGACAGTATGGGGCACATACACCACCTCCTTCTCCCTCGCCCTAGGCAGACGTTTCTGATGGATCAGGGCACTCTTCCCTGCTGAGTCCAGACCTCGCCATCTGCACCAGAGCCTTCCAGTCTTTGCCAGCGGGCCGCGCTGCTCCCGGAAGCGAAAACCATCACCCATCATGCTCCACTCCGCCTCGCTGCCTCAGCACAAGGACCCTTGCTTCGAAAGTCTTACAGAGGATAATGAAAGTGGCTGAGGAGGACTTAGTCGCTTAGACGAGTCACCTGCTTGGTGCATCCCTCTGTGTAAGAGGTGAACTGTGCCCTTCACAGTCTCAGACGTTTTGTCCCCAGTGAGGGTGATTAGCCACGGCCACCTCTGCTCTCTGGGCCACCTTCTCTCCCCAGCAGTTTCTCTTCTATACCAACATTGCAATCAAGAAGGAGAAGGGGGGAAACCCCAGCCTCGGCAGTGAGAGCACAAGAACATGAATAAGTAAACACACCACTTGGGGTACGGCAGGGAGAGGGAAAAGTGGGTGTGGGGAAAGAAAATAATACATTCACCCAGAGTCCTGAAATTAAGCACCGTTCAATGTTTCCTCTTTAGTTCAGAAACCACTAAATAAAAATGAGGAAAAAAAATCAGGAAGTTCCCTCCTTAGCGTTAACAATAGAACAATCCAGGGTGCTGTAACTCAGGGCAACTTATTTTTTAAAAAGAGGCACTGAATGTTCAGATCCCTTCGGACCCTGCCTCGTAGTCTAACCCGGGTGCATTTCGGGTGTCTAAAAATAGACTAGTTAGGGATGGCGATGAACTGCAATTAACTTCAGATTTATTTAAACTTTGTCATTTTAGATGTACTGGCGAGTGTACTAACAACGAATGTGGGCATTTTGGATTCTCTTCCCTCGACAGCCTTGAGGCTTGGCAAAACTCTTCTTGCCTCTGTGTTGTAATTTCTTCCGCCCCAATGAGTGGTAACAACTACCTGTACATATTTTGCAAGTAAATTTCTGGAGTATTTTAAGCTTCTTCTAATTCAGAATCTGCATAACATACACAAAGTAAAATTATATCTCTTATAAGTATAAACATGCCTACTTTATTAGTAAACTGGTATACCGGAATCTAAATTTTAAAAACAGGGAAATTAAGATATTCTCACATAAAATGTTTTATTCATTTCCCAAAAAAGACTCCCCCTAGAACCCCTTTCAGATGAGGAGTTATTTTTATGTGAGTGCATTTTAAACGATTCAACTCCGGAAACTGATTTGTACGGAACTGTGCAGGATTATACCTGTGACCCAAAGTGAAATGCACCTGCATTAGGGAGATGGCAATAGTCTCAAGCTGATGGAAAATGCTAGAAATGGGATTTGTTCTATACAAAATGAGACATAAGAACACTAGCAGCGTAGTTTTAAAAGGTTGCTTTTTCTGTTCTTTGTGTTTCTCCACAGCATGAAAAAAAAAAAAAGTTCCATTTTCTGAAAAGTAATTTCCTCCTCTTACCATATTTTTAAAATGTCATAATTAACTGATTATATTACAATGGAATCGCAAAATAACTAGGCCATCTCACAGAAAACAGAAAATATGGCTATTTAAAATTTTCACAAATATCTTTCACCGATAGTTATTTCAAAGCTTATTTGTTGATTATATAAACAATAGCGTCATTAATGAAAAATGAATTTATTTTCCTGCGCATGGGAACATTTTTCGCATATGTGGAAGGTTCGAAATTCGTTTTCAGAAAAAAAGGTTGTCATGATTTAAAAAGACAAGCATTCATCCTGAAAACTATAATTACTGCTTTCCTCACAGAAATACCATCATCTGATTCTTTCGCTTTTTTTTTCTTTTTTTTTTTTTTATGAAGAAGAGTCAATGCTGCAGATTTTTCCAGATAACAATCAAAGAATCTCACTTTAGGATTTCAGCACCTAGACTTGTGCTGTTCTTCATCCAAGAAGGCTCTTAACTAACGCACAACAAGCATCAAAGAGAAATGCTTTCTGAACATAATGGATACTTATTCTGTTTAAAGGTTCTTCCCACCTGAACTCAGCCCTGCAGAGATCTTGAGGGAAAAAAAATGATCTAAGGTACGGAGAGATCTATCCTGTTTCCAGCAAGACAGATCGCTAACTGCCTTGAAAGATGTGGCCACGGGCTGCATCATTTCTTACAAACGCCGTAGTGGCATCAAAACCAGCAATGCACAGGGTGCGGCCATCGTTAGAAGTGCAGCTCCCACTGCCCTCTGAATGGAGGCAGAGTCTCTGGCCATTTGCATTTACAAGTGTTACTGCCGACCACGCCAAAGCAAGGGTTTGATGCAAACACAACAGCCCCGTCTCGGCTCTGGTTGCTGGATAATTGGTTTCTTATGGTGCCTTCCAAAGCCTCCGGTGAGAATGACCATGGCATGGCAGACGGAGTGTCGCAAAAGAACAGTCAAGGGCAAGGACTCTAGAGAGGCAGCCCGCCATGGTCCCACGCCCGCTCTGTCACTCACGAGCTGTGTGATCTTGAACGAGTCACTTTACTACATCGGAACCAAGCACATCATAGGGAGGTTTTGAGAATTCGGCGAGTTGTACGAACGCATTCGTATACAGAGCCCTTGGGACAATGCCTGGCAGAGTAAACGCCATACAAGAGCTTGAGATTATTACTAGGTTCCATGGCTCTTGGGAACGGCATGAGGTCTCAAGGGAATTCATGAAGATTAGTTCTAGCTTTCTTTTAAAGTGGCCTCGGATCAATGGTAGCTCTCCTCTTGGTATACATTTTGGAAGAAGAAATGGAACGTTTGTCCTTTGCCTCGCAACCACGAGCGAACTTGCCACGGCAGCCTTCCAGTGAAGACAGGGAATCGCCCGTCCCTCCTCCTCCTCCTCCTCTTGGACAAGGCCCTGCCGGACCTGGCCCCTGGGGCTCTTTCCCACCCCGTGTCCTCACGCCTGGCTGTGTCCTTTCCATCGCACTTGAAGCTCTCACAATGACTAGAGTTCTTGAACGAGTCCAGGTCGCTCCTCACCTCTGGAACCGTACGCGTGTTATTCATTTTCCTAGAATGCTTTCCCCTAATCATCCGCCTCATCATTTGTCAAATCCTGGCCTGCTAGCGCAGCCTCCGGGGAACCTTTCTCGACTCTCGCTCCATCTTTGGTCTTTGCCCGGGGCATCTCCGTCCGGCAGCCCTTTTCACGCTGCTCCCATGTGCTTCTTTTCATACTTGTCTCCTGCACTGGGCTGTGACTCTCTCAGGAGCAGACTGTGCTTTATTCTTTTTCGGCGCACACATCACACAGTAAGAGAACTGGTAACTAGCAAGTATTCGACCTATAATTATTGAAAAAACATATAGTTCCTTCTATCTGCCCTAAGATTAACTTTCTCCCCCACATTGTCATTTAGCTACTACTTTGCAATTTTTTTTTTTTTTTAGCATCAAGCATTTGAGACAGAGGTGCTGATTTAATAGTCTCTACCTGTCTCACCTACGAAATGAATCGATACTCATTTCGCTTTTGAAGTGAGATACAATATCGGGTGGCAAGAGGAAGAAAGAGAACAGGACACAGAATATTCTCCAGTGAGGTCCTGGGGAAGGTGTCTCGTCATCTTTCCAGAAAAGCAGGGCCCTTGGGAGCTGGGCTCAGGGGACAATGTGCCTTGGAAACCTCCCTGGGGTGGGTGGTTTGTGCCCTCTGCCTGCACTGGGGAAACCAAAGTGGACAATACAAGAGGTTCTGTCCAGGAGCCAAACCCCAAACCCAGCCAGGCGGCCTGTCCAACAGGCTCCACAGTGGTAAAAGGCTGGCCGCCTGTGGACTGGATTTGGTCCCCAGATATATTTTATTTGGCTGACAGTCTTGAAAATGTGTGTCAGCTGCCAATGTTTAAAACTCAAGAGACTGCACTTTTTAAAAATCTAGATTTCTAGCTTACTTTTGAGAAGCACTGGCAACAATAGATGCCTTCTGTGGCAGGAGCTCCAGGCGGGAGCAGAACAGTGCTGCCCTCTGTAGGTGGGGCATGTGTTTTGCAGTTCGCCACTCTCCCCAGCCGCTTTAACTGCCCGGGGGCGGGTCACTGTGCAAACTGAGTTTGCAACCTCAGGACTAGGCTCAGCAAGGGCATCCAAGCCTTGCTGGAAGGAGATGGGAAGTGGAGGAATCAGACCAGAATGTGGGAAGATGTTCAGAACCAAAGGGCAAGAGCTTCCTATAGGACCTTAGTTACCTAGGCCAGGGTAGGGGTGTGCCGTGGAGAGCAGTGACAGGTGGAGGCTAAAATTAAAGGGTTTTAGGAAGTGCGACCATGGAGATCAGAGCCGACAGCTTTGTGGTGTGTGTGTGCATATAAATTCCTATCTCCGGCCAGAACCTCTTTTCTCTGAATTCTAGACCCATATATCCAACTGCCTAACTTGACACGTTTGATGAATATCTCAAACTGAGTACGCCCAGATTGAACCATTGATGGTCCCCCCAAACCGGCTCTTCCCGCCTTCTTTTCTATCACAGTTACTGGTCCTTCACTTGTTCTCCCAGTTGCTCAGACCATTGACTTAGACGTCGTCCCCGACTCCACCTTTTGTCACTTGCACGTCGAGTCCATCGACAAATCCCACGTTAGCTCCACCTCCAAAACACCTCCAGATTTCACCCCGTGTCAGCAGCCCACCGCCATCGCTCTGGCCCAGCCCATCGCTTTTCTCCAAGGTTACTGGACTAGCCTCCGAAATGGTGCCCCCGAATCTGCCCACGGCCCCCGCAGTGCATTCTCGACGCAGACGCCGGAACGAGCCTGTGGAAATGGAAGCCAGGCCGCGTCGCCGTGGCTCTGCTGGGCACCTTCCAACGATTTCCCTCCCACTCGCAGAGTGACAGAGCCCCTGCTGAGACCGACGCGCCGCCCCCCTGCCCTGTGGACCACCCTGCACTCACACAAGCCAGCTCCATCGCTCACTGCTCCGCCCCCACTGTTCACACGACGACACCAGCCGCACTAGCCGTCTGGCTGTGCTTTGACTGCTCCAGGCATATCCCTGCTCCGGGCTCTTTGCGCTTTCTGTTCCCTTGTCTTGGGTGTTCTTCTTCTGCAGATGCCCACTAAGCATCCCCCTCATTGCCTTCAGATTTACCGAAATGTCCCCCATCTCAGGCAGCCCCTCCCTGATCACGCCCTCTCAATTCGACCCTCCCCCATACCTTACATGCCCATCCTTGCCCTAGTTTTCCTTCTTTAAATTTTACGTATTTTTGTTTGTCGTCTGTCACTCCCAGCTAGAATAAAAGCTCCTCAAAGACAAATTCAGTGTAGTTTGTTAAATACTGTATCTTCAGTGCCTAGAAGAATCCTCGGCACATAGTCTAATAAATACCGGATGATCAATAAATATTCGTTACATAAATGAATAGTCTGTACTTTAAGATCATACTTTCATGTGATCATTCCCAATGGGAAAAAATATTTAGCAGTCTGCCTGGCGACACTCAATTTGGGCATAATAGACATATTAGGCTTAAAGCTTCCATTTTAAAAAGGATGGATGTCAAAATGCGAGTGAGTGACAGAGGTTCAAGTGCTGGAGTGACAGCCACTTACGCCACACACGCAACACTGTGCCGCACAGTTGAAAGAGCAGCCTGTTCCTTTTAGGTCCCACCCGGGCCCCTGGGAATCATGTACCAGAGACGCCGTGGCTAGAATTGTTCACGCACAGGACGCGGCCACTCCGCACCATGCTTTACTCAGCCCCTGTTGTCCCCCTGGCCTCCTGTGTGCATCTTTTGCTTCTCTGGCTTCGGAACCTCTGCTGTCTGGACCTGAGGCTTCCAGTCCCATTGCCTAATCTCCTGGCTCACAGCTGATCTCCTGTGTCCAGACTCGGCCGTGAGACCTGTTTTCCTCTCTGCTTTAGCCTGGAGTATAAAAATTAGACAGGAACCCAGGAAAGTAGTTGGCAAAGGCTCCTGATCCGTTGTGAGGCTTCCCTCCCCACGCGCCCCTTCCCTTTTCCACTAGACTTTTGAAGTTATCTGAGTAAAAATACACAGCTTCGTAACGACGCCGAACTATGAGAACACCAAGTTGAAGTCTTCGTAACTGCTTTAGAGAAACACATGTTAGGAAGGTATGGCCTCTCTGTTTAAAAACGCACTATGAAGCACATGCTCAAAGGCAACAGGGCGAGGAGTTACTGAAACAGTCAGGAATCTGATGAGGAATTTATAGACCTGCAAAGGCAAGGCACAGAGCCTGGAAATCTGCTGTTCTCCACCAACTCTCCCCACAGAGCCAATTGTGAGATAAGACGTTGCTAATTCTAATCACATTAAAACCCTTTCTATCACGTACATTATGTTGGAAGATGGACAATGGGCCATCTTGGGGTTATAAAGATTTATCTGGCTCCAAAACTGGATGAGGCTGAGGTGCTGGTTGGAAGGCTTTTAGCAAAGCACTTTGTCTGTTTCTGGTACTGTCATCCTTGACACGTTGTGGCAGGCAGAATGATGGCCTCAAAGATGTCCATATCCTAACTCCTAGGACCTGTGAATACGGTACTTTATATGACAAAAGGGGTTTTGCAGGTCTGATTAAATTAAGGATTCTGAGGTGGAGAGACTATCCTAAATTAGAGGTTGGCCCAATAAAATCATCAGAGTTCTTATTAGAGGGAGGTAGGAGGATGGAGAGAGAAGGAAGTGTGAGAATGGAATCAGAGGCAGAGTGACACAGAGGCCACGTGTCGAGGAATGAGGGCAACTTCCAGAAGCCGAAAAAGGCAAGAAAGTAGATCCTACCCTCGGGCCTTCAGAAGGAATGCAGCTCTGCCAACCTATTTTGGAATTATGAACACCATGGACTGTGAGATAGGAAATTTGTGTGGCTTTAAGCCACTAGATTTGTCGTACTTTGTTATGGCAGAGATAGGAAATAAATACACGTGCCTCCTCTCACCCCACGTCTGTTCCTTCAGCCAGGCTTTGTTCAGAATGTCCTAGGTGTTCCAGCAACCAGGCTAGCGTAGAAGACGTCGAGGTTGTTTGCAAAATCATATCTCATTTAGCGTCAGCTCTTAATCATCTACAAAGGAGCAGCCTTGCAAACAGCCACGGCTAGCTCCATGCCGGACTACAAGAAGTGCCAGACACACTAGGTGCAGCCCAAGTATTCACTGAGTCACAAAGATTGGCTTCAAACCAGGTCTGAGCAGGTCACAATGACCGCCTGTGGTCACCCCACGCCCTCTCTATCACTTAGACACTCTTTACGGGGACTTTTAATGAATAGTCCTGATCCGTCGGAAGAGAAATCCAAGATGAGTGAAGGTATTAGTCCCTGGCCCCATGCTGCTCTTGTTACCCTTTCTTATCTTTCCACAGAAATCCTACTCTTCCTCCCAGGCTCTCATTGCATTCTACCGTCCTGTCCTCTTCCAGCGGAAGTTTATTTTCAAGACGAGATCTGATCGACTCATTCATTATGAAGTACACTGTGGCTGTGACATTTAAACCACACCTCCATGGGGTATTTACTTTCTAACAAAGATAAGAATAAGATCGTAAGCCTGTGGAGAACAGGGTCCACACCCGACCTCTCTATCATTGGCATCCCTCGTCCTTAGTGCCACGTCTGGAATTTAGTTGGCCTTGGATCAAAACCTATTGAATGAATGAATGAAATCATACCAGCAGACAGAGCACCTATGTTATCTCCTGTGAACATTAGTACTGCCCATGGTACTGAGATAAATCTGTGTTCACTGCCGTGAAACAAGCGAGACCTTGGAAATAAGGCCTGCGAAGAGTAACCATCACTCTAACGTGATGATAAATCCTTCCTAAAAATGAGGCCTATGAGTGCAGAAAGGTCATGTGACTTGGGACATAACATTGCCACAGCAAATTGAGGAACAGAAGATCAGGTTCTAAACTCTCAATTTAACTAAAAAGGCAGCCCGAATCTCTGAATTCTTGTGGGCTCCTAGGTTCATCATTGAAACCTTGCCATCGGCTGTCTTAACAAACCCTGCGTGAACCTAGCGTTATAACTGGGTCGGCGGGGGCCTTCAGGGTGGTTTGTGGGCCCCGTTAGATTTTATGTAAAACAATGCTTCTGTGCATCTGCGTTGTTTTAAAGCAGGAAGTCTGGTTAAGGAAGGCTGAGGACCCACTGCTTTAGGAAATGGTCCCGACCGGTACGCCTTGTTAATGTACAATTTCTGGCATTGGTATCTTTCGTTGGTGTCATTGTCTCAAACAATTAATGTGAATTCAGTCGGTTGGTCACCACATTAGCTTCCCATTGCTGCTCTCACCAACTACCGATACGGGGTTGCTTACTTAAAATGATGCAAATTTATTACACGACGGTTCGGAGGCTCTGAAGCCCGAAGTGGGTCTCACGGGACTCCAACAAAAATGCTGGCGGGAACGCGTTTCTTCTGGAGACTCCAGGCAAAGAGAATCCATTTCCTTGTCTTTTCCAGCTTCTACAGGCTGCCAGCAACCTTAAGGCTCCCTTGCCGTGTAATATGACACATTCACAGGTTCTAGAGATGAGGACGTGGACATCTTGGGGTGGGGGGACATTATTCCACTCACCACTGCTACTTAACACATTCCTTGAGCACCTGCCTTTATTACGAGGTTCTGCAAGGGATTTTGAAGGTAGATTGCTTTCCACCCAGTCCTTATGCTTCAGGAGACAACAATAAAGACGACGATAATAGCTGCCTTGTGCGAGATCACCAGAGGAGACACATTTAATGAAGTCAGGCACCAAGATGCTAACACCCGGTCCTGGAGAGAGAGAGGGGGGTTAAGTTCACTTGTACTCAAAGAAGAAATCTACCTGCAAGTATCTGGCAGACCTGCATTACTTCCTTCTTCGCCTTGGAGCCAGGAAAGACAAATGGTGGTGATCGGAGGAGTATTTCATCTCCTATGGAAAGTCAGACCAACAGAGAGTCTAAGAAAGACGCAATGCAGCTAGAACATCTAATCCAAGGCTTGGGGGATGATTGCGTGGCACCCCCTTTAGCCACTTCAACCCCTGCAGACGTCCGGGGAGCTGGACATTCTCCTCAGTCCCTCCAGGCTTCTGGCCGCCACAGAATGGGAACCCCATTCTTGACCATGCTGTCTTTGTCCCAGACTGACACCTTAGTCTGTGCTGGAGAGAGCCGAGACTCACCGGCTTGCTCCTTCACCCAGGACTTGGAAGTTCGTGCTTGCCGGACCAAAGAGAGAGAGAGGATTCTTCCCAGAAAAGGGAATGGCTTCATGGATCTAAGGAAAAGAGTTGTCGGGGAATAGAGAGATGCAATAAACCACTTGGGGGCAAGGGTCATCCGTCCTTGGACAAGACTAAAATGGAAAAGTTGTTGGCCAAAGAAAATAGGCCGGCCACTGCCCCTTTCCAAACATACAGGGACTCCTGGAGCGGAGAAAACACAGAGCGGCGAAACAAAGCTCTTGTGCTGTTCCTAAGAATGACAGGGGCTCTCGGAGTCAGACTTTCACTGAGGAGTCTCAAGGTCATTGCCTACAACCCTAGCGCTCCTTTCCAAGATGTAACCAACAACCGGAAGGAGGGCTGAGGGCGGTTTCCTGACAGCCCTTGGGCTCAGTGCCAGGATAGGCCCCCTCAGTGAAATCTGCAGCCTGACTCGCTCTTTACCCAGGACTCAGAAGATAATCAACGGATCAGTCACCACGTCTAAACATCTTTGTGTTTGGTTCTAAAAGTACCTTGAAATGACAGACATAGGAAAATATCTTGGGGCAAGGGTTGTTGGGGGTACTATGTTTGGGTAGGAGGGAGGTATGGGATGAAGTTGTTATTACTGAGCATTTTTTTCTGTGTAAATAAAGCAGGTGGTACACTTGGGGGAAAAAGAAAAAGCTGCCTTGTTGAGCATTTACTACTATCTGCCGGGCTTTTTTTTCTAAACACACTGTATGACTTAACTCATTGAATCTTGCAACCACCCAAGAAGTTAGGTAATATTACTATGAGCATTTCAGAGAAGAGAAAACTAAAGCAGAGAGAGACAGTGTTTCTTGGCCAGATCATACAATTAGTTGGTAGTAGCGTGGGGTTTAAACACGGGCACTCAGCCTCTGGGACCCGAGCTCTGAAAACTTCCATGATTAGTTTCTTCTTTAATGTAACACTGAGAAAAATTAAAGAGGAAAAAAAAAAGGCATTAACTGGGTAAACAAAAACAATATAAAGTGTAGAAATAATGAAAATCTTCAAGCAAAAGAAAAGGATAATGGAAATTAAACAAGTCATAATAAGGAATGTTAAAAAGATAGGGCCATATTATAGACTGATGAGGGTAATTCAATGAAAGTAAT
The DNA here is from genome assembly GCF_014176215.1 of Rousettus aegyptiacus. Taxonomy (NCBI): domain Eukaryota; kingdom Metazoa; phylum Chordata; class Mammalia; order Chiroptera; family Pteropodidae; genus Rousettus; species Rousettus aegyptiacus. The sequence continues at coordinate 36,728,263 of NW_023416288.1, read as the reverse complement.
CAATGAATAGTCATTGTCACCACTATTCCTTTAAAATAATGTCTGTCATAAAAATAACTGAAGTTTTTATAGGGTGTATAAATAACAGATTAGAAAGAAGACTGCAAAGTTTAATGGCATCTTGCATTCAAGGGACATTCGACAGCTCTAAAATATGTGCGTTCACATCACAGGGATACACGGTCGGCTCAGATGGAAAGGAACGGCCTCAGCCAACTCCCAAGATTATAAAAAAGATGTGCCTCTGGTCTCAGACGGAAATGAATAGCAGGTCGCCCATGCTGTTTGCAGGTCTGAAGCTGGCAGAATGAAATTCAGTTTGTAAAATTTAAGGGCGACTGCTTCTTAGACATGAAAATTGTATCTGCTGAATGTAACTCTACAGCAAAAGAAAAAAGAAAAAGAAAAAAAAAAGAGAGAGAGAGCTGGAGTATAGTGTTTCTCAAAGGAAGAAAGCAGCTGTGCTGCTTGCAGGGTGATTTAGAAAGGCTTCCTGGCTGGACCCATGAAAGGCTGAGAAGAAATCTGACAAAATGAGAATGAGAGCCGGCCACTAAACTAGTGAAAAGGTTAGAGAAGTACAAAAGAATTTTTTTTTAAGTAGCTTTTAAAGGAAGCCTAGAAGAAAGGGTCAGAAAAGAGAAATTCCTACTTTAAAGTACCATCTCACTCTAATTCTGACTATAAAAATGACGGCAAGGGCCTGATCTACTGTGTCCAGGGATGTCCTCATAAAATATCCTAGGTTTACAAATCTGTTTACAAACCAAAGGCGAATCTTCTCACTGATCTTTCTCAACCACAGCCCGGGGTCTCAGCAGTCGAAGGGTGAATTTTCTGCTCCTTACATGATCACCAGGAATTATGACTCAGAAAAAGACATTGGAGGGAAAAGTTGCTACTATTTGTGTAAGAAAATGTGGTTTAGGCTTCAAATGATGACTAGTATTATTACTAGTAAAAACAAATACTTAAGCTGCAGTAACCTGTAGACACACGAGAAACTCAATCAGAAAGATGACCTGTGTATCTAAGGATCACGATTGTGCACCATCATAAAAAGGTGAACGACAAGCAACATACAGCTAAAAAAGGAAACACAGTTAACTTTAACTAAAAATGCAGAATGTTTAAGGAGTTGCCTACATCACCCTTAAACACTGCAACCAACAATTTAAAGTGTTAGTGATAGTATCTGAGCTATAATTTGGTCTTCAAAGAAACATCTGAAATACTAAAATAAGTAAGTTGGAAAACATCCATCACCAAAAGTGCAGAAATGATTGTTAATATTTCCGCAGCAGTCCCCTTATGCTCTCTTTGTGCTTTCTTGAGAATATGTTGTTTTTAAGGAGATATCTCTTTGTTTCTGTCGCTTAACATTTTTATCAATGACTCTAAGAGCAGAATTTCATGTTAACACCCAATGGCGATGAGAAAAGACAGCAGAGGGTATCTTCAGAGAGAGACTCCAAAATCGAAGTAATTTTGGCAAATTAGGGTACTAAATTCAGCACATCACAAGAGGAAATCAAACGGCACAACACAAAACGTGAGGATGGGCCACCATGAGTGATGCGGAAAAGATTTGTAGATAATACTGCCCTTTATATTAAAGAAAAATGATGCCACTGAACACTCTCCGCCCCACGAGGCACACGCGTTTTCTCCTACTGGTGACGGATTTTTGTTAGTTTAACCACACTCTCCTTCAGTTTTTCTGCTAATTCATCACCTTGTCAGTTGTGACCAACAGAACGCAGTGACGACATTTAAATGGTAGACTGAGGACCCACTTCTCACTGGTCCCACGTACGACTCTGAGCTGAAGCTGAGCCAGTAGATATGCAATGAAGGACTGAATATCTCCACCCCGAAGCAAGCACAATATTGTGCCAGACACGTGCACTGTAGCTTGTGGGAACTGTTGCCGCATCCTCCTTCCAGGCTCATTATGAAGCCATGGACAGCGTGGTCTGCTAGGAGAGGTTTATCCGTTCCTGGCTGTGTGGCCTTGCTGAGCCTCATTGCTTCTCAGCCACAAAACGGGCATAGTACACACACGAGCAGGCTTCACGAGAGGTTTTGAAATGCAAACTGATTAGACACCTGGATGCACTTTGTAAGAGGTAAATACGATCAGTACAAGGTCCCATTCTTTGTTTAATAATAATATAAAAAGAATGTCATTACGGGAAATGGAAAAGATTTCGTGGGTAAGTCACAAAAAAGGGTCAAGATTTGGGAATGTTAAAAGGAGGGGAAAATAAACAAAATCTGAGCCTTTTGCTAGTCTTTAAAGCTATGAAAAGCTTTCATTGAGGAGTTAAAACAAAAACAACAGAACTGAAGATAAATGGGTTTACTTTGTATCATGAAGGATTTAGGTGAAGTTATCTTTACAAAGAATTTTTCGATAATAAGAGTTGGAATACAATGAGACAATACTATCTTCATCCCTAGAAATCTTTACTAACTGGGCAAATACTTTTCCGAGGCAACAAAAATACAACCATTCCAGAAAATAAACCAATGAATTTAAATTGCCTTCCAAAGTAAAGTCAGCAAATTTTCTCTGCAAAGGGCCAGAGAATAAATATTTTAGGTTTTGCTGGCCATACAGTCTGTCATAAGTACTAAGCTTTGCTGGTGTAGGTGAGAGCTGCCACAGACATCACTTATGCGACTTGGTGTGTCTGGGTTCCAATAAAACTGTATTTACAACAGGTGGCAAGCTGGATTTGGTCACCAGGTTGTAGTTTTCCAATCCCTCTTCTAAAGGTTCCTTCCAGTTCCAGGATTCGAACCTGTAAAACCCAGCTAAAGCAAACGGTGACAATCAAACCAAGAGGAAAATACCATCCTACTCACTATACTATGCCGCTGGACTGGATGCCCCCTTTTCTTACCTAGATCGTGAGAATATAATAAGTTGATCTTCGTAATCAGCTCATTAGGATAATACATCATCGGTGATTTTTTTTTTCCTTTTTAGCAAAACACGAAAATGTTTACATATGTTTATGGCTGTAATATCCAGACTCTGTAATCCAAGTGTATAATATTACAATCTGGTGCGCTAGGAAGCACATGCCATCTGCTCTGCTTTTTAATCATTTCTGCCAAAGGGAAATATTTTTTTTAAAAGGTAAAACCGTGTGTGGGAAGATGTTCCCTTTGTTCTTTTTTTTTTTCATCTGTTAACTCTTTCACCTCAATCTTCTTCCTCACCGCACCTTACTCTTGAAAACGAGATGCAAACAGCAACTTCAGCCCAGGGAGGAGGCCAAGAGAGGGCAGGAGCTGGTCAGACCAGGCTAGGGGGCCCGGGACCTTTAACAGTGAGAGCTGGATACGGAGTCCAGTCTGGACTCCACGGGCCAGGAAGGAAAGCGCGTCACTCGGCTTGGAAATCAGGCCAGACTGCAGCAGATTGGGAGCAAAAGGAGGAGTGGGCGTGAAACGCGAGTTCAGGAAGGAAGAACGGGCTTCGGTGCCAGAGGCCCATCCACCTGGCGGCCTGCCCTGCAGCGTGTGGGCGGAGTGGCCTCCTCGAAACCCGGGGTCACAGGAGACAAACAACCCTCCTGCACTTCTGTGCCTGCAGCCAAATCATCTTGGACTTTGATTGCGTCAAATTCTCTACCTTGGTGTATTTATTTCCTGCTATTGCTCAATGGGAAGGTTGTTTTTTAAAATCTAACAGTCTAATCAAACATTGCTGTCCTGGTCCTTCTAAAAAGGTAACACACACGTGTGTGTGTGTGTGCGCGCGCATATATGTAATTTATATTACTTTATAGTTATATGTACGAGTGTGTATACACAGATACACGTCTATGTATGTATTTTCTGTATATATACATATATGTTTTTTAAGGTAGCTCCTCTTTAAATGAGAAGCAATGACTTGTAGGTGCCCTGATTTTAGCAACTTGCTACCATGTTTAGCACTGAAAAAAGACAGGACCGAGAACTTATTTGTTGTCCAAGTTGAGGCCTCAAATTCAACAATAAGCTTGTTGGGCGCCAGCACCCATGGGTGAAGAAAGCTTTTGCAGACTTGATACATTAGTGGGAACACCCAGGATAAAACAAAGGAGGAGTGAAATTCTTCTGAACTTGGACTATCAATACTGGGCTTACATTTCTTATGACAGACGACAGAAGCTCCAATTCCAACTTGTTTGAGCTAAAGATAAAAGGCTACGGGAGGTAAAATGCCAGGGGTAGAACACCAGGTACTACTGGACTGAGGCTCAGACACTGCGAGTCAGAACTCGGTTCTCCACCCCCCAGCTCTGTGCCCACGGGGTACTGTCTATCTCGGGTCCCAGACGGGTGATTGCAAGATGACTAGAGTTGAATCCAGCCAGCAAAAGCCAGAGTGGACAGCTGATGGGTCCAACAAGGTCATGTGCCCTTTCTGGCCCAATTCCTCAAGCTCTTCTCAGTGAAGCCGTGGTCGCAAGCCACCCTCAGAGGCTCTGGAACCGTGTGAACTGAGAAGCTTAGGAGAAAGTGGGTACCCCTAAGGAAACTGGCACTTTCGCCACAAGCACGGGGAGTCATGCTGGACAGGCTATGACCCTTGTGAAGGAGCTCAAAGCTTCCGTCCCTGTGGGACAAAGGACGACTTAATGGGGAGTGCAGGCAGCTGACGGAGGAAGGCACCCCGCAATACTCTAACCAAATGGCGACATCAGGTCACAGCGCTAATGACTTGAGATCGGAGAACTCCCATCCCTCCTTTGAGAAGCACAAGATAATCGGCACTGCGTGTCCATAAACATTACAACTCGCTTCTGAGGCCATGAAAGCCCTCTATGCAGTTCACAGCCATGGGCAGCCTTTTCCATTCTCCATTTTGTAGACGGGAGAAGTAAAGACCGGATTAAGAAATTCATTTCAGGAGGGATACAGAAAAAAAGTTGGGGGCCATCAAATTCTCTTTTCTCTCCTGACCATAAAATTATCTTCTTTATGTTAATTATTTTGGGCATGCCTTGAGACAGGTAAAAGCAAAATTAAGATCTCCAGGATAATTCTAGAGAAAACCTGAAAAGTCACACCATAGGTAAATTGGCATGAATTTGATTGTGATTTGTATCGATTTTTTTTTTATTTTAATGGTATTAATTGGTTAACTGTTCAACTCTGCTTTGCTTAAGACCATACGACGCTTTAGCCAACACGTTAAAATACACAGACCCAAACCGATGCTCGGCACCACTATGCACAGCTAACACACAGGATAAAGCTAGCTCTGTGACATTTCTAAGGAAAAACTAAGCAACTGTCTTCACATCAGGAAATATGACCTATTTTTCTTTTTTAAAAGTCATACTAACTGTGCTGCTTTTCTAGCTGATGATACAGATCATGTTAGTCATGTTTGTGTTTCATGCTGGTCTACCTCAGCTTTACCTTGCTAACGTCATGAAGTTTCCAAAAAGTCGAAATGTTTTCGGACTTTAGTTCATGTCCCCCCACTCATCATAACAGATTTCTGCAAGATCACTTTTAAATGTTAAATGTCCCTTCATTTTTCAAAGCATTTAGAACACTGCAATCAATTGTTCCACATTTTTTTCCCCACAGAGAATTTATGTCTCAAAAGATATTTTTAAAAAAGGAAGGTTATTTAATATGTCCCCTTGGCCAACCCAGAAACTGCTATAAATTCAAAATTCATTCTTGTCCAATGTTCTTAATTATAAGATAAGTAATCTTTCCGTGTTAGTTTAATTCCATCCTATTTATCTTCTCAAGTGGAATGACACACAGCAAATACCATTTGCGTAGTTTTATTAATAAAAGCCTAATCCCATGGCTTGTAGGACATGTCTCAGAATAATGTTGTAACTACAGGAAAGCTCGGTGATTGTAACATCCACTCAGTAATTACAACTGTCCCCCATGTGAGGTAAGTCGTCTTTTCTAGTGTAATTACTGGTGATTCCTTAAAATGGGTCTCAGAGAGCTCACAGCAGGTGATGGGCTTCAGTCTCCTCCTGTCTTCGAGGTATGGCAAGGATTATTAGCTTTGCTCTACCTCTGGCCTAGATTTTCCATGTCATGGAAAATCAGGATAGGAAGCCAAGAGAGATGCTAAACTACATCATTAACGTCCTACAGAATCTGTTTTACGAAGAGAATTTTTGGAGATTTTGCTCTAAACCTACACATACATAACTCTATACAGATGGACAGTCAGAAGGCACACGTGTACACACACCTGTGCACATAGTTTTTTGTATGTTGGTGTTGGTTGACTGATCTAAGAAACTTAATGACTATATATATTGTTGTCTTTCTTACATGCCGTATGTATATAAAAGTCTTACAACTATTTTACAATAAAGTTTGCATATTTGATAGATAACGTATCTCTCTGGGCTAATTTGCCATATCCAGATACAACAGGACAATATTATAACTAGGCCATCTTTCCCCCATCTTGATTTGGACAAATTATGGATTAATTTAAACAATTCGTGAAGTGTGCGATGACAATCAGGAAAGATCACATTCTTATTCCATCTGCTTTAAACACATAAGGATTTTGCAAGAGGCTCGGTTTCAGAGTCTCAGAGCTCTGGCTTCGGCAAGTCCTGCAACTAAAAGCAATCTCGCTGTGATTGAAAACGAAGGTGTCAACTCAGGCAGGCTGCAAATTGCCAACAGAGGGGAGAGCCGTTTTAAATTACTTGCAAAGCCCAAATAAATTCTCCCAAATAGAAATCTGCCTTTATCCTTATTTTCTATCTCCAGGAGATGATATGTGTTTTACTCATTATGCATGGTCCTCTCCATTCCTTTCTGCTGAGGCCGAGGAGAATGAGCAAAATGTACTTCTGGACTGCGTGTGCTACACTGGGCTCTGCTTATGGCAAGAGATGCGTCACAAATAAGACTGTCATGTGAAAATATGATTTGTCGTATAAAAAAAAAAAAACATACCTTACCTTTGAAAAGCACATTACCAACTCTAAGATTATTTTAAATATAGAAATGAAAATATGCGGAAAATGCTTTGACCTTAAATCTCCATATAGATTAGCTGCTATAGGCATTTCGGCTGCTTCGCGCAATAACCTTTTTGGTAAACAGAGAAGATACGATGTGCCATAGCTTTTGCTTAATGTCTGAGACAAGACGTTAGGTGACTTCGTTCACGAAATTACCAATGACAGCAATGGCTTCGGACTTTCTCTCCTGTGATCCCTCTTTAAGCAATGCGGGGTTTTAGAAACAAACTCAATTCGCGCATTCGACAAACAGAAAAAATATTTGCACTGTGAGGTTTCTTCTCATCATAATTTAGTTATGTTAGTTATGTACGTACTTTAGTTAAAACTTAGTAGCATCTGATCATGGCTTGAAAGTTTCTTGATTATATTTACTGTGTTCACATATAGTATCACTTAATCAGGATGAGTTGCATAGTTTTTCATAATTGGGACATTTCTGGGGGACAAAAATCAGTTAATGATTAAGAAGTAAGGGTTTCATAATTGGAACAGTAATTCCGCCTAAATGTTCCTCCTTCAGAAAGTGGCCCTTGGGATCGTCTGACTTGTGAAGATCTGTGGGAACTGGCCCTTCCAACATGTTTGCTGCTTCTGCTACTGCGATGGTTTTAACGGTTTGGTAAAATGTAATTATCTTCCCCTTGATGAAAAGCTTCTTGTTCTTGAAACAGAAAAGCACTGAATTTTCCTGCCTGTAGAGTTTTAGAGAACCAAGTCAACAGAGTTTTAAGCCGCCAAAAAATGGGGCATGGGAATGGCACAGGTGCACCCCAACTGGCTGCGGATACACTGGTGGGTGGGAAGGGGAACCGGTCAAAGCCACTTCAGAAAAACATTCAGTCGTATCTTGGATATACACATACCCCGTGACCTAAGGATTCCACATGCAGATATATACGTAACACTCACTGCTCTAGTACAAGCATTTCCTGAGTCATCAGAAACTCTTCCCCAACTTCGTCTAACTTAGAAAAATTCCATTGTGTGGACACACTTTTCCTCAGGCATAATCACCTGTGGTTTCGATCCTATTTCTCTCATTTATTGAAGGGTTTTTAATAAATGTTTCTGAAACTTTAAAGTACACAGAAATCTTTTGAGGATCTTGTTAAAACTCAGATTCTGATACAGCAAGTGTGAGGTGTGCCTGAGAGCTGTAATTCTAACACGCCTCCAGGTTTCCAGGTGGCACAGGCATGAGGGACCAACCACCTCCTGACTGTTCCAGACTCATCGTTTGGGACGTTGGGCAAACACTGAGTGTCTCACTACCTTGACGACATGTGAGTATCACTCAGCCATCTCTTGGAGATTCTAATTCTAATTCTAATTCTTTAGGTCTGGACCATGGCTCGGGCCATCGTTCTTCGAAAATTATCCCTGGTGATTCAGGGTTAGGAACCACTGTAGCAGTCTCCGACAGAGCCTGTCCTCATCAAAAACAACTTAAACATCCTGTCTGTGTTAAAACGTAACTTTAGAAAGCAAATCTTAAGAGGACACAGCCTTCGAAGAGAGTTATTACGTGATGCCACCGCTCCTCACGCCTACCTCCGCCAAGCAGGACTTCTGCCGTCTAGCGTTGAAGGCGCTGCTCCCCTGGCAGGGCTCAGGGTCAGGGGGCAGGCGGGAGGGACCGCCACTACCCCAAATAACACGAGAATGACCCGGGGCCCGTTACAGCTTTGAAATTAATCTCAATTCATTGTTTCTCTTGAATTGTCTTTTTTTTTTTTTAATGTGAGATTAAGAGAGTTGAAACTACACGCTAAGCCTAGTTTTATTAATATCTAAACTCCCCCAGTCACTATTATGTTTTAAACAAAGTTAAATGTCTTCTAATTGCAGTGCTAGCTAATCAGGATGATAAGCCATGCAGGGTATCCTGATTAAACTGTTTTGCTGCCAGTTCATTCAAACCCAGGAAAAGACACCTACTTTCTTGCACTTATGCTTTAATTCACATTCAGGTTAAGCTATTGCATCGCAGCCTGCTGCCCAAGGGATAAAGCTGAGATCGCAAATTATCGGAAATGTATCTTTTATTCAGATAACCTTAGAAGCATGCATACAATCTAAAGGAAATCATCCCTTACTTGCTCCAAGCAACTAAAGGAAGAACCAGAATTAAAAACAGGACACCCTAAGGGACCTTAGGCCTGTAAGACATCCTGTAACCTATATCCCCACTAAATATTTATATCCAAATGAAAAGCATTGTTAGGACTCTTTCATCTTGAAGATTAATTTTCTACGTTAATTAAAACTGATATGTCGCCATTTCCAAGACATATTTCAGCTCATAAAAGTGCCAAATGCTTTTATTCTCCCAACGGCCCTCCCAGTCTATAAACGTCGCTGGTCCAGACTTAAGGTTTCTTTCCCATACAGACTGAGAGACTGACACAGAGTACTTGAGCAGCCTCCAGACAGAGGGCTGCTGAAGTGAAGGAATGTCCCACAAGCGTATTTAGTGAAAAACATGCTGAGTCTCACATAATTACTGCGTTGAAGAAAAGGCAATGGTAGGACAATAGGTCAGATAACTACTGTGGTTTACTTTCTGCAAGGCACAGCCCGAGATGATATAAAAATAATTATACTCGCAAACCAGATTTTCCAAACTGCTTACTTAGTTTTCTAGGTCAGGATAGCTGGTCAAATCCCTCTGAAAGTTAAGTTTTCCAGCTGACCGCAAATGGGGAGTTCGCTTACATTATTTCTCTGCAGTGCTGCATATATTTAGAAGTTCGAGAGATTATGATGTTTATTCCCTGTTCTCTGAAGGGTTTTCCCCTCTAATAAGTACTGTTAGTAGACTGGGGAGAAAGAGCAGATCAAAAGCCATGCTACTATAAAAGCTTAGCACCATCTTCATTATCGTGTCATTAAAACTTCAGGTACAAACAGATAAGTTCCAAACGGCTTAAAACTGAATCCACTCTAATACAAATTTATCGTTCGCATGTTGAAATAAGTATAATTTTCTTAAGTATAGACGGCGCGATGAGAACATGCTAATTTTCCTTTCGTTCCAATTTATCCTGTCCTCAATAATTTGCACCAGAAAAAAAAAATGCAATGGTATTATTTTCCATTATGGAAGTAAGAGTTGATGTATCGATTGGTCCTTGTGATTTCCAGGCTACATCAGTGGTCTCAGAAATTTAAAGCATGCATTATCATAAACGGACTTGAACCAACTCACTGAGATGTTGATTGTTTGGGAAAAGAAAGTCCCGAGTTTGCCATGAGCAGAAAGCAGGGCAGGGGCCAAAATCTCTGCCTGTCGAATGATGAGCAAAAAGGTGACCAAAAAAGCACTCCAATTTGACAACAGAACTTATTTGAGCATTTCCATAAAAAGACACATTTGTCCCATTAAGAAGAGCCAGGGCTAGTTTTTGGCAGGCTTCCAGCCTTGTCAATTATCCCAATCTTAGTGCAGTCTTCGGTCCTGGTGGGATTCCCACCTACCCGAGGGTCCCCTACCAATTTCCCCAATCCTAATTGTCTTTGCCTTTCTCTCAGATATACTGCAGTCTCCCTGTCTCTGGAAATTAATCACTATTTGAGAGATTAATTGGAATTTTAAGACTATTAATTGTAATTTCCTCTTCGTCTTGCTTTTTTAATTTTGAGGGAAACCTACCAGGACTTTTTCAACAACTAAAACGTCTATTTTTTTTTTTTTTTAAAAAAAAGGACGTTCCAAGACCCCAAAATAGCTGCTTTTCTGACATTTTAAGTCTATGGCGTGTCAGTCATTATGCCTGGAGAATTACTCAGGCTTAGTTACAAACTCCACCTGGGGATTAAAAATAATTGGTTTACACAATAAGAGGAATTATATATAACCAGGAAAATATTAAATGATACCGTTTCCACTCTCTAAAAGAGCTCTTTCACATTCAGAATCAGTCATTTAAGGAAGAAGAGTAAATAATTTAAAGCTAAAAGAAAAGACAGTAGCTAAAAACTTATCCTATAGATTATGGTCCTCTGAAAGCCTTTTTTCCCCTAGGAACTGAATCTGCCTATGACACAAAGACACACAAATATGCCCCATATCCCACAAAGACATACTGACCCACAAACACAAACCTATTCACAGATACATGTGTACGCATACAGCAACTCACAGACACACCCATAAATGCAGACACTCTCTCTCTCTCTCTCTCTCTCTCTCACACACACACACGCACACGCACACGCACACGCACACGACACTACTTTCCACCAAGCAAATCTTTGCCCTGGAATGACAGAGCAACAAGTATTTTTAATTCCTCTTTAACCAGTAGTAAATGTCTCCTGGCACCACAGAAACCTAAAATCGCAACTCAGAAGGTAAAAACTTTGGAAAACAGACTTAGACTCCTACGCTGGCTTTCTTCGAGGTAAGGAGTTTCAACTACAGGCCTGCCCCCAGGCTAAACAAGGCCGGCGATCAGGACATCCGGGAGGCCTCCCAAGACTGACATTTGCAGAACCAGAGAGAATGAGAAACTGGGAGGCCTCATCTAGCGAGCACTACCTGCCGGGAGAGGTCGGCCGTGAAGGAAGTGGACAGCCTCCCTTTGTGTCTTCGTGTTTTCAGTAGGAGCCACACCTGTGCCACTGTTTCTAAGGATCTCCACGTAGACTTTCTGGCATCTTTAAGAGGGTATAAAAAAAAAAAAATCTCAGAAGACAGCGCTCCAGGGGGTAGCAATTTTAAGGGAAGGGTTCCGAACTACAAATATGTATAACTGATGACTTTACAAGTTCTAAAAAGTGCCACAAAGTCCACATTCACTATCAAGCCTTGGACCATAAACTCCTTTGTGGTTTGGCTCACGTCTCCATTTATTCGGTCATTCATTCAAAAATGTTTTTAAGAAGCTATGATCTGTAGGCCTTCTGCTAGCAGCTGGCAGCCTGAGGGCTGCGGCTTTATACAGTAACAATTGACTGGGGACAGACCGAACAATACCTTACAAGGAGGCTGCTTCTTATCTCCTTATGTCCCCAGAGCCACGCATGGTGCCTGGCGCCAAGTATGCGCTCAGTGTTGATGGAAAAGAGAAAGGAAAAAGGAAGAAGAAAGCAAGGATGAGAAGAAGAAGGCTCAGAGTATTGCCACCTCCCTTACCAGTTTTTCATATAAAGTATCGGGGCGATTCAGTAAAGAAGGACTATGCTCACCAGTGGATTAGCATATACCATACACTCAAACATGGAAATATTTACCTACCTCCATCTGAAATTATGTCTGTTAAACATACTCAGAGGTGACAATGTTTCCAGTAATGGAGCCCGTATCAAATCAGTCTCTGGTCAATCAGTCGGTGGCGATTAGGGCTGATATCATAGGAAGGCAAACACCACACCCCGTTGAGTGAGGGTAACATGCCCATAGAACACAAAGGACAAAACTGCTCTGCGAGACACAAGATGAACACCTTGACAGTTCCTGCCAGAGTCAGTACCGACCCAGGGAGCTTTCCATCCTAGCAGAGATAATGCTTCCTAGAAAAGTCAGGTTCGAATGGGGTTACAACATATGGCCAAAGGAATAACAGGCCAGAGAGCCAAGGACAGGTTCCTTACTCCAGCTCCGCGTTCGGACAAGTAAAACATTAGCAAACGTGTGAGGGCTCCTGGGTGCTGGGACCCATGTTAATCCCCTGGGTGGTACAAAGATAAGACAGCCAGGACCTCCTCCTGAGGCACGAACCAGCGATTAGTCAAAAGCCATAGGAAAGGAGGCCATATGTAAGCAGAAATGAAAGCACAAAAGATACCGAAATGGCTCATTTTTGACAGCAAGAAAGAATTTCTTCAATGGTGGCTCTGGCAGCGTCCAGAAACATGTCTTCAGAATCAGGGGCGAGAAAGCACGGCCACAGCTTCATTTCCTTAAAGTTGCCGGCATTTTCCTCCTCAGACTAATGAACAGAGATACTGCTGCTCAGACAGAAAGAGAGGAATTATTGCTCACGTGTATGTGTGTGTGTGTGTGCGCGATAATAGTAATTATATCTAGTAAGTGACATGTACTTTTTAAAAAGAGTCCTCATCTTTTAAGATCCAAACCAAAATAATTATAGATGAAATGATACTGGGCCTGGGATTTTCTTAAAAATAATCCAGAGGAGGTGGTTATAGAGTTTAGAGGAAACCAGGCCGTACGCGCATCATTGCTGAAGTTGGCTGATGGATCGCTCATTGTATTTTTCTGTTTAAATATATTTGCAGTCTCTTTAAAAAGTTGTTCAAATTACAAATGGGTAATAAAAAGCCTGCTGAATATGCAGGAAAAGATACAACTTTTAAACGATCATTCGATAAAATGGTGCTATTCAGTGTAAGTTAAAATAATGAACAAAAGCTCCTTGAAAATTATTCTTAAATACGAACACGAAGCCCGCACAGGGCGCCGTGTGTACCACAGCCATGCGTTAAGCAAGGAAACCCTACGTCTCTGCAAGTTCTAGGCCCTTTGATAAATGTTCTTCAAACTGTCAGTTGCCACCCTATAGTAGTGGATCCTGATATCAATCCAAGGGGCCTGACCAGTTTCTAAATGAACGAATCAGAATGTAGTAGAAAATATCAGAGCACATCACACATGAAGGGGGAAGCACTGTGTGCGGAGCCTGTGTCTGTGTGTGTGCATGTGCATGTGCGTGTGCATGCGCACACACACACACACACACACACACACACACAGTGTGTGTGTTCAGTCTGCTCTCAATATAATAGAGCGGTTCTATTAAAGCCCCAGTGAGAAAGTGTCACCCTTCCGGAACCCTCTTGGGACAACCTTTCTCACCCAGGGTAAAAGCCGAAGTCCTTACACTGGCCCAGGAGGCCCACCTCGATCTGCCCCGCCCTGTTCTGTTCGGTCCTGTTTACCCCTCACTCGCACCAGCCCCCCAGCCTTATTCCTGGATGTGGAGCACACCAGGCGCTCTCCTGCATCCGGGCATTTGCGATTGCTGCCCCCTCTGTGCGGAATGCTCCTTCTCCAGGTATCTGTGTGCTGGCTCCCCGCCCTCACCACCAACTGCCATCTCAGGGCTTCGCTGACCACACAATGTAATATTCAGACCCCCACCCCAATATTTTCCATCTCCCTTCCTCCTCTATTTTTCTCCATAGAACCTACCACTTTCTAATATACTATACAAATTACGTATATTATAATTATATATAATGATGTATATATTTGACAAATACAGATAACATACAGTTTCTTTTATTATCTCTCTGTATTCAGAAATGCCATGAAGACCAGAATGTTACCTGGTCACTGCAATGATAGCTCTTAACACTTAGCATACGGTAAATACTCAATAAATATACAATTGTGTGTGTGTGTGTATACGTGTGCGCTGATGTAATATAACATGTATTTCTTCGTGTGAGTCACACTCAGAAAGGCCTGTGTGATACCGCCGTGGAGCACATTTGGAACAGCTCTGGGCTTAGCGCGACGCCTGAAAAGTAAGCACAGCACAGGCGCCCAGCAGTGCACGCTTTCCAAACCAGGGGCCTGGGATCGGCGGTGCCAACGGTAATTTCCATGTGAAGCCTGCGTGTGGGGAGGAGCGGCTGTTCCCTGGGGGATACCACCAAGGCACCGTAAATTGGCAGGAGGAAATAGGCAGTTGGGAAATCATAAAATTTTCAAGACCCTCAGAGATGATCGGGTTCGGCCTAATAATTCTACAGATGAGCGTCAGAAACTTACGAAATGATAATGCAATTTGCCCCGGGCCATACAAAAAGCAAATTCTGAGATGAACTGGCATCGACTTCGTTCAATGGTCTTTAAATAAAAGATCCTGCCATAAAAATGAAAAACAGAGTCCGCTCTCCAAAAGCCTTCTGCCTGTTCTTTTTTTCTTTAGAAATAACCTGAGATTCTTTCTCCAATTAGGTGCCAATCATTCATTCCACTCAAGCCTTGACAATTTGCAGGGCTCTCTGTTTTAAAAACAAAGAGCTGCTAATGATTGCCATTTCCCATAAATCAAAGCTTTAAAAACTCCTTACCATAGCAACCAGGAGTGGTTGAATCATCTACTATTATTCCCTGAATTTCTAATAAAACAATTCTGACACCAGGTCCGGGGATGTTCAAGTCAGTTAAGAATCAAAACCTTCAACCATCCCTGTCCTGCTTTGCGTTAAAGTTAAAGAATCTATTTTTGAATGAAAAAAATTTCTTTCTAAATTTTTCTGTAGCCGTAAAACAAAGTGCTTCAGACCGTAAAGTGCTAACGAGTGCAAACAACGCATCAGTAAAAACCGTCAGTCATCTTAATTTGGATGGGAAGCAGAACCATTTTTGTCAGGGGGTGAACGTCATTAGAGAGTGAATTGGGCCCTGATTGTTTGGCTCTCCACTGGACTAATAAGTCCTTTGACTGGGAGAGGCCAGGTTTCTTAGAACTCGCAGTATTTCTGTGGCGCCCTCAGGGGTTCCACAGGCTGAGGACGTTCATGGCATAACTGGCAGACATCCTTGGTTCCTATTTCCTCCTTCGCAGACCCCTGCTCTGTTCAGGCGTCCTCATTCCTTCAAGGAGACGGACCCCACCCCCATTCCACGAAGGGGTCATGACTGGACTGAGTACAGCGTGGGAACCCTGTGCTCCTTGACAGCGACTGGCTCTCACACAAGCATGTGACAAAACTGCAGCCAACGAGGCCCGGGAAGCCTACCGGGGCCAGGCGTGCTTCTGTGGAAGGCTTCCTCACTTTCCGCCCAGCCAGGAGGAAGAGACTACTCCTTTTCTCCTTCCGAATGCGATGCCCGGGACTGCTGTCATCTCTTGACACCAGAGGAAGGACACGGCTGAGATCAGAGCCCTTCCGCCAAGACAGCGGAGTTGCGAGAACTGTAGAGAAGGGTCGGAGGCCTCTGTGTGCGGCGTCTCCATCTGCTACGACATCTTAGGATTTTCTGTATTTGTAGCCAAAGCATCCTAATCCGTACAATCATTGCACCCTGGAATGTTCCAGTCAGGAAGTGAGGAGGTGCGAGCGCGCTACACATGCTGGTGACAGACGAGAAAAGCGGCATGAGCAGCAGGTCTCAGGAACAGCGCATCTTTTGTTAGGGAAAACGTGGGCCTGTGACATCAGGAAGTAGAGGCCCAAGGTATAATAAGATCCGCCCTTGGACCGAGATGTCAGGGCAGCTGCCGAGGCCGGTGCAGGGCACAGGACCTCACCCGTGCGTGCTCCTGTCTTGAGCAACTCAGGGAGGCAGGATTTCCCCCGAGGGAGGACAACGAACGACAAATCCACTGCAGCCCATACCCACTTCCTCCTCCGAGTGCCAGGAAAATACTCTGAGTGGGTCCTTAAGGAAAGAACTAAGGAAATGTTCCAGTGCTTGCTGCTTTGCCTTCATACTCCCATGAGTGGGTGGTTGTCTTGCGTGGGTGCTGACCTTCATTGTCCCATGCACAGAAAGAGGGAGGACAGGCCATCCTATAAACTCATACAGGCCACTGAAGACTGAAGCCTGCCCATGAAAGTGGCCACCCAGGGACTGACACCCGAAGATACCAGTCTTTATCTCCATAAGCTCCCACTAGAGGCAGATCGGAGTCCAACCTACAGAAGGTATCTTGCTCTAAGAGACTCCACACCTGGGGGGAGAGGATGACTTCCAACAACAACCTGGCACTCAGAACCAACAGGAATTTTTAAAATGTTTTTGGATTGGATTCATTCTGGTGAACGGCATGCGGTTCTAGAAAACTTCATTTTTCATAGTCATGCTTTTAGATCTGATGAAATGCATTTTTCTTTACTTGTTCCAGGCGAATTATGTAAATACTACGAGAACCTCCGAGACAGCTGTACCTGTGTAATAATTTTGTCTTCCTAACGCAGTACTTACAGCACAATACTGTGATCTGCCGTGATCAAAGGTGTCGGCTCTTTGATTAGAAACAACAAAAGAGGCAGCAGATGACACCCTCGGAAACGTCTGTGCACGCATCCATCTAGCGGGACCGATGCAGGCAGAGCAGAGCTGCTCTGCGCTGAGAACACCGGCAGCACCACGGACGCAGTGGGACATCTGGGCCCCGGCGACTCACGTTCCACCGCGAGGGCGTAAGACGTGTGCCCAGGGCTGGAAACGCTGCATAAAAATCTAATTAACTAGTCATGAGAAATGCACTCGCTGCTTCGTCCAGCACCAGCAGAGGAGACCTGCTGCTCTCCTTCATCCCTGGGGAAGGTTGAGCTGACCCTGCGAGCTAGCCACTGAAACACCTCTCTCTAGAAACTTCTGAGGAGATCAGGGCTGGCAGCAGAAAAAAAAAAAAAAAAGATAAATGTGGAAATAAAAATGAGAAAAGGAGGGCCCCACCAATGTGCTGATCAAGATACCAGTGACTTCGGAGTGCACGCTTCCTATCTGACTCTAAGCATCCTGTCCAGGAAGGACTTGATTGATGGGGGTTTCCTGTCTGCGCCCTTACGGCCTTTCCACATTCTCACTCTCACTGTGCCAGCTATTTATTTATTTATTTGTTTGTTTGTTTGTTTGTTTATTTTTGGTCTCTTTAATAACAGCTTTATTGAGATATCATTCACATGCCCTACTGTTCACCTGTTCGAAAGTTTACACTTCAATGGCTTTTAGTATATTCACAAATAGGTGCAACCATTACCACAATCCATTTTAGAACAATTCGTCCACCCAAAAGAAACCCTTACCCATCGCCAGGCACTCGGGTGTCCCTCCGACCCTCTCAGCCTGGGAGACAACCAATCAATCCCCTTTCTGCCTCTCTGGGTTGCCTATTCTAGGCGCCTCATATAAGCGGAATCCCCTAAGATGTGGTCTTTTGTAACTGTCATCTTGCGCTTAGCGAAATGTTTTCAAAGGTCATCCCTGTTGCGGCATGCGTACCAGATCGCTTTTTAAAAATTCCTCTGCAGCCTTCCCCGATGAACTCCAGTTTTACTTCTTATGTCCCTAGAGTTCTTCTTATGTTCGCTATTTACTCCCGAAAAGTGCTTGTGAGCTAGAAATCAAGTTTAAAAAAGTCCCGCTTCAGAGAAGTCCACGTGACTTTGCTGGGGGTCTCCTATTGCAACGATGTGCCAATAATCCATATCATGAGTTTTTTTAAAAACTAATGTTTTGAAAATTATGAAAGGCATGTGGCTAATATGAACCAGTGACGGGGCATTATAGAACTGATTTACATACGAGAGATAAAGGAGCGCCTATGGCAGCATTCCTGTGATAGAGCTTGAGATAGAAACATATTCATTCACCCAGCAAGTAGTTATGGACTGGCTACTGCATGCCACACAGTACCCTAGGCACTGGAGATTAGCAGTGAACAAAAACAGACAGAAATATTTGCTCTCGTGGAGCATGTATTCTAGCGATATGTAATAAAATTACTTAAAGAAGGAAAAACGAGGAAATAACAAGCATAAAATTCAAAGTAGTGGTTACTGTTGGAGGGCGGGAATGAGAGAAGGTGGAGGAGGGAAGGGAGAGGGAAAGGAGTATCCAGGAAGAGACAAGGTCAACGTCCCTAGGTTGGGTGGTGGCTTTTCCTATAAGAGTTATGTTGCGGTGCTTTGTAACTTGCATGTCTCGTACAGATATTCATTTGCATACATTGAATCTTAAATCAAATACAATTTTAAAAAGAACCACTCCTCTGAATTAGAAAGTATAAACGGTGGTGTCCATTTAGACGAGAGATTTGTCCAGGCTAATTTAAAATGTTTATGGGAATATGTAATGGACCATGGCGTCTTACACCGAGTAGGGAAATTCTAAACTGGAGGGAACAGAATTCAAGGTTCAGAAAGGCTGTTTAAGACCAAGGAGAGATTTTTCCAGTTACTTTAGAAGATCATAAGCTCTAAATGATCACTGATTGTCCGGGCAAGAAAACTACAGAGCATCTACATTAGATTGGGAGCTTCATAAGACAAGAGATTTTTAGGTTTTATTTACAAATTTTCGGTGTTCAAGATTTTTTTCATAGACATTATCTATCCCATTGGATTCTTATAACCAGTATTCTTAGCCCAGTTTATGGGTAAGAAAATGGACATTCAGAGAGGCCCAAGTGAACACGGCCATTGGTGCTGGTGTTTGGGCCAAAAAGATCCTCGGTGCCCCAGCACCTGTCACACAATGCCATCCTCGAAGTCCGGGGTTCACGCGAACCCACGGTTATTTAAAAAAAAAAAAAACAACAACCCAAAACAAATGTTAGAAGTAAGTTTCAGAGAGCTAAGTCGAAAGTGATAAAAAGAAATACCAGTCTACGCTGGGGTTAAAAATGACTGGAACTTATCGCCATGAGAAGGAGCGCAAGCCGAGACCACATGCAGACTCAGAAACAGGTTTTCACGATTTCCTGAATGACAGATCCACACGCGGCAATTTATGAAAACTACGCTGCCTGCAGGGCACCTCGTCCCCGAGAGGCTGCTGTGCACTTTTACAAAATACCCCTCAGTGCTATCACTGGGGTTAGAATATAGACCCAAATAAGCACTATGGCAATTATGTTCTTATGACGGATTACACTGTCGAACTCAAAACCCTGTCTCCCATTTGTAACTGCCTAGGATGCGCTGTGGTTATGCTCCCAATCTTAATCTGATGCAATTCAAGACAGTTTACAAAGTCCCTGTCAATCGCTTTTTCCTCTCAGGAAAAATTTATATTTGGGGTGGGGAGGGGGAAGTGTGTGGGTTAGTCTGGCCGCTTAAAACAAGCACAGGGCTCTCACGTGGTACATTAATGTCACACGGAAGAAAAAGGTGCCCCGGTCACTGTGAGTACCTTTAACCCTGGACATTGGTCACTTGGGGGATAACAGAGAAGACGCCTGGCTTTGACTAACTATGGCCCCAACCAGAAACTAACAATTCACAGGGCACTTCCTAAAGGAGACATAATATTGCTCTCTTTGCATATAAAAGTCAGCAAAATAGTATTATTTACCCAATAAACATGGCTTAATGGTTTCACGGTCTGCGGGGACAAACGCTGTAAAACAAAACAACTAATTTTTATATAACAAAGTGAATTTGAACGAGCAACGTAAATCAATATTAGGAAGCCAAATTATGTGTATTAATATCTACACATCATTAGCGTATCCCAAGTGAATCTTTTCATTACTAAAAGTAATGTTAGGCTTGACTTTTCATTTCCCTCGATATTAATTTATATATTATATATTTGGTTGGAAATCGCTCTTGCTTGAAACCTAATTCACTTCTGCTTTCTGTGTATGCATATACACGCAAACTCATAGCAACAGACATGCATTCCCATATACAGACATCTGCATGGACATGTGTGTGTATACACATATACATATTCATAGCAAGAAGCCTCAGTGTGAAGACTATCAGACGAGAATTTCCTCCTCCGATCAAGAAAAAAATGTGTCCCTTGTTCTCTTACTTACCTTCTCTTCCCAACTTGATAGCATTATAGCACTGCAAGCTTCCTTTGGAAGGAGGGGTGTACGTAAATCTAACAAGTAAATATGGAAAGTCTAGAATTATAGTGAAGCAAAAAACAGAAACAAAGCACAAAACCTGTATTAAACAAGAATCTAATGAAAGCCCAAATCTGTCTCTCTCTGCAGTATTTCATTGCAAAATCACTGTACAGACCCAGGAAAAGGAAGACCATCTCTCAATGCCTGAGAGAGAACCAAAACAGGGACCTGAGAATCAGTGCCGAACTGGGCCTCGGTAGAGGGAGGGTAAGGATCTGGCCAGGAAAGTGGACAGGACCACAACTGTGGGAGCCACCGGTCAGGGAACCAGCAGGTTCTGTACGGTGGAGTCTGTGATTAAGGCTAGAGCATGCTCACTGGCCTCAACCCGCCCAGTGCTGTCTAATGCAAATATGAGTGACATATATAATTTTAAATATTCCTCTTAGCTACATTAAATATTTTTCAATAGAGAAGTTAATTTTTAAGATGTTTTCTGTACCTTAATATCCAATAAAAGTTATCATTTCAACATATAATCAATGTAACATTTGTAATTGTCTTTTCGTTTTGTGCTACGTCGTCAGACTCTTTCTCGAGAGTTGCTTGACGTTCTAAAGATACCTTCTACCTTTCCAGTTCGTTGTTACACTTGAAGATGGTAACCGAAGTTCCAGGAGGAGGGCGGCTGCCTTTTCTTAGGCACCATCATGTTTTTGCATCTTATTTGCATGCATTTTCCCTCAACTAAATGCACTGAAAATTCCAAAAGCTAACTTTATTTTCTCAAAACCAGTGCTTTTGCCTTGCCCCGCATGTGGGCCTTTTGCAGAAGCAAAACACTTTTAGGCCAATGGTTTGCTGATGACCAAGTTGGTAGAAAATCTCTTTTAAATAGCACAGCCTGGGTCTGCCCCTGGCAACCTCAGTCCACCCATTCACAATTTTCCTATTTTCTTTATTATGTTTTAGAAGACATACAATTATAAGATCCAAGCTTCTTCTGGATGTGGACATTTTTTCCTTTTTGAGGGTGAAATTACAACTCATCGGGGGTTTATTTTTTTAAAAACGGGGTTGCCTAGGGAAACTACATACCACTTTTCATAAAGCTTGAATCAAACTTCAGGACTAAAAGAGTTTACAAACATTTTAATTACTTTCTCTGATATCATCCTTCACTGTCATTCCACAGTTTCCCTCGATGTTATGAAAAAATAATTTAAAAAAAAAATCATTTTCAAAATTAGTTAATCCAGCCTAAGTAGCACAGAGAATAAACACAGGAATAGGAGAACATTCTATCAAATTTTCCATCCTTAGCTTAGTTTTACATTAGTAAGGTCCCTGTCTTAAAGCTACTGACCCAGTATTCCAGCGCTGCTCAATAGAATACTCCACAGAACGATAGAAATGTTCTATTTCTACGTGATCCAATATGGCAGCTACAAGCCACATGTGCTATTGAGCACGTGAAATGTGCCTTGTGCAACTGAGGAAATGAATTTTTTTTTGACTTAAATTTAGTAGCTACATGTGGCTAGTGGTAACCATACAGGACAGCAGCACTTAATGTAGTTAGGGCAGACAGTGGGTCGTGTAAGTCTTTGTGCCTCTATTGGCACAACAGCCTTGAGATCAAAGGCCCATTTAAAATACAAAGCACTCTGCGGCTTGTTTTTTGGAAATATTAAATAATTACGTAGAACAGCCTCTGTGAAGCCAGACAGGAAAAACGTCTGCAAGAAATTCTCTAAGGATGATGCTACTCTTTAAAATGAGCTGGGAAGGGAAGTGGAGAATTAATATTCTAAGAACACGGGTCCTAGGTAACAGTACCAGCAAACAGCTCCACCTCCAGCTAGCTAAGCGGCACTAGGCAGTCCCTGGAGTCCCTTGGACCCTGATTCTCTCTCACTTATACAATGTTGGCATCTGTTAAACAGCCTCCAAGGTCCCTCCTTACTCTAAACCTATGATGAAAGGTAAAGTCAACCCAGCTAGGGAGAAAAATAATTCTTAGGTAGGAATTGTTGCATGCAATCTACCTGAACTCCTTCCGTAACCCAGTTCCTTTACTTTTTCACTTAAGACATTGGCTAATAAACCTATTTTGCTGCCCAACGACTCAGAATCTCTGAGTTTCATGAGGTGGTAACAAGACTTGATACGCTCACCCAAAATGGAATGCTGTTAAAACTCCAGTAAGATAATCAACTGAGTGCAATGTATTTCCATTCTTTTTTATCCTTGTTTTTTTTTCTTTTATTTAGAAAATTTTCAAGCCTTTAGAAAAGTTGCAAGACTAGTACAACAAGAACCTGTCCACCCTTCACCTGGCAAGAGCATTCTTAAGTACATACACCGGCAAGTCCAATTCCCTGGGTGTTCTCGCTGCTGACTGATGACCTGGCAGCAACTCCTAATGCTGGTGAGAATAAGCTTTTGTCCGGCTGAGTGAGGGTAACAAAATAAGGCACAACCATACTACTGTGTTTTCTCTCTTAACAATGAATGCGTATATCAGACGTAAAGTTTAGATATCAGAAACTTTTCAAACAGAGATAGAAACAAACCAACACTTTCTGTTTTGAGAGGGGAAAGAGTGATCTTTGGAATCTGGAGGACTTTGCTGAAATCCTAGCACCTCAAATCCAAGCGCTGTGCCCTCTCTGCACCTATTTCTTTGTTTGTAAAATGGGATATAATGTCTACTACCTCAGGGAAATACTGTGAGAATTATATGAGAGAATGTAAACAGAATGACACGTAATCGCCATTCAGTACTGTTAGTGGCTTTTACAGTTTATAAGCATTTTACCAAGCGGTGCTTCAGGAATGATAAACCTGTGACATAAATTAGATGTCGCTATTTCTGGTTGAAAGCCAAGAGAACTGAGGCTCAGAGACATTAAGGGAAGGAGAGAGGGAAGGGGGAGAATTGGCCTCTAAGGAGCAGACATGGGGGCCAGGTCTATGCTTCGATCACCCCATCAATGCTCACGTCAACTCCAGGAACCCGGCTGTCACATCTGCAGCTTGCAGTGAGTATTCAAGGCTTGGAGAGGCTAATGTCACCGAAGGCCACACAGCGGGCTAGCTACAGAGCTTGGCTAAGTGTCTGGTTTAAGTGCCTATGTGAAGAGTTTAAAAGCCTTGGTTAAGGGTTCGAGGGCCCTTTTCATGGTTGTGGGGTCCCACTTAAGAACCCAAGGGCTCTGTGGGTTAAAGGGCCTTGAATAAGGCTCTAAATGCTCTGGCTACAGGTTCAAATGTCCAGATCTTCTGGCTCCAACTTTAGGGGCCTTTCTAGAGCCTCTAACGAAAACACGTTTCGGACTGTGGTTATCTCTCACCAGCTCAAGGAAGCTGTCGTCCTCCAGATCTAGCTGATTCAGCCAGGCAGCTGGCATCCAGCTTCTCTTCTTGAAAAAGTGCTCTCCCCAGCAGGCTCGCCAAAGGCTAGAGGTGATTGGCAGCCTGCACAATGTGTAGGTGATATCTCAACTCCAGAAATCTAATCAATGTAACCTCTGACCAGAGATGATTATGACATTTTAAGTAAGGCTATTAATATTAGAGAATGTCTATGGGAACTTAAACGTTGAACGATTTAAAATAACACTTTATACTGCTGAGGTTATATTGCGAATGGGCTGAGGCTGGGTGACTTTGACAGGCCACACTGTTGAAACAAGGCAATGCTGTAATTAGACCATACTGTAAAGACTCTATTCAAAGATCGGCCCCCACAAAGATGTCTGATTAATAATAAATGAAGGAACAAGCAGGCTATTTGCACAAGCAGCTGGCGGATGGCTCTCCCTGGGCGCACAGATGAAAAAGTTTTATCGATACTTGGCAATGCACACATGCCAGGCCTTGGGCCTCAGACCCTGATGGACTGCCACGTGGGCCCCTGGTGGAGCAGACTGCGTGTGGGCCAGCACATTCCTAATGGGGTTTTTCCTCTAGCCACGGAGACTTTAAATAAACCTCTGCTGTGGTTAGTAACTTTGAGACACGTGAGCATGTCTTGTCACACCAATCAGCTTGCACCCGAGAAAAAGGCATCTGTCTTAACCCTCTGACGAGAATCCACGTGAGAAACAGAGTCCCAGCTTCCTTCCCCACTGAGAAGGGGGACGGTGCTAGAAGATTTGGAAACTATTCACGAACAGTAAAGCAGACCAAAGGCAGGATTTACCAAAACAAAACCAAAAAAATCTAGAAAAAGAAATCTGACCAACATAATAACAGGTGAGAAAAGACAAAGGAAGAGAGAGCGGGAGGGAGGAAGAGGGACAGGAAGGCAAGCCGACAACTCATTCTGAAAATTAAACGGCATATTTCAGGCGCCATGAAATGTGAATACATTCGCATAAGACAAACGATTGGTGGGTGATAGATGGATGCTATTAATCACATGTCCATCACTAGGCCTGTTTCTCTCTCTCAGGCTGTGTCTAAGTATCTTGGCAGGAACCCGGATCTCCTGGCGGAAAACTCTTTTCCAAAACCTACCATTGTGACACTGTCCATGTTATAGGCTTTCAAAACCCAATGTCCGGTCATTTTCACCATTGCGCAAAAAACAGGAGACCCCGCAGAGCAGCAGACGGCTCTCAGCGGGAATGACACTCCGGCCGAGCTGTAGGCGGCGGGCAGCTCAGGGAACACACTGTCCAGCTAAACCCTACGCAGCCTGGCTTCAGAAAATACCTGGCGTTCGCATCCCCCAAAAGTTGAACAAATGACAGAGACATTCAAAGCGCGTCTCAAGGTTAGTGGGAGTGAGGATACTCTGGCATTTTAGCAAAAAACACACAAGTCAGTGGGCCCGTGTCAAACACTGCAAACACAGAGCCACGCTTAAGTAGGGCCTTCCTTCCTCTCAGGCTCTCCATGCCTGGGTTCATCTGGGTTACTGCAAATGGAGAGCGGAAAATCTAATGAGTTAAAATGAGGTATAGAAAGGTCATCAGAAAAACAGTGAGCAACAGTACTCCACCTCTGAATGAATGATTTCTCTTAGGGGGTTCATTTTAGCTTTGCGATGTTGTTATTTGTGATTTCCGAAATAGCTATTTTTTCTTTTTGTGTGGGTGTGTGTGATTTAAAATAACAAAGGTAATCAGGTCTTCCAGCCACTCAAGGTAATGATGAAATTAAATTACGGCGATTATCACTAAAACAAAGGTAAAGAAATTGCTTTTACATATAATTGGATACTTCGGAAGAATCCAAACATCCAGAAGAAGACTTCTCATTGTGAAAGTCTGTCAACAAAGACACCCTGTTTTGTAGTGTTAGGTCCATGCAGTTTCTAATTACACATATGTAAGTCTTGGCAGCATTATTATAGCCCAGTTTTACCTTCTGCATCTAGGAATATGAAAGATTTGTATATGTCACTGGTTGTGACCCTCCAGTAATGAGTAATGACATTCCTATTTATCATCTCTAGGATCGACCCCAGTGCGACAGCGGAAAATAGCATTACAGTCGGCCCTCCATTTCCATGGATGTGGAGGGCCAACTGTATGCACTGATCTATGTTTTTTATAGAAGGGACTTACGCATCTGCAGATTTCGGTACCCATGGAGGTGCTGCAACCAATGCCCTGAAGACACCATGGGATGACTGCATTTACCAAGCCAACAAACTGTTGCATATGATCTATTCAGGAATGTCCTCTTCCCAATTAAAGTTTGATGATTCTACACCTTATACTGTTTTTACTTTTTTCCATCTGCATTTTAATTTTAAAAGGTTATAATACAGGATGTTTATCTTCTCAAAATCTTAACAAGTTCTTATCTTGGGGTACCTTTAATATTTAATTTTTTACCTAGTTCAGTTACTGAAAAATATCTCATAGTTTATTACTTGACTCGCGTTGATTTTTTTTCTTTACTCTGTGAAATTATCCATTTGGCAATCACATTACTATGTGCAAAAAATTCTTATTTCAATTATAAAGGTAAATATAACCCATGATTATTAAGAAAACTATTTTGCAAATCAACCATTGTTTATTTCTGAATATAATCAAGTACCACAGGCTAGATTAAAGGCTTATGGATAGGGATTTTTTTTCTCTATTTAAAATGATAAAGGTAATCAAACCTTCCTGCCAATCTAGGTGATTGTGAAATTTAATTATCAGCAGTTATCATTAAAACAAAGGCAAAGCAATTTCTTTTACACATAATTGAATATTCCAGAGGAAAATTTCTGAACAGTTCTCAGGAAATGTATTTAAAAATTAATTTTAACCTGATTATTTCATTTGTTATGTCTCGATTAGCAACAGAAAATAAATGACACACACAGGTGACATGACTGACCAACAGCAAGTAAGAACATATTCTCAGCAAAGTCAGGTAACTTTGGGCTGGAGACTGAGTAAATTATCAGATCTTTACTCTTTGTGCAAACACAACCAAACCAAAATCTCCCACAGTTATTCCCCTGAGAGAGGTTTAGCCCACTTTATTTGAGCTTACCTCTCGGATGCCGGACATTACAGAACTGACTGTTCATTTTTTTAGTGCTCAATTGCCTAAATATGTCCTAAGGCATCTAGAACTGTGCCACCAAACCCACTGCTACCCGGAAAGAAAGAAAGCCTCCCACATTAGCAGCAGCAGTAAGTGATCTGGCAGCTCTGAGCCTATGAGTGTAATTGTGCAGAGAAAAGAAACCAGAGAAAAAGAATCAACGGCCCTAAGAAAGGAGATTGAAAACTGGGCCCTGAACTTCAACTCCAGTCCTTTGCCTAAGATTTTTCCTCTTCTCCTTCCTTTTACTAAAACGCCTTTCCCTATCTCTGCTATCGGGAAAATTCCTACTCATCCTTCAAGGCCCAACTCATAGGTCACCTCCACTGACCCCTCTACACTGAGGTCATCCTTTCTTCCCTGCACTTTCCTCCACGTAATTCGTTCCATCCAACTAGAATACAGACTGATATTTGCTCATCCATCTCTGCTGCTGGATGGTGAGGGAAAGTATCTTGATTCATCTTTCTATTCCAAATACTTGGGACTATGCCTGAAATCTAAAAGACACTACATAATTGCTTGTTTAATGGAGCTCCAACCTCAAGATCAAATTCAACATGCAACGTTAAGAGGCAGATTTGATGACCACTGGACTTATTTCTGTACTTGGAGTCTGAGCCAGTGATTGCTTTTTTGTTTTTGTTTTTGTATTCCTCCAAGGAACAAAATTTATTCACGCCAAGCACTTAAGGGCCATACCCTGTGCTAAATGCTCTACACACATTATCTCATTTAATCCCAACATTCGTATGAAGTAGGTCTTATTACTAGTATTTGCCTCATTTACAGATGAGGAAATTGAGGCTTAGAGAAGTTAAGTAACTCACCCCAAGTTACCCAACTCATCAGTGGTGGAGCCGAAAGTCAAGGACAATAATCTCAGAACTTCAGAGCTAGAAGGAATCCCAAAATTATCTTCCTCCCTTAACCCCCTTCAACCTGAGGTTTATGACTTACTGCCGGGAGCCTAGTAGGTCCTCAAAAACGGTGAGTCATTGATTGACGGAGAGTCCTAATTTCTCAGATTCTGACCTTTGCCTGGAGGAACCCAGCTGCCACCACAAACAGGCTCTATTCTTTCCTGCCCAACACCTCTCACAGGTGTGAATTGCTTGTGTCACCTGAATTATTCATGATCCACACCATGAGAAATACACTTAAAAAGAGAACTATGGTTCTCATTATTTTTCAAGACAAAGTGCCTGATTAATTGGTGAATTAGACAATATAAGCTCATGGCCCAGGTTGATGCGCACCAAATAATATATCCGTGTCTGCTTTCTGAACTTCAATTTTCAAGTAATTTCCCAGTTTCCATTAGGATTTAAAATAGTGGTAACCCTAAGCATCTCTATCCTATCTGCAAAGCAACTACCATCATCTAAAGCTTATACTGCACTGCTTCAAGCCTATGTAGTCTTCCTAAGGTTGAGTTGGCTTTTTTCAATGAGGTTTCTTAAGCCCCATCAAGACTGAAAATTCAGATGCCACAGCATCTGCAACTTATGCCATCAGTAAATAATGTGACACACTGCTGCCTTCTTGCCCTTTCTCCACTCTTCTTTCCCTCAGCCACCTTTACCCCACAAGGTGATTTTCTAGTGGGAAGTTCTCTGACAGGGATAACCATATGCTCAGCCTGAGCCAACATCACTGTATTTTAAATTCGATGTTAGTGAACCTCTGCAGCAGCAGTGGTTTGGGGGTGCTAAAAATAAACTGTAACATTCGCTGAGTTCTCAGAATTAAAACCACAGGCGGTCAACTTGTTGCTGCTCTTAATAAGACGTGACTGTTCTGTCCCATTGGCTGCTACTATGTGAAACTTGAACTTTACTGTACGCCTAACGACACTGTGCTTTTGATTAGCTGATAGAGATCAAGAAAGGAAGTGCCATTTCCCTGGAACTAAATCTGCAAAAAAAAAAAAAAAAAAAATATATATATATATATATATATATATATATATATATATCAGATGGCTTTCAAGTGATCGCCGTGTGCCACCTCACAATTGCACCTTAGTCAGATTCACCTTGCATTTATGATTTAATTAGTCACACATGTGTGGGTATGGTTCCTGATGCCTGCCTTGCTGTCCAGGGCCTCGGACAAGGTGTTTCTTCCCTTGAGTTTAATTTTTCAGTAATAATTTTTAACAACACAATAAGAATTAATGTGATACTAATACTTTGAGCATTTCCATTAGGACTTTGAGACCTTCTTGACCCCTGGATACTGTGTGCTATACTAAATGTCTTAACAGCTGTCCCTTTAGGGTTTGTCATTAAAGTTTCCAGTGACCGGAGACGTAGAAGAATTCTACCTAATGCATCATTCTGATGGGAAACCTGTCATACTCAAAACCAGTGGATCTGCGTCTACTGATTCCTACTCCTTCAGAATCATTAGCAATTTTTGTCTCTTCAATTAGAACCACTGATGAACCATGGAAGAGCTGAAAGAAGCCCTCCGTTGGCTCAGCTGCACTTGGGAAAAAAAAAAAAATGTATGCCTGGAAAGTAAAATTACAAAGCGTAATCCAAGAGGCCACACAGGAAAATCGCTCGTCCATCTCTCTCTCTCTCTCTCTCTCTCTCTCTCTCTCTCTCTCTCTCTCTCTCTCTCTCTCTCTCTCTCTCTCACACACACACACACACACACACACACACACACTTGTATAACCAGGCAAATTCTCAGAGGCTGGGCTCGACCTCCCGTGCCCAATCTCGCTTCAATCAGGACCAGAAAGACCCAATCCCTTCCTTACTTCTCTCTCCAACCCATGCCCCAAGCGTGTCTCCACCGAGCTAATTTCTGAAACAAACAAAGAAAATCAAGTGTGTGAGGAGCGAGGGTTTGCTCCCTTCTGCCTTAAATTCGGGCATCCAGCGCAGTGGACGCCCCACTGCCAGCGGGTCGGGGCGCCCAGCGTCACCCTGACCTTCCCCGCCCCGCCAGCCCCGGTGCCAGCGGCGCCTGAAAGTGCGAGCCTGCCCTGCTCCTTCCGCTTCTCGCCCGCTGCTCCCCAAGTCCCCCCGACACCCGCGTCCGCACACGGAGGGCGCCTCCGCTATGCCACCCCTGCGCGGTCAGACGCCAGGCGCGGAGGCGCTGCGGGCGCCGAGGGCGCTGGCAAAGCGAGCAAGTGCCCCGCCGGACAGCTGCCCTCACTCCGAGCGGGCCGGCGGGACGGCCGCAGGTAGGCTCCGTGCGCCCCGGGGCGCGCGGGGCGAGGGCAGGGGGCGAGGGACCCAGCGCGGCAGCCGCGCCCGCCGGGCTGCAACTCACCCGAGGACACGGAGGAGCCGGACAGGCTGGAGTTGCTGGACGCTGCCATCTCCGCGCGCGCCGCGCGCCGCCGCGGGCTCAGCCCCGGAGCCGCCGCAGCCGCCGCGGCCCCCAGCCCATGGCCAAGTCCCGGGGCCGCGCGGCAGGCACCAGCCTCTGGACTCTGCCTGCACTTCCTGCTCCGCCAGATGACGCGCTGCCGCCGCCGCTATTTATGTGCGGTTTCCGTCCCCCCGGCCGCCTTCGCACGCTTCTCTCCGCTTCTCTCCGCGCGTCGGGGGTAGGTGCGAGCGCAGGGGGGGCGAGGGGCGGCCGGAGCGCAGCGATCGAGGCTCCGGCCGAGCCCCCCTGCGGCGAGCGCTCCCACGCGCGCCGCGGGGCCCTGGCGGCCCGCCGGCTCCCCGCGCCCTCCCCTGGGCGCCCGCCTTCCCAACGGCACTTCGAGCGGCCCGGGCGAAGGCGGCGGGAGACAGACAGACAGAGCGACCTCCCCCTTCTCCCTCCGCCCCAACTCCGCTCGCGCGCACACAAAGGAAGGAGAGGAGACGCGGGAGCTCGGGGGCTGGTTCGGCTGCCGCGGGCTTGACAGCTCCCGCTCGGGCGGCTGGAGGGGGAGGCTGCGGGCGGCGCGGCGGAGCGGGAGGGGCCCGCGCTGGACAGAGCAGCGCGGCCGGGAGGTGCCGGGGAGGCCGCCGGGGGGCGCGGGGCTCGCGCGGCTGCGGTGCGCAGCGCCGCCGCGAGGGTGTGAAGGCGACCGAGAGCGGGGTGGGTGGCGCGGCTCGCTGCGCCCAGCCAGACTAGGGAGCAGCGAGACAGCCAGGGTGGGATCCAGAGGGCGAAGGTGGGGTCACTAAGGACACGACGTTGGGCAGAAGGGGGTCTGGGATGCCAACGCGGGCTGCGGCGCGCCCCTTCCGCTCCCCTCCAAATTGTCCTTTGTTGCTCTGGAGCTGATGGTCCCAGGCCGGCATGATCGTGAGTTTCCCAAAACACCCTCAAAACACCCAGCAAGCCAATCCAGCTGCACCTGAGAACCCCAGCCACGGACAGAACCCGACGGGTCCACCGGGCTTTTGATGTCGGCCTGCAAAGAAATAGAGACGTTCTAAATCTGTCATCAGCCCCACACAAAGCCGGGTGTCAAAGAGAAAGGTTCTCCGGCTGCGCCTTGCAAAGGAAAGGATCCTCCTCACAAAAGGCAGAAGACAGGGAGCAGGGCCCACGGTGCCTTTTCAGGGTGGGGGGCTGCTTAGGTGTGCAAGAGAGCCGAGTCCGAGGTGTGTCCCTGCTCCTTGTATTTAAACCTAAATTAAATTTCACTGGAAGGAAATATCATGCAGATTTTTTTTAAAGTCTATTTCACGCTCCCAGCAGGATAATCGGTTCTTTCAATGCTGAAGCAACAGAAAACTGTGAAATTTGAACAGAAATTGCTAGATCAGAGGGAAAAGCAAATATTAAAGGGATGAAAGTACTCTCATTATGTCGCAAAGTGGAAAGTGTTCACATTGGGGAAGTTCAATTTTTAAAAACATGGTTAAAAGGACACCGTTTAAAAATTGTCAGGACTGACACAGAAACAGCAGCCAGTCCTAGGGGGATCCCCATGAATCAGGCACCTCGCATACAGTGCATAATAAACGTCGAATAATCACAGCATGCACTCACGTCACACTTTCTAGTCGATCTAAACTTTATTTTTAAATTCTCTCTAGCACGCCGTCCCAGTGTGTCTTCCCAATGAGGCTCATTTTTAAAAGTGCAACTTGATGAACGGTTGAGGGCTCATGAGCAGTCTCCAGTCACATTGGACTAAGTTTTCCTGACCCTCATCTAAGCGAACTTGAAACATCCCCACCTAGTGTAAGGAGATCTAAACACCTCCACCCAGCCACCATTTCTCTTCTTTTCGTGCTGTGCAGCCTTGACGCAGCCTAATCTGGAGCCCTTTGGGGGCATAATGGCACATCGCGACCTTGACCTCTCTCTCGGAATGGAATATGCTGTTTGCCCAAAGTTCTTCTGATCAAAGGCAGCATCTCCTTATTTGACAAGTAATCTTTGTGTCCCTCCGGATGGGCAATATCTGATTTGGCTATGTCACCCAATGGTCACCATTTGGAGCTTCGAAGAAGACAGCATTTGGGCTCAAACTCCGGTGCTGCCACTTATTAGCTAGATGACCTTGAGCAAATTACTTACACGCACTGAGCCTTAGTTTCTCCCCCTGCAACCAAAGTCCTGCTAACACAGGGTGCTGCGAAGATTAAATGAGATGCTATATGTAAAGCCACAGTGTACCTGGCATGAGGCTCAGGCTCCATAAGTGATTGTAAGTTGTTCACTTAAAAGACTGAATCTACGGCTTCAACGATGTTTGCTTCCTCCATTGCATCTGGAAATACCTAGTCAGCAGTGACTCGTTCTGTGAGGGGAAATGCCTACTCTTTGGCCCAAGGTTAATACCTTTCTTGTATCCAAATCGAGCAACAGGTTTCAACTCTTCCCAGAAGTCTCACAAAAGGATGCCAAATTCTATTTCTGCAGTTTGAATGCTAATACTTACCTTCGTAGAGCTTTACAGTCCTTAGAGAAAGTGAAGCATGGCCCTACGGAGTAGATTATTTTTATTGTCCCAAATTGACAGATGAAGAGACAGAGGGAAGGGCCACCCCAAGGTGCCCTAATTTTTTCCCACTGGGTAAAGGCCAGGAGGATATGAGGACAACAAACATACTTGCTAAAGAGAAATGGGGTAACTGGGGAGGCTTAGCTTGTTGGCCAGAGGTGGATGGTAACTCTGATGGCCATTATTTTAAAGAATCCACGAAAAGCTCCATTTCAGACTTAAACTCTGAAAGTTGATCAATAATTTGGATTTTGAAAACCATACCCAATGGAGAAAACTCAGCTGGCATGCTCGCTTACTGTCATTTTTCTTAGATTCAAAGGCCTCGGGTTCTTGCCGCTCCTGGCAAATATTTACTATTAGTAAATGAGCAGGAAGTGCTAACTCCCTCCGCAGTAGGCTCAGGAACCTGTTTGTGGACCTTCCAAAGTATTTTTTCAAACGCAACAGTAAGAAAATTAGTTCA
Source organism: Rousettus aegyptiacus (assembly GCF_014176215.1). Taxonomy (NCBI): domain Eukaryota; kingdom Metazoa; phylum Chordata; class Mammalia; order Chiroptera; family Pteropodidae; genus Rousettus; species Rousettus aegyptiacus. The sequence goes on along the minus strand of NW_023416288.1, from coordinate 36,694,765 downwards.
TGCATTTTACTCACTCAGGTAATGCCTACTTTTGCCAGTGGAAAAGGAAACACTGGTGCTAAAAAGATCTTAGTTCTGTTTGAAAAGTAGGATTTTTTTTTTTTGACATTTCTACCTTCTTCCTTCAAATACGAAAAGACTTGTGGGGGATAAAAGGAGTTGTGTCGATAATTTGGCCCATTTAGGATTTAAAATCGCCATCTTGTTTTACCTAAGCTTTCATGCTAACTTAGTATTTAAAGCCTTCCCACCTTCCCTTTCCAAATATATTTCCATTCTCCCCTTTGCAATGCAACCCCTTCTTCTCGGTGCCTGTACCGCCCAGGGCTGGCAGGACCTGTCCGATCCCATGTCCTCCCTGCAGGGCATCCTCCATGTTGTAAAGGTTCGAGTGGAATGCTCCTTCCTGGAGAATAGCCCCTGACCCCCAAGCCAGTAGCCAGCTCTCCTTTTGAATTCTTTGTCTTTTCCCTGGACCCTCCAACTAGCAGATGCTCTGTCTTGTTCTAATGGTAATACTGAAATACATTTTATCTCCCTACTCCATTAAAAGCTTCCAGGGGACAGGATCCCTTTGAATTCTCTAGCATGACTTGCACACAATAGGCACTCAATAAATGCCTGTTGAATAAATGAGTAAACAAAGAAACAAACGACTCTGTACTTGGTTCTCGAGGATGCCGATTACATATCACGCCAGTAGCTGCAACCACTGACTAACACATCCGCTGACAAAAAAAAGTCGATGTGCGTGTCATGACACTTTTTCACTGTGAACGAGAAAAACTGAAATGGCGAAAACATAAGAATAACATTCTGACGGAGTAATGTTTGCAATCCACACCCCCCCATCACCGGCTGTCACAACTCATGTAATGTATTGTTTACAGAGGAGCTCTTATGTTATTGTAATTTGTTTATTTTTGCTTTACTGTTCCTTTGAAGTTTAAAAGCAGACGTGAAAACACTGCAAGGTGAATGTAGCCGCTGCGGTTGAAGCTCGGCTCCCACGTTCCGGGCACCCTGGGGTGTCTGTGAAGGTCATTCCTTTTCTCCGTGCTAAACACAGAATGACATATTTCTTACTTTCAAGATTAATCCAGTGACCGGCACTCACGGGAGACTCGTGGGGCTATCTGTCAACTAGCTTTAAATATTTTATGGCAAATATTCCACTCTACCCTGAAAACTGGTCCTTTCGCCATCGATTTCTCAACATCGATATATTCTTTGTTGCAGCGAGAAATATTTCCCTTTGTACTTTAAGCCGTGTTTCTAAATACAAAGATACCTAGTCCCGTTAAAGAAAAAAAAACCCTGGCTCTTCGGGGTAACGCCAGGCGTTAACTGGAGGCAGAAGGTGAGAAACGCTCCATTTCCCTACAAGAGGTGCGTAGGCAGCCCAGGGCGGGCTTCCCCAGCAGACAGCTCCGCGGAGGCAGTAGCGGCCCAGCCTCTGAACAAAAGGAGTCCACACCTGGGTGCAGACAAAGGGAGGCCGCCTCAGCTACCCGAGTCCCAGTTCGCATCGCCTGCCGCTGAGGACCCCTAGTGGCCACACGTGGTGCAAGCACAGGTGTTTCGAAATCTTCACTCGGGCGTAAGGGGTCCAGGGGGATCGGCCTGACTGTCCTATTTGTCCGCCTAACTTGCCAGATCAGACACCGGCACGTGCACACTTAGGCCACGTGGTCAGCTACAACCTCTTTTGACTTGAAAGAGAAGGCGGGGGGAGGGGAGGAGAGGAATAAATAATAAATGAGGGTGTTTCTTTCTGAAGAAAAAGGAAAATCAGACTTACGATAGAGTTCAGAAACACACTGAATGTGCTTTCTTCTGCATATTGCGTTTTCTGGCTTTGTTCCCTGGCATGTTAGATTACAAAAATGTTTTCTGCCCTCAATGTTCTAAGGGAAATTTCTAGGCTAATTAAAGTGAAGAGAGTTCTAAGTCCGTTTGGGGCAAAAGTGTGCAGTGAGTTTGTTAATTGCATCTTCTGGGGTACTGATGGCTCTATGTTCTTTTATTATCAAAATTTCCTTTCACAAAAGTATCCAATGATTTATTCTCTGCTGTTCATTCATGTATTCATGAATTCACCTGCAGTGTTTACTGAGCACCATGAGTGAGGGGGTGGGGGGAGTCCCAGGTCCTGATGAGGAAACTGCAGCCTCAGCATGGGCACCGTGCAGTATGGCCCCCTGCACCCTTCCTGGGACATTGACATTTCCACTGGGACAAGGTACAGTAAGGTTCTCTCATTGAAAATTATAGTTAGATATTATCCATGCTGATATCAACTTTCTTTTAGCAGGTTAAAAAAAAATCTCAAAAATCAAGCCTAAAAGTCTATGTCCTGATAATTGGAGTTTTCTCATCCACAGTTTTAGCTTGGCAGCTCCATGAACCAAGCGGATACATACTCTGAATGTTCTGTGCCATCACCCCGAGAAAAAGTTCTGAATCAGTATTTTCATTCCTTTGCCTATGGCTGCTATAGATCCAACAACAAAACAGGAGAAACCTTTTTCACTTATCTTTTAAGGAGGGAAGGTAAATGGGCATTGGAAGAAAGCTAACAGATACAATATCTGGGCCAATCTTCTGATATAGAAAACATACTTTAGCCTTCTGCAAATATTCTAGATTTGTTTATAAAATGAGGCACAAAGAAGTGATTTCAAAAAGTTTAACGCTTATCTATGGAGTCAGACAGACCTGCTTCGATTCTAGTTCATTGATTGATTAGCCATGTGACCTTGAGCTAGCTAGTTATTTAATCTTAGCTTTCTGATCTTTCAAATGGGGTCAGTAACACCAACTTCAGAGCCTGTGAGGACTAAATGAAATAACAGATACAATACAGTGTCTCCTGCACAGAAGCCCAGTTATTAGTTCTGGGTGTCGTCCCTTAGAGCAAAGCACAACACTTTTCCAGAGCAATGTGGACGAATAATGAATGGCCTGATGCAAAAGTAATTTTCATCTCTATCCGCCACCCCTACATTACATCGCCTGTATGAGAGCATTTGAAGACGTGGGAGAAAAAAGTTAAAAATCACATGATATCACTTATATGTGGGATATGAACCTAAAAGCAACAAATGAACAGGACAAACAGGGACTCGTGGACATGGACAATAGACTAGTGGTCACTAAAGGGGAGGGGGAAGGAGAGGAGGAGGTAGATGGGGTAAAGGGGGTCAAATATGTGGTGACAGAAAGAAATCTAACTGTGGGAGGTGAGCACACAGCGTAAATATATATATGCCTTATTGCTAAAATGTACAGCTGAAACGTTGGATCTTGTTAACCAATGTCACCATAAAAAAAAAAAAAAGACATAAGAGAGAGGCCTGGGCTTTGGAATTAAATCCTAGTTGAAATTCTAATTCTGCTGCACACGAACTGGTGACCTGGGACAAGGAACTTCACTTATCTCATTCTCTTTAAAATGGAAACAGTAACATCTCGTTTTTATATAAAAGACAGGGGTGTGAGTATACACAAGAATAGTAAATAAAGCAAATACTTTCTAACTGTAGCAGTTTGGGGGAGAAAGTGGACGTTGCGGGGTAGGGGGAGAGTGTCTCAGAACCTCCAGGGAGTCGCATGTGGAATATAAAAAAGTACACTCAAGTCCCTCCCCACCGCCCCCCCCCCACACACACACACACGATGGTGATGCCTCACGCTGGGACATTCCTCCCAGCATCCATGGATAAGAATCCGGGTAGAATGTGAAAGGAAGGTCCAGTGAAGGACTATAGTCAGGCTCCTTAATCTCTATGCCAAATTTGGCCCCTAAAAGATAAGGGGGAAGGAAATGAACATTTGGTGACGACTACTATCGCAGTAACTCAGTACATTCCCTGCCACCGGTGATACAGAAGAATCGCCTTTCACCTAATGACTATTTACTGTGCGCCAGGCCATGCTCGGTACTCTGTATGTATTATCATATATTTGCAACAATCCTGAAGTGAGAATCATGAGCTCCATTTTCCACTTAGGAAAACTGAGGCCAGAAAACTTACGTTGTGTCTTAATCAAAATGCACGACACCCGTATGGTCGGTATTATCATCCTCACTTTGCTTGGTTAAGAAGCCAAAACTGTGGGAAGGTAAATAATTTATCAGGGTCATAGGCGTCGATTTGAACTCAGCTTCGGCTGATTCTTTTCAGAGCATAATAAAAGAAAATTTACCCTTTAGTTTTTGTTTGAAGATTCTTTCTGCATTTTTGGTAAAAAGTTTCCTGTTTGAGCCTTTACTTGCGTGAGAAATGAAGTCTTCGAAATACATTTTCTTGACATGTCATTGCTATTTGAACCTAGAAGGGTATCGTCCATTTCCCTTGCCTAAAACACAATCCTTTGTCCAGTATGGGATCTGAAGAACACACAGGCCTGGTACCCTGAATAAGGGGCTGGGCAGGGACAGGCATAGAGTTGGGGAGACCAAGAATCCATTTGCCCAAGTGAGGGGAATTTCAAAGAACAAAGAATATTCCATCCTATCCAGCTTTCAGATGCTGCAAGTCCATAAACAAAACTTTCATTTCTTTGACTTAATCCAACAGTGCTGTGAACACCTGTTACAGTTCAATCACTTTTGGGGGACCTAGGACATTAAACCAAATAGCTATTTTCATACGAGTGAATTTCCCTATGCCCAAATCTGATTCTACTACCAAGGGTGAAGAACAATTCAGAGGACGGAGCTATGCACCCTTTCCTGTGTCTGCAGAGTACCTGGGAGTCTTGTTAAAATGCAGATTCGGACACAGCAGGTGCGGGACAGGCCCCAATTCTGCACGTCTAACAAGCCTCCAGGTAACACAGATGGGGCATCCCCATGCTCTGCAGTAACGAGGGGCCAAGGGCAGGGGTTCGCACCTGCGGCTGCACCTCAGCATCACCCAACGGCTTTTAGAAATCCCAAAGCCCAGAGCGCATCTGAGAGCAATCGAACTGGAATCTCTGTAGGTGGAAACCAAACATCCATATTTTTTAAAACCGCCAGGGGATTCTGATATGCTGCCGAGGTTTAGAACCACCGATGGGAAAGATGGGATTTAGAGAAGAGACTCTACTGGAAGGAGTCACCTGGGAATGGCGAGGGCTTCTGTTGCCCCACGACTTCATCAGGACCGTCTCTGGTCATAAAGGAAGGAGAGAGAATCAAATTCTTGCCCAGACTTTTTATAAGACTATGTAACCACAGCCATCAAGATGTGAGGAAACAGAATATAATCTAACGAAAAGTTTTCAATCAACGCGGGGGCGATCCTTTTTCGAATTTTAGTCCACATTGTGATTTTAAAAATGTACTTCTCGATGTATAAGCATAAACAATATGCCCTTTAGGGCGACCTCCATGAGAGCAGCCAGCTGTCAGTAAGGTGGATGTTTCTCGGCAAATCCACTCTATCATTTCTCAATCAGAAAGAAGATTAGAAATGGGATTTTCAGCTCAGATGGGATTGAAGGGTGATGTTCATGCCAGAGATATACTTCACGCCACAGCTAGAAAAATTGCTTTGGGGAAAGAAAACCCTCAAGATCTCATCTGTTATGAATATATGAAAATAAAACCCTTCTCTCAGAAAGAGGTAGTATCACAGGTGAATGCACCTGCCTTCCACTTCCAACGGCAATAGCAGCAGAGAGGCAAAAAGTACTGTAGCTGACTCCTCATACCCAAAGAATTTATCCTCATCTACATACACTCCTGTTCTTCAGAGTCGAAACTGAAAAGGTAGAAAGTTAAATGAATCAAAACATTGACAGAGGTTAATTCAGGTGTAGTGGTTAATTCAGTGTCATCTTGACTAGGCCACAGGTGACCAGACATTTAGTAAAACATTGTTCTGGGTGTGTCTGTGAGGATGTTTTTGGATAAGATTAAGATTTAAATCAATAGAATTAATAAAGCAGATTGTCCTCCCTACTGCAGGTGGGTCCCATCTAATCAGTCAAAGGCCTGACTAGAACAAAAAGACTGACCCTCCCAACAGCCTTTAGACTGGGAGGACAGCTCTTTTCTTGCCTTTGGACTTGAAGCATCAGCTCTTCCTGGGTCTTAACCCTATCAGCCTTTGGACTGGAAATAAACCATCAGCTCTCTTAGGTCTCTAGCTTGCTGACTCACGGCAGATCTGAGGCTTACCAGCCTCCGTAAGCAGAAGTCTCCATACATAAAAGAATTGACATGAGCCTATATCAGTGTAAATGTGAACATATATATGATCTATTGGTTCCGTTTCTCTGGAGAACTGTGACTAATTCATAAGGGTAATTATTTTCATCTTTCGTATTCCTCCAGATTTTCTAATTGAACATGTATACAGTAATCATTGATTTTAAAATTGTATTATTAAATGAACAACATAAAGAATCATGTCCTCTTACTTCACGAGTGTCTGCACTTCGGAGCAAACCTGCTTCTCAAACTTTAGAACCTATATATATTTCCTGGATAGCTGTTAAAACTGGGTCCCACCTCAGAAATTCTAATCCAGGTGGTCTGGGAGTGGAGGCCAAGCGTCTGCATCTCTCACAAGCTCCCGGTGATGCTACTCCATGGACACTGCTTTCAGTGGTGATGACAGTGGTTACGACCTCTTCCCAGGAGACAGACTGTCCTTTAATCCTCCCTTCCTGTGTCTGTATCACCAATCCATCCCTTTTAAAAATTCCACTATGTTTTGCTGTTGTCTTTCTACCTGGCTCTCTCAAGCGATGGGAAGTTTCTGGATGACAGTGAAGGTGTTTTACCATTTTTACATATCCCTTCCCTAACCCAAGAGCCTTTCCTATAATAAATTTCAAAAATGTCTGTAGAATCCAATTGAGTATTTACTTTTGTTCTGGTTTTCCAAGCCATTTAAAGGCAGCAGGCTGTCCTGATTTTCCACACAAAAGAGCAGAAACAGAATTAATACAATAGGATGCTGTCTGATAGTCTCTTCTGCTCTGTTCAAGGAATTTGATTTTTTATGAACCTAGCTCCAATCTCTTTGGGACAGCTGTATCAAGAACCCAGTGTTTTATATCTCTTATAAAACTCAGGCCTTCTCTGTTGAGTGCTAGTGATCTTGAGAACTCTGAGTTTCTAGACACGCAAATGTAAAGAATTGTATATACGAAATGGTTGAATGTTGAACGGATTTGTCTCAGTTTTGATCCAAACGTTCGATATTGGATAAGAATATTTTAGGGTTACACGTGGCTGATATTTACTGAGCCATGTCGAGTAGTTGAATACGATGATCTGGTAAGGCTTCGGGAGAAGTCTGAGCAATATTACAACTTCATACATTTTCATTTCGATGCGTGTCTTTATATACCCATTCTGGTAGACTCTGTGTCATACACAATAACTAGCTTTTGTTTCTTAATGCTGTTTCTGGTCCTATTTTACTATTATTAGACAGAACATTATTAGGTTAAAACCATTCCTTTAAGGCATTCAGAATAGAAATCTTCCACCACTGCTAAGCTTCCTCTGCCCTCCTATTTTTCAAACTCTATCATTACCTTCTCTTTTGCAGAGCATGCTGTCAGAGCCTCATAATAGAAGTTCGGCTTGTTTGCATATGCATTTGCATGTCTTCATTAAGAGGAAGAAGGCAAAGTGATTAATGAGTGTTATTTCTCATTTTGCAAAAAGGATATGTCTTTTTTTATATTCTATATTCAAAGCACTGAAATAGTCATAAGTTAACTTAACATCAAATCATTTACAGCATTTATGTTATTTAAGATGTTTTTCTTATAATCATGCTAACTGTAGACATGTTAGAGGTAAAAAAAAAAAAAAAGAGAGAGAGAAGTAAAAGCAAAAAAATCACCCATATTCCCGCCAAGCTGAATAAGTACTTTAATACTTTTGCTGTATTTTTCTCCATAAAGGGATTGACAATCTGCTTTTTTTTTTGTAGTTTACATTATGTAGGAATATGTATATATGTGTGAAAAAAAAATTTGTTTAGGACTTCTGTTAAAAAGTGGCTGTCTTCGTGTGTTGAAATTATTATGACTACTTTAATATTTCCACATTGCGTAATTTTAACAAGGATTTTATTTTACAATAAGAAAGCTACTTTTGTTCTGAAATGAAGTTATATGAATATTCCCCATATCATTATATGTTCTTTATTTGATTTTTAATGGCTATATAAAATTCCATTGTATGAATCTGCAATAACTTAACTCATTGCTCCTCTATTATTTGAAATTTAAATTGCTCCAGTTTTAGCTTTCTATGAATAACGCTGCAATAAAAATCCTCGCGCGTAAATCTGTAGGTGCCTCTCTGCCTATTTTCTTACTCTAGCTCACTGTGAGGGGAACAGGTCAGTAACAGGACCAGCAGCTACACGACTCGAGGGTGCCAGACACACTGTATCCTGCACCAATTTTCTCTTCTGCTGGTTACTTATCAACTAAATAGCAATTCATCCGATCTGCTGTCTAGCAACTGAATTGAATGTACAACTTCGATTGTTCATTTTGAGAACTGAGTTTCACTATTTTTCAGACCATCGTGTTTTCGTAGGCCCTTGCTCCTTTCTCATACTTATAATTTCCTCTCACAATTTTTAAGCATTGTGCTAGGCATTTTCTTCCTGTCCCTTCCAAATTCACCACCCCCCCCCCCGCCCCCGTCCCTGCTCCACCCTGCTGGGTGCCCTGAGAGGCGGAATCAGGGCACCGCACTGACGATCCCTGAACCTCCCCCAGCGCCAGCAGACTTTCGCTTTCTATTGGTGCAACATTTGGGCCCCAAAGCGTTTCACTGTCTCTCCCCAGGGGTGGATGGCTTTTGCTTCTATCCATCTCCCAGGAACAATAAATCTTTGCCCGAACACTGAACATGGCAAGAGGGGTGTGCTGTGCTTCCTCCACAGGTGGAGGGCTTTGCTTCTGCCGTTCCCCAGCAGCACTGGAAGCCTCAAGCTTTGCCAGTTCTTCCCAAGAGCTTAAGGCTTCTGCTTCCTGTGAGAGGGACACCAGGGTACAGTGGCATTGGCTCCTCCTGTGGCCCGTGCCACCGAAAGGGGCTCTCTCCAGCCTTCTGACCTTTCCCCACACCTCCAGGCTTTCTCGAGAGCACCCAGTGGAGACCACAGAGCGGAAATTGGGAGCGCGGACAAACTGCTTCCCTTTGAATCTGGGCCCCCAGTCATTCTACACCAGATCAGTGCATGCTCAGCCTTTAGGATACTGGTTTTTAATTTCTTCTTCCTCACTCTACGGCTGCTGCCTCTTCCGCCCAAGCACTGTCAAAGGTGAACAAATTCATGTGTCCTGACTCTCCTTGGGGAGGGGGGACTTTTTCCTTTTTGAAATTCCTGGTTGCCACATGACCTCGGTTCCATGATAAGCTCAAGAAAGTTATGATTTTTGTATACTGTGCAGCATTTTCTTGTTAGGATGGGAGTGACATTCTCTTGTGGCTTTCTACACCCCAAGCAGGAGCAGAATTCCCAGTGTACTATTAACAGCACTACCTTTCGCCTCGCGAGCACTCTGGTTTGGAGGATAAATTACATGGCCACAGATGGTAAGGCCCAAGCTCAAAGCCATGAGGACCCGGCGGATGCTTTTGGGGCAATGCCAACTGCAGGGCTTGTTGCCTCTTCGGGTTCCTGCTGTCTTATTTTGCTGTCCTGAGAGAAGTTTCCTTATTTTTTCTATAAGATCAGGCATGCATTTAAAAAGGTGGGTTTTTTTTGTGTGTTTTTTTGTTTAAGTATCTTATCCAGCATTTTTTAGATGCTATGTAACAAAAAGTCTCCTCTAACTACCTGGTAGGTCATATAGCCTTAAACAACAGTTGAAAAAAGTTTGTTAGAATTTTAATAATGTACTCTTTTCCTTATTAAAATTAATGATTCTTGAAACTGTGGATTAGATGGCTGCATAAGTCAAAAATCAATGGTTAATATGAAAATGGTTAATGTTTTAAAAATGGAATCCATTAATATAAAAGATTGACTTTATGAAGCTTTTCTTAAATACTCTAAAAGTTCAATTTATTTGGAGATTGTTGACATGAATAATTTAAAATTAATTTTCCAACTGCAAGAGAAATAAAATTGATATTGAGAGTTTTCCTGAATCCAAAAGCGCAGTTATTTTTAAGAAAAGAAATTTTTGACAAATGATGAATGGATGGTTACATGATGATAGATGGACGAATAGATCGGTAGACCGTTGTGGAAGACTAAGAGAAACTTTAGATACTGACCTTATAACCAAAGGTGAGCCTAAGATTAGAAGTTAGAAGACTCCTGGGTCGTCAGGTTAATCAACTGATGCAACCAATCAGCTAACAGAAATCAGCTAAGATGCCTATAGCACCTACGGTCCAAGACTGGAGTGGGACTGGATCCTGGAGAGACTGCGATGCTGAATTTTAATGATCTACAGTAACATGTTTCGTCGAAGGACTGGGTCATCGCAGAAATTGTTGGGTTCCATTTAGGCGGCAACAACATCCAGCTATGTTAACGGGTTTTTACTGACTCCCCATCTGCTTCGGCCGATCTGGCTGACTAGCTGCGTGTTTCCTTCTTCATCATCATTTCAAGAGTTTTTTCCCCATGCACAGCCCACACTGAGAACGCAGCTGAGGAGGGAAATCTTTTCAGATAAAGCCGATTATTCTTTACAGCCAAGAATATGGGAATTGAGGGCTTCCCTCCAAATCAGCTCTTAAGTTCCACCACTTGGAGAAATTGTACATGAGGGCATGCGTGAAAGCTTCAGTTACAATTACTTCATTCCTTAAAAATGATGGATTCAATGGTTTATTTTTGGCATTTTCCCACCCCTCTCTGGCAGGCCCAATAATGGCCTCCTAAACATATCCTCGTCCTAATGCCTAGGACGTATGATTACGTTACTTTGCATGGCCAACGTAAGTCTGTGGATGTGATTAGGTTATAGATCTTGAGATGGGAAGATGATCCTAGAATATCCAAGGGGGTCCAATCTAGTCAAATAAGCATTTAAAAATTAAGAACTTTTTCCAGCTACAGCCAGACAAACCCAATGGAAGAAGAGGCAAGAGAGGTTCAAAACAAGGTAGGGACCCGACCCGCTGTTGCTGACTCTGAAGATGAAAGAGACCTTGAGAGAGCAAACACACACAGCCTCTAGAAGCTGAGAGGGACCACGACCAACGGCCAGCATGACAATGAGAACCTCAGCCCTAAGGCCACGCGGAATCGAATTCTGCCAACACTTACATGAGCAAGGAAACAGACTCCTCCCTGGAGCCTTGAGAAGGAATGAGTCCTTGAAGACACGTCGATTTTAGCCTGGTGAGACTATATCAGACTTAAGATCTGCAAAACTGTGAAATCATATATTTGTGTTGCTTAAAGCCATTAGATTTATGGTAGTTCGTTATGGCAGCACCAGGAAGCAAATACGTCCTCCTTTCCCACGTCTCTCATTGTTGGTTGTTTGCCTCACTCTGCACTGACTCTGCCCTGGCAGTCCGGTGCCTTTATGGGCACTTGAGCTGGTCCAGGCAGCACCACTACAGAGAGATAGGGCTGAGCAGAGCCAAAACAAGGCCCTTATGAGTTCCATTTGGGATTGACAGGCATGTTGGGGGAAAGCGTATACCTCTCCTTTTGAGATGGCAGACCAAAACCGGAAGCCTGTGAACCTGGAGAGCTCATGTGTTGGAGAGAAACTGCTTGAGAATAAGGATAACTAAGAAAAAAAGTTAAGAGATACTGAATAAAGGCATAATTCAAGCACCCGGATCCAGCCATACCTGAAACAAATAACCGCTAGACTCTTTAGTTATCTTACTTCAAATAAACAAACAAACAAAAAACAAAAAACAAAACAAACAAAAATCTTTGTTTATGTTTGGTTTTGTTCTCTGCCACTTCCAGAGGCTTGGCTGTTGAAACACCAGTGTCCCTGAGTTTCTAGGAGAACTCCAGGAACTAATAGTGACAGCCTTGGGCACAATGTCTGCAACATAACAGGCTGCAAATTACGAGTTTTCTTTATCTTTTGGCCTTTCCCCAGGAAAACCTCATGCTTGAGATGTGTCCTCCCCACTCCTGTCTCCAGTCTCAAACTCTCTGGACTCTCAAAGAAGACAGAAAGCCGTGGAAAACCTTACACAAGATGATAATGTTGATTGCTGTGCTCATGAGTCCCCTTTCTCATTGAAACTATTCGAGGTTGAAACCTGGGAGATACTCTAGCTCCCAAGAGCGTAGTGTGAATTTCAGACACAGTAATGTGGATATGGAGAAAACATTTTGGACTAGGTATCCTCTTATTGGTACTCTTGAAATTATATTTCAAATAAGTATCATTACTCCATTCATTCAGAAGGCTGGTTCTGATCATATATTGATAGCTTTAGAAAAACCTTGTAACTGTACTGAAAAAGGATTTCCACAAGTTTGTTATTCTGCACTGTCTATTTACAGAACTTTCTTGTTTTCCTGTCTATCTGTCACACTATATACACTGGAGACAATGCCCACGTGAGAGAAGACACCACATTTTTATTTTCCAAATCAAGGAATGGCCATCTTTAAAATAGCAATATCAGCATTTTAACTTGACTTTAGCTTGAGATTAAGGCCTAGGCCTTTTTTGGCACGTGTTTATATGGAAAAAAATCAAAATGCATTATTTGTAGATAGACACACTAGTAATTTTCTGAATTGTGTCACATGCCTGGATTTGGCTATGACAAGTTCTATGCTCCAGATTGTCTCCTGGCTGATGTTTAGTTTGTGGAATTTGAATAACTCACATCTCTTAGGCTTGGGAGATGGTCTTCCCTGCCCGCAAGTGAAAGAAATATTAAAAGTCTCTGACCTGACACTGTGTACACAGAGGACCCTTGATAGAAACCTCAGGGCTGAATTCAGGAGGATTCTGGGTAAACTTGTCTCCCTTTGGGATCCCCACTCTATCTGCTTATTTGGGGTGTGGTGCTTTTTTCTGGCAAGCTCAGCCTGAGGGCTCCAAACTGGCTAATGCTGTATGTTATTCCATTATGCATGTGTTAGGTTGGATGATATCTGCACAGAATAACCGAGCACAATTAACAGGTGGTTCTTACAGACCCGTGAAACCCCCTGGGCACTGCTACCCGCAGAAGGAATGTAATGGGCCACGTACGAGGTGGCCTCGGCGCCCGCTAGTTCATGCGACGGAGCAGCGCATGCGCATGTGAGCAGGACCAGGGTGATGCAATCGAGTCAGAACCGGGAACCAAACCAGCACCTCATTCTGTTCAGCACCTTTCACCCCGAGTGACACACCTCGTAAAGAGTCATTTTCAATAAGAGAAATGTAGGTTTGTATCCATTAGAGAAAGGGATCCGCTGAGTCACAGAGCAATATACGCCATTTTTTTGCCTGAGGTTAGACATTACAGAGAGTCGCTCAGAAGCATTCCACGGAGTTTGGGAACGAAGACATCAGAGTACGTACGTTTGTCATGTAATAGTTCCGCTTTCTTCAAAACATTTACTAAATAGATAAAAGCCACTATAAAGTGGGGATAGGGATAAGTTACTTAAATGAGTCAGCGGATGAACAATTAGAGGAAATACGAACAATATGGGAGGGACTAACATGTACGGTATCCAAAATTAGTTAAAAGGAGGAATCCAATAGAGCAAATGTTTTACTAGGAACGCGGGCATGAAAAGGTGTGATGGCTATGTGTCTGCTTGACTGATCTGGGGTGCCCAGATTAAACATTGTTTCTGGGTGCGTCTGTGAAGGCATATCTGGGTGACACCTGAATTAGTGGACGCAGTAAAGTGGATCGCCTCCCCCAGTGTGCCTGAGCATCATCCCATCCGTTGAGGCCTGAATAGAACAAAAGATGCATGAAGGAAGAATCTGCCTCTTTCTTCCTGCTTCACTGGTTAAGCTGGGGCATCTCATCTCATCTCCTGCCTTTGGGCTGGGATTTCTACCATTGACTCCAATGTTTCTCATGGCTTCCGACTCACACCGAATCACACTACCGGCTTTCCAAGGTTTCCAGCTTACAGTTGCAGATCATGGGAATTCTCAGGCTCCATAATCGCATGAGCCAATTCCTCAAAATATATACATGTATATATCCTATTGGTTTTTCTGTTTCTCTGGAGAACTCTGGCTAATACAGGAGGCATATTAAAATCCTGTGTTTGAAGATTTGCTGTTCCTTAGAGTTGCTCTGGTAATGAAGATTGTAAAGAAGAAATATGTCAGATATTAAAACAAAGGCAGAGTTTCCTTAATATCACAAGCAATCAACTGTTCAACATAAAGTGGCCACGAAAGCATATTAGACCCAGGTTGGAGAGCTCAGAGAAAACCCTCTATCCCCTGAGATTTCTTGCAGTACAACTCCCGAGAACGGGCATCACCTGGAAGTCTAGGCACGCTGGATTAGTCAAGAGGGTCAGATATGAAGATCAAAGGGACATACAGGTCTTATGCCCACCAGACAACCATGGAATAAGGGCAAGGAGAGCTATAGGCACACAACTCTGCAAGCAGTGGCAGAGGGAAGGGAGGCCCTTTTCTGAATCGAATAATCTGTCAAGCGGGCCCTGAAGAAAAGAGACAGAGCCGCAAACAGTGGCAGCCCCACAAAGCACACGAAATAGGCGGAAACTGAAGGAGAAAAGGCAGAAAAAGCCAGTGGCCATGTACTGGTCTTTTCAGTTCCTGTTCGATACACTGTCAGGTACTTAATTGTCTCCAACCCCCTTTTTAAGTGAATGATAATATAACAATAAAACAGTTGTGTTTATTTTTCTAATTGACATAAAATCATCGCATTTAGATATTTATATAAAAATAATATAGGCTGGAATCACTAATAGAGTGTTGTTTAAGATGACAACTAAAACACTATTTTAGAGTGGTATGTAAATGGGACTGTCGAACTCTGCAAGACAAAGTACACTATACCTGCAACTTGATGAGACGATGCATTAAGGGACTGAATGACAGAATGCTCTTTCCGACATCTGTAATAGCGATATCATTGTGGCGCCTACATCCCTAGTGCAACCACATACTTTACATTAAGCGCTTTTCTTTATTTCTTTTTTATTTTTTTAGGTGAGGCAACCCTTGGTTGACCTCAGAGATTGCAAGGACCTTGTCAGCTTATAATCCCTTATTTTTGATTATTTACACCTACAACACCTGGTCTTCCTAGGTGGTCTCTCATGCAAATACTAAGTAGACCCGACCCTGCTTAGCTTCCGAGATCAGACGGGATTGGGCTCGTTCAGGGTGGCATGGCCGTAGACGCATTAAGTGCTTTTAAATAACAACAATGTTGAACACACGATGCATGGACTACCTAGCGTAGGTATGGAAGAGAGAAAACTGGAATGAGTAGGAAAAAAATCCCGCATTTTTTTCCCATATGTGATCAATTTCTTCTTATAGCCACTAGAATTACGTATAAAAATCAAGGCATAACTTGAGTTCATTTCCCTCACGATGTCCTAACAATCACCAGAACTTTCTTTTTCAGCAAATAGAATTTAATATATACTTAATTCCTAACCACATTGGGCTGGCCATTATTTAAAACGAGGCAAACAGAAATAGTTCATGCATTTTAGAGGTGTATAGATTGGAATGGATAGTGGTAAAACATACACACGCGTGTAGAAACACAGAAGCATAAAACACACCTACTAGTAAGTGTTTAAGCAGCATGAGTACATACGAAACTAGGCTATTTTTAGTGCTTTTAACACAATGTAATAGAAAGAACTTTTAAAAAATGTCTTAAGCCACCTGGTTAGCCAAGACACAAGTGCTACTAAGAAAGCTACAGACTAGGTTCGGAGGAACACCTTCAGCCTGTGCAGGTTAGAATAGAATTCACACAAAGCCGAGTCTCCAAATAGAGTTTTTATCTTCAGAGATACAGTTGGTATTAATATTTTTTATTTTATTTTAGCCATTCCAAAAAATGTGTAGTGCTACCTCTCCGTGGTTTTAATTTGCATTTCCCTAATGTCTAGTGATGCTGAACAACTTTCATATGCTTATTTGCCAACTGTGTATCTTTGGTGTAATATCTGTTGAACTCTTTTGCCCATTTTCTAATGATTTTGCTCACTGTTGAGTTCTTCATATATTCTACATAGGAATCCATTATAACGTGTTTCGCAAAAATTTTCTCCCAGTCAGTGGCATGTCTTTTCATCCTATTAACAGTATCTAATACAGAGCAAAAATTTTTAATTTTCAATTTTCACTTTCTAACTTCAAATGGGATTAAGTTAACAATTCAGTATAAAGAACAGTCACTAGGCAAATTTCAAGTACCCACATGAAGCTGTGGCTACCTATTGTCCAGCACAACTTAGAGGACAGGTGGGATTCGGCTAGACATTATTCCAGGTAAGGGACCAATACAAACAGGACCAGAAGCCTGAATGAATAAGTTAAAGACAAACAAACAGGCCCAACTGGATAAAGCGTGAGACTCAGGACAAGCAGAAGGGCTCTGGATAGAAAGGTGAGTTGGGTCTAGACTGTGAAAGATGTTGAATGCTAATAATAGAGTTGAAGCCTTGTATGGCAGGCTCTGCAGTCTCTGGGATTTCCTAAACAGGAACAAGATGTGCTTGCTGGCAGTGTTTCAGAAAGATTCATCAGTAGCAGGGTTCAAAGAGGGCTGGAAAGGCTGCGACCATGCTCTCCTCTCCTCCCTTCTGTTTCCATCTCTTTCTTTACTTTTTCCTACACAGCCTCTTAAGTGCTCAGCGTGAGAGCCCCGTCAGGGCTAATGCTGAAAACATTTCAGTTTTCCCCCTAATTTTGAGTACCTTCCCTTATCTTGTTAACTATAGATAAAGAAGAAAGAAGGAGCTTCAGATAATATCTAGTAAGGAGTGAGACAGAAAATTAGTTTATGGAAATAAGTTTTTATTTTAAAAAAGGGTAAGAAAATAAAGTTAAAATAAAAACTCAATGATAGAGGATAGGCTCAAGGAAGTAAAATCTTTTCTTAATATCATTATCCTAAGGTTGATGGACATTTATAGACAAAACTAGTCTATTGTTTATAATGATAAAAAAAAAAAAAAAAAAAAAAAGGAAAAGCTACCTAGCTGGTATCAATGATTAAGAGATATCACTGGAATGTGATCAACAAGTAAGAAGATAGAGTGATCTCAGGGCGGATTTTCTTGGCTCTACAATCTCACTAAGAGCCCGGGTGCCTTCAGTCCTTGCTCTCTGCCATTTTCAGTGCAAGGGTGAGGATTTTTCCACATGGTCGCAGGATGGCTACCACAGCACGGGGCATCACGTTCTCATCTCATACCACCCAAAGAATCAAGCGATCGAGACTTAGAGTGAGGATTGCCAAACTTCCCTTGTCTTTTAGCAAGGAGAAAAATCCATCCCAAGCCCTCTACTAGAATTTTCACTACAGTTCACTGACCGGGACCAGGTTACGTGCTCACTTGTGGAACAACCATTTAAGGAAAAAGGGGCCGCTATGACTGACTAAGTCAAACGTGACTTAACTCTTAGCACACTGCTGCCCAAACAAAACTGAAATAGCACATGGGAAGGGGAATGGCTGATATATAAGCAAGAAATAACCTTGTTTGCCACTGAGACATACAAAAGAACTGATGGAGAATATCAAGGAATTAGAGGAGCTTTAGAGGACACTGGTCTAATAAGTTCCAGAACGTACTACTCATGTCTGTCTGTCACCATTGAAGGTATGGCACCAATTTCCTACATTGTGGGTGCTCAGTATACATTTTAGGATAACTGCATAGAGAAGGTGGCGAACTAAGAAGCATTTAAGCACGCAGCTCCATTTACGAGGCTGAGAAAGCACACAGGTGTTAAGAAAGTGAGCTTTCTTTTTCAGAGAGCCAAAGAGAAGCAACGTTTTTCTTCTAATGAGGCAAAGTCATGAAAAAGCCTGGCTATCCACTTTTACTGTGTGCTGATAGACATGGCATGTCCAGACAGAAGACAGCGACCACCACCAAGAAGAAGAAAAAGGCATGCACCTTCAACGGCCCAAAGAATGCCATTCGGGGACAATTTATTAACCGCTCCCACAAAGTTTTATTATATGTCAGGTACTGTTCCAGGCGCTTGAGACACGTGAGTGAACAAAAACAAAAATTCCCTGCTCCCACGACCCTGTGTCCCAGCATAACAATGAGTGGGTGACGTGGTTAAGTTAGCGGCAGGGTAAGGGCTACAGACAATGAAGAGAGCAGGGTGCACAGGATCGGTAGTCCTGGGTGGGTGTGGGGGGACAGGTGAAATAGGGTGGTCAGGGACATGTCTTGCTGAGAAGGTGACAACTGAGCCAAATCTCGAAGGAGGTGAATGAGAGCCATGAGGACTCCCGTGGGAA
Organism: Rousettus aegyptiacus; assembly: GCF_014176215.1. NCBI lineage: Eukaryota > Metazoa > Chordata > Mammalia > Chiroptera > Pteropodidae > Rousettus > Rousettus aegyptiacus. The sequence goes on along the minus strand of NW_023416288.1, from coordinate 36,676,338 downwards.
GAGTGTGCCCAGTCTTAGACACCCCGTTTCTCACTCCACAGGGACTTTATTATTGGCCCCTTCCCCACTTCCAGTCCTCCAGGTCCTTGGGCCTCCCCGGCCGTTTCCTGAGAGATCTCCGTGTGTCGGGGAAGGCAGCCATCACCTCCTTTCAAACAAGCTTGACTCCTGGATGCCCGTTTCCCTTGTGCCATTGAGATGGATTTCAAACTTCTTTGCCATTTCACCTTTGACAGCAAAATGCAGCACTCATACTTAAGTGATTAAGGATGAATCCCCTCCATTTCGTTGCTGTTTGTTATTGTCACACTCGTATGTCTCTTCCAGTTAATGCTGAGCCGTGAGAATTGTCAGTGAGAACTGTCATCTGGACGAGGCCATGGGCACGATCAGTGCTTGACACGCTGAATCGGTGCACCGTAGTCAAGATTTGGATGCTATAAATTCTACACAAGTTTAGAAAACATCTGTGAAGTCATGATTCTATCCTGATGTTCCCCAATTGAGACCTTTTACTTACATAGGAAAGGAAAACAGTCTTTTTTTAGAGTCCTGCACATCCCAAATGTGCCACTTATTGGTTTGTGTGACTTTGGGTACACTCAGTGGGTCTCAGTTTCCTTTATGCACGATAAAGGGCCAGATTAGCGGATTTGCGCGACACTCTCCAGCTCCAAGATCCTTTGACTCTAAATAATCGGTTTCATCGAACCATGCACACACAGATTCCGCTTGCTGCTTCTTTAAAGGAAGACATTAATGGTGGCCAAATTGCATTTTCGAAAGAGCTAGATTAATAATTTTGAATTACCTTGCTTTCCAAATTGTTACTCTTTAGGTAGTGGTCACTGGCAGTTTTGTTTTCATAAAATGCAGATTAAATGCATATCTTAGCGCCACAGAACCAGGATCAATAATAGCACGTGACATTTTACAAAATAAAACACATTATAAATGTTCTACTTTTTTTTTTTTTTTTTAGATAGGTTTTCATTCCATCCAATGGAACTATCAACCCAGGTAGCTTTCCAATTCCACCATCGAAAGCACATCAGCCTAGAATAATTCACCCCACCTTCAAGACCAGGTGGGCTCTGTGGTGTCAGGATGCTGCAGAGACCTGGGGCTTAACCTGACTCTTCCCCTAATCAGCTGCGGATCTTGGAAAAAACCACTTAACCTCTTCAATGCTCAGTTTCCTCTTCTGTGAATTGAGGGAGCAGAAGACAACAATGCCCAAGGTCCAGCACATGTCTAAATTCTGGGATTTCTGAATTAAAAAATAAGTAAACAAAGCTGCTTGCAGGAATCTGCAGAAATCTCTTCACCCGAGGGCTCCTTTTGCCCCACAGCTCAGCAGGAGAAGGAAGCTCACGAATACTGAAGAGCCACCTAATGACTTAATGGGCTTTAATATGGGTAGCTAGGTTTTAATTTTCTCTTAGAGTACATTCCCTCGGGTAAAGTGTGCTTTCCAGTGGAATAATAACCACGCAGGATATTTTGATTGTTGGAGGATTTCTCATATGGAAATCAGGTTTAAGTCATGTTCCTCTGTAGTTTTAACTATTAGAACAAAATAAAAGCCCCCAGAGGAATGTTTATATTCAAGTTTAAATCTGTTTGAATGTCAAAAGTATCTCTCTAAGAGTTGAGCATCTGTAAATATTTAAAGCAGGATGAAATCACAAATACTGCTTCTAATAATCTCTTTTCAATTTGAGGAGAAGCCAAAAGAAACCAGCAAAATCCCAGGGAACACTTTGATATTAAACTGTTGACTCCGTGGTCATGTCTAATAACTCATATTAGACAGAGAGTTGGGGGAAATGCAGAAATTGTCCCTACAAGCACACGACCAACTCTGCAGATGAGAAAAAGGATCATGTAGAGGATGCCGAAGAGTGGCTTTTTCCTCGCTGGTAGATTTTGATAGTAATGCTAACCACATAAAGTCCATCCAGCCCTTACAGGAAAATACAGCACGCCTTTCTGCCTGAGTTTTCCGGATTTGATGACCCCCACCCCTACACATATGCATCACAGCTTTACACACATCATTCTAGTTTTCTATGATCATGGACCAGACCTCACGTTAACTACTTGATTCACATCTTATTTAATCTTCTCGACAGCCCAGAACAGTTGCGACTGTTTGCTCTGTTACGTGATGGTAGAAACTGAGATGCCAAGTGGTTATGTGTGAGCTGTAAATCTCTTTCCGCCGAGTGCCAAAAAACATTGAAGGAAGACAGCCCTTAGTCACAGCCATTCATTTGTTTGTTCATTCGTCCGTTTATTTATCTCCTTCCATTCATTCAAGAACTCATATTTTCAACATACTCTAATCTAAGAAAAGCCACCTATAAATCCAGCCCACTCCCCTTTTCTTATTCTGTGGAGATGGAAACTCAAAGAAGTGTTCAATTGTGTCTTTGCCTCCATTATCTGAATACCCCTCCATTTTGCCTTTTCTGGGTTAAATTCTAAAGTTTCCTTTCTGGTTTTCCTCAGAACCACTTTCAAAAGACACCTTCTCTTGTAGGAGCAGAATTATACACAGCATTTTAGTAGGGAAGAGAAAAATAGAAAGATTGCCATGGAGTTTTTATATTAGCATCATGACATTTCTAATAATCTACATAAAAGAATATTTTTTTTTTTAGCATCTTCCTAAGTGCCTCTTGAAAACCTCTGTGACATACTCAATAGCTACTGACTAATTTGTTCTGGCAGAAAAATGAGTTCAGTATTACTGAAAATATGTTTCCTATCACCAGATCTTATTCAGGTCATTGAGTGGCTTTTCACTGGTGGAAGGGGGTAGAATTTACCTTCCACAAGACGTTATGGAGAGGAGAGAGAAACAGCATTCTGACCTACTCCAACATTACCAATGCCAATCACAGACAATTTTCCGTAAGGTAATATTCCAATAGTATGCATTTCTGGAGCTGTGCATCAACCTGATTTTTTTTTCTTTTTTTAAGCAAGGAGAATAAAGGGTGCATGAAGCAGACTGTGAAAAAACACCTGTGAAAAACTAACTTAAAGCAGCTTTCAGCTTAGTGGCTGAGATTTCTCCAGAGAAGGACTAAATACAGAGGAATAATGGATAGCAGTTTACCACAAACTGTGCAGCTCCCTCAACCAGTGGGGGCCCTGCCTTGACTGGGGGAGGGTTGTACAATCCCACAGCAATTTCAGAAATTAAAGATTCACTAGTGACAGGCTCCCATGGGTGTGGCAGGGTGAGGGGAGGAGTCACATCTCACTCTTTTTTTTTTTTCTTCCCATGCAAATGTGTGGCTATCTGCAGTGTAAACTGTACATGTGGATGAATAGGGTGCTAAATGGAAGAAAAGAAATATCTTCATGATTCTTCTTTTGCAAATACAGAGGGATGAAATCCAGCAATCATTAAGCCTTTTCATTGCCCTACAATTTGTCAGCACTGTTAAGACACTGGCTTCCTTTTCATAGGTGAGTCTACTTCCTACTGGCACCAAGACGGGTAGGCTGCACAAACGTGTGAAAAGAAAATTAAGCTCTAAAGGTAGCTTCGGTTTTGACATTTGCTAAGCATCCTTTCTTGAGTTAAAATTAGATGTATCAGCTACTGGCAGCCACAGGGTTTTAACATTGCGAACATAGAATAGCGTTCTCCATTCAAATTTCCAGATGCATAAAAACAATTCTTAGTTTTAATAAAATTACAATTTCTTGTACTTTTTCTTTAGCTATGCAGAACAAAAAAATTGGAAAATTTAGCATGATGCCTTGGGTGAGCTATGCCAGAGAGTAACAGTCACTTCTACACTAGTGAAAAGCTCCCTGGTCAAAATCACATCAATAAATGCATGTTTAATTAGAGCTTATAGACATCTAAAGAGAAAAAATTCTAAGGTTCCCTCATAGATGACCTTTATAAGAGATATCTTATCATCAGATACCTCAGGGCAAAATTTCAACCCAAATGAAATGAGACGTGACTGGTTATTTAACAAGACCATTGTCTTTAAATAGAATTTAACTTTTTTTCCAGAGTTAGAGCTTTATACATATTTTGGAGGTGACTTGGTGGCACAGCAGCTTAGACTGATAATTTTCTAATTCAAATGTATGCTTCATATCAACTTTAGGGAAGTAAGTAACGAGATTAATCCATGGCATTTAATCATTGAGATTAGTTTTGACATTTTTAGAACATGGTACCTAATACTGAGATGTGATAACTTCACAACAGATTTGCAAGAAAAGTGACATGCTGCACAAGAATTTACAAACAGGAAAACAAAAAACGGTCTAGTCTCGTGAGGGAAGGGAAGATAGAAAAGATATCTATGTCAAAAAACTCAAAGGAAATACATGATTTTCAAATTGTCTCTGTCTGAGGTCTGGGAATATTCTCATACACATTATCTAAACTTTCCTCCATCTCATCATGCTACATTGTTCTATCCGACGGCCCTCGTTAGATTTAAAGGGAGAAAAAACAAGATTCAACGAGAAGGTCGTTTTCCAACCAGTAGCCCAAGGGCGAACGCTTGGTCTGCTCTGCAGGAAAGAGCGCGTGGCTTCTTCTCAACCCATCAGCTCAGGGCTCACCGCCCAGCTCACCGACTCTGACAGGATGTCCTAATGCTGCCCGTACAAGAACAGAGGGTATCTGAGAACTGTCCTCTGCAGCTGCCCTGCACCCTGTAAGAAATCTACCATGAAGAGAGATTTGTCAACTGGCCCCCTTCAGCCAGCCTACCCTCTGGGTCCCAGACAAGGGAGGACTGTCCACTATTGACCTTGCTAAAGGGACAGGATTTGGAAACAGGGAAGCAGAGCAGTGAACTGAATAACCCAACATTTTATTTTAAGCTTTGCAGTGGAGGCTACTAGATGGAGATGTGAAAAGAATGGGGGTTTTGGTATCAAGGGACCTAAGTTTGGATATTGATTCTGACACTTGGTAGGTCTTTGACCTTGGACTACAGGACTGAACATCTCTGTTCTTCAGTTACTTATCACAGAATGGAGACTATACTACCTACTATTTAGGCTAAGTGTATCACACACATGATAATACCTACTATTGAGGTCTAAATGAGATCATGTGTGTGATACACTTAGCTTGGCTTTGAGACTTAATATTTTTTTAAATTCCTTTCTCTTCTCTGGTCCTTGTCTTCCCTTCTAGCTTTGAAAAAAGATTTAGTTTTTTGATAATTGCTTTTTTACTTAGGCTGTTAAAAGTGTATTTGTTTTCTCTGGAATGGTCTAAATCAAGTTTAGATGATAATAATAGCATTTTCCATATTGGTATGTGTGTACTGTTTCATGAAACTTGGAGAATAAGAAATGTCATATCTTTTCATATTTTTGAAAAAGAATCCAATTTGAGCTCATGCTTGCTGAGTTTGGCAAGAAGTCCAAAATCAATCAGTTTAGAGGGACAAGGAAGAATGTCTCTTCTCCCATTTAGATCCTACAAATATGTCAGGAGCTAATTCCTTGCATGTAAATGGGAAGGGGCCTGATCTTTAAGGTTCTTAATCTCCCTTTCCCTGATTGTCCCTTCACATGGTGCAGCTGACTGGTGTTCATCTGTCTATTGGCATCCTGCCCTGAGCAGATTACAGAGATGCCCCTCACAGCACCCCTCGCCACAGGCTACAGGCCTGTCCTTAGAGTCTTCCAGGACTCCTTGCTGAGTTTGAACCCCTCCTGGTGGCCACGCTGCCATTTCTATACCAGATCATATGGCTATAGAGGTTCTATAACCGAGAAACTCACCACCTTCCTCCCCAGGTGTAAGAATCAGAATAAACTAGTTTACGATGTGGTTAACAAACAGGTCCCAAGCATCAGTATCTTAAATCAACAAAGGCTGATTTCTTCCTCAGCCTGTCTCGTTCTTGGGAGGCCTGGGGCAAGAGTACAAATGAAGGTCCATGTACCTACCATATGTCTAAACATTTGAAAGTTGTAAACCAAGATAACAAACATTCAATGAAATGTGTTCTACTCTGCGACTTTGAAAAATATGCCTTCGTAGGTTTTTTCACAACCTGAAAAAACGGATATTAATTTAGAATTCTGAGACGCCTTGGAGTTCCATGGCGGCATAGAGCAAGACAGCCTGTTAGCCTGTCCTGCTTCTGGTCACTCTAGCCCAAACGTCCTGCTCCTCGGCCACCTCCCAACTGGAAGATGACACCAAGGAAGAGAGGCGTGCAGGCTTCCGGACATTTGGGCAAGGAATTCTGGGGGGCCTTTTATCCAAACCACAGAGGCGAAGTGTCAAATATGGAATCCACAGATAATGAGGATTGACTGTATTTTGTTTGGCTTTGTTTGCTTGCTTTTCTCAAAATCCTCCTGAGAGAAATTAATAGTTGGGAACACAGAAAGAGGAAAAGTGAAGTTCTTAGCTCTTCTGATCGTCCTGGTGCAAAGCAGCCCCGAATTTAAGAATTCATTTTCCCACTCTTTCTGCTGACAGATCTCTGGGCGGAAGGGAAGGGGACAGACTAAGTACAGGCGACTTATGTGACCGGATGATCACAGTGCACACGCGACAAACACTGCATAATCTGCCCAGGGTATCCATAGTCCTCTGCTCACGTAGGCATCCCCACGCTCTGGGGGTGAGATGGGAAGGAAGGGCGGACGGTGGAGAGGAGTTGTTACAAGCTCCATTTTCAGACGCGGAGTCCAAGACTGAGAAATAGGCTAGAGCCAAGGACAGAGAACAGAGAAGGGAGACACCTGGGACTGGTGTCTCGGCGCGCCCTTTCACCCCAAATGTTGTGCGCCCCTAAACTGTAGCCATCTCATGGGAGAGTCCTTGAAATCCAGAGGAGTCAGCCATGCAGCAGGTCCTGAGCAGTTCAGCCTGAACTGCCATGCCAAAAGAAGCAAATTTGGTTTTAAGTAATTTCTCGAGCATTCCTGCCAAGGACTACACTTCGATATTTCACTTGTATCCCTTTATTGGGTGATATTACTTATTTCTAGAAGTTCCTTAAGCCCTCAGAAGGCTATAGAACTAGGTCAGTTCTGCTTTGAATCATGTAATTAACCATAAGCACAACAGTTTGTTAGTCAATAGAGCACCTAGACAAACCGCTATTTGTGTTACAGAAAAATAAAATAAAACCCAAATAAAAGACAAAGAGGAGACATTGCACGCCATTTCATTTAGTTTCTTTGATCTCCATTTATTATTTCTAAGTTTCTCACTTTCAACAAACGGCCTGCTTGCTCTGGGCCAGGCTTTGTGCTACCAGCTCTACATGTAATTTCATTAAATTCTCAGATCAGCCCTAAGGCTGTCCTCTTTCCATGTTTGAGAAACTAAGGCTTAGGGAGGTTAATTAACACAGCAAAGGTCACACAGCTAATGAGTGGCTGTGCTGGGCTTCAAACCCCCATCGGTCTACTCCTAAAACCATGCTGTGTCCTTAATCAGACATTGTACAGAGCACACTGGCAGGCTCATCATAATACCTTGCAGGGTTGGTGTGCAAATTAAAGAGATGATGTATATGGAAAGCATTCAGCAAAGCACGGCGCCCTGCAATGATTTGCTGTGATTATCCCTCACGGTCTTACACAGGGTTAGCTCTGCTGTCGTTAGTGGCCGAGTCTATATTAATTCCATAATTCATCCTTAATCCACCAAAGTCTTATATGCCTGGCATTCTCCATAGCCAAAGCAAAGTGGAAATATACCTTTTGTAAGAAAGGTTTCACACCTGCTGCTGTAGGTGCTGGATCATCAGAGATTCACTTAACAAAAGACTTAGATTAATTTGGACAGTTTTCCTACATAAACCAGGCACACAGAGGCAAGCAACCTAGGAAAGGATAATCATGCTGAGAGTGGAAGCACTTATTATAAATAATTACCACGTAATTATCCACAACTTCCCTGAGTCTATAGCCCCAAGCTAGTCCTAGGAGGCGGCCCTTCCTTACTAAGAGTAAGGAGACTGAAGCGCTTCCATGAGCTCATAAGGGCATGTATGTGTCTGTGTCTTGCAGCGGGGTCACCGCCATCAGGGCCTCAAAGTGATGGTCAAGGTGTGGCACAGATGTGGGGTCTCTGCAGCTGGACCCACTCCCCTCTCCTTTTTAAAAAGCACAATACCTTTTTGCAAGTGTGTGAGAGTATCACATCTGACTTCTTAAGCAACATGTTTGTTGGGCAAGTTAATACATTGGGCAGGCTGTGCTATTCCTCATTTTGATGTGCCTTCGAGCTGTGTTTTCAAGCCTTGAAAGGTGACCCCGCTGAAGAGATGTAACAACACTTAAAAGGAGCAATGGGAGAAGCCTTGACAAGCACAGGGAGAGACAGGGACACTTCCAAGGGGGGCATGGTTGTCTACGAGGTTAATCAATTCCTCTCGTTTTCATTCCAGTTGCACATCTATCTTAGTGGCAGCAGCTACAAATGCGAAATCAAACCTTCGAACCTAAATGACTGAAACCGTATGTACCTGTTTGAGACGCGTAAACAACCCACATTATCTGCATCTTAGCTGGAATATTAGGTACGCTGCAAAGCTCTGGCCATAGCTCAGTGACAGGCATGCTGAGTTGAGAGGATACAACTCAGCACCTCGGGTGCGAGTGGAGAAGAACGACAGTCACCAGCCCGGAATCTCCCAGTCATCCTGATCATCGTCATCATTATCACAGCGACCGTTTACTGGGCCTGTTCTATATGACGAGCACCTTATTTGCATCATCTCATTTCACCCTTGTAACACGGCACAAGTAACTAATATTATTTTTCCATGTATGGATGAGAAAACCGAAAGCAGGTAATTTGCTTGAGGTCCCCAGATGGAAGGTTCCACATCTGCATGCGGGTCTAACTCATGCTCTTAATGACCAGGGCTTAACAAATCGGAACCTTCCATAATACAGAAGTACGGAGAACGCAAGGGCTGGGGAAACCCGAAATCATCCGGATTGATCAACCTGACAATTTTAAATCTCAGTTTTCCAAAAACGCCAATGACAGAGGAAGGCTTAACCAATCTTTTTGCAAAGCCATTCTTTTGCCTATCGTGGAGTACTCTTAAAATAGAAAGGGGCTAAAAATAATACTTCCAGAAATTTGATTCTCCTCCGTAAGTTATATATTTTGATTCTTTAACTGCTGGTTCTAGTTATGGTATTTGGGGAGAAATGTAAAGAAATAGTCTTTAAAGTATTAGAAACATTTGGCCAACTATGTTAAAATATGCTAATGAGTAGTGTGAAGATGAAATACAGTTGACCCGTGAACAACATGAGTTTGAATTGCATTTATATGGGGATTTTTTTCAATAAGGACACAGTAGACCCTCTGTATCCCTGGGTTTCAAATCTGCAGATTCAGCCAACCACGGATCGAAAACAGTATTTTCAATACGAAGTTGAAAGACTGTGGAAGCGGAGGGCCACCCGTATGCATTGTTCTACACCACTTTATACAGGGGACTTGAGTAGCCACAGGTTCGGGATCTGCGAGGGTCCTGGAACCAGCGCCCCACAGATACCAAGGGATCACAAGTTTTGTAGAGTCAGAAGTCATAACAGGATTTTTGACTACATGGAATGCGGGGGTGGTTGGGTTCCGGCACCCTTAACTCCTGTGTTGTTCACGGGTCAACTGTACGTGTATCTCTAGTAAAAGACCTGCACCCAAATCGCCTCTCCAAGCTGTTGCCAACCGTACCTGCGCAGTCTGACCGGAAGCACTCCTTGAAGACGATCTCTTCCACAGCAGCATTGCTTCTGAACAGAATCTGCTCATGGGTTCACCAGATGTGCGCCTTCGGAGGCCACAGTCCACTGGAGAATGGATGTTAAGCAAGACAGTGCAAGTATTATTTAAGGGACATAAACAGACTCATCCTTTTTGCCCATCCCCTTCTTAAGGGTTCGCAAATCCTCTTAATGCATCTAAATATCTTTCGAGATTGTACCCTCCTTGAATAACGTCCCCTTCAAAATTTGAGCCTACACAGAACTTCAAAATGTGACCTGTTTTGGAAACAGAGTCTTTGCGGATGTAATTAGTTAAGATAAGGTCATACTGGGTTAGGATGGGCCCTAAATCCAATGACTGGTGTCCTTACATAAAGAGAAGACATGTAGATATATGCACAGAGGAACAAGCCACATAAAGACGGAGGCAGAGACCAGAGTGAAGCAAGCTAGAAGGCAAGGAACCAAGGAATTCTGGGAGCTGGAAAAGGCAAGAAAGGCTTCTCCCCCAGAGCCTCGGAAGGGAGAGCAGCCCTGCTAACACCTTGATTTCGAGCTTTTCTGGAGCTACGAGAGAATGCATTTCTGTTGTTCTAAGCCACCTGGTTTGTGATCATTTGTGAGGACACTTCTAGGAAACTGTCAGAGTCACTACCACATCCTTGACTCAAGCCCTCATCATCTTTTGCCAAAATTATTTTTACTATGCTCTGTCAACTGACCTTCACCCCCATCCCTCCCTGTAATGTTGCACCCGCAAAGTAAAGTAATTTGTTAACAGAGTTCCCTTTTCGAACCTAGATAACATTCCAAAGATCCTCTGACTCAGTATTTCTGCTTTCCAGATGTTTTTTTTTTCCTAAGGAAATAATCAGATATGCATACATTTTTTTATGAGAATATTTCTCAGTGACTTAATAAGGAAAAATTAGAAGCAACCCAAATGACCAAGCGCTGGAAATGGTTGAAAAAATTATAGTACATTCCTATGATTGAACATTATGCAGCCATTAAAATTACAGTTTTGAATTAACGATGTGTGAAAATAATTGGAATATAATGCTAACTGTGAAAAGCAGGATAAATAACTTCATATAATATGATTCCAATTTTGTTTTCAACATGTGTTTGTATAGATAAAAGATTAGCCTGAATAACATAATTTGGTTATCTCTGAGGAGTTGCAATAGGAGTTTTATCTAATCTTTTTGCATACCCCGTTTCTATAATAATCATGTATTAAACTCATAAAAAGAAAAATAAGCACTATATCTTAGTCAAAAAATTTAGAAGACTATCAGTGCAGTAGCTTTCGACTTATTTTAACATTTCATAGTAAGAAATATAGTTATCATCCAAGTCCTTAACATTGTCGATAGGTTCTTGGAAACTGTGACTATAGGCAAAATGATACATAACGGAACGAATTTTACCATAGAGTAATTCATATAAACAAGAGTTAAATTCCTATAGCCCATTTCTGGTCACAAAACCATGACTGAACTTCTAAATAAAGATCCAAAATGCTTCTAATATGAAACATTGAAATAAAAATGAGCTATACGTACATTTGGGTGCCCCCCATATGTTAGTGCAGTTTTAAGCTTTAATTACTTCACAAGTATAAATGCTACAAACTTTCAAAACTGTCATTTGAAAGCTTACTTCTTCTGATTCTAAGTTTAAATGATTTTAATAAATGTAACTGTTAAGTTTTTTTTTTTTTTTTTTTTTTTTTAGTCAATGTATGCCATTTTTCACCCAGGAAACTCAAACAAAAAATTAAAATTAAATAAATGTGTTGCTCAAAATTCACAACTAAATAAGTATAAAGTATATTTAATTAAACTTTCAAGTGATGTGTTTTATAAGTTGCAGCATTTATACCTCCAAAGTTACTAAAACTGCAGTAAATAAGACTTTTACATCACCCTGTTATTGCATAAGTATGCTAACGTATGATTCGTTTTATATTTACTGCAAAATCCAGTTTGGTTTTCATTTAAGTGGCTCTATTTTGGGTGCAAGTATTCCTTGGACAGTAGCTATCCTGTGCTGAGGCCACAGGGGCCCTTGCCCAGGGCCCACACTTTAGAAGGCCCTTCTCTGGCCCTTGACTGGCTTGGCAATCCTTCTCCCGATGGGGCGAGGTGTCCAGTGGGCTGTCTATTGTTCCCTTGTCCCCAAATCTACATCTCCCCAAACCTTGATCTGAGTATCCAGGATCCCCAGATTGCTTCCCCAAACGGTACTGGGCCTCATTCAAGGACCTGCACACAGTGTTGTCTGCCAATGCCTATACTCCACAGCGGGAAGCATTGTAACTGGTGTGCACATCCCTAGGCCCATGGGGACTGGAGTTTCCTGGGAAAAGAGGAGGTGGCTGCAGACGATGGCTGGGAGCCAGCTCTCTCTGCACCCCACATTTAGGTGTAGGTCATCAAGTATTTGAATCTGGCCTTTCAGGTCATAGCGAAGGCATATTTGTCAGCGTAGGAAGGTTGAACCTGATTTATTTATTTAACAGTTTGTTGCCAGGGGTTGGGGCGGGAGGTGGAAAGCTGGTCTTAGTATTAAAGGAAAAGATTTTTCCCACGAACACATTTTTCTCCATAACATCATCAGTGGGCAGGACACATTTCCACACATAATGTACAATGGCAAACAGTGATGGCTGCAGTCACCCAGCACATACTCTGGCCCAGATGATTTGCATGTAGCTTCTCATTTAGTCCTCACCACAACCCAATCAAGGAGGTACTTTGGAGAAAACTGAAACTCCGTGACTTAAATAATTTGTTCCAGATCACAAAGTCAGCCTTAGTTGCATAACGAACTACTCAAAGCTGAAGTGGCTTAAATGTCATGGTTGGGTAGGCTTCACCCGGCTGGCTCAGGCAGCTGCCCTCAGCTGGAGGCCAGGAGTCCCTCCCCAGTTCCCCGGTGGGTGCTGCTGTCTCAGAGATGCCCCCCGTTCTCCTGCAGGAAACCTCTCACTCTAGGAGCCACACTGGCTTCTTGGCATTGTAGTCACACGCGGTCACCTCAAAGCAGAAGCTGCAAAGACCTCTGACTCGTGGAATGGAAATGGCACTTGCCCACATTCTAATGGTCAAAACCCGTCACAAAGCCAGCCCTGATTCAAGGGGAGGAAAGACAGAGTCCACCTCTTGAAAGGAGCATGGGAGCATGGTGACTTTTTTTTTTGGTCACCTTTAAAAACAATGGATCAGAGTTAGCAGCTAAGTAGCAGAGCCAGAATTCAAAGCCAGGGGGCCTGTCTGGGGTGTTCCAAGTAACTGCCATCCCTAAACTACAGGGCGTTTGGGGGACTTAGACTTGTGAAGAGTTTTGCATTTTGTCTTATCTCCTTGTTCTTGCAATCAGTCTCCTTACCTTCGAATACCCCACCACTCGGTGCCCAGCACCTGGTGGTGGTGATTAGATTACTTACAAGGGATGTGACCCTGACTGGGATACTTAACCTCTCTAAGCCTCAGTTTCCCACCTGCGAGATAGGGATAATTACAGTACGAAACACACCGAGTGGCTATGGGGTTCTGACACGACGACGCAGAGAAAGCGGCTGACGCAGAGGCGGCGCTCGGTGTCCTCAGGGCACTGGCGTGACTGGAATGCGGAGCAGCGAGAACGACGCGCGTGGGCGCGGCAAGGCGAGAGCGAGACACGGATCGGTCTCCACCTGCGGGCGCCAGGCTCGCACGCCCTGGCGTGGGGAAACACGTTCGAGACGCAGCGTCGGAGTTCTCAGAGAGCAGCTTTGTAAAAAGGGGAGAGAAAATGAAAACATTCAAACCAACCAACCAACAGATCTTCGGGTTACATCTTGAGAGTCCATTCCTGCGGCCGCGGGGCATCTCCCAGGATGCGACGTGCTGACCGGGCGCGGCCAGGGCGCGAGCGGGGCGGGGTGGGAGGGTGTGGGGGAGAGTGGGGACGTACCTTCGACCTGATAGGTCTGGGTCGCTCGCGTGGCCGAGAGGAGCCCTGCAGGGTACCTGTGACCGGGCGTGCGCGGGCAGAGGCTGAGTCGCGGGCTGAGTCTGCGCGCGCGCGAGGCGGGAAGGGGAGCCGACTACCTGCGTGAGTGCGCGGGGCCACCGGGTCGCGCGGCCGCAGCGGGGCGGGTCCTCGCCGCGTCCCCGGGGCGGCCGGAGCGCAGGGCGGGCGGCGTCGGGCGCTCTCAGCACCTGGGGCGAAGCAAGCATCGTGGAGGAAAACTGGAGTCGGGCGGTCTTGGCCGGCTCGGAGTTCCCAGGCTGGGGTACTCGGGATGCTTGGCACTGGGCTCTGGGTACCCTCAGCCCCGGGAACACCCCCGAAGGCGCCTGGCACAATCCCAGGCGGTCGCACCCCGGCTTCTTCCACACCAGGAGGCTCCTCCTCCTAGCCCGGGAGCCCCTCCAGGGAGGCGCGAAGCCGTGGGGTCCTCCATTAACTGTCGGTGCGCGGCGGGAACACCCCCTCTTTCCTCCCCCAGCTCGTCTCTTCGGGATGTTTTGATTTCGGGATGTTGTGGAGGAGGGGCCTTCGATTTGAGCGTGCCCCAGAAAAGACTTGGCTTGAGCGAAGGAAGGAAAGCGCGCCGGAAATGCTCCCGCGATGCAGGATTAGGAGAAAACCAGGTCCACGGGACCGGGGGAAGCAGCGCCTCGCCGAGGGGCTTCGCTCCGCGCAGGGGTGTTTGTTGGTAGGACGAGCTGGTGGGACTCGTAGAGACGTGTGTGGAACGGACGCATCCAGTACCTTTCAAGTCAGCTTGGTGTCACGAGAAAAAAAAGCAGGCTTTGGCATATGTATGGATTCGAATCCCGGCTCTGCCTTTTGCTGGTTGGTGACCTTGAGCAGATTGTTTAAATTCACTAAGCCTCAGTCTCCCCATTCAGTGGATACTTGTCTTCCCTTCCCCCGCTCATTGTACAACCAATTTTTACTTTTTTTTTTTTTTTGGTGCGGGATGAGTAAGAACAGAGACGTAAGGAAAAAGAGAGATCCAATGAGAATGCATTTTGCCAACTTGGAAAATTCTTTTTAAGAAGGTTACTCAAAAATAGTGATTGGAACATTTTGGCAAAAGAAATGGCACTGACTTTGTTGGTATATGAAAGTCCAAACCCTTTGGCATATGGGGCTCTCCAGACTTCTACCCTGGGAGACCAACAGAAACCCTTTGTCATGTAAGGCCAGTGTTCTTTGCAAGAAGATGCTTTTTTCTTTTATAGGAGTTGGTTGTTTTTTGAGGGGCTTAATTGGCCCCACACTATATGTAAATCCAGTTTATAAACCAATTTACAGTGGGGTTCTACTAGTCTGATTTTATAGCCGGATAAATAAGTAGGTTTTGACTGACAGGAGGTTCAAATGATTTAGGAGAGTGTCCAGCAAGTCTGCTGGGCTCACCAGTTCTCGCCGCTTGAAAAAATAAAAACAAAAGCAAACTGTATGATGCGATTTTGCTAATGGCTTTGTTTTTGTTTTGGGAAGCATATGACTTGTCAGAAGAAAAACTAAGCATTGAAATACCACCCTGGTATGTACAGAACTAAGTGAGAGAGGAAGAACTTAGTTACTGCCTCAGATAGTGTCACATACCTGTTCATTAGCACCCAAATACCCAAGGTCAGTAGGTAATGTCCCATTTTTAATAGGAAGTATAGTTCATTTAAAAGAGTGAGCATTACTTAGCTTAACATTTCCAGGGGTTTAATAATGTGGAGTTTTCATGGACTGAACCAAGAACATTTAAAAGCAAGTAGGGGAGTTTCTCGTGATTAGAAAGATACCTCTAGAATAATGACTCATTTGTATCTATATGATTTGGGAGAGAGACAAGCTAGGCAGAAAGCTAAGAACTGTACTTTCCTGGTCAAAACCAGGAATGGAATTTGAATTTTTATACTCTATATTTTCAAGTTCAAAGATTTAAGCAATAATAAATTTGCATCACAGGACAGTGATCAGGTGCTTTTTTCATAAAACCTAGGCTCCTAAGTATAAATGGACTAAAGCAGAGCACTGAGATGTCTCTCCCTCCAAAATATGGCAGGTACAGCCTTGAGCAAGAAAGCACATGGTCTTCTTTTATTGCTTTAACCTAGAACTTGGGGAGCAAGACAGGGTTGGGAGGAATGACTTTAGGTCTGAAAAAGCAAATCTTAGCATCTTATCTCTCCAATGTCCCTGGGTCTTATCTCTTAACCTTTTCTGTGTGTTCTGATTCTAGTCAGTGGCTGTCTTTACATTGCTACAGTTTATTGGCCCAAATATTTATTTAGGCATCCTTTAAGGGCTTTATCCTTTTCCTTTTGGGATTCCTTATCCCATCCCATTATTCATCCTTCAAAAAGACCTCTTGACATATGTTATTTTGCCTCCGTGGTTCTCTGGGGTGGAGGTAACCCAGCTCTCAAGAGATACATTTTTTTTTATCCTTTTATTCATTGTACTGATATTTTTCAAATGGTCTTGAAAATTTTTCATTCAGAAAAGTTGTTAGAATTTTACAGTTCACACTCCCACCTAAATTCTCTATTGATATTGATTAGTGCCTACTGTTTGTCTGGAGCTGTACTGAACTATAAAGACGTAAAAGGCAGAGTAAAGTTAGGGAACAAGGAAGGTTTAATTTGGTGGGAGGATAGAGTTTGTGAAGGATCATGTGACTTTGATCTAGAAGGTTTTGCTGGAGCCACATTGTGGAAGACATTGAATTTCATAGCGGGAAGTGTATACTGCATCCTGGTCACAGCCCAGAGCCACGGAAGGCACTTGAAGAAGGGGGAGCATCTTATGCTTTGGAAAGCTCTTTCTGGCATTATTAGGGCTAGGCTGAATCGGAGTGGAGGGGACTGAAATCTGAGAGATGAGTTAGAAGGCTTTGCAAACGTCCCAGGGCCAGTAAGGGTCAAACCGAACAGGATAGATTGCTGAGAGAGAAAGGAGGAAGAAGGGTGGGGCTTTGTGAGCAATTTGGCAGGAGGACTCAGCTTTAGAGCTCAGGCATCTACAAGGATAGTGTGTCATTAATAATTTATAAGACTCCATTGGGTTTGAGGAACCCATTGAGTACCCTTGTGGAGGTGCCAGATGAGAGTGGAGGGGCCAAGAGCAAGATTAGGACCAATGAATTACCAGGACTAGCAGTTAGTGACCAACGGGTGGTCGAATGAGAATGTACAGACAAATCAAAGAAGGACAAGACCTTGAGGGAGAAATCTGAATCTGCGGAGTTCTCTCGAAACAGAAGAAAATACAAGTGTTCAAGTATCAGTTAGTGTTTCAATGACTATTTTGTCTATTGTGTTATTGTAGCTATAGTTCTTAATAGCTTACAACAGTCACAAACTAAAAGGCATATCCATACCAGTACAGGGAGTCGGTCCTACCCCCATGGGGGGAGGGGGGAGAGAATAAAGTAGGAGTCAGAAGGGAAAAGGAGAAATTACATACTTTTTAAACGATGACTTACCTAGAATATACAGTTCCTTATCTATGTAAACCATTTCCAAATGTCAGGAAGCCAGGCAATGTAATGAATTTTTCTGTCTTTTCACAAGGCAGCACCTACCGAGTATGGGAACTGTAACGACCTATTCTGATGGTGGCCATGTTTTCCAAACTAAACTTAAGGTGTGACACATATTCTAGAAGCACGGTCAAGTCTTCATCCACATATTTAGTAACCCAAACTCCCCCTTCCCCTTCCACTGTATTACTTTAGTACATGCTCTGCGTGCTGAATAAATAAATGTTTAGCTCTGTAAACCCATCGTATTATATTAATTTCCCACTGACAATGCAAGGGAAATTAGATTCATTCATCATCTAGTCTATGCCCAGGGGCTGTTCCGAGGCCTGTTAGAAGGTGAGAGCGGGGTCGACCTTTTGTCTTTCTGTAGTATCTGGTACGCGCTTATATATGTAAGTACATCATCTCCCGTATGTCGCTGTAGCAGTGATAGTAGTGCGGTTCCACTAAGAACAGGAGTACTTTGTCTAAAGGTACAGAATTTTGAAGTGGCGGAGCCACGTGTGAGACTGTGTGGCTCGATCCTTCCTGCTATTCTGATTGGGCAGCGTCACCTCCCCAAAGGCTTCCTGTGCGCCAGACATTGTGTCAGGTGTTTGTGTGTGTGTGTGTGTGTGTGTGTGTGTGTCCTTCCTGCAGCCCCTCTGGTCTGGCAGGTTATCCAGCTTGAAATCACTCAGTCGATTATTATTGGTGGGCTATGTGCCCTCTTGCCCTGTCTTATTTTTTCCCAACTTCTTGAACTCTGCGACAAGAGTCCAACTGTCTCAGAAACGTCATCCCCTAAGGCCGAGTTTAACCATCGCTTCATTTATTCTTCTTAAGATCACACCTTCAGTCCTCTCCTGTTTTCTCTGAGCGTGAACTGGAGGAAAGCTCTGTTTTTTAATTTACTTGTTTGCTTTGCTTCATCAATCTTCTGTGTTCCCCGCGTCTCTCTTGTTTACATGTCTGAGGTCACTTTCCACTTCTCCCTTACTTTCCATCTGTTGTGTGTCTTTGGAGAGAGGGTGGGTTAGGATGTGGGGCCTACAGCAAAATTGCAGTTGACTCTGTAATTGAGTGTAATTGACTCTGGTAGACATAAGGATTAGTCTCCATATTCTATATTCTTCTTTCCTGAAGTTCAAAGTAGCCGGTTGCATAGTGAGCGACAGACAGGATTGGGGTTGAGAGTGAGGTCACCATCCACGAGGACTTGAAGAAGTGCAACGTTGACTGTGGCTTAGAGAACTGAGTTTCTTGTCCCTGATTACAGCACTTATCCAGTCTGCCTGTACTTGCCAGGTTTTGTCCTGGTCTCTCTTCTCCTTGAAAGCAAGTACTATGCCTTTTTCATCTCTGACTCCTCGACAAGTTTTGGTGAAGTATCTCACACCTTAGTAAATACCCAGAAGAACTTAAATGAGTTCAATTATGTTAAAGGAGAGAAAACCATGTGTGGGAAAGAATGTGCAGCGGCCTCTGTGTTGGAAAAGACCAGGAAATGTGATTGTCACGCGGAAGGCCTGGCTGGGACAAAGTTGAGTAGCAAGAAGCGAATAAGGTAAAGACGGATCCATTCTGAGGCTTGCATAGCCCAGACGACGCAGAGCTTACGTTTGAAATGGGGGGAAGGTGACAGTGTAGCTGACTCTAAAAATGAAAAAATATCCCACCTGGGTTTCTTAATGAATAATATTATTAGCAGTCAACACATCAGCTGGAAAGACATTTTTTTTCCTTCTCCCTCTATGTATCGGAGTGTCTGTAGCGTTAACTCACCTTGAGAGAGAGTTACCCTCTCGTCCCATTGCACAAGCATTTTCTGAACTAGCAGACCGCAGCATTCGATGGGAAACCCAGGCCCCTTTTCGCAGGTCACTGTACCCTTGCACCTGAACGCCGGCGTCTGCAAAATCTGAGACATTTGCTTCAGAGTAAACTTATTGGAAGCCACCGGTTTAGAATTTGTTGATGCATATGTTTTCAAATCTATGCTCAAAAAGCATATAATCCGACCGGTCTTGTAGTATAGACCAAAAAATAGCCTTTCCCAGGTTTCCAGCCTTGCAAACACTTTGATGGGAGTTCATGGTGCCCAAAACAGGCATGGAGGTCCTTTCACCGAGGTAGCCTGCAGGAATCATCACTGCGACTCAGAGACTACAGCAGTTTTGTCCCTATCCTTGGCTACTTTTTGGAACCCTAGAAATTCCAAGCTGGGAGGGGCCATTGAGAAGTATAGAGATCATCAAATCCCCTTAATCTGCAAATGTGGAAAATGAAGTCCAGAGAGAGAAATGAAGTGATGTGCTCAGGATATGTTAAGGGTGGAAAGTTTTCAAATGGCCAACTTCTGCTTCCATTGTTTAATGTTAAACAGGGTGTAGTTCTAGGAGATATTCTGTGCAAAGATATGCTAATGTTAAGGGTGTAGTTATCCTGTGTAAAG
Source organism: Rousettus aegyptiacus (assembly GCF_014176215.1). Taxonomy (NCBI): domain Eukaryota; kingdom Metazoa; phylum Chordata; class Mammalia; order Chiroptera; family Pteropodidae; genus Rousettus; species Rousettus aegyptiacus. The sequence continues at coordinate 36,656,596 of NW_023416288.1, read as the reverse complement.
ATATGTTAATGGCCAGCCTCTGCTTCTGTAAACCTGCTTGCTTGCTAGAAGGGGTTTGGGGGCTTTTTAAGCTATTCCTTCTAGAGGCTCGGGGCTGATTCTCGAGTGGGGAGAGTCACTCCCCAGCCGGCTAATATAATAAAGGCTCATAATTAATCTCAATTGGCTCACTGGGTCTTAAATTTGATCGCAACACAACAGATACATATGTCGCCCAAGTAAAGGCTGGAAGTTGAATCTCTGTACATTCAGGAACTGTGGCAGAGGGTTTCCTGCTTGTCGCGGAATAATCTAGAGAGCCCTCAGCTGCCCTTGAAGCTCTCGATTTCTGGTTCTATGTTTTGTGGTCTCCCTAGCTTCTCTACCTGGTCTCAGTACACCTTTCAAGGGGGATGATAAACCACCTGATCAAACACTACCAGGAATACACTTGTAATGACACAAAGTTAGTTTTATGAGCATACCTGCAGCAAAAGGAAGACACACACTCAAAGGACTGGGGACATAGGTGTAAGGTAGACACGTGACATGCTGAGAGAAGTTTTAAAAGCAAGTCTTTGTTGGGAGAGCACTCCCGGGTGAGGGGTTCTCTGGCCCCGAGAGGAGGGGGTGCGCCCTGGGACAGAAGGGTGTAGTTTTTATAGGGTTATGTGGGGGTAGGGTATAGAATGGGGAATGTCAGTTAAGCATCCAGATTAGGGTGGTGGCGGATTAGGGCAGTGGCTCCAGAGCTTTAGGGTGGGCCCTTGTCTGGATTCGATGGCAAGCTGGGAAGCCTCCAGGCTTTCTCCCACCAACCTAACAATAGGAAGAGGCCTCCGAAAGGTTTGGCCCTGCACTGAGTGGGTCTAAGGATGAGTCGGTGAAGAGGGAGTCCGTTGGACTGGCTGCCGTCAAGTCGCCATGGCAATTTGACAGCTGACTATGTCAGCAGTCTTTGCTCAGGACCTGCGAAGGACAAAGTGTGTCTGGGAACACAGTGGTAAGGACTGTTGTGGGTCAATCAAATCTAAGACCCACGGAGCCAATTGAGATGAATTGTGAGCCTTTATTAGCCAGCCGACAACTGACTCTCTACCAAGCAGGCTTAGAGGAGATCAGCCCTGAGCTTCCAGAGGAGGCAGCTTATAAAGCTTAAAACCACATCAAACAAGCAGGCAGATTTACAGAAGCAGAAGTTGTACATTAGCATATCTTTGCACAGGATATGGCCTAGAACCACACCCTGGTTAACATTAAACAAGCAGATTGCAGAAGTTGGTCATTTGAAAATTTTCCACCCTTAACAAAACCTGTACCTGCTCAAGGCTGGCTCTACCCAGAGATGTGTTTCTTGATCTCCTTTAGCCCACACACTTTTTTTGAGGGCATTTGGAGCAGGGAGGGGCTAGGCTATACTGCCAGCATATTTTATTGAATGAATAAAGGACATAGAATGTATGTCATTAAATTTTTAGATATTACACAATAATAGAAATCCTTTCCTGATCAAATATTGTTGTTTTGGGAAATACTTGGTTTAAGTTTTGTCACATTATAACAGAACTTCTCAGTAATATAACAATATAACTCCGGGGTGATATAGTATGTTGCATTTCCAAACTTACTGGATTAGGGAGGAGGGACCCTGGCCCACATGACACATTTCGGGAGATGCTAGTATTGTAACAATTGAATGGTCTTTGGAAACTGGTAAGGACTGGCTCCAATTCTTTACTCTACCAGTTACGAGCTATGTGAACCTGGGTGAGTAACTTAAATTCCCTGAGGATCAGTTTCTCGACTGTAAAATGGGATGGAAATAGTACCTGCATGGTAAAGGTTAGAAATAAAAAATATGAAGCCATGAGCACAGTTTCTGTACACAGGGAGCATGCGATAATTGCTAGCTGTTACTGGCATCATCATCGTTGTGATGATGCCTTTGATTGTGGCGATAGTCTTTCTATTTCAAAATTGTTATTAACATTTTGGGACATGTCTGCTTGTTATTTCCCACACCCTCTCAAAGTTTTCTTCTGGCTAGAGTGAGGTTTCGAGGTAAAGCTTCCTATTACAGTGTCAGATGATATTATTTTCTCCTCTTCCTGATTCTCTTTACTCTCTACCTGCCACACAACTCAAGTTCGTCTCTCTTTCCTGTGAGTCCAAGGATATGGTGGCAGAGATAGGGACGCCTAATTCATTAGCAAGATCCGATGCCACTGTCTGATGCCAGAGGGTTGGCCTGTGGGAAGGAGATAGGCACCTAAGTCTCAGTGCCACTTCAGCAAAAGGTTGCCCATTGCCTCGTGTGTCACGTGCTGTGTCCTCTTTGGGGAAAGAGTGCTTCAAATATCAATTTTAGAAATTAAAATGATGTCGTAAGAAAGATAAATAGTCGATCCTTCAAACACAGGGTTTTCTTTTACCATTCGTTTGCATGAAAATCCTTTTTGAGAAACAGAGGGATTTGGGATTTGGGTCGGTATTTAATTCAGGGTTGCACAATAGCCTTCATTAAAGGATTCGAATGCTTTGGATGCGCTTGAATGATCCTGAGAGGTGACCGAGTCTTTTTTAAATAGAGGAGCCACTCTTTTGTACCTTCCTTTTATTACAGATTTTGTGAAAATGTCTGTTCCTAGTTGGCCTGTTTTAGTTTGTTTTGGGGAATGTTTTTATTGTGTTGGGAGATTCTAAAGCCAGTTAAATATGTAATGGGAATCCAAATAACTTTTGATTGCAGATATAACATTACATAAATGATTTTTATCGTTTGATTGGAGTAATTTATGATATAAAATGGAGAAGTGAGAAGAAGAGAAGAGAACATTGACTGAACTGGTGGAAATGCTTTGTGTTTTTCATCCTCATGCTGGAGTTTTTGTTTTGGATTCTTTTTCGTTGGTAGAACACACACTTTTCGGTGGGTTTTGCAGGTTTCTTTTCTTGAGGCCTTGTGTATCTAGGCACGTTATTGGTTGTTTCAACACAGAGATGACAACGTGGCAGGATTTTCCCTCTTTGTGTGTTCTGCTGGTCATTTCGATTGGAATTGGAGTGTGAATTGATGGGGACTGCTTTCTGGCTCACTTTTCAAACAAGTAGCATGAGACCAACCTGTGCAGGTAAATGCTGAACAACTAACTGACTCTTGGGGGTGGGGGGCAGGAATTCCCTCACGACGTTTCCTGATTTCCTGGGTATAAATATTCCCACCATGGCTAATTACAAACTACCAACATGACTGAACACAGAATTGGAACTAAACAGTAGCAAACTGTTATATCATCTGTCCACCAGATCAAAAGAGAAGAAAAGAAAAAGAAAAAAACTAGCACTAGAGCATAGATAACAGTAAAATAATTCTGAAGTGATGATGACTTTTAAAAATATTAGCTATTTAATGGTTAGTTCTTGTACTTTAATTTCTAATTAATTAATTAATTTAATTGAAGAAATGATTTAAATCATGGCCTTCCCCCACCCCCCAGCCCCCCTGGTCTGCCGTCCCCCTTCCCCCTCTCCCCTACTCTCTGGTATATAGTTTAATTTTTGACGATGGCCATGTCGGACAGCTGGTTCTCAGAATTCCTGGAAATCTAATCACTGGTTCTCACACACTGACTGGGACCCACAGACGTCTCTGTCTTGCCCCCATGTCCCCTGAATGGGCCATGGCAGAAGTGAAGTAGTTTGGTCTGTCTCTAAAAACCAAATTTCTCAAGAAAGGTTTACTTATTAATGTTTCTGTTATTTATTTTATGACATCCTCTGATGATCTATGAAAGTGTTTAGGACCGTTACAGGCTGTTATTATCTGTGACTTCAATAACAGTCCGAATATCTGAATGTGAATGTAATAATCAAAGATGAGAGCGTGAAAAGCAGATTGGATTTAGAGCCATAAACAAATCCTGGCTTTGAGGCTTGCTTGGCCTTCCTGCTCGCCAGTATTTTATCAGTGCCATAGTGGTCATTACCCTTGAGCTTCTTGGGAACCTAATTTCGATTTCTAAATTCATTTTGTTCTTTATTATAGTCAATAATAGGCAAGGACGCTTTTTCACTACATACTGCATTTGGATGGACCTGTTTACATTCAAGTCACTTAAGCAAGTCACTTACTTACCTCTCTGGCTTCAGTTTTCCAGTCTGTAAGATGAAAGAATTGGGCCAAACGAACATCTATTATCTCGTCTAGATCTAAAATATCTTGATTCATTATTTGGATCCATCAGTTCAACAAATATTTGTTTAGTACCAATTATACGCACATTTGTTATGGATTCTTCTCAAGGCAGGATTAAATACAAATGTAATAACAATAATTACTATTGTAACACCTCACAGTTATACAGAGCCCTTCTTATTTAGCAAAGAAAAAAGATACTTTGAGTCTCTGAGGTTCTATAGCTTTAGGAGATCAGGACACATTTTCACAGAATGTTGGAGAAGGAAGGACCTATTCTAAAAGAACAAACGGAACCTTACTCCTAGGAAACGCAAGAGGTCATAACCAGGTAGTAATGAGGAATAAGAAACAAGCATTTTTTCCCATGTCTATCAGTCGCTTCACTTTGTCTTAAAAAACCAAACTAAAAATTACTTTTTTGTGATTATAAGATTAATTATTGTAGAAAATTTAGAAATTCTTAACAAGTATTAAATAAGGAGAAAATACCATATATCCAGTTTAATAGCCTGCTTTTATTTACCTAATATTTTAGTATATTTTCCAAAAACTATCAGTAGTCATATTAATTGCTATATATAATTTCATCTTTTTGATGTACAGTAACTTACTGATCTTAAGTTGTTGACACTGTTGACTTTTATTATTCTACAGAACACTGTGATAAATAACTTTATTTGTATAAATAATTGTACATTGGACATAGTTTCCAACTGTAATATTTAAGATTTAATAAGATAGGTTTAACAAATCATATACTTTTGACCTTTAGCTTATTTGATTCTGCCAATGTTGCTATGTATTTGCCTAGATTTTATTCTGTTTCTAAACATTTATTAAGAAGAACAGTGCCTGAATCCTTCAATATGATATATTTGAACTGGAAATAGCACCAATGTTTTCATATTATTTCAAACAGACATATGATAAAGTAAGTGTATGGTTAACAATTTTTTCTTTCACTTTCTATGGGCAGTAGTTTCTGGTACACGGTGTATTAGTTTAGAAAATACTCAATAAATGTTCAATAAATAAAAAAGATTCAGGCTGATCTTAGGGTAAGCAAAACCATTTGAGAAGGATGTTAAGTAAAAACCACTTCCATTCAGGATAATAGCTTTCGTTTCATTAGGAGAGATGACAGCTAAGCACAGTTCAGGAATTCTGACTGTTAAATGAAAAGTGTGAAATGGAAAACATTGTTGCTTTAATTTACCTACGTGGGAAACCAGAACTCGAATAGTCATTTGATTAAATGTTAATGAGATCTACTAAATTGACCCAGCTCTCACTTTTATAAATTAGATATGTCAGTTAAAATAAGACCAGCTTTACCTCTTACTTTGACATCTTTGAGTCAACATCTGCTTACAAGCGAAGTGCTTTAACTACCCTGGTTATTTAAATTTAATGACATCCATTAAAGGGGGCTGGAGGTTTGCAATATGAAGATTGAGAAATTGGATGGTGTGATTATTTTCTTGTTTCTGCCCCCAGGAAAAATAAAACCTTGCTGGCAGAACTTCTTCTAGTGTATTTTTAATACCACAGATTTTTTCCCCCTGAACCAGAGAGTAAAATTGTTGATTTCAAGCATTCCTTGAAAGTAGCTGTTATTAAAACATAAGCGTAACAAGTTCACATAGTTTAAAAAATGTTTTATCAGCGCCATAGTGGTCATTACCCTCGAGCTTCTTGGGAACCTGATTTCGATTTCTAAATTCATTTTGTTCTTTATTATAGTCAATAATAGGCAGGGACATTTTTTCATTACATACTGCATTTGGTTGGGCTCGTTTACATTCAGTATGGCGAATTCTATTAAGTTAACCAAGAGAGACTTTTCAAGGATTATATATTCAAACCAATTATAATTATAAACTTTTATCTTATTGGAGAAATGTGACTGAAAAGCTTTTTAAATTTGCTACAACCAACGTTTTCATATTATGCCAAATTAGGTTGTGATAAGCATGTGGTTAGTAGATTTTTACACATTTTGTGTTTTTAAGATCTTGTAATGGCTTGGTATTTCAAAGCACCCAACAGTCAAAAGCTGGCATTATATTTTCATAATTACATATTTATTTTTGTATCCAGAAATCTGAGTGAGCAGAGTATTTATTCATTTCACGTATTTCACTTAGACTTTAGAGCCATGAGTTTGGATCATGCTCAAACATCAGCAGTGTGGAGTAATTTTAGGCATCCTAATACTTAGCAGGGTCAGCATTAAGGTGAAGTAAGTGAGGCGCCTGCCTTGGGGGTAAAATTTATGAGTGCTAAAAAGCTTAGTGATGAAGATAAATAACATTTTAATATACCATTTGAGAAAAAAAATCATAATTAAACCCCCTCCCCCATCTATGATGAATAAAATGTCAAAATTTTAGAAAAAAGATGAGATCCGACCCTGCACCTCTACCTGACTCGCCTTCCCCTAGCCCTGACCCTGGTCCAGGTCTAGTTCTGCTTTCTCCACTTTTCTGTCCTCGGATAAGGCACTCCTTCGAGCCAAGTTTTCCTTATCAAACACCTGTAATAATAATCCTTGCTTTTCTGGTTGAGTTATTAAGAGATTCACATCAGCTAAAAATACAAGGGAAATCCCACTGTAGATACAATTTACATGTTTATTTACAATTTAGGCGAATCACCATACGATTTTAAGCCATTATTATTGTGAGCCCAGATGAATACTCTAAGTAAACATCAGATTTGAAAAGCCTTGGAAAGCTTTGTGTTAATAAAGTTTGAGATCTAGCTCTTGAATTTATTTATCAAGCAGATCTAGGAGGAGAGATCTAAAGATAACTGAAGGACTCTCCCTCTCTCTTTTCTTGTTTGTTCTTGGACGCAAATTCTGCTGATTTTGTTAGGAGGTAGCAGAGGGCACCAGAAAATCATTTCGTTTGTTTTAAATCCCCCTGGGAAATGCCCATGAACAACTGAGGCGTCGCCTTTGCTCCAGCCACTCCGGCCACCAGTGGCGCCACCCCCATTTCTCCTGTCTGTCTGAGTTCTAGCACCTTTTATTCACGTCTGACCTCTGACCTTGGTAAGGCTTCCTAGGCTCTCTCGGCCAGAAATGGGCTCTCCATCTTCTTTCCTCTCGTAGTGGATAAACTGCCTCTCTACCACTCATTGGTGGTCAGTTACATAGCCATTGTTATCTTGAGGCTTTAACTAATTCTGCACTGAATTTAGTTTCCAGACCACAGTTTGAGAAATAGAGATTGTTTCTCCAGTTACATAGAGAATCCCTTGAGTAGCGCACCCCATCCCCCACTATAGAGTGTTAATTTCAGGGTGAGTGGGGTTTGGGGCTGTTTTAGCAAAGGGCCTTTACGCACTTTTTTTGGGTGGACTGAATAAATGAATGTCTTGCATGTAAAAGGGCAAATGTTTACTTTTCTGATTCATTTGTGGAATTTTATTGTCTTCACCCTAGGCCTAGAGAAAATGATTGGTGCCATGTGGAAGACAGCTGTATTGTTGGTCCTTTCGATGCTCAGTCCTGGTGGTGATGGGCTCTTTCGCACCCTCTACAAAACCGTCCACACGTCCAGGCCACATAAGGGACACGTAGGACAGCCATTATTTCTTACTCCCTATATTAAAGCTGGGAAACTCAAAGAAGGTAAGTTTCATCAGAAAACCACTGGTATACTTTCAACACTTTTTCTTTTTTTTTAAGCAATTACCTTACAGGATTCCAAGTATATTCTGGTATTTTTACTCACTTGTTTTATTTCAAATACTAGTGATTTGATGTTGAATATTTTCAGAGTTATGAGTTAAAATGAGAGCTCGTCAGGATGAGTTTATCTAATGGTCGAGTCCCTGTACTTCTCTTTATAAAATTAGTACAACGCCTGTCTACCACCGGGCACTTAATAAGGTTAATACTAACCTCAGAACGTACTATGTGTCAATTACTAGTTCCAAGTATTCTACATAAACTCGTTTAAGCATCTCAACGACCCAGACAGGTATACTCATTTTTACACACAAGAAACTAAGCAAAAAAAGAGATGGTTACTTATCAGAGTCCCACAGACACCAGCTTGTAGATGCAGAATTCACACCCAGACAGCCTCACTGCAGAAGCTATGCTCACAGCCACTGTGCAGGGCCCCTTGCCTGGCAAGTTACCCAAACATTTGAGGCCTCGGTGTCCTCATTAATCAGGTGGAGATGCAACCACCTACCCAAGGTGCAGGGATATTGTACGAATCAGATGAGCAAATGCACGTGAAAACTCTTTATAACCTTGAAATTGCTCCCTAAATATCAAGTGTTTGCAAATGAGGTTTTCTGCTATTATAATTAATAGAAAAAAGGTGTCATCTGGTATCATCAGAGACTAAAATTCATGACCTGCCTCTCTTCTTAATGCTTCTTCATGCTTAAGTAAATCACTGTGTAGATAAATCACTTAATCTTTTGGACCTCAGTAGGCTCCTGAACTCTAAAATAGTATGTAGGCAGCTATTTTGAGGGGCTGTTTGTAAAAAGAACCAGGGAAATGGAGCAGAGGCTGAGGAGAGTTATGGGGGCAGGAAAGGTCTTTAAGGGGGAAGGAGATAATGTGTTTTGCTGATGGAAGTGATCCAAGAGAATGGGGAAGGTTGCTTGGGGTGTAGGTAACTCTTACTGGTGCACTTTCTTTAAGTAGATGAGAGACATGATATCTGGGGTTTGTTCCAGAGAACCAAAGTTTATCCCTGGTGGCAGGTGGGCTGGCAGAGGTAATGGCTGCGAGGCTGACAGGTTGGTAGATGTCATGGGAGTATGGAGGCGATACTGGAAATTTTAGGGAAATGATCATTTTAAAGATCAAAAAGAAATCTATCAACTCCATATGGAATTTTAAAATAAAGCACCTTTTCTTCATTTGAAATGTTCTCATAGCCAAAAGGATGTCATTGTTGTTTTTGCTTGGTATAAAACCAAAACATTATTGTATCTTAAGGGTGCATTTGAGTCCTGTTCATATGTCTTTTTCCAAAATACATATTAGTTCCGTGTTTCACTGACTCTTTTCTTAGGAAAAGTGAAAAACTTCGATAATGTAGTCAGTGTATGTTAGTGGATATTTGATAACGTAGTCAGATAATATAGTCAGGTTTTTTTTTTAAAAAAAAGAATCATTTTTACTTGCTGTAGAAAAGTCATTAAAGGCGGTGGCCTACTAGTATGCGCTCATATCACTAGGCATAAACGAAGAGGCCAAATATCATTAATTCAAATCTACTGAATTGAATCACATGCGTTCATTCTGGCTTCCTCAATAAATGGATTCCAATGAAATAGATTATGTACATTAACAATAAATCAAAGCAAACCATTTAGTTTAGAGTCGAAAAGGAATTAAATACTTATAACCAACTCTACCAATCGACAGGTGAGACTCGAATACCTTACATGACTTGTCCAAGGGGATGCAGGTAATAGTAGAAGAGATGCGTTGGGGACCCCAACTTTCTGACTTCTGCTCTGTGATATGCCTGCTGTAATTTGTTTGTCTTTGTTTAAGAAGCTTGTGCTCTTCTGGAGTGACATGAAATGATTAAGGGCTAAGGCAGTGCACGTTAAAATACTCAAGTGTGACATTTGGGATGGACATGCTGGAAATTTTGAGAAGGAAACTATCCCATTGGTCGTCATAGTTCAGGGAGAAAATAGTACTAGTAGTAGTAGTAAAAATAACAAGTGGCTAGCATTCAGTAATTACATGCTTAGGACCTAGCACAGTGCCTGTGTGTAATAGACACTCAATAAATATTTGTAGAATCTAAATTTTAGATCTGAATAGGTGCCAGGCATTGTACTCTACACACACACTAGCTCGTTGAATCCCCAGAGAGCCACCCCAATAAGGAATGCATAATTATCGTTCCCATTTTACAGATAAGAAAATTGAGACCCAGAGAAATTAAGTATCTTACCCAGGGCCATTTAAACCTCATCAGGGACAGAGCTGGCATTAAAACCTAATTTTGCTGACTCTAGAGTGTGAATCCCTGTGCTATGTGACCAGCTCCAGACCTTAGTGTGTTAGGTAAGATTTGGGTGAATTGAAAAAGGCACTGAGTGAGAAAAACAGCTTAAACAAAGGCATTCAGTGCAAGTGACCGTGAGGTGTCTGCATCAGGTATCTGGTAGGGTCAAGTGAAAAGAATGCAGAGAGACCCACCTGGGAGGCTGTCCACTTCCCTCTCATGCCTGTGTTCTTTGACTATGAGCATTTCGGTTGTGGTCATTGGCAGCAGCAAAGAAGGATTTCGAGGGAGGTCGTTTGATCTTCTGTCCTTAATGCGAGCCCCGATAGATCACTATCTGATGAGTGACAACATTTAAAATATTAAATCTGATATAATGTCACTTTGCAATGTTCAGTGACACAGTCAAAAATCTTCGAATGGAATTTTAAGTGGCCGATCCAAAAAATGGTACATCTGGGTATTCTAATGTAGCCCTGACAACATTAATTAAGGGTCGTTTTATTCATCTACCTTATTGAAAGTTCAGGAAGCTCTGGACAGATGGTCAGCTTGTTGCCCTAAATCTCTTGTGTTTACTGAGTCTGTCAGAACTCTGGGAGTATGAGTCTTAATATCACAATGGAACACTTTTTAGATAAACAATCATTCGCAAAAAGACAAGGGAAATTTTATTTTTTTAATCCCCCATTAGCTAGTTTAGTTTTATGTAATTGTGATTGCACGTTTACTTTCTCTGTAGCTAGGATAAATCCTGTTCTCTGAAACAAAACAAATACAGGAGGCAGATTTTAGCATGTTTACAGAAACTGCATTTTCATAAATTTTAAAGACTATTTTGCTATTAGGTCTTAATTTGTTATGAGTTAAGGCCTGGTAGTGTCTTTGTCTATGCCGATGGGGAACCGAGTCTTAGTGAATTGAAGTCATTGCACCCTCATGAGTTGGATTATGCCTTTCTTTGGTCATGCTCCCATAATTTTGAATGTGGTGATTTTACAAACGCTGGTGGTGGCAATAAATACAGGAGGAAGTGAAATCGCTTCAAAGAAAACCTTCTTCCTTTCTTTAACTGTTTTAAACATTGTGTCATGGTACTAGGAAGAAAGAGATTTCTCCATCTTGCGGGTTTATTTTCCACAGCCCATTAATAGGTTCTGGAAGGATGAACGGAATATCTGAAAATATAAAAAAAAATCATTTTAGTTGAAAGAACTTTCGATTATTTTGGTGTGGTTTAGTTAAAGGAAATTGAAAACTTGAAACAGGGTGAACCACATTTTTGTGGGCCAGGAAAAAGGTTTTCTAAATTTCTTAAGATCTTAATAAAGCCTGCCTGCCTTAAAAAGGTTTTTGTAGTAATAAGCTAATTCTAGTGCATTGTCAGTGTGGCCTGTTTTAGTTCACTAACTCATTCATTCATTCATTCATTCTTTAAAAGCACATATTGAATATCTTAAGTGTGTAAATCAGCATGCTATGTCCCCAGGGGCACAAAGATAAACTGGACAAATCTCTTGCTTTCTGAAAGCCTCTGCTCTAGAAAGGAAGGTAGGGAATGTACCTGAGTACGTACAGGTAGCAGAGAAACAACCTTGGAATCCTTAGGAAGGGAAGGGGCGGGCTGGCTTCGGAGTCGTCTTCAGAGCAGGGCGGCTGACCTCGGGCTGTGCTGGTCTCAGACGGAGCGATGCGGTCATCCTCTCCTACGTTCCGTTCCCTCCAGCTTCTTTCTGTTCCGTATTTTCTCACTCTACTTTGACCGTTCTCATTTCTCTCTGTCTTCTTTCTCAGAGCCTTTCCTGCTCCCTTACCCCTCAGTGATTCATAGCCCACTCATTCTCAAAGTTTCACCTTTTAGCCCTCCTTCTTTTTTTGGGGGGGGGGGGGGGTTTCTCTGATTTTGAGATGAATAGTTTCGTAGAAAATGTTTCAAGAGCATTTTAAATATAAATTTTCAGTTATAAAAAGAAGTTAAGTCCCCGGGATGTAATGCACAGCGTGGCAACTAGTTAACAATACTGTATTGCATATTTGACAGCTGCTAAGGGAGTATCGTAAAAGTTCTCATCGCAAGGGGAAAAAAATGATAACTGTGCAGTAGACACGTTGTGGTGATCATTTCTCAATATATGTACAAATGTCAAACCATTCGGTTGTACATCTGAAACTAATATAATGTTATATGTCGATTAAATCTTGATTTTAAAAATGGCCCCCAAACAAGTGTTTTAAAGGCTGTGCAATGCTAGAGGTTGATCCTTTTGGAGGCTGATTGAGAGTAGAAGACGGGGAGAAGGAAGAAATGACTGCTGGAGGGAGGGGCGCGCCGTGGGAGGGGGCCGGCCCCACCCCTTTCTTTTTCTTCAAATTCTTCTCTCTCCTTTTTCCTTTGCTTTTTTCTGGCACGGAGGGTAGATCTCGTTGGAAGAGAAGGGGAAGAAACGCTGGGTTAAGCAGTCTTCCCCAGGGACCTGGCCCGAGCCAGATAAAGGCAAAGTCTTCCAGACTGTACTTGGGGTGGCCTGGGCTGGTGAGGGCCGTCCCTCCCTTTGCCTGGGCTCTTTTTAATGTGCAGCTTTGTGCTAATGGCTCACCTGCAAGTTTTCATTTGACCCGCACAGGGGGAGCCAGGGGTGGGGGAAACAGCATCTACATTTTACGTAGAAGGAAAGAGGGTCTCAGAGCGGTGAAGCCGCTTGCTAGGGAGCCTGGTCAGGACTGCGAACCCAGGTCTGTCTGCCTTGGAAACCCAAGCTCTTCCCATTGTGCTGCCCTTGCAGGACCCTTTGGAAACTGCCCGCTGACACCCTTCTTGTGTCCCCACCATCACCTCGGATCCCAGATGCCCCTTGTCCCCGGTCAGCGGATGCATTTCACAGAGATCCGCAATAGCGATGCTCCCTACAAGCCAGCGTTTTTGTACAGGTTTTGTATGCGTGGATTCTTAAGGCCATCCATCTTTCATACCTAGGAACTGAAACACAGAGAGGTTGAATCCCTGTCTATTTATCACAGAGCTGGTCAATAGTAGCCCTTGGATCAGCAAACTCCTGGGGAAGAGGAACGGTGTGGTAGAGGCGAGGGTTTCTCTTCGGGGAGACAGATCCGTTTTGAAAGAGGCACGGTAGCTGCAGAGCAGTGGTGTGCTGGGGAGTGTACCCGCCAGCTTTCGGGGCGGGGTCCCTCATTCTCGGCCCTGATCCCCTGAGTGCAGCTGTTCTCCCTGCGGCTTATTGTGCCCTCTCAGTAATGCCCCTGAATGCCACATGGGTAAGACGTGAATGACTCGGCACTCCAGAGTCTGCGGGCTCCGGCACCCACTGAAGCCATCTTTCGTGGGTGGCATGCGTGAAGGATCAAGCTTCCCTGCCTACCCCTGCCTACTAACCTGTCTCCACCTTAATAGGTCTCAGACTTAAGTGGCTCTTCCGGAATGATTCGTTGGGGAGGGGAGGATATTTGCTTTGTCACCATGAAAGGACTCTTCTCGACCCGATATTCCCCTTCTCCTTTCCTACCACATCCTGCTACCTAATTTCTGTTCCTTCTTCACCCCTTTCCTAATCACTGCTCCCCCTCCCACAGATATCTTATGATTAGTTTCCAGCGGGGCAGTGCGGCAGAGTTGGGGGAGGAGCGAAGTCTGCAGCCCGCCTCCTGGGTTTAAACCCCAGCTCTCCTTTGTTAGCCGCGTGACCTCGGACGAGTTACTTCGCCTCTCTGCGCCTCAGTTTTCTCATCTGTGAACCGGGAATAATAATTATACCTGCTGCCTAACGAAAGCCCGTGGTCCAGTGGCCTTTTAAGCGTCAGCTCCGATTATTATTATTTCTTCCCATGTGGCCTTAGCTGTCCGAGCGGTTCCGCTTCCGCTGCCCTGTCCCTGTCTGCCTGATACCATAAGAAAGCCCCACAACTGTCCCATTGGCCTATTTGGCTGCCTCTGCGCAGCCATGAGGTCTCTGCCAGCCTCTCCCCACCCTCCCCAGCCATCTTCGCTCCCTACTCTGGAAGTAGCAGGCCTTTCGCCTCCACGATAAGGAGAATGTGGAGGGCACGGGCCTCCCAAGGCTGAGGGCCACTTGGCTGTGACGTTTCTCTTGCAACTAACTCCGCTTTGGGGCTCTGGTGACTTTGTCCTGCCCTGGTTTTTCAGGCCCAATGTGAACACTTCAGTTTTTTTTGTGATTTTTTTTTTCTTCTTCTTTGAATAAAAATTCTATTATCACTCATAAAATATATTTTAGGACCACCCCCCAAAAAGCTTAAAGATGTCACCGTCCTTGGCTAAATTGTTTATGTCGAATATGGGGAACAGACCAGGGCACCTAGGGATTTGGTACAGTAAGCACCTGCTGCCAGACCTTCGTAGCCGTTCTGATCACTCTGTCCCAGACGTGGCCCCTGGGAGAAGACTGGAGGAGATGGAGATGTGGCTAACCTGTGTTATCTCTCTAATCTTTGGGTAAATTTTTCCCTCGCTAGGGAAACGACTGAGTTTGGTGGCCCCTTACCCAGGAATGACGATGGAGAGTTACGCTGGCTACCTCACTGTGAATAAGACTTACAACAGCAACCTGTTCTTCTGGTTCTTCCCAGCTCTGGTAAGCCCGTGACAGCATCCCACCTGGACCCTGACACCAGCGGACCGTACTGTGCCAGGCTGGAAATGTCAGCCTATAATCAACCGAAGCGTTTTGTTTTTTTTTTAATTGTTTAGATTTCCCCCCTCCCCCTAAAAATAAGTGCCAGTGACTGCGTAGTGTTCCTGTTTATGGGCAGGAAACAAATGTTTGCGGGGGAGGTCCAACTTTTAAATTCCTTGCAGCCTTATTCACAACGTTAACCCTACCACCTTCTTCCTGCCAGTCATCTTCCTATCTTTTCGTGGTTCTAAAAATACCCGAGGCAGGGATGGGCAGTGGAGGGCAGACAGAGGGGAGGGGTGGGGAGATTTCTGAAGTTCACAGGTAATGAATGCATTTCCAGGCACGTATACATTTAGTTGATAGTGGTCTCATCTGGCTGCCTCGTCTGTGGATTTTGCTGGGCTAATTAATATTCCGGCACTCACTCTTTTATGCAGCCAGTAGCACTAATTGAGCAGTACTCTGTGGGGACACAGAGGAAAGGGAGCTGAACTCAATCTGGGCCTTTGGGGGTGGGGTGGGGAAGACTGGTAGTCAAGGATGGCTTCCTGGAGGAGGGACCCGTCACCCTCCCAACTTCGTACAGACACAGGTAAGTATACCCTTGTACTTTATTTCAAGTGCAACTTCAACTAACTTACTTCAAGGTCACACAGTTCTTCATCACGAACAAATCATTTTAGGCCCATGGGGGTGGGTATTGGTAGCAGTGCTGAGATGCATAAACAAATGTTATTCCACCACAGGGTAATTTTCTGTTTTTATTTTCCAAATTGGATTTGCCTTGTAAGCCAGAGAAAACAAATGAAAACGCTGTCTCTATGGAGGGTGATATTTTTATTTGCATGCGATTTGCATATAGCAGTGTTGCATATGTAATGACCAGATAAATTGCTTAATCCAGGGTAGTTTTCAAATTAAATCACTTCTGTTGGTACTGTTGGGTTGTATTTTCTTGACCTCTCATTTCTGCTTTCTCAACCATGACCTCTGATACAGCTCACCACACAGTCATGGGAGGGGGGAAGGCATGAGGAATTCTGGGTATCTTTTTGTTGGGCCCATATTAGTCATCAGGCTGTTGTCGCCCGCTCTGGGAAGCCTTTCTTGGACCCAAATAGGGTTTCTTATTTCTTCCTCAGTGTTACTGTTGAGTGGGGCAAGTGAAGATCCTAGAGCACAAAATTTAAGGAGAGACTCGCTCTCAAGGTGGTCCAGAAGCAAGCTGGACACCTGACTCCCCTCCAGTCTTGCTGGTACCTCCCATTGGTGGAACCCAACTGGAAACCAGAGGGCGAGGGAGTCTGGTCCACAGAGGTCTGCCTTCCAGGGCACCGAGCAGAGAACAAATCTTCAGGAGCCATCAGGAAAACATCCAAATAGCCAGCACAACTGTTTTAAGGAGAATTGATATAAATTAAGCCTAGCAACATGACCTAATTCTAACAGGTGGAAATTTTCCTTGTCTTCTTGGAAGCTGCTTAAATGTTATGCCTTTCAGAAACCATTTTTGAGATCACATCTATCAATATTATTGAGTACATTCATCTATCATGAACTCCTTTGTATTTGCTTTCTATTGCTGCTATATAAATTATCACAAACTTAGTGGCTTAAACACCACAAATTTATTATTTCGCAGTTCCGTAGCTCAGAAGTCTGACACAAGTCTCACTGGGCTAAAATTAAGGTGTTGGCAGGGCCTCAGTCTTGGAGGCTCTAGGGGAGAATCTGTTTCTTTGCTTTTTGCAATTTTTAGAAGCTTCCTGTTTTCCTTGGTTTAACACCTTCCTCAGTTTTCGAGCCTGCTTCAGG
Organism: Rousettus aegyptiacus; assembly: GCF_014176215.1. Taxonomy (NCBI): domain Eukaryota; kingdom Metazoa; phylum Chordata; class Mammalia; order Chiroptera; family Pteropodidae; genus Rousettus; species Rousettus aegyptiacus. Next base: position 36,639,947 of record NW_023416288.1, on the reverse strand, counting down.
GGGTTGTATCCCTCTCACTTCGCATCGCTGGCTGGCTCCGTGGTCACTTCACCTTCTCGGAGTCTTCTGCTTCGTTCTTCTGCATTGAAGGGCCCTTGCTATTACCCTGGGCCCACCCGGATAACCTCCCTATTTGCAGGCCAGTTACTAACAAACTTAATTCCATCTGCATATCTAACGCCCCTTTGCCATGTAACTTAACCTATTCACAGGTTCTGGGGATTCGGCTGTGCATATCTTTGGAGGGCCATTATTCTGCGCAAAATGGATACTTGCAAAATTTGCCTAGATTAGTGATTCTCAATATGTTCTCTCTCAGTGATTCCAACATTTTATTGTATTTAAGAATTATCTCCAGATTTCCCCCAGAGATTCTGACTTGTCAATTGGGAGAGTCCAGCAAACCGTAGAATTCACGGGTAGAACACGCTCGAGAAACCGTCGCTCCAGCCTAGGTGCCACCACCCTGTTATTTAGTGTCTCTGGCTCCTAAGTGGCCCACGTTCCTTGTGCTGGAAAGAGACACCTAGACTAGGTGCACCCAGATGGAGGTGGTGTGCTGCCCCGAGCACGCACCTGGGGCGAGGACTAGGATGCAGGACCCAGGAGGCGAGTGCCGCCTGTGGGGGTCACCTTCCTAATCCTGCTTGGTGTCCTCCAGGGCCTCTTGGGGCTCAGCCTCCACTGCACTCTCTGCCCTCCTCACCCTCACCTCACCCACACTGCAACCCACCCCGGCCCGTCCAGAGAAACCTCATTCCTTCCTTTCTCTTCTGCGTTGGTAACTGTTTGCGATACCTGTAAGTTCCTCCACGACTTCTGCCTATTGAGTCTTCTTTAGTAAAGGTTCAGATGAGTGAAAACAGGAATTAATGTTGCGAGAAGAGATGAAATGAAAACAAAGACCCAGTCTTGTCTTCCATGGATTACTTCTGAGCAGGGGAACCTTTGTCTAGAATGTAGGCGATGCATCGGGATAATAAAGCTGGTCAGGAGCAGGGGCTTAGGTCCTGCACCCTCCCCTGGTTACCATGCTGAGGTCCAACCCCCCCCCCTCCCACCACCCCACCACGGCTTTATACAATCACTGAACTGTTGGGGGTCGTCCCCTTAATTAAATAAAGACTCAGCTATGCATCTCCTAACTGGGTTTTGTTTTAGGAGGACTAATACTGTAGCCCTAGTCATATTCTGAGATCATTTTGGACATAAACGTGAGGCTGCCATGACCGGAAGGAAGATGCTTAAGCACAGAGTGTGCTAGTGGAAGAAATAGACTAAGCTTCGAGGGAGAGAGGCAGAGTCGACAGCTGTCACCCTGTGACAGCCAGGATGGATTGTTCCAAGACCTCCTAACCGGGGCCCTACCTGCTGAGCCCTGTCTCTGAGGCCCCAGAGCAACCATTCCTGCCGAGTCAGGTGGGCTATAAATTGCGGAATGGGTCAGTTTGGGTGAAAAAGATAAAGCATGTGAGAAAGAGAAGCAGTGGTCACCGGGATGAGGGAGAGTCCCTTTCATTTGGCAGAAATATTAGCTCATGGCCTGTCTCAGGGAAGCAGCCGAGATTGTCATCAGGAGAGAAATGACCCTTTACAAAAACCGAAAGTGGAGAGAAATAAGGGCTCCAGGAAGGACGCCACATTCGTAATGTCCTCTGAGTGTTTTTCAGGGCTGCTGTTTCTCAAATTAGTTTTGTTTTCCTGTTATTTCTGTCAGACGCCCCTGTTATTGTATTACAAATCAGTACATAATGGATTCTAGGACTTGAAATTGGTGTGCAGTGGGGATAAAATCCGCAAGAAAAATGAATAGGCATTTTTGCAAGGGATAACACAAATAATGACGCCAATAAAAATGTAACAATTATGATAGCTATTGTTAACCGAACGCCGACTCTGTGCAAAGCACTGTGCGTTTTTAAAATTTAACCCTTACAAATAATCACATGAGGAAAGAAAGATCCTCATTTTATAGATGAAGAGGATTACAGAGATTAAGTAATTAGCCCCAAGCTGCCTAACAAGAAATTGGCAGAACTGGAATTTAACACTATATCTGGGACAGAGAAATCTTTGTTCTTGATCAGCGTGTAGTGATCTTGAGAAAACAGCCGTGGAAGGCACTCGACTCCAGTCTTGAAAAGTGCAGCTCTTGAGTTAGTCGAGCTGGCATAAAATCTTGGCTCCGCCACTTGTGCCAAGTGTGACTTCGAGCACGCTCTCTTAACTTCTCTGAGCATTGGCTCCCTTGTTTTAAAATGGAATTCGAAACACCTACCTGACCGCGGTTTTGAGACAAATGAGATCATCTGGGAGAACCCTTAGCTTAGTGTCCGATGCATAAGAAGCAGAGTTGCCATTGTAGTATTTAATTACTATCAAAATCATTATCACGATTAGTTTTCCTATTATTAACATAAATACTGTGCAGAACTAAACCAGTCCCAATTTGGGGGGTTAAAGAAGACGGGAACTATGGGGCAATTCCAGAGCAGAGGGAGCCGAACACCAGTCCAGAACGTGGGTTAACTGATGCTGGGTCAGAAACTTACAAAGGGAAATTGAGATTTTTCACATTTAAGAAGATAAAAAAGGCATGTAGATTATTAAGTTTTTAAAATTAAAATCCTTCTCATTGGAAAAAGACATCCAGTATTCGACCCTCCTCTAGGAATATAGGTAATTGGTTGGATCCATTTAGCCCAAACCTGCAGATTTCTTACCTCAAATGTCATGGAGCCCAAACCTGCGATGTTTAGAGTTAGGCCTAGGCCCCTCCACTCAGGGCTCCCTCTGTTCCTCGAATGGCTGGGATTCCTAGAGTCTGAGTACCTACCGACTGAGCATCATACCAAGGAGTCAGCAAGCCTGGGATAGGGCAAGGCATGAGGCACTTGAAGGCAACATTTGAGCCGTTCCCTCCCTCTCGGGATCAGGCAGGTACCGACCCTGCTTAATCAGATGCCAGGGGTTAGGTTAACGCGATCCACAAATCCACAATACAGTGTAAGGACAGTGAACGCTCTGCTGCTTCTGGGCCAAAGCAGAAAGCATTCTCTGTGAGTGGGTGAGCATGTCCCCAAGCGTATCTGGGAGCCTGCGGGACAGCCTACCCTGGGGATGAAGGCCCTGGATCAGGCTCCACTGGGCTTCAGCCGTGCTAGGTTCACTCCCTCCTCTGGGTGGCAGAATTTCTTAGGTTACAGTAAAGGCACAAGAGGACAGTGGCTCTCCCACTTGCAGCTGCTCCTCAGAAATACCTGGGGAGCTTTACAGATAAGACAGATTCCTCAGCTCAGCATCCAGCCCCTCCCAGCAGAGATTCGGGCCCAGTAGATCTGGAGAGGGCCCAGGGACCGATATTTCTAACAAGCACCACAGTGATTCCAGTCCAACTTGTCAGTCGGTGGGCTTGAATTGGGAGAACTAGAGATTCAGACACCGGGGTTCTGGGTCTGGGTGTGAGTTCCTGACTGCTCTTGGGACAGAGTATTCATGCTCTCTGGGCCTCAGTTGTCTCGTACAGAAATAACGATGTGAAACCTAGTTGATTTTTAAGGTCACTTCCCAGTCTTACATTCTACAGCTCACTAGTTTTAGCTGGTGTGCCTACGAGTCACGCCCACATGTGCAACCTAAGGTATAAAAACATCCAAGAAGTCCAAGTCAGGGTCTGGGTTGAGTAAGTGAATGAGCCCTTGAATTTGTGGCCTCTGTGGTAACTAACCTCCCAGATCGTCCCCAGTGATCTTCATATCCTGGTACGCATGCTCCACATTGAATTCAGGCTGGGCTTTGTGGCTAATACATTATAGCAGAAATGATGGCGTGTGACTTCCGAGACCTATTATAAAGGACAAAGTCCCTTTTCTGCCTTGGTCCCTTGGATCACATTCATTGTGAGGGAAGCCACATGCCATGCTGGGGAACGCCCATGTGGAGAGCAAGCGAGGCCTCCACCCTCCAGGCAGCACCGACCTTGGATGATGTTCATCCTCCCCAAGTGAAGCCTTCGGATGGCCGCAGCGCTGGCTGATAATGTGGCCGCAACCTCCTGAGGAAGCCCGAGCGAGCGCCACCCAGCCACGTAGGCCCAAATTCCTGAGCCACAGAAAACAGGAGATAATGAGTGGTTATCGTTATCTTAAGCTACTAAGTTTGGGGGACACGTCATGCAACATTGGAGAGCTAAGACAGCCTCTTAGCATGTACTTTTGGGCTGCGACTGTAATATCTGTGATGACCAGAACTTTGGGAGTGGTGACTACAGTGCCAGGTTTTTGTTACCTGTCTTTTCAGTTTGGTTTGGGGTCTTTTTTTGCCCCTCAGCTTCAGTTCTACCCTCTTACCTGCTTTCACGGAGCTTCAAACACGTTCCTGCAGCGAACACGGTGTCGAGGGTGCTGGGGGACGCTGCGGGGAGACGCGGGCCTCCCTTCCTGTTGCCTCACCTTGCGTTCGGCTCGCTCTCGGTCCTCCTGCCCAGCCTGTCAGCCACACGCGTGTGGGGACGTTCAGCGATGCTCTGCCTTGCCCTGGCACTCGGAGCACGGACACCCTCAGCACGCATACGGTCCTGGCTCTGCCCCAGTGATGCCCACCTGGCTGCGGACCTCTCAATGTGGACACCCTCAGGCCTTGCCAGAGAGCAGGCCGCCTAGGCTCGTCTCTCTCTGCCACCCTCTCACCAGCCGTGACCTGCGCCCTGGGGAGTGATTTCCCGCAGGCCTCCCATCGTGGACACTGCAGTTCTGCTTGTGTACCAACCTCCAAGCAAAGATTTCCTCAGCTCGCCATCCTCAGCTCGCCATCCCTGGAGGCCTTTTCTACTTGCCCAGAGATGGCTGGCCATTTTCGAGCTAGGCACCGCAGAGAAATTCTCGGCCACGCAGTGGGCTACAACCACACTTCTCCACTGGTTTGTACTATATCCTTGAGAAGGGCCCCATCCACACCTTATGAGCTTGGCTACCCTCAGATACTCTCCTTCGGCCCAGAGTATGCTTTAGAATTCTCTTTACATAATTATAGTTTTTCTCCCATTATAACAAATACCTCTTTATGTTAAAATTTCCTGTTCTTTGGTGGACGCAGGAAGTCTACCCAACATGTTCTTCTTTGCCCAGCACCGAGGATGTAGCCGATGGGAGGTCAGACCCGCCTGACATTTCATCTCCACTCTCACTCATGGCTGTAGGGGGCCTGAACAAACACTGAGACTTGTAACAGAATTAAAGGTCAAGGTTTCCTGGAAAAAATAATAATAATAATAATTTAAAAACAGAAAAAATAAAAAATGACTGTGTGTGGTTTCTGTCTTCTGATATAGCCTAACCAATGTAGCCACCCTCTTCTGAACCCTCCCCTCCTGCCGGGAGACGCCAAGTCTGGCCTAAGGAGCCGGAAGCCACGACAGCCAGGTTTTCTCAGCCTGATTCTGTCCAGAGCCAGCGGATCCCCCATCTGTGCTTCGTTCGTCTCTCTCGGCAGATCGACACGTTTTGCTTCTCCAGGAATTCGGCAGAAGGTGGCTACCCTATAGTCTCGGAGTTTACCTGTCCTTGGACCATGCAGTCAACAGAGCTTAACTCGCACTTCTCAGAAGGGCACCGTGAGATCGGCCCAGTTTGGGTCAGGTGTTCTTTCTCGGTCCTATTGGCTAAGGCTGAGGGTGCTGGGTCATGTGATATAAACGTGGTTAATGGGCCTTTTCTATTGGTAAAAAGAGAGTCAGTTCTTAGAGAAGGGGGTGTGTGGGCTGGACAGATCTCTTAAAATATGTTTTAGCGCAGATGGCTACAAATCTGCTAGTCATAGAGCAAAGATTTGGAGGTCACAGTCATGTGCGTTCTTCGAACTTTCACTTTATCTAGCTTCTCTTTGCTATGTACTTAGAACGTCATGGGTCTGGAAGGATAAAAGATGGGTGACAGAAAACAAAAAGAAAGTAGCTAAAAATGAAAAATTATGTATCCTCCCATCTATGGGTATGTTTGAACTCCGAAGAAACCTTTATGTGCCTGATTTCCCTTGAGAAATGAAAATTTTAACATAGCGAAGAAAGGAGCTAACGTTTTTAGCCATTTTCTTCTTTGCATCAGGAAGGGTAAGCCAGGACTTTTCTCTACCATCCCACCCACCCCTAGTCCTTCTGAAGTCCAGCTTTCTATCAAGAGGCATAAGCAGAGAAGCCATAACTACCTCATGAAAGGACGAGAGAAAGGAAGGAGAAAGGGAAGGAGAAAGGGAAGGATTCTGGTGGCGTGTGAGGGAGCTCAACGAACGAGACGATTCGAAGCTTGATGGAGTCAGTGAGAGCTTGAGGGTGATGTAAGGAGGCCTCAAAACAGAAAAAAAAAAAAAAAAGGTTTGGAAAAGTTTATTTCCCATACGGTGGCGCAGCGGCAGCAGTCACACTAAAGGAAATTTCGTGAGTGGCCAACGCCAACCACGGCAAGTGAAATTCCTCTGAAAAGCACAGAATGTCTTAAGCAGGTTATTTGTATGAGTCAGGAGTCAGTGTGTAGAATGAAAATGTTATTAAGTACGTAGTTAACAATCTGGTTACAAAACCAATTGCTTTAAATAAAAAGCTCTTCTTTGATTAACACCGTTTAGTGTAGCGGGTGAAGTATCAACTGAACTGGGGACTGCATGGCAAAATGGGAGTCCATTCAGACGTACTTGGGGGAATTTCAAGACATTTACTTGGGGTACTAATGACTTCAATTAAGATAGAACACATTACTTAAACCAAGCAAATGATCAGCCTCGGAATATAGAAGTGTGAAGGGAGCCTTAATTAATTTACTAATTGCGCTTCTCATCTTAAGCGGTACCATTGATTTGGATCTGCTGGTGGTTTAGTTGCTGCTTTCTCTTACAAACTGTGGGAGAAAGGGGGTGGCTAGAATATGTACCTAACCGTGGGCATTGGCAGAAAATTTTTCCCTCATACTTGTCAAGATACCTGGGATTGCCTAGATCACTCCAATAAGTTCTCTGTATGAAATACAATCATGATACTTGAGAATACGGAAATTAGCAAGTGTTAAGTGCCCTCCACCCACCCGGTGTATGAATTTACTGCCCCAGTGATATGTGTAAGGCCCGAGTGGAAGCCTACCTCTCCTATGTCATGCAGAGGAGGAACTGGGAGGATGGAACGGAAGTGGGTATGGTTCGATGGGGGTTGGGGGTGAAAGGGAGACTCAGAGCCTAGGAGGATGCTATCCATGGAGGACATGTCCACATGGAGAACAACCGGGCAGGAGGGTTAGTTCTAATTTAGTTCCATTACTGTTCCCATATAGTCTCCACTATGCTCACTTAGAAGCAAAAAGAAAGGAAGAAACGGGGTATTTCTAAGAATCTCTTAATGCCAAATAAATGTTTCACTTCAAGTGACAGTCCATTGAGACATAGGGTAGATGTTTCACCATCGTCGTGAATAAGTGATGAAATGTGCTAATGCGAGAAATTCCTTCTGTGGAGAGTCTAGAAATCTGAGTAGATACCCTGAGTCCTCCTGGGCTGTTCATTCTGGAGCAAACCCCGAGGAAAGAGTGTCCAACTTTACGAATTGGCCACCAGGGGTCACCAGAAGAATTGAGAGGGCTTCTGAGACAAAGCCAGAGTTTCTCCTTAACCAACACAAAGTGTTGGTTTGTGGGACCTGCGTGCCCACACGCTACTGTTGCCAGAGAGACCTCTCGCTTGAATATTTAGGATTCCTTTTATATCTAGAATTTCGTGGTCCCTTCTTTTTGGTCATCAGTTCCTGCTACACCTATATGCTATTAATGGAGACTTTTTAAAAATTAAATATATAAATGCCTATCAATAGGAAATTGCTTACCTTTCAGGTCTCACCTCAAAGTTACCATCACCAGAGGCCTTCTTTAAGTATTCAATCTTATGTCTCTCCTTTATTAAATCACCTGTTTACTTAATAACTTATTTACTTTCCACCTCACCAGAAAGATAACCAGAGCTAACATTTAAATAAGTGTTCCAGGTACTGTTTTAAGTGCTGAGCACGTACTAACTCTTTGAATTTGCATAACAACTGTGTAAAATAGACATTCTTCTTATTGTTTTTAAGCCGCAGACACAGAGACACAGAGAAGTTAAGTAGTTTGCCCGAGGTCACACAGCTGTAAAATATCGTAGTTGAAATTCAAACCTTGGCAGTCTGTTGCCAAAACCCATGCTCTTAATCATTTAGTACCCAACCTGTCCCTGAGTGGGAGCTGGTCTGCACCCCAGCCCTAGAGCCATGCCTGTGAGTAGTCTGTATTATTCGTTCAATGAATGAATACATTATGGTAAATTCAGATATGTACTGACGTGAAGAAATTTCCACAACATGTTGTTAAGTGAACATAGCAAATAAAGAGTATTTGTAGCCTGCTCCTATTTTGAAAAAAAAGTATTTATATAATACACACACACACACACACACACACACACACACACACGGGGGGGTGCATCGAGAAAAATCTTGAAGACTAAATAGCTCATGATCATGTCTAGAGAATAGGATTGGTGGGGCAAAGGGGATTTTTTTTAATACCCTCTTTGAAAAACATTTAAGAATAAGTACTTTCTTTATAATATAAAAAGTTTTAAGGACTTTTTTAAAAACTTTTGACAAAAATAAATGCCCTATTTTTCTTTTCATGCGCTCTTGAATTATAGCATCAAAATAAATACTTTAAAAGTCCTAAATTTTATAAAACTGTAAATGTATTAAAGCAATGATCTCTTACTTCATTTGATCCTAAGCTTTGTAATGTAGTTTTGTTCAGGATGTCTTCATTTCCTTTTATTCTCTCCTGGGGGGGAGGGCTGTGTTCTCACAACTGAGAGCTAAACATACCACCCTAGGAATTGTCACATGATAACTTTATGCCACTCTTATGACATAATTATTGATATGTCATGACATTGTGATGTCACAGTGTACAAAAGTCTGCATGCTGTGATATAAATAACTCTTGAGTTCTTAGCATCAAACATGTAAACCTCTTATTTTCCGGCATCTGGCTTTTGCATTTCATTCCAGATTAGGGCAGTATTAGCTCACAGGTTGATTGGCTCATTGAAGTGGAAATGTGTGTGCGTGGAGTTTTCTTTAAAAACAGGCTTGTTCAAGGGTTGTTGAGTTCATTCACCTCCTTCAGGAAAGTAAATTTGAGGAGCAAAGTCAGCTGAGGTTAGAGGTGTATATGCAGATCTCTTATTATCTAAGCATTCCAAGAATGCAGTGTCCTGGGCTTCAAAGTTACATAATAAAGATGTTTGGCACCGAGGTGTTTGCCTTGACTTTGTAGTGTGGCCTCTCAGGGTCAGGCTATATTTCTGAGAGCAGGGAGCTCCCATCATTGTGCCAGGTCACAGGAAAGGACATGAAAAGCCAGGGGAGGATAGGGTGGAGACCAGAGGTTCTAGGGCATTCAAGGGGGCAAACCCTCCATGGCCCTCACAGCCCCTCAGCCCTGCCTGGACACAGAACCACCTGGGAGCTTTGAAAAAGACTGATGTCTGTCTCACCCTAGACCAACCGACTTGGAATCTCTGGGATTTTGGCCTAGGCAGTAATTCGATTTTTTTCTTTTTTCTTTCTGAGTTATTTTAATGGGCGATCAAGTTTGAGAACCGCTGTTGGTGTGTGGCACACCGTGGCTTCTAGAAGCGCATGTGCACCTTCGGAGGAAAGTGGGTGAACTCACGGTATCTCGTATTCCAGGGAGGCTGGGACCGCTGATGTCGAGTTCCCTCTAATACGCTCCCACGGCAGAGCGGACGCACGTGCGAGGCGCTCCGGGTTAGTGGTATTAAAGAGCAAGTCGGAGGACCCGAGGGGAGACGGAAATCACTTATTTGAACAAAACATACCCAGCTGGGGCCAGGCAGGTCAGGGCGGAGCTGGGTGTATTTATTGTCGTACAGTATCAAGTCCTGACGCATTTTCTTCTCACCAGGGCCTCAGGGAAGCCTGTGAGGCGGGCGTTATTGCCATTTGATGGATGAGGAAACTGAGGGCCAGGAACCCACAGCTATTATGTGGCCAAGCAGAACCAGAATCTTTCCGGTACCAATTCCGGGGCTCACTCTGCTTCTCTGCAGCCGCTTTTAAGGGCTGTCTTTGATTTTAATTTTCCCTGCTTCTACTTACATGACAAGTCTCGTTTTCTTGAATTGTTTATGGTAGCGGCAGCACTTGAAGCGAGAGGACTAACGAGTAAAAAACTGATCAGGGAAGATGTCAGCCAGCGGAGCAAAGGAAAACACCAAATTTTTTGTTTTCTTTTAATTTTTCCTCTTCTCATATTTATAGATGTTTTACCTTAAAACCGTTTATAGATTTCCAGTGTTTCTCTATTATAGCAAGAGCTAACACTGGTAGAACAAGTACTATATGCCGGTCACGGGACTTTAAGAAAATTAATTTATTTACTTCTCTCAACCACATGGCATAGGTACTATGATCCCCATTTTCCAGTTGGGAGAACTGCGGTCCAGAGAGCTTAGGCAACTTGCCTAAAGTCACACAGCTAGTGGATATAGTAAAGGCCAGATCTGGATCCAATTTAAGGCACGAGCTCAGAGACTTATCCTTACCCTCTACTGACTTTTGGAGCCCAGCAGTGTGAGTTCCTTCTCACTCTGGGCTCCCACCTTTTCCACCTGTTTCTTTAGTTACAATAATCGTTGACACTGATTGTTCTTTTGTCATACGTTAGGCATTGTTCCGAGGGTTTTACAGATAGTTCCCCATTTAATTCCTTGATGCTGGAGAGGGGGCCCCAGAGATAGCCCCTCATAGGGAGGCTGTTCTTCCCACCTCTTCTTTCAGCAAGGCCCCTTTCCCAAGCGGCTACAGGTCTCTATGTCTGACTTTTCATGACTGGGGAAGAGACAACCCTCTAACCTCTCTGTCTTCATGGTTAGAAGCCTGGCTGACCAGCTCTTCCTCCAGGTCAGTGGCTTCCCAGATCACCTCCTCCTGAGTTAGTCTTGCCTTCTGCCCACAGCCTTCTCACACATCATCCAAGTAGATGAAGCCAAGCCTCTCGGACTTTCTAATGAAATGCTGATTTGTCTCTATGGCTGGGCAAAGGAAGAGGTTGCAGGATTTTGTTCTGGGCCGAAGCAATAGGATCTTCGCTTGCCGAGCCTGGCCGACTGAAGGTGAAATCACCCATGATGTCCAGTGAGGACTTGGTCTCATCCACTGTGAGCCGTATGGGGACCAGGTGGAGCTTCCCTGAGATTTCTAAGGGGTCGTTTTGGCCCAGGCAGCCTCTGTACTCACTGCCCTCAAACCCGATTCTTTTTACTTGAGGATTTTCCTCGAGGTTTCCTTCTGACTCCAGCATTATCGCCTAGCCGCATCTTTCTCTCCTTCACCCCGGGATCTCGTTGACTCTTCCTCTGACGACTGTGTCTAAAAGAGGCCCCTGTCTTTCTCTGCCCTCTGTCACTCTCTTAACGTCACCCATACTTTCTTGTCACATTCTTTAATTGTCACATTCATTTACTTATTTATTTACCGACTGTGTTCCCCATGAAAATGTGAGCTCTAAGAGGACCAGGGGTTTTCTTGGTCCCTTACTCTTCTGCCGTGTACCTTCTCCTAGCATGACCCGTGTGAGGTGCTCAGTAAATATGTGTTGGATGGAGGAATTAAAGAACCTCTGTCATCAAGAGTGATGGTATTGACATTACTGCCAACGGTCAGTTTTCAGCATCCCGGCTCTGCCAGTGACCATTTTTTATCTGCTTCTCACATGTCCCCGAAATAAATCTGTACCTCGTTGAGGGTTTTGTCACTGTTGTTCACATGGGCTAAATGTCCCCAGGCCTGTCCACTTCTTCTCCGTTTCCTCATGTTGAATGAGGTCGCTGTTGTCCCTGTGGACGCATCCTAAGTGAATAAAGTCAGAAAGGCCATCTGGGCTCTCAGTGAAGGGGGCGAACTGTCACCAAGGATGATGGCCTCTTTGTCAGGCCCCTTTGGGAATACGTTGGTCGAATGGAAGAGTCCCCCGAAAGTTTAAAGCGCTAAAAAAATATGACCATGCCCTAAGCAGCATGCTGGGTATCTAGGAGCATGCAAAGGCATCCTTCTACATTCAACGGGTGTTCTGAGTAGAGAAGACTTAACGGCACAAGACAGACCGCAGGAGGTGAGGCACATGCTGATTCAAAACAACGACAGATGACCACTGCTCTGCTTGCAGCTGGGTCGCTGGAGTCTGGGAAGTTATTACAGGTTTATCCCAGGCCAGGGAAGACCGAGGACTGGGGCAAGCTGCGGCAGTGTGTCGCACACCCCTAGTGCCCCGTGTGGTCACCGGTCCTTCTGCCCCTCAGGTAGATCCAGCGAACGCGCCGGTGGTTCTCTGGCTGCAGGGCGGGCCAGGAGGTTCCTCCCTGTTTGGACTCTTTGTGGAACACGGACCCTATGTTATCACACACAACCTGACCTGTAAGTACTGTTCGGACTCTATTTTCGTAGGGCGAATTCTTCATCTGAACCTTTTATCCGCTCCAGAAATAATTAAAGTGTGCACTGAGCCAGTAGGAATAATTTAACAGGCCCAGATTATAAAAACATAGCTTTCTGGCAACGTCTGCCCGAGGAGGAGGAGCCCCCAGAGTGAGCGTCCAGGCTGGGCTGCTTTCTCCCTTGAAATTTGGGTAAAAGGTTCTAAACTATTTTCTTGCAGTCTGCTGCTAACTCAAGCAATCTGGCCTTATGAAAACAGGTGGTATTTATTACTATTTGGGCAAGCTCTTTTGCGTGGAATTATATCCCTAATTATTCACATGAACTGAACCCTGTATGATTCAGTCACATAAATGATCAGATATCTTGGAAGCAAGACACTGTTGGGGGAGGGGGAGGCTGGGGGAAGGGGAGGATTGGAGAAGGAACCACGGCTGGCTCTAACCCGGGTTTACCTCCATCTCTTCTCTTTGGGGGTGGGGAGGATTCTTTGCTTTCCCTGGGCTAGAATTTGGAGGGCGAACCACTTTGTGACTCAGTTGGAAACCACATGTGCCGATTCTTTTGAAGTCACTCTCTTCTGCCTTGGGCGGGAGGAAGAGGGTTCAGGAGGACTCGATGTCAGGGTGGCTCATTGGACGGGACAGGCGGGTTTATCACGTAGGTGGTTGATGGGTGCTCTACCTGCACCCGCTGCACTGGGTTTTGTTTTCAAGCTTCATCCTAGATGTAGAAACCTCTCGGGTCTGGGAAAGCAAAGCGGAGGAGAAGGAAAAGGGGCCGGTGTCTGTCCCCCACTGCGGGAGGACGAAGCAGCGTCAGGGGGCCCCTGAGAGTCCGTCAATGGGATGAGGACGGGCGCATCGGCCTCCTGACCGGAGAGCGAGGCCTTCGGGGGGATGTGTTGTTCACCGCCCGAGCTCACACCTTCTCTCCGCTTCACTAGTGCACCCCCGAGAGTTTCCTTGGACCACGACGCTGTCCATGCTTTACATCGATAATCCGGTGAGTACCCGACAGCCTTAGGAAGTGGCGATGTTGGCCTCGCTTGCCTTTGTTCTTTCTATTAAGTACACTTAAGAAGCATGTGTGTGGGGGGGATGGAAATAGAGATTTAGGGGTTTTTTTTTCTTTCTTTCTAAGATAGAATTTAATCTGTTAAAATTTTATTTTGAGATCTTGCTTTTCTAACAGGTATCGTTACATCCGCGTTTGGGGGTTTTGCTTGCGACTTCCTCCCCTGCCCTCATATTTTATGAAATGGCCTGTCATTGAATTATACCATCCAGGATGAGGGATTCGTTTCGTGCCATTGATGATGTGGCTTCCCCACGTCCTGGGTTATTGTATCATGCCGGGATGCCTAATCTTTCCAATAGAATTCTAGAGATAAAACGTCAGAATTGGTCTCCTTCACTTACCACAGGGAGCAGAATCAGAACAAAAAGTGAAATTCTCCTTGGGAAGTTCTTCCAAAATTGAGTCCAATAAACTGTAAAAGAGGAGACTCCCTCGAGGGTCAGCTTCTGCAGGCCGGGCGTGCCTTTGCCCCCTGGCTTCTCCAACGTCTCTCACTCCCCAAGTGGTTTAGAGAAAACAGGTCAAGAGGGAGAAGACAAAGTCACAACATTCTTGTCTCTCCACGGTCCATGTTTTCTCAGCCATCCTCTTCCCTAGTCTGTAATTTCACGTTTAAATAAAAGTTGAATTAAATGTCCTGTTTCCTCGGGTGTTTGAGGAAAAAAACAAACAAACAAAAATATTTATCCCCGGTGGGTGGTACATTCCTTACATGTTATTTACACAACGTAAGCAGTAGCTGCTGCTTTTGTGTACAGCTCAGACGTCTATGAACTGTTAGATACAAGGAAATATTAGTTGAAAACTAGTTCTTAAGTGTTTTAAAGCCCCTAGTCTGCTGAAGGTGAAAGGGCTTAGTGGCCACCTTTCTCACTGATAAGGAAATGAAACGCGTGCGCGCGCGCGCACACACACACACACACACACACACACAACTATCTTTTATCTCCAGCCTAGAGGGTTCCTTCTTGGCAGGACTGTGGTACATCCTCCAGATGTCAGAGAGGGGACACCCTTTGGGTCGTTTGATACCATAGCAGGGGCCAGGAAAAGGTGAACTCCTCATCCTTAAATCAATATCTGGCCGGGTCCGCACTGGTGGATCAGGACAGCTCAGCCACGGACCCCGGGGCAGAGTTCTGTGCCGATATGTTATTTGGGCTCGGAGGAGGGGAGGGGACCTAGGTGAGATGCGGGATCCTCCCGTGAAGATGACTAAGTGAACATGCGTGATGGCGAAAATCCGAGGCCGGAGGCCTGGCCTTCAGAGTGAGGTCGATGTCCTCCCAGGGCGGTTTCTCTCTGTGGGCTCCGAAGAGCCTGTTTCTCTGCGTTTATACCCGCTTGTTTATTTCACCTTCAGGTGGGCACGGGCTTCAGTTTTACTGATGATCCCCAGGGATATGCCATCAACGAGGATGATGTGGCTCGAGATTTGTTCAGGTAAAAGGCTCTGGCTCCCTCTTGGCCTTCTTCGGACCTAACATTTTACTGTTTCAATAGGAAAATTCTTTCTGCACCAAAGGTGTTATTGATCGGTCCTCCTGGTCAAATTCCTAAAGACATTTTAAGACTACTTCTACACGGGTTCACACACACACACACACAATTTTCCAGTTTGTTACATTATCACAGATAACTGTGCAAGTGGCCAGCAGAGAAAGTAACAGCGAGAGATGTTATCTCAAGGCATAATCGTAATTTGGTAAAAATACCCTTTAAGAAACAATGGAAACAGGGAGCAATTATTCAACCAAAGATGATCTTCAGACTTTCAACCAGACGTCTGAGAGGTGTCTGCTTGCTTTCCAACATTGTATTTAACTTTGCATTTGCCAGGAAGCAACATCTTCTCAGACGTTTGTTTTTTTCTCAGGATTCTTTCTTTTGTGACTTTCAGATGCAGTTTTTCACTCTTTTGCTGCTTCTCATGATTTTTCATGCTCCAAGCTCAGCTCGTTAGCTAGTTTCTTCCCTTTTCCCTTCATCTTACAAAATTATTGTTTTACTAAAAAAAATTGAAGGAAAATGTAAAGTTGTAAGCCTGATCAAATGGTATACATATAATTTCTTCCTTTTTTTTTTAATAATTATTTTTAGTACAATTTTTTTAAGTAAGTGACCTTTCTTACTTGGTCACATTTTTTCCAGTCTGTAAATTATTACTAGAGACCAAGTCCTGAATTCTTTCCAATCACTAGGCTACCACTATTTATGCATTATAATAATTTACTAAAAGAACCTTAGTGGCCGGAAAGAGTTAACCAGCTCCTCGACTCCCAGCCTCCCCCAAACACTCACTCCGCTCATTACTTGGTGAGCAAACTCAACCAAGTCCAAAAGCGAAAGCGAAGCTGATAGAGTCAGAGTTTTTTGATTTCTGACAAAAGCGTTTCCGTTTTCTTCCTTCTCCCGGAGGCAGGTGGCTGGGGGAGAGGGGAACAGGGACTTCCAGGCGCTTCTCCCAGGGACGCGGTTCTCTCTCCTCTGCTTTCTGAACCAGAAGAGAAAAAGGCCGTTGTCTGCCACGCTTTCACTTGCCACACGCCTCGTCATGTGAACATTTTCATTTAGTCTCCGGGTAGCAGGGCGCCTGGGACCCCACACTTCTGCTTCCAGGCACAGTGGATCCTGGAAGGGGTCCCGCTTTCCTCGCTCCAGCTGACACCCCTCCTCCTCAGTCCGCAGACATGCTCTTAATGGCCGTCCTTACAAGTTTACTCAAGTACCACGTCTTTCTCCTTTAGTCCTAACTTTCTGCCCTCATTTTTCAGATGGGAAACCTACTTCTCTCCCCGCCCCCTCCCGCCAACAGGCTTTGGGTTTAAATCCAAACGAGCTTAGTTGTTTATTAGCCCTGAGGGCGGAGGTTCTGTGTGAAGAAGCACAT
Source organism: Rousettus aegyptiacus (assembly GCF_014176215.1). Lineage (NCBI taxonomy): Eukaryota > Metazoa > Chordata > Mammalia > Chiroptera > Pteropodidae > Rousettus > Rousettus aegyptiacus. The sequence continues at coordinate 36,623,460 of NW_023416288.1, read as the reverse complement.
CAATCCCCTCCCAGCCAGAGTATCGCCACCCTGCCATTCTTTTCCTGTCTCTCCTTCCTGCCACCCCCCCCCCAAATGGTCACAGCTTCCAGTTGGCCCTCCCCGTGGATGTCCAGTGCTGACATGTGGTACATCTCTTCCTGCATGACATGTAAAGAGAACCTATTTCAAAGCACCCATTGTTTATAGCTGCTTTAGTTCTTTTTGCTTCAGGCCCTTAGAACTGGAAAATGGCTAATCAAGGGTAGTGCAGAGAACTGATTTCAGCTGTTTCCTTTCTAGTTTACACTATGCCCCCCCCCCCCCACTTTGTGACTACATTCTTCTCTCTGGCTCTCCAGATGGGTGGGTAGAATAAGAAGGTGGCTTTGAAACCTGTAAATGGACTACTACAGGTTTAAAGAGTGAGCTTTTCTTCTTTCCCTTTGAAAACCATCTCTTTTCTTCCCCCCATTTCTTTAGACTATTACTAGTGCCTAGCCGTAAGAATAAGACTCCTAAAGGGGCATTTGACATTCACATTCAGGCTGCTTTTCTATGTGTTTGGAAATGAAACTTCATCACTAACAAGATGTTTAGTCTTCTTTTTCGCTTTTTTCTCTGTCGGGCCACAATGCCTCTCTGGTTTAGAAAAAAAATCAATCGACTAGATGATGATAAATGACTAACTTTGATCTGGAGTGTACCAACTGGTGCCTGTCTCCTTCCACCACTGCGTATGGATGACCTACTGTGCGCCAGGTGCTTCCTGGTGCTGGGGACACAGTGGTAATCGAGGCTCGCAGCCCCTGCTCTCGTGATGTGCCCGAAGCCTTTTCTTAGCAGCCACACGGAAACCCGACCCTCATTTTATTCCACACGTTGGTTTGCATGGGAAATAGGATCTATTGCTAAACAAAGCTTCGTAACAATGGGACTATGAAATAGGTTTCATATATTAAATGAGAACGTGGCATGACCCCCACGCATAGGAGATCATGGCTCGGCCACGCCAGAGAGAAGCAGTCCGAATGTGGGGGGCTGTGGCGGGGGGTGACTCCCCGTTCACCGCAGTGCAGCAGAACCACCAAGATTCCTGTCGCTGAGCTTGTGTCGGTCAAATTGCCAATGACTGAAGCTGCACCGCGTTTGGCTTTTGTGGTTATGCAGCTTTCGCACAGATTGTTTTAACCTCGGTTCTCCTGAAAGTCTCGTATTTTATTGTGCCTCCGGCGGCATTAGAACTTGGTCTCTAGAGTCTTCTCATTTCCACACACCTTCTCTGCCCCGAACCCACCATCTCTCCTTTTTGAAAAACTTAAATTTTCTTCTAGTCATTCTCTCCTGCAAGCTCTGTCTCTTCCTGTTGTCCTTTAACGCACCTTTCTCCCAACGGGTAGCCTTTGACTAAAATTAAAATTATTAGAGAAGGCCTTGGCGCTATGCGAGCAGGGTTCCCAGTGGAATCACCTGGAAGAGGTGTACTTCCTGTGCCGTATCGCTCTCGTGCCTGAATACATGCATGGAGTGTGTACACACACACACACCCACACACACACGTTTTGTTTATTAGCAATTCTGCTTCTAAAATTTGAAATTTTATGTGGCCGTGACTCTACATTAGATTTTGAAGCAAACCATCACCAGGTAATAACAATCCTTGACTAAAACACAGTTGAGGGAGCAAATGCCATATGTAAATCTAACTTCCTAAATTTACCCTTTTCATTTTTCAATCTCATTTAAGAAAGACCTACCAAGGGCTGGCTACTCTTGGCCAATTTTTCTATTCTGGTGTTTTCTGTTCTGTGAAATTAAAACTGCATGATAACTTCCTCGAGTGAGGCCTCGCTTTGGATACTTCAGCTAGAGAATCCTGGTGTTTTCGAGCTAGAAGCCACCCAGGAAATTGTCTCCTTCAACTAAGGCTGCCAAATAAAGGACAGGATGCCCCGCTAAATCTGAATTCCAGATGAACATTGAATAATTTTTCAATTTAAGTATGTCCCATGTAATACTCGGAATCTACTAAAACATTATTTGTTGTTTCTTCGACATCCTAATTTAACTGGAAGGCTTGCATTTTCATTTGCTAATCTGGCAGCCCTAACAATTCGCCAGCACATTCTCCAAGCAAATAAGTTCTAAGCTAAGGCATATGCCTTCATTGAAATTTACTATATTATACTATCTATTGCTTCTCCAGCCAGCAGCGAGAGAAGAAGAGAAGTCGATTTTTAGCCTGAAGTTTAGAGGAGGAAGGGTGGAGGATAAACTCCTATTTTTATCTCCGCTCTAAGTCCAGCGTATTGCCAACACAAACATGGAAGCTACGTAATGCAGCTTTCCAGATTTAGTTGCTACAAAGATTTTAGTTACTGTAAATAATAAATAGGGAAACAGACCTAAACTCTACAGTAGTGCTTAATGGTGGATTATTTTTTTAGAGCCTTTGAAAAATTAAGGATAGCCAGGATCATGGTGATTGTCATGACCCAGTTTGCCTGTCTCTAACCCTTAAACCTCCTCCTTCTCCCGGTATCACAGGGCCTTCTCGCCTTTCATCTTCATGGGATGGCCCATGGCTTCTAGTCCCTCGGCAGAAAGCTGGAACAAAAGCCCTGTCTAGAGTCTCTGGCACTACCATCTGGGTCAAAACATTCATAGTGCTTCCGAGTTCTACAAGTGTTTGTTTCCTTTTTGAAAGATTCTGAAGATCGAGTAGGGAATCATTTAATCATCTACCCTTTTCCTGCTTGTTATGAAACAATTTCTTGAGTCTGTTTAAATCCATTTCAGCATAACTCACTGACGTGGCTGTTGGCATTCTTTATAAATGTGATTTTTTAACCCCAGAGGCCACTGTTTATTTAGTTCAATATCTGTGGCCATTTGGTGGTTTGCTTTGGACTGTAGTCATTTTGCAGTGTTTCTGTTCTTTGGTTATTAAAACACTGAAATTCTGGGAGCCCTGGTAGAAATGTTCCGGGTGCCCACAGGGAGAAGTTGGTAAGCAGCTGAGGGTCCCATTACCTCACCACAGACCCAGGTGAATGGGGTCAGAAGGTCTGCAGAAGTGCCTCCAAGACCTGCTAAATAGTAGGTGAAAGCTGTATGATTTGGCTCCAGGGTCCCCTCTGCAAGTGTGGGATCCAAGGTGGTAACCCAGAGACTTGGAAACCTGTCCAGAGCGTTGATGTCCACTTGTCTGAACTTCTTAGTGTCACAAAGCAAGACCACGAGTATTTTTTAGCCATCTACAGAGTATGGAATGTTATGCACATAAGACTAGAAAATAAAATGTCCATATGCCATAATGGTATCTTATCTTATTGGGACCAAAAGGGGTCTGCCCGCTAGGGTCTAAGCCAAAGAAGAGATATATGCAAGTTTTGCAGCAAAGAAAGAAAGTAAGGTTTTTTTTGAGAGCTGCAAGTTCTCGAGACACTGGCAAGCTATCACTCAAAGCCCTGGCTCCCTGGGTGTTTCGGGAGTATGGATTGTATAGGGAAAAATCAGTAGTCATGGAAACTAAAGTAGTTGGGGTCGTGGGTGCTACTGATTGGAGGGGGATGAGGTAATTGATCATTGTGTATGGTTCTGGAATCATCCTTGATACTATCCTGGCTGGGCCTATGGCCTGGCGCCCTGGCCAGTGGGGTGGTTGTTCTGCCTCCATGAGCCTGGGGTTGAAATACATCTACAGCCAAGATGTTATCCTTAGTCTAAAGTCCAACAGAAGTCTATTGTCCTCATGATTATAGACCTGAGGCTCCTTTAATCCTGTTTCCTAAGGCTTAATGATTAAAGGAGCAGGCACGCAGAGGATAAGGCCAGGGGTGGCGGGTAGGGGGAAAGCAAGTGAGTCACAAAGCCATCGTCTGGACAAAACCAGATTGATCAGAGAAAAGGAAAAACCATTAAAGCAATGAAGTTTGCGTGCTTTTACAGTTTCAAAAGTCAAAGGGTTAGACTGGGTGGCACAGCTATGTGAGTTTCATTGTTGTTTTTCTTTTCGCAGAGCATTAATTCAGTTCTTCCAGTTGTTTCCTGAATACAAAGAGAACGACTTTTACGCCACTGGGGAGGTGAGGTGAACTCATGTTTTCTTCTGTGCTTCCAACTTCATGAGGACTGAAATACATTATGACATTTGTGGCTTATTCATTTGGAATGTGTACACACACACACACACACACACACAAATATTAAATCAGCCTCTATTAAAATTCTTCAGTTATCCCCCAAATTTCCTCCGTAAGATCTTTTTTAAATCCAGGGCCGAATTAAGGTTTATATATCAGAATTGGTTGCCATATCTCAGTCTCCCATGTTGTTTTTTGTTGTTGTTGTTATTCGTGATAATAACTTTGAAGCGTTTAGGCCAGGCGGCCTGTAGAATGTTCTATTTTCTGAATGTGTTGGATTCTTTCCTCAATGCTTAGACTCAGTGAAAATATTTTGGCAAGAACGTGACACAGATGATGTTGTTTACTTTCTATGTGTGTGTCACACCAGGAGGCACATAATGTCTGTCTGTCTCATTACTACTGATACCGTTGTACCACCCACCTCCCCCGTTTATCCCCTGCCCCCTCGTGTAATAACAGATTCAGACAGGAGTCATCAATGGATGCTAAAATACTGGGTGGCAGATCTTAGGGTAACAGGTGTCCACCTGGTCTCAGATTGTTTATTATTTTCGAAAGGAAAAAGGTACCTTTCCAGCATTAAGATCTGGTAGATACCAAATTTTTCTGACCTATCTTCCTGTGAATCGCATCTGTTAGTCTATAAAGAAGATCTTTCACTCCTATTCTCATTTTTCACATTTTAAAATATCAGTGTGGACTCATGGATTGTTATTTCTATTTGATGTGTTACAACTTATTGCTATTATTGGGTTTTTAATACTCAGATTGTTCCATATTTGGTCAATGGGAGCCCCTCTGTCTGCCTTCAATGTCCGTTTGACAGGTCCCCATTAGTCTGAGTACTTCCTCACTTTGAGACACAAACATATCCCTAGAATTATCTTGTACTTTTGCTGCCTTAGCCCTGGAATCAGTCATGTCTTCAAGGACCCTGAGTTCCTTTTAACGGGGAATGGTATTTAAAAACCACAACCTGAGTAACTAAGTGTGCTCATTGCCACTGGGATGCAATTTTTTTAGAGCTTGTGGGCAGAGCTGGGAGACAAAAAGACTTCATATACCAATTCCTGTAATTCTAATTCAATATCACAAGGTTCTTTTATTAGGCCCATTCTCTATTTGTACACGCCTTCTTTCACATTAAGGACTTGGGGTCCCAATAGCATTGGAGTATTTATTATTTTGCTCAGCCCTACAATATATGCAAAATGGTTTCTGAATGACTACATTAGTACCACTGCCAACAAGAAACCTCCAGGTTAATATTAAATATTAAACCTCTTTCAGTATTTTTTTGCTATAATTATTTTTATCCTTAGATTATATGTCACCACAGGTTTAAAATTAAAGTACTATGTTTGAAAGTTATAAGAATTAATTCCATTTTTTAAGGTGATTTTGTTACAGTTTAATACATAGGTTCACTTGCATATATTGGTTTCAATTTAGGAGTTTGCATTTTTTTTTCCTTTTAAATGTAAGGTTATTTAAAAAATGGGTAGCAGAGAATATTTTGAGAACAAAGAAATTCTAGGTGCTAAGAATACAATTGTGACCAAAACAGAAAAATCCCCTGCCTTCAGGCCTTCTAAAGGTGAAGACTGGTAAATAAAAAAATAAATACGGACTGTACAGTCAGTCAGGCAGTGATGAGTATCATGCCAAAGATAAAGCAGGGTAAGATGAGAGAATGATGAAGGTGCTATTTTGGATCAGATTGTTGGAGAAAGGCTCTCCAATGAGGAGACAATTGAGCAGAATCCTGAGTGATGTAAGAGGGTGATGGCTGCAGTATTTGAAGAAGAGATTTTCTGGAAGAAGGAACCACGAGAGCAAAGACTCATGAGCGGGGACGAGCTTGGTGCACTCACGGAGAAGCACAGAGCCACTGTGGAAGAAACCGAGATCGCCCAACGTGATAGAGTTTGGACTTCATTCCACATGCTAGGGAAAGCACTGGAGGGAGCCAGCTTCACCGAAAGAGTAATTAGACTCAAACTCAGTTCCATCCAGCAGACATATATTGAATGTGTACTATGTCTGGGGCATTGGACAACTATTAGAAGTTCAATCATGAATAAGACATTGACTCCATCCTACATTTGAAAGCTTAACAATTTAAGTACAATACAAAATGAGAAGCACAATTAGAGAAAGGGCTATAAAGACAAATAGCATGGGGGAGTGCGAATAGCTCTCTCTCAACATGGGACCCTCAGGAAAGGCCAAACAGAGGTGATAATTAAACCAGACTTTGAGGATGAATAGGAGTATATTAGTCAAAGCTCCTTTGCTTGCAAGCGACAGAAACCCTATTTAAAGTGGCTTAAGAGGACCAACTGGGTTGACAACAGGTTCGGGTGGATGTGGGTGCTCTCGCATTGTCATCAGGATTTCGTCTCTCTCTCGTTCTGTTCACCTGGCTTTGTACGTCACTGGTTTCATTCTCCGGCAGGTTCTTCTCACCTGCGCCCTTGCCCCTCCTCCCACTCCAGAGCTCTGGTGTAGACTCCCAGCTCAACTTCTCTTTCTCGATAATTCTACTTGTATTCCTGAATCTCATATGATCCATTTGGACTCCCATTCTAGAACTAATAACTGGGGAGAGGGGGACAGAATATACAATTCACCAGAATGGGACCTGAGGCCCACCCCTGTGCCCTGGGAGGAGAGGGATCACAGTGGAGCCCTCAACTCTGAGGGTGGGGTGTGACTGGTCTCCCCAGGAAGATCCAGGTGATGATACCAGGGGACCGGAAGGATGCTGGGCAAGTACAAGCCACGGATGTCCCCTCTAAGGAAGTCAAAGTGAAAAAACAGTCTCAGATTTTCCAAGGCTGTCCCGCCCGCGGGACCGGTTATTTGGTGGGAGAACCGAGGAGAACCCAACCTAAAGAAAAGAGGGGTAACACGGACGAGAGAAAAGAGTGGAGGCAAGACAGTATTCTGATCAAGCCTCAAATTTTATTTTTGGATAACAAACATATTTATACGGCAAGAACAAAGGGGGGCAGGCAAAGGGTACCTGTTGCAATATGATTGGTCTTCAGCTGGTGGTGTGAGGAGCGGTAAGGACAGGGGGAAGTACGAGGTGGGGGGGAGAGCAGGAGACTATCAGCACCTTTGGTGGTCAGCCAGCTTCTCGGAAAGGCTTGTTTATCATGGGTTTGGTTCTCACAGCCTGAGGGCTTGAGAAACCAAGGGCGCAGCTCCCAACATCTCCTCCCTTTCTATTTTAGAAAGGTGGGCCTTAACCGAGTGGGGGAACATTGACCTGGTTCCTCCCGTGGGCTATATACGCCCATCTATTGTTGGCTCTTGGTATCTTTTGGGGAGGAGAGGCAGAGCCGGTTTTAGATTGTGATTTGGATACCAACCTCTATGCAAACCAGGTATGTTCTCAGGGAAGGACAGAGGGGACCCTCTAGTGGGTCTTCCCTTGCAGTAGCTTTGCATCTGCACCCATCTCGATGCCCATACCTTCCCTTGGTCTATCAAAGGTGAAGGTAGACATTTCTCTGTCCCTTATGTCGTCCCCGTAGGGAGAGGGGGAGGTAAGTGTCTGGCAGTCCTCAACCTTGGGACGCCCCTGCAGCTAGGCGACAAAGGTCTGGGGTGAGTGAATTCCAAGGTGTGGTGGCCGCCAAAGAGGACGTAGAAAGGGCAACATCGCCCGCCTCGTTAATGATTTGCCATGTGTAATTAAATATTTGATGAGTATGGACGGAGGCAAAAAGTCCGTAAAGCAGGAGTAGGTACGTTATTATATGCAGGTGCAAAGAGTACACGCTCCTAAGAAGAAAAGTGTAAAGAACAGCAATCCTAATCTGTGGGTAAGGGGAATATTAGAGTCAGTGCAGAGGAGGACGAGAAACAGGAGGAAGAGCAAAATTCCCGTGAGGAGGAGAGGGGCTGGAGACTATCCTCTGCAATGCATCTCCGGAGGACGAGGCGATTATCTGTAAGAGAACAGAGGGGAAGCGAGGTCTCAGGGCTGTGGATCCCTGGACGGATTATAAAGTTTTAGTAGCCGGTCAGGTAACCACCGGGCGTTTTGAGCCTGATTATCATAGATGCAAGCGTGTCCCTTTCCCCAGATAAGGACAGGGTCAGGGCCCTGCCATTTATTCGTGAGGGGATCTTTCCAAAGTGCTTGTGTATAATCAGAAGCGGTGGCCGGGTGCCAGAGACGATCACCAGCTGTTTTGCCGCAGGCGTCTAAGGTTAGGAAGTTAAGGACAAATAGGGCATGATTTATTAGGGTTTTAGGGCTGGCTCTTGTGTTAGAAAGGGCAGTATTTCCGGACTGTATTTTAAAGAGCATATTTTTTAGCGTTTGATGAGCTCTCTCAACAATGCCCTGTCCTTGGGGGTTATAGGGAATACCCGTGATGTATTTTATTCCGAGCTGCGCGCAGAATTGTCGGAAGGAGGCGCTAGTGTAGCCTGGCCCATTATCAGTTTTAAAAACTTTTGGCTGGGGGATGACGGCCAAAAGAGCTATGACATGTTGAATAACATGTTTGGTGGCCTCCCCGGTTTGGGGGGTGGCATAAATGAACCCACTATAGGTGTCTATAGAGACATGGATATATTTAAGTTTTCCAAAGGGAGGGTGATGAGAAACATCCATTTGCCAGAGTTCTCCAGGAACTATCCCCCGGGGGTTTATTCCCAGGTGAGGTTCAGGTAAAAGTGTCAGACAACCCTTGCATTGACGGACAATCTGGCGGGCCTGTTCTCTGGTTATGGAAAATTTGAGGCGAAGGGTATGTGCGTTGAGGTGATGTAGAGCGTGAGCTCGTTGTGCGGCAACAAAGGGGGTGTCTTCCTGGGCGGCAGCAATCAATTGGGTGGCCTGGTCTACTATATTATTTCCCTCTGTGAGAGGCCCAGGTAAGCCTGAATGAGCGCGAATGTGTCCAATAAAAAACAGAGCATTGCGATTAATGATTAGTTTTTGTAATTTGGAAAACAAGGGGGAAGCATTTGTGGAGGGACGTATGTAGGGGACTGTTTCAAGTAGGGGTACAGAGACAGCTACATAGGCGCTGTCAGTATAAAGATTGAAAGGAACCTCGCTTAGGAGTTCAAAGACTGTAATTATAGCTGTTAGTTCAACAAGCTGTGCAGATTGAAAGGCTGTCTGTATACGGGTAACCTGTCCATTAATACTAAAGGCTGCTATGCCTGAAGAGGAGCCGTCAGAAAACACTAGCGTGGCTCCCGCAATGGGAGTGGCTTTGGTTCTCCGGGGAAAAACAATGGGGGTTTTCTGTAAGAACTGAATTAATCTGTCAGCAGGATAATGATTATCAATTGTTCCTTGGAAGGAAGTGCAACTAATCGCCCAGTCATCATCGTTTTGAATTAGCCATTGTACCTGAGCTGTATTATACGGGAGGGTTATAGTGTCAGGGTCCTTTCCAAAGAGTTTTAAGGCTGACTCCCGCCGCGAGATTAACAGCCTGAGATACCTTGGAGGCAAGGGGGTCTATGGCCAGCTGCATGGCTTGGGACATTTTAGAGGTGAAGGGATCAACGTCACGGCACATGCGCAACATTTCATCAAGGGTTTTATCTCGCGTCTTTCCGCGCAGCACCGCGCGGCAAGAGGCATTGGCATTTTCGTAGGCCAATTGTTTAACGAGCCTGTCATTAGAGGCTTCGCCCCCGAGGGTTCTTTCCGCCGCCTCTAGGAGCCTACTGACAAATTCGCTATAATCTTGTTGTGGTCCCTGAGTGATTTTTGTAAGAGGAGTAGTCGCAGCCCCTGAAATAGGGAGTGCCCTCCAGGCCCCAAGCGCAGCGCTAGTGGTCTGGGCGAGGAGTGCAGAAGGGAACCTTCTCTGTTTAGCCTCCGCGGAGGTGGCAGGGACCGCATCGGGCCCCTCCCTGTGGAGCTTATCGTTTAAGTCACGACCTACTTTCTGCCATTTTTTAGGGTGGATTTCAGGTCCATTAACAATGAACTAAGGGCAAACCTTGTCTATAAAAAGAAAAAACTTAATAAGATCCTTTTTCTTAACTCTAACTCCTCTTTCCCTAAGAGATTCTTTTAGGTCTCGAATAAAGACCGCTTCTTTAGAGAGCTTGGGGCCCATTTTTCAGGGCGGGGGCCATTTACTATGCACCAGGGACAGACTTCATCAATGAAGAGAAAAAATTTGACTAAATCCTTCTTTTTTACTCGGATTCCTCGCTCCTTGAATGAGCATTTTAAGTCTTTTATGAATTGCGCTTCTCTGGACAAGGTTTGTCCCATTTTTCTTTGTTTTATTTATCTAAAAAGAAAGAGGGATAGGAACTGAGGAAGTGAACATAGGTATCAAGGCAAAAAGGAGGAGAAGGGAACTTAACTTCTCTCCCGCGTGGGCAGCCGGTTAGTACAATCCGCTAACACGGACCCCCTGGGGTGCGTTGCCTACGGACGTCCCGCCGGCTGTGCCTTTGGGCATAGACAAGGCTCTTTTACAGAGGCGGCAGAGGAGGGATTATACCAGAGGTCTCGACGTGGGCAGTCGGTTGGTATAATCCGCCAACACGGCTCTCAAGAGGCGAATCGCAGACCTACCGCTCTCTCCAGGGCGGAGGGAGAGGTCTACGACCGGGATGCCCTCTGAGTGGACGACTTCTGCCTTAAAGTCGACTGACACACTGTATTTTCCCAACTCAGAAAAAGCAGCCTCTAACCTCGGGGGTGGACGGCTTGTGCCGAGAAGCGGGCTAGAGAGAAAAGTCCCAAATCCTTTGAAAAAAAAGGAAAAGACAAGAGGACCTAGAGAAGACAGAGGGAGTTATGCTCAACTCTTTTCCCCGTTTAAAATTTGTTACTTATGATCCTAGCAGTCCGTGCCGAAACTAAACTAAGGCGGATGAACACTCACCGAAGACGGCGATCTCCGGTGAGCCGAAGACGAGGACCTTCCATGAGCGGTGAAAGGCAGTCTTCCCTGAAAAACTTCTTCTCTGAAAAACTTCTCCTTAACGAGCTGCAGCCTCTGTTATTTCGTAGTCCGCCTGGGTAAGGGTTCTGCACTCGGGCCCCACGTTGGGCGCCACTTGTCCCGCCCGCGGGACCGGTTATTTGGTGGGAGAACCGAGGAGAACCCAACCTAAAGAAAAGAGGGGTAACACGGACGAGAGAAAAGAGTGGAGGCAAGACAGTGTTCTGATCAAGCCTCAAATTTTATTTTTGGATAACAAACATATTTATACGGCAAGAACAAAGGGGGGCAGGCAAAGGGTACCTGTTGCAATATGATTGGTCTTCAGCTGGTGGTGTGAGGAGCGGTAAGGACAGGGGGAAGTACGAGGTGGGGGGGAGAGCAGGAGACTATCAGCACCTTTGGTGGTCAGCCAGCTTCTCGGAAAGGCTTGTTTATCATGGGTTTGGTTCTCACAGCCTGAGGGCTTGAGAAACCAAGGGCGCAGCTCCCAACAAAGTGAAAAAACAGTCTCAGATTTTCCAAGGCAGTGGCACATTACTGGAATGATAAACTTCCTTCTCATGCCCACTTTCTTTTCTTTCTAAGCTGTTTGGAAGAGACTTCTGACTGCTTTTTTTTAAAAAAGCCAATTATCCAGTCAGGATTATTTAGGTTCTCTACCAGTAATTCCCTGAAATTCCTTGCCTTTTAACCCATTTCAGAAGCAGGCTGGGGAAAACAGCAGGAAGAGACACTTCTGTCATTTTTGGTAGCAACCTTGGAAGATGCCCATTCTCCACCTCCGACAGAACACTGATATGCTTAGTGTGTAATTCCTTGTCTTGCAAATAATGTGGTGATGTTGTTAACCACACAATGTCTAACTTTCAGCAAAGCTGCCAAATTCCAGATGAAAAATTTGTCTATTTCATGTCTGCCTGATTGCTTCACGCATGTAATTTCCGAATGTGTGTATGAAAGGACAATTTTCTTTTGACATTCTTTGCTGCCAGAACGAATACTTTAAAGGAAACCTTTGCCTTCTGGGTGATGAGGAAGATGTGAAGGAGGGCAGGCAGGGCCTGGGGTAGAGATGCTGATGCTAGGCAGCATCGTCTTCATAAGAACTACATGGGTCACGTTAAGTTTGGGGGTTCATCTCTTTCTAGAAGGAAGAACACTGAATAATGCCTTAATGGTTTATTGTCATTAGAATGCTATATTTCTACAGTCTAGTTTGTTCTTGTCTAAAGGCAGAATGGATAAGTGGAAGAAGGCGTTCGAGATAAATAATCAGGAGACCTGAGATTCATTGCTGCCTATCCTTTCTCTGGATGACTCCAGATGTGGTCTTCACCGTATCTGGGTCTCTGTTTTTCATCTTACCATCAGAGGGGTTGGTTTTAAAATTAGATCACTAATTTTTACTAGATATTCAACTGTAGTTACCTAGATGCACTATTAAAGCATCTGTGTATAATTGTAGTTTTAACATAGTACAAACCCATCCCCCACTCACTATCACCAAAAAACAAAATGTTGTTATAGAGTTTTCAAGATGGGGAAATCCTTTCTCTTGTGAACTCTTAATTTCCTCGCACTCTTAGGGAGATTGAACCAATAATGCCACTCGATTTGTAGAAACATCCTTGAAAACTAAATACATAAACTAAGAAATGGTTTTCTGCTTTTCAGTGCAAGTGTTTTGGACCTAAATAAATATCCTCGACATTTGTGTGCTGTGAATGAGGGTAACCTGATGCTCAAGGGGTCTGGAGCAGCTGTTTGGCTTTCTGCGTTGGTATAAGCGAGTCTGGAAGTAATAACAGTACCTACTGCACAGGGTTGTTTTGAGCGTTTAATTAGATAATCCTCCTCAGATATTTAGCAGGGTGCCTGGCTGTGGAGAGTCCCCAACACATGATGACTATTCTTACCATTCATGTTGAAAAGCAGCATTAATATATTACGGCTCCAAAGCATATGGCCCGATGCCTGTGGACAGGGGCCGGGTGGTTTAGAAAGCTCTGCTCACCTGTTTTGGGATGTGGCGTTGTCTCCCTTGTTATTTTGAAATCATTTTTTGAAAGGAATAGTTCCTTTCATCCAAGAGATGACAACGGAGCTCGGAAGGTGATGCTAGAAGTTTCAGATAGCAGCAAGTTGTGTCAGAACCAACCCCAGGCTCCTGGCCACTGTGACGCGGACCGCGGCGAGGACGCCGCCAGAGGCGTAGTGCCCCGCTGCAGCCGAGAAGGAACTGCTTCTCCCCGTTTCTGCCCAGAACACCAACTGGAATTAATTTTCTCTAAAGAGAGACAAATGTGTCTGTAAATCACCCTCCTCCGGGCATGCAAAAAAAAAAAAAAAAATGCACTTCAAAAAGAGAAACAAGCTGCGTTTAATCCACATAATTAACTTTCTTTCTAAGTGTTATCCTTTCTGAGCCAGTAACTATTAGAGAGATTGCCCTTGTTCTTGACATATATAGACACACTTTAGAATCTTCTCGAGTGCACATGGCCCAGCTAGAAGTTAAAGCAAAACAGCCTTCCGTGGAAGGCAGGGTGGTGGCGTGAGGAAGGGGGACTGCCCATTGCCCTCTGAGCATGCGCCCTGATGTGCAGTCCCGTGAAAGACTCGGGACTTAGGGTGGTTGTGGCAATGAGTGGGAGCCCTTCCAAAATGGCAGGGTGTGTTGTCAAAACTGGGCATCTCTTCCTCAGCCACAGGGAAGGGCCTATGCCCTCTTGGAAGAAGTTTTGCAACCATGGTTAATTTGAGGGCCCAGTAAAGGCAAAACTTTGAAGCTATTTAAAAATTAGTGAGCTTAATAGGATACTTTATCTTTGTCTGCATGAGAGGAGTCCTGCTGGGGTCACGTGGTCTGACGGCCTTTTTTGAAATCCGCACGGCTCACTGGGTTCTGATGGCAGGTTCCCAGTAGGTGAGAGCCTCGTTTGTTTAATTTGTTTCATACAATACCAAGCACAGTGTTTAATGAATGCTATAGAGTGGCTTCATGCAAGGCAGCTGCTAGATAAAATTAAAATATCAATGATATTTCTTTCCAGCTTCCTTTCATCTCCCTTCCACGGCCCTTCCCTGCTTTCCAGGCCTTGGGGATGCTCCTTTCTACCTCTTTCTTATCAGGGTCGTCCAGTGCCCTACCGCCTACCTCTAGCCTTCCTTTTTCCTTAGCTATATATTCCGCTCAGGTCCTATTTCTGGACACTTTCTTCAATCCCCATCATGATTGTTCTGTTTCTCTCCCCTGTTCTGACTTGCCATCAGCTCACTGTCCATTAGAAGGGATTTGATACATTAAACTTACTCCCAACATACTTATACTTGAATAGAAGACAGAGCCTAAGCCATAAAAAGATACTTGTAGTTGGGAATTTTAAGCACTGACATACTAGTGGAGGCATGGCATCTATTGTGGGATGGGAGAGATATTCTAATGTGGGATGGGAGAGATATTCTAGCAGTAGGCCTATACTCACTTTATGTGGGCCTACGCCGTTATTCTATTAGCCCAGGCTTGTGATCATTGAACGTGGTATCCTAGAAGGGGGCCTTCAAGAGTATCTAGTTCATGTGTTTGGTTTGTAGATCTTATTATTTGAGAATATTTATTGAGTGGATCGTACTACAGGCATGATGCTAAGCACCGTTTTATGCCTTGCCTTGTTTAATCCTCACAGCTGCTACCCTATGAAGCTGAGACTATTGTTATCATCTCCATTTTGCAGATGAGATGGCCAAGGCTTAGAGAGGTTAGTTAGGCCTTCAGCTAAGGTCTCCCGGCTAGGATTTGAACCTATGCTTAGCTGGACTCCAGAGCCCAAATACTGCAGTGAAGGGACCGGCTACGGATTGTAACCCCACTTATGGAGATGCTGTCTGGAGGCTGCGTGCTCCCTCCTCGAAACTGCACTGTCTCCAAGACCTGCCTCTTCCCACGGAATAGACCCACTTTCAGGAGAAGGGAATTAAACATCCCTTCCATATTTTGTGCAGAATCTCTAAGGGTTATCAGCCTTATACAAACAGAAAAGAAGTTCTCTAACTTCTTGGATGTTTCTGTCTTTCTGGCCAAGACTTAGTTTTAATCATAAAGACTTGGCTTTAATCGTAAAGTTTTATGGAATAAATGGAAGTTTCAAGTGATGTAAAAGCTTGAAGTCCTTGGAATGCAATTATTTCCAAAAGCTTGGAACTTGCTGAATTTTATTAGATAACATTCAAGCTGCTTTAAGTCTTGAGCTCATGACAAATGTCTATTTTCAGTTATGTTCATCTGACTTGCCAATATTTTCTTTTAGAATTGAAAACGGATTTGTGACTGTTTAATGAGTTTAGTATCAGAAGAGTTAAGGTTTAAGCTTCAACCTGAAAACTTGAACGGAGCATATGGAAATGTTTGCAAATTGGGCTTTTGGATAGCATATCTAAGTCAAATCAACACATATTTACTGATCCTTTAGTTGCATGGAAAAGAATATGAGTAAATCAGAAGTCATTAGAAGCTTTTTTTGGTGACTTACCATGCTGGATCAAGTGGCATGGTGACAGAAATAGTGCCTGATTAGGTGAGATGTCTAGGTTGGGGACAGGAAATGCTAAGTTAACTTTATTATGCAGCTTCAACCTTCGGAATTCTATCCACAGTGAGCAAACAAAGGACTCAATTTGTTGACCGTGGCTCAGTATGTTCATAGTCTTTATTTAAAAGTCAAATTAACTATGGTCTTTAAACAAAAGGGATTTATTCATGTGGTTGAATCACCTGGCTTCAAGCTGGGTTTCTCCAAAATTAACACCAGGTCAGTTGCAGAGGAAGGAGGGGACATATTTTTTTCATCTACTCTTGTCATTGATAGATTTTTTTTTTAAAGATGCATCCTCTCAATATGAAATAAGAATATATCAATTGGAAGGCAGCACATACCTTTGCATAAATTTATGTGACCAAAAGTTGGATACAGATCAAACAATTTTTCTTATATATTTATTCCTATAGATTCTGCATTTCTTTCTAAGCTCATATTCAAGAGAAATGGATGTTTAGATAAAGTCATATTCTTGTTAGAAGCCATATTTTTTTCTTTTAATTGTAGCAGTGTGGTCTTGAAATTAGATGACGCACAGTCTAGAAATGTCTAGGAAATTGTAGCGGTTACCACAGTACTGAAGTGCTTTCCCCATTCATTAATTTTCTGAAATGACCATTTTCAGACCACACCTTCTTTCTCCTCAGAGAAAATAATGGTGCAAGTGAAGTAAGATTCTACCCGGAGGCTAGATGAAGTCAAGGTCATCCCAGTTTAATCCTGTCCTCTTAGCTGCCGCTTCTTGTGTTACTCCATTAAACAGGGTTTTCAACAGTATTTTTGTGGTTTTCAAAATTCTCTTCAAGGCATATTTCCTATCCCCTCTGATCGCCCCCATAAATGGGGGTGGCGCCATCATCATCTGTGACTCAGGATAGCGTGAGAACACCATGCTGGCATGACTCTCTCTGGAAGGATGGCACACCTCGGCTCCTTCTGGGCACGTGAAGGAGTTGTCATCAGCCCCAAAGTGAATTCTTCGGAGAGATATTCGTTCCCGTCGGAGTGGCTGGGGGAGCGGGGGCGGAGTGGCAAATGGGTACAGAATGCCCCTGACCACAGACAGTCTCAACATACCGTGGCTGAGCTTGACAGCTCGCCCTTTCCACTTGCTAGGCAGAGGTTAGGAATCGGGGCCTGTGGATAGTGACATTTTGTTACCGGGTTTAGGTGTGTCTCATTGCAAAGGCCATTGCTCATTGTCACCCATAAAGTTTCTCCATGTTTTACCATATAATGTATACTTAGAAGCATGACAGAGAATGAATAGAACTGCTTTTTTTTTTTTTTTTTTAACAAACGTTAGTAAGAAATGTAGACCACTGAGAGAAACTTAAACAATAGTAACTGCTAACATATGTGAAATTTCTGTAAGAGGACATTGTTTCTATTATAGTATTATTCTCTGACATGATCTTTTTTTTTTTTTTCTGGGGAAGGAGCTGATTGAAGTTTGATTTTAGATATGGAATCCTGTTTCCTCCCTTTAAAGTCACCGGGTGGCGGGGGTACAATGTTTGCTATGAATATTGTTGAAACATATAAGGCAGAGATTCAGACAGAATACATAATTACAAGTTTCTTTAAGTCCAATTCCATTGTGCTTTTACACATCTGGATAATTAACCAAGCATTACATTTTCTCTAGACTATTTTTACAAGTACAATATGCTCTTAATGTGATTTCCATTAGGCTGCTCCAAACATCATTTAGGAGCTCAGAAAGATTGCAGACCAAGATTCAAAACCACTATTCGACTGTGATATTGAGACTTTTTTCCCTCATGGGGGAAATAAAAGATTGAGAGCTGAATTCTGAGATCTTTCTGATATAAGAAGGAGGACTAGAGGTTTATTGCTTCTTTAAGCTCCAGCAAATATAAGCAGATGCAAACACACCTCATCTCTGGTCCTTTTTGTCAGAGGTGAGCTCAAAATTTGATCACCATGGAAAAATGAACCATACCAGAATTGTGCTGGAAATTGCAGCTTGAAGCTTCTTTAAATACTAAAATGGAATTATAAGGGCAGACTGAGAAGCTGATGTGTTGATGCTAACCTAGTCTGAATTGTTGTGTTAGATAAATACATGTATATGGCCAAGTTCCTCATTTCCAGGTCACCACTGAATTCTAAAATAATATGTGTCCAGATAGTTCCTGGCCATGCTCGTCTTCTTTCCTTTTATAATCGCTTTGATGCCGTTCTGAGCTTTTATGAGGCTAGGGTCCGATCCGACGGTAGAAGGTTAGTGTTAACGCACAGGCTTCAGGAGCCTCATTGGCCAGCTGCTGCCCACATTGGCGAACACCAGTGAGAGAGATCAGAGAAACCGCAGGGCTAATAGTTGTGGTGGTGGTGGTGGCGTTTGTCCTTGTTACAGGCAGAATTCAGAACAAAAGAAGCACAAGCTTATAAAATTACGGGATCAGAATTACAAGGCCTAAGGGGCCATTTCTGATTCATCAGACAGCCACACCTAAATTCTCCCCCCCCCCCCCGACATAAAGGATTCTATTCTATTTAAAACATATCTAGCAAAGCAGAAACTGGGTAAAATAAAACATGCTTGATTTATTGTCTGGTTGTCTTTGAATGTGCTTTTGGTGGTCAGAGACTCGTTAAATTGAGAAATAAATGATTGAGGGAGAATAAACCAGTCTAGCCTTGCAAAAAAAAAAAAAAATGAAGAAAAAATATGTGTCAACAAAGAGAGCGAACATAATTGAAATTTCACTATAACGGTTCAGTGTCTGTTTTCCGTAAAGTAATCCTGTACTTGTCTACTGTGTGACAGTCTGAGTCAGTCAACCAATGGAATGATTAGTGAAAACGGCAGTGAAGGATTTGTCATGCTGGCAAAGGCAAAGAAGTGTGTGATCGTCATTAGGAAGCAAAAAGTGAGATAAACGTCCTCGTCGTGAGGTTAGCAAATGTGGACCAACCATTGAGGGATCTGTTTTGGATATTGTTATGGAATTACCCTTCTTACTGTCTTGTTTTCCATGAATGGTCAGCCTAGCAAGTGTGTAGTGGATGAACCCAATGTCAGACTCCAGCCTGGGGGACCAGAAACCCATTGTCTATTCCAGGACTATTGAATGAACTATGATTTGATGTAAGAAATGGGAGGCAGCCAAGCCTACATCGAATTACAGCTAGAGTTTTGACTAAAATTTTACAGAAAGACCCTTGTTTTCATCCTTTTAAAATATAGGAAGATGATGTTAACCTTAAATCGGCTCAAATTAAAGTAGGTATAATAGCCTGGTTCATAGTGGATGCTCAGAAATTGAGTGGGTGTTTCTTCTTCATTTCCTGCCTAGATATATCCCAGATACACATGATGGTCACAAGGGGGGAGGTGTCATAAAAATGTAACTGTTTTGGCCTAAGTTTGTCACCACTACCTATAAAGCAACTTAAAGTATATACATTTCTATCTCATAAAGAGATGAGAGAAGTGTTCTATTGCCAGGTTTTATAATAGAACAGCTGGAGCGATGTTATCTCTAGAAGATATACTTTTTAGCATTTGTACTAATATCCAATTGAGAAAAAATGTTTAGAAGTAGTGTCAGATAAGTCGTTCATGTATCTAATATGTGTTTATGTACCCACTATGTACTGGGCAATGTATACGTAATAATCCATGAGGTCGTAAACTTTGCTTTATCGCATTTGAGTCAGGTTTTCCATAATGTATTTTCAAAAGAAATTGTGAACTTTACAAGTTTTGTGCTTTATTCATTTTTGTGTCTTCCGAAGTATTTGGTATAATGCCTTTGAGAAAAAATGTGCCCAATAAACCATCACCGAATGAAGATTGTGTAATACATCTTTACCAATGAAATGATTACTCAAGGAAATTTGCTTTTTTGGGGTCATCTTATAGAACTTTTACTTGATAAGTGTTCACTTATTGTGCCTAATGAGAGAATTGATAGCACAGTTATACAAAACCAAATTTCAGACACGTAAACACGTCTTTACAGAATCACAAGGCAGCTAAAATGTGTTCATGCATATGAATGGATAAATTGCTTTGATTCAGTACTTCGCCTAAATAATTATTATTGCACAAAGAAGCTGCATCAGTGAGGAGATTTTGTGTGAATTGTGTAAATTACATTTTGTTACCATAACTTGGAAGGAGTTTGGATTTTGGAGTAGGTCAGGCCAAGTTTAATTCTGGCTCTGCAACTTAACCTCTCTGAGCCCCAGGGTCTTCACAGTGAAAAGAGAATGATGCTATCTCCAGCGTATGATTACGGTATGGAATAAATGAGTGCTCTTGGGAGTTCCCAGGCTTTGAACTACAAACCCGTGGAGAGCCTTGGAAGTATTGCTAAGGGTCTGCAGATTCAGATGTACCTATATGATGCCTCTAGGCTACTTTGAACGTATATGCATTGCTGTTTTTCAAATGCGTGCAGGTTATTTCAAGATTCATTCATTCAACAACTGTTTATTGTGCAGTAACAAATAAACAGCATCAGGCACAGAGGATACACTAATAAATACACTAATAAATAAAACAGATGAATATCCCTATGTTCGTGGATATTCTATTCTAGCCCTGATGGGGGAATAATAATTCAAGATAAGTAAGTAAAAATTTGTTGGGAGTGATAAGGATTCAGATGGAAAGGAGAGAAGGGGAATAGAAAATGTCACCAAAAAAAAAAAAAAAAGAGAGAGATTGAAAATTTTAGATAGGGTGGCCAGGACGGCATCCCTCAGAAGGCTTCACTTAGGGAAGTGAGGGGGGTCTGGGGGAGAGCGTTCCAGGTGAGGTGGAAAGGACAGTGTGGGTCGCAGGTATGACTCTGCTGAGAGGAACTGGAGAGGATTGAGCAAGAGGGGAGTAGGGGACGGTGTTAGTGAAGTGACCAGGTCATCTCTGCTCTTTGGTCTCAGGAAAAGCACTTTGCTTTTTTTACTCTAAGGGAGCTGGGATGTCACTAGAGGGTTTGACAGAGGAGTTGCACAATCTGATTTATGTTTTAACAGACCTCTGTCTTGAAAAATAGACTGGAGGAGGATAAGGATGAAAGTAGGGGGCAGTTAGGAGGCTCCTGTAATAATCCAGGTGAGAGATGGTTGTACTTGGAGCAAGCTGATGAAGTGGAGGTGTGAGAAGACCCTGGATTCTGGGCATACTTGATAGAATAGGTAGCGTTGACAAGATTCGCTGATGGACTTTTGTAGGGTATGAGAGAGATCAAGGACATCGAGATTTTTGGTCTAAGCAGTTAGAAGAACAGAGTTAACGTGAATCAAAAGGAAGGCCGTAAGGAGGGCTTGGGAATTGGAGCTTTATTTTAAACATAATGAAGTTTAATATTAAACATCCAAGTGGAGATGTTGATAAAGCAACTTCTTAATGGAAAAAATACAAAATATTGTACAATATGCTGAACTAATAGTAGCTTTTCCAGCATATTTAAAAGCAGCATTTTTATTATGTTTGTGTTCACAAAATCTTTTGAAACTGAAAAAAAAAAAAAAAAGCTTGTGCTGGAAAAGGTTGGAAACAGGTAAGTTCAAGTGACAATCTTAATGGCTAATAAATATTTTCCTTTTCTTTCTCCTTTAATACATGCTGATTTCAAAATTTGCATCATTATACAGATTTTGAAATCTTAATTTTTGGCCTCACGATCTTTGTTTTTTAATAAAGGTTTTCATGGAATTCTCTGGTAAGAAAAGCCCTTTAGGTGGCGTAATCGTGTTCACTGGTCCATTTTCATTATTATTATTATTATTATTATTATTATTATTATTATTTTGGAAGGAAATGAAAATGTTCACTTATTACACGATGACGTGTTGTATTTTGTGTGCCTAACCCGCATCCTGCATGTCACTCGGCGCTATCTGGGATGACAGAAGGAGTGGAAGCTCTTTGCTATTGCGGGATTTACAGTGCGAGGTTCAGAAATACGTGGTTTGTGTCATGGGGGGGGGGGGTGCCGCCGTTCGAGTGCTATTTGCATTAGCTTAAGCACAGAATTTTACCGACATGTATTCGTGAAGGTTCATTTTAACGTCTACCCTTCTCAGTCTTACGGAGGGAAGTACGTGCCCGCCGTTGCACACTGTATCCACAAGCTCAACCCCCTGATGACCGAGAAGATCAACCTGAAGGGAATTGCTATTGGAGATGCGTATTCTGATCCCGAATCGGTGGGTGTCCCCTTGTCCTTTCTATTTTGTTTCTTAAGGAGAATAAATCCCCCTTAATCAGATGGAGGCTCCTCTTACCTTAGAGAGCTAACCTGATAGACGGAAATACGGTCGCCCAGTTGCCTCTGATATTGTCAATCGTCTAATCTTTACCAAATGTTTTGAGGTGTCAACTTACTATGTCAGCCTAGATTGATTGTGAGTACAAGTGTAGGAGTGTGTGTGTGTGTGTGTCCTTGTGTTTTGCGTACGTGTGTGTTGGATGTGTATTGTGTGGTGTGTGTTGTCTGTGTGTGTTTTGGGTACATGTGTGTGTTTGTGCGTTATGTATCTATTGTGTGTGTGTGTGTGTGTATGGTTTGCGCAGCATGTGTGCAGTATGTGGCCTGTGGTGTGTGTTGTTTTCTTTTGTTTGTATGAACACATCATTGTGTTTGTATTGTGTTTTGTGGTACGTGGTGTGTTCGAGGGTCATAGGGGTGTGTGTGTGTGTGTGTGTTTAATGCTCTTTTTTGACTAATTCCAGCACGAAACTGACAAATTACAAAGGGTTATTTCACCTAGCACATGGGCTTCCCTAACTTCTCTCTTTCTCACTCTGCGGTGTTTGCATTATGTCTCTTTTCTCTTCAGATCATAACGGGCTATGCGGAATTCCTATACCAAATTGGCTTGTTGGATGAGAGGCAGAAAAAGTACTTCCAGAAGCACTGCGATGAGTGTGTGAAATACATCAAGGAGAAGAAGTGGTTTGCAGCCTTTGAAGTGAGTCCTGGGGCCTGCACCGCCCGGAGCAATGAGAACCAGCTGAGGAGGGTCCTACAAGCACGTGGTGCGGGCTTTTGTTGTCATGAGGGCCAGTAAATCTGTTTTGCCGTCCCAGGTCAGGGGGCAAGATGAGTGGGCTCCTAATGAAGGAAAGAACGGTCTGGGTTTCTTTGAATTTGCTTTGGCCGTATTGTAAATCTGAGATCACCTCGGGGTGTTTATCTAACTGGGTCTTTCATTAACTGTTTGATTTCTTTAAATGCTGCATAGGCCCTAAAGGCACACCCTATCGTGAGGAAATCAGAAAAAAAGGGCAGCCTGGAAAGTGGATGCATATGCTTCAAAATGCGTTCTAAACCCTTCCAAAAGACAGTATCCACACACAGGGGTTTGGCTGGGGAAATGACCACAGCGTGTAACAAATGTCTTTGTTCCTGTGTGTCAGGAACAAAGATTATAAAGCGTAGTAATTTGAAACTTTTACAAATGGCTATTGGTCTTTGTAAATATTGTGACATGGCTCCCCTAAAATTGAAATTGAGAATCGAGTAATATGGCCATATTTTTCACCCTCTTTTTGTTATTTAAAATGTAAGACTATGTTAAATATTAGATATAGGAGGTAGGGTTTTGCTTGTGTCTGTTTGTTTGCCAATGCAGACAAAGATCTTGTTTAAACAATCTTCTTTAGGGTTAATTTTGACCTTTATCATAAGGCCATCAGGTTAGAAACATGCATAAATGAGGCATAGATTGAATTTTAAGGGCTTTAGTCTTTTTGTTATTGGAAGCACATCTTGTAATAGTTGATCTAACAGCGTTATTTTTTCTTAAGACTGAGGCCCGATATTAAGTCTTCTAGGTCAGCTGGTTCAGATCAAAACAGGAGACAAACTTAAGAAGAAGGGGGATAAAATCATTCTCGCTCCATCTTACAAGTGGGCGTCAGGGCCCTACCTGAACCCCCCATGGCCGTGACTGTCCACGCTGTGAATTCTGCTAGCAGACAGCTGTGCCACTGGATTGAGCTCAGGAAGTCCTGAGCCATCTGCAGGATGCCGGCAATCTCCCCTTTGTCTCTGTCAGGACACCTGCTGTGACTGCAGAGCACAGATTCAGAATTTCTTGTGCAATTGTAAACGCAAAGGAAGAGAGATCTTATCGGGGGCATGTAGGATCATTTTTCAACTTGCAATGATGGTATTTTTGAAACTGGTTTTAGGCTATCTGTTGTGGTAGGCAGGCAGGGTAAAAGGACTTAAACCTTTAGAATGTAGAATTCATATCAAATTTGGCATTGCATAAGACCAGTCTGCAACTGAGACATTTGATATGTTTGTGAAGAAGCACACAGGGAATAAGCAATGTCAAGAGCAAGTGTGTTTGATAGGCCCCCAAGGGATAAAGAAAGCAGGAAGATGTCTGCGGTAAGTGATGTAGTAGCTATAGGATTTAGTGGCACCGTTGAAAAGGTGAGGTATTTTGTGTATTCAGAGATAATGAGAAGATGGCCCGTGAGGTTAAATAGGGTCTCTCCCAGACCAGATACATCAGAAAACAAGCAAAGAAAAAAAAAACACCAAAAAACCTTTAAGGCATGCAATGTCTCTCTGCCTTTGAGCCCAATATCTTGAGTGATGAATTAAAACATAAAGATCTTTGCTTTTTCAAAGGAAATAGAGTAAACGATACTTTAGAAAGTCAGCAAGTAGCAGTCAAATGTGTTTTAACATCTGCAACAGAAGTTGCCAAGGAATCCTGAAACCCAAGAGAAAACCAATATCGACATCTCAAGCCTCAGTAATGAAGCCTGTTTGGTGCTCTGATCCTGTAAAATGCTTTAGTTGGTCAAAGAGCAGTAACTCAGAGCTGGAGGGAACTTCAGAGACCTCCTTTCCCTCCTGACACACGCGCACACACCCCCATTTCCCTGATGGAGACTGAGGCGCGGAGGGGCGCAGTCAGTTGCCATAAGCCTTGTAACAGATTGTGGCAGGCCTACGGCTAGAATTGCTCCCACCATTCCCCTCCCCCAGTGTTTCTCCTGCGGTAATTTTCAGCCATTCTCTAACACTCCTGGTACATCTTGGAGAGTCTACAGAGATGCACGGTGGCCGAGCTCTGATACTGGCCTGTCTCCCTTAGCACGATGATATTCTGGATTGCAGAGTTGTCTTTGTGACAGACGTTTTGACCAGAGACTGGATTTCGCAGGTCCTGACCACCCACCTTATTCGTCTGACAGCAAATGATTTTTGACGGTTTCTGAAATCCAGCCCATTCTTGAATTCATGTTCCTGCTGGTGTTGAGGATAACTTCTAAAGATTCATTTCAACAATATGTCATGCGTTCAGGACCACGGCTCATCTCCGTGCCCCCTCTGGGAGGACAAATTTAAAAAAAAAGACACCTCCTCTGGGCCGACATAGCCCAGTGGGTTCAGGGTTTGGCGAGCAGATACCACCGTTGCGTGAGGATAAAAGGTGGTCATTTCTCCAAATGCCACCCCAAGCCGGGGCACCCAGCTTGGCAGCAGAAGCCCTCGGCCAGCGGCCCCGGGGCAGTGCAGTGTGTGCAGACAGACGTGGCCCTGAGCGGTCGCATTGCTAACACGTATGGGCCCCCCCCCCACGCCACACTCTCCATAGTGATGACCCCTTTAATACTTGGGCCTAACCCCGTGGCCATGGTAACTTCAGTAAACTAAGTTGCTTCACGTTTGAAAAATAGTGAAATTTTATATTAAACCCAAAAGCACGGCCAGCGAGAACCGAAGACCAGGAGGTGCTGCCGTGTGGCTGTCGGGGTGCTGCTGTGCGTGGCGTGAGCATGCCGCCCGGGCAGTCGCGACCTGAGTTCGACTCTCACCGCTGACATTATCTCTCTCTTTTTTTTTTTATGTTTGCATGTGTATTGTTTTGATATTTTTAAAATTCCATTTACTTATTTATCGTTTACTTTCTTATGGCAACATGGGTTAACGAAATCCAGTCAGTTTCAGGTGCACGCCTCTGACATTATAAGCGAGGCGCCCTTGGCACATGTCTTAATCTCTGTGTGCCTCAGTATTCTCACCT
Organism: Rousettus aegyptiacus; assembly: GCF_014176215.1. Taxonomy (NCBI): domain Eukaryota; kingdom Metazoa; phylum Chordata; class Mammalia; order Chiroptera; family Pteropodidae; genus Rousettus; species Rousettus aegyptiacus. The sequence goes on along the minus strand of NW_023416288.1, from coordinate 36,597,747 downwards.
GCAAAATCAAGGTACTAGTATCCTACCTCCTAGGAACTTTAAATGTATACTTGGTCGATGTTTCGAAACGTGCTGCGTTCATTTCCTAAGATCCTTCCCCTAGAGGCCGTTACGAGTCCGCGTCATCCCCCGAAGCCCCAGCGTTCTGTCTGCTTCGACTTTGTCCTTCATCTCCTCGCTCCGCCTGGTGCTTTCCCTGCGGTCCTCCCAAGTGGGGGCTGTTTCCTCTCTCAGTGACTTGGCATCACTTGGCTCACAGATGGGTTGGTGTCCTCCTCGCTCCTCCTCGCTCCTCCTCGCGCCTCCTCGCGCCTCCAGATCGTGTTCCCTCCCTCCTAAAAAAAACACTGAGCTTTGAATTTCATGCCCTCACATGACCCCCGCCACCCCCAACTTCTTCCTGTAGTTATCTGCCGGCCCCTGGCTTACTCCTTCTCATTCTCTGAATATATATATATATTTTTTAGCTCCTGCCTCACCATCCCTCTCTGTGGCATTAGTTTGTCGTCATTTCCGGTAATTGCAGTATCCACATTGATGAGCCTTTAAATACTTGGCCCCTCGGTTCCTTAATTATCTCTTTTTCGGTGATCTTGTTCTCCTCTCTACCTTGTTCTCCTCTGTACCATTACAAATATATATATATTTTCGACGTCCACAATCACTCCGCGACCTCAGATCCAAACATCTTCCTCCAGCTGCCACCTCCCGTCCTCCCTCTTCTCACTTCTGTGAATACACCAACTCCAGGGACAGTCCTGCAGCCTCGTTGTCTTTCGGTCCCTTGATCCTACGACTTCTTCGTGACCCCTACCCCCCTCAAGTCTTAGTTTCTCTGATGACCCTATTTAAACCCAAAGTCAGGCATTCTGTGCATCTCTAGCCTGTGCCCCTTGCGCGCTGCCTTCAACTCCTTTGGCCAAAGCACAGTCCTGGCCGAATGCACCTCTCTGCCAGTCCGCGCCCGTAACCGAGTGTGACAGGAGGAAAGCGCACGGCCAAGTGACTGCTCTTGCCCTTAGCCGATGTCTGGCTTTTTAGTTAGACTCCCAAAGACAACTTCCCCCAGCTCCAGGCACTGGCACGTTTGTCCATAGCCTTCATCCCGACGTTCCTCAGGCTATGGCTGAGCAGTCAATAACCCACATGATAGCAGCCTGCCCCGCAAGGCTCACTCCCCACGGTCAGGGGTTTGGGGCTTGCTGTTTCCTCTGCCTGGAATGTTCTTTCCATGAATGTCTTCATGGCTCCCTTCCTCCATTCCAGGAGGTTTTGACCCAAGTGCCGCCTTCTAAGCGAGACCTCTGTTTCTTCCTCTCTGTCGCGTCCAGCAGACTCACGCACGTACACGTGCCCACATGCAACCACGACACTCCCTTCGTATTTCACCTGGTGATGCTTGTTTTCTCGCCCCCCTCTAGAATATAAGCCCCACGAGGGGGGGCTTTGGGTTTGCCTTGTTCACGCTATGTCCCCAGTGCCCAGGACAGGGTCTAGCATAGAGTAAATGTGAATGAATGGTCGGTGAATGACACCATGCAAGAGTAAAAAAGTTATTGAATAAATGCGGTGACGAAGCCTGTGCATTTCTACCCATCTTGACGTTTTCCTTCTTTCTTTCTCCCCTCTCTCCCGACCTAGGTGATGGATAAACTAATGGATGGCGACTTAACGAATGACCTTTCTTACTTCCAGAATGTTACAGGATGTTCTAATTACTATAACATTTTACAGTGCACGGTAATGACATTTTAAAAACCACGATAGTGTTTCTTAAAAGTTTTGGCAAAACTAGACTTCCTCCTGTTTGGGAAACATAGCTGACTTTATACTAGACAAATAGACCCAAACTGGATTTTATTATTTGGTCTACTAATCTATTGGAGTTCCCCCCTCCCCCCATCAATGTTGTATACATTAAAATCTGCACATTGAGAATGTGTGATATTACAGATAAAATAATCTCTGATTAACACAATCTCCCCCCTCTCCCCCCACCTCACCACCAAAAAAAAAGAGCTTCTTATGCAGAAGTTCTTTTGTGAAGGATAGAGGCCAGGATTGCAGTTCTGGGCATCAGGCCGCAGAGTTTCAAGCCTGTAGTGAGTTTCTTGAAAATGCCCACATTATTTGTTCTGTACTTAAGACAACTTGGATAATCAAAGCTGCCAAAGCCTTTGTGAAATATTTGCTTTGTCTTGCTTTTAACTTAAGATGTTTCGTGCATTTAGTATGGGCCTCACTTCGAGCCCTCAGAATATTTCTCAAAGTATTCAAGTAGCTTCTTTCATAAAAGTAGGCCAAAGTTGATGTATTTTATGCAGAATTAATCAAATAAGACAGAGTGAGCCAAAGGGAGTATTTGGATAATAAACTTTTTGCATAGTGTTTATGAAAATGCATTCTGTTTATAAAATTGCCTTATTTATGAACTATTTTGTAAATAAACTATAAAGCTAATTCCAGTGGAATTTGCTGGCCTTGTGGTTTTGGACTTAGATTTTTACCAAGAGAAAGACATATGATATCAACAGAGAAACAAAATTTCTGACTAGATTTCTTTCAAAGTAATATATTCGCAGTTAGCAAAAATTGTTGATGATGCACAAAATTTTCGATCTCAAACTCCAACAGCTTTTTATCCTTTTATAACTTATAGTCCAGTGAATATTACAGACTTTTATGCATTACTTTTTTTTTTTAACAAGGCTCAAGAATAACTTTTCTTGACTTAAAGTATCATCTTTATCTTACAGTTCATATGTTCCTTCTTAAATCATGTCCAGCTGATTATTTTGCGTGTGTGGTTTTAATAAACAGGACGTGGAGAAGCAGCCCTTAGCTTGTACCCACCATGCCATCGCCCTGGCCTCTTGTGGTCATTTGAGCTTCTTCCCATAGATCTTTCAACAAAGAGTAAATTGATTTTGATATCTCAGCTCTTCTGTTTCCCCTATCTTTGCCTCCAGTGAGGGTTATTAATTGGAGTCACAGATTGCAAAGGAGTAGTTTCCTAAAAGGAAAATCCAGCATTTGCAGATTGGGCGTTGTGTCTGAGAGTATCGGATAGTCCCCATTTGTTGTGCGTAAAATTTAAATGACCGCAAAACCCCCAAGTTACATTTTTCTGGGCGGAAACAGAATAGTCAGATCACATCTCGTTCATTTGAGCTGTCTGTTATGAGAAATTTGAAGCTTTGCCCAGATTTTAGCTGTTCTGCCTCCCAGTCGTATCCCTAATATCTTTCTGATGCCCCCTTTTGCCAGGAACCTAAGGACCAAAGTTACTATGGGGAATTTTTGTCCCTCTCAGAAGTGAGACAAGCCATCCATGTGGGAAACCGCCCTTTTAATGATGGAGCCGAAGCCGAAAAACACTTGCGACAAGATATGATGATGTCAGTTAAGCCGTGGTTAGCTGAAATCATGGATCATTATAAGGTAAGAGACTCAGTTCACTCACTCCCTATCTGAGCAACTTTTCAGGTTGCCCAAAGCAGAGGGGACTTTCTTCGATTTGTCACTCGACTCCTGCCATTTTTTACTTTAATGATGTTTTACAAATATAAATAACAACTCCGTTGTTTGCTTGAATGAAAAGTTTTCTTTTCCCCTCTAATTAAATCACTTTTACCAGTAGTTCTTAAAATGAAATCATCTTTGGCACATGCCACCTCTGGTCGTTTCTTGGGAAAAGATGTACGTAGCAGAACTGAGAAGACGGCTGGCCTTCGTAAGCCAATTTTCCCTTATTGTTTTCTTTACAATATTAATTCCAGTGAAGTCAGGGATAAATGAAATCAACTGGTTGTTCCAAAAATGCATTTTGCCTAATAATTGTATTCATTCACATTGTGCAACCATAGTTTTCCAGTATCTGCGTTAAGCCAAACACCCAATGCTAGCTAGGCTGCCGCGTTTAGATAAGGAATGAGAAAGGGTCCCGTTTTGAGAATGCAGAACATTGCCATCTGATCGAGATGCTCTGCCTGATGTGCGGCTGGCGGCGCCAGAGGAAAGTGAAATTGCGGAAGAGAAGCCCTGAAGAATCGAGGGCTCTCGCCGTGAGGGAGGACTCCACGAGCGATCGGCTCAGGGAGAAGCCATCCTGTGCGTCCTTCCCCACTGCTGTTCTCCTCAGCCCCTCTGATCCTCCGGGGCTGCCATCATCTGTCCTGTGCCTGGTCTGTGGGGTGACTCTGCAGGGTGAGTGTGCTAATGCTGGAGGAGACCGCCACCTGAGAGGATCTACCTCCTCTCTGTGTCCTGGCGGAAGCAGGAGTAGTAATGTTTGGGGTGAATGAAAAACAGAGCGGCCAGTAACCAAATGCCTTTGCACAAATTAGAAAAAAGGCAAATTCTCCCCAAGATACTTTGTTCCCGTCTATCAAAAATTGTCCTGATACACTGCTTTTATTTGAACCAAACTCTTTACTGCCATTTTCTGCCATGAGGCATACACATTTCTATGTTAGGAATAGTGTCTCTTGGGATTGTTCACTGTACAGACCTCAGCACTGTCCAGGGGAGTCCTTGCCAAATGCACCATGACTAGGTTGTGTTTTGGAATATGCCAGGCCTCAAAGGCCCACTTTCTAGTCCTGCTTTTGTACGGAGTTTAGTCCCTAGACACATAAACCTTTTTGAAAATAACCTAAGGTCAATGGCATGCAGTCTACAAACCTATTATAATCTGTAGACGTTGACGAAATACTTTCCAAGATAGAAAGGGTCCAACTAGATGAGGTCAGAATTTCAATCGTCCTTGTGTTTGGTTCCGTCGGGGAAATGTAGTGGCCCTTCACGCTTGCTTTTCTGGAACCTTCTCAGAGACCTTCATAAAGCACTGCTGGTTGTCCTCTTCTTAGGACTCTCAGGCCATGTTGTCTCTACTGCTCTTGTCACAGTAAACACACTGTACTGCCATTACGGGTTGTCAGGTCTAGCAGCAACCTGGAGCAGACAAGTGAATGAATGAATGAAAAAAAATCATTCTATAAATTAGTACTATATCAAAACTATACCTAATAAACATGCCCATAATCCGTGAGATATTTCTTATTCGCAAATTTATTAAACCAAAAACAGCTTTTGTGTTTCAAGACATAACCAGTGCACCGTAACATTAAGGAATGCAAAGTGGTCTTTTTTGAGTAAAGAGCAGATAAGGAAGTTCTCATGTATATTTTTCTTGTGCCCTTGGGAGATATAGTTCTCACCGTATAAATTTAACTAGAAAATGATTCCTTTCTCAGCCCGGTGAGGATAGTTTATATCATCAGATGAGCTGATATTAGCTAATCACCCTCAAGTGTCCACTGGATCGATAAAGGTGAACACATTGATTAAAGATGGTCCCATATTTTGATGTTTAAACTTCGCCGTTTCTGTTTCCCATGTATACTAAACTTACCAATATGAATGTCAATGACATCAGAATATTTGCTAAACTTTTGAACTCTGAGTCAGTTATCAGAAGAAGAGCATGGATGAGCATGGATTAGTGGTGCCGATACACCAGGTTTCCATAAAGAAAGAGGAAGTGTTCAGTTCGTCTGAGTGCAGACCGAAAAGTAGCTGCTGCTAAAACAGACGGCAAAGTCATTGCCAGAGCTATCGTGGCCCACAGGGCAGCGATTATCTCTGGCTTGTCTGCAGCCGCGGTGAACCTCAGTGTATACGGAATGGAATCAGAACAATCCAGACTGGCTTAAAACATTAGTACCCTCAAAGTGGTATTTATGTAAGACTCGATGCTAATTTGTCATAGAAAATAGTGCACGTGTTTCTCTTCTTAGGAACCTGTAAGTATTTTTCCAGTACTAGGTTCATTTCAGCCAATGTGGAATATCTCTGGTGGGCTGAGGAAGACTTTCATCAGTTTCTGGGAACTGACAGAACTCCTGTGATACCTCCATTTCTGGGTAGACTGCATGAAAATGTAATCCTTTTCTTGAAATAACCTATAGGAGATGTATACTCAAAGTCATTCTTTTTTCAGCAATTTCAGATGTCTAAGTAGTAAAGCGAAATATCATATTAGCAATTTCCAATATAACTAGAATGAGAAATAATCTGTTGGACTATTGGAATTCTTCATGCTGAAATAAGGTCATAATATTATCAGGATTTTTAGCATTCAGCTGGGTCATAGAGCATGTAAGTTATGAGCATGGGGTTCTCAAGTTAGATGTTTTGAGTTTGAATTCTGGTTCCATCATTCAAGTGTTCCTTTGGGGGAAGATGCTCATCTTTGGCTTCCTTCTTTGTGAAATGGACATAACTATAACTTATAAATGAGTTCTTGTGAGGTTTAAATAGAATATATATGTAAAACATATATAAAACATATATGTAAAACATATGTGAAACAGCAGTGACTGGTGGTTAGAGAATACTGGAAAATATAAACCGTTACTAATGATAGTCCACAAATTTTAACAGAAGTCCTTAATCACCTGCTATATACAAAAGTTATATCAGAAACCCTGGAAAACACAAAAACAAGAGAGGCTTGACAGACTTACAGTTTCTAGTCCAGCCCATAGGGAGCTTAGAAGTTACTACCTAACACATCCTAAGAACAAGTAAAAAGCTGAACAAACTGAAAAATCAATAACTCTTTTTAGATCTGTCAGACAAGTGAGGTCACAGGGCAAACCACTTCCCCAGGGGAATTCAGTCATGAAGGGGTGGGGGGTGAGGAGGATGCACACTCTAGGTAGTTTTAGTTCCAGAAATTCCACCAGGCTCCTATGGTGAATACTGGAGGAAAATCCCCTCTTCTTTGGGCAGAGGGAGGAAAAGGTAACCATTTTGAAATACAGCAGAGCCACTCTGTTTTTCTTAACAAGCCCTGCCTTCAGGAAACTATTTTACCAGAGCCTAACCTGCTGGGGTTTTATCAGAGCCTAACCTACCTATGGGAAGGGAAATACTCAACTTCGGCTCTAGCCTTCCATGAGGAGGAAAGGAAGTACCGAATTCTAGTTTCCTTTAGCCATGCTGTCCCACCTAAGAGGGAGAGAAGGAACAATGGCTGTGAAGTTCACAGTCCAGGGGCACAGGCTCCTAAAAGACTAAGACCTAATCATATAGGATTTCCATCCCTCCACACCTTACCACCATATTGCTGAAGGTTTATTTACCAGAGTTCCCTTTATCTAGTATATCACTTCCATCTTTCAACAAAAAAAATACCAGGCATACTAAAAGGCAAAAAAAAAAAAAAAAATTAAAAAGATACACATAAGACTCATAGTCATATATGACAGGAATAATTAGATCAGGAATTTTTTAAATATATGATTAATATGATAAAGGATTTAATGGAAAAAGTGGGCAACATGCAAGAATAGATGGACAATGTAAGCAGAGACAGAAATTCTCTGTCAAAAACACCGTAATCAAAATTAAGAATGCCTTTATTGGACTCCTTGGTAGACTGGACATGACCAAGGAAAGAATCTCTGAGCTTGAGACTATGACAATAAGAACTTCCAAAACTAAACGTCAAAGAGAACATATTCAAAACAAAAACAAAATAGAATATCCAAAAATTGTGGGGCAACTACAAAAAATGTAATGGGAGTGCCAGAGAGAAAGGAACAAAAAAAATATTTGAAGCAATAATGACTGGGAATTTCCCCCAAGTTGATATCAGACACCAAACTACAGACCCAAGAAGCTCAGAGAACACTGAGAAAGATAAATGCAAAAGGAAACTATACCAACATGTATTATATGCAACTTTAGAAAATCAAAGATAAAGAAAAAAATTTTACCTATAGAGGAGCAAAGATTAGAATTATATCCAGCTTCTCAGAAAATGTACAAGCAAAAAGAGAATGTAGTGAAATATTTAAACGGTTGAGAGAAAAAAATCACCAAACTATAATTCTGTGCCCTATGAAACTACCCTTCAAAACTAGAGGAGAAATAAAGACTTTTTCAGACAACGAAAATTGAGGAAATTTATTGCCAGTGGACCTGCATTGTAGGAAATGTTCAAAGTTCTTCAGAGAGAAAGAAAAGGATATAGGTCAGAAATTCAGATCTACATAAAGAAAATGAGTATTGGAGGATGAATAAGTAAAGATGATATGATTGTCTGTGTAGAAAATCTGAATGGATCAAGAAAAATATTCCCAAAACTAATAAGTTATTATAAAGTTGCAGGATATAAGGTTAATACACAACAGGCAGTTACGTTTCTATATACCAGCAATAAATAAGTGCAATTTGAAATTAAAAACCCAAAACCATTTACATTAACACCCCCAGAATTGAAATATGTATAGATTTATATGAAGAAAACTATAAAATTCTGATGAATGATATCAAAGAACCAAATAAATGAAGATATTTCTTGTTCGTGGATTGGAAGACAATATTATCGAGATGTCAGTTCTTTCCAACTTGATCTATACAATGCAGTCCCGATCAAAATCCCAGAAAGTTATTTTACGAATATTGACAAAGTAATTTTAAAGTTTACATGGCGAGTCAAAAGATTCAGAATAGCCAGCTCAATATTGGCGAAGAACGAAGTCAGAGAAATGACACTACTTGATGTGAAGACTTACTATAAAACTAGATAATCAAGAGAGAATAGTAGCAGTTAGAGAACAGACATGTAGACCAATGAAACAGGATAGAGAGCCCAGAAATAGACCCACATACATATAGTCAACCGACCTTTGACGAAGGAGCAAAGGTAATTCAATGGAACAAAGACAATTTTTCAACAAATGGTGCTGGAACAACTAGACACTCGTATGCAAAAAAAAAAAAAAAAAAAAAATCTAGACATACACCTTATGCCATTCTCTCTCACACACACACGCACAAATTAACTATACACACACACACGCACAAATTAACTCAAAATGGATCATAGACCGAAATGTAAAAGCAACAAACTAGATAACTCTTAGAAGAGAACTTTATGAGAATAGCTAGATGCCGCTGGGTATGGCAATGACTTCTTAAGTACAACACCAAAGGTATAACCCATTAAAGTAATAACTGATAAGCTCGACTTGATTAAAATTTAAAATTTCTGTTCTATAAAATATAATGTCAAAAGAATGAGAAAATAAGCCACAGACCGGAAAAAATATTTGCCAAGGCACATCTGATAAAGCACTTATCCAAAAAGTGTAAACACCCTTAAAACTCGACACTAAGAAAGTAAAGAGCCCAATTTTCAAATGGGCAAAACCATTAAGACCAAAGACCCAAGCCTTAAGACCTCGACCTCACCCAAGAAGATATACAGATGGTCAGTAAGCATTTGCGAAGATGTTTAACATCATTGTCATTAGCGAAATGCAAATGAAACGATGAGATACCACTGCACACTTATCAGAACGGCCCAAATCCAGAACACTGAGAACATCGAATGCCGAGAAGGGTGTGGAGCAACGGGAACTCTCCTCTGTTGCTGGCGGGAATGCAAAATGGTGCTGCCACTTTAGAAGGCAGTTTAGCCGTTTTTTACTGCCAAAAACGAAACAATTCTTGTTTAGTTTTGTCCTCATGTCCACACAAAAACCTTCACATGTATGTTTCTGGCAGCTTGATTCAGAACTATCAAAACTTGGAAATGACCCAGATGTCCTTTACTAGATGAATGGATAAATGGTAGTACAGACAATGCAGTATTATTCAGTGGTAAAAGGAAATGAGCTATCAAGCCGTGAAAAGACTTGGAGGAAACTTAAATGCATATTACTGAGTAAAAGAAGCCAATCCGAAAAGGCTATACGTACTGAATAATTCCAACTACATGACGCTCTGGAAAAGGCAAAACTATTGAGGCAGTAAAAAGTTCACTGGTCGTCAGGTGTTAGGAGGAAGGAGGGGTCCATAGCAAAGCGCGGAGGATTTTTAGGGCAGTGAGATAATTCTGTATGATACGATGGTGGATACATGTCACACATTTTTCAAAATCCATAAGATGTACAACAGCAAGAATGAACCCTAATGTAAGTCATGACCTTTGGGTGATAATGAGGTGCCAGTGTTGTCACGGCAACGAAGGAAATGATAAAAGTCTTGATAGAGAGTAAATTTTACTTAATACATCTTACTTCCTTTAATCTCTTTTTTCCCTGTCTTTCTAAAACTGTACTTCCACTTCAGCTGTGGTTTGCATTGGTCCCCTTGCATTAGAAGCACCTGGGAAGCTTGGAAATAATACCTAATCATGGTCCACTTTACCAAAGGTTCTGATTTAGTTGTCTAGTGTAGCAAATAGCACATGATAATGTAGTGACCTTGGAAGGAAGGGTGGGGGGAGGGGAAAAAAGGACAAAAGGAAGTAGATGATCTGCTCATTTATACCATAAACTGTCTTTACAATAAACTTATGTTCAATTTTAGTAACGGCCAATAATCTGCCCGTTCTAATTACATCAGTTATATTACGTATATTATATTCCTCCCGTCCTCTTTTAACCAACCATCTTTTAAAAACGAAAACAAAGACACTCTCATACATCGATTATAAGATATAGCTTGATTTTAACCATAATAAAATGACGTAAAGGTTGACTAGGACATCTCTAAAATCCAGGAAATTCAGCCCATGCTCTACAAGAGCTGTTGGCTTTGAAAACCCTGCTCTTTGTGCAGGCCTCCGCATCCTTTGTCCCTTCTGATAAAGTAACACATTCTCGCTACAGATTCCGAATATGTTTTCAACCTCCCTTTCTCTGGTTATAGTTCTTGCCTTTCTAAAAAGATGTGGGCTATATTTTCAAAGACATGAGAAAGAGGGAGGGAGAGAGGGAAGGAGGGAGGGAGGAAGAGAGAGAGGTGTATATTTCCTGTGTGAAACCTTTGTTTCAACAAACAGGAGCCACAGCTCTATACACAGAGGCCATTTGGATCCAAAGCAAAACATTGATCTTGGATTTGAGGCTGCCTCCACCGCTAAGTTGCTGGAGAGCTGCCTCAGTTTCAGAAGGTCCCATCTCCAAATGCCAATTCTTAACCTCCACATGCCTGTGCTTTTAAAAGTTAAATTGCCCTGGGGTAGGGCTTAGTTTGCTGTGTTTAAGAGTTCATCTAGTCAGGAAATTATAAATATAAAGTTACATTTCCCTGTCACTTATCATTCTGCAGCTCATTAAGTTTCAACTAATTGCATCCTCAGAATTCAGGATCTTAACGTTTCTCAGCTCCTCCGCCAGACTGAAATCGTAATACCCAGGTCGTTAGAGTTTTATTTACTTGTCCTAGGCTATCAAAGGATCTTCGTTTAGAAATGGGCAGTTCCTGATTAATGGATGTGACTTGGAAGTTTGAAAGGTAAATATGTCTAGTAAAATTAACTCATTTTAGCAGCCATTCTAATTGCTCGTGGCATTTTCCTTAATAACATCTTCTGATAACGAAATGTCAATAGTAAAAGTGGCCAGGAAACTAGATTTGATAAGTGTTTAGCACACCAAGAAAAATTTAACACTTAAATGGGCCTGATTCTTCAGCTGCTCAGTTGGAGTGAAGCTTCCATCAAAACACATGGGGAAAAGTCTGGCTTTGTTGCCTGTAAGCAGATGTGATCACTTTCTCCCCAAACCTTTGAAGACAATGAAAGGGATGTCAGCCATTTCATGAAAACTTCTGGGAGGAGGAAGTAGCTTAGCTTCCAGTGAAGCATAACTAAAGAGGAGGAGGCTGATCCTGGGGCATTGGTCTGATGTAATCATAGCCTATAGATAAACAACTGCCGCTTTATAGGCAAATCAAAACAGTGTACGCTCGTACTGCAGAGTGCCTCGTAAATTCATTTTACCTGCTGCAGTTATACTCCAAGTGCAAGAGGAGCTTTAGATTTTTGTTTTTTTGTTTTTGTTTTTTTGTTTTTGTTTTATTATGAGACCTGCTTCTGGGTTTCTTTGATATTTAAGCATTTCGATGAATGAAAGGAAAAAAAAAATACCCATAAATTATGAAACAGACTTTGATTTCACCCAGATTTGCCATTCTTTTGACACTTTTTCGTGTTTGCTCTTAAATTTATGTTGGGACGAAATGTTTAAAAGAGAACCAGCGTGCCTTTTCATTTTCTCTTATTTCTTTAAGCCATGTGGTATCATATTCTGCTGTGCGAATCGGTTTGTTTTGAATTGCTTTGCTTGGTGAGGGGCGTCGTCGTTTTGCAAGGACTTCATTTTGTTGTCGTTTGAAGTTACCTCATACTCACAGCATTAGAAGCTACATTTGTGACTTATGACAAGATAAGTAGAATTGATTCTGGAGTCACCCAAACATGGCTGGGTGAGGGTGGTGCGGGAGGAAAGATTGTAAGCGACAATACCATTGCTCTGCAGATTCAAGGGGTCTTAAAATCAGTAAGACTGAGAAATGCATAATCGGCCCTCTGTGTCTGCAGGTTCCGCACCCACAGAATCAACCAACCGTGGATTGAAAATATTTATTTAAAAAAGATTATGTCGGTGCTGACATGTAGTTAGGCCTGTGACGGTTGCGTCCATACTGAATGCGTACAAACTTTTTTCTTGTCATCCCCTAAACAATACAGTATGACAGCTATTTACATAGCATTTACACGGTGTTAGGTATTATAAGTAATCCAGAGGTAATTTAAAGTATATGGGAGGACGTGTGTAGGTTGTATGCAAATACTATGCAATTTCACATAAGGGACATGAACATCCACGGATTTTGGTGTTTGTGGGGAGTCCTGGAACCAGTCTCCCAAGGATACTGAAGGATGCCTGTATTTAAATTCAGTTGCTATGAGATCCAGCTGCTGTGAAACAAAGGCAATTACATCAGTTGACTTTAGTTTGAAAAGATAAATAGAGAAAGGGTGTATGTATGGGGGAGGGTGGCATTGATTGAACAATAAATGCCCCCCCCACCCCCCCGCTGCAGCGATAGCTTCTCAGTCTTTACTCTCCATGGCATAGTACACCAGGAGAAGATGCAAAGCAATGACGGAAACGAGTAGTCTGCAAAGTCGTGTGTGCCTGCCGCTCTCCCCGGGGGTACGGGAGGAAAAGAATAAAGCTTTCATTTTTTATTAAAAAAAAGAAAAAGAAAAAAAGATAAGCTTTGCTAATGTTTCATGGGTGGATTAGCACTGGGGTCCTTATTTGGTCTGTACGTTAGAGAGTTACATATCAGATGCGAGGAAGCCAGAATGCAAAACCGGGGTTTTGGTTTTTCCAGTCCTCATTGTTATCATCATCATCATCATTTGAGTCCATTTGCTACACAGTGTGACTCCAGGTCCAGTGCTCTTCTCATTGCAGTCTCTTCTTCCATTTGAACATGGATAACCTAATTCAGTGGCAGCTGGCCCTGTTCTATAGTCCAGAAGTGAAAGCAGCATTCGCACCCTTCCCATTGCCTGAGGAAGCCACAGTCCCAACCTCTAGGGCTCTTCCTAGGGGCTTTTCATCACCGGATTGGTCTGGCCTGCACTTGCTGCTGCCCAGCCACACCCCTGCATGGGTCAGTCTGTGCCGTCTACTTGCTTATGATGAGCAGCTCCCAAGCCTTGTCTCTGAGTAATAGTCAACACCACAGCACACAGTTCCTTTGCTGAATGACACACGATTGAATGAAAGCCAGATGCTTCAACCAAGCTTTTTGACAGCAGGGCTCCGGGCGCGAGCCCCTGACCTTGGTCTTGATTTTCCTGTCTCCCTGTGCTTTTTTTCGCGTCTCTTTCTTCAGCCTCCTGACAGCCCCGTATCTGTTACAGCGATGTGCACAATCCTTTTGAGTCTATTGAACATTCTCTAGAAAGAAAACAGAAAAGGACGCTTTACTTCCAAACAAGGGAAACTTGTGTTGGGGGGAGGAAAAAACTAATTGCAAGCTAATGAGGTGGCGTTGATGAATAGCGCCATTGAGACTATGTGGCGGAGAAGAGAATCTTGCACCTGAGTGACACCAGGCCTTCCTGTGTAGATGAAATCATAAAGAACATAGAGCATCAGTTAGACGTTTTGTTCGTTTGTTTGTTCTTTATTTGTTTGTTTAATTTGGCAAGGAAACGTACATTGTGCAACCAGGTTCTCGCCTTCTTTCATGAGGAGATTCGCCTGGCTGGAAACTTTTCACTAACTTTGCTATTCACCTGGAGGTCGATAACCACAGGTGGGAATTAGACTTGTAGAAGTGGCTTTGCTGGCTCTTTGGACGAGTGCCTACTTACTGTCACTTTCGGTTTTCTCTTAAGAGGAAGGCAAAGTGATCCTTCTTTACAGAGAACTAGAATTTTCTCAAGCTGAAAGGCAGGTTTGTTATGGGAGAAGGGGATGTCAACAGGTCCGATGATGCAATCTCAAGGCCAGCCAGAGTCCAAGGTGGACCGCACCTTGGTGAATGCTCTACTCGCTGGACACCCTAGGGCCTCCCTTCCCACTGTCTGTATTCCTTTAGGAGTTCCCGAGCACCTCTCAGTTGATGCCTTTTACAGGTTGTTCAGCATTTCTCCTGCAACAAGGTCACCTTGCTCTCTGCCCCCCATCCCCCTACCGGATAACCTCAACAGGGAGATCATTTTCCTGTCCGCTCTGGGCAGAGGGGAAAGTAGGCCAGCGGTGATACTGCATACTCAGCAGGGGCTCAGCTTTCCTGGTTTTTCCCCTCTAAATACTTGGCGAATCTATTGTTTTTTTGGAACTTGAGTGACGGTGAGAACGTTGGGGAGCAGGGAGCAGGCAAGAGGGTTTTCCAACAGCTCCTGTCTGCTCTTCCCATAATAACTGAGGCTGTAAGAGCATCTTCCACTCCTCCACGTGAAATATCTTCCAGTTTTCCTAACCCAGCTGCATGAACTGCAGCTGGCTCCTCTAAGAGCAGCCATCCTTGGAAGTTACTTCTTCCAAGTATGAGAACTGTTGACAAAGGGACCGATTATCTTCATGGGATGTATACCAAAACCAAGGTGTCTGGGCATTTGGGTACTGTCCAGTAGATATAGAATGCAAGCCGCATATGTGATTTTAAATTTTCTAGAAGGCACATTAAAAAAGATAAAAAGAAACAGGTGGAATTAATCTCAATAACGTGTTTTCTTTCACCCAATATATCCCAAATGTTATCGCAACGTGAAATCAAAATTAAGAAATTATTGAGATACTTTACATTCTTTTCTTTATGCTAAGTCTTCAGAATCCAGTGGGTATCTTAGATTTACAGCACATCTCAGTTTGGACTAGCTATGTTTTGAGTGCTCGCCAGCCACATGTGGCTAGTGGCTGCTGTATTGATGAGTGTGGGTTAATACCTATAGACGTACCTATTATAAATGACGGCATTTTTTGTTTGCTCCGTGGGGCTGTTTCTTGTTAGTTAGGTTGTGTGCAATACTTGTCCATTTAATAATGTGGAAAGAGAAGGAAATTGGCTCCTCGGCTCCCCTTCTAATGGGGTAATATTGGCAAGCAGATGGCAGTGTTTGGCTATGACCCTCGGTGTGGCCTTGAAGCTGACATTCTCGCAACCAGGAAGGACATTCCCTTTTGGAGAAACTTGTCTGGAGGAGTGAGCGACCCTGCTCCTGGGTGCTTTCAATACCATAAATCCAGTTATTGACAATGATCAGAGGAGACCCTTGAGAGATGAGAAGATCAGGAAAGAGCCATGAGAGCAGGCTCTGAAACAGGAAGCAGGGAACAGAGTAGGCCCTGGGATGTTTCCATTTAAACTGGGGGGAAAATGTTATTCTGGGTCATTATTAAAAGTAATTTTAAGTGCGCTGTTCTAGATCGTTAAATTTTTTTTTCAAAGATCCCTGGTTTGGAGGGATGGCTTGCTGGATCCTTTTCAAGTTGGCTTTGCTTCTCGTTCCCCTCTGAAAGCAACTAATTATTTAGAGTTAAGCTGCAAGAAAGCAGGGATAATTTTCTTTGGCCAAAAGACATTGTTTGTATAATCGCTGGATACTCGCTCAACCTCGTTTTGCTCCACTCTTATTTTTCTTGACTCGTTTTGGCCAAGCCAGCTGATAGGGGAGTGGCAGGAACACGGGGGTGTTTATTCTAAGTCCATTTTCCCTCTGTCATTGTCTTCCCTTCTCCTTAAACTTGGAAGCAAAATATGTTTCTTTCAACGGACAACTTGGTTGCAGAAGTGACTACTGTTTCATTCAGTGGTTGCAGTATTCTTCTATTCAGCCTTCTCCAGGGGACCTGGGGACTCAGGCTTCCTGAGCATTATAGCCCAGTATTCCTGCAGATTCACCAGAAAGAAGGACCAGGAGTGCAAGTGATAGACAACTGGGACCCAGGCATTGTCCATGAAAGGATAATAACTCTGCCTTCAGTTGGGAATATTTCTTGAACCTCATGTTCCACAGCTGAAGTTCGGTTTATTTATTTTTTTGTTTTTTGTTTTTCTGTTTTTGCAGCTGAACTTTTGAGAAACCCTTGGGAACTACCGTAGGTCGAGTTGGGTATTGGTGAAATTAATTCTTTTCTGCTCAGGAGAGAGGGACTGGTGTCTCATGCTAATTGTTTCAGGCAGAAAGAACTCCCGGGTAGGCTGGAGTTTGTAATAGAAGAGTGATCAGTAAGGCAGCCAGGAGAGGAAGTATGGAGAGCTGCTTTGTAGGAGTCTCATTGATTTAGCATCTGTAGGAAAAGCTTCTTTAAAAAAAAAAATTTTTTTTTTTTTGATTGGTGAACAGGAGAAGATTTAAAACTAAGACAGATAGCGGGCAACTGGGAACACTGCGCAGCCTGGAATAGCTTAGGCTGCTGTTCAATCCCTTCCCCAAACAGGAAACCACAAAATGTTAGAGAGTAAGGTCACTAGATCATTGGGAAAAGAGCATAACTTTGTCTGCAAAGTATTATGATGGATTGTAAATGGGCCAAAATATAAGCATAAATCTTTCGTCTAAAAATGCAACAACAAACTCCAGCCTTCTCACAAAAGCAGTTTGCTTTCCTGTCGCGCCAAGAGTCCAAAGCCTCCTTCTGCGACGTTTCAGTAATTTTCCTGATAAGTAGAGGAGTGAATGGGCAAATAGAAAAGTTTTGTGTTCTCTGTCAGTAATATGTGTGTTTTTATTCGGATTAGAAAAAAAAAGTTAAAGTTTAGATCAGTAAATGGTGACACTAAAACATACATTTCTGCCCCAATCCCTTCTTTCGAGTATTCATCTATACAGACACCATTACAAGCACAGATGTTTCTTTTCCCCTTTGAATATCATGTGGCATGTGGCACCCCCTAATTTGCCTGAGATCAATATCTGAGTTGAGAGGCTGTGGGATCTTTTTGGTTGAGTCTGCAGGTAAACCAGTCTGCAGGGATCTTTGGTTAACATGGTTGCTTTATACCTGCCATGTAAAATATTTACCTTTCAGAGTTATACACTATGTAAAGTAAGCATTCATCATCATCATCTGATTCTGTCTATTAGGTCTTTACTGGGGAGAGGTTTTTCTTGCCGAGAGTTAAAATTATGAATAATTTTATATATCCAGAAGTTGAAAAATTCATGGCTTGAAATATTAAAATGACTATATTTTAGAAAGATGTAAGCAAAACTGATTTTTATTGACTCTCCTTTTAAGGAAATCTTAGAGGATGAATGAGTAAACTTGCCTTGCCTCTTCTGATTTATTCACTTTTTGCAAAGTTAAAAAAAAAAAAAAAAACCTCGAGTGTCAGGAAGACAAAGGTCACATCTTTTCATATCTGGCCCCTGGGTACCTAATCCTTAGGCTCTTCAAAAATATTTGCTGTTGAATAAGTAGAGATGTTATAAGAGCAGATTAAACAAACAAACAAAACACAATCCTTACGTGTGTGAGCATGCACTCTTTTCTCCGGCTCAGACAAAAAGCCACTTCCTTTCCATTTCGGATGGAAGTGAAACTCAGCTGCCTGTGGATCCAGGAAGGAAATGAAATAAATGAATAGAGTTGGATCAAGACCTCTACTGATCTTTCTGTTTAATACACGACAAAGGCATGGATACCGAGAAATATTTTTCTCTTCTAAGAAAAACAATAGCATAAGCACTGAGTAAATGACAGCTGCCCTCGCCCCTCTGGCAGAGGGGACAGTAAGGAAGGGCTGGGACCGTGTCTAGAAGGGACAGCTACCGCACAGTGCTCGCTCATCACGGCCCAGTGGACGAACAGACCCAGCATGGTCAGATCTCCCAGTATTCGAACGCTGGCATCTAATTGCAAAAACAAGACGACGACACTGTGTAGACTAGATGAACATATCTATAAGCTGCATGCAGGCCGCGGGCAGCCAATGCAAAACCTCTGCACGCTACTGTAGAATTTATTTTTCAGATTATTCTTGATAAGGAGTAACAAAAACATTGATGAAACCCTGCTCTTCAGGCTAGAGGACATTTTTATATCTCATATCCCAGCTGGCCCTCCTAACAACTCTGAAGTGTAGATAGATGTTCCACTTCACAGAGGCGAAAGTTAAGGCTCAGAGTGTGTAGGTGACATATCCAAGGTCACCCAGGAAGCAGAGACCTCAGAAGGCTGAGCCGGGGCTGAAGCTCGAGACCTCTGTCTTCCAGTGCCATACTACTGTCATAAGCGCCTGCCGTTTGTTTTATCAAATCGGTGACCTCATGCAATTGTGTTAGAATTCTAACTCTTACATCCTAAGTCACAATTGTAATCCACAGGTAGCATCTCCTTTAGAAATTATGGAGCTATTTGAATTGCTATGTTGAGCTATTCAAATATGGTGATGATAATAATAATAATAGCCAGCAATAACTGAACACTTATTATAAGCCCGGGATGCCCAGAGCTTTACATACATTATGTTGTGTATGTAATTCTCCCAATGTCATAGGTCTTTCTCTTATACCCATTTTACAAATGAGGAAACTGAGCTCTAGATAGGCTGAGTAACAGAATCAAGAGAATCTTGCTAGTGAGTGAGAGAGAGAGAGAGAGAGTGCTCAAAACCAGCCGCAGAGCTAGTGCTCTGAACTTCAGACATGGGTCCTTCATTCCAAAGGGTCACACTTACCTTTAGGTTTGCTCCTTGCATGTGGAATTACAAATGTAGAATGCACCACTTGGGGACGTGGCTCAGGGAGGAGGCAGCATAGAAAGCCCTCTTAGAAGCACACACTTTAGACTCGGGCAGATCTGAACTTGAATCTGTCACCATTTGGCTTACTTCCCTGCACCTCTGCCTCCTAATACCTAAAATAGAATAAATAACACCTGCCTCCTGGAGGTGTTGTGAAATCGTGGTTGTAAAATGGAGCTCCGGAATTCTTATGGCACCATTCTTGCAACATGTTGAGAATGCAAGAGTTTGATTATTATTCAAAAACGGCCTTTACAAAAAGCTACACTCCTTGCCATCCTTTTCTAGTATTCAAGTATGGAGAAATTCCCTGTGATCTTGAGTCTTGTGCTTCAAAACTAAAATTTCCTTTAAAAGAATAATTTATGGACTTACTTTTTGACTCCCAAGAAAATACTGCCGAGGTGCTGTGCCCGATGTGTGGAAGTTGTCATGAAAGGCATGTTATTCCAGGAGTCTGCATATATAGAGTTTGAGTTTATCCTGGCTGGATTTCCACCTACCGTAGGCCTTTGTCTGAAAGAGTTAGATTAGCAACCAAGTATTTGACCACAAAGACATCCATATACTCTTAAGGTTTATTTTAGAAGTGCTTTGTTGAATCACGTCATGATCAAATCATCAGCCTGCTTGAGAAAGAGGAGGACCTAATACTCATTGACTTCTCAGTTCGCGTTAGTCACTGTCGCTGTCTAGGAGCTTTGTGCACATTATCATTAATTCTCACTGTAATGATATAGGGCTTACCATCTTCTTGTTCAGGAAAGGGAACTGAAGTTCGTGGGGGGTAAGCCACATGTCCAGGTGTCCCCGTTACTGCTTGCTGGGGCCATGCGTGCACAGGCCTGATGGCGCACGAGTTTGGATATCATGCTCTTAGCAACAGAAACAACTCGGATTACTTGGGACATGAAAAGAATTGATTGGAAGACATGATAGGTCACAGAATTCACAGAAAAACTGAGGAACTGGAGTGAGGAAAGATGGGAACCAGGGGAAAATCTGGGAATCCAGGTGGCAAAACTAATGGGCAGATTTATCAGGAAACCTTGAGTTGCTCTGTCTGTTTTTCAAATTCTAGCATGTGAGTGCCCTAGCTTAGGTCACATGCTCATCCCTTGCACAGAAGAGGCAGCACTCTGTGATTGACAGTCTCCACTCGGGCTGTATCCCTTGAGGGGACGGAAGTCCAGTTACCAGGAGAAGGCGGGGTGGACCTTGGCAAGCCAAAACAAAAGACGTTCTATAAGGCACTGCAGAGAACCTTTAAAGAGCGTGACTCACTCTACCTGATAGGTGGCCGTGTGTTTTATGGGGTGCCAGGCACCGTGTCAAGGCCGCGGATGGACAGAGTGCTAAGGGGGCCCCCTCCTCAAGGAGTCGGCGCCATTCCACAGCCGCTCCTTCAAGGCCACTCCCTGAGATGGAAGCAAGGCATCTGTTCACCGGCCGAGTCATGCCCTTGCACACATCCTTGTGCATGGAGCCAAAGTGAGCAATGACTGAGAGATGTCACCAGCGTTGAACAAACAGACCGAGATTGTTTCTGAACCAGAGACGGGAACCGCATCACACGCAACCAACTCTCCGTTTCGTAGGATTTTGGCACTAAACATTCAGCTGTGGGGAGTCAGTGAATGCCTGTTGGTTTGGAGGAATTCAGCTCCTCTCACGTGGTTCTAGGTAGACATTTGGACATCTGGGATCTGGGACACATTCCGGCACCTCACTGTGTCACGATTTCCTGCGGCGGACATGGGCGATGTGACTGACACTTCTCGTCTTCATCGTGAACCGCTATGAGAATAAAGCCCCATGCACATGAGAGCACTTCAAAAAGCAAAGAACGTAATAAAAACGCTTTTCTCATCTCTGCCTTTTGACAGGAAAAAAAAAAAAAAAAAGATGCTCGTACCAAACCACCTAGTGCCATCTCTTATAAACGTTAAAATTAAAAACTCTGAGTTGAATTTTTAAGATCATTTATGAACAAACCGAAGTTATGCCTTTTACCTAGTTGCCATGAAAAACTGAGAGCCGGTAATATTTGAGTTTACACAAATTATTCCCCAATAAAGACCCATCTTTTGCCAAACAAAGGTGCCTGACCTCTTAGTGTTATTGTTTGTTTTACTATTGTTTCTTTATAAAAACATCCTAACCACATTTACCAAAACAACTAGAAGATAGTCAAGTTAAAACAAATCACCCATATTTTAACTATTTGAATGGCTATATATTGAGGTATTCTTTTCACAAATTTGAAGCATCTTTTTATAGTAATTATAGAACACAAATAGTGGAATCATAGTTTTTCATTGAGTTTTTATTAGGAAGTATTTTTCTATGTTTTCACATAACCATCAGTTTCAATAAGCTAACCAGTCAGGCCTCAGAGCACTAAAATAAAAGGATATTCCCTGAAAGGAAGGCCTTTGCTCCTGATCTGAGGCCTCAGAGATGAGCAGAAAAGAGAGGAAACTGGTATTTAGGGTCCTGCCTGGTAAACCAGCCCCAACCAGCCCTGTTCTTGCACCATGATTTTTTAGACTCACTACTGACAAGGGCAGTGTAGCTAAAGGCAGCATTCATTTGTCTCCTCTCTGCCTTTAGACTTTGTTGCTTAAAATACAAGCAAGCCTCAGGGGGAGGTTCGCCCCAGACTGTCCCAGTTTTAGCCTGAAAAGTTCTGCATCCTGGGAAATTGCTCAGTCCAGGGCAAACTAGGACAGCTGGTCACCCTACAAGGAAGAAATGAAGCAAATGCGTGCAGATCCTTTGTAACTGGCCAACTCATCAAGGTTTATCCTTTGTCCAGGATGTGGGTGTGGGCTTCAAAACCACCCGCCCCTACACTCCACCCACCTGACTTCTCAGCTCACTGTCACTGAATCCTGGGCTAGCTCGCCCACTCACCCAGCCCCACAGCCAACTGGGATAGTCCTGTGGGGGCTGATGAGAGTAAATGTGACATTTAGATAAAAATAGAAGCTCCGGAATTCTTGTATTTAAAGCTGGCAGCCTTAAATGACAGCTCCGAAATCGCTTCACTCAACCATTAATCTGATTTCTTTTTTGGTTACACTTGACCTACGTGCCCTTTAAAAGTTAAAAATGTTTTCCTTGCTCTGCAAAGGAAGGATTTCCATTTGCCCTCCAGAATGTTCCCTCCCCATATCACATGCACAAAATTATGCAGTTCAGCCCTTCACTGCCTCATTCCAGGGACGCAGTGCTCATGTATGATGAGTCTGGATGATCAAGGGGCACAGCTCCGGGATGGGCGTCATTTCCATCCGGTTCAACAAACTTGTACTCTAATGCTGTATGTCTAAGCCTGTTTTTGCCGTAATCTGTGGATTTTCATCCCTTAGAGATGAAATCAATGGAATGAAATCCCTTAAATCAATTTCAAAATATACTGATGATAATAAGGTAGCTAGGCGAGATGCTCAGAAAGACACAAGCTTCGTTTAGTGGCCACCAAGAAGAAAACACCAGATAGAATCATGTATTTGCTAGTTAATCAGCATTTGTTCATTGAAGTCTAGAAAAGGAATTACTTTATTGATGATTATCTTCATTAATCAGCTATAATCAGGCCTTCCTAGAATTAGCGAAGTATTTAAGCCTTGTTTGCTGGTACAGATCATCTATAATTGTTTCCAACTGTTGGCAGAACAGCTGTAGGAGTTTTGCATGAGCCATAAGTATTCGAGGTCTTTGAGGCAATTTTTTTTTTTTTTTGGTATAAACAATGCAAATTTTTATGGCTGTAGTAAAGTTGCGTTTTTTAAAGAGCCTTTAAATCGACCAGGATTTCTCCCTGTGGGACTTGACTTAGGAGAGTGGAGGTGGCGATGGTGACCGGAGGACCCAGAAGACCCCACGTTCCTGCAGCAGAGGCCCAGGGCTCTTTCATCTTGGGCTGAATCCTGGCCCACGGCTGCTTGAGGATTTGGAGTGTGTAAAAGTCCTGGGCTTTTTAATTATGTGCAAGCCTTTTAAGAAGCCTATCCCAGGAAAGCAAAGATGGAAGCATTCACAGTGAAACGTTTTATATCCAGTGTGAGGATTCAACCAAAGGTCTTCACTTGAGCCAAACCAGAGTTTCCAGCTAGATCAAAGGGCAGTGAGGAGGTGAGGAAAGCTTCCTTGCTGGGCAAAAAGTGACAATACTTTATGAGAATTAATATTGTGTTCCTTGCATAAAGATACCCTAAGAAGAGTAGAAAACAAAGGGAAAATTATTCACGTTTCCTCCACCTACACTGATCAACTGTATTCATTTTTTTAAATTTTCATTCCTTATATGTAGATATATATATATCTATTTTACATATCCATAATTGTAACATATATTTGACATTCAGCTTCACACTTAATATTTATGCAATAAACATTTTCTACATTGCTTTGTGGTTGAGTCAAACATTTTAAATGGTTCTGCTCTACCCCGTGGAATCTCTATATCTCAGTTTATTTAAGCTCTTACTAATTATGGGACTTTTAGATTGTCTTCAAGTTTTTATTATAAAAGACTAATGAATAGAGTTATGTAATCTATTTTTTTTTATTTCTTTGGGCTATTTTTTATAAAATACATTCCAAAACATTAGGATTATGGGGATAAAGAGTCTGAACATTTAAAGTCTATGTGTTAAAAGTGGACCATTGTGTTAGTGGCTGAGTTCTATTTCCAGGAAATTGAAAGTCGTTTGGGGAGAAAAGGGTTGTCTCAGAGTTGTTTTCACTATAATATCCATCAACTTTGAAAAAAAAAAAATATTGTGTTTCGGGAAGAAAGGACATTCCTCACTGTTGACAAATGGCTATGACATTGAAAGGATGGAGGTATTGGAAGTCGCACGCCAGACATTGTTGCCTCCAACAAGTAAGGAATCTGAGGCACCTGCATCTGTCCGTCTCCCTAAAAAATGGTACTGGCTGCTGCGAGATCACTGTGGGAGGAGAGAGCCGTGTGGATTATCAGCCCCCTAGAGAACGCCCAGTTCTCCTGTGACTGCAGTGCCTGAGGGCGGAGTTAATGACATGCCGGCCTCCTGGAAACCCTAGGACGTAGGGTTGCTCAGCTCCACTCACTGTAGTCCTGTTCTTTACCCTAGCCATGCGCCCCAGTACGGGATGTCACTGGGTAATGTAGCACAAACGATTTTGCAACCAAGAGAGGACTTCATGCAGATTCCCATGAAAAATCAAACTTTTCGAAGAAGGAAGGGGTTGAGACAAAGCTCGAGTTTGTTTCGGGTTGTTGGCACATGTGGCCAAGAGGCAGAAAAAGACCCCAACCGACCTGCGGGGCAGGCCTCTCTGAGCGTTGCCTCGGACGAGCTCGTGGTCCCTTTTCTCTCTTGCACACGTGCGCGCTAGAGATAGAGGCACGGGCTTCACTTTCTGGATCCCGCATTTTGACCTGGCTTGATTTCGTTTAGGTTCTGATCTACAACGGCCAACTGGACATCATCGTGGCAGCCCCCCTGACGGAGCGCTCCTTGATGTCCATGAACTGGAAAGGGTCCCAGAGATACAAGAAGGCGAAAAAAAAAGTTTGGAAGATTTTTAAATCTGATGATGAAGTGGCTGGTTATGTGAGGCAGGTGGACGACTTCCATCAGGTATGAATACGCTCGGGGGGTCCTGAGGTAGTGGAAATGGGATTAACAGGGAAGCCTGAATTCCAGCAAGGCAAGGCTGGCCTTAGGCGAAGTCGCCCTCCAGCAAACATGTGTTTTCTGCAGTCCTGCTTTCCACAGAAAGCAGTGCTCTGGGTTTGTATTAAAGTACATTGGACTTAATGTAAAACGAGATGAAAGTATAGGTATCATTCAAGAAATAAGGTAAGAATCGAGAAGACGTTACTCAGCCCCAAAACGTGAATTATTAATGAGAGAATTAGTCTATCGGAAAACGAAGGTGAGCTTGAACGAATTTCCCAAGGAAGGTTCAGTTTAATCTCCTCTGGCAAATCTGGGATGGCATTTACGTGTTACATGCGGAACCCAGAGCAAAATTTTCTCATGTGACAGGGGTCAAGTGTTATGCCTGACCAGGGCCGTCCACTGCACCTCAGGTGTGCAGGTCTGAGGAGAGACAGGACCTCTTCTACAATCGCATGACAATTACGCTGTTTATCTCCAGAAAGTTTTTGGAGAAATTAAGAAAGCCCCTTGGAAAGCTTTTGTTCAGTCAATCAAGAGAAGAAATTTAAATCTTCCAGACTTGACTTTTTTTCCCCATGATTTTTTATTTGGGGCAACAGCTTTCAAAATGCTCACATTTTCCAGTAAGCACCTCCGTGCTACAAACAGAAATTATTCAGAGACATGCTACCTTAAAAGTACTTGGCTTTGGGATAATAAATGAGAGTTCACGAAAAATTTCTTAAGGCATCCCTGGATTATGATATGTTACTCATTTATGTTGGAAGAAATGATAGATCAAGTAATGTTATGGGCACTCTAACGTAAAAGGGTACCTTTGCCTCCCCTCCAGTCATTGTAACCATTAAATAACATGTAAGAAATTTAAATATTGTACAAAACGTTAACTGCCTTGGACAAAGGAAACAGTTGAAACATATTTCTGGGCTCAAGTGAGAGGAAAATCTACCTTGGAGAAGTTATGTTATAGTTTTTAAATGAGATAAATTGCACCCAAGAATTAAAGACTGGTAGAATGGCAGACAAGGCTGGGGAAGGTCAGAAAAAAAGATTGTTTACATGCATAGCGGTCTGGAATTAGAAGGTGCTATGTTGACACCAATTTTCGTCTCCCCAAAGCTGCATTCACGTTTCCAGACCCTTAGCTCCAACTTTATGGTAGTTTGTTGGTTTTGTAGCCTCTTGGCCTCTGGATCAGCTCTTGCTTTCTTGGGGACAGATGCACAGAATGTCTGACTCCCTTGCTTTTGAAAGGGAGACAGAATATGGGCCCCCAAAGCAGTCGTCCTCCTGATCTCTGGAGCCTGTGAATATGTTACATCATATGAAAAGGGATTGAGGGGCTACAGATAGAAATAAGGTTGCTCCTCATCTGACCTAGAGCTGGGGAGATTATTCTGGATTATCCAGAGAGGCCCAGAGTCATCACAGAGGTTCTTAAAAGTAGATGAGGGAGGCAGATGAGTCAGAGTCAAGGAGAGATTCAAAGATGCTGGCTTCGAAGACAGCGGAAGGGACCATGATATGGGCGGCCTCTGGAAGCTGGGAGAGGCGTGGAAACGGATTCTCCCCTATAGCCTCCAAAAGGAACAGAGTCCTCCCCACATCTCGATTTTAGTCCAGTAAGACCATTTCAGACTTCTGACCTCCAGAAGTACATATAAGAAGTTTATGTTGTCTTAAGGCACTAAATGTGCGGTTATTTGTCATGTCAACAATAGGAAACCAATATGTACATGCCTCATTCCTTGCTTTGTAGGTATTCAGGACTTTCAATGAACGTGTTCTGTATATTGTCCACCTTTTCTAGTTTTTCTTCGTCGGAGGATTGAGAGCAACAAATTTCTCTGCTAAGACAAGATGTGTCACTTGCTGCTCTGTTCTTTTAACATCATATCATACATATTTCTGAAGTTACAGTATAGATTTTTACTCATCTTTAAGTCATAGTCCATTGAATTGATATAATTAATTTTCTTAATTCTTCTCTGGTTGACCATTTAATATCTGTTTCAGCAGTTCCAATCTGCGTCGACTATTTAAATAAGTCAGTTGAAAGATATACTATGATATTTTGTGTGCGAAATAACAAAAGAGAAAAAGGAACAGAAAATATAGCAATAAAAGATAAGCATTATGGGGTGGGTTCATCTACCTCTATTTATCTTCAATAATGATAAAGATAGTTTTAGCTTCTTGAGCACTGAATGTACGACAGGTGTTATTATTGGTACTTCATAGATGTTATCAGAATAGTCTTGCCCATGACATGATATCATTTCCATTTTACATATGAGGAAACAGACTCTGAGAAGGTAAATAATAAAGCCAGTATCATCCGATGACAGATTGGGATTCAAACATCATTCAGTTTGCTTGCATAGCCCATTTGTATCATGTCGCCTCTGACATTTAATTCCCAGTAAGGTGGGGAATGTTAAAAAACTTGTTTAATTATTTTTTCCATGTCTGAAAGATATTTGCTAGGCAATCCTCGTGTGCAGTATAAAAGAAATACTTATCAATACTTCTCAGGATCTAAACTTACCTCTAGCAATATATTAGAACATGGTGATATTTTGCCTGTGGCCAGAATTGAAGAAATATTAGTTTAATGATAACATGTCCATTTTTTTAAATTTCTGACTGTATCATCCCATTCACTGACCAGATGGTCTGGCTGCTATGAGCTCAGTAGGATAAATACAATAAAGTCCTATCTATCGAGGAGTTTTCACTCAAAGTTGGGAAGAAGTAAAGGCAGAAGATAAGTATACATACACATTATTAAATAAGATGATGTTAGAAAATAATACTGGATAACATGGAAAGGCATCCGTGGTGGAGTGTGCAGGGACTAGTCTGGGTAGTGGATCTAACAAAGAAAGCTCTCCGAAGAGGCGAGACGATTGGACATGAAGGGGTCGCCTCGTGCAGAAGTAGGTAAGAGTTTCTGTGCAGAGAATCTCTAAATGTGCCAAGGGGCAGAGATAAGCTGGAGGTATCTGAGGAAAGGAAGGACCAGTGAGATCAGGGTGTGGTGAGGAAGAGGGAAAGGCAGAAGACGAAGCGGGAGAACTGGCTGCGGCCGCGTCAGGTGGGACCTCGTAGGTCGGAGCAGAGTTTGGATCCAGAAAGTTGATCAGCTCCCATCTAAATTATACATAGGTATGTATATGTATATTCCGTCTTCTGGAACGTCGTTAAACCTCAGCCAGTAGATAGAGCTTGGAACTGGGAGTCTTCACTTCTTGCCCTGGCTCAGGATCCCTTCTGGTTCAAATTCTGAGTTGGTCATGTTATCTTCTTTGGCGTTATGACTTTCAGCATGCAGGCCCTTAAGTGGGATCTCTTCTCCCACAGGGAAATTTAGTTTGCTGTCAACATCTTTCTATTGGAGAGAATTTTTTGCTTTAACCACTGACTAGTTCAGGAGTGGTAATTGTTTCAGGATTGAACCGTGTACAGTATCTGGTTATATACCCATGTGTGTGTCTTTGTATGTATATGTATTTATTTACGTGCACATACCTATAACTTATGTAAAAACAGCATAATGTAGTGGTTAGAGACATGAGTATTTTAGTGAAGAAGACCATGATTTGCATTCTGAATATTCTATTTAATAGCTATATGACCTTGGGCAAGTTTCTTACCTCTCTGTGCCCCAATTTCATCAACTAAAAAATAGGGCCAGTAGCAATATCTGCTTGCTAGGGACTGAATTGTGTCTCCCCAAATTCATACTTTGACGCCCTCACCAATGATGTGACTGTATTTAGAAATAGGACCCATTAGGAGGTAATCAAGGTTAATGAGGTCGTAAGGGCAAGGCCCTGATTCTATGGGATTAGTGCCTTTACTAGAAGAGACACCAGAGAGCCCGCCCGCTTGCTCAATCTCTCCTCCTTTCTCTGCCATGTAAAGACTGCAGGAAAGCCAGAAGGATCTCTCACCAGAAACCAAATTGGCCAGCACCTTGATCTTGAACTTGTCAACTTTAGAACTGTAAGGAATAAATTTCTGTTGTTTAAGAACAACAGTCTGTGGCATCCTCATAGGATTGTTGAGGGGATTTGATGAGCTAATAAGCTTAGAGCAGTACCTGACTCATAGTAAATGTTTGTTAGTATTATTACATAACAAAAGGAAAATTATAAATAGTAAAAGTCGAGACCAAGGAAAATGTTTGATTGAAAATCAGCCCTTAGGGGAAAGTTGAAATATGAATATTTAGGTTATTAAGGGCAAACATGGACGTCGAGTTGCCAGAAGGCGATGGACATGTCGCCTGCCTCGCTTTATGATGAGGACCCCACCAAGCACAGTCGGCATGTTCTCCAGATCCTCTGGTGGCCGCCTGCTACTTCCTGTCCCCAGCCCGCCTGCTACTTCCTGTCCCCAGCCCGGCCTTGCGAGCGCTGCAGTGCCTGGCGTCACGTATGGCACATACAGCTCGGGACGCCAGACTGCAGCTACAAGGGCACCATGTGCCACAGAGGCGGGAAAAGGGATCGGCTGCCACTCGGAAACATGTGGCAAATGTCCCACGAAGCCCGCCGACTCTTCTTGTGAATGCGAAACACATTGAGAGATGAAATGGCACTCCTCGGCTGCCAAAAAAAAAAATGGGCAACAAAAGACCAAGGCCTCCATATGTTTGTAACAGGAAGTGTCTCACCAGGTGGCAAAGGATCTGCCTGTTATGTAAGTGATTTAAAAATGTTGGCGGGGCTGTGGAGATGAGGGTAAAAAGAAGGAGGTAAAGAGCCCCAGTGTTTACGAAGCCATTCACTGTGGGCTTTGGGGTGAGGATACTGTCCAAAAGTCAAATATCTGATAATGAGAAAAAAACGGACCTTAGCCGTGGACTTGCGTTCCAACAGGAGACGCACAAACAGGACCGTGTGTGTATGTCTGCCAAAAAAAAAAAGCTCACTCTCTGCCAGACTCCACAGCTCTTAATTTAAAGGTTAAAACCCAGACTTGTCTTCTGATGGTTATTTGAAATGTCCACTTAAAGGAATGGCAGCTCCCCTCGAGGGAGCAGCAGGGTACAGAGGCAGCAAGTGTCCACAGGAATTCCGGACAAGTGATGCCCAGGAGAACCAAAGGCAGCTCCAGCCGGCCTCTGGAGATGAGGTGAAGAACAGGTCTGCTTGTTGCCCCTTGTTGGTCCTGGCCTGTGGGTAGCAGCCTCTGGTGTCTGGACCATTCTAAGAATCGGACACGGCCTTGTTATATCGTTGGCGGCAGTGGCCTTTTCTGAGCCTCAGTTTGTTCATCTGTCAAATGCTGAGTTTGGACTGAGTTATCTCCTAGATATCTTCTAAGAAAGATCTGAAACATCTGTGTTTCATTAAAGCCCAGAGGGGCTCATTAGCAGGAAATGTAGAGTAGCGTAGTGTCCTTCAGCGTATATATTTGTGGGTGTATATATAAACATACACCTACAATTTGCACACATACAGCCCCTCTACTGGTATTGACTCTGGGGTGTGTGTGTGTGTGTGTGTGTGTGTGTGTGTGTGTGTGTGTGTGTATGGGACACTCCGGTTGGCTGGAGGGTGGCTACGGGTCTGCCCTTGGGGTGTGTATGTGGCGATGGCAAAGGTGGAGGTGGACAGTCCTTGGCAGCGCATCCAGTCCACATGGAATGCTCTGGCTCCTGAAAGGAGAGGGGAAGGGCTCCCCAGAAGGAGGAGAATGGAGACAGCATGACGCGCAGCCAGAAAGCGTAACCACCGCTTCCTGAATGTGCTTTCTCTAAATCTAACGCGGACTTCATTTTGTTTCTTTGACTACATACAACAACAACAACAAACAACAACAACAAATGGAGAAAAGAATTACCACAGTCCTCGGAGCAGAGGGCAAGGTTGGATAAGATTTGAATGTTTCCACGGATAATCCACAGAGGGAGTGACAGACAGCTGGCTACCTGCCTTTCTTGGACTTCCCACTGGCCATTTATTTACTTATTTATTTATTTTAAGAATTTAAACAGCTGTGGGAGCATTGTGAACCATTTCTGAAGGAAATAACTGTGCCAGAAAGGTCTTCAGCAAGTTCTTGATTTCCCTGACAAGATCGCAATAAGCGAAGAGCAGTAAACGTGACTTCTGCGTTTGACTGAGTGGGGATGAGAAGTTAAGACAATATTTGATAGAGAAGAGTAACTGTTAAACAGATCTGAGAGAATGATTACCAAATGCAGCTAATTCCCTGGGAAAACGCTTTGGCTTCCTTACAGAAACCGTTCAACAGCATCTTCGGCTCTCTCCCCATCTGTTCCTTTCTGCACAGAGGGAGGTTGTGATTTGTGGGTTCTTTGTCTCCATCTCCTAGACCTAGGGAAAGTTCTGTCCATTTATGGGGTTCAGACTGTGGGCAGAAAACCAGAACACAGCAACCAAGCCACACCCCCACCTCCCAAATAATGACACTTGCTATCATCAAGGAGTGTCATGGCAGTCACAGGTTGGGTTCTCCAAAGCAGACATAGAAGCAAAGCTTGGGGTACAAGATGTTTATTAGGGGTTGACAGCTGTGACAGTAAGGGGCAGGAAGCAGAACTGGCGGAGGAGGGAATCGAACTGATAACAGACCTTGGCCAACCACGCGGGGAGTCCCAGAGAGTGATTTCTATCAGTGTCCCACATCGGGCCAAAATGACCAGGCCTTTATACCCCCACCTCACTCTGTCTCCAAGTGTGGGTGGGCATTGTATCGGGAAAGGCTGCGCTCTGCAGCCGAGGCAGACCTCGCGGAAGCTGACAGCTGAAACCTGTGTGCTGACTGGCTTCCTGCCACGGGCAGCAAGTCCCTCCTTGAATGGGGATCTTTGGGACACCTCCACGTCCCCACGAAGCCCACCCAGATAACACAGCTGCACGCTCTCAGGGTGGGGGCAGGCGGCAGGCGGGCAGCAGCAGAGGCTGGGGGTTTGCCGAAGGCCATGTGGGATCTTGGTCTTTTTTTTGCCTGATGTTGGCTTTCGCCTGAGCTCTCGGTGTAATTATGCCTTCTGTCTGCATTAGAAAGACAGATCAGCCTTGCTTTTCAATTCATATCAAGAGTCCAAGAAAGGAACATCAGGAAAAAGAATAAAAAAACTGCCAGCAATTTTTTTCAGTGATTTATGATGGAGTAAGAAATCACACCAAAACTTAGTGCCTTACTACAACGACAATTTACTAATCCTCACAGTTATGTGGGGGGAATGGGATTAGCTGGGTGGTTCACCTGAGGTAGACTGAGGTCACATGTGCAGCCGCATTTAGCTGGGAGTTTGGCTAAAGCTGGGACATCCAAGGTGATCTCCTGTCCTTTACGTGCTTTCTCCACGTGGCCTCTAACCGTGTAGTGTCCTGGCCTGTAGTGTCCAGTCCACAGCATGGTGGCTAGTCCCCCCAAATTGAGAAGTAAAAGAAGCCGGTCCTTTTTAAGGCCAGAATTCATAAGTCCCAGAATATTATTTCCATTGCATTCTCCGAGTCAAAGCAAATCATGGAGCAAGGCCAGATTTATCGCAATGGGAAGAATGGCAAAGAACTTGGGACCATTGTTAATCCACTACATTTTCTAAATCAGTTTCAACCCTTTAAATATAGATTCCCATGCCCCATCTCAAGATATCTGATTTATTCATCTGGAGTAGGACCTGAGGGTCAGCATTTAAACATCTTAGGGAATTTTAACGAGTAGCTGGTTTAGAGGAACGCTGAACTGCGATGTCTTTTGTCCCTCTACTGATACTGACATGGCCTTCATCTCACAAGAATGCCGTGGGGCTTATATCTGGATAACTTCTGTTCTGCCCCCTGAAATATTTTCTAGGTCCTGACCCATTTTACTTACTTCCAGGCCAACCAGAAAATATGAGAAAACAGTTTTACTTTTCACAAACCAACCATGGAGCTGAAGCGTCACGTTGAGTAAAGTGGCCTGCAGTCCACGGTGTCTATCCGTGTGGCTCTAGTCCTCTGACATCTTCATCCAAAACCTCACGCTAAATTTTAGACCTCAGTCTCTGCCATGCGTCGTGGGTTTAAAAGTGGCCTCTGTTCTCTCAAAATACTGATAGGCCGTCAGTAATTTAGACTTGGAGAAAAACTCTTTTATTTGTTCAAAACATGAGCTTCCTTTTCCCAGCAGAAGTTTGTCTTTTATTGAAACGACGTGACTCTCGGTGCCAAGCCTTTAGGTAGTCGTGTGTCTTTGTTACTTTCCAACAGATACAACTAGACCAAGCAGGGTCTATTGTAAACGCAGTCCAGAGGAGGTCTCAGCTAAGAGGCGGTCCACCAGTCACGGTGAACCCATTTCTGGAAATTAATTACTTATTATCTGTGGCCGGATAGTAATTAGTCAAATGCTATAATGAATTGATACAATTAATTCCCCGGCAAAGCAAAAATAGAAATGCATTGATTTAGACTGCAGCCTTATGAAGAATGAACTTAGCCCTTCCATTAGGCACTGTTAGGTTATTTAATAGGGATTCCTAATGCAGGGTAAGGGCCTGTGGTTAGGATTCAAGGGGTCAGTGAACTCAGAAGAGAAAAAAAAACCTGCATCTTTATTTTTACTAACCTCTAACCAAAACAGCATTTCCTTCCATTATGAATTATGAGATTTAGCATTTCCTGCCATTATGAAAGCAGGCACTGAATCACAGCGGCATTAGCAGTGCCTTTGACTTTGCCGGCAATAGAAAGCAGAAACACTTTCATATCAAAAATGTGCACCATCGCCAATACCTTCAAACAGCGTGTATGACCGCCACCACAAAATTACAGTAATAATCGGGCCCACGGTTGCTTTTAATGAATGTGTTCATACAGAAGTATATATCTTGCTCTATCACAAATTCATATTTTTTATATCGATGACTTCAATGTAATGGCTTCATTTGTAATCTACTTCATTTATATGTATGTTTGATTTATATATACACATATCTAATATATTATGTGTGGACTAGAGGACACTTTACTAAATGTGAGGCTTCAGATCAATGGCTGGTTTGTTAAGATGATATACAAATATTTATATAGAGTCTATTTAAAAACATTAGACAGCCATAGGGCACCATAGCACAAAAGGACCAAAAACCCATGTGTTAGACTATCTGAATTATTAAAAATAATGTATAGACTCTCCCCAGCCCAAACCATAGACCACTTTTGGTGACCCCAGATGGAGAAGTTATGAGCTTAGCTAGCAATCAAGTAGACTTGAATTTTCTTTCTAATGTATTGTCTTGGCAATTCTAACTACTTTTTCTATCACCACACTCGAGTGACGTTATACTATAGGGCTTAAGAGACTGGATACTGTGTTTGACCTGCACTAGCTCCCTGCTCCGCGACTTCCTAGCTGTGTGACCATGGGCGGATTATATAACCTCTCTAAGCTGCTCCTCACCGCTGAAGTGGGATAATATCAATACCTACCTCTTGTGCAGGGGGATTACTATTTAAGATTAATTGAGATAATGCTTATACATTACTTGACACTCTATCCGGAACCTAGTCGGCATGTAATAAATATTGATTCCTACTGCTTTCATCGGTGTCTCCTAGCATTAATCTGTTTTCACAGGGCAGGAAGCTCTCCCCCTGTGTAATAGGGCCCTTAAGAGATACTGTGCTTTAAAGACTTGCATGATGAAATGGGCTAAATATTATTTATACCATAGGCCTGGAACTACTGTACCTGTATCTAGTTTTAGCTTCACTGTAACAAGGAAACTGTTTTAGTAAGAGGAGGAAGAGGTAGAGAGGGCAGGGGAGGTGTCCCGCATTTTGCCACAGGGCAGTCTAATAACAGTAAATAAAAGTGGCCAAATTGAATAATGTTTCTAAAGCATTGGATTCCTTCTAACTGAAGACTAATCTGAACCACCCCTGTTGACAAAAATGAAGCCTCCAGCCTTTTTACTTGTGTTTGTGTTTTTCCATTTGTACTCAGCTTCTGACATATGGAAACAGGGAAGAGGGGAATAGAAGAGTTTAGATTTAGAGAGTCAAACGCAATCTAGCAAAACAAAAAACTAAAAACACAACCAACTATTTGGCCACATGCTCTTCTGCTGCCCAGCATGGAGTCGTGGGTGTTTGTTTTTGTTCCTTATATTTATTTTTTTTATGCAGCAACCAGAGTCCCAAGATCTAGCTTCTGGCGCCAGCACTGTCTTCTTAGAGCTGCCTACCAGAGGGGCACTTCCCACTTGTGTCTTTGTTTCCCTTCAGTTGCTTCTCTGTATCCTCCCCACTCACCGTTTTCAGGTGTATGGCTCCTCTCATCGTCTCTATGTTGGGCGGAAGAAGAAAGCGAGACAGAGACCATGCTAGGTGTCTTACAAAGATTAATTTTTGTGAGCTTGACAGCTTTTATTTTCTTTTTATTTTTTAAATTAGAAATTGGATGATAACCAAAGAATATGTAAAATACTTGTGTGAAATAAAACAAACAATGGTAAATGAACACCCTTGTACTGACCAGCTAGTTTAAGAACTGCAATGTAGCCAGGAGCTTGCCCTCCCTGATTTTACCTCTTCTCTCATTGCCCCTGGAGGTAAACCACTATCCTGCATTATGTTTTTAATCATCCTTCCTTCTCCCACTTTTCTTAAAAAAAAAAAAAAAAAAAAAAAGATTAATAGTTTTACTGTAGATATATATCTCCATAAACAGTATTTATTTCTCATATTTAATTTTAGAGGTAGAAATTATCTGTGTGTATTTTGTAATAACACACTTTTGCTATTTAATTCTTTGTGCAATTTATCCATGTTGACATGTTCAGTTGTGCTCCATTCTTTTTCATTGCTGCATACTATTCCATTGTATAATTATATCATCCATCAATTCTACTACTGGTGGATATCTGGGTTGTTCCCAGTTTTTTCCTACTTTAAATTTTGCTGCCATGAACATTCTTACACATATCTCCTTGTGCCTTGTGCAAGAGTTTCTCTAAGAATAATGCTTAGAGGTGAAATTGATGACTTCACTGATCTTCAACTTCATGAGATAATGCCAAACTGCTTTCCACATTGATTGGTTTCTTGCCAGGAATGCATAAGAGTCCTGGTTATTCCACTGTCTCACCAACTCTTGGACTTGCCTCTCGTCATCTTCCCTGGGCTTGTTAAATCAAAGGGGGGCTTAATGTTCTTTTCTACGTCTAACAGTCACGGTTTGCCTTATTTTTCTCTTGCTGTCTTTCCCACCTTCCTCTCTGGCGGCCATCACCCTGAAATGCTATAGCATCTAAACACAATGCAAGGGTGGCCTGAACGTGTCATGTCTAAGTCTTGGTGCCGCTTTGGTTGTGCGAAGGCATTTTTCTTTGGGGATGTCCTGTGCTGAGGCTGACTTCCAAAATATTTAGCTTAAAAATATTATAAATGTATTCCTTCAACACCAACTCATTAACAGTGGTTCAGATAAATTTCGACTCATTCCCTGGACCTCAGGCAAGCCCTCAACCACTGAAAGAAGAACCTGAATCATGTTCAACACAGTGTAAGACCCCTCACTTTATTCAATGTCAGTTGAAACAACAAGGAAGTAAAGCGACTTAGCCTATCGCGTTGCTGTGACTCTGACCAGAAAATAAAGAAAAAACAGTGATTGGCAAATATTACTCACCCAGTGCCTTGGCTGGCATTCCTCACATCTGCTTTATAATATCCTCCTCAGTGCCCCGATTTTATTCATTTCCTAGTGCTTGAGACAGAAACCACGAAGAATTACTTAAAAAGAAAAACACTGATTTTCTACAAACCAATAAAAAAGTACAGCATTTTAGGGACACTGAAAAAAAAAAACAACGATGACTACGCCACATTATAAATTCTAAAATGAAACAGTTTTTGCCTTGTAGTGTTTTTTAAAAAGGCACAGGTTTTCAAAGCTGCCGTTCAAGAACACTCTGCGTGTGTGTTTCCAGCTGTCGCGTAAACTTTTCTCCTCTTCCAGGAGCTTCCTTAGCTGGTTTTAACTCGTCTGTTTTCCTCCTCTCCACTCTACCCTCCCCTCTGTGCTTTTTCCAAAATGCAAGTCCGATCGTGTTTTTCCCTCATTGAAAACTTCTCACCGATTCTCTGCTACCTGCGGAATAAAGTCCTGTCTCTTCACAGAGCACAGTGAAGATGTTTGATCTGGCCTCTGCTTCCTTCCCCAGCCTGAACTCTCTCTCTCCCTCCCTCTCAATTAGAATTCTGAGAAACAAAACAAAACACCTTATCGTGACCTCGCCCTGTTGTCAGCCAGCAATTCCCATGGGATGCCCTCCCCTTTCTCATGAGGCCCTTTCCACTCCTCTGACTGCCTGGAAAAAACCCACCTGCCCTTCACAGCCATGCTCCAGCATCACCCCTGGGAAGCCCTCTTCCTCCCAGGACACCCCCTTCTCCGCACCTCTCTCTCCACGTACCTCTCCTATTGCATATACCACAGGGTGGGGGGGGGGCGGGGTTCGTTTAACTCTTTAGTTGCCTTCCTCCCCTGCTTGGCACTGAGCTCCTTGAGGACAGGGATAATATATGATTTGTCATTGTAGCACAGCTCCCGGCAGTCAGTAAGTGTTCATCATATTAGAATTAAAATAGAACTGGCCTCCACCTCATGCCTATACCCCTCTCGTGTGTGTGTGTGTGTGTGTGTGTTTTAATACTACGGTTATCAAGGAATGCCGTGGTTGCTCACCAACTGTACACACCGCAATGTCTTCTAGGAAATAGACCAGACATGTGAGATAATGAATAGTTCGAAACAATACAAACTAAAGGATGCATTGTTTATGTCAGCTGAAGACTATTTCCTTTTCGTGTTACATGGGAGGAAAAAAGAAATATTCTAGGAAACAAATTTATGGAAGGAATCGTAGAAGTTTTATTATGTCGGTGGCTAACTAGAGTATCCTCTCTTTAAAAACTTGAAATCTTGGTATTTGGATATTTTTCCTTTTTTTTTTTTAAAAAAAAAAAACAGTTTTCTTCCTGAAAACAAAGGAAATAATAAACAATAGCAACTCCCAATTTTACTCTGATTATTTGCCAAGAGTCCTCTTAGTTAGTGTGGTTCTTTTTCATTAAAGAGGACCGATTAGCATGAAAAGAATGCTTCTAAATTAAGCTACTTAAATATGCACTTAGCTGATACTCAGGGAGCTAATTTATTGTATTATTTAAAATATAAATTGGATAGCAGATCTATTTACTAAGGTATAACAGCTAGGCAATGATGCATAATTTTCTCTTAGCTGTTGAGTGGTTTTTAAATAATCTATTGAAATTTAATAGAGAACCATTTCATTATGGGAAGTGAATAAATACTACTAAGAAGACTAACATTTGAAGTATTACCCACATGTGGAGGATGGGTTTTAAAAAATTAATAACGTTTGAGGAACACAGAGGGAATTGGGGTTTGCTCTACAAACAGTAGCGCCTTTTGTTGTTTTAGCTGGACGTGTACCCAGATTCCCGAAACTGCTTGTGGGAATGTTACACAGAGCCAAGGAACAAACCCGGTGAAGGGTGGAGCAGGGCGGAGCAAAGAGCAGTGCCACGGGACAGGATAAAAGTACGCTCCGTGATTGCCACGTTGTCATCTAGACCGAGGGCCCTGCTTTTGCTTAGCGCGGCCTTTGGCGTGGTGGTAAAAACCGTGTGACTTGCTTCGTTTCAACAAATGGCACCATAACATGTTCTGCATCCTCCATTCCTGGAACCTGGGGACATTGGCCAAGGCCAGGGTCCCCTGAGCAGGAACGGAGTTGAATCTAGATCCCTGTCTGGTCAGGAGTTGTCCCAAACAGGCCAGCTCTGCGGTGTGTCATGTCAGGGGCTCTGACGCTACCAAGATGCCCGTGAGCGTGGTGGTGTGGCCTCGAAACTGTTATTGCCAGTTACACTAGAACTCGGTGGGGGAGGCAGGAATGGACGCAGGTGACTGGACCTTCTTGTCTTTCTGCAGATATTTGAAACCTGGCCCTTCTGATTTCCTGAGCCAAGGTTTCAGAGAAGTCTTAGACCTTAAAATTTACCCTTTTGAATAGATGTTTCTTTGATGTATTTTGGGAAAGAGGAAGACTGCCCAAACATTTCATCTTTTCCCCAGGGGAGCCAACATGTCAGAGAACCGGTGGTCTGAGGGGCAGTGGCTTGGGAGGGGGGACGCTGACCTGCAGTGTTTGCCAGTTTCCGTGGTGTGAGGACTCCCGCCGTAGCTGATTTCAAGCTACCAACGTGACGTCGCTGAATATGGAGTGAGGCGGCAGCGTGCACACGTGCGAATGAGCTCCAGCATACCACGGCTAGAGCCGGCCTGCGCTGCCGTTCGCAGGAAATAAAACTTCGGCAGGTCGGCTGGCTCTTGTTTCCATGTTACCCCGAAGACAGTGAGCGAGTCAGGCTCTAAGTCCTCGGAACACTCTTGGCGGGTAGCATTCATTGCTATAACCTCTGCCCTCTCCTCCCTACGCTCGATCTGTCCTCTAAAAGAAAACTACACATGCAGATCATAAAGTTAGACATTGACTCAGGGTAATTAACGAACTGGACTGTGCTTTTTATGTCAAATATAAAAACCGGACGTGGAGACAGTAAAGTTTTGATTACTTTTTAATTCCATCCCATTTATGTTGTGAAGTGGCTTCTTCAAAGGCGAAGAAAGAACAGCTTCCCGTCATCCTGCTAAGACAAGTGAGGCCTCACTTGCCCGACATTTCCACGTGGGGCAAAGCGGTCGTGGCCATTGCACGTGGTGAAGGAGCTGGAGGCGAGGAATGGGATGGGCCGCCGAGTTGGGTGGCTTCAGGGATAAAATTCACTCTAGCTAGTTAAGCTAGATGAGGCCGAGCTCATAGTCAAGCTGCTTTCTCACTTTACTTGGGATGTTTCCCATGGGAAGGAAGGATTCATATCATAGAAATAAAAGAAGCCTGGAAGAGAAATATTCCCCTTCCTGAAGACTATATAGCAGTCCTTTCTTTCTGAAAAAATATAATAATGAATTTTGTATTTCTTGTAACTTATGCTCTTCCTCTACTCTTAAGGGAAAAAATATTCCTTTGACCATAAAGATAATAGTAGTATGATAATAATTGCTTGAGAGCTTGTTATTTGTCTATACGGCACATGGTGCAAGCTTCATTCATATTTGTAGACAGAGTGCCGTGTAACATTTTATATGCGGTATCTCTTTGCCACCTCACAAAAAATTAAATATTCTTAGCGTGCTCAACCTTACTAAACTGCCTGGCACTTTTTCAGTTTTCGTATTGAGAGTTCTATGGTCTCAGAAGCCTCTCCATCCTGGACAAACAGGGACAACTGGTCACCCTGATTCTTATCTCCATTTTACAGATGAGAAAGTAGAGGCAGCTAAGTTACTGTGCCAAAGTCACAGAGCCAGGCTCCGCCCCAGATCTGATGAATTGAATGGCGTGTTCCTGTGGACTGGGGCTAGTCTGACACATGCTATTGTGTCATAGTCAGAAGTGGAAACCGCAAATGACGGTATCGTTGCAACTGCTTAAGTAAGATGGCGCATCTAAGAAGCGATTTGACAGCTCTGGAGTATATAGCACTGCGATGGCTACATGTGGGCGGGCTAAAGCAGCCTTCCCCTCCTGTTGAGCTATCACTGGCTACGCTAGAACTGTACAAAGGCAAATCTCAGAGAATGTGCCCTGGGGATTATGGAAGCCACTCTGAACCTGGATTTCGGCTTTTTCTTTTCTTTTTTAAAGTGACTTTGTTAGGAAGTGGCTACTAACAAACTTGGGTTTGCTTTTTATTCTCCTTCCCGAGTATCTTTTCTTGTTAGTACATATTTTATTGGAGTGCATGTTTATTTTATTTCTGC
This sequence comes from Rousettus aegyptiacus, assembly GCF_014176215.1. Lineage (NCBI taxonomy): Eukaryota > Metazoa > Chordata > Mammalia > Chiroptera > Pteropodidae > Rousettus > Rousettus aegyptiacus. Next base: position 36,557,101 of record NW_023416288.1, on the reverse strand, counting down.
TTATGGTTCGCGTCTGAAAGCTAATAGGTAAGATTCCATAAAGGTGGAATGGAGTAAAAATAGTAAAAGAAACCATAACGAACGAGACGCTCTTGAGCATCTTCATCATTTTGTAGGGAAAACGAGAGCTATAAATCTATCCTATATGGCCTGCCTCCCCAACCTGCTTCTTCTTTCTTGGTTAATACCACCACTCCTTGCAAAGCTGCCCGTGTGAAAAGGCTAGAATGGGGAGAATGCGTGTGTTTTGGTAGGGGGCGGGGTAGTTCAGCTTTACCTTTGTATCTAATAATCACTAATTTTACTGCTTCCACCCAGCATCCTTCCTCTCCTTCCCCTTCTCACCATCTGTCCTATGAGCCTCCTGAACAGCTAGTCTCCTAATTTACTTCCTTGCCCCCTCCAAACCAGCCCCCTCATTACATATCAAGTTATCTTTCTATAATGCAAATGTGAGCGTGTTACTACCCTGAGCATATCTAACCCTTTAGGATATATCGAAAGTAGGCAAACCGATCGAGACAGAAAGCAGATTAGTGATTGCCAGGGACTGACAGGGAGAGGGGCGTGGGTAGCGCCTGCTAACGGGTGCGGGGTTTCTTTTGGGGTAATAAAAACATTCAGCAACCAGACAGCGGTGACAGTGGCCCAGCATTGTGCATGTGCCAAATGCTGCCGCGTTGTTCACTGTAAAATGGTTAGAGTGGTCATTTTATTTTCCGTGGGTTTTAACACACACCCACATATCCCATAGGACGAGGTCCGCACGGCTCCGCAGCACGTCATATGGGGTTTACCCGTTCCCCTCCACCTCTGTTTTCCCTCTAACCCTTCGTAAACGGAACCATTTAAAGCTCGCGGCATGAGCCATGCAGTTCCACGCGCCGCCGCAGTACCACGTGGAGTTTCCTGTGTGCGGCGGGTCGCTCCCCTCGGCCCCCGCCCCCGCCACCACCGACTGTCCAGCGAACCCCACCCGCCACGGACTGTCCAGCGAGCCCCACCCGCCACCGGCTGTCCAGCGAACACCACCCGCCACCGACTGTCCAGCGATCTGCTCCTCCGAGGCCCCCATGGAACACCCCCCCCCCACACACACACACACACAGCTTCATCACCACGCTCATTGTGAATTTCTCTCTGTATTTCATCATCTATAAAGGCACAGCCAGGAACCCTTGACTGCCAGGTCCATGTTCCTAGTTCCGGAGAGAACTGTATCGTCTTCTAAAAAACAAAGGGGATCGAAGCTTTGCAGTGTTTTATGTGCCCTTTTAAAATTCGTGACACGTTCGTGACGCCCTGGAACCCCTGGAGCACACGAGGGCAGCAGTTTCGGCTCTAGCGTGGAAACAGCCCCAATCTGTAGTCTCTGATGAGGAGGCCGTTTCTCTCTAGGGGGCCTCGAGATTCGCCCTGTCACATTTAAATATGTAATCACAGCCTTGTCGCCTTTTGTCGCACACCTCTAAAAACTATAGAGTGGTCCGTGTCCTTGACCTGTGAGCGGTGAGCAGCTTGGCTATAAAAGACAGAGTGGTGGCTTATTTTCAGCGCCCAGATTTATTTTCGAGGTTCATATCGGTAAAATGCTATACATGAATTTGCTGGAGAATGTGCTTTGAGAATTTGTGGCACATGACAGAGACTTTGTTTCTAAATGGACTTTTTCCCATCTTAATGACACCATTTATGACGTCATTTGGTCATTGCATGTGGCAGCTCAGAATTGGACCTGGGGTCAGGTGGGTCCCTGAGGGTAAGAGCTGCAATGCTCTATCATTTCTTCTTCACTTGATTATCATGGACGTAGAAGGTGTGTGTGTGAGTGTGTGTGTGTGTGTGCGCGCGTGTGAGTGAGTGTAAACATCAGGAGAGTATCATGGACATAAAAGCGTGTGCATGTGTGTGTGTATAAATACCAGGAGAGCAGATGATCAGGAAGAAATACACAAAGGTGAGATCATGGGTAGGCGTTAAACAAATTTCTATTTGTATTCTCCATCAATACAAATAGAGGATTGCCTAGTTTGTCACCAAATAGATAAGTTCTCCCAAGCAGTGGTTCTCAGAGTAGGCTTTGGACCAACAGCATCAGCATTGCCTTGGAACTGATGGAAATGCAAATTCTTAGGCCTTACCCTGAACCTTCAGAATTGACAAATCTAGAGGGGAGGCCCGGCAGTCCATTTTAACAACATCAAATAATATGATGCATTTTTGAGTTTGAGAACCACTGTTTTAAACAACTTCTTTTAGCCAAGATTGTTGATGCTAATGTGAGAACATCATATTCTAGAGGAGTCAGATTGGTACAAGCCTTTTTGTCATGGATTTCAAATGAAGGTGATTGTTAGAAGAATGACAATGGCTAATAGTTTTTGAGTACCGTGGGCTTTATTCCATTAGTTTCTCACACAGTTCACAACTATCCCCAGAAGTAATACTTTTTTCCCTATTGTGTGGTTATTGTGTTAGGCTTAGAGAGGTTAAATTACTTGCCCAAGGTCACACAGCTTGCTGTGCTCTGAGTGACACTCCTGCACTCCGCCTCCTGAGCCCAGTCCATGGAGAGCCAGGCTAGTCTCCCATCCGCTGCAGCTCTGGCCCAGGAGGCAGGGTGACCTTCGCTCCTGGGTATTCAATTTATTGGTGTTCTGGACCATTGCTGCCAAACTCATTTCCAGTTGAAGCAGCTGGGTTTTGTCACAAGCATGACTTCATTAAGTGTCCTCAGCTGAGCTGAAGTTGCATAAAAATCACTCATCAGATTCCTGTCAAGGCCAGAGATTTGGAGGGGAATTTACAGGAAGGGACTTCTAGCCCGAGAGTATGGGAGCAGCAAAAGGGGATCTTGTCACACATCTGTTTACTTTCCATCAATGACAAAGAGCAGGACATAGTGGATTTCCAGATGCAAGCCTGAACAGAAATGGTAGATAGGGTCCACTGTCATTGCAACAGGGCACAGATGACCTTCGATGGAGCGTGACATAAAGCAGGTGTTTCCAATTGCATTCGAGGAGTAAGTCCAATCTCACATGTGTAATGGAGCTCTTCTTCCCTTACCTACCTCAGAGGGCTGTCGAGAGGTGGGTGAAATGTTCTGTGACTAAACTAGAAAATTTGGTTGAAGAGTAAGGAACTATTGTACAATGATTTGATTAAAAACACTGGTGTTTGCGTCAGAAGCCAAGGTTCTCACTAATTCTCCCACAGTCGTGTGACTTGGACAAGCCACCTGACAGCTCCAGATGGCTCCGTCACCTCGATGCAGAATGATGCTCTCTGCAGCTGGGCAGTACGCTACTTGGATTTCCATGGGCTGCAAAGTCCATTTTATCTAATAACATTGATCCCGCTGACCTCACAGCAAGGGCGTGTATAAGATGGTGGGTGGGAGGGGCTGGTTAATATAATTAATGCGCTATGCAAATATATCTGTCATATCTTTCCTGCCTCAGTTCCCTTCAGACTGAAGCAGGTAAAGCGAGCACAGCCTCCCGTGAAGGGATCTTTGTCCAAGGGATCTTTGCCGATTGTGTTGCAGCAGCTAGAAATTACCCAATGTCATTCTTTCACTGTAGGTGATCACTCACCTCACCTACTGCCAGCTCCTGTTTGTTCTCCACATGTGCCGCAGGACATCACGGGCCACATCGATCTCCCTGCATATGACCTCCCAACACTCAGTGTCAGTCCTGTCCTTTTAGGTATTGAATCTTGAAGGCTTCCCCTTGTCCTCTACTTGGGACATTTGCTAACACTAAAGGCTTTCCGAGTTCAGAGACCAGTCCCTTTTCTGTCGGTGTGGAGCCTAGCACAGGGTAGACCCCTTGTAGGTTCATGTGTGGGTCTGAAGTCGCCTCAATTATAGCTGTTTTAAGAATGGTTTATACAGCCTGAGAGGTGACACAGGTATCCACTATTACCCTAACTCTTCGAGTCCACACTTAAGATGACTGCATGTAATTGTAAGCTAATTTTGTGTAAATTTAGGGGGAATTGTACTGATGTCTCTATTATTTTAAAATGTGTCTAAGATAAGATGGTTTAATAGATTGTAGGATTCATATGGGAGAAAAATAAGTAAAATGGGTATTAATGAGAGAATCTAAATGGTGAGTATAAATTTGCTGTATGTTTGAATTTTTTTTCATAGTAAATGTTGAGAAAAAAAGAATTTCTAATTCTATGCTGCTCAAAGAAATGGCCTTTTAAAACTTCAGGTGGCAAGGATTTTTGGTTTTAGTTTTGGAGAGAATCGCAATATCCTCTTTATTAATGGCAAAGGCTAAGATAGAAGGTATAGCTCAGTGCGGGGACCAAGTAGATTGGTTAATTGAAGGGCGAAATGGGGTAGATTCCTCCATCCCGTTTCAGGCAGAGCTGACCTGAGGTAGGTCTCCCACCTCAGGGCCCTAAGCAGGTAAGAATTATAGCAGAGCAGTGGGGAGCAGACAGCTCCCTCCAAAGAGAAAAAAGACAAGGAGGAATTTTCCATTTTTACAGAAGTGAACGATAAACACATCTTTGTGTAAAACTCAATACTATATAATTTTGAAATTTTAAGGTACCTGCTATTAAAGCTATCGAAAACAACACAATGCCAAAGGCGTGGATTGAAAGAATACATTTCTGTACCCATGTAAGCTTTAAGAACATTTTCATCTGAATTATAACTTTCCATTCATTTAGAATATCTCAAAATTTTTCTTTTTCTTTTGTTTTTCTTCTTAAGGTCATTGTTCGAGGTGGAGGACACATTTTACCCTATGACCAGCCTCTGAGATCTTTTGACATGATAAATCGATTCATTTTTGAAAGAGGATGGGATCCTTATTGATAGATAAGCTGTTTTTCTGAAAGAAAATGTGAGGGGGTTTAATCTTTGAGAAGAAAATTTTCAAACTGGAGAATAGCATATAAATAAGAAAATTATCTTTTTATATCTGCAGAATGTTTCTCATTAATAAAAAATTACCCTCGAAACAAGTGTGTTTTGTTTTTGGGGAGAGATGGTTCATCGCAAAATTAACTTTAAGAAAATGCTGTGCGTGAGTAAGAATTACATATTTTAACTGAAAAGATGGGGAAGAGATGGATTCTGAGACGCCGATTCAGATAGAAATGAACAAATGGGATGTTGGGGCCTTGAATAAGAATTTTAAATTTCTCAGAGTATTTGAAAAGTACAGTAAATGACTAGAGGTGTAACAGAAGTTTGCCAGACCATGATATATATGCAGGTGTTTTTGGTAACTGTTGGATAAGTAAGTACTGGAGTCGGTAAATATTTGATTTGGTAAATATTGGATGAGAACAGCCGAATTATCACCCCAAAGGAGTGGGTGATATTAGGGCAGTAGTGGGGAAAAGACCTTAATGTGAAAGACAACCTGGAATTTATTGAAATAGAAATCTTAGGTGTAAAAATGATGACGTACTAATTGATGATAAGCAGAGGATCTTAGAGAACTACTGAATCTTTGCTTTGCCTTGCCTTGCCTTTCTCCTCCTCCTCCTCCTCCTCCTCGTCCTCCTCCTCCTCCTCCTCCTCCTTTTCCTCCTCTTCTTCTTCGTGTTGAATTTTTTGGTTCGCTTGGGGTCACATTTCTCAAAAACCCTACAGGCCACATGAGTTATGAACCATTTTTGATATGGGTTTTAAATTCTGTACTTCTTTAAACTGAATAAATAACAACCTAATTTTATATAATTATTGAAATATCAAAAAAACTTTTGAGATAATCTGGCATCAAAATACATACAATTAAAATGTGCATACATTAGTAAGTTCCCAGCTAAAATATCGCATCTTGGCACATATTTCTTATTTATGCATCGTGTGCTCATATCTCTGAAATTCTACAGTGTTTGGCTTTTTCCACATCATTACCATCTCATATTACCCGTCTCTGAATTGGCTTACCAGAGAGCTAAATTTGAAAAGCCAAAGCTTGTTCTTGCTGCAGATATTTTATTGAGTTCTCTTAATTTCTCATTTTGTGCCGGACTTCATTCAAGTTTTTGATCCTCCTTTGTTTTTTTATACATCTTTTTCATTGGGCCCATAGACTACGAGTCATCTAATCAAATATTCTGATCAAAAGCAGACTTTATTGCAGAGAAAACATTGAGGGGGAGTGTGCACAGTTTTACACCCGGCCCCATCTGCAAGTTAGAAGAGTTGCATTTGGTCCCATAAATATGAAGTAGAAAGGGTGCCCACCGTGGCTGGGAGACCTGGGATCTAGTCCCGCGTGTGTCACATAAGCACTGGATGTTTTGGAGTAAGTCACTTCACTGTCCCAGCCTTCCAAAGTCTCAAAGGAGGTAGCCGGAAGAGGAGAGTGGTGGACTTCCTTGCAGTTCACATGTCATTGTAATGGCACCTGTTTCCCAAGGATACCATGAGATGATACAGTCAATTTTCGTCACCTGTGAAATCCATGTGTCTGTTCACCTCTGACTATTTGACGCCCCCAAATCAATACTTGGTGCTGTTCAGGAGCACGTGCAGAGTGACAAAATCTTTGCGTCACCTCATGTACACGTTGTCAGCCAAAGTCAAATAAAGCTGGACTCTGTCTTCTCGTTGCAGGTCTCCTACTAGAAACAAGTTTCGTTTTCGTCAGTCTGTTTAGTGCCATGTTTTTGTGCTTTTTGTTGATGATCCTGCTGTTGAAAGGGCTCCTAAACGCAGAGCCGAAGGGCTAGCTAGTGTTTCTATGCGCAAGAAGGCCGTGTTGTGCCTCGCGAAGAAACTGCGTTAGATAATCTTCCTTTAGGCGCAATTTATAGTGCTGTTGGCCCTAAGTTCAATGTTAATGAGTCCGTCTATATTCAATGTTTTCTTTAAACAGAAACACACATAAAACAAACGTATGTATTGACTGGTTGACAAAGAGGCTGTGACCAAAGGTCAGCTGGAACCAAATCCCGAATCTCCCCTAGAAGTGAGATTCAGAATTCCCTCATTCAGTGTTCGAGATGATGGTACAGAAAATGACTGCAGTGAACAAAGAGAATCAACTGTATTTACAGAACAGTAACAGAGGGGCTGACACGAAACAGTAGCTCCGCAAACAGGAGTCATATATGTTTTCCTTCTTATCATCTCCCTGCCCCAGGCACTAGGGCCGTGGGGCTGTTGGGAGGGGAGAACTTGCCAGGCCTTTCCTGAGCAACCCCAGCTAACTCTCCCAAGTGTGCAGTCCCGCGGAGACTGGATCTGATAGGTATTTTACCTTAAAGAAGGAAGAGCAAGTTAGTTCAGAAACTAAAGAAAAACGAGTCTTTTAATGTAACTCGTGTGAGTCCTTTGCACAGAAATCTCCAAGTGACACACACTCTCTATGAGATGCTCAAGATGATCCATTCAGGTGTCCTCCCTTGGTCCAGACACTGAGGCAGATTTCTCACGAGGCTGCTGTTTCTGTACTGGGGAGTAGTAAGGAGCAGAAGAGGGGCATCTTCTCATGGTTCTAGGTCCAGCATGTTGCCAAGAATTGCAATTTACGTGCCTATAGAAGGTAATTAGTGTGATTAATTCCCTAAACCAAGCCTTAGACTAGTAGGACCTTTTTTGACGCTTTGCCCTAGATGGAGAATGGCCTGGCGGGTCTCTGGCACTCCTCTCTCCTAGCAGTGTATTTAGAGGAGTTATAGAACCTAAAGATGAGTCATGGGTTCTCGCCTCGACAAAAAAGGGAAACATTGCAGATAAGTCGTCATTTTCTGTCATAGCAGGTGGCTATTGTTAGCATGTCATCTAGCAGATAGATATTTTTTTAAAGTAAACACGCAATCTTTTCTTTCAAGGTAGAAGTGATACTTTAACAGTTAGTAAGAAAGTTATTTCTTTTCAAAAGTAATTTAATCCATGGCAAGAGCATTTCGAAAACAGACATTTGGATGTGTTTCCATGTACTGTTGCACATTACAAAATAACACAGTAAATCGGGGGAAATGTCAACAAACATCTCTCCATAAAAGATACGATTGGAAAATGAGTGAATAAATCTCAGCTAATGAGGTATTTCTTCCATTCGGATCCACATATCTTTATAAAGTTTCTTTTTCAGCTCTGATGGACTCTGAAACCGAAGGTCAAAATAAAGTGAACATGTAACCAGATGTTTGAATTGGCTACTTCACAAAGGGGTAACCCAAGATGTTTCAAATGTGACAAAGCATATTCAACACATTGATCCTCTTAAAAATATTAATAATAATATTTTAGCAAAATATTTTGTGCTACTCAAAATCAAATACAATTTTTAAAATTTAAGTAGTTAGAATTTCATCTTTATTTTATCCTTTTATAGTTTCTATTTTGATTACTATTTCATAATGTGAATATTATTTGTACAGCATGATTATACTTTACAGAGAATGAGTAATTCTTTTTTTTTTTTTGGTATGTCTTTAGCAGTTTTTTAATGATGGGGTGACAGCATAAAGTTTCAAAGAACGTTGTTTGGGAAGACAAAAAAGTCTAAATTTAACAGTGGACTTAAATTTTGTCCTGATTTTGTTAAGTTAAAAAAAAAATAGTCCGATCCCGTCTAATCTCGATAGCTAAGCAGGGTTGGGCCTGGTTAGTACTTGGATGGGAGACCACCTAGGAAGACCAGGTGCCATAGATGAAAAAAATTAAAAGTAAAGGATTGTAAGCTGACAGGGCCCTTGCAATCTGTGAGGTCAACCAAAGGTTGCCTCGTCTAAAAAAAAAAAAAAAAATTAATTTAATTTAAAAATACCATAAAAAAAAAAATAAGTCATCCACAATGTAGTATGCTTTCATTTAGAAGGCAAGATAGGAAGAAAGGAAAGCAAGAGGAAGGAAGGAAATAAATTAGGGCAGGAGACACGGAAAGTTTTTTAAAGAACAGGGTATCTCTGGAAAAATAAATAAGAAATTGACAACAGGAGAGAAGGGACTGTGAATTATCGAGCAGGCCAGCTGCAAAAATGACTGGGCCTGTTCAACCCCAGCATCACACAGGAAGTTGGTGCCCTGGGATGAAATGCAGCTACCTGCCCAGATGTGCTTACTTCCCCCCACCCCCCCATACTATAATGGCTATTGCTATTACCATTCTGAAGATTTAAAAAACATTCAGAAAACAAACCTGGAAGTGATTGATTTTGTTGCCCTTAAGACACCGAAACCTAGGAATTAAAAGCAGGCCGTGGCGATTTATATCCGCTCCACCCCAAGGAAAGACATCTGTTCAATCATTTTAAAGGGGTTTTTGGCAACTTTGGGAGTGCGATGCAGGGCCGTTCGCATTCCCCCGGGCTCCGTACACTGGAGAAGAGACCGAGCCTGTGGTTGCTGTTCAAATGGATTTAACAGGAAAATTCATTGCATCTAGCCAGGTCTTTTGGGTAAATATTAATCTTTTTCTTAAATCTTTAATTTGCAAATTGTTAATTGCAACTATTAAGTGAAAACATCCCCATGACCCAATCCCATACCATAACCGGCGGTGACCACTGACAATTCATCCCAGGCTAAGGGAGGATGGGTTACTGTGAACTTAGTACCAACGAGACTGCCCCCAATGGGGTGGGGGTGGGGGGAGACAATTACCCCCTCCCCCCCACAAAAAAAAGCCCAGGTGTTGTTACTAGAAGAAAGGGGACCTAGATGCCAGGCAGTCAAGAGCCAGTAAACATCCACCATATGCAGACGTGAAAGCTCAGTCTCTATATTTAGACATGCAGTGGGAATACACATTGGTAATTTTCCTAATTTCCCAATGAATATTTATCACATAACTCACGGGTATATCTAGTCATTTTTGCTGATACTTTAAGTTTTCTTACATGAATTGAAGAGGAAAAAGGAAGTAAGTGCCTGAGAGAATTGTCAAAAGGAGGGCGGGGAGGGTGCTGTGAATAGGAAACGCAGAGTAGAGTCCCACAAGGGCATCACGAACAGAAGGCCCCCTGGAACTTGGCCCAACATGATTGCCATCTTGCACTAGGATGCGCCACACTATACCTCCTGTGTGACGGGACCTGTCTGTGTGCTAAAGATAGGGACAAATTTAGCCCGCCCCCCAGCCCCTGATACCCTCTAAATAGAGGACGGGAGTATATGTCAAGGGCAGGTAGGTGACCACTGCATAAATAACCGTAACCTCAGAGTGCTATCTGCTTTGACAGAGGAAGGTACAAAGCACTTTGAAAGCAGAGAATAGGGAGTTGACTAATCACTCCGGGGCAGAAGTTATGCAAATTGAAGAAAGAGGGAGGAAGGCAGAGGCTTTCCAGAGGCAAAAATTAGCGCTGACCAAGGCCTGAGGCATCAGCGGAAGTGTGGAGGAGGAGGAGGAGGCTAGGAACACCTCCTGCTCCATGTTTTTATCCTCCTACCTCTGATAGTTCAATTATTTTGTTGCAAAATCCGAATTCTCAAGCGATTACCCTGAACTTCTGTAATGAAGTAGGACTGACTCCCACATTCGACTGATTTATGTAAACCCCTAACCAACCATGGTTCGGTCTTCCCATCTTTTCCCTATGGTGTCAGGGAAAGATCTAGAAGGCTGTCCGCCTGTATGTGCATCCGTCAAGTGACTTTGGTGGCTTGTGAAACGGCATTTCTTTGTTGAGATCCTCACCTGCTATATGGCAGCATGTTGGGACAGGCTGTCATTTACCAACTTCCTAACTCCTCTGGGAAAAGAAACTTCAGCAAGGTCATTTTGAAATGCTTCCGTAGTGCGACTGACTGGGGGAGAAAAGTCAAAGACTTTGGAACAAAAATAAACAAAAGTGAAAAAATATGGAGATTCTCCTCCTACACCCTCATCCGCACCCCCCCCCAAAAAAAAAAGGCTTGAAGTGATGTCGCCCTGGAAAATTGAAGCCGATCTGGTACGGATGGAGGGAACAGTGGAGAGAGATTTTGTTTAGTGAAATGAGGTCGTTTATTTAGGGTGAAATTTCACCAGAATATGTTTACCTCGATAAGGCTGTGAGGGACAGAGGATAAGGTATCTCTAATGAGACACAGCTTCCTCAAATGAGCGCCTTCTGGCCCTGAAAAATCTTGACGTGTGTTAGTCTACAACCCAGGAATGGGTCTTTAAGAATTCTAGTTTCTTATGTAATGAGAAAGGTAGTTCTCTTTCGGCCTCATAAGTAAACCAAGCCCCACCCAGCTTTGCTTCTAGGTCAGATTCGTCCCTTGCTGGCTGACGAGAGGGAAGAGAAAGACGCATTGGCCCAGGGAGCAGGCGTTTGTGAACCCCAGTTCCAAATTCTCTCTGATTTCCAACTCTTTGTGGAAGACTTCCCTCTCTCCTTGGGCTGAAGTCGAGTAAAACAAGGTGATAGTCACACATGCCATTTGTAAACATTACAGGGACAAGAAAAACAATTCAATATTCCAGTGTCATTACAGTCCACCTAGTTATGAAAACCGAAAGCAGATGGTTTAAAAATACTCATGCCGACGATCCCCATGGAACGGTCTTTTAGTAAATACACCGGGAAGGCTAAGAACGCAGAGAGGTTTGTGTTATTCTCCCCTGCTTCTCAATCCTCACAAACCCCCTAAATTCCTAACAAAGGTGCTATCAAATAACAACAAAAGATAAAATCTAGAGAGACAGGGAGGCCTGGAAAACCTTGGAAAAGACCTAAAGGCAGTAAATAGAGAGGGGGCCCTGAAGCACCAGAGGACAGCGTGTGGGGCACCCCCCAGAGAGAGTGGTGTGTTGTAGGGGCCCTTCCTTCCCCCCAGCTCCAGCTGCAGATGCAACAGCGGCCTTGAAGCCTCGATCCCGCTGGTCTTCGTAGATAGTGAGCTGTATCTTCCCCTCTGCCCGAAGCCACTGAGTAAAATAAAAATAAGGTATTAGGAGTTGAGAGCAGGTGATAATGAGCTTCTCTGGGGACAGGAGTTCAACACCAGGAAGTAGCATAAGATCTGGGACTGTCGGCAGTGAGTAGATGCCACTTTTCCGTGTTTACTAGGTTGAATTGATTCTGGCATCTTAATAAATTCCTTTAAAAAATTCCTCACGAACGGCATCACGATAAGTAAGGAAAAGAGAATTGTCTAGCAGAAAACGTGGAATGATAACATAACTATATACCTCAAACTAGGTATGCAACTAAAAGGCTATTTCTTCTCACCTCTGCCTGGATGGATTTCAGAAAACCACCATCAAAGGATTCTGTATTGATTGGAAGGAAAACTTGCGGCCGCATTGGTCTGCTCCTCTGTCCCCGGGGAAGGGACTCTTTATGTTCACCGGAGCAGCTGTTTCAAATCGTGTCCACTCTCAAGCTCCGGTATGACACGGTGACTGCTCCCCTTACTCTCAGCATGTGGCATTGCCTCCCGCTCTACCGAGATGATCAAAGCACCTTGACACTGGGTCCCTCTGTTTTCCTCCAGGCACCTCAACAGACGGCAGCAGCGGCATGACCCATCTTCTCTTCCTATCATGGGCAAGTCGTGACCTGTCTTCCAAGCCTCCTGCCCACAGCTCTGTCTTCCCTGATGGAAATTCAAATTCCACATGACCAGACTGGTCATCTCTGCCCCCCGAAATCCAGCAGCTTCTCTGGGTTCCCCCTTGTCTTCTGAGAACACCCCCTTCTCACCATATCTTTCTCTCTCTCTCCTCTCATACACAACCAGGGGGCAAATCCTGTTTGTTCCTCTTCGCACCTCTCTCCTCCTCTTCCCTCCTGTTTCTAGACCACTGCATGGCCTACGGAAAGTTCTCGCCGTGCCTAGCTTTCCCATCGCCAGTCTCAAGCATTCATCCATACTAGAGAGTGTTGCTATTTCATTTCTAACGCACGACTCTAATCTGCTCGCTCTGTGACCCAATGGCTGCCACATACTTTCCACCTCACATCAGAACAGGCTGCCTTTGAAGGCCTGTCACAATCTGACTCTGACCTACTGTGGGGGGCACTTCTTTGCCCAGTGCTCAAGTACACCCACTCAGATGAGACTCTGTGCCCTCAGCGAGGTACCATCTCAAAGTGAAAGAAGCCTGAGGCCTTTCTCTTACCTTGGCTTCTCTCTTCCCATCCCTGCCTCAGTAGAACTGCTTTCTTCTCTGCTTTACCTGTCTCACTTCTGCAACACACATTTCTGCCTTGTGTCGGAGTTGTTTGAAGTTTTCCCTTTTTTGTTCCCCCCTTGAGCAGCTAGTCAACTCCATGTCACTTGTGTCAGGGAGGCGAAGGACAGGATGAGAAGCAGAAAAATTCTTGCTTTTAGTTTCTGAAAGCCAGAAGCCCACAGGGAGGATAGAGTTTAAGAAAAGCTTGGTGGCTCGGGAAAACAGAGGAGAAACACCAGATGAAAAGGAAATCCCCCAATTTGTGGGGGGCAGCACGTTCCTCAGGTTCCGCTTCCTGGCAGGGGCCATGCTGGGGTGAGGCCCTGGAGAGGAAGAGCTTTTGGGTGGAGGTTTTGGGGAGCTAAGGCCTTGGAACTGAAGTTTTCAGCCTTGTGCAGGGCAGCAGATGGCCACCACAAATAAAGGGGTCATGGGGACAGACACAATGTGATGGGCTGATTAGCAGAAGCCCTTCTCCAAAGCCTTTGTCCCTGCATGAGGCTCATGAAAACTTCCAACACCTCTGGGAATAACGAGGGGAGAGGAGAGCAATAATTGAATCGAAATTTCCCACTAGCCCAACAGAGCGAGGTGCAGAATAAAAAACATCTATTATAAAAAGTAAAGGGACACTATAGTTCATATCACCTGGATTTGTGAATCGATAGTCAGTCTTGATATATTTAAATAGACATATCACAGCTTTTTCCCTTGAGGAAAAGGGGATAATATTGGTTGAGCACACACTACGGGCCAGGCCTCTTCCGGATGGTAGAAATACAGCAACGGACGAGTCTCAAGACCCCTCTTCAAAGACCTTCTGTTTTGGTGGAAAGTTGCTGTCTAGCTACTCACATACCTTTTGTGTATTGATTTCAAACCCACTTATTTATGGCTTAAGTAAAGTTGTTTTAATCCACTTGTTTACGATGAAGATTTAAAAAGCAGCTTTGATATGAGTTTCGAGTATGTTGTGTCAGGATGTCACCATTCTATTTCCGTTGTCACTGATAAGCAGTCAGAAGCTCAGCCCTTGAAGGGACCCACCGAGGGCTTATCAATAAGGATGCTTGGAGACGCAACTCTGCTAAGGGGCCATGTAGACCGTAAACATTGACAGTCGATGAAGACTGTGTGAGAGCTGAAGTCTGGGCAAGGGGACTCTTCGCTAACCAAAAAACTCTCCAAAGACCCTGAAGACATTTGCTCCTACCGTGGCCAAGGTGACTCTTTGGTCGGTATTGCTGTGAAACTGTGCGGTGGTCTCAGGAGTGATGACCTTTGGAGCAGCTCGGTCCTCCTGCTAACACTGGCATCTTCATTCCCTGGCGACATGCTGTATCTAGCAACGGGGGACTTTTACTTTGGCCCTGGCACCTGGAAATCAGCTCTGGTTGGTTGCTGTCTCTCCAGAGTGCCTACTAGTATAAAAAGGTGGACCTCATATTAAATGTAGACTTTATTCTTTCATCTCCCCTTAATAATAATGTAGTTAATCTGTCATTTGTTTGGAGCATGTTATTTCTTTATTTGGTTTATTAAGAGATATTATCCTATATGCTATTGGCTTGTGAAATGATAATTCCCACAGCAAACCTATGCTAAATAAGTTGCTGGCAAAGACAGAATCAATCTCTTAACTTTTGCTGCCTCCCATGAAACAAACGAAACAAAACAATACCTACAGAGATATATATATTGACAAGCGCCACAAACAAAATCAGAGCAGGGTACTGGGGATCAGGCTGAGGGGAAGTTAGGGCATGATCGCATAGGGTGGTCAGGAAACTGCACGCTGGCCGCCTGGCCCCGCTGGCCCCTAGCGTGAGGATGCCATTCTGCTCACACAGGGAATGTCCTCGCTTCCCAGACACGCAGAGGGGTTTATCCATGATTGCAAGATGGTGCCTGAGAAATTCTCCCCTCTCCAGTTGGGCTTGAGACATCAGAACATCTCCTAGAGGGGCATTTTGTTCCTTCTGGGTCTTTGCTTTTACCTCTAGTAACTGCCCCCCAGCTCTTCCTTCTTCTCTCTCTGGGTGAATGACTCAACTTGATTCAGTGTCTACAACCTACGGCTTCTTCAAAGAGCCAGGCCATTTTGTGACTAAATGAAACGTAGCTCGAACCAAGCAAAACCACCTAAGAGGGTAGCCATGTGTTGGGAAACAGAAACATATTTATTTTCAATGTCCAGGATTGTAAACTCTTCAACTATGAAAATAAACATGTACCTAAGTTTTTTGGTTTTTGTTATTGTTTTTTAAATAGGACCGACTTAATAGAAATCAGGCAGCAAGCCCGAGCTCTTCTCTAATGCAGGCTCCTATCTTTCCATCTGCTTTGGGAATGGATGGCTCTTCCAAGAAGAAGCATGGGGCCTGTGTGGAAGCGTCCTCTTAGATCCTGGAGAAGTAGAAGGGCGTGTTCAAGGCCAAAAGTGCTGTTTTTGAGTAAATGTAGATTTTATAAGTGAACCAACCTTGTTATAGCCTGAAATGTTTTTGACTGGTTGTTGAGGCTGCCTTTGCCCATGAGCAAGAAATGAATTTATTCAAGACTTGCAATGCTGAAAGGAAAACAAACTCAAAGCAGAAAAAAAAAAAATTAGCGGGAAATTTAAGGGGGAAAAACAAAACAAAACAAAACAAAACAAAACAAACACTGCCGCTAACAAACAAACAACCCTCAGCTGGCTGAGATAATCACAGCCAGCTGGAGGAGGGAGCCAGGTGCCCAGGTGGGCGGGATGCCTCTGAGGACAGAAGCAGCTGCTCCTTAGCCAGCACAGCCTCAAACCTTCGAACCACTCACAGAGCAGAGAAGTAGTTCCTTTCTTCCTCTTTCTCTTCAGTCTTTCCTTCTTCCCTGCAGCACTGGGAACGTTGGAGGTTGGCACTTTTCCAGGTGGGAAGGCGCGTGATGGGTTTGGGGACCAGGTCGGGGGCTGAGCAGAGCATGGAGGATCATAGTCAAGATTCTTCACCCCTCTTCCAAAACTCTGGATTTCAAAATAGGGCTCTCATCCAGGAGATAATAAAAGGTGCGTTCGGCTGCCTCGCTGGCTGTCTTACCGTCATGTCACGGTGGGTTGTTAGACGCTTTGAGCTTAACCAGACTTGCACATATCCTCAGTCTAATTCCGTCATGTGGCTTCTAATACCATCATATGTAGCCTCTGGCAACAAAGCCATTTTCTAATTGCTAATATCCTCTCCCCTGCGCGCTCATCCTGCCAGAATCGTTTACAGTTCCATGTCTGAATCTCCCCAGAAAAGATTTTTTTTTTTTGTTCCTTTTGGCAAGATGGTTTCCAGAAAACAACCCTCTCCACAGGACAAATAAATGTGAGTTTCTGTTCGTTGCCATCAGCACAATAGTGAAGAATCCAGGCGTCTTGGTGCTGCATAAAGGAAGAGAATGTCACAGAAGTTCTTTGTGTAGTATTTTTTTTTTCCTCTAATTTATGGCTTTTATCGCATTCGTGACTTCGCCCGTTTAGTGAAGAACACGAGCTTCTTCATCATATTGACACTGCATTAATGTTCCCACGCATTTCAGAAGCCCTCAGAAGAAGCTGTCTGAGCTCTGCAATGACAGGGACTTTGGTCTATTGTGTTCGACTCCACATTCACAGCACTTCGTAAGGGTTCCTTATTGTTGAATTAACGGAGATATTTTCTGACGAGAAACTGAGAGTCTGGCCATCTTTTGAATGGTGTGCTGGTGGGTGTGAAACAGAATTGTGTATCTATCTTGGAGTTAAGAAGGAAAATTTCGACCTAGTTTCACTCTCAGGACCAAGGAGACTCTTAAAATAGATTCTTATGTAGCTTACTTTAACTTTGCAAACTACCACCAGATATTTCGAAAGTCAACCCTTTCTTCCATTATAAATAAAAACTCTCTTTCATGTCATAGCAGTACTCCTTTGTCTGTTACGGGCTAAGGCTGCCAGCAATAACAAACAGATTGTTCTCCTTACGTTATGCCGAGAAGAGGATTCTGGATTCCCGTAAATGGGATGTACTTCAAATTAATTATGCTAAGATGAAATTTTCTCAGTTCTCTTCATTTTGGAGTATGTGAGGCAAAAGTGAATGTATAACTCTGAAAATACTCCATATTGTTTTATTTTTAATCATTCTTAGCTACATGATCTAGTGGCCCAAGGTCTGAGAAAATATAAAATTTCCACCTCTGTTTTTCATAGTTAGAAGAAGGCTGATTTAATAGAACTCCAACAGCTGTTGCCCAACTCCCAAGTGAAGTTGTGCAGGGATTCTTAAGTGACTTCTTTTAAAAGTCTCTCTTATTTATAATGAACAAAAATCCAGACTGCTCTACAATCTTTTCCCAGAGAGAAAAGTCTGTTCCAAACGTGTTGACAGCTAAAGAGAAAGCCGGTGATGCTCCCCATGGGAAAACCAGGCTAGGATGAAAGACAGAGAACCAAATCCTTTGCTTGGAATTCGGAGGGAGATCGAAGAGGTTTCTGGGTTTTCTTTGAACCTCCGCGTAGGGGAGATGCACCAGCAAGAGATAAAACTAATTCGTGATGATGTTAGACCTGGAGCTTCGGTGCCCACTTCCCCTTTACAGCCCGCGTGTGGAACCCAGTGTGAAGGAGGGCGTGTGCCTTCGGAGGTCCCCGTGTGCCTCTGAGGATGCTGGGACGGACTTTCCACGTTCCTCCCGTTCTGATAGTTTTAAAACCAATTCCCATGACATGGATATGTAGGGTCCGTTTGTGGACCGAACCTGTGGGTGTGGCTATGGCTACCTATATAACAAGCAAATCGTTCATCATTTATCTTAGACAACTGCCGTTTCATGTATTAAATGTTCATTATAAACGATTGTGATAACGAGCAGAAGTAATCGTTGTTATGGGTGACAGTTATTGAAAAATAGAAAGTTAAAACTTTTCCTCTTCATGCCTTCTCATTTCTTCAACTGTTTAAAACTATAATCCATGCTTATCTTGTAGGATTCACAAGTAGCAAATGTGATTTACCAGCATGGAAGCTTTCAGGAGTTAAATGGATTTGGCTATTGACTTCTTACCAGCATTAGCTGGGTTATTAGAAACGTATTTTTTTTTAATTTGGCTGAAAATGAGGTCGAGAGTGTAACAGCATTAACCACCCAAAGCAGCTTTGGTTTTTGCCCTGAATTAGAATGTTCGTAAACACAGCAGCTTGGGTTTGCCAGAGATTCATGCTTTAAAGGGATTATGCTGAAGATTACAAAAGTAGAACTCTCATGGCACAAGGCTAGGTATTCATTTTAGGGGTGCAGCCCCGCATCCCCATGGGCCAAGACGCTCGCGAAGGTTTGAGGATTCCTGTCACATTCTAAGTTGCTGTGAAAGTGTGGAGAGCTAAAGAAAAATCCTCTTAAGGAAAAGCCTGCCTGGGAGTTGGCATGGAGACTGTAAAGAAGGCCCAACCTCTCTCGTTTTGGAAAGTTCGAGCTAGTCTAGGAGCTGGGGGTAAAATGCCAGAATGATCCCGAACGATGAGAAGATAGCGAAAGTGCTGTTGAGCTAATGAATGGAGATAAAATCAGAAAACAGAGGTGGGGGGTCGTGTCAGGAAAGAGCGGAAGGGCCCCTCCTCCTTCGGTCCCGCGGGAGCGGAATATCGGATGGCCGTGCCGGGGACTGAGGCAGCCTCGTGAGGTGGAGGGCGTTGTGCCGGTCTGGGCAGCTCTCCAGCCCATGGTGGACTAAGGTGACTGGCTGTCCCAGCAGACCAAGGGCGCTGCCCACACTTCATCGAAAAGTCGACAATTAAGGAGAAGTGGTTTCTCAGGGGCCTTGCCTCCGTGAAAGAGGTTTAGAATCAGACCGATAGTAAAATTACCTCGATCTCGATTTGAGCCACTACCCCATGTGGCATTGTTGGCTGTGTCGTTAGCTCCTTCCTCAAGAGAAAACGGGAGCCCTATTCACGTGGAGGAATGTAAGGCTCACCCCAGACTGCCAGTCGGATGACACCCCAATGACATTAACCACGGAGGGGAGGGACTAGTAACCACCCCACCACACACGCCATGTTGGCATATTCAAAAGGTGGCATAACATCAAGCCTCAAGTCGCCTGCAATTCGTTTAGAAGAAATAAGGCTCGATATACCTGGACAACATTTTAGAACGCTTGTTAAGCAGTAACTAGCTGCAGATGGACACTCTCTGGATTCCTGAGTCTAGTTTGGTCCCATTTCAGACGTTTAGATTCTTGCATCAGAGTTTTGGCAGGTATAATTCCAGATGCGGAAGACATAAATGTTACCAAACATATGCCTTGACATGACTTTCCTAAAACGGAAATGTTCTTATTGTTCTCACGGACTCAAAAGAGAAGATGGAGAGTAACTTACATACCCACGCCCTGGGTCTTATGTAAATGTGGGGCGATCCTTTTCGTTGTTGTTGTTGTTGTTGTTTTTAACTAGAGAGTGAGGAAGTTCACTTTGTACTGATATAGAGAGATCTCTGTATCACTCAGCGTCCAGAGAGGAAAGTAGAAACTACTCTATATATTTAAAACAGAGAGGGATGCAATGTAAGCAATTGGTTTTAAAAAAAAACTGCTGAAAGTCGCTGAGGAGCAAAGAAAGGAGGAGGCTCTTTACCTAAAATCCGCGAAGCCGTCACTGTCCCTTGGCTGGGTCCTAGGAGTGGGTACTCACTGCCGTTGCTGCTGAAACCGTCCCAGGCTGCTAGCAGTCAGGCCCTGATGCCCGTAGCAGGAGAAATGGTTGGTTCCTCCCTGGCACACTGGGTCTCCTGCCTGTGCCTCCCACTGGACGAGGCTACCATGAAATCGGTTGGATGAGCGAGCGTGGAAAAGGGCATAGAAAGTACTGAGACAGATCAGCCAAGAGACGCAGTGGGTACATCATCCGCCCTTTAACTACCCAGACCCACACATTCCACTGTGCCTGTCCGACAACGTGACCCTGCCCCCCAACAGCACGCAGCCGTCTTCCTCGCGCAGACAGACGAATGCAGGCTCACGCTCGCCCCCAAAGGGAGAAACGTGAGGAAGCCGCCTCAGCCACTGTGCTCACCTCTGGGTCATGGCGATCCCTCCTCTCTCTTCGTCACATTGCACCTCGGACGTTCTATAATCTAAAGGCAAAACTGTAACGTTAACAACGCACAACGCTCGGTGTTACCCGTAACAAGCAAAGAGGAACACACACCCGGCGTCTACAGTTAGTGGTTTGGTAACTGGTGGCAAAACTAGTTGATGAGTAATGACCATTGTCATTGTACGAGCTGACTGGACTCATGGCTGGTAATGAGATTATTCCTATGTTCACTAAATCTTCCCTTTGCCTTTAACCATCACCTCCGTCATTTAGAAGTCTTTCTTGGTGGGAGAGATTAAACCTTCATTTGCCAAGGATCTGAGTCTTCAGCCATCTCGCAGGCCTGCAATACTATTCCAATAACTCTTTCCTAATAGGAAGAGTTCAATGTAATAAACGTGCTACCAGGCGGCTCGCTGGTCCCCCAGGGGAATGATGCCACATCAGGGCTCAGCATCGGTCTCTGCTGTCGGCAGATTAGGCATTCCCCAGTGACAGTAGCCAGATCCGCTTTGGTGAGGGGAAATCCACAGCTTCCATTCCTGCCACAACGGCCATGTTCCACATGAACCCGCTGAGCAAGGTCAAGGTGGCTGGGGAGGGGGCTAACTGACATTCACAGAGTGGGCCATCCTGTCTCTTTGCTCACCGTGACCATCATCAGTGGATGTCCTATGGAGAGCATTCGCATAGGACAGTGCCCACGTGGAGGAGTCCGTCTGCAAACCTCTTGCTCAGACACCGTTGTTACCAGTATGCCAATCACACCACTGTTTGCCCATGAATTGGCATAAATCCCTTCCACTGGCCATCTCTCCATCCTGACGAAGTGGACAGCTGCTCAGCGTTGGCCTGGACAGTATTTCCCTTTCCGCCGCCCTGATTCGGGCTGTCATACTTCAGACCCTATCCACCTGGTGCCTTCAAATCATAAGGGACCATCTGTGAACCTGGGGCAAACATTTTCTTCCTCTGTCAACTGTCAATCCCAAAAGGACAAAGGTGTGGGTTGAGAGAGAATTCAGAGGCAGCCAGAGCAGGGGCTATGGGAGTCTGAGCGACCTGCTCGTGGGTGGCACTTACTCGTGCATTCAGGACCCACTCAGCTCCACTCTGGTACATGCTGTTTACCCTGGATGATGGACTGTTGCCCTGCATGCCCAGGCCGATGGCTTGGTGGGTCAGTGTATTAGTCATCTGTCGCTGCATGACAAGTTATCCCCAGCCTCAGCAACAAGCATTTATTATCTCACGTGGTTTCTAAGAGTCGGGAATCTGGGAATGGCTTAGCTCAGGGTCTGGCTCAAGGTTTGTCACAAGGTTGCAGTCAGGCTGTCGGCCAGTGCTTCGCTCACCTCAAAGCTTCACGAGACAGGCTGTAGACCGGAGGTTCTCAAATTGGGGCAACTTTGCTCCCCCCGAGTTTTGGCAACGTCTGTAGAGATTTCTGCTCATCACTAGGAGTAGTGCTGCTGCTGCTGGAACCTAGGGGGTAGAGGCCAGGGATGCTGCTAAGCATCCCACAATTCTCAGGATTGCCTCCCACGTCGAATAATTATTCGTCCCCAAATGTCAACAGTGCTGAGGTTGGGAAACCCTGCTAGTGAGCCACCTTTTGCTATGGTTGCCATACAAAACTGACGGCCTTGTGGGTTACTCGAAACAGTGTTATGAACAAGACACTCAAAAGAATATACATCACCTCAAAAATCAAACATGGAAGACATCGTAGCTCATTCTCGTTAAGTGGTACTAAGTGCAGCAAATTGCCCTTCACTTGTAAGAGGAAACGCCAATGGACCCCTAGAAACTTCACCAAAGTTGTAGGCTTTTTGTTTTTCTTGGGGTTTCTCTCCCACCTCTGGCATACATATGTCTTCATAAGGCATCTAGGCTATTTCCTATTCACCATGTTGATATCATAATATATCAGCATGATGCCTGGGGAGTATCGAGATGATCAAGCTCCTGCATCCAAGATCTTGTCAAAGAGCAGAAGAGTCAACATGGGCCTGAGGATGAGACAGTGAGGGTGTTTTCCAATCCCTCTCCTTGAAAGTGATTTCCATCTGGTGATATTTTCTAATTCAGTGTTGAGGGGGAAAAGCATCTGCCAGACCAAGAGCTACGCACAGAGTGCCAGGGGCTCTGTCGAGTTATCCACTAACAAGACTGCAGCTGGGCCAACACCTGAATAAGATTACAAGAATCTGCAGTCATTCTCCAACAACCATCTTCCTTCTGCACATAACAAACAGATGGGTTCAAAGAAGATGCAGTACAGCCACCCCTGGATTCTTCAGGAGTCAGATGGAAGTATGAATCTCGGCAGTTCCTTAGGGGCGTGGTACTGCTTTCGGTATGCTCTCAGGTAAGAGGAAGAAATTTCAGGAAAATTCTGCATGGGCCTCACACTGCACAGGTTAGGGAATCAGTATGGGGGTCCTTGTAGTTTCTGAGGATGACTTACGACGACTCTATTCAGGAAGGGAAAATAACCAGTGTCGGGGAGCAGACCCACTGGAACCCTGCGAGGCAGCCACAGGCCAAATTTATTTATCACCCGACTTCCAAAGTGACCCCCAACCCCACTCCAGTGGTCCAGAGACATTTGCAGACTTTAGACATTAGTATCGACCCATAACCAATGTCCAGAAATCCCCAAAGGCCTGGATGCCCTTTAACTTGTCCTAGTGAATGGCTGCGGACCTTGTGGGAAAGAGATAAAGGAAGATTTATGTTAGACACTAGGCAGTGTTATACGGTCCCTTCATCTAAGGCTGGGACTCTCTGACCTTAGCGTGCTTCGGATTCAGCTGAAGTTCTTGCTAGCTGGAGAAGCCTCCAGAGTGTTTGCTTTAGTAAGGTAGGGAGGGAGGGTCTGAAAAATTGCATTCCTAACAAATCTCAGGTGCTGTTGCTGCTGCTAGTCCTCGAATACAGTTTGAGATTCAGTGATCTGAAGATTTCCATGACATTGAACTGATTTAGGTCTGAGACTTAGGTGATAGACAGGTCGTGACTCTCCATCAAACAACTCAGGTTTCTAGTCTAGACCCAGAGATCTTCCAACGACATAAATCAAGTAATTCTTAGTAGACTGCCCATCTACCTTGGTCCTAGGGCCCCCAAGAGCAATTAGCCAGCATCCGAGATCCTGTGTCCCGGACTATTCTGCTTGCTGCTCCAGGCCCTCTGCCCTTTGCAGCAACTGCACCCACCTTGCTTCTGGCTGTCAGGGCCGCCACTTGGCTCTGCCACTCCGGGAGCCTGTCATCTACTGAAGTCAAAAGTCTATTTTAGTGAAGGTGTCTCCTTTCATGGTGGGTCTCTTAAGAACCCTTAAACAAGAGAGTTAGCGCGAAACATCTGGCAGGTCTAGAGGAGGCTGACCATAATAATATCAATCAATAAAGCCCTTTTCAAGGTTCCTTACTACTCTGTCTCCCCAAAACCCTGTCCTTGGGGCGAGGAGCAGAACTGCAGTTAACATGACAGCGTAGTAAGAGTAGATGCATTGGGTGGGCAACAAGAGCAGAAGCTGATCACAAGCCCATCCCTACTGCGGGGCTTCTCACTCGCTTAGAGGACAAGAAGGAGGCTTATTTGTAAAGCAAGGTTGTGATTATTACATGACTTTTAATTACTAAAATAAGGATGTTTTGCAATTTGAAGTGACTGGAGAACATCTGTATTACTTAAGACATATGAGAGAATTCAAGGGTCTGGCTGAGTTTCCATCCAGGTGATAGTAAAGAAACATCCCGTGGAGTGGATTCTAAAAAATAACGGGGAGTACAAAGCACGTTGCTTTGGGATTGAACTCCCTTAGACCTGCTTGTTCAACGGACCAGCTATAATGGCAAATGATATAAAAACGCAAAGAGATGGTTATAGCTCCACAGAGAAGGCAGGAGATAAAACAGGATGCTCCCAGACACAACCACAGTTTCTCAGGGCCCCAAAGGACCACAGAGATGGACAGATATGGATGGTGCTATCCTGAGCAGTGAGGATTCCACCACTGTCTGGAAGCATACCCAGGGGCTCTCGCACCCTCTAGGCCTTCCCTCACACCTGACTGCTTCGGAAACTCTGCTAATGTGCCTACTCGCCCAGGGTGCTTCCAAGTGTTAACGAGGAGGCTGAGTGAAATGAAAGGCAGGTTCACAGATACCCGTGAGCAGGCTTAGACCTCAGATCTGCTTGTGTTTCGTTTCATTCCTCGATGACCCCAAACCATTTATTGGAAAGGATATCACTTCTTCTCTTTTCAGTAAATGATAAAAGAAGCATTTTAAATACAGCTTTTAAATACCTGGAGGCTTACTTCTGGATTCTTGTCTTTTCCTTATTCCTTAGGTCCATTAGCCTGTGCCTCCGCTGACAGCAGAATAGCAAAAAAATAAAAAAATAAAAATAAATAAAAGGCTCGTGAGAGAGAAAAACAGTAGGAGATAAGATTAGAGAGGACTATGGTTGGTATTTGGTGTGGGGAGTCACATTTGGCTTTTAAACTCTGAGCCATTGCAGGGTTTTGGCTAAAGGACGATATGATTTGATAAGGAATAACAAGATGTCTCTGGCTGCAGCATCGTTCTACGGAAAACAGACTGTGGGGTGAGAGTGGAAGCGAGAAACTATTGAAATAACCCAGGTGAGCGATGACCACTGCCTGGACTAGGATGCTGGAGGTGGAAGTGAGAAGGGCTCAGAACTGTGAACGCAGAGCCCGCGAGGTTTCCAAATGGCCTGGATGTGAAGTGTGAAGAAAAGGGTGAGGTCAGGAATAATTCTATGGTGTCTTGTTCGAATGACTGGAGGGATGGAATGACTGTTACCTGAAATGGGACAGAGCGTGGGAAGAACGGGTTTTTGAAAAAAGACCACATTTTAAACACGTTTATTTAAAATATCTGACATTCGAGTAGAGGTGTCAAGCAGACGGTTTCCTATAGAAGTCTTGTGTTTTGGAGAGAGATCCAGGCCAGGGGCAATTTGAAATCTTTAAGATAGACAGGATATTTGATGTCATGGGATTAGATTAGATCACTAAGGGAGAGGGCAGAGACAGGGATGAGGTCCAAAGACTGGGACCTGGGACACTCCAACATCAAGACATCATGGAGGCGCGAAGAAATCAGCAAAGGAGAGTGGGAAGGAGCAGCGTGGACAGTCGGAGGAGAACGCGGTATCGGTTTATTGGACAGTGGTCCAGGAATGGATGGACAGCCCCCTCGGTCCAGGAATGGATGGACAGCCCCCTCGCAGGCTGCTGACAAGCAGAGCAAGATGAAGACCAAGAATTTGCCGCTGGATAATGCAGTAGCTACTGGTGATGCGCCAAGAGACATTTTGGTGGGGCTGAAAGTCCTACCTACAGAAAACGCAAGAAGATGGGGAAGGGCAGGATTAGAGACCACAAGATAAGTATAGGCATCATTTTTCTAGAAGTTTTGCTGCAAAAGGTGCAAATAAATGGGGTAGTCATAGGAGGGGAAATGGAGGTCAATAAATATTTTTTTCTTTTAAAATGCAAGAAACGACAGCATGTTTGTATTCTGATTGGAATGATCCAGTAGGGGAAGAGACACTGATAATGTAAGAGAAAAAGAAAAAAAATGGCTCAAGTGATATATAGGCACCCATCCAGGCAAACAGGCATTCTCAAACACTGCTGGGGGAACTGTCAAACTTTTTGAAGGAAAATTTGCCATTATATGTCAAAATTACAGACACACATATTTTGAATACACACACAAAATTTTATTTTCAAGGTTCTATTCTGCAGACATACTCGCATCTATGTGCAAAGACATATCTACATGTTATTAGAAGAACACTGTATATAATATCAAAAGCCTAGAAAAAACTTAAATGCATATCGATCGTGGATGGTTAAATCCAGACCTGGAATACTATGCAGCATTGAAAATTAGGTTGAACGACATGTTCTACTCTGGAAAAATCTCTGTAATTACTTGTGTGAAAAACATCAAGGTATGGAAAAGTACATGGTACGCGATCATGTGTAGATAAAAGCAGGGAATAAGATGATCCACGGAGTTACATATAAAACGTATACATTTATATGTGTATTTCTGAGACATGGAGACTTACTTTCTATTGGCTATCCTTTTTTAATGTTTCAATTGTTTTTAAGAAGCTTATTTATTATTTGTCATCAAAAATTAATAAAAAGAGAAAATACTTTTGTTAAAAAGAAAAAAAGTAAATTTAACCAATCTGTGCATTATCTTATTAATGTAACGGAAATTTTCTTATATAACTTTTAAGAAGGAAATGCCATTATCTTCCAGGTTGTTTTGGCAGGTAATGGGGAAAAACTGATTTTTTCTGGACCAGCAAGGTCTTTCTGCAATAATTTGCAATACTGGAATATAAATTCTCATTATGTGTACCCAAGGTAAAAAATTTTTAGTTTCAAAATGTATTTCTCTTGGGTACACAATAGGCATCCAAAAAACTTGTTGGGTTGAACTGGGTCACTAATTAGATGAATGACAACCCTAAGCCTTTGAGACATGAAATTCAAATTCAAATCATTACTGAGGCTCCCTTCTTTTAAAGGCGAGTCTACAGGTTTGTGGACATCTATGTGTATTTAATATAAATTAGCATCTTTTATTTTTTATTTTCAGTTTATTGGACAAAATATAAGGATGCTATGAACTAAACCAAAAAGCCATTTTTAATACAATTTAGAAAACTATTTAATGATATTGTTAAGAGTTAAGAAGTTGGGATGCAAAGGAAAAGGAGATCAACTTCCAGAAGCAGAAATTGTGCCTAAGGTTGGAGCTTAAAAATGCACCTATGCTGAATTAAGATGGTTTTAAAGATAAATTTTCTCAAATTAATAATTCTTAATTTGTTTTTAATAACTATACCCATTTGGTACTTCTAAAAAGGAAAGCAGAAATTCATCATTCTTAGTGTCTGTCAGCTTGGAATCTCTTATTCAGTACTTTCAGGAGCTACATTCATTTTGGTGATGTTGACAGATGACAAGACCTTGAACTGCATTCTGAAACATCAAGTAAAACTCCATTTGCAGTATTAAGTATATTCTTGTAATCAAATCTTTGAAAATTAGGATTCTGCGCTACATAATAGCATCATATATAATAATCCTCAAATTTCCCAAACTCGAGGATATTTTAAGCATTAGGGAATCTCTGCTATTTATTTAAGCTTGCATGTTTCTTCTTTCCCCAGTTGTCTGAATTATTTACTAGTTACACAATATTCATGCTCTGTGCTAAGTGCCACTTGTCTCTGTGCAACTGGAGTACATGTGCATATTTTATTTCACGATCAATTTGAAAGCTCATCTGGAGCTAAGGAAATAATCATTCATTGTAATGGAATCTCTGTGGGGTGGTAGCATATTTTCAAAAACATTAGGATTTTGTTTTTAATATTGGGTCCATTTGCTGCTTTTTTTTTTTTGATTGCTAATAGACAATGATATATAGATAATGTATAAAATTTTCACACTGAGGTGCAATTATTTGTAGGCAACATCCACACCTTGACAGGCTTCCAAGAATGAAAAAGCTGAAACCTGATTTGCTGACAAAATGCTCATCTATTTGAATTCAAATAAGAATTGATTGATGGAGCATCCTCATGCTGTATGCGAGTTGATGCAAGGTGCTATAGACTAGAATTTTTCAAATACTGTGTTGCATACAAATCAACAGGAGATTTTGTTATGATGCAGTTGATTCACAGGTCTGGGATGGATCCAGAGATTCTGCATCTCTAACAAGCTCCCAGGTGATGCTGCTGCTGATGATCCATAGACCTCATCTTGAACAGCAGCTTATAGAGCAGTGGTCCTCAAACTCTGACTGCATGTTAGGGAGAACCTAAAAGAAATACAGATGACTAGGTCCCGCTTCAGGTTCTGAATCAGAATCTCTGGGAATGAGATTCAAGCAATGCTAATTATTTTTAATGTTTCTCGAGTGCTATGGAGTGAATGTGTCACCTCAAAATTCATATGTTGAAGCCCTGCTTCCCCCAGTGTGATGGTACTTGGAGATGGGGCTTTCAGAGGTTAATTAGGTTTTGCTGAAGTCGTGAGAGTGGGGTCCTCATGATGGGTTAGTGTCCTTACAAGAAGAGTCACCAGAAAGCTTGCTCCCTCTCCATTATGTGAGCCATAGCGAGAAGGTGGCCACCTACAAGTCAGGAAGAGAGGCCTCACCAGAACGTGACCATGCTGGCACCCTGACCTTAGACTTCCAGCCCCTAGAATTGTGAGAAAATAAATCTCTCTCATTTAAGGCAACCAGTCTGCAGTATTTAGTGATAGCAGCCCTGAGATACCAGGTGATTCTAGACTAGGTAGACAACCATTCTTAAAGTCTGTTTTAAAGCATGTTTTCATTTCTCTTGGGTAAATACCTAGAGGTGATATTTTCAGACTGTGGGATAGATGTATGTTTAACTTCATTTAAAAAAAAAACTGCCAAACAGTTCCCCAAAATTATTGTATTGTTTATGCTCCCACCGGCAAAGTACAAGAGTTCCAGCTGCTCCACATTCTCACTTTAGTGTTGTCAAGATTTTTTTTTTATGGCTTTATTTTCTTTAAAAAAACACACTCATCTATGTGATGAAATCAAGATCTTTGAAAAGCAGTTTAGCATAGTAGTTAAGAATGAGTCCTTGGAGGATAATCTAGAAACATAAAGAGAATTACAGATATAACCCTTAGACCCAGCAATCTCACTTTTAGGGATTTGCCTGCATTCATATATGCTCAAGTTCAAGATGATAAATGCACGAGCTTATTCATTGCAGCACTGTTTGCAATAATTAAATGTTAGAACAAATGTGAGGGTCCAGGAACAGGAAACTGCTGAATAAACTACAGTATGTTTCACAATGGAGTTCTAAGAAGTTCTAAAGAAACAATGAGAAAGGTTTGTTTGTACTGATACCGACAGATCTCTAGAATATACCATTAAGTGAGGAAGAAAAAAAAGCAAGTATGTATACAAATAAAGCTACATATCTACACACACACACACACACACACTTATATATGAAAAAACCAGACTACATTGGACATGTAAGTAGGACACTATAAAATACGATTATATTTAGAAGGACGGACAGGTAGAGGGAACAGGGGTATAAATAAGAATTCTCTATAAATATTTTTCCATAAAGTTTTGATATTGAATTATATAAATGTATTACCTATTAAAAATGTACAAGTAAAAGAAATCTTAGACTTGAAAAAACAAACCTAAACATATATGAAATTGGCAACGTGATCACACAGAACAATTGTAGAAAGAAACCCACTGATTCTGTGAAAATCTGTGAGCGCATAATGATCCTTGAAAAGAGGTAAACAGAAAAAAAAATCAGTTTGTCATCACTGAGGTGGTTTTCAACAAATTCCTCCTGTTGTGAATTGACAATTAAAAGCACTTCCTTCCCCAGCTTAAAGTGTTTTTTGAGGTAACCAAATAGCTCTAGTTAAGAAGGGAAAGCTCTTCTTTACTAAGCAATGGCAGCTAATAAGTGTAGAAGAAATAATAACGGGGAGATCATTTTGTGATTTCTAATGAATTAGTCAAAGGCAAGGATTCAGGGAAGGACTGTGAAACGGAGTTGGCCATTAAGTGAACGGTGGGGGAGAAACCGCACGTCTGTATGATGTTCAAGGGACTCCACACAGGATGCTCTCCGGTCACGAGTGGAATCATGTCACTCCAACGCGGCAAGCTCGGGTCGCCATCCCACAACCCAGTGGGGAGCCGGAGTTCCGGTCGTGGCGGGCGCCAGATGGCATGTGCCTCCTGGCGGAATGCCATCCGAAACACAGAAGCACCCAAGATGTACTCTAGATAAAATATATTAACAGAATTCGACGAAGCTCATAGATCTAACTTCCGATTTATAGGGAACACAGGGGACAGAAGAGCAAGCTAAGTGACCCCTTGAGGAAGTAATCAGACAGACGCTGAACAAGAAAATTAGATGAAAAAAAGGACTGTTTTAGCTTTTAATTACCTATGGGACGTACAAATCAGGTAAAATGCATGATCCTGACCTAAATTCTGATTTCTAC
Source organism: Rousettus aegyptiacus (assembly GCF_014176215.1). NCBI lineage: Eukaryota > Metazoa > Chordata > Mammalia > Chiroptera > Pteropodidae > Rousettus > Rousettus aegyptiacus. The sequence goes on along the minus strand of NW_023416288.1, from coordinate 36,526,778 downwards.
AAGCCAGCTTTGGGAGACTATTTGGGGGACAATTAGGATAATTTCAATAGGATGGAGGCATTAAACACTATGAAAATGTACTGACAGGGAAAGACAAAGATTATTAAAAGGAAATTAGCCATTTATAACATATGATCTTGTTTTAGTCAAAAATACATATAGGTGTAAAAAGATCTGGAAATATATAATAAAAGATTAACACACTCAACAGTTTCTGTTAGTGAGTATATTAGTTTTCTACTGCTGCTGTACAAATTACCAAAATCTTGGTGGGTTAATACAATCAAAATGTATTATCTTACAGTACAACATGGATCTCGCTGAGCTAAAATCAAGTTGTTGGCAGGGTTGCATTCCCTTCTGGAAGCTCCAGAACAGAATCTGTTTTCTTGCTTTTTCTAGTGGCTAGAGGCTCCTCACATCCCTGGCTCATGGCCCTACCTCCATCCTCACAGCCGGCAACAGCAGCTCAGCTCCTCACATTGCATCTCTGTGAACTTCTCTTTTGTGTCCATCCTCCAGTTTTAAGGACCCCTATGATTATAGTGGGCACACCTGGGTAATCTAGGATACCCCCCCCATGTGACCTTACTTCTCTTCTGCCATGTGACCCAACATGTTCCCAGGGTCTGGGCATTAGGACATAGATACTTTGAAGGGTCATCATCTAACCCACTGCAGCGGGAATACAGTGTTTACTTTCTTATCATTGCTTATCGGCTTCCTACAATGCACATATACTGAAGGCTATTCTTCATTTAAAAATAGGTATAGTGATGGGGGAGGAAGCAACTCCTTAAGTGGAAATCATGTAGAGTTTATGAGTATGCACCTATAGCAGAAATGAAGAAAATGTGACTTAATCATATGTGAATGAGAGTATTGGTGGCTTGGAAAATTTCTAATGACGGAATCGTATTTTAAAATGGTGTCATTCAAACAATACGCATGAAAGGGCAGATGACGTATTTGGGGAAATGTTACATATCAAAAGTGACTCCAGTGACGATGAGGACCCCGTGGTCAGAGATCCATGTGGAAAGTATGGCTAAGAGTTTTTGCGGACCACGAGTTCAAGCCCCAGCTCTGCATTATCCACAAGATGAGACTAAGAACTGCACCTTCCTTATGGGGTTGTTGGTATTTTAAATCATTTAAAACTTGGACGGGGCTTAGCACGGTGCCTGGAGCATGATAAACACTCTGTAAATGGTGGCCACCGGTGGTTATTATTCTGGCAGGCGTTCGTGGCTACCGGCTTCAGATGGAAACCCACCCTGGAATTTCAGTTAAGCGGGTACTTATTATATGCCATCGCTTTAGGGAATCACGAGTCAAGCGCTGATTACCAACGGGGTTCTTACCTGGGATGCTAGAGTAATGAGCCTGAGGGTAATTTGCCATTGGAATGCTCCCCAAATGCCAACGTTCCTAGGAAATACCCCATCAGTGCCGGTACAGCAGCTAAATAATGCTTTTGAAGAGCCAGCACTAATTCTGCCCCAAATCATCCATAAATGGTGCTTAACAACTATAGAGTTCTAACACCTATATCCTGGTGGAAAGGAAAGTCTTAAGAATTCGCGAATTCAGCAACTTGGGGTCAGAGTGATATTTTCTGGGACTGTTAGAGACTGGAGACAACTCCGGTAGCTATTACCTCGCTCATCGGAGATTAATGTTAAACCAACATTTGTTAAGGACCTACAAGTTAAGAAAACACCCTGTATCGGGTGTTAGAGAAGACACCAAAACGCTACGCACACGAGGCACACATGAAGTCGAAATGTTAGCAACAATCCTATCTTCATAACACTCGTAGTTTCTAAGTATGTTAACATACATTTTCCCCAAAACTCTTATGTCAGGCAAGTAGGGTTTATCCCTTTTTATAGATGAGAAAATGAACCACTGATCAGACAGACTGTGATGTGCATCAAGGTTCAGAGACCTAGCAAGTGGATTCCATCTTCCTGTCACCCCACACGCATCTCATGGGTAGTTTAGGACAAACATTTGGGGCTTTTTGAGAACAATTGCAAAAGCTTCAGGGGTATCTACACTGAACACAGTAAGTTGTTGGACTCTCTAAGAGTGTTTCCATTACCAAGAGGGATTTTTTAAAAAAAGGTTTATAAGAAAAACGACTTGTAACGGGGGAAGGAGGACGCGTCAGGGCAATGAGAAGGCAGGAGTGGCTACAATATCATGTCCATTTTTCCAAAGATTTTTAACTGCAAGAACAATGTTCATTGCAGAAAATCTTGATCAGAGAGAAAGTAGGATGAAAAAAACTCACCGAAAAAAATCAGCGTTCGCATCCCCTCACTCCCCAGATTTTTAAGGCCATGCACCCTATAAAACTTGGCAGTTTGCATTAAGCTTTTGAAAGTTCTTTAGTTCCAAATAGCTTTAAGTGGTAGGAACAACTTTCTTTTTTTTTTTTTTCAACCTACAACATATGATAGCTGACAATAAAAAGAAGCTAAAAGCATCCGCATTTGAGGCATATTGATTATATTTTGGAAATTAAATAGGAATGCACGGGGGTGGGGAGGGTACGGAGGCGGGAGGGGACGTCCTTACAGATCCATTACCACTCCACTGACAGAAAGATCTGATGCTGCCTACAGGGAGGCCCAGGGCTGTGGCTGGAACCTTTGATCTTGAGTCTCACTCCAGCATATGGCACTACTAAGCATAATCAAAGTGCAAATCTTTATAGAAAATTATGGAGACTCTGAAGAGGGGATGGATGCCTCCTTCCTCTAATTTCCTTTCCTGTCATGTTCCTGGTCTTAAGTAAAATCCATTTGGCCTTTTGATGAAATCTGCAAACACTTTGAAGGCATTTACACTGTATACAGTCGATGATTAGACTGTCCGAGGTTGTTTCCATTACTGAGATTGACAGACTGCTTTTTGCCAGGGTAGAGCCACAGTTTTCATCATCATGGGTATGAAATTGCCTCCTTACCTAGTGACATCAGAGTAGGAGACACCTGCAGCTCTGGAAAGATGACAAGTTGGCAGGGGGGAGTCGATACATGTACATCCAGTTTTTGATAATAAATAATTGAAATTTTACAGGATGAGTTGCTAATCCGTAAGGTCAAAGTCATCAAAAGAGGTGACCCTCGCAAGTATTTTCAAGCCATTAATTATAACAATTCAGATGAAGTCGTGAAAAAAATTGTAATTTTTGAAGAATTGAATTCCTTTCATCTATATCTGTCAGACCACCAAAAAGAGTGAGAGACCGTTTCTGAATTATAAACTGAAAACGAAACCCATGTCTTGTCGATGCTGATCACCTCTGCCTCCTCAGAAAGGCTCTGCTGTGAAGTCTGCATGGCTGTGACACACCTGGACCCAGAGAAAAAGGCCCCGGGCCAAGTTTGCCGTTTGGAAGAACTTGGACCCAGGAAGGTTTCGTGTGTTGTATCTCATGGTTATTCATTGTTGGGCCCAAGTCTTAAGCCAATTATTTTTAATGATACAGTTACTACGAAAGAGAGAGAGAAAGAGAGACATCTGGAGGACCATTCAAAAAGTTTAGCCACGTACAGGTGAGTCCACTCTCAGCGGTGGGCACTGGCCCGGCTGGGCTGGCTGTTCATCGCCTCCGTCTGCCCCACTCGGCAGTGCCAAACCTGACTGGCCGGTGTTCTCACAGTATGAGTAGCTAAATATTTTGAACATCACCCCGGACTGACCTCATGAGTTATAAATATAGGCGTGTATCAACAGGGAGCCTAGCAAGATCCAACTGTAAAAACCTGGGGTCAGAAGCCGCTCTATTGTCATAGAGGCGGATCGTTCCAGAAGGTAGCTAACTTCTCTAGTTTTGAGCGTCTTCTCTTCCAAACTGGAGATATGACTAATCCTCAATAGACTGCTTGTGAGACTTATGTTGACGTTCAAACCAGATGTTAGATATAAAAGCATTTGTTTACACAATCTTTTTATTAATTTCAAAGAAATACGTAGTAATGGCACATCATTTAGAAAATGCCAAAGAGTAGAGTATAATCATTCATTCTCTCACCATGGAAAGACAATAACTGCTCATATTTTAAAAACCTTTCTTTCGGCTTTTTATAAAAACTCTGACAATGACAGCTGGTGAGTACCACAAAAATGAAATAAAAACATGGCTTCTGTCTTGCCAGAGAGGTGGGGATATAAATGGCTAAGTAAATATTATTACTGTAGTATGAAGAAATCCAAATAAAAGAATAGTGGAAAGTTGTACCATAAACCACAATTACCAGTGCGGTTCCTAGAGATGACAAATATTTTAGAATATTTATCCAGAAACAAGAGACACTTTTATACCTACAACATTTTCTTAGGCTACTGACTCAATTCTATTCTAAGGGAGGAAGGACATTATGTTACTGTTATAAAATTTAAGTTACACAAAAATAAACCCTATCCAGTGACCATAAACAGCCCATGGATTTGCCTTATTTCCTAAGTCACTACGTTCAGTCAACAACTGCCTTTCCTTTTTTTTTGTTTACCAGAAGTACCTACAATTCACCGTAATTGTTGTACATATGCAATCCATTTATACACGTCCATTTCAAATAATCAGGCATTTTGAACCGATGGGTAAGGATTTTTTTTTTTTCCTTGTGTATAAAATCCAGTGTGTTGGAAGCAGTCACCTTGTCGAATGGCCTTAAACACATACAGTGTTATGTGGGCTGACACTTTCCACAAAGGTTTTAGTTCTTCATTATTTTCTTTAAAAAAGATAATCGCTATTACAGCAAATGGTGCTTGTCATGTCTATCTGGGAGGCACTACCCTCCTTGATTACCATCTTAGGTACATTTAACTCTCAGCCATGCTGAGCCTTGTCTCGCTCCTAGCAAAGGAGACACTGACATTCTGATTAAGCTCTTAAGAATTCTCATTCAGTGGCAGTACCTTAGAGCAGGGGTCCCCAACCGCTGGGCTATGGACCAGTACCAGCCTGTGGTCTGTGGGGAACCGGGCTGCACAGCAGGAGGTGAGCGAGTGAAGCTTCATCTGTATCTGCAGCCGCTCCCCAGCGCCAGCATCACCGCCTCAGCTCCACCTCAGATCATCAGGCGTTAGATTCTCACAGGAGCTCTGGTCCCTGGTGCCAAAAAGGTTGGGAACCGCTGCCTTAGGGAATAACTGGGAATGTGCTAAATAAAGATCCTTAGGCCATATTCTGGAGGTTCTGCCTCGGATACTCTGGGGAGTGGGCCTAGGGTTCTGTATTTCTAATACGATCCTCAGTTCTTCCTCTGTAAAATGGGAATAACAATAGTACCTACCTCATTAGACAGCAGAGGAAATAAATGAGTTCTTCTATGTAGAGTGCTTGGACCCCTGCCGGGCACTCAGCTCTACACATGTGCTCATCATTAACACTGTTGTTATTCTAATATGATCAGCCAGTAGTGGAGAGGGGTTTTGGAAGTATTGTCTATTAGGTTTTTCAATATTAAGGGTGCATAAAAATCATTAAAAAAAAAATATGCAGGTGCCAGGGCTTCGCCCTCAGAGATTCCGATCTAATAAAGCTGATACCTAGCCAGGAATCTGCATTCCTGTATGTCCTTAAGGATAAAAGGGGAGGATCAGCAGATAGACTGTAAAGCAGGAGGTCTCTTTTTCACATTCCTAATCCCCGAGGCAAAAACAAAACAAAACAAAACAAAACAAAACAAAACAAAACAAAACAAAACAAAAACACTTGCCTCTCAGGCTGGGGCAAAGAGGAGGCCCTTTCAGATAGAGTTTGGGGGGCCATTTGACGAAACACCAAGGGACCATTAGGGAATCTCGATTTGTTGCTGCATCTGTCAGAGGCCACGCGGCCTGTCCGGGTCGTCGGCTCACGTGGCCTGAGGAAACAGCTGCCGTCTCTGCGGGCTGCCCGGAGCAAGCTCTGGGAAGCCGCTCCAGCGCAGCTTGGCAAGCCCACCTCTCCCTGCAGCGGGGGACATGTGGCCCGAGCGCTCCTCCCCCTGACCTGCCCACACCAGGGCGGCCTGGGCCAACTCCAGCAACCGCCGAAGACCTGGCCTGCAATCCTTCCTGCCCGTGCCTCCGCGGTTGCATGCAACCACAGGATGCTCGGGAGGAAAGCAGTGCCCGCCCCTGGCAAGCCCCAGACGACTCCGTGCCTGGGCAAGAACGCTTGGGAACCCTTACACCACACTACGTGTCACGGAACCAGCCCACGCTTGCTTGTGTTCCTGACCACTGAAACTACCCCCGTGTACCTGAGATTTAAAGGGCGAGCTTTCCAAAAGTGAGACACCCGAGCTCTTGTTTCCCTTATGAACAGCATCCCGTCCTGGAGGACCACTCGCGATTATGCAAAGTATTCATTAAGCGTAATCGATACTTAAACCTCCTGGATCCTGATCCAGCCTGGATCCACCCATAAGCAGACATTACCTCGCAGTTAGGAGATAGGCATTTAAACGGAGACAACTATGTCCTTGCTTTTTCTAAAAATTATTACTTTTTATGGAAAATTAGGTATAAACTATGTCATAATAAAGTAGAATTAACATTTTTTTAAAAGTGCTTTCCTTCAAAACTCCTGTAATTTCTCTCCTAGTTCTTTCTAAATCCAAATACATGTACTCTTTTCTCCTAAAATGCTATGTAGGGACAGGCTTGTCTCCATCATTTGAGAAGCTGGGGGTTAGAGTGTGAGAGGAGACCCCTGGCCTGAGATTCCCCCCGACTCCCAGAGGCCTTTCCGGGCACACCGGCAGAAATCCCAGCTCACGCTTCCAGGTTCTTTTTCCACAGCTGCCCCTTGGCCTTTTCTTGGCCCTGGCATAAATACACTTGTGGCATGACTGGCCCCCAGGAGGACAGATGGGGGAAAGGCCTGCACAGACTTAGGCAGTCGAGTGACGACTGCCAGGGTCCCATGAACCCCGAGTAGGAGTCGGGGTGTGAGCTGTGGATGGGTACATCCTTTTGGAAGCCCCAAATCCTGACCTGATGGGGAAGGACCCAACCAGAGGAGGGATAGAACACGGCCCTCTAAGGTCCAGGGTTCAGGATAGGGACCCAGGCTGCCCGATTCTAGGAGTGCCGCTGTCTAGATAGTATCTACACAAAATACATACAGCATATTTTACATAGGGGGATGCCTTGGTCTGGACTCTATCGACACACGTCCCGCATAACCCACTACCACCGATTCCAAGGTTCTAGAAGGCAGAAACTAGAGAGATAACTCTGTTATTTTGTACAAGCACCTAGTTTGTATAGGCAGAGCTATCTCTTGATGTTGAAGTGCAAGTAAGATTAGGTCAACTGCCTGCTGAAATCCTTAGAGGGGAATAAGGAATATTTATTTGGAAGTCTTTGTATAAGCAAGGGATGTGTGCTACCATAAAAAATACAGATGTCAAAAGAAAATCTCACTAACAAAGATCCATCCAAACAGAAGCTTCGGAGGTTCGCAAATCACTCTTCGACGTGTCCCTAGGCTTGCTCTCCCAAGAGCCCTGCTAACCGGCATCTAGGTAAGCACTCGGCACTTCCTGTCCCTGGAAAGCCTGGCCGGGCCAAGCTCCCCGCCTCAGGGCCTACAGCTCTTACCACCTGGCATTGCAATTGCACCCTGCCCATCAGTCTCCCTGCCCTGAGGTCTGTATCGTACCAGCCCCAGCATTCCTATTGCTCATCCCGGGCCTTGGCACATGCTGAAAGTCTCACTAGATGCCTTTGGCCTGGTCCCTGGCGGCGATAAGGACTCCAAGCCAACGCAATCTGGGAGGCTCTTTTACAGCTCTCACTACCAGGAGCTCTGAGTACTCACTCCCACGTTCAAGCAAAATGCCACTTTTACTCCTGGAAGAGAAAGACGGTCTGAAAACAAATCAAACACCTGAGCGTGTAGGCCACTGGCGCACATATGAAAATCACGAAAGTGCACTCGGAAGTATTTAAATGTCATTCACTTGTAAAGCTGACCTCAGGTTGTATGCCTTTAAGAAGGGAAGTGGTTAAAGAGACGGAGTCGCCCTTTTTCGGAAAGAATTTGTATGCACACACACGTGTGCTATCATCATGTTTGTAGGTCTCATCATCTTACCCTTACCGAAATTGGCTTAGGGTCCCGGTGACACCTATCAGAAACTGTCTATACTTATTTGAAATAGGGCGCGCTGTACCTATTTTAAGCAAGGTTAACTACATGCAGTAGATGGATTACTCCAAGGAAATGGAAAGTTATGGAAAAGCAATGGATGATGTTATTTCTACCTGTGATCTAGAGCAAAGACAGTCAAAACATTAAAAGATACTGAGCATCTGCAGAGGGCTGGTAACTTTCTAAGCCTTGGAGGCACCTGGCCCCAGCGACAGTGGCCCTCTGAGGGAATGCGGCCTGCTGCCCTCATTTTCTCTGCGAGTTTTCTGCGAAGAGTCAGGCGGAGAGGAGGCTTGTGCGAAGGGGCGGGGTTTGACTTCTGCTTCTCGCTCTTCCACATCGTACCTCTCTCAGCTTCCCACCTGCTCAGAAGGCTGTCTCTGTGTTCCCAGGCTGTGGGCTCAAAGCGGATGCTGTCGCGGCTCCATCTCGGGTAGATGCAGGGATTCGATCTGAAAGCCAGCGGCTTCTGGATATCTTTCCTCTGAAAAAGTAGAGTCACCTCTGCTGCCGGCAAGGACTGAAGGGCTTCCTAACAGCTTCTTGGGGCCAGGTCAGGAGAACTTGAGCCTGGGTCTCACCCTCCAGGGCAGCCATACTTCATAAAGAGGATGGGAGTCAAGACCTCAGAGGGTTTCAGAATTCTCACAGTGAGAACTAAAACCCAAACTTACCTGGGTAGCTTCATCTTTCATCCTGTTAAGACAGATACCAGGTTCCCCAAGTTCATCCTTCATCTGAAAACTCAGAGCAAATCACCAGCAAACTTAGTCTGTTCACTCACTGTGACTTGAATGAACATTACACTAACTCACTACCTGCCTTTAGTTCTCCAAAACCCATCTGCCTGGAGCCAAGGTCTGCTCTCGTAATTCTTCACTGACCACTGCCAGTGATCTCATCTTTCCTTAAATTCAGAACTTGTTTCTATCACTCGCCCATATAAATTGCTAAATGAGGCAATTAATCACTGTCAAACAATGGAATTATTAAAACTCATCTGCATCTCAGCTGCTTTCCATTATTATTTACCCTCCCCATGCCTTGCCCTTCGCACTAGATCGTCAGCTTCTTGAGGGGAAGATATGTCTCTTTCTTTTAATTTTCCAGATTAGGTTCTTAAAATTACATTTCTGAACACTCTGGCATTGGGGGGGGGGGGTGAGGTGGAGAGAGAAGGGGCCTTGGCTTTTAGCAAGATAGTTTGCATGAACAAACAGTAATTAACAGCTCTTCCTTGCTCATTCTCATACTCAGCAGGGGCTGCCCTGAAAAGAGCTGCTGATAAATGCTCCATTCTCTATTGATAATAAATGCTGAGATTTCCCCAACTGGGCCAGGCCTGAGAACCTTTGACCCTAAAGACGCTGAAGATCACTGCAAGCCCAGACATCGAGTGGAACCAGACTGCCTCCTTCCCACACGTAGCAGTTACCAGAGGGTGTGGGAAGGTTATTACCTATATGTGCACGCGCAGAGCCTCGCCCAGAGCTGTAAGACTTAAGGAGAATTAATGGGACTGAATCATCAAAATCTGCCGGAGACGCTTTGACCGTGGTAGAACCAGTTCTGAGCTCCCTCCATGCTCTTGCCTAGAGCGGGGCCAAGCAAATACTCGGTTCAGATCCCTTCAGGGGGCGGGGCCTCTCCTCAGCCGCCAGTCCATTGATGTCCAAAACCAAAACGAGCAACAGTTAGAATGGGTCGACCCAGCCTCTGCTGACGGTAGCCCTCCGGCAGCTCTCTGCAGACAACTGTGCTCCCCAAAACTCTTACAGAATGCTGGCGGAGTCCATGCTGCCCAAACCTTCCGCAGGGTGGCACCTGGAAGAGCAAGGGACTTAAAACCGAGTAAGACAAGCCGGGCTCCCACTGCTCCGCAGCGACTGGTGTACTCGTCTAAAATAAAAAGGTCTCTGTCTGCAAAGCCCGTTTGCTCCACCGGTAATCCACCCCCGCCCCCAGCCCAGCGTGTCCGCCCCGTACAGCTGTTTTTAATCCCTACTTTTCTCACTTGGCGTCCCGGGCTCGGGCTGACCAGACGCGGAGCCACTTAGCGTTTCCTCCTCCCCCTGTCGGGGTCTGTCCTCCCTCCGTCGTCTCCTCTTTCCCCGCCTGCATCCCTGGGGGGCAGAGTGTGGGAAGAACGAATTTCCGCCCGGTTTGCTCGCCACTCGCCGACTTGGGTCCCTTCCGGACGCAGCCTGCGCACCCCGGCTCCTCCCCCGGCTGTTCCACCCAGGCCGAGCTCCCAGTCCCGGACCCAGAGCGAAGAGGCGCAGGCTGCGGGGGCCGCGCCGCCGGGGCGCAGCAGCCAAGCCGCGCCCCGAGCAGCTCTTGGAAGGTCTCCCGCCTGCAGCTGGGGAATCCACTCGGCGGGGAGAATCCGTGCCAGGGAATCCAGCTCTCCGGACTCGAGCTGCAAACAAAAAGCTCAGTTCTTGCTACCCCCTCCGCCCCGCGACGCGCGCCCGGAGAAACAGCTTTCTGCAGAAATGCAACAAGTAGCACCCGGAGCTCGCAGAGCGACCTGCGCCTCCTGACTTGGCTGGGCGAAGCCCGCCTGCAGAGACCCGGGCCAGCCACCGGACAAAGGGCGGAGGAGGGGCTGGACTGCGGAGCGGAGTCCGAAAGAGGCCATTTAGCGACTCCGGCCAGGCCAAGGGGAATGCAGAAGGGACACAAGGCCGGCGGGCCAAGAGGACGATCCGGCCGCTGCACGCAGGGCGGGCGGCGATGGAGGCTGCCCGCGCCGTGCGCTTCCTGCTCGTGGTGTGCGGCTGCCTCACGCTCCCGCCGCGGGCGGAGCCCGTGTGCCCGGAGCGCTGCGACTGCCAGCACCCCCAGCACCTCCTGTGCACCAACAGGGGGCTCCGCGCCGTGCCCAAGACCAGCTCGCTGCCAAGCCCCCAGGACGTGCTCACCTACAGCCTGGGCGGTAACTTCATAACCAACATCACGGCCTTCGACTTCCACCGCCTGGGGCAGCTCAGACGGCTGGACCTGCAGTACAACCAGATCCGCTCTCTGCACCCCAAGACCTTCGAGAAGCTCTCGCGACTGGAGGAGCTCTATTTGGGGAACAACCTCCTCCAGGCGCTGGCCCCAGGCACGCTGGCCCCGCTGCGCAAGCTGCGCATCCTCTATGCCAACGGGAACGAGATCGGCCGCCTGAGCCGCGGCTCCTTCGAGGGCCTGGAGAGTCTGGTCAAGCTGCGGCTGGACGGGAACGCCCTGGGGGCACTGCCGGACGCGGTCTTCGCCCCTTTGGGCAATTTGCTCTATCTACATCTGGAGTCCAACCGGATCCGCTTTCTGGGCAAGAACGTCTTCGCCCAGCTGGGCAAACTGCGCTTCCTCAACCTCTCTGCCAACGAGCTGCAACCCTCCTTACGACACGCGGCCACCTTCGCGCCGCTGCGCTCCCTCTCCACCCTCATTCTCTCGGCCAACAGCTTGCAGCACCTCGGGCCGCGCGTCTTCCAGCACCTGCCGCGCCTCGGCCTGCTCTCCCTCAGGGGCAACCAGCTCACGAACCTCGCGCCCGAGGCCTTCTGGGGCTTGGAGGCCCTGCGCGAGCTGCGCCTGGAGGGCAATCGGCTGAGCCAGCTGCCGGCGGCGCTGCTGGAGCCTCTGCACAGCCTGGAGGCCCTGGACCTGAGCGGCAACGAGCTGTCCGCTCTGCACCCCACTGCCTTTGGCCACCTGGGCCGCTTGCGCGAGCTCAGCCTACGCGACAACGCTCTCAGCGCCCTCTCTGGGGACATCTTCGCCGCCAGTCCGGCCCTCTACCGGCTGGATCTAGACGGCAACGGCTGGACCTGCGACTGTCGCCTACGGGGCCTGAAGCGCTGGATGGGCGACTGGCACTCGCAAGGCCGCCTTCTCACCGTCTTTGTGCAGTGTCGCCACCCCCCGGCCCTGAGGGGGAAGTACCTGGATTACCTAGACGACCAGCAATTGCAGAACGGGACTTGCGCCGATCTCGGGCCCTCGGTTTCCCCGACCGCCGAAGACGAGCGGCGACCCTTACCCACTGCCACTAGGGAGGAAATGGCGCCCCCTGCAGGTGGCCTCGCGGAGGAGGTGCCGCCTCAGCCGCAGTCCCAGCCGCGGGGGCGATTACTGCCCGCGGCGGCCTGGGATGGGGCCGCCAGGGAACCGCAGGGCAACCGCAGCGCCGTGAGGCTGAGCCGACGCGGGCCCGGCCTCCAGCAGCCGGGCCCGTCCGCCGCCGCTGCCGCGGGCCAGGCGCCACCCCCGCCGGACCTGCTCGAGAAGCCCGAGCGGCCGCGTCCTACTCCGGACGACCCTGCCCGCGCGGAGCCCACCTGGACGGCTGCGCCGGCCTCTGCGCCGCCGCCCGCCGGCGACCCCTGGCAGCGCGCGGTGCAGCAGCTCCTGGCCGCCCAGCAGCAAGAGAGCGCCGCCCAGCCCGACGGCGGGGGGGCCCTGCCGCCGCTGGTGTCCGACCCCTGTGACTTCAACAAATTCGTCCTGTGCAACCTGACGGTGGAGGCGGTGGGCTCCGACAGCGCGTCGGTGCGCTGGGCGGTGCGCGAGCACCGCAGTCCCCGGCCGCTGGGCGGCGCGCGCTTCCGCCTGCTCTTCGACCGCTTCGGCCAGCAGCCGAAGTTCCACCGCTTCGTCTACCTGCCCGAGCGCAGCGACTCGGCCACCCTGCGCGAGCTGCGCGGAGACACCCCCTACCTGGTGTGCGTGGAGGGCGTGCTCGGGGGACGCGTCTGCCCGGTGGCCCCCCGCGACCACTGCGCGGGGCTGGTCACCCTGCCCGAGCCTGGGAGCCGGAGCGGTGTTGACTACCAGCTGCTGACCTTGGCCCTGCTGGCCGTCAACGCGCTGCTAGTGCTCCTGGCCTTGGCGGCCTGGGGGTCACGCTGGCTGCGGCGGAAGCTGCGGGCCCGGCGAAAGGGCGGGGCCCCCGTCCACGTTCGCCACATGTACTCCACCCGACGGCCGCTGCGCTCCATGGGCACCGGCGTGTCCGCCGACTTCTCCGGGTTCCAGTCGCACCGGCCGCGCACCACCGTGTGCGCGCTCAGCGAGGCGGACCTCATCGAGTTCCCCTGCGACCGCTTCATGGACAGCGGGGGCGGAGGCGGCGGCGGCAGCTTGAGGCGCGAGGATCATCTCCTGCAACGATTCGCCGACTAGATCCAGGGCCTCCAGGGATGTGGAGACCGTCTTATTAGCCTTGAGGAGTCACCTCTCCCCTGGGCCCCTCAACCCACCTCGGGGCAGGGGGGGGGTGGGGGGGAGATGTCATTTCATCAGAGCGTCTCCCTACCCCCTTTTGTGCACTTGCCAGAGAGGCCAAAGGGAACAGACAGCTCATTCGGCTCCCCCTGCCCCCCAATTCCCAGTAGTCACTCACGAAGTAAAGGGATGGTACTTAGTAGTCAAGGCCAATGGTGGGGGACACATGGATGGCGGGGTCTGGAGGTGGGAGGCCTTTGCGTGGAGACCTTGGCGCAGCTGTGCGAATGGCTTTTGTGGCATTGCCGTGCAATAGCCTGACCCCTTTGGGGGTAGAAAGAGGTGCTTGTGCCCCCAATATGGCCAGAAAGGGATTTAGATGCATGCGTTTTATTTGTGCAGTGTCAAACAGAGGCGTTTGGGTTCTGTTTAAGGAAAAAGGAGCTCATAACCATTACAAAGGAGGCTTGACAAGTGACTGCAGGGCTCGGGTGGTCTCTGTCAGGAAGGCTGATGTGAACAGGTGGCAAAGTTAACACACTCACCAAGGAACTCTTTCACGAACATTCAGGATAACTTAATGTTTAAATAATTAGACACTTTTTTTTTTTCAACAATGTGAAAAGCTCTGACATTTGACAAACTGACGAATAAACTCAAGGACTATTTTAGTTGAGCCCCGGGGTTCAACTATTTTCTTTTTAACCTTAACATCACAAGAACGTTTGGTGACCTCGGGGTTAACTAAAATTACATACTTTCTCTGGAGAAGGCTGCATGCAAGACTTCTCTATCAGGGTTGCTCCTGTGGCTTTCTAGTTTTATTTTTGTAAACCTATACACGGAGAAGGATATTTCGGTGCCAGACTTGATAAAGAATGTGACGTGTATGTGACTGATGACCCCGTAGGGAACACCAGTGTTCCGGTTTGCGTACCACATCTCTGACAATGTGTCCAGATTGGAATAAATGTGATGTGGTACTTTTCACGTTTTTATCAGCGACACACAGTTGACTGTGCCCTATGACCTTCGAGCTGCACAGTGAAATGATAAAAGTAATTTCCTAATAGGGGAGCAAAAGGTGATTGTCAATTGATAGTGTGATGTTTGATCACGTTAATGTCTTAATCTACATGAAATCACAGAAAGGGGGAAATTATTGGGGAAAAAATGTGAAAAAAATGTACATCAGTGGTTGTCTGTTTCTACTAAAACCAGAAGATTGTTATGTGTACTTAAACCTCACTGTGAAATAATTCTGTATTTTGCAAATTAATCCCTTCACTCCCCAGTGTTTTACCATGTTATTAAATCTTATCTTTTAGTTAATAATTGCATTCTTTCTTTTCAATGTTTTTGTTTTAAACTTAGTCTCCTTTATTCGCTCCGTTGTTTTCAACTATTTGAGATACTTTCGTTTCCTGCTATTTATGAGGATGTGTTTATCACTAAATGTAGTGCTTTGGTTTACATTAATAGTTTCGTGTGTGGTCTAAAAAATGTAGTCGCTAAGAGGGCGTGCAAGGCGCGATTGACCTCTGGTTACGGGATTCATTGGCAGTGGGGTGCCGTGGAGGCCGCTGCAATGGCGCTGAGGCTGACAGCGAATCTTCTACATGGGCGTTAAGCCCCTGAGGGTCCTGATGACTCAGGGAATCTATCATAGTCCAGGGGTCCTTCACCCCCAGTCCACTGCTTTTATGTCTGGCCTCATTGAGCCAGGCCTGCCTTTGCCCCACCAGCTGAGTAGGGACCTGATCTTTGTTTATGTTCAGATGAATAAATGTCCAGACCACTTAGAGCGCAGCTGCTTTTCTGGCAGTCTTATCTGTGGGGCCAAAACTCAATAAACCACAGGAAATAGACTGTCATTCTTAGTTTGCTTCCAGAGCTGATTTTGGATTCCCAGCTCATTGGTACAGCGAGGGGAGAGGTGTAATTGTTTGCTCTTTATTTGCAACCATCGGGCTGTCTTGCGCCTTTCCTACTCCTCACTTTTTTTCATTCGTACAGCAGTTGCTTCTCTTAGCTGTTTCTTTTGCACAGCAGTGTACTGAGTCCTACCTATTAAGAGTCTGGAAAAGATCTCTGATTTTTCCCCACCACCCGCCCTTTTAACTGCAGATCATCACTGAAAATGCTTAATGCCTGGATCTGTGTAAAAAACAGTTTCACTGGAAAGTCTTTCAGTGGGAAATGAACAAATGTTATACATTGTTATGTTCAGTTACTTCAATAAACCCACTTACTAATAGAGATGTTTCATTATTGGAGTTTCTAATATTGTATACACTTTCATAATGATACACTGCATCTTTCTACAGCAGTTTTCATCAGTGAAAATGACAGAAGTATGAAGTCTTTCTGTCCTCTTTCAATGGTCCTCCCCCCTTTCTGTGGTAGAGTACAGATCTTATTGTTAAGGAATGGTTGTGTGACTTTTTGCCCAAAGAAACAATGAAATGACTCTGAAAGCGAGGGTCAGCCATGACGTGAAAATGCTGTTTGAACACCAATGACAGCAGGATGATTGGGTCTCAGCAGGTATCAGCTGTTTAAAAGAAACTGAATTAAAAGTCAAGCCCTTTGACTGTCACGGTCAATAACAAGAAAGTATTACCTTGAACTGGAGGTCATTTTTGCCATTACAAAGTTTATGAAAAAATAAAATCCCTAAAGAAAAAAAGAATCGACTTCGTAAGAGGAAGGAGTGTTAAATAAGGTGCCATTGAAGCTTTCTGGACTTTGGGGAGACCCTCAGCCCAACCAATAAGAGTATCGCTTTCGTAAGGCAGATCATTTTGTGATGCTTCAGAGTAATAATTAGCATGTGACCAGAACACCTTCACTAATTTGCCACATTCTTGGTTTTCATCAGAAGTACAGCAATATGGGCAACTTCTGTATATTAAGAAACCATTAAAATAGACGACAGATCCCTACCTGGTATTTGTAGTAACCCTCTCCCCATCTGCTTCTCGGACTTGGGGATGAGTGACAATGAAGCATTCTAATGTTAGAAATGTATTCAAAATTCCAGACCCGGGATCAAAACAGATTCCTAATCAGTCTTGTACTTTACCATCTCAGAGAATTATATTAATGTTCAGAACGACTTTAAGGAAGTGGTGAACCAATCTTAGTCATCTGAGATTGCGATCATTCTGTTCATTTAATCTCTTTGCAACTCAGCTTCTGCATCTGTTACAATGTAGTCCTAGAAGCCCTGACTTCACAGTGCTATGGGTTTGACAGCAGCAGTTACATCTCAGATAGTCAGTAAATATCGTATGTATTATTAGTAGCAAATTCTCCTGTGGACAGGGCAACAAGTTGTGTGATACATTTTAGAAATTTCATGGACAAGGCATCTGTGCTTAAGCCCAGCTAATCAGAAAATTCAGATAATGGATTACAGCAACCCTTCCTCTCTCGTTTTGGTTAATTGAGGCTCTTCTGTAATGTAGTGTGAAAAATTGCTCTTGAAATGCTTTCTCATTACTTTAAAAAGTGACCATATTAGTATTTGAGCAACTTTCCTGTTTATTAAACTCTTGGTGTAAATTAATTCATCCTTTAGATCGGAACTAAGTTTGGGTAAATGGTCCTGATTATATAGTACCCTAGGCACCCCTCTTCCATTAACTTAGTGATGGCATCTCCAAGTGTCCTTTTACCCCTAGTTTACTTAAAAGGATACATTGAATACACAAATACCTCCCCACCAAAACACACACCCACCCCGAGGGATTTGAGGTCACTCCATCCTTCTCAATCATGTGGCAAGTAGTGTTCTTTTCCTTTAGCCTGGGAGACACGAATTTGGAAATTATACTTAGCCGCATTAATTCCTGAAATAGGGGAACAATTTAGCTTCCTGATACCTGGTTGCTTTATCTTGGGGCAGAGTACCTAAGTATCTCATTACTCTGTTTGCAAATTTTAAAGCTACAAGTGGTGCAATTCCTTATTGACACAGAAACATGGCTTTATAATTTGCCTGTGGACTGGCATCTGATGCGGGACAGAAATAAATTGTCATGCACCAGCATTTCAAGCAACAGCATCTTCTGACACAACATTTCTTTCAAACTCAGCAAAGCTTTACAACTCTGGCTCTGAGACAGGACATCACTATTGTGGGTTAAGGCCAGCCAAGGCCACACAGCAGTAATTAGCATTTCTGAATTACAGCTTTTGATTAAGTAATGCTTGCCCTGCAGCTAATTATACACTTAACTCTTAGTACATGCATGCTATAGTGTGTGGAGACATATTTTTAATGGTGACCACACTTTTATTTCTTCCTTTCCCAAATGTGGCATCCTGAGGATTTTTACTTTAAGACATTAAAATGGTTACAAATAATAACAAACACCCATGTTTACATTACACAATAACAGTCAACATTTTGTGATTTTTGTGTTTTCATCCTTAAATATCCTTAATGACAAAACTCTTGATTTCCTTTCCCACACCCTGACCTCAAAACCAACTACCACTGTGAGTTGGATATGGTTCTTTCTAACAGTCAATTCTCCTTATTCACAGAAGTTTTGTTGTATAACGTCACAGCAAACTGAATCAGCGAACACTGAGCCATTGCTCCTAGGGGAAATTCAGAGTTAGTTTTCTACAAGCCTCTTGTCACAATATTTCCATCAACCTAACAATACATAACCTTATTTTATGTGTGTTTCTGTTTGAAGAACATCAAACCAAAGAAAATGGAGGAAGGGGAAGAGAGAGACAGAGAGGGAGGGAGAATAATAACATGATAACTAAATGTAATGGCATTATTGAACCAGAGGGATAATAGGTAAAGAGGGTATTATTGTTGATAAATTTGGAATATGGATTGTGGATTGGATAATAGCATTTTATCAGTGGTAAATTTTCCTGCCTTGATAATTGTACTATGGTTATTCAAGAGAACGTCCTTGTTCTTAGGAAGTAAACTGAAATATTTAGGGACAAATAAACATGATGTCTGCAGTTTATTTTTATATGGTTGAGAGAGAGAGAATGTTTAAAGCAAATGGGGCAAAATTTTATCAATTGGTAAAACTGGTTAAAGGGATACAGAAATTTTCTAAAATATTCTTGCGAATTTTTTGGTAAGTTGAAAATTATTATAAGTTTTTCTTTTTAAGAACCAAATAAGAAAGGGAGGGTATGATGAATGATACAAACAAGGTTCGAGGAAGAGCAGCCTGAGAAGAATTCAGCACGAGGCAAACACAAAAATTCGTATGTAAATGTGTGTCTATCTCATTTCCATAGTAAGTCTTAAAATCAGATTGTGTGAATCATCCAAATTTTCTCCTATCAAAGTTAATTTTGTCTATTTTGCTTTTTTGATTTTCCATATAAATTTTAGATTCAGCTTGTTATTGCTACAAAAAAAAAAATGCCTGGTGAGATTTTGATTTGAATTACATTAAATCTATAGATCAAATGGGAGTATTCAAGAGGATTGGCAAACCCAAAACTGTATAATAATCACCAGGTCTCAAAATTTTAGATGGACAATAAATAGCTCATTGTCATAGAGAAAATAAGATACTTAATTCACATTGCCTACATCAAAGGCATTATTAACTAAAAACATGGAACATCTTAGGGAAGAGAGACACTGTATTTGAGATTTTTATCTTGGTTTTATGGATCTGTTTCTTCATGTAAGTAAAGACTTAAAGAGGGTATTACATAAAACGAATGGGTAAGACACATGTATTGACTAGTAGGGAATGTAGTAGGGCATTTAACTTATTTACCAGACTCATAAGCATGTATTTTGTGCCAGGCACTATTTTAAGAGCTCTCGCCTCACTAATTCATCTGGTCCTCATAATGAACCCCTCTGAGATCAGGGCTGTTCTAATCCTCTCTTTAGAGATGAGGAAACTGAGGCCCAGAGAAGTGATGTATTCCGACCAGGCTCCCTGAGTGGGGAGGCAGTGGAGTCTGGACCGGAAGCCAGGCTGGCTGGCCCCAGAGTCCTTGCTGTCAATTCTGACACTGCCACCTTGTGCACAGTCATGACAACGGGTAAGACATTAGGGGCTTGTTCTTAAGATTCGTATGAACATTTCTCTTTTTCCCCAATACGATACTTTAAAAATCACCTCTAAGTGGTTTGGGCTTCATTTACTGCCTATTTTTCTTAATCTGTGTAACATGTCAAGGGCAATATCCAATGACATGTCATTCATTGTTAAATATTTAATGAGAGACATGCAGTCCACCTCACAGCCACAAATGCTTCACTCTGTCTTGACATGGATGGGTCGCTGCTGTGTGCTGGGGGTTAGTTCTTGGTTTGGCGCTCCCTTAGGACAAGGATTTCTCTTTGTGTCTCCACAGGGCCTGGCTAGCTTAGAGTCCTGGCTACCTGTTTGTTGATGAGTGCCACAAGGCAGCTGTTCAACCTTTCCTCCCTGAGACACACATGCCAGACTCTGTTGACGTAAGAGATATACACTTGCATGTTAGGTCAGGTCATTTAATAGCTGTAATTCTGCCCAGATATACATTTATAGAGCAGTGGTTGAAAATTGATAGATGCTGTAAAATGGTCTGTTTGACTGGGAGTACAACACGATTCTACTTTTTCTATCTTCAATATAGGAATACAGTTTTCGAAAAGTAAACTTTTGGGAAATTTAACACACATTTCTTCCCTTTCCGTGTTCTTTCATATTGCTTAGGAAAAAATCTCGGATTATGTCTTATTTATGTTGGCCTTTCTGTCATCTAGCATAGTACATTTCACATAGCGGATTCTCAATAAACCCTAGTAGAATTTAAAATACTTTAAGCATTAGTCCTCTTAGAAAGGGAGTTACAGTAGGAAGAATTTTTTTCCTCAACAATCTTTTGGACCTACCAGAGCCTAAGTTTTTGCTTTCCAGGATATGGAATAGAAAATAGTTGTATACACACTGATGATTTTATTTCCCTCCTAGTCCCATTCTTTAGAAACTGCTTCCCCCACAAAATCATGACTGAGACTTTTAAAAACATCCAAGGCATAATGATTTATGAATTTCTTTCTACACCAGAAAGACACACTAAGACAAGTGTTTTAGTGAGATAAGGGGCATTTTAGCGACACTCTGAGGCATGGATTGAAGTATAGGCGAGTAGTCCCACCAGGTGAATGATTATCTGCGGTTGCCAGAGGGAGCAGGCTCAGTGGCTGATGGAGCCGCAGGCCTCGGCGTATTTATCATCATTATCTCAGGGGACAGCAACCAATATCTCTATTCTCGTGGAGACACATCCATAAAAGGAGGCACAATCCAGTGGAAAAGAATTTGTGTGTATAGGTGTGGTGTGTATGTGTGTGTGTGTGTGTGTGTGTGTGTGTGTGCATGTGTGAAAAGAGATGAGGAGACAGATTGGTTTCTCACATCTTCTTTCTTCTTTCAACTTTTTTCCTATTTTTACCAAAAAGGGAAGATGACATCAGTCTGTCATCTGCAAGCTCGGAGTCACATAGCTACTCCAGTCTGTGAGATTTCAAGGGGCATAGTTTTTCCTTATAAGGGAGCCGAGTCAGGCTGCGAGATCTGGACAATCTGTGTTATCATCTCCCGGGCTGTGATCGCCATCCGATTAGGGAGGCCAGAGGTGAGGGATGTGACCTTGGATGATGCTGGCGTTAGCTGTCTGCCCCTCTCCCCGCCCCCCATGGCATGGTGTTAACTGCTTTCTGGCCTGGAGTTTAGAGGCAAGCTCTGGGACCTGAGCTCACAGACAGCACCCAGCCTGCTTCTGTGATAGGTGGAACAGAGCCCTGTGGAAGCCGTTGTGGGGAAGGGATGCAATGAGAGGGCCCGGGACGCTCAGTCCTCAGCAGTCCTGGGACAAGGTCAAGGGGGTGAAAGAGGCTCTATTTGCAGCAAGACGTGATCGCCATTCATTTTTGTTGACTAGGGCTGCAGTAACAAAGTAGCATACACTGGGTGGCTTTTTAAATAACACGAATTTATTGACCCATGGTTCTGGAGGCCAGAAGTCCAAGATCACTACATCCTCCTTCTGAGGGCTGCGAGGGAGATCGGCTAGCCTCCATGCTCGCTCCCAGTGCTTTGCTGGCCGTCTTTGACATCTTTGTCCTTGGCTTGGAGATGCATCAGCCCAATATCTGCCTTCGTCTTCTCCCAGCATTCTGCCTGTGTGCCTCTGTCTCTGTCCAATTTTTCCCCTTTTGAAAGGATACCAGTCATATTGGAGTAGGGGCCCAGCCCACTTCGCTATGACCTCTTCTTAGCACCAATTACGTCTGTAATGACCCTGTTTCCAAATAATGTCACATTCCAAAGTCTTGAAGGTTAAGACTTCAACATCTGAATTTTTCGGGGGGAGGAGCACAATTCAGCCCATAACAGAATTCCCGATGGTTGATTCAGTTGGGAGTATTTTCCTGATTATTAAGTAAAGGAAACAGGGAAGGGACATGAAAACAGGGGAGGAAATGGTGGGGCGCTTGATTTTTTTTCTAGCAGAAAGTGAGGAGGCGAAACAGGTGAAGCCTGTGGGCGGACAGTAGGTGCCCGGAACCATTCGGCCAGTCGTCTTTTGGGGACCGCCAGTATCTTAGTTGAAATATAATCTGTGGGTCAAAGAGGACCTAAGACCCCAAAGCTTTTGCAAATGCTCAGTGACGTGTGGATTTTAGCTGCCCAGGAAACGTTACCCAAAGCCTAATGCCTTCGGACATGTGTGTGTGTGAGGTGGGTGGTGGGTGTGGTGGGGGTGAGGGGGGAGGCTCCCCAGAGGGCCTTTCTCTCTTTCTGGGTTGTCGAGTCTCGTGAACCTATTTGGGAAGAAGCAGCTCCTTCAAAGGAGTCCCATTGTTTCAGCCACTTACCTTCCTAATAGGACAATATTTTCAAAATAAATAATCTATTTCTTTACCAAATGCCAAGGTAGAATGAAATTCAGCTAAGACGGGTGCTGGGTGCTTTGTTAGCTGTGTGTGTGCATTATCTCAGTCTTCACAGAAGCCGATCATATTATGATTCCCATTTCCCAGATGAAACAATTAAGGCTCAGAGTCCAGCCACTTGCTCAGGGGCTCAAAAGTGTTAGTTGATCACTAGGCGCTTTTTATTCCTCTCATTCTTCCTGGCAGCTGTCCTCGGCATTTGAGGGAAAATCTTTGAAGGATGTAGCTTTTTAAAAAAAACTCTTAAATGTCACATTGAGATAAGAATTCGAGCCTCCGCTGTAAAATGAGGAGGCAGGATTTAAACGATCTCTCTGCGTTTGTGCAGCCCCCAAATGCATCTAAAATTATAATTTTTATTTTCCTGTTTTGGATATGAGAAGGAGAGGATGTGGGCTGCCGATCTGCCTTTTTCTTTTTCTTTTCTTTTCTTTTTCTCAGATGGAATTTCAACATCCCATTATGGAATTTCCTGGTTCTCAACCAAGTATGTAGCTCCCGTCTCTCAGAAGCTCAGCTATTTTTGACTACGATGAGATTAGAATCTGGTTATTTGGAGGGGGTGGGGAGGGGAGATCTCTTTGGAGACTCATATTTTTCTTTTTTCTTCTTCAAGGACTCCTGTGTTTGAACTGCTCCGGCAGATGTGCGGAGCTGGCCCCGGGCAGCCTCGTTTGCACCCAGCAGCGGCCAGTCCACCCGGCCAGGGGACGTGCCTGTCTCTCGGTGCTGAGATCATTGGTACTGGGCACATCTCCTGCTGGCCAGCGAGCCGCTTTGACTGATTTAGTTCCCGAAGACTCACTTGTTTGTGGATATGGTAATGACGCCAGTAAAATTCAATTACTGTGTCCCAGAGGACTGTAGCCAGCGACCATAAATTAGGAAACGTGAGCTTCGGAGTATCTGAACTGAAATTATAATGGGGCTATTGAAAAACAAACAAACAAAAATCCGAAGCGTTCATTTAATAGTAGACGCTGCAGTTTCTCCTACCAACAATTAGTTCACCAACTAACCCTTTGTTCTTGCCATAAAAGAATATACCTCAGACACAGCTCGAAACATTTTATCTTAATGACTTGGTATTGTCGTCTCCCCCAAAGCACACCTGGTTTCTGGGGGCTGGTAGGGAGGGAGGGAGCAGCCGCCTGGAAGGGCCTCCCAGGGCCAGTGCACTAATCCGAGCCGGGCTCACAGATGCTCGCCGCCCATGGCCTTGGGTTTCAGGTTGCCTTCCAGGGCTGAGGTCTGAATGGAGGTTGTAACCTCAGAAGGTCTAGCTAGCACTTAACCACCAACATCCATCAAGAATGTCAAGGCTCACATTGTCTCGTTAATTCGAACCAGCTTGCCTGCTATCAGATCCTTCCTCATTCCTAACCTTTCCTCCCGTCTTTCTTCCTCTGTGTGGCAGTTCATAGCCTCTCCTGGCCGCGGCTTCCGCCTGTGAGTCGTGCACTGGAAGGCCACTCTTGGAAAAGTGGTTCCTTGGCCCTCCCTCCCCGTCCCATAGGTGGAACTTGCAGAATTAGTTGATGTTTCTTCTCTAGCATGAACGTCAACAGTGCGAAGAAAGAAAGGACGTTGAAAACAGTCTGGATCTGTCTGCAGACTCTATTTTGCAGATGATTTTAAAGTTAACATGGTGCGTCGTTACTATCTTCCTTCGCTTTATTTTCTTTCGTAACCAGATTCCAACATCCCACCGTGTAACACAGAACGGAGGAGCAGAGGAGATACGGAGAAGATGACAGAGGGCTAAAACAATTCTGAATTAGCAGCAGGTCACTCTCCATCTGCAGGCAATATTGTGGGGGTTATCCGCTGAGACCGAGCCCCTTTCTTAGAGAATTGCTCCCCGCTGCCTACCACCACGTGGAGGGCTATAAGTGTGCATCATACAACTGTACATGCCCTCCCCCCCTCCCCCCAAGGCTGGCCAACTCATGACCCAGGCTGGGCACAGCGGAATCTTGTTCCAAGAGCTGGAATGTCAGCCAGCTGTTCGGTCGTGCCGGAGCTGGGGGAGGGTACGAGTTCTGGAGTCTGGGGCCACTATTTTCAGGCACCTGTACAGACAGGTGGAAGCAAGAGGGTGAGGTTGTTTGCCATGAATCAGAGATGTCGAGAGAAGCAGGGGCCAGAGTCTGTCCAGCCCTGGAGCTCGGAGTGACCATCCATTCCTCTTTCTAGACTCTTGTGAAACCTGGCTACCTTCGATGGGTCCTCTTGGGTTCTCCCAATAAAGGCCTTTTGGGTTGGGTTGGTCTTAGTAGGGGTTGGTGTGTGTGTGTGTGTGTGTGTGTGTGTGTGTGTGTGTGTAAACTGGCAAAAGAGCCTAGGGCATTGCCGTCTAACCTTTTCATGGGCTTGGACCGCATTTGAGAACAGCGTCAGAATGGCTGTAACATGTTACCATGACTATAGCAGGCACATTAAACACGTGTTGAAGGGACTAAGCAATGGGGACGGCTTTACTGCAGAAGAGTGAAACTTACGAACAGGACAATGCTCCGTGTCCCTTCGCCAGCCCCCGAAACCCTGGCCCGTGTCCTCCCTGTGAGGCTTGCGCCTAACGCTGCGTCTTAAGCGACAAGCCTGCATTACCTCTTTATCGAACCCGTGTCTCAGCCAACGCCTGTTCATCTTCTCAGCGCCTTGAAAATTATTTTTCTAAGATGCTCACAGATGATAAGACTATAATGTATCATTTCACCAGGAGCAAGGGAATTAGCAATCCGTGGCACAAAATTAGGAGCGATTCTTTCCTTCACAAAGAGGCGGAAGGAAGTTCTAAGACATCGAGAGACAAAAACAGCAGCCGAAGGATTCCACGGTTCCTTTCTTCCTCGCGAAACGCAACGCTCAGCGGTGTCCAGGTTTTCGCACACTGCTTCCTGTCCTCTGCCAAAGCCGGGATTTCATTCGGCGTCTCAGCTGTTCTGGGGCCTGCATCATGGGTGTGTGTGGGGCGGGGAGGAGGGGGGCGGCGGCTGCTGGCCGGGCAGGGAGGGCGCATAGAGGAGTGTTGCTCGCGTGCCCCAGCCAAAGTCGGGGCCTCTGTGCAGGCCATCGTGTGACCTCCCCTCGGGGCAGAAGCCGGGGGTTGGGTCCAGTCCGACTTCCCCCGCACTTGGCACCAGATAGGGCCAACGTCTCTCCCTTACCCATCAGAAAAATGAATATGTGAGCATAACCTCTAAGTAAAGGACGACTCAGGGAGGAGGTCGTATTTCCCACTCCCTTGATGTTCGTTATCTTCTGGGAAAAGGGCCTGGGTTGTGGTGTGACTTGTTTAAGCTCTGTGGTCACAGTTCATTCGCCTCTTGTTTTTTCTTTAGAAGTAAAAATCAGAATATAACGCAAATGAGGCATGCTAAGCCCCATGCTAGGTTGTGTGTGCGTGCGTGTGCGTGTGTGTGTGTGCGTGTGTGTGTTTGGCATATACATCATTTAAATGTCACAGTGGTCCTACAGAATATTTGTACTAATTTTCTAAGAAGTTAAGTGAGTTTCCGAAAGACCACACAGCTGGAAAATAAAATTATATTAACTCCATCGCATTCTAATGACATATTTCCCGAACTTGTCTATGGTAAGATTGTTCAGGGTGAGTACGTGTTCAAAAAACCCAATCCTGGGCCCCACTGCAGACCTCGCAGATCAGAATCCCCTAGAGATGGGTACAGGAACTCACCCCAGGTGAATCTCACCAGGCAAGTTGGATCAATAATGCTGTAACGTCTCACATGCTTTATTACAAAATAAAACCCCAAACTGTAAAACTTGTACAACTTGGCAAGCTGCATGCTAAGGAAGGTTTTTCTCTTTTTCACGAGCTTTTTATTTTGGAATAATTTTAGATGAACCTGTAAGTCGTAAAGAAAATACAGAGAGTTCCTGTATGCCTCTCTTACGTATTTGCCCCTATTGTTAAGATCTCACACCACCATGGAACCTCGGCCAAAACTAAGACACTAACACTGACAAATTACTATTGCTATCAACTGTATTAGGCGACTTCTTATCCCTGAATGAAGACACAGAAGGAGAGGGCAAGATAGGGCAGCCTACGGTTTCTTTCCTTTCCTTATTCCTCAGTAAGCGGAAGGCAGAGGGCATTGGGTAGACGGTCCACGATCAGTTTACACAGCATTTCCGTAGTTTTAGTAGCAGAATACGTATGCACGTACGAGCTATGAAATGCAAATTGTGCCATTTCGGTGGTTTTGTGGATGCATTAAATGCCCTTCTATTTGCCGGTAGCACCAGGCTCTAACCAACCAAGCTAACTGGCCACTGCTATTTGCCTTTAAAACTGTCATTGCGTTGTATAAAGATGAACAGTAAACGTTTACGCCAGCAGCGAAAAATTTTGTTTTCTTTACTTTGCAAGGCAATAAAAAAGCAAATAAAAAATATTACAAGTTGAGGTAGACACTGGAGAGGAAGAAAGAAACTTTATATTTTAGTTTCTTTAACTGCACTTTTTCTACTTTTTGGACATTTTGCAGTGGGTCCCACAAATTATGTAGCCAGCCCTCCAACCCCTATCTAGGAGCCATTGTCTTAACACAACGAAGCCACTGATGGTGGCGATTTTGGCAACCAGGTGGGTGAGAGGAGAGACAGGCCAGGGGAAGAGGATGCTCTGCCATCTTAGGCAATTAACAGACACTGGGGTGGGGGTGGGGGGCTGCGTCTAACTGCCCTGTCTGCCCACATGGCCATGGGTATCTTGGGGTGACTCCTCATGCTGGGGCACTCCTAGATATCGCCCAGGGGGCAGTCGAATTCTTGTTGGATCTTCCCAGTGGCCAACTGCTTTTTGACGCAGAAAGTGTAATGGCAAATACCACATCAGGAAGCAGTTAGACACTTGGCCTGCGGGGGCGGGGGGGGGGGTGGCTTTTGCGCACGATGCTCTCTATCATGGGGCTTAATTAATTCTGTGCTCTAGCGAGCAGAGTTTTTTTGTTTGTTTGTTTTTGTTTTTATTTTTTATTTTTAGCTTGAGTGTTAAATAAAATAAAAATACCCTCTGCATCTATAAAACCTGCTAACTCATTAAACATGGAGCAAGGTCTTTCTGTGCAGAGGCAACACAGTAGGTTTGAGACAGCAGCTCTAATTTATATCTGAAAACAAATTAGCCTAATGGAGCAGAACAAATACAAATGGCTGCACCGCCGGCCCGCGCCAGGAAACCAGACAGGCTCCCCGGCTGATGGATGGACACGACGTCTCTCTCCTCCATGTGCCTTTCGAGAGAGGGCGTTCCTTTTGGAAGAAGGCGCTCCAGCTGGTAGCGTGAGGTCCATCGGCCTCACGGAACGAGGCCACGTTGCTGTCACACGTGAAAAGCGGGTGCTTCCCTCGGCGGGGAGAGCAACCCCTCACGGGTGGAGGTGACTGCTGGCGGCCCTGGGGGTAGGCGTGCCCTTCTAGTTCTAGTGAGAGCGTGTCACCTGGTGGTAAGACATGTGACCAAGGACGGGACGCAGTGGACGTAGTGAGAACGCCAAGTCGCTGGGGCGCCCCCCAACCCCTCGCCCGGCCCCTTCCCAGCCGGGCTCCCGGGGCTCCCACCACCTCCCAGTTCTTCTCTCAACCTCTTTGTCAAGGCTCCCCTGAGACACACAGCTTAGATCTTTGTGGCGTCTTTTCTGGAATTCTCCAGAATTGTCTCCCAATTGGTCTCCCTGTCTCCTTCTTCCTACCTCCTGCATAGAACTGTGAAAATGGTCCTTTAAAAACGGAAATTTGGTGGCTTGGATTCTCAGCTTAGAACCCATCGTCTCCATAGCTGTGAGGACAAAGCTTTCCCCCCCCCCCCTGGTATTCGAAGTCCTAAAGCTCTTTCTAGAATGTTCTTCTCTCAGCTACCAGCAAGGCTCATTCCTCTTTTCCTTCAGAACAGGATTCAAATGTTCAAATTAAAGCCACACCCCCGACACTCGCGACCCCCTCCCACCAGCGTATTTCGCTGTAGCCCGGGTGCGCTTGTCCTGGAATGCGCCCCGATCCTCATTCGCCTTCTTTATGGTCTTTTCCTTCACATGTACTGATGCAATTTCCCCGGGTGGGTATTTTTCTCTGTCTTGTTTGGTGCCGTGTCCCCGTTCCTGGCACATTGTCCCACACCTTGTAGGGGCTCAATAACGATTTGTTGAATGGATTGCCAGGTAGATCCGCGCCTAGCCTACGTTTCCAGCTGCGTCGCCTGCCACCTCCTTAACCCCCCGCGCGCTGCAGCTGCTTCCGATCCGTGGACACCTGCCTCGCACCTCCACAGACCTTCCCCCGGCAACGTTGCCGCCCTCTCTGCGCACGCCCAGCGCTCTCGCCCTGCTGCCTCCCTCGCAGCGCCACGCCGCCCGCCCGCAGTGTGAACTCACCGCGTGCGAAACGGGCTCGTGTAGTCAGCATCCCTCTCCGGAGACGCTACGCACCCCCAGGGCCAGATGGTGCCGTTTGCGTTTTCTCCCCCACCCTAGCGCTTCCGATGCTTGATGAATGAATACACAAATGACGAGCCGGAAGACACACAGCCGGTTAGTGACAAGGACCAGACTAGTGCCAGAGACTCCCGTCTTCCATCCATGGTAATTTATTTATTGTTTTCATCAGAGAACTCCTTTGAGAAGGCATCCTCACCCATTGCCCTAAACCCGCCGTGTGTATCTGACTTCCACACACTCCAGGTGGGTCCCCGGCCTGTGTTCTTTCTTCCAAAATCAAACCGTCCTGTGATCTGTCATTCTCCTAATGCCCTACGTTAATCGCGATGTCAGCCGATCAATTCGCTTTCCCGAAGTGGCTGTTAAAGCACGGAGTGAGGTGAGGCATGGAGATTTTGTCGACATTTGCAGATACTTTGAAGTAATTCGAATCAAGTGAAGACTTCCTGGGCACACCTGCAAGTCTTTCGGCGTTTATTCCATGAATACATTTTCTTTTTTATGAAAAATTTCAAACGCACTTAAAAGTAGCGGGACTAGCGCAATAGTAGGATTAGTACAAACCTCACAGATTCATCGCTAAGGTGAACTACGGATTGCAACAGTTCCTGTTTCTTTTTATTCGTTTGAGTTATTTTATATATAGCATATCCCAGACATCTTATCATTTCATTTCTTACTTCAAAATGCCTCTCTCTCTCTCTCTTTTTTTTTTTTAACATACTCACTAACAATATTAACAATAATTCCTTGGAAACAGAATTTTCATAAAGGTATTTGGGGTACAACTTCTCTGTATCTCTCTAATTATATAACAGAACAGAAATAACCCCACTGAAGAAGGCTGTGTGCCTCATTCGACCTCCTTACACATTTTAGATGGAAATTTGCAATGCCCCATATGATTTATCCTTTCCTGGATGGGAGGGGCTTCACCGGTTTCTTATTACTCTGGATTTTTTTTTTCTCTCCTTTCAGCATCTCAGTAGACAGTGGCCTTGAAGAGCTGCATTCCCCCTGTGGCCCATCTGCAGGCCATGCTGACAGAGTCCAGCCCTTCCAGGGCGGGCATCTCTGCTCACGGTCTGCAGGCAGCCTACGCGCCCAGGTTAAGGTGGAACTTAGATGACCAGATATTTCCACTTTCCGTCTTCTTCGTTGGCTCTGGCATCTCATAAACAGAGCGACCAGGTAACAGTAACACAGAGAAGGCACTCAGATTAGTTCAGCGAATAACATTTAAGTTTAAACTTTCAAACTCCGGGTATCACCTATACCATCCATAGGGCCGGGGAGAAAGCATCAGAGATACCGCCAGGTCTGGATGTCAAAACACCTGGCGGAGTCTTTCTTGCCTTGGGGGAAAGCACTTGGTGGTGGGCGTGTTCTCCCCGCCCCACCAGATCTCGCTGCCTCCCAGGGTCGACGCCCACCCACGGTTGCTCATAGCTGCTCACTCCCTCCCCGATTTGGCAGGACCCGGTTCCTCCCCCTGCATCCCTCCTTCCTCCCACCCACCTGAAGCTCATTTTCCTTGCCTCTAGAAGCAGCTCCGTTTGCTTCTGCTGTTGCTAAGCAGCGCGGCGCCCTCTGGTGGTGGTGGTGCTCGCTGTCCACTTCTGCCCCATTCAGATTCTTCCCATTAGCCCTGCGCCGCCTGACACGATTTAAAAAGATTTAAAAACCCGGGGCTGTGTGGCAGTCCCCAGAACCGTAGCAATCCTCACCTCGCTCTTCCCAGCACCGTGTCCTCCCTTCCTGGGAAGCAAGGAAGCGCGATGGCTGAGGGCTCTGCGGCCACATCAGTTCTGGCCCCGCCGCTTGGTAACTGAGTGACTTAGTAACTTAGTAACTGGTAGGAAGTTTCTCACCCCGTCCAGCTAAGCCTCGGCTTCCTCATCTGTGAAGGCGGACAATGACAACGCTTTCTGCATTCGTCTGCTCTCCGGGTTGAATGACTTAAATCGCGCAGAGCGCCGGGTAGAATGTCTAGCATGCAGTAAGAACTCTAGATAGTTGGCTGGTGTTAACGGAATTGGCACAGCGTCGTCTTATCCGTCATCTGCCTTTGCGGCAGTAGTCCTTATCCAGCTGAAGTAGCTGTCAATCCTTTCCTTTTGGGGGCGGGAAACACAGCGCAAGGAAGCCTGCTCCAAGACAAAGAGCTGAACTAGGTTTGGAGTCACACTGGTTTTGTGTTTTTCCTGCTTGGTCGCTGGCCCCCAGAGACATCTGAGTCTCAAGGTCAATCCCACTCACACTTTTCTTTGGGGAAGAGAATTTCTTTGGAAGCCGTTGACTCTGTGCACCTGGTT
Organism: Rousettus aegyptiacus; assembly: GCF_014176215.1. NCBI lineage: Eukaryota > Metazoa > Chordata > Mammalia > Chiroptera > Pteropodidae > Rousettus > Rousettus aegyptiacus. The sequence continues at coordinate 36,495,656 of NW_023416288.1, read as the reverse complement.
TCCCACTCTGAGACAGATCATTTTTGATCAATATTAAGTCATCCTCGAGATGGAAATAGGTCTGCATCCACTTCCCTGTCTGGTGTAATGAGAGTGGACAAATGATTTTGACTTCAATTCACATCAGAACGAGAGGACCGGAAAAGGAAAAGTCCTCGAAATACATGGCATCGGACCAAACCTGCGATCTGTAGACGTGACGGGCTCTCGGAAGGCCGAGTTTCATAAAAGAAAAGGTGGTTAGAGTACCACACATCATGCTACCCGTGGACGAATAGATAATTTTGTCTTTTCTTCCAGCCTCTTAATGATGCTAATTACACTGCTTCCACCTTTTAGAGGTTTCCACGGAGGCGGAGGCTGAGATCTGATTTCCTTAGTTCTGTTTCGCAGCCCCCTGGGCTGCACTTGACCCCAGCCTGGTCCTGGTCTCTCAGGGGGACTTAGTGAGGGCAGGCAGGTGAGCCGTGGCTTTCAACTCCTTTGGAGAATCAGCTCTAAGATCACACAACACCAAGCGGCATTCGAGCACCACTTCCGTATTTCTTGTTATCTCCCGGACCATTTTTTTTTTAGTTTTTATTTTCTTTAAATCCACTCACTTCTTTTATAATTAAAAAGGACTTAAATAATCTCTGCCTTAGTCAGGATAAGATGAGTTTTGTTGCAGTAACAAGCAAACCCTGATGTCCCGGCGGCTTAACACACCAAAGCTTTATTCTTCATTCATGTAAAATCCGAGGTGAGTCAGTCAGCTTTTTAGGGCAGCTTTTCTTAAAGGCGACTTTCAGACATAGAAGGTTACTCTCACTTCCAAGCTCACTCCATCTTATAATGCCATCATCCCAAAATGTGGTGAAAAATTTCAGTGCATGCCACCCAAAAGTGTGCTTGCTGCCTTGGTGTACTGAGTATTTTGAGCGGTAAGGCCCTTGAAAAACAACGAACGCTTGGAGAGGCTTTCTTTGTACTCCCCTATCTGCCTAAAGACATATCCCCCCAAAAAGAACTCAGTAGTCATACATTTATTCCTTGGGAGTTTCATTGACCAGGGAAGGCTGACTCATCAGCGGAGAGGAGACTAGAAGTTGACACCACATCCAGACACACTTTGTCACACACTATCATACTTCTCATCTGTTCTTCTAAAGGTCTGTTCGTCTTTTTAAAAGTCATTTCCTCTCCTCTAAGTTGCCTTTCCCTCCGTCTCCTGTTAAGGTGGTATGTAAGCTCTCAAATCTCAATGATGATTTTGGGGGTATTCATGTTTTTCTCCTACGACGCCCATGCACATAATATTAAAAATTAACAAATTTGTATACCTTTTCTTCTCTCAAGTTGCCTGTTGTTGGTTTATTTTATAGGCCCAGCTACTGAACCTAGGAGGGAGGAGGGACAGCAACTAGGGTCACTGAGGCAGGGAGAGAGGCTGGAGGGCTGCTCACTGGCTCATGGTGCCTCAGGCCAGAGGTGGCAGGTTGTTTCACTGGTGAAGATTTGTCACGGGGTTCCTCCTAACTGCCAGGGGGCCCGGAAGTAGAATGGAGCATGGGGAGTATTTGCTGAGCACAAATGCCTCTGCCACAAGGATGAAGGAATGGAACACTGAGAGTATTACTTGCTGTGAAAAGGAGATGATCATAGATAGGTGTAATGAGAACAGTGCAGTAACTTCTAGGTAGATGTTTTCCCTGCTAAACATTCTGATTCTTAGGTTTATTTAGTTTGTCCAAAAGACGTTGGAGGAGGAAAAGGATGAGACACACACACACACACACACACACACACACACACACACACAGATCATAATAAAACCAAAGAGAAATTTTCTCCCCGATGGAATCAGAAAGGTTGAAGGATAATCGAAAGAGGAATAACTCTCTCATATAATTCAATGTTGTTTGATACCTCGTCATGTCCTATCTAAAGTCATCTCTCTTTCCACCTAAAAGCTTCTGGTGGCAGCCGTGGTCCATGTGCCACACCCAGGGAAATGCCGACAGCATGGGACAGTGCCACCCTCCAAGGCAGCAGCCAATGTTGATGAGGTGTGCTGTGTGCTGGGCTCTGTGCAGTGGCTGCAGGGGGCAGAGAGCTGATGGTGACCATCCCCACCCTTATGATTTCACAGAACGGAGAGACGAAGAAATAAAGCAATGGTTACAACATGGTGTGAGAAATGCATTTGGGAACTACCAAGTGTCATTGGACTGACTTTTAAAGGGCAGCAATTTTTTTGAGAAATATTCTGTAATGTCCTCGTGTATTGTGTACACTAATTGGTTTCACTTCCTTTCAATTTTTCATTTGGTGATATTAATGGCATTCTATTCAAGGTGAAACCCACTGGTAGAGGAAAACACAAACAAACAAACAAACACCCCAGTAACGTATTCCAGGTGCTTTGAATCAAGTGCCCCTGAGACATCACGCATTCTGAGATGGCTCCGTGATGGGGAACGTATGGCCCATTCGGGACGTGGGGAGGCCGGATCGCACATCCGGAGGAGGTTAATAACAACATCAGATCAATACCACAGTCATCGATCGAACTCACTAAATGGAGGGAAAAGGTGGCAAGCTGTGGTCCAGCCCGGGGTCCTAGACCTCTATCTCCTGCAGGATTGACTCTCTTCATGCTCAAGTTACTTTCTTGGTAAAATGAGAGGGTCGGACCAGCTGTGCGATTCCTGCCCTGCGAATGCGAAGGAAGCTCTGCCCCCCAAGCCCTCCATGGAGCACGGACCACCGGGGGCTGTTCTGCTCCGAGTTCAGTCCCGCCACCCCTCCATTTGTTATCCTGGTGCGTTTGGGTCCTTAGGTGTTGAGGACATAGTAACTTACCGCTGTTTGCATTTATTTAGATCGTATCTAGTACTTGTTATGTGCCAGGCACCGCCCCAAAGGTTTTAGCAATGTTAATCAATTTCCTCTTTTTGTAACAAGGGTCCTGTTGTCACACCCATTTTAGATGTGGGAAAAGTGAGGCACGGGGAGGTTAAACAACTTGTTCAAGATCAGCTATCTAGCAGAGGGCAGAGAGAGATGCAGTCTCAGGCAGTCTGGGTCCGGAGTCTGCAATCACTACCCTTGCTTCTCTGCCTCTGGGCAACATGCCGACCGTGCTAACACGATGAGGAATGTAATAATGACACATACAGAGGAAGTATTATTTTTTTTTAATTAAAAACAATGGCAACGATGTTGCGCACGCACTGGAGGAAAGTCCTTTTAGAGAAGAGACAAGCCGTGCATCATGCACCGTGAGAGGAGAAATGCCTGACACTTAGGCCCGCAGAGGCTCCACATCCCTGAGCTCACTCGCTCCTCCCAGCAGCCTTGGGAGGCAGTTGCCATTATCATTCCCGTTTTACAGGTGAGGCTAAGCCACGCGTTTAAGGTCACAGGCGGTAAGTGGTGGAGGCCAGGAGCCAGACCAAAGCACCTGGCCATCCGTGTCAGCTGACGACCCAGGAGCCCAAGTGTGGTCAGGGGGCGGCTGGCGACACCTTTGCTGGGGACACGGCACCCTGGGTGGGTGGGGGGGGGACCAGGTCCCTCGCATTAAATGAGTCTCCTGGTCCTGGCAGGAGTCTGAAAATGGCCGTATCTGCCTTAACATACACCCATCAGCCGACAGGTCCACCTCGTGGACAGATGCACGGTGCGTCGCGGGTTGGTCTCCACCGCAGGAAGAGCGCGCCTGGCCCGGAGCGCTGCGCGGCCGTCACGCCCTCGTCTGGTGGCAATGCAGTCACTCCGGCCCGGGGTCCCTCCCCGGCGCGCTGCTGACCTTCCGGGGCGCACAGTGCCCCTGACTGAGACACACCTGTTCGATCTCACACTTGGGACTCGTGCGCAGAGAACACTCCTGGGAATCAGCCTCTTCGGATGCGGAGGAGCTCGCACGTTCTCTAAAATTCCTCCCAACTCCCAGAACCTGCAAGGAAAAAAAAAAAAAAGGTGGATTGGCGTGCACAAAAATTTACACTCAGTTAATTTTTGACATTTGGGGGAAGTGGGTAGCCGCGGAGAAGAGAGGTCGGGGCGCGCGCTCGGCTCGCTTCTTTACATCTCTGTTCTTCTATCTAGATGTCCATTTCACCTCTAGCGTGCGTTCGAGTTCTTGTCCGGTACCTTATTGCCCCCTAGCGGCCAACTCATGTTGCAGCACACAGAAGAAAAGCTCTACTAAAACTGCTTTTTAAGAATGAAACCGAAAGAGGGGACTTGCTGGGAGAGTGGGCGAGCTTCAAAGATCGAGCAGAGTTTCTGGCTTCGCCCAACTGTGATCCTCGGGCCTCGCCGCCCAGCCGCGCCCCTCTCCTCCCCGAACCCCACTTCCTGCGACCCCACTCCTGCACATCGCAGCACCCGGTGACCCCTGGCTCCTTCCTGCCCGCCGGCATGCTGGGCCTCTTCTTTGCAGGGAATTCAAAGCTGCTTCCATTTTAAACAGAAAGAGCATCCTGTAGCTAGAAATATCTGACAAGAAGCGTTTATGAATGCTCTGAAGAGTTCCTACATGAAAGACAGGCACGATTCAGCTGAAAAAAAAAATATATACATATGGGTTGTTGTTTCTCAGCTGGGCCTCAAAAACATCTCCAGGATGCCTTTCCTCCCAAGTGGGGAGCACTTTGCAAGCGGCCTTCTGCTCTTCTACCCCTGCCCCTACCCCGTTCAGTTAGTGCCTGGGACGAGAGTAACTCTACAAGTGCATGTTTGTCATCCTGAGAGCTTTGGTGAGCAGGCTTTAACTTCCGGTAACTAGAGACTGTTCTGATGGCTTTCTTCTTTCAATAGGTGACACTATGTATTACTAATGCCATAAAAGCCCTTGTTTTAGGGTAGTTTTTTTTTCTTTTTAAGATGGAAACCGAGAGAACAGAGACAAAGTTACTCTACAGAGTTAAACCTCGTCTTCAAGGAGGAAATTTTTAAAAAGTAACTTTACATCTATACATGGGCTTCAAGGATCTATTTAACTGTCTCAAAATATAAATCTCAAAAATAGAAGCCTCAAAATATAAGGCTCAAACGGCAGGCCACCCAGGCTAGGGTGGTGAATTCATGATAGGTATTTACTTTTCTGCAAAGGGTGTTTTTTTCATTCCAGAGAATAACACAGGACAACAATCAGCAACGCACCCGGAAGGTCAGATATTGTGAGCAGGAAAATTGCAGAAGCTTCGTGAATGAATGGGCAGCTGCCTGGCTTCCTTAATATGCACAGACTCAGTAGCATAAACATGCATTTTTTATTTCTACTGTACGTGAATATATACCAGATGAAGAAACCTCACTACTCCCGTTACCCTGCCCCTGTCCCCACATTTGAAAAAATTTCCCTTTTGTCTCTCTCTCTTTTTTTGGTCTCTCAATGTGAATGGCTTAAGCAGTGGCTTGTGTTTTAAAATCACAAAAAATTCTTAGGTGTTTTGTTAAAAGAAGTGGAAAGTATAGAAACCTCCTATGTATTTGCTCATTTAACCTCTCTCTGCCTTGTCAGTTTACCCAGTGTGACTCTGAGACCCCAGGCTGACATGAGCCTGGGCCCCAATACTCTGCATTAAAGAAAAGGTGATATTTACAGAGGTGGGTATGACTGTGTCAATACGATCAATATAGATGGCGAACCCAGCGAGTCTGGACCAAGGAAGCTGGCTTGGCAGCTGAGTGATCCATCCTCAGACACAAGGACGTAAACCAAGGACGTACCCCACACTTACAGACCTGCAGACTCCGCACTAAGATACCTGAACGGAGCCCCCGTGCCACTAAGGGAACAGGTGACTGCTTCAAACTTCCCTGACAAGTGGCTGAATTGTTACAGGAATTTTGAAACCCTCCAACTGGAGGAGCAGGACCAGGGCAAAATAATACACGATCGATCATCGCACATGATTAACGCTCACAGAATGGCAACGAATCACAGGAACCAAGTCTAGATCTCGTCTCTAGCCATACAGTGTCCGTGACAATGTGACTTCTTGGACTTATTATTGGATATCTTATTGAAGGTGTCTGAAGTGCACTTGACCTATTCTAAGAGAAGAAATCCGGTTCTTTAGGGAAAAAAAAAAAAAAAAAACAAGAAAAAGAAAAAAAAAAGAGAGAAAAAGAGCTCTTAACAGTGCTGACTCTCCCCATGGATCAAACTAATTATTAATTGCACATAAAATTCTGTCCGCGTCCTCCCTCCTTCCCTCCCTTCCTCCTTCTCTCACTCCATTCCTTTTTTCTTTCTCTCCCTCTCTTCTTTTAGGACAGCTATGTCTCAGGCACTGTTCTGAGCAGTGACGACCTGAAGATTTATGAGAATTATTTCAGCCTTTTAGGAGATGAGAGACGAGATATTTATCAACAAGGTGCAGGTAGGGGCAGACCCCGGCTCTGAGAAGCCTGAAGCTTACACAATTTGGGGAGCTCTCTTAAAAAAAAATGATACACAATTACAAATACAAAAGCAGGCATGAAAATGAATAGCTATTTTAAAAAAATAAGTAAATCACAACAAATTATTGGGAATTTGGAGGTTTAGGGAGTTTCTCCTGAAGATCTCCTTAGGCAGTGGACCCAGAGTGCTTGATTAGAAATGCTTTCCAATTGTAGCCTCGTGTCCTCAGCTCCCTGGAACCCTCAGTGACTTGTCACTCCTAGGACCCACGGGGGCTGTACTAAAGAAGGCCCTGGATCTTAAGTTTCATTTACGCCTTAGAATTCTGCATCTACTCTCAGGCGCCATCACCCAGAGTGGCCAGCAGCTGAAAGCAGCCCATGGCCATGCAGGAAAGTTCGGAGCAGCACCAGAGAGGGCGAGTCCTGAAAGCGACCCGGGAGGCAGGGTGGATCATGGTCGAGAAGACCGGCTTGGGTGTGCTGGGCAGGATGGGCTCCAAGTCCTGTTTGTGTCCTGACCTTGGAACCTCTCTTTCTGTGTCTGTAAAAGAAGGCTAATGAAAAGAGCCGGGGTAGAAAAAGCACACAGCCAAGGGCCCAGCATAAAGCAAACACGCGACGAGCCTTTGCTTGCTGAAGGAATTCATTTTAGAGTTTAATACGGAAAGTTATGTGTGTGTCTCTTTGCATTTGTTTCACACACACACACACACGCGCGCACACACACACGCCTTTACTGCAGGAGACATTGAATATTCATTCTCTAGTTAATGTCCTCGGCTTGCCTTTTCTACTGTCTGTCGGATCCAATCCATCATGTGTGTAATCATATTATACGTTGCCTTCTCTATGAATAAGAAATGAGGGGACGGCATTTTGTTTTCTGCGGTCCCCTATCACGAGACACTAGATACGGGGTTCAGATATCTGCTCCATGCTGAAGGGAGCATGCAAATGATAAATCGCTTCACATTTCTGGAATGGCAGACAGGCTTCTCGGGTGTCTTGCTTGGGACACTGGAATGGACTGGCCAGCTGCCGTGAACGGAACCCTTAGGATGTGGCCATGTCCACCTGGGAGGGGGGTGGGGGGCACGCCAGAGCCAGAGAGCGAAGGGGCTCAGAAGTGCCTGTGGGATTTGCACTCTCTCGTCTCAAACGCTCCTCAGCGATGCAGAAGGCTTCGCGCTCTTTGTGGGCCAGGATGGTCATGAAACAGCTTAACATCTGTTTCCTTAGCTGTAGAACCAGGGTAAAGTTCCTTGTATATCCAGGGAGAGCTAAACAGATTGCTGTTAAAAGCAATAGCATGGGTTAACATGATGGAGTCTTTATGCAAAGTTTTTCAAACAATGTTCTTTTCAGCAATGATTTCCTCATACTCATTACATTTGCATTTTGGCCCTGCTTCACTGTTTAGATTGGTTATAGACATTAATTCTAAATGTTAAGCTCTACGGGATTCTCGCATTCAAATTGGGGTAACACAAGGAAGGCAATTTATTCATATTTTCATGGTCTTCCCGTTTTCAGTGGGATTGTCTAGCAGGTTGGTAAAGCGTTTCTCAAACCAATGAAATAGCGCCACCGTGTGGTCTCAAGACTTACTGCCCTGCACTAATTTGCCTTTGAATTTTTAATTATAAACATTGGCAGGCAAATAGGTTTCAGAAAGTCTATTTTCTGTTTAAATAAAAACACACTATTTACCTAAAAGTATAAAGTATATGAAAGGAATGGAAATCTATGGAAATTGAGTGGACAGCTCCTCTCCTGCCCCAGTTGCATTTGTGAACGACTTGTTAGTGAAAATTATCCCTTAGTCTTAGTCACAAACATACTTGAATAACGTTTGGGAGTGATAGCGAGCTGAATAACAAGCTGAATTTCAGCCACAATTCTGCCTTCGTGGAGGTGGCAACTAAGAAAATGTACTTTTCCCAGGACATCTCCCCCAGTTATCTGTTGGAAAGGTATACATAATGTGCATATTCCACAAAATACATTTTATTAGAGGAAGGTAGATAAAGTAATACATAGTTGACAAAAAATTAAAAAATTTAAGTGTCCTTAGGTAGACTCTGTCATTTATAATTGAATTAATCAAGCAATTCAAGGCAGAAGCACTTTTAGAAATGGCGTGAGAACCTTGCATTAGACTGATATTCAATGGAGGAGCCAAAGCAAGGACATGTTTATTAGGGAGAAAAATCACAGCAAGAGATGGTTCTCATTTTTTTTCCCAATGAGACGTGAATGACAATAACAAAGACTTAGTAAATGTTTATTTAGCAAGGCACTGTGTAAAGTGCTTTACCTGCATTGTTACATTCCATAATTGAGAAAGGGGTTCAATTATGGCCCTGTAAAACATTACAAAGAAAAAAAAACACAAAAAACACATCACAGAAAACTAGCTAGTGTAAGCAGAAACACACCTTCCAGCCAGGATAAGCCTCTGCCTGCAGAGCTAGGGGCTCAACAGCTTTGAATGTACTGAGACTGAGCGGTTGCTGCCCTCTGGTGGCTATTGTGGAAATTTACAAATTTAACACAAATTCAATGCAGCAGTGACTGTGAACACCAGCACAGGGAAGAAGGCTGACCAGATAAAAAATGGAATCCTTTGAAATATGGTGTTGGAGAAGATCTCTATGGACACCTGGAAGTGCCAGAAAGACGAGAGAGTGAGTCCTGAGGGCAAATGAAGCCCCAAGCATTGCTGGAGGCAAAAATGACAAAGTCAAAGCTGCCCTACTCCGTGAGACGGCAGGGTTCTTTGGAAGAGACAACAACGCTGTGACAAACAGAAGACGGCAGCAAGAGAGGGAGACCGACTACGAGATGGACGGACAACACGCGAGAAGCCCCAGGCACGAGCCCGCAGCAGCCGAGCGGGGCCGTCGAGGACAGGACCCTGTGGGCCTGAGTCACTCCTAGCGCCACCAGGAGTCAGAGCCCAGTCAACAGCACGTAACACACCGTGAGCGCAAGCGCGCCAGGATGCCCGTCGGCGAGCGTGCGGTCCTGCCCGGGAAACCTAAAGCCACCAGTCTGTGACCGGTGACGTATGGCCAAAAATCCTCGATGGGGATGAACGGGGTAGTAAGTGACTTCGCACCCATTGCCGTGTTAGGCTTCACGGTGAACCGACTACGGAATGACAGGTGTTAACCGTGGTCTGACACGCTCCTGTCCGTCTTCCCAGTTTAGCCGTTAAAGCAAATGCGAGCAGCAGACATTGAAAATGTTAACCAAATCACCCAAAGGGTGAACCGGCTGCGGTGTATTCGCTCGATCCGTTTACAATCCAAAGCTACATCACATATCCAGGCGTGCACGCCTGCACTGGTGTGTGTACACACATAGAAGATTCCAGAAGGACAGACACTGCATTGTTTATAATCATAATCTCTGGGGATTCAGGTGAGAAGGACGTGAGAATAAGCAAACACTTTCGGTTTTTACTTTAGCATTCCTTTACATAGGAACACAAACTTGTATTTTTTTCATAATAAAACAATCCCATAAAGCGGTGACAGAAAGAGACTAAATCTGGGTGATGAGCGCACCATGCAACATACAGATGTTGTATTATAGTACCGTGCACCTGAAACTTACATAATCTTATTAACCGATGTCACCCCTAAAATTTAACGAAAATAAGATAAAGAAAGACTCAAAAGAAATCCCAATAAAATAAACAGATAAAAAGAACCACACATATGCCCATCGGAAACGTAACATGCCCTGAAAATACAGTAAACAAATTAGAGTATATTGTAATTTACGCTATTATTTAGAACTTTAAAGTGTGTAGCTTTACACTTTAGGTAGAATTTGAATTAAGTCAGTGGTGTTTTCTTGCTCCTTAAAATGAAATGGGGGAGCTTCCTTGACCACAGATCTAAAATAGTTTCACTTTCTGAGGAGTGTGAACCAGCAGTAAGAGCAAGAAATTTGGAATGCTTCTTCCAAGTTCTATTTTTGCTATTTCCATATTTGTTAACCTTGTTCAAAACACATTTTTCTTTACAAAGCTGACACAACAAGGCAAATACTATTTTACAGGCTACAAATAAATATTACAAGTCGCTCTGGTGCCATTTACTTAATACCAGACATTTGTGCCAAAATATTTAAGGTGGTTTTTTGAAATCTATACAGAATACAAAATACTATAAAATAAAAATAGGTACGAAGCATAAGGAAAAGAGAGCCAGACTTTAGACGAGTCCCCAAATGCGCTAATGAAAATGCAGCTGTGTAAAACTTTTGGTCAGAGTGAATCATAAATTTGTTCTGGAGTTTGCTAGCAATCGAAACAAAGGAGAGACACTGTTAGTTCCAGAAGTCACAGGTCCATAGGACACAGTCAATCGGCAATTAAAGAGAAATAACAACTACAGGGCTGTTAGAGCAGGAAAAAATTGTCCCTGCTTGACTGGCTTCTAGATAAACCTAAGATGCTGTCCGCCCCTCGCAGAGCAGGATGGGGCACACGTGCTGGGCTTGAGGCAAGGTGGCGGCTGTTAGTCAGTCTTCAGTCCCCCAGAGGTGTTCATCGTCCCTTCGTAGTGGTCTCCATTTACTGTCTGCCTGGATCTCAAATCCCCCAATTCCACCCTCGCCTTACGGGGCCCCAACGCTTTTCCCATTTCTTGCTGGCTGAACTGTGCTCTACCGAATGGCTCTGTAAGGCTCACATTCGTACATAAGTGATCGATAATGCAGTTCGTGCCCCTCTCCCCTGCGAGCATCTCTCAGAATGGCCGCTGGGCAGGTGGGTGTCGCTGTACACTTTTCATAACAATGGTTCCATTTCACTCGGCAACATCACCAAGCATCAACTCTGAATCTTTACCGTCTTTACAAATTCTCTTTTTGGCTATGCAGGTCACAAGCGAACCCTAACTGATTAAATTATGTCAACTTTATTTAATGCATCCTGGTGCTATCTCGAATGTATTTTATCCTGGAATTGCTGATTTTCCTTCAGTCATTGCCCACCGATATTCAGGGTAGGCTCTGCTGCGACCCTACTGTCTTTTAAATCAGTCTTGAGCTGGGTCCATTCATTCCCACTGGCTGTCCGCGTCATTCCTCCCCTTCCTCCCCCACTTTAAGTGTTCGTTTAGTACCCAAGTTCAATTAGAAAAAACACATTGCGCAATGACGGACCGCGATGTCCTAACCCAGGGCAATAAATGGACTATTCATCTCACCAACGTCTTGGCTTCAGAAGGAGACTTGAAAGGAAAATAAACAGAGGCGTGAGTTGGTGGAGGTGGAACCGTCCAGATTTCCTTTCCCAGACAGCACAAGGAAATTAGGCCCAGGGCCCGTGAAAGCGTAGGCACCGGCTTTCTTTGCTCCTGTGCCATTTTCCTCTGCACAAGACGGTGCTAAGTCTGTCACGTTTCACGCAGCAGGTGACGGCTGGGCCAGTTCGAAGACCAGAGATTCTTCTTAGGACCACTGCTCTCTCTCTCATTATTTTTGGTCGCGAATGGATGACCAAAGTCTAAAAACAACAAACTTTACAAAGTGGACACACATGGACCGAGACCAGAGATGGCTTTGGGGAGGACTCGGCACTGCCAAGGGGCCCAGAAACCTTCTCCTCCTGCTTTGGCCCATCTGATGCAGCCCGGTCTCTGCCATGTCACCTCTCCTCCCAAGGTACCAAACGCAGTGCGGACAAACTGACTCTCCTCCTCAGGAGAGGGTCATGTGTTAGACCTGCCACTAAATAACTGGTTGATCCTCAGGAGTAGGAGCCATATTAAGTGACAGGTTTTCTGTCCAAGGCAACTGAGCGATGAGCTTCAGTTCAAGTTCAAGTTGAAGACAGTCCCTGCATCATCAATTACTATGCACATGCATATAAATAGGCATCTACATGGTATATGCTGAATATACTGCTGAATATACACCCTAACAATGTTTTTTGTTTGTTTGTTTTTTGTTGTTGTTTTTTTGGCAAATGGTTTCTCTTTCAAATATTTTGCTTTGTACGATTTGAGGCTAGTTTACTGGAGGCATGAGGTTCATAGCTGATGACCTTTGTGGTGCATTCGGCTGTCATCAATATGAAATGGCATTCTTCGATTCATCTAACTCTTCACTCCATGAAAGTGCCTTTTCTGATACTATGCTTGCTATCTGTGCTTACTCTCAGTTTGTGTTTGCTTGGGATGGGGGGGACTGCCTATAATTTGCTTTTAAATTTTTTAAAAGTTTGTATCGAGGTATAGCATCCATACAGAAATGAAAATGTCTGACTTAATGAATTTTCTGTGGCGAACACCCCAGCGGCGTAACCAGTTTCCGGATCAAGAAATGGAGCTTTGCCAGCATCCCAGAAGGTTCTTGAAAGCCCCTCCCTGTCACAACCCCGCACATTAACCCGATTTCTAAGACCGAAGGTTGGTGCTACCTGCTTTTTATACATGAAATCATACAGCTTGTACTGTTTCGTGTTTGACTTTCATTCATCATTATACTTATGAAATTCATTCATGTCCTTGCATGTAGACATGGCACATTCGTTCCCACGGCCAGATAGAAAGAAATCCATCCTATGAATCTACAAATATACCACCATTTACCTGCTTTACGGTAAAGTACAGCTGGGGGGTTTTGGCAACTGCATAGTGCCGCGAAGAACATTCTTGTCTCTTCTTTGGTGTGCACACACATACATTTCGGTTTGATATAAAAGCAGATTGGCATGCTGGGTAATTGGATACTCTGACGTTCAGATTTAAGAGATAGTGCCAGAGAGTATTCTAGGGCGGCTGTACCAATATCACACCCAGCAGCAGTGGATTCGGGCTTTAGTTGCTCTATAGCACTTGGCATCTGTCTGTTTACTGCTAGTCATTCCAATGGGTATGCAGTAACATCTTATTATGGTTTCCGGTTGAATTCCCTGATGTCTGATGATACGGAACACCTTTTTATATGCTTATTTGCCAGTTGTATGTTCTCTGTGTGAAGTACTTGCTTGAGGCTTTGTCCATTTCTCTATTGAGTTGTCTGTCTTTTTCTTTTTAGTGTATAGAAATTCTTCATATACTCGCCTTATAAAAGTCTCTTGTGAATATGCGTATTACAAATATCTTCACCTGCTCTGCGAGTTGGCTTTTCACTGTCATAATGATGTCTCCTAACGATTAGAAATTCTTATTGTTTATGAAATACACTTGTTTTTTCCCCTTTATGGTTAGTGCTTTTTGGCAGCCTGTTAATGTTTAAACATTCTTGCCTTATCCCAGGTCTGAAGATATTCTTTTAAGGTTTTTTTTTTTAATAGTACTTTATTTATAATCTGATGTGTCAATGAGTCATCACATAAATAGCCAGAATATCCAGATATGAGTAGAAGAAAATAAACGCCAAGTCTAAATATTTTATCTCTGCACTACTGAACCCGGGTACCAGGCATCAGCTGCATGATTGGTTTTACCCTCTCTGTTTGGAGCTGTGTGTGCAGAACTCGTGTGTGGCTAAGTGCACAAGACGGCTCTGGAACGGCAGCCTATTTCCTTCACTGTTTAAATGACTCCCTATGACATGGAATAATTGTCTTAAATGGTAAAAGAACTTTGGGTAGAGATTTTAAAGAGTCACCTCCAAAACACGTTTCAGACTCCGCCGTGGGAAAGATTTTAGCATCAAAGACATCACTTCGGGCCTGTGAAATACCATTTATGCACACAATAAAGCAAAGCTCTGTCCTCAGGAAAGCAGAATTAACACAGTCGTGTGGTATTTTAGTACCAGAGATTCTCGGAAATGACCTGGATGACTTCTAAAAAGTTCTACTCGTGAATTCAGAGGCAGGCGAACTGAAACGTGTCCAACGCTCTGGCCAGGTGACAGTTGCCTTGCAGCTCAAATGAGAGGCAGGTGTTGCTCTGGAGACAGGTGAGACAGTGATCGTAAAACACACAGGTATCTACTCAAAAGTTGCAGGGCACATGACCGTCTGTGTCGAAGGCAGCAGCGGGGTATGCAGCGGTCCTCAGCCAGGCTGTGCAGACCCAAGGGCCAGAATACTTTTTAAACAAGAAAAGTTGGTGAGGAAAAGTTCCGAACAAGGGACCTCTGTTTGGAGGATTGTTTTTTTTTTTTTTTTTTTTTTTTAAAGCAAATCGAAATTTAAGGCAATATAAAAATAACCCTCAAAAACACAGCATCAAAAGAAAAGCAGTAAGTACAACTCGTATTTAAAATCTGTCAGCAAGAGCTGTCATTTTCTAAACAAAACATTGTTGAGTTTTTGAAGTGAGAAGAATCTTGGAGACGATTTAGTCCTGCCCCTGCGTCGCATTCATTTGGGCCACATTCATCCATTTGCACCAGGCGCAAGAGCAATCAGAGGCCTAGAGGAGTTGAGTGGGGTTTCCAGCATTGCACCGAATCTAATGTGGGTTATCTGCGTAGGTCGCAAATTGCTCCTAGCTCTAGCAGCCTGAAACAACTTACTATCTCACGGCTTCTGTGCATCAGGAATCGGGCACAGACTAGCTGGGTGCTCTGCCTCAGAGGCTCCTCAGAAGGCTGCAGTCAGTATGTCAGCCAGGGCTGGGACATCATCCGAAACTCTCGCCTGGGGAAGAGCCCCCGTGCCAAACTCATTTATACAGCTGCTGGTGGAATTCAGATCCTGAAGGGTGTTGGACTGAGGACTTCAGTTTCCTGCTGGATGTTGGCTGGAGGCTTCCCCTTGTCCTTTGCCACATGGGCCTCTATAATGTGCAGTTCGTGTCATCGAAACTAGGATGACGGTAAGTCTGCTAGCAGAACGGAAGTCACAGTCCGTTGTAACCTAATCACAGAGACTCCTAACACCTTTGCCACATTATGTTGTTTAGAAGCAAGTCGCTTTTATCAGCCAAGCAGAGGAGATTTTATGAGGGCACTCAGGGACAGGGGATTATATTAGGACACACATACCAGGAGATGGGGATCACTGGGGACTACCTTAGAAGTTCACCTATTACCCAGAACAAACGACAAGACGTAAAACATACTACAACGTGTTTTCCAAGCTATAGACAACATACTGTAGGTAAACGACAAAGAATAGGTTTCTCTTTTCTGAAACAGGGAGAGTGATATCTGCAGAGAAATCCAGTTAATTTCCATCATTATAAACATTTTTCGTTAAGTTCCCACCAATTGCTTAGTATTTTGAGGAGGTAGTTAACAAATGTTTTCAGTATAGCAGTCATAATCCAAGGGGCCCCATCTCCTCACTCATATCTTAATCCATTCATAGTAAGGTAACCACACAATTAATCATTCAGACCAGGATACTTTTGGGAGTGAAATGTATGACATGATTTCAAGCTTAAACACATAGTAGGCATTCCTGAACCTTGATTAAGGTGATTAATTGAAGGCAGCAAGCATTTGCAAATATTTATGGGCACTCATGGAAATACTGTCTGCAAAGCAAGCATTTTCTTTTTCTTGGTAAAAGCATGTGTTGAAATGAATGCTTTCATTGAAAAAAGCTGGTAAAACATTTACTCTGCTTAAATCGATATACTTACTACTTTAAACAGAGTTCTAAACATGGAGATTATTCTGTATGCTCAGGACATCAATTAAAAGTGAGGTCAGAGAGAGAAACAAATACCGCATGATCTTCTTTATGTGTGGAATTAAAAAAACAACAACAATAACCCTGTACTCATGGATATGGAGAACAGAGATGGGGGTGCAAATTCCAGCCATAAGACAAATAAGTCCTGGTGGTATAATGTACAGTGTGGCAACTATAGTTTTTAAAAAGCGAGTTCTAAAACAATTTCTCCTATAAAGGGCTTTCCAGGAGTACAGTGCATGCACCATTGAGCTTGTCCACTGGTGACCACTTAGGGGCCAACACGCCCTCCATGTCCAAACTGTCCCCTGGGGGTCTCTGATTGTTTTTCAGCCGCTCAAACAAGAGAATCGGGTTAATGTTTACAGCTCAACCTTCCACCCGCCTGACCATCTCTGCAATTCTTCTTGAAAAAAAAAAAAAAATATATATATATATATAATATACTAAAATATTTCAAACTTTACAAAAAGGCATACGAATACACATTACAATCCCATTCCTAGGGATAATCATTATTAATGATTCCTTATATATCCTTCCAGAATTTTTCTATGCACATGCAAGCATATAAACATTTGTGTATTTTTTTTCTTTTTCTTTTTTGCACAAAAGGGAGAATATTATCACACTTAAAAAAAAAAACAACTTACAACACTCTATTTTGAAGATCTTTCCAAGTCAGTATGTATTTGTTGATCTGCCTCATCACATCCAGCAATGCCCCAGGCATTCCACTAATGGAGGCCCCCGATTTAATGTGGCCGCCAGTTCTAAACACTTAGATTATTTTCTGTTATAAACTTGCTGCTGTGAATGTCCTTGTCTTTGTTCATAAGTGCAAGAATCTCTGTTTGCAACCCCCTAAAATAAGAATTGCTGGAGCAAAGGATATATACGTTTTTTGTTCTGATAAATATTGCCAAACCAATTGAGTATATTTACAATCAAAATATCTCTAAATACATAGCCAACTCACACTTCCATCCACAGAGAATAAACACATCATTTCTCTATATCTTTCACTTGTGTGTCGCTAATCTAGTTCATACTTGCTTATCTCAGAGGTGCAAAACAGCCTTTTTTTATGCTTTGATTTTCTTTATTTATGACTACAGTTAAGTATCTTTCCAAATATTTATATTCCACTTATATATCACGTTTTGTGAATAGCTTGCATTCAGATTACTTGCCTATTTTTCTATCAGATTGTTGGTTTTCTCCACTCTAAAATTCAAAAAGTTCTAATAGCTTTCAGTGGAGTTTTTATATGGAAATATTCCAAATTTATGTAGATATCTACCAAATCCTGGATCAAGGGTTCTCGAGAACAATCTGGCCACCATAATGTTCTGCACGATTTATTTTTATTACCTTTTAGCTGCTATGGCTTTGGGCTTGAAAATATACACAAGGCCTGTCTTTTTACAGGGTGGATTTCAATTTTTAATGTCAGCTCTTGAGAAGGCCTCACTCCCGTCTTTCTGTTGATGACGTGTGGGTGCCCAGCATCGGCGAAAGGCATTTTGTTTCCGTGAAAGCATTAACTCTGCTGCCGCTTTTCATTGGCTTTCTCTGGATTGCTGTCAAACACTGTGGTTATAATAAAAGCAATTCTGTGCTGCGCTTTGAAGTGTTAAATTTGAGGGTCACTTGGAGGGGCTGATTTTATTTGGCCAATGTGGGAAGGCTTTATGAAGCTAGGACACGTGGGTCTCGATCTCGCTAATGAACTCTTCAGAGAGGCTATGCAAATCGGAGCTATTTATCCATTCTTTTGATTTATATATTTTCTTAAGGGTCGTGATTTAGTGTTGGTTCTCTATCTCTCCTCGTGTTGTTTTCTGAGAAACACAAAACCCGTGGGGGAGAAAAACTGTGTTCCAGGATCTGGCTTTTGAGAGATGTTCAAATGTAAGTCCCATTAGCGTCCCTGGAGGTGGAGCTCCCCAGTCCTCCGGACCCCAGCCAGATGCCTGGAGGGTAATGGATTGTCTTTCTCTGAGCCGACTCCATGGGAGATATTCTCAATGGTTTATGCATGTTGGCCGGAAAGTACTCCCTGCAGACATGGGGGGAGATTTCTTCCTGTGTTCTCCAGCAGAGGTCTGCTGGGATTGAATCTGGCTCACAAAGTGTAAACCCCATGTACTGTAAAAAGAAGATCAAGGGCAGCGTTGGCACTAAGTGGCTGTTCAAAAGATTCCAACTGTTCTAACTTTTCAGAACCGGAGAGTGAGTTCTCGTTGCTTTAGCCTGAGGGAATACTTGAAGAAGGTGTCTTTAAACACCCACTCAAAATGCCCAGATTTTAGGAGGAGAAAAAAACAAAACAAAACAAAAACCATAATGGGAACAAAAGCTATTGATTTCGCGTTTGGATCAGAAAACAGAAAAGCAGGGGGGGAAAAAATGCAAAATCTTCCAGAGCAGACTTTTATGTTCGTCTGTGCAGAAAGCATTTTCAAACAGAAAGCCAAACAATGGGTAACCGAAAAAATTATTTGGTAGCTCGAAAATATTTTCTTGGTGTGTAATAGTCTTGCGTTAGAGTTTAGGTATCTATAACATCTCTCGTGATGAAGTAAGGGGTGAGTTTAGTAAAGAAATAATGTGCTTTTGGAAAATCAGTAAGAAAATCTTTTTGGGTGCACTCCAAAGAAACAAAAGAGCTTTCTAAAAAAAAAAAAAAAAAAAAAAAAAAAAAAAAAAAATCTTTGGGTGGAGTTGTTTCTGTATCTCAAGTCCTGGACTGGGGATATTAAAAGATTGATGCCTTACCCAGTGCACACTCAGCCGGAGCAGCCTCATCGCATAATGTTTTTCTGGTTGTTCCGCAGAGTGTAAAGGACAAAAGGTTAGCAAACACTTAAATTACTGGTCACATTAAGCTTTTGTTTTGTGATTCCTAGGCTCCAGGGAGGCCTATAATTTTGGACTTGAGTTGATAAAAGGCAGATTCAGAGAATTATTTATTTTGCTCCTTTTTTCCCATCTGGGCTTCCACATTAATTGAATGGATTCATTTGGTGCCATTTTCATTCCCTTTAGAATTTTGGTCATGAAAATTAAGAATCATAACTCTAATATCTCACATGGTCTGTGAGTAATGGCAGGATGCTTTATTGCTCTGACCTTTCCCGTTTTCTAAGTTTTGATTTGCTGAGTTCTTTCCTCCTCTCTCTCTCTCTTTTTTTTTTTTTTTTTGCAGTTTACTTATTATGATTATTAATGAGGAAACAGAAAAATGACCATTCACTCAAACTTTAGGGAATGGGACATAATAAATGGTCTCTGTCTAGGACCTAACATTTGCCCCTAAATACAGTAATTATTAGGTTGCCTGATGATATGCTGAATTTTACAAGGTTCTTATTAGGGAAAGAAAAAGAACATAATAAATCCACTAATGTGGGTAATGACTGGTATGGAAATTGAAAATGGTTCAAAATTAACCCACCCCTTTTTTCCATTTTCTAAATGCCCCCTGGGTCCTAATATTATTCATTATATAAGTATACTCGCTTTTCTCTCATTTCAATTAGTTCTGCATTGCCAAGAAGCTCCAGAATTATTTGCAATTAAGAGCTATCTGGCCTTACCCACGCACTGCCAACGAATTAGACAGAATCCGAGGAAAAATATAACAAACCTGCATTAGGAGATTGATTCGAAACCTGGACTGTAAGCTCTTGGTGTCTTACTCATTGTTAGTTTCCTGGCATCTAAGCAACACTTGGGGCTGGGAGGCTCCCAATGAGTGGAAACTCGGCATTATCACCAGGTGCTCAGTCATGACTGCTGAAAGGGTGACTCGCACAGTTCTCTCAAAGTTATTCTTATATTAAATGCAGGACTTTCTATGTACCTTTTAGAGAAGCTGAAAGAAACAGGGTGAATGGGAGGCATGGTGAAGATCGAGGCAGGAGAGTACAAAGAAATGTTTTCTATTTCCTGTTTTAAAGAATATGCGAGGTTTGTTCTTCATTCTTTGCAGTGTTATGGTCTACTTTTCAGGTCATATAAAGCACCGCATTTATAAAATACATTTTTGGAATAAATTCCACGTTATTCGTAAATGTAATTATTCTTTGAGGATAAAACCAAAAAAATAGTGGGATTGAAAAGGTATCTTAATGTTACCCAAACCTCTCTTCCAGGTACCTTCTATTGGCATTTAAATTATTTAAAAAGATAAATGGAAATCAGGGTGAGGTAGTGGGAAAAAATCAAATATGACTCCAAATACCAGTTCTACAAAACAAAATAAAAACAATAAAAAAACCCCCAACCAAACCGACATAATCCCACTAAAAGCTTTAATAAATTATAAGAGAAGGAAGTTGCTCAACATAATAAAGATTACCTACCAGAAAAAAAGAGCAAACATTGTATTGAATAGCGAAGCATTGGAAGTATTCCTATTAAAACTGGAAATAAGAAAAAGACATTCCTCATTACTATGTAATTCAGCACTACATTAGAGAGTTTTACAGTGCAGTAAGATAAGAAAAAGAAATCAGAAGCATAAGCAAAATAATAAGAAACAAAATTGTCACTATTTGCAGAGACAATTGTTATTATGGGCTGAATCGTGTCCACCAAAAGTTATACATTGAAGTCCTAATCGTCAGAGTGTAATTTTGTTTGGAAATAAGGTCTTTAAAGAACTGAGTAAGTTAAAAAGAAGTCTTCAGGGTGGGCCCTACCCCAATATAACTGGTGTTCTTACGAGAACAGAAAATTTGGGCACATATAGACACCAGACACATGTAGAGACAGAGGTGTGGCCATGTGAGGCCCCAGCGAGAAGGCAATAACCTGCAAGCCAGAGAGAGGCCTCCAAAGAGTCTAGGTCTGCCCACCACCTTGATCTCAAGCTTCTCACCTCCAGAACTGCGAGAAAGTAAATCTTTGTTGTTTCAGCCCCCCAGTCTGTGCTATTGTGACTGTGGCAGACCTGGCAAACTAAAACAAATACCTACTTGAAAATGCACGTGAATCAAGTCAGATCAATAACATTGCCAGATAATAATCAATGTATAAAAATCGATTGTGCTTTTTTACACTCTTGTATTGAAAAAAAAAGATCTCATTCAAAAATATCGACTGAAATGTAAAATAAATACCTAATTATAAATACGACCAATAATATTTATAATTAGGGAATATAGTCAATAGTGTTGTAATAGCTATGTGCTATGCCAGGTGAGTACTAGAGTTGTTGAGTGAATCACTTTGTAAGTTGTAGAAATGCCTAACCACTATGCTGAAACTAATGTAATCGAAAATGTCCACCGTAATTGAAAAATAAAATTAAAATAAAACTATAGTCTTTCAAATGAATAGAGAAAATACGTCTATTTAATTAGTGGTAGGATACTTAGCTTGCCATTTGAAAAAAAATAGCTCCAGACTCCCACCTGACACCAGAAACTTAAATAGATTTCAAAAGGCTTAATATGTTAGGTATTGAAAACAAACTGAAAAAACTACCAGGAGAAAACATAGCAAATATTTGTCACTATAAACTTTAGGCACGTAAAGCCTTAATTAGCAAGATACAAAACTTAGATCCCTAATTAAAACAAACAAACAAAATTTTGTGTGATATCATAAATAAAATAAAAATTATGCAACAACCCTGGGAGGAAATAGTTATATAATATGTAATAGACAAAGGATTAATATTTAAAAATTTTAGAGCATACCTACTAATCAACAAAAAATAATAAAGAAGCCATCAGAATAATTGACACAGGAAATAGTCAATTCACACCAGAAGTACTAAAAGCTTAAGAATTCTGAGCCTCATTAGTAATCAAGGAAAACAATAAAATGTTAAATTTTCTCTGTCATTGGTAAGAATTAAAATGATTTATATGTCCAGGATCGCAAAATAGGGAGAAAATAATATTAATAAAGACTTTTTTGGAAGGCAATTTGACAATATTCGTTAAAATTAAAAATTCATTTATGCTTTATCTTGGGATTCCTCTTCCAATAATCTAGCCAAAATAAATTTTCACACATGTGTACAAATATGTGTGTGCGAGGCTGTGTGAACCTGTTCACCAGAGTGATCTATGTAGCTGCAAAGTGTTGGTGTGTAAGTTCATTGGTGCTATCACAACAAAGTAACAGAGACCAGGTGATGTACCTCCTCGAGGTTTGGAGGCTAGACGTCTAAGGTCAAGGTGTTGGCAGGAGTGGTTTCTCTTAGGCTTCCCACCTTGCGAATGGCTGTCTGCTTTCTGTGTCATTACACGGTTGTTCTTCTGTGTGTGTCTGTGTCCTGATCTCCTCCTAGAAGGACACCAGTCATACTGGATTAGGACACAGCCCAGCAATGTCATTTAATCTGAATCACCTCTTTAAAAACCTGATCTCCAAACAAAATAGTCACATTCTGAGGTATTGGTGGGTTAGGATTTCAACACATGAATTTCGAGAAGGCAAAATTTAGCCATAATAGTTGAGAATACTCTAAGTGCAAACTAGCAAAGTGGTTATGCTACATTCAGGCGGTGAATAATATACGGTCCTCAATGAGAGTGAAGTCGACTTATGAAAAATTTTCAAACATTACTAATAAAACATTTTCAAAATATTAAATCGAAAGTCACAGTACATAGTATATCACTAATGTAAAAAGGAAAGAAGAGATATTAATATGGGTATTTATCAATATATGTATATTTTGAGAAAGAGAAAGAATTGCAAAAGTATACACACTAAAGTATTGGGAATTGTTGCTTTTGCTTTGGGGAAAGAAGTGGAAATGGTACTATGATGGAGGAAAGGGTAGCAGATAAAAAATAAATTTATGTTTCGCTCTGTATATATACTTCCATTTGCTTGAATATTTCACGATGAGAATGAATTTTTAAATTACTGAAATAACTTAATTACTTAATTATCAAGTTACTCAATAAAGTCACACATGCACACACACAAAAGGAAAACTTGAGTTTGGAGTTGAACAAAAGAGAATTTACAAGTGTTTGACACTGTATGGTGTTTTCAAAATTCCACTCTCTGACAGAGTCCAGAGCAACCCGAATCCAGGTTCTCTTCTCTCTGCCATTTGCTTTCATGGGGAATGTGGCCGATGCCCTGATCACCTGGCAGAGCGATGTCACAGTGTAAAATTCAAAGAAGGGGCTGGAGATCACCTCCGGGCTTTTTCTGAGGAGGCATCGCCGGGGAAAGTAGTGGGCGAGAATCCGTGCTGACCGGGCGGGACTCCGAAGAGGGGGATTTGCTGTCTTTCTGGCTACCCTCCACCTCCCCGTCCTGGGACTCCAGGAGCTGTCAGTGAGGAGGTTGGGGCAGCTGTTGGCCCTGAAGCTAAATCTTCAGAATTGGCTGGGAATTAAGCCCCGCTTGTCCGGAAACTCTGAACTGGAGCCTGGCAGGAAATTACTCCGGTGAACTGGGAACCCTGGTCTGGCAGAACTTCAGTCTCAATACCCCACGGCCCGAATGTGTGCTGTCGGCCCTCAGAAAAACTCGGTTCCCAATATAACACTCAGTCATTAGCAGACATGCCGTAGCTTAAACCAGAGCGAAAACACACGATTGGCTTGTTCGAAGGAGTGTGGCTTTAAGACCACCTCCTATTCAGTGAGGATTTACGTTTCTCTAATTCCAATCAGCTTTCTTCCCATAGGCCCTGCCCCGGGGAGGAGACTAGGAAGGAAAGCTTCGAGTGTCGACATAACATCGAAATTCTCAGGAGGTAAACAAATCAGTCTGCAACCAACATTTTAAAAAAATGTTTCGTGTGGAAGGAAACCTAGCCATGGGTGGTGAACACACAATGCAATATATATATATTGTGTGTGTGTATATATGTATATATATACACACACACACATATGTGTGTATATATATGTATACATATATATGACATATTGTTGGATTGTACTTGAAATTTATTTGATTTTATTAATCAATGTTATCCCAATCATTTTTAATAAAAAAAATAGTAAAAAAGTGAAAAAAAAAAGTGTCATGGCAGATAAATGAGTCAGGATTGTGGAACCGTCTAAAAGACGTGGGATTCGGACTGTGACTTCTGGCTCGTGCTGGGGGTGCCCAGGAGTTGTGGTGAAATAACCAGGGGGAAGGATGTCATTCCTGGTTTAAGGGAGTAAAGACTTGGGGTACGAGAGTGTGGCTCAGGAGAAGGACATGCATGTCGAGAACTGTTGGCTGGGGAGAAGCGAGGCTGAAAATACATAGTAATTTAGTCTTTCGTGTGGCTTACGCTGGTTTTCTAATATTTCTGCCTCTTTTTCTCTGTGAAAGTATCGTACATAATAGTGGCCACCCACCTAAACATCATTATGAGAATTAATTAATTAAACCTATAGTGTACTGTGAAATACTTTTATTTACAACTTTTAAGCATCATTTATATTAGGGATATTAGCCCTTTGGCAGTGGTATATGTTGCAAATATTTATTCCCAGTTTGTCAACTGTCTTATGGATTTCTTAAATGATGTTTTTGTTGTTCGCTTTCATCGTGTAAAGCTTTTTGACTTTTATTAGCCTTTTTTCCCCCCATGTCTTCTTGTATTGCCTCTGGATTTTGAGTTATAGTTAGAAAACCTTTCCTACATTAGGGCTAAAAAGGAATTCATCCATATAAAGGTCTAGTACTTTATGGTTTAATTTTTTTCCCTTTCTATTCCCTGGAGCATTTGGAGTTTATTCTTATGTATAATGTGAGCCATGGATTTAATTTTACCTTTTCCAAATGTCTACTCAGTCACCCATCATTTATTTTAAAAGTCCATCTTTACTTCGGTGGTTTCAAATGCCACCCTTATCATATACTAAATTTTCATATGTATTTGAGTTTATTTCTGGATTTTCTATTCTATTCTACTGGCCCTGTGCCAGTACCACACTGTTTTAATTATAGAAACTTTATAGTATGTTTTAGTGTCTGCTAGTACCCCCTCATAAAATTTTTTTCAATGTTTCCTGGCTATTCCTGAATGTTTGTTTTTCCATATAAACTTTAGTATCAACTTAACTCCATAAAATAGCTTGTTGGTATATTTATTGGAATTGCATTGCATTTGTAAATTAGGGAAATCTCACAACTTTATAATGCTATCCTGTCCAAGAAGAGAAGATGTACTTCCATTTGTTCAAATCTACTTTTTTAGTTTTTCAAGAGTTTATTAAAATTTTTCTTGAATAGCTTTTACACATTTATTACTAAATTTATCCCTAAGAATTTAAGCTTTGTTTCATGCTATTGTAAATAAAGTTTTCCCTACAATTGTATCTTCTAACTTTTCGTTGTTGGTTTATATGAAAGCTATTGATTTTTAATGTTAATTTTATATCCCGTTGCCTTACTGAATTGTTTTATTGTTTGAGTTATTTTCATTATTGATTTTTTAAGGTTTTGCTAGTATGCTATTATATCATCTCCAAATAGAGATCTTGTTTTAAAAACGCCTACAGCACCCGGTTTACCTAGGTGGTCTCCCATCCAAGGAGATCATTTTTTTTTTTTTTACCTCTACTCATACTGATTGATTTCTCTTATCTGATTACATTGGCTAATAACTCTAGTACAGTATTAAACAATAGAGAAAAAGTAGTCATCCTTGCTTTGTTACTCACATTTTACATTTTAAAAAACTCAAACTAATTACTAACCTTCATGCAAGAGAATACATTTATGTTGATCATTTATATTGGAGATCTTAATAGCTGTATTCTGGTAGATTTTAGTTTCAGCAGATCCCAGTTTGAAATTATGGCACATGTTCCCTGCGTTATAATATTCAGATTAGAAATCTTAAGTATTTTTAACTCTCTATTCTTCTTCACTTCTTTTAGTCAGTCTTAAAGACTTATTGATTTTTTCCCCTTCGATGACTCTTATCTTTCGCTTTCCGTTATCAATGATAATGCCCGATTCAGAACCTATCATGCTTTTCCGGGACGATTGTGATAGTCACTTATCTGGATTCGCAGCCTGTCATTTCACCCATCTATCTCCCATCTAACCTAACTCGGATGCTGCTTCCAGAGGTGGTCAGCCTAATACACAGCTCCAAATACGAAAATCTCCTCCTCAGAAACCTCTCCACTGCTTAACGTGTGAAGTCCGAACTCACGAATGTGGCATCGTTACCTAATCTGACACTACATTCTCCTCTGCGACCTCTCTCATTCTTATTTCGTGACTCTCTGATCTAGACATTTTGTCCTTCAACGTGCCACATAATAACTCACCTTCATGCATTGGCTCATGTTGTTTTCTCTGATAAAACCATTAAAAAACATCTTTTCAATTTTTGAAATCCTACTCATCCTTGAAAACCCAGTTGAAGTGCCATTGGCTCCTTGAAATCTTCCTTATTCCTCCAAATCAGAATTGTTTCTTCTCTTGTATTCCTATAACATTGCTTGTAACAATATTTGGTATATACTTTATATAATAAGAGTTATATACTGAGCGCTTACTATATGCTATAGAGGGAGTTAAGCTCTTGAAAAATATATCTCATTTATCCCTTCAAATTCAATGAGAAAAGAACTATTGCTACATCCATGTCATTCAAGGTATACAACTAACTAATAAATTAATAGGTACTATCCCAGTGCCTTCTATAAAATAGATTCTCGTTAAATCGATTTTGCTGAAACAAAGCAGCTCTTCATGAGATGACCTCTCACTGGCCTTGAAATCTTATTATCAATAAGAGGTCAAATCCTCTCTTCAGGAAATGAATCAAGGAAACATTTATTAAACTCTTACCATGTAAGCATTTGCTATTTCATAAAATCGTTAATGTAGGTTCTATTCTGTTTTCTATTTTACAGTTGAGGAAACAGGTTTTAAGGAAGTTAAGTAACCTATTTAAGGCCACATGACTAGTAAGTGGTAGAACCCAAACTAGAACTCAGGCTTTCCGTCTCCAGAACTAGAGCCATATAATCATCATACTACAATGCCTTAAAGAGCTGATGATGATTAGAATTTGGTTCCAGATTTGATACCTCAGAGTACCTGTTACAGACCACTATTTGTCTCTTTAAATTCATCGTCCTTTTCTTCCTGAGAACGTGGCTTCCCAGAAAGGGACTGAATCTCTGGCCTTTTTTTGCATTTAAGAATAACAGTGTGCCTACTTTTTACCAATGAAATGTAAACTTCAATGATGTGAGCAACTTTCACCTGACTTATCTGGCAGAAAATCTTTGGCCTTCTATTTCCTCTTTTTCCCTTTTCCAAGAGTCTAAAACCAGGCAAAGCAATAACCCAGTTTTGATCATTTAGACAAAGACAGTTTAAGGATAGCACAGCAGCAAGACGAAATGAATCGAAACCTATCAATGGTTTTGTGGAGCAGAGCTGCCCCACTACCTAATTATGTGAAAAAGAAATAAAATTCAATCTTATGTAAGCCAGCATATTTGAGGAGGGGGAGGTCTCCTTGTTTCAGCAAATTTGACTTTATTACCCTAACACACCATTTATTTCAAATTGATGTTTTCCATAATTTTCTGAAGACAATTTGAAGTTTCTCATGACCCGACTCTCAGAGTAGGGGATGGATATGGACTAAGTAGGTACCTATGAATGCATCAGTCATAAACCGAGAATCAATGAATAAATTATGATACTAACGACACAGTCAAAAACTTTTTCATCATGCTTCATGATCTCTAATTAGAATCTTTTTCCATCGTAAGCCTCATTTCTGCAGCCAATATACTATAATTTATACTAGGTTGCAATCCAGCCACAGAATGTTAATATTTTTCTTCAGCTAATATGGAGTAAGCCCTGAGAATTTAATGAAATAACCATCTGGGTAACACCGAATATATTCCTCTCAGTTCTGTGGATGCACAAAGTGGGGAAGAAAACTGCCTCATCAGGGGAATGAAAATGGGGTGACACCTGTGGCCAGAAGACAATGAGAACCACATCAGCCTGAGGAAGGGAGACGAGGCTCCAGAGGGCTGTTCAAATACTGGCGTGTCAGAATATGAAAACCGTCCAAGGGAAAAATCGCGTTTATCCTATATGTGCCATGAGCCAAGGCGGGGCCTGGTTTGAAAAGCTAAAGAGATTTAGCTCAAGGCAGGGGGAGCGGGGGGAGCACAGGTCAAAGACGAAAGAATGAAAGAGTGAGAACAAGGAAAACAAAAGGTAGGAAAGAGGAAAGGAAGGAAGGAAGGAAGGAAGGAAGGAAGGAAGGAAGGAAGGAAGGAAGGAAGGAAGGAAGGAAAGGGATGTATGGGGAAAAACGAGCTTCACAAACCATGTAGATGGGTTAGTTCATGTTTCTCCCTTAGAGGTCGTAAAACTTTTCCATGGGCCTCCCTCTGCAGATGTGTGACATGCCCAGAGGAAGTCCGAGCGGGGGCCTAATGACACCAGAATCACACCTCATCTCAAGGCCCTTTCAGCTTCTGGCAAGGGTTTTTGTGAAATTTACACTTAGGCAGGGTTTTGTCTCCTAGGCAGGCACCTCCCTTGTACAAGTAGGAAAAGGGCCAGAGGCAACAGTAAAGCATCTTTGTTCCAAGGTCTAACTTCTTTGGGGTTTTTATATTTTCCAATGGCATACTTGCCATGTCACCATTTACACTCATGGGAACTGAGGGTTCCCACGGCAAACTTGCTTCTTAATCCATCGAGGAAAACGGGAGGTGGACTGGGATATCCGTAGACCTCCCCAATGACAGAGCGGGCCCGGGGTCTACCACGGGGTGGCAGGTGGGGGACCACGACGTCAGGAGTCTCCACATGTCCTCCAACTTCTTAGCAAACGCCATCATTACAATCTCCTCTCCTTCCTAGAGAACTCGGCCCTTTCACTTTTTGTACTCCCCGCCCCCCCCCCCGCCCCCTGGAGCATTCAGCCGGTGGTTCCTGGCATTAAACATTTTTAGTTATGATAGGTCTTAGTTATACATTTACAGTAATTTAGACTGATTGTCCAGAAATAAGAATATAAATCTCAACAGACCAGCATTTACTGGGAAAACTTTTCTGCCTAAAGTCTAGTATGAGTTTTGTTTCATAGCTAAATGTTTACGGTGTAAATCGCTTAAGAGCGTTGCTGAGTTTTTTGTTTTTTGTTTTTTTTTTAAATTAGCACTGATAAAACGTTAAAGGGATACATTTAGACATACATCAACAGACTTGTCTGTTAAAGGGATACATTTAGACATACATCAACAGATTTGAGAACTTGTCTGGAGGACTTTGAAGATAATAAAATAATGTATTACTTACAAGCTATTAAAAGAGGGAAAAAGAAATAATAAAAATTAAAAATTAAACCAAATATGATAAGAAAAAGGATAAAAGACAGGACATGTAGAAAAACAAATGAAAAGATGGCCGATTCAAACTCAAATATATTGGTAATTAGATGCAAATGATTTAAATCTCCAAATAAAGACAAATCTTGTTAATGAATAATAAAACAAAACCCAAGTATATTGCATTTACAAGAGACTCACCTTAAATATAAAGGATACATAAATATTAAAAATCAAAGAATGGGAAAGGATGTTAAATGCACAGATTAAGGTAATGAAAGCTAATGTAGCTATCTTACTATGAGAAAAATTGGACTTTAACACAACGCAGAAAGTAGAAGGGAATAATAAAGATAAAAGCAGAACCAATATAATAGAAATTAAATATATACCAGAGAAGAATGAGAATGTGAAAAGTTGGTTTGTCGAAAAGACCGACCCCTTCTTTAAGTAAGCCCCTACAAATATCGTTAGTAAACTAATATAAGTGGGAGATTACCAAAATCAGGAATGAAAAAGGAATGAAAACCTCGAGCATTCAAGGAATAAAAATATACCAATTACATATACCTTTTTCCAAAGAACTGAAACAGAGAGAATAATTTCCAGCTCTTTTTATGAGAACAGCAAACCTCGATAACGAAACCTGAAAAAGAGTGTTGCGAAGAAAAATACCATAGACCTATTTCTCTCATAAACATACATTTTGTAAATTTCAAACGAAATATTGGAAAATTAATCCAGCAATATGTAAAAAGGATGATTTGTTATGACCGCTTTGCATTTATTTCTGGAATTTGAGGCTGGTTTAACATTTGAAACTCTGTGTAATTCATCATATAATTAGAATAAAGACACCACACCCAGTGACCATCTCAATAGATGCAGAAAAAGTATGAGATAGAATAAACCCCTATTTGTGATTTTTAAATGTTAGTGTTACAGTTTGTGTTGTTTTTAGTGTTAGTATGTCCTCAAGGTTGCATGGAACTGTTAAAAGAAAAACTGAAGTATGTTAAATATTTTAAGAGTTTATTTGAGCGAAAATCTGTTTGAACGGGGTGATGCCAAACCGGAAGTGGTCAGTAGTGCTTCCCTGACAGGAGCAGGGAGAAAACCTTTTACTGAGAAAAGATGGAAGCAAAACAAGAAAATTACGGATTGGCCATAGCTTAAAGCCCCGTTGGCTGTTGTGACTGGTTGTCCTTGGGGTTTCAATTTCATAACTTTGGGGCATTTATAGGGTTAGATTCTGGTTTGCTTACGTGGGCCACAATGGCGTTAAAGCCACCTCAGCCTACTGGCCTCCTTGTTTAATTAATTTAGCAGAACATACTCATGCGACAAGAACTATTAGTTGTTTACATGTAGTCTGCTTAGCTGAGGGTCCTGTATTTTCATTTGCTAAATCTTGCAACCCTATTAATGTAAGAATTATACACGACACGGAAGAATTTTTGTTTCAGCATCGCCGTCCATTATCCATTGCAGTGTTCATTTGCATTTTGATATATATATATATATGTGTGTGTGTGTGTGTATATATATATATATATATACACAGATGTAAAAAATCTAAATTGTACTTATTTTCTCTTAATAAAATTTCCTTCTAATGAACTGTGGTCAAAGTGCTTCTAAATGTACAGTTTATGTTGTTAATAGACTGTGGGTGAAGAGATTTTCCTAGGTTGCAGGGCACCATGAGGAGTGTGATCTGAAAGCAGGTTTTACAGGTGGGAAGGGAGGTGAGTTTACGGGAGCCGCGGGAACTGGGTGGGAGGGTGGAGAGGGAGCTGGAGAGCTGAGAGCGCCCAACACGAGCTTTAGAGAATGGATCCCGAGCTACTTAATTTGTAACCACGGCAAAAATCACACTTTCTTTTACTCCTCCACCCTCCCCCCACTGAAGTTAATCAATTATGACTGTTTTTTTATACTTCAGCAAACCAAAAATCGCTATTGAATAGAAGACACACTTGCTTGAGCCAAAATTACTGAGAAATCTTCTCCCTATTATTTTAACACATTTGTTATGAAAGAGGCTTTTGATTATTGGTTTCATTTTTTTCTTCTCATTGTTTCTTTTGTGTGAATATATTTTCTGCTTGTATTTCATTTTCTTATTTCTATCGATTTTCTTCTCTTGGTTCATGCTCGTGAACCATGAGCATGCACTCTCTAGTGGGTGATATTTAAATGTACATTGCCAATTCTTTGCAAATATAATATTTCTTTGTAAACCAATTTTCAAATTTTTAAAAATATACATGTATATAGGTACACATTTAACAATTTCAGGGTTACTTTTTATGGGCTCTATTATGTACCGGACTGAGCTGTGAGTACTGTGTATAGTATGTTCTCTCTCTTTCTGAACCTTCGTAGAGAAAACAAAACTCCATTCATAAACATGACTTGACAATACATTCTGGGTACAACATTTAAAAGATGGTTCAGTTTGTACGACTGTATCTCCAGTGAGGAAGTCCAAATAAACAACCTAAGGATTTAATGTCACCACTGAAAAGAATTTATTCAACATTCACTAGACAGAAAATGTTCAAAAGATTTGTGCTATTTATACTGAATGAGTTCTAAAATGTGTGGTCCATAGAGAGAAAAGAGAGTTTACAGTAGAGTCATCAAGGACCCCTCTCCCCCACCAAGAAACTTCGAGTTCATCCAGTCACCTTGTCTTAGATTTATAAACATGAAGCTCTGTATAAATAACACTGAAGAAATGCAAAGACATGTCGGCGTTAGGGCTACTTCAGAACATTTTAATGAGACCCTACTTTCCAAGGGGGCGGAAAGGGCTGATCGTTTTTTCAACATATCTCAGCTGATACTTTGAAGCTAGAACCGAAAAGTAAAGTCAGATTTCACCATCTTCATCTGAATCACTTGGAAGTCTGAATTATCTGTGTTTTAAGTAATAGGTCACTTAGCTAAAAAATGGAGTCTATACATCTGCGAGGAGAAAGAAAGATGGCTACAGGCAGGCTCCCTCCCTAAGCCCTTAGCAACTTCTAAGCGGAAGTGAGTCAGCACTTCTTCCTGTACGTCTCCAGTATACATGCAGGGGCTCCATCACCTGGCACTGTGCAACCATTGTTTAACCTGTGTGTAACAGGCACTGTGAGGCTGACGGTGCCCTTGCTGGGATGAAGAGCTATGTCGCAGTTGCCTGTGGCTCCCCTCATTTTCTTCCGACTGCCTGAGCCTCCTCCCCTTTACCTCGGAACCTCAAACCTGCAGCAACGCAACATCTGCTAGAATAACTAAGGGGCATTTCCAATAACAGCAACTGTAGTCGAGCCTTACGGAGAAGAAGCTGGGTAACAGATACCTTTTTTAAGCAGACAGTGGCCTAACAACATCTTTTCTCTTCTATTAATTAGAATATTTGATGACAATGATGATGATGAGGAGGAGGAAATTGCGTTGTAATCTAGTTACTAGGAGGCCCTACCAGTTATCAAAACTTAAAGTCAGAGTAATAGATTGTATGGTTTGAGTTTAGGGAAAGACATATTGATCAATGCAACAGAGCAAAGGGCCCAGTAATGTCCCTTATGCATGAGGTAACCTTGTGACTTGGAACAGATGGCCTTGCAGATGACTAAGGAGGTGGATGTGTAGAGGTGTCACTATCATTAAATATGTTGTGATAATGGGTTATCCATATGGAAAAAAATTTTCAATTGGATCCCTACCTCACACCATAGGCAAAAAAAAAAAAAATCCCCAATAGATTAAACATTTAAATCTTCGAGGTAAAACGTTAAGACTTTTTGAAGACAAATAAAGGGGTTAGTTAGCTTCATAAACTTGGGGCAGAGATAAATCCCTCAAAGAAGACATAATGAAAAGTTTTATACGTTTGGCTGCTTCAAAGCTGAGAGTTTCTGTTTACCAAAAGACACCGCAAATGGAGTGAAAAGACAAGCCACAAAATGGGAAAAGATATTTGTGCTACAGATAATTGTCGAGAGATTAGCATTTATAACGAACTATGATAAATCAATAAGAAAAAACTAATATAAGAAAATAAGCACAATAAATAAACATTTCACTGAAGGGGAAACTTATATGCCAAATTAAATTGTGAAAATTTGCTCAACTTCACTGGTAATCAGGAAATACAAATTAAAACTGTAACAAGATCTGTTTTCTGTCTGCTGGATTAGCAAAAATTTAGAAGTCTGACAATATACAATTTTGGTGAAAATGTGGTTCGAGGACTCTCATACTGTGCTAGGGGCTTATAAACTGATATAACAACTTTGGAATAAAATTACAAACAACAGTTGGAAACCTTATAGACCACAAATTCCATTCTGAATTACATATCCCAGAAGAACGCTTGGACACATGTACCCAGAGACACATACAAATTCACTGAGAGTTATTCATAATAGCAAAAATAGAACAGCTTAAAACGCATATGAGCAGGAGAATGAATGCATAAACTGTGGTATGCATCTAATAAAGCGTATTGTAGACCAGTGAAAATGAATGAACTACAGCGACTTAAAACCACGTCCAAATTTCAGGAGCATAATAATGACAAGGCACAGGAATTTACATGTAACGTGATGCTGTTTTTATAAAATTAAGCGTTGTATACTGATTGTTCAAGAATACACATACGGGATACAACACATTTTTTTAAGCAAGAGAATGATTAACACGACATTCCAACAGTGGTTTCTGTCAAGAAGGAGATAGAGCAAACACACAATACTGTAACGCACTGGTTTTTAAGTTGGGTAGTAAGATCGTGGGTATCATTTTATGATCATGTTTCAAAGTTTACATATATTACATATCTTCTCTTTCATTTATCATATATTCCTTCTTTCTCCTCCTTGTCATCATCATTGTCATCAAGACTCTCATAGCCTTTAGAGATATCGTCTCCTCCCTTTTTGAGAAGGAGGCCACAAGACCCTCACAAAAACTTCACCCTCCACAGTTCCGCCCTCAGAACTTCTTCCCTCCGCCTGTTTTCTCCGGCTCTCCACCCTTCTCTCTGACCACCCTCTTGGACGCTTGGCCCAAGCTGTCCTGGCAAGCTCCGGGATTCTCGTAAACGCTCGAGCTGGCCAGACCTAGTTCTCTCAAGATCACAGCCTCATTTCCTACCGGCCATGGAGTGAAGATTAGACAGCAGGTCACGAGCATGGCTGTACCCAGCGAGGCCAGGTGAAGAGTTCTGATGCCCAGGCAAAGGAAAGGACTTGTATTTAGTAAATCTTTAGTCCAAGAATGTTTACCTTATTTTGCTCAGACTTGAGTAGATTCTGAATAAGTAAGGATAAGGGTAATAGATTTCTATTGTCACATACTACATTAACCTAACTTGAATTCATGGTGCCAGGGTTCTGTGAATTATTTAAACAGAAAGACTAAATTTTTTATTGCATGTTCCCAAGCTGAATTTTACACATGCGTCATGGGAGATTGAATAATTAGTTCCATTGCTTTGCTCTCCTCTGTATCCACAGCTTTTGCCGTGTGACTTCACAGTTTTTCCCACCAGAGAGAGGTGGGGGGGGGGGATCCCTGCCCCTTGACTACGGCGCAGGCGTGTGCGATTGGCGAGAGGACTATGCCACTGGTAGATTGTCCCAGACAGATGAGAGCTCCATAGAGCAGACCTGAGCTGAACCCACAGACCGGAGCCAAACCCAGATGAGATCAGCAAGGCAGCCCCAGCCAACCTGCAGATGGTGCGATAGGATAAAGGCTTATTATTGTAATAATAATTTACTCAAAGCAGTTTTGAGTGGTTGACATAGTGTTGTTTAGTCACCAGGTGACAGATACGCTGGTCTAAGACTTACCAGATGTTTCCAAGGGATGTCAAGTCCCACAGGGACCACTAGCAGGAACGACACTTTTCACCACGCCCCCCACCCCCATCATCATCCCTTATCATCGTCGTTATTAAGAAACGATAATCACCAGGAGCTCCGGAGCAGAGCTTACAAGTGTGATTCCTGGCTCTGCTTCTTAAGAGCTTTGTGATCCTGGGCAAGTTCCTGCTTTAAGTGCCCATTTTCTTTTTCTTTAAATTTATTTTTCAATTTTAGTTGGTATACAATATTATATTAGTTTCAGGTGTACGACATAGTGGTTAGACATTTATATACCCACCTGACAGCAAACATCATTATGACAATAGGATTGACTATGTTCTCTATATGTCTTTTTTGCAATTTTTAAAAATTTTATTAAATTTACTGGAGTGACATTGGTTAATAAAATTATATAGGTTTCAAGTATGTTGCATTCTGTGTTCACCACTCAAAGTTGAATCCTCTTCCGTCAGGATATATTCGACCCCCTTTACACTTTCCTACCTCTCCCCTCCCCCTTTTCCCTCTGGAATTGTTCTTCTTTACATCCTCATGACTTTTTATAACTGGCAATTTGTACCTCTTAAGCCCCAGTTTTCTCGTCTACTTACTATGTCTCCCTACTGGGGATTCCCAGTGCTTGTTAACATGTTAAAGGCTCTGAGAAATTCTATAATAAAGAAAGCTTTACATTTCTTTAATCCGGTTGTCTCCAAGGCTGTTTAACCACTCAATCCTTTGATTTACAGAAAACCATTTACTGTCTCACAGGACACACCTCGCTTAGGACAGGAGAAACGGTTTTCAAACGCTGCTTAGTGGCTGGTAACGTGGTCTCCACGCAGATGAGTCTTTGCCTGGTTCTAAACGTTTCCTTTCTAGCAACAATAAAATTTTACTACTCTTTTTCATTTTCCGCTTAATACAATAATAATCTGCGGGTTACTTCAACTCTCCAATTTTAAGCATTCTTTGAATAAGTTGTCAGATATGAGACAGAACTCAATGCATATAAAAGTGGAAGATTAAAGTCAAAATTTTAATGCCTTCGAAACCACATCTTTGTTGGACTGAGTCTTTGCAAATTTCTTTAAATTCCCTCTTACTACTAATATGAATTCCTCATATTTTGGATCTAACCTGGAGACTTAGGGAAAAAGTAATGAAAGAGAGTTGAGGGTGGGGGTGTTTCAGGAGAGGGAAGATAAAGGATCTTTTAAAGTTTCTTTGTATGGACCAGAGAGTCTGTAAATGCAAGAGGCTACTGGGACCACTGGGTAAACACTACATGAGTGCCTCTTGTTGAAAATCTATCATTTAAAAATCATCTGTCTTAAAACCATAGGACAGCAACAGAATCACAAAGAATTAGCCAAGGCCTTTGTTCCCGTGGTTGGCAGTGCTAATGACAGTTTTGGCCCTCTCCTTGAGGCTATAATCTCTTCTGCAGCAAACAGCAGTAAATGTCAACTCTGAAAGCCACCCAGCTTGACAACAAATGATTTAAGCACTGAGGGTGACAAGAAGACCATATTTTATTGAGCCATTGGGCTGGCTTTGAGGACTTAACTTGCTGGCATTTTGTATCAGATGGGCAAGAATGCCTACTATAGCAGATGGGAAGTGTCAGCCTGGAAGTTTATTTTTTTATTTTTTATGTTTTATTTAAATCTCAGCTTGTGATGGAATTCTCGCAAAGGACAGAAACTGGAGCTGACTTTCTACATTTAAAAAATTATAATTTTGAGCATTCTCACAATTCATATTTATTTAAGTATAAAATAACATCTTGTTATTCCAGAGAATGATACTATCTTAGTTTCAATTTGAAGCTAATCATGCATCTTAGGTGCCGTCACTCATAACTTTCAAAAAAAAAAAAAAAAATCCCCCAAACTCCAAAACCCTATAGAGTCCAATTAGGAGCAACTTCTTGATTCATCTGAAAATTTAACATTTCAAAATAGAACTTTGCAAAATGTGAATCTCACTAACGCATAATGCCTCTTTCCTTATCACTGGTGTTGCTTTAAGCGCAAAGCCATAGCACACATTCGTGCTGGCCGTGTATACCCTGCACAAAGGTGCCCAGCCGGGTGGATGAATGGGGTCCGAAACCCGCGTTCAGAAATCAAAGTCTGAAGGTGAATCCGCTACAGGTTGCACCCCTTTTTCTAAAAGATCAGATACTTTTACTGACTGCAAATAATTTTCATAATTCTATTTCTTTTTATTATGCATAAGTGTTTAGAAAAAGCTCAGAGAAGTGGACACACTATGGGGAGACGAGAGGGAGGGACGTGGGGATGATTATAAGAGTAACACGAGGGATCTTTGTCGTGCTGGAATTGTTCTGTATCTGGACTGTGGTGGTGGATCCACAGATATGTACATGTGATAAAAGTTCATGCAACCCACACCTACACATACACACTGATATGCTAGTGAGTACGAGTAAAGCAGAGGAAATCTGAATAATGTCAATGTCGATAATCTGGTTGAAATATTGTTCTATAGTTTTTGCAAGATGTTATTATCGAGGGCAACTGTGTACAGGGCATGCGGGATCTCTCATTTCTTACAACCGCCTGTGATTCTACAGTTATCTCAAATTTTAAAAACTTAATACTTCAGATTTCACAACAGCTATTCCTTTTACAGCGTGGTCTTCTTTCTGTTTGCGGCAAGGCTTCAACTTTCTCAGCTACTGAGAAAAAGATGAATGGCTCACCTTGTTTTGTTAATAATAACATGACTTGGCCAGGACTGGAGAGAAATGATTCTTGATCACTGTCAGTGCGTTACAATAACCTTATCACAGAGGTTTTTTTCCACTGACATTTAAGAGAGAATATAAATATGGGTGTGCGTGTTTTAAGCAAGCCCCAAGGGATAAGAGCTTGAGATTACAAATCTTCAGAAGTGTTTTAATAGTCTGTCAAACTCAGTTGACAATGTTTTATCAATTCTGGAAGCTATTTCCATAATGATAAAATTAATGGTTTAGAAGGAGATAGAGGATTTCTTTGACAAGTAAGCACAAAAGTCATCCCGGGGGTTTTGCAGATAAATCAAACCCAGCGTTCCTGCTGTTAATGAACAGAACCCATTTTAAGAGCAGGCTTCAGTTCCAGAAACATCATTAGCAGAGAAGGAAATAATAAAGAATATACAGGGAAAGTTTCCAAGATGTCAGATAAAAAGCTATCCAGATTAAGAAACTATTAAGCAGTAACTAAAATGAAGTCAGACATCGCAGAAAACACACACCACTGTGGTGAGGGTTCAGATTATGCTTTTCACGCTCTTCGTATCTTCAATTTGCACAAGGATTTCAGGGAGCAGAGAGAGGCATCCCCCACAAAGGAGAGTGTGTATTATCTTGTCTCCCTTTCCCCATACTTCCACAACGCCACACTCAGCCCATTTTTTTTTTTTTCTAGAGAAATAAACTCACGGACACATAAACCATAACCATGTCTGAGAGAGTATTTAGAAGCCGGTCTTTAAATGTTGGTTGTGCACAACGGTGGTTCCCTTTTTCACTTCTTAATTCTGCTTCCTTGTCTTCCCTGCCTATTTTCTCTTTCAGATTTATTCAGTAACGTCCCACCAATGCTGGAAGAAATGTAAGGATGAGCCCTTTTATCCCTTAAATAACTTTAACGTTGGGTAAATAAATGCACGTTGAAAGAGTCTGACACAAAATAACGTTTCTTATCTTCCCCAGCTATTTCAGAGAGAGGTAGATCCCTCACCCAGAAGGTGCTACGTGCCCTTGTGCTTCTATAGTGACACGGATGGTTTCGTTTATTATCGTTAATGCTAGCAGTGAACTTGACCAGTGGGTTTGTCCCAGATCACGCAAACTCGAAGCCTTTTATTACAAAACCTCATGAGGCAGAGCTGACTCTCGTAAAAGGCAGATGGCAGGTGGGTTTCTTCTCTATCTGCCATGTTAGAATCACAATCACAGAAAACTTAAATTTTAGTTGTTGAAGAAAATGTTTCCTTATTATTTGAGAATAGTAGGACCCAATGGGTTGCTTTGGGACTATCCAGGGACCCGCTGACTGTAGTCGGAAAGATAGTTCAACAAGGCAATTTTGTGAATAAATTTTATTCTTTCGGAGCCTTTGGCAAGGAATTGATGTTGCTACCATGTAAATTTTTACCTATGTAGCAAACAGGGCATTCTGCGTTCAAGGCCCGTGGAGACAGAGATGATTTATCTTTCGTTTGAACGAATCCAGTGTCTAAACTGGACCTTCCTAAATATCTGCCCAGTGTGGTCACGTTTCTCTCTCACACCCTCTCCTTTCCCTGCTCCACAGACTCACTCTGTGGATTCCTTTGGTCTTCAGACCTCAGAATCATGGCTAAAGTCTCAGTCACTTCCCAGGCCCTGTGTGATCTGCAACTACCTACTTCTGCAGCCACACTAGCCTCTTGCCTTTCTTGACCCTGTCGAGCTCTTCGTCCCCATGGCAGGACCTTATTACGTCCTCACAGGAGTCAGCCCTGAGCGCCCTGACCAGCTCGTCCCTGATAAAAGACACTCATAACACCCACGCCTCTCCTGGCAGCCCCTATCAAGTGGCAATTTTTCATCTATTTGTAAGTTTTAAAAATTATTTTCTGGCCTCTTCACTAGACCACAACTTCACTGGTGGTAGAAATTGTTTCTTTTTTTTCTTGATTTTGCATTCATTCCCTGGCCTCATATCTAGTACACAGCGAGCAACCAACAGATGTTGTTGAATGAATGCGTAATTTAATAATACTTTACTGATGATCAGGTTTGGGAGTGGGTGAGTGGGGGAGAGAAGGAATAGAAGCCCGGAAGGGAAAACCAAAGAGAGAAGGACAGACAGACAGACACATGGACAGACAGACAGATTATAAGTTATATCTACATATTTTACAAAAGCAGGGAAAAATTATGTAATTATACCCCAGACACAAGAGAATTGCCTAATGTATACCAGACTCACGTAAATACGCAAGGAAGGTTTCAGAGTTCATTCACTCTAAAACATATTCCCTGAGCACCTACCAGGAACTGTGCTCAGTGCTGGGGACGCAGCAATGGACCAAGCGTCTTAAGTTCCTGCTCTCGGGGAGCTCTAGTCCTGCCCTTGAAAATAAATATTTAATACATAAGCTGGTGCCAGAGCTATGCAGAAAAATTAAGACAGTATAGAAAGTGCTGTATTAGATAGGCTGGCTGACAAAGGCCTCTTTAATGGGGCGGAGCCCTGAAGGAGGCCAGGAAGGAGCTTCGTGGAGCCTGGCGGGGCAACCTGCCGGGCTGACGGAAGAGCAAGTTCAAAGGCCCTGTGGCAGCAGTGCACTGAGTAGAGGAACAGAGAGGAATGTGAATGCCGTCGTCGGATGTGGGGGCTTTCATCTTTGTGCTCCCCATCGGTACTCTCCTTCTTCCTGCTATGGGTAAGTTCTCTTGGGCCTGGCCCAGCAGGTTCTGTGCCTTTAAACTATGAGGAGTCTCAGTACTCAGAGTAAAACTATCCAGCAGCCAGGAGTTTTAGGGGGCCTCCCACCTGATTCTGTCTTGACCCTGACCTATTGGCCATCTACCTCTCTCTTTGGACTGTTTTCATCTTTCCCTTTATGCCTGACTGTCAGCAGCGTCTTCCCTTGACCGTGACACTCAGTCTAGGGCTGCCTGGTTGACCTGACCTGGGATCAGCTTCTCCATAACACTAACCCCCTTTTCAGGGGTCTTCCCTCAGATTTTATTAGGTTCCCGGAGTAGAATCAGCATGGGTCAGCCATCAGCAATCCTCGTTAAGGTGTTAACTGGTAGACTTGAAGTGTCAGTCCTCTAGAGGAGACTTCAAAGCCAAAAATACCGAGTCATTTCCAAGCCCAAAGTCATGCGTCTTAGAAGGATGCAGGAGATACTGCAATGGGGGAAGAAGGTTGTCCCTGCTCAGCACGCTAAAGTCACATCCCCGATGTAGTCTCTGCATTGTTAGAACATTGAACTTAGCCAGCGATGTCATGGGCAGTCTTGTATCTCCTGGAAGAGGGAATGCGTGGCCTTCGATGGCTCCCTGGGTCTGTTCTGGATGATATGCCTGCAAGAAAAGCATGGGGAAGCCAAACACTGCCACACCTCCCTCAGCTCCGTACCTCGATGCCCAGGGATGGTCCTGCCATGTCATCGGGTGCCTTCTATCTTTCCTCTGGAATGTGATGAATGTTTGCACTTCTCCTAAGAAGACACTGTTAGTCTCAAGACACAAAATAACATGCAGCTCCATGGTAGTTTGCTGTTAACAAGTGCAACTAAGACTTTCTCCAGATTGTAACAATGATGTAGATGGAGAAAGTAACGAACACTGTTCTTATTTATTGCTCTAACATGCTGTTAAAATAAGCTCAAATATGGTAACAGAGAAGTAACATTGCTTTCTTCTAAGGTTGGATAAGACAGAAGGAATTCCTTTAAACTCTTAAAGGTTATTACGAGATCCTGTTTATAAGCATCCACTATTAAAGCACAGGTGAGAACCTGGATTCCAGGTACATTTAGGGTGCAAGAGTATATTTGAGAAGGACAACTAAATCCTCCCATGACCTTTTCTGCTAGCAAGTGTATATATTCCATGGTTAAC
This sequence comes from Rousettus aegyptiacus, assembly GCF_014176215.1. Classification (NCBI taxonomy): domain Eukaryota; kingdom Metazoa; phylum Chordata; class Mammalia; order Chiroptera; family Pteropodidae; genus Rousettus; species Rousettus aegyptiacus. The sequence continues at coordinate 36,453,811 of NW_023416288.1, read as the reverse complement.
AATCATTAATTATCAAGTTATTGATAGAAAGTGTCTTTTTAACACTTACCTGTTCAACCTAATGGCTGGCTGTTTGAACAATAGTTTCTGTCTTAGGACTTACTAACACCAAACCGAAGCCTTGACAAACGATACACGATATCAACATCTTTTCTTTATTCATATCTCTATTTTTTCCTATTGAAAATACAGTGTTTAGAGATTAAGAGCCTTTAGTAAGATTTACTTGCTGTTTAACTCAAGACAGTGATGCTTATAAATGGCTACCTTTCTGATGAATGCACACAGAGAGGGTATGCCAACAATTTATATACAAAAGTTCTGCAGTTATGCATTTAAGTTATGATTCTTTTAATTCACAAAATGAATGGATATATGTAAGAAAATCAAAACATAGATGGCTTGGACTTTGTAGCGGGTGTTCCCTCCTTTCTGGCTGTCCTCTCTATCAGCACTCCAATTTCCTCTGGAGGATTATGGGATCTTGGGGTGCGTCTCCCAGGAGATCTGTGGTATGAGACTCCCTTTGGCTTAAATTTACCAGAAAGAACTTCTGTTGCTTTTAGCCAAGAATCCTAACTGATGCATACTTTATGAAGACCAAGGGAAAGAAGTAAATAAATAGTGGCCAGAATTTCAGATATATTTAATAACTCTTTACCCGATGAAAACTAAATAATTAATTTTGGTCTATATTGCAGGGTGATCCAATGGGAAAGGAACTTTGTATTTAGGCATCGAATTATCTTCCTCTCAATAACACACTCTTTAGTTTCTTCTCTATAAATAGCAGATAGGAAAACAGCACTTCTAATGTCAACAAACATGGTGGAAATAAATGGGTTAATATTCATGCCTCATCGTTAGTGTCTTTGGACAGAAAGTGCTTCGTTGGGAGAGCAGATTATTATTATGGACAGCTCACTTAGGTTGAAATGACAAATCAATAGTCACTAACTTCCTTGGTCAATAGTGTTTTCTAAACCTTATGTCGTCTGAACTGAGTTATTTAACTTTTTAAAATTGGGAGTCATGAACAAAAAATTACCATCAAGTAGGATGCTTCCAACCTTAAAGAAAAGATTTCCTATTTATTCTCCTCTATTATCCACTGATAAAAACCGCATAGGTATAGCCTCCTTCTGACAAGGAGTGTGTGTTTTAGGATCCTTTCTACACCAGCATTGTAGTGGGGTTGAATGACCCAGGCGGATCCACTGGGGTGGGGAATGCTGCTCCCCTCGCCCCTCCCCCCGTATTATTTGTGCAGGACCCATAAAGAGTTAGATGTAAAAAGATACTTTAGAGACCATTTGGTTTAACCCTGTCATATTTTGAGGGAGACAACAGAAGCTAGTCTAAAATAAAATCTGGGTGTGGGAGAGCAGACAATTTTTATTTCTAGTCACAACTTTAATTCTTTTATTGAAGCCATCGAATTTCTCCCGTGGACATCACTTTGAGGCATGGTGCTGGGGTCAGTGCCTTACCTACTAAAACCATGTGATTGTTTACTACTGTAAGCAACGCTGTCCAATAGAACTTCCTGCCGTGATGGAAATAGCCCGTTATTGGGACGGTCGATGTGACTAAGGAGCATTTGAGAGGTGGCTGGTGTGACTGAGAGACTGAATTTTCTTTAACGTTTTCTTTAACGTTTTAGAGCTTCTGTATATCCTCCCCCCAGCTTATCCCGATGTTAACGGCCTGCATAGCCCCATTACATTTGTCAGGACGAAGGACTCAACCTGGGTACAACACTACTAACGAACCTACAGGCTTTGTGTATTTCCATCAGTTTTTCTACTAACGTCTTTTGTTCTGTTCTAGGATCCAGTCCAAGATCCCATATCGCATTTTCTCCTCGTGTCCTCTTAGTCTTGAAGAACCGAATATTCAATTTAATTAAGTTTCAATTTTAACGGCCGCATGAGGCTAGTGGCTACTGGAAGGGACGGCATGGCCATGGAGTGTACCAAACACACTCACGTCCGCTGCCTTCTTTACTTCCGACAATGAGCTGACGAGGAGCCGGGGGTACCGCCCTGTTACAGAAGAGGGAAGCGAGGCCCGGAGCACCTGTGCCTTACCCTCGTCAATTCGCTAGTTAGTGGCCAAACGGTTGAAAGCATCCAGAGTTTGCTGACCCTCATCTGCACAGCTGCCTCCCTGCTGTGACACGTGTGACTTAAAACTCACAGGAGACTCTGATGTAACATGTATTACAAAGATATGTGGAAAAATCTATATGTCGCAGGACATCTTTCGAAAAGCAAACAGCCCTTGGGAGTAGAAAAGGTCTCAGTACTCTGGAAGGACGACGCCCCTCTCCCTGACCCCTGCAGAGATGTTGGATCCCAGACCCCTGTCTCAGGACCTCGCCCATATTTATACTCTCTCCCTAAGTGATCTCATTCAGTTCCTTGACTCTAAATAACATTTATAAACTGACGGGCCCCAAATTTATACCTCCAGGCCAAACCTTGCCCTGAAACTCCACCTGCTTCCTCCCACAGTCATGTGACTGTCTGATGGCATCTGCAACTGAGAAATCTAGACACTGCACCTTCCTCAGGTAGCCGGGTCCAGGCTTCTCCAAGCCTTTCTGTCTCTTAAATGGCATCGCTGCTTTTCAGCGACTCGGACCGAAAACCTAGAAGTCGCTCTTGATTCCTTCCTCCCTGAGTCTCATTTGCTACGTCCAAAGGTTGTATATCCATGATCATTTGCCGTTTTCGAAGCCTCATCTTTTCTCACCCAGGCTGCCGCCACAGCTGCTTATGAATCAGTCTCCAGTCAATTCTTATAATTTTCCTCCTTACAATCATCTAGCATCTTCCCATTGCCCTTAAAATAAAACCCCACCATCACGGGATGGCTTAGAAGGCCCCGGATGATCCCCTATCTACTCTGATGTCATTCTCTGTATCACGATGCTCCTGCCAGGGCAGGCTTCTGTCACACTGGAAACTCAAACCCACCGAATCAGAATTCATCCACCCCAGGGCCTTGCAACTGCTGCTCCCTCTGTCTGCAAGCTCCAGCTCCAGCTCTTTGCGAGGCTGGTTCCTCCTACTAGCCTCGGCTTGATAGTCACCTCCTCATAGAGGCCTCCCTTGACTGTCCCCTCACACGCCGCCACATCACCCCAGCTATTTTCCTGGTAGCGGTTGTCCACTCTGAAATGATCTTATTTGTCCTTTTTGTCCCCTTGGTTGTCCCCAAGAATGTCAGCTGCATGAGACCAGACGGGCCTGTCTCTCTTGAGCATTGATTCTCTAGCACCTGTAAGTATTTGGTACATGGTGGAAGCTCAACGAATGTCATTGAGTGAGTGAATGAAAGAGGGTCCGCACCCCAATATGTGTTGGGTCCTCCGTGTTAATGAAATCCATTCCTATTGCCTGGTTAATGATTTTTTTTTTTTTGGTGGCACTCCAGGGTCAGCCCATTCCTGGGTCTGTCTCTCTGATGCGATTAACAAGTGGACAGCTACAGTTCCCTGGGCCTCACAATCATGGGGACAGCAGAACGATACACCAGAAGTCAAAACCAGTGTATCACATAGGCGAGGCAAGGCAAGGCTTCTGTAACAAACACCCTCAAACCCTCAGTGCCTGAGTACAATGAAGCTGTTTGCTCACGAAATCACACGCAGGCTGGGTCACCCTCTAGGGCACCTCTTCTTCATGTGGCAATGCAGCAATCCAGAATGTTTGATATTATGATGCCGTTATCACAATAAGTGGCTTCCTGGCCTCACAGCAGGCCAAGAGAGAGCTGGCAGTTCACACAGCAGCTTCTAAATGCTTTGGCCTAGAAGTGACAAACACGATTTCTGAGCACAGCTCATTAGCCAGAACTGCCCACAAGACTCTGACTAATTGCAAGGGGACTTGCAGTGCGGGGGGAAAATAACTATTTGGTGAGTGGAAAATGTCTTTACAACAGTCCACACTTGAACACACATAAAACGACTGCCACTTCTCCAAGGGGGATGATTTAAACTCCCATCTAGTCATCGCATCCAGCTCTAAGACCAGCATCTCCAGGGGATGTGCCGTGTGTATGTAGCCTCTCCATCAGGTCAGGATGAAGTTCATAGTGGTCCAGAGACCTGCGAGCTAATATGACAAGTTATCTGCTCTTCTCCCCCAACACTCAGTATACAATTGTGTATAGGGACAGGACAAAGTACAATTCCTTTTAGAAAAGAGAAGACTATGGGACACACAGCAATCTCCGGTCAATAATAGGGTGTGGGTTTCTTTTTGGTCTTTGGTGCCGCTTCTGGAAGTTTTTCTTTCTTTCTTCTTTTTTTTTTCCATTATTTTCCTTGGTCAAATATGAAGTGAGTATTGGGGAATACACCCCTTTAGAGAGTTGCATGGCGTTCTCAGCCTGTTTCCTGTTTGCAATAATACTGTCTCAAATAGTCTCTTTCAAACCAATAGCAGTTTTCTCATCTATCTGCTTCTAGTCAAGGCTAGAAAACACATATTCTTTTAGAGAAATGACCTAATCTTTATTTCCCTTAATTTCTTATCTCCATGGCCCTCCATGCCTCCACTTCATGGTGCCGTCTGCTTTGGGGAGAAAACTACTCCTTTCATAGGATTTGAGTCTTTTTTATCCAGCAGAAAGTTGTTTTGGGTCTTTGTTGCTCAAATGTTTTCTCAGTACTATTAGGAATTAAGAAATGGTCCCTTGACCAATTTCATTAGGTCTCACATTTCTGGAATGTGTTTCCATTCTTTTCTGCTTGTAAAAGAGCCGGTACCATTTGAGCTCATCTCTTTCTTCTAAGACCCTGTCACGCATAGTCTGTAGCAACCTCTTACCCTGGGACAATAGACCGCATAACGTGGAGCATCGTTCTCCAAAATTTAACATTGTTTTCTCACTGTCCACTACCTAACCGCTGAGACAGGGCCACATATTTCAATTCTGAGTTCTTTTGTTAAGGCAGCACCCCTGGACTAGGTCATGTCTAAGATGCCCTCAAACTGGAATGTTCTATGATTCCAGGATGATGATGTACCTTGGTTTCTCCTACAGTAAAATCCTGTTCCCGATATGGGCTTCCGATGGACATAGTTCTTGGCACCACTAACTCAGCTAGGGCTTTCAGGATGAGCAACGGATCAGAAGCAGGGAAGGAAGATGTGTTCTTTTGGTGAAGTGGTGCTCATGTTCTACCCAAGTGTCCACAGCAGTAGAAGACATGGACTCAAGAGAGGTCCAAGCCAGGGAAGTCACAGATATGGGGTCATCATTGTATGGTTCACCTCTGGGGGAGAAGGGATAGAGTCAGACCACAGGACGACTACAGCTCGTACAGAAGGATTGGCGTGAGAAGAAAAATGTTTCCAAGAGGGCTGAGAAGAAGCAACAAAGTCACAGAAGGGAAAGTCAGGAAAGAATCCTTACTGAGCCCAAGAGAAGTATGAATATCAAGTAGAAAATTACTCAAAAGGTCAAAACCATTCATAAATCAATAGGATACCCATGAAAGTTATCACTAAACATAGCAATTCATTTGCTGGTCAATGGTGATTACAAAAGCTATTGCAAGACGCTGGATTGCAGAACGTGGACTTAAAACATGGAATAGATTTGTCGAATGTTGAATCGAAAGGCACTGGGTTACTGCCATCACGGATTAGGCCTTGAGCCTTGAGGCAAGGGTAGGAGATGCTGGAGAAGGAATGAGCTGTTGTACTGGGCTTCCCAGTTTGGCTGAGGATCAGTGGTTCTGCGGATGAAGCCAGAGAGGAGGCTTACTTTTCTCAGCCTGGTTCGGGTTTGCTTTTGCCAACATTCTTCAGCTCTAATCCATTATCAGTGAGTGTCACGTTTTTTGCCATATATAGAAACAGTAAGTGAAAATAAAAATTCGCTGTGGAGGCGGATGACTCAGGTGTTTGGCAGTGGGATACGTGAGCATTTTACCTTTCGCGGTGAAAGACTGAGGGCCCCCGAGGCAAAAACCGCTGTCTGGTTCTCCTCATTGGCGTCCTCCTCCTCCTGTATTGTGTGTAGCTCCAAGCACACCACGGTACCCACAACAAACCATTCATTAAAGCTCACTTTGGGTCCAAGTTTGAAAAGTCCAAAGTTGCCACTTGGAACTGGGTGTGTGTTTGTGTGTGTGTGTGAGAGAGAGCTTCACAAACCATTGCAGCCAATGCTTTGCTCATTCACCCACCTCACCTAGTAGCAGGTACTGGAGCCCAAATAAGGAAAGAAATCCTGTCAACTCCGTTCTTGGTGGCATCTCCAGAGTGCAGTGCCTTGAGCCTACCAACAATAGACATTCAGAAAGTATCCATCGACTAACAGTTGGAAAGGATTAGGGTGGTATCTTCTGACACTCTGAATTTCCTTAATATTTTTTTCTGATTTAGTCATATGAGTTGTATCAACTAGGGTTCAACCAGAGACACAGATTATATATATATATATATATATATATATATATATATATATATATATATATATATATGAGAGATTTATTACAACAATTGACTTATACTATTAGTTAAGCAAGTCCAACATTTGCAGGCAGAATTTCTCCTCTCCCCCTCCCCAACCCTCTCTCCTTCTGTCTGTTTCTCTCTCTATGTGTGTCTCTCTCTTCCCGGAAAGCATTGGCTGGTTTTTAAGGGCTTCTAATTGATTAAATCAGGCTCTGATTACCTGGTATAATCTCTCTTACTTAAAGTCTACTGATTAGTGACTTTAATGACATCTGCAAAACTCCTTCACACTCTAATTAAGATTAATGTCTGATGGGATAAATGGGGACTTCAGCTTCGTCAAATTGACAAAAAAGCCATCACGTGAGTTTAAGAATAATGTATTGGGGACCCCGTGGAAGAGTAAGAAAGAACAGGGGTGTGTGAGTGTGTGTGTGCGTGTGTGTGCGCGTGTGTGCGCACGCGTAGGGAGAGAGAAGGAGAGCAAGATGGGGGTGTGCGGGGTGGCTGGAAGTCATGGGATCTCCTTGCTTTCTCCCTTCTGAATCTGGGATCTCACAAAAGTCTGGGGCAGTTAACTGGTGTCTAACATGTTGCCCGGGAAAACCATGACTTGAGGTCCTGTAATCTTGACACACTGAGGAAGAACCAGTCTAATGTTTTAGGTAGACGGCAGGTCACCGGAACCAGCAGCCCGCCTCGCTGCCTTCACAGCCAGCGCCACGCCGCTGGACAGCGCTGCTTTGCCGGTCCCCGCACGGTCCTTGCTCCGGGTGAATTTCTCCGTGGTGGCGCCAGAGGGCGCCCGAGCTGAGGAAAACGCCGCGGGACTAAACGCCGCGGGAAAACGCCAGGCAGGTGCTGCGACGCCGGCGTCGCTGGGGCAGCGAGCGACCCCGGCCCCCCGGCACGGGTACCTCCCCTTCCCCGGGACACCTACCAAGGCTGCCACCCTTATGTGCACGTTTCGGAGATGGGCAGACAGGACCCACAGGAGCAAAGAGCCGGTCGATTCGCTTTCCTTCGTAAGGGCTGGGAGGGGCGCGTGCTGGGAAGGGAGGTGGCGGCCCCAGGACAAGGGCGGAGAGACCACCGGGCGTATCCCGAGCCTCACGTGTCAGTACCATCGGCCTCTACCTCCTACTCCTGAAACCTGTGGGCTTGTCTCAGTCCTCAGGGTGTAGGAAGGCCCGCTGTCCCGCGAGGCAGTCACCTGGCGTCCTCGCGCATCGTATCCGGGCTGCTGCAGACTCGGCGGCCCAGATGTGCATTTCTGCTTAGCTCCCCCTCTCATCAGCAGCTCTACCCGCTAAAAGTCAGGGGCCCAAAGCAGAGAGGCAGGTCTTTTCCATAGTTGTATTTTTTTTTTTTAAATAAATCTTGGGATTATAAAGGATGTCTGTCGCAGTTGACTAATGTCACCCATCTCCCCTCTCTCCTCCCTCCTTAAAAAATGCAGTCTTAATGAAATGCTTTTAAAAGCAATATAGATTTTGAGGGAAAGAAAAATCACTAGAGGACTTCAACCAAGGTTTTAATGCAATGGCATTACTAAAAATAACGCGCATATATGGCTTTTTGCAATACTCAAAAAAAAAAAAAAAGAAGGTGGATGGTGAAGGAGAACAAGGATCAGACAGTAGAAAATTATAAAGAATGGCTACTGCACTCCTAATTTGCACAATAGGGACATTTAAACACTCAGCGAGACTGAGCAATAAACACTCTTCTCACTCAAACGTAACCGAGGTCAGGGAGGGAAGCCCTGTTCTTCTTTTCTTGTCTGATGTAGTCACCTCGTGGCCTCAGCTCATGTGTGGTTTCAGAAAACTCTGACAGAAATGAGTGTCTGGGAGACTTCTCAGTTGTCAAGAAGCTTCTTATATATCTTAAAGAAACTCAACCTAGAATCATTGCATTGTGTCACAGAGCAAAGAGAATTAAATATATATGTGTATATATATATATATATTTAAGGCTGTAACTAATCCTGAAACTTAAATATGGAAGAAAGAATCCCACGTATGAAAGTCCGTGAAACTTTTATGGGAAATGTGCAAAGATATTGTGTTTAAATATTCTCAGATGATGAAAAATTGGAATTTTCATCCCCCCCCAAAAAAAACCCAAATAATTTTCAGACATCTACTTCCAGACCTCTCCTCATAGACTGCAATTAAATAAAAATAACATCTTTTTTTTGAGTCATTTAGGAAAATATTTATATATCAGTGAAAGCAAGGAGATTCTTTGAAAGATGTTGCTAATACATATTTGAGTAAAGCCAAACCTTGTATTTATGCTGTATTTTTTTTCATTGAAATTGAAGGCTCATATTAAAGATTTTGCCTTCCTTTATAAACATCAGCACAGTGCTGTAACTTCCTTTATTTGCAATCAGTATATCCCATAGTTAACAAAGAACTTTTTAAAGAAAAAATGTGCCCTAATGAAATTCAGTACTTCTTTATAAAAAGAAAAAAGGATCTTTTATATGCATTTTTATATGCACTAAATATATAAGCATAGTTTGTACCTGGTAAAGTTGATTTCTGCTGACGGGGTAACCCAGGTAAATCAACATAGGGCCCATAGCACGTTATAGGCTACATTTTATTGGGTTTTACCTTCAGGTAAAGGCTTCTATTAAGAAGGTACAAGTGCCTGCATACCTAAACTGCCTTGTTTTCCACAGCGCTGTATACATAATCTCTTTAAAAATTTTTTTAATCAAAGCTAGCTATATTGAATACATTTAATTGGAATCCAGTGGGTAAAAAATATAAACATTTACTGCTGTAGAAAAGTTTTGATTAGTACTTTCCATTAGTAAGTGTTGTCGCGTAAACCCCATAACAGTCTATTTGCATTCAGACAAGAACTGACTTAGCAAAACAGGTGATGCTTTCAACTGTACAAATATATTATTTCCCATAAATATTTCTAATGAAAGAGGTGGTCTGTTTCAGAGGAAGTAACTGCAATGAAGACTTTTAAATAATTGGAAAGAAAATTGTTCCCAACCTTGATAAGTTCGGGCATGGAGGCTTGAAGGGTGAGTTATTAGGTGTGGAAAGGTAGGGTCTAGAAAACTTCTCCCACGAACGTTTTAAAGTGAACGCCCCTAACGCGTGGCAGAAAGCCTCTGTGAAGCACTGCCATTCTCTTGTGTCAGAATCTTACCCTTTCTTCCCCGTCCAAAAAAAAAAGTGACCTCGAATACAAAGAAAAGGGTGTTTTACCCCAATGAAACGTTTCAGGAACCTGAGAGTTTATGCTGGAATTTTTTGACTTGACTATGCTAGAAATTTGAAAATAAATAGAAGAAACACGTACACACACAAAAATGCATACCTTTACAGAAAATTAAAATGTAAAGAATTTTCAATTCTCAGGTTTTTTTGGTTCATCTTTGTCTAATGTTTACCTATTCATTTGGACTTTACTAATTAACAATACAAGTAAAAATAAGTTTCAGATTTGTAAGGGACTCTGCATTCCCTTTCCCCGTTTGTGATCCTCCAATTCAAAACAGGCCCCATTTCTCTTCGGTTGTGTGTTTTAAATGTGGAATCAGGGTGGGAGTAGTTATACCACCATCTATTTATTTCCTATGTAGCAAGTCAGTGCTCTGCGTTTCATAGATGACCGGCCTCTGAATTCACTCCACGAAGCCGGAGGTCTGAATCTAGAGTTGTCTAGCACGTAGTTTCAGACTATTCTTAGAGTCGAGTGACGTATCTTCTTTTTTATGACGATTGTGCGCGCGCGAGTATGTGTGAGATGGGAAGAGGGCCCGAGAAGACAGACAGAGCAGCAGGGAAAAAGGAAGAAAAAGAATTGGGGACGCAGGGCACCTCTGCTTTGGCATAGTACACGTTCTCTTCTATTATCTTATTTACAACGAATTTAGAGACAAATATGATTTAGGGAAGTCAATTTCCCCTTCTTTCTCTTTCAAAATTGGTCCCAGTTACAGCTGACTGTTCTGTTGTTTTATTATCATTCAGGTGTAATGTTTCTATTCTACGGCCTACTCTGTGCGAATAACACACACACTACTTTCTTTCTCTTTGAATATCATCGTCGTTGGCTGACAATAAAATTGTGAGTAACATGTTATTCTTCGCTGCATCCCAGTGTTCTTTCTTTGCAAAATCGATACCTCCATAATAATGAATGTCATTCAAAGACAGCAGTCGACAATATTAATTACAATGCCATGCATAAAAATATTGTTATACCGTAAGAATACCTTGCAAAAAAGAAGAAGACATTTTGTATTAGAAATGTTTGATTTGATTATGGTGACAGAAAATGTTAATATGGTCTAATCAAATAGTAAAAAGCCAAAAAGAGTAAAATATGTTAAAAAATCTCAATTTTCAGATGAAATGTTAAAATTTTATTAACTAAATCCAAAATTATGGAATGTGTTACTCTGGTAGGTTAAGCAAAGAAAAAATTTAGTTCTAAGCAGGAATAGAATGCAGTTATTTTACCTTTCGATAGAAAAAGCACACTTTCCAGTGTTACTTCCTAATGAGTTTGGCTGAATAATTATCGATAACTTCCATTTGTAATGGAAATAGCCTTATTTGCATCTAAGAAATGCATTATTATGTACATTATAATAATAGAATCTATAATAACAGTAATAACCTTTTTGTTATGTACCTATCATGCGTCTGGCACTGCACAGAGTGGGCTTACACGAGGAATAAGAAGGATGCAGTTGGTACCCAAGGAAGCATGGTCTAGTGGCTCCGGGAAAGTTAAACCAGTCTCTGTGTAATCCAACTTACTCGATGTTTCTTAATAAATGATTTTTAAAATGTAACTTCCACTCAGCTTAAAAGACTTTTTACAAATTTTGAATTCATGGGGTTTGAGTTAATAAAATGTTTCCAGAAAATTTCCCCAAACCGTTTAGGTTGAAAATTTTGGAACACCCCCAGTATGTGGTGTATTTACTCCTTATTGCCAACTTTATATCTTGAACATATCTTATCGCCTAGAAGGATATTTTTGCTCTGTCTTCCCTGTAAAAGGGTCTTTGAGCACAGACACCTTCTAACCACCCCAGGATCTTCAGTGTTGAATAACAGAATGAACTAATATAGTTTAGAAATGTGCTAAAATTCCATTTTTTTAAAAAAAACTTTAATTGAAAATGTTGGGTTTTTTTTCAAACAAAATAATAGATATTCTGAACTAAAGTCATACCATAAAGAAAAGTGTAAAGAAGAAAATAAATATTCCTCATAATTCTGCCCAACACTCAAGGATAAACACTGGTTCCATTTTGACATACAGGCTATTTTTTTGACATACATTTGCCCAGATACTGTTTTTCAGATGTACACGAACCTTTGAAAAACCAAAATACGCGTTTATGTTATGCAGTCTAACCTGCTTTTTCATTTAACGATGTATCAGAAGCATCTTTTGAGATTGATAAATACAGGAGCCGTTGGTGTCGTATTCAGCTTAATTATACCAAAATTAATTTAATATACTTTCCATAATTAACCATTTGTGTTGTTTTTGGTGTTCGTTTGTCCGTTTGTTTTTGGTATGAAACAAAATTCAAAAAAACCTCGTGTTTCATTTCTTTCCAGAAAGGAACAGTTTTAAAAACGCGATGCAAACAATCCAGATGGCGTTTGTGCTCACGTCGTTATTCTGCCTTCATGCATTGTTCCAAGGACCTCCCGAAAACGAATAGTTCTGAAGTAAATTTGGTTTCCTTAACTCATGTTTGGAGTGTCAGGAAAAGCAATCATGGGACACATGAAATCTGCTTGCATTCTTTTTGAGTCTGGGAATGAGACATTCTGCCTGTACGGAAAGCGGACCATTCAGCACCGTAATGCCAAATGATCAGATAGCACTGACGATTTCAGATTTCAGTGAGACCACAGATTGCTATGAGAAAATAAATCTGTTTCTAAAAATCAATTACCTTGGTACCCAGGCAGCATTGATGAAGTTTCAGAAAAGTTAAGAAAACCCTATTCCTTATTTAGAAGCGATCTGTGATCGACATAAGGAACTTTTAAAAAGGATTAACATTTGTTGATGTCCAAATCACAAAATCATTGCTAAAAAAAAAAAAAAAAAATCAAGAAAGCACAGAGAAAAGTAAATGGCTAGAACATTTCGCTAATGGCCTTTATTCTTTATCTCATCCCACAAGGTCTTGAAGGAATAACAGAACTGCTTTCCTTGGCTCTATGCTTTCTGCTCATTTCCTGTGACATGAGATGTGATTTTTCAGTGGCGATCTCCATTGTCATTCACCTATGGCCTCTGGACCGAGGCCCTGACGTGATCTAGGAATCTGTAAAGTAAAAAACATCCAAGACCCACTCCCTGGAAATTGCGTGCTCAAGAGGGCACAAACAGAGGGACATGAAGATCACTAATCAAAGCTGTGTGCATTGTGTACAGAAGGTTCTAGAAAGAGCAGGAGTGCTTCCGAGTGACCCTGAATGAACACAGATTTTCACGTTGTCAAGGAATTTTCTTATTTCTTAGTTATAGGCTGGATTAAAACCCTCGGTCCTAAATGAATACCCAGGGCGGTTAACTCCAGCCTTTTGTGAGGTGGAGAAGGAGGCTGAATTGTCTTTACTTTGCTGCTTTCTATCTCCTATCATCTCTCTGCTGACAAATGGCCTGGTATGTAAGCCACATTTGGCTTACTATCATGATTATTCTGACTATAGCCCAGAGTTGCCTGAACAATGTCATATTTTGATAGTTCTCTACTATTTTCCTAACACAGATGTGGAAGGGTGAGCCTCCTAGGGGAAGTCACTGTTTCTTTCCTGAGATACTCACGAAAGACGATTAATGTCTTAGCCAGGGTGGGGCTAGGACCCGGCTGAAATCTTGGCGAGAGCCTGCGCGTGGACCCCACCTAAAAGCTGACAGAACACAAGGTTCTGGTCCAAGCGGTTCCACCCCAGTTCCAGCTGATCTGGCTTAGGGGATGAAATGGCATCTTTCCCTTAGGAATCTCCATTCCTGTAATTTCACTCAAGAGATATGCTGCTTGTGATAACAGCATGTCCAAGAAGACAGCCTTGTACTCCCAGTCCTTGGGTGACCTCAGATGCTGGAGACATAGCCACAGTCCTTCTCTCCTTGCAGAGAGAAGGCTCCTGGGAAGAAGCCAAGATGCCTTTTTTGCTTGTGGCGACCACTCTGTGCCCCCCGACAGAGCCTGATGACCGCTGTGGGGGCCACATGGCCTCGGGGGTGTGTGGGGAAGAACTAATGGAGTTATTTATTATTCCACTGAATAACTGCTGAGTGACAAGGGCTCCTTGCGTCCTAGCAGGCTGGCATCCACAGAGCATATTTTTAACATGAATTGCAAAAGAAATAACAAAAATATGAAATGGCTAATTAGTGAGCCATTTCACAAAGGCCCTGCCTGATGACAAGTTTCTTGGTCAGTCTTGCCATTTGCTAATTTCCAAGTGGGATGAAATCAGACTCCATGAATCCAGCACTCAGAGCTGGGGCGGGGGCAGGGTGGGAGCAGAGAAAAAAGAAACAGAACTGAAATGTTCAGTATACCTTAGTGCATTCATCAGGTATTGGGGGAGTTAATTGCATTGCGGAAAGCTCTGGGGGGAGCCTCAGTTTTCGGCAGGAGGTGTGGACCCATAGTCATGTAGCAAGTGATTCTGGCCTATTCGACTATTTCTGAGATTAAAATATTCCCTGCTTCATGTAAAACTCCACGCTCCTACCAGGTTTCTCTCTCTCTCTCTCTCTCTCTCTCTTTCATTTTAACCATGCATACAAACTGGAATGATTCTTTGTCTTCAGTGCAGATAAATATTACATTGTTCTCTGGGAGATTTTAAAAGACTTCTGAGCAGGTAATCGTGCTCCTAAGGTCACATGAGGACAGAGGCCTAAGGCTCTGTTCATCTGTGGGTGATCGTACCTTTGGAGTCCGTTCAAGCCTGTCCCTCTGCGAAGCCCACCACGCAGGTCTCTCATGCCCCTTCTCGGCCTCCAGCACTGGGCTTCCTTCTGGCATATCACCTGTCAGCCTCCTCTGGAGTTACCTGTTCATCTTCATGGATGAACTGTGAGTTGAGGTAGGAGTTGTGTCTCATTTATCTCTATACTATTTAACTGAGTGTTCTCTTTTTTAAATTTTAGCTCAGTTGCATTGTGCCAGTTAATTCAATAAATGGATAAACGTCGCCCTGATAGCAAGAGCTTGGCTTCATTCACGCTGGTTCATATAGAAGAGTGTAAGCTAGAAACGAAATCGTCGTCTGCCTAGTGGGACCGCTCCGGTCTGTGTGAGCGGCATAGAGAGCCCGTGTTTTCAGACGCAGAGGTGGGTACGCACAAGCCCCGAAGGCCGCGAGCTCCCGCTGTGGCCGTCTCTTCTCCGGCATTCGTACTGCATCGGCGCCTGGTGACAGCTCCTGCGTGGATGGGCTGCCGTTCGGAATGCATCTAAATGGTTCCTCCTGTAAGGAAAGCACTGGCATGCGTGGCTCCCGAAATCCTGAGCTGATCCGGACTAAGCGTTTCCTGCTTCTAAAACACACCTGGGAGACTGAGTGTAACGATGTATTAGTACATGTATATGTGTATGTATGTATGCCCACACACATACACATGTAGAAGGGGTGTGTGTGTGTGCATGTGTGTGTATATATATGTGTGTGTATATATATGTATATCTATACACATCTATATTTACATATGTATAGATACACACACACACACACACACACACACACACACACATATATATATAGAGAGAGAGACAGACAGACAGAGAGACAGAGAGAGAGAGATGGAGAAGAGACACATAAAAATGGACACACAGAAAGAGAAGTTGCTTAAAACGTGACTTGATAACATTAATGATAAACACGACAGCTTTGGTACAAGGAAGTTAAAGAATGGACTTCGATACTTCCCAAATCTAGATCCTACTATAGGACATTTTACTTATACATTTTTTTCTAAATACATTTTACCAATAAAAAGGAAAAACACAAAGATAAGGCCAAGAAGATTTTCCGACTTGGGACTGGGGTGAACCAAATCGACACCTTCGTCAGCTGATAATGCCACTGCTAAGAGAGAAGTAAGAGAGCCATGAATAGCAGCTAACCAGCCTATTTATTTCCAGAAAATCAGATTTCATTAAACATTCTCTTCAGCAGCTCTCACCAATCCCAGGATTAAAATTGCTCTGGCTGCCAAATGGGAGCTCTCAGGAGGAAATGATCCCAGAGAAAAAATAATCGTATCCACCTCAACATAGGAGTTGGGAAAATAGGGAAACAAGTGTGTTTTGTCTCATATGTAGTAATTTTAAAATTCCGTATTCAGCTCCATTCCACATTCAGCGTCTATTTCTTTCCTTTTGCTCAGGGCATGTTAGTGTAACTCTTTAGGTGTTTAAATTACCTTTCTGCAGCTGATCACCTTTGAGATTTGCTGGCTGTTTACCATGAAGAGCCGATCTGCTAAATTGAGGAAAAGGTAGACAAAAGTTTGTGCTCGCTAGATGGGAAACGCATCGGCATGCCCAGATCTCAAGGGCAGGTTGGCAGTCTGCTCTGAACGGGGCACCCTACAGCCAGCATCTGCAGGATCAGAAGACGATCCGATCCAAGAGGAGATTCTAGAAGCTTCTCCCGACTTGGCACCATTTCCCAGGCTTCTCCAGTAAAGATCGCTGGCACCCAGGCCAATTACTGGGCAGGAGTCAGAAAATGGCTGATTTGGGGGAAAGTGACCCACCGGATCAAAGAGATGCTAGCAGTGCCTTTAGGGTCGAATGCAACCCAGGAGCCCAGTTTGACTGCCTGAGGGAGCACATCCAGGTGGCTTGGGGTTAGCGAGCTCTGCTGGGCTCCCCGAAGGATGGCGCTTCTACTGGGAAGTCCGTGCCCATCACCACGGAGGTGATCAGAAGCTGCGCTACGCGTTTCAATCTACGCGTGCTTTTTAGGGAGCTTGCACGTTCCATGTTCGTCACCTGAATGCTTTATGAATTGCCTGAAGAAGTTATGTGAGAGAAGGGAAGGTCATAGGCTGTGCATCATTAGACAAAATATTCTTATCTGTGGGAGCCCTCAGGTGGGATTTTTATTTTGAGTCAGGGCCAATTGTGTGTGGGAGGGGGAAGGGGAAGTGTATATCTCTGGCATTATTATAGAAGTGAAGGACAAATAGTCAAACATATTGCCGAGCTTTCTCAGTGCTAAGCTGTGTGCTAAACCATATGGGATTATAGAAATGCGTACGCTACATCACTGACCCCTTAAATGTCATAATCCAGTGGGGAAGAGATAAACACGTATAAATATCGATATGAAGTATATTGTGAGAAGTGACAGGATATGTAGATGGACAGACACGTTTCAGTTGGCAATATCTTGGAAAGGCTTTGTGGGAGAACAGGCAGTGGGCCTGGGCTCAGAGGACGAGCGGGCTTGGCAGGCTCACGCGGGGTCGAGGGGTCAGTAGCAGGATCCCTGGCGGACGGAATGAGCCATGCAGGGAGAAGGTACGGGCTGTGTGGGGGGGAAAAGCATCTCAGGGCTGGTGGGGGCCAGAGTCTGAGGGTGGGGAAGAAAATATAGAGGATGAAGAGAGAGAGAGAGAGAGGAAAAGGTCGCTTGGAGCGAACTGCGGAATCATTTCTGGATGCATCCAGTTCCTGAAGCTGAACTTTGCTTGGTACACGACAAAGAGCTATCGATGGCGTAGGAGTCGGGGCAGGAGTGTGTGCGTGTGAGCATGCGTGTGCATGGGGGAGAGGAGAAGAAGAGAAGGAGGGAGGAGAAGAAGAGGTCCGTGCTTTAAAAAGGAACCAGTTTGGCAGTTTGGGAGATGGCGGGGCGTAAACGGAAGCCGGGGAGGCCAGTCAGCGGGGAGCTGCAGTAACCCGGCTCACAAATAACGAGATTCTACAAAAAGAAAGTGGCCATGGTCAAGAGGAGGCAGATTCAAGTTTTATCATAAAGGCGAAATTGCCGGGGTTTGCTCACTAACTGGAACTGGGGCTTAGAGGAACTACGAACAGACGTTCTCCGGCACCACGCCCGCCCGAGATGGGGAATGAGAAGAAGGAACCAGTCTGCATCTCCATGTACCCGTTAATTAAGGCACACGGCGGATTGCTGCAGAGTGTGTGCAGACAACCCCACTGGAGGACCGGGGTCAGGAAATCGCGAGAATAATCAGGTTTTATGTTACAGACTTGGGAGCTGTCCTTTCAGAAGCGATCGGTGAATCTGGGGAGTTGAAAGGCTCATTAAAGAGAAAGTTCATTCGTGGGAAGAAGGTCTCATAAAATAATCTCACTCTCAAAGTTTCATTTAGTGTGACTTATAGTTCTTTTGCTGAGAACCAGAACACTGAGAGACCAATTATTTCAGGGCTTCTCCCTCGTATGGAGAAATATAAGAGTAAGCACCTGCATATATGTATACATATGTACATATATATGTTTATATGTATGTATACATATATACATATAGACATATACACATATATAAATAACATATAACCTTTGCCCTACATTCAAGAGCACCTGCCTTTTCCTATGATCTCAATGCAACAGGCACAAATATTTAAATATTTAATCTTTCTTAAATAGAGCCACTTAGACTTAGTGCCTCTCGAATGTAGTTAAAGCTGTAAGAGACAATTAAAGAATTGCTTTTCAAGAAGTCCATGGGGTATCTGGGCTCTGAGCTCACAGGGGTCCCCATTTTTGAAGCCTTGCCTTGCCCATCCACACTGTAGCCGTCACTGGCTTGTTCTCCCAGTCCTTGGAGTTTGGCCCGGCCAGGTTCACTAATGGTTGGACTTTTCTTGGTATTTGCTTACATAACACTATCTGAACACATGTATTAAATATTTTATTAGATTTAAAGGGTAGTTTTCATGTCACAGCATCATGTGGCCTGCAGAACAGACTAGGAGGGAGGAAGAAGGGTCTCGGCCTGTACTAAGCGACGTAAGTTTAATACACATTCTGATATTAAAAATTTGATTAACTTGATAACAAGACTGCAGGTACTAAGATGCTGGCTTTCTCTGTGTCGTAAAGACAGCTATTAAAGCACAGTGCACTTTGCTTAAGTGCCTCTCCCTTAGCTAGTATAATCGACTCCCGAACATAAAAATCACATAGTTCTGACCTGTGTCTCTGCTGCTCCTGGCTCTGGAGAACCAGGCAAGGGCTAATTGCATGATTTGGCTGTTTGCATACCAAAACGGAGTTCAAAGGCTTCTAATGATAAGTGAACACTTGGAAGGGGAGTGGAAATTTATCCATTAGCAGAAAGAACTGAATGCACTATCGGATGCAGAAGAGCTACACTATTTGATTATTAAGTGTTTTGTAATTCGAAACTATAAGTTACCAAGAATAAAATGAAATGACCCGGGAGCAGAACATTTTCTTAAACCTTAAGAGGAGAGAGGCAATATCACTAGAGAAATTGTCAGGATCATTTTAGATCTCTTCTAGGCAGCTAGCTGATTATAAAAATGTCTGCTTTGAAAATATTCTCTGGAAACTAATACTTCGGTATTTCCAATCAATTAACATCACCTTGGGAAACAGGTATTTCTACCTGACTTTTTGGATAATGGAATGCCTCAAGTTTTCTCTCTGACTAAACTGGCTCTGAGGA
Source organism: Rousettus aegyptiacus (assembly GCF_014176215.1). Taxonomy (NCBI): domain Eukaryota; kingdom Metazoa; phylum Chordata; class Mammalia; order Chiroptera; family Pteropodidae; genus Rousettus; species Rousettus aegyptiacus. The sequence continues at coordinate 36,434,625 of NW_023416288.1, read as the reverse complement.
TGAGAGTCACGATTCTAGCTGGAAACACTTGCCGTGGGTATGTTTTAGTTTTTTCTATGAAGGCTCCGTGGCTCCCTTGGCCTGATCTGTCTTCCTGACGGGTCAATCTATTCTTAAATTAAGTCAGTAATTTCTAAATTGAGTGGGTGTCAGAATCACCTGAGGGCTTGCTAAAACACAGATTGCTGAGCCTTGTTCCCAGAGTGCTGAGTTTCAAGAGTCTACGGTGGGGCCTGAGATCTTTGCATTTCCTACAGGTTCCAGGTGGTGCTGCTGCTGGTAGTCCCAGGACCACACTTTGAGAACCACCAAATTCAGTCATTTCAAAGATCCTTAGCAGCTCTAAAGAGGCCAGTGAACTCAATGGAGGCTTTTCTCTTATGATAACTGATCAACTCACAATAACGAAGTTGCTTTCGATTTTCTATTAATCAGAAAACCTGATTTCTACCAGAAAGTAGATTTTTCACAAGTCATTTATGTAGAGTAAATGGTAGAATATTTGTGACAACATGGATAGACCTTGAGGGTATTGTGTTAAATGAGATAAGTCAGATGAAGACAGATGCTATTAATATCACTTACATATGGATTCTAAAGAAGCCAAACCCGTAAAAACGGAGAGTAAATAGTGGTTACCAGGGGCCGCGGGGTGGGGGGAAGGGGGGATTAGAGAGAGATTCTTTAAGGGTACAAACTTGCAATTAGTAGATTGATACATCCTGGAGACATAATGCACAAAATATAGTGAATATAAACAACGCTACTATATTATAATCCTCAAACTTGCTAGGAGACTAGATCTTAACTATTCCCACCACAAAAAAATAAATAAATAAATAAAAAGTGAGAATTATGTGAAGTGATAGAGGTACTCGCATGGCTGCAGTGGCAATCGTATTTCCATATACAAGTGTATCAAATCCACATGTTGTATACCTAAATTTGCACGATGTCGTAACTCAAATATGTTTCCGTTATAAATAAATAAATACACATAAAAATATAAACGTGGTAGAATGATGTAACTTTTGAATTCTATTCCTAAAGGTTCATCGACTATTGAAATTCCGATTGTGAGTTTTGTTAAATTATCAACAAAATGAGTTTGCTGCTTTGCAAAAATTTAAAGCCAGCATTCAGTATGGATAATATTTCCCTTTAATGTAATCTGGAGACCCCAGTTAGAATCAAACAGTTTCCCTGGATGTCAGGGTGGGGGTTAGAAAAGCAGCAGAAAAAGGCTGAATCAGAAACACGCAGCAGAGGTCGTGTGTTTACGAGTGAATGAAACTTGCACCTGCACCAGCGGAGACGTGTGGTTCCTTTCCTATTTGTTTCTTTCATGACCACGTTCCCGCAACCAAGGCCGCTTGATGGAGAAAGCCTCCCTAAAGGAGGACTTTTCAAACCTTAACTCCTCAGCAATGACCTGGGGTTCTTATTAAAATGCAGATTCTGGCTCGTGAGGTCTGGGGCGAGGCCCCAGATTCCGCATTTCTAGACAGCTCCCAGGTCCTTGATCACTGGGGCTGGCTTCTAGGGCGTGCACCCATGCAGCCATGCGGAGCGAAGCCTAAGCACCACATTGCTTTCTTCTGACTTATTCTCTTCCCTTACAGCCATGACATCAAACGCACGCTTGGTTGCATAACTTCCGCCACGTACAAAGCCAGGGGAATTATGCTTGTCTCCCTTTAAGTGATCCTGATACTGCCTGGTCTCTATCTGCAGATCCTTCAGCAAATGTGCTCCTTTACTAGTTTTCAAATTGCTCTCTAAGACAGGCCATGTTTTCCTGTGCTAAATTACTAGTCTGATTTCATTTTTCAAACGAATCTTTCTGATGGCTTCTGGGTTTTGAAGTCAACTTTAGTTTTCTGGACCTTCCCCCTTGATTCTGGGCCACAAAGATAAAATAGAACAAAGCAGGCAGTGAGCTCCATGGCTGTCTTTGAATCGCCAGTAGACCCCAGCCTAGGGAATGGGTGATATCTGATCATTCGTCTTGCATGACATGTCAGCTTTTCTGCATATGCACGGTTTTAAGCCTTTTCAATGCCTGACGTATATTAATTCTAGTGAGATGCTTGGTCAGGGCAGTTTAATACATTTTCATCGAGCACCTTAGATATTTAAGACACTGATAAGGATACCACTCCAGGCTCTCAGGTTGGCTGTAACCCAGGCGAATAACCTGGACGAAGGGGAATTCGTTCAGGTGAAGACCGAGGGAGCATGTTCTGCCAAGCGGTGAACCGGGTAAGCTTTCTTCTGATCCTTTCAGACTCCCTCCGACTCTTAGGTGTTCAGCATCCATGTTGGGCAAAACTATACCTGGCTACTTCCACAGGATTTACAACTTTCATGAACTTTTCCTACAGTCGACATATTCAGTGATCGTGTTTTGTAGCCAGCAGAGGGGAAGCTCAAGTTCCTTAGTCTGAAGCCTCAATTTTTAAAAATTAAATTTTTTTTTTTTTTTTTTTTTTTTTTTATCCACACTGTGCCGGCCTTCATGTAATATCTCATAGACACCTCGTGAGATATATATTGTTGTTCTGATTTTAAAGATGCAGTAATTGGGGCATTGAGAGGTTCATTGGCCAGGTTAAACGGCCAATGATAAAACCAGTCTTCAGGCCTCGAAATGCTGACATCGAGTCTGTTGTATTAACTCATGGGATTCGTGCATCTAAAAAACATACTTAATACTTTGTTTGTTTATGATTTCTATTTTCATTGTCCCTGATGAATTTTCTGAGTACTCTACTGTCTAGAATAGCTTTAACATTGTCTAAAAAAAAAAAAAAAATGAAACTAATTGACTTTGGGGCTTGGTTTTGGAAACTCTCTAATGTGAATCTAAATATTTTAACCTCTTCTTAGTTAGTGCTGCTGCGATTTTGTCAACAAGTGGCCCAGGAACGACTGTGTGAGTCTTATCATCCCACTAACATCTAATGCACAGTGTTCTGATTTGGAAAGTACTGCTGTGGTAACTGGACCTCCTGCTCCAGAGTGCCTGGAACTTGAGAAGCAGGCTGCCACCCAGACACACAAATTAGGCTGCGTAACTGGGACAAGGTAGAAAGCCTTTCTTTTGAATTAAAAAAAAAAAAATCAATGGGCAATCAGTTTAATCTACCTTTGAGGTCTGGTTGAATGTCACCTTCGCTCCCTTTTCTGTTCTACTTTAAAACAGAATTTCCTTATTTTGCTGCTTTTATGGACTCCATTTAGAGGACAGTAATATGTTTAATTCCTAGGACACCAATAGGGCCTCTAGAAGAAAACAAAATATTGGCCTGGAAATCAGGATACCTGGTGTCCAGTTTCAGCCATGTGACCTCGAATGAGTCATTTAACCGTATCGGGCTCCTGATTCCTTACTGCAGAATGAGAAAGTCGCAGCAGCTGCCTTTGGAAGGTTTCTTCCAGGTCTGACTCCTACTTTTCTATTATTGTTGATTCTTATTAGACAATGTTGATTCTTATTAGACAAAAGCATGAAAGCAAATATGCCTGCCTACTTCCTTCCTTCCTTCCTTCCTTCCTTCCTTCCTTCCTTCCTTCCTTCCTTCTTTCCTTCCTTCCTTCCTTCCTTCCATCCTTCCTTCCTGTTGCATTAGTCAAATGAGATTAGCTGCTATTATAAAAAAAATCTCAGTGGGTTAACAAAATGGAAGTTTACTTCTTATTTCTACAACACCAACATGGTTGTTTCTAGTTAGTTAACTCTCCTGGGCTACAGTGACTCAGGGATCCAGGCAACTTTCAAATCGTGATTCTTCATGGTCCAGGGGTGCAGCATCCTCTGTAATGGGATTGGTAGGGGAGTGACAAGAGAGTCTGGAGGGTCCTAGAGAAGTTTTAGGGTCCATAGCACTTTCCCTTGGCCATGACATGTCACATGGTTCTACCTAAATATAGTGAGTCTAGGAAAAGCATTTTCCTGTGATTGCCCAGGGGGAAAATAAAGATACCTGATGAACGTACATAACTTTGTCTCGTCCACAGTTTATTCGTTCAACTAATATTTATTCAGTGTCTGATGTATTCCAGTTGCTGTAGTTGACACTGGGGTATGACAGTCTACTCTCTTTTTATGGATCTTAATTTGAGTGGGGAAATTATACGTGCATGTATATGAGTGTAGGCGAAATATGTGTGTATATATATATACATATATATAAAATAACAGGTAAATATCTTGAGAACTTATTATACACTGAGCATCATTCTCAAGACACACATTCATATATTTTTCACTTAATCCCTACAGTAACCCTATGAAGTCAGTGCTATTGACATCCCTATTTGCATATTAAGAAACTGCAGCATAGAGAGGTCAGACTTGCCCAAGTTCAGACAGCTAGAGACAGGGGTGCCAGGCTACGACTCGAGGCAGTGCGATGCCAGCACCCACATTCTGTCCTGCTACTCTGGGTGGAGGAAAATTCCCTCTAGCTGTAGCTTTCTTAGAACCCATTCACAATTAATTTGTTGAAAACTAAGGGACACATGAATGGGAACGTGTGAAAGCACTTTATAAACTGGAAAACGCTATAACGTAACTTGTTGGGGTCTCAAACCACACGTGGCCTCAAACTCTTGGTGGTTTCCTGTTGTCTACTGCTTCAAGTTTAAATTCTTCAGGGCTTTACCATCTTGCTTCTTCACTCCTCTTCATGCCCTGCCACATCAGACAAATCGCCTTCCCAGAATATGACCCAGATATGCTTGGACTTTTGTCTGTCCAGTGTTGACATATCATTTTCCTGCACCTTAGGCCAGCACGAGGTTAAATCACTTTTGTGCCTCCCATAGCACTATTACACCATAGGTACTAAATAAATGCTTGAGAAATTAAATTAAAGGCAGAAAAGCAAAAGGAAGAGAGAGCCACAGATCATACAAAATTTAAGGTGGTCAAGGACTTATCCTGCGTAAATGCAAGACAATTATGTTCAGACGGTCGCAACACTTTTCTGGCGATGAGAGTATTGAGGAATTAGAACACATTGTAAGTGTAAGACCCTCCTTTTAAATTCAGTTTAAGGAACATGTAGACAAATCTCTTTCTGAGAAAGTGGAAGTGACTGATGGGAGACCTTATATAACCCGCTGTGTCTATGTCAGAGTGATGCTGGTTTCAGGAGATATATGCTAAGCGAAAGGAGCCAGACAGGAAAAGGTGACAACCACACGCCATCACTCACGCGTGGGATGTAAACCTAAAAGCGACAACCGAACAAGACAAACAAACAGAGACTCATGGTCATGGGCAATAGACTAGTGGTTACCAGAGGGTGGAGAGGGGCGGGGGAAGGAGGGAGGTAGATGAAGTAAAAGGGGTCAAATATATGAGGACATTAGAGAATTAAAACTGTCAAAAAATTCAATTAAATTAAAAAGTTTAAAAAAAGAGAGATATGGTCGACTGCTGACAATCACTGTGATTCAGCCTTCAGCTGGTATGAGGAAATATGATGTGAGCAAAGACAGTATCCGACAGCAGAGAAGATGAAACTTAGTGGTTATGAGAAAAGCTTCATGACTTAATTTCCAAGTTTAAATATAACCATTTTCGATATTACTAACAATGATGGTGGGGATTACAATGCTGTTTTGCTAGGTCCCTTGGCTAAAAGACTATTTCTCAAATGTTGTAATTCATACAACTATCTATAACCGCGAAAAGGCAGGAGCTTCTGAAATGTGAAAGTCTAAACTCAGACTCTAACGCTATACTTTTAAAGTCTGTATTTCCTTTCTCTTTCGCGGCCTGATTTTGATGCTTGTTTTGATAAAGTCAACATTACCACCATGGGAACCGGTCTCACACAGTGTCTTGTCTTTAATTACTTTAAAAAGGGGGCCCATCATGTTCCAGAAGTCTATGATCTCATCATAAGATACTTAGGTCCCAAACCACAAGGCAGGTGGTCTTGATAAACAACTATTTTTATTAGATAGGAAAATATGTAATGCAATATTAAAATGTGATCCAGTGACCATCCAATAAACCACCACTGTAGCGAGTGTAAGATAAAAGGCATCATGAAGCTCCAGAGACACACAGGGATGAAGACAGGATGAAGAGTAGAGCTTTCTCTCTTCAAACTATAAATGTGGGATCGTGACAAGTTTTTAACCAATAGTAATGGCTTTGAAATTGCACTCGAATGTGGGATGGGCGTTAGAAAGACTCTCTTGGGAACTATGAGTGGTCCGAATGTAAATGTAACAGATGGCGTTGCCATTAGAACAGCAATCATTTCCCGCCTCCACCCCAAATTGTTGTTTCCGTCCCAATTTCAAATATCCTGTCTTACTGTTAAGCTATGTGTCAGAGGACATGTCCTGGCGCTTGATTTTTGAACATGACTGCTATGACCACAGGATCAGAGGGGGTGGGTTGGAGTGTTGTGAGAACAAAGAAGAAAACAGAAAGGAAATGACAGGCCATCCATGCCACAAACGTTTATTGTGTGTCCACTGTTCTAGTTCTTGGATCGCAAGGGTGAACAAAATGAAAAAGGCCCCTTGCTCTTGTGGAGCTTACATTCTACTTGGGGGAGAGAGACAATAAAGCATAACAACTAAATATAAATTATGTTAGATGAGGGTAAATGCTGTAGACATCATAGTCTGGGCAAGGCAGATGAGAACGAAGAACAAAGGTGATATAATTTAATATAGGAAAGGTTTAACGGATAGAAAGACGATTGAGCTATGCCGGCATCTGCGGGGGAAAGTATTCTGGGTAGATGAATGAACAGCATGTGAAAAGGCTTTCAGGTGGGAGGAATGTTTGGGGAACCTCAAAGATATTAATGGAGCTAGAGGGTGTGAGGGGGAAGGGAAATGGTAGGAGAGAAGCTCAGGGATTAACAGGGTGGGGCGGCCCTGGCAGGGCCTTCACAGAACCCGGGAGTAAGGAACTTGGCTTTTGCTCTAAATGAGGGAAGTCCTTATAGGGTTCTGAGCAGTGGAGGAGCATGATCTGACATCCATTTTCAAAAGTCCCCTCTGGCTGCCCATTAGTTAGGAGAATATTCCGATATTCTCCTAACTAATCCAGGTGAGAGATGTTGGTAGTTTGGATGGAGCTGGTGATAAATGATTCTGGCCATGCCGATGGATCAGATATGGAGTATAAGGAGAAAGGGAAAAGTGACTGGAGAACTTAAAGAAGAAGGAAGGAAGAGAAAGGAAGGTAGGAAGATATGTGGAAATGCATGTGCATAAGGAGCTAAGACTATCCTGAGGACTTCTCTGGAGGTCAGTTGAAGAACTCCAGGATTTGATTGCCTGAGTAGCCAATATGTGATTCTCGGTTCCTAGATGTAACTTGAATGTGAATTTGTGCCGGCTGTATTTCTTGACTGTCAGTATCCACTAACCCCAAAGTGAAGTCTAGTTGTGTGGCCAACCCACTGTGACTATATTAGACCAGTGGCCCCGGTTTGGAAGATGGACGGAAGAGACAGCGGAAGCGCGGTGAGGGTTTGAGGAGGAGGAAATCTCACCTCCTTTTGTCCCCAGATAATGGTGACCCTGCAAGAGTAAGTTGTGGCTTCCAAGGCGTGAATGACACCGTGTATAGAACAGATATCATTATCCCCAAACCCGAATTTCATCATATAAACGTTACGTATATTCTTTGCATTTGAGTGCTTTATTATATTGGAATTGCAGTGATATTATTAACATTTGTACAAATGCACAAAATCTTGTCTCTTCTTGCTAGAAAGAGATGTAAAAATCTGACCTAGTTGAACAGTCTTAATGAACTCATTGTCCAAGTAACAATAATGTATTCACGATGCAACAAAAAGCTTAACATAAAATTAAACATATTAAATGCTGCAGCAAATATTTACAGGTATGTACCCCATTTTTTTCTCCTTCCAGTAAGGAAGGTGGTTGCTTTACAAATAGACAAACACAAATGCTTCGCTGTTTACAATTACAAACAACCCCCCAGTCCAGAACTTAAAGTGACAGCACCTTTTTTGGGACTTCCGTAGTTATCACTTACTTTGTACAATGCTAAACTTTTTTCTTTTAGTTCTATTTTTGGACAATATTTATATTCCAGTTGTCCTGGAATAGTGTGTTTGAACTGAGACATTTTTTCTGGACTTTCCAGAAGATCCCAAAACTCATGTCCTCTCCAAGGAGAACATTTCAAGCTTATCTTTTCTCCAAGACAAACCTCAAAGGCAGAACTCCTCTCTGTGTGAGGCAGGTGTGATTTAGCAGAAGGTAGAAGGAAAGAGGGTAAGTAGGGCTCCTTTTTCATTGGCTGGCTAGTTGGGAGGGGTCCTTTCTCTGAAACCCCCTCTGCTTCAGCACTGATGATACCTTTCATTATCTCTATAGCATTGGTATTCTGAAGGAGCAAACTAGAGTCTAGTTAGCTTATTGTGCATAAGATTTTAATGATGTTTTTAAAGCTACTTTATTCGGGTTCCACATTCTCAGTCTTCAGACTAACATGATTCTGTTAAAAAAATCTATAAAATTATTTAATATGAAACTCAATGTAGGAAAATCTTAAATGGCTTAAGAGCTTTCTCAATCCTGACTTTTAATGAGCTAGATATTGTAAGTTGGTCTAAATATAATAGTAACTATCGATCCCCCTCCGATGACAAGCTTGGAAAGGTATCAGAGTGCCACTTAATGCTGGCAATTTGGCCTTACTCCCTTCTCCAACTTGTGGTTAAATAGTCTTCTTTTAAAAATAGACAATTTATAAGGAAAAAAATATATAAACACTCTTTAAGCAATTTGGCTATAAGCATTACATCACTGAAAAACTCCACGAGAAATAGTAAAATATTTTGAATGGACATAACACTTTTTCATTTTCACAACACGATGAGCTAAGGTTTTTTTTTTTTTTTTTTTTTCGTTTTTGTTTCTTTGTTTTGGTATTGGATTTTACTTGTAAGTTTATTGCTTCAGTGTCTTCTTGTCCTTTCTTAGATTGTAATTGTAAAACACAGGTGCAGTCCCTAATCATGTCACAAGGCAACATTGTATTTTTGAGATCTAGGAATGAAATAGGTAGGGCCACTGTTATTTCAGCAGCCTCAGAGAGACCATGGCTAGGACGACAGTCCAAAGTGCACCACGATGCACAAAAGAATAAGTCTCCTGGCTCATTCAGGACACTTTGGTTTGGAGAATGAGATAGAAAATTCTTAAGTGTAGCTTAGCTGCTGCCTCACATCTGTTGCATAATATAACATTTTCAAAAAACATGCTATGAATAAAGGGATAAAGAGTATAAACTGGCTCTTGGCATTCTCGTAGCAGGCTTCATCCAGGCTGATGTGAGAATCACGTCTTCGCTATGCTACTAATGAACGCAGGAAAATGTATCTGGTGCAAATATTCTGTAAAGTATTTTAAATGATGCAGCTCAGAGCCTCGGAGGAAGGGTGGGGGTGTTGGAGAGGGAAGAGCAGAGGCAAGTTTGCGGACAGAGAGGAGGTTGGAGAGAGAACAAGAGAAAGGGTTTGAAAAAGCTAAAGTGCAATTTTAAAATATAAATTATTTTAAGCAGAAGAGAGGTTCTAAATTGCTACTGTTCGCATAGGCACAGTTTTATTCAAATTTAAATGGGTTATTTCCTTTTCCTTCTCAGATATACTGCATAATGGAGCTTGAAAGGCTTAAAGCTACTGCACATTGTTTGAGACGGGACAAAAAGGGCACTAAGGAAGCTGAATAGTGCAAGGCATTCTAGGAAATTGGGGCGGAGTGGAGAGAAGCAGAGATGAAGTTGTTTTTACACTTTTACAAGAAAGCTGTTCCAGTTATAGTTACTGATTCCCTTTAGCTGAACTCTGCTTCCTAAAGGAAAGAGCTTACTTTAAACATGAAAAAAGAAATAAATGTTTTTTTTTTAAAAAAACTGGTAAGAACACAAATTAAAAAATAACTCACAGGAATTTCTATGCACAGAGATCTAAGCAAACATTTCCATCAAATGATGGAGAACAGCCATTTGAAACCCTGAAAAAATGAAGATACACACAACTAGAGTAGTTTATTATGAACTAATACTTTAAAAACAAGTCAATCCTACAGAAGAATACTGTTCAAATGGAATGTTTAAAAATAACATTTATTAATAAATATCTTATAAAATTCTAAATTAATAGATTCCTGTTCAGTTTTGCTTTGGTCCTTGAATTCCACTGTATACACACATACATACATATATATTTCCTTAGATGGTGTCTTTTAACTGTCCTAACTGAATGGCTAGTTTTATAGCAGTTACTGATGCTTAACCACCCCTAACCCCCGCCCAGCCAAAGTCTGGTGTTTTATCAAAGCCGGTTTAAGATTTTAATGATGAACTCAACTGACACGCCGAAATGGACTTAACTAACAGGCAACGACTACCTGACATTCGCCCCTGACGCCCCGCAGTTCAGAACACGCGTTGCATCGGATTTCGTGGACCAGATGGGCTTCAAGGAGCATCCGCTCCGAGTAAGTCGCCCTCATGATGACGACGCACGCGGCGGCAGCACACACCGCTCGTCTCCCACGGGCCGTGTTGGGACTGCGACTCGCCCACGTTGACGCGGAGGTAGGAGAGGGATGAGCGGGAGTGGCAAGGAAAGACATTTGGCCTCATGCCTGGCTTTCAAATGAGCGAGTCTTCATCCACAGCTAGGATTTTCACTCTACCTGCCCCGGCCTATGTTGAGAAATGTCTTAAAGAGAAGCGATTAGGATGTGGACGCTTCGATTTAGGTGAGGGTTCACCTGGTAGGTGGAAACGTGGAAGGGCGTCTGCGGAACTTGGGACCAGGAAGGCTGATTATTCCACGGTCTGGAGGAGGCCGAAACGTCAAGGGAAATGCTTAAGCTGAGGGTTGGATCTGACCGACAAACCTTTCTGCTTGGGATTTCAAGAAGCTCTGATAACCGGCTGGCATCTTCCATTTACTGTATTTCCACACTGCTAATGAATATACCTAAAGGCCCTGAGTAGAACAAGAAGACAGTTTATTCTAATTATATGTTGAGGCCCCGTTTGCTAACGTGTGTGGTTGGTTTGCCTACTTAGCATGAAAAACAGACATAATTGAGCTATAGATAATGCACATCAGTCAAACTGTCAAGTCGCTGAATTAAGAAAACTCAGGCAAGTTCTTAACTGCACAAGCTTTTGGTTTAACAACTAAATATTTCAATCGAGAGGTGGAACCATAATTTTAGTGATGACCCACTCCCTGGACATTCTGGTATTACCAGTGGATTTTCAAAAAATCCATTTCATTAAGTGCTATGCATGCAGTAAAGAAAGAAACATTTTTTTGTTTACTTAAAGCAAGAAATAAAAATTAAAAAACCCCAAACGAACAAACATTTCAATGAGTTTTTTTTTTTTTTTCCATTTTAGGGGACACATAGTTCTAGGCAGGAGTTGTGAAAAAATTATTTTTCATTTCAAAATAGAGATAAGAATGTTAATTTCTTTTTTTTAGCTAAATCTTAAACATTTCTTATGAAGCCAGTTAGGTTGAACCATTCAGCTGTTACTGCTGGGATTCAAAACAAAACAACTATGAATTCAGTATTTAAAATACTTAAAAATAATATGTTTGTCTAAAATATAATAGAAAATCCTTTTGTTTGCATTTTTTTCTGTTTTTCTTTCTTTTTCTTTTTTTTTTTTTTGCTTTTACATTTAATTTTTAGACCATATATCCAAGTCATGAGTTTCACTAGATACTCAAAACTTTCTTTTGAAAGCACTGCATACTTGAAAAGATTGTTGATAAATATTGATTTAAAAAGTAAGTTAATAGATAAAACTGAAACTAGTTATAAAAATCATGCTTCACAACCCTCATATTTTTTTTTCTCCAAAATAGATTCTTACACTACAGTGAGAAAAAAAACAAACAAAACAAAACGAAACCACACCTTCCCTTTTCTGAACTCTTATAAAAGCTACACCTTTTGTAAAATACTATTCTTTTAAATCCCATTCTCTCTCATACACAGACACGCGCGCGCGCGCGCACACACACAGACACACTCTCTCGTGTTAGGAGGTCAAGCATTCGAATGAAGACGAAACACCAGCACCTGTCTACACTGCTAGAGAGAAACATGAGCCCCTGTCATTTGTGAGATGTGATATTAAAACATTAGCACAGTAGAATGGCTTGTTTCAGGGAGGCACAACCGTGGTTCTGAACTATCTGCTTGTTATAATGCGTAAGTCCACAAAAGTCGTTGAAAGTGTAAATCAGAATTATTCAGAAGAGTGGAGTAGCCATATTCAGGGCTTCCTGTCAGCAGCCACAGAGCGCTCTAGCTGCAGTGGGAGGGCCGAAGGCACCCCGATAGAACATTAGGGTTTCTTCCTGTCTTTGTTCCTCCAGTAGTTCATCTACTTTCACCCACCAGAACAGCAAAGCTGGTTCCGTAGGCTTAAGAAAAAAAAATAATAACAATACATCTTAGGCTATTAGCAGCTGACAATCAAACAATGTAATCTGTGTAGTGAATAGAGCCCTTCTGAATTATTATATAGTGCGTGGATTTTTGACATTATAGACAGGCCATATAAAACCAGTTGTAATTCGAGGGTGTGATGTTACAGCCTCGCATCACAATTTGGACTTTCACGATCAGGCTTACAAAGCCCCCTGCTCTTGCATCTCCACAGCTGGAATTCAACAGTGCTTTACCTATAACTCAGCTACCTATCCTCTGAGTATAAAAAAAACATTAAATCAGGCACATGAAACATCTCCTGGTTACTATTTTGTAAAAAAGCAAGACTTGAATGAACTCCAGCTGCGGGTCAAGGGCAAAAGGAGGAATGGCTAGGTCCACATTTCTGAGGTTTGACTTTTTTTCTTCTTTAGACATTATTTCCTTCTTGACATGCAATGCTAAAGGGGAAAAAAATAAAACAGAAGAAAGTAAAAATAAGAGTAAACAGGGAGCCCAGGAAAGGGTGGAAAAGGAGAGGAAAATTGGGCATTCGAGGAAGTGAACCAATGCAAGAGAGGTGCTGAGATGCTTGGTGGTCGTATTTGGCCATGAACGGATATTATCACTGTTCTTAGTAAGAGACAAGGGGCGTGGGAAAGGCTCTGTGTTTATCTGGGATTCCGATGACATCATGGCACCAACTCATCACGTGTTCTGATGTCACATGTCACATGTCATCAGACTTCTCGCCCCTGTTACCTTGCATCTGTTGACATTTAGGTATGCCTCCTTTTGGCTAACAGCCGCAGTTTAATAAGATTCAATGTCTTAGGCAGAGGGTTGGACTGATAAGAATGAAACCATGGCTATGTACAGAAAGAGTTCAGTTTATAAACAGGAACTGGTACCAGAAAATCGGAGAAAAGCACCAAAGCACTTCCCAAGCTGATAGATATTAATTGCATAACTCCCTTTATCCTTATATAACTAAGTATAAAAGACGACATTTCCATAGTAATGATACAAATGAAAGCCAGTCTTTGAAGAACTGAGGAGTCTTCCAGGTCTGAGTTAATTCTAAAAAAAATGCCCTTAAAAGAAAGGACGCATGGTATGCGGCAGCTCTTCTTGGAGGCAGGGTCTGACCCTTGATTTTTAAAGAATTGGATTCAGGTCTGTTCTGTGAGTGGTGAGCTGGCTGAGAGTGGAGCTTCCTACGACCTCGCTGACTGCCGAGGAAGTAGTGATGGTGTTATGCTGGATGACTTGCTGCTGAGAGCAAGCGGGGACCGGGCTCGCCGCAGGGCTACTCTCTGGACCTAGGAAAAAACACACACACACACATACACCGATATAGTGCTTTCTCTGGGAGACTCGTGGACTGGCACAGAAAAGCATTACTAGACGTTTACTAGAACTATAAGAGTTTCACACGTTTTCTTCCTAGGGGTTAATTTCAAAACTTTAAACGGTAGTCATAAAGCTATGCCTTCTCAGTTGATAGCTACAAGCCAAGCCATGCTTTCTATATCAGCAAAATGACGTGGATGTGTTTGAGTCTTGGTATGTCAACTTCCCCATCTTGTATTTTCAAATAGCCATCCATATATCAAATGTGGAAACATACTCACATGTGGTGGGAGAATCTGTGTTGGTCAATCTAAAAAATTATTTGAAAATAAATTGACCTTCAGCCATGAATCCTTGCTCCTCCCACCAACCCCTACTCAACTAGCATTCAACCAACCAATCGACATTCCAGGTGCAGAAACCGGGGTCTAGAGAATGGGATCCACTTTAAATATTAATAAACTGAAATGAGGTCATTAGCTTTTCAGCACAACGAATAACATGCAGTATATCTTGAGGCACTGGGTGTCATGCCCAGCCTGTGGGTTCCTCTCGAAGCCCGCTAGCCCACTGGTAATTGGGCTCCAGTGGGCCATGTTCCTACTGGCCACACAACTGGAATTTGGTAGAATTTTACAACGTGAAATGCCAGGGAAAGTTTAGCACAAATTATCAGGAGGTAGTGGGCCTGGTGATGGATAGGGGTCGGAAAAAAATAAAGGATTCTCCCTGGTGGGACAATCTGGCAGCCATCTAGAATTCTAGAATGATATCTGCCTGGATGTGAATCTACACCTTCCTTTTGCTCTTTCAATAAAATCCAATGCAAAATTAGCACAAACAATATTAGACACTAAAAAAAAAAAAAAAGAAGCCAAAAAGCCAATGACTTACTTAGATATCCTTGCGATTCCTTCTGCATGGCTGTTATCGGGCAGTCTTTATGTGTCAACAACAACTGCTTCAGCTGTGCCACCTCGTTCTTCAACATGGACACTTCGTTCTGGAAAGAGACGGTAACACCACCGTGAGAAGACCAGTGAGTACAAACCCAAGGCCCCATGTACTTCCAACAATGCAATTGGCTCACTTTTCTGTTACTTCTGACACTAAGAATATTATTTAACAGGATTCATCTGAAAATTTGTAGCTTGCCTTCCATTTGGGCCTCACATCTATCAGGGGCTTTCTGAAGGGACTAGGTTTCAACTCAAGAGCTGAGTCCTATTCAAAGTACAGTCCATACCCTTTTGGTGACAGACTCTGGAGGCAGGTTACTTGGGTGGGAATCTCCACTCTAAACTTACTGAGTGACCCTAGGCAGGCAACATAGCCAAGCTGAGCTCCAGTAACTTTGCTTATAAGATGAAGATAAAAATAGCACAAGGTTCTTTGAGTCGTGAGGATTAAACGAGGTAATACATGTAAAACACCCATAACAACGCCTGGCACAGACTAAGCTCTCAACAAAATTTAGCCACGCTAATTATCATCTTCACAGGTTGACATTCAGTATGAGAAGGTGAATGCAAGGCATTGGGAAGATCTGTGTGGCTTCAAACTGAAATGCCTTCAGACTAAGCTGACTAGTCTACCAACAGATCTCCCCAAAGTTCCAAACGGGCTATTGTTAAACAGAGCACATCCTCGTGCCTTACGCCCACTTAGCGGAAGGCGTGGAAGTGTATGGCACAAATGTTAGTCCTTTATGGATGAGATGAGGTCAGCCCAGAGGGTATGGGGCAATGAAGTTTTGGGCCATGACTGACTTCCTTTGATTGGTTCATTAACAAGTTTGGCTAATTTCAGTCTACGAACTCTTTCCCCCCTCAGTGGCAGGGCGTTGTGGATTGTGTCTGTGTGTGTTTTTCTTATTTACTTAGATAGGTGCCTCAAATCTCCACTTTATGGAGTAATTCATGAAGACAGGTTCATGGCTTCATAGAATAATGTACTTGGTACCATTGCCTACAAACACAAATGTAGACTAGATGGTTGGTTCCAAGGTGCTTCCACTTGATAAAAGCAAACTATAAACATAGCACTATCTCAAATAAGGCATTTACAGTTGGGATACTTAATACTCTCCCTTTGGCCCATGTTCATTTCTGGCTGCCAGGAATTACACTCCACATGCAGACTTTAAAGAAACAAGCACACAGAAAAGGGTGTTTTAACATTGCTGTCAGTAAGTTGTATTTACACTTTCAATATGAACTTGGCTTTTCAGGCATGTATTTATCACCTAGAAAAGTAAATTTGGGATTCTAGAAGTTATTTAAAATTTTTTTTGAAAATTATTTTAGCGAATACCTCCCATTTCCACATTCATTTGCAAAATACAATATATGCAATCAAATGTTGAGTAACATAAATAGTAAAATAATAAAAATCTCATCTCCAAAGCTTTTCGCTTTCTCTTCCAAATTTTACAAAATAATAATAATAAAAAAACCCCTGAGAAATTAGCATTAATAATAAGTAACACTTCATTACACAGGAAAATTGCTCTTAAATCTGAGAACATTCAGGAAGGTGAACTGCGTCTTTCATCTCCAAACAGGTGTGATTGATAAGGCGCCCTGTCAAAGCCCTAAGTGACTCTTGTCAATTCTGGGGTCAGTGAGATAACTTTATTTATAGGATAATTTATTTTAGCCTTAAACACTAATTCTTTCCTCTCTGATTTGATGCCCATTTAAATCCAGATGGCCTTCCTTGATTTTCTCACCTACCCTTCTGCTTAAAATAGCATGTGTAAAAGAAAGTTACTTTGAGACCATTTATATAGAAGGCAACCCCTGGTTAAAAACAAAACAAAACAAAACAAAACAAAACAGGACAACAAGAAAACTAAGATGGGTGAATATAGATATTTCTTGGCCTCAAAATGAAATGTCATGTTATTTGCATTTGGACTATAGAAATGACACTTTTCCAAGATTACAACTGCTAGACACCTGCCCCATGAGAAGAAATGCTCAGCTGTAGATCGTACAGACAAGGCTTTTAGAAAATGGAGTCAAGCTCCAGTTTTTAGTGAATCCAGTCACACTTTTTTTTCTGTGACCTAGGAAATAACAAATACAGTGTTTCAAACAAAACGAGATTTTCTTGCTTTCTTATACTTCTGGAAGAAAGAAGAAAAATTCTGCTTCGTGGCCATCTTGGGAAGGTCAACTTCAGTCTCCCTTTCTTTCCCCACTATGTCCAGGGCAGTCACCTGTTCTAGGCAGTGTTCGATTTCCCAGGCATGAAGTGTTCTTTGCCCCTTCCTTAAGAAAACACTTTGAATTCCGTTCTTTGGCTTTCTACAATTGCAAGGAGCTAACCACCCACAAGACTTGGCACACACCGAACCATTTCACAATAAACCCTTTGCTTCCATGAGGGGCCACAACAAAAACCTGAAGAATACCATGACGACTGACTATCATCTAAAGATATATGTGAATATGGACATATTCCTTAATGTAATGTGTTAGTAATTATGTTATTTAGCTATGTTATGGCTGGAGAATGAATGTCAATTAAAATTCTCCCAGAGAAAGAATAATCAGCCTCTTGTTTAAGTCATACACACATACTATGACACTGATAAGGACTAAATAAAAGTCTAATGGCCACAGAAGCAACAGAAATTCATGGGGTAAGTTCCCAGCAGAAAAAGGGACTCTCAGCTGACGGTTGAGAATAATAGAGTTTGGCTTCCCAAGTTGCTTCACCAACCTAGTGTAAAACAAGACGGTTGGATTAATTCTCTAGTTCCCTCCAGCAAGGAATTTTTTTATTCTATGAGTGTTTCTCTGTTACCTTCTATTGAGAAAGTTAATTATTTAATCCAACGAATCCCAATCTTGATTTTTTTTTTTTTATTTACTAGTTAACTACTTTTCAGATTCTCAAATACGCTTTCATGTCCTAAGGGAGCCTGTTTTAGTATCTCCTGTGCTTCCAAATCTTATCAGGGCAGATTCCAGAGCAACGTTTACGGTCTCATTTTAGCACACAGTTTTGTCTCCACGTGTGCATCCGTATTGTTGAGAGTGTACAGGCCTTCATCAGATTCCATGAGGCAGCCTTTGGGCTAAGAAACGTCAAGAATGGCTGGCCCGGAGAAAGCAGAGGGAATCGTGTGCTGTGCACATGCATAATCATTTGAAAGATTCCACATCGACAGACTGACTGATGTAGGAAATGCATGAATACCAGACTGTATTTTAAATAAAAATCCTTTTCAAGGTAACATAAGTAGAATCACCTTGAATTCATTTTGGAAGAGAACAACCAGATAGCAAATGTTTCAAAACGCATGAAAGAAATCAAATGTGGCCTGCAGCTCTTGTAGGAAAATAAAAGCCAGGACTTCTGGAGACATTTTCTTACTCTGGATTACCTTGATTTGTGAATGGAGGCCAATCACCGATTTTTTTTTTTTTACTCCCCTATGTAGACACTAATTCTAGGTCTTCATATAAAAGTACTTTGCAAAAGCAAAGTATTAATAATCAGTATTGATTCTCTTGCTAAAATCAGCCCTTCATTTTTCTAAAGTGGTTTGGATTTGATACACCGAAGCAGTTAGCCATTTAAGTAGAGACCGGTCAATCCTTAAACTCATGGTGGTGCCTTGGGATGAAGTAGCGCCCCCTATAGAGACATTTACCACCATAACAGCATACTTTAAATAGCACTCGAAGAAGTCTCTCAAAACTACATTTGCAGTTTATGGTTTGGGGGATGTCATTTTGTTAATATGATAAACCCAGAATGCTTTTTTTTTGATGCAAGCAGTCATCTGTGCCAAAAAAAAAAAAAAAAAAAAAAAAAATCAAAAAAGGCCCTGCAGGATAGCCCTCCCCCACACCTTTCGGTGGATTAGCTGAGGCCAGGTTTGGTTCATTGTAAAACAAAGGACTTTCAATTTGTCAAGCAACAGTTCCCATCTGGCCTATTCTCTTGCCAAGTCCCAAACCTGGGCTCATGTGTCTAAAATTTCAGCAGCGACTTAGGCCATGTGTCTTTGCACTAAAAAAGAAAAGCAATTATTTCTGTGGATGACCAGATGATTTCCATATCATCTACTGAACACAAACAACCCGCTCACTGAGCCCCACACCAGCAGCTGATGAATTTAGAGCTGATCCTAGCTGCTCTGTCAGAGAAAAGAATGTGATTCCTTTAGTTTAAGAACTTTCTAGAAGGAAAGATCACAGAACAAGTGGGTTAGGTCGGGAGAAAACTCGCTTGGGTCCTCATCCTGCTACCTCCTGGTTGTGTGACTTTCGGGAAGGCCCGTGCCTCCCCAGTCCTCAATTTCTCCCTTTGTAAAATGTCAGATCGGGTGGTTTCCGCTATCTCCTCCAGTTCATATACCTGTGTTGACCTCTTGGGTAGAGAGATTTGTTATGAGCCGAGGAAATGAAGTCTGGGAGTTCGATTTTGTTTTCTTATGTCTGATTTTTCCAATCTGAAATTCTGTACCCTAACTAGAAGGTTCTATGCTGGAAAACAACTCAAAAGTGGCCTCTGGCCATCCAGACCATGGATATTCCATTTGGCTGGAGTTTGTTTGCTTAGCACCTTCCATTTCTGTTTACTTAAAATTTGGCTCACTGAGCCAGCCGCAAGAGAGACACCTTTTTCTTCTGACAAAGGTCCAGTGAGAGGGAAAGGGTCATTCAAAGGTAGCAGAATCTGCGTATCCTGTCCGGCATCAGAAGGTGTGATGCAGAGCACTCGGCCTCACAGAAAACATGGGACAGGTATGGTTTCCGTCCCTCTGAAGCGAAGCAGTGGTTGGAAAACGTCAGCGATTTTCAGAGACTGTCTTTTCAGAGACTATTCCTTCCTCGGGCATCGCTTTAATAACCAAAAATATCAGCGCCTGTTGAATGGCCCTAATAGGATTTTTTTTTTCCTGGTTTTTGGGGTCTAGAATTCTAGTATCTCTTTCTGTTAGCCATTTGGCTCTAAGAAATGTGAGAATTAATGGATTAGGGTTTCAGAAAGGGTAAATTTACCTTGCGTGTTTTGTCAAAGCGGTAACATATATGCATATGCCAAGCCACGAACATATCTGACCACGGAGTCGACCGGCATCTTTACTTTTCCTGGCTCACTCCCCCAAGGTTTCATGCGCCAGGACCATAGTCACTATGCTGGAGTAATTCCGCAAGGACTCATTTCAGTCGAAACTGATTGAAATGTTTGTTGGCATCTGATCCATGCCAGCTGGCTCCTTCATCTAAGGCAGTGGTTTTCAACCAAGGATGATTTTGCCCCTACAGAGGACCTTTCGCAGTATCTGGGGACTTTTTGGTTGTTACAATTGGAGGGTGGGGTAGAGGGTGCTACTGATATCTAGTGGGTAGAGATCAAGGATACTGCTAGATATCTACAATGAACGGAATACAACAAAAAAATCATCAAGTCCCAAAAGTCAACAGTGCCAAGATTGAGAAAACTTGCACATTTTCATGGTCCTCTAGCAGACCCGATCTCAGAATTGGTAGCAAATTCCGGGGATTCTCACACTTTAGTAATCACAGACCACTGCTGTCATATTTACTAGGTTCACATACACCAGAACTTTTATTTACTGAACATGTTTGTACAAATTAAGTCATTTTTAAAAAATGATTTAGCACCATCCTTACCAATAGTATTTGTGAAATGGAAGGTTCAATGTTCTAATTACCTTTCTCAATTCACATGAAAAGAAAAATGATTGCTATGACTGTTAAAAGTGTTACCCATGTTCTACCTAAAAGCTTCTCACATACTACCGTGGCTGCCAGGTTCTAGAATTATAGACTTTCAAGTTGGAGTGACTTTCGAGGTGTTTGAGTCCAGCCATCCCACTGTGGCTTGACATCCTTCAAACACTTTTTTGCCAAGTGGTCAGGCAGCCAGTTCTTAGACACTTTAGAGGTGGGGAACTCATTCATTTATGCAACAAAAAGACACTGAATGTAGATACTTGGGAACTCACCATGCTTGCTGGATACCAGACCAGAAACAGGGTGTAGGGAGTAGGGCAAAAGGAAAATGAGACAGAGCACCCCCACCTCATAAAGGCTAGTGAGAAAAATTATTATCTTATTTCCCTCAAACATGCTGTATGTTTCCCAGAGTCTTTCTCATCTCATCTCATCTCTCTCTCTCTCACACACACACACACACACACACACACTCACACTATTTAGGGTAAAAAGTCAACATCCACAAATTATGATGTTCATTTCATGTGTAATCTAAACTTTCTTCATATATTTTCAATTTGCACACTGGATGTCCCAAGTCCATTTCCTTTTAATGAGATCGAATATGCAAAGGCTTTGAGGCTTTGGCCCCCTGATCACTCCTTTCTAGGGACGCCCCGAAGACCAGGTGCGGGGAGGTGAAAGTGACCTATGAACTACTGAGGAACAGAGGCTCCCTATTCGGGGCGACATTAATTCGCTTCCCTCCACTCTTAGCCATCCTCTCTGCTCCTGGAACCCCTGGGCTCTCATCTACAACCCTCGCTGCTGTCCTTGGACTGCCTGTCACATACCGATTTGGTGGCTTTTTTTTTTTTCCTGCTGATGAACAGTGCACCCTTTCTGCGTTAGAACGAATGCCCTGAGCTGCATCATTTGTGCGGCATGAAGTCCGCTGCTGAAGCCCCAGGTCCAGGAGTTTCCTCTCCTTCTCTCAAGCACTCCTAGAAGTGGCCATTATAAAAGGTCCCCAGTCGAACCACCCATGTAA
Organism: Rousettus aegyptiacus; assembly: GCF_014176215.1. Classification (NCBI taxonomy): domain Eukaryota; kingdom Metazoa; phylum Chordata; class Mammalia; order Chiroptera; family Pteropodidae; genus Rousettus; species Rousettus aegyptiacus. The sequence continues at coordinate 36,413,031 of NW_023416288.1, read as the reverse complement.
GGCAAAAGTCATGCAAGACTCAAATCTCGTCAAGTTTGAAAATGAGAAACATGCCTTTTCCTATAGAGCGAAATTGTAAACACAACCCTTCTTTTCCTCCATTAAACACAAGCGTAGATAACCTAGGGTAAGCCGAAGCAATCCCTCACCTGGCGGATATAAAGAGGTGCCTTTCAGCTAGAAATTTATTATGTGCCAGGCACTAGGCAAACTGCTTTGTCCACATGAGTTCATTTATTCCTCCCAACAAATCTATGAGGTTATTATTCCCATTTTATAGACGAAAAAAACGAGAGCCGGAGAGAGTTAAACACAACAAATAATGGCCGAACCAGAGTTTGAACCTCTGACCAAGGCCTGTGTAACTTAGTCGGGAAGGTTGTCCCTCCTCAGAGCTTTGTAGGCAGACTGATTTAAAACTGAATGGTGTATTTTGTTTCGGAGAGTGTCCCCGAATGAATAAAGCTGGAGGAGTAAGCCTGCAGTGGCTCTGTGGGCTACTGTGTGGCATGACTGCTTGGGTCAACACGGGCCCGCTGGGACGGGAAACGCCAGCACACAGGGCCTTTGAGTCCCGAGGAGAGAGACAGTGGCCTGCACCTGAAGCTGCATGTTTGTCTGGGTGAGTTCTTCAGCTTTCTTTTCCAGTGACATCACCCAGACCTTCCTCTTCTGTCTGCAGCGGGTGGCGGCTGCTCGGTTGCGTTCCAGAAATTTCCTCCTCCTCTCGTCAGGATCCTCGTCCACCACCCTTCGCCGGCGCCCCCCTGTGGGCTGGGGCGGCTGTATCGTCTGGGTGGGCTGCATCTGTTGCGTGGCTGGTGAAACCTGCTGGGAAGGAGAGGGAGGGGTGACAGGGCGGGGAAGGAACACGTGGTCAGGTAGAGGGGGACAGCCGGGCTGGCGTTGAAGGGCACAGCACGGAGAAGTCCGCTGCTTTAGTGAGTGTGTCGGACTTGTTTTCTAAGAATGAAATCGTGCTCCTGAAAAGGCATCCTCTGAGCTATTTCCTACGCTACTCAGCAAGATATAGCAATGACTCGTGAAAAGAACCAAATAGGTTTCCCCTCTCCCCACAGGTATTTAGCTGAATCATGGCAGGGGAAACATACCTTTTTCTCCTTCAGATGTTAAAAACGTTTTATTTAAGGTGTGTTTTAAAATTTTAAAGAGCCAGTGTATGGCCCCAGGTGAACACAGAGACGTCAGGGTTATCATTACAATACTGATGAGTCGTCTGTCACCTGCAGAGAACTCCTTCTGGGCAGGCTGTGAGCCCCTTTCCTTCTCATAGTGTCAAAGCCGTGTTCCCAGAACACATCTCTGGGACCGATCTCCACTGGGACTCCCGTCAAAAGAAACCTGTGAAGCCCAGACGGCAGCTGGAATCCGATTTTCGCTATTTTCACGGTTCTGAACGCTAAGGACTAGCTGAGCCTACAGACTCCAGATGGATCCGCCTGTTCCTCAGAGCTTTGATGAAGGTGGAGGGAGTTACGTAGAGGCGGCCTTTCCAGGTGACTGGGAAGCAGGGCCTTAAAGGTATACAGCGATGCCCGAAGCAGCACCGAGCCCTGTTATTCACCATGCGGGTGCAACAGGGAGGCTCTGCTCTGCTCCCCCATTCACTTACATCATAAGGAAATCCTAGGAGTGGCAAAGCACTTTATTAAAAAGTTTTACTATGCTTACAGATGCCTTGTAAGATCTGCACGGGGCTCAGCAACATCTAAGGTTTGGGAGCCCCCCACAGATACAGCTTTATTTCCCTTCGCGAGGCAGACACACAGCACCTAGTGAAATTTCTACGACTGACTCTTTATGTGTCTGGACACCTAATGCTTTTGCTAATGCCCTTCGCTCCTTCCCCCTTCTTCATTCTCAATAAAGGGTGTTTCTTTCTTTCTTTCTTTCTCCGCCCCCCCCCCCCCAACTTTCATTTCTCAGTCACTCAGGCTTATGGCTGTACTACCTATAAAGTTGTTTTACAAGAGACATTTAACCTGCAGAAATAACAGGCAAAAAGTTTTAAAACTGAAGTCCAGCAACCTTTTCTACCACATTCCAACCCTATGATTGAAATCAATCAAAGGACTGTAATTGCACTAATAATGGCTACGGGCTGACATCAGCTGACCGCTGGTGATATATTTTAATCCTAAACTCTATCAAATCTTATATGACTAATTGTAAAAGCATCAGGCTCAAGACTGAGGCCGGACTGCATCTCAGTAATTTTATTTAAAGCAAAGACATTTTCTAAAACGTTTTATGGGTGATTTTCTTTCTTCCCATCACAGAGGAATAACAAAATAAATTGTCTCAGGTCTTACTCACCAGAGTGGCTGCGAAAAGTAATTCTTGTTACTAGCAAAGGTTTAGCACTTGTCCCTTCAGATGCCACCACAAAGCAAAGCACGAGGAGGGGACTTGCACACTTGGCTGTTTTGCCTTAATCATTTATTTTTGTGAATTAATAATAATCTCAATTGCCAGCCTCAGGTAAGGCTCTCAAGTAGGCAAAACTGGATTTTAATCTCTATTGCAGAGACCTCTCTCTCAATCCTGCATCCTCCCACTCTAACTTTAACCCATCTTTATCTTCTGACACTAGTCCTGTGCCTTCATCCAAAAGGGTAAGTTATATGGTGGTTTCAGGTTGAGTCCAGGTTCAGGGTTCAAGGTGTAGTATGATTATGAGAAATTTGGTGGCTGAGGAGTGACACCAGGACTCTGAAATCACATTCTTATATGCAAGAGATTCACAAGAAGCCAGGAGAAATTGAAAATGCAACTCTAAGACCAGAATTTGTGTCCCTGGTAATTATTGTTACTTAACATTTATTTTTAAAATGGAATTCTGTTGGCATAGGCACTCTGAAAACTTTGACTGAAAAGAACGAATTGTGATTTCAAGAAGATAGAACTTATTTCGAATCATCTTAGAATCTCAGAGTTGGAATAACCTTAATAAGCCTCTATTTCTACTATTCAGATAATCATACAATTAAGCAATAGGACAAGATCTCAGTAATCAGACAAGTTAATACAATTTAAGAGCTGACATTTCGAATATCGTCTAAATGATCTGTTCACATTCTATCAAGACCAACTTGGTCTTTTTCTTTTTAGTATAGGGTAAAAAAGCAAACGTTTTTTCAGCTAATTATAATAGCAATGAACCAACTGCAATACAATTGGCCTCTTACTGACTTGAAATGGAAGGCAAGTGGCTAACTGGTAATTAGTTAATGAATGGCTTTTATATTCAATGAACTGTTAAACTTGTCTGCTAAGTAACTTGCACACAAAGGCAACCAAGACTTGATGTTATCCTTTTCCTTAAAAAAATAAGTACACGTGTGAGCCTATTTGCCCATCTTGGACTTTGTAGTTTTCTTTCTCTCTTCTAAGTACATGTCTTACTATGGCACTGGACTAAAACAGTGCTTTAGATAACGTCTTATCGCGACACTGCTTGCTAAACTTCTGTCACCTCACTTCAGTTTAGAATTAATCCTGGCCGGCACGTATTGAAAACTGTGCCGAGGGCTTTACACACATTTGCCTACTTAATGATCCCAAGAATCTATGAGCTTAGTCTCTTATTATCCCATTTTGCAGATGAGAAAACTGAGGCTTAGGGAGGTTGATCTGACCACAGTCACACAGTAGGAAGTAAGATGGTAAAAGGATGAAAGTTTTCTCACTCTGAAGTCTGCACTCTGATTTGCTGTGCAGAATGCCTCTAAGAACCTTTGCGAACGTAAGCTTATCTAACAAATAAGCTTGTCTACTGAATAGCTCATCCGCTGAGAGTCATTTGTGAATGACCCATTGTGGATGGCTGTCTGGGTTGGGTGTGTGTAAGGGAAGGGGGTTCAAGAGCTCAAGAAGCTGCCTGGTGTGCGGTCCAGAGGCAGATGATGAATGTGTTATTGGCGGTCCCAAGCTTCGGACACCACTCTGACCTAGCTGGTTGGAGGCTGGCAGTGTGAAATGGGCGGAGGGGACTGACCAAGGTCATCCCGCTCAGAGATCCGAAGGGCTAGCCTTGTTCCTAGACATGCCCTCTGTCCACTTACTAAAACTCGAGTGGGTACACGGACCCGCCTCTCTTCTTGGGCTCGGTGACATAACGTCTGCCTGGTCCCCCAAACCTCTTTTGGTTGAGTCTAAACGCTGGCTTTTTTCCTCGCCACTCCGGGTGACTCTCCGCCCCTGGGATTTGGCCCTCCTCTCACACTGATCGTCTAAGGCACTTGGCTCTCTGTCGGCTTCCTCCAACGCATTTCACACTGGGTGGGATGAGTCACCTCTCTTCACCGTTTACACAGCACCTTATGCCTCGACATCCATTACTGAGCCTCTTTGTCTGCCTGGAATTGTTACTCTTTAGATTTTTGACATTTAACGTTACTTCGAAGATTGTCCACTGTATTTTACTTCCATTTTACGGGAGACAAAATTGAGTCTCGATGATGTTATAAAACACGGTGGCTAGAACCACAGTTAGAATTAACCGATTTTTCACATTCTTCATTCGCATCTTTCTTCACATGATTAAATTCTTCCTAATCCTGCCATTGGCATTACTTTTTTAGGGTTAACTTTGTAACATATAGCAAAAATCGGTTTTGGAAAATTTGAAATTTACATTTACGCCTAGAGGCTAGACTGGAAATTTACCACATTACTTCTAGAAACTAGGATCAGGTAGGACCTTATGGGTAACCATTACTTCCCAGGAAACGAACAGAGCTCTCCAAAGTGTGAGACAGAACACCTGGGCTTATCAAACAAGGCCGCTGCCAATGAACCCCTCCCCCCTTCAGCTTGCTCTGTTAAGAAGAAGGGGAAAGAGATCACGGAAAGGGTTTACCTGTGCTTGGTTGCCGGAGTGCAGGGGGGGGTGTGGCGAGGTCTGGTGATGTGCCGGGTGCGCATGGAGATGTGAGTGGGAGTGGTGGTGTGGGTGGTTCTGCTGGTGATGGGGTTGAGGATGAGGATGGTGTGCCGGGTGCTGGTGCTGGTGCGGGTAGGGGTGATGGGCTGGCAGTGTCTGGTGCTGATGCGGGTGGGAGTGCATGTGATGGTGCGGCGTCTGGTCCTGCCGGGAGCCCATCATTTCCATCATGTGTCCCATGGTGTTCATGTTCCCATTTGCCATGGCAGCAGGATGGTGAGTCAACGCGGCCTTCAGCCTCTGAAACGGAATGAAACAAGAGGGGAGAGCTGAGGTCAGTCACGCTCACAACAAGGATTTCTCATCAAATGGCTCATATTCTCAACTCTGTAATACTTTATGGTGCTGTTGCTAGCATTTTCTTTTCTTACTAGTAGTAGTACAGCTTTTATATTAATTCATTTCTTCATATATGTTATGAGAGGTACGAGGGTTAACGTCAGCCATAAATGTTTATTATTTCAACAGCCACAGCAAATAAGCAAGATAGTGTATCAAGATTGAGACATTCTACTAAAAGGTATTTCCTATTATCCAATTGTTCATCATAACCTACAGCTGAATACAAGTAAAAACCAAATAAAACCATTCAATACGATAATGCCACTGAGCAAAGGGCCCATCTGATATGGCACTGTGCTTTGTAAGTCACAAGAATAAAAGGTTTTTGCCTTTCAAAAGATTTCTCAGACACAAAGAGGAAATAACTACAAATTTTAGAATATAGGAATAGTATTATCGTTATTTAAGACCTTCAAATTATATTATAATCCATAACTTCTGAAGACAACATGTAAGGCTTTTCCATTTGTTACCATGATGTTACTTATAGTCCTTCATGATAATCTAATTTTTTTTCACACGATAACTTTCTTCGGACTTCGGGACGCAAGTGAGAAGAGCAGAATAGCTTCTTCGATGGCCGCATTGACGGATATATTTCTAACGCAAAAGCATTAGCCTTTAACAAGCAAACTGACATGCATGTAAATAACTTCTACTCAAATCTAAAGCAGGGGTCAGCAAACTTTTTCTGTAGAGTCATATAGTAAATATTTCTGTCATCACTCACTGTCACAGTGACAACTCTCCCCTATGAGTGCATTTACATACTGAGTTCATTTACATACAAAGTGTATTTACACACTGTAGACGGTATGTAAATGAACGAGCATGCTACGTTTCAATGCAACTTTATTTAGGGATGGGAAATTTGAATTTCACCGAACTTTCATATAACATAAAAGGCTATTCTACTTTTGATTTTTAAAAATTATTTTAAAATGTAAAATCCATTTTTAGCTTATGTGCTGTGCAAAATTAGGCCCATAGGCCATCGTTTCCCGGCCCCGGTTTAAACAATCAGTTGGTCATCGGTTGAGTTGCAGTTTTCTTCAAAATTGTTTTTTCTTGTACGCAGACACTTATCACCATATCCGAGGGGCCTCACGTGCTAAGTACTGTACACTACAGTTACTCCTTGAAATTGTATCTTGTGCAGAGATGATAGAATAGTTGGCAGGCTCGCATTGCCTTCATGAGGTCTTTACTAGGGAGCTCAAAGTTCTCTCCTGATTTGTGTTCTTATCTGATTGGTGACCGAGGTGTGTATTCACTGTGAAAAAGAAGAGGTGTGTCTAAATGATGATCGAAGCCACCGTGTTCCGGCCCTGTACAAAATTAATGGTTCTCAATTGTTACGGTAAACTATTGGTAAATACCAATTCTATTCATCAAAATCTTTAGTTAAACATAAAGAAACTCCACTTGTAAAAAAAAAAAAAAAAGAAGGGGGTTGAGACTCATTAGACCGTATGTTAGTATTAAATAACCACTGGAAACACTTCCGACATCCCGATCCGGGAACCACGAGGCCCACCTGCCTCCTCGTTCATGAGAAGCAGCTACTGCCCTTCATCACGATAATCCGGAAGAAATTGTTTCCTGACTTCCTGGGAAAGGTCAGATGCTGGATATGTTTTTACTAAGAGTAAACAAATACTCTTCATCTTCAATTTTCAGAAATGCTTTCATTGTTTTTATAAAAATGCTCATTACAAACAATTGAAGCAGTGCTAAAAGTACAATGAAGTCAGCAATGAATGAACCAAATGCGTTGTTTATATTTGGTGAGTGAAGAGCATTCCAGATGACTCTCTGTGTGCACACGTAGAGATGAAGGAGCAAGCAGCATAATTTCATAACAGTGGGGTCATAATAGCGTGTGATTTTAAAGCTTTGGGTTGAATATAACATGAGGCAAAGAAACGAAGATCAAATAAATGGCTGGATTTCAGATATATGGTTTTTTACCTCAAGAAAAGTTTCTAAATGACATCTCCAAACTTAACAGTGAAGAAAATTATGAAAAAAAGACTATAATGAAATCATTTTATCTTTGAAAAGTTGACATATAAGATCAATAGATTTTCTTTTTTATTTCTCTTTTAAATATTATTTTATATTAGTTTCAGGTTAATGGACTTTCTAAACTATTTGTAATTTCATTATTATAAAAATATACACCCGCATAGTAAAAAGAAAATCAACTACTACAAGACTATGAGGTGAACAAGTAAAGCCACCTGCCTACCCTTCTGAGCCCCGGTCACATTACTCGGATGTCACCACACGTATCCTCAGACATTTCCTTAGCATTTGTAAGAACGGACTTGTGCAAGCCCTTTTTATGACATCTAGTTTTGTATCTTGTGTTTTTTCACGTTAACAATATGTCTTTGACACCTGTCTTTATCAGCAAGAAATGGCTAATGGTACTGGCTGGCATTAACTGAGTACTCACTATGTGCCACTCCTCATTCTGTCTTTTACAGGTATTAACTCACCTAATCCTCACAACAACCGGATGAGGCTAAAAGAGCGGCTTAGCCATGTGCCAAGTTCACATCACTGGAGAGGGGTGGAAGGAAGCGCGCTACCTCCAGAGCCTGTTTGCTAAATCAGGAGAGAAGGATCCAGAAGGCATGCCATGCACGCTTCGTTGTAAACAAGAATAAGCTGCGTTATGCTACCTCCCCGTCATCAAAAAGAAAGGCAAAAAATAAGAGAAGAGGCTAGGAAAGTTGGCAGGACGCGATGCCTCTGATGCACTGACCGGCCGTGGGCTGTGCGTACGCTGCTCCGCATACAACAGAGACCCGGATGTGCGCCCTCTGAACCTCGCCAGAGGGAGGGGTGGATGGTAAGAATTTCCAGGAAGGTCAAATGCGCAAAGGATCATCTAGGGCTTAGCGTGATTGCCTCCCTTGCTGTATTTGTGAAGCATCAATACTTATATTCCCCACCACCACCACTACGGAACATAGATCTGATAAGGTCCCTTATCCTCACCCCCACGTATAACCTGTGACTATATGACCCTTTTATGTCTTTCCGATGCTCATGGGATGAAGGCCTATGCATAGGCACTGCAGTGTGTGGCTCTTCCTTCCCATCAGCCCATGCTTTCCCCACACACCACATGAGTCTGTGCATTTGATGGTCTTCTTGCCTGGAATGCTACTTCCTTCTCTTCAGACATTCTGTAGCTCTCAGCTCCAGGCTACTCCTTAGTAAAATTCTCCCTGGTCTCCTGGTCTAAATCACTTCCTGTTGCTCTATGGTCCCGGTAGAGCCATATTCCTCTTTTCAAGATCCAGGTTGTAGTTACGATTTTTAGAATGATTATTTGATTGATATCCATCAACCATCCCAGATGGTAAGCTTCATGAGGGCAGGAACCATAGTAGACTTTGCTTAGTGTGAAATTCACAGCTTTAGCATAGAACCTGGTACATATTAGGCACGAAATTCATATTTTTGGAATGTATACGTGAATAAATGAATGGATGAATGAATAATGAATAACACTTTCTGAGGCTTATGATGAGGATGCCACAATTTTGTTTTGGATCACGCAGGTGGTATTTGCATGGGAGGATGATTTTATTAGTCAACCAAGGTCAGCAAAATCGGCTACAGAAGCATGCAGGTAGATGGGCTGTAAAAGTGCACTGCAAAAGAGCTCCCCACTCCGCATCCCGCCCGCCCTCTAAAAAATGATAACAGAAAAAAAGGAAAACATAAGTAAACAGAAGGAATGCATATTAACTCGATCTCGATATATTTTCCCTGAAAAAAGTGGCATGGAGAATTGAAAAGACGTTTAGGACTGGGTCACTATGTTATGCCTTCGATGATACAAACAAGTTTTCTACCTTTAATTAGGAGCAAATGGAGCCTGACAAATAAATACTATGTACCAGATTTTCATCTCTCGAATAATTAGCTTGTACTGTGAAGGGAAATTACTTGATTGCCTCAAGTCTATTCTTGCATGTTTCACGCCAAGACAATAATACTAGTAAGGCTTAAAACATTCCATTTAACTATTTACTCACTCAACAAATATTTATTGGGCACTGTGTTAGGCATATCATTATTTGCCCACTACATGAAGGAAATGGGAGACGCATAAAATCCAAGCTTTTTCAAAGCACCAGAGAGAAAAAATACACACTTAAGTGTGGAAACGAAGACTTTCAAGCATCCTTTTAGAGAATCTGAGGCCTTCAGGTTGAGTCCACCCTCCAAGTACCAGCCTATATCATCTTTGAAGGAAAATGGTGAAGATCAATGATGATCGCGCTGTTCAGCATATGCCACATTTAACATTCTCTGTGTCATTTCTAAACAGTTTGGAGAACTTCTCAAAGTCCTAAAAGGCCTACTGCTTCCCTCTAACCTGGTGCCAACAAGAGTCACTGCACTGTAAATCATTAAAATATACCAAATATAGATATTTGTACCCCACTCTTGTGGAGATGATAAATGAACAGTAAATGAGTCCAAGCTGTATTTTGAAGAATGATTTTTCTTTTTGAAGCTGAGCTGTGTCTTGTTTTAAATAACATTCTACCCAATGCCAAGAGAAGGCAAGAGAGAGAGAGAGAGGAAAATTAATGAGCAAATAAACATATATTTTTCAGCTATAAAAATCAGGACTATTATGGAGGTGCGACTGCAAAAAAAGGGAAAAAAAAATGATTGTTTACTTTCTATCGTCCCCTACCACATCCATTTATTTGAGAGAGCAAATCAGGAGAGACAGTGAGAAGCCTGACACAGCTGGTTTCAGTCAATAGGGGTCATTTTCTTTTGGTCTGTGTATTTTACAAGCTCCTTGTTCAGTTCCCGATGGGAGGGTGGGCCTGCTGCCTGGGATCCGAGTCTTGGTAAGACACCAGCTCTCTACCTCATCCCGTTCTGTGCCTGGCCACGGACAGGGCAGCTCAGCCCAGGCCCCTTTCAATCTCCAGCTTTGCTCAGCTTTGCGTCACGGTGCATTGTGCAAAGCCCAGGTACGTGCTCACATCATTACCGCCACATGTGGGCCCAAGTGAGCACACACGCACATGACACACCCACCCACACCCACCCCAGGCAATTTATCTCCCATTAACAACTTGCTCTTGCCAATTAGAAACATTCGTGGAACTGTAAAAACATTTCTTCTCCTTCTTCAGTGCGACTGATTGCTTATGCTTTACAGACTGAAAGCCAAGCCGAATTAAACATTATTTGAAATTCAGTTGGGTAGGGGTGGGGAAGGTTGGAGCATTCTTTCTAGAAAGGTTTTAATTAAAAACGGCTGTTGGCTTTTGTTCCAGAAAAGAATGTGATACTATCACAGTGTAGTGGTGCTGGGTTGACCACAAGTAAGAGGCTCTCTACGTGAAAATAGGACAAACTATGTATTCATATTTCCTTTCGAATACCAAATAATTGCTCTTGGTGGGCTCCCCAAGGTACTGCTGTAAATGTAATTTCTTCTTTCTCCCCTACACACCTAGTTAATCAATGGAAGTGACAAACACAGGCTTCTGAATAGTCCAAGTGTTCCTTGGGGAGAGACCGGAAGCCTTCGCTGGAGGTGTACTTGGAACACTAGTGACCTGCTTTGCTCTAGGTATCAAGGATTCCTGAAAGTAAGTCTCTGAATTAGCAAAAAAATAACTGATAATAACTGATATTTATCCACTGAATTTTATAATTATATGTGGCCAGTTTGCATCTCAAAATGCTTCCAAACTTGAGGAAAGATAGGAATGGGCAGAAAGGGAACTGTCATGTAGCACTAGGGGAGAGTCACATAAACCTGGAGCCTCATTTTGCAAAGGTAAAAATAGTTTTAATGCCCAGAGTCACAGCTGGGCTTCAGGATGTCTACTGAAAATGACCATATAACCAATAGCATGGTGGACCTTAAAATCCACATTTATTTCAGGATCATTATTAAGATAATTAACTAAAACCATACCTGGCTTAATCGCTTGGAATTAAATATACTTCTTTCAAAATTTTCATGATCTAATTCGGCTGATGGTTTCACAATTTAAGTACAGTCATGTGTCACTTAATGATGGGGATACGTTCTGAGAAACGCTTCGTTCGGTGATTTGACTGTTGTGCAAACATCACAGAATGCACTCACACAAACCTAGAGGGTAAAGCCTATTGCTCCTAGGCTACAAAAATGCACAGCAAGCTACCAGAATGAACACTGTAAGCAACTGTAACACAACGGTAAGGATTTCTGTACCTAAAAAAAATCTAAACATAGAAAAAGTACAGCATAAAAGATAAAAAACGGTACACCTGTATAGGGCACTTACCACAAAGGGAGCTTGCAGGACCAGACGTCGGCCTGGCTGAGTCAGAGGCAGTGAGTGAGTGGGGAGTGAATGAGAGGGCCGGGGACATTCCTGTGCACTACTGTAGACGTCATAAACACTGTACACTTGGGCTACACTCAACTGATATAACCACGAGATTAAATCAAGCACAGGAGAAACGCAGTGAACATGAGATGCGTGAGGCTGCTGCCGGTGTAACGTGGCACGCTGTTTCACAGCAAACTTTTTTCCAAAGTAGAAAGAGTGCGCTCTAAAATAATGATATCAAGTACAGTATAGTAAATACATAAACTAGTGACATAGTCATTTATTATCTTTATCGAGTATTATGTATTATACATAATGGTATGTGCTATACTTTTTAGGTTTGCGCACACCAGCATCACCACAAACACGTTATGACAGCTATGACATCACTAGGCAATAGGAATTTTTCAGCTCTACTATAATCTTATGGGATCACTGTCATATATGCAGCCTGCATTGATCAAAACATCGTTAGGCAGTGCATGACTATATTCTGTGTTAGAGTCTGGTTTGGTAATAATATTTAAAATAAGGCTACCTGGTTGGAAAGAGAGATTCCTCAGGAGAGGAAAGATGCTCTTAGGTCTAGAGGAAATATATTCATACTCTTTGTCATGTTGTTATTAAAAAGTATTAACTCTGAAGATATTAGAAATGATGTAATTAGTCAAGAAAAAGGAATTATATTCTAAATCAGTACTCCAGTCCATTGGAACATGATGCAAGAAAATGTCACAATTAAGGATGATACCTCAGCAAAGTAGAGCCTTAGTGGTTCTACTCTGAGTGAGAAAAAAAATTGGTGTTTGATTTTACTCTCCCATTGTCCACCTCTGGGTATAACTTCTAAAGTAAGGTCAAGTGCTAGGTGACACTTGGTGGCAAACAGCAAACAAACCCCAGAGACAAATCTTAGCAATTTCTCTGCCACCCATTTCCATGTTGATATCTAAATCAGACATTAACTACAGTTCTGCAAGAGTGAGCCTTCAAATTTTCTTGTTAAATAAAGAAATTAATGAATGCGCATTTATAGAATTATTTTATTTCAGATACCACTTCCCCACAACTCTTTGGCTCAACTGTCTCTTGTAATTCAGCAGGATGGTGTGCATTTTAAGTGGCTGTACATTTTTGTGAATTTCAGAACAAACTGGTGTTCTGAGAGCCGGGGCTGGTCTTAATTCTACTAGAAGACAGTTTTGGGCCCTTAGATAAGTGAACCACTAGGCTCTATGTGCTCTGATCTAGCTAACAAAATGAGGGCAGGATTCTGAGCTCCGTTCTCCATTAGAGAAAGGATTTGAGTTGAATTCTGCTAAGAGTAGGAGTCTATTGAAGAAGTGAGCTGAATGAATGTCTAAAATAAAGATATAAAAGTCATTGTTTCAGAGAACTTCAGAAGAACAGAAGACTTGGAGTAAGAAGTCTTCCTTTAAAAGCCTGGCTCCACTGCCCTGGATGACCACCTTGAACTTGAATCCTCTTCTATGAAATGCAGAAACATAATAGGCTAGGAAACTGGATAAACCCATAAGGACATACAGAATAATTCGTGGGACAGAGGTGAGTTGCTTTGTGGGTGGAGGTTAATACTAGCTTTTGATGAGAAATTTTAAAAAATGAGACATCAAAAAACCTTTTTTTTTCTTATGTTTGTTTTACTTAAGATTTTCAAAATTCAAAATCAAGTGCAATGGACTATTTATTCCTTTATAAAAAAACAATGAAGTACTGAAGCATGTTACAATATGGATGAATCTCATTATATTACGGAAAAGAAGCTAGACGAAAAAGTAACGTATTGCATGATTCCATTTAGATAAAATATCTACGATAGGTAAAGCCACAAAGACAGAAAACAGATGAGTAGTCAGTCGCCAGGGGCTGGGGGAGGGAAGAGCAGGGAGCGACTCAGTGAGAACACGGTCTCCTTTGGGGGTGATGACAATGTTTTAGAACTAGATGAAGGTGAAGGTAGCACCACATTTTGAACGTACTAAGTGCCACCGAAATGTATACTTTGCAACGGTTAATTTTATGTTCTGTACATTTTAGGTCAATTAAATAAAACTTCTTTGAATAAAGTGAAATAAGAATCTCTTCTTTTAACAGGGTGTGGATGGAAACGCTCAGCTACATCTGAGAATTCCTAATATTCATCAAACTGTCACCTTAACCTAAACACTATATTGTGAACAATAAAAGCCCAAAATATAGTTTGCGCCGAGATGGCTACAGCCAAGGCCAGGTTTTTAGTCTGTGTCTCAGGGAGTCTGACACCCTGCAGGACACCGGCACCCTCTTTTTCCTACAACTCTATTATCTCATAGCTGGCTTAGAACCAAGGAGGAAACACGGAAGCCACAGCCATCAACTGCGTATGATACAAAGCTAGTTCAGGGTGTTAAATGCACTGGATGAGGAATCAGCATCCAGAAAGACCTTGGCAGACTAGCATCAAGACATCTAAGAAGAGAAACCTAAGTGGGATTCGTGTAACATGTTATGCTTGGTTAACAAAAACGCCAAAACGTGACAGACACCAGTATGTCCCAAGGCAGCTTAGGGGAGACACAGTTTAGCAATTACATATATAACAGAGGACACAGGGGGTTTCGTGTGACCTTGTGATGCACTATTATGCAATGCACATGTCCAAACAGCTGATGTGACTTTTCAGCTGCATCAGTGAAAGTAGATTAGAGAACTTAATGCAAGAGACAGAGAGTCCTGTCCACCTCTGCACGGGCCACGATGCTCATGATACAAAGCCACGTCCCCCACACCCTTGCCCCGCTGAAGATCTCAACTTCATGTCTAATAGGTGTCGGGTTTCTCTAGAGGAGTATCCCAGTTCTCAACTGGAGGACGTATGTGCTTTTTTCCCTCCTATAATCACGCCGTGATGAACATCCTGTGTTCACACATGTTGGCATGTTTCCTTATTTCTAAAAAGTGTCTATTATTAAAAAAATTTTAAAACCTGATGAATTGATCCAGCCAGTGGGTTCCATTTCTGGGCAGAGGTAGTGGTGATGGTGATGGTATAATAGAATGAAGGAGGGGGGTGGAGAGAGAGAGAGAGAGAGAGAGAGAGAAATGGGAGTAGTTGTCTATTAAGGGATGGGGCCACCTGTCACATATCAGCTTTAGCCAAAGAGCCTTTTCTTGGGTCTCATTTTCTTATTCTTTTAATACCCCAAACTTAGGTGAGATACTGTCATATTAATAGTTTTAGTATCTCTGATTCCTTTCTTGCCACTGAGCTTCTTAAGTAACTATGGCATGGTCTTGGGTACTAACTTGGCCCTGGCAGATATTATGCTTTTCTGGCTGGTTTCTCTGGTAATTTTAAAGATGCCGAATGCACAGTGGCTTAGAATAAATATTTGTTGATTGCCTGCCTGCCTGCCGCCTGCGAGTTTCCAGGAGTGGTGGCTGACCACGGAATGTCTCTGAAGTTCTGGCCTATCATTTTCTCCACAGAGAGAATATCTTCTGGTGGTGGCTGCAGGGAGAATAATGTCCTTTGTCTTGCTAGCACATACTATTCACCCCCCAAAACCCAGCACCTGCGAGCTTGGGTAATTTTAGGTGAGGGCTTATTTCCAGCTTTTATAGAAGAAGAAAGTTCTATTGGAAAAAATACTAATCCTTTGTTATTTTATTTTGGACGAGGTTTTAATCAGAAACATAGGCAGTAACATATGTTAGAAAAATATATACGAAATGCAGAACTTTGTATTTATAACTCACTATGGAAAATCCATGCTAATGCAACATTAAGTTTGGGATATTAGTTGCACAGAAGTCAGGAAATTCAGAGTTCAAGTTCCCACAGCAAACTTCACATGTGCATCCCAGGACCCTTCCTGAGTCGGGTGATCTAATTATTTGGCAAAAAGTGGTGCAATGAATAGTGATGGAAAGGATTGCTCCTCAGTGCTACGTTTCCCATCATCCCAAGCAAGATGGGCAGTGGTCAACTTCAGCTACATAAATTATATCCCTTTCGATGCATAGCAATCCTTGGTGACCATCAAGAAGAACAAGGCCACTGTAACGCCTGAGGCAGGAGGTCCAGGTCTTGGCAGGGCGCTGGTCGGTGGAGCATCCGGCTTCCACTACATCACGGGTCCTCCCGAGGATCCTCCCCCACACATTCCCAGGGCAGCTGTGTTCAGCTGGCACCGCTTTCCGCCCCCTCTCTACCCCCAGAGGACACCTCTCAGTAACTCAGATGCTCAAACTTCTGAATCTGAAAGTCAGACTGAAAGGCCCTCGGGGGACTGGACACACCTGTGCCTCGTCCTGGGAGACATGGCCAACATGGCTGTTTTATCTGGTCTTTTTCCAGCTTTATTCTAGTTGGTGGGAGATGGTTAGATGTGTCTCTGTTAGAGACATTAGGTGTCCGGCCAAGGGGGGCCTCAAATTTATTATGCTAAGAAGAACTTCCAGGCGTTTGTGACTATGGGTAGTAGGCTGTAGGACGTGTAAGCTGACCTGTCCCTTGGCATCTATGTAGCAGCCTAGCCAGCATGCTTGGTGTGTGTCCAGTTGTTTTTCTGCTTGGTAAAATGGTAATAGTATATTCTGCTTCCTCATGGTCTCTTTGCTTCTGCATCTGACCCTCACCTGAGTCCCTCAAAGTGTGTCAACACTGGTTTGGGAGGAAGGTAGGTGGAAGGGAAATTGGGGGCAGTGGGGAGAGAGAGAGATTGTAATAAACTCTAACTTTGAAGTGCTATTTAACTTCCTTTTTGGGCTTTGCTACTGTCAGGGGGTCCAAAGTCACTTGACCAAAAGCCAAATCAATTTGCTGTGATGGTTCCACCATCCTATTAAAACAAGAGGTTCGGGTCTGCTTGAGAATGGTCTGGATTACATGGTGCTCAACTCAGTGACCCTCAGAAAACACAAACAGCACATCTACAACAGCCCGTGGGCTCTGAGCACGTCAAGCATCCGGGATGCTACTTGTGAACTCTCTGGCCTCACTGAGCAGGAAAAACCTGTGAGAGACTCAGGATGAAGGAGTATCATCAATAAAAGCCTCTTACAGAAAATCTGTGGGATTTTAGGTTAAACCATACCGGGGAGAATAAAGCTATGCATTGGGAAGCCAGAATAAACCTTTATTTTCCCCCTGCAAGTCTACATTTAAGATACTTCCAAGAGGAGCCATTTATAATTTATGAAGAATCTGGAAGCTTGTCTGTGTTACATTCAAGAAGAGGTTTTGAGTTCACCCAAGAAGATGAGTATTTTCAACCAAATCATGTTGGTTCTCACACACATTTTAAAAATTCTGTTAATAACTGGGTATGAATATCAATTATTCTTTCCTCTTTTCTAGTTTCAAAGTTTTCTCTCAAGTTTCTTTTTTCTTTTTTCTTTTTTTGCTTCTGGAGGTATAACAAACTGAATATATTCACTATTTGGCACATTTTTCAGAGCGGAATCACAGGTCTTTGCTAAGCTATATTTTTACTTCTTCGTGACTACTGTCTCCATGGTGTACAATTCAACGAACCAGAGTCTAAATCTACTATTTCACTGTCTACAACACAAGTAATGGAGGCAGCGGGGTGGGGAATGTGCAACCATCTCTTTAAATCACTTTGCCACAACGGAGTATCATTCTAAAAATGCCAAATAGAAAGCTTTCTGGCTGATTTATTCATTGAAAAAGGCCTGTCTAAGAATTCATCTTCTAACAAGCTTAAGACATCATTTTCATGATCTGTCTGTCTTCTTTTCCGGCTTGAGCGATTTCTTTTCTATCTCCAAATTTCTCTTAAGCAACTGCTCCCCAGTTGTCCTACGTCAGTACTTTCCTTCCAGAGAGAGAGCAAAGTGCTGTGCAGAGAGTAAGCCTCTGAAGTAGGTGATAAAGATCATTCCCCATGTTTTGGAGATGCCAGTAATTCCCGTGAAGGAATGTTAAGTCATCTGCTTGGGAGCTGGTGCAGAGAAGGGATTGGAGCCTGATGTGGTTGTCTGTGGTTGTCTGTGGCCTAAAAGCTTGCCAGGTTAGAAGAAAGATGGTGGAGAAGGCAGGCGGGAAGTAAAAATGCAAAAGGACCAAGCGGAGGGAAGAAGATGTGGAGGAGAGCAGAAGAGGGCATGCAAGTCAGCTCTAGATGGAGGTAGAAACCATGTGCGGTGCCCATGTGCGGGGCTCTGATATTTACACTTATTAATCTATGCTGACAAGGCAGACTCATTGTAAAAGAGAAGTAGACACAAGGTTGAGTCAAAGTATTCCAAACTCAAAACAAGCACAATTCCCTTTTTCAGAGAATGGTTCACTCCACCCTAGTTTCCAGATAAATTCATCACCAAAGGGTATGATCAAGTGGTTTCTTCCTTTCACCAGAAGCCAGTGAGAGAGAGTCTGGATTTAGTGTGGCAGATAAAGAAGGAAATGCATCCTGTAGGGTTGTTTTTTTATATGAATAATATTACATGTAGACATTGCCCCATTTCTATAAGGTTTCAAACCCTGCGTGGTTAACCAGAGGCTAACAAAATGGTTAACCAAATGTGTCAGCTGCTAGGCCAAGTGGAAACGGCGAGGGCAGTTCAAGCGGTGGGGAGTTGTCCTCCCATTTCAGTGACACGTTTGACCCAGCATCCAGCCTGGCTTTCAGAATGGCATCACGTTTGAAGAGTGTATCCGAGGCTGCAGGCCCCACATTGGGGAAGCCCAGCTGACCAGGAGAAGGGCCATCTGTATTTACGGACTGCTTCTCCTGCAAGGTACATATTGCAGCTCTGGGTACAGACTGAGACATTTTCTCCAACATGTCCACATGTGTGGCAGATAAAGTGAGGCCACCATTCGGTTCTGGTCTGATTAACTAAGGGGACCAAACCCGCTGAGTGGGCATCTTTTAAAAATACGATGTAGAGAATGTTTTTCTTGGTACCACTTCAGTGCCCAACCCCCTTTCTTTCTTTTCGTCTGCTCAAAAATATCCTTTGATTTTCTTCCAAAATCCATTCACTATGGGAAGCATATCATTATTAAGCTTCCTTGGTGGCACATCACATACTGTATGCTTTGCCAAAGAGGACAACTGTCAGTAGTCACTCAACTTACTACAGCTGGGTAAAATTTGCTATCTCAAGGAGGGCTATTATTTAAAAATGCACTGCATCGATTTGTATTATTTAGCATCTCAAGATCTTTTCTAATAGTAAATGGGATATGTACTAAAATTCAATGTAAACAAAGAAATAAATATTATACTCTTTTCCAAACAACTCTATTTCCCTAAGGGAGAAAAAGTTTTAAAATCAGATTCCAACAAGAGAGAATCCAACTAAGTTTGTTTCAGTTCAATCTACTCAAAATTTTCAATTCAGTCTGGGTATACAGCATGGCTTCCCTAGGTGTTCTTGGATGGGAGACTGGGAGACGAGGTCAGGGGAAAGTAGATGGAAAGGGGTTAAGTCTCTTTCTTCCATCAACCCAGGTTTTAAACATTTTAAACTAGTCTCAGTTTCTCACTTAAAGATAGAGGTGTATCAGGGTAAAAATCAGAGTCTCCAGGAGTGTGAATTCATGATCCATGCTGACTACACTGGTACTTATTCCTACGTTAATCTACCTTCTGAAGTGACAATTACACTTCTCTTTGAATCCTGATTTCGGGCCCTGGTTACATGTGCAGAGATGGTAAACCTTTCTACTGCATTCTTTCCATTCCATTGTTTTGCTTAGTTTTGATCTCAGACAGAATTCAGATCTATGTAACATCAGTGTCAATTAATTAAGTATGTTATTAAAAGGATACCACAACGGAGAACCTCTGGTGCTAACAAGGTGTGGTGTTTCTGAAGCACTTGCCATTCAAACTCAATGAATGAACCTGTTGGGAAGACTGACCTATTTTAAAACTAAGACACACCAGTGAGGTGTGGAGATGGGGCCAGAAGGTCATCAGCCTGGTTGAATTACTTCTAAGTGACAATAACTACTCAGGAAAGAGGCAAACATCCTTATGTTAATTGTGATCATTTTAGAACTTAACGGTTACAAAATAATGTCAGCTGAAATCTACAGATCTCATGAATCAGACCTAACGATCGCATTAAATGATTCGTGAACTTAGACTTAATACTGTTCCTAGTTTCAAAGCTGGTTCAAAGAATACCTATAAAATATCAAACATGAAAACAAACTCAGTGCAGTAGTTGTGTCTCTAGCAACAGATATAGGCGGATTCTGTTTATTCTGAGAAAATAAGGTTGTCAGGACAACTGAGTGAGACATTTCAAATGCAATTTAAAGTCATGCTCTTTAAGTACATCGGGAAAAACAGCGAGGCTACCATTTTAGAGAGATTAACGTGTCAGATGCACATCTGAGATTTCCACATTCCGTGCTGCCAAAATATATGCCAATTTAGGAATATGGAGGGCTTAAAGTAACTGAATCTTTCACTCTTATAAGCTCTCAGGGAGCATGGGTGATGTACAGCTTAGGCTCTGATGCACTAAGGCTGGTCATTAAATGTTCCATGACATTTTTTTTTTTTTTAACCAGAAGAGGGTTTTAACCTGGCTCTATTTCAGCTGGGGTAATGGCAGCCTCCCTCCCAAAGATTCCTTCTACACTTCCAACTGGCAAACACTTGCTTCATTTCCTCCTGTAGGATAAAGATTACCTAAAATGACTGGCTGAGGATGGCAGTTCCTTATTCTGTACTCCCTGGTGTTTTGGGGGAAGCTGTTAATTCTTTCAACAGACATTCACTCAGTATTTACTCTGAGTATGGTTAGAAATATAAAGACAAAGACAATACTGATCATTTCCAAAAAGCTTGGCATCTAGTAGAGTCCGCTACCTGTGAGGTACTGTGACATTACAGATTAAATGGGCTATTTCTAGTGAGATCTTGAGAACAAGGTTAGAGTACTCTCACTGAATTAGATAGATACTGCTGGTACTCCGGAGCTAATGAGCATTTTTAGACTGCAACATATCGAATATATGTAGTTAATTCTGGCCTAAAGTGGGACTTTCAGTCATGGTTGAACCCAGTGGATTTCAATTGAGAGTGATTTTGACCGCCAGGGGACATTTGGCGTAATCTAGAGACAATTTTGATTGTCACAACTTGGAGGGGGTGCTACTGAAATCTAGTGGGTAGAGTCTAGAGATGCTTCTAAACATTCTACACATTTACAGGACAGCTCCTCACAACAGAATTATCTAAGCCAAAGCATCAATAATGCCAAGGTTGAGAAACTCCATCTTCACCTGACTGCCAGGTTAACCAAACCCTGACTAAATGGCATTTATCAATCAGTTATTTACTTTTATTATTTTGAAGGGGATGCTACAAGGCCATTATGATGTGGGTATTAAAATGGGTTGCTATCAAAATCCAAGGAAATAACAAAATATCTCCTATGTGATATTTCTTTCTCTCCATGGAATTTATCAACTCACTCTGGCTCATAAATGGCAGTGTTAATAATGACACTGAGAATTTATTTTTCTTTAACAATTAGCTCTAATAACTGGAAGAGTTTTGGAGTCTGGACCAAAACACATGTTAAATTATATTTATTTATTAAGATTTATTTCACAGATTAAAAAACTGAGGGTCAGTGAGATTAAAGGCCATTGTGATCACATGACAAGTTCAAGGTTGGAGGTGAAGTAGAAGCCATGCCTCCTGACTGCCAGTCCAGGCTCCTTTTGCTGCCCTGGAAACTACTCTGGGCCTCAGCTGCATCTCGAGCATTAAATAAGAAACAGAGATGGCATTTGAAAGTGCTAACAGCCATGTGCTGTGTATTTCCCATGGCATGGAGTCAATGTGTTCTGGGGTCAGGCTGCTTCACGTCAGAAGCCACAGTGAGTGTCAGCCACTGTGCGCTGGAAGAATCAAGGGGCTGAGTTTGTTTAACCCACAGGCATCTCAGCTGGAAGTGGATGCTCCTGGTCAGATCTGCCAATCTAGGCGACAAAGGCAAATTTCAAGACCTGCTGGGGACTGTTACCAAGAGCATAACCATATTCTTTTGTACCAAAGGCAGCTGGGTATTTCTTTCAGTTTTCTTCCTCTGGTTTCCTAAAACTACTATTGGATCGTATTCTGTTATCTTTCAAATAATTCCAGACCCGTGAAGGGCTTTTAAGGGACTTGTGTAAAGTTTCAGCCCCGAATTTCTCTTCTCAGTAACTTATTAGACTCTCAGTAACTTATTAGATGGTTACTTGGCCTGTACGCACTGGGAGAAGAGGTATATGTTCCATTCGTCTGCAGAAAAGTAATGATGGCGGGACCTGCATTAGGTCGTGAATTTAACATTTCTACTTTCAAACATTCAAACTCAATCCAGAGATTCTAATTAACATTCTCATACGCCTTTTTATTAGAGATGCACTAATTATTCAGCCAAGAAGGGCAAGGAAGGGGACTTCCCTTCCGGTCCCACTCTACCTTCCGTCTAAGAAGAATTTCAACAGGGAGGCTTGGAAATATGGAAATCGGAGTATCCACATTACTTCCCCTTACTTCCTTTCTCCTCTCAGATCTTCTATAAAATAAATACAAGGTTATGTCAAAGCAAAATGTGAGATTGAATTTTTTGTTTCATGTTACTCATTTTCTTTGAAAGAGCTGGGGAAAGGCCTGTAAAACGAGTGGTCATAAAGCTTCATATAAGTTATCTGTCTCCTTTTTCTGTCTTCTAACACTATCATTAATATTCTCCTTGAAACTATCACCATCTGTCTCCCTATACTGTCATATCTGCCTCACGACCAAGGAAATGAAGCAAAACATGAGGCCAGTGTGTGTGTGTGTGTGTGTGTATAGGATGAAGAAGGGAGAAAGGAGAGGGGGAAGGTACCCATGGCACATGACCAGGTCCCAGAAATAATGCAGAAGTCTGCACTGAGATTTTCCTATGGCCCTTTAAACGGGATCCTTGTTGGAATTTTTGGATTCTATCCCATGGAGTTCAAGTGCATTCTTCAGGGCAGCCAGTCACTGTTCCACAGAGGTGTGAATGTCCTGGAGTTTCACGAGCACAATACTTCACATTGTGGGCTCAGAATTACTTTAATTCCTGTTTCCACCGTCCCACCCCCATCCACATTAAGAAGTTGTTGGATCCGCAGAGAGGCCTAGCACAGCCAAGACTGAAAATGCCAATGAAAGCAGCAAAAAGACCAGTAGTAAACATTCTAATAGAAGAATATCATCAAATATTAACGAGGACCAGGGTACCATTTTTGCCTTGATAATAGGCACAGTACCCATTTTTGTCTTATTAATTACATGAAATTTAGCCAAAGAGCTCTGTTTTCTTGAAAGATTGAAAAAAAAAAAACAAAACAAAACAGCCGCCATTTTATCCCATTTCCGAGCAGCCCCATCTAAGGGTAGAAGATTAAGGTTCTGCTCTATATAGACAATAAAAAGCTTCTCAGAACTGTAAGTATTTGGAAGCCCATGAATCGAATAGATCAAGAACCCCTGCATTCACCCAGCCTTCGTCTGTTGCGAGCTCCCAATTGTTCCCTGTGGTTGATTTGTATGTTATTACATGAGGCGGCATCGTACAATGAAAACACCTCTCAGAGAATTACGGTATTAAACTGGGATATACGATCCAGATGCTTCCCAGTTCCAGTCAGCTCCACACGACAGAATGAGATGACACAGAAAATCCTAATGATGTCTACCCACGGGTTTATCCTGACGGTGACTGTTTATTTTTCTGTCTTTGAAATACTGCACTGGGGACCAGCAGAAAAAATGAATAACGAAAAGTCTTCTTAAATTGTCCAGACCTTTTACAGGTCGCATAGTTCTGCTGAGCAACCCTGAAGGGCAGCTTGTGAAAATCAATACTTTTAACACGAGCGACTTGAAATCAGGTCTTAAGCTACAAAAAAAAAAAAAAAAAAAAAGAAAGAAAGAAAGAAAAAAAGAGAGAGAGAGAGAGAGAGAGAGAGTGGCAGGAGATGCTGACAAAAGTCACTAAGGTGCAAAAATGGGTGAAAAAGTGGAACCGTGCGTCTGGGCGCCCAAAGACTCCGGTGAGCGTTCACTCGAGAAAGGCCCTGAAGCTGTTTGGCATTAGAGGGGAAGCAAAAAAAAGCAGACATCGCAACACTTCATTTGTGAACCACATCACACCCCCCACCCTTAATGAGAATCTTGTGGGCTTAAGCCACAGGCTCATAACTGCACCTCCCCTGCCAGGACGGCACACAAACCTCGCTTTCCCACAGGCCGGTGTGGAATTTTAGCATCCCACCACAGTGCTGGGGCTTAAGGATCCATCATCGGAGCAGCCAAATATATTTCTCCACCCATAGCGACTCTGTCCTGGACCTCGGCCAAAGTGAGGAGAACAGGGAGGGACAAAACTCCTATATAGCTAAGCAAACGGAGCAGGAGGGTTGGGCGCAGCGAGAAAGGGTTGAAGTGGCTAATTTTTCCACTTTCCCCCTGCTGCGGTTAAAACAGTGACAGATAATTTATCACACATTTTGATTGCACGCCAGCTGGCTGTAAAAAAAAAAAAAGAAAAGAAAAGAAAAAAAAAAGGAGTTGTTTATTAATTCAATTAGCTGGCTTATTTATCAGAGCTGGGTTAGCAGGGGCGGTGAGAAGGCCAGAGGACTCCGGAGTCAAGTTGTCTCTGGCAGGCCCCGCAGGCAAGTGAAGACACGCATCCTTACCCCGCCGAGGCTCTGGCTGTCGTGCTGGCTGTGTCTGCCCTGCACGCCTGGTACGTGAGGAGATAGCCCATCAATTGTAATGAAATACGAGGGTGGGAAGATGCTCAGAACAGGACAAAGTCATCTGAGTGATGACAGTCATTAGTGTTTATCACCCGTTCAGGGGCCCCTCTCACAGACAATACGGCGGCCTTTCCGGGCTCGTTTTGGTTGTTGCTTTGGTTGTCTTCTCTTTCGCTGGTAGTTACGTACACACAAGGCTGCCAGCGTATCGGCAGTTTGTCCAGGCCGGCGTTGCCCGGGATCAGAGAAATCACTCATTCAGTAAGTGCCTTGTTAAAGAAAATCCATGAACGGTTTATTAACTGTTGCTTGGTGCCCAGCTCTGTTTGTGGTGCTTTTACTGATGTTACCGGTTATATTGGGTCTTCTATGTGGTGGATAAGATTTGTGCCCATTTGACCACGAGCCAGCTAAGGCAGAGATTTTAATTCATCACCCACGGTCTCCCAAAGGCTCTGAAATCAGGTGTCCCTCCAGGCCCCCCTCATTTAACTACGGCTGTCCCTCCAACCCTGGTCTAAGCCAAATGTTACTTGTTGAACCAGACTACACAATTTCTGCTAATCCTGTGGTGGCCAGTAGAAAAGAAGGGGGAAAAGGAGGAGAAGTCTACAATTTGATTGTTTTATTTCAGAATAACCTACCATAAGAAATGGTTAAAGTGAATGTATTTGATTTTGTTTTTATTCGGAATATACAAATTACCCTCATTAGCCTTAAAAATAAAATGTTTTATAAACTTGAAGAAAGACGCCATACGAGTATACAAATTTTCACATGCAATTTGGAACTAGAGATAGTGCAGATAAAAAGTAGGGAGAGGAATCAGAATACAAGATTGTGATAAATATTACGGTTAATCAGCCAGTCAATCAAGCAGAAATGTGATATGAAGATGATACCAATGATAAGACCAAGTCGGCCACTTCAGTGAGGCCATTACATACTTAGAGGAAATGTGATTTGTGAGCCTAATACCTGGGCCGGGTCGAGGGGGAGGCGAGTGGCACCTGAGTATTCTATTGAATGTCAGGATTCTGGAGGTCTGTTTTGCTAGCTCCTCTGTACTGTGCTACGAGTTAGAACCTCTTCATTGTTCCCTATCAATCACTGATTATATGGGGGCAAGGGCTTCTCTCCAACTTCTAGAGATGTCAAATCATCTTCATCTTTCCTTTTTCCCCTCTCTCTCTCCTCCCTCCCTTTCCTCCTTCTTTCCTTCTCCCGGGCACGCAGTATCAAGTGTGAGCACGAAATAAAACATCGGTTGCACAGGGGGAATGTGTGTGGAAGAACTTGTAGCAATGCCACCTTGCCTTGTCTGCTCCATTCAGCCTGTGAAAGGGCCTGGACTGTTCCCCTTCCCTATGCCACTGGCAAACTCAGTCCTTGGTTTGTTGAACTTAGCTTCTCCCTCAACGATTTGCTAATTCTAAAATGCCTCTCAAAATACCAAATCCTTAATGTGAGCTCTTCTTGATAATATTTCCAATGCTTGCCTTCTGGTACCTAAAAAGGATGTCTATTGAGTTGAATAAAATCAAATAGAATTAAATCTCATTTTCCTATTAACATCTCCTGCCTCATCAGTTGTGACTGGGTAGGAGTCCCTGCTTTCAAAAATAGGAAGGAAGTTTTATGTGGTGATGAACTAGTATTTATTTCATTTCTTCTTTTTATTTTCGGATCAACTTAAGTGAAACAAAAATTAATTTTACAACATATATTTTACTTCACTTTGGACATTCTCCTATATTTCATCTGTGTTAAAACTTTCCAGTTACGCATACGGCTTCAATTTCTGCTGTTGATGGCGTAACAACATGAGACTTTTCAAATTTTGTGTGACCATTATATCTGGAGAGGGCAAGGCCAATATAATGATTATCCTAGCATTTCTTTAACTTTTTATATCTTGAAAGATGCTTCGTAAAGCTTTCGAAAAATTCTTTAGCAGTCTTGTGTCAAAAACATTCTTACTGTATTTTCGCCAAAAGGACGGATACATGTGTATGCATACACATCTATTTTTGGTCAAGAAGTTTATTCATTTGTAGGGAAAAAGTGCTCAATATAAAATTTTACATTGTTGAAGCCTAATATATTTTAAATTCAGCAACATCTTTAGTAAAACTTTAGTGTCTAAAGTTCCTTTTCAGTTTTCAAAATTGTAGAAAAGTCCAGATGCTCTGGCCCAGCAGTCTAAGTACAAGTTATAATATTTCTAGAAAAAAAAAATCAATTCTTATAAAAACAGAAGACTACTTGATTGACAAGAAATTTCACAAAAGAATTCATAGCTTCTCTTTGTAACTATCATCTCTGACCTCGCAATTCATTTCAAATGATAAGTTATGTTTTTTAAAAGGAAGAGAAATATCCCCAAAGTGAGAGAAATCTCCTTAATTTGTGTGGAAGCCACCTTCGAGCTGCAGGTCTGGGTCCCCTCATTTGGTACGAAGGGCCACATGTGGCCAAATGTGGATGATCCCCTCCCTCCTGAGTGTAGCTTGACCTTTCACAATGGTATTTCTCAGATCCACTTCCGGAGTTTGTTTCTAGAAGGTCCTTATATTTGAACACAGATTTAACATTTCAAACCGGATTCCTCTGGAAATGAAAACACTGCCAGATAATTTCACTCACGTAGTTTCATTAAGACTGCATAACAACATTGTAGAAATTCTTCATTTTCCCATTATAGCCTATTGAATAGCTCTGTGCAAATAAGATACAATTTCCATATAAATCAGGCAAATTAGAGGCTTTTCAGGATTTCTCTTCATATTTCCCCTAGAGAATGGGCTTCCCGTCTGCTTTGCTGAACGCAGGATAATCGAAGGGCACTGATGTCTCCAAACGGCTTCATTCATTATTGTCTCTGGATCCTTCAGGGCATCTGCCCCTCAGAAGGTCACCCCATCTACACTCCTGCCTCCCACACGTGATGCATGGCTGATCCACACTTCCCTTAGGATGGGAAATGTATGGAGACATACTGGCAGGAATGGCTATTTCTCTCCTTGGGAGTTCAATGAATGTTACAGAAATAGCATAATTCTACCCTCAGTTTCCAATTTAACATGCATTCAGAATGTAGCACTATTTTTGACTGAGACAGTTTGACTGTGTTTTACCACTCTGCCATCATAGATATTAAGTACAGTGCAAAAGGGAGAAAGGCTGCAGCTACCGAATGCCGAAAGGAAAAGAAGCTTTGTCTTGTGTGTTGGGTACGCGCTCCAGTATATTTCAGGGAACAGCACTGAAAGAACCACTAGGCTCAACGTCCAGGAGATCTAAACGGGTTTGATTTGGAATGATTTTAATACAGCATTCATTATGCTTTGCATTGTAGAATGTCTTTTCTATTACATTGCTAAAGGCTATTGGCTCTGTTAAGAATGGGAGAGTTGAGTTTTCTGTGGTGTGGATAGAGCACACCAACTTCGGCAGGTGATTATTTGTTTGGATTGTTCAGTCGACATTTCAGCTTCTTCACCTTCCAAGTTTAATGGTACAGGCATTCCATTATAGACTACGGATTCCTTGCTCAAGACGGCAACCAATCAAAGAAGCCGACAGTGTCGGGGAGACGGCAGGGGGTAGAGAGAAGCAGAAGACCTGGCTCCTACCCTCAAGAAACTTATTGTCTAGTCGGAGGAATAAAAAGTGTACACATCAAGGCTGAACAGTCAGAAGCACCAAATTAGTGGAAGGGACAGAAAGTATCGGAGGAGACAGAGCCTGACAGCACCGAGGGTGGCCAGGAAGGTGAGTCACAGTGAGTTGGATCTTACAAGATGGTTTGAAGGGAACAAAGTCCAAGTTTCTAACAAGGCTTAGAGACCTCGTCGAGGTAACAGTATGAGCTTCTTGGAAAAAGTCCCCTTCTCTTGCTGCGTTCACTGCCAAGATTCACTATTTACTTAAAGTGACCCAGATGTGTATTACCTATCTAGGTCTGCCCTTCTATTTCACTAACCAAAGCAGGTTACGATTTTGTTTGGTCGATTTCATCTAAAAACAGAAAAATATGGTCACTGCCACCGATTGATGGCAGTTGGGGTAAGCAGGCCTGGATGAGGGAGTCAGTATAATTTAGAAAAAAATGCATTATTTGTGGTGTAAGAGTACTCTTTTTCCTCCCTCCTCCTTCACGTAAGAAGGACTATACAGAAACGAATAATTCCAGTTAATAAGTATCCCAGGATAACAAGTCCAGCGAGCCCATTTCTTTAATGTTTAAACTGTAAATTTTCTTTGTGTCTACCATCCCCCTTTCTTTTCCTCTAAAGCAGAGCTGGATACGGCAGGCTGTGCTCCAAAACAGTACCCTTTACTCTTCTTCCAGGAAAGAACTTTTCAAATAGGTCCTAAATGCTCATACAGTATTTGGTGAGCACACATACACCTACACATGGTTTATACTTGCCAACTCCTGACATGGGAATTCTCAGAAGCACACCAAAGTTTCTGTTTGATTTAAATTTATTTTTAATCACATAAAATCCAATTTGGAAAATTGATGCATGGGATTTTCTGAGTCACCAGAAGCACTTTATAAGATTGCAAATGCATTGAGAAGAAAGAAATCTGTCTTGGCATGGCTGGGATTTCACAACAGTAAAAGTGATTGGTTTCCTCAGTTTAGAATGAATGAGATGAGTTTTAAAATCTATAAAAATATGTTATTAAAACCTAACATAAAGTCAAAATATATTTGACATATCTGACTCATGAGGAAGAAGTGGGGGAAAAAAGTAGTCAGTATTTTAAAATAAGTTTATTTTGTTAACTTTCTTTTTCACTCTTATTTAATTACTCAAATAATATTTATTATTCTGGATCATGTTAGTTAATTATAATAGTGATCTTTACTCCCTACTCCCAGTCATTTCTGTTGTGTTTGGCAGTATACTAGGACATTTTCCATTTCCTTAAGGAGTTTCCAAAAATGATAATGATAAATATAATTTGAATTCATTTTATACTCACACTCATTATTACTTACATGTGTATGGAAATAGTTTCTGTATCTGTAAATAGATTTCATGAGGGAAGGCATAAAGATGTTTATTAAATCTGCCCAGTGTTATATCTCCCACATGATCAGGAATCACAGACATAACAATAATCAGTTCTAATGATAACTCATTGTCAAATCTTAAAAGAGGGAGGAGTAATTTCCTGTCCTTATATATTTACTGTGCCAAAAACCTTTAAAGTGTTATTTGGCCTCTTTCTATACAGTTACCGTAATCCTCTGCTTTTAAGTCAAAACCTAGTGCCTTGTCATTATTATAGTCAAATATTACACAACTTTTCATTAATTGCGCATTAAATTATAAAGTACAACTAGAAAACTCTGCTTACCTAAAGATGGTGTTCTAGTTCCTACAAGTTCTCAGTATTTTCTTATGAACTTTTCTTGTTTCCTATTGTTTGCATGAGAAGAGTAGGTAGGTTCTCTGTGCCTGGCCCATCTTTCCCACCATAATGTGAAAACAAGTCAAAGGTATTCACAATTCAGTATGGAAACATCAACAAACAATACCGAAAAGATCAATAAACTGTTCTCCATCAGGGGATGGTCCCATAAATCACAGTACATTTGTATGAAGACATGTCGCTCAACCAGAGAAATCATGTTTTCAAAGAATACTTATGCTTAGACAAAAGACAAAAAAAAAAAAAATACTCTGTGGACAGTAGTCATGTCTGAATAACTGGGTTACAGGTTACTTTTATTTATTTTTATTTTCTTTTCTCTTTTTCTGCATTTCCTAAAAATCGTTCTTTTCAATTTATGTATCTTTCAATAAGAAAAAAATATAATTTTTAAACTTAGCCGAGCATTGAAAAATTTGAAAGAAACAATGTGAAGCTTCATATTTGTGCAATAAAAAAAAGCCTCCAAAATAGAGATGATTCACAAGTCCCAGAATGTGTGATGGATAAACATCTGGACAGCAGATTAATTTGTTCTTGTTCTGATTGTTTTGTAAAGGTGCTTGCAAGACTTTACGCTTCCCACCGTCTTATTTTTTTTCTTTTCATTCAACTATGAATCACCTACACAGTTACTGCAACATAGTTACATGAAAAATTCTATATTTTTAAACCAAGGGTTATTTTTCTGCTAATCTTTCTATATGAGAGCCATTTAAGTTTGGTAGATAAGATAAACATGGGATATAAGGATTTCTCACTATGATGAAACTATGTCAAATTGTGGTTCACATATAAATGTGACCTGGAAAAAGGCTATTCCATTCACAAACATAAGGACAAATATGAAATGTATTTGTTAGAGAAAATTTAAGTGTAGTGACGCATCAGGGAATAGTACGGTGAGTTCAGATGTTTTAAAATTTGGAACATTACAAAAAAATGTTAAAAAAATAAACATTAAAAAAGAACATTAAAAAAGAAAATAAGAAAAAAGGGAAAAAATCGGAACATAAATTGGGGAGCATAATGATTACAATTAAGCTAAGAATGTCTTTGCAGTATTGACTTCCTTATAAGAATCTACTATCCAAAATGGTGCAGCTGCTTGGGAAAATAATTTGGCAGCTCTTCAAAAAATTAAACACTGACCATATGACCCAGCAATTCTACTCACAGGCGTATATCCAAAAGAAGCGACAACAAACATCTACGCAAAAACTCATACATAGAGGTTCAAAGCAGCATTACTCATAAGGGCCAAGAAGTGAAAACAAGTCAAATGTCCTTCAGTTGAGGAATGGATGAATAAAAGGTGGTAAATCCATATAATGGACATTTATTCGTCAATGAAAAGGAACGAAGTGCCGATACATACTACGACATGGATGAACCTTGAAAACGCTATGTAAGTGAAAGAAGTCGGTCACAAAAAGACACATCCTGTATGATTTCATTGATATGAAATATCCCAAACAGGCAAATCTATAGAGATAGAAAGCAGCTTAGTGATCGTCAGGGACTGAAGACGGGGAAGGAGAAGTGACTGCTCATGGACAAGGGGTTTCCTCCTGGGGCCATGAAAACGTTCTGAACTTACACGGAGTTAATGGCTAAACCACTGAATTGTACATTTGTCAAAGGTAAATTTTATGGTATATAAATTATATCTCAGTTTAAAAAATTGATTTTAATTCTATCATTGGTATTACTATGAGATGCAGTTCCTCCACATGAAAAGCAGAGAGAATATAATTTTAATGTTTTTCAAAGAAGTTTCAAGTTCTATACTAAAAATTTCAGAGTTTTATGAATACGTTTAGGTAGAAACAAACAAACAAAAGGTTTTTTTTAAATATACGTATTTCTGTTCTTCCCTAGTAAATGAGAATGGTTTTGAAGACAGCGCTGCTCAAGTTCTCAGCTAAAAGAACCACAGATCTAACTTCTACCTGTGCTCAAGGGACAGCTACACAGTATCATTTTCCTCATCTATAAAATGCTGATAACGCTTGCTAGCTCTCTTACAGGGATTTATTTCAAAAAAGCGAACACGTAAGGATCAACTATTGGGTTCACAGGACTCTAGCAGGCAAATATAAAGATAAATAAAATGTGGCCACTGCCCTCAAGAAACCTTTAATCTCATAGAGGGTAAAAAATACATAGGTAAATGACCTTAAGATATAATAATAGTGTCGTAACAGGGATTTAAAATTTTTATGGGCTCAGAGGAAAACACCTTAAATGTGCAACCAACAAAATGATAAATTTTGATGCTGGAATACCAGATAGCAATGGAAATGAATAAACTACAATAATTAGCATGATAAATCTGATAAACATAAATGTGAAGCCCCCCAAATAATAAACTCTTAGAATAATACATACAGCATAAAAACAGCTGTGTAAAACTTAAAATACACAAAAATGCTATGCATTATTAAAACTATAAATGTCCCTTAATATTATATATCCCTTAACACTTATATAATATATAAATTTACATTTAAATATATATTTATATTTATAGATAAATGTATAACATAATATATATTATATGAGGATGTCCATGGGAATAATAAATACAAGAATCAGATAGTGATTCTTTTAGTAGTCAGGGGTTTCTGCACTGTAAGTGGTGGGCAAATTGGTGATTATCTTATTATTTCTTATACAGTTTTGTATATCTTAAATACTACACGATAATTTTTTAAAAACCGGATTAGAGAAAAATTCATGAGTCAATATCTAGTGGGGTAAGAGAAGACTTTCAGGAGGAGGTGCCTGAGCGGGGCCCTACAGGATGCTTGGTTTCACAAGGCAGAGAAGGAGAAAGCATTGTGGGTGAAGGGAAGAGTGCAAGTGAAGAAAAAAAATAACAAGGTTTTAGCGGTAGGGACCCCGAGGTTTCTTTAAGCCACACAAAGCATTTTAGATCCCATTTCTTATAGGCTTTTGAACTGCAGAACGCAAAGGAGAAGGAGATTTTCATGAATCATGGTGCCAACAGCCCGATACGTTTACAACAAAACACAACCAGAATCTCAGACTGCGTTTGGAGGGTTGCAAACTTGTTCTTTCTTTTTAGCAGTGAGAACAAATTGAGATCCCTGGAATATACCACTTGGGAGATGGTGGGAGAATAATTTTATCCACAAGTATTAAGTTGTTGCCTGAGGACAGCTGAGTAAACAGTTTGCTAAAGTCTGTTTGAGGACTGCCAGCTAGTTACACCCATAATTTCATCTCTATTAACAAAAACAACTCACACTGTCGCAGGGCCCTGCTTCGGCTATCCCGTGGTTTGCAGTATTTGAATTATGGAGTGTCACTTGAGTAACATTCTATAGCAGTGGGGGCTGTGTTTTGATGTCCTTTCACTACCCACCCCCCTCTCTGGTGATTTATGGCATACCACGCAAAGACCTAAATCAAAACTAGAAAATACGTGTGAAATAATGCAAAACAGAGTCGCAGGGCTGGCAATTCCGTAATTACACCTAAAGGGAAAATAATTATGTAATACCGTATGGCAAGAGTGGGTCTCAGGATCACAAATGTCCGTACTGTAAATGTAGAATTCTGGGAAGAACACGCAGGGTCTTTGAAGAGACGCAGAGGAAAAAGCTTGCTTTTTAAAAGAAACCGGAGACAACTTTGTGGACGATATTTGGCCTCTGATAATATTGTTTATAGTCCAGGAAATGAAGGCCCAAGCGAGAGAAGTAACGTGGCCCTGACAAAATGAATGCCCCAAACGAGACAAAGCTAGAGTTATTCGTTTCAGCGTAGTCTCACTGCTACCTGCAGTAGCTGTTGATTTTACCCATCAGTTAAAATTCTGAAAGTGTGAAAGTAACTTATTGATAAAAAACAGAAAACTCTGAGTCTTGACAGCAACTATGAAATGGAAGCTAAGTCAACATTTTAAAAACAACAACAAAAACCCTCATACTGACGACCTTTCAGTTAAAAAAAAAAAAAAGAAAGATGAAGGAATTTCTCGGTTGTCAGGAATATGAAACTCTGCTGTATAAGTCCATCAGTTAATGCACAACCTGTAAGTACAGGGAAATGTGAGATGAATGACCTGGGCAATATTCCAGCTTAAATCTTCATGTTGGCAAACAACTCTCCATCCACCTCTATATTGTAAAGCTCTGGCATGGGAACCGAAATGAAAGATGCTAGGAAAAGATTAGGTGACTAAGGCTGACTTCCCTCATTAAAAATTAGCTCTGAATTTAAGTCCCTCAAGTCACTCACTTGGGTGGAGCCATATTAGGTGAAATCGTGTGAGCTCAGAGGAATGGGGTGTCAATTAAAACGACTCCAAACAGGGACATCAGGGAAAGATACAGGTTTCTTAAAGACAGGGGTTAGAAAACTACAGCCCTCGGACCAAATCTGGCCAGCTGTCTCAATTTGTAAATAAAGTTTTGTTGGAACACAACCATGCCCATTCATTCATGTATTATTTATGGTTACTTTTGAGATATAATAATAGACTTGGGGAGTTACAGACACCATATGGCCCACAAAGCCAACATATTAAATCTGGCTTCTTCAGAAACAGTTTGCCAACCTTGGCTTTAGTTTTACCGGTTTATCTGTAATGGCTTCAGTAGTTAAAAACTTTTAGAGTAGTAACTGATAAGAACAGCTGTCTAACTGGGTGCAACATTTAGGTATTTAAGCTTGAACTTCAGAATGAAAAACTACTTTCTTGGGTTCTTAACAGTTATTTTACTTTCCTAAGAAAGGGTAGATAAATATTATATATTCCATTAGGTTATAACATTTGAAATTAGGTACTAACTTTTTTTTTTTTTTTTGCTCTGCATGAAAGAATAACAGGAATGGTAGGTAGAGTGCAACATGAACAGTCTTAAGATGATTCCTTTTTGGAAACCAAGCTATTTAAAAAAGTATTAATAAGGTATTAAAAAGGAAACGCTGGAATGTGGGTTTGAAGGAAGAATTTACATGCTCAAAAAATAACAGTAACGATTTCTAGAGCTCTTTAAAACATTGCCTTGTAATAACTCACTTAATCCTTACCATAATCCATACCTTAGATATTACATGGTCCATTTCATGATGACAAAATTTAGATCAATGGGGTTAAGAAAGCTGCCTATGATCACTGACTAGCAAAATAGTAGGCCAGAGCAATCACAGCATCACCTCTAAATCCAAAAGCTTGCCAGACTCCACTGCACCCTGCACTGCAATGAATCATAGAAGAAGGAGGACTTGCTCAGGGAAGCCGAGCTCTTTTATCTTAAACCTGAGTGAGCTCAGACAATTCATTCAGTCTCTCCAGCTATCAGTTAATTTATCAAAAAATGAGTGATGGGGTTCTACAAAGGCTTTACTGCCTTGCTCCATGAAACCTACAATTGAGAATTTTACTGTATTTAGTTTGAAAGTGTCTTTAAAAAAGAATTTACCTTCCTGTGTTTCCTTTGTTCATTAACAATTCTTGCTCCTTTCCTTTCAAGTATTTGGCAGGATGAATGAGTAGTTTCATGTATGGGGTTAAGTCCTGTGGTAGACACTCCTGACCCCAAAGAGTCAAGGCACAGTGGCCCTGAGCTCACAGCCTCTGCTCAGGGGCTTGGGTTCATACTCTCCTGGCCCCTCATGGGCTCCCTGCTCCCTATTTGGTTTTACCCCAGTTTCTAATGCTTTGTGGATGTCGATTTAAACGTTTCCTAAACCTGAGCCCATGGGTCCTACTGTCTAGCTGTCTGATGTAGTGTATCTTTAAAGAGAGAGTCTGCCAAGTTCAGGAAACTCTACCAGCATCTGCTCTCTGAGGAAGTGGATTTTATAAGTGAAACTACCCCACGTCCCTCAAAGTCTCAGCTGTACAGCCAAGGTAGGTGGTTGCCCATGAGAGTGGGCGAGTTTTGGAATGAAACTGTCCTTTGCTGTCTAGTTTTCACCAGGCCAGGAAGAAAAAGGTGACTTGCCTCTTGTGAGAAATTTATGGTCAAGGGACTGTAGAGCCTCACATGCCAGCCATGCAGAGGAGGGCTGGGATGTTCTCCATAAAGCACAGTCACTCAACCTTTTCTTAAAATGACCAAAGAACAAAGTTGTAAGCAAAAAAAATGTCTTCTCCTGAGAAATTGGACCCCACCCTCCCACTCACCCACCCACCCACCTACAGGGAACTGTAAATCAGATGTTATTACGTGGCCAAGTGGCAGCCAATGCTTTAAGCACTATGAAGCAACAGGTCTGGGCTTCAATATAGATCCTCTTTTTGTTGTTGTTGTTGTTGTTGTTGTTGTTTTAGGTATTTGCCATTAAAAAATACACTTGGAATTTTATGGAAGGGTAAGGGCTATAGATGAAATGCTCAAACAAAGAGATCGTGATATGAGAAGGGATGTCCTATGTCTAACATGTGCAAAGAGCATGATAAAGATCATCTCCCACATTCACACAGCGATTCTCTGCGGTGGGGGCCATTATCTTTCTACTGAAGATGCAGAGAGCCCCTGACAGCAGGGGGACCTTTGCCCAGGATCGTTTGTGAGCAGGATCCCCCTACTCTCTAAGACTCCCCCGATAAGACAACACGAACTGACTGAATATTTTCCTTGACAAATCCTAGGGGTTGTGAACTTGGAATTTCAAGTCTTGTATTCCTCCGTTAAAGGAAGAGCCATTTTTTTCTTTCCATTAACGGAACCGTAGGCACCTTAGAGATCAGTTCATCTAAACTGCCTCACAGAGCACAGAAGGAAATTAAGGTGTAAAGAAGTAAGGTAATTTACTCAAAAATAGAAACCGA
The DNA here is from genome assembly GCF_014176215.1 of Rousettus aegyptiacus. Classification (NCBI taxonomy): domain Eukaryota; kingdom Metazoa; phylum Chordata; class Mammalia; order Chiroptera; family Pteropodidae; genus Rousettus; species Rousettus aegyptiacus. Next base: position 36,376,294 of record NW_023416288.1, on the reverse strand, counting down.
TTCGTAACAAAGCTCTACTTTTTTGGCCCTGCTACTATTCCATACATTAAAAAAAAAAAAAAAAAAAAAAACATAAAAGAAAACACCCTAGTTGGTAGGAGAAATAAAAAAGTACTGCTAACATTGCAACTTCATATTTAAAGCTTTCCTACATTTTGTCCACTGACAAAAACCATCAGTAGATTATCAACTCACAGTATCATTGCTGATGTGACTGTCTTTACCACAGCTGGGTTTTCTCTCCTTTTATTTCGTTATTTTTCTGGTTTAGAAACCAAAACAGTAAGTAGACTTACGAGTGAAAAAAAAAAAAAAAAGAATTATAATGAAAGTTCTTAAATATACCCCCTTATACCCAACAAAAAATGTTCCATTTTTTTCCTCCTTGTACTTAATTCAGGAAAGCTAGCTAATGAAGATGTTCTCGGCAGGACCGAGAGAGAATGTATCAATGCTCTGGATTTTGTTGTGTTCCTCTTTCCCTGCTCCCACTTTTGGTGGTGGAATTAAGCTTACTAGCAACTAGAAGGACAGGCTCCAGGACACTAGGCAAAGGTTTGCAAAGGTGTCCCAGAAAGCTTAGAATGGGCTTGTGCATTGCACTGGCCACAGTTCTGCTCTCGTCGGCAAGACCGCCAAGTCGCAGCTGGAGGCTCATCGTGTTCGCTCTACTCTTCTCCCCACTTCTCTTCGCCAACTCCCCTTCCTCACAGCTCACTGTTTCACAACTCTCACTTCCTATACAAAATTTTCCATCAGAGGCAAGAATGAGGTTCTTGGGCAAAAGTGTGGGGAGCCTGCTCCAGTCTGAGCTCAGGTTCTATGTCTGTCACTGGCCAGCAGCAGCTTGTCTGGGCACAGTTGTGCAGAACTATGGGGCCTACTGCCAATGATGGACCTAATTTCACCCACCAGTAGCAATAGCTGCCCTCTTTTGTGGTAATGGAAAGGCCCAATTTTAAAGCTGGAAGAAGGTCCCAATGATCTTATTTATCTTTTTCATCAATTTCCAGCTTCCTGGATTGTCCGATTGAACCAGACAGCTCGTCTCTTCATTTTGGCTACGGACATACTCCTATTGTTTCCATAGGGTCTAAGAAATTACATATCAGTTAGGTACCCAAGGAGCTTCCCTAGTCCACCTTAATAAGGAGTTAACTTCGAAGCCTAATTGAATGTATTGTTACTTCATAGCTGCAACAGGACATGCACTTGAAGCTCCAGGACATTCCCTTTGCATGCATGTGAGGTTCATAGGCCAACAATGAACACGGCTACACTGTGGGCCTGGTCAAAACAGGACTAATTTATCTGATTGAGTTTCAGTAAAAGAAAAAGAAAGAAAAGATAAATGTCATGTTTTTTACGATTTCCCTAACTTTTTTTTCACGTTAATTCTTCATCGCTGAGACCAAAGACAGAGGCGTGTCCTTTAGAACACCAGAGGACAGAATGGACACCAAGTACTATGGCTAGAGGTCAGTGCTTGCTCGCATGGAGGACAGGGTCTTCCGAATGGTCTGGAAGAATGAGGAAGGTCCCGCTTTGCCCAGGAGGCCCTCTGAGAAGGGGAGGGTGTGAGAATGACTGAAGTCTGTCCCCGGGGAAAGCTGCTCAACACGGATCCCGTCAACTGGCTGACACTCTCTCTTTTTGGGAAGGCGGCTGACATGCTGTTTGGGTAGGAGGGATTTCTCTACATGGCGTCATAGATGGTGGGACTAGATTGGAGCTCATGACCGAATTTCAGTGTTTGTAGGATTCTCTTGATGCTTGTCCCAAAGCGATTGCTTACAGCTTTAACTTATTCATAGAAGAAATAGAGCTAGAAGAGATTCCTTTGTGGGAATCTCTCTCCTCACCCCCTTCTTTCCCACCAACGGTATCCTCAGGTTTCCATTTTATCCTCTGATCCAGAAAGAAAAAGCTCACTGACTGCACAGCAATTTATTTCACCCTGAGGTAAGATCTGTCTTTCTGTAACTCTAACTCCTTTCCCATACTGCAGATTTTCAAATATCTGAGGAGAACTGTTACATCTTAGATTAGATATTAGGATTCCTTCACTTCTTCTTCATGCGACATGTGGTTTTTGGACTTTTTACCCATTCTGGGAATGTAAAAGTTCCGCCAGGAACTTTGTCTTACTTCTACATTCATGAGAAGACGGAAAGCATGGGAAGTAAGTACTTCCAATTGCTGCTAGTCACCTAGAAACTTCTCCGTCTTCACACCCTCTTACTTCCCTCAAGATTCTTTTTCTTAATTTTTTTTTTCACTAACTTTTCCTCTTTCCCTTCTGAGGAAAGGGAAGAAGAATCCCTCCCTCCCACATGGATACTTCAATGTCTCCCCCTCAATTCTAGAACCTGCCTTTCAGACTCTCCCTCCCCACCCCTACTCCTCCACACACTGGATCCAACTCAAATTTAACTCTGCATTTTTACCGAATAAATCTAAAGTGTACGAAATCCCAAAATAGTATTGTTTTTTAGCCTTATGGGGGTCTTTTTCAATTGACCAACTCTCAAATACTTTCAAGGCCTTTGGAGAGTTTTTCCAAAGGACTTTTCCTCGAGTTTTAATTTCTTTCTTTTTACAATGAGATTAAATTTCATTGTACTTGTAAGCCACCCGAATGGATGCGAAATCCCTTACGTGGGAATTAAATTATAGATGGGCCATAAAAGGATAGATCTTTAGGGAACTGCTTTCAGTTGAAGAGACTTTAGGCAACATGGCTGCTTCTAGCTGGGAGCTTTGAAGCAGGAGCTGGGTGGATACAGAGGCTTTGCGACTTTATAATTTTGCAAATAACTTTCTTAGATTTGGAAAGCTAAAGAGATAAAGTAGAGGATGGTAGAAAGGGTGTTTACCAATTCGTAGCGAGTCTCTCCTTCCTCCACCCCCAGGTTAAAGGTCTGAAACACTCGTCGGTTTGTGCCATGCCTGCCCCGATCTCTCTTGGAAACTCTGAGTCTTCAGGGCCATGTTGGACCAAATGATTATTTTGCAACATCTCTAATCGAAACCATTGCCAAGTTCAAAACGAACCCAGGTTTGTTATGATATTTACTAATAGGAAGCTCCTGAAAGGATAGAGCAAAGCTCAAACAAAGAAAACAATGTTATGAATATAGCAACCGGAGAGAGCCTGGCTAACTCATCTCAGAATTTTCATTCTCATCCTCTTTCTTTCTCTCTCTGTCTCCATCTGTCTTTCTCTCTTCCTCTGTCTCTGTCTCTGTCTCTCTCTTTTTCTCTTTCTCCTTCTTTTACTCTCTCGTGCTTTCTAACTTGTTAATGACATACTGCCTATAGCTAAGACTAGTTCACATAATCATAATAAAAATAAGTTTAAAATAAGCACATGGAAGGGGAGGAAGAATTTTAAAATGGGCTAACTTATTTAGGTATCTAAATCTTGAATGAAGTCATTTTAATTTTATAAAAATTAGGTCATGGAGTAAAGATCAAACATAGCGTCCTAAGGAGTTCCCCTTGCAGAATCTTTCTCCTGACATGTAGTGTAAAACCAAGTGTGTATTACTCTTTGTTAAAACAAACACACAAACCAAAGAAGCAGAACTGGATATCAGTGCAGAAATAATGTTCAGGCTCTGTGTTTAAACTGGTGCACAAATGACTTGTATTTCTTTCACATTTTATGGAAGTTCAAAGTGTGATGTCATCCTGTCACCAAGAGTTATCTCATAAATGAAAACTTTCATTAGTGGAGGTGTATGGTGGCCCCTCCATTTTCCAGTGGAGACTAGTAGGTGAGGAGACCTGAAAGCGTAGAAGGTCTATCAAGTCTCACTGACCTGGAGCCTCAGGGAGGGTCTTCCTTTCTAGGACTTGAGGCTCAGGTGCCCATGAAAGCTTTTCCCAGGTCATCATCTCAATAAACAGCCATAGTCTAATGGATGGCCTTCATCTTATGGCCGAATGCTGGACATCCCAGTCTTTCTTTCTCAAATGTTCGCTGTCCACTAAACGATTCGACTTCTCTTGGATTTTGTGGAGGAAGCTAGACAACAGTTAGACAGGGTTCAAGAGGTCCGTTTAAATCCCATACCGAGAGTCGAGTAGGAAATTTAACAAAAATCCTGGAATGTGAAACATCACTTTTTTCTTCTTTTCATTAGACTGTGTTTTAGTTCTCATTTATTTAGCTGAATAGTTTTTTAAGTGACTTTAAAGGAATGGTGTGTAACATAAAGAAAATTAGCATAGCGGCTAAACTAATAAATAATATTTAATGAGTTCTTACTATGCATTAGGTATGTGCTAAGAAACATACAAATATTATCTTGTTTTTTTATTTGGTGTGCATTAGGACTTCTGGTTTACACTCTGGAAAACCGTAGCTCCAAGTCTAAGTAAATTATCCAAGGCGTTAAACTCACGGTCGTCGGATTTCAAAATTCTTGCTTTCTCCCACTGTGCTGCCCAAAGAAAACGTCTGAGATTTGACCAACGATGACTTGTAGTTCATTCCCAAATGAACTTGCACACAGGCACAGCCTTCAGCACTGTGCGGAGCAGAGAAAAGGGGCCCAAAGCGAGGTGGTGGCCACGTTTGGAAATATGCTCCATCTGTCATCCCATTTACTCTCCATGGGTACTTTACTGAGCACCCGTCAATACTGCTGGGTTTGAGATCCGGTGCAATGTACGAGAACACATTTTCTTCTGTCACACTAATAGGCAAAGAGGAGATTCCATCTCTCCAGCTATTTATGTCTCGACCAATATTTTCCTCTTTTTGTTTTATCACTAGTGTTGACCTTCTTTTATGGTTGTTATTGTTATTGTTTTTGTTTTTCCCCTTCCTCTCTCCTTTCCTGTCCACTTATGTCATGGCTCCACGAGAGGGATAAATACAGATGTCTACACATAGGTATGTATAAGGTAAATGTGATTTTCTGGCGTTTGCTCTACTTGATAGAGGAACACCAAAGACAGGAATGACAGCTAAATATTGAACTGCATGCCCCAAACGTGTTCATGTTGCTCGGAATGAAATGTTGGTAAAGAATCTCGAATGGATATTTTCACATTTCAAAGTGCCAGACTTGTACAAGGGTAAAACATCTAGAAAATACAGACTCTTCTGTTTTTGACCTTTAAAATAAAAAATAAAAATAAAAAAAACCTCAGGCTGTGTTTAAGAAAATCAGACCACATTGGGCAATGTAAATATGTCCACGATTGTCTTTATTTTTTACAGTGTCTGTCATGACACAAGTGACTACCATACATGAAATGTCCAAAGGCTAATCCATGATAAAGTCTGTTTTGAAGCCCTTTCAAATATTTTATAATTCAAAATAATAAAAATATTACTCACATAAACAACAGTGAGATAATCAGCTCGTCTTTGTCACTATTTCGATGACCAATATTTTAGGTAATTCATGGCTATATAAGCAGAGAATCTGATTATAAACTTCATTATATATAGGTCTATGAAAGACTATGTGAGGGCAAAATTGTGTTTTATCAGAGAAGACACTAAAGTGACTAACGATGATTTATGTGACATCAACTGAGGGTAAGTGACCCTTCGAAATCTCATTTTCCGCAGAAACAAATTCCTGATAACAACAGGAACTAAAATTACCATCACCACTTACATCTAGATGCTAGGAAAAAAGTAAAAGAAATCCTCAGTTACTTCTTAAAACATACAAAAAGGACACAAGTTTAAAAATCTAATAGTCCGCCCATTGAAAAAAAACATTTACTTCTCAGGAAGATAGCAGCTTTACAAATCAGTCATATTGGCAAAGAGTTTTAAAAAGTGGGAAAGCGAACTCTGAAAATAGAAAACAAATAAATTACAGCTCAGACTTTCTTTTAACCCACCGGAATCAAATGGTCTAAGACCATCCAACAGGAATATTTGCACTAAGCTAATATTTATACATATAAACCCTCTCATTTTAGTTTTGATCTTTCTCTTGAACATGCTGAATTTTACAGCTTGGCAAAGTGTTGTGTTTGCCGTCCAAAACCCAAATGGCTAATGGTGGACGAAAAGGGTAAACTTCTAGGTCAGTCTTCTTAAAAGAGAATCAGGACCTTCCTTGCATTTTGGATCTGGCCTGTGTGTAACATTGTGTAATCAGTTATGTTAACATGATATTATTTATAGTTTGGTTGAAATTTTTAAAAATAATGAACGACTTAAGAAAATGTTAGTAAACTTACGGATGAGAGGAGGTCATTAGAAAAATGGTTTTTACATCCATTGAGTGCGTACTGAAAAGCATTTCCAACTCCACGAATGCATTTCTATACTACCTTTGCCAAGCAAAATAATCCCCATGTTCCTGATTATATCATGCTCTCAAGAATTATGAATAAGAAAAAAGATTCTGGAAATATTTCTAATAAAAATATGTTCATTATCGATCACTAAAGCCCCAGAATAAGAGCAGAATATTTTATAGGATATTTTATAGAATATTTTATTGTCAGTTGAGGATCCACTGACAATAAGGGCCCTTTCTTATTTTCAGGTCTACAAAGTGGCACAGGGGAGGAAAGGTGGTCCCTTGGGGCAGGACCAGCTTTTAAAGGCTAAAGTTTGATAGGATAATGGAGGGTTGTGAGTAGAGGGTGTTTAATGACATACAGATGTCTTTGTAATAGTAAAGCAACTAGCCCACGATTTTCATATTCCTAAAGGCGAAAATTTTTGTCCCTTCCCAAGCTCCTAAAAAAATAGTGCCCTGTTTTGAAAAGCAAATTAAAGAAAGAAAAGGCATCTGTGGCACCCTTAAAAAGAGATAGATCTGTTTATATAATACATACACACCTCAATCGTGAGTATCTGTTAATGAAGCCCTAAGGATGCAGAGGTCCACGTTCAGATTTTCACGGTTGTGAGAGCAAGCATGTTTTTATATTAAAGAGCAGTACAGACAATTGGGAAAAGCTCACAGGACAAACAAGGGAATTTCTGATCTGAGAACTCTCAAGAGGCTCGGGGACTGATGAAGACACACAAGCAAGGTGAGCAAGGCCCCTTTCGGTTACAATCCCCTGGGTTTTTTTTTGTTTTTGTTTTTGTTTGTTTTTGTTTTTTGTTTTTTAAAGCTCCTGACAATCTTTGTGTTCCCTGGGTAAATTCTGTGAAGGAAAAAAACAAGCTTCATATTGACACTGAATACTTGTTTAAAGAAGATCTTCTGGGACTCTGTATTTATACTAATCAATGATTGTAGCCAAGGTCTAACAGATTTATTATGTCTCTCGGCTCTAAAGCAAAATGAAGCATTAAAGCTGGATGAGGAAACAAATAAATGAAAAGAAATGTGTTGTCTCTTGGTCATCTTGGTCATATGGTGTCTAGGGATCATCTGAGAGTTTCAAAAAGGAAAAAAAAGTGGTCAAGAGTTTAAGTTTAGGACAGATAACTACTTTGCTGAAGGAAAGAAAAGTCTGCTTGATTTATCAAGGATTATCTTATTTGTGTGTCGAGTAGAAGGGAGGATTCAAGGCACAGGAGGTTCTCAATTTTAGATGTACAGTGATATGGAAATACAAACAATTATAAAACAGTCACTAAAATTATGTCACAGCATTATTTTGCTTTAAATTCCATAGCATTAGTTGTATTTCAACATGACATTTGCATTTAATGCTGCATATACAAATTCAAGTCCTCATCAACATCAATCATAACAACAAAAAAAAGTTACTTAATAAATAATTGCCAGAAAATTCAAACCACCAAGCACAATGTACTGAGAATTCTTTTAAAATTCAAAGTAATTTAATCTGTGACCTCAAAATTTGACATAATTTTGACATCTAAATCTATTTATACAAAAATAATTTTGTAAAATTATTTTATCTTGGGATTTTCTGTGAAATGTGAGGTATTCCAGTTAACTGATCCAAACTGACAATCAGAATAATAATTTATGCCAAATGTGGTAACCAAGTTAAAAAGCAAATAAATTTGGATTACCTCATTGCAAACACTGCATGGATTTTTAGGGAAATCTATAAAGCTTTAATTTAAATGACTTGGCTGGTGAGTTTACCTTTCTCCTCACTACAAACTTCTTTTTCAAGAAGTTTGGAGAATTAGGTCAATTTTAGCCTTGACTGCTTATGTTATAATTTAGATTCAGATGTTTCACACTATTTTATCTTTACGTGAAAATTTATTTCTAAATATTATTCTGCTTCCCCAAACAATCAGGATCACAGTATTTTAAAAAATCATTTAAAGACTTAAGGAATCATTGAAACTTTCTCAAGTCTTGGTATACATAATTATTTTTCCTAAATTATCACTTTTACTCCACACACGAATATTTCCATAAGATAAATCACACACGCACACATACACACACACACCTCTCACATATTTAAAGTGATGATATATAGGAAAAAATATGGACTCTGTCCCAGTAATACGAAATATTGACTATATGATTTTCTATAGTCAAAAAAGTCCCTACCCTATTTGCATTTGTGATATCAGTACAGTACCATGAGAGAGAAATCTTTCATTACGGATTGAGTTTAAACTTAATTAGATAAATGTGCTGCATGGAGATTTATACCATGCCCTTGCACAGTAGCTAGAGAGGTACCCACTCAGGAAGCATTCTGCCGAGACCCTTCTGAAGAAAGGAGACATGCCCGTGACTCACATCTGCCACGAGCAGAGACCCGGGAATCTTAGAACAAAAGGGGCCTTAGAGATCTTGTCTGACACTCACGATTTTATAGGTGAGGTAACTGAAGTTCAGAGCAGTTAATAACTTGCCCAAGGGCTCACCCCTGATTAACAGCAAACGTGGAACCTCATCGACAATCTCGTCCAAGCTCTTCCCTGCTCTCGGGAACATATTTCACACTTAAGTAAACAACTGTATAAAGATACATTTCTTTTCGTCTTAATTTTTTTTTCTCTTGGCGAACTTGAGATCATCAGGCATACACTGATTTATTTAGAATTCCTGGATATTAGAATCCATTTCTTTTGTCTCCCTTTCTAACGATCAGTCTTACACTGCTCTGTGCCATGTCCCCATTCCCCACCTGACAACATTCGCTTCAGTGCGACTTGTGGGAGGCAGGAGGCAGCGTGTGTAGACAAAGTCTCTGACGGTCTCCCTGCGAGGGGAGCACCTCGTACGTTCTGCTCTCAGCACGAGTAGAATATACATTCTTGCCACTTGGAAATATTATGGAAGATTAATTAGTTAGCATTTGTAAAGTGCTTTGGAAATGAAAAGTGCTATTATTACACCTAATTAAATTTCTCTCTCATATACTCAGCTACAATTTCATTTGTATTTGTTTCTGTGCCAAAAAAATAGCTGTGTAGGCTCATAGAGGCGTTAATACGAAAGCCGTTCACATGTAGGTTTTGCTGCTTTCTTTCTTTCTTTCTTTCTTTCTTTCTTTCTTTCTTTCTTTCTTTCTTTCTTTCTTCTTTCTTCTTTCTTTTCTTTCTTTCCTTCCTTCCTTCCTTCCTTCCTTCCTTCCTTCCTTCCTTCCTTCCTTCCTTCCTTCCTTCCTTCCTTCCTTTTTAAAATCTATTCTTTGATTACTTCTCACCTCCAGACACAGATCTGCCCTGAATGGGTGCATATTCATAAGTCCATGTTATATTTCAGAGTGAAATACTTTTTAATAAATACCTTTGTGGCGTACGGCAAAACAGTCTGCTGACAAGGTAAATGCTGATTCACAAAGAGACAGCCACAAATGACAATATGCGCCCTGCTTATGTTATGGCAAGACTGGCCCCCAGGTGCACAGAAACATGCAGAGGCGGCGCCGGTCGAAGCACAACCTTTGGCAGGTCTGACTCATTCCCTCGGATCCTCGAGGTGGTATCATCGGTGGGACCTTGTAAACGTCTTTCCACACGGGTTAGGCTACTGTCTTAACCTGCACTGATGCCACAGAAGGGCAGAATCATTTGGTTGGTCTGGTTCTGCTGCCACATGCAGATGCCCGACAGAGTCTCCAGAGAGAGGAGGGAGAGGTGTGTGTGGAAATTCAATCTGATTTAGAAATCAGCTCTCCTGTAGGTAATGTTGTGTTCTAATAAAGACCTGGAAATACAGACTCAGGGTGTAATTAACAGCGTTGGGAAATCAAAAAGCCAGAAAACTGTTGATGGAGAAGTATTTCTATTGTCCAAAACATGTTTTGTGCATTAGGAAAACAAAACGAAATTCCTTCTCTTGGCATCTACCCTGCAAAGCACATCGGCTAATGAAGTGGGGGGGGGGGGGTCAGGGTTGACATCATGGCATAACCAGCAGCCTGGGACCTATTCGTATGTGGTTAGAAGCTAAATTCTAGTTTACTGCTGATGTCATTAGTCAAACTTGCATTAGTGATGTGGATTGGCAAGCTTACCGCTTCTTCCACATAATAAACAACCATGGCATGCCACAGACAAACGTAAACCTGAGCATGATATGTGTTCCGAAAAAGTTACACGGTATCTTCATTCCAAACCATGCCCACCGCCGGGGCTGCAGGAGCCGAGACAAGCTAGAGCAGCGCTGACACATGACCCTCCTGTTTTGCATTCTCTGTACCAAGGCCAGCGACCCTCCAACCTGGCCCGAGCAGGATGGATGGAAATGGTTCTGCGCTAAACTTACTGAGCTAGAAATGCCAGCAGTCAACACTCTAGTTGGTAAACTCAGCAGGAAATAAAGAAAGCTAAGCCTTCACTTAAGGAACGTGGTTTGATCTCCGTGAATGTGTATGTTGTAAAAATCTAATTGTGCACCTATGATTTCTACTGTAAAAACCACAGAAGTACACTACACATCTGCCCTGGCTATTGAAATTCTGAGACAGCGTTCTTTAAATACATTATTCTAAGACGTTCCATGTAAGTATAAATAACCAAAATGAGACTTCACATATCTGGCAAAAGCAAATGTCGAAATTGGGTAAATTTATATTTTATTGCTGCTTCTCTTTATTTTGGAGTGCTTTCCTTTCGACTTGGCAAGACGCACAGTACCTTAGCCCGAACTCGGTTGAGTTTCCAATACAATCTCTGTGGCATACCTGTTAACAGCAGTACACTGACTAGGTATCCCCAAAGCTCAATGAATCTTTGTTTATTGTAAATCTTGTTTTATGTAAGGAAAAAAATATGTGCGTGTGTGTGCCCGTGCCTGTACACTCACACACAAACACGCATATCCACTGCCCGAATAATCTCCAGAGGTTTCTACTGAAGAATTTTCTACAAGAGAAACAGTTGAGTTAATCGCCCCCAGAACAAATTAGGGGTGCTCAGGACCAAACCATTTGCTCTTCCATTGGCCTCCCGACAGTGTGTGCTTTTCATTAATGCCATTCCCTCGGTGGAATTATTGACGTCTCCCTTTAAATACACTTTTCTGTAAGTCAACCAACAAAACTAATTAGGAACTGTGAAAGGCTATATTGATAGAGTAAAAATATATAAAACGGCTCTGACAATTCTCCTGGAGGACTCCATATATCATGGGACTTTGTGCTCAACGTTGGGCTCTTTTTGGCTAGAATATAAATAAACTAAAGTAAAATCTCAGGTTTTAAAATGACTTTAAAGAACCACACGTTTCCTGAAAGAACCATTTTCAAATTACATATAAACAGGTTTAATCAGTCTTTACTGCTCTAAGTGGCGGGAGTATTTCACAGGGGCCTGACTCAGTGCCCTACAGACTGGTGGCTCAGACCCCAGCGGTGTCTACTTGAGGCTACTGGGTTGATCTGTCTCACCGAACTGACAAGTTAGTTCAGTCACAACAAATATGACTGGCTTTTCGCAATGGACTCCCTTCTTTTCACATATCAGAGCTCACGTTTCCCCGTTACCCCCCAACAAACTGGTAGATTGAACACGACAGCAATTTACTCAAGGATAACAACCACAACAAAACCATTCGAGCGCCACAGAAGCTAACGCAGCAACGTCAAACCAACGGCCATGCTACGAGGGGCATAAACGCCTCTGAGCAGTGAGTCCTCCAGGCTGCAGGGACAGTCCTTTCCTTACGTGATCATCCCGGGAGGCAGCAGAGGACTCGGATAGGAGTGCAAATCCTGTTCTGACACCTAAGCCTTCCTAAGCCTTAATATCCTCAGGAGAATACAACGGCGAGGATGACAGAGACAATGATGGCTGCTACTTCTGCACTACGACTACCACTGCTACCAAAATACTGCGCTGTACGACTCCCAGCACCACAAGCACTACAGCTCCTGCTCCGACAGTACTACTGCAACGCTGCCACTGCTCTAGTATCACTACTGCTGCTTCCGTTGCTACACTAATACTACTACAATGCTGCTCCTAGAATACTGCGACTCCTGCTGCGATACTATGACGAGTACTACCGTCTCGACTTACTCCCACTACTGAGACTGTAATTCTACATATTCCTTTCCTCCTATTGCTAATGATGGCATAGTACGTAACGGCATGAACTCTAGCAGTGAGACTCCTGGGCATGAATGTCAGTTTTGCTACGTGGTAACTGGGGCATTTTGCACAGGCTGTTTAACGTTTTTGTGCCTCAGTTTCCTCCACTAAAAAATAAGAATGGTACTAGTAAATATCTTGTACGATTGTTTATATTCAGTGCGCTAATATTTATAAAGTATTTAAAACAGTGCCTGGCTTAAGGAAAATACTGTATAACAGTATGCGAAAAAACATTAGCATGGCTAATTAATAACTGGCAGTAATACAGCATGATGTGTATTAACTGTGTTTAACGTAGTACCTATAAACAATGTATTGCAGACTGTCAAAATTCACTAATTCATGGTTAACTAAACAATCTTGAAAAAGGTAAGTGCCTGAACCATTATCTGTACAACTACATACTGAATTCTTATAACCAGCAATTTACACGCAATGCGAGGGCAGACAACTGACCTCTCTCTCTCTCTCTCTCTCTCTCTCTTTCTCTCTCTCTTTGAAAGCTGCTGTCAACTCTCAACAAATGTCTCTGAACATTAGTAAAGGCTCTTGCCGAGTTCAAAGTATATGCTTGTGGCTGGTACTAATAACTAATGTGGTGTCTGAGAAGGGGCCACTCTGGTAAACACTAGCGGTAGTCAGGATGGTTAGGAAAATTTCAGGTTCTCAGTTAAACTTTCTGGAAAAGATTCCTTTCTAAGTGCAAAATAAACAGGTCTCCATCCCACTGAAATGCAAGGACTACTGAGACACAATTTACTTTTACTGAGTGAGAAAGGGAGCTGCAGGCCCTGCCTTTGGGCTTCCATCTTGCCGTCCACCACAGAGCTCTCCTACACACAGAGTCATAGAATGAATGACCCTCTCTAAGGCCAGTAAATATTTACTGACAGGTAGGTAAATCCCTCAAGGTAGGAGGGTTTGCACACAATGGTACTGTATATACTGTAAATTCTGCATGTTCCTATGTTCTATACAAAAAAAAAAAACAACAACAAAAAACTACAGCAATTATATATGAGTTCTTTGAGGAGATAGAATGTGTTTTATTTCCTTTATACCCCCAAGGCCTGTCATGGTGCCCAGTGCACAGCAGGTCTGAACAAATGTTTGCTAAATGAATGAATTAATTAATGGACTTGAAGATCTCTGCAACACTTTGGAAATACACGTTAGCCTGGGAGACTTACAAAATTGAGAGGCTACCTGAGTAATAGTTGGGTCTTTGGCTGGCAGTGTTCATTTCATTCTTTTCATAGTGAGCCGCTGTCAGGATGAATGTTCCACAGCCATCAGCAGAAATGAGCAGAGTTCATCACTTAATCGCGCGAAACACTGCCCAAGGTGGAACTTATAATACGCCGAACTCAGTGAGGTTTTTTTCCCCACTTCTCGTTATTAGTTGATATGTGCTTCTGGTACATCGCTGCCAGACTCATCTCCCAGAAAAACTGATTTCATCATGTCCCTCCCTACTCATAACTCTCAGTGACTCATTATTGCCTCAAAGATAATGACCATTTCCTCAGGCTGGCATTCCTGAGCCTCCACGGTCTGGTTAGCACCCGACGTGTCCCGCCAACGGGACCTCCTGTCTCTCTCACATGGATCGGTCTTCCGGCTCAAAAGGTCTATCGCCTAAACACAGATGTGGTCACCTGTCATTTGATTCATCTGTTTGAGAGTTCGAATCTTGAGCGGCTGTTATAGACGGGACATCACCACCTCTCTCTTCATACTGCTTTCCTCAACTGGAGGAGCCGAAGGCTGCTGCTTCGTCAGTGACCAGCTCATTTCTGCGTCTTTCCCCAGGTCTCCTCTCCACAGGTCCGCCAAGCCCAGAGGCATATCTCCTCTGCTTGGATTTCTACAGCACTTCCTCTTTACAGCGTGCATATGGCACGCTGGTCATAAACTGCTTTGCAGTATTAAACTTTCTGCTCCCCCACTTTAGTGGGGGCTATAAACTCCTCCAGGGTGTGGATCGTGTAACCCCCCCTAATACCTAACCTAGTCAACTGCAAGCCGATTCCTAAAACGCAATCTACAGGATATGGACTTTTTTTTTTTTTTTTTTAGCTTTTGTCACTCTATTATTAATCAATGAATGTTATCCAAAATTATAGATGTAATTGTAACTTAATTGTAGAACGCAAAATTATGTTAATGGTAAAAGCCTGTTGGAATTGAGCAAAGACTCATTAATATATTTTCACATTGCTATATGAAAATGTGCTCTCAACCGCTAATAATAAAAGTTATATAATTGGTTTAATCATGTGGACATTTTAAAGAATCGACCTTACCTATTCTTACAGATTAGGTTCAGAGAGGGTTGCCTTTTCATGTGACGGGGGTTTATAAGCTCAGACCTCAGCTGGGACGGTTTTCCTGGAGAGCTTTTAAAAGCTGTTGTTATTCTTGGTATCATGGTACCTACCTACGCAGATACAAGCAAAGGCGTGGCAACCGTATCTTTAAAACATCTTATTATTTAAATTGGATGCTGCTTGATGTCAAGGGAAGAGTGAAGATCCTTCTCCACTGTAAAGCAGAAGGCAAAAAGCTTGAGAGTTCGTTGGGAAAATAAAAAGGGGTGTTTTTTTCAAGTTCTTACAGCTCTAATAAAGATGGTGTTGGCTAGGGGCTGCCTGCCAGCATGCTCTTGGCAACCAACTCGTTCCTTTAAGGTAGTGGGAATTGTAGGTAAAATATGACCTGACATGCATCTTCAACCCGTCTTCTGGCGACTTAGCTCTAAGATGTCAGGCTGCTGCTGCTTGGGAGGGAGACACACGGCAGAGTGGGTCACGAGCTACAGCACAGGTCTCACCTGCAAGGGGAAGGGACTGTCTTTCCCTTTGAGAGCAGGTGGCCAAGATGGATGTTACCTTGCCGTGGTCCTGGCCACGTGCTCCTCCTTGCACCTCTGGCTCTCTCTCAGAACACGTGACTTATTCGTGACATACGGCGCATGGCTGCGTACAGGCAAGCGTGCTAGTGTGGCCGTCCGCTCCAGCAAACCGAGGGCCTCCGGTGTGAGAACGGCAGTCCTGTGGCTTTAAGAAAGAGCCGGTGCACCCCGCAGCAGAAAAGCCTGTAGACTCAGCTGCGTTCTTACCTCACTTTCCCTTCTGCAGTGACCTCACCCCGCCACAATGCCACTATTCATGCAGATGGAGTGGAGCGCTGCATACAAAAGTTTCATTTAGCCACATAAACATGAATATTCAGCCTGTGTGATTAAAAATGAAAGCTAGATATTTGGCTTTCTGCAATTTGATGGGGCTCCATGAGTTTTTTTTTTTTTTAATAATTTTAATTTTAAAAACTAACACTGAAAAAAATAATAGAAAAAAAAAAATCTTCCCCTATTGCTTTCTTTCTATGAAACTCTGCTCCCTGGTCGGGTTGGCCTTCTCTCATCCTGTGTGTTCCGCAGTCCTTACTGCCCATCGACTTTCTATTCACTCTTAGTAAGTCAACCATAGAAAATCTGGACATCGAATCCTTTTCTCAAAATACGGATGTCATTTCAAAATTCTCATTCATTTTATTTTATCGGGCAGTTCATGTGTGCGTCTGTGTATACACATAAGGATTTAGAATAAACTCAGAAGGTGTACGCCATTCAGTTGTTTTCAAAGTCATACTCTAGGCTGAACAGAGGTATGGAAAGAGGTTTCGAAGAATTCATCTCCCCAAAGGTCACCTCTGGAATTATTGCTAATTTTAATTTCTCAAAAATATCTTTCCCTTGTTAGTAGAAAAAAAAAAAGCCTAGAGATGGAAAACAAATAAATGTAAAGAAGAAAATACATATAATATGATTCTAACACTTAAGGATAACTTTTTGATGTATTCCTACCAATTATGTGTGTGTGTGTGTGTGTGTGTGTGTGTGTGTTTAAGAGAGAGAGAGATGAATAGATAGATAGATATTAGGGACATATTATACAGACAGTATTATTTCTTTTTTCTATATAATATTATTATGATCACCTGAGCATTTTCTCATGACATTATTTGTTTGTGAAAACATGATTTTAATTGTTGTACAGCATTCCATTACTTCTTTATCATTGGCCATTTATATTATTTGCAATTTCCCAAATTACTTCCCCAGTACTTTATAATAGCATTGCAGTGGATATACTGAACATAAATCTCTGCCTAGGTCTGCAATTATTTTCTTGGAACTGATTCTTTTGGGTGGAATTGAAGGATACGAATGCCCCCAAGGATACAGACGCCCCCACGTACTAACCAAAATTGGTACAACTTGCCAAATTGTTTTTCAGAAAGTATAATCACAAGTATGGCACATAACTGACATCTTCTTAGCCTATCTATTTTGGTATTAAGCATTTTATTACCAAAGCATCGCTTAAAACATTTTCTACCAAAAAAAATGTGTTTTTTTCTAACCTCCTAAGTATTTCTGATGATAAGAAAAAAAAATCCCTTTAGAAAAGAACTAAGAGTGGAAGATAAGCTAGAGTTCTTTTCTTTCAATGACTTGCCAGGTAGGAGAAATTCTTATTTTTCTAACTATACAAGCAGAGGGACATATATTCATGCATTATTTACGACATACGTTATCTTAAAGGAAGACACTGGAGTAGACATTGCCTCAAAAATACGACATACGTTATCTTAAAGGAAGACACTGGAGTAGACATTGCCTCAAAAAGTTGTTTAACTATCAACATTTATTAGCTGAGTTATATTTTAAGTGTACTTGAACTGAGATTGCTATTTAAAATAAAATCCTGGGATGAATCCTTTGTAAAAATGAAAAATTCCTTTGTTGATGGAGGACATAGATCAGTATTTATTTCACAAGTTCATATTTCTATGTGAAGATTTTTTGGAAAATGGAGCGTACCTTAATCTCAAATTATCCTCCTGAGATATTTATTAATTACAAAGGGAAAGATGGTAACTTTACTGTGGAAAACATGACCGATATCACGCTAACCAGGTGATCAAGCTTAATAGCACCAGTAATAAGGCTTATGGGCATCATGTACCCTCAGACATGAGACCCTGAAAAGGGTACAGCATCCCCTCTGGGGTATTCTTCTAAAACATACGTAACTGCGATAATCGTGAGAAAGCAACAGACGAACACAAAGTGGGGAACATTCTGTAAAACAACTGACGCTTAAAAATGTCAAGACTGAGCAACTGACACGGATTGGCTACGACCGAGGCACGTGACGGCTACGTGCAGCGTGAGACCCCGAGTCGGGTACCGAGATGGAAGCGGCGCACCAGCGGGGAAGATGGGAAAATCCGAATACAGTCTGCAGTTTAGAAAACAGCGTCACGCCAGTGTTAGATTCCTGGTTTTGATAATTACTATGGTTACATAAGATGTTAACATTCAGAGAAGCTGGGTGAAGGGTATGTGGGAACTCTGTACTATTTCAGCAATTTTCCCGTAAGTTTTAACATTATTTCAAAACGAAAAAGTTAAAAAGTAAAACATTACGACATTCATAATGAAAGGAAACAAGAAGATGCACCTAAAAGATACCAACGTTTCACAGAAGGAGGCAAGTCCTCTCTGGAAGGCACTGGATCCTTCCAGATGTTTGCAGAAAATGACTGCGTAGAAAATGATAACAGTGGCAATCACTTCAAAGAGAGTCATGGCTTTCTCGGAACGCTGAGAAAAGCATCATGGTTAATTAATAACATGGAGACTAGGGAGCGAGTCTCCTCTCCACTTCATGCTCAGTCTGCTTCTGCTGCTCAGTACCTCCCAGGCTTACTGGCTAATGCAGAAGGCAAAAAATTGCCTTGATATTTGAGAGACATCTAGAGAATCTAAACCAAAACCCTTCGTCCAAGGATATATCATTTGACTTTTGATGAAATTATCAAATGGAATTTTTAGAAGCTACACACAACCAGATGGATAATTGAAAGATTCCATAGGGACAATTAGGCCTATTTTAGCATGGTCCTGAAAACTGATGGAAATCTGAAATTTCATTACCCGATAAATTCATTCCCTAAAAATTAGATTTCAACTCATGACACTTCAATTACATATTTAAAATGAGTATTTAATTTGATAATTATTACATGCTAATTAGGTGTAAGCGTATCATGGAAAATATATCTTCTCTGGGCTTAATTGCCATATTGCAGGAACATCAAAATAAGACTTAATTCATGTGCTTTAATCATCTTTTACTAATTAAAATATAATAAGTATGGAAACTACAAACGTCTCTAGCTCTAATATGAAAGAACTGCATATCTCATATTGCTTCAAAATATATATTTTATATTTCTTGTATATCAGACACTTACAGTATACAGTTAAAATGGTTAATATGCAACCATTCTCGTCTTTAAAATAAAACGTAGGTTTTCTTGTTAGAATTTTGTAATGTGTAGTGGAAAAACAAGCCCAGGCAAACTCAAGCAAGATACTATTTCATAGGAAGCTTAAAAACAAGCAAAATTAAACAATATATTATTAAGAAACTTGTATACGCATGGTAAGACTTTTTTTTTTTAATGCTAAGAAATGCTAAGCATAACTATCAGGATGGCGGTGACTCGTAGGATAAGGTAGGAGGATGGAACGTGGCCAAGCACACAGGTCTAGAGAAGCCTAGGCATCTGGTTTTGGGGCTGGGTGATGGGTTTACAGGTATTTGTTACATCATTGTGTTGTATAATATACATGCGCACTACGTATATTCCCATTTAAAAAATACTAAGGGAAAAAAGAAAAACTGTTTATTTCCACGTAAAATGCTATCTATTTCTATGATCAACAGGAAATACACTTGATCATTAGAATACATCGATTTATTAGTAAAAGTTATATTTTGGGTTTACTATATCTAGAAAAGCTATCGTATACTTTTTAATATTGTGCATATTTGAAAAAAATTAATTGCCAAAAATGATGTCAAATTTCAGCTTAGCCAACTTCCTGGCCAGTTGGATTCTACTTCTGAGACATGTAAAACTATTTATCTTGCACAAAAACCTGGCAACTGCATTAAACATTTTTTTTCTACTCCTAGTGATGTATTAGGTGCCCCTAGCAACCTAATAAACACAAAATAGCCTTAAAGGTTGTTTTGAAAAATCAGCTGATTCCATCATTATGAACATTGTTATAATGAGACTTGTAAAATTCAGATGACATTTGATAGAACTCAAAACGATAATTTGAAGACTGATTTAAAACCAGCATCTATGGTCTTTTGTTCTAATAAAGGAGACATGCAATGAACATATGGGAATTGATCAAATTTGGCCAGTGTACAAACTGCCTCATAATTTACAATGTCCAGTGATTTCTTGTTCAAGAATAATATCCTCCTAGTTAGCTGTATTCAAGCCACTTCTTTTAACTGTCCTTTCAAGCAGGTGGACCCTCCAATGGCCAGGTGCCACCCGATGGGGCTTGAAGCAGAGGAGGCAAGAGTGACTCAGATCAGAGAAGCGCCTTGTAAATCAGCCACATGCAGCACTGAGACATCCATCAGGGCGATGTGCCCTTTCTCCGTTGCTGCAGTCATGAAGTCATGGGCCTGCCATGGGGCTAACATATTATTAAAATAAATCACTGGCCTGAAGACTTGAGTTTAAATGCCAATTAACTCATAAGTAAATGGGAAGGAGCTGACTTGTCTCACCCAGGATGCTGTTTGGAGAAGTTGCTGAAATTACCACTCTGTGTCGAGGCCTTGGCTTTCACAGATGCCGAAATACCCAGCGAATATGGAGCTAGAGCGTGGTCTGCCTTATAAAGCCAGGCTTGGATTCTGCTTACAAATTCCCCCTCCCAATTTTCTTCCTCAAGCAGAGCTGCAATTGGCTTAAGATAGCTTTAGTTGAAGCGTGAACTTTCAAAAACATGAAATCCTCATTGTTAAATGAAAAAATCAAATAAAAAAAAAAATCACAGCCACCTGTCACAAAAGCAGTTATGACACTAGAAGAAAAATCACATTTACCCCTTTCTTTCATTTAGTTCCTTTCCAGGAAGAATCTCAGAGACACATAAGCTCACTGTCTAGAAGGCCGAGACCTGCAAACCATTCTAAAATCCTAATCACAAACTGGGGCAGCGGCAGGCTTCTGTCCTCGCTGGCAAGTCGTGGTAAGTCAAGTCTCTGAGCAGAGGATTCCTTGCTCAGCAATATGCTTCAATGCCAAGTTCTAGCTCCATTCGTTCCACGGATAATGAAGTCTCACTTTTCAAGCACGAAGTTGGCTCCACGAAGCCAGCCCAGGGCATGTGAAGAGGCTTCTCCAGAACTCTGAGATTCTTCTCGTTTCATAGCATTGAGCTCTAGTAACCAGTCTTCCTTGGCTAGGACATATTCGCTCTAGTTTCAACAGGGTCATGATCAGAATGCAGTCTCTGCCTTTAAGGTCGCCAAGTCTGGCTTTGAGTTAAGAGGTTTCCCCAACCCACACATTGTTCTTTCTCATGATGACAGCTAGTTATAACTTGGATTTTAAAAGAGTCCTACACATCTTCTTGCTTGCCTCATTCATAAAAACCCGAGAAGCCCACAGACCTAGGGGTTTACCACTACATTTGGCTTGTGTAGATTCAGATTTGCATAGACAGCCACGAAGGCAGCTCAGGCTTTGCCTGTAGGAAAACAAAGCGCTACAATTCAGCTCTTCACTGAGCCTGTTCCAAGTGACTTACAGACATGTTATTAAAACACAGTCTATTAATCATTATTTTTATCCTGCTTATCCAATGCCATCAGGTAACAAAGCGCAGTCTGAAGCCAGCCACATGGCCACAGGCCCGACGGGAATACATTCACTGACAGTCATTGTTCTGGCTTTTCTCCTATGGGAATGGGCACGGCCACACCACACATGAACAGTGATTCTAGGGGGGCCTTCCTGACACCTTCCAGGATCTTAGCCGTCCTTCACATCCAGCCCTCACATCCAGCTGAGAAAGCTTGTTCCTTCAGGGAGGGGCGCTATTAGTCAATTAAAGGGCAAAACTGGTAAACAAAGGCTGTTTTTCATCATCCATTACATGCTGGCAGGCTTTGATCTTTGTGTCATGCAAAGCAGGGTCAAGCTCTGCCTCTCTATCATGTATAGGACAAGCCACAGGCACCCTGTCAGCCAGGCCAGCCCTGCACAGTGTCTGAACCTTCCTCACAGGGAGCAAATGGGAAAAATATGCCGAGACTGGTCCTCCTTGCCTGAGTGTCCGGCTTCAAGTTAGGCTTCTCGAGTGTGCGTGGACCTTCTCTCTGCTCGGCCGTGGAGGCAGGAAGGTGAGTCCGTTCACCATTACGGGTTCCAGACAGCTGCCAGCAGACCTGCATGACATCCCCTCCTCACTTACAGCGAGTTGGCCATACTCCCTTTGGACCAAATTCTGCCAAGCGGCAGATAACCGTCTCTTTGCTCAGCCACTTTGCAGTTCTAAATGCTTCTTTCTCATTACGGGATTCATTTTGGCTTTAGCCTTAACGAGGAGTGATTGATGTATTCATCATCTATTATAGAAATGCTGCTGCTGAGAATATTTAAAATATAGACAATGAAAGACCATCGAGTCATGAACCAGGTACTGTGTGTGTGTGTGTGTGTGTGTGTGTGTGTGTGTGTGTGTGTTCCTGAGTGTGTCTCCTTTTCTCTTCTTCTCCATCTTTCCTTCTTGTCATATAGGATTATACACACTGGCAGCCCTTACATTATTTACTTAAGGCAGACGTAAGGACTTCCAGAATTTCCTCAGAAAAGAAAGTCCTATTTCTAGTACAGAAAATGATTGAGAAGTTAGGGGCTTGGAAAATAAGGTATAAAAATGTCTTATTTTAATTTTTAAGAAAAAAAATTGGACTCGTTTTGAACTGAAACTCTTTTCTACACTGGAGCCTGAAGCTCCCAGCTCCATCGGAGTCCCCGCCATTGAATGCTAAGAAACGTCTGTGAACCAGTAACGGGTTTTCTCTGGGGATTTCATTACTGAAAGGGCTCATTAGGAAAGACATTAAAATACGAATTACCTCATAAACTATTTAGTTGTGTACCCAGCGGGAGTGTGTACTTACTAGGGACTGTGCTTTTCACAAATAGAACTAATCAATTAAGCTTCATTAGAAACTGAAGGGGTCTCAGAAAGATCGAATAAGTCAGGGACAAACTACAAAAGGACTTGACAGGAAAAAAACCATCTTCTAGAACACAACTGCTAAAGTTAATTAGCAGCTTTGGGGCAGAGTGGGAAATTCAAATTTTCCTGTCTCTGGGCCAGAATCTCCTCAGGTCCAGCAGCACCTAGATCCGAGCTCCTCACAACTTAAAGGGCCTTTGGCCCACCTGAGGATCTCACAGAACTGCAGCTTTGCAGGCAGGAGGTCTGAGGTGGGCCCAAGAACCTGCGTCTCCAACAAGCTGCCACACGGTGCCAAAGCTGCAGGTTCACAGACCCCACAATGAGCAAGCCACGAGGCCTTAGATGATTGTAAGTTCGCTGCAAGACTCGCCTCAAGTAGCCTTTGTGGTGTTAAAATGGGCTGCCACAGACCAGCGCCACATTGAATGTAATTTGTCTTGTTTTCCTTCATGATGTGATAGAATGAGAAAGTCGTAGGCAGACTGTCTTTATAACTGAGCTTTCTTTCCCTTCGTGTTCCTAGAGATTTTATTTTTGCTAATATTAATGGCGACACTTTCACGTAACACTACAAAAAGGGAGCCCATTGTAAAATTAGCTCTGTCTCTCCTTAGGAGACCATCTTCTAGCACATTTTTAGTAAGAAGGAAGGGTAGAGATGGCTCCCCCACTTCCTCGGAATGAGGAAATATTCACGTCAAGGCACTGAACTAGCATGGACTGGACTCCTACAGGAGTGCTCATGCAGGCTCTCAGAGGAAGTAGCTATCCTTAGGCAAAAGAGGGGAGGTGAAGTGTCTTGTGTAGCATGAAAATATTAATCCTGAAAGCCTCAGACTGAGCTCTCCTTGCTGGTCTTTTAGAAAACAGCAGAGTTCACTATGTCACTATTCATGTCACTTCTCGAAGCAAAACATCAGCCTTGCTTCAGGTGTCAGATCAGTCGCTGCAGGGGGAGGGAAGGGGAGCTCTCTTCTGTCTACACAGCCCCAAGCCAGTTGCTAGGGCAGCAGCTTGCTCTAGCAGTGTGGACTCTGGGCCGCAGGCCTCTGCTCTACCACAGCAGAAATGAGTTTCTTGAGTTCAAGGCACAGGTAACAGCTATGCACAGAGATGAGGATGCACCTGCTCCTTCTCGGCTCTCAGGATACAACTGGGCCCTGTGCGTAGAGTCGTGGCACCGATACAATACCAAAGCCCTGGGCACAGGCTGGGGCAGGGGACACAGACCCACTCCGCGAATTCCACGTTGTTCTCTATGCCATCGAACATGAGGCTGAGAATTTGGCTAAATACGAGCGAGTATCTTGTTGGGTTATGAATGTAGAGAGTGGCACACGGACCTCAAGACCTATTCCTGGTTCAGTGGCTGTTGCTAGCCACGAGGCAAGGACTCAGGAGCCATGTTCCCTCCCCAACCCTGTGAGCAATCACACTCTCAGTCTGCTTCTGAGAACACTTAAATTGCCAGAATGTGGTTGAAGGGCTACATAAATATGACATATGGACAGCTTTCGCCTTCCTCTGAAGAGGCAGAGAGGCTCCCAGGGCACAAGATTGAAGGGAATACTCACTCTCAGGGGCATGCGAATGCAAAGGCATCACTTGCCTAAGCCCGGGAGTGAGTGCTTTCTTCAGTTTGCACCCCGGCACTTCTCTTGTCTCCCTCTAGTCCTAGCTCTGCCTTCGAGCTTCAGAAATGGACCGACCTGCAGGCTACTGTGTTTGTCAAGGGGACAGCTCCTCATTGGAGAGGCCAACCCAGCACTTTCAGGCTTTACAGATTCTCACAGAACTTCCACTGGAATTCAATACCTAATTTTCAAAGGCATATCATGGTATCCTGCTGTCCTGGTTTTGGTGAAGATTGTAAGATTATGGTAACCTTCATATTACTTTTAGAAACTGTTATGGGCTGAATTCCCCTCACCTTACCCTGCCTCATCCCCAGCCAATTCATGTTGAAATCCTAAGCCCCAGAATCTGTACATGTGACTGTATTTGGAGATAGGGTCTTTAGAGCCCACTTATGGGTGGGCTCTAAACCAATATGACTGGTTCTTTACAAGAAGTAGAGATTAGGACACAGTTTCACAGAGGAAGACCATGAGAAGAGACAGGGAGAAGGTAGCCATCTACAAGACAAAGAGAGAGGCCTGGAACAGAGCCTTCCCCCATAGTTCTCCATGCAAACCAATGCTGCCGACACCTTGATCTTGGACTTCTAGCCTCCAGAATAGTGAAACAATAAATTTCCGTTGTTTAAACTGTCCAGCCTATGGTACTTTGTTATGGCAGCTCCAACAAACCAATACAGACACAAATAGTTTCCTATGTGTTCTAATGTCCATTTCTCTGGTTTTTAATTTTTTTCAAAAATAGCCTTGGTCACTATGGACAACCGGCTGTAACATCTTAGGGTCTACACTGTCGTCCAAGTCTCAATTCTCATGTAGTGAGAGCAAAGTGAGAAAAAGCAATAGTCTGTGATATCGATGGAAAATTCCCTACGTATGTCATTATAGGTGCATGAGGGTTGGAGCGGTAGTAACATGTTTTCAGGAATCATAGATACAGTTTCCAGGTGGACAAAAATGGTAGAAAATGTGAGTTTCATCAATGATGAGGAGGAGATGGAAGACAATCTCTGTCTGAGATGAAGTAAACATAAAGAATCGCTTCAATTAGTTCAGCCCTTACAGAGGGAAGATTTAATCTTTCTCTAGGTCATTTCTATCACTCCTGTCTCTGGTTTTGATGCTAAAAAGAATCAATCAATCAATTGCTCTAACATCAAAAAGTCACACTCTATCAATTGAATGTGAGAATGGCACACTGTGGCTCTTTTTAAGAGCTATGAAAATGTCAGTATCTTAAGCTGGTAGGAGAAGCATGCCTTTGCTAATGATGAATGCCAGGGACGCTGACTGCCATGGTTACATGATCATCAGTCCTCTGGTTTCTAAATCCAGTAATAGTATGGGATGGCCATAATGGAGCTCCCAGTAAGAGAAGAAGAAAACGTTCAAGATATCCTTAATTCCAGAGGTACTGAGCTGTCCCTTTGAATAGTAATACATCTTGACCAGTGAAAAAGTTCACTCTACGAAAGGCTATACCAGGGGTTTGCTCCCCTCAAAAAGAAATGTGTTTCCTTTTCTTGTCACTGAAGCTCAGGTGGCTGCCTCCATGGCAAATAAAAAGCATTGTCCCCAGGGACGGTGGGAAGGAAGTTCTGTCCCATATTATTCCATTCTTCTCCCAACACATGTAGACTGACTCTTTCAGATACATCATGGAATAAAAGGCTTTTGTGGGCAGCCCTGAGAAAGTAACCATCGCTGACCTCTCTTGTGGGGAAAACTGTGTTTTGAGTTCTGAATGGCTGACTTTTAAATACCCTTTGGGAACAGCGCTCCTGTGTGACAGCCAGGCCTGCCTCCAATGGAATCGTTTGCAGAAGATCCACCTTGGAGTTCCACAGGCAACGCTGCAAACCTTTTGAAATGTGCTCAACCCCACGGCATGCTGGAAGCTCAACAACTTTGAGTCAAGTAGAAATCAGTTCATTTAACAAGTGTGTAGAAAACCCACTGTGTGGGTCCTCGGTCTTGAGAAGCTGAAAGCGTAAAGTCCAAATAGAACATCGGCCTTTTAACTTTCTTTTGCCTGAATAAATATCAAACCACATTTAACTAAATTTTAGAAATGACATTCCAAGTGATAATGAGGGGAAAAAATTATTTTCTCCCAAACCATTCATGCCATTTTTCCAATTGCCTTTTTGTTTTCTATAGAGATAGACATATGGAAGGGTTTTCTACCGAAAAAGAATGAAGAAGCAAGCTTGGGTTATCCCATTTAAAAGGGGATTTTAAATAATGCTCTGAAAAACTTGTATTTTTTCTATTTATTTCACCCCCCATTTTATGCAATTTCTAAAGATCTGGTTTCAGCCTGAGTTTCAGCACACTTTAGTTTTATTAAGGAGAGCCTTCTCTGTCGCTTCCGTGAATCCTTGTTTTCCTGGATGACGGGAAGAATTCCTTTAAACAGATTTCTGTGACTGGTGTTTCCCACGCAACGAAATACATCATAATCCTAGAAATAGAAGGGCAAGTGGCTTTTGTGATAAGCAAAACCTCAATTACACTTTGTAGACACTTCCAGCAGAGGAAAAAAAAACACAAACAGAAAGGGAAGTATCATTATCTGTAACTTCAGGGAATAAATGGCCAGGGATGAGTTTTATGAGGTCCAATTGCACATTTCGGAAAATAAAATTTATATATGTACATAGTCATTTACTGATATTTTCATTGGGTCTGCCTAAGTCATCTGGCCTAGAACTGCTTCAATCTCTCTCACCTATTGGCACATAAAAGCTGCTTTTACAGAAATCTCTAGTTTCCAGCCTACATATCAGCCGGTGATTTGCATAATCCTTAATACTTCCCTCCCCAATCCTCTTTTCAGCCACCTAATGCAAACAAGATCTGGCTCGAGCTTCCCTCAACTAATCCATGCTAACACCATTGAGAAGGGAGACTATTCCATGTAAGTTGGCACAGCCAAATAAGCACCCCATTGTATAATCGGCAGCCTTAGCAGAAAGACATTAATGAACATGCCAGTGAGGAGAGCCCTCGGCTTCTCAGTTGCTTTGCTGGACCCCAACGCCAGAAGAACTTTGTGAAACTTAAATGGTTTTTTTTTTTTTTTTCAACCAAGGTAAGGAATTTTACTCCACTTCCTTGTTTGAAGCCTAACAGCTCTTCAAGACTCAGATCAAAAGCAACAACTTCACAAAGACCAAAGACTGGCCTGACCCTCCAATTCTCTTTCTGACACCCAATAATCAGTCTCTCCTCTGCATTCAAAGTGTAGTTTCTTGGTAATTTTTTAGGACTCCTCCTTGCCCATATGCATGTAAGTTATTTAGAGGCTGATACTATGTCTTGTGCATCTTTGCAAAATCCACAGCTGTAGCATAAACAATAAATGCTCCCTGAATACATGCATGCATACATATATACATTTTAAAAATAAAATGTTAAGCATTTTAATGCTATTTCCTCCTCAGCATCTCCAGGCTTCAGCTACCTGTTTATTCTCCCTGAAAAGTCTTCCTCTCCCATCCTTCCTACCTGCCTAGACCAGAGCTGCTGAACAGAAATGTCTGTGATAATGAAAATGTTCCTTATCTGCGTTGTCCAATATGGCAGCCACTGGTCCCATGTAGTTATTGAGCACTCGAAATGTGGCTAGTGCAACTTAGAACTAAATTTTAAATTTTATTTAATTTTAATGCATTTAAAACTTAAATGGTCACAATTAGGTAGTGGTTATTGTATTGGAGAACATAAGAGCTGGACTCATCTGAAGGCCACTCCAGAGGGCTCATCTCCATCCACCATGAAGGCAGATAAGGCACATACTTTGTACCTGTCTTTATCATAACAGTTGTCACAACACACGAAGTTGTCTATTTATTTATTAGATTTCCTCAATGGACTGTAAGTTCCTCAAGGCTGGAGTTATGTCTTATTCACAGTTTTAGCCCCCAAACCAAGTATAATATTGTCATTTCAGAGGTGCTCGATAAAGATTTTTTTGAAAGAAAGGGTGAACAAATGAACTGATAGCTCGGTGGGCTGATAGAGACATTTCTTCTTATGTAATAAATTTATAAAACAGATCTCTTGGAACCAAGTGAGCTGAGAACTAAGAGATGAATGGTGGTGATGTGACAATTTATCTTTGTGTGAGGAACATGCATAGTTCTTTAGCTTATCTTTTCTTACAAATTCAGGCCCCGTCTCTGCATAACTGGAACTTAGGAACAACTCACATACAGACCCTCGGCCATTAAGCCATGACTCTGTCCAGACTTGCTCTTTAAGAAAATTCCCAGGAGATAAAGTTTACTGCAGCAATGGAGTGAGAGAAACATGCTGTGATCCCATGTTCTCGCGTACCCCATACTGGTCTGCAGAACAGCTGAACTCATTCATCAGATTTGCAAATAATCAGGGCATCACACTCTGTTATTGTGGATATGGCTGTTCCAAAGGGTTTGCTGGCAAGGAATCTTCCTTACCATGTCCCAGAGACCTAACCACCTCAAGGGACTGGGGAGGGTTCTCTCCTTCACCAGCATTTTCTTCTAAGTCCGCTTGCAAAGCATAAGGGAAGCTCTCATTCAAACCAATAACGATCCTAGGTGTTTTGGAAAAAAATAAATGCCAAATGTTGGCATGGCACTGCTCATGTCATGTTAGGGTGCCTAGTAGAGTCTCATGGCTAGACAGAGTCCAAATATTTGTATAATTTAAAGTAATTTGTACAGACATAGTAAAAGTCTATTTTAGGCAATGGAATTTCATATATATATATATATATATTCCTTGGTGAGCCTTTCGTCTTTTGTGTAATTTTAGCCCTAATTTTTAATGTTAAAAAATATTCAATGTTATAAAATGTTTTTATTTTCATGTTTGTGAACTAATAAACTATACAAGAGCAAGTGTTTGAAATTCTAAAATATGATGCAGAGAACTGTTTTTTTTAAAAAATAAGTTTTTAATTATTTAAAAACTTTTTTCAAGTCATTTTTTAATGTATTTCAATTAATTGGTGAATTCAAAGTAACAGCTGTATAACTCCCATGGGTTTCTATATCTAAGTCTCCATAAACAGCACAGTAATTTAGTGCATTAATCAAAACTAGGAGTTGAATTCTACACTGAGTCCACCATAACTTTGTTGAAAGATTAAAGGTAAGGTACTTAATCTCTCTTAGTCTCAGTTTTCTCTTCTATGAGACTATGAACTCTGTACAAGTACTTTTTAACGAAAGCATAGCTGCTATAAAATATGATATTAGTTTTAGATGTACAACATAGTGATTGAACTTTTAAATGCCTTACGAAATGATCACCATTATAACTCTAGTAACCACCTGTTACCACACAAAGTTATTACAATATTATTGACTATATTCCCCATGCCAGCAGTCTCCAACCTTTGTGACACGAGGGACCGGTGCTCCTATTAGAATATAATGCCTAATGATCTGAGATGGAGCTGAGGCGGTGATGCTAGCGCTGGGGAGTGGCTGCAGATACAGGTGGAGCTCCCTCACCCGCTCACCTCTTGCTATGTGGCCCAGTTCCTAATAGGCCACAGACTGGTATCAGTCCATGGTCCAAGGGATGGAGGGCCCTGCCCTATGTTGTATATTATACACATATAAGTATGTTTTAAATATCATGAATTAAGTCAATAAAAGAAAGAGAAATATCTTAAGAAACAGGGAAAAAAATAGAGAGAGAGAGAGCCAGGTACCATGCCAAATGATTTCCTTGTTATTACCTCATTTAATTCTCCAAATAATTCTGTTAGAGAGGCTCTACCATTATCCTCATTTTATAGATGAAAAAAAAAAAAGGAACAGAGAAGGTAAGCAACCAAGTTGTGCAGCTAGGTTTTGAAGCCAGGCAGTCTGATTTTCGGGTCTCTGTTCTTAACCATACCTCATTCTGCTTCTCAAAAACAAACAAACTAACAAACACCCTAGCTTATTCTTAATTCCAGTTGAGAGCTGTGGCTCCTATAAGAGGTTAGCCTGACAGTCTATGAGAAAAGTATGAAAATGTTCTGTGTATCTCAGAATATGAGCTGGCAGTCATTATCAATATTACTGCTGAAGATGTAGGACTTGGTATTTTCCAATTTAATACTTAAGTTTTAAAAGATTAAACAATAACCTTCTGATTCCACGACCTTTAGTAATTCAAACTTCTGCGGGGGCGCAGATTTGACCTGCACTTGCTACACAGTGCTGAATGGGAATACGACGGTCAGTCCGGCCCCCCACCCACCATCAGGGTTGTGATTTGGTTTCGTTCTCTGCTTGTTGCCGTGAGTGCAGGTAACTGACGTGCTACATGCATGGGTTTGAGAATTCACCGCGATGGCAGGCGAAGCCCTCAGGAATGTCAGGGGGCAACTTTTTAATAAAAAGGATGCCTAGTACAGAGCTGACGCTACTGATAAATATTGGCCAATTGTCACTGTTTCTATGCGTCCGCCCCTACTAGAATCCAGTCACAACATCGTTTGCAGGTTGCCAAAGCAAACACCCAGCATGGAAGGGTCAGACCACAGAGCTGGGTTCGAACCCCTGGTCTGTCATTTGCTCACTGAGCACCCTTGGGCACTGTCCTTTGTACATCAGTTGATTTGCCTGTGAAAACAGGGATGCCTACCTCGCAGGGCCATTGTGAGGATTAAATAAGGTAACGTGTGTCAATGCCTCATCTACGTGCTTGACGCACAGTTCCTCACTGCATCTTCACTACATGGAAATCATACGACGACATGGCCCACGATCAGCACTCGATACATGTTTGGTATTATTACATAATTAATGACTCATTTGTTCATTTGACAGAGAGATATTTTTTTCCCAACTATGTGTTAAGATTCATATCCCTTCCCTGAGGGAGTCTAAGTACTAGTAAGGAGGTTACAGTCTGGTTTACAGAAGACTTACTCGACCTTAAAATAATACTCTATTAATGGCACATCGTGAGAAAGCAGGGTTCTTTGGAAATGGCAATAATGCTGGGAAAAATAGGAGGCAGCAGGAAGAGAGGTAGACCAAATAGGAGATGGACCGGCTCCAGGAAAGGAACCATCGACGTGAGTCCGCAGGAGGTGAGTGGGGCTGCTGAGGACGGGACACCATGGCTGTCACTCATTCACAGGGTCGCCAGGAGTCGGACTCAGCGGCACAGAACGACAACATCATCACATCATGGGACTTAAGTGTGTTCATATTTCCTGTTTAACTTTCTTGCTGGAGAATGGATTCAGCCGCATTTAACTACCAGAAATGATGAGTTTAATCAACATAAATCCATATACTTACATAGTAACTCCTGAAATAAAAATGGTCAGGGGTTGATTTCTCACAGGAGCGGGATCCATATAATCCTACCTCGGGTAATTGTGAAAGACACAAATATATCTCAAGTTTATTTAAGATACTCAAGTATATTTAAATACACAAAAGCTAAGGTAGATAAACAGAAAATATGGAAGAGCCATATTTATATTCCTAGAGAAGTTAATATTTTTATACTAAATATGTTGAATAACTATAAAAATCAGAAAGCTTAAGAAGATTAAAAAACAAAACAAAATACTATGTTTCCAAGCAAAAGAGTCATGTAAACAAAATAAAACAATACACTAAAAAATTAAATATATTTTAAGGTGTGCGTTTAGTCTTAGAAACAAACATATAATTAGTAAAGTAAGGCAGTAAAGCCAGCTAATTAATAAGAATTTGAAAAATTCAGTAGGGGGAGGATAATCTGCTCTTATCATTTGTTTCTTGGATTCCATCCCCAATTAAGATAAATTTCCTTAAAGTACATAATGTATCAAAAAAGAAAGTTAAGTGGCCAAAAAAATATAGAAAAAGATGTGCAACATTACACATAAGGCAAGAAATGAAACAAAACCTGGTAAAGATTTTGTTACAAATGATCATGCTGTAAGATCAATATCTCCCTTTATTACAGGTAGGAATGAAAATTAGTATAAATTTTAAGAAATTTTGGAGTATATATACAAAGTCCTTAAAATGTTTTTTGACCTAATAATTCCAATTCTGAAAATCTATCCTAAGGAAATAATCAAAGATATAATTAATTTCAGATCTTTTTTTTTGTTTGAGTATTTTTATAATTAAAGGGTTATTCCTAGTAGAGAAAATTTAAGAATCCATAAATAGAGATAGGAAACAGTTAAATTTTTTATTTGATACCCATAGGATGAATTTTTCAATTATTTAAATGTTTTCAAAAGATATTTAATGATATGGGAAAATGTGAATAATATCATGTGGAAGATTTCAAAAGCAGGATATAAACTGAATATTTAGTATAAACACAATTTTTATGTATTACATATATGAACAGGAAAAAAAAGACAGAGAATACTTTTATTTTAATATATCTCCCAAAGTTTGCCACTATAAAGTTGACCCTTAGGCAACACAAGCTTCAATTGTGTGGGTCCCCTTACACACAATATTTTTCAATAAATATATAGTCAGCCCTCTAAATTTCCAGGTTTTGCATCCACAGATTCAACCAACCCCAGATTGAAAATACTGTTTTGGTCAGATCCCGTCTGATCTTGGAAGCAGGGTAGGGCCTGGTTCATACTTGGATGGGAAACTACCTAGGAAGACCAAGTGCTGTAGGTGTAAAAAATAAAAAATGAGGGATTATAAACTGACAAGGTCCTTGCAATCTGTGAGGTCAACCAAGGGTTGCCTCACCTAAAAAAAAAAAAATACTCTTTTGGATTACAATCTATAATCTGTGTACATAGAGGGCCGACTTAAGTTATACATGGATTTTTGAATGCATGCAGAGGTCAGTGCCCCTGATCCATGTTGTTCAAGGGTCAAGTGTCTATTAATTGCAGACCCAAACTAAATTAGAATCCTAAATTTGTGTATTTGTTTAAAAAGTGCTAAAGTCTTGGGCCTGCACCAAGGAATTTCAATACTGAAGTATCGAAGCGCCTTGATATAAAACTATCGCACCTTCAGGCGGTGCCACCTCGCAGGCCCAGAAGTGTCATGCAAGGGCTTCTCTGCAGAGCTGCGCTTGGCTGCACAGAGCCCCCAGGCACTGATGTAGGGATCCGGAAAATCATGGGAAGGGTTTTCACCTGCTCAAATATCTCTCTCACCTACTTGTCATGGGTCTTGAAATTCTACCATTGGTAAATCAATCATCTGAGTTGAGTTCTACCCTATCGCTGTTCCTTAAAAAAAACAAAACAAAAAAATCCTCAGTGTAGGGTTACATATCAAGACACAGTAACACCTTCATGTAAATTAGTTTATCAGATTTTCCTTCCTTCATTCTATCAACAAACATTTACCAGGCACCTAGAATGTGCAGGACAGACGCCAACCTGGGGACATGGAGCTGAATCAAATTGACCTCTGTGTGCAGGGGGTGCACAGGTTGGCAGCAAGGCAGGTACACAGACAATAACACGTAACAAGCTCTATGAGGAAGAGATATATAAGGTACAAATGGAGTCTAACCTAGCAGAAGGTGTAACTGAGGAGGTTGAGAAGACTTCACAAGAAAGGTACATTTGAGCTGAATCTTGAAAAAAAATAAATAAAATAAGTGTAGTCTGTGGAGGCAAAGGGAACAGGATAGGACAGGCAAGGCAGCCACAGAGAGCAAGAAGCCCTCAGGAAGATGCCAGGCTCCAG
Source organism: Rousettus aegyptiacus (assembly GCF_014176215.1). Lineage (NCBI taxonomy): Eukaryota > Metazoa > Chordata > Mammalia > Chiroptera > Pteropodidae > Rousettus > Rousettus aegyptiacus. The sequence continues at coordinate 36,342,349 of NW_023416288.1, read as the reverse complement.
GAAGGGTCTTTTGGCGCGTGGCCATGACATGTGGAGATGAAGTGGCTAGAAAGAACACAGGACCCGACGAAAGACTCTAGAACCATGAAAACAAGGGGTGCATTCCCGTGAGGTTGGTGCCACAGGGGAAGAGGATGTTCCAGGAAAGGGTGTAAGGAAACACCGCCAACTCTGGAATTCTCACTCGCCTTGTACTTCTGATCCTGGCTCTCCATGGAAACCAGGTGGCTGCCTCGCCTCTCTGGGGGCACGTTTAATCTCCAGGATCCACGGCCACAGTTGCATGAAAATCTCATCCTCCTTAAACACATCATCTGTTCTGGTGTCTGCAAACACTGTTTCCAAATAAAAATGCTTGATGTTTACTTTTATTGTTTGAGACGGAACTATTCTGAGAACCTAATGATTCATTTTATTCCTGCTAAGGCAAATACAACAACCACATAGTACCACATAGCATCACTGTTAGCTGTCCACACTAACGGGGACAAAAAAGATAATTTCAAGAGGATAACAAGGGAAAAGATATTCTTTGTTAGTTTTAGACTTGAAGATTGGATTCTCCCTTTTATTTTTTAAGACAAGAAAAGTCTCAAATCTTTAGGAAAACTTTGCCTCCTCTATCTGTCCCCAATGTCCTGCCTTCTACCCCCTCAAGACACGAATTTTCTGACAGACCTTTGGTATGCCCCACATGAAAAACCAAATCAAGGCAGAGCCATCATCCCAAAGTGAAAAGCAAACTTTCATTATTAGTTGTGCTGGCAAAAATCTTGGAAAGTGTAAGCTACATAAATTCCAAGAAAAAGACCGACATACCTCTCTCTAAAGCAGAACTTCCCTGTAACTAGATTTGTAAATTTTTTTTTTTCCTGGCCATTCCGACACAGGCTGAACTTATTTGCACAATGTTCCAAAGCAGACAGGAACAAGCGCACACACACGTACACAAATACACAGAGAAGACATGCCCGAAAACTGTCTGAGGGGCATGTCCCAAACCAGGCCATGTGTGGTGTCCTTGTCCAAATGCATCTGACTTCGGGCTTGGGAACATTAAACAAACACAAAAACAAAACACGGCAATACGCGTGCTGGGCTGGATGACAGAGGCAGCGAGCAAATATTGGGATTGTAGTTCACCTGTTGCCATGGTTACCGAAACAGGGCGGATACTGACAGAAAGGGAAAGACATAAAACTGGGAAGACAATGAGTCCTCGGAGAATGTCTGAATGTGTGTATGAGCAGCCGCTGATGAGGGTGGAGCAGGGAGAGCCAAGAGAAGAGATCTGATGGGAAGGGACCTATCAATACTCCTTTGTCTTGCGTGAGCAGCGAGCTGGGTCGCCTCTCCACGAGATCTCCAAAAGCCCAAGTAAGATCTGCACAACCCCAAAATAAACAGCGATGAGACATGGGAAGTTTAGTCTTGCTCGGTGGCAGGCGAAATCAAGGCAGCTTGTTCCAGGTGCCAAGAGATGAAATACGCTCAGTGTGTAACCCAGTCTAGATGATGAATAAGAATAGCTTAGTGTCTCGTGTCAAGATCCCCGGCCTCAAAAAGAATTACAGAGAATGGGGCTCATTCCTTCAGGCAAACTGATGATTAGGTTCAATCACAGTTGATGTAAAAGGGGGGAAAAGCTGATTGAGCCTCTTCTACCCCAGCTATTTTGTCTTGTTGCTAACCAACCTGCAGAAAACGCTTCAGGAAACACCCCCTGTAGAAAGTTTGCTATCCAAGCAATGAGCAGATGACGTTCCCTGTCGATTCTGGACTAGCAAACACATGGAGAGTGACATTCTATAAACCAGAAACCCAGAATCTGGGTTCTAATTCCCCTTCTTCTGCTAATTGGTTATGTGGCCTTGGACAAGTTATTAACTTGAGCTTCAGGCCTTTGTTTTATGAAGAAAAGGATTTTGCTAAAATAATTCCTGGGCTCCTTTCCCACTTTGGAATTTGGTGATTCATAGACAATTGAGAATCTCTCAAATTCTCGTTTTCAAAACAAATATAATCAAATGTATAATCCCACGTATTTGGAGTTTTGATCCACACATGGAACATAAATTCTGTAGGAATTTATTCTATTCCGTAGAAATATAAACAAATGGTTGCTAGCTCTTTCAATGATCTTGTAATAGAATCATTCACATTTTATTAAAAAGCTAAACTTTCTACAGTCTAAATGAGCAAAGTGGCCATGGTCTATGGAAGTTTACACCCCCAGCCACCAGAAAGAGCTGGAGCTTCTCTTCGCTCTTAGAGAAGGGTTGTCGCTCTAGCTCTTCAATAACAATAGCGAAGCTCAAATTCAGCACTTGTCTTGGCCAGACAGAAATATGAATCAGCCTCCTCTCCAGTGTTTAGTCGATGAGGACTAGAGAATCGAAGAAGCATAAGCTAACAGACAGCTGGGCCTGGGCTATACCTGTGAGCCTCGTCTTACTTTATACCACTGAGTTTTATTTTTATAAGAAACCACTTATCACGGGGACACCAAGGACAGCACGATATAGTAGAAACAGGACGAAAATCAAAGACTTGGGCTCAGGGCCTCGTTATGCCACTGGATGATGCCGGAAAAGTCCCTAAACTTCTCTGTGTCTATAAAATGAGGATAGTAATATTTTCCTGTTGATCCTACTGGGTTGCTATGAGTCCTCAATGAGACAGTGTATCTGGAAGCGCTTTGCAATTTGGAAAGTGCTCGTCTAACATAAAACTCATAGTATGATCATCCCCGTTACTGGCATAATGATACAATTCAGGGCCGGGATCAAGGGCCCAATGCCCGGGTTCACATCTCAGCACCATGTTTCACCAGCCTGTATGTTCCTTACAAACTACCCAACCTCTCGGCTTATTCATTTGTAAAATGGGATTAAGAATAGCATCTCCCTCACTGGAGTGTTGTGAGGATTAAATGAGATAATATTGCAAGATAGTATATTGCAATTTCTGCCACGTACACAAGTGATCGATTAATGTTATCAATTACTGTTTTCTACCACGTTTGTAAGAAGGCAAATTGTCATTTAAATGAGACCCAGCAAACGCATTAGGGAGAGTGTAGATTCTTGTTGCTGTTGTCGTCCTAAAAATCTTACATAATTCCCACTCATCTGCATATTGGACAGTGGTATTTCACAGCAGTGAGGTAGGAGAATTCTCGAACAAGTGGCCACTTTGGTTCAGTCCGTTGTCGTGTTTCGATCACTGGTGGTTACAGGGACACATGGCTCCTGGCACCATTCGAAACTTAGTGAGAGCTTCTTTAAAGTCAACAGCATTTCCCACCTCACCACAAAGCTTCTGGGAAGCTGACAGCCTTCTCGTTCGCCGCTTTCTTATTCCCAGACTTTTAGGGAGTTAAGCCGGGATGATTAAAGCAAATGGGCAAATCGAAGAACTACATTTCTCCAGAGCGCCAGGGAGATATTACCTGGAGACTGTCTTTTCATGTGTGTAAACTTTCCAGGCAACTCCACATGGAGCCAGGCTCCTCTGTGATTTATCTGTCGGACAGTGGGTGGCCAAGGGGCACCGTAGGCAAACAGTTATCCGGCTAGATAATTAGGGAGGGGAAAGGCAAACACCAACACACCCAGGTTGACATTCAAAACAAAGTGGAGATTTAACCATGATTGCTCACTATACCACCCCAGTTCTCGGCTGCCAATCTGCCAGGGGGAAGCCGTGAGCCAAGAAAAAAAGTGCCACTAGTGAATGATCAGTACAGCTGACAGAAACAGCAGAATCTGGGGTGGAAGAATGAAGGCCTGCGCAGGGAGATCAGCTTTATGTTTAAGTGATGGCTTGGTCTCCTTAAGTCTTTACCAGGTTTGGGTGTCCTCACTTATAAGATGGGGAATTTGAGAAGGTTTTTGCTAAGTATCCCCATCTTCGAAGGCCCCGCCTCTCCAATCTTTTTGGTTTCTTTCATTCCTTCGTTAATGCATATATTTATTTATGCATTCGATAAACTGAAAACCTAACTGTGGATAAAGTATTGACAGTCGATGACCGAAATACGACACAACTCATCCATCACAATGGAAGAAACAGCATTTAGTATTGATCGCTCTCAATTCCTGGGAGGGCAATGATATTCCAACTTCTGTTTTCTAAGGAACAGACATATTGCTTTTCTCTCAGGGTAAAAATATGGCGGATGTTATTTCTAGCTAGCTTTCAAAGAAAGCAAGTGTAGTCAGCTACTCTTTACAAGCTGATGACTTAGCTTAGCATTTATCTACTTTTATCCTCTTCTTCTCAGCCTTGCTCTTGCCCCCTACCCACTCCATCCTGCCCCCATTTCCATGGCTAGGGTTTGGTTCCTTCCCATAATTTTAATTCAACTCAATTCAGCTCAATTAAATTCAGTTCTCATTCGTGGGGCCTTTCTCGGTACACGGAGCTTACACAATGCAAGGATTATCTTCGAGGAGTTTATAATCAGTCAACTGAGGAGAACACATGTGAAAAAGAAATGTCAATATAAAAAATATGTTTGGATAAAGAGGCAGAGAAGCTGGACCAGTCGGTGAGGCCACAGAGCTCTGGTTAAATCGAGGGGGACGCCCCGCATTACCACTCGCTTCTCAGCCTCTCCATGTTCTCGGCGGGTCGGCACTACCCTTGCAATCCTTGTCTGCCATCTGTGTGTAAATGTAAACTAACCCCAAAGAATTTGATTAAATCTGACGGTTACTGATATCTAGAAGGTATGCGGTATTTTTAACTAGAGGATAAATGTCGTGATGAGAAAGCTTTGTCACTGGAGAGTGAGATGTTAGCCTTTGCTCAGCGATGTGTTGTTGGGCCAGTATTTTTAACCTCTTGGAACCTCAGCTGCCCCAGCGATAAAATGGGGACAATACCCAATACTCAGGTGTTGTCCTGAGGATGAAACCAGGTCACAGCTGCTGTACATGCCTTCTCCCTAGTATCAGCGCTCCTAACACGTCACTAACCTCGTCTAAACTTAAGGCGAAACCTGAGCAGAGTGGCCAGACTCCTCTCTGAATAGCTGTTAAATGCCACACTTCATTTTAGGCAGTTTCTTTTTAAAAAATTATTATTAGTATTATGATTATTTTATTTTTTAGGTGAGGCAACCCTTGCTTGACCTCACAGATTGTAAGGACCTTGTCAGCTTATAACCCCTTATTTTTTTTTATTTTTTATTTTTTTATGCCTACAGCACCTGGTCTTCCTAGGTGGTCTCCCGTCCGAGTACCAACCAGGCCCGACCCTGCTTAGCTTCTGAGATCAGATGAGATCAGGCTTGTTTAGGGTGGCATGGCCATAGACTAGGCAGTTTTAATGTGGTAATAGTCACTTCATCACTAATGAGACATAAGATAGGTACACAGACAAGTTCCCCTGATTCCTTATTTAGCTTCCAACCCTATTATGAGTTTATAAATAAATAAATAAAAATAAATAAATAAATAAAGCAAGCCTCTCTCAGAGCTAGATAGAATTTAGTATCATTCTCACACATAGAAATGAACACAAATCTACATAACTCTAAAGACACCATATCCACATCATCACAGAATCCCTGGCACACAGCAGAGGCTGGAAATATGTCCCAGTCCGATGTGCACTTCCCTTATCCATTCTGCCTCTTCCTCTCCTTTTCCATTTCTCTAGGCTCATCCCCCCTCTCTCCCCTTTGAATGTTAAAACTGTTCACCAGTCGGCCTCACTTTCACGGAAGATACTCAGCGATCCCAGGAACCTGGTAGGGAGAGCCTGTTGTTTTGGATGCTTAGAAAGGTGGGGGGCTCTCGCGGCTTCAAGTCTGCTCTGACCTCAAACGACATCCGGCATGCATGCATTCACTTGTGTCACTGTGAAGTCAAATGTCCGCTGGCTTCATTCTTCGGAAAAAACGATCCACAAAACTCAATTATAAGTTGCCAGAATTATGAGAAAACCAGCTTGGACAGATGTGGTCACAGTACATTAAAGTCACTGCTTGATACTAACGTACATTAAGTCAGAAGGAGAACACACGTGCTTCTTGATTTAGGACGTCCCAGATGAGTGCACCATAGAGTTTACCAGGGACGCAGATTTTGCTCTCTCCCACAATAGAAATGACTGATTTGGGGCAAGGAGAATGGATATATTCCATTGAGCAATCGCTCGTCAGACAGCTTTTAACAAAGTGGTGCATTTAAAGCGGCCCTGTCTAAAGCTTCTGTCCACCTTCGGGACCTCCAAGCTTCGCCAGAAATTCAAGATGAGAGCTTTCGTCGGTGACAAGGTAGGGAGTGGAAAATGGACACACTGTCCCCAGCAGAACAGGTCTGCAGTGTGGTGGTGCAGGGGACCCCTCCCCGGCAGCTCTCTGGTTTCTTGTGTGCTCTGCGAACACACCCCACAGAGTGCATTCATCACAATAGCCCATGTGTGACCCTTGGAAAAGTCCTTGAAAACAGTGAAACGAGAGCCTTAGTTGAAATCTGGAATCCATTCCAGCCTTACACAGGAAGAAAATTAGGCATAGAACAACAAAGCCCACAGTTCTGAGAAATCCGGGGAGCCTCTGGCTGACATTAAAATCACAGATTTTTTTTTTCTTCTTCACTACTTTGCATTTCATAAAAGCTTTTCATCTAAGCAACCCGAAGCTGCTAGAAAATACCGTACAGTTAGGAGACGGCAGGCACTGATTTCTCCAGTTAAATAACGCAAGCTGAATAAGAACAGAGAGATGCTGAGTAATGTAGTGAAAGCCACTTCGTGCTTTTCCAAGCTGCTAAGGAAACGTTAGTCTTCTAAAATATAAGTGGCCGATACCCCATTTTTCCCTTTGGGTTAATTTATTGGTAATAATGCGATCAGGTTCAAGAACCTGGGGTGCAGAGAATAGCGGTGTTCCCCAAGCCCAACTCTCTCATAGAGTTCATTCACCCAGATATTATGGATCTGGAAATATTTATTCGCTTAGAACATGAATCAGCAGAGTAGTGTGCTTGCTCAGTAAATTCAACTCAACAAACAGTTGTGGGGTAACGCCGTTTTTATAAATACCGACCAATTTCCTTTTGTCTCCAGCTGATATTAATCGCTATTAATTGGTCATACCATAAGTTTTTATTTCACACATATAAATCATTATAAACCTGTACGCCCTTTAGAAACATCTTCCTTTTTTTTTTTTTTTTTTGCCAGCAAGAAGAGGGGTAAGACACTTCTGAGTCCAGCGCAGCACAAAACCCAGTGAAAATCAATTGGCAGGGAAGTTTGGTTTGGAATTGTCTTTAGAATCCACCTCAAGTTTGTCTGGGAGGTCCCTCAAAAGGGATACAGACCCTGAACCAAACAAGGTGATTCAGAAATAATCCAGCTGAGGGTGGGGAGGGCAGCATCTAATGCCGGGACCCAGACACTTATTCATACACATGAATAACTTAATTTTGTTTTTTTCTTAAGTACCTTCACAGTTCATTTTTTATTTTTCTTTAAAAAAAAAAAAAAGTAAATGGCATTACTCTGGTCTCCAAAACAGATGCCAGTTTGAACTTTCCTCTGCCAGCAAGTATTTGGTTTGGCTCTGCAGGGCTTGAGTTGAAAAAATATTTGCCGATTCCAAAAAGATTTAACGAGCTTTGCTGAAGTCGCTGGTGCCATTTGGCACATCAGGGGGACTGTGGCGCGGCAAAGAGAACTCTCTTGACCACAGATTTTATTTGCCCAAAGTAGCCAACACTGGGGGTTTCAGTCGGTTCCTTGGGTCACGAAGGTGTAAGTCAACGGAGTGAAGTTTCCAAGAGAAAGCGACCAAAGCAGACGTCAACAACAACAACAACAACAACAACAACATAAAAAAAATCCACAACTAACCAACTTGCCATTGAAAACGAAGTCACTGGGTCTTGATGGCTAATTTTCAGAACTGTCAAGAACATTCTCACTCCCTCTACCAGACACAGCGCCCAATGCTGTCAGTCAACAAACCAAATAAATATCCAACTTCCAGCAAAAGCTATCTGGTAGTATCAGATACCAAAATCCTTTGCTGCAGGATACTTTTGTTGTCATCTGATACCTTACTAACTGTAGTGTTAGAATTTCACAACACAAGAATTGAACGACCTGCTTCAAGCAGCTTCACTAAACGTAACCGGCACATTTGCTTTCTATTGCGAAGTCGTCCACGCATTCCTTTTTATTAATATTCAGTCGAACATAAATGCATGAATCTATCACTGCGACTGGGAAAACTGACCTTATTGCACTTAAGTCTTATACATTAAAAGTTACTGAAGGTTGTCACCTAGAATCACATATTTTCAGTAAGAGTTGCAGTTACCCCGCAAGAAAACAAGGCTCTCTAATCCTTTCCAATCAATGTCACATCTGACAGCTATAACAAAAAATGCAGAATATTTCCATAATAGTGTGTGCTTAAAGGTCACTTGTATCTTTTCATGGATGTGTGGACAAGAAGAGTGGCATTGAAACTGAGGCCACCTTGAAAAAGAGAAACTCTGGATCATCTTAATTTCAGATTGTGAGCAAATATACGCACGTTTGGGTGTATCCTACCTCAGCTCCTACGGATCTCCCCCAAATTCTAAATGTCCCTTTTGTTAAGGCCGCGTGCTCACCCAATGCTCATCATGTGATCATCTACACCAAAATCCAGCAACAAATATCTTCAAAGAAAGAGCCAAGCTGTGCACTGCCTCTCCCCAGAAAGACTTATTCACCGAAACAAAGACAGAGCCGCCTGCCTGACTTAACCAAAATTCGGAAGTCAGAGTACACATCAAAAAGAGTCATGAAATAACAAAAGGATGATTATAACTGTTATTTACCATTTTGGCTTCTGAATGCATTGGCTGGACTTGGGGAGAAGCACAGGGGTTGCTGAGATTTGGACCTTGCATTCCCAGGAGGTTGGAGTTCACTGACATTTGTCTCTCCATCTAAGAGAAAGAAAAGCAACAGGATCAGAGGTCTGAGGAGGGCCGTCTGGGTCATGGACGAAGCCGCATTTCTCTTCCAAATGGATCCTTTAGAAGGTCTTTGAATAACTCTGGGGAAGCTTGTGGTTTGCCGAAGGGTGAGCAATGCACTCCCGAGCCTTGAACCCAGCCACATCAAAGGGCCGCCCAGAGCTGCGCCTTCTGCAGGAGATGCCCCGAGCCGCAGAGAACTGCGCTGTCAGCCGATCGTTCCCACACAAAAGCGCAGGATATTTCCACTTTTGCAAGCGCTTCGACTACCGCGCATCATGCTTATTTCTACAACTATAAAGAATAACATGTGCATCGAAAGATACTAGGAAGAAATATGAGACACCAAATGGCGATTTCGGGTTATATCTATGGCTTCCCCCCCACACACACACTAAATTTTATACAGACACATGAACCATTTTAGCAGTAAGAACAAGGAAATTAATTTTAAAAGCAATGCTGGTGGGTCCTCCTGTCGCGATTACTCATAAACACAATCAAAAGGGTCCAGCGCAGGTATCTGAGCATCTGCTTCTGGCTCGCGTCCTCCATCCGCTCTGCTAACCTAGTCATGACTGCATGGCAGGAGTTTTAGGCCTCGCAGCGGGACTAGTCCTTGCGTAGGTGAAGAAAGTAGCTGAGGATACTGTACGACACATGATCGACTGCTCTCACATCGTCCTGCGGGCTGGCTATTTCATCTAGAATTAACATCACTCAAATACCTGCACTGAGTTCAGCAAAGCATTTTTGTCTCTAGGGTGTCCCTGTTGAAAAGTAAATCTAGCAAAATCTCTGTTTCGGTCATAGAAGGGTGTGTCTGATTAATATTTTCTGTGGAGTAGAAAGTGAGCACTTTTCAAAGAGCCAAAATAAAGCAAGTATACTTAACATTGAAATCACAAAGAAAATAATCAGACTTTCCTCAGGGGGAAAAATAGATCCTTCGATGCAAGACTTTTTCCATTTGCCAAAGGATGGAAATGAAAACAATGGTCGGAAATTTTAGTGAAACAGGTTTCTGCTCAAAATTAGTCTAGGTAGTCTTGAAAGAAACAGAGTTCCTTATCACCCGCTGAAATCTCACAGACAGGAATTGAGAGTGACAGTTGCACTAAATGACCCTGTAAGATCTCTGCCATTGTCGAGATGCTATGAGAGCAATTCCCTCTGAGCCCAGCCCAGGGGTGAGTTGTGATCATGACACAATGTGCGGATTAGCAGAGATGCTGCTAAAATCATTGGAGGCCGCTCCCCGTCACTGAGAAGCACCATCAGCCTTACGCTGGCCTGAATCGGTTTCTCAGTTATCTAGCAGTGTACATACGGGAAACTGTTTCAAAGGAGCGATTTAAAAAATGAAATTTCTAGAGTACTCTAGCAAAATCTTTTGAGACTTTAATAACTCAGTAAAGTAAAATATGCATGTTCATATCCCCCCAAATCTCCACCCAGCCTAAGAACTCTAACTTTTAAAATTATTTTTTTCAACCGTGCTAAAATAGACATAATAGAAAATTTACTCCTTTAATTATTTTCGAGTGTGCAGTTCAGTGCCATTAACTACATTCGTATACTCTCATTCTTAAGTCACGAAGATTGCTCTAAAACATGCTGATTCCTTATCACTCCTACTCCTAGATGCTGGAGGACAGGAGACTTGTAGTAGTGACTGACCCTCTCCTAAAGGGAAATCAAGTCCAAGTAAGCTTTTGCTTTCAGTTTTCCGAAGGAGGATTGTTCAAAAGTACAAATGACTGTCTGGAGGTGCTAAGCGACGAGCCATCATGCTCTACAAAGAAGCACAGGTAGGCTGCTTGCAGCCTCTGGATCCGCAGTCGGCCATGCTTCCCACTTCTCAGAAAAATTACAGTCCGTGACTACTTCTACCCCATGACTCACAAATTAAACAGAATATTGAAAACAGGATGATTTTCCTATCTAAAAAAAAAAAAAGAAAAAAAGGCGTCTGTGCATCGAAATGATTAGAGGAGTCAGCAAGAGCCTCTTCAAAACAACTGTTTGGTGCTTTGTACCAACAAGGCTCGTTGCCGTGAGCGTGGGTCTGAAGAGCTGACGAAATAAGGGGTCATGTGTCTTTGCTGAGCACTCAGCAGTGTTTTGCACTGCAGATAAAACATCCGGGTAAAAGAGTTCACATTTCTTTGAGCTGCCTCTTCTCCCTTGAAACAAACTGGACAACGGGAGCTAAAAGGTCGGCAGCTCTCTGGGGCTTTTATAATAATAAATGGATGTTCGTATAACCGAAGTATTTCAGCGTGTGACTTTCAAGGTGGGGTATCGCAACCCAGCGGACTCCTTAAAGCCAACGTCTGTCTTGTTCTTCACCACATCCCAGCATCCGGCGCAGTACTTGGCCCATGGAAGGCGCTCAACAAAAGTGTGTAAAGTGAGTGGGTGAGTAAATGAATGAATAAACAAATACATCATTTTGTTTTGAAATGTGTGGCATGAGAGCATGCAATGCAAATTGGTTAGGAATCTCATCTTCCACTAAGAACATACAGCCATCTTTTACACCCAGGGAATCACGGTTTCCTGGGGGCAGAAACTAGAGGAAAACCCTGCCGGCAATGCCAAAACTATAGAGCAGGAATGGGTGACTTGATAATAAGAAAGAAAAGGCCCAGATTTCTAAGGCCTAGAACTCTTAGGATATGTTTTGTAGAGATTTTCTATTGATTTTCGTTAGTTACATTAGTGTCACTCGAGACCTTAGCTTCCCAGCCACAGCACTATTGACAACCTGGACACAATAATTCTTTGCTGTGGGGACTGTCCTGCGCATTGCAAAATATGTAACTGCATCCCTGGCCTCTACCCACTTGATGCCAGTAGCACCCCCTACCCCACCCCAGTTGTGACAACCAACAGTGTCTCCAGATATTGTTAAATATCCCCTCGGGTACAAAATCGTCCCTGCTTAAGAGTCGCTGCTCTGGACTGACGCTGTTATCATGGCGGCGTGGGCAGCACTGGCGTGGGGTCGGGAGCCTGTGGACCGCCACTCTGACTCTGCTCCTGCTCTGCACCATGCACCTGGTCCTTGGTTTCTACTCCGAAGCATCCACAGGAGGTCAAGTCGGATGACGAAGTAATGTAGTGGGAACCAGTGCCACACACCTTTCGTCTAGGCCCCAAGTGTCCTGCCTTTGTCCCTGGGATTGGCACACAGTTTAGCCAAATGGAAAAAAAGATTACCGCAGCGCTACTTTTCTGAATAATGCATAGGCTTTCCAGGAGGAGACTAATTTTGGACAAGAGGGGCTCAGAGCCTAAATGAAAACGGCTCATGGTAGAAGCCTTCGTGCCATTAGTTGGGGTGAATAGCACCCGGGGCAAGGACATCGGGGGCGCTGGTCCCTTCACCGAAAGATGTTTAAGTCGAGCAAAGCAGGTGAAGGGTGAAGGCAGTCATGTGACCTTCTGCCCCATGCTGCAAATACCGTGTCTAACCTGAACTGCTCGACATTCACAGTGGGCAAGTCCATTTCTCTCAACTAGAGTCGCCAAGCCCTTCTCCATCCCCCACCCCACCCCCACCCTCTGCCCCGTCCCTTGGATAAGTGAGCAAACTGCTCAGCCTGCCATGATCTGAGGGGCTCGGCCTGAGATGCAATGCGAGCTCTAGTCACAGCTCTTCACTCACAAGCTGCGTGACATTAGGACACCCCCTTCAACTTCTTACTCTTCAGCTTTACACCTGTGAAATAAGTATATCGATAATTACGATATCATATCCCCACAGGCTTGCCGTGAGAACAAATGAAATAACAAATGCAGACAATGCCTCAAACTGCTAAAATGCTCGTCCAGGCATTGTTGATATGGTCGTGAGAGGGTTTCAATCGAATTGTCGTATCACCTCTAGGTCTTTGGAGAACTTTTGTGGCCTGGCGAATAATAACACTGGCCACCAGATGCTCACCAATGCACTGTGCCAGAGAAGATGAAGAAAAAGGACGGGGAGGGGAGCCCACGGAAGGAGAGCACGGTTCGCTCTGGAAGAATCTGTATCTCCCTTCTAGATTCATCCATGGTTTTCACAGGGGAAGGATAATAAAATGAGTTTAGACTCCGGAGTCAGACTACCTGGATTTAAACCCAGACTCTATCACCTACTAGCTCTGTGACCTTAGCTGAGTTACTCAGCCTCTCGTGCCTCAGTTTCCTCATCTGTAAAGTGGGGGAAGGAACAGTGCATACCTCGGGATTATTGTGAGAAAAAAGGGACGGTGTGTATTATGTAGTGGTTGAGAAGTGGGCACCGGAGCCAGAATGCCTGGATTAACCACTCAGCTACTCTGCTTCTCAGATAAGCAAGTTACTTGCCTTACTTGCCTCACTCGAAAAATGGGAGCAATAACGGTATCTTCCTCTCAGGATTGTTTCAAGCGTTTAGGAAGCGCTTAGAGAGTGACAAGCACAGGGTAAACACTCAGAAAGTGCTTGATCACTAGAACATGATATGCATGAATACGCATTAGAGCTATTACGTGTCATTGTTATTTTTATTGTTATTATTACTCTGAGTCCTGGCTAGATTGCTCACTGTCAATTTAATAACACTTTGTAAATAGCCCAAACTGTAGACTTTGGAACGGTCATAAAACTCTGTGTTCCTGAACAAATTCCATTCCCTGGACGTGGCAAATTTACTTTGTCACAAGTAGGAAGATGGGCTCACACCTCACAAGGAAATTACTGGAGGGCAGAAAGCCAGCAAGGTGCCTACGGACGGACAATTAGGCACTCACAGCCAGTTGGCACACAGGTCAACTCTCCATCCAGAAGGAGCCATTTTCTTCCCAGTCAGCTTTTCCTTTACTCATCCGAATGGGGCAAGACCCGGCGGAAGTGAGAAGCACTTACTGGCATCAAGACGGCAGAAGATCCTGGCATTGTAGGGTTGGGCAGGGTCCCGGGCATGGAGGCTGGCATGGGCTGTCTCTGTCTGTTGTGGAGATGTAGCAGAGAAGATAGAGAGCCTGGGACAGGCCTGGGGGGGAAAAAAAAGGAACAAGAAAATATGATTCCTGATTCCGTGGGCAGGGGATTCACTGCCTGTTTCCCCGTGTCCAAAACCAGCCAGGACACCACCGTCGCAGGCCGACAGATCAGATCCTCTGATGGGAACCATGTAATTGAGGATATTAGGGAAATAATAACAAATAAAACGCAAGCCTGGCTTCCTTTGCTGCTTCCTAGCTAATACATCAAATGCCACTTCATTTCCTGACCTCTGTTATCTAACCGATGTCCAACAGACAACGAGCTGGTGAACCTCCTACAACCCCCACAATTTAGGAAAGAGACGTGGTGGCGAAATCCTGTGTTTGCCGGGAAGTCTCTGCCCTCTGGAGGATCTTGGAGTCCAAGATCTGTGCACATGTGTTTTATCCTCACTCCCCTGCATCTCTGCCTGGAAGCCCTCCGGGCTTTGCTCTGGGTACACTTTCACTATTCTGGATCTGCCGAGCCAACTTCATTCACAAACTCCATAGAAATCTATTTTGACTTTTTCTCTGTTCTCCGCTGTGAGTGGAAGAAAACCAAAGCCAGGACACAAACGAAAGCGGCCGGATTGGGCTCGCGGCCCTGTAGCGGGTCGTTCTCCAGCGAGCCCGGTGCCCAGCCCCCACTCTCCAGTCCCTCATTCATAATGACTTAAGGTGTTAGGCTGTCGGACAGAAACTGATTTTGGCCTGACCTGCAGGACTTGGGTCAGCTTGCGTTCCTTGGGGGGGAGTATATAGTTTGAGCTTTTGCTTCAACTTGCCAGAAAAAAATTTTTTAAGGGCCTTCAATTGATTTAATGAGCCAGGGAATGTGGGGCTGAGGGGAAAAGAAAGTGATTTGTGTTTATTAAAAATGGCAAACAAGTGACCTCCCTGGCTAAATTCTCAACCTCCTGATGCTTTTGCTCTGGGGAGCTATATAAATGTCAAACCATTAAGTTAAAGACGTAACAACAAACAAATTAAACAAAACAAACAAAAACACACCCCAGGACTCCTGAATTTGTATGATAGACCACCTGATCCTGAATGCCGTGATAGAAATTAGTGCTTCTAAAATGAATGCATTTTCTAACGTTAAAAAAAAACAACAACAAAAAAACGAAAAAACTCCTCGTGTAAGTGTTGAGTGACAGTTGCAGACAGAGCAGTTCTGTGTAGGCCAACACCTTCTTCTTGTGCTTCAGGGAAAGACACCAGGGCCCCATCCCAGCAGCACGAGCCGCCTCTTCTTTGGAACTCTTTTGCCTCCCCTGGGTGATTCATGGGCAAGTGGGAGACTGAAATGGGCAGAAGAGGCTGACATCCTTCTTTCGCAATGCTGTCATGATTCCAGAGAAGAGCCCGTTTCCCACCTTTCGCCTGACAGTTCCTTTGCAAATCTAGCTCACTACCGGAGTCACACACCTCAGAGAAGGATCAGTCATAAATTAGTCTATACTTAGGAAGTTGTATATATGAAAACATAAAAGACTATAAGGGCTTTCCACAGAGTTTATATAGATGTACGAAATTACACCCAGTTTTTTTTTTTTAATAGAATGTGCGTATGAGTGGTTGCACAGGCTAATGTAAGGAGCTAGTAACAATGGAATGAGTGTTTCCCACAAAGCAGATGAAGTACTTGACATGTTATTTCTTGACATGTGCCCTGGGGACCTCTGGAGTATGGATGAACAGTAAGGATTAGTAGGGCCCGTGAAGGCCCTTCAGCTTTTATAGTTCTAGGAAACTCCTTGTCGCAATTGCTATAGTAGTTTGTAACTTCTTTGAATCTTAAAGTCTCATCTCATTCGGAGGTAGATACCTCAAGTCGGAAAGGTATCTCACCATGTGGCTCACTCAGCAGACAACATTTGTTTTGTATCCTCTAGTCTTAATGTTTTGTTTGGGACACTTACTGAAAATAGCCATGTATAAAAGTATATGATGTTTAATGATGTTCAGTTCCTCTAAGTATCAGATTAATCATCTGAGCGCCTCAGTTTCATAATGAGAAAGGTTCACCGAGAGGATCCCCGTGGATAGCTAATCATTCCTCTGTCCATTCACCCTTTCATCTATATATCTATCCATTCACATAGATCCATAGATAGATGTGTCTACACACATCTATACCTGCATACATACATATGGAGGCATACATCTATATACACACACATACATATAGACACATACGTCTATACATACATTACATACATACATACAGCTTCCTGCCATATGTCTGTTCCCCTAGTCACCCAGGGAAATACTTCCATTATGGACAGTTAGCGATGAGTAAAATCAGTTATAGGAAAAACAACTAAGATTTCTTTTTCTTATGTTGATTGGCAATATGATTTTCATGAACAAAGGGCAACATATTATCATCATTTACATTTTGTTTTCAACATGCCATCTTAATAAAAATCTGGTTATCAGTTTTTATTGGTGGGTTCTTTTTTTAAAAAAAGAAACCAATTAAACAACTTAATGGTGATGCGAATGGAGATACAAAAGTAATTAAATTTAAAACGAGTTTTCATTCTTCCCATGACTATGGAAAACTCCCTGCTGTATAGAATAATTGAATATATGTTTCATTTAATTCACTGTTCCTATTAGGTCAGTTATTTTCACACATGCATAAGTCTGCTAGATTTTTAAATATCAAGTATTCCCTCATTAATTAAGAAAGCCTTTCACGGTACTGGGTTCCCTTGGGATTATAATAATAATTACCTAATAATGCCAATCAGATTAATTAGCAATGTATATTCAGAAGGAAAAATGGTTAGAAAACCATGTACTTTTGGATTCTGAATAATTTTGAATTACTGTTTTACACAGGTTCTATAAATCATTTCTTCAACCTCATCTACAAAACTAATGGTGTTTCCTAGGCTGATTGCTTTGGCTTTTAAAATTATAAAAACTAAAAGAAAATAAAAACAATCTATGTCTATCCATCACTAAGTATACAAAAGACTAGCATGAAGTAATTATGTCGCTTGGCCCAGGAAATAATCATTTGTCTAGAACAGTCAGATCATTGAAGAAAGAGTGGTATCAGAATAATTGCATTAATTGCCTAATTCCCCTTGTGTATGTAGAATTATTACTTAATACCTTGCACTTGCATAAAAACTTTTTCTGTTGCATTTATAAACTGCTTCACACTTTTCACCTTCTTCGTGGCTTAAAACAATGCAATGTGGTAAGTAGGGTATATCATTCTCATTTTATTCAGGAGTAAGGCGAATCCAGAAACCTTTAAATTTGCCCGAGATCAGATGGGTCATGAAAAGAAGGAGGACTCATTCTCAACTTGCAACAGAGAGTTTTGCCTATCACACCTTGACGGCTCCCATAACTGATTTTTGATACTAAAATAAATTCACAGTCCATTTCCTTTGACAGTCACACTGCTCCTTGGAATTTCCAATGAAGTAGTAAAATTCTTCAATCTGCTAACATGAGAAGTCACTCATCCATGTGAAATTATGTTTTCTTCTTTTAAAAAGAAAAAAAAAATCCCAAACATCAGTTAGACTCTGAAAATAAGATGGCAAATTGCAGTAAAGTTGTGAAAACAAAGAGCCAACAGTTTTCTCCAGTGCAGGCTTGTTGCCATGAGCTAATAATTCCAGACTTTGAGCAAGGCGAGCCTTCTTTTTAATAACCATATGCCTTTAGGTAAAGTATTTCTACTAAAAATTACTGAGGCATGGAACAAGGTAAGGTGTGTGAGCTCATGTTGGATTGTTCAATTACTAAACTGAGTCCCGTAGCTTTAAGAGTTTCCCAACTTGACAGATTATTCCTCTTTATACACTTGTATAAACATACTGCTTACGGCTGAAATCTATGTAAGCTTTTCTTTCAATTAAAATGTCAAGGATGACAGACTGTGTTTTCACTGTCCTTAACAGAATGCTAGGTACCACAGCAAGAGATTTCATGTCCTCCTTTTTCCTCCCAAAGGATGTTTTCCAGTCTGGGGGGGGTGTCTGAAAATCAAGGGCTGTGTCTTCTGATTTTCCCTGCCCCTTGACAAGCCCAACTATCTTTAAGGAGCTACAGACCATCGCTTTTGTTTCGAAGGTCTCAGGAGGGTTACTACAGACTGTTCTCTTTTCCCGGTCTTCACAAGATCCAAGATGTCCCAGCATTGTCTATTAAACTCTTGGGACAGACAGGTCTGCCAGGTATGTAGTCAGGCAGAGAGAAGTAGCAAACATTGAAAAAAAAATGAGGTTAGAAAATTAGAAGATCGATGTTAGTACCCACATCAGATAATAGACATCGAAGAAATCTTGAGCAGATAATAATAATAATAATAATAACAACAACAACAACAACAACAAGATTTGGTGGGGGATAAAATTAAAAAACAAAAAAGTCTTCAAAGCAAGAGAACGGAAAGAGGAGGGAGCAGGGAGCAGGAGACCCGGATGGCTTTGGTGTTAGAGTTTCTGACTCTGGGGAAGAAACGTCCTTAACTTTTGGGCTCCATACTTTCATCATCTGTCTAATGAACGGATCAGACTATAGGTCATCGAGAAATCGCTTGAAACTCTAAAATTCAGATTCTAGGCCTCAGAATGAAAATGAGATGTTCTTAACTCCGCGAGGCTACCTGTTCTGTTATGATGGGCGTATTCTTCACTGATCACTGACACATCCACAGTGCTGAACCCAGCACCTGGCTCATAGTACATGGTCAGGGTCTATATGAAACAAAATTGAGCCAGTACAGCACTCAGTTCTTAATGTTAAGACTACATGGGAAACATGAATAAATCCCGAATAGAAGGTATCCCTAAAAAGTGAGAGAAGTTGTGAAAAAAAGGACTGGATACATTCCATGAGGCCCACATTTCTGACTCATTTAAATAAAGCATCATTTCACACACAGACTAGAGAAAGCTGATTGTCCACTGTCTTCGTATTTGCTTATGAAAAGAAATGTGTGTTTCCTTTGCACCTCCTTATAGGAGGTGTTGTGGCCTAACCTGGGAAATTAGTTTCTGTCTGGGATGAGGAGACTGGAGAGCTGAAAAGGGCAATTCAGGCTCTGCAATCTTAGAGAAGGCAGTTAGTAATGAGAAATGCTTATTTACTCATTCTTCTCCTGAGCAAAATTCAAAAATTCCTGTTTTTTGAAAGAAAGCAACTTGTCAGGATAATTGAGTAGGATGTGAAATGTAAATACGATAGAGCTAATTTCTTCCATGGGTCATAATTACATTATAAAATAGGGTAGCAAAGAACATGGTCTGCCAAGGGAGGAATCCCAGCTCTGCCACTTAACTAGCTGTGTGACTTTGGCAAGTTGTTTGGCCTCTCTGTGCCTCAGTTTCCTCAATTGTAAAATCAGATGATAGAGGTATTTACCTCATGGCATTGAGTGAGTTACCACATATTATATATATTAAATAAACTCAAATTGGTTGTTGTTGTTGTTGTTGTTGTTATTATTATTATGAAACACTGATCAAACAGAAGATTAATCACTGAACTTCAAACAAAAAACTGTGCCTCAAGGATAGGATCTTAAAGAACAACAATCCTTAGCTTTAATTAAAGAACTGCAATCTAAGAAATGTTAAAATATCCCAACCTCCCTGCATATATAAGATATTTCTTTAAAAACCTATCAACTTTAAAATCCTAAACTCTTCCACAGAGTCAAATAGACTCTTCTCTCCGACAAGGTTACAGAATTTCGAAATGACTTCACATTATTTCTCAGAAAGGATCCTTGAAAATATTTCTTCAAAATGTAACCAAACTAATTCCCCAGAGATCAGTTCTCAGTATCTTGTTTTTCCTAAAAACAATGACAAAAATCCTACGGAAGTAATAATTGGGAAAACAAGAAAGCTATCTGGCCCATATTTTAAAAGACATCATATTACCCGTATCTTTTTTTGAATGAGCTCATGCTCTGTACAGTCTCACTGCCAAATTCCTGAAGTCGGATGGCAAATATAATATTTCCCCTTTTTACAAATAAGCAATTTAAGACAAAGAAGTAGAAATATTTAGCCTGAGAAAAGGCACCAAAATATCAGCAGAATTCAACCAAAATATGTATTTTCTCTTTCAAAATTTTCTTAGGCTCAAGGGAGGACCTCTGCTAAAGATCTGGAATCTCCCTGTAAGAACTGTCCCCATCCCCTTTTCCTTGGTGACAAAACAGACTTTTGGATGTCCAGGAAGAGACTTTTGCCTTTGCGTCTGGATCCTATTCTTTGCCCTGCCCCGTAGGGCCCGCTCTATCCTATAAAGCTAGTAAAACAGGCAGTGAAAAACTGCAAATGCTCCAGCACATCAGTCACACCGGTAAGCCCATCACCGGGTGATGGAACTTGACATGGTTCCATGGCCATAGAACATCTGGCCCCTCGCTGTTTCTCCAGCTCATGACGGCGCCATCTTCTTTCCAGCCACGGAGCCTTCAACATAAGCAATCCTCACGACCTTCTCCAGACAACGACACCAGGTTAGGGCCTTATTTTTTGGGGGGTGGGGTGGGGTGGTGACCTCAGTACATCCCACACTTTTCCCTAGTAGAATATATCACCATTTATACAATCAATGAATCAATTGAAAATCAATGAAGAGTCTAATACTCATCAGGCTCCGGACACTCATTGCGGAGTGGAAAACAAGTTAGGTCATTTGCATAAAAACTCAGTTATGAATTTATAATTGGTGACAATATGATGATAAACAAAACAGATGTGTTTCGCGGTCTCTTGGAGTTTACCATCTCGGCTTTCCTAATTACAATTATTCAGTGATTTCGAGTGATTTTTTAAAATGTCTCTGCTCCCAACTAGACAATAAACTTCATAAGATGGTGTCTGCCTTCCTCACCAATGCAGGTACTTCTAACACATAAGAAAGTACATGATATCTAGTAGCTGTTTAATAAATAATTTTCAAATTAATGAAAACGTGGATGTCAAGGATCGCTTCTACTAGCAGTGGACATTGCAAGAACAGTGTTTAATACATTATCTTTGCTAATTAATTAATTAATTGATGGAGAAGGTAATTGATTTACGAGTCATAAATTAAACTCCAAATTACCCTAACAGTCTAATATCATCCATTTCTGTTCTTGAAAAGCATAAATGGTTTACTTCCAAGGTAATCTGTACTTTTCATCATTTCCCCTCAGATTAAACTCAAGCTTTCTGATGATTTCTAGACCCATTTGTTTTTGCATCAATTAAGTTAATTTCCATTTGAAATTACGTTTTAGGAGTTTCATAAGAAAAGGCCAAGAATAATTCAGGACCGCTCATCTGTCTCCAATCTATATAATGTTTTAAAAATTGGATGCCTGCCCTGCAATAAGGTTGCACTTTACAATGTTGGAGCTCTGAACTTAGAGGTACCAGTTACACCCATACCACGGTCAACTAAACATCTCGTTTCTGGTTTACGCAGACTGATCGATATTGACAAGAACACTTTTGGAATCATTATCACCAGGGGTGTCGGAAATTTAATTTACCACACAAGATAACTTCGGGCCTCTTTTAAAACATAGTTTCTACTACCGACGGCTTTATTTTATAGATGTGGTGTCTGATATCTTGGAAATGTAATTTCTTTTTCTTTAAATGAAAGCCGGGCTGCGAGGGAGCGAATGGTGATAATAAAACGGGACACCACTAACAGAGCTGTTTCCTGCTGGACGGAGCCTTTGCTGGGTTTTATACCATGTGTGCTGCATCTAATCAGGCAGAGGAGATGTTTCCTAGCGCTTTCAAGTGTTTTAAACAGAGAGCAGTCAAGGGAGGGGAGATGAGAATTTATGGCCGTTCTGTTAAGACCATTAAATCAATCTCTTTTTTTCTTTCTTAATGACTGATTTCTGTACCATTAATCTGAATTCAGTCAGCCTGATCCATTTAAGTTAACAAAAACCAAGGATGGTTGGTTTCTGATGCATACTACTGTTGGGAAAAAAAAACCCGTTTTCAAAATCTGATATTTTTTTTTTCTTGTAAAGAGCTAAAGGCTCTTTATAAAGGCTTTAGCTATGGGTCAGACATAAAGACATGAAGAGATGGCTTTTCAATTAGCCAGTAACTTCTCAGTTGCATCAATTATTCATAAAGTTACCCTTAGAAAAGGCAAGTAAATGCAGATCAAAAGATATCAAATAAAAGATGATTTTGAATGCAGCCACAAATAAACGATATACATCTGGTTGGCTGAAAAAAAAATTTCTTAGTAGAGACATATCTCTAAGTAAAATTTCTTCCTGTTTGTGCGTTGTTAATAAGCTTCTTCCTCACTTCATAAGGACAAATAAGTAGCCCTCTGATTATGAGCCTTGTCATTTACATGTGATTGCTGCTTGCATTCATTCACCATGAATGAATAATTCATGAAAACATTCACTAACACACTTGCCTGGATGTTTTTGTAGAGGCAGAAGCCCTGAACTTGCAGACACAAATCCCCCAACTCTAAGTCAGCAATTCCATTTTGGTTTCTCCTGGACTTCCAGTGTATCAGCTATCATATTTTAATAAGTTAATTTGTGGTGGGAGCCACACCCAACGCAATGCCCCAACACCTATGTTCCAAACAGATAGCTTAATTTTTCAGGTATATGATAGTTCGAACTGCAAAAGGCTTCAGGGAAAACTGAACGGGGGCTGGAGAGGGGGCAGTTTCTTCCCAGTATGAACAATGGTCCTTTTAATTAGCATGAAATGAAGGTTTCCATCCTTTGTGCTCTAGAGCTAGTCATTTGTTACTAAACAGAATAACACCCTGTAGGAGAGGTAGTTCAGGTCCACAAATCTTTTCAACGTGGTGCCATCAGGCTCATTAGGACTGCATCTGTACTGAGCATTCCGAGAGTGACAGAAATCCTCCAAATCAGTGAGTTGCCAGGAAAAACGTACTTATAACTGAGTAGTAAATGCCACCTGACCCTACCTGCGGAAGGCTAAGATAACATTCCTTAAGTGCCTGTGCCGAGCACTACGGATAGTTCTATCTGTGGTGCCTCAGATGGTTAATCTCATGTGTCAAGTTGTCTGGGCCACGGGATGCCCAGATCATCCAAGCAACCTTTACTCATCCACTAGGTGAAGGCGCCCCACTAGGTCACCCTCGCTAATGCCGTTAGCTAACCTCTTCTGGAAACTCAAGGCAGAATCTCTTAGGCAGTTTGCAAATACGTCTCCTGGGAGACCAAATTTATGGCCCTCTCCACCCGGCCACTCACCAGTATTATTGCAGCTCTTTAGGAGGTGGCATTAGAAATGATTAGCTTCACAAATAGACTGGAAGACGAGAGATGTGTCAAAGATGCAGAAGTGGCTTAGGGCAGCTGTGATGACATTCATGGACTATGCAACCTCAGGCCACTAAAAGCCCAATTTCTCAAGTTTTGTTCTTAAAGGCAAAGTAACAGAAATGCTGAGAGGGTAACTTGTTCTCTAAGGAAACACCGGAAAGAGGTCTGGTCCCAAGGCTCAGCAGACTCCTCGCTGGGTTATGTATTAATAGAGAATTGCAAACCCAGGCTATAATCAGATCACCAAAAAACCACAGGACAGGGAGCGAGAGCCTAAAGAAATCCTTGTCAGGCAAGGGTTGAACGTCATGGGGAGGAGAGGGAGGAGCGGGGATGGAGAACTTGGAGAAGGCTCCAGAGAAGGTCAGAAAAATACTCAAAGCCAGACGGGCAGGCCTAAATGGAAAAGTAAAAGGAACAAGAAGACTGGGAGACAATGATAATGGTCGAGTTTCTAAATCACGATATTCTGAGAATAATGACCAGTCACCATCAAACTCAACTGAAGCAGAATCCCAACAGTAATGAAACGACGGCACATGGGATTCAAATTAGAAGAAAAAATCTCTCTGAAGAACGAACAGCGTAAAAACAATTAAATAGCTTACTGAGGTTTGGGAATTTCCTCTTATTAGGCTCTTGACAAATAGATTCGCCTCCATCTGGCGTGGTTTCCAGGGAGGAGAAGGAGGAACGAGCAGCCCTCTCACAGTCCTAAATTAGGTCTATTATTTTCATTTACTCCAGTCAGAGCGGTTGACAGAAATGATAGAGGTGATGCTGGCTGCCATCCTTAATGCAGAAATGGAATAAAGCAGCCTTGTGTGGCTGATAAGACGTATGCTCAGGGCCCCTTCCAGGCTCTGCCACAGCCCACGAGTGCGTGATCTGGGCGAGTCATTTAACTTCTGTGTTCTCACTGGCGAAAACGGGGCTCTAATACCCGCTTTGCAGGTCTGGCATGAGGATGATTTGATTATCACATACGACACAATACTTTGCGTGTGCCTGACCCTTGGATGATGATTAATGCATAGTCTATTTGAGACGATTAATCTATTCTAGAAAATCAAAATGATTGCCAGGGCCATTTGAAAATACCAAGTCAAGCTATGTTGTTCTAAATTTTAGGGTGAAGCGATTTAGGGAAACGGCCCAAAACATCCAGCCTCTCTGAGGGATCCGAGAGTCTTTTCCGTTACTAAGAGCCCTGGTGTATCCCGGTGTATCATCGTCTCAGGGGACCCCGCTCTGATTTCTCCGGGCCAGGCTTGTCCCTGCTACGTCTCTCACAGCATGTGTCAGAATCTCCCCTGAGCTAGCTTGGCACACAGTAAGGGCCTCATAGGGATTTGCTGAATGACCGAACGAGGTGGTCTCACTGGACGTGGTCTCTTATTTCCTGGCAGCGGTAGCCCCCTGACGCGTCCATGACAGGCCTCCTTTTAGGGGCCATGATAACCTGAAACACTATCCTGAAGGGACACTTGCCTTGAGCCAGGGGGCTTGGGGGAGGGACGGAGTTTCTAGGAAACCTGCCGTCCTCCTTCTGCGGCCTTTCCTGAGCTGCTTTTCAAGTTCTCCCACTCCTCGGGAGCACTTATCATGAAACTAAATTGATATTAATCTGAAACACTTAATAAAATAATAGCAATAAAGTTCATAATAATGGTACTTGGCATTTACTTTGAACTTTGTATCCAAGGATCTCAAAGGGCTTTTAAGCCAGGCTTTGCTATTTTCAAAGCTACTCGTGGGCAGGACACACAAGCAAAGCCACCCAGTATAGCTTACTTTGGACTGAGCTGGTTCCTCCATGAGGTTCTGAGACTGAGCTTATGGCCATACTATGTGCATAAACACACCCACTACCTACAGACCCTTACATGCTAAAAGGTAAAAGTGATAGAAAGACTTTTTGTCCTAAACACACTTTTGTCTATATTAGCTGAGTCAAACCTTGGAAGCAAGGTTTGCATTTGGATAGACTTGTTTTATTAGTTACATATAACTAATATATATATATATATAATATATATTATATGTAACTAATATATAATATATATTATATGTAACTAATATATATAATATATAAATTAGTTATATGTAACTAATAAAACAAGTCTATCCAAAATATATATATATATTTATATATATATAAATATATATATATATTAGTTATATGTAACTAATATATGTAACTAATATATATTAGTAATTAATATATATATATTAGTTACATATACCTAGTAGTTATATACTATGATTTTTTTTGATCCCCTTCTCAAAGTATTTATAAGTACAGTTGGAACATCTACATCTGTTCTTTAAAGGCATGAAGTTTTCAAGGGCATATTTTTCCTTTAAGTTCACCCTGAAGGAAATTTTGTTTAGGTTTAAGTGATTAGTTAAAAGCCACACCGGGTTTTATATACAAAACCTCTCTTCTAACATACTCCCTTCCCTGGTGGCCTTGCATTATGCCAAAGAGAGTGACTTACTCAGTTTCCCATATTATTCCCCAGACAGTCCTAGTCCTACTCCCCAAACGAATGTGGCATTTGGGGTTTCAAGTTTAAAATGTAATTTGGTATCATTTCAGATGTCTTCTTTCAGCTTATAAACAGCTTCCCCAGAGGGACTTGGGGTCTGATTTTAATTTGTGGTAGGGTTATGGTCACAGTGAATGTCAATTTTAGCTATTGATAGTAAGTCCCTAGTAGAAACAGAAATAGAAAGTGACCGGCAGTACATCGAAAGGACACACACACTCACAGGAGCTGACTGGTCCCTAAGAAACCCCTTCACTGGTCTGCGATGACAGTTTGGTTTCTCCTCAGGCCCCCGAAACTCAGTGGCTTACCAGAAGAGAAGGCCAGAGCGTACTTTCTCAGGATGTGCTCATCTGGAGATGGTGACAAAATACAGAGAAGTAACTGAGCCCTTCACCAGATGGCTGTGAATTTGAATACTCCCACAGGGGTGTCGCTGCCTCAACCACTGGTTTGCCCAGTGATCATAGGCTGTGTCCTGAGACCTCACAGTTTCTGTTTCCTCGTGTGTCAGATAAAGTGGCTGAGCCAACGAATTCTAAAGATCTTTTCAAGCCCAAAGTTAATATGATTTGATGCAATCAAGGGTGGGTAACCTGCCTTGGGCAGGGTGGAGGGGGGCGGGAGAGGGTGAGAACTATTTCTTTTGGGGAAAGCAGCACGCCAGTTGTGAATTTCCTCAAAAAGCTGGGGACAAATGGGTACTTTCACTGGCCATTCTTGGACATTCCCTTTCCTTGAACAAAGGCAGGCTCCAAAGATCCCTGAGTGCAGGTGACAGTTAGCAAAGTAGGCAGGAACCAGGGAACCAGAGGGGTTGGAGAGGGGCAGTTTCTTCTCCTGTATGAGCAGTGATCCTTTTAATTAGCATGAAATGAAGATTTCACTCTTTTGTGCTCTAGTTCGTCATTTGCTATTAAACAGAATGGCATCCTTCAGGAAAGACAGTCCAGGTCCCCAAATAAGCAGTTCTATCATTTCGGCGTATGCCACCAGCTTCACTGGGACCGGGCATTCTGAGAATGACAACCAGCTTCCAACCCTGTGAGTTGCCAGGGAAAACATTTTCACTCCTGAGCTGTCAATGCCACCCGACCCTACCTGTGGACGGCGAAGATAACACTCCCCAGGCGCCTGCGCTGAGCGCTGTGGAGGGTTCTTTCTGTGGTGACGGGGCTGGTTAATTTTATGTGTCAGCTTGGCTGGGCCACGGGACACCCAGAAATCTGGTTAGACATTATTTCTAGGTGTGTCTGCGAGGATGTTTTTGGAATAGATGAGCATCTCATTTGGTAAACTGAGGGGAGTGGACTGCCCCCCTCACGGTGAATGGGCAGCACCCATCCTGCGGAGAGCTAAAGGGGTGAGGATGGCAGAGTTCCCTCTCCCTCTGCCTGGCTGATTGAGCTGGGGTAGGCCCTCTCCTGCCCTAGATGATAGATAGATAGATAGATAGATAGATAGATAGATAGATAGATAGATACACACAGAGATATAGTTATATAGATATCCCTGTCTTATTGGTTCTTTTCCTATTAGTAATAGATCCTTCTGACTAATACCATGACTAAGTGTCCTATATTTACTTAAATATGTTTGCTGGGAGTGAATTAGTGGAATCCAGGCATTCGCTTTGACATCCCTCACCCTCTACTTCCAAGCATTCACCATGTTCTACCCACTCCGCCCCAAAATAGACCTGGAACGCATTCACTTGGCTCCGTCCCCACTGCCAAGGTCCTAGTCCAAGACACTATCTTCTCTCACTTGGTGCTTCCAGCGGTTTCTATCTCCAGCCTCTGCACTGCGGCCAGAACGATCTTTCCAAACCGACGCTTTAATCATGACGCTTCGCTGCTCTTAGCTTTCGTGGCTTTCCTCGGGGTTTAACAGAATCGTTCGTTAAATGCTCCGCCTCTCTGAGGTCTGTCGTACCAGCTTCGCACCTGACTGAATATGTTTTATCCACCTGATTTCCATTCATTTCCCAGAAAGGGCCAAGCTCCTTCCTAGCCCAGGGCCTCAATCCATGTCATTCCCTTTGCCTGAAATGCCTCGCCATCTGCTCTTTCATTGACCACCACTGAGTCATCTTTTAAGTCTCAGCAATCACACTTCCTTAAAATTTTCTCTAACCCCCACGTTGGAAGATGCCTCTAATTCCGAGGGTCATGCGGCTCGATATACTTTTCTTTATGTTATATCTAATAATATGTCTGTAGGTATGATTATTTATTTATGAATCTCTATTGTAAACTCGTACCTCCCTGATGAGAGTGGCTAGGTATCTTTGGACCGCCAGAGGTACAGTTATTTGGATTTCTTTTGACCATTGGAAAAAATTCCGTGCTTACTTTCGGGAATATTCTACTACATTTGGATGGAGGAGAAAGGAGAATACCATAACATAGCTGGAAACGTTTCTAGAAGAGAACTGAGCCAACATGAGTACCAGCGTATTTGTCTATATGCTATTAGTAATAGATCCTTCTGCCTCTTTGAACCCTGAGGCTATTTCTCTTGATGAGCACAAAAGCAAAAGTGCCAAATGGAAATGTTCATTCCAGGGCTTATAATTTTTGCTTCAGGTTAATGCTGAAGCATTCAGCTGTTCTTATAATAGTTAAATGGTTTCCATTTTTGCCAATAGTTTCAATTGTTGAAGCTCTCCAGAAAAGCCCAAAACCATAATTTTTATGTAACATTCCCAAGCATCAAATATATATGCCAAACAAACCTCTTTAGTTAAAATAGGGCATGGAGAACAATAGCTTTAAGTGTCTTGGACTGCTTTCCTTATAAGGCAGAAAACTGAAAAAAGATCTTCTGGGTTTTTCTTTTTTTTTTTTTTTACTCGAAAACAAAGTAAACAAAATCAATGCTTTCAAAGTCCAGTATGGCTGAGAGAATTCATTTTCTTAATATGGAATGGGCTTGGGAGTGATGGGGCCAAGAGTGGACGTACAAGAATAACTGTCTACTGCAGACTTCTGGCAAACTCTTTGGCCTGTTGGTCCACAGCCAGTGTTTTTCTTCATAAATGAATTCCACATCTTTATTAAGTTAAGTATTTCTTTTTTTATTATTTGAAACATATTTTAAATATTTTGTTTTATGACGTCCTGGAAATTGATACAATTCCTTCCAGATCAAGGAAAATGGAAAAATCAATTACTTTTTTTTTTTTACACTGAGAGTGATTACACAAAAATTATGCTCCAATTTATCCATTACCATGAATAGCATTTGACATCATGTGTGAACAACTCAAAACAGCCGGAATTAAAGGTGTCCTTCTGATTAGATGAATCAGTTATTTTCACAGAAAAGCTCTCAATGATTATTAAATAAAAGTATACCCCTAGTGTGACTTGATTTGTAGAAGACTATATAGTAAGAATTATACACTTTAAATGACAATTAATCTTTTATAGGAAAAACGCCCAGCAAGAACAAACCAAAACACATCAAAAGCTTGAAAGAAACTTCTAATGTTAGATCTTTTACACAAACAACTTAACAGTTTGTGATTCAGAGAGTGAATATTATTAAAATGAATTTCATCTGACACGGATGGAATTTCAAACTTGGCCTATTTAGGGATGAGTTAATTGGCTTTATCCAAAAATGGAGGAATTTTTAGGGCCATTTAAATCATAAGAATTGTTGGTTCTGAATGCAGAGAAAGGCTAGGGAAAGAAATGAAGCCCAGCCCTTAGCAGAAACTAGACTTGCTTTCCTCACCCTTCAAAACCAAGTCCTCAAAACCTCCTAATGGGTTTCACTGTTTTCTTTCCAGTGCTTATCATAATCAGGGAACCACACATTTGCATCCCTAATGGACCCTTTTCAAAAGTATGTTGACATTTCAGTAGGTTTTGAATAGCTCTTAATGCTTCTCTCAACTTGGTCTGATGCCCACAAATCTCCATATATGGGTTTCAACATATAGACTGCCTGCTTTACTCACTTTTCTTTTTTTTTTTAAGCCCTGGGAACCTATCTTAATTATACTCTTAAAAAGGTAAAAACTCAGAAGTCAGATGACTCAGAAAATGAGTATCTAGCTGGCCATTCACACATAGGGAAGCATCTTCATCTGTGAACTCAGGGAGGAGCCAAAGAATTTACCTTTGTGGTAAATTCACTTCTTTGAGCTTCTATTTTTATCAAAAGTAAATAGATATAAATAAGACATTCGAGATAAACATAGGTTAGGGGAGAAAGTTAAAATCAAGCAGGGAGTTTATCATCTGAGAGAAAACTCCACTGCGTTTTACTCCTCACACTTCCTACAAGGGTTAGGGACCAGGGGGCCCTTGGAAGGGGAATTTCAGTCCCATCTACTTTTCGAGGCTTCAATCAAAATTCAATCCAACAGAAACACAACTGAAATGATTTTCTAAGTTTATTTTTTTAAACATTTACTCAGCCCCTGCTATGTTTCGGGAGCCGTGCTGGAAGTCTGGAGCGAATGAAAGATCATCTCTATCCTTAAGAAGTGTGCGATCTATTCAGGGAGACAGCCAAGGCATGGGAATCCGTGCAGGGTGTAATGGAGAATCACCCTAAGCGATACAGTACCCTGGAGGTTTCAGGGTAGGGATCCTAGAAGGGGAGACAGAGAATTGCTCTGGGAAAGATGAGGAGATGACCCTGCATTGCACGTGCACACACGTGTACGTATGTTCCTGCACATGTATGAGAGTGAGGGAGAAGGTTGTTAAAGTATGGCAACGCAGGCCGAGAAGATATTAAATAATTACTGTTGTTCACGGTTTAACATGAGATGAAAACAATCTCCCCACATGATAACAATTCCTATCCAGAAACACATGCACCCATTCAGGCCGATCCCTATATAGATACCAAATTGGGAACTACATCCGCTTAGAATTTTTTAAACTGATTTTCCAGTGTTTTATGTAGGTGGTTGAGCTACAAGCTAAGAAAACCATTTGATAGACTCTGCTGCAGGAATTTCATCCTTTTTGAATTAGAGGGTGTTGGAATAAAAGGGAGAGAGATTCAGGGTAAGTAGGAGGGGAGCTTTGGGAGCTCTGGGCAGGGGCTCAGCATTTCTCAGAATCAAAGAAGCCCTTCTCGGCCCTATTATCCTATATTAAACTGCACTGGAAAAGGTAAAAATGGAAGCAGAGTTTGCCCCTACTTTTCTAAACTCTTTTCAAAGACAGAAAGTTCGCATAACTGAGTTTTCTCTCCAATATTTCTAGCTTTCATTTACTTCTTACTTTGAGCTCAATAAATATACATACGTATGAGATGAGGGCAGGGGTATACATTAACAATCACTGTCGCGTGAGGTACCGAATGTAGTTTTCTGTGTTTCTCGTGACTTTTATTCTCCCTTTTGGGTACTCCTTTTACAACAAATTAATTCAGGTTCCTGGAAAGTCCTATCTCAAGGTATTACATGAGATGCTACACTAACAAGGTACTAGATTGTCCCATTACTTCCAGCATAGAGTTAAAACATATAAAGACAGCTTTCATTTTTTTGGTCTACATTGACTCGAAACCTTTTGAAAAGTACGTTGTTGTCTCCTGGTTTCGAAATCGACGTGGGCAGTCACCGAATGTTACCCTTTCTTTCAAAGAAAAGGAAAGAAAGGAAGAAAGGAAGGAAGGAAGGAAGGAAGCGGGCAAGCAAACCTTGGCCATCCTGGCTTAAATATGAAAATGAAACAAGGGTATGAGACAAGGTAGCTTCACAGAGCCTATGGCCCAGCCCAAGTCTTCTCTTCCAGGCTCTTTCCCTCCCTCACTGTGGTCAGTTAGCTCAAAACCCACTCCCATGCTTTTGCACATGAAAAATGAAGCTGTAAAAGTCTCAGGCTTTTGTCAGTAGTAAAAATAATTGGCAGGCACTTAATACATAAGACGCACAACTCTCATAAGATAAGCAGTCTATGTGTCCTTAGAATGGTGTTCCAAAGTTTCCTCACGCTAGCAAGAATTCAGAAGTGCAGAGAAGTTCTAATCCAGCTTGTTCACAGAATTCGAGTTTCCAAGACCATTCGCAGCAACTTGAAAACCTCAACCCACCCCCTACCCCTATAACATATAGCATTTCCACACTGTGGCTGTCTTAATAAACCAATGGACATTTCCCTCCAATCTGTTTGCTTTTAGTAGACATTTTTTTTCCCATCTCCAAAGAAGCTGGCATTGTAATATCATACAAATAAATGACTAGCATAACTGTGCATTGCTCTAGACACCAATGAATAAAATATAGCAAATACAGCATATCCCTAGAGTGTGTTATTCCACTTAGAAAATGGTATAATTGACGCTGGGTAGTATGGAAACAAAGTGTTTTTAAGTTGTGGGGTTATTTTCTGGTAATTGTCTGACTTGAAATTTTCATTTGTCAATCAGACAGTTCTCTTAGTTTTATAAATGGTTTTTTTGGGGGGAGGGGGCAAGGAGTGAAGGAGAATTGAGAAAATGGCTAAGCCCCACAGACCTTTTTCTTGTCATAAAGTTGTTGTCAAAAAGATTCGCTATTATGTCTGGGATGGGTGACCTCCGTGGCATTTTGTGTTCAGTAAAAACGTCTCAAGCCATTTTTCAAACATTTTGAGGTTTGGCAAAAACCTGAAATCCATCTTGCCAAGCACTTCCCTCCCCCCCCACCTCTTAATTCTTAAACCCATGTGTCTTTCAAGGGAAATTTAATCCGTATGTTTCTGATTCATTTACACTTAACTCATCAAAATGGTGTTTTGCAAGAGCTATTTGATGTTCAAGAAGTCTTATGAGCTTCTCTTTTTATACGTCTAAAAAGCCTTTCTTTCTGAGAACCAGAAAATTGTATTTTACCAGCTGTAAGCCAAATGATTTGAGCCGTGTTAAAAATGAAGAACCTGCTGAATTTGAGGCAAGAAAATAGCAGACACAATGACATAAATAAATGTCCCCACGTGTCTGCCTGCTCACGCATCTACCGAAAGCATTTCAAATTCTTTCTTTCCCTGAAGAAGCCTATTTCATGAAGCCTAAGAACAAGCTATAAACGCGGAGAAATATGGTCCTAGAGCAAACATTCCCATTGATTCTGGATATTCCCAATTGTGAATCTTAGCCCACAATCAATGGGAGTAGAACTTGGTGTGTTTCGTTAGATAAATCTATTGCCTAGGAAATAAAATGATCATTGAATGCTGAACTAGAAGGGACCTGTAAAATTTCTAGTAATTTTTGGATTGTATTCCAAAAATTGGGTTGGGGCGGGGGCATGAGTTAAGAAAGGTGACATAGGCCACTCGGGGCTCTGTTTTCCATATGAGTCTTCCACATAAGAGGGATTTTTTTTAAAGTATTCAGTTTGAAAACAAATGTCTTAATTTTACGTGAGAACACTGAGATCTGGGGATGGAATCTTGGAGTTGGGACAGAGGTGGCGATTTGACCTGGGCCCCCTGACCCTGGCCCAGCATTCCGGTGACCTTTCCACTATGCCAACGCTTTTCAAACTGATTTCACTACTTTCTCACTATTATACCCACTAACGCAATTCATTAGTGGATATAATAGTGAGGAAGTAGTGAAATCAATTTAATCTGATGTGGCTAGTATTTTAGAAAAATGAATAGCATTTTAAAAAATCCCACATTATACACAGTAAAGATTAAATATTGTTTCATTAAATTACACACACACACACATACACGTAAACATACACATGTGAGTATATTGGGCTGCGTTACAAAATATACTTCTTGCTGCTGTTCCTATCAAAAACGTCTCAAAACCACTCTACCATTCGGAAAGATCCATGGGGACGGAAAGACCCAACACGACCCTTCATACCGTGTGGAGGAAATCTTCCAAATCACGGGTCTGTTTACCAAAAGTGCTCAATACACAGATTGGGAGAAACGGACAACGAACGGATGTGTGGTGGGGAGGAGGGGCGCAGACACCTAGCTGAGAAAGGACGGGGTCACAGTCACCGCGCCGTGATTTACAAATGGCAGGAATGACTTCCGACTTGCACGGCCCAACTGCGCCGTGGAAGACCCAGACATGTCAGCACGAGCACACTTCCAAAGTGCATTTTCCAAGCACTTAACAGTCATTAATTAGTTAGAAACATCCTTTCAAGGTCGGGAGGCACAATAGTTCATCTCCACACACACAATGGAGCTTTGGAGACTTCAGGGGAGCCGACGAGGACGGCACCTGGGTAATTACTGTGAGAAGATGAATTGGGTTAACTAGCTGTGAAGGATCTTGTGATAAAGCATTATGAAGAATGCTGCCCCCATCCACTGCTCCATGTCAGAGTCAGCTGGTGTCTTTTAACAGCTGAAAGCTGCCTCTACGGGAAAGGATGCAAAGTCATTAAAACAACGATGAATTACCCTTTGCTCTCTTTTTTCAGAATCGTAATGAAGTGACTAGTTTTCTGTGGTCATAAAGTGCCTGAGTCTCTTTGGGATTAAAGAGCAAAGTGGCACTGTGTCGAGAATTGTGGTCTAAAACTGTTCCCTAGGTGGGGAGGAAGAGAGAGGAAGCGGCAAGTTGCAGAGCCCAGAGGTCACATCCTGCAGGTGGGTGGGTGCCGATTCTGGGGCTGCTTCCAAGCTCTGTCCTCATCCGACATGCGACATGCGCTCGGGAGTAACCAGGGCTGGTGCCGGGAGAGGGAGGGACGAAGAGAGTGGTGGGAAACAGAGAGCCCAACTCCTGGACGGTTACCCCATCTCACTGAGATCCCTGGGACAGCACACCCCACCCACTAACTAGCCACCCGGGAGCTTTAGGCTGGAGGCAGAAAGCGAGCTGTCTGGTTGGCCTTCCCACCCCTCCCTCCAGACCAGAGGGTGGAGTCTTTGCATAGCCAGGTGCCTGACTGACTCCCAGCTTCTCAAAGCTTGTGGGTTGCTCCTCTGGGCCCCTGCACATATCTAAGGTTTTCTTTGCACTCTCCCCATCCCACCGACCCCGGGCATCAGAGCTCAAAAGAGAACTGAGGAGCATGAGCTTGAACAAGAAGATGGTGCTCCTGGCACCAGGAAGCCCCATCGCCTGGCAGAAGGGAAATGTACTCCCCCACCGTATCAGAGCCAGGTGCTGGCCCTGCCACCAACTAGCTTTATGACACTGGATAATTCATCCCATTTCGGGGTGGCTTCGACTTCTGAATCTGTAAGATCAATGTGTTGGACTCCAGGGTCTCTGAGATTCCCGCCTATCAAAGCGTTTAGAACGATATGATTAAGATTCTACTGCTAAGGAAGTTCTGCATGGTGAGAGTGAAGCCAAATCTAATAACGCTCCTTGTGACCTGCACCCTGGAGCTTCCTCTTTGCCCTGGATGGAAGGAAATGGCAAAAAAAAACAAAAAAAAAAACCAGTTGTGTACTGAGCGAGGGCAAGATCTGAATTAAGAACAATAATTTGGCCGGAGAAGCCCCTGCGTAATCCATATTAGGGTGGATGCTGGTGGGAGCAAAACTAAAGGTAAAAATGCAACGTGAGAGTAATTTACATCTACATTTAGACTAAATGGGTTCAGTATAATTGCTGTTATTATGATTAATTCCAGAGGAATTACAGGGGATCAGCCCTTTAGTGCAGAGTAGTGCTGAGCCGACTGAAGTATTATGACAAATAAGGTCAAGAAGGGACAGATGCAAAAGAAAACGTCGTTTAATGCTCTCTAAAAAAGAAATCCACTCCTTCTCTAAAGGATGAAAAGGAAAAAAAAAAGAGCTGGCTCTTCTTGGTGACGAAATATAAACTGCTGTGGAGGGAGGTCTCAAACTTCATTTCCTGGCCATCGAAGAGATGGTCAGAGTTGGGATTCTCTACTCACCTCTCCTTTTCCTCAGTCTCGCCTGCGTTCTGTGACTCGGTTTGCCCTCCTGGGAAGGGACTGCTAAATGACGGTGTTTATTCTACATTGTTGGCGTCCAAAATTTTCCCAAAAAGTCAACTCGTCCCATGATTAAATGACTTTCTAGTTACGATCTCATGGATTCCATTCCATAAATGAATAACTGAGGCTAAGAAACAGATTGTCAACAAAGTCACACAGCTGGCAAGTGGCAGAGCCGGAGTTTGAACACGGATGTGTCCGACTCCAGAATCATTTATAGGGCCCAGTGACATGGGCCACAATGATTTCAAATAAACGGGCTCCACCTTGGTAAAGGCGTTTGCTTTGTAGGCCTGACTTTAGCACTGATACGGGCCCTTCTGGGGGCAGAGGGACAGAGCCAAATGGGTAACCAGGCCCTCAAAGCTACACGAGGCTCGGTTGGCCTCTCTGCCATGTCGGCGTCCAGCTCGACGTGACTTCCATCCTTTAAAGGTCTTTTATTTAAAAGGAAAAAAAAAAAGTTCATAGTCTTTTAAAACACAGCAACTCACGGTAGGCAACCAGCTTATGCAACGCGGCCCGGGCTCCATTTTCCATTTTCCATTAAGGTAAGTGATGGAGTCTATGCATTAATAGATACCTTGGCGTTCATTTGAAACCTCATGATTGCGCCCCCCTCCCCCACAGGCTTTGCTTTTTTGGACACATCCAGTTCTATTTCTGTCTTTCCAGAACAGCAAAGGATAAAATTCTAAGGCGGAATTCGAATTTTGGTATCATGGGTAGCAAAGGAAGACTGCTGCTGGCTGGAGGAGGCTTGGCCATCGTGTAGCTCCTGTCATACTCTCCGCCGTGATTGCAAACTATCGATTCTTTCTCCCTGGGTGCCGTGGCGCTTCATCAATCATTAAAGAAGCTCTCCCGCCACGGCGGGTACAGGAAGAAAAAGATGTATGGGCTTGTGATAAAGTGGATATCTACTACATGGTGGACTTTGGAGGGCTAAGACCAGTCCATGTCAGTTGTCAAGGATGTAAGGAGTCGAGAGACTGCCGTCGTTGCAACCAAAACTCATGAAATGCCGCACCCTGGAAAGCGCCAAGCCTTAACGGCATGCGTTCCCAGCAGACGAGCGAGGTCTGGTGAAAAATCGCAAACTGAAATGTGGACCACGGCGTTTTTATTGGCCTGGCTCACGTTTATCAGTGCTGCCCATTTTCCTTCTTCCTCTCGGCTGTTCCCCACATCTGGGCACTGTGACCCCTCCCTCGGGTCCTTGCACAGCCATCCATCTGCAGTTCAACGCAGAAGGAATCCCCTTCGAAAGTCAGAGGCCCATGAAAACCAACAAGAAGGAGAGCAGAAAGAAGAAGCCTATGTTTCATCCCCTGCTTCTTTTCATATTATTTCTTTTGAACCGCGTTTCCAGGTTTGCCTGCCCGACTTACTGTCAGGCACATGACAGTGCTCATCCTCAAGTCCGTGCACATTTTTGCCCCTTCATCTGGCCTCCCGACCAATGCGTACGAAGTAAAATCTGAGACAACGTTTTTACCACGCAGCTCGAAGCAGCCTAGCGCCCATTTCCAGCACTGACCCCGAGACCCCAGAATGAAACATTTGATGTGAGTCTCGGGGCCCATCATTGTTATATGCTCCCACCAGCTCCACCATCATAACACGATTCCACTTGCCACCTTGGAAAATCCCGTCTCTTCAACCTCTGAAACACCATTTTTACCACCAGAAAATATACGTGAGAGGAGGCAGCAAGCTTAAAAGGTAGCCTCGCCCAACTAAAGATACGCGTTACGCACGCACGCCATTGCAAATACAAACCTTTCTTAGTCAAGCCAGGAATGGAATCCAGCTCTAAAGACTGAATTCGCTCATCTCCATTTCCCCATTCACAGAGCCACAGCTGGGCATAAATGGGGACACAAGTGTCTTTTTTCCAACCCTCATTGTTTGCGTCTCTCCCTTTGCTCAGGTCTCTGGGAATTTGGCACGTTTTATCCATACTAGTTCTCACCTCACTTTAATCAGAACGGTGTTTTCACTTCTGTTTCTAGTACCTGACATGATAGCAGACCTGCTTGATTTTCTCAATAAGAAGAAAGCTTAGGAGAAGGAAGGCGCCTGAGTGATGCTGGGAACAAGATGCCCCGTTAGAGTCTGAAATCAGTCACGTGCAGCAGAGACGTCCGCCCGGAAGAGCTTGTGCCCATCCTCATGATGGCAGCAGCTAAGACTTATTCCTGCGATCTCGCTGTGTGCCAGGGGCCTTAAAACATACCTCTGTGTTTTATTTTACAAAGAAGATACAAACTATGGCCCAGAGAGGTTAAGCGGGTCGCCAAAGTCACACAACTATTAAGTGGAAGAGTGATTCAAACCCAGGCCTTCTGACCCCAAAAGCCATGATGCTCTTTTCTGGAGATCCTGCACAGCTTATCTGATCAACAGATGCCTGCCTTCCTGGTGTCGTCTCCTTCGTTCATGCCATAGATGCATCCGTGAGGGGAAAAAACATGAGGGCGGGAGGAAGAATGCTGACTTCAGCACTGGTTTATGGGGAAGCTTAGGCATGGGTAGCTGACATTCCTCTGCTCTGTCCCTCACATACAGAGGGACTGGATTGTGCCTCTTCGTTGTGCCATCAAGCTTTGACTCCTCCTTTACACACTAACACGTGAGGCATGGCCCCAGGGACCCCCATGGAGAGCAAAGCTGCCGCTCAGGCCTCAAAGGAACATAAACCTTGGACAATGTCATCAAGATTTCCCACGGACAAGCACAGACATCAGGCCCCTGACATTCATGGTGGCGGAAAGTTTGATGGCAAGCTAGACCTAGTGGAGACTGAATTTAAGGGGTTCGAACTTATGTGAACTATGGCAAAAACCACACACACACATGTAAATACAAGTAAAACTGGGGAAAGCTGAATAAGAGATAAGATTGGCAGGGTTTATCAGAGCAGTTTCTGGTTCTGATATTGCACTGCAAGGTTGTGAGTTGTTACCATCAAGGGAAACTCGGTAAAGGGTACACAGGCTCTCTCGTATTATTTCTTATAACTGCGTATGAGTTTACACTTATCTCAATTGAAAATTTAATTTAAAGACAATAATAATATAAAAAACCTCCAAGCAAAACAAAACAATCACCAAATAGCAGAGCTAATGATTCTCACCCCTATGGGTTACCATGGAGACAAGGGGAGGTAACAGAAGTCAGCCTAGGACCACAGCCGGGCTCACGCTCCTGGCCTTGCCTCTCTTTCAGTCACAAGCAGGACATTTCTGATCTTGGGTGAACACGTCAGAGCCAAGTCAACATAAATTGTCATGTTCTAAAAAAAGATATCATGCCCTCTTTATTCCTCAAGAGTCCCAAACACACACACTTGGCACTCACTGAACTTTGCCCTATGACTAATAACCTTCACCACTGATTTCGTCTCGGCACTGGCTAACTCTCCCCAGCCCCAACCCCAGACAGGCACAGTTATGGTCCTTCCTTATGCATAATTAAGCTGGGTCCATAATACATACTTTACAGTAAGGCTACTTGGAATTTGGCCGAATGTGGACATTATTTGGGAAAATTATCTTTCTAACCAGCACATATCAGTTTTGCCTTTCATGTTCTTCGAAGGCTTAAAAATGTTGCCTTCAATCTCATCTAAAAAGTTAAGTTTATATAAAATTACAGCAACATATCAAGGAGGCATGTAATCTTCTGGGGGGGGGGGGAAATTCATTCCAAATGCAGTTCTGCATCGTATGAGCAAATGAAGTGTAAATGTCTCCTGCCTTTGAGGGACCTGCAGCATCTTTTAGCAAAGTTTACAGGGTAGGTCAATAAAATGGACACTTCTCTATTCCGCCACTCTTTTGACAGACTTACCTAGGTGATTATCTCTCACTGAAGACTTCTTGCAGGTAGCACTTGAAAACTAAGAATTTTTCCACAAGAGAAATCTTCATGCCAATAAGTAAAACCAAACCAACCTCCGAAGTGGAGAAAGACATGTTCTTCCTCACCCTCCCCATTCATTCTTTTAAGACACTAATTCGTCTTGATTTCAAACACACTTTTCTCTGAAAAGCCGTGCCAGATACCTTTTAGCAATACCTCTATAGACCAGGGACACAGACACAGAACTCTCAGCTGAAAAGGACTCCAGAGGTCATCTCAGATTGGCCCCATGTGTGGAGGAGGGGCTTACAGCCCACTTGTCTGCTCCCTCATTTTAAAATGAATCCCAGATGGTTTCAGTGACTTGCTCAAGGTCATCAGGGCTGAAACTCAGGCCTCTTGACCTCCACCACACAGTGCTGTTTCTTCCTCGAAATTACCTTTAAGTACCCACTTCCATCTCTACCCCAAAAAAGAGAGAGGGGAGAAGATCCACAAAAAGTCATGATTAATTATATACCAAACATTCATTAAATAAGTAAACATAAACACCTTGCTGGTATTTGCCCCATGCTTTAGTATGTATCCAGTTGTATGATGATCAAGATTCAAGGAGCCCCAGAAGTTTGGGAGTAGCCCCGCCTCAGGGGTGGCCCTCTCAGTGCGTGGCTCCTACGTGCAGAGAGCTTCAGTTTACAACTATCTAATAATGATGACGGATGGTTTCAGAAAGCACGCAGCCCAAGCAGTGCATTGCAGCACCAAATATATTTTATGAAACACGCAGAAATGTGGTAATAATTTACAAAATGTAGAAGTCTCTCGTCTGGGTATACTTGATCCTTAAAGCATCGAGAACACCATCTTGCCCCTTTTCCATTTATTTTGTGTATTTCCTTACTTGCAAACATTTTAACTAGCCGTTTCTAGACAAATCAAGTTTTCTTCAGCCCTCCCGCAACGGCGGCTGATCATTTTAAAATTAATTCATGAACATAAAAGTGTTAAAGATAGCACCGGATTAAGTCGAGTGTCACGTGGAACAATAGAAAGTTAAAATTCTCAAGCCAATTGCACAATCACTGTGAACGTTAGCACAAAGGGTAGGTGAGACACTAGTTACCTCTGACCTCGTATATCACTTACTTAAAAAACCTACAGTAAATTCTGAATAAAATGCAGCAGCACAATTCTTCCCGCTCAGCACAACCCACCAAATAGTTTTCCAGGCATTTGCACTTCGCCAGTTACACTCAAAAAGCCACCCCCACCTCCCACCGTCACATCACCGTGACCTCCTACGAAAAGACAACGTTTTGAGCCATTTAAGAAAAAGAGAGAGAGAATCCTGGTGGAAAATAATACACAGCTGTGATAATACCGCGGGTTTTTTTTTTAAAGTATCATAATATAGTTTTACTTTTAATAATAAAAGATAAAAAAGGGGCGTCTGCGAATAATTAGAGATTGCAGTCTGAAGCCAGTTACAGTCACTGCAATTGATAATAAACTGAAAACCCCTTGAGAGCAGGTAAATGCTTTGCAACCCTGACCCCCTTGCTCTCACATTACTAACTACCCTGAGGTTCTTGCATTACATCACCGTTCAAGCGATTGGTTCCTGCGTTTAACTCTCTCCCTGTCTCCTCCGATTAGAACCCGCGCCGCAGCGAAGAAACTTCGCCCGAGTTTGCTCTTTCTCGCTTCGCTTTTGATTTGTGGCCTCTCTGCTCCTGTCGCTCTCTGCCTGGCTCGGCTCTTTTTTTTTTTTTCTTTTTTCTTTCTTTCTTTTTTTGTCCCTTTTTATTTATTTATTTATTTTGCCCGACCCGGCTTCGGTTCAACTCCTTCGGGTCGCGCGGTATACTAGAGCAAACACTCTTATCAAAGTGAAAAGAAATGCCTCTTCGGGACAAGAAGGGGAGTTGGAGGGGCTGGGGGAAACAGGAGAAGGAGGAAGAGCAGAAACAAAGACGGGCAGAAAGGGCAGAAGGAGAAGAGAAATAAGAGGAGGAAGAGGAGGAAGACTCAAGAAAGGAAGGTGGTCAGGGCAAAAAAAAAAATGTATAAAATCAGGAAAAAAGCAAATAAAATTAACAACGAACCTCATGGACATCACTGAGGCTGAATTCCCTCCTGAGGTGCAGAACATGAGAGCTCTGGAATGAGTGTGTGTAGAATTTGAGCCAAAGCTTAACTAGCCTGAGTGAGTCATATCCTTCCCACTTGATCCCAGGCCAAGCGATGATGTAATGCGCTGGCCCTTCTCTCGCGCCCGCTCGGCTCTCTCCCTGCGCCGCTCGCTCGCTGCTTCTCCGGGACTCGCCCTCCTCCCCCTTCTTTTTAGCTCAGTGCTGGTGAAGTCACCATTTAAATCTGGCAGAACTGAAGCAAAAACTTTAATGTAACCAAAACAGCCCCAGGCCGAGTTCCAGGCTCGGAGAGCTTTCGCGGTGCAATTGCCCTTAGAAACGTATAAACAGAGAGGGAAACAGTGCCGGCTGGGGATGGCCCAGCAGCTGCCTCGGACTCGAGACGCACCGGCCGGTCTGCTGGCAGGGGGTCCGCGCGCTCCGAAGGGGGGGGGATTTTTTTAAAATGCTGATTAAAAAAAAAAAAAAGTGCCCGTGTGTTTGAAGAAACGGAAATGGCAAAGGCAACACATGTCGAGATGGGTGACACAGAACGGGTCGGAAGGACCCAGCACGAATGAATGACCAAGACAGGGTAGCAGCCCCCGCTGATGCTCAGGACCGGGGGACACGGTCTCCGAGGCCCGGGGCCGTTTTTCTCCTGGAGCTGGGCGGGGATTTTCGGTTGCTGAATGCCAACCACCAGGCCCTCGGAGACTTCTCACATCTGACCCCCCCCCTCCCCTGTCAGCGAGGGCAAACCCACGACATCTGGGCCAAACCTGCGCCTGCGTCTGGAGCCACCAAGAACTGGGGAAATCAGTTACTTCTCCAATGGCCAATATTAGTCATTCTTTTCCGTGCAGGGAAGTGGACCCTCGTTGCCAAGCGCAAAGTTTGTCTTCCTGAGATTAGCACCCCACTCTCAGACGAGCTGTCCACAGATGGGGACTTACCGCGTATTCCCCTCCACACGAGACCCGCGACCCATTCCTGCGCTAGCTGAGCTGGGGGAGCGCTCCGGCTGTGCCCCTCTGCCGTTCGAAGGACACAGGCAGAGCAAACAGTATGTGTGTCTCTTTTTTAATTACAGGGTGAGGAAAAACAGCCTGGGGGCGGGGAGGTGTTGGGGAGGGGGGAGTCGCACCTTATCCTTCACAAAGGACAGCGAAGCCCTTTTTAACTGTGGAATTCGACCCCACACTTCACACCTGTCCTGCTCAGGCCTTTACCTAGAACAGTCCGGACACCTGGCTGCTTTGTTAGTTTTCACTCGAGCTTCCCTGCCTTTTCTCTTCCCCTCACCCGTCATGCCTCCTTCGAAAAGAATTTAAAAAAAAAAAAGTTTAAAACAAAATAGGAAGTTCACTAGATTTTTTTTTTTTAAATACCACAAAAGCAGAAGAAAGGCATGGGGTCGTAATTTATTTGTTTAAAAACAAACAAACAAACAAACAAACATAGCTTGTTTGCCTCAATCTACTGCCTCTCATTGCTTTTGTGACCAGTGAATCAAGTAGGTGATACAAACGTGAGTCTCTTTCCATCCGACTTGTAAATGCTGCTTTCAGAGAAATCCCTTGGCTTATGAAAGGTATCTGCTTGCTAAGGGACAGGGCGGTTCATCTGAGTCCCTAGGAATGTCAATCACAGCTTCAAGGAATATGGACACTCAAGGTGAAGAGTTAAAAAGCAAGGTTTGCCCAACAGACTCCTTGACCCTGGCGGGGAGAGGCGGGGGTGGGGTAGGGGGGAGCTTTCTCCAGCACTTGGCCCTGGAGCGTGACATCTCCAATTGGCGCAGATGCTCCACTTGCTCCAGTGACACCTTTATCAAGGCAGGCAGCTCTGAATTAGAGGTGATCAGCCGTAATTACAGCTGGCGCCACTAAAGCCCGTGGCCTGACAGCGGCAAATGTGCTTGCTATAAAGTCGGGCCGCCGTGTCAGTGGGCTGTATAACTCACTTACGTCTGACTCGCCAAGCAGCTATCGATTTTTTTCTTCTGATGCAGGGAATAAATAAAACAAAACCTTCATGAGCTCCTGCGAGCCTTTCCACTTCGAGGCAGGTCGACGAGATTGTATATAAACTGCTTTCTCCTTTTCATAAGAGCCATGGACCGCGCTGGTTAATAAATATAAAGCTAAGGACCTTCGCTTTCCCTTCTCCGCTCTCCGTGGCTCGCTTTGCTTTTCATATCTAAGTGTTTTCTTTACGTTATGATTGTAGGCATATCAAAATGGACATGTGGTGGCGTCTGCCAAATTGACGTGGTCCTGTAACCTTGATGGGAAAGTTCTCTCTCTGGGATTTTCCTTAGACCACGTGCTAATAGCAGTTGGGCCAAACTGCTAGCAGTGGGCCCGTGTTTTTTTTTTTTTTTTTTTTCCTTTCATGAAGTAGGTAAAAGGGACCCTGTGCTGCAGGTAAAGTTTACGCAAAGCTGTATCTTTCCCGTGCCTTCCTTCGAAAGCAACAAAAGAAATGCCAGCTTTGACTGGTGCCAGGCACAAGCCTCTCATGAGAGACACCAACGTCTTTGCTCCTGCTAAGAGGAGGTAGGGGAAGAGAGGTTCCAAGGTGGTGAGTTGCCTGTGATCAGGGAGTGTTGTTGCCAACAGGTTTGGGGCTTCTCGAACCCAGCCAGACTCCAAGGACCCTGTACCTGGTGATGATGCCGTTCACCAAATAAATAAATAAATAAAAAGTGCCAGGATACGCTGACATTCGAATAAAACCTCTTGGGACTGCTGGCTTGAGTTGGAATCCATTTCAGAGCTCAAAGGGGTCTGGGTATTTACCTTCGCACTTGACGTCCGAATCTAAGTAACACCCCCACCATTCCAAATCCGGCCTTTTCAGCGGCTGCTGGGTTTCTCCCCACTGGAAAAGAAACCCTGCTTTCCCATCTTCCTTCCTGTGAGCAGCGAATGATGGAGAATATCCTGTTCCCAAAAGGAAGTTCCTTTCCCACTCCAGAGCTTCCTTTTTCACCCATTTGGCTCTCTCGTGGCCTCTCCCCAACCACCCCCTCCATGTCCTGACTGCTCTTCTGAGGAAGGGGGCCTTGCAGATAGGAGTTGTGA
This sequence comes from Rousettus aegyptiacus, assembly GCF_014176215.1. NCBI lineage: Eukaryota > Metazoa > Chordata > Mammalia > Chiroptera > Pteropodidae > Rousettus > Rousettus aegyptiacus. The sequence continues at coordinate 36,297,454 of NW_023416288.1, read as the reverse complement.
GATGCTGTAATTCCACTAGGAGCCTTTTTAGAAGTAGCCCCCAGCCAGCGGGCTAGGCCTCCGGATTAGCTGTCTCGCTCAGGAATGCTTACGACACCCTCCTTCAGGACGCGTCCTCCTTGGGGAGAGGGTGGTGGGTCCCGTGCAGCTGTTCCATGTAACTCACTCATATACTCCCAGCTCCTGATGAAATGTTCGGCTCCAAAGAAGTGGAGACCTCTGAGATTTGAGCTCAGAGTTCAGAACGCGTTTGGACCATCTCCAAAACGACCCACTAGAAAAGGCCCGCAGGACTAAACCTTGTGTGCCTGGGTGAATTTCTGAGCTCAAATGCATTATGGAAGCGCACAGCAAATATAAGAAATGATAACCATCCTTCCTAGAGAGAGCTGATTCTTTTTTTTTTTTTTTTTTTTCCTTTTGGGTTTGAATTTATTCTCCCGGAGGAAAAGCATATCGTCTTCTTTCAGATGTTGTTTTTAAAATTTAACCCGTGATTCCCGCAATCCCGGGGAAGTTTGAGGGGCCAGATAATTTCAGAGTTAAATAAGCTGTAATGACTATCACATGTACCCGGCCATAAACCTAGTATTAAAAATTATTCAGAAAAAAGTGGCATCTCTTCCTTTTTTAATTTACGATAACCAGCCAGGTGGCTTTCTGAGGCCTCCTCTGCAAATTGCTTCCAGCGAGCCTTCCGGTCACAGACCACCGCACACCCACGTGGTGCCATTCAGCCTCCCCTTCAACTTGGGTGTCCCGTATTTCCACAGTGGACGGAGGCCGAGGGGCCGTCCGGTGAACCTGTGCAGCACAAACCCCGAACGGTGTGGGATTAGCTGGTTTATTTTACATGGTCAAGCCTGCTAAAAAACCAGCTCCCAGCAAGCACCCCTAGGGAGTAGGCAAAGGAGGGGTCAGCTCTTGGTTACTTCTACTTCGTACTGCAATTCCTGCGTCAAGTACCCTCAGGGAACCTGCGGCCTTTCCCGTGTCGAACCTATTCATAACATTCTGAAGTGGCAATGTCGAATGTGACTCAGACAAAGGAATGAATTGCCAATGATGGAAGCATTAGAGAGCCTTAGGGGTAGGCACTGGGAGCTATGAGAGCCCCAGGATCAGCCCTAAAATATCCTCATCGATTCTGTCTGTTACAGATTTTTTTTTTCTAGCTTCTCCATCTTTAAAATGTGTATGTCGTTGTATCACTCAAACTTATCACAATGTCTGTAAGGCAGACTCTTGATGTTGGTTGAAGAAATGAATGAGTGGACGAATGAATACACTCCTCAGCCTAGGCATTAATGCCTTGCTGGACTACCAGCCGGGGTAGGAGTTTCCAGTTCTCTGGGCTCCCATGGCATCGAGACCGGATTCTCCCCCTGTAATAAGCCCTGTATGGAAGCACCTCTTTCCATGCCTGTCTTCCTCAGAAGTCATTAGCTTCTTCAGGGCAGAAACTCGGCTTATCCATCTCAGCATCCCTGCCTCCCAGCAAGTGCCTGATTCATGCAGTTGGTCCTCAAGAAATGCGGCTGATCCTGGAGTCGGGCAGCACAGGTTGCTCAGTCTTCCCTGAATTATTTTCCCTCCTGAAAGTCCCTTTTCCCTTTTGCATTCTTATTTGCACCTTTTTCTGTGGCTTACTTGAGATCTGGAGCACCTAGAAAAGCTAGAATAATAAGAAAATTCTAGGAACTCTACTGGTCGGCCTTGATCACCCCTGCACTATCCCATTTCTCCTCGAAGAGCCTCTTTCCCCTTTTCTCAGATCCAAATGGCAGCGATGCGAGGATGAGCACCCCGAAGTTATCAGAGCCGCTGGTCCTAGACTATTTCCTTCAGTTTCCTACTTAAAGCATCCAGAGGAATTGAAACTTGAAACTTGAGGTGAGCGGAACTGGTGTGCTCCTATTGGTTGAGGTGCTTGTCACATGGTTGCTGAGGCGCCGTAGGGAAAGGAAGACTGCCAGCAGGACTTACTCATCCCCACAGCAATGCTGGTGTCAGTTCTAAGCAGCGTCCCTTCCCCTCAGGGTCGAAATGACAGGAAGAGCACAGCAAAGAAATGGTGGAGGACGGGAGGTCCAAACATTTGTAGGTAGATGTAGATACAGGATCGGAGCCTAAGGGTGTTGCTGGACTGTATTGAATTCACATTCTGGTGTTCCACGTAGCCAGGACGTGGCACAGTAGCTGAACAGGAAGCGAGAGAAACGGGCCTCTCCTGCAGGCCCTGTGGATATCCGTGGTTAAGAGAGGGAATCTAACAAATTCCCCTTGTCCCTTTAGACGAAGTGTGGTTACTGCGTTGGACTAGGGTGAAACAAATGGGGTGCTAAAGGTGCAAAATTTAAGAAGGTGCTCATTCTCGGGGTGCATGCAAGTGCAGGGTGGCAATTATGCAAACCTGAGAGTGAGCGCCTCCTTAGATGTTGAGCTGTGGGTACCCCATTTGCCTCCTCCAGTCCAGGCCCTGGACTGGATGCTGAAGACTAACTACCACCTGTATACGCATGAGCTCTGGCAGGGCCAGTAAAAAGATTTCGGGAGATGCTCAGGCGGGGGTGGGGGGTGGGGGAGAGACCGAGTGATGCCTGCAATGGACTGGACTTTTCCTTGAAAGTGTCACTTTCATCAGTCTTTCCTTCTCCTCAATGTTATGTCCTTTAGCTTGCCATTCTGTCCCCCTCCCTCCCCACCCCATATTAATTGCTTGTGTGAAACATCAAGAGCTCTCTCTGTTAAAATTCTCTCTGTTAGAATTTGCAAAAATTGATATTTTTCCATATTCTGTAGCTATCACATGTGTTATTGACATATATGCATGTATGTTTCCATGTATATAAATATACATGCGAATGTGTGTATATATGTGCCAATAGATGTCACCATTAGCCAACATTTATTAAGCACGTCTTCGGTGCTGTGCATCGTGTTAAATGTCCCACATATATTAACTCTTTCAGCTTTTTCAGTAACGCTATGAAATAGGCACTTGCAGTACACCCAGGGGACTTGGGAGATTTAGATAACTGTCTAAGTGCCCCAGCACAGCTGAGACGTGAACTAAAAGTTGTCTCATGCCAAAGTCAAGGATGTGACCACGTCGCCTCACTATTTTGTATCAGTGCACTAATGCCTTCCACAGCCCAGCTGTTCTGGTTACCTGGGTTAATCTGGGTGTCCAGAAGCAAGCAGTGTTCTGGGCCCTGGCCGTCAGGGTGGGCCACGTGGGTCTTGGGAGCTTCATGATTCTAATCAGAGATTTTCCAAAGGAGGAAGGCTGGAGTAGAGGCAGAGAAGAACGGACCCTTTTTGTGGCATAATAAATATCAAAGGATAAGAAGTGTAAGTCGCCTCTCGCAGGTGATAAGCCGATGCCACTTGCCTTACACCACTCACCTGGCCTTCGTCACCTCCCCATCACAGCCTGAAATCCTCTCAGGGGCCAAGCTCATCCCTCTGGCTCTCCTCGTGCCCTTGGGCTGCTGGTTTCTGCAGTGGGGTTCCAAGGCTCCTTTCTGGAGGGTTCTCCCCATTTCACATGCAGAAAAACGTGTGCGTGCCGGAACCTGACCATCGTTTGCTGAGAATTCATATCCGGATTTGTATCTCTTTACATCTTATAAATTCAAACCACTGGAGTGTCTTTTTTCTTTTCTTTTCTGAATATTTGCCCCTAAATACTTTGCAGTTGCACAGAAAGGCTTTCTGAAAGAACTCACTTAGCGGCTTAGATAGTAGCCCTGAAAATCTACTCTACTGGCTGTTTTCATTGTTAAACATTTTTAAATTAAAAACAACAACAACAACAACAACAACAACAACAAAAAACTGCAAAAGTAAAATGAATTTGAAGAGGTTTTGAGGGCATTAGAAAGGAAAATGAAGGTTTACACTCAAGAATTATATTTGCGCTTTTTTTTCTTTTCTTTTCACAGATAGTCCAGCTGTCGGTTCTGTGTGTGTTTAAAACGGACCTCCCTTTGCTCTGAGCAGCGAAGGTCACCAGCCCTGACTTATCCAGAGGCATCTGCAGAGGGAATGAACCCTCCAACACTCTGGCCTGGAAAGGATGAGAGGAATTTTTTTTTTTTTTTTAACCCCAAACATGAAGCTCTCAGGCCTTCCAAATAAAATGATCTCTGTTTTTATTAATGGAGCCCCTGAGTTTTTTTTTTTTTTTTTTAAAGTGGGTTTTGATAAGAGAGAATAAATGAAAGAGAAAACTGCTGACATAACATTTTGGTTTCCAAACGCACTTCTCATTCTCCTGTCCCTCTCAGGCCTGCACATGCCTGTGGCATCTGTGCTTGCACCAGAGTCCCAGAGACAAAGGCGCAGTTCATCCTGCCTCGCGCTGAAAGTCAGCTCTGCGCATTAAGGAAACGATCACGGCGTCACTTTCATGCGGCCTACATTTCTGTCTTTCTAGAAGTACAGTACCGTAGCATTTATGGATAACGTAGTCTTACCCCGTCCATTCTACAAGAGGGAATATAGATACTATGATGTCCAAAGGGTCCGTAGGTTTGGAAGTGAAAAATCTTAGAATTCTCATTCTTCGTAGACTTTGGAATTCCTCCGACGCTAGGAGAAATGGGAGTCGAGCACCATCTGGGCCCATCCGAGTGTCTAAATCCCCTTTCGTTTAGCACCCACGCGAACTGGGAAGCGTGCTTTTAAACTGGAGGAGGAACACGCTTTGAGCAACAATCCCCCTTGAGAATAAGAAGCTGCGAACCCTCATGGACCCCCAGACTAAAATCCTAAAAAAAAAATCTCCCACAAAACATGTTCTTTTTGTAGTCAACTTCGAGCTCTGGTCTTTCACAGGTAAAGAAAAGCAGGCGCATACTGATGAATCTCAACGTCTTGAGCGCTGACCCCTGGCCTGGCGTGCTAACCAGCAGACCCATGGTGTTTTGTAGCTTGGTGTTTCTCAGATTTGGTGTATCCGAAAATCTCTGGAGAACAGATTAAAATGCAAATTTCCAGGTACTATCACACACATTGTAGCTGTCAAGATGGAGCCTAAGTATATGTATTTCTAAGCAAAACTACCTAGAGATTTTGATGCGAAAACCCACAGACCACGCTTCAAGAAAGACTGAATTCTAGCTGGTCATCCTGTGGTCACGGAAATGTGAGCAACAAATAAATGAAATAAGAAAAAGAGAAGAAAGATAAATATGTGCGCATTTCCCCTGCTGTTCAGGCTCTGTCGGAGCTGTGACTTTCTTTCACTTCTTATTTTTTAAGGTAAAATGTGTAGTCTTCTGCGCTAAAATTATCACCCCCTTAAAAATCAGCTAAAGCGGCTTTTCCAAAACAGGATTCTACAATGGATGGAAGTAACACATGCGTGATCAGAGGAACAGAACGCCATCTAAACAGTCTCTGGAACTGAGGACTCCAGGAGCCCAGATAAGATTAGGGTTTCCTGACCAGTGGCTGGTTTAGCGAGGCACTTCTTGCCTCTGTTTACTATCAATGCTCGCAGATGTTTACTTTGCAATATTCCCAGTCCCTTCATGTGACAAAGAAGAAATATTAGTGGTCACTAAAGAGTCTGTTGCACGGTCCCAGCCCACCACAGCTTTGGCATGACGTGGTTATCTTCTAGAGCTTCGGCTGGACGTCCATCAGTGGTCTTGGTTCTGCATACCACGGAACGCTACAGAATTCTACACGGGATCCCTTTCTCCAGAGTTCTTCACGCACCATTTTCTCCAAAGGATGTTATAAAACTTCTTCAGAAGTCTTAATTTGAACATCGTAAAGTGCCGTGAGCCCTCGAGAGGAGAGAAGCGGCAGTCCCCTCCACGGACCCGAAAACAGGAGTGACCGATGAAGGGAGACGAGGATCAGGACCTGTGAGTCACCGAGGGCTGCGCCTACTGCTGAGCGGGAATTAAGTGTCTGAATTACAATGACAGTCCTTGTATAATTTCTGTTTGACCAGCTCTCTGTCATATTAATGCTGTCTCGGTACCACCGGCACAGCTACTAAAACAGACACCACGTGCAAGCCCAGGGGGCGGACGAAAGGAAAAGCTTTGGTAGGGGCCGAATGTCTGGGAGACGATGCTGCAGCGGGAGGTAGCAACGTTCGTTCTGAGAGAGGAAGGGCGGGGAACGTGGAAATGAAGATGGATGTGACAGAAGCGAAGGTGCCTCCTAAGCATGGCTTTGGTCACTTGCTACCCTTCTACCCAGAGGCCATCACACTCCTTTCATTCTGACACAAGTCGAGGCTTTTTACATTCATTTATTCAGAGGAGCTTTGTGTCCGAAGAAGAGAAAAGCCTCCAAGACTCGGAGAAGGAAGAGATATTGATCAATATCCATTAATGTCTTTGAATGAATTTTGGGGTACTATAGGATCTCTTTAAAGTTCTGGATACTTTCAGAAATAAATAACCTATAATTGCCAGCACGTTGTCTTTTCCATTGGGTGAAAAAATGTCCTTCTCGTTGGCTGCTCGTCAGCAAGACCAGAGTCCTCCCTCTCTCAAATCTGAGATGCCATGGTGTGGTCTGTGTGTGTGTGTGCATGAGCATCTTATCCCAACTGAACAGTACCCACGATATACGGTTGCATAAGGCGGCATGATTTTGCAAGGTTAGATGTTTTCGAGTGTAGAATGCCCCATAACTCAGTCTGGGGCAGCTCATTTTAATTTGTCAAAGTTTCTGTTATTTTAACAAAAGCCGTTTGTTGTTACGTGATATCTCCTGGCCTAGCCAAAGCTCAGCAAAATTTTGTTTTTCTTACGTCTCCCTTTTCAATATATCTCTCTCTACATTTCCTGATGCCCTTTTGTTCTTAACTGGTTTTGAGTCACCTCACAAAAGATTTTAGCTGATAAAGGCACATTTGCTCCATTGTATAGGCTGAGAACTCAAGGAAATGCACAGTTATAAGATCTTTTGGTGGTCCTAGAGATACCAGGACAGAAGCTGGGAGGAAAGTGGTTTGGCAGAAGGATGCTGCTGAATCTTTGGTTATGGGTTTCAGAGAAAACAAAACGAACAAGGTCTCAGACTTCAAGAAGCCAGCATTCTAGCAGGTGGAAAGAGCTGATAAACAAGTAAACGAGCAAATAAATACTCATCGATAGTATAACTGCTTCAAAGAAAGTAAAACACAGCAATGAGATGGGATGTTGGGTGAGGTGAAGTCTTTTAGATAAGGCGTCCAGGGAAGTTCTCTCCGCAGAGAAGACATTTTACCTGAGAACTGAATAAGGCTGCAGAGGCGGAAGTGCGGATATGGAGACTGAGGTGTGCGGAGGGAACGACCTGGACAAACCCCCTGGGGCAGGAAAGGACTTAGTGTGTTCCCAGCCTGGAAAGAAAGCCATGGAAGAAAGGAGAGGAAAGAGACAACCTGGAGAAGGAGCGAGGGGCCTTGCCGGCCATAACAGAGAGTTTCTATTTTACATTAAAGCTGTGAGAAGCCATTGGAAAATCTAGAGAAGGGACTGACATAATCTGATTGTCATTATGAAGAAAGCGCATTAACTGCTGCATGGAAAAGGGATTGTCAGAGAGTAAGAATTCGAGTTTGAGATTTTGCAATGGTCTGGAAGAGGGATGACGGGGCTTGCACTAGGCAGGAAACGTGGGTGAGAGGGGAGCCGGGCCAGAAGAGGCTGAGGTCAAGCCAGCAATGCTGTCCGGGTTGGCTGCAGGAGCAGAGAAGAGGAGGAACTGAACAGGGCTACGCATTTTCGACCAGACCGAGTGGGTAAGTGCTGTAGCTATTAACTGTGACGAAGAAGACAGTGCAGATGACTTGGCGAGGGTCAATAATTTCGCTTTGGACAAGTTAACACTGAGATGCCTAGTGACATGCGGATGGGGAAATCAGGAAGGCAGGGGGCCGGGAACATCTGAGCTCAGTGGGGTGGTCAGAGTTGAAGGCATCCATAGGGAATCAGTTTTGACTGGCTGTCTTTAAAGCCACAGACTGGGGAAGTCTCAGGAGTGAGTCATGCAGGGCACTCCTACAGGAAGAAGAGGGCAGAGGAGGGTGAGCTAACTAAGGAGGCGGGGGAAAAAAATCCCCGGGAAGGAGGCAGGCAGGTGAGAGTCCCGGAGGTCAATGCCAGCACAGCAGTCACTTCAGATGACAGAGAAGCACGAATTTGTTAAAAAATCACTTATTCGGTCATTCCTGTGGCTGTGTTCTGCCCAGGAAGAGATGATAAGGCAATGCAGAGAGAACAGATACTCCTTTACCCCGCCAGGCTCCTGCAGACACGCCACCCTTCGTGATTGTAATATTCAGAAAAAAATTACTGTAATGCCAAAAAAAATTTGAGGATTTTATTCGCAAGCAACGAAAGATAAGGAGATTTTAAAAACTTCTACCTGGTGCCAAAGCTTGAGAAACCCTCTGCCTGGCCACCTTTCCCTTTTACAACCGCTGTTCACAGGGGAATTAAAACATGGTTCTAACTTCCCGAAAAATACTTAGTTTTTATTAGCAAGAGATAAACTTCCTGTCAAGAAGGATGTCTACTTTATTCATGACCATTTCAGACATTCCGCAGAAATAATAAAATTGAAATTATCCATGGGCATTAGATGGAGAGACCTTTACTTGTCTCAAAGCCTAGGGAGCAAAATTGAAACACGAAATCCTAAATCGTGTTTTTAAACAACGAGCCTTACTGACATATGTGATTTTAATGGCACTAAGACATTTCCTACTTTGTGACGGTCCCAGGGTGGTCTGGGGGTGTGGGCTGCTCGCTTTCCGGCAGGTGTTTTCCAAAGAAAACAGGTCTCCTGGGACAGCCTGTAAAACGGGAAGGTCCCTTTGGAATGTGTGATGCTATCTATTATATTAGTCCTGGGAGGCCCTGGATTAAAAAAAAAAAAAATGGAGGGACTTTAGAAATTCACCACCCCCAATTTCAGAAAACAATTAATACGTTTTCAAATTCGAAGGCTCAATTGTGGATGTTTTATGAAGATCCTTATATTGTTTTAAGTAAATCCAAATTTTCCTATGCAGTAGCGGTGTTGGGTCTAAATAAATTTGTCATTCCCCTGAAGGCTCATACTGACTGACTTAGAAGTGGCTATAGAGAAAAGGTGGGGGGATAGGCGTTGGGATACAGGGAGCCAAGATAATCCATGAAGACAAGCGCTACAGTGGCTATTTTAAATATGGGGTAACAAGCAGAAGATTATCTTAAAATTTCAAAGGACTTTGTTAATGTGACCCCATACAGTGGCAGACCATGAAGATTTAAAAGTCCAAATTTCCTGATTATGTAGGTAAGAAAGCTGACGGACCGAAAAGTTGTCTTGTGCTTAAAATCACCCAAGACCCCCTTGCGCCTGCTTCAGAGTTCTCCCTATTACACTCCAGAGAGGGAGAGTGTCATTCAGTGATTTTCCCAAATTCCTTCTTGGCTCTGGGCTCTTGGCAGTGGGAGCTATGCCCTAAACAAGATGGCAGCCAAGGGGCAAAGGAAACGGACCAGTGAACAACGGCTGGGCCCAGGGCACTTCCCCTTAACTGAGCCAGTCAGCCAGTCTCTATCGATCAGAATCTGTCAGGACATATTTCATAGTACATCATTAAATGCGCTGATATTTTGGTAACAAATAAATGCATTATGAGCAGTTCTCCATAACATCCTGGATCTGTTCTTAGAAGTGGCTAAAAAGCTGAGACGGTGGCCCCAATAATGCCAAGTTGTATGTGATACAGAGCAGTCTCCGACCTCATTTAATCCCCCCTGAGCTTTTTCCAAGGAGAAGCTGAGGTCAGAAAGGTGTAAGGACTTGGTCAAGGGCACAGGGTTATTAACTAGATGGATTCCAGGTCTTTTCGCAACTTAGTTTAGTGTTTTTTCCCTAATATAATTTTTCTGTTTGTCTAGTCTCCTGGACGTGTGGTGTTTTATTCTGGAAAGTGATTTCTGTACTTGGTTGGCTGGATGGTTGAAACTCATTTTTCCCCATTCATTATGTTTCCTTGTTTTATTGTAGTAAAATATATATAACATAAAGTTTACCATTTCAACCTCTTTTTAAGTGTACAGCCAGTGGTATGAGGTACATGGTTGAACTTCTGAGGTAGTAAAGAATAGAAAGTGTTATAATAATTATTATAAAAATAAAAGCTAATTCGTAATTTCTTCCTAAATGCTAAGCAATGTGCTAAGAGCTAATCTGAAATAGTTTGCTAAATTCTAAAAGCAAATCTGGCTGCAATTCTTATCCTTCTTTTACAGATGAGAAAACAAGTTCAGAGAGGTTAAGTAACTTGCCCAAGGTCACACAGCTGGCACTCAGCAGAGTCCTGTTGCAAACCCTGGCAGCTGGCTGTTGCATTCATATTCTAATCTACCACACCTTGTTGCCTTTTCTCTGGGGCTGCTGTCAAGCAAAACAAAGACAAACGAAAAGGCTCAATTCTTCTTTCTTGGCTTCCCTGTCTGCTTTGAAGCCTCGCATGTTGATTGGCAACTGAGCTACCCAGAATTCAAAAAATGAGGATCACTCTCTTCCAGTTGAAGCTAGCAACCTCTAAGACTAGCCCAGAGTATCCAAATTATGCTTATGTGAAAGCAAATTTTAAGAGAACCTCTGTTTTTGAGAGGAGATCATGGAGAGCAGGAAACATATTTCTAAATAGGAAGCGTCTGAATTCATTTCGCAATAAATGTCACTAACTAACTCAAGCAATCTAGTATATACTTTTGGATAATAGATTGTTGTAGGAAACGTAATTACAACTTCATCAACAAAGCAGGCTGCTATAGACTGGTGGAAATACACATACACTGTATAAAAATGTACACACTGTATACTAGTAGATTTCTGTTGTTTTGACGTATATTGATCTGTACTCTCAGGCTTTTCAGATGGGAGATATGCAAATTAAAAACAGATTTTGGACAATTACCTCACATAAGCTATACATATCCTCAAGCACTACTCTTTGTATGCAAGTATTCATGGATGAAACAATTTTATATTGCTTTGGAATAAACCGTCAGCTTCTCTTAATCTGCCTTAGCGACTATAGAAAGTACTTCTATTGACAGAAACAGTAGCCCCTAGAATCCCAAGCTCAGGTACATGGTTGATGGAGCGATACACTTAAATTCCCTAATAAAAGGCAGCAAACTCGAATAAGCATCTTCCAAATGATGTGCCAGTTGTCCTTGAGAATGTCTTACTTTCTATCATATACCATAGAGAATGTGCAGAATGATATGAGGGAAGGGGATGGCAGGAGACCTGGCACAGGAAGCAAGAAAGAAGCCTCAGGGAGCTGGACCCCATGCTGCGCCCGATGCCTGGGTCTCCAGTAGTCCCGAGCTTTCGGCTAAGAGGAACATCCTTATGCCAGCACAGGAAGCAGAGGACCCTAGGAGCAGGTGAAATTACAGAAACAACGATTCTTGACACAGGAAACAGACGACCAGAGCTTACAGCAAAACAACAAATGCTTTACTTCTGTTCTAGAAGCTTGGCTTGGAGCCACAGCCGAACCGTCCCCAAATGCCCCTGAGGTGAAGGTCCCACACCGGAGATGAAGCCCCTTAGTGGGGCTTTGTTGTCGTTTCTTTTCATTTTGAACTAACTGCTGGTTTTCAGAGGAGTCGCACAGAGAGAACAGATAGAACAGAGCCTTCCCATACACCCCTCCCTGAGCTTCCCCTGAGGTTCACACCTTATTTCACCCTGGCAAATTTCTCAAAACTAAGAGGCTGACCTTGGTGTAATACTATTAATGACAGCCCTCATCAGGTTTTTCAGTAATTTCCTCTTTTTTCCAGGATACCTCCATATTGGGGCTTTCATAGTTTTATTCCCTTGCTCAAAAACAAGCTCTCGATATCTAACTACAGCAAATGTTCTTCAGTTATTTGGCTGCATCCTGTGTTTTTAGAATTACCTGCCTCTATTCACCAACATGTATCCTGTGAGGTTTGGCTAGAGCCAACTTGGACATGTTTGCTTTCTCTCAATATATCCTAATCTTTCTTACATTTACAACTTCGTTCATGCTATTCCTTCTCCTTGTAATCTCTTCCAGGCTATTCTTTCTTTAAGGCTCAAGTCAAGTGCTTTCTACTTAAGAAAGCATTCCTAGACTCTCAAGTCAGATGTGTCCTTTCTTGCCTAAGAATGTCTGTATTGGTGCATTTCTCATGCTTTGCACGGGGAAGGGTACCATCAAACAAACATCAGAGCAAGGCGGGTGGAAGGGTGAGGTCTGGGCCGCTGAGGGTCAGTGAGCAAGAAAGCCCCAACCCGAAAGGGGAGGGAACAGGAGTCTCAGGATGCAGGCATTACAGCGGATCTGAGAAGAAAGTTCATACTCCCACCCACTGGTAAAACCCAATGCCTTATAATGCTGAGACATAACAATATAATTCAATTCCAATATAGATTGAAATCCTATCATTAAAATAATATAAAAAGAGCAGGTTATTTCCTACCTGTAACATTCCATTACTTTAACCGGAATAAGCCTGTTTTCACCCAAACCCTGCTTAGATGAAAAGCTAACTCTTTGCAAAATTTTTTGTTTTGATTTTTTGTATTTTGTCCTTCTTTCTGTACTATCGTGAGGATTGTAATAATTTTTTCTTTAGTAGGCACACTTTAGGGAAAACCATAGATATGCCACTGACTATAGCAACTGTTTTATACTTTTATAATTACACATTTATATTTCCATAATTACAATAGAATTTTGTATACTTACGGATATATAATAGATATGATTATTAAACAATAAAGTTTGACCTCAAGAGATGTTTTCAAAAACCAGATAATGGAAAGGAACGTATAACGTGACCCCTCTTATTGGAATGCAAAACATTGATTTTTTTCTACAAATGAAAAGATGCGATATACTTTTTATTAGTTTTCTTATATATATTTTAGCAAAGAAATTTAATAAAAACTGAATAGTATAAAGTGAGATCATCCATTAGACCTAGGAGGGGAAATTTCGTGAATTTTCTTTACAGATCCTCACAATGAATTCTGAAATAAGTAGAGTTTAATAGAGATTAAAATGTGAAAAACATAATAAAATTTTAAAAATGTGGTATAAGCTGACTAAGAGAGTATTTTATGAAAAAGTCTGATTTTTGTATATGACTATGTAATACTCAAAGCTTGGGAAATTATGCAAGAAGGCGTATGATTAACAGTGACTTTAGAAGGCAGACGTGCAGTTTCTAAACCTTTAATTATCTTATACACAGTAACTGTTTTTCTCTTTAAAGGCAAAGCAAAAGTTTAGAAAAACCTACTAATAAGAACTGAACATTTACCACTTGTAGTTTTGTTTTGTTTTTTAAAATAAATCTAACACATCCCTCAGATAAAAATATAAATGTGGACTAACTTCGAGTTCATTGAAGAAATATTTGTTTTTGTTTCCTGGCTTTGTCATTTTAGAGAGGCAGGCTGGATGTGACTTCAAAAATAATTGTATGGAAAAAATGTTTATTTTATTTCCAAACTTAAATATTTTGCAAGTTTACAAATAAACAGAACAAATTTTTCTCTTATGTAACACTGAGAAGGATTTTTTTAACTGTTTCATCTTTTTTCTTCTCTTTATTTTTTTAATATCATCCAACGGGATTTACTTAGAAAATGATTCCAATCCCAAAGAAAATATTTAGGCAGATTTATTCATATCCTTGGTTTAATACGAATAGAAGCAGCCTACACACATTTCATGGAAGAAAGGAAGTATGTCCACAGCTCCTCTTGCATATGAAAAAGTGATTTTTACTCCAAAAACCTCAAATAATTCTATATCTTTAATAATTTAAACACTCTCGAAACTGAAGCTTCTAGAGAGGGACATAGTAGCATTATCATTGCTAAAAACGAAACTTGGTGGCAGCTACAAACAACTAGAACGGCGGGGTGAGTGTTCAGAAGAACACACACTAGGGACTGGTATCCTTGATGCCTGAGACTGGCATCGCAGTGCTTACTCTGGGATCGAACGAGTCCACTTAGTGACGGCACTTAGTGACAGCGTGCATCCGAGAACTTTCCGATGGTGCCGTGTAAATCTTCTGGCTTTGTTTAGAGTGGGTCATTCTGGGGCAAGTCAGAACTTTCTATAGGACCCCAAGAGCACCAATTCTTACTTCACTCTCCACGTCAAAAGCTGATTCCCAAATCTTGTCGCCGATGACCCGATCCAAGCAAAATTTGTGACAGCCAAGCCCCAGTGCAGTCACGTAATGCGGGGCATCGCGGTTTCTTGAAATGGGGTTTAGCCTGCTATCGATCGATCACTTCTCTCCGGTCTCTGCTTCTCCTTTCCTTTCTCTCTTCCCTTTCACTGGTCTGCCCTCACTCTGACTTTCATTTAAAAAATTTTTAAATCTTTTTTTTTTTTTTTAAAGCAAATAGGTTTTGGACTGATTCTCAAAAAAAGCTGCACCTGCATATATAAAGGACCCGTTAACACCAGGAAAAGAAAGTGATTTGGGACTGACTCAAGGCAGGGAACTACCCAGTGAATCATCGCCGACACCTCCAGAGGTCTCCCACTTAGCCCAGCCCTGCGCAGCTTATGAGAACTTAGCTGAAGGTGGTATGGCCACCAGCCATATTACTCATTGGGGATATTGAGTCATATACATTTATAAGGGGTGGGCACAGAACATGAAATATCCCGAAGGTGTTTTGTAGCTTAAATGATGCCGCTGAGCCAGAGTGATGGAGCTCAATTTCTAATTCTGAGTGTAACACGAAAGTTTCATCTTCGCGACATGCGTTTCTTGTTTATTACCTAAAGTTTTGGCAATGCCCCCATGTAACAACATTCACACATTTCCCAATAAGCTTACTGGTTTTTTTTCCTTTTTTTGAGAGAGACGGAAATGAAAAAAAAAAGTAAAAAGTAGGTTTCCTTAGACAGTTTAGACCATCTGATTCATCATGGGTAGAATGGCATTTATATGGAATTTTGTATATGTTTAAAGTGTAAGAAACGCTCTTTGTGCATCTTTGTATTTTAGATTTGCCTTGATTTTATTTGGATATGTTAACCTCAGAAGTTAGATCACGCCCACCGTAACATCCGAGAGAGTCTACCAGATACTTCAGTCTTGCTTTTCATTTAGGCTGAACACAATCTTTGAATAACAGCTTTGCAGTGAAAGGAATAAATCTATCTGTTATCTCAACCACTATTTGTTGAAACATTGGTTCACGCCATTTCCCCCACCACCACATCCTCCCCAAATTTCTCTTTCTTACCAAAAAAAAAAAAAAGATAGAGCTTGCTTGTCTGTTTTTTCCTCCTACCTTCTTTGTAAAGTTTCTAAATACATGCTTTTAAGTTTCATTTAAACTGGGGCATTTGGTAAGTTGATAGTTATAGCATGCTCACAGCTGTGGGAAAACTGACATAAAAAATAACCAGCTCAGAAAAATGGCCCATGCACAACATCTTTGAGTTTTTATGTTTTATTAGCAATTTGGACTCGTTACTGTTTGGGGGAGGAAGGAAGGGAGGTAGATGTTTCTGCAAGTTGTTTCTTTAATGTATTAAGCAGAGTTTTCCAATCAGGTTTAACACAGCTCTGCCCGGTCCTTTCGGTGGGGCTCCAGCAGAACCTGAAAATGTTGACCATTGGCCCCTACTCTCCTCCATCGCCCTGTCCCCCTCCCAACATCTCCTCATGTCTCCCCCATTTTCCTTCACTAAAATTCATTATCCAGCAGAAGTCAAACTGAGTATTTCATGAAGCTTCCACAGAAAAATGAGATAACCTTATCTCGACCCAGTATGCTCTCTGATCTTCCCTAGTTTTTGTCTTCCTCTTAGTGTTTTGGGCAAAGGCAAGATTACCACTTGCAGCCACTACAGTGTCAGTATAGTTTTGAAATACGACAGCCAGAAAGAGCTGGGTAATATTTAATAGCCTGAGATCACAGATTTCCCTGACATACTACTTAGCGAGGTCTGTCTTTCTTTCATAACTCTCATTGTTTGTACATGTCTGTGACTTCTGGAGAGAATAGACGATCTCTAAAACTCTCTCTCCCTTTCCCTTTTGCTCTTCCAAGGTTTTAATCGCCTCCTCCCGCCCACCTGAAAGGGCTGTCCATTTGTTATGGAAAAGAACTAATGTAGACTTATAAAAGAGTTCTGTTCCTAATCTGCTAAGCCTCTTGGTGAGTCTTTGGAATACAAACACGAACTGCATGCTGATATAGCCTTCTGTGGCAAGCCTCAGGAAAATCAGCAATTATCACATTTGAGAAAATGTTGAATACACAGGCACCATATTTTCCAACTCAATTGCTACTCTTTCCCTACGGACGCAGGAATGAGGACAATGGAAAAATGGCAGGCACAAGACACGTCTGAAGAATAAAATAGAAAAATTCATTTACTTATACTCTCGTCCTTAGAAGAATGAAGGAAAGAAGGAGGGAAGAAAGAAACAAAGGAAGGAAAGAAGAACGAGAGAGGGAGGGAAGGAGGAAGGGAATAAGAGAGGAAGGCAGAAAAGAAAAAAAAAAAAAAAGAAAACAACTAGTCGTCGTTTTCATCTTTCCACAGACAAAACTATTTTTCAAAGTCTTATAAGGAATTTAGACTGGAAAAGATGTGGAATCTGAAATATCGAATCATACTTGAAGGGCTGAATTAGCTCAGTGCTCCTAGATTGGATACACAGCTGGAAGACAAGAATGTTAATGCCACCCCTAGCAACGCGATGACTGGTTCAGCGTGTTTTTCATGACTAGGTTGATAGTGCTCAGGAGAGAGGAAAAAAAAAGATATTAGAAGCCAAGTAAGCAGTAAAGTCCCGTACGATGGGTTTCTACGGCCCTGCAGCTCTTAACGGAGGTCCTGGCACCCGCAGCATCAGCGCCGCCTGCGAACTTGTCGGAAATGCAATTCTTGGGCCCCACTCCACACCTGCAAATCCGAATCTCACAGGGTGCGGCCCAAGAATCTGTGTAATTGCCTTCTAGGTCATCCTTCTGCAGGCTAAGTTGGAGAAACACTGTGAACATTTTTTTCCCCCAAAGGATTAGAGTCTGCACTTGGAGAGGAATAGTAATTACCAACCCCTAGTGCAAGGACATGATAGTAGTAATAAAGCACAAGAGAGGATGTAGACAAGATGAGGAAGACATTTATTATGAGCAAATGAGAGATGAAGGTAGAAAAAAAGAACACACACACATACACATTCATACAGAGAAGATTAGAATCGTTAGTTTGTAGAAGAAAAACAAATACCAGAAACATATGGGGAGAGAAATTAAATCACCATATGCAAACAGGCTTTCTGTCTCTGATGCTTCTGTACAGAAACTAGAGATGGTTCCCAACAGAAATTATAAAAATGGAATCTTAAACCAGAGATTTATGGTCCTGTCTCGACTCAGAGACTCAGTTAGGCTTCACACAAAGGGGGAGAGATTTCTTCAGATAATACCACATCTACTATACTGACACATATAAGAAGTGAATTTTAGTAATAGTAAAAATTGTGGTGTTTTAACTATACCAATGCCCTTGCCTACATCTTTCTCTGCAGCAGTCATTAGTATTAAAACAGTAAACTCGACAGTTAGGCAAAATGAGCAGACAACAGCTCACTCACAAGGCAAAGGCTCTCATTCCCTTATTACCCTTCTTGAGGGAAAAAGAAACAAAACTCATCCAGAGCAGAAATCTCCAGAAAAGCTTCCTCACACATCTCACAGCATATGTGCTGGTCAGCTCAGCAGGGCTAGGTGTGTGTGTGTGTGTGTGTGTGTGTGTGTGTGTGTGTGTGTGTGTGTGTAGTATATCTGGGGATGTGGAGGGGTCATCATTTGAAGGTGAGTGTTTAAATCAAACTTCAGAGAGAGATGACAAGTCAGCTTTACGGTTTGGCCCCCAAAGACTTACTGTGGGGAGCAAAAATCAACAACCCTGAGCTGTGCAGGGTTCAGCAGGCCAAGTCTGACCACCGCCATTTCCTGCCGCGGCAAGCACAGAGGCGCACTAACCCACGTCGGGTTCTGAACGCCTCTCTGTGGAGTGAAATGCTGAGCTACGGTGCTGTGGCGAAGCCACCTGGGGAAGCCACTCACCATTAGAGCTTTTCAGGTACTCAGGAGATCTCTGCCTCATAAAAAACCCAAGCCCCTTGGATATCTTATCTAAACCACCTTGTTTTTTTTTTTTTTTTCCCCCTCACTTTTTCAGTCAAGGTTGGTGGCTGACCTGGAGCCAGAAGACACCCTTTCGACTCACTGGGCCATCAGAGGAATGAGCCCACTTTCCTTCTGCTTGTTCCCTTCTGTCTCCCGGTGCAGCGATTACGTTCTTGAGATGGTTAGGGGGTCTGAACAGCTGGAAGCGCCGCATACCTTCCTGCTATTCACTCAGGGGCAGCCACGTTTCCCTGGGGGCCGGCATGCACAGACCTAATATGGAAAGCGCTCATAGGAAACAGATCCAAACAAAGAACTGTGTTTCCCTGTTACATGATGCTTCTGCCCAAGTTCAGCATGTCGGCTTCCTTCACACCTGGCGTGTTGGCCTATTGTTACAGGAAAAGCAGTGGTCATTTATAACGTTTACACTTTGTCTGCAACTTTCATATTAAATCCTCATAATGTCTCCCATAAGCACAATACATTAGGTTTCAAATTTTGCATAAATGCAAGGGGAGGTAGTAAGCCAAGCATGATCCCCACTACAAGGGCAGATGAGTGACTGTGACTTAAAGCTCGAAAGAGTCGGAATGAACTTGAAAAATCAATCAACTCTTGCTTACTTGAGAGAAAAATAAAATTCAGAAAACACCAGAACTTTAATAAATTCTGTGCCTGTTTCAATAGACAGCAAGTTTTATTCATGAAGTTTAGTCCCTCCAAACCTAGAAGGTAATTCATGCTGGCAGATATGCAAACAGCCAAGAGAAAAGAGATTCTGAATTGAGAAAATTTTGCTTTCATGGAGAAAGGAAGAAATAGTTTCCAATGATATGGAGACTGGGTCCTGCGGGAGCTAGTGAATGGGGAGGGTGGGTAGAGAGAAAAAAGAGAATATTTATGGAAAAATCTTTATCATTATTCAGTATATCAATTCAAGAAACATTGAGCATCCAGCAAAAGTGATACACATACGTCATACACAGTTATGATATAATAAGTGCTATGGGAACATGGTATGATATGGCAGGAGAAAGGCCACTGGGAATGAGGGTTGGGAAGGAAGGAAGTAATGAAGAAGGGTTTACTGATGAGGCGAGATCTGAACTGGGGTCTGGGAGCCAGGGGGGAAAATGCCCGAAGCGGGAGACAATGAGATCCTTGAAAAAAGGGCCATATTTTCATCCTCCACACCCCAGCCCTCTGGTTCAGCCTATAGCAAAAGCTCAACTGGTACTCGGTGAATGAGTGTTGAAAGGCATTCAGACAGAGAAAATAGCACTGAAGAAGGTGAGAAGTCGCCTAAGTGGTTAGGATGTTCAAGGCCCGGCAAGCAATGGAGGATGGTGAAGGGCAAGGTTTATAGGCAGACACAAAAGAGGAAAAGCAAGCTGAGGTCAGACTGCAAAAAAGATTTGCAGGCAGTGCCAAGGAGGATGACTGCTTCCTCTTGAATCCAGCATCTCCTAGAATGTGTTGTGAGGAAACTTGAATTCCACAGAATATTAATTTAAGAATGGGGATGGGGTTGGGGGTAAGGGTAGGAAAAAATGGTGTAGATGATAGAGACTCTGTTCATTTCTATGGTGACCAAATCAAAGTTGTGATAGAAACGAGGAGCAGCAACAAAGAAAAATCACCTGGGATCTTGATGAACAAGCTGTGCAACTAGGGAGAAATCCAAGAAATCACCCTGCAACTGCAGAAGGTAGGACGGGGTGGGGATGCGGGGCTGCCCAGCCCCGTGCAGCCTAGTGAGACGGAGGCTGCGGCAGCGGCAGACGCCTCTTAAAGGCACCGCGTCCATGAGCCAATTTTCATGGTGATGGACCAGCTCGCTCAAAGCACCAGTGCCGATTCAGCTGCGTTCAGGGGGGCACCAGGGACTTAAGGGAGACATTGTCGGAGTGAGGGCTTAGGCGAGACTCACTCTGTACAGAAGAGACGGCCGTATCCATTGTTCCCTGTTGAGCCTTCCCCTCTCCCAGTGCACGGACACAGTGCCAACATAGCCATGATGTCATCACACTAGATAACAGAGATCGCTCTGCCCAGAAACTCCACCTCCCCCAACCGGCGGCCCCACCCAACCCACATCCTGGTAGAGCCCCAGTGAGTCAGGTGCTCCTTGCTGAGCAGCACCTAGACTCACACTGGTGGCAGCTGGCCTCAGTTTCTGGTATGGTCTTTTGAGGCAACTATCAGCACAGCATCTGTGGATTGTTTGCTGAATCTTGACAGGTGGCTCAGAGGGGCAGAGGCTTGGGCTAGAGGTTTGGCCTGCAGCTGAGCCCCTCTCAAGACTGTGCCACTGGACACTTACTTCACAAATCCACACTAATAAGACTGGGAGACTTAGGAGCTTTGCTTAGTACATAGAAGCAGACACGGAAAGGCAGCCAAAATGGGAAGACAAAGAAGCAGAAACCATATGAGAGATCAGAACCGAGAACCGGATATAAAGGAGTAAGTAATCTAACAGATGCAGAGTTCAAAACCCTGGTTATAAAGATGCTCAGTGATCTTTTGGGAAGTGTAGATAAATTCTGTGAGAACTTCAACGAAGAGATAAAAAAAAATATAAAAGTGGAAACGAAAATTATAAAAGGGAACCAGTCTGAAATGAAGAACACATTATCTGAGACGAGAAGTATATTAAATGGAAGAAACAAAGGAATAAACAAAGTGAATAAAGAAAAGGATCAAATGCCCTACCTAGAGGATGGAAAAGGCATGCACACTCAATCAGAATGTCAAGAGATAAGATGCCAAGATTATAAAAATAATTTAAGGAGCACATGGCACACTATTAAGGGTTCAAATATCTGTCTGATTGGCGTACCTTAAGAAAATCAAGATGTTTGGAACAGCTATTTGAAGAAATAATGATGGAAAACTTCCCTAACCTGGTGAAGGAAATGCACATAAAACTCCAGGAAGCTCAGATCATCCCTAAAATCAGTGATCCAAAGAGGCTCACACCAAGACACATCATAATTAAAATGCCAAAGGTTAAATAAAAAGAAAGAATATTAAAAACAGCAAGAGAAAAACATAGTTACCTATAACGGAACACCCATAAGACTGGCAGCTGATTTCTCAAAAGAGACTATGCAGGACAGAAGGGGTTGGCATAAAATATTTAACAGGATGAATACCTAGGACATACAACCAAGAATACTTTATCCAGCAAAGCTACCATTTAGAGTTGAAAGACGGGTAAAGAGCTTCCCAGACAAAAATAAGCTAAAGGAATTTCTTACCACCAAACCAGTATTACAGGAAATGTTGGAGAGACTTCTTTAAGAAGAAAAAACATGTATCAAAAACAGGAATAAAGAACGGTAACAACTACATCCCTATTAATAAGCACCTTAAATGGAAAAGAATTAAGTACTCCAACCAAAAGATAGAGTGGCTGAAAGAATAAGAAAACAAGACCCTTACATATGCTGCCTACAAGAGACTCATTTCAGATTAAAAGACACACAGACTAAAAGGAAGGAGGTGGAAAAAGATGTTGCTGTGATGGACCTAGAAGGTATTTAAGTCATAGAGAGAAAGATAAATACTATATGATTTTACTTATATGTGAAACCTAAGGAATAAAAAGAACAAATTAATCAAAAACAGACTCACAAATATAGTGGACAATTTGGTGATGGACAGAGGGGCGGGGGTTGGGTGGCTTGGAGAATAGGGTGAAGGATTAAAGAAGTACAAATTAGTACCTGGTGGACGGTCACGGGGATGGGGAGCATGGCATAGGGAAGGCAGTTAGCATTAATACGCTGGCTAGGTGGAGGGCCAGGGGAGGGAGGGAGCTATTGGGGGGATTGTTTTATGAACTATATAGATGTCTAATGTACTGTATACTTGAAACTAATTAAAATAAATAAACTTTAAAACGAGAATAAGAATGGGAAGGAAAAGAGGAGGGTGGGAGAAAAAAGGAAGAGACCTAATTCTCGATTTAAATACATTTAGGAAATATTAGTTTAAACAAAGTTATCAATGCATTTGTACTGAAATCCAATATTTCTCAGTTTTTAATAAAATAATATTTTATCTGCAAGTCAGTGAGGACACTACCAGATGGTAGGACTTATACCTGTTTGTAATTATGCATTTGTTTGAGTGATTACTTATCTCTACTTCCTCAATTAGATTATCAATTTCGAAAGGACAAGGGTTAACTCTGCTTTTGCTCACCATTATATTTCCTGTGAATGACAAAATATCTAACACATAAAAGGTGTTCAAAAAAGTTGTCAAGTGAATAAATGATATTTGGCTAGGTATGGAATTCCAGGTTCAAAATAATTTTCCCTTAGTTTTTTTTTTTTTTTTTTTTGAGCAAAGTTGTTCTTTGTTTTCTAGTAACTAGTGCTATTGATAAGTTCGAGGCCATTCTGAATCCTATTCGTTTATTGGTAACCAGGGCTTCCTTCTCTTCCTCTAAAAACTTATAAAAAATGTCTCTTTATTTTTATGGATAAGTTACCAGCAATAATATCAATGTTATTCTATGCATAGCACATTTTAGGCATTATCATAGGGACAAAAAACACCATTGACAGAGAAGAGAGAGCCCCAATGATCTCGATTCATTAGAATATAGTTGTTTAATGAGTTTTTGTCCCAAGGTCACCACTGCTCTTTGGAATTGCTGACTTGAAGTTTGAAGCATGGCTGAGGGACCTTGGGCAGCAGTTTCTTCTACTTTTTCTCTTCTGTTCTGATCATGTTTTCTAGAAAATTCTCGAAACTTAGGAGAACTACAATACCCTTTGCAATTTCCCAGTAATATTATAGTTTAATTCATATATATACTTATTTCAAGAGCAGGTAGGTATATGTACTTGGTTTGTCATCTTGAACCACTGTATCTGTATTGCATTTTTGTATTTTAAACCCCTCACTTCTTAGATATCAAAATCATACTGAAATTTAATTCCCCTTAGACTAATCCATATTAAAATAGATTTCTTGTGTGTATAAATTAGGATGCAGCTTAAAAACAAAAAAAAATAATTACAAAATATGTTGTCACAAAATGATGTATATTTATATAAATTGGCTTCCAGCTCATTCTGCTAAAGGATACCATGAGAGTAAACAATAAAACGTTGGTCAAAGGCTTTAGACTCTTTGCATGCGAGTCACATCTGGCTACAGGACAGTATCACAGGATATTTAAAGAACAATTTGAAAGCTTCTGAAATGGGTTTAGGAAAAGTGTTGTGCAGCCGATACCTTAAACTCCCTCCTAAATAGAAAAAGTGTCTTGTTGCCTCTTTTGGAGCCCAATTTGCCCTCTTTTACTTAAAATATCCAACATCCTATCAGGCATTTAAATCGGAAAACCATTTCCATCTTCCGAAGTGCCACAGGAACCGATTCCAGCTGCTGGTGGGGACTTTCCAGATACAAAATAATTGCCTGCAAAGGCTTTACTCATGCATGCCTAATAAACAGGAAAAATCCCATCCGCCCTGTACCCTTATCTAGCAGGTTGTTTAAAACATTGACTCTCTCACACATTTGCAAAAGGAATGAGTCAGTAGGTTACTGTTCAGAGATAGAGTACCAATAAAATGTTCACTTTCACTTTGGGGAATCTCTCAGCATGAAGACTTATGATAAATTATGACATGCATATCATATTTAGTGCATATATAAGCATATTTAGTACATATTTAGACTTAAAGATTAGAGACCTAGCCAACAGAGGGACTATTAAGAAAGCATTCGCTTGTATTGCAAACAGTCCATAGCATATCTTTGTGCTGGTTTTTTTTTTTCCTACAATAGGAGACTCCTATCTGTACCCATGTTTGTCTCCAGTTGTGCAGCAGCTGTTAGCTCTTTTCATCTCTCCCTCCCAAAACTAGAGACTCAACATGGCCTTCCCATCACCCCTTGCTTTAATCAGCTCCCAGTCTGAGAAAGCCAGGCTGGACTCTCTTGGGAACTCCATGAGCTGCCGGTGGGCCACTTGGCCAGACCTCAGCGAGCTGTCTATTTGATAGTGTCTCTCACGTTTCTTTGTGCATGAGTGCAGACGTGCTTTATTCAAGGATGCCTGGGCTCCCAGTGCAGCTGCAGGGACTGCCTTCTCTTGCAATGAAGATAATTGCTGTATGAACAGAACAGAAACTCTTGCCTCCTGCACCAATGTTAAGCATCTCTAGCCTGTGTGAAACTCCAAATAAAAGTCAACCTAACAAAAAGGAGCCTTTAAAACAAAACGAACACTCAAATCGGGTCATGCACAGAGGTAGAGAAGATCTATTATTTTGACCGTAATTCTGTTTCTTCTTGGGTTTATACAACCACAGAGTTGAGTCTGCAATGAATTTTACCCCTTGACTTTGGAAATTTTACCCTTATTTTTTAGAAAACAAAAGTCTGGGGCATGCATGGGGGAAGTGACTTCCAAAAGCAACTAAAAACTCATTCTATCGTTTGTCTAGAGGCATAATTATCCCTAGTGTGCAAGTCATGCTCCACCCTTATCGGCGCACTTATTTATATGGCATCCTTGGCATTAAGTAGGACAAAGGTGTGGAGTGAATGATGCTCATGGTCACTAATATGTCGTTTATGCAAGAGTAACCCGAAATAGACTCTAACGTGCCTGCTCAGTGAGCAGACAAGGAATGGAACCAGCAGCTCATCATTTTGTTCAATCAGTGTTCTCGGTGTGCAAACAAAGAGATTTATACACACAATAAAGCAATAAAAACATCCTTCAGAATACTTCTGTGAATGAGTTTATGACTGCACTCTAATGAGCCATGATGGCATATATCTAAGCAGCTGGCTTAGGATAGCCGATTGGTTCCACTACTTTACAAAGGAGACACGATGACTAGAATAGACAGCTTTGGAGCAAAAAATTTTTTTAAGTGTAGGCCAAGGAGTGGAATGGGGGTGGGTGAGGGGTAGAATTGCAGAGACAAAGGGAGCTAAGGATCAACTCAGCTCTAATGCCAGTGCAGAGAGTTGTTAAAGCAGGCGCTGGCTTGGTCCTGAATTCCTCCTGATCCGACAGGTTATGTTTGGAAACCAATTGCCCAGAGACATCTCCTAGGAACTTTGAATTGGTCACCTACTTCTCCAGGACATAGCACAAAAATTTTTTATGATGACATTCACCATACCCTTAAGATCCTTTGTAACTATGGCAGGTGTAGGTAATGGTTGGTGCCTTACAGGTGTGTTTTCTGAAGGGATTATATTTTCATGTCTGCATGAAAATATATCCCATGCATCTCGTGATTCAAAATTTTCTAGAAAACCTCATTTTCTCCTACTTTTTTTCCTTCTACAATAGTCTCATGTGCTGTCTCATGAGCTGGCTGTCTTGCAATATTTCTTTTTCTAAAAGAACACACTGAAAGAAGACATAAAATCTTCTTATTTGCAAATGTATAAGGTCAGAAAATTGGTGTGTGATAATCAAGAAGGAACGCATTATGGATAAAGTCCCCTGGAATGAAATGGCAATAAATTCCCTCTGTAGACCTCCAGGATGAGTGCCAGTGCTGTCTGAGCAAGATGTACTTTCTTAGAAAGGTCTCCTCTATTCATTCCCTCCCTGCCCCGTCTTCCAGGGAGGAAAGGCTGGGAGCTTGTACTGACAGCCTCTGATGATATCTAGGGAGAAAATCCCAATTAGCCTTGCTGAACATTAGTATTCCCCATTTTACATGTTGGATCCAGAGTCCGGATTATTT
Organism: Rousettus aegyptiacus; assembly: GCF_014176215.1. NCBI lineage: Eukaryota > Metazoa > Chordata > Mammalia > Chiroptera > Pteropodidae > Rousettus > Rousettus aegyptiacus. The sequence goes on along the minus strand of NW_023416288.1, from coordinate 36,271,514 downwards.
ATATATAACACTGCCGTGAAAATCATCTGATTTTAACTCAGAATATTGTCTTTCTTATGTAGCAAAGGAAAAACTTATTCGCTGCAAATAAATGAGTGATTTCTTTTTTGGTTGCTCATAGGAATGCTGCACTCAGTGATGTCACTCAAGAGACTGAACCATATTACCATATTGACCCTGGGAATGAGGAATGTTCTTAGGTGTGAGTACCTTTAATTTGTTTAGGCATAATGCGTATCTCAATAAAACTCTCTCCTGCCCTCATCTTCATAAAGTACTTTCTTTATTGTTATTTTCAGCTGAACTAACTTAAAAAAGATAAATTTATGTCCCATTGGAATCCAGTCTTTGCCAATCATGCCTTACTGGTTATTGTCATGAGTAATTGTAATGATATTTTTATGTGACCGATCCACAGAGAGGCACAACGGGGCTGAATTTTAGACAAGCATCCAAGTGTACCTCCATTTCTTTTCTCTTAATCAATTGAAATATTATTCAATAGGCTCGGTTTTCTACCTTTTAAACATGTTTGAGACACATTAATGAACTTTTTGGCTTTGATGGGGATTAAGTAAACCCTATTATGGTCTTTTTACGAAGCTCAGTTGACTGGGGACATTTAAAGTTCCTCAAACTGCACAGTTGTATAAAATAAACATGGAAACAAAATCTCCTATTCATCCATTTGTAAATATGACACCACTATGAAAGCTAAATTCACACATATCACAACTAACAGAAATCTTAAAAATTTTTATTTTATTCAAAGGCTTTTTTGGTGAAACTTTTCAGAAAGACAAAAGTTGAAAGAGTAATATAATAAAAATCTATGTACCCACCACTCAAACTAAGAAATAAAATGTTACAAACAGAACTGGGTTTTTACCTGTAACTCCCTCCCAGGTCTTAGTCATTTCTTCCCCCAGCTATAGAGGTCATGGAGCCTTGAACTTGGTGATTATCATTCCTATGCCTACCTTTATGATTTTACTTTATGAGTGTGTCATTTCGAACCTCTCACTTTTTGGACCAGGACGCCTGTTTGATATCCACTGTGATGCTTGGTTATGTAGAAGAAATTAAAATACAGTCATTCTTTAGTTTGAAAGAACATTGCCCATATACCACCCGTGTCTCTGAACCATTTGCAGTCTACCACTGGTGACCTCATTCTCCAAACACACCAAACGAAGTACCACCGCGAAGGCAAGTGAATTACCCAGAGTCACACGGCACTCGGCAGCAGCATGAAGAAAACGGCCTGGACAGCTGTCGCCCATGACTCTCGCCAGCCTATGATGCTGTTGTGCTGTAGTGCTTCATAATATATTTATAAGCGCTCCACAATATGTAATAAATCATTACGTATTGATTTAAACAGTTCCATTTGCAAGCCTCAAAGCGCTTTATTGTATTACATACATAAAGGAGTCAAATCACTCTGCCAGCCACCGACAGGCAGGCAGCAGTCAGAAGGCCAGGCTTTTACAGTGGTGTCAGCAAAACTCCACAGCGAGCTGAGAGCTGGAAGAGGAGACGCGAGTTGTGTCGACTCCTGAAAGCAGCAAGCCTTGGCTAATTGCTGCGGGAGTCTGTGCCATAGTGTATATCTTAGATTTTTAACTGTTTGGATAGAGAGAGAATCTTTTATTTTGCATCAATCAGTGTTTTCATTAGAGGTCTATTATGTCCAGACTTCACAGGTGTAATGTATATTGGCCACTGGAAATGAAAGACAGCCTTAAATAATGCAGTAAAGGCAAGTCAATGGGAAAAATCCACACGCTCCCATGTGCCGCCTCAGGTGACAGGCACCTGTCAGTTTCATCTTTGAGCCTAAAGAAATTCATGTGGTCTGGGCTTGCGATTTTAAAACTCACTCCGAGGCTGCGGTGTGCTAAAAAGCCAGTCGTAACAGCTTTGTGAGAATCAACTGTTAAATATTCAGGAATCCTGTAAGCGGGTTATTAAACTGTCGGTAGGTTGAAAAGGATCATGGTAGGAACACGAAAATTGGTAAATCCTACAAATCAGGACTTTCCCCTGGCAGGAAGCTGGTTTACCAGCACACCACTGCTTCTATGTCTTTTGGGCGGTAAAGTTCACACTTGAATCTAATTTTTACTGGATTCCGAAAAGTCTTTTGAACAGCCTATGGATTCATTATTCAGTTGGCTGTTATGCAAAAAACATCTCTGTACCTGACTGGCAAATAACGTGAGGTGATGTCTACCATGTTCTCCTGGATGAGTGGGAAACTCTTATTTTTCCAAAGCATAAATCAGGAAATGGCTATCATGGAAACAGCTACTTTTAAAGAAATAAAATAAATGTATAATGAATGTTTTCACCCATGTTCAGTCAGGCTCAATAAAACACTACTTGTCTTCATGCTAGAGATCGGAAAGGGCATGCCATGTCAACACACTGACGAGTTACAGAATTACTTCTGTTCCCAAGAAAATCACTGGCACCTCAAAATCCCGGCATCCTAAACTGCCTCAAAGGGAAAATGGCACATGTTCACAGACGTGAAAATACCCAGTTCCACTTTTCAAATGGCTAGTCTAATTATTTATGGATGGCTCTTCCAGAATAAGAGTTATCGTTAAAGTGGTACCTTCACATCTTTTGCTTAAAAGAAATATTTTCTATTTGATGTTAACATTTTGTGTGGAAATTTTCCAACCTAATTACTTTAACTTCCTGCCAAATCGAACACATTGGGTTACTTATTTTCCTAATTTTAGTTGCAGTCACGTCTGGGGGTATAGAGCTCAATGCCGTATCAAGTCTCATTAAAATAGATTTTCATAGATAGGAGAAATGAGATTGAATTTGGAATACCCTCACATTTTTCACTCTTTGGTCATACATACAAAGGCAGCTGGATACCAGTCATCTTATCAGATGCTTCCTGTACTTACTTGACAGCCTGCAATGAAACTACATCTTGGGGTAGCATCAGAGGAATCCATTATGATCACCCCTTAGCAACAGGCACCTAAGCCTAAGAGGGTTTCTTTCCAGTTGAATGTGGATATGGGGAAAGTTATATATAACAGTTTATTGAGCATTTAATCTGTGTACAAGGCACCTTGCATTCATTCTCTCTAACCCTGATAACATTACTGCAAGATATTATTATTCCCATTTTATAGGTGGGGAAATTAAGGCTCAAAAAAATAGAAGGGCCACACAGAAATTACAAGAAACATAATAGTTGTAGCTAGCCTCTTTCCACTATACCTCCTGTCTCAATATGCTATCTTAAGTAGACCATAGAATAATATTCTCTCTTCTATATCTGCTTTCTATAAATAGTCATGTCGTTTACATTTATAAAATTATAACCCTTAAGAGTTTAGGTTACTAGAATAAATTTGTTTAAAACCATAATGTGAAAACATTTCCATTATAGCTTTAGAGCAATTTGAAAATGAGAGCTATCACATTAGGAAAGAAATTATGATTTATGAAATGCTAACTACAATAACTACTATTAAGATTAGAAAAGTTATTTAAAATATTAGATATGAGAAATTAGTATAAAATGTGAAATATGATTTGCTATAAGTTTACCTTTAGGATAAACTTGTTTATTAATTATTTTGGGAGCGAGAGATTGCTCCATAGCCAAAGTACATAATTTGCTTACTTTCACTAATTTGCATAATAATAATGTCATTGTCTTTCGCTTGAACCACAAAAAGTAAATAGGTCCAATGTTATTTATCCTGTTTTACAAATGAGGAATTGTGGCTCAGTTAGGTATAAAGTAGCAGAGCCAGAAACTAGAATTCAGCTCTTATGATTGCCACTTAATACTTTCCCTACCATACCCCACAGAATAGTGCACTTACAAAAGTCCGAAATACTAAAAACACAAGAGACAGGTTGGCACTTCTGATAAAAGAATTCAAGCTCAAAATGTAACCTGCACAGTTCATAATGCATAGAACATGTTGAATAGTAAGTTTTGACGGGTGAAAAGAAGTTCAGCAAAATCTTAGGTCTGGCACAAGTTGGCACTGAGTACCTGAATGAAAGAAGACAAGAAAAGTTCAAACAGAAATAGATAGGCCCAGAAGTCTTCCTAAACCTATGTTTCAAGTTCTTTTAGGGCTTATTCTATACAGTTGTCCCTCAGTATCCTTGAGAGACTGGTTCCAGGACCCCCGCAGATACCCAAATCCATGGATGCTCGCATCCCTTATATAAAATGGTGTAGTATTTGCATATAGCCTACACGCATCCTCCTGTACACTTAAAATCATCTCTACATTACTTATAACACCCAACACAATGCAAATACTATGTAAATAGTTGTTATATTGTTTAGGGGATAATGACAAGAAAAAAGTTGACATGTTCGATACAGGCATACGTATCATCTGTGTCATGATACAGTACACATCAGCAACAACGTAATATTTTCTGTCCCAAATATTTTCCATCCCCAGTTGTTCGAGTCTGTAAATGCGGAACCACAGGGACACAGAGGGCTGGCTGTACGTCGCTACACACACACCGCGACGATACTAATAGGGCGTTTCACGGGGCCACTTTTTGAATGTACTCACTGGGAACTACGCTTTCCCTGGTTTTGCCCATTCCCCCCAAGAATGTAGTTACAGTCTGATGTGTTGTTTTCAGCATGGTCTCCGCCACATTCTGAAAAGACAGCAACAGCGGTATTCCATCCCGTGGAATCCAGTGGCCTCTAGTCACTACTGTGATTTTCAATAAAACTACCCTGGCCTGCATGTTGAAGTGTATTTGTTAAAACATAAATTCGTTTTATAGGTTAATTTGCCTGGGAGTGCAACCCTGCTTTTCCTACTAATTGAAAAAAAAATAAAATAAAAACCAAACAAACAGTAAATGCAAAATCATGTCCTCCAGCAATGAGCTGTCTTTATATTCTCATTCTCCCTTTACCACCACTGCCAATTCCGGATTGCCGCTGCTGCCGAAATAACCTGTAAAAGGGGTTTTGTTCCCACTCAGCATGGTATTTTGTCTTTCTAAGCTGCAGACCCTTGCCACCTTTAAGTGACCCAAGTAAACACATCAGAAAACTTTAGGCCAAAATATGCCAACATCCAATCATCAAAGATGATTAAAGTTACCATTTTTTCTCTTTTAAAAAATAGGCAATTGAACTTGAGATCTAAAGAGCCATCCACTGTCAAAGGCATTTATCAATCTAGCTGAATGCTACTTAGTTGGGAAAACAATTGGTGGTATTCTTTTCTGTTATTAAAAAATGATACGTTGCAGAAATTTCTGATTTAGTTTGTATTATTGAGCAAAATAAACCTCAATTTCCTATGGCGAAAAAAAAATATGCTAGGCTAATTCTTCAGAGTCTGATGTTTTTTGATATTTTAGTATTCTACTTGAGAGATTTGAAAATACCTGGATCTACATGATTGAAACAGTATAACTGCGGCCTGGCAGAAGTAATCAGTTCAGGAGCTAAATGATGTGTAAATGGAAATGGCCACACAATTGATTTGACCAAGGCAATCAATAATGCTTACGAAGACAGCAAAAACAGAGCAGATCGGCTGGGCCCTGGGCCCTCTCAGTGACTTAAGTAGACACAATTTACAAAGAATGGGTATGACAGAAAATCTTTCTCTAGAGAATATGAGTTTCTAGGTGTATGTGAAATGCCCAAGTCAACACCTGGTTGGAGATGGTCCTTGACAAATGTTACTTTTTTCCCTCCACTTTATTCTGGTCACAGAATTTTTTACGTACTTAATTGGATTATGTGTTTTCAGCATCAAGTACATCGGCCACAGGCAGATAATGGGGACTATTGGTATGTACTCAAGTCAGCTGGCGGAAGCAGATGGAAATGAAGCCAAAGAAAGATACCTACTGGCTTGTTCACTGTCCCCAGACTAATGTTCTTGTTTGAGAATTGAGTCAGACATTCCTTTTCATGCCCCATCTTTCTATCTCCTCTTCAAATAAAACACTTCAGAGAAATCATACATTTTGGTGCAAATTAGTTGTCCTTTCTCAACTTAAATTCTTTTTGATCCTGAATATCTTTTATCTTACCACTAAGCATGACCTCGTTTATACCTTCCCAGTCCTTCTCGCCAGGTATAAACCTAATTATCTTGAACTCGACGTCTTTTATACTAATAATAACAAACTTTTCAAACTTGCTATAGGAATCTCAACTATCCCTTCTAGCTCTATGCTGTGAAGATGTGATTTTCATAAGAGTTCATCTAGATCTGTTATATCCAATATGACAACTGCTAGCTACACAAGGCTATTTATTTCTAAAGTTAAATTGAGTAATATTAATACAATTAAAAATTCAGTTCCTTGGTCACAATTCAATCACCCAATAGCCACATTTCCATCACTGCAGGAAGTTCTACTAGACCAGGCTGATGTAGATGAAAAAGTAGGAAGAAGAGCAGCTATAACTGTCAATCTTCTTGATTTATTGAGGTCAGCTAAGAATCATCCAACGTGGCTCTTTAATTCTCCAGAATCAAATTATAGTTGTTTTAAATTATAAGTACTAGCGATGTGTTAGTATTAGAAAGCATTGCCCTCCAATAATTGGCTAGGATGCTTTTCTCTTTAAGCTTTCTACCTCCCCTATTTGGAACCAAGTATTAGAAAGTAATTTTATCATAACACCTATGGTCGACATACGCCATTTTAGGGAGGTGTTCGGCATCCAACCTACCTTCTTCTTAGGGGGGGAATTCCCAATGAACAAGGTCTTTGTGAAGCACATGATGCAGGTTTCATCAATCGAATCCTCTACCCTAGCCTATGGTTCTGCGGCAAGTGAGGTCAAGAAAGGGCAGACCGAATCATTTGTGCCGTGTTTGTGAAAGTGTCCAGTCACGATGTGGGTCAGTGCCCATGGCAGCAGCAGTGGTATCCTGGCCAGGCTGCTTTTGCTGCAAGCTTTGTAGGCCATCTGGAGCTACTCTGATCTCTGCCCACTTTATAAAGTTGATACTTTTTAGCCTCTGGTGAATTCTGGGAGCCCAAATATTCTTTGAATAGTCTTTTTCTTTTCCTACTTAAGATAATTGGAGGGAGTTTTTCTTCTCACCACCAAGAACCTCTGCTAACATACCACCCGTATTATTTCTAAATTCTATAAACAACTTTTACAGGTAATCTATGTAGTTTTGGTCCAAAAAAATAAATCCAGATGCAGAGTTTCGTTATTGTTGCTATTGTTGTTGTAGCAGGGGCTACTTTTTTGGAAATTTACAATCACTATTAATTGTAAAATAAATAATATGACAGCCCAATTAAAAAATATATCTTGCTTGCAAAAGCATTATTTCAGCCTACAAAAAAAAAAAGATGGAACATAAAGAAATTACATCTCAAATTCTTAGTGGTGTTTCCAACCTGCCCTTTGGGTTTCTGTGTCAAAACATTCTTTCCCCTCAGAAAGATTTCTTTTTTCTAAGTTTAAAAGCTTTGTTCTCTCTTATCCTTGGTCAGTGTTATCATGGTAACTAGTACTATCTCTCTTCAAAACACATGAAATAATGCAAAACCAAAAGGCACTCAGAGGATGGCCTGGGCACTGTTAACACAGTCACACCAGGGTCTGTACAAGTGCGGATGGCTTTGAAAGATAAAGTGTGTGTCACCTCTAATGGTGACTTCAAAATACTTCGGAAGATGACAGCACTGGGCCTTCATAGAGAGGTGTGACTGATGTTTCTCCTTCTCACTTCCTCTCACTTTTCTTGAGGTCTCTGGACTGAAATATTGCTCATGGAAAAAAAAATTGAAAGGATTTCTCATTGAAGAGGAAATTTCAGGGCTTCCTAACTCCTTGGCAAAGATATTTTTCCTGAAACAGAAGCAGCCTCATCTGCACGTCTGCTTGTTTCCTGGTCCATATCAACATCACAGAAACACCGATCATGTGGCATTTAAGTTCTTCCTCTGACCATTACGAAAAAAGCTCTAAACAATCATAATATAAGAGTAAACATATTCTCTCTCTCTCTCTCTCTCTCTCTCTCTCTCTCTCTCCCCCCCCCCCTTTCTCTCACCCCATATTACCATATTTTATAATCTACCTAAGTCAGGAACTTACAAGCATGCTATATATGCATAACATTGATTCTAGGATCAGAAAAATCAACCTGATTTGCCACAGCATCATGTCACTAACAACCAGCTTTATCCAAAACCTACAAGCAATCTAGACACTTCACAGAGTTTCCCAGAAAGAAGGTAAATCACCGTTTTATGCTAACATCCAGGGAAATCTTGTTTCCAGCCATTTCTTCTCTGTTATGAAGATTCAAAGGTAATTAGGATTTCATCGCAGTGGTAATTATATCAAGAGACCTACAGACTATAGAATAAAATAAGAGAATTACTCTTAAAACTGCCCACCTTCCCATGACTTCAGTTCCTTCTAGGTATACTCTTTATTACTCAAGTGATGGCCAGGGCAAAACCTAGATATATGACTCAAGAAGGGCAGCATTGGGGTAGAAGCAGAACATGATCCGGAGAGTCCTATCTTGACAATGGCCTGGAGAGCTTCCATTTGAGAATAAAGAGTTGGCCATGGACTGCTCAAAGATTTTCCTGCCACATCACATAATGTATCTGTGTTCTCATAAGTATAAACATCCCCTGGATTTTGCTGGTCATCATCTACAAGGAAGAAAAATTAAAAAAAAAAAACTTATCAAAGTCGTATTGGTGGGGTTGTAATACTAACTAGTTTCTTGAAAAGAAATCCTATATTGAAGGTCAGTAGATGCTCAATCTTAACAGATAAAAATAGATGCAGATAGATGCACCAGAATCTTTCTGGCTTTTATTTCTCCTTTCTTTTTAACCATCAGTAATATCTTCCAATAAAATTTTAATTTGGATCCTAATTTTTAGTCTTTTGATTCCTCCTCTCTCCTTCTCCAGGTTCATTCACATATAATGTCTTTTGTTTCCTAGTTTTCAGTAGGTTGAAATGTTAGGGGAATGGGGGAGAGAACCAATTTCATTGATAAAGTCTCCTCCCCAAAATGGGTTCACTTCTGAATGACCTGAAATTTCCACTGTGAGCTAGAAATACTTTCTCTAGTGACATTCTGGAGAGCCTGAGGAAAAGCCATTCGTGAAAGAGTTTCTACCTGGTGAACACAAGGAGCCATCATCTGGCCCAAGGCTGTGTGTGAGGCACATCTACCACCAACACCCTCATCCCAAGACAGTGTGCTTATGATACGGGCTGCTTCTAGTTCAAAGTAGTGATGATGATGATGATGATGATGATGATGATGATGATGATGATGGTAAAACCTGAGACTCTTGAATTCTTGCTCTGCGCCAGGTACTTTCCAGCCTCATTACTTGTATTATCTCATTTAGTCTCACAACACCTGTTGAAGTAGGAACTTTACCCCTCATTACAAAGACAGGTTGAGAGGACTCAACTAACCTTTCCAAGGTCATGACAGCCCGTTCAATTTAGAGAGGATGTGTGTCTAAGAATGTGTGGGGAGGTGGGGGAAGGGGCGAAACCTTCCCCCACCTCCCCACACATTCGAGTGGGGAATGAAATATGTGGAATGCGAGTGCCGAATACCTAAAAGCCAACCCGTATACTCCAGCCCTTTCAGTGACCTTGGACAAATATGCCCTAAAGTTAGCTGGAGGATTCCCTCTGGGCATTGGCAAGTGTTTTCAGAAATTTCCAAGAAAGCTGGTTCTGGGGACAGATCTGTGACCTTGCTGGATTCTTAGATGTTATTACATATATGCACATTATTTCACAAACCAAGCGACGGGAAGGCTTCGTAAAGCTCAAAAGTTCAATGCAGTTGCTGCTGCAAGACTTCCGAACTGACCATCGAGAAGTGAATCCTGAGAAAACAGGCTTCCTCATAAGATGTCTAGAACTTTGGAACTTTGGAAACCGGCGAGGCCAGGGGCAGGGGTTGGAGGGACAGGGAGAGAGAGGGAGAGGGGGGCGGGGAGAGAAAAAGAGAGAGAGAGAGAGAGAGAGAGAGAGAGAGAGAGAGAGAGAGAGAGGGAGAGAATATGTAAGAAGGAAGAAGTTGACAACTCAACAGTAGTGTACCACTATGAAAGGTAAACAATGGTTAATATCCACTCCCTTTCCTGTCTCCTTTGGCAAGTCTGAAACAAGATCTGTATATACTTTGGGTCAAGGTTTAGGCACCTCCATGAGAATGCTAGTTATCACATATGCGCATTTCTATCTGCTCCTATCTCTATTCTGATTGCATATAAAAACTTTAAAAAGGCAGTTCAATCAGCTAGAACTACAAACCTCTTTTTTAATAGAATTGGGATGAGGCTAATATATGAACCTTCAATTAGAACATTTTCAGCAGAACGAGTGAAGTGCACATCCGAAGTGTACCTGGTGACCCTCACAAAGATTGTCCCGCTGTTGGCCAACACGTTTACTCCTTGACAAATATTAACAGGCTGATGGACAAACCATATTAAAACACTTACATGGAGAAAAGGCCCTTGTATGCGAAACAGCAAAATAAAGTTCAGCTTGAACTATTTAAAAAAAGAAAAATGAAGTTGGTAAATGCATGATTCTGTTGCACTAAGTAGTTATGTTAGTATAGTAACAGCTTCTCACTTTCTGGAGTTTTAATTATGTCTCTTGGGACTGGGCGAAGGGTGAGGGCGGGGAATACAGATTTTAACAGCTTATTTGGTTGCTGTCCCTACCTTTACTGCTGTTGAACTAAAAAAAATCTCCACAGGCTAAAATTCTTTACATTGCAAATAAAATAGTTTTTCCCTGGTTTTTATCAGCATAGGTCCCACAAGGAACCGACAGCCGGTTTATGTCAATGAACAAGACTTATTGTTTTCAGATTTATTTTTTTTATAGCAAAAAAAAAAAAAAAAAAGTTGGTGTTGAACTTAAAACAAAGGCAACAAAGAACAATGGAGACTCTAATTTGGGGTTCCAGCACAATTGCTGGGTTGAATAAAGGCCATTCTGCACCCTGCCATCTGTGGGAGAGCTCATTAATTTTGAGTGCTCCTCTCAAACTTGCTTCACGTTATGGCATGTTCACACAGGAACACATACATACACATGCACACACATGCTTTTCTTGTTACCCAGTGGACAGATGTGTTTGTTGTGTGTGTATTTCTGGTTTCTATGATCCATCCATAAAAACAAACGGGGTAGGAACTGAAGGTCAGATAAGCAGAAAGTAAAGAACAGAAGAGAAATCCTGAGGGACTTAAGCTATTTTATCTGGGACAAAAACAAGGAGGTGACAATGCTTGCTAAGCAGGATTTAAATATTCTTTCTTTATTTTAGTCTAGTTCACCATTCCCTTTCTCCTAGAGAAAATCATGCAGCTAGAAAAGTGGGAGACCCAAAGCACATTTTTTTTCCCCAAAAAATAAATGTCTATATTCTCCTTGGCATGTCTGAGGATGAGTCCCTCTGGCAGAGTGGGAAGAGTATGGGTTAGAAGCCAAGAGACCTGTGTGCTGGTCTGGCCCACAACGTTGCTATGTGTATTTTGGCTAATCCTGAAACTCCTTGGAGTCCCAGGTTCTTCATCTGAACAATGAATTTTGGAAGGGACTCTCTGGGTCCATATCCAAAGGTGGTCCCTCCAGCCACCACCTGATGGAGGCTATTTGTCGTGGTCCTTCGAACCCAGGGACAAATAATCTCCTTCAGCGTATAGGTTGTCGGCTCCTAAGAACACTCCATTTCCATGAAGGATTCTTACAGGCCAGAATTCTCACAATGGAATTTCAACCCCAAACTTGACATGGAGGTGGAGGAGCAGTTTTGGGTGACATCTTTCAAAATGACATTCATCAACCATTTGGAGAAAGCTGACACTCTGAAAAGAACCTCAGTGATGCCAAAGATTTAGGACTGGGACGAGCAGCAAAAGATGCTTGAGAATAAGACCTGCTTCTAAAGCATTGTCCATGAGGCTCTGGGGAAAAATGGAACCAGATATTAAAACTCCTTCTCAGGGCCGTGTTGCAACAGTGACCAACGAACTGAAGGTGAGGAAACAATTTTCTCTGTACACTGGGGTAGCGGGTCTTGCTCCAGGGAACTAGGTAGAAATTATCAGCTTGAAGAAAGGGAGACATGAGTTTCATGCATTTACAGGAGGTGTATAATTTTAAAATGCTGTCCTGTCACATTCCCAATTTCAAGGCTCATTTTCTTTTGGCAAGTGGCCAGCTCATATTTCATAATCTCTTTTAATTATGGAGCTCACCGAATGAAAGTTACTTCCATAGTTCTTCCTTAAGATTACCATAAAAAATTTTTTTTAAATGCTCTTATTCTAATTATTCTCAATCCAATTTTGATGTGAGTAGTCATTTGATAGAAAAAAATATATATAAAAGAAGTATTTTTTTCTAAATGATGAAATGAATAGCCAAGTGTCTGTTTTTCTGGGTAGTTGTTGAAATGGTCATTTCTGCATTGTTGCTGCTGTTTTGAAAGATGTTTGGTAAACTTTTCATCAACACCACTGTATTTTGGCATTCTTTTAGTCCATATGTGATCCAGGTCAAAATACCCCAGAGGTGGCATTGAGTTCATATAGTAAAAATGGAAAACTTCTAAGCAGTGTCAGCCTGGTGAAGGTTGCTCATCACATGTTTTTGGGTGAGCAGCCTGGGTGAAGAATGAAGCTCTGCAGCTCAAGCTTTTGATTTACTATCTATGACTTCACCATTTGGGCTGAACTGGCAGAACAAGATACCATGATCACTTGCCTTGGATGCTTGAGCGTAGGTAATCACCGAGGTTAACACTTTGGACCAAATTCTTTCCAGATCTGAGACTGTGAGGGCCAGGTTTTATCCAGATTGGAGAGGAATGTGAAATACAAGAGGATTATATTCCTCTTTTATGTCCAACTGATTCGTATGTGTGTGTGTGCATGTGTACTCTCAAATTTTTGTAGCAATGGGTGCCTGGAAGACCACAAACATGACCAGTTGTGACTTTCTGCGGTCTCCAGCAGGATTGAGAAGCATCTATTTTGACTCCGCAGCACTTCTGCTGGCCTCGGGGTTAAAACACTTTTAAATGTGAATAGAACCTCATTTATAACAAACTCATGCCTGTCCCTGTTCAAACTTAGCAGAGAACCAGGTCCTCCTACACAGCAGCTAAGATGGGACGTCAGGATTCCTTGTCTTCTGCTCTTGATGAGCGTCAGTCAGTAAGGTTTTGTGTGGACTCTGATTCCCCGTTCAACATCTACCCTGTGTTGAGTTCTCGCGAGAAGCTAGCAGCGAGGAATGATGGATGCTTTTCTTTCAATTCACTCAAGTACTATGAAAAATTGAAATGTGAATTCTTTTTATTGAATTTGAATATGTGTTTATTGCTCATTTTTGAGAATAAAAAGTATATAGTTGAAGTAGAACACAACAGATATCACAGAAGTCCATATTTCTTTTTCCCAGTTCATGTCTCAGGACACGACAATTAAACCTACCAAAATACTCATTCCCTTTTCTAGAGCTAGATGTCAATTGACATTTTAACACAGCACATTTGTTTTAAGAAATTTTGTTTTGTCGTATTCTGATTTGTTTTAAGAAGACACTTGTGCTTGCATCAGACTATTGTACTTATTCTAGAACATGCTATAGGCTAAAAAGAAATAACACTGAGCCCAAGAAACTTATCAGGCTCTAGATGAGTATCAGGAGAAACTGGAATCATTGTGCTGAGTCATTATTATTCAATTATACCAGAGGAACAGATGCTACAAAGTATTCATGAAGCGTAGCATGAAGGCTACTGGGCTAAGTGTTGGCTTACGCATTCTCTCCAATATAGTCCATTAAATTTTTTTTTTTCCTAAAAGTATGGCCAAAATGTATTTCAGATAAGTAAATGTGTTAATTATCCTCTCATACAATACATAATCAGGGAGAAAAAAAATGGATATAGACATTTCACCTCTCTGAAATTTGGGAAAGAGTGGGCAAAATATTCTCTATTTAAGACCAAACCTTTTCAGAGGAGACAAATGTCCGGGTTTTGGTTTCTGATTTGCTCCATAAGTGGAAAAAGTTCTTGTTAGATGATCAGTTTTAGGTTATTCATAAATAAAATGGACTAATTTCTAACAGCTATGTGGGGCATATTATTATTAATAGAAGTTGTAATAATACAAATTACATTGGTGCAGTCTCTCTTATTTAAGATGAAGGGAGAAAGAATACGTATTTCTTCCTTTTGTCCCATTGTTCTTTCCATGCGAATGCTTTTCCTTCTGTACCTTCACATGGATAGCTTTTTCTGATCCCTGGGAAAGCACCTGAAATGCCACTTTCCAGGTAAGTGTTTCCTACCTAACTCTTCTAAATCATCTCTCTCTCCCTCCTCCTTTGCCCTCCACCATTAGCTTCCACTTTAGCACCCTACTTGTTTCCTTCCTACTGACAATCATCGCAAACTGTAATTACATATTTAAGTATTTTGTTCTTGTGTATTATCAGTCTTCCTCACTAGTCTATAAGCTCCTTGAGAGCAAACTATTCTGTCAACCTTGAAACAGGAAGCCCCTGGAGCAGTGCCTAGCAAAGGATAGCATCTCAAGAACTATTCCTGGAGTGAATGAACAAATGAATGAAAGTTATTAGAGCACCATTAAAGCTGGAGATAGTCTAAGCTGGGAAGGATCATGTGATCGGATTTGTATTTGAGCAAGGTAATTCTGGCTGCAGGACTGTGGAGGCTGGATGAGAGAACCACTTAGGAGACAAGTGAAAGGGTATTGAGGAGCTGAACTAAGGCGGAGTAGGAATGAAGATGAATGGACCAGTGTGAAACTTTGGAAGTAGGTAAATAATATATAAAACACGAACTTCCAGGTTGTAGGTTATGGTAGAAGGGGCAGAGTCTAGGATGCTTACGGTGATTTATTTATTCAAAAACTAATTGGGAATATCATAGGCAGGCATCATACCTGTCATCATGAAGTTTATAGTCCAGAAGAGGGGACATTAAACAAATAATTACACATAAACAAATTATCTTATCATAGCAGGAATAAGTGCTACACAGGAAAAAACAAAAGGCATCCAGGTATACGATGTTGCCTCCACTGAGGCAGGGAATACAAGGAAGGAAAAGCAAATTGGAGGAAAATGATAAAATCGTCAGTAATGGGGTATTAATAACCCTTCACATGTGACAATTATCACATGTGAAAATGCTCTAAGCACATTTCACAGATGAAAGTTCTTACTATTACTCCTCTGTATCCCTCATGCCCCTAGCGGAGAACCTCAGATATGGTCCCTCAAAGGAGTAGAGGGCATGCGCTAGAGGCACAAACATGGCTCTGGTCTCCAGCTATGTGACCTTGCCATTCATTTTTCTCTTTTGTCAGATGAGGTGTATTGTGTGAATTTATCTGCTCATTAAAAAAAAAAAGATTAAAATATGAAAATTAAAAACCAGCACATTATACTTTTTTTTACAGAAGGAAGAAATTGACAGAGATGATCTCTAAGGTTTCATCCTGTTCTGCAATCTTATGTTTTTGTTGCTCAATAACTATTTGTTGATTTTATTTGAGTCCTTTGGCATGCTCGGATAACGAATTGCTGGACATGTTCTGTTCATCCCTTCAGAAAGCTTGGCTCTCAGGTCTGAGTTACATGCAAAAATGGAATGGCTTGAGAGCAATGCAGAATCCCCAGGTGAGCTGCCAAGAGTTCAGGAGGCACCATGGTAACTGGCACATGCCATTCTGAAATGTGACTGGACCCAGAAAACAATATCAATCATTACATTAAAATCAACAGAGACCCTGTAGAGTGGAAATCCGAAATAGGTTTGTCCCAAAATGAGCAACTGTAAACCAAAATAAATATAGACAGACAGATGAACAGAGATAAAGGAGCACAGAAGAAGTATGAAGATAAAATATTGTTGACCACGTTAGGGAGTTTACGGTTTTAAAATAGCTAACCTCTCTTGCTTCTGCAGCTTGTCAGCTGAGCCAAACATTCTAGTAAGTTTTCATAATGATAAAGACTGAAAGCTCCATCAAAATTGATCTACTGATTTAAGTACATGTTAAGTGTTTCTCGTTCCATGAAAATTAACAAAAAACTTTTATGCTTTTTTTCTTACTTGCATGCAAATGCATTCCTAATATATATAGTGGTCTACCCTAAGTTGTTAATATCTCCTTGAAAAGGCAATAGTAATATGTATAAAACATGAAAAAATAAATTAAAAATATAAAATTAAAGGAGGATATGAAACAGAATAAATTCCTCTTAGAGTTCAGGGGAAAAAAAATGAACCAGAGCTAGAAAGTGGGTAGTAGGATTTTGGTTGACAGAAAAAAAGAGAGAATAGTGTAATTGAAGCTCTAGACATGATTCACCAAGGAGAACCAGTTTGACACCCAAGGCACTAAGGCATCACACAGGGGGGGAGGACTTGGAAGGTCCTCATGAGTCAGGCAATGGGAAATGGGGGCCACTTAAGGGTTTCGAGCAGTGAATGACATGATGAAAATGGAGTTTAAGATGCATAGTTCATAATAATTTTTAAATAAAAATTGTCAAAATGATGCAATCATATGCACTTCAAAATATTTTTCCTGAAGGAGAGAGTGAAGCATATGATGGGGATATATGGACACCTTTTTGCCCTTTCTATTATAAAATATCAGTTTGGTTTAATTCATGAGTATGCATTTATCTGCTCAACTGGTATAAAAGGGAAATGACATGATTAAAGATTTGGGTGAATTTTTTTTTTTTTTAAAGAAATCCCTTTTGGAGTCAAGATATGCCAGTCGCTGGATGTATATAGATTAAAGCTTAAATGAAAATCATGTGGAAATTTGTCTGCCATTTGTAAGGCTATAATGGGAAACACCAAAATGACAGTTAAAAAACACTACCAATTTCTGAGAAAAAGATGAGGCTCAAAATTGTTACCAATTACTTTCATTTTACTTTTTTATTCTGGGAATCTTAACTGATCTGATAGCCAAGAAGACAGGCTAAAGTTTCAGACTCATCGATTTTCTTTTCACTCTTTTGTTTAAGAGCCAGACTTCTTGCTTCAGATAACAGTGACTGAGAGATTTGGTCTCATTTTATAGGCAGCACAGAATTTGCGCTGCTCAGTGAGTGAAGACAGGCTAGATTATTACCTTTTAGATCTGAAGGTGCATGACCAAGGGGACCCAAAGAGAGACAAACCACCACTGTCTCTGGAGTTATTCCTTTGGACAAGCTCATGAAGCCCACACATTCATCATCTGCTTTCCCTACTCCTGCCACGCCTCCCACCACCACCACGGTCACCGTTAGATCCAGAGCTGACCATACGCGAGTGACCAGCAAATCAGAAGGATGACCTCAAATGTATTTTTCTAGGTGGGAGATGTAAACAGAAGTAAAAGTAACTCCTGATAATCGAAGAGTTCAGAGTAAAAGAATATTCACAGTACAAATTTTTCATTTCTTTTCTTTACACACACACACACACACACACACACACACACACGACTGAATCCTTTGGTTAAACAGATCACGCTTATTATTCGTGGAAATTTTGTTGTAAAAGAGTTTTCTTTGTTCTATTTTGGCATCAGTATTTCTTTTCTAACAGCAACATGTTCTGTTCAAAAAGTAGTAGATAAAAGTACAGATTCTAAAGCCAGACAGTCTAAGTTTGCATCCTAGTTCCTGTACTTATTAGCCGTGTGACCTTGAGAAAATTACTTCCTTTCTCTGTGCCTCACTTTACTCCTTTGCAAACAGAAATAATCCTAATGCCCACCTCACGTAAGGATCAAATTAATATATTTAAAGTGCTTGGAGAAGAGCCTAGAACTTGATGAGTGCTATGGAAGTGTTAGCTCTCGTTAGTTTAATTTGATCTACTGGTACCTTCATCATTCATCACCATTCATCACTGAGCACCCATTATTTGATAGATACCATTATAAAAACTTGGGACACAGGGTAAACAGGGCATGCAAGCACCTTGAACTTACAGTGGAGGAGGTAAGCGATAAACAAAAAAACAAACATCATTTCAAAGAAAGATAAATGTTGTGAGGAAAACGACAATGGATGATGTCATAGAGGGTGACTAGGGTCAGGGGCTGGCTAACCTTCAAGAGGTGAACAGACAATTCTCTCTTCATGACACTGTTACTGAGACCTCAGTTACATCTCCTGTGTAAAAAATACTAAGCAGCAGCAAGTCATGACATCCTCCATTCTTCAAGGATCCCATTACACTCGCTCCACCTGCTTAATCATTCCCAATTGTTCGTTAAACACCAGGGACATATTTCAGGAGCGCGAATAAAACATTTAAAGATCAAAACACTTGAAAAGAAAAATCAGAGCTCAGCTCTATTTACAGTCACCCCCAAGTCAAAGCACCAGCAGGAAGAACCAGGAGCGAAGAACCAGAGAGGGATTCTCGCTGCTCCTTCTCCAACATTTCATCTTAGCTCTAGTCAGGCAGTTTAGACTCCAGACACCCATGTCCTGTCATCAGTCAACTTCAGGAAATTTTTAGAAATTGTTGTCCAATCTACAAGGACAGGAGGTAGAGGAAACGGAAAAGTGAGAGAGGGAGGAAGTTCTGCTCCTTGGTAGATGATGGAAATCAAGGAAAACATTACTGCTTGTGTTTGTTCAGTCCGGGCACCTAAAATTTTGGTGTGGGGGGATAAAGGCTGTTATCTTGTGGAAATGGAACAAACTTCACTGGGTTGGAATGTTAGTCTTGACTCATATGGGAAGAAAATGGTCCAAGCTGCATTTTGCAAGTGGCCAACGCCATTTTTCATTTGCGACAGAAGTTTTTCACATGTGTGTCAGCCTATTTTAGTTCACAAAGTGACCTTTACACATATATCATAAATTTTCATGTAATCCTACTTCCCGGCTCAGAGCCCTAATAATGCCATTCCTGGGCCCGATTCTGCTCTTCACTTGGCAGATGTGTCCCTGTCTTTTGGGCACATTCTCCTCAGAGAAACCATCCTGGCCACCTTACCTAAGTAGGTGCTCCTGCACACTGAATTTCCCCAAGGCCAAATTTTTCATTTTCTTTGGAACCCTTAACCCAATTTGCAATTACACACGTTTGCTTATTTCTTGTCTACCTTCCCCACTTGACTGCAGGCTCTACAAAAAGGCAGCACCTATGTCTGTCTATTTTATCTGCTCACAGACACTCAAAGCTTCACCAAGTGCTTGGCACATACTGGATGCTCAACATTTGTTGAATAAAATAATCCTTAGAGGTGGACATTTTTACAGACGAAGAAACTGAATCTCAAGGGATTGAGTGCTTGGCCCAAGGTCACACAATTTATATCTGGTAGAGCTATAAGACTCTAACTCGGGGCTTCTAATGCTTGGTTTTAGGGCTTTTTCTACTATATGCCAAACAGAAAAGCAAGTCACAAATGACTGTCAAGGGCATTAAAGAGAGACATGAAGCTCCCAAGTATCCCAATGGGAAGCTGTGATATTGTGATTTATAACAAGAAATATATATTTGGTCTTTGTCTTTGTTTCTGGCAGAGCTACTAAAACCCTTCAATTTAATAAGATGACTTTTGGACCCCACCTAGGATGGGGCTGGTTGGCAGGAGAACCAACTGTGTGATTAGAGGGTTGTAACTTCCAGCCACACCCCCGACCTCTGGGGAGCAGAGAGGGACTGGACGTTGCATCAATCACCAATGGACAATGATTGAATCAATCATGCCTGCTTCATGGAGCCTCCATAAACACCTAGAAGGAGGGGCTTTGGAGAGCTTCCCAGTTGGTGAACACGTGGAAACTGAGGGAGAGTGGCTACCTGGAGAGGGCACGGATGCTCCACGCCCTTTCCCCATACCTTGTCCTTTGCTTTTCTTCCATCTGGCTATTCCCAAGTTGAATCCTTTTATAATAAACCAGTAATCTAATAAGTAAAATGTTTTTCTGAGTTCTCTGAGCCACTCTTGTAAATTAATAGAAACCAAAGAGAGGATCACTCGGACCTCTGATCTACAGCCAGTAGGTCAAAAGCTCAGGTGATGTCTTAGACTTTTGACAGAGGTCTGAAGTAATGAGGTGAGGGGCGAAGAGTTAGCATTCTTGCGGGGCTGAATCTTTAATCTGTGGAATCTAATGCTATCCCCCAGTAAATAGTGTCAGAACTGAGTTGAACTGTGTCAGAGAATTGCTTTAGATGTGCGGGGGGAACCCCACACATTAGAATTGAGGTACAGAATTTTTAGAGGCTGATAAAAG
This sequence comes from Rousettus aegyptiacus, assembly GCF_014176215.1. Taxonomy (NCBI): domain Eukaryota; kingdom Metazoa; phylum Chordata; class Mammalia; order Chiroptera; family Pteropodidae; genus Rousettus; species Rousettus aegyptiacus. The sequence continues at coordinate 36,251,164 of NW_023416288.1, read as the reverse complement.
CAGATGAGCTTCAGAAACAGCATCCTAAAATTCTTACTACAGAGAACAAGAAGCAACGGTCCTGTCCAAGATGCACTCAGCAGTTCAGGAATGAAAGGTTCCCATACATCTCTGAGTCTCACTGTTGGTGCTGGGTGGCAGTTGAGACCGTGCTTTGGGGCCAAACCTCTGGTTCTAACCCCAGCCTGACCACTTACCAGCTGTGTACCTTGGGTGAGTTATAATGCTTGTGCCTAGCAACGTGGGGAAGATAGTCATACACACCTCATAGTGTCGATACTACACAAACTCTGTCAAAAATACATGGAAGTACTTAACAAATATTGAATCAGCACTGAAAGAACCTACAGACGTTTCTCTTCTGTGTGCAAAAAGCCACTGTTAGCTAGCAGGGTGACGACTGAAGTAAAAAGTGGTTGAAAATATATTTGAAATGTTTTGAGACTCTTAGCCACACTATTGTCTGTTTATATGATAATCTATTTAATCAAACGATTACAATCGCCAAGCTATCAACCAAACTGCTTTACGTATTGACCATTTTGCTTCTCCGGGTGTCCCCGCCCACTAGCTTTGAGCAGCTACACTTTCCCAAACTTTCTGCTGCTGCATGCTCAGCATGATGCCTTAAGATGCAATATGTCAGGTGAAAATGAAAAACACATGTTTTTTCAGCACTTGGTTTCAAGTACTCTCGGGTTTCCAAAAAACACAGATTTGAGAATAAGGTTTTCAAACAGATTGGACTGAAGCATAGATTTCTCATTTTCTTGATGTTGCTATTAGGAATAGGTAATTAGTCAGCTCGTTTCTAAAGTGAGCAACATTTGTTACTTTCACAGATTCAGTGGTACTAGATTGTCAAGACAAAATTTTTTTTTTTTATCAAACTGCAATGTTTAGTTGGCAAAAATAAAAATTCAAGAGAACTAATATATCTATCATTTGAGAGAAGGGATACATAAGCTTAGTGTTATATCAAATGAGTAGAACTAAGTCCTAGGGGTGGAAATCATAGAAAACATGATCGATTCCACAGAAGTATTACTTTCTAATGATTCAAGTTGTCCAAATAGCCATCATAGGGACAAGGTGCCATAGGACCTAGTGAGGGCAGTGTACCACAGAATTGCTTGGGCAGAAGATGAGAAGCCACCTCTCATGGCTGTTGGGAAGTTGTCCAGTGGATGGGAGACCTCTGAGGGTCCTTCCACCTTGGGAGCCCATGGCGTCTGAATGTGTTGTAGAAGTCCATCCCTCCAAATCTATGCTCCTGGTCCATCACTGGCGAAGAAGTCTATGTTTATGGAAGCGAAGTCTATGTTTATGGAAGCGTAATCCATGCAGAAGCTTCTCTGAATAAAGGTGGAAACCTGACATAGCAAAGAGTGTTTACGTGTTAAGGAAGTTCTGATAAACAAAGATTTCGCAACTTGTTAGACACCCGTCCCTCATACAAAGCTGAGGCAACTATTCAGAATCTCTGAATCAGGGCGGGTCAAAGCTTTGAGAGCCCTTGTGACTCCTAAGAAGCCAAGGTTATCTCAAAAGGAGAATGTGGCGGCCTGTGTTTGCGGCCCGCCCTAACCCAAGAAGGCTCGGGAGTTTTCCCAAAGCAGCACTGTCAGTTCAACTCCTGACTGCCCTGCTATCTTTTGGAGCAAAGAAACTCCCTGCTTGCCAGCTGCCTGCTCAACTGTGAGGACAGAGCTATTTGTTGGCTGTCCCAAATCCTCTCCGCATTGTCTACAGGGGCCAGGGGAAGAGTTCAGGCACCAACGGTCACCGAGCAGCTTGGCTGACCTGCACGCAGGGTGCGTGATTCCAGAACAACTCTCGGAGGGAAGGGAGGAGGTGGAAAGAGGATGGGGCGATAAATCAGTCATTTGGATTTCCCTCCAGGGCCTGGCTATGTGTGTCCATCCTCAACCTCTCTTTCTTACCGTACTCCTGTGGATTAATACTACTAGTTTTACCTATCGATGTTTACTATGTACTAAGCACTTCTTTAAGGATTTTTCATGTTTTATCTCATTTAATCCCCTAGATCAATTGAGTGATGTCAGTTTAACTCCACAACCTGTAAGTATTTTAATTATGTCAATTTTCAGAGGTATCAGTTACCCCAAGATCACACAGGTAGTAAAGTAAGCGGTGAACCCACTATTTAAACATGTAACCTGATTTAGAAGTTTGGGCTCTTAACCACTATCCACTATTGGGTTGCAAAAAGGGGACATGAAAAAGAAGAGAAATTGGAAGTTTGGCTTACATTTTAGTTTTTCTTTTTCTTTTTTTTTTTTTAAATTTGATTATTTTTAATGTAGTTAAATCTATCAACATTCAATGCCTATTAAATGATCTTTTCTCCCAACCACCAGACTGTACTCCATGAGTCAGAACTGTCCTTCCTGCCTCTCAACTATTAGCAGAGTGTCTGGCCAATGATAGGTACTTCATCAATGTTTGCTGAGTAAATAAAGACAGCAGAGGACATGCCTAAAAGAATTTTCCTAGAAAAGTCTGAGAAATACGATACGAAAAGCACTAACATGTAGCGTGTCGCCTCTAATTTCTCAGGTGCTACTGGTTGACCCCTCGAGTCTATTCCTTCATCGCCATGTCCCCTGCTCTCCACGCTAGCTGGTCACCCTCCTACAGGACGTGATGTTCTCCGAGTTCATACTTTCCTCTATCCACTTCTGTCACCTCTGGCTGCCCATGTAGAAGCGGTTGTCTCCTCCTCCTCTTACCCCTTGAAACACAGATTTTCTGGCCACGTCCCCTGGGTTCTGAAGGCACCTGATTATTTCCCTTGGGTGCTGAAACATCTTCTGGAAGGTTTCGAGGGCAAAGTAGATTGACAGATGCTAAGCCCGCTGGGGCAAAGGAGAACTAAGAGAGGTGGCCAGACGGGAGGTGGATAATAAGCAGGCGTGGTGGGTTGCTGCGGCAGCCCTGGCAGAAACAGGTTTTGATAAATAAACAGAGGGAAAGTTCAGGAAACCTGTGTGGTCCTATTGAATGCGCTGTGAGCACAGACCATAAAAGTCCCCTCCAACTGTCTGTCTTTAGGGTCTTATGGATGAAAAACATGAGAGCCACTCCTTGTCGCCATCCCTGAAAGACAAAGTCGATGATGTAGACCAGTAACATGGTGATAATAGTTAGAATGACAGAAATTCCCTCCTCTGAACTGAGCAGTTTCCAGATCACTGGGGAGGCAGGCAACGGAAAGGAGTCAGTACTGTGTTGCAGCAGGTAGATTGAGAGATTTCACATAAATAATGTCATTTAATTCGTAAACAGTCCTGTAAGTCAAGCATTGTTATATTTATTTTACAGATGAGAAACCAGACTCACCTCCAAACATCCACAATAGCGGTAGCCCCTGTACTTTGTACTAAAACACACACAGATTTTGATTTCTGGAACCCCGGTAATGCACCAGGCGCTGTCATGAAAATTATTTCTGGTGATTGCCCTGGTTTGTCTTGGGATGAAGATAAGCTGAAATGTCTCGGCCACGAAATGCTTTGTCCCCCTACAAAGGATGTAGTCAGAGGCAGCCTGTGGTGGGGGAGGGGGTGGAGGGAACTCATCAAAAGTGCCATGAACTTCATCCTTAATCTCTTTAATCTGGGGATGACCACAACTGTGTGTGTATGTGTGTATACATATATATATACACATACACACACACATACACATACATACATTTATATATATACACACGTATATATGTATATGTATGTATGTACATATAAAATCCGTTTTTTCACATTTCAAGAGACAGGTCATGGGAACTACAATTGGCCATTTAAACGAATTTTATATATTTCTAAGCCAAGGCCATTAAGAGCCTTGGTATTCAGACTGAAGCCAAAAGATTAAATTAGCCCAGTGTTTCTCAACTATGACCTCACATTTAAAAAAAATGCTGATGCCTGGGCTCCACCCCAGAAGAAATGATTTGAACTTTCTGGAGGTGGGCCTAAGCATTGGAATTTTTCTTATTTAACTCCTCAAGTAAGGCCACAGGGAACCAGGGCTGATGTACTCTATAAACTACTAGTGTGAGTGTCATTTTATCTAATACAAAGAATTAGAGCTCAAGATGACTTAAATTCAAGTGACCTTATATCTTCTCCATCAGATGTTGGCTATCAGAATCTCCAAGCCGACAGTAACAAAGCAACTGTAACAGAGATTTTAGAACAAATGCCCAGCAGCCAAGGCAAAAGACAAGGAAAAGGAGATTATACAAGCCATTGTGCTAATTATGGAAAACCAGATGCCCTGGCAGAAGGCCAGAGGTGTGGCATAGGGGCGGGGGACAGGAGAAATTTTAGGAAATTAGAAATTTTAATAACTTTGACTGTCAAGGGTTGCAGTCGGATGCTGAGTCGTCTCTAACTTATTGCAGGCTTTGAGAGCAAAAACAGATGAGGAAAGAAACTCCTGTGTCACATGCTGGCTGCTCTGCATTTCTTAAGTGTAGGAATGGAAAGGAAACAAAGCCTTCCTGGGGCTCCTCTCCCCAAGTCTGATGAAGAGCACCCCCCACCCACCCACACCCATACACACACAGGCTCCCTTTCTGAACGCCAGGGGGAGTAAGACATATTCAGCCCTTGCTCATCAGGCTTTTCAATAAGAGCATGAAAAAACCAAATTCTTGCTTGTTATTGAAATCTCTTCTTGAATAGGCTCTTCCTTATCTCTCTGGCTAAAGATAACAATCTATTTTTACTCATTTAAAAGAATAAGTAAGTGTCCTTTAAAAACATGAAATGATTCCGTTCAATTCCTCCTCCCCCTTCAATCCCCCCCACCCTTGGTTCAAAGTGGCAGTAAAGGGGAGCAGTTGGGAGGGCAGACCCTGGGCCAAACCTCTAAGGTGTGAATCCTAGACACTGCATTTAGTAGTTGTGCCACCGAGGGCAGGTTACTTTACCTCTCATATCTTGTTTTTTTTTTTGTTTGTTTGTTTGTAAAATTGGGCATAAGAACAGTAATGCACCTTGTAGGATGGTTGTATGAATTGATGGGTTAACATACATAAAGCTTAGGACAAGGTCTGGAGTACTGTAAATAGTCAATGAGTATTCGCTAGTGCAATTATCAAAGAGACTACCGGGAAATTTTTACTTAAAATTTGAACTCTTCCATACTTCAGTCATTCTAAGTATATTCTATTAAAAATCACCCAACTCAAATAGCAGGAATGATAAAGCCAGTGGAGTGTTTGACAAGAAGTGATATTTTAAAGCAAAACAAGTGTTATTTTTCACATACAACACAGGTCACTTCTTCTAGTGATCTATAATAAGACTATACAGAAAATAATGAGTTATACTATAGTAAAATGGCTAACATATATTTCAAATATAAGATAATGTACTCCCAAAAGAATAAACTATAAAATGAGCATACCATAAAAAAAAAGAAAGACAATAATTTTTTAGACTATCATTACCAGAAACTTTCCCCTACAGGATATAAGAAATTAGGTGAAGAAAAGAAGCATATGGTTAATGACAATTTATCTATATTTTCCGTCTGACAATAGCTCCCAAAATTCTAACAGTAGTGATTTCTCCAGGATGTATGTACTTTTAGAATTCCACGAAATTTTTTTTGATTACCTTCTATGATGCTACGTCATTTTAATAAACGAGCAGCCAATAAGGAAGCCCCGGGTCGGTTTTCCCCACGTGAGGCGCGACGGCACCTTTTCCATGGATAGAGGCCACGGAGTAAACACTGCTGTGTCGAACATTCCTGACGATGAGGGAGAACTCCGCTTGCATGTTTTTTTGTACTAGTGCACATAACTTTTTTCCCTTGTGGATCTTCAGCGAGGCGAAGCAGTTGCCTTGGCTGTATGGAATTCGGCAAACAGAAATGCATGACCACTGACCACACACTCGCATCTGGATGGGGTTTTGGCTGACTGTGCTTTGGGATTTTTAACTCCAGCCACTAACAAGGATCCCCTTCTTTTTGACTATATAAGTCAACTCTGAGAGCTACAGGGTAGAGCAAATGTTTTTGTGGTCCCTTCCACGTGTAAGCGGCAGAGATGGACTCTCTTGTCCTCTGTACCACTTGTAGTTGGAGGTCCCAGAGTCTGGCAAGAGATCGGAATGATGGGGGAGGGAACTGTTTTAAAAAGTAGGGTGAACCCCATCCTTTTCAGTGTCTTCTCAACATGTGCGGAGAAAACAGATAAAGATACCTGATATAAATGACACAGCAGTCAAAAGCATGGCCTGGGCCTGCCTCACCTCCCGAAGCTTCCTTCCTCCATCTGGAAAATGTGGGTGAAGGTAGTCTCTACCTTACGAGGTGGTCTTGGAATTAAACGAGGTGGTGCTTATAAAATGCTTTATCGTACACTGTATGTTTTAATCCTCGCGACACTCTTATGAGGTAAATACTAGTGTACTTATATTTTTATTTTTTTATTTTTGCTGATGGGAAACTGAGACTCAGAGTCATTATATAACTGGCCCACAGTCACCCAGCAGAAAGTGGAGGAAGCTAGGCATGGGCTCAACGATGTCCTACAGCCGGCACTCATCACCATTGCTCTATTACTCAGTGGCTCAAGTCACAGAATCCCACTAGTTAGGGCTAGTGGGCTCTCAGACAACCTGAGCCAGCCCTTCCTTTTATAGAAGTGGTTCAAATTAGATTAGACCGAACTAATTTAAACTAAACTCAAGGGTGGAAGGTGGTACAAGAACTCAGTTCTTTAGACATTTTGCCCAATGGTTTTTCCTCTGTTGGCTCATATGCCCAGCAAAGAAGAACAAAGAGTAAATCGAGAAAAATATTCAACTTGGACACTAATACAACAAGAATATTGACCGTGTTAAGGCAGAGGCAGAGTGAAGAATGAGCCTGGTAGACCCTCGTTTTTATACAAAACCTGTTCTAAAAATGTTGGTCTAAAATCCAACCTTTTTGAACTGCAAAAAATTTGAGATTCCTAAACCTGTCATTGTTTATTAATTGTTCATTAAATATCTGTTAGCAAAAAACAATTAGGTCTTAGCCAAACCAAAGAACAATTAGCTTGATCAAGTATACACAAAAAAACTAGTCCCCAAATCTTTAGCTGTTCCTCCCTGCTTCTGACATTGGCCTCAAATATACATACTCAAAAAATTAGAAGAGTAAATTAAAATAAGTGAGTGGCTAAATGCCTGCTTCTTCTCTGGTTTCAGAATTCACACAAATTAGACCCACAGAGTATAAAGGTTTTACTTATTTAACTGGTCTTAGTATTCATCTCCATTTATGTATTGGTCTGTGTATTTGAGAATGTTTTATCTATTTGTACACATTTAATACTATCTGGTTTAGACTAAATACCTGTAGAGGGCAGCATGCCATATTTTTTTAACGGATGAATCCAGAATCTCTACTAATAGTGGTGGTGGTCGTTGTCATCATATCATCATCAACTTCACCATTGTCATCAACATCATCATCATCATCATCATCATCATTATCATCGGAGTCCTGGGTTTTGATCTATTTTGAAATTTCTGTTGCAAAGTTGTAAGGTAGGCAACAGGTAAATAACCCTTTCCTCTTTATGAATATTAACCGTGCTCATTTTTTCTCACTTATTATTTTATTTAAAATCCAAAAGTCTCTCCCACTTGCACGCCACAAAACTCCTCTACTAGATAAGATGTTGGCATAAAATTCTGCCATTCTGCTATTTATAAATAATTCAAAATATTTTAACACAACATGCAAAGACCTATTACTACTAACAGAGAGCCATGGGCAGAGGAATCAAATGGAAAGAAAGTTCATCACTGAGATATGTTTTCACTCACACTAGCCTGTGGTCAGAAACAAATACTCCCCATAGAATCTGTTTCTTTAAGAGTCTAAAAATAAAGTGATCTGTAAGTGACTTTGCTGTAATACATACAGTGAGTCACATCAAGGAGTAAGAGCCATTTATAGAATGTGAACTAAACGCTGGCCTGAGACAACTATTTAACCCTCACCAAACAGAAGTGGCATTTCAGATTGTGCAGAGTTTCATCTCTAAAACTATTCTGAAATATAAAGATTCTTTTATTATAACTCTGGTCAAAATATTAGAATATGACTAGAGGCTACCACAGAGTCAAAACAATGGTAAAAGGACAACCAGTGAGAGAATGTGCAAGTGCCCATCCATGAGTGTACACTCAGCCCCAGAATTATTACAGGTGCCTCCATATTCACGTGTATGTAAGAAGGGTCCATATTTGGTACAGAGTAGCAAGTTGTCATTCCATATATCCTCCTGTAAAGGAGGGAGTATTTTGACTTGCATTGCACAGTGGTTTAGAATGGATTCGTGTGACCATAATTAGTTATTTAACATCTCTAACCTCAGTTTTCTCATCTGAAAAATGGAAATAATTATAGTCCCTACCACAGGAGGTTGATGTGAGGATCGAATAACATAATGTATATCAAGTACTCAGTACATACGATAAAATATTAAGAAATGTCGGCTGCATTCCTGCTCTCTTCAGCCCCGGCAGTTATAGGATGGTACCGTTTCCTGCCTATCTTGGTGCCGTCTCATGGCTAGAACATGTCTTCATAGTCTTGTAAATAGCTGCCTTAGGGGGCATGTGTGTTGGCTACAGGTTGGTAAGGGTTTTCTTTCTCCTCCTGCGTGGCAGATGTAAAGAACATCTTTAAGGTGACATAAGGGGACTGGAGGGGGGAAGGGGTGTGGGTGTGTGTGTGTGTGTGTGTGTGTGAGAGAGAGAGAGAGAGAGTGAGTATACATGTATATGAATTCACATTGTGACAAGAGGAATTTGCTACCTCACAAACATGTCAACATTGCCTGCACACAGACGTAAAGACTGCATTGCAAGGAATATGACTTCATATCACAATATCAATCACTGACCTCCGCCCTACTGGTAATATGACCTTTTTTGGCCCTTGTACAATTAGAATCCACCTGAGACTTCCTAACCATGTACTCGATAGCACCTTGGGAGCAAGTATTAGAAAAATCCCATGTTGGTGCTTGGATGAGTCTTTTCCATTGATACAGTTTACTTGGATTACAGGCTCTCCCTCAATGAAAATGATAAATCAGCCAATTTCGTTTTCTTTTCACCTCTGGACACGCATCGTCCTTAATACACTAAGTTGCAGTCCGAATGTCTGCTGGTGTGACGACACCATCCTGCCCTTCGGGTGTGGTTTCGGGGTCACACAGAACACCTGCGTCTGGAAGGTGGCTGTCACAGCACATCACGGACACACTCTCCCACTCAGGGGGGTGAGATCATGGTGCTGGCCTGAATTTATCACTTTTTTAAATGAATGGGGTTGGATTCAATCTGCTGACCTTGATTGGAAGGCTAGTGACACAGGCTGTGTAAAACAAAACAAGATGAAATAAACAATGAAAAAACCACAGCGCATGCAGCCACTTTGTTCAGAAGGTGACACTACTTAATTTGGTCTGTGAAGGTCTTGTCACATGAAAGTCTCGAAATAGCTATGACCTAAACATGGGGGTAGGAGACGACCCACTTGGAAATGAATGGACACATTCCATTGTGCTTGTATAGTGGTTAAAATCTATTTTGGGGCAAAAGGGATATTATAAATACTTTCCTTTGTTCATAACTATCATAACCCAAACTTTCTGGCTCTCAGCATTTTTCAGGAACCCTGCATGCCAATAATTTTGTACACACCCCCTCACCAGGCAAACATTATTCTATCAGGGAAGCAGGATTCCTGAGGAATTCTGCATGCCCAGGGCCAGCCAAGACTAGACGGAACCTCGTGAATGGTCGTCATCTGGACATCTCTGGGGGCTGCTCTCATCTCACCACACAATTCCAAGGCCACTCAGTGTCAATGGCCCTCGGGGGATGATGTGGAAATGTCCATGTCATCTGAAATTATTCCGGAAGTAGAAATTTAATGTAACTTTTCAATCAGCATTCAATTCCAAATTTGGGACAAAGTTTAGGTGAAATTCATTTTAGGGACTTCTCATTGGTTTTGTAAAATGTTAACGCCAGCAAGCATCCTTTTATCTTCAATACCAAATGAATCACAGGCTATGTTTTTCCCATTTGATTCTCCCTTCGGTAATAGCATTTCTATGGCAGAGGACATGGCGATCTATATAGACACCTCTTGACTCTAAAGCGGTTGGCTGAATAGGCTTATTATCAAGTTCAGATCAATCTGGATGCCAATAAGAGGTCAAAATGGGAGGAACCTGGGGCCAGGTATGGAAGAGTGAAGGTTATAGGCATTTCTTGAGTATATGGCTCCTTGTATCTCATTAAGGCCAAATACAGATTTTATCTAAAAACCGATTACCCTGTGAACAACTGCATTACCTAAGAAAATTCTTTCCAGAGATGACGATGATCTTTCATTAGGCACAAGGCCTGTATGAAGATCTGGAGATAGCAAGACGTGGCCCTGGCAAATGTGACTTTACAGGAATAATGGACTCTATAATGCTCCTTTTAATAATAGAATTTATTTGCAACATTGTTCACTGAGACACTCGGTATAAATGGGAACACCTCTTCCAGGTGGATCGAGTTATTGAAGAAATAAAAAAGGAATTCCTTTAAGGCAGCTTTTCTCATCAGATGGCTTCAAAACAAAGACCTCAATAATATCACCATAAAGGGCTCTGGAGTAGTTATTTTTGGTATTTCCAAAGAGTAGTTTTCTTCTATTTCTGCTACATCAATAACAGAATAAATCAGACTTGGCACTAACCACTGAACTATTAATTTTGTCTTTCACTGACTGGATTCCAACTATATGTTTAATGGAGACAACTTTTATTTATTGTTTAAATCAAACAATAATTTAAGTAAAATCATCAGTTCAATTATATTATGTCATAATCTATTTGACATTGAGTAGGATTTAGTTTAAGTTGGAGGCTTCTTGGAGATCCAGCTCTGGGCTTATGAGAACATCCCATCCTACAAATGATATCAGAAGACTATCTGTTTGGGTACTCACCTAGTAAGGTACCAGGGTCCTGTTATGGATAAGTCTATACAACAAAATTTATCATATAATGTCCTTTATCTTCCTATCCAATTATCCAATTATTTCTTATTGATTAATTTCTTATTTAAACATTATAAAAAGGTCATTAGCCAATGCTGTATCTAAATAAAAAACATACTATTAGGCTTATATCATGTCAGTCCTAAGAACTGACCAATTCTGTGAGGATGATCTGAATAGTCATACTGGAATGTATTTTTTTCCCCTAAATTTAGAATCAGGATCAGACCTTCCCAATTTTCAGAAGCATTTTAAAAATCTTTAGTTAATTGTTTTAAGAACACATAACACGACACCCACCCTCTTAACACATTTTAAGTGTATTATTATCTGTTATTACACATTATTATATACTATTATCATATTATACTTTATTACACATTATTATTGACTATAGGCATAATGTCATACAGGAGATCTTTAGAGCTTATTCATCTTGTTTAACTGACAATTTATGCCCATTGATTAGTAACTCCCTATTTGCCCCTCCCCCGAGCCTCTGGCAACAACCATTCCACTCTTTGATTCTATGAATTCTACTATTTTAGATACATCGTATAAAAAGAATCAGCAGTATTTGTCTTTCTGCGACTGCCTTATTTCACTCAGCACAATGTCCTCATGGCCAATAAGGTATAGGGAAAAGAGCTCAGTGCCACTAACCATCAGGGAAATGCAAATCAGAACCACAGTGGGACATCAGCTCATACCTGTCAGGATGGCTATTAGGAAAAAGAGGAGAGGAGAGGAGAGGAGAGGAGAGGAGAGGAGAGGAGAGGAAACGAAAAAGGAAAAAAGTGTTGGTGAGGTTGTGGAGAAATTGGACCCCTTGCACATCGTGGGTGGGAATGCAAAATGATGCGGCTGCAATAGAAAACAGTACGGATGGTTCTTCAAAAAATAAAACTATCATAGGATTCAGGAATCCAACTTCTGGGTATTTATTCAAAAGAATGGAAACCAGGATCTTGAAGAGATACTAGCACTCCTATATTCATTGCGGCACTATTCACAACAGCCATGATATGGAAACAACCTAAATGTCCATCGACAGATGAATGAAGAAAGAAAATGTGGTCTGTACATATAATGGAATATTAGTCATCCCTAAAAGGAAGGAAATTCTTCAATGTGCAACATTGTTCTTGTCAGAAAAGCTAACAATATTTGAGCATTTACCATGCCACATGCTTCATGTGCATAATTTCGTTTAATCCTCATAAACATTTATGAAGTTAATTAACATTATGGACCTATTTTTCAGATGAGGAGACCAGGCCAAGAGAAGCTCAATTACTCGCCTAAGTTCTCAGAGCAGCAGGCGGGTGGAGGAGCAATCGAGCCCCCTCTTCGGATTGTATGTAAGTTCTGCTCATTTCTGATGCCCATGCTCCTCCACTACCACACGATATATTCATTTATCAAGATGTAATCTCCTCAAATGCAAATCTTTTCAAATCTAAAAAAAAAAAAAAAACTAAAACATTTGACTTATTCTGAATTTTCTAGAAGAGCCTAAGAGAGGATCAATCATTTCTCTTATCTATACAGATTAAATATATCCCTGGCTCAAACAGCAAGGAATGAATTATTGTACTATCTTAAAAGTCATTGCTTTGAAAATCTTTACTAAATCAAGTCCATTTTATTACAATGATGCTCGAATTATGCAGAAGTCTATCAGTGTTTGTCAAATATCTTTTTTTTTTTTTAAGTCTCTTGCATTGAGACACGAGGGTGAGCTTTGAGAGAAGTAACCACTAGCTAGAAACTAACTGCAAAGGACAATAGCAACCCATTACATTGTATGACATGTTATAGATTTCACAGTAATTTTTATCGTTTTTTAACATGAAATAGGCAGGAGTGTCGCTATTTAACATGGCCGAGGCTCAGAGATGTATGACAACTAGCTCGAGGTCACACCTGTACCGCATGACCACGGTTCATGTCTTCCAGCTCTGTGTTCAGTGCTGTTGCCCCGTGTGCCTCTGCTCCCCACAAGATTTGGAAAAGCCTTCTTGTCCCCAAGCTTCTCTGTCACCCTGGAGTAACACAGGCAGGTTTAGATGTATGATTTAATCACTGAAGGGAGCGATCTCTGCCTTGACGTAGAATGACAGGAGAAAATAAACAGGTATTAAACAATTTTCTAATAGGTCTCTCAGAATCCACCCCGGTTACAGTAGGCCAATGAGAAAGAAGGGATTTGCCCAGTGCGAAGGTTTGCTGCTGGGGGACATTCCTTGTGATATCCAGGCACCCTCCTGGCTGGGTGGACGGTAGATTTTTATAACCCTTCTCTTCTGAACCCAAGTTGCAGGCCAGCTCATGCAACCTGGGAGCCATGCAGGCTAAATTCTAATCCCACCTCTACCATTTACTAGCCATAGGCCTTCGAGCAAATTATATACCTTCTCGGTGCCTGTTTTCACAATGGTGGCGACAATGATCTACCTCATAGGACAATTTAGAGGGTTTAACGAGATAAATTTAAAGTGCTTAGAACAGGACTTGGCAATGTGCCCAATGAGAGCAGTTATTTTTATTATCTTAACAAACGAGCCCCTTGATTTCTTTATCTATAATGTGAGAATAATGAAAAACCCTGTAAAAGAATCAAATTAGATCCTGTCTTTGAAAGTTCTTTGTAAATCATGAAATGCTCTGTGCACCTAGAGAATGACTACTATTGTCTTAAAGAGACAGTTATAATGTCTGAACTATACCTATCTTTCTATTGCAAGGAATTTCTCTTTTCTCATCAAATCAAGTGAGAAAGTAATTTATATTCTGATCACTAAGCTAACCCCAAAGGTAGCATGTTAGACAGGAATCAGAGGGGTTGGGGGTGCTGTCTAGTCAGGGGTGGAAGCTCCCTCGGGGCCTGCTGGGCCTCCACCTCCCCGGGTGGGAGGGCACTCCCAGCTGCCGGTGGGTGTATCTGTCTATACATCTGGAATTGGAGAGCCCTACCGATGCTTGCAGGATTACCTGGGCAAAGCCACAGACTGCCTGGAGCCTCCAAAAGTGGGACAACCGCTTACTGCGTGGGTGGCTACTCAGGGGAGCCTAGGGCGACACCAGACCTGAAATCAGAGCTGCCACTGATAGAGAAGCAGATGTGTTGATGCCGGGTAGAAAAGCAGAACGCAACTGATTCCCCGGAGTTTGAGATGACACGGTATTTCTGACAAGATCCGTAGGAGTGCAGTTGATACAAACGAGAAAAACTCATAAAATCTCTCTTCCTTTTTCTTTAGCATCATGGTCTCACTTGGTGACACATAATGCCCAAGCCCTTTCCCAGCTCATGGTGTGTGCCTGGATTGCCCCCTCCCTGCCAGTTTTCTGGGTGAAGTTGTACCCAGTTTTCCAAGTTCAACTTCAACACCATCTTCTTTACTATGCTGCTTCTCAATTGTCCACCTAGAACTAATCCCTCCCCTACATCCCCCTAAAACTCTCATTTGTACACTATTAATGCACTGCGATCAAAGTTGGCCTTGTTTTCTAATGAGTTGTGCAAACCGTCAGCCTTGCCAGCGTATGAGGAACTGCTTCATGTCATCTCTGCGTCACGGTGACAGCTACGCCACACACTGCTCAAAGGAGCCACTCAATAAATAAAGCGAATAAATAAATATTTGTTGGCGATAATTAAACTGAACCGAGAACTTCATGGCCTCCAAGAAAGGCTCTGAATTTGTTAAATGGAGTTTTGCTCTTTCTCTCCCATTACGCCTAAGGTTGTTTCATAACATCTCTTGCCAGGAACAGCTCCTATTTTTAAATTATTAAGTGTCAGGGGAGCAGTAGCGTCTTCCGTGATTAAGTACTGGATGAAACTGTGATAAAGGGAAGCCCCCGTTTGCTTCTAGTTTCAGAGGTGAGAACTGTCTACTTTATTTTCATGCTGCTTCTGTTACAAGCCAGTACGCTTCAAATGGTGGATTTGGAGATCGTGTTTTCTGCTTTTCTCCCCTTACTCATCCCCTCGACCTGAGCCACTTTTAATACCTGTATCCAGACAGGACTACGAGGCGCGTAAATGAGAAAGCAGACTCCACATTTCTAATCTGGGACTTGGAACTGGGCTAAAATGCGACTTCGTGCTTCTAACCTGTATTTGTTCACTAGTTGTCTGGGTAAAAGAGAAATGCGGACTAGGAGGAGGAGGAGGAGGAGTTTGGACGTAGGGTCATTGATCATATATCTCCTCAGCAGTTTGAGGTTAACTTTATCACACAAACAACTGAGAGTTCTCCAGGTGGCTTTCTAAAGTGCTTTTCCATCTCAGGCAACACCCCTGAAAGAGACAAGCAGAGAGTGAGTGTCTCCTGACAGAAGTTCCCCACACTGCCTAGGAAGTATTCTTGCCAAAATGTTGAACTTGACTCTAAATCGAGTCTAGGAAACTATAATTACTAAACCACAGGAAATACAGAAGCAGAGGAACTGGCACGAAGGACAATGAATCAAATATATTCAGATTGTACAAAACTCGACAGGCTCTTCAACAAATAACCTGCGAGGAAATACAAAGTCGGGGCGGGTGGTGCGGGTCTGCGACTGAACAGACGTGGTATTTATATCCAATAGAACATCACGTGGCAGTTAAAAAGAATGACATCTCACCATTTGTGACAACATGGATGGACCTAGAAGGTATTGTCCTAAGTAATATTAGTTAAGATAGAGAAAGACAAATACTACACGGTTTCACTTATTTGTGAAATCTAAAAGAGATAAAATAAAATAAAATAAAATAAAATAAAATCTAAAAGAAATAAAATAAAATAAATACAACAGAAACAGGCTCACAGAAATGGAGATCAAACCGCCGGAGGGATGGGGGCCTGAGGGGAATATGGTCATAACACTGTGATAAGTTCGCACAGTGACAGATGATGGCCAGACTCCATGTGGTGATCACATCGTAAGGTATGTCAATGTTAACTCACTATACTGTATACCTGAAACTAGCAAAATTAATATAATAGTGTATACTAACTACACTT
This sequence comes from Rousettus aegyptiacus, assembly GCF_014176215.1. NCBI lineage: Eukaryota > Metazoa > Chordata > Mammalia > Chiroptera > Pteropodidae > Rousettus > Rousettus aegyptiacus. Next base: position 36,235,037 of record NW_023416288.1, on the reverse strand, counting down.
AAATTGAAAAAATAAATAAAAATAAAAGTGACTTAGGAAACAGGTCAACCAATTGTAATGTATGGACCTTATTTTAGTCTCGATTAAAATAAAAGACACTTCTTTTCTGGGGGCAGCAGTGAGTGATCCAGCCCAGATCACAGAGCTCCAGGATGCTGGGCCAAGCCGGGCCACCTGATCGAGGTATGAATATCACATCCCTGGAGTCTTCTCTCTCTTCTCCTTGCCCATCAAGGAGTCTGAAATCATCAACTTTTTCCTAGGCATGTACCTCAAGGATGAGGTTTTAAAGATTATGTCCATGCAAAAGCAAACCTTGCAGGCCAGCGGACCAGGTTCAAGGCATTTGTCACCATCTGGGACTACAATGGCCATCTCGGTCTGGCGGTTAAGTGCTCCAAGGAAGTAGCAATTGCTGTCCACAAGGCCATCACCCTGGCCAAACTCTCCATTGTTCCCGCGTGGCGAGGCTACTGGGTAACTAGACAGGCAAGTCCCACAGTTTCTGGGAAAGGTGCTCACTCTCATGCTGAGAGCCTAATTTTTGTACTTTTATAATATATTTGAAATTTTCCATAATAATAAAAAAATGTTTAATAAGTTTTCTTCAAATTCATAGATACAGAGAACATTTTGACGGTTGTCAGATGGGAAGGGGTTTGGGAGGATGGATGTAAAAAGGGAAGAGATTAAGAAATACAAATTGGTAGTTACAAAATAGTCATGGGGATATAAAGTATAGCACAGGGAATATAGTCAATAATATTGTAATAACTATGTACAGTGTCAGATGGGTACTAGATTTATCGAGGTGATCACCTCATAAGCTATAAAAATGTCTAACCACTATGTTGTGCACCTGAAACTAATATAATAATGTATGCCAACTGTAATTGAAAAGCTAAAGAATTGTTAACAAAAAAACCCAAAAAGCTTAACAAAGAAATTTTGTTCACAATTGTAACACACAGTTTTTCTCAATCATTACAAACAAAAACAAACAAAACTGAAAGCCAGAAGGGATTTCACATGAAGGTATGAAGCTTTTGGACACACAGGGACACTCATGGGAGGGGCGTGAGGACTCTCTCAGAGGCGATGACCAGAGAGTATCCGATCTGTTTCGACAAGGCTGGCCTAGACCAGGACAGGGGAAGGCAATGTCTCTGGGGAAATGCATGGTCTGACTAACTTAGTCTTGGTCTCACTGTCTCTTATAGGTGACAAGAGCAGCTTAGTCTCTGCATGTTTTAACGAACTCATAACAGGACGTTGTAAAACAACGTATTTTGCAACGTATTTAAAAAATCATTCCATAACCACAGTATCAAATTCCAAATGGAGAGAACAAACAAGTGCCATCTGAATAAGCTTTAAAATATTATTTTACCTATGCCCAAGTCATAGCATTTCTGAAGCACATCGGAATGCTCCAGGCTGCAAGAAGCCTCTCTGGATTGCAAGTTGCCCCTGAAAGGATGCCCTGGCTTGCACTTTGGAAAGGTCATCTGTGAGTCCAAGACACCCCAAGACCATTTGTAAATTACTGCCGGGGTCATTAATAAAATGGAGATTTGACAACCCGAAGAAATAAAGACTTCCCCAAATGCCCGATGCACTTGTGAAGATATTCACTGGCAAGATCTTGTCCGAAGGTCATGAAAAGAAATATGTCATATGACAATTTCCAAAAGGGGCTCGAGGCTGGTAATGACCAGTAACCAATGGGTCCAATCAAAGCACGCGGAGGGATCCCAAAGGCTGCCTCTCCCTTTGTCCTTCAGAAACCCGGATCCAAGGCAGCACTCATCCTTCATTCAGTTCACATAAAGCCGACGTGCTCTTTTCCTCTGGGAATAACGACTTGATGATTTGATACCTGTGAGTCATAAGAGGCCCTCTGCGAGGGGCCCTGTGACAAAGCGTGAGCGCACATTGAAGCCTCAGCGGCCTTTCACTCTGTTCCCATCAGCCCTCCGTCTTCCCTGTACCTAGGTCCGGGTTCTGGACTCTGGCTCAACGAGTGTCCTCAGTTTCAGATGCAATGTATTACAGGGATCCTTAACAATTCTTAGATTGTGAAACGCTTAACAATGAGACCTTTCTCCAGGAGGAAAAGTATATTTTTAGTTATTTGGCCAAAACAGGCAAAATGCTCAAAACGTTGACTAGTAGGGCCACCATTTCATCACGGCCTTGCGTAGGCATAGAAGTGAAGGCATCTTCCTTTGTAGCTCCAGTGAGCAGGTAAACATTTACCCGGCAGGGTGCTCGACAACGGATGTCAATAAAACACACTGGTCCTGTGGGCAATTCCGGATTCCTCCATAGAAAAAATTTGGCTTTGTTTGTTTGTTTGTTTGTTTGATAACTGCCTTTGGGGAATGAACTAAAACAGCCAAATTTTTCAATACATCTGTGAGAGGGGTTACGCACAAAAATCCTGTTAAACAATAATGGAATTTGTGTGTGAAACATGACACTCTTTGAACATTTTTGAGAAAGTTATTCTCCTCTCTCTCTTCCAACTAATAACAATTCAACATTATTTAACATAATCCTACTGACAGGTAATTTCTTACATGAAATTTATTACTGGCTCGCCCTTTGAGGGCATGTCTAACTATTAATGTTTCCTTTCAAAAGCTGTAGCATACATTAGATTCTCATACAGTGTTTCCCCATGTTTTCCTTGGAAACCCCTACTTTCTGTGGTATTTTATGTTGCCCAAGTCTGTTTTAACTCTGTATCCTTACACACACATACACATGCACTCATGCGAGTATGTGTGCGCACGTGCATACACACACACACAGAAATACCTTCTCCTCCAACATCTGGGAATACACTTAACATTGAAACATTTTATTCTGCCACTATTCTATTAAGTTTACCTGTGACTGAATAAGTGGCAACATTAGTAGAGCACACGTTTTAATAAATTTCTCCTATACCTAACAGAATATGTGATGGAATGAATTAGAGGGCTTGAATTTAACATGATCATGCCAGGAAATGAGAGAGAGGATGTTCCCCATGTAGGGCCCGTGAGACCTGCAGGCGGATGCCCCGATTGGTGCTTTAAGCCTTGCACAATGCAAGACATATGAGACCGTTCAGAACATAGTTGTGATTCTGACTCATTCGGAGAAATGATTTTTTACCTGGTGAGTCAGCATGAAGCTAGGTATTTCCCTACCTGTACTAACCATAAAAAGGCATTGCTACCTGGAGGGTTAGATCATCTGCCCCAGAAGGAAACACACACCATCTCTGCTTTTTCTGGAACAGCTTTACGGGCATCATGAGCTCATAGGCTGGGGTTGACTACGTGCTGTCCTTCCTTCTGCTGGGAGGCATTGTCTGAATGGCTCGCTGGCCATCAAAGCAGCAAAGGAAACGAGAAAGGAATATTAATTGATTGATTGATTGATTGATTGATACAGAGCCAAGATATAGAACAGTTCCATCACCTCAAAAAATTCTCTCACCCCCTTGGTACTTAACCCCTCTCCCCATCCACCATATTTATTTAAAAATAATATTCTAATGATTTATAATGGAGACATGAATTCACTTTCAGGTTGATTCATAGACATCCTTGCAACTTGTGCTTAATGTAGTGGCAAGATTTACTGGTGACGGGCTTTGGGGACCCTCGATACCACCGGAAGTTTGAGAATGTGTTGGGGGAGACCTATTGCCTCACGTTTGCCCTAATGGAGAACATATTTCTGCAGAGAAACTCATGCAGGAATCGTTCCACTAGATGAATTCTTAGTCTCCTAATTCTTCCTCTAAATTTAAGAGGAAGACTTATATTTCTCCTTTAGTTTAAGAAGACTAAGTTCCCTTAAGGCTGTCACTTCAACCAAATTCTAACTGGGAAAAGCCGGGGATACACACGCACTCCCCTCTGGAGACTCACACGCATATACAACTCTGCCTTTTACACACACGCACATGCACGCGCACACGAGAAACAGAAGCAGCACACTAACTGCCAGGACAGGCTGTCCTCTGACGTGGCCTTCAAATCTCCAGAGCCACCGCGGGACCTTCCAGGCCCAGAGCCGCGCGGAAACCTGAGGTGAACACCTCCTATCCTGAGAGGCTGGGACTGCACCGAGGTCCTTGCAAGTTAGGGACGAGTTAAAGTCCTCGGTGACTGGGCCATTAGCAGTTCAGCCATCCATTTTTCATTTGAAGGAACCTTTTTAAAGGTTGAATTCTTATCTTCAGGAGGCCTGTAAATGCAGTTCTTGTGTTTTCATTGGGTTTATTTAGCCTCGGGGATTTAGGTCCCTCTGTTTAGGCAGTAAATTTTCCCCTTTGTGTGAATGTATGTGGTTAATATACTTAAAAATCCATCAGGCAAGGCTAACAAAAATGCAGCCGCCTTTACACAGCAGTTTTTGGCAAGAATATAGTCACTCAGGACGGTTGCGCTGTGCTTATAATTGAATTGTGGTCACTAAGCCGAATGCTATCAACTTCTGTAAAAACCCAAAGCCAGATACCTCTGAGCGCGCCTTTCGCCACCTTCCCCCCAATCGTCCCACCCCTCGGTTGCTTCCCTTGCTGCCAACTCCCCCTGTTCACTCAGCCGGCACAGTGGGACGCAGAAAGAAACCCCAAACTAATGAACAGGAGACACTGCTACAGTCTTTAAACATGTGCCATAAAAGATCGACGCCGGGGCCCAAAAGGACAGAGCTGAAGGCCCGATGGCATGAGTTACAACACTTGGGAGGCCAGCGAAGGGGACGGAGCTCAAGCAAAGGAGAAGTACAAAGGTCCTCTAAGACGCCCTTGGAAGGTGTCCGACGCCTGGCTGAGCACAATGTTAACAATTAGTCACTCCGAAAAACACTCCGACGCCAGCGGCACAGATCCCAGGCCCCCGACGTCCCCCTCACAATGGTGACCATAGACCAAGTAATCTATGGTCCACGAGCTGACCTTTCCTCCTTCTTCCTCTGACCCCTCGTGCCCTGTCAACCGCAGGCTGGTGCGCAGGGCAGCCGTGGGCTTCAGCCGGCAAGCACGCAGCCTGCACAACTCAGCAACCACTGTTGCTGGCAGGAGACCAAACTACTGCCACACACCCCAGGGCACCGAACTCAATGAGGTGGCCTTGGTTCCCGAAAGATTTGAAATGAAACGAGAAAATCAGCTCACTGAACAGCCATGGCAGGAGAGAACGAAAAAAAATCCTGCCGATCACCTCTCCCTACCCTAAATTCAAAACCAAATAAAATAAAAATACATGCAGGAAGATTGTTCTCGAACATTGCTTTTTTTCATTAGGGCAAGGGAAAGCAAAATATTTCCTATCCCTCCCAGGCATTGCATTCAACCAACAAATGGTATCCTAAACGGGCACTTGCTAAACATAATAATAGTACCCAGCTTTTTGCATGCATAAGCCCATCCCCCATGCCATGCAAAGGATGGTAAAAGTGCTTTAGATTTGATTACCATCAAATGGAAATTTTGTTGAAAATGTGCTCCTGGAGCTAAGGAGCCTAGAAGCCGGTGGGGCCAGGACTTAGAAATTCAACAAGATGGAAACGATTGGCAGCCTAGCTCAAACGGCTTCAAAGCAAAGGACAAACGGTTGCACAGCCCTGGGAGCCAAAAGAAACTAAGCCGTATCTAAGATGCATGAGTCAGATGAGTGCGCATTTCTCAAAAATTAAACACACAACTTACTACTCAAGAAGGACTGTGCTAATTCGAATTATCGCTGCTTACCACTGATGGTGATTGCATAACTATCTCAAGTCAACATTTTTAGAAAAACGTATCTACCAGGCTGCTTAGAGTTGCACCTCTGACACTCTGCTTTAGATGGTAAGCTCCGAGAGGGGTTATATGATTTTCTTATAACCACAGATACAGCATGCCATGCAAGTAGGTCATAGGTTAGGAATGAATGCTGATGACTGATAGCTATTGATTAATATTTTTGCCAATAATTACAAAATCCCCCCTTTGAAATTCAGGTAGGTAAATTAAAAAGACACATAGAGATCCTATTCTTCTCATATTTGAGCCAAGTAATACTCAAGCTTACATACAACCAACGGTCCTTGTCATTAACCTTTAGTGACCTAAGGATCACTCATTTATCAACATGTGTCAATCCATCAAGTTCCCCGACACCTAGAAAAATTTCAGAGCCCTGGTTTTGAGAAAAGTAGTCATGACTTCTGAAGGAGTGAACACACTGAAATCTGATTTCCTAAAGCAGTCTTAGGGCCATCCATGCAAGTCCTCACGCCGTGGATTTTAGCCCGTTCGATGCTGTGCTACGGGAGAGAGGACAGGCAGGAGCCAGGGAGGCAGGATGACTAGGGCTGATGTGATACCAGACTCAGAGCAGCGTCCTCAGCGACCCAATTCTGCCTGGCTCTCGCCATAGGCTAGTTAGCAGGTTCATTTACATACTATTTCCCCCTTCGACATCCCCCTCTCTGTTTTAAATAACAACAACAACAACAACGACAACAACATAATTTTTATGTTACTGCCAAGAGGATCTTTTTGGCAATTTACTGCTTAAGTCCCATCTTTCCATCTACACCCCTATCAAAAATCATGACCAAAAGAAATGAGAAAAGAAGAGGGAGAAGTATGAAATCTGTGAACACGAACAAGGAGAAAAAACACATTCCTTGTTTTCCCTACTTTCCAAGAGTGAGAAAAGACACAGACCAAAATGAAGGGTAAAAGGAGTCTGAGTGTGGTGTGTGTGGTGTGTGTGAAATCTGTAGGGTATAAGAGGAAGCCATACAAGATCTCTCCGTGCCCTAATGTCATGATTAATAAACAAAGCTCACAGCCAATGACATTACCCAGGAAATACAATGTCCTGTGCTGTTCAGTGTTTGTTTCAAAGGGCAAAGTCTGGAGGGAAACAAAGGAAGCCAGAGGGAGGAAGAGAAATCCAGTTTAACTGCACTGCTGTGCGCTCTGAAAGGAAGCCGAATTCCAAGTCTGGCTTTTTTATTTTGTTAGGTGTGCACATAACAAATGTACACTGGTCTTCCTTTGGGTGAGCGCTCTTCATCATGTCGTGGTTGTACAAAGAATAAGGCATTAAACCACTTCCTTTCCAACGCACCACACTTCCAGAGTTTGGTCTTGTAACAAGCTCAGGGTTGTGTACTTTGTTAAAACTCCGAGGTGCTCCCTGGTTTAAGGTTTTTCAAACAACCGTTGAAGCAGGTACAATGTTCTCATGTGGCAGCAAAGTGCATCCAGCCTGTTGTTATGGATTGGGTCCTCCTGGCAACGAGTGCGTTGGAGACCCGTTTGCGCCTTCCCGTCCCTGGAAGGCCTCAGATGCCCCAGTGCACGCACTTGCACCTGCTCCACTCCCACTCGAAGGGCGCACCTGCAAGGGCTCTCTTCTTCCTTTCCCCTTCCCCTCGGTCTTGTGTCCTCACATTTTACCCATTTGGGGATTAGTTTTATCCTAAAGCGTGTGTGTGTGTGTGTGTGTGTGTGTGCGTGTGTGTGTACACACATATATATGTATATATGTATGTGTGTATATATATATACGTATATATATGCGTGTGTGTATATACCCCTTTCGACCACTTTCACCTGGTTTGCCCTCCTCATCCTTCTGTTATCTACCCTTGCCTTGGCAACCACCAATCCATTCTCTGTATCTATGAGGTTCTGTTTGTTTGTTTAAGATCCTACATATAAGTGAGATCATACAGTATTTGTCTTTGACTTATTCCACTTAGCATAATGCCCTCAAGGTTCATCTAGAACCAAAGAATGATTTCCTTCTTTGCTATGGCAGGATAATATTCCATTACACACACACACACACACACACACACATACACAAATATCTATATATACACACACATATATATATAAATTTTATATATATAAATATAAAATTTATATATATAAATTTTTTATAGATTTGGTGTGTGTGTGTGTGTGTGTGTGTATATATACACACATACACATACACACATACACACCAAATCTTCTTTATCCATTCATCTGTCAATGGACACTTAGGTTATTTCCATGTCTTGGCTATTGTTGATAATCCTGCAATGAACGCGGGGATATAGGTGTCTTTTCAAAGCTTGGTATTTTAAATACTAAAGGGTTACCATTTAGCTAGAAGCTCTCTGAAATGAGTTCAGCAAAATAATCAGAAAATCACAACTTTCATATTTGCCTCTAAAGACTAGCTAAAGAAATTACAATTTAGTTTTTCAAAGGGGTCATAAAATTTGTCGCCAAATAAGTCTGCATCTATTTCTGATGACCACATATGAGTAACATAAGATGGCATTCCTGAAACAATTTTTTAAAAAGAGAGAGAGAGAGAGAAGGGCATGTAGGCAAGGAAAAGCTACACTGCATCTAACAAAGTTGCAAAGGCTTCAAAGGAATCAGTTCCGATGAGAAGCATTTTATAGTCAAGAAGCAGAGGGCAAATGAATATTATTCATTTCTGTTTGCCAAAAGCCCTTTTTCAGGGGCAAGTGGCTGTTGTCACACCAAAGCTGGGCAGGTACCCCAGAAGTGTCTGCTGGCAAAGTCATACAAAGGTGGGTGATTTGAATCAAGAGGACACGGAGGTAACTCATTAGGTAATTGACAGTGTCTTAGTAGGGTAACAATGAAATTAACACGTAAATGTTTTAAGTTAAAAAAAAAAAAAAAGATACTTTTACCCAAAAGCAGGGCATATCTTGAAGCCCAGATTGTAAATATCTCTAATTAAATAGAAGAACCCTGCTTCGTGAAAAAAATTTTCTTTCAATGGTGTTACATGGACATTTTAATGTTATAAAATATAAAAAGTGGTAGTTGCTGTCAAAATATAGTCCCAAAATATTGTTAGTATTGAAGAAAAGATTAAAGAACGAGCAGAGAGTCGTCAGTTATGCTTTTCAAATTGTATTCTAATCATTGTTTTTAAAAAATAAACTTCGAGACATAACTTCCTTATAATTAAATTCATCCATTTCAAGCACAGAGCCGTTGAGTTTTGGCGAGTGTCTATACCTGTGTCACCACCAGCACAAGCAAGATATAAGACATTTTCATCACCCTAGAAGTTCTCTCATGTCCCTTTGCTGCCTGCCAGTCACCCCCTGAGCCATGAATGAAATGCTCTCTGTACAGAATATTTTGCCTGTTATAGAATTTCATGGAAGTAGAAACATACCAAATGCATTCCTTTGTGTCCGGCATCTTTAATGAAACCCTCCATTTTGCTCAAAGCCCTGTTCCCCTCATTCTTGGGTCTCATAGTCAGGAAATCAGCTTCAACTCGGATAACAAGACCAGAGATGGACGAGTGCCATTTTTGAGAAAGTTTCTAAAATAGCAGGATGTAACAAGGAGCAGGAAGCAGCAAAGGTCAATTCCAGTTCATTTCCTTTTGGGGTATTAATTTTAGCACATTGTTTGGGTTTCCCCAAAAAGATATTTTTGAAATAAGGGAATTCCAAGCATGAAGGCTAAAAATAAAGAAGAAGAAGAAAACCCTTTGCATCCTCTTTCCCATAGATGCCTTAAAGTGTTATGTCTTTGACCAAACAGATGCACGATAAATGCTTGATGATGAAATCGGGGGAAGAGAGGGTTTTCTCACAATTTCCAAAAGAATTTGTACAAAATAACAAAGCACAAAGCAATTATGGATTGCTTGTTTCTGAATCTACCAATATTATTCTCACTTACGATAAAAATTTTCTGGGTTTTTAATTAGAAATTTTCATTTACCACCACTTCATATGAAATGTGAATATTTTCCTTTTCTTGTTAGGACCAGGCAAGGGTACTTTTGGTTGTATGATATCCAGTTCTCTATAGATCTGATACTCTCTATAAAACCATCCCAGTGTTAGAAGAATCCAAATTATCAAAATTATCAGGCTAGTCTGTTTCCTGATGTCCTTTAAGACCTTCCTATGTGACTCAACTATTTTTTTTTTTTTAATGAGAAAAGGCATAAATTGTTCCAAGTCTTAAGTCTGTATATAAACATCAGCTCTGGGTACTATTTTCCCTCAAGCTGCTGTCATACAATGATTAGAAGAGAATATATTAATTCTTCCAGGGTCTTGGAGTATAATGTAAGTAATAAATCAATTTACATCATTTTTTTGAGATAAATCAAAGAGATAAATTAGTTAAAAATGATTTATTTAAGAGTAATGTTTGTCATTAAGAAACTTTCTACTTCAAGTAAAATAATTTTAAACCCAATGATAGGATTATTTTAGTTTACGATATTGTAATAAATGAGAAAAACCGAGGCCTAAAACAGAAAACAACCAACATAATGTATGTCAATAGGACAACAAAGAGGGCTGTGTTCATGACTTTCAATATCTTATTGTTTTCTTTATTTATTTACTATGTATTATGTATCATTTAGGGATAAATCATCTGTTGGATTCTGGCCCTAGAAGAAGCAATAGTTCCTTAACTGGACAGATTATCTGACCCATGAAAGAACCAAGAAGTAAGTTAAACCACTAAAGTAGAATGAATATTTAAAGGAAGAAAGCTTTAATTTCCCTGAACAGTAAGTCAGCATCAGGCACTATTTAGTAGGTAGTCTTGTCTTACACTATCTAGTCCCGTAGGAAAAAAAAAAAAACAGTTTATGAATAAACTCTTAACCTTATATTCAAAAGATCAATGGCTGTAAAAATGGTTACTTCATTGACATTTCTCACTGCTAATCTCTCACCCACATAAACATCTATTGGCAAAAGATAAACTCAGATCTCACCATAAACATAGACTCTTTCAAATATCTAAAGTCAATGTAAAAGAGAAACAGAATTAATCATATGTCTTTAGTATCAAAGGTGTGTGCAGAGGCAATGGGTTCCAGTGAAAAGAGCAGCAAAATAAAAATTTTATAACTAGCACTTGATTCCTTGCTTCCTGTCATGGGGACTTTGAAGAAGTCATGACCCTTCTATCCTTCTTCCGTTCTTTACTTTGTTTAAAAAATGTAGTTGCAGGGTGTCATACCTGCCTTGCCTGAATTTAGATAACAAAAATATTCACATAGAATGGTTTGAAAACTTTGTGTCACAAAGATGCAGAAAATTACCACCCTTTTATGCGGACCATCTCTCTAAATACTGCATGCTACATGTATTCTTACATAAACACTGCCCTTAAACTTGTGAAACAATCCAGCTCTCAGCCACAGATCTCCTGAGGACACATTCCTCCTTACATCAACAGTGGTTAGACCTCTGCGAACACATTTACAAATTATTTAAAGACCCCTAAATCCGCAGCAAAACCTTCCGCACTCTGTTTTCTACATTAAAAGCACAGCTGGCTGCAACTTAGCAACTAACTAACCAACCAACTAACTAACTAAAATGTAGGAGCATAACGGAGCTTATTCAGTTAGTTTCCCAGATTTTGAACCAAAATGGGAAAAAAAAAAAAATCCAAATCCAAAACACAGGCAGAAGAGAGTTCCAGATAAACCAGTTATTATTTCTCAAAAACATCACACTCCTTGGAAGATCTACAAGCTAAATACAAACTCCCACACCAGGATGTCACACACATTCAGCCGGCAGTCACTGCTCGTTAGTGGCCACTGCTGACAAAGGCCTTCTTTGAGACAGCGTCCACCTGGTTGGGGTGTCCGAGTTCCGAGCAGTCTACTGCAAGCCAAACGCATCTCCTCCCTGTTTTGCCATCTGGTTGCGATAGGAAGGTCACAGGAACAGTGATAAGGAAGCTGGTACTACATGGAACGAGAATTCAAATGAGTGCCCAATTCTTTTTTATATGGGATCAAAAGGCTTCAACGGATAAGCTTCGATCACATAAAACATAGTGGGTCATATTGGCTAAGTTCTCAAAAGCCGTGGAAAAATTATTCTGCATGTTTTATAGAGTTCATCTAATTACACATAAAGGTTTCTGTCATTGACTCTCTACCCAGTAGCAATGGGATACAGTGAGTTTATGAATTCTGGAATAGAATGAGTTTGCTTGTTCAAAGGTTAGTCAATCAGTCTTTTAAGTGATTATCACAAGTGACTGAAAGGAAATTATGTTATTTCATTGCAGTAGGATTGTGGAAATCAGCACAGTTAAAATCAAACTGGAAGTAAACATATCTTTGATTTTTCAACTTTTTATTTTGAAATTTCTCCATTAGTAGCATCTCGCTTAATTATAGTACCATATTAAAACCAGGAAATTGGGACAATCCACAGAGCTTATTTCACGAGTTTTACATGCACTCATAGTGTGCGTGAATGTGGGTATGTGTGCTTAGTTCTGTGAGTTTAACACACATGTAGATATGCTTAGTCATCACTACAATCGAGATACAGAATTGTTCCATCACCATAAGGATTATGCATGACACCCCTTTATAGCCACCTCCAGCTCCTCCACCAATCCTAACTTTTGACAACCAATAATCGGTTCTCCATCTCTATAATTTTGTCATTTCAAGAAAGTTATAGCAATGGAATCCTACAGTATACAATGTTTTGAGATTAGCTTTTTCCATTCCCCTGAGATGCATTCAAGTTAGTACATTTATCAATAGTTTATTGCTTTTTATTGCTGAATAATATTTCATGGTATGAATGTACCATAGTTTGGTAAACTATTCATCCTATAAAAAGATATCTGACAGCATGCCCTTATTTTAAAATAGTTCGAATTTGTTAATTCTGACACAGATCCAATTAGTAATATAAAAAGATTTGTCCTTACTAGATGAAAATATGCTGTATCATAATCTATTCACAAATTGATTATATGAGAATATTATATTCATTTTATAGCTTTTCCCTTTTGGTGACCATATGAAGTTCTCAATAATATGTCCTAATTTTACTGTACTTAAAAAAACCTCTAGCAAAAACTTTCTGCCTGAACATATCATTTTGTTCTAGACTTTTATTTGGAAATTTAGCTACAGTAAATTGGCCTCTATAGAATGCAGAATTTTAAGATATCTATTAAGATATCTATTTTTTCCAGATAAAAGAATTGGATCATGAATCTCTAAGACTGCTGAGTGGTTTCGATCTGTCTTGCTTAACTTTTCAGCTATTTTACACACTGAAATATTCCCACTGGAGCGAGAACTTCCAAATTTAGAGTCATCTTTACTTCTCTGTCATTTTAAGCTCTTAAGACACAATACATAATAACGAACATATGGAGAACATTTGCCATGTGCCCAATGCTTGTGGTTACCTCCCCTATGCATTATGGATATTTTCTGAAATCACCTCTATTATCATTTCCATTTCACAGATGGGGAAATTGAGACCCAGAGGAGTTGAGGTGCCTTTCTCCCGGTCACACATTCAGCTCGGGGTCTGCTCAGGATTCACATCCGTCAGGTGTGCCTCTAATACTGTGTTCCCACAGCTTTGTCGCCTTCGAAGAGTGCATCCCTGCTTGTCCAGTTGGATAAATGCTCTTTGTGTCCAACCTTCCCTGTTTTGTTTTGTTTTTTTTGTTTTTTTTGTTTTTTGTTTTTGTTTTTTGTGTTTTTTTGTTTTTTTTCCCACTCCTCTGTTTTTTTTCCCCCTTGTTATCTTTTACGTCTCTAGAACGATTCTTATTTTATACACCCACTTCTCCCCATATTTAAAAATAGAAAGTGTCTACTGAAGTCAGCGTGGGGAGCCAGGTATCACCACCCCTCGAAAAATAGAGAGATGAAGGAACGCCCAAAGTTTCCTCAAGACGAAGTCCAACACGGCAATTACTTAAAGGGAGATAGTCTGTCCGTGGGCCTTTTCCATGTTCCCTTCCTTTGGTCCTTCGGTGCCCTCTCTTTGGCTTAAATACTTACAACTAGAAAGTGGGCAGAGAAAGACAGAGGAAAAGAGAAGAACATGAAACCCATATAGGATGAAACGACATTTTACAGAAACTCTAGTGACATAAAGAGAGGCAGAATCTGTTGTAACTTTTAGCTGAAACGTGTTCATTTGGGTTGAGCTATTTATTTGTCTGCGTGGTTACTGAGGCCCACAACTCCTCCAGAGGAACCATATATTTAAAGCCCTTGAGATAAGTATTGAAATCTTTCTTGAGAGTTCCCATTTTTGTCCCTCATACCTTCGGCTTTTATACAACATGGACAGTGCTAATGGCGCGATTCTTTCACATTTTACCTTTCATTTGTAGTAGAATGTAAATAATCTGAAAAGTTTATCTTTCCTGCTCACCAACTCTTAAAGCAAACAAAAAGCTTCAAAAGATATCTGGCCCGCAAAATGTTTCTCTCTCACATAAATTGTGCATTAGCTAGCTCCTTTTCCTCTCCATGAACTCCTTACCATCCTTGGTTCTCATACAATTAAATTCAACAAACACGGGCAATTTGCCTGTTACAGTGAGTTTTATCACCAAAGGGATTCTCCAGGAAAATCATGCTAAACAGATTTTGCATATATGAAATTACTCGCTGGGCACACTGCCTGGCCTTCACGTGGCCACTTTGATTAATGTTACGTCCCGTGCCTGGGCGCTTGGCTGGGCACGCTGAGGATACGTCAGGACAGTTTTTGCACTGCTTCTCTCCTTCCTGCTCAGCAACACATTTTCTTTCCAAACGACCACAGCACATTAAGGCATCTTGGGGAGAGACAAGGGTTAAGAAAGAGAGGATACGAGGCAGGTTTAAGGACACAGGGATGTAAAAGATGGAGGCATGGAACTGGAGGGAGGAAGGAAGGCGGGCAGGAGGTGGGAGCCACGACCACGTTAAGTGCTACCAACACCCCTCGCCAAACCCCAACTCCTACACATGAACTCTTTACAGTAACCACCCCGGCCCCTACCCTCTCAACATGGCTCCTTTTAATAACTTAATTATTGATCTCCTGTGACCTTCACAAGAAGCAGAAATTAAATTACAGGCGGCATTTCTATAAAAGCAGGTCATGTTTCAAAAGGATGAACAATAGAGATATTAAAGATTATTGTGTAACAATTCTCATATCCAGGCATTGACGAAACATTTCTGACCTGTTAGATGGCTTATAAGGATAATGTGATGATCAAGGAATGAAGTCCTAGCTAAAAGAATTTAAAAAAAAACAAAAAAACAAACAAAAAAAAAATACAAAAAACTAAGCCTGTCCCGAAACTTTAAGAATAAAAGTTCCTTGTTCACAAGATAACATTTGTGTTAGAATTTTACTAATTGGCAATAGTTTCAGAGCTATTGACATCTTTCATTATACACTTAGGGATACATCATCTACAGAGGCTATGCTATGAAACAGGGTGTCTACTTTGGCTAGATGAAGTATCTATAAAAGACCTGAATGCCTCTCCCCTTTTCCCAGTATATAGTCTCATGTTAACAACAGGCCAAAATGCTTGCAGATATAATATTGTAAAATTATTTTAATATTTCCAGACATGTTCATGGATTGAGCTTTAATTAGTTGGTAAGGATAAAAGAATATATATTTATGAGCTTATTTTCACATCTTTTATAATTAGTATTATTTGAAAAAGAAAATCCCAAATAATACAGCATATTTGTTATAATCTCTCTCTCTCTCTCATCTTTCTTGTATATACTTTGAATGAACTTCAAATGAAACTTTGAGAGACTTAAGCTACAGTAATTTAGTTCAAAGCTGGAGTTTCAATCACCTCATACAGATCAAATTGCCAACAGATTTGAAAAAAAGGGTATGTTTCTAATCTCATGTAATTTATTGTACAAAAGCAAGCATCTTTTCCTTACAGAAAATTCTCATCAAAATCTATCAGTCAACAAAACAGAAGGAGGGTTGAGGTTTGGTATCACCCATACTGAGTCAGAGAAGCTATGGGTGTCATTTTGCTTTTCTAAGTCACTTAAGACATATTTTTTAAAAAGCAAAAGAAAAAAAGAAAAGAAAGAAAAGAAGTGAGATACCTCTTTCATTATAAAAATAATGAAACTTCTTTCCATTAAAATACACCATAGAGCATAAAAATAATCCTGCCCTATTTTAAACCAAGAACCCCTTAAACTCTGTAGGAAAATCTCCACTTGTACCTACTTAGCTTCTTAACACTATCAGGTCACCCACGCAGAATGCAAATCGAGCAAGGCCAATTCAACAGAGGGAGCAGTATTCAGATAAAGTAATGATGGATAGAGTGAGGTAAAGAAGGAGTTTGGCCCACAAGACGCTCAATCACTAGTCCTGGGTTAAGGGTGAGTGATATTACACTAGCTTAATGGACTTGCCAGTGCTAATTAGCCTGGGACACAAGGAACAGCTAAATGCATCATGAGAAGTTGTTATAATTCTTCAATTAAGTCTAATGATCACAGAAATAATTCACAGGCCAAGTGTCTGATGATGCTCGAGGGTAGCTTTAAAAACATTCCTCCTCATGCACAAGATCCTTCTAGCCTTCAGAACAGTCACCATCCTTCTCACACATCTTCTTCTCTTAAATGAAATAACTCATTAAAGTTCCGAGTTCATAAATAAATAAATCTTAGTTGTACTTCTGCTTGTTCACTACGTTTAGTAGTCTAGTTAGCACGCTGTTTCTTTCCTTCCCATTTTGCTCCCCTCTGCCTTGGAGAGCATCCTTACTCTTGTGCAGGTTGAAATCCTCCTCAAGCAGAACCATAGATTCAGCTGAGTTGTGGCTCATCAGGTACCCAAGTCCAGGAGACCAAGGAGGCTCCAGAGTTGACATAGAACTTGAAATGGTCCAAGGATGTAACTAAGGACAGGTTATTCACATCCCCTCGGTCTGGTCCAATATCAAATTAAAAGAAGCATCCAAACCAGAAGTTTGATCCTTCCAAGGATTATTTGCATAGAGTATGACTTGCATGCAGGCCAGACCCTCCAGGTCCACTCTGTATCTTTCCTGATCTGGAATCAAGTCTCTCTAAACATCCCCAAGGGCATTGTTATCACGTTTTATGGGTGGAGAGTACACTAGAAATGACATATCATTTGGAGTCCCCAATGGACATCTGAAAACCATTGTAGTAGAGTAAGCAGGACCAAAAGATCAGCTTTCCATTTGCAAAGAGGTGTGCTCTTCTCCTGTACTGCTCTTGAGGGAACGCCTGTTTCTGGTGGCCAAATGTCTACACTTCATCAGAAAGCAATAACAGAGGATCAAATGGGAGGCCTCATGCAACTTGTATTTATCCAACCCTTGGGTTCCAGGATTGTCCTGTCAACATGCATTTTGTAGCTGGAACAGGAAAAGAGCTGCACTGCTTATCCTGCCAAGGAGATAATGGATCCAGTAATTTCTGAGTTTGCCTCGGGAAGGTTTAACTATCCATTAACCGCATTCTTGAGTTCAGGCTAGAACATCACGCATTTCAGGTTTTATACTAAATCATGGGCTTGGTCCCAGGAAAAGTTAAGCAGTGAGTATGCTGGGACCAGCATCATATGGTACTATTTTGGCCCCAAGGCTCACAAATCATTAGGCAAACTGGAATCCTTTTTACTATCATGTGTTAATAACAATAACAATAGCAAATACTTTTGCATCCTTATGATGGACAGAATGCTAGACACTTTATATATTTAATATCTCATTTATTTCTGATGACAGCTACATAAATTGATCATTTTGCATTTTCGAGATGACGTAACCCAGGCAAGGAGAAGGTTAAGCATGTCCAAGGTCACACAGCAGTTGGGCAGGGCCATAGCACATGGCTGGGCCTGGACTTGGACCCTGGTCTATCTGGCTACAAGTTCATATCCTAACCCATTGAGAAGACTTCACATGTGGCAAAAGGAACTTGTTTTATTTGGATAGGAAAATCGAAAGCGACAATTTTAGTGCATTCTCCTTTCAATAATTTAATATGAGCTATTCAGTGTGAGCAATTGAGATGCTTCTAAGCATCTGTGACTCAATTCTTTTGGATCTCAGACTGCTGTTATGGAAATAAGTTGCAGTGTCGATCATACTTTACAAAAAAAAAAATCAGTTCTGAGTTACTCAGGGGTGCTTGACTCCTTTCTTTGCCCTTTAGAAAAAGTAAAATTTCAATTTGTTTTATCTAGAACATCTCTGACTTTGAAGTGATCGACCTGCACCCTGGCCCCCACTAGCTTGGCTGCCAAATATATAGTAAAAGAAATTTTGGGGAGTACTCACTCATTGTGATTGATTTGGGGGAATATTTACTCACATTCAATGGAGCTGCCGCACACCCCAAAGTCTCATAAAAATTGCACCATATCATCTCCAAGAAGTATCTTCCAGTCAGAAAGGTGGTCGCTATGGGAAGGGGCATCGAAATCCCAACATTTAGGTCCACTAGGTAGAGGGGGTTGCATGACATTGTGATTTAGGAGGTCTTAGCCTAAAGCGCTGTGGTAGGCATGATGAAAGTGAGGCCAAGGATCGTATTTCCCAAGGAACCCGGAACACCATACCAGAGGTAGGCGTATGATATCCGTCTGCTGAACTTGTGACGCCAGAGAACTTCGACTGGAGTAACATGAAAACTGGCCTGGCCCCTCCGATTTCAAAAGCATCGGTTCCTAGCCCCTTCACTTTGATGGTGTGCAAAATGGGTCTGAAATGTGATCTCTAAATTATTCCCAAAGTTGCTGCTGCCAAAAGAAAGAGCCATAAGCCAGACCCTTTTCCATGTTCAATCTTCATCACCAGCTTTGAAATTAAGACCACGTTGGTGGGAAGGGTCGAAAAGTAGAAAGAGGAAGCCTCTTTTTGTTCAGACTTTGGCTACAGTTAAAAGTGATTTATCCTCTTTTGCACAGCTGGGCGCTTGCTGTATAAAGTGTGAGACATAAATAGAACCCACCAAAGAAAGTAGGTACACCATGGGACTTGAGGTATGAACAGAAAGGAAGGTTGAACTGTTTAAAGCTTTTATTTCAAATTAAATCATCGATCTAACATATATGTATATATGTGTGCATACATGTATATACATATGTACGTGTATGTATGTATGTGTGTACATATATAATTGCCAACACTGCTTTAAAAGTTTGAATGAGCTTTACCTCTCCACCTTTGAAAATTTCTCAGAAAAATCTTCCCTGACCTACCTAACAAAGTCAAGCTCCTCTACTAGATGCTTTCATGATGATATGCATTTGTCCTGAAAGGGTTATAATTTTATAGGTATAGACAATATGTTCCATAATCATGTCTGCTTGTTTTTTCTCTATTATTTTTATAAAGTCTAGTTCAGTGCCTGGCACATAATATGAAAAAATATATATATTAAAATACATAAAGTTTATTTGTATATAAAATAGATAAAATATGTATAACAAAAATATATTTAAAATATTTTTTTTCATAGAGGAGAAAATAGATATAGGATTGTGGGGGTTGAAGGGTGAGGGTGTTCAAGAAATATTTATTAAATGAGTGGAACCGGAAGTTACTAAAGGATGCCCAGGGACTGAAGTCGGGTATAAGCTGACCATTGGCAACTCATGTGTCCTGAACCACATGAAGTTCGGAGACTGATGTGTCCCTATGTAGCTAGAGTGGCTTAGAGAGGCTGCTGAACAGAAATCTTAAATTCTAACAGAGAAGCAGAATGAGGAGGAAGAATTTATTTAAAGCTCTTCGAAAGTCAAGGGGATTGGTTACCCGGGCCTCGTGTGTATGAGGGACCTTCTCACAGGGTGGGTTCCCTCTGAAAGCAGATGCTGAGAGAGTCTGGTATGAAACATTTTTATTAGAGAGAAAATGGATTTGTATCCTTAGTATTAATCAAGGTGCTATTCTGCCTTGTTTCATTCACTACATGCTCTTCAATAATTACTTCTTGTCTACTGAGCTCCAGGCACACGATGTGCCCATTCTAGCTGCATGAGTGTAAAAGTCACATAGGTGTGCCATAGAAAGAGGGCAGAGTCAGCCTGGGGGAATCGGGAGGACCTGAAAACTTTCTGGAAGGTGAATTGTAACTAGACCAATAACCCGAGGAATGTTTTAGGAGACTAGGCAGCCTATATTTACCTAGCCTTAAAGAGAGTTAAGTGGGCTGTAATCCTTGAAACCAGAGTTGTAGCGGGAGGTAACTAAATTTCCCTTACCTTGAAGTTGAACAGACATCATATTCATCAAGTGTCTGAATCCACTTCTCGCCGCTAATAACAGAACAAGGGCCGTGAAAATAGTTACCTATTTGACTTCATCTATGAGATGAAGAAAAAGACACCAGTGATAAACTTGACTTTTTATTTATACTTCATAATTTTGTGTTTTGTTGGGAAGTGTCTAGCAGGCAACAATGATATCAGTTTTCATTTTATAAGGGGCAAGGAGGCAGATTTCTCATCCCCTGAGGAGGAGTGTTTGCCAAAGTCAGGCAGATGAACTTGGCATTTCCTGCAGAAGAGATTGATTGACAAGCTGGCTTCCCACTGCTCCAGAGAGGAACCCGCATTCAGGGCTCATCAGAGCCACCTCACCCACCAGTGGTTATTTGGCTCCCTGCTGCTGGTGATAACCTTTCAGGAGTTTGCAAATAAAGTTTCTTCCTGTAGTTTTACTCTTTCCCACTTGGCAGGCTTTCTGTCGCTAATGGATCTGAAATTAATGGGTCCTTTCTCCCTTACTCCTTTGGATCTCTGACAAAGTCAGCACATTCTGGGAAATGTGGCAGGCGGTTAGTTATCACCTCTGGCACATCTCATAGGGCTGAGCCCAAGCTGCAATCCTCACACTCCATAGCTCTCCTGTCGAGTGCCTGGAATTACATGGAAATAAATTCAATGTATATTCACCATCCTTTTGAGGTTTTATTCGTAGAAATTGCTCCATGCATGGATGGAACATACTACGCATTTCCTGCAGGCATCTTCTATGAATGTTTAAAATTCAATTCAACCAACACGAATGGAGCAAATAATGTGGAGCCCACACTGCACACTGTAAGTCTGGGCATGGTTATTACAGTCAATTATCTCTTGGTGAGAAGCTAACAGCCCAAGTTGAGGCTGATGCCGTTTGCTCTCGTTATTGACAACTGGATTTGCCTTCGAGTTGTTTAACTTGCTAGGATGGTATACTGTGGTTGTGCTGAAGCTGTTCATACCAGACGACCTGGGTTTGAATTGTGGTCTGGCCGTTTACTATCTGTGTGACCTTGAGAAAGTAATTTAACTTCTCTGTGCCTTAGTCTCCTCACTGGAAAATAGGGACCATCATAATTGTATCCCCATCTTACAGATAAGCAAACTGAGGCCCTGAGGGATTCAGTAACTGGGTCAGGTACATGGCACTGAGTGCACCAGGAACAGTGCCTGGAACATAGAACTCATCAGCTGATCACTATTGTATCAGTTTCTCATTCCTGGGTCACCCTTCGCAGATGCATGGAAGTCCAGGCTGTGGCATTCAGACAGGTTTTGCTTCCCAACCTCCCCCCATGTGAGGCTAAGTGACCCATGCGCAATTGAACTCTTGACCTCTGCAGGCTTAGCTCTGTGCCCTTGCCCACTGAGCTAACTGCCTTAGACAGCGGGGAGAATACAGGCTACTAACTACTGTGATATCAGTTCTAAAAGATGTCAACCCCCTTTGCTCCCTCATCCAAAATCCCTTCAAGATTTAAGTATACCTTCTAAGTTAATCTGTTTCAAACATTCACTTCGGAAATAAAAGAAGTCAAAAGCCTGCTGCTTTACTTGAGGTTGAAAATGGGGATACCTGTCTTTCCCCCCCTCAATGGTCCTGCATTCTATTCCCCCCAAGTTCTTTGCAAAGAAAAAATTTTGTTGGCCACAGTTGCAATCAGCTTTAATTCATTCTTTATTGCTGCTCTGGTTTTGTGTTATTTGAGCTGGTTTAACTGTTAAAAGCGTTTCAAATGTTCACATGGTCTGCATTAGGTTACCGAATTAAAACAGGAACAGCCCACCAAATGTAGCTTTCTGAAATGCAAACCACATGAGTTTGATTTCTTTGTGGTATAACTTTAATTGGGTTCAGAGGTCTCTGAGACTTACCTGTCTATCTGCTCAGTGATGGCCTGATCTGATAAGGCTAACTTAAAGGGGCTGAGGGACCCGAATTGCTTCGACTCTAGGTTCAGAGCCAACGCCGACCACACTACAGCTCCATCCCACTTATGACCATTCAAACTCAAGTCAATTGGCAATCATGGCATTCCCCCACTCCTCCACCCCAACGCAGGGCTTCTTCACTGGCTCCTAGCAAGTGTCTGATGCACACAGAGCACACAGGTCCCCTACACAAAGTGCCAGAAAACCGCCACGACAGTACTAGTGACGTGTCAGAGGTGCCAGCTTCCTTCACTCCCTGCACTCCACGGTTGGCTGCGTCTAATACTCTTCCTTTTCTGACTCAGTAGTAAAGGGCTTTGGGTTCAGATGGTCCCGTTTTTTGGCCTTTTGATGTCACCCTGTAGGTAGTCTCCCTTGGACTCTGTCCGCTTTCTGGAACAGCTTCCACAGATTCTAACTTTTCCTAACTCGGTCTCCCCTTATCCTTTCTGAAGGTGGGAGAAATAGCAAGTGACAGTGGTGTAGTTCCTAGGAAGAGCTGAGCTTCCCTCATACAGGTTTCTAAGAAGCAGCCACATGACCTAAGCAAATCCACAGATATTTTCTGAGCATTAGAAGCCGGTACCACGTAAGCCGCCATGAACCATGAGGCTTAGGGGAGAAGTAGGGAGAGGAAACTTAATGGAACATGTGACCGATCTAAGATGGAGGGCGATGGATAGGAGAAGCCAAGAAGACTTCTGCGCTGCTTCAAGAAATGGTATTAGGAGCGAGCAAAAAAGAAGCCACTTTGGGACTTTGAACTACAAAGGAAGCCCTGGAACTGTGTAGAGGAAACGTGATGCCTTTGGCTAGTTCTCTTCCCTGACTAAGGCAGGGCTCTGGGGACGTGAGACAGAGACCCTGCGAGGAAAATCCAATGGTTACCCTGTTTGGAGTGAGAGCAGACATCTCTACTGAGATTAAACAGTACTCATTTCCATTAAAACGGTTGATGGGGGTGGGGGGGGTTACATTTTCACTCTTTACTCTAAAATTCATTGATCATGTAAAAGATTCACTTTGGTAACCTGAAAAATGTTAAAGTCCTTCTAAATTAGCTATATGCATATACTTACCTCTCACCACAAAATGAGCTGGTATTTAAGTGGTAATAATGATAATAGTTGATGTCATTGAGTATGTACTATGTGCCAAATAATTTACATACATTATCTTATCGAATCATCACAACCTTAGATGATAATATTATTTTCATTTTAACGGATGAGAAAATAGTGGCACTGAGTGATTAAGCGTGACTTGCCCAAGGTCAATGTAACTTGGGTTTGAATTTAGGCTCTGTGATGCCGAAGCCTGTCCCTTACCACCACACATTCCACCTCTGCTATTGTCACAGCAACATGAACCTTAATGAGACAAAGGAGGTGAATACAGGGATGGTAGAAGGAGCTGATGTAATGAGCCTGTTTGCACAGCGAAGCTTTTAACTTGCAAGCCTCACACACTCTTTTTCTCTTCCCGCTCCTTCCTGACTAGAACAGATGTCGTCAGGTAGAGAAAAAAGTGATTTGACTGCTCATCACCTAAATATGTTAACCTCCAATATTACAGAATCTTTTTCGTCTTCATGATTAGTTATTGATGATGAGAAAAGCTAGAAAAGAAAATGACATCCTACATGAAAAGTGGCCATAAATATATATAGGATTTGTGCATTTCACTCTTTATAATTTGTGCATTTCACTCTTTATAATTTGCAACAACAAAAAAGAACCATAAACAAATAATGAACTCTACTTAGTGATACAGATGCTGAAGCGGTTGGGGTAAAACTATTAATGTCTGAAAATTACTTTGAAATGCATCATAAAATAAGATGGATTGAGGGGCAGATAAATGTATAAATATATAATAAAGTAAACATTGCAAAAATGGTTATTATAGAATTTAGGTGGTAAATAAATAATTATTTAAGCTTCTTATGTGTTTAAATTTTTTCATAATAGAATGTCGGGGTGGGGAAAGTGGCCATAAAGTGAGGCTCACATTTCTTGGCTGCTAGTTTCCTGACACCACATTTGACTTATTTAGAAAGCTGAGCGGGCAGGTGAGGAGAAATTACATCCCCAGAAAGAAAGCCAGTATCAGCCAATAATTATGTTGTCCCTGTCAGGGAAAACAGCAGTTTGATTGCTTCTAGCCCTGATCCACAGTCTTGAAACAGACTCTTGTGCCAAGAGAAAACAAAAGTCAAAAGAATAGGTAAGAAAACATAGCAGAGGCAAGGAAAAAATGTCAGATTTCAAGACTGCTGCACTTTGGGTCATAGGCAGAGCTGGATATGAGAGCGAGGACTGTAAACTGTCCTTTTCGGTATTGCTACCTAGACTTGGAAGGCTTATGAACCCTTTGAAGAAACAGGTCTCGAATAAATGTTTGCTAAATGAAAGAATGAATGAATGAATGAGTGATACATATTGCGTTGAATGGTAATGGTAAAAAAATAAAAACACTTATGAGCTACTCATCTCTCCTGTCAATCTCTTACTGTTTTAATTCGTGAACTCTGCATATACGTGATGTCTCTTTTCGACCCTTTTTATACCCATACGTATAAGCACACCTTCACTCACATTGTCCTTCATGTTACGTAACACCTTAGGTGTCACAAGAGACACAGAAATGCACGCACCACAATCTTTCTTTTTTAAGGACGTAAAGCTTAGAGGAAAGACAAATAGCAGGTAACTAAATTACAACGTCTGACATAGTAAGTGCCATGAGCAGATTCTATCTGGTTTTGTTAAGGTCTGACTTTGTGACATGGGTCCTACATACTGTATTCAGTCAACAGAAACATCCCTGCTGTATGTAGGATAGGGCCCCGTCCTAGAAAAGGTGTGATCCAGGACATCAGAAGCCAAAATTAGAATTCTGTAGAGCAAACTAGAGCCCTCTGGAGAGCCTGAGCTGGTCTCTATTTTAATCAGAGGGAGGAATTATCTCTTTGTGTCAAGAACTTGAGATCTTACTGAGGGGTCAGAGGCTTGCCCAAAAAATAACCCTGGAGTCCCGATCTGGAGTGAAGAGGCCTGTAGCATCCTAAAAAGCACTAAACAATGGAACTGTGCATGTGTTGGTGAAACCAGGTGATGCGAAAGTAGTCAAGGAACTGGACGGGGGAAAAAAACTAAATCAGTGCCCATGAAGAAATGTTAGGTATTGAAAAGGAGGTAATGTTTCCCACCACAGGGCACCCAGTTGGAGACTGGCCTGAGCTGGCTCTCGTTTTATAACCTCTCGACACATGTGTGTAGTCAAGGCTGAATTTAAAACCTATACTGTGAACCTTAGGAAAATAAACCACATTAAACAAGCACAAATTGAAAATATTACACAAGAGATTTCACAGGAAATTGGTCCAAATTTAGCCTCGCTCTTTATGTATTTAAGCCTCTTATTCATCACTTAGAACTTTATATCAGGATTTTAATATGAGTCTGCCCTCCCCCTCAAACCCCCCGCCAGTCCACCTCCACAATGGCCTGCTTAGTTTTACAAAACTTATTTTTTTTTTTAACTCCCCAAGAATCCTGCTACCTTTGGCCTGCTCTTTCGGTGCTCATTAACACACGTTCCAGAACGGCACGCCGATGACGCACAGCGTCGATGGCTGGGAGAGCTCGAATGCACACCTGAAAACCTCCGCCGCGGGACCGAAGACGAGCTTCGTGTCTTCTTCCCTAGGAGCCTGTGACTCCTGCAGGAAGCACTCTGTGCCAGTGGACTCAGGCTCGAATTTGACTTAAAAGATGACAGCGAGAGTGACAGTGTCTTTCGGTTTCATTTAGAACTCTCTCACACCGCTTTCCTTTCATACATAGATTTTTAATAAAATTGTGTTGTATTGTACTTTCTATACATTTCCTCAAATCTATTCCTTTTTTTTTTTTCTTTTGGAATAAAGCCAAGCCTCGATAACTAACTGAACCATTTAGAATCCTGCGGATTTAACAATCCGTCTTTTACAATAACATTTGAGATGATCTTATGTTATCATCATTTGGTCGCAGAGCAAGAGGCTCACTGCCAGAAGCAAGGGCTGGACCACTCTCCCCACCTCAGGTCTGGTTCTGACCGTCAGGAATGCCCTGGGGCAGGCCGCCAGGGCACTCCAGGCTACGGCCCTTCCGCTGCCAGGCGGGAAAACTGAAGGTAGTTCTGTGGGATGGACAAACGTGCCCGGATGCTATGCGGGGACATGCCATTCTTTCCTACTTGTTGCTACCAGCCCGAATGTGATTATTACGGAAAGGTAGCTTACGACCCACTTTTTTGAAGACTTACTAAGTTAAAACTTGTTTTATATTTCGATTGGAACTTTTTAATCATTTCAAAGTCAGAGCCGCCTCCCCACTTCTCTATCACACCAAAGGAGAATGCTTGCTGGCGATCGTGATTGTATTACCCCGACACCTTTTCTTTACCCTTATCATTCTCTACGTCTTATGGAGGTGATAAAGCTATGAAAAGGGTAGAATAAGCCACATAAAGAGTTCAGGGTTAGAGCTCACCTGGGGGGAGATGGAGGTTTTCAGAGGGCTGGCAGAGACCATTATACTATAGCTTTTACTGGGCTGAACTGCAGGAGGATTCTTTGCCGTTATTATTATTTTACAAACATTATGAGAGCATCCTGCCTCCTCCCAGAGTTCTGAGCTGCTCTGGGGAACTCTCTGCTTCCTCCCCTTCTCCGCCTGCCACGTCAGCCACCATGCTTCCCCGTGGGGCTTTCGTCAGGACTCCGAGGGATACCTGTGTTTGGAAAACACCCAACCAGAGTTCTGAGCAATGAGGCTGAGGACCTCAAACAGTATGATCTGTGAGAGGTATCACTTCGCATTGACTCGGCGGTTTGGCTAGGGGAATCGCTTGTGTTTTCTGGTTTATTGAAAATATTAAGGGAATCAAGGTGACATCGTGATTTGATGAGCTTATTAAGGAAAAGTAAACCCAGGATCGCTGTGGATCCCAAAACACAAAGTTCCTAAGCTACAAAGGGGAGGGGAGAAAGAGGCAAGGAGAACCCTTTTTATCTATTATACCAAGGGGCAAACAAACTTCCCTGACTGAAAATATGAAATTTTCTAATGTGCGATTAAGTGTTAGTCTAGTCCCACCTCCACAGGCATGTACAGGCTACAAACTGCTACTCCATGGCAGCCTCATGCAGGTATATGTCTGTCTGCTTTTGTCATCTGAGCGGGCTCTCGTTCTGGGTGGTCACCTCACACCCCCGGCCCCCCAAAACAATTCTGCCGGTGGGCTTTGTTAGATTTCTCGGAGCATTAGGTTTCTCGGAACATATAAACTCCAGGATTTTCCCTTGAAATCACTCAGAGCCAGAGAAGAAGGCAGAAGGATGCTTCAGAAAGAATTAAGAGAAGTTAACAGATCAAAAGAACAGTGCTGTCACATGAGCCGCGTCCTTTTTCAAAAACATGTATTAGGAGAACAGCAGCTAACACACTGATCAGTCATGAAAATGAGCACCAGCCGCGGGGCCGAGGAGCTGAGAGGAATTAGGCACCACCTAAAGGAAATCTCTTGGTGATTAAGCTCAGTTGTCTGCAGAAACACACACACACACACACACACACACACACACACACACACACGTGCGCGCGCACACGAAAACAAAACCCATCCCCCAGCCACTGGTACCCTTGCCTTCAATGTTCAGGGAATGTCCTTAGCTGCTAAAAAAAAAAAACTTCTGGAAGGCTGAGGTGAAAAGCCCCTATACCTGCTTGCAGCGCTGATCTTGCATTCATTGTAAATTATAGGGTAGACATCTTAATCAGCAGTGAGGGTATGCTTCAGAATCCAGCAGATACCACCGAGCAGAGCACATGTGGCTAAAGAAAAACCGCACTCTCCCCTATTCGCCTCAAAGTGGACTTTTATGGCAGTGTAGGTTTGCAGCCGAGGTAGAATACATCTCTAATAACGCCTTTTATAAGAAGATAGTAATGGCGAATCTCTTGATCTAGAGCATTCCTCGTTGTTCCCTGTCATACAAATGGTGAACTAGGGGTGACCCACCAAACGGTTCCCAACTCCAACAAGATTCCAGTTCTCCAGAGACTAATTTTATTTTTATTTTTAGTTGGCTTTTTTAGTCTTAATTTTTTTTATCTGTACATCTGTTACAGTTGAATCGAAGAAGAATGGGGTGATAGATGTGTGTGTGTGTGTGTGTGTGTGTGTTTTAATCACAATTCTGTTGGCAAAGCAAATAGGTCCATAACATGTATTAATTTCCTAGGGTTATTGCAACAAATTGCCACAAACAGGGTGGCTTAAAAACAATAGAAGTTTATTCTCTCTCAGTGGCAGTCTGAAATCAATGTGTCGCAGGGCTGGCTCCTTCCGCAGGCTCGAAGGGGTGGGGAGAACGTCTCCCTCTCTCCCAGCTTCTAGCAGTTTCCGGCGAAACTTGTCTTTCCTTGACTTGCAGATGCATCACTCCAACTTCTGCCTCTGCTGTCACATGGCCCTCCTGTAAGGGCACCAATCATTGGGTTTAGGGCCTGCCCTAACCCAGTCTGACCTCATCTTAACTTGATTCCATCTGCAAAGATGCTTTTTCCAAATGAGGTCACATTCAAAAGTGGTTAGGACTTCAAGGTACCTCTTCTGGGGACACAACATGACGTTAGCAACATATGGACAGTCGTTAAAGATGAAAATAACTGCGTCTCGCCTGTGAGAAAGGACCTGCTGGGCCTGTGAAGGAAGAAGCGAGGGGTTTCCCAAGGGGCTTCGCAGGAAGCGGCCATTGCATTCCTCTAGTGACGCCGAGAGGCAGGGTTCAGGCTGGACTATGCGAGAGGCGAAATTGTGAGGAGAGAATAAAATAATAGTGAAACCGTGGAGCGTGAAACTGAGAAAGAGGGGTCCACGGATTGAAGGGGGGGGAGGGTGAAGCAAAGGTTCCTGGGTTCTCCGCCTGCACATGCTGCCTGTCTGGCCGCCTGGGTCGCGGCGCCTCACACCTGTGATCACAAACGTTCGCGTATCTGCCCAAAGGAGGGGACTGAGGCCATACGCTCTCCTTTGTTGCTGTTGTCCTGCCTTTTATTCCCCCAGAAACCCCCATCACTTTGGAAACCATGACACGTTTCTGCGCTCTCACGTACTTTTCACATGGCATCGTTTCTCCAAGAAACTGGTCTTCAAGACGGTGCAGGCATGAGCCTGCCCGGGAATTCACTTCTTCTCTCACAGCCCATAGAGGGAAAAGGATCTCCTACTCCAATAGTTTTCCAACGTCTTTTTTCTTACTAGAGAACGCTTTATTGAAAGAAACGCTTATGTAGACACTCAACGAAGTGAACACATGTGAAACTGCTCCGGGGTGGGGGGCGCCTGGAAGACGAGGTGCCCCACTGGCCCATCTCCACACCCCCTCATCTTCGACAGCCCCCCGGCAGGCTCTATAAAGCCCAGTTGGTGGATTCCAGTTGCCCATATTCCAATAATACATCTTTATAACTTGGGACGTGGGTAACTCATCATAATGTGCTGGGCTCGAGCTGCTCATCTTGTAACCCAGGCGGCCATGTTCTTTTTAAAGGAAAAATCTCTGTGCAGCTGAGAAAACAACCCTTCCCCTGGTGTTGTCATATGCCAGACTGCGACGTCACCTCTTCTCCCTAAGGGTCTGCCATCGAACGCGGCTCTAGGCTCTGACAGCACCCAGCCCTGTTTGGGAGCTCCCCCTCGAAATCACCACACACCTCATTCCGGAACAATTAAGAGAATTTGCGAGTTGTTTTCATTGCTTGACTATATAGAAAAGGGCCTAGTATTAAGTCAATTGATGGAGGAACAGTGTTTAACAGAAGAAACATCAGGCCCATCACTATAAAAGCCAATATCACAATTAGACCTTGGAAAATTCCCAGTTTTTCAGAGAAATCTATTATGAAAACATGAAGTATTAAATGCTTTCTCTAGAAATACCTTTAAAACAAGCCTTTACTATCATAGGACTAAACAGGACTTATTGCAACAGAATCTTTGAACTGAAAAAGTAACAATGATTATTAAGGACTGATAGAAACAAAACACGACACACCACTTTGTAAAAATGTGGATTCTTGTGAAGGTTACCATAGAAAATGAACAAATTAAGGTTTCATCTTTTGTAAACCTAATGCAGATGGAAGCCATTTCCCTGGCCTTTCTCCACCTCTCAATTTCTAGAACATACGAAAAATGAACAAGCAGCAATTCTACACCTTCAGGAAATCTTACCTAAAGACGGGCTTTACTACCACTGAGAAAATGCAGGATTTGTTTTTCTTTACAGTACTATGTTGCCATATTTTATGAAAATGCACATAGGCATGTTCCTTTGCAATATTCTCCCTCTAAACCATTTTCCTGCATGTAATATCCAGGACCACAAATCCCTGGAAATCACTGCAGCGAAACTTTCACTTGTTTCTTGTTTGTACAGGGGCACTCACCCAAGGAACCTGTTTAATGAAGTGTAATAATAAAAGAAGTCGCTTTTCAATGCCTGGGACGAGGGAGGGGATTCCCGTTGGCTGCCCTGTCTGGGCACCACATCTGGGAGGAGGCACACACCCAGTCGCCTCCACTTCTGGCCGACTGAGGGATATTTGTTACGCAGACATGGCGCCTCCCCTCATACCCAGAGAGGTCACACTGGTTTTCCCCGACCCTGTCTAGGAATCCCAGTTCCCAGCTGGCTTTGAGATGGAGGACAGACTGTTTGGGTGTCTGTGGAGACAAAGCTGACATTCACTTGATTGTGTCGTGTCTGACGTGCCCACTGGAGGCCGTTGGGTATTTTTTTCTGCTTCTGATTCAGCAGCTTTTGCTACAAACACCCACCCTGGGAGGAAGAGGTTTAAAGGGAGGGGACAGACACCCACACTTATGGGTGTGTGTTATTCTCTTAAGCGCCCGCAGGCCTGTGACTGGTACAGACCTTGGCAAGGAACCAATGAAATCTTATGGGAAAAATAACAGCTGGAAGAACATCGTGTCAGGCTCCTTTGCTTTGATGACTTGGAGATTCTTTTCGCCAAGCGCAACTTCTGTTGCAAGCCCTCAACTGGTTCAAAATACCTGGCTGCATTCTACCTGCGATCCATAGGAAGGGTGTGAGGGATGCCCGTGCAGCTGTTTTAAAACGATAAAGCAAAGGAAAGAAGAAATGGTACAGAATCTGGAACTGGGCAAGTTTGTGTCCAAGGAGGCAAAACAAACCAGGAAAACATAAAGCTGAGGCTGTGGATATTCTGTGTCCTAAATGAGCTTGTCGCTTTCCTGTTGGGTGTTCCTCCTTTGCACCTACATTTTCCTCTCATGCTGTTTTACACCCAGCCTCTCACCGAAAACCCATCTTATTATTTATTTCTCCATTTTTAATTAAAGGAATGCAGCGGCACGCAAAGAACTCTCATCTCCGGATTTGAGAAAAGCCAAGAATTCCAACATCCAATCAGAAAAGCTTCCCGAGCACAGGCTCTTTTGTGCTGGTTTTGTATCCGATGAACTTTTCGTTCGGTATGAAGCTCAGGGTGTATGAAACCCACAGAAGGGAACCGAGAAGAGGATGTCGTCCGAACATGTCGAAGCGCTTGTGGGTGATGGCTCGGTCCTTTGTGTTCTGTGGCTCCTGTGAGAAGCCTCTGTCTCAGACAGGCTCCAAACTGCCAACTCAACGAAGCAAATAATAATTATTCCTAATGGCAATAATAATTATGGAACGCGGCAGACCCACTATAGGGTTGGCTGTCTGTGGCTTCAGTGGGACAGCTGAAGTTTCACATACTCTTTTTGGAAAAATTCTCTCTCTCTCACACACACACACACACACACACACACACACACACACACACACCACACACTTGCCAAAGAAATCTCACTCCTTGGTTTCCTGCACAGTGCTTGACTAGAGAGCTAAATTAAATAAATAACCACTATCCATATAATGAGAGGAGATTGGGACATGCCTAGCAATTGACCAACTCCCGGCCCCATATACACACCTCATTTCCCTCTTAGTTAAAAGTGTTAAACTTTTGGGAGGGGGGCACAAAAAAAAAAAATAAAAGTGTTAAACTTTCTCCAATTCCACACTTACAGCCAGAGCCACGGTGAAATGACAGACATGAATAATTCGCTGTATTCTTCCTTTCTTTCCAGGAGAGATGGAAAGAAAAGAAGGAGAGATGGAGGGACGAAGGTAGGAAAGAAGGTTGGGGTTGAATGCGTGCCCTCCCCCCTCCACTGCCCTTCAGCGATAGCTCCGAATCCCCTGGCAGAGCGAAGCCTTCGTCGGTGAAGGCAGAGCCCACGGTGAGCGCCGTAGCCTCTGTTTCGTGAAATGTTCACCCTCCTTCTCACAGGGATGGAATCACCTGAGCCGGCACCCCCTCCCCTACTCTAAGATCTGGCTGTCACCACCCTGCAGGGACGTCAGCATTAGCACTTAAGTATCTTACCTCACATACCAGTGACATCAAGATGTCAGAAAAATAAAGCATAGCTCCTCCTAAAAACATGACCTACCAGCCAAAGGGTTATTTTCTAGATAATGAGGAATTGTTCCAATTTTCTGAAAATTAGGTCAAGGAGCTAATATTAGTGAATCTACATGAGTTTTTTCCCTTTTTTAATCTTTCTATGCTTGTCGGTCAGTATAGTTGTTCTTTAAAAGCGGTTCCAAGGTTCTGGTACCGTTTATTGTCACTTAAGTGGGAGATTATAAGGAACATTTGGGACATTATGGAAACCATGTTACGTAAAATACCCAGAATACATCTGGAAGAATTCTTCAAGGGTTTTCAATAAGGTTATATAAATGTCAAATGGCCTAAATCACATTCTAGTAAAGCAAAATATGAAATGCGCACACACACACACACATACACCCCTACACACACACACATGCAGAGACAATTTTCATTTGGACGCTGACATTAAAATTCCCTGGTCTCCCTTAAGAGCATATAGTTAAGTACGAATTATTTTTAAATTCATTCTTTCGATGTTTTAGAGAGGCTATAATTTGGAATACACATCTATGAAGTTGCATTTTTATTCAGTTTTTTGTCAGTAACAATATAGCCTGATTCAACACAGGGCTAGAGAGAGACTTTACGGGTAGACTTCGGTTTCTCTGAGTTTGTAGGTTCATCAGAATGGCTACACTCACACCACCCAAACAGTACTGAAGGGGAAACTGCCTCTCCTTCTCTTGAACACTCTACGGCTTCTCTCTTCAGGTACTCAGCTGGACCAAGACTTTGGGGAAAGTAAGAGGAAATGTCACCCTTAGCAGTGATCCCTGAGGGTCTGCCAAGAGCTTGGCCTCCAGCCCCTAGATGTTCCGAGAATATTCTGTGTTTGACAAGTGTTCCGTGGCGTGGTGACTTGGGGAGAGGTGTTCGTTGTGCTCGTCATGATTATCTGTGTAGAAAATGTTTATGGATTCTATGGGCTACAAACAATAGACTGGAGGTCAGCTGTAAAGTGCTGTGCCTTTGGCTTGTGAATTACCATATCTGAACCAACATATGAAGGGCATATTGTTATTCAGGAAGTCATTTCTGGCATTTCAAAGATGTCTGGGGCCATCTGTTCTCTGCAAAGATCTACAACTCTGCAAAAGCAACCCAAGCACATTCCGGCATGTCTCTACCCCCCGCCCACAAGGGTCCTATCATTTTACAGACTTCGCCGGCCTATTCGCCAGCCAAGACACACTTTGCCAAAGGGGGGAAAACTATAAAACTCCAAATTCTTTTAAATGTGTCTGGTGCCATTAAAAATGTTTATTACTCTACAGGAATTTTATGTTGATATTTACCAAAAGCACAACATACTTGGCAAATACATTACTCAATCTCCTGCTAAACAGGAATGTATCTATTTTATGGAATTTCTTCTTCCACAATTCATATCAGCCAAGCAGCGTGTGGTAGAGTATCGGTCATGATAAGGAAACAAATGTATTCCTTAAATTAGAAGAGGGTACTTACTAGACAATCTCGTTTTGTTCTTTCTTTTTGTACAATGGGAAAGTAAGGCCCGAAGAGGTCAAGGGGACTATTCGAAGTCCTAGGCTTGCAAGGGGCAGAATCAGAGCTGCCAGCCATGGCCTCCCATCACTCCAGCAATGGTTTGCACTGCCTCACTGAAATAGGGTTCCCTCTGTATGTGAAGAAACATTAAATCATCTCTACGTCTAAAGTCCAAGACCAAATCAAATGTTTTTGTGCCATTCTCACCCAAGCAAAAGTAAAACATGCATAGAGTTTGTATACCCTTGAACTAAATCTTCATTAGAGAGGTTACAAAAAAATATGGTAGAGAAACCCATTTGGTCTAACATAACACATGAGAGAAACTGTTGAATCAATTATCTTAAATCCCCAAATGTCTGATTATATGGACACATGGTATATACAACGGGCACTATTAGCTATCTGCAAATTCCTAAGAGTCCTTTTCTCTTAACTCAAAACCTACTTATCAATCCGTTTATACAGAGTTATTTACACTTTATGAGACAAATAGTATTTAAGAATTTGCAAGCTACGAATGACCAGAAATGCCCACTGGGACATTGCCCCGTTAGACATGCTCAGTCTTCAAAAGAACAAAGTGTTCTCCTGGCTCCAGAGGGCCAGCTCTGCTTTACCAAGTTTATTTCTCCAAACACGCCCACCTTGCAGAGCACTGCACGCACTAACCATTTTCCCGTGTTAATACCCTTTTGGCATTCTTCAAGGAATGGTTAACCTCAGTCTTGGGACTCTCTAAACTCCACGCCATGAGCCATGTGCCATGTGAACCTAGAGTGAGCCAGCGAGGCCTTGAAGGCAGGAAACACTCCGCCAGACCTCATGAATGAAATGTGATAGCGACGGGTACAGAAAGATGCAGTTAATTACTGCGTTTTGTGTTACGGAAAATGCATACCCTCGACACTCAGTGTTTAGTTATATGACACCTCACCTTAGGCTTATCCCTAGCAAGAAACTAAATATTGATGTAAACTAAAGCCCTATGTTCTGAGTCATCCACAAAGAAACCCCCCAAACAATGCCAGAATAGAAGACAGTGTACCGCAATTTCCCATAGACCTGCGTCTGGCAAGATCTTCGTCCACGTTTCTTGCATTGGGCTTATTTTGCACCTTTTACTATTGTGTTATTATTTCAGATGTATTTTGTAGTTACATCTCCAACAAAAGCCACATTTAGCAATGTGAGCATAAAAGAACAATTTCTTGATGAGATTAGTGCGAAGGAGGAAACTACACATAGTCACGTGCTCAGAGCTGAGCCCTGCGGAACTTATCTGGCCTCGTAGATTCCAGAATTAAACTTGTTATGAAAATCATTAGCTCTTTAGTGTTGGATACACTTGGTGGATCTTCTAGTGATACCTCCCCATTTTACATGTGAGGAAACTAAAATGCGGGGAAGTCGAGTCCATGTACTTTGGAGCCCAACAGACCTGCACTCAGAACTCTGCTGAATGACTTTGGCCAAGTTACTTCTCTTCTTTGGGCAATTAAACTGGAGTAACTGATGTCTATCTGGGCTCTTGGAGAATTATAGGAAACAACATGCAAAGCTAGATTAGTGACTGGCACATAGTAGATGTCAGATAAATGTTAGTTTCCTTCCTTCTCTTTAGTATCAGCCCGCTAATCAAGGCTTTTTCTAACAAAAAGCTTGAGCCATTGAAGAGCGACCTCCAGTTTTCTCTCCCATGTACACTAGCTGTTATGAACTGAATGTTGGCGCCCCCTCCCATATTTCTATGTTGAAGCCTTGACCGCCCCCACCCCCGTGCGATGGTATCAGGAGGTGGGGCCTTTGGGAAAGAATCAGATAGAGGTGAAGTCATGAGAGTGGCCCCTCATAATGGAATCAGTCGCTTTATAAGAAGAAGAAGAGACACCAGAGTGTGTTCTCTTTCCCTCCCTTCCTCTCCCTCTCTCTCTCCACATACACTTGCACAAAGAGATCAGGTGAGCACACAGCAGGATGGCAACCCTTTTGCAAGGAAGGAAGAGGGCCCTTGCCAAGAACCGAACCTGCCAGCACCATGACATTGAACTCCCCGGCCTTCAGAACTGTGAGAAGTAAACACACTGGGTCTACGGTGTTCCGTCCACAGCCGTCTGAGCTGTATGCCAGCTGAGGAGCTGGGAAACCGAGACACGCAAGACTTGCCTGAGGAATCAGAGGCAAGAGCCAGATTCGGAGACGAGAACAGGGCTGTTTTTCCTGCTTTTTGGAAAACACGGCTCTGTGCTCTGGAGTTCTGGCTCTGCCCCCTTCATCTGGCCACAATACCATGTGGTGTTATGACTCTCGAATGTTAAGAAACCTTATATTTCCTCAAATATCAGTACTTAATGTTTCGTTCCACACATAAAACTCTATGCGTGGAAGGCTGCTGGCCCCCTTGTCAGAGGTAATTTCTCAAGGCTCTGCATGGGATTTAACGGGAGCCATATGGTTAAGTCCATCAACCCTCCCAGAAAGCATCCCCCTGAAGGGCCCTCGTAAATGTTCTCGGGGCTGTGAAAGATCCAGCCACTTTCCAACAATAAAGCAATGTTCATAGCCATGATATTAAGCAAAACACAAAGCAGGAAATAATGGCTTCTGGTCTGAATTATTCAAAGAGGGCTTCGAGCTGTCCTGGGGAAGGGCTGTGGGCCAGCGACAACCTGGGACCTGCTGGTCTGCTGCTTCTGCAGGAAAAGGCTGGCCTGGGTGTCGCAAGCCTTAGCCCGTGGTGGGCAGTGACAGCTGTCTTGTGGTTGGCAGTCTTAATCATGCTCTTGGTTTGTGGAGTTTAAGAAAACTCTTAATAACGGATTTATACAGCTATGCACCCTCAGGGCAAGCACGTTCTTAAACCGTACACCGCTTATCATTTAAGTCTTCTTTGAACCATGCCTGTCATTTACTGACCTCTCTCCATTTTGTGTTTTCTAGCTCCAGAGCAACAATGACACAAAAACCCTCGAATCCATTAACACGTCCATATCGAGGGACACCTCAAGCAGCAACACTAACTCATACAACAAAGCCGCATGACTTTCCTCAGTAGGAAAGGTGGCTTTGCTTTTGACATTAACAAGTTCTAAGATATAATGTAATAAGCTTCTCTTCTCCTTCTTCCTCTACTACTACTACTACTACTACTACTACTACTACTACTTCTACTACTACTATTACCACCACCGCCACTACTACTACTACTACTATTATTGTTGTTGTTGTTATTATTATTATTATTATTATTATTATTTATTTTCCTTGGTCATGTTCATTGATCTATAACCGATATTCTGCATGACACGTAGTGTCAAGGATTGCAAAGAGAGAAAGAAGTACAGAAAGGATGATAGAAAGTTCAATTTATGATGGACATCAGCTCCTTTTTATTTTTACATTAAACAAGATTTGCTTCTATGATATTTTATATAAGTTTCTGGTTTAGTGTTAGATCTATACTGCCTGGCTACAGCCCCATGCAGATAGGGTTGATGACCAAATAGATAATATAGCTACACAACACATGAACATATATGTGCCAGGACTAATTGGTATAAAATCAGGGAGAGGTTATATATATAAATGGCTTCACATGTGCATGCTGTTGAATAGAGTTTCAAGTTTCCTGGTATATTACCTAGAATATTCCATAATGGGCCAGATATCATTTTTCCAAATAGCAGTCTTGGTAGGAACATCTGTATATTCTGATGTTAGACCTATCACACTCCCATTGTAAACAATTACTGTCAAATAATTTTTACCAATAATTTAACCAATTTATACCCTTTCCCGACTCAGTACAGAAAATTACATCTGTAGAACATTTTGAGAACAGAAAGAATCCAGGAAGAAAATTTGTGGAATATTTTGGCAGTGCCTCCCTTGAGCTGTCAGAACTCTGTACTGATATCTATTCTTGTAGAACTCCACACTCCATGTTATCTTCATCACCCTTCTGAAGAATTACTGAGCAAGAATTATCCACTATCATTTACTCTGTAAAGAGAAATAGACTTCTTTAGGGAAACTGGGACCTATTAAGATTATATCAACTGATTATTGGCTCCTACAAAAATGTCTCATGTGAGAAGAGAGAGAGAGAGAGAGAGAGAGAGAGAGAGAGAGAGAGAGAGAAAGGATAAGAGACAGAGAAAGAGAGAATTTACACGACCACTACCTGCTCATCTACTATTTTTCCTAGGCTTTGCTGGCTTGATCCTGAATTAATGAGCCTGTTACATGATATCTAATAAAAATGACTAGAGTGGAGATCTTGGAATCTGCCACATATTTGGTCCAAGGCTGAATCGATTTCATCTATATTTAACACACGCTTGCTTTCCATCTCACTTGCTCCTCCACAGCTCATGCCTCACTAATTTTTTTTTTTTCCAATCTGGAAAACTTATCTCCTAAAATGCTACCATCAATCAGCCAAATACACTCTTCCCGACAGTGCGTCTGCCAGTTTGACTAAGCACAAGTAGTCACTAGTTTGGGGATGCCTCCCACACTCTCTAGTGCTGTGTATTTTTCTAGCCTACCTAACCACACAAGTGCAATTTGGGATATTTATACTCACCTTCCGTTTCTATCGGGATAGCAGTACTGCTCAGACAGAACTGGGCACAGGGCATGGTACAGGGTGAAAAGAGAAGGAAGGGAAGTGCCTGCATTGCTTATCTATCTACTGTCAACCTTATTTCTTCAGATTTTTGCATTTCCACCCATATTGGTCTACTTTGGCTAAGCGCCTGCTCAGAAAGTATGAAAATCAAATGCTCACAAGGATGCAAACGCTTCGCTCCCCGAATCTTCCCTGAGAACGGGCAGTGCTACCATTGCCTGATCCTTCGCGTCAGCACCACTCCCACTGCATTCAAGCCTCTAAGCTTAAATACGGCACGAAGGGAGAGGGCAGAAAGGAGAGCAAAAGTAGGGTTGGCAGCAGAAGCCAAACACTAGTGGAAGAGGAGGAAAGACGGGGAGCAGGAGACGGGCGGCCCCTTCCTCTCCCACAAAGTTCCAGTTGTGAACACACCCACTGGCCACAGCAAGAGAGCGCCGTGCGTGGGCACAGGTGGGTCCCAGCCCCTCTGGCTGGATGCAGCTTAAGCGCAAGCCCGAATGAAGACTTTCATTGCTGTTTGCTGTTTTTGTTGGCCAGTTGCCATGGCAAACATTTGCAGGTGGCTTGGCCAGATTTTGACACTTAAATATTTGAGGTTGTGATAAAAATCAGAATATTACTACAATATGGTTCTGTGCAGCCTCAAAAAAAAAAAAATCTATCTGCAATTTCAAATGCTCATTTAAAGACACAGTCTCCAGAGGGAACTCATGTTTTAAAATAAGTACTCATTTCCTCTTTGCTGAGAGAAATAAAAGAGTCAACCATCCCCAAATGTTACCACCTAGAGTTTTATTCCGAATCCACTGGTGAGATGGGTTGGGTTGTTCCTTGCTGAGTCCCCACAATCATCCGGGCAAGGTTTTGAATGGGTCACATGGAGAAAATGGAAATGACAGGATGTGTGGGTTGAAATCAACATGGTTAGCGTGACAGGGAAGAATCTGAAGAAAAGAAACAGCCTCCCTCAAGTCTGGCAATGAGACAGAGTCCTAAAAGTGACAATTATCTCCTGGAACACACCAGGAGAGACATACGACACCCCAGGACTGGGAATAAATGAGAAAATGGAGTGGGTCAGGAGGTCACACGTCCCAGGAAAACACCCCCACCCAGCCAGGCATAGTGACACAGCTTAGAAACGTCACCCAACTATACAGCCCTGGGGCAGCTGGGTAAATTATCAACAGAGTCAACACCCATAGTAGAATTTCGTGCTAGCCCTTAAAAGATTGTTTCACAAAAACCAGCATTGTGCTAACAATGGCCAAACACTGAGGGCCTCCAAGAGGGTAGCTGGGGACCGGTCGGGGAGAGGCAGGACTCCAGGGGAGAAGGAATGCTGTAAAACCGCTAGTAAACTCTAGCACATTTTATGTTTTTTCCCCTTGAAAGAAAAATAAAATAATTATAATTAGCTGGCCTAACTGTGAATTGTCTGCCCAAAGCCAAGCCACTAGAGTGAAGGAGTCCCTTGAAATTAAGATGCCGACTTTAACAAACTCGGCCCCACCCTCTTAGAATATTATAGGTTCTTGCCCTAGATGGTGGCAACATTTGCTCCCATGGTCATCTGAGAAGAAAGGAAATCTTTAACAGAGACACTTGCTAATTCAGTGTTGGCTTCTTCAGACAAAGCCAGGCATTCAAACGGCAGGGTTAATTTTCCGTCTTGAATGGGAAACCAACGTACCCACGGCAAACTCACAAAACCATCACTGTCCACAACTCGTATTTGTTAAGGTGGGTCTTCACATGCCACGACCCATCCTGGTGAGCCGAGAAAGGCGAGAGGCAAGGTGTCTCTTGTAGAGCAGCTGAAGGAGGAAGAAGCCGGCCCTGAACCAGTGCTCGCTCTCGGTCTGTAATTCTTACGAGCATTAGAAATAAAGGGGGAAAGACACACTGACAAATTGCAGGACCGCTTCCAATTTTTTTTCAATCTCCATATCCAGTATTCAACTGAACATTTAAGCTAAATTCTGATGCATACACCAAACACAGCAGGCTCATTATCCTGTTTTAAACAGACCACTTTGGGAACATAGAGCAACCAGTTTTCAGAAATCTAAATTTATCAGTAATATATCCAGCAATATAAATTAATCATGACTCTTTGGCTTAAGTTATTATCATTTTTTTCCCCCGAAAACCTGAGTGCTCTTAAATCTTTTATTTCCTCTTTCCTCCACTCTTGTGAGGGTAGAAAGAAGAGATACCGCCCTCGTTCTAGAGATAAGGAAGCTGGGCCAGAGATTCTGCATTTCTAAGATGCTCCTGAGTAACACTCACACCGCTGGCCCTCAGACATGCTCTGATTGGCCAGGAGCAAGAGGTATGGCAGACACTTAGAAGTGAGAGCTCTTTCTATCCCATAATACGCGGGGGCTGGGACCATACTACCAATTTCTCTCAATGCATCGATATTATCTTTAATACATAAATAAGATGGAGAGGGCCTGCCTTCTTTGTTTTGTCTACTTCAAGAACGAATGTGGACCAATACACAGAGAGGGGAGAGCTAACAAGGAGGTATTAACAAGGAAGAGGAGCAAGGAAGAATGATCAGGGACTATGGGAATATACAGAAGACACAAGTGGCGGGCTTAGCAGATCCCAGGAAGGGAGGGACATACTCTGCTGGAGAGGAGGCGGGGCCAGTGAAACTTCCTTCCACCATCCTCAGGCATTTGTCCTGAGAACTATGCTGACATCTCCATAGCACCCATGGAGTTTCCTGCAACAGTCTTAACATTCACGAATCTTGCTAGAAGGAACAATGACATGGAATGACTTGCTTTTCCCCCTAAAGTCAGGGTCAAATATCTTCCACCAACCAGAGACTTCTTCTCCCTTTCCCCATCAAAAACGTCACCCTGAACTCCAGGCAGTATAGCACGCCAGCCAAGAAAACCAACTTCTGTCTCAGGCAATCCGAGTTCTAGAAACAAGGAGGAAATCCAGAACATTCCCTGAGCTCCAGCCAGGACGCGGAGACAGCCGAGGAGGCCCCCTTACCCGATCTGGCGGTTGGTGGAAGGTGCCTGTGTGATGACGGAGCTGGACTGGGGTGACGGCATGGCTTGCTGAATCACAACGCTGGTGTCATGGTTGGGCATCCGGGTGCTGCCAAGCTGGTGAGCTCCGGGCCCCGCCATGGCCCCACCCACTGTGTTATGCATCGAGATGTTCTGCCCAGAGAAGACAGAGAGAAAAGGTCAGAAGAAGTCAGCGTTTTATTCTCAAGCTCTCAAAGGCCCAAATTGGGAATCTGGTCATGTCAACCTAATAGAGAGTTATGGCTTCTGGCAAGCCATGGGTTCATTCTTCTTGTTACAACTTACAGCTATGAGAAGATGAAAAATAACCCTTCACCCTAAGAGTAAAGCACATAAGAAAATACCTTGAAGTTCACTAATCACTCTGCCGCCATCCTGATGTGAGGTTTACATCAGGGACGTTTAGCGCACATCTTCTCTGACTTGGTGTGATGTATACTGCATTTGAAAACGATTTCTGTGGTAAGTACATAATACTGTGATTTAGTGAAGAGTCATTTGGCATCCTGCTTTGAATGACAAGCTCACCAGGTAATTTTTTCTTTTTCAGTCTTATAAGAGTAGCCGACCACTATTTTTTCCCCCAGGAAACTACTAGTTTTCCAGATGATAATCTGGGTACCTGTGACCCAAGCCCACTAATCTGGGGAATGAGGATGGATGCCTGGAACAGCGATGGGGTGCCTGAGGTCCGATACACACGAGCAAGAGTTGCAACTTTCTGCTGTATTTCCATAAAATCAGTCCGTAACAATTTTATGGAATCATGGAATATAGAACAACGATTGATTGTCCGTCAATCAATGATTGATTGCTCACTGTCTTTTCCTCTAGAATGTAAAACGTTTGTGTTCACAATTTTATCCCATGGTGCTTGGAGCACAGTAGGCATTTTGGTAAACGGTATTACATAAATAAATGAGTGAAGAAACAAATAGGACAACTAAGTCACTGAAGGGACCTCGCATCATGTATTTATTTCTGATGAATTGATAAAAGGCTTCTTTGTTAAAAATTCAAAAGTAAGGTAAAATACTCAAGGTAAAGTGGCTTAAAAGACAACTCTTCCTAGAAAAGAAAGTCACTGGGGCAAGAGGATTCACACTTAGGCTGAAGAGGGCTGATCAACATGGTGGGACCGAAATCTGAAAAAGTCAGAACCTCAGAAAGAAAGAAAAAGTACAGGGCAAAGCAAAATAAATAACTGGACCTCTGTAAACTGCTAGGAACAGCGCTTCGGCCTAGCAGAGTATGAAAATTCGAGAGGTCATTTGGGCCACAGGTTGAGGATGGCAGGAAAGAAATGAAGTGTCACTAGCAATTTACTAGAGGAAAAAAATATATATATCTGTCTGCGCTTTGGGGTTAGCAAAGAACGAAGTAAATGTTCCCCAGGAGAACTAGAAGTGGTTCTTTGAAGTTCTTCTGCAAAGAACAGGATTTCCTGCACGATGTGTTAAATGATGGTGATAACATAGAGGGTATTTGGGGTGGCTGTGTCCATCACGCTGCACCTTTCCCAGGTTTCTGATTTCTAACTCCTGGCCACACAGTTTGTCAGGCGTCCAGATGGCAACTGGGCACCTGGCTCAGACTGCGAGCCGACTGTGTCGTCGTGGATTCCCCAAAGGCACGAACGGGCTCACACCTACACACAGGGCCCACGAGCGCCTCTTCTACACGGGGAGGCTTTTCTGATGTGGGAAAATATTGTGGCTGGTTAAAGTAAGATGAAAGGAAGTGGCGATTTGCATTGGGGTGGCAGCGCAGGGACATGCTTGAGTTCCTGAGCTTTTTTTTTTTTTTTTTTTTTTTTTTTTTTATAGGATCTTGAGACCTAGAGAATGGGACTAAAAATAATAAAAATGAAAACAATTGTGTTATTTCTTATGAAAGTGAACCTTAACAAACATACGTCCCCAGGTCTTAATTAGGTCTTGAAGTAAACAATTACAAGGATTATTTTTTCCATCGTTTGGATTCTCAAAGATACTCAAAAATTTTCATCTTGCTCACAGTCACCTACTTTGTCAATAACAGCCCTTGACTCTCTTCTAGAATTATTTCTGTTGTGCGATGCTACCAAAAGTTTTCGATAAAGCTGTGCAATTTCATTTTTAAAATAAAAAAATCTTTAAAGTCACAAAAAAGAATCTAAAATCTGGGAACCTCCTTTGACTTACCTTTGATACGTCTTTTCTATCCCCCCATATACAGTCTCCGAATACTACAAATT
The DNA here is from genome assembly GCF_014176215.1 of Rousettus aegyptiacus. Classification (NCBI taxonomy): domain Eukaryota; kingdom Metazoa; phylum Chordata; class Mammalia; order Chiroptera; family Pteropodidae; genus Rousettus; species Rousettus aegyptiacus. The sequence goes on along the minus strand of NW_023416288.1, from coordinate 36,190,931 downwards.
CGGCTTCAGCATCCTGCATCACTTCTATATTTCCATCTCTCCTTCTTCCAACCTAGACTCAACCACCGCCGTCTCCTCTCCCGGACTACGTAGTGGTCTCCTAGCTGGTCGCCTGTCACGCCCTCTGGCTTCCCTTTCTCCTCTTTCCCGCACTATAGCCACAGTGATCTATCTCCTCAAAAGGCAAAACTGATCATGTCTACACGGTCCCCATCCCCAGCTTTCTGGATGGCTTCCCATGGTTTAGAAGACACTGGCAGCCCTCTTCATGTGACCTCCGAGGCCTGTCTGGAGCCCTTCCACCTCCCCAGCTCATCTCACACCACTGTCGCTCTTGCTCTCTGTGATTTACTCCACCCACCTGGAATTTTTCTGCCCTTGAAATGACCATATTCCATTTCAGCGCAGGGCCTTGGAGCACACTCTTTTCTGTTACCTGCGTTCTTCCCCTGACTCCACCTCTAAATTTCAAATGAAGCATCTCGTGAGGAAGATTTTCCTGACCTCGCCAGTGATGGGCACCATCTCCCTCTCCTTTGTAGTACTTTCTACAAGTTTACAATTGTTTTTGATTATTTGATTAATATCTGTTTCTTCCTCAAGAATATGAGCATAATAAGAGAAGGGACTAAATCTGACTCTACACCCCATTGTGTCGATAATGTCTAAGTCAGTGCCTGGCATACAGTAGGTGCTCAATAAATAAGGAGTGAATGCATGAAACACAAAATAACATTCCTAGACCATTCAATATAATGAAGTCTTATCTTATATGCCCCGGACAATTTTGCAGAGTGCTAAGTTCTTGTCTATTTACCTTGAGATCTCATGGTATGTTCATAATAATAGAGTTTTAGATGTTAAGGTACTTCTTTGATTCTGGGCTAGAGAAATAGAGAGGCTCCTCACTGAGAAGAAAGCCACAAACATGTCATGTAGATTGGAAAGTAAAGCCTTTGGTAAAATATTACATGATCCCTTGGAGGAAGTTACCAAGAGGTGACCTCCAAGTCTTTGGACACTTTGGCTCAAATGGTAGTGACAACCATTTTTTATCTCTGCCACAAAAAAAAAAAAAAAGAAAGAAAGAAAGAAAAGAAAAAGAAAAAGAAAAACTGACTTGTGCTGGAGTACAAATAAACTGGTTTCATTTCTTCAGAGTAAAGCATGTTCAAAGAGAGGAAAAAGTATATCTCCTCACCCAAAAACGTTTAAGAGTCTTCTCTGACAATCGTTAAAAAGAATAAAAAAGACTATCTAGAAAAATACGTCACACCCTCCCCCAACGCCCTTTTAAAGACATTTCTTTGTCTCTGTGATCTCTACTAGAGATAGAAAAAGCTTTAAAAGTTATATTCTAATTCTTAGATAACCTCCTTTCTCCCCCACACATGAAATCTGCAAATTCTCCAGCCTCCTTCTCCCACACCCAGAGGGTAACTTTAAAACATTGTGGAAAAATAAACAATTAGGCAAGCATTATCATTTCATATTAAGAGGAGATCTATTTTTTTTTTTTCCTTTAAGCATTACATAGTAACTCAAAATTGAAATTATTTTCTGAGTTCACATTTTCCCAATTATGGGTTCAAAACCTGTCTTCATTGATAAAAGAATGGCGTTTTACCTCTGGATAAATTAAATATCCGATTTCAAAAACACAAAGAGTGATTCTATCTTGCTGAGTTATTTCTGCTAGTATAGTTGCTTAGATTTGGAGCTGGTAAAACAATGTCACAAAACCGGTGGATGGATGTCAATATGCCAAGAAGGACTGGGGAATATTCCTCGAGTTCCAGCCTTTGGCCTTTTCCCGTTCAACAATTTTATCAACAGCTTGGATGAAGATGTAAAAATCGTGCTTGTCATCTCCGTGGCGGACACATGTTGGGAGGCATAGCTAATGTTCTGGATAGTAGGCTCGGGTTTTCCTTGAGCCAACTGTGTGATCTGGCCTCCAAAAATGCTAACATAAATCTAGGTTATTAGAAGAGAAGTGCGATGTCCAGATCGAGGGAAGTAATTATTCCACTGTAGAGCACGTCGGATTGACCACATTTGGCCACCACATTTTAAGGGGGAAATTGACAAATAGGAAGGAATGAAAGCAATGGAGGCATCCAAAACGCATCCCAGGAAGAATGGTCGAAGAATCAGGGAATGTTTAGTCTAAAGAAGAGAACACCTAGAAAGTCGTGCTAACTGCCTTCGAATATTTGCAGGATTAGACATAGTCTCCGTTGCTCCAGCAGTCGTAATTTCAAAAAATGGGATCATGATGATAAAAAGCCAATAATAACTACAATGTGGGTTCCTTTTTTTAAGCAGCCACTATGGTGGATGCTTTCTAACCGCAGCTCTAATCCTCACAATGACCCTACAAAGTAGGCATTATTATCTTTCTTTTAAGAAAGGAAAAAACACCACACCATCACTAATACCATGCCATTCACCCTGGCCACCCTCACTCCTTTTGAACTGATACTGTAAAAATATGAATTTGACCTTTTGTTGGGATAAATTTACCAAAATGGAGAGATGTCAAAAGACAAAACAAACTGCTTTGTAAAGTACTGAGCTTCTGGTATGAGAGTTAAGACAGTAGAGGCTAGTGGTCATCTGTCAAGGATGTCACCAAGAGGATTCTTGCATCAGGAGGGAAATGGCACTAGATGACCTCCAAGATCTCTTCTGTTGCTCAGATTCTCTCACTTATGATACATGGTTCATACTTTGGCTTAAATGTTTCCAAATGCTCAGTAATATGTGATAATGTTGAAAATATATCGTCTTAGGCGTAAGGAGGTCTCTCCTAGTTCAGTCTCTACCCCTCCTTGTAGCCATGTAACCCTGGATAAATCATTCAACTTCCCTGGGCTCCACAACCTCATTGATAAAAGCAAAGGGTTGGACCACATGGTCTCCATGATCTTTTCCAGTTCTGATACTCCATAAGTCTCTCTGTTACATTTTATGAGACACTAAATATCCAAACAGACTTTTTAGACTCTGATTCATGGGCCTAGAAACATTGATTTTTCTCTATAACCATAAGCTTTTGCAGAAATTAACCTTCCGAAAATTATAGCTTTCTGCCAGACCCAAGGGATCATGATTTAAGAAACGGATCTAACAAAAAGTAAAATTTCTCAAACATCGCAGATGAGAACTCCACAGAAAAACTATCTTCACCTAAAATTTTCCCTCTTTGGTTCAAATTCTTCCACATGTCCTTAGATTTCTTTCTCCTTTAATGTCCTGTAACATACCTTGCTTTCCATTCATTGTTGTTCTGAGACATAAGGGTGTGAATGGGATGGGAAACAGGGAAATAATGAGTCGTGATTGCATACTCCGTGAGCTTGAAGTAGGGTGGTAATTGTCTTTCTGCGTGCATGGACTTGGAATACAATATGCAAAAAAACAACCTGATATGTGTGAATATACATCCATGTTCTTACAAATAACTATAATTTTAGGGTGTGGTAATGAAGGATGAAGGAAAGTGGGCCACAAATGAAAGTGAAGGTTGGAGCATACGGGCAAAATAATGTTGATTCCCATAAGGTCCCAAAATGTTATCTTCAAATCTACATTCTGTCCAACTGCCAAGGTGTGGAGACTTTATGGGTTTCTCTATAAAGAGCCAGGGTCATCTCGACACGCGTTTACAAGTTGAGTTGTGCAATCTTGAAGTTGTCTGCATCTTAATGATGCCTGGGCAGTTAGGAAGACTTTCAGAACTTCTCAGATGTAAACAACCATGAGCTGCATCCAAAAATGTCTGAGACATTCACAGAATAACAAAGGTTCAAACTTTCTGGGAGACACTAGGCTCTCTGGAAGCGTAGAAGGGATTCTAGAGAGTCTTGAGGGCTCCTTTCTGATGCTCCCATGAGCGGCAGTACCAGTATGGGTATTTTGAATCCTACTTAGAGGCTAGGCTGCTCCGTGACAGAGGGGACAGTGAGGTAGTAGACGAGTCAGGGTAGGTGAGAGGTGAGGAGACCAGGGCCCACACAGGCTACCTCTCTCTCCATCGCATTCTCCTTAGCATGTTTACATAGTGCAAGATGCACAGTAGAAGAAACCATCTCAGGCAACCCTTGAAGGAAGGGAAGGGGGAGGAGAGCACAGGGCACTGTCGAAACTCCAGCCTTGACACGCACATTTAAATTTTGGCTTTTTCAGAGTTTCATACTTACCCTCCACAGAATTCTAAGAGGGCACATGGTACAGAAAGAAAACATGGGCACTGGAATCAGGAGCAAGTTCACATTGGCTCTATATCATGTGGGGCATGTTATTCAAGTTCTCTGAGCCATACCTTCCTCATCCTTAAAAATGGAGAAAACTCTCTAGTAGACAGGGTTGTAGTGAGTACCATGTGTGAGAACGGATGTTCCAGCATAGTGCCTGACAACAACTCTCAGTAAAGTTCACAACCTGAAGTTCAGAGAGTAATGGTTCATTCTGAGTGTCTACTCCCCATGACTGATATTAATAGAAATATTATCAATAATAGCTAACACTTACACAACATTATAATGTCAGAAAATTTAATTTTACCATCAGTCTAGGAGGCAGGTATTATTATCCCCATTTTACAACTGTGGAAACCGAGGCACAGGAGTGGTTAAGTGACTTGCTCAAAGTCACACAACCGAAAAGTGGAGGAGCTCAGATCTAGGCAGTTTGGCTTCAGAGTCCAGGCTCTTACCTACTTAACCATACTTCCCCAATAGTCTTGCTGTAAAAATGTTTTCTAGTGGAAAGTGACATGGTATCTGACACTGTTTCTATCGATATTTTAAAAAGTTATTAACTGATACTGGCATGTGGTCCTGAGAATTACAGTATATCTGTCATATCACTAATTTGGATCGATGTTATCACTACCATCTTCACGTCTAGAAAAGCCTGGGAAGACACCATGACTTTCCTGCAGAATAATTGATTAGTGACCTTTGTATTGAGATCGTGTTGCCTACATGGGCATTTCTAGGCTAGTTTACCATGAACAGGGCAAATTAGGATTAGGAAGGGAAAGCTATAGTTCAAACAGCGTTGAATAGTACTTTAATCAAACTACTAAAACAAGCAAACAAACAACCCTCACTCGCTCAGTCTTTGATGTTAGTTCCCCTTCCTCAAGAGTTCCAAGAGCTCAGGGGAAGCCTGAGAAAGAGCCCATTTTTATGATGTTTGGATCAAATTCAACGTCCAAGGCAAATTTCCTTGCAACGGGTAGAAGGACAGCTTGCACAGTGATGTGGCCTTCAGTGACCTTGGTCCACTCGCCCGTTTCAAGGAAGCAGGCACCACCCACCCCCCTTCCTGTCTGCAAGATACAGAGCAGCAGCATCCATCTGACTGGCCTACCCTCCCCAATCCCAGGCCTCTGTCATCCCTTCTAATACTGGGTTTGAGGCAAGAACCATCCCCGTAAGCATTTTATAGCTATTCATTTAATACCATAGTAAAATGCTCAAGACAATAAATGTCTTCTCAGGTGCCACCCTTGACTGTGAGAAACAATTTTCAAGTGTCTCTCAAAGATCCTGCTCCTTCCTGTTCAGACGCTCAGGGCCTTAGACTGTCTGTGTTTCTGCTCTCATCTACACCACTTTATTGTCTCAGTTGCTCCTGCTAAATATAGTCAAACGAGTTAAGAGGAATGACATGGTACCATTTCATTCAGGTTACTGGAATTACAGTCGGGCACGTTTCTGTGGCTGATGTTTCTACAGACATCCTGGAAACTAGAAACTAGTCTAATACCACTGAAAATGATGTTGTACTCACTGGTATGGTTCCTCATTTCACAAGAATCTTCTACCGGAAAGACGCACATTCCATCATGGCACCAGACTACTTAAACCCTTGCGCTGGCCATCCATTGTCTCCTACGTGTGCCTTTGCGTTGACTTCAGCCTTTTACAGCCTGGTCCCAATCGGTCTTTCCCACATTACCTCCTGGCAGCCCGACCTCCTTCTTCCTCCCCACTGCTGCTCACACACACAGACTTCCACGTTTCTTGACTATGCAGCACCATTTCACGTGTCTTCCACCTTTGCACTTAATATTTCTTCTTTGCGATTGATCTACTTGTCACACCCAGCTATGATATCCTCTCCTTCGTGGAGCCTTCCCCAAGCCGTTCTGGCCCTGTTAGCTGTTCCCTACTTGGTGCTCCCACTGTGTCTCGTCCACACCGCCATTAGAGAGCATGACTTGTGTCCACAAGTGATTCCTTCAGTAAACCTGCAGCAGGGAATACGCCATGTTCGTCAGAGAACAGCCACCGTCTGCTCCATGACATGCATTTTGCAGATATGCAATAAATTCAACTATTTGGTGAATAAATGAATAATGTATGATCTTGACCAAGTTTATGGCTTCTCTTTGCTGCAGTTTTCTCATTTGTTAAATAGGAACAACCAACCCTACGGTGGAAGATTTTTATAAAGATTATGTCAAGTAGTATAAATACAGAGCTAAGTGCAATGTTGAACACATTAAATGCCCAATAAATGTTAGTAGCCATTATTATAATTATCATTGCTGTTATCACGATTACTGCCAAGCTAACACTACTTCCCCACTAGGCAGAATTAATTAACTGCTCCTTTGTCCTCCATCTTATCTCATATATATTTCTTTCAAAGCTTTTATGACACATTGGTATATTTATTTATCTATCTATCTATTTATTTGTTTGTTTGTTTGTTTGTTTATATGTCAGTTTTCCCCTTCCAGCTATGAACACTTTGACTACAGAGACAGGGTCTGATTTCGTGCCCCCAACCTCAGGGCTTCATACAAGGCCTGTCACATAGATGTTTGATGAGTGAATGTATAGTGACTATTGCTGTGGAAAAGAAAAAAGGAAACACAAGCACTCTTCTATGTGTCCTACAATTTACGGGGAATATGAAAATTTATGAAAAGATGGAGATGGAAAACGAATGAATCTGAAAAATACCTTGACAATAGGAACAGGAAGAGACGCACCATCTAGAGCTGCTGAGACCATGGTCTGAAGGGCAAAGGGCTAGTCAACACGTCCGCGTGTTCATCCGAGCTCCGCCATTCAGCACGTGATCCCGTGTAGCTTCTTCGCTCTGTTGATTTTGCCTTCATAATGATTCCCACGTCTGCCTTTTCTTTGCTATTCCACAAGCTCCACAGCTTTATCACCTCCTATACTGATTACACGATCGCTTCCTGCTCTGCTGCAGCCTTCCGATCCTTCTGGTCTCTCCCAGTCTACTTCGGACCACACTGCCCAGTTAATCGGTACATGTCACTTCTCAACTCTAAAACTGACCAGAGTTTCCCTTACTTACTAAAGCCCACTCTTAGTCTTGTCTCAACGGTCTATGTATCCAGTCCCACTTCTTATGCTTGTCTCCTGTCCAAATTCTCCACTCCAGTCACATTTCTCTACTCTCTACACACTCATGAATTCAAATTCTCACCTTTACACCTTTGCAGGTACATTCCCCAGGCCTGCAATTTCCTCCCTTCCTCACTGCCTAGCTAAATCCTATCCTTTAGGCATTAAATTTGTTGACTGGTAGACGGTGTCATTTCAAGTACAGAATGAGGATAGTATGCCCTTGCTCCCTGTGACTTGAAAAGAACTTTAATATTGCCTTACAACCCTGCCCTCTCTCCTCTGACATCATTTCATTCTTAAAAAAAAACTGCCTTCCTCTCTTTATTTCAAGTTCATCTTCTCGATGCCACCTCCATAACTAAAGATATCCCCCTGTTTTTCTACCTCAGTACTACAATCCTTTCCTTTATAGCACATGTCAATTGGCTAAATGGGCAATTGTTATCATTATTATTTCCAGTTCATCACATTAGAAATTCCAGAAAGAACGAGACAATGCGTGTCTTGTAATCTATAACTATTGCCCAGCTTAGTGCCTGGCACAGAACTAAATGACCACTGATGGAATGGATAAATGAATTATGATTTCTGAGATGGTAATATGGGATGAAAAACAATTTATCATTTCCTCTTGTCTACGTTGGGCATATAGTTATGTTAAGCCTGACATACAAAGAGGTAACATTTGCTCATTTGAGTCCTCAAGAGTTATATCAACACACAGAGGCCAGAACATAGCTCAATAATCTTCTCAAACTGCCCCGTGTTTGGTGAACTCAAGCCTGAGCCACTGGCTGAAGTGAGCCAAGGTGGGCCTTCCTAAGCAACTAGAAAACAAGACAGGAAAAGCTACAGCAAAAGGACTGGAAACAAACAAGGACCTGGGATCCTGAGGCCAGCATGGGGAAGGGAAATGGACGGCACAAGGCATCACCAGGATCACACTTCTGTGTTGCCCAGGGAAGAAGAGGGTCCCCGTCATCATGACATGGGTGTTGGGCACATGATGAAATACTGAGAAGTCACAAAGAAGTGCTGGTCTAGCCCTGTAAGAGGCAAATGGCCCATTATAGAGCTACTCAATAGACTTCTCTCCCTTCCTTAACAGAAAATGTAAAATTATTTAAAATAAGAATGCATAAAAATCCAGCACAGGGATGCTGAGGGTCTGTTTCTTCAGCATTTCAAAGAGAATCAAATACTCACTTAATGACCAGAAATACAAACACAGCACTCTCTTAAATGCTGCTAATGACATACTCCAGCTCTGAGAAGAGACTCTCCTTTGCCTTTCCCTTGCCCAAGCCCCTCTTCCTCCGCTCTTCTCTCCTGGCCAAAAGAACGGGAAGGCGGGGCTGGCCCGCGCAAATGAACTTGCTCGACAACTCCCCTGCCTGGAGCACTGCTCTGGCATCTGCATTCCTGAATATTTGGCAAGATCACGCTCTTAACATGAAACAGAAATGTGATCTTCGGTGGGAAGGAAAATGTGCTACAAAGTGGACTTCCTCCTCCGAAACAATGGAGAATAAGCGTGCTTGCACCACGGCGCACTTCTGGTGGAACCCGTCAGGCGGCTCACTGTGAATGGCTGCGCTTTGTAAGTTGTTTACTACTTCACAAACACGGGTTACCGCGATGCTGTTCTAATGATCGATATCAATTAAGCAACATATTTCTATCCTGAGAAGTGGCTGTTCCATTGGAGGACTCCTGAATCGCAAACTGAATCACAGTTACCAGCATTTGTTAAGTCTTAGAGCAAAAACCAAATTACACAATGCTACAGAGTAAATCCATGAGAGATGCGTCTGTCTTATCTGATGAGATCCAATATAAAGAGATAACAGTTTTCACCTGATCGTAGCAAACCAAGCAGCCCTGGTCCTGTTACAGGGGCACTGGCCACAACTGAACATGACAGTCCCTTAAAAATCTTCTGGAAATCTCATGTGAGTATTAAGAGCAAATTTAAAAATTCTTTCTTAGTAGTAGCTTGGGTTTTTTTGGATCCATAGGGAACCAGAAAAGTGCAAAGTGAGGTGGGTTCTATGTTCACAGTCCTCCAAACCTGCTCGGTATCACCCGTCACTACCGCCGCCTCATTTCCTACCACACCTCACCTAGTGCTCGCTGCTCCAGACCCGTGCTGGCCGCCTTGGTTTTCTGCTGACACGTGGGAGACTTGGCCCTGGCTGCTCCCGGTATCCTCACAGCTCCCTCCCTCGCCTCTCCCAAATGCTTGCGCACAGGGTACCTCCCGATGAGGCCCGTGTCTGAGGCTCCACCACTCTGTCCGAAATTACGACTTCGCCTCCTTGTTTGCATAGTTCACTTACTTAATCCACCCTTCCCTGTTCAGAACATCCACTCCTCTGGCACTTATTCCAATTCAAAAGCACCACCCCATTTCTGATTCTTATTCTGAAAATAAGAATTTGAGAGAAGAAAACTACAGAAAAAAAAAATCCAATGGCTCTGTTTTTCTTTTGTTTTTGTTTTTGTTTTTTTTTCCACCAAGGATCTCTTTTATGATTTTTCTCCATGGATGTCATGTTTCTAAAATACGTCTTTAAAATAAAATAAAATAGAATACTTCTTTAAAAATTACAAATTCATTTTCCTATATGATTCTGTGGTCTTCGAAGCTTTCGCATTCCTTAATTTCTAAAATCTCATTTCACTCCTTTGTACCGTCACACACTACTGTTCCAAGTGTTGATAAAATTCTAGACAAACAGAAAGAAATTGATGCTTTAGCTCGTCTGGGCAGACGCACTGCAGATAAATGTACAATTTCAATTAGAGAGTTTGACTACCGTATCATTTGGGGTCCCAGTAGGAAACAGATGGCATGATCAAAATGGGTAACTTGAGGAGTGATTGATTAATAAAGGAACTGTTTGCCAAGGTGTGGGCAGCGTGCAGAGGAGCCACGAGCCATGGCGCAGTACCCCGGGGCCAGTTCCAGCGGGGAGAGGCACCTAACTGGAGTTGCTGGGAGAGTGGACGCTCGCGCTCCCTTTCCTCCACCTCCGGAACCTGCTGCGGTGGCCCTGTGACCATTGGCCTAAATGCCATGGGAAAACACTAACTAAAGGTGCCGTTGGATGCGGTGGACACGGTCAGCTTTGCAGGGCAGAGGGGGCGGGAAGGGTGGAGGATGGGCCTGGACGGACAATCGGACGAAATGCGGTACACTACTGTGTTTTCATAAATCTTGCATTGTTTTATTTTCAAAGGAATATATTTGTAATAGACTTGCTCATTAGGGAAAACTTATATGAGAAAAAAACTGGCGAGAAGGAGCAAAATTACCATAATCCTAACATGCAACAAAAGACCTCTAATGTTTTACGATATCTCTGCAGATATTTCCTCTACACAAACACATACAACAGAATAGTATACAAAAGACACATATTACATGTATATGTATAGTGTGTGTGTGTGTGTGTATGTGTGTGTGTGTGTGTGGACAGAGAGAGAGAGTGAGAGAGATTCAAGGGACTCAAAAGATCAGAAACCCCAGTTTGAGACTCAGTAACACATTTTTAACTTCATCCCACCCATTATGACTAAAAAAAAAAAAATGTTATCTGTATCTTTATTTTCTTTTCTCTCATTTAAATCATCTAAGGGCAGGACTGTCACTAACCGAACTTACCCGTGTGCTTAATAAATCATAATAGGACTGATAAAAACAACAGAAGGCAAAGCCGAGACAGGCTCGTCGCACCGTGTACCCAAGGAACCCAGCTCTACACCACAAAGATGAGCCCAGACAAGCACGGCTCCTCTGAACCCGGCTACACGCCCTGAAACAATCAATGTCTCACTTTGAGGCCACAGCTTCTGGTTCATCTGTGTTCCTCCTGGTGGGACAATCGGGCTTGGAAGAAGAATGGCTTCGTATGTGGGAGTCACGGAAGGAAGGATTTGGCACCTGGTGCCTGTGGACCACAAAGCCATGACAGTGCCAAGCTCAGTTGTCCTTTCTGCCAAAGTTACTGGATGGGAGGAAAGTAAGTACGTTTACAAGTTGCATTTTCCCACCTTGACAGTCCAGATTTATGCGTTGGCTTGCTTAGCAGAAGCACTGAGGCCAATGAAACATTTCTGTTTCGATGATCTTCCCCAGCAGCCTCTCCCTCTCGTGTTGGAACACCAAGTCTGTAAGTCCTCAATCTCTGGCAACTTGAATGCTCTATAATTTTCTGTCTTGAGTTCGTTTCAATCCTATGATGTCGCATCCCTACTGACAACTTCAAGGCGGGGTGAATTTACTGATTATTTGATAGACTAAGAAATAATATTCCTAAATCTGAAATAAAGATTCGATGAGATCTCGGGGGAGCCCGGGACCCACATAAGAACCACACCCATTCTGCCAGAACCGTTAGTGAGTGAGTCCTTGGACCAAAGGCCTTATATCTCTCCCTGTGCGTGGACGCTCATGTCCTTAAGCAGATGGTACATGTGTGTTAGTTTATTTTTTGCTCTATAGATATGTTTCTTTTAATATTTGAATCTTGTCCAGTTACTTTTAAAGAAATCCAGTTATAGGTCTATGTATAATGTTTTTCAGATGTCTTTTCATACCTGTAAAGTTTACTAATCACTTTATGAAATAGTTTTCAAACCCCTATAGATGAATTCAGAAATTTAAATCTGTCCTTAAAAGTCAAATAGAACCTCAGCATGAAAAGCCATTTTAAAGGTTTATAACCATTGGTAAAAGGCATGTTTCAAGGCAAAAGATGAAACACAAAGTATTTGAATTTCTTATATTATCTTTACCCTGGTAAGCATCTTCACCTACAAGATAGTTTTACATTTATACATAATACTGATTTCTCTGGGCGGCTAACTAACTCTCCATCCCTTTTTCAACTAAACAATGACAATGTTTAGGTATAAAATCCAATCTCTCATCTGCTGGCATTGGGAGAGACCACCCCTCCCCACACATACACACACACAAAGCATCAGGGCCCTCATGAATGCCTTGTCTTGCACGTTGGCCCATTTATTCGAACATCCTTTCACATCTCCCCATTGCTAGAGGTTCAGGCTCCAATGTCTGACGAAGTGCTGACGAGGTTAAAACGCATTTCTTTCCCTTTCCTCTAACCAACCCCCCACCCCACCCAAACCCGCACCCACACATACGTACACACACACACACACACACACACACACACACACTCATCTGCTGGGACTAAAATCATCGAGCACTCTTCCTGAAGGCTCCGTAGTGCTGCTCCAATGGCAGCAGAGGTGAAAGACCTAGCTGATACTTCGTTTTCATCTTTGTGTAGAAGGAATCTAGAAAACCTGTCTTTCTAGTACATGGTATTTGGGGAAGCTCTCTCTACACACACACACACACACACACACACACATACTCTGCTACTCTTTCTAAGACAACTCGAGTGCACTGAGCCCTAACAAAATTCAAGTGATGGCCGAGAGGTGGGGGGTGGAGGGGGCCAGGGCTCAGTCAGGGATGGAAGGAAGAGGGTGAAGTGCTTATGGTCTTTTATCTTAATTTCTGTGACATGATCCAATTATATCTAGTCAATAGTGCCCTCTAATTACGAGCAGAGATGAATAATGAAAGATTCCCCTTGTATTCAAGTTTTCCCCAAAGTCGGCTTCTCTCCTTGGCTCACTCGTGTGAATGTGAACATTCTAGATTTACGCACCTAGAGCCTGTGGCATGCTCAGCCAAATAAAGAGTCTCTTAAAAAACTGAAAAAGTCTTTTGGGGGCTTCAATAAGAGGCTACGGCTACAGGCTGACCCTGTGAATGACACAGGAGTGGGATAAAAAGGGACTCTGCCCGCCTCTGGGCACAGCGTCTGTAACCAAAGAGATGTTGGCCAGCAAAGTGACAACACCTTTAAGATGCAGGATTTAATTGTTAGGCTTTGGTGGTAACTTAGGGACATGCAAAGGAACAAAGCAGCAGCAGATCCAAAGAAGTTAAGATAATCACTGAAACAAGGGAAACCGAGGTTGGGGGGGGCGGTGCCTGAAAAGAGGGGATGAAATTATCTTCATCTCATCAGGAACAGAGAGAAAGAACTTCATCTGGTAAATCCAAAACAGGAGACCGCGCTTGAATGCAGACTGGTAAGACAGGAAGGGAGGAATTCCAAGTTCGAGTAAAAGGTTACTATGCAACTGAGACGTACCTGCTCTCAGAACTTCAGGTTTGAAAGATACCAGAGAGAGCCTTGAACCCAACTCCCTGAATTCACGGAGAAGAAGACGGAGGCCGGGGGAGGGGGTGTGACCAGACCAGTGGCCCAAGTCCAGGAGGCAGCAGAAACAGGGCTCGAATCGACATCTCCTGACTCCGGAGTCAGTGCTCTTTCTGCTCTGATGGACTTTAGAGAACTTTCTTTCTATGATGCAGAGTGACTTTATCACATGATCACATTTGGACCTGAATATGTGGACCAATAAGAGAATTATTTCATGCTGGGGATGAAACAGGCACTCAAAAGAGGCAGGGTCCGGGTCAAGTCCAGAGGATGGCTGTCTGCTCAGCAGCACCACTGGGCATCTAGAGTGACGGAAAGGGATTCTCTTTGATGACCAACACACTGGCCTGCGGGTCCTACCAGGCTCAGACCAGCCGATTGGACTCTCTGACAGCAGAAGGCCTGAGGACACCTTTAATTACACTAGAGGGACACTTCAAGCCTCCCCAAAGTACAGCACAGTTATCCAGTTGAGTCCTAGCCAATCGCTTAAGGTACTAAAAAAAAAAAAAAAAAAAAAAAAAACAGCAAAGAGCCCCTTTTGTTCTGACATTTCTTCCTCACACTTAAAGTGCCCAGCACAATTAGGGCCATTTATTCTACGCACACTTGGATAATGCTTTGATAAAAGGCATAAACTGCAGAGTGTGGCTGCAGGAACAGGAAAACACTATTGCCTCTATGGTTTCATATACAGATTGTGTCATACTTAATGCTGAAATCATAAACTATGCGTTTTTGCCCCTCCGAGCCGCCTATTGTGTGCTTATAAACAGGAACCTGGCAGCCTGTCAGGGGTGCAAATTGATTTCCTTTCCCAAATAAAATTTTAAAAAGCAAATAAACAAGGTTATGTTGGCTAATGAAACATTACATGCCAGGCTGGGTAGAATTCTTTTAAAATGTATTTTCTTGAGCAAAGGCAAAACAAAGCATCTATAAAAGGTTCTTTCATAAACAACATGTTTACACAAAAATGCATTACTTGAAGAAAAGAAAGTTATGGTGCATCTCCCGTGATATATTTGGATTGTGTTTTAAGAACTAAACTAGAGATGGGTAAGAAGGGGGGATCCTGCAGCAGTACAGGTTTTTTTTTTTTTGGAAATTAACTAAAGCCACTCAGAAGCAAGAAGAAGCTGTTCTTGTTGTTTAGAAAATGTTTTGATCTTAGCGTTTTTAATTTTTCATGAAGACAGAAGTAGCCCACTCTGAGTGTCTCCTGTTGGCATGAAGAAAGCTGGGAGAGGAAACCGAATGGTACCCCCCACCCCCGCCATGCTCAGAGATGCATGCATGGCGAGCTTGACGGGTGCCATCAATAGAAACACTTCCCAGAGAGCGGCCTAGTTCCTGCCAGAGATGCCCACACCAGCTGTAATCTATGTGTAAGAAGTATCTCCTGGAGCTTGCCTACCTCATACTTCACCACAGAGAACGGATATTAACCCAGCCCCAGAACCACAGCCATTCCTGGTGGGCTGTGAGGCCCAGATCTTCCCCCACCTTCAACCGTCTTCCAAATACCTTTCTGCTGATGAAGCCAGGTAGCAGGAACCCTGGTGCACCCTGATGAGCAGGCAAAGTACCAGGACAAAACAACGTGCTGCCCAAAGGGTACGCATGGAAAGGTCAAGGGGAAGTCTCAAGACTGCCCAGCGAGAGCCGAGGTGATGCCTGCCGATTACGATGTAGGAACAGAGGGTGTTTTGCCTGTTGTTTCGAACCTCAGTGAAGCTTCCTTCTCCCACAGTTACCATTTGTCATCGGGGGATTGGTATCCTGCAGTAGAGCCCAGAGGCACAAGGTAGAAACTCCCCCGTGATCTTGGGATGGCCCTGATCATAACGGAAGAAAGGAGCCTTTAATCCTAGCTTTCGCTCAGGCTTAACATGTAACTCAGCCAGCTAGTTAGAAACAAAGAACGAAATACTCAGAAGTCACAAAGGTGACCGTGAGATCTTGCAGACCCGAATGCCCTACCCCAGAGGGTTTCGGTGACGTTTGGCGGTGACAGGATGTGAGGCTGGGGGGTGGCATGGGGCCTGAGATGGCACACTCTCCCCACCTCACCCCCGCCTCACTGAGCAACCTCAGCCAGGTCTCCAGGCCGCTTGGAGCTTTCTATTTTTTCCACCGCTTTTAATATAAGGCAAACACTGTCAGTCTGATGGCTGGGGTGATTAATGAGGTAACATTTGTAAAATGCTAAGAGCTTTCCAGAACTCAAATGCAAATACTTTAGACCGAATACTCTGGATAATAGTTAAAACACAAAAAGGGTTAGTCACCAGTTGGCTGAAGCTATGAACCTGGGAAGGGATTGCAGAAGAAGTGTGTTTTGTGAAAGGATCTGACTAGGGTGGGTGGACATCAGGAAGAGAAAAGAAGGGAAGAGAAGGTTCAGGGCTTACAAAACCCGAAACATGAATTATTTTGCTTCCAAACGATGCCGCGAACTTCTAAAATTCTGCACCCTTTTGACAACCCCAAAGATGATTTAATTACACAAAATCTTTTTCTATACCTACAATCCTACAGAGTCTAATCCAACACACAAGAGTAGATTATACTGAAACCTCTGTCCTCATCCCAAAAAAACAATACAGCATGGATCTGTGGGGGCCATATACCAACTGGGTTGGCACTTATAACCGACTTTACTTCTCCCATTTCTGGAGAAATGGAAGAATCAAATTAATCACTGGCAAATTTGATAACAGATGTGTTTCTCAGCAAATCTACATCAAGCCCTCAAAAAGTAATTACCCCCTAAAGCTTGTTGTGTTCCTATGTACGTTTGGCATCAACTAAAGACTTCGGCCGTTTTGTTTTTATCTGACGGGAAGCTGAAGCCGCGGGGTGATACTCCAAATGCTGCTTTAGATTATAAAGTCTTAACAGCCCCTCGCTTTAGGGCATTGTGTTTATTGATGCTATGTAAGCAATTTACAGTCCCTTAATAGCACATTCACCACAATGTTACAGTGTTTAACTTGTTAAATTATATTTAGAGCTTCAGGGAAAATTACCTCATTGGCTTCACTAGCGTGGGTTATTGATATCACACAGGAGTTACGGCAGCATCCACCTGACTGGGGACAGCGACGAGAACATTTTACAGGCTCGAGTCCAAAGGTGGAGTGCAAAATTCGATCGGAGAAGTCGAGGCAGTAAAGGACTGATGAGAGAGACAAAAGGGGACAGTGCTGGCCGAAAGGAGTTCGGGGTCGGCATCTGATAGAATCATTTATTAAGTCATAAAGCAAAAAGATTGCCACCGACGGCCGTTTCGATTCTGACGTTGATTTAAGCCCCCTTCACAACCGGGCCATGATCTTATCCTTTTACCAGTCTCCCTGTCTGTCGGAAAAATGTTCTAGATCCAGGGACCTGGGAGGCACGTTGACCTCCAGCCGCTGTAGCCCCTCATCCAGGGGGCTTGGTGTGTAGCTCTTTGGGGCTAAAATCTTGCAAGAGAAATATAGTGGACATGTTTTAAGAAAAAGAAGGAGATGGGGGCGGGGAGAAGGAGGAGGAAGAGGAGGAGGGGGAGAGGCGGGGGGAGGAGGGGGAATCAACAATAACAGTAACAACGAGGACCAGTGGGAGCAAAACCTTTATCAGAGCAAAGAGAGACATAAAGTGAGGCTAAAATATCACTTAGCCTGAAGCTTAGTGACGTCATGAGACTTCAGAAAAGCAGCCAAGGGCCAAGGCACTAAAATCCACCGCAGAGGCCACAGAACGGGCACATGAAACCAACCAAGCGGCCGAGGTGCTCTGGGGTCTTAGCACATGTGACATCTGCCGGCTCACAGACGGCTAAGGGTCTGAAGCAAACGATCAGAAATGCCACGTATCTGAGTGGGTGCGCACTGTGAGAAAGCAGCATTTCTCTTTCCTGACGTGTAAGTCCTACACTGGGATTCTTATGCTCGGGCTACACCATAATAAGTAACAACCAAAATAAAACAGGAAGTTGACCGTGCACATACGACGGGCATCGAATAAAATAAACAACACTGTTCACCGGGGTGTTCCGGCTAACGTGACTTTGTCAAGGAATTAGGGAGCTAAATGGCTAGTTGTGTGTGTTTCAAAAAATAGAGAATAAAAATGGGGGAAACGCTCTCCTGAACCTAAGCATATAGTTTCCCACGGAAGTGAAGCACAGCTAGATGCATAGGTACCAAATCTCAGAATGGGATCCCTGGAAGAGAAATTTCAGTCTTAAATACAAATCAGAAATTCCCAGTACTCCTAGATTGTACAGATTTTCAATGTTGGAGCCAATAATTCACATTTAATGCCAGGGTGCCGAGGTGCCCCAGGGTGCTGCGCCGGACTCACAGGCTTGCCTCAAGATCTTCAGAGGGAAACAGCACCGCTCGACATCTGTTGGACACTGCGCAAACTCAAGGTCGTCAGCGTTTCAACATGAGGTCATACTGCATTCCTTTGGATTGTATCACATCTCCTCAAAGCCGGATTTTTGGTGGTTGCTGTGATCAAAAGTAAATACTATGCAAAAATAAATGTGGAACAGAAGACAAGGGTGGTGGTGTCCAATTTGACTCTTAGAGTATGGGACGTTGTAGAGAGCCCAACAGACACACACGTCCCATTAGTAAGTAATTATGGTTATTTAAGGACGAAATAAAAGGGTGGTTTTTTTTTTTTTCAATAACTGTGTCTTATTTATTTCAAATAGCTACTGCTGAGATGTTTGTACTTATTAAGTTGTTTGGACCTAACTACTTAATAAGCAGAATGACGTGATATTTCTTTTGGCCAAGACATGCCATGAAAAAATTATTAAAACCCTGAGACCGCCTAGATCTGAGAAAGTCTGGAAGTCTCTGGGCTCCCAACGTTTGGGAAAACTGATAGAGAAAACAATATGTGGTAATATTTAACAAAGAAGTAATTAGAAAAAAAAAACATAATTTGAGTTAATCCGTCCTTAAAACAGCTGGCCATGTAGCTAAAAGAAGAATCTGCTATGTTTTCCAGAGGGCAGTAGAGATTCAGATGTTCTGGAAATTATCTACTGAGCTGCCTAGAAATATGGGGATCTCTATGCTCTGAATTTTGGAAAGTTCACATATGACACCTAGAGTCAGAAATTTCTATATGATTAACTGTACATTCATTTGGCCCCACCAATGTCCTGGTGCTCAATTATCTTACTATAATTATTCTTTGCTTTCAGGGTGGTACAATGAACGTCATCTGTCACTGACGACAGTCCTTTTTTTGTGTAAGCCTGAGATAGTTTGACATGTCTTAGGAGACATTTCACCAATGGCTAAGAAAACCACAGAGTTCGAGTCCATTGTATTTATCTGAAGTGGGGATCTGATGCCCCAAAATATATTGGGGTTTTATGCATTAATTGTCAAGGGTATGGAATAGGAAGCTGAAAAAGGGCTAGGAAAGAGGAAGCCGCATGAATCAAAAGGAACCTTCAAGATACAGGTGCTTCAGGTGTAAAAAAGACCAAGAGAATGGCATCGAATTCATGGGCCAGTTTCAGAGTTTAAACTTCAGTTAATACCAGAGAAGAGAACTGAAATGCTTAATTGACCAACATAAATATCCTACTAAAATTCCAATCAAAAATTGCCTGGAGAATTTGTTAAAGTCTTTTGGTTTGTAACTGAGGTGTAAAAAGAATAGGACCCAAAATACCAAAGTTGCATTCCTAAGTCTAAATGTTAACTTCGATGTTATTTTCGAAAAGCCACTTTTGTGTATTTATTTTTAGACGATAACTTATTAAGCACGTGTGTAGCACCCCACTAGGTACTCCAGGGAACCCATAGAAGTTGAAGAGCTAATGCCTGTCTTCAAGGAGTTGGCAAGATGAACCAGATACATTTAAAAGTTAAAAGTGAAAAGAAAACATTACAAATGTGTCATTAACCCGCATTCAATTACAAGCCGAGAGAATGGGACAATAGTCCAAAGGTTTGAGAGTTAATTTTATGTGTCAACTTGGCTAAGCTATGGTGACCAGTTGTTCGGTCAAACATGAGTCTAGATGTTGCCGTGAAAGTATTTTTTAGATGGCACTAACATTTAAATCAATGGCGGGCTTCATCCAATTAGTTGAAGGCCTTAAGAACGAAGGCTGAAGTTTCCCAAAGAAAAAGCAATTCTGCCTAGGAACTGCAACACAGAAACTGCCTGAGTTTCTAGCCTGGATGGAAGGATGGATGGAAGGATGGATGGATGGATGAATAGATAGGTGGGTAGATAGCTAATCTCCTTTTGGTTCTGTTGCTCTGAAGAACGGTGACTAATACAAAAGGATAAAATGGTGATTGTCGACTGGCTCAGTTAGGGAGTTTTTCAATAAGAAAGCCGAACTAAAGATGGATCTTGAAGAGCAGGTGGGATTTGGATGAGGGTGAGCTTCCTCACTGCCACACTCTATTAAGGGATGAAGCAATTTATACTAAAGCAAGATGTGGCCTCTCGACAGAGAAAGATAATATGAATGAGACGAACACTTAAAGAAGTCATGTTAGCCAAGTACAGAACTTGGAGACGTCAAAAGAATTCTTGCGAATACTGAGAAGGGATGTGCTGGAATTCTTCCTCCAGCTCTGGCCAGTGAGACACAGCTGCACAAGCAGCTTCCTTGGCCTTCACCACCCTTCCATCGGATTCAAGCAAAGCAGTATCCAGCAATATCCAACGGTGTCTTTGCCACCCCTTGCAAACTCTGCTCCTAAGAGCAGGGATAAAGAAGGGAGGGGGAGGGCAGATCTTCTCTACACTCACGAGTTTCAGGCAGGAATGTTCTCAAACCTAATCCTAAGGGGGAAAAAAGACATGATCTTAACCGAAACGCAGCCGCCTAGAGAGACACATTCTGAATCTATGTACCTATAAGGAAGAGACTCCTAGGGCTCTATGTTGGAGATGATTTCCCACGTATTTCTCTCTTACATGTACACATGGGTATTGTTATTCAAGGTAATGCTGACCTTTTGAGAAAGATACTGTTTTTTTTCTCGCTCCGTCACAATTTAAAAGTTCTTGGCTTTTTTTTCTCTCTGTCTACATGCACAACATAGATACATTCTGAGAATAAACAAGAAAGAGATGGTAAACCCAACAGGAATGGGTATAAAATGTGAATAGGAATTTTAAGAAGAGGAAGTCCAAAAAACTAAAACATATATGGAGAGATGTTCAAATGTACTAGTAATTAAAGAAATGCAAATCAAAACAAGAACAGCAAAAAACAGAAAGGTGGATAATTACCAGTGTTGATGGTGACGTGGTGATCTGGGAGCCACATGTTATCATAGTGAAAATTTCTGTGGTCAGTCTGGAAATTAACCTCAATCAACTCAAGGAAACTAAGTATGCATAGGTTACAGTCTCTATATTTCATACAGGTCTGTGTAAGTATTGTGATCAAGGTCAAGACCTAGTCTCTTTCTATTTGTGGATCCAAATGGAGATCTATGTCACATGACTGAATTGTTTAAAGTTACAAATCAACTTACAAATATGTTCTACCTTCTACCTTGACAAATGTATATTCATTATGTAAATTTGAATTAATAATTCCCAACTCCTTGGAGCTCTCAGCCTCTAGCTCTTGGCCCTAATCTGTCTCTCTTTTCTTTCCATCTCTAGCTCTATCCACACCAAAAGAGGCCTCATATGCATGCATATAATTTATAAATGGGGAATCCAAGACTGTGACAATTTACCCAAGCTCATAGAGTGAGTGGCCCTAGATGAGAATCATCACTAGAAAGAAATTGCAGCCCACACATACAAGCTCCATGCACGTCTCCCTTCAGTCTCCTAAATAACCAGGTCTTGGCCATCCTTCAAGCCAGGGCACTCTGCCCTGGCAAGAATAGATCCTGATTGTAACCTTCGAACTGTGAGGATTATAAAATGGTGCAGCCACTTTGGAAGACGGTCCTTTAAAAAGTTGAACATACAGTTACCATAGGATCCAGCAATTCCACTCTTAGGTATATTCCCAAGACATATGAAAAGCTATGTCCATATAAAAATGTGTACACAAATGTTCATGCCAGCATTATTCATAATAATTGAAAAGTAGAAACAACCTGAATGTCCACTGATGGATGAATGGACAAACAAAATGTGCTATATCCACATAATGAAATATTACTTGGCCGTAAAAAGTACTGATACCTACAGCAAAATGGATGAATCTTGAAAACATTATGCTAAATGAAAGAGGTCAGTCACAAAATACCATATATTATATGATTCTGTTTCTATGAAATGTTCAGAATAGACAAATCCACAGAGACCGAACGTAGATTACCCAGGTTGCCTAGGACTGGTGGGGTGGGGGATGGGGAGTGGTGGCTAATGGCAATGAGGTTTCTTTCCGAGGTGATGAAAATGTTCTGAAATTGATTGTGGTAATGGGAAAATAAAACGGATAGATTTATACAATGTAATGCTATACAGCAATTAGAAGCAATGAAGAAGTGTGCAACAAGAATAGATCTTAGAAACAGTGTTGCATGAAAAAAAAGTAATAGCAAGAGATTTATAGCACATTACCATTCAATTAACACACCACACACACGCACTGTATTTTTACAAGGATACAGGCAGATTTAAGAACATGAAATGAATGTACTGGAATGGGAGACTAACGAAGGAGGGGAGAATGGAGTGGGAACTAAAGGTGGAGGGTCACCTTAGGGAGGAGTGGGGATTCTCCCAGACAAGTGATGGCAATGTTTCTTGACCTGAGTGGCTAGTTAATAATGTTGATTAACTCAACTCGGCACCTGAAGTTTCACAAAAAATTTAAGGAAGATAGAGCAAAGGAAATCTTTAAAAATATACAGCAAGGGTTGGTCTTCTCTGAAGTTTCTAAAAACAGCACAAGCAACAAAATGGCCCGGGTACAACTCCGCTGTAGGAGCTCGGAAGTGTTTCCGCATCCTCTTCTGTATTGTGGTGGGATGCTTCAGTCAGAAGATAAGAAATGTAACTTAGCTTCGCTAGGAAAGGAAAAGGTAGTGCTTGCACAGCCAGTGGGCAACGAGTGAAATAATCTGTGCAAACGAATCACTCAGAGACAAACTAGTCAAAGACCACACGCAGTCGTCAAAGTTCCAGAAAGAGCTTCCAAAAGTCAGTGGAGAGAACAGGGGAGGAGAGAAAAAAATAAAACCTTCTTCTATTCTTTTTACTCATCTAGTTTTATTTTGTTTGGTTTGGGTTTAGGCTTTGTCAAGGGCAGGGGGAGGGACGTGGACTTTTTGAATCTTATTTTTAAGGAAGGAAATTTTTACACACGTATACTTTACAAACTTGAAGAGGGCTGTCTCCGGGACTGTACTACTGATGTTTGCAATGCTAAAGTGAAAGCCTCACCTCCACAGCGACAGACCAAATACTGCCCCCCAATCCTTCATCTGCCTCATCCTACCATCAACATGGCTAATGCTTGCAGAGAGGGGCTGACCCTGCCAACCAATTACATTATGCTAATTCGTCTGTTACTCTAACTCCTGCAGGGGCATTCACCGCACAGAGCAGCTCCCAGATTTATATTGTCTCTTGCTGCCTCTGCACACCATCTGGGTTAATGGATCTTTCTGCCCCGCCCCCACACTCCCTGCTCTGCTTCCAGCTCGGGGTGCAGGGCGCTATCTTCACAAAACAACAGGGTACTTTTCAAATGACAGCTCTGTGGGCTCGCGGCTGTGCAGAGGCGAGTCTGGGCATTATCCCGTGTGTCTCCCCAGAATGCACTGTTTATCTCAGGAGACCTGTCCTCCGAATAAACTTGTTTTCCTAAGGAAATATATTGCTGCTTTTTTTTTTTTTTTAACAAACTGCAAAGTACTAGGCGAGTGTGTAAGCCTGTTGAAGCTTCTGTGTTTTATGGTGTACACATCACCTCATAGGAAAGTCTATTAAAGCAAGAGTTAAATTAAAAAGTCATGCATATTAGGAAATGTGCATTAGACTGCTATTCCGTTAAAAGGAGAAGGTGCTAGAGCTTTGGAAAGCGGATTGGGACACACATCTGAGATTTTTCTCCCCAAGTCAGGAATTTATTGAAAGCCTCCCATAGCCAGCATTCCAATACGACATGCAAAGTTCACAGATCTCTGCATCAACCAGGATTACAAAGCATCTACCATGTGCCAGACTGTGAGAGGGAAAATGGCAGGTAATATGTAACTATAAAGCCATGAGACTAGCTCTTGTAAGTCACATTTCAAAGATGATTTCATTACTTTAGAAGTTTGCAATCTATGGGACAACAATAAATGCTAACTTCTGAAAAGACAATAGTCATTAAAAATTCAGCCTCCTCTGAAGAAGTTTACTTCATCAGCTATAGACTGTAAAGCAGCTTTAGAATACTCATAAAACTCACCATTTATCAAGGCAAAAATAATCATCTCATTTAATGACCACAGCGCTAATATGAGGTAGAGATGATTAATCCCATTTTATAGGTGAGAAAACTGAGCTCTGATGAGTTGAGTAACTGGGCCAACATGGTGAATCATGGAGCTAGAATTCAAAAGGAGCCCACTCTCTCAATTTTCATTCAGTCTGTCAGGGCTACTGAACTGCATGGTATGTTGCCAATGGAGAAACTGAAGCCTAGATAAATGAATGCTCCCACACCCCAAAAAACAAACTGAAGGCCCAGAAAGGCTCAGGGCTATATGACTGGTCTCCAGGCAGCGAGTTCGGAGTGCCTCCCTGAACACCAGGCCCACTCTGTCTTGATTCCTACCCACCACATAGGACTGTGGCATTACCTGGCATTTTCAGAATATTCCACCTTCTGTTAGACACAGAATACAGGAAATAATTTTCAAAACAAAAAAATAAACTCCTTTTTTATCCAGAGGATTAGATTGAGGTCTGTTGTGGCAAGATCTGGCTAATAAAAGCCCATCTCTTCAACCTGAGCTATCTTTTACCCACAGGTTTGGTGACCTAAAATAACATTTGGAAAACGGACTTTTAATGACTGACAATGTTATGTGGTGGCTACAAAGAATTATAGAAAGATCTATAATAGGTTCTATAATTAAGGACATATAATTATTTAAAATAACATGGGACAGATCATTTCAATTGGATAAATGAAAAAAGAGAGATGGAGAGATAAATAGATAAATGAGAAATAAATGCATATCTTTTCTGGGGTGCTATAAATTATGATATATGACTAAATTTTTTTTTGCAATGATATAAAAGAAACTATTAACAGACCACCTGTGGGGAGAGGCACTGTGAGTAGGCAGAAAGGAAGAAAACTTGCCTTTTCATTTTATACCTTTCTGTACTATCTGAAAGTTTTCGATATGAACACATTTCACTTATTCTTACAAAACAGCCAAGAGATATTTGCTCTATTTAACACAAGTAACTAAGTTTCAAATGTTCCAGTGGAGAGAAAAAAGTAGGTACTGAGGTTCTTACGAAGCTAACAGGATCACGTGTGAGAGAACACTCTGTAAACTAGAGAGAAAGTTATCTGAACACAAGATACTGATCCTGATGATGATCTAGGTGATAAAAAATAATGATGAAGAAAATAATAATCAGAAGAAGCAGGGTGGAGAACAAAGATCCCAAGTAATGGGAGGCTGGGATGCCACCAAGAAATGGAAATCACCAGATGGCATCAGCTGATTCGTTTTTAACAGGATTTAACATTAAGTAATGTACCTCCCAAAATGTACACCCAGTAAATTAAGGCTGTAATTCCATCTTGGTGTTATGGTGACATGAAAATCCACTCAAGCTTTTCTGTCAGGGTTTATGAAGTTATCAGAGCCCCTTGATGGAATTACAACACTATTAGGTACAGCTGGAGGGACATGACTTCTTATCTTAACAGCAGTTAAAAGCACAGTGGCCCAAAAGGGCACTAAAATACCAGTTCCTCATTAGCGAGCAGCAGGGGAACGGGACGCATACAAACGTGTGTGTGCATGCACACACGTGCACACACACGCGCCACGTTGATCTACATAAGTGATCACTGGTCTGAGGCACAAAATACTGCATATTCCACACTGTCTCTTTCACAATATGTAATATGCGCAGATAACACCATGCCTGAAACAACTAGTGTTTTATCACCTTTTGGACATCAAGGCACATTGGCAGGTAGTCAGTTTTGCTCTGCAAAGCCCCTGTCCCCCAAAAGGAGCCATACACGTAAGAAGCAGGCAAAACAACTTAAGGTATTTAAAAATAAATAGCGCAGTGGTTATGAGCACAAGGTCTGGGTTCAGTCTGGGTTAGAATCTGGCTCTATCATCTACTAACCGTGCTCCTTTGCCGACCTGTTTTCGCTTGCTGTGGCTCAATCACCTATAAAACGGAGATAGCAAAGGAGCCTACTCTTTTCGAGATTGAGATAATATTGGTTACATGTTTACTAAATAGTCTAGATATAAAGTAAACACTTGTCAAGCCTTACTAGTATTATAGTATCAGCAGAATTGTTTTCTTCGTTTAGCAGCAAATAAGCTTATTTGACAATATAGGCTAAAACTATAAATAGCCTTAAAGATTCTAATGAATTTAAGAATCCTGGATATATAAGAGAACTCTTAGGAGAAACTAGGAAGAATAATCAGGATATAATGCTAATGTTGAGTTCAACACAAAGAAGACTAACAAGGACATTTTTAACTATAGTGGAAGCCACTGAGACAAAGTAGTTAGTTGACCCTCTAAAGATTTGAATAAATGGGAGAGGACCATAAAAATGATAGGTGGATACTTCAAACATCTTGTTAACTTAAAGCGTATAAACACACACTCACTGCTGATCCTCAGATGTGGGACCAATGCCTCTTCTGAGTGTGGGTCTGTCGACTGAGATCTTTCTTGCATAAACCACATCCTGAATGTATAGTCAGTGATTTCTAGTTTTAGAATTTTAACAATAGAACAAGAACTCAGAGATCATTGAGAAGCAATCTGAATACAGATACTGTCTGAATTTCCACAAATACATTCACAATCTTTTATAGCTCTTGCCCATACTTAATTTGATAACATTTCTAAGAGGTTCTCCTATATTGTTTTTGGAAGCATTCGAATCAGATCTTTCCTTTCACATGCATATTTTATTCATGCACATGTTATTTAATTAGGTTATGGAGTTACAATAATAGGTACAACCAGCATCGACAGTTTGGAAATAAGTGCAACTGATGTTTGCTACGCACTCGAAAGAACTGGTGGCCGCGAGCATTCGAGGTGTCGTGGGTGCCGGCAGGTTAGTTTTAACAAGGGGATGAAGAGCATCGGATAATCTGCCAGGTGGGTTCAGTAGGGGTTCATGAAAAGTTCTACCAGGTGCTCCTGAGTATCATGGCAGAGAAAGGCACAGCTGGACCGAAGAGCCCTAGGCATCTTCCACTGTGACACTTCTTACTGACATTCTTAAAATCCCACCTTACTCCTTAGCCATCAACACCAGATACAATCCTGAGAGCTGCCGAAGACCAGGAAGGAATACAAATGTGCAACCCGTCAAAGAACCGGAAATAGAACAATGTTTAATAAGCACAGAATTCTGTCACATGACAGGAATGGTGTTACTGCTAAAGGCTGACAACAATCATCTAAATAAATGGCACCGGATGTGTGGTCAGGAACAATGGCAGCCCAGGCAAAACATACAGCCTCCTGCGCTATCACATGCCCAGCCGCGGACCACCAGAGTTCTTTCACCTGCCATTTCCAAACCTGGCTGCCCATGACACCCACACTCCCATCCCCCCGCTGCCCCTCCTCAAACTAAACCAAAACATGCTCTTAGGAGCCAATCTAATAATCACATTCGCCCACAGTATGAACGATTAATGAAATTCAATGTCATCTTTCCCAAAGGATTTTATATATATATTACCAATAAAGTATCAATGTGACATAGTAAAGAAATAAAGGAATCGAACTGTGCAATTACAGGACATCAAAGGAAATTTAGGATACTCCGAAGACTTATACCAGCCCCTCTGAAATCGCACTAAGAAACCAGGTGCTCCATTTTTTAATACAGGTTGAGAAACTGGTACCCACATGGTTTTGTAAATGCCCTTTATGAAATATGTTAAAGTCTACAATGTTCCTTGAAAATACAAACTGGTCTCTCAAGACTCAAGGCTTAGCGTCAAATTATCCTGAAAGATCCCCACATTACACGTGCACCATGCATCCTTGGAAACAGCCATAACAATTTATGCCCAGTGAATGGGAAAGAATGCCGATTTCGCTTGCTTTACGACTTGGGTGACGGTGGGCTGGTAACCAAAAATGTCTGTGCTTATTTTCAGAACTGACACCATGACGGCCCATCAACCACCGTTTGTTGAGTTCCCACAAGGTGACGACGGTGCATTTTGTCTTTAGAGGATGTTAAAGGCTCGGAACGTTCACATATTTTCAGCTCTCTGTGACTCTGCCTTTTCTCAGACTGAAACTGAGTGGCTACGGGGGTAACCTACCAGGGAACAGACCCTGCAGGGGCGGGTAACCTACCAGGGAACAGACCCTGCAGGGAGGGTAACCTACCCGGGAACAGATCCTGTTAACAAGATGTTCGAAGTATCTACCTGAAGGATGTAGGTATCTGCAGGGAACACCTGACAGTGATGTCAACTACAAAAACACTTGATTGCAAAAGTTTTACTTTTTGATTTGTATAGAATAAAATATTATCCAGAAACATAGATGTGAACTCGAGGATAGGCTATTGCTAGTATCTTGAGAAACAGTCTTTTGTTCAAGTTTCCTACCTAGTTTGAACCTTAATCCCCTTATATGCAAAACACAGATAAAAATACTACCTAACTCTTGGGAATGCTATGAGACTTAAAAAGGATATTTAAGACACATGTCTAACAGTTTAGCAGCAAATGAGAGCAAACAGGCAATCGATGTTTATATTAGATTCAACATAATAATGAGTAATAATATCAATTAATTAATAAGAGCTACCATTTACTAAGTACTTACTATGTGCCAGATACTGTTCTAAAATATTTTAATATCTTACCAAATTTAATGTGCACAAGGACCTTTTTGAGGAAGACTCTTATTATCTACATTGCACACACAAGAAGACTAAGGCACAGATAAGTTAAGCAACTTGTCAGTGATGTACACAGTAACTTTTCCAGAAGGGGAACTAAAAGATGGCAGAGTAAAACTCTTAAAATAAAATGTAATAGCAGGTTATTAGTTTCAATGCAAAAATATATTCTTCCCCCAGTGTTTTGAGATGCTGTTTTGCAAAGGAGGGGTGTAAATATATCTTGACCACTGCTGAAGTATTATTATAGAACCATTATCTCAGGTAGCTGCAAGCATTTTCAGGCAGACAGAAACACTTTTGGTGCCACTGTCTGTGGTAAAATCTCCTAGCTTTGAACACGAGGATTTTACTTAAAAGGAAATTAAAGTCCAAGGCCAAATTTTCTCCTTAGTTGCAATGAGTCTAAGTTTTAAGTTCACTCCATAGATGTCTAGAAAAGACACGACATCTAGATCCCTTTAATCTGAAGTTTATAAGGTCTCAACATTATGATGCTGTTGGGCTTTCCTCTTTTCTCTCGATCTCTATAGACTGTAGAAGAGTTTTTAGAGTTTATTTATAAAGAAGAGTTATCATTTCATCTCACAGCACTCTGTGAATTAGATAGAAGTATTACTCTTGCCCATTTTGTCTATACTTAATTTTAAGTGATTTGCCCAAGGTTCCAGTGGCCAGTGGTGGATGGAGCTGGAACTCGAACACAAGTCCTCAGACTCCGGATTCAGTGCTCTTTCAAATTCTCTGACATATTGGGCACAGTCAGATTATCCTATGAATTTTTAACCCACTCATAGCACAAAGCCTCCCAGAAAATTGATGCAAACATAGCTATGGGTCACCTAAGGACATGGAAAGTTGATCATCACGATTGTTTTTTCCTGTGGGTCTCTTGGAAAATAAAATTTTCTTCAGTGAGCGCTGTCACAGAATGACACAGGGGTCTTCTTTCTTTCACAATATAATATGACAATAGTGTCCAGTCTGGAGTTGGGTTCACCTGGGTTGAAATCCCAGCTCCACCATTGATCAGCTGTGTGATGCTGAACACGCTGCTTAATCTTTCTCTTCCTCGGTTTTCTTTTCTGGGAAATGGGAATGCTACTAGCATCTGTCTTATAAGTGTTCTCTTGTTTTTGTTTGTTTATTTATTTGTTTGTTTGCTTGCATGCTTTACTGAGAAGAAACACAAAAGCACTTAGAACAGTAACTAGCATATAGTTAAGCTCTCGATAAAAACAAGATATACTTGTCAGGCACCTGTCTTCCAATCCATCAACACCTCTAACTTTATCTTGGCTTGAAATTTTAAAAACCAAAGTCTATTTTTGCTCACTCTTCTTTAAAGCAAAACATTGGCATTTGAACCAAAATGGCCCTCTGAAATACTTGCATAGTGCCCAGAACAGAGAATTTACAGCTGAGCAAATGATGTCAGCTTCACTACAAACACTTTCAGGAAACGGCGATGTTAGAGACCTCAGCACAGGACGGGGTCCGTGTGCCTCATTAGAATGAGTTAAGTAACCATAAGGGCAGCATATAGATTTTTCCCCCCAGTATTTTTGTAAATAACCTTTGAAAATATTTCCCTGAACTTGGTCACATTTATTAGTGAAAGATCTAGACCTTCCTATGCATCGAGGTAGGGAATAACCAGGAGGTGCTTGATTAGAAATCTAAACGGTACCTAAAACTACTTAATATACAACAGAAATTAAATGAGAAAAAGAAGGCTATGTGTGTATCAAGTATGATGCAGAGGGCCTGAAAAATCAAGAGTCAGTTCTCCCTTCTCATGACAGACTCCTGTCTCTATTTTTGGCCTCCAGCAAATGAGTTATGAAATTTTAAAATTTGTAAACATAGCCCTTCTATTGTGAGTTCCTGTTTCTCTCCTGGAGTTTCCTCCTCTCTTCCACTGACAGGAGTATGGATCGGCTCCCCCATTCCGCTCCATCAGTTAGCCCCGCCGTTCTCATCCACGTGGACTATTTCAATTTTCTCCCAAGTCCCAGCAGCCTGCACCCTCTCCATGTCCATTTTGAGGGCTCGACATCAGGTGAGCTGTCTCGGGGTATAATTTTAAATGACCATGTGCTCAAAATAAATGCAGACACTCTGCTATGTCGAAAAACAAAAAGTCTTTAAATGCATGTTATAGAAACTTTTGGGTTTTGGTGATGAAGTTCAGGGCTGTTCTAAACATTTATTGGATTTCAGCAAATATACCTACGTGGTACAATTCAACCCCTCTAAACCTCAGTTTCCTTACCAGGAAAATGGAGCCCATCCTCTTGCTTTACAAGATGATTATGAGAAATAAGTCAAACCATACACGTTAAGCTTCCAGTATAGTTACAGTGCATGGTTTAAGACTTAATACACGGTAATGAGTATTGTGGAAAGTATGATCGCATGAGCGAGCAGTAGTATTAGCTTTGGAAAATAACAAACTAGGGTGAGACTCTGATAAAGTAGCCTTAAGCAAGTTGCCTAACTGCCCTGGGCTTCAGTCTGCTTGTCTGTAAAATAGCTACATTTTAGGGTTGAATGAGGATTAAGTGAAACTAAGCAAAATTGTGCTCATAAACACTACCAGTAGCAACATGTAACACTCACAAACAGTTAGTATATGATCGACACCTGGTGAATGTTCAGTGACCAGCAGGAGATATTATTTCTAATAGTCCTGATACTATTCATGATGGTCATACTATAAGACTGATGACTGCCTCTGGACTGGAGCGCTGGAAGTGAATCTCATTCATTAAGTGATGGCGCAAACCCCAGGCTGGTCAGGCCAACACACTGCTGCCCCGTGAAGCCGTCAAACCCTGCGAGAAACTTGAAGTCCGGGCTGAGTCAGGCCTGGAACAGCGGGAACAAAGTTCCCACCATGAGGAGAATCACCGAGTTTCAGAGCTGGGAGGGGATTCGGTCCTTGGCACGCAGGCAGCAAAGACAACACTCCAGGGAGTCTGCCCTAGTAGTAGACTGGAGAGGGGATGGAGAGAGAGAGACGCGCAGGTTCTGTGAGGTCTACGATCAGACATTTCTTACTGTGCTCCTGAAACTTTCCTGTCTTTAAATTGAAAGAGGAAGCTCGAAAGAAAGCCCACTGTACCCCAACCTGCTTAACAGAAAACAGTGGTCGCCAGCAGATTCCAGGCGCTCTTGAGTGCCAGCCTACTGGTTTCTTGGGCAGGCTGCATCTTCCACAGATGGAGAAATGGAGACGAGCTATGAAGAGCGAGTTTCAACAGTACACGCTTCCGTGGCAGCCACAACAAAGACTCCGAGGTCTCGGAGGGACCCATTAACAGCTCTGGGCTCAGAATCCTGATTTCATCTGATGCTGCTGTGAAGTTGCAACATATTTTTCCTCATTCTTGCTTCGTAGATAAGAAACCTAAAGAACGTGACGAGGCTTCAAAATCTAAAAATTTGGCAGGACAATAGTGAGGCCTAACCAAGAAGAAAAAGAACTGTGCTACAAAAACGGTCAGACATATGAAGGCAGAAATAACATATCTTCCCTAAGAAACTTATGGTCATGATGTTAATAAATATTTTCTTCCTTTCTTCTTTTTTTCCCTCTTTCTATTAGTTCTTTTCTTCCTTCTTTTCCTTCCTTTCCTTCCTTTCCTTCCTTCCTTCCTTCCTTCCTTCCTTCCTTCCTTCCTTCCTTCCTTCCTTCCTTCCTTCCATCTTCCTCCACTTTTCCTAAAGAAAATAGCTTAACCATGGGGGACTTAGATACTTGCAGCCAGCAGGGGACAAAGCCGCCACTGTTTAGCCCACAAGTATGAGTATTCCTGCAGAAAGATGTGAGTCTGTTATCAAACCAGGCCCGACCCAGCATTTCTAGCAGGGCTGCCCCTGCAGGACTGTGCCGGGCCTTACTTAAGGAGGGAGTATGAATGGGGAGGTCATGCTGTTGGCAAAGAGCTCACTTTATCTCACTGCATAATTCACCCAGGACTGGGAGGAGCCTGAAAATGGGAGCTGCAGCTCATATGTCCTCCAACAAGAAGCAAACTGTTAAGCAAGAATGAATTCCTAAAAAAGAAAAAAAAAAAAAAAAGTACAAGAGGGAAGTGATGTGGGTTGTCCGGGGTTTGAAAACTCAGACTCCGGAGTCAGACCAGTTGGGTTCAAATCTGGGCTTTGCCTTGTGGCAGCTGTGTGACCCAGGGAAAGTCACTTCATCTTTCTGTACCATGGGTTTTTAACCTCCAAAATTGAGAAATTAGTAGGAACCGCCTCCCAAGATTGTTGTGAGGACTGAATGAATTAATGTGGAAACGTTACATAAACGTTAGTTGTCATGATAATGAGGACGGTGTTTGAAAATCCAGTCTTTTTAAACAAGCATAATTGAATAAAAGCAAGATAAATGAATGAAGCGGTGGGCAAGAAGAGAAGAAAGTATTATCCGAGACTTCTCTTGTCTGAAAATTCTCACGTTTCGAGAAAAGCGAGTGAAGACAGGGTACTCCCCTGCACTGGAATGCCTAGCTGGAAATGTCATTTTGCTGCAGTACAGTTCTGTGAGAGGCCCTCCAATTAGAGGAGGGATTGACTTAATTGCTGCTTAGTTTATGGCAGTGTTCTCCCCTCAGCTTAAGTAAAGGGGTCCACACAGCCCTTCTCCCTCCACTGGGAGAGGGAGGAGCCAGGAGAAGGCCCCGGAGGGAGGTACAGGGCGGAGCTAAGATACAGAGGCCAGAGCATCCATCCGCCCTTCCTAGAAGCCAGGGCCTCCCCATTCTGTTTTATAAAGGGTCCCTTGTCTTTCAGCATACAGAGTAATCTCTGAAAGACTGCACTCCAATTTGAGAATGAGCCAAGAGCCAGTGGGAAATTCTCTAGCAAATGGGACAAGGAGACAACTATATGAAGGGCAAATGGATCAAAATGCCTTTTTTTACTTCTGGAAATTCCTGTCCCTGAGGCCCGAGGCACTGCTGGTTTGGGATTCTTTTCACCAGAGGTTGTCAGGATAATACTGTTCACAAAAGCAGATGCGGATTTGTGTTTCCAGGGTTGAGTGACAGGATCTGAGTCCCAGAACCTAACTGAAAAACCCAGGGTCAAAAGCAAATGTTGGAACCTCAGATAGGACCTGTTGTGGCTCAGATATGTTTTCGCTTGTTTTCGATTTTAAAGAGATGTTGACCCAGCCCATGTAGCATCTTTAGGATGGGAAGGGGAAGGAGGAAAGGGAGGAGAGGGAGAAGGGGCCAGGATGAACTTCTCAGGGCTCTGGCTTAGGATGGGCAGCCCACAATATGTTCATGTTTGGTCATTGTACCTGGCATTAAAACTAGAAACAGGGATTGTAAGTTCCTTTAGAAGAGAAGAGGAGGCCATCTCTGCCTCATTCTGTGCTAAAGCCCAATCAAGGCTTCTCAGAAAGGACAATGTCATGTGTAACACAGAGCTCAAAATCCTGTAAGAACATCCTTTTAGTCTTTTAGGAGTTATGAATGGGAAAGTTCTTATCAAGTAGAATTTAAAACACTGTGTCCTTTAGAAAATCTGATACGACTTCTCAGGTATATGACTTCAATATTGATATGTATGACATGACTTTCGGTATGAGTCACGTCACTCTCTCCTTGTAAAGTATAGGTACAAAGGAAACGAAAGGACAGCAACTCCGCTGGAAACGCTGAGGCAGACGATCACAGTTCCCACATGTCCTGTGGCCCTGAGCAAGTTACCTGGCCTCGGCAGCCCTTCTACAACTCAGGAGAATTACTCTTCCTTCTAAAGTTTGTTACGGTCATGCATGTATAAAGACTGAGGAAGGCAGGCTGTGAAAGCATGGTTGTAGCTTCATTACACACGTTCTGGGGCCCTATTTCCTAAAAGGTTGCATCTTTCAGCATGAATCTCTACTGAACTGTGGGACATTATATGTCCTAAGTGCTATCTTCCCGCCCCTGTGTCCTCAAAAATAGAGAATTAATCTTATTGTGGGCCAGACACAGTACTAAATTATTACCTATATTAATTATTTTCTATGAGGTAGGTACTACTATTATTATCTCATTTTACAGATGAGAAAATTATGGCTAAGGGGTATAGTGACTTCCCCAAACTTGCACAGTTGGTAAAAGCTCGGATTTGAACACAGAAAGTCTGGCCCAGAACTCTATGCTCTTACTGCTGTTCAAGTGGACAGGCTGCCACTTTGTTAAATATACTCATGGTAAACAAAATAGATCTATTTTAAATGACTCTTGCAGTACATTTTCCTCTATTCTCTCAAAATACAAAAACAAATGAACAAAAATGGAAAACCTTCTTACCCCCCAAATGCGAGGCGCTATTGGTCTGAGGCTCTTTCCTCCTGGATGTTGCAAGGATAACACTATTCACGGAGCAGGTACAGATTTCCTTCTTCAGGGTTGGGGTGGGAGGAGCTGTGTCAGACCTCTATTGCTATATAAAAAAATTACCCCAAGGCTTTAAACAATAAACGTTTGCAATCTCACAGTTTCTCTAGGTCAGGAATTCGGCAGTGGTTGAGCTGAGCGGCTCTAGCTCAGGGTCTGCCATGAGAATGTGGTCAAGATGTTGGCTGGGGTTGTACTCATCGGAGGGTTGGACTGGGGCTGGAAGATCTGGTTCCGAGATGGGTCACTCAGACAGCCGTTCTGGTAGGAGCCTCAGTTCCTGTCTACCTGGACCTCACCATAGGGTTGTCTGAGTACCCTTGTGACATAACAGTGGCTTTTCTCAAGCCCTACAAAACCCCGTTTCACAAGCAGATATTGGAGTCTCAAAGTGAACAGGTAGTTTTTCCACAGACAAAGTTTTAGCCTCGTCTTTTAGTTAGGCCCTTTGCCCCTTTCTATTGGTCTACTTTCAGAATTCCTATATAAAAGAGAACTTGGATAAGTCTGTCAGATGGGATTATGAGTTGAACTGTGTCCTTCCAAAAATGCATGGGTTGAAGTCCTAGGCCCCAGGACTTCAGATTGTGGACTTATTTGAAAATAGGATCACCGCAGATGTAATTAGTTAAGATAGAGTAGGATGGGCCCCTAATTTAATATGACCAGGGTTCTTATTTTAAAAAGAGGGAAATTTAGATACCACAAGGAGAGCACCATATGACTATGAAAGCGGACATCAGGGTGATGGATCTACAAGGCAAGAGTATTCCAGGGTGGCCAGTGAACCACCAGAAGCCAGGAGAATGGCATGGAACAGATTCTCCCTCACAGTTCTCGAAAGGAATCAACCCTGCCCATACCTTTGTCTTGGGCATCTAGTCTCCAGAACTATGAGACGATAAAGTTCTGCTGTTCTAAGCCACCCAAGGTGTGGCACTTTGTTAGGGAAGCACTAGGAAACTAGTATAGATGGTAAGAAGAGGAACTAGACACCTCTAGTACCAAGAGATCCCTGCAGGACAAGGAGTCGTGGATACCTTGCATCCATGGATTGACCAGGGGGCTTTCCTCAAAAGATCATATTGTGCCTCTTTCCTGACACCCATTAAAAGAAAAGAAAAGGAAAAAAAAAAAAAAACCATCTGACCTTCCAAAAGCACATTCCCAAGTAAACCTGGCAAAAACTCAGAGTGGACTGTCAGGGTTTCCTGATCTCGCCCAAGAAAGCGGAAATTTTATTACTCTTGCATACCACAAGGTATTTCCTAAGCTCATTAAGCACATTTTCCCTGCAGAAGATCTTGTCTTAATAAGGCCCCCGCCACCCCGTTCCCCCAGCCTCTGTCATCAGACAGGATAAAAGGCAGAAGTGCAAGTGGAGATGAGAAGAAACTAGAGAGTTCCAGCTCTGCTTGTTTATTTTGAGACACACTTGTGCTCTGACTGGGCCATCACAACTGTGGTCGAAGCATGTGGAATCTGAAGAACACAAACAAAGCTAACTGTGGCAAAGGGCCAGAGTAAAGTTTTCATCAGCCTCGGAGAGGGAGGGCAGTTTTGCATAGCCTTTTATATGATAATCATAGCTCCTTCGTATGTATTGAACTTTGCAGCAAGAAGGAAAAATAAATAAATAAGGCTGACTAATGGCTTGTTTCCCCAGAGGACACTTTTTATGGGATCATATGTTTTTTCAGCTTTTCAGTCACAGTTTCCTGCTTGGACATTAGGAGCCCTTGACATTGGCTATGGCTTAGTGCATTCTGGACAGCAGCCTAAGCCACCCCTGAGTGACTGGAGAGGGGTCCAGCTGGACCACGGCACCTTCCCAGGTCACAGCAATGGTGAACCTTTTCTCCTTCGATGAGCTGCACACAGCGGCAAGTCTTTCAACACCTTCCAGGTCAAGCATGACCCTTCTCATCCGGTGTAGTGAGGAAAACAAGGGTCGGGTGGATGGGGAGCCTGTGACCAACAGTCTATAGGCTTTCAAAAGCAATGACAGCAACTCTGAACTGCTTTGGTTCTTGTTACATTCACTACTGCTCCTTTTTGTATTGGGGGGACTTTTGGGATTGGACTGTCTTGGTTTTAAATCCCTGCTCTGACACTGGGTGACTCAACAGTAATTGCACTTCTGAGCTTCATTTCTTATCAGTAAAATTATAGGTGATAGAACCTGTCTCACAGAGCTCTTATGGGTATAAGAGATATTGTTTGTAAGACACCTGGCAGATAGTAAGTGCTCGGTAAGCAATGCTAGTGCCATTATCAAGTGTCCTAAATACCTTCACCATCAAGGAAATCTTAGCAGATTAACAAATGGAAAGGTAACGCAAAATGTATTAGAGCCAAACGTATCTTGAAGTCGGGTCGAATTAACAAACAAGCAAAAACCATAGTCCTCCAGCTCCCTCTATGTGGCTTTCACCTTATTTCACTACTTTTGAGTGGGAGGAACTTATTCTGGAATGCGTTCTGTTTGCTCCCCCTTCTAGAGGACCATGCAGCAAAGGGAGACGGGCTGGAAGAAGCGAGACACACACATTTTGTTCTTTATTTTTCCCTCCTTGGATGGGGTGGTTGAGGGAATGAAGAGGTTGATTAAAAGGCACCACCCTCTTACCCTTGGGTAATTGCAGCTTAATTATACTTAGGACAGTGATTTTATCACATTAAATTTTGGGGGAAAGTCACAAGATGAGTCATGGAAAATTTTTTGATAAAATTGTGGAAACTTGGGACATCTGTGATTTTTTTTTCCCTTGCCTCACTCCTTTCCTACTTTCTTGATCCACCCTTTTCTGCCTGCCAGCAGAACTCTCTGCAGGGAGCCGTGTTGAGGAGGCTCCATTCCTGCTTTCAGCATCTCCTCCTTGGGCCTCAGATTTGGCCTGAGCAGTTGACCAACTAAGCTTCCCAGTCAGTGGACTGACCTCTTCCCTGCGTTTCGGGTGGTAATACTGCAGCACATGTCATTCCAGGGGGCTCGGCTGGTCCAAGCAACCGATGGACATAACCCAGAAAGTCACACAGTTATGGCTGTGTGTGCCAGACCATGGCTTTTCAGTCACTCACATGGAAGAACAGGGAATCTGTTGCCTTTACTCACAAATCACATTCCCCCACCCCCTAGCTTGCTGCCTCAGAAAAATTGGGCTGTTTCCCTTGGTTGTTGAGACTGATTGCAGAGTCACTGATGTCCTACCCTCTCATCACCTCTCTGGGGTCCGGCCTTGAAGCAACACCTTCAAGAGATTCTGAGATGGATCATGGTAAGAGGATGCCCAAAGAAGGGACAGAAATATACTCTTCCTTGAAAAGTGAGAAACACACTTCTTCTGCAGTGGTAAACCTTTTTTCAAACCGGAAACATTTGTCAAAGCAATAATAATTATAATCACAATCACTCATTTATATAGCACTTTGAAACTTATAAATCGCTTTTACATAATTTAGAATTGAAATGCGGAGCACTCTTGATTGTCACTGCGTTCTCAAAAATTATCTATTGGTTGTTTCTCTTCATCATGAAAATAGTACCCTTCAGAATTACAGAACACTTAATGCTGACTCAATTAGAGCCCATATCAGGAAAATCCTCTCACTTGAAGACAGATAGGAACTATGGGCCCCAAGTTTCAAGAAATCTCTGGACACATTCAACATATCCTGAAGTGTTGGTACATTCAAAGGGAGTACGGATAGAACAAATGTCAACATAGCTCTGACTTAAACTAAATAAAACATACTTTTCATTTAATAAGCATGTTTGCTAGATCATTCACCTATAATTTTGCCTAATCTCTACCATAACTTGGCAAGGTAAACAGAAATGGAGTCTTGGAAAAGTTAAGTGACTTGGTTATGCCACATAACCAATACGTCTGGATATCTCAAGCTCTTCCCATTTTTGTCATGCAAAGTAGGTTCCAATAGATCATGGCTCCATGGCATGTTACACAGAAAAAGAGTTCTGTGGTCAAATGATAAGTTGGGGCAATGCTAGGTTGAAGAAAGCATCTTTCACACAGGACTTCTTCATGCCTTTAAAATGTCAATGTCCATTGCGAATCCCCAGAAGAAGGATACTATTAAACAAACAGTGGATATATTTGACAAGGGAATTCTTAAAGCGGTGGTTTTCAAAGTGTGGTCCCCAGACCATGAGCATCAGCATCACTTTGGAACATGCCACACCCAGACTTACCAAATTGGCCAAATTGGTGGAACCCCAGAATTTGTATTTTTAGTGAGTTCCAGGTGATGTTGGTGATGCTTGTGAGTTTCAGGCAGCATACGTCTCAGGAACAGTTTTCTGAGGAAGGCATTTTGGCAAACACTGAAATAGAAGTACTCACGTGGCACTGCCCTTTGGATATTTTGCCTGATCCCTACCATAACTTTGCAAGGTAAATAAAAAATGGAGGCTCAGAAAGGTTAAGTGACTTAGTTATTTAGATATTCGGAGATTTTATTTCAGTAGCAAGAGGAAAGACAGGAGGACAAATCCTTACTGCAGCAGAAAGTTGGTCTTTTCAGCTCTTACTTGGGAAGGAATAATAGTAATTGTGGTTGTAATGGTCTTGAACTTGGTGCTTAGAAAATGGAAAAGCCCATTCGGGCGCACTTTACTGCATCTAAACGTATTGTTACAAAAGGGCCAGGATGCATGTCACATCTCAGCTCTAATTCCCTAACGACTTGCTCTCCTCCGATGTAGGGGGAATCGTCAGTACCCTGCCACCATTGCTGATTCACTACTTCACAAGTTTCCCACTCGTGGTAAGGAATGTAGAGTAGATGTCCAGAGGTTAAACACCTGCTGACCCAGGAGCAATAATGTATGGATGATTTAGATACCACAAGTATCTAGACAGAGGGTATCACTGAGTCTGCAACATTTGCAGCAAAGAGGAAAACAAGAATGAATGGACTCTATGGTTAAGAGCCTGTGCTCCAAACTTGTGTGGACCTATGCATGAACCGATACTCTCTCCTGGACCCCTACCCCCCAGAAGGACCAGGACTGGCAGGCAGGCAGCACCTTCCTGTGCATAGCTGGTCTCGAAACTTCCAGCTCAGCCCGCCCATGTGGCCACACAGACTGTTTTCTCCAAGCTTGCTCAGGCTGTGGGCTCAGCCTTGATGGTGGATCTTATTTTTCCTTCCCAACGATGTTCTGTAATAACCCAAACCCTGGGAGTCCTGAAAACAGAGACACTGAGGGAAGCATATCTTTCCAGGAAGTTAATCAGCTGCCGAAGAAGGCAAAGTGAGATGGTATTGGCGGGGCGCACAGTTTTATGAATAAGCAACTGAGGAATAGGCGAGTGTGTTCTAAAAATGTTAGAGTTTCATTTCTATTTGCCCCACAGGAGTTACTATTATATTGCTCCGAAGAAATCACCCTTAAGCATTTTTTTCTGACCTGGACGTTGGCCTAACCAACATCTGCCAAAGCCTCCTAAAAATAAACGGTGGGTATACTGCATCACCTGGGTTGTGAAAGGAAATGATGGGGAAGACTGAAGACTTGATTTATAGAAGAATCACCTGTAACAACAAAAAGAGTATCTCCCGCTGGGTATGGATCGAGACACAAAGCCCACCTCTGAGTTTTGACTAAAGCCTTTGGAAGGTTTTAGTCTCTCGGCCCATTGCAGTGATGAAAGGGACTTCTGAGTCACAACTACCAGCTAAAATTCTGGAAAAATCATGGGCATAGAATATTTGCTTAATTTCCCATCCCAGATTTGGTACTAAAGTCTCAGCAGCCTCTGACCCATGCGTATATGTATAGCGAAGGAGAGGGTAAGAGGAGTTATCGGGCACCACGGCATGTACATCACTGTGTTCCACACGGGAGGCTTCACTCATCTTCAGCATCACCCTAGGAGACAGGTGATGTTGATAAGAATTTTACAGATGAGATCAAGGCTCATGTGTTAGGTTACTTAACCAAGACCTACCACTGATACCTACCACTCTCCCACCACACACACACACACACACACACACACACACACACACACACACACATACACAATTAGGAAGTTAGGAAACCCTCAGCTTAGCCCTATTATATTATTATGGCACAAAATATTTGTCATATTTTAAGTGCTGGCATTATGAGTGACATCTTGTTGACTGACTATGATATTCCAATGATTGACATATATAAAACTTTGTTGAATGAATAGATACATTTCTAATTCAAAGCTTTCTTGCCTTCGATTCAATATTCCCTACACAGTATGACTATTAACTAATAACTATGTTATTAGGCATTTTTCATCCTTAGTCATTCTAGGTCCTTCATGAATTAGCAAATTTCTTTAAAAAGTAGATATTGAAACTCTTTAAGAGACACTTCTCCTCAGAGGTAGAAGGTTCTTGAGTTCTCTTTGCTTCAGATAAACTAGGTAATGTAATCTTGCTGTGTAAGGACATTTATTCATTCATTCGTGTTCATTCATTTGCCCATTCCAATAATTCTTTATGGAGCTTCCTCCACGTGTAAGCTAATGGTACTGGGAGTGACAGCAGTGGGTAGACAGAGCCCTGCAGTAACACGGCTCACAGTCCAGGAGGTGGGGGATACGACATTACCAGGACACAAGGTAAGCAGTTAGAAGTGCCATAAGAAGTGCTTGAAAAGCATTGTGGGAATTCGGGGGAGGCCAAGGTTGTGTCAGGTGAAGAGGAATCAGAGAAGGGTGCATGGGCATGGCATCTGACATAGGCTTTTACGAATAGTTAGATTTGGTCAAAGAGGAGGGAAAGGGGAAAACCTTCCATTTAGGGATAATTATATAGGCAAGCACAACGAGGTAGGGAAGCCACTGATAGGTTTAGAGAAGGAAAACTCATTCCATTTTCCTG
Organism: Rousettus aegyptiacus; assembly: GCF_014176215.1. NCBI lineage: Eukaryota > Metazoa > Chordata > Mammalia > Chiroptera > Pteropodidae > Rousettus > Rousettus aegyptiacus. The sequence goes on along the minus strand of NW_023416288.1, from coordinate 36,148,846 downwards.
AAGCATAAAAGACACAAGAGAAAAAAAAAACAATGCAAAAGAGAAAACTGGCAAGTTGGTTTCAGACCATGAAGAATATGCAGCTAAACAGAGTACACACAGCCACTGCTACTTCTACTGTACCCACAATCTCAGAGAAGCTTAGAACGCGTCAAGAAAAGCAAACTTTCGCCCATACCCCAAGAATAGCTGCTCCCTCACTAGAATGTAGCCCTGGAATCTGGCCTACCTAGCACAGCACCTCAGGAAAAGTTTGATCGATTGAACTGGGAGGACAAAACAGAAACATTTTCAGTGGTAGAAGATGGAGGGAAGGTACACAGCAAAATTTTCCTTTAAAATCCAGCACTTAAATATCTAACACCGACCACACCCTACATATCAGCAACTACTCGTTATGCTACTGCCAAAACTCCTGTGACACTGAGAAATAATGGGACCCCTGAATCTCAAGGTGATGCCCCAAGAGGCCTTCTCCTAGGTGTAGTCTCCTCAGAGGCAATCATTCAAGCAGGTATTACCCCATTAGAATCTAATGCAAGCTCCATATATATCTCCACTCAACAAACATTCATTTTACTCCAGGAAAGCAGTGGTCACTAGGACCAAGCATGGAAGGAAATGCTGAGAGGACGTTCCTCACAAAATGCTACAGATGAGAGGATGGTTCCATGCCTGGTTTAGAACTGGAATTATGCTTTTGGTTGAGTAGAGCCGTCATGGTGAACTGCATGCCTTTGGTGACATCGAAAAATGTCTTAGAGAGAGCAAGATGCCTTCTGTCTGAGGTTGCAGGGGTAGCCTTGCCGTTTGCGGCCACAGCTACAGAACATGGAAGAATCTGGAGCTGAGATTGGAGACCAACAGAAGCCCAGGGAAGAATTTTTAAAGAAAAGGAATAGTGGGTGCAGTCAAGATTTCTTCATGTATCTGTGGAGCTCAGATTGATGTTTTACAAAGCTTCCACTGAACATGTTTTTAAAAGTAAATTAGCATGTATATTAACGCATACATGTGCCATAAGGAAATAAAGATAGGAAAAGACGATCCGCAGTAGTGGGAAGCACATGAATTTTCCAGCAGACAGTCCTATGTACAAATACTGTACCTGTAACTTCCTAGCTGTGTGGCTTTCAGCAAATAATTTAAACTCTTAACCTTTAACTTATTAAGTTAACTGAGAGTAAAACATCTATCTCGTGGAATTGTCATGAAGATCAGGAAATAATATAAACAAAACTTCTAGCACCATGCCTGACAAATAGTAGGAACTCAATGGACGGCATTGAATTTTATTACTACTAGTTTATAATCTCGATTTCTAATAACTTGGTGTCATATTTCTCTACTACGTCTAAATTTGTATAAAACAGGCTTTTCACTTATCTCTATCTCTAAACTCTGTCTTCAGAGAATCATGGAAACTGTGAGTTGGAAAGAAACAGCAGTCATATAATCCAACCTGGATGTAATCCTAAAGGATAAATTAATATCCTTTTCTAAAACATCTTCCTGGCATGAAAGCTCTTTCTGTGCACCAAAAAAAAACTCCCTTATTTACATGGCCGGAAACACAGGACTCTGAAGAAGGAGCATCGTGGAAGCACTTTGAAGATCGTGGATGTCAGAAAGCTATACGAAGTCAACCATTCATACTTACGGGACATGGCTCTGTTGGAGTGGTATTTACTGCTTGATAAAAAGCCAGTAAGTCTTAAAGAGAGAAGTGAGATTCACAAATATATGACTTCTTTGTGGAAGGTAAAAGAAATCCAATCATTTAGTAAAAGCTATTGTGGTTTTAAAATCTATTCAATATAGCAATTGGTGCAGTAGAAGGGGTTATAAATAAACAATAAATCATGCAATTATTACTGTTTGAATTTTGGCAAGATAATAAAAAGAGCAGGGGAATAATCAGGAAATAATAGAAAAGATCTGTGAGGCACCCCTGCAATTAGTGATAAACAGAACTTGGCTCAGAGTTGGAACCCCAATATGGCTCTCATTAAAGCGCCTTGGGACCTGTTCCTGAGGCAGACCTCTGCTAGCTTGGGAGAGGTGAGGTAACCAAGATGTCAGTGCACACGCACACACGCATGTGCTCACATATCTGTACACACACACACACACACACACATACATACATACACCTCTATACTCAGATAATCTTTTACTATAGAATTATAACGGCCTGGGCTGAAGCGACAACCTTGTGCCCACTGAAAACCAACCCATGGCCTTCCAAAACTCCAACTGAGATGTTTCCATTCCTCAGCTTTTTGACTCTTCCCTCTGTCATACCATAAACACACACACACACACACACACACACACACACAGGCACTGTGCAATGGGTGCCTTCACTCATTTTTCCTTCCCTCTCTCCTTTCACGTTCTTTTATTAATGGTACCTCTAAAAGAGATAAATGCTCCCACACAAGTGATACCACTTAAACAGATAAAGAGTCCACACTGGAGAGACACAGAGAGCATGAGAGAAAACCCTGTCTTATTAGACTGGAAACAGACACACTATATTAATGCAAAAAATCAGCATATGGTTCTAATAGGCTTTCTTAAAATGATTTATCAGCTGTGATTAAGCCCTCAACCAGCATGTCTATCTTCATAAATAAAGCAAAAGTGCACCTTGCTCTCAAATGCATCTGCAGTATCTTATTACCCGGCCCCGCTCGGCGCACTCCATTTACAACGCGGCTCTGGGGAGTCAGGAATTTGTGTGCAGTCACAAAGTGTGTGCTCTAAAGAGACTGCCAAGATTTAGGACTCTTATCTCAGAGATAGTCTTACTAAAAATCCATTACAATGAAGGCTTATCCCTTCTCTCTGTGCTACGGAGCTCGGCATTACTGAAACACGAACAGGTAATTAAAAGGATGTGCCTGACTTTACAATGAGCCCAGTGACACAGAATCACCAAACAGCTGTTGGGAAAGGCATTCGTCACAAAGGGCAGGTTACCTCTGCCAGGGGGTGTAGAAGAGGAGGACCACTTTAATAATCAGACTCGGTCTCTTTCTTCTTTTCTATGGAGAGGGAAAACGGCTGCAAATATTAGTCATCTGTGTCCAGCCTACATTCTCCAGCTGGCTAATATGTCAAAGAGTCTCAGTGGCAAACTTGAAAGAAAGGGGCTCCACAGACACCCTAGGCAGGGAACGAGGAATGAGGAAGTAAGTGCCATGACTTCGAAATGAAGGAGGGGGAACTTGGTACGAATATGTGAGCATAGTAAGTCGTACGTGGACGTTTGAAAATCGCACTGAGTCAAACATTTCAAACGGGCCTGGCTCTGTTGGAGTGGTATTTACCGTCTGATAAAAAGCCAGTAAGTCCAGGAGGATGAGCTGAATGAATCACACAAAGCATTCAAGCAAAGTATTTTAGTGGCTGACTTCCTTTCAAGCCATTCCTAGGATATACACAAAGCTCCATTCATACTCCCTCTTCTGACTCCAGCCCACAGGCAAAGATCAGAGACATGAACCTCCCCTGCTCTGTATGAACTTCTCAGGCATTTCTCTACACTTCCACATCAATTTCACCAAAGCACTCAATACTCTTTTACGATAACAAACCACTGTTACTACATGATTTAGGCAGGTTTGCTGTGGCATGGTGAGGATTTCTCCAAAGGCAGCAGGCTGTAGCAAGGGCAAAACGCAAAATCTCAGAGTAGAAAAGAATGCTTGGACTACTCCATCAGTGCCGTTAACAGATTGTTTTTCCCGTACAACACACCGGCCCCTTGTAGTAGGAGTTCAGCGCCGGGAGCTGTGTAGTCTGTGACTGTTGCAGTCAATTAGAAGAATGGCACTAATGAGGTCAAAGCGGCTCGTCTTGCTCGCGATCACAGACTGCACCCCTCGCCCTGGCCAGCTGTCTGGCAATATGCGCCTCTGGTCACAATGCGGTCCGTGTGTGGGAGGGCGTGTGTGTTTGGATCCGTGCAAATCTATCACCACTAATGGTAAGTCAACTGTAAGTTCACACCCAGCCGGTGGGCAATTCAGTTGTGCCATCTTCACAGTCAGAGGGCAGTGGAAGGCTGTACGTGAACATCACGTGTCTGTCAAAACTGGTATTGAATTAGACATTGTAGGAAATTCTACAGAATGGTCAGAATAATGAGGAATTATTCACACAGCCCGGATCGTTGGCTTTGCCTCAAACATGTACTCATGGATGTGTGCGTTATTATGACACAAATAAAGAAACGAATCCGGCAGAGACCTGGAACAAGGTGCTGTTCCCCTCGGCCCGCTGTGCAGGGGCAAGGCACTTGCCAGCAGCGATGGTACCACTGTGTTACCTCTGAGGATGTGGACCTCTGTTTGGACCCCTTTTTGGACAATTCTTTTAGTCAACATCTGAACGAACGTCTGAGGTGAGATGCGGGAGTGATATGTGAACCCAACACCACCTACCTAGGAATTAGCTTTATTTTCTGCACTCCAGATTTCAATAAGTTTGAGCTATGTATGTTTATAACTCCAAGGTTGTTAAAAGGCCCAGTTAACTGGTGAGAAAATGAAGTCATGCCCGACTTTTAGTGAGGGGTGGAACAGAGTCCAGATTTCTTACCCTCGTCCCAGATCCAGACAGCACTTTGCATTACTTCTTCACAGCCCACTTCTGGGTTGCTGAGAATCAGACCGGAAGTGTTAGGAGGCCATGTTCAGGTGGACCAGAGGCACTGAGATATCACAGTGCGCATCACACTTTGACATGTCCTGCCGAAGAAAAGGCTGCCAGAACGCTGGGCCGCCTGATTCCCTTCCAGCCACTTGGGGACCAACCAAGTGGGGCTAGAAGGGTGGGGCTCACACTCACTCTACATTCTAGAGCTCAGTGAATTCCAGGCTCACCCTGGAAAGGATAGCAATGCCTGGGCCAAGCGTGCCAACAAATCCAGCAAGAGCCTCATGTTCATAAATCCTCTGGGAAACTTCCTAAGCTGTGTGCATAACAAATCATACCGAGAGAAGCCAGGAAGGGGCCAACTTCTTTGAGAGTGGCTGTTATTCAAAATGCCCAGCACTGCATCATCTGTAGTCAATCAACCCGACATCCACCCAAAACACGACTGCTTTTCTTCTTTGGGGATATGACTGCTTGCAGAGCCCAAATAAGCCCCCACCCAAACATAAAGCCACAGAAAAAGGCCGCGCCCAGCACCAGCTTAGGCAGGATTTGGTCAGCACTGTGATCAGCTTTCAAAGTTTTCATGTAACAGATGGTGTGCTCCGCACGTAAGTCAGATGCTGGGGACGCCTAAGGCTGCAGCCACTCTACATCCAAAATGCAGGGTTCACTTAGCGTCACTGAGAAGCCTGGGGAAGCCCCCACAGTGCCAGACGACGACGGGAAAGCTTGCAGGTGGGACTAAACCCTCCTCCTTCTAGGTCCAAAACTGTCCAATAAAACAGCTGCTCACATTCGCTTCTAGGTCGAATGTCAAAATATCATCCACACACACAGCAGTCTGATTTTGCCAACACTAGCAAGTTTTCTTAGAAAACAGGCGCTTAGAGGCGAAGCCGAGAGTACAGTTCTTTTGACATTCCATTTCTCTCTAGAGACGACCGGGAGAACTGGCCTCGTCACACAGAAGAGTCACAGGTTTGAACAGGCTGAAAAGAGCCTTTACTATCTCAGAAAACAGAGAACAACAAAGGAAAGCCCAGCAATGATCTGGAGAAGACTGCGGCCGACAGATAGCCCATCGTACCTGGGATGCGAGGACCATCCCAGCCAGATAATGAGCCAGCAGGGTGACATTGCACGGCTGACCTCGTCTCTTTCCATCCAGCTGGTAAGCCCCTCCGGGTCACCAGAATGGCGAGTTCCCAAAAGCGTAGGAATGCGGTACAAGTAATTGAGAGGGAAATATCTACCATTTCATAAACTTTCCTAGGCCTTCGGGCTCTGGTGGTAGTTGGATAAAGCACAAGGCAATTGTCCCTCTAGGGTTCTGATGCTAAAATCAGTAATTGCACCATGAGTCTGAGTTGACAGCCAATGTGCTGGAAATATGGACAGGAGGAATGTGAGGAATCCCAGTTCCTGGCCTCGGCCTTATCAATATGGAAATAACTTAACAACACACAAATGCCGAAGTAGGGTTCCCAGAGCAAATCACTCCCATACCTGCTCTTAACCCTACTTAATGTTCACCTGGATTTATGAGATGATGGCAGCAGAGGCTCTTGCAACTATTATGTTATTTTCCTTCTCCTTTCCTACAACATCAATTTTTTTCTCATATCACTGCGAGAGGCCCAGGTAAGTGATTCTTAGCTGCAGATGCTCACTACGTCGTCTACTATTTGGTCCAATTTTCCAAATGTGAGGGCTGTTTTCTGCCTAGAACGGAAGCTTCATCTTTTAGTCATTTTGTTTTAATCTGGCCCAGAAAACAGATCTGTTTCCCTGCTCGCCATTGGGAGCATTAACGCAGGGCCTCGCAGAGGACAGAACAGCTTCCTCCGCAGATGTGGAGGCCTCCTGCGCCCAGGTACACACCCGCCTCTCCGTGCCTGTCTGGCGTGTTGGGAGCCTGAATTACTCACAGCTGGACACCGATTCCTTCAGAGGAGAGCATCCTTTCACTGTTGCGATTCCATTGGGGTTAAGACCTTGAAATTCCAGCATGGCTTGCCCACAATGGCACAGGTAAGAAGTGATTTTAACAAGCCGAGAACCCAACCCAACCTAGAACAGAAAAACCACCCTGATGAGAAAGTCTCCTGCTGGGAAAAGCTGCCCTTGCCTCGGGCCTTAAAACTGAGCTTCAGAATTCTTGTAGTGAGGGTTCTCCCAGCCAAATAATGCAATCGAGCAAATTTTCAACTACAGTAAGGCCGCCTGATGGGAAGGCTGGCCAAACAGGAGGTCCTCATAGCCTGAGCCTGTGCTCACTTGTCGTGCCTGGGGAACTTAAGGGCTCCACTGTGTTTTTGGTTATTTGGGGGTTCTTTTCTTTGTCTTTTTTTAGGCCTCCCCTACCCCATCCCTGATTTGGTCCTTTTGAGTGCCTTCCAGGTATAGAATGTTGTAGAACTGAGACTGTTTAACAGTTTCCAAAACACTTCCTTTTATACCTGACATCCCACGCCAACCCCTCTACCTTATAACAATGATAATATCTGGAGGAACTTTTAACCACAAGTGACAAGCAAACAGCTTCAAAAAGAATTTTTTTGTACTTTTCACATTTCACTTCATTTTTATTTATTTATTTTTTAATGCATTCGATTTCACAATAATACTTAATGTTAAGTTTTTCTTTAAAGTTAGGCTATAGATCAAAAAACTTTCTTGGAATTTGCGGTCGTAACCTAGTAGAAAGTGATGGCGGTCTAGTCTAGACTTGAGGTGATAGAAATGGAAAATGCAGGGACGATATGACTGGGTCTTGTGAATGGGGCGAAGGAGGGAGGAAAGGCAAGGCTGAGGGAAGGCACAGAGGCAAGTGGGTGAAACATGCCTCTGACAGAACCAGAGGAGTCGGACCCGGCAGTGTTGATACTGAAAAGCTCCGAGTACAGTTTTGGGCAAGTCGAGTTAGGAGCCGCAGTGGTATGTTCAGATGGGAATGCCTGGTAACAACTGGAGGTCGGAGATGGATACGCGAGTTCAGGATGAGGGCTAGAAGTCTAGATAAAGGAATTGTCTGGGTGGAGTTGCTTGTTAAACGATGAGAATGTCTGAGTTTTCTGAGGAGAAGGTGTAAACAAAAGCCAGCTGAGAGTGGATACAGACAAGAGACAAGGAGACAGAGGTAGGACAGGCAGGGAGGCAAGGGAAAGCCAAACGTGGTCCTAGTGAGTGCCTGTCGACTCTCTTTAGGTCTCTCTTCATAGTTTATTCCTCTGCACTTAAAATGGGGACAACAGTATTGCCACAACCACCTATAACTATTCCCTGTTAACTAAAGGGACAACAATCAAATGATCATTAGTAGTATGTTCAAAATGTCATATGTGGACCCAATACATTTCATGAAGAGATAAGTACTTCGTCTTTACCATGCCAGTCACAACTGAGCGGGACATACTGGTGCAAGAAAATACGATTTTATTCGGCAATGTTTCTAACGCGAATAGAGAGTCCCCCCAAATCTCTGCCCTGTTTCCACTAGCAATCTTCATGTTATATTGTAAACAGGGTTAAATCCTCCCAATCTCTTCTTACTCCACAGCTTCAAGTGGAAGCATCAGTACCTTCTTGTGAGAATACCCATCATAGCCCAGAATGAATGCAAAACATTTCTAATGCAAACTTCAGTCTCTGAGAGTCTTGCGATGGGTTCTCAAAAAGATTTCAGGCACGGAGAACTCTACCTTGCCAGAACAAATGCCATATGATAGCAAATACAAATAAAAGCTATGACAAAAGCAAACTTAAAGGCTTAATACTCAACTCAGGGTGCAATGAAACCTGCCACTCACAGGCTAAGAGACATTCATCTGCCATTACTGCCACCACCACCAACCCCCTTTTAATCTGGATTGTAACGCTGCCTGAAGACAGAGCCATGAACTGCCAAACGATTCAGCATTAGAAATTAAATCCTCAGCCTCAAGCAGTAGGATAGGTTTTCTTTAGTGTGAAAATTAGGTTGGGAGGACTCCTCCATGAAGGTCCAAATTATCCAAATATAGAAATTCTCCAAGGGAGGAGATGAACAAATGCCCTGGACCCCTCTCAGTCAGTATTTCTCCAAGCCGTGGGCCTTCCCTCATCATCCATGTCAAATACACCTGACTCTGAGGGCACCCTAACTTTACACACACACACACACACACACACACACACACACACACACACACACACCCCTCTGTGCATTTATTTTATTTCTCACTCGATTTTAAAATTGAGGCAGAGCTTCCGATCACTTTGTGATTCATCAACATACATGGAAATGGGCACTAACTCTTACTAATCTGTTAAGACTGTATTTATGCATTAACCCACAATCTCAGAGAACTAAAATGCATGAAATAGCTTCCAGTTTATCCACTGGTGTAGTCATTCCTGAGTGGGATGCAAAGACGAAGTCAACTTCTCTTCCAGCATCAAATTCCACCTAATTTAAACCTAAAAGGAGAAAGCCGAAAGTGCTTGACTATATGTGTAGCATATAGAAATGGGAGGACCCAAAGAATCCTTATAAGGGTTAGGGTATCCAGTCATTGGCGCGGGGAAAGAAATAGGTTGTGTCTTATGACATTGTCCGTGGGCATTTCCTTTGCAATCCTGCTGATAAAAACAACAGCAACAACAACAAAACAAAAAGATCAAAAACAGTCTCATCTACTGGGATTTAGCAAACACGGTGACATTTTCAAAACCTGGATGAAACCAAGTTTATTTGATTATTTTATTATTTTTCAGAACCTTATTTTTTCTCCAGACTCCTGGGAGAAGAGGGAGATTGTTTAATGCAAATATCATAAAAGCAACATGTTAACATAACAGGAAACATGCAGCCATTGCGAGTTTGCTCAATTTGGTATCTTTTCTTTTCTATCAGTGCCACTCATACCTTCCCCAGAGAGCAGCCAGGCCAGCTAGTGGCTGATACAGCAAGACCGTAGGAAGGCAAAGCAAAGCAAAGCACCTCCCTCCCTGCACCCTCTCTCCCCAAATGACTGGTGGTGTCGGGTAACATGATTTCCAGGTACAGAATTTAATCAGATTGGGCTTTTCTGAGCGGACGCTGACCTGGCCATGCCCCGTTCCATGACTCCTGTTGAGCTGGGATCTGAGATCTTAAGATTGTAGCTTGTCCCTAGTTCCCGTGTGTTAAACAGTCAACACCCCCTGGGAATAGACTGCACTTTTCATCATTTGGGTAGGAATTCTAGAGCATGGAAATGTCCTAATTTGCTATTGCTGCATCAGCATAATGAGTCAGATTTAGGTCCTCTGGGAGAATAACAACACTTAGCACTTATACACGGCACTTTTCATCTTCAGGGGCCTTCACCACATTAGGCTGTAATGTTATATTTCTCTCAGCCAGACAAAGGAGTTAATTTTTAGTCCTTTCAACTCCTGTCCCTCTCTTACACATGCGCGCGCGCGCACACACACACACACACACACACACTTGCGCACAACTGCTATCGGATGATGATGACGCTCTCTTCGGCTTTCTAGATGTGCATTAGTTGATATTTTTTTAAAAAATCAAATGTAAAAGCTCAATTAACCTTCCACTGTCTTTTAAAAAATCTTTCCTTGTTGTTTCCCTCTAATACTAAACACAAAATCAGCATGCCAATTGCCACTAATTAGAGCCCATTCAGCACTATGGCTAGGGTTCCCATGCTCAACTTGATTCTTCACACCTCATAGTCTTCTGTGTCCTCTCTGGCCACTGAAGAGAGTTGAATACTCTGTCTTGGAGGATTCCGGAGGACTCTGCCAAGTTCGTGCTCAGACGTCTTCTCCACGTCACTTCTATTCATTCCTGACATGGGTGATTCCGTCGAGGGTCACATATTTAAACACCACCTTTCTGCCAATGACTCCCAAACTGATATCTCTGACAGGTCTCCACCTCCAGAATTACAGACATAGATATCCATCTGCTGATTGATTCAGTATCTCCATTTAACAAGTCTAAACACAATCTCCTCGATTTTCCCCTTAAACCTGCTCTTCCCATAGATAACTCCATTCTTCTAGTTGCTTTGGCCAAAAATCTGACTTCATCCTTGATTCCACTCTTTCTACTACTCCCAGATCTAATCTATCAGCCAATTCTATAGACTCCATCTTCAGAATATATCCAGAATCTAATCACCTCCTTCATCTCCACCTTTACCAATGTGCCACCATCTTTATTCCAGATCCTTCCAATACCCATCTAACTAGTCTGTCTCTACCAATGTCTTCCAACTCTTTACTTTCAACTCAGCAACAAATGTGATATTTTTAACACATAAGTCAGATCTTATGACTTCTCTGCTCAAAACTGTCCTCTGGTTCCCCATCATGCTTAGAGTACAAGCCTAAGTCTTCAGGCCTTCTTGGGTCTGCTCTCCCGCACCAACTCTTTAGCATTACTACATACTCGCCCTCCTGTCAAACTGTCCTCTTTGCAGTTCTGCCAACCCGCTGACCATCCTCTAGCCTCTGGGCTTTGTATGTATTTCTCTCTCCCCTTGGAACGCTCTTCTCTCATACCTGGTCCAGGCCTCTCCTCCTGCAGTCCTCTGCTGCATGTCCACTTAACAGCCACTTACCACCCCCACTTGCTACCCCCAGCTCTACCTGTGCCCCTTCCCTGCTATATTTTTCTCCACAGTGCTTAGCACCTTATAACACATCATACATTTTATTTTAACTTCTTGTTTGTCTTGACCACTGGAGTTAAGTTACATGAAGGCAGGGTTGCTTTATTTTCTTTTTCCTACCAGCTTCAATTAGTAGTATAGTCACCAATGCCTTGGACAGTGCATGGTAGGCACTCAAAAATATTTTTTGAATGAATAAATAATAAACAAAAGTTTCTCATCTGTTTAAGGATATGAACTACCCTGACTTCTAAGCCATGGGCAAGCTTAAATTTGTGATGCCTGCTTATGATGCATGCTTTTCCGAGAGAAAAAGAAATCTCTTATTAAAGAGTTTTGAGGCTATGAGCTCACACTAACATGGAAAACTGAAGCAACTATGCAATGTGTCGTCTGCTATTTATGATATGGCTGTAGATATTGCAGCTTCATCCAATGTCCAGAACCTGCCTCTAGCCTGTTCTCATTCTATGCACACATTAGGATGCTTCTGGAAATGATGTCAGGATTAGAGACAGTCTATGGAACACAATTTTTCCCAATAAACAGCTACATGTGCTAAGAAAGAATAAATTGTCTATTTACTCATGAATAGAATTTTCTAGACCCAACTATAGCTTGAAATTTAAAGATGGATGAAAGAACCAGCCCAATCTTCCCAATACTTTTGTATAACGTACTTAGAAAGTTCTAGCAAGAACTTTTAGTAAACTAATTCTCCAGTTATATTACTCCATCTTCCACTTTACTAAACCTTGCTGAGGAAACTTTATTTAAAAAAACAAAGAGGGAAAATATCAGAAGAGAGTTGGAGACACAGAATTAAAAAGGAAATAATTATCTGAATGCGGAGCAAAAGGGAAGCAGGAGACAATAGCACTCAATAATAACAAGGTATACATTGAATAAAGAACTATAGTCTTACTTTTTAAGTAAAAAACAAATAAATGAAGAAGGAGCTGAGGTTGGCAGTGTGCCAGGGACGTTGGTAGCAGATTGGAGAACAGCTCCTACTCATTTTCCCACCCTGTGTCTTCCAAAGAAATACTAGAGCAGAAGCCACTGACACAGCCCATTTGGCTGCTGGATGAGTTGCCATGCATTGAGACTCAAGAAGATGCCTTCTTGCGGAGCCACGGGCACCCAAGGCTGGATTTGGCTCATCTGGTTTGAACCAGGCAAGGGAAGAGGCTACCTTAACAGCCTCAGTGCTATACAGCTCTCGTGTATGCAAGTGAAGCTGGGGCACGAGACGGTGGTCTGTTGAGGGGCCTGCCCAAACCTCGGGAGGCACTGGCGCAGAATCCCCACCGCCACGTACCCATCAAGAAATCATCACATGGCTAAGAGCAACATTTCAAAGAGAGAAAATACTTCTTTTTTTCTACAACTACAATCATCTTCTTTTTCAACTTTGCTTGCCTATCTTCATTTTTAAAGCTTAATAATTTAATACTCTTCCTCAACTCACAAGGAATCAAAAGCAACTTACAAAAACTACCTAGCATGAACATGTTTCTTAAATTAAAAAATCAGGACCAGATTAAATATAAAATGGAACTGGAAGTCTAGTCTTGGGGGAGAAGTATAATACCCTTATCACAGTGTTCTAAAAAGTTCTCAAAGTTAAGCAATAAATTTGACTTCATGTTAACCGAGCAGTCAAAAAAAAGAGAAACAGAACCAGTTACATGATTCTCGTATCCATGAGGAGAAAATATTTCGGTTCCTCAGGGGAAGCCAACTATTTCCTGGAATTCAGATCGGCAAGAATTTCCTCCCGGGGGACATAATATAGGAGATCGTGAGCACTACATAATGGAGACCGCCTAAAATGACACCCCTGTCATGGGCTTCCAAAAGCTGTCCTGGGTAAATGTCTTTAGGAAAATCAAAGGCACACACGTCAGTTAGAACCATTCTATCAGAAATATGAACCAAGTAAACACCTTTCACGTAGTTCAGTCTAACCTAAGAAGTCCACCTTGACTATTTCAAGGAATGAATGAATTTAGTCCCTTAGTCATATGCCATACCTACTAAGAAAGCTAAATTTATTACTCAACCAAAGGAAATTTATTAGTCTTTTGGTTTTTGGTTCTTCTTCTCCCTTGCTATTTTCACGGGGTTTTTGAAAATCTATTTCTATTGCCATGAAATATAGAATGTACCCTTTTTATTTTTGAGTTAATTTTTTAACTGCTCAAAGTAGTATCTGACAAGTGTTAAATAAATATTTGATTAAAAAAGAAGAAAAAAGGTCCTTCATATTACTGAGGTGGTGGGTATGAGAACATCAAATATGAATGACATATTGAATTTATTATAAATAAATAAAATGAGTTGATGAAGATTTTATATCCCTCTTGTAACCTTCATCTATTTTCATGATTTTTCCTAAAGCATTACAGACTGACTATAAGCCCTTGACTATTTTAATGTGAGAAAGTGACATGAAAAATCTGGCAGAGGAGGATTATTAAAATTTCACGTAGAGGAGGATTCAAAGGTTTTGAAACACTTAGAAAAATATCAGAGCCTTTTAAAATTTTTCTCCAGATGGAACAGCTGGAACTTCAGAATCCATTACAACCTCACTGGTCCTTCGTCTCAACCAACTTTCACATTTAAAGACTCTGTTCATGGAATGTGTCTAATTTGTTGTTTAGTACAGTTTGGGCATTCAATAATGCTCTATAAACAAAAAAAAAACAATGAAAAAATACTAAAAGGCTTCATTATCACATTTACTTATGACTTCATTTCCTTTCCTTAATCTTGTAAAATGATTTGAAAATGCCAGCACAACATTACAATAAAACTGAATGTATTCTGGAGGGATTCATAAAGTGGATTTTCTACATTTGTAAGAACAAATAATCTATAGTTATAGTTAACCTATTTGTCTCAACAGCAACAGATGTTCAATAATGTGAGTAGGAAGTAATCGTCAACCTGATAGACATCTACTGGGAAGATTGTGGAAATGAGAGTTACAACCTGGGCCAAAATTGAAGAAATCCCCTCTTCTACTGCTATGATTTTTCACTGGTTGTATCTTTGACTCTTGTCTTCTGCACTCACCACCATCTAAGGCTATTAAATATTTAACAAAGCGAAACAACTAGTTTTGAACAGAAAATGTTTGTGAGTTTATGTGAATCAGCTTCAAGAATCAGGTAATGTTTTTTGTTTGGTTGGTTTTTTTGTTTGTTTGTTTGTTTTGCTTGAATTTTACATTTCAGATATCAGCTTTTCCCATGATTTTTCTAGTTTTGGATTCTACCACAGTCAGGGATTCATCAACTTTTTAAAGCATTAGACAAACACCTGCAAATGGCTAAAATACTGTTGAAGGGCCAGGTCACGTCGGCACAACCTGCAGTGCCACTAGCTCTCCAGGAAGAAGTTTCCAGCAGGTGTCAGAAGAGGTACAGGTCTAGGCGTCCATTGAAGCAAACCTACCCGCTTGCTGCTCTCCTCCTCCTGGGCCTTCCGGAACTCGTGCTCCAGGGAGCAGTCCAGCTCGCTGAAGAGCCCCACTTCCTCGCAGTTCTTCAGGAACCTTGTTGGGGTCGGAGTCTGATCTGAAAATAGAGACCAGGTGATCATGCATGAGTTCTAAGATGCCAATTGGACATCCACAATCTTCTAGCCCCAGAATGTGGAAGAAAATAAAACCATACATCCCAAAGGAGGAATACAGTGTGTAGTAGGCAGGTGAGTGCTTTTTTCCAAACCTCCCTCTGGATGACTTCAAGAGACCCTGCCCTTGACTTTTGGGGTCCATATCACTTGAATAACATTGCAATGTGTAGAAAGACTTTCATCCTAACTGGAAAAGAACGATTTGGCTAAAATCGGGCCAAATAATCTGCTGAGCCCATGGTAAGCCTGATTTCAAGAGGCTTGGAGCAAAAAAAGATTTCATAAATTTTTATATCATACAAAGAGAAACAAACAAGTATATTAATTCTTTTTTGTTAGCAGAGAAAGAACATTCAGCAATTCTATCTCTCATTTTGAGAGTCATAGTTTCCAGGTCAAACACTTTCAGCTTCTACCCATTAAAAACATAATTATTAATTTTAGTTTCTTTTTCTATAGCTAACAGAGTGTTCTGAAGATACTCTTTAAAGGGAATAGAATTTCTTTCATATTTTGACTGTCTAGAGAGCTTACTACTGAGAAAGCCAGAGGGTCTGAAGCCACTATTTACAGCTTAATATTTAGGCAGTTACAAAATATTTTCCCACACGTTCCCTAGAATCTAGATCTCACAAGATGCTATGAGGTAAATAGGGAGAATCACACCTTTGTAATCATTTAGGACAGTCATCTTCCTTAGTAAAGGTGTACCTGAGTTCATACAAATAAAACTTTATAAACTGCCCTTTCTCAGAAACAGAAGATATAAGAACCAGAAAGAACCATGGAGGGAAGGCTGGCCATGCCAATTCTTTTGCAAATGAGGAAAACTGAAGCCTTGATTGATGAAGGGTCTTGTTCAAGGTCTCCCAGGTACAGGTGGCAACACCAGGATTATAACCAAGGCCTCAGTGCTATTTTCACTATGTGCCTATATAACTCCCTCCCAAGCCTATGGCAGCTCCTACTAGGTTGAATACAGCACTTGTCCGGCTCGACCTACACTCAGTCTCCAAACCTCTCTCTGCAGTTTTCTAAGACACCACCAGCAGCCAACTGAAGAGTGCCCTTAAGTTGAAACATATTTTCCATTTCTGCACCCGTTTTACAAATTCCTATATGACAAGCAACTAGAATCATATTTACTTTTCTAAACCAAAGAGAGGACACTGAATCCCAGTAAGTTATCCATTGAGATTCAAAGACATAGCCTACTATTCATGAAGCTGAGAATAGCTTGATATGCCAATTAATCAGTGCTGCCGAGGTGATGTCTCTCGATTCCCTATGGGCAAGGGGCTTTCCCATCTGTTAAGTAACCAAACAGTTGACCTGGATTCCAGTGCCAAAAATCCCCCACTGCATTCTCCCTCATTCTTAGCCCCGTCTCCAAGATGCTGAGCTCTCTTTGCAGTGCATAGAGAGCCTACCGCAGGAGGTCATAAATTGGGTATTACAGATAAAAGATACGCAAAGGATTGGGTCTAATGGAAAACGGGTTTATCAGCACATTAATTAATTTATTAAAATGAAAACATATACACCTATGTATCTAATATATACATATAACGATCATGTGCTGTGTACTAATAAAATATAAAATTAGCATTTATGAACCATTTTGCAGTTTACAGACATTTCATCCATAATGTCTAGAATCTAAATCTCACAAGATCCTACAAAGTAAGGTGCATATTATTTTAGAAATGGAGACAAAAGTTAAAGGCCTTGCCCAAAGTCACACAATTTGTAACCATCTTATCATTACTAACTCTTCTCTCAATTACAGACATAATCTTTTCTCAGTCTAAATCCTGTGCTTTGCCCAGATTTTCCTCCCAGCTCCAAAGGACTCATTGTACGTGTAAAAGACAATGTTGACAACCCAGAAACCCAGATTTAAAGTCACATGATTGGGGGAAATCACCTACACTCTCTAAACCTCATATTCCGCATCTTTCAAGTGAAGTCTCAAAGTTACATGATTCTGTGCATCCTAACATCACCTCTATAACAGGTTTGCTTCAATAGACGCTCAGTAGGTCAAAAAAAAAAAATGACCATTTAAAGAACAGCTAAATGGGGGACATCACTAATAGCTGTTTAGACACTAGAAATTAGGCCAGAGGTAAGGGACTAGATATACGAAGAAGTTTTCTGAACAGAAGGTGTAAACAAGACCTGAGAGTGCAAAACAAAAAGGCTATGTATGTGTGTGTGCATTTGTGCGTGCGTGTGCACGTGCGTATATATATATTCTTCCATTTATTTGATACTTATTCCATGCCAAGCATAGTGATAAGTGCTTTGTATGTGCCATCTCATTAATTTCTACACCAATCATATTAGGTAAAAATTATTTTCCCCATTTTACTTATGAGGAAAATGAAACTCACCCCCATCCCATTTAGAAATTTGGTCAGATAATTGTACCGGTAATAGACAACCCTAACAATCTTGATTATTTTGAAGTATCTTGAAATCATTTAATCCCTCGCAGAGTAGAACTGCATTACAATCCTACAGGCTCCCTATTGCCTTGCAGGAACATTCTCGTGATTACAAAACCTGAAAAAACATCACAAAACAAAACTGAAATGTTAGACCACTTGTCATCAGTAGGAATTTAGTTTTCCAGGTTTTAACTTTTCTTTTATTCCTCTATGCTTCTTGGAGATTTACAAGTTGAGGGCCACGATTCCAGGTAGATAGAATAATCATCCTAGAGCCTCCATAAAACTAAACTCTGAGACAAGTTCATGAGATGGCCCATGAAATAGATTTCAGGCTAGCACTTCGGAGCCAAGTCTCAAGCAAAGTTGTGAGATGTTTTATGTCTCCTCTAAAGCAAACTTATTCCCATTTACCGGCGCGTGGCCACATACCAGCAAAGGAGGTTGAAAGTGCATGGCACAGGGATAGTAACGTCACTGTCCATGACCACGGGCCTCTCTACAGCAGCAAGGACCAAAGCTAGGAAACAGAGGAGCCATGGGCCACAAACGGAGTTGGATCCCTGCCATCTCTAGAGGAGAAGACCCAGACGAAGGCCCCAGAGTTGTTACCAAATGTGACTTTGCCGTATGATATAGTGAGGGAAAAACAAAACAGATATCTCTATCCACATTTGGAATAGATAAGGCACACTGTTCCTAATTTTTTATTCATTTTCTTCTTGTGAATGAGCTATTCTTTCCAGTTACAACAGGAACCAGACAATGGAGCTTAACTTTTGTTTTAACATTTATTAGAATTAATACAGGGTCTCCAGTTGTCTTTGATCCCACATGGTACCAGTTCCAAGTAAGCCAGGAAATGTGCAAATCTTCAAAAAGGGAACAGCTAAATCTATCAGCAGCTTAAATAAAAGAGGCAGAGGTTCTTAGCCACATGAATGCCTTGTCAAATAACTATTCCAGCTGAAATTAGACCCGAAATGAGTGGGTAATGTCCAGAGCCATAAATTAAAATTCTTGTAAACCACACCCTATTTAGAACTAAGAGCATACAACCAGTTAGCTACGGCAGCAGTTTTTTTTTTTATATCCTGAGTGATAGGGGCCAGTGCTCTATTTGTGGATAATATCTAAAGTTTGTTCCGTAGTAATAGGCCACACTCTGAGGACTTACAGGAACTGGTGCCTGAGTTCTGACTGGGAACTCAGAACTGAGATGATCATTCAAGGACTTCTGCTCGCCTTTCTTTTAGTATTTCCACTTTAGTGATGCCCATCAGAATGACAGAATGGGATAACCCCAAATCTCAAATGAAACTAAAAGTTAATAACTTTCGAGTTTGAACTTGACCCAGGGTGAAAGTATTTTGTTGTTATTACCTTTGTAAATCTGAATTGGCGCTACGTAAGGACCTGCAAGTCACCTTCTCGCGGAGTTTGCAAACAGCACACCATGTTCTCCAGAGACCCAGGCACCTAGGGCCAGTGCAATTGAGAATTCCTACCACTGCTAGTAATTTCATGCATCGTTGGGGATCTCTTTACCCATTGGACAAAAAAGATGGCACCAAAAGAAGTTTCGAAAATCCTTTGTAAGGTTGGTCATATTTCAATACCTGGTTCCAGTCCTGGAATGGTGACTCTGTTGGGAAAAAGGAGCATCCTTTCCTAGCACTACTGCCTCGGTAGAGAGCTAGGTAGAGGATACTTGCCATGCAGAGATGCTACTTGTACATCTACCCAAAACAGTGGCAGAAACTTAGCATTATGATTGAGGAATTCGCCCATCAGTTATGTAATAGGAAATCCTACACTACATTACATTTGAGAAGGACAAGTATATGGCTAGAACTAATAGAAAAAAAGTAACTTGTTAAGTTCTTCCAATCAGTCTATAGTCTGCCTAACATCAAGTGCTTCAGCCTCAGCAAGTATGATTATTCCAAAGTCCAAATGACAAGCACAAAGCTAAAGCCTGAAACCTGATTCCTCTTTTAAAAAGTGTTTAGTCTGCTCAAATTTAATAATAGGTTGCTACCTTATTCGGTTTCAGAGCTGCATTTGAGTTATATGTTTGTCTATGTTTCATTTTCCTCGATGATAAAAAAAAGGCAGAGCAACAAGTCACCAATTAAAAAAAAAAAAAAAAAAAGAACAAGGAAAGAAAAGCAGAGTTCTCATTATATGCCAGAGGAGAAAAACGTGAACTTCCTAAGTAAAATTGTCTGTCCTATTGTTCTTATATTCTTAACTATAGTATTACTAAAGGAATACATAAAGTAATTTTACATCATTTCATGTTAAATTGATGGTGGCTAGTAATACTATAAAAAGCCTCACTAATTCAGACCAGTTATAAAAAAGATCAGTTTGAATTAGTGACCATTCTAATTATAGGGTATTTTTTAAAAGGCAATGCATTTTTATTATTTGCATGACTCAATTGCAGCCAACAAAATGTGGCTTAATGTAATTCCCAAGAGAGCCCTCAAATCAATAGAGTAAAGAATTGGAATTAACATATCTATTTTAGTAAGAGCTGGGATTCTCAGAAAAAGCATTTTTCTTATTTTTTACATTCTTTTTATAGTTATATTTATCCTATGAATTTTTTAGCAAATGCTTTCTTTAAAATATTCTTACTTAGTCCCTATCTGAATCTTAATAAAGTCCTAATTAAGACAGTTTACTTTAAATGAATTTGAAAATACATAATCCTTTATAAGAGCAATAATCAGTAACAAATGACAGAATTCCATAGAATTCTAGACAGACTTCTTTGCAAAAAAAAAAAAAAATGCGTCTTTTAGTAAGTGGGAATATGCTATAGAAGCCATAGGGTCCTCTCAGTAACTGTGACATTTCTATTTCCCCACATCTGACCCAAGATGCAGTGCTACCATGGGACAAACCAAGGCAACTCTGGTTTTAAACAACAGCTGTGGGATGCTTAAAAACTGACCATGGCTGGGGTGATCTAGGTCAGTGAGAGATGAGATACACTCTCACGCTCTTGAATCATTTGCTGGAATCCATATACTGTCAAAGTGGAGAGATGGTGGACTAGATACCCTTAGAGTCAACTAGAAAAGGCTCTGACAAGGGCCTCGCTTAGGACGCATGGTGCCAGAAGACATGGATTTAGATTTAAATGAAATAAGTATGTATTCTACATCTATTCGCTGTCAGCCAGGACCTACCCAAGTGTTCCAACAGCAATCAAGCCACAACTTTAATTCTCTTTAAAAGAGCTGAGCTGCTAAAAAAGGGTGGTGAACACTGTGAGATCATGTCTCTGCTGGCCAAGGGAACGAAGGGATCCCAGGTGATTTTCTTATCAAAACCTGCCCTGAGTAGTGGAAGCGAAAGCCTAACATTCCCATTAGTTGCTGATTGCCTCAGCTCTCCTAAACTCTTTGTCAGATAGAAACAGACTGGAAGCCAGTTTTCCATACATGAGAGAGGACTGCAGATCAAGACCTCTGAGGTATTCAGGTGAATTATTCAAAATTCTATTTTGCTTGACCAGCTAAAAACACGGATGAGAAGTTGACAATTCCTGTAAATACCAATAGCCACTTGTCACAATGGACAAGAAAATGTAATTTAAAAACACAGTTTCTGTTCCTCTAAATGCTAATGTGTTAGTATAATCTTCCTCTAAAACTTCTGATTATTACTTCTTTTTGATGAATATTAAAGAAAAAGGGAATTTATAGATTTATATCCAAACGTAAATCTAAGACCAAAACATGTTCTTAGCATGTATAGCTCATCAAATCTAGGTGTACAATAAGAAAATTTGAGTCAGATAGGAACTTTGAACAAACTGCTTATCCTCGATTTTGTTTCTTCACGTGAAAAACGTGACCAGGATTAAATGACAATGTATGTAAAGGAGGAGGCACAATTACAGGCATAAGATAAGGCAATAAATGGAAGCTATTGTTATTATCATGCTGCCCTCTGATGCAAACCATCTCCACCACCTTCTGTTCATAAAGACCGGATTAATATACACACTGGGAAGTTGCTATGTATGTTCGCCATCAATGGAAGAAGAGGTAGGGGCCGTGTGTGTGTGCGTGTGTGTGTGTGTGTGTGCATGCATGCGTGCGCGTGCATGATTTATTCACTTGCTCAGTTGGGATTTTTTTATATCTTGATTCATTCCAAAAAAAATTTGGAGTGAGGTATATACTTTCCCTCTGGCTTCCCCCTCAAAATTCCCATATATTCTTGAGTATTTGTAGCAGAGAGCCATGAACAATGGATTTTGATTCTGAGGCATCTGGTTGATGATGACCATTCTCTTGGAGACAAATATTCTACTTCGCTGAATAATATTTTTGCTTTCTCTGTGGTGAAAATTTGGTTTAGAGCCTAGAACTAGAGATAGGTCCCAGTTCCAGACCTAATCCAGGGACACAATTGGGTTCTGAAGGGCCATGTTGTCATTTGTGTTAGATGCTCTGTATCATGTGGTGATAAGGAAGATGGAATGAGGAAGCCAGTCTCTATTGCATCTCTTCTGTGTGTTGGCTCAAGATACAGTCAGCTACGCTACATCTGGTTTTGTGGTTTTACCCTCTGGTCTCACCAAATCAATATCTCAGGTGGGAAGCCTGAGAAAGAGGCATATGAAACCAGGCCTTTAAATGCCTAGTAATCCCACCATGAAGCAAAACCCATCATCTTCTAGGTTGGTTATCTACACGATTCTCTGCCAGCATATCACACACACACGCACACATACACATACACACACACACACACACACACACACACACACACACATTTTTCATTTAGAATAAAATTTGTTCATCTATAAATAAAGTTGCTCTTTGGTTCCCATTCTGCTTTTTTTTTTCTGTACAGAACTTGGAAACTTTGTAAATAAGTGGGGTGGAGATTTCTGACAGGGAGGGATTTGGGGATTTCTGGATGCCTAACCATAATGCCATTAAAAGAAATCCAAACATCTTTCTCTTTACTTTTAATACTGAAATCTGACCACATTTTCAAACCAAACAGATTGTGTCACATAATAGCTGGTAATCGTGCAACCTCTGTGTGGAAGTGTACTGTCCACAGAAGCTTCCCATTTTGAACTTAGCATCTAAAAACCTCTGATAGCACAACTTCTCTCAGGTTCTTGTTAGTTTGAGGCTGTTGTTGCCAATAATTAGCAGTGCCAGGTGGAAAATTATTGGGATAAAAGTCACTTAATTTTCATTATGTCAAACTTGGAATAACAAAATGAAGGAAGAAATAAATATGACGGAACACGGCATGAATAATATATCTTCTATCAGAGAACAGCTGAAGGGAAAGACTCATCTCCATCATAAGATCAGGACTCTAGAAATGGGCCACGTGGATCAAACAAGAATAATAGGAGGAACAAGGTGGGGGGAGGCCACAGTTTTTGCCCTCGGAATCTGAAACTGCCACCCCCATTCATGTCTCTACTAGTACTGTCCCTTGAGAATGAGAGGTTTTTATGTTTACTGTCTGTCCATACGAGCAGACTCATCTTAATAAAACACCATGACTGTCACTTTTACTGCCCAGTCTTCTGGCATGTCAGAGATCATTTCAAGTAAATTCTACTCGGCCTAAATAAAATGGACTTTATGGCAAAGCGAAGAAATTATTTCAGATATTACAACTCTTTGGACATTGATCCTTGAAGAGTATATCTGTGGCATCTTAATAATTTCCCTAATTTTAATATTTGCAATTAATAAAGGAGATTTTTTAAAAAGGCAACTTAATGAACTAATTTTCAGAAATGCAAGATAACCCAAAATTAGTATTGAACATACCTACCATCATTTATCTTCTTAATATATATCGAACTCCATTTTATCTGAAATAATATTTTGTGTAATTGAATATTGCTTTAAAAAAAAATAGCCCAGGAAAGACTTGAAGATTTTTTACCCTGATGATGCTTACTGATTTAAGATTTGGTTCATACTGTTATTATTAGTAGTATATTTTGAACTGAATAAAATCATCTTCATGATAAGCCACAACATAGGCTTAACGTACATTATTACGTAAAATTTTAATGAACCTATTTTTAATAGATTCTGAAGCTTTTAATAAATTGAAATCTAAATAAATCAGGATACAGACAAGTAAAAGCTTTGTTCATCTTTGCAATCATAATCTAATATGCTAAAACTAAAATGAGATTTGAGATAAACACATATTGTAGGCTTTCCTAGAAAAAAACAAATAGAAAATCAAAAATACTCAATAGATAACTTATTACAATTTAGTGTGGACAACACGAACATACAAAATGCCATAGACCTCAGTCCTCTAAATGCAAAGTCATCGAGCTTAACTGGATAGCTCTGTGTTCTGCTCTAGCGAGAAAATTCTACGAGACTACAAACATGCAGAGCAAGTAGCAAGCTTAAAAACTTAGTGCTTAATTTCATTGGGAATACAAAATGGCCTCATACCAGCTTCGACATAAAGCATGAGAAAGCAAAAGAAAATATGCCAACATATTATTCATGCCGTTTTTCCTCACATTTATTTCTTCCCTTATTTTGTTCTTCCAAGTTTGACATAATCAAAATTAGGTGACTTTTCTCCCAATAATTTTCCACCTGGCACTGCCAATTATTGGCAGCGACAGCCTCAAACTAACAAGAACCTGATAAGAATAATTGAAAAGCTGCAAGAGCTTAATCAAAAAAAAAAAAACTGTTTATAGGCATTATATAAAAGTGTTCACACATCTTTAGCTATTTTTTTTTCAAGCCTTCAGATGGGGCCCTTTGTAGGGCCAGACTAGCAATGTGCCTGTAAGCTACCACATGGTACTTACCGTGATAGTAGTAATATCTCCACATAACTACCACCCCCTGATACTCACCTCCCACTCCCCGACCACCAGGCAGTCTATTTTAGGAATCTTATTTGGGAAAAATAAAGGAAGAACTTATGAATTTAAATATTGGCAACTGCAAATCTACAGCCTTGCTACTTGCATATATAGGTTCATTGTTGACCCATGCGGTTATACCACAGGTGGTTCCATAGAACATAGTCAATGATAAAAACAAAAGGATAGATTAGGCTGTCCTTAGTAATCCTTCTAGGCTTTCATAATTCTTACGAATGTGAGTATTTACCTCTCTGTTTCTAGACTTAAGGAAAGACAAAACTATTTCTGAAGAGCCAGCTCATTCCATAAACACGAACAGGCTGAAGTGGGAATGGAGGGAAAGAAAGAGCCTGCCTTTGAACTTTGAGAGTCTTCCAAACCACGACGCTTCTGCACCATTAACAAGTCACTGGTGGACTGAATAAGTTGTGTGGACAGCTCTGTCACCAGGAACATCTGAGAGTGTATATAAACTGGTGAACCCCGACAATGCAGTGGCCAACGCAAGTCAGTGGGTTAGGGTTGCAGGACCGAGGGTCTCATCTTTGCCCTACTTGGTGAGTTTGGGAAGCTGCTTTATCTCCCAGAGCCCCTCCTCCTCTATCAGTAAAATACGGGATGTAATAATAATCCTTCTGGCAAAACTCTTAGAGGATTTACTAATAACAGGGATAATAAAATACTTGTAAAATTTAAGTGTCATAGAAATGCTGAATTACACGAGCCAGGCCTGCCAGGGCAGTCAGTCTCTCTTCTGATACCATCATAACGTGTTCCTGTTGTACCATCTCTGACAACGCCAGGGCGACTGTGGCTCAGGTGAAATATTCCCAGCTAAAGAAGGGTAGCAGGAAATGCTTCAACTACCCTGCCGGGGTTTATGAAAAACACTTTCACTCGCATTCTTTCATTGGATCCTCACAATAAACCTGTGAAATAGACTGGGAAGATAAAATTATTCCCATTTTATGGAAAAAGGAACCGAGGCCCAGAAGGGTTCATGAACTTGCTCAGGGCTGGATGGCTGGTAGAGGCAGTGCCCAGGCTAAAGTTCAAGTTTCCTTACCCCTAGCCCTGCACTCTTTCTAATTTACTACACCGCTTCTCAAAATGGGAAGAAATAGCAATTAATTGGTGGATTAATTATTGTTATTACTTATTTCTGCTCACACGTGCTGAGCACTGGCTGCAATTCCATGCATTACCTCATTTAACATTCTACTGCTTCTTCAGGGAACCTTCACCACTCACCTCAGTCCAGAACGAGACTGCCTTCTGCTAAAGCCGCGTAGTGTTTTTCCTTATAATACTCATTTCACAGTCAGATGCACCTTTACTTACACTGGTGTTTCATCGGGGTAAACCCACCGTAAATTGAAAATATCCTAAGTGGAAAATGCATTTACTACACCTGACCTACCGCACATCACAGCTTAGCCTCGCCTACCGCAGACGTGCTCAGAACACTTGTGTTAGCCTCCAGCTGGGCCATTACCTTGAGTTTTTTCTCCGTCATTGCCTTCCTCTTCTTCTCACCAGAAGCAGGAGAGAAAGATGAGCATGTTGCAGACAGAATGGGGTGTAGAAACACAAAACATAATAACCAGAAAACACTGACAACACGGTGCACCGTGGAGGCATCTGTCTTTGACCCTCGTGGTCATGTGCCCGCCTGGAGCTGCAGCTCGCTGCCGCCGCCCAGCAGCATGACAGAGTACCACGCTGCATGTCGCGAGCCCAGGAAAAGATCAAAAGTCAAAATTTGAAGTACAGTTTCTACTGAATGCGTTTCACTTTTGCACTATCATCAAGTCAAAAAATCTAAGTCAAACCATTCTAAGTGGGAAACCATCTCTGTATCACAGACAGTCCTCTATTTTAGCCAAGTTTTCACACGCCCACTATATTGTGATGTCTTCGATATCAGGGTCTCCGCACCTTGCATGGCACTCGGAATGGTGCAGCGTGCACTAAAGATGCTCAATTAACATCTGTTTCTTGAGTGATTACAGGTATGTGAGTTTAACAAATATAGAGCTACATTTCAGAATAATAAATATTTACATTCCAGAAAATGAGAAGTCACAGCTCTTTAATTATTTGAGTGAACACTATATTAGCTGATTACATTTTGCCTTATAGTATTTCAGTCTCTGCTATACCTTAGAAATGCATATTTTCAAGGCACAGAATTTGCTAGTGGAAATCACCTTATCAAAAAAACCACAAGTATTTGTCCCTAATCACGCAAAACCTCTTCACCTGATGACTCCTTACCTGATAACAGATTGTCTGTTTTTATTGAGGGAAACTTCAAAGTCATTTCATGCTTGTGCCTATGAATCATCAGATGGTCTTCTGTTGGGAAGCGCTGTCAGACAAACAGGAAAAAAGGGAGAGGAAAGAGGAGCCATTCAGTTTTGTAATATAAATTTGCCTTCATAGAGAAAAGATTTGTTTGGCATTACAAATGTGACAGGCAAAACCAAAAAACTAGCTCTGAAAAAGTATAAACACATGAGAAAGTAAAATGACAAATCATTTTATGTGAGCAAATGTGCTGGGATGTTCCTTTGAATTACACCCAAATATATGCATCATTATTTCCATTATAATTAATAAAGGCCTTAACCATGTTGCAGAAAAATCTGGCTGAATACGAATAAGACGTAGAAGATCTCTGCCTTCCATCATTCTCTGACTCCCCAAGCCTTTCCTGGGAATTCCTTTTAAAAGCCTTTTATTCTTAGACATAATAATAAAACCCGGACTATAACCAACTATAATGAGTCATCAGCAAACTAGACGTTTCCTTGGGAACTAGAGGTTTACATCTAAGGGTAGACTTTAAATTTGTGTTTAGTTCAAGGAGAAAACAAAATGAAGTAAAAAAAGAAAAAAATAATGTTCAAAGTATTTATATCATATATACAAGAGAAATATGCTTTAAAGAATAAAAGAGAGTTTGAATGAATGTTTATTTATGATCACAAGAATAACTAATCACGGTATCAAGAAAAAAGTGAAATTCTCCCATTTCTATCCATGTATGAGAAAACTATGTCAGAAATAAGAAAGTGAGTCTAACGAGTAGCACTAGCGTTTTACAAAACTATTTGGAATTTTTCCCTAGTAATTACTGTTCTGCATAATAGTGTAAAATTAAGTCTAAGACATAATAGGTATGCCAGACATTATCTATCGATTAATCAAAAGCAGGAAAAATGCAAGAACTACAAAAAGAAGTTTGACTCATGTCAGATTTGGGGAAAGAATTACATGTCTTGCTTAATTATTTGACATCTATATATATGAATGAACACCGTGACATTTGTATAGTATGTTTCTGTTTATGAAGACCTTGCACACTCATTATCTGATTTTTTATAATTACACATATGATTTATAGTAATATGACAAATTCTTTTTGGTATTCTTTTCTCTGTACAGCATAGTAAACCAACACTTTATTTCTAACTTTCAAAGAATGATATTACGGTTGTCAAAACATTGTTCCCAAATATTTTCAGCTGACTTCTGGTCACATGATGAGATTGTATTTCTTGGCCCTCTTGTGGTTGGGGGTAGGGGTGCATAGGACTAGTTCTGCCCATTGAGCCACAAATGGAAGTGACATGTCACCCAAATGTTAGCGACTCATCCTTGGTGCAAGACCCTCTAAAGATCTCTCTCCCTTTTCCCTGTTGTATGGCAATTCACAATATCAGAAATAGTGGCCCCTCAATCATCCTAGCCTCTGAAGGATTATGAAGACCATTTCTGAATTCTGAAGGATTATCAAGAACATCCTGCCAACCTACAATAGAAATGTATGCTTGGGCAATTGAAATAAGCCTTTGTTGTTTTAAGCCATTGAAGCTGTGGGGTAATTTGTTATTGTAGTCGATCCTAGCCTGTACTGACCCAGACTGGTATGTTTCAATAACTGACCTTAACAGAGCATCTGCTTTATCTAAGTCAAATGAAAATACAACAAAAGACAATAAACTCGGCTGAACATTTCCGAATCTTTGACAATTTAGAAAATCAGAGCTTCCCATTTCTTCGAGAAGGTAGTTAGAAATTTTGATTAACATGTGTACTATGGTAGGACTCTTATCTGCAAATTGTATGGTGTGTTCATGAAAAGGAGGGAATTCACTGGGTTAAATCTTCTGGAATAGTTCAAAAGCAGTTCTTTGAATAAATATCACGTATTTATTTGTCATTTGTATCATGTAAATTAGAGAATATAGAATTTACAAAGCATGGTAATTATGCCAGATTTCTGAATACATAGAAGTCTGATTTATAATGACATGTGGTTTTTTGTTACAGGTGTATCTGTTCTCTATATCACCTTATAAGGACCAAATCAAATATGTGACACTACTATGTGTGCTTTAGAGACATAGGTTAGATTTCTTCCTGTCAATAGCCTTATTATAATTTTTTCTGTGATATATATAATCAACAAACGACATAGTAATATCCTTCATTTCATACTTGTAAGCCATTTTTTGGCCCTATATAATAATAGCCTAAAATGGAATATAAACCAGAATACTTATTACATGATAATAATTTCTATAATATCTCATATTAACTATAATTCCTTCCCAAAAGAGACAATGTAGGACATCTGTGATTTCTTTTTTAATTTGGTAGGGAAATAGCAGCAAATTATAAATAACCAAAATGTACAGTCTGTAACAGAGACAGAGCTGAGAGAGGCCACTGGAATTCTAAACATGGTTATCTCAGAGGGCAAAGGACCGTGAAACTGACATTGGACTGTGTGATACCAGAAAGAGGAAGAGAAGCTTGTTTCTCTCTGCTTCTGGGACAAAGTGAATGTATAAGGAGCTGTAACACAAAATACCTCCCGGGTACTACAGCCCATTCCTAACAGAGCAAAGTTCCTTTCCAGTGAGGGAAAAGGGGAGGGAAATCCTTCCATCATCCCCAGTGTAGCAAAAGGACTGATCATTCATATTTCTTCCCCTTTCCATTCCCGGCCGTCCTTTCTTTTCCATGCAGGTCCCCAGGCTGTAGACCGTTGCTAAAGCAAATGCCATGATCACAGCTGACCCCCACCAGGAGGCCCTTGGAATCAGTGGGCAACTACCACATTTTCTCAAGTCTAATACCTCTTCAACTGAAAGATGCACGTTTTTATAACAGCTTATCAAGAAAAAGAACTACTTCCACATTAAAAAGAGACATCAAGTTTTAGATGCATCCTTACGTTTAGATTTGGCAGGGCATTGAGGGGACGGTCTTGGAATTTCACCTTAAAACCAAGAAACTATGTAAATCCTCAATTCCTATGTTTGTTCAAACTTTTCAGCCTTCTTAAGGAAATCACCTGCTCTTTCACTGAGAAGTTCAAGGTCATTTGAAATGCACCCCCTTCGTCCTTTATTGCTCCCTCCACCTCAGGATTTGATGCAAATTCACAGATTCCATTTTCACTCTCTCCTGTCTCGCAGGCACCCGCCTCCCCGGTGCGGTATCCTCTGCACCCTGTCTCTTCCCAGGATCGGGGTTTCGGTGGTGGACTTTCAAGCTAACATGCTCACTCCTCCTTGCCCTTGACTAAATCCAGCCTGGCTAGCCTTTAATTTAAAAAAGAACCTCTCTCAAGCTGCTTCCTCTTCAGGCTACCATTATATCACTCTGCTTCCCGTCACTCCCTAGTGCTCTTGAAAGAGTCCTCTATGCTGACCACCTCCACTTCCTCACCACCCACTCACTCGTTAATCCCTTCCAATCTGGCCCCCACCCTGACTCCTCTCTCATAGGTCGACGGCAAGCACCCACTGCCAAATCCAACAGCCTCCGCTCAGGCCTCTCGCTGTCCCAGCTCTCGCAGCGTCTGACACCAGTGACCACACGTCTGTGGCATTTATTTATTTATACACTGCCTGATTCCAAAAAGGAAAAATGGTGGCTTGTTGCAATACATAAAGCAGAGGGAGAGCATCAGTGAAAAGTAGGTGACCCCCAAAAGGGAAGGGATCCAAAAAGAAAGAAGGCTAAAACCAAAATGCAAACCATCATGCCATCCTCAGCCCGGAGCAATCTGAGACATTTAGCAAAGTCCGGAGACATTTTTGGTTTTCACAACTGGGGAATGCTCCGGGGAGTAGGCAGAGGTAATGCACAGCCTTTCCCCCTACACTCAACAAAGAATTATTCGGCCCTGAATGTTAATAGTACCAAGCTTGGGAAACTCTGCCACACAGTCTGAGGACCTATGTGCAGTTGTAGTTCTCGTCTCTCTAACTTATCTAAATATTAGATGTAGCTAACAACCCCTTCCTCGAAAGGCTATCTTCGACTCTCATTCACAACTCTGGACTCTGCTGGAGTCCTCGTTCACTAAGAATCCTCTCTGGTCTATGCTATATCTCTTGACAATCCCATTTCCTTAAATGCCCCCATCCACAGAGGAACACCCCCATTACCTTCCCCAAATAAAATAAATCCCCCTATGATACTCTTTAGAGTGGCCTGTGCTCTTCCTTCATGGATAATTGTAATTCACTAATTAATTGATTAATTGGTCATGTGGGTACAGATTTGATGCCTAGACTAGAAGCTCTGTGAGGATGGGGATATATGCATCTTATGCACATAGTAGGCTCCCCAAAAATGTGTGAAATGACTTGTGCTGGTCTGACAGAATTTTTCCCAGTTACCTATCAACCTATCTGTGTTTTTCCAGTGTTGTCTATTTCTAAATAACCTTCAAAACCAGTTTGCTGAAAAAAAGTTGACAGTCAAAATAATTCCCTCTACCGCTGTTCTAATTTATAGAATGTTGGTTGCAAATCAACATTCGCAGCAAAACTCCAGGAGAACCTGCTAAAACTCAAGCAAAGGGTTCTGGTTTCTCAGTAAGTGGCTGATATCACCAGTACCAGCAATAGCCTCTCATGTGTCTGTGGTGTCTTCCCTCTAGAGGGCTCCCAGAACCCTCCACAAACTCTCTGGGGGACAAATAAGAAGGGTCTTTAATGGGTATCACCTCTCATCTGACTCCCAGACATTTCCCCACCCTGTTCTGCCAACCTCGCCACGTATCAGGCAGGAGACTTGGGCTTGATTCCACTTAAAACGATGGGGAAGTTTAGGGATAGAGACCATAACTACCTGTGTTGTAAAGTTATCTGTGGTCTGAGTTCTAAGCTTCTCCTATATCCTACAGAATGAAGATCTCGGCATGAGAGCGACCACGTGTGGTTGTTTTCTAGGGACTGGAACGTGAAGATACTCAAAGGGTCAAGGACAGAAACAGTTATTATTGAGTTCTAAAGGTAAAGTGTAAAACTGATTTTAGGTAATGGATGTTTCCAATTTTTTCAAAGAGATCGTTTTCAGTATAATAGTAGTAGTAACAGTAGCAGTAATAGAAACAACAACGAACATTAATTGAGCACTTATTATGTGCCCTCTCAACAGTAAACTGCATGCAGTATCTTGTCTAATCCTCACAAGGGTTCCACTTGATGGGAGCCATCAAAGGCTGAAAGAGGCTTAATCCAGCACAGCTGAGCCGACTTCCTCTCTGAAGGTTTAGCTAAGTGGGAAAAATTGTGGGTTCTAGAAGAGTTATAGGGAGTTTATTTTACTCAAATGGGACAACAAAACGAAGTAGAATTCCCTGATAGTGGGCCATTCCACCAGTGATCCAAAGGCCCCGTAATTCAAGTGACTGTTGTAAAGGCAGAAACCCCCCTCCCTTCCTCTGAACTAACAGTAAGTTGGGCAGGATGCATCTGGCTTACTTCCAGGGGAAAGTTCTGGGTGAAAATGGCCAACACTGATGTATTTCAGGGATGATGAGGAAAGTAGTTCAAACTATTCAAAGTGGAAATAATAACGATAATGAAGATGAAGATGATGGTAAGGGGGACTCTGCGAGTATCTTGGTGAGGAACGAAAGCCCATAGCAGACATAATGGCCAAGGGAAAGTTGCTTCCCTGTGGGGAGGTAGATGGGTCCCTTGTCAGACAGAGCAGAGGACCCCCACACTCACCTGGGAGCAGCCTGGGGCACTGCAGACAAATGGCCTCTCCTGCTCCAAATTCATCTTGGATTCCTCATAAATCTGAAGGACCAGGGGAGGGGGAGGAAGAAAAACAGAAAGCCATGAATACCTTCTGCTGCCAGCCAAGAAACGCGAGAAAGGCAACCTTCACCCTCCGCCCCCACCAGCAATTCCCAAGTTAAAATGAGAAAAACGTGAACATGAATGTAGGTCCTGCCTTGCCGAAGTCCATTAGGCTCCCTACAGTCCGGGTTCCTATTCGGTTTTCTTGAGCACGTATTTGCTGGACTTTAAAGAAAACTTTCATTGGGTTGTTGCTTTGGAAAACGATCTGGACTATGTTATTACCAGATAAGACCCCACCCGCACCAGCAGATTCCAAAGCAAAGTTCCCACCTGTCCTCTGGAACAGCAAGGGAAGGGGCAGTAGCTGGGCAGTCATTCATGTGAGATCCGACCTGAGCGGCAGATCAAATGATTCGCCCATGCTCGCCCTGCCCACCAAACTCTAGAATGGCCAAGGGATGCAAAGTAGAACTGCAGGCAGCTTAGCAAATGGCCCGGTGGGAGCCATACTCTTAAACTCTCTTTCATCTCAGGCGTTCGATGATGCTTTAGCAAAAATTATCCAAGTTACGTAGGAGTAAATGAAAATCAGAAAATGCAAAAACACTTTACATTGAATATTTTGTTAACTTGGTTTTACAGGCTGATTTATTCATATTAGACTAAAGCTACTGCCCTTCTGGTCTAGGTAAGTTATCTGGAATAAGGTACTTTGTTAAATTTTCATGTGGTCTTTTCTTACGTAAGGTTTAGCTTCTAAGGTAAGTTCATTAGGCAAAAATTGGACATAATCAAACTTGCCTTGGCAAATCCTCCCTAAAGACCCCAAAAGTACAGCATACATGGTTTTGTGGTTACCAATCTATACAGTAACATAATTTTTTTTTAATATCATAAAGAGTACTACATAAATTTGTTACACAATTTAAATCATTTCTGAATCATGCTTTTTGCCAATTTCAGAGTTGACGTTATATACGCCGTGTGGCTCTGTTATGGAACTGAAGCCTGCTGCTTTGTCTCTGAGCACAGGAAGCAATTTGCTCCTTTAAAAATGTTACTTGTAAGTGATTCCAAAAGAGCCCCAAGTCCCTTCGCTCTTGAACAAGGGAGCTCGGCTTCAACTTATGGAATAATCACCCTTTGTCCCAGGAAGCTTTATTATCTCAAAAACAAACAAACAAAAAAACCCTCCAATTTGTATGTCATTATACCCTTCCCCCAAACACTAATATATTTGACATACATTCTTTGGGAAAAAGATGCATATTTTTGCTTTTATGAAACATAAAGCGAAAAGACTGGGCTGTAGATAACACTGCTAGTCAGATATTACAAACAAAACAAATTTAAAATACAAACTCTCCCCATACTACTATTTCTCTTAATTATATAGTTTTTACCAAGCAATGCCCTTTTCAATCTCCATTTGTAATACTTTCTATTGGTCACCTCTCAGCACAGTGACTTACCATAATTTTACAGCTTTCCTATATCAGCCATATTGTTTAAACTCTTCTACTCTATTATATTTAGAAGGAGAAAAAAACACACACAAATCGCTTTAGAAGCTTTCCACTTGCCCTTGTCTGAAAAAAGTCACGAGCAATTAAAATAACTTCTCATATCCCATTATTCATTTCATTTTGCCATCAATTATGGAGGGCATCCCTCCTCTCTTCTGTAAATGCTGATAACTTACTTCTAAGCCTCAAAATAAAGGGTGACTTTAAAGCTAAGAAGATGATTTTGATCCAAGATAGGATAAACAACAGAGTAATTGGGTTAGTCGTTAATTAAATATGCCTCGTTTTTCTAGTAAA
This sequence comes from Rousettus aegyptiacus, assembly GCF_014176215.1. Taxonomy (NCBI): domain Eukaryota; kingdom Metazoa; phylum Chordata; class Mammalia; order Chiroptera; family Pteropodidae; genus Rousettus; species Rousettus aegyptiacus. The sequence continues at coordinate 36,114,553 of NW_023416288.1, read as the reverse complement.
TTTTTTAAAGTGCTTTCCTGGAACTTTTCTGTCTCTGTGGCTATGATCTGCCTGACCATTGCCAGGTCACTTAATGCTTCAGGCCTCAATTTCCCCTCCTTTACAATGGGGGTTTGAATATCAGTCTTTAGTTCCTTCATCCCTGTGTCACACTGATCTGTAAGGAGGTCTGGAAGACATTTCCAAATTATGGAGAAAGGTCTGTGTGCTTAAATGTGCGTGTTTAAAAGTGGGAGAGGGTTTTATGGAAGCATTACTGAAGCCTCGCTCTAATATTAACTATTCTCTATAAAAAAGAATTCGCTGTAATGTGGGTCTGTCTTGGAGACCACATAAGAACTTTAGTTGCCAAAGTAACAAAAGAATACCAATATCAGTAATATTACTAAACAATATTAAGATTACATGACAGTAAAATGGGAAAGTTCCACATGAATGCATTCATAGCCTACATCTGAAAGTAGTAATTGGTGATAACAATTAGATTAGTGGCCAACTAATAGAAATGGTCAAGATTGGAAGGACGACTATTGAAGGTTAAAGGAGATTCATTTACAAGCCAAAATGAGGAAAGAGATCGACTGAGCTGGGTCAGTATGAAGAAAAAGTATTTTCCTACCGTAATCACAACTCTAATCCAGATCCAGTCCATCAAAACGCTGACTTTTCCCATAAATCCAGACTCATAATGGTAACAGTTTAGCAATTCTGCTTGAAATCAACATTAGCTACCTCGTATTAATTACTAGTTATAAATTGCATATGAGCTGCAACGAATTTCATGGAATTATACTTTGATGCTGGTACTTAGAGATAGAACAAGTTCCATCCGTATTGACCCTGCCTCATTGATCCTTCACAGTATGGATGTTACATTGAGAGGAATACGACTGATTAGAGAAACACCGAGCCCGCCCTCAAATAGTTTAGAGTTTAGTCATCAATATGTTCACCTGCCATTTTACTGTTTTATTTTTTAAACATACATGAATCTGTATCAATTTATTACACACCATAGATCCTGCGGGCTAAATGTTTTGGCAACATGACATTGAAATAAAGGTCCTTCGGTAAAATGGCAGCCGCTAAAATAACTTCTAGGCGATTAATAAGGTCTGAGGGGAGTGGGTGTGGAGATACAGGTGTGTGAGCCTCACTGCTTTACTCCGATGCTCTACGGCTCCCACATTTAGCCCTCTGCCAGCAGCACACCCTTGCTCATTCCTTTCTGTGTGGGTGTTTGCGATAGTTTTGCTAACTGTTACTACGCTACCATGCAGGGTTCATTACGTTTATTAGCTAGTATGATCTGGTCTGATGTATTAGTCAAGAGCCACAGTCCACACTTTCATGGTCTATTATTACGGTTCTTTCCTAGCACATCTTGTAATAATTATTCTCTCAGACTCATACTAAAGCCCTGCATATATTCTTTTATCACCCATCAAATGAGGGCAAATTACTCAGACGTGGTTTTGGCCAAGTCGTTCTGCATTTGGTCCTCAGAACTCAGGCCCTATCCTCTCATTTCCCATTCAGTTGTTTTACTAGCCGAGATGTTTTAATGAACCAAGTATGTTTGGCGATCGCCATACCCCAGGCTCCGCTGCATAGGGCTGACACAGTAGGCGTTCAATAAACATGTGTGGAATGGATAATGAATCCTGAATCATCACAATGGGGCACCCCAAACGGCTTGCCTTTTCTCTACTCCCAAGGGAGAGGTTCCCAAATGTTTGGCCCAGAACCAAGTTTTCAGCAAAGCACGAGGTTGCGCAGGCCCCTCATTCCACCTGTCCCCAGCTACGGCTAGAAAAGAAGTGTCACCAGATTTAACAGAAAAAAAAAAAATCCAAGTTACTTTTGGTGAAAACAATGAGGTGAAGCCAGTTTTAATTAAATTTCACATGTAAATATAATAATTCATTATAAATTCAACCTCGTAATATTGCCATAGACCTCAAAACCACTGAAGTCCAGTCTGTCGGCAATGTGTGGGCTGCCCTGACCCCCAGAGTGCCCTCTGAGAAACACTGAATGACCCTGTAACTCTGATTAGATGCAGTCATAACTGCGGCAGACTATCTAATCATTTATAAGTTTCTAAATAGTACTATTTTTCGTTCCTCTTTCCCAAAGTTCAGACTCGATGCTCATTTAAATGCCTCATGAGTCTAATTTCCCTTCAAATTTTTGGAAAACAACACAAAACCCTAATAACAAACCCTAACAGTGTATAAAGTGAGCAGAGGTTTTTTGTAGTTGACAAGGAGATGACAGGCTTGATTTATAATTCAGACCCTCAGCTGCCACTGGATTCCTCTGGCCTCGCAATGAGCAAGAATCTCTTTCATTGTTCAGTGTTTGACCCCTCAAATTCCTCCTGGTGTAAAATGGGAAATCTTCCACAATGGCTGATGCAATCCATTCAAAGTTTTTGCCAGCCACTGAGGGATATCCTTGGAACTACCATTTCATGAAGGGCAAACACTGCAAGAAACAAATGTTACCAAAAGCTTGGATAGTCTGCACAAAATACTGTAAATATGTATTTTAAACTGAAGGGCAACGACGAACCCAAAGGGAAAAAACCTACATCTGGTTTACTGTAATCAGTTAAGAGTGGTGCTTCCCCGTCTAAATGGGAAGGCATTAGCAAACGTGCAACTCCAATCTTAGTGGAATGGCACAAATTTCCCCTAGTAACAGTTGATAGAGATGTACAGTAATATGGGATTTGGAATAGTAATACACTACAAACATTTGAATCTGAAAATGTGGCATGTACTTTTATCAACACCAAAAGTTATGGGACTTCGAAGGTGCAAACTGAAACTAAATATAAATAAGCACTAATCATAATATCAATACGTCCCAGTTGGCTCTGGTATTGTTAATCTGGATATGAATGCATTATAGATCTGAAAGAGAGGGTGTGAATTTTAATAATGATGTTAACAACATCTGTCGGCATTTATCACCCTACTATGATTGTGGAGAGAGTCTTCTTGGCAGGATTCACATGGAACAGCCTTGCTACCTTGTCGAGCTTACTAGACTGTGAAAAGGACTCTAGAGGAGGAAACTGGTCCTTCCCAAAGAGCCAGGAACAGCTGACAAACAGGAGCATCTTGAGTTAATCACACTGTGTAATAATCCAGATTAGTTTTACTTTGTTTCTGGGAACAAAACGGTAGTTTATTAATTAAATTAGTTAAGGACATCGCCAATTTGTACTTAGTGTTTCTGACAAAAAATAAATAAAGCAACTATCTCTCTCAACGTATTGGTCAGAAAGGCAAAAGCCCCACATACAGTAATAACCCAATGAAAATTCACGAACATGGTCTAAATTATTTTATTCTAAGATGCCTAATTCTACTTTAAAAGCAAGGATGCAGCATGGTTCTCCCAAAACACGGCTGGCTGCTAGCAAGGAATTATGTATTCGATTTGGGGCAAAGATTTTCTTTCTTTGGGAGAGATACTATACGTTTCACTATCTTATTTGCTCATCTGTAAAACGGGATCATATTAGTAAAACATTATAAAACAAGACCATTCGAAGAGATATTTGAAAAAGTAATTAATGGTAGCTAATTGCAAAATAAAAGTAAAATCTCTTATTTCAAATATAGCTCTATTTTTCAAACGCGAATAGTATAACTTCAAAATGAAAAATAAACGCCTCAAATTTCAGTCCAAGAAAATTAGTTATTTTGTTGAGTATGTCTTTGTATCCCACTCTGCATCTGTGTATTTCTCTCTCTGTTTTTCTATATATTCTCTCTCTAAAACTCTGTCTCTCTCTCTTTATATGTCTATTTCTCTGGTTCTGTCTTTATTTTGTTACGTACGTCTTTCCCTCTCTTTGTCTCTCCGTCTCTGTCTCTGTCTCTCTCTGTCTCTCTGTCTCTCTGTCTCTCTCTCTCTCTCTCTCTGTCTCTCTCTCTCTCTCTCTCTCACACACACACACACACACACACACACACACACAATTTATCAGATGTGTTCTTACTAGCTTTACTGGTAAAAAGATCTAGTAGGCTTGTTTCCTGTTTCAGTGTTATTCTTGATGTGGGCTGCAGCTAGAATCTGAATTTCATTGGGCTATTATTATTTGCAGCTGTGTGACCTTTTTAACCCTGCTTTTAAAGTGACATTTCAGCCCTCAAGCTTGAAACGCCTTGAATGCTGCAAAGTTTTCAAACCAGAGATTTACACAGGGAACAAGAGCGAGAGAGGCACTGTCTGTACCTTCTAAGTGAAAATTTCACCAGAACTTGGCGAGAATTGGGTGTATTACTGGGCAGTTCACTGCCAGACTCTCCGGAAGTCCTTCACTTTGCATGTACCGCTGTGGTTAAACGTTACTATTCCATTCAAACCAGAATATCACTGCCCTGAAAAGATGCTCACCATCCACTGGTATCCCAAAGGTTCACGACCTGAATCGAAGACCTCTCTGAGATTACTTCCCACAGTGCATCATGCTAAGATACTGTCCAAAGTTCCCTTTGAACCAAGCCCGCTGTTCCCAGGAGGAAGCATTTCCAAATAGCTTCGTTTCTGGAAGCTCACCCAGGCTTCACTTCCCAAACGAGATCCGAACAGGAGAGAGTGTTGGGGGCTCACATCCTCTCCTGTACTTCTGCAGAGGTTTGTGGTTTTATTTATGTGGTGTTTATACGGTGTATGAAAAAACATTCCAGTGGGATTGGGTTTTCATATGTTAAATTCCTCTTTTTTCTTTCTTTTCTTTCTGTTTTTTAAGTTTTCCATATGTTTCTTTGGAGATGAATCCTCTTTTCAAAATTACTAGCTAATTTCTCCTTAGGTTTCACACAGCCCTGTTTAACAGCTTTCCTACCTACGGGTTCAATACGTCTAAAACACTTTGCTAACTAAGCACCAGGGTCGAGTGTTGGAGGCAGTGGTGACTAAGTCACTGCAGTCCGTGAGTCTGTGCCTGACCGTGTGTATGTAGGTCCTTGTTCCTCCGCTCGCACGATACATTGTTTGCAGGATATGCCCCGTCTCCGAGAAAAGTTTATTGGTCATATATGTAGAGATTCTCAGGTTTTAAAGGAAATATGGAAGGTAACCAGGTCACGGCTTGCTTCTAATGGGGCCGAAGACAGTCTCAGAAGACTTGCTGAAAGGCGGCAAACTTTTCCTTCTTACCTGCTCCTAGTTCAAACTGAAGAGAAAAGGAAATGAGGGGAAAAAGAAAATGAAAGGAGAAAAAAGGAAAAGAAAAGGAAAAAAAGCAAAATTGGAATAATTTTGAGGTGATTAGAGATTTCCCTGACCTTGTCATCTTTACCTTGCCAGAAAGTCTTCCATTGCAGTTTAAAATAATTGCCCCATGAAATCTTGAGAGGAAATGCTATGACAGCATAGAAATTGAACACCAAACTGGGTGTTTTCTTCGAAATGGTCAAAATCAGTGTGCCTTGAGAAAATCGGGAAAGGGTCAACAGCACAGTTCTTCCTTCTCTTCCTTTGCTCCACTGTCGTAAAATTTGTCTCTTTAAAATTATAACACATTCCCAGTAGACTGTTCTGCCTCTGGATAATTTTTAGTACATTTTGAGTGCATTTGGTTTGTAAACCATTTTTATATAAAATACATATTTTTACAAAATATTCTGAAAAAAACCACAACTTTCTGGTCTGAGTTTTATTTTCACACATTTGAATGATTTTTAATGGACAGAATTGCTTTTCTTTGTATCCATGGTCTATGTAAGTATTCTCGTCTCTCCAGCAACAATATACGTTTGGTCCACCTAAGGTGTGGGCGGAAGTAATCTTTAACAGATCATCTGAGACATCATCTTCTCGCGCATGAATCTGAGCTACGAAATATGAGACTATATATAAAGACAGTGGTGATCATGCTAGACCCCTGCCTTCCGCAGGGCCTGGTAAGAGGCTGTTTCATCTTTACTCTTAAATCTTAAAATTACCATTACTGACTTACTATTAAAAGACATCTGAGAATGTCTGTGTCGAATTGGGCGATTTTTCCCTTGACTCCAGAAGAAAAGTAGGCATTACCCGGTTCTATCTAGAGGACAGAGCAGTCGTGTTCAGAGTCCGCTCCATCTCACGGTGTCGGCTGAATACAAGGTAAAAATACACTCAAAGACTTGATTCAGATTCCTAACACGCTATGCTGCAAATGTCAAGCATGTGGACATCTGACGGTGCTGGCAGGTCACTCAAAGGCCACGTCAAAGCAAAAATCTTATGTCATCTGGAGATTCTGCCATCATCCTAATAAGGTCCCCTTTCTAAATACTAGCAAAAGGCACACATTCATCTGTCTTCCCAGAGAAGGCATAATTTCCCTTCGTGGCCTAGTAAGGGGATTTGGAAATAAACTGAGCCAATTTTTAGTTGCCCCTGTTACGGGGGACACTGTTGACATTCACCTGGGGGGTCAGAGATATAAAAGCTTCCATGATGTGCTGGGTGGGCAGCCCTGTGCCACACCGAAGTCTCCCAACCCAACAGCCAATAGTGCAGCTCTTGCGAGAATAATAACAGTATGAGCCCCACTGTGTCATGGTTTAGCGGCGAGAAGCAGATAAGACTAGAGGCGAAACAATAAAAACGAAGTCAGCATACAGCAGAGGAGATGAAAATAAAGGGCTAAACCCACCCCTTTATACTCTTTTATACTCTCCAAAGAGCTCTGAAGACCTCGAACCAAGCGAAGCTTAGGTGAGGCTAGATTCAGTGCCAATAAAAAAAAAAACTTTATGAATATTCAGAACACTATGCGAAGTTATCATCCCTGTTCACTGGGGGCTGCTGCTAAAATTTTAACTAAGCGCAAGCATACCCGCTCAAGGTTACTGCATGGAGGACTCAGATGAATAAGCTAGTATAAACGAGAGTAGGGTTTTTTAGATGAATTGCCTAGTTTGGCTACCTACAGCGTCCACCATCCAGTTAAATCACCACATCGTTTTAAGCAGTGTCTACTCAACGGGAGCAAAAGAAAGCACCGGCCTGATGTGGGAAAAGGTCTCTTGCTCAGATGCCTTTTTATTCCTTATGATTGCCCGTTGATTTTATATTATTTCTGGAGATAATTCCATCAAAAAGAGTGTGCCTTTTCTTTCCTTTTCTTTTTCTTTATTTTATATTTAAATAGAGAACACCACAAGCTTCTAACTTCTGTTTTCATGTTGCTGGTACTATCTGACGGCAGTTCATAGAATGCTTATTAGGGGAACACTGGTCTCCTAACCAACTTCTCAGTGAGGAAACCTAACAGGCCGAAAACATTTATTTATATATTTATATACAATGTATGATGTTTGATATCTATATGTTTATGTACATATATACATACACATGCATGTATATATACACACTCACACAAATGCACGTATACTTAAGATTTTTCTCTTTTGGCCTAGTAAGTTTTCTCATTGGGAAGTTGAGGCATGTGTGAAGACAGGTATATATTCATGCACACACATTACAGAGATTATTACAGAGATTCTTACAGGGACTCAAAAGTCATGGCTGGTCCCTACCGTACCCTGGAGGAGGATGCTGCACTCACAAGGAGGCAGAGTAAGAAAATCCAGTCCACCTCTTGGCACAAGGTCACCACAGTTAAGAATCATTAAACTTGTATTTTAAAAGTGCAGAAATAAGCTGTATTTTTGAGGGCCACTAAATCGTTTCCATAGACTAGAAAAGTCCTTGATGTCTTTCTCCACTTCCCGTTAAACAAAAGAGTCACTCACTAAAGCCTACAAATCCTCTAAAAACACCCTGGAAAAAGGACACGGCAAGAAAAGGCCTTTTCCTTGAACCACCACCCACGAGAGGTTGCACTGTACCAGACTCCCAATTCATCAAAAGGTCCGAGCCCTTCACAAACGAATGCCAGGGCCAGCTCCTTTGGTCCCCCAGGGCTCTGCCTCCAGACAACAGCACCATTTTTCAGTCAACACTCCACATCAGCATGGAAAGGGGAAGAGGGTTTTTTAAATGCCCCTGCTCTCCACAGCCTAGGACCCTCCTTAAGCATGAATGCGGCCTCTTTGCTCAGAGGGTGTAGATCAGGTCCTGGGAAAAACCCTGAACCTGGGCTCTTTCGAGGGGGGATGCAAAAGGGGGAAGGGGTGTGCACAGCACCCACAGGGGATCTGGAGGGAGGCTCCTCAGACATTTCCATTGAAAGGCTGAGTCAAGGGGAAGGGAAGAGGCGAGCCCCCAAATCTGAGTTAATTGCAGCTACTCAACAGGGAATTCAAGGATCTTCACAGGGCATTGTTCACAGGCTGCTTAGGGGAAAGTGGCCTGTGGACAGTGATTGATTACCTGTCACGCAGAACTTGTTCAAAAGGGATTCGACTCGGCCTGCACTGGGGGTAGGATCAGAAATCAAGGACACTGGTCTCATTCATTCATTCTTTCTGCACGTCATCACGGAGTACCCACCATGCATTAGGCCCCATGACAGAAGCATGAAGGCACCACAAAGATAGTCCCTGCTCTCTGAGCCCTGACAATCCAATAGGGAGATGAGGCCTGTACAGATGTCTGTGGTGGAAGACAGAATGTTAAAGGCCAAAAAGTAGTGTTAGCAAAGCGCTCTGAGAGTTCAGAGGCCATGCATGAGAAAGCAAGGCTATATCATAACCTACATCAGATGCTAAGTAATCTCCTTTCACAGTTAAATATTTCTCATAATGTCAATTCAAAGCACACGCACACACAACCTTAGAGCAATTTTTTAATACTAGAAGTAAGGATTTTTGTTTGTTTTAATTTAGGCTTTATTTTGCTTTTAATCTTAATAGGACTGCATTAATCAGGCTAAACCTAACATTGCACCCAGGAAGCCAGATTTTATGTTAGAAAATAGATAATTAAATGTCAGCTCCTTCACTCACTAGCTGTGTGATCTTGGGCAAGTTACTTAACATCTCTGAACATTATTTTTGTCCCTATAAAAAGAGATGATAGATAATACCAGCACTACCTGCTTCACAAGGATATGGAGAAGGTCAAATAGGATGATATTTGGGAAAGTTCTATGAAATGTTGGTTACTGCTTTTATTATAGAGTCATCTTGTATAAGCATATGGAGCTGTCAAGGTACAGCATGGCACAATCAGTTATGTCTTCACTTGACAGCATGTATAAAGAGATTAAATACACCAAAGGATGCTGGAGGTGATGATCTTTATAGAGATTCTGACTTTCTATGATTTTCTGATAATGTAGCAATTATTGAGCAAAACCTTATCTACTAGCTTTTGACTTGGAGGTACCCAAGTAGAATTAATTTTTGTCTTCTAATTGAGATATGATGTCAAGAAATGCTTTGGAGTCCGAGGTGTTCAAACCCTAGCTCTGCAATCTACCAAGCCACCTATGAGCTTGGGGAATGGGTCACTTGACTCTGGGATAAATTTGGCTATTGCTGGCCGAGGAAGCCAGGGAACAGCGGCCGCCTCACCCTGCGCTTGGAAGAGTCAGAGCCGGAACTGCACCTGAGTGCGCTTGCCTTCCTCGAACATTGTTCCTGACCACAGAAAGGCAGGTAAAGCTCTTCGCCAGGTAAGTCCGCCCCCTCACCTGAGCGTGGCTACAGTCTGCTTGCAATGCACACTCCAGACACACTGAAGGTCGAAAAGCACGAGTTTAGAAGGTGCCTGGGAGAAACTGAGTGCTTTTAGACTTAACCAGAGTCATTAGAAATAAGACTGATACAGATTATGACTTTTTTTTATAACCACTCTCCCCTTGGGCTATCAAAAGAGAAATCAAATCTTCCTTTTGTTATTAAATTTTCTCTGGCAAATCACATTTCCCCTTATCATCTTACTGCTTATTCTTATTCTTGCTCTTTCTTATTTTCTCTTTTCTTCTCTCACATTTTTGGTCCCAAAATATCCCATGGGGTAGTTCATAAAAATACTTCAAAACGAGCATGGAGAGTCAGTTATCTGTGAAACAGGGGACGTCACGGCACAATCGAAGGTCTGGTCATTTCAAAGACCCGGGGAAGTGGAAAGCCGACATCTCGGTAATAGAGCAACATTTCCTAATCCAGGACCCTGGGGAGCTCGAGACGAACAGCCCGAGACCTCCGTCCCTGAAAGCAGGTCACCTCCCCACGCAGAAAGGTCTGTACGTGTGGAAAGCCTAATAAATTTTTGAGTTTTTTAATACTTGGGAGTAGTCAAAATCTTACTTAATGAAAATATCTCCCCCACATCCTACTATATCCTCTGTGTTGGGCACTTTTAACCTCAGAAAAGCATTTTCTGTCAAGGCTGAAAAAAAGCCTTGTTTAGATACAACTTTGATTTATCTTCTCCACTAAGTGCCTCTGAAGGGAACACAGCCAGGCAGAGCCGTTCCAATATGAATTAGGATTGCGAAATTCCCAGTTATTTCCCAAACCTTCAGTGTTCTGATCCACCTTCGTGATACCTACATCAAAAGATTTCTGGTACTCTCCAAGTAAGGGGATTATTTACATAGTGACATCAAGCTAATGTTTGCGAGATGCTTCAGGGACCTTGAACGCAAGTTGGAAGCTGTAGCATCATCATTATTTCTTCATCCGTCCTCGACTGTTTCCAAAGAAACAGAAACAACCACTCAGACAAACACACACAAAAAATCCTCCGGACACCCAAGCTAACCAATGTCTCCTTTCTTCCCAAACCACCAATCAGCCAGTCACCGGGCAAACAGCTCAAGCACCAGGCAAGGAAAACATGTTATTTTTCTGGGCAAGCCTTAACTTCACTGCCTACAAAACACAGCCCCACGGGGCACTTCCCACACATGGGGAGACTAAGGCTGCCCTCTCACGCTGGAAACCAATGGTTAGCGGTCAACGCCTGCGGTGACGGAGGCCAGGATTTACCAGCATGCACCCTGAAGTCCAAGTTCATTTACCCTCGAGCTTCCCTTCACGCACCAGTACTTACACACCCAAGCCGTCTCCCCAACGCCTCTCTCACTGGTAAGGCTCAAAGAAGCTCCGGAACGAGCAGCAGGAGAGAGATGGTTTCTCTCCTCTGGAGGGCTTCATCCCTCAGCCACCCAACACCCAGGGGGCTCCTCGGAACGAGAGAATTTGCTCAGAGTTACTGCTGAACAGTGAGTCAACCTGGATGTCTAAATGTCCCCTGAAAAGGGCAATTCGGTGAGCTATGCTAAGACAAAGAAAGCAGAAATAAACAACAAAAATAAGGCTACCGGGAGCCAAGTTCCACAGTGTGCAAGAGCCACTTAAAAACATACCCCGGAGCACACGTCAGAAAGCTTTGAGGTGCAAGAGAGGCTCCCTGCCGTAGGCAGGGGTCGCAGACTGAAGGTGACAATGAGACACTCCCTAGAACATCTGGACGACTGGGCCCGGCACTGGGCCTTTCCAGACGGCGGACGGCGGCCTCTGTCTTCACTCACTCACCGACCCCAGACTCCTGACCTGGCTGGCTGCTTCGCGCGGCCAGCGGAGCGCAGACCGTGTCACCCAAGCCCAGTGCAGAGTCAGGGTTTCTAAGGCGGCCGAAGGGCCACTGGCTTCCCTCATTTCCCGCCTTCCTCCAGAAGACTCGTCAGTCTTCCAGCAAATGTCTCTGGAGGACGCAGTTTTGTGCATTTCGGGGAAAGGGTAGTGAAAGAGACGGATGAGGTCGCCGTACTCACAGAGCAAAAGCAAGCAGAGACCCCAAGCGCGCAAATCGAGCAAGTGACCAAGAAAAATAACCTTTTAGCAAAGTCCATAGAAAGGAATGGGGAGGGTGATACGATAGAGACAACGTGGACCGGGGAAGCTTTTTAAGGCGCGGTCAGCCACACCTCTCTGCGCAGGCCACATGTGAGCCGAGGCCCGAGACAGCAAATGAGCCGTTTGAAGAGAAGAGGAGAGATGGCGTTCCGGGTAGAGGGGACCCCAAAAGCAGAGAGCCTGGCATGCGTGAGGGACTGAGAGAAGGCTGGCGAGGCTGGAGGGTGGTGGGTGAGGATGGGAAGGCCCGCCGGAATCACCGAGAAGCAGGCAGGCCTCAAACCATCCTAGAGCGGGATTTAGTCTAAGAGTCAGGAGGCGCCCTGGCGAACCCCAGGCTGTACAGAGAGGGATTTCGAGCGGTTAACTTTTCAGCCCCTCAGTCCTCACATGAAACATGAGGCTCATAATCACTCACTTTGGGGCAGCGGCGAGGGTTAAAGGCACACCAGGACTGCGACAGAGGCTGGGACGGACCGAGCAGGTGTTCTCTGCCTAAACGTCACAGCCCATCTCTTGCACGAATAAATATATACTCCCACAGGCTCCAAACGGCAATGATGAATGAGAGCGAGAGGGAACACACAGACTAAACAGCCTCTGTGACGTAGCTAACACCGGCCTGCAACGCCACCGTGTGAACGCCGACCTTGGGATCACTTGTCTCAGTCACCCCTGTAGTTGCAGCTTGAGGTCACACTGCCTGGTTTTAGACGATGGCTGTGTGACCTTAGAGGAAACTTAACTTCTCTGTTCAAGCCCACTCATCGATAAGTGGAAGCAATACCTACTTCATAGGCTTGTTTTAAAGACGTATATGTAGAATTCATACAAATATATAACATTATTACATATTGAGTGTATAGACTAATGTCCGATATACAGTAAATATACAATACATATTAGCTAAAATTATAGTAATTTTTTTCTGTTGGAAGAGACACTAATTTGTCTTTTAAACATGACATTGAAGCCTTCTCGATCCCATATAACCAAATTTAGGACAATCTCAACTATCTTTTATTGCTTTGACTATTAAATACCATATTTTGTATTTAGTGGTTAAAATGACATTTGGGGAGGAGTGGAGAAAGTGCACCAAATATAATTTTTATCGCTCAATGGGTTAGATTTGTTTTGGTTGGGTTTGGTTTTCACAGAGCTGAGTAAATATTTTAAATGTAAAGATTCAGTTTATCCATTAAATTGGTAAAGAAAACTTTGGCAATTGACGATTCATGTTTTACTTCAAGTTGTGGTTTTATATATATAGCATATCCTGAAGGACAGGCGCCAAAACGTTACCGCCGGGCAATGAGATTATGCATTTCTGTGTGCATCTACAGTTTCTTTTTTCCTATCGTGAACATGGATTTCCTGTGTACGAAGTAAATCAAAAGTTCAATGTAACATAAAAGAAATCTGTTTGAAGTATCTGATGATGGCAAGGACCTAGTAAGAGTCCATGAGCCTGCCTCGCCCTTTACAGCCGTCTGTTCCCTCTTGGGCAAATTTCTAAACCTCTCTGATTTTTAGTTTCCTCAGTTGCGAAATGGACAAAGCAGTCCTTTTTACACAGAGTTGTGGTAAAGAGTGAATGAGGCCTACAATAAGTATTCACAAAATCACAGCTCTGTAGTAGCATTTAGTCTTTAAGAGTATCTAAGTTCAAATCCTGGTTCTTTAATTAATTCGTTGCGTGACCTTGAATAAATCCCTTAACCTCTCTGCACCTGAGTTTCTTCATTTCTTATGCTAATGATGCTTACCTCATAAGAATAAAGCAGTAGGTATGTATCCAAGGAGTTAACATACGTAAACAATTTAGAATAGTGCACGGCACGTAGCAAGTGCTATGTAACCGTCGGCTCTTATTGCCATTATGCAATCTGAATCTAAAACTTCTTAAAAGAATATGGTTAAATAATCATATAAATACAGTTTATTTCATGGTCACAAAAGTAACAAGCAAGAACGGCATGGCAGTTTAGTATCATTCATCGACAGAGACACTAATTTTTATTCATGTATGAACTTATTATGTTTATATGGCCAAAAAAAAAAAAATTGGGCCTTTTTAAGTTTGATATAGTCCCATTCATTTATTTTTGCTTTTACTTCCCTTGAGGTCAAATTCATAAAATCCTTTTAAGTCCAAGGTCCGTGAGTTTAGCTCCTATGTTTTCTTCTATGCAATTTATTGTTTCAGGTATTATATTCAGGTCTTTGATCCATTCTGAGTGAATTTTGTACATGGCGACCAAGAGCAGTCTAATTTCTTTCTATTGCATGTGGCTTTCCAATTTTCCCAGCACCATTTATTGAAAAGGCTTTCTTTTCTCCATTATCTATTTTTGCCTCCTTTGTTGAAAACTATCTGCCCATGTATCTGAGGGTTTATTTCTGGGCTTTCAATTCTATTCCACTGGTCTCTGAGTCTTTTTCGGCCAATACCACGCTGTTTGGATTACTGTCATTTTTGGTATAATTTGAAGTCAGGCAATGGGATACCTCAGCCATGTTCTTTTTTCTCAGGATTTCTTTGGTCATTCAAGGTCTTTTATGATTCCACACCACTCTGATGATGTTTTTGTTCTACTTCTTTAAAAAACATCATCGGGATTTTGATATGGATTGTATTAAACCTGTATTTTGCTTTAACTCTATTGATCATTTTAACTATATTGATTCTTCCAACCCATGAATGAACATGGATGTATTTCCATTTCTTTGTGTCTTCTTCGATTTATTTTAACAACGTCTTGTAGTTTTCAGTGCATAGGTCCTTCAAATGAAAAAGTTTCTGCACAGCAAAAGAAATCATCAACAAAATAGAGGCAACCAGCTGAATAGAAGAAGATATTTGCCAACAATACCCCCAAAGAGGGGCTAATACCCAAAATATATAAATAACTCATACAACTCAACAACAACAAAAAATCCAATTAAAAAAAATGGGCAGAAGACCTGAAGAGACACTTCTTCCAAGAAGACATATAAACGGCCGATGGACATATCAAAAGATGCTCAACTTCATTAGCTATTAATGAAATGCAAGTAAAAACCACAGTGAGATACCACCTTACACCTGTTACAATAGCCGTCATCAACAAGACAAGTAACAACAAGTGTTGGAGAGTCTGTGGGGAAAAAGGAACCCTCATACTTTGCTGGTAGGAATGTAAATTGGTACGGCCACTATAGAAAACAGTATGGAGTTTCCTCACAAAATTAGGAATATAATTGCCATATGACCTAGCAATCCCTCTTCTGGGTATCTACCCTCAAAATGTGAAAACATTTATCCATAAAGATATATACACCCCAATGTTCACTGCAGCATTATTCACTATGGCCAAGACATGGAAACAACCGAAGTGTCTTTCGATAGACAACTGGATAAAAAAAGCTGTGGTACATATATACAAGGGAATATTATCCAGCCATAAGAACAAATGAAATACTGCCATTTGTGACAACATGGACGAATCTTGAGACTATCATGCTAAGTGAAATAAGCCAGACAGAAAAAGTTAAAAACCATACGCTTTTGCCTATCTGCGGGATAGAAAACTGAAAACAACAAACACATAAGACAAACAAACAAAAATAGACACAGACAACAGTTCAGTGGTTACCAGAGGGAAAAGTTGGCGGGGGGTGAGGGGGGTGAGGTAGATAAGGGTAAAGGGGGTCAAATACCTGGTGACAGAAGGAAATTTAACTTTGGTGAACACAATGCAACATATATGATGTATTATTGAATTGTACACTTAAACTTATTTAATTTTTATTAACCAATGTCACCTCAATACATTTAATAAAAAAAATAACAAGGTCCTACTTTTTATTTATTTCCATATATTGAAACAAGCTTTCAGGACTACTCATCAAACTCTTCCTTGTCTGAGCTAATTCGTTCAATGAGAATTTTCCTGGATGCCGTTCTGTCTTTACATCATTCTCCCAGCATAGAACAAGATTCATCAAGTGTACATGCATATTTGTTAGAACCTATAATCACACTGTGTTTGACAAGCACAAAAGGGGCCCAGGTCACCCACTTATTTATCAAATACAATTTTTGTCAGAAGTCCACCTTGTCTGGAATTATGCTAGGTACTGGGACGACCTAGATGAAAAAAGACAAAGTTCCCAAGAAATAACACCCTATCGCTCTGCTCTTTACCATTAATAGCTGTGTGTCTTTGGGTGTGCTACTTAGTTTCTCTGAACTTAGTTCCTTTATCTGCAAAATAGGAATAATAATAACAACTACTCATAGATTTGTTTTGAAGATTGAATGAGAAGTTGCCTGTAAATCATCTAGGATATGGCAAGCTCTCAATAAAGTTAACTATTGCTACATGCCTCCAAGCTGACAGTTAAACATCCACGCGAAAAAAGAGATCAAGTTGCAAGAAAGCACAGAAGAATGAGTGACTCAATTTACCTGTAGAAGTCAGGATTTAGGAAAATGAAATTAAACTATTATTCTTAACACGTTCTATTCCCTACTCTGGGGCCTTCCCAACCCACTGCTGATGATCCTTGGTCAATCTGCCCCTATCTTAGACAAATAAGACTCCATGCTCCATGACCCAATCAAAGCCTATTCTTATCTTCACTGAAGGTGTGGTCCAGGTTATTTTGTTCAACCACATATCCGATGCTTGAGTCTATTCAAAAACACTCCAAAGCACTCACTCTCCAAATGTGTCTGGAGGACCTGCAGTGATGGACTGGATACCATCTTTAAGAGGTTCAGCAGCATTAGTAGACAGGCCTTAGCACTGGCTTTTGGAAATGGGCTGAGACAGGTAAACTCTATCCCAGAAATGAGCCCATCACCTCATGCCCATGGCTTGTCTGCCATAGCAGTTCAGGGTCTTATATTTATTCTGCTAGTAAGCTCTCCTTATCAGCAACTTGTGACTTCTATTCAGGCCACTGGACACTGCCTCAGAGTCTGTTCCCAGGCTCTGTGTCTGGATCTGCTTGCTACCACGGCTTCTTGAGTTCTGACCCTTGACTTACACCGCTCCTCACAGAAGCACATGATGACCTTCTAAGGCCACTTGCCCATCTTCATTTGCTCATTGCTTAAAAACTTCCTCCTCATAGGAAACTAAACCCTATCTCCCTGTAACCTGCAGTCAATGGGCTCATTCCCATCCTAGGGGCCATTCTGAAGAAGTATAATCCTTCTTTAACAAGGCAGAGTTTCGAATATCTGCAGGACCACTCAAAACTGTCTGCTAGTCCCCACTTCTCTTTGAGCAGAGCAAACATTTCCAAGTCCCTTCTATTGCTTCTCTTAAGATATTCTCTTACTAACCCAACCTCTTTCCTAGGATGCTGCCCTAGCCAGCTTGATATGGGTATTGGGCTGATGATGGCTTTTCTCTGTCGCCGATCCTAGGGAACATCTACATTTGTTTAGTAACTTCAACGGTAGCCTGAGAACTGAGCAATGTGGGAAATTCTGACAAATGGGTAGGCTGATATGATCTGGGGTGACTTCTGTACAGCTCTTATCACCCCACAAGAATAATTCCTCCTCCGCCCACAAAGGAAAATAAGGAATTGCAAACATCACCAGGAGCAGTAACCTGTTTTCGTAAATCCTCGATGGGGTCTTTGTGACCAGGTGCTCTACTGAAATACTTATTTCCAGAGTTGTGCCCAAGAATGCACAACAAGCAGGGGTCGGGACTTCGCAGAGCCAAACCTGGG
This sequence comes from Rousettus aegyptiacus, assembly GCF_014176215.1. Lineage (NCBI taxonomy): Eukaryota > Metazoa > Chordata > Mammalia > Chiroptera > Pteropodidae > Rousettus > Rousettus aegyptiacus. Next base: position 36,097,028 of record NW_023416288.1, on the reverse strand, counting down.
AAGTATGACATCTTTTCCTTTTGAGATGTACAAAGGGCAGGAAAACAGACGAAAGGGTGGACTAGAAGGTTGCATCCAGGGACTGGAGTAAGTAAGCCGGCATAAGGCCACAGCTGGTCCTAATGGCCCTCTCTCACTGAGAGCACAGTTCTGCTGGATGGTCTTCCTCTGCCCCTCCAGACCCATTCTCTGCTCCCCTCTGCATCCTAGGAGGCTTCCCCCAGATCCTTTGACTGGAGGTTGGAAGAGAAGAGAAGTCAGGTGTCTCCTGCCTGCACTGCCTCTCTGCTGGGAGTTGGGCGGCAGTGGCTGTGTGCCTCCACAGACGGCAGGCAGCCTCTCTCTCAGCTAAACCCGCTCCGGTGGGTTCTTCTCTTGTCCCCCTTACCCCTCCAGGTCCGGGGATGGGAATGGCTCCTTGCTGTAGTTATACCCCGGTAGGCCTGCCCGCAGCTATGAAGTAATCCCTTTAGTCCATTTTCTCTTGTTATTCTGCAGGGACCCTGACTGACACAGTGGCCTATGTTTGAGGAATATTTAATCATGCTCATAGGCCTAGAACTACTGTGACTCCCAATTCTCCCAGATCACAACTCAGATTTGCAAGACTTCAACTTAGCGGCTCAGAGGGGCTCAGAAGTCCCTGGAGGAGTGAATGGACCAGAGAGATGTCATTTGACCACCTGTTGGGGTAGCTCTCGGAATCCAGACGTTCCTGGACAAAGGAGTCATGCCATCCAGAGCATCTCTGGGACGAGGCGGAAGGACTTGTTCAGAAATGTTTCCCGATTAAGAGTCTGACTGCACGCAAAGCCAAATCAAAAAGGTGGCCAGGAAGAAAGCGATTTATTGCTGTTTATTGGTCTTCATCACAACCCTATGGAAAAGGTATCATATTCTCTCTAGTTTACTGATGAGAAATTCTGAGGTAAGCAACTTCCCCAATGACACAGCCAGGGGCCAAAGAGGCATCTGCCAACCCTGATGCCCATGGTCTTTCCACCACCCCAACTGCTTTTTCTCTCAACACTGAAACTTCCCCAAGATAACCATGAAAATTTCCTACTAGCCAATGACAATATGAGACACATTATCATTCTCAATTTTCACAAGCTATCAAGCTAGAACCTTAGGGCTTTTTTTTTTCTTCAGTCGTGTACTTAGGATTAAAATGGTCAAGTAATAACTAGATGGAATTTACTCGAAAGACCCACCAAAGGAACATAAGAACCTATATTAATAATTTATATTAATAAAGCTTTTTATAAATGAAGGTGCTGTTATGCCCTTCGGGTCTGTTTTTATTTCATTTCTTCAGCTTGCCTGAGTCTGGCTTCTCAGTTGTCTTTATTTTGACTGTTTCTGCCCCAAAGAGGTGCTGCAGGTTCTGTGAAATCATTGCCTTTACAGCTGCACTCTCTGCCTTGCAGAAAGGCAAGAGAAATACAGTCTCTCTGCTTCCTTTTTAAAACCTGACAGTCACACTTTCTCCACTTCAAAGCCACACCATATGACCTCAGCAGGCTGACATAAATGGACACTCATGCAAGAGATTATTCATTCAGTGGCTTTTTCCATATGGTTATAAAAAAAAAAAAAAAGAGAGAGAGAGAGAGCCATTTGTTAACCTTTGTGGAGTTTAACAGTTTACAAAGCCATTTTCCATACATTCATTTAATTTGGTTTTTAGAATGATTTATGAAATGGATGTCTTTTTTTCTAATTTCACAGATGACGAATCGGAGACTTAGGGAGGGAAAGAACTGTGACTGAGGTCACACCACCGCTAAGAGGCAGAGCGAGGACTTGAATTTGAGCCCTCTGCCCCTAAACACTAGGACCGTCTTAGAACAGAGCAGAACCACCAATGTGCCAGCACTGTGGGGATATTTCTGCACCTGAGAAAGGAACCTAAGTACCAGCGAGTCCTAAAAATACACTCCTGACACAAATCCACGAGTATCGCTCTAGAAGGCCTGACGGCGTGTTTCCGAAGACGTGGGGTAGAGGCTGTCCTCTCATCTTGGAGGCTGGAGAAACTGCGTTAAGCATCTTCCCAGCACCTTCTGCCCTGGGTCAAGCTGCAGGACTCTCTGTGCTGAGTCCTCAGTGCAAGTTCCTATGACCCACCTCTACATCTGAGCTTAAGTCAGACTCCAGAGAACAGTTTGGAGAAATTCAAAATATCCTCCTCTCCTGCCGTCCACCTCTGCAATAGCCGCCACAATCCCAGGGTTCCTGAAGCTGCCAGAGTCCTGACATCTCTCCACTAAGCATTCTGTCTGCCCTCGGCACCTCCTGGCATTCTGTATACACAGGTGGCCCCAGAATCCCTCCCCTCCCAAGAGGATGAGACTCAGCACGCCTCCCAAGTCTACTCTAAGTGTCCACATTGTCTAAATGCAGTCACCAATTCCGGCATGTACCCACTGCGTAACCTTTGTGAGCTTCTGTTTCCAGAATAACATAGCACCTGCCTTGTTGATGTAGTTCCTGAAACTACACATGTAAAATATTCAGCAAAGTACCCAGCACATATCAACACTCTGTACTAGTTATTATTATTATCCTAGGGCTAAGCAGTTGTGTCTTACAGAGCCCTGATTTTCAAAAAGTATAACATTCTTGTTTTTATAATAACCTGAAAGTATATGCAGTATGGAAAACCATATGCAAATTAGATTATCTAGATGAAATGGATGAACTTTAAGAAAGACACAAACTACCAAAAATGACTCAAGAAAATCTGAATAAACCTATAACAAGCAAAGAGACTAAATCAGTAATTTGAAAAAAAATTACCACGGAGTTCAAGTTACATAGCCTCAATGGTGAATTCTACCAATATATAAAGAAAAATTAATACCAATCTTTCTCAAACCATTCACAAAAAATAAAGAGGAGAAAACACTTCCCAATTTATTCTATGAGGCCATTATTACACTGATACCAAAACCAGACATGGGCATCACAAGGGGAAAAAACTACGCACCACCATTTCTTACAAATATACATGCAAAAGCCTCAATAAAATACTAGCAAACCAAATCCAGAAACATATAATAAAGATTATATACCATGACCCAGTGGAATTTATCCCAAGAATGCAAAGTTGGTGTAACATCTGAAAATCAATCAATGTAATATCCCAACTTAATAAAGAAAAGAACACATGATTGTCTCCATTGACACAGAAAAAGCATTTTACAAAATCTAACATCGTTTCATGATAAAGCACTCAAAAAACTAGGAATAGAGTAGAACTTCCTCAATCTGATAAAGGAAATCTACAAAAAAAAAAAAAAACCATGAATATCATACATAATGGTGAAATACTGGTTCTTTGCCCCTAGGATCAGGAAAAAGAAAAGGATATCAGTTCTCATCACTTCTATTTCACTAGAGGTCTAGCCAGGGCGATTAGGCAAGAGAAAGAAATAAAAAGCACCCATATTGGAAGGAACAAGTAAAACTATTCGCAGATGATGTAATCTTATATACAAAAAAATTAAAGAATTATCAATTTTAAAAAACTATTAGAACTAATAAATATGTTCAACAAGCTTGTAGGATACAAGTCAATGTACACAGCTCATTTGTATTTCTATACACTATCAATGAACAATCAGAAAATGAAATTAAAAAACAATTTCACTTATAATAGCATCAAAATAATAAAACAGTAATAAACTTAACAAAATAAGTGCAAGACTTATATACTGAAAACAACAAAATATCATTGAAAGAAATTGGAGAATACCTAAATATATGGAAAGGCATTCCAAGTTCATGATTTGCAAGGATTAATATTGTTAAGTGTCAATACTCCTCAAATTAATGTATAAATTCCAATCCCAAACATATCCCAGATGTCTTTTTTGTAGAACCTGACAAGCTGATCCTAAAATTCATATGTAAATGCAAGTGACCTAGCATAGCCAAAACAATCTTGGAAAAGAAGAACAAATTTGGAAGACATAGTGTGCATAAAATATATATATTTCACTACTCAAAAAACACACACTAATTTCTAGACTCTAGTTATGATGAGTTAATGAGAAATTAGGACTACCAAAAGGCATTCGTGCGAGAAAATAAACATCACCTTTTTTCTACTGTAAACTCAAGAGTGTGAGCATCTAACAAACACAAACTGTAGAACAGATACCCATCCAAAAAATGCCATAGTCAGAACATCTTGCCTTACTGATGGCTGCTGTGTGATATAATCGTGCTCCATAAAGAACAGTGAGCATGTGGATTTTTCCTGCAGTGAGCCTACGACTTCTTTCTCTTTTGTGACTTTCCTTTCATATCACAGCTCTCTCCCTGCGCTCTCTTCCCACCCACATCTGATAATGGTCAAATTCTCTCAATTCTACTTCTCTTAAATCTGTCTGCTTTTCTCCATTCCCACTGGCACCATCTGAGCCAAAATCATCATCATCATCATCATCATCATCATCATCATCATCATCATCATCCTTAACTGCTTCATTGGAACAGCTCACAGTGTGAAGAGCTGACCTTTATGAAGCACTGATCAGTACGAAACAGCTCTCATTTGATCCTCACGGTAACCCTACTAGGTGGATGTTGTCGTTATTCTTCGTTTTTAAAATGGGAAAATCAGACTCGGACAGGCTAAGTCACCTGTCCCCCAGTGCCGACCACTGAGTCTGTCAGGCTCCATGGCCTTTATCCTCACCCGTGACTCCGTCCTGCCCCGAGTCCTGCCACATGGGCAACATGGCTACCGGAGTGATGTTTCTAAAACTCCAAGCTGAGCACAGCACTCTCCTACATACAACCCGTCGCTGCTCTCCCGGGTAAATCGCAAACTCTTTAACAATTAGGTTCTGCCTGATGATGTTCTTCCCTAACCTTCCTGTCTTATTTATCGCCAATTCCCGTGAGTCCTTTAGAAATCACCTTAGCTGTCAGCACCTTCATGGTAGACACTGCGCCTGAAAAAAATGAGTTTAGAGACCCTCTTATGGGTTCCCTAGCCCCTCGGCCTAATGTGCCTGAAAGCCCTTGTAAGGCAGAACGTCAAATCATCAGAGTTAAAACTGCATGTTCCCCAGTAAGACCACCGAGCTTTAATTCCAGTTCCATTGCTTACCGGTAGGTAATCTCGTGCAACATATTTTTAATCGCTTTGCACCTCAGTTTCCTCATTGGTAAACTAGAAATAATAATAGCACTAGAATGTACTTCATTGAGTTGTTACGAAGTTTAAATAAATAACACACGTGAAGTGATTAGATATGGTAAGGGCTTATTTATTCATAGGTAAAGATTTTTCTATTTACCTTCCCTCTTTTACCCTTTTTTATTTCTTTTTTTGCTATTCCTGTCAACTTTCATTTTCTTTATACGAACTTCACATTAGTGCGTTTTCTTACATTTGTAAAAAAGATTTAATACTTTTTAAAACTCTTCTTTCTCAAAGCAATTCCGTGAAGTAGGCAGGACAAATCATTTTACAGGGACATCAAATGTCTTCGCCTGTCACATGAATGTAGTGGGACAGGAGTCATCAGCAGGTAGCGAGGTTTAGTAAGAGCAAAAGCAATAGAAGACACATCAGCAAGAACTCCAGCTTTAGGAAAATCATTAGTCCTTTTCAGGCCACTAATTTACTTCTCCGAGCCTCATTTTCCTCAAACCTAAAATGGAATAATGACACGTACCTACAAAGATTGTCGTGAGGATTGAACATGATAACATATGTGAAGCATTCACTCATTGCTGGGAACATACTAAACATTCAGTAAATATTAGTTAGTGACAACCAGACCCAGACAAGGACAAGGTCACTGGGTGGGTCAAAGCCAAGGCCCGTATGAGCCCGCTTTAAACTATACACTTCCCACCACATTAGCCTGCCTTTCCACCTGAACATAGCCTAGTCATCCTTTCAGGGAAACAAGTCAGTCAGGTCATGTGTAATGTCTATTCTGCCTGCCCTCTGTCCACCTGAAAGAAAAAAAAAGGGGGAGTGGGGAGGGGGGCAAAAAGTATAGAAGGGGGCATTTGATGCAATCCATGGTGATAGAATTCCAAAACCTAAAATCGCCCCACGAGCCCTACCTTCGTGGGTGACTTAATGAAGAAACGCCAGGCTATCTGACTTTACTCCAGCAACTAGTCTCATTTTTCTGGAGGGTCTTGGCAATCAGGGGGAAAAGGCCCCTTTGCCTGCTCCTTATTTTCAGCGCTCTCCCACTCCTCCAAACCAGGGCAGTCGAGACGCAAACTCAAATTGATACAACGGGAAATTGAAACACGGAAAACTGGATGATTGGACAAAGGGCGAGAAAGGTGGGGTTCGCCTGGGCGGCTGAACGCCAGCTCCGAACACAGAGTCCGTCCCTCAAGAACATGCCCACCGCAAGGCGCCCATGCTGGTTTTTCCAGGAGGACGTGAATGAAGCAAATTCCACTGGGACGCGCATGTGGAGGGGTCAACAAGGGAGTGGAGGCTTCAGTGAGTACAGTCCATCTTGGCAGGGAGGGTGACAGGGTGTGGGTGTCCTGTCATCAGATCTGCAGGACATCGACCCAGCCCATTACATCAACAAGAATCGCATCACGCAGGGCGCTTCAGGATGAGGCCCATCGGAGTCATCAAATCCCACAGCAAGGCATTAAAAGCCTCTCGCCTCTCTCCTTCATGGTTCTTTCGGGACCTTCCATGGGAACTGCCAATCCCGTGGCCCGCTATGTCTCAGGCACCACCTAAGTCTGTAACGTACATTAATATATTTAATCCCCACAACACCCCTTCCGGGAATGCAATAGCATCCATATTTTACTAGTGACTAAGCTGGGTTCAGAGAAGTGAAGTCATTGGCTGCGATCGCACAGGGTTTAGCAGAGTTGAGATTCAAACCCAGACCTGTCTGAAACCTCAGCCCATGTTTTTTCCTTCCCAGCCTATGCGGCTTCGAGAGCAAGTTCGGGACCCCTCTCTTGACATCGTCCTTTACTGCCTGCCTATCTTAGCGATTATAAAACCTCGGTAGTAGTAAAACGTTGTTTTAAACTGTCCCTGTAAACTTAAATCCAACTTTACATACATTTTCATTGCTGTTTTATGTTTTCAAAATACCACCCATGCCACTCACATTGCAGTTCATTATTCAGAGAATGCTACACTGCCGGGCATCTTGCTAGACACTAGAAGACATAAAATAAACACAGTGTCAGGCCTCCCCCACAGACCCCACAACGAAGCCCGGCCTGAGGTAGGGGCTCTCTAAGGAGCTATTACCTGAATCTAAGACAGGGCTTGTTTGCCTCACTGCTAATGTGCCCTTTCTGATACCCCCGTTAAAGTACCTGGGCTTCTCCATGCCCAGAGAGCAAGGCTTCCAACTCTACGTTTCTTCTCTTGGGCTTTGTCTCATCTCCCTGTTCTAGTCATCTGACTAGTAACACAGGTTCCTCTTAAGAATAGTGTCCTGCTGTGCTTTTCCCGGGCCTGAAGGCCTGTCCAATGATTCAAATCTGACGGGATGAACGCCAATCAATCTGTGCTCTCTGTCTGTTTGCTTATTGAGAACCCCACCCCCGCCCGCACGCTGAGTTTTCATCATGAATCTCTCATCAGGACCATCCATGGTCAGTTATTGCAATGGGCACCAGGCTAACCCTTTGCTTAGTCAGGCTGGCCAGAGATTCGGTCTGAGGCAGAGGGTAAATCTAGTTATAAGCCCGCCTTTGAAAGTGACCAGGTTGTACCCAGCCGAGTCACAGGACAAGAGAGAAATGGCTCCTTTGTTTCTCCGAAAGCAAGTCTTCTGTAAACTTAAGTTTTCTGCATGTACCTAATCTACCCAAGCATATCAACATAAAGCCCAGTCCTCGGCATGGTCCATTGTCAGGAATTTTAAACTCATTTTGTTTGCTTTTTTGTGTAGCGCCTTCTCAAATTTAAAAACGAATCTTAAAATTATTTTGACAGGAACTTCTTTCAGGTCAACTAGTCCCCAATTCCACAAATGTGTATTAACTGCCATTAACTGCCTGTCACATGCAGGACACCCGGGATGACCCTGTCCCTTGCATATTAAAGAAATTTGCTACATATGTAGACTTAGAGCCCTGAGATTAGCAGGCCAGTCCAAAATCTAGTAATGCTAAAATTCAGAATGAATTTCTGTGAAAGCTTTACTCGGCAGCGATTGTTCCGACTAGCAAAACAAGAAGCGAGCTTGCCCCAGGCACATTTCTGTAAAGAGAAGCCAAGAATAAAACAGGTTAGGTCTGTCCCTGTGCACAATGTCAGACGCGACACCCATATTTAGGAAAGACCTGTGAACCTGACTCTCTGCTAAAGGGACGTGACCTTTGGAGTATTTTTTCAATCGCCTACAAACTCCGCAAATACCTCAGGACTACGCCACCACCTCAGGGCTCTCTTCTGGAGAGAATTATTGTGCAACCAGAAGGGTCTTTAAAAGCAGCCTCTTGGCTTGAGATGTAGTGGCCCCCATTAGCAAGCAGTCCATCACAATGAAGCCCTTGGCCAAAGACCGTGGCTGCCAATGACCAATCCATAACCATAAGTGAGAGCATTAAGACAGCACAAGAGAGATTTGTTTTCCAAGAGCGAAGGAAACAAACTCGGAGACAATTCTCCAAAGACTGAGCATTCACGACCAGCAAATGTCTGCTGGAAATTTATATGCTGTGAGTGTAAAAGCAATGAAATTCGATAATCTCGAAGCCACAGATTTGTAACTTGCACTTATGTAAATATTTATGGATTCTTTGGGGGAAAAAAAATCAATCCTCTCAGCCTTTCTCTTTAGTACATGCTTCAGAGGGAGCCTTTTTTTCTCAAGAAGAGGATGTAAACTCGAGCTATTGCTTAGAAACATTAAGTCAGCAGCCTGCCCAAGAATAATCTGAATTCCATTTATGATTTCACACTAACGGATTATATCACGTTCTCTTCCCAACACCACAGAAGAAATGTGATGGTCCCCTCTGCGCCTGTGTCAGAGACTGAGGGGGTTAAAAGTCGACCAGGTCAGTAAGTAATACTTCTTACTTAGTAAGAAAAGAAATAAAGGGATCAGGCATTTTTCCACCATTACTGAGAAGTAAAATGCAGGCAGCTCTCCACAAGCACAAGCAGGCCCTTCCCTCACATTGCCTTGGCCAGAGATGCTGCTGCAGGCTGTTAACCATCTCCTTCCTGCTTTCGCACCTCTCTAATCCCTCCTTCACACTGCCGCAGGGCCATCTGCCTACAATCCGGTTGTACTGTTTCGCCCCCTCCCTGATGCCCACGTGAAGCATCAGATCCCCAGAGCTCAGCTTCTGTTCCTTAGCAGGATGGTCAAGGCGCTCCGCAGTCCAGCCCTGACTTTTATCCCCTGCCAGGCTCACAGCTACATAAATCCTACATATCTGCAGCGCTAAACCTCTTGTCACTACCCGAGCCTACCGCACGCTCGCAGCATTGAATTCACAAACGGCATCTTTCTCATGCTAGTCAGTGGTGTCCTTCTTCCTTTCTGTTTATCAAAATTTTGTTCTACCTTCAAGACTTGGTCAAATGCCATCGTAAGAAAAGTTCCTCTGCCTTTGACTCTCCTCGTTCACTCCCAAATCATAACGAACTGCTGTTTGCTTGACTGATTCCTCCTCCAGAAAGTGAGTGCTCAGGCCCGTCCATCCCTGCAGCTCCATGGAGTTTAACCAAGAGCATCACACGTAATAGGCATTTCGAAATATGTCTGGGGATCAAAATATGCCTACTAATATGTGAACAATTTTAATGTCTCGACACATGGAACTGATGACTTGAACCAGGTCCCATGGGGGACTTTGCCTCCCCATCTACTTCTTTGGTCAAATGCTATGTTTAAAGCTTTGTTCATTAACCAATTAAAAGAACCGAAGGTGATGGAAGTACTGTGTCAGTGCATATTATGGGATGGTCAGATGCTAGTGCACGATTAATTATAGAGGAGCCCCATTCGAAGACAAGGGAGGTGGTATGCTGAAGCCACCAGAAGGTCACCACGGCAGCATCCATGATAGAAACGGGGTGGAAGTGGGTACCAACACACTTGGCCCTCTATGGCTGACCAACCCTGTGTCAAAACAGACTCCCTCACTTGGGTCCTCCAAGAGAGGAAGATAACTCTTGAGGTAGCATAGCAGCTCTTCCAACTTGTAAAACGGCATTGGCATGCTGGCACCTCGGGCCTCTAGAAAGGAATTTATGGGCTTAATAGCATATCCTGGAATGATATTCAGTCCAGTGGTATTTGGGGCCCTGAGGCAGGAACACTGACAAGTGAGGGGATAAGGGGCTAGGAACAAGGGGAGGGCGGAGCCACAGGAAAACCGATCAGGACCCATCACGACATAAACTGGACCTGCTTAGTAGGCTTAGGTGGAGGTGTAGTACCCACCGATGCCATGAGGTGACAGTAGGGGTCAACGAGGCTGACGTGGATGCAGAGGGCAGCTAGAAGAGACAGGTCCTAGAAGGCCGATAGGATGGCGGAGCAGCAGGGACACTGTCGTCCTCGGGGCCTCGGGAGCTCGCACTCGGGTTGATCCGATGTACCAGCAAGCGGCGGCTGGGCCACGCTAGCTGCAGCCACCGCGGCTTTGATGGCGATTCAGGAGAGAGGTGACAAGGAGACTTTCACAGAAGGAGAGCTGGAGGTGAGTCTCTTTCAGATAGCAACTAGCCCGGACCAAATCCCTTCCCAGCAGAAAGGTTTACAAAATCCTGCTCCCCCCAGTAAGGTAAAGAAGGCAGTGTTTTAATTTAGAGATTTTCTTTTGCTTTACCCCGGCTGAACCAGAGGAAACTTGCACCTTTAACGATTTCACGGGTGACGACATGGCAAGTGGCCCCAGAAATAGCGAGAGCAGCGGCTCACGGCAAGGCGGGGCTTACCGCGAGGACATTCTGAAAACTGTTGGGCGCTTCACTTTGGCTCTTACCATAATTGGAGGGGCGCCGTGGGCATTGAGTGGGTAGGAGTCAGGGATACCAACCGTCCTATAATAGACAAGACACTCCTGCTGCATAGACACTCGCTCTGCATCCACCCACCCACCCGACTCTCAAACGCCATCCATGTAGAAAAAAATATGGACTTAAAATCACATAAGAAATAAATTCAATTTTGTATGGATAAGCTGAATGTATTTTTACACGGTTTTAATATATGCCGAAATTTTTAGAAATGCAACCCGGAAAAGAGAAGATTGTATTTGGTTTGATCTGGAACTTTACCAAAGTTCTTCGCCGTTTGAGAATATCAGATTTGCCCACACAAGGCAGCACATTTGCCGAATGCTCGTATTTACGGGGAATCCTCCACCAAAGTACAAGGACTGGGCCTTTCGTTAGGTCTCCATCAGGCGTAGCAGCGTCTAGCATGTGCAGACTGAAGTGCCTTGCTGGGTCTCCCATGCGCCCCACCCTCTGACCCCTTCTCTGCTTTTTCCTGCCCGGCTTTCTGTCTCAGGAGGCTGAGCTCTCCAAACTGCCCCTGGGCTTCCAGCCTCCAGCTGATGAGAGGCAGTGGCAGGAGGTCCGAGGGTGAGAGGAGACAGAGGCTGGGGTGTTCACTCCCTGCTCCCCTCCTCCCTAACCCTAAGGCCTGGATGCGGCTGCCTCCTCTCTTCCGGCGCCAGCCCTCGCAGGGCTCCTGCAGGCCTCAGAGTGGTGAGAGCTTCCAGCTGTCCCCAGTCTCTGGGTCCTTCCTCATCTTCAGCTGGCTCCCTGAACTCTGCCCTCACATTCCCTCAAGTCCTGTCCATCAAACTCTTTTTTTTTACTATGATATCTCTTTCTTGTCAGATATAAATACTTATCATTTCATTTTCTTTAAAAAAGTTGACACCGACAGAAAGACATCTTCTTTTATTAAAACTACATTTCTTTTATTTCCTTATTATATTATATTTAGGGCATTTTGGTAATCACATCTAGGACAGAATTTTTTTCACCTGTAAGATTTATCGTAAGATTATAACAGTCTACTATAAAATCTTTGCCATAAAGAGGGACCATTTTGCCTGAAGGGGCTAGAGATAATGAAGACACGGGATGGGGAAACGAAACTTTGAGTAACGGCAGGCCACGCGCTGAGATTGTGTAGTGAGCCTAACAATCCACGATAGAAAGAAATCACTCCAAGATGGGCCGGAGTGGCTCAGGGATGGACTGACAGATGATGCAGGAAACGCGGAGAGAGTGGGGGCAGGGGCCTATTTTCTTGTCAAGAGCTGCTGGCAGATAACGCCAGAACGTGCAGCGCCGACACCTACGTACAACTTGAAATTGCTGTACATGCGTGCGTATTATATATGTACGCACTTTGAAATGCACGATCTATTTGGGAAACTCTGCGGAGGTTCGTCAAGAATGTGAGCTCGGGGATCCTCGCAAAACTCTTCGGCTTTTTTAAAAGTGAGGCAACTGAACTATGTGTAAATCCAACCCACATTCACATTCACGTTCCCGGGACCCAGGATGTAAAGACCAGGTTAGCGACACTCTCCAGGGAGAGGTACCAGAATAGGGGAGAGGCCTGCAGAGGCGCCATGCTCTGTGCACGCACGACCTTGATCTTCCTTGTCCCACCTCGCCGTATACCCACAGCACGCGCACACGCACGTGTGTGTGCCACACACACACACACAAACGACCTTTAGGTATATTTAGATCCCACGGTTTTTAAGCTACAATCTCACAACTAGCACCAACGAAGACTAATCTTTCAAAGGGGAAATATATGTATTTGGCAAAAGCCAGAATGGCCCCCCAGGAAAGTGGCTGGAATCCAGACCAAGGATAAGAGACCAGAATAGCCTGGGTCCTACTTATTTACACCCAGACCACAGAAAGGCTTTCAGAAAGCCTAGTACAGCTGGTGTCACTTTAGATCTGAGAAATGTTAGATGCCAAATACGATATAGTACTAGCTACTTTCCAATGAAGCTACTTTAATGAATGTACAAATTAAAGGGAGGTTCCCTCAGGAGAGAGATTCTCAAGCAGGAGCCCTCTCAGTCGTACTCTGCTTCCTTTTACACACCCCATACCCGCTCCATACACACGTACCACAGACCCCTATATTTTCCAGATCACAGCTAGTGCTGGGTACTTATGAAGCACATCAGAGAATTAATGACCTTTTGATGCCCAAATCTCCTTGACTGGAGGCACAAAGAAAGAGCTTGGTTCTCCCTTACAGACCTGGGGTTCCTTGCAGACCTACAAATGGTGGCTACTCACAACATAGCAGGGACCCCTCTGTTTCCAGATTTACATTGCCTTAGGGATATGCATCTACCTCATCATGGACTCCAAACACGCCATTATATCAAAAGGAAAATGACTGTTTCCAGAAGACTTAAGAGTTGCAGAGAATGTATGTTATAACCTATTTCCAACATTTTGCCAAGACTTTAGACAAATCTAGAAAGCCGGCTTTCCTCCCCTGCCTCCCATGTTTCTCTTTTCCCATCCAGGATCCAGCAATGGAGAGAAGGGGATGCAAAGCTTCGATGAGGAAGAGCATCCAGCCAAGCAGATTTCCGCTCCTGTGGCCATCCATTATCTGGGGAAAATTATGGTTTAACGGCAATCATTTGAGTTGCTGCAAATATGTTTTTCTAAATCTATGTTGGGCATTTCCTAATAGCATATTTTCTTCAGCATGAGAAATTGCAAGCTTGGTAAATTATCCATCTCAATATTTCACATAACATACAAATCAAGTATCAGAATAGCGGTTTAGAACAGCAGGTATTATACTTTCGAACTGTGATAATTTTTGAAATTTTCCAGGCTCTTCCTTAAGTAGCTGTTTCTAGTGACGTATTATATAAAGCCCTCAGATACCCACTAATTGATTTAAAACCCAGTTACACATATTATAAGTACCCTTGGGCTTTTTATTATCTTGGTCCAACAGAAAGCATCAGAATCATTATTATCAATCACAACGGGATCCATCAAAGAAACAGCATCTATTATACTGACATCCTCTTTTGGGGGAAAAAAAGACCAAAAAATAAATAAATAAATAGACAATTGAAATTAAATTCATCAGCAATATGAATTGAGTCTCCAAAATAACAGCTTCTCTTATTATTATCAGACGCATTTGATTTCCTGCCAGTGGTCCCATGGAAGGCCCAGGAATTATTCTCACTGCTGACTGAGCTCACCTCACAGAGTGGATCTTCGAATTCTGACAGTTCTGAAGTCTAAGAAAGCTCAGCAGTAGTTGACTCTATTTCACTGTGAAATGAAGTGTGGGAGGCAGGAGAAAGGAAGAAAAAAATCAGAGGAAAGGCTGACAAGGACCTTCTTAGAAGAAACTGACAGAGTTATCAACCTCAGTCAAATGATTTTTAAGCAAACGGTGAAACACAAAAGTAACCAATCATGACCTTGATGGGAAGAATACTCCTCTCTGACAGACTCTCAAATGATGCCATTAAGTCCCCTAGAAAAGGATCCTTATACATTATTTGACAAAGTAACGAACGAAAATTGCATCGTCATAATATATGCATGCTATTCTTGGTTTCCAACATCTAGAGTTAACTAAAAGCACAGGAGACATGATTATGGTTGCAAAACAGAATAAAAAGGTCAATGACCCGAACCACGTGGAAGTAACGATGGCCGCCAAAAGGTGAGATATGGAAGGGAGTGAGGAAAGGGTCCTCCGGGCTCAGAGCTCCATCTTACGAAAGTGAGTGAAAGTCGATGGGACACAAAACAAAGGTGCAAGTTACAATTTAAAGTCACAGGCAACCAATCGAAGGCACGAAAGTAATCATGGGACATGGAGAGGAGGCAACGGGCAGAGAAGAATCAGGGCACGTGAGCTCGATCCCCATCTTTCCAAGCAGAGACTTAATAATAGACATTTGTAAAGATGATAAATAAAGAAACACAGATATGAGTGTGTTTTTAAGAGTTTGGCAATCACCTCCAGAGAAAACAAACACAGAACCACTTAGAAAAGTTTACTTCCGGTGAGTGGCTAGTAGAAATGACAGTTTTTAGCTTGAGTTCTTTTGCATGTGGTTTCCTTTGCTTCTGGGTGCACATATTACAAGGAAGGGGAGGAAGGGAGGAGGAAAAGAAACTTGGTGGTGATGAGGGGCAGGAAAATGCCACTTTGAAAAAGGAAAGAGGGGTTTGTGAATGGACTAATCAAGGGGGATCACTTTGTCAATGATTTAAACGTCGAATCACTATGCAGTACACCTGAGACTAATATGAAGTAACATTGAGGGGGAAAATGGGTAGCAGAGGGGCCAGCAGCTCTCAGAGGCAGCTGCAGAACTGGGGGCCCTGGAAATCATACCCATACCCAGAGCTGGCTGTGGAAGCAGCTGCCTGCCTGCAGCCCAGGATGCTGGCAGTGGGGGTTTCTGGGCACTGCCTTCAGCTGTGGAGCCTCCAAACCTGATTCTCTGGCCCTCCCAAAAATTCTGTGAGCTCCTTAGACATAATAGAATACTTTTCTGCTTAAAAGAAAAAATGATTAAGAAGCCAGAGTTTATTTGTGCCTCATTCAAGGGTAAGTATGTAAACTGAGAATAACAGAAAGAACCCCAAAGAGAACAATCACAAAGCCTGCATCCCAGCCATGGTGCTGCCCCTGGCAGTGTGGCCAGGAGCAAGTTGTTTAATTCTTCCAGGCCTGTATTTCCACACGTGTAAAATGTGAAGGTTAAACTAGATCATCTCTAATGCTGCCTGGTCCCAGGGCCACGAACCTGGGTTTGGATTCCAGTCCTGAGAACAGAGCCAAGTAATTAAGAAAGTAACACCTCACACATTGTTGAGTTTCTGTTAGGTTTATGTGTTCAGGATTTGAGTATAAACCCTGTCATAACCCTACCGGTTCATCAATTCCCCCACTCCTGCTCTGGATTAATCAACCCCCCAGACGCTAAAAGATTCAGGGCTCTTGTGTTCTGGAAGTCACAGCTGGTGACCAGTCAAGCCACCCAAAGAACTTGGGAGGTTAAAGGCCCATTTCTCTAAGTGAAAAGTCCTCCAGAGAACACATGAAGAAGGTGACAAAATCCAACAGCTAACGCCATCAGCTCCGTACCACCGACTCCGAGGGCTGGGAGGCCCAGAAGGGAAGCGTAGTCTGGAGAATGGGGGCGCCGGAGGCTGCGAGCTTGTTGGAGCCAAACGAACTCTGAGGTATTCAGCACTAAGTTACGCAGCTCTAAAAATATTTTGGAACCAATAAAAATAAAACCACATATAACCCTCCCCACCCCCGCTCCAAAAAAGAGTTGACTCGCTGAAGTGGTTTCTTGCTGCTTCTCGTCTCTTTAGTAGATTCTAATCTTCATATATATCTGTTCCAAGTCAAGGAAGAAGCCGATGGGAAGAGGAGAAGGCCCGAGGTATACCTGAGGTTGGCCAGGAATGTGGGATGGTTGTGTAATCAGAGGCCACCTTTTGGAAATGCCAGGGAAAGTAAAACACCATCAAGTCATCGATTTCTCTATCTTGCTCTCCCAGCTGTGAAGCCCCCACCCCCACCCCTACAGACACACACAAACACCACAGACTCCCCCCACCCCCGAGCAGGTACACATGTAGGGTCCTCGTTCCAGTGTGTTCGCTGGCATGCTTCCTCTCCACCACAAACATGGCTAAGGACCACTGAGGTTGGACTCAACGGAAGCACATGGCTATACTCAGGGGTCAAACGGCCTAAGACGCTCAGTTGGTCAGTCCACATTTCCCCTTGTGTAGATTTGTAACGACTAAAAGAATAAACATCTATGAAGGGAACCTTCAGAGTTCAACTGCCTCTGAAAAATCTTATCTCCCTTTCTTGTGAGCGGTCCCAATGAAATGTGCCACCGTAATCTGTCAGACGTGAATGGGAAGACTTGTCAAAGGATTATAGAAAATGGAACCAGCATTTTTTGAGCATTTACTGTTTACCATATTTCAAAAACAGTAATACCAATTGCTGATACTTGTGGGGCGCCTTCTGACCCCTGGGCTAAGTGTATTATCTTACTTAGTTCTCATAAGAACTCTTTGAGGTAGGTGCTAGTATGATCTCCAGGTCAGAGGTTAGTAACTCATGCAAGATCACAAACTGAGCAAAGGCCAGGGTCAAGATCTGAGTCTGGCCCTTCAGACTCTACTGTTCAGTCCAAGTGGGAACAAGAACTGGCCTTGCCTTTGAGGTGCTCATGCTTGAAAAGGAGCTGCTTTAGCACACACTACCTGGCACATAGTAAGTACTCAATAAATGGCTTTGTTTAACTCTGACAGTTAAGACAACTGCTATTTAATTAAGAATCAGATTCAGAGATGTCACCCAGCTATTAAGAGGCAGAGCCAGAACCAAGACCCAAAACCGGCTGGTTCTTTCACGTTCTCTGCTCTCAGAGGCGTGATGAAGACTTCACACCCTCGCATTCAAAGAAACATTTGGTTCATATTTTCACTGGTGTCATATTTTGGAAGCTGCCAGCAGCCACATCATCCTCCCAAGTTGGACCCAAAGCCCCAAATGCTGCAGTGTATATCCACCTTCCTGGAGTTGGGGGAGGGGGGGAGGCCCCAAAACAAACAGATTGACCAAAAAAAAAAAAAAAAAACTCTGGGCAGAACCATCAAAAGGAACAAAGTGGGAGGGGAAGACTGTGGAGAAGGTTCCCTTGGAGCCACACGTGTTTGTGGGCATCTTGCATCTCTCAAAGAAATGCACTTGGCCGCTCTAAAGCCTCCCTCTGGGGCAAGAAGCAGAAGTTAGTAATTACGAAAGTAACACTTTGCACGTTGCTGTTGGGCTTTTGTTTGGTTTTGTCAGTTAAGGTTGTTTTGCCACTGCCATTAAAAAAAAATCTCGGTACTTCCGAGCAAAGCGACATCGTTCCCTCACCCAGTTAGGTGTGTGGGAGAATACTGGCCCGTTTCATTTTTAAATAAAATCTTGCACCATAGATTTTTATTTTCTTCCTCTCCTTGGCTTCACTGTTCAGGGGCACCAAGTAATTTCCTCTATCAATAGCCTAGTCTAGAACCAGGTGGAGCCTATCTGTGGAGAGAATTCCTTTTACATAATAAATGGCTCTAGAATCATCTAGAATCATCTGCTCTGAAAGAGGCTTGGCCTCATCACAGAGAGCTAGTGTACAAATTTTCTTTCTTGCCTAACATTTAAGATTAGGACGAAACCCTCGACAGTCATGGCCTCACAAAGAAGAGTCCTGTCCCTACTCTGCTGTGGTTTTGGGGTGAAAGAGTTCTCTCTAAAGTTCCTTCCTTCAAATTCTTCCTTAATTAGGTTTTCTCTGGCATCAAAGGGAGTTGAAATAAGCACAGGGAAGAGGGCCAATAGCTTCAGGTACTTAGGTGGATAGGCCAGCAGGAGAGAACATCTCACTATGCTATGCTAATCCATGAACTCAGTGGCAGGGCTAAGAGAGCATCAAGCCAGACTTCTTTCCTTTTTTTTTTTTTTTTTTAAGGTACATATGACTTCTCCTCTGAAGAAGAAATGTCAGTGGGAGAACGTTTCCCCCAAAGTCACTTGCTTGAAAGGGACAGTGGTTGACTGGATAGGTTTCATTTTGTTTCCTCACCACAGTTCAATGTTAGAGACCAACCCTCTTCACTATGCTGTGTCTATTTTTATTATTTTCCTAAGAACACAGGCAAACTAGCTCCCTCGGGGGGTTCTGTGCTAAGAGAAGGGAGAAATTGCAGCCTGGGAGGCCTTCCTGTGGGGTGGAGGCAACCTCTTTATTTGGAAAAGATGCTTCTAGTTTATAGTCTTTTCTCCCTAGATTCCAACTTCGGAATCATGTAATATTTCTGGATAGACTTACAGGCACATGGTAAGGGGAATGCCACAAGCTAACATAGGTACGAAAACTTTAATGGTGTCATTATATAAACAAAATATATAATCCTGATTCATTGGTGCCGGGGCAGCAGGGAAAAAGAAACTTCTAAATTTTGTGCAGAGACCGAATTATTCCCAAGTTACAAAACTCGATTTTCCATAACAGAATTATTTACATTTGGCCTAACCTTTAGATCACCTCGCACCATTGTCTGCCACGTGCTACTAAATATGACCTCGAAACAGCACCTGACTTCCCTCAGGGTCTGCCAATGCCAGTCTCACATCTCAGCAGCCTCGCTGCATTCGGGTACGTAGGGCTGGATCAAGCTTCAGAGGGAAAACCTGACGGCAGAAGAAGCACTTGTCCAGAGAATCATTATCATATTGATTACTGTTTTACATCGTTGATCATTAGGCAAGGAGGCAAGATGTATAATGACTGAGGAGGTGGGGGGTAAATGCGTATGGGGACAAGTTAGTGGCTTAAAGCCTACGTGGACTCGCTTCTTCTCCACTTTTTAGCTTTGTGACCTTATAGGTGCTCAATAAATATTTCTGGGATGCATGAATGACTTAACCTTTCTAAACCCAGATTCTTTGTCTGTAAAATGCAGATAATAGCTGTTGGGAGACAATCTTCCCTGGGTCTCTCGCTGTTGTGTATGTCTTAGAGGCAGAGGCACTGGTGGCCAGAATCTTTTCAAATGTATTTGTATAGCAAAATAGTATTAGGAGAGAGATTGTATGTCCATCTGGGAGCAGAGGGTAGGTCTGCCCACTGTCCAGTATAATAAAGATAATGTCTGTCCCTAGAGCAAAGGTCTGGCAAGTTTGCTTACTACATTAAAAGAGATCGAGAATTGTCAGCTGAGTTCCTCAGCCATAACACAACCCGATGCATGCTCTGCAGTGGCCCGGGCCACTCACAGCGCCCTTGTAGGCCCTAGGAAGCAAAGGGACTGCTGTGGAAACGAAGCTAATGCTGCTTGCTGGCTATGAGCAAGAACTTTGTTTCTGACCCACGAGTCTCATATCTCCTGCCAGGACCCATAAAAATAACAGGTTAATTTGTCAGCATGGGTAAAATCCCAGATCTTCACAGTTCTTCACAATTAGCATTCTCTAGCTCATAGAGTTGTCGTGAGGGTTAAGTGAGATGAGCATATAAAGACCTCTGCAGTATCTAGTCAAAAGTAGGTAGGTATTCCATGAAAATGAGCTGTTATACCATCCTGTGCAATGAATGATCTTTTACTGTGTGCGTATTTGAATAGGTTATTATTATGTATGCATTCACTCTAATTTTTCAATAAAAGAATGTTATAGAGAGTGTAAGTAATCTTAACGATATGAAGGGATTCGGTTATGACTCAAAACAAACTTTGATATTGAGTCACAACATTAAAGCCACTGAAATGTCTTTCATTGTATACTACGCGACTTAGTGGTTAAAATTCATAAAAGGTTGGATTTATATTCTCGGTCTTCCATTCACAAACTGTAAGACCTTGGACACATTACACAGAGTTTTATCTTCCAAAATGTCAAAAAGGTACCTCTCCATTACCAGGTATTAGGAGGAATAAACAAGATAGTAATTTATAAAATGTGTCACATAGTGTAGCATGGCACATAGCAATCATTCACTAAAGGACGAATACTTAACTATTTTATCGAAAGAATAACACCATCGAGAAAAGAGATGGGGTTCTGTTAGTGAAGTTATCTGTGTTTTCTGAAGTACTTTCACGTTGGCTCTTTCCGTCCTCTCAATAATTCTGGGGGGTAGGAGGTAGGCGACGTAAATATGGCCCAACTTTACAGATGAGAAAACTGAAGTTAAGCGAAGTTCAGTGGCTTTCCCAAGATCAAAGATCTAGCAAATGGCAGACATTTTATTTTTCAGAGTTTCTTTCCATATGCACCAGAGACTATCAAAAGGTCAAGATCTCTCTGTGATTTTGAGTAACGGAGCTCACACACCACCAGGAGCTGGAGAATGCATTTGGCCCACTATGGGCTTGGAGCTTTCAAACAAACGCAACCTTTTGGTGTGTGTACATTTAGGTTTTGCCAAGGGTAGATGGCTTCCTATTTTTAAAAGGGAGGGGGAAAGAACATTGGAAGGTATTTAAATCAAGCTCTAAAGTCTTCTTGGACATCAAATAACTCTCAGAAAACAACATTTTGATGAGTTAAGTATAAATGAATCAAAAACATATGGACTAAATTTCCCTTGAAATACACAAGGGTCTAAAAATTAAGGGAAAAAAAATGCATTGATAAAATACATTTGGGATTTTATTGAAACCAAAACATTTGCAAAACCATTACACATCCAGATTCACCCAACCTCAGCGTGCTCTCTTCTGCCGGTGATGGGCAGCCTCCTCGGACCTCCCCAGTAATTGGCTGCCAAATATTTCCTTACTTGCCAAAAAAATCACTGGAGTCCAAGCCACCCCACAGCAAGGTTTGGGCCCTGTCTTGTGCGCGGTTGGTGAAACACCTTCGGCCCAACTGGTGCTAACTCCAATTCGCTTGTATTTTGAAGAATCAGCCTTGATTGAATGGCTCCATGTGCCCCATTATATTGAAGGCCTAATAACCAATTTCTGCCTAAATGGTTTTATAAGTAGCTATTAAATTATGCTTCCAACATGCAATCCTAAAGCTAGTAAACCATCAGGTTACTTTCCAGACTTGTAAAATTAGCTAAAGAAGAACTTAAAAGCCGGGTCAGGGGCTGGCACAGAAGAACAGGACCGCGATATATCACGCGACTGTCGGCACCACAGCATCAGCTCCCAGCAAGCTGGCAACGAGCATGTGATATTAACCAAAGCCCTTAATTTAAGGAAACGAAATCAACCAACTAGTAATTAACAAATTATTCTTAAACAGACTTCGCTTAAAAATTAAGTCGAACTACCATTTTTCTATAACCCGTCAGGAAAACGCTGACTGATACTTAAAGTAAACACAACTTAAGCAGATGGTGAGCTCTCACAGAGCACCAAACCTATACTTAAATAAATCAACGCTGTCGGCCTCGAGTGCTACATGGATACTCAGCAGAATTCATGGGCATCTTTGCAAGGTTTGGAAATGATTTACTGTCACGGGAAGATGACAGCTAAGAGCTCTAAGTTTTCCTGTTGGAACGTTCTGCACCCCTGAGAAAGGTAAAGTCTACTGGAAGGAAGTGTTTTTCAACTGATATCCCAAGAGGATATTATAGAATGAAAGATGATCCCAACCCCTTTGAGTACAGACAAGTGCTTTTGTGTTTGTCCATTTGCTCATCTAGTTACTCATTCAAGAAGTAGGTTCACTAAGTTATTACCCAGTGGCAGACATTTTGCTAGGTCCTGGGCATACGAAGCTGAACGATACTCAAAATTACTCACAAATCACACAGGCACATACAGACAGAAATAATAATGCAACTTGCTAAATGCTATTACAAGCATGCTTTAGAAAGCTCTTTGGAAATCCTAAGAACTAAAGAGGTAACTCCATTCAAGGTATTTGAGAAGGCCTTTGCCTGTGGAGGTGCCATCTTATGGGCCAAGCAGTGTGGTGAGGGGGTTAAGAGTACAGGTCCTGAAGTGATAAGCTGCCCAAGTTCAAATCCTGGCTCCACCATCTACTGGGTACATGACTTCCAGAACTTGACTGAATCTCTCTAGGTCAGGTTCCCCTTCTGCAAAATGACACTGGTAATGACAAACACCTCATTGTGAAGATTAAATGCATTCCTGGTACATGTTAAGTGCTACTTTCTTAGCTGGATAGTAAAGGAACTTATCCAGCAAAGACTGAGCAGAGTGAATATTCTAATTAGTAGAAGAGCATGTGTAAAGGCAAGGGCTGATGAAAGGTCTGATAGTTGCCAGTATGATCAAAAAAACTCAGTGTAGCGGGTTCATAGCATGTATGTGGAATCAGGCACAGATTAGGGCCGTACCGTACATCAAGCCTGGGAGGTCAGATTTCAGCCCATAGCCAGTTGAGACCCAACAGAGGTTGGATACAGTCAACTTTGGTTTTCCAGATCATTCTGCCTGCAATGCAGGACCTGGGCTAGAGGGCAGTATAAGGTCCATTCCAGATATGAAGACAAAGCATCACACGAAAGGTCTGCTTTTTTTGTTTTTGTTTCATCACAAGTAAAACTATCTGTGTCAAGGATGGAAAAGTAGACATTGCTACTTTGGGTTGCTTACCAAGGGAAATTGCAGGGCATACCCAAAACACAGTTATTCCCATATTCCTATTCTGCTCTCCAAGTTTCGGGGGTATCTAAATGTGCCTTTCCCCACCGCTCCCCACAAAATGTTGGACCTGGATTTCAAGTTCACTGTTGAAAGTACATCCGTAACTAGTCAATTTTTTATTAGTTTTAATGGTGCCCACAAATCACAGAATATTAAAAATAGAAGGGAATTTATAGCAATTGTTAAATCCGATTGCTCCCCACTTGGGGGTCTCTGGTTTTTTAGGTAGTCTGCGAAAGTAATAACAGAGATCAGTTTTATTTTCAGCATTTCCAAAAGCATAACATATATTTAAACAGTTAGTCATTCACCAAGAAGTGCTCTCATGCCAAGGAAAATGCCAACTTTCTTTACTTTTGGCTGGAATTTTTTTTTTTTTGATTCAGTATGGTAACATCAGTTATGTCATATTTATCACAATTTCTGATAGAAAATTATGAATGACTTTGATTTTAGAAGAAAACAATTTTTAAAAAATAAATAAAATGAATTGATACCTATCAAGTAGACAAAATTCCTTCAAATACAAAAGCATGGAAAAATAAAGAGGTTCTTTACATTGAAAAGTTAGGATTCAGGAATCTCTAACCCATTCTCAACAGCCTTCTCCCAATGTCCCTTTTACATGGGAACTTTCTGGTATAGTCTATACCCTCGTCCCCATCTTGTTTTTAGAGTAGAAAAATGTACTCTTTAGTGTGACTGTCTACTGGAAGTGAAAAATACAAATCAACATGTCTGGGGTTATCTAAATGTTAAAGAAAACCCCGAACTTCAGCTCACAAGAAATGAATGAGTTAAGCAATATCTACTCTTGGATAAAATTCTATTACATAACAGTAAACATATCTCTAGATAATAAGGGCTGTATGCAAGATTCGCATCCTTTGTCTTTTGCACACTCTACCCGGTAAACGCTTAAGGCAGTGCATAAATGATGCATCACAATGCATCTCAACCACAAATGGTGTTTGAATAAAAGCCTTTTTGGATAACTGGAAAATATCATGCAGGAATGAATGCCAGTGTTTGTAAATTTACCCTTAGCCTGAAAGTTATCAGACTCTAATCTCAGAGATGTCTATTCTCTTTTCTGTTTCAGAACAGATATAGAACCATAATTCCGAGAACAATCTTATAAATAATACCGAACATGGCAATCATTTTGAGTGGCCACATTTAAGAAATAGAATATGACATTGTTTATAGTTAACAGGACTGTATATTTAAATACAATCATTAATGATATGACTACTAATTATAACAGCGGTTGCAATTCCATGTAGTTATAGTACCAACTGCTCCTGAAATTTCCTGTTGTTGGGTGAAATGAGTTGTGCTTTTATTGTACTTTTTGAAATCAATGGTCACTAAAATTAGAGTTTTGTAGGCATGCAGTGAAGTATTCGTTGACATAACTAAAAAGCGTGTTGTATTGGTAGAAGGTAATGGAAGGAAGATCTATGGAACCAAGATTTCAGCGGCATTTTTGCCATACGGATAGCTTCATCAGAAGCAGATAAAAGGGTGGCCTCTCTTGGCGAGATTTTCAAAAATATGTAACATGTATACAGGGATTAGGAGCACAAGGAAAGGAAGCACCCATGACAGAGAGTGAATGTTGGTTCTGCCACTTAATAGCTATGTGACCTTGGGTAAAATCTTTACTCACCCTGAACTTTAGTTTCCTCATCAAAATAGAGATAACACCTACTAAACAAAATAATGTAAGTGAAGTATTTCAAATAATGCGTGATAGTTGATATTTAGTAGGCATTCAACAAATCAAGTGATTCATCTATTTGCTCCATGTGAACTGACAATAGTATAAAGTCGTTAGCCACGCCCCTTAACAGGAGCTCGTCTGTATCATACAGGACAGGAGAGTCCTTCCTGCTCATCACATAAGAGTAAAGGCTGAGTTCTCTGAGGCATGCTGTTCTAATGAACCAGTGGCATCAGGTCAAAGTGAGACAAAATCATGATTGGATTGCCCCAAACTGAAGCGCTCTGATGCTTACTCTCCTTCTTAAACTAGGGAAAGAATGACCTGGGACAGTTCATTTGTTCTCACACAGTCTTCGAGTTACCTCGAGAGCATTTCTGGAATTTTATGGATGGAGCAGAATAATAACTGTGACCTGTTCCCTCATATCCTTCATTTTGGTAACACATCCTTAGATCTCACAATCAAATATTGTAAAAGGCTAGACTAGTCCCATTTATCAGAGACAACAGTTAGTTCAAGTAGAATCTTAGAATTTCAGTCATTCCTCTACTTTGGAATCTAATGCTAAAATTCAGCATTTGATTATTTCCTAGAAGAAAACTGCAATGGAAACTCCATTCAGTTGAAAGGATTAATTGCATCTAAATGTAGGCAAATAATTGGCCATCATGAGTCTCAGAATAAAGCTTTGTACTTGGCATAATTCAAGTCTGAATAGGAACTAATGGTTTTAAATTTTGCTGCCCCTCCGGAAATCCATCTTCTTCAGATGTTCTTGCTACTCCCAACCAAAGGAATAATACATGGATGAGTAATAAATGGCCCCATTCTGTGCCCACTCCCCAGGGAAAATGTTGGGAGGAGAAAAAAAAAAAAAAAAAAGCACCCTCTGCTGTTTTCCAGCAAACACACAGGAAGGCTAAACACAAGCCAACAGATTGTTTGTAGTGGAGCTGAAGTCTCAAACATGTTTCAGAGACATCAAAAAACATGGGTGACAAAAGGCCATATGCACAAATGCACACCACAGACACAGGCCCCATGTGAAGACCTCTGCAGCTTGAGCAGCAAGGGCAAGAAACATTGATTTTTACTGGAGAGGCCATATCAGGTTACCGAATGTACACATTTAATTTTTATGAGACTGAAGGCTCACAGAAACAACAACAAAAAAAATTCCACTTTGTGACACATTAATGTAGCCAGTGAGGGGCAACATTAAACACACACACACACACACACACACACACACACACACACACACACACGGAAAGGCTTAATTGTGTTATCAAAAGTCCTTTGAAAATAAACTGTAATGCCACAAGCCACTCTGATATGTTCTACGACACTTTCAGTCTCCCAGCTAAAGAAATGCTGGATCCAGGTCACATCCCCAAATCTTCTTTTGTTACATAAATATGTATAGATAGCATTACTCACCCCTTTCTGGTTTCTCTAAAGAATATTTTTCATTCCCTGGGTAAATCCAAGAGTCACCCATCTTCCAGCTCAAAGCCCCAACCCAAGAAGTGCAAGTAAGCAAGGCAGAAATGTGGTTTCACACTAGAGCATCTTCTTCCAGCTAAAGGTAATTTACAACAGTGTTTGGTTCATCTGTCACACAAGAATTATACAACCTCACCACTTACCCTGAAAACAAATATGCACTCCTCATTCAGGTAAATGAGATCGTTTGAGAAATAAATGGACTCCACCACCAAATCTTGCCTTTTGCAAAGAAAATAAATGTTCGAGTCTTTTCTCCTAATGAAGATGATGCAGCTGACACTTAAATTTAAGAGTCTGGTTATAGGGCTCTCATTTATATTAAGGCCAGTCCAGGAGAAGCTAGAGGCTGAGAGCCAGAAACATCTGATAATAACTCAGCTAAATCAACTCTCGGCTCTTATCAGCATTCAGCATCACCCAGGCAAAAAAGGGAGAGGAAGAGGTCAAAATGCACATCTCCACTGACAATCGTACATCTAGAAATAAAAGAACCTTACAAAATGACACTAGATTTTTACTAGCCCACACAAAGCTTTTAACTATCTACTCCCTCCATGGAGTTCCCTTCACTAGAGTTTCACGAGAGCCTTGTAAAGTAGAGAAGGTATCATTTTCCCAGACTGGGAAACCGAGGCAGCAAGCAGGAACCCAAGTATCCTAAGACTCACAGCTGGTTATAGATTGAGTCAGGCTAAAATAGTCAGATGGCCTGGGTAATAATTCCAGCATTTATTCAATCCCTCTGCTTTTAGAGGAATAACAATCCATGGTCTCTGCTTGTGAAGTGCTTATGACCTAATTACGAAAATAAGATGTTCACACACTAAATTAAACAATGCCATTGAAGAAAAATCACAATGCTGAATAAACACTCTCCTCAGTATTTTTGACTCAGAGCCACATTAATTTAATGAATTTATGGAACTGACGAAACAATTATTAATAAGTTA
Organism: Rousettus aegyptiacus; assembly: GCF_014176215.1. NCBI lineage: Eukaryota > Metazoa > Chordata > Mammalia > Chiroptera > Pteropodidae > Rousettus > Rousettus aegyptiacus. The sequence continues at coordinate 36,069,646 of NW_023416288.1, read as the reverse complement.
ACATGCAATTTCAAACTTAAAACTGCACAGTAAAAGCCAGGGATGCGGTTTACGACATGTCATTTGTCAAATTATTTATGTCCACATAACTTTCCTGATGAATATCTACGTAAATGGTAATAGTCTTAGGTATAATTATTTACTAGTGACCAGATTATACAGCTCACCTTAAAGGAAAAAGAAATTAACGGGGTTTAAAAATCAACAGTCTCAAATATTGAGCTATTTTATTATTGAGTTACAACGATCTTTAGAAATATAAATTTTTATAATTTTATTTTTGGAATTCTCTCTTCTTGGAACTCCGAAATTTCTAAATATTTTCAATAAACTTTTGAATGTCCATATTTTAAGGAATTCACTTAGAATGGGGTCAAATAAACACGAAGAAGCTGTAAAGATAATGGACCAAAAAAAAAGTATCCACAAGTAACTACAACTAGGTGTTGGATTTTGGCATTCGATTAAAATTCTACAAAAAGAATGAAGAAATTAATGATCTGAAAGTTATCATAATTAGTAATTATACTTTCAGAGTCAAGAAGAATGATTCATTAGAGCATGCCTTTGAGGTATTATTATCTCCATTATAAAATGAGGCAGTAGAGATAGAGCTGAGATGAGAGAGTTGCCTCTGGCCACAGGCAGAAAAGAGCGAACTGTCAGATACCTGGGATTTCTGAGCCCCACGCCTGTGTAACTAAGCCTGCTCACTCTCAGCTGGCATCGGGAAGTTCATTCTTTACATGGAATACAAGAAGCTGTCCTTTTTCTCTCCTCGACTAGAATTAGTGACCCCATTCAGTTCTCAGATGAGATGCTTTTCAGACTGTGGTTTCCTTGGCAGGCTGCCACCTAAAAGTGTAGTTGAATAAAGTAAGATAAACAGAAGTCTGGATCTTTGAAAGTTTATATTACAGTAGAAGGAAGAGGGAAACAGGCAGAAAAATATACAGAATATTAGTATAACTGAAGCTATAACAAGTGTAAAAGGCATTATTCTAAAAATAAACTGTATTTACCTATTTACAGAGTCATATAAACCACTATATTAGGAATTAAGAACCACATAAATTTTTAAACGCCTCTTTGTACTAAAAGTATATGGCTATACTTGTGCCTTTAAATTTTGAAGATAAAGACTACATATTCTTTCCATATTAAAAAATGCAAATTTCAATAAGCAAAACATTAATGCTTTGAAAGAAAAATGGCCAAAAGGCATAGACAGACACGAACAGATAAATCACAGATTGCCAGCAAATAAATGGAAATAATGTTCAACATCACTTTTGGTCCAATAAAAGCAAATTAAAATAATTTTTGACCTAATAAATTGGCAAAGATTTCTTTTTTAACAACGATGTCTAAATTCCGGTTAGAGGTCAAGTTGGAGAGGCACAATGCATAACTTCGATGAGGCAATTGGCACAAGCTGTTTGACAGGAATTTAGTCAAATGTATAAAAATTCACTTTTTGGAATAATTCCTTTGGAAAAACAAGGAACGAAGATGTAGGGTATGAGGCAAGAAGGTTCAGCACAACATTATTCATTAGGAGGGAAAATTTCAAAATTGACTATGCGCCCAATAATAAGTGAAATGGCTTAAGTAACTTATGACAAATAGAACATTATACAGTCATTAAAATCATATTTTAAAAAGTAAATCATGACCTTGGGGAAATGTTCACAAAGTAATGTTAAGTATAAAAAAAATCCAAACACAAAATTGCAAATTCTCTATGAATCATAGTTAGATGATATGGTTGGATAAAGACATAGATTATATGAAGGATATACATCAAAATCACCAACAGGGATTAACTTTGGTTAGAATTTTCTTCTTTCTATATTTCTGCATTTTCTATGCATGTTTCAAAATCAGAAAACAGCAAATTTATCTTTAAAAAATTTTTTATAGGAAAGTAAGGGAATCCTTGAACTGGAGATATAATTATTTTGTTGCCGTTTTTGTCCAAGCAAGATAAAATTTGTCTTAACTCAGAAAGGAACACGTGGGTAGAGTTTAGCATTAAGATCAGTTGATTTCCATTGTTAAAACTTTTCCTCTTTCAGGAAAAATAAATGCCCTGTTGTTCCTCATTGGGGTATTTTTCTCACAAGGCCAGCTTCAGGGAGGATGTGGAGGAAAGAGGAGTTACCGAGACCACTACTTTAAATGTTCGTGCTCTAATTTTAAAATCCCAGATGACACCGCCAAGTTGCCTGGGTGTCTGCCGGCTTCAAAAAAAAAAAAAAAAAAAAAACCCGCAGGACCACGTACAGGCAAGAGCCATAAATGACACGACCGAAAAATGATTGCTGCTTGTTTGGAAAAATATGCGCAGAATATGCCAAAGAGACTCCTACACTGGATGTTTTTCTGAATGAATTTTTTGTAAGTTCCGTCACATGAAACTAACGTAATACTAGAAATCCCTATGATACAAGGACCTCATTCCAAATGCATCTACCACATTGCCCTCGCCATTGGCTGCTGGAAGTACACAACACTTCAACTCTGCGTTAAGCACATTGCATAATTATAACACCCTATTATAAAATTTCAGTGCTTGTTTTATCTTTTCCCGAGCATAGCTTTTAGTTAATAGATAATTTCTCTTTCTTTGAAATAGAGCTCAACGTAATAATTAATGCATTAGACACACACACACACACACACACACACACAAATGCACAGCTGTTTGCAGTCGCCCCAAATCCTGCAACGGCTCTCCACTGCATTTATATTGAAATCTAAACCCCCCAGCCCGCTCACCATACCCTGCCTCCAAAGTCATCCCTTAGCATTTTCCCTCTTGTCTACTATACTCTGCCCACACTGATCTTTCTTCTTTTTTTAACAAGGGCAAGCTCATTCTCATAGCACTAACTCTCCTCTATGCCTGGAATGTTCTTCCTCTTAATCTTCAAACGATTGGATCAGCTTTGTTTTCAGGTGTGGGTTAAAAATAACCAGGTGAACAGGTGAGGTATCAGTCCCGTGAAATGGCAAATTAAAATTAACAGATTTTTAATTTGGTACACTTGCTTAGGAAAGACTGACATTCGTTTACCTCTAATATTTGGAAGGTAACTTTCACATACTTTCCTGAAAAACAGATAGGTTGGGAATGTCCAGGCATGAGCCAGTGCCAGAAGCAAAAGAATGAACCAGATTTCTTTATTGACCAAAATTCAACATCTTCAGGGCTCTAACACCAACTTCCCTTGTCTGTCCTAATTCTTGTGTCTTAGGGGAATGATGGTACTATTTTCCTTATTTCTTTTTTTAATTTCAAATAGTGTAACATTATTAATGCCATAGGTATAGCATTAACTCATGGTACTGTTTATATACTGCTGTAACAGGCAGTCTTTGGGGGATTCCCTAATGGTCTCAGTCTTCTGGTATACCCTTTTATAATCTCCTCCGCTGAGTATAGGCTGGACCTGATGATTTACTTATAATGAATACAATATGGCAAATGTGATGAGATGTCACTTCTGAGATTAGGTTACAAAAATAGACTGTGACTTCCATCTCTCCCATCTCCCTCTTAGAACCCTTGCTTACTCTTAGCCTCCCAACAGCCATATAAACAACATTAGATGTGAACCTTCTGAGGCCTGCAACAGCTGTGTTGGATTGGAAGTAAACCTTTCCCTAGTTGAAGCTCAAGATCACTACAGCCCTGGCCAACCCCTTGACTACAGCCTTATGAGAAACCCTGAACCAAAGGACCCAGCTAAGCCACACCCAAATCCATGGCCCACAGAAACTTAGTTAATAAATACACATTTGTTGGGGTAGTGATTGTTACACAGCAATAGCTAACTAATACAATTTTTTACAACCCGAACTACATACTCGACATCTTCTTTTCCTTTGGTAAAGATTACAGTAAAAGAAAAATTCAGCTCCCTAAATTATAAAGATAAAATCATAGATTTTGTGGGTATGGAGGATATTCAGAACTAGAAATAATTAAAATTTATTCCCAAAGAGAATAATAACTATATTTGGTATATAAAGCATAAAGCCACTCATAATTTATATAGCATTGTAAAATCTGATGTTTTCACATTCATTGCCATTCACTCCCCTTTCAAAGGCTATGAAGTATTTTTATTATTATCTCCATCTTATAGATGAGGATACTAAAAACTCAGTAGATGCCATGACTTCCATGAAGGTAAGAACCTTTTCTCTCTCTTGTTCGCCACTCTTCCTCAAGGCCTCGCTCTGCATCTAGCTCAATAAATGCTCAATACATGTTTTTCGAGTGACTGCCTCCCACAACCTTATCTACAAAGATGGTGTCTTTTCATGAAACTCCCCACTGACACGCACATAATCGATCTCTCTGTACACTCGTGTAACACACAAATATGTATTCTTGGAACCAGAACACGTTTCCCAAACAACACAGGCACCTCTGAAAGCTCACTCTAGTTCTAAAGAGAGCAAAGAGATCACCCTCTAATTTAATCCTATGTTTCATACAGTTCTACACTGCTAAAGACAAAGGCCAGGAGCTCTTTTATAAGCTAACAGTCCTTTCTCAGTAAATCAAGTCTCTTCCCTCATGTCTCATTTCTTATCATCTCCCAGGATGAGGCTGGAGACAACAGACTTTTCTAAGAGCCACCAAAGGAGGTCATTAGCTGGCTTGGATCCCCCCATGCCTCACGATGCCACTGCCCCTCCCCTGCTATGGCCTGGCCTCTTTCCCCCTGATAAACATGGCAAACAGGAAGTAACAGGTCTCGCCAAAGGTGACTATAAAATAACCTCGGGCGATGTTCGAGATAGGTGTCCGCATAAATGCAGCAAAGCTGCTGACAGAGTAACAGGAGGAAGGAAGATTTCGATTAGGAGGTTTACATAAGCTTGAAATCCCTTTTCGTTTCCAAGTTTCACAGTCACGTGATCGTCCAGTCTTCCATCGGAGTCCAGTCCCTTCTCACATACTACCTACTAAGAAACTGTTCACAAAACGTTCGTGGAGCCATTCAACAATCAGTCTATGTTTTAAGAAGATGAGAACATCATTAGGTATGATGACTCTTGGAATTGTGTGCTTACAAAGAGGAACTGCAACGTGTCATGGGTAGAGTCATAAATTAATAACAGTCACCTCTTCGTTCAGCGAGCATTGAGGATGTGTCTGTGACGTGCCCATACTACACAACGGGAAAATAGCGATGAACCAAACATGCACGACCCCTGACATTTCAGAATTTAGACGCTAGTAAGATATGTGGATTTTAAATTTTTAAAAATTAAGTTAAAAATCACTTAAAGGAATATCAATTTGAACATTGATACGTGTTACGAAGGATAGGTTCGGGATAGCAGGAGTACTTAACGCTGGGACTGAATTTAGATTAGGGAACCAGGGAAAAGCAGCTGTCGTCTAGGCAGAAATGGTCCAGGTAGAAGGGGTAGCATATGTGAAGGCCCTGAAGCTCAAAAGGCCTGGTACTTCCAAGGACCTTAAACCTGTTCCATCTGCCATCTTCCCCATCTCAGCTGATGGCAACTCCATCCTCCCAGTGTCTCAGGTCTAAAGCCTAAGCATCCTCCCCGACATCTTGCTTCCTCCCACACTCAATCTATCAGCAAGTCCTTTCAGCTTTACCTTCAAAATAAACCAAAACTTCTCCTCTCCACGTCTCCCGCAATCACTCAGTCCAGACTGCCACCTCTCTTACCTCCGAACAGGTCTCCCTGATGCCACCCTGGCCCCTACACAGTCTATCTTTCAACCGCAACAAGGAAGTTCTTTACAAGTGGTGGATTCTTTTCTCAAGGCTTCCCAGTGGCTTCCTTTATTGCTGAGATTAATATCCAACGTTCACAGCAGGGACTGCAAGCCCCTACAGGATCTGGCCACCCACCACCTCCCACTCTTTCCTCACTGCCTTCACGTCTGCCTCCTTGCAGCTCCTCAAACACAACAGGGCCTCGTACTAGCGGCTCCCATTGCCTGAAAGCTCTTTCTCCAGATCTCGCCGGAAATGGTCCCTCACATCAGCAGCTCTCTACTCACGTCACCTTCTCAGAAAGATCTTCCCCGACTACTCCATCTGAAAGAGGAAACACATGCTGTATCCACTCACCCGACTTCATCTTTCTTTTGAGCACTTACTGCTATATGATGCATTATATATTCGCCATGTTTATAGATTTTGTCTGCTGGTTCACTGCCATATCCTTAGAACCTGGAAGTGTTCTAGCTAAAGAGAGCAAAGGCACGCCTTTAATAATGCACTGTGTTGGGCTACCGCATGGCCATCTCCAGAAGCCCTTTTGTAATAAAATCACAGACTCCCGAGAAATATATTGAGTATCTAAGATCTTACTAAGATCGAAGCTCTGGAGAAGTAAGAGAAGGAGCAAGAAGTCTGAAGAGTTGTTGCGGGAAGGAGGGCAGAGTGCGTGATAGAGAGGTCAGTACTAAGGGAAGGAAGGCCGCGCCGAGTTCCCCTGACAGGCACTGTGGTGGGACGGAATCTTCTGAGAGAAAGAGGGGCGGGAATTAAAGGAATAAAAGAAGCATGACGGTGCCCGAGACGAGCTTGGTCTCAGTCACAGTTTTTGCCTAAGCTCAACTCTGAAGAAAGCATTTTCGACCAGCATAAGGGAAGGAGATGCAGGTCTTCAGAGTACACATTTCTCTTGCCAAAAGATTGGTCATGTGTTTTTTCATAATCATAAAAAAAAAAAATCCGCAGCAAACTTAAATGTCGAACAATAGGGGATGGTTAAGAAATTATGGTACACCAGCTCAATGGAACGCGATGCATAATGATAGTTTTAAAAACTATGTAGCAACACGAAAAAATGTCTGTGGCACTGTTTTAAGTGAAGAAAGCAGAATTTTAAAATGTGTCTCTGCCCTGATTAAAACTGTTTAAAAATTATGCTCACCTCTGGACAAGGTATGGAAGAAAATATGAAAATGAAAAATCAATGATTCCTTATGGTGGTGAGATTCTCTGTGATTTACTCATCCCACCCCATTTTTGAATTTCTAAAACATTATTACAATAGTTTTTAAGCTATAGAGGCATCTATCAATATACCTGAAGAATCCCTCTCGGCTGAATCTCCCAGGAACACTCGCCAGACGTCCACCATCTTATGCTGGTAATAGAAAATTCATGACAAAGAGAAACGTTCAAGTGCCCCCATAATAAGTTCACTCAGGATTAATTAACCATCTGCCATGTGTAAGGGACTAGGTTTTATGAAGGGAGTCAAAACTGTGCAAGTATCATCCTTGCTATTATGGAGGTTATAATCCAGGAGAGGGGATTTATGGCAAACATGCAAATAATCTCAATAGAAGATAATTTTTAATAAGAAAAAATATTAACAAAGCACTAAAAAATTAGTTTTGCATTCAGCTGCTGGTTTTGGAGACTGGGAGATGAGTGTTTCCGCAGGCTCGTGAGGGGTGGGAGGGAAGGGAGTTTCAGACCAGGATGGGAGATGTTCCAGGGGAAAGAAGAATAGGAACATGGAAGAGAAGCACTGAATACAAACAAGAGTTTACTGTGGGTCAGGCTTAAATCTAGGGTAAATCTGTAGGGATGCTGGCTGGGCTTAACCCAGAGGCCTTAAAGCAGATGCTGCTGAAGGCTCTTAAGCAGGAGAATGAGATGTTCAAAGCCATCAAGTTGAAGGATTCATTTAGGAGTCAAAAAGCAAAGTGTGAGCTCTTTCCTTTTTGAAGCTGGTTCCAAACCCCAACCTCTCCATTGACTGGTTTTGTCATACTAACTGGTTCGTCCCTTAACCCCTGAGCCTCACTTTCCTTATCTATTAAAAGGGGTAACGCCAACTTCTCTTAACCTCTGAGCCTCACTTTCCTTATCTATTAAGAAGGGTAACGCCAAATTCTCAGGAGGTTAGTAATGAAGGTTGGTACGGTAAATCGAAAGAGTCAATATTGATCAAGGCTCATTAAAGACTCAGTAAGTAAGTCTGTCCCCCTTTAATCCTCAGTTGATAGAAGGAATTGGTTTAGGAGGAGACAGGGCAGAAGGACAAAACTCACAGGACATTGCTCGAGCGGGGTCTAGAGGACTTGGCAGCGGCACGTTCACGATGGCCAAGGGAATCGGCAAAGTCAGTGATTATCATGAAGGTTCGAACTGGGAGCCAAGAGAACGACAGTGACCCCCACAGAAATGGGTATGTCACAAGGAGAAAGGGTATGAGAATGTTAATATTTGAACAACTTGAAAATCAAGGAATCGATCTTGATATATTCACCCCCAATATGTGGGGAAGTTGTTGGATCAAAATACCCCATTCGCCATCTATTCTAATTAAATTTAGCGTCCTCTAATTTCCTCCATGATGTGCTATCTTTTTTTAACAGCTTTATTGAGAAATAATTTACACAACATACAATTCACCCATTTAAAATGCACAATTCGATGGCCTTAGAATAGTCACAGATTTGTGCAGCCATCACCACAACCAATTTCAGGACATTTTCATCACCCTAAGAAGAAAGCTTGGTCGTCACCCTTAAGTCCCAGCCCCATCCTAGGGTTTAGGCAAACACTAATCTACCATCTGTCACCATGGCTTTGCCTGTTCTGGACCTTTCATGTAAATGAAATCATACAATACGTGGTCCTCTGTGCCTGGCTTCCTCTTCCTAGCACAATGTTTTCGAGGTTCATGCATGTTATAACATGTATCAGAACTTCACTTTTTTATGACCAAATGATATTCTACTGCATGGATATACCACATTTTGTTTATCCATGCATCTGATGGACTTTGGGTTGCTTCCACATTTTGACTGTTATGAATAACCCTGCTATGATCATTCATGGACAAGTTTTTGTGAACGGAGGTTTTCATTTCTCTTGGGTGTACACCTAAGAGTGGAATTGCCGGGTCATAAGGTTTCCCTGTTTGAGGAATGGCCAAACTGGTCTCCAGTGTGGCTGTACCATTTGACAGCTCCACCAGCAATGTATGAGGGTTCCATTTTCTCCACATCTTCATCAACATTTGTTATTGTCTGTCTTTTTTAGCATAGATATCCTGGTGTATGTGAAGTAGTATCATTTCCCTAATAGCTCATGATGTTGAACATATTTTCATGTGCACATTTCATGTGTGTCTTCTTTGGAGAACTCTCTATTCATATCTTTTGCCAATTTTTATTTGGGTTATTTGTCTTTTCATTATAATTTTTAAAAACAGAGTTTCGTCTTCTGCATCTTCATTGTGTAAAACAGAGGGAGCACATAGGCAAAAATTGTCCATCAACACCCAGAAAATCACAATGTTTCTCTTCCCGCATTAAAATATCTATGTTCAATTTGCATGTGTGTTGTGTTATGGGAACTGGTGGCTTTTATCCTTGTCAGCAAATATTAGCACATCAAAACAATGAATGTTAAGCCTGGCAGGGTGACAAACTACAGTTGTATTTAATTCTTTGTTCTCAAGGTTAAAAGTTGGTGCTGCCCTTTTGGCATTGCTCTTTCACAAACCCTGGGGACAAATTCAAGGCCAAACCAAGGTCAATGCCCACATTAGCAAATTCATTAATCAGTGCAGCATGTATACATCTGCTTTAAAGTGTAGCCTTTTCTTTTTCCTTTTTTTTTTTTTTTTTTTTTTTGGCTGTGTTTCACTAGCTTTGTCTCTACCAGGTAATGTGTAGACCCGTGTCTCTTAATACTTGTTCCAAATGAACTTATTTCTGGGGTTCCATCACAAGTTTATTTTTAAAAAGAGCTAAAAAAAATAAATAAATAAAATGTCTGGCTATCATCTACATCATTCCCAATCCGTCAGCTCCTGTGGGGTCCCACTACTACTTGCCCTGAGTGCTGTCTTCTTGATGGGCAGGCCTACTGTTATGGATTGAATTATGCCCCCTCAAATCTCTAGTACCCTAGAATGTGACCTGATTTGGAGATAAAGTCTCGACATAGTTAGTCAAGTTAAAATGAGGTCTTTAAGGTGGATCCTAATTCGATATGACTGGTATCCTTACAAAAAAAAAGGGGGGGGGGGAATTTGGACAAAGAGACAGGTACACATCTAAGGAAAATGATGTGAAGAGACGGGGAAAGGGAAGACAGCTATCGACCAGCCAAACAGAAAGGCCCGAAATAGATTCTTCCTCACAGCTGTCACAAGGAGCCGACTTTTCTGACACCCCGACTTTGGACTTCTAACCTCCAGAACTGTGAGATAAAATAAATTTCTGTTGTGTAAGCCACCCAAGTCATGCTACTTCATTATGGCAGCTCTAGGAAACTAATAGGCCTGCCCGTGCCCTGGACCCCCTGAGCACCACAGCCGTGGCTGCCTTGGGGTATGGGTGCCTCTCTCTCTGGAGAGGGAACTCTCTGACAGAAATTATCGAAACTGCACTGCCTTGCGATCCAGCGAACGAGCTACAGTTTTTAGTTAGAGTTTCTCTTTGAGATTTTGTTCATAGTTATTTTCTGTTCCCTTCCAAAGATTCAGACACGAGCCTACAGGGCACTGGGCCAGAAATCCTGCCCCCCTTTCCCACCACAAAGGACAATCCAGACCCATCACCGGGCCGGGTTTATCCTGCCAAGCTCCCTCTTCCCTTAGAATGAGTACACTGCTCTCCCCTGGCCCCTCCTCCAGTCAGTCCCCTAGTCATACTGATCCTCTCTCTTAAATGGCTTTTGAATCTGTCACTGTTGTAGCCCAAGCCACCATCACCTCTCGCCTGGACAACCACGCCAACCCCCCTAACTGAGCTTCCTGCCCCCAGACTTACACCCCCTCGCTCCCCACAGCATTCCATCACAGCGACTTATCTGGTGTCTCCCCTACCAGTAAGTTCTGTGAGAGAGGGACTGCATCTGTTTTTGATCATGGTACCTCGCACTTAATATGTGCTCAGTAAAAGTCTGTTCACAAAGGAAAGAAGGGCATGCGGGAGGGAAGGAGAGAGGAAGGGGAGACAGGAAGTTGAGGTTTATACTCCTTTTTCGCAAACTACAAGGTTGTTTTTTTCACTGATATCAGTTGAGCACATTCTGGCACTGAGAAAGGCAATCAAATCAATATGAACCGAGATATTCAAATAATGTCAAATGGTGTGTTTCTTCAAATTAAATGACAGAGTTTTCTGTACACATGGCCCATCTAGATCTAAGCTGGTCTCTAGGAAAGAGGCATTCGGTGCTGTGTGCCTAGCTGTTGTCTTCCCCGGATTATCTGACACGTCCAAATCACATCACACACCCATCACCTGTGCACAGGCCTGAAGTACTAAATTTTTGCTCCTCTCATTATGGCTAATTTTGAACAAGTGGCCTATGCATTCTGTTTCTCCATCTAGGGAATGCCTACAAGCATACTGTACCCCTCCTTTAAAAAAAAAAACTGTGCTAAAATACATATAACATTTAATTTGCCGTGTTAACTATGTTTAAATGTATAGTTCAGTAGTATAAGCGCATTCGCCCTGTGCAACCAAACTTCAGAATCCCCTATTGTTTAAAACAAACATTACATAATTAAAACTATGTAAAGGAATATAAGACTTCCTAAAATATCTACTAAATGTTAAATAAAGATAAAGCGTCCATTTGCAGCCTTCTTTTTAAAGATACTACAGTGTCTGTGCTTTAGAAAGAAAAAGAAAAAAACCACATTTCCTGAAAAGCGTAAAAATGAAGCTTAGGTTAAACGGTTAACCTGACTTAAGAAAGTCCCTTCCATGGGGCATGTCTAGTAATTATGCGTAATTTTTTTCTCTCTGATTTTTGTGAGTGCTTCCAAAGTACATGAAAAAAACGACAACAACTATACTTCTCTGCCAGTACTGCCTCCATCCAATGGGCAGACGTCGCTGTTCTGTTTTGTTTTCTTAATGTTTTGAATGATTTGGAGATTAGCATGGGTATTTAGCATAAAGTACGATTTCAGATTACATGCCGCTTCACGGTGCCCAAACACTGTGCACCATCATCTCCGATGACATTCACCAGCACAGCACTGCGAAGGGTGGCTGCCGGCCGCAGGGCTTTGCAAAGCTGGAAGATGCGATTGTGAACGATGTGTGCTCAGACAGGCCTTATTAGAAAAGAAGAGTGTCTTAAATATGGTTTCAATTTTTTTAATCTAGTAATATATTTTAATCAACAATATGTGTACCTAAATCAGTTGTGACAAAGAGATTTGCTCAAAAGGAGGAATAATTTATCCATGGGCATCCTGAAAAAAAGATGCTAATAATACTCCAGTCCCTGTTGGCCAAGGTTTTTATTTACATACAAGCTTAACCACCATAACCGCATAAATGTGTGGATATTAAAATTGCTTTAATTTTAGCATAATGCTTAGAAAGGGATCCAAAGTAATCCCTCCCTGGCCTGGTCACAGATTGCATTATTACTCATGGCTGGTATCTCACCATTGAAGACATAGAGATGCGGACAGAAACTACAAATGGCTAAGTCCACACCTAATTATTATTATTAGGAGAAAACAAAATCCATATACTCAAAAGCAGATGGCTCCAGGCCCAGTGTGAAGACGGTACCTTGGTATAACAAGAGCTAAAATGATTCATTAAAGAAAATTTGGGAGCTAATACTAGAGTCCACCTTGCCCAGTGAGTGGATACCTAAAGCCCTTCACCTTCGATTCCCAAAAGAGCCGAACAACTAACAACTTACATCTTAGATCTCATTGTCTCTGCACAAGGTCCTCTGACAATCACCACAAAGTAGCCTGAGAGAAAGTTTCCCTAAATACCACCAAAAACACAGGTTTGAAAAAAAAAAAAAAAAAACAGTTGTCCCCACGAAACCTTTAGAACATATCCCATGTTAAGAGGTTGGTATTATACACACATATTTGTTAATCAACCCAGGTACATGCAGCCTGAAGCTGGGACGCAAGCGTTTTTACCAGAGAAACCGTGTAAGTGCAAATAATGCATGAAAAGGGCGTCGAATCAGAGAGAAGGTTATTTATAAATTCAAAGACAAAGGCAAAAGCATACACAACTGGAAAATTCCCACGTAGGAGCCACCCAGAGTGGTGCTTATGTTTGGGCACTAATAAACGTGAGCTCTTTTCTCACATCGACCACGCTTCTAATCAACAAACACGACACCTAGCCTTGTCGACTCCTCGGCTTCTCCACCTATAAAATGGGAAGTAAAGTCGTGTTGTAACGAATGGACGTTAAAATTCCTCCGATGAATGACATTACAGAAAACACAAATATTACCACCTCAAAATTGTCGAGAGATGTGTAATTCTGTACCTAAGAATGGTTTAAAGTCATGTTTAAAAGCACACAGTCCGACAGACAAGTACTTGGAAAGAGACCGCTATGGGGATCAGGAGAGAGGGTCAGGGCGAAATGACTCACGAAGGCGGGAATGCAGAGGCTCTCAGCAGCACAAAGTCACAAGGACCGTCCCCGAGGCCTCTCCTCCTCTCCACAAACAATGCTGTTTGTTGACTTCAAAAGATGGGTGAGGAGTTTGGAAATAATTATTATTATTATTATTATTATTATTATTATTTTATTTTGTAGTTCTTTGCATCTTTTAGTGCACGCACAGATTTCTTTAAAAATTATTAAAGGAAAACATTGCGGTGTGCAGAACTGAAAAATATTGATTCTTCTAATATTTTAAAGGATGACAAATAGAGTGAACGCTCGAGGTCTAGGGGGTTATAACCAACATCTTGACGTGAGCAAAAGGCGAGTTTGGTCAGTGCAATGACACAAAGCTTATTAAAAGCTTGAAGGAAAGAAACACAAGGGGATCCAGATGTCTCAAATGGAGTAAGATTTTCCCTCCAAAAACAGCTAATGGCAAATAGTATCTGGGGCAAAGCAGACTAGCAAAATAACTGAAACGTGGCAATCCTGACCTTTTCCAAAATGGAGGGTTTCAAAGAGGCAAATTTTCATGCAAATCAAATCCTAAGATTTTTGAAGGGAGTAAAGCATTTGAACCATCCATATTTGAAACTCATAAAACAGAGCTCATCTGTGATACAAAGAATTATCTTCTCAATTATTCAGTCTGTACATTTTACATTTTATTCATCATATTTTAAGTATGTTTTGTAGTACGCAGCACACATGTAACAACCGCTTGCTGCCCTTGAACTCTGAATGCTACATTGCAATCCCTTTCCTGAAATAGAATCACAGAATATTAGAGTAGGAGATTCCTTAGAGATCACTTAGAATTGCGGTTCTCAACCCCGGCTACACTTCAGAAACACTTTTGGGGATTTAAAAAGTACAGAGGCCCAGCCCCAAGCCCAAACCAATTAAATCAGAACGGGGAGGGGGTATATATCAGTATTATTATAATAAACTCAAACAGGTTCTCCTGGGCTGCCAAGATTAAGAACATTGATGCAGAGCACAGATTTGCATTGCTTGATGCCACTGTCCCTGGCTCTATGTGGCTCCTGGGCACTTGATGCGACTAGACCAAATTGTGTGGTAATTGCAAAACACACACTGGATTCCAAAGATGAGTACCCCCTCCCCCCCCCTCCAAAAACTGCAAAGTATCTCATCAACATTTTTATATCGATTATATGTTGACATGATAATAGTTCAGATATTAAAACTAACTTCATCTGTTTCTTTTCACTTTTTTTTAATGTGGCTACTGGAACATTTAAAATTTCACAGGCAGCTTGCTCTTGTGTTTCCCACTATTAAACGGTGCTGGTCAAGACCAACGCTCTTTTATTACAAAGGAAGAAACCGGGGCAGAGGAGCATAACGAGTTCAGAGGAGCAATCTGGGGGTCCCCTCTTCCAGTTGCGGGCTTTTCCTTTTACCATAAGCCACGCAGGTGCAGAGCTAGGAATGGCAGAGCCCATGATGCCATCAGTCAGATTTCAAACCTTTTTCTTTTTTGTCTTGCTAATTGTTTCTTCTAGGACTTGATATTAAAGTCTATTTCCCTTTCAGAAAAATGTCCCCTCTTCATTGTGCGCAACCTTGAGAATTGTTATTGTAGGGTTACTCATGAAAGCACAGTAACTAGATAGGTGTTAAAAAACAAGTCTAGAGAAAGTTAGCACAAGAAAATGCAGAGAATGGATGAGGAAAGGGTTATTAAGGCTTTTAAAATGTAAATAGTTCTAGCCTGCGAATCTCTTATCATGTTGTTGTTTAATAAGTAACCCTCAGCATCCTGAGAGCCATCTTCAGCCCAGCAACAGTCCCAGCTCAGAATTTAGAAGTTTGAGCCTATAATACTGTCTTTCCTCCCAGCAGGACTGTTTTTCCGGACAATGTTGTAATAGCAATGAGTTAAATCAGGATCTTTCTGACTGCGCCCCACGTCATACCTAGGTACCCTGGTGGAAGTGAAATTTATCCTCAATACCTTCTGCCCTCTGGTGCCTGGATTACTACCTGGTCATTCAGACCCCAAAGAGCATCATCGCTTACTTAAAGAAAATCTTGTTTTGATAAAGCGAAATGGTCCTACCAGATTTGGCAAATGGAGATAAAATATATTTCTTCTAATTCAAACAAAAACAAAGATGTTTTTTGTTGCATGTGGTTTTCCCCTGCCCCTCCTCACTCCCTTGGGAAGCGGGCAAAGAGAAAATTGCATAAAACCGGCCGAAACGTGTTACATTTGAGAAATCATGCAACACAGGGGCTCCTTGGTAGAATAAAAGAATAAAAGAGACCTGAATTCTGATATAAAGCCTCCATGCAAAGAGCTGGAAAGGAAAGCTACGAGTTAGGCCAAACCACACATACAGTAGATGCATTCAAGATTTCTATTGAGATACTGTTGTTCCCCATCCTGGATACAGCATAACCTAAATGTCATCTTAAATCAAATGTTTGGTGCTCTGGAGCCCCGTGTTGCGTGTATGACTTCTATTAGCTATGATTAGTCAAGTTTTGCTAGTCCGACCACAAAGAGCACACTTCCAGACTCAACTCACTTCTCTGTAGTAATATTCACCTCTAAACCCTCTCGTTCATATACACCAACCTGGAAAGATAATATGTTACAGATGGGACCTGGGTGAAAGTACATCTGCCAGAGTGAAAATAGCACTTGTTGCTTTATTCAACAAAAAGAAAAGATCGTGTATTTTAACTTTAAACAATTTTTCGGATCCCTTCCTCAAAGATGATGAAGAAAAAACAGGAAGTAAAAGTTACTGCCTGATTCTGAGACAGCCTTTTAGACCATTTTTTGTTCTGCCTGGTTCTTAGTCTCAAATGAATTCTGGATGGTGTAGTTTTACAGGCCACATCTAATACTAATGGTGAATAAGAAGAATGCCCCTCAAATAAGGAGGCCAACGGTAGAAAAATTACCATTGCATGTATATAATATAAACAGAATAGAAACTACAGGTTAATGGTGGGGGGTATTTGTTCAAAAGATCTGATTTAAAAAGACAAAATTGTTTTTGAAAGGTTAGTGATCAAAAGACTTGAAAAGAGCAAAGCACCCGAAGTCATTGGTTATGCTTTATGTGTGACAAAGGCATTTATGGTCACCCGGCTCCTGAAAAGAGAACCCAACCTGGAGACAGGGACTGGGGTGCTAGGCTCAGTTTGGCGCTCTCTAGCTCTGGACCGTGGGTGAGCCAGGGGCCACCACCACGTCTTAGGTTCTGCTCTTCAGAGTGAGCAGGTTGGTCCATGAATGAGAAGACCTCCCTCAGCTACAAGCCTGTCTATCTCACCAGCAGAATCCCTAGGCCAAAAGGAAACTTTTAGTCTCTAAAATTAGTTGGAGCCAAATGCCAACATGGTAGTTTTCAATCCTTGTTAATTTTAGGGTAGGGATTAGAAATGTAAACCTTGAGGAAATAGAGGGAAGCAACTAAACAATGTATTTTTAAAGTGTAAAAATTGATTCTGATCTATTTCGCAGAAAAGATAAGTGGCCAAGAGAGTAAGCATGGAGGAAAGAAATATACAAATGTCAAGGTAACATACCTTCAGGAATTTATCCTAAATGTTATGTTTCATTTTAAAAGTTCCAAAGTTACAATAAGAGCTTCAAAAATTTTACTCTTGCTTCTGGAACAGTGTCATTATAACCTAGAAACTTGTAAAAGCAAGCTCGCTTGTGCTCTCTCTCTCCCTCCCTCCTTCCCTCCCTCCCTCCCTCTCCCTCTTTCTCTCTTTCTTATGTTAAATTCATGATTTGTGATTTCCAACAATGGAATACTAATGGATCCTCAAAAAACACTAATTGCCCATTTTTTTCCTAATTACAAAATGTAGGAACTCTTTAGTGAAAACATTAAACATGATGTCATTTTTAAACTGCCAGGGTTTCTCTTTAAAGCAATGATACAAAATAGATAGCTTATTTAGTTTACAAATAGCAACACAAAAAAGGTTCTTTAAGTCTGCTTAGCATATCTGAAACTACTTTTCTCACATTTAAATATTTGAGGCTACTTCCCCCCAGTTTATTACCTTATCTCAACTGTATAATTTTCTCAAATAGGTTTCAGAGAAATAGCCCCAGATTTAAAATTTTAAACACTAATTTATAAAAGCATTGGTTGATTCCCATAATACAGCTGGTAGTCAAACGGGACAAGATAATGAATTGACTGAGATCATTGTTCCATCTTCATCCAAGAAAGCTGCCTCTAAAAAAAGATCTTAAATTGCTGTAGAAATCCAATTTGTAAGAAGCAAAAGAAGCATATAGATGGGAAACACCAGCATGATCACATTAATTTTGTGACTAACGGCAATGCTTTGAAGTGAAGAAGAAGAAAAGACGACAAAAGTAATAAGTCCACTCAAATCCCCAATTTTATTCTAATAACACAACCAAAAGGAAACCAACTACAAATACAAAGTTCTCATCTTGGAGATCCAGCGAACATCACGCCCCCACCACCGCCACCCCACACACACACACACACACACACACACACACACAATAATCTTCAGCTAGTTACTAAGAAGCAAATTCCAATGCTAAGGAAATACTATAGGATGGCGATGAAAATTATACTAAGACCTCAGGAAACCAGGAACTTGACCTCAGTACAAACAGCCATGGAAAGTCCATGATTGATTGGTTTTGAATCTGCAGGTATGGGAAACTGACAAATAGTGTAATGAAAATCTTCAACTTACTGTAATTGAAAAGCTATACAAGAAAAGTCTCTCTGACAAACTACCATTCATTTAACCACCTACTCAAATAAAAGCTGCAACATCACTAAAATATAAAAATAAAGGCACAGTTTCCACTTTTTTTGTAAGAATGTTCTCATAAACTATTGGCTCACATATAAAATATATAAGGTCACAACTGTCTTCTAATTTACAGGCAATTTATGGATATCGGCAATTTACATTCAGAAAATAGTTGCCTTAAAGATACTGTCAAGTGAGCAAACTTGTTCACTCTGAGTAAAGTTGAAAAATAAAAATCATTATGAATCAGTCAGAATTTTAAAATAACAGATGTATGTAAAATGCTACAAAGGAAAATGAGGAAATTTATAGAGAAGCACAGATGGGTTCTTTTACTGTTTTCTTTGTAAGCCTTAAAACTAAAATGATAGCTGATATTTAATCAATAGCATCTTTCTTCAGGAGAATACACATTTAGATTTGAATGTGAAAAATGTTTTTGTTTTATTCTTAATTTTTAGGTTTCTTATTAAGAATCCCTTCCTTATTAAAACTTAAGTACTTATTAAAGTACTTAAAAGCTCATGGAATAAGGGAATTCTTACCTGACATATTATTTAACAAGCTTTGTAGCTCCCCTACTGCAGTTCACATGATCATAAACATTATTTTGCCCAGGAAATAATGGTCTTATTCACACACACACACACACACACACACACACACACACACACTTCCACACAAAATGCTACCAAGTCCCAGGAAACTGACAAAAGCCACATTAAAATTCAGTGCTAAGAATCCCATTTCTGAATTCCATCTATGAAAATACAAGATTGGCCTCATTTAACCAACTGCAAAGCTCCCTTTCTGCTTAAGAAGCATCATAAACATCATCTTACCATTATCTGTAGAATAAAGTCAGCAAAGTGTCGCTTCCTGCAGTTACCAAATCAAGTCCTTTCTTCCTTTCTTTCTAGTAACTTCTTTTTCACCGGCAAGATTATGAAGAAATAAATCTGAGTATTTGCCTCAGTATTTCAGACCACAAGATTGTAAAACTAGCTCTTAGTAAAAAGAAAAAAAAAAAAAAGAACAGGTCTGGTATTTTACAATCACTTCTGCAACTCAGAGGTACCTCCTAGACTCGCGTACCTCCTTTCCTCCCTCGTTCTCTACGTTTCTTTTAGTAATGAGACTAATTTTTCCAGTAGCCTTGAACTCCCTTGATTTAACTGACATGGAAAATGTGACTTAAAACTTGCAGGACTGTCTAGCCTCCAACCCTACACAGAATCAACTTTGTTGTAAGTGTTGAAGAACACCTCGCAAGCAGCTACTTGCTTGCTTAGACTCCTGCACAACACAGAACACCAAATAACAGTGCGCCATCTAGTTAGCAAGCTGCATGCTCCAGTCTAGAAGCCGGGACACCTTCAAACTCTGGGAGTTAAGGACTTGTCAGGGTTCAGCTGCTGCAAAGGTCCAATTGTTTATTTAAATAAAAAAAAAATATATCGCTACTGAGATAATCCACATCTAGTGGATATGGGAAAATTTAGGTTATAATGGCACTACAAACTTTTACATCTAACTTTGATTTACAAGATAAAAGCAAGTTTTAAATTAAAAGGGCTTTCTGTTAATAGAGCTTATTATTCTGAAGACGGGAATGATTTTCTTCGAAAGTTGTCCCTGGGTGCATGCCTATTATCTTTGCTTTTCCCCTTCCACTAATGAGCATTTATCTAAAGAGCCTGTTAATCCTCTGATGTGTGCTTCTGGTCAGAGGTAACAGTTTGAATAAAACCACTAATCACTGATCACTAAATCACTGATCATTAATCACACTCTCCAGTGTCAGTGACCTGGGCCATTTTTTCCTTTAGGTCTATGCTTCACAAACAAGAAGTTTAACATTTTAGATGCACATGTATTGTGTGAGGGTTATACTATTTTATCTCTAGATGTGAATAAATAATAAATACTGCCTCAAACTTAAGGAAAGATTGTCAATTAGACCCCAGACAGGAGGTTCACAAATGCCTACTCTGCAGCATGGTTTTTGCTTTGAAGAAAGTAGATCCGATTATAACAAAATGTGTTCTTCAAGAAATTCCCACATACTCAGAATATAAATTTTCCTTTATTTAGCTTTCACCCATTCCAAATCAAAGAGCACCCAAATCCTCTGCCCCCTCCATCCAAACCCTGTTTCAATAATTTTTTATTTGATTTCTGCCACATACACCCCAAGAGTTTTTACTTTTACCTCTTAATATACAGTGTTTTCATTTCAACTGCCAAATACGGAGTTCTGACTCTATTCAATAAGGTATGTATTTAACTGGTTCTTTAAATACAGAAACTTACGGTTAAGAGAAAGAAAGTAACACACTCTGCAATCCATTGTATGGTACTTTGCGTTTCACGACTCACATTCCCTCGCTTTGCAAATGAAACATTTCATCTTGATCCTTTCAGCTAAATTTGGTTTAGTCAGCATCCTTACTCCTTCCCTCTTTGCCGAGAGGTTGGAGAAAGGCGCTATGTAAAATTAAGAACTTCGTTCGCAGTGGGAGTGTTGTTTTCCTAAGTCGCCACAGGGACGGAGCATTATCATAATGTCTCTAAACATTTCCCAGGATGCCTTTTCTATCAGGGCTGAGCATTTTCGCCCTGGGGAAGAGGGCTTGCTGGTGCTTTCCCTAAATAATAGAAAAGGGCAGATTGTGCGTGCGCCAATCGGGTACCCTGCTCCCCCAGACATCAGAAGCTCTTACCCACACTCTAGAGACAGTGAGCGCCCCAGGGAAAGCAGTTAAAGGCGGAGGCGGGGCCAGAGTGATAACGGTGTGGGCGGGAGAGGGAGTGGAGAAGGAAGGGTCCCAAGGAGAGGGCAATAAAGATGCCCGGGGAACTGGCGATTGTACAAGTATGTTGGGGGCTGCGGGGAGAAAGCAGAGTTGCTTTGTCAGCATTTCTAAGCCCCCGAACTCTTGAGTATCTGAAGCTGTTAATCAAACACTTACTGGCCTGCAGAATGACGTAATGGACCTGTTTCCAGCCCTTATTCCTTGACACATGTCAGAGAGGGAGGGAAAAATAAAAATCAAACACACTCTGCTCTGCGGACTCTGACAACAAAATATACACGCAACCCACTCCAGTTCCTGGCCTTGGGCAAGCATCGAGTGGGGGCGGCATCCGTTCGGGGCAAGTTGGGGAGAGGCAGACAACGTCTGGGGTTTTATCTCCCAGATAACAACCCCCACCCTCCCGCCGCCGGGAAATAACTCTATGGCCGAGCAGCAGCGGGACGCGGCCGCCGGGAGAAAACATGCCCTTGGTCCCTGCGCGTGTCTGGCCCCGCTAGGAACTTCGTGAGAAGTTTAGGCGGCTGCGTGGAGACTCTGCCGCAGAGGAAGCCTCCCCCGCCGCCTCCCGAGCACCGCCGCCGCCCGCCGCGGCACGAGCGCGAGCTGTCACTCGGGGCAGCGGCGGGGACGAGGTAGCGATGCCAGCGAGCAGCGGACGCGGGCGGGAGCTGGCTGGAGGCGTGGACGCGAGCGGAGCCTCGCCGCTCGCCCGGAGCGAAAGCCAGTGCGCTCCGAGGGTGGCGGCCCCTGCCCGGGCGCTCGCGCCCACCGGCTGCGGCGGGCGGCGTGCGGGAGGCGGCAGCAGCAGGCTCGGCGCCCCGGAGGGAGCCAGCGCCCCGCGCGCGCGTGCGCGCGCGCCCGCCCACAGGTGACCCGGCGTCCTCGACGCGCCCGCTGGAAGTTTGCAAACTTTCTCCGGGGGGTCCGCCGCATCACCGGGAAGTTGGGGACGCGGGGAGAGAGGTTCCTGGCTCGCCGTCTCCGCTGCCGCCGCCGCTGCCACCGCTTGACCGCACTTCTGGAGGCTTCCGCACCTTGCCAGGTCTCTGGAGGCAAACACACACCCCCGATTCATAACTGTTCCCCGTGTCAGGGAAACACACGCGCGCTCCCACACACGCACGCACGCCCGGCGGACACAAAGCTCGCTCCACGTTAGCATCCCTCCAGCGGCACGGCGCGGTGGCCGCCGGGACGCGCTCCGGACGGACACGCCGCGGGGTCTCTGGGGTAGCCTCAGGACACAGCACAACTCCGCAGTCCAACAGCACTTAGGGTCAGACTTCCCTCTGGTCCGCCAAAGTGTTTACAAACACAGATCACCCTCCAAAAAAAAAAAATGCATCGCATCTTCCCTACTCCGTGCCCTGTGACCTGCCCGCTGGACCAAGTAACCTCGCGGCTGCTGCCGAGAACCAACCCCTGCAAACAAGTACGCTCCCGAGATGGCTCCCTCGGCAAGTGCAACAAAAGTGGCTAAATGCAAAAGCCCCAGAAGTGGCCGAGCAGTATTTTTAGGAACTTACCAAACAAGTGTGGAGAAGGCAAGAGCGGAGCCCGGGTGAAGGGACCACGTTGGACTGAGCAAAGATTACAATACATTCTATTTAGAGTGCATTACATCACCCCCCCGGTGACGTCACGTGGGATTCCTGAACTTCTAAATCATTGCGGTCCGCGGGGGAGGGCGCGGGGGGCGGGGCCGGCGCGCCAAGGGGGCGGGCCCCGCCCCGGCCCCGCCCCGGCCCCGCCCACGAGCGGACCCTGGCGCACCCGCCCGGGAGCGGCCGCAGCAGAGGCCACCGCGCAAGCAACAGCTTGCAGAGCCCAGCGCCGTGTGACACGGCTCCCTGACATTAGTGGTGTGAGTCAGCTTGGAAACAGTCCTCAGGGTTTCAGACAGGACCACGGAGGAGGCGCGGACACGGGTTCCCCGGCGAGGAGGGCATGGTAGCATTTGAAAGGTGTGGGAATGGGGGGAGAGGAAAAGTGGGAAGGGGTTTCCTGCAAGGTGCGGGAAGAGACTTTCTGCAAACAGAAATGCAGGGCACTCCTCCCTTCCCCCACCAGCAGATGTCCAGCTCCTTTTCGCCTGCGACAGTCGTGACCTCATTACAATGTTCCCTGCATCCCGGCTTCTCTGGGCACTCGCCCCACACTTCATTTAACCGCCCCCCACGCTACCTCACCACCAAGGGTGTAACTTTATTGTGCACACTCGCATGGAATACACAGACCCCCACCCTTTTCCAAGCCCCCTGCTTCGTGCTTCTGAGAAGCCGGAGGTAGAGTCGCTCCTGGAAGAGAAAGGTGAATCACAGCTAGAGCCAAGTGATGAGCCTGATTTAGACTCAGCGTCAGAGCCGGAAGGACCCTTGGCGATCCCTTCCAGAGCCTTAGCCTGTAACTCGCCCAAGCTCACAGGCTGGCAAGTGGCAGCGCCAGAGCCAGAAGGCAGGATCCGGGCGCCTGGTCTGCAGTGTCTTCCTGACAACTCCCTGGGAGAAAGAACCTGGCATTTCCAGCATCCGCCAGTCGCCATCAGCATCTCCAGCTGAATTTCCACTCAGATGTTCTCCCTGTGAGGCTGACTCGGAGGGAAGGCTAAATTCCAACTGGTTCTAGACGACTGCTGTCATCCTTGTAGCCACTCACACTTCACAAAGCTCTCATGCCCACGCGAACTTCCTCGATTCTCACAACAACCCTGCGCGAGGGGAAGGTGTTATAATCATTCCCATTTTACGGGTGAGCAGAGGCAGACTCCAGAAGGTGAGGGGGCTTGCCTGAAGTCACTTGAGCAGTTGGTGGCACTGGCACCACCCCAACCCCTGTTTTTAAACCCCAAATCTCAACTGGACTCATTTTTAGAACCAGGGGTGAGCATTCCCTTCTCCTGGGTTACTAATGGTCAGAACCTCTGCTAAAGATGTGTTGGCTAAGAGTTGGAGGTTTGCTTAGGAACCGTTTAGCCCCCATTAATAAACAATAATTATTCTTGACATTTATGTGGCATATGACATTTATATAGCACCTCTCATCCGAATGCATCATAACCATGACTATGCGGTTTGCCAGAGAATCATGACTGGACTGGCTAGAAACTGTAAAGGCTTTGCCTGGATCGTTACATACTTCTGAGCTGGTCTGACATACTAAATGGAAGAGCTTCATACTTCCTTTCTGTTTTTAAGTGTTAAAATGACTCCCTGCCCTTCAGTGTTCTGGGGACCATAGGCGCAGACAACTTTTCATTTCTCACAGCCTTATTCAGAACCCACCGCTGAGCTTTCTATTTGTTCTTTTCTACCCGTAGCCCTGAAGGAACTTGCAAAAGAAGGGCTCCAGTCCTAACTTGAATCTCAACCAATAAAACCTTAAATATGACAGCTCAATTATCTGGGTTTACAGACGGAAGCAATAGCTTACTGAAGAACAGCCTCTTTGCCCACATTCCCCCTTGGTTAGCAGGACAGCCTTTTCCACCTAAAGGAGGTATCTACTTCCTTCTCCCTCAAAGAAAAAGTATGAGCCAGAGGAGGAGCAAACTTGAGGCAGAAAAGGGATACAGCTCCACAGATCAGAGCTCAGCCTGAGAGCTTATCTTTTTTTCCAGCTGACAGGTCAGACCAAAGGAATAGAGTAGAAAACGGAATAAGCAAAGCTGAGGTGATAAGCAAAATATTTAAAAACCTGGAAGTAGTTAAGCAATGTATAAATTTAAAACACTGAATCCCCAGTATTCTCTAAACAGAAGCATAGAGATATGCGTTTTAATGCAAGTTGTTCATCAGTTTCTAATACTATCCAAATCATTTGTTCGTTTTTAAAAATTATTGCTGACCTTTGGTTGGACATCATGTCACTAAGTAAACAATGCCCCTGTCTGAGCCATGGTTGACACAGGCATACACATGAACTTTGCCAATGACTTCTCCAATTGCTTGATAATCATTAGGTTATCAAGAGCCTCAATAGGTAGATAATTTCTCTTAATAACGGCAATATTGTTCGTGGTGCTTACTCCTTTCTCAGCTTCTACTGAACTGAAAGCAATTTCATTCAGAATGTTTCTAACCATTGCATTACAATTTTTTACATATTCCAGATCTCTATTATCAACTAAGTCATATACATTTAAAAAAAAATTTTTTTTATTTTAAATTGAAAAGAAAGGTAGTATTTACTAATGTCAGGCTGCCTGAGTTTAAATCATGGCTCTGTTATCCGAGTTTAAATAACCTCAGCCTCTTCATCTACATAATGGAGATGGTAGTGATAATCCTAGTGACTCAACTGAGTTAAGACTTGTGCTTGGCACAAGACAAATATTACGTAAAGACTTGCTTGCATTTTTATTAATGAGAGTAATGTGGCTAATGCCATGATAGGAAGGCATTCAGTGATTTTAGCAAATGTGACCAAATAAATGAAAAGAGAACCTATTCCCCCATACTTCTCCCAACCCCACACTAACCCCTGCACACACCATCTGTACCAAGGAGGCTCTCATCTGTCAAATTGTGCCAGCAGAGCCCGGATGTTTGTGGACTAGAATTCCTGCATGCCTTGTGCTCACCCAAGCTCTTCCAGGATCTCTCAGAGCCAGTCCCGTGGAGGCTGCAATTCCCAGAAGCAGAGCAGCTCTAGGAGGGCCACAGCTGGTGGTGGCCATAACCTCGGGCACTTATTGGCTAAGGTGCCAGCACCAGCTTTAGGAATGCCATTTCATCCAGTAGGACTCTACCCAGTACGGCCTGGGGGACATGCAGTGACTGGGACTCTCAAACTAGAGTCAAGGTAAACAGGCTGTACCACCTACCCGGGATCCTCCCCATCCTACCCCACTCTCTTCGACAGGGTAGGTACACAGGCAGGGCACTAGTGGCCCACAAGGTACCATGTTGGTTGGACCTACAAGGGGCTGATTGGCACCTACACTGACTAATGACAACTAATGAAAACCCCTGCTAGACCAGGGGTTAATCCTTTATTAACCCCTGGATCATGGGGCAGTACAAGAGAGAGACCTGGCAGCTGGGCCAGTGGACAGCACAGAGGTCAAATCAGTAGGTATTTACTAACCCCGTTAAAATAATTTTAATATTTTAACGAATTTATGGCCTTATCAGTGCTTACGTACTAAATATCAGGCCTGAGTAGAACCATCCCAAGGATCATCAGATGGGGAGAAATCTTTTAGCCTCTTGCTTTGGATTTAGTCTTTTCTCCAACATTCAACAAAGGTTGATAGGTCTGCCCAGTGCTGGAGAGGAAAAAAAAAGAAAGAAAGAAAATGTCTCCTTCTTCCCAGCTCTTAGGCTCCCACAGAAGTTCTCAAACTTGGGTCAAACGTCCCTGGGGATTTCAGTTCAAAGGTCTGGCATTGGATCCAGAATTCCACATTTATGATTGTGATTCAGGCGTCTGGGGACCCTACTTTGAGTGACTCTGGTTTAGTGAATTCATAAGATGGGCAGTGACCTGGGAGGAAGTGTCTAAAAATATACATATATGACCCCAGGCTCCTTTGCTAAAGATGAATCCTCTAGCTGCTTTTCGTAAAGACACAGGTACTCCTAGAGAAGGCTTCTCCTAGACTCTTCTACATAGGCCATTCACAGGGAGATTTTCCATTTATTTTTTCATTCAAGGCTTTTCTTAACTGAGTTAACAGTGGTAATGGGAAGGGTGCTGTGGGGTTTGTGGTTAAACCCCAAGTTATGGCACCACTGGGCAGCTCCTATCTCTTTTAAGGCGGATCTTCACCACGTTTCTTCCTTATCCTATTAGAAAGGATAAAGATTTTCAAATAAAGGGAACTGCAAAATGCATCCAAAGACAGCAACCACCACACCATAGGCTAGGTAACCCTTACCAAGTACTTACTCTGGGCCGAGCCTTGGGCTAAGAGCTTTATGTGCATTCTTTCAGTTACTCCTCATAATAACCTTAGGAGGTAGTTGGAACAGTGAGTCACTTGCCCAGCAGAACACAGCTGGGACATGGCCAAGCTGAGAAAGGACCCTAGCTCGCTGGTGCCAGTACCACTGCCTAGCAGAAGCCTGATGGGACAAGGAGCGTGTGCATGAGCAGAGGCTTTTTGCACAATAAGTGTGTTCACGGTTCCCTTCTCATTTGCATGCCGTGCCCATGATGCCTCCTGAGCACAGATTTCTGGTGCGAGTTCGGCACGACCCAAAGCGACTAGGAGGTAAACCCGTTTCACCTGAGTGGGATGGGAGTGAGGCTGGCACTGACAGCCCTGAGGCCACGCTTTCCTCTGAAATCAGAACTGTCTTAGAAAGCAGAAAAAAGGCAATCGGTCTCAGAGGTACAAACAACCAAGTCTTAACGTGTGTTACGTCCCTGTGTTGGACAACCAACTACGCACGCTGAAAATGACGACACAGAAGGAAAGCGAGAGGGCAGCCCTCACGTCCCTTCAGCCTTTCCTCACGGGTAAACAGGTGGCAGAGCTGCTAGGATGTGTGCGTGTTGAGAAGTGAAAAAAACACGGTTGAGTTGATTTTGGGCGGCGTTTCCACTGCCCTAGTAAGAACAAAATCCACGTGCCCATGTGAGCCATGAAATACAAATAGTGTGAATTCAGTGATTCCACGTGCAAGTTACCATATTTACTTTTAAAACTGGCATTGCATAGGGTAAAGGCGAATGGTAAAACGAATGCTAATAGGTTGAATTTTTTTATTATTAATATTACTTCGAACGACATTAAATAGCAAATTAAAAACACCATGACAAATCAAGAGATTGACAATGGAAGAGAGGAAAAGCCATTCTGTTTAATATCTTAGCAGCACTGTTCTCGTCTTTTGAACTAGGTGCCCTGCATTTTCAGTTAGCACTGAGTCCAAGAATTATGTAGCCAGCCCTAACTCCAGACAAATGGTTGATGCCATCCACCACGTCCTCAGACCCATGCTCAACATGCTGAGAGTAAAGGCGAGCAGAGCAGGAAACAACCTCAGCTTTGTCACTTACTGGATATGTGACCACGGACAGTTTTTTAACCCCTCTAAACTTCAGATTCTTCATCTTTAAGATAGAGTTAATATTAACATCTATCTCCTAAAATATTGCATGCATTCGATGAGTTAATATATGTAAGGTGCTGAAAACAATGCCTGGCACATAATAATTACTGGAAAAAAAAAATGTTAGGTACCATTATGCCTTAGAAGGTTTAGGAGACAATTTAATAAAATAACCTATGTCAAGAGCTTAGCACTATGTGTGGCATTTAGAATGTGCTTGATAAAGGTTCACTACATAAAATTGCGTGTGAGGTGTGCTATTGAAGGTCTCTGGAGTTGAATGGAGGAATCAATCCAATTAGTCCTCAAATTGAGGGCCTTTGTATGAGCCACTTGTATTGAAGGAGAAAGTACAATTAGATTAACAAATCTATCCTGGATTTGTGGGCAACAGCGCAGTGTTGTACGAGCCGATGTTCTTGTGGAAACCGTCGTATCGCCCCTGCTAGTCTTGACATACGAATGCATTTTTACACCAACTGCTGCGTAATTATCAACTCTTGTGTGGTTTAGATTTTCCAGAATCACTTCTCAAAATCCTAACTGGTAGAGCTTGAAAATGTTGTGCTCTTGCATTGGAGACGGGGTGCATGTCAACTCCGAACTGTTTAACAACGGACAGCCTGGTCACTCAGCTCGAGCTCGGGGAACCGCCTCTGGAAGGCCATCAGTTGCTGATGGCTTTACCTATTCTAATAGGGAATTAGTGTATTCATCACTGTATAATTCAAACATTATAAAATTTAATGTTTTCTCTTGAACCTGGCTGAAAATCAAAAGCTTCACCTAACCCAAAGAGTATTAAAGTGTTAACATGTCTATAAAAGTTATACTTATCTTAAGGTGCTCTTTTATCTTTCTTTCTTTCCTTTTTTCTTCTTTCTTTCTTTTTTTTTTTTTTTTTGAAAAAGAGACTTGATTAAACAAAAAAAACTACTCTTTTTTTTTTTTCCTGCCTTGGGATTAAGGGAAAGAGATTGCCACCTGCTCTGAATAATGACCCAGAATAATAGTGCTGTATCAGCATCCTCCAAAAATTTTAGTCATTTCCTTAAGATCAATGGTAAGTGGAAAGTAACGGTTTTACAATAATTAGGAGTGTTTCATATATAGGGAAGGTTCATTTAAACTAAAACAGTATTGATATCACATAAATTAATATTGAGCGGAGCCTCCCGTGAACCGATGTTGCACACCGCCTCTTTTTACATCATCGTTAACCACATGTTTGACTCATGTACTGCTGACGTGGAAGGTTATGCTCATCTCTTCAGGGGCATTTAGAAATGCCTTATCTAAATGATTCTTGAGAATTTCGGCAGCTTTTAAACCTAATTGATCAGCAATTCCTCCTTATTCTTATGCGATACAGAATGTTTAAAACCTGGAACGTTCCTCTCGACTTCATCTGGATGGTGAAAATTACCTACTAAGGGAGTCGGAAAATATAAAGCTTTCCCGCTCCCCCTGCTTCTCCCGTACCCTGGTTTAAAATATTCCGTCTATAGCTTTCACAGCAGCGCCCTTACTTGACACCTAAAGAGAATTCAGGACAAACAGTACACGGAGACATCGTGCTATTTAGAAGGACCATCTAGTTTCAGGATAGCTATGGCTGTCTAAGGCTATGCCAGAGTCTGAGGGGAAGTGAAGAAGACAATTCGTGAGCACCGACTCCGGTTCAAGCTCATTATATATTTTATGTTGTTTAATCCTGGGTGAAAGATGTTATTACTCCTGTTTTATGAATGGGAGTATTGAAGCTCAGAGAAGCTAAGTAATTTGACCAGGGTCACACAGCTAATAAGTAAGGCAGCTGGATTTCAGATTTCGAACCTAGTTCTGACTCTAAGATCCCCATTGTCCATCGCATCCTGCTTCGGCCTTTATTTCAAGACATTCCATCTCTTCTTTCACCCTCCTTTACAACATCGTTCTGTTTTGTTGAGCAACCCACCCGCACACATATATACACAAAAGTTGTAAACTGCTGTGCCTCTCAGCAGTCATTTTGTTGGAAGCTGTGTCCCTTCATAGGCTGAGTCCTGTGTTTGTGGAGGGGAGCATAGGCCTGTTTGATGAAGAACAGAGGACACCACATAGCCAAATTCTGGCCATCACAGATGATGCAGGCATATCACGGACCCGTTTGTGTTGGGGGCACCGAGCACTTATTGTGAGAATGGGTTGCTGCACATGGCTTTGACCTTAGCCCCACTGAGTAGACAAATCATCAAAGGCAGAGAAGGCGGAGGTCATTGGTATGGAGGCCAGAGGGATACTCGAAACACTGAATTTGCCAGGAGAAGACAAATGCAAAGATAATTAAGACTGCTAGGACCCTATTTATTTTTTTCATTTCAATAGTTGCTCATCCATTTTCCTTTTATGAACTCTGATCTGGGGATGCTATGTAAAAATTTAAAGGTTTAAGTTAGGATAACACTTTGCTCTTCCTCTCTGTAGCCAGAGAGGCCCCTGTGGTCTCTTTTTCAATTTGTTAATGGAAATCTTTTACTGTTTCTACAGATTATAAAAGTAATACATGCTTGTAAAAACCTGAAGTAATAGAAGTGTTCAAGTTGAAAGTAAATTTCTCCCTATAATCCCATTAGACACAACCACTATTAAGTTTGATGACTATCCTTCCAGAAATTATATAAACATAAATTACATGAATGTGATTAAATGACATATTCTGTTCTCAAACTGCCTTTTCCCACTTTACAATTTATCGCAGACCTCTGTCCAGGGAAATACTATAATATGGCATCATCCTTTTTCGGGGTTATATAATTTCATTGCTTGGATTTAATCAATTAACTACGGATGGATAGTCATGTAGTTTCTAATTTGTTACTATTATAATCAGTGTTACAATGAACACCTTTTCATTTACTTGTACATATATATATATATAGCTACTTTTCATAGAAATGGTATCGCAGATTCACAGGCCATGCACATTTTAAGTGTGGTCACAGATTGCTTGATGGCCCTCCAGAATGGCAGCATCCGTTGGTTGTCCAGCCTACAATGCGTGACGGACTGTCCCCACATCCTTATCAATAAGAGTAATTAACGTCTTACATGACATATCAAACTGATGAAAGTCTGTCTTATAAACAAATCTGAAATTGGTGGTTTCCTACAGAGAATTCTACAAATGGAGGACTATACTGCAAATGCAAGCAATTTTAACAACAGAATTCACACTCGAATCATCATAACAGCAAACCTTGACTATTACGAATCAGTGTTAGTCTGTCCCACACATCCCATTCAATCAGGATGACCTTGTGAAGCTAGTATCATGATTATCATCCTATTCCATTATACAGATGAGGAAACTGAGTCAGAGGGAGGAGCAGTAACTTGCCTACCTTTTTTATTGTGATAACTATGTAGAACATAAAACTTACCTTTTTAGCCATCTTTAAGTGTGCAGTTTGGCGGCATTAAGTACATTCGTTCCTCTGTGTAATGATCACCTCTATTTCCAGAACTCTTTCATCCTCCTAAATGGAAACTCCGTCCCCACTAAACAATAACTGCTCATTTCCTCTCCCTCTGGAACTGAGACTTGAACTTATGAAACCTGAGGTTGAAGCCCAGAGGCTTAAATGCCAGGGTCCACTGCTCTAAATGGTTCCACCATTTTCTCCTCCCTCGTTGTATATTTGAATTAAACTCAAGTTTTACTGTTTTTTGTTTTGTTTTGTTTTGTAAATAGGGTCTCGTGTGTTAAAGAAACAGCAGCCGTAGAATACATCCAGAAGAACAGGAAGCTTTATGGCACAGGTGGGATTTTCAGGGCATAAGTCAAGCCATGGCACTGCTGACTTATCATTATTGAACCAGTCTGTGCTGAACAAGAAGGCCAGGGTTCAAGGCTGGGCTGATGAATCAGTTCTTTTGTTTATTTGTTTGTTTGTTTAAAAAAAAAAAGAAGAGTAACTGCTTCTATCCTGATTCACCAATCCAGATGAACTGACTGAGGGGTAGTTGTGCCACAGGTAGATCTCCTCAGTCCAAATCCTCAATATCCCACGATCTGGAATGAAAGGGAAATGTCGTATCCTCCAGAGACTGGCTCCAGCCCAGGGAACTTACACAGATGGGATCCTTACGTCTCCTTATCTTTTTATGTTGGTCCCGCCCCGTCTGTCCTAAGTTCTGCTCCCCCAAATAGATCCTTCTGGAATACAGCTGCCATCACTTGTTCTGTTGTCAAGGAAAGAAAGGCTACATTTTTAGAGAGGGACATCACTCTATACACTGGCCACCAGGCCCTGTCTACTCCACTGGTGGACGTCGCACATCCACACACACAGGCCCTAAACCAAAGCTGTGGATTTTTTGTCGATCCACAGGTTGGACTTTTTTTCTGTATTTTGAACTTATCACACTGCTGTTTTAGAATAAACTCTTCTTGGGAAATCAATTCCCACATACCACTTAACCCTGCAATGCAAGGTGCTGTCCTGAATGAGAAAATGCCTCAAGAAAAGGTCCGTGTATCCTCGTTACGTTTAAAATGCATCATTCCGTAATCTGTCTTCCCAAAAGGAGACCCAAATTTTTTTCTTTTTATATTCACAGCCCAGTGAAATGAATAAAGGCTAAATAGTCCAGAATACTAGGAAAAAGAGAGGAGGGAAATAGGGGGGGAAAAAAACGGGTATTAACTGAGGGATAAAATAGAAGAATACAGAAGCTACGCCTTCATTCCTACGGTGTTACCTGGTATTCCTCAACTTGCCAGAAAGAAAAATAATAGCATCCAAGAGTTAAAGTTGTGTTTTAAAAATAAAAAGAAATTGCAATTAAAATGATTAAACTAAGTAAAACAGACACAAGAAACATAGAGAAAATTTATTTCATGTGCACTAAGCTTCTGATCCCATTAAATACTTAAATAATATCTTCCTGACATCATGAGTATAGAAATAGCATGTTACTTTCATACTTATGACATCAAGAGATTATATTACCAGTTTGTGAAAAAATGTTTAATTTGCCATTTTTAAATGATACTGATATGATTAGTATATATTGTGGAATTAGATACATATGTTATACGAGCTAGTTTTATATTTTATTATAAACATTGCCAACAGGTGCAAAAATACCGCCTAAGATAAAAGATAATGTATCTTATGACAATAAAAGTATATCTGCCTTACATCCAAAAAGAGAAAGTATACATGTATATATATATATTCCCATCAGGCTACATTTTTCTTTCTGGAGCTTTATCTGACTCTTTCTCGGGCACAGTGCCATATATCTATAAGCCTTTGTATTTTATGATTAAAAGAAAATAAGTGTAGAATCATGTTTGCTACAGTCTGCTGCCAAAAGCCCATGTCTATAATCCATCATTAAAATGTGACAGTGTATGGCTACAAAGAAAGAAAAATCTCAGCCGTCATGCTCATTTGCAAATGTTTCAGGGGCTGGAGATTGTTTGGCAATCCTGCTGTTTCTAGGTTATTTGTGGAATAACCAGTTTATTGAGCTGATGATTGCCTTGTGCCTGACTTAGATCTCTATTTTCTGCAGTTGGCATCGATTAATGCTATGTGGCAAGGGAATGACATGCATTCATCAAGCTTATATTCCAGAGTTCCAGCCCACCCCTCCTTTGTCCCTGCCAATCTGATTTCTGAGGAATTTGCCTAGAGTTTCTACAGGGGAAAAAAAAAAGGAAAAGGAAGTCCTTGCCCTACTTTGCAGACCATTTTATAGAAGATCTCCTTCGGTTTGATATTGTTGGCCCTAGTAAGGGGAGGAGTTTTGTGCCTTCACTGAAATGAAGGACTGTTTAGGATGTTCTCTGTAATTAGATCGCATCCTACTGCGTGTAGAATGTGGTGTAGACCAACCTGTTATAACCTGGAGAATAGTGCGAGTCAGATATTCGCTACCCAACAGAGCTAATTAGAAAAAGAAAATGGTGTGGGACCTGGGTTAAAACCGACCTTTCCTGCCATGCTCCAAGGCTATAGCATGAAGGAAAATTGAAAACGGAGACACCAAGAAGATCAGTGAAAAGACAGAGCCTCTCTATCTCACTTTATTGTGTTCCTAGCAGTTGTTCATCTTCATTCACCCTACATTACATCACTGGCATGAAGACCTTGTAAAAGGGAAGTTCGTACTGCAAACCCAGTGTGAGAGAGACTGCCCTTGACCGCCGATGGCTGCGTCCTGCTTTGGAAGAGTTTCCCCTTCAGAGCAGGTGAGTGCTCCAACCTCGCTGAATCTTGGAACCTGAGGTTATGATGCGATCGACAGATGTCATTTAAAAGAGTTTGTTTTTCTTCCCAGAGAAGAGCCTACTGTCAGCCCTTTTCCACGGAAAATTTAGACAGTGTTCTCAGGTACGTAGTTAATTTCATGTAAAAACCTCCAAATAATTTCCTCCCAAAATCCCCAGGGAAGTAGAGATAAGCTGTATCAGGAAGAGAGATAAGCTGTATCATTTTGAAGTAGGAAGGAAAATGACTTTGTAGATAGACTTTCCAAATACATAAAAGTTACTCCAATTTAAAAAAGGTATAAACCCAACAAGTGTGCTAAAGTAAAACAGGAACGTATGACAATTCTTTGATTCTTCCTCAACAACAACAAAAATAAATTAAAATGCAAGGGTTAGAAGCTGACCTTCCAAACAGGTTTCTTTTTATGACGAAGTTGTGAGTAACATTGCTCTATCCTTGCTGAGACCAAATCAGACCTGAACACTCAACAGTGGGCAAAGTTTGTACCAGATATCAAATAATGGGTGACTCTCTCTTAATACATGAGGAAAGAACAGAGCCTTCTTAAGAACACATGGCTCTCCACAGGACTATGTTACTTGTCTTAAAGACAAATTTATCTGAAATTCATAAAGCTGCTCCAGCTTTCTTTTGTTTAGTGTTAGCATGGTACATCTCTCTCCATCTCTTTACTTTTAATCTGTATGAGTCTTAGTGTTTAAACTTGGTTTCTTATAGACAACATGTAGTTGGCTCTTATTTCTTTGATCTATTCTGACAGTCTCTCTTTTAATTGGTGTATTTAGACAATTCACATTTAAAATGATTATTGATATAGTTGGGATTATATCTATCATATCTGTAACTGTTTTCTATTTGTTGCCTTTGTTCTGTTTTTTTTTTTTTTGTCTTCCACACTTTTTCTGCCTTCTCTTTTAACTGAGCGTTTCATGTGATTCCATTTTCTATTTTCTCTTAAAGTATCAATTATATTTCTTTTGAAAAAAAATTAGTGGTTCTCCTAAAATTCGCAACATACATTTACATTTTAATCTAATACAAAACTACTTCACGATAGTCCTTATAACAGAGAATTCCCAATTCTTCCCTCCCATTCCTTAAAATTTTGCTTTCCTTTCTCTTACACATAAGCTATAATCACACAATATACTGTTGCTGTTATTATTTTTAACAAACCGTTTTATGTCAGACAATTGTTGATTTTCAGTTGTGAGGATGGGATTGACGACTTCCAAGCTCATGACATATTGAATGAGAAGCCAGAAGTTGGCTTTAATTTAACATCACAGTGAGACTACGAGAGAACAGAAAAAGGGTAATTCAGATCTAGCATAAGCAATAATGATACCAGAACCAGAACCAAGCATCAAAAATATCACAGTAACCAAGAAAAGTTGAAACAAGTGGGGAGAAGGGGAAAAGCATAGCGAAGAGAAGGGACAGGGGGAAAGATGTTTGAAATCTAAAGCTTTAAGCTTGTTGCTTTCTCTATGAAAGGCAGAGTCTGAGAAAACAAGGTTTCTGAAAGGAGAGTCAGACCCAACAGAAATATTGACATTTCTTGGCCAAACAGCATCATTACTTTGCGGGCTGAGAAACATCGCTATGCTTAAAAAGACAAATGAATAAACAATAAGGCAGCATTAAGCCTAAACTCACTAAAGCTAAAATTGTGCCACAAAGCAGACAAGGTCTGAGTCATGGGGCTGAGGTGTCACCTGTACCTAGAAAATCTCTTCAGCCTCCCTGGCCTCCCTTCCCGTACCTTTAAAAATAAGACCAGACGCATTACCAGATCACTCTGTACTGAAATTCTAAGACTCTGCGAAGGGCGTATACACAATGGAAATCTCAATCTATCATCATTCGAGGGCAAGAGAAAATGAGACAGACCCAAGAGTTAAACCCTACAACAGAAATATCCCATAACCAAGGAGGTATAATCTCTCCGATTCAAAGATAACCCTGGGCTGCCGGAAGCAAGTCCCTGACATATAGAATGAACCTTCCACTTGAGGAGAATCAAAAAGGAAGCAACCACAGCTTGAAGTCCCAGAGGCTAGGAGCTTCTGAAGCATAGTATAGCCCCTCTGGTGGAGGATGGGGAGAACACTTTTGACATTCCTCAAACAGCCACATTAGGAAAGAAAGACTGTCCCCCAGATGGATCCCAGCTAGGATGCAAAACTTACTGAGATAC
Organism: Rousettus aegyptiacus; assembly: GCF_014176215.1. NCBI lineage: Eukaryota > Metazoa > Chordata > Mammalia > Chiroptera > Pteropodidae > Rousettus > Rousettus aegyptiacus. Next base: position 36,033,044 of record NW_023416288.1, on the reverse strand, counting down.
AGACCCCAAAACATGGAAAATAAAATTTCTCCTTAGAACAGGGAAGGTGAAGGGCAAAGAACACTAGGGTAGAAAAACAGAAGTGAAGAAAAGAAACAGAGATAGAAGATTAATTTGTGGTTCTGATATTTAATGAGAAGAACCACATGCAACCATTCCTGGAGGCCATGGAAATACTTTGGGTGAGTTGAAAGAGTGTCTTACAGGCAGCTGCTACCAAAGGGGGCACTGAGAGCCACTGATCAATTACTCACCAGAACTGGAGTAATCTTAGCAAAACTTATAGTGGTGCAGAGTCTCCACTAAGCTATTCCGTAATGGCCAGTTGATCTGATTTCATTTATTTCATATTATAGTTATATTGGAAGGCATGAAAATATTTTAAATACAAGCTTTATTTGCTCACATAATTATTTTCCAAAAGACTCATTCTATGGCATGTAATAGCCTGTCAGTAATGACAAATGAAATCCAATTAAGATCAGAGAAAGAAGAGGGAGATCGAGGAAAAAATCTGGTGAGTGCTAGGTGACAGGCACCGTGCTAGGCTGCTCAGATGAGGTCATTTAATCCTCACATCACCCTTTGAGGAAAGCATGATTACTCTCTGCTCACACGTGGGAACAATGCCTAATTTTTGAGGACACACATAAATTATAGGTACTGACATCTGTAAGAAGTCTGAAGACCACACCAACACATAGGAAAAAATGTTTTCGATAAAATTATGATATGACACTAAATTTAAAATAGAACAGAAAACCAGGTGATGACACAAATATAATTATGTTATCCTATAAATAATTATTAGCTGAAAAAAATTAACAGCAAATACATTAGGGTGATGGATGAGACACTGAGTGGATTGTTTTCTCTATTAAAAAAAAAAAAACCTAAAAACAAAGTTACTAATAAAGAGTTTAAAAATTCAATCAACAATAAAACAAATACAGCAGGAAGCATGTAAAACATTACAGTATAGGCAATTCTTCTTTCAAAGAGTTAGAAATGCACGAGGGAAGTCTAAGTTTGAGTCCAAATCATAAACTTGACTTGAACTCTGTTGTCAATGGCCAGGGCAAGCATTCCAGACTCTAAGAAACTGTTTGATTTTTTTTTTTTTTTCCTTCATAGCATCAAGAAAATGCTGGAGGGCTTAGAGGGCCCCTGGCATGTAAATTGTAGCCATCAGGAGAAAAACCCATTGTACTATCAAATGATGCTCTCCGAGTGGTTTTTGTTTGTTTGTTTGTTTGTTTGTTTGTTTTTAACAGTCCCTTATAATGCTGCCACACAGACAGGGTAAAAACAAGACAGAGAACTCTTCTGGTTTGAAATCAATCAAGTGATGCAGAAAAAAAAGAAGCACTCTGCCAAAACGTCAAGATTAAAAGTCATCAGAAGAGGTGTCTGTCAGCATCGAGGAGTTTTGTAAACAGTAGAATGCAAGACGGCGAGGCCTTCAAAAAGTGAGATTTCTTTTCAATGTCACTTTTGGAGAGAGATCAGTAATGTATTTTCATTTCGGTTTAATTAGGTTATCAATAGTTTCTTTTTTTAAAAAAGCAAGCAAAATAATATTTTTCGTGAAGGTTTGCCGATAAGCAGTGTGGTAAAAAATTGTGTGCCTTCTTATGAACAGTCTATGCGGTAGAATAAAATACTGTCTACATGAGCTTCCACACAGCAGAGCAATTAATTAACTTATCTCCATGAACGCTGTTCTCACTAAAACTTATTAAAAGTCTGATTCATCTGCAAAGCCCCAGGCAATCATCAATTGCCTCATAATAATACAAAAGAAAAATAAGCTATAGTTATGTTCTCATTTAATATCCTAAGAAGATCCTCTTTGCCCTCTGTCTTTGTTTGAAAATATCTCTATTAAGGGTTTTTTTTTTTTTAACCGTCCCATTTGACATGAAATATGTTATGGCAGGCAACTGTGGGAGTAAATTACAGAGCCTCCAGGATACCAGATTAAGAGGAGAAGCTGGACTTTCTCAAAGACACACAAATCATTCAACATGTAGCACAACAGGGCATACAGTGTGTTATCGATGCCGAGTTCCAAGCACCATTGTTAATACAGACCAGAAGGGGAATTGTTCATTAAATAATAAAAGGGGGGAGGGGAGGGAATGCTCAGACTGCAGCATTAAAACGCCGGCAGCAGAGGGATGATGGCTTTACAGGCATTAAACAGCTTAATAGGTATTAGTCTGCTTAGGGTTTTGGTTTAATTCAGCTCTACCAAATATCAAACTAATGATTTCTAAGCAGAGACTAGTTTATGAACCATGTATTTTTTTTTTTTTAATGTTTAGTATGGTTGACAATATCAATAGCGCCCTCTACAGGAAGTTTCAAACCCACAACTTAAGCTTTCTCGATTTTGAAAAGGAGGCTAAGGTGGACACCATACAACGAGATGAAACTTTGCAAAGGATTGATATAAATGAAGATAATTTTGAAATGCTGATTATGTTTTCATGCCACATGTTGACTTAAGAATTTGGAATGAATCAAAACAGAACCATAGCTGGTAGCCCTAGGTTATTATATATATATTTGTGTGTACGTATATATTTTTTGCTGATGGTAGTGGTGGTTGGTTTGTTTAACACTCAGTCACTTGAGAAAGGAACACTGAAATTCCTAATTTGTCTTTTCTTCTTTATACTGAAGTCTCAAAAACATTAGCTTTCTCTAGTCTAAGATTTGCTAATTGCAGTTGTGCAGTATTTACTCAGATTCTTTTCAAGAGGCAAAGAGAGTTAACTTTTTTGAGAATACATAAATAATGAATGTACATACCTTTCAAATTATGTTCATTTTCCTAATATGCAGTAAAAGTGCTCAACTTGAGGTTTTGGCGTGTGAGAAAGTCCTGATGCTGATAAGATATACGTGTGTGAATCCTAAAAATGTGGCTGTTTAATAACTGCAGATCATTTCCCTCCCTGACCAGTGGTTTCAAATCCAGATTCAGAAACCAGAACCTGCTTGAAGAAATCGTTACGGCTAAATTTTCTGCTCCTCTCACGACAGCCTTGGAAGTCAGAGACACGGGCTTCTCATCTCACAGCTATAATACATCAAATGACCTTGTGACAATGACTTAATCTCACCTTATTTTGGCAAGTTGTCACAATTTGGGGGAAATTAACTTCTGATTTCAGAGCTATCTCAAGAGTTTCAATAAATTTCAACTATACAGCTGAAGCATTATTATTCTGTGTGACCTATGAAGACAGGAACAAGAAGTTAGTTTTAGTCTCCACTTTGCTGTGCCTTTTTAAAGTCAATTAACTTTTCTGGGCCTTAGCTTCACCGGAAAAAGAAAAGAATGAGAAACTTCTGTTTGGAGAAAAATTTAGAACCAGATGTTTAAAAATGCTGCATGAAATCTAATGGACGTCTTTTTAATACTCGAGCTATAAGAAAGGAAGGGTAAGCAAATATCTGAACTCATAAGAGCTGAAAAAACAAGTGTCAGTTAAATCTATGGCTATCTTGTAGGCATTTTGGCAATCTCTACCCAAAAGGCTTTGACGGTCACACGAGTTGGGGCCTAAGCAAGATGGAGAACTGGAACTGAGAGCTCCTATAAAGCCAAAATAATGAAGGGGTAGGCTTTCCATATAAATCATGCAAAGGGAAATAACAATAGCCTAGGCTCTTGGTTGGCATATTACATCTTCCCTAAAAATTCCTAACTCAGTCCTGTCTTTTGAAGGTTTGGAGTTAAATCAGCACTACCTGTGCAGTCCAGGAAATCTCAGGCCAAGAAAATAAACTGAAGTGGACCCAGGTAGGTAGTGACCTGTAGGGAAAAATTATTTTGAATATTGGAATGGATAATATAGAATACAAAATCATCAGCCACAAAATGTTAGTAAAATAAATATGGAATAAAAAACCTGAAAAAGCAGTAAGATACTTTCAAAACACCAGGCAGATTTGGAAAAAAAAAAAAAAACCTGAATATTTAATCAACTAAAAATGTAACTTAAAAGCACAATGGATAGCTTAATAGATTAGTCATAGTTAAAAAAGGAATTGGTAAAATGGAAGATAACACTCAAGAAATTAACCAAAACATAGGAGAGAGAGACAAAGAAATGGTAACCGTGAAAAAATATTTATGAGAAATGGGATAAAAGAAGACACTTGATAAATGTCTAATTGGAATTCAAGAAGATGATTTTAGAGAATATGCCAGTGATAATGAAATAGAATTTTTGAGAACAGATGAAAGATATGAATGTTCAGATTCAGAAAGCATAAGTCCTGAGGAAGATAAATAAAAGGAAACACCAAGACCCATCACAGTAAAGCTGCAAAACAACAAAGACATAAATACCATATTGAAAGCATCTAGAGAGAAAAAAACAGAGGATCCATAAAGGGAAGTTACACTAACACCAGACTTCCCAACAGCAGCAGCCAAGGCCACACTGTAGTGGAATAGAATCTGTAACATGTTTAGAGAAACGATCAATCTAGAATTTTACATGTAGCAGAAGTACAAGAGTGAGATAAAGACCTTTCACACAAACTAAAATGATGGTTTACTACCAGAAAACCCTCAGTTAAGGAAATTTTGAAGGATATACTTTAGAAAGGATAATGATCATAGAAGGAAGGTCTGAGCTGCCAGGAAAAAAAAAGGTGGTCAGAGAAAACACAAATTTGTGAGTGAATCTAAACAAAAATCGACAGTACAAAACAATATTAACGTTTAAATCAGAAAGTGGGAAAAGATGGCCCCAAAATAACTGGCAACAAACAATATTATGCTAGATACAAGGGGGGTGATCAGAGTAAGCAGATATACACATATAGAAATATATAAATCAGATGAAACAGAGCTCTTCTCATAGAAACGAAGGCTGGAGATTCCTACCAGCTGGGGTTTACTCGGGAGCTATGACCACGAAGCCGCAGGCTCGAAAGAATGGCCTGGAAACTCACCGGGCCGCAATATGTCCAGGGAACCTTGTGACGTGAACATTCTGTATCTAGTATCTTGTTTTTGTAATATTCATATTTTCATTCAAAAAATGATTATGAAAAGCCATTTACTCTAACTGTTCTCACACTCATGCACATAAGCTCCTTCAGTTCGCTTTAAAGGAGAGGACTCACAGCCACGGTTACTGGGTTAATGAACAAAGGCAAGTATCCATGAGCAAAATCCTTGATTTTTTTTTTTTTTAATCTCACTTAAAAACATAATTCTGCTGCCAGGTAAGACCCGCTTTCAGAGGACCTCAGAACTCTTTCTCTTTCAGCTGTTTGATACATACTTCTGCTAGTTAACACCAGACTAAGGGTGTGTGTATGCTATAATACTATCTTATCATTGTTTCTTTTAAACCATGAGTTATATGTGTTTATTTTTTTTAAAAAATCCAGGTGTAAATAATCAACGAAAGACTTCTCAAAGAAAACTATTGTCAATAGTTTTGTTGTTTTTTTTTAAAGAGAGGAATGTCAATTACATAAGCACTGATGTATTTTTCAGTGAATTTGGAATATTAAAAATCTCTAAGATAACGAGAGATACAATTGGAATCTTTCATATGTAATAATTTTAGTTTTAACCACAGGAAATATTTACAAATTTGACTTCAAACGAATGGCAGCATTCAATGACAAAGGGTTTCACAGGAACGCCAAGCAACCCTTCTTTTGATTTACCTAAACAGGAAAAATAAAAACATGGAAAAAGACTTCGGCAATGCCGTCTTCTGATTTCTTGCTTTTCTGTGGGCACCAAGGATGCTGTTGGCTCTCTGATTATTGCCCTGCCTCCTCGTTAGACCCCAGCTAGTAAACAGAACACGTGATCGTTTGTGTGTTTCCAAGACATTAATTAAAATGAATAATCTCTCTTCTGTTGTTAGGAGAGGTAACTACTTTAACAGGTAAGGTTCTCCTTAAAATGAAATGATCCGTTTCCAAATACGAAGATTTTAATGCTTGTTTTCGCCTGGTCCCCTGAGGGGTACGGATGGGAACTCCACCGGAGGCACAATGCCCCTCCCCCAAGCCTAATAAAGTATATTTTATTTTTTTTTAAAAAAAAGGATATGCAGAATCACTTCAAGCCACGAAGCCCATGGTAGTCCGTGACAGCGGCAACAGGAAACCAATACAGATACCATTCAAAAGACGCCTGTGAAACCATCACACCGCGGGCTTTGAAAGCAGGTCTGCTGCCTTTTCGTCCTCTCTCGGGACACCACACACCCGCCTGTTTCCACCCCCAGCGATGCACGCTGGGAGGCCGCTGTCCATCCCACACTGGTGCTCGGCCCGTAAAAGACGCTAGACCTTTGGCCTCTTTTTCATTCCTGGGGCGTCCAGTGGGTGGCCTGTGACATCTCCCTGCTAACCTTAACCGATATTTCATCCAATCTAATAAGCACTCAGCTCAGATGGTTGTCCGTGCGAACCCCAGAAGGAACAGCTCCCATGGGACCCAGAAAAGTATTCGTTTTCCAAAGAGAATCGAAGCCTACAGTGAGAGCACATAAAATAAGAGCTCCTTAAAATGCAACGAGTGGTGAGGTTATTTCACTCTTCTGCTACGCTTTTAGGGAAAAGCAACATTTAACTCCTAAGAGATCTGCTAATGAAATGTATCCTAACTCCTTTCCTCAGCTTCTACACTCCCCAAATCAACTGCCCTTTCCCAACTAACTTTCCCATTCTCCCGCTAATTTCCTGGTCCGGAAGCTTCAGAGTAACATGTTTCCTCCTTCTGGGCCAGCCCTTAGGGGAAGTTCTTAGCTTGTCCTCATTCCGCCTGGTCCCCTCTTGCTCATCACCGATGCGCACACACCTAACACAGCTGAGTGTCCTGCGTCTGTACCCAGTGGCAAGCCTGCTGCTCTCTGCTGCTCGGGTTCATTCCGTACAATCTGTGTCTCTTTTTGTCTGCATCTCCGCACCATCACTCCACCCTCTACGATGGCTCCCTATTGCTTAGACCTTAAATATAAATCCTTCTGCTTGGTTTTCAAAGCCTAACTGTCTAATCAGCCTGTTGCCTGCTCCTCTCAACGTCTCTTCCCTCTATCAGACAGCCAGGCAATGTCCGCCGCGTCACTAAGTTCAGTTTTCTCTCTTCCTGGTAACTCAGGAGAAAAGAATCAAGCTGAGTAAGACACTCCTTTCTTTGACAGGTATATAGTTTAATGGGGATGGGTCGAGGGACAAATAAGCTAATGAGCATTCTAGGAGCTATTGTTGAGCACTGTGAGAGCATCAACAAAGGCTGAGCGAGCAATGCTTCAGGTGAGGGCAGGGTAGGAAAGGCTTTGGAGAGGACGAGATGATAGATGAGTCGTCATTCTGGGAAGTGACTGTTTTCCAGAACATTCTTCAATGAACAGTGGACTATTAATATTTATGCAAATAGTAATGTAATAAGAGGTGAGCAAAACTCCATCGTTACCAATTTCCTTCCTTGGAGAAATTAGCTACCCTGATACAATTCTATTTTGAACTTAGAATTATCTTAGGTGGGTTAAGAAAAAGTCAGATTTTGTTAGGAAACGACCAATCGGCAAACCCACATAGCTTTTTCTGCTGGGTACACTTGATATGATTCAACCATTAGAGCAGAAGAATATTCCCAATCGTTTTGTATTGTCCTGCGAGAAAGCAGAGATATAGCATGGATTTGAAAACAAACTTTTTTTCAAACAGAAAAAAAGTCAATAATCCGCTAACCCTACGGGGAATCAAAGTCTGAAATCTATGTGATATACTGAGGGGTTCTGAGAAAAAATAGTCCATTCCCCAACAATTTGGCTAGGTTTTCAAGATTCCACTGTCATCGGTTTCCTCGCCTTTGAAATAGGGAAGATAGAAATGCCCCTTCTGAGGATGAATACAAAACCAAACTGCCAAGGAAGGCGCTCAGTATACGGGGGTTCCCCTGCCTCCCTAGAGCTAAAAGATGTTTAATACTATTAAGTTGCATCTAACTCTGAAAACACTAACACCTTACGTGGACTAAGTCATATACGCCCTGATCTTGATGAGCACGTCAGTGCTCTTCCAACTGATGGGCGAGTGAAAGTGAATTCCAGAAGGGTAAAGCGAGGCCAGGATCTTACTTTGAGGAGGGAGAAGGATGCCATGAGGGCAAAAGTTGGTTTCTGGAACCAGGACGATGAGGCTCTATGCACAAACGTTCTGCTCCATAGTTTTGCTGAGCCTTAGTTTTGAAAAAAAAAAAACTATCGAAAGACTGCACTGTAATTTGACGGCTGGTGCACAGGAGGCTTCTAGAATAATCACCGCTTACTAGTGCTCTGCTTGGCATTTTCACAAATATTATCTCAAGCTTTCTAACAACCCTATACGGTAGGTATCATTTTCCCTGTTTTTCACACGAGGTAACAGTTTCAAGAAAATTATGTGAACCTCTCAAGGTCACATCGTCAGAAAGAGAGCCAAAAATGGCTACAGGTGCCTCCAATGCCAGCCCCTGCTAAGACAGGTGGCCCGCAGCCACAGGCAGTGCACATCTGTCCCCCTGAGCATGGTACCAAAGACTGTCCACCAATTTCTGATTGCCCACTGATGTTTACATTCTGTTTCCTCACAGCGCCTGAGATGGCTGTAAACTTTGCAACTTAACTTCCAGGGTGGCATTCTCCCTTTGTATCTTTGCAACAATCTAGCACTGTCACAAGTAGACCTGATATCAGCTCAGGGCTCAAAAAACGTGCACTAGAAGCAGAGATAATTGGCAAGAAGGAAAGACACAGCAGAGAGCGATCAGCAAACTTGGTGGAGCACCCTCAGGTGAGGACGGTACAGTCGTGTATACACACTAGATGAAGAAAAGCTTTCAGGGCATGCTCTGCGGGCCAGCTCACTGGCTGAGAGGGAAAGAGAACACTCAGGGCTTTCTGCATAGCTTACCTGCCAACTCCTGTGGCCTTCGAGCGCTTTAATTGGCCTCAGACCAGACATCTGCAGGTTCAATAGCATTTGACAGGGAAACCTTTTTTTTTTTTTCAAGCGAAAGGAAAGCCCAGAGCAGTGGTTTTCAAACCTTTGTGCACATCGAAATTGCCTAGAGGGCTTGTTAAAGCACGGATGCCCAAGCTCCTCCTTTAAAGTTTCTGATCCAATAAATCCATGGCTAGAAAATTTGCATTTCTAACAAGTTCCAGGTGATGCTGCTGCTGCTCCCTGGCCCGGAACTCCACTTTGAGAACTCCTTGCCTAGATCAGTGTACTTGACATTGGCTACACATTAGAATCCCCTGGAAAGCTTTTAAAAGTCCTACATCCTGCCACACCCAAGCCAATAATCCAGACTTCTGGGAATGTGACCTGAACACCAGGATTTTAAAGCTTCCAGGTGATTCCAGTGTGGGAGCCACTGGCCCTGGATCTTTAAGAGCCAAACCTGGTCCTTCTTAATAACTCCTGCGGGTTGAGCAGAGGAAGAAGCATCTTGACATCTACCTTTTTTCTGACAGAAGAAAAAATGTTTACGACTCTTAGCAGAAAAGTGTTCTAGACATTAAAATAAACTATGGATATCTCAAAGTTAACAGCTTTCGGAACCTTAAAAAACATTAAAAGTCAACAAAGAACAAATTGTGATAAACAAACTTAACTGATTTTAGAGAGCAAATGGCTGAAGTTGGTGGGCAGAATATATCAGAGCGGCAGAGAGTGTCTTTATCGACGCCTCTGGTACCACATAACTTGATCCTTTAACTTAATGCATTATTATTCATCATCGCTTTTTATTTCTGTGGCTCAGATAACTTAAAAGCCTGTTATTTCCCATTTTCGATCCGATGTAAATTTAATTTTCAACCAAGCCTTTATCAAGTCGGTTGTTCCAGTTTTCAGAAAGATGTTGGAGAATGGAGGAGGTAGATCCCAAAACTACAGCCCAATGAGTTTAATGTCAAACCTCTAGTACATTCTGGAACAAACTATTTAAAACCAGTAAGCAGTGTGGGCTGGGAGCTAGCATAGGTTCTCAAAACCAGTCTTTCACCAAACCAGTCACATTTCCCTTTTGACAGGTTTACAGGTCAGGGCGATCATGGGAATATCACATACAAAAATATGTCTTGATTTCAGCAAAGAATTTGACATCCTATGGACAAGAATGACATGAACGACGGTGTAGTTGAGCAGATTTGTAGCTCGTTGAACAACTTTCCCCAAGGAATGTTGACTGCTTGATGAATTACCATCTACCCAACAGGCTGTCTCAGTGGCTGACTCCCAAGTGCTATCTATGATTTATCCAGTCCAAAATTTTAATTAATGATGGATGAAGACACAAAAGACATACTTATCAAAACTGCAGGTGTGACAAAGCTGAGAGAGAAGCCTGATTCATTAAATGTCAAATGAACCAAGAGAGGCAAAAGCTCTTAATAAACTAAAAGAACAGGCTGACATGAATAAGCGTAAACTTAATAGCGATAAACATAGAACTGTTCATTTTAAAAAATCAAATGCAAAAGCATGAGGGTAAGGGAGATTGAGATTTAAAAATAGTTCTGTGAAAGAAAAAAAGTTCTAAGGCTTTTAAGTGACTGTAGCCTCAATACAATCTAGTGTATTTCATATATCTTTGAAAAATCTATGAAAGCTAATGACTATTTCATGGGTGAATGCCCACAGTCATAAAACTTTGGTTACAATTTCAGCTTGAGCCCATTCGTGACCAGTGAGGGTTACGGGCCCCATGTTAAGAACCCCCTGGATAGTATAACTGGCCCACCATAAAAACTATAGCAAACTATGTGTTTTAACAAAAGCATAGTATCAAACGATGGAGATAAGAACCCAGAGAGCTTGGTACATCTAAAGTATAGTCTCTAGTTTACAGTACTCGGCTAAATGTAGAGATTGAAAAACTGAAATAAATGTAATAGTAAATGGTCTAGATATTATGTTAAGCATTTGAAGGAAACTGAGACATTTACTCTAAAAATTTAAAAAAAAAAAAATGCAAGAGAAACACAATAGCAGTCTTCCCGAATCTAAAGTCTGCCATTTATAAGAGGGTGAAGGTTTGCAACACTCTGCAGCAGCGTTACCCAGTAGAAATGCAATGTGGGTCATATGTGTAATTTAAATAACATAATGTGGGTCAACAAGTGTGATTTAAATTGTTCTAGTCACCACATTTAAAAGTAAGAAAAAACAGGTGAAATTAATTTTAACAATATATTGCATTTTGCCCAATATACCAAAAACAGTATAATTTCAGCATGTCATCAGTATAAAATTTTTTCATATTGAGTTTTTGAAATCTCATGCGTCCCTTACATTTAAAACACATTTCAATTAAGACTAGTCACAATTAAACTACTCCATAGCCACATAGTGAACAGCACGTTTCTTGAGTTTACCAGGGCAGAAGAAAGCCAATTAAGGAATGTTAGAACGGAGAATTTTTCAATAGAACTGTTTGAAAATGGAACCAATCCCATTATAGAGCGACGAGATCTCTGTCATTGGGTTTGTTCTGAGATTAGCTGTCAAGGGTTATTTAGGCACTTCTGCACTGGGTGGGGGTCTGGGATGGATAATCCTGAAACCCATTGTCATTCTGAGGCTATAACTCTAAGATGGTCATGTTTGGGAATTAAGGTGTTTTGATCCACTACCATTAGGGGAGAAAGTGGCCGGCCAGCCCTTCCTAAAAAGATCTTGCTAAGGCATGGCAGGTCTCAGCAATGGAGCCAATTTGCCCCTGTCCCTTTCATTGTGGAGTGCAGCCTAAGTTATCCATGAAGACTCTCCACATGCTTGGCTCAGGCTCTGACATGAGGCCAAGAGAGACTATTATCACATTACTGAGCTAAACTCGGCCTGGAAATAACCCACCCAGGACATGTGTCCAGCACACACACTTAATCGTTGCATTCATCCAACCAGCTCACTTTTAGTTACACTTTCCCATTAAGCTCATTAACAGAAAACTAAATGTTTAGCTACATTAAGAACGGAAAGATACTCCTCTACAGGGAATCTCCAGGTGCTATTCAAAAAGGAAAACAATCCACAAAGAAAGACCATTAGCTTGTGTTTAACCAGTCCCAGTCCCAGTGGTCCCAGGGGAGATGGGCATCCGCATACAATCCGTCTGAACTAAACTGGGTGAGTGACCAGCGTTTGAGGATCCAGCCCAGGGTTTCTGCAGTCCACATACAACTTCAGCCTAGAGAAGATGGGAAAGGCGTGGTTGGAAAAAGGGCAAGCTCTGAAGGCAGCCCACCTGCGTTCAAGCCCCACAGGTGCCTCTCACTAGATACCTGACCTTGAACAAGTGACCAGCGGTAACCTTGGTAAGCTCTAATTCATCCTTTTCACCTGAGATACTGATCTATCCCTGCCAGTTATTTTAACCTTTATAACACTAAAAAGTCATACACAGAGGAAGAAACAAATATTGGGTGGAATTTGTTTCGTTGATAACACTTTATAAACATACAGACACTTCTTTTTTTAAAAGTAATTTTCTTTTTTCTGAATATATGTATGTGAATATGTGTATAATAAACATTCATTATTAAAAATTTGGAAAATATATAGAAATATTAAGAAGAAAAACTAAATGACCCATTATCCTACCATCCAGAACAAACCACTTTTTAACATTTTATCACTTCCGTACACTTTTTAACATAATGTACATCATTTTTTAAAAACATCAATTTCTAATATACTTCCAAGTTCCAAGTTGCAGAGAGCAACTTTCTTACAGCAATCTCTGGAGTCATGCCTTTTCTCCTACTCTACTGACCGTCATGGGAGGAACATGCCGCTAATGTCATCATGCCCCATTCGGGAGGGACGTCATGAATCGGGATTTACTCCACAAGAGAAGATGGAAGCCAAGTCCTAGCCTAGCACTTAGTAGCACATAAAAGACTAGACTTAGAGTCCCAAACTTGCACTTAGCAAGCGAGGAAACAAGCCCAGAGAACCAGAGTGACTTTCCTGTGACCACTCAGAGCTCGCGTCCTTACCCCACAAAAGCTCCCTCCATTGCTTCATGCAGCATGATCCAACCTTCCATGTTCTAGCTAATTTGAGGCTCACTTTCTGCTCGGCATCTCTCTATTTTGAGATCAAAATTAAATGCTGAAATACGAATTTTCAAATAGTCGCATGTTACCCTGTTTGATAACAGGGAAGTCATTTATTCTACAAAGGGCACTTTATAAGGCTGTCTTTCCAAGAAAAATCTCAAAAGAATTCTCTTTGCCATGTGCAAAATATCCACTTAATTAACATGAACACTCATATTACTAGGCAATTAAAATGATTTATTCAGAGAGCTTTATAGTCATACCTTAATACCAATTTATAATAAGCAGGAGAAATAGAGCAATAATACTTACTATCATCCTAATTAAAATAAGCGTCATAAATTATATTTGCGCCTTTAAGCAATTCATATATCCTTCCCAAATAACAAGATTTTAGTGTGCAGCTTTCGCTTATCGATGGGATCAAATATATTACTGAGCTTTGTTTTGTTTGTTGCAAGGCTAACATTCAAGGAAGGACCTTTCCTGATCTATTTGGACTATTCGTGTCTTTGGGAAAGAAATAACTTTAAAATTACAGGGACATTTTCATTATTACCTGGCTGCTCTTGCCCAAATACAGGGAAGCAAAGCTACTCACCCCCAGTCCCTAGTTCCCGTGTTTTATATCACCTGCTGCCTTGTATTATAATTTATCTCTTGTTTATTAGTAATGTATTTATCTGCCTGTGTCATTAAATCATCCAGCTGCCTTCCTCGAGGGCCGTTTGCTGTGAGTATTAACAAACTGCATAGAAGGCTCTCAGCGCAGCTCCTGGCACAGGGCAGGTATGACCCAGTGTTACCCACTGTTATCACCATCTTTAAATGCTTGTCAAGGCCTGGAACAGAGTCTGGCACACTCAAAAACAGGTGGAAACGTGGGTCCTTGGGATATCTGGTGTCTCACTGATCTACATCCCAGACCATTAAAACTGCAGTGTCAGAAGATTCTCCCTACCTTCTTAAGCAGATTTTTATTAACCATCATTGGGAAAATGGTGTGTGCCAGACCAAGTCATAAGCCCTGGGGTTGTGAAGGTGGCCTGTCCGCAGAGTTCACAGGTGAATACCGAGGAAACGTGTGAGCACAGTGTCTTACACGCAAGCCGAGAAGTGCGGAAGCAGAGAAAAGGGACTTCACCTCTAAAACCTCTAAAACCAAAAGAGGCACTTCACATTGCAGCCTTTGTCCTAAATGTTGGCGACGGGGTACCTCGGGGGCAGAGAGGATTCACCAAATCCCAGAGGTCAAGTAATAACCATGAACCTTTTATTTTCTCTAAGGAAACAGAGAAACAAGGTCATTTTCACACCGGCCCCTGGAGAAGGTGGGCGCTAAAGTGCACGTTACCAGGCCTGGTGCGGCCTGCAGGGGGCGCTGAGGAGCGTGTGGTCACCGGGACCGGTGACCGGCTCCAGCTGCAGGCCTGGCCTCCGAAGGCTGCTGTGTTCTCCCTGTAGGCTTTGCGGCCACCCAGGTCCCTTTGCCTCTTCCAGTCACCCCCGGGTAACCCCGCCACTTTAACCTTTCTGCTCCTGCTTTTCTTTGCTCATCTTATCGTCTCGGTCTCCTGTCATTTATCTGTTTGCTTCTTGGCTTTGACCCAAGCCCTTTGACATGCTTCTTTTTTTTCCTTCTCTCGAGGGGAATCACTCATTCTCAGGCATCTAAGTTACCTTCCAGTTGTGGGTTCCTCCAACTTTGGGGTTCCCATTTTCATTGCTGCTTCCGGCACAAAAAAATAAATGTCTCTTCTTTGCCACAAGAAAAGTGTTAGTTTTCTTATTTCTGGGTTTGGCAGTGCTTGAGGTGCCAAAGAGCAATTTTTGAATAATTAAAGCCTTACGTAGGCAGCTCTGGGAAACTTTTTATGATTAATAAATTCTATGAAATACTGTTAATTGAACTCCCCTAAATAGTTCTCAGAAATCGCCGGAGCTGCAGTTGAGATACACACTCATGCACACACCCACACACACACACACACGTGTACACAAACACGTACATTTTTATCATTTACAAAGTGTTTCTTCTGCCTTACTCTGCTTTTCTTTAGGTGTGAAAGCTATGTTTTTCATAAAAATAATTTCTTTAAAACATAACGCACATGACTCTAATACGTGTTTCACTATTTCTACGTATTTAAAGAGGCTCACACTTAGAGGCCATATCTTAAAGCCTTCACTTTAATTCTCGAACTAACCAGAATGTCACTTTTATGCCGCAAACACCTCACCTTTATGATGTGTTTTATAATTACCAAACTCTCACATGCAAGATTTTATTTACTTCTTTCAACAGCTCTGTATTATTTTTTCTCATTTTACAGCTGACAAAAATGAGACAGAACGATGTTAAGTATTTCTTCCCAGGCCTTACGGGTGACGGCAGCCACTTGAACGCAGGATGCTGAGGCTCAGACCAGGGCATGTCCCGTCATTGCCTTATATGTCATCAGAAGATAGAAAGGCCTTAACATTCAAGCTCTAGGGCTTTGTCCCATATTCCTCTAATGAGAAATGTAATTACTTCTCCTTTCCATTTTTCCTTCTTCTAATAATAGGTGACTCCTCCAATCATCATTAAACTAATGCGAAGACATCATGGTAATTCTCACTTCCAAAATAAGGCACTTACTACGAACAAATAAATATAACTAATGCACTTGACATTACCAGAAAAAAATAGCTGCCAAAGTAATAAACCCCATAAGTGTTTGCTAGTAGCATGAAAGGTGAGAACCACTGCCCTACCCAGGATCCATAGCAGCATAGCTTGTGATGGGGGGTCCACGCACATGTCATTTATGGAGACACTGCTCCCAGGAGAACCCGATAAGGAGTGAAGGCATCAGGACAGGGGAGGGGAAGGAGGTGGTGACTGGTGAAGGCTACTTTTAGCTTGAACTTGCAGGGAGATTCGCAGATACAGAAGTCCCACCCCACTGTTACAGTCTGCTCTGTCTCGAGGCAAGGGAGCAGGAATTTGCAACTCCACCCCAGTCTGTCACTGGCCAGTAAAGGGAATTCTAGGAGAACTGGATTGGGCAATGGCAACGAGAATTCAACAATAGTAATAATTCAACAACTACCATTGGTTGAATGCCTACTATGTGACGGTCACTTACAACCATTCCGTAAATTATTATTTTTATTTTCTATATGAAAAAAACAAATACAAAGAATAATGTGACTTGTTGAAGGTCATAGAGCTGGTCATAGAGCTGGAAACTGGTAGTTCTGCGGCTAAGTTGTGTAAATCTTCATTTGACTCCAAAGCCCATGACCGTTTGCTGTTCTGTGACATCAGCTCTGGTTTTAAGTCAATGCTCAATAGTGGGATGAGAAGGTAGTCAGTATTTAGGCCTGCGGTCCTTATTCTTCTCTAGAAATGACACTGGGACATGCTCCTATTATTAAAAAAAAAAAAAAAAAGAGCAAACATGACGAAAGTTTCTGCATCCATTCAACGAATGTATATTGAGCACTACTATGTACTTGACACACTTTTGACATTGGAGATACCGAGGCAAATAAGACAGGAGAGATGTCTGCCTTCCGGGAACTTACATAACAACAGAAATAATCCATTTCTCATAGGACACAGGCTATAGAAAGAATAAGAGAGAGAGAAAGGTAGTCAGAGAAGACCTCTAAAAGGAGACATTATGTGAGCTGAGGTCTGAGAAAAGAAAATTAGAGAGCAATGGGACTGTCCAGGGGAAGAGAATTCTCGGCTAAGGACACAAGTGCATGGCCCTGAGGGAAAAGGGAAGCGTGGCGTGTTTAGGAAAAAGAGGAGGGTCTGTGTGGCTGGAGCTTTGCGTGCGAGGGGCATGCATTCATGAAGCTGAGATCAGAAAGGTAGGTGAGCTCCATATGGCCCTTGCAGCCCCAGATAAAGAACTGGGATATTTCTCATATTGTTTTAGGCAATGGAGTAATATAATCTGATTGACATTTTTAAAAGCCACTTTGGCTTTGTCGTGGGTGGGGGATGGCGGAGTGAAAGCGGGGAGACCAGCAAAGGGGCATCATAGTCTTCCAGATGATCCAGACAATGATGTCTCCATCTAGGGAAAGTGACGATGGCAAAGAGAATACTGAATTCTTTCTCATTACAACAAGTAGTAATATCAGTGGATATATGAACTAATTGGGGGAAAAAAAATAAGCCATAGCCCACTCATAGGAATTCATGTTCCTAGTAAAATTTTCTTTCTAGGTTAATACTTTTCATCAAAATTTATAATCTACAATTCTTATATTATTTTGATCAAATGTATCAATAAATAACTAATGATGACTGAATCTAAAAGAAATGTATCGATTTGTTGAGCCTTAAAATAAGAATTTTTTAAGTTTTATTTTCAATTTATAGACATAATTCAGTTACAGAGAAGTTGGAAGAGTGATAAAGTACATTACATGGGGAAATTTTTTTGGTGCAGAAAGTTGAATGAAAATATAAATTCAAAGGGAAAAGGGAACAATGTGAAATTTCTAACTGTTAAAGAAGCCTTTGTATTTTCTAAACGGTCGATGGTGAGTATCAAATTTCTATGGTGTTTAGAGTCCACTGGGCACATTTAATAAGAGCAATAGAACAGTTTTATTTTAAAATGTCAATATTTATAACATACTGGAAATTCTATCCTTAGCAACTATTTAAACTTATGATGAAAAATATAGATGTCAACTCTAAAAAGGTTCAAGGGTCTACAAAATTTTACAAAATTCTTTTAGGGGCTATATGAGCAAAAATATTTGAAAAAAAAATGAGTAAGCCAAGAGTTTCAAAAAGGGAGTGGTTAGCTGTGGCAGACGCTGCTGAGAGGCAAAATGAGACTACTGGACTGCCAGCGGGCATCCACCACCTCGATTGGAGCAGTTGCTGTACAGTCCAGGGGCTGGAAACCTAGTTAGAGGTTAGACAGAATGTGAGAAGAAGAATTAGAGGTTGCAAGTAATGACAACTGTCGATAAATTTTGCCATGAAGGTGAACAGGGAAAGGGAGCCCTAGTAGCTGGAGGGATGGGTGGGGTCCAGAGAAAATAGATTTGAAAAAGAGAAGGTGCTAAAACACGTTCATATGTAGTTGGGAGGAATCAAGTAGAGAAGGAAAAATTCATAATGGAGGAGGGAAAGGATAATAGGAGTAAAGGCGAGAGGATGGGATCTAGAGCACAGCGAGGCATGGCCGTATCTTCCACTGTTGTAGAAAAGAAGGCATAGAATGTAGGTGTAGAAGCCACACTATTATGTGATGGGTAGTGAAAAAGGTTGTAGGATAAAGGGATTAGAGGTCTTGATAGGTTAAAAAAAAATTTTCGAGCGAATAGAATAAGAGAGATAGAAGAATAGGAAGTATCAGAGAGGAGGATGTTCGAAATTGATATTTTAGAGGACATATAATTATTGGCTTGATCAAGGGAATTGGCGGCCAGGTGGAGTGGAAGAAAAATTAATTGGAGGTGATAAAGTTAAGGCACTGAGAGCCCAGGGTAGTGGAGGGACCACCCACATGGAGGTTGAAGTCATCAAGAATAAGAACAGGAGTAGAAGGAAGAAGACATTGAACCAGGAACCAACCTTATAAATAAAGGGGTCATAACTGGAAGGCTAGTAGGAAAGGGTCATAAAAGAACACTGGGTGGAATAATAGGCTGCTGTGAGCTTTAAAGGCTGGAGTTTCTGAAAGATGAAGGAAGATAAGTAGTTTACGATGGGTTATATGGGTAGCCAGAAGGACAGCTCTCGCATGTCAATGCCCTGAGGTATATGTAACCTGAGAGAAAAGCAGCCACCACTTAAGACGAATGAATGTCGGGAAGGTGAGTACAGGTAGAACAAGAGAGTCGAGGGCAATTCAGAGCAGAGGTTGATAATTCAAGGCAGTTTGCGGATGACAGACTGAGGGTGCAAGCACACAATGGAAGGACGTGGGAGGGAGTCTGGAAGATGATGGATGGCCCAGGAGGCTCGCGCTGCTGCTGGTGAGATCAATAATGACGGAATTTGCTCGGTTGCTACAACGCGCCTTCAGTGCGTTCTACTGTCCGGAGGATCTAGCTGGAAGGTAGGCGAGCAAGTGTATACTCAGCCTCTGCGTTCTTCGCTAATAGAAAAGCAATAGATGTGGGGGAATTAGTCAAAGAGAAACTAGACTTGTGAACCATCACTTCGTAACTTGTTCTCAAAGGGCTGGCTTTATGCCACCACCAGGGAACGCCGGTGCCACAATCATGTGACCCTAAGGCTGGCATTTCCTCTTTCATTCCAGGGATCATTCTCCTCAAGCTTCTGTAGTTTTTCACCAGAAAGTTTTAACATCCAGTTGAGGGAATAAATTCATTATGAGATAAACTGAAAATACCGAATATTAAACTATTCACGGATAAGACAGAGAGCAAATTTTTAAAAAATTAGTAATCAGGTATATTTTTACTTTCCCATGTCAGCTAACCTAAACTGTAGTTCTAAGCCTCATTGGGTTAGAATGTGCCTTTGCGACAAACCCACGTTCTTCTGAATGTGTAGTCAAAACCTTTGCGTGCATGTTATTCAATTAAATCAGAAATAATCCATACCAAGGGAATATGAAACGACTAATATTTGAGACCTACAATAATCCTACACCTCGAATTCTGCTAGATTCGCCTTATTCTCTCTCCAAAATCTGTGCTCCTTCTTTGGCGCCTTAGTGCTCACTACGAGAGGCATTAAGTTGAGACCTAGTGAGGGTTCACACCCACTGTAAGTGCCGTAAGAGAACCCATTTTCTTCTGGATGAGATCGAAGCCAGATGGAGAATCAGAAAAGATTATATGGAAGAGAGGCTGCTTGGGACGGGCTTCAAAGCATCGACAAGACTTTAGCAGGGGGAGGATGCGTTCTCAGCCACAGGGCTCTGTCCCCAGGCATCAGTCACACACACTCTTTTTGGGATCAGGAGCCCAAACTTAGGTCACTAGCCAATTTCCTTTGGCTACATCCAAGCTGATCAAAGGAAAATTACGTGTTTGCCTTCTTCATGTCCAAAGACCTCAAACATCGGCTGTGTATTGTCGTATTGGGTAGGGGGAGGGAGGGGAGAGAGAAACAGAGAGTTAGATGTCCTCGTGATGTCACTAATAGTGGAAAAGACCAAGGTCTCTCCAGTCCTAGATTTCACTCCGAAATTTGTGGCTGACCTAGAGAATGTCATTCAGGATGTATTTTGACCCAAAGTAATACACAGTGACTGCTTCCAGCATTTAGTTGAGTTCGTCCTCAGCAGACAGAGAATCTTAACTGACAAAACACTTTCTCTCTCTAGCATTAGAAATTATAAAGTCCCTATTTATAACGGAACCCTTCAAATAAATTTGAAACTCTGTATACCTTTGGTCTCATTTCATCAATGAAACAAGCAGCTGAAATAATTACTACTATTATCCCCACTCTACAGATGCAAAAACTGAGCCTCAGAGCTGCTGAACTTCTAACTGGCTTCATCAGAGATGTAATGATTTTATTCAAAAAATATATATCTATATATAATATTTGCAAGGTTTTGTCATTCAGTTTTCTTATGCCTTTACTCAATAATTATGCAGATGGTAACTATCACCAGGAGCATGTATAAATACATAATTTGACTTTACAAATACATATTAATTACGGATCATGCTATCCGACCTAAACTTGGAATAACTGTTAGTTTTGTCTGTTGTGGAAAATTGACAGATTTAAGGATTGCAACTCTGCATTTGTTTCAAATACTGTCTTCTGCACCCTTAGAAAATAGAAGTGGCTGAAATTTCTCGTACACTTGAATTTCATAGGTTATATTTATAACGAGAAAAGATATGTTCACAATATTCTTTGTAAACTTAAAAATGCTGGACGAACATTAAACCACTAAATAAGTGTGATTTGTTATTAAGCTATTATTTCAAAACAGAAAGGGAAGCTCATCAGATTTTTTTTTTCTAAACAGTCACATTCTGGTCCAGAGAAACAACCAAAAAACAACAGTTGGTGAATGTGTCAATTGTTCTTCTTTGTGCTTGGTCACTAGCCAATGTCACTGCTTGGCTGGACTATCCCCAAATGGACACAAAATTTAAGTCTCTACTCTACACAGATATTAATACAGGATCTGGCAAACACGAAAGATAAAGTGGGGGAAAAGGGTAGCTTCGAATGTGTATTTTACAATAAATATACCATGTACTTCTGAGAATTTGCTTAAATCAATATTTTAAGTCATATTGTTGCCCAGTTCTATTAGCCAAATGTAAAGGGCTCACTATAGGACAGAGCTAAAACACTTTGCTAATTTATGTTTATTGATAAGGACTTGGCTGAAGGAAGAAGATTCAGTTTCTACTTCAACGAAGAATGTGAGCTGTGGAACTTGGAACTAAAGATTGCTGCAGTGCTACTGGGAAAAAAATGCACTTAGAAGCTCTTCCCTGTTTTGCTGCCTTCCTGCAAATCCATGCCCCCCCATGCCCAAGCCTTCACCCAGCAGACACCATGCATACCGTCCTGTGGTTCTATTCATTAGGTCATTGATGGGTAAGTGATCGGTCAAGAGTTTTGGTTGCCACCAGGAGAACCAGCTCTAAAAAATGTATTGGAAAGCTGTGGGGAGCCTGCTGGGTCCACCAGAGGCTGAGGAACAGGCACTGGAAAAGACAGGAGCCATGGGACTCTGTGGGCTGGGGACGGAGAGATACTCCTAGCAGCGCAAACCCTAAGGCCAGCCTGCTGCTGCTCGTTTTCATGGCTTCTTCTCATGATCAAGAGTCAAGGTCCTAGAAGAGGTGGTTTGACTGGCCAAGGACAGGTTGCATGACCATTCCCTCGCTGTGCAGGGGCAAGGAGAGGAAGGACATGGCCCCTTTTGCTTCCTTAGAGAGAAGGATTTGGATTTATGTTCCCACCAAGACCTCACGTAATTGGGGGAAAGAAATATTTATAAAGGACGTTGGTGTGCTCTAGACGAGGGGGAATAAATACTGGGTAGCCAAAACTAGATAAATATTTACTAATGTAAGTTTAGGAAGGCTTGATAATATGTTAACATCGCTTATATGAGATCAAACTTCAATTTGCAAACAAATAGGAAAAATTCTGGGAGAGCAGCTACAGAAACCTCGAGCATGGGATAGGCTTCCATGAGCACTTAACACATGTCAGGCGCTGGACCCTGATTTGGTTATGTTACTGTATCCAACCTGAACAACAGCTCTATGCAATAAGTACCATTGCTATTATTTCTATTTTGCCTTAAAATGAAAAAAAAATGAGGTTTATTAAGATAAAGCAGGGTGTTTTTTTTAACCTCAGCACTATTGACATTGGAGCCACATAATTCTTTGTGGTGGGGCCTGGCATGTTTTTTGTAGGGCGTTCAGTAGCATCCCTGGTCTCTACCCACTAGGAGCTAGTAGCATCCCACCTCTAAGCTATGTCAATCAAAAGTGTCTCCAGACACTGCCAAATATCCCTAAAACAGGACAAAGTTGTCCACTATTGAGAACGACTGATGGAAAGTCATTTTTCCCAAGTCACACCAGGTAAGGATTGCTCCTAGGCCTGTCTGAAACCAGAACCTAAACTGCTAGCGGCGTTTGTGACACACGCTACAGTTTACAAAGCATTTTCGCACAGACCGTTTCAATACCATCTGATAATACTCTTGTGAGAGGTAAGACAAGTTCGGGTATCTTCACATTTCCTTTGAGGAAATGGAGCTTCAGAGAGTTGTCACTTGCCCAAGATCTCTCAACTCTCAATTTGTCAAACCACCACTCAAAAGCCTCTTTTCGGTTTGTTTGGTTTTTAGTTTAGTGTGGGTTTTTGTTTGTTTGTTTGTTTTGCTTCCAACCCAGTATTTTTTTTCCCACTCTGCTAGTTTTACTAAACAATAGAATTAATTTTAGAAATAAGTTCCTGGCTCAAATGTTAAAGAGAAATATAAATTCTCTTTGAATGATTATGTTTTACTATTTTGAAATAAGTAGCAAGTCAAAAAGAGCACAGGAAGAAAAGAAAGGAAGGAGGGAGGGAAAGAAGAAAGAAGGGAAAATGGATTCATCTGACCACTCGAAGGTTTTTATTCTCTCTCACCAAAAACAGGCTCCCAATATATATCATCAGACACTCTGCACCACAGAACTAAGCTGGAAGGGTCCTGTGGGTTTCATCACAGGGTGGCCCCATATACTTCTAACATGCTGAGACATTGGTTTATTTCTGACTCAACGGGAGTACTGACTCACAAATACCACTTTACCACTTAGCCTTTCACTGAAGGTCTCATGGACAAAACCAGGTCAAATGCGAGGCAGCTTGGAGTAAGAGATCAGATGAGCTCATGGCCGGAGGCAGAATGGCTGCAGATGTTTGGGAAGGAAAGACTTGGACAGCTGGGATGTTCGTGACTTAGAGGCAAAACAAAACTCTTGGCTAATTGGGAACCAAGACAATGCCTAAAAAGAAAACAACACGCCTTGGTTAACCACTGGAGTTCCCAGGCCTTGCCCCATCTGCTAGGAAGTGGGGATATCCAAGCAGTGATGTCCAAGGACCAAAAAGGATCCTGATGCTCACCATTATCACTGGCCTGCCCTGCTGCTAGAGGCGATGTCAGGTCCTAGAAACATTGCAGCTGGCTCAGCCTTGCATGGGGCGGGGGGCGGGGGGGATGGGGGCGTGGGTGACGGGAGGGTTGTGTGAGCAGGAGACCCAGGTTAAACCAGTTACCAGCTCTACCTTTGTGCTTCCTTTATGTCATAACCGTACGGGGAAGAGCAGATGGAGCCTGTGCAGTCAGGAGACCAGAGTCGAGCTGCAGCCTTGACTCTCAGTCTTTAATTTCTTTTGGTCTCAGATTCTTTACCTGTCAGACTAGACAACGGTACTTGTTTCCCAGGATCGTTGTGAGGACTAAATGAAGGTGTGTGTCCAAGACACATAGGATAATGCATGACATACAGTAGGTGCTCAATAAAGGCTATCGGCTGTATCACTGTAGAACCCAACGACCCAGGCTCTTTCCTCCACTGACAGCCTCCTCTGCTGCTATAAATCAGCACATAGGAAATGCCGTGATGTGAGTTGAAATTCTGCTCCCACACCCTGCTCAGCTCATAACCCCCTAAAACGCCCTCTCCTTTTACTTTATGGATCTTTCCTTTCTTTGGTGCTGCGGCCACTTCCGAGAATTCTTCAATGAAAGCTCTGACTTAAATGCAGTGGCACTAAATGCTATAACAAGCAATTGCTTCCACAATGAACTCCTGGCACAATACTGTATTTACTTAGTTCTCGTCATACACAGAATAATGCCAATGAAATCATTCCAGTCCATGCCCTCCAAGAGCATGGTCTAACTGATACACATTCATGCACACAAAGCCATGTATCTACAAACTAGAGAGAGAAAAACTTAGCAGGAAAGGAAACGAAGGATTTGGGGCAATATTTTTTATTTTTTAATTACTTAGATGGGGAAAAAAAATACCCCTGGAGTAAAATGTTCCTTTAAAAAAAAAAATATCAGGCTAATGGAATTCTACCCAAAGGCTACAAATAGCAAAACTCTAAATTATTTATACAAATACTTAAACATCTAATTTACTATACCTCCCTTTATCTCTACAAGTTAGATGGCCAGGCCCAACCTCATTTTCTCCTAGCAAAGACTTTTGGCCTCAAAAAAAAAAAAAAAAAAAAAAGATAGAAAACTCAGAAACCCACTCACATCAAACTGTTAAAAACCGCTAGACCATGTAAGTTACTCCTGGAAGAAGTTGCTTTTCAAATGAGAATCCAGACCCATGCTGGAGAAACACGTGTAGACATAGACAAGAGGGGGGGGGTGGGCGGGAAGAAGGAGCCGGCAATGCAGCGTTCCCATCACCCCGCCCTGGAGAGCAAGAAATATTCCTCCGCTTAGGATTTTCCTCTTGGCCCATACCAAGTATCTTCTGTGGTTTGAATGAGGCATTTAGGGAAAAGAAGAATGAGGGAAATAGGCAGAACCCTGGGCCCCAGGGGGGTTTGTCTTATTACATGCTACAAAAACATCTTCCTTCCTCAGCGGAAACAAGTTTGCAGAGCTTTCTAGCAGTCCTCTCCGCGTTCGTGCACCCCTTCTTTACAGTAATAACAGTCTTTACCCCCAGGAACAGGTACACATCACCAGCCGCCTTGCAGCTAGCCACGGCCACGGGACTTAGCTCTGGCCAATGAGGAGCGTCATGTGGCAGCTTCCAAGAACCGAATCAAGAAACAGTGCCTTTGTCAAGTCTTCTTCGTCCTACTGCTGAAGCCCAGGCTTCCCCCTGGTGACCGCGGGGTGTGGGCCATCCACGCAGAAGCGGCACAGCAGAGAGAGCGTGGCTCCCTGATGCCGTGAGCACCACGGCCGCCCTGACCCACCTGCCTATGCTTTCACATGAGATGGAAAGAAACTTCCGTCTTACCCAGGCTGTTCCTTTGGGTTTCCTCTCACAGCTGAATGCAAGCCTAAGTAACACAACAGGGGAGTATAGATCTTTAGGTTAACCCCGCAAGCCTGCTCATTGGCCCCCGGGTTTACGTGTGCTCTAGGGGCCAGTGAATAATCGACGTGTTTATCACTTCTTTTCCGGTTAAATGCCAGCATGCCGGACCATTGCCTAAAATGGTTGTAGAACACTGTGTTTCCAAGTCGAGAGAGTCTTGCACGCAAACCCATCTATGCACACACACGTGCACGTGGTGATACATGCACGTTTTTCACCGAGATAGCAGCCGCATAGGCTGGAGAGCCTTCTTTCCAGCGCGCCACATCGGGGTAAACTTCCAGAGCCAATTGCCTTTTTCACTCTGTCAAGGAGTAGAAACTGACTCATTGTATCTGAACGAGCTTAAGTGCCCCCTGATTTATTTACCTATCTGCATTCAATTAGAAAAGTGCCATTATTTTCTATTTATTTATAGACGTCATTTTGGTTCTGCTGGTGCTTTACTGCAATGTTGTTGACTCCCCCACCAATCCCCTGCCCCCCGTCCCAACAGAGAGGCATGTTTACAAAGCCCTTACCCATAATTAGTGTCACTCAGGAGAACAAGGCACCTCTGTTTTGTACCTGCCACAGCTGTCATGCTCTCTTCAGAATGAATTGCACTGATGGACGACTTGAGTCACCCATTTCTTCAGAAAGTAGCATACAAACCGTTACTGCAGAGAGTCTGGTGCGCGGCGAAGCCGTATCAGGTGTTACATTCTGTGACAGCCGAAGCTCAGAGAGAGCTTCCTCTGTTACATTTCCAGTTAATTATTTCTGCACTTTTCAATGGCTCCATGTCATAAAAACGTGGCATGCCGTCGGTTCAGATTAGCTTTATCCTGTCAGGTGATGGCAGACATCAGAAAACATATTAATCACTGGACATTGGCCTGGGTATTCTATCCCTGTGACGACCGTCAGCCACGTTTAAGCAGTGGGGACAGGGGGTGGGCAAAGCATTTTTATGGGTATATATTTCACTACAATTCCAATAAAAGTGCCATGTCTGTTTGAGAAAAATATAACATGCCCCACTGCTGTGTTTAATTTTTCTTTAGGACACTTTTCTATTACTATAAATTGCTCTAAGGAAAAGCACGTTGTAAGTAATATATTTCTCCAAACATGAAGCCTTGTTAAAACTTCAAGGTACTTTTTTAAAAAATTGTCATGATCCTCTTGACTCTTGCTTTGAGTGCCTCAGATTCAGTCACAGGCCAAACAGACTTCTTTCCAGCGCCACGCAGAGAGTGGGCAGTAAGGAACAGAGTCACGGCTGAAGGCATTCACCCGGCCGGCCGGCGCTCTCTGCCCTGACTGGGGCAGGTACTGCGTTGCACATGCGCATTTTATCCCAAAGGGCACACAAGCTTCACAGAGCTGTCTTCCAACATGCCAGTGCAATAAATACACTATAGAAACTTCCTTGTCTTGCTTAAAGAACTCGTGTATACACAGTCAAAATGAAATAGAGAATTGAAAATCTCTATTGGATGTATTGGATTAATGCATGCCACTATCATAGGGATGCTGTCTGCTGTGGGTAACAGAAGAGGTCACTCACACTGGCTTAAATGATGGGCACGTTTATTGCTTGCCGAATACGACGTTTGGAGATAGCAAGGCTTCACTCCTTTGGAGGATTTGTGAGGTCGTCAGGGATCCAGGCCCCTTCCATCCTGCTCCATGTAGGCATTCATCCTTGGGTATGTCACTTCATGGTCAAAAGGTGGCTCCTGGCATCAGGGAACCTCCTAATGTGTCTCTCCTATCATCAAAAAGTTAAACTCTTTCCCAGAATCCCATACCAAAACTGGGTCACATTACTGCCCCTAGATGAATGGCCGGGAAAGCAAGTATCTGGATTTTTCAGTCTCTTAAAGTGGGATGTGGATAAAGAAAAAAGGAATTAAGAATGGCTCATGAGTCCACCAAAAAGTCAGCCACAGGAGGCCCAGGGTATTGCCATTAGGGGATTGCTTGAATTATCCAGATGGTGACTTTCCTGTCCACTTAATCTACAGGGATCCACTCCTTGCCCTTAAGTCAGAGAGCTCTTGCTCTCTGCTTGAGTCTCTCTTCTGCTAAAAATTCTTAATCACTCCCCACTGATCTCAGGATATAGTTCAAACTCCTTAATATGCTTAATAATGTCTTTAATGTTTCATTCCTTTGTACTTCTAGAGCCTTACACCTTAACAACACTGCGTTTTGAGCTTGACACAAGTTATTCAACTACTTTCAGCTTTCCAGCTCTACTCAATTCTCCAAGTTTTGTATGATGCTCCCCCTACCCGAAACACTTTATCCTAAACACACACACACACGCGCACGCACACACACACACACACACACTTTTCCACCTGTCTATCCTTTATCTTAATTGTGATATAATTTACATACGACATTATATTAGTTTCAGATGTACAACATAATGACTCAATATGTGTCTATATTGGGACATGATCACCACAATAAGTCTAGTTAAATTCCATCCCCACACGGTTACAAATTTTTTTTTTGTGATGAGAACTTTTAAGATCCACATGCTTAGCAACTTTTAAATATACAATAACAGTATTATTAACTATAGCCGGCATGATATACATTACATTTCCAGGACTTACTTATTTGATACAGTGAATCTTTCTTGCTCTTCATATCTCAGTAGAGGTAATGTAGCTCACTTCTTCTGGGAAGCTATCCCTCACTCCCAGGCCAAGTTCATTGCCCTTCTCATAGACTCTTCTGAATCCTGTAATTCCCTATCAGCATGCAGCATCCCGGACAGAGCCCTGGGGGAAAAAAGAGACAGTTCTAAGAGAAAAAAAATAAAGATGAAACAAATCAAAAACATTTTTTTACCTATTTCTTTCATTTCAACTGATTCCAAGGCCCCGTTCAGAGTTAGGAAGGTATTTGCTATGGCCACGCGGTTTAGTACAGTGCATACGAACACGTCCCGTAAAGTCAACCCGCCTCAGTTTACACCCCAGCTTTCACCACTTACGAGCAGAGAAATGCTGGGAACGTTACTCGATCTCTCTCAGTTTCAGTTTCTTGTCTGTGAAATAGGGATAATGGTAGCATCTACCTGTAAGAGATGTGACCGTTGCCTATTCAACATCTGTTCCCCACCTACCCTGGGAATCTTCCACAGAAAGGCCAAAGATGGCTTTAAAGAGCATGAGATGCAAAGAAAAATGAGTCCCTTCCACTCCCTCCAGAGGTTGACATAAAAAGTGCAACTCCTAAAACAGTGGCAGTCGTCACCTTGTGACCCTAAAGGATGCCAACCCGATGAAAAACGCTGAGAACGTCTGAGCAAAAGCACAAAGCATCCAGATTCTTAACAATACCGAACATGAAATTTACCCATCTTGAGACTGCCTCACCTTTAATCTTATTATTTCCGCAGACAATTCATTTCTTTATCAGGTAAGTCATTTTTCGTTGGTATTTTCGTACTTAACAAATGGAAAAAATCTTAGGTAATACACTTCCTCTGAAGACTATAAGATAGAAAGGAATTAATGCATATGAAGAGCTCAGTGCAGGAGCTGGCCCAGAGCAAGCCCTTTAAACATGATGTCAATTATCATTATCAACCAGGGGACTCTTCTGGATCAATAAAGGGAGACTGTTCCCAATGCAGCTCGGGCCAGTGCAGACGGTTGTAGAGGATAAATTCCTCAAAGGAAGAGACCTCGTCTGGGAAAAATGCACTAATTTCCATCATTATCCAGCCTGTTGCCAAAGACTCTATGAGGAATAATCAGAAAAATTTCTGGTTATAATATGGCGGTCTCAGAAGCTCTGCTGCTGTCAAATGATACCAGAATATTAAGCTTCAAACCATGTCTATTTGTCTTTAAAAAAAAAAAAATTAAGGAAACTAAAATCAGACACTTTAAAACTGGCGATTATAACTAGTTGCATGTGGTTGCCATGAATGGCCCAGTTTTCTAAACTGTTTGATTTATTTGGAGGAACGTTAATTTACATTTGTCCCTTTCACTCATCACTATCCCTTTATTACCAAACTTTATTACTGCGGACTATAAATTCCTCCATAGCATATGGACCACATAACTTTCTTGGATACCTAATTAACAGGGATTTTTTTTCTAAACTGTAATTATAACAAAATATGGTACATTTAGTTTAGTTTTCAATTTAATGCTTGAAGGTGCATAGGAAATTTAGCTCCGTGGCTCAGAGATGAGGAAAGCTGCCATGTATACACTCGATTCTAAAGAGTATGTCTGGGAAACAGATGTTCGTAGGAGCAAGAGAGAGATGAGGATAATGAAAAAGTGTATATGAAATGATATCAATGATTAAAGGCCAGGATGTAGTTCATACTCATTAATAGACGGAGAGAAAGGAATAGGAAAGGGAAATCTCAAAGTTATCAAAGAACATGAAAGACACTTCATTCTTGGCACAGGCAGCCTGCCTTCGTCCTGGCTCCTTCGCAAACATCTTTCTTCCTCCTTCGTGCGGCCCAGCAGTGTGGACCGGCAACCACTGGATGTGTGTCTTGAACAGGAACTGACTCCTATGAGCGGAAGAGTCCATGGAGCACACTGGAAAACCTAATATTAGTAACCATATAGTCCAAGGATTGTTTTTATAGGAGACATGTTTTATAAAAATATTCAGAAGAGTAGAAGCTATTCCAGAAAACCATATATTACACACACAAAAAAGAATCTCAAATGCCTCTGCATTCATGCGAGAAGGTTCAGTTCCTGCTTCTCTCCCGGCCACCCCAGCCACTTACCACGGTTAGCTCTTAATTTGTTTGATCAGAGACGTATATAACTAAGCTTTGGATTGCATTATGAGTACCTCTGGAAAGCATTTTCCTTCTTCCTGGAAATTCAGGAAGAGCTTAAATCCATCATTCCTATTGGGATTCTTTATGTCATATGTGTGTCTATGTGGCTTAACTGACACAAAATCGACTGCAGACTGACTCAGGCAAAAAGGGGGGATGTATTGGCTCATGTGATTGGAAAGTCCAAAGATAATTCTGACTTCAGGTAAGGCTTGATCTAGGAGCTCAAACTGTTTCAACCATCTGGCTTCTCTCGGTTTCTCCGAGTTGGTCTTTATCCTCAAGCTCCCCCACCTTCTTCTCCCCCCCTCACCTCTGAAGTCGAGGGCTCTCCCCGGGATCACAAATGAATGTCTGTCTTCTTTCTTACACACCCACACCGTGCAATCTAGCAGATTCCAAGAAGGAAAGGAATCTCTCTGTTCTAGAAATTCTAGCAAGGTTTTCTTCCATTTCAGTGGATATTATTGAAGCAATACTATAGCCAGAGGAAACAGATATAGTGATGGGCTTAAGCCAATTAGGACTCTCCCATGAAATTTTAAGGGAGTTAAAATTCCACCCACACCACATGGTAAACATGGAGGAAGGAACCTTTCCCAAAGGAAATCTGGAGCACTATAAACGGGGGAGAGAAGCGACATGTGCTGAGCAGCAAGCAATAATACTACATCTACTCAGGTAGCTCGCCCTCAAAGCAGCCATTCTGTCTCTTCTCGGAGATATCACGGAATGGAACACTCTGGAGGGCGTCGGAGGAGAAGACGATGGGTTATCCTTAAATAGATGTGGCATGGATATTAGAAGAACAGGGATGTAGATATACTTCCTTAATAGACTCTTCAGGCGAACCTTCCCCTTTGTGACTCTGAAGGACAAAAGTCAGCACTTCACCCTGCATCCCACCAGTGGTGGTTGAATGCCTATATCCATAGGAGAAATTCAAGGTGTTAACTTTCCTCTCTAACTGCCTCTGTATAACACCCAGTCTATGACTGAAAAAGGCCTGCAACCTATGGCAAACATTTCAGTAAGCAATTCACCTGCAAATAAAATAAGAATTGACAATTTGGGGTAGACATCAAGCATCCTATCCTCTAAACTAACGGCCACAAAAGAAACAAAATTCACGGCTATTTTTCCAGTATTTAGCATGTATATGTCACATAATAGAGATGAATAAGTATTTGAACAAATATTCCTTTGTGTGAATGAATGATAAAATAAGGTACAAACACAGGTATAAAACTAAAAAGGGACATGGTCACAACCCCCAGCTGTACATCATCTCCTGGCATTCCACAATCATTGGCACTATGATCCTTGATTAAACAGATGACTGTTCACACTGACATGGCTTTACAAATATATATTTAAGTCCTACTGTGCCAGTGGTGGGCTACGTTCTCAGCTGGTTCATAGGGCATAAGAACCTGGAGAAAAAGCAATATTATAAAAGTTCACACCTCTCCTGCTGGCCCCTTCTCCTGAACTCGATGTCAAGGCTTACACCCCCCTTTCCCTTTTCCCTCCACAAAAGGACACTAGATGAACTAGGGACCGGGAGAATCTGGATCAGAAAAATCTGTGAAACCCATTACATTTTCAGCGTGGTTCCCAAATTTTGCTCATTTGACTCGAAAATTAACGGAAGCTAAGAAGAAAAGGCCGTTCCATTTATCTAAGCTTCTTCAGATGAAGGGCAAATTAAGAGGCAAGAGTTAGAAACAGTCGTAGGCACTTATTTCCTTCTAATTTTATTTCTATTGTTATAAACACTATCAGAATACTCTGTGGAAGCTCTCACAACGTCAGAACTACAGAAAAATCAACTGTTGCTCTCTGCTTAGCCATCGATGCTGTGCTGGGGCTGTCTTCACTTAGCACAGTTATTGCCACCCGAGAGCCTTGGAATTATGGAGCTGACAATAACCCGACAAGGGCCAGTGCAATCACATTGGTAAGCCTGCACCTGGCAACGTTTGTCTGCGGAATTCACTTTCCTACATTGTCTTTCCCCAGCACTAATACTATCATTTAAGAAATGAGAACAAGAGCTAGGCCAAAGTCGGGGTAGGTTACGCCATAAATAACCTCATGCTCGAAGCAATTTATGCAGCTGCCTGGCGAGCCAGGTCCGCGAGGCTGGCACACACAGCTGGCACACGTATGGCCCAGTTGGGGAGTGTTTTGTGCACGGAATGTGGCTATTGGCACAGCTTTATTCTGTACCTGGACTGGCTTGAATTGCTGTCTCATTGCCAGGAAACCTAGCAGACCTTTGGGAACCTGTTAGGAAAAAGGCTGTATATTTCATATGAATTGTGAATGTAAAGATGGATGCTGTCGGCAAGCCACTTCTGCCGCCAGATCGGGCATAAGATGAGCAGACTGGGGATTTAGGTTGTACAGAAAGACCCTTTTCATAGACTCTATTAAGTAATAACTAACGATAATAACTTCTAGGTACTGAGCGTCTGCCATGGGCCAGGCGGTATGCTGAGCTTTTTAGATGTGCTATCTCTAATTCTCACTACTACCATGCAAGGTTAGTGTGTGTGTGTGTGTGTGCGCGCGCGCGCGTGTGTGCGTGCATGCGTGCATAAGAAAAGAGAGAGAGAAAGAGAGAGAGAGAGAGAGAGAGAGAGAAGAAGAAGAAGAAGAAGGAGGAGGAGGAGGAGGAGAAGGAGGAGGAGGAGGAGGAGAGAGATCATTTTATAAACAAGGAAACTGATATTCAGAGAAGTTAGTTGACTTGTTTAAAGCTAAGTAATGTGCCAGGACTGAGATGCAGGCCTAGTTTTCTTCGGCTCCTGGGCCCTCGCTTTTTCTCCCCGAGTCACGCTGTCTCCTGCCATGATTTGCTTCCACTCACATGGAATAAGAAGCCACACAACTAACTGGTGATCCTATGCACACCAAACCTCTGGGTTGACCGCTGGGAGCGTCCAGATGCAGAGCACATGAATCTCGGCACATGGGCACGGCCTGTGTCCAGCCCAGGGCGGCCAGCATTCCATCGCCCTCACCTCGAAAGCCTCTCTTCATACACCTTCCCCACCCAGAGCATCAAGACCAGAAGATTTTCAAACCAAGTGGACATGGACAGTTTAGAACACGATGATCTCTCAGTGAGACTCGTCCTCCCCAGCTCAGGATGGAGGGCTCCGTCCGCTAACAAATGGTTTGAATTATAGGGAATTCGAATGTGTTCTCTTTTCTTGGACAGAGTTGATGCAATTATGAAATAACCGCATTTTGAAAGTGTGTTGTCCATATGCCGTTACAGCTGAGTCTTTTCACGAACGGCAGCCTCCTGACCGCTTCAAGTGAAGTCACGCCCCCACGTGACGTGGACATCCATAACCTGTGAGAGGATTCGAAAGTGCAATGGATGGCATTGCACTGAAAATTCAAGCTATTGAAAACTAGACGGCATGGGTTGGGGACTAGGGCAGAGTTAACATTATTTAGAAAAGAAACAACAGCCGTTTAATGATATTCGAGGAATTAGAAAAATCTCATAATTTGCAGGGATGAGCTAAATGTGGTGACACATTAAATGTTGACATCGAGACATGCTCTGCTATGATTTCCCCCGCTGCATTCTCACTTCAGTTTTTAAAAGGGAAATTTTTTTAGTGTTAAGACTTTTCTATCCTTGAACTCGATCTAAATAATTTTTCTTTTCCACCTGCCTTCCAGGTGGTATTCATTCAAAGACCACTTCGAGCTGTGCAGACAGGGGACAAATCGCTCTAGAAATTGATTGATCGATTGATTGATTGATTAAAAAATCTCCTGCTATGGTCTGAAAACAGAAAATGGCTACCACAACCCATTGGAAATCATACACACACACACACACACACACACACACACGAATATTAATTTAGGCATAAGGAACACAATTGCATCAATGCCCTGACAAATACCTCTTAAAATTGCATGTTTGCACATGAGTAGATTTGACTGTTTGAACATTTTTATGAGATTATAAGCCCCAGGGTCATGATGTACACGATTGGCTAGAATGAACAGGGAGAAATGTCCCACAGATACCCACAGATGTCCTTTCATTTCCCTATCTGTCTTCCTCAGCTTCTTATGGGTAGGGTCGCCGATCGCCCGACCTTCTCACGCCCGTCCCACCCCGGAGAGCCGGGGTTCAGAGACGAGAAGTATGCAAACAGTGCTGGCCAGTTCCTCTTGTTCTTTCATTCTCCCTCCATTGTGCTCACCTCCCTCCCATCAAGGTTAATCCAGTGGGATTTGATATATTATGTCTTCCTTTCTATGTTCATCAGCATCCTAATGTCTCGGTCCTATCATTCAGGGCCGCTGGGCACTCATGTGCCCTAAGTCATAACTTCCTGTGGTGGATATTGTGCTGCCCCGCCCAGACCTCCTTTTAGGAAGAAAGAGCTTACTCCCACAGTTGCGGGGAGCACAGCCAACAGAGGACCCTCAGCTGCGATCCATCTCTGAGAATTGCTCTGCTGAAGAAAAGTGTCTAAGCCACAGTCCCGCCTCCCAATAATAGTCCCATCCAATGACTGATCAATGTGGGGGTATAAAAGCTTGACCTCACTACCTGCCTCCCTCTTCGGCTCGGGACAATTCTTGAGGAGTTCTCCCAAGTTTGCCCATGGGGTCAGCGAAGGCCTTTGTTGGGAGGACATCTCAGCTCACTTCTCTCTCTGCTCAGTCCCGCTTCCCATCTCTTCCTTCCACAGATGTTGATCCCAAATAAACCTTCTGCATGCTGATTTTGCTTCTCAGAATGTGTTTCCCGGGGAATCCAACTTGTGACACTCACCCACTCCTACACTGTCCTCCCCTCTGGTAATGCGGTCTCTATGTCCGAATCCTCGCCCCTGCAGTGAGTGTCAGAGCTTGCTTCTGCTTGGGGCACCAGGCTGAGACGGTCTGTCTGCTGCAGAATGTCAAGGTGCACCACTGCTGCCCAAGACCCTGGATGACAGCTGAGGTCCGCATGGCAAGTCTGCAGCTCCCACCCTCCCCGAGGGCAACTCCTTCACATCCCCATGGGCCGCATGCTGAGCCTGTGCCAGAACCAAGACAGGCCACTGCGTCTTTCTGCCCCCTCGAACAGCGTGCCTGGCTCACCCACTAGGCTGAGTGTCTACAATAAACAGGGCACCCTCCAGCACCTCCCCGATGTTGCGCCTGCCCTGCCCTACCCTAAAGGGTGCATTGGGACCAAGCCTACTCCCTTCCACACCCATCACAACAAACCTTGTTATGCAACAAGTGACAGGTAGCTCAGTGAGGTCTCAAAGTGACAACTGAAACTCAGATATTGTTTTTTTTCCTCCTATAAGCTGACTTTCAAGAAAGATGTAAAAGTGGATATGATCCAGTGAGCTTGGCGTCGGTCCCTTGTGAATTCCATAATGCATTATTGAATAGATGATTAATGAGCAAAGGCAAGAAAAAGTGCTGATTGCTAAAAGGCTATGTGGATTCACCATACACAAGTCACTATATCCTTGAACAGTTCAATTTAAAACAACAAGCGTTTATTGGGCACTTCTTATATTGCACATCAGGCACTGTACTAAGTATTACAAGGAAGGAAGACTAGGTAAGGCGCAAACCCTGTCTGGAGTCAGCCAAGACAAAAGCCAGCACAATCTGACAGAGAGAGACATTGTCTGGGAGGTGAATAATGGAAGACAAGATGGCCATTAGGAGTTTAATATCAGCCAGGAAGGAAATCTTTTGAAGTGAGGGTCAGAGTTCCATCTCTCACCTTGTACCAGTCAACACGGCGATCTTAACATAGAAGAAAAAGGAAAACACCTGCTTATTAGGTGAGAATGACTGATATGATGGAGCACAAAATACAGTCCCAAAATTATTCCAGTGAGTTGAAATGATAAGAGGAAATCTATTTTTCCCAATAATAAACAAGAATAAATATAAAATCCTAAAAGTTTTTTTTTTAAAAATTAACATCATAAGAAAAAAAGTTTATGCTATAGAGCTGAATTTAAAGGCAGAAACAAGATCATGCCTAAGCTATGATTATGGTTATATAAAAATCCCACATGAATTTTAAATATGTGTGTGTGTGTGTGTGTAAAATCAATTATTCAAACAAAAGCTAGGCGCACTCTACTGCATAACTATTCAGGTTAAAAGACTTAAGGGTTTTAGTTAATTACAGGGTCAAAAGAAGATAGCAATATGCTATCAAAAGAAAGTAGTAACTACCTCACAAAGCTAGTGAAATCATCAGCCACATTAAAATACGTATAATGTACAAATCAAAAGCGATATGAGTTCCCCTATAATGGTGCAGCCAGATTTACAGTAT
This sequence comes from Rousettus aegyptiacus, assembly GCF_014176215.1. Classification (NCBI taxonomy): domain Eukaryota; kingdom Metazoa; phylum Chordata; class Mammalia; order Chiroptera; family Pteropodidae; genus Rousettus; species Rousettus aegyptiacus. Next base: position 35,996,197 of record NW_023416288.1, on the reverse strand, counting down.
CTTATGTCAAAATGGCTGTTCCATTTTAAGAGGGACATTAGCATCCATCAATAGGAGATTGGTTAAGTAAATTATACTAATCCCCAAAATGGAAACCAGGTAGCTATTAAAACAATGATTGAAGCTACATTTATTGACATGGAAAGATGCCCATGACATGCTATTTAATGAGGGGGAAAAAGCAGGTTACAGAAGAGCCTATATAATATTATCCAGTTTATATAAAGCCATGTGTGTCTATATTTCTTAACATTTTTACATTTTTTAAATTCAAGGGGCACCGAACATACAATGTACACCTAACGCTTACCGGATTTTGTTGACCAATTTTACCGTAATAATACAAGATAAATAAAAATAAAATAAAATAAAATGCATGTTTCTAAACATGCAAATATAAGATATGAGACTGTCCAGCCTGCATGGGAGAAGATGGCTGGGGATCTTCTGTGAGGGGCGGGGAAGGTCCACATGGCCACAGCCCGCAGGCACGTCCATCTAACAGAGGAGGCAGTAGCTCAGAGTCACTTCCCACTCACTGTTCCGACCGGACCGTGCAAGGGGAAACGGAGCACCTACTGGCTGTCAGTCACCAGACTACGCTCTAGGAATAGGCAGATGAACAAGATGCTGGGTCTTTAGGAGACCAGGGTAGAGTGGAGGAGGGATGAGGTATTTGTTTCCTGTGGCTGTCATACAATTTACTATCACCTTGGTAGCTTAAAAAAAATTTTTTTAAAAAGTATTCTCTCACAGTTCTGCAGACCAGAAGTCTGAAATCCAGGTTTGGGCTAGGCCACACTCCCTGCGGAGGCTCTAGGGAAGAATGTCTCCAGCTTCTGGTGGCTGTTGCCAATCCTTGGCTTATAGCCACCTCACTCCAATCTCCGTCTTCATGTCACATGGCCTTCTCCTCGGTGTCTGTATCAAATCCCTTCTGCCTTTCTCTTATTAGGACACTTATTGAGTTTAGGGCCCATCTGAATAATCCAGGATGATATCATTCTGAAATCCTTAATTACATCTGCAAAGACCTTTTTTCCAAATTAGGTTACATTTAGTTTCCTGGAGAACATATCTTTTTTTGGGGGGAGGGGGGTGTCAAGGGGGCAGGGATCATCCAACCCACTACAAATGGCTAAACAAATAGTTAAAATAAAATGTGACAGACATTCTAAAAGGATGTACGAAGTGTGGGAGGAAGAGTAGGTAGAGAACAAGGGTAGAGGACGGGGTATGCTGGCGTATATGTAGGAATTAGCTCTTTGCTTATATGTCTCTCATTTTTACTAGACCACGAATTCTCAGTAAGGGTGCTGTCCCCTTAAGGAACAGAAACTGGTTCTTAAGGGTGCTGTCCCCTTAAGGAACAGAAACTGGTACATAAACAGATAAAGAGTTTATCTGTGGTATTAAAATTTGATGAAGTAGGGATGTGGGGCAGTTAGAGAAAAAATGTAAAAAGGCTCCTTAAGGGAATAACAATGAAAATAAGGCTGAAGAATACTGAAGTAGGCCAGAACCTCCACAAAAGCCAAAGGTCATCTCATAGTCATCAATGCGTAGGCCAAGTTCTTGGTAGCTGGTAATTCATTAAATGAATAAATGGATGAAGCTTCAGGGAGACAAATTAGACCTCACTAGTGAAAAGCCACATTCTACAAATAGAACTGGTAATGAACTAGATCTGCCCCACAAGACAGTAAGCACCTTACCCTTGGACGTATTCAAGCAGAGGCTAAAGGATGGTTTTCATTTGATAAATGCCAGGACTGGTACAGAAATATTTGTTAAGCTTCATCAGCACACGACACCTCAATGTCTCAATATCGTGAACTTCACTGAGTAATTGTTCAGCTGCTTTGGCTTTCAGACAAACCAAGGCTAAATACTGCAAGTCTGAATGTCTATGACGTAAGCCCAAACCATCACTTTAGAATGTCTACCAAGAAGGAAATTCAACAGCCGAATGAAAAATTAGGACTGTTGTTTCAAACTGCTCTTCAGCTGGGAGGCCCAGCTCATCATCAGTGGTTGTTTCTTCTCTTTTAGGTCCTAAGGATACTACAAATTAAGTGAATTAGCAAAGAGTGAGAATCTTGGATAAGGTACACTATTACTTTCAATCTGTCATTGACAATATTTCCTGTTTGGTTTAGCTGCAAAGCACTATGGGATTCAAAATGATTAGAGAAAAAGGGCCCCGTTGCTAAAGCAAATTAAATATAGACAACAAAGGCAAGCCTCTGTCTATAGCACTTGCTAAAAGACTGGATTTTTAAAAAATTAAGTCTTATATTTACATTAGGGAATGGTTCAACTCTCCTCTCAATTATCCAGAAATTAGGTAAAATAATTGATCAAAGGGTCTATAAATTCAAGCCAGTTAGAGCAGCTGGCGTTTCACAGCCGATGTGTAGGATACCAAGGAACCCTCTGCAACAGGAAATATCAGACTCAACTCAAGAGAGCCGAGCTGTGGTGAATTTGTACTTTTCGGTTTTGCACAATGATTTACAGATGTCTTCTGAAACCTGTGGCCAAGTGAGGGCGGCTTGGGCCACGCTCACCCTTCGCCGGACCTAACCTTGCAGACACAGAGCAGGACAGGAGAGGCCCCACGGAGCTGCTTAGCTGCTGCCCAAGCAGATGACCCAGTGGGAAAGGTGTTTCGAATTATTCCGTCCTTAAGCAAAAACAGCCCCACGAAGCCATGGGTTTAAAAAGTACTTAAGCATCTGCTCTTGGTTTGGTTTAACTTCTCCGACCACAGCCACATGGGATGGCACAACCGAAGCTGTGAGGTCCACTCCCGTCTTAGCAGGAGGAGAATTTATGCCTCTCAGCCCTGTTAACGCCGTAAGATACCAACAGCATAAATCGTCATGTGTGAAGAGAATTGCAGTTTTATCACTGACAAAGAGCTGTTCCCTTTCATGGCTAAAACCTGACACAAAATTCCTCACTCTGGGGAACTTTATTTCAATGGGGAAGGGGGGGAGGCGGGACGTTGGCGCTAAAATCTCACACACCATATTCCAGCAATTTGATTTTTAAAAGAATGAGAGAAAAAAAGAAAAGAAAAGAAAAGAAAAAAGAGAAAAGGAAAGAAAAGGAAAAGAGAAAAGAAAGAAAGGAAAGGAAAGGAAAGGAAAGGAAAGGAAAGGAAAGGAAAGGAAAGGCTGAAATGAAAAGGACGTGAAACTGCCCTGCACGATTAGGACTCGCGCGCGAGCTTGAATTGCCTTCTCGTAGCGAGGATCCCGAATCTATCCTGCCTGCCTTTTACGTCAGGAAGCCGGACTGTCCTTCCTAAGCCCTACCCGCCAGAAAGAAACGAAAGAAAAGAAGAAAGAAAGAAAAAGAAAGAAAGATTAAGCAAGTTGGCAGCAGGTCAAAAATATCACCGTTCTGATTTTTATAAATGTTTAAAACTTGAATCTGGATTTGTTTTCTGAGTGCAGGAGCCTTGGGCACAGAGCCAGCTGGAGAGTCAATAGCCCCAATTCAAAGACTCTTCTTCCCAGTATCACTGGTTCTGTAGCCAGAAGACCAGTGTGAGGATGAACTCCACACGGACCGAAGCTTCTGGCAACAGGATCCCAAACACAGCCTCCACCCCAGCCTATCACCCGTTAGCAGCACAACTATAACCGTATCTATAATGAAAAAGAGAAAACAATGCAGGAAACGAGACATAAGTAATTTCAGCTCGTAGATTTGACAACTGTCATTGTTCTGTGATAGAATTGTTCCTTATCTGCAAGAAATCTTCCCATGTGCCAATTCATATTATTCTATTAGAAGGTGATTATTCACATAAGAAATGGATTCCTGACTTTACAAAAAGAACCACTAAGACATTCCTTTGTTTGGAGCATTTTGCTGGTTACATGCAAGTGCTGTATAGACCCCAAGTCAGAAATGCCTCCCAGAAAGGATAGCGTCAGTCTTGCGACACCAAGTTTGACTGTCTACACCAAAACCGTATTTGCTTGTAGCTTTCTGGATATATTATCTATTGCACAAAGATCGATGTGGCCACAGTCAAGAGTCCTTTCGATATCCTAAGCACGCATTTCAAAGTACGGTCTAGCACAGCCGAATTATACCAGGAGCCTGTGAAAAATTTAAATTCCTGAGTCTCTTCCTAAGCATGCAAATGGAATCTCTGGGTCTGCATTTTAAATGCTCTCTCTCAAGTGATTAATTTTGATAAATTCGAGAACCACTTCCGAAAAGCAGGGCAACCGCTGCTGGCAACATACACAGCACATTTATTTAGATGGACTCCGCCTCTAGTTGGAAGACTCTGTACAGACGACAAGTGCTCGGCAAATGTTATTCTTATTGTTATCATCATTGGGAATGGCGTGGAAGAGGCCTCTTGGCAGTTGGGGACTCTCAATGCAAAAGAAGAAAAGCCAGGTAGAACCCCGGCCATGCCTTAAAAACACGCGGCACTTACACCCTCACACACTTTGTTCGAAGGCTTTTCTCTTGCCAAGGATATTTGACAGTGAGGTCTGTAACTCGCCAGAAATGACGGTGGAGACGTAGTCAGACCCTTCTGTGTTCGAGTGTCTCAGTCACTCTGTGTTTCTTAGTTCCTTGCTCGTGGCCCAACACAGGCATGACATATAATAAAAACGAAGTTTATAAATTGAATTTTACTAAAAAGGGAGGCTAAAACCAAATAAGGACTTCAGGTTTAGATTGAATACAGTTACAGAAAGCTGCCATCCGAAAAGAGTGTCTTGTTCTCATCTACCCTTCAGAGTTCAGTGGATATAGCAGACAACTGACTGATTTGCAGGAAATCCTAGAAGCAAATAAGAGATCGGCCCACATGTCTGAGGGGTGTTGCAGTTATTTAAACAGTATGCTTCAAAACAGGAATGCTTATTTTTATTTTTTGATCTTTCAGCTAGTAATTTTGATGGATTATGAGAACAGAAGCTAAATGTAATAAGTAAGGGGTCTGAACAAAACCAGACTTGTGTTTTTTCGGTTCTTTTTTTTTTTTTTTTTTTAAAAGGAAATGGAATATAAAGTAACTCATTTATCCCCAATTTGAGTCTCTAAGAAGCCATTTTATCTGCCACAGATCAGGCATCACAAACAATTTCTAATATCTGCATTAGCATTTTTTCTCTTAGGGAGAGGTGTAAAAATTATTCCAGTGAAATTCTGAAAACCTGTATTTACAGATGTTAAAAATTGGAAGAATGTTTTTGCTCTTCGGCAAGACATGTGGCCGCAGTAAATAGAAAAACAAAAGAAAAATTAAAAGCTCTTAAAGAGTAGGATTACAAAGGCAACAGACATGCTAAACTGTGAGAGAAGTGGGGAGGGTAGAGACATATGAGAAATCCTGTTAGTAAATGTCCTAATCAACACATACTACAGCAGTACATAAATTATATGTATAACAAACTTTTAATTCAAACAGCCAATTTTTATCAAATACCTACTATGTGCAAGGAACACTGCTGACTTGTTGATGACTATTAGGGCTATATATTTAAATTTTATTTCCTTTATAAGAGCCCATTGTATTTCATTGGAATGTATGAATTAGGTCATTAAATCACTCTGAGATACATGACAAAATGCAGATTCATAGATTCGAAGCATTTCTTGGAGCCAGAACATAACTCTTGGGTATTGTTAACAAATTAACATGCCGGAAAAAAATAAGCATTGCGTATTTGGGCATGCCCACTCCGAGTTCCGGAACCGGAGCATACAAAGTCTGCCAACTAAGGTGTCCATATGTTTACCCACCTGGGTCTACCTAGAACATTTTTTAAGTTGGGGCCACATGGAGACTGCAACATGGTATGCGGAAAATGACTGAGCCCTAATTCTAAAACAAGAATTATATATAACATAGGTATATAGGTATACTTAGGTTCAACAAAATTTAAAGTTTAATAAAGACAAATATGTCTAGAGCAGAGACACATGGTCTACAATAATAGCAGCCATGAGTTAAATACTCTGGCCGTCTTGGTCATTGGTGTATCCACAGCATTCGGCAATGTGCCTGACATAGGCTAGAAACTCAATAAACATTTACTAGATGAACAAATAAAAGAATGAATGAATGAACGCCTACTAGAAAGTTTTAAGTGATTAATTTGGAACAACACTAGGACTAGGAGAATGGATTCTCAACCGGCATGGGCTTGTGCGAATCAGTAGTGCTGTGGCCAAGGAGGCCGTGTGGCCAGGAGATTGGCTACCTATGGAAGGATCGAGCCAATAAATGTATTGAGGATAATGGAAGGTTTCTCAATGTTAGAAAAGAGAACTGCAAATATAGAAAGGGAGTTGGCTAAAGAACATAGTGCTGGATTGGAATTATAGGTAGTGTGAGCTCATGATTTTTTAGAGGGATGGATAGCTAGGTAGGTAGGTAGGTAGGCAGGCAGGCAGATAGATAGATAGATAGATAGATAGATAGATAGATAGATAGATAGAGTGAATGTCCTGGTTTTGCCTGATAAGAAGACCCAAAAGCAGTGACACACTCCAGAAAAATGAGCACATCTAGAGTCCATATCTTGGCTATTAAATATCATTATCATTCTTCACTAAAAACATTCACGCTTCTTGAAGACATGGCCTGAGCATAATCCTTACTCACACTGGCCAATTATTCAGAAAGTATAAAATAAGCCTCAAATATCTTTTTTGTGCCAGGACATAATAAAGTGCTCAAAGAATGACAGACACATTGCGAAAAGACACAGGAGCCAGCCCAAAGGGGCTTCTAATGACCGAGTCCGAAACAATTTGAGTAGCAAAAGGAATAACTCTAGTAATTGATTATAACACATTGATTGAATAGGAATCCATAATTCCATAGTGATATAAAAAACTAGGGTGACATTTAAGTAAAAATCTGAAGGAGACGAAGAGTCATGAGAATTCTGGGCAGTGGGAACAACCAGTGCCAGGTTCCCTGGGTTAAAATGATCTCGATGTGTTTGAGGAACAGAAAATGATCTTGCTGTGTTTGAGGAATAGATGTGTTTGTGGCTGAAGTATGCAGAGTGGGCACAGGAAGAGTCATGTGACATAAATGGAGACGTGGACAGGGTCTAGACTAGGTAGAGTTTATAACCAGCACAAGAAGGTTAGATTTTACTCCCAGCGTCATAAGAAGTCTTTGGAATGTTTTAAGCATACTCTGATTTACATGTTTTAAAACATCTCTGGCTGTTGTGTAGAGAAAGAATTATAATGACGCAAGACTGGAAGCAAGGGAATTAATCGGGAAGTTACTGCAGTTGTTCGGGATAGAGAGGGTGACGGCATGTGGTGGAGTCGTGGAAAAAGCAGGCGGCTTAAGGATGTATTCTGAAGGAAGTGTTGACAGGTCTTGCCAATAGATTTGCCATGGAATCATAAAGAAAAGAACAAAATCAAAACAATGCCTAGATTTTGGTTTCAGCAGCTAAGTGGATGACCGGACTGCTTACTGAGATGGGACGATTGGGAGAAAAGCAGATTTGGGGAGTAAGGAAAATATCAATGGTTCTCTTCCAACTTCCATGATAAGTCCGAGCTCCCTATCAAATATCCAAATGATAAAGTCAGATAGACAGTTGGCTATAGAACACATGAAACTCCAAGTAAAGGTTAGAGCTAGAGACACGGCTTGAGAGTCATTGGTCCGTAAGTCAGACGTTCACTAGACCTTAAAGTTAGATGAGATCACCCATAGGAAAATCTATTGCTTGGGATTAGAAGAGGCCTCAGGAATGTGCTCCAGAAACCTCCAGCATTTAGAGACTTAGCAGAGAGGAGGGGCCAGCAAAGGAGACAAGGAAAGGTTGACAAGTGAGGTAGGAGGAAGACCAGGAGTGTGTGTGTGCATCGCAGAAGTCAAGATTTATTTTTCTAAAAGATTTCAAAAACAAGGAAGTATCGTATAATGTAAGACCACTGAGATTAGTAATGTGCAGGTAACGGTGCCCTTAACCCGTCTCAGTAGGAGTAGTGGGGACAGAAACCCAACTGGAATGAGTTAAGCAGAGAATGTGAGACAAAGATGTGGAAACAGTTGTTACAGGCAACTCTAAAAAGATTTGCTATAAACGGGGAGCAGAGAAATGGAACAGAAGCTAGAAGAGTAAATGGAGTCGAGAAAGTTTTGGTTTTGTCATTTGTTTTTGTTTTTTAGACAGGAGATGCTAGAGCACAATTTTTCGCTCTATTCGTGTATGCCCTAGACAGGGTAAGGGCATTTGTGATGCAGGAGACAAGATATTCATAAGAGTTAATGAACTGAAAAGTATGGGACAGATAAAGCGTACAAATAAGTTTTTGATAGGATGGAGCAAGAATACTTTATTATGATATAAGCAGGGAAGGCAAAGAGTATCGGTAGATTAACTAGTGGGAAAAAAAAATAAAAGAATTACTATCTGGCAGCTTCTATTTTCCCAATGAAGAATGAGACAAGGTCATAAGATAAGAACAGGGAGGGGACGAGGAGGAGGAGGAGTAAAATATTTTGAAAAGTGTGAAAGTAAATATGATTGCTGCTACACTGAATGTCCATTTGAGACCGGAGATCAAGAATTTAAAGGAAGAACAGTCAACATAGTTCTGAGTTTTTCTCCATCCAAATGCCAGCACTGAATGGGCAGTTGTAACTTTAAACAGGATTCGGTCTCCGCCTGCCAAGTTCAGTAGGGGTGAGTATGAGAGAGTGAAGGGTGTGAATGACGTCCACAGTGACGAAACACAGTATTCGAGCTAGATATGGAGAGGAGTGAAGGCATTAAGGGGCGTGACCGTAAGTGATGGGTCAGTGATTTGGAGAACTCGATAAAGTCAGTAAACCGCTAGTGCATCAAAGACAGAAAGAGGGGCCTGACACGTAGTCTTGGACCTGGATAGCCATAGAAGGTGAACGTGCAGATCATCGGAGGTGAGATGGTTGGAGAACGGTGAGGCCAACTTTAATTACAAGATCCATTCAGTTTAAAATTTGATAATATCTCAGGTGGCCAAATGGACTCTCTTTTTCCATGTTTCCTCGCTCCTCTCAAAGCCTAAGATGCATGATCAAAAAAGAGTAACACGTAAGGTTAAGACTCAGAAAAAAATTTAGTCCTACTAAGTAAGTAGTCCAGAATTTTAAAAATCTGTTAATTTTGCTAGAGTGTACCAAATTATAGAAAGTGTCCCCAGGCATTTGCAAGGATCTACATTTGCTGTGGGGATATTCTTGGGTTTGAGAATAAAAAATAACCATGATAGGTTGAGAGAGAGAGGCACCGCAAAAAAAGGAAAAGCCTTGTTCCTGATTTTAGGACAAGAGGCCCTGCAATATCCTTTTATACTGTGCTTGCAAATTATGTAGCCAGCCCTGGCCATTTCCTATGTATGATGATGATGATGATGATGATGATGAAGAAAATGGGGTGGCGGGGGGGGGGGGGTAAGAAGAAAGAGGAGGAGAAGGACAGAAAGAATGTTTTTATTAAAAAGTTAACATTTCTACAGTACTTACTGTCAGCCAGTGGTCCAACTGCTTTCTATATCTTAACTAATTTAATCCTTTCAACAATCCTTTGAGATAAGTACTATTATTGCTCCATTGTACAGATGAGGAGAGAGCAAGAACCAGAGAGTTAAGTTACTTGCCCAGGGTCTCCCAGGGGGTAAGTGGCAATGCTGGGATTCATAACCAGGTGGTCTCACTCCAGAGTCTATAATTCTCCACGACTTTCCCATTCTACCTCTCTGTATTATATACCAACTATATATACTTGTATCTACATCTTGATTAATCTTGGAAGATGCTATTTTTACATAGAACTTTCAGAATATGAATTCACTTTACAGTAGACCCCTTTCTCCACAGAGGATGTGTTCCCAGACCCTCCAGTGGATGCCCGAAACCGCGGATAGTACCGATCCAATATATGCTACATTTTTTTCCTTACCTACATACCCATAATAAAGTTTAATTTATAAATTAGGCATGTGAGAGATTACCAATAATCACAACTAATAATAAAATAGAACAATTATAATAATATGCTCTAACAAGTTATGTGAATGCAGCCTCTCCCTCGCTCACAAAATATCATCTTGTACTGTACTCTCCCTTCTTCTTAGTGTGATGTGACATGATAAAATGTCAAATCTGTCCCTGAATCTGTGTGACCATCCCTTGCTTGCATTAAATGGCTTGGTGTCACTTGTTTCGTGGGATCCCTTGCTGAAGTCTTCGAATAGGCTTAATGGGCAACACGTTACCATCAGTCAGAACATGTTTTCTAGCCACAATTTTAATGCCTTTTCCATCATAACTCTTGTCACACACTGTAGCCATAAGTTTTGCAGTTTGAGGCGTGACAGCAAAACTACCGCAGATTTCTTTTTCCTTCTTCACAATTACACAGATAGATGATCTGTTCTTACCACAGACCTTAGCGTCCTCGGCACATGATTATTTTTTCTAATTAAGCTGAAAACACTCACCTTTTCACTTACTTAAAAGAAATACTTTCCAGCTTCTCTTTGGCATGTCCAAATTGCCAGCATCGCTACTCTTGTGCTTTGGGGCTATTATTAAGTAAAATTAGGGCGACTTGAAGACAAGCACTTGATACCATGACACTTGATCTGATAACTGAGGTAGCTACTAAGTGACTAACAGGCGGGGAGCGTCTACAGTATGAAGACACTGAACAAAGGGATAATTCACACTTGTCCCAAGTCGGATGGTGCAGAACAGCACGACATTTCATCACGCTACTCAGAACTGCATGAAACGTAAAACTTAAGAATTGTTTATTTCTCGAATTTTCCATATAATATTTTCAGATCACAGTCAACTGTGGGTAACTGTAACCTCAGAAAGCAAACCACAGTTAAAGGAGGACAACTGTACTTATGTTTGCCCTGCCACTCACGAAACTGGTTTATTTACCCACAACTCATGGAAGTGTTGAATAATCTTGATTCTGTAGTGTGAAGTGAGAGCTCTGATATTTAAAATGTTATCTTTGCTAAATAGACAACAAGCATAGGCAAGCATAATTTATTCACTCACCGATAATTACCTTGGCTGAGAATCTAGGCCTACGCTTGGCCTGAAACCTTGGTGAAAAACAATCTTCACTGCATTTCCTAAATGCTCAAGCTAGGTATTTACTAAGACAGAGTCTTTAGGTAAAACAGGCCATTAGAATTCAGGCAGGATCCCAGCTACAATTCAGCAGAGAAGAAGGGAAGCCTGACAAGGAAGTCCATGGAGCTAGCCTCCTACGTGGCCAATGTGCTTGTACAAGTTTCTTTTCATACCACTGTAGGCCTAGCCTCCTCTTTATCCTTTTTTCAGAGAGTAACAAAGAAAATGCTATCTACCTTCCACCGGGAATCTTGAGAATCACAGAATAACATACCTTCGCTCTTTTACTCAAGGCTGCCCTACAAATTGCCAACATTGAGGAGTAAAAATACTCCACGTGATGGATAAAGATACTCTCCCCACGTAAATGAGTGGCACAAGTGAAAAATAAATAAAGAATCAGGGATGTATCTGTAAGACACACAGCCCTTTTTGGCCTCTCCAGTGGGTTGTTCTGTGGCCCTCTGACCCACAGGCCTTCTATATGGACCAAGAAATACAGCAGACCTAATAGGGGATGCCATTTTTTTTCCTTTTCCTCCCCTGAGGTTTTATCCTATGGGTCCTTGTCCTTTCAAAGCTAGGGCCCAGGTCCTGAAGTACGTTCAAGCCCCTAACCTCAAATAAACCAGAAGAGAGGGGAGAAGTGACCTCATGAGTCAGTCAACCAACTGAATTAGCACATTTGACATACAGACAAAATGTCTTCCTTTAGCTGAACTGATTGAAATGCCACAGAAAAGAATATCGGCCCACAATTGGAATCTGTTGAGTAGATGATGTTTGGGAGAACGTATCTGATACTTTTCATATTTCCTCCCTACATAATTATTTCAAGGTGTTATGTTATCAATCTGCAAAAGCCTAAGCCATTAGATTTTCATGAACCATAAAATTTCTTTATCTCCAATACAGCAACTTAGATTTAGGGTGTTATCACACGCCTCTTCTAAGAGTCCGGTATTTATTTAATTCCGTGCAATTAAACACAGAACGTTTTTGGCACAGTCTCTGGACCAGGAACTGGCTCTGTCTCTCAGTACCCCCGAACATGACCATGCCCCCTGAGTCAAATCAAACAACCCAGCTCTTCTTTTGGGTAAGTCTGAGAATTAGGCATTACGGTAGAAAAGTGAGCCCCTGTAGGAAGTCAATGAGGTTGAAAATATTTGTATTGTTAATCATACATTTTGTGAAACAAATAATACCTATATTTTCAATTTAACCCGCTAATACCTCCAGGTGAGCAGTAAACATATTTTGAAACTTAGGAAAGAATTTAACATACCTTAGCACCTGTTCAGTTTTGCAACACATTTTTTTCCTGGAATAGATATTTCTAGAACGTCTGCATCTCGTTGGCTGAGACATCATTATTGCCACCAGATCCTAGAACCAACACATTGCAGATGGGCTATATCAATAATGCAGCATTCACATATCATGCTGAACACCCCACTGTGATGATCTGAACTAAGGGATGAGCTTAATATCAGAGAACTTACAGAAAAGTAACAGAGACAGTGGTAGGCAGGAATGTGAGAACCATTCCAAACTTCAAAAAAAATCCTAAGGATAAATACCAGGAATGTCTGGCAGGTTTTAAAACTAGATAAATTCATTTATCTAGAAAAAGTTGGCTAGAAATATTAAGAACTTATTAGAAAATACCACTGTTATGGTATTACAGTGAAATTCCAAAAACGTACTTGAGCTTTTAAAAATTGGTTAAAGAGTCTTAAGTAGATCCTGGGTCCAATCTTCCTCTGATAATGGTTGGCTTTGCCTTGTCATTAGAAACCAATGTTTCAAATATTGAACAACCATCTCTGTGTTCAGCCAGTGAGACTCAAGAAATATGAGATGCAGTCTTCCTTGTGGTACTTAAAACTGAAAAGAAGAGATTCATGTGACGCATACAGAACGATAATCTAAAACACACTGTACCTTATTATTAGTAAACGTGTCTGGAGACTTGCTATGCAATGCGCTGTGCAGAATCCTTTATGCGCATCACCTAATTTAATCCTTGCGATAGGACAATGAAGGAGGAGCAAAAGAAAACTAGGTGTCGGAAAAGTAAAGTAACACGTCCCACGTCACGTAGCTGGGCTCAAACCACAGCTGTCTGAATACATACAAAGCCATAGTTCTCAGCTCCCATGTCCTTCCACGTCCTAATGCACATAGCACAGCATCAGCCAAGAATACAGAGATGCAGAAAGTCAAAGACATTAGAATGATGCCTCTTCCCCTCGCCCACCCACAGTGTGTTTTGAAGTTTGAAGTTTTGGGTTTTGAAATTTGAAGTTTACGGGTTGCCTCGGGTGGAATGAGGGAGAAGCCAGCTGTTTGCTCTTTGGCACCTGGGAAACAACGGCCAGAACTTCATCGCTTTGAGCCATCTCTGATTCAGAGGCAACTGCTGCGGTGCCCACTCTGGCTTCACGCTGGTGGGGATTTCTCTACATTATACTATTGCAATCTCGACCTTGCCACGTAAGATTCAGCTCTGTGGGACTGAAGCGGAGACACAGGCGGCAGAAAGCAAAGAATCGTCAGATAAATACGGTAAAGGGAGGCGATGGAACGGATCTTACGAAGCGCGGGGTTTGCTTTTGTTTTTACAAAATACCTACATGCGTGTTAATTCTGCAAGTACGCCAGCCTCTTAAATCATGCCTTCTCTTCAGAGTGCAAAGCGAGCATTTTAGGAGAGGCAAGGTCACATTTATCGTTGGCTCCCCTGGAGGCCGGCTCTTTGAACAACTTCGCAAGACAAGTGTCATTACGCCCATTTTGAAGATTAGGGTACCGAGGCTTAGAGGGGGCCCAGGCACCCCTCTTCCTTCTACCACATGTGTCCTACACTGGGAATCATAAGCAATTTTAAAAGTATTTCTAAGGGTAACCACAGTAACAGCTGTTGAATCAACCGTGCTGTACCAAGCACAGAAATGTCTGCTATAAAATAGTAAGTAACTCTGCCAGTTACATACGAAGAAAAATGAAGTACTCGAGTTGAGTAAATCTCTGAAACCACATCCTGGGGACTTCCCAGGCCTTATCGTTAAGCTAAAGTCAGCATGTGGCAAGAATGACACTAGACACCCAATGTGCAGGCGCCGCCGGGGTCTGGCCATGCGTTTCCATAGCATTCGTTGCCTCTCGACAACAACAACATTTAGCTCCCAAGATCCCCATCCGGATTGATTTTTCTCTTTCTTTCTTCTTCCTTTTTTTTCTTTTCTTTTCCTTTAGATCCAGAGTTGAATGATAAACTATGTATTACTGACACCGCCTTTTTCCTGGCCCAGCAGTCTCCCGGGTGACCTTTTTGGCTCTGTTTTTCCCAGGCATCGTCAGGCACATCCATGGCTCCAATAACTCCTGTGTTTGTCTGCAATTGCCCCAGGCAGATGTCTGAAAATCATCCACTGACAGATTTATGTTCGTCAACCTCTGAAACACCCTCCGCCTCCACCTCTAAACCATATCATACTTGTGGGTGAAAGCGCTTGGAGCCAAGTGCACCAAGTCCTCTCAAGCACATGCAAAGCTCAGACATGGAATTGCAATGGCATCCCGCCTGCCTGCCCTCCCTCCGCTACGTTTCCTTATAAACCCCAGGCTCCCCAGCAATGCACGTTTTCCTGGCCTGCTTTCTTCCTAAGATCTGGAAAGACTTGGGTCTCCAGGCTTTTGAAACAAGATTAAAAGGTCTCTTTTATAGCAACTTGCGGAAAAAACTCCTCAGAGGAAACGTGGTTGGCAGGTAGAAAAACCGAGACCTGTCTCCTTGAAAATCACAGCTGTGTTATCTTTTTCCTCCACTGATCGCTTCCAGATTATCGTTCGGGGCAGCCGGCCAATTAGCCAGTCCTCCATGTCACAGAGCCCATCTCTAGCAGCAAAGCAGCACATTTCCCCACAGAAGGGAACACATTTGAAGATGTGTAGCTGAGCGCTGTGCAAAGCCCAGGCACACTTGCCCCCCGCCACAGCAAGTCAGCACACGAAGGTGAACCAAGAGCTGGTGCAGGCAGGAAGCTTACCGAAGCCTCGGACGAGGCCGAACACAAAAGCTTCCTTTCTGAGAGGAAAGAGGATTGAAGCTGCAAGGAAAAACAAAATAAAAACACATCCCGTGTGAACCTCGCGATGATGAAACCTGCTGCTGGAGAACAGAACGCTTTATTCAGTGTCTCCCGCCTGCAGAGAAGCTGTGAGCAGCACCTTCTTCCCCGGGCTTCTCTGGCACGTGGCCATCACTCGGTTCTGACCTAGGGGGCCAATGAACAACACGCGGCCACCTCTGCTCCAGACAGCTGGGGCAAACAGCCCTCACCACGACTTCTCCAGAAAAATTGCTTAGAACGAGATGTTGGTGGGTCCAAATTCTGTTCAATGAAATTCATTAACCTGGAGCATAATAGGAACAGAGCTCTACGGGGGACAGATTTGTGCTGCATCCCTCTCTCTGGTGATGATGCAAACAGATTGTGCCCCCAGGCAGCCATTGTTTTTGCAAGAACCATCAGGAAATTGACACGGACCTACAGTCAATGGTATGTTCCATACCATCCGTGGGCTGGGACCACGCCAAGCACCAAGGACAAAGTCTCTCCTACTGATCTGAAGGCCTTTGAACGGCAGCTCCCAAACTGTACCCTGAGAGGTACCAGTGTCTCACAGGGTTTTAACAGTCTTGTCATGAAAATAAGTTCCTATCATTAGAATAAACTTAGCATAAGCTTCCTTAGACAGAGTTGAACAGGTTTCCTTGATGGGCTCTTCATAGCCCTTAACATGCTGACATGCCTGTCAGCAGCATTTGCCAAGTTTATTAACAATAGAGCCCTTTTTTTCACAGTACACTTAAGATCTAATTGGTACTGGTGATCCAGACACACAGCTTGAGAAGAACTGCTATAGATTCAAGCAACAGATGAGTGATTCACTATCGGCTCTCAGTAAAGAGATGGGCAGAGGGGCGGGACAGGTTGCAGATCTGGGCAATCTTCCCCTTCAGGAAGTGACCGTCTGGTTTTCTTTTCCTTGGGGTCAGGATGTCACTGTCCACTGACCTCTACCCCAAAGTGTATGAACTATTGTGGCGGCAGCTGCTGACCTCCAGGCTGAGAGCGTTGAGCATGTCATATATAGCATCATATTATATCTCACGGCAATGTATGGGACAGGTATTACTCGGCCATCTTCAATGGACAGTGACAATGAGGCTCAGGGATGTTAAGGTCACAAAGGAGCGGCGCTGTAAAGCCTGACACCTAAAGGGGCTAGGTGACCCGCTGTACAATCGATGGCAAGAAATCAGCCCACTCAGCATGGGCCAAGTGACAAAGATGGCTGATGGGGACAGCACCATCTCCAAGAGAAAAATACCTCAATTCGTTGATACTGAAACTTCCATTCTCTGAATGCAAAAGGGCACTGTCATTTCACCTTAAAGTACTTTTCTACAACATATTGGACGTAATAAGACATGTTTTTAATAAGACACGCTGCTATCCCTCTAATTATTCATCATATTTTTCACCAAATATGTACAAAACAATATCTATGAACTTTCCCCACGTACCTACAAAAATCTGCAGGATAGCCTCTCTTCAAAGACAGCAAATACTTGCTCTTTCCTTAGAAACATAGACATGTTTCCTTAAAAATGAGCCTCTGTCTGAAGCTCCCCTAAAAAAAAAAATCAGCCCCTAATAATTCTTTTCTGAAACATTCTGCAAACTTTTATGGGGGTTGCTTTGGCATGGCCAATATTTTTTCAGTGGTGTCAAGGTTTTGTGCTTACCAATTCCTATTAAAATCATACATTTTTTGCAGTTCCCAATAAAACTCATTGTATGGCATGCTAGAATAAATCTCAAAATCTCCCCGAAGTGCTAGAAACTTTCAGATATATGTCTATTAAATTTTTATTTGTTGAGCATGTTGCATGTGTGCCAAAATATGCATTTCATTGTGAGAATGGTCATAAGTCCACGAAGCTGTGGTCAAACCACAGAGGAGCGGCGAGCTCTCCATCACTAACCATCCGTATCCATGGAGCTGGGAGTGGCTCTTATGGCCTTCCGAAGGAATTCCTGAAGTGGCTGTTCACTTAGGTGTCTCTGCTTCTCAAACACATTGGGCGCTCAAAATACCTTTGCTCAACTGAAGTTGTTATCCCAGAAATGAAAGACCAGATTTTTCCCCCCTTAAAATGGTTTAAGGTTTTACCATATTTCCAGAGTACCGATGCAGTCAGGTTGTTTTTTTAATCCTTAGAATGGTGAATCACAAACCAAAGTTAACAAAAGTACTTTTTATTAAGGCTGGGAAAAATAATTTTTAACTCTGTTGTCAAAGAGGCAAGACAAAGAGCCCATAGATGAAAGGAATAGGGAAACAGATTTCAGATTAATATCAGAGCTTTCCAGAAGATTAAGTGTGTCAGTGCTACGGCCTTCAGAAAATGGGTGAACAGCCTCATGAGGTAGGAGGTTTTCCGTCTCTGGAAGCATTCGAGCATTGGTCTAGATCAGTGGTTCTCAAAGTGTGGTCCCCAGACCACCAGCATCACCATCACCTGGGGACATGTTACAAATAAAAATTCTCAGGCCTGGGCCCAGACCTGCAGATTCAGAAATGCTGGCCCTCCAGATGATTCTGATGCCTGCTCAAGTTGGAGACGCTGACCTCAACTACAGCTTGGCAAGGATAATGCAAAGAGGATTCAACCACCAGATGAGTGATTAGACTGGATGGCCATTCAACCCTGTAATTTTATGGGTCTGATAAGGTTCTTTGACCTACATTATTTTCCTTTTTGGAAATGAGGAACCAACAGCCTACCAACATTCACATCTCACCCTTGGACAACACTACCAATTATGTAAAGAAACTAAAATACATTATTACAGCTGTTATAAACTCTGACATTCAAGTCTCCTGAAGAACTTTAAAAAATACCAATACCTGGCCACCCAGTATCTCTGGAAACGAGACCCCAAGCCCACCCTTTACCAGATAATTTCACATTAGTTGTCTCATTTCATCTCCACAATAATCTTATTGGATAGGTTCTACTACCATCCACACTTTTACAGATGAAAACTAAGGCTTAAAGTGATGGAGTCACTTGTCCAAGTTCACAGAGCCAGTAAATGCCTGAGCTGGGATTCAAGCCCAAGTCTCAACAGCCACGTGATTCCTCCTCCACCCTTTTCTCTCCTCCTTCCTGTGTCCGAGACTCTCTGGGTTCCTCTGCTGCCCTCTGGCTGCACAGGCCTGGTCACACGGCCCTCCAGCGCATGCCCACCCTTCTTTGCAGCTCTTTCCCCTCTTGGGTGGTGGGTATTTTATTCTCGCACAAAGATGCTTCCAGTTGGCTGCCCTCAAGCCACCCCCTCCATGAGCAAAATAAGAGGCTGCCTTTGGGTCATGAGAAGCGAGCACCGGAAAGCCTTTATAAGACAGCTGGATACTGGTAACTAAAATTCTACTTTTCTATCAATTAGCTTAATAATTTCATCCACCCACTAAAACAAAAAATGACCCCAAAGGACAGGCACATTAAGTTGGAAACAACCAGTTACTCCTTAGAGTCAGGTTCACTAATTAGATCTTTTCGACTTGAAAGAGAGTCTCTGTGTGAGACAGAAGAACAAAGGTGTGCAGAGCCCAGGGCCCGTCCAGCAAGGACTTACTTCGAGGGAGGTTAAAGGACAGAGGTGCCAAGAGCGCAGGTACCAAGGGCCTGTGGGAAGCAACGCCATGAGCAGGGAACTTGTCACTAAAAGGGGAGAAAGAAGGAGGCAGAGACAGTACCTGCCCCTCGAGGAAGGTTCTGGTCAGTTACTCCATGCTCTGGTTGTTCTCATCAGGGTCTTTAATTACAAGCAACAGAAGTCTAGAGTGGTGACATCACTTCCCCAGGATCACACTGGCCAGACTTTGGCAGAGCCAGACCCGCTCCCAGGACTCTTGACTTCCTGTTTCCTTAAAGAATGAAAGAACGTGCCTTAACATGGAACTAAGTTCAAGTCGGTGGGAAACTGAGGAAAAGGAAAGAAAGAGGCCCAGCGCATCAGTGGCTACACTAATTTGCTGGAGTCGAATATAAAGCGCATCCTATGCGACCAAAAACAAACAAAAACAAAACAAAACAAAACTTTAAGTTAAAAAGAAGACAGCTCCGAAGAACGACGAGGGGACAATGTGATAGGCTGTCAAAGCACCTCCCCGAGTTTGAACCTGTTGGTTTTATGATTCGGCCACAGCCAAAACTCTGCGTATTTCTTTGAAAAAGGTTCTCAGGGCTCAGGGGTCCATGAACAAGGAACATGAAGGGAGAAACAGTACCTGCCCAGCCAGGTGGGAGGACAGCCGAGGTGTGTCCGGCCACAGTGCCGTCTGCACCGTCTCCTTGAATGCTGCCCAGGCCCACCGTCGCCGTTCTCACAAAAACACTTTTTGTCTGGATTTAAAATATCTGTTCTTCAGGGATCCGGGAAGATGGCGGACTAGGTAAAAGCAGGATTTGTCTCCTCCCAGGACCGCATTGAAATTACAACCAAATTATAAAATAATCAACGTGGAGAATCACCGATGTCCAGCTGATCATAACACCTACATCGTAGCCACATCGTAGCCGGTAAAATATCCATCTGTTCTTCTAAAAAGATTAAAGAGATAACAACCTACTGTCACTCATGGATCCCTATTCAAACCAAATAATAAACAGATATTTTCGAGACAATTGGGAAATTTCTATTATGGTCTGCATATTAAATGATACGAAGTCCTTTTCGTTAAATGTAGTCATGACCTTGCAGATCTTTTTTTTTAATGACCGTATATTTTACAACACTGAAGCGTGCAGAGGTGAAACAACATGATGTTAGTGTTTTTAAATAATTAAACCAAAAAGAGAGGTGGGAGTAGAAAAATATGAAGCGAATAAGGTTAAGATCTTAATAATTTAGGTAAACATACTTTTGTGTACGTTTGAAATTTTATAATTAAAAAATCCTTATACAAATACACACATACGCGCACACACATACATGAGCAATTGACCTTTGAACAACACAGATTTGAACTGCGTGGGTCCGCTTATACATGAATTTTTTCAATAAATACACAGTCGGTCCTTTGTATCCCCAGGTTTCGTATCTATAGATTCATCCAATAGTGAATTGAAAACAGTATTTTCCATCTGTGGTTGGGAATTCACGGATGCAGAAGGGCGACAATAAGCATTGTTCCATGCCATTTTCTATAAGGGATTTGTGTATCTTGGGGAACCCTAACCCCCCATGTTGTTCAAGAGTCAACTGTATATATATTATCAGTCTGCTCTTGTAATTACTGCTGAGAGCAAAATTTATCTCAAACTCTTAAAGCTTCATACCTGACAAGAAGGTTAGACCTCATCTGGAATGCTCCACCCACCTTTGTGTCCCAGATAAGGGATCTGAGACCACCCCAATGATCTTCCAACTCCTCAACTGTTCAGCTAGGACTAGAATCTGGTTCTCTAGACTCTTAGGCCAGAGCTCCTACACCAAACAGCCATCAGAAGAGCGTAAAATCATGATTTTCTAATCCTGGTGTCATGAACTCTCGAACAAGGTACCTCACTCTGATTATTCTGCAGAAGTTATTCTGGATGAGAGACAAAGGAGCATCGTTCTTGTTCTGAGAAAAATGTTGCATTAAATGACTCCCATTCTCTCCAGCCTTACCCTCACCACGTTCCCCTCCTTTCTTTCCTCAGCCCCCAGAACCAGCCTCCACCCCTTGTCCAGTCTCTTCACACCTGCTGCTGCTTTTGCTCTCAGGGGCATGGCGTGGCATCTGCGAACACCCTCCAGGGCCGAGCTCCTCCTGCTAAATCTGGCTTGGCGTCAAAGCCCAGTGTAATTCTGCCGCCTCCATGAAGTCTTCCCCCTTCTCTAGACACCCCCAGCCCTCGGTCCGAGCCTCTGTTATAGTCCTCATCGCGTTTCTTCTTTATAGTTAGGCACATGTACGCCCTGCCCTTTGATGGTCTCATGTCGGGCATGCCGAGACTACAGTGGAAGAAGCCAGAAGGCAAATGGAGGGAGCCAAGACCAAAGAGGCCATGTACAGCCATAAACTATCACCAGGGATCTGGCTGGCCCTGGAAATGGAAAGGGAGGGAGGTAGAGCTTTGGGCTGAAATCTCAATGTAATTTCCAATGGCTATTAAGGAAGCCTGAGCTTTTCCTAGCTGGGAGAATCGAGATGCAAGAAGAGCCAGCCTCCAGGGGAAAGGCTGGTAGGTGGGTTCTCCTGGCATTAGCAAAATCAAATCAGACAGCTCAATAACTGGGCATCAGGGCAATAACCAAGCCCTCAAATTGGGAAGATGGTGAGGGTTGTCAGCCTAGGGGCCTCTACCTTGGCAGAGGAAAGTAGGCATGAATCAGAAGCACAAGCCAGAAAGCCAGGCAAACCAGCTGGGCATGTGTAAGGTGATAAAAGGAGGGCTGGAGGCTAAGTCTCCGTGGGCAGGTGACCAGGCTTATTAATGCTGCTCAAATTTATTGAGTACACGCTCTGAGCCAAATGCTGGGGATTCAGGGGTGTGTTAGTCAGTGGTGTTCTCCAGAGAAACAAAACCAATAGAATGTCTGTCTGTCTGTGTATGTATGTGTGTGTGTGTGTGTGTGTGTGTGTGTGTGTGTGTGTGTATGGAGAGAGAGAGAGAGAGAGAGAGAGAGAGAGAGAGAGTGAGAGAGAGAGAGAGAGAATGAGAGAATGAGAGTTATTACAAGGAATTGGCTCATGCAATTACGGAGCCTGGCAAGTCCAAAATCTGCAAGGCGGGCAGCAGACTGAAGACCCAGTTTGAGCCCAAAGGCAGTCTGCTGTAGAATTCTCTCTTGCTCAGAGTTCTATTGTTGCTGTTCTTCTAGTCAGGCCTTCAACTGATTGGATGAGGCTCACTCACACAATTTGGAGGGCAATTTTATTTACTCGAATCCCACTGATTTAAAGGTGAATCTTACCTTAAATCATCCTCAAAGAATAACGTTCAGCCAAATATCTGGTGACCCACCCAAGTTAACACATAAAATTCCTTATCACAAGCAGTGAAACAGAAAGTCTCAACTAACTACAGGAACTGGAAGACTAATGAGAGGTCTCATACCTGGATGAAAATGCAGGTCCTTCTATGATTCCTGCCATGGTCAGGAGAGAATTGGTCCAGAAGCTGGTGAGGCTGGACCTGAGGAGGCTCTGCTGGGACCTGGCAAGGAACAGAGAGCTTCGTAAGCTCTTGGAAAGGGGGGACCAAGCCCATCATCACCAGAGCATGATCACTGAAGCTAGGCTCCCTGGGTTGCAGTCCGGCTCCCCGACTAACTAGCTTGGATAAGTTACTTCAACTCTCTGCACCTCAGTCTCCACCTCCATAAAATGGAGACACAGGGAATATCTGTGTCAAATGAGGTAATTCCTAAATTCAGTGGGTTGAATATTTGTAAAGCACACACACACACACACACAGCATTCGTAAAGCCTGGCACCATGTAAGGGCTACAGAGCCACTGGCTAGTATTATTTGCAAGCACTAGAGCAGCTTACTTACTGCACTCTGCCTAACAGACACTCAGAGAATTTCTAATCAAAATTTTTCTTCAAAATGAGAAGGAACTAAGCCATGTAATGACTCTGTCTTATACGTCAGTCCTGTGATTTTAAAAAGGTAAATCTGTTGAACTTAGCTAATTAAAACCTTTCTAAGGTTTCCATTTTCTTAGGAAAGAGACCCAAATCCCTTTCAAGGCGTCTAAGGACTGCCCGATTTGCCCTGAATGTGTCTCTACATAGACTGACCTCTTACCTCTCTCCTCCAGGATCCCCAGTCTCCCCCCAGTCACCCCAGGTTTCTCTATGTGCCCTGAATGGCCCTTAGGGCCAGAGCAGGGCAGGTCCCTGTGCCAGCAGCAGCCAAACTCGGGCCCCACCTAGTTCACCTGCCAACTCCCACTTATCGTGCAGAGCTCAGTTTAAGAAAAAGTCATCCCTGCCCAAGACCAAGTGAACTGCCTCCATCACGTGCTCCTGGAGTTCTTGCTTTTCTTTGTAGACTAATCAATGTATCGGGAATTAGAAATTCAGTCGTTGGCTATCTTTCTCTCCGCTCTGTCAGCTCCATAAGATCAGGCACCAAGTTGGTATCATTCACAGCTGAACCCTTGGGACCCAACACAGTGCCAGGCACATAGCACTCAACAAATATGTGTTGAAAGAATTTAATAAATCTTAAGATGATGGATTTCAGCTCTCAGCTGAGTCTGATTCACAGTGGCCACCTGAAATGCTTATTACATCATGACTAAATGTGACACGTCTGGTGCGGCTGAGGGGCCCTGGAGGAGCGGCGAGGGCATCTGACACCCATCTTTTTATCTGCAAGTAGTCAACATCTCATGCAATACTGCTTCAGGTTTACTAGCAAAAAACCAAGTCTAAAGAAAAATTGCAAGGGTGGCTCTTCTCTGAACAGGCGAAAGCCGCTGGAGATACACTCAGAGTGCAAAAGTAAACAAGCCCGATCATTCTCACATCTCGTATGTATTCATGACTCCCTTTTTCTGACTAAAAATTGTACCTACACATACTGATGCTGATTTTTTTTTTTATCTCCCTTTTAGAATTTTGTGCCACTGTGAGTGCCATGGATTTGGGAGTTTGCCCTAGAGGACACCAACTCGCTTTGGCTATAGTTTCAGAAGGAAGCCAAGGTAGTGGAGTGGAAAACTGTCAGAGTTTAGAGTCATACACTTCAAAGCCGTGAGATGGACCTGAAGATGGCAATAAGGGATGGTCCAAATCTCTTCCAAACCTCAGTGTCTTCCTCTGCAAAATGGGGACCTATCGAAGAGTAATACAGCAGGCACATAGGGAGCATGAAGCAAAAGATAACTATTATAACTGGTATTCAGTTTGACAGTTCAGGGGTCTCTGCTAACTTCTGATATAAATAGCAACTGTTACAATTAGTGGCCCCTTGGCTGGCTACTGTTGGAGTCCAGGAAAGAGTCTGGCTTTCTCAAACAGATGGCACAAAGATACCACACAGGGACAGTCGCTACAGCACTGGCTGTGAAAATGAAAAAGGGTGATTAATCTAAATTGCTATCAGCACCAGAATGACTGAATAAAAGCAAGCTGTACAAAAGGGCGATCCCATTTTGGGGTGCGGGGGGGAGACCACATATGGTATGTCCACTTATACACACGTGCAGGTGCACAGGCACACACACAATGTTTTAGATGTGTAGACAAATACATAGATGGATTCCCACATAACATTAGTCGTGACCTCTGGGGAAACTTTACACACTTCTGGATCATTTGAATTGTTGACAAGGCAATGTGTTATCTCATCAATCGATCGACCAATAGTAAATGAATAAATGAATGAATAATGGTTCTGCACCCAATTCCAATGTGTGGGGGTGGTTTTTGCACATCACCAAGCATTTCTCAGACACTAGCCGGGTGTCCTACAATTCAGCTTAATTCCAAACTATCTATCTGGTGATGGCATCAGATCCCACAGGTTAAGGGCTCATTCTTACAAGACTGCTCCTTCCTACTGAGATGCCGATTGCAAGTCCAGGTTGTTACCTGTGCTTCTGACCCAACAACACCCTCCTTGAGTTCAATTAATTTGCTAGAGCATCTCACAGAACACAAAGAAACAGTTTATTTACTACACTATCGGTTTATTATAAACAGATATAACTCAGGAACAGCCAGCTGGAAGAGATGCACAGGACAGGTATGGGCAAAGGATGTGGAGTTGCAATGTTCTCTCTCTCTCTCTCTCTCTCTCTCTCTCTCTCTCTCTCTCTCTCTCTCCCTCCCTCAGTGTTCCACCCTCCCCAAATCTCCACAGGGTTCTTCGAACCCTGTCCATTTGGGTTTTTATGGAGGCTTTATTACTTAGGTATTGATTAAATCATTAGCCGTTGGCATCTGAACTCAATCTCAAGTCCCTCTGGCCTCTTTGGAGGTTGGAGAGTAGAACTGGAAATTCCAGCCCTCTAATCACCTGGTTGGCAGCATCTTTTCTTAGGTGACTTTGGGACTTTCCAAAAGTCACCTCTGTTAACATAACAAAAGACACCTTTATCTCTCTCATCGCTTAGGAAACTCCAAGAGTTTTAGCAGCTCTGTGCTAGAAATGGTAGGAAGACCAAATATATATTTCTTCTCAGGAGTCATAATATCACAATAAGAAAGTCAATTAAAATTTAAAAATAAAGTTTTAAAATAAGTCAAGCAGACAGGAGATATTCACCATCAAAGACTGATAGCACAGAGGAAGCCAGGAAAGGATGGGAAAGCATTGCTACTGGGAGATAAGAATGAATGAGTCAACATCCATTCAGTGAAGTCACTTCGGGCCTCAAAGTGTCAGCAAGTTTCTTCCTGTGGTTACACTCTCTGCCTTATCACACCAGAAAAGCCCAAAGGGAAGACAAGAGCTTTGGGTTAAGTACAGTACACACTCATCGAAACCACTGGGGCCGCGTGACTGAGAAACAGAGAAAATCCCCAGGGAGAAGCCCATTACTCGGATCTGCACAGATATTGGAAGAACTAGAGGGTTTCCGCCCTCCTCTTGTTCAGTTGGAAGCAGGTTTTCCCTGGATGCTGTTTGTGGAGACCTAGAGAAGAAGGAAAGAGTTAAAGGCTGGAAGAGGGAAGCCAAAAAGATTAGAGTAAGAGAGCCAAAGGGTAGATTCAGAATCGTGTTCTAACATGAAGAGCAGGAGAGACTATGAAAGTGAATTGTAGACATGGACTTGAACTTCGCTGAAGGAGAGATGCTAAACATGCCCAGGTTATGTTTTAAGATGAGATTGGCAACTTGTAGCTTTGTAACTTAGAACAAGACACTGGGGAAGCTAAACGTTTTTTTAAACTGTATTTTTTCCTAATTAAATAATTAGGCATGTTGCAAATTTAGGAAATATGAAAAAATCTCAGTGAAGAAAATCATACATTAATATATTGCCCAGAGATAATCAATATATAGACGTTGGTATATATACTTCCAGCCTTTTATTTCTACAAATATGTACATGCTTTTATCAAAATCAGAGTCATACAGCATTTACCATCTTACAGCCTGTTTTTTTCCCATGTAATTGTATATCATAAAAATGTTTTCCTTCAAATGAATCTTCCACGATGTGAGTGTTAATAACTACATAGTATCCCATAGTGTAAGGATACTATAATTTATCTACTAGTCCCCAATCATTGGAGGAGGCTATGAAGAGGAACACTTTAAGAGAGGGAAAACACTAGCTTGTATAAATGGTCATTTCTTTGCTTACTTGTAAAACTGAGCGTTTTTCACATGCTGGTCATTAGCTGGATTTTCACAAATCCTCCAGTCCTAGAAATCTATAACTGGGACAGAGTCCGATGCATGGCATAGAAAGGTTCTATCTAAAATGGAACCCGAGGATAGGAAATGGAGAATCTGGCGCATGTGCCCTCCAGAAGAACAGAACTAAAGAATTGAGGAACTAATTTGCCATAAACCTGTGACTTACAGAAAACAGAAACTTATCTGCAGACCAATGAACATCCACCGAGAATCTCTCCCTACGCTCGAGCCAATGAGCTGACTGCGTGGGCTCTGGCTGGATGCCCCCTCTCCATACGCCCGCCTCTGCAGACCTTGCCCATAAATGCAGCTTTCCCCAACCCTGCCATGGTCTCACCTGTAGCTTGCTACAGTTTGCATTTCCAAATTGCAGTTTCTCTGCTATTCCTGAACAAACCTGACTTCTGGTAATTCGAGCTTACTTCAGTCTACCTCTTTATGTAGGTTGACACTAGAATCACATCTTTAATGTAAGACTTTTGGGCAAAGCAAACAGGATGAAGCTTAAGTTTATTCTTGTTATCATTATGTACTATAATAACACTGTTAATTTGTACATTTGAGCTGTGTTATGGCATTTTGAATGCCAGTATTGGACTCATAAAAAAGCAGCTGTTCTTTTGAGCTATTTAGTCTCGTATTAACAAGATTGCCTGATTTTTATATTAAAACTATATTTATTTTATTTCACTTTTATTGCCAATGTAAATTAAATGGATATTTTTCTTTGCATTTATTTAAACTTTATTTTTGAACACTTGTGCATAAAATATTATAAAATCCAGTTAACATTAATCAGGTCCACATCTCTCAAATTCTTATTTGCAATAGCATTAAGTTAAATGTGTATGTATATGTATATATTTTGGATCAGTTCCATAAGGTTTAAAAAGTGAGAAATTGGCCGCGGGAAGGCAAAACTGGATATTTATATCAACCCTATTCTTTTACTGACTCATAGAAGTTCTAACACAATATTCAATTCCTATTCATCTTCAACAACTATGCAAATATTTGTGTCAAACAGCCTAGTCAGAAGGCATGTATACATTTATTAGGTGTTCATGTATTTTTACATACAGCAAAGTTAAGAAACCAAAGAGAACACTCTCTCTGCATTAAAACGCTGGAGTGTCAACTAGATAAAGCCTAGTTTCTCAAGCTATTGTTATAGTATTTTTAAAGAATCCCGTCTTTCTTGTAGCAAAATGAAAGTGTAATCATATGTTACTTTGTTTTTCTATTAGGTTTTCGCTAACTATGCCAACATGTAAGTGAGGGCCTAAATTTTCAACTGGCATCAAAAATTATGCCTATGAATTAGGCCAGTCAACCATTATATTTTCAAGGTCCAACAGCACTTACCCAAATAAATCAGGTTCATTTTAGGTCTGCTTACTAAACATATACTATGCAAATATTTGGAATTACACAAGCTGCAAATAATTCTAAGATTAGGACTAGCAAATTACTTCTCTGCTCTGATTTTTTTTTAAAAAATGGTGAGGGAAGATGGGGGAGCAGCTTTATATTCTGCCATCATCTTGTGAAACGGCAAAACAGCACGCCCTTTCAAGTTTGATTTTT
The DNA here is from genome assembly GCF_014176215.1 of Rousettus aegyptiacus. NCBI lineage: Eukaryota > Metazoa > Chordata > Mammalia > Chiroptera > Pteropodidae > Rousettus > Rousettus aegyptiacus. The sequence continues at coordinate 35,967,992 of NW_023416288.1, read as the reverse complement.
TTATAGTAATTTAATCACAGTAATTGGTGGGCAAAGAAGAGGTGATTTCTGTAATCCTTGTGGGTCCAAAGCCAAACAGATGTGGTTTTCTGTTCTACTAATGTGATTTTTCCACACTGGTCTTTAAAGGTGATGCCTTAGAGCCTCATTTCTGTGCTAGAGACAGGTCTGGCTCTCCATGGGAGGTGACAGGTCGTGTCCAAGGGGCCCAGCAAACTCCTTAGCAGGACGTTCAAGGCACTTCCTGCCTCTCTTGGCCCCAGCCCATACCACGCAAATTCCAGCTCTCTGGGATTTTGGAAGAGGCATGGAAATGTTCTGGCTCTCAGCCTCTTCGCCTATAAAATGAGGGGATTGGACTCAACATCTAAGATCTCTTCCAGCTCTAAATTCTATGAAGTGGTTATATTAAAAATCTCATGGTTTAGATAATCCTATGCTGTATGGTTGGATTTTCGTAAAGTAAACATAACAAAAACACATTAAGTTCACTGTAAATTTTAGCCTTAATATGTATGAATCACTTAAACTAAGATTTTTAACTTGTGATATTCACTAAAGAGAATCATATATATGTTTGTTTCCAAAATAATTTCACATTACTATTTCTTCTCAGTAGAAGCTAAAACTCAATCCCCAAAATCCCTCAAATTATTAATGAAATGCTTAATGTAATGTCAAATAAGCAGGGTTTTTTATTTGCTACTTCGAAGCTTTATTTGGTATATAGAGATATTGAAATTTCACACTTCACTTAGCTTAAATAATTTTCAGCTTAAATAATATGCCACATTTTTAGCTGAAATCATATATCACATTTATTATAAAAAATTCATTTTTCTAATTTATTCAAATATTCTCTGAGTTTATCTATTTTAAAATTTTTTCTTGACTTATAGAATGTCATTAACCAACGTTACCCCTAATAAATTTAATTTTAAAAATTTTCCAACCCAATCACATTATTATTTTCTGAAGCAATTTCAGAAAAGAATTAGATCAAAGATCTAACTTCATTCAGTCACTTTTTCTATTTAGCAAACCTCCAAGAAAATTTGCCTCAGGGTAAATATTTTTAAGAACACCAAATTCAAAGAAATTGCTTTTTTTAAAAAAACTTTATTGAGGAATAATTGACAAATATAATTGTATACATACACCATATTCAATGTTAGGATTTATTACAAAACAGGTATCTGTAGAATTCCCTTTTAATTTTCTATGTCAGGACTCCAGGACTCCAATCATGTCACTATACCTCATGTATCCTCCTCTTCCAGCAGACACAAAACAAACCCAAGCACAATACAAATTCATCTCAAGGCTGTATCTGCCAGAGATTAATATGCTTTCTTTTTTCTAGAGTACAGAATACCCTTCAACAATATGGAACTTACTAAAATGCAGATATGAATTCAATAGGTCTGGGGTTGGACCTCAGGCTTCATTTCTAACTTGCTACTCAAAGCCCCCAGGACAGCAGCACCAGCACCACCTGGGGGTTTATCGGAGATAAATGTAGATTCTCAGGCACCTCCCCAGGCATACTGACTCAGAATCTGCATTTACCAACATCCCCAGGTGGTCCGAGGAGCAGTGGACTACTTCGGTCTAGAGATTGTTTCCCAGTGGGTTTTGGTCGATTCCTAATTTTGCTCCTACACACCCCATTCTAGAGTGAATGGATTCTCCCTGTAGCTTACTTTAAAAGCATGAAAATCTCTTTCTGACACTTTGCACACTCCAAGGACAGCAGAAACAGCTGGTCCTCTGATGCCATGCCCATTCGAACATTCCAAATCAAAAGGGAAGTGTGAGCAACTTTTCTCTGACAGCAGCACTTCCCAGATCTATCCACACCTTAGAATCACCTAGAGAGCCCTTTAAAAATGACTGAAACTCAGGGCATCCTCCAGACCAATTAAATCAGAATCTCAAGGCCAGTGGTTCTGTAATTTCACATGCATCTGACACATGGAAGGGGTTGTTAACACATAAATCGCTGAGCCCCAAACCCAGTCTCCGATTTAGTAGGTCTGGGGTAGAGCCTGAGAATCTGCATTTATAACAAGTTCCCAGGTTACATTAATGCTGTTTGTCTCTGGACCACACTTAGAATCACTGCTCAAGGAGTCAGCCCTGAAGATCAGCACTTTTCAAAAGCTCTTTCAAGGGAGTCTAATGTGCGGTCAAGTTTGATAACCACTGTCCTAGAGAAAGATGAGATGAGTATTGAAAAATGAGATTGGTTTCCCATCCATCTTATGAAACTGTTTCATCACATTAAATCACACACATTAACACTTACCCAGTTTTGGCACAGACTACTCAAGGTTCCAAAACTTCTTGGCAAAATGAAATGTTCAGTGGGTTTTTTTTTTTTTCTTTAATGTGGGTCCATTTACTACTAGCATGCAAATCTCTCAAATAGCAAAAACTATGCCTCAAATACACCTTTGTACCCCTAGGTACTAAGCACAGAGCCTGGCACAAAAGACATGCTCAATAACTGTTTCCAGAACTGAATCCGTATGTTGTCCACCTAGCACCAGTCACCTGGAGATGGGCATATGCTCTGTTCAAGAAAAGGACACAATCGCCTGAAATTTTCATTTTTCACCAAGCTGTCTTGACGAGCCAATAAATGTAGCCAAAACTTCTGCATCTTGCCACAAATATAAGAGGAGCAAATTATCTTCTCACAGCCCATTCAGCATGTAAATGTGATATCCTCCAGGGGAGCCAGACTTGGAGAAGGTGGGAAGCATAGTTTAAGCAATCCCCTTAGGGCTGATGAAGAGTCAAAGGTTGGGGAAGGTGTGTAGACCTCCCTGTGTGACTTAAATGAAACACCTAAGGTTTACAAAATAATAACAACAAAACTTTTTTTTTTTTTTTTTTTTAAAGAAGCAATATAAAGAACAAAATGAATAGCGGATATGACAGAAATCAAAAAGATAACACGTCACATAAAAATGGACCTGGAAAGATTAGGAATCACTAAATAATTACATTTAATTATCAAAATCTTAGTAATATAGATTCTGAACAGATTCTTACAATATGTACATGTAAAGTCAACTTTAAGATAACTTCAATGTCAATAAAATATATTATCCAATGTGTATATTAATCCACCTTAGCTCCTAATGTTGCAGAATTGTAAAATATATCTATTTAACATCGGGTAAATGTTCAGCAAATGTGTACTGGCGCACAGTTAATGCCAGTGAATAACATTTCCCAAGAACTTTAGGCGGCGAGGGCAGAGACCATTCATTATGTCTCTGTTCTTTTGAGGACAATAAGAAAAGGATACTAGCACCCTTGTCGGACAGACCTTTCTGTGATAATGGGAAGGCTTCCTATCTGCACTGTAGAATATGATAGCCACTAGTCACATAAGGAGACAGTAATTGAAATGCGGCTAGCATGACTGAGGGCCTGAATTTTCAATTCATTCCATTTTAATAAATTCGAATTTAAATTTCAATCGCTACACGCAGTAAGAACCAGCCACACTAGACATCCAGGTATAGAAAATAATGCGAGAGCAGAAAGCAATGGCCTGTTTTTTTCTGCAAACAGACTTGTAACCATATCCAAAATCTGCCTCCTGCTCTACTCCTTGCATTCACCAGATCAAAAAGAAAACAAACCTAAAAAATACTCCGGTTAATTTCATATAGAATAACAACGCGAAGACTTCCAACGTGAAATCCACACTGTTTGAAAGGCCACAGACTGCCTCACTTTTATAAACAGTCCCTAATAAAAAGCAATCACAATGGGCAGCAGCTTTCGTGTTTATAAATCCCAGGCCTGAGGAGGGAGGGAAAAGGACTCCTTTACAGCCTGATCTCTTTACAGACTTCCAATTGTGCCACCCAGTGGCAATGTGCTTGTTTGAAACTCTGACTCCAACGAGATCCTTTCTGGCCAGAAGGATCCTGCAGAATTAGATGCTAAGCAGTGTCGGCTAAGATGGGGTAATGATGGTGGCATGACTCACCTACCTTGTCCATTCACACTGTGATTCTGTCACATTTCTGTCCTTTTTAAGTCAATCAGTGCCTTGTTTTACAGCCTTTCTTAAGAAACGAAAACAGCGATAATCACTGTGTTTAAGATTTAAGAAGATTTTATCTGAATTTCCTTAGCTTGAGCTATTTACATTAAAAGAAATTTTATATGAAGGTGTCGGATGAGTTTTTGCCTTTGATTAAGAATTTTTAAAAATAGAACCCTTTAGTGAGCCAGAAACATTTGGTAACATCTTTTTCCGAGGGTTTAAAAACACTTCAACATAAAATTAAATGCAGATGTATAATTTGAGAGTTCATGAATCATCAGCTTATGTACATTTATAATTATACCAAATTTAAGTATTCCAAAAGCTACATTAGTCTTTGGCTATTGTAGCTAATCTTCTAGTAAAGAATTTGAATGGCGTGCTAGTATTACATTTTACCTAGAATATACTGTTACAGAATTGTGTGTAGGATTAGTTAGTTTTTTCCAATTTAGTGTCTCCCCAAATGGGGGAAAAAAATGCTTAATAGGAAATACAGGTAAGTTTCTTATAGATGTAGATTCCAAGAAGCAAATGTCTAAAGAGCAAAAAGTTAGAGTAACTTAAAATAATCAGGGCCATATAGCATTCGTTGTCATTGAAGGGTAGGCAGATGGCATACCCCTCGTCTCCATGATTCAAGAGAACCCAAGTCTGTATTGAATTTGGCACAGAATCTTGCTAGAGCTCAAACTGTAACTCCGAGGGACATTTTAAAGTGATAGAAGCTACAAATATTCCCTGGGACAAGTGCAGATCAAGAGCAAACATAAACATAAGAAAATACCATGATTTAACATTGGCTCAGTTGGCATGAATTGACACTATTGTCAGTTTTGGCAGAAAGAAAGACTGGCTGAATTCAGGAAGTCCTAAAAGACTTCCGGTATGGAGAAGAAAGAGCTGCTTTGGTACTCAAAGATTTGTACCACATAAGCCAAGCGAAGGTATTTGTTACCTCCTCAGGATTTCTGAGTCCTCAGAAGGGCCCTGCTTCAGAGTCTCCAGTGTCTCCCGGGACCTGTTCTCAGGACCCAGTGGGAACTCGGCACATTTGTTTCTTGACACTATGAATCGGTCCTGAGATGACTCCACCACTTCTTGACTGTGTGGCTTTGGGCAGGCCACCTATACTCTAAGGAGGCCTGAAGCTTTCGGTGGGTTATCTAAGTAGTCCGTGACTCCAAAGGGACGATCGCATGAGATTCTTTGGATCGTGGGACAACAATGGGATGAGCAGAAGAGAGATTTTGCCAGATGTGAGGCTACATGCCAACTCTGAGTTTAGGTAAAGAAACATAGATCACCAGAAACAACAGAGGAGGTGGACCTAGCAGTGAAGGCTTTTCTGAGACACCCCCGCACCCCAGGTACCTCCCACGGCACATACTGAGCAAACTGTTGGAGCATTTACCTTACAGCCTAGTGATTGCTGATACACTCTGTCCTCACCAAACAAAAGTCTTGCTTCTATCAATATTTTTATTCCCCAAATCTAAGTTAGTGCCTGATACATAGGTGATAAACAAATGTTTGTTAGATGCATTAATATTATGCAATGCCCTGTCACCTGGACTCTCAAATAGCAGCATCATTTGAAGAGCTCACTATCTTCCTTTAGGATATATTCTTTATTCAGAACAGATTAGGAGTAATTTGTAAACAGGATAAAAGATTCAGAATTCTGAGACTATAGCCGAGTCAGAGAAAAACAATGTGGCTACTAAGGAGAATTCATGAGAATAACGAAGAAGACCTAACACAGAAAGAAGAAAAGGAAGGAGAAAAAGAGAGGAGGAGGAAAGGAGGACGGGGAGAAAGGCAAAACGATCTCATTTATGACCTTCGATATTTTCAAATCCTGAATATAACATTAACGAAAAGAATCCAGTGGCATGTTTAAGAACAAAGCTGTAAGACTCACCCTTTCTGACTTCAAAATTTACTACGAAGCTACAGTAATCAAAACGGTGTGGTACCGGTGTAAATACAGATGCGTAGGTCTGTAGAACAGAGAGCTCAGAGATAAACCCCCCCATGGATGCGCTAATGATTTGGGACAAAGGTGCTAAGACCTTCAGTGGGGAAATGATAGTATTTTTAACAAATGGTGCCGAGAAAACTAAATCCACATGCATAAGAATGAAGTAGGACCCTTACCTAACACCACATACAAAAATTAACTCAAAATGGATCAAAGACCTACATTCAAGAGCTAAAACTATAATAAAGTTCTTAGAGGAGAACATAGGCCGAATGCTTCTTGACACTGTATTTGACAACGATTTCTTGGCTATGACACCAAAGGAACATCACTAAGCATCAGGAAGATGCAAATCAAAACTACAATGAGACACCACTTCACACTCAGGATGATGGCTACCATCAGAAAAACACAGAGTAACAGGTGCCGGCTAGGATTGCAGAGGAATTGGAATCCCCGTGCACTGCCGATACGAACGTAAAATGGTACAGCCACTAAGGAAACAGTATGGTAGTCCCTCAAAAAATTAAAACTTGAATTACCATGTGACCCAGCAATTCTACTTCTGGATATATATATATATATATATATATATATATATATATATCTCCCCAAAATTAAATCAGGGTCTCAAAGAAATATTTGTATACACATGTTCATAGCAGCACTATTCACAATAGCCAAAATGTGGAAGCAACTCAGATGCATTGACAGACGAATAGGTAAACAAAATATGGTCTATACACACAATGGAATGTTATTCTGCCTTTAAAAAAAAAAAAGGAAATTCTGATCTGACAGGAGACCTAGATTCTGCCTAGACCTACCTCTCGATCCACCAACTGCTCCCACCCACCAAAAACCACTGAGATACCATTTTCCCCTCTCATATTGACAAAAATCAAAAAGACTGATATAATAACATGCTATGTTAGGGTGGATGTGAAGAAACAGGCATTCCCATACACTGATGGTGATAAAATACATTAATATTCCCTGTGGAGGGCAACTTGGCAATGTTTATTAAAATTAAAAACTTATCCCACTTTTTGATTCAGTAATTCTAATTCTAGTAATTTATGCCCATCAATATACTAGCACAAAAGAAAGGTGACCTTTATGAGAAGCTATCCATTGCACCTTGTTTGTAGTAATAAGAACAGGAAACAAGTCCATCAACAGAGAACTGGTTAAATAAATGACAATGGAATACTAGGGAGTCATCAGAGAGAATGGGGATGATCTCACTTAATATGTGGGATCTAAAACAAACAAACAAGCAAACAAACAGATACAGATGCAAGGGCAGGGGTGGGGTTTGGGGCGGGCAAAATGGGTGAAGGGAATCAAAAGGTACAAACTTAGAGTTATCAGAGAAATAATTCCTGGGGACGTAACGTACGGCACGGCACGGCGAATGTAATTGACAACGCCCTAGTGTACGCTTGAAAGTTGTTAAGAGAGTAGACTTTAAAAGCCCTCATCACGATTTAAAATAAGTGGGTGGGACTGATGTTAACTACATTTATTACGGTACTTCTCAATACATATACATATATATATATATATATATATCAAACCATGTTGTACACCTTGGGCTAACACAGTGTTATGTCAATTATTTCTCAATTTAAAAAAGAATCAGGGAGGGGGCATTTTTCTTTGTGCTGATTTGCCAGAATCTCAAAAAAAAAAACACTCTTATTTGAAAAACAGATTCAGAACAAAAAATGTGCCACCGTTTGTGACGGAGAGCTGTTGGATGCATTTGCTATCTCTGGAAGGACATATAGGAAACTGGAGACAACGGAGACCATGGGCCGGAGTGATGCCCGAGGGACTGGGGAGAGAAGAGGACAGTTTACAGCTGCCTTTCCTACCTTTCTAGTTTTTTCAACATGTAACTCTTATTACCGATTGTTTATTTTTTCAAAAGAGCTGTCAGATACTGACGTAAATTACAAAGAGAACTAGCATCCATATTCGATTGTTAAGATGGCAGTTTTAGGTTAAGGAAATTCTTCTAGTTGACTTTTTCCAAACTGTTGTCAAGACAACGTTCCCTAGCTCCACAACACTGGGGGAATTAGGTGTTAACCTGGCCTCCGGACAGAAACAGCTGCTTCACTCCAGGCGTGGATGGGTTACGAAGGCCACCGAGTTAGTGCTCTTACAGAGTCACGTAACGCCTTATAAATCCTTCTTGCCCAGTGGGGACTCAATAAACGGTGCTGACTCATCTGTCACAGGGAAGCGATATTCACTGAGAAGGACTAACTGAAGTCATTTAATCAGAAAATCGATTTCATGTACCTTGTCGTGGGGGGAACTATTTCTGCTAAGTCGAGAAATATGCAGAGGCGATTAAACTGTGTCAAGGATTCAAACGGGAAGCCAGGAGTTAAAATGGTGTGAACAAAACAGATGCAAATCAATTTGCTTTGCATTAGGGCTGGCAGTGTGCAGCATACTCGGCCACATGTGGAAGTCATGTTTACTATTTCAAGAATATAGTATCGCTTTACAGAGCTTCATATTCAAAGACTCACATTATATTGCTTTTTTTTGCAATTTTTAAGCAATGTTTGGGCCAAGGTTTGGCATTAGGGTTACTAGAACCCTAGAACAATAGCAAACCTGCTTCCCTCCCCCTGCACTCACATCTTGCAGTCCTAAGACCGTGATCGTATCATATATTAATCTATGACTCAACCACCAAATGGATTTTATTGAAGCTGCTGTAATTCTACCACCAGAAAACATGACAAATAGCCAACATGTCACAAAAGATTTATGTCTGGTTTTGAAAGCGATTATCTTTTAGGAAATATTGCATAGTATGATTCACTGAGTGGTAGCAGTCTCGTATAACCCAAGGTTTCTCTGTATTGATTTCAGAGTCATTATTACAAACCGGAGTGTCTATGCTGTTCTCAGCTCACACGATTAAAACCAAAATCAGCTTCAGGGATCATTAGCAAGAAATAAGTGTACCCTGCAATAATACTAAGAATCTCAGACTGAGTTTCCCTATTCTGGGAATAATGCAGCCTACATTTCCCCTTCCGTTTAAGGCAAATTCGAGACGGAGAAATGTGGTGTTTGGACTAAATTGACCGAACGACGGGTTGGAGGGTTGCTTTCCACTGCTGGTGAATGACATGGAACCACTCCAGATCTATACAAGATTGGAGTCCGAAGAGGCCTGTAACAGTCTTTCAACCCAGAACTCTCACTTCACCTAAACTGTAACTCAGAGAAGCAAAGCGGCTCCACGCCAATGCTCTGTCCCTCTGCCCTGTCCAGCAGCTCTGCCCATACGCAAAGGGAAACAAACTTTTGCCACACCGAAGCTGCCTTCTGAGGATATTTTCAGCCGTTCGTTAAGAAACAAGACTCAGAAAGAGTCTGACAACCCTCCCTTTCCTACCCAAAAGATTCAGACAGAAAAATCTGCTTTAGGAAGGGAACCCTGGCTTAACCACCCTAAGAATCTTCACCCCAGTACTAGCCAGAAAAACTCTAAGCCTATTAGCACTGTGTTCCATCATTTCTGAATTGCCCAGGAAGAACCTGCTGCCAGGTATGTTCTGCTCTTCCTCAACTACCTGTAAATTGCCCGTTCTCACTTCTGAAATCGAATACCCGACCCTCTCCCCTTTCTCCTTCGTCCAAAAGTCATATATATCCAATGTTGCCTCATTGTCTTTGGAATTCTCAGACTTACGTGAATTCTCCGCACACGTATTAAAACTTTGATTTTCTCCTGTTAGTCTGTCTCTGTTAATTTGATGATTAGGCCAGCTAGAAGAACTTAGAAAGTGAGAGGGAAAGGATTAATTATTTTTTTTTTTTTTTTAGCCCCCACAGAGGCAACTCGAGGGACCATGAAAGCTGATAGAGCGAGGCCATGATACTGTCACCTTTCTATTTCGTTAAGGGAAATGTGCTTGCTTAGAGAAGGTATGAAAAGCTTTGAATGACGGAAAGCTCAGGGCTTGGCAACAGGGGCGAGAGGAAGAGGGAAATGGAGGTAGCGACAGTGGCCGAGGGTGGTCAAAGTTACCTTCAGGGACTACTTCAACAGCTCGCTGTTCATCCCGGTACTGAAGCCAACGTGCGAGCCCTTCGCATCCGTAAACTAAGTGCCCCGGCTTCCTGTTCCTTTCTCAGCTAAGTTACATGCTCTGCCCTATTTTACTAGGCCTCTCTTCGGTACTGGACACAGCTGACCAGTCTCCCCTGCTTAAAATACTGCTCCCTCTTCCCTTGACCTTACAGTCTACTAGTTTCCTTCTATCTCATGGGCAGCTCCTTATCAATCAGATTTTCCTCTCTTCCTTGCCTCTGCTTTCCTCGCATCCGCCTTCTTCACTTCATGGTTAATAAATATCTCATACTTTAACATGTCCGTAGAAGGGCTCATTACTTACGTTCCCCCACTACAGAATGTACCCCCACCTCGCACCCTACTCCTTCCTCGTCTTGGTAAAGGTATCATCTTCTGCTCAGCTCCTCAAACGAAAAGCCTGGGAATCAACCACAGTTTTTATCCTTTCCCTCACATCCTGCTCCCTTAGCCAAACCAGAAGTCAATTCGATCCGATTTAACTAAAATGTACCTCAAAATTATTCCACTTCACTGCGACTGTCCTCGTCTAACCCAGCGGCCTCTCAAACTGGATTGTAGGCTTCGATTCTCACCCACCCACCCAACGTTAGCCACAAAACGGCCAGAGGGGTCTATAAAATGTAAATCGGATCGAGTCAGTCCTCTATTTAGAAAACCAGTGGTTTCCCATTACTCTAATAAAATCTAAACTCCATTACCCTTCTTACCTTAAGCACTATGATCTGAATTACAACACTTGTTCTCCATCTTCATTCTTATACAGTTGAACTACATGGGTTTGAACTGCTCAGATCACTTACACATGGATTCTTTCCAATAAAGACCGGGGGCTTTTCATATCCTCTGGTTTCGCATCTGCAGATTCAACCAACCGCAGGTAGAAAACAGTATTTTCACATTCCCAACCCACAGATTCCCAGCTGTGGTTTCTGGCTGTGGGTGGAAGATACTGTGGATGCAAAGGACCATTCTACAATCAAAAGTTATCCTCAGATTTTTCAGCTGCACAGGGGTGAGCACCCCTAACCCCTGATTGTTCAAGGGTCAGCTGTACTTGAAAGTACAGAACCAGGCTCAAAATACCTCTGATCCAGGGTTTCTCAGCCTCAGCACCATTGCCATTTTGGGCTAGATAATTCTTTGTGGTGCGTTGTAGGATGTTCGGCAGCTTCTCTGACCTTTACCCGCTAGTTGTGAGATAGGACATCACTTGTAAAATTCTTAATCTTTTAGCAGGAAGTGAAATAGGACACCTCTTGCAAAGTTAATCTTTTTAGTAAACCTAGTTAAGTTTTCTTCCCTCCTTTCTTTGGGAAAAAAAAAAAAGGGCCCTCTCTCTCAAATCCTGACAATTGCCCTGGAGACTCAGATCCTTTGACTGTTGATAAGATTCATCAGCCTATTGTTAAGCAGAAATGGTGTTAAGCCTGGCAGGGCCCTTAGAGTTTGGGGGAGAGGGGGGACTTTAAGCCAAAGGTCTTTCTTTTTACTCTTTAAGAAACATATTAACCAAGCCTGTTTCCCTTTACTCACTTAATGGGCAAATCAATACTAGAAATTAATAGATGTATGATTTAAATAATGAGTTTGCATTTTCTTTTCCTTGTCTAGGGGACTGAGGTGGCACTTCAGCAGGAAACCGAAGACCACACCCTGACTGAGGCAGAAAGAGAAAGAGCTCCATGAAACCCTGTAGGCAGGTGCTTCGGCCATTCTCAGCAAGAAGCAGATACGGGAGAAGAGACCTCCCGTCCCTCAACATCCATGCTAATAAGGGGGTTCATGGCTCTTAGAAAAAAGGTAAGCAGGAAAGTTGGGGGTTTCAGGTCTGCCTGCAAAGACACTGAGGTCCTCCTATCTTAGAAGAAGTCATCCCTGATCCTCCCACAATTAAGCAAGCCGGGAGGCATTTTTTTAACTCACACAAAGAAACCAGTAGGCAGAGATTTAGGTACCGGTTTAAGCCAGTCACTCGCACCTGTGCAATGAAAACCCCAATAACCTTCAACTCACCTGAGCCTCATTATACCATCATTATAATATGATGCAAATGATCGGAAGTTTATTAATATCATTATAACAGACTGAATTCTAGGAACAAACATGCGCAGAAAGCAAAATGATGAATCACTGAGTCCTGTCAATCTTAGTTGTCAATCAAGGAAGCCTACTACTCTAAAAAAAGTAACCACCCACAGCAAAAAGGGATAAAAACCCTGAAGTCTTTGTTACCAGGACTTTTGAGCCCGCTTCCACATCTGGAAGTGTACTTTCCTTTCTAATAAAACTTTTCTTTTCTACTCTATTTTGGTGTTTTGCTCAATTCTTTGTTCGAGACATTAAGAAACTGGACAACATTCCGGGAGAGGATCCCACTCTCCGGTAACAGTTGGGACAACCAAAAATGTCTCCAGACATTGCCAAATGTTCCCTGCGGACAAAAGCACCCCCCACTGAGACCACTACTGTGCGATTATAGAAGCTCTGGGAAGACAGTGGGAGAAGCGCCTTGGGTCACGTTTCCTCTGCTGGGGGTTTACCTGAGGTTTACTCTTAGAAACAGCACCTGCAGGGAGTGAAGGAAGCAAGTGTGGGCAGAGGCAAATGTTGAACAGAGATGGAGTTGCAGTAAGGATGTCAAATAAATTCCTCAGGGAGCTCTGGAGCCCTTCGAGGTTGTCCCAAATGCAGGCGAAGGGCTGTCTCCCCTTCTAGTCATTGCACAGGGCGTGGCCTTGTCGAGGCTCCTCGCCACAAACAGCAGTGCCCCAAGAGAACTCAGCTGTGAGCTGAGCTCCTGGCTTGGGGAAAGTGAGCTCCCCGCCCCGCCTGATGGGGGCCCTAAGTGAAGCACCACAGTGCCCATTACTGGAAGAGAAGATCTTCGTCCGCCTCAAGACCATGGTCATAAAGGCTGAGTTTGGTTGTCGTTAGAACACACTGACTGCTGGAAGGCCCCAGTTTCACAATCATTATGTTCTTTTGTAATCCAGGGCTGTAATGGTCCAAGGAAATTAGAAGAGCTACTTTTGACCCCAATCATTTTTAATCGTATCTAATTTGAATGCAGTTTTCATAAATTCATAAGCTGGTTTTTATAGGTTAGAGGGCAGATAACGCTTGTGTAAAGCTGCCTAAAATCATACCAACTAGAGCTCTTTTCCAGAAAGTGTTTAAAGGTCCCCTTGGAAATGGTTGGTGTCTACCGATTTTGACTTGTTTTGTGAAGAAATAAAGTTAGAAAATTCCCTCCAACTTTCTGAGCCAAAGCAAGCGTTCCACAAGGTGAGGGGACTGTTCCAAATCATGCCTGGCAAAAGCTAGTTGGGTTGGTCACGACGGGCTGGAACTTGCCCCTGTCACTGTAGTTTAGTCTCTTCTACTCTCTGTGTAATCCTTAAAAAAGCAACAGCTCAGCACCAAGTACTTGGCCTTGCACTATCTCATTTAATTGTAAAATAATTTCACACGGAGCCGCACAGCCGGTAAGTGGCCAGGCCAGGACCCGAATGCAGGTCTGGCTGCAGAACACCAGCTTTCGTTTCTCCGTATAAATATCTTGCATTGTGGAACAGCTCTTTTTCTTTATGTGCAAATCTCTGGACTCCGGCACTGCTGCAGGAAACACTGACTTATGTTCGCAAGCCTGATGCGTAACAGTCTTCGGCCGATGTCTTGAAATTTTGACAAAGAGGGGGAGATGCGAAGACATTGTAGGGGCCAACAATAATTAATACTTTTCCTCCCACCCTCTAAGTCATTCTAACTGGCCTAATAATTAAGTTAACAGAGACAGCTTAACAGGAGAAAATCAAATTTTACTACACATGCACAGAGACTTCACATAAGCATGAAAATTCCAAAGACGGTGAGGCAACATTGGGTATATATGACTTTTGGATAAAGGAGAAATCTGGGATGAGGTATTAGTCTTCAGAAGTGAGAATGGGAGATCTACAGGTAGTTGAGGAAGAACAGAAACTACCTGGAGGGAAAATTCTTCCTGGGCAATTCAGAAATGAGGAGACATAGGGAGTATCTTGCTAACAGGCTTGGAGCCCTCCTGGCTAAAGCTAGGATGTAGATTCTTAGGATGGTTAAGCCAGAGCTCCCTTCCTAAAGCAGATTTTTCTGTCTGAATCTCTTAGGCAGGAAAGGGGGCGGGGGGAGGGGGCGAGGGGAGACGGGGTGGGGGCAGAATCGACGTTTCTTTTTGAGTAGCGTTTCTTAAGCACAGCTTAAAATCAATATCCCCAAAGGCAGCTTCAGAGTGACAAAACTTTAGTCCCCTTCAACATTTATAAAACATTTTCCCATGTTTCTCAATCCCTGCAACAACCCTTTGAGGTAAGGAATAGTGTCAAAACATCTTAGGTGATGAGAAAAGGCCCAAGAAAGGGACTTGGTCAATCAGACACTACATTTTTGTGGGTTCCATACCAGCTCGGGCTGGTCTCCAGGCTCTGGGCTTGGCTCCATCAGTTGGTGCTCGAGGCAGTAGTCTCTGTCCAGTGAGCCATGGGACATTTCTCCCTTCAGGAAAATATTTCCCAAGGTGAGTTCAACTTGGAAGCGGGCCAGACTTCCTCTTATACCACTGACCCCATGTTTGGGATCGTGGTTACTACTTTGACCTGGCAGTTGTTTCTAGGGCACCAATCACTAAATAAATATCATATCAAACTAGAACAGGATGTAGAGGTGTTCGCTCTCCACTAATAGCATAAGTCGTGCAGTGGAAACAAAGCACAGAGCGTTATATCAGAGGCCACACGGAACAGGCAATGGAGTTAGAGGTAGAAAACAAGAGGATCTCATTCCGTTGCGTTTAACGCACGCTGTGTTCTAACTGCAAAATGCAGGCGAACGCAAGCATTTGACTTTTGCTCCAGGTTGTAGATTATGAAGATACTACTCAGCATTTAAAATTTTGAGGATTAAAAAGGAGCAGAATAATTCAATGGAGCCATGATACACACGCAGAAACCATTTCAATAAAGAAAAAGGGAATAGAGAAAATGGTGTGGTCTTGAACCTCAAAGATGTGAACGCTCCCCCTGTGGGCAACAAGGCAATGTAGGGTGGGAAATGAGAGAGAGAGAGAAAGAGAGAGAGAGAGCGCAGAGCTAACATTTATTGAGCACATTCCATACTAGGCATTGTTCAAAGCGCTTTATCCTCACAGTATCCTATGAGTTTCATGATATTTTTCCTGTTACACAGGTGAAGAAACTAAAGCTCCAAGGAAATAAATAACTTGCCCATGGTCTCTCAGCTAGTAAGTAGCAGAGCGGAGATTTAAATCCAGCTCTCCTGGCCCTGGAATCTACACTCTTAACCTCAGTGCTCTACAGAGACAATTTCCTTATAGGATTAGGACTTGATTCATGGACCCTCATTACGGGTGTACAACCTGTGTGACACACAGGGCCCTGGGCTCAGAAAAACCAACACTCGATTTAATGTTCTGCTGTCACTGTCTTGAAATTTTTAATAATTTTAAACAAGGGGCTCCAAGTTTCCATTTTGCACTGGACCCAGAATTTATATGATCGGTCCTGGATAGGGAATATTTATTAGCAAAATTATTCCTTAAGAATGTTACTTAATTATTTGGAATTTTTGAAAAACTGAATATATTTGCCTTTGTACCTGTCATTGGCACCCTTTGGATGTGCTTGAATTTCCAAAAGTATCTTAGAAAAATTTATGCTTACAAAGATTTGTGTTTCCCAAAACTCTGAATTATAATTCTTTAATACGGTAATGGCTTCCCTTCCTAGACACTAATCTCTAACCAGCCACGGGCAATGCCACATAATAGTCCAGAAGACAGGAACCAGACAACCTCTCCAGGTTAAAATTAGAGTCTTGGTAAGGACTCCTAAGGAAGGAATAGAATGACCTTCAAAGAATATTTTGTCCAGACTGTCAAAATGCGGGAACAATTTAGCATTTGGGGTGGGGGTGGGAGTCTGCTTTCTAAAAGCTGGCCACTTCCTAGGAGACCAATGTAATGAACGATGTTTTCCTTCCCAAAGTTTTAGGATGCATTTGTGTGAAAGTCTGAAGGGCCAGGGTGGTACGTTATTGTATATGGACATAAAGAAGTTATATATTTGGCTAAAGGTGAATGCTACTTTTCAAAAAAATAGTCATGGACGAACTGAGACCAGTATTTCAAGAAAAAGATCAGAGGAAGCCAATAATCTTCTAAAGTAATTTTTAGAATGCGTTTTTTGACTGACTTAAGAAACTAAGGTACAAAGTCTCCCTGTGAAAAAAATGAGTAGGTGCTAAGTCCAAATGAACTAGTTGTTTCTTTACTGTTATTTTTGAACAGTAATAACATATTATACAAACTGCAAAAGACTTCAAGGGGTGTACAGAGAAAAGTACATCTCCTTCCCGCCCTGTCCCCTGTCCCCAATCCAGATCCCTTCCCTGAGTATAATCCCAGTGATCTGTCTCTTGTGAATTTTTCACACACCAAAAAGAGAGAGAGAGAAAGAGAGAGAAAGAAAGAGAGAGAGAGAGAGAGAGAGACAGAGAGACAGAGAGACAGAGAGACAGAGAGAAAGAGAAGATCAAAATAAAGTAGATAGAGAAAAAGTTAAGTTCTTAAACCAAAAAATCTATGATGAAAGAGGTCACATATCAGGGGTAGGGAATAGGCGAAGTGGGTAAAGGGGATCAAATATACGGTGGCTGAAGGCAACTGGACTTTGGGTGGTTATCACATGATAGAATATATAGATGTCAAATTATAACGTACACCTGAAAATTACATAATTGTATTAACCAATGTTACCCCAATAAACTTAATTTTAAAAATTTTAAAAATTAAAAATAAACAAACAAGTAAATAAATAAAAAGAAAGACAGAAAGATACAGAATAAACTTTCAACCATGAAATACAGCGAATTGTCTGGGACTTAACTAAAAAGGGGACATCTTCCCTTCACAGCTCCAGCTTGTGTGGAAGTAGCCAGTGGTGTCTGAGATATAAGCGGCATCTTATAATGCTGTTTCTGCTCGTACTAATTATTTATTTATTTATTTATTTTGTAAAAACGGAAGTTTGAAATTCAAACCAGGTAACTCTCACTCATTCACTCACACATTAAAAATTGTCATTACTTTTATTTTAATTGTGTAAGAAATATGCTTGTTATATGTTTTGAATATAGATTAAAGAAATTGTTTAAATAAATCAAAACAAATTGAAAAGGAAACCACAGTTAACATCTTTGGTATGCATCTTTCCAAATCCTCTGTGCATTTGAGAAAGATATAAAATATATATAATATTTATTTTTATGAAAAAGTGTGAACACAGAAATTGTGTCAATCGATATATTTATGCAACATTAATTTGAGCACCTTCATAATATTATCTCAATGTACAAACAATAATTTATGAAACTGGTCATTTTTAGGCCTTTTTTCCCCCACTTCATTGCTATTATTAATTTGCTGTTATTTAAGTTGTGATGTAACTCGTCTTCACATATATCCTTAATTATTTTCTTAAAATACATTCCTGTGAATGAAATTGCTGATTGAAAGAGCATATATGTTTCTTAGACCTTTGACCTATTTTCTCAAATTTTTCTCCATTTAATCAGTCAGCAAACATACATTGCAGGCCTGCTGTGTGTTCAGTTCCACAGGATACAGTGGGGAGTAAAATAGATCCAGTACTTGCCCTGACCATACCTCAATCTAGACAGAGGGAGACATTAAGCAAACACCAACCTATAATGAACCATGAAGGAAAAGTCCACAGCACCCCCATGGAGGGGCCTATCCGAGGCAGGGCTGCAAGAGTCACGCAGAGGAAGTGACCCCATGACGTTGCAGCTGAGACCCGAAGGTGAAGAGAGGAGGGATGAGCGTTCTGAGAGAGGATCTGGCAAAGCGCGCGGGTCTGGGGAGGACTCCACGAAGGAAGCTGGGGCGCAGTGACCGAGAGGCAGGGAGCTTAGGCAGGGGCCACGCCACTTGCAAGGAAAGCTGTCATCGAAGGGTTTTAAACACAAGAGTCACATGGTTTGATTTATGTTTTTAAAAGGTTCCCTCTGGTTGCTATAAACCACATAAGTAGCAAGACCATTTAGGAGATTAATTCAGTTGTTTAAAGGTCAATAATAGTGCCTTGGAAGGAGGAGGTGGCAGAAGACATGGAAGGACTTAAGATTTATTTAGAGGTCGAATCGACAGATAATGGTACCTCGAGTGAACTTTCATAATACTATTTTCATTAAAAATAATTAAAATAATTAATAAAATGATTAAAATAATAAATAATGATGACGACGAAATAATTAAAATAGAAGTTCACTGCTGCTTCCATTTGTATTGCATTATTAGCCCTTAAACGTATTTTACTTGTTTGTAGGCAATTTGCTTTTGTTCTTTTGTGCTCTGCCTAGGGGGGTTTTTGTCCCCTTTGCTACTAAATTGTTCTTGTTGCTTGTTCATATATTAGTTTCCTAGGGCTGTCGTAACAAAATGCTGCAACCGAATGGCTTAAAACAACAAGTGTTTATTTTCTCATAGTTCTGGAGACTAAAGTTCAACAACAAGATGTCACAGAACTATACCCTTCTAAAACCTCTAGAAGAAGACATTTCCTGCTTCTTGCAGCTCTGGTAGCCCAGGCGTCCCTTGGCTTGTAGATGTGTCACTGCGATCTCTTCTGTTTTCCCCTGAGATCCTCCCTGCATCTCCTTCTCTAGCTCCTGCCCCGATAAGGACACCAGTCATACTGAATTTAGGACTCACCCTATTCCAGTAAGACCTTAACTTAACTAATTACATCTGGAATGACCCTATTTCCAGATAAAGTCACATTCCGAGGTCCTGAAGGTTAGGACTTGGATGTATCTTTCTGAGGGACACAATTCAACCCATAACAACTCACGAGAGATCTTTATATGCTGCAAATACTTTTCTCAGTTTTTCATTTTCCTTTTTACCTGAATTACAATATGGGACAGATATAGGTAATTTTTCTTTTACTCAGTAAATATTTGTTGAGTGTACACTGTTTAACCCGATGCTGCTCTAGATGCCCTTGATCTAAAGATGAACGAGAGTGTCTTACCCCTACATACCCCTAGTCCAGGAGGCAGCTATGTAAACAAATGTAAGTCAATGTGATCACAGCAATAACAGAGATTTGAACTAGGTAGAGAGTGATAAAAATGGAGAAATAGCCAGCTGAGTTTGGGTAGTAGCGGGTAGCTGCACAGAGGAGGTTCCTGGGTAATATGAAGGAATACCAAGTTTCACTAATTATGCCTCAAACAGAAAGGCTCCTGGCCAGCTGTGAATAAAATAAGCTACTCAAAGTGTGCCCTATTTATACCTGAAACTAATAAAAAAAAAAAAAAAGTGTGCCCTACGAAACATAGCATCGACATCACGCGGGAGCTTGTGAGAAATGCAGGATCTCAGGCCCCATTTAAAAGACATCCCTGAACGATTTGGATACACGTGGAATGTTTGGGAAGCACTGCCCTGTTCTTTGCAAGTTCCTTTTTCAGGTTTACAGTCACAGGCCTCTGTCTGCGATTGTAAGGACATAATTAGAAACTCCCTCCAAGAAGCCTTACAACAAAGGCAAACTTTTAAACTCTTCCCATGTGCTATGTCAAGGTACTGATTAGTACATCAAATGAGCAGCCTTCCCCAAACAGCTTCATAATCCATGGGAAAAGAGATCCAGTTTGCGCATTTCAGTAAGCTCTGTGGAAGCCAAGGGGACAATTTGCTCTAGGGATGACCCTGGCATGACCCTGTGATTCAGACCGAAGATAAGCCTCCAAATCCATGCCCTGGATCAGCTGTTCAAAGGGGATTTGTCCCCTCTGTTATAATTGGTCTCCCGCTTGTATTTTGAGCAGGTGGCTCAGGGAAAAGGGAAACTTTGTTTTATTTGTTTAAGCAGTTGAATAAAGGAAGCGTCTCTTTGGGAAAGGAGAGAGACAGGAGCGGTTGCTGGCGTGGTAATTGGGTAGAGTAAGCCAGAGGAGGTGGGGGTAGAGGAGAAAGTGACGGGGGACAGAAAAGGGAAATGAGAACTAGGGGGAGGGAAGGCGAGCGCTCTCACCAAAGTGTACCAGCTGCTGGGTCACTCAAACCCAGTATTGTTTACGTGAAAGCCAAGTTCAATTCTGCGATGAAAAGGAAGGAACACAAGGTGGATGCCTAGGATGCAGGCATCAGAGACTGCAGTCTCCAGATCGTAAATGTGCCTTAGGAAACATGCGACACGCCAGGTCAGCCTCCTGGCACCCCGCAGGGCGTGGACTCCCTGCCCAGGACACCGCTTCCTGGGTTAGGTCAGTCCTTAGTTTTAGCAGAACAAAGACGAGAGTCTGTCTTAATATACGTGGAAAGATGGCATTATATGCTGAATACACGCGCATCAGAGGCATTTAACTCAGTCACCCGGGCTACTTTTCACAACTGCCTCATATGCACCCTGCTCACCAAGAACATTTGAACCCAACGAAGGCGTACCGAGACTTGCTGCTTGCAATTTATTGTGCAGGTCTGGACCACCATGTATAGTTGAACAGAGGGACACTGAGTAACTCCAGGCTCTCTTTAGAAGTGTGCTCTTCACAAGCCATGTCAGCACACACAGCTCCACTGGGAACTGAGGAAGAAAACAGGTGATTAAGACAAGATACCTAAATTAAAGAACTTAACAATTTAATATAAAAATAAGTAAGTAGCTAGGAAAACACGTTGAGGAGAATCCCTCAAATTTCTTATGACCTGCGAAAATGGGAACTGAAAACTTTAAAATCCCATTTATCGACTTACAATGTATATAAACATTATTTGGGGGGGTTGTGGGCCAAAAGAAATCATTCGAAAAATTATTTTGAATCGTTTTTGTCGGCTGTTTCAAACTTCTGTTATTTTTGATTTGTCTACGTTTAAAATATACAAGCTAGACCTCCATGACTATTTTTAGCTCTCTTGAGAAATGAGAATTTGGGGGGGCAAAAAAAAAAGGTTACTAGAACAGTGGGGATGTGGAATGCTTTGCCATACGTCAAAGGCAGAATGCCACAGGCAGCCGCCATCTGACGACTGCGTCACTACACCTTGTAATAAAGGAAAAAGCTTGCTTCGTTTCACTTTTTCTAATTCAGCCTAATGATAATCAATGTCAAAGTCTAGCCTATGGACATACAAAACGTTGAAGCAACAAATGTTAACAGTTTGAAAGCTATTAGTACATTTTGAGTATAAATTCATTTTTAAAATACTTCTAAATTTTTATTTATAAAAGTATCCTATGCCCTATCACACAACATATACAAAAATCAGTTCAATCTGGATCATAGACCTAAATGTACGAGTTAAAACTATAAAAACTTCCAAGAAAGAGGGAAAAAACAACCTACAGAAAGGGAGAAAATACTTCGAATCCTATATCTGATCTTAGCAGACATATAAAAAATTCAACAATAAAAAGACAAGTAACCCAACTAAAAAACGGGCAAAGAATTTACGTAGACATTTCTCCAAAAAAAGATATACAAATGGCCAATAAGTTTATGAAAAGATGCTCAATATCATTAGCCATTAGAGAAATGCAAATCAAAACTACAATGGGATACCGCTTTACATGCGCTAGGATGGCTTTAATCAAAAAGAGACATGATAGCGATGTTGTTGGTAAAGACTTGAAAAAAATTAAAAGCCTCATGCAATGCTATTGAGGTTGTAAAATGATGCAGCCATGTGGGAAAACAGTCTGGTGCTTCCTTAAAATGTTCCTTAAAAGGTTAAACATGGAGTTACCTTAGGTCCCACGCCACTCCCAGGTATCTATCCAAGATAACTGAAATACATTTCCACACAAAAGCTTATACACAAATGTCCGCAGGAGCATTATTTATGATATCCAGGAAATGCAAAAACCTACATGTCCATCAACCGATGAATTGATAAGATGCAATATAGTCATATTACAGAATAACATTGGACCCTGCAGTCTTCTGCATGAGGTTTCAAGACACACTTTAAAATGAACCTTCTAAACAAGTGTGCTGACACACTGAAGGATTTAGGAATAAAGAGTCACGATATCCACAACTTACTCTCTAACCGTTCAGTAATAATAGTAACAACAATAAGTATAAGTTTAAGTATGTAGAAAGAGATAAACGTGGCAATTGCAATCACTGAGAGGTATATAGAGTTTATAGTAGTAGTTCATTATACAATTCATGCAACTTTCCTTAAATTCAAGTTTTGTTTTCAAAATAAAAAGCTGAATTCAATATAATGACTCTAATTTGGGGGGGGGGGGCGGTTCTAACACAAGGTCCCTAAGATATCCTATGTGTATTCACCTATTACCTGAAATACTAGATGGGATGGTGGCAAATAGTAGAGGGATGGGCAGTAAAAAGAGCATCCTCATCACGCCACCTTCCCAGGCTTGTTTTCTTATGTGGGCTCGATGGCGATGGCTGGCAAGTGAAGAAGAAAACACACCCTACCCAACCAATGATTTTAGAGGGTCCCAGACGTCCCTCTTGGCCAGTCAAGGTGCCAGTTCGGAGTGCTGTCATCTGTGCTCTCGTGTGGCTTTCTTCTCCTGCTCCTTTATTCCAAAAGTATCTTTAAGCGGTTAATCTATATTATGAAAAATTTATTTCTGTACACATAAAACAATGGCTGAAAAAATGCCTACTCAACTGGCAGGGGAGCTAGAAGAGAAAGGTGGAAAAGGGATTTTCACTTTTTACTTTGTGTATTTAAGTACACCTTTATTATTTTAATTTGCTTGAGTATTTATTCATCATGAGCAGGACTAGTTTCTGGGATGAAATTCCATGATTAAGTAATTTGTTTTAAAAAAAACATTTCGGTAAATAACAAAAGGAAAAAATAAGTAAATGCAGCAAAATCTTGATAATGGTTGAATCTGGGTGATGCTTTTGTGTATATTCAAATTTTTATAATGAAATTTTTAAAAGGCCACTGTGAAAAAATATTTTTTTTAAGAGCAGGACAACAAAAGAGGAGAAAGTAGCACCCAGCCCACCAAACTATATAAAAAATCACTGTGCTGTCTTCTTTTTGAAAAAAATATTTCAAGTCGTTGGAAAATCCTTACTTTATATCAGAGATTGATAATATTTTTCTGTAAAGGGGTGGAATAGTAACTATTTTAGACTTTACAAGGCTACATAATTACTCAGTCCTACCATTGTGGGGCGCAAATAGCCATACACGAATGCATGTAGCTGTGTTCTAAAAAAAATTTATTGCGGACATTGAAATTTAAATTGCATATAATTTTCGTATGTCACAAAATGTTATTCGTGTGATATTTTTCCAACAATTTTAAAATGTAAAACGATTCTTAGCCCAGAAGACATACGGACACAGGCTGCGGGCTAAATTTGGCCTCAGATCAGATTTTGCCAACGTCTGTTCTACACTAACCTTACTTTGTTGTGCGTACAATCCGAAAGTGTACACCTAACTTCTCTCTGTCAAAAAATACCAGGAGGGGTTAAACCAAAATGGAAATAGTGACTGTGTCTGGGCGATGGTGTTATAGGTGGTTTTTACTTTATTTTATTCTTTAGCATTTTCCCAATTTCTTTTTTTACAATAAACATGTACTTCTGATAATAAAAAAAAAATGTTTTTAAAACAATTTCACTGTCCACAAGAAGAGAGACAGGAAGATAAAACACGGAGATTAAGCTTCTGCCCATCTGTCCTGAAAGTCTTCTGGAGCCCAGATCGAATTAAAAAACTTCTGAAGATTTCCTTCCTGTTCTGGGATTCTGCCTCCTCACACAATCAAATGCCTGTAACATAATTCCTTTCAATTTGGAAGCCAATCCTCTCTCTCGCTTCACTCTGAAAATAAATTTCGGAAATTAAGTCCTGTAGGCTGAGGGGCCTCCTCCCCCATCTGGGCAAATGTGATTAGCAATCGCATCTGGTGTTCAGGGAACCAGGCAACCCTTTCTCTCCAAGCCTGGAAATGAGAACACAGTTTTTTAAAAAAAACAAAAAACAAAAAACAAAAAACAAAAAAAAAAAACCTCAGAAGGCCACAAGGGGGCAGAGAACCTGCAACCCTCAGAAGAAGCAGCATTGGCCCCAGAGAGAACAAACTCTTCTGTAAATTGCACCTATTATCTAAATCCTTTTGAGAAACCAGATGAAGAATAGAATAAAGTCTTCGATTGGTTCACATGAAATGGTAATTCACAAATCGAGTGTGCTTTTTCTTGGATTCTAGATAACTAGAGTCTTCAAAAAAGCCAAAGCAAATTATTGATTTTTTTTTTTTTCTCTTGTGGTCTAAGGTAAAGGTTCTGGAAAATTTATACATTTTTCTTCCAAAACAGAAAGATTTCTTTTAGCTCACAAGCAACGATTGCTTTGCAAAAATAGTCTTTTTTTCATTTTTTCATATATAGCAAAAAAATCGACCAAGTCAAATTTAAGGGGGGAAAATTCCCATTTGTTACAACTATCTCATTTTTTAAAATCCGGGAAGGGAATGGAGAAGTCCAAAGGTTGTAGACAAAGGAACCACCGCCAATTCTGTTTAACCATACAAGGTGTCCCGACGCAGGCACACCTCATTCATTGCTCTTCATTGCGCTTCACAGCTGTTGCTTTTTTCACAAACTGAAGACCCTCCACCAGCAAAAAGACTGTGACTTACTTCATTACAGTGACCTGGAACCAAACCCACAGTGTCTCTGAGGTACGCCTGCAAAGTGTCCTGATGTTGTTTCCTAAGTATGATACTGTGATTTATAATAAGAAGTATTTATTTAGTCTTGATCCCTGATTCAGGCACTGAGCTCCTAAAACTCTTGGGATTTCCTAAGTGATTAGACCATCAAGGTGCCTTTTGTTGTGTTAAAGAGGTGATTTTTGGAAAGGGTGGGAGCTGGTTAGCAGTAGAGGTTTGGGACTTTCAGCCCCAGGGCTGAGGGGTAGAGGAAGGGCAAGGAGCGTTAGGACTGGAGATACAGCTCGATCACCAGTGGCCAATGATTTGATCAATCGTGCCTATGTAATGAAGCCTCCATAAAACCCCCCATAACGGAGCGCTTCTGGGTTGGTGAACACGTGGAGATGTATGGGGAGCGTTGAGCTCACAGAGGGCGTGGAAACTGCGTGCTATTTCTGCATACCTCACCCTGTGCAGCTGGCTGTTCCTGCGTTATATAACCTTTTATAATAAACCGGTTATCTAGTAAGTAACTTATTTCTCTGACTTCGGTGAACTACTCTAGCAAATTAATAGAACCCACAGAGGGGGTCCTAGGAAACTGATAACCTGAAATATCGACTGGCATCTGAAGTGCGGGGTGGGGGGGGGAGCAACGGTCTTGTAGAACTGAACCCTTATCGTGTGGGATCAGACGCTGTCCCAGGGTAGAGTTGGAACGAGTTGAATTATAAGACACCCAGCTGGTGTCACAGGGAATCGCTTGCTCTTGGAAAACCCCCACACATTTGGTAACCAGGACTGAAGGGTTTTGGGAGAGAAACAAAGGAAACACACAGGTGGAAAACTGGTTTGTTTGTTTTT
Organism: Rousettus aegyptiacus; assembly: GCF_014176215.1. Classification (NCBI taxonomy): domain Eukaryota; kingdom Metazoa; phylum Chordata; class Mammalia; order Chiroptera; family Pteropodidae; genus Rousettus; species Rousettus aegyptiacus. The sequence goes on along the minus strand of NW_023416288.1, from coordinate 35,942,193 downwards.
TCCTAAAGAATTAAATAATTCACAAATTTAAAAGAAATATAAAAACTTAAGTTTGCCTTTTCCTAACAGCAAATAAACAATAGTCCATAACTGTACCCAACATGTATTCAGCATTAAGCGCCGCATAAGTCAAGCACTTTCCATGTGTTGTTTAATGATCATCACGAACCTGGGTGTTGATTAATACTGTTATGCCGTTTTTATAAATGCAAAAACTCATCTTTGTAACTATTTCTTATCTAGTCTCAGTCCTGCTAGTCAGCATATCCTACTCTCTTGCAAGCTTCCACCTGAGAGGAAATCTGTGTAAGCTTCCTCATACTAACAAACATAATTCTTCCTCATAAATATGAACAGACAACCTAGGATTACAGTACAAGAGCAAAACACCTGACTTCACTTCCACCTCCAGCTGTGCCCCATTTTTCACCTTTCCAGCACAGAAAAATTACTTGAAAGTTTCTGTGCTTGCTGTCCAATTTTCTCCCCATTCTCTTTTTTACTTAAATTTTTTTTTTAATTGTGATAAATCCACATAGCAAAATTTACCATCCTGATCATTTTCAAGTGTAGGGTCTAGTAGAGTTAAACATATCCACAGTACTGTAGCCAATCTTCGGAGCTTTTTCAGCTTCCCAAACTGAAACTCTTATTCTCATGAAAAATTGACTTCAAGTCCCTATTCTCTTACTCAGCTCCGGGCAACCACCATTTTTGACTTATATAAGTGAAATTATGCAATTTTAGTCCTTTTGTGTCTGGTTTATTTCACTTAGCATAATTTCCTCAAGCTTCATCCGTGTGGTAGCATGTGTCATAATTTCCATTCTGAATAATATTCTCCTGTAATATATGCATACCAAATTTGCTTATACATTTGCCCATAGTGGACATTTTTCTTTTAATAAGCCCTGCAGGTGATTCTGATACAGGCTTAAGTTTGAGGACCACTGCTCCAAAAGTTCCAACTGGAGATTTTTTTTGTTCCTTTTTAAACTTTTCCTCTGAAAAACTCCTATGAACGGGACTCTGATAATCAAAGAGGGAGGAGCCAGAAAAAAGTTATCTGGTGAATCATTTGTAGGTGTTTGTAAATTGGAAACTATGCAAAGTTTGAATATTTAAGCTAAAGAGTGAAGAGGAAAGCTTTGAGCTCATATTTTATTGCAAAGCCAGAAGTTATTATTCTATTCATTTTATTGAAGATGCATGCTTTGGACGGCCTCACTGTTAAAGAGAGGTTCTTATATATAATTTTCTCCAGAAAAGATTCTATTTCTCAAAGTTACCTTCTTTCTCTGGGGCCTCCTGAACAAAGCAATTTTAAAAATTGTTTTGTAACGATTACTAATGTCAACAATAATAACCTCTTTTATACTAAAAGGAAGTTTTTGGAGACATGTTTAGAATTGTAATATATCTACTGTAAAGATATCTTACATAGTTGTAGACATGCCTCATGATGTCTGGTGCTGCCAGAAAGATAAATATATATATGTATGAAAAAAATAAACAATACCATCAGGCAAAAGTGAGACTAAAATTTTCTTCCAAAGAATTCTAAATGTTTGCAAAAGCGATTTATCCTATTGTGGTAACTAACTCCTGACAAATTACATTAAGTTGTGAAAAGTTGTTTGGAAAATGTGAGCTTCAAGGAAATAAATTAATTGGAAGAAAAAGCATTGCATTCGCAATATGAAAAAATGTAAGTCGAATTAGAATGTGTCCTTTACCTAGAGGTTATATGTAAAGAGCACTGACAAGAGAAAAGAAAGGCAGCAAAACTCCTCTAACAACATGTTTGTAAAACTCAGCAAAATTTTTCTAGTCCCTCAAGTTGAAACAAGTCAAAATACTCCAGTAAATTGGCCTTAACTCATGCATGGTATTATTAGGTGCCGAAGTGAAGTAACTGGTGACTTGGCTTTCTTAATCTGATCAAAATTAAAATCCTCCTCACTCCCATCTCTTTTCTTTTTAAAAATGCTATTTTCTTGTCTAGTACTTTGCTCTTTAGTTCAAAGTCTCAGCTTCCGTTTCCTGAATATTAATGACTCACATTTACTGAGCTTTTGCTCTCAGCCAGACATGAAGGACTTATACGATTTCATTCAACAATCCCAATGCCCTTCTAAAGTGGGAGACATGCCCTCTCTACAGATGAGGGACCTGGAGATAAATTTGGAAACTTGTATAAGATCACACTGTGCTCATTGGTCTAAGCACTGCGAGGAAGCGAAAAGTGATCTGTCTTATACAAAGTTCATTTCCTGACCAAATTTTAAAAAACAAAAACCAAACAAACCAAACACCAGTGCCCTAGGATAAAAATGAACTGTCTGGGAAGTACTTGCAGAGATGAAGTGAGTAGAAAATGGAGACTTTAATGGGATTAAGTTTGTAAAGAACACTATAGTTCCCAGGAACCCACGGGAAGGTGGTGCTCCTCACAGAAAAAGAAAGAGGGGAAGATTTTTCTTCCATGTAATTATTATGAACTGCACAAACCATCAGAGCACTGGTTCTCAAAGTATGGCCCACAGAACAGCAGCCCTGAGAGGAGTCTTATTAGAAAGGAATGCCCGAAGGCCCACTCCAGAGCTATCATGAATTAGAAACTCGTGAGTGAGGCCCCGCGGCCTGTGTTTTAATAAGCCCTCCAGTCGATCACGATGCAAGCTCCAGTTCGAGAATCACTGCTTTAGAATTTATTTTGTGAACTACTAGAAAACCTGATCAATATAATTTATTCCAAGCAACATTAACGTGTTTAAATTTTGGACCTATTTACACGACATATTAACATTAAATTATTTAAGAATAATTAATCCAGTTCAGCTAAGTGTTTTACCACCAATGTCTAACCTGATACTTTGATCCACTATGTTTAAACTAACAATAGCAAACAGTTTTCAAAGACCATGTGCCCGGTGCTTTTTTAAATGTTTTACATTGATTAACTCATTTAGTCTTCATAACAATCTGTAAGATGTATGCTATTCTTACCCTTTTTTAATCAACGAAGACACTGAAGCTGAGAGAGGTTAAGTAACCTGTCTAGGTCAGAGAGAGAGAGTACTTGACAGTTGAGATTTGAATCTAGACCACATAGGTATGGAGTCCTTGTTCCTAACTGCTTGGGGCCAAATCTTGTTTTTTAAAAAATCTATTTGAGGGAGATTTCTAGGCAAAAATAAAATTTTACCCGAGTAATTTGAATATTGAGGAATTTTTATCCTCTCTGTCAAACCAGTCAATCTATAAGAGGCAAATATAGAGTCCTTCTAAATATATTATCATGACACTCAAAGAATCGTCAAAAACTTGTGTTCGTTCCTTGAGACATTTGGAAGAGATGTTAGACTTAGGTAATTTTGTTAATCTACTGATTTTAAGATTCAATGAGGCTATTTCCGAAGCAATTTTTCTCTTCTTCTACCTCTGAATGACACTATCATCTTCATCCTGTAGTAGCGCATTTACCCCCAAGTATATCAAAGAACCATGCCAGAAAGCATATTGCACCAGTAGATCAAATATCCACTCCCTTTGTCATATTTTGGCCTAGACAAGAAACAATACAGAGCAAGATATGACTACAAACCTCATGATTTCTATTCTCGGCATTATTAGTTGTCATCGCTATTGCTGTTTTGGAAACCTTTCTGGATAGCTGGCTTATTGCCTTTATACAAATATTAATTATTACCTTGTTAGCACATGTATAGTTAACCAAAAACAAAGTGAGAAAGTCGTGAACTCAAAAAGTTTGAAAAGCTCTGCTATGGCCCCCCCCCTCCCCCTACTCTGTGGAATTCTGAGGCTCTGCAGCATTCTAGGGTCAAAGCTAGACGTCCTGAAACCTGGGAAGTTTCATCGCTGTTCCTTTGTAAAAGGCGTCAGTTTTGAGGTGAGGAATAGAATGGCTGAGGATATCAGGTGGGTGTCGGGCAGGATGGTGTCCAGGCCATTCCAGAGCAACAGTCTCTCTGCTTCCAGGAAAATGTGTTAGGATTTTGTTCAGTGCAGAAAGGAAAGATATACCAAGAATAAACCTACTTAAAACAGTGTCCTTGCTCTTTACGTGATGTGAGTGTTCTCTTTGTAAAATCCCCACCAATGCCACTCCATCTGGGACTTCTTGTCATATATATATCAAAGGTGTTAGCTACTTGGAAAGAGGATGGTGATAATACAGGTTGTCCATTGGGATTAGAAAGCAAAGGGGCCTCTGGAGTCATTTGTCTCAACTTGTTTCCTTCAGCTGATGCTCAATCCTGTGTCCTACCTCAGTGTGGACTTTTCTCAGATCCTTCATGAGATCTTCGGAGTTTTCCTATTGCCAGTGAAAGACTCAGGTTTCTTCCCACCCATTGGTATCTGCCAAGTGACTTGACTTTCTAGTGCCATTTTCACTCTTGCCCTGGTCTCAGTTGGAATGCAATCAAAGCATACCATTGTCATATCCAAAAAATTACCCATTAATCAATTTCCCAAATCATAAGCAAATGCTGGAAATGTTGCTGAGGAGTTCCAGGAAAAGGAAGAGGGGATTTTGTTGCACAACTTTGGCTAGGATAAGTTAAAGAAGACCTATCTGAGGTGTTGAGAAGGACTCAGGAATGGAGCAGTCTGGCAAGATCATTCCAGAAAGAAACGAGAAATGCAAACCCCTGAGATAGAAGATTGGTATGCTTGAGAAATAGGAAGAAGGTGAGTATGGCTAAAACAGGGCTTTTCAGAGAGTTGTCTGGGACCAATCTGCAACAAGATGAGGAATTTGTACCAGAATGTAAATCAAAATACTGCACCTTCATCAAGAAAGTCATTCTAGAACCCAGCAATTGTAATTCTGGATATTTATCCAAAGAAATCCAAAACAATTATTCATAAAGATTTATGCACTCCAGTATTCATGACAGCACAATTTACAATAGCCAAGATATGGAAGCAACCTAAATGCCCATCAACAGACGATAAAGAAATTATGGTTCATATATACAATGGAATATTACTCAGCCATTAAAAAAATGAAATTCTACCATTTGCAACAACATGGATGGACCTAGAGGTTATTATGCTGAGTGAAATAAGTCAGACAGAGAATGATAAATACCATATGATTTCACTTATACGCAGAATCTAAGGAACAAAAAGAACAAACTAATCAAAAACAGACTCAGAAATATAGTGGAAAATTTGGTGACGGACAGAGGGAAGGGGATTTGGGGGGCTGGGAGAATAGGGTAAAGGGTTAAAGAAATACAAATTAGTAGTTGATAGCTGGTCACAGGGATGGGGACCACAGCAGAGGGAATGCAGTTAGCATTAATATGATGGCTAGGAGGAGGGCCAGGGGAGGGAGGGAGCAATTGGGGAATATTGTTTTATGAACTATATAGGTGTCTAGCCAATGTACTGTACACTTGAAATTATTTTAAATAAATAAATTTTTTAAAAGGTCATGCTAGACAAAAAAAATTAACTGAACTTAATGTGTACACTATTGTTGATTCTCTAATGGTGCATATATTTTTTGGTTTTGCAGAAATAAATGGAGAATACTGAAGAAATATAGTTTAAAACTATGTAAATTTGATATAATTTTTGTGGCTTAATAATTTAAAGATACTCTGATATTTTTTATTGTTAAAAAGGAAGTATTGATGAGAAATGATTCAATATTTTAAAAATCTACAATCAATCACCACTACACTTTTATTTTTAGTAACATTACAGTCTTTCTTCCTGTGCATGTATCTTTATACAGTATCAGTCATGTGGTACCCATACTTTTGCTTTTTCAGTTAATATCAAATCATATACATTTTATATACCTATAAATAGAAATAATAAATGTCATTTTAACAACTACGTACTAGTTAATAGTTAACAATTGACTTAAGCGTAGACCTTTTATGAGACATTTATTTTCTTTTTTTTCTATGTTATAAATAAGTTGGCTATGAAAATCAAATCATATTGTTTTTCCTTCTTTTAGATTATGTCCTTTAAAAAATTCCCAGTAGTTTATTTACTAAGTAAAGTAATATTTTAAAATGTGAGTTAAAATAACATATTTACTATATGTTGTTTTATTGCAATATACATACTAATAATTTTAAATTTTATCTCCACGGCTTTTAGTACAAGACAATTGGTACTTGTTTTATTATTTTTTTTTATGCATTCTCAATTCTAAAAGAGTTGGCATCCACAAATGAAATTTTGCTAAATAATTTTATTACACATATGTGTATATGTATTTCTACAATTCAGTTAATGAAATAATTAATAAAATTGCTTATTGCAACAATTTATAAGAAACTCTAGACATTAACATCTAAAATTTTAAGCAATTAAAATACAAATATAATCCCTAAGTAGCAATGGGTCTTTCTGTAGCTTTTCTATAACCCTGTCATTTAAAGGCCCTGGGTCACATGTGCCAGTGACCAGGATAAACTCAGATTGTGACCCTGGGTCCATTCTACTACAAATGAGGCAGGCTTGTACCTCTAGAACTGGAAAGATTCTAATTTATTGCAAACAAAACCAGGAAATAAGGAAATCAGGGACAAGTAAAGATACTCTCCTAGATATACCCAGAGACAAACCAATCTACCAAATTAAAAAGGGAGAAGATTTACTTAATACCATCTGTTTTTTTTTTAATAGTAACATTTAGTTTTGATGTATTGACTAAATTACAGAGCTGAACACAAAGATTCTCTTCTATTTAGTTTTTTAAGGACATTAAGATTCTAGCCATTCTTTCATTGGTAGCAGCGTCTTTCCTTTTCATGACTTCCTGGTCACCAATAGTTGTAGCCGGCCCCCAGAGGTAGAAAAAAGAGATGTCAATGACCTTATATATGATCCTTGTCTCCCGTGACTTTAAAAAGATGACATAGTTTAAAGAGAGCCGGGCCTAGAGCCAAAATGTGATTATATTGGGTTCCACTTCATACCAACATTCCAGCCCATTTTGGCCTTTATCAGCCCTGAAAAGGAATTTGCTGTGTTCAGCAGACAACTTTTGCAGATACCATGCCGAGCATTCAATAATATCGTCCCCTCTATTCTCTGTGACTTTGACACTAACCCCTTATTAAATCCAATATGTAAAGGGTAGAAAATACCACTCTTCCATGGGAATGTTTGCTTGTGGGATTCTGCCAAGGGTGCGCTGAGTTCTGCTTGCCACCTGCAAGGGTTGTCATTGCAAACTGTAAGTCACACAATGCTTTGAAGAAACTTCCCAGGAAAGGTTGGCCAGAGGTACAGCTTTAGCAGTGCTTAATGGAGTAGCTGTTTGTGGACAAAAGCTTCAGGCCCACACTGAGACCAAGAGGTGGTATCATAAACAGTAAGAGGCCCTTTAGATAACAGCCTCTTCAACCATAGTGACTAATCAAAGGGCTGGCTACCCACGTGCACAGAGTGGAAGAGACTTCTCATTGCCATTAGGTCTCTTCGGGCACACATACACAGGCACATGTATGAGTGTGCACACGCAAACACACACTCATGAATCTTAATAATGAATCTTAAGAAGTGACAGGTGTACGGTTTACTGTTATGTCAACTGGCCTTGCTGTTGGCAAACCAGTAGGCAGATATTACTAAAGAGAGAATCTTCTTTCTGAGACTATATCCAAATGAAACTTATTCCAAAGTACCTCTTTTGAGAGTTTTTTTTTAAATGCATTTATTGAGTAAATAGGAATTTTAAGCAATAAGAAATAAACAATATTCTCATTGAAATTTATAAAGTAAAGCAAGTCTGTCTTATTAGATATTTTTGAGATTTATATTTTCAACTCAGTAACATCAAATGTTTTTATATTTAGAATCAAGATTTTTTTCCTGCACATGAAATAACATTACAGTTTATATGCTACCAAGGAAGTTGGCTAATGGATTAACTGTTTGATTTGGATATTTGCTTATATCCTGGTTAAAAAATAAGGTTTATAATAATAAGTAGGGAAAAATATGCACATTCTTTTTAGTCATTTAAAAAGTTTGAATCATGAGTAGCTAAACTATATCCTACATAACTTTCAATAGAATATTTCTAAATAGTAATATCTTATTGCTAAAAATAATTTGCTTGACTTTTAGCATATGAAAAATTAAGTTGTAATGACTCATACACCTAAATTAATAACTAAGACTATAAAACCTCTCAAAAAAAAACCTTTCTGTCCTTGGCTTAGGCAAAGAAAAATAGGGCACAAAAAGCATGATCCTTAAAAGAAAAAATATAAAATAGGCTTCATCAAATTAGAAACATCTACTCTTCAAATAACACAGTTAAAAAAGTGAAAATGCAGAACACAGATTGGTGCAAAATATTTACAAACAACTATCTGATAAAGGGCTTTAATTAAGAATATATAAAGAACTCTAATATTCCAATAATAAGAACACAAGCAACCCAATTTTTTTAAAAAGCTAACACTTTATAAAAGAAGATATTTAAATGGCAAAAAAACACATGAAAACATGCTTAACATCATTAATCCTAAGGGAAAATCAAAACCACAGTGAGATACTGCTACACACCCATTAAAATGGCTTAAAAAAAAAAAAAAAAGGATATCAAGTTCTGGTGAGAATGTGGAAAACAGGGATCTTCCTATGTTGCTGGTGGGAATCACCCCAAACTGGAAACAAGCTAGATATTCTTCAGTGAATGAAGGGATAAACAAACCCTGGTACGACCCCACAATGGAATATGATTCAGCAACAAAAAAGGAACGATTTACTGAATCACACAACGTAGATAAATCTCAAATTACATAGAAGGTGGAAGAACCTAGACTCAAGGCGCTATACACGGTATGATTCCATTTATAAGACCTTATAAAAAAGGAAAAACTATAAAGACAAAAAATACAGCCGCGGTTTCCAGGGATTGCCAATAAAAAGTCTGATTACAAAAAAGCACAAGGAGACTCTTTGGAGTGAAAAAGTGGTCCTATATCTTGATGGTGAGGGTAGTTTCACAATTTTATTAAACCTTACAGAACTATAAAAGATGAATTTTACCAATGTAAATTATCTCAATTTTAAAAAGTTGGATTAGATTCCTATTTTATGCCATATTAAAATTTTCAGTTACTTTAAAGATTAAAATATAAAATGCAAAATAAAACTTTTAATAGCCAAAACAGGAAAATATCTTTTAAGATTTTGGGATAGGAAAGAATTTTTAAAATAAAATGCAATATAGCAAAAGACAGATGTCATCGATTACTCCTGTTCATCTTTTCATCAAAAGATAGCACAGACCGAAAAGTCAAATGATGAAAGGATATCTCTAACACATGCAATTACCAAAAGATTAGTATCCAGAATATATATATATATATATATATATATATATATATATATATATATATAGTATATATACATGTTAGGGGCGCCACAACCTAAACGGGCCCTTAAGGGTTAAGGATAAAACATGCTGGGCTTGGGCTTCACAAGAACAGAAGACAAATAGCAGCTCAGCAGCCCGTGACACCAACATGTTTGTACAGAGAACTCTGAGAACTTCCTTTGTTTTACACCACCTGTGCTTGACCGATCAGTACATGACCAGTACCCCCTTTCCTCTTCTTTCCTTCCACTGCCCCTTGTCCCCATAGCACCAGCTGAAGACCAATTATATTGTGACAAGTCCCTTTTGCTTGCCCCCCTTTGTTTTTGCTTTATAAATATAGCTGCTTTGCAAAATAAAATTTGAGGCTTGATCAGAATACTGTCTTGCCTCCACTCTTTTCTCTCGTCCGTGTTACCCCTCTTTTCTTTAGGTTGGGTTCTCCTCGGTTCTCCCACCAAATAACCGGTCCCGCGGGCGGGACAGGTGGCGCCCAACGTGGGGCCCGAGTGCAGAACCCTTACCCAGGCGGACTACGAAATAACAGAGGCCGCGGCTCGTTAAGGAGAAGTTTTTCAGAGAAGAAGTTTTTCAGAGAAGACTGCCTTTCACCGCTCATGGAAGGTCCTCGTCTTCGGCTCACCGGAGATCGCCGTCTTCGGTGAGTGTTCATCCGCCTTAGTTTAGTTTCAGCACGGACTGCTAGGATCATAAGTAACAAATTTTAAACGGAGAAAAGAGTTGAGCATAAACTCCCTCTGTCTTCTCTAGGTCCTCTTGTCTTTTCCTTTTTTTTCAAAGGATTTGGGACTTTTCTCTCTAGCCCGCTTCTTGGCACAAGCCGTCCACCCCTGAGGTTAGAGGCTGCTTTTTCTGAGTTGGGAAAATACAGTGTGTCAGTCGACTTTAAGGCAGAAGTCGTCCACTCAGAGGGCATCCCGGTCGTAGACCTCTCCCTCCGCCCTGGAGAGAGCGGTAGGTCTGCGATTCGCCTCTTGAGAGCCGTGTTGGCGGATTATACCAACCGACTGCCCACGTCGAGACCTCTGATATAATCCCTCCTCTGCCGCCTCTGTAAAAGAGCCTTGTCTATGCCCAAAGGCACAGCCGGCGGGACGTCCGTAGGCATCGCACCCCAGGGGGTCCGTGTTAGCGGATTGTACTAACTGGCTGCCCACACGGGAGAGAAGTTAAGTTCCCTTCTCCTCCTTTTTGTCTTGATACCTATGTTCACTTCCTCAGTTCCTATCCCTCTTTCTTTTTAGATAAATAAAACAAAAAAAAAAAAAATGGGACAAACCTTGTCCAGAGAAGCACAATTCATAAAAGACTTAAAATGCTCATTCAAGGAGCGAGGAATCCGAGTAAAAAAGAAGGATTTAGTCAAATTTTTTCTCTTCATTGATGAAGTCTGTCCCTGGTTCATAGTAAATGGCCCTGAAATCCATCCAAAAAAATGGCAAAAGGTAGGCAGAGATTTAAACGATAAGTTACAAAAGGAAGGTCCTGATGCCGTCCCCGTCTCTGCTTTCTCTTATTGGGGACTAATTCGAGACATTGTAGAAACCGCCTCCGATGACCCCGAAAAACGACAACTCTTGTCAGTAGCGGAGTACTGCCTTAAACCGCTGTCTCGCTCAGCATCCGTTGCTTCTCTTCCCACTGAAAAGCCCCCCTCTAGATGTCCCTTAGTCGTTATAGACATGAGCGATCCCTCTCCAACTAAAGGCATATACCCCTCTTTGCCCACAGGACATTCCCCTTCTCCTAAAGGTCCTCTTACCAATCCCTTATTGACTAAAAGACCACTCAATGACCCCTTAGATCCTGGTGATGCCGCCACCTTAGAAGATGAGGCCATACGATATCGTAACCCAGATTGGCCTTCTACTTGGCCCCCACCCTACAATCCACAGTTCCGTGCGCCTGTTCTGCCATTCCCCGCCTCCAACGGCAATAACGCTTCACAAACCAAAGATAAGCTTGCTGCACAGATGGCCGAGATAGAGAGCAAACTGGCCTCCCTTCAGGCTGCTTTACAAGAGACTGTTCTTACCGCCCAACGCTTGCCTATAAAACCTTCCAAAAACCCCAAACCAAAAACCCTCACTTTCCCTGTCATCACCCGATCCCAGCGACCTGAATCTCCCACCTCTAACACCGCTGATCCCCCTGATGCCCCTGAAGGTGGAGAGGATACTGCTAACAATAATGATGAGGAAGAAAGCAGTGACGACGAACTCCCTTCCCCCGCCCCGGAGCGTAAAGAGTTCCATAAATTACAGTTCAAAAACTTAAAAGAACTAAATACAGCTGTCAGGACTTATGGACCTAATGCTCCTTACACCTTATCTGTCCTCGAAACACTGTCTCGAGGGGGACACCTTCTCCCTTGTGAATGGCTCCGCATAGTCCAGGCTGTCCTCACCCGTGGCCAATATCTAACTTGGCGGGCTGATTTCTGTGACCGCTGCCAGACTATAGCCGCTAATAATCTTAAAAATCCCCGCTCTCATTCTTGGACCTTTGAAAAACTTACTGGTCAGGGGACATATGCCACTGAGGAGCGGCAACAAAATCTCCCTATTGGACTCCTCTCTCAGACACATAATGCCGCTCTCGGGGCCTGGAGGACTCTTCCTAGTTCTGGCACACCCACCACGCCACTCACCAAGGTTATCCAAGGTCCCCAGGAAGATTACAGTGAATTTGTCAGTCGCCTCCTAGAGGCTGCTGAGCGCGCTCTAGGAAGCGACGCCGCTAATGATAGATTAGTCAAACAATTGGCTTTTGAAAATGCTAACGCCTCCTGCCAAGCCGTCCTCAGGGGTAAGACCCGAGACAAGACGCTCGATGAAATGCTTCGCTTGTGCCGAGACGTTGATCCATTTACTTCCAAGGTATCTCAGGCCATTCATCTAGCGGTTGGTGCTGCAATCCAGGCCAACCCTGGCCAACAGAAAAATTGTTTCAAATGCGGTCAGCCAGGACACTTTGCCCGTCAATGCCACGGTTCCCATGACAAACCCAGGGTTCAGGGCCCTTATAATAAAGGACCTTCTCCTCCCTCGACACCTTGCCCCATTTGCAAAAAGGGCCGACACTGGGCTAGAGACTGCCGCTCCACCACCGACATACTCGGTAACCCCATCACTCGCCAGCAGGGAAACGGACAGAGGGGCCAGCCCCGGGCCCCTCAGCCAATCCCTTTTCTCAGGGCCTCGGGGAACAGCCAGATAGAACAAACTCAGCCCCTACCCACCTTTCCCCAAAATCAGTCCATTCCCTTTACAGGGCCACCCCAGGAAGCGCAGGACTGGACCTCTGTGCCTCCTCCGACATCATATTAGAGCCCGATAGCGGGACTCAGGTGATCCCCACAGGCGTTTTTGGGCCCCCTCCTCCTAAAACATTTTTTCTTATCCTTGGAAGGGCCTCCTCTACCTTGCAGGGCATCACCATTTTTCCCTCTATTGTTGACAGTGATTATTCCGGGGAGATAAAGATATTAGCCAGTAGCTCCAGAGGCCCACTTTATATACACCAAGGTCAACGCCTTGCTCAGGCTCTGCCCCTACCCCTCGACACATCTAATCCTTCCCTAGGGCCTTCCCGAGGGGCGTCTACGCCTGGTTCCTCTGATATTTTCTGGATCCAGCAACTTTCTCGGGAACGCCCATACCACACACTCAAAATCAATGGCAAAGAATTCAAGGGCATCCTTGACACGGGCGCTGATTCTACAGTGCTTGCGAAGGCCTCCTGGCCTTCTTCCTGGCCTTGCCAGCCCTCTCTTACTCATCTTCAAGGCATAGGACACTCTCAAAACACCTTTCAAAGCTCTCAACTCCTCACCTGGGAAGACCCTGATAGAAACACTGGTCAGGTCCGCCCCTTTATTGTCCCCGGGCTTCCCGTAAATCTGTGGGGTCGCGACATATTGACCCAGATGGGAGTTTTAATGTTCAGTCCCTCAGCTACCGTTACTCATCAAATGCTAAACCAAGGGTTTATCCCGGGCAAGGGCCTTGGAAAAAATAATCAGGGTATTACCGTTCCCATAGAGGCCGAACACAGGGCCCCACGGACAGGCTTAGGGTACGACATCAAAAATTTTTCGTGAGGGCCGTTGCTCCCCCTGCACTCCAGGCAGATAAAATCACGTGGAAGAGCAACCACCCTGTCTGGATCGATCAATGGCCCTTGCCCCGTCATAAACTTTCAGCGGCCACACAGTTAGTGCAGGAACAGTTAGATGCTGGCCACATTGAACCATCTACCTCCCCTTGGAACACTCCCATCTTTGTTATACAAAAGAAAGGGGGTAAATGGAGACTTCTTCAAGATCTCAGAGAAATCAATAAGACCATGGTTCCCATGGGGGCGCTCCAACCAGGGCTGCCGTCCCCCGTTGCAATACCTACAGGATATCACAAGATAGTCATAGATCTAAAAGACTGTTTTTTCTGTATCCCTTTACATCCGGAGGACAGAAAGCGTTTCGCCTTTAGCCTCCCGGTTGTTAACTGCATAGGACCCTCCCCAAGATTTCAATGGAAGGTTTTGCCTCAGGGCATGGCAAACAGTCCTACCCTTTGTCAAAAATTTGTTGCCCAGGCCATTGATCCGTTTCGCCTTACACATCCCGACCTATACATTGTTCATTATATGGATGATATTCTCCTGGCAGGCTCTGATATTGCCATCTTGCGTGATACCAGCCATAAATTAGTTGATGCCCTTCAAGATCTAGGACTACAGATCTCCCCAGAAAAGATTCAATTACAGCCCCCTTTCCTCTTCCTAGGCTTCGAGTTACACCCCACTAAGGTCCTTTCACAAAAGGTTGAATTAAGGAAAGACTCTTTACAGACCCTCAATGATTTCCAACGCCTGTTAGGTGATATCAACTGGCTTCGCCCATATCTAAAGTTGACCACCGGAGATTTAAAGCCCCTCTTTGACATTCTTCGAGGAGATCCTGATCCCTCTTCTCCACGCACCCTGACGCCTGAGGCAGCCTCGGCCTTAAACTTAGTTGAAAAAGCCATTTTAAATCAAAACATCTCATACTATTCCCCTGCCTGTGCCCTGTGGCTACTAATTCTTCCCACAACATTCACGCCTACGGGTGTCCTGTGGCAAAACAAACCCCTATATTGGCTTCATTTGCCAGCTACTCCTTCTAAGATACTCCCTGTCTACCCTTCTCTTATCGCACAAATACTTAAAATGGGGCGCGAAAGCTCCCTAAAGCTTTTTAACAAAGACCCTGACATCATTGTTGTGCCCTATGAAGCAGCTCAGGTCAAATGGCTACTACAAACATCAGATAAATGGGCTGTCAATTGTATTTCATTTCAAGGAAAGATAGATAATCATTACCCTGCTGACAAACTCATACAATTCCTTAAAAACCAAGCTGTAGTTTTCCCTTCCCTGACCAAGAGCCGTCCTATTCCACAAGCCCCTTCTGTTTTCACAGATGGCTCCTCTTCAGGAATTGCTGCCTTTAGTATTAATGGACAGCTTACTAAGATCAGGACCGACTACTTGTCCGCACAGCTTGTAGAACTTTTTGCAGTTGTTCAAGTCTTTAAGACCCTCCCTAATAGTCCTTTTAATTTGTTCACCGATAGTGCTTATATAAGTCAATCAGTTCCCCTTCTGGAGACCGTCCCTTTTATTCGACCCTCCACTAATGCCTCCCCCTTATTCTCAGAACTCCAAAACCTCATCCTCGCCAGATCTCATCCCTTTTTTATAGGGCACATCCGTGCTCACTCAGGTCTCCCCGGCCCCCTAAGTACTGGCAATGATCTTGTTGACAGAGCCTCTCGAGAAGTTTCCAACCTTGTTATGGCTATATCTTCTACTGACCCCATTCAACAAGCTCAACAGGCTCATCAGATACACCACCTAAATGCCCGGACTCTTCGCCTTTTATTCTCCATTACTAGGGAACAGGCACGCCAAATAGTGCGCCAATGTCAGGGGTGTCTTACTCTACTACCTGAACCCCATCTTGGCGTCAATCCTCGCGGCCTTACTCCTGGAGAACTGTGGCAAATGGATGTTACTCATTTCAGCCCTTTTGGTAAACTGAAATATATACATGTTTCTATAGATACCTTCAGTGGCTTTCTCTGTGCAACCCTACAGTCTGGAGAAGCCACCAAACATGTTATCAGTCACATGATTTCATGCCTTGCCTTTCTACCATTACCTAAAACTCTCAAGACTGATAACGGCCCAGGCTACACCAGTACTTCCTTTAAACAATTTTGTGCTCAACTAAATATCAAACATATTACAGGTATTCCATACAACCCCCAGGGCCAGGGCATTGTTGAAAGAGCACACCAGACTCTGAAGAATATGCTTACAAAACTTCAACACTCCAAAGGTATCCTATACCCCCCACACAACAATAATAAGACCTTGCTAAATCATGCCCTTTTTGTCCTTAATTTTCTGACACTCGACAATGATGGAAAGTCTGCAGCCGACCGATTTTGGCACCCTACTACTGCAGACTCTTATGCACAAGCCCTGTGGAAAGATCCTCTGACATCAAAATGGAATGGTCCTGACCCCGTCCTTATCTGGGGAAAGGGACACGCTTGCATCTATGACAATCAGGCTCAAAACGCCCGGTGGTTACCTGACCGACTACTGAAACTCTATAATCCGTCCAGGGATCCACAGCCCTGAGACCTCGCTTCCCCTCTGTTCTCTTACAGATAACCGCCCCGTCCTCCGGAGAAGCATTGCAGAGGATGGTCTCCAGCCCCTCTCCTCCTCACGGGAATTTTGCTCTTCCTCCTGTTTCTCGTCCTCCTCTGCACTGACTCTAATATTCCCCTTACCCACAGATTAGGATTGCTGTTCTTTACACTTGTCCAGGACAGCATAGATAAAGTCAGAAAAAGCCTAGAGGCCAGGCAGAAACAGAGAGAAAAAGATGAAGCCTGGTATAAAAATTGGTTTTCCACTTCCCCACTCTTTTCAACACTGCTCCCTAGTCTATTAGGACCTTTCATAGGCTTGCTCTTATTACTCACTTTTGGCCCCTGGGCGTTCAGGAGAATAACAGATCTAATCAAAAGACAGGTTGACTCTGCGCTGTCAAAAGGGCCCACGGTATACTACCAACAAATCACAATGACAGAGCCCTCGGAAGAAGTCGGCGCAGCCCTAAATTTCTCCACCTTGGCCCAAGAGGGACCTCGACCTTGGTATAGCAGGTTTGGTTGGTGGTAAATACCCCTCTCCCTACGGGGACGACATAAGGGACAGAGAAATGTCTACCTTCACCTTTGATAGACCAAGGGAAGGTATGGGCATCGAGATGGGTGCAGATGCAAAGCTACTGCAAGGGAAGACCCACTAGAGGGTCCCCTCTGTCCTTCCCTGAGAACATACCTGGTTTGCATAGAGGTTGGTATCCAAATCGCAATTTAAAACCGGCTCTGCCTCTCCTCCCCAAAAGATACCAAGAGCCAACAATAGATGGGCGTATATAGCCCACGGGAGGAACCAGGTCAATGTTCCCTCACTCGGTTAAGGCCCGCCTTTCTAAAAACAGAAAGGGAGGAGATGTTAGGGGCGCCACAACCTAAACGGGCCCTTAAGGGTTAAGGATAAAACATGCTGGGCTTGGGCTTCACAAGAACAGAAGACAAATAGCAGCTCAGCAGCCCGTGACACCAACATGTTTGTACAGAGAACTCTGAGAACTTCCTTTGTTTTACACCACCTGTGCTTGACCGATCAGTACATGACCAGTACCCCCTTTCCTCTTCTTTCCTTCCACTGCCCCTTGTCCCCATAGCACCAGCTGAAGACCAATTATATTGTGACAAGTCCCTTTTGCTTGCCCCCCTTTGTTTTTGCTTTATAAATATAGCTGCTTTGCAAAATAAAATTTGAGGCTTGATCAGAATACTGTCTTGCCTCCACTCTTTTCTCTCGTCCGTGTTACCCCTCTTTTCTTTAGGTTGGGTTCTCCTCGGTTCTCCCACCAAATAACCGGTCCCGCGGGCGGGACATATACAATATACACAAAAGAATAAAGTATATGATCAAAACCAGACAAAATCAAAGTCAACTCACATTAAGTACGATTGTACATATCTGAATGTTGTGTTAATGGGTTGTGATGGTGAGTAATAGTCATAGAAGAATATCTAAGATATAATTCTATTATATAAAATTTCAGAATAGACAAAATTAACAATGATTTGCTTGATAATGCATTTATCAGTAAAGAAAAGGGAGAGAATGGTAACGAAATTCAGGACAGAGGTAAACTTGAAATGAAAGAGAGGTAGGAGGGGGTTACAGGTAATTCTTTTTCATAGTGTGAGTGGCAGAGTCACACATCTTTATTTTATTGTTAGGTGAAGGGTATACATGTGTTTTATACAGTCTTGTGTTCATGACTGCATTAGCTCAGCTCCTCCAAGAAGTCAAGATGGGGTTAAATATGCAAGAGATACAAGAGAAATGCCTAAGAAGAGCAGTGCCCTTGCCATGCCCAGTCACTGGCTGGGATTAACCTTGGGAAGCACAACCTTGGTGTGAATTTGAAAGTGCTTTCAAAAGGTAGCAGCTGGGCTGTCAGTCAATTACACTCCCCACAACAGGACATCTGAAAGATGCATTTTTGTGACCACCACAGTGGTGCTTTAAACTTCTTTTAAATTAAAAGAAAATGAAAATAGGTAAAGTTATCAAAGAAGGAAGGAAAACTCCTTGTAACAGAAAAAAATGTAATAAATGTAAAAACAATATTAAAATCGGAAAAATCTTTTTCTAGTCCCCAAGGTAATAACCGATTTGGCAAAGATTATCAACGGGTGCTAAAACACAGAGCAGACTAAGTCTCACTCCGCAGATTACTAACTAAATGCAAAGAGAGAATGTATGTTCTCAAAAGAGAGATTCAGTGGTTACCACCTTATCTCAATGATCAGATCTCCTGAGGGCTGGTCCCCACGGGAGACTTGAGTGTTGGGTGCAGGCCCACCTCACATTTAAAGGCCAGGGGTGCAAGAACACGAGGAAGTCACATGCCACTATCTGAACATTTAAAACTTGTGAATCAAGCTACTGACTTTCATAAAGTGTATTTAATTCTTGTAACTTGACAAATACAGATTTATAATGTACAGATGTGTAAAGCTGCGGTGTTTTAATACAGAGAGTTTTAGATGGCTAAAAGCTGGAAAAATCTCAAAAACGACTGAATTTAATTATTGGGCACAGGTGAGTTTTGTGTTGATGCACTGTGATATTGTAAGAAAATAAAGACATATAATTTGTTTGCATATTTATTTGGGCAGTATTAATGTTTATTGCCTTCATTCAGTAAAATCACTAACTAGGTTTTTGTAATCAGTAATTTGACAAAAATTTTGTCCTGTCAATAGTGACGCTCTATAGGATTAGAAATATAAAATTTAATGGCATTCAAAATATCTAAAATTTAAATACATGTTATAAAAAATAGAAATTATATTAATATAAATATAGAAAATTTAAATTTATTTTTATATGTGCTTTTCAAAAATATTGTTTTTCTTCTAAATATTCAAAATGATCTATTAAAAGGCATCTGCAATTTATAATTAACAAATATCAAAATTTTTAATGAAATGTATTTAATTAAAGCCAAAGTTATATTTGTTTTGAAAATTTAATGAAAACTTACTAAATATTTTTATAAAAATAAAATACTTTATAATTCTAGTTTGCAATATTCATCCAGTTGCCTATATATATATTAGTATTATACTTTATGCATA
Organism: Rousettus aegyptiacus; assembly: GCF_014176215.1. Classification (NCBI taxonomy): domain Eukaryota; kingdom Metazoa; phylum Chordata; class Mammalia; order Chiroptera; family Pteropodidae; genus Rousettus; species Rousettus aegyptiacus. The sequence goes on along the minus strand of NW_023416288.1, from coordinate 35,922,993 downwards.
TATAAAATTGCTTAATATTGCAAAATTTGCAGCTTACAAACACCACATGAATTCATGAGGATTTCCAGAACCTTAATTTCCAGCATAAAGAAAGCAAGAGAATGGATGCTTGGCGCTACTGGATGGCAATACTTCATTATGCAAGAATTTTTTGCACTCGTACTGAGAAGAACATCTTCTGAGTTATTTGTCTTTTCTCCTAATTAAGTAAGTACTCCACCCCTCACTTTCACCTCCCAATTTAAAGCAATGTGCCTCCATCACTGGCTGTAGACGCAGCCCTGAACTTGCAGGATATTCCATCATAATCACTTTGTGATAAGGACGAAAGCGTGGAGAAGCATTTCCCCAGGGCCTGAACGGCGTTAGTGACGCCAGGAGGACCCGGGCCAATGAACTGAGAATGATAAACGTTCTACAATGTGATTGGTTTGGTGTCCTCAAAAGTAATGATGAATGAGAAGTATGAAGAGATTAAGAAACTAAGGACACCCATCGATCAAACACAACGGGTAAAGCTTGACTGGTTCTAAAAAGCAGCCATCTATAAAAGATTTGGGACAACTAGGGAAATTTTAATAGGGACTGGCTATTAGATGATGTTATGAATTTATTGTTAATGTTCATAGTTATAATAATGGCATTGTGGTTATATAGGAGAACATTATATTTTAGGAAATGTATGCCAAACACTTTGGGGATAACATGTCATGATATCAGCAACTTACTTTCAAGTAGTTCAGCAAAATATGTTTCTTAACTAAGAGACTAGTAAACAACCACATTATGGTGAATGGATTGTGGTAAACAAACCCTGTTACGTTACTATTGGGTGTGTAAATTTATAAGACCTATAGAAAGATCAATTTGGTAACATAAAGTATGAAAATCCACAAGTCTTTTCATGTAAAAATTCCACCTATAGCAATTTATTCTACAGATATACTGGTACATGTGTAAAACAATACACATCCATCAGTAGGGAAATGATAATATTAATTATGATAAAAATTAATTACTACATTCATACAATGGAGTAGTAGTATATAGGAAAAAAAGGAAGGTTTTAAGCTAAACGCAGAAAGCTAACATCCATTACTAAATGGAAAAAAAAAAAAGCAAGACATTGAGCAATATTATAGTAATCTCCTATTTCATTAATTGGAAAATGTCTCTGCATAAACTCTTTTTGGCGGGACACATAGGAAGTTAATCACAATGGTTCCTGTGGGGAGGAGAATTAGGTAGCTGGGGGACAAGGAAAAGAGGAAGATGTTTTCTTGGCGACCTTTTTATACTGGGTGAGTTTTCAACATGTGAATGAATCGCTGATTCAAAACAACTTTTAAAGCTATCAACAAAATGAAACGATGCATAGGTTTAATAACTGCATTATAGAGAGAACTTTATAGGCCAATAAGAAAAAAAGGGAGGCGTGGGAACAGTCAGACCCTGCTAGAGTGGATGGGGAGAATTTTATCATTGACTGTTTAAAATGCTGGTACAGACTGACTTTCAGTGGGTTTTATTATTAGCTTTAAATTGTCTATAGGCAATGTACCCCTATGTTGCCTGCACCCCAAATAGACTGTTTTCATTGTCCTGCCCTTACTACGTCAAGGCCGCAATTCACGCACAGAGAGAAAAAAGAAAGAGAGGGAAAGAAGAGAGAGAGAGAAAGGGAGAAAAAGAAAGGCTCTATCAAAGTATGTTCATCTTTATTACTCATCTTTGAAAGGCAAATTAAATGTCTATGGACTAACCTTTTACATATGGCCAAAAACAATTTTTTAAAATAATAACATAACATAATGGCAAGTGAATGAAGAAATGAGAATTCAAATCTTTTACATTTTCTTTTTTAAGTGTTCATATTCATTGACCTCATAATTCCATTTCTGGAAATTATGTACAGAAAGTAATCAGAGATGAGAACAAAGGTATTATTTACAATAGCTAAAAAAAAAAAAAAAGGAAAAAAAGAAAAAGTAATGAGAAGTTAAATAAATTATGTTGTATCTACGTTATGAAAAACCATCATCATTAAAATACTATTATAAATAATGTTCATTGATTTGGAAATGTTAAGGCAATTAAAACCATATGTAAAGAAAGAAATCATTTTTGTGGTAAACTTTATATAGTATAAAGTTTTCCATTTTGACCATTTTTAAGTGTGCAGTTCTATGGCATTAAGTATGTTTACATTCTTGTGCAACCCTCACCACCACCCATCTCCAGAATTTTCCCTTCTTGTAAAACTGAAACTCTATGCCCCTTAAGCAACAACTTCCCATCCCCCATCCCCCCAACACCTGGCAACCACCACTCTACTTTCTGTCTCTATGAGTTTGACTAATCCAGGGATCTTATATAAGTAGAATCTTACAGTTTTTATCCTTTTATGTCAGGTTTGTTTCATTTAGCATAATATCCTCAAGGTTCATTGATGTGTCGGAATCTCCTTTTATGGCTGAATAATATTCCATTAATTGGATATATCACATTTTGTTTATCCAGCCGTGCACTGAAAGACACTTAGTTCCACGTTTTGGCTATTGAGAATAAAGCGGCTATGAGCATGGATGTACAAATATCTGTTTGAGACCTTGATCTCAATTCTTTGGGGTATGAACCAAGAAGTGGAATTTCTGGATCATATAATAATTTTTAATTTGTAATTTTTTGAAGTACCACCATAGTGTTTTCCATAGCAACTTCACCATTTTTCATTCTCACTAGAGGTTTACGTGGGTTTTAATCTCTCTGTATCCTCGCCAAGACTTGTTATTTTCTGTTTTTTTTTTTAATAATAAATAGTCTTTCTAATGGGTGAGAAGTGGTATCTCGTTGTAATTTTGATTTGCATTTCCCTAACAATTAGTGATGTTAAACATCTTTTCATATGCTTATTAAAAATAAATCATTTTTATAAAAGAAATAAGCTTTTATATAAAAATCTATTACATAGGGGAGGAAAAAAGAAAATATAAACATTAAAATATTAATCTGTGTGCTGAAATCCTGTCCAGCAAATATTTACTTCCTTCCCCATGAGAGAAGTCTACTTCTCTACTCACTGAAGTTTGACCTCATGTACCTTGTTTTATCCTCCAATGGAGTATGGACAGAAGTAGCAGTGTGCTAGGTCTCAGTTCAGATCTTAGAGGCAAGACACGTTTCCACTCATCCTCTGAGCAGATATGTTCCAGGCAACCACTAAGCCTGAGCCACAAGATAACACCTGTAGAACACACCTGAAGTTGTCCTGTAGCCTAAAACAGACCTGCCCATAGAACTGTGAGTAAGAAATAATTGCTCATTGTTGTATGTCTGTGAGATTTTTGAGGCTATTCAGTACACTGAAAATGCTAACTGATACACAGAGGTTGTCTCTGGATAGTGACATTAACAGTGATTTGTACTTCTAAGAACTCTCCAAATTGCCCACAATAAACACTTAAAAGAAAAACCCTGAAGTATTTCATACCAAAATTCTAACAGTGGTTATTTCTGTTACTAACCACACGGTTTTAAAACTTATTTAAGTTCTAAATTTGTTTCACAATGAACATGTCTTTCGTACCCAGAAAAAAAATAACAAAAGTTTTTGTCTGTTTCTTTTTTCCTGGAACAGTGGCCCTTCAAGAATCTCAAAAGGAACTTCCAGGAATTATATATATATATATATATATATTTGAAAGTAGAATAATTAAAAGGCAAATTTAATTATTTGAAAAATAGAATAATTAAGAGGCAAATTTAAATGAGGGAATGAAGCAAACGGCCTTAAAAACAGCAATCCTAAATTTGACAGGAATATGTTGTCTTTCAATGAGCAGATTGTGGTTTGCCAGCCATATTTTCCTGAATAGTGGCCTAAGGCAGCATATAAGGGCCAGACTAGGGGTCCGGGGGTTAGTAATTGATCTGAGGGATCAGTTAATGTTCTTGGAAGCCAGCAGGACTGAAGGATAGGTTAAGAAACAAAAGTACAGCAGCACCCGACTTGCTAACAACTGCAAAATGACAGGCAATTTTTCTTTCCCCCACATCTATGAGCTAACTTGTCAACTACTAGTAGATATTTGAAGAATCGGAATGAATGAGTTGAGTAATACCTTGTAGGGACTTGGGATGTAACCAAACACTCCATAGTCGTTTCAGTAGTTAGCTTATTTGTATTGAAATGACTTACAAATTATGTAAACTGGTTTCAAGTACAGCAAAAGCCCTGTGTCCCAGCTCAAAAGTCCTAAATCAGTCCCAGTGTCTGGAAGTCATCTGTTTGTCAAACCTCTTAGCTAACATCTAACTCTTGCAATATAAAAGTTGCCATGACAACTGAGGGGAAAGTTTTGGTCAACAGAATATAATCCAAAACCAATTAAAAAAAAAAAAACTCTTTTAGCAGCTTCTCTAAGCCAAAGTGGATTTGAATGACGCACACCCAAAAAAGCACAGTGTCTCACAGGTATGAAATCTGGGAGTCACCAGACTAGAAACGAAAAACTTGATGGGAGGGTCAAATTGTCGAAGCAGGAAGTATGACCACCTAATCTTTCCTTACCTTCAGCACCTTGGACATAAGATGTTCAAGAATAATTGTAGGTTTGATCTGATTGGGAAAGCTCCAAATTCTTATTTCACATCTCAGAGGACAATGAGCTTGTCTCATTTGATCCAAATGCACTAAATAAATGGACATCGATTTCCAGAAATCCCAGTACTTGAAATAATTGAGTTTTTACTGTTATGTTTCTTCAGTCACTCTAATGTTAGTATTTGATTTGACTTTTTGGTTCAAGGGAAAACTGCTTTTGCAAAAATGCTTTTTCTGTGTATAATGAGAATTATCTTCTTATTTTTCTGCATATCATTTATTCTCTCTTTATCTCATGTCTGCTCCTGATTTTCCATCTTCCAGTTTCAGCTGTGTGATCCAGGGGAGTTGATTCCATCCCAGGTTTCAGAAAGTCGCTGTGACTACGCCTGGCCAAATGATTGGTTCAGAATTGTTCACATGACCTAATCAGAACCAATGGAGTCCACTCTGGACCATTCTCTGAAGGTGGTAAGGCACTGTGGCAGACTGCGAATTCCTCTGCAGTGCACTGACAGAACTTGTTGTTAAGACCCTGCTTTCTTCAAGATGTGTGACCTCGGACTTAACTTCCCTAGGTCTCATTCTCCTCATCTGAAATTCTTCGGATGTTTCTGTGAAGATTTTAGAAAGGCTGCATGTGCGAAGGGACGTTATAAATTGCAAAGGCTTTCTGAAACATAAGACCTCGCCGTTTGCTCTCCTAGCAGCCAAAACGGGAATAAGCATGTAGAGATGTTGGGCCCGTTCAATGCACTGGAAAACAAAGAACATTACCCAAGAAGAGAAGCTGAAGCCGCAGAGCGTCAGAGCCTCGAGGATATCTGGTTCAACCCCCTCATTTCATAGATAAGGAAACTTGCTCTATCTACTCTTGAAAGGGAGGAAATGAGATAAGAACAACTATTGCAACCATTCAGCCGGTTCCCCCGCATGAAGTTAAAGCAATCAGTAAACTATGGCCTCTGTGCCTGTGGTTGGTTATCTTCTACCTGTGGTAAACAGCCTCACCTGCAGGGAAATGACAGCACCGGGACCGAAAAATGGATTTACCCCATAGCTCACCTCTACACAGCTCAGCATTCTGAGTTCCAAGACGGGAGGATAAGAACGTTGCAGTTGGAAAAAAAATCGCTGAGCCATGTGTCTGAAATGCTTAACAAATTACAGTGGAGATTTTATTTAATTTTTTTCATTTTCCCTGTTGGTGAGAACTACCTCCTGCCAAGATATTATCTGCCAAATGGTGACTTCATTTATAATGCCGGCAATGTGATGTTTAACAGCTGACATTTGACTACTTTTGAAAAATCTGTCCCTTAGCTTACATAACAACAGAAGCGTTGCAGAAATTTAGAGATGCACATGGAATGTTTGATAATTTTGTACCAATAAGAGTTATTGGAAGAAGTTACATCTGGTCAATCCTTTTAAACATTGTAATAAAAAATACCTAATAGAAGAAGTACTTTGTATATATTAAATAAAGTAATTCTTACAACAACTCTAGGAGGTGGGTACTATTTTTATTGTGCACAGGTTCGAAACGAGGCACTGAAAAGTTGAATAACTTTCTCAAAATTAAATTCAAACATCTACTCAAATTTATCTTTCTAAAAACACTGTTTGCATCACAGCATCAAGAGACAGCAGAGTGATATGAGTGAAAAGGTAAGCTTCGAATCCAGGTTCCAACGAACTTGAGTTTCGTTACTGGCTAGTAGCTGTCGTGACCTTAGGCAAGTTCCCGAATCTCTCAGTGCTTCGGTTTCCTCAGGGATGATAATGTTACTTAAATCTTAGACGGGTGCCAGGGTTAAGTGAGATAGTTTATGTAAAGCACATAGCCCGGTGTCTGGCATATAGAATGTCCTCAATAATTATCACTCATCATTCACCATCCAGTGATTATTAGTTGATTATTATCATTGTTACCTCGTCGGTATCATTAGTACCCTGGGGATCAGATGCCACTTCAGCCCTGCTTCAGCTCCTCTCGGCTTTACCTGTCTGTTATTCCAGCCACCCTCCCTCCCACACACGCCCTTCACCCTCTGCAGCCCGCTCCTACACAGGTTTCAATCTGCTTCTCACCTGGTACCCACGAAGGTCTCACCGTAAATCCAGCTGCACCCCTGTGACTTCCTGCCCTAGGACATCTCTGTTGACCCCAATGCATGGGACTCAAGGGGAAACTGCTTGACGCCTAACCCTATACAACCCAGAAATGCTATCAGTCACACAGTCAAAACTTGCACCCTTTCTCCTCCTTTGTCAGAGGGTGTATTTGTTTGCTACGGCTGCCATAACAAAGCACCACCGACTGCGTGGCTGGAACAACAGAAATTTATTGTCTCACACTTCTGGAGGCATAGATGTCCAAGATCAAGGCGTTGGCAGGAGCGGTTTCTTCTGAGACCTCTCTCCTTGGCTCATAGGTGGCCATTTTTTTGCTGTGTCCTCACATGGTCTTTCCTGTGCGTGGGTACACATTCCTGGAGTGTTTTTGTGTGTCCAAATTTCCTCTTCTTAAAAGGACAGCACTCAGATTGGATTAGGACGCACCCGACCAGCCTCATTTTATATCATCATTTCCTTAAAAACCCTATCTCCAAATACAGTCGCATTCTGATATTCTGGGGTTTAGGGATTCAACATATGAAATGAGGTGGAGGAACACACTTCAGCTCATAGCAGGGTCCTGAGATGTGTTTCATTAGGCTCTTCGGAAGATTCTACGGGATAGAGCAGACAATTGACCATGGAGATGGCCAGCTGGAAACAGCCCTCTTCCTTGGTTTGCATCTTCACCCTCTTGGAATCATGCTCACCAATACAGTCCTCGATATAAGCCATGGGCTTAGTTTGTCTTTCTGGGAATTTGGCCTAAGAAACCTGATGGAAACTACATGGTATCTCATTACAGGGATAACCCAACCTGTTCATTGTGGCCCCAGCTGTCCTTTCAGCCCTCTCTGCCCAGGCTGCAGTGTTCTAGCCAAAGGGGACTATTCATTCTCACTTGTCCTCGCCAGGACAGAGAATCCTCATGCGCCCTTCCTCCCCTTCAAATTTCATCAGAAAGCCCAGGTTCATCTCCCTACGAATGTCCTTTATTAGCCTTCTGAAGATGAATTATTATCTCCACATAATTCTAAGTAAATAAATATTCTGGGCTAATTAGAAAAGATTAAAATATTCCAGAGTTGCACAAAAAGGAGAAAACCACAGTGCTTTAGAAAGTATCTAAATTAGGGGCTTGAGAATCCTATAGGAAAAGTTAACAGATGTACAGCTGGCCAATTCCAGATTTTAATTAAAACCCATCTTTTATTGGTCAAAACATGACTAGCATGACAGCCAAGCCAAAAGAGAGAGCTGGATTAACACACACATGCTCTCACACACATATACACAAACACATACTTCTTAGCATTCTGTTATTTCATACTACGTGGAAGCAGCAGGGTATGGATATAAATGGATTTTGCATGTATTTCTCTTGGCATTATGGCCATATTTAATGTAACATCCAGTAAAATAGAAATTTTAATTAAGTTTATGGTCTGACCATCTGTATTTGTTTGGAATTTCTGTCTCTTCAAAGCAAAAATGTGAACCTGGCTTTAGACCTGGAAAAATCTCAGGCTACAATTGAATGCATTATCAACAAACTGAGACTGTGTGGTCTGAAATATAAAATAAGATTAGAAGAGGGGGAACCCATTATCAAAATATCGCAAAATACCTGGATGTTAATTATGCAGTCACTAATTTATTTTGACATGCTTCAGGGAAGATAAAAGGGAAATTTTATATCTTTTCAAAGGAAAAAAGTCTCAGTATCACTAAATTGCCAAAGAATCAATTAAATACATTTTACTTGTTTCTGTGGGTTTTGATGTTGCTTTTCTTTTAATCTTCACTTCTTGCATTTTGTAAATGGATAAAACTTATGTGCCATCTGTATCCAAATGCTTTAGTTAATCATTTAAGCTCTTTTTTAAAAAAAAAATAGTAAAAATTCTCTAATGTACATTAAATAAGAATAATGAACGTGGCCAATATTAATTGTTAAAAAGTATTTGTGTGTTCTTGGAAGCAATAACAAAATGCTCTGTTAAACTACTCTGTTGTACAGACATAACGGAGACCTACAGTCTCTTGCCTGCCCTTTGGGGGATGAATTGAGCTGCCCGTAGTTTGCTCTTTTTATTCTCGGTAAAGTGTTCATTAAGGAAATTAAAAGTATAAGTAGATGTGCAGTTGGAAATGGCAAATCTGGGTAGAAATCTTGAAAGGGCAATGTCCACCTTCCTGCTACAATTCACGTGAAGGTACAGGAAACAAAAATTCACAATGTCAAAAACAAGTGCAGTCAACCCACTTCCAGAATCTCATAGGTCTTCCCAGTTCTCGCCTCTAGAAAATGAGATTGTTTATCTAGGCAGAAACGCACTCATCCCTTTCCCACCATCTCACACCACAAATACAAGTCCTAGGCCTACTAGAAATAAGGAACTCTGTCCTATAGTATGACTGCTGCTTATTGAAGGAGTCAGGGCCCTGTCTCACCCACTAAACTCTCTCATTTCCAAAAAAACTCTCCCGAACTTGTCCATTAAGTACATTCATATAGTCACTCAACAATTATTTATTGTATACCTACTATGTACCATGCCAACCACTGTTTTAGAAGCCATAGATACAAAGGTGAACAAAAAAAAAAAAAAGCCCTTGTGAAGCTTACCTTCGAGCAAGACATGTATCAATTTTTTTTTTGCCCATTTAGCAAAAATTCAGCAAAATAAAGAGAGAGATGAAAGTGCCAAAGCATCAGGGAAGGCGCGGCCCCCACAAGAAGGTGCTGCAGTGGCAACAGGGACATCTCGAAGTTTTCATGTGTTGCGTCCACTCAGAGTGGCAAAGCCCCATGAACTAATCTAATTCAGCCCAGCAAAGCAGAACTAGGAAAAAGCCTGCTAGACAACAGAGAAGGAAATCAGTTTGTGTCAGGGTGGTGAGTGCCGGGGAGAAAACCAAAGGAGGGTCTGAGGGGTAGGAGTGCAGGGACAGTGAGTGGCAGTGGGACAGAATAGTCAGAGGAGGCCTCCCCGAGGAGGTGGCATGTGAGCAGAGTCCTGAAGGCAGTGAGGAAGTGGGCTGTGCAGTGTCCGGGGGAGAAGTCTGAGCCGGTGTGGGTCAGCCGCCGCCTCCAGGCCCTGGAGGGACTCCCCGTGTGTTCTTTCAACTTAGTCAAGGCCTAGTTGTTTCTTCCGACAGCATCAACACAACGTATCTTTCTCCATCTGTATTCTAGAACCTTCTTTAATCCTGACTTCTCTATCCTTGGGAATTACGGGCTTCACAGACCAGCCTTCACGGGAGAAGGACTGCAGGAGAAAGGAAAAGAAGTCATAAACTAGATGACACAGAGAAAATATTACGAAAATGGTACCTCCATTACACATGTTCTAGAAAAATCATTAAATTAAAAATGAAAGACTAATCCAAACAAGCAGAGAGACCGCAAGGTTACCTACAAAAGGGTACAAATCAGGCTTGCCTCAGATTTGGCTTCTATAATGGTGAATTCTAGAAGACCATGAAGATGTATCTGCAGACTTTGGGAGAAAGATCATGACATCAAAATTTCGTGTGTGTGTGCGTGCGTACGTGTTTGTGTGAAATTGTATATGTCATTCTTAAGTATGTGACATCTCAGAACACAAACCATCCCTGTATCCTACTTCTGGAAATTACTAGAAAATATATTCAGATGACCAAGATGTAGGTAAAAATTAAGAAGGAGTAAGTGGTAGCTAAAAGGGCAGAGGACCCCTCACCTATTCAGGTCAAACCTGGAATCCAGAGCTCCAGCTGGGGGTCCGAGTGAAGGAACAGAGCCTGGCCCCACGGCGCTTCCCGCCGCAAGGCTCTCCTATGGCTTCACCATCCACTGTCCAGTGCCCGGAAATGGGCTTATTGAGCCATATCTCTCAACTTCCAGTTTAGAGGAAATCGTTAGCATGTTTAAAGGCCACTGACAACAGTACTGGAGAGTGTTCGCTGCCAGAACTTGCTAACAACGGCCATACTGGTTAGTCACTCTGTTAAGAAACTGAAGCAGGAGAATTCCTTTTAAAAGGTGCTTTCCCTCACTCAAGAGCAGAATGACATAGTGCAACATAATGGATGGGTTTTTTTCTTCTGCCATGGGACATGAACGATGCCTTTCTGTGCCTTTAAAAGTCATACTGAGAGTCCTGAGTCATTGAGGTTTAATTAGGAAAGACTACGAAACCACCATGTAACCCAGATGATCTCTCATTGATCCTCTTCATAACCTCTCTCTTGCAGAATCTGCAAATGTTCCTGTGTTAACAAATCTTTAATCCACCATAATTGCAATTATGTTTAAAAAAAAAAAGTATGAAAAAGGAATTATCAGGAAATGCACCCAAAAATAAAGTAAGGGATCATATGCCTGGGCAGTAGACTTCAAAGTGATATTTTTTTCCTGCTTCATTGGGTTAGCAGATATTTTAAAATCAGATTAAAAAAAAAAAAACCAGTATATGCAATTTTATGTAATTGCAACTATGTCAAATGTATGCATTAAAAGGAAAATACATCACAATGTATTTGTGTGACTACAGACAATTTTTTTTCCTTATATTTATCTTTATTTTTATTTTCTAGATTTCCAATAGAAGTAGGTATTACTGGAATGGAAAATTTTTGTCTTAAATTAAAATAAGATGGTGGATTGAGGTTGCTTAAAGAGAGCAGATGGCCGTGTGGATGCCAAAAAAGTAATTTCTAATTATAAACAATTCTCATTTTCATCGAAACTTATCAGGCAGTTTCTACTTATACTTTTAGTAGAAGTCAATGTTTTTGTCTGGAAAAAGCAGAATTTCTTTTATAATATTTTAGGGTTGAAACTGCTCACATGTAAGCTCTTCAAGAGCATTAGTAAAAATGCGTACTGAGCTAGTCAAACTTATAAAAGGATTTTCTATAGTGGGGGGAGAGGAAGAAACCATCAGCAGCCTCAAGAGGGATTAAATGTTCAGATCTTTCTAGGTCTGGAACGAATCCTGCCAGGTGCTTAGAGGAGTGCTGGTCTTTTGTGTAAACCCTGGCCCCCATACAACCTGGTCCAGTTTGGACACCAGCTCATTCCTTCAAATCCCTTAAAGTTAGAAAGTAAGCCTTGTAGAGGTAGGATGTTTGTCTGCCAAGTTCAAACATGGCATTGGCTCAACAGTTGGGAGTTGAAAATCTGCTGAATGTGCCCATCTTTACTAAAGGATTGCAGACAACAGAAAGAAACAAGTAAAAGAACAAAAATAAAAGCCAAAACCTTCCAACTGAGTCATACAAACAGCCCCTCCAAAGGGGAGTGAGTAAACTAGTTCTATCTCCTTAGTCCCTGGCCTGAGGACAACATTTTGCAACAACTGGAGGCTTCCCCAATGAGAAGAGCACTCTAGACCAGTTTTCTTCTGGAGCCCAGGCCCCAATCGACTTGCAAACAAGGACTTTGCAGTTCAAGATCTTCTACCTTCCAAGATGAGTGACCGTCCAAGAAGCCCCGACCTACAGCAAGATCTCACTCCTACTGCCACTAGAAGCATGCATCATTATCCAACGTAACTAATCACCTTTTCTCAAGTCCAAAGCCTTTGGTCTGAAGCAGCATCAGCAGTCATCATAAAACTGAAAGGGCTTTGGTACTTCCAGTCCCACCCCTTTGCTGGCTTTTCGTCTGCAAAATAATCTGGACCTCCTGGTCCTGCTGCTCCTATCCACCTCAGCTCCAGCTCACCTGGCTTGTAACTCTTTGGGAAGAAAAATCATGTCTGGATTCATAGTAGTCTAAATCTATATTTGGAACAAAGAAGCGTTTTCCTAACAGAAACAAACCTGCCAAGATTTTATCTCACTAACAATTTTATCTCACTTTTGTTTTTACTCTGCCGATCAATTTTGTTTCATTGTCTTAATTCTTTCCATTTCTGAAAGAAAGTTTGTTTTTCCGTTCAATTACCAAAAGGCCCCTTAAAGAGACTTCTCCAAAACAGTGTATTCTCAAAGCAGAAACCAAGGCACACTTTCTCCAGGAACCTATGATGCTTTTTTAAAATGCAGATTCCCTGGGGCCTGCCCAAGATCTTCTGAATCAGAATTCCTTAGGAACGCGGGCCAGACTTTGCATTTAAAAACAAGTTTCCTGAGGAAAGAATAGACCTGGCTTATAATAGGTTTGCAGTCTATATGTGCTGAATAAACTAACATATAAAAGGGAATTTCCTGAATGATTCTAATGCAAATTAAGTGTTAAACACACACACACACACACACACACACACACACAGCTTTACTCTAGAAAAATATACAGAAGTAAAAAAAAAAAAAAATTGGTCTGCTCTTCCTACCCTGTCTTGCATATTTTCCCACTAATATTCCAAATTCTTGAAGTTCAAAGTCAGCTCAAGAACCCTGTTGTATCCCATTGTAGTGCAGATAGGAAAAGAGCTGGAAGAAGTGCTCTTATGCAGAATTTACAACCACCTTTGCGATCTTACTTCAAAGGCATAACGGCGATAGTCAATATTTATTGAGCAATGACAGTGGTCCATGTACTTTATAGGCATTGTCATACTTAATCCACACTCTCAGTAGATCAGATCTTATAAAATAGATATTCTCTCATAAAACAGATGCCATTATCCCCATTTTGTCCCTGAAGAACCTGAAACTCACAAAGAATTTGAATCCCAGTATGTTTTGCCCTCCAAAATTTGGGCTTTTCCGGCTGTGTGACCTGATGCCGGCGTCCACCCCAAGTAATTTTTGTTACTAGTTTTCTTTTGTTCGGCCCAAATATGTCCGATAGGCTCACCAACGCCCTAAATTACTTATTTAGTGCTATCTCTTTGACTTAAAGCTTCTGCTAAAATGCACATCCGTGGGCATTCATATCAGATTGGTTACGGAAACCCTTTCGATGAGGAAAGGGTGGCAAACGTGTGAGTTTGGATGCAGAGGTTGGGAGGGAGGCTTCTCACGGAGCAGAGGAGAGGGCACCGCTGACAGGTGGCTGTTACTCTCCCAAATTTACCTGGGACCAGTTTGCCCCAGAAGCCAACACCAACTTCTTCGGTTCTAGGGTCACCGACACCAGTCGCGTTTTGCCAAAAGCTGAGCTTTTCAGAGGCTCTCTAAGTACTGCGTACATACGAAAGTGGGGGATGCTCATCAGCTGGACAGAAACCGAGGATACGGTCGATATCAATTAAAATACGTATGTTGGTTATTTATGTGACTTCTATGTTGTTTTCTGCTATAAAAATGGATGCATTTAGGTTGGGATGCGATCTGTCAAATCGCAGTTTTGAGCTTTTCCTTAAAAGTTAATCCAGGGCGTGGTTGGAGTCCAGGGCCAGGGCAATGCTCCCAGCCATGGTCTCAGGGGAGAACAAGAAGGCCGGCGAGGAGGCCCGAGGAGCGCATGGATGCGTTCCTCGAGGAGGCGAGCCCACACCATTGCCATCCCGGTGGAAACTGCGTCGACAGGAACTGTTGAAGTACTTGGAATACTTCTTGCTGGCTGTCATTTATGGGTGTCAGATGGCTGCCCCACCCAACAGGACTGAAGCCATGTGGGAAGATTTTATAACCTGCTTAAAAGATCAAGATCCCGTATCTTCTGCCGCGCTTGAGGCCCAGTCTTGCTACCTCTTAACAAAGGCTGCTCTTTTTAGATCTTTGTTTTTGACTTTAGATGACAACTTTTATTATCAAAGTATGAGATATGAAGTCTAACAACTGGCTCGCAAATGTTCATTAGGCTTTTGCCAGCTCTTTTTAGATTGTTCTCTCCAGACCTGTTTACAGAGGAATGGTCAGAGATCCTGGCTACTCCCTGCCGAGACCGTCCACCGGATGGGAAGAAAGATAGAAGAGCCCGATCCAGAGAAAAATGCTTGAGAACACAACAGCTTCACAATTCAGAGTCCAGCATGTTCTGAGGCCAGCCCGGAGTTGACTATTTATTGCTTACCGCTTTGGAAAATCCGGTAAAATATGTTGAAGACAATGGGAACAAAGGGAAACAGACCGAACTATTTGTTCAACTAACATTCTCCATCAAGCTGATCAGACACCCTGAAGAACTGCCTCTCAGGCAATGAAGGGAGCGAAAGATGAACGAGTGCTTCCTTACAACTGGAGGCTTCTAGCAAGCGCAAAGCGGAGCTTTTGGAAGACCTAAAACAAAGAAACAGGAAATATCTGAGCTTTCAACAAACCTTTGACATATCAGATGTTATTCCTTTTTTTCCTTATGAGAAAGATAGCATTGTGCAGAAGTATTTTTCAAAGCAGTGTTGAAACTTCTGAATTTCCAATTAAATGTCTGGTTTTGATTAAGACTTTGCAAACTAATTACAACAATTTGTATAACTAGATGTTCTCTAGGCCCATGATGTGAATTGCCAAAGACTTATATTTTATAAAAATCAGTCATAAAAGATCCATTTGTTGTAACAGAAATTATTTCAGTCTATCACTTATCGGATGTGACACTGATAATCAAGCATCAGGGGTGGCCTTCAACATTTATGTGCCAGAATGCTTAGGGCAGGGCTGGGAGGGGCAGCAGTCATGATGCATGGTTCTTAAATAAAACGGAAGAAACAAGAAAGGAGACAAAAAAAAAAGTTAATCCAGCACCAAACCCTTCATTGTTCAAAAAGGAAGTGACCCCAGAGAGGTTAATGTCTTTTAATTTCATTTCATTTCATTTCATTTCATTTCATTTCATTTCATTTCATTTCATTTCATTTATTTCCACTGGAGTATGGTTCTTAATTGCAAGCTCTGTGAGGTCAGGAGTGGTGACTGTCTGGTTCACTGCATTCTCTCTGACGCTGTACCCAGAACAGAGAAGGTACTCAGTAAGGGTCTGTGATGAATGTTGAACTTGAAGCCTCTCAGAAAACCCCATGTTGGCTTTGTGACAGTGACTTCATATTTTCTAATCTTTCACCAAACAATAGATTGAACGTTGTAACAATTGCTTGAGTTATTAAATATCTGAGCCCATATGTAAGATTTCAAACATTCTTTTTTGCCATTAAAGATCTGATTAGAATAATGGAACAAAACAGAAAATATGATAGATGAGAACTGCGTCGAAGAATCAAATAAGTGTAAATTCAAAAATATCACAACGATGTTTGTTACTATTTTTCTTTCCTTTTGTTCCAGGAATGATATTACATTGCTCTGGGAGCAATGAATCATTTGTCATGTGCATTATACTCTCCTCCAAATAAAATAGCTGTGGAGGGTGGATTTAGAGACAAAAGCCTTTGCTAGGATAATATATTAAAACTGGTGATGGATAGCAGTTACAGGAATGTTTCGCTTAAGTTTTAAAGTCTAAAAAAATCAATCTTTAGATTTCTACAAGTTTGTTTTTATGGATCATAAATATGGAAGAACATATTATTCCTTTATTTAGGTAGGGCTGTTATTAAAGTACAATGGCTGTTTTGTTTTAGAAGTATATACTATTTAGAACTATTGGATATGGTTATAAGCAATCTATTTATTGTGGTTTATGCTAGTCGTGGATACTTCCATATTAGAATGAGAGAATTATAGAATAATAAAGTTAGAAAAGACCTCAAAAGATCATAAGTTATGGGCTTTGTAGATGTAACTGTTATGGGCTAGGCCACGTGGTAAAAAGTCTTTAAAATATCCATGCCCTCTGACCCAGTGATTCTACTTCAAGGAATTTATCATAAAAGTGTATTAAAAATATATGCACAAATATATATATACCATATCCCTATTTATAATAGCATGAAATTAGAAATAGCCTAGATGTGCAACAGTGGAAGATGAGCAAAATACTTTATGGATTATCTAATAATTTGCAACTACTGAAGTCATATTTGTTGACATGGAAAATATCCGCCATCTACTGTCAAGTGACCAAAATCTGAGACAGAGACAGAGTGTGGCGGGTACGGTGTCGTTGTGGTGAGTGCAGAGCTGTGCTGTGTTGTGTGTGCACGCTCACGGAGTGCACATGCCCATGGAAAGAGAATTGCCTAAATGTTAATCTCATGTTTGGACTAGGTCTTCCTTGTGCCTCATACCCCCTTAGTCAGCCTAATAGGCTTTGCTGTTGAAACAAGGTGAACTGGTGTAACCTGATGGCACATTGCTGCTGCCGAGAGGGTTTTCTCAACTTGGTGAGTCATCTGCAGAAACCCTCTCAACCTTCTGAGGTCTGTGCACATTTGGAAGAAGAGGGTAGTCATGCCCCATGAGGTGACCCTCGACCAAGGTGGGAGGGGAGCCAGTGGATAAATATGTCAAGTGGTGTGCTGGCAAATATTTAACATCCAGCTTTTTAACAAAAAGAGCCCTGATTTGTAGCATTCACCGATTTTCACAATTTAAGTACTCCCACCGCAGTTGATTTCAAGCCACCAACTGGATGTCACTGAATACAGTGTTAGCAAGAGGTGTACACAACAGGCTATGTCAAGCTGGGACAAGCAGGCCACTCATCTCTTCAATCTCTGAAGTGGACAACCTGAAGCACATTCCATGCATCTTTTCTCCCCAGCGGTACCCAGTGAGACGGAGCCCTCTTTGCCTGGAGCGGTGAACAATTTGATAACCCACCTTTGAATTACCCCTCCACCCTTCCCTATTTCCCTCTCTCCAGTCCTCTTGACGCCTGGGATCACTTCCCATAAAAAACAACTTGCAGGAGAACAGTATCGAAGGCTTTTTCTGGGAAAATCCAAAGAAAGACAAAAGTTATTTTGAGATATGACGATTCAGGGTAATTTGGATTTTTTTTTTATTAGTGTTTTTCAATGTCCTCAGTTTCTCATATCAGACATGTCACTTATGTAATTTAAAGGAAAATAAGTTATTTAAAATCGTTGGTAAATTCTATATATCATAATAGAATCTCTGGTAAGTTGGAAGGCATTATACACGTTAGGAATATTTTGCTGCGTCTGGAGCCACATTTGTTCTTCTCCATGCCTGTCTTCCTAGAATGCAGACATGAGACTGGTCCTTAGAAATGGGAAAGAAAAAAAGGATGTGAGCAGAAATGCAAGAATTAATAGAAAAGATAAACTTTCTTCATTTTTCTTGTCGGCTTGTTTTTTCTTTAATCCTACCAAGGGTCGCATATAAGTATTCATTAAAAGATAATGAAAATAATTACAAATGAGAAAATTATGATTCACAACATTTAATGGTGAGAAAAAGAATGTTTGCATACCATTCATATTAGAAAGATAATCATTAGCTATAAATGAGTTTTCAAAACTTGTCAGTTGACAAGGAAGAGATAACATTATCATTATTTTCAGGAAATATTTCATTCTGAGGAAACCTTTGCAGAAAAAAAAAAGAATCTTATAGTTAAAAGAGAATTCAGTTAAGCATCCAGATGCAAAAGCAAAGTATAAAAATCCATATTAGAAATGCTGTATTATGCATATGTAACGTTCACGAAATGGAAAAACAAAACATCAGCAAGAAATGTGTAGAACCCATACATAGAAAACTAAAATTTTACTGAGAAATATGAGCCTTAGAAAAATGGAGGGACTATCAGGTGAAAGGACTCGGAGTCCGTACCCCCATTCTCTTTTCACCCATGATGAGGCCAAGCTCCCAATAGCCACCCTGCAGAGCCTCAGAGAATTTTTGCAACTTGCTTCTCTCCCATTTGCTTTGTCTGGAGTTCCCAGCTGTGTATTTGTGTGATATACATGTACACACACACATATGCGCATACACGTAAATACATACACGTGTATATATAAAACCATACCTATAGAAAGAAATATACCGGAAAGTTTAAAAAATTCTATACACAGTAGACTTGTAGTGACATTATTTTCTTTATAATTTTTCCATTTTGTACAATAAGGCTGTATTATATATTACTTCTAGAATCAGAAAAGAAGGATTTGTACTCAGATTCAAACAGGATAAAACACTTTTAGATCCTCAGGTACTTAGGCCTAACTTCTCCCCATCAAGCCTGTATTACTCCCTACCTAGAGGCTGTCATCAAAATTCAGTCACCAAGTGTGAGACGCTTTGGGGCCAGGCTTTATAAACCCAGCCTATTTCAGTGACAGCGCTTGTCACAACAGGGAAGCTTCAAAGCGACATAGCTGAAATGATGTAGCAATATCTTGGAGTTCAAGGAGTGTTAAGACATGGTTTTGATGACATTGAGGGTGGCTCTTCTCTTGAGCAACTGATTTATCAGGTGCTGGCTTTTATTTCCTCTTCTTTGACCTCGAAGAAGCTCAGAGTGACAATTTTGTGTCACATTTTTTCCAACTCCCTAAGACCTTTAAATATATGTTTTGGGAATTGCTTTATGTACTTGTCCATCCTTTCTCCTTGATCTGATTATCTTATTTTATTTTGGCATCATTCTACTGCTTTTCTGTTTCTATAGAATCTGCTTGCAATCATTTTTGGAAGAGAAAAGAAACAAAAAATTAACAAACTAAATAGAACCAGAAACATGCTGTGTTCACTCAGGCCTTCCCAAGTCCCTGCGAGCTCCCTTAGAAGCACAGCTTGGTGCAGATGAAAGAATTAAATGGAAAAGGGAAGAGGCTTTTGTCGCGCCCTGCTCACAGGCCAGGCCCGAGTCAAGCCGCTCAGCTTCCCTGGACCTCTGCCTATGGAGAGTTTGCTTTCTTCCCCAAATTCTTTTGTCCTGCTTTCTGTAACCTATAAGAGTCACACATGTTACCTGCCATAAAATTAGTATATACAATGAGAGCCACCCTTTAACAAACATTTCATGGGGGCCTGGAATGTGTTTATAGAGCAGTGTGCTATATTAAAATGTTTGTATTCTTTACCCTGAAACCCAACTTCTCTGAGTTAATTCTAGAAAATTTCTTTTAAGACCCACTATCAAGATATTTAAAGCAGTGTCATTTATAATGACAAAAAAAATAATTTGATAGGGTATTAATATTCAACTCTAAGAAACCAGGATAAGTAGTTTCTCCAATATAATTTAAACAGTATAAATATTAAGATGATGTAGAAATATGGAAAAGAATATATAATAAAAGTAAAAGAAAGTACAAAACAAAACAAAAATTGTTTTTGATATGGCTGAATTTGAAATACGGTTATAAGAATATTTTTGAATAACTTTTGACAAAAAAGCCAAAAACGTACAGTGGAGAAAGGAAAGCCTCTTTAATAAATGGTGCTGGGAAAATTGGAAAACCACATGCAAAAGAATGAAACTAGACTGTTGTCTATCACCACACACTAAAATTAACTCGAAATGGATTAAAGACCTGAATATCAGATCTGAAACAATAAAATGCATAGAAGTAAACATAGGAACTAAACTCAAAGACCTTGGACTTAAAGAGGATTTATTTAATTTAACCTCAAAAGCAAGGGAAGGAAAAGCTAAAATAAATGAATGGGACTACATCAAACTAAAAAGCTTCTGCTTAGCAAAAGAAATCGTCAACAAGGTAAAGAGACAACCATCCAAATGGGAAAATATATTCGCAAGCAACACCTCAGATAAGGGCCTAATATCCAAAATTTACAAAGAACTCATACAACTCAATAACAACAATAAAAATAATCCAATCAAAAAATGAGCAGAGGACCTGTACAGACCCTTCTACCTAGAGAACATTCAAATGGCCAAAAAATATTTGAAAAGATGTTCAACATCACTAGCTATTAGGGAAATGCAAATTAAAACTACAATGAGATCCCAATTCATACCTGTTAGAATAACTATAATCGACAGGACAAATAATAACAAATGTTGGAGAGGATCCAGAGAAGAAGGAACTCTCATACTCTGCTGGTGAGGCTGTAACTTGGTACAGCCACTATGGAAAACAGTATGGAGGTTCCTCAAAAAACTGAGAATTGATCTACCATAGGATCCAGCAATCCCTCTACTGAGTATTTACCACAAAGACTGGAAAACCCATATCCGAAAAGATATTTGCACACCTATGTCTATAGCACCATTATTCACAGTGGCCAGGACATGGAAGCAACCGAAGGGTCCTATGATAGATGATTGGCTAAAGAAGCTGTGGCACATATATACAATGGAATATTACTCAGCCATGAGAAGAGATGAAATACTGCCATTTGTGACAACATGAATGGATCTTGAGATAATCATGCTCAGTGAAATAAGCCAGACAGAAAAAGGTGAAAATCACATAATATCACTTATATGTGGGATATAAACCTAAAAACAACAAATGAACAGGACAAACAAACAGAGACACTTGGACATGGACTATAAACTAGCGGTTACCAGAGGATAGGGGGTGGGGGAGGAGCGGGGAGGTAGACAGGACAAAGGGAGTCAAATATAGGGGGATGGGGAGGGTGAAGTGGGTAAAGGGGATCAAATATATGGCAGCTGAAGGAAACTGGACTTTGAGTGGTAAACACACAATAGAATATACAGATGTCAAATTATAATGTATATCTGAAAATTATATAATTGTATTAACCAATGTTATCCCAATAAACTTAATTAAAAATAAATTTTTTAAAGAATATTTTTAGAGTCTGGCAGGCAGGAAAGAATTAAATAATTATTATTAATATCAAATTATTAGTTGCTTTTTTGAAGCTTTAGTTTCAAAACTTTGGATAGACCTTAACATATGCAGGTATTAGTACTCATAAATGTTTTCTAACCATAAATTCTTCACCAATAGATATAATAATCATTTCAGAAAATGTCAAGATAAATTATTGCCTCATGAAAAACTCTGGACAACTTTCGTTGCAGTTTTAACAGTTTTCAGTCTTATTTTGGTTTTAACAGGACTAAGTTTTTTCCCAAGAGTTCATTTGCTTCTGCTGCTTATTCTTTATTGCTTATTCTTTACTGTAATTCTATGTTTGTGGCAAAATAATTATTTCCATAGCAACCAACTGGGATGTCTCAAGGAGAGGATTATGACTTCAGGAAAGAAATAAACAATGGGAGCAGATGAATGATGAAAATAAGCATGACTCTTCTTCTCAATAAGAATAGAAGAATTATTAGGATGAGACAGTACGCTGTAGGTCTTTCAGAATTATTTCAGCCTTAAAGAAAACTACTTCAGCTCAGTTTTCCAGGAGATATCAGTTACTCTAAGAGACGGCTACTCCTATTCCATAGATCACTGTAAGCAGGAAAGAGGTGGTGGTGGGGGAGCCTAATAATGTCTCCGCAATAGTCAATAGTCAATAGATAAAATAGACAGTAGTATCCACTACTGTGTATTAGACAGAAATGTACAGATATATGTATAGGTGCATAGCTGAACTACCTTTTTTTTCTTTGAATTTACATTTTTTCCCAGAACAAAAGGAAATCATGAAGAGTAGCACAGAGAAGAATAAGCGATTTGAAGACTTTGTTTAAATCAATCAAGGATTAATTTTTCTTATTAGAAAGCATTCAGGATAAATAGAACATGTGTTACATAATAAAGTGATGAATAACAAGACATGTTGGCAGCCCTACATGTATAGTACTTCAACGTACAGCGATTTGCATAGTGTATAATTTGCCCTTCCAGCTCTATGCTCCGTATGACAGCTATGCTGTCAGTTACCCCAGACAGCTGGCCAACACGCAGACTACCAGTCCAATAGAAGACCAGGAAATGTTTTTATTACCATTATTTTTTAAAATTAATTTGTTTATTTTAATTAGTTTCAAGTATACAGTACATTGGTTAGACATCTGTACAGTTCATAAAATGATCCTCCCATTTGCCCCCTCCCTCCCCTGGCCCTCCACCTAGCCAACGTATTAATGCTAACTGCATTCCCTCTGCCCTGCTCCCCATCCCCGTGACCATCCATCAACTACTAATTTATACTTCTTTAACCCTTCACCCCATTCTCCCAGCTCCCCTACACCCCTCCTCTCTGTCCGATACCAAATTGTCCACTGTATTTGTGAGTCTGTTTTTGATTAGTTTGTTCTTTTTGTTCTTTAGATTCCTCATGTAAGTGAAATCATATGGTATTTATCATTCTCTGTCTGATTTATTTCTCTCAGCATAATTACCTCTAGGTCCATCCATGTTGTTGCAAATGGTAGGATTTCATTTTTTTAATGGCCAAATAATAGTCCATTGTGTATATGAACCATAATTTCTTTATCGTCTGTTGATGGACATTTAGGTTGCTTCCACATCTTGGCTATTGTAAATTGTGCTGCCATGAACATTGGAGTGCATAGATCTTTATGAATAATTGTTTTGGTTTGCTTTGGATAAATACCAGAAGTGAAATTGCTGGGTCAAAAGATATATACATTTTTAATTTTTTGAGAAACCTCCATACTGTTTTCCATAGTGGCTGTACCAATTTGCAATCCCACCAACAGGGCACGGGGGTTCCCTTTTCTCCACATCCTCACCAACACTTGTTTTTTTGATTTATTGATGATAGCCATTCTGACAGGTGTGAGGTGATACCTCATTGTGGTTTTAATTTGCATTTCTCTGATGATTAGCAACCCTGAGCATCTTTTCATATGTCGATTAACCATCTGCATTTTCTCTGTGGAGGAAATTGGATTGTTTGTTTTTTTGTCGTTTTTAATTTTTTTATTGTATAATTTTTCTGTAGTAAAATACACATATCTGAAGTGTACAACTCTACAAGTTTGACAAATGTGTATATTCATATGATCGATACCCAAATCGAGATGGACATTTCCATCTCTCCAGAAAGTTCCTTCATGCCTCCGTCCTCTCCTCCCACCCCTACTGAGACAATGGCTATTCAGATTGTTTTCACCTTAGATAAATTTTGCTTATTCAAAAACATCATATAAACTGAATCATACAGTATGTATTCTTTTCTGTCTAGCTTCTCTCGCTCAATAAGTTTTTGAGATTCATCTTCACAGTTGCATATACCAGCAATTCCTTCCTTCTCATTTCTGGATAGTATTCCATTGTATAAATAGGCCATTTTAATGTATGCGTAATGACTGATCATTTGTGATCAGTCTAAACAGTATAAATGATAAGTCACAAGCCAGGCTGCTTATATGACCTACGCTTCTTCTTTCATCCAATTATCAATATTTTACATTCCTAAGCATTACAATGATGTTAGAACTCTATAATTTGGACTGATGGAGAAAAGCCAAAAGGAGAGAATTTCTTTTAAAGCAATGAGTCACATTACTTTCATATTTATACACAAACTGCTCGCTTCCCTCTATGCAAAGCAGAGATTTGCTTCTCAGGACTGCTTTAATGAATCTAGGAGAATTTTAATTAGCACATTTTAATTTACCATAGGGCAAATTTTGTGGAGCAAACTTTGGTTTGGAAGTCCATTTCTCTTGCCCTGAAAACTTCAGCGTCCCCTTCTCCTTTCTCTGGGCTCTTTACCTCATGCCCTCCCCAGGTTGACTGGCCCAGCTCCAGTCTCCCATGGCCTTGATCACGGCTGGCTATGACAGATGGAAATGGTTCTAATAAGTTAATTCTAGGGGATAGGTAATGAGGGCTTAAGAGGGTTTCCCTGCCAGAGGGAATTTACATTTAAAATGGGAAGAATATTGGAAAGCAATGCCCAGTATGTGGAAGGTAATCAATAAACATTATCTCCATTCCCTTGCAGAACCAGTTGTGAAATTTTAAAAGTAACATTAGACAGAGGGTAAGGAAGATACTTTTAAAACTACAGAGATGTCGTAGCATCTTTTGGACTCTACTGATAATGTCATTGTGGAACTGCCGTGACCATCTTGCTGTTGCATAAAGACAAGCAGAAATTAAGACCAAATTAAGACATAAAGGAGTGGCCTGCAAAATCATCCAATCCCTGGGTTCAGACTTCCCTTGGAAGTTCTTTTCTAAGGCCTGTTACAACTATGTGTGGCCCTTCACAAACGAAGAACAATATTTTGAAATACTATGCTTCTTCTTTCCCCAAGATTTCAAGCTACCCACATATATCCCCTCATTCAGGTGACAGAGGTTTTGTGTGTGTGTGTGTGTGTGTGCGCGCGCGCGCGCACGCGCATGCACGTGCGAGCACATGTGTACACACCCTCAGAGTAGAGTTGCCATGACAGAAATGGAGCGATAGAAAAGACTGACTCTCAAAATAGACTTCAGCATTTTTTGACTTTCAGCAGCCTGGATTATCAGAATCAAAACCAACATCCTTAAGGACGACAAACATAAAGTTTATACTATTATCTACAGATTTGGGGGAGGAAAGATGCTTTCCAAAGGGGATACAGAACCTTCAAACTGGGATAGGAGGAGGAAGAAAGCTAGACACTGATGGGTGTTCCAAAGAAGGCATCAGATAGGTAGGACCCCCTCATAAGTTTGGGGATCCGAGCACTCAATGGCTGTGTCTCACTCCTAAGTTGAGACTCACAGAAACAGCAAATCTCGGAGCGATCTCCCACACTGGTAGGGCAGAACATCAGCCATAGACAAAAGACAGCCCATCTGAGCAGAGAGAGCCTGAGGCAGCCTCACTCCCTGGTTCACTCAGGAGAAAGCCTTTGATTTGCCCCAGAAGTCATGAGGGGAATTACCTGGATGCCATGTAATCTCTAAGTATACTACCAGGCAGGAAGGATCAGAGACCAAACTAAGATGTTCAAAAAAAAAAAAAAAATCCACAGGATTGATTAAATCAATTTAAAACACACAGTAAGAAACAAAGAGAAAGAGATAGGGTAGGTAACATACTTAGGAAAAGGCATAAGCAAGGTGCAAGGCCAGACTACCCAAAAGCTGGATATGCAGTGCTCACAGGTACCCCTCTCCCTGCTGATGGTGCACCTATAAGATCAAAGATGAAGTGTGAGCAAAGAAGCCCAAGACACAGAAGATCTCTGGGACCAACACAGGCACAGGCGTCACAGGAGAGACACAGGAATGTGTATACTTGGCCAGAGTTGTTGCTTACCAGTTAGCCTGATGAGCGGCTGTAGACTTTGTCTGCTAGAGGGTAATTGGGGCCAGAATGGGTGTCACCAATGGGTGGCTAATTTAAGACCTCGTGAATACTGAGTGCTTTATACGCCTCCTGCGCATTAGTGTTTCATGAAGATTAGGTGCCTCTGGTCTCTCATGTGTGTTTAGTGCTTCGTGAAAATGAGATGTCTCTGAGTTCTTCTATTTCTTCCTATCTATGTTTAGTACACATAGGTCCCTACTTACTTTATCTATGTTTAACATGCTTCACAAGTTACTAACTTACTTATCTACATCGAACACATTTTATGAGTGCTACCATCCCTTTTCTGTTTTCTGTAACAGAATTGAATATTTCAAATATTAGAGTAAATGCATATTCAACCGTCACATCTAACACACACACACGCACGCACGCACGCACACACGCATGCACGCACATACCACCAGGTCATGAATAATACTTATGGGCTGACCAGCCAACCAGAAGATACAGAACTTGAGAGAGAAATGACCAGAGACCAAATAAGTACTCAGGCTCTAAGATATTTCAGCAAGTGACTGCTGGAAGATCGAGAATTGGAGAGCTTCTAGGGGCATCTAAGGATGCAGCTGAGGGCGCAGATAGGGGATCCCCTGAACTGACTCAGAATTCCTTGCTCTAAGTTTGCGCAGCTTTGACTGTGTTTTCCGCCTCTGGCAAGAAGCGGGGCTCTGGGTCTGTGTCATCCAGTGGTAGATGTCTAGTATACTTGACAGTGCCAAGATGGGACATTTCCATCATCTCGGAGAGTCCTATGGGATAGCACTGCTCCATATATAAACTGAGTTATAGAAATATAAATAAAGTACATTCCTGGAATATCTGAGATTATAGACCAACATTGTTTCTTGTTATACATATAAACATTCATTATTGGGGCATCATCAACGCTACTCTTTTTTTTTTTTCACTATTTTTGTTTGTTTTTAGCAGACAGAAATACTCTGATTTGGCTACTTACTCTCACTTAATATTCTCTGTGTGTAGTTGCCTGTGTTTTCAAGATAGCTAGCTTCAGGAAAAAGGATCCCTCCAGAACAGAGTGAAACTAACCTAATAAGGGAAAGAAAATCATGGTATCATTTGCTAGATAAGGTCATACCTGAGGGAAAATGTAAGGACTTTGTCTTTTTCTCTGGGTAAGATGGGAGCCATTGAACAGGGGAGTTACATGATCCAATGTTTATTTAAAGAAGCTCTCTCTGGCTGCTATGTGGAGAATTAATTGGAAAGGTACAAAGGTGGACACAGGGGGACCATTTATTGTAATAATCTATCCTGAAATGATGACTGCTGGCCCAGGGCTGTGGTAATGGAGATGCTGAGACGTGGTCTTCCACATATACCTAATGAGAAAGCTGCAGTATTATTGATGGATCACAAATGGGGTATGAGAGGAAGAGAGGAATGAGAATGAGTCTGTGTGCTTTGGCCTAGGCAGCTGGAGGAGGGTGTTTCCACTTACTGTGTTGGGAAAGCCTGCAAAAAATAAGGATTGGCAGGGGAGTATTTTAGAATGTGTTACATTTGAAATAACTGTTCATTACCCAAATGGAGACACTGACTAGGCACCAGGAAGTACAAGTCAGAAGTTCATAGAAATGAGTTGCACGTTATCAGCATATAGAAACCATTCGCAGCCCTGAGACTTAGGTAAGATCATTTAGGGAATGAGTAGGTGAGTGTAGGTCTGAGGATTGGTGCCTGAGGCACCAGTGTATACAGGTGGGACCAACAAAGAGAACCATCAGGAAAGTCTAAAACCCAAGATAGTGGGGCCCTGGAAGCCAAGAGAAGATAGTAAATGATTGAATAGTCAGCTGTGTTTGATGGGCTGCAAAAAAATGTCCACCAAGAATGGACCATTGAGTCCAGAAACATGAAGGTCATCGAGAGTTTGAAGGGATAAGTTTTAGAGGAATGGTGGGCTGAAAACCTGATTAGAATGTGCGCCAGGATTCCTGAGATGTCTGGTCATCTCTGTGAAGTATAAGGACACTCAGAATTTAATGCCTTGAAGGAACCAATAAATGTATTGATTTGGGTGGCCCAAGTGAAACAAATCTGTTTTATACCTGGGAGACAGGACAAGAGCAACACAAAATTAAACAAGAAAAACATCTAGAAATCAAGAATCTTGTGGCATTAACTCACATTGAAAAAAATATCAGCTATTGAGGTTTAGAAACACCTGAGATTATTTGTGTTACAATTAGATGACTTAGTTATATTGACTTTAATTCTCTGGCACTTCCTCTTAAATCTCTTGGTTTTTCATATTTACTCATAAATTGTAGCTAATATCTCAGATTAGTGAGATTAATAAAGAGTATAGTCTGCCTCAGAAGGCTATTAGTTTTTAAAAATATAAACATTTTATTTTTGAATTTTTTTGTTTGAGTACAGAAGGATATGTAATTAAAAGCCTCACCCTGACCACCTTGTCATAAGAAATTTCTTCTGACCATTTCTGGGTTTAGTTCTTTTCATAAATTTATGTTTCTTTTCAAAAATTTATTGTCGATTGAAGGGATTATCAATCAAAAGCTTCAAAGTCATTCAAGAGATTGCCAAAAAGGACGAAGGTTTTTCATTATTTTTTTTCTCTTTCTTTCCAAAATGTTGATGACTATTTCTTTTGTTCCCCTTATAGGGTACTTCCCTTATCTATTTAAATGTACTTTAGAGTTCTTTTTTATCAACTTTACCCATTACCTCCTGACTCATTACTTTAATGGATAAGTATATTACGACTCTTTTAGAAGTGTTTCCAGATACATCTGATAAAAATAATTTTAAGAGCAAGATCATTTGAGGTGGGAGAGAGTGTTGCTTTCAATCCCTTCTCCCCTTCCAATCAATCACCACCCATCTCTTTTTAAAAAATTATTGAGGTAACATTGGTTAATAAAATCAAATAAATTTCAAGTGTACAATTCAAAAATATGTCTAATATATATTGCATTGTGTGTTTACCACCCAAAGTTAAATTTCCTCTGTCACCAAATATTTGAACCCACCCATCTCTTTATTTCTATTTCTATTACCTTACTTCAGGCCACCAATACCCACCATAATTTCTGACCTAGATTATTGAAATAACATCCTAAATACTTTCCCTCAGTCCTCTTATAGTCTCTAATTCAGTGGCTTTCAAATTTGAACATGCATCGGAAATACCTAGTAGGTTTATTCAAACACCTATTGCTAGGTCCCAGTCCCAGAGTTTCTGATTTAGCAGATGTGGAGTAGAGCCTGGCAATCTGTATTTCTAACAAGTTCCCAAATGAGGCCAACACTGCTGGTCCAGGGCCACACTTTGAGAACCAATGCTCTAATTCTTCTCCATGCTGACACCAAACTCATAAGCACTGGATCCTTGATAAGCCAGCATTAACGGTATCTTTTAAAAAAAAAATTTTTTTTATTGAGATATAATAAGACACATAATACACGATTCACCCACTGAAGTGCACAATTCAAAAGCATATTCACAAAGTTGTGTGAAGGGAACTAAAGTTTTGCCTCCCTGAAGCTGCCTTTTGGCATATTGATTTTAAGCTGGGTATTAAGCAAAATTCAGAAAGAACCTTTGACCCTCTCCTCTCTCCTGCCCAAGAGATTCAGACAGAAAAACCTACTTTAGGCAGGAAATTTTAGGATGTTCTCCTTGGCCTAATTTGAATCAAGTATGGTAAAGAGGTCTTCAGGTGGTGGTGATGGTGGTGATGGTGGTGATGGGGGTGGGAGTGGGGGTGGGGGGTGGAGGAGGGGTGGGGAGGACTGTTAGCTAAATACCTGCTATGTCCCATTGTTTCTGAGTTGCCTAGTAAGAATTTTCCTGCCATGTATGTTCCGCTCTTATTCACACTTGACTACCTGTAAATCCCCCATTCTCACTTCTGAAATCTAATACCCTGCCCCAACCCAACCTTATCCTTTATACAAAAATGTCGTATATACTCAATGTTGCCTCCTTGTCTTTGGAAATTTTCATGCCTATGTGAATTGTCCATGTACGTGTTTTGAAACTTTGATTTTCTCCTGTTAGTCTGTCTCTGTTAATTTGATTATCGGGCCCGCTAGAAGAACTTAGAAGAACTTAGAGGAAATGTCTTGCTTATTTTTTTAGCCCCCACATGGTCCTTTGCGACTGGTTCTTTCACTTAGCATAACATTATCAAGGTTCATCCAAGTCGTAGCACATAGCAGTACCTCATTACTTTTTATTGCTGAATAATATTCCGTCGTATGAATATACCACATTTCATTTATCCATTCATCAGTCAATGGGCATTTAGGTTGTTTTCACTTCGGCTCCCTTACGAATAATGCTGCTGTGAACCTTCACATACACATTTTTGTATAAACATGTTTTCATTTCTCTTGGGCAATTCCTAGGAGTGGAATTGCTGGGTCATATGGTAATTGTATGTTTAACTTTTGAGGAACTGCCAGGAACAAAAACGAGAACTATTTTCCAAAGCAGATGTACCATTTTACATTCCCAACAGCGGTGTATGAGGGTTCTAATTTCTCCACATCCTCACCCATATTTGCCTTTTTCAGTATAGCAGTTCTCGTGGGTGCAAAGTAATATTATATTTTTTCATTTCTCTAATGGTTAATAATGTTGAGCATTTTTTATGTGCTTTTTTTGTCACTTGTATAACTTTTCTGGAGAAATATCTATTTAGATCATTTGCCCAACTCTTAATTGGGGTTCTTTGTCCTTTTATTACTGAGTTGTAAGGGTTCTATGTGTATTTTAGATACTATTCCTTTATCAGGTGTATTACTTACACAATTTTTTTTCTTATTCACTAGATACCACCTTCTTAATGATATCCTTTAATGTGTAACTTTTTTTTTTTTTTGGTAATGTCTAGTTCCAATTGTGTCTTATTGGTTTTCCTATCCCTAGCATTTAACACGATGCTTCACATGCAGTAGGTATCAACCTGTATTTGTTGAATGAGTTAAAAAAAATGCAATCAATTACATTAACAGACTGTATCTAAAATTCAACCACATATTTAAAAAGCATAGACTATATCAGAGCAAAAACTGCTAGTTATCTCTTGATAACCAGACTCCTCTTCTTAGTAATAGGGAATAGTAAGACTGGGTGGAAATTCTGTGCCCAGGTTTTGCTTTACCTGCTCTGTTAAGCAAAAGAATTTCTCTCATCCCCAGAGCTCTTAGGAGCTAATTACTGAAAATTGCTGAGAGACACTTTAGGAAATGTAATATCCCTATAGTGATTCTAGTAGGTGCCTCAGGAGGGAAGCAGCATTCTCATGACTATTTTTACATTTTAAAAGCTTTAACTGAAGCTCCATACACCCCCCTCCCCAAATTCCCTCCTGAAGTCTGTGAATAAGCAGGAAACGAGTACCAGCGTCTCCGACTTCAGATATTCATTTCGGTAAACAGGTGCAAGCCTCCTGTCCCATATATCAAAGAACAGCATCGGTTTTGATCCACATAAAATTTTCTGGAAGCAGATTTTGCAGAGGATGTAAATTCAATATGTGTGAAAAGATCTGAAGCCCAAAGCATAAACAGAGAAGAAGGGAAAGAGTATGCATTCCTTCTCCTGGCAGGACATTTCTATCCTAGCCAAGCTCTCATTACCCCAAGGGGGAGGACCAGGGCGCTTGCTCACCATGGCCCCCACAGATGGAGAGCAGATAGTCTCTGAATGACAACTCACCAATCCTGCCCTTCATCTACTTTCTTAAAAGTTCCAGGTTGTCTGCCAATCTTCATTACTTTATTGCTGAAAGAATGAAGTACTGATACGTGCTACGACAGGAATGAACCCTCAGAATATCATGCTGAGTGAAAGAAACCAGATACAAAAGGCCACATATTATATAATTCCATTTATATGGAATACCTAGAATAGGCAAAATCTATAGAAATAGAAAACGAATTAGTGGTTACTTAGGGCTGGGGTGGGGTGATGGAGGGATAGGGGAGTGATATCTAAAAGACATCTGTGAATATTCAAAAACCATTGAATTGTACATTTTAGATGAGCAAATTGTACAAAATGTGAATTAAATTTCAATAAAGTTATCACCAAACCAAACAAAAAAACAAACAAACAAAAAACACCAACAAAACTCCTCTATGGTTAGTTTTAAATCACATTATATTTTATGTAAAAATATACATAATTCTTATATTGCACCCCCATTTCAGAAAGTACACTCTGAGGGTTAGCCGGGCAAACAAATATGTTTAATCCATGTACGTAATTCAGAGCTTCCCAGTGGGTACCCGAGAGCACACTAAAGATTTCAACTGTAAATAGTTATAATAATTATTTTTTAAAAGTTTCCACAGTGAAAGAAATCCGGGAATGACAGAGTTAAACAAATGTCAGCAGGATCTGTACTGCTGCAGTGTTCAGAGTCTGAACAGGCCGGCATGCATGGTGGATCTCCAAGAGAGAGAGGAGCATGGGCGCTTCACTAGACTGGTTCCGTCTTGAAAGCTTTCGTCACAGGGCATCATGCAGAATCAGTCTTCCATGACATTATGCTGGTAAATGCTCGTATAAGTCTCTAATCTCAACAGGAAACCTTGGAAACAAACGTTGTCAAGCAAAAATTAGTATCGGCCTTTACACAGCTGAAATATTTTCAATTACATGTCCGCATCAGCTTTTAAAAGTTCAATCACAAACACTGTTTTTGCTTTCGAAATTGTTTTCATTCTCTGTTTAATATTGATAAACATAATGAATGTGGTGTAGGGTGAAAATTTACTTCCTTGCTAAATAAGTAATTCCCTGGTATAACTCCACTTGCTTCTGTGAAATGGAATTTGTATTATTTTTCTCCTGAAATAGAAAGCCACTCTAAAAACATATAAAAAATCCCCAGTAATCCTTCTGTCCCTGACCCACAGATCAAATCATTCTCTCAGAATTCCACTTACTGCATTTGTCAGCAAAGATGTATCGGCGGGCTAAATAAGAGAGGTTTCAAATTACTCAGACTTTATTAATTTTACAAAATATGCTTTGAAGTACTATAATAACAATTAAAAGTAAATGGCACATTTGAAATGGGTAAGCAAATATTTGGGAGTATTACTCTTTCTCTTCTACCCTGTTCTCCACTTACAGCACTATGGAAAATACAGTAATCTGCACTGCATCCACTGCTTGGGTTCCATTAGAAATAATAATTCAAGAGGGAGGAAGGAGAGACTGACAATCATGGAGCATAATAACAAGATAGACAGAAATGTGAAAATAGAGTACTCTAGGCTGGGAAGGCGAAAAATGGAGAAACTAGGTAAATGTGACATCTACCAGTAGCTCTCTTTGACAACTAACCATGGGCTGCATTTGCATAGGGCTTTCTAGCATACAAAGCACTGTCATGTACAATATCTTATTACCCCTCAAACCAACCATGAGAGGCGGGTCCTGTTTCCCCAAACGGGCACAGGGAAGTGAAGAAACCACTCAAGATTCTCGGAACAGTGGTGCACTCATTTGGCTCCCAGGACTTGTATTCAGCAGTGAGAAGTTAGAAAAGGCATGTGGGGGAGAGGTTGTGAAGGTCCTTGAACAACAGAAAAGTTTATACTTTACCCTGCAGGCAGCATGATTGCTATTTGTTATCTTATCCAAATGCCTACAGATGAGATATGCTTAGGCAAATAAATTAGCCATTTCTGATTCTCCTAAGAAAAGTTGTCTGCATGTGTCTAACCCTCAAATGAATTCAAATAATTACAATTAGCATCAGATATTTTACTTGCTGCTGTTACCCAGTTTTACAAATGTTCATGGTATAATTAAGCCAGGATCTTTTTACAAGAGGTCAGTATCAGTCATTCACAAAGATACAAATAAGCCAATTTCCTAACTGCTATGTCTGTACCTATAAACTTGATACTGGAACAGAAAACAATATGGCAGAAAGTTCCAAGTCCAATAAATGTACTAATTTTACTAATGTACATGAATTGAGCACTTACTATGTGTTTGGCATCATGGCAGGAGCTGGGCATTCGATACATGAAAATGACATATCTAGATCTTTATAGAGCTTACATCTAGATGGGGCAAAGCATCCAGACAGATACAGGGCAGCATGACAGTGGGAGGATATGATAGAGAAAATTCAAACGGACATGGGAGTGAATAACCTAGACTTAGGGCCTGGGGGGTTTTCCCTGGGGAGCTGGCGTACAGGGTGAAAGGCTGGTGGGGTACAATGGTGTCAAGATCAGATGCAGAGATTCTAATCCTGAATTTGCATTAGACTCCCAAAACTAGAGTCGTCTCTCCCCTCCCCCGCCTCCCCCACCGCCATGTAAATGTGGCATTATTAAGTAAAAAAAGGGTTCCTTAAACGCAAGCGCTGTGATACCGATACTACTCAACCTGATAACAAAGATGGCTGCCAAGTGCCGAATGGTCGGGTAGCACGTGCAACGTGGACATGCTGGACAACGGGGTGGTTCACATCCCAGTTAGGACGGAGCAGAATGGCGCCAGGTTTCATCACGCTACTCAGAACGGCCCTCAATTTAACATTTATGAATTGTTTATTTCTGGAATGTTCCATTTGATATTTCCAGACCCCAGTTGACTACAGGTAACTGAAACTAAAGAAAGTGAAACCGTGGATAAGGGGGCCACTCTGCTGCTACCCAAACCTGACCCCCAGGCCAATTCGATCTTATCTCTGTGAGTGAGGGCAAGGCAATACTTTCTATAAGAACCTCCCCAGCTGATTCTAATGCATGGTCAGGCTTAAGAATTGCTGACATAAATAATTATTAAAAAGTTTTTCTGAATGGAAACTATGGGAACCACTTCTAACTTCGGATTTAAGTCCTATGTAAATTTGGAAGTAAATAATTTTAAAATGGAAGTCACTATAATGTGACCTTTATCTTAATTACCTTGGATTTCAAAAATATTTATGGCTACCCAGAGATAATAAATCTTTTTTATTTAAAAAAAAATAGATGAAAATGAATATCAATAGCTTTTCCTAACAGTTGGGAGAAAAAAATGCTTTGTTTTCATTATCCCTGTGTTTACCAGTATTTTTCATTCTCCCCTTTTGAGCAGTGGGGAGAATTATTCTTTCTTGCCCCTTTGAGATTGAGAGGTCATGTGACTTTCTTAAACCAATAAATAGTGAGCAGAATTGACATGCGTTTCTTCCATGAGGAAGTATTTAAGAGCTGGTCATCTTATGTTCTCTTCCTCTGCCTCAAAACATCCCCAGAGACTTGTGCTGAGATGGTGGCATCATAAGATGGAAGGACAATGAGGTCAAAGCAACTTCAAGTCCTGAGCCACCACAAAAAGAACAGTCACCTTGCAGAGCTACTCAGGCCTACAGTGAACTTTGCGGACTCAAGAAATGAACATTTGCTGTTTTAAACTGCTAGGATATTCGTGATGTGATCTATCCTCATCTAACTAATCACTGCCTTCTCAATCAGGGAGATTCCTATTTTTGTATTTTCTTTCCTTGATTCACATACTTTCTACTCACATACTTATCCATGATCAGTATTATAACTAATATCCTTCCTTCCTCCCTCCCTTCCTTCCCTTTATCCTTAATAGTTCATTAAAAAAGTCATTGGGTAAGGCGCAATCACAAAGGACAGCCAGAAGTAGTTGAATGGATAGTGGCCCAGCAGGTAGAGGATTTGTTGCACAGAGGGAGATTGAGCAAATAAAGTAAATATATTAAGGATTATGGCGCCAGATTTCTTGCTGTCAGATGAGAGAATTCTAAATATAGAAAGGAAGAAGGATTACAACCCCTGAACCCTGTGGTATTGCATGTGAACTGAAATGGAAGTACTGCTATGAACTCGATAGATAGATAGATAGATAGATAGATAGATAGATAGATAGATAGATAGAAAGTAGATGTATCTATGTTCTATCACAGTTCTGTCCACTGAGCAACAGCCCATAATAGTGAGTATACCTGCCATGCAGATTTTGACTTCTCAAAACTATTTTCCACTAACAGAAGATGTCCTAGAAAAAAATGAGTGATTTCAAGGCTGGAACAGCAAAAGCACAAGATGAATATGAAAGGTAATTTAATGTCAGAAAGTAATGAAGCATTCAAAATATGATAGGGGCACGTCAAAAGGATGTAGAAGCCTGTTTGAAGGGCCAACCACTGGGCCAACCTGGGACAATTTGAACGTCAAAATAAATAGTTATAGAAATAGATTTTAATCTGTTGAATAAAATATCCTAGAGTCCATATAGATTTACAGAAACAAATGAAATAAATAAATGGGGAGAAGGAAAAGCTCTTCCATATAATAGACGGCCAGCTATCAAATGTAAAAGAAATAAATAAAAATCACCATTTGGCAACAGTCTTAGTAATAGTAATAATTCAGGCAAGAAACATCAATGAATGCTCAAATTTGCGGGTGAAAGTTAGATAACAAATGGGATATTTACATAGATCCACAGTATCTCCCACAAAAGGTGGAAGGGACTAGCTTTCCGGTGAAGTAAGTTGGCAGACAGGACTTTACTCAAGTGTAACATCAGCTGTAACATCACCAGGTTGAAATGATGTCACCTGACAGGATATGAAGAGAAATTAGCATTGCTTTTACGATCTTCCTGCCAAAAATGCATGCATAGCCTGAATCTAATTATAAAGAAACATCAGACAACCCTAAATTGAGGAACGTTCTACAAAACAACTTGCCTCGTGCCTTAAAAAATGTTATAGTCCTGAATGTCAAAGAAGGACTGTAGAATTGGTCTGGATTGAAAGAAACTGAGGAGGCGTGACAACGAAAGCCACAGATGATACTGTATTGGATCATTTTGCTATTGAAGGACATTGTTAGGACAATGTGAAAATTTGAATAGGGTATTGGATTGATGGATATATAGGAAATGAACTGTTCCTGTGACTTTCCTGTAATTTTTTAAATTATTTCAATGAGAAGCATGAATAATGTTGCAATGTGAAATATTTCTACGGACTTCCTATTCAGGTTTACATTATAAAGTGAAAAGACGTGGGAGGTTTCAGAGGAATCTCAAATTATTTGGTTCAGCTATGCTGTGTTTGCTTTCCTTTTTGAAATGAAGTTCCTGAAGTTAGGTATCTTAATTTTTTTAAGTGTTCCTTATTTAAGTTTGTCTTCTACATTTAAGGTTGCACAATGAATGATTTCAGAATTGTGATGGTTCCTAGCGGAATATGGGTATGGCAATTAGACATGTGCATAATATAAGTGCTTTAGCAAGAAATTATTTTCTTCCAGGTCTTTAATAATTCGAATGAATATCCAAAGAATATGCCAACAGAATATGACTTGAGGCCATTAAATTCAAAATATAAAAGAAAAACAGACCCCAAGCATTAGGCTTCCCTACCTCCATGCTTAACATAAGTAAATTCCTTTGGCCAGAAGAATATCAAATAAAGATTTTTCAAAATCCTCCTCGAAAAAATGCAAAATGCTATTTTTTCTTATCATAAGCAGTCTGTAAAATAAACAATAGAAAATTTTATTAAGCAAATAAAAGTTATTTTTATACCTCATGAAACATATGTAAATAGTTTGCAAATTGTGCCAAAAAGGCTGTTCTTCAACTTGCTAGTAAACAGGTATCCTGTTGACAATCCCAGCATGCATCTCAAATCACTGCCTCCTGGGCCAAATTTTACCCTCATCTACTGAAAGAAACACAACAGGAAGTACAAAAATCTTGGCTTAATAAATTTAGGGGCTGGTCCCTAAGGGAGCCTTTAGAGAAAGGATTCAAGTCTGAGATTTCCTGCCTTCCTAAAAGCGTATGCAATCTATCCACTCCAACCACAGTCACAGAGCGAGGTATTCGTATTAAATGACTACCTGTGTCAGTGACCAAGGGCCACTTTGGACTCTACACTCCATTATGGGGGAAACTCAGTACACAGAGAAGTGATAGCCTTGCCTCGTCTAACATTTAACTGTATTGAAAAACTACTAGTTATCAATATATCTGTCATGCCATTTAATAGCATACTGCTTTCATAAGAAGCAAGCATCAGAAAATATAAGTTCCAAAAGTGTCACAAAATGTTTTTCCTTTATCTTGAAATTGAATGTTTTGTGGACCCCTTAAGAGGGATATTAAAATAGAGAGACATGCAAGTAAGTTATCAAATAAATTTCCACTCACAATATTTTCTTTATCTCAGAACTTTATGCAGTTTAAAATCAGATATGAATAATTCCCTGGCCATCCCTTGCCGTATTTATTTGCTAAAGCTGCCATAACAAGGTACCACAAACTGGGTGGCCTTAAGTAACAGAAATTTATCTTTTTACTGTTATGGAGGATGGAAGTCCAAGATCGAGGTGTTGGCAGGGTCGGTTTCTTCTGAGGCCCTTGTCTGTGGCTTGCAGGTGGCCATTTTCTCCTTTCTATATCTTCACAGAGTGTTCCCTCTGGGTGTGTCTGTGTCCTGACCTCTTCTTATAAAGACACCAGCAGGAATAGGGTCACCCTAATGACCTCGTTTAACCTTAATTACCTCTTTAAAGGCCCTACCTCCAAATACATTCTGAGGTAACGGTGTTAGGACTTCAACGTATGAATTTGCGCCACCACAAGTCAGCCCATAACACTAGGTATTGCTTAAGAATTATTCTTGCTGCCTGGTTTATGGCCTTCAACAATAAATATACACACATATTCAAAAGAGACAAACTCATCCAATAATAAGAGATTCTAGAATAATTTCAGGGCTATATTGACAACTTCATTGCCGGAGAAGTTCTATTTCCTAGCCCACTAATTCAGATGTATCTCAGGCCTCTCTACACCAGATCTTTGAGAAATCAGCATTGTCATTAAATTCTAACTCTATCCTCATGGACTTAACAGTTTTTGTGTTTTTTTTTAAGTCAAGATACTATGGGGCTTGAGGATGCGATTGAGCTCTTGGTACTCATCGTATGGTGGATTTTAAGAGCAGTCATGGTTCAAACCAAGCAGGTCGCCTCTGTGAGCACAATCTCATGGCCACCATCTCTAGACAAGCCAAGACAGCATTTGAGAACACAGTTTTCAGAAATTCCTTCCCTCAAACCCCCAAACAGTATAACACTCAGGAAGGCTATGGTGAAACTTTCATACATTGCTAATGTATTGGAGTATAACTTGGTGATAGCTGTCAAAAGTAAAAAATGTATAGTACATTTTGATCCTGAAATCCATTTCTGAGCACTTACCCTACAGAAAAATGAATGTGCGTGTGTACATATATATACGTATATATACCACAAAAGGGGCAGTCCTGAATCTAATGTAATTAATGGGACAAACCACAAAGGAAGTAGATTTATACATGTAAAAAACAGGAACAAAGTCTGTGCTAGCGACTGAATGTTTGTGCTCCTCAACATTCATATGTCGAAACGTAATCCCCAACGTAATGGTATTTGGAGGTGGGCTTTTGGGCGGTGATTCGGTCAGGAGGGTGGAACCCCAATCGTGTGATTCGTGCCTTTACCGAAGAGACCGCAGAGAGCTCTCTCCCCTCCCCTGCCATGTGAGGACACAGCAAAAAGGCAGCCACTTATGGGCCAGGAAGCAGGCCCTCACCGGACACGGAATTAGCCAGTCATGATCTTGGACTTCCAGCCTCCAGAACTATGAGAAAGAAATTTCTGTTGTTTATAAGCTCCCTTCCGCCCCACCCCCCACCCCTCTGCAGTCTCTGGCATTGTTTTAACAGCCCGAATGAACTAAGACAGTCTGTATCCAGTTCCTGAATAGAAACCTCATCTTCATTATGGGAGTGAAGGAAGCATGCATTCTTCGTGCTGGTACTCCTTATGCGTGGCGGATCACACTTTGTAAGCAAGTGTTTTTCTGGGCCTTTCTCTCTGTGGGTTTTATCAGTGACTCCCTCCTGTGCTACCTTGAAGTTTCATCAGACTAACTCATAGCCCAGACAACAGGGGGAGAGTTGGAGGAGGCAGGTCTTCCAGCAGCCCCATTCCCCACGGCGGACTTGGTGCAGCTGTCATCATAATGTGGTAAGGCATCTCTCTGCCCCTCACCGAGCTATGCGAGACTATTGCCTTCCATAGCCTTTTGTTTTCCACAAGGCCCTCTCTGATGAAGTTCCTGTAGCAATCCTGTTTCTCTATAAATGATTGTTTGTTTATTTGTTTGTTTAATTAATCTGCTTATCATTTTTTTTAGTGTCCAATTCAGTGGCTTTTAGTACCTTCACAGAGTTGCGTACATCACCACTATTTCCAGAAGATTTTTATCATCCCTGAAAGAAATCCCATACCCATTAGCAGTCACTTCCCGTTGCCTCCTTCCTCCAGTCCCTGACAACCACTAATCTACTTTCTATCTCTATAGATTTGCCTAATATAGACATTTCACTCGATGGAATTATACCATATGTGGTCAGTTGTGACTGACTTCTTTCACTTAGCATAACGTTTTCAAGGTTCTTCATTGTGTGGCGTGTATTAATACTCCATCTCTCTTTACTGTTGAATAATATTCCATTATATGGATTTACCATGTTGTGTTTATCCATTCATCAGTTCATCTGGGTTGTTTCCACTTTTTGACTCTTATGAATAATGCTGCAATGAACATTCATGTACAATTTTCATGTGTTCATAAATTTGCAATTCTCATTCATATTTCTTATATTTCATTTTCAAGTTTCAATTTGATACATCAGAATAGAATGGTGGGGTCATTGTAACTTTACTTTCAACATTTTAGGGGACCGTCAAACTCTTTTCCAAAGCAACCGAACCACGTTACGTTCCCAAGAACAATATGTGAGGATTCCCACTTCTCCACAACCTGTCAACACTTGTCATTGTCCGTCTTTGTTTTCAAGTTAAGGCATCCTAGTGAGTGTGAAGTGGTGTATCATTGTGGTTTTGACTTGCATGTTCCTAATATTTGATGATGTTGAACTTTTTTCAAGTGCTTATTGGCCATTTCTTTGAGGAAATGTCCATTCAAATTTTTGTCTCTTTTTAAATTGGATTCTTTGTCTTTCTGTTGCTGAGTAAGAATTCTTTATATATTCCGAACATAAGTCTCTTATCAGATATGTAATTTGCAAACATTTTTTCCTATGTTGTGGTTGGCCTTTTCATTTTCTTGCTGGCATCCTTTGAAGTATAAAACATTTTAATTTTAGTTTTGATTAAGTCTAATTTTTCCATTCATTCTTTTGTTGATTTTGCTTTTGGAGTCAAAT
Organism: Rousettus aegyptiacus; assembly: GCF_014176215.1. NCBI lineage: Eukaryota > Metazoa > Chordata > Mammalia > Chiroptera > Pteropodidae > Rousettus > Rousettus aegyptiacus. The sequence goes on along the minus strand of NW_023416288.1, from coordinate 35,882,007 downwards.
CTGAGAAATCATTTCGTAATCCAAGATTCACTTCCGTGTTTTCTTCTACGAGTTTTATAGTTTCAGCTCTTACTGAAATGGATTTAGGCCTTTAATCCATTTCGAATTAATTTTTGTATATGGTATGAGGTAGGGTCCAACTTCATTCTTTTCATGTGGCTATTTTTGGGCAGTTGTCCCAACACCATTTGTTGAAAAGACTATTATTTCCCTCATTGAATTGTCTTGGTGCTCTTGTTGAAAATCATTGAGTTATAAATTCATTTCTAAACTCTCAATTCTATTCCATTGATCAATAAGTCTATCCTTATGCCAATCCCACACTGGCTTGATTTATGTGATTTTGTAGTGAGTTTGGAATTAGAAAGTATTAGTCCTCCAAATTTCTTCTTCCTTTTTAAGATTGTTTTGACTAATCCGGGTTCTTTGAATTTCCATATAAATTTTAAAATCAATTTGTAAATTCCTGTAAAAAAAATGGCAGGTGGGATTTTTAATAGGAATTAAGCTGATAAATTTGGGTTGTATTGCTATAGATCAATTTGAAGAGTATTGCGAACTCAACAATATTAAGTCTTTCAATTAGATGTCTTTCCATTAGCTAGGCCTTTTAAATTTCTTTCAATAATGTTTTATAGTTTTCAGTGTCCTTGCACTTCTTTCATTAAATTTATTCCTAAGTATTTTGTTCTCTCTGATGCTATTGTAAATGGAATTTTCTTAATTTTATTTTCAATTATTTACTGCTGGTATATAGAAATACAATTGATTTTTGCGTATTGATCTTGTATCCTGAAATCTTGCTGAACTTATTTATTAGTTCAATAGATTTCATGTGTGTGTATGAATTTCTTAGGATTTTCTATGTATGAGATCATGTCATCTGTGAATAAACAATAAGCTTTTGAATTTGTCAGTCAGAAGTCCTGCCTGCATTGGAGTGAAGGCCATGTTACCAGTGAGCCCAAAATTCCCATCTTGTTATTCAAGAGAAAAGGAAAGTTTCTATCTTCCAGTATTTGCTAGAATGTTGCATGAAGCAGCTGCTTTTGAATGGAGGAGATTTTGCCCAAGCGGACATTTGGCAATGTCTGAAAGCAGTTTTGGTTGTCACAGCTTGGTAGTGGTGTTTGTGTGCAGGGTGGTGGGAGTTAATACTAGCATCTTCTAGTACACAGAAGCCAGTGCTGCTACAAAACATCCTATAACACCCAGGACAGCCTCCCCCCACCCTCTCACCCCCAACAAAGAATTATCTGGTCCAAAATGTCAATAGTGCTGAGGTTGAGAAACCCTGGATTAAAGGAATAGCTTCCAAAAGTGTCATCATCTCTCACTGATGCCTGAGCTACTATCTCAAATTTGCAGGATTCTAAAGAAGTTTGGAGTGAGTTTCAGGGAATGATTTCTCAGCCACGGGGCCTGCCTAACAGAGGGAGAGACAGTGTCATGGGCTCTGATCAGCAAGTCCATGAACAATTAGACCAAGTAGTAAGTGCACAGGCTTCAGCAAGACAGAGATCGATGCTCGGCACAGAACGCGTCATAGCTGCTCCAGTACCAGTGGCCGTAAGAATGGTACCCACAGGGGACATGAGGTTCTGCGGAGCTTGATGCTTAAGAAAAAGAACACAGCATTAGACACAGGAACTTGGTAGGGACCCATGGAAGTGTCATTAGCTTTATGGCAAATCTTTAGTGGTATAGGGTGCAACGGGACCACCTGCAAATTGCTTCATCTCTCCTGTTTTTCTGAAGATCACTTGAGCTAATTTGCATTAAGGAAACTATAAGCAGTATGGTGTGTTTTATTTTCTTACTCATATTTTTTGCCTTTTTCTTGGTGAAAACAATCTAATATTCTGCAGTTTGGCTTTAAGATCAAAGCTGACAGTTTCAGAGAGATAAACAACAGTCCTAGATACTTAAAAGCAGGTGCTAAATGGTTAGCCAAGCCAACAAATGGCCTTGATAATATGTATTTCCAAATGTCACATGATGAATTTAGTATGTAAGAAGTAGGCTTTGTAGATACAAACAGGTCAGGTAACCCAGATTGCAATAAAAACAGTAAAATGTACATTTTTTATAGTTCAAAGCATTATTATTTCATATGATGTAGCACTTTGCATTTGCTGAGTTTCTTCTAGGCTTTAATTATTTTCTGTTAATAGTCTTCTGAGTCCAGTCTCGGTAGGTATCAGCATCATTTTGAAGGAAGAAAGAGGGAGAAGCTACCAAAAATGAGAGAGGCAGGGTGAGGGGAACACCAGAGGACAGACCCGAAGGAGCAGAAATATTGGAGAAATCCAAAGGAAGGCGTGACCGAAATGGATGCACCTGCGGCCATCACAGAACCCTGAATTTCTAGGCAGTGGAGGGAGGATATCTTTCAAAGTTCAGTAGGGAGAGCATCAGAATCAATAAAAGGACATATTAATTTTCACACTTACAGATAAGCACATGGAACAGGAAGGGGGAGTAGTCGGTCAAATTTATGAATGACCAGGCCATAACTAATTACCATGAAAGTGTAGAATTCCCTCCATCAATGGCAGAGAGGAAATCCAGGCCCTCTGGTCACAAATTCCCTTAGTATCACTGTCCCATGCAGAGTCCAGGGAGGGCAAGCGATCAGTGGACCCAAGCCAGGATGGCCACGTATATGTCACATCTGTCTCCCTGACTGGTCAGACCCGGATGGATTCCAGCAAAGCCCTGAACACCTCCATGATCAATCCAGAACCAATGGAACATGTAGATTCCCTCCAGGAGGGGCTGAAGTCCCAGCATTACAATTATTCATGTTTAGACAGTAACAACGGCTAGCACTTAGTACTCAATGAGCACTTACAGGCATTAACTCATTTAATCCTCGTAATAACCGTGTGAGGTAAGTAATTATTTGACAGATGAAAAAACGGAGACACAGAGGGGTTCAGGAGCATGCGCAGGTCACACAGCCAGCCAGCCAATAGCTGTTATCCCGGATTTGAACCGGGTGCAGCCGGGCCTGTGCCGTAATCTCTTCTCTGGAGCATTTTATTAAGAGCCTTTAAAATGCTTTCTCATTTTATTTACAAATAAAATACCAATGAACGTTTTAGTATTTCAATAGCACTAAGAAAATGGACAATGAACAAGCTATTGTTAAAGACAGGAGAATAACTTCTACATTCTTGTCTCCAGGATCACCCACACATTGTATGTTCTTCTTTCATGCCCCTAAATTGCTTTGGAACTTATTATTGTACTTTTTATTTTCTCAGTTATAGTCGGCATTTCTGGGACAAGTCCAGAAAACATGTCTGTTTTTTTTTCCATTGATTTGCGACCTACTTGACACAGAAACCTTTAAAAAAGCATCATTGTGTGCCTTGCATAGGTAGACAGTCAATAAATGTTCATTGAATTAATGGAACTGAGTCTAGGCAATGGGTTAGTTCAAATTTGATAGAAGATCAAAAGATCACTCTATATAACACTGTCCAATAGAACCCTCTACAATGGAGGAATTGTTCTACGTCTGCCCTTTATAATGTGGTAGTCACTAGTGACATGTGGCTATTGGATACTTGAAATGTAGCTAGTGTGACTGAGGAACTAAATGTCTAATCGTGTTGAGTTTTGATTAACTTTAAATGTAAATAGCCACAGCTTTACAGTATTAGGTGCTTAACCAAATAAATCGATTAAGGTTCCTGTTTCTAAACACACTCCCTGAGATTCAGAGCCTTTGTTAAAGGACCCAGTCCTAGCAGTCATAGATAAGGGGAAAAAGAGAGTAAAATTATTTTACCTTCTAAATGGTTTATGATAATTATGCATTCAGAATATCTCAAGTAAAATATAGCTTTTTAATTACCATGACAAAGATCGATCAAAATTTCAAATGTACATACCCTTTGAACCTGCAATTCATCTTCTAGGAATTGCTTCTGCTCTGACACACGCTTAAGGCATATGTACAAGGATAGTCACTGAAGCGCTGCTTATAATAAAGCCGAAGACAATTTAAAAGTCCAGTCGTAGGAGGCAGATCCCGTAAACTATGGGACTGTGATCGGCAGAATAATGGCCCTCTAAGATGTCCATGTCCTAATCCTTGGAATATCCGAATATCTTGCTTGACACGGCAAAAAGGACTTTCCAGATGTAATTTAATGACGTATCTTGAGATGGGGACAGTATCTCAGATTGCCCAGGATTGTCCTAAGGTAATCACGAGAGTCTTTATAAGAGGGAAGCAGGAGGGTCAGAGTCAGAGAGAACAAGATGTGATGATAGACACAGAAGTTGGAGTTGATACGATGCTGGTTGGGGCCACTAGCCAAGGAATGGGGTGGTCTCCAGAAGCTGGAAAAGGCGTGAAAGCGGATTCTGCCTAGAGGCTCCAAAAGGAATGTAACCTCGAGACACCTTTAGCCTAGTGAGACAAATTTTGGACTCCTGACCTCCAAAAGTGTAAGACAAAAAGGTTATGTTGTTTTAAGACACTAAGTTTGTGATGATTTATCACAGCAGCAAGAGAAAATGAATACAGCTATTTTCATATATAGCGGAATACTGTGCAACCACTGAAAAGAATGAAGAACCCCCATATGTTTTCATATGCAAAAATCTCTAAGATATATTATTAAATTAAAAAAAAATCAAGATCCAAGAAAATGCATATATTGCAGTACCCCTTGGTTACTAAGGATACATACACAGACCCCGTTATGTTTTTGGAAGGCAAAATGAAAAATTAGTAATAGTGATTGCCTCTGGCTCCAGGCAAGGGGCATGCTGGGGAAGGGGCTTGGCAGTGTTAGAAAGGAGACTTACTTTTGAGTGTGCTTCTCTAAACCATAATACAGCTTGAGAATTGTCACTTGGTAGGAAATCAATTTCCACACCAACTTCTTTAGGGAAGAAGATTAAAAAAAAAAAAAAAAAACACTCTCAACTGTAATGGAGTTTTGCAGGTGTGTCACTCTGCACTTCAGGGAAGAGTAGATAAATAACATTCTCTGACATGAGCAATTAGCTGTTGGGTGTGTGCTCCCGAGCAGCCAGACTTGAAGGTCAGATGGAAGCTGAGAGGAAAAGCCCCAAGGTCATTGTGTAAAGAATAGACAATAATTCCATGTCCAGAATCAGAAAGGAGGAAGAGATCCCACCTCTTTCCCAGAAGTATGCTAAGAACAAAAGTGTCCAAAGGGGATTTTAGTTTTGCAAGCTAGGAACCTAGATCAGGAAACCAAAGAAGGTGGTGAGGTTGTAGCTAATTATTAAGTGTGAAGGGCAGACAGTCCACAGCCACTCCTATAAACTGGCGCAGTCATCACCCAAGGCCCTCAAACTGTCCCGTCCAGGCCTGGAGGCCTCACTTCCAGCAGGGAGGCACCTCCCTTTACTCAGTGGAGTTCACCGTGAAGCCTGGGGGACCCTGACTGATGTGAACCCAGGAGTGAGGACAAGCCTCATTGCGGGGGATGTTGGGGGTTAGCTTTGGGAAAAGGGAAAGCCAGATGTAGTGAGAAGGTGTTCATGCTGGCCAAAGCCTGCTGGAAAATCTCAACATGTAGATTCAGGGGGCCTGATGAATCAGAGAGGCCTATAAGACTCAGTGTAAAGACAGGAGGAAGTCTCATATTTATTCCAACATATTGCCATGGATCTCTCCTTGCTGCCATGACAACAGGCTGAGAGTTCTGTTGTGATAACTTGCAGACCTCAACCTTTGATTCCATTCTGTGGACTTCCCAATAATACCCCGGAGTAGAAGGACTTGCCCTGCCACCCGGGCCCTATAATTCAGCTTGGTGGCATCTTTAAAGTTTAATTCTTCATGATCCAGGCCAAGGAAACCTGAATGAGTTGTACACATCTCTGTTATATGGTTTCTGTTCAGAGACAATCATACAATGTTGAACAAATCAGATGGAGGATTCCACTGAATGAATATTTCGAATAGTAGAATTGCATTCGACTATGAGTAATAGAAACCTGAGAAGCGATGGTTTAAATAACACAGGGATTTATTTTTCTCACAAAATGAGAATTCCAGAGGCAGGCAGTTAAGACTAATGTGGTAGTTCCAGCACACGATCTTAGAGTGTGACTCTTATCCTCATGTTCATAAAATAGCTGCTAGAGCTCCAGCTATCACATCATGCTCTTGGAAGCCGAAAGGAAGAAGGGCCAAGTGAAAACGGTGCCCAGCAGTTGAATCGGCATGTATGTATGCTTGCTTGTTTATTTTTAAAATTAGTTTCAAAGAGTCAGTATGTTTTTTAAGAAGCCTTCCCGGAAGCCCTATCCAACACCTTTCCGTTACATCTCAATGGCCAGAACTTAGTCATATGGCTACCCCTATCTGCAAAGAAGGCTGGGAAATGTTGGGTTTGATTTGGACATGTTGCTTTCCTTGACAAAATTTGTTACTGAGGAGCAAGGTGAGAGTGGAATTAGATAGGTACCTAGGGATTTCTGTAACAAGAGTTTTGTGAATGGATAAAAATGTGAATTGCTGAATATTACCAAATATAATGTGTCAAAAGAAGCCGGAATTTCCTGAGGTCTGTTTACTAGTTCTCACAGACCAACAGATAGTACAAACTGACAATAATACCACTAATCTAGCACACATGATGAGCCTACACAATAGGAGGTAAACGACATTGCAACTGAAGACAAATCAATTCATGGGGTTGCTAACCCCTACTCTAAGGATGGAACCCATGAAAGGTGACATAAAAATAAATTAGGTTTTACCTGAGTGGGTATGCATAGTTTTGTCAGTTTGGATATTTGTTTGTTTTTAGTAAATACATGTTAAAATGAGAAAATTATGCTATTAACTCTGCCATTTCAAATAAATCCTTTATGCTTAACAAGCTGCTGCCATTGGTTCAGCCTAATGTAAAGAATTATTTAGATAACTGAGACATTCTTTTAGGCAATAATTAACAAAAAAAAATTACCAACTATTTACGAGATCTTACGAACTCTAACTGCCTGTTTCATCAATATATATGGAATAGCTTAATGTCATGGAACATTTTTGACTGGCTGTTGTTTGTGTAGAAAACAACTTTTCTTACCATTTCGCCTGTTTGCCATCTGCCCCAACACACATACGCCACACGATCCCTCCCCGGCTCCACCGCTATATTTAAGGAAGGGATTTTTTTTTTCCCCAATCAAGTGATCAGCCAATGGGTATTCTCTTCATTTCAAGTCATTCCTCAGAGATGATTGCAATCCTTTCACAGGAAGGGAAATTTTGATGGGAGAGCTGAGGTATTCCTATTTCATGGAGGACAGGTTAGCACCAGTCGGTACTCGGGCACTTGAATTACAGTGGCATTTTTTATAACTGAAGATAATTGAAACGTATTTACCTTTTAGTCTATTACTCGAATTGCTATGCTACTTGAATTCTTATGCTTTCGTGTGGTCGTGTGTATGTACGTACCTACTTTTGGCGTGTCTTCTTCGAGCAGCAACCTTTTAATTTCCTGTTTGTAAACTGTTGTACTTCAGTAAAACCAGAACACCTCATTTATGGGTCCATGGGCAAAGTAAAAGTAAAAAACCCTGGGAACTCTCAAACACTGATGGTGAGTATGAAAACTGGCAAACTCCCTTTAAGAAATGGTTTGGCAGCAACTACTAAAACTGAGCCTTGGCATAATCATGGACCACATTCACGTCCATCAACCTCGTGAACCAGTTATATCCATATCCCCATGCTAGGACCCACTCCAGCTGTCCTTCCTTAATGACCTCTCAGGCCCCGTTGTTGACAGCCCTCTCCAGCAGTGTCCCTTCTGTCGGCTGATCTTAGGCAGCCCTCCTCAGCCCATTGGAGGCATGCTCACGAATGGAAGCCTTCCGCGGGAAAGATCAGGAGACTTGAGCAGCTTCCTCTCAGTAAGTTCCCTAAACACTGTTACATTCCCACCCCTTCTCCAGAACTTTTCAAACTCTGTACGATTTATGATGACTTCGCCATCAGCATCTAGTACTATAAAGCCTGACACAAACTGGCTAAGACAATAAAGGTGAAGTCATTAGCTCATGTAATTGCAAAGACCAATGTGGGCTTCAGGCACAGTTTTATCAGAGTTCCAATCCAGTTTCCCTGAAATCTCTCAACTCTATGTTCTGCCACATAGCTTTCATCTTCAGAAAGAAGTCTCTCATAGACAGAAGATGTCTTCCGGCATCAACTGGGCTACATGCTTCTTTGTTCAATAGAGAAGAGAGAAAGCCTCTATCCAGATAACCACCGAATAAAAGCTCAGAGCTTAACTCTTAGGAACTTCTGGGTCCACCCTCTGAGCCAGTCATTTTGGTAGTAAGACCCCAATCTGCCTGCAGAGTTGAAGCCCCAAGCCCTAGTCAGGCAAACAAAACAAAACAAAACCAGACACATTCTCTCAGAATACTAGGTGCTTACTTTCACTATGTCTACATAACTAAAAAATGTACTCATATGGCTCATCCCAGAACAGAGAAGGTGTGCTCCAAAGTGATTTCACGTCCCCGTGAGATCTGAGAAATAGCAATGGTTGGCAATTTTAAATGCCAACTTCCCTCCTAAAACATCGAGTTCTGCCTCGTTGTTGCATTAGACTGTACACCCATCCCCTTCTCCAGGAAATCTAAGGACATTTGGTGAGAAGAGAGGATCACATGTCGCAGCATCTGCAGCACTAGATTCAGAAATAATAATAATATCTCATCTTTGATTGACATTTTATAGGTTTCCAATGTGTTTGCAACACCTCATTTCATTCCTGGGAGCTGGGTAGGATTTGCACTGCTATAGCCAGTGTGTAGAAAAGGAAATCTCAGGAAGACTCAGTGGCTGACTTACCCGGGGTCAATGGCTTGTAGTGATAAAGTTGACATTGGGATCTAGGTCTTTTTGATGTGGAACTTTTATAAGGAACCTCTGATTAGTTTTTGGACCAGAAAACAGAGTAATAAAAATAAGAAAAGGAAATTTGATCTTCATTCAGAGTGGCAGGAGACTAACTAGGGGTTTTCTAAAAGGAGGATTCTTCTGCCTCAGGACTTGGGGTGAATTTGAGAAAAAAGACCAATCTTCTCAACCTTTGCTTCTGTCCTCTTTTGGGGTTTCATTCTCAATTTCCTTTTTCCTAACTGTTTCTTTCTCAAATTATCTTCTTCGGTACAACTTTCTCAAACACAATATCAAATACTTTTCATGCCCAAGCCCCATTCAAAAATTAATTCTGAAAAAAAAAAAATTGAGGGTTTGAGGGCGATGGTGAGGGGGCCAAGGGTAGAAAGTTGCGTGTGGGGGTTGGGGGTATAGGATTGGGAAGGGGCCTGGGGATGGGGATGGCGAAAGAAAAGGAGGAAGAAGTCGACTCTGATACTAAAGATTAACTGTAATCCAATTTGTCAGATTACTATATACATTTTTAAAGTGAACTAATGCCTTCAAGGACTAATGTGACCTTGAACTACAGGCTCAGGAATGGGGACACTCAGATGTTGGGAAGACCGAACACACCAACTGAGGGGTTTTGTTAATTATTTTAAAGCATAACTGGAAACTGGTCAGGCACTATAAAACGTATTTATGTATAGCACTCACTTTAGATAAATTTGGAGTAATCTCATATTCAGCTTGTTGAAAATTAATTTTCTTCAGACTCTGATCCGAATTGGGAAATATGGAAAGAAACTGAGAACCGAGAAGTGGGCAGCTCTGACGTCATCTTGGAGATCTGTTGAAGATGCAAAGGGTCCTTTTCGAATTATTTGCACCAAGAATTAGATTGCATCTTATCTCACGGTGGCGAGCAATTTAGAAATAATTAATCCAGATACTCTTGGGCTGCTGTGATGGTAAAAGTAATATAATTGCTGTACTGTGGCATGGAAGGAAGAACAAATATTGCAAACTGGTGGCCCATGGGCCAGATGTGGCCCACAAATGGGACTTGTTTACCTTCTACTGTTTGGGGAGAACACTGCTCTCCAGTTCACCACTGGTCCCCACTATTCACTCAACATACACACATGCACTCACACGCTGTCCTGCTAGGCCTTTAAGGCTTCTGAGTGTGAGACCTCTAAGAGTTAAAAAAAAAAAAAAAAAAAGAAAGTCATTAAACATATGAGGCACTACAGAGAAAAATCATTCATGCCAGCAAAAGCATAATGGGATGAAAATTATAGAAAGGTAAATTTAGTTATAAAACTAAGGAGAAAAGTCCTTCCTGGAAAATTACTGAGATCTGGGTCACTTTTGTGTAAGGCAACCTGGGTCCAGCTCTGGAAAAGAAGGGACCGAGTTGCAAAGCCCCTGGAGATGGCATTCAGCAAGGGCTGTTTGTTCCAGGCTCCGAGACCCAAAAGTGCAACAGCTAATATGATTACGTCAAACGACTGGCTGAAAGGCAACGTGATTAGAGTCATTACACACAGGAGACAAAGACAAAGAATAGGACAAAAGCAAAAAGAGCCAGTCACCCTTCCACATGGTAGGTGATGCGGGTGTTCTCCACTCCACCCCAAAATCGACAGTAGGAAGGTACACAGTGAAGGGCAAGTCTGAAACCAGCTAAACAGCAGAACAACAGTGGCTTTTCACAGTTTTACTTCTCTATGAAGTTCGATTTTAAATTAGGTATTTAGGCAAGAGCAACAAAAGGACTTTCCAAAGGAGAAGGAAAAGGGAAAGACAAGACAAGCACCTCAGTCCCTGATGGAGGCCCCAAGCCCTCTGCGTCTTCACAACCCCATCCTGACCCTCGGCGCCTTCTCCTGAGCGCATCTGGCAAGCAGGATGCTTTTGCCACCCATGCTTAGTGTCTGAGTGGTATGTGAGATGGTTCTGCCTGTGGCCAACAGCCCAACTTCTCCCCCAGATTCAAGGGAGAGAAGAAAAATGACCTCTGACACCCAAATTCAAGTACAGAATTTACGTTAAGCTAAAGACTCTAGAGTCAGACAGACCTGAGTTCAAATCCTAGTTTTAGCATTTACTAGCTTTATGGACCTCAGTAAGTTACTTTATTTCCCTGTGTCTTATTTTTCCTCATTCATAATTTGGGCATAATACATTTATGTATTTTAGAGGGTTTAAAAACTGATCTAGTTAAGAGATCTAGTCCAATGCCTGACGCAACAGTAGGCACTCAATGCCTAGTGGTAATTACTATTTAAAATAATCGTAACAATAAACCCGAACATCTGTGAAAGGGAAGGTGTCCTAGCCAGTCGAATAAAAGGAGAATCAGTATCGGATCTCATGTCATGGCTGAATGCTTCTCTGCTTATCTCTGTCCAGTTGAACAGCTTTGTCTGCATCAGCAGAGACTAGGAAACTACTGCCATCAAAACCAATGAGACAAGCATTTTGTTAGTGTCTGTTAGGGGCACAGTGCAGTGACACTGCGCTAGACCTGAAAAGAGGTCTCATCAAAGGTTGGGCTGTCATCATGGGAAGCTATAACTGTTGTAATCTATCCCAACTGAGAGATGATGGAAGACTATCTTTTGCTGATGCCACATGAGAGAAAAGAGTAACAAAATTGTTAGAAATTGGTTCAGCAGTGAAAACTGAAATCTCAGTGTATTACCTTATCACAGTGTTGAGCTCTACCCCCGCACGACTTTTATCGAGCTCTACGTGCAGGCACAATGCAAGACAGTCTCCTTTTTCAAGGAGACTAGGATCAGCGGCCTCCATGGTGAAATGCATTTACCCCAGGATGGAGACCAGACAATACTCTGGGGTGTGGGATGATGATACTAAACCTTTCATTTGTTTTTAGAAAATTAATCTTCTTAAAGTGTTTGACTTATTTTCTAATAAACATATTATATTTGAATAGTAGTGCCTGTATATAATTTATAAATAAAAATATTCACAGAATCGAGGTTTAAATTTTTTATTGATGTGGTAGGTTCTTGGTTAAAAAGTTTTGGGAACCACCGGTCTAAAGAAAGAAGGAAGACCAATCAGCCAACAGTCAAAATTTAATTCAGAGAGAGTTTGCCTGGAGCACAGGTCGCATGTAGATTAGCAGGGAAGAAAGAGAAGGCAGGGAAGGCTTCCTGGAGGAGGTGACAAGCTGAGCTGCTAAAGTATGTTTGGTGGAGGGAGAGAAGAGGGAAGAATGTTTCAGGCAGGCTACACAACACATGGAATGGAAAGGTGGCCCGTGTGTGTACAGTGTGTACACTTTGAAAACGAAAATAATTTGGTCCATGAACTTTCAGTGTACGTGAGGGAACGGCAGAGATCGATCGTGACAGTCACTGAATAGAAAGCCTATTCTGATGGTGATGGTTGGCGCCGAGGGCTTCTAGCAGGGGAGGTGAGATCAAGGAGCCATGTTCCCACCTTGATCCTCTAGCCCAGGCTCTGCTGCCATCTGAGTCCTAGAGGAAAGGATTGTAGTACTGCGAGCACGTAAAATCTCAAAAGCTTTGGACAAAAAAAAAACCAAAAAACAAAAAACGGTGCTGGCCGCCTTTGAAGGGATAGAAAAGCTTCAACGCTCTGGGCATTGCAGGATGAGTATCAACAATGTCTAAGAACACATCTCTGGGCCCAAAGGCTACAGTCTTTTTCAAGCACTAGTGCCTTCATGACTCCATTACAGTCAACACTAACAAGAGTTATCACGAAGGGAGCCAAAGCCAGAAAGGAGGGAAATGGCAGATACCACAGTGACCAAGAAGACAGTGTGCAGAGTTCACGGGGTCACCGCTGGCAGGCTCCAAGGACGAATTCAGGGGGACCGTGGAAAGCATTTGGTGTTCCCTTATCCGAGGAGAGACTGTACTTGTCTTAAGCAAATTGTATCCTTTATATCTTGCACAATGGCTCAGGACTGCAGGGCTGTACGAACCCTGAGGTCACTGTCCGTAGAAATAACCTTCTAGAGTTAGGCACCAGGAGCCTTGCGTAGATGTCCAATCAAGTACATTAAAGAAACAAATGGAAGACTCATTGCCTGGCTGTTCTTATGACCTTATTTAAACTTGAGGCAAGGCTAGCCATTTTCTATCAGATTTGGGTTTGGAGCTATCCTCAGGTGGCAGCGTAGCAGACAACAGTCAGGGGTAAACCTGAGATGTTCAATGAGAACTGGAGTCACTGGCTGGATATTCCATTGAGTTCTTAAGATATCGTGCAAGAAACTGGAAATGCAGTGCCGTAACTATCTGTATAGTCAGCAAGGCAGGAGCAGCCAGGTGGGTAGCGAAGGAGTAGCACCCATGAGGGTTGGTCACTGGTGGCATCTGACTAGAGAACCCCTGTTACTCATTCTAATGCCAACTCATTATTCTAAGCATAATGACACTAGGGGCCGAAATGAGACCTCATCATCAAAAAGCAGATAAAGCTGATTCATTTCTGAACTAGAATAAAATCAATATAAAGAACTTAAGAAGACCTGTTTCGTGATCTGCTCAGTCTACATTGTGGTGACAGCAAAAAGAATGTCTCAAGCTACCTAAGATCCTGTTTCCATCTAGGAAATCTGAAAGCACCTTAAGAGCGACCTGCAGAATAACCCAGAAAATCTGAGAAAGCTAGCATCGAAGGCGATATGGAGAGTTAAATTAAAAATAGAACCCAGGGTTCATACGCACCCTCCTGCAGTGCTAACAGATATCCATGGAGGGCACAGGAAGTGCAGTTTTGATTATCAGCGTATTCCTAGATTAACCGCATCCTGTATGTGGAGGCCAGACGATTACATGAAGCAGAATCCACTGGTGCCTTCGATTGGCTCCATTAGACTAATGGATTCACACCTTCCTGGCAGCTCCTGCACCCAGTGGCAACGGTCAAACTGGATTTTGGGAGCTGGTTACTGGATCCCAAATCATTTGCAACGCTAAGCACCAAGGTACAGGCCGCGATGGAGCCACACTTTGTCTAGGCCTACACATGGGGAGGCACATCGCCCTGGGAAGAGGCAAATGGTTTTCAAGAAAAGGCTCTCACACCCAGAGGACGCTTTCAGTCCACAGCCATCACCATTATCCTTCTGACTGCTCAGTTCTCACTGTCCTGTTCCTTTAAAATATTTTTACTACCCAAACCAGACAGACAAATATTGTTAGCACAGAGGTATATCAGCCATCACTTTCCTTTGGACATAAGAGCTTAAAGTGTTATATATATTTATATTTATATATATATATTTATATATTTACATATATATATATATATATTTGTAGAGCTTTAGGCTGACTTTATCTGAAGGGACGCCCTTGAAAACAATCATTTTTAGTACATAATGGTAAGCCCGCCATTGTAAAGCAATTTTTTATAAGTTTGCCTGTGGTTACTATATTTGTGTCTATTGATGCCTTAATGAATGTGCTGTGGATACAGACAGGGAGCCAACTGTGTGTGCCTACGGAAGAACTCACTCCACACCTCTGGCCTCAGTTTACCTTACCACATCTACATCATCAGCGGGTCTGACGGCCAGAGTAGCTTATGGATCTAAAAGACCAGAAATGCCTAGAGTGTGCAAATTAAAAAACAAATAGTAACATGAGCAGAAAGTCACAGAAGCAGAGCTTTGGTTCACATATAAAGAATTAGTAGAGTGGGTTTTTCACTTGAAATAAACTGAGTCCTTACAAAATAGTAATAATTGCCTAAGGTAAACATTTTTTAATCTTAAAATTGAAATCTTGATTCATTTTTAAACCTCATTTGGGCTCATTTATTATAACAAATCTATTTTTTAAATCTGGCCTGTCAAGGTTTTATTTTAGGAATACTGAAACTGAGAGCAGGGAGCAGGGACATGCATTAGTGAAACCCAGTCTTCTCCCTTCATCTTTCACCTGCACATTTCTGGCACTTTCCATTTCTGAATTCTCTGGCCTGAACTACCTCTGTTCCTCTCTATACTTTTTCTGCAGTTAATAATTCCACATAGACGGTGTTGCCTCTGGAGGATGGAGTTGCCACTTCTCCCAAACTCTCCGTGCTCCCTGGAGATTGCATGGCACGTTGCCTAACACTCATCTCTAGGAAGAAGCTGTTTGGGCACCTGTTAGGCTGAAGCTTTTGCATTGCCTTTGCCTGTCCTCTTGGTTTGGTGTGTATCTGCCAGAGATTCTGCCTGCTCTCAGCTGAAGGCCTTCCCAGACTGGGCAGCTGAGTGCACTGCACAGCTGCCAAAATTCTAATTCAAGATCTAGAATTCTAACTCCTGCTCTTTCGACCTTTGTTGGGCCCTGGCTCCAGTCTCCAGCCAACTGGGTCCTTGGCTCATTATGAGGCCCACCCAGGCCCTGCCCCTACCCCAAGTGGGCCCAGGAAACCATTCTTGGCATCAAACTCAACTTCAACACAACTACGCCAGCCTCCTCCAACCCAACTCTCATCTTAGCACAAGTTCATCACCTTGTGAGCTGGGAGACAGAAGAAATGAACTAGAAGAGGAAATGCCAGGGGTGAGGGAACTCATCACGCCCAATCACTGTGACTGTCTTTTCTGTCTTTACTGAAAACATGAATGAAAAGTCTTAACGAACATATGATTAGAAATAACACTAGAGATGAATATAGTTTACGGAGAGAATATTTCTCTATGTATCTGCACCAGAGAGTAAGCAAAATTTGAGAAAAATTGCTAAATTCAGTATATCTGGATTAATTAAAAAAATTCACTATTGGATCATAAACTGCTGATAATGTCACGTTCCTTAGGCACTTGGAAAAGTGCTATTGGAGAACACACACTTCACAACTAAAAACGTTAAGTGCAACCGGGGTGGGGGTGGGGACAAGGTAATTGATTCTTAGGAAAATGTTGGTTTTCAGGGAAGCTACCAAACTCAACTTAAGTGCTTAACTGGTCTACATTATGGCTTAAATGCTCACAGGATGGTGCAATCTTGATTGACTGGAGAATCTCTTCTCTTTTAAATGAAGAGTAAATATGTCCCCTGACCCTGTTTCCACTCCTTCCAGCCTTAACCTATGCACTGTCGCTTACGCTCTGGCAGTCTTGCTCCTGGGGAGACGGATCTGAGAAGGGGCAGTGGGGTAGGGGTGGGGGAGGGCGGCTGTAACTTGGGGAAATGAAATCATTTTAGTTTTGTTTTCCCAAAAGGAGCAGGGAATGTAACAAATGTGGTACATATGTAAAACACAGGCCAATGCACTTGACAATCAAGCACACTATTTTGAAATTTAAATAAAGCTAAGATTTTCTTCTGGCCTAGAGGGAAACTTCATTAAAATCAATTAGTACAAACCTCCAGAGAACATGGACTTTTTTTTTTTTTTTTTTTTTTAAGAAGGTTTAGAGAGTAAGGTGCACACAATTACCTTTCCTGGGTCCCCCGTGACTGTCAGTGTCACACCTAGACAGGTGGCCGAGTGCAAACAAATGTCCCCGAGAGGGGCCTGGGTAACTCCCCGAGTTCCCATCTCTGGATGCATATGTAATTAATAGATGTGTATATACCAAGAATGTGATATACATAACCAAGGAGGCGCCAAACAGATTGCACGTATTACCAACTGCGAAGAGCAGGCCCAGGGAGATAAAGTTGGTGGTGGCAGGCGCTCCCAGGTGAGGCCTCGGTCCAGGAGCAGAGGTTGGGGCCGCACAGCTGTGGCCGCGCGCCCTGGTCCCTCCTCCCAGCTGCGGCGGCTCCCCCCCTCCCCCCGCCGCTCCCGACGCCGCCGCCGCCGCCGCCGCCGCCTCCCCTCAGCCTCCCGGTCTCTCCTCGCTCTCCTTCCATCGCTCTCGCCCCTCTCCCTCCGTCCCGTCCTCTCTGCTCCCCTCACCCCGCCTCTCTCCCCCTCCCCCAGCCCCTCCTCTCCTCACCCCACCCTGCCTCCCTCCCTCCCTCCCTCCTCCCGCCCGCCCGGCGCTCGCAGAGTCGACACCAGGGGGGCTCTCGATGTAGCACCATGACAGGCATCGCCGCCGCCTCCTTCTTTTCCAATACCTGCCGATTCGGAGGCTGCGGACTCCACTTCCCCACCCTGGCCGACCTCATCGAGCACATCGAGGACAACCACATCGGTAAATGCCCCGGGGGTGGGCGGGGGGTGCCCGGTGCACGGAAACTCCTGCCCAGGAGCGAACCCCAGAATGGCCAGGGGTGGCCAGGAGGGAGGCAGGCGGCGGGGCGGGGAGGGTGTGTGCGAGACCCGGGTGTGGGGGCGGCGGGATGCGGAGGCGCGAGGTGCCTGGGGGGGGGCGGGGAGCAGGGTGGGGGTGGGGGACGGCGCCCCGAGGTGCGGCTGGGGGATTCCGAAGGGCGTGCGCGCCGGCTGCGGAGTGGTGGGAGTGGGGGTGCGCCGCGGCGGGAGGAGGGACCCGGCGGCGGGGAGATGCGGCGGCGGGGCCGGGGTAGGGGGCTCGGGGCGCAGGGCGCGGCGGGGCCGGGCGGCGGGCGCTGAGCAGGGGCGCGGAGTTAGTTGGCCCGGGTGGTCGGAGCGGCCTGAGGCGCCGGGGGGCGCGGGGGGCGGGCGATGCACGCCGCCCGCCGCTTCCGCCCGGGCTCGAGCTGTCAGGGCTCGGCGGCGGCTGCAGCCGCCGGGAGGGGGGAGCGGGGGGGGGGCGGGGGTGGCTCCACCGCGGCAGCCATTCCGCTTCCTCCTCCCGCCGCCGCCGCCACTGCGTCCTGTCAGCGCCGGTTGCTAGGTGTGGTGCGTCGGGAGGGGGCCCGAGCCGGCGGCCGCGGGCGGAGGACCCGGCGCTCGCCTGCTCGCCCGGCAGGGCCGGGGGCGCTGGGCCGGGGTCCCTGGGCGCCCGCCCCCTCCCCGGCCTGGCTCGGACGCCGGGGCGCTGCGGACGGAGGTCCTGAGCGCGCTGGCGGGCCGCGCCCAGCGCCCCGGGGCCGGGCTGCCCCGGAGGCCCCTGCGGCCGCGGCCGCTGGAGAGCAGTCCCCCGAGGCCCGCGGCCCGGCATTTAAATGCGTCCTGGCTCTGCGATTTGCCTTTCAAATCGTGCTAGGCCCGAGGTGCGCCGGCTGCGCCCGGGATCGGCGTCGGCGGCCTGCGCAGTGCCCGGGGCGTGGGGGACGCGGTGGCCGCGGGGAGGGGGCGCCACGAGGGGCGGCTGCTTTCCCTTCCTGCGGCCCTTCAACAAGTCCTTCAATTCGCTGAAGTCCTTACGCACATTTACACACTCCTGTCCGGAGCTTCTGCGAGGGGCGGTGGGTCGGGTGCGTCTGGCTCAGGCGATCCAGCCACCTGCGGAAGGTGTGGTCGGTGTCCACGAGTTGTCCTGTGAGGGCTGGAAGGTGAAGGTGACGCCCCAACCGGGCTGTCTAATCCAGAGAACCTGTAAATTGCCCCACAAAGTCATTTCCACATGAAGGCTGTGGATTCAGCCATGTGGATGCCGCTCACGTTTCTACAAAGTTGAGAGAATGAATCACGACTGCTCTTATTTATGCACGAATAAAACGAGGCCGAGCCTTACTCTCCTTTGCTTAGTGTGATGCTTTCGCTTTGCACACAGTGGGTGCTTGTTAAGCGCTGAATGCTAGTTTAGGATGCGATGGGGCATCCAAAATGGGAAATGTTGAAAACGTCTATAAAAGTCTTTCATAAGATAATCCTGATGAGTAATTGACTCGATTTTGAAACTTAAAAAGTTTTAAAACATCAGTATAATAGTTTCTGCCATCTCCTGTAATAAAGGTGTGACAGAAGAACTAGGCAAGTTTTGGTTGTCTTAAAAGTAGGAGCTTAGTGGAGGAACAAATTTGCTGATTCATATCATGATTGAATAATCATAACTGATAAAGGATAAATCAGATTTTTCATGACGGGTAGTTTAAAATAATACTAAAACCCCAGTAATGTAAAGTTCCAATAGAAATTTTTCTTAGGTCAAGTTCCTTTCCTTACTTTGAATAATACGTATAAAATAATAAATAAAATTATATAGATAATATTTTTTAACCTAAGGATGGCTGTAATCGCATCCCATTCACTGTGACTAACAGTTATTTCAGGGTAAACTATAATTAATGTAAAGTGAGTAATGATTGTCTACATTGTCGGCCTACTTGACTAGCTGTTTAAAAGAAAATATATTAATTATATTTTATATTATATATAAAAGAAAACTATATTAAATGAGTTACAGATTGTTATCCTTGAGGATTTAGTTCGTAATCAATTAGACGGTTTTAAACTAACTTGGTAAATTACAGGAACTTTGTAAGTTTGCAGAAATTGTCTTTAGTATTGTGCAAACATTTTTAAAGAGGATTAAGGGTTCCATAAATTTTCTGAAACTCAACTTTTAAGTAATGGTCACCCCAAAGGGTTAGCATTCTTCTCTTAGTGAAAATACAAAAAAAAAAAAAAAAAAATTAAGTTTAATTAAAACAATAGCTGTGACTTAGATGAACTGTGAAGCAAGGCTAACAGTTACTATACTTTGGAAATCAGGTTGAAACTGGCAAACTTTATGAAAAGTAAATGTTAAAATGAACAAACACTTGAAATTCCCAGGCAGAGAGACCATCTTAAACTGTTGTGTATCTTGGATGAGGAGAGGTCCCTTATTTTGAAAGACCAGAAAGAAATAAGAATAAAAAAAATCCTGATTCATAGGCAGAATCTTATAAATACACTCTTGATGAAGAGACATGAGTAAAAATAAATCAGACAAAGCATTTAGTGAAAGTTCAGTTGTTAAGTGGTCTTTATTGTTTGTGGTTCACTATACATTTTTAGAGATAGATAGTTATTTTTAATGATCGACTTACTGATTTTGTGTCCATGTTATCAAGTGGCCACGTAAGAAAGATGTGTGAAAAAACTACTAAGAGATATATGTTAATATTTAATTTTTAAATAAGCTTGTTATTTATTAACCGTAAGAGTATTATAGATATACTCAGGTGGCATTTCCATTTTGGGGAACTTTCTGAGTTACTACCATTGAACTACTAATTCATATTCTTAAGCAATAAAGAAATGAAGGTTTATGGGAATATAACAAGTTTCTTGCTTGACAGATTTTTTTTCAAGGCCTTTGGTTTACCAGGCCCTCAGTTTTCATTATAACCCTATTGCTTAGTTCAGACTAAGTGCACTAAATGTAGCTGTTTCTGTTATCTTACACATGTGCACTTAGCTCTTGTTTTTAACCATTTTCCTTTACCCATAAGTAACAAGGCTGTAGAGCCAAGGGAAGTGTGAATTTCACCATCCTCTGTTACAGCTCTCCCTCCTCTGGGAAGAGGGCTGCATGTGTGTTCCTGTTTTCTTCCTTGTTTGTCATCACTGATCTAGCACTGGAGCACCTGTCTCCATGTATAGCTCAAGTATCTCAGCTGAAACCCTCCCCCACCCCAACTTGATTTGCCTAGAAAACCCCAGCCCTGCAACTGTGTTCCATCATCCAGCCTTGTCAGTTCATTCAGAGCCTGCTTCTGTTTCTTGGAGAGAGGAAGAGCTGATCAGGATTTGTTTGCCTCTTATCTGTGAGTAGATACTTGATTTTGTAGAAACACTCTTGACATGCACATCTTAGAGGGGTGGAGCTCAACTGGTAACTAGGAATCCTTGAAACACCAAGAGCACTAAACTTAGCACTGGTCATGTCACAGACTCATGAAATGCCTGTCCCTCCATCCATACATCATGGTGCTGTGAAGTCTTTTGGTCTTGAGAGACCACTGTTTAATCATTCTTACCAGATCTGATTATTTGGCACCTTCGTAAAAGTGCCTCTGCATTTCGAATTTCCTTATGTAATAATACACGTTGAGTGCCTACTGTATACCAGGCATAGTTCTAGGTACTTGCTATTGTTCGATGAACAAAGATCCCAGTCTTTGGGGAGTCCATGTTCTAGTGTTGGGAGATAGACAACAAACAGCCAGCATAAGAAGTACATTATATTATGTGTTGGATGGTGATAGGGACAAGAGAAAGAGTAGAACAAGCTAAGATGGATTGGGAGAAGGAAGTGTTGGAATGTTGAATTGGTTGGTCAGGATAGGCCTCATCGAGAAGCTGATAAGTGAGCCAGAACCTTGACAGAAGTGAGGGAGTCAGCTACGAGGGAGGACGCACAGGAAACAGCGAGGCCCAGGCAGAGGGGACAGACAGGGCAAAGGCCCTCAGGCAGGCTGCAGCCCTTAAACTGAAACAGAATCTGATCCAATTCACTTATTCTTGTGATCGTACTAAACCAGCAGGTCATTCAGAACTTTACCCAGATGTTAGGAGCTCCAGCTTTGCTGTTGTCGACTCGCATTTTCCTGTAGGGGTCTCATTAGGAGATGGAGTATTAGTGACTAATAGTGGCTTACAGTACCTGGGACTTGGTCAGCAGGTTTCACGTGAGTCGCTCCTCATTAGTTTCTCCATCTCCAAAGCCCAGGTAAATAAATCCATGCTGCTTTATGTCATAGGATAGATTCGTAAACCACCTAATTAATAGAGATTAAAGTCTCTGGAAAGCAAAATAAGGTAGTTTCTGGCAGTAATGTAGAATTTGGTTCCAATGATAGTCTAGTAAACGTTTACATTATCTTCTCAAAGAAGCATCACAGCGTACTAAATAAATGGGTGTACGATAAGCGCTAGCCCTTATCCTCACCTTATAGGTGAGCAAACTGAGGCACAGAATTACATAACTTGCCTCAGTTTCCATAGCTGGCAAGTACGAGCTGGAATTCGAATTGCAGACGGGTACCCAGAGCTGGGCCTGCGCCACATTACCACATAGGTGAAGAACTGGCAGTGCCGTCCCTGTTACCCCTCCAGACGCAACTGATCTGTGCTTCATCCTACAGAAAGGAACTCTGAACTCTTGAGATGAGGCTCGTCTGAGGCAGCGGAGTGAACCCAGCTTGCCTGGGTTCGAATATACACCTCTGTCACTTGTCAGCCATTTGACGGTGGACAGATGACTTAACCACACAGTGCCTCGTTTTCCTCCCTTGTGTAATGAGGATAATAGCACCTACCTCATGGAGTGGATAATGAGGATTGAGTGAGTTCGTAAGTGTAAAGTACTCATCTACGGTATTAAATTAGCAACATCACCCAGTTTCTTGCCATTTTGTGTATTTACTAAATAAGTGTGTTTTGAATCCTTCTATGAAAGTCTTTGAATGTCCACCTACTTGTGATGGTTTGGGGCTTTTTACAACTATGTAAAATCGTCAGGGCCTTCCCAGGAAGGGTTGAGACTAGGAAACAGCAGACCCTTCAACAGTCCAACATTGGGGTTGCAACCTCTGGCCACTTTCTCTTGTGTGTGGCCAGAGGTACTTTAGACACTGGCAAAGGCCTTCGCCGCTGTGAACTGGAAAGTGAGTGGTGTGAAGGCCAGTGGCTTCCAACATGGCCTTTCCTTGTGGCTTGTGTTTATTTGAAAAAACCCAGGACTAAAAAGAGGCACTGTGCCTTGGGCCTGTGGGCACAGTTCTATTAGGACATTTCCTGTGGTGAAAAGGAATGACTGAATGAATAAATGAATAAATGAAAGGCTTGTCAAGGCCTGCTCTGCTCTCTGCCTGCACCCTGTGGCTTGGTGGCAAGATACTTCCTTCCGTGGTCACAAGAAGGTCCCAGGTACAGAGCCAGAGGAAGTTTTAAGTGCGTGTGTGTGCATGTGCACATATACACGTATGTGTACACCCACACACATGGTGGGGGAGACCCCAAACATAAAACTTCATACCGTTCTCCAAAACACCATCTCGGGAGTTTTTCCTTTTACCCATTTCTCACCTGTAAACAGTCAACTCACCCTCTAGGAAACGTTGCTGGTGAGCATGCCGTCTCAGAAGTTTCACAAGCTTCTGATTGTTTACTTGCACTGTGCGTGTTTTCTGATACGCGACTGAAGCGTATAGACAGAAAAACCCTGCCTGCCGCTGACTGGGTTGACAGAAGCCTTTCATACTGTTTGGAAAATGGCTTCCTTTCGAATGCATATATATTGGAGATATTTCCCATCTTGACAATTCTAGAAATGCAAACTGACAGCTGTTTTCAGAAAGCCCTGTTCTTCCTGTTGATGACAGTGAAAAAGCCTCAAGGCGGGAGCAGGCTGGTGACACTTGATGAGAGGGGCTGTTCTAGGACCAGGTGGAAGCCAGAGGCCTTATGCTTTAGACTGAGGTCTGAGAGAGGACGCAGTGCTATTGAGCCCCCTTAAAAATCCTCCCTTTCTTCAGCTTTTGCTTTTAAGACAGAACCATACCCCACATATCTTTATATTCCTCTCCCTGCTCCATCTTTACCCTTGACCTCGGGTCTTAACAGTACAGACATGTCGTGATTACCACTGCTTGCCGGAGTGCAGATGATAAATTTTGTTTCACGACAAAGTAGTAGATTTGTTCCACATCGACCTGACTGAAGTGTCGAATAGCTAATGTTGTTTATTTAGAATCCGAAAATCGGAAACTGCAGATGTCAGAAATTTGTTTGTTTTAAAAAATGCCTTTTAATATGTTAAATCGATTTAAAGAAAATTATATTTTCTGCTTGCAGTAAGCACTGGAATGTTGCAGTAGTTTTTCGCCTTTTTTTGAAAGGCCAGCTGCAAGCAGGGACCAGACTAATGGATGTTCTCTTTAGGGATGAAGTCCTCCCAGTAACTCTCAGCCAGTGACTGACTCTTCCTGGGTCACTGACTACAGACTCTCTGTCCAGCACTAGAGAGCAGTGATAGTCTCCTGCTGGCCAGAGTGGCCCTTGCCTGGCTCACCACGACTCTGGCCTCCTAGAGGAAGCCCTATTCACTCACTGTCTGCCAGGCTAGATAGATCTCCTTGACGGGACGAGATCTGGACACCAAGTTATTAACATGGAAAGACTCACTATTTTTTTGGTATTATATATAGAATTTATATATATAAATATAATATATAGATTACTGTATATATGTTTATGTACATAAATATATATAAGTAAACCACAATACATATATGTTATATGATACATTGGTAAATAATGTGTGTATGTGTGTATTTATACATACATGTGTATATACAGCACACATGTACACATACATGTGTGCATGTATGTGTGTATATGATACAAACATACAATTATACATATATATTCTCTCTTTGTGTCAAGATCACTACGGATAGTAGGGCTACCACACATTTTTGAGTCTTTCCTATATATTAGTACTTACGACAGTACTTTCTGTCTCCAAGGAACTGAAATTTATTTGGAGAGACCAGACATGTACAGACCGAGATAAATGATGAATAATAGGAACCACAGAGGCAGATTCATTGTGAAGATGTTGAATCTCAAGCTCTAAGGCCTTTCACTTGCAAAATACACGGTTTACCATTTTTTTTAATGCCTCGCTAGGGTTCACCCAGCCCTTTCCTAAGGCCCTGGAGGAGCCCCGCCAGCATACACAGCAGAGGGCTCATGGGGTCGTAACTTGTACAGTTTGAAAAAGTAAGATTAAAGCAGGCAGTTATTGTTTTCCTCTTCCACTCTGACTTCCTCTCTGTAACATTTCTCCTTGAGTTCAGTGACATTGGAGTTGAGAATATTTTTGAGATATAGCTAAGGGGAAGTGAATTGTAGACACCTTTAGTTTGGGTTTGGTGGGATATATTTATACAATTCGCAGCCATCTCTGTCTAGGTGAGTGATTGCTAGCCCATGCTAATATGGGACTCGCTTCCCAGACAAACCGTCTTCTGTGCCAGCTCACCTGGGTCCTTAGACATGGGGCAGGGGCAGAGGTGGTATTGCGGCATGAATGTGGACTGTGACATCTGCACTAGGAATTGGTTTGAAATGTCTGGAGCCAGAAGCTAGTCTGGAAAATTTTTCTACTTGTTTGATGTGGAGAATTGTAAGCAGAAGATTCAGTTCTTATCTAAGTGTCATTAACAAGGAAATTCCTTCTGTTAAGAAAATAGTAATGCAAATATGCATTTATAAATGCACCGTTTTTAATGAGAATTCTGTGTTTAAGTTTCTCACACATTTAATATGAGTGTATATACACATATACATTTATCTGCAAAAAATACTGAAAACAAACTGGTTAGTGAGTGTCATCAACACAAAGGATATTTAAAGTTAGTCAATGCACAAGAAAGCTTCTAATGCTTTGAGTTCTTATGGCCCATATATGAAAGAAAAGTAGAAGAGGTGTATGTGAAATTTGACAACGATCCTAAAAATTCATATGGCATTCCCGATAAAGCGCTGTGAGTCTGAAAGTAACTTTTTTGAATTATCAATAATTAAATATAAAATTTGATCACACTTGAGGAAAGACTGATTTATTTTTGTGCCTTACAGAAAATATTAATATAAATCATTATATGAGATCTAATCAAAGAGTGTGCAGCCCAAAAGAAGTATTTGTAGTGGTATGTGAGGTGGTTCGTTAATTCATATACTAGATTGGTTCTCTCTCTGGATTTGAGTTTGTGATGTTTTGGTAATGTCAGCTTCTTAAAGTTTGTATTTTGTTGTGATTTCTTAATCTAAATTAGAATCCCTTTCATAAGCATTTTGTATTTGTAACATTGCATATTTTTTTCCACAAAGGTCTAAAGTTGCAGTGCTCATAAAACCTGGGTCTGCTACTTGGTACCACTTAGGGAGTCATTACTACATGCCAGAAAATGTTCTGAACAATTTTCATACAATATTTAATTCACCCTCACTGTAAACCCATGAAGTAAGCATTACCCTTCCTAGAAGTCATTCCAGGTTGGAGTTAAATATGCTACCATATTAGTTAAATACCTTATCTAGTGAAATATGAAGTAGAACGTTTATTTTGGTAAGATTGTAAAACAAATATTGTCCTTCAGGACAGAAAGTTTCCTGCCTCAGATGACAGCATCATTACAATTGGTCCTTCCCTCTCTGCCCTGTAGCGCCTGCCCATCTCTCTGCCAGAGTTGCGAGCACCAAGACTTAGGGTGACCCCTTGTGCACTTTGCTTCCCCCAGAAATGCAGCCCCCTTCATGGGGGATGGGCCCTTGTCATCTTTCTAGCCTCTTCCTCCAGAAATGTTTTCAGAAATGAAATGAAAATGAAAATCGAGAGGTACTTTTGGACTGTGAAAAAAAAAGTTACAAAGATAATTTGGATAGTGAAAAACATCTTTGAAGCTAACCTCAGGATGTATGCCTATCTGAGGGATGATATATTTATGTGTTTATATGTGTATGTTTATGGGCATACACACAAATACCAGTTATGCAATTGGTCGAGGGTAGTTTATATTAAGGGAATTTGAAGACTTTTGTTTTTTAAGTTTTGAAAAGGAAGGCCATGTCTTTATTTTTACACTTGGGAATTTCACTTGGTCAGTCCTCTTCTAGGTTGAGAGCATTATGAACTTTAGTCGATTCCTTTCTTGCCTTACCTATAGTGTTGGTCACCTAGACCATTCTAGGGCTTAAACAATGCTAGGACAAAAGTGTATCTTGCTTCCTCCCAACCACTTTGCCACGAGTTTTTAGCATAAAGGAGGCAGGGGGCTGGGCTGAGGAGAAGCTTTGATTATGAAGCTAGACAGAACTGAATTTTGAATATTGATTCTACTACCTTTTAGCTCTCCAAACTTGGACAGGTCTGACAATTTCCTTTTTGTATAAAATAGTGACAGTAGTTCTTATTTGTTAAGCACCTACAAGTAAGGCACTGGCTAGTTGCTTATTTGCATTGCTTAAGAGCATCGTATTAGTCCCATTTGACATAAGACATAGACCAAGATACAGACCAAATAACCTGGCCTGAAGTACACAGCCAGTAAAATGCTCGGGGCAGCAAGGGGCAGGCTTTGCTCTCAGGCGTCTCCATGTGCCTTAGTACCTGCTCTTCACAGCCTGAGTTGTGATGCTTTATAAGATACTTGTATTTTAATAGAAGGCTCTTGTGTACCTGAGTGTTTTACATACAGAAAGGCTGGATTTCCAAAGGGGCCAGTGTAGGTGGTTTGGGAGGTACATTTATGCCTACCTTCTGGCAGAAATAGAAATGTTTCCAGACTTCTGGAAAAAAAAAAGTTTCTGGAGGCTGGAAGGGTCCTTGGGCATCTCCTCATTGCAGTAATAACTAAAACAATAATATGGTAATTCTAAAATAGTTGTAATTACTGAATTATCTGAAGATGCTAACTGGTTTTCTTTCCCTCACTGATACTCATATGGGAGGGGGAACGGGGAAACTCCTGTAAACATTACCTAACACTGTACACACTTACAAACTTCTCTTTCACTTCAGATTTTCAGAATTAAAAGTGGCATTACATTCATGTGCGTTATTTTAAAAATGTGTTCGGACCAACGATACCTAATAGGACCCAGCTATAAACATTGTGAGTTTAAGAGCCAAAACCTTGGCTTCTTGTGGCACGTGTGTAGGGCCCTCCCTACCAGACAGTCCCCTGGTGGCAGTCACAGAGAGAGCACACGTTAGGTCATCTTACTCCATCACCAGACCTTGAACAGCTGGTGCTGAAGCAAATCTGGGCGTGAAACTGAAGCACCCTTTTTCTTACCTAACTCGATCAGTGCAAGTTTCTCAAATGCTAATTTAGCTGTCTGGTTGTTCATACATGGTGTAATTATGTAAGTAGTGGCCAAAGCAGGGGAATTTGAGACATATTTGCACAGCTTACTGTTAAGTAAATTGAACACCCTGGTAATAAGCATAAATAAATTATGCTCATGCTTCCTCAGGTGTCAGACATCAAATGAAGGAAATGAGGTTTTTGAGGTTTCTTTGTAAATTCAAACTAAGTACATATTACAGAACGCGTTCACCAAAAAATCCCAGATTAATTTTTTTAGGCCTCTCTCCCCAGGAGGGAAGAAGACAGGCCGCTGCACTGTAGACTCACATTCCTCTTAGGGACACAGCAAGTGTCACACAGGTGTTCCACAGGCCCCCAGTCATCTACAGTCAGTTCAGATTTTAGATTTTCTGCGAGTCGACCTTTTGATAGGATATTTCTGACACTAGACATCCGGAGTTTGGCACCAACTCAACGCAATGGTTAACAATATGTGATTTTAACTAATGTGTCTCAGTGTCGTGCCCAAGTTGGAAACTCCCTCTTTATAAGTTGGCTTCACATGACCACTTCCCGGGGCCCACACCAAAATATCTGCTGTGAAAATATGCAAGCATCAGACAAAAAATTT
Source organism: Rousettus aegyptiacus (assembly GCF_014176215.1). Lineage (NCBI taxonomy): Eukaryota > Metazoa > Chordata > Mammalia > Chiroptera > Pteropodidae > Rousettus > Rousettus aegyptiacus. The sequence continues at coordinate 35,853,839 of NW_023416288.1, read as the reverse complement.
CGTCCAGAGATGTTAAGTTATATGTGCATATCACTTCAGATGTTAGAATAAAGACTATTTTGTCAGAACCTGGAAGGACGATAGCCTCTTAAGTGTTTATGTATGTTGTAAAATAATGAGAATTATTCTTACCCGCGGCTTGTGGAAGTCAATCGTACTGATGTAAAAGCTTCACCCTATATGTCAGTAGAGTTTACATCAGTAGTTTTTAACTTGGGTTGCCATCAGAGTCATTTGGGTGAAGCGGGAAAAATAAGGGTGACGGGGCTCCACTCCCAGAGCTGATAATGTCACTGACCTGGGGTGGTCAGGATCTGACCAAGCAGCTGTGTGTATGTATAATGCCTCAAAGCTGATTCTCATATGTTGTCCTTGTTGGGAACCCATTGGTTTATACTAATGAAATAATTAGCATCCTAAGGATTCTGGAGTTTTAAAAAGGAATCAGTCTTTTAAGGGGGTGTGACACTTTTTGTGTTTCCCTACTACAGATGTAGTTTTTAGTTTTACAGGAGCCAGGTGTCTACTATAGAGCAAATCTGAAGATGTGAGAATAGCTCAGGCACATTGGAGAGCAGAAATACTTAAACTGGGGAGCCTGTGACGTAAGCCTCTCAAGTTCAGATGCCCTCAGAACACAATGTATGAGCGAAGTGACCAAGTTCAATGTAATCGGGAGTGGAGGGGACTCTGGCAGAAGAGCCCTCGCTTCATTTAAAGAGGCAGCAGCTGCTCACCTCCAGCCCGGCGTTGCCATGTTGGAGTGCAGACCTTTGTTGCGAATCCTTTTATTAGTGTTATTATTTGAGAGAGAAGCTAGAAATTAAGACTTTTATGTGACATCGATCTTTAAATGTTCACAACAAATACAGATGGTTTTAATATATTGTATAAGAAACTCACCCCACCTTATCGCTATATTTAATAAAAGATATTATTTAAAGGCCACGTGTTTTAGTGGAGTACGTAGGAAAGCTGAGATGTAAACTTTAGACCATCGTTTCCAGCAAGGAAGCTATACAAACTGAGGTATAATGGAAAGAATTGTAGCTTACAGTGTTTTTAATTTCCATTTCTCTTTAGGAAGTGGTTGTTTAATATGACAACTTTGTGATTTGTTATATATATATATATTTTTTATACCAAATTCTAAAAATTGAGCCTCAATCCTGAAAGTATAACAGGCAGAAAAACCTTTTGCAGATGTTCGAGCATCGTACCACTGAAAAACGGGAAGGAAACTTAGAGGTAGGTGATCAGTTCGATCTGCTAATTCCATAGGTGAAGAAGCCGAGGTGTTGGAAAGTCCTGGGCGAACCAGAGTGCTTGGCCGAGACTCGAGACAGCCGCAGCGGAGCAGTGGGTCAGCTCGTGGTTCCCGGAGCCAACTTGCCTCACGTAGAATCCTGGCTTTGCTCCTTCTGTCAAAGCAGACGGCCTCTCTTTACCTTGTTTTTTCTTCATCTCTAAAATGGAAGTAATAGTGTGTATCTCAAGGTTTAGTGAGATACCACATATGTTTGCTGTGGTAGCTGTTGGAATTCTGGTGAATTCTAAAGAAAAGAAAGCTCCAGACAGTTAGATCCCCTCCTGCCCCTGCAGGAGACGGTGCTGGAGGCTTTGCTGTGGAGTGGTTCGGGGTGCGGTCTCGAATCCCGCTAGCTGTGTGGCTTTGGCCAAGTCATTTGATTTCTTTAGACCTCAGCCTCTGTCAGATGAAGGTGGTGTTTATCTCAGAGTGTTGTTTTGAGGGTTAAATAAAAAACAGGCGTATGCAAGGTGTGACGACCAGGAAGCACATCCTGAGTGCTCATACCAGTCAGGTGTGCCCGCCCCTTGCTCCCGGGACAGTGCTCCCACTGCCCCAAGCCTCACATTCTGTCTTCTTTGTTTCCCTACTGTGATGGAAGAAGAAGACTCAAAATAAGCTTATCTATTTCTGCTTTTTATGTTACGCATTTTCACGATAAGATGTTTGGTGAAATTCGAGTTCCCTGGTAGAGTTTTGGTCTGTGTTTGTGTAAGTCATACTGAGTGGTCCTAGGAATCTGTGAGCTGTGAAAACATTCCACACACAAATTCTTGCTGTTTCAAAATATACCAGCCTTAATTTAGTATTGTTTATCCAGAGTTAAGTTTTTGAGACGTTAGATCATGTGATTAGAAAAATGACTTACATGTTTGATAAGTATAATTTTCTATCTGGGAGAAAAGGCATTTTAAGAGTCTAGAGAGGTTTATTAAACTATATAAACAGAAAACATAATTTTTTTCATCTTGCATCAACTAAGCAATGGAAAAACAGATGATTTTGTGTGCATTGTTTGTAAAGGTTTATTGTGAGTCATTTGAATGTATTTGTAGGGCTTTTAAGAAAAACCCAAGAACATGACTGTAGGACTCCAACAAAATGGCATTTTCTTCTTGTTGCGTGGCTGTGCATCTCTTTAGTAATAGACCTTGAAATGTCACATACTCAAATGCTGGAAGCTTCTTGGGAAAGTCCCAGGATAGGCCTTGTTTAGAAGTTCAAGAGGCAATAGTGAGTTATCTACTGAATGTAGGAATATTTAAAATACTTTATTCCAAAATGGTATTTGACAGCAGTTGAAGCGTTTTCAGTTCTGTAGAATACATTTGCCACTGTTTTTTCTCTTCGAAGAATATGCTGGGATCTAATACATCAGCTGATCCAGGTTTATGTGACCTATCAGTAGATGAATAAAGAAATGGTTTCCCACTCTTATTACTGAGGGCCCCTTTAGTTTTAGTTTTTTTTCCCCTACTCCCCATGGATTCTATGTCTTGAAATATTTTTGTGTAACAAACATTCTGATTTAATAAGTAAATGCTTTTTCTGTGTGTGTGTGTGTTTTTAATGCAGCAGCATATGAAACTCCCTATTTAGTAAATATTTATTGAGTGCCAACTATGAGGGCACTGTCTTAGAGCTGGGGATACAGAAGTGAATTACACAATTGAAGTCCGTACTCATGGGAGAAACAAACAAAACAGAAATACAGAAGATAATTTCAAACAGTCATGATGCCGTGAAGAAAAATAGTGAGTGAGGAGGTAGAGGTCGAGAGGTCCTTTTGAGATAAGAGAGTCCGGCACAGCCTGTTTGAGAGGGAGGCATCTCGGAAGGGACCCGAGCAAAGTAGGGGATGAACGAGCCATTCGGGTATGTGTCCCAGGCAGAGGGACCAGCAAGGACAAAGGTCCTGAGCAGGAGTGTGTGCCGTGCTTGAGGAGCCACAGGGAGGCCACTGTGGTGGGACAGACGGAGTGAGGAGGAGAGAGGTGGGGGGTGGGCGAGGAGCGGTTGTCAGGGGCCAGCGCGTGTAGACCTACCTGTTTGTCAGCCAGTGTCACCAAAAGGAGTTGCTATAATTCCGGCCCCAATCAATGGTGTGGAACGTTATGCAGCTTTATAATGGTTCTAAGTTCCACTGTGCTTTTTTTGTGACATTCACGTAGCTCAAGGACCCATGACCACCTTTCAAGCCCTGTGGAGAAATGAGAAACCCCAATTGACCTCTAGACCTCTCTCTTCAGATCTAGTTTGCTTTTTGTTCGGTCCTAAAAGCCCTGACTATTTTATATTTTGAAATCTATATTTAAATACGATTTTCGACTCATATAATTCATTTGATTAATTCATTTAGTGTTTGCTGGTTTCTTTTGGAGTGGGAGTGAAAATAAGGATTATCAATAATCATAGTGCATTTAAAAGTGTTTGGCACAGTTTCCAAACTCTTGAGTACCTATAGATTGAAAATTTTTCTTCAGGAGCTTTGTGAACTCTTGCACAGATTTTAATGGGTATGAATGTTGGAAGATGGGGAGGAGAAGAAAGAGGGAAAAGAGAGAGAATTGGTCTAGAAAACAGTAACTTGAAGCATAATGACAGAAAGATAGAAAAATTACTGAGGGAGATTTATATGGACCATGAGCCTGAACACATTTCACCATTAGTACCTTTTTTTTTACATGGAAAAGTAATATTTTATGTTGCTTTTCTATGAAAAGTAGATACTGGTTTGTCTTCTACATCTGCATCTTATGAGGAGAGGTTAATATAAACATTTCACTGTCAAGATGAACTTCCCTTTTCATTAAGGGCACATGACCCCTTTGTCTGTCTTCCAGCCTGCTAGTATCTTTGTTCAAGTAATTGACAAATGGTATGTTTTGGGTGACAAGATGCCTGTGCAGTTAATGAAATTCAAGGGAAGAATCAAAGAGTATGAGAAATATCTGTGTTAGTACCTGTACTTGTTGGTTTTGCTGCATTAGTCAGCTACTGCCATGGTAATGCAGCATAACAAACTATTCCAAAATTCAATGGCTTTCAACAATAAGCACTTCTTCTCATGCTCTCTGGTATGCAAGGTGACTTTGGCTGATGGAAGCTTAGTTCAGCTGGTATCTCTGCTTCATGCTGGTCAGCTGATTTTCTGTGGGTTGGGCACAAGCCAGTGTTCATTTTGAGGATGAGGCTGAAGAGGCATTTGTGACTAGGGGCATGCTTTTCTCATATTGGACCACCAGAGCACAAGTGGAAGCTCCTTTAAGGCCTCAATTCATGTCATGTCCTTAACACTCATTTGGCCAAATCAAGTCACATGGCCCAGCACAGAGTTGATAGGGCAAGGAACTATATCCCTCCTCAAGGACCAGTGGGAGAGATGTGAGTGCACAGCATCGCAGGCAGTTTTTATCAGAAACAGAAGGAGTGCAAACAGATTTGAAATTTAGGACAGAGATATAAATCTTCCCCTAAAGGGATCATAATACTGTACACGTACACATAAGGTTGCTGTCCCTACAGCCTTGCAGAGAACCTAGAAGGCATACATTGGGACTCCCCAGTGAGGAATGAATAAGCATTTCACACAGGGAAGTGAAGACTTAAAGAAAGTAAAAGCAAGTAAATGATTTCTGCTTAGCTTCAAAGAACAGAGAATCTGCCTCTCTGGTTAGAGATGACTCGTTTCCATTTTGAGGTTTCTGAAGAGTTCCCTGGGGTTGCCCAGTACTCTCTGCTTGTCTTCTAAGCCCCGAGCTGTTTGGCATGGCCGAGAAGGTGGGGGAGCCTCCCTGAGGTGTGCTTCGCCAGCACCGAGAGCTTCAGAAAAGCTTTGGGGCTGCTCTGCCAGGTAGATCTGGTGTCCCTGCTCTTTCCCCCAGTTCTGAGCCAGTGTCACCAGGGATAGAAAAGAGTCGACCTGCCAGGCAGGAACCTCCTTTCTGCATTCTCCAACTGTACGTTGCACCTTCTGGTGGCTGAGGGAGTGGTCACTGGTGTTGGACGTCCCAGGTTCTGGTTGGGCTGCTCTGCGATTTTGAACAACTTACTAATATATAATTTTCTCATTTGTAAAATGAAGAATATGATATATAGGGCTTTTATGAGGGTTAATTAAGGGGTAAATCCTACCATAGCTCCTGGCATATTAAACATTTAATAAATATGAACCGATAAATGCTTTTTTTTATTATCTGTTACCACAGCTACAACAGACAGCATTCCATTGTTGTTATTCTAGTATTTCTATTTTTTCCTCACTAGATCCTGAGTCTTCAGAAAGCATGATTCATGACTGTTTCAGCTCTGTCCCCATTCTGAAGTGACACTAAGTTTGTGATGTAGGGACTTACGCCGATATCCAATGAATTGTACCCAGACTGTATCTTCTACCATGAGGTCTTCAGCTCCAAGGATGGGATTAAGTTGCTCCTAAAAATAGATTTAGTCGTTCATCCTTCAAGTTCACATTTTGCCTGTAATGAAGACTTTTGAAGCCTTGAAAAAATGTAAAGGATTTGAGTTATTCAGTGCTTTGTCTTTGATCACATATTTTCTAGACACTCAAGGAAGCCCTAGCTTCTTTACATTACATCAGAGGAGCTGGGGGAAAAAAAAATCACAGAAGCTAATTTTCACATGTGTCTACAAGATTTAAAGAGCATTTAAAGCTATTTCGTGCTAATATTCTTCTAACACCTGCCCTTCGAATTGCCTCTCAGATTATGGCTGTGATCTTACCATCAGTTTGTTCAAAATTTGTAAATTTTCAGCCAAGCGACTGCTCCCAAGGAGCAGTCACCCTAGGATAAAGGACTCGGCTATTATAACAAACAGGTCCAACATTACATAGGTTAAAGGTCCAAGAAGTTTGTTTCTCTTTCACATAAGGATCCAGGGTAGGTAGGCAGCCTGCTCGGTGCCACACAGTCATTCAGGACTTCAGGTTCCTTCCATTTTTTCTTCTCTGCTCTCCCACCATCTTCTCTTCTGTATGGTAAAAGCTGGGTTCTCTGGGGTCCTTCTCTGAGCATGAATCTTTGAATTCATCCTGAGGGAAAGAGAAGAGTGTGGAGGAGTGCACATATAATGTGTTATGGCCCAGACCTTCAAGAATAACCAGTCACTTCTTACTCCATTGGTGAGAACTTAATTGCACGGCCACGTGTAGCTATAAGGGGCTGGCATATGCAGCCCCCAGCGAGGCCGTACTATACTTACATTATTATGGAGGAAGGGAGGGCCTGATTTGAGGGGACAGTGAGCAAGTTCCTACCCCAGACCAAAAAGCCTGCTGCCGAGAATTCTGCCTTTCTGTTGATTAGCTAATATGTAGTCTAGCGGTTTAATGGGGAAAGAGTGGGTAGTTATAATGATAATAGGATTTGTAATTTATTGAGCTCCAACTATGTGCCAGAGACTATTAAACACAATCGAAGGCATTATCTCATTTGACCCCCTTAGAAAGGTCGTGAGGGAAGTTCTATTATTATCTGCATTTTACAGGTCAAGACACTGAGTCTTAAAGGAGGGTAAAAAACCTCATCAAGATAGGCAGCTAGGCCCGCTTGACTCCGAAGCTTTCACCCTGCTGTCCTGGGAATGGCGAAATTCCCGAGGGATAAAGGGCGGTGATAAACTGCTTTTTATTCTGGCGTCTGCCGCTAGTCAGCAGCAAAGGCGATCAGGCAAAGCGGTGGCTTCCCTGGAAATGATAGGAGCGGAGGCTGTGTAAACCTCTGTTGGGGATGCCACAGAGGGCTTTCCTGCTTTGCACCGCGGGCCATGGCGACTTCCTTGATTCTCAGTGCCCTGCTTTGTGCATTCCAGTTTATGTATGTCACCCCAGACCCCGCATTCCTGTGGCAGCAGTGAAGTCCCACCAGCACACACATTTCGTACTTCCTTTGTGACGAGGAGGTACCTGGTAACACAGGGTACAAAAGTGTCAGTATGGACTAGTATGACCTTAACTGGTCACTTTAACCTTGAGTCTTCATTTCTTGGGGAGTAAAATATGTGTCCTGGGGTTAATCACTGGTTTCCAGGAGTGCTTCTTAGGGCCCTAGGATTTCTGTAGAACTCGCTAGTAGTTTCATCCCCGACAGATAGGGCTTTTGGGTAAACTTTTATGAGGTTAAAGGATTTTTCAAGTTTAAAAAAAAAACTGGAAACCAAAAGACTGATTATAGTGATGATGGCTAATATTTGTTTAATGCCTGTGGTGTGCTAGGCATATTCTTGTTTCGAGTGCTTTACGTGGATTAATGCACCTACGGGGTACACCTGTTCTTATTCCCAATTTACGGCTGAGGAAGCTGAGCCATAGAATGTCAGAAAGCTTGCTCATTGTCACTCGCGAGAAAGTAACCAGAATTCGAACTTGGACCTTGAGATCCAGAGCTACACGCTGATGCAGGAATGGACGGTTTCTGCGGTTTCTCCCAGGTCTAAAAATGCTGCTGGGGTTCTGTGCCCGTTGCCCTGTACAGACAGCAAGAACTCTTCGCTAAGGAATACTCCCAATTTCCTACCTTTGTTCTGACAGTTACTAGAAGCTGAGTATGAGTCATAAAGGTCTGTCTCTTGCTGATAATTTCAGAAATTTTGGAATCTTTTCATTATCACCTGATGCTGCATGAGGTTCTGTTGCACTGACGTTTCTGATCTTGGAGCTGCTTTGATAAATATACCGAAGCTTTCCTAAAACACAGCTGCTCTTGGTCCTGGGGCCGTAAACAGGGGCCACCTTCTCATGAGATGCTTTTGGTATGTGAGGAATGGCCTCTGGGGATGGATCAAAAATGATACTTTGTGGCTAACCAAGCTTTTCAGGGCATCTGAGAATCATGGAACTTTATAGCAGAAGGAACCTTTGAGGCTATCTAATCCGGCAGCCTCTTTGCCACACAGTGAACCTCACCTATCAGGCACCTGTGCTGTTCTAAGCGCTGGGGACCCAGAAGAAATGACAGTGTTATGATGGGTAGTGGAAAGTGCTGGAAAGAAAAGTAAAGCAGGACAAGGGGATAGAGAGCGACAGTGGGAGTTCAGTGTGTACCGTTTCAGTCGGGTGTTTACCTAAACCTGCTGTTTTTCAACCCTTTTATCATTAAGCCCCTCCCCGAGAACTATTTCAGACATTGTTCCTTATTCCCCCAAGCTATGAAAATTTAATACCACAAAGAGACTGTCTATTAATTTATGAACTATATGTATATCTGAGTTTTATATATAAAAAGAGTGAGATTCCCCCACCCCACCCCGGAACCGCTGTTACCGCCTCAGGGGCAGATGCCACCCTGTTCTTCTTCTAAGTTCCGTTTTTTGCTATTGTGAACAAAACTGAAGTAGCCGCTTATAAACGATCACAGTCTAATCTAAGAACTTTTTTATTCCAAGTACCTTATTTGCCAGTGATGGTTTTATGTATGAGTATTAGGGCTTTGGGTGAAAAATTTGGAGTAAAGTGTGACTCCCAGTGTTCATGCAGTATACAGTATAATAGGTTACACGGACACGAGGAAGGATGAAATTCATTAAGTGTAACTGATTCTTACCGCCGGCGGTGAGGGGTCTAACAACCAAGCCTCTAACCACCTTCATTCAGTGCTGCAGCGTCCTAACTGGGCGCCCTGCCTCCCTGGTCTCCTTGGCTTTCAACCTCCTAAAGCCTGTCCTCTGCAGCAGCCATAGTGATCTTCGGAAACGTCAGTCATATCAAGCCACCCTGCTTACCAGCCTTCTATTCCGACAAGAGCAGTTCCAAACGCCTTGCGAGGGCTTACAAGTCGTGCCACCTCTCACCCTGCCAGCCCACCGGCTGCCAGCCCTCCTCACTGTCCTCTCCCTTCAACCTGCAGCATTCGTCATGCTTCTAGGTCATTGTTCTTGTTCCTTCCGCCTGGATTTCTCTTCTTTATATTAAAAAAAAAAAAATCATTTTAATTTTTAGAACAGTTTTAGATTTGTGTAAAAATCGTGTCCATACTGCAGAGGCTTCCTGTTAGCCGGGCACTCAGTTACTTCGCTAGGTTTTCCCATGACTGTGTCCTTATCTTCAGGTCTTACCTACTCAGAGGCTCGCTCTCTCTACCTCGGCTAACTGGGCAGCTCGCACTGCCCCCTCCCCTCCCACGGTCATAGGACTTCCCTCTACTGGAATTATCTTATTTATGTATTTGCGCTTTTATCGTCTGTCTCCCTTACCAGAATGCCAGCGCTTTGAGGGCAGGCATTCCCAGCCAAGTGCACTGCTGTTTCCCAGGGCCCGGAGCTGTGGCTGGCACATAGGGATGTCCTGGTCAACTGTGACTGGCTTTTGACCAGGGAAGCCTGGTCCAGGACGTGACTGACAACAGTTGGCACGAGGAACTAGGTTTCCTGACACCCAGTGCTCGACATCAGTACCGAGTCCTCGTCCTCGTCAGACTGAATTCTCAGCTGCATTCAGTGTTCGGATGGTAGGTACAGAGGGCTGGCTGGAGGTTTAGTAGGAGCAGGATAAACTGGCTTTTCCAGAATCACCCTACAAGACATCATCTCGACCCCTTGTATTGTTGCTCCTTGATATTCCAGAATCCTCCGTCTCTGAGCTGTGCGCTGTACAGATGTGGGTATTATCTGTACTCGCTTCTGCAAGTGGCATCTCATTTGGGGCCTATGTGAATTAGAATGGCATTAGCTGCTGGCAACAGACACCTGGCCGCAGTAGCTTAGGCAGAAGAATTCCGGATTTGGCTTGTTGCTCCTCTTCGGCGCCCCAGGATGTTTATGTCGCTGAGATCTCTGCCCTTCTCTTCCTCACTATGTCCCGGCTGTACGAGCTCGGTTCATGCTCTTGGACCCAGGCTTTCAGGAGGGCTAAGGGGCTTTCTGGGAAGCCTTACCCGACAGCAGCCACTTACGGTACACCTGTCGCCCCTGTCTGAATGGAAGGGGAAGGCCTAGTTATCTCCTCTCAGTCTCTCATGAGCTGTGGTTTGAGGGAGCATTAGGGTGTGTGTGAGTGTGTGTGTGTGTGTGTGTGTGTGTGTGTGTGTGTGTGTTGAGAGAGAGACACACACAGACAGACAGACAGACATTCTCTGCTGCTGTGACCAAGGTGGCTGTCTACTCCTCCCAGCTCTGCCACCTGAGAAGGTTATAAGGAGAGCATGTGGCGTTTAAGCCTGTGTCGGGGGTCTTAAAAAGGGGCTCTTCATTCCTTTAACTTTATTCATTTTGAACAGTCCGGATATCTGAGACTATCTCGCATCAAAATGTAATTTTGTATATATAGATGCGTGGTTGACAGTTGCACGCTAAAGTTCTTTAATAAATTGCTCAGAGAAGATGGAAGCCTCGTTCTCTGTCAACAGAAGCAGACTGTGGCGAGGGGTGGGCAGGGCCTCTGCTCCCTGAGGCTGTCTGTGCTCAGCTTTCTTCTCCCTTGAGGCTTCATCATCCTCGAGGGCAAGGTCGGCCGGGTATGGCCCATGGGCCAGACCTGACCTGTCCCCTGTTTTTGTATGGCCCACATACTTAGGATGGTTTTTACATTTTTAAGTGTTTTTTACATTTTTAAATGGCCCACATACTTAGGATGGTTTTTACATTTTTAAATGGTTTTTACATTTTTAAAAGTTTTCTAACTTGTAAATATATGCAACTCATGTTTCATGTCCATGAATAAAGTTTTATTGGAACACTTATTTATTTCTTATTGTCTGTGGTTGCTTTGGTGTTACGCTGGCAGAGTTGAATAGTTGGGAAAGAAACCATGTGATCTGCAAAGCCAAAAACTGTACCGTCTGGCCCTTTACAGAAAAAGTTCTCCCCTACTCCCTCTCTAGAGTGTGGACCTGCACTCCATGGTTGCACACGGCCTCCTCACCAGCTAGTATGACCTCCTCAAGGTCATACTAGTCTCTTTGGGAAGAGGGACTTGCCATCAGTCACACATAGCTGCAGAGAGGTGGAGAAATATAGTTAGCAACTGGGCAACCGTTTGCCCAGCTAAAACTGTGGAGCTTCTATTATTAAAAGGAAGGATAGTATATAGATGTTGGGGTGTATTTAGCAGACTGATCACAGGGGGTGTGCACGTGCGCCCAAGCTACAATCTATCGTCCATTTTAAAATCCACTGCTGTTGGGCAAAGAGTATTGAAGGCTGTCTTGATTTACATCTAGTGTTCAGTAGCTTCAATATAATCAAATATGTGAAATGTATTGATGGACGTGGACTTATCATCTGCTTGTTCACTCATGAATTCGTTCAACAAATATCTAGTGAGAATGCTTCCCCCTTCTTTTCTGGGTGGTGTGCTGTATCCTACAATCTGAATTGAACTTTCTTACAGCTAAGGAAGTTCACCTATATAGAGAGCGGTGATTCTCAAAGTGTGATCCCCAGACCAGCAGCATCATATCTCCTGGGACCGTATTAGAAATGTAACTTCTCAGCACTGTGACCTACTAAATCAGAAACTCTGGGAGTGGGACCCAGAAATTTGTGTTTTGACAAGCTCCCAGGCGATTCGGAGGCACTTTTGGGAACCACTGCTGTAGAAGATGTAGCCTTAATCCATAATTATAGTGGGTCAATGGCCCCTTTCACTGAATAAACATTTTGTACTTTCAGGAGAATCAACAAACATTTTCCCCTGTTACCTAGATTCCCTATCAATACCCTCTTGTACTCAGAAAATATATACAAATCAAAATAGACATCATATTTTGGCTCCGGATTGATTCCAGCAGACAGTGGCAGACTCTGCCAAAGCCACAAAGTGACTCCCTATGAAATTGGCCAGGCGACCACCACTACCACCACCACACAGAGCTGCTTTGGCCCTTGACTGATTGCTCTGTGTGAAAAGGGACCTTGACAGCCTCGACCCAGTGACTTTCAGATGCAGGGAAAGACTGATACTTGATACCCATCCAATGTAAACAGGGCCAAGGGAACCTTTCACAAGCAAAGACTCGGTTAAGGGGTGGTGGCTCCAGCCGAACCATTTAGGTGATTTGGTATTTAAGTATATTGTTGCATAGCCCTTGGCAGCCACAAAACACCAGTCTGTTGGAGTAAGTGGCAATTTAGGTTGAATGAATACTGAGTCTATCAAGGGTAGGTCTGTTGACACGAGGTACTTGGGACATTACTAGTATCAGCCTATATAACCCCCTGGCTACCTTAGGAGGTGGGTACCTCATGACCACTTTACAGATCAAAAAAGCTGAGGCATTGCGAGGTTCAAGTTCACAGGGTCTTTTACTCAGAAAGAGGCAGGGTGAGAATTTGAACCCAGGCAGTTGGGCTTTAGAAACCATGCTGTACCACAATGCAGCCTCTAAAAGTGATGCTCGTGTCTGTACTTCCGTGGTTACACACACAAATACGTGCGTGCCCACACGCTCTGGACGACCACAGCCTGGATGGGCATGGTCGTTTCTCTCGGTCTCCTTTACATGAGTCGTTTCTGAGTGCGATAATTCAGAATTGGGGCGGAGGGTCTACCTGCCGCGTGGCCGTGAGCAGCCAGCCAGGCTCTGCTTTCTGTGCTCAGTACCTTTGCTGATTGACTCTGAAAAGGGAAGAAAGGATTACTTACTGCGGGCCAGTGAGCTGTAAGAGGTTCCCAAATTACTCATTTCCCATCTGAATTTCTCCCCTTGCCTCAAAACTAAGAGCACTTCACAGGAGAAGAATGAAGACCGTATGGCGCTGGCAGCACATGTTGGTAATTAATGGACCTGCGCCTCCATCAGGAGAGCGATATGTTATTTCGGAGTCCTGCAGAATGAGTTAAACCCCGAGTGAATTATTTGGCTTGACAGATGTGTACAGTAACTGAAGACAGTTTATGACTGGGGTGGGTTTTAATCTTCTCTCAAAATGAGTTCTCTCGTATTCTGCCTAGCTACCCCGTCCTTTTAATGGGCCTGAAATTGAGTAAGATGAGAAGGTGCTAAAATAGTTGAAACGAGAAGTGAAAACTTCTGTTTTATCATCCAGTCAAGAAAATATACAGTATATTTTTACTGCAGCCTCTCTTCCATCCCCCTCCCAATCATTATTAGCAGTGACTGATGTGGTTGCAGAATGTTTTGGTGGGAAAAGCACTTGCAACCAAAATTAGTAAACTACGGGCCAGTTTTATTTTTGGTCGTAGTGAACAAGGGCACATGGCAGTTGCAAGGAGGTGACTGTATCTGCTTCTTGGCTTTCTCTGTTTCTAATGGTTTGACTCTTGCTCTCTGTAGTACGCTTTACCTATTTTGACTAGAATTTTCTTGGAGGAGAAAAAGGCCATTCTTTTTATCATAGAAACACCATTTTTCATTTCAGTATGTAGGTTTCACCTTAGTAAAATATTGAATATATTTGTAGTCACTGATGTTACAGAAATTTTGAAATAGAGAAAATAAGTATCATAATAAGAGATAAGTAGGAATGACATATTAGTGGTTTAATGTTAAATTGTCATCAACATCCTAAAGTTGCTCAGTGATAGAATAACAAGGTACACGCAGAATGATAAAGAATGTAATTGGATAGGGAATGTGAATGGGATTTATTTTCACCTGTATAGACAATGGCAGGCATGGGGAGGTACTCAGTTAATGTGATTTGGTTAGTTGGTTGATTGCTGAGTGAATGTTTGAATCTTGCACCGCCTCTAGGGCACCAGAGTACTAGAAATGAGGTTGAGTTTGCCCAGGGACCTTGAAAGGGCTGTATAATGATTGGATCTTACATACTGGAGGAGTCATTAGCGGTCTCAAACCCACCCAGGAACTCCATGCGTGATTTCTTCTGTGGGGATCCTGACAAGTGGCTGTCTGCCATCCTCGAACATTGTAGCACTGAGGGCGCATCATCTCCTCCTTTCGGGTCCGTTCTGGGCCACCCTGTTGTTGGACAGCTCTGATTGTGGGATCGGTTTGTGGGACTGTAGCTAAAGCTCATGTGTGCTTTGCAGATTCCCTCTTGCACAGGCCAGGTATCCTCCTGGGTGGAGGGAAGTCAAGCAGGACAACAGTCTCCAAAGCCTTGGGAAGAACATGGCAGGCCGCCATTCATTTACTTCCTTCATCTCATTATGAAAAGGGCCCAGCCATTCCCCAGCATTCTGCCTGGATTTTTCATAGCGAAGTTTTGATAGGGAGGAGCTTCTTTTAGATTGTCATAATGCTTATTCCAGGGAGAAATATGGGGAGGGAGGCAAGTGGGGCAGGAGAGGTTATGTAGTGTATAAAAAAATTCTGGGCGTTCGATTCCTCACAGAGTCAGCACGAGCCGCACTTGGCGCAGGCCTCCTAAAGCTCCGTGATGGGGGGTATCGCACCCCGCTTGTGGTGAGTGGTAGCCACATCAGTTCTGGTTGTCACGTTTAGTGAAGTAGGTCTCCAGAGAAGGGCTGTAGAGAAACGAAGTCTGGAAACTTCGAATGAGGAAGAGATGAGTGGCCGGCAATGCTCAGCCTGGTGAGGAGAACACAGTTCACAAGTGAGGCAGCCTGTCGGGAAACAGGGAATAGGTGTGTTTACTGTGGCCTCAGCGCATGAAGATGGGGTCAGAGTGGAGAACACCGTAGGCCAAGTTGGCCTCAGAAAGAATTTACCGGTGTCTTCATCTGAAATTGACCAATTCCTCTTTTTTTTTGCCCTTGTTTTTTTCTTATAATTGAAAAAAAAAAAAAAAGCTACAGTCTGGATATTAATAATGAAAATTTCCCCAATAGAAAAGTAGTCATTTCTTTCTTTCTATCTTTTTTTTAAATCATAATCCGAATACAGACTTTAGGAAAAGAAATTTCTAAAACACATGGTTACCATTTATTTTTTTAGCGTAAAAGCAATGCTTTTAGTTTTTACAGAAGAGCCAGATGCTTCCATTTAATTAATATTATTTGATCACAGATTTGCTAAGAGCCCACTGCCTGGCCGGGACTGTGTTGGGAGCCGTCTGTTCAGAGATGAACTGAGCGAGGTCTCACCGTGGGCGTTTCCGGTTGCCCCGCACCGCCCCCAGGGCTTCAGCGGAGGCGAGTGGCAGGGGCTGGGTTGTGGGCGAGAGGTAGTCGGTGGAAGGAGGCCACATCTCAGGGTGGCCTTCGGGCAGGGTCTAGCAGGAAAAATGGCATCAGAAGGTAGAGAAGGGCAGACATTTCCACACAGGCGACTGTGTGCAAAGGCGTGGGGTGGTGGGAAGAGCAGGTCGCATCTGGCGCTGGGGACTGGCGCTGCGTAGGAGTGGGCACGTGTCAGAGGAAGGTATAGAAGGGGAGCCGACCCTGGCGTGGTAAGTTGGTCATGTTGCTGGGGTGGGGCGGGGCTGGGGTGGGGCTTGGCCTGGCACTCCCAGGCTCTGTAGTTCTGTTAGAGACAATCCCAGGCTGTTCTCTGCCCAAACAATTTTTCTCCATCTTTGCTTCCGAATCAAAGGCAAAATTGTCATAAACTGAAAACCGGCCTCTGGATGTTGGAAATTAGCCAGATAGCTCATTAAACGTTTTACATGATTTATAAATTTTAAAAATTCTTCCCAAGAAACTTCGTAATACTGCTCTGTACCTGTTGTTAAAATGCAACACAGATTCACACAGATTTAGTCACTTAGTCATAATAGTTATGAAAAACTTTTAATTCAAGTAATCTCTCAATATCTATATTCGTTTGCCTGTGTATACTTTTGATGATTTCTCACTGTCGTTTTTCTCACTGTGACCCCGTTCACATCTTCTCCTTTCTTCTTCCTGTATCTATAACCCTTTCTCCAATCACTGCTTTCCTACCTGTTCTTTATTAGTTTGCCTCATTTTTATTCTTTTATTTCCTGAGTAGAATTTTTTATTTTTATCTTTCTCCTCTGCAAAGGAACACTAAAAACAAGATTTACTTTTACCTATGTGGCCTTTGATTTTCCCCCCACCTCTGTCTGAGTCAGTAGAAAGTAGAAGAAACTAATAAAATGTCTTGCCTACATTAAGCATTTAATGAAAATTAGAGGAAATGCAGTAAGCTTGGGAGAAAAGGGATATGCTAACAGGTGGTTAGTATAGGGACTGGTAGATGGGGTATCAGTGGGTCAGAGGGCCAGCTTACTCATCCTAGGAACTAGATGCAAGGTTTCACAAGTAGTAAACCAAGCCACTTTTTCAGTTCATACTTTAGGAGTTTATACTCAACATAGAGCTTTTAAGTATTCAGATGAATCTTAGTAAACTCTTTGGAGTCAAATATGGGGAAATTCTATGCAGAGGAGGTTTGGCGACCCTATCATGAATCTATCCAACCTAATTCTTCATTCCCTTTTAAACCTATCATGAGTTGACCTGTAGTCTCTTTTTTTTTTTTAAGTATAAGAGATCATCTGATTAATCGGTAGCTCTAGCTAGATTTCGCCTCTGCATGGTGAAATAATTAAGTCAAATTGAAACTCATTTCGTTGTGTCAGAATGAAACTGCAGAAAGCTGTGAACCTGTTGATTTGTTTTGGGAAATCCGTAGGTAAATGATAATGCACTAGATATTCTAAAGCAGAAAGAAAAATAATTTGTAAGTATATGTCCACGGGAGCCATGATTCTTTTTTATTAGTAAAATGTGTTATTGCAAACCTTTATTGAATTTTGGCCATTTATAACAATTTCAACATGCAGGGTTAAAAAATTTAGTTTTGAACCTCAAACTTCTAAAAACAAAAATATTTTATCCTCTGGTTTTGAAAATATTGTAGAAAATGAAGAAAATGTAGAATAATATAAATATAAATGATAGAAAATTTAGAAGACATAGAAAAACATAAAATACGTTCATAATCCTTTCCAGGGCTATTACCATTAATATTTGGATGTATTTCCTTTCAGTCTTTCTTTGTTTATATGATCCATTAAATTATTACATATAATTTATATCAGGCTTTTTCTGTTACCCTGTAAGTGAAACATTTTTACTTCTAGTATAAATTCTTTGCACATGAAGCTTTTAAGAGCTCCTGTTGCATCCCCGCACCAAAATTTAAAATTAATTATGAATTCAGTCTAGAGACACTGAAATAACTAGAAGAATCTCAGACCTCAGGAGCCGTCTCTTTCAGCTGTCAGGCTGCTGCAGGGGCCTTGAGTCTGGGTGGCCTGTGGCCAGGGAAGAAGGTCCACTTCGCAGCCACCGCAGCCTCCTTTCAGATCACATCTTGAGTTGTGGCCTCATACGGAAGGGAAAGCCTGTCCTGAGCTCTGTAGTGACCCCGCCCAAACGTAGAGACCCGCGCCAGCTCCTGACACCTTTCCCACTGGCCAGCAGCAAAGTGAGAGAAGAAGGAGACACGATGTAAACATCCCTTTAAGTTACGTGTGTCATTTGCATTCTTTACTCTGAGACGATGCCCTTGGTTGAGTGTGTGTGCTAAACCGTGGCTTCCTTTATGGAATGAAGATGAAGATAGTAGATAGCTCTTTGTTCCTGGACCCTTCTTGGGCACATTACTTGTCGTTAAAGCCCTGCTTTGTGAAAACCAAGGCTGGAAGCAACTCTTCCGCCGGCTTGCTGAGTTGAGTTCTTGGCAGTTCCCTGATTGTCCCCTGCATGTCTTTGCTCACCTTGCTAGCTCCTCTCGGGATGCTCGTCCCCACTCTTTGACAGGATGGAACTTCTGCCAGGGTCCCCTCAAGCGTCACCCTCGAAGCTTTCCGGACCTGCATCTCCACCAGGGAGAAGGATCACTTCCCCGGCACGTAACGCTCATGCCTCACTCCATTCTCTGACTCCCGCCCGCAGCGAGTCTCGACGCCCCTTCGGGAAGCTGAGCCCTGTGCTGAGGACCTTCCCCTGAAGGAGCCAGGCCCACCGTGCTCTTGGCTCTGCCTCCTGTGACCACGTGGCATTTGTTTACTCTGGCGTTCCTGCAGAGGTTGCTGCTGGAGGTGCTTTTCCAGTTACCAGTGTAAAGACTTTTACAAACAGTGTGTTTTTTTCATGGGGGGAAGAAAATATAGGAAGAAGAGTGGAATAAGAAAATTGACAACGTGAAGAAAAGGAGATGACTGTTCAAAACGAGGGAAGTATCTAGTAACTATTTAGCTCATTGCCATATCAGATGTTTCAGTGGATACATTTATTTTAGAACAATACCAGGTTTAAAGAGAAGTAAACTTTTTTCTTTCCCACTGATGCAGATTGAAGAAAAATGGGTTACTTGTATGGAAATTTATTTGAACCCATGGGTTCATGCTTTGCCAGTGCTTCTGTTTCCTCTCCAGATTATTCTCCCAATTTCTTCAACTGAGAAATTCACCACGGAAGGAGGCGTGCCCAGGAGGGCTTGCTGGAGCTCACAGAGACAAGGCCTCATCTAGCTGAGACACTGGGGTGGGGTGGGACCTTTGAGCCTGCCTGTTCACGTTTGACCTTCAAATGAAAAAAATAGATGAACTGCCACCCTTTTATTCTCTGTAGACATATGTCCTGACCTTGGCGACATACCTCTTCGGCACTATTTCCAGTCTGATAGGCATTAAGGAAAAAACGAGGCTTTTCATGGATTTGGTGACAGAACAAGAAAGGGGCTATCTTCTGGTTCGGATCTCTAAAATAGGAGTGTGTGGGCCGCCTGGGGACAGGAGGCTGTTCACAGGCAGCACAGCCCAGCTCATCCGCTAACACTGTTTGCTCTCACAAGAAAGGTCTCGATTTCTTCACCAAAAATGACAGTGACAGTGCTTAATGCCAGCAGAGAAAAAGTTATGACCATTTTTGCTGTGCTTGACTTTAGGAGAAAAGATTTGGATACCATCTGTTTGTGAATAAGATGAAGCCAATATGAGTGGACAGGACAACCTTACCTGTCCTTAGCACCCCTCACCTGCCGCCTCTGACTGCATTATTCACCAGAGTCTTCCTCCGACACTCTGAGAGCCTGTGTCTACAGTGCCATGGGGCTTAGCAGTCAGTCTGTGGCTCTCGCCGTTTCTGTGTTGCTCTGTGATTATTTCAAGAGCAGCAAGTTTGTCTTCAAAGCTAGCCTGTGAGCTTATGGAGGGGACCACGTCTTAGTCTTTTTAACTTATTTTACTAAAAAAAGATCTCCAGTGTTTTTGAATGAATGAATAGATAGATGGATGAATTAAGGAGTGACACAGTTCCTTAGACTCACGCTGATGATACCGAGGAGTCATTCTCAAGCCAGTTAATACTCAGATATATCCTCTTAGTAGATTAGATGTCGGGAGGTTAGACTGTATGCATAAAATGCTGTCTGAAGTCAATGTACAAGAGCAAGGAATTGGATCTACCTAAATGAGTAATGAGATGGGATTGGCTTGATAACTGGTATATTCACTTGCTCTTCTATGCAGCCTCTAAAAAATGGTGGTTATGTGGCAACCTCAAAAAGGGTTTGATAGAAATGTCATAAAAGTGACATTCCAAATTATATATATGCTCACAAATATTTGGGAAAACCGAGTTGCATAGGAAAAAAGAAAAGGAAATTCACCAAAAAGTGAACACTCATTGTTCAGATGGTAGATAATGAATGATTTCTCTATTTTCCAGCCACCTTAAAAGGTGGCTGAACTACTTTCATAATGTAAAAAAAATAAATAAATAAATATATTTTCTGATTAAAAATGATTCAACAATAAATATATCAATTTCGACCAGATTCTAAGTTAGAGGGTAAAATACTTATTTTCTAGATTTTTCTATATTATGGAAATATTTTATGATTACATATTTAAAGGGAAAATAGTAGTAGGTTAGCAGCAAGGACATAACAACACTATCCAGAGAGCCAGTTAACACTAGAGAAAGAAGATAGAAACTTCTACTTAAAAACGACAGTTGTCTTGGGTCATTTCGAATAGGGAGACACTAGTCTCCAAACTTGCTCACCCCCGAGGACATCTCTGAGAGCTTAGCACAGTCCGACTGTTTATAATGATGATCCTGCATCAAGTAAACATTTAATTATGTTCAGTAGACTTTGTTTAATAAGACATGGAATTAGTACCTTTTTAGTACTTAAAGGCACTATAATAAGGTAAATTTCACTTATCTGAAGCTTACTGAAAACCCAGAATCTTCAAGTGCCATAAGGGTATATCTGATATACCCCTCATGGTAGACAGAGAGCAGTTGGTCAGGTGTATCATTATTCTTTAAAACATGGGAATACTGGACAGTTGTTCAGTGGGGAAATGGCTTTCTCAGGTTAGTGTTGGTCTAATATTTTATATAGAGAGATCTCATCAGGGTGCTGGCTTCTTGTCTTTGGTCTTTTTTCCCTCAGCATGTCTAGTGATTTCCAGCTCTGTGTTTAAAGTCTTGTTGGCTTGCCCGGTGTGACCCTCCTGAAGTTGTTTTTGTACCTGGCCAAAGCTGTGTTGACAAAATTTGGGATGTCAGCATAGGGCTTATCTTAGGGCTTCTAGGAAGAATCTAAAAGGAACGTGAAGAGATGGACTAGTACTCAGCAGTGCAAGTGGACAGACTGTTCCACACAGCAACGCTGTCATGCCGAGTCAAAGAAGCCTGACGCAGAAGGCTACGCAAGGTATGATTCTGTTTACGTGAAATTCTAGAAAAGGCAAAACAAAGCAACAGAAAATGAAACAAGTGGCCCGGGGCCTGGGATGAAGAAGGGGTTCGGACTATAAAGAGGCAGCAAGGAACTTTTTTGGGGTAACACAAATTTTCTTTTTTTTTTCTTAATTGCAATTGTGGTCACACAACTATATACATTTGCCCAAACTCATCAAACTGCAAAATCCACAAAAATAAGTGGATTTTTATATAAATGCTATCTCAGTAAAGCTGTTTTAAAAAGTTAATATGGAGAGAGTTTCAAATCACTTTTTATGTTCCTTCGAAGATGAATTATTTCCAAACCATTTCCAGTGTTGTTATGGTTTTGGGGAATGTCACCAAGAAACTGCCACGCTGGGTGTGTAGAAATGCTTCATCTGACATTACTTCGCGTGACGTTGCAAGGGAGTGACTGACGAAGCCTCCGGGTTGGGTGCAATTTATCCTCAGCTTTGGATTTCCCTCCTCTCCATCTCACTGCGCGCTCAGGTGTGTTTTCCTGTTTGCTTCCAGCATTCGGGGAGGCGGGACCTCACGGTGTTACGCCCTCAGCCCCCGGAGGAGCGGGATTGCGTGCTCGAGCCTTGCTGCGGAGACGTGCCCTGCCCTGGACGTTTTAGTTACCTATTCCTCGTTCCTTCCACGGGGTGGAAATGTGGATCAGGCGTAGAAGGGGGCCCAGGATGGGGCTCGCGCTCGTTTCTGGATTCGCCCTTCGTCCTTCGTCTCCCATTCGGCCCTGCAAACTCACTGTGACGTAGTTCCTCCTCCCAGCATTAAACGTGTTTTTATGTTTTAATGGGAGATGATTCCTAAAACAACAGATAGCAGATTGATCTCATTTCCCAAGCTAAGTAAAAAGTAAATTGCGAAAGACCGACCAAAATTAATTTCTAAGTTTCATCAAAATTTACGTTTAACTCTCCCCTCTCTAAATATGAGTTATCAATGCCGGGAAGCCAAGTGTGATTTTCATCAAATTTGGTTTTGATTTAAAAAACCTGAATTGGAAAGATTTAAGACTCTTATCATCTGTCCGTTTTCCTTCATTTCGCGGGTATAGTTTATAGAGTCTTGTGTAATATAAATGAGCATCTTTGCCTCTAGAAGATTCTACTGTGATTTCACACATATGTGCCAGCCTATTGTTATCTGATTTAACCCCTCTTTTTTTTTTTTTTTTTTTCCTTTTTAGTTGATGTTTTAGTCTCCTCTCTCTTTTCTCTCCATTCTTTCTGTCAAGAGCCTGTGCAGGCCCTGGTGTTGAGTGAGCCCCAACCTCCCGGTGACAAGAGTTGTGGTGTCACTGCTGATTGGCAGGCCGGGCCCGAGACACTGGAGCAGAACCGCAGCTCCCATTGTTTCCTGCAAACGTCTGCCTCTCAGGGCTGTGGAAACTGATGACTGAATAATGCAGTGTACACACACTGAGAACTAACCATTCCAGACAGAACAGGCTGTTTTTCTTTTGATGCAGGGTGCTGAGAATATGTGCAAAGCTTTCTTGGTCCCATGCCCTCAACTCTTTTTATTTCCTCTAATATTGCAACCTTTTACAAATCACCAGTATCTTTAATCTCATTCTTATTACCAGCTAGGGGCTAAGCATTGAACTCGAAGCTGATTTGCTGTGTGACCTTGGGTTTGAATTCTCTTATCTTAAAATTGGGAGGATAGGCCTGTCTTGTACCCGAGGGGATGTGGTTTAGAAAAGCTAATTAGTGATTATAAAGCAATTTGTAAACATGCTTAGCAGGGCAGAATGTGTTCCAAGTTCTTTCCCTTCTCTTAACCTCTCCTCCTAAGCAACTTTAATCTTGATAGGTTCATTTGTTAGTTCATTCATTCATATAATTTTAGTTTTTTCTTTTTTCACAGAGCATCTTCTAAGTTCCAGGTGCTGCTTTAGGTGCTGGGGATCCAGCAATCAATGAAATTGACTCTGCCCTTCTGGAGCTTACATATTAGTAGTAAAGACAGATATAAAATAATAAACAAGACCTTGCTTATATTTTTAAAGGGCCACTCTGGCTGGATTGATGAAAATATACTATAGATTCCTTTTATGGATAGTACTTTCTCTTAAAGGATTTGTCTCTAGTTCTGAAGGCTGAACATAGGTATAGGTAATGTCTCCTCCGTGATAAGAGGGACCCTTCAGAAACTTCTACAAAGGGCAGAAGAAACAGTCTTTGCATTTATTAATTCCTCTAGTGAACACTGAGTGCGTTGTATGCCTAGTGCTGTGTGGTCAGTAGAACATTGTCTCCCAAGGGTGCAATCCCTGCCTGTGATGGGGAGACAGACACACCAGCCAAGGATTCTAACTCGGTAAGGCCCTTGCTCTAAGGAGGAGGTGTAGTGGTTGGAAGCATTACCTGAGGGAGTCAGGGAAGACTTATCCAGAGAAATAGATAGCCTTGAACTGGAATGTGAAGGCTATGGATGAGTTAGTAAGCACACAGGTGTCAGGGGGGCCTTCCCGAGCAGGGAACAGCGCTACGCAGCAAAGGCCAGAGGCATCAGAGCAGAGCCTGGTGACTTCTAGAAGCAGAAGTATTTCAGTCAAGCTGGGGCATGGAGAAGGAAATGTGAAGTTGTGGAAGATGAGGCTGGACCCAGAGGGTTAGGGAAAGCTCTTCATCCTGTCTCCAAGGAGACTGCAGACCAGAGTGGCCCAGTGACCATATTCCAGTCCCGTGGCTGGTTGGAGGCAGGGTTGGAACTGGAAGCTCTCCCTACCCCCAACCCAGTGCTCTTCTGCTCCAACAGAGTGCCTGCAGTTTTCGCCCCTGGAACACAGACTTAGACTGAGGGCAGGGTTGCCCAGCACGGTGAATTGGGTTGCATCTGGTCAGGTCAGGCAGGTAGATTGCTGCATATCCATGCCTGGCAGGGGCGGGGTGCCAAAATCCAGCCTGCTCTCTGCTGGCCACACTCTGCATCCTGCACCGAGAGTTAGTCCTACCCCAAAGAAGAAGTACTTCTTCTGAAGTCCCACGAAGGGCCAGTTGGGCTAGCAGGGCCCTGGGAGGCCTACTGAGACATACCCTGGCTCTGAGGGACAAACACAGGGACAAACTGAATCTCAACACCAGGGCTTTCTTCTATGCTTGACCTCTTACTCTGTTATGAGCTAAAAGTGGGGAACAGAAGGAAAAATGTGCACACTAGAAAAAAGGCCTTGAGTCTTGGGAGGGAAGTATGTGTGATGCCACCTCCCCCAGCTTGCCCCGAGAACTCATTTCTGACCCTGGGAGGTGAGTGCTCCCCAGAGTCTTCCTCCGAAGTGCCGCAGCCTCAGGAAGCCTCAGGGAGCCTCAGGGAATATGCTTCCGCCCACCAGGCTCTGAAAGACTGAGGTCTCTGGTGTGTGGCTGTTGCTGCAAAGGTGGTTGTTGGAGCCTAGCACCTGTCACTGCAGAGCCTCCGAGGGTGACACTGAGGACTTTCACCAAGCTCCCCAGATAACTTGTCTGGCCGGTAACATTTGAGAAATTCTTTTGTGTGATTTTTCACAGCCTGTCGACAAAGGAGGAAAATGTGTTTGGAAATCATTAGAAAGTGAACCCTATCAGTTTAAAAATTTTTTTCCATTTATTAATCTATTTTGGAAATTATTTCCTATCTGAAAATTGCCTTGTTCTTAAAGACTACATGGTATTTCATTCTGCAGGTATACAATAATTACCTAAGAAGTTATTTTTTCAATTGCTTATAAATCAATTTGTATGTCTTGACCAGTATAAATTTTTAAGTATTATTTTAAAAATGAAGAAAATTAGAAAAGAATGTGAAACTTTCAATTTTCCTTATATACTGTGAAATATTAAAAACTTTTTCTTACTGCAGGCCAGGGTCAAAAGTCTGAAAGCCATAGATTAAGAGAACTGTAAATATTTAAAATATCTGTCCAGCACTCAATATTGGTACTTGTGTTATCTTTCTGAGGGTAAGTTCATAGTAATTGCTGAACATAATATGAGCATTTATACCCAAAATTAGGACTTCTAAACAATGATTGTTAGTTTGGTCTATGCCCGATAATAATAAAGAAGCCTTTAGTTCCTAAGGCTTGCTGTACTGAAAAAGTCTGGTTTGATCTTGGGACTGTCGATAATATAACTCCATACAAGCTGAATTGAGGGTCTTGTTGGAATTTATTTGACATCACTGTAAATACAGCCTTTTTTCTGAGGAAACTGGCCCGGTTTGAGTAGCGTTGGCCGCTGACCAGCACCTTACAGGAATTTTCTGGCTTTCCACCACCACGTACCTAACGAGCACACAGGGCAGGGTCTTTGACTTTACCTCTAGACCTCAGAAAACTGAGCCTCTAAAAAAATCTTTTTCTTAAACCTTCTCTTTTGGTCGTCAGGCTTCCTATGTAGGAGCTGCTTGTTCATTCTGTTTGTTAACTTAAACTTTCTAGAAGTCACATGTCTCTGAGTTGTGCCCAGATCGACTTTCTGTTTAACATTTGGCTTGGGCTGTCACTGGAACAGGGTGCAGACTGTGGCTGCATCTTTTGAGCCTGCTAATTTTTGTTTGACCCCAAATTAAAAACAGGAACAACACAACCTGAGAGTTTCCTAAAACTGCATGCCCTGAGTGGGTCTTGCGTGTGCCACCACAGATTTCACGGCCATGAATTTCTTACTGTGCTGAAACATTTACTATTTCTTGCAACCATCCGAAAAGTTCTAACAGATCAAGTTAATATTTGAACATCACTTGTATGGCTCCCTTTGTAAACTTCTTGAATTCAGTGGTTTCATAAGATTATATTTGGAATGTTTATAAAAACCCATTGTTTAATATCTTTCTTTGCATTTTATTTTTCTTATCATGGATTGTAATATAAAGAAGAAAAATTGGTTTTTCCCACGTAGGTGTTGCCAGATCACCGCTAAGTTAAATCAGTGTGTTGTGTAAATCTTATCGTTTACTGTGTTGTGCCATGATGTGAAAAATGTTGGGAGCACCAACAGGATTTGTTGGGGGGCGGGTAGGAAAATCACTTGCATAACCTTTCAAAGGCAGAATCTCGGCGGGGTTTAGGGTGAGGGGCAGGCAGGCATGTGTTTCCTAAATGGCAGTAAAAATACTGTAATGAGTATTTTTGTCACCGTGAATGCCCCTCTATTTTGACACCTCAATCACTGTGCCCTCTGCCTGATTTCTGGGCAACTGGGACTTGTAATGACTTCATCATGGCTTTGCAGGAGCTTTCCAGCCTTTCCTGGTCTTCCTCCCAACACCCTTCCATTTCCTGAAAGGGCAGGGCCTCTCTCATCCAGCCCACGGTCAGCATAGCCATGTGTGCCCACGGGGCTGGTGCCTCCTGTGCCGCTCCAAGCTCCTTGAGGGCAGGCCGTTGTCTCCTTGTTTGTGTCCAGGGCCTAGTCACATGTGAGCCCTCAGTAAATGCATTGAATGAATGAGTTACTTAGTGCAGGGCGACAGGAAGAGCAATTACTAAGTGTCCCCGGCCCTCTAGCAGGTACAGAGGGGAGGAAGTGAACCCTTGCTAAGAGTTTCCTTTGAGCTTTTACTTGAAAGAAAGGTTAGGCCACTTCGGGGTGGGCGATGGCCCTTCAGGTTCTTTGGCACTGACAGGAGCATACTAGAGCAGTGTTTTGTGGCAAAATCTGAACCAGGATCACGTGTCACTATAGGCAGTCGGGAAATTTGTCACTGAGAGGAAGCGAGAGTAGTAGGACAAGAGGACATCAGAGCCGGGCCGTGGGGTAGTAACTCAGCCCTTCCACTTGCGCTCTTCCATGACCTAATGAATCCGTTAATTTAGTTAACTAATCAGTCAATTAATTAGCTGACAAACCAGCTAGTGAATCAGTTCCCATCTGTGTGGTTTGCAGTTTCCACACAGCTTTCATGTGTGTTGTCTCGTTTGAGCTTCCTGCCAACGCCGCCGCCGTCTCCGGGAGGGAGTTAGTGCAGGTGCCTCTGCTTTACAGATGTGGCAACGTGAGGGCAGAGTCACCGAGCTCCTCAGTGACCAGCCAGGGAGTGAGCCCAGGTGCTTGGACTCCTGATTCAGTGCTCCACAGTTCCTTTCGAGCTTGTTGGTTGTGGTAGGCACACAGTCAGCACAGCAATGAGATCCAGGACCCTTTTTGGAGAAAAATGGAGGCAAATGTTCTTCAGAGACCAAGTTTAGAGCAGAAGCCTAGGAGTTACAAATCAGATTTCCTTGTTCTCTTTGAAAAGTGTCTTTAATCTGAAAGCTTGTCATGGCTGTCAAAAGAAGCCAGTGACAGGTGAATGGGAAAGCATTCCGAGAATGAGAAGAAAGGGTTTTTTATTAGGGAGGGAAAGCGTAGCAACTTAATAATTACTGTTGAAATAGTCACAGCAATGCTGAAGCTTCTCCATAATTTAATCTAACTTAATACTAACTACCTCCTCCCTAGTGGCAATACATAAATTAATTAATAGTAGGTTGGATTTTGTAGTGAAGCCTTTATATTTAGGCCATTATTAACTTGTTCTCTGTGCCTTTCTGACTTGGCTGAGTCTGTTCATAGAATTGCAGAAATGAGAGTTTCTGCTCCTATTTCCATTATGACTTCTAGAAGCATCCGGATTTTGGAAACATGCTATTTGTATTTTGCTCCCATCTTGTAATAAACACTTACACCCTACAGAGACATTACAGCTCTTTTTTTTTTTTAATCACATAGTAGGTCTGGTTCTGCAATGTGTATCTCCTCCTCTCTTAATTTTTCTCCCAGAGAGGTCGTTAGTAGAGGGTAGTTGTTAAGATTGTGGGTTCTGACTGAGATTACCTAGAATTGAATTCTGGCTCTACCACGTACCTACTGAGTGACCTTGGGCAAGGTGTGTAACCTGCCTGTGCCTTAGCCTCCCCATCAGGAAAATGAGTAATAATTATATCTATTTTACAGAGTTGTGGGACAGTTGAATGAATGAATACGTGTAAAGTGCTTAGAAGCATGCCCAGGATGTTCAAGGACCAGTGCATGTTGGTTAGCACTGGTGACATTTCCCCAGCATCTGGTCCTCAGTTGCTTTTCATCCCCAAGGTACAGACATAATATTCTCTGGTCGCCAAGGCACTCCCATTTGCCAGATAATCTAAAACAGGGATCCCCAATCCCCAGGCTGCTGCAGACCAGTACCGGTCCATGGCCTATTAGAAACTGAGGGGGTGGGGGGGGGGCGGTGGCGTGCAGGATGGCTCACAGCAGGAGGCGAGCAGCTGGCGAGCCAGCCAGCAAAGCTTCATCTGTATGTGCAGCTGCTCCCCAGCGCTAGCATCACCGCCTCAGCTCCACCTCAGATCATCAGGCGTTAGAGTCTCACAGGAGCTCTGGTCCCTGGTGCCAAAAAGATTGGGGACCGCTGGTCTAAAAGGATCCAAGCTGACCACCCTGAGTTCCTGGCTGTACTGCCATACTACTTATGTGATGACTACTGAGAAACTGAGAAACAGCCTCAGGACAGGGGGGTGGGGGTGGGAGTGGGGGGGGGGAAGGGTGGTACCATTCAGAAAGCATCTACATCCTGGGGATACACAAGATAGATGAATTATGCATAATTCATCAGAGCGCTCACCATTCAGGGGGAGACAGAGACTTGCAAGGAAATGCTTCTGGTGCTTGTGATGAATGCTGTTGATGAGTCCCAGGAGTCATAGGGAAGGGTGTTTCTGGTTTGCTGCAGACTGCTAGTCCCAAGTAGGTTTCACCCTCTTGGTTTGGAATGCCACAGGCTTGTGGAGGGTGACTGGCAGGACCGAGGAGCCATCAACGAGGCAGAGTGGGCTGCAGAGAAAATGCTACATTTCAGCAGTTGGTTGGCCTGGCAACGCTGGTCTTCCCACCTCCCCCTTGCTTTTCAGCTGCGTAAACCCCGTCTTGCCCTCAGGCCCTTACTGAGCCCAAGAGGCCACACAGAGGTCTGCTCTGGGCTTTGGGATGGAAAGTCCTGAGTCCCAGTCACAGCCCCACAACTTTGCTGAACAGCTTTGTGCCGGTCAGTGCCCTCCACTGTGCCTCAGCTGCCTCACCTGTAAGATGGCATCAGGATGCCTCACTCACCAGGTTGTTGGGCTTGTAAGTGCCCAACAGGGCCTGGCAAAGAGTAAGGTGCAGCATTAGCCATTGTTACTTTCTGGCCTCCAGCCTCACGTTCTGCAGAAGTCCTGTGTCACCTATCCACCCTCCGGCCCTCCAGCTTATCTGCTCACTTCATGGTCATCTCCTTCCAGGCTTATCTTGAGACCCAGCGCCCCTGGGAAGCCTCTGGGCAGTCCTTCTTTCCTCCTTAGCTACACACCCCTGTGTCTGAATAATTGGCACTTACGTCAGTGTTAGGTCTCATGCAGTATTTTAATTGCTGCTGTTACGGGTCTCTTTCTCTAACCAGACTGCAAACCTACAAAGACAAGGGCTCTATTACCTCTGAAATTCTGGCAGGGATTGAAGCGGCCAGTGTATGGCAGGTACTCACTAAACACTGGTGGATTCGAGCTGTCCAGTCTTACCACACATTCATCTCCCTACTTGAGGCATCCCCACCAAACCCAGCTCAGGGGAGATGTCGTTTCTGTCTCAATTCACTACTGTGTCTCTAGACTCATCCCTCCTGGACGGGCACAGACCGTATCCTTGTATCCAGGTTACTTTTCTCTTTTTTTCCTTCTCACACAGGATGATTTCCCATTTAAGAGATCACAAGGGCAGGGAAAAGTTTGGTGTAGCAGAGAAGGGCTTGAGTTTAGAGCTAGGAAAACTGGGTTTGAATCCCAGACCTATCATTTATTCTTAGCAGTCATGCCTCAAAGAAGTAACAAATTCTGTGTCCCAGCTTCTTCATCTATAAAATAAGGAGAGTATACCTTCTTCACAGAGTTGCGAGGGGTATGAGATAAAAACTGCAAAATGTTCAGCCTGGTACCTGCCACCTGGTGACCTTTCAATCATCAGTCCCTGCAAAGACTGTGGTCACTGTTGCTACGTTTTTGGCTTCCATGGAGCATTGTACGTTGGCTGTGTTATCCACACAGTTCAGAAAAATGAGTCATTTTTCCTGGGGTGAAACAGGGAGAATGGGAAAAGGTATTTGTACAGTTGCCAATCTCGGCAGCTTGCAGAAACTTCGTTATGTGGTGTTGCTTAAAACGGGGGAACCAGCACCAGACGTTAGCACAGGAAGAGGACGGGAGATGAGTCTGCTGATAACCTCCTTCCACCTAGATACTAGATCAACAGAGAATTTTATGTTGGTATTACCTACTCAGCCGGAATACCACCAACTTGTTTATAAGTGTTTTGTTCTTGGGGTTGCTGTAAATGTCACTTCACCTCACCCCGAAATGCGTTTTTAAGAGACAGTTTACAGTTAATGCTCTCCACTATTGATCAGATGTAAAAAGTAATTGCTTCTTTTGAAGCTCTCGTTTGCCCTTGAAAACATCCTCTCCACGTTCTTTCTGAAGAGTGCCTCAGAACGCCATCCCCAGATGTCCATGTGTGGGGGGTGTTTATCAGATAAGATTTTGGCAGAAAGTCCTGAGCAAAGTTATTTTGCTGTAAATCCAAGCCAGTTCTTATTAAATAGCCAAAGAACATGTGGCAGGTGCTGTTCGCTCTTAGAAGCAATTAACTGACATAACAAGGATTGTAAAACTCGTAACACGTAGCAACCCCTACATCTTAAACAATATGTTTGTGCCACATGGTGAAAGCGCCCTCTCCTATCTGCCTTTTTAGTCGGCGTCTGTAGTAGCAACACAGTTCTGTTGTTAGGTATGTGCCCCGTTGAGGAGAAAGGGCGCTTTAGTTTGGGGGAACCCAGACATGCGCACGAGAGCTTTCCACGGTTAAATTTCCATGTTCGACTTTCACTCAGACTGGTGTCTCCGCGTGTGCTCAGTGTAACGTGTGCGTCTTCGTGTTTCAGATTTTCTCTCTCTCTCTCAATAGTAAATGAATGATGTTACTGTGTAAGGAAAATATTAGTTACCTGACTTACCCAGTCATCGCTTTGGGAAATTGCTACCTGCAGGCGGGATGGTTCATAGTTTGCTTCATGAATGTCACAACATGAATGTCATTCGTGCATCCCGTTGGCAGGTTGCCTGTGACGGATAGAGCACAATGCTAGGCGTTCGGGAGGTAGGAGGAGTCAGACGTGAACCCCATCGCTCAAGGTACTTACAGTCCGAGAGAGAGAATATGCATGTAAATAACTATAATACAAAATAGAAGATGATAAATGATAGTATGAAAAAGGATTGGACAATCTACTCTTGGAGTTACAAATACGTGCGCGTGCACACACACACACACACACACTTTTCAGTCTTCTATTCTCATATCCTTGAGAAGTCGTCCCCTACCATGAAGCTTGTATTGTTTTACTACAAGACCTTGTTTTTAAACTAAAATAACTTAATTGGTATTTAAAAAAAAATCATTTTAAACTGGGATTTTATTGGTGTTCCTCAGGAACCAGGGTCATGTTGTATTTCTTCAGTGAAAGGCAAATTACTGGTAAATTTAATACAATAGTAGAGAACCAACTCTGGATATTAAAACCATATATGGTTAGGGATTTTCATTGGATATGCCTTTGATGTTTTTTGTAACGAAGTCTCTAACTTAAATTAAAAAAAAGGTAGTGTCTCATATGTTTGTTAAAGTTCTTTCTGGAACAACCAGTATCCATGGCATGCTCACTGCAGGCCAGGTACTTTTCAGTACCCAGAGTAGAGGGCAGCAAGTAAGAAATTACAGCCCTGCTTTTATGAAAACATAGGTTTTAGTGAGGAAAACAGGTCACACACAATTAAATACACAAACAAGATAATATTTTTGATAGGCCTAAGTGCTAAGGAGGAAATAAAATAGGAAACGGGACCAATAAAAACCAGAGAGCACATGCGAGTTTTGCGGGTGGGACAACATTGGTTAAAGTCAAGGAAGGCTCATGGGAAGAGGCGAAGTCTGTTCTGAGACCAGAGCGATGTGAAAGGCTCTCCAGAAGACTGTTCTTGGCAGAGGGAGCAGCATGTGCAAAGATCCTGAGGTAGGGGCGAGCTGGCCTGTTTGGGGAACAGAGGGCAGCCGAGCAGGGCTGGAATATTGTGATTGAGGGTGAATGGGGAGGTGGGTCCTAGTAGGCTACAGTAAGGGGCGGTGCTAACAAACAGGTTCCAAGGCTAGAGCACAAGGTGCAACTGAAGTCTAGTTAACATGAGGCTGAATTCCCGAAAGCAAGTTGCTGCCACGTAAAGGAAAGAAGAAAAAGAAAATTTCTATTTCCTTTCTGGGTCCTCCTGGCAGATTTGAAAACGTCAACACAGTTGGCACATTGTCTGGGTCATTGTATCCCTTTATCTAGGCAGCAGGTGCTCTGAGGGTTCTTTAATTTTATCCCCCCTTGTGATACACCTTCCCTGTTACATCCCTAGAGCACTTCATTTTCTCAACTTGATTTTACCTTTCTTCCCCTTTTAACCATTCTCGATGAAAACTCCTGTTTCTTCGAGGCAGCTGATTACAGCTGGTGGGTAGGCAGACCCGGTGCACGGTGTGAGTAACTGACTCGGTCTGGTCTGCTTATAAAATGCTTGCATTTCAAAAGTGCTTGTTAACTGAAACGGATCTCCCGTTTTAATGAGTAAGATGGTAAAGTAAAGATGAGTGAACCATTCGAGAGCTTCAGAGGGTGATCTTTGTTGGAAAGCAGAGACCCAGCCTTCCGGCTTGGGAGTTTGCCTCCGTGGTTAAACCCGTGTCTGCTTTTTATGGCTTCTTCCTTTTCTCCACTCACAAGTGCTCTCAGGAGCTCCACATCTATCCATAAAGCTTCTTTTGCAGCGGTAGCAAGAATTCCCATGTTGGGGAGCAGTGTGCCGGGCCAGAGATGGGTTGGGGGTGAGGGCGGGAGAGGGCGTTTGCTCTCTGGGTTTATCAAGCGTAAATTGAATATAAATATAAAGTGAGAGCTAACTATATATGGACATTTTATTTGGAAAATTTCACCTGCAGTTGGAAGAGTAAAAAAATTGATTATGGTCGACCTTTACGCCATGTCGGTTTTGTCTTCACTCTGTGTTTATGCATATGGATGCCGGGTAATTCTGAATAATGGAAATGACGCAGGGCCATCATTACCCAGAAGATCATTCTGTGCTCCTAATTAAAATCATGGCTGGAAATTGCTTCCTTATGTGTGGCTCTAATTGCCTTTGCAATAATTTCACTTTAGAACTTCTTGTTAATCCTCTCCTTACCACCCTCAAGAATCCTTCTTCGTCCTTGACGCAGACTCCTTTGAAATCTTTATGGGCAGCCCTGGTTTCCCCTGAGCTATGGGTATCCCGATACTTTGTTCCCACAAGTCTTCAAGTTTGTAAGCAAAGCGGTCTCTGCTCCCTTTTCTCCCACTGCACTTTAATGAGTTCTGGTTCTGGAACACGACTCGATTTCATGTTGCGGTCAATATTATAAATTGGCTGAGCCTTGCTGATCCTCATGCTCGCTAATGAATTCATCGCTAACTGTCTTTCAGTCCAAGACTGCCACATACTGTTTACCCTAATTAGTATTCTCTAATAGTAATCAGGTGACCAATAATGCACATGTTTTCAAAACGAGCACTTATTACATTCCATTTCATCAGTTATAGTAGGAAAATTACATGTAATGATATTCTCCTTGGGATTCCAACTAAGAAGTGTTTTAGCCAAGAAACATCTGATCCTGGGGACAGTATGATCAAAGAGCTAGGGGTTTTGGGCGGGGGGCGGGGTTTGGATTTTTTTTTTTATCAATATCTTATATGGTCAGTCTCTGACCCATATGTTCCGGGTCAGATTGCTTACTTAGTACAATAAGTTTGAAGGTTTGTGTGTTGACTTCTGTTACTGCCTCGGATCTCAAGAACCACACAGAATAGTAGTACACTGAGAGAACCCTGTGCTGTTGGTGCTATCCCCACAGTGGAGGAAACTTGTGAGAAAAAACGCCCATGACAAAGTGACAGCCCCGTTTTCCAACCCAGAGGTTCGGAAAATCAGGCGGTATTTGACTCTTTGAAACGATGGTAACAAAAACTCATGCAAACTGTAGGATGCTGCTCAGGGATGAGTTCTGCAGCTTCATGGTTGGTGCCGGGAAATGCTTACGTTGGTCATTTGTCGAAAGAATGAAAGAATGTCGTGTCCAGGGCTTTGTCAGTCTGTGCAAAGAGCAGGTCGTAGAGGCCAAATGTCTGTCCTTTTTGCTTGCTGTTTATAGGAAAAAGAGAAGGAAAAAGAGATGGTAATTATGATTTTGAGGATGTTTGTAAAATTTCTAGTCATCTGGTGCATTGTGTGGTATTATTCATGTAAGGAGAGAAGGTCGTGGTGAAATAAAACTTGTTTTGGAAAGTGCTTGGCAATCTCTGGTTATTTCCCTAACCTTGGACCAAGAGGAAAGCTGGTCCTGCATATTCAGGTAGTCACTTAGGTAGATTTTTGTTGTTGTTGAAGTGAGGAGGATAGTTTTGAGGGCCTTGTGTTCTTGTGGCTAGACAAATCACCGACCTGCAGTTCAGTCATATTGTACTTAGGGTTCCCAGTCTTGTGAAAACTATCAAACCAATTTTAATATTAAGAATCATTGGCTTAGAAACTATTGTGATAGGTCAGGGAGGGCAACCTGAAATTTCCTGTGCGTTTATGTAGAAAACTTAGCAGAATCTCCGTCACGGAGTCTGGGAACCTGTTTCTAGTCGTGGTGGCTTCTTCGTCTGTAGGCAGTGGTGATGACAAGCTGGATGTAGGGCCATGCCCATCACTCTCAGAGAGCCGTCACTCGTGAAGAACTTCCCAGAATATATCTCATCATGATTCCATGAGCATAGTAAGGGATCCTGACGTCTGATTCAATTTTAAAGCCGTCCTCAAGCCAAAGATTAAAAGGTTAAATTGCTTTCTGTTTCTTGGCCTGACACGCACACATTTTGTATTCTGTCCTTCGGGCTCAAGAGTTCGTGGGAGGGCAGCAGACTGATGAATGGTGAGCGAGCACCATTTCCGAGAGCCGGCCGTCGGCTAGTCTGGAGGACTCTGGATGACACGTGCGTCGCCCCATTCGCGCCTCAGAAAACCCTTGGGAGTTAGTAACACAGATACTATTTATTAGCACCCTCGTTTTCCAGATGAAGAAACTTACGCATAGAAGACTTAAGGGGTTTACTTGACATGACTGCTGGATGTTAAAGGTGTTATGTGCTCTGATTCAGGTCTTGCCAGGGGTGTGAATGTGGGCTAGTTCACACGAACTCGCATTCTTTCTGCCTCGTTTATAAAACCTGCAGGAATTTACCTTTCAAGTTACGAGTGTATTCTGTGAAATGCATTTATGTTTTGACCACTTCCTGGTTGAATAGAATTAAAGTTTATAGACTCTCGGGGCATGTGAAAAGAAATTTTTTTTTTGGTCTCAATTTTGTTTCAGTGGAGTCTTTTAGCTCCCTCTGAATTTAATGAGAAAAACCTTGATCTAATAAGTTTTATTAAATACTTGTATTAATATTCTGTATATATGTCCAGAGGCCTTCAAGTAATGTGTACACATTCATTAAAGTGAACTAATGAACTAATAAAAATTACTAATAAACTGTGTCAATGTTAAATCACTTTAATAAAAACAATAATGAGATTTTTAGCATACTTATACAAATGGTACAAATATTTGTATTTATGTACTGGCTATATAAATAGAATTTTAATTTCTTGATTTTTTTAAAAAAACTCTTTGCCAGTAAATAATGTTTAGACATAGTCATTTTTTATGTAACATAATCAAGAAGTGGTAGAAAGGTGTTGACAGTATTATTAGATATAAAAAAACACAATACAATAATTACATATACTCTGATCGCACTATTTTTTTAAAAGGGCGTGTGTGTGTGTCTGTGTGTGTAGATAGAGCCAGCAAGTTATCTGGAAGTATATAATGTACCAAGTTATCTCAGATGGTGAGACTGTGGGTATTTTTACTTTTTCCCTTTTACTTTTTATTTTTTTATTTTTTTCCAATTTTTTTTATGATTACATGTATAATCGTTGTGATCAGAAAATAAATTACTTAAGTTACTTAAAGATGCACACAAACTTTTTCTCAACTGCAATTCTCCAACTTCGGCACACACATAGAGAAAAAGGAACTTGTAGGTATTTTGCTGTAGCATTGCTTTATTTTCCTAAGTAAATAAACCCACTTTCATTACCCCTTACTGATACCCTTTGAAAATTGGAGCAGTGACCATGTTGGTAATTTAAATACAAATCACCGCAATGTGCTTATTCAATAGTCAGAATGCTGGACCCCAAATCACATGAATCAAAATATTTGGTAACAAGTCCCAGAAGTCTGCATTTTTTTTTTTTTAGGCATCACAAATGATTCTGATGCATAATTAAATTTGAAATTCACCCTTCTGATTGTAGGTCCCTCATGCTTATTTATCTGACAGTGATTAAAGCATCTTCTAGATTATTTTTCACCTTCCAAGTTGTTAATAAATGTATGCCCACATAACATCCATTTTATTGTCAGGAACTTAGACTAAAAGCTGAAACGTTCTCTCTAAAACATAAGAATTCGAGGGAGCCGTCCATTCAGCAAGGGTGTTTGGAGAGTTTACAGTGAGTCCTCCTGGAGGACCCCGCATTCACCACCCCCGGGAGCACCTGTCGTTTAGGATGGGCCCTGACAGTGCCGGAGCGGGTTCGAGAGGCTCGCAGTAGATCAGCCAACTCATGGATCCTCAGAGTTCCCCAGAGAGCTACACCAAACTTGAGTTTCCTGCAGAATAACTGACTCCTTTTCACTTCTCTCTTCGCTGGAACAATCAGTTATCTTAAGAAATCAGTAAATCAGCATCTTTGTTCTGAGTGGCACATTCTTTGGAAAAAGTTACCGTGTCAGGCATTCACACAGTTAGTGTGTTTATTTTGAATGCATGCCATCGTGCTGAAGGGACAGTGCAACTATCCTTAGTTTCCTGTTGAGTGAAATAATCTGCAGCTAGTTAGTCCTAAGCATAACCTGGGAGACACACCATCTTGCTGGATCAGCCTCCAAAGGTGGCTCTCAAATTTAGTGTGCATAGGACCACCTAGAGGGCTTGTTAAAACACAGATTTCTGGGTCCACTGCCAGATTTCTAATTCAGTAAATGTGGGGCTTGGCCTGTGAATATGCATTTCTCATAAGTTCCCAGGTATTGCTCCTGCTGCTTTGAGAGCCGCTGGCCTGAAAGAAACATCTTACAACCAGGACTCCACTCATGTGTAAACCTGTTTGATTTTTAATTCAAAATTTCTTATAGCTTCTTTGAACTAGGATTAGATGCTAAAACTAGAGGGTTTTCCTTTTCCTAATTGAATGGTGGGCCACATTCTCCTTTCTTTTTGACATTTGTATCCACTTTGATGAAACTAAACTGGCACTTTTTTCCCTTTTTCGATGTCCAGGCTAAATGAAGTACATGTTAAGGGTTAACATGAATTAAGGCCAAGCCTGGCGAAATGTTTTTATCACCCAGACAGGTATGGCAAAATCTGTGCAAACCAAGCCCCTGTCATCATTCTAGAAGCAAGTCCATTCGAGGCCATCCAGCTGGATGAGGCTCCATCCAGCCCACTTCCACAGGTTCCTCTGGCCATCTGTAAGTCCCCACCCCCAGACAGGCTATGCCTGAGGTTTCTCATGTTTCTTTTAAGGTCATTTGCATTTAATAGTAACTCTTAAAGCCTTCTAAGACTTAAGGCATGATTTGTAAGGCCAGAGTGTGATGTTTCGGAGGAAGAACCTGCCCTTTGTTTTTTTTTTTTTTTTTTTTGGCCCTACGCTCAAGGTTAGACTGAGGATCCTCGGTCTCTGGTATGGAGCTGTCTATAGAATCTTTGTTGATCCTTTTATAAACAAGATTCAGAACTTATTGGAATACATGTCCTGAACTGCTGACCCCTGTCTGGGATGACCCAGAGCCTTGATGGGTGTCCATAACTAACTGTTTTGTTTATTCTGCAACCTTTGGAGGCTCACGGGCAGGGAAAAGCCCACCGCACCTCCTTCACGGGAGATAGGTTCAGGAATGAACTTTTCCACTTGGCTCAGAAGATTCTCGGGGGTCAGGAGGGGACTGCACCTTGACCTAGAGAGGGGAGGATCTTTAGGGTTTTGGGACTGATCCTCTCCTCTTTTTTTCCGACACATGGCAGACTTTCCCTTCATCATTTGATCCTGAAATATCTATCCTCCTAAGGTGGATCTAGAAACAGTAGTGCCCCTGAAATAGCACAAGACGGGGCTTCACGATGCAGGCTTATCATAGGAAGGCTGTTTAAAAATTTAGCTCAAAGCTGCACCTCTCACTTCATCCCCCAAACACACACACACACACACACACACACACTTTTTCTGTTTCTCATCATATGTAACCCCCCACCCCCATCATCCCTTCCCATCTTCATGTTGTTCAGAGCTCATGCCTGCCCCAGGGTACGGACTTGTTTTCCCTCACCTGAACGTGGCTCGTCCCTTTTTTAAAAGCATCTGTGCAGAAGACAACCTGTGAGAGGCTTCTTTACCATGATCTGCCCAACCCTGCCCATCCCCCTCTCCTCCTTTCTCTACTTTGTGTCTGTCTTTTTTTTTTTTTTCCACTACCTGAAATTTTATTGTTTATGTGTTTCTTGATTTATTTGTCTTTCCCCTGCAGTCAGACAGTTGAAGGTAGGGATTTTTTTTTCTTACTCACTGCTGTCTCTCCAACACCTAGAGCATTGCCTGACAAACAGTAATTATGCGATAAATATTTGTTGCATGAATAAATGAAAGCATATCAAGCATGTTGGTCTTTCTTGGAGCGGTGTGTTGTTGGGATGGCTTTGGGCCCTGCTGGATTTAATGAGGGGGCTACATGCTTTCTATCCCTAGAGGCATTCTTTCTCAGTGCCTCTCTTGCCTGTGGAAGGAACATGGTTGTTCTTGACCTTCTCTCGAATTGCAGGACGGCTGGAGGGAAGTTGAAGAAGGACTTTATTTGGCAGTTTTGAAAGGAATCTGTCTATATGGCCTCTGAGGGAGTCATCTAAAGGTCTGGTGTTACCTGCAAAGCCAAACTCGAGGCCAGTCTTTGTCTTGGGTTGGCAAGCCCCTTGCTTCGTCATTGAACTCTAAGCCGAAGGCATCATCCATCCATCCTGTAGCGCTGATAAGACATAATTGGAGTGCAGTTCAACAAGGCCCAGCAATATGATGTTAGTTACCTCTGATGCTTGCGTTGGGATAAGGGCAGTCAGTGTTAAGGTGAGACAAGGAGGTAGGTAAAGGAAGAGGGCAGCCCAGGCAGCTCGCAGTTCCAAAGGAAAGATTCTTAACTGGTGCTTTGAACACCAGAACGATGTTAATCAGGGGATTTTTTTGGTATCAGCATTGTCAACATTTACATTCACTTTACACTTTGGATTTGCATCTGAAAAGACCAACTATAATCAACATTTAAGGGATAACACTTATATTTGCATATGATTGAGCAGACGTGTTAAGTAATTTTAGCCTGGCTGTTGCTAGGAAACCAATTAATAATGCTCTACATTTCATTAAAAACTGGGTTCTATTTTTGCTTTCATTTAACTTCACAATTCAGCTGCT
Organism: Rousettus aegyptiacus; assembly: GCF_014176215.1. Taxonomy (NCBI): domain Eukaryota; kingdom Metazoa; phylum Chordata; class Mammalia; order Chiroptera; family Pteropodidae; genus Rousettus; species Rousettus aegyptiacus. The sequence goes on along the minus strand of NW_023416288.1, from coordinate 35,814,248 downwards.
TGTGCCGTACTTTTTCTCCCTCGGTAAATTGTGACAGATAAATTATCGTTTTACTAAATTTATTTCTGTGATTACAGTTGTTAGTCATATCTGTCAATACAACTTGAAAGCTTTTTTTTTTTTTTTTTATGTTTTAGTGGAGAGAAACTGAATTTTAACTGTTAATCATTTTTTCCTCTATAGCTTGTGGGGAACTAAATCATATTTTTGTGAAGGCTTCACAAATTGTGGGTTTACAACAACAACAAAAAAATTAAAGCAGTCGCCCCTGCTCCGTAATTGTGCCTTCTCAGTGTGGTGACTAATAATTAGAATATTAGGCACTATTCAGAAAGTGACAGACAGCTGATTAAGCATTCAGCTGCATTTTGTTTCAGTTTTTCCATGGTATGTGGGCTTAGACCAGGTTCTGTCCGTTAGGCAGTGCAATTAAAATTTTCATGACTTTATTTTACATAATAGACTCCTACTCTTATGAAGAGAAAATACATTTTTAGCTTCTATAAGTGCCTCTTTGAACCAATCACCAGGCAGTTGCATTTAAATTGTCATGACATTTGATAATTTAGCATTTTGTAGTATTGATCTGGTCAGAATGCTCATTAAAAAGCAAATTAGTTCCTATTCACATCTGCTCACGGTATTTCAGCCACTTTATTTGGGTGGTGCATACAAATCATATGGTTCTTCAACTGGGCTAAAAATCGTGATCCTGACCATTTTCTGAGCGCTAACTAACGCAAATGAGAATTTGCTTTCATATTTTATACTCTGGGCTTTTGGATCCGAAGGGACGTTACAAAAGGGGACGTGCAACGTGGGGGCCGAAGTCCAGCCCCCCGCAGCCCCTGTGTGGTTCTGTCCCTCCGTGCCTCAGTGTCCACGTGTCAAAGACGCAAGGCCGGCACTGGGGAGAAGACGGCCGAGGGGCGTGGAGACTGGGGCGGGCCGTGGGTTCCTGGCACACATGGCTTCCCTCTCCCTCAGTTCAGCTCGGGCGCCGCGTTGGCTTGCCGGGGGCACTGTATACCGAAGTGCCACGGACTGGCTCAAACGGTAGCGTTTACTTTTTCTACAGTCCCGAAGACGGAAGACCGAGGTGCTGGCAGTGTTGATTCCCTCCGCGGTCTCTCTCCTTGGCTCATAGGCGTCTGTCCTCCCCTCCCCCCCCCACCCCGAGTCCTCACGTGCTCTCCTCTCCTTGCGTGTGTCTGTCCCAGTCTCTTCCTGGGAGGTGAGGACACGAGTCAGATTGGATTCGAGCCCGTCCTACGGGGCCCGTTTGACTTAATCACCTCCCGAAGGTCCTGTCTCCAGATTTACTCACACTCCGAGGTACCGGGAGTTAGGACTTAAACATATACATTTGGGGCGAACACAGCCTTTTCGGATATATTCTAAGGCCCCTTTTCAGGACCTTAGCAATGCACGCAGATCATCAGCCCCAGGATCTTACGATCCTCATTTTAGCATCCATTGTTACTAGCTGGGGATCTCCGAGGTGTAGGTGATGGGTATCAGCGCCCATTTACATTTGTTTAGCTTTGAGGTGGCCGGCAGGGGCCAGGCTTTGGGACCAGTACACAAATGGGCGTTTGGAATTCAGTGACACATATACTGTAGAGACAGTCAGTCATTCATTTAGCCAGTACTTAACTATGCCTACCATGTGCCATCAAGCTAGTCAGTGTGGTTACCATGATAAAGAGAGTCTGGGAAGAAAACGTGTGTCATGTGGTGAAGGTGTGAATAATTGTTTTGGCTCAGGGTTGGCTTTCCTGGTTCAGCCGAGATCTGAAAGGTGGTGAGGCTTACCGCAATGAAGGGGTGAGCAATAGGGGCTCCGGTGCTCGGCGTGGAAGATGGACAGAAATATTTCAGGAGAGCAGGCTGCACGTGCAAAGTCCCTGAGGCAGGAGCTGAGTAAAGAGTGGGAGGTAATGGCTGGAAAGCCTTCTAAGAAGCCCAGGGGAGCTGGAAAAGGCTTCCTAGGGAAGTGACATGTGTAACTTTAAGTATAACTGATTTATTTTAGTAGAGAAAAAGGAGAGGCATTTTGAGACAGAATATCGGTAACTCGGTGTGTTTAGTGTGGCTGAAATGTCACCTATGTGAAGGAACCCCACCGTTTCAGTTAATGGAAGTATATACTTGAGTGGGTTCAGGCTAACTAGATTTTACTAGATTTGCCGTATTGAGATGGACCTGCTTACACCTATGCAGGGACTCATTAAATAGAGAATGAATGAACAAACAAATGAATAAATGAATGCCGTTACTGAGTGGGTGGCGCCCCTTGGTTGACCTGACCTCAGAAGCAGTGATATGTTAGTGTTACATCTTTTCAGGTCTGATGAACTAACTCATGGAAGGCCGGCTGCACTGCTGTCTCAGGCCCCGCGGTCCCCCAGCCTGTGTCTCCTCCGCAGATCTGGGAGGGCTCTGTCATTCCTGCTCACTGGCCCAGTGTCACCTGAGTTGTCTGAGCCAGTCTGAGATTGAGGCAGGAGAGACCAGAAAGAGCTCTAGCCCATGGCGTGGGTCAGCAGTGATCGTTAGGCCAACCTAGGTCGCGGCGGCCCAGTTCTGGTTCAGCTAATCACATCGGCGGGGCTGCGGAACATGTTCTAGATGTGATGGGGAGTCCGGGCTTGGTGGAGGACGCCCCGTCTGCGGGGGCAGAGTGGGAGGAAAAGCTGGGACAGCAGATTGGGGACACATTAAAGAAGACTGTCAGCTGAATCTCTGACAGGAGGACTCTATGTCGTTTAATTTAGGCTCAGGCACGAATTTTTGTTTCTTTTTCCAAAGGAGCTAAAATCAGATAGAAAATTTCAAATTGGTGCCTAGAATTTCCCCCCTCCTTTTAACAACTAATTTACTTAAATAGAAATTAACAAAGCCACCTACTGGCTGCTGTTGGGTAGAAAGCCCCTGGATTTCAAAGGTTGTCATCAATGTAAGGAATGTGCTTTGATCTTGAAAACCAAGATTTTTCCCCCTTGCGAATATTGCCACTAAACTATCCTTTAGGTCCAAAGGTGGCTTGAGAGAGAAATATTGATGGCTTCCAAGGTTACCAGATTCAGCTATGCCAAGAGGCCACAGTGTGGAGAATTACTGTAAATTGAGGGCACAGATTTACTTGCAAATAATGGAACAGCTGCCTGAAACAACATCTGAAGGGCAATTACCTCCAGTCTAAATTGATGAACGTGGGCTTCATAATCTGTGGCCAATTAAGTTCTATCAGGTCTTCTGGGCCCCACAGAGAAACGTACAAACATGACACACTCTTATCTACATTGGCCATATGCGCACGACCGCGCTTCTGTTAAATGTGACTTTTTTTCAGCTCAGGCAAAGGATAAACCGGCCTTCCGTGGGCAGGAGATTCAGGAACCGTTATGAGCACCCATTTCAGTAGGCCCAGGAGTGGGATGAAAGCACGATCACCCGTCTCCCCTTAAGTTCTGTATGAATAGTGGGGAGGAAGTCACCTGGATAGAAGGAAGTAGACTCGGGGCTTATGTTAAAATTCCTGCCATTTCTATGTCCTGCCGCGTCTCCTAGCCTCGTCGATGACTTCTCGTCGCAACCAGCCTGTTCCAAATTGTACGTCTCGCAGGGTTCTCCTTATTTTGCGCTTGCCGGTAGTGGCGAGTGCACCTGCATTTTACTTTTACTTGGGTGCCCCTGCTGTTAACAGCCATTCCCTTCAGGGAGCCCTCTGGGTGACGGCAGCGGCAGTCCTCCGGCCAGGGTGGTATACATGTAACTATACCAGAATATAACCGCTGGTGTAGATTTATTTATAGATGATGTCTATAATTATCTAGGGGACTAGTGGGTGAAAGGCAGGCAAACAGCAGGTTAAGACAAGGCGAAACGGGAGTTTTTGTCTGTTGATCGATGAGTCCCAAATGCCTAGAATCGTGCCTGGCAAAAAGTGGGACTCCGTAAATATTTGTCAAGTGAATGAAATAATCAATGGCAAGATTTCAGATTGTCATGTAAATAATGGGGCACGTTGGAGGTTTGGGAGAAAGGAACCATTTAGGAAAAGTACACGGCAATTGTATGTAGAATTGTTCGTGAATGGGGGAGTGGGGAAACAAGGAAATCAGATTATGAAGTAGGCACAGGGTAGGAGAAATCGTAAAGTCGATGGGTTTAGTTGTTTAGCATCGTTGAGGTCTCAAGCCATCTGCAGGAAGTGGAGAATGGGAACGAGGGCGGCATTGCAGAACTGGGCAAGCCCACCAGTTGGGTTGGTTAGGCTTCAGCTGGGCGTGGCTCTCAGCCCGTTGTCAGGCAGCTTGGGAACGTGCGTGGATTCCAGGGGAGACGAACTGCGCACCGCCAGCAGGCCGAGCATCTTCCTCCATCCCTGGGGACAGAGGGAAGAAGGATGCCTACCAGTCGGCCATCCCTATTTATTCACTTCTTTTTTTCTTTTAACACTTGACACTATGCCTTAACCTCTCTATGCTTCAGCTTCCTCAAGCAGCAAGATAGGTTTGATGAGCCAGTGTCAGAGGTTTCCTTTGGCTGTAATGTTCTGCGAATTGTGGAATTCTACTAGGCAGTACGAAGAAGAGAAAAAGTGTGGTCCTCGGACCTCTGCCCTAATCAGGGAGTTTCATTCAACCCACAAAAAGTAAAAAACAAAAAACCAAACACACACCAACCAGAGCGCTTTCTTTCCAAGATGAGGGAGGTCACAAGATGGAAAGAGATTGATGGGCCCTGTAGTGGGCCTTGGTGCCTCGGGGGAGTCTTCAGGGAAGTTGGAGGGTTTGGCTGCCTGTTTCAGGATGAACAAGGTTTAGAGAGTAAGGAAAAGAGAATGCTTTCAGAGCCGGAAGGGGATGAGGGGAAGCCGGAGGGGGGCAGATGGAAAAGACTACGTCTGACTTGCTCACTTCTGGATCCCGCACATAGTAGGGGTTTGTTAGGCATCACTGAATATATAAATATACCAGAATAAAACTGCTGGTATAGATTTATTTATAGATGATGTCTATAATTATCTAGGGGACTAGCGGGTGAAAGACAGGAAAACAACAGGTTAAGACAAGGCGAAATGGGAGTTTTTGTCTGTTGATCGATGGGTCCCAAATGCCTAGAATTAGCGCCTGGCAAAAAGTGGGACTCTGTAAATATTTGTTGAATGAATGAAATGAATGACATGATTTCAGGCTGTCATGTAAATAATGGGGAACATTACAAGTTTGGGAGAAAGTAACCATTTAGGAAAAGTACATGGCAATTGGATGCAGAATTGTTTGTAAACAGGAGAGTGAGGACACAAGGAATTCAGCATATTATGAAGTAGGCACCGGATATGGGGGGGGGTCTAAAATTGATACGTGGCTTTGGAAACAAAAGGGAAGGGCAGGATGGGGGACGTCACAGAGAGAGACTTGGTGGCTGACTGTCAGGGTGTGAAGAGTCAGAAGATGCCTAAGGTATAAGGTGTGAAGGAGTCCAGGAAGACTGGGAAATGATAATCGTATTGACATACGTAGGGGAAGGAAGGGGGGTCTTATTGGATCGGAGGGGCAAGTGGGCATTAGTGGTTAATTTCAGACCCGTAGGCATGATGCAGGGAGAACAGGCCTCCATTAGACACTTGCAAGTTGGAAAGTCTCAGGGCTGGAGATCAGGTTTGGGAGTCCTTCTCAGGAGTCTGCCGGTTGGCTTGGGAAGCAGCAGTTTAGAAAGTTGGGAGGTAGGGAGACACAGGAGCCATCCCCACAGCATGATGATGCTCTTTTTGTTCAGAAGGCTGTTGTTGGCCTCTACTCCAACTCTGTGTCTTTTAGAAACATCACAGAGGTCTTAGAAACTGCGCCTTGTTCACATCTGGGGGAGCTTTTATTCCATAGGGTGCTCCTGACCCACTTCTCCAGCATTTCCTTTATTTCTTGTGTAGGATCATTTTGTTGACATTGTCATTTTTCTGGTACTATTATCCCCTATATGTATATTTATAATTTGTCTAATAAGCATGCACTGTAGGAACTGATCTTGCTATTTTTGAAGGAGATACTGCTTATAACTAAGTGTGTATGTGTATGTCTACATTACTCTTAGAAACTGAACTATAATAATGAATTTTACAACCTCGAAGGACAGAGAATATATACAATAAGCATTGATTGAATAAAAGTTGAAGGATGCTGATATAGGAGATCTGAATTAGTATTAGGGTAAAAGGGCATTTACCTTAGAATACTACACCTTTCTCATTTTTACTTTAAGAATTTTCGTTTGCTAGAAACTTTTGAATAGAAATAATTGGGAGTGTCAAATCTTTGTTAAAGAATTTCATTTTTCGTGCTCATTTTGGCAATGCACATACCAAATATGTTGCCAAATGATACAGAGCAGATAAGCATGGTGTGTGTGAGGGGAACACACAGGTTCGCGAAGCAGCCCAGAGTTTTATTTATCCTTATGAAAACTCAAAAAACAGTGTTTCCTTTCCAACTGAGGTGGACCACATATTCTCTGAACCACCTTTCTGTTTTCTCTCTTCTCTTTCTTTTTAATAATTCTTTTTGAATATCATACTGGTGATCATATAAAATGAACTTGGGGAAACAGGAATTCTGTCATCGATGAGAGTTTTCCTAAACTTTAATTGTGTGGTGTGCCGCTTGCCTTTTGGACAAATCAATTGTAAGAAATAATTTAGTAACCTCTGAATTGTAAACTTCTCCGTGGCAGTTTGTGCCTGTACATCTCTTCATTGACTGAAGAGATATTGATGATGATTGGCAGTTCCCATAAATAATTGAATAACGTACATTGTATTTACCTCTATAAGTATCTAGATTAGAAAATTAAAAACATGGGCTTTAAAAACCCCAGGTTACTGTCTACACAAATAGAAAAATACTTTAAAATTATGTTTCTAATGGGATAATGATGAAATTTTTAGTATATGGTATTGGGCCAAGTGGGTAGCTGTGTGGAGAAAGATGAGGTTGGTTCTATATCTCATACCATTCAAATAAGCTCCATTTTGATTAGTTCATTTTATATGGTGATCAACGTGATACTCAAAAGAATCATGACAAAGAAACGAGGGAGAAATCAGAAGGGCAATTCATAAAAGTCTACCTCGGTTGGAAAAAGTGAAAAGTGAAGTTTTTAAATAAGGATTTCAAAATATGAGTATATTCACACCTTCGTAAAATCATGAAAGGACTACAAGAAACGGGAGTAAATACCTTTATAATTTTGAAGAAAGAATGCCTTTTAAACTATGACTCAAAATTTAGAAACCATAAAAGATAAAGATGGATAAATTTAAATTCAGATAAAAAGAAATTTAGCTGGTAAAGAGCACAAGCAAATTCTAAAGACAAATGACAATCGTGCAAAAAGTATTTGCCATGGACAAAGGACCAATCTCTCTATGTAAAGAGCTTCTACAAATAAATGAATAAGAAAATGACTAGCAGACCGACAGACAAATAGGCAAAGGATATATAGAACGTTTCGTAAAACCAGAAATAACAGATTGTTTTTAAACTGAAGAAAAGATCTTCAGACTCAGACATAATAAGAGACGTGCAAATTTAAATTGCCGAAGTAGCAGTTCTCACTTCATCAGATTTGTGAAAACTCTAAAGTGTGACAATTATGCATTATAGACCAGCTGTGGAAAAATTTGTCACTGTACTTCATGTGAGAACACAGATAGCACAGCCCTGAGAAGGTCAGTTTGGCAGTGTCTATCACCATTACAAATGCAATCACCCCCCCCCCCTTTTTTTTTAAGGTGAGGCAACCCTTGGTTGACCTCACAGCTGCAAGGACCTTGTCAGCTTTTACAAGCCTTATTTTTTTTTTATTTTTTCTACTTACAGCACCTGGTCTTCCTAGGTGGTCTCCCATCCAAGCGCTATCCAGGCCCGACCCTCCTTAGCTTCCGAGATCAGACGAGATCGGGCTTGTTCAGGGTATCATGGCTGTAGACAGCAATTATCCTTTGACCCAGTCATCTGGCTCTGTAATTTTTCCCAGCAGGTACATCTGAATACATATAAAGTGACGTATTATGGAAAGTTTTACATTTAGACCATTGTTTGTGATAGAAAAGATTGGAAGTAATTTATCCATTAGCAGGAGACTGGTGGAATAAACCGTGATCCACCCATTCAGTTCAGTACTGTGTAGCATGTAAAGAGAACACAGAAATTCTTTATGCAGTAAGTGGAAAGATCTCTAAGCTACGTCGCTAAATGACAAAGCCAAGGGGTAGGGCAGAATATGTAGTGCTACCTATGGTGTCCGCGTGAATCGTCAAAAGTCAACAAGAAACTCACTGGTTACCTTTAATGGGTGTGTGGGGGATGGGGTGGTCAGAAAAAGGATGTCTTTGTAAACCCTGTTGAATTATACCCATTCAAAACAAAAAATAAGTTTCACGTTTGCAAAATTTCATTTCAGTGGCAGTTCGGCCTTTGTCCAGTGGCTGGAAATATCTGCCCAGACTCTCATCGCCTCTTGTTTGGACTCTTGGCTACAGCCACAGCCTCCTAAGTGGGTCTTGTATTTGATTTGTCACGAGCTGTGCTGTCGAATACGGTAACCAATGGCCACATCTGGCTATTGAGCACTTGAAATGTGGCCCGTTTCATTTGAGATGTGCTGTAAGTGTGCCGAGTTTAGATGACTTAGTACGAGAGGAAAAGAATACAAACTATCTCATTAATAATTTTTAAAATATTGACTGCACGTTGGAGGATAATAGTTTGCATTTGGGGAGTTAAAATATATTATTAAATTAATTTAATTTTTTTTTTAACCTTAAATGTGGCTACTAGAAATTTTTAAATTACATATGTGGTTTGGCCCTGTGGCTTGCATTTTATTCTTTTCTGTGCAGCCCTGATGTAGGCTTCTGTCCATACTTGGCATGTCTGCCAGAATTAATTTCTTAAAAAATTAATATAAAGATGTGCTTTACAACCTTCGTTGGCTGCTGGACCCTGTAGAGACCTTTCGCGATAGTCTCTGCGATGCTTACTTTACGGATTCCTCCCCTCCCCTCACATACGAACTCTACTTTTCTTCACTCTCTCGGATTGCAGTCCCCTCATAAACGAGAGCCTGTGAACACACTTATCCCTTCTACTTGCAAGGTCCCTGAACCTTCATTTCGTTGCCTTGAAAAACTCCTGCTCATCTCACATACCTGGGTCCCGTGGCCCCTTTCTCTGCTGAGGCTCCCCCACTTCCCGCGTCTTCTCTTCTTATGGCATTTGGTGAACCTGTGCCTTTTCGTACTTATCACCTAACACTGCCGTTAATCATTTCAAGGGTGTTGTCTCCCCAGCAGACTCTGAGCTCCTCAAGGGCAGAACCCCTCATGTCTGTATTCCCAGAACCTGCAACTCCCTGTGAACGAACCCCCAAAAAGGCACTCGGAGATGAGGTCGCTGGAAGTACACAGTGCCCCGTTTGCCTGGCTAGTACTTCTCTTCGTCTGGTCTGTACGTGAGGAAACAGGCTCACACCCCGTAGGTCTTCCCTGGGTTAAGAATAGGCCTCTTCGGGATGTCCTAGCTTTTAACAGGGCAACCTCCCTACAGGCAGAAGGTGACAGACTGCAGAGACGTCGTAGTGCCACACCCACCCGGTCTTCAGGGTCGTGTTCAGGCTGGGAAGGGAGAGGCGCTCTGCTCCGTCCGAGCAGAGATCCCCGGGCCGGCCCTATGCCCGTGTTTCCAGAAGGTAAAGGTGGCAGGTGGTGCCAGAGGCGAGGCCGGCCGAGCTGGAACAGCGAGGTTCTCCACGGTCCTGCCGCCACGCTCTGACTTCAGTGACCTTCTCCGAGGTCCTCTTCCCACTTATTAAGGTCCCCACTGTCTTTCTCTTCTGCTTGTGGGGACTTAAGCTTTTGCTTGAAAGAGAAGAGCAGTAAACAGAATATCTAGGATCTCTGGAGCAAAGAGTTGGGAAAAAAAGAAATGGAATTTTGTAAGAAACTCCTCTCATTAGCTAAGTAATTGGAAGGAGTCATATTTAGACCCAGATTTTAGAAGCTTCTTCCCATCGTTTGGGATATTTTCACGCGGCAGAGTCTTGTTGCAGCTCTCACGGTCAGTTGAATGAGGAGCTCTTGCTTTCACATGACGTCGAGGGCCAGTAGTTTAGTAGAAGCGCAAGGGGCTGGTAAAACTGGTCTGGACCCAGGCTCGCTGTTGCCTGGCGGGGTGGGCATAACAAGCAAGTTGCGTACGTCCTCTCTCCAGGCCTCGTTTTTTAATAAAATGAGGTCATAAACACCTGGGTTGTGAGCATTTACAAGAGGCGCATGAACAGTGGTGGCTAACACGGGGCCCAGTGCGTAGTAGGTTTTGGTCAGTAGGATTTATAGCTCCAGTACGAATGTCGATTTTCCTTGGCAACTGTCTGGTGTGGAATCACCAGATGGGCACCTACAAGGCAGGAGAGCAGCGTGTCCTTTCAGAATTGTGACGGACTGCGGCGATGGCTAGCCGGTCGCAGTCCTTGGTCACTGCCCCTCAGAGCCTCCTCCTCATCTGAGGGAGGGAGGGAGGGAGCAGGTGGGCAAGGAGTCAGGACACGCGGGCTGGAGACCTGGCTTTGCCATTAGTTCGTCCCGTGCGAAGTCGCTCCAGCTCCGCGCCCCTGAGCCTCCTCGCTTCTCAAGCGAAGGTGTTGATGTTCTCCGTCCCTAAAGTGCTCTGACTCTGTCTCCGCCAAGCAGTCTCCGTTGACCTCAGGTGGTTGTGCTGCGTCGGCGGCGGGGGAGCAGTTCGCCGGGCCGGACTCCGCCACCTCCCGACAGCCTGGGACTGGAGGAGCATCCCCCTTTCTTCTTGGGCTCTGCCCCAAGGCCGCAGGCTCCTCCCCGGGCTCTGCCCCACGAGCTGCTCTCACCGTCCCCCCGTATCCACCTGGCTGCGTTTTCCACCAGGGAGCCCCGCTTTTTGTCAGGGCTTGAGATCTGTTTCTCATTATTCTCTTCTAATGAGAGAAAACCATCTTTTTTTTTAAGAGGGAGATTATCAGCTGACTTATTTTTTTAAGTAACTTTTGTGCTTTGTAAATGACTTTGTGCATATTTTGTTTCCTCTGAGGCACGGAGGGCTGTGTGATTGGCCTTCTCTGTCTCATTTGCTCTTCTACTTGCTCTGGTTTGAAGTAGATGAACACAGTGCTTTGTATGCCTTGTGACCAGATAATTCGAGCTGGCAGTAATCAAGATTGGGGCTAATTATCATTAAAGGGTAATTTCATTGCTGATCATAATTGATCTTGTCTTAAACCCACTATTGCATTTCTTTCGTGACATGATTGTAAAAGAAAAGAATATATACTTTTGGCAATAAACTTCCCAAAACTGAGTTTCTGCATTCAGTTGTTTTTCAGACCAACTTTATATATTTAAAGAGTGCCTTTATTAATGCAGCGACTTGCCTGCTTTATATTACATATTCAAAATAAAAGAAAATTGAAACAGTTCATCATTGACGTGAATGTTGCAAAACTAGCATCTGGTTTGAATAATGAATTTTTTGGTCCAAGTTCTGCTTTATTGAATGAAGCTAATAAAATTGCCCTCGACTGCTACGCCAGTGACTTCTCCTTCACTAACTCTCGGTTCCTCTCAGTTGCCAGTTTGGAGGCCACTAAGGTTGTCTTCAGAAAGTTCTTTCCCAGTGGTGCTTGCTTTATGCAGCTCTTGTCCACTTTTCCCACTCTTCTGTCACCAGCTAGGTGGAAGTGACAATACCCCACGGTCACAGAATCTTGGGGTTGGGACATTTTAAGTATCTTCTCCACCAGTCAAGCTCTTAAAGGGCTCTAGAGTTGGAACAACTGAAAAATGAGATGTTGGTGTAGCAACATGGTATCCAGACAGTTCAAGCTCAGGTACATAGGTGGCAGTAGCCAAGCTTGGTTTCTACCTTAAACTTGGACATTTGCAGAGATACAGTTGCAACTGAGTCATGCTAACAGTGCCTGGAGGGCCCAGAGCCATTTCAATTGCTCATGCTGGTAACACACATGCACGTGCATGTAACATGCACACACAGACACACTCCCATGGGCAGTCTCTTGAAGGTAAATACACACTTTTTGGTGCTAGGTTTTCTGATCCGTAGATATTAACAATATCTACAAAACATTTTCAGACCTATCATTTGATTTGGCTTTCAGCAAACCACGATGGGCAGGGTAAAACTCCGCTATCCCTCTTTTACTCAAGTGGAACCTCCTCAGTGAAGTACTGTGACTTTTTCAAAGACATACAGATACGACGTGGTAGGAAGGAATGATATTTTGTAGGTCAGTTTTTATATTTTATCGCAAATCCTATATCGCATGTTCTCCTTCGATGAAAAGCTCACTGAAGGAATGAATGAACGAATGTATGAAGAAATAAATAAAACACCCTAATGAATAAAACAAAATCCGAAAGCTAAATGTCTTCAATAGTCAGATAGTAAAAACATGGAAGCAAATGAGTATTTTGTCTTCGTTATTTCTTTGCCTATAATCTGAGTTGGCCAGGGTGCAGGCAGGCCGATTCGTAGATTCATAAAAATATATATTGAATTTCATTGAATTAGCATTACTTAGCTAAATAGAAAAATAACAATATCCTTTTATCTAGGAATACTTGGATATGTGGGTTGTTATCGAACACAAAATTGACCGAGACTGACTGACAATTTTCTACATCCTTCCGTCAGATGTGGTTGGCCACGGCAGTAAGGTCTTCAGGAAGAAAGGCAAGAAAATCAGCATGGTTTTCCGTCTATTGAGTAGATGTGAAGTATTACGTCCACTCTACTTTAAAAAAAAAAAAAATTGTTACCAGTTTTTTACAAGAATAAAGGGAAAACAGTAACTTCTGGGTGGAATCGAAAGGTCCTGCCAGCAAGGCTCATGAGTGAGAGTGAGATTTCTGATACCTGAGGTATTAGGCAAGTCTGAGGCCGGGCAGGTGGGAACATCACCAAATCTTCATCCTCAGGGAAATTAGGGCAGAAAATACGTCCCTTTCTCACTTCATTATAAGAACTCCATCTTCTTCTGAGAATACTGGAATCCTCTCTCTCTTAATTTTTCTTTAAGCTTTCTAATTATAATTCTTTGTAGTAGATTTTTTCCCCTTTTGATCCTGTTCCTTTTTAAATTACAATTCTTCAGGAGCCAAAGAGATGTTTTGCTTTTTACTGATTAAAGCGTGTGATGTGCAGGTGTTCCTTACAAAATGCCTACTGTACTTTGTAATTTAACCTTTGCGGCTCCATTCTAGGTTCACTGCCGGATCCTACCTACTCTTTTAGATTCACTTAGGCCACTTAAGAATCCAGGCCCCCAGTCCTCAAATTCCCATCTCTTTTGTCTTGTCTGCTTCTCTCCTCATCTTTTGGCCCAATTTGGCCTTCAACAGATGAGACAAGGTGAGTACTCTCCATTCTACCTATTTCTCATGGCTGGTTCCTGAGCGGAGTTTGGCAGAGACAAGAGTGAGGAATGGAAGAGTGATTCAGCAGCCAATTGACAGGGTCTGAGTCCCAGTTCAGCCTCTCGCCGGCTGTCTTATCTAAAACAAGCTAATTAATTTGTACACACCTTGGTTTCCTTGCGTGTAAAATGAGTTAAGTAATATCTGTCTCACAGCATTGTTGAGGATTCATCAACATGGTATAATTGGAAGTGCTTTATGAAGTGTTACAGTGTTACTGTTGCAGACAGTGACACTTATACCATGGGAAGGTGCTTGGGACACTTAGATCAGGTGCTGAGATCATTACAGATGAATCACGTAGGAAAGGTGGGGTATCGGAGTTGCCCGCGTAAGGAAAGGGATGAGCCATTCGCGATCAAGGCACCTCAAGAGCCGATCAGATCAATAGGTACGAAGCGGATGGTGGAGGAGCAGAGAAGGTTCGCAGAACGAGGGAAGCCAAGGAAGCTGCGCTGGTTTGATCGTCTGGAGAGGTGAGGTAAGACGTCGAGGGCGTGGGCTCTCTCGCCACCGGAATGTCATGAAAGCATCAAGACGAGGCTCCGGGTTTTTGAAACTAGGAGCCTGGGGACCTTGGGGACCGAATGAATTTGGCATTACTGGAAAAGAAAATGTCCAGAGAGGTTGGAAAATGAATCCAACCAAGAAATTAACTGAGCCAGGGTACAACTGTGTCCGCTAGGAAAAAGCAAGGCTGAGACCCGGCACAGTACCTGGCACAGGGTACGTGCTGAGCAGGTATCTGTCGAATTCATAAATGGGGGCAGCGAAGTTGATGGAGAGCACGAGGTGCAGAACCTAGCCGTGTGCTTGGGTTAACTATCACTCCGCCTTCTGAAAAAGCCTGTCCTCTGAGGAAGAGTTACTGCATGCCGCCTGAGGGAACTTACTGCAGCCTGGGAGGGCAGGGTTTAACCCTGCAGAGCACGTGTGGGTTTTTTTTGTTTGTTTTTTTTTTTTTAAAGCTCAGGGAAGTGACATGAGCCCGGATAAGATGTGCTACATACGCCTGCAGTCTTTTGTCTCTCTGTTTTAATTTGAAAGCCACCATTAGTTTAATAAATCATCCCTATGAAATTCTTTTAGTTCTATTTTAGGATCCAGAAAGTGGAGCTTTGTATGAGTTCTGAGACAGTAAACTAAGTTAGATCCACATGTCCAGTAAGGGTAGCTGTGACTCTGTGTGGTCTTCCTTTTGAACTGCTGTAGAATGACATTTTGTTCCGATAATGTTGTGTAAGCCGTGAAGGTTCTTTGCCTTTTATTCCTCCTTTGCTTGTTTGCCTTTGGCTGACTCCGTTGTACTTAGTCTTTACCTTGTCTCTGCTGGTCAGCTGTGGTGGTCTCTGGCTGAGACTGCAGCCGTGTAATTTTCGCCTTGAGAGGCCATTTGGGACGCGAGATCCCTACATTACTGGCCGTTTCATGCTGTATAGCATGAAACACATCCCCAGTTGAGGTCTCATCAATCTACAGAGAAGCACAGTGATTACAGGTACCAAGACCATTCTCCACCCTCCAAAGCACATTGCTGTACTCTAGGTCATTTGGCACAGAGACAGACACTATCCCTGGTTGTACTCTCTGCAGGTGACTTGGCTCAGCTACTCTGTGGTTTAACCTCTCTGTAGTATCTATGTGGTTCTTCAGATAAACAGAAGGGCTTTGAGAGAATGGTTTTAGAACTTTGCACAGATGAGAAATGCTTTAAGATACCTTATTTAGTAAGAGCTGGGAACTTACTCTAGTGGGAGGTTTATAGGATTGGTTGGTATTTGAGAGACAATTAAAAAGCCCATCTTTAGACGGGAGATTTAGATGACAGATTAATTTGATTATAGTCTGAGTCACTTGGAACTGCTTAAAGTTAAGATGCTTCTGCTGCAGTTATAAATTTCGTGTTACCTTTGTTCCCTCTTTCTGTGATAAAGCAGCTGGGATATAATTTAAACAACTTTCCTAAACTCAAAACCTGTCAGGATCTAAGGAAGTCCTGTAACCACTCAGATGTCTTCAGTCCAGTGCTGGGCAACACACTAGACCACAGGGCCTGCGTGCAAGATGGAGGTGTAAACACATGAACCTGTCTTTCCTAAGTCAGTGGAATTTTATGTCTCTTGCTCATGCAGTGGACAGTCTTTCCTAAAGGTATGTATGGCGTTCTGAGCTGAAAGGAGTATTTATGTGGCGCCTGTCAGAGGTATGCTTGGTATGAAAACCATAAGTGATTTGCCTCACTGGTTTGTTTAAAATTCTCAAGCATAATGCTATACTAACATAGCTTTTATTCACTGAACCTCCTTTACAGTGTAGGGAAAACGACCACGTGGTGAATGAAATAAATACACTGGACTCGATCCTCACAGCAAGAAAGGCCTGTAATGTTTATGTGAAAAGGTGCTTCTCTCGGGCTGGTGCTTGGCAGAAGGCCTGGGTGTATAATGAGGTATTCACATGTGTCAGATCTTGTGCCTCCCAGGAACCCGGCGTTGTCTTGTTCCACTTGAGTTTTATTTATTGAAATGATGACATGCCGTAATGGGTGCACCGATGCACACCACGCCAGGTGCAGGTCCTCGGGAGAGGCCGATGGGAGGAGTGGCTATCGGAACATTAACTCCAGGTCTCCTGACTTGTGTGTGATGAAAATATCAAACCCAGTGTGGAGTTAACAGCAAGTGGAAAAAAAAAAAAATCATTGCTTATCAGAGGAACAAAAAGGGTCATGTCAGCAATACCAGGGAATTTCTGTCTTTGTGATCCTGTGGTCTGGTGTGGAGTCATTCATTTTCCCTGGTTGCACGGTAATAAATAAAGCATTGCATATGCTGAAGTGAGCGGTAAGACACCGGCCGTGGTGAAGAGTCTTTGTGATACCCGCTGAAAATCCCCACACGGGCTCGGATTGGGTCCTGGCAGAATGGATCCTGAGCGTGCCTGTGTATCGTCCCGGAAACAGGTTCCCCTGCCACGTGAGCCTTCTTGGGGACCCATCGTGCAAGAGCGTCTAGGTGCAAAATAATTTGGCTGTTTTGTTTGTTTTTCATGAAGAAAAAGGACTCCAAGATTGATGAGGATGAGATGCAATACTCTCATCTAATTAGTCCCTAAGCTTTTTCTGTAGAAACTTGTGCAATTCTTTGATTGATCTTCTTCCTCCCATTTCTTGGGTAATGCAGTCTCAATCAGCGTAATGATGTGAGAGGAACAAGTCAGGCTTGGTATGTCTCTGACCAGCAAAATCTTACAATTAAGCTGATTAAGCTCAGTTTTCTAACTTTGATGTAAGGGGCCTTAATAGGATATAATTTTACAAGTTGCCTCTTCCTAAGGGGCCCAGATGGAAGAAAAAAGGAAATCCACTTCAAAAATGTAAAGTTTTATTACAACTGAAAGGTCAAAGCGAAGAGGGCTAGGACCACCCCACTTGCACCTCTGCCCGGTCCCTAAACAGCGCAGGCATTGTCACTGGGCTCAGGTGTCCCAGGATGCAGTTTTATCCACTCGAAAGCCTTTATGTGTTCAGCTCAATTAGATTAATTATCTTCCTCACCAAGATTCACAGTGCTTTGCTGTTTAGCCCCAGTAACTAAACGTTAGGTTTGCGAGCGGAGGGTACTGTAATTGTCCTCCAAAGGGCTGTGGCTTTGGGGGACTCAGAGAGAGGAGCTTTCATCAGTCATTCTAGCCAAGACGGAATATAGGTTAGCACATTCGTCTTCAGGCTGAGTTTTTTTGTTACTGGCTGTGACACATTTGCATTTAGGAGAGAGCTCTAATTCTGAATCTTTGCTGCCTCCAAAAGTAATGCCGGGCGTGTCGTGATAAAACACGCTGTTTTCTGTGTCTCCGGGGAGTTAGTAGCATGCTTTGCATGCTCTTGGTTTCCAGATGGAGACCGCTGAGCTGAACCCAACCTTTTGTCCACTGACAGTTCGCAGGGAAGTTTGCCCTGGGCGAGACATGGTGGTAGCATCAGGGCTGAACGAGAAAGTCAGGGACAGACAGAGTCCTCCCTCGGAGCTGTGTGGAGGTTAAGCGTTTTTTTCTGACATAAAAGGAAGTATGAGGCCTGGCATTCATACTTCGTCTTTTACTCTCTCCTGCCTCTGCCCCCTTTTCTTCTTCGAGGGAAGACAGAAATCCCAAATTGTGGTTAAGGTGATCATTTGTGGCCTTAGACATTGAGTGGATCTATGAACTTGATCTTTCCAGAATCCTAGTCTTGTGAAAATTCTCAGTTATCAACCTTTGTACTGAACTGTGTTAGGTAAAAGGGAGGTCAGAAATTGGAGTTCAAGAATAACTAATTTAGGATGTATCTGGCTGGATCGTGACACATTCAGTATAATAATAATGATAATAACACTATTCATATATTTATCTAAATGTGGTTACGTTCACATGCCTTATTATTTTTTAAGAGAGGTAAGGGCAGGTACCATTTAATCGTATTCGTTTATTCAATAAATATTCAGTGCCTACTATGTGCCAGGCCCTGTTCTAGGGAACAAAACGGTAATAAAATTCCTGCTTTTGTGGAACTCGTATTAGCTGTGGGGAGACAGACCATAGATAAATGAAGTGAGTGAAGCGCAAGGTGTATTGGAGGCGTATCCGCTATGGGGAAAAAAAAAGATAAAAGGATAGGGAGGGAGGGTGTGCTGTGGTGGGGAGTCTTTTCACAATACTAAGAGGATGGCTGTGGAATCTCCTTGGTGAGAAGACATTTGAGTAGTGACTCGAGAAGGTAAGGAGGTGCTTATCTGAGGGAACAGCGTTTCAGGTAGAGGGGACAGCTAGTACAGTGGCCCTGAGGGGGGAACCTGCCCGGGATGTTGGAGGAACTTCAGGGAGGCCAGCGGGGCTGGAGCAGGTGAAGAAGAGGGTGGTGGGAGGTGATGCGGAGGTGTCACTGCAGGCCGGCACACGGATGGTGGCATTTCATCTGTGGGGGATGGAGAGCCACGGCGCGTTTGAGCAGGTGAGGGACATGGTACATGAGCACTCCGCTAGTGTTCAGAATAGACCGAAGGTGGCAGGGGTAGAGGGGGCATCGGTTCGGGGGCCACCGCAGTAATCCAGGGTGGAGATGATGGCTCTGGACCCAAGTGGCATGAAGTGATAGGGTTCTGGGTATATTTTAGAGGCAGGGTCAGCCGATTTGGGTTTCAAGCACGAGGGGAAGAAAGAAGTCAAGTCAGAGTTTTTAATCTGAGCAGCGAGAAGGATTTGTGTGTTGTTAGCTGTGACACGGGTGATGGGCGGAGCAGGTTTTGAGGGCCGGAAGGAGATCGCTGGCATCGTTTGGGCCATGTGAAGTTTGAGGTGCCTATGAGACTTGCAACCGACTTTTGGTCGTTTAGTCTGGAATTCAGTGGAGAGGTCAGAACTGAAGATAGAGACATCCAGGCAGCGTTGGGGCATGGACTGGATGAGATCTCCTCGGGGGTGAGAATACGTAGACGGGGGAAGAGGGCAAGGTTCGATCCGGGACACTGGGGCGTAAGAAGCCGAGGGAGGTAGAGGCACCAGTGAAGGAGCCGGAGGCAGAGAGGGAGCTGCCACTGGAGGGGCAGGGCGTGGGGAGGAGAGCCAGGAGGGGGACGAGCTGGAAGCCAAGACCAGGCGTTCCAGCAAGGAGGGGATGGTCGTCATGTCGGTATTGCCGCGGGTCGAAACCGAGTCTATCAGTCAGCCATCAACTGAGGCCCATGATGCACCGCACCGAGGGCCACGGCTGGAAACAGCTGGGCCAGGGCTCAAAGTCAAGTTCACTCTCTCTCAGCCAGGAGAGTCCTTTGGCCTTACCTGACCCTCACGTGCTGGGTAGTGTTGTCACGTGCTTCTCGCATCATGTGGTAAATGTTGGCGCAACTTCCACTGTTTCAGCAGCCGTTAACCATGCTTTTGTTTTTGAGCTTGCATGAGAATATTGTTCTGCCATGTCTTTTATGTAAATGTATGTTCATTGTAGAAAAATTAGTAGAAAAACAGGTAAGCCCAAAAAACGTCTGAATTATTAATAATTGCACCACTCAGAGAGGACCATGCTTGTAAATTGATATCTTTCCTTCCATACTTTTTCTCAGCCATATAGATGGACATATAAATTGTTTTTAGAACAGATTTCGTACTAAATATATTGTGTTATGTTACCTTTTTATAACATTTTCAATAGTATGTCATGAATGTCCATCATGGTATGCATATTGTACATACTGTTTTATACCTTTTTTTTTTTTTTTTAAATAGTGCCTGGATATCTGTAATATAGTTTGCCAGGTTGGTTAATGGTGACAAGAAATAATCCAAGGTCACCTATGGGAATTGTCCCGGAAATAGGACAGTAATAATAACAGAACCTTCGTATTCACTGAGCCCTGCCATATGCCAGGCATGGTTTCCAGGCATTTTATTTGCGATATGTCATTTAATTCTCACACTAGTCCTTTGAGGTAGGTACTGTCTTTATCTACATTTCTGTAGTCGAGACCCTGAGATAGACACTCGCTCACGGCGAGGATGCGGCTCGGATCGGAGCG
Source organism: Rousettus aegyptiacus (assembly GCF_014176215.1). Lineage (NCBI taxonomy): Eukaryota > Metazoa > Chordata > Mammalia > Chiroptera > Pteropodidae > Rousettus > Rousettus aegyptiacus. The sequence continues at coordinate 35,794,172 of NW_023416288.1, read as the reverse complement.
GGGCTGCATCCGGTCCGGTCGGTCCGGCTCCAGGTCCTACAGACTCTCCCCTGCCCACCTCTTACCTCTCGCTGTATTTGCACATTTGATCGCAATCCCAGGCGCCTCCTGAGCTGCCTGCCTCCCCACTGCCTGCCCGGGGGAGCTGCCTGCCCCCCCCCCCCGCCCACTGCCTGCCCCGGGGGAGCTGCCTGCCTCCCCACTGCCTGCCCCGGGGAGCTGCCTGCCTCCCCACTGCCTGCCCCGGGGAGCTGCCTGCCCCCCCCCCCCACTGCCTGCCCCGGGGAGCTGGGCGGCAGGATGGTGGCTGGGAGCACGTGCCGGGATGGGAGCAGCGTCCCCGTCACCTCCCTCCCACCCGGAGGGCCCCGCCACCCGCTCCAGTCTCTGAGCCGTATTTGATGAGGTGCCATTTATTCATCTGTGGTTCGTGCAGAAAGTTAGGGTTTCATTCAAGGTTTACTGGTTAAAACCAAAAAAAGAAAACAAAAAAACCCTGGAAAGAGTCAATATGACTCTAGTCAATATTGATCTTCTTTGGGCTTAAAAAAAAGTAACATTTTAGCTCATTAGTTAAATACATATTTGTTCTTTTATAGGTTGACAAATCTGCAAATACGCTTTGAGTGATTTAAACTTTAAACATGTCAGTACCTTTTGGGATTTCTTTTTCAAACCCTGTGCATCGTAGTTTTATAATAAGATATTCTTATGGTGAAAGAAACAATATATATGTAATGTGTAATATCTGTAAATGGATGATGTATAGAACACAGCATCTACTGTAACTGTGTGTCTGTGACAGAGACGGGCCGACCGTGTGGGGCAGAGCAACACTTAGGACGTCAACAAGCAGCAGGGGCAGACACATCAGATTGTGTCTGAAGTCACAGTGGCAGGGTTACTTACAAAATCGGTGTGGCACAGTGCAAAGAAAAAGGAAACCCCTGTATTCCCAGCGTCCTTGTTGTCCTCTGTAAAGCAGGGGAAGTGGATTGCTTACTTCATTAAGTCACTAAGCATTATGTGTCAAAGCAAGACTGAAAATTCGAAATTCCATACAAATCATTGGGGTGTTATTCTCTTTGTAGGTGCTCAGCTTATGTATCTCTAAGTAACTACTACCACCAGCTCAGTGTGAGGTTACGTAAGAGCTTTATCTTTATCTGAAAGATGGGTATGAGCTGCTTAGGAGTTTGGTTCACTCACTCCAGCTTTTAACCCAACACAGAGCTTGCACGCGCACGCCCCACACCTGCCTCGTGGTGGTCCTGTGTCATGTTCCACCAATGTTCTCCGGATTCGTCTTTTCAGAATATTGGCAGGAGATTTTTAAAAGCAGTGCATGTTGGTGATGACGATCTCGTGATTCTGTTTTCTTTTCCACTCTCATGCTTCCTTAGGTTTGCAGCTAGAGTAATCAGAGAGGACAGACACTCCGGTGGGTTAAGTTAAATTGAGCTCTTTCCTAAGAAATTAATGAAGCTGCTTATAGAACCTAGTATGCTGCCTCTAAAATACAGGACACGTAAATAAAACCTGATGAGTCATCCTTAGCATTTGGATGTTGTCTGAGACCCAGCTTCGTGCCTCTGGAAGTTGTCCATTCTCGTTCATAAGCTGCAAACCGCCTCGTTCGATAAGAATTATAATCCATCAGTTATGTGTATGTAAGTTCTACCTGAGCAATCAATAATTTCAGAAAGAAGACATTTTTCATGTGGATCTGTAGTGGGTTGCTTTACAGAAATTTTAGGCAAGCCCAGAGATACTAATCTAAAGTCCAGAGTTTGTGTCAGGATTGTGGCTTACAAAAATGTCCTTCTGTGTTGTTTTATAAATCCTGGTTTAGAGTTGAACTCGATTGATGAACAGAAGTATCACTCTCATTTGCTACGGCTGATGGGTTTCTACACTCGTCCCTTCTTCAGAACTTGTTTCTTTCTCCCTTTTAATAAATTGGGAGTATGGAACACACTGTCCGTTTCTCTTCCTTCCAGCCTTGGATTTCAAATTAATTAACGGAATAAAGCAAGCATCTTTCAAAAATTTGACTTTAACTACTTGGATATATATCACCAGGACTATTAAAAAGAACAGGATGTTTAGTGTGCCTGTCCGCCCTTAGCGAGCACAGAAACTTCTCTTGGCTCTTCCCCGTACTGAGGCCAGCCAGGGATTGCTCTAAGCTGCACAAACTTGGAGACTAAAAGGCCAAGCAAGTCTCCGGGTAGGAAAGCGAAGACCCCCTTCTTCTTCATCAGTTCCGTTTCTGTCACTGGGTAGCTTTTGAAAATATATTTAAAAGGCTGTTTCATCTTGCATACTCCCCTCCTCTCTCCCATTTTGGTGAGGTTCCAAAGCTTAGAAGGTTTAAGTTTTCTAAACTGGAATTTATTAACTGTAAACAAATTTTAGTCCTGTTGGAAGTTGTCAGTAGACAGTGAAAATTTCATAGAATTTATTTTTCAGTCAGTCTATATACAAGTTTTGTTTTTGTTTGTTTGTTTGTTTGTTTGGTCCCAAATCCTTTAGCATTGAAATTTGGAGATTGGGGGGGGGGGGAAGGGTGTGTTGGGTGTGTTATAGGATAAGAGATGAGACTGGACATTTGGACAAAGTATACTATCCTCTTTGAAAAGAAGAGGAAAGTTTTAGTTCTGTTAATGCAGATAATTTTTAGGGTATCCTAAGTCACATTGGCTAAGATGTCCCCAATAACAAAGTCAGGAGAAAGTGGGGCTGGCAGCCCTCAGTCCTGGACCTAACTTAGCCCTGTAGCTTATTAGGAAAAGTTAGTGTCATGGCTGCCTACCATGGGGAGAGAGGGGGCTGGGGGTGGGAATGGGGGGAAGAGAGGGAGGGATGAAGGGAGGCCGTTTCATTTAGAGCACTTTGTTTTGTTAATAATTTCAGAAGAGGAGTTTGGGCATATTGGTGGACTTTACAGATCTTCCCGAAGCACTGGGAATAACAGGTGTTCTCCCAGACACTTAGATGAAGTATCGTGTATGGCATGCTTAGCACAGTGCCTGACATGTTGTATGTGTACGGTAAGTGTTAGCTGTGGCCGTTATCATCGTTTCTAATCGTCTGTTACCATCAGATGCTGAATTGTGAATCCCAGCACCCCTCACTCCCAGTGGGACACAGGAGGAGGCATCCGTGCATTCAGAGGAACTAGAATCTAGGTAGAATCCAGGTATGCTTTAGAGGGAGCCCTGACAGAAAGACTGAACAGTTTCATTACGGAATGGATTGTCCATTCTATTAGAGAGGCTGTGGCCAGCGGGATTTATTTTTTAATGGCATTTGGTAGCTCCTGAGCACCTTTTATGGGCCAGGCACTTGGTTAGGTGCTGAATATATAAACACGAGGAAGACGAGTGTGGTCCCTGCACTCGGGGTGCTCACGTCTTGAGGCGAGTAAAGGGCAGTCGCAGTTGCTAAATGATTGCGAGGTACAGTGTTATTCTCTTTGGTCCTCTTGGGGACATTTACCCCAGACTTGGGGGGTCAGGGGGAACCTGGTGGAGAAAGCTGGGACCTGAAGGGGGGAGCAGGAGTGAGGAGGAGGACAGCGGAACATTCCAGCAGAGGCGCAGGGCGAGCGCTGGTCTGTAACGGGGAGAGCGTGGCGCGTCAGAGGAGCTGAGAGGACCTCACCGTGGCTGGAGTGTAAGGTCGGGGTGGGGAGTGGAGGGCGAGCAGGCGCCCGCGAGCCTTGGTGAGGAGCCGTAGACAGGGGAGTGACTCGATCGGTTTGCATTTTAGAAAGGTCATTGCGGCCCACCCTGTGGAGGCTGGGTTGGAGGAGGGCAAGCCGGAGGCAGAGAGGCCGGTTAGAAGGGAGTTTGAGAAGCCAGTCGAGGCGAGAGGTGACGAGGGCCTGGGGCGGGGTGGTGACGGATGGCGGATAACGCAAGGGCATCGTCCCCCCTACATAGCACCTACTGTGCCAGGCACCGCTCCGAGTGCCTCACCTGAACTAACTCATTTAACTCTCAGAATGGCCTTTGGAAGTGTGCACTACTAACATACAAAATATGTTGTTTTATTCCATTGGGCAGATGAGGAACCCGAGGGCCAGGAACTTGCAGGGGCAGAGTTCGAACCCGACTGTTTTTAACCATCGTGCATAAGTGATCGGATTCAAGGCGTGTTTGGTAGGCAGAGTGGATAGGACTTGATCACCTTGACTTATGGGTTGGCGATGAGCCCACGTGTTGCCTGGCTTCTTGGTCTGGGCATTTGAGTGGATGGTGGTGACCTTGACCGAAATGGGGGATCTATACTGGGCAGCGGACTTGTGATGAAGATGATGAGAGATGGGTTCTGGACATGCTTGATTTAGTGACGTTCCAGTGGAGTTCAAGGAGGGACTATAGATTTCAGCAGCAGCATCACATAGGTGATAAACGACGCAAAGAGGGGCAGATAAGTTTGTTCAAAGAGAGGATCCATACTTTCCGAAGAGCAGAGGTCCCGAGATAGTAAATCCAACATCTGAAAAGTGGGAAGAAGAGGACCCCAAAAGAGACCGAGGAGGAGGGGCAGAAAGCTGACAGAGCAGGGGAGCGTTTGCACACCGGGAGAACGGGGTCTTGGGCTCTCAGTGGACTACACGTGCCAGGAGGCTTAGAAAGATGAAGGGGCCCCTCGCGTTTAGTGAAAACGAGGTTGGTGACTTCAGCTAGAGCCAGTTTGGTGCACTTGGGAGTCTGAAGTCCAGAGTGCAGTGGGCGTGGGGAGGACGAGAAGGCGAGCGGTGGAGGGCAGCTGGGTCGACCAGGCTTCTAGAATCGGGGCTGGGAAGGAGAGGGTTAGGGAAGGGGTTTTTGTTGGTTTGTTTATTTGAAGATGAGTAAGTAGGAAGGTAAGTGGGCAAGTGAGGCCCCTGAGGAGGCGGAAGGGATGAGACTCTAAAGGACATCAGGGTAGGGAAGGAGAAGGCGGGGCATGGAAGCGGGAACCCTGCAGGCGTGGGCGAAGCGCTGAGGACCTGGCCACCTGGCCACCTGGCCACCTGCCGGCCTGTTCTTCATGGTTCTTTATGGTCGGTAGGAGGCAAGGTCGGCTGCTGAGGGGAGAGGTGGTGAGGTCAGGTTGCTGGCCGTGGCGTGGCGGAGACTGCTCATACCTGCTGTCTAGAAGGGAAGGAGAGCGGCCAGGAGGGATGTTGGCGGCTTTACTGGGCGGAAGGCAGCCAGGATGGAAGGACAAGCGCGCCTGGCTTTATTACGCTTCGCTTTTCTGTGCTCCACTGATGTTGGGATTTGTATAAATTGAAGGCAAGGACCCTCCCCACCTCCCACCCCCACCAGCAGCTAAAAGATTACCACCTTCCCGATGGCAACGCTCTCTTTGTTGCCCTGGTGTGGAGCTGAACCCACAATATCTGCCTGTAGTTGATATACTAAGGTAGACTTGATTGGTTTGTTAACCTTTTGAGACCCCAAGTTTTGCACCAGCCAATAAGATGGTTGAATTTTACTTTCTATAATTTGCATTATTAAAAATATAACAAATAGAAAAATATAGGTTTATTGAAAATACTTTTTTAAACTATTGATCCTTCTTGGAAGTTCTTAAACATTCCCATAAGAAACCTTGCCTGCCATCCCGTTTCAGAATCTAAATGGCGGAGTGTCTCATAGTACACAGGACACATTTAGGCAGGGATCTGGTACCTACCTGGAGAAGTATACACAGGATTGTCTGCATGCAGACTCCTGAATTTCACCCCTTTAGGGCAGCTTCTTGTTTACATAGACCCCCATCCCCTCCCTGTACCATGTCATGGTTGAAGAAAGAAAAAAAAAAAGGAAAGAAAAAAGAAAAAAAGACCTCCCATGTCTACTCTAACTCCTGACCCCAGGTTAGAGCCAGCCCTTCCCCTCTGGGCTCATCTCTCCCCTCTGCCCCAGTTTCCTCCCTGCCTCAGGACCCTCTGTAGGGGTGGGGTAGGCCCCAACGCCCTGGCTTACCTTGACCTTGGTCTTCACTCAAAAGTCCTGTCCTCTGCCCCTTCCAGGTAGTTTCTCATTTAACCGCCAGCTGCTGTATCTTCAGGACGGAGTTGCAAGCTCTGACTCTCACAGCTCCGTAGCCCTGACCCCCCCACCGCTCTCCAGCCTCAGGGCAGGGTCATGAGGAGAGGCCTTAGGGGCCAACGTGCACTTCTTACTTACCGGCCTCTCCTGACTCAATCCGTTCACAACTAGCTTGCTCATAAATCCCATATTTTACTTAAATGGCAGTAAAAAAATGATTGTTTAATCCTGGGCAAAGGCAGTAAGAAGAAACATCAGTCTGCCTTGGTATTTGGCAAATGAAAACACAGCCCGAGTCAATATGTATTGTTTCATTTAAAAAGGGGAAAAAGTACTGGTCGTGATCCGCTAACTTAATTGACCCAGTCAGTATTTGAAAAACACTGCTTTGCCCTTGGTTTTTAACCTAATGGTTCAATGACACCATAGAAAATTTGTATTTTCAGATACAAGGGGATTAAAAATAGAAGAAACGGTAGTCACCATTCTGTCTCATGTAAAAAGCGAGATTGATTAACATTTTTGAATTCAGCTGTGTCACGTATACGTTTATTAACGTTTATGTTACAGCCACCATTTGAGACTACACTCAGTTTTATTTAGGGATAGTTATATGAGTGGGCAGGGCACAGCCCACAGTGCAGGGGCTGGGCACAAGTCTACACCTTTTTCCAAGAGAATTCGATGGCCTTGGACAAATAAACTCTCTGTGTTTCACATCTTTCCCATAAAATGCAGTGCCTGGACTAGATTTTCGGTTTATGATTTTTTTAGTTCGAAAATTCTTGAACTTATAACTCAGAAATTTAACTATAAGATGTCTAGAAACCTAGCGCTGCTCAAGTGCAAATATTCTCTCAAACCCCGAAACTTCCAGTGTGTGTTCTTTCCCAGTAATTTTTCTAGTTAAAAATTCAAATTTCACAGTCTAGCTTTCAGAAGTAAATAGCGGAAACATTTATTCCTCTACGACAGCGCGGTTTTATTTCATTTTCAAGGGCCAGCCCATTCTGCGAATCGACAAAATCACGCGTGAAAGTTTTGTCTTCAGCCAGCACGTTGTTGCGTTTCGCCGATTAAGGCCGTAACGAGAGTCAAGAGAGTTGGGGTCCCACCTCTGCTGAGTGCTGGCGCCTCCTTCATTCCCAGTGTGTCCTAAGTGGAGCTGGTTAGACAGGTTCGTGCAGCCAGCCCTGAGGTCAGCTCTTTACTTCTCCAGCCCTGGATCACCGCTTCTGAGCAGTGCTCTCTCTAGAAAGTGTTCTTTGCTCCAGGCAACCAGCCTCTCTCTACCTGCCCAGCCTGTTTGGGCTTCCATCAGAAAAGCCACATAAAGATTTATTACCTTCAAAATGCAGATCACTTTTGGATTGCTGATCTTTTCCCGGCAGAGTGCTTCATTTGTGCTCAGTTAGTATCCTTGGATACGTGTCTTCTATTATCAGGTTTTTGCACACATGTGTACGTGGGCTTCTTCCCCCGCGAGACCGAAAGGTGCTGCTTCGTGAACGTTAACTACTTAGGGAGTGCTTTGGGGACGATGAGTGGACGCATGGATGAACCAGTGCTGCTTAACTGGACGCCTGACCCCACGCAAGGCCATTGCCGCAAGTGGAGACACGACTTGACATGCGTGAGTGGGCCAACGGTGTCATCTTCGTTTTCCAGAAATGGGACGTTGCTGTTTTAACGGACACTGTGTGTGTTTTGTGGTAGTCTCCTGCGGTGGTTTGCCTGGCATTTCCATTCCTGCCTCCTTTTAGGCACACAGTAGGCACACAACTCCCACAGTAGGAGCACACACCTCCCAGCCTGTTGGCTGGGTCCCTACGATTGGTTCTAGCTAGTGACATCCTCGCATGAAATGATGAGCGGCACGTCTGGGCAAGAACACGTAATCGCTCGTGCAAGCTTTGAGGTTCTCTGGGGTCCCCTTGTCCTACATGCAACTGACAATCCTCAGTGGACTAGTAGTGTGAGCTAGCCTTGTAGATTTGGGGGCCGTTTGTTTCTTCAGCAAAACTTATCCTACTTGGCTATACAGTAGCCTTTTTCCTTCTTGGAGATTATAACGTACATTATGTTATATGACACACCACAGTGCTTAAGAGCCTAAGGTCGGAACCAGAATGCCTGGGTTCGATTCCCAGTTCTGTCACATGCTTGTGCTAACTTCTGTGTGCCTCAGTTTCCTCATGTGTAAAATTGGGGGTTTAATAATAATGCCTGTGTGATGGAATGGTAATAAGAGTTTAAGGCATTAATATTTGTCAAGAGGTATGGGCTACGGTTAGGTGTTTATTGAGTAAAGTAAATTAATGTACCTAAGAGCTGTGGGAACTTGAGGTATTGCCTATCTGCATGAAGGAAAGCTTAAGCTCTCAAAGATGGCCTGCGAAACTGGTCAGTGACTCGGGCCAGCTAGTGACTTTGGAGCTGCGTCTGGAGCTCTTCGAATGCGTCTGAGCCAGTGGCTCGTTGGGAGCCTGGAGCCCGTCGCGCCCATGCAGGAGCACAGAGAGCCGTGGGCTTGGTTGAGGGAAGTTGCTACGTGGCTGTGGGGAGGCGTGGAATTTCTAAGGTTTACTTCTTTCATGACACTGTGCAGGAAACCTCTCAGGTGCGACGAGGTCTGTGGCTACCTCCTTCGTTCCCAGGTCCCGAGCTTCCCCCTTCTTCACTGTCACATGGAATCCCACCACCTTCCCGAGGCGTTCCTGTTCAAATTTTAGACACCTGTGATTTCCACTCACCCCGCCCTTTATAAACAGCCAGCGCATGAGAACGCGCTCCCATTTGTACCTCAGGACAAAATGTAGGTGCACTTGCTTAAGTTAAGGTACTGTGCTGTTTGCTCCATTGTGTCAATGCGTATCACTTCATCTATTCTAGGAAACAAGCTCTGAGGCGAGGATTTGGCTTAACCTTTTATGCAGGACTTAGTAAAATGCTCGGTAGTATTAGAGACACCTAATAAATGCGTTAGACTTTTGAATGATTCTGTAATCATTTTAATGGAGGCCGATGTGTGTGTATTTAAACAAATGGCATGTTTTCAGCAACATGCTGGCAAATTATTAGCAGCTTCTAAATTAAAGAAAAGTCTATACATAGAAAATGGATTTCGTATACTGCAGTAACATGCAGCTAGGTCGCTAACCGATTTAAGCGGAGGCCAAAATGCACTGGTGGAGCCAAGATTTAATTATTTTTTACTGTATTTGTTTGTTTTCCGAAAAGTTGGTTGGCGTGGCAGGGGTTAGGTGAGAAGGGGGCGTGCAGTTTAAAGGCGTTATTGTGAATTTAATGCATATTTTAAAGAGTCGGTTAAGAAACCCTTTATATTAGGTTAGCAGATGTGATCTGGCCCCACCTCTTCCCACACATGTGCCCTTTTCATTAGGAATGTGTGCCTGATGTGGTGCAGATGGTATTTAAGCCACTTAGTAATATTTTCCACAACCTGTTTTTAGTAATCAGGCTTGAATTTGCTGGTTCAAAATACTGGAACTGCCTTTTGGCAGCTTGGTAAACGAAGGAAGCTGCAATGTGGTCAGTGTACCAGCAGAGGGCAGTGTAAGTCAGTGTTTTGGTTGCAGTCAGCCTCCGGCTGCTGCGTTTCCATGCCGGAGGGCTAGAATGTTCTGCGTCTATTTTAGAGATCTGATTTGAGAATTAAAAAAAAAAAAAAAAAAAAAAAAAAAAAAAAAAAAAAAAAAAAAAAAAAATTGTCCAGAGCAGATTCGAGCTGCCGTTTTGCTTCATGAATTTAATTTCCTCTTGCTTCCTCACATCACACCGTTGCTTTGTACACGTACAGCTTCCCGCCACTCACCATCCCGTCCGTGAACCCAACTCTGCGGCTCGCTCATTGCCCCGACTCCTGTCTCCCCCGACGCCAGGAGCACAGCCCTGCCTTCTGCCTTCTCTCTCTGTAGCAGCCTCATTGTAAGGTCTGCTGGCCCCACTTCCCCTTAGTGTCCTTCTTGATGGACCGAATGTTTGTGTTCCCCCAAGTCCCTATGTTGAAAGCCTAACCCTCAATGTGACTGTTGGGAGCTAGGACTCGTGAGCAGGTGATAAAGGTTAATGAGGTCCTAAGGGAGGGCTCCTAATCCTGTAGCGGTGATGCCCTTATAAGAAAAGAGATGCCAGAGCTTTCTCTGCCACGTGACGACACAGGAAGAGAGCTCTCACCAGGACCCACGCTGGCTGGCACCTTGATCTGGGACTTTGAGCCTTCAAAATGGCAAGAAGATATAGCTCTGTTGTTCAGACCACTCAGCCTATGGTATTTTGTTATGGCAGCTGGAGCTGAGACACTGTCTTAGCATCTTATGGGGATTGAGGGACAGAGAAGGGAACCGTCATCGAATGTTGGAAGGTAGCTGAGGCTCAGCGGAAGGACAGGGGACCACGTGGCATGGGGTGGGGAGCGGGTTTGGCCTCGGTGATTTGGAAGAACGAGCGAGTGCCTGAAATGACGGGGCGTTTACTGGAGACAAGAGCTGGACCTGCCTGACAGTGGAGACGTGGGGACGGGCGTAGCTGGGGGAAGCCTTGGAAACTCGTCTGAGTAGTCTGGCCCCGAGGCTGTGGGCAGCTTCTCAGACTGAGAGATGCCAAACTCTTGGGCACACGTGGGCGTCAGGGGTCAGCCAAACCACGGAATAAGGACTGTGCACCTCTGGGTGCGTTTTTGTGGATGAGGCGTCTAACTTGATGGGACTTCAGGCATATTTCTGTGTGTTCTTTTCTGCCTTACTGAGGTGCTTTGATGGGAAAGTCCAGGGCGGTGGAGGAAAGAGGCCGTCGTCAAAAGACCGCGAGCAGGAACAGGACCAGTGGGTGCAGCTGGCGTGCCTGTTGAGAAGCAGAGGCCCTGTGTGCTTCCCACTCTTTCCTTCTCCCAGAAATTTCCAAGTGCTCTGTGCCTAATGGTTCCGTCTTCCCTCGTGGCATTGATGGCGGCTTTCAGCAGAGCTTATGAATGTGTGGAGGGTCACAAACTAGTTGATATTTCCAGGACAGAAGCCCAGACCAGTCCGAGCCTTTCCGGGCCTTGCAGGATGCCTGGCGCTGGCTTTATGGATGATGGGCCGAGCAGGGCAGCTCTGGAGATGGGGCCTGGGAAGACTGCGACCGCTGAAGTTGGTGACCGGTCCTTCCTGCTCTGCCCTGACACTTGCCAGCTGCGGAACCTCGTTGGCAAACGTGGCCTTCGCTCTGGAACATTAGGGATCTGTGGAAGTGGAGAAAGGTGGATATTGGGCAGGCAGACGGCTGTTTGTTTTTAGGTTCTTTCTTGATTAAAAAAAAAAAAAAAAAACTACGAGCATCTATTGCCACAAAGCAAATACAACTTTGACTTCTATTCAGAGGATTGCATCGCTGATTTTTGTGTATTATCATGTTTCATAGTCTTACCACATTTGGACATTTATGTTTTTCCCACCTGAGACGTGAGGACATTTATCGCTCTCTGACTCTCATTTTTGTGTTTACCTGGTTAATTGTCTCCTTCTTTCACTGCCCAAGAATGTATGTTCCATGAGGGTCAGGACCTTGGTCTGTCTCTCAGGTGCCTCCACATTTATGATGCGCTTGTAGCACTTGATAAATATTTGCAGATTAACCTACGGGATAGTGAAAGGGAAAGGAGCAGCTCGTACTGAGCACTGAATACACTCTGTTGTCAGTGACCCATGGCAAAAGGTATCCATGTCATTGGCTTGCTTGCAGGCATTGCCACAGGGGGGCGCTACAGCATCTGAAAAGAAGGGAGTCTCGCTTGTCAGTGGGGGTGAGCTCTGGGCTCAGTGAAGGAAGTGGAATGTTAACGCTGAGCTCCTTCCTTTACCCTCAGTGGGCTGTGTCCTGCTAACTGACCCACTTAGCAAAACAACCCAGTGAACTCACTGCTTGGCAGACCTGGATGGGTCTTAGCCATGCAAAGCGGCGTAAACCAGGAGAAATCTTTAGCAAATTGAAAAGATACCTAAGTGGTGACAGAGCAAGAATCAGGTTTTCTGGAGAATTAAGTTCGAGGTGATTCAATTACTACTTTCTTGTTTGCGACACCAGAGTCACTGATTTTGTAACTGATGGTGGGAGGTAAGGGGATGACAAGTCAGATGTTGAAACATCACAGTTGACGAATGTTTTTAAGAAGACGTGCCTTTTTATGTCCTTCTAATACACATGGGAACTGGAACTAGAGCACCTGTAAGAATCCTTCAAGGGACGTGTATTAATAAAGGGATTTAAATGGCACAAACTAATATATTGATTATTTGCCTATGAATGGAATTTCCAGATAAAAATTTCTGACAGCAGGTTTATGAAGTACTTCAAGCAGTCCTCCTCCCCTTTAATTTTTTTTACACTTTAAATACAAAATATGACAAAGTTCAGTCAAACTTTGTATTTTAACTAAGTGAAGGCCGAAATAAGGAGGTATCATTTCTGAAAATGAGATCTTTTTATTCTCTTCTTTTTCTACGTTGGGAATGGTTGATGGGACTCTGCTTTCTCTTGCCTAAAATGGGATATTGGAATTTAGATTGTCGCTGCCAGATTTAAAAAGCTGATTTGAAACCGATTAAAGTCGATAGCTTAAATATGAATTCCTATCCATGGGCTGCCAGTTATATATACATTTATATTTATAAGGACATAATAAATACAATGTTTACTTATATACATGGGATCACATATAGCACTCTAAATATCCCCCCAATGAGAGGATAAAGAAAATATTAGAAGTTCTGAAAATCTTAACCTTTTTTTTAACTGAAAGTTGAATTTTAGTATGTACTTTTATAATTAAGCCATTCTAGCAAAAAAATTTTTTCTTGAAGTAACAACACTTGAACTGCATGAGATGTTATTGCTAAATTGATTTTACAAGGTTTTGACCTGTTGACATGCCAAGATAAAATCTGGGTTCTTTAGGTTCCGTAAAATGGGGTTCAAGGACCATTATAATTTAAAACAAGAGAATATTTTCCTGGTTGGGCCACACACATACTGACTATTCTGATAGAGAGATGGATATTGAAGTATATTTCAGAATTCTAAAATCCAAAAGTAAAAAACAAATTTTTACATGAAACAGGTTTTTGTTTGATCTTATTCTCACTATATATAATATATATATTATACATATATATTGTATATATTTTTTTACAGTGAGATATTCAAGATATTTTCAGGTTAATATTAAGTCAATTTTAAGAGCATACAAGAAATTAAAACCTTATTCCCTTTTCTCTAAAAGTAGGCTTAATGGGAGTAATACCTACATAAAAAAAAATCTAAACTATTTTAGGAATGTTCTTGGTGGTGAAAACTGTTATGGTCTCACATTGGGAGCAAGGGAAAATGCCTCATAAATACCTGATTTAACAACTGTGGTTTTTAATAATTGTGAAAAATCACATGACTGTTAGGGGGAAACATTAAATTTTCATGAAAATATAGACTTCTATTTGAGACAATGAAAAATCAAAGTTCGAGGTGATAGAATAAAGAACAACTCTCCAAAGTGTATAAAACAATAATACTAATGTTATTTCACCTGATAGAATTTAAAAATAATAATTCTATTTAATTTTTATATAAAACAACTGAAACAAAAAAAAATTCCATGGATTAGGAAAAAAAGGATAGCGAGAATGAGGAAAGAGAAGACAAATGTGGTGAGGAGATATGTTTAAATGTCTGTTAACGGCTTCATTTCGGGTTCCGTCGATCACTGGCTTTGTGGCCTTGGGTCGGGTAAGCAGCTAAGCCTCATCCGTCTCCTCTGATGTAAGAGTAATGGTACCTGCTTCAGAGGGTGTCGCGCTGCTCAGGTGAGATGATTCAAATACAGAGCGAGTCAGCTATTACTCTTCATCCAGGTAGAATAGAAAATGTTAAAGTGAATGCATTGGAATCCTAAAATCATCTCTCTTTGGCATGTAAATCGGCCTTGAATTTGTATTAAAAGTCGACCTTAGATTCTTGTGCCTTGATCTGGTAATGTTTAAAGTTTTGGGAAATAAGATAAAGAATGGGCAAGTCAAGCAATTGTGGAAGAAATTGGAGGGAACCCAATATGCAAATCGCATTCTGACTGGATATCTGCATCTTTGATGAGCAGAGAGGTTTGTGGTTCATTCGGAGGAAGATGATGCTGATGACAGTTAATGTTCATTGAGGCCACGATGCTAGTCACTGTGAGCGATGCACAGTCGCAGTGTCTGATTTAATCCTCACTACACCTGATAAGGGAAGTTCAGTTATTAAACTGATGGACAGTGGAAGAGACTGGTTCAGAGAGGTTAAGTAACTCTCCCCGTCTCCACAGCGGATGTTGGGGTCGAAGTCCTTGACTGACATGGGCACCATGATAGATTTGGGGGTGCCCGTGTTCATATTCTTAGGGTTCCAAATCTAATGTGAGCTTTTTGGTCCGAAGAGTATAACTCTACCATTGAGTTTCTTGTTTTTCTTTTTATAGAAGCGTAGTTTTGACACCGTGGTTGGTGTGCGTGTGAGAGAGACAGTAGCTGCTTAAACTTATTTCGTTTCCCTAAATACCCAATACTGTTGTGGGTTCAGCCTCTGTATTATTTTTTCCCCTCTATTGTTCAGTGGAATGTAATCTGATGAAAAAGTATACCCAAACGGGGACTGACTCACAGATAGCATTTTCATCCTCGTTGAAAATCACTGGTGGTTGGTGATATAATGAATATATACAGTGCTAATTTCCTAGCTCAGAGATGATCAGTTAAAATGACCCAGGAGGAAGGAATTAACATGGAAATCAAGCTCCGTAGTAGTTTAACAATTAGTAGTTTATCCTTGGATTATATAAGCTCACATAAACACCCATCCCCACTTAAAAAAAAAAAAATACTTGAGGGAACAGAGCACAAGCCATGATTTAGTGAAATAATGGTGGTTTGGCAGGTGAAAATAACAGAGTGCTCCAGCAGAGGCGGGTCAGAGGGCTGCTCCCCAGAAGCAGACAGGCCCCCCTTTTCTCTTTGGGGGATGGTGAGGCAGGGTTTGTAAGTGGAAGGAAGAGGGGACACTCCTTAAGCAGATCTGGCCAGACTTCGTCACACTCACCTCTGACTTTGATCTCTGTGGCAGGAAGCACTCCTATTAAAATGTGAACTTAACTGAGGTTTTCTTGTGTAATTAGGGAACAGAAAAACATGTTCCACAGCGGAGCCTCCAGGTCTAATTACCTGCAACCTAGTTGTACCTTGATGGCAAGAGGTGAGCCACCAGAGCATTTATTAATGAACTGCTGAATTTCCTCATAAGACACTGGGAGCCCATTGGGGGACTACCTCCTAACAGGAAAAATACCTCAGAATCAACAACAGCCAAAGGATTTAGCAATGTGGAAGACAGATTTGTCGAAATATGGCTACTATGCTCCCGCATAATTTCCCCTTTCACAGCTGACTGTAGCCCTATGGATGTTAACCCTACCTGTCCCTACGCGCTGTGAAGGCGCGTGTTTTCAGACGCCCCTCATTTTCAAAGCTCTGTTTGTCGACGTGGGGTGTCTAGTCTGTATGAGGGGCTTTGGATGTCATCCAGAAGTTGGCAGAGAGATAGTGACTGGCAAACAGGTTTCTCTAGGCAATTGCTTGATAGAAATAAAGATCTTTTCTCAAACCCCTCTCTTACCTACTGTATTCCCACTAGGAAAAAAATCGGGTGAGCGGAAGAATATATAAGAGCACCGACGGTTATTTTTTTCTCTTTTAAAACTGGCATTTTTAAAGTTCGTCTGTAGGAGAAGAGTTGTTGATCAAGGAAAAGGAAAGGAAACATGACAAAGATAAGAAGGTTAGATTTTCATACTCCGTGCTTCTCTGTTGGTAAATTTGAAAAACGGCGTGTAAAATGATTACACTGCGAAGGTTAATATCCTAAGCAAAACGAGTCCTCAGCAACGTTCTCTCTGTTAAGAAGCGAGAGATGATTAACTGCGTGAAGAGGGTCTTATTTTATGTGACTTTTTTTCTGAGAAAATGGAGAGAGGAGTTAATGAAACTAAGGGCATTTCTGAACCATGTTATTTTCTGAAGGAGTACCACAGCACTCTGTTTTTAAAAATCCTGTTCCAGTAAACATAGCTGTTTCTAAAAAAAATAAAACCAGCAGGAAAGTCCCCAAACAACCAAGAAAGAAAATCAAGGATTCCTTTCGAAGACCGTCCTGGTACAGATGTGATCATGTCCATTTTGCCTTCTGAAATTAAATGGCACATGATTCTTCACGTTTAAAAGGGGCCTTTGTGCCAGGTTAGCCCCTCCAAGCTTACTTCCTAGGATGGTTCTGGAAAATGTATTCTTGAAATCAGTGAAACCCTGTTTCATTGTCAGTACAAGGACTATGCAGCTTTTATGGAGGGTGTCGGTCCTTGAATTGGCAGCTGATACATAGTCACTTTTGTCTTTCTGATCATTAATATATAGAGTATTTATTTAACTTCTTAAAAAACACTGAATCTTGTTAATTCAGTCTTTTGGTATCATAGAACTGATTGTTTATAACATTCAACTAGTTTTTCAAAAAAAGGATTTAAGTCAAATTGACTGGTATGAATTACAGAGTAAAGAGAAGAAAAATGTAACAGATGAAATAAAGGAATCCATGTTTCCTGCGGGTCATTTTGGTAGGAAATTTCCCAGGTTACATCACCCTTATAATACGGCTGTGGGTAAGTTGTTAACTCTTTAAAATTCTACTTCTAAGGGTATCTGTCATCCTCAGAGGCAACCTTTTTCTCTTGCTTCAGATGTGTTAAGTCTTTACACTTACTAATTCTTTTATGTAGTGTTTGTAGTTTGTAGAAGGAAATTGATTTTCTTGTAATGGGAAAATCATCGCTCCTATTATGACATAAAACTTTAATTTGATGTCTCCTTCACTGACCCAAGCTAATTACAACAAAAACACGTTAACTAAGTGAGTAAAGTTCTTTCTTTCATGCACTGATTTTACTACTCAGGGCTGCTCCAGAAAGTCTTAAATGAAGGTGCTGCTGTATTACTCTGTGTGCGTGCGTGCGTGCGTGCGCGTGTATGTGTGTGTGAGAGAGACCACTGACAGGCCATGTGAGATGTTGATGCTCAGGGTGAAACTTGAACTCCTCAGATCATCAGCTAAGGAGCAGAAAAGATATGAAATGGGGTTATCGCAATGGTCAGAACATGCAACCACTGAAAAACACAGACGTAGCTTCCTCTTTAATTTGGGCAGATTGGAATGCACTCCCCCAAAATCAAACGGAAATAGTAAAATTTAAAAACTTTTATGAGTACCCAGCACAGCTGCACCTGGCTCTCCTAATTGCCTTCCACCCAGTCATTACTGGTGAGGCAAGATGTTTAGCCACCAACAGCCCTTATTAATGTATAATAGGAATTTACTTGTAAAACAGAATTATTGGGATGACATGATGTCATAAAGACAGAGTGCTGACATTTTAGATTGTTTTATATAGGAATGCGGAATTATAATTTAGGAGTGGGATATGCCTTTGGTAATTAATCACAGTTTGGTGTGGCCTCAGTGGAGACAAGGCACAGGGATTCATAGAATCCATGATTGTGATCGTCCTCCATTAAAGACTGCGCTTGTGCAGATGCATGCCACTCTCATGAATTATCTGTGAAAAAGACAACTTTTCTCTAGTAATTCACAAGTGTAAAACCTGACCGTAGCAGGTATAAATAAATGAAATGTTTCGGCAAGACTGTCGCCCTCATTCTGTACAAATGCCAAAGATTTAGGATTATAAAAATGCCTACAGATTATCTTCTGGGTCTCAATGATGCAAGAAATGGGATACATTAATTTTGCTGACCTTGAACTTGGAATCTGTCAATACAGCTCTGTGATTAATGGGTACAGACATTTACCTGCCTCATAAAGATAATGAGTCCTGATTACTGGGCCCTGTTTGCAGAGCAATAGTTAATGTGATGTCAACACTTCCTTTGTAAACCCCATTTTTGAAGGGGTTTATAACTCAGCCATAAAAAATCACTCGGGATGACACTTTGAATATGAGTTCTTAGTCCTGGGAGATGAAGATATTTAAAGGAATAGATTTAAATGTTCCGTTTATTTATGGGTTTATGAAAACCTAAGTTGCATATAAAATTCACGTTTTATATACTTTAAAGAAAAAAATATTAAAATACTGAAGAGGGTTTCTTACTGCTCATTTTGTTCAGTTTTTTCCTAAGGAAATACTCTATACTTAGGTGTTGTATCATATATTTTAAATCAGAAGGGAATGTTTTGAGCATGTTTATGACACATATCAGATGATATTTAAAAAATTATTCCGTAGTTAATGCTTTTGGGATTTTATGCCAGTTAGCCACATAAAGCCATGTTTTAGCTCAAAATCAATGAGAATTCTAGGACAAAGCTTGCAACATGCTGGTCTTAGAAAGTATAATATAAAGTGAGCTACCTTGGGTAAGACAACAAACACCCTTTCTGAATTAGAACATAAGTTTCTCTTTCTGATGGAAGAGAAAGCCCTGCCCCAAGGCCAGCTCTCTGTCACCTCCCGAGGCCTGGGGATTGCATGAATGCCTCCCCAACTTTGTAGAGAGTGAGGGGGCCGAGTTCACCCTCCGGAGTTTGAGACTCTCACGTCCTGTCAGGGAAGGACTGAAGGGCCCTTTCGGTCACTGGTGTTTGTGAAGGCTGAGGCCAGGAAGCCAGGGTTATAACCCTGTGGGAATCCGAGGGGTGTTGGATGGGCAGCTGTGGTCAAAACCCAAACTTTTGAAGTGGGTATTCAGATGCCACAATTTTCTTGACTTGTTAGATAGCTTAAGAGTTTTAATTTTAAAAGTCATCTTACAATACTTTGTAATTGGTTCCAAAGCCACTATTGGCCTGACCAAAAGGGATTTTTGTTCATTTGTTTGTTTTTGTCTTTGCGGGATAGAGAGTTTGGTTGTGCCGTCAAATCAGTAAAACAAGACTGTTAAATCTGCATCGATGGGCAAGTTTTAGGCTTTCTTCCTCCCGTCCTCTACCCTCCCTCCCTCCATCCCTCCCTCCCTCCCTCCTTTCCTTTCTCCCTTCCATTCACCCCCCCCCCCCACTCTCCTCCCTTCCATTTACCCTCCCTTCCTTTCTCCCTACTTTGCTTCCTTTGGAAAATAGGGCATTTCTTTTAACTCAACAATAACAAACTATTACAAGGACGAAATAATTCTCGGAGCCCCCAGCAGCAAGGGGGCTTGTCCAGAATTCCCAGCAGGCCGCAGCGAGGGTTGCAGTGCCGTGGTCAGAAGACTGCCGTGTGTTTCAGGGCTATTTCTCGTGCCTGAAATATTTACCAGAATGTACTCATACTTGCCTCTGCCCTCATTTAATCACCCTGGGAAGGAACAAACTGTTTCCTTAAATTGTTAGACTTGTTACCGTAAAATGTAAAATGTAGAAGCAACATCTATAATTCTTAGGTTGACGGGCATTAGACTTACCAATTTGCTTGAATAATAATGCAGAGTCTTGAATGAATGTGCTGGGCTGATGGGCAAGCCTTATTTCTTTGAATAACTGCTCGCATAAAGAACTTAAGAAATGTCCCCCAATTGGCCTAAAGGTTAAGGCAGAAGTAAATTGACACCATGATGAATAAGTTTGTAGCACTGAATTTTGAAAAATAAAAAATAATACAGTGCACTTGCTGCTTTATGTCATATATATTTTAATCCTCACAATAACCCCATGAAGTTAATCGTTTATTCTGCCCCTACAACTCACACTTTTTGTGAGCTGGGATGGGAACCCAGGTCTATCTTATTCTAAAACCTATAGTGTTCCTATTCTGTATTAGCAACTTAGAGGTCAAGTACTCGTGAGTAAAATGGTAATAATGATTAATTCATCAGTAATTATTTTTTGAGCACCAATCATGTGATAAGTCCTATGTTAGGTTCCAGGGGCTCAATATGAACAAGACAGCCTTACAGACTTTATATTTGTAGCCTTTAAGAGCCTCTAAATGAGTATCAGGGTACTAAAAATTGTGGGGTACAGTCTACGGCCATGCTACCCTGAATGTGCCCAATTTCGTCTGATCTTGGAAGCTAAGCAAGGTTGGGCCTGGTTAGTACTTGGATAGGAGACCAACTAGGAAGACCAGATGCTGTAGGCACTCAAAAAATAGATAGATAGATAGATAGATAGATAGATAGATAGATAGATAGATAAAATTTAAAGTATTTGGGTACTAAGAAGTAAACAGGAAATTACAAACTAGGCGCAGGGGCTAAACTGAGAGATGTGAAGAGACCCAAGTGCTGTATCTGGAAGGGGTATTTGATATAAATTTAGGGGTTTAGGAAAAACTTCCCAGAAACTGAAAAGCTGAAGGAGGGGGGGCCTTGGCCAGGTGGAGAGGATTGTTGGGGGTCATGGGTGGGTAGATAAGGAAAGCATTCTAATCTGGAAGGTACTGCAAATGCAAAGTAGGTGAAAAGGTATTTAAACGGGCAGAGGCTGGAGCCCTTCCTCAACAGTGGTCAGGACTGGACGCGCCTTTGGACTGAATTTTAGGGACTTTTAGAGGCTGTGGGAAGGCATGGCAGGGTTTCGAGCTGGGACGTGGTGATCAGGTTAGCAGCTGGGAATCTGGTCTGACTGTCTCGTGGAGCGCAGAGTAGATTTGGGATGATGGAGCCGAAGGCCTAGTCTCAGTGGCCGTGATTAGGATCCATTCTGGATGCCGGTGGTCCTCGGTGATTTGTGGGAGGTGAGGGGTAAGGCCCCAGGCAGGAACCTTGATGGGTGGCCGGGTGCATGGTGGTGCCTTTCACCCAAGAGAGAATCAGAGGACAAGTGACCAGATGCAGGGGGAGCAAGTGGTGCCGCCAGTTTTGAACATACTGGAGCCGGGGCAGTCGAAGCCAGAGGGGGCGTTTGGAGAGGCATTAGTCTACGCGGATTAACTGAAACCACAGGAAAGGAAGGAGCGCGCGGCGTGACGGGAACTCAAGGACACCGCCAGGTGGGACAGAGAACGGAGAGCCCGCGCAGGGACAAACAGGGGCCGGAGGTGGGAGAGCAGTGGCGCCAGGGTCTGAGTATCCGCGTCCCCCCCTCCTCCCCCACCCCGGGGCGATGGCGTTAGTAGGCGGAGCCTTTGGGAGGTGATGAGGTCATAAAAGTGGCGTCCTCACGAATAGCAGTAGTGCCCTCGTAAAGGGACCCTGGAGAGCTCCCTCATCCTGTCCACCACGTGAGGACACGGCCACAAGGTGCCACCTCTGACCCGGGACGCGGGCTCCCTCCAGACGCCGACGCTGCCGGCGCCTGGACCTCGGCCTTCCCTCCCTCCGGCTCTGTGAGGAGTAAGTTCTGCTGTTCAGAAGGCACCTGCTTGATGGCGCTTTGTTAGAGCGGCTCCAGTGGACCAAGGCAGATCGGAAGCCGAGAACAGGGTTTCTTTCGGCGAGGCTCGCTGGTCAGGCAGCCGGATGCGGCCGGGAGGCCGGACACGCAGGACCGCGGGGCGAGCGACCACGCCGCCCTCCCCCACGCACGCCCATGCAAGGAGCTGAGCCTTTGGCTCGATTTTTCTGAAAAATTCTATCAGCACTCACTTCATTTTGTCAGAAGAGACTCGTGTAAGGAATGCTCTGGCTTTCCTTTAAGTTTTAAGTCTTCATGTACTTTCTCAAAATCATCACACACCCTCTATTCTAAAACAGCATAGGGGCTTTGAAATAATCACTGCATTTGCTGTCTCAAAATGTACCATTTTTAGGTCGAAAGTGATTTGTGGGGTGGGTGTGTGCAGCCCCGCTGCCTCAGCTGGGTCGCCGATTTGTTCAGTGGCCACTTGCTGACCTCTGTCCTCAGCCGGCATGCAGGTTAACGGGAGCTGTGCTGTGTGCATCTCACTGAGAAAGTAAAGTGCCGAGTTTTGTTGTCGTGAGGATGTCATGATATGTGAACGTGTAGAAATGGGAAAGGTTGGTCCGAGTTGATATTCCTATTAAGGACGGGGTCTGGGATCATTCTCCGTGAGGTTCTGAGCACCTCACACTCCTTGGCCCTTAAGGTGTACTAAGTTCCTGCCCCTCGTTGTCGCCTCAGGTCTTGTCCCACGCCTCCCTGGGCAGTGTCGGGCTCCTGGCCAAGGCACAGATAGAGCAGAGGCCACCACCAGTGCCCCAAGCCCCTCCAGCCTGCCCCAGGGCCATGGACGCTGCATCCTCCAGACCCAGGGCCCTTCGGAGTCCCCAAAACCAACCACCGTGAGCCAGTGTGGATAAGTAGAATGAGCTAGTGGACATGGCAGTTGCTGGCCTTATTGGTCCTTGTTATGACCAAACCTTGAACCAGAAGCTCTTGATTCTCCCTGTGAAGCTCATCCTCTGCAGTGAGACTCCGCCCGGACCTTCCTCCGAGTCGGAGCCGGGCAGGGTGCTCTGTCTTTCAGTTGCATGCATTTTCCGTCATCATGATGTCATTATGATAAGAAGGGAGCGCACCATTCCAGGCTTACTGAGGGGTGGGACCCCTCGGCTTAGTCTGTGCTGAAACCTTAACTAGACTTTAGACTTGGTCACCTTTCCTACTGTGTCCTCTGCTGCCCTGAAGTCGAGGGAATGCAAAGCATCCTTTAGCTCTGCCAGCCCCTTCCCCCTGTGCCCTTTCTCCCTGTGCCCCTTGCCCCTGTGCCCCTGCCCCCCGTGCCCCTTCTCCCTGCGCCTTCCCCCAAATTTACCAGCTTACTCTGTTGGTTCTTCGTATCTCCCCCTCATTAATAGATCGCTTCTCTGACCCATGGCACTCACTGTCGCTTGTACACTGATGCTGTAGTCAGTAAAGATGTCGTTGGCACGCTGGGCGTCGTGATGCGATTATAAGGAACAAAGCGTTTGAAATAGGGCTTGCTGCATAGTGAGCATAATATTTTATAATGAAACATTTTGAGAGGCGTCAAGTTCTTGAGCACTTAATCCGTCAACAAACTTTTATCGATTTGCCTGTGAACCGAGTGTCCTTGTTGGTATTATTTTAATTTGTGCTAACCCACAGATAAATTCTCAAGTAATTTTTTGTTCGGAGACTTGCTCCTTCCCTGATTTCTCATCATGAATTCCTTTAAGTAATAGTTTTGACATTCTGTTTTGCTCCTCCCCATGGCTTAGTTTTTCAGTATTTCTCAACATATTTCCCATTGCAAATACCAGTGTCACAGAAAAATGGGAACGAAGATGTATTCTGAGCTGTGAGTTATGACATGATAAGAATGGAAGCCGGAGGCTGCGTGGTGTGGTGGTGTGTGCGATGCCGTTTCAGGAGTTGCAGCCCGAGTTAGGCAGGCCGTTTAAGTGATCTGGATTTTAGATTTCTTAACTACAGCTAACCCTTGAATCATGCAGGGGCAAAGGGCACCGACGCCCTTGGAACGTCAAATATCTGTGTGTAACGTTCGACTCCCCCAAAACTAGTAAGCTGTTGACCCCTTCGCATCCAGATTCAACCAACTGGGAACCAAAACAGCTTTCGATCCATGGTTGTTGGGGTCTGCAGCTGAGAAACCGTGGCTGGGAACATGAAAATACTGTTTTCTACTGGCTCTTGGTTCAATTGGAAGATTCAAAATCTACAGATATGAAGGGCCAACTGTATTTATTGGGGAAAAAAAATCCGTGTATAAGTAGACCCAGGCAGTTCAAACCAGTGTTGTTCAAGAGTCGACTGTATAAAGGAAGCGGAACATGGCATCTCAGGTCCCTCCCGGTTCTAAAAGTCTTCATTCTAGAGTCCAAGTAAATATTTGGATGGCTTTCTGTTCCTACAGTTGGTGAATATTTCCACTGGCTTTTGAATATCCATGTTCAGAGGAGGGGGGACAGCTCCCCACCAATACTCGACTGGTCTCCTGAGACAAGTTTTCTGCTTGTCCAAAATTTAAAAATCATTTTCTAGTGGTTTAAAAAAAATAGGTAGGAATATAGTGTCTTGATTCACTGTTCACAAACCTGAGGTTCTTTCTTAAACTTTCTTTCTGTTCTGTGTCATTGAAATTCAGGCTCTGCTACGACATCAAGGTTAAAAAAAAAACAACCCAGCTAGATACTTTGTATATTCCACATCGTGTCCCTCTCTCTACTAGTCTAAGGGTCAGAGGTTAGGCTTGTGAAAATTATGTGGTAGTAATACAGTCTGTTCAACAAGTAAGTTTGCCTTGTGAGTAGCATTGCAGCCTATTCACCACAAGAGGGCAGCGCAGGTGACTGAATGAAGGAAATGGCTTCCTGAAGGAATGACAACGTTTGTAACACTAGTGTTCAATTTACAAAGCATTTTACATGCATTTACATATGTGCGTGTGACCGTCTTAGTGGTTCTGTGACAGGTAAAGCGGGTGTAATTATTCCCATGTTATAGATGGAGAAACTAAAGCCGGAAAGGCTTAAGAATGATTTCCTGAGTTGTACAGCTACTAAATGCCATCCAGGGCTTGAATCCAGCCAGATCTTACCTGAATCTAGGTGTCTTTCTAGCATGCCACTCTGCCCGTAAGTGGTGCATTATCGTCCTTCAGCGACCCCCTAACGTAGAGCTGGGAGGCTGTACAAAAGCTAGAAAATCGTCTGTTATATGACCGCGGTTCTCAAGTGTTTTCACCTGATACGGCATCTTGTGCAGCTTTCCAGCACCCCGTGTGTCCTTCTGTTCTGGAAAGATGGGAAGGGCTGGGGCCGTTTGCCTCCTAAGTGCCGCCGGGAACAGCCGTCACTGCAGTCGTAGTTATTTTGATCTATATCATGTGGTGCGTCTTAAACAGACAGGAGGTGGGGAGGGTAACAAGAGAGGTCAAGGTGAAGGCAAGACCTGGACCTGGACGTACATAATTCACACGGTTACTTCAGTTTCCATGGTGAACTTGGAAATTCCTTGTGGACCCCCAGAGCTCCGCCCTTTTAAGTCATTTCAAAGGAGACAGCAGGACACAGTCAAGGCCCAAGCAAAGCTAAATCGGAACTAAACAAACACCGTGTTTATTACTGGACACCCAGATCACGTTCCCAAATTAAAAAACCTAGCATTGGTGGGCCTGCAGGCAGACCCAGAGTGGTCAATTTGCTAGGGGGGAAGAACATATAGAATTTATTCTAAAGAGATTTTGCCACTTTTTTTTTTTTTTTGTAATGAAGGTGATTCTATCAGATAATTAATTTTAAGTGCTTTTATTCATTTGTTGGGAAAAAAAATTAAAAGGCTCAAGTAGCAGCCTGTGGTTGTTATACCAGTTGCCCAATGATTCATGCATTCAGATTGAAAACTGGAGTAGGTACGATCAATATGTGAAAAATAGGGACTGCCTAATTGCCTTTTTAAATCAGTAAAATAATTAAAGCCTTTATAGGCTAGCCAATTAATTGTATGGTTGGCTTAATAAGGAAAATGCTTGAGAAAGATAAAATTACAATACCGAAAGCAACTAATAGCTGAAAAAAAAAATTCCTAGTGCAGTTGATTAATTATCCTTCCCTTTTTCTCTTAAGAGACTAAACATTTAGTAAATCTGTAGCGTTCCAGTTTAGTCAGCATTCCCATTGTAAAGTGCCAGTGTTATAATTTTTCATTCATCATTTTCTCAGATTCCAATGTGAGTGAGTGTCATTGTTGTGTTTAGTAAAAGAATACAAATGTTTATTTTAAATATTTCTTTAAACAGAGTCTCTTAATGGAGGGTAGAGTTCACTAATGCTGTGCAGCTGGGTTTCGGGGCTTTAAAATTGGTCGTCGTCTGCATGCTCAGCCCTCTGCAAATGCTCAACCGCAGAGCGAAATCCCACTCGACAAGAAGTCTCTAGATATGGATTTATGCAATAGGGTGTGATGTTTACTTTGGATCCACTGTGATCTACCTGGGAAATTTTTCCTATCATACCTTTATTAAAAAGTTCTAAATACATATTTGCACAGTGTTTGCTTATGGAAACATCTGTGTAAGGAATCTTGACCTTATTCATTTCCAAAAGGGAATTTTTAAAAGGGAGACAGACAGCAAGTCTGTAAGCCAACCAGAGAGAAGGTATGAACATAGCACATTGAGAACTGATACTCTGGATTCTGGCTGAATTTTCTGCCTTCTCGTGTTGGTGCAGATTGATAACATAATTGTTAGCCCGAACTCAGAATCTGCATCTCATTCTGATGTCCTTAAATTAAACGTCTGATCAGCCTTTTTAGCCGAGGCTGTCGTGGGAGGAGTTGGGAACTGGCATTTTTTTCCTCCTTTTTTTCTTTCAGTTTAGCCCGCATTGAACCTTTGGCCTTACCCCAAGTGTCTGGGTGGTATATGGTTTAAAATTGATATATTAATGTTGAATTTTTATTGTCACAGTTTCTGTTCGTGCTCCTTTCAAACCTTTCATTTATTTGTTTCTGAACCTTGGATATCTCATAAAAATGTCACCATTGTGGTTGAACATTAAGCACCTTCCCATTTTGCCCTGGGCCGTTGAAATAAATTTGGACCAGGTGCTCTGCTCATAATGGAGCCCCTTGAAGTGCTCTGATAATGAGCCGGGAGCGGAAGCTGTCAGCCTTCAGCTGGCTTGAAGAATGCAATTAGAGCAGTTTTAATACTGTGGAGGGACCCCATCCAATCAAGGCCATTTTGAGTTAAACCAAGTCTAGAATCCTAAACACGTATGTACTTTTAAGCATGTGAGCTTTGTCTCTGCCTGGAGAATGGGGAGGAGGCACTCCTGTTCAATGGGTTCCTTCCGCCTCAAAGAGAAAAACACCTTCCGAATGCCAGTGAAAGTTCTCTCATCCCTCCCATCATGTTATCGTGACCCTGTTTGTGATCCGATGTCGCTGAGACCAAGATAGCCACTGTCAAGTTAAGTTTCAGATCAGTCAAGTACCTAGATGGAGCGCTTAGCTCAACATTTTTTTTAAAATAGCAAAGAAATTGGATTCACCTAAATATCTATTAATATGGGGAGTGCTTAAATAAAGCATATTCACTATAGGAAACCATTAAAAAGACGGTTATCTATTATATATTGTTGAGTAAAGCAAGTCATTTACAGGATAGCACATACAGCGTGAATCTGTTTGTTTGTTTGTTTGTTTGTTTGTTTTAAAGTGGGCAGCCAATCACAATATACATTTATAGGTGCACAGAAAAAGTTTGGAAGAATGCACGCCAAATCATTTTGGTAAAAATAAGGCAAAGTGGGGATTGGAGCGGGGGGAGTTAAGGGTTTGACTGTCTCATATGTATTTTAAAATTATTTTCTCCTTTAACCAATAATTTTTATATTCTTAGGTAGATCAGCTCACTCTCAAGCCAATGACTTATCATAGATAAATCAATGAGCTTCTGCGGAGTGGGGGGAGGAGGGGGGGAAGGCTCGCTCCTGTTCCTCACGAGGCGCTAGGTTATAGTAACGGGAGAAGTTACTGCTGAATGAGGCCTTCACGTTCATCATTCAGTTAATCCTTCCAGCAGCCTTGCTCGCAGATGCTCACTGTTCCTCTGAGGACACACAGGTTCCCAGTCAGTGATGCGCCATGTCACAAGTTCAACGTGAGGTGTCAGGATTTGAACCCAGGTCTGCTCAGCTCCAAAGGCCATGCCTTTAACCCCCTCTCTCCTCCCTGCTTGATTTCTGAGAGCAGATTTTATTTCAGAGGTCATCTTATCCTTCATCTTTGATTTTTTTCCAGAAAGGGAAGACATAATTCAGGAGTAGTTGCTGTCGTTGTTAATGGGTGACATTTCTAAGGAACACTTGGACCCGTCATGAAAAAGTCTCTTTCTAGGCCCGTGGGATGCTCTGTGGATTCTCCAGTGAATGAAAGCTTTTGTCCTAAAACGAGATCGTGTGTAATAATGTCAGTTCAATTTCAACTGAAAGATAAATAATTTCACACAGCAGTCAAGATGGGGAGTGTCCTCATTAATAAGAACTAGTATGCACAATTTAAAGATCAGAATTACTGTGAAAATGCTCTCATTAAACTGATTGCCAAACTTAAGCTGATTGCTTACTCACATGGCTCTCTTCGTCCAACATATTTATTATTTAATAAGACTTGAGTCTTTTATTCCATAAAAACATGAAGCTTATTCCATAGACCAGAAATCTCCCTGTGTCTGTGTGTGCGTACATGTATGTGTGTACACAAAGATGCATTCCTAGTCCTTTTTTTAAAGCCCTACACATTTCTTTAGTTTCTCAGATCTTACTTAGCTTGGATTTCTGCTTCATATGGGGCATTGCTTTCCTGTTGGCCTTTTGAGGTGTTACACATAATATTAAAATCCCATTTCAGGTTTCAGCTCTATTCCACGACTCAAGCTTTGGAACTATTCTTGTGAAAGAAAATAATGAGACAGAAAGTGGAATGGTGGTTGCCAAGGTTGCCAGGGCTTGGGGGGAGTTACTGTTGAATGGTTATGGAGTTTTCATCTACAAAATGTGAGAGTTCTAGAGATGATGGTGGTGATGGCTGTGCGACATTATGCATGTATTTAATAATATTGAGCTGTACACTTAAAAACGTTTGAGATAGTAAATTTTATGTTATGTGTATTTTACCACTAAAAGCATTTTTTAAAAATTATTAAATTTAGCCATAAGTGAGCCTCATCCAGTTGCCTGAACTAACGTTTAATGGCCCTTCTTCTGACATTGTGACACCGACTTTTGTTAACTTAATCTGGGGCAAAGTAATGTATTTAGACCCAATAATTTAAACATCTTCCAGAAGCCTGAACAAATAGCACTGTAAACGTGAGGCACTTTGAGATTTCGCAGTAACTCTTGTCTAACGCTGTCACTTAGCTATATTTTTATAACGCCTAAGAAAGTGTAGAATACATTGGATGGGAGTTTATTTCATGCCCGGGTTCCTTTTTTCATATACAGGTTATTTCCGAGTATGATTATTTTATTTTCTTAGGTTTCTTCTTATCAGTCGCTTTGACCATGTAGTCATGAGGTTGTCTTTGAACCTTCTCACCCTCTGTTGCACAGAAGAGTTCACAGAGCTAGGGCCTTCAGCAGATGGCAGGTTGGTTACTTGGAAACTGGCCGCCGCAGAGCGCTTGTCCCTCCTGGGTTGCCAGCCAGCCTTCCCCAGGCAGAGAGAGTGGTGCAGATGTGAAGTCAGGGACAGAAACAGGTATAGTGAACAGCGAGGCTTGAGTGTTCCGTGTTCCTCAAAAGGGGGTACACCTGGGTGGTTTTAAGTGCACCTTGTGAGCTTGTCTGTGGTGAAGGGGAGGACACTTTGGGCCAAACCATTAAGAGAAGTCGGTCCAACAAAGTGCTTTGATTTAAAGTGAAAATAAAGCACAGTGCAAAGATTCAGGTCCAGGGAGTCAAGTGGGAAGTAATGTGGTCACGACTTTGATTTGGGAACTGGTCTTTCCCGTGTCAGGGGTCACAGAGCAGCCTAAAGTCACCATGCCCCAGGGCTCATCGGAGACTGCCCTCCATCTCTGCATGAAACTCATGTGAAAGAGCAATTAACAGCCTGGGGCAGGGGGACGGGTGGGGAGGCCAGGGTGTTTGGGGTGGTCAGGGAAGCTGGGGAGCCTGGGGTGGCCGGAGACTAGGCTTCCAGCCAGGCTCTGGCTTACTAGCTCTGGGAATATAACCTTTCTAGGTATTGGTGTCTCGTTTAAAATCTTAGAGGACTGAACGGATCCTCTTCAACTCTAATGAGAGAAATCTAGAAAACATTTCTCGTGAGAGAGATTGTGGGTCGCACACCCCCTCCGCCCTCACACTCACAGTACCACCTGCGAAGGTCACATACCTCCCGACTGGCATGGCGCTGGGGTCCTTCATCCTCCATCCTCCCCCTCGCCCACCCCCAGGTCGGGAGGGGCCGGGGAGCAACTGTTTTTTCCTAAATATATTTTTTTCCCCTGTCGTTTACACAATATATTTTAGCTTTTTAAAAAATATGTACCCAGAGAAAAGTCTGGAAGTTATGTGCATGTGCGCATAAGGTCGTTCTATAAAAATTAAAATTGTTAATACATGTGCATGATAAAAAAAAAAAATTTAGATAGTGCAGAGAAAAGCAGACTCATCCTCCTCAATCTCTTCACCCTGGCCCAACTTTTTGAACTGGCAGCCTCTGTTACATGTTAGTTTTTACTTCTAAAGTAAATGTTAACTACAGGGTTTTTTGGGGTGGTGGAAGGGAGCTGAATTATCAGTGATTTATATTTTCTTCTTAATTTTTCTGTATTTTCTAATTTCTACAATTATTTCTAGGCTTTTTATTTTATTTTATTTTATTTTAAGTTTTATACAAGAATTTGTATGTCTAGGGGCATCTATCTCCAAGGTGACATTAAAGGACCCGGCTTTCGAAGTCGTTTTACGTGATGTTAAGCATGGCGTTGTGTAGTCATATCCATGGGTTAATATGGTAACAATTATTTTAAATGAACTTTATTCTTCAGCTTGAACAGATTAAATTCTATCGTGGGCTCACGCCATGTCTTTAATTGCATTAATTATTTATTGCATACTAGCATGCATACAGTTCAGGCGGTCTGGGGGAAGTTGATTATAGCAGCTTGTTTCAAGTCAGTTTTACACCCCAGGTTGACAACATTGTCACACTTTCTCACTGAAATGAAAGACCTTGGATCACGCTCTGGGGCAGTTGGAACAGATGCAGGGCTCAGGTGCACGCGGCGTCTGAAGCGTATCCACCGTATTTGCAGCGGGATCCGGTTTTTGCAGGCAGTATGTGTTTCCTTCATGCGTCTTCTTGACAGTCCCTCATTCTTGCGGGTTTCGGAACGGAAGAACTGTGCCCTGCAGGTGCCATGTTCTCCGCAGACTTCAGACTCTCCCATTAAACGTCCAGGCTCACAAATTTCTTCCTTAATCTAACGCTTTCTGTCTTCTGACAAGGAGAAATAAGTTAAAACCAGCTCCTTTCTTTATCGTTAGTAGTTTTGTTCCATATTTTTGGTATAAGAAATAGCAAGAACATATTAAGTTATGGGACCCCTCGGGACGCTGAGCCATGTGACCATTGGAACAGCCACTGTCTCCTTCCGACCCCAGGCAGTCTTAATGCAAATTGAAAGCAGCTTCCTCCGCAGATTTGTGCCTTTTCTGATCACAGATGTGCCCTTCCATGTTGCCTGTTTTTGTAAACCGAGCATATTTTTGTCATCACCTCCAAGACCCTTTAATCAGCTGTAAGTGCTGTCACCGGATCGAAGGTCGGTCCGTCTGTGGGTCTGTATGTGGGTGGCAAATGGTGAGTGAACGGTTCAGGAGAAATCTTGGCAGGTTAGGAGTTGGGTTAAAAATACTTTTATGGAAAGTATTAACATTTGTGTATTCATATACGTATTGAAAAACCAAAACCCTTCCAAATGGTCCTGTGAGAAAGAAAAGAAGCAAAAGTTTAATTGTAGACCTTTGGGAGGAGGATTACAGATTTTTTTTGAGGACAGTGGAGGCAGGATTTTCAGAAGAATTTGAATCTCACAAGTAAATGGTAGAGTCTTCCTGGTGGTGTGTGTGGTTGACAGAGGCATGTTAGGTAAACGTATTATATTTTTGTCCTGTCGAGCAAAAGCTGAAAAGGAATATGCTGGGATCTGAACTCTTCTTAGAACATTCAGGGGCCTTTCTTGCAACTCGTAGCACTCTTGAGAGTCTCTTTTGGTGCCGAACCTTCCCTGCGCATCTGGTCTGGGCCTTTCGTGCCACACTGCGTGCTTTCTGAGCTGTAGGATGTTTTACTACATACAGGGGAGACTGGCTCTTAGGATGGGAAAACCAGCCCGGTTCCATGTCGGGCAGCTGCATTCACCATATAGGAATACTCTGTTTATCTTGATTTTCAACTGGCAACTAGTTCTAGTTAAGATTCCTGCTACTCACAGCCCTATTCCCACGAAGATATCTGTAGCTTTAAGTTCAGTCAATCACATCGATTGAGTGTCTGCTGTGAGTGTGCAATATGCTAGTTCTGGACATGCGAAGATAAATAAAAACATAAGTCTGTGCCTTCAAGGAGCCCATGGTTTAACAGGGGATTTTGAGTGACCTTAATGCTTTAGGACATGGTAAGAAATAAGCCTTGTACTTGTGAAATTTCAGGCTTTGCTTATGAGTGTTGCAGGGAGAATTTGGTATCTTCCTCTGGCTTCACACTCTGCTCCTGGCCCTGCATGCTTTTTGAACGCCAGAGCCTCCTCTTAGCAGGTAGGAAAAAAATTGGGTATGGAAAAAAGGGGGGGAAAGAGCTTGTTCTAAAGAATAAGAAGGGCTAGATGATTTCGGGGACTTTCTTCAGATCCACCGCCACCGACAGGCTGCTGGACACTGGGCAGCATCATGCAGTGGACGGCAGTGACGGGATGGTGGAAAATTTTGCAAAAACATCTGCTCTGTTTGGATGGTTCAGATATTTTCAAAAACATTCGCTTAGCCAAAGCTCATATTTCATAAAACCTTTGCAAATATCTACAGTTTTTCTTCTTCTTTTCCATGTGGATATGGAAGCAAAGGAGAGGAAAAAATGTGGCCACATGTATGTTTTCGACTTCTCATTTCCAAGTGTTTGGCTTTTTCAGGCATGAAAACCAATCGAGTCACTTTCCTGAGGTATGCGATGCCTCTGGACTTTTCTCTCTTCTTTTGGAGAGATACACGAAGTCTTAAAGAAAGAAAAAATCGCCCCAGACGCAATGTGGCGAGATTACAGTAATGATATCAAGCTGTCGTTTTTAATTGCTTGAAAATAAACGAAGGAAAGATTCGCAGCTGGAAGGCGAGCCTCCATCAAGGAGGGAGCTCCAGAAAAGCTCCCCTCTCCTGGGATCACCGCCAGGCCCCAGCTCCACATCTGAGGAGTCTTTTTCGAAGGGCACTTAGCAGCGAGCAGGGCGGGAAGGGCGCCCAGAGGAGGCGGCGCTGGGCGCCCGGCCGTCGGTGAGCAGCCTGGGTCTGGCTGTGTTCCACGCCTGCAGGCCTCAAGATGAGGTGTGCTCCGGCTCGCTGCGGCCCGGTGGGGACCTGTTTGGGGACCGATGTGAGTTTGTTAAAACTTGTGGCGGGGCATGAGGTTTTGAGCAAACTGTTCCACTCCGGGTCCTGTGAGTGCTGTGAAACCGAGCATCAGGCTGCCCCCACTGCCTCGAAGAGAAAAAAGCGCCCGAATCTAACGCTAAGGGCCTCTGCACATGATTATCAGGGAACCAGCTGGGTTGAAATGAGTTCATTTCTCCCCGTTTGTGTAGTTATGTTCAAAAGATGGAAACAATGACTGGGGAAAGACCCCGGGGGTTTAAATTGGAAATTAATTGTAAGAGCATGTAGCTTTCATTCCCCTGATGGGTTTGGGTTTAGATGTGATCCAGACGCCCAGGACTTTGGCCCCCTCTGTGCTGGCGTCATCAGAGGGTGTTGGGTCACCTGCAAGGGGGGTGGAACCGTGACGTTTGCGGGCTCCATGAGCCTCGCGTCTGATAGGAGACACCAAGGCACACGTTTTATTTCTTCCGTGATTCCAGTTGGAGTGTGGAAAGCAGCTCTTCAAGGATGCTTCACATCGAAAACGTGACGCAGACCCAGGGACCGGGCCTCTCCTGCGTTACGTGGCACCCGAGGTGCGTGGCTCAGGCCTGCTCAGCGGACCAGCCAAGCTTTACTTGGGCTTCATAACCTGGTTGACAGGTGGGGACCTGGAGGACCAGGGAAGCCGAGACGCCTTGTCTTTAAGACCATGGTTGGTGAAGTGAAAAGTGCAGGGTATGCCATTTTTCTTGTCATCTTAAACAAGGAAAAGTCCATGTGACACAAATATCTAATTCAAGTGCAACATTCAGGTCCCCTGACTGAAAATATGATATAGTCATGAAGCGTGAGTCGCCTCGCGAAAACCACTGAATGTTGAGAAATGTTCAGTTTTCACCAAACCTGAGAAAAGGGCGCTGAGCTAGGAGTCCAGAGAGCCTGGCGCTGCCGGCCACTCTGCTGCCGGCCGTGAGAGTGGGGAAGTCGCTGGGGCCCTGCTCCCGCCGGGTCGGTTTGTCCCTCAGGCAGGCCGGATGCTGCGGAAGTTTCCCCCCTTGCCCTGAGACTCTGTGCCCTGAGGACGGGGTGACTGAACAGAGCACCTGATTTCTAGAAGCCTGGGAACACCTTAGAATGGCGTGAACCCCGTTTTCATGACGAGATTTTCCCGTCGGAGGCCTCGATCGCGTCTCGTGTGCCATTCATTCCTGCGCGGTTGCCGTGATATCAGGCAGCATTTTGAAACCATACACAGGGATGAGTCACTTAGCGGCCCGGCCCATCTGTCTTTGCTATCAGAGCCAGCTTTTCTGCAATTCCAGGGGAAACTATGGCAGTTGTTAATACCCCAGAACACTTTGCATGGTTTCAAAATATCAACAGATTGTTTACCAGTGACTCATGTTTTTTTTCCTTTCTTCCTCATCTTTTTTTTTTTTTTAAGCAACATTTCCTAGGCCTGTTATTTCTCTATTCTATGTTGCGCGAATGGGGAGGTAAACTTGAAATTTTAACCTCTACATTTTCTGTACTTATCCTGCTCATGAGGTTTTCCTGTGACCCTGGTTAAAATTTCACATTATTAGTAGAGTTAAATCTCATTAATAGTATTGCAACAAGTGGGCACTGGAATCATTGGCAAGGGGAAGTTTGCCTTTATGCAATTTAGGAAAGATTTTATTAATTAGATGAGTAGTATATTACTATGACAAGGGGAATGTCGAACTCAAAGGAACCAATTCATTTTGCATACGTTAGAAACTTCTAGGTATTTACCGATCAATTGCATGCCAAGTAGAGATCCTTCTTCCACTTTAATGGAAGGACATCTCACATCGTTCACCACCCGGCCCAGTTCCCTTGAAAGCAATGCAAATAGTTTGTCTTAAAAATAAATAAAGACTCAGGAGAAGCGTGAGTGAGGCAGAGAGAGGCCCTAGACTGAGAGTTGGGGCCGAAGCATTGACCAGCAGGTGACCAGAAGTCTCTTAACCCATCTGTACAGTTCAGAGGTTTGACAGAGGACCTGCTGAAGGCCCCCGTCCAACCTCTTTTAACGCTGAGATTTCACTAATGCACACTGATTTTCCCTACTTGGTTCCAGTTCATTATGTTTGGCCAAAGCTCATCTCTCTCCTTATTTTATTTTTCTCATTTTGTTAAACTGGGCAGAAAACAAGAGAAGTTTTGCCCAACCCATTCTCCATCGCCTGTCCTCCAGAGTTTTCCAGAGACGATCATCGGATTACCTAACGCTAGGCCTGGTGTGCGCAGCCCTGGACCAGACGCTGGGGGAGCCTGAGTATGGAAGCCCCTTTAGTTGCTAGACAGTGGGGAGGCCCAACTTGGCCCCAGGGAAAGGAAGGGCAGGGGCAGTAAGGAACTCCTCTGGGATATGGGCACAGCAGCATTTGCCAGCTCTGGGAGCAATAGTCCACTGGTTTCACGACCAGTAACGGCAGGATTCGGCCCTGCTGATGCCCAGCTCATCGTCCCGTGGAAGCTTTGCCCCAGACCGCACTGAAACGGCAGGGAACCATTTTTAGTGAGGATTGTATTTCTGCCAATTCAATTTTGTTCAAACTCGGCCTCTCCTACCTCCATTTGCTGTGGGCCTAGTAAATGATAAAGCTCTACTTAGTGTCCCGCAGTGGACACTGCCTCCAGCATGCGTCTCCTTTGGGTTTTATCCAGGTGGTTTCAGGCCCGAGGATGGATGGCAGCAGCTTGTCAGAGACTGGCATGTTCAGGGGTGAGGCAGGTGCAAAGGAGTTAACTAACCAGCGGGAGCGCCAGTCTAGAATGGGGTCTGGCCGCGTGCCGAGTGTTCTGTAGGTACTCGCTGGTTCTCTTGGCCCTGGATGAGTGGAGGCCGTCTTCACATGGATTTTGTAGGGATTTTTTTTGGAAAGCGTTTCTTAAAAGGCCATTCATCTCTTCAGGCCATAAAATAGATTTTCCCAATTAGAGTATTAAAACAACAAGAAGAAAATCAGCAAGAGCAGTCATCCCCCGGGGAGCGTTGTTTGTGTTTTCAGATGGTGCCGAGTGAGGCACGCAGGCAGCTCCGTCCAGCCCCGAGATCTCCCCGTCCTCCAGGGCAGCGCCGTTGTCCGGGCCGATGTTTTTCATCATTTGCGGTTGATGTTTTCCAACTCCCAGCTCTGACCCAGCCTGTGTCACAGCCTTCTCAGTGTTCTTTGAGAAACTGTCCAGCAGGTTTTGAAACATCTCTGGTGAAATTCTGTAGCCTTAGAGATCTGTTTCTGTGATTGTTTGTGTTAGAATTCAGTGCATCAGAGATGTTAACACTTAGGTAATGTGGGAAGCCAAAGACCGAGTCTGCCTGCGGGTGATTTCCTCGGCGTTTCGTAGCCCTTGGTTCTTGTTGGAATGAAAACAAAAACAGATAGAAGAACCAGCAAGTTCTGTGCTTATGTTTAGTAGTTCTCCTGTGAACACTTAACTGTGCTCTTGGCAAGTGTGCAATCCATCTGGTCCAGTATTTTTGTCACAAGTAAAAATTTGTTTGATGGAGCTCAATTTCCCTTTCTTTTGTGTCTTTTGTGTCAGATCTAAAGGTACACTGTTTGGGAAAGGAAGAGAAAGAAAAAAGAGCCCCAGGCTGTATAGCTAACACAAAAATAAAATACCTTGAAGTTTTATTTTCTCTGCTTTTTCCCATTCAAAATGAAGGACGAATATAGGACCTATATAACTTACAATTTCCTAGGAAAGAAAAAAGAGGCCATGAGATGGTTTGGTGATTTTTCTTTTTTTCTTTTTTTTAGCTTTCGCATTAAACTTGTGATTTAACTAAGCTAAGAAGATTTTAACAAAACATCTTTGGTAATTTTTCAAAATAATTTCAAATTTCTAAGTCATCTTGCACTGACTTAACCACAAGTGTTGGGGTAGGATGGTGACATTTACAGTCTGTTCATTGGCAGGGGAGGGTCTGTGAAACCTTGCAGTAAACAAAGTGTGTTTCTTCTATTCTTTTGCTTCACCTTCTAGAATGTTCTTTTGAGGCACTTACCCCTTTCCCTCACCCTCTCCTCTACGCCAACCTTTGTCTCTGCTTCCATTTGTCAGACTCTGTCTCTCAGACCCAACGCTCATTCCCATCTGGTCCTTCCCCTTAGTCAGAATGTAACTCTCCAAAGTCTTATTCCCAGAGAGCTCTTTATCAGTGATTCTTTCTGATTCTTTGGCCATTTATTTCATCAACATCACAATTAATTGTGCATTACTCTTGTCTGCCGGGCACTGGAGTTACAGAGGTAAAGACCCATTATTTCCCTAAAGGAACTTAAAACTAAATGTAATTCAGACACGCTCCTCGAATGATTTTAGACTGACGATCTATATAAGTGACCTTACAACATTCAGGTTCTTAGATCTAATATATGATCCAGTGGAATGAATCTCTGATGGCACGATTTCAGGTATCTTATTCAGACGGTCAAGGAATTGGAGGGGCAGGATGATGTCCTAATGTCCTAAAATTGCACCCTATTTATCCCATCTGCTCACAAGGCCAGTAACAGAGAATGTTTAAAGAAAAAAACATTTACTTGGTTTTAGATTTCATAATCTGAATTAGACGATGAAGTCTCTTCCTCTTTTACCCCACATTCATGGTATTTTGTTTGGCCGACTCGAAGTTCGGGGAAGCTTTGTTTAACTGCTTGAGTGTTGTTGACAGTTTGTTTTCTCGGCTGTCATTAAGTTACTTCGAAAATTTATAGCATTTCTTTTGCAACCACTTTTTGGAATGTATTGTTTTAGTTTTTAATTTAAAAAACTAGTTCTTTGCTGAGCGGGGGATGAGTAGGATGGTGTCCCTCTTCATTCTTTCCTAATTAATAATCAGTTTTTAGAAATGCTGCTTTCTGCTCATGCGGCAGGATAAGAATTGCAAAAGCATTTGCTTATATAATATTTTTTCTTATATAATTTTCCTTCTGTGTGTGCGTGTTGGTTTTCTGCCGGCCGGTTAAAGTAGAAAATGCTGAGTATTGAATTACATCTTTGTGGGAGATTAACTTGAAATTAAGAGATGGAAATAAGGGAATATGTGGCCAGATTTTTCTGGTCGGTAAGCGATGTTAGTTCCATGTCTTTGGCTTTCCTTGATACATATAAATTTTGCCTGCCTCAGTCATTTCTATTTTTAAAAAATTAAAATTTACAGGCTTCTTACTTTTAAAAAATTCTCAGCAGTTACGTACCACCATTAGACCAGAGTGACCTTTTAGAATTTTGGGGGGGGAGAAAAATAGGACATTTCTTGCGGTCCTGATGATGCTCTCTGCGTAGACATGAGACACAGCTCATTGCATGTGCAATTTCATTGTGATAACTTTCAGGTGGTGGCATTTCTTGAGGCGTCCCTCATATGCCAAAGGGACGCATATGGACTGGGAACTATTTGCTCAGGGAATCGCAAGTGTTACTGAAAATACAGTTGTGAAATGTCAAGTTATTTGCATGCCGGTGAATTGGATGTCCTAAGAAGACTTTCTAATCTCAGATATTTGTTTTTATTACCAAGAAACGGGGAAATATTGCAAATGAAGCATACTGCATATTTTTTCTTTTTTCTTTTTTTGTATAGCAACTACTGTGTTGTGGGTAGTTTTGTTTTATTTTTAAATTTAATTCAGCTTCATTTAAGAACCTGAGTCCAAATGGCTATGATATGAAAACTATTAATATTTATTCCTAAAGCTATGTGATTCCCGCTCACCCCTTCCCCCCCGCCCCGAACATATGGGTATTTAGTAACACTTAAGAGGTACTTAGAGATGTTTCTCAGTGATTATATGGGTGATTCTTTGGGGGAACTTTTTATTATTTACTACTAAGTCTCCCTTCTTTTTCCTTCCTTTTTTTTTTTTTTTTTTTTTTTGGACTCGTATTCCACTAAAGAGAGGGGAGGGCACCACATTCATCTTTTTATGCCATAATGCCTAGTCTAGCATCTGTCTAATACTGAGTACACAAACAATGTCGAACAAATGAACAAATAATTTATATTTTTAAATGCTTTTAGTAGCTTCGTTACAAGTCGTTACCTGAAAGTAGTTAGGATCTTCAAATTCCTATCAAAATAAAAGGCTTTAGAATAAGGCATGGCAAAATCTTCTATTTGTAATTGAAATGGTGGACATAACATCATCTCTTCCTTGTGAAAGGAAGAAAGAACAGGATGTGAAAAAAAGAATGATGTAATTAATGTGATTTTAGATCCTTGGGTGGGTGAGATGCTGAGCTTGAAATTCTTCCATATGTTATAAGAAAAGAATAAAATAAGCTTAGAAAGTATTTCTTGGCATCATTCAAGGCTTTCCAAAACGTGAGGAGCATGATCGCATGATATTTTAGCTGTATTGTCCACTAAAGGAGCATTTTTTGAAGATAGACTGGTGTATGAGGAGGAAAGGGTATATGGCTACGTGAATTAAAAAATGCAGCATCAAGTACTGCCAGTCTGCGTCAAACTGAGACAGAAACCACACATTTATTCAAATAGGAGAAATTTACAATAAAGAATTATTAAGGTTAGATAGGAGAATAAGTATAAAGATATAAAGAAAACTAGAAAGGGTCCTCGAGAACTGAAGAAGACTCTATAAGGGAGGACACACCGGGAAGGGGATTCTTCCCCAAGGCTGGCAGAGAGTGCGGATGCAGCCCACTGGGATGGCAGGAAGTTTGCCAGGTTGCCTGGGCCACCGCTGGCCCACAGTTGCTGGACTAGAAGGAAAAAAACGCTCTGTGCACAGGCAGACTGAAGCTGGCGGGCCAGTGTTCAAAGGGAATTGGGTACCTCTGTGGGTGCAAGGCCTGCAGCATGCAGGGGCCGTGTGGGAGGGCTGTGGGGAGGGGTGGGCCGGGACAGTGCTGCGTGATCACTGAGGGACTGTGGGCCGGAGCAGAGCATCACCAGATGTTCTCATATGCATGCAAGGCCTGGGGACCCAGATGCAAGAACTGTGTGCTGGAACCACTGCAGTGCCCCTACAGCGCCCTCTACTGACAATTCCGAACATCGAGCTCACTGTAAAGAACGGCTTCGAGAGTGAATGTGTTGAGCTGATAACTGGCACAGCCCCAAGTGCCAATTTAGTCAACGATGTACTGCTTCGTTATTAAGAAAAATGATAGTCAAATCAGAAGGAGCCGATTTCCTTTTGCGGGCTCACTCTGTTTTGTAACTGAAGGATCCATCAGCGCCGGCAGTGTAAACTGAGTACTCGATTAAAAATTGAGTTTATGATAGTGAGATTGGTTTTGATAGTTTATTTTGAAAATCAGATATGAAAATCAAGAAATACCTGTCTTACAAAAACCATCTCTCCGACTATTAAGATCAAAGTTAGGCCTAGTACACGCCTTTTCACGTTACTTGTAATATGTTGGCTTTTCACGTCTCTAAACACAGTCACTCTGAGCCTGAAAACGCTTCTGCCTCTCACTTGTGCATCTGTGTCTCATAGTGGTTAGTAAGAGCCAGGGATAATCCTCTCTAACAAACCCCAGTCCACTCTCCCATCAACATGCCACGTAGTTGCTCACCTGTATACTTGGTGGCAGCAGCGGGCTCCCTCCATGAGATGTCATTGAAGTCACTCTGAGGGTTTTTTAATTTATGCCTTTTAATTTCATCGTGCCCCCTCTTGGTCCTAAATTACACGAGTGGCTAAATAGGAGTGTTCAGTGAAGTGTGTCTGCCATTCATCATTGTGCATGTATTTATGTTTTGTGTACTTTCTTAAGTAGAAGCCTCAGAAAAATGAATGCCTGGGCGGAACTGTTAACAAAATTACGTTTGGCAGACCTTGGTTTTACACAATGATAATCCAAAGGAGCAGTATTATGGAGCAGAACGTCTGCACTGTAAGGTCTCATCATAGCAACACCACTTAACAGTAGTAATGACAGCACACATTCTGAGTGCTCTACATGTGTTAACTCATTAAATCCTCTCAAAAACCCACACATGAGGCAAGTACAATTCTTATTCCCATTTTACAGATAGGGCTGCTGAGACAGAGAATTTTTAAAACTCCCCAGGACTACCGAGTTAGGAAGAATTGTGCAGACAATAACAGATAAGATGTGTATAAGTTTATGTTAGTAGCACCCTGCATTTTTTAAAAAGATTATTATTATTGCAACTGCACTCTAATCTCACCCAAAATATTTCCAGGCAGTTGGGTTTCAGTGCTGCCCTCAGGGTCGATGGGAAAGATTCTTTTTCAGTGCACTGTCAGTCTGACAAGACGGGAAGGAAATGCTCAGATGATAAATACCAAGTGGAATTTGGAAAGCCAGAGAGACAGCTGAGCATGTCAGGCTGACTTTCACCTTAAACTTGCTCTTAGGTTTTTATAGCCTCCAGGGCCACAGAAAGCAAAAGCCTAGACCTACCTCGGTTGAGTGGTATAATTAGCAAAAGTCCCTCCCACCGTGGAATTGAAACCCCTGAGCTATATTCTCTTGGTAATGGCGAGCTAGGGGGAAAAAGCAGGTTCCTCCAAGGAAAAA
The DNA here is from genome assembly GCF_014176215.1 of Rousettus aegyptiacus. Classification (NCBI taxonomy): domain Eukaryota; kingdom Metazoa; phylum Chordata; class Mammalia; order Chiroptera; family Pteropodidae; genus Rousettus; species Rousettus aegyptiacus. The sequence continues at coordinate 35,752,459 of NW_023416288.1, read as the reverse complement.
TTTTCCATCTTAAACATTAGAACTATGTGGAGAAGCAAAAATAAATCTTAGAAAATTTATAACCGAAAGGCAGCTCATGGGATTACACGAGAGTTCACACTAGCTGAATGGTCCGAAAAACATTAAATGGAGAATTAAAGTGATTCCAGGTAGTCCCTCCCGGAACCTAGCAGAAGCAAATGCAAATTCTTTGTGGAGGAGCATAAATAACCCCCTCCTAGAATTTCTAAAATACATTAGCTCCCATTCAGAAATCACAAAATACAAGAAAACAAGTCATCGTGAAAGAGAGTCAGCAGAATCACCTGGGAAGATTTTAGATAATAAATTTATCAGATACAGTATACAAAGTAAGTATGTTTTCTATGTTTAAAAAATGGAAGAAGAGATTTAAAGTATGTCTAAGGGGTGCGGCTATTGAAATAACAAAGAAAATTTGAGAAGAAAACAATTTATATAAATAAAAAAATAATATATGAAATCGAAAGCTCAAAAGGCAGTTTAATGGCAGACTGGACAGAGTTGAAGATAGAATTGATAAACTGGAAGATAAGAATGAATAAAGTGTTCAGAATGTGGTATTATGGGGCAAAAAGATGGAAAATATAGAAGGCTAGTAGACAAGGAGAATAGTGAATTTTCCAGAAATGATAAAAGACATCAGTCCACAGATTCGGGACACCCAGCAAATACCAAGTAAGATTAATTTTTTAAAAATAGATCTACATTTAGGTTTACACAGTAAAACTGCAGAACACCAGGACAAAGAGATCTTTAGTTAGAAACGATAAATCAAGTATCAAAGGGAAAATTCTTTAAATTTACACTAAATAGGATCAAGAAAGCCAAAAGTTGGCTCTTTGAAAAGATTAATAGATTGACAGTACTCTCCTGAGATTAATCAAGGAAAACTAAAAGAGAAAAGCCAAAAGTAAACATTATTACTAAAAGAAAAACCGTATTATCTGAAGTTAGATTTATTATTTAAATCTAATAAAGGACTATTTTGAACAAATTTCAGGCCAGTACATTTTAAATCTTAGATGAAACAGACAAATCCCTAACCTACTAAAACTGACTCAAGAAGCTGCAAGAACCTGGATAGCCTATAACTATGACAAACAGGAGCCCAAAATCTTCGTGCTGAAAACACCAGTCCCGACGTTTTTACCGCACAGGATAACTGTGGAGTAAATGAGATCGTACACAGTGCACATCACTTGCCTTGGTGGCTCTTGGCACAGTAGTAGACACTCAGTACGTTTCAGCCGTTGTCATTCCTTGGGCTCATTCGCGGGGTCTCTTTTCAGCCTGTGCTGAGGTCTGAAGGTGCAAAATGTCTGAAAATCTCATAGATGCAGACACATAGGTTAAAGTCGTGAAATCACTTTTTTTCATGCGCTTTTATAATAATCAGGCCGAAATCTTACTTATACTACCAATTCATTTATTTAGCAATTTTTTTTTTTTTACCAAGGTGTGGATCACTGATAAAATTCTACCTGTTCCCCTCACCCCACCCCACCCTTCCTTGAGTCACCAACCCCTCTTTAGTGTACAGCAATTACTGGACTTTAAAATGACTTCAGTGATGAGTGTCACAGCATGATGGCTTGTGAGGAACACGCTTTCATTTTACTTTCTGCTGTTGAGAAATCGGGAAAAATGGCCAAATTAGTGTTTTCTTTTTCATGTGTTCCAGAACAAATTTAATGACTTAACATTTTAGCATGTTCTAGCTCAAAGCCTTATGCCTTAAAAGGCATGAAACATTTTTACAGGTATTTATTCATAAAGGATAGTGTATATAGTCCCCAAATTAGAGATGGGTGTCTTCCCAGATGTCGCCGTAGGTGACTGAGTCGAGTCCTAGAGGGAAAGAGCTGCAGACTGGGGAATGGGTTTGAGGAACAGGGTGACAAGGTGTGCAGTGGGAATTGTTCGGATGAGGAAGACAAAGGAAAGGGCAGTGCTCAGCCACGCCGGTTATTGCCAGGTGGTAACCTGAGCCTCATCTGAGGACAGAGCTGGGGAGCGCTCCATATTTCATCAGCCATGTTTGCTTTTAGCTTAATCCACTAGGTTAGCACTTGTGACATGCGTGGACATGATTCTGACGGAGTGAAATGTTTAGAATGGTTTATTCTCCTGAGAAATGTCATGCTCACGTTCAGGTAACACATTCAGTCCAGTCTGGACAGGTCTTTTTTTTTAAATTTCAAAATGGTACAAGAAATGAAGCCACCTTTAACGTATCACTGCCCTTTGCATCTTGCAGTTAATTTTTATACGTTAAAGACATGTTTCCGTAGAGCTGCTCTCTACTGCCAGCTCCACGTGCTGTGAACTGTCTCCTTTTACTAATTAACTTGCCTCCTTTTACTAATTAGTGTTCATTTCGCTTTACTGCGTGCTCCAGGTTTTCTTTCTGTTTTTGAAAGGAGAGATGCTAAATCAGCGGTCCCCAACGTTTTTGGCACCCAGAACCGGTGCTCCTATGAGAACTTAATGCCTGATGATCTGAGGTGGAGCCGAGGCGGTGATGCTGGCGCTGGGGAGCGGCTGCAGATACAGATGAGGCTTCCCTCACTGGCCTGTCACTCACCTCCTGCTGTGAGACCCAGTTCCTGACAGGCCATGGACCAGAGCTGTTCGCAGCCTGGGGTTTAGGGACCCCTGCTCTAAATTATACTCTTACTGCCCCTTTAACAGCCACCCTTCAGTACATGAATTGCTAGATGTTTATGAAGCCCCTACTTTGTAAAGCTGCGCCGGGTGCTTTGGGGAGACTGTGATGGGTCAACACTCACTTTGCTCATAAAGAATGGGAACCAGAGGGGGACGAGGGGAGGGCAGGCTAGGGCCTCGCTGCAGCACCTGGTCCATTGCTTTTGGAGAATTGAAAGTAAGAGAAGATCGAATCCTGACTATCCTGAGCTGTGAGGCCTTAGACAAGTTAATTAACATCTCTGAGCTTTAGTTTCCTCAACTAGACCCTGGGGCATATCCACACTGTTAAGGGTGTTCTCAGGAATAGAAATAATTTAATATAAAGCAGTGTGTGAGAAACAAGGTTTTATTCATGCAAGTTATCAAATCAGCAAGTAATTGTCACGTGCCTGCTACACGCGGGCGGTGTTCCAAGCGTGTAAAATACATCAGTGACTAAAACAGAGCCCTGCCCTGAGGCGCTTACATCCTATGTCATAAACAGGATTAAAACGCGACCGAAAAACTCAGAGTGAGCAAGTTATTTGTTGCCATTACTATTATCCATTTGGAGGAATCTTGAAAGGCATGGATGGGGATAGGGCTTTAACATCTGAGATGGAAATGTGGGTGGGGGTGGGGGAGAGAGGCTCACAAACACGGCTGTGGGGTGGAACTCTGCACAGGACAGACTCGGGGACCGCTGTTGAGGGGTGCACGGGGCTAGTACCAGGCTGGGGGTTTATGGACAGTGATAAACTGGAGAGCCATCGGGGACTTTTAACCTTAGGCGTGACATGACCAGATCTGGACTTTAGGAAGTTTTACCATGTTCGTGACACTCCAGAGAATTGGAAGGGAGCAGGGCTGGAAGCTGGAGGAAGTTTAGTGAAGAAAGAGCCTGAAGGACTGCATTCGAGCCCACCCCGTTACTTATTAAGTCTAGATCGGGAACTTTTAAAACTTAAGATTCTAAAGGCTATTGATACAAAATACACAAATCTTGAGTTTACCCGACTAATTTTAAAAACAGATACACGAACACCAGCTAGATTGAGATATAGAACATTTCCAGCACCGTTATTAGAGACTTGTAGCCCAAAGCGCAGTATGGGCACCATCATGGAGCCCATGCCAGGGAAGGATGGGGGGCAGGTCCGCAGGGTAGGCTCTGCCTCATGCCAGCTACTTTTCAGCTCTCCCGTCCATCTCCCTCCCCTCCCCTTCCTCTCTGAGCAGCCAGTTGCTACATTAACCAGACAGCAGGAAGAAAGGCAGACTGTGTCTACCAGAGTCTGCACTTCTTCCTGAGTTAACCTTTTAAGTGGGCTGCATGACGCTCCGTTACCCTAATAGCCCCGAGCATGAGATTGCATCTTATATACCAACCCCTGGGTTTCCTAAAGGGAAACAGTCGGAATATTTACAAGTAGCTTTAGTGTGGCCAGAACATACCCAAACAAACCACAAATAGAGATCTTGTCAGCCGGCAAACAAGGGGGAAGGGGTCACTGGGTCTGGCACAGGGATCCTCCAGGTCAGTGCAGCCTGCCACGCTCCCTCTCGAAGGAATTCTACTGTGTTCTCTTTATGCACAGGGAGGGGACCTGTTCTCGTTCCATGGCTGATAACTGTATTGCTACATACTAGCGAAATACCTGTTTGTTAGTTATTAGAAAAGACCACTGAGATTGGTCACATTTAAAAGGGTAGATTGTTTATGCTGTATTTTTTCACTTTTGTTGGTTACTATTGTGTAGTTAGTTTTATACCAAAGCAAATAGGAAAGGCATTCTAGATAAATGGTATTGGTTGAGCATCAAAGTGGTGTCTTGTATGTTTGGGTGTATGTTAGGAATATATTCTCTGTAGCAAATACAATTTGAAGCTTTTGTTTATCCTACTTGGTTTGTGGCATGTTTACTTTTCAAAATGGAGTCGGGAAGTATATATTTGGAAGGAGTATATGGAAAGTCAGAGAGAAACAGGCAAAGAATTATACCGATTTCTACCTTAATTGAAGAAAATGAATTTTAATCCCTGGAGGAGCTTAATGACTAGCGGTTTTCCTTTTTTTCCTTTTTATTTTGCTTTATTCAACAGGTTTTTTAAAAAAGATGAATGCAGGCCTGTTTCGGTCGCGGGCTAGGTGGGAAAGGTCAGGATGGACCATCCCCACAAAGCCCTGTGGCTTCTTCCCAGGTGTGAACAGATTCCGCCCACTTCTCAGCCCACTTCAGTTATTTCCAAATGCATTTACTTAAAACCCACTTTGGTGGCGGTATGAAAGTTTAAACAGCTGTTTCATTTCAACCTCTTATCTCTTGAAATCTGTCATTAGGGTCAGAACATATTTCGGGTCTAGGGATATTTTTTTGCCATTAGTCGGAGATGTGAAAATACCGTCTTTCTTATACACCGTTTTCTTTTGCTATCTAATAGAGTAGATAAAATTTCAACTGTTTGCTGATGTGCCTCTGAAAGATTATTTCCTTCTAACTTTAATTGTTATAGTCTTGTCCAAATCCATCGATCTAATTTAGAAACTGGAGGCGAAAGCACAATGAATGTCAGATGCAATGTATCGGTTCCCTCAGGAATAAGTTCTGATATCAGGCAATTTTTGAAGTTTCTGGTCTACCTTTAAAAATAACTCAGATGGACTAAAGACCTAAAACTACATCAGGCTGCCAGAAGAAAACATATAGGAAATCTTCAGGATCTTGCATTTGGGAACGATTTCTCAGAAGGGACTCCAAAGGCACAGGCAACAAAAGCAAAAATTGACAAATGATACTACAGCAAACTTAGAAACGTCTGTACAGCAAAGGAAAAAATCAAGACTAAAAAGGCAAACCCATGGAAAGAAAAAATATATTTGAAAATTCTGTACCTGATAAGGAGTTAATATCCAGACTATATAAGAAACTTCTACAACTTAATAACAACAACATAGAACAAATAACCCGATTAAATAATGAACAAAGGACTTGAATAGACGGTTCCCCAAAGAAGATGTGCAGTACAGATGGCCGAAAAGCATATGGAAAGATGCTCGACATCACTAGTTGGTAAGAGAAATGCAAATCAAAACAAGGAGATAATCACCTCACACCTCACACCCATTAGGATGCCCACTATCAAAAGAACAAAAAATGACAAGTGTTGGCTAAGATGTGGAGAAATCGCAACTCCTGTTTGTTGTTGTTGGGACTGCAAAGTAGTGTAGCTGTTAAGGAAAATAGTGTGGAGGTTCTGAAAACTGAAAGTAGAAATACCAGATGATCCAGCGATTTCTCTTCTGAGTGTGTATCCCAAAGGTTTGAAAGCAGGATCTTGAAGAGATGTTTTTTACTTATTTTTTTTTATTCCAGTTGACATTCAGTATCATTTTATGTTAGTTTCAGGTATACAGCATAGCAGTTAAAGAGATATTTGCATACCCATGTTCGTTGCCACAATAGCCACAAAGTGGAAGCCACTGAAATGTCCATTAACAAACAGATAAATGGATGAAGAAAATGTGGCATGTAAATCCAATGGAGTGTTCTGCAGCCTTTTAAAAGGACCTTGCCTCACGTGCTACAACACTGATAAACCTCGAGGACGTTGTACTAAGCAAAAACCAGTCGCAAAAGGACAAGTATTATATGATTCCACTCGTCCAAAGTATTTACAGTGATCAAAATCATAGACTCAGAAAGTGGAAAGATGATTGCGCAGTGTTGGTGGGGGCGAGGAGAGGAAGAATCAGGTTTTAGTAAATAGTTTCAGTTTTGCAAGATGAAAAAGTTCTAGAGGTCTGTTGCACAACCATGTGATTATACCTCACATTTCTGAGCCGTTCACTTAAAAGTGGTTAAGATGATAAATTTAATGTTATGTGTGTGTGTTTTGTTTTACCACAATAAAAAGAAGGTAGCCTCCATACTTGTGACTGTTGCTTTGGGAGAAAATGCTTCCTCATCTTTGTGAGTATCCTTTGTTCTGAGACGGGCAGTCTTAGCGTGATTTTTGCAGGTTCGATTCTAGCATCGTTGACCTGGTCAGCGTGTTAAGTAATCTCAAGTAACACAAAGCTCCATGTTGGTTTCCTCTCCTTGTGACACTGGAGAGGTGAAGGGTTTTGTTTGGTTTTTTGATTTGTCAAATGCTCCTGCACTGCCCGCTGTGCCAGACGGCTTTATCATTGTCAAACTAGGCTGATGAAACCACTCGTAGGTGTAAAGGCTTCGATGACAAGTCTGTGTGCAATACTCACATCTCCTTTGCACTGATGGAAAGTGACCGTGTCAAGAGGGACTGACTGCTTCCTTCCAAAAGTTTTTATAGCGAGTTTTATGCCTGTATTTCAATTATCAAATTATCAAATTGATTCCAGAAACTCAAATAAAATGAAAATGAACTAGAGATGAAAAGGTATGCAGTTTCCTTGGTAATGTTCAGTTTAGGAAGGGGAGCACCCAATTTTCAATACAAGCAATTTACAGCCACTCACGGTTAAATGGTTTATAGGATTCTTTGTAACAAAAGGTGGTCTAATTACCGAGGAGGAGAGAATAATACAGCCAGGTTATTTACAATGTGTGACTCAATTAAATTATGACGCGGTTAACTATACAAAAATGACAGAAAGCAGAAACATCAGAGCAAGTTAAACATTTTTGGCTTTCCATTAATGATCTTGAATATGGGAGGTATGCGCAAGGTTAATTTTTCCCTTTAAAAATCACATGAGGCCTACCCTGGGAGCGAACCTGCAGTTTCAAAGATTCAGTGAATTAGCTCCTAACCAACAAAAAAAAATGGTATTTTTTCTTTCCCACTAGACCACACTAGAGTGTTTAGTTTCTGTCACTAAATCACATGGTAGGGATTCTAATGCCAGTCTGGATCAATTTTAGGTGTGATTTCTTTCCTTGCGATTTTTGTTGTACTGTGAGTTACTAGTTGATTTTAATTGTTCTTATTTGCAGACTTTAAATATTGATGGACTGTGTCACTTACAACGCTTTTGGGGCATTGGCCTTTGCTTATGAATCCCACGACACTTTTTTGTTTTTCCAGAAGTTGGGTGGGGAGGGGCTTGTTGGGGAGATATGTTGGTTAAAAGTGAAGCAGATGAAGGGGCTGGAAAATGTCTCTTCAGAAGCCAGTTTGCAGGAGAAAATGTAGGATTTTACTAAATTAGAGATATTATTTATAGGAAGTAATTATACTCATTTGAGATATAACAGTTTAAAAAAAAAAGCAGCCATAATGTCTCTCTCAGAAATCGCCTGGAGAATCAATAACAAAAGAAAGCATATATAAAATACTAGTAATTCAGCTAACAAGCTTGATTTAATGAGAGTATTAATACCCAACAAAAAGAGAACACAGTCTTTTTGAGTACTCGTGTGACACACAAATTGAGTATGGACCAGGCCACAAAGGGGAATCTCTGTACGTTTGAAGGTTAGACAGCGTGCATGGTCCAGGTTCTCCAAACCAGACACAGTGATGCTAGATGTTAAAGCAAGAACAGCTTGCCCTCCGCCTAGCAACTTGGAAATTTTAAAATGCAGCTGACCCTTGAACACCTCGGGTTGGAACCGTGTGGGCCTACTTATACGTAGACTTTTTTTCAGTAAATACTGTAAATGTATTTTCCTTATGATATTCTTAATAACGTTTTCTTTAGCTTCCTGTGTTGTAAGATACAGTATATAATACAGAAACATACAAAATATGTGTTATTAGTAAAACTTCCGGTTAGCAGTAGGCTATTAGTAGTAATTCAGTTTCTGGGGTGTCAAAAGTTACATGTAGATTTTTGACTGCATGGAGAGTCAGCACCCCTAACCCCCCCCCCCAACATTGTTCAAGGGTCAGTGGTACTATTCTTTGTAACTCTTATTGTTTGAGACACAATTCATATTACCATAAAATTTATGCTTTTTAAGTGTATGATTCAGTGTCTTTTAGTATATTCACAGAATTTTGCAGCCAAAAACACTGTATAATTTCAGGGCATTTTCATCACCTCCAAAAGAAACCTCGCACCCGTTAGCGGTCACTTCTCGTGTGCCTCTCTCCCCAGCCCTTGTCGACCACTCACCTGCTCTCTTTCTTTATGTATTTGCCTATTGCAGACATTTCATATTCACATATTCACATAGAATATGTCCTTTCATATCCGACTTCTTTCATTAGCTTGTTTTCAGACTTCATACATTTAACATGAATAAGTAAACATTTGGTTCTTTTTACGGCCCAATAATATTTGATTACATGATTATTATACCACTTTTTTTCATTCATTCGTCCATCAACGGACACTTAGGTTGTGTCTGCTTTTTGGCTATTATGAATAATGATGCTATGACCATTCATGTGCCATATTTCTGTGTGAACATTTTTTTAAACTCCAAGTTAAAAAACAAAACCGTGATTAGAATGGCAGACTATTTAGAAGTTACTGGGAATGAGAACGCTCCATGCAGGAACCCATGAGCCGTGTGCAGTCCAGTTCTCAAAGTACAGATTGTAGTCTCAGAGACACTTGTCAGAAACTTAGAACTGCTGAAAATAAATAAACTAAGTATTCAAACAAATATTTGAGAAAAAGGACAACAAAATTAACCCAAAAAAGTCAAATAACATAACTATAAATTCAGAAAACAAGATTAAAGAAAAAAAACCTAACAGATTTGATCAATACAATTGAAAAGGCATTTTTTAAAAAAATGTTGAAAATGTAAAAAAAATTGATAAAATAGGAACATCTCTGGCAAGCCGAATAGGAGAAAAGAGGGAGATACAACCAAAGGTTCGCAAGCATCTTCTATCTTCTTAGCAATGAATTTGAAAGTTTAAACAATTATAAATGATCAACACTGACTCAAGAAGGAGCGCCTAAAAGAAAATTACTTTTTCTTCCATATGTTCATCTATCTAGCCATCCATCCTTCCATTTGCATCTTAACCAAATATCTAATTCTTTTTTAAAAGTAACTAATCTCCTCCCCCCCTAAATACCAGATACAGATTTGATTTTGGCAATTGGTACGCCTCCAAAGCATAGAAAAAGACAAGAAGCATCCAGGTTTATTCTACATAAGTCTTGTTACCTAAACCAGACAAAAATATGACCAAGAAAATGTGGAGCTATTTTACTTATCGATATAGGTGCAAACCAAGTACTCCAAAATACCCAAAGCATACATAGCACACTGTGATATTTAAGGCTTGGTCTGGGAAGGTAAGCATAGTCCAGTGGTAGGAAAACAGTGTAATTCACTTACTTAAAAGGAGAAAATGCTTAAACCCACATGATCATAAATATGATAAGTATCAGAAGCAATTGGTTAAAAGCAATAAAGCATCAGTAAGATCAATTCATCACTGGCATATGAATCAACAAAAATGTGTATTTTTCCCATATGATAGTGTTAACCACATAGGTGGTATTATGGGGGGAAAAATGATACTTCTCACAATGACATCACGATCTATAAAAATGTGAAAGTAAAATTAACCAAAAATAAAATGTTTATGAGACAAACAATAGGACTTTACTGAAATGCCTGAAGAGCTGTCGACAGAGATAACGTCTGGTTAAGGAACTCAGTATTCTAAAGCAAGCTTTCTCCAAATTAATATAACACTTATGTGCCATTGTAATAAGAAGGCTAATTTTTCTTTTAAAGTTGCTTCTAAAGATCATACAAAAGAATAAATAAGCAAAAATGGCAAAGAGATATATTTAAAAGAAATGGGGAATTTGGCATACTAGATTTTAAAACAAACTATAGAGAATCTATAAATAGGTCCATTGTGTACATGAGAATATATAATAAAGATAAAACTTTAAGATCAGGAAAGAATAAGATGTTTAATGTATAGTGTTAAGTCAACCACAATCTCTTTGGGAAAATATATGTATTTAGATCTTCATTTTATGCCACAGACTACATTTCAAATCTATAAAGTTCTAGAAGAAAATGAAGCAGTATATTTTTATAGTCACGGAGAAGGCCTTTAAAAGCATGACAAGAAGCCCTAAAGTCTTAAAATGTTTAGCAAATTCTGTTTCATGAAAATGTGGTGGCCAACTGGGAGAAAATATATGGAACATATGTGTCAGATAAAGGAGTGCCCACAAATGAGTAAGGAAAGACAACGGAATAGAGAAGTGTGAAGAGGATATGAACAATCACATAAAAAGTACAAATGGCTAATAAACATATCAAACTACCTTCGGTTTCATTTATCCTCAGGGAAGACCCCTATTGGATTCAGTTTTCATCTACTAGATTGCCAAAAATTAAAATGATTGATAACGTCCCGTGTTTTGGAAGGTGTAGCAAAGAGGACACTCTTATACATCCTTCTGGAAGTTTAGATGTACACAGCCTATTCAGGAGGGCCGCACTTATCCAAACTTAAAACCTACCTACTTTTGACCTAGTAGGTCTCCTGCTGTACCACAGAAATTCATCATGTCCGTATTTATGATAAACCTTGGGACAACCTAAATGTCTCTCACTAAGAGAACAGATTAAATAAAAATTGGAGTATTCATTATATATAATAGAACAAGTGTATTTTATGTAATTTGATATGGATAGATGCCATACGTCAGCATAATGGTTAAGAGCCCAGGTCTGGAACAGGCTTGTCATCTACTAGCTGGGTGACTCTGAGCAAGTTACTTAACTTCTCTAAGCTTCAGTTTACCCATCTGTAAAAACGGGAATAATTATAGCACTTCACCTCCTAAGGATCTTCTGGGAAGTAAACGGGATGCTCCATGTGCAGTAGCAAGTAAGAAGCGGATAAAATGTGGTACAAACAGCTACGTATTTGCTCGTGGGTAGAAAAGATTAGAGAAGAATGCATTAGTCCAGGAGAGGTAGTGCAAGGTTAGGGAGAGTCACTTTCTAATGTTACACTTGTTTGATTTTGGTAAATTAAGGATTTTTTCCCTTTTTAAAATGAGCAAATGCTACTTTGTGATTTTTTATTTTTTAAGCTGGAAAAAAAATGGTATTTTAAAAAATCCACGCGTACTGCGAAGTTTTCCTAACAGCCTCGGTCTCACCACCCTCCCGGCAGGCATCCTGCGTTAGCGGTTCCGTCTGCGCCGTAGGTACCAAACTGATAGGTGTTTCTCACGCTGCATGAAATCACTCCTGTGCTCCTGAGTGCTGAGCGATCCAGAACACGGGGATAGCAGCGGAGGACCAGCGGAGGACCGTAGTCTCAGCTCAGCAGAGCTTCGAGCGTCCCTCAGAAAGTGTTATCTGGCACCGTCGGCCTTTCCTTGTCGTGCGGTCTGGGTGGACTTGCCTGGGGGAGAAAGGAATCAGTCCAGATGCTGTCAGAAAACGTTTTGGGTTCTAGGGGACGTGGGTTCCGAGACAGCATTCCTGTGGACACACTCCTGCCTCCCTCCTCCCCGCCCCTGCCCCCCACCTTCTTTCATGAATTTCTTTTATGTTCCCCTAATTTTCACCTCCTTCCTCCTCCTCCCAGAGCCTTTCTCCTTCCTTCCTACCCCTTAGGCACTGGTCTCACCTCATTCAGAGTTTAAGAGCCTGGTGACCCCTGGTGTCAGAATTTCATCTCTTAGACAGTTGAACTCCTCGCTTGCTTTTCCGGCTGTTGGAATCATTAAAGGAAAAGCCGAGACTAAATTCCCAGGAAGACCCTGCTCCAGTTGGGTTTCAGTCCTTCGCTCAAGTGCGGTTATAATGTCTCTTAATCTGCATCTCCCCTGCCCCCCTCTCCGCCCCAACAATTAGGGGGTATAGGGACCTCGGCACTCTGTGATGAGTGTAACCTTTTTCATTGTACTGCCACACGTTAGTATCACCAGTAAATGACATCGTTTTTCATTACTGTAGCAGCCTCCGGCCATAGATTCAGAAAGGTCAATTTTAATTAAAAACCATAGAAAAATACATTTTCTGAGGGTTTTTTTTTTTTTCCGTAGAAGAATAGGTTATTAGCTTTCTTTGTAACTCCTGCTTATCTTGCTGAACTTTCAGAGAATGCTGATAGACTCCTTAAAAGGCTCTAGCTGTCGGCCTCGTCGGCTGGGACAGTGCAGACGCTTCGGAGGGAGGGGACCACCCCTCCTGTGCCCACTCTCTGCCGGGGGGCGTCTGACGCATAGGGCCCACCTCGTCCCAATAGAGTTATCCTTCAAACATTAGAGCAGAAAAACCCGTAAGGCAATCATCTTAGTGCAGCGCCCATGTTGCAGATGAAATTCAGGACCGACGGGTTTGCTTGACTTTGCCAGTGGTTCTTGGGAAGCTGGCAGTGGAGGAAAGTGGGAGGAAGAGAGAGGGGTTTGGCGGGGAGGAAGGAAGGAAGGAAGGAAGGAAGGAAGGAAGGAAGGAAGGAAGGAAGGAAGGAAGGACGGACACTCACACGGGCTGCGAAGGTTCACTTATTTGGGTCTTCAGTGAGATTAAATTTATAAAGATGTATTTTTAAAAATTGAGGTCAAATTTGCATGACATAAAATTCAACATTTTTACCACTTTAAAAGGTACAATTCAGTGGTTTTTAGCGCCTTCACAACGTTGTACAACTATCACCATTATCTACTTCCAGAATACCTTCGTCACTCCAAAAAGAAACGCCGTACTCGTCAATCCGTCACTCCCTCTTCCTCCCTCCCCTCAGCCCCGAGAAACCAATAATCTGCTTTCTGTTTCTATGGATCTACTCATTCTGGACATTTCATATAAATGGAATCATTCAATATGTGGCCTTTCGTGTCTGGCTTCTTTCAGTTAACATAATGTTTTCAAGGTTCATCCACATTGGAACATGTACCAGTACCTCATTCCTTTTTATGGCTGAGTAATATTTCATTGTAGGAATATACTATATTTTGTTTATTCATCAGTTGGTGGACATCTGTGTTGTTTCCACTGTTTAGCTGTTATGGATAATGATGCTTTGAACATTTGTGAACAAGTTTTTGTCTGAACACCTGGTTTCAGTTCTCTGGGGTATACCCCTAAGACTGGACTTGCCAGTCATATGGTCATTCTTTGTGTGACTTCTTGAGGATCTGGCAGACTGTTTCACAGTAGCTGTGCAGTCTTTTTAAAGCAATGTTTAACTGACAGCGCTTCTTAAACACAGATATGTGCCAGGCTGTGCGAGTACAAAGATAAATAAAAAGCAGCCCCCATCCCTGGCAAAGTACGCCAGGAAATAATGTTGGGGCTGACCCGGTGGAGGTGGGAGGTGTGGGGCTTGGGGGAGGCTGCTCAAGCTGTGGCTCTCGGAGGAGGTGGCTCTTGGGCTGAACGTCAGAGGTGAGAGGTCACACAGGGAGGGACAGACTCATGAGATTCGGGATTCTTGCGTGCAAAGAACACATCTTCTGGGATAAGGAGGGCTGATGGCCCAGCAATACCAGGCAGCCATCTTTTACGTGAGGCCATCTGCTAGCCAGATTGTCGTTTCTGCGTTTCGCTGTCCTTGGCCTTCATTACCCACTCAGCTCCCTCCCTTAAGGTGAACCCTCATTCAGTATTCCAGCCTCCCTCCTGGTGATGCCCAGATCTTAGGTCTTACACTTTTGCAGGATCGTATTACCCCAGAAGCCTCTGCTAGGCAGGCAAACGAAACACACACACGCTAAATGGTGGAACATGTTGCAGTAAACATGAACCCAGCAGGGGAGTGGCGCTAACCAAGGTCCCCTCCCGCCAGGCGGCAGGAGGAAGGTCGGTCGTCATGTTGGTGTTGGACGTGCGTTTGTCCGTTACTTTATCTTTCTGCTTTGCTTCCGTTCCGCTCTTGCCACAGCCCCGGCCCCCAGCCATTCTCTCACTGCTGCCCGTGTTACCTCTAAAATGCAAACTTGATCATTCAGGCACCCCCGGCCCCCACCCCGCACCCCACACTCACGACTCCTCATCTTGTCTTCAGTTCCCTGGGGGTAACGACCACGCCCTGGCAGGGCCTCTGGGCCCTTGCGGGTGGCACGGGCGGCCGTCTCCTCTCCCCGCTGCCCGCGTCGGGCCGTAAACCGACGGGGCCGCTTGTCCCCCACGCACCGCGCTCCGTCGCGCCTCCTGATCACGCGGTTGGCTGCTTCCGTGCGAGCGTCTCCATCTCCCAGCCCTCTTACCCTCAGTCCCATTCACCTGTCAAAACCCATCCTGTGTGTCTGCAGTGCATTCTTCTTGGCTGTAATTGTCGTCTTCTCTGCTCCTAAGAGGATCATCTCTTTCAGGCACCCAGGACTTTATTTTCGTGAGGTGACCCCATCATCTTAGACTGGACTAGTGAACGTGTTTTGAAGGCAGCCCTTCATAGGATGATCTGGATTCTCGTACACTACTACAGAGGCTTTATCTCCTCCTATAGGACAAAAGAGGAAGCCATTCCTTGAAAGTCCAATCAATGTTAAAATTACCGCTCAGCAGTTTCTCAGAGAAAATGATCATTAGTAGCATTTGTAGGTGTGAGAAGTACTAGCTCTGACTCTGAGGTGCTCAAGGTGAACTTTCGGGCCCTCGTTATTTATTGCCAGACAGCTACGTTGCAGGGGAATTCTCTCCTGAACATTAGTTAATAAAGAGTAAGGCAGCCTTTTCCTAAATGTTGGCAAGGATGCTCAGAGTCAGAACTCTTGGCCCCGGTCTGTATTATAGTTGTAATCTATAAATTCAAGTAATCTGAAGAATGTAGGTCTTGCCCTCAGGCAGATGAAGCTCAGACACAAAAATGTCTTGGAAAGTGAAGGACTCAAGATGCAGCGATATTTTATTAGCTTCTGGAGAGCTGAGACTTGGGAAATAGATGTACTCACGGAATTCGGCGCTGCCTCATAATTTGGCACTTTAGTAAGATATCTAGTTTCATTTTTCCCATGCCTGCAGTGCCTTTTTAAAAAATACATAGTCTATCCCAAAGCCATCCAAATTCAAGCTCAAAGAATCTCAAGTAGGGAAGTATAGTCCTTTGGGATAGTCTGATTCAGAAAGGAGGTAAACTCTCCTTCCACCGTCGGCCAACATCAACTATCACAATGCAGAAACACACACACACACACACACACACACACACACACTTATACACACTGATAGTCACCAGCCAAATAATAGTTCTTTATGTTGTGAAGCACAGTCTTTTGCTTCTAATTTCTACTACACCAAGTCTGTTGCACGTATTTTAATTTAAACAGATTAGCCACATATATCTAGGACACCTGTTGATTTGCATTCTGGGAAAGAGTTTGTATCTTTGAAATCACACTGTGGCTATACAACAGAAATAATCTGCGTGGTTCTAAAAGGACTTTCCTTAATAGGTTTTTTATGACTTGCTTACTAGGTTGAATTTGGGGCATATTAATATTGCTTGATTAAATTGAGTAAAGTGACACACGGGATGGCATAAAGCTTGTTAGAAACTACAGCCATAAGTCAGCAGCCTCGTTTCAGGTTCCTTCCTTAATGCCAGGTGATCATGTGATCGCTGTCACTGTGTATTTGAAACATTCTTTTAAGTGGCCATCTAAAACTCCACATGTCCAAAATAGAACTCTTGATGCCTCCTCGTCTTACACACACACACACACATGCACACTCACGCACGCACACTTACGGGGGCACAGCTGCTCCTCTCCCAGGCGTCCATGTCTCAGTAGATGATGCCATCACCTACCTGACTTGGGGTTCAGTCACCATGACCTTCCTGCTCCTCAGAGCTGCCAGGCTCAGTCACAGCCTTCTCTCATTTGCACCAGCTGATCTGTCTGAGATGTTTACTTCCAGATCTTTGGTTAACTTCTCGTCATTGAGACAACATAAATACTTCTTTCTCAAAGAAGAGGTCTTCCCCATTACTCCTGATCATATTACCCTTTTATTTTCTCTATCATTCTCACTGCTCTTAGATATTTTCTTGTTTATTTGTTGCTTGTCATTTTCCCCATCTAGACTGTAGGCTACACAAGAATTGAGCGTTGCTTGCCCCGCTCAGAACAGTGCCTGCCCGACATGTGCTTGGCACTCTATGGATATTTGAATGAATGAATGAACGAACAAATGAATGCAAATGGCTTTAGCTGTTTCTTAGGAAGAGTTCGAAGGGCCCAGTTAATATATAGAATTGAAGCCTTCCTAACAGTAGAATTCATTTTTAGTGAAATTAAGGTTTTTCTTTGATGTGTAAAGAATACCCTTTAATAATACTTTAGATTTGCATTATCTGGACTCTCAGCATTTTTTAATGTGTTGGAGTCTTCAGTTCGAGGACTTTCTGAAAGGCTAACTTTAATAACATCAGACCTGCCATTTCCACAGGGCTTAGAATAGATTCCAAAATGCCAGAGAAAATTAAATGCAAAAAAGCTCCAGTTAATTAATGTTTCAGAATAAATTAATGCTTTAGGTCTGACTTTAACTGACAAGAATGGTGAATTTCAAAATTAAAACTGCCATTCTTTTCCCACGTCTGTATTTTGTGCTGTATTCGGTCTCTCCAGTTATTTATCTCCTTGGGGAGAAAAAAGGAAACCTATGCTTATTGACTTTTAAAATAAAAAACAAAATTGAACTGATTATTCTTAGGGGAATGTCTTTTAGCATTCCTCCTTGGTTTCTTTAGTTATGTGGTAATTCCTGAATTTTTAAAGTTGGGAGCAGGTCCTAAATATTTTTGTCTGTCACCACAATGCCTTGCAACGAGAAGAGAGGAAGCAACATTTATATGTGTACATCATGTTCCAGGGTTTGGCTTAGCTTATTGCACATATCTCAATAAATTAATCATGGGATGTTGCTGTGTGCGTTGGACACGGGAGGAGAGGCACTTTTTTATCTTGTCAAATTTAGTTCTTGTTTACCCTTGGATTTCAGAACCTAGAAAACAATTGGCAGAAACTTGTGATGTTTGTTTCTTTCTTCTTCCTCATCTCCCCTCCTTCATTAGCTGAGCCTCATTTTCCCTGTTTGCCAAGATTAATATGTCTATCTTATCAGAATATTGTGAGGAAGTAAGATGATTTTGTGTTTGTATGTGTCCACTTTAGTTTCTGATACCAAACTATTTTTAAAAACAATAGAATGCTCTTGGAGGATTTCTGCACTACAAAGGGTGGGTAGATCTTTAGTCTTCTTAAACCTTAAGATTCTATGTTCAGATTTCCAATAAACTGTACTGTCACACATCTTTTAAATTTTAATATCTTCTGTGTCCAGTTTACCACTATTTATTAATTTAACACATATTTCCGCATGGATGTGTAATCAATGTGCTAAACAGTAGAGTTAAAGAGATAAAAGAGAGATTTATTCAACAAAGAGATTTGAGGTAGGGAGAAATGTTCATCACGAACATTCCTCCTTGTTTACTTGTTCTACTTTAAGTGTACCGAGTAAAGACAATTAGTCTGATATGTACTGGCCTGTAAATATGTTCAGGAAGTCTTTTGCTTTAAATAAATAGCTGTTTTTTTTTTTTTTTTTTTTTTTTTTTGTAGTTTCCTACTTTCTTATGAAAGTCATGTGGGAAGGACAGGCTCCAGGTAATCTGGAATTCTGTTTGGTTGGGTTCCAGCTTTCAGTTAATCAAGTATTTACTGGAGTTATGAGGTGTGCACATGTTTCTTTTCTTTTTTCTTTTTTTTTTCTGTTTTTTTGGAATTCTAGTTATTTGATATTTGCAAGTAATTCCTGGGAACAAGAATTGCAAACATGGTGTGTTCACAAGAAATAACAACATTATAAAAAGCAGATGTTAAGCAGTTTTGTTTTAAAAGGAGATTATCTCCATTATTTATAAATGTTTGAAAGAAAATAAATTCAATAGTGGCGTTTTCTTCTTCTTTTCCTTCCTTTATCTTGTCCAGTAATGGAAATAAAATTATATGAATCATTAGCATAACAAGTTCAAATCTACATTGATTTATAATGTTAGAACCATAAAACCCTGCAAAAGGAGTATATATCTATTGGTTATGCTAATTAATACAAGTACATTAAGAGGCTATTTGCTAGGCATTATGAGACCAAGGTTCTTACTTAACGCGGGCCTGTTGATGGTGTTAAGGACTGCTGCAAAACCCAGAGGGGAGCCCATTTGGGGACACAAACAATGTTAGAGTAGTTCAGTTGAAAGAAATACACACATTAAGTTGGGGGAGAAATGATCGTGGTCTTGAATTATCTATGTGGACCATCTCCGTAGCACGGAAAATTCCTGTTCTCCCTGATCCGTTAGTGGTGTTGACCTGGTGGTTTCGTTCCCGTTGTTAAGGTTTTTTCCCCCTTTCCTTTGGTTAGTACCTTTTGTAAGAATTATGAAGTGATCAAAGAATTGTCAACTGAGTTTCGAGCTTTTCCCACTCGAAGATGAAAAAAGCCTTTCTTTTTCCCTATTTAAAATTGTGACGTTGTGATGTTGGCAGTGAAAATTTCAAGTCTCTCCATTCCTAGTAAATCAGTTTAGATGTATGTGTGACTAGAGGAGAGACAAGTGAGTGGTAGATAGAAGTCATGGGTACCTGTGATTAGTGCTACCCAGAAAAGGTTCCACATTGCTGGAGGTGTCCTGGAAGTTTTGGAGTTCGTTTTAAAGAGTCGATTCAGGTGACCTCTCCACCCCACGTGACTCCAGACACTGTATGATTCTCTGAATCAGAATTTAGAAAGAGGGTACATTTTGACTTAAGTATATTTGACCTGGGCTGAGTTTTTAATGAAATTGAGATAGAAAGAAAAGACACATGTAAATAAAACTAGAAAATTCCTTCTCTTGCTTTCAGATGAGGAAACCGTGGTTCAGAGAAATCACGTGACCCATCCAAAAGCCACACAACTAGTCACTGAATTTGGGAGTAAGAACTCCGATCTCATGAGTCCTCCTTCACTTTTCTCACACTGCGTGTCCCGTCTCTCACCTCTAATCATTTTCAGAATGTTTTAAATCATAAAACTCAACCAAAGTCAAAATATGGCCTGCTAAGCTCTTAGTCACATAGATCAATCATTAAAGAACTGTTCGAGAATAAATTAAAACTTAAGATAAATTAAACTAGATAAATTAAACCTTAATCATAACTTAACGTTACTGATTTTTTCCTGACTGAGCAGATCTCTTGGATGTTTCCTTTAAATTTCTCAGCTGCCGTATCTATTGCAGCAGACCCTTGGAAGAAAGCATAATATTTATCATACGTGAGTACGTCTAGTTTCACTGCTCTGACTTTTCCTACAGTCATTGTGTTTTCTGCCAGGAGTAGAGAGAAGTTAAGCAAGGTCTACACGTACCCAAATAAACTCTGTGAACAGATTGAGTCTCTCGCACCCTCCTAAGTATTTGCTTAGCTGTCCTCTCTTGTCCCACAGATTGAGAATCTTCCTAAAGTAACCTGGGCCACCGAACTGTGGCCAGTGGGGATTTGAAAGCCATTGTATGTCTGTTGGCTCCTGTTTGTTCTTCAGATGAAGGTGGTCTGCCATGAGAGCTGCTGGTACGTTTGCTGCCTTCCGTGTAGCTCTGTGTATTCTTTCCAGATGCTTCACTCTAACCTGGACCGTACTGCCACGCTCTCTCTAGGAGCACTGGCCAGCTACATCCCCACATCCCACGTCCCAGAGTGCCCAGGCCGAGTCGAAAATCTCTGAGTGTGTAATAACAGGGAACAAAGTCAGAAAGGCCATTTTCCTTCCTTTCCTGTGCAGGCAGGCCCCAGAATTGCCTGTGACCCGGCTGGAAGCACAGATGTCCTCCAGAGGTGACCCTCCCTCTGAGTTGAGCATCTGTCAGGAGGCCTTCTGTGTCCACAGTTGCCTGCAGCACCGGGCTGCATGAATCACCGTTTATTTTTGCATCCTGGTTGCAAAAATGAGCCAGGATTTTAATGCCCAAAGAGGAATGTGCAGGAAGGAGACCTTTACACTGATAGTCTTCAACTAGTTGAATGTCCCTGATAACACTATGAAACATAAGATGTTCATTGTGGAAGGTGAAATATATTTTATTATCACATCAGTGACTTCTTCATAAATATTTATCGAGGAGACTCTAACCTGCAGTTCAGTCCAGGCAAGGCTGCTGTCCCAGTGGATGTTTGCAAGTAATGGAACCGTAATTCTTGCGAAGAGCGACATGTTAAAATGGCTGGTTTGGGGAAGGTTTGATTTACTTATATCCCCACCCACCCCCCACACACGGTTTGACACACTAATGCATCAAGACAAAGAAACGACTAATTTCCTGAGTAAAGTTGCAAGGGTCCTTATCAATCATCTTACATACATTTCGTTATAAAGAGGCTAGAGGAACTCAATTTGACTTTATGTTATACCGTTAGAAGAAAAGATGATCTTCTCACTAAATTGTCACAATGCACCCTTTGCCTGGCTAAAGGTATTATCTCTTTGATAACTACATTTAATTTTTCCTTCTTTGTTTTCATGTGTTTATTGTCATACATGCCTATGGCCTGTTCTCAGCATTTCAGTTGCTCTTACTTTGCAATTGAAATTGAGAATTGCTCAGGGCAACAGTTGAAAGCTTTGGTGGGGCTTGAAAGCCCAGAAGGAAAACATATCAGATTATGTGTTTCCTGATTCACATTTTGCCATTCTGTGTACTCTCTACTAAGCACATGCTAACAATTTCTAAGCATGTCATAATTTCTCTCTCCACTCCTTATCTTCCAGTTTATTCTTTCTGGCCCTTCCGTCCCCAAAATGAAAAAAGAAACAATCAATTAGGAAGGAAGAACTCTATGCCTTTAATCGAGTAGCTCATTTGCTTTTAAGAGTATTTTCTCAGAAAATATTTCTACAGTTATTTTTGATGGTGCTCTTTTTAATCACTTAAATTTCTTGTTTCTTTTTTCTGCCTTTTTTTTTTTTAGCTTGAGGTTAATGCCACCCTGATCTTTTTCAACTGATAAATTGGGCCTGTCTCTTTTTTTATAAAGTGTCTATAATATTGCAGTTTGAGGACAGTAATTGTTCAGCCTTCATGTCTTCTGCTTCATGTTGCAAGTTCCCTGTCTTACCAGCTGTGATGATAGTTCATTAATACAGTTCATTAGTAAAAAAAAAAAAACCATATTTTGTTTGCAGAGGCTATGGCATTGTTTACCTTTTATTCAATAACAAGTTCCTTCCTTCCTGAATGAAAAGGGGAGCAGGTATTTCATCCAGCTTCACATTTCTGTTAAAGGACATGAAGGTGTCATTTGTGTATTGTTCTAGAAAGAGCATGTCGTTTGAAATCAGAAGACTTGGGTTCAGATTCCAACTTGACCACACACCTGGGTGTGTGTGTACAGGCAAGTGACTTTCACTTCGTTTTCATGGCCTGGCTTCTATTGTTTCCATCTGTGAATTAAAGACGAGCAGTCTGCCATGGGGCACAATTAGGTATAATGAGAATATCTGCCCTACAAGGATGTTGTGGATATTAAATGCTATATCACATAAGTTGTAAATCACTATGTGTGTCTTAGTTATCTTCTTTCAAATTTGGTTTTCAGTTGTAACTGGCCATGCTTAAATGCTGCCACTCAGTACTCAAAAGGGCAAGTAGTAAGGTCTACTTATCAGTCACAAAAGAAATGGAAAGGATTTCTTTGTGCCTCAAGACCTTCTTCCCCCAGCTGTTTCTTTTCAAGGCAGTTGAGACCCCGATGGGCAAAGTCTTCCAGGCTTTGGATGAAGGGACCAGAAACCCACCTTAACTGGAGGAAAACTCACCAGCGTTGCTCTGGGGGCGAACCTGGCTTTAGACACTTTTTAGCAAGAACAGACTTATAGTTTCTCAAATGTATTGAATCAGTCACTTTGAAAAGATCTGTGTAAACTAAGTGTGTTAGTGTGGGGGGCAGGCGTTGTTCTGCCTTGTCACGGTAGAGCACGAAACAATTAGAAATATATACTGTCCTGTTTTATTTCGGAAAGTCATGTGAAAGAGAATCCCTTTTTTGGAGCGAGTTTGGTATTCATTATGCATCAGGACAGGATGATTTTTAAGAAGAATAAAAGTCCCCGTAGAGTACCATAATTATAAGTTCAGAAATCAGGGCTATTTCAAAATCAGAAAGGAAAGAGGCGAATTATCACAGCATGGCTTTTGAAAGAATTCCGTTAAGCCCTCTGGACAGTGTTAGCCGGGGAGCTGGTGCGTTCTTGACTGTGCCACAATACAGTAATTCCTCCGATTTCAGCGTCCCCAGCGCTCAGTCCTCATTAGTGAGACGTCCTCTTTTTTCCTGGAGTTCGGCTCCCCAAATAACTTTGCGCGAGTGCCCAGAGAGGTGCACATGTGCAGCCCCGTGTTACCAAGACCGACCAGTTCTGGGTCCTGGGGTGTCTTGGGAATAGTCAGAGCCACGGTTTCCCCATCTTCCACCGCAGGGTCTGCTGCTGTCACCAGCCCTGTTCCCACTGTCCTTACTGCCCCTTCAATCAGCACTTGAGCAACTGGGTGATCTGAGTGCCAAGAGCTTTCCCATGATGAAAGGGTGAGCTAGGGGCTCGCCATCGCGTGCGCTTAAGTGATTATTCTGCAGTCCCTGCTTAGGGAGGCCCTTGGCTACATTCAGCTGGTACAGCGCTATAGTAACATCTTTAGGAGATAAAGATGGGTGGAGTCAGGGCCCAAAGAAATACCTGAGCGGGCATGCCTTTGCCTTAGGATGCTTCGCAACCTGCAGGGAGCTGTGGTGGGTGCTGGCTCGGGGCGAGAGGACAGAGGCCCAGGGGCGGTAATGATCGTGGTGCAGAGAGTCAAAGGATAGGCCCTTTGTGGCAGGTAAGGTTACCTCCTTACCTGGTAATAACACTTGCCCAGTCATGGAGTCTCTACTGGACCAGAATTGTCCAAACTCAAGTATTCAGAGCCCTCAGTCTTTTTGCGGCAGCTCCTCCACCCTGTCTTGAAACGGGTGAAGCACAGACGGTTCTGTTGCTTCAGATGGCGTTGGCTCATAATCTAAACACATCGGACAGATTGTTGTTTAAGTGAAGCTCAGGTTTCACCTGCCACAAACAGAACGGGCGGCCCGCCCGGGGAGTGGGGCAGTGGGCTCTGGCCCTCAGTGAAATACGCTGTTTACAGACCTGCCGGACGCAGAAGGCTTTCAGCAGGAGGGCAGGGCTTCGTTTCTTCGTTCTTTCTTTAATTCTCAAGCTTATGAGGTATGTTTATTTTCCGGGGTTCTTACAAAGAATGCCCGAGAACTTTTTTTTTTTTTTTAATTTCCAAATTACATACCTGTTTATTTAGTTCTTAACTAGTTCTCTCAAAGAATACAAATGTTCTTCCTTTGGTTTATATCCAAAATGTGAAGACCCTTGATTGATTCTAATAGAGAATTCACAGTGCCCATCTGCCAGGTAAAGACAAGAAGAAGGTATATGTGAAAGCCCGGAGGAAATCAGGCTGTAAACGCTCTGTTTTACATATTTATTTGTACATATCCAGGATAAGCTCTTCCATAGGCCATACCCAGAACTTACTTAGAGATTTATTATAAAGGTTCATTAGAGATCTCGCCCTCAGTCTTTGCTTCTGGATTTGTGAGATACTCCAGCTCACCCTTGAGGAAGCAAAGCCTCCACATGCAGGAGAAAGAACATCCTAATTCTTTCTCACTCCAAGTTCCCCCATGTGATAAAGCTTAGGTGTTTGCCTCTCCCCAAGGGATCTTTATCAGAGAAAAGTTCAGTGTCTTAAGTGAAAAATTATGCATGTGCAAATGGTGTGTATTCACAGGGCCTATCTAGAGGATATATATCTACAAACGGTGTATATCTGCAGGATGGTGCTTGTAACCAAGGTCGGGTCTCACTGGGTCACTATTTGTTCTGTTCTCTGCTTCTCATCTTGAGAAGCAAGATGGGGCTGAGGGGTGGGGGATTGGGAGTGAGGGTCTTCCCACGAAAGGCCTTCTCTTTCTTCTCTCCGCCAGCCACTCAACTTCCAAACTCCCCCTCCACGCAGTATTTGCTTTCTGTGAATTTTGTGTGCACACAGGTGGGAATGGCCATCACAAAGATTCTTTCTGGACCCTTCTTGCTCATATCAACTTAGGAAGACTCTTCTTTATGAAGTGTGACTTTTCAGGATCTAATGAATGCATGTACCATCGATAGAGAAAGGATAGAAAGGACAGGTGGACCCTGGAAAAAGCTGTATTTACAGCTCTTGTCTCAACACCTTATCCACTGGAGGGATTTTAGGAAATGTTTATGGACTTAGAGATAAATGCACTTCATGTAGAGCACCCAAGCTTTGCCAAGAAGAGGCACTTTGGGTAATTGACGGGAGCCCATGGATTCTAATTATTTTTAATGGTAACTATGCCCTTCTTGGTATGAATTACAACACAGGAATGAAAATGATTACTATATAATAATTACCTGAATCTGTCATAAAATTTGTATCTTCATTGTGGGAGCAGTTTAGGTCAAGCCTGATTATCTTCTTAGTAAATGTTTGTGAAATACTTTTGGCGAGGACCAAATTAGAAATCAAAACTTTTATTATCCTCTGTCCCTGAACCAAAAGAGAGAGACATTATTTAAAGTTTAAGTTTTAAACCAACATGGTGATAAATAAAAGCTATTTTAAAGTCAAGATGGTAACTGATGACCTGTAGTTTACATTATAAATAGTAGAAAGGTTCATAGTAACTCAAGCACTTTTTTTAGTGGGGCAAGTCTCAATCTGACAAATAGGTATGTGAAATTTACAAGATCTTCCTGAGTCCCTTCCAAAAAGAATGAAAGGCAAGGCTTGAAAGGATTGACAGTCCTTACTTATGCAGCCCTGTCCGTAACAAGTCACACTCACCTTGGAGAGTTACCTGCACAGGGCATCATTGCTTTTCTCGGGAAGACACGGCTATGTCTTACGTGGTTTCATAAAGCCATATAATTGGAATAGCCAGGCTGAAATTTTCCAAGTCTCTCCTTTTGGCAGTGAACCTGTCTACAGAAACATCTTCACTGTACAAGGCATTTAAAACTGTTTATCTCTTACTCCTGTCCACATTGATTTGTTTGTATTCTTGCCTTCTGCAAGCTTATAAAATTTAGGCTACACTGCAGTCTGAGCTGAGGCTGCATTGTGTGTGTGTGTGTGTGTGTGTGTGTGTGTGTGTGTGAGAGAGAGAGAGAGAGAGAGAGAGAGAGAATCCATATATCAACTCAACATTTTTTTTCACTTCTTTAAAAACATTCTATCCAACAACCACTTAAAGGGCTCTTGCTTCTGGTTTGCTCAGAACTAAATCTAGAGATACAAAGCTACATAGTCCTTGTCTGTTTTCTCTGAACCTCTTCAGCTCACATGCTTTGACACCCCGATATCATGCAGTCAAGCTGTATTAGTAAAATCTTGCTTTATTTGATCTTGAAACAAAGGCTCCTTTAAACTAGATGTACCCAAAGTCAATGCTTCAGCCAGGACTGCCGATGCCCGACTTTCAAGGAATATGTAGCACTTCACTTAGTCTGAACCTTCTGCCTTATTCCCATGATTTCCTTTCCTCTTAGAGATGAACTCCAGTCCGTCCCTGGGTGAATTAATATATACTTCACCTTGCCAGCAAACTGGGTTCTGATGACTTCAAATGAAAAGTAACGAAAGTTACATTGCTTTGTGTTTTTTTTCCTTTTCTTTTTTTTTTTTTTTTAACTTACTGGATCACAGGTTGATTATAAAAGAATAAATATAACTCAGGAACAGCCAAATGGAAGAGATGCACGATTCTAATATGTTCTGTTGCATGTATTTGATAGCTGGTTATTCAAGAGGAGATTTTTACTTTTACTTTTCGGCAGTTAGCAATTCCTTACAACAAAAGAGGTGTGATATATTAGGTACTCACTCTTAAGTGCCTTGTCTCATCCTCACTCTCTTACCTTCATTCTTAACATCCTTTATAAACTCCTGCCCAGGTTTTTTGAATAAAGCATTGTCATACTTTTTAATGGCCCAGCACAAAAATGAATTGTTGGTTTTTAGAGGGAGTAACTTTGGGTGGGACAGTGCAAGGGCGAAACCTGTGCTGGGAACCATGTCCCTCCCTGGGACCATCCTCTAAAAAAGCATTCAGCATAGTCCCTCGAATCACTTCAATGGCCAGAGGTGGAAACACACAGAGAAGATATTTCAGGTACATGGATATTAACGAAAGATATCGTATGCTTTTGCTTCAGATTGGGTATATCATTTTAAGTTTGTGTGTGTGTGTGTGTGTGTGTGTGTGAGAAACACTCTTTTAGTATGAAGAAATAAAGAAATATGAGCAACTCACGTGGATTTCCATCCATGTACCACGAAAACTGTCCAAAAGTGAAAATATTCTTTTTAGATTTAAATTTTCCATTTTAACTTTAAAAAGTAAAGTTTTTACTGTTTATCAACAGTCTCTTCCCAACTAGAATGAAAAATCCATAATGGCAAAGATTTTCATGTGTATTTTTAATTCACTTCTATATCCCTGTCACCCTGAACAATGGCTGGTATTTAATAGACACTCAGTACATACTTGTTGAATGCATGAATAATTGATTGTCTGATATTATTCATCAACACTTAATAGAGTTGTTAAGGCAGAGGAGACATTCCAAATGAGATGCCCAATCCCATCATTATTTGTGACAATAATTATATGCACTAATACTGATACACTAATACTGAATGCTGTGTGATCCTTAAGAATACAGCTTTAGTGTGGTTTGTGCCATTTTGGAAAGTAGCAGTAACATGGTTAAGTTAAATCCACAGATAATACTCTAGTGAACACTTTGGTCCTAGTATTTTTCAAAACCCTTCCACTTAAATGCTGCCGGTTTTAAGGAACAGTTATTTTAGCCTACCCTCACCTTTGTTGGAGATGGCAACAAGCAATAAAAACACCCAAAGGTAAAGAAAAAAGGATGACTGCATGGATCATTTAGATTTGGCTGAATAATGTTACTTGACGGAGTAACGTCTGAGATTAGGTGGTGGTTTCGTATTGAACTTGGACTCGTTTTGATGAAGGTCGTTCCCAAGGTCTTTGCAGTTGCAGAGACCAAAGTTTCAAATAAACCGATGAGCAAATAGAGAGAGTAAACAAAATTCCATTGTAATGTTTTCGTAATCACCTGGGTTTTATAATGCAGGAGGCTCAGTTCAGAAATAGGCTTCCTGCACGATTTGGGAGCTTTGTCGAGCTCGTTCAATACTAACGGGTTGAAACCCCTGCCTTTCTGTTTCCTGCCCTAGACTACAGCCAAGGAAAACAGGCACTGGGGCCGCGTCCCAGCGTGCCACCGGTTAGCCGGCGGCACCTTGGATGAGTCGTTGTACCGCTGCCCCTTTACTCATGCCCTCAGCTGTAAAATGGGAACTGCAGTATGTTTGGCAGAGTCGCTATGAGGAGGACGGGGATCGTGTCAGTCCACGTCCTGCTGTAGAGCAGCTGCCGAAGACCCACTTGACGTCTTCCCTGTCACGTATGAATTTAGGTTTCTGTCGCACCAAACGGCAGCCTGCTCTCCCCACTCCCTGAGCCCCATGGCCGTTTCTCTGCTCCTCAGAAGTCCTGGAGTCTGAAGCAGGGTTCACCAGACTTTTGCATTTCATGAACCAGTAAAATTTTACCCCCCAAACCATTAACATACTGATGCTAATTCTGTATTTTTCCAATTAAAGACTTTGAAGAAATATACCCAGTAATGTCAACATTATTTCACAAAGGACAGGATACTTTTTTAACCAAAAGGGAGAGGACTGTCCCTACCAGTGTCTGATCTCTTGTCGGAGATCGGGCACCGTCCGGGGCCGACAGTTAGGGACCACTTTTCCCACTTCCCTGAACAAGAAAGATGATTTCCTTCCTCAGCATGGAGGCAGCACTATCCCCCGAGTGAGCCCCTTGGGAGCCTGAGACCGGCATGGGGGTGGGCTCAGTAGGCCTGCCCTTGCAGGCTGTTTCTCAGGGACAGGAGATGGGGCCATCACCCCCCCCCCCCCACACACACACACACACTCACTCACCCACACAAGCCCACTCAGCTGTTACCATTTAGGTCCCTGAGTCTGTGGTGAGCCTGAGGCTTGGAGACTTTCACCAGCCCTAAATGTCCATAAATTAAAGAGTCTGTTTTTAAACACGGGTAATGGAAAAAGACACGCTGGCAAATATGGGGGAAGGCGTGAAACCCCCTTGGGACGGCAGCTCAAATCAGTTCCTGACGTGGTGCCGTGGAGAACTGGGGTGAGCGGTGTGGAGGGCTGCAGGGGCTTCGGCTGCTCTGTGGACATCTCTGTTTAACCTCCAGCATCAAGGAGCGGTGTGTTCCCACGTCCGGTGATGATCTGAGCGACGTTTAATTTGGTTCTGTCCGGTTGAGAGAATGTTTAGTGAGTGAACGCTCAGGGTAGAGTTCTGGGTTAGGGACAGAGCATTGGGTCTTTTCAGTCTGGCTCTCTCCGTGACAGTTAATTTTTTTATACAAGTATACAAATTATAAAAGCCATTTATGTTTGTATGCTTGGGGGAAAATGGCATTTCATGGTGCTTTAAAGGTTGCACTGACGCCTCTGGTACCGTCTCGTGGCCCCCCACATCCTAGCCGGGCGCCCCATGCCACCTGCGTCCTGTGCCGTGCTAGAGGCGTCCCAGTCTCGGGGGGGAACCTGGGGCTTGAGGGGAGCAGGAGCTGATCCAGGTTCCCACACATGCCAGGGCCTGTCAGTTTGGTGCCCGGATGGTTAAAAGTCCTTTTGTCTGATTTTTGGGTCCCTCTTTGGAGGAGGACAGTCTCTTGGCCGAGTCCTAGAGGTAGTTAGGTAAACAGGCTGCCTCCACCACAGCACACCTGCTCCAAGGCTTAGGGCAGGTGGTTTAGGCTAGCTCAGGGCTTTGGAGAAGAATGCTTTTGTTGTTTATCCTCCCCTGGAGCTAAATCTTTAGAAGCCACTTGTCGCTATTAGCAACGGGATGTGGTATTAAGCCTGGGGACCAGACCCAGCAAGGCCTCTTCACTTGCTATAATCTAGACCTTACACTAGAAGGTAAATCTTCTGATGAGTAGGGTGACCAGAAGTTCTGTTTTGCCCTGGCTTGACCTAGTTTTCACATTTGTCCTGATATACTTAGTTATAGGGTCCCCTTTCACTGTCGGAGGACAATAAACTCTATGCTCGCCATTCTTCTGCATCCCGGACATGTAGCCCACCCTGACTTACCAGAGCCATGGCGAAGCTGTGAATGGTAACAGTGCCTTTGGCCGGAGCCACCCACCTCAGCCTCTCATGAACCCACAGCCACCATGAAAGGCTTGTCTAGAATTTAGGATTTTAGAACCCGGCCAGAAATCTTTCCATTTCACCTCAGTCCAACATCTGGTCCTGTGCGAGCCATGCTGACAACACAGCATGCCACTGAACCAGAAATGAAGGCTTAGGAGTCGAGGGGATCATTTCAAGGTAGAGTGGTACACCCCACATTGGGCTCTTGACCAGTTGGTCTTCTCTAGCAAGCACAGTATCTTCCAACTAGAGAGAGGGTATATTTTCAAATGCCTGTTTTTTCTTTCTGAATAATTAAATGATATAGTAGAATTAAACGATATAATAGACTTGGAATCAGAAGGGGATTGAATTATGCTTGTGCCCTTATTAGCCATTGCCCGAAGAAAGACAATTTTACCTTTTCTAGTTTTGCCATCTGTTTTATGAGGACAAAACGTCTCTTTTCCATGGTTTCTCTTTACCATGTTTTTAATTTCCTCTAGACCTCCTAACATGCAATCCATTCTTCCCAGGCACCTCCTTTGCTGTCTGCTGTTCTTCCTTCAACTTACATACCGTCTCTTCTGAGAAACCTTTTCTGATTCTCCACGCCTGGGTTAATACAGTGCCCCTTCTGGGAGCTCATTCCTTAACCTCGGATTTACCCAGAGCATCCGTGTTCCTCACCTCGCATCGATGCATAGCATTCAGCGCGTCGGGTTGTAATTGTCGTTTGTCGTCCCTTCCACTAAACGACGGCTCCATGAGGGCGGGACACCCTCCCTCTGGTTCCCTCCACCTTTGTGTCTCCAGCAGCCCTGGCCTCATTGGCAGACACTTTGAAGTACTTATCAGTATAGTAAGACCTTTGAACAATGCAGGGGTCAGGGGCACCAACACCCCCATGCACTCAAAAATCCACATGAAACTTTTAACTCCCCAAAAACTCTACTAGTAATAGCCTAGTGTTGATCGGAAGCCTTACCGATAACATAAATAGTCGATTGACAGAAAGCCTGTACGTTATATGTATTATATACTATATTCTTTTAGTAAAGTAAGCTAGAGAAAAGAAAATGTTATGGAGAAAATCATGAGGAAGGAAGAGAGAATACATTTACAGTGTTTACTGAAAAAAATTCATGTACAGGCAGAGCTGCACAACTCAAACTCGTGTTGTTCAAGGTGAGCTGCATTTTCTAAATGAACGAGAGGGTGAAGGCAGGCGAACCAGGAAAGAACCCCCGGCCGTTATGTTTGGTTGCTGAGTGGTTCCGAACTTCGAGATCACGTATGGAATGGAGTGGTTTCTCCCTAAACAAATTTTATTCTTGCTAATGTTGTGTACAAGCTCTCTCACATCCCCCAGGATTCTGGAGTTTCAGAATTCACTTCTGAGTCCTCAGATAACGTCTTGATTTTCACTCAAAGCTCTGATTTTCCTATGAATAAATCCATAATTTTAAAAATTGCTTTGAATTACTTTTAGGCTCATTGATGTTATTGTGAGAAACAGCTTTTTTTTTTTCTTTCTCAGAAGCTCAGTTTTGTCCGTAAGAAGCAAAGGCATAGCCACAGTGAATCTGTCGTTGTGGGAGAATTTTCCTACTGAGAAAAGGGGAGTAAATCAGCAGAGGCATATCCTATAGAATTAGTGCTTCACGATCAGACTCCTGTGTTTCTCCTTCAGGAAACCCTCTCAAGACCATTCTGGGCCGTCGCGTTTAGGTGTGAATCCCTCGTGGACATTTTTGTTTGCACGCGCCGCTTCTGCAGTCATGATCATATACCATTGTTCATTTTTCCTGGGCGTTGTCCTGTGTCCTCGGCTAAGGCGCAGGTCTTCCTCTTGCACGTCTGTCCGTCTCTCTGAATGTCAGGTACAGCTTTCTGAACGAAATGAGTGCTCGGTGATTTTATCCAAGAGCAAAATAATCAAACAAAATCTTGACGTGATATAATAAGTGAAAAGATAAGACTGACCCCATTTTTAAAAATATATGCAACGAAGACTGGAAGGAAACAGCCAAATGCGCAAGCCGAACTATGTTTGGCTAGTTGACAATGGGTAACATTTATATTCCAGATTTTCCACTTTTTTTGTAGTCATATCTCTTTCTCTCTCTCTCTCTTCTTTTTTTTATGATGAGCAAAAGCCACCAGTGTTATTATTTTTTAAGAGACAGTGTTTTTCTGCCTTAGAGCCTATGGCCACACCCCACTGGCAGGTAGGAACAGAGGTTGGAGCTAAACCGTCTTATTGCAGCGTGATTCACCCATGAGGACGATCGGGGTGAGGTGGTGCCGGCTGCATTCCTTTCGTGGAAAGTTGGAAAGATTTGTCTGGAAAAGCAGTTAAGGGCAGTGCTGCCCTGCCATGGTGTGTTTTGGGAGCTTTGCTGAAGAACTGAGAAGTTACATAATGCTGAGAAATTAAGACCATAACCCAGTTTTCTTAACAAATCCCTAGACAAAATATTTTCGTGGTGATCTGCGCATTCCTCCCTGATGTAACCAAAGCAAACCCTTACGTCTTTGAGACTGGATTTTGCAGAGAATGAGTGTTGGCAGGTCCAGCTCTGACAGCAGTCACCCCTTAGAGTGTCTGCTTCGTGTCAGTTCACTGGAATTATCTCATTTCACCTTCACAGCGACCGACGGAGGCAGGTATTGTTATATATTCATATTTTACCGATGGTGAACCTGCAACCAAGAGAGCTTTCTGTTAATTTGCCGAAAGCGACCCAGCACGGTGAGGGGCCAGGCCGCATGCTTCTCGAGCGTCTGCTCTGCAGGCGGCCCTCTGCTGGGTGCATGGCGATATGTGGCCCCTGCCTTCGAGAAGCCAGAATAACCTCTGGGGAGACGATGCGAAGCAATGAACACACCAAGCGATGACGGTTCAGGTGACGCGTTGGGAGCAGAGGAAGCAGGAGCTGGTCGGGTGCCTCGGCCTGGTGTTCAGGGACCTCTGTTCTCCGCTGTGGTCCCCCCCCCCACCACGTCCTCGTCCATCACGTGCCCACCGCGCTCACACACTCCTGGCTTCCTGCTCATCTCCCCACGCCTGCCGGTCCCGCCACCCGTGTCCTTAGTGTGTGCCGGGCCTTCGCTTTTACACATCATTTCATTCTGTCTTCACAACCACGATGTGAAAGGAATGATCCCTGCTTTTCAGGTGAAGAAAATGAGGAGTGACGTGCTCAGATGCACAGTCAGGAGGTGGCAGGCCCAGGAATGACTTCCTCTTGTGTCTGACCCCCAGGCCCCCGACCTTCACCGCCCTGCCGCACGGGCTGTCATGCCCGTCTGGCCGTGCCCCATCTGCTTGTCCTCAAAGGTAAACGCGGCGCTCCGTGCAAGCCTTCCCTGGTGTCCCCCGCACCGGAGCTCTTTGGCGGCCGTTCTCCACGGCTTCGCTTCCTGGGACGGAGAGCCACGTCCACCGCCTCTTGGACCAGGTTCTCTCTGGGGCCACCAGGGCCTCAAAGTGCTTCGCGTGCAGTAGACATTTGACACAGCGTGGGACTCTGCAAGACAGAGTATTTCTGGCATGCACCCATTACCAGGGAGCTCCTGGGTAGAGTCATAAAGAAAAATTTAATGTTGACATTCCAAAGGGGGTTATTTTTCTGTTCCCTCCCTTCCTCTCTCAGACTTCCTGAGGGGAAGTTCGGTCGGCGCTTGAAAGCTCCAGCCGCGGTTGTCACTTCACTGCTCAAACGACCAGTAGTCTCCGTCACCCTCCTCCCCGAAGTCTCGGGTGCCAGATAAGAGGGCCTGTCTCAGCCAAGTACTGCGAACGCTTGAAAACGTGACGTTTGTTAGAGGC
Source organism: Rousettus aegyptiacus (assembly GCF_014176215.1). Classification (NCBI taxonomy): domain Eukaryota; kingdom Metazoa; phylum Chordata; class Mammalia; order Chiroptera; family Pteropodidae; genus Rousettus; species Rousettus aegyptiacus. The sequence continues at coordinate 35,718,642 of NW_023416288.1, read as the reverse complement.
ACTAGACGGTCCCGCTGCAGCGCCCACGCCAGCGTCACAGCCGCGCTCCTGGCCGGCACGCGTGTCCCTCGGTACCGCCGCAGCCACCCCGCTTCTGTTTCCATGGTGCGAAAACAGTGGGCTTGTGGGGAGGGAACCACGTGACGTTTCCTAACGGCCGCAGCAGTGACAGACGGTAGGAGTGTTAGAATGCGCGCAGGTCCGCGTTGGCTTTGGGGATGCCCAGGTGTCATGACGCGTATGACCACAAGATGTCAGTGTGGTATCAGTCCTGGGTGCCGCAGCATGTAGAACGGCCCGTCCCTCGGTTTGTAAACCGTGACGCCCGGCCGGGCCGGCTCCTTCTGCTGCGGGGTTAGCCCGTGTACCGCCTCTCTGATTAATTTTCCCTGTACAGTTTTCCGTTGGTTCACACCTCATCAGAAGGCTTTTCTGGGTTCTCTCTCTAAATTTAAATACTTTCCCAACTCTTACTGAAGTCACAAATAGCCTTAGGAATCCCCTCATTTCAGTGTTATCTCGGCACTCTTAAAAATTGGCGAAAGGATGTGAGTAACAGCTTAGTTTTTATCTCTTTCCGAGGGTCTTGAAGTAGTTCAGCATGGGGGAAAAAACGACATCCCTAGTAACAGAACTGTTAGGGTTTTCGTTTCATTTTGTCTTCCTTCCACCCCAGTGCATGTTTAACCTACAGAGGAAAAGTAAGAGCCCGTGTTAACTAAGCAAACACATTGCGTCGAGGTCTTGGTGAGCCCCTGAAACCTTCTCAGAGAAGTAGGTCACGCCCATTGCTCAGTTAACTGGTAACGCGTATTCGAGCCAGCGGCGGAGCCTGGATTTGTCCCCAGAGCCTGTGCCCACGCAAAGACTGGTAACATCGTCACTCTTGTTCAACTGTCTGTGTCGTAAAAAATGAGGACTCCTTGTGTGCCTCGAGCAGCAAGTGCACGTCGAGTCCTGGATATACAGAAGGTTCCGTGGTATAAGTAATGTACGGCCCTATTAAATATATTCTCTGCCCTCGAGAAGCAAAATAAAGTCCAGAAGGGGGACGGGAAAAGACACGAACGCACAGATCAATAGAGAATGAGCGGGTCGGTGGCATTTCCTGAGAAGGATGGACGGGGGGCGAAGCAGGAAGCAGGGCTCGGGTCCAGGGCGACTGCCAGCCCTTCCACGGGCTCTTCAGTAGGTCGGCCTTAAATAAATCTGCTAATGCAAAACGTGTAGCTAAGGTTGCTTCGACCCTGACATTCTGTGGTTCCAGGGTGGAACATGAGAAGGGGGTGTAATCCGGGCTGACAGAGGTTGCCACCCATGCGCGCCTTTGCAACCCAGATGGTAAGATGACTCTTAATCCTCCCGTTAGGTGGTCTGGTCCAAGGAGGACAGGTGAAAGCAAGCCAGGGTAAAGCGTGGCGTGGCAGGGCCCTTTGCAGAGGCCCGGTCCATGGCGTAGGTGGCGAGGAGAGTGGATTTGAAGCTTCTGGGATGCCTTGGTAGGGGAAATGGCAGAGGGCTTCTGGAACATAACTTTAGAAGTACTGTGGCAGTGTGAAGAACTTGGCGAGGAGGAACAGAGGAGCCACAAGGCTGACTGGACATTTGAAAAATAAGACCTGAGAGGCGAGGTTAGAGAAACAGGAGTTATGTAACCTGGAGCTCCTCGGAGGTGACTTTGGCAGGCTCCTTCTAGAACAGGACTCTCAGTATCCAGTACAGAGAGCAGTGACTGACCCTGTTTGTTCATATAGAGAGAGGAGAGACTCCAGCCGAGCCACAAAAATTTTAGATTTGATCCGTGGAAAAGTTTTCCCCTGCAGCAGCTATGAAACATGAAATACATCATGGAGAGAACTTTATAGAATTTTCTTTTCTTCCTGTCATTAAAAAAAAAAAAGAAAAATAGTAGAGCCTTTTTCTAATTACAGTGCTGGAGGACAGGCTTAAATCGACACGGTAGGGTATGTTATATCCATCTTCTGCTGCGTTTGGTTTAAGGGGATCGTGATTGGCAGAGAAGACACCAGGTTTCATAATAAGAGTGAATCATATTGGTGATAATAATGGGTTCTGGTGAGGAGAATCATATAATTTTCCTTTTAATCTGGAACACTTTGGAGAGTGAAACGGGGTACTATTAATTATATGCTGGGCAGCAGGCTTAAAACGACGTCCCTGACAGAGCGTGACACGCGGTCACCCTAAGTAGTGTCTCGTTGGAGTGATCTTCTTAAAATACAAATCTCGTGTTTTCTCCTGCTTATTAGACGCCTCTGCGGCTTCCCATTGCACTCAGAATAAACCCCACACGCCCTGCAGTGGCTCCCGAGGGCCCACAGGGCTGGCTCCGGCCCCTCTCCCCGCCTCGTCCCTGCACTCACTCAGCGCATTCCCACGTCCGGGCCTTTGGCCTTGCTGCCGCCTCCACCGGGAGCATCCCTGTCCCGCCCGGCTGGCTGCTGCTCACCCCGTAGGGCCCAGCCGGAACCTCACCTTCTCAGAAAGCCCTTCCCCTCCCTCCGTGCTGCGATCCTCTTTTTCTTCTCTCAGCTCGTTCCCTTCATAGAAATGGCTGCATATTGGAATTATTTCCTGTCTCCTTATCTTTCGGCTGTCTTTTTTTCACCAAAACGTACACCTCGCCAGGGCCGGAAGCACATCCGGCTAATTCCTTGGTGTCTCGTCAGTGCTGCGCTCTGCCCGGATGATGGGGACCTGATAAGGACAGTGCAGGTGGCCGCAGGCAGACGGCTTAACCCCCGACGTTCCTCGGCATCCCTAAGGCCTGAGGGTCTAAAATAGGAATCGGCTGCGTCATAGCAGGTCTTTCACTCAACAGAATTGATTGGTTGAAACTGGTGCACAATCCTGTGCTGAAAGAAGCTTAAAACGGCCCCTGTCCTTGGGGAGCGTTGGGTCCCTGACCGAAGGGGCAGCACAGGAACGTTGACCGAGTTCAGTAGCGGTATATACTAAGTGCCAGGAGAGCGACCAGGAGAACTGTCACTCCAGCCTTCCTTCCCGACACGGTAAACGCAGTAGTTTATATTCACCTATTTCCTTGCTGGCCCCTTCCCTTCCCAGAATGTCGGCTCCGAGAGAGGAGGGCTGTCTTCCTCGTCTCGTGTTCACTGCTATATTTCTAGTGCCTAGAACCGAGCCTGACACAGAGTAGATGTTTAATAAAAATTTGTCACGTGAAAGAATGAATGAAGTAAAAGGAAGCTGGTCACCCCTGGGCTGCCTGTAGGTCTCTTATGGGCGCTTGAGGCACGGGTTGGATCTGACTGCACTGAAGGGTGGAAGGGGGAAATCTCCGAGGAGATAAGGGCACAGATGAGGGCAAGGGGGGACCGGCAGGTACAAGATGTTGACTTGTTTGGTCTAGGAAACAAAGCAGTAAGTTTCAGGTTTATTTATTGAACTCCCCAATGATGTCCCCTTGGCTCCGCGCCCTTCATCCTCGCTCATTTGGTCTGGGCGAGACCCAAGGCAGAGGTGTCGGGGGAGAGCTGGCCGACGCGCACATTCCTTGGTACTGGCATTAAAACAGTCGAGCGAAAATAGCCCGCCTCCGGACCGCGTGGGCTGGTCCGGGGATTAGCATTCAGCTAGGGGCCGGCCGGGCCTCTTAGCCCCCTTTCCACCGCGTTCCCTTTCTGGTGTTCACCATCTGTTTTTAACTCCTTCTGAGGTTGGAAAATGTAAGAAATCAGTACATTAATTAATTCCTGTGACATGAAGAGCTCCGGGCGGCACTGGAAGCATCCCTCAGTTAGAGATCATGGCTGGGACGAGGGTTGGTGGGGAGGCGGGGAGATAGGGGGCTGGGTTTCACCTCTGATGGAGCGCAGTTTAGTCTGAAGCTAAGCAGGGACGTGCACAGCATCCATGGGGCCCTCTGCCTGTCACAGGGCCTTGCAGTCCCACCATTCCGGTCACTCCCGTGGGCTCAGAGGCTCTCCTCTGTCCTGGTCAAAATGCCACGGCTATAGTGTTGTAAGGCAGCTCTCAGCTAGCGTGCGAAGGGGTCTGAGCGAGCTGTGGGCTTGTGAGTAAGAAGAAACGTGAAGGACTGTGGTGGATGTGAGGGGAGAGACAGGGACCCGGAGCCTGGGGCTGACATGGGACAGCCCTGGGGACAGAGCTAACAGCCAAGGAGGGCCCAGACAGGAAGGCTCCGTCCCCACTGGTCGGATGGGGGTGTGTTTGAGGCCTGTTTCCGGCACAGCATCCTTGTGTAAACAAACACCAGACCTTGGGTGGGGGACAGGGAATATGTGCGTGTAATTTTTGTAGTTTCAAATTATAAAATATTTCAAAAATATTTTAAACATTCAGAAAATAATGCAATGGACACTACCTGTGTATCTGCTACCTAGCTTTACAGATGTCTCTGAGCATCAGTTTTCTAAATTTTTAAGAGAACCTTTTATTTTAGAAGTTATAGATGTACCAGAAAATCATAGACAGTCCTGAGTTACATATTCCCACACTCAGTCTTCTCTGTTATTAGCACCTTGCATTAGTAGCATGTCGTACATTTGTCACCATTATGAACCGAATTGACAATTAACCGAAGCTCATTCTTCACTCGGACCTCGGCAGTTTTAACCTCGCGTCCTTTTCCTGTCCTAGGATGCCGCACTGTGTGGAGCCGCTGTGTCCTCTCGGGGCGTCTCTGTGTCACTATGGCTCTGTGTAAATGTAAGCCTGGGTGAGTGTCCTGTGCGTGGAGCCCTCCAGCCTTACGCCCCTCTCTTCTTCGTAATGACAGAGTTCTTTTCCAGAAGCCACAATTTCATGTTTTACTTTTACTCCAGAAACTCCTCTCAGATTAACTGTTTCACAGCCCGAAAGTATGCAGTTTTCTGACGCCCGGATTTATCGCTGCCGGCTCGACTCCAGAGGACCGATAAGGGGATCAGAGCGAGTCCCTCCGGGGCTGCTGTCACGATTTTGTTGGTGCCGCTGGGCGAGGAGCGGCTCCGGGGATGGAGGGCGGTGGGGGGGGCTGGCAGGAGTTCCGGCTGCCCGATTCTGGGAACCAGTAACCAGCGCACTCACGGGAAAAACTCACACCCCAGGCCTTTCCCCTTTTCCTTACCTTCGTCTCTTAAGAGAGAAATCTCAGCTGAGGGTCGTGGAAGAACAGCATGCCTTTTTCTCCCGAGTAATTCTAACACAGCATCTATCTGGGTGGCTATTAGAAGCTTGGATTTTAAACCACTGTATATTTTTACAGCTGTAGAATCTAGTGCTTGAGTTGATTTAACAAGCAGCCATGGGTTTGTTTTCTGGCCTACGTCTGCCACTGGTGCTCTGGGAAAATTTGATCTTGAACCTATTTCTAGGAACGTGTTCTGTGCTTTTTATTTCAACGTTGATGGCAGTGTGTCGTGCTTGCCGACCACACCTTAATTCTGAGTGCTAGAAAACACGAGATGAATGATTCAGATACTTGAGCCATGGAAATTAAAGATTGCCGATTCAGCTGGGAGTCCAACGGCTTCCTGGGCCCTGGTCTGTGGCTAGCAATCAGATAGGATTAAAGACTTGCTCAGCTCCTCTTTGTGACGTTCCCCCACAGGATTATGTCCTTGGCCACGCAGTCAGAGATGCCCGCAGCCCGGGTTGTCACATGTTACTTTGTGTCACCTAATCTAAGACTGCCTTGATCATGTCTAGTGCAGTACTTCGGAAGTGTGGTCCTGAGACCAGCAAGCAGCATCCTCATCATCTGGGAAGCTGGCAGAAAAGCTGAGTCTCAGGCCCCCTCTCAGAGCTGCCTAATGAGACACCTGGGGGTTGGGGCGCAGCAGTCTGAGCTGTAACAGGCCGGCCAAGTTAGAGAAGTAGCATCAGTGCATAACCCACCCCGAATGCCCCTCCCGCCATTTCTCCCACTCTTCAGTCCACGGACGACATTCTTTGATTCTGTCAATGTTTAGTGAGCAGCACAGTGCCGGGTGCCAGGTGGAGGTGGGCAGGGAATCGCAGGTGGACCAGCCACGGGGCTTCTGCTCGAAGAGCTGAGTACGCAGCCCTGGCTTCATATTAGAGTCACCTGAGGAGCTTTTAAAAATCCAGGTGCCTTCACTTAGTGGGTGTTTCATCCCGGACCAATTAAATCAATCACCGGGCAGTACCCACGTGTAAACCACGGTATAACACGCCCCAGTGAGCGACCGGGGCCTGCTGGGAGAGGCGCCAGTTAGGCGGTTTCGAGCGCTGTGGTAAGTGTGAGGATGGGGTAGCCAGAGGGTTGGTGGGAGCAGACGGCAGGGTCTCTTTACCCAGGCTTGGGTTGGGGGTAAAGGAAAGGAAGTATCTGCGAAGGTTTTCTCAAAATTTTATTAGAGGGAAAACTAAAAGAAGGCGAAAACATGGTTTAAATATGGAGCCACATGTGACTTCAATAGAGGAGGCTGTCAGGAGACGGTCCCTTCCACCGCGCCTGTAATCCATCCCGCCCGTATGCATCGTAACTCTCCGTGGCAGGGGACAGCCAGGCGCGCAGCAGAGGCCACACCCGACACAGATGGTGTGCCCCGTGAGCCCGTATTTCTTCACTGAAAATGTCTCCAGGGCATCTGCCCGGACACCTCGGCTCCCACCTCTCTCTGGCTTTTAAAAGGAAGCAGGTCAGGAGCATAACCCCCCCACACACACACACACTGGACTTCAGCGGCCATCCTAGCAAGTGTTCTTCCCCAAAATGGTGGTCCTCCCACGCTGTAAGAGACTCTTTTTTTTTTTTTTAAGACGTAAAGGGGATGTTTATATCACAAACGATTCCTTATTCATGTCTCTCCACTTTTGATTCAGAAGGTCAGGTGGGGAGATTTAATGTGAAATATTAGCTGCCTTTGCCAATTGCCATACCCTGTTCCCGAGCCGTAAGCCAGAAATAGAAGCGACCTGTTTTCAGTGACAGATCAGAATTTAGTGCTATGTTGATGGTCCAGAATGAAGATTTTCTTGACACAATGAAATACATACCAGTGCATTTCTGGTTGTGATTTAGCTGACCAAAGTAGTTCAGTTATAATTATATTATTTTTAGTCCTGGAGATCATTACTCTGAATGGAAAATGCTCCAGTGTCCAGACTATTAAGATGTGGATGGTGAACATTATTTAAAAATTATTATTTTTTCTTTCTGGACTGTTCAACAGCTTTATGAGTATGTAGAGGCTAGAATATGGTTGTTAGCGTTTAAAATTAAATGAAAACATGGAAGTGTTTTCTTTGGTTTAAAAGACTCCACTGCCGGTTATTGTGTGCTGCTTTCTGTGACCCATCTCTTCTTGTTCCTTAAGCCCCTCATAATGCAGTGGGGAGACACGTCTCGTCATGGTACCGTCGACATAAATCTGAGGACCTGAATATTATAAAAATGCATTGAGGTGAAGGCTGCGGAGAACAGACCAGAGGGGTTTGTTTATCTAGTTTTATGAGGGGCGATGCTCTTGGAGTTGAAATATCTTTTAATACTGTAGGCTTGATATCTAGATTGTTGTTTTTTATTGGCAAATATTTCCCTGGGCTGTGAGTGGCAAGGTGTTAGAAGAACTTAAAATGCTCTCTCACCCGCAGTTCTACAAGGCTGAGTGCAAGGGACAAAGATGACGTGAATGTCCACCCAACCAAGGAGTGTTCTCTCTGACACCTTCTACCCTGCCTTTCATGTAAGAAAACAGGCCCATGTTTGTTGTTTAGAAACCCTTGAGCAAATAACCATTTTAAAGGGACCAAGTAGGAGATGGATGCATCTCCTCTTAACACACCTTTTCTTGCAGGAAAATGAATAAATCTGCTGGGCAATGCCTTTTAGAACCCAAAAGTTTACATCTAGACTTCTTCAGCAGTCATCGGACTGTATCTGAAATGTAAACTTTCAAGAGAACTATAATTGAATAGACTTAACCTGTATTTATGGAAAGGAGAAATCTCAGGGTGATTATCTTTTTTTTTTTCTCTAAGGACCTTTCTTAAACTCTGCAGGTCTCTTGTCTATTGATTTGATTAATGAATATTTTGCCCACTAAAATTGGCCATTAATTATTTCCTCGGATTGCAGCAATAATTACATCTTTCAAGTAAAATCTAATTAGCATAATAAGCAGAAAACACCCTGCCAGGTGATGCGGGCTTGTGGGGAGCTAGTTACAGAGATGGTGGGTTCACCGAGCGGTAGGCAGCAGTTGTCTTGAGTGGGCTCCCAGCAGCTACATGTAGAGAAAATAGACTAGTTTCCCTGAAATGGGAATTTAGATGAAGTAGGTCTGGCGACACTAGTGTTAAAAAATACTGCATTTTGACATAATTGTGATGTCATTCAGTAATTATAAGAATCCTGGTGTCTTTCATTCGTTTAGCGATCTTTTTAGAAATGGGTTACTCGCCAGCCTCTCTGCTAAGTGCTGGGGACAGAAGAGAAACGGGGTGCTGGCTTTGGAGAAGCTGAGTCTGTCGGGAACATAAACACTTTAAAGTGTGTTTCATCCTTTTACCAGACATGAGAGCTAAGGCTACCTGGGAGGGGAGATACCCTTTGTAGTAGACTTTGGGGAATCATCAGAAATGGGGGAGGAGGTGTCCTGGGTGGGGGAAACAGCCGTTACGAAGGCTTATCAGTTAGGATCCTAAGAATAGAAGAGAGTTAAATCAAAGGGCCATTCGTAAGGATGTGGCTGAGTTCGGGGATGTTGAGGTGCCCAGGACCTAGCAACAGCAGCAGTGGGGGAAGGAGGTGATGCTGTTAGCACTTAGAGAGGGATGCTTGGGAGGCGGGTGGCTGACAGGAGCTGTGGCCCCAGGCAGAGGAGTTCAGCCTCTGTCCAAACCGTGCCTGGCTGGGAGGAAGTAGGAGAAGAAAACCCTGACTTTTCTCCTTTCACCTTAATTTCCTACTGGTGCCTTTGGCTGAACCCAACCAGAAGCCAAAGACTCTAAGTAAACCAGCTTGGAACAGGTCTGAGAAGGGGCAGGCGGTGGATGTGGAGAAGCAACAGGATAATCAGAAAAGGCGTGGAGTGTGAACCAGGTGTGTGCAGAGAGGCCCAGAGTTGCCGGAGAGCAGGAAGTGGGAAGAGAACAGGGCGTGGGGGCGGGCCTAAGCCATGATATTATTCATTTATAATTCAACAAGATTCCCATTTTCAAATCACCATTTGGGACTCATCAGTGGATCATAAAAATCACTTTAATGGTTGTCCCAACATTCTTAAAAAATGAAATAATATCAGTGCATCGCATGTAGCAAAGTTGAGTAATGTTTTGCGAAAATTGCTTATATTTCTCTGGGGGCGGTATACCGGTCATGGTTTAAAACATGCGTTATGCTGTGGGTTCCAGGGAAAACGTTGAGGAAACACTAAGCTAGATCACTGACCGGTGTGGAGGTGAACTGAGGAGAGGAGAGAATGACAGGCCATGTGGCTGAGATGTTTAGCAAGTAACATATTTTTTAAGTTTATTCCTTTCTAAAGCCATCCCTCTTTTAATATCTTATGATATTGAATCCTTGTCTAGAGTATTAAACCTCACCTCAAGTAAGCTAAGAAAATCCATCAGCCTCTGCCTTCCATTTTCCAAAGCTCAGCTGATAGCAATGTTTACCACATCCCCAAATCTCCAGAGCCTCTGAGGAATCTCGTGCCTTGTGATTACTTTGATAATGTCTGTTTTACTTAAGGGTTACGGAGAGTTGTGCATTTGGGTTGAAGATGTGATAAAATCGTTTAAATGTGTCTGGGCTTAAAAATTGAAAGGCTTTCCTTTATAAAGCAAGTTAATTGATCACTGTTTCTAGTTAGTCAAATGCCTTAAACTCAGCTGAAGCTAGGCAAAAAGTTCTCTGTGTCTCCTGAAAAGGCGTGTGGCTTTGGAAGAGCATTTGGAGAGCTTTCTGATGAGGCCCTTACTCTTCCAGGAGAAAAGTAATGCAGGTGCATATGCACACGCTCTAAACTCCAGGGATGGCAAGGGAAAATGCAATCTAAGTTCTTTACATAAATGACTCAGGTCAGTATTTTAGGGTGTAGTTTCAGCCTTCTGTGTCCCACACAGTATTTGCCAGAGAGACTAACAAGGAATCATGTGGCTGCATCGGGTTATTCCTTTTGGAGAAATAGTAACTCCAAGGCTACTTTGGGTTGGCACCGGAAGTGGAGCCTTAGAGTTTAAACTTAGAGTTTACAACTAAGATGTGTGATTCTTACCTCAAGCTTGTTGAGGGAGGTGATGCACTATCATCATCTGCATTTCCCGGGTAAAGAAACTCGGTTGCTAAGAGCCGTAAGTTAGAAATAAAACTCAGGCTAGGATCCAGGTCTTTGGGTTCCGAATCTGGTGCTAAGGTCAGTCACCCAAAGGAGAGACTGAATAGGAGATGCAGGTATAGGAACCGTTTCAGCCTGTCAGACGTCCTGGTTTTCATCAAAATTTCTCCGTGTGTTTCATGTCAGTGCTTCCAAAGCATTCTTATATCCGTAAAGCACTATTTTAGTGCAAAAAAAAAAAATTGGCAATTTAATTTGAGAGCGTTGATGCTGAATAGTGTGATAGGACGAGGCCATGGTCAGGGGCAAATAGCACACACTTGGAAGTCAGACTCGTGCCTAAGACCCTATCTCCTACCTAGTTGTTGATTTGGGCTTTTTCTGAACCTTGTATTTTCCTTTGGGAAAGGGGTGCGGGATCTGTCTCCCCTGCAGGGTTTTCCTGAGGATCACACATAGAAAGCAGCTCATTCTGCTTTGACTCTCAGTAGGCACTCAGTAATGGTAATGAAATCTTTATTATTGCTATTCAGGAACAATCGATTACAAATGTAGCCTCATAATGTAAACACTGAATGCTTTCAGACCTGACTACCTGAAATAATAACTACGATTTATTAAGTAGGTACCGTGTACCAGCTACTGTGCTCTGTATTTTATATGGCTTATGTCTTTTAATCCTCATAATAAATCGCATAATGTGTAGGAACTATGAATAACTGTCTTCCATTTCAGAAAACAGGCTGAGAAACTTGTTCACGTCACATAGCAAGTTAGACTGTGATCAGAAATACCATATTATATTAAAGCCTTATTTTTACAAAAGGCAGCAAAGTCCAGAGAGCTTCCCAGAAGCCCTTCCACAAAAGCCAGGTGTCAGGGCCTTCCCAGGTGCCTAAATTCACACCATCAGCGAGGTGGGTCTGAGCTGTAGCCCAGCATGTGCCCCTACTCATTAGCAAGTAGAATGAAGGTCTAACCACACAGAATGGGCAGAAATGCATCCCCATCCACTGTGTAACCTCTGTGGCCCTGCACACTGTGTTCCTGGCTGCTATCTGGGCATGAGCACAGTGTGAGTGATCCCATAGCTGGCCGGGCAGAGCTCCCCACATCAGGTCTCGACCTGAGTAAGCTGTAACCGATGTGTGCGCTTATGTGTGATGACTCTTAGGCAGAACAATCAGGTCACTCAGCGTCCAGATGTTCAGCTGTTTCTCTCTGCCTTTTTTTTTATTTTAAAGCAGTTATTCAGCTTCCCTGAGAAATGAGAAGTAATAACGATGATTCCTTTTGCCAAATCCTTGACTTAACCGGCTTCCAAAATGCAAAACTAATATGCCTGGTTATGACCTGATTTGTAACTGAGGCGAATAATAATAGCACAGGAAAACCACACTAGTTCCGGCCAATCTGAATTACAGAAAATTCTGAGCCACGGATTACTTGGAATGATGTAGTTTTGTTAGTTTTAGGAACACGGTGAAGAAAATCAGTGACCAAAAAAACTAAAAAGGATCCTTAGAGGTCTTATCAGAACTCCCTTATGGATAGATGAAACTGAATTGTTGGTATTTGGCTCTTTGTGATTTGTTTTTAAAAAAACCTGATGACATTAACTTGTCCACATTATCAAGAAGCTTCGTACTTTACGTAGAGAAAGTAAAAGGCCGGGGGTGAGTAGATGGGTGGAACCCGAGCCCCAAGTAAAGTCTGAATTTAAAAGGTTTTAATGGATGTTAGACTTATTTATAAAACCTTTAAGTCACTTTCAGTAATTCATTTCCAGTTTCACAACTGCCTCTTCAGTCTGAAGAAAAATTCAGACTGGTTTAAAGACATTCTCAACGAGTTCTGTCCCTTTTCTGGTCTCCAACCCTTCTCAGCGCCCGTATTAGTGAATGTCAGTCCCGGTTATGTACCAGAATCTTTTCAGGTGGGTCCTGGGCATCAGAATTCTTTTAAAGCTACCCAGGTGATACTAACATGCATTTCCAACTGTGAACCGCTGGTCTCTAGGTACCTGGTGGTAGAAAGTGGCTGAAACCAAATGAGACAAACTTGTTTATAGGGCTCATAGGTATCAGGTCTTAGGACTCAGCGCAGAAGCTTCTTCTCAGCTTGGAAAGACCTATTCCAGCTGGCTCACCTGTTTATCTCTGCCATTTCTCTGGAGTCCTTCCATATACTTACAGCACAAAATGTAAGCAGGCAGTGATTCGTACATATTCGCAGAAAAGCAAACGTTTTTTACACTAGATCATTTTTATCACAGATCAACAAAAAAATTCTCTAGAGTCTGGTCTACTTGGAAAGGCGAGACCTTTTTTGAGAGTTGGTGGGGTTCAGTTTTTATCACCAAATACTTGACGTGTATATTAGGATGTCTGTAAATATTGTTGATTATTTTAATCATGATTTGTGCTTTCCCCAGTTAAGGCTCCCTTAACTTTTTCTCTAGGATCCAAACTTATGCTAAATGTATATTTTGGTCAATGGAGAGAGAAGGAATTCTTTTAGGTGCAGAAGTGAGAGATGTCATAGATTTCAGTTAAATGCAATTCGTGGTGTCAGAGCTGCCCTTTAAAGAAAAAAAAATGTTGGCGGGTGGAGGTGGGATGGGTGGAGGTGGGATGGGTTACGGGGGCGGAGGGGGCGGGGAGGAACAAATGGGAACAGATCTGCGTTAATAAATATTCAGACTGAGTCCCGCTCTTATGTCAGTGTTTGTAGGTAGTGTTATTACATGTAGTATTGGGTGATGGAAATTGCGCACGCTCTCATTTTTCACTTTAATTGCTTGCCTGAAAAAATCCTGACAGCTTCAAAGGTTACCGCTGGTTGCATTGTTCATAACTCAGAAGTAATATGCATGTGCAATTTGCTTCATTATTGCCCACTAATAACCAATTCTGGAAAGTCCTAAAGCCACCAAAGGAGCCATATTTGACCTGATGGTTTCCTCTTCTTTCTCCCATTCCTTACCCCGGTTTGATGCTGTGGTGATGCGGGTATGATTTTACTCTGATTTCCTGTGAGCTTAGTATGAGAAATTTTAAAGAATTTTTAAATCCAGAGAAATAAGGCAAGACATAAAATATTTCATATTTCAAGTCCAATAAAATAAACCAGCATTCCAGTTGTTCTAGTTAAGATTTGGTTTGACAGTGGTGTAAGTGGAAGAGTTTACTTCTCACTTTCAAGAAGTCTAGAGGTGGTCAGTCCAGGAAGGGTACGGAGCTTCACAAAACCAGGGATCCAGGTGCCCGTTGTGTTGCTCTGTCGTGTATGACTTCCATTTTCAAGATTATCTCGTATCTATAATAGATGCAGGGACTCCAGTCATCCTTCCAGTCTGTAGGAGTTTGGAAAGATGGCACAAAGAAAGGCACATGACTTTTTAGAGAGCTTCTCAGAAGCCTTGTATTTTATTGGCTGGGAATTAGTCACATGGCTGCACTTGGCTCAAGGAATTCTGGGAAATGTAGTCGTTACATAGGACAGTCATGACCCTAAGCATTATGGAGGAAGAAGGGAGAAATGACTACAAGCATTCCTCACTTTATTGAGCATCGCAGATGTTGTTACAGATTGACTGTATGACCCTTCACCAGCAAAAGTGTTACAACTCGCTGAAGGCTCAAATGATGGTTAGCATTTTTGTGCAATAACATATTTCTTTTTACTTAAATTCTCTATAGTTAACATACCATATCATATTAATTTTACATGTACAATATAGTGATTAGACATTTATGTAATTTACGAAGTGATCACTCAGATGAGTCCAGTATCCATCTGACACCATACATAGTTATTAAAATATTATTGACTATATTCCCTAAGTTTTTTTTAATTTAAATTAAGATATAGTTTTTAGATATCAGGCTATTGCACACTTAATAGACTATAATATAACATATATACTGGGAAACCAAAAAATTTGTGTGACTTGCTTTATCGTAATACTCTATTGCTGTGGTCTGAAACTGAACAGACCCTCAGTATCTTCAAAGTATGCCTGTCCTTGATGCAGCCAACATTCTCTGCCACATTATGTAAATGATGAGTTCTTAGGTTTTCTGTGTGTCATTATGCCACTAACGATAAAATGGAGATAATCCACAACAGTGCAGAGTTTTGATTTCAAAACATTTTATGAGCTAAAGAACTGAGTAGCAGCTACCCCCAGCACATTGCTAGTTAAGCCTCATTTCACCCCTAGTGCTATTCTTATCAACATTTTACAGATGGGAAGAGGGGGCGGGGACTCCTAAGTCTTAAGGAGGTTATATGGCTAGACTTAAACTGAGGAAGTTTGGCTTGTGTGGAGTTGTGTTATAAATTCTGAGCAATGCCAAGAAGCGGGAGCAGCTGTTCCAACAAGAGCGTTTTGACAATAGTGAGCCTTAGAGACTCGGGCACTGGATTATTTAATTCACTGTGCTCGGGGTCAGTTTCGACTAGGTTTTTTAACTCTGCTTCTCCCCCCACTGCCATCTTTTGTCGTCACTCCCTTTGTGAAATTTACCATTTACTTGGTTTCAGATGCAGTGCAATCTTTGGCTTTTCTTTATCCCTGCTGGAATCCTACTAGACCTGGTTGATCCTCAGTCCGTACTTACCAATTAATTGGCTGAGTTCTGTGATAACCAAGTTTTCAGAGTGATCGGGGTTTTACTCCACGTCATTGTTTTGTTCTGGCTCCAGTGCTTGCTGGAATGTGCGGCTTGAGGATGGCACTCTGAGCACTGCCGTTCCTATCTGCCTCATGAGTCCTTTGTCACCTCTCTCTGAGGCCCAGACTTGTTGGTTCCCCAGATGTCTCACCACACATCAGAAGCAGACCTCCCTGTCTGTCAAACCCTTCTGCTTTCCACTTTCTTCCTTCATTTTGATAATGAGGCACTCAGACCTATAACATCAGTAAAATCTTGTATTTCTACGTTAACCAGATCTTGTATTTCTATAGTCCAGTGTCTCCCTCATTCTCTGCACCACCACCAGTTCTGTCGCTGAAACTCAGATCGTCTCAGTTTACACCATCAGCAGCTCCCCAGTGTCCACAGAATTCAGTCTGAACGCTGAGAGAACATTTCCAACCGCCCGGGGCGTGGGCCCGGCCCGAACCGCTAGACGCAGCCTAGACTTCTCGCCAGTCCCTGCTCATTTCTGCTTCCGCTCTTGGTTTTCCAGTCCCACTCGCCATTTTCTCGCCTCTTCTGTCTGGAGATTTATTTCACTTAAGGCTTATGTAGAATTTTCTTTGAAAACATTTTTCCCATTCTCACAGAGAATCATGTTTTCTTTCTACTCGGTGCATTCCTCTGTACTGGCATATAGCACAGTCTGTCTCAGATTATGGTTAACCAGAGAGTGTGTTGTCTTTCTCGACCAGTTGTGAAGCTACTGACTTAAAATGCACTTGAGCACCTAGCACGTGGCAAGAATTCAGTGTGTCTTTCTTGAATTCAGTTTGTCTCCTTTAAGAAAGTCCGCGCTGCTGTCTAAGTCCAGACAGCCTCTTGTATCTCTCTCCTGTAGCTTCCTAACCAGCCTCTGGCTTCATGATCGAGACCCCAGAAAATATCAGGAATTGTGATCTGGAAGTAATTTAGGAGCAATAGCTCCATTTCTCATAATATTCATGTAGCTCTAAAGCAAGGTTTGTCAATGTTGACAGTATTGATATTTTAGGCCTGATAATTCTTTGTGGGGGACAGGGTGGGAACTGTCTTATATGTGTATTACAGGATGTTTAGCAGCTTCCTCGGCCCCTACCTACTAGGTGCCTGTAGGATCCTTCCGTTAGTTGCCTCCAGACAGTGCCAAACCTCCCAGGGAGAAGGGGTCGGGAATTGCCCATGGTTCAGAACTGCTGTTTTAAAGTATCTCTGTTAATATTCCGTAAGTAATGAGTGTTGGCTCGTCAGCCCTACTACCTTTACATTGTACTCACAATCTTCTCACCAGTGCTTTCTGCCTCAAACTTCATGTCATTTTTAGATTCCGTAATCTCAACTATGAATGACCCCCTATGCCTTGATCCCTTTCTTCAAAACCCAGCTCAGTTCCCATTCATCCATAAAACCTCCCAAATTAGACCTATCAGCTCCTTCCCCCTTCTGAATTTTGCATCATTTTGTAGCCCTCTGAACATCTATGCTTAATGTGATCAACCTATATAAATATCTGTAGATACTGGTCCAGTCCTTTATGTGTGGGTCTACCTTCCTTCCCCGTCTGACTCTCCTAATCAAACTGTCTAAGCTGGATGTGTATCTTTGTGTCTTTTGTATTATGCATGTCCGGGGCATTCATTTATTCAGCCTACATCATAATAAGTATTGAGCTTAGGATTTGTGGCCTGTAAGATCTTTTCCCTTAAGGAGCTTCCATTTTGGTGGAGTGTTAAGATAGATTTGCAGGTATGTGTAGCATGAGATGCATAGTAGAGGTAGGTGGTGTGTAGGCTGGTGCCTTGGAGGGTGGGTAGTATTTCCTTGGGTGAATGATTTTAGGCAGAGGAGTGGAGAGTCTCTTTCTATAAGAAAAACAGCTATTTCCCTTCCAGCCTTGAAGAGAGGACTTCAAGAGCCTAACTTCCCCTGCCTTTCATCACTGAGCATCCCCACCAGCAGCTACCTATTCTTCCAGAAACCTCCTTAGAGGCTCTTCCCATGGGCAGGAGTGATGTAGAAGGTCCTTCTGGGTTTTTGTATTATGTGCTTCTTGGATCCACCATCAGGTTCATTTCTGGAGAACCAGACATGTAAATTTGTGTGTATACGCACACATGTGCGTAGGATTAAATGGAACCAAGTTTCTGGCCTTACTCCTGTTTGAAAGATTTTATTGTCAACCTAGAAGCCCAGTCTCCAGGACTACTGTATACAGGTGTACGAGCATACCTGGCATCCATGATGATCTCTTGCAGGTATTCTCGTCACAGGTAACAAGGTGAAAGAAGTTGGTGGATAAATTACACCCTGACACCATTTAGGGTACGGACCGGTCGTATCATAGACATAGGGCTACACATCTTACACTTAGGGAAAATAGCTCCCACTCTCGAGCAGTGCACAATGCTTCTCGTTTGATAGGCTGGTAAAGAGTTGGAAAGCCTCCTAGTCAGAACCATTTCTAATAACTTTGACCCTCCGGCCATGTCAGAAACCAAGAAAGCTTGCAATATGCTGTGTTTGCTTATGAATTAACCTCGTACCATTCTAAATTAACCTCCCACACCATTGTCCAAAGGGTCCCTGGCCGAATGATGTTTGTTCATTCACGTGTGGAGAAAAAGTCAGGCTACGAATGGGAACGCGGACGCTTTTTTAACGGGTGGGGTTACTGTGCTGCAGTGTCCCCGACTTTTAGATATTTAGCTCGTAAAGTTTACAGCAACACTTAACTGCATCTGGATTTCACATTGAATTTTGGAAGGCAGGAATCTCACTGTAATTTGTACTGACTGCCCTGTAATGGAAATTATGGCTTGGGAAAAGTTTCAAATGACGTGTCTATAAACTAAGGAAAAGTTGATCCATTCAAAGGCTGGCAATGTGCAATCGTAGGAATTTTTTTTTTTTTCAAAGAGGCCATTGCCAAGAAGAAATATTTATTTCAGCAGCTGAAGTAAACTAGCCATGAATTAAAGTTGTTCTGTGTAAATTGTTGGTTCATCAAATTCAGTCCTAAAAGTAGAGTGAAAGTTACAACATAACTATGCTGGGCTTTTAAGAAAGCTATAAAGATTGTAGAGTCCAGTGTTAAACTGGGTGGTGGCAATGAGTTGATTTTAGAGGATGAGCAGCCCTTTTTTTATGGCCAGAATACTGGCCTGATGGGACTCAGGATGCAGGGCTTCTGGTCCTAGCCCTGCAGTTACGTGGGTTCGTGTCAGTGGGTATGCCATTTAACCGCCCAAGCATCCGTTTATTGCTTTGTCCTTGTCTCTACGTCTCCCTCCCCCACTATTTGTTTGAGTATCTTCTATTCATGTTCAAGACTTTCCCTCAAATGTCTAATGATAGATCCCTGGCTGTTCTTGGCTCGTGTTTAAGTCCGAGGCAATAAAAAGCTGATGAGAGGTTCTGGATGGAGAGGCACGGATGGGGCTTGTTGACCATGGACTTAACTGTAGGGAGATCATTTAATTAGGGAATCGCCAGATGTCCACATCTGGCGGTCTCTTCTCGGAGCCCACTTAACTTAATCGGAGAGGAATCCTCCTGACTGGCTGCCAGCGTTTCTGGGAGCAGTGGGGTAGGCGTATTTCCACTTCGAATCCCTCCATTTTCAGCCCTGCATTGGCATAGTTCAGGGATGCTGTGCCTTCAGTCCCAGACCACCGCCGTAAAAGGGCCATCGCCATAAAGGGAGCGGTAGTCTTTTCGATGGTGGAGGGTCTTGCCCCCAATCTGTAAGAAAACGCATCCGCGAAGCACAATGGATGAGGTGCAGTAAAATGAAGGGTGTTCCCCCGGTCTTCCTCCACTGTGCGTGGTCTCCCGGTTCCGTGTCTCTGGATAATCAGCCATTTAAACAGCCCTCTCGTTTTCAGCCCCGACCCTTCCTTGCCTTTTGCCGTCGCGGCCCCTCCTGGCTCCTGAGTCTCCCCATGCCCCGCCACCACCCCCACACACACCCCGCTGCAGTCACTTGTGGTTGTAGCTTCCTGTGCTCTCTAGGTCACTTTCCACTCGTGGATGGGTTTTCCATCTTCCAAAGCCCTGGTGGGAATCACTTGTCTCCTGATGTCTCTCCGTTCTTCTGTCCCTGGTGAGTTTATTCCTTTGTTTCTACTTTAGTGAGATCTTGGATAGTGAAGGAAACAAATGCCCTCAATCGATCTGCCATGTTTGATCAAAAGTCTCCCATTTTCTCATCATAAAACTTGGTGTGTCCATTCAGTAATTATCGCGCCCCTCCTAATCTCGGGCACCGAACTGAGTGCTGGAGAGATGAAAGAAGTCGAGAGCGTTCTCCACCTCTGGGAAACGCGGCAGGGGCGCCTGGGTAATGCCTCCACGGTGACGCGTACAGGGACAGTGCTAGCAATGAAGAGGTGCAGCGGAAGGAAGAGGAGTGTGACGGCCTCGGCCGGGGATGTTACGGACAGCCCCGCTGAATGAGCTCAAACTCTGCGGCTTTGTGATTTCAGCTGTCGGGGGAAGACTGTGACCAGACGGCACCCGTTAATTATTACCGAGCGAGTCCAAAGAAAAGCGGTGTGTCCAGCCCAGAGCTGCAGCATCCCTCATCCGGCCGGGTGGGCCTGTGCCTCCCCAGGGTCGTCCAGTGCTGTAAGACGCCACCGCCTTCCCTCCCACGGCCCCGCAGGCCTCTCGCTGTTGCCATACACGCTTAGAGTCTGGCACTGGGAAGACAGAATTTGAAGAAGGCCTTTCCAGGGGGGCGAGGTATCAGTCCGCCCCTCACTGCTGCCCGGCCTGCAAATCGTCGTGTAGACTATCTGAAGCACAGCCAAAGCTCGTGAGCCCATTAATCAGCCTCAGTTAACCCAGCAAACAACCTTGATAGAGTTTCCATGTAGGCCCGAAGGTAGCACTGTGAAAGGCTCGATGTATGTCGCAGATGTAGACACTTGGTTGCCACTGGTTCCCAGCGCCAGAGGCAGCAGAGTTGCGGACATGGGCCTCACTGATGGGACTAGGCGGTCTGTGGTGTTTGCCTCTCCTTGGTCCTGTTGCAGTTCCGGTTCCTGTTAAGAAGGGTCTGGATGTCCTTACTTCTGTCGCCTGCCTCGCCTTTC
This sequence comes from Rousettus aegyptiacus, assembly GCF_014176215.1. Taxonomy (NCBI): domain Eukaryota; kingdom Metazoa; phylum Chordata; class Mammalia; order Chiroptera; family Pteropodidae; genus Rousettus; species Rousettus aegyptiacus. The sequence continues at coordinate 35,698,575 of NW_023416288.1, read as the reverse complement.
TCCTCGCCTCTTGAGCAGTGATGGGGGCTAGCGCCGTGACATTGAGCCTATTGCCATTTAAGTGAATCTGAAACCATGAGCCACTAGGACCACATGAGCTACAGCCTGCACTTTGTGCCTGTGTCTAGTCTGTGCCGTGGAGGTGTGTGTCCAAGGATTACCCTGAGATAGGGTTGCTAGACGACGCACGACTTACATATAGTAAGGGCTGTCTTCCCTGCGAAGGTGCTGTAGAAACTTTAACAACTTTAACATAAGCCGAGAGGTTTTTATTGCTTGGCCATTTTAAAGTACATTTTAACATTTGGATTCTCAGCCATCATTCCACTCGAACTCTGTGAGTGTGCAAGAGGTGGTATGAAGCAGAAAACTAACCACTCCGTGTGTCTTTCAGCCGTACCACGCCCTGTGGAAAAGGCTGATTTATCTTCCTGTCACTTTTTAGTGATACAAAAGTGGTCGAGTGTTATTTGTAGACCGCCACATTGTAGAAATGCTTACATTCTTGCCAGTTGCCAGCTTAAGGAGCATCATGTAGCTATGAAAAATTCAAATGTTTTTATTCCACAAAGTAAGGCCATTTACTGAGGTGGATTATATCTGTGTAATGGTAGCCAGTGTTCCAGTTTCATATTTTTATTGGTGCCATAAACAAATAAGCCGGAGAACGATCTGGGAGATTGCGTGCTACAGACATTGCTGTTCGTATCACATTTCTCATTGTAGCAACTTATGTGAAAATGTCCTCAGTGGTGTGGCACATAGCACGAAGATGTCCTTATTGAATTCAGTAATAGCCTATGGATTGTGTTATCTGCTCCAGTTTACTCCGTTCTGATAATGTACATTCCCTCTTCATGAGGAGCGAGAACGTCATTGTCCTGCTGTGAAAATCCTAGTTTCTTGTCACTATAATCTTCTCCTGTAGAGGTTTAAGCCTCAGACAGTTACTTTTCTGTCAAGAAGGGAGAAATAATGAAGGCAGCTATTATACTTCTGCTGAATGTGAAGTGTTCAGCGGCGTAATTAAATCCATAAAATGGTGAGTCATGATCGCCACAAACCAGGCGGCCAGGAAGCGGGCAACGGAGCTGGAGTTTATGTGCGACCAGCAGCCGATGCTGTTGCTCTAGTAGCACTTGCTCGGGCCTCTCTTGATTTGTGGGCACCAAGTGCCTAATTTCATTTTAAGAACTTGAAGCTTTAATGGATGTTCTAAAAGTTGCCCAAGGAAACATCTGAAAAAGATGTTTTAGGCTCGGTGGACATCTGTCTGGAAGTTTTGCTTTCCTGTCAGTTACCAGAGTCTGCATTCTAGAAAAAGAGGAGAATCTTGCCTGAGCTGCTGCCAGATGGTCTTTTTGTCATGGACAGGGTGGCATTAAGAAGCTCCTGGAAGTTTATTTCACCACTCATAATTTGAGGGGGTATGAACATAGTCTAGCATAAGTAATGGAAGGTAGCAAAACAAAGTAAAAAAATATTTCAAAACTTTCTTTTGCAAGTAGAATGCAAATGTTCTGATTTTTTTTGTGTGTGACTGTCAGTGGCCAATACCATTTATTTGAACATCAGAATTGTGGAATTTTATATAAGATACTTTCTTTTCCTTCCCCAAAGAGGTGCTAGAGTATGAAGAAAAAAAGAATAATACAGATTGTGTGTGTAGGTTTATGTACATCTACACCCACACACACTAATAAAAGAAAAATAAGTCAAGGTAGCTTAAGGAGGTCGTATTTAAAATATTCGAGAAATTATATAACTTGGAAACAGAAAGGCTTTAGAAGATGGTTTGTGGGCATGCTGTTAGACTGGGCATCAGTTACAGGAATAAAGGCAAATGTGGAAGATATAAAAAGGTTTATTGGCCTCTTAACACTTTTCCCTTCATACACACATTTCAGACTCAGACAGTGCTCTTTGCTCTCAAAATAATACACCTTATGTAATCACGAACCAGATGTTTCACTGGAGCGGGTTTTAGCAAATGAGGTTCAGGCCCATGTCTCAAAAGCAAAGTACCTCAGTCATCAATTCCTAAATGTGAGGCGCAACCGTTTTTTGTGAGTGCTTGGGACATTTTCCACATCGACGTCTGTGGTCATTGCCTTGTTCTTCCTACTTTCGTTTTCATGGTTTTCGTCTTCAGCCTGTCTCTTCCCTCAGCACCTAGAAGGGCCTTGCAGGCTCGGTCCATCAGTCCCCATTCTCACACGGGCGTGCCTGGCCCTCCTGTGGACCACTGTAGGGACGAAATACCTTTCCCTGGTGAGCCCCGTTCTGCTCGCCCCCTGCAGCGAACATAGGAGAAGTGCACAAAGCACGCCTTCCAGAAACATGCGTGTACTGTAGGGTTTCAGCAGACGTAGATGAGGGTCAGTAAGGGCTGTACTTGAAAACTGTTTCCCTCGAAGAGTGGTTTCTGGCTATGTGGAGTAGGGGTCCCCTACCCCTGGGCCATGAACCAGTACCAGTCCGTGGCCTGTGAGGAACTGGGCCACACAGCAGGAGGTGAGCAGTGGGCAAGCGAGCGAAGCTTCATCTATATCTGCAGCCGCTCCCCAGCGCCAGCATCACCGCCTCAGCTCCGCCTCAGATCATCAGGCATTAGAGTCTCACAGGGGCACCGGTCTCTGGTGCCAAAAAGGTTGGGGACCACTGCTTTAGAGGACTGCAGGTCGTGTTCGTAGGCCAGTGATCTACAGCCTCAGTTGTGGCACCCAGTCGTTGTAGGAGGGAGAGGAAATGCTGAGTTACTGCTCTTCTCACTTGTGCTGCCGACTTAATGGAGCCATTCAGAGAATCTTTGTCTCTCGTTTCAGAAGTTGGCTTTCAAGGACCTGCAGTGGCAAAGACCCAGAAAGCAGGGTTTCTGACTAGTACGTCCCTGAAATTCTTGGCACAGGAGAAACAAAGTGAACACGAGGTGATTTAACACACCAAGAATAAAATTGCCAGTACAGTCCAGGTTGAGTCTGGGAGCCTAAAACTTTCGTGAACTGATTTTTATGCGATTGTTTTTGCCGCCGTGCTCTACGCCACTGCGCCCGCGTACCTGCCCCTGTCGCCCGTTCACGCACTTTGGCGTTAGTGGGTGTGTCCTACATCTAATGTGCAGTAAACGCTTCCCGTACAAAGGTGCTTGAAACAACATCTGTCATTACATCAAAGGCATTGCCAAGCGCGGCTGGAAGAATTCTAATAATGAGATGGTTTAAAGTAGGGTTATAATGAAATCTGTGAAATCTCTGAAGAAGCCTTTTCTAAAAAAGCAAAAATGCGCTCAGTTTCCTCCAGTTTTATTACGTAAACATTGTTTTTGCATATAGTTAGCATAACCGTTTCTCTACGTGAGAAGCTTGAGAATACATTCCTAGTTAGGAAACGTGCATTTTCTGGTGCTATGTTGGAAAAGCAGCCTTATGGAAGGTTGATGCAGTGTTGAATTGTCTCTCCAAGAGGAAAAACCCCTCCGAATGTGCTTATTTGTGGGTTCTGAATGAGAATTTCTGATCGAGAGTCCAGAAGAGTTATGCTAAGCTCATTAAACAACTAAAAGGGAGAAGAGCTATGCTCCAGAATGTGAATCCCAACCCAGAAAAGTGTTCACTGAATGTGGACAATACTCAGATTTTCAAATTGGAGAGTGGGGGCGGGGGGGGGGGGGTTGCTTTCCAATGGCAGCTAATTTGTTCCAGCATTGAAGTGAGCATAATTAACAGAGACTTACTTTCTTAGGCCGATTAACCACCAAAAACCATGCCAACATTGTAACCGTAAGCAGTGAAAACCAATATTTATGAAGGAGATTGTGCAAGAGTTTGTGTGACAGATGGACATTTTATCTCTGTTGGTGTTTGTAATTCCCTTAAAGTCATGCAATATCTTGTTATTTATGAATGAATGAACCAATGATTATGCTTTGCTGACCGTTTTCTTTAAAAGAGGTGTACTAAATTTTTTTTCTATTTAATCTCTTTATGTTAGGTTCATATATTCTGATGCAAAGCTCAAAAATCATAATTGTGTTTTTATTACAGATACAGATCCACGTGTTTTAGAAAAACAAGAATTACAGCAGCCAACCTATGTCGCTCTCAGTTACATTAATAGGTAAGCCATTTTCAGAATTTATAGCAACCTCATATCTGCCACATGTTTATTTTGAAATGTGTCTTTTTTAACAGAATAGAAAAATGTTTTCAGTTTAAAAATATTTCCAGGAGATTATTGAAAATTAACTCTCTGGAATTTTGTTTCTGTGTTGAGATGTAGTTTTCAGTGCCTATGGTTGAAAACGTGATTGATTTATAAGCTCATTCTACAAGTATTTTGTATGCAGAGTTAGAATATGCTCTTTTGACTTCGTAAGGCAGTGGGGAGATTAATGGATTTATGTTTGAGTGGAACTTTTAAATCCTGGGGCAAAGAGGTGCTTTATGAATTCAGAACATTGTTGGAATATCTCACTACATCAGACTATAACAAATTGAAAGAATTTAATATCAGAAAGTTATTTAGTAGCAGCTCATCTTTTGGTAAAGAACATTCTCAGCAACTAACCCCGTCTGTGTAGAGTCAGTTTTTTTAGGTGGTTTTTACTGGAAGCAAACATGGGAGCACAGGTTTAGAGAACGCTTAGACCTTGGTCCATCAGGTCTAAAAAGGGACTAGGTGTTACAGCCAATTCAAGTAATTAAGGAAACAGTAATTTTTGAAGAGAATCTGAAATCAACTTATATTAAAACATGCACGCAAAGAGAAGCAAAGCAAAACTAGTTTTTAATGAGAATAAAAAACTCCACTCATAATTCAGTGCATGAATTTCTATTGTCTGTCCCTTTTTTTTATATATATAAGGTGAAGAATGTTTTCGGTTTCTTGGGACCAGAGTTCAGAGTCTGAAGTGCAAAATGAGGAATGAATTATCTGTACTGTTTCATTTTAATGTATTTTTAGAAAACAGGCCTTGTCTAGGGAGAGCTTTGAGTTGTAGGTGCCTGTGCTGGGTCAAGTTCTTTTATGAAGCATGTTTTTAAAATGATTCATTAATATGAACATCTACTTGCATATCTACTTCGGATTTCCTACTTAGCAGCCTTCCATAGAAGTCAGAGAAATCATCTACCCATAAATTTTGAAATATTTTCAAGTAACACCTTCAAAACACATCAGATACAAATAAAAATGCATATACTTATCTGGATTACTCATATAAAACCCATGTTGTTTCTAGTGCTTAGCATGGCTTTTTAAAAGTCTATAATTATACATTAGAATTATATGAATCTTAATTACCCTACTAATTTTAGGGAAAAGAATGACTAGGCTTTTATAGGTTAATTGTACTGAGTAGGACTTTGTTCATTGTGTGCTCTCGTGTTTTGGGTAAAATGGGTTACCTGGGTATGCAAATTTGTGTAATACTTAGCCTTATTCTAATAAGAGTCTATGAGATTGTCATAGTCATTCTTTCTGTTTATATTGTAAGCCATGTTGGCAGCAAAGATCTAATGACACAGGTGTGATACTTACTAAAGAAATAAATATCCTGCCAGGTGTGATTTGGGATGGCAGAGGAATAAGGACAAGGGCCACATACACAAAACCACCAGAGAACCTGAGTCAAGTGTGATAATTTAGCTTAAACTGCAGTGGGGTATGCCAGAGTCCTGGAGAGTCAGGGCATAATCCATGGTGCGAAATTTCTTGGATGAGTCTTCTGGGAGAAAATGAATCCTTTAAAAAAAAAAAAAAAAAAAACCTTTTATTATTAGAGCATGTACAGGCATTGTAGAAAATTAAAAAGTATAATCAAAAAAAATTTTTTTAATTAAAAGATCACATCCCCACCACCCAGATTTCACTACTGGTAACACCTTAACACATTTTCAGGAAGAAAAGAAGGACATCAATTTTAAGGATAGGAAGTCCTGTTCATTTTGTGATATGAGAAGCAATGGCAAGTCCATGTAATGGAAAATAGTCTGTGTCATATTTATACACCTGGAGGGAAAAAGTATAATAGGAAAGAAGAAAAGCCAGAAGATTTTGAATGAAAAAGAATATAGAAGAAATAACACTAGGGAGAACAAATATAACAATTTCATGCCTTATGCTCTGTGCTAGGCATTTTTTTTTTTTACATTGCTTATTTCACTCAATCTTCACATTAGCCGTACAAAGGAAGTACTCTGATGGTCTCCATTTCACAGGTGTGGAAGTCGAGACTCAGAAGTTAAGTAACTTGCCCTAAGTCCCTGGATGCTATGTCGGGGGAGTATTGGGTTCAAACTTGCCCGATTGGGCTCCAGAATCTGTAATCACTGTACAGCCTGATTTGTTGGGCTATCAGGGAGTAATGTATTAGTTTAGAAAAGAGGAGAATTTGGAAAACTAATGTTGGAAAAATGGGGTCAGGCAGCTGGGCAGAGGAAACAGACAAAAATAAGAGTAATTATCATGCCATGGATAATTGGAGGGTAGAAACCTAATAAAATGAAACAGTAGGAAACAGCAGAAGCTAAAAATGCTATGAGAGAGGTGACCAGTAACTCCTAAATGATATATCGCTACCAGGAAATGAGTGTGCAAGGCATATCCTAGCATAGCTGGCCTCAGCTGCAGTGGGGAGGGGTACCTACCGTAGCATCTTAGGAGAGGGCGGAGCACAGTGAGTGCACAGGTGACAGGTGAGCTGCAGGGTGAAGTCAGGTGAGTCTATGAAAGGTCTGAGAAGCATTAGGTTACATCTGGATATTTCTTTCAGGTTATTGAGATGTCGTTCAGATAGCTGCTTTGAGGTGACAGGATGGCTTATAACTTGTGACACTCTGGAAATGGGTAACTGAGATCATTTAAAGACAGAATAACATCCATGGCCATGGCTGTTAATTACACTATTTTCTCTACAAAACATGTTTTTATTAAAATAACTGAACTTTCTAAATTAACTAATTTTAAAATATATATATCATTTTTGTTTAAGTTGTAAAGGAATATGCCTAGGCACAAATTGGTACCTTCTTGCACTCAGTCCTTGTCATTTACTACTTAATAAAAATGTAATATTCTTTTATACCAAATTACAGCTCTACTCAGATCCTCTAAGACTCCCTGCACTGCTTGGCAAAGTAGTAGTTAGGTTTGACCTCCTCTAAAAATGGATTTTTATTTAGCTTAGTTTTATTAAACAGCAAATTCTAAAATGGGTTTCATAGAACAGTGGTGGTTCCAGTGCCTCTCTCTCTCTCTCTCTGTCTCTCTGCCTCCCTCTCTCTCTCTCTCTTTCTGCCTCTCTCTCTCTCTGCCTCTCTTCCTCCTCTCATTTCACAAAAGGATTCTTGAGTGGATTAAGCTTGGGGAATCCTAAGCTAAATAAAATGGGTTTCTTTACCACAGGATTTATCAGATTCTCTCTTACAGTGATACACATTTTACCTCTCCAAGAGGGATAATATAATCCTCACATGTGCCTGATGCCAGAGCACATTTTCTTGAAACATCTGCTGGGAGTAGTTCTGCATATACCGGTTGGCGGGGGGCGGGGGCACGGAGTGTTCTAGAATTACATTGCTTCCACCTATATCCTCATCTTCCCCAAGGAACCTCGATGTCTTTTATTCAGGCAGCTTTCTGTTTTTCTGATTCAAATGCAGAACACTATCTTTTTTTCTCACAGTAGCTGGGGCAAAGCAGGACAAACTTGTGCCTTTATCTGCCAACTCAATCAACTTCTGCTCTTGGACCTCTTTTAATAATGATCCATTTGCTTCTCGTAACCTGGCTAGACATCTAGCTGGTTTCTATTAAAAATAAAGTTTCTGTTTTGTTTTGTTTTGTTTTTGCTTAGAAACTGTCACTGTTTATTCCCCCCTATCGCCAATGTAATTCTCTTCTCTCTGAGAAATAGGGCATTGCTATGGTTGAGTCTGGAGCAGGTGCTCGCCTGCTCAGGTTTGAGTCTTGTCTTTGCTGTTCACAGGCTACGTGAGCAAGCTGTCAAGTCTCAGCCTCTGCTTTCTCATTTCTAATAATAATACCTTCCTTATAGTGTTAAATCAATTAGTGCATGTAAATCATATATATCAGTACCTCTGACAGTGTAATAGGTCTTTTTATTATTCTTTTTATTCTACTCATGCTAAGTCACCCTTTCCTCTATCAAGTCAGTACCTAGAGAAACAACTACAAAATCTCATTTTGCAATGGGATCAGAACGATTCCCACCAGGAAGTTAACTCCGTGAGGGCAGAGCCATTTTCTGTCTCCCACAACTGCAACCACAGCCCTCAGAACGTATCTGGCATGTAGTAGACTCCCAATCAATACTTATTGGGTGAGTGAATGAATGAGTGTAAATGCCCGTATGCGTGAACGAGACAGTGAGTAAATGAGTGATACTAGGAACTCTAGGGTCACTTCTGTGAGAAACCAGAAGCCTCTACTACCCAGGGGCATTGTGATGAAAACGCAGTGTTGTGCAACTTTTATTCAGCAAATATCTGGACTTCAGCATGAACATACACTTGGGGGTGACCATCATTAATTCTTCCACCATAAACAACTTGACGGGTATGTGGGATAATGGTTTTCAGACTCAGGACAATCAGCGGTACAAACCGTGATCATTGAGAGGAAGGAAGCGCCTGGCCACTTTCTGAGGATAGTTTCCTTACCGCAGTGGAGTGAGCTGGAGCCCAAGCACAGCACAGCAGTGTCACTAAGCTGGGGACAGAGCGGTCACAGTTGGGGGTACTAAAGCTGTTGGAGTCTGTAGCACAGAGGGACTGGAGATGAGGCGTCATTGCAGAAGGGGACCATAAAAGTTGGTATGAGGGCCCTTCTTGAGTCCACAGCTAAGGCTGGGCTGCACCTGCTCAGACAGAGTGAGACTGTAAGTCTTACCAAAGAGCTGCCACAGCGGTGAGAATACACCAGATGAGAGGGCAAGCAGTGCTGGTGTGGAAATAGCTTATTAACAACTTAACCTTCCAAGTAAGAGGTCAGACCTCAAATTAGAAATATGGACTTTGTCTTAGGGTGTCTCTAGAGCAAGTCACTCTAAAAACACCTAAAACCAGAGCTTCATAAGATTGTCATAGGAGACAAGAGTTTGGAGGTGAGTCCTGACAATTTAGAAGGTCTTGGGAAACAAAGTATAAATCTAGGCCTACACAGGTTCAACATGATCAGCCTGAAATTGAACTGCCTGCTAGAACAAAAACCAGTAGTCTTCATAGGAATGAATTAGATAACACAATGTCTAATATATAATAAAAAATTACTAGACATGAGAGACAGGAAATTGAACCCTTGGACCAGGTAAAAAAAGAAAGAAAAAAAAAAGCCACCAGTAGAGACCCTTCAGATGGCCCAGAGGTTAGATTTAGGAGAAAAAGACTTGAAAGCCACCGTTATAAATGTGTTCAACAACTTAAAGGGAAAATGTACCAAATAAGAACTTGTTTTGAATGAAAATGAAATCAGTCTGGATGATATTTTTATAATCCTGCTACCAGAATGTGAAACTACTTAATGAAAGCTTTCTTCCTCTTTCTCACTCTAAAACCTCACCTAATTCCCCCAAACTCTCACCCTTGCTGTTTTAGTTGGATTCATTTTTGCCAGATTATAGTCTGTCGTAGCCTCGTAAAAAACTGTTGTAATTAGCCAAGTGTGCAATGGCCTATTATACAGACAAACCTGAATCATTTTTTTTTTTAAATCTGAAGGCGGTGTTTTGTTTTCTCAGGAAACCACCTGTTTGTGGTCTTCTGAGAGCAGTCATATTTATCGCCATAGGAGACATGCTTTTCTGTTCTCCTTTGTCCACCAGATCTGAGGTTCTCTGTGCCCCAGCCCCACCCTAACGTCCGTGGCCTCATGCGTGCCGTAAACATGTTGCATGTTGTCAGATCTCAGGCACCAGACGGTGTGCTACCGTTTTCTTAGCCTGTGTTTTTATGGACATCGAGTGAAACAAAGCCGAGATGGCTGCCTGCCAGATTTCCTTTGCAATCTCTCTCTAACCTGGCTTGGCTTGCTCCGTGTGTTCTGCAAAACCCATGTGCTCTCAGAGGACGCTGGGAAGCTGGATAGAGCCCTTGCGTGACAGTTTGGCTTGCCCCAGCAATTAGTTCGTGCTGCCGGCATAAAGCGTGGTGGAGAGGTGAGTCCTGGCAGAGCTAGGTGACGTGGCTGTCTTGTTAGACCACTTTGTATAACGTACTTCTTTGTGGTCTACAGTATGCCCTTAGGGCAATTATTGTTTTAAAACAGGTTGCTTTTACAACTCAAATCATATTAGGCCGTTTTTTGAGTCTTCCTTTGTCCACCCATACGTATGTATGGGTAATCTCCATTTTATGCATCTTTGAGTCCAGTTCAGAGCTACATATTTTCAAGTTTACTGTAGGTCGGGAGACCCGTTTGTAGAAACCCGTTGTCTGGAACGTGTCCCAAGCAGAGCCGCTGTGCTTCTGCTGCCTCTGACGGTGACACCTCCTCGTCGAGCAGTCTCATGGCTGCCGCCACCCCTCATGCCACGTTCGCACTGAGCTCTCTGGGATCTCGGCCCTCCCGTCCTCGCTCGCTTCCACATTTGGCTGGTTGCTGGATATGAACGTTGACTTTACCGATTTAGGTTAATTCTTTTGTTCTGGTGTCCTTGCCCGCTCATGATCTCCGTCCCAGGCCTCGGGTGACGTGTGTGTCTCTACTCGGGCTAGCTGCCGAGGGTCACGCAGAAAAGCGCCCAGCGGTGCGATGCGCCCCACCACAAACGCAGCCCTTCGTAGGGCTCGACCCTCAAGACGGTCCCGTAATCCTTCCCTCTCAAGTTAACACCTGGCTAAGTTTATCAGTTTCAAGTGTTGCCCGTTGTATTCGAGACCCTGAAGGACTCCCCAGCCCTTCACCGAGGCTGGTCTCAGCCCCGGGCCTGAGGCGATGGAGGCCGTTTCTGTCTCACCTTCTCTCATCTGGATCTTCCATGCCTATTCTCTTCATTCCTCTACCGTGTTCAGAGCCGTCAGCACGGCCCGTGCTCCACATCGATCTCTCCTCTCTGTGGCCTCAAACTCTCCCTCCTCTGGCTTCATTTAGTCACACCGCATATATCCTAAAGTCTCATCTGTCCTAAGAAGCCCTTACGGATAACTACACCATGTTCCTTGAGACCTTCCCCACCTGGCCTATCTGCCCTTGATGCCCTTGGCCACTTCCGGTTTCTGGTTCTCCTACCTCTTAGCCACACAAACGGAGGCTCCTCCCTCAGCTTTGTCCCCAGTATGTGGCTTTTCCATCTGTATTCACTGCATTCCATGAGTCTAGCTCTCTGCGGAGAGGGTGGTCTGATGCCAATTCCAGGTTTCCTCCAGTCCTCATTTGACTGCCCACTACCCCTTGAAATGAACGAATGTCCACTACAGACGTAGCTCACCCAGTGCCAGGCCTGCACCCACCTCCGACATGGCTCCTCGTCTGTGGATTCACGATGTTACTTAGTGGTGCCTACCCACCATTAGTCTGGGAAGCTTGGAGTTACTCAGTGTCTGGCCATCTCTTTCCCTCTCTCGCATTTCCAAATAGCCAGGCACCAAATCTGTAACATCTGCATCCTAATCACCCCGAATGCTTCCACTGCCGCTGTCCTTCCCTGAGGCTCCAACATCCTGGTTTGGATTGTCCCAGGAACTCACGCATGTGCCCAGCCTGCCTCCATTCTCTCCTCTGCAGCCCTGACCACCAGCTGCCATCAGAACACTCGTCAAAAGTATCAGTCCCTCAGCGCCATGTACAGAAACCTTCCGTGTTTTGCCCTCAGCTTGCTGTGTTCTTCCTCTTTTCTCCATTCTCTTCTGGCTGTGACAGTTCTGTTCTTCAAGATCAGCTTGTAATGCCACCTGTTTTACGAAGGTTCCCAACCCTCCCAGAATAAGTTGTTTAAACAAGAGTCCCCAGCCCCCAGGCTGCCAACTGGTACCAGTCCGTGGCCTGTTAGGAACTGGGCTGCAGAGCGGGAGGTGAGTGGTGGGTGAGCGAGCAAAGCTTCATCCGTATCTGCAGCCGCCCCCAGCGCCAGCATCACCGCCTCAGCTCCGCCTCAGACCATCAGGCGTTAGATTCTCATAGGCGCACCGGTCCCTGGTGCCAAAAAAGGTTGGGGACCGCTGATTTAAATATTTAAGTTCCTTTTTCAAAATCATAGCATTGTGGTCATACAGCCCATTTTGCTGTGACCATCGAATCAAATAAAATTTAAATTTGTGTATAAATGTATTTAAGATCATCAGCTCTCTTCTCTCCCTAACCACCGCCCCCCCCCCCCACACACACACACAAATGTGTGTACATTTTCCAAGCCTCTTATCCCAGAATAACCGATGTTAAGGGCATGGTGGGTTTCCGTCTACATTCTTCCTCAGGTGCTGGTGTATAAGTTTGGTTGTTTGCAACATTCATCTTTAAGAGAATTCAAGAGAGGCTAAGAGGAGAGAAAGAGAAAATATACAAAAATACATATAATACTACTTTTGTTTTGCTTTTTACTTAACATCTCTCTAGGTCAAAGCTAGAGATAGCAGTAACTCAGTTCTTTTTAATGGCTATGTGAAACTCTAAGATATGTATGTCTAACAATTCAGCGCTCCCGCTACTGCGTGGCGGACATTCAGGTTGCTTCCGGATTCGTTTGCATGGGTCTGCATTTTTTGCCACTAACAGATTTAGTCCCTCTAGGCTACAAATCAATATTTCTTTACTTATATTTCTACATTAGTAGAATCTAAGTCAGATTGCCTCCCCCTCCTGCCAGTGGCTTCCTGTCACACTGGGAATAAAGGCAAACCTCACCATGGCCAGCAAGGTTTCCGCGGTCAGGCGTACCCCAGCCTCACCCCTCGGCAGCCCCCGCTCCCAGCAGGAGCCACAGTCCCCGCGTCTTGGTACACACGCAGCTCCTCCTGCTCCCAGTTCTTGCCCTTGGTGGTCTCCCTCCTGTCAAGCGCTTCATGAAGCTCACTTTCTCAACGCCTTCAGTTGTCTGGTCAGATGTCACCTGCGCTGCAGGCCTTCCCCGAAGCAGTCCCCTGCCCACCCACCTCGGTGCCCTTCCTCTGCGTTCCTGGTCTTCGTGGCACTTACCACCACCTGAAATCACAGCTTAGTTGTTTTGCGGTTGAGTGCCTGTCTGCCCCTGGAGAATGTGAGCTCCATGGGGCAAGACAGACTTGTCTGTCTTGGTCATCACGTGGTCATCAGCTTCTAGAACAGCGCCTCAGACGCCTTAGGTATTGAATCAACACGTTTTGCGTGAAAAACGTTCAGTTTCATACGTGCTGCGTTGCCCTCCCCTTGTGTCTTCCACTCACCTCTTGATTTCCTGCCTCTTCGCACCTGACTCTATGGCAAGTACTTTGCGATATGGAATGAAATCAAGGGGCTGCTGTGCATAGGGGTGAATTTTAACATAAGGGATGACCTTGGAGCTCCCCCTCCGCCGTCACACACATTTACAAACGACTCGAGGCGCCGCACCTCTCATTTCATGTGGAAATCCAGACCGCTGGCAGTCGTCTACTTGATTTATCGGTTTCCCCTTACGCGCAGCACCCCGGAGTTAATTAAGAAGGCCATGAATCTTCCCTCCATAGCTCCAACGCACTCCCATTCGCTGGATACTCTCGTATTGCTGAGACTGTTGATTTGGGACTCACGTTGAAACATTACTTAATTTTCTCACATTGAGTTCATTATGCTGAGCCTAAAGACTAGTCCTGCCTTCGAAGGCCCATTCACTCGCAAGCTTTCAAATAGCTTCATGTTTTCAGGTTCTAAATAACTTGTTCTCATTTCCGCTGCCATGGACCTTGCCTGTTGGCTCAAAGCAGTGCAGCTAGGTCAGCCTCATGTCCCCAGAAAGACCTCTCCATCCTCAGCCACAGTGTAGTCTCTCACCTCTGGTCTGTGCGTGGGTTGTTTCTAGCAATAGCAATCCAGAGTCAGAAAGGACAGCCACACAGCCATGATGTTCCAAACGACATGCAAAAGACGGTCAAGTCATAAGAAAGCATTAACCTCAAATCATTTAAAGACCAAAGCTACGTTTTATTGAAATTGTCGTATCAAGGAAGAATGAGATGTGTAGCAGAAAATTGCTTCCCTTGTCTCATCGTTTTCAACCCAGATAAGATTCAGTTTGTTGAACACCTGCTGCGTGCAGAGCACTGGGCAGGGCACTTCACTGTGCTGTCTGTGATCTCACAACGGCCCTGCATCACAGCTCGTGTCTCTTACACCAGCGGCAGTGAGTTCCCAGGGAAGCTGTAGAAGCCTTGGACCCCTTTGGTGAGCTGGTGAAGCCTACAAACTGTTTCCCAAAATAACATCTTTAAATTCATAAACTGAAATATCGAGGGTTACAAAGAAGACCAATTATATTAAAAGGCAAATATCAAAATATTTAAAATTACAAATTTGTGATGTGGTAACGTGTGTGTCTTTGTTAAGGTCTTAACTAAGAAAGTCGAGGTGCCAGGTTAGTGGCTTCCATAATTTCAGATTAGTGATGAGTATAAACAGTATTTTGAGATCTGTTACACTTGTAGTGTGATGAAAAATCTATGACTTTTATGGGCGCGAAGTCATAGATACTGCGAAAATGTGATTAGCTGCCCATGTTCATAATGAAAAGAAATGCTACATTTCAGTTAGAGGTTAATGAAAGTAAAGATGTAATTTTTTAAATCCAAATTTGCAGATCTCCTAAATTCAACCGATGGCCCCTCTATGTCCACAGACCCCAGGTTAGGAACACCTGAGATGTCACGATCATTAAGTAGCTTTTAGAGGTGGGGCTCAGACCCAAATTTACGCGATTCCAAAGACTTCGCCTCGTCTCGGATGCTGTAGTGCCTCCCCTTCACCTTGCTTTCCATAAGAACTTCACATGTTTAACACACAATCATACTGTCTTACAGAGCAGGTCACTGCAGAAGCAAATAATAGAAATCGAAATGTGTATAACAGCTCTTTATTTTCACAGAACTTTTACAAATATTTCCAAGTATCCTAGTTCCTTATGCAATTTTGCATTTTCTCTGTTGAGTCATGATTCTACCATAATAGATTGCTCTTACCTCACATTTTACAAAGCTGAGAAATTGTGACTTGCTCAAGTTCACACAGCTAGTAAATCACAGACTTGGGGTTTGAACTATTATCTTTTTACTGTATGTCCCTGTTCTATCATTCTTCTGGATTGCCTGGGCACTAAGGGAAAAAGATATGTCAGGTGATTCTCTGAAAACCACACGATCTAGGCACATCTGGGATAAGGCCATGTCTCCAAATGTCCAACTCCATCTTGCCTCATTCACATTACCTCTAAAATCCCGTAGCCCAGAATTTATATCCACGTCTTCAGTCGATCATAAAGACCATGTGGGGTTACCAGACTGGAATACTTGTAAGTGCTAGCTTGTATTTTATGTCCCTGTCTCCCGTTGCTGATGAAACCAAACAAGCGAGGAGGATTTTTCATTCCACCCCAAGCAGGTGGTAATTTAGTCTCTGGTCATTGCACTCGTGTGAGTCCTGTCCCAGGGGCTTTTCCCCCTTGATGCTAATTAGTGCTTTTTCCTTGACGATCTGTTCAGTCCGCACGGTTGCTAAGGCTGTAATCTTGAAGTTCAACAAGCCGAAGGATATACAGAGAAGTTTTCTCAGCGGTTCCCACCTTGCGATCACCAAAATTTCCCTGCAGATTTAGGTGACGACATGGGCTCATGTAGTTTACAGATGGTGAGGCCCGAGTACAATCAGCTCTTGCCAGCTCCCTCTCTCCTCTAGTGATAGGTGATTCAGCATCCCAAGACCAGAAATGAGATGCCGCTTTTGGAGCTGTCCCTGCTTTCTCGGCAGTGTCTCTCCATCTTTTCCTGACCGTGCCTGGCTGGCTCAGTCTTTCATTTCAAGTGAAGGGAGATGAGCAACAGTCGATAGGTGTTCCTTTCGGAAAGGACAGTGTCACCTTGGCAAATTGCGTGCCCACCTCTTTACATCAGATACTGCCTGAGTTTGCCTTTTGCCCGAGCTCAGGTTAACAGCAAAGGCTAAGTGGTGTCATTATCCTTAACCACCTAGAGAAAGAGTGTTATGGTGTCAACAGCAGGTGCCCCTGTGTAGACTTTCAGGAAAAATAGAATCCATCGTTGGTACGAACTCAACTTATTTTTTTTCATTGTCATCATTGGAACAGATTCATTTGGAGCAAATAAGCTGAGGAGTTGCTTATACTTGTGCATCATCGTGCCCATACAAACATCCGTTCTTTATTTCCCATTTTATCATTGTTCGGCACCAACCATATCCAGTGATGTACAGTTCTCCTGGGCCAAACAAGTATGATGAAAAGCCGGTCGCATTAATCTTTGCTAGACAGCAGCCATATTTTTTAAAATCAAAGCCAGAATGTGTTTAGTTATAAAGGCGCATTATGCCGTTAGCTCATTTACCCTTAAAAAAAAAAAAAAAAAAAAACTGTTTCTGGTTTTTGGCATAGATTTCTCTAGGGCTAAGTCATCAGGGTCTTAAAGGAGCATACACATATTTTTTATGTAATATCAAAGTCAAAGAAATCTTAATTCAAACTTGAAAAGCTATTGTAAACCTTTTAATTTCTGATTCTTGAGGTTGCACAACACCTTCGTAGCCCCTAAAACCAGTTCCTGGTTCTGGAATTCTACCTCATACTAGCTCCTTTTTCCCATCCGTTAATAAGCTCACGCGAACTGCGAATTGTGGGACTCATTCCGTTATGTATAGAATGAAAACTACTTGTGCAAAGCAAATCAGGACTTTCAGTGGCCTTCCATTTGATATGCATTTGTGTCTGGTTTCTTTTGCTCAACACATATTTCCTAGATTCGTTCATATCCTTGCATGTATTGGCATGTGTTTCGTTTTTGTTATATAGTATTTCATTACACGGATTACCAAATTGACCCATCCTCCTATTGATGGTCTTTGGCTATTATAGAGTCGGTGAACATTCTTACACCAGTCTTTCTGTGGACATGGCATTCATTTCTGTGGTCTCTTACTAGAAGTGGAATTGCTGAAGTATGGTATAGGTGTGTGTTTAGCTATTTGAAATAGCCGAAGAGTTTTTGAAAGTGGTTGAATGATACCACTTACTCTCCTGTAGGCGAGGCCCGAGACTTCCGGTGGTTCTGCACGCTCACAAATACTTTGTATTGTCAGTCATTTCAACTTTAGTTGTTCTGGTGGTTGTATAGTGGTATTCAGAGTAATTTATTTTTGATCTATCATACCTCTTTATTTTTACTATGTAAAAATGCTAAAATAACGGGAATACAAAATTGAAAGAAAAAGCACTTAGATTTTATCAACAAGATGCTTTTGTTTCACATGTTTATCCACACATATATTTAAAAATTATAATAGAGAAACTGTTTTTAAAGCTTTGCTTTTTCGCTTGTTTTTCTTGATGCCTGTGTGGACGATAGGTTGTTTTTTAAAATCCCGGCTGATTCAAATTCACAGATAGGGCTGGTAAGAAGACATTAGTCCATCTTTTTACAAAGAAAAGTGTGCGTTGAATCTCTTTGCCAGTCAGGAAACTGTGGGCTGTCCCTGTATCCTGCCTTCTCCTCCTCTGCGTGCTGTGTCCCACAGGTGTCCCCGAGCCATTTCCTGCCTAGGCCTGGGGATGCGGCCTGGGGGTGCGGCCAGGTGAGCCTGCAGCATGCACCCTGCCGCTCTCCCGGTGCCCTCCTCCCGTGCATTGTAGTCTGCTGGTGACTTTGACCCCCAAAGCCATCCATCCTAAGGTGGGTGCAGCTGCATCAGATTTTCTTTTCGAAAACGAGAACAGCTTTATTCTTTTCTGAGAATAAAAGCACCGTGCCTAGGTGTACAGATGTATATAATAAAAGCAAAAAGACATCTGTGGAATGGAGAACTACAAAATACAGGATAGTAGGTATCTTTGGAGGTGGAGGTACCATGGGAAGGAGCAGAGAAGGGGCTTCACCTGTGTTGGGAGTGTTCTATTTCTTAAGCTGAAGGTGGATTTACAGGTTTTTGTTACAGTATTCTTTAAACCATTTTGAAATTTTAAATGTTGCACACAATGCATTCTCATTGTTCATGATTCATATGACAATGAAAGACATGAAAGAGAAATGAAAATCCCCTTTATCCCCTATATTTCTACCATCACGCACAGGAAATAAACCACTTGTAAAATTTCGGCCTGTGTCCTTTGAGGATTTTGTGTGTTCTTTTTTCTCTCTGTATATATTTATTTCCACAATGACACTTATTATACACACAGATGTGTGTTACAAATACATAGTGTCCGTTTTGCCATTTCCTATCCATAATGGGAATTAGAATTCTTTTGACTCTTTGCCAGCTTGAAAAACTTAAACAACATATTCCATTGTTGTGATCATTTTCATCTGTCTATTCAATTCACTATCTTATTTTTTTTCTCTTTACAAAACTAATATCTCATTGTGGAAATTTGGCAAAATAAAGAAGATAATGAAAATACTCAAATTTTTCCACCTAGAGTTAATCATGGTTAAAATTTCTAGGTGTTTTCTTCTAGTTTTTTTTTATGTATATTTTCCCAGAATTATATCATACAAAGAATTCTGTCATTTGTTTTTCTCACTTAACTATATTGTGAACAATTTTTGTCTCTAAATATTTTTTTTGAATAATCATTTGGTAGTTTTAATACCTAGAACTTATTCAGCCATTTCTGGCATAGGTCATTGGATTGTTTTCCATTTTTCACTGTTATAAATGATGCTGCGATTCCCTCGGACACATTTCTAGGACTGAGATTCCAGAGTATGAACAGTTTAATACCGGCAGACTGTCAGGTTATTTCTGTAATGGATGTGGTCATTTTTATTCTTACCAGAGATAAACAGGAATACTGTTTTTCCCTTTCCTTGCCGGCATCAGGGTTATCATTTTCAAAACTTTTGCCAATTGAATATTAAGGAAAACATCGGTACGTGGTGATGGATCTCTGTTTTTCATGTAGCGGGGCCGTAACAGAGCAGTGCAACATGCTTTCCAAGCTGTCTTCTGGAATTCCTTCCAGAAGGTTACTGAATGTGAGGTCCAGATCGAAGCCCGGAATTCTAGCCCCAGTATTCACAGGACAATTATTATACCATCCAAATAAACTTATAGAATCCCTTGTTTGAGATTCCTGAGTGATAAAGATCATCTTGTATTCAGGCTTGTTTCTTTCTTTTTACCATTTGTGATCAGTCTTTGAAAATCAATAAGGCCGCAGAAGAGTAAAGAACGAGATGTGGGAAGATTCTGACTGATTTCCTGGTTCTCTTTTCAACAGCCCCTTTCTCCGGCCCCCCACTTCCTTCCCATCCCCCCACAGAGAGCAGACATCTCAGGTGAGAGACTGTCATAAGACATGGTATTTGGGTCTTTTTTAATCTCTCAGTTTGGAGCCGATGTGGGCCCTGCCTAGCCCGGTTCCCCAGACCTGTAAGTTGCATCACCATCTTGCAGGCAACCTGGATGTCCCGGGCAGTTTTCTTGTCTGAACTTAAGCCTCTGGGAGGTTAAGGCACTACCTCATCTTTACTGCTTGTACTACTTCTTTGCAAGTTACCAGATCAATCCTAGACCTCTAAAGGAATGAAGAAAATACTGGAAAGAACTTTCCAAGAAGGTTACCATGGGAAGGTCAGACAGTCAGGACCATCTCTTGAGAGTTTCCAAAGAATGTTGTTTACTCAAAAGCTTCAACTAATATGAAAGCGTGAAAATAAACCTGGCTTTCCCACCAGAGAGATTTGGCTGCGAGTGACGATCGTGGCAGGCTGTGCTATCCTGCTTCCCAGTATTTACAGAGCCTCAGAAAAGGGATAGTGCGGTGTATGGAGTCCATCCCATTACAGGCTCAGCCACATTCCGTATGCCATTGGTGCCCTTGCCTTCCATGAGTCCCCTCCGCCCCTGCCCCCCTGTGTCCAGGGTCAACCTCGAATTGTGTTCTCTCACTCGTGACAGGAATAGAATTTTGCAACTCACACTTTACCTGCATCCATCGCCCGAGCACTCCAATTCCCTCTTCACTGCCTCAATCTGCACAGAGTGAGGTTTCATTACTATATTTGCAATAAAAATACTATAAATCACGGAAGGCTGGTGTAAGAAAGACTGGGTGGGGATGAAAAGACAGTACCCTCCTCCCGAGTTAAACTCAAACCCAGCATCGGTGCAAAGCGCCGTCTCGGAAGAACCCGGCGTCGTTAGCAGGCGCCTCACCCTTCCTCGCAGCGTTGCCGAATGCATTGTATAGTGTTAATAGGTTGAATGCTTTTAGCGAATCTTCTAGAACTGAAAAGTAATGCCAGCATGCCGCTTATAGAACATTAGCTTTTCCTGGTTCTGTTTCCGTGTTTTGCAATAGCAAGGGAAGGAGAATTCAGATACTTCCAGTAGCTTTTCAACCGAATGTTCATGACAAAATACAGAAACATATGTCTCCAAGTGACACGTCACTTGACAGTTAATATTTTTCTGTCTCATCTCGTCTTTGCATGTGCAGTGGCCATAGTGGTCATGTGTTTTTATTCACGTAGTCATATCTTTATACCCTGCCGCCTGCCTTGTTCTAGGGATGGACGAGACAAACTCCAGAAGTTAAATTCAAACAAGCTGTGCGGGAATGAATTTCTTTTAGGGATAAGGGAGGAATGCCTTCCAGTCAGGAAGGATTTATGATTTTTGGCTTTGTTTTTCTCTTTCGGTTTTCATTAGTCCTTCGACTTAGCAAAATCTAATGTGCTCAAGATTTATAAAATACAAGGATCTTTCATTTGTTGTCAGGAGTAAAGATCAAGAAGGGTTAATCCACACTTTACCGAATATGGCCAAAAGTGCTCCAAAAAGATGTCACCTAGAAATACAACATTTTTTAAACAGGGAGACATTCGCCAGTCGTCTTCGTGTTGTCAGATTTGGGGAAATTTAAGGATGTTGTGATCCACAACCCTTATTCATCTCCAGCAGTAATTTTGAGGTGTCAGAAGACTTGAGTGATAGATATTCGTGTGTGTTAATATCAGCTCTAAGGAAAACATATGTATCTATGCCGCATGAGACAACTCGATTATAAAACAAACATGTTCAGATCTTCCTTTAATGCTACCAGTTCTACTTTATCTTAAACTCCACCTATAGAATGGATGCATTCTTTTATTAGATACCTGACTTTTTCATTTGCTTATTTGTGTTTTTAAAAAATCGTGGAACAAAGTTGGGCTGGGCATACGATGACTTGAAAAAAGAAATGCAACATTGTGGTACTGTCAGGAGTTACGTGTGATCTTTGCTTAGATTTCGAGCTGAAGAACAATATGTACATATTTTAACCTTTGAGTCTGATGTGTACTGAAATGTGCAGTGTCAGGGTCTGTAAATGAAACCCTGTAGCTGTCACAGCTGTCTTGACTGCTTCTGAAAAATCTACAGTGCATTTCTAGTTGTTCTCATGCTGATAATGTTAGAAAAAAGAAACACATGCACGCATACACGCTCACAGTCACAGATACCATGATAAATTCCAGACCACAAGATATACTGGAAACGTTTCCCTCTCCCTCCCTCCTTCCCACCCCCCCATCCCCCCCCCCCTCTCTCTCTCTCTCTCTCTCTCTCTCTCTCTCTCTTCCCTTTCCTCCCCCCCTTCTCCCTTCCTCTATCCCTCCTTTTTTTAAAATAACTTTTCTTCTGATTACCTTGAGCATTTTAGCTACTATTTTAAGGACTTAATAGATTCATGAGTTACTGTCAGCATCTGAGGTGACCCAACCAGCCATCCGTAAGATTGATGCCCCCCCCAGAAGAGGTTGGTTCCTTCTTCCTTTGGTTTCCTTAGCCCTCTTCTGCTCGACTCCTTTGAAAAAACTTAATATACTATATAAACTATTAAAACTATTTTTCAAAATTAAGGAAATCCTAAAGTAAGCGTTGCAAATGATGGACTGGGGTGGATCATTTACATTCTATTCTAGCCCAGTATTTTAATGTTTCTTTTAATTTTTTGAGTCTCATTCTAATTGTATAGACATTGATTTGAGGTTCTAGTCAGAACATACATTTAAATGTATTATTTCATAAGCATTTTCCATGTTGCTGTATCTTCAAAATTACTATTTTTTAGAAGACAACATAATATACCTTACATAAGATAGAGCTTATAGAAACATGCCCATGTCACATGTAGTCATGGTGGCTGCTTACAAGGTTCCATTATTCTAGATTATACTGAGGCAAATGTCTTTTCTGGCACCTATAGTTTTCCCCTTTTAGATAATTTCTATAGGACCTTTTCTCAGAAGTGGACGTTCCAGTGAATCTCTAACTTCTGCCACAGTGTACGTATTGGATGATGATAGTCGTCGTACAGTCCCAAGGGAAATCTTAGATTTATACCAAGTCCCAATTGGAGAAGGGGAAGGTATAGGTGAACCACTAGAGAAATTCACAAATGCCATCACTATGTTACGGGTACATAAGTAACCGGTTCATAGGTTGGCATCATTCTCCACTTACGAAGTTACTTTAGAATAAGAGAAAGTACTGCTCACATACAGTCAACCTTAAGTCTACCTCGGTTTGTTAAAATGGAATCATTTACAGGCATCGGTACATTTGCCGTCATTTGTGGGATAACTTATACACAAGACCCCAGGATTGACAGCCACTCCCACACGACCATTTTGACTCAGTATGAGTAACCACGGAGAACAAGGAGAGGCCGTTCAGAATTTGAAATGAAATAGTAAATTTTTTCTCCTCCCCAGATTAGCTTTGATTCTCTTAAAGTTGGAAACATAGCCCCCAAGAGCTTACATTGTTTCAAATTTAGAGTTAATTGAAATTTAGCTGTGATACAGAGGAAGATGATTATTTTTGTACTCCTAAAATTGTCATTTACTTAACAAACAGAAAATAAATTCACAGAATGCTGTGTGCCAAACTGTACATAGTATATATGAGCAAATAGATTCCCCAGGAAATTCTTTCTTATTATGTGTTTGCCTTGATTTACAGAAAATCAATCCCAAAGAATTCCACTTCAAAGCACAATATGCTTTGGAACTTGAATTCCCTAATTTCAAAAGCTCGTTGTGTTCATTTTGTTCCGTTTATTAAATCAAAGAGGTAAATGTTAAGCCTATACAGTGATATTTTAAAAGAAACGACGGTGGGTAAAATTCTTTCTGTTAACCTCTGGAGAACTTTAGCGTGTTGATTTAAAGGCGCAGAAAAGATTTCAGTTTATTCCAGACAGGCATATGTAGGATTATTCTACAGCCAGGGCCAAAGTTCAAATTCCCCACAATATCAGGGGAAATTCTCTGTTTGGCGTGTTACTGTTTTAAAAGCAACCGCCTTTCTTGCCGATTAAAAGTGATTTTACCTCTTGTGCTAAATACCAGAGTGAAAGAAGCAGATAGAGAAGCGCTTGCTTGTCTTTTTGCTTTTACCCTAAGCCTGGCCGTTAAAGGTAATTAATTTATGGCCTGGCAAAGTCTGCTTCCTTTCTTCCACGGATTTGTTCTGCATTCAGCGTGGGATTCACAATATAACTCGTACCCACCATTTCTGATCCCTTTGGTTCCCCCTTTGCCTTGCAGAGTCCAGGATTAGCGTGGAATCTTTCCGTGTTTAAAAAATTAAGTCTTGACCTTCATGGATTAGGGAAGACGGTGAAAAATCGCCCCAATTATTAGAGCTGGTTGGACAAGCTTTTCAGAAGCGAAACGTGTGTCCTGTGAGCTTGGCCTTCCTAATACTTAAGGCTGTGGATTCCAGTAATTTTTCAAATATTACTGTGATCATTTTACCCTTCTCTAACATAAAGTCAACAAAGTTAAGCACATTTACAATCAGAAAGTTTTGAGGGAAACTTTCGATATGTCTTATCTGTGTGTTTTCGTTTTCTGGAAGTGCAGCTAGTCTTGTATCTGGCAACTTCTCAGTTAATCGAGTGAGAATGTCCATTTTGTGGTGAATCACATTAGTGAGCATAGAGGATTCTCAGAAATGCGTATCAACCAAAGTGGGTGTGCAGAAAGCAAGAAGGTTGGAAATTAATACTATCAAAAATCTCATTATGTCTGAGATGCCATCTTCATTTTACAGATGAGAAACCGAAGCTGGAAATGGTCACTCATCAGTAGTAGAGCTGAGATTTGAACTTGGGTCTTTCAGGTTCCAAAGCTCTGAGCCAGTCAGTACAGCCTTCTGCCTCAGGGTGATGACAGTCAACCTTTGACATCTGTAATGGAAAGATCCTGAGAGCACCCTGAAACCCTAAGATTCTCAAATGTCATCACATGGGCACACAGGAAAATGCAGGATTCCTGTGGCTGGAGCTCCTACTAAAACTTTTAATGATATTTCTTTGTTTTATATAAAATGCCTAGTGGACAGGTTCATGTCATAGAGCTGATCAAAGTCAGCATTCCATTCTTTAATCTGTTCAAGAATGAATCCAGGCAGATCCCATCTCTCCTGCCCTCACTAGCTCTTGCAGTCAGCTTTCTTTGGAGGGAATATTTTCCTCAACAGTTACCTTTTTAACGCTTTCACCAGTGTTCCTAGGCATGTATATGGTGACAAACAAAGCACCTTCTTCCACTCGTGGAGCCATAAGAGGCAGTCACTGGGACCGGGTCACCTCCCGTGCTGCTCACCTACACACCCAGCCGTGGCAACAGCCAGAATTCAAAGACATGCCTCAGGCAGTTACATCTCACGTACAGATCATGTACTATAATTGCACAGCAAGGGACTGTGGGAGACGGCATAGCTCAGTGGCTAAGAACACAGCCTCTGGAGACAGACTACTTGGATTCAAATATCAATCCCTCCGTTAAGCTGGGTAGCCTTGGGCAAGTTGCATAACCTCTCTGTGCCTTAGTTTTCCCATCTGTAAAATGAGGATCATAATAGTTACCCTATTGGCTGTGGTAATTACTAAATAAAGTAACACGTGAAAAGCACTTAAAACAGTGCTTGGCGCATAGGAAGCCCTATGTGATTGACAGTTATTGTCCCCTAAGCTTCCCATAGAAGAAAGGATAAAAGTAAGCTCTCAAATGCCAGGTTTCCATTTCGATGAAGAGATTTTACTGTCACAGTTGGCTGCTCCATTGTCTCCTCTCACACGCTCCTTTTGCCGCGCCCTAATTTTTCTTGTGTTATATCTTTGGTCTGTAATGCTTCTTCGTGACTTTTTTTTCTTAACCTGTGTCTGTCGTCCGTTGTACGCACACCTTTGGCGTCTCCCCTAGCTCCTCCCTTGTGGTTTCTTTTCTGCTTACTGGCCCCCAGCTTCTGCCTCTCAGCAGGCTCTGCTGCCTGGTCACCAGCAGCGGGGACAGCTCGTGCTGGAGAGGTCCCGACGCAGCCTCGTGGTAGCGTCTGAAAAATGAGCATCCTCCCTCCAGATTGCACTGCCCCGCGGCTTTGCTTTTTACCAGACTCCCTCAGTTCTCACTCTGCTGATGGTGCCAACCCTGCAAATGCCGGGGCAGCCATGGCGGCCTCAGCTCTCTTGCTGTTCGGAATGTGTCCCCAGCAAGGTGAAGCTCCACCTCACACCACAGCATAACCTTTTTGGTCATTGAGCACACCAGCAAGGACGATCTGAAACAGTAGAGCCAGTTGATCCTTGGCACGTGTTTCCTCTCTGCTGACTCGTTGTGCTGGTTTAATTTATCATGGGTTATCCCAAAACGAATACAACCCAAAGAAATGTGATATGTAAGCTCAGTGTCACCAGAAAGAAAAATACGCAGGTTAAAATGTAGCACGTAGAAACCAGAGGTTTTCTCCCAGAGGAGAAATTCTCTCACTTCTGGATGCCTTGGGTCCTTCCGGTCATGTGGTTTAAAAGAGACACATGAATTGTTGCTATGTAAAATTTTCCTGTGAAAAGATGCTTTAAGTAAATAGCTCTAATGAATTGGGAAGATTTTATGTTCTGAAATTTCCCCTTTTTCTGTAAGGACGTTGCTCACAGATTTATACCTTTTCCAAAGAAAGAATTAGGGGAATTTAAATGCATTGCCGTGCTAAATAAATGATGAGGTTTATAGTATTTCACCTTAACCCTACTATGGATTCTTAGTATATTGTTGCACTAATCTGGCCTTATCTGTGAGATGAAGATAACGTATACTTAAAAGTACCAGGTACTTAAGGAGAGACAGAGACAAGAAATACAAAATGTCCCTACATTCAAGTAGGATGACACACATGGACAGTGAATGCAAAATACCGCTTACTTATCTTTACTCACAAGTTACAGCGAGTAAAGATAAGTCACACAGAACTGGACCCTCAGTGCCAAGTGAGTAGCTCAAACAATCAGTGAGTGCTATGACTTAAGGAAATTGAAGTGCATTAGGTTCTCACTTAATGTCATTGATAGGTTTTGCTAATTGAAGCAAAACAATATGACGAAATGAATTTTACCATAGGCTAATTGATAAAAACAAAGAGTTAATTCCTACAGCATCCCATCAACATTCTCATGAAATGACCTTATTTGAGGACCTGCTGTAATTGGGGAAGCTTCCTGGAGGAGGGAGAAAGTTAGGCTTTGCACTTTAAGCAGGAGTGGACTAGCTAGCGTGGAAGGAGAAGGACTTTCCGTATGAAAGGATTAGAAGAATGAATGACTCAGAGGTGTTTCTGAGATTGGTTCAGAGGACCCCGAGTGTGGCTAGAAAGCATCAGGAAAATCCTAATAAAAATCCGAAGTCTATTTACTCTCTGGCCTTGTGCAGGTTACCTAACCTCCAACCCATAGTTTTCTAATCTGTAAAGTGAGCATGATAAAGAATTAATTTTAAAAGCCTACACAGCTTTTAACACTCAGTCGACATTTTCCCAGGTGGTTACTGGTAGTAATATTACTGCTACTATCACGATTCTGCCAGTACTCTTAATAATCTTGCCACTGCCCCTCTACTTTTCCTGTTCTATTACAGCCACTGTTAATACTACGCTGATTTCTATTAGCAAGTCACATCCCAGCTCTTTCCCTGCTTGTCCCCTTCCCCCAACCCCATTGCTATCCATTCTCTTCTTCCAAAATTTCTTGAAAGGAGACCTGACCGGGGCACAGCAGGGTGGGTCTGGTGCAGACGGGACTGCAAAACTCAAATTCCAAGTCTGAATTCAAAGGCAAAACACTTGAACTTACTTTACTCACAAGTTTCAGTGAGTAAAGATAAGTCGCACAGAACTGGACCCTCGGTTCCTAACACGAATGACTCAGAACCCGACTGGGCTTCACTAGCGCCATCGTGTGCAGCCCCAGGCGAGCCTCCGGTACGAGCTGGCTTGCCAGGCTGAGCCATGCACCCCGTGTGCCCCTTACCTTCGGTATCAGTCTCCTCCTTTCCCTTTGACTCGAAGCTGCTCGAGTGGCGTTAAAATTTTTTTCTATCTACTTCAGAAGGCGTTCCTTCCCTGACAACGTTCCAACTGCTGTTTAGTAAAGAGTCTGCATCTCCCACCTTAGTGATCTATATTTTGAGCATTTTCTTGTGGAGCCACCCCTAAATATCAAGTCCATCCTTTTGGAACAGGAAAAGGTGACAGAATATACAAAACTGGTAAAACCCGTGCACTGTTTTTTTAAATATGACTTTACGTCGTTTCAGACAGACGAATCTGTAGAAGAGTAGGAGCAATAAGAAATTAGTAAATTAACAAAGGTGACCCCATTCCTCACACCTGCTCTCCATGTGATTAATGATAATTCCTGTGCTCATTGCTGACATATTAGACCACTCTCTAAGGATCCCTATGCGATGACCTGTTCTGTCATTTCTTATTTCCCTGACCAAGGTCTCCTGCTGCATAGATATGCAACACTTGTCTGCTGGGTATGTTAGATATGTGTTTTATTGCTGTATCTGGAGGTCTGGAATATTTTATGGTACAGGCTATTCTTAGAATTTCCAATTAGCAAATTTTAATTAACTAATTGAAGTTTCTTATTACGAAGCTTTTATGATTTGTCATAGTAGTCTAGCTGTGTGTGCACCCTATTCTATTAAGAAGCCATTAAATCCTTAGAAACAGCCTGTGAATTCATTAATCTTGCTATATAATGGCAGTAGCCTGGGTATAGAGCAGGGGCATTTGTAAGGTAGTGAATTAAAATATGAGGATCTTTTAGGTGACAGAATATTGCAACAATGGAGCTGGGCTAGGGAGGAAAATCCAGCACTCCAGATAACCCAAAACACCTCATTTGGACTTATTTTTATGCCCGTTTTTATTCATCCTTTTTTTTTTTTTTATCGCATCTCTAGCTGATGTTCTGGAAATTTACAATACATCTTACCTGCTGCATAAGTTAAAACCCTTCAGAAACGTCCCCATTAGGTGAACCAACCTAAGCTCTCACTTCCTCCAAGACCACCTTGTGTCACCTTTTCCTAGAAAACAAAAAGCACGAAATAGGTTTCTTTTATAAGTAAAACAAGCACCGAAAACCTCTCTCTGAAGTGTCAAACGAGGCCTGACATCTAGAATGCAGAAGCTGGAGATTTCAGGAGTGAGTGTGGCCAGCCCGTGGCAGGTCACAGGGGTTGTGCTTCAAGCATTTACATACAGTTCGCTGAACCCGGGGAGGTCCATCTGTCACATCCACATAGGCCTTTGTCACCAGAGGGGAAGGGAGAGGAAAATGCAGGCTCAGGGCAGAAAAGTAAATCATCAGCACAGACTTTCCAACAGATGGCTTTATTAGTTATCACTCTGAATTTTTCTGTTAAACCTCGAAAGCGAGATCAGCCATTATTCACATGCGGTCTTGATTCTGTGGGGTCTCGAGTAAGTAGACTCTTATTTTGGCAGCAGCAATTAGCATAGTTTGCTGCCCCTCTGGCTTCTTGGTCCCAAGTGGTTGAACTCACTGTTTGCAGACATGCTCCTTGTACTGGCTGGCCCTGTGTCCATGACACAGGTGTCCACGACAGCCAAGCCTGGCCTCACCCAAAACGGTGAGGCAGGTGGAATTCGGCATGACCGCGTTTACACCCCATCCTCCTCTTTGACGACTGTGTGACCTATGCCCTGTCACCCTTCCACATGGGGCCTTCTCCTCGGTAGCTTTGAAAGTCCTGGTCGGGGGTGAAGATGGGGAGCCGTAAATGACAATTCCAAGTTGTGGGGACATTAGGGAGTATTAGCGAGCTATTCATGAGGTTCAAGGGCATTGACTCATCGCGGCTTCTACATTACCCTCTGTTAGCATTCTCATGTCGAAATATTTTTTGAATACTTGAGTCATAGTCCCACAATCTCAATAGGGGCACATGGCAGAACCAGAGAGAGAAGTAATTGAGTCAAGGATCCTCTGTTTTCTATAGCTAGTTGGTCATCTGCTCTCATGGGAACACGAGGGTAAAGTTGTATCCAAATTACGCAGGTCCCACATTAGCCCGTCGTCGCCTTCTGTCTGTACTTACAGCTCTCGGAGCTGGATCAAGGTTCCGATCGTCGTGCGGTGCCTTTCAGATCCGCACCGAGCTCGAGGGTTTTCTTGGCCCTCCTCCCACTACTTCACCCATGCCCCATCCACCAGTCCACCCCCATCAAAACACAAGTTCATCTGCTCGTCCCTCCAGTGCGGGAGGTCAGCGTGTCCCAAAGTGTGTTCTTCAGAACGCACATTCCACGAGACGCTCTTCCGAAGGACTGTATGGTCTGCTAAGTTCGGAAAATGCTGCGCATTGTAGATACTTCTTCATGATGCACAGTTTAAAGATTCACGATGCAAATTAAAAAGTCTTGAGAATTTTGTGTTCTCCAAAGATATCTGATCGACTCTGCCTAGCCCCAGGGGTGCCCAATTTGTGGGTTCCTTAATTTGTATGTCTGTAGAACCCTTTCAGAAGTACTGCATTAGGTCAAAGTCATGCCTAATTGTGGCCTCATGTATTATTACCACTTGCAGCTGACACTTGCGTAGAAACATGCCTTATAGTGACCCCTTCACAGTCAGTTGTGAAATGAAGAATGTAGTCAAAACGCCGAGTGAGTTTGGGGATCGGGGAGAGAGGGCAGAGAAAGAAGCCTGTCTACACAAGTCCGTAGCAGTCACATGCAATTTCACAAAACAGCAATTTGTTCCTGACCCACAGCCTGAAACTCGAAGAATCTGAGTCAACTTCTTGTTCTTTTTTGGAAGCCAGGAAACTTACAAGGCTTTGGGGAGGTGATGTCCATCAGGAAAACACTTTCTCGAAAGCTAATTAAAAGTCCTGGAGTACTGAAAGCGTGTCAGGGAAACAAATCATCTCCGTCCGATTGGAAAGGTCTCTGTCAAAAGCAGCCAAGAGCATTAACTTAGCACCATTATAAATGAAACGACATAAATTACACTTCTTTTTCTAAAAACACTGAATTCAGAGAATACGTGTTGGCTTGATTTTCAGGAGTTACAAAGGATGTGTTTCACATATTACCGCTTTTTTCTATTACTTCACAAATCTGGCAAAAACCAACATTAAATATGTAAAAGACTAATATATATTTTTAAAAAGTATATGTAGGCCAAACCACAGGAATTTATTGGCTGGGTTCCTTAATTGTCATGGAGTTAGGAGAAGTCAATTAAGAGTCCTGCCGAGCCTAGAGAGTTGAGCAGTGCCGATAGAAGGGTCTTGTTCTCAGATTGGAGCCGAGCCTGCCTTGTCCTCCACCCACGGACCTTGACTTTTGTGCGCTTGAGTTTCACGCGGTCCTCACTGTTACACGTTGGTGTCCTAAGCCACCTTTCTTTGAGTTACTGAATTTGGCCGTCATTTATAGGCTGACCAGTCACAATAGTGAAACATCGGAGTTCAAGACTGAACTTCTTCTTTTGTGGGTGGAGGACAGGATTGCCATTGCAGGTGGACAGAGAGGTCCCACAAAACCCTCAGCAAGTGTTCCCAGACTCCATGGCTCCACAGTGGGCATCCCTCTGCAGGTGGCACTGAGTTTCCTGAGGGCCATCTCTCTCCCACTGTATAATCTCTGGAACCTCACTCATCCCCAGCGAGGCTGGGCAGAGTAGCTGGGGAGGAAATCAAGAGAAGGGGAAACAGGTAAAAGAAACGAACTGATGTGTTTACCTATAGGAGCTGTGATGGGTGGGGTCCCTGAGGTGGGCTGCCTAACACGGGGACACAGGATGTCTGTCAGGGGCTTCCGGGATGTCTGCAGTTAGAACTGTAAAGCCTCATCTTTGCTGGTCCCTGGACCCTGCCTGGGCAGGGCCAGCTGAGGGATGAGTGTGCACACTGCAGAGAGGCCTGGCCGGACACCAGGGTGGGACGGGGTCAGAGGTCCAGTGAGTCAGCAGTCACAGCCCTCCAGCACCTTATTCATCATGCTGGGGAGGTGTTAATGCTGTCGCTGTGGCTTCTCCAGTGGGAAGCTGACTGCATGTGATTGTCCAGGACAAAGTCCACCTTTCCCCCAGGGCAATGCGGAAGCCTTCGTTACCTTTTCGCAGACCTGGCCCATAACTTACTGCGGGTATGTTTTTTACAGATCTTTGGTCTGATCTGTAAAGAAGTTTAAATATCAATTTTAGGCTGTTTTCCAGTTGTTCGGGTTAAATTCATCTGTTTTATTCTCCCCTGCCCCCCGTCAAAACAGTGTGGGCGTATACCTGCCACCTAATCAAAGCCCTATTTAGAGATCCTGAGGACTTGGACCTGTCTGATTAGGTCGGTTCTGAGGTCAGGCACCTCAGCCAAACCACGGGCACTTGGAGTCCACCCCCTCTCACCCCTCAGAGCTGAGCTTGCAGTAAACTTAGGCACTTCAGCTAAGTGCGGTGTCAAAGGGCTGGATTTGTCATTTGCCTTGGTGACTAAAACAGCACATTTTAGGTTCAGCATGAAGTTTGTAAATCCTTTTTTATACACACAAATTTTAAAATCAAATGTTACCTTTTCATTGAATGCCAGAATTGGGTTTGGACAGCTTTTACCCACCCCTTGGCTGCAGTTAACAAAAAGCCCACACCTTAAAATGTTGTTTGAGCTTAAAATTTGTCCACCTACACGCAGGATTAGAGGGGCTCGAAAAATTACCCGTTAGTGGAAAATATTTTTAGGACATGGGGCTACATAGCCTTATGCGACTTTAACTTTTCAGCCTGTGGTTTGCCAGCTGGAAAAGCTTGAGTTTGGTAGAACTTGAAGAATCATCAAATATTTGTTCCGTGCTTTTAAAATAAATTAAGCTCAGGATTGTGCTAATGCTATAATATCCCATGCTACTGTCCTTAGAGCAAACAAAGGAAACTACACTTTTTCCTCTGCAGAAGATGATTTTGTTTATTTTGAAGCTCTTTGTTGATCAGGATGTGGTTCCTTTTGGTAACATTTAAGGGATCAAATAGGTCAGACTTTTTATACTGAATATTGATAATAGGTGCCTTCAAATCCCACCATGCTTGTACTCGCTTAAGAAAATACCTTAATGTGTTTTTTCCTGAACATGTTTTAAGTGTGTTTCTGTGTCTGTGCTTATATAAAGAGAAAAACACAGACTAACGTTGATGACATCTGACTTTAATAAAAAAGGAGCATGCTTATTTAGCTCTCCCAGTCCTATAGTTGATTACAGTCCTCTTCAGTCCCTTTTTCTCAGTGATTCATCGTCCGGAGAGACGAGTCCGCTCCCAGCTAAAGCTCAGCCACTTGGGGGAGGTTTGAGGGGGCTTGACTCCTTTTAGCCAGATCTGTATTTCAGCTGTTGGGTTTACTGCTGGGACCTGCAAAGGAATGTAGCAGAAAAGCTGTGGATTGGAATATAATTTTGTCCTCGTGGGCCGTGTCCGTATTGGCAAAGCCTCTCATGGAAAGTAGGAAAGATCCCCTCCTTGTTGGATCCGTGACGTAGGCAGAGCGTAGAAACCATTCCACTGGGAGCCACGGTCAGTGCCCGACTCCTCTTTTCTGTCTGATAAACTCCAGGTGATGCCTCAAAACCCGCCTTCAAAAAGGCGGCCCTGACCTCTCCTCACCTCGGAAGCTAATTGCTCCTGTGTGCTAAGTGCTGCCTCCACCCTGCGCAGAGTGGCTGTATTGATCTGTCTCTCTGCATACCCGCCTTCCCTACTGGACTGTGGGCTCCTTGAAGAAAGGGGCCGTTTTTTATATTTATACCCTGAAACTGAACACAAACTTGTTCTTACACTGAAGTGAATGGCTATGCGGCTGCTCTAGGCACCTACCCACCAGCCTTATCATTAACCAGTTTTTCATTCTACAAGTGTTTATTCAGAATCCTGAATGTTTGCCAGTGAATTAATTCATTATTCAAGAATGCACACACTTAGATTCTTGTCACTACAAAGCAAGTGTGGTTGCCCAAGAAAATCAGACAAGTAAGCACTCACCTTGTGCTTTAACATCTGAAAGGCGTGCTTTTACTCTGTATTTACATACAGTGTGATAGCAAATGCTTTAGAACCTGGTTTCAGAGTGCATTATTTAGTAGAGGCCTATACATTTTATTAGGGTCATAGTACTATCCTTTTGGCCTTAGCAGAGCTAATGCCTCAGGAATGTCTGGGTGGGGACCATTATAAGACATCAAAGGTTGAGCTTAGAATACTTTCCTAAAAGGAAGTTATCGCAGAGAGATTAAAATGAAAGAGCATACTTAAGTAGGGGAAATGGGCCTAATAATAGCAACTGTGTGTTGAGGTCTTACTGTGTGCCAGGCCCTGAGCCAAAACTTCCTGAGTAAAATGGGGAATGGAAGTAATTAAATCCCGTTTAGGTAGTTTACTATCATGAAAGAATGGCACGGTTGTGGAATGCATACAAATATTTATTTAAATACATTTAAAAAGGAGAATGTAGCGGCCTTATTTTGTATTTGCAGACAATTAGAGAAGAAAGGATAAATCATCTTGTACACGCCGGTATGTCTTTTATGATTGAGATTCAGATTGTTTGAGCCGTCAGTGCATTTTTAATAGGAACTTATTGTATTGATTTGTAATTATTTTGTGTCCTGTGTTTGGCTTTGGAATAACCATTAATCTGTGGATACTGTGACTACTACATGGTGTAATCCTATGCAGCACATCGTCAGCCAAGTATTGGATTAAACAAAATATCTAGCTCATAGCGCATAGCGAGTATTCAGGAGGGCAATATGGAAGTTGTTTTGTTAGCTAAGTTTGGTTTAAAGTTAGAATGGCTTCCTCAACAGCAGCCCAGTGTTTGAGCTGTAGTTTTCAGTTACTGTAGGTTGGTGATTAGCAAGGCCATTATCATTAAACCGATTTTTCAGTATAATGTATGCCTACCGAGACTTACTCATGAGCACGATAGTGGCCATTCATGGTTAGTTTTCCACATATGTATTTTTCTCACACTAGATGGGGGTATCTAGACAGTGCCGGCCCCTCTTGGGGAAGGATGGAGTTCCAGGGAGATGGCTCCAGACGTGCCTCAGGACACTGCCCCATCTTGAACGTGAAGCAGCTCTGCACGTTTAGGCCTTCACATGATTCACTGTCAACTGTCTAGAGTGACAACAGGGTGTCCCACTCTGACTCCAGGCTACATAGACTCAATTCTGCAGAGTTTAAGGAACG
Source organism: Rousettus aegyptiacus (assembly GCF_014176215.1). Lineage (NCBI taxonomy): Eukaryota > Metazoa > Chordata > Mammalia > Chiroptera > Pteropodidae > Rousettus > Rousettus aegyptiacus. The sequence goes on along the minus strand of NW_023416288.1, from coordinate 35,663,843 downwards.
TCTTATAATCAGAGATTTAGCTGACCCTAATAACCCCTTCTGTAGTACTTTACAGATTACAAAGCATTTTGGCATACTTCATCTCGTTTGCTCTGCTCATGTTGGTACTATGAAGGCTTGAACTTTGAAAATGTTAACAGATGTGTGTGAAACTAAAAGACACCTGCGTCTAACAAAGGGGGTAGCAGGGTGAGGTTGCACCACACGTATGATAAAGAGCAGGGAAATCTCTAATATGGGTCTGGTTCTGAGCATCCAGTCGAGAGGAGGGAATCCTGGAAAGCGTCTGCATTGGAGTTAGGAGACAGTGGGGAGATGGTTTTACCTGAATCTGAACGGGAAAGTTGAGGCTCCTGATATACATCCTACAAAGCTGTCAGGGTTGTGGGGCAGAGCTCCCTTAGACCGGCACTGGCTTGAATTTTAACTGATCACAGGAGCCTATTTTATGGGTCAGGACCCACGTGACAAAGGTGAGCATCACTCCATGAGCGTGGCAGCACTTCCGGACGTGCAGCTTGGATTCTGGAACTGCACGTGCACTCTGGGAGCTGGCAGTGTGGGGTCGTCAGCTACCAAAGAGGAAAAAAAAAAAAAATACTACAGCAACAGGTGGGCATAACTAGTAAAAGTATCGTGGAAGTCACATGATAACCAAGGATCCATCCTCACGATCCGCTAGAATGCGTCTGTTGAGAATTGCCTTTCATCAAAAACCTTTTTCTTCTCAACTCTTTCCCTTTCTCCCCAACTCTCCCTGGCCTCCCACAATCCTAATGCGGAGAGGCATAGCATCCCGAAGAATTTATCCAAATGACTGTGTATTGGAGGATTCCAGAAAGAAAAGCAAAGGGCAGCGATCCAGATAGTGATGCGAAGGGCGCAGCCGACGCGGGGCGTGGCTTTTACGGGACACGTGCGCAGCTTGCGACAGGGCGGGGTGAGCTCGGCCTCTCAGCCAGCCCCGTAAGTTTGTGGGCGCGCATTTCCGCATTCTGTCGTCACCTCTTGGGTGTTCAGAAAACGGGTACGTTCTAAGGGCAGGTAGTAGCTAATGACATTAATTATCAGGTTTTCCAGTCGCTGGCATCGACGTAATTGTGTTGTGAGTCTACGTGAGAAAGCTTCAAAAATCGAGTTCCAAAACTCAACCACTGCCTTCTAGTGTAATATTTTAATTTCAGCAGTCTCCATTCTTTTTTTAGTCACCAAAAAGATGAGATATAGCTGGATTATAGATGGAAGATCATAGATGGAGTATCAATATAGGAGAAACGGTAGCTTGGTTAATATTACTATTGTGAGAACTGGTCAATAACACGGAGCTGGATTCCTCCAGATTTTTAAAGTTGTAGAACTCTATCTCAAGCCCTTGTAGACTATTAGCATAAATATACCGTCGCTGTGTCCCTGTTGCGTACACCTTAGCCATAAATATTACAACACGCGTGAAGCTGTCTTCAGAATATGGGGCTGTTGGAATTCTTCCAACCCCTCGAAAAGACAGGTGTACAAATGCCAAGTCATCACTGTGGAGGCAATTAGAGGCTGTTGCTAAGGTTTCTATTTGGACCTTAAAGTCTGTAATATTTATTGCCAGATTTGTTTGATTAGATGGGACTCATGTGAGGGAAAAAATAAAACAGCCGCCTTCTGTATAAATTTCACCAAATACCAGCATGTAGTTTTTATTTGACCATCTTTGCGGTGGTGATAAGCTGGAGCACCATGGCATGAGGCAGTAAGTAAAATGCTCAAAAGTGAGCACAGATGTAAACACCCCTGGGTCTTATAAATTTCCCAGTAAAGCCCCTTAGAGAGTTTTTTTCTTTGTCCAGCCTCCCTTGGTCCCCTTAGTTGCACACTACCTTCTGCTGCCTGTCACCCACCGGCTGAGCAGCACCGGTCACCATCCATAGCACATAGACCTGTGCAGGCCACACCCACCCCTTTGCCCCCAGCGTCCTCTCAGGCCTTTATGGCATTCTTGGCAGCCTCTGCTACAAGTCAACCAAAGACTTAGGTAAAATGAGGAAAGAGAAATAGGAAGGCAAATGGAGGCGGGCCCTGGGGGGTGGAGGCAGGGTTGGCTGGCTGAGATGCCCAGCTGTTAGTCATCAGAGCCTCGGTCTCCAGCCAGCCCAAGGCAGTGCTGGCGGCGGGTACTATGAGCAGCCAGGTGGGAATCAGTGGGCAGAGGCCTAATAAATTTTCATCAAGCATTCCAAGGCTTTGATCCACAGTGAGGAGTGGATGGTGATGGCAATTTATTACCATATGTCACTAGCGATGTAAATAACCAAATAGAAGGAGAGAGGAGAAAAAGAGTAAATTTGCTACATTTAGAATTTTATAGTTTTTTGTTTGGTTGGTTTACAGATCATCACGGATCAAAGGGAAAAAATTAAGGAGTGTGGGCTTGACTAAATTATGTGAAATGTCAAGAAACAAGTGCTGTATTAAAGCAGATTCATTTGCAAGAAGCAGAAGTTTTTGTGAACCACAAAAACCAAAAACAGCAAACAGAATTACTTAGTAAATTAATTGTTCCTATTATAGTGTTCTTTATGAACAACTGCTGTTATGTAGTGATTATAAATCCATTAGAGAAAGAGTACGTCCAGTGATGAAATGAAATTTAACTGTCAACAGAGCAAAACACACGAGGCAGTTATTTTAATCTTGGAAGCATTTGAGCGCATTTAACACTATTTCGCAAACATGGCATTATGAGCATCCTCAGGCACAGTGATTAAATAATTTACCCTACTGGAAAGCAAGAAAAGCACAGACTATGAAGATAATCAAAATGTATAACATCACATGCTTTATTAGGTAACATGGCACATGCAGTAGACATCAGACTTTTACTTTCACCTCAGAGGGGGAAAAACAAATCGTTTCATAATTCCACTCTAGAATGATCTAGACTTTTAAATTGAGTGTTCCTGAAATCCAAAAAAATACAGAACTATTCCTGATTAAATGCAGTGGGCATAAATAGCGCGTGGGGGCTACCCAGAACGTTTTCCCCCTTAGGGCAGTGGTACTTGTTGTAGCACGCATTCATGAATTAAAGTGATCTGCTGTCCTCACGTATTGATGTAATGAATAGACCCACCTAGTCTACTAAGCATATAGACACAAATTCAAGGACGGACCCACAGTCAACAAAACCCTTCTTTCACCTTTAGATTCACAATTCTACTTAGTCTGAATCTCTGCGTGTGAATCTGTGTGTGATCGAGGATAAATAGCAACAATAGGCAAGCCACCTTTGGAGCCACTCAGTGGCCTAGAACAATGGCTCCCATTTATGGCCCTTCCTCAGAGTCACCTGGGGAGCTCTTAAAGGCATAGATCCCTCAGCTCCAACCTCTAGGGACGCTGGTCGAGGAGTGGTGTGCAGGCACTAATCCTCCCCGTTGGCTTTAGAGGCCTTCACAGCCCTGTAAGCACTGAGTTTTGTCATCAGTGGCACTATGCGGACCCTCTGACTTATTTTTCCAGTAACTGTCAAGTAAAACAGAGGCTGCTTCATCTGTCCCTGTCACCTGGTGCTAGGCATGAGGCACTACAAGATGCCAGAGTGTCTTCAGTTTGGCATATTAGATAGATCACCTTTAGGTGATCCAAAATTATTTGTCCCTACTTGGTGTGTATGGTAACTAAAATATTTAAGTTCCCATCTAGACTAAGTAACTGAATTTACTGCAGATTTAGATGGATATCCTGGTTACTTCAGTGGCACGAGCCCTCCACTTGTGAGATTTGAGAAGGTGGCGATAGTCGTTGATATTCTAGGGACTGTCCCAAATGCCTAGATTATCTCGAACTCTGAGAAATTCATTGCTTTCCAGAAAGGTCTCTCAATTCCAGACCTGTGCTTCTCAAATTTCACCTACATACAAATCACATAGGTCTGGGATGGAATCCAAGAGTCTTAATTTGACAAGTACCCAGGCGGGGCCGACGCAGCTCATCCTGAGAACCCATAGCAAGGGTGCTGTGACGAACCAGACCCCCAGTTGGTCAGTGGTCTAGGCAGAAGCAGATAGCCAAAAAAAAAAAAAAAAAAAAAAAAAAAGGTGTGACCGCACCTGGTCAGGGGAGCACTGGTGACTTTCAGGGAAGAGGAGGACGAACTGCTGAATAGAGTTCACTGGTCAGGGACCCCTGAGCCCTGGGACTGAGAGAGGAGGGCCAGAGGGCTCTGCTGGTCCCCGTCAGCGTCACAGGTTGAGAAACGCCACACAAAAGCCCAGTGCGAATAACCAGAGTTCATCACAATCCAGAAAATTAGCGCTGGGCCTGGCTCACCCTGGGCTTCCTTGGACGTTTAATGCACTAGCACTGCCGTAATTCTGTTTAAAGCCGGTACCCACACACTCAATTCTGTTTGAAAACAATATCTTCTTGTTTTACTCGGTTTTCTAACTGTACTCCCAGCAGCTGTTGTTTAAGCTCTGGCGCTGAAAGATTTTTTAAAAGCTTTTTTTTTTTTTCCCCAAGTCAGCACCCAGTAGTACCAAAGTGGATTCTCAAACACTTCCCCAAAGATTCGAGACGGAAGGACTGTTTCCTTGTAGGTCTTGTGATAGTTTTAAGATGATAATGCGCAGTGGGAAGGTGTCAAAGATTATTTCTTAAAATCCAAAATGTATTACTAGTAGTCGCATCACAGCTGACGATAGGGTTCCAAAGTGGGTGTGGTTTAGAGAAGCAGAAACTAGGCAAGGGGTTTCCTGCAGAGCCAAATGATTCGAAACCTTTTTCTGCCCCTTGGAAGGACAGTGAGGCCCCAAAATAGAAATAAATCTCCCGAGGGCTGGCTTTGCTCTTACTGCTGGACCGCTAACTGCTGACATGTGTTTTTATGGATATCGTTGCTAATGGAAACAGCTTCAGGCAAATGACAGCACCCAAGATTTTCATGTGACCCCTGCACGATTTTTGGAAGAACGTGACTTTACCAAAAACAATAAATGTGATCCCGCATCCATATGTTTCGGGCACATTCAAAGAACTATTTTGTTGGCCTGAGACCAGGACTAGGAAATAAAGAGCAGGCATAATTAATTTTTAAGATGTGGTCAACATTATAAAATGAAAAAATGGATAATAGCTGCTCAAATCTGGCATCCACGTACAAAACAAATTATAGTTCACCATTTAAGTCACAGTTTGTATTTCAGATTACTTAATTTTTCAGTAGAAATGTGTCAACAGGCATATTCTTCACAATAGGCAGCCAAATGGCAAGTGGTCAGATGCCCAGGAAATTAAGGGATCGGTCTGCAGGCAAGCAAAGACCCGTTAAAAGCTAATGCACTGTCGACCCAGCCTTTAAGCCACACTTCCTGTTAAACTGAACTAATACATAGAGAACCATTTGGAATACAGAGTATCAAAGTAGGAGTCTGATAGTACACCGGGTACTACGTTGTGTTCTTTGTTATGAAAGTGCTTAGGTTTAGTTCCCTTTGTAGTGTTCAGAGAGATGTAAATGGTATCAGACCATTGGGCTCTGCCCAGTGGGGCGATGATTTTCATGCTAAACTTGCCTGTAGAGGATGTGTTTCCATAGTTCCTGTGAAACCTTATGCGGAATGTAAATGGATGTTTAAGGACACACAGAGGAGGGAAGTCGCATGAAGTAATTTCCACTCCACCGTTGCATGGTGTCACGGGAGTCAAAGGAAGTGTGAAAATCAGGAGACAGACTTAAGCCCGCGAGGTTTTCTTCCCAGCTGAAATCTGGGCTTAACCTTGGCAGCAGGATGATGAGAAGCTTCAGGATGTGGCAAACTGTGGAACACATCAAGCTTCAGCTCCTACCCTGGAGAAAGAGCTTCGTACCTCACCCCAAGTGACAATTAGCAACGCCCATCAAAGAAAATGTAGGCACACTTCCTTAATGGGAAGATAGTGAATGCTTAGGAGGCGAGATGAGTGACTTCACCACGGGAAAGAAAATTAGCTTCACGGTGTTTCTGGAACACTTGATTTACTCCCTCATGGCGCTGACTTGGCATCATATTGAGGGGAAAGATTTGCTTCCTAATTTGCGATTACACGCGAAGGAAGCGGTGAAGCAGGCCCGAGGCGCTCGGGAAGAGGGGGCACGCCATTTCGGGAGGAAGGGCCGCATCCGTTGCTGAGAGACCCTCACCTGGGTCTCGTTAGCCAGCCAGCCACGCGGCCCCTGGCTAGCGTGGACGCGTCCACACTGCTCTCCTTTCCCGTCGTCGTTTCCCGCAGCCCCGAAGCCTCTCGCAAGCCATCCTGGGCCCGGCCACAGGGGGGGAGGAAGCATCATTTGGCCGTCATGGGACAGGGCGATTCTCCGTCCTTTCCACACACTGCACGGTCCAGGTGTGGGAAACGTGAACGCCGTCTGTATTTTCATAGGGGCGTGCTTGAGACACGGTGCCCTTGTAGTCTGGGAAAATCCGGAACCGTCTCAGGAGGTTTGCTTCGGGTTACGCTCAGAACCCCTGCACGACTCCGGGTTCTTCTTGGGTGAGTCAAGGCGGTGGCGATGTGACAGGCGAACAGTGATGGTGTTTCCACTTGAAAAACCAAGGCTCTGGAGTAAAAGCCAGGGGAGAGGTGGTGTGTACCCCCAAATTACCACCTAAGGCAGAAAATGCTCGAGGTCCTGGGATGAAATAGTAGCTCCTCTCACTTCGCTCCCCAGCGCCCCGTGTCCCCACGAAAAGACGGAGGCTTGTTTCCGTCTCGTCCCTGCCCTGCTCGCTCCTTTGTGGTTTGTCACTGCAGAGAGCCAAAAGGGCGCATATTTATTGTTCCTTGTAATTAAGTGCCACATAACCGTGTAGTGTAACATTCTCAGGCCAGCGTCAACCTCTCCATCCTTTCTACTCAAAGCGTTCCTCAAGGTAAATACAGCGTGGGGGGTCCCTCGCATGTTGGGAAGCGGGGTCTTTTGGCTCTCAACTCTGGCCTGGGGACTAAAACCTCCCGGTTGTGGCATGTCGGGCAAGTCATTTAACCTCTCTTAACCTACCACCTGGTCTCCAAAGGGAAGATGATAAGAGGGTTATTATTGTTGGCTTAAACAAAGTAAAGCACGTCCTACAGTGACTGGCCCAGAGGAAATGCCCAGTTCAATAAAATGCAGCTCCTTTTTCTATTACCAAGGTAGGTTGCAAAGCGTGTGCCTCAGATAACCTTTACGAAGAGGCTCGCCTTTGGCTTTGAAGAGTTTAAGGCATTTGTACCGATAAACTGGAGGCTGCGCTACATGATCTGTCGGGGAGGCCTTTTAGCTCAGCTGTTGTCCCCGGTTCTGCCTGTGGCGAAGGAGGAAGGTTAAATGGCAGGACACGTGTAAGATAGCGCAAAGGGCACAGAGCCAGAGCTTTGGTAAGTGCTACTCGCAGCTTTTGTTGCGTTATCTTGGTCATGGGAATGGAAACAGGCCAGTGGGGGACAGAGTTAACAGCTGTTCCTCGCCCACTGTGTGGTAGCAACATGCCGTGTTCCTACGCGCTACCCCTTGATCCTCATCGAGCCCCCCACACCTTACCACGCCCCTATCCAAGAGGCGGATGGTGCAGGCTCCATTTTTCAGTGGAATTTATTTATTCCAAGTCACAGCAAGTAAGTGACAGAGGTGAAATGGAACGCAGATCTGATCCCGGACACCCTGAAAAATTGTAGGACTGTGCAGTTCCTCCACCTCTCCAGCCCCCACGTTCAGTAGCTTCCTCCTGCGGGCCGTGCATAAGCCGGCATAAATTTCAGAAGCAGCTAATTCCTCCTGCTGGACAGGCCATAAGTAAGATGCATCATAATTAGCTATGTCTGATTGACCTCCTGTTGTCCTAAACTGTAGCCCCTAATTGTATGGTGGTGGGGGTTTTGCTATGGCTAGTTTTATCATTTTGACAGTTTGCTAATAAAAGGTCACCACAGGTACAAAAGCGCCCTGATTTACATATGGCAAGTAAAAGGGCATTATGGGAAGTCAGCGACTAAGGTAGGCCTGTGCATTTGTTGCTATTGACACCCATGCTGAGATTCCATAATTGACAAGAAATGCTATTATTAAGCAGGTCTGTTGAGATAATTAGCACTCGGGGTTGCATTTTTAATCGACTTGAGTCAGATAATTTATCACAGCAGTAGCCAGCTGTCAGGGTCACACAATAAATACTCATTAAATCTGAATAAAGATTAACTGCAAGCTGAAAGAAAATTAGGCCAAGTAGTAACATTCGATTTCAATATTTACAGTGCTAATTTGGACTGATATTGGCAAAAAGATCAGATCCCCAAATGGAGCTCATTTATGAAGGAAGAAGAGAGGGGGTGCGGTGTCGAGACGGTCTGAGTGGGAATCTTTTTAAAGCCAAAGATCTTATTCCTAATTGATTGCCAAAAATATGAATTCCGAAAGGCTCACTCGGCACGGCTGTTCTAGAAGCCTCGATACCTCTGCATTAATGCGATGACAACTATAAACAGAAATTGTGCATCTAGAAGGCGTGCCTAATTTGTTAACATTAGTCAGATACTGCACTTTTAATTTCATGCAACTCACTTGTCTTTGGTTCATACATGGGCAGTTTATGGCACTTCGAGTTAATTAGAAACACCTACCATTAAAACATGCAACATCTTTAAAGGGAAAAGGAAGTCACTTCAGCCCACTATATTACCAGACCAAGACATTTATGTACTTGCTGATAATTTACAGTATACTAAAGATAGGGAACCAAATGAGAACATTAGTATTTATGAATACAGTAAATTTTGTTGACAAACCCAATGTAAAAGGTCAGATACAGAATCCACAGCAAATGCACAGTTTGTTTATTAAACTGAGAGGCTTGGATTTTAATAGAAAATTAATTTCAAGGGCTGCTGCATTGGTGTAAAACCCCTCCGAAGACCCAAGATCCAGGCAGCCTCTCCTAGAGCCCACCCCCACCCCCACCCCCAGACCAGCAGTCAGTGACTGGTGTGGGCCATCAGTGGCATCTGGGCGCTGTCATTAGACTTGAGGGATTTCAACCAAATCACTGCCATCATCAGACAGCTTTAGTTAAAAGCCTGCTTGTGGTTCACAGTTGTTCTCTGTAGAAAGATGGAGATGAACTAAGGCCGAGAGGACTTTGGGTTTGCGAATGCTATGCATGGATATGAAAGCCGCAGGAACAGAATGAATTAGACTGAGGCAGGGACTCTGGGGGGGGTCTCGGTCACAGGAAGGGCATGTCGACCAGGCTGAGGGTGTTGTAGATGCCCAGAGGTCAGGAGCAGCTCAGGGAGGCTCATGCCGAGGGGAGGCAGGGAGAGGCGAAAGGTACGAAAGTATTCCGTAGCCACGGCAGAGGTGTGTGGCCTTTTTCGCTAGCCTTTCTAAGGAACTTACCTGAAAGTAGACACTGAGAGGACTATCTGTTCTGGGGTTCATTTGAAACGACACAAAAAGGGGGCGTGCTCAGAACTGGTACAGTATTCCATGGCAAGCAGGCGAGAAGAGGGCAGGTAGACCCGCGGCAGAGACCGGCTTCCTCCTGGGAGCCTGGGGGCTGCTCACTGCCATCACACACCGGAGTCCCGATTCGTACCTGCAGCTGACCCCACTGCCTGGCTTGGTCCTCAGAACCATCCTCATTGGCCATGGCGGCCGTGGAGTAAGCTTTCAGCCTTAGCTAAAAAGCGATGGGGTTAATTACAGGCAGATAGGAAAAGAGCCTCTGATTCCAGTTTATTCATCTCAATAATCATAGTGTGCAGACCTCAAGGCGGGAGCCCAGGGGTGAAAACATCTGAATCCTCACAGAGGTTCTCATGAAGCTGGGAGACAGGCCAATAGGTAACTGTAAAACTAGGCTCCTATGGTGAGTGCCAGATGTAAGGAAAACAACATGTTAGGGTTGCTGGTGGCAAGGTGGCATTTAGCCTGTGGCCTTAAGCACAGGATCATCCCACTTCTGAAAGGCCACAGTTATTTCTTGCCTAAACCTGCTCCCTGCTGAAATTGCCCTGAGAGGGATGCGGAGGAGGAAATAAAGGCTGTAGTTAGCTGGCTGGGAGGACAGGGCACAGGGCCATGTACCACAGGGATGCACAGCCCGTCCCCTTCTCTCCAGGTCCAGAGCCCTCCACGCCTGGCCGGGTGCCCTCAGAGCCCTGGGGGTGAGATGCACCCTGCAAGCAAGGGAGGCTTTCCCCCCCATACCCCGCTTTCTCCCCTTGTGTTTCTCTCCCTGATTCTCAGACCTTCCCCATCCCCAAGCCATTGTCTCCACCTGTTCTGGCTTAACTCCCTGCCAACTCATCTTTGCTAAGCTCTGAGCTGATAAAGAGTTTTCTTTCTCCCAGAAATCTTGTTTTTTTAAGCAGTGGGTCCTTGATAACCAAGTAGCTCCCAAGGTCCCACATAATCAATCTCTAACTGTAGCATTTCATTCGTGTACTTTGGAGCGGAAAGGTTTGCTCTGTGCTCCTCAAACCACATTGCGTGGCCAGCTGTTACTTGGCTCTGCAGCACTAGGGGTGTTCTGGGGACATGGCCCAAGCGTCTGGTTTTTAGCTAAACAGCGATGGAGGTGAAAGAGGCAGGATGCCATTATGGAAACGAGGGAGAAGCACTCCCCGCGTAGGGGCAGAAATTGGTTTTTCAGGTCTTGCAAAAAATAATTAAAAGCCACACAACTTTGAACAGTAGTGACTACTATTCACCGAACACTTACTGCCAAGCACTGTTCAAAGCACTTCGTACTGCGTTAATTTGTTTAACCCTCACGTCTGTATTATCCCCATTTCACAGATGAAGTAACTGAGCACAGAGTTAATCAGGAAGCTGCCCAAGGATGTAGCACCAATGAAAGGCAGAGCTGAGGTTAATATTCGCCATGAAGTACCAAATTGCTACTGAGTAGATGAAGGGCCAAGACAGAGAAACTGGTTTTCAGAGGATTTTAACCTAAACGCAGATGCTTTAGGAATTTTGGTTTTATTTCGGGGGAAGGGTTAATGTCGAAAAGTTAAGAACAAGCCAGGCTCCTGTGTACAGCATACCCTAAACTTCCTAAAGAGAACAAGATATACAATAGCAGGGCTCACTTGAGGGCACACATGGCCTTTCATTCCGACAGACAGTAGTGAAACGTGGAAGAACCTCTCTTAACCGTCTAGAGACTGGGTCTGGCCATGTAACTGTTAAAAATCTGGCCGTGTCAGTGTTGTTTGTAATAGAAAAAAAAATGAAGATAACCAAGTGCCCTTCAGTTTGAGATGGGTTCAGTAAATTGAGTGTATCCATCCTATTTAAAACTGTGAGGTAGATCCACATGTACTGACCTAAAAAGGTGTCCAAGGTATATTGCTGTGTTTAAGAAGAAAAAGTGCTTTTCAAAGTGCTATAACTTGTTTGTATATTCTTACATTTTAAAAAGTAGTAAAGAAAATGCACCAAAAAATGCAATCTGGAGTATACCTCAGCAACTGATACTGGTTGGGATGAGACTGTAGGAATTATAATTTATAATATAGGATAATAAATAATCCTATAATGTTTGGATCCTCATAATAAGTTACATTGCTTTTGAATTCCAAAGAAACAAAGATTTTTTTTTAATTTAATGGACAGTCCTATTCAGTCAGGTGTATGAGATTTCCTAATGGGATATAAAGCTTTTTCATTAGCATATTGATTCTGTTGTTAGAGATCCATAAAAACAAGCGAGAACGCCGAATGCTTAAATTTTTTTCTTATTTGTAAGCACTAAACCTAACCTATTCAACTGATTTTTGAGTGTTTTCGGGGCAGTAATGTATTTTCCAATTAGCACATATGCTCTTGAAAGAGAAGGATCACGTTTTGTTTACCTCTGAGCAAACCAGAGTAAGAGCACTTCGTGGAAGCATCCACAGGGCAAAAGTTCAGCAACACCAGAAGTAGCCCTGCCCGCATTAACGCTCTGCGCCTCCCTTATCCCTCGAGCAGCCCAGCGTAGGAGCAGGTGTTACGGTCCCATTTCTCGGTTGAGGACGATGGGCAGAGCCCTAGCAAATGGCAGCGTGGGGTTCCGAACAGAGGCTGCGGGTTACTCTTCTGGAGTCCTCATTAGCCATCAGGCTTCACTGCTTCCCTGTGGGTTAAATGGCTTCAGTACATGAGCTTCTTCCTAAGGCCCAAACCTCTTGGGTCTCTAAGACATAGACCCGGAAAGTAAAGTTGACAGGCCTTCAGCAGCTCTAGTTGGCCATGTAAGTTTGTGAAGACAACACCGTTGGCAAAGCCTCACGTGAAGTTTTAGGAATGAGTTAAATGCTCGTCCAGGGAAACAGCAAAACTAAACGTGAGGACGCTAAAGCCTCCAGGGTACCTGTTTAACTTGGGATTCTTAAACTTGGAGTTACCAAGCATGTCCGTGATTGCAAATATTTGGCTCTGATTAAAGCAAGAAGTGGCATGCAAACGTTCAGCCGAAGCGTGCAGCCCGTTCAGGGGGGGATAATAAACAGGGACTCTCTGACAACAGCAACTAAAGCAGAACACGCCAGAAAAGCTGGCCTCGTGAGCCGTGTTATGCCATCAGCAGGCAGGACAGGTCACGCGAGTAGACAGGATCGCGTTTTACAGTTCACTACCATCCGTTGTCAGTCGTGGTTGAAATAAACACGTGGACAAGGTAAAGGCGAAAGCCTGCGTACTCTTTCAGGAGCACTTCGTACCTGAGTTGGTGCGTGGAGGTAAGCCAGCACCGCGCAGAGGGCGTGCGTCGCGCTTACAGCAGAGGGAGTGGGCAAACGTGCAGATAGAAAACAAAGCATTGCTGAGTAGCAGCGTTTTTACTGAAGCAGACGGTGTCCGTCGATAAGCCGTATTTTCCATAGTGGAAACTTTTACTCGTCGTACTCACAAGAAGAGTCGACCAGTGGAAACGACGCGGGCTGGTGTAGACGCAGATGAGTGAGACAGTTGGCAAGTTACCGGTCGAGCTGGCAGCCGTAGGAGCCGTGTCGTGAAGACCACGCTAAATGAAATAGTTAAAGTGTGCGGTGTTGTTACTTCTGGCGACCAGAGAAAACATGTCCTCTTGGCAAGCACGTGTTTTTTCTCACTTGGTTTTCCTTCCAAACTCTACCTAACCTCTCATTCTTTGGGTCATCTCTCTTTTCCCCAAAGCAAAAGCAAGGAAAACTCTTATTTTTCCTGAATGGTATTTATAGGAAAAACAAATGAGGAACGGTGGTTGAAGCTTTAACAACAGCGTTCCTGTTGGCGGATGATCTCGTTTTGAACGTCCCAGTGAGGTGACGTGGAAAGGACGTGCTCCCGTGTGCGTGGGGCCCGGGCTGGGCCGGGCGAGCAAGGCACTGACAGTGGCGCCTCTGTAAGTGTGGCGCTCCAGGTGCCCCTGCGTCGCCCGCGGCCCGGGCCTGCGTGGACTCGGGCAGGCCTGGCTCTGGCCCGGCTTCCTCTCCTGGCAGCCGTGTGACCTCCCCAAGCCGTGACTGATGCCTCCTCCGTGGCGTGGTGGTAGGGCCTTGGAAACTGCAGGATCGCAGAAGACTGTGGAAACTTAGATATATAAATCATACCTTCCATTTCGCTAGGGAGTAGCAGTTGAAAGAAAACTTCAGCCGAATCTTTCTAACAGCTCTATTGAGGTATAATTTTCATGCCATATTTTTCACCTGTTTGACTCATACACTTCCATGGTTTCAGCATATTCACAGAGATGCGTGCCCATTGCCACAATCTAATTTTGTCATATTTTCGTCTCCTTAAAAGAAACCAGACACACATTAGTTTTTCACTCCATTCCCCTACTTTCCCAGCCCAAGGCAACCACTAATCCACTCTGTCTCCATATACTTGCCTCTTCTGGACGTTGCATGGAAATGGAGTCACATTGTGTGATATGTGGGCTTTTGCATCTGGCTGCTTTCACTTAGTATGACGTTTAAGGTTGTACATGTTCATGCACGTATCAGTACCTTGTTTTTATTGCCAAATAATGTTCCAGTATATGGCTGTGCCATATTTTGTGTATCCCTTTTGTGTATCAGTTGAGGCACAGTTGAATCTCCCAAACTGTTTTCCAAAGCAGCTCCACCAATTTATGCATTCCCACCAGCAGTGCACGAAGGTTGCAGTTTCTCTACATCCTTACCAACACTTGTTGTCCGTCTGATCATAGCCATCCCGGTGGGTATGAAGTGGACTTTCACTGTGGTTTTGATTTTCATTTCCCTAATGACTAATTATGTTGAGCATTTTTTCATATGCTTATTGCCCATTTGTTTATTTTCTTTGGAGAAGGCCATACCCGAAAAATCCTCAGCTAAAACTTTACTGTATATGTTTATTGTTTCTAATAGTTTTTTGGTGGAGTCTTTAGGGTTTTCTATATAGAGAATCATGTCATCTGCGAAAAGCGACAGTTTGACTTCACTCCCAATTTGGATGCCTTCTATTTCTTTCTCTTGCCTGATTCCTCTAGGTGGGAATTCCTACACTATATGGCATAGTAGTGACAATAGGGGATACAGCCTTGTCTTATTCCTGATCTTAAAGGGAAGGTTTTTATTGTTTCACCATTGAATGTGACATTAGCTGAGGATTTTTCGGGTATGGCCTTTATTATGTTGAGGGTTCTTCTATACGCATTTTATTAAGTGTTTTAATCGTCAATGGATGCTGTATTTGTCACATGCTTCTTCTGCCTCTATTGATATGATCATATGGTTTTTATCTGTTATTTTTTGTACTCTATCACATTTATCAATTTGCATGTTAAACCATTCTGGTGTCCCTGGAATGAATCCCACTTGATCATAATGTATAATCTTTTTTAAAAATAAATTTGTTTATTTAAATTAGTTTCAAGTATACAGTACATTGGTTAGACATCTGTATAGTTCATAAAACAATCCTCCCCAATGGCTCCCTCCCTCCCCTGGCCCTCCACTTAGCCATCGTATTAATGCTGACTGCATTCCCTCTGCCCTGCTCCCCATCACCGTGCCCAACTATCAACTACTAATTTGTACTTCTTTAACCCTTCACCCCATTCTCCCAGCCCCCTAACCCCCTCCCCTCTGTCTGTCACCAAATTGTCCACTATATTTGTGAGTCTGTTTTTGATTAGTTTGTTCTTTTTGTTAGATTCCACATATAAGAGAAATCATACGGTATTTATCTTTCTCATGTATTCTTGTATTCGATTTGCTAGTATTTTGTTTAGGATTTTTGCATCTGTATTCATCAGAGATATTGGTTTGGTCTGTAGTTTTCTTACTTTATGTTATTTTTACCAGGTGTTGGTATCATAAATGAGTTAGAAAGTATTGCCTCTTCTTCAGTCTTTTGGAAAAGTTTTAGAAGAACAGGTATTAAGTTATCTTTGAATATTTGGTAGAATTCACTGGTGAAGCCATCTGATCCTGGATTTTTACTTTTGGAGAAGTTTTCGATGATCATTTCAATTTTCTTAATGTTGATCAGTTATTTAGATTTTTCAGTTCTTCAATCCAGGAAGGTTGTGTATTCCTAAGAACGTGTCCATTACTTCTAGGTTATTGAATTTTGTGGCATATAATTTTTCATAGTATTCTTGTAAGATGCTTTTTGTATTTCGGTGGTATCTGCCATAACTTCTTCATTTCTGAATTTCATGTCCTTTCTCTTTTTTTCCTTGTCAAATTTATGAATCTTTCCAAATAATCAGTTTTGTTGCATTGATTTTTTCTATTATCTTACTGTTTTCAACTTCATTTAATTCTGTTCTAATTGTTATCATTTCCTTCTGCTGACTTTGGGCTTCATTTGTTTTAGTTTTTTAAGATCCAATGTTAGGTCGTTTAAGCTTTGTCTTGTTCCGTGATATAGGCTTATAATGATATGGACTTCCCTCTTATTACCGCTTTTGCTATATCCCCAATGTTTTGATACGTGTTTTCATTCTCGTTTGTTTCTATGTATCTCTTGCTCCCTCCTTTTATTTCTTCTGTGACCTAGTCCTTCTTTAGTAGCATGTTTAGTCTCCACGTGTTTGTGGTTTTTCCCACTTTCTTTTCGTGGTTAATCTCCAGTTTCAAAGCATTACTGTCAGAGAATATGCCTTGGTGTGATTTCAATCTTCCTAAATTTGTTGAGGCCAGTTTTATGTCCCAACATATGATTTATCCTTGAGAACATTCCGCGTGCTCTAGTGGGGAATGTATAATCTGGTATTTGGGGACGAAAGGCCCTATACATATCGATTAAGTCCAGTTGGTGTAATGTGTCATTTAAGGTTGATATTTCCTTATTGATTTTCTCTTTGGATGATCTATCCATAGCTGAGAGAGGGCAAGAAAGTTTTAGTTTTAATAAGTCCACGTATCTGTTTTTTCTTTTGTCGCTTGTGCTTTTTGGCGTCATATCTAAGGACCCACTGCCTGACCCTGGGTCAAGGGGATTTACTCCTAAGGGGATTGTAGTCTTGGCTCTTACATTTAGATCTGCGATCCATTCGCGTTCATTCAACTGAGTTTTGAACTTTACAGAATGATCTTTTCTATGGATTGGATTGATTTTGTTCAATTTTCAGGCAGGATGTGGAGCTGGAATACAACTGCTCCAGAAACGACCCCGCAAGGTTCCATCCGGATAAATCCCGGCTGCATTTATCGCTGTAACCCTTGTACACTGCACCCCGAAGCAAAATGCAAAGCCCTCGTTGCTTTTTAGCCTTTTGGTTTTTATGACTATTAAATGCCCTTTAGGTGGTGCTATTGCATTTCCTCTTTTTTTTTTCTTTTTTTCTTTCTTTTTGGCTATGAAAATGAGAAGATTTTTATTCTGCTTGAGTGAGCCACTTTATTTCCTGGAGGAAAGCATTACACCAAAGTGTGAAAAGTGAAATTTTGCATTTAGATGACTTTACCCAACATTCATTATCTAATTTAAATTCTTAAAGACATTCCCCAGTGAACCTACTTCCCCAGCTTGCTTGCTGTGACCCTGCGCATTAACTGTCAAACTAGCATGCCGGTTTCTGAGAACTGGGGGTGCAAATGGTTAACATCTCCATGTGGAATTAATGACGATTTCCAGCTCTTTCAACTTCCATGTGGCTAATTAAAAAGTAAAACTTTCAAGTGGTTGACTTCCTAAAAGAGAAACGCATTCTCCATGTTGGCTCTTTGCAAAATGCCTTTTCTGTTAAAGAACCTGTGTACAGTTTTTACATCTCATTTCCTGGATTATCTTCCCTGTGCCAACTCACAGTGTGGGACATTAGGAAACGGTCTGCCTTTTTTTTTTTTTTTTTAACCACTTAAAAAATTCCCAGGAAGGTTTTTTTCCCACTCCAACTGCCTTCCCATTATGTTCTGCAGTCTGCCACGCTTGCCAGAACTCAGCAGGTAGCCCACATGGTATGCATGTCTGTGTGAGAAAGCTCCCCTGATGTGGACAAGATGTTGGTTGTAAAATGAAGTCAACATCTTGTCCACAATGTGCAAAAATACAGTATATCCGTAAGCACCAAAGCCATAAAGAATCTTTAGTTAAATACGGCTGGCTAGAATGACTCTGTTGTCGTAAACGTGATTCAGAGATCAAAACTTCTAAATCTCGGGAAGAAAATCTATAACCAGACTCCCTATTTTGCTTTGTACTTTTTCCTTAACACAAAACATCATAATATTCACGTGGTATTTTTTTTAAAAAACTGAAGAGTCCCAAAGGAGGGTTGGGGAGAGATTTTACTGTAGATTATTTCATACTTTGAAAGAAATTCTGCTGGTTTTTGTGCAGATTACATGTCAGTTCTTAAAATCTCAGTGCCCAGAGTATCATTTTGGGAAAATACCTGCTTGGTAGTTATCAGTCAGGTAATGATTATTTCTTATTTTTGCCTTCTCAGTCTGATTCAAAATTATTAGTGTGCGTTGCATATCTGTTTAGACAATGGACAAATCATTAGAGTGAAAATTGGACTATATTTACAAAAAATAAACCAGGGAAATTTCAAAAGTGGAGGTGTTTGAGGGGAGCATTTAATAGCTTTGCTAGATTTACATTTGCCTTGAACTATATTCAGTTTTGTATGTATTTTTTTCACCTGTTGGACTGTTCAACTCCTTGAGGTTGGAAACTCAGATTTGTCTTAATATCTAACCTGCGGTCACCCCAGAGCCAGCCCAAGGAGGTACCAGTCAGTGTTTGTGGAGTTGAATTGAATTCATAGCTCCTAGAGCGGAAGCTATAGCCAAGAACAGACAGACAAGATTGCAATGACTCCTAGTATGTTACTTAGGAGCTCATGTGATTAAGGTTTTTATTGTATTTCTTCTTCAAACTGGGGGTCATCTTTGAACTGATAGCAGAAGCTTTTTAGACAGCTGCCACTACCCAAAGCGAAGGTGCGATGTGAAAGAAAGAAGGCGGAGTTTTGAGGGTGGAGATGGTGTTTTTTAAAAGGTGGTTATTTGGTCTCTGTTCTGCTTCTGTATTCCTGCTTTTTACCAAGTTAAAATGGAAGCGTGGACTTCTTTTGGCTCATACTGTCCTTTGGACCTTTTTCTGTGCCTGTGAATCCACTTACTGGCCCTGTTGCCCACGGGCCTGGGAGGAGCCCTTCCTTAGCACCTGGGAACAATACCAGGACCAGACTATTGACTCTCAAGTATGTGAGAAGTCTTTGAATAGCACAGCCTCAGGATGCTAAACCAATCAAAAATGGCAACTTCTGCTTTATGCACTTCCAATTTACAGGCAGCTCCTAACTTCCAAATGGGTTACATTCCAAGTGTCCATTTATAAATCAGTTGGTTAGACAAGAATGCACTTTCCATAGAAACGGTGTTATACGTGGTGACCAGAGTCCCAGGTTAGGGCACCAAAGTTCACCTAAGCATAATGTAGCTGGAATTTTGTACATGTGTGATAAACAGATGAAGAAAACAGTGCCATATTAATGAGTAAATAGAGACTTGAATATCAGTCGGACTATTTATATTGAGTATTATTAATGGTCTAAAAACATTTTAATTAAAGAAAAGAGGGAAGTAAATGGAAATGTTTGTGGAGACTTTTTAAGTAAACTCAAGGAATATTTAGGAAAGGCCAAAGGAGATTCCGAATAGTCCTGCCTAGGAAGCAAGAGGAAAAAAGAGGAAAGGCATAAACAAGAATATTAATATAAGCATTAAAAAAATAAAAGATTTCTCCCAGAGAATATATCTAACCTGGCGATAAGTGAATAAAGGTTTTTCTTCTTAAGATTTCAAAGGCCCACACAGTGCTCATTTATCTTACTCCAGAATGGGTATGTGAGTTTTCGAAGGTTTCTGTGTGTGTAAAGAACATATAGTATTATGAATTTAGAAGAAAAAAATTGTGAAAGATTGGATATTTATGGCCTGTTTCTTTCTTCGGTTGCTATTTACTCGCTTTCGAACTTTTTACATTTGTGGTAGGAGGAAGTGTGGCTTAATGGATTTTGGAGTTAGGCCCTGGTTTGAATCCCAGATCACTATATAGGACTTAGGTCACTGTTGGATATCCTGAAGGCTCGGAGGCCATTTTCCTCTATTGGAAAATAGAACTAATACTACCCACATCACAGGGTTGTCGAGAGCGTCTGTCCTGGTAAAATGCTCAATGAATGAAAGCCGTCGTCACCAGATCGCACAGATCAGATTTGCACTTCTCTGGCCCAGCATGTTCGTATTTAAATAGAGTATCAAAAACATCATCAACAAGAGGAATAAAATTTTAATGTAGGTGAGTGTGTAAACTTCAAAGCCAGAAGAAAAGAATCTCGTTTCTCAGTAGCCTACCAGACCACCACACATGAGTGGTTCTGAAATCATTTAGCTTCTGGGTTTACGGGAGAGCAAGTAAAGAGCCTTGTTAAATATGTCGTCGCTGAGTTCCTTCTGACATCTTGAAAGACTTCGTTTTTCATCTTTGGTCTTGATTTAGTTCTAGCCGTAGCTATTTAAAGAAAAGATGAGTTTGCAATAGGTAGATATACATTAAAATGGTTTGGGATAACCCGTGTGTGACTAAAAGCTTCAATTTTAGTCTCCTTTTAAGTCTCTTTCATGCTGGGAATCTTCCGATTCATTTACCATTTCAGGCTACTTTTAGAGAGGAATAAGGACCTGTGCCACCTGCATTAAAGGAGACGGTGTCTGATTTTACGTAGAAGTTGTTGGCATAAAGTACCTACATTATGATGTGACCAATCAAACACCAGTGTTTTTTTGTCAGCCGTGTCTAGCATAAAGCCAAGATTCTGCTACTGCAAACAACATTCTGATTATTCGTGGGCTGGCACCACCCATGCCTCGTTTTACCCAGGCCGGGACTTGAGAGCAATCGGGGAAAATGCCTGAGGTCACTAACTGCCTCTCCCCGCCAACCCCAAAACGCCTTCCAAACCTTGGGTTTCTCTGTCTCTTCCTTCCCACTCTCCATACTCATGGGACTCTTCTCTGTTTTACCCCCTTTTCCCTAGGCGGGTCACTCCCTTCTCACCTACCCATCCTTTTTTTTTTTTTTTTTTTTTTTTTTTAATCACAAATAGCCCATGGTTTTAGTGCATCAGATGAGTCTGCTCAGGAGTCAGTCCCCGGTGACTCAGGGAGAGTTCTTCCCAAGCACATCCAGGCCAGTCTCCCGAACCTGATTATCACAGTCACGTGCAAACTGTACATCTGCTGTCCAAAGCTATCCCAGATCTGTCTCGCCGCCACCCCCCAAAGCAGTTTATTCTCATAGTCTGATAGTCATGTCTGTTTTAGAATTTAGACTTTAAAGAATGGTTTTATAATTCAATAGTTTTGTTCATGTACACCTAGAACCAGCAAACTGTGATTTGTAAACCTAATCCAGCCCTACCCCTTTTGGTAAATAAAGTTTTGTTGAAATGCAGCCACACCCATTCATCTAGGATTCCCCTATAGCTGCTTTCACTCTGTCACAGCGAAGTTAAGTAGTTGCAGCAAGGCCATTCGGCCTGCAAAGGCTAAAATATTTACCCTCTGGCCATTTATATAGAAAAAGTTTGCTGCCTCGTACCCGGCATCAAATCTCATCGTAGATGGCCTTCCAGGAAACAAGATTTACTCTCGTACTGAGAATTTATCTTTGCCGTGAACGTACCCAAGGAACAGTAGACGTTTCCTTAGGTCTGGTTTCACGTTCTGTAAAGAGGTGGTCGTTGACACCGCTTTTTTTTTTTCTGAGAGCAGAGTGACGGGAACGCATCGAATTACCGTTCATATATATTCGAGGATTCCGAGATTTTGGCATCACATGTAAGCTCACTTCCCGGTTATGACGGCATTCATACTCATCAGGCTTTTCTCGACACTTAGTATTTCTTTTTTTCTTTTAATTTGCTTTCAATTTACAGAAGAAAATTAGATGGAATATTTGTATTACAGTGGTAAGATACAGAACATAGCTTATATGAACATTTTCTTGGTGGCAAGCAAATTTTTACGTTTTTGAGTTCTTAGGAAAGCATCTGAAAGAAACAAATCTTTTTTCATCAAGAAAAGTCTGATCTTCCCTTTTTCTTTAACTATATCTCAAACCCAACAGAATTATCAAAAACTGAACGTATATCTGTCATATTGACATTATCGTATCACTGTAAATGTGCCTTGTTTCATTAACCTCAGTGTGACTGCTTGTCGTGTGTTCCTCTTGAGAGAAATGGAGGACAGGCAAGAATGTTCCAGAGGCCACCTGGGAGAACGCATGTCAGGCTTGCAATAACATTTTCTCGTCTAGTTCTTAACATTTCTTTATTTTCATGGATGATACATTTTAGTACTGTAATAACTTTGTACTGATCAAAAAGTAATACATAGATTCATTATAGAAAATGCAGGAAAAAAACAGGTAGAAGGAAAAATTCCAGTAGTCTTCCCGTCCAGGAGTAACCACTGTTGATGTTTTGGTGTATATCTCCCCAGGCCTAGGAGGAGTAGTAACGTTGCCGTTTGTTGAATATCTGCTTTGACTCTGTACTTTGCAAACAGCTTTACACACTTGGTCTTACTTAATCCTTAATAGCATCCCTCTGGTGTCCAGGTATGATAAACCACATTTTGAGAAACTAAGACACAAAAGGTTAAAATCATTTGCCACAGATCCCATCTAAACTCACCCTGAGACAGTGTACTCTCCTGCCTGCAAACTTTTGCTCGTGGTCAGTAAGCTAGTGTTTGAAACTGGCAAGTTAAGGAACTTCTTTGTGGTCAATGTACTAGTTAGTAGAAGTGGTTCTTCTGCCGTGCACCCTGTAGTGAGTGTCTTCAGAGGAGATGCCAGAAGGCCCCCCGCTCCCCGCTGTGAGCCTGGATCTCTTCCACGTGGCTGCTGGACATGCTTCCTGGCCTGGCAGCCAGCCACCAGTTTTCAGGGTGGCTGCCACTTCTGCCCCTCCCCCTGCTGGCCATAGCGTGCAATGTGCTGGTCATCCCACAGGCCACCACGCAGGGCCTGGCTGCCCACTGGAGCCACCCTACCCTAAATCACAGGGAAATATTTTAACCACTAAATAAATCATAAAACAACGTAGCAGCTCTTCCAAAGGAGCTGGCTCCCATAAGACTGCTTTATTTTTAAGTTTTGAAGAAGAGTTCAGAGTGAGAAATTGCCTAGAATATTTTCAGTTGCAAAAAAAACTCCGCTGCCAGTCTAAACCAAGTGTCGAACACCCCACTCCTTGCCCACGCTTAGAGCGTGGCGAACACTGTCCCTGCCCTCTAGTTGCTAACTGCCATGTGTCCCATTAAAAAGCTGTAACTCAAATGGTTAAGGCAGGTAGTTAGTTGCGCATATGAAGTATGGTGCTAGCAAAGAGCAAAGGAAAGAATTTGTGTACTTTACAGTAGGGGTCCCCAACCCCCGGCTGTGAATCGGTACTGCATCAGTACCAGTCTGTGGCCTGTTAGGAAGCTAGGAACTGGGCCGCACAGCAGGAAGTGAGTGGCAGACAAGCGAGCAAAGCTTCATCTATGTCTGCAGCTGCTCCCCAGCACTGGCATCACCGCCTCAGCTCCACCTCAGGTCATCAGGCATTAGATTCTCATAGGAGCACCGGTCCCTGGTGCCAAAAAGGTTGGGACCACTGCTTTAGAACATATTAACTTAGACCCTAACAAAAGCAAGCGGGTTTTTTTTTTTAACCATTTTGTTTTCTTCTATGTTAGACGGTAAATCTAAAATCAACTGCGACATTCTTTAGTGAGAGTCGTAAAAGACCTTGCCTGCAACTGGCTTTCCAATGGGAAACCTAATAAAAATTTGTTAATGCATTGTGATTCAAAATTACTATGAAAGTTCAGAATAATAAAGCAGAACCTAAATAAAGTGCTCTTAACTGTGTTTATATCTGCATTAGGCTTAAGCTGCCCTGGCAATTACATGTTTTTACTTTTCATTGTTCAACAGTTTCAAATGTACCAGAAAATGCTGGCCAAAGACTATTGCCTAACTGAAACCAGATAGGTCCAGATTTCCAAAAGCTATGAGAAGAAAATAAATCCCTCAGTTCAAAACAATCCAAACATTTTAAGTAATCACATACCATTTGTCACAATTCGGTACAAGTCTTGTGTTGCTTCTCAGTAAATATATGGTTAAATAAATATAAATGAACTATTCAAATAATATATAAACATGTTGACACAAAGTTTTACGACCTCATGTTGCATGTGGGCCTTGTAGATTCAATTATTATTTCATTTTATCAATAACATGTAACATGAGAAGTTTTCAGTATAGGGTCCCTGAAAATTAATTCTGGGGAAGAAACTCTTACTTCCAGATTGAGTCTGACATTCTTATAGAATACTGATTTAGAGGGTGCTGAGGACCCCTTACCCAGCAGTGTTCCCAGATCCACCTTTATGAAGTATTTCTTTTTGTAACCTCTCTCCATAGTTTTTATTTAATGCAGGTAGTCTTGGGAAGCGTGTTATTCCAATAAGAAGCATGGATTGATGACTCTTTGTAAGACACCATGCATGGTCCCTGCCCTCTGCGGGCTTATAGTGTAGTTAGGGGCAAAAAAAGAAAAAGAATATTAAAATTTTACTACTTGTAGAAGGCAAAATGTACTACTATGATAAGAAAAATACTGTAGGTGATTCGTTGAGCACTTATTAATAGGTGTACGCGTGTCTGTGTGCATATGCCAGACACCATTTGGTGCACTTTATTAAAACATTTTATGTTTACAACAATCCTATAAGAAAGGTACGATTGCCCCATTTCACAAATGAAGACGCTAAGACACAGATGTTGAGAAACTTGCCCATGGTCACACAGGAAGCTAGATGGTCAAGCTGGGGTTCAAAACCCAGCAGAGTGGCCCTGAAGCCCCTGCGCCATTTAATGTGTCTGTGAAGGACCCTCCTATAGTGCGAGCTTCATCGTTCATTTCCACACTGAATAGTACAGAAGTTCAGGGGAGAACACCGGACTGGAATAGGGACTCCCAAGGAATTCTCCGCCGAGCGGGAGAGCCGGCCGCTGCTGCCGCTGGGAGCCTCGGGAAACGGAAGGACGGGGGGGCAGCCTCGGCTGCTCAGCACAGACTCCTGCACTTCTGCCTGGAGCGAGAGCCAGACTCCTCCTACCCCTCTCCCCTGCCTCCCATAATTGCTAGGGGACCTTGGGAATTATCATCAGGTCACAGAAAAATCCACCCAAGTCTTTGACCCCGGCAGCACCATGAAGATGAAAGGGTGACTGTTCGTTACGGGGACAGGGTATCTCCTGCACCCTGGGGAGATACCCTGTCCCCGGACGCCCACGGCAGTGTGGCCGAGTGCTCTGCGGGGAGCAGAGATGCCTTTCCCTCGATGTGAGTGCTGTGGATGCACCCCGCCTTCCCTAACCCCCTCTCAGGGCCCCCTGCCGCCGGGCCTGGGCTCTGCTCACTCTGCTCGTCTCCAGTCGCCAGCCCGGAATCGACTGGGACGCGCACCAGCCTGGCAGGGAGTCCGGAATTCCTTGTCCCAAAGCGCGGTCTCTCGGCCTCTGCGCCTCAGTTTCCTTGTCTGTAAAGCGGGCCTCGCTTTCGCCATCTACATCGCTGACTTTGAGGGTCGTGAAACCCGTATTCACAGGTCTCTGTGGAATGCCTAATACGTACCAGCTTACAACAAAATAGCGATATGGCGACAGCTCTCCATTTTTCCAGTCGGTGGAGCGCCCACATGTTCGATTAGCAGAAAGTGAGGCTTTCTCCACGTCCGCAGGCTGTCCGAGCACGCCGTGATGGCTCAGTCCAGAGGGTCAGCCCCTCCGCCCTTCAGTCTGGAAGAGGAGGCCGAGTTCCAAGCAGTTCTCTTCTGCCCTTTCTTGCGCAGTGCTCTTGCCGTCGAAGGTGGGTCCTTGCGGTTCCAAGGGCAGGCGTTCCGCTGCTAAGGGGAGCTCGCGGGTCCAGCCATGGCCCACGCCCAGGTGGGGCCCCCACGTGGGACTCCAGCCACAGTTCTGTTTCTTCCTCCTCGCTTTAGCCGTTGTTCCCCCCAAAACCATGTGCCGCATCCAGGAAGCTGAGTACAGAGGCGCTTCTGACAGTCACCAGCCTTCCTCTCCTCCTTGAGCCTGGGTCATCTGTCCGTACTCCTCTAGTGGCACATTCCCTACTTTGGGACTCATCGCACCTGCAGAATGGCTCACTTCTCCCCGGCATTCAGCTCCACATTCCTCAGGAGGTTGTGCAGGCTGCCGGCCTGCGGTGCGGTTCCCAAAGTTTCCAGTACGCCCGTTCTCGTAACTAAAGTTGGGAGCCCACAGTTATAAAGACACTCAGGTGTCTGCCCAGGAGAAAGACCATCTGCATCTAAGTCGCCTCAATGGAGACCCCTAGATGCAGGAGAGGCTACAGTGATTTTTAAGGACTCCCCTGATGGGCTTACTAAATCTGACACACCAAATGAGTATTCATCCAAATGAGCGTTGTTCTTTAAAAGTGTCACATTGGGAGAGGTTTGCTGGCGCGTTTCAATGATTCTCATTGCTCAAACCACGTTTGAGCTGCTCATTTGGGATGCCCTCCAAAGGTAATTTCCCATCCACGTGAGAGGTTTAGACTCCCGTGTAGCCACAGCTGGTTCGCTCTGGGTGAGTTCGGCTGTGTGTGTTTTACTCTGAGGGGGCTTAGAAGCTGAATAATCCACCACCTTCTCCAGGTGTAATTACAAGGGGACTTCGACTCCTCAGTGATATTCCACAGAATTCCAGGCATTTTCCAAAGCTGTTTTCGGAGGATGTCTAAGATGCCTTCGAGCGACAAAATGGCAGCTTAGTGACATAGGTGTGTGCGGCCGCCTAAGATGGCAGCAGTGAAGAGGAGAGCTTTCTCTTGTCCTGTGTGTTGTGGCATTCGTCTTAAACTCTGCCTGATTTCTACACGTCCTGTGTTATAAAAGCGCCGTTGGTGGGGGTGGGGGTGTGGCTCTGGGTTTGGGCTTACGTGGAGCTGAACTTGTTGTAGTAGCAAAAAAACAGGTTAAAGCGACTTAAACAGATTTGCCCAAAGAACGCACCTGGCACCTTACTGGCTTTGCGAAAATGAGAGAAGCTTAATGGCGTCCATTTTTCTAGCTATGATCTTCATATAACAGCAAATCGAAATAACATCAGCCGCCTTCTTGCCCGCTTCCATTATCAGGTGCCACAGTCGTCCAAATAAGCATTTAAAGTATTACCTCTCTTTCTGGCTTCCCCAAAGGAAAAAGCTCTAGAAAGATGAAAATGTACTTCACAGTTGCTAATTCTTTTCTCATTCGCTTCCGTGAGAGATTTTTAAAAAGTCTTTACGCACTTATTATAGTGAAGAAGTCCACAAAGTGTCCAGTTTCTGGAAGGTGATTAATTGTCAGACCAATCTGGCTGCAGCCAAGTGGTGGGCACTCTGATTTTGGGTCTGTGAAGGCTATGAAATCGCTCCCTGGACAGACAATTGACAGTGTCCTAAACAGTCCCAGCCCACCTACCCCCATCCAACAAGAATGAGGTGAAGGAGGCATTTCTCGTGCCCAAGAATGAAGCCCATTTGTAATTTGTGGGTGAATTTTAGACACCGCTTTGGACCCAAACCAGCTCATTCCTCTCTGTTTCTTTCATCAGCCCCGGAATAGCCCATCCCTGCCAGATGTGTCGCATTGCACATTCTCCTGCCCTCGGTCTCCTGGTGTTCAAAAATTGGTCTAGGGCTTTTTCGGATTTAAGTTCAGCCACTAAGTCATGGCACTGCGGTGTTAATTTCCTTCCCCATGCTGAGGGTATGCAAATACGGTAGGCCTAATCCTTATCACCTGTCCTCTCCCAGTGGGCCAAGTCTGCTTGCAGGCCAGGCTTTGTTGGGACTGGGTTTGGGGGCCGCCCAGGAGAAGGGCCGCGAGGAAGGACTGCAGATGTTGACGGCGCCAGGCCCAGTTGCGCCCCCATTCACGGCCGCCAACATCTGCTGAGAAGCATGTCGCTCCATCAGCCACAGCCTCCCAGTGGGAGATAAGCCCAGTGAAGGAGGCTGAGCTCTGCAGCCAGATGCCAGACCTGGTAGAATACTGTCTGACAGTTCTGTGAAGTTGGGGTGGGGGGTGTGGAGATGATTCCACGGGAGCCAGCAGCTGCCCCAGTTTAACTGTGGCTGTTGACAGTTCATGCTGAGAGTACTTGTTTCCGGACTCGACAGAGCTGGATGCTCAATATTTTAATTTTGGGTTTTCGTTGGGAAGAGTCATTTTACTGGAACCGAAACCTTTGTTGACATCACCTTCAGACCTGGTCTGCAGCACCGAGGAAGAGACGAGAAATGCAACACCAAATGCGTGTCCTTGGGACAAGCAGCAGTCGGGTCTGTCAGACAACCAGAGAATACAGGGTTGGTCGGTTAGACTGTCACTGGAGTCCCCAAGGAACCCCCGAGGATCCTCCAGAGATTTGCTGCAAACTGCGGCCTTGGTCCTTGCTCCAAACCACTGCTTCCTGTTTGTTAACTCATTGCAGGTCTTTGAGAAAGATCCCTTAACTGATTAAAAATCCCCAGGAAAGGAGTTTTATCAGGTTCTTTTTCTTCATCCATCACTTCCCTTTCATTCCACTCATCCTGGCTTCCAGGCGAATGTAGACCCTCTAGTTTCCTGCTAGGAGAGGAACTTTGAAGGGACAGCCTTGTCCTTTGAGAGTTATTCAAAGCGTGTATCTCTGGGTGCTCAGGCATAGGAGTTACCTGACACAGATTAAACTCAGTAAAAGGAAATATTTTGGTCAAAGGCTTCCTCTTTTAAATTAATACTCCCTTAAATATTATGAAACCATCACTTGCTATTAAAAGTTATTAGCACTTTTGCTGACTTAAAAATATTATGAAAAAATTTCCTATTAAAAGTAGTTGGTTATTTTGCTGCCTTTAAGAATAGTTTATAACCAGGATAAAATGTGGTTCAAAAAGTACCGCCTAAGTACAAACAAGATCTTGTCCTGTATTCAGTGCGCCTCTTCATACTCACCGTCACGTGTGGATTTCTGTTCGTACAACTTATATCTGCTCCATTCAAAAAGTTTAAAACAATATAAAATGCCCTGTAAAAATTTACACTAAGTTCCCTAAGACAGCAGTTCCCAACCTTTTTGGCACCAGGCACGGGTGCTCCTATGAGAATCTAATGCCTGAGGATCTGAGGCGGAGCTGAGGCGGTGATGCTGGTGCTGGGGAGCGGCTGCAAATGCAGATGAAGCTTCGCTGCCTCAACTGACCCTCACCTCCTGCTGTGCAGCCTGGTTCCTAACAGGCCGTGGAGCAGTACTGGTCCGCAGCCTGGGGCTCGGGGATCCCTGCCCTAAAACACTGAACTTTGTTAGATATATACTTCATTCATTAGAATGAAAATTTGGCTAAGGAAATCATAGTATTTGTTCAGAGAAAAATTGCTAGTTTCTTCCCGGCATGCTCATCTCTAAAGCCCAGATGTGCTAGAAATTGCGTTTTTTAGGTTAACTATTCAGAGTCCCGGTATTCTTCGTGAATGATCTTAAGAATTCTTGCAATGACAAATGATTGTGCCTTTAGTTCCTAGGGGCCTACCAAGACTGTTCTATCAAGGCAGCATGCCTTACATGAGTTGACAAAAGTCTTTTGGGAGAGTCATTGTCAGCCCTGATGACAAACATCTTTCCAATGAAACCTGATACATACATTTTGGATAATTATGACTCCCCTTGACCACCACCCCAAGAACAGTTGTGCTGGTAAGCGCCTACAAAACTTCTGGCCTGCAGAGGGCTCTCTAACACCGCGTTTTCCTAGCTCGCTCTTGGCGAAAGCAGGACGGGTCCTGGCTGGAAGGGGGAGGGGGAGTCGCAGAGGCTGGAGAATGCTCCAGCAGCCAGTCTGGTTGCAGTCTGGTAAACAGAGTAGGAATTGTAGGCGAAGTCCTTTTCCTTGAATTTTGTCCCAAGCATGAGATTGGATGACAACTCTGTCCGGACTCATTACTTTCCTAGCCTAGAGCTAGTTCACTTAGCAGCAGGAGTCCGCCAAGAAGGCATTTCATTACTGAAACCAAAACTGGTCCGTTGTAACTGCTGATTAGTAGTAGTCAGATTTTCTTCAGTGTTTCAAGGAATTTATAAAGCATTTACACACATAAATAGAAAGCTTTAAATGCTCATGTTCCATAAAAAGTAAATAAAATATATATTTGTGCATTAGGACTTAATTAAGTGGCATGATTTCATGTCACAAATTTAAAACGGGCGGGTTAGACTTGCCAACATTACTGCAGCTGTGTTTTACATTAGGAAATTAATTAAAAGCGTCATTTATGCTTTTTTCCACTTATAAGTATTTAGACCTCTGTGTGTTACCCCTTTATGTTTCCCCTTCAATCATTGTATTATGGTAATCTAAGAAGGCTTTATCTTACTCTGTTATTGGTAGAAGAGTTGGGGGGGGGGCACTAAAGAAAAATTTGTCCTGTGCTGTTGAGGCAAATCGAACAGGGCTAAAGGCATTTCCTGCTGCCTGCAAAAGAAGGGGTGCCTCCATTTACATTCATGCGCCCCTCCGTTTTCCTGTCTTAGCAGAATTTCATTTTATGTCTTAATAGAACAGTTTTTTTTTTTTTTCCTGGTGTCAGGAAGGGAAGCAGAGAAAAGCAGAAAAATATTTGACATGCCATATGACACATCATCATTTAACTTAGCTGTTATGTGAGACCTTGTTTTTGAAGCAGACCTGTTTATATAGTTCAGTTATGGAATGTGCTAACCCTAAAGCAAATTAAAAACACACCCAAGTGGATATTGATATGCAGTCTGCAATTCAAATAAATATTGTTTTGATTTTACATATCAGAGCTAAATAATGACTCCCTTGAGATGTGAAGAACAAATCAATCATGCTACTTATTTACTACAGTTATTTGTTAACAACTGCAATAAAATTATTACTTGATGAAGTTTTAATGATGTAAGTAATTTTGTGCCTCAAGAGGCATCAGTTGCCAAATGAGGCTGAAGTTTTGAAAAAACTAAGGACTCAGTCTATGAAAACATTACCATAACATCTTTACTCTCGGATATAACTTACAGTAATGAGGTCTGGTCGTAGGTGAGGGTCAGGTGTTTTCGCTTCCTCAAACACCAAAGGCACTTCCCTTTGGCATTCATACCTGTGAGACATCCATTCACTTGGATTTTAAGGGTGGCAATCCAGGAGGATTCTAAGGGACAAGCGGTTACACAGCTTGCACTCAGCTGTTGGCAACAAGGAGTGAATTGTCCTCTGAGTACGTTGTCGTTAATGGTATATAGAGTCAGAGTCTGTTTCTAACTTGTGATTCACAAACTGATTAGCTGCTTTTAAATATTTAATAAAAGGTGTCAATAAAATTGGACTGCCGGTGGCCCTGAACCTTCCTTAGCCCCCTGGCATCCATCATCCTCATGATGGCGCCTGTAGTCAGATGGGACAAAACCAAGCCAACTCCTTTGTCTTGTAACCTTAAGCCATCCCTCTTTTCTTAACACTTCACCCACACCTGTTGTGTGCTTTCTGGCAAAGTTGGCGTCGCTTCACTTGTTATCATAGTATGTATCCTCATGCTTGTTCTTCTCTATCTAGCACTGGTCGTTACATTTTAGACACACTCGAAGGTGTTATTAACATGCTTGCATCTAAGCTCAGTGCTTCTCAAACCAATAGCATCGCCATCTCCCAGGAACTTGTTAGAATTGCAGGTTCTTAGGTGCCACCCTAGGCCTACTGGATCCATTTACCTTTGAAAAATTAAATGATAGGGTGTTCTTAAATTTTCATCACAGGTTTGAGCATGATTGACTTATGATCTTTATTCTTTACTGGTTTGTCCCTATAAATTTTCTCGTTTTAGTTTCTATTCACAAGTCGGGACCAATTCTAAAATATTTCTCTCTCCTGAGAACTCAAAAGTTGTAATTCTGCAAAATATAATTTTATAGCCCATCCTAATATGATAGCGTGCCCACCTGTGTTAAGTATGCAGACAACAAATGGAAAAGTTCAAGTACTGGAGAGTATTGACAGCTCCGTTCTTCAGCTAGACTCTCTCTGTTAAGCTGCTGATTTCCTTCCTTTGCACAGAGTAGAAAGATCTTGTGCCATGATCTCTGCAAGAGTCTCCAGTCAGTGAAATGATATTAATATACATGGGCAATTATGAAATCACTAAGTACTGAAATTCGTGATCTCCTTATAGTTGGAATTGGTGTCTACATGTTATAAATGTTGGCCGAAGTGATGAAGAAACTAAGTCAGGCCTTGAAGGATGGATAGTGTTTTTTAAAAGGGGGTGTTTGGGCTAAAAGAAAAAAATAATTTAGATGCAGTATAAAAATGTTAGGTGTTGTATTACTCAGGATGGGCTCGATTATACTGCTTTCATAAACCTTCAAGTCTCAGGGCCTTAACGAAAGTTTAGTCTTTGCTCTCTGTTCACATCTTCTGTGGCTCATGGGGATCGCTCTACTCAGGAACCTCGTCTGAGGAAGGCTTTAACTTGACCCATAGTCTATGATCAAGAGCAAGAGTCACTGTGAAGCATCATTGCCATACATATTTCACTGGCCAAATCAAGTCACATGGCCATGCCCTGTTATGTACCAGAAGCTGAAGAGCCAGAGACACTTAGTGGACAGCATCAGTGACCGCCACACCTTTCTGTGTAATCTTTACAAAGAATACAACACTTGGCATACCCAGTAAATAAAACTCTTATGCTAGCTGATCGTAGCTTAATAATCTCTAGTTTACCTTCTGGAGATTTTTAAATCGTTCGCTGGGTTTTAGCTTCCAGCTAGAAAACTGGGAATACAAGCTGCTAGTCTTCAAGCTTCCCACTTGCAAGCACCCTGACCAGTGTTCCAACAGACATTGTATGTTCTATAAGGAGCTTGTGTAGCGGCCATTGCTGGTTTCCACTCAAAATTCTCCTTCCCCTTTTCATTTGCTGGAAGAACTGTAAGTTCGTTCAGGAAGTAAATCTTGAATCATCTAATCTCAGTGGTTCCCAAACCAATGGCGTTAGCGCCACCTAGGAACTTGTTAGAAATCCAAATTCTTAGTTTCCGCCCCAGCCCTGAATCAGAAACTTGGCCTAAGCTCATGGTGGCGGTTCCTTCTCCTTGGCATGGACAAATGTCCAGTTAATAACGTGATGCCATCTAGCAGTGAAACTTCAGGGGAAACATGCTAGATCGGAGGGTGGGGGGCGGCACTCGGGGGAGGGACCTTATTGTCTTTTAAAACAAGACCGATTCTATGAAAAAAATGTGATGACGAGAGATACTGCAGCCTCTCGCAACCAGGTGAGCATCCAGCATGCCAGGGGTGATGAGACAAAGAAATGGAAGGAGCCCGAGTCCTGGGTGCTACTGGATTAACTGTCTGAAACTGCTCTTTCTCCAGCATTTTTGTAGGTAACACATTCTGTGTTAATGAGGTTACTTGCAACAAAAAGCATCCCGGCTGTGGAACAGAAGTTCCACTCGGCTCTCCAGCAGTGTTCTCCCTTCTTTACCACAGGTCTCTCTCTCTCTTTGGGGATCAGAGAGACCCGAATAAATCACTGCCCGCCGCTAGTTTGTTCTACTCTGAGACCCCCTTTAGCCGTCAGTCTTCCTTTCTGCTAGCTCAATGATTCTCCAGCTACATACAATTCATATGCCAGACTGTTCCTCTTTTGTGCTCTATGCAGTCAGGTTAGTGTTAGGGGAAGCTCCACATTCAAAAAAGGATATTGAACAAGCTCAAATTTGTTACCTCGGCCCCACTGTCTCACTTCCCAAGCATCAGCGGGTAGGTCTGCGCTCACAGCCCTGCACAGCCTGGCCCTCCTTAGAACAGGCTTAAGACTGCGTCCACCGCATCAGCTGTGAAACCCAGAACAGGGACACAGTCACTAGCTCGTAAATCGGCCCTTTGCAGGTGCATCTATATATGTTCCAAGGGCAGGTGAGCTTTTTAAGACTACCTTAGGCCACTCAAAACCCATCACAGGATATAAGTATATTTTTTTAGAAGGCATGTAACAAGGCAAGAGGCCCTCTGTGTCCAACCTAATAACACAAGAAAAACCCTTCTCAAAGTGAATCCAGGTTATTAAAGTGATCTCACAGCCAACACATCGTTCAAATGCCATCTAACTTCATGGATCTTGACCTGTGTCCGCCCCAACACACTCATGCACGGGTGCTACTCCCCCATGGAGGAATCCGATTCTCATTGTCCCTCGCCAACCGACATCCTTCGGGTACATTTTTAAATTCCATCTCTTCCCTTCCCCCAGGTGAGAATCACTGCTCTTCTGGTTGCTCTTTTGTTTGTTGCAATATTGGTTTTTCTACCTAGTTTCAAGTTCTCCAGATTGAAGGCGAGGCATTTTGGCTATTCTCAGAAAGCAAGACCATCTGGCACGTAGTAGGCATCTAATGAACATTCGTTGGAGCTTTGCATATATATCTAAGCAAGGAGCAAGAAATGCAGGTGCTTCAGAATGCCCAATAACTCCTGTCAGTGAGCAGAGTTGTCAGGGCGCCAGAAACACAGGGCGTGGATTGGAGAGCCCACGTGTGGCTTACGTGAGGGCCCAGCTTCCCGCTCACTGTTGCTTGTGAGGACTTGGGCCCAGTGAGGCCAGAGCTGTTGATTTTCCAGGGAATCTGGAAATCTAGATTGTCATATGAAATCTCATTTTTCAATCTTGGGTCAGCGTTCTGGAGGCCATCAATTCATGGTCTCTGGCCCAAATCCTGTTATAATTTATAAAAAATTTCAATCTCAGCTCTCCTAGAGGTGTTACATGTTTCCCATAAGACGAAGTTGTGAATGTTCTTCCCATGAATGAAACAGGCGAGAAATCTTTTGTAAAATCTTTTATATGAAAAATGTCACTGTTGATTTGGAGCTATATCTACCCAGGATGTTATGTGATATCTCCTAGTATGAAATGAAGTTCTTCTCTGAAATATGCAAATAAATAAGAAAATGTTGGACAAGAACTTGAAATATCCCCCAAATATGTATTACTTGAAGCTCTAATTACTATTCCAATTCTTCTAAAAGTTAGTAATTCCCATAAAATTTCAGGCTTTACTTATTAATAAAGTACGTATATTCTGTCCCGTAGCATTGCACAAAGGCCTATAATAAAGCTGAGATTGTCTTATAAGTAAGTTCCAGTGGATAAACATGGGTGAATGGGCAGTATAAACCTGTAGTAGAAGATACAGTCAATCCCCATCATTTGTAGATTCAGAATTTGTGAATTCGCCTGCTCATTAAAATTTTGTAAACCCAAATCAATATGTGTGACACAATGGCTCAACTTTCACTGATTCAATATTTGCTTTCGAGAACATAACTACTATGAATAACTGAAGAATCAACTGTAATCCTACTTACAGGAGGAAAGAAAAAACATTTCATTAGTCTCCTTTACATTTAATGAGTTTTGGGATTCTTTTTTCCCCACCCTGAACCATCACTGAAATGTTTTGTTTAAGACTTAGGCTACAGACCACCTTTTAGGTGTCTCTAACGTCTTCTTGATATTTTATTAAACTCCTTTTAGAAAGAGTCTAAGCATGGCCAAACCAATACCGATTAACCAGAGGATTCCAGTTCACCAGAGTGCAGAGTGAAATGGAAACCACTCTTAGCCGCTCCCCTCCCCACCTCACTCACGCACGTGTGCACACGCACACACTCGCAGTTAACTCTTTAAGGAGCATGCAAGGTACAGACATAAGGGTCTGAGGTCAGATCTAAACATGAACTGAAATTTCAGTTGAATTTTAGTTTGTTTCATGATCAGATCTTTTCTTGCAAGACCCCTGGTATTTACTAGATAATGTTTCACTGTCCTCTTGAATAAGTCAATAAATCAAGACCATCGTATTCCAGATTTAATAGCTGCCTTATTATCCAAAATTGAGTATTAATAATAAAGTCAACATATTTACTGCCTTTTCAATGGGATGATTTTCATTATTCATTACTCAATTACTTTTGCAGTAAAAAGAAATGAGTTATGATTTGTTTCGGATGAGCATGTTATTAAATTAATGGCTTGTTTCAAATATTTTAACCTAAATGTTGTAGCTGAAAAACGTTAGTAAGACTGTGCTTCACCTTATTCAGGATGATAAACCTGTTCTAATCAGAACATTTAAACTCACCCCATTTTTAATTACTCTGCAATAATATCATATTGTTCTGTGATACCTGGAATATGAAAATTTTTAAAAATCGTAGTGATCAAATTATGCACCTCAATTAATTAGGCAATAACCCATGAAAGATCTGTTGTTACCAATGGGTGAAAACTAGTTTGCTATTTAATGACCCAAGCTGAAGTCAGGCTGAGCTAAGCTGAAAGAAGGCACTCGTTAACCACAGGAAGGATGAATTTTGAGAATTATAATTACCATATTAAATGGAATGTGGTAGTTTATTACAGCCCCCTTCTGAAATGAAGCATTATAAAGAATTCCTGCCCTCAGCAAGGCAGGAAGCTTGATATCCTCCCCTGTTTATTTTATAATTACTCAATAAAATCCAGACGAAATTAGTTGTTACCAGTAATTAATGACCAGTTTCATGAAAAAAGAGAGGAATCTAGCAGATGGTGATTATTTTTTTAATAAGGCCTGCTTGAAGGAATCATCTTGAGAGTAAACTCTTAACAGTGATTTGTAGCTCAAATGGCTGTCAGTTGAGCCATCTTACTGGTTCCCGAGGCCGCGTCTAATCCTTGCTTCAGAGCTAGAGCTCACTTCTGCGCCAACTAAAATTCTTTACTTGAAGTAAATGGCGCTTTGGTTACTGCCACAAATAAAATAGGTTCCACTGGCACCCCAGAGGCGGAGGTTCTAGAAGACAGAGGAGCCTTATGCAGGCGCTGGGGACCTCCGGCCCCTTCTCCCTGGGAATGCTGAGCCTGAGACGGAGGCCAGGTTGAACGGATGTCTAAGGTTCTAGAAGACCCCCGCGTGAAAATGAAAGTTAATGTCATTCTGTCCTTTCCGAGAAGTGGCATGTCTCTATATGGGAGACTAGGCAAGAATGGCGAGGTCAGTGTTGGCCACGCGCCCCTCCGACGTTGGCTGGTGAGCAGGATTTTCCATTTTTAGTAAAGGATGTGAGCCTGTTTTCCTGGCACCCATTCTCGACGCTTGAGGGAGTCAGAAATGTAGCCTGGAAGCCAAGGGCACGCGGGACTCACACAGACGCAAACGCAGAGGCCGCGGCGAGGGGCGCGCGGCGCTCAGCACCCGGGGCCCCGGCTCGGCCTGACGCGTCGGCCTTGTGCTTCCCTGGCGCCCCCCGACGTCTTGCTTTGGAATCGCTTGTGCTCGTTAGGTGCCCCGTATCAGACCGCTGGCGGGATTGGACAGCAGGGACCCCGCGACGCCCCGCTTTGTCTCCCGCCGCCCACGCAGGTCCGTGAATACTTGTGAAATGGAATTGCAGCGCACGGGGACCCGTGCTGCTGAAAATATTATCGGGAGCAGATCCTAATATTCATTCAGAATTTCCCAGTTCCCAGGGGTTTCAGGAATGGTCAGCCCACGTGGCAGCCATGCAGCAGAACGCCCCCACCCGCGTTTGTCTCAGGCCCATTTCCGCCCCCGTGCTGTGTCCTCAGCATTGTTTCTGCCTTACTGCTTCTCCTTTCTACTTCATTGTACTCTATGTATACTGGAAAGCCACCGTTCATTCTTCCAGAACTGGCAGAAATTAAAAATTGAGTAAATAAAACCCCAGTTTTACAGATAATGAAACGGAAGCCCGGAAAGATTTGAACGCAGGCATAGAATTAGTATGTTTTCGCACCACAGCCCCTGCTGGGTGACGGCCGTGCTGAAAATGAATGAGAGAAGTTAGGCTTCGGTTACAGTAAAAGGAGGGGGATAGGTCACATATAAAGTGGCCCCAAGTATCTCTTTTTTTGTACATAAGGGATGAGGTAGGCTGGAAGTCCTCCTTCTGGACGTTCTGGTCAAGCGGGAGATGGAGGGGAAGGAAGGTCTGAGCTGAGCTCTGACCCAGCCTGGAGAGCGAATGGCTCCCATCCTGAGTGCAGTAAGGCCCATGGCCACCCGTGGTCCTCAGCACCCCTCGGGGGCTGCCTAGGCCTGGCGCGCTCAGCTCTGTTCATGACAGTGTCCCCTGTCCCTCTGTCCAGGGGTGGAGAGTGAGATGAGCCAGGCCTTAGAAAAGACCACGCTCTGGTCACCTGTCTACTTACCCAAAGGTATGAATTTCTTCTGTTTCTTTGTTTCTTAAGAATACATTGCATTGTGGTGATAGCAATTTTAAAACTAAAAGATTAGAAAAAATCACTTTGCTTATCCAAAAAAGGGAAGAAAATTAGATAAGCTGTTTGGTAATGACACCCTTCCCCCTCCCCCCAACCTTGGTCCCGTTAGGCCTGATGAGGCACATTCTCTGGAACCCTCAGGAGGTGAGTTAGCTCTTACAAAGGCACTGGGGTTCCATTCAGCGAATCACCCGCTAAATGGCTCCCAGTGTCCTGAAAGGTACAATGCCTCCTCTCAGACTCTTCATGTTCTCCCGGGGAGCGATGCAGACACAGTGTGGTTAATTGCACAAACGAGGCAAAAAATGGCTGTATGGAAATTCGGCAGCAGGATCGCAAACGCCGCCTGCAGCAATCAGGAGTGAGGATGGGGAGACTGGGAGCTCCATTTTGGCATCCTCCAGTCTTCCCCCGGTTTTAATAGGCAACGCCGGCATTGTCTGCATGCTTCATACATTTTACTTCCCAGAATTCCTCTCTCCCAAATTCTGCACTGTGCACTTTAGGGCTGCTTGCTCACTGTGAATAGTCATCAAAGCCCCAAGTAAGTTATAAGTTATATAGGGAAAGAAGCTGGAAATGTTTTAATAGGCTTTTCAGAACTCCGAGGAAATCAAGTATTTTGTTTTAACTTTACCATTCATCTTAGCAAGCTCGTTTATCACCTTGCTGGTACCTTTCTCATGGCTCCTTCCTCCTCCTCCTCCCCTCTCTGCATCACCCACCTCCATCTACAGGGTGGGTGAGAAACGCCCTTTTTTGAAGTCAGTGGGAGTTTCAGATCCTATCAGTTTGTAAGATAAAGAGTATCAGGTAAACTGGCCTGAGGTTTTTCTCACCCTCTCCCAGGAAAAACAGTTTGGTCTCAGATCTTAACTGAAGTTCTTACTGCAAAGGCATGCTGAGCAGACTTTTCACTCCCGATAAAGGAGAGGAATAGACCTTTTCTCTGGATGACTGTGGTTACAGTAAGAAGTACAGGATCAGATAACTTCTAGAAGAAGCCCCCAAGCAACTGAAAGGGAGGTTTGAGTGAAAATCATCATAAAGTACCCTTCACTGCAGGGACCTGCCCTCAGAGCTTTTATGTCAACAAGTCGTTGGGATCTCATTACTAAAGAGGTTTGCGGACAGTTTAAAATTGAATTTGAACCACTTCCTGCTCATTGCATCAAAGCCACGTGATGCTGCATCCTGTACTAACGTTTTTCTGCACACAGTGTACTGGCCCTGAGCATAAACGCCTTGCCATTCTCAAAGGGAGGATGTCTTTGCATCAATTGAATGCATAAGCAAATATACTTTTTTGTTACAAAAGGCACATGTTCAATCTCAAGCAATCTGTTTGTTCCCCAAATGCTCATCTAAGAGTACAAGAGGAAAAGCAAATTACTACACCCAAATAAAGAACTATAAACTAAGAAGCTATATAAAAAGAACTCTTCCTCAGTATCTTTGGGGGCCCCTCTTCCTGCTATTTAAAGTACAGGCATTTCCCCCAAGTTTCTCTTCTCAACACTTGTCCCTCTCACTCCTGGAGTGTCCCCTTGCTTTCCCTTTTGGGTAGATGACTCCTCAGTCTAGATTGCTGACCTGGTTGTTTATACCCCTTGAATGTCCTACCACTGTTTCCAAACCCAGCATGTCCAGAACTGAACCTCTATCAGCTATAACATCACCATCCAATAGAACTTCCTGTGATGATGGAAATCCGCTGTTTCTGCACTATCCAGTGCCAGCCACTATCCACGCGTGGTTATTTAAAGTTTATCGAAACGAAATAAAATTAGAAATTCTGCTTCTCAGTCCCACTAGCCATATTTCAAGTGTTCCGTTGCCTCACGTGGCTAATGGTTGTTGGTTTGGACATAACACATCTTTAGTATTTTTGTGTTTGTCTTTCCTATGGCATTTTATTAGTCACGGGTCCTTGGGCAAACTACAGGTCTGAGGCTGAACTTTGTCATCGGTAAAATGGGACTGATAATAACCCCTGGCAAGGTCATTATGATGCTTCAGGAAGGCAGATGACATGGCCCATATTGAAAAAGCTTTTTTTAAAATAAGCGATCCTTTCTCCGTATGTATTCTGTAATATTAACTGCCAGATATCCATCTGAAGCTTAAACAATGAACAGTCACCGGAGTCGTTTTACGAATGGACCAGTTCACGTGTTGTGAGGAACACCTAAAAGTGCTCTGGGTTTAAGCCGTAGACCTCTGGGGTTTGGTTGGGGGAAAGTTCTAAGCAGTTCTCTCTGCAGGGAGCTAATACAAGAGTGCTCTGCAGCACCTAACAAGATTCTCCTGGGGTGCCTGGAATTATTTCAGGGCATTAGCCTTGCTTCCCAGGGCACAGCGACGGGGAGAAAACTCCCCATGAGGCTCGCATCTGGAGGAGCACTGGGAGGTGCTTTGCTGGGCACGAGGCGGCTTGTTTGCACGCGGGAGCCTGATGAAGAGGCTCCCTGGGCATCAGAACTGGCCTGGGTGGAGGGTGCGATGGTGTCCGGGGCCTTCAGTCCCAACAGGAAGCCCTCTGGCATGGACCAGTCCTGCACACTCATCAAGCAACGAGTTTAAAGGGGGTTTGCATGGTTTATATCCAGGCTGCAATCCATTAAAGCTTTAATTACACTAATTAGGGATTTGGGATAATCAGGTTGGCTAGCCTGAAATGGGGGCCTGTGCTCTCTGTGAAGAAAAGCTTTGCTAAATAAACCAGCAGGATAAACAGAGTTGTGGGGGCACATGGATTTCTGGGAGGCAGCTGATGCTAAGGACTAGTGCATGCGTCTGGCATGCAAACGACGTCCACTCATTGTAAATCAACAGAAGGGCTGGAAGCCTCTCCAAGGAACACTTCATTAGCAGTTGAGTACAGTGGCATTCTTCAAAATTTTAAACACTCACACACACACACCTTGAATTTTTTTTTTTTCTTCAAATAACCTGTAAATTCTCAGTTTGGGGTAGAACTTGTGGGGGGAAAGTAGCTTAGGGGATCTTGTAAAATACAAATTAATTTCAAAGCCGTGCTGAATAGTAGTTCTGTGTTATTACTCCCCCCACCCCCCAATTTAAAGGACACCAGAAGTGCCATTATGATATTCAAAGCAGTACACCATTCGATATGGTAACGGGGCACCCACCGCTGAAAGAGTTGGGACTCTTTGGCTCAGACCTTAACAGATTAATAAACCTTTGTGGATCACTCGGCAGTATGAATTACACTCTGCATGAGGGTGCTCTGACTTTGCGAGCGTCATCGTGTAGCTGTGTGGGAGAGAGACCCTGGGGTTATGCTACTAACCATCTTAGTCAATTCTGAATCATTTCCTGGGGATGAAAATTTTTTATTTACCCCCTTTTTCCCTTTCCCCTTATTCTTCCACTTTTTTACTCCTATATATTTTACAAGTGATTATAAGAACACAGGATGGGACATACGTGAGTGATCAATAATTATAGCCTGAAAAAGGGAGAAGGGAAAAAGTTTAAACAAGATGGCAAAACGTCGATAACACGGCAGTTCAGCATACTGATGTCTCTAGTTTTGTGTGTTTTTAAAATTATCTCTAGTGCAAAATTTAAATGATCACCTCATGAGTCCCCTCATCCTCTCTACCCCCAATATTCATGCACGGTTTACATTTTACCAAGTGTCTTTAGAATTCGCAAACTCATTGGGTTAACTCCAGCAGAAAGAAGAGATAGCCCTTTGATTTTTGTTTAGCGATTTTTCAGCCCTCAGATGTGTGTGCTGAGCTGCAGAACCAAGTACTGGAACAATTTATGAGGCTCCAGCCTCCGAGAAAACAAGAGATGACCAAACCCTTTGGTCCAGAAGCAGCTAAACTGAACTCTTAACAACAAAAGGGGGGGGGGGATCACTTAGAAAACAATCAGTTCCAAGGCCCACGAAACTTGAGGTTTATAAGCTCGCGATGTCTACAGACATAGACTTTCTGAAGGGACAGTCCATGCATAGAACTGACTTTGCTGCCAGAAGAGTTTCACTGCCTAAGTACATTAATCTATTTAAGGAAAAATGCTGTTGCCACCACTCTGCTCCTGAACAGTACTAATCTACTGATTGCTACTCTGAGTGAGTCGCATATGCACAGAAATAAATTTGAGCAGTTGGCCTTGTAATTGTATTCACAAATACACGCAGGTACCTGAATGTGTGTGTTCAATATCCTCGCCTCATTTCAGGGACTGCTCTTGTCTTGGACATAGCTTTCTCTCTCAGATATCATATGTATTGTCTGCCATCTTTGCAAGCTGATTCTCTCAAAATGTATTAAGTATGCGTCAATCGAACCAAGAAATGCCTAGGCTGGGATATTAGTGGAAACATCAGGGAATTGAGGGGGATGTGTATAAGTCAGAGGTGACAGACTTTGAGCCTACGTGTCGCCTTACTCAGGGGATAGCAGTGATGAAGATTCCAAGACGGAATCCATAAGCAATGCAGGCGAGAACGCTGTGACTGATTGGCGATGGCCCTCATGAGCAGAGTGGATTAGGATTAAAAATGGCACCAGGGGCGCAGTCCATGCCACATCCCTGACGTAAACAAACCCTGCCTGTCTGAGATCTTCTCTGACGTTGAGAGTCCTCTGCTGTCTCACTTGCTCCTCCTCTTTCTCATCCCAGCGTTTCCTCCAGGCTACCCCATCCCTCAGAGCTGGATTCATTTGGGATCCCTCATCCTTCCTTGGCTAAATGTTGTCCTTCACCCAGCCCACCTGGTCAGGAGAGTTCACCTAAGTAGAAGGTCGTGGCAGCATCAGAGAAGTACTTTTCTTTCAAAATAGAGACTTGATCCCGGACTTGGATATCTAAGTCCATCCATGGACTTGCATAGGTTTTGCCCACAACTGACTCTTATATCCAATCAGGTGGCTGTTCCATTTATAACATAAGAGTCAGGAGCACAGACCCAGCACCCGTGGAAATACCAAGACTCCTGACATGTATGGAATGTTATGTTGAGCCAACTGCTTTTTCTGCATTTATCTAATGAGACCTTGACAATAACCCCCATGGAGATAGCTGTTAGGGGTACCTCTGTTTTATAAATGAGGATCCCAAGGCTAGAGAGGGTAAATATTCTTTTCCCAAGCTCAAATGCCTAGTAAATCAGATTAAGAGTTTGCCTCTAGAACCTCAGTTTTCAACCACCAGGCTCTGTTCACAGCTGTTAATGATACTGGAACTAAGGCTCCAGAGACCCTAAATCTAATATTTTCTTAGTTTTTAAACTTCTCCCAGCTTATGGGGAGAATTACGCATCATCTCATTAGCAGTTTACATGGAAACCTCAAATAACTCATTTAATTTACTTCCAAAGGAGGCAAAACAAAAAAACTCAAAAGCTATTTGTAGGTTTGTACCACAAAACCTCATAAAATGCAACTTCTTTGTTTTGTTCATTGGTTTTTACATGGATGTCAAATTAGCAATGAAAAACATGTGTAAGAAATAACCAGAGTTATTCCCAATTAGATGAAAGCAGAAAAGGAATGGAAAGGATGATAGTTGCCAAGAGAGGGATATTCCACTTGGCCGCCAAACTACAGATTTGTGGGTGTAGTTTTCAGAAGTGGTTTTTCTTCTTGGCACTGACCATGAAAAAGACCATGGTTTACTCCATTCACGCTAAAGTAAATCAAAATTAATTGCTTCACTGATACTTTATGCTGACCTGTGGCTTAAAATAGTGGTCGCTAGAATCCGGACCAGCGCTTTCATTAAGGCAGATTAGCTCTGTCATTCCTTTGCTGTGAGAAAACACCCAGTATTTATTGGGAATATACAGAGTCGTAATATCCAGGAATGGGATTTTGTTCATTATTATATTTTGCTGCCATGCATGAGTTTCATTAGAGTGCTGAAATTCTGGAAAAGAAATCATTGGTTTGGGGGGGGGGGGAGTCATTCCTAATACTAGTCACAGAACAGCTACTAGTCTTTGAAGGATGCCATTCATGAGCATATTTCCACTGATCTTCAGTCTTCAAGTTGCCTGAGGCGTGTGGGGCCAGGGAGCGCCCAGGGTCTCCCAGCCCAGTGTGTCCTGCCCTAGGACACTCAGCTCCTCTCACCTTTCTCCCAGCTCTCAGAAAGGAAAAGCTACTGGATTTGGTTGCTCTAGTATTTGACTTCTTTCATTCTGCCGAGCATATTGCAAATGATTCCTCCTAAATAGTTCCGTTTTCGTCCTTGAAACTGATAGAAATATCAGTGATAGAAAATAAAGCTGGATATTTTTAATAATATTATATGTAATAATTGTCTTAAGCAGTATTTTATAGCATACATATATGATTACAAAATAATGTTAAAATCAAATTTTTAGTTGTAGCCTCTGTATATCTCAAAAATTTTTTTTAATTTTCCCATGTTTTTCTATTGTTATTATAATCTCAGAATAAAGAACAGTCTTTCTAAAGGATTGTTCTAAGATTAAGTCCATCCTATATTTTATGTTAAAATATTTTTCTTTTGAATGAGAAGCTACTGATGGTAAATGGCAGTTAGATAAGATATACCACTTGGCAATAAAAATGGGCAACCCAATGTTATTAAATATTTAAGAGTTTTAGAATATTCAAGCTATAGTATACCATAAAAAAAAAAGGTAAATTAACTGTAGCTGCCCTTTAAAAAGAAAATATATATAATTAAGAGAATAAATAAAAGGAAGATAACCTCTCGTCTTTTTTTTTTACCCCCTTCTCTTTTTTCTTCCTTCTGTTCCCCAAAATAAAGTGAACATTTATAAGCAAAAGTAGCTTCAGGGTCCGATATGAAATTGGCTTGCCCTCATGTTAATTTATTTTGTGCAAATTAGACCAGAACTCCTCAAAGTCCGGGAGCTATATCCTTATGTATGTATGTGTCAGATATAAACTTCATAAAGAAAAGATG
This sequence comes from Rousettus aegyptiacus, assembly GCF_014176215.1. Lineage (NCBI taxonomy): Eukaryota > Metazoa > Chordata > Mammalia > Chiroptera > Pteropodidae > Rousettus > Rousettus aegyptiacus. The sequence continues at coordinate 35,619,020 of NW_023416288.1, read as the reverse complement.
AAAGAAAAAAATAATAATGTCTCAATGCAATAATTCTGTCAGTTTGGGTTTGGTATTCAAGAACAAAATCTGATTCATTGGCTGGGCACTTCGAAATTATGCCCATTTGAATATTGGATGAAAATCACACCCTCACAAACCCTTATAAGCTAAGTGCCAAACCGATCGGATAGAGGATATGGGTTTTTTTTTTTCCTGGTCTGCTTTTAGTTTTATTATTAAGCATTAAAATTTTAATAGCAACATGTTAAAAAGAGGCTCGGCATTTTGGTGACAGTGCAGAAATTTTAATGGAGCTTCAAAATCCACCCCCATAGGCCTCAGATCAGGAAGTCAAAAATAGCTCTGGAATGAGGAGTAAAACAGATAATGTCCAAAACATTACTGGAAACTTTCTGAAACTAGCATTATTGGGGAGTCCACCTTTTCTTTTGTCTACCGAAAAGAGCGTTTATTAAGTTCTCAGATCATCAGAAAAGGCCCCACTGTTGATCAGGGGGTGTGGATGAGCGAGCACTCCCCTAGCTGCTTGCGGGTCGTGTTTCACTGGCCGGGGGTCTTAACCAAACACCCCTTCAGCCTCACTGTGCCTTTAAGTTGCTGCTGAAATGAGGAGACCCGCCCCATGAATTTATTAGCAGATGTGCGTTCTGAAAGCCATCATTACTGGGAGACCTAGAGCAGCCAAGTCCTCAAGACATGTGGGCCACACGTGATCCCATGCTGCAATGTGTCTGTCCATTATTCCCCTGGCCGTTTCCCACGGCCTCTGTTCGCACGCCCTGCGAGTTGTTTGGCTGCCTCGCTGGCTTTCTGTCCATCCTCGTCCTCCGTTGCACGTAGTAGCAGTCGGAGGAAAGAAAAATCCATAACGTACAGGGCGGGCTCCCCTTCGGAAAGATCGGTTGTGTCCTTGTCAATTCAGAAATCTCATTTTCTGTAGCCGCGCGTTCCCAGAGATAGCAGTGCTTGGAATCTCGTGGCCTGTGCGCCAGCTCCCGGCAGCTTTCCTCAAAGGCTTTCTGAGCTTCATAAACAACTCTTCACTGAAAAATAGTAATGCTCGAAGGGCCACTGAAAAAGCCGAACAGAATCATGGCAGAGAAGTACAGAAGAGGAGGCGTATGGGCTGATGGACGGCACCCCAGCATGTGGTCCCTGAGAAGAGGAACCTTCTGTTTGTATTCTAGCTGCTGTAACTGCCTTCGTGAATTTGCCTATGGTGACAGCCATAGCTAATAAGTGCACTCAGAATCAGGAAAGGTGGCCCTTTGCCTTTAGAATCAGACAAACTCATGATGGCAGTACTTATCCTAATACTCAGTAATTCAGCTCAGAAGTAACCAAATTGCTGATGTAAGTGGCAGAGATGAAAGAGACTTGTCAAGATTTCCAGAACAAGCATCATTCTCATCCATTGTGTACCAGGAACCAGACATTTGTCAAGCACAAAGGGCCTGGCCCTGTTCCAAGTGCTTTTTACATGCATACACTCAGACTTCACTACCCTACCTCCAAAGCCTGCCCTCTTCACTGCTGCTCTGCGTCTTCAAACTGAGGACTATGACGTGTTAGGTCGAGAAGTCTGTGGTGGTCACGACCAGGATATTTTGTTAAAATGAAACAGAGGAGAAAAATATCAGGGTCTATCACGTGTAGTAAGGAGTGTCTCATGGAATTTTTGTTTCGGGCATTTACGTAAAAATTCTTTATCTTTGCATCCAGTTGTGTTTTATAACTCAATTCTTCTGATTTCAGAAAGGTAATATGGTACAAACACTTCCTATTACCTGACACTCCCTGCAGGGTCTGGGGTAGCCCCCTGTAATCAAAAACGTTAATATTTGTGCAGTGAAGCACATTAACATTCACAGTAAATACAATCGAGAAAGTGTGTAAGTAGCCTTTAAGTAGTTCATGTCAGGGTTTGTCTCCCACTGAGTTTTGCTGCCAAACTTGTAAAAAATATTTTCAATGCCAGAGCTTTGGAGATTTCCAAATTGCAGATTGCAGACCTAATTATACCTATGTGTGTACAGGCTCCCCGTAGAGAAACATTTCTTATGATGGGTTGAGGTCAAGTCTGGGAAACACTACACGACGCTGTTGCTGGGATCATCGGCAGAGCTGGGAAGGGACCTGGGGTGCTCTCTTCCATCTAGCCGTAAACCCAGAACTCCTCAGTTTTAACAAGTAGAAAAACTGGGGCCGGCATGGAGAGCGTGGGGACTTCCCACGGCCACCCGCTTCTCTCTCCCAGAGCAAGACTCCTGACACACAGCTCGGGCCTCTGGACCTCACGCCCTGTCCAGAGCCTTGTAATAACAACCAAACCGCAGCACGCATCTCCGGGTTTGGATTCTGGTCAAGGTTTTGTGAGAGAGACTCGGGTTTCGAGTGGTCACTTCCATCGTTGAGTTCTCCAGAGCCAGTGAAAGCCAAGTGGTTTTCCCCAGCAGGGCACTTAGGCTCAGGCACTTGGCTGGAGAGAGAGGTGGCCGTGGGGTCTGTGCCCAGGTTCCAGGGAGCTCTGTAAATTTCCTCAGTTTGTGGTTGAAACTGGTCTCCCCGGACCAGCAGTTCGACATTTCCCCCTGCGGTGTTATATTCATGTTTCCACGTTTAACCTGTCAGACTGAATGAACATTGTGGTCTAAGGATTTAAAAGATTTATAATGGAGTCTTGAAAATTTACTTAAGGAATATGTACTTCCCCAAGCAATAACAAATATTACTACAAATGACCGTATTAAAGTAACTTAGGCATTTCTGATTTGTAGGAAAGTTAAAATTAATCTTATGGCAGTTTCGGTTTCAAAATGAAAACATGGCTCTGCCTCACCGCAGATTTCCTAGCTGTTAGTCAACAGTGAATGAGCCCTCAGGTGACTGGTGTTTTTCCTTAAGAAATATTCATTTTCCTCTATGTATAGGAAAGCGATACTAGAAGGGAAATACCCTGAAAAATCCACCAAAATTGTATCTGGAAACCTGGAGGCTTCATAAGCTCTAGCATTTTTTTCCCGCATAAGCTGAATGGTATCATTTAATACTTTAAAGTATATGTGTAAATCATGTATACTCATTTATATATGTATATACATATATTCCAGCTTTTTCAAAAATGTTTTTGAACAAAAGGCACAAATCTATAAAAAATTTTCAATGGTTGTTCTTTAGTGAATTGTATTATTTTTATAATTTTTAAAAGGAAAAGAAGCCTTCCTTATCCGTTCTCTATCCCTTCCCCATTTAGCTCCTTTAGCAAGTAGTCAAGGAACCTGGTTCAAATGTTTTTATTCCGCATTTAAAAAATAACTCCAAAGTGTATTTTATGGTAACTGTTTTATAACTGACTCAAAGAAGAAAAAAGCCCTGATATGTAATATTTGCCCATTTCCATGTTGTAAATGCTCCCGCTGTGGCCAGTTTCAAGCTACCAACATGACGTCGCTGAACAGAGTTGGGAAGAGGGTCAGTAGAACATCGTTATATAGTAATTCTACCAGACAGATATAATATTGAGGTAAATAACATAGATAATAATAAAATGGGGTAAATTAAAAGCCAATGAGCTTTGAATATTATTGCCTTTGTTTTTAATATGCTTGTTTTAATTACAAATTGACATAATTTAATTTTTAATGTTGGGCGTGTTTGACAACTGGCTCACAGAGTCCCTGGAAATTTAAGGTTCGTCTCTCACGAGCCAGGACGAGCCCACCGCAGCACCCTGCTGCTGTGAGATCGGAACAGTTCCCGTGGGAAAGCAGGAAGAATTCAGGGAGGTGGGCACAGCCCGCCTTCCCCACATCGCATCCCAGGGAGGCTCCAGACCCAGGGCCCCCCCAGGAGCCACGCAGCCCCCCACATAGCAGAACTTGGCGGACATGGCGCGAGTGAGGCCTTCTGGTCCTTCACCCACTTTCAACTTTGAAAACCACAGCTGCGAAGCAGGAACAAGAACGGTCAGGGGTCGTGGCCGCGCCCACGGCAGCGCGGTGGAGGAAGGGCCTGCGAGTCAGCCTCCAGTCTTGATTCCTCTGATGCCAGCTCTGCCACCAGCCAGCAGTGACCTTGACCAGGCCGCTCTGCCAGTTCCCAGTTACAGTGAAAAATGAGGGGGTTGGACTAGGGGTAGGCCTAGGGGATTAGACCAGGCTTCTTACAGCTCTGAAACCTTCTGTTGGCCCTGATTACCAAGGGCTTTGTTCGGAAAGATGACCGATCATATCAAAACCCGTTGAGAAAAACTCATCAGACCACAGAGTAACATGGCTTCCCAAGGCTGAACACTCTCTCAGCCTTGGGGGACAGGGGGGCCATACAAGGGCTCATTTCTAATTCTGACAATGGAAAGATCTGGGCCGTGACCCTCTGAGGATGCGTCGGACACAGTGCAGCACCTTTGAAAACGGAAATGGTTTCGTCTGGTTTTCTGGTCAGAGCCAAGTAACTCGAGTCTTCAGTCCTTGGCTGTAGCGCAGCCTTTACTCTCCACCTCATCGAGCTCTTTATAAACTCGTCTCCCCGAACGATTCCTTGCCCTTGGGAATCTGCCCTTCTTTTGACAAAAAGCTGTATTGATAGAACCTTGCTTTAAAACTTCAGGGTTTAATACCAAAAAGTAGGTGAAGCCACGGTTAACAAGTGAAAGAGGAAGACCAGCCCAGCATCGCCAGTGAGAACTGAGTGAATTCCAGCCGGTCTCCCAAGGCACCCGTATGCACCCGTATGCCGTGCTTGTGCACGTAGTCACCAGCAGCGAACTGTGCAGGCTGCGAATCTCAGTGGGGCAAAGTCGCCATGATTTACAGGTGTAGCTGCAAGTTCAAACCACCAATCCAAGAGAGGAGGGAGGGAGGGGAGAGGGAGGGAGAGGCTGGCAGAAGTGCTTTGAGTTTTATGATCGACGCTTTTAAAACCCAGTGCTTCATTCTCAGGCCGAGAAAGCACTTTGCAGGTACAGAGCAAAGATAGATTGCCACCCACAGCTGACCGAACACAGACGGGGCGAAGGCAGGGGATGCGGGTGGGGGGTGTTGTGGTTGTTTATAGTAGTTGTTTCATATCTGAGCTATTAATACTTTTTAACCAGAGTGAGCAAGGACGTGGAAAAGAGCTCCTCCCTCCCTCCCTCTCCCTCCCACCCCCCACACACACAGTCACACACGCACGCACGAGTTCCTCTCTGTAGGTGACCGTATGCGACTCGGAGCTGATTAATTCCTGGTCAGCCACTGCACAATTCATCCTATATGTGAGGCTTTCAGTGCCATGAACTACATGCAATGTGCCCTCAAGAACCTGGGGGCTAGTGAGGGGTACAGAGATAAAACCACATCGTAAAGCCTATCGTAATGGTAACAGCTTCTGAATTCTGAGCCACTTCCTCTATGACAGGCCGCGCTACCTCACTGCATCCTTACCACGACCCTCTGAGGCCGGCACTGGCCTCACCTTGCCACCACGATCCTCTCAGGTCATGAACACTCAGACTCGGAGCATGACCAGAGGCCACTGAGGGCTTTGTCGGTCAGCACAGTTGGCATAGCATCTCAGCAGGTCACCAGAGTTACCCAGCAATCAACCCCTCTTGCAGAAAGGGAAAAGATGTCTGTTAACCCTTTACAATTGTCTGTTACAATCATTAGTCCCATTTTACAGAGAATAAAGCTGAGGTTCAGGCTGGTTTATCAACGTCCTTCAGTCCCATAGCAAGTAACACAGCCAGAACTTGACCCGTAGCCTGCCTTACTCCACGCTGTTCTCGAAGATGCGGAACGTAGATTTCTTTTGCTCTACCTCGTGGCACATCTGCGTTTGACCGTTTGACACACTGGCTCACACTGCCCGTGCTGAGAACAGTCGGTCTTCCCGGAAGAAGCACGTGCTTGGCCTGTGGTTTTGCCTACACGGCTCACCCCAGTTTGAGCTCAGCACTGTGCCTCTTAGTTCTGCTTAGAATGATAAAAGAAAGCACTAGTTTCTTGCTTTTTTTCTCTGAGAGCCCACATTTTGAGTAGAGGTTTACGGGGAGGGGAAAAAGCATTTTTAAAAAGAGTAGCGTCAACTTTGCATCTGAAAATAAATGAGTACCTGGCTACTGAGTACAAACAATTCTGTTTTGCATTGTCGTTTCTTTTTAAATCATCACCATCTTTTAGTGCAAAACCTGAGAGCTCAAGGCAAAGTCTGTAGGTTTTACTACAGTTGTGTACATATAAAACCCAGTTTATAAATCTAGATTGTATTGCAGAAGCCGTTCAAGAAACGTGCCGTTCATATTCCAAGTATAGAAGCAGACATTTTAAGACACCGTAACAATATCGTAATATTGTTTCATTGGGTGTTTGATTGACCCTTAGCTTTTATCAGGCATTGAGACTATCTGTTGACTTCCAAAAGTTCGTAGTGTACCGAAGACGAATACTAAGCAGTTTTATCGGCAGAATGTGAGAGGGGCTGGGTAAAATACCATGTCGAAGAGCAGTGGAATTCGTTACAATGAATTGTATTAAAATAGTCAAGACATAATTGATGGGGGGCGGGGGACGGAGAGGACTCGAAGGGCTAGGTTATGTTCTGTTTTTAGCCTCGGCGGTGGGCACAGGTGCCTGCTTTATTACCTACATGCTTTCCTATACTCTGCTCACTAGATTTCCCATCGCGGTTTCTTTAAATACAGCTGACAGTCTGCCTGTCAATGACCCAAAAAGACATTTGCTCTTCAGGTAAAAGATACCATTTCGTAGATTGTTTCGAATCTCATATTACATGAATTTGTGAAATGTTAGCTTGTACAGTGAGAAAAAAAAAAGAACTTGAACGTTATTAACCTGAGAGACGTGTTGAAAGAGTAACTTTGAAGCTTCCGTGGCGAAACCATCACGAAAAACCACCTTTGCCTTTCTGAGGGATAACATCACAACCTGGACAGACCTTTGCTGGCGGCCTTCCTCCGGGTGCGGCTCTCTTCCCGTCTTCTTGAGTCTGCCGGGGCAGACCTGCGTTTTGTCGCTCCGTAAATGAAGGGGGCTGGGCAGTGAGCCGGCAATAATGACAGGGACTCGAATCCTTGCCTTTCAGCTAATGGCGAGGGGGACAAGCCCTTCAGTCAGCCAAGAAACACTTAACAAACCCAAATAACAGTATGAGCATCTAGAGTAGTATTAAGAATCAGAGTTGTCTCGAGGCTGTGATGTCACCTGGCGGTGGAGGGGTACGAACCGTAAATACTGCCAGCCCGCAAGTGGAGGAGATGCTCTGTGCCCCGGGGTGGTCAGGGCACTTGCAGGATGGGCGGCTGTCTCGCCTCGTAGCGGCCTGCGCTGCGTCTGTGTACCCGCAGGGAGCGTTTGCTGTGGGAAGAGGTCGGCCTGGCTTTGGGCAGCCGTCAAACAGCAAGCGAGAGGGTTTCATCACGCAGGGAAGGGACTCTATGGAGAGCTTTGAGACAGGCAGACCTGTGAGCAGCCCCTTTCCCCAGGGGCAGGGGTGGGGGGGAGCATCCCTCAAACTCAGGTGACTGCCGTAAGTCCTCCTGCTCTGTAGATGGCCCCGGTTGCTTACCTGTGCTGTCTTCTCAGATTCATGACAGATGCTGCCCGCCGTGAGCAGGAGTCCCTGAAGAAGAAGATCCAGCCGAAGCTCTCGCTGACCTTGTCCAGCTCCGTGTCTCGCGGGAATGTGTCCACTCCGCCACGTCACAGCAGTGGAAGCCTTACTCCCCCCGTGACCCCGCCCATCACCCCCTCCTCCTCGTTCCGCAGCAGCACTCCAACAGGTGAGCGGCCGGGCGCCACCTAGAGAGCGGGGGAGAGAGCGAGTGCATGCGTGCGTGTGAGACAGACAGACAGACATGGGCTGGGGACCAAGGGCAGATGATGGTTCAGATCCACCTCTTTGATCCTTTCCTGGTCTTTGTAGAGTGTGTCGATTCATTCATCTATTTACGATTGAAGAAATATTTATAAATTGTTCATAATATGTATGTGATGATGGTTTCATAGATACTTCAGACTTTTACGATTTATTCCGCACGAAGTTATGTGACGATGTCTTGGACTTGCTTTAGTCAGGCTGAGTAGATGAAACAAGATGGCCATGTATTGATTATTGATGAAGCTGGGTGATGAGTATAGAAAGGTTCATTATACCAGTCTCCTAATTTTTGCTTATGTATAAATGTTTCCATTATAAAACAAATTTTTTTAAAAAAGAAGCCATTGAGAGTGCCTCCCGTGTGCCAGGCACCAAGCTCCAGTAGTGAGCCAGAGGAGACCCCGTCCTCGTCCTGAGTGGAAGACGCTGGCGTTCTGGGGGCCACAAGCACACTCATGTCTTCCCCTCCCAAATGTGGGAGCGGCTGAAAGGTCAGAGTCAGAGGTGGCGATCAAAGTCAGCTTTATTAGTGGACAGAGCTGAACCGGGGAACGGATCTTGGGTCTGTAACCATCGCGCTTCCTGGTATGTCTTCCCTGGCTTTAGTTTGTTTCCCAAACGGCCCTTCTAAGCTGACCCTGGAGTACGAGCAGAGCGGGACGCACCCTGAGTCCTCAGCTGAACCGGGTGCAGTCCCTGCTTCCCAGCTCAGAGGGCCATTAAGTCGTTGCTCGTCCGTGAGCAGGAGCGAGTAAGGATGGTAGAGAGCGGCCGGAAACGTCCTTCTTCGTTTTCCCGTCTGAGAAGCATGGCATATTTCTCCCTTCCCCTCAGCAGGAGTGTAAACCGGCATTCATCATATAAATACACCAGTAAAGATGGCATTGTAGGCACGACAGGTGACACATAGAAGGACTCGGTGGCACGAGAGCATCCGGGTAGAAGCCCCACCCAGTCAGGAACGGCTTCCCATGAGAGATTAAGTAGGCGTCAAACAGGGAAAGCGGGGAAGGAGGAGCATCCAGCCAAGGGGACGTCTTGCAAAGGGGACGACAGTAGTGTTTCGTGCGGTGTGTTTCAGAATGCAGTCATCCTTCAGCATCCTCGGGGGGCTGGTTTCAGGACCCCCTACAGATGCTCCAGTTGCTTCTACAAAAGGGTGCAGTATTTTCGTATACCATAAACACATCTTCCGTATACTTTAAATCACCTCTCGATTACTTATTACACCTAATGCAATGCGAGCGCTATGTACGTAGATAGTTGTTGTACCATATTGTTTGGGAAATAACGAGAAAAAAAGTCTGTAAGTGTTCAGTATAGATGCAACCACTGTAGACCTAACTGCATGGCACACGTCAGGGACAACGCAAGGTTCCTTTCCTAAGTTTTTCGATCCACAGTTGGTGGAATCCGTGGATGTGGAACCCACAGACACAGTGCGCCGACCCTATTACTTAGTAGGTGGGGAGAAGGGATTCCCTAATAAGTTTGGAGACATGACGGGTTGAACAGAGGTAAACTGGTTTCTTTCACGCCGGGCTTCAATATATGTTGTTGTTCTCCAAGGGGAAGATTTAGTAAGTTTCTCGAACTTAGTCAAATTAACCTCGACTATGGGACCTCTTTTTCTAGGGGCATCTCAGGAGACTCATGGTCAACAGACACCCTGGGTTCTGACAGGATTGGGTATTTTGAAAACAGGATAGGCATGGAAGGCAGACGGACCAGAGTTCGTACCTGAACTCCCTTTAAAATTTTCTGATAGTACCATCCCCATTTTGCAGGTTTTTGGTGTGAGTTGAATGTGATAGCCTATGTACCTACCCAACATTCAATAAATGTTCGTCTCTGTCATCTGGAGTTTTCAAATAGTTGCTTCGGGAACAAAATCAGGGTCATTCTTCTACAGAGGACGAACTGGTTCATTTGCGTTAGGTATTTGTCCAGTCGCTCAGATAGGCCAGTCGTTCCCCTTTCATTTTACTCTGTGAAGATTTACTTTCTAAGATCTTTGTGTGACATTTACTGTGGGACTCTAAGGAATGCTGTGTGAATGTAATTCCGTGATCCTTTTTTCTGAGTGTTTCTATGAATATTCATTCACGTATAATATGAATTATGGGGGCAGTTTGACACCTGCGTCTGTTTTATACCTGACTTAATATCGACCGACTCATGGCCAACACCAGATAACCGTGAGTGCCCCAGTCAGTAAGGGCGCCTTAGACCCCCACGAAAATCAAGACAGTTTAAAAGTGAGAGTTTATTATTTTTCATGTAAGAATGTTTGGAAGAAGTGGAATCATTTCCTTTCCTTCAGACATAAAGAAATCTTTCTGACATCTTGCCTATTCTAGCAATTTCCCACTCAGAGAATTAATTTATGTTGTGGTAAAGATGTATCATTCTCCGTCTGTTAAGATCATTGGTAAGTTATTTGCTGCTTGAAAAACATTCCACATAAACATCAAAAATTAGCAGGGGAAATGGTTTCTTAAACCCCTACCCTGTATAATTTTGATTGTGTACATTTTTCAATGTCGGAAATGTTATTTTACCTGTAGTTAGAGAGATCAGCTTATTTTGCCTGACTAATGTGGTTTCAGTCACTTACATTGCCAGGTTATAAATAATAGCCCATGTTTCTACTCCTTCAGTTTACTCTTCCAAGTTCCGTACTCAAGGTACATTCCTGGTCCAGAAGTAATAGTCATCATCTAGAAAATTTCATTTGCAAAATATTCTTTAAAATTTACTGAATTGGAGCTCAGCTTTATCCTAGAGTTTCAAGTATTTCTTGGGTATTCTTGGAACCGAGATTTATTTTGCAGTTTTCAGACTGTAGGAGAATCATCTCATCTCTTTCATTTCCTCGCCTTATTTGCTCAGCTTGCTTTTTTAGTATGTACAAAAAGAAAGTATTCACTTAAGGATAGGTTAGAATGGTTTAAATCATGGATCAACAAACTTTCTGTCCAGGACCAGATAGTAAACACTTCTCTACCCTTGCACTCTGAAAGCAGCTATAGACCTGCATAAACAAATGGGGGGTGAGGGGAGGGGTCCACTAAAACGCAGAGTTTTTGTAAAACTTTACTTGTAAAACCAGGCCAGATTGGGGTCGTAGGCCATGGTTTGCTACCTATGGTTTAAATCATAAAGATATGGAATTTAAAGATAAACATAATTAAATTCCCTGAAAATAAAGTTAAAACAATTCATACCCTTCTCCTTTAGAAGTAATAATATCTACAGTGTAATTACTAAGAAAGGCAGCTGACATCTGTAGAGTGTTTATTATCTGTGCTTACCGTATCCTTTATATGCGATGTTGTTTTTAATCCTAACACCGGCCCCACGGAAGACAATGCTATTCCCATAAATAAAGAAATAGAGGCTTGATAAGATTAACTTGCACAAAGCTTCACATTTATCTGTTCATTAAAAGGTGGTCTTTCCAGTGTATTCGTGCTTTCTCTCCACATTACTACATTTTTTTAATGTAGTAACTGGCTGTCCCAGTTAACTAGACAGCTCCAAAAGGACTCATCTTGAAATCGGCCGTGGTAGGAGTGTTTACACCAGCAAAACCGGCCGTGCTGCTGCCTGTCAGGACTTGCCCTCTCCTCACCTTACCGTTATACCACTGTTATATCCTTTTAATATCTATTAGATTAATCTTAATGTGCAGTTCAAGGGATCATGGTCCTAATTGTGTCTGTGAATAAAAACCTAAAGCAACAGTCAAGCACCAACTAGTAAATAATGGTCATGTCAAACTCTGGGTTGCTTCACAGACATTCATAACAGTGTCGTAAGTCATCCTATAACAACAAGGAAAGGTTTTCACATGATCCTGTTACAAAACTAAATGCTCAGTATGATCCCAATCTTATGTTTTTACTCCAAAAAAGTGATCTATGGTTACCTCAATATGATAGAAAGATGGATGTTATTTTTCCCCCTGTTTTCTAACATGAGCCTGTATTACTTTTGTAACTAAAACAGTTATTTTAGTACATGTAACTGGAAGATACAGTCAGAATTACTCTGACCTAACCAACCCCCTTCCCTGCCCCATAGGAAAGGCCTTAAGTTAGCTTTGCATCCATCATTAGCTAGCAGGTTGGTTTGGTTATTAGTGCCTATAGCTTAGTTAAGAAAGCAAATTGTTTTTCTGTCCCCTTATCTGCCCACTGAGTCTCTTAAAAGAGTGACTCTCAATCAGGCCGAAGATGGAAATCACCCAGAGAATTTTTAAACCTTTAGCCTGGGCTCCACCCCTGTGACTGATTTGATTGGTGGCTGAGGCTTGGACATCGGGAGTTTTTAAACGCTCTCTTGAGCTAGGTAATTCTCACCTATAGCCGGAGCTGAGAAACCACTTTTTAAAATGTGGCCCGCCTGGCTGTCATAGCTGTGTGTTTTCCTGCTTGGGTTAACATATTTCCACCTTGCCTGGAGGAAGATTGCTGCATCCCCCTCGCTGAGACTCGGAAATGAGTCCACAGAGACTGAACAGATGCTCGCTTATGTCTTAATGGAGAAGCCATGGAAAGAGTTGGCTGGATTTCTGGTTATAAGAGCATTGCAGAGGCTCTCTTGGAAAATATTTGTGTATATATTTTGGCTGACTCGGGGGGGAACATATTCAAGTATTAAACCAGAGAAAGGCACCCAACGAAATAAAACCGATTTTTTTGTTTTCTTATTTGTTTAGGCTGCCTGAGAGTGCATCTGTCATGCATAATTTAAGTTCCTGCATTGTTATTTCATTTCACATTCTCGTATCTCTTGCTATTTGGCCTTATAGTAGACCCTTAACATTCCTTTATGGCTTTCGTAATAAATTGTCCAACTTAGAAGGATTTTGAAATTTTCAGGAGTTACTGATATGCGGCAGATCATTTTAAAAAGTAAAGTATTCATTTTTCCCTCAGGATAGAAATTACTCTGTAACACAGACGTAGAACTGATAGATTTTTGCCTGACATTTAGACATTCCCTCTGAATGGAGGTGAAGGGAACTCTCTCCCCCATGCCTTGTATTTTAAACAGTAAAATAAACTTAAACAGGCTTAATAAAGGCAGAAAGTCTTAGAAAAAGAATAACTAAGGCCTAAACTAACACCCTTCCCGCTATTCTCCCAAAAAAAAAAAAGAGAGAATGAAGTAGAAGGAGAATCCTTAGGGAGATAAGTCCTGTTCTTTTGAATGGTGGAAATGAGAAAAGAGAAGCAAAATATTTCAGCCCGACTGAATGTCGTGACCTGCTTATGAATTCCTGAGGCCCTGGTTTGGTTTTTCCAGCAGGCTTTGCCCTAAAGAGTCGACTGTCCGGGTGATGCCTAAGAAACATTCCCTCAAATCTTTCTACAAAGAAAATGGCCTTGATTTATATTTCCCTTTCCACATAAATTTGCTGCCTTGTAGCTGGAGAATGACAGGAATGGCTGCATTATCTGGCTCACATTGTGTTCAGGGTCACTCACACACCCCTTCCTGGCCCGCGGTTGGCTTGCTTGTTTGTTAATCTTCTACTTTGTCCTGATCATTGCCCTTTCATCTTCTTTTTTTGATTGACTCGTAAAACCTTTATCCTGCTTCCTGAGTGCCATGGTCCGGTCTTATGGCTAATTCTGCTTCCTTCCCTACCATCTCGTGCGGCTATTTATTTTTAATCTTCTCCTGCTACTCTAAGTGTTGATAGAGTAAGGATGACAACAACAGAATAGTATTTCAGTTACTTTCCCACAACTATCCCACTTAAGACAGAAAGGTGGTTTTCTTGAATCGAAGAAAACCATCAAATCAATGCCGATCTGTAATACTAATAATGGATTCTAGCACTTTATAGTGCACAAAAGCATTCGCCATCTGATTGGATCCTTGTTAACACTGATGGGACACAGGCAACCATTATTGTTAACCCCACTTTAAAGGCAAAGAAATTGAGGTTCTTTTAAATAAGAACTTGCTGTAGTAGCTGCTGTTTTCCACAACACCAGGACTTGGTGTCTTTTCATTTGACATAATTTATTGAGCATCTATTTTGTTATGGGCACTGTGCCAGGCGTTGGAGATATTGAAAAGCAGAAAGCTTGTTTCTAATCTTTGTAGCTTAGAATTTACATCTCTTAGCAGAAGCAGGTTATATACGTGTAGGTAGGGCAGACACTTCGTGAACACGACATATACACAGATGGACTAAATTATCAGCCCTGATGATTAGCAAGGCAAGACAGAGGTATGCACGAGGTCATTCCTCTCTTTGCTGTTTTAGCACAGTTAGAGATTCACACTCAGCTGTATCTTCACGCTCAGAAGTGTCTAGATGTTGCAGAGCAAATGTAAATTCCAAAGGAATGGGAAGAGGGTGAGAGCCGTGGAAACTGATTTGGGGCAAACAGTTGTATAGCCTCCGATCGTTACGGAATGTCAGCTTAGGGCATCAGTAAGCAACCCGGATATGTTGACAAAGGTCATAATGTCAACCAGGAGTTTCCTGGGCCACCTTCTAACACTGTGGGGACGTGGAAGTAAAGTGGTAACAACCTTTGGCCCCAGAGAGATCTGGATTCAAATCTTGGTTCTGATGCTTGATAGATAGATGGCCTTACACCTTTCCAAGCTTCAGTTTCCTCATCTGTGCATTGGAGGCAATGCCTACCTCACCATGAGGATTAATGAAATAAAGGACAGAAACAACTGATTATGTTAACACTGTCTCACCTAAACTGCCAGTTGAGAAAGATCATCGGCTTCGGAAGTGCCGTACTCTGCGCTCAAGATACATACCCTCCCCTGGTAAATAAGGTCGGCATGTTCAGGAACTACAGGCTGTCACTGGTGGAAATGGCTGATGTTGTCAGGTTAATTAGGGCTTCTTGAAGTAGCTTTATCTCATGTTCAAAACAAAGAAGATGCAATTCGCCCTGAACTGAATCCTGCCCTTTGGGCAGACAGCCTCTCACCAGCCCTGGCCGGGACTGCTTGAGCGTGTTTCGTTTTGGTCCACACAGGGAAGGCTGGTTCCGGCGGGATTTGCTCATGACCTGCTCTGGGCAATGGGCACGTACCTGACTGAACACAGAAATGACTCTGTTTGTTCCCATCAATTCAGGAGTATTTAAGCTAACCATGGTGTGACCAACGGATGATAGAAGTAAAGAGTTAGCAAGTTTACAGATTTTTATGTCCTGTTTTTCTTTTTAGTAAAAATAGCAATAATAATCCTATTAAGTGGAAATTCAAAGCAGTAAGAAAACAAAATATGGTGTGTTTTAACAGATGGATACACTCGTTAATGAGCTGTATTCCCTCTGGTCAAAGGATGTGCCCACATAGGCCCAACCATCATCACAGCTGGGGTGGGGGTGGAGATGCTCCTTGGCCCCACCCACTTTGAGGTCCTTTTACATTTTTGATTCCCTTTAAGACGTGGAAGAACTGAACATCTCACCAATAAGATACATACATCAAGGTCACAGGGCCATATAAAGGACATCTCACGGTCTAGAGGACCAGATGAGTTTCGACTACAGCATCTTGGAAACTCCCTGCCCTCCTTCCTATGAAGAGCTGCTCTGAGAGGGAAGACATTGATGTCACTGTTCCTCTGCCCAGCTGAGGAGCGCAAGACCCGCAGAGGTCATACAGCCTCGTCATGGCTCCAAAACCAAAGCGATGTTGGCCTGGTGATTCCACTCTAGGTATTTACCCAAGAAGAATGAAAACATGTCCGCACAGGACAGGTGCAGGGGTGTTCAGAGCAGCTTTATTCCCAGTAGGCCCCACTATTATGCAGTCCATTGACAGGAAAATGGATAAACAAATTGTGATCTAGCCACATGATGGATTACTATTTAGCAATAAAAAGGAACAAAGTACTGATCCACCAAAAAAAAAAAAGAAGAAGAAGAATCTCAAAAACATATTGAGTGAAAGAAGCCAGACACAGAAGAGGAGGTATGAAATTCCAGCACAGGTGAACTGACCTGTAGTGATAGAAATCAAGAAGTAGCTGACCTAAGGGGAGGAGTGGGGAAGGGTCACACACAAGAGAACGTGCTGGAATGGTAGCTGTATTCCAGATCTTGATTGAGACGTTGGTTACACAAGGGTGCACAAGTATCAAACTCACCAAATTCCATAATTAAGATCCGTGCATTGCCCCATATGTGTTTACCTCAGTTGAAACCACAGGAACCGGCGGCCCAGGCAGAAAGGAGGAGCTGGGGCCCACGGCCCCCACCCATCCATCCCTCGATTGGGCAAATAGCGTTTCCTCTATAAACAATCACGTGAGGACAAAAGAAGTGAATAAAGGCAGGAGGTAGAGCAGGAAAATCTCTGGAATTTCCTCTCCATTGGAGAAAGACAGTACATGGAATCCTTATTCTTGGCTTTCTTAGCGTAGGAACATGGAGGAAACAGCCATGTGGTCAAATCAGACAATTGCAACACGTATTAGAGAGAGAGAGAGAGAGAGAGAGAGAGAGAGAAAAGAAGAGGGAAAGACAAAAGCCAGTTGCCAAACACTCGGTCTTAAGTCATAGTTAGAATTAGTTAATAACTGAAAACGTTCCTGATAGAATAGCTTAGCATCTGGATCTTCCAAACATCCAAAATGCTTTGCTTCCTGTGAGACGAAGAGTGCTTCGTAATGTCGAGACTCTTACGGGAAGGAAAATTAAGGCTGCTCCATTTCAGCCCCTGCCGAGCACATCCTCCGACACTCTGTAATAGGCAGCCCTTTCATAGCGCTTATCTTCAGACTTAATATTTACAGTAACAGAAGGTATCTATAATTTACCTTCTAATGAAAATATTTGTAAGGCCTACCAGTTTAGCAAGGCCATCTTGCACTGTTTACATTTCGTTACAAACCTCAGTTTCATCTCCACTATTAACTGTTACCGTTTCAGCAAACGCAATAAAGATAATAAGTCTTCTGTGAAGAATTCCCCCAAGAAATCATTAAGCTCTCCACAGTCGTATTTCACCTAGCGCTAGAAACACAGTTCGCGGCCAGGCTTTGGCCCTGGATCGATCGATCGTTGTTGCTCTTTCTTTGTCCCAGCGTGGGTCTCTGCGCCGGCCAAAAAAATATCGAGAAACATCACAAGATAGAGTTATTTTAAAGGGCGCACATGAAGACTGCTGTGCGCACACGTGCCCCCACCCCCCGAAAGAATGTAACCTCTTTAAGTCAGAGTCCAGCTCTCGCTTATGTGCCAACGCCCGTCAGTGCACACTTCCCAGTGATTTTCCTTTGGAAGCAAGTACAAGAACCGAAATACGAGTACCGAAGAGAGCAGCGTATTGTAAGCCCGGAAAGTGGTGCGGATTCCACCGAAAACGCGAATAAACACACCGGCGCTCAGAGCTCCCATACACCTCACCCGGAGAGGCGATGGAGACTTAACACCTGACGGATTTGGAGCGGGACTGAAGGTGGACCTTTCCAAAGAAGCTTTTTCTTTTTCCCTCTCCTCCGAAATATTATTAAAATCGGAGAAGCCCTTTCATCTTTGCGGGTATCACGGCAGCAACCCTATTTTAATGTCTTTTCCATGTGGGTCTAGTTTTCACAATGAAATGGTCCCCAGGCACACCCTGCCGCAGAGCGCTGAAGAAAGAATCTGCAGGAAAAAACGGGAATGCTTTGAGCTCATTTGTTCTTGCTCAAAAAAAAAAAAAAAAAAAAAAAAAAAAAAACAATCAAGGTACAGAATCTCCCTGCTCCTGTCCCAGGGCTTTGTTCAGACTTCTTGGAAATGCGGTAAAAAGGAAGCAGTGGTATTTACGGGAGGGGAAACACCGAGGCTGCTGGAATCCGGGCGCCAGCGACAGAGAGGTCGCTGGTGTGCGCGTCCAGCACCCTGCCCCCCAACGGGCTTGGTTCCTTCATGGAAAACCGGATGCTGGTGTTAATTTCTGTTCATCAAACCAGCAGCAAGTTGGCTCGATCTTATCAGATCACAAATGTGTTTCATACTGCACTGGGCCGAATAAGTAAAAAAAAAATATTTTTAACTTAGCCAGTTCAGGCTCTCTTTACTATAGAAACACACATAAAAAAATCACTCCTGAGAAGCTAATGTTAATGGGGGGGGGGGGGGGAGACTGGAATTCGACATCTAATAATGCTGTAATGTGCTATCTTTTCTGCATAGGTACCCGATTTTTCTAAAGGCAAAAGGTAGCCAAGGTGTTTCAGATGGGTACAGGCCCAAAAATAAGTCACGCTCAGAGAAACTGCTTTTCCTCTGGTCAAAATAATTTTGAATAAAGTAGCTCGGTAATGCCTGCCATTGGCTGCCAGCGGAGACATCTCTTTTTCAGCCTGGGTCTGGGGGAATTTTTCAGCTTTCAAATAGATACACTTTTTCAAAATTGCCATGATGTTCAAAAAATAAGGGAAAAAAAATACATGTAAAGCATATTTCTCTTGTAGCAAATAGTGAAAACGGGCTTTCCAGCGAGAGATCTGGAGCTAAGATGTGCCGTCGCTGTACTGTTAAAGTTCCAGTCACAGCGTTTGTATGGAAAACAGTTGTAGAGCATCGTAAATTCAAGGGCAGAAGGGACCTGCTGTTGTTCCTTCCCACCTACCGTCCGCCAGGCAGAACTCCGGTGTTCTCTGGGCTGAACCCCAATGCACTTAACAATTGCGGGGACCAAGGCCGGGCAGTCCATTTAGGATGATGTTTTTGGGACACAGGCGTGATCCCATATCTTGAACAAGACCCCAAGCCTCCCCCTGAAGTGGCCACTTTCTAATATTACACAAAGTTCCAGGCCATCACTGTGTTGAAAGTCTCCCTAAAAATCACCTTGATGAAGTTAATTTTGGCAGAGCACTCAGATGCTATGAACGGCATTTCATTGCCGTTAAAAGGAAACGGTCTTTGGGAAAAAAAGTGTTTAATTAAAGCCATTTGGTTTCAGTAATGTCAGTGTGTGCAATTTAGCAGAGGCTGTGCTGTACCTCAAGGAAAATTATTTTCTTAAGCCTAACAAAACTTGACAAATGATTAACTTTTAAAGCACAAAGTGAAAATGTCGCCGCTCGTTTTCGAGTGAGCTGCCCGAGGGCTGTGGCTTGCAGTTGGTTGTGACCGGCTAGGCTAGGTGTGCCCCCACGTGTGGACACACACCTCAGCCTGGAAGGTTTTTTTTCCTGGGAGATGAATAAGCCTCTTTTGGAAACTAAAACTATAAAGTTAAAATTATGAAGTAACTGCAAGCGTAAAATTTGGGATTTAAAATTTTTTTTAATAAATCAGAGTTTCTAGAATAACTCTATAATGAGTGCACATTACAGAAACATAAATACACCCTTGGTGACTAATTCATGGTACTTGGCAAGTAAATAGCAAATTAAAAGTTTAGCAGAATCCAGTTGACACATTTGTAAATAATCTATAGGACCGTGTTTCCTAAAATGAAAAAGTAATAAATATTCCAAAAAGGATTTTTCCCCCTCCCTTTTTTGCTTCTCAGCAAAGATCTGTTTCCTGGCATCATCAAAAAAAGGAGGGTTTGCCAAGACTAGAAGGCTTGTCCTTTGCCACGTGGGAGTCCATGGGCTAAAGCTATAAATGTGCATACAGATGAGCATCGTCGTCTTAATTCTCTCAAGCAAGGAGGGCAAACTAGAAAATGAGTTATGCTGTATATAAACTTGAAAGTAGTCTCATCTTCATAATTGTGCTTCTTAAAAATAGCATTTCACAGCCTCCTGCAACTTCTGTTTACACTGTCTGTATTTTCTATTACATGATAGTGTGTTTTGGAAAGAGGGCAGGACTGCAAAGTAAATGGATATTTTTTCTCAGAACATTTAGCCTCATTTGTCGCCTTCCAGAAGATGGCAATCTGTGGCTTCCTCAGAGAGAGATCAAGTTCTTGTCTAGAATGTGTTCTGAGTACCCTGAATTTATTAACCTACTAAGCCACATTATTAGATATGCAATTAATAGTTGTTGTTGATTCTTCTCATTGTCAGAGAAGGACACTAAGCAGAGTTTGTTCTGAGTGCCGGTTCTTGGCGCCTTTGGAGAAAGTCATCTTTCCTCTCTGTTCGTGATGCTCACCAGCCAAGCACCGTGACTTAAAAATTTGCTCGAGTGACGGGAGCATCGTATCAATAAATCTGAGGTCATGGGTTTAATTCCCGTGCGAGTCAGTTCCGTTGGCTCCATTCCAGGGCCATGAACCATGTTGATGGTAGGTGACCATCAAATGACAGGTAATGTGATTCCGTGAAATCTTTCAGGAAAGAGGTGGCAGAGATGTGGGAAAGACACAGAGGGCAAATCAGGTTCTCAAAGATTTGCCTTGCTTTCTGATAGAGCCCAAAGGATCAAGGTCAGGGTGAGAATATCATGGTTATAGAAAAACAAACAAACAAACAAACTCAGAGTGCGCGTCTGTGAAGTACTCCGAATGGCCTCCGTTTACTCAGCGACAATGCAGTAGTGTTGTTAACATGTTCGTTTTCAAGGTCTTCTGTGTTCAGTACAAATGCCTTTAGGATATTTATAAGAATAGGAGACCGACAAAGGCAAATTGGTAAAAGGAAATGTCTTAAGACTGGGGTGGCTTCACACCTTCTTGTTTCCTAGAAAGGACAGAGATACTAAGACTGGGGTGGAAGGGGGCCGGTTCCATCTCCTGATCTCTTTAAAGTGAGGGTCAGAGAGAGGAGAGTGAGCAGCTTCTTCCCCTCCTCCACCTGCTGTGGTAGACGGTGACGTGGTGGCTTTATTATGTAAGTCGTCATTCCCTGACACCCCTGGATTTTGGGCGTGTGTTACTGCCCCAAAACTTCTCCTCATCAAAGAAAGCAAAGGAGGAGAACAGCATGGCAGACTGCGTGAGATCTAAGTAGAGGTCACTGGCTGTTATAATTCGTATGTTATGACCAGCATTAAAAAAAAAAAAAAAAGAATAGAAATAGAAATAGATGCTTCACACTTGGCAAGGCTAAGTATTGTCTCGGGAAACTTGGTCTTAGTTTTGTGGGTGGCGAGGGGGCAGGGGGGCCAGAAAATTTGAAAGCCAGCCCCCTAGACTCACTCCTTCATACAAGTGTAGTGTCGAGCCCAAATTGGTCACGTTAACCAAATTGGGTCAAAACAGAACCAAAGTCCAGGCTTCCTGATACCTCTTCTACTGCTTTTCCTTTCACTCACACTTCAGCCACTACAGAATACCAAGTGTGTTTTCCTAGTCGGTCGTGTTATATTTATAGTCCTCCATTCACGAGACCTCATAACCATGGCCAAATTCCTTCTGGGCCTGCAGATCCTGGAATGTTCCCAGACTCCCCATCCCCAGAATAAATACAAGGCCCTTTAATAGAGCTAAACTGCAAGGAGGAAGAAAAATGCTTTTTCTCTCCATGCCTTTTTTAATTTCGGTAGAAATGTCTCCTTTGTTTACTCAGTTATGCATCTCAGGCGTGGATCAAGCACTTAGCATGCTAGGCCCAGCAGAATGTAGCGAAAATGGAAGAAGATACAGTCTGCACCCTAAGCAACGCAATGGCAAAGAGAAGAAACTATGTCACGACAAGTAGGATTCCCGTGAGGGCACTGTGTCTGTCCTGGTGCAGAGTCATCCGGAGCAGCACAAAGGGCAGAGAAGGCCCCTGTGTGGGCAGCTGTGGTCTGGAAGGTTCTGGAGAAGATAATCTGCCAGAACTTGCTTTCCCCTCCCAGAGAGTCAGCTGACCAGAACCTAAGGCTCTTTAGACAGACATCCTCTCTCAGCTCTGTCCTGCGGTCAGTGAAAATTGTTTCTCCCAAGTATTGAGGGAACACATTCAGCCACCCACCTCTGTCGGTCCTGTAAACCCGAGGTGGAAATAGCTGTGAGTTCCTCTTGGGTTTTAGCGCCACGACTCTGATATTTTTGGAAGTATTTTATCCCGTACCCAGTTCAGACCATTGCATCTTTCTTTCCACGCTCGCTCCTAAAGATCTGAAGTTGCTGAGAAAGTAGAAATCATTTACGTCGGTAAAATAAACCAGGACAATGATCAGAGAAGGGTCAGCCCTGGCAGGCAGCCGCGGGCAGCCTTCATGTCTTGTTCTTTCTTGTTACTTTCTCGTGAGAGCTCCTCTTCCCCTTTCCTGTCCTTGTTTTGACGGGAGAGAGAATAAAGGCCATCCTGATAAAGCTGGGGAAACCGGCTTTCCCGCCTTGGCCTAAGCCCAGCGCCCCCTGCTAGGCCGCCCGTCAGAATTAGTTGTAGGGAATTTTCGCAGTAACCTCTTCAAGGAGCAGTTTCACCAAAGAGTAACCCTCTTGTGTAGACCATGCCGGCCGGTGAAGGCATCGCTCGTGGGGATTTCCAGGCTACGTACGAAGCAGCGCTGGGAAAGGCCGCCTCTGGTCCTGAAGGGCTCTCGAGCAGAGAGCGCTCACTGTGGAAACCTGCCCCCAGCCCCAGCTCGTGATCCCTGCCTTATTGGTATCTGCACGGCCTTGCCCCCGCCTTGCAGTTTACGCCTAGTACGCTGTCTGGGATTTTATTTTCACGATTTATTTTTGAGAAGGATCCGACGGTACCTGTTCCTTTTTCTTTCTTGCCTAATTATTGATGCGTGAGATAAAAGCAGCTTCATGCGTGACATTTTAAGAAACTAGACTGGCAAAGCTTGCCCGGTGAGAGATTCAGAAGGAGTCAGACTTCTCACCCAGTGCTCTCGGCCCAGGGCTGGCAGCTGTGAGGACGGTGGCGCTGACGAGCCTGGGAAATGGAACCGTGTGCCCTGCAGATCGGAAGGCACGATTGATGCGATAAAATCATTACCGAAGCCGATGGAAGAGAGACCCTCTGGCCCGCACGCCCTGGCAGGGGGCGTTAGAGTGAGCCTAGTGGGGCGCCCTCCCGGAGGAGTGAGAATGACCATGGAGTCTCCATGTGGGGACAGCTGGCAGGCGCTGGGCACTCTGCTAAGCGCATTAGTCACATGCCCGTTTTGTATATGAACGGCAGCGGGAGGGTCAGAGGGGTCAAGTAACTGCCCGGCCACACTACCCTGCGAGTGAGTTGGGCGCCCAGCTCTCCGAAGCGTACCGGTCGCCGTCCTCCGTGACTACTGAAAACATGAGCAGCGAGAGGTGCTTCGTCTGTGTGCCCTTCCGAAGTGCCCAGGACACCCTGCGCTCTGGGGCTGAGGCTTTGCTGTCCAGGTGTAATTGAGAGCGGTATCCTCGTCGATGCTCAGAGCAGACATTCGAGTGCCTCCTACGTGTCGAGCAGATGTACAACGAGTAACAGACAGACATGACCCCTGTCCGTAAGCAGCCCGCCCCAGAGGCTGGTGGGGGAGGGAGACCGTAAAACCCACCCAGGACGCTGAGATCCCTGACGGAGAACGCTCTGCGTGGCCGCGGGAGGAAGGGGCGCCCGGCCGGGCGCTGGCATGGGGGAGTCGCTTCTTAGAGGCGGCAGTATCCAAACTGGGTTTCGAGAATGAGTCCCTCTTAGTCAGATCCAGAAGAGGACTGTGAAGCTGGCTGGCTCAGACGGGCTGGCAGGGAGAGGCGTGCCCCGGAGACAGGAGTTCGCCCAGCTTCCGAGTGTGCTGGGAAGCCAGTGGAGGATCTCAAACAGGAGAATGTCGCGGCCTGCTTTTATATGTTTAAAAGGTTATTCTGGCTGATGCATGAAAGTTGGGGGGTGGACCGAGAATGGCTAAAGGGGCGGGGGCGTCTGTCGCATCAGCTCGGGGAGGCGGTAGCAATGGGACTAGGACCAGGTGGAGACGTAGGTGAGGTGGGCGCAGGCGGTGTTGCAGGGGGAGCCCGCGGGAGCCGGAGAGCGCGCCGACTGCGGGGTTCTCCGGGAGCCGCCGAGTGGGCGGTGGTGCCCTTCCCTGAGCGTGAAGGGGCAGGAGCAGGTTCTCGGGGCAAAGCACAAACAAGGGCTCTGTTTCAGAATCAAGACATCGTCTTAAACCCTCAACCACCTCTCACGACAGACTGTATTTCAGCAGTTCCCCAACTTTCCCGGTGACCCGGAGGGGCAGAGCTAGAAATCGGAACTGCCCAGCGACCGCTCGGCTTCCTGTTCCCCAAGGCCAGTCTCGATGACCTGAAGGCCGTCTGATCAATAGTGCTGCCCAGGTGCAAAACCAGTATCACGCCGCACCGTCTCTCCTCTGGGTCATTGCCCCGTGACAGCGAGCAGTTTTCCCGGACAGGTCGCTCTGAAATCCAAGGTTTGCTGACTGGCCTGATTCAGGCCATGCTTCTTTGATGTTGTTTGATGTCGAGGCATATCCTAATATGGTGAGGAAGCTTGAAAGAATAGCTGTTTCCTAAGTTACAGGAACGTTCCCATGTAGTCATGCCTTTCGTGGGGACCTAAGGCTCAGATGTCTGTCAGAATGATCGGATCCTCATAAATTGGTGGGTGGGTTCTGCACGTGGCAGGAGCCTCGGCTTCCTTCATTGATTTACGGCTCTTCCCGCTCATGCTGAGGCCAGGAAGAACATCGGGGCTCCCTCAGCACTTCTGGGGTTCGTTTCTGAGGGGGCGGCAGGGCAAGAGAGAGGCGGGCTGAGCCAATACCACTTTGAAAGGAAACTGTCCAGACTTATTTTCCAAAGCCTCGGAAAAAGCCTCACATTCTGCTGAGGGCACGACAGTCTTCTACCCTCCCTTTTTTCCGTGGGGATTTTTTCCAGCTTCGTCCCCTGTACGTGGGTGGATTTCCTGGTGCGGGGATGTGGCCAGCCTCCCCCGGCAGAGGCCCCCAGACCTTTGGCAGGCGAGGCAGTGCTGAACTTTAGATTAGCTCCTTTATACTGTCGTAAGGTTTTTCCAAAACAACGTTAAATAATGAGTAACGATGAATTCCCTCTTGCCCTGACCAAGTAAAGGGACGAATTAACATGGTCGTTGCAGTTAGAATCCGTGCCTGGCAAACGTGTTTGGCCAGATTACACATCATCGATGGAAGTGAGTATGATTGTTTCTGGTCCATGTAATGACCGCATCAACGCCTCTGCGTTTACCTTATCAGCAGCATATCAGACAAGAATCAAAAAATGTTATGCCAACTGTAGAATAGAGACGACCGAGGAGCTGGGTCTAATGACTGTTACTGGGTGACCCGGTGCCTGGTGCGGGGTGGGAGAGGGGGGCAAAGGTGAATGGAAAAGAACCAGTGACCTCAAGGAGGTGACCTAGAGAGACAGGAAGGCATGTGTGCAAGTGAAGCTCCTGTAAGACTTTGAACCTAGGAGCCTTAAGTTGAGTGTCATAACTGACGAAGGAGAAGTCACTTCCGCTTGGCAACAGTTACCTGGGAGGTCTCCAAAGACGAGTACAGGGTAGGGTGTGTTGGGTTGCGTAGTCCAAGCCCCAAAACCTGGCGGACAGCACAGAGATGGTTCAGAGACCAGTGATTGCAGACACACCAGGTAGGCTGGTGTGCAGGATTCAGAAGCCCTCACACAGACGTAGGATGCTAGGCCGCGGGGTCTGTGTCGAGTGGAGTTGGCAGCAGGGAGCCATTTCTGACGAGAGGAGTGAGTGACGTGTACTCAAAGAGCGACGTGATGGGGTGAAGCCCTTTGGGGGGCGGGGGGCGTTGCAGCAGGAGCTCGGACGGACGGGAGGGCAGCGAGGTGCGGCTGGCGGGTCGGGGGGCTGTTTCAATAACCAGGGTGGACGGATGGAGACCGACTTGGTTTTCTCCATGAAGTTTCTGCACGTCGGACGGGAAGGGACCAGATGTGGGAGACTTCTCAGCGCCGTTGTGCGAGACACGCGGGTCCCTCCCAGTCCGTAAGGAACCTGTGCCCGGCTCGCTCAACAGAAGCCAGCCTTGTTGACATCGCAGTGTTTATGTTTGGGCCCGAAACGGCTCTGGTTTTTTTTTTTTTTTACGCGGCCGTAAAGCATTTAAATCCCAGGTATAAAACGCTTCTCGAGGACCGTGGCATGGCCCCGCCGGCCGGGCCCGGTGGCGCGGGCCCTCCCTGCCGCCGTCCCCGGCCTCCTGCGCAGATCTGTTTCCTGACATTGTGATCCCAGCGGAAGAAAAGCCCTTCCCCGTGAACTGCCTCTTTTACAAGCAGCCATCAGAAGAAAAGCCCCAAAGACAACACGGAGCCTCCGCATTCGTATTTTTAACCCAAGATTACAGATCCGGCTAACAAGGAAGCAAAATCGCTTTAATTACGAATGTTTTTCATTGTGGTCGTGAGTGTAAGTCAGGAACAGATGTTCATTTTCCTCAGCTCAACTGTTTTTAATTCTTTCTTAAACACGGAGAGAGAAATCTTTAAACATTTGCCAAAGTTCAATTAACATCGCTGGCCGAAGGTGGAAAATGCCCTCCTTCGCGTCCTCCTCAGACCCGTACCTGCCCGGGCCGCCCGCGCCACCGAGCGCCGGGGCCGGGGTTCCAGCCGGCGCGGCTCTCATTCCTGCACGGTTAATTCGCAGAGTAGGCCTCCGGCGGGAGGGGTCTGTTCGACTTTTAATGTATTTATTTACGCTCCTTCGCTATAAATAAAACGGCACCGTAAAACGCCCTGCAGCTCGGCGAACTGCAGAGAGCCCCGCGCATTTTCTGTCGTTGCACTGCAAGTGGTTAACAGCGTGCGTTTCGTCTATGTGGCGGTGTAGACATCTTGTGTAAGACCGTTTACAGCCAAGGCCGAGTGACTCGGTTTGTCGTGGTTTTTTTTTTTTTTTCTGTGCTCTGTGAAACAGATGGCCGTTCATTATTTGAAAGGCCTTTTTCTGTGGAGAACGGAGTTTTTCGGGGGTGCGGAGGAGGGCGTTTAAGAATGAAGAATGAATGACCTCCGGAGACTCCGGTGCCCGTAAAGCCGCGACAGCGCCGCGTGCGGTGACGTTACGACAGTTTTCTTTAGCACCTCACGTGCCTCGGCCGCCTGGTCCCAAAAGGAGCCCGGCCGACCGGAGCGCAGGCGGCGGCAGCGCCCAGGCTTTCTCCGTGCCCGCCGGCGCTCGGGCAGCTGGGGCGCCCCCCGCTCCGTCCCCCACCCCCCCTCACCCCCCCCACCCCCGCCTTCTCACTCCAGTGCTCCCCCCCCCCGCCCCCCGCCTCACAAACAAAGGGAAAAAGTTGAGCCCACCATGTAATACGCATTTGGGGTTTGGCTTTCTGAAGTTCCACTTTTTTAGAAAAATGCAGTCATATAAAACATGTCATGGATGCCACGACTTGAAAATCACGCCTCCGAAGTGGTTCGAAGCGGCCGTTTACAAATGCACACGAGGCACGTCGCCCGGGCCTTGACGACGGTGCCCGTTCCCCAGGTTTTCTTGTGTCTCCCCAAAGGTTTGCCGAATATCTGTTCGTTAATCCTCATTTAGGCAGCTGGAAAATGCTTCCTTTATAGTCTGCGACACATGGATTATCCCGTTAGGAAATCTGTGGATGACATACGATTTAACAGGATTTGCAAAGGGTCGTTGGTTTGCCTTTGGATGAGGAGGAACAGTCTCCTTACAGAGCAAAATAAACGCAAGGGGAAAATAGTTCGCCAGGCCCAGGCTGAGAAATGGAGGGTGGCTAGGGGTAGTAGTAATCGCATTGCAAACATCACAAGCCTTTGACACGCAGGACTGCCTTTGCTCGTTCAAGGCCGACCTTTGTGCCTCTGGGCCAGGATTGATTTGAAAAATGGACCATTTGGATTTAGTGCTGGCCACAAATCAAACTCTAAACCAGAGTGGGGAGGAGGATGGGGCAGGAAAGGAATTCGGCGATAGGAGAACTTAGGATCGAAAATTCTCACCTTCATTTTTCCCTCAGGACCCAACTTCTTCTACCTTTTGACAGTCAAGGGACAGTTTAAGAGAAGGGATTTAACCACTTATTCTTTGCCTGTTTCTGAGCTGCGTCTGTGTATACAGATCATGGCTGGGGGATACGCGGACCCAGTCATAACAATGTAGGAAGCATCGCTAACTATCTGTAGTTTTCAAAAGTAAATGGGCCTCTCGTTTGAGTAGACTCAGTCGTGGAGGACTGGGCGTGTTCACTGAGCCAGCGCCTGGGAGCGAGTTGGGAACAGCCTACCTGCTGCCTCTGTGGAAGGAGGGAGACCTCTGTCACCTGGCTTACACATGCCAGGTTCCCCGTTTATTTGATCCAGGAAGCCTCTGATGGGACATTGGCAGGAGACGGGCATCCAGAATGTGTCTGGACCTTTGCCGAGTGAGTGACCAGAGAGATAGGTCACCTCCCTGCGCCTTGATCTCGTCCTCCACAGGAGGGGAGGTTGGCACAGAAGACTGACGTGCTTTTCAGCCTGGAAATTTTATTTTATGGCCCAGTGATGGCATTTTAGAAAGGTCAAGCTTGGGCATTTTTAAACCAGTCCAAAAGTAGGTACTGAGGCTTACTCCGGACTTATAAGTGCAGGAGAGAAGCATAAGACAGAGTCCAGGCTCTTCGGGAGCCAAAAGCAGACCCGGAAAACATGCATGAAGTGGGCAGGTGGAGGCCAGAGCAGGCGGAAGAGCAGGAGCCGAGGGACATGAGAGGCACAAAGTAGTGAAAGCACCTCCCGGGAGGCCCCGGAGGAGAGGAGCTAGCGGGGGGCGGGCTTTTCCATGAAGTCAGGAGGGGCCGGTTAGTGGGAGGCTCTAGGAAAGTGAGACACAGAAATCCAAAATAAACTCCTCCTCTGCTTGGCACAGAGAGTCAGATCTCGGTAGAAATACCGTTTCCTAACTCTAAGGGAACATGGCAGAAGGGGGGTGAGATGCTGTCGCTTGTCGCCGTGTGTGTGTGTGTGTGTGTGTGTGTGTGTGTGTGTGTGTGATGGACAAAGCCTACTTCCCACCAGGGCCTTTCTGGCCTGCCCTTTCCTGGAAAAGAAGCCAGAAGCAGCCCCTCAGGTCTCCCGTGGGGTTACCACACAGGGAAGTGACACAAATAGAAGCCCCTGCTGGGGTTTGGTCCTGAGTCTTGGAAAAGGGAGGAGAAGGGAGGAGCAGCCCCACGCCGTGAGTCTGCACCTCCGACTTGGTGCCGTCAAGACTCAGCGGTCTAAGGTCTCCAAGAAACCTGCTGGGTCCTCATTCATCATGATAAAACAGTCCCGTCCAGACCGGCCACAGGCGGCTCAGACTGAACAGAATTTCAGCACCTGACGATTTGGGAGCCTGACCTGTAAACATGTTGTCCATCACATGTCCGTGAGAGAGTTTGGCCAGAGTGACAGGTCTTTGGTTATTTCCGTTGCTGCTTGCCTGGGGGCCGATCGCCCACAACTGTTCCTATTTGCAGCCTTCGATAGATTTCTGCTAATATTCCCTTAGTCTTGTTACCAAACCACAGGAAACCCTCTTGTTTATCACCGCGTGGCATTTATCTGGCACCGTTTCGTTGTTTTAAACACCGAGAAGCAGAGGCCTGCAAACGCAGGATTTCCCATCCAGCATATGTCGAGAGAGCCCCCGAGGCTGACTGGAGAGGGGTGGGGGGTGGAGGGGGAAGAGACCACCGACCTCTGTGCTGAAGAGCGGGGAAGAAAGATGTGTTGCTTTCGGAGCGTGAGATGGTCAGCCCGGGGCCTGCACCGCTCCTGGGCTCGGCCCGGCTCCGTGAAAAGGCTGTGCCACGTCCTGGCCAGTCCTCACCACGGCCGTCAGGGAGCTGCTGTTACAGTTCTCATTCAGGTGGGGTACCTGGGGCTTGAAGGAGACGAGTTCCCGAAACCCCACGAACGGGATCTGAGTTTTGGCATCTGGCTGCAGCAGGTACTCGCTCGTGTGTCCTTCCGAGGAAGTGGCACCAGGACAGGCTGGGGCCGGGGAGCTGAGGGCACTGGCCGGCCAGGCCAGTGCGTATCACACCACGATCCTCTCCCGGCTGGAGGGCGAGAAAGCCCAGCGAGACTGACCTCCCGGGAACAGCACGCGGCATGGGTGAATCTAGAGGTAGTGGCCAGGTTACAGCACGCTGCAGCTTACGTAAAACACAGGTGGGCCGGAGCAAGCCGGGAGGAAGAGGGGAGACCACAGGAGCCAGCTCAGCGTGGCACATCGGGGCTGAGTGACAGGGGCGGGAACCCCAGGGGCGGGAACCAGCCGCGAGCGGGCAGGGCACTTGGGCAGCTCCGTCAACCTCCTGCACCGCTCCCGGGGTTCTCTCACTGACCCTAAGTCAGAAACGAAGCCGCCAAAGCTACATCCATCGTCCCGATTGACTCTTTAATTTGCGAAATCACGTGTCTGCTCAGCCAGTGAGCTGCCAGTGCTAACTATGGCAGGGGCTGGTTTAAGCGCTTAAGCTATGTATTAACTCATTTAATCCTCTCATGTGGGCTCTGTGGCAGACGACTTGAGTGACTCGCCTGAGGTCATAGAGTGAGTCAGTACAGGAGCTGGTGTTAGGACCCAGGCTGTCAGGTTAAAAGTGTCCTCTTGTGACTGTGTGAGATATTGCCAAAGAAACAAATAAGGGAAAGCATCATCAAGGCCACTGGATGGCCGCACTAAGACCTCGACCTTTTAAAACCTGCCACAACAACAGGGCGTAGGAGAAGCTGGCGACTAGGCATGTAGGAAATGAATAACGCTGTGAGCGGAGAGGCCACGCGGCCCACTTCTCACTCGAGCCTTGATTATCATGCCCGGGGCGTAAAAAGTCTGACTCATTTTTATGACATACGTAAAACGGTCTCTTCGGGGAAGTCTTGCACCTGCAGTTTCTCCCAATCACTTTTGTCAAGGTTTGTCACACACGTAACGTTTTGCCGTATATAAATGCGGCCCTGATGATTATGAAGCCAGCCCGATACGTGCAATATGTAAAAATGACATGACTGGCGCTTTCAGGAAGCTGCCCTGTTAGGAAGCCAAATAGCCTTCTTAAAAATCAGAAGTACTCTCATAAAACTTGTTTTTCACGCGGCACAGGCTGTAGTTTCCACATGGGACAAAGTGTGAAGCTAAGCTTTTATGGGACATCTCTGAGATTCGTGTGAACTTTCAGTGACTCTCATGACATTATTCCCCAGAGAAGCACTTACTTTCTGTTGTGATGCATTTTCATGTCATACGCTGTGTCTGGCAAGAGACAGTTTGTTACTCTGCTGCAGTAGAAACCGGTTTTGGCTGGCGGACCCTAATTATTTATCGTCTTGATCATAGCAACAGTTTTTCTCAATATCCATCACCCTTTGCTCCTGACCCTCCTCTTCGAGCTTGCTCTTGGCATAAAACTCCTCACCCTGTCCATACGTTTGCACCCTGTAAATATCGCACATTACGTTTCATAGTTAGATCAGAAAACGCCATACCAGGAACTGGCCCTGGCAAGCCGCCTCATCCTGCAGAGAAAGGCCGCCCCTGCTTCTTCTGCTTCCCTCGTTTTCAGAATCTATATCGAAAGCAGGCCATTCCCCCAGCGGAGAGCTGCAAGGCGTGGCCAGGAGCTGTCCAGTGCCCGGGCCTCACTGCACACCCGGGGGGCGGAGATACTGCGAGTCTCTTTCATCCCGGGATCTCGGTATTGGGAATGAATTCGTGGAAATAAGTTCAGCAGTATCATCCTAAATCGACATTTTTTCCCCAGCAGCATTGGAAATCAGTATCTCGATCCACTGTATTGGAAATGGAAGGAAATCCCAGGTGGTTTTTTTCCCAGCATTTTAGGCAGACTGATACTTTCTAGTCCATTCTGACCTTTTATTTGTTAAATACTGGTTGTTCCCCACTAAACTGATGCATGACCCACTTACGCGGTTTGAAAACACTATGACCCTGAATTAGGTGTAGGCCCTAAGATTTGCCAGTTGCTACACAACACCGTTGTGTTAAATCGCGAATCCGAAGCAGCAGCTAGAAGGCTAGGGAGGAGGTCTGATGCCTGGGGTCAGAGCGGGGGAGGGGGTGCTGCCGAGACCCACGCTGTCCTTTCTTACTGCTCCTGTTTTTCCTGAAAAATAGCCAAGACGTGGGAACAGCAAAGAAGATGCCATTTTCTTGTGCTTTTAGGGCAGTTTCTTCCTCCTCTGACCAAGATGGAGAGCGGACAAATTAGGTACCCAGAGAAGTATACTCGGCGGAGAAAGGACTCCTGCTGGCAATGAAACCAAGCTCAGAGCCAGAAACAGGCCAGGGGGGTCGGACTGCAGAGTGAGTAGGTGAGAGGAAAGTACAGAGGGCTCCTTTGAAGTCTCAGAGAGAAAAGAAGAAAAGGATTCAGAGGCCTAACAGTAAAGGGAAATGAGAAGTAACGGTTAATGAGAAAGGGGTCAATTTTTTTTTTCCCTAGGTGTTTACTTCTTTTCATCTTTTTTTCTGAGGAAGTACCTCTTCAAATACAGAATTTCTTGCTTTGTGGGATTGTTTGAAAATCGGAATCACCAGTTTTTAGAAGATGCTGAAAAGATACCGATTTCATTCACTTTGATCTTGACCTCAGACCAAGTCGCCCGCCGTGGCTTTAGGGTGGCATTCTTTCCACTTTTCTGACGGAGGATGAAGGAGCTAGGAAGGGAAGTCGCAGGCTCCGTGCAAACCTTGGCCCTTACGATGACAGCAGCCCTGTCACAGTGGCCGTTAGTGACCGTCCGGGCTGCTCGCAGCCCCGACAGGTTTGGGGGTGGCAGCTTCGGCTTTCTGCCAGCACTCACTGTTCTAGCAGGAGGTGTGGCTGCCTGTGACCGTTTTCAGCGACTCGTGATTTTCATTTCCTCGTCAAAAGTCAGAACGGAGACAGATGGCAGGGAATTGGACGAATGCGTCTCATGTGCCATTAAGGCCAGAACCCGAATCTCGGGTACCCGAGTGTTCTGTGCCTTCGCTCTGCCTTCATCCTTGTGAAGGCGGCAGCATCCCGTGGTCGGGAAGCAGCGGCCGGGTGTCAGGGGGGCTGACGCTGCCCTTGCCTTTCCTTTGTTCAGCAAATATATCGAGCACCTACTGTGTGCACTTTTAAGGACACCAGGAGTTCAGTGATGTGGAGATTACTTTCAAGTGGAGAAGAAAGATAAAGACAAAAAAAAAAAACAAGATTATTTAGAAACTTCGATGTGATGTGAAGAAGGTACCCAGGGGGAGGAGATCGCGCCTGAAGAAGGACGGGATGTTCAGATAGGCAGGTGATCAGGGCAAGCTTATCAGGGCTGGCTTCTCGGAGGAGGTGGCGTTTTAGCTGAGACCTGGATGCTGAGGAGAAGCCAACCGTGAGAAAACCCGGGGGAAGAGTGTCCAAAGAGAAGAACACAGCTCTGAAGAGGCAGCAAGCTCAGCGTTTTCTAGACACTTGGCTTCTAATTTAGTGTGGAGAGTGGTGTCATTGAAATGGTTAGTCTGAATAACATTTTCTTTTCCATTACAGATGACATCCAATATTCTATCAGTTTCATGTGTACAACATAGTGGTTAGACATATAACTTACAACATAATGCCCCAGGACGTCTAGTTCCCACCCGGCACGTTACGTTAAACGTTACTGACTCCATTCCCTGTGCTGGACTTCACATCCCGTGAACAACGTTTTCATGGATTAGTTAATGTTAGAGTTAAATCAGAAATGTCAGTAGTGAACCCGTGGTCATACAGAGAAGTCCACACAGCTTAGGTAGGTGTCTCAGTAGCACTGACCCAACCACCACCCGCACCGCCTGGAGCTGGGTCTCTGTGCCGTCCCCTGAGAAACGGAAGTAGAACGCCTTGGGGCAGGAGACATCCAAGACAGGCCTGGAACACTGGTTGGTTCCCAGGGGGCCAGGGAACGTCCAGTTCAGGATGGCAGTCTGAACATACGCGCGCCCACAATGACAGAGCCAGGTGCAAAGTCTCAAAGATACGATGAAGCAGCAGCCGCTTCCACAAGCTGGAAGGCAAGTGGACCGGAGGCAACGGACATGGCTGACTGAGGCTAGAAAAAGTCGGGACCCAAGCTGACGTGAGTGAGCTCGGAAGCAAGCAGATCGGCCCCAAAGAACCCCAGAAAGCCTCAAGAACTGGGGCCACATGACAGGCACGTGATTTCTCTTCGGATTGATGAAGACATTCTAAAATCGACCAGCCATGACGGCACTCCCCTTCGAGGTAAAAACCACTGCATCGTACGCTTGAGGTGGTGGATTATATAGCGTGTAAATTTTGTCTTAACGCTTCTACGTCATGTTTTTAAAAGAACGGGAGCAACAGATACCTCCGAATGTGGGGGACAAAAGAGAAAAGGTCCTAAGTCTCCTGAGAAGGGAGGACAGGTTTTGAGGACAATGAGGAGTCAGTGTGGCATGGGACGCCTCACAGCCCCCTAGAAAACGCTGGAGCAGGGCCTTCAAAATCCAGAGGGAAGACGGCAGTTATCCTCAGAGGCTCCGGTCAGGTGGAAGAAAGACATTCTCAGATATTCAGGGGCTCAGAATTGTATCTCCCATAACCTAGGCAAGAAGTAAATGAAGGAAGAGGAAGACATGGAATCTATGAAAAACGGGGTCACCCCCCAGCTGCCGTGGGCCGAGGGGAAGGCCTGGGGAGACAGCTCTGTGGCGGGCCTCGGAGGCAGACAGTCTGGGTCGGGGCGAGAGGGTGGACGGCAGCAGGAGAGTATCTCGGAGGAGAAGGAAGGAAAGAGGAAACGAGAGGGAGGTGAGGAGAGAGAAAACCAAACACCTGGCGGGCTTGACCACAGAGAGTCCGCACGCCCATCGGAGGGCCAGGAGGAGTTCAGGGGAGCCGTGTGGGGTGCTCGTCAGGAGCGCGAGCTCTGGGGCCAGACGGCCGCATCGGACCTCCCACAGAAGGATCTGTGACCCCAGACAAGGCCCTTTGCCTCCGAGCCTCCGTTTTAGGTCAAATGAAGATGGTCATAGTACCAGCCCTATGGCGGCATCGTCAGCTTTAAATGAGTTAACAGACCCAGTGCTTAGACCTGTGCCTGGCACGTGGCGAGCCCCAGATAAGGTCAGCTGCCCCGACGATGGTGGTGCTGGCCGTGAGGAGACGGGGGTGGCAGGTAAGGGAGAGAAAAGGCACATAGGCGACAGAAATGGTGTTTGTTAACTCCACGGACAACAAAAATGTGATCATCGTTCACTCTGCGGCCCAGCGTCACGGCGATGCAAACAGTGAATACTTATGAAACCGAATATTGTCATGAAATTCTAGGAGGACAGTTGGAAGGTGTGTCAAGGATCGAATTCTTGCATAATTAGAAGTCGGTACATCCAGAACTGAACGACAGGAAGTAGCAGTGCAGGCACGTTATGTAGAAGTGGGAGGTCAGCCCGGAGGCGGACAGTCGGGGTCGGGGCGAGAGGGTGGAGTGCCAGGGGTCGCGCGGGGCGGGGCGGGGCGGGGCGGGGCAGAGGACTCTGCGTGCGTTCTAAGCCTCATAGAGCTATCTGACTTCCCACTGTGCGCAGTGATAACTTGGATCAAAGAGAAGAAACCAATTAAAATGACGATGGAGAAATACCGAAGGGACTAAGGAGCGCACCTAAAGGGGCCTCCGCTGGCTCGGAGAACCAGGACTCATTCCATACCGGAGGGGCAGATGGGGGAGAGAGAACGTCCAGGAGCGAGGCCAAGGGGCAGGGAGGTCAGGAATCTCAGAGGCTTGGCTCGCGGTCCCCAGGTCCATTAGCATGTCTTTCATCATCATCCGTTGCTGATCCATTTAGACTGTTGTCGCTTCAGCTCAGCAAAGTGGGTCAGTGCCAGGAAAGCTAATTTATAATGATAAATCTATAAGGCAGAAAGGCAGCTCTTTGCTAATGTATTTGCCAGAATTTGACACCCCAGCAGAGTTTTAATTTGCTGTCACTGCAATATCACTCTAGCATGAATATTAACGATCTGCGTTATAAAAAAAAATGTGGTATATTGGGTTTCTGGAAAAGGTTGACTTATTTTTATCCATCTCTATGTCACTATGTCTTTGGATACAGAGAGTGAGAATGGTGTAGGCCCTAAAATGGACCATGGGCCAACTGCACAGAGTACAGGAGTGAGCCGGGTGGGCAGAGGTGTGAGGGGAGGGGCGGGACTTGAACCGGCTCTCCTGCGTGCGTGAGGGCAGCTCGGCGGGGGCTCTGAGCAGGGCTGCCGTGCGGGGACGTGAGCTCGCTGCAGGTGGGCGCACACCTGTGTCCGCGTGTGCAGCCGCCCCGGGCCGCCTTCTCATGTGATTCAGGAAACCAGCTCTGGTGTTACTTCCTTTGCTGACAACCAGTAGGAGTTTTTCAGCACTGGAGGATATAATTGTCTTATTATGAAATCGTATCTGCGAGGTTTCACGCATTTCCCAAACTGAAATGCCGAAATGAGCCCTTGGGGCCACCAAAGGCCCCGGGCTCGGCCGCCGCCCTGCCCACCTCCGGCCACCACGGGGGAGCTGTGCAGACGTGGAGCACAAAAATGGAAGATTCATCCCGAGGGAGATTAGTGGCAACCAATTTTTACGTGTGACAATGCACAGTGAAGTTACATTTTCCTGTAGAAACTCTTAACATTGGTGAATGACATTTTAAAATTGATTAATAGTGTCCAAGAGCCTGGGGGGAGGGGAAACTCATGTAGCTCTTCGAAGGACTGGACTGGACCGGACCCCGGGGAGGCAGGCCCCACCTCTGAGCTGCGTGGGGCGGGGCGCAGCGCCTGCCAAGGGCCCCTCCGCCCGCCGCACCTGCGGCTGTGACGCGGCTGTGACGTCGGGCTGCGAGCGGCGCCGTGGGACGCGTCCCCTCCCGCCCTCCCAGCGTTTCCAGGGCTTCGTTGTGTGTGTCACGTCTTTATCTCCGTCGTGCAGGGATGTGCAATTTTAAAATAAATCAAAGGAGGGCAGACTTTGGAACCGAAGACCCGAGTATGGTCCAGACGGCCCGAGGTGACCGTGGCACCGCCCTCACCTCCGAGCCCGTTTCCTCCTCCTAACTGGGGAAATGAGGGCTCGGCGCACGGCCGGCACCGGGCCATGGGAGGCGCGTCCCGACTCCTCCCGCCTCTGGAGATGCGTGTGTGAGGCAAAATCTGCTCGTTCCTAGGCAGCCGCAATTTTTATTAAAAGAAATCCAAGCGGAGGTAGGTTCAGGCGCACAGGTGAATTCCAGAACTTAAGGCGCAAATGACTTAAAAGGCCAGACCTAAAGGGAAAATGGAGCGGGCGCCCGGCCGTCCTGCCCACGCGGTCGTCCGGCCCAGTGCCCCGCGGGTGTGCGCAGCGCCCAGCAGCCGGACCTTCGTGTCCTCCGAGCCTGGGGCGGGCCTTTGAGGGGGTTCCCGTGGAACAGAGAATGGGTTTATCAGGACTGGAACTCTGATCCCGTCCATCGGTCTTTGAAATTCAGGGGAAACGCCTTCGCTTGTTTTTGGCTCCCTGCTGTCAGCTGCCCCACGTGGCACACCTCAAAAGAAGGGGTGGCGGCGGAAGCCACCAGACCAGCCGCTGTGGCCTCTCGGAGCCACTGCTGTGGGTCTTTCGTGTTTTTCTTAAAGTCAGCAGTTTCCTCTTTGTGAGAATGCGTTCCTGTGGAAAGGGGGAGGCAGAGGGGTGTTGGTACAAGCGGGGTGTCTGTCTGTGTTGCGTTTGAACGCCCTGTCCCTTTGAGCTGGCACTTGCCAGGGTTCAGGGCCTTGTGGAGAGGAAAAGGGGGTAGCACAGCCCTGATGACTTGCCCGGCGTCAGAGTGTGGGGTTCAGTGGCCCCGTGAGCTCCGTCAGCTCCAAATTCCTGGCTCCACACCCAGTATTTCCCAGCAGAGCTTGCTAGGAGGGTGGCCTTGGAGGGCAGCTGCCAGCTTGGCCCAGACACCCGCCCGGGCCCCGCAGGGTAGGTTCTTCCTGTGACTCACGTGCTCCAAATCCTTTCCTCCCCGCTTTCCTGCCCCAGTTCCTTACAGGTAGGGCGTTGGGGGTTTTTCCCCCTCTCACACAGAGGAAACCGTTTTTACAATTTTTGCTTTACCAAGTTACATAGACGTTTGTGGGTCCTGGATGGGGGGCCCCAGAACAAGCAGCTCTACTGGTCTGTGTCATCCCCCCGTCTCCTGGCTTGGAGCCGGCACCTTCCACGCGGGTTCACAGGGTGGGGCTTAGACAGGGCCTCGGGGGCCGCCGCCCTGCTCCAGATCAGGGGTGGATGAGTGCGGCTGTGCGAATGTGGGGACGAGTGTGTCCAGCCCTTAGCGCCCCCTCCTCCTCCCCAGGAATAGTCCAAAGCCTCATTTCAATGCGGTGGCCTCAGAGCTGGCTGCGATGTGTCTTGCTGGCCGTGACGTATCCTGCCGACCCCTGCAGCTGGCCTGGAGGGGAGCGGGGTCTACAGTGGACGCACAAGATGGTCTGTGAGGGGGAGGAAGGAGACGGGATGTCTTCAGCTACAGGATAAAACAGCTGGGGGATCATTGCTTGGGAGGACCTTGCTCCATCCCTCTGTCTCTGGATGGCTGGGGGAGTTCTCTAGCGAAGTTCTGGAGAGAGCTAGGAATTCATTCATTCCGCAGTTTGGTTTGAGACAGCAGATGAAGCAGAGATGGAAACCCAGGTT
The DNA here is from genome assembly GCF_014176215.1 of Rousettus aegyptiacus. Lineage (NCBI taxonomy): Eukaryota > Metazoa > Chordata > Mammalia > Chiroptera > Pteropodidae > Rousettus > Rousettus aegyptiacus. The sequence goes on along the minus strand of NW_023416288.1, from coordinate 35,580,605 downwards.
GGGGGTCATTTTTCTCCTTGGAAAGACATGAGGAAATTAATAGAGCAAAGAAGACAGGATTGGCCCAGATGTTTTTTGTAACTAAAGCTATAACTTCAGGTTCAGCTGGGCTCTTCCTAGAGTTCAGACATGTTCGAAAACAGATGAAGAGCAGTTGGGATTCTGGCCTCACGTGTTCTGCAGGACACTGCGGGCCCGGCCGGCAAGCTCTCCAGATGTGGGCCCCGGGCGGACGCCAGCCTCTGAGCGGGTGGCTTTTTGGAACAACTGCGGCCTCCCTGCCTGCAGCAGAGAATCAGGGCCACCTCACAGCTGTTGGCAGTTTTGTTTGATGACAGGGTGGCATTTGGGGCACAGTAATACAGGCAACAGTAGATTTATCCCCATGCACTCCCCCGTTTCAGACAAAACAGGTATCCTCAAAAGAGAGCAAGGGAAGAGTGACTAAAATAAACCCTCGAGTGGCATTTTGCTTATTTATCTACCAAACACTCCTTTAACGCTTATCACAAGCCCGGCATTGTCCTAAGTACTTTTAAAAACAGGAACTCAATTACTTTTCACAACGGCCTTAACTGGTGGCAGTTTTATTAGCCCGTTTTACAGATGTGGACTCTTAACGCTCAGAGAGGTGACGTCACTTGCCAGGGGTCTTGCGTGGGCCCCCAGCCTGTGCTCCCCGCCTGGTCCTGTGGCCCGCACTGAGAGGTCCACAGCCAGCTCCGTGCCCGTTTTGATATGAAATCCCTCTTGCATTTTTCCTAGTGGAGAGTCCCAAACCTTTCAGAATGACTTTTGTGTGTGTGATTGGTTTCACAACAGGCCTTTCTAAAATTATTTTAGATGTGATATTCGAAAGGTGATCTTCCCTTTTCTGAGCACCTGCTGTGTGCGGCAGGTCTTCGCGTGCCAACCGTCCTGCGGACATTAATTCTAATCCGTAACATTAAATGGTGAGGAAGGAATTCGCACCCGTTTCACAGAAGAGAACGTGGAGGCCAAGGAGCTGTCACTCAGCTAGTGAGAGCCGAGACGTGAGCCACGAGGGCCGTGCACTGCTCCTCATTGTCACTCGAGTCTGCACAGGTCCTGCCTGATCCGCCTCCCGCCCCCGCCCCGGGGGACAGTTTCACAGGGCCCCCAGGGGATCTCGCTGGTAAACGGACGCCCGGTGTGGCCCAGCGAGCCCGGGACAGAGGCAGTTTACACCTGTCGTCCCAGCACTGGCTCCCACTCGGAGGCCCCCTGGCTTGGGTGGTAAATTGCATGGGCAGGTGGGTGACCCACCTGCCCCACTCGGGGCTGGACGCCGCCTGGTTTCCAGGCCACGGCGTCCCAGCATTGGCCCCTTGGGAGCTGGCCCCTTTTCATCCCGTAGAGTTTTGAAGTTTCCTCTTCTGCTGGGCTTCATTAAGCCCTCGATTGGTCAGAGCTCTCCCCAGTTATAAATGTGCATGGTCCTTGGTGTTCAGGTTAACGAATTAGCCCAATGAGATGGATAAATCCGTCACTCTGACCTTCCCAAGTCCTGCTGGAGGAGCTTTGCAAAATAGCATTTATAGTTTTCTAACAAGCAATTTAAAGGACGACAGCATGTGGAATTTGTTTAAGAGTAAAATGTCCTAAACGATGCCCTACTTAAAAGCAGAGTCCAAGATTTGCTCAGGGACAGACGTGGAGACTGGCAGATTAGACGCCCGCGTCCTCTCACGCAAGCGTTTCTGAAACGGGCCTCGTGTCTGGGGGCCACAGCCAAGTGTGGAGGGGCTTCCCAAAACCCACTTTTAACTCCAAAGCCTCGTTTTTGCCAAATTGCTTTTTCTGCACCACCCAAGTGCTTCTAAACATGCTTCAAAACAGCCGGCTTTTGCATTTCATCTGAGTGGTGGGTGGTGAAGAACCAGCAGCTCCAGGAGGTTGAGCCGGGGCCCCTCAGGGAGCTGCGGGCATTGGGCGCAGGGAAGCAATGTGGGAAAAAGTCACCTCCCTTAGTCGCTAATTGAAAATGCATAAACTCTTGAGCCTCAAAGGGCTTAGTTTCCTCATGTGTCTGCGAGTGACAGCCCCACCTCACAGGGTCACGGGAGGATTAGATGAGATAATGCGTCTGCCGTGCCTGAAACTTAAGAGGCACTGGATCAACCTAAGGTCCCGTCCTTCCTTCCTGGATCCTTTTAAGTGTTAGCCTCAGATGCCGGCATCCTTGTTCCCGGCTCAACTGGCCATTCAAACAGTCTTATTAATGCCTATTAAAACGAAACCCAATAAAAGTGCCAATATTTGGTGTTGAAATAATTGATGTAGCAGAGCGAGCCCATGGAGCACCCAGGCAGGCCCCTGGTGCAATTTAGACTCACACCTGGGGGATGCATTTCACAACTGTAATTGCTACCATATAATTCTTATTAATGTTGTGCTATAATTCCTATTTATTCCACCGGGCTTGTAAATGCATTAGGACTTGTCAACATATTATTTTACACTGTTTATGATCTGTAGAATTATGTCCTTCAGGCTCGTATTGTGCAAAAGCTCAAAATAAATGGCTTTGGGCCTCATTTAAAAAGAGCGAAAGGGGGCTGCCGGGCGAAGGGCTTCTCCATTGCCACCGTCTGGAACAGAAGCCGGCACGATAGGTTTTAAATCCAGGTCTGAGCCAAGCTCTTAACCTCAGCAATACGAGGGCCTTCCCCCGTTCCCATCAGCCTTCACTCCCTTGCAGCCTCACAGGGATGTTGGGTGCAGTTCCCCGGGGTCAGGTGTGGTAGGGACTCGTGTGGTCTTCCGTGAGCGGTACCTGCATTCCCACACCAACGATTTGCCTGCAAAGCTCCGAGCATTTCTGTCCCTCTGCTCCCTGACTTGCGATAGCCTCCCATAATTCCAAATTGCTTCATAGTCTTCTCAGCTCAACTTACAAAGAAAAAGGTCTGAAACTAATCCCCACTGAAGCCTAAATACCTAATGAGTATAAGATGTAGCCCCCTCCCACAGATTCTTGCATCCACTAGGCCAATAAAGCGTAAAAGGAAGGGGCCAGAATTCTGTGTGTTGGCATGTCGGACAGCTTGTGTGCTGGGGCGGGAGGTGTCTGTCGTCGTTGGTACTTTCGCTTTTGGCCTTGGCGCCTTCCCAGAACCTTTGCCGTCATAGATTGGCCTGCTGCAGGACCAAGTTCAAGTCCTTGCTCTGCCAGTTCCTAGCCACGCATTGCTGGGAGGTCCTTAAACTACTGTCCTAGGCGGGAAAGCAGGCAGCCCAGGACTGTCCTGAGGACCAGCTGCTGTTCGTGCCTGGACCGCCCTCTCCCCAGGCAGGAGGGAGCTGCCCGGCCTGTCACTGGGCCTGTCACCGCGCTGCTCCTGTCCTGTGGCGTGAGCCTGTGAGGAGGGGGCGGCTCCTGATGGCCTCTGCACTCTCTGCCCCTGCAGGCAGCGAGTATGACGAGGAGGAGGTGGATTACGAGGAGTCGGACAGCGACGAGTCCTGGACCACAGAGAGCGCCATCAGCTCCGAGGCCATCCTCGGCTCCATGTGCATGAACGGAGGGGAAGAAAAGCCTTTCGCCTGCCCAGTTCCTGGATGTAAAAAGAGATACAAGGTAAAAACGAAACGGAAAAGTGCCACGTCACGTGCCACAACCGCATGGCTGTGGGCAAGGCCCACTGCAGGTAGCAGCTCCTCCCGTGCTAACTGGGCACGTGGCTGGGCCCGGGGCTGCCAGCGGTCAGGGCCGTCCCTGGTTTCCCCTTCTGGCCCACGTGGAGCTGCGGGGCGGAGGAGATTGTTCTCTAGGATGACCGTACCTTTGGTACTCGTCAAACTCATGTCACATCAGTCAGGTTATGAAACATGTCACCTGTCACCACTTTGAAGTCTTAACGCCCCTGCCCAGAGCCCTTTTGGAAAACGTTGTAGGGTATTTTAGCTTCCAGCTGAGGAAGTTCTCGCTCCCTCCCCGCCCCCCAGCGGCATGAAAGGAGATGAGGGAAAAAAGGGGCTTTGATATTGTTCTCGGGGAACCACCCGCTTCTGTCCTCTGCAGATGACAGAGTGCGTGTGCCTGAGGGCCTCACTCTGGGTCTCACTGGAAGCTGGGGGGGGGGGGCACTAAGTTTTCTATTAAGAAAACTCAAAGGGACAAAACAATGAGAAACACCCACAACGATCAAGTACGGGTCCAGAGGTCACGTTTTTTTTTTAATGGGCAAACTTTCCCATGAAGTGTTAGCAGCTCCTTAAAATCCAACTCTGAGACAGGAATGCAAAGATCAGACGCATACCTGGAGCATTTGTGACCAGCTCGTTTACCGTAGCTCAGCAGCCTGACCTGAAAGGTATGTGATAGCAGCAGCACTTCCTGTGTTGCTTTCTCAAATACGTGTGCCCGAACAGCAAAAAAATCATGTTTCAGGACTTTTCATATCTGCTACTGATACAAATGGATCTCAAGGTGAGTGGCCCGAGGTTTCCTCTACTCTGTCCCCTGTCACGATGCTATCATGGCGAGTCCCAGATGTGCTGTTTAACATGAAAACGCCAGATGGAGATACAGGGCACCCTGAAGAGCTGCGCAGGTCTGGGCAGGGCCCCGAACGCAGTGTAGGGGCGCGGGGGTGGGAGGAGGATGCCAGAGCCCGGCCGACTGCTAGACAAGCTCGCTTTGCCAGAGGGCAGCGGCTGTGCGCTGCAGAGGAGAAAGCCACCCTGGGTGGGGCCCGCCCCTCCAGAAACTCTCTCCGCATGTCACGTAAGGGTTCCTCCATGCTTTGCTGCCACCTCTAAAGTGTCCAAACGCCGCTTAAGGGACATCCTGCGGATCAGCTGTGTTGAAAGAGAGCATGGTAATGACCCAGACTGAGGCTGACCAAACACAGAACTGGATGCCGCACCCCGATTCTGGCTAAAAGACGAGGCATTCTCCGCTTCCCACCTCTGGCTCCTTTCCCCCCATTCATGGCTATTTTCTTGTCGTTTTTCTTTTGCTTTTTTCTGGGGCGGCCAGCAGTTGTCTGTGCCTGGGTCGACAGGGGCTCTTTCTGCATCTAGGAGAAGCCTGAGGGAACCTTGGGCAGGAGGCGGCTTCAGTCTCACTGCCTGACGTGACAGGTGCCGGTGAGCGGTCCTGACTCGTGGGCACATTGAGCCTCCTTTCTGGGCCAGAGTGCCCAGTACCGGTGGACGGGGCGGCACGAAGGCGTAGCTGCTGACCGACAGCTCGGGGTGGCTGCGCTCGCGGTCCCTGCCGCTCCGCGGGGAGACGCCGGCCAGAGGGCTGTGCTGCTCCCCGGCACGACTGTTTCCCCTCATTTACTGCACGGTCGTGGGCCTGGGTGCTGGCGAGAGAGGGGTTAGCGAGCGGGCGCGCCGTGGGGTCGGCAGGATTCGGGGCGCTGCCACCTCGTGTGTCCCCAGGGCCGACTGCAGACGTGCCGCAGTCCTCACCCCCCCCCCCCCCCAGAGACAGACTCTCACCAGTGAGTCTCATGGGCACTGACTCAGGCTCAGCTCTGCTCAGCATGTCGCTGGCATTTGCAGAACTGAAAGACGAGGCACCTGACCATCTGACGTCCCGGACCTCGCGCGGAGTGGGGCGAGGGAGGGCCCGGGAACGTAGCGAAGTCTCTAGGCTGTTCCTCACGCCCCTTCCTTTGCCCACGTTGCCCACTTCCTTCCTCGTTCCTCTGTGTATTTTCTACAATTACCTACACTGTACGCAGGTCACTTTCACTGTCAGGGAAGAGACCAGGTTCCTGCCTGACTGGCTGGGAACGTTCCATGTGCTCACGTCAAGGCCAGTGGGGAGTGACTTGCATTTCACTCTCTGGGGCTGGCGGGGTGTCCCCACGCTGCACCGAGTCCCTCTGCCGCCAACCCCAGCTTCTGCTTTTTCACTTTTCTTCCCCATCAGATCCCCAAGCAACTTCCTCCTCTCCTTTACGTAGAGCATCAAGGCTCACAGGAAATTGAGAAGTCACGGTTTTTATATCAAGGGCAGATGTCACATATTGTATTTATTCAGGCCTGAATACCGACAGAGATCAAATACAGTTAAGAACACGACGGTCCGGCTTGGTGTCCAGATTGCAGGCTCTGTGGTTTGATTTGGAGTGGGATGCTGGAGAGCGCCTCTCCATCGTCGCCCATTGGCCGGCTCAGCCCCCTCATCAGGGCAGGACGTCCCTCGGGGCCCGCTGCATACCTTCTCCTTCAGACCATCGTTCTTCGTGGGCAGTTGTCTCCGGACAGTGTCCCTGTCCTCCCCGACTCCTGCACTGAGGAATGAGTGCACAGCAGTGTGTTCAGGCGCTTGGAACTGCAGGGGGAAGTATGGACCCCAGAGTCAGGCATCCTGTGGTTCGGGCAGGTCACCTCTGAATGTCAGTTTGATGTGAAACATGAGTATCGAATAGTATTGAATAAGCCAGTGGACCTAAGTACTCGGCCTGGGAAGAAATTCTTGATGCCCGTTACTGTCCTCACTGATGGCGGATTCCCTTTCCTCCCTCCAGAGGACAGAGGGTTTAAGCGGTCCAGTCCATTTCCAAGTAGCCTGCCATTGTTTATTCCGTTAATATTTTTGAAAGGCCAAATGTCCTGGGATCTCTGCAATTAGGAACTTAGGTGACTCTTTAAGCTCATTAGGTCTAAGAACGTGGAAGCTCCCGTTGCCACATGTGAATGAACAGATGGGGAAAATCGCGAGTCCGGTTACAGCTTGTACTAACATTCATGTGTCGCTGACATGTGAAAATTTTACATCACAGCATCAAAGAATCAGATGGTATGGTAGGGTTGGGGGTTTTGGTTGGTTGGTTTTGTTTTGAGGTTCTTTGGCCAACTCTGGAAATGGTTTAATTTTTCCAGAGTAATAACGCCAATATATGGAATTGGCTGTTTTTCTCACAGTCAGACACACAACACAGTGTCTCCATCCAGGCTGGGAAGAGAACACAGAGCCTGCTGGAATGTGGGCCTGTCCCCATCTCGGTGAGCTCTGGATCTGGTTTCCCTGTGGCTTTTTGCCATTTTTGGTTTCAACCTTTCCATCACCTAATTAGTCATAAAAACTCGGGCCTGGAGACTGAGCCCTGATGCTGGCGGAGTTGCTGTGCCTTTGGCTTGTTGGTCAGATGCTGCTTAGTTCGTGTGTCCTCCTTTTTCTAACAAGGTGTGATGGATCCGGGGAACAAGGGTAGCTGGATTTGTGATGCTCCATCTTGAGACAGGGACGCGTTTTACTAACCCTTCATCCACAGAAAGGGACCCTACTAGATATCTGACTAATATCTGTTGCGCTAATACAAGAGGTAGAAAGCAAGCAGATGCAAATATCTGACGTTTGTGAGCCTGTTACTTACTTGGAAACTTGACAGTCTTTCTAATGGTCATAAAACTATTGACTCATTACCTCAGAACAATGATCCTTTTTTCATGGTCCTGTGGGTTCCCTGGCTGGAGCTCAGTACCTCTTTGCCTCGGCCGCTCCTGCTCTCAGCAAGATGCCAGGTGGGGCTAGGTATACCAGTTGGCTTCTTTACACACCTGGGCCTCGCAGGGCATAGTCACCCTCCCGATCCTGTGTCATTAGGTCTGGTTCTGCCACCGTCACTGCCCTCTTCACATCCCACTATGGCAAGCTCTTGTTTCCTCCAGATGAGCGAGAAGCTTCCCTGACCTGCGTGCGGGCAGGGACTGGTGCAGGAGGGATGAGGGAGGGTGGCGCAGAAAGCCAGGGGCTGGACAGGTGTTCAAAACAGAGGGTCCCGGTGATTCAGCTCAGCGGACAATGCTCAGACTGCAAGCGGAGCCAGGAACTGGTTGCTGCTGACAGCCCTGGGTGCGGTGAAGCCGAGCGGGATTCTCTAGCGTAGGACTTTTAAAGGATCACCGTGCGCTGTGACTCAAGGGGAAGTAAACAGTAGTAACCAGTTTCTCCTAGAGTAGTGAAGCATGTTCTGACAGTTTCACTCAGAAATGTCGCACTGTGCTAGGTGCTGAGGGAGCAGCAGACAGCACACCCGCGTGCTCTGGGCGCTCAGCAAGCACACGACGGTGTTGGCGCCAGAGCCACGGGACACTAGGCAGCTGCATGTCTCAAGCCTTCTTTTTCTGCGACTCCCTCCTCTGGCAAAAGCTGACTTGGAAATTTTTCCCAGACCTATGCTCTACTATCACCTCGGCCATTTTTTCATTTACCTGGGATTCGCAAAAGGAAGTATTTAGCTTGTGATTCTAGGCAGAGTCTCGCGTCCACTGAGCTAGCACAACTGACGAGTGGAAATCCAGGCGGCCGGTATGACGTTCAGAACTGTTCAGTTGCTGAGAATTCCATAATCTGAAGATTTTAAAAAGCTCACTGCATGTTTGGAATAGTAAATAAAAGCAGGGCCTGGTCTGTCCACAGGTATGTGCAGTAGGCAGGCCATTCCCACCGTGGCAGCAACACTGACTTAGAACAGAAAATGGACAAAAATTTTAGGTCAGGTAGGGGTTAGCATCGGTCACAGTTGTCAATTTCTGTACGTCTTGAATGTTATTTTGCCCTAAACCTGTTTTGGATTTTTTTGGGGGGAGGGCATCCCAAGACTGAGTGGAAAAAAGATGGAGAGGAAGCAGCGTTCCAGGCAGAGGCAACTGTGCTTCTGCACAGTGAGTCTTACACAAACATTTTATATAAAACCTGGAAGTCAGTTTTCAGATTGAGTTAGCTGTGTGCATGAGCCCATGTGTGCAAACAGCTGCCACCCAGATGCACACTGAGGTGTTCCCTAGGCCGACGGACAGTGTGGCTCCATCTAATCGGTGATATTTTTATCTTCTCCACAGAATGTGAATGGCATAAAGTACCACGCCAAGAATGGTCACAGAACACAGATTCGTGTGCGCAAACCATTCAAATGTCGTTGTGGTAAGAGTTACAAGACAGCTCAGGGCCTGCGGCACCACACAATCAATTTCCACCCCCCGGTGTCGGCTGAGATCATCAGGAAGATGCAGCAGTAACATGCTGGTCGTAACTGTGCCAAGAAACCCTCACCAGCAGTTGCTGATTTTGAAAACAGCCACCTTTTTTCAGGGGAAGCATTCAGCAACCCTTTAAAGAATTAAATGCATGCTTTAAATTTTTTCTGTAATTTTGGAATGATGTATCTTTGTAGAGTTAATGATTTTGTACATTTGCACATGTAATCATCGTACCCATTTTCATTACTTTGATATAAGGTGCTAAACAAAAAAGCTCTAGGTTCTTCAGCACATTTCCCCCAAAACAAGATGACTGAGGGCACGTTGCATGTGTTTAGTCCTACTGCAGTGGCATCAACTGGGGGACGAGGGGCTGGTACTGAGGAGTCCCCCCCCCCCAAGATTATATAATGTGATTGAAGTTTTTCAACACATCAACTATGTTCAAAACCAAAATAACTTCATCAAACTGGTTATCATGCCTTACATAACGGAGTTAGTATCTGTGAGTAGAAATACTTTAGGTAATGGAAATATAAATTAAGAAAGAATGTTTAACAATATGCTAAAATATTTTCATATTTAAATTACATAAAAGCTGTGCTTTGTGTTTTCTATTATCTTGCAAGTCCTTTAAAACACTGAAAGTCTTGCCATCTGACTTACCAATTATTTTAGTTATAAATGGCATTTTTGTACAAAATAGTCTGTTCACTCATTAACACAAATTCATTGAGTGCCTGCTGGGTGCAAGGAAATTGATTTATGCCTATTATCTGTAGACCAAGATGCTAGTTTAGGGAAATACTGACCCTTGAAATCTGTTAGGAAACACTTTGAAGTACGTGCAAATTTCATGTGTGAAATTTAGTTCTATCTTCATCTTTAGGTGAAGTTTTAAAGCACTTTGTAGTTCTCTATTGCCAACAGATTTAATGTTTTGTGTTGCCAATTCTTACAACCACTGCCCTAACAAACCTGTGGGTTGCAAATAATTAAAATGCCAAGCACGGTTCAAAGAGGAACATTTTTGTTAAGGCCCCTATTGCCTTTTTTTTTTTTTAAACCCTTTTCCTAAGACACTGTAGATGTCTGTATTCCCACTGGAAATGTCTGTTTAGCTTTACAAAACAATTTGCCGAAATATGAAATTGAGCCTTATTGACAATTTAAGTGCTTTCTTGCAGCAAGTGATCAAAGAGTGACTGATAGATGACCCATCAGAGTAACCTACATCTAGACCATTCCTGAAGTTTTTCTCACCAACAATACCATCATGCCTTGAGTGTTCTTTTCTCCCAAGTGCTATTCCTTAAACATGAGTTTACCAGTTGCCAAATTAGGAATTAAAACTGCTTTGAGATGGCCAACTGCTCACACAATTGGTAAAAAGGAAACTCACATCACTTACAAAATTTCTTCTATGTTCCCATTTGATGAAAGTCTTACAGTTGGAAAAAGGGTGTCCCTCCTCGAGTTTTCAGACCCTTTGAAAGGATGACAGTTCTGTTAGCCAGATGGGTAAGCTTCTCTATTCTTAAGTTGTGAATCCCTCATTGAGGGATTTAAAGGTATTTATAAAGACACTGCCCTGTAAAAATTCCCTCAGATCTCTGAAGACTGATCTTGGTTCTGAATATACAGTACTACCCTGAACATTTAAAGGGTGATCCAGACATGAGTTAGCAAACTAGATGGTGCAAAAGGCGGCCCTACTTGACTGTTCCATATCTACCTATAATTGACCAAAACTTTTTCAGGCCAACAGTTATTTAGCTTTGCTCCCTCTACTGCAGGAAACTGCAGGCTGGATCAGCAGTCCAGCAGCTAAACAGTCATTGTGCATGTTAACATAGCTTTTTCACCTGTAAAACAGATTCAATTCCTATCTGCTTATTCATTGTGACAGTATTACTAAACAGGTAAGGATGGGGATATTTTGTTATACCGTGTATAGTGAATGTATTGTACTGTGTCTGTGAAAACTGTGCTTTAAATTATATTTTCATATGTTTTGTTGGGGACAGAGCACATTAAGTTTGAAAGCGAGAGGTATTAGATCTGAAGGCAACTTAATCAAAATTCCTGTTAAGAAAAGCTGCTTATAAATGTAAATGAAATCACATTTAAAATAAACTGTCTCTGACCCAAAACAAACAAATATGGCTCTATTTTCATTAGCATCCATTATGAAAAGCCACCATCAAGTTTACCACAAAAACGAATATATCCACTTGATGCCTTGCTCTACCTCAGGCTGCCTTTTTTGTTGCTGCAGAATTCAGCTGACATGTAGATTAAATTTGTTTTGCTTAGATTAGACCACATTGTTTAATTTTTGCCTAACAAGGCATCAAAATACAGGAGGCAAAGAGTGACAGAACTATGAGAAATAAACCCACTATTTTACTCAGATGTCAACACCCTCTATCAGCAATGTGCGGACCTACTTAAGAACTTAAACTCAACAGCTCAATTAACTATGATCATCTTCATCCAGCAGCAGACACACAAGCTCACACAGAACATTTACCGAGACCATTATGAACCACAAAACACACTTTAATTCCTAAGAATGTAGATCATACAAAGCATTTTCTCAGACCACAGTGGAATTAAACCTATTTTGAAATCATTACAAAAAAGATAACTGAAAAACACCAAAATAAATTGAAGATTAAATGAAAATAATTATAGCTTAGGGCCAAAAACGACTCCTTTTAGACTGAGGAACAATAGCAGCACTATAATATTGTAAGGAGTTAAGTTAGCATCGTCCATAATTATTAATGCAACACAAATGCTACCGCGGACTATATTTTACCTCAATATATTCTGTTTGCCATGTAACCTATCAGGTATAACTGCCCCTAGGTCTGCTATGTCCTAACCGCTCACATCTGACTGCCTAATACTGTTTTCCCTAGACTCAAAAAGCCTCTCAAAGGATTCCAACAATAGACAGATTCTGCTCCTATAAACAAATACAAGCACATGACGTATAATGCAGTTCATACACAGCATCCCAAAATGCCACCATACTGAATATTAGTTTAACATCTTAGTTTGCTTAGGACAAGCTTAAATATTTTCATAACTACAAAAGCATAGAATCAAGTCAGTAACTTAACATATTATAAAAGAAAGGAATACAGTTCAGAAACTTTTAAAAAGACATGAAAACAACATGTTCATGATGCTAAATAAATTTGACAATGAAGTTACCTCCAAACTGTGTCTTTTTTAATGTTGATGAGAATACTATACACAGCAGAGACAAAGACATTACTTTTGATTTGAGCTGACATTACATTTTTAATCACTAACTGAAAATGTTATTTCAAAGTCATACTCGTCAGGCAAATGTGAAAGATACGGATACATTTTCTGTGATTTTGTACCACAAACACCAGTTTAGTAAATCATTTAATATGAAAGAATTGTACTCACCTATCTTGTTCCATTTTCCCGTTAGATAGAAATACAACTTTGATGGCTTAAATATAATCATTCAGGTTATTCTAAAAAAATTAGTCAAAATTAGCAAAATATGTCTTACATTAATTCCTAATGCAAACATTTCAAATTTGAAAATATTTGCTACACTGCAAACATGTGATTTCTTTCTACACATAGCTCCATTTCTAAAGAGGGTTAAAAAAACATTTCATGGGCTAAATTATGCAAGTTTCTGTATTCAATGAATTACTTTGCAAGATTGTTAGGATAAATTATTTTTATTACATAATATTTAGTAGTCATGCTCAATCAACAAGGTCAACAGAAACTTGTAAATATTCTGCTACGTAACACGCTATACATATTTTTTCAGTGCAGTAACATTAAAATAATCCCTGTTTCCTTTAGTCATATAATTTTGCAAACTGGGGAAGATACAAACACGCAAGAACTTCCTAAGCAGTTAAGATTTAAAGGTTATTAACATCATAGTTATTGATAAGCCAAAGATTGACCCTGAACCTAGTAACAGCAAAATCAAAGTAGTTCTTGGTCAGAAAAGTGCGGTCAGTGGAGGGAGCGTCAGCGTGATTATCGGTGGTCTCCTCAGCGGTCTACTGGAGAGGATCTGTTTTAAACTGCCTGTATAATTCACTCACAATAAAAAGTAACTAATCAAAATTTAAGACATTCTGATCAAAATGGGTCTGCACGTGACTTTCAAAGTCGTGCTGGAGATAGTCGGGAGGGAACTGCTCGCTGCACATGGGGCACACCTTCCAGTGGCTTTCAACGTGCTCTTCAAACTTGCTCTGGTCATAGTTGGGAGGGAACATTAATTCACAGAGGGGACACTTCTTGTGAACATCAAAGCTTGAAGAAATAGAAAAATGAAAGAATTATATATTTCTAATAAACGTCTAACAGCCTTCAGGATATGACAAGGTTACATTTACTAATTAAGCTGATAGTCACACTTAACTTACCGTCAAAGTCTTCGGCTACCCCAGAAACCTGTTTCTGCTGCTGAATGCTTGTTGCTATTGACAACTGTGTGAACTACTTATAGAAGCCTCCGAATTTACAATTAGATTGGCAAAGAAAAACCTTTTTTCATTAAAATCTCCAAAAAACCATTACATTATGTGAAATGAGGCTTAGTGACAAGAATTCTTCAATTAAATAACAGAAAAATTACTTGTAAACCTATAAAAATTAATACAACTTATAATTTCCCAAGTGTCCTTTCGGTTTAACAACTAAGGGTGTTTATGGCGCTGGTTCTCAAAGACTTCATGCATCGGGATCACCTGGAAGGCATGGTAAGGCACACCGCGCTGGGCCCCACACCAAGAGTTTCGGGTTCAAAAGATACAAGGTAGGGCCCTGACCATATGCATTTCTAACAAGTTTCCAGAGACTAAAAACTTTGAGAATCGTTGGTCTATGTAATTTAAATTCTACAAAAGAAAGAAAAATTACCTGGAATCAAAGCAAAAGCCTGTTCCATGCCCGTGTAAATGCTTGCTTGGAGGATCGGGGGCAGTGGGGACATTCTCATCTTCCTAGCAAAAAAAAAAAACAATTTTTCAGCTTTTGAGAAAAGTGAAACAACATAAGTTCTTTAATTCACTCGAGCGGAATATAAATAAGATTACATTTTTTAAATGTTTATTTCTATTGCCATTTAATTGAGTCTTCACAAAGAAAACTTATCATTGAGTATCTCACTAAGGATTAAGTCGTCTTGAAATAAAAAGCAGCACCGAGTGGAAAGGACATACTGCGCCTGCGCCTGCCAATGAGGCAGAGCCCAGCAGGGATTTTTTGAACTGACGTGTAGGCAACTTTGAGTTTTATTCCATCAAAATTTTAACACTGCATTATTTTTCCTATTATTCTCATGTAGTAACAATTTGCAAGATAAAATCTTCTTTGACAACATGACATACAATAATTATGTTTAATGCATATGAACACGTGAGTCTGCATGTGCATGCACCTGGGCGGGTATGCACACACACCAGCAGATCCAGCTGGAAAGCCATGTACCAAAGTACGGGCCTCAAAACCCTGCTATGAAAGAATAAAGTTCAAAATTAAATATGTGATTGACAAACTGTCAATGAAGATATGTGAAAATCTAAATCTGAGTTTGAATCTAAAAGAAAACATTGAGTTTCCATGTCCACATCTTGTGGTCATTTTTTAGAGATCTGTACATGCTACATCAACAGCCAAAAAGACACTCACTCTACATCAACAGCAGTGACATCCAGGCGAGTGCCCCATCCGCTCTCTTCCTCTGAGACCTAATCTAACAGCACGTATACAGGTAGAGCAGGCACCAGTGAAAGTTAAAGACCTCATGCTGCTGGGTAGCCATGCTTGCCCCAGAGTCATGCTTGCTATTAATGGGCTAAGCAGTCAAGTCTGTCCCCTCAAAAAGTGTATGGTATGAAATTCAACACGAACAAAAGACAAATTGAGGTGTTTTGGGTGGAGGTTAAGTATAATTGACTAGTATGAACAATTATCCCCTTCTGAATGGTCAAAGGGGTGAGAGACTTTTTTTAATCCCAGGAGAAAATAGTTTTTACATTTATGATTCCTTAAGACTGTAACTGCACCAAAAAAAGATAAATAACGTTGAGGCATTAGAAAAAATGAGTACTTTATAGACTTCGAAACTTAAGTCTTCAAGTAACTAAAATTCAGACAGCTTTTAAGTCTATAGGCACAAAGAAGAAAAATTATATAGTTGAATCTGCTTAAACTACATATCAAGTGATAATGAACAGTTTTCCCATTCTTTGAAAAAAATGCTGAGAACTCAAAAAATACAATAGTATTTCAGCATTACATCGCACATCTTTACATCTTAAAATATGACATCTCTAATGCTGATTTTTAAATTTGAACTTGACCCATCAAGGTATGTTAGGTATATTTAAGAAGGGAGAGAATTGTGTATTCCATTTTATAGACAGATCTCTACCCAAAACTACTAAAATTATCAAGTTTTAGAACTCGAAGTTGTCAACTCAAAGGAATTTGGAATAGCAGGTTTTCAAGTATCGAGTACCCAGTATTTTAGCTAAACTGCTAAAATAATCATGTAAGCAAATTTTACTGGGAGTGCCATACTAAAATTTATGAATAATTCCAAATAATTAAATAATTTTTATAGCATTTTAATCTCTACAAAAGTCCAAGCTACCTTACATTGTTCACCTATCTTCAGACCCATCTGCATAATAACTGTCTAGTACAAACTGGTTTTTAAGCAAAGGGAAGCAAGCTACGGTAAATTGCTCTATTTGAAATTTAAAAACTTCTCATTAGATGAGCAACTCAAAATCTAGTTTATAAAAAAAATCTTTTCTTATATAAGTATACAACCAGCTTGAATGTCTCAAATAGTATTAAAATGGATAAATCAATCATTAACAAAGTAAAGAGACAACCATCCAAATGGGAAAATATATTTGCAAGGAACACCTCCAATAAGAGCCTAATATCCAAAATACACAAAGAACTCATACGACTCAATAACAACAAGAAAAAACGAAAGATCCAATCTAAAAATGAGCAGAGGATCTGAACAGACACTTCTCCCAAGAGTACATACAAATGGCCAACAAATAGTTGAAAAGATGTTCAACATCACTAGCTGTTAGGAAAACGCAAATCAAAATCACAATGAGATACCATCTCACACCTGTAAAAACAGCTATAATCAGCAGGACAAGTAGTGAATGCTGGAGAGAAGAAATAGGAACCCTCATACACTGCTGGGGGGTACTGCAAATTAGTACAGCCACTATGGAAAACAGTATGGAGGTTCCTCAAAAAAAAGTAAGAATTGATCTACCATATGATCTAACAATCCCTCTACTGCGTATTTACCCCAAAGACTTGAAAATCTATATCCAAAAAGATAATTGCACATCGGCATTCATAGCAGCATTAATCACAGTGGCCGGGGCCAGGACATGGAAGCAACCAAAGTGTCCTACAATAGATGATTGGATAAAGAAGCTGTGGCACATATATACAATGGAATATTATTCAGCCATAAGAACAGATGAAATACTGCCATTTGCAACAACATGTGTGGACCTCGAGATAATCATGCTAAGCAAAATAAGCCAGACAGAAAAAGTTGAAAATCACGTGATATCACTTATATGTGGGATATAAACCTAAAAGCAACAAATGAACAGGAGACTCAGGGACTATCAACTGACTAGTGGTTACCAGAGGGTAGGGGATGGGGGAAGTAGACAGGGTAAAGGGGGTCTAATATAAGGGGTAGAGATAGGGTGAAGTGGGTAAAGGGGATCAAGTGTAGGGTAGCTAAAGGAAACTACACTTTGGGTGGTAATCGCACAATAGAATATATAGATGTCAAATGATAATGTACACCTGAAAATTATATAATTGTCTTAACCAATGTTACCCCAATAAACAATTTTAAAATAAATAAAATGGATTAATCTCTTAGACAATAAAATAGGGTTAATCTTACTGAATTCAAAATGCAATCATGATTGTAAGACTACAATTACCATATATGATGTAGCAATTCCAATTCTGTCTACATGTCCAACAGAACTGAAAGAACTGGAACAGATCTATCTGTACACCTATGATCACAGCAGCATTATACCCAAATGACTATCAATGGAATAATGGATAAACACAATAATCACACGTACCAAGGAATATTACTGAGCCTTAAAAAGGAAGGAAATTCTGACATGTTACAACATGGATCAATCTTGAGGACATTATGCTAAGTAAAACAGGCCAATCACAAAGACAAATACCATGATTCCACTTATATAAGGGACCTAGTCAAATTCATGGACACAAAAGAGAATCAGGAAGGGGAATGGGGAGTAGTTTAATAGCTATATAGTGTTTTTGTTTTGCAAAATATAAAATGTTCTGGCGTTACATGACAATGTGAAAGTACTTAACTCTGCAGAACCATACACTTAAAAATGGTTAAGATGGTAACTTATGTGTATTCTACCACAACTTTAAAAAAAAAATGCAATAATGATTAAAACAGCAATGTACACTCAGGAGCTAATGTCTGAGTTACTCCACTTGAATCACTGGATCTAGACAATGGGAATAGACATGATCAGCATTTCCCAGTCTGTATTGTGAAGAATCTTTGATAGCAATTATTAACTGAAATATTTAGCTGTCATTCAAGAGTAATGAATGTCAAGGAAGAAAGGTCCACCACTTCATAAAACTTTTACTAAGTGGATAATTATTATTTAGTTCAAGAGTATTCTTTAGGTAATGTATTTGCCAATGCCATAGTCAACACATAAGAGAAAAGAATAGCAATAGATTTATATAAAACTAGGGAATAGTTATCTCTTTATCCCTCATAACTTAGTAAATTAGTCAACATTCCTCTTTAGGAGATGTTGCTATTTAAGCTCTGTCATGTGTAGTAATGTATCATGTCGATAAAGGGATATCATTGAACTATAAAGGTATTAGAAATCAAACACTTTTGCAAGATCTCTATTGCCTTATTACTTCTCTTCGTATTTAAAATTAACTTAAAATGAACCAAAGACCTAAATATAAGACCTAGAATTATAAGTCTTAGAAGAAAGATCTTCCTAAACATTGGATCAGGCAATGGTTTGAGATATAACAAATATAAGCAAAAAAGGAATAAATCTGACTATCAAAATGAAAACTTTTTGTGCTGCAAAGGATATCACCAAAAGAGTAAAAGACAACCCACAAAATGAGTATTTGCAAGTCACGTACGGTACTCACTCCTTTTCCGCGGTTTCAGTTACCCGCGGTCAACCAGTCTGAAAACATTAAATGAAAAATTCCAGAAATAAATCATTCACAAGTTTTAAATTGCATACCATTCTGAGTAGCAGGATAAAATCTTGCTCTACACCCCCCATTCCCACCCCGAGACAATTACATCCCTTTGTCCAGTGTATCCATTCTGTATATACCATCTGCCCATTGGTAACTTGGTAGCAGTCTTGGTTAGATCAACTGTGCTCAAGTAACCCTTATTTTACTTAATGCCATGTTCACATAACTAATATTTTATTATTAGTCATTGTTAATCTTACTGTGCCTAATTTATAAATTAAAATTTATCATAGGCACGTGTGTATAAGAAAAAACATGGTGTATATATAGGGTTCAGGGCTATCCCCATTTTCAGGCATCCACTAGAGGTCTTGGAATATATCTCCCTTAGATAAGAGGGAACTACTGTTATCTGACATGGGACAAAAAATCCAATTTTTAAATGGTCAAAGGGCTTGAATAGACATTTTTTTCAAAGATACTATACAAACGCCAACTAGCACATTATTTAAAGATGCTCAGCATTAACAGCCATCAGAGAAATGCAAATCAAAACCACAATGATGTGCCACTTCACACCTACTAGGATGGGTTATAATCAAAACAGAGAAGTGTAGATGAGGATGTAGAGAAACTAGAACCCTTATACACTGCTAATATGAAAGTAAAATTATGCAGCGACTGTGAAAAGCAATCAGGCAGTTCCTCAAAAGGTTACATACAGAGTTACCATCTGACCCAGTAATTCAACTCCTACGTATAAATATCCCTATGAATTGAAAACGGTATTCAAACAAAAACCTGTACGTGAGTTCAATGCAGTACAATTCGAAATAGCCAAAAGGCAGAAACCACCAAAAAGTCAACCAACAGATGACAGGATAAACAAAATGTGGTATATATACATACAGTGAATATTATTCAAAATTAGAAAGGAATGAAGTACATTCTTCATACTAAAAATGTGTACATGCTAAAGCATGGACAAATCTTGAAAACATTATGTTCTAAATGAAAGCAACCAGGCACAAAAGACCACATGCTATATAATTTCCTTTATACGAATGTCCGGAACAGGCAATCCTCTGCAGACAAAAAGTAGATTAGAAGTTCCCTGAGGCTGGGGAGTAAAAGGGGGCGAGTGGCTGCTGAAGGGCATGGGAATTTCCGTGGTGAGGAAAATGTTCTAAAACTGACAGTTGCACAGATATGACTATGATAAAAAATCAATGAATTGTATACTTTAAATGGTGACATGTATGGTATGTGAATTATATCTCAATAAAGCTATTACCAAAACTTACTTTTCTAAGATGACCTGAACTTTAGTTTATTAGGCACAAACCAATTAAATGCATTTCTTTAACTGAAATCATTAAATCACAAGTATTTAAATGGTTCCCACTATATAAAAGGCATTGTACTATATGGTAAAGGCAAAATTCATCATTAAGAAATACCGGAGATACAACATCAGCTGGAAATATGTATTTAAACAGTACAGAATTTAATAATAATTCATCCTGTAATCCCTTTGATAAGTCTAATTTATCCATGTTTTCCTGGGTTGCATGTGCTTTTGCTGTCATATCTAAGAAATTATTGCCTAATCCAATATCACAAAGACTTCTCTTTTTTTTAATACCTCAACCCTTATTAAGGTTCAACTTGATTTTTAGAGATGGTAGGAGGCAGGGGGCTCGATTTCATTCTTTTGCATAGAGATCTCCACTGTCCAGCACCATCTGTTGACGACTACTATTCCCCACTGAAATGTCTTGCCATTCTTGATAAAAATAAATGCACTGTAATTATACACTATTTTTATAAACACAAAACATATTGGTTATAATCAAAATAAAACTTTTAAATAAGACAACATAAAAAATGGCAAAATTTAAGAAAGGCAAAATCTCAACCACGACACCATGACAAATGAGAAACAGGCCTTGATTCTTTCAAGCGGTGGTTCCCAACAATTTTAGAGTCACAGACCCTTTGAGAATCAACAGAACCTCCTGAGAATGAAAGCTAAAAAATCATGAGGAAAAAAATGTCTAACAACAAAAAATTGTGTTCAGTTTCGGGATTCATAGTGAACAACACATGTGGAAAGCTGCAACCAAATCAAACATAAATAGAATGTGTGAGCCTTACTCAGTCTTTCAGAGATGAAAGGGAAAGGAGTAAAGCCAATCCTGGTGGAGTGGAAACACTGAACAAAGGTATGAAAACATGGGTAAGCCCATCTCCAAGGCTGGAGTACTTGGAGATGGGCGTAGGAAGTCCAGACCAGTGTAACTCAAACGTCATTGAGCACATGATCACTTAAAGATTATATTAAATGCAGTCTGATTCTCAGGTCTGGAGTGGCAGATTCTGCATTTCCACAGACTCCCAGGAGATACCTACACATTGGTCCACAAACCATAATTCTGAGTAGCAACGGTTTAAACTAATGGTTCAAGAAAACCAGGCAGGAGGCTATGGCGCCACAGCAAAATGACTGGGGTATTATGGGTTATTTTTTATTTTCTAAGTTACTTAAATATGCTGAAACATTCCACATTTCTCACATGACTCATGAACAACTAAGTTCAAGATAACTCAGTTTCAACATTAGATAGTGCTACATTCCTCTTATCTCTGAGAAGCTTGCTTGGCAGCCCTTGCTGAGACAAAGCATGTGCCTTGTGAAAATCAATGTCAAACAGGAAATGAAAGTGGCTTATCCAGTCTGATTCCAAGGTCTGAGGACAAGTACAGTGATCAGCAATCACACACATCCCTTAGTAACTGTGGTTATTTAAGCATGGAATAAAAATATGAATTTTCAACTCACGTTTTTTTCAAATGATTATTACAATTATTAAGGATATCTTTTAGCTTATGAGGGGCAATAGTAAAAATTTACTGAGATGCTAAAGGTGCCATGAACTGAGACAGTTTGGGAACCTCTGCTTTAACCTATTTGATAAGTTGACAGGTGGTTAAAGACCACAGCTTCTACAGCCAAACTGAGGCTCAAACCCTGGCTGTACCCTTACCAGCTGTGTGATGGGAAGCAAGGCAATTAATCTGTCTCTCAGCAGAGATAGCGTTACTTCCTTCCTCTCAGAATGCTACGAAGAACAAATGAGTTAATATATTTAAAGGGCCTCCAGTCAAGATGGTATAGAAGGTGGATGCTCTGTCTCATGACCACACCAAAACTATAACAAAACTACAGAGTAACTATCACTGGGAGTTGCCTGAGGTCTGGCTGAAGAGAAACCCTACAACTAGGGACAAACATAACAGACAACCTCAAACCAGTAGGAGGGACAGAGACATGCAACAGCCCAGTCCCACAAGCACATGTGGCAAATGAGAATCAGGATTATCTTGGCTGCAGAGCCCCCGCTCCCCCTGAGGAGTGAGGGACCCCAGCTCCACGTGGGGCTCCTCAGCCCAGGGTTCCAGCCTGGTAAGAGAAGTCCCCACAACCTCTGGTTGTGAAAAACAGCACAGGCTATGGCTGAGACAGGGCTGCAGTAGTCACAGACATTCCTCTTAAAGGGCCCACACCCAAAGTTCCTTGCTGGGCTAACGCGCTCTGAGCTCCAGCACTAGGGAAGCTGCTCTAGGAGCACCAGGGACATATGGGGGAACAGAGCTTCCGAGCTTTAGGGCAAGGGCTGAAGGGACAGCTTTCTCCTAGAGGTGCTGGTAGTATCCCTAGTTCCTTTGTTGAGCCCTCCCCCTGCCCACCCCTGCCGCCTGGGGACACAGGGGCCACCATATTTGAGCCTCTATTAACCTGGATTAACACAGGTCACTCCACCCAGGTGATTCCCTGAGACTTCACCGCTTCCAACCTGGTGGCCCACCCAAGATGCTGCTAGTGGTTTATTCCATACAAATAGGCTGCCTTGACTCTTGCTGCAGACTTTCCTAAAATCTCTCAAAACCTCACAGAACCCAAAAAAAACATCTGGCCTAGAGTGCCCAGTACCTCTTGCTGAGCATCCCCCAACCCTGCACTAGTGGCAGCCGGCCTCAGTTTCTGCCTTGGCCTCTTGAGGCACCTATATGCCCAGCACAGGTGGCAGCCAACTGTGGATTACTTGGTGACTCTTACAAGGTGGCCCCAGAGGAACACAGACTGCTGCTGCACTTGGCCTACAGCTGGACCCTTCCCAGGAGGCCCCTGGGCCAGCCCGCCCAGTGGCCTGCTTTGACCAGCATGCCATAGCAACACCCCGTACTGCATCTGAGGAGGACACAAGCAAAGGGCAGGCTGGACAGGCACCAGAGCCCTACTACAGTGAATCCTGCATCATAGGGTTGAATCCTCATCAGCCAGTCCTCACGAACAATCAGCCAAGAGTCAATCCTTCCCATCGACATGCAAACAGCAACCAAGGTTCAACTAGACCAGGAGAGCACACACAAGGGACACCCCCTGAGCACCTTGCCCACATGTCCCAATGGACCCCATAGGACACCTACTACATAAAACCACTCAACTAAAACCAGGACCCTCAGGAGCCCTACCTAATACACAGAAACAGACACAGGAAGGCAGCCAAGACAAAACGACAAAAAAACATGTCCCACATGAAAGAACAGAGCAAATCTCCAAAAAAAGAACTCAACAAAATGGAGACAAGCAATCTACCAGCTGTAGAGTTCAAAACACTGATTACAAGGATTCTCAATGAATTTAGGGGAAGAGTAGATAAACTCTGTGAGAACTGTAACAAAAGAAAACATAAAAATGGACATGGAAAACATGAAAGGGAACCAGTCAAAAATGAAGAATACAGTATTTGAGATGAAGAGTATATTAGAGGGAATCGACAGAGTATGAAGGAAAGGATCGAATCAGTGATTCAGAGCAGTGGTCCCCAACCTTTTTGGCACCACAGACAGGTGCTCCTATGAGAATCTAATGCCTGATGATCTGAGGTGGAGCTGAGGCAGCGATGCTAGCGCTGGGGAACAGCTACAAATACAGATGAAACTTTGCTCCCTGCCCGCTGCTCACCTGCTGTGTGGCCTGATTCCTAACAGGCCACGGCCCAGGGGTTGGGGACCCTTGATTTAGAGAATGGGGTAGTGGAGGACACCCAATCAAAACAGAAACAAGAAAAAAGAATCCAAAAAAGTGAAGATGGTTTAAGGAGCCTCTGAGACATCGGCATAACAACATTCACATCATAGTGGTACCAAAGGAAAAGAGAGCAATAAATTAAAAAACTTTTTGAAGAAATAATGATGGAGAACTTCCTTAACCTGGTGAAGAAAACAGACTCCAAAGCCCAGGAAGTTCAGACAGTCCCAAACAAGATGAACCCAAAGAAGCCCACACCAAGACACATCGTTAAATACAAAGAAAGAATCTTAAAAGCAGAGAGAAAAGCAATTAATTACCTACAAGGAAAATCCCATAAGACTGTCAGCTGATTTCTCAACAGATACTTTGTAGGCCAGAAGTGCTTGGCACAAAATATTCAGAGTCAAGAAAACCTAGAACTTACACCCAAGATCACTCTACCTAGCGAAGATATCATTTAGAATCAAAGGACAGATAAGATCTTCCCAGAAAAGAAAAAATTAAAGGTGTTCATCATTACCAAGCCAGTATTACTGAAAATGTTAGAGGGACTTAGGGGAAAATATGAATAATGGCAATAACACATATCAACAAGTACTTGAAATGAAAAAAGAATTAAAGTTCCAATCAAAAGATAGGATAGTTGAATAGATAAGAAAACAAGACCCTTACACAGGCTGCCTACAAGAGACTCACTTCCAATTAAAAGACACACACAATTGGAAAGTAAAGGGACAGAAAAAGATATTTCATGATAGACCTAGGGAGTATTGTGCTGAAGTCAGTCAGGTAAAGACAAATGTTATATGATTTCATATACATTTGGGATCTAAAAAAATAAAATTGAAAAAATGGAAACAAGCTCATAGATACAGAGATCATTTTGAGGGTTACCAGATGGGAGAAGGGTTAGGGGGTGGTCAGTGAAAAAAGAGAAAAGGATTAAGAAGTACAAATTGGTAGTTACAAAAGTCAAGGAGATACAAAGTACAGAATAAGGAATATAGTCAATCATATTGTAATAACTATGTATGGTGTCAGAGGGGACTAGATTGGAATGATCATTATATAGATTCTAATCACTATGTAGTATACCTGGAACTAATATAATACTGTGTGCCAACCATAACTGAAAAACTATTTTAAAAGAGAGTTAAGCATTAGCAGGCAAATAGAGCTGTAGAAATGTTTGCTGCCATCATCATCATGCTACAGTTACTGCTATTGCAATTATTAGGTAAGAGGAAGTTATAAAAGGCTTTTGATCTGCTTGTTGCCCACAGTCTCTGGTGAAGTGAGGAGATATGGTAGGTGTCTGACTGGACGAGGCAGAAAGAGTAGACCACCTCAACCCAAACTCAAAGATACTGGGTCCTGTGGCTATTAATCACTCCTGGGGCAGAGAACCAGAGGAAAAAAATAGCTCAACTCAGATCTGCTCTCTATATTCTAACTAAAATTATTTACTAAAATACTTCATTTGCAAGTGATTTTTTGTTGTTGTAGAGACAAGAATTAAAAAAAAAAAAAAACGAAGGTCTGAATGTACATAAAAATTAGTTTCTGTCTAATGTGAAAAATCTTCTGATTGCAAAATACAATTACCGAAGGTGTGTCTATTAAAAAGCCCTTCCATCTCATTACCAAATCTAAGCATGTCAGCAAATGAGCACATGACTCTAACACTGCTTCTCATGGGTTTGCAGCAGGGCAAAGCGCACGGATCAGAAAGAACATTCTGCTAATTAAACTGAAGCAGATGACTACGGAAGAGAGGGGCTTGTCACACATAACGTCTGTGCCAAGAATGATCAGATTAAATATGCAAAATGTGAAGTAAAGGTGTGGAAAAGCAGTAAAATGATACTCTAGGTTTTAAATAGGCTACAAAAGTTCTGACAGTTTTCCTAATTATTCCCAGTAATGGACATAGGAGGCCAAAAGGCAGGAGAGAGAAATACATTTTTCTCCATTATGGGTGTTGAGCACTAGGGCTAACATCATGCCTGTCTGAACACTGATCAGTTTCTACAAAGGTTAATAGCAATTAAATGCAGCAAACTAGATTAAATGAGAAACAGGTCATGATACCACTGTACTTGCAAAGAGCACGATAAAGCATTTCTTTTAAATTTATCTTAATGCACAGGAAATCCAAAAAGAGCTGCTATGAGCAAAAGAACCTATTTATTAAATGGTAAAGCTCTTAAATGAAATAGAAATAATGACATGCTACGCAAATTCAATTATCATCAGTATTGTGCTGTCAAGATTAAATACTAACACTGTCTAAAAGTGTACTTCTCTGAAAAAGAATGATATATACCTTTCTTTTTCTAGCTGAATAAAGAATCCACCTTAAAATTTCAAGTGGGATATAACTGCTAAAACGAAAAGATGCACAATGAAGCATAATATTGTCATTAACACTTTGCTTCTTCCAGCCTAGTATATTCATATCAGAAGAATACAGTAAATTACTAAGTGATAATTAAGATTAAACCATCTGTGGCTACAGTCAATACTATACCGTTTATCTGAAAGTTACTAAGAGAATAAATCTTAAATGGTTTTGCAATAAGTGGGAAAAAATGAACTGAATTGGATGGTAACTAGACTTACGGTGATCATTTCAGAATATGTACAAACACTGAATCATATTGTACACCTGAAACTAATACAGGGTTGTTATATGTTAATTATGGCTCATTAAAAAAAAAATTTTTTAAGATTAAAGTCTTAATATCTAAGGTCATTCTCTAAACTTGATATTTTATTTAGTATATAAATCCTAAAGTGTAAAGATGAAACATATCAATAGTTGATTTTCAAATTTATATACAAGGAGGTTTTTCAAAAAATCAAGTAAGCAATCATGTGTACACACAAACATGCACACTCACTCTTTCAACACACACATAACCACATAACTCTACATAGTAAAGAAAATAAAAGAGGCAGGGGCTCAGAAAATGGAAATTCAATTTACTTTACTATCCTCAGGGTCTTCTAAACCATCAGGTCGACTAAGGTTTCGAGCAGGCTGGCTGCAGACAACATTATCTTCTAGTCCCCAAGAGGGTACTCTCACAGGGGGCCTTTGGATTTCATCTGGGTAAAAAGCACCATCTGCTCCATCTGAAATAAAATTTTTTGCAAGGAAAGGGTGAAACCTAGTACTAAAATTAGAATCTCTGTGTATAATGAACACGACATAAAGGGCCATTTTAACACATCAAAAAATTTTTATTTTTTAAAATAAGAACTGTATGTAATAAGCAAAGAGACTACTCATTCATTCATGGTGAACCACATCTGGATGAAGCTGGTTACTGTTAAACATAAAACTGCTTGTTATAATGTTTCTATTACAGTTGACTATACTAGTAGTTCTCTAATCCTACAAAGACATAAACAAAAAACACTCCATATTCAGCTATCCCCAAAGAAAAATGTTTTAATAACCTCTTGTCTCCTGCGCTGCATAAGGATTACCATATTGCAGAACTGGCTGTGTATCTGGTATCGCAGGAACTTGACCAGTTTGCTCTGAGCATGTGTTGGGACACTGTGACATCTGCTGAGGACCCTGGGAATTCTGACCTTCCGTTTTCCCTTCTGCTTGACTTTCTGAACTCCTTTTAAGTTCCTAAAATCAACAAAAACAAATGTGAACAAGCAATCAAATTATTTTATAAAACCAAAATTTAACAATAAAATTATTTCCCTTTTACAGTACTTTCCCCTTATCCACAGTTTCACTTTCTCTGGTTTCAGTTAACCAAAGTCAACCACGGCCCGAAAAAATTAAATGAAAAATTCCAGAAATAAACAAGTCATGTTTTAAACTGCCCACAATGAAATCTCACTTCGGCCTGTTCCACCCTGTCTGGGACAGGAACACCCCCTTCCAGCACATCCACTCTCTGTACCCTGCCCACCCTTATTCCCTTTGTGGCTGTCAGTTATCAGATCAATAGTTGTGGTATTGCAGTGCTTGTGTTCAAGCATCCCTTATTATGCTTAATAATGGCCCCGAAGTGTAAACGTAGTTTAAACTTTACCAGAGGTATGTAGATACAGGAAAAACTCTTATTTACAGGATTCAATATTATCTGCAACTTTAGGCATCCGCTTGGGTCTTTGAATGCATCCCCACGGATGGGGGGTAGGGGGAGCTACTGTATGTTTACAGTGTACACTTGGAAAGACTGGCTTTCCAACTTCTCATAAATACCCCTTCTGAACGCATCAGAAAGCAGAATTAAGGCCAATTATTTTCAAATTTGTGCCAAAAAAGCATCCTTTGGAAAACAACCTCTTACAAGTTAGCTATTAATAAAAATCAAAGGCCAAACGACCATCCCAGATTGCTTCCCTAATAAATTCTATCAAACATTTAAGAAACTTATTTATAAAAAATATTAATACAGGTGGGAGGTAGAAAACAATTACTAATCTTACACAAACTTTCAAAAACTAAAGGAAAAAAACTTTCTCAATTTACTTCACAAGGCCATTATTATCCTGATACCAAAACTGAACAATGATACCACAACAGACCTCGTCCTTCAAGAATACTGACACAAAAATCCTTAACTTATTTAAGAAACCAAATCCAACAATATTAAAAAAAAAAAAATACATCGTGACCAAGTGAGTTTTATCTCAAAAAAGCGAATTGAGTTTAACATTCAAAAATCAATGTAACTTACCATGGCACGGACTTAAGCCACTGAATATTTTATAAAATTCAACATTCATGATTTAAAATAGAAAAAGCTCAGCAAACTAAAAAGGAATTTCCTTAGCCTGATAAAAGGCATATACAAAAACATACAGTGAACCTTAATAGTTAAAAACTAAATGATTGTCCTAAGATCAATACTGGCAAGGATGTCCGTCCGCTCTTATCACGTCTACTCAACATTACACCGGAGATTCTAAAGAGTAGATTAAGGCAAGATTAAGATTTAAAAAAACAGACCAGAAAGGGAAAAGTAAAAACTGTTTTTATATACAGATGACACGATCATGTATGTAGAAAACCCTAAGGAATCTACTAGAACTAGAAGAATGAGTGAATTTAGCAAAGTTGCAGTATAAGGTCAATATATAAAATCAATTTTATTTCTACATATAAGTAACATACTTGAAAAATATTTTTAAAATTCCATTTAGATTAGCATTAAGTAAACACTTAAAAATAAATTTCACAAAGATGCATAAGGCCTACACACTAAAAACAACAAACACTATGGAAATTAAAGAGAGCCTCAACAAAGAGAGAAATATGCTACATCCATGGACTGGAAAACTTAATATTTTAATGCTATCATTTCCCCCCAAATTGATCTACAGAGTCAATGCAATTCTAATCAAAATCCTATCAGGCATCTGTATAAATGGACAGGCTAATTCTAACACAGTAAAAAATGCAAAGGTCCTGAAATAGCCCATTTTTAAAAAGCAGAACCAAGCTGGAAGACAACCTGATTTGAAGTCTTAAGACACATTTGGCTTATAGGCCTTAGTTTGCTGATGCCTGATATAAATCTTCTTATATTAACAGAAAATCTTCATTTTATTGAGTCCAAAAATATACCCAATACATTTAGTCAATTTTCAACAAAGCTATAAAAGTAATTTAGTGGAGGAAAAGTATGGTCCTTTAAACATATGATGCTAAAAACTAGATATCCACGTACAAATAAATATTGACTACGTATCATACCATACATCATAAATCTAAAACTAGTTATCCACTGAGAGAAAAAATAGGAAATCTTTGTAACCTTGAGTTAGACAAAAATTTTCTTAAGATAGGTCACAAATAGCACTAACCACTAAGAAAAATGTTGCTAAATTAAACTACTTCATTGCTGTGGAACAATGGAATGCTCATACACTGCAGCAGGAATGTAAAACGGTACAGCAACAATTAAGAACAATTTGGCTGTTTCTTAAAAACATACACTTACGTGTAAACCAGCAATTCCATTTCTAGGTATCTACTCAAGAAAAATGAAAATATATGTCCACGAATAGACTTGTAAATAACGTTCATAGCAGCATTATTCATAATAGCAAAACATTCGAACTAATCCAAATGCTCATCAGCTGGTAAAGGGATTAATGTCCATGAACTAGTGAATAGATAAACTCTGCATAAATGCATTTTCATGAAATGCTAGACAAGGTTAAAAATATAGTAAGAGAAAGAAGATCAGTGGTTTCTGGGAGTGGCTGGAGAAGCTGACTACAAATGAGCATGAGTAACTGTGCAGTAATAAAAACATCCTATAGTTTGACAGAATAGTTCTACAAAAGTTTAAACAAATTCAAGAAGTATAGTTAAGTTCTTCTATAAGCAAGCAATAAACTACTTAAATGGAGTCAAGGTTTTCACCAAAATATTTCTGCATGCACTGGTGGAATCAGCAACTTCACAGGGGTCCCACCCCATAAACAGTTCAAAGTCAACATGAAGGTACATTAAGTCCTAGGCAAGTAGGATGGAGGGTAAAAAAAAGGACCTGTAAAAAGAAGCTCTGATTTCTCATGGGGGAAACTGGGGTGGGGTAAACACAATACAAAGACAAGATAGTTAAGGTCCGGCTGTTAGGCAAATTGGAAGAATGAAATCTCAAGTTAAAGAAGATTCTTAAATTTGCATTCACAACACCTCCCAAAGGGTCCATGAACTTAGATGGAGAAAAAAAATTTATATCTTTTCACTAACTTTTGACATTTAGCATTTTCACTGTTAATGTAGGCCAAAAAAAAAAAACAAACAAAAAACCAGCAATAGTTGCAGTACCTTTGTCACCTAAAGATATCACAGATATATTCATTTCATATTAGTCATTGCAGCCATCTCAAAATAGCCTTTATATTCATCACTACTTTTTTATGGTAAATTTATGGTAAATTTTTTATGATAAAATTATGGTAATTATTAGACATGCTAAATTCTGTGACATTCTAATAAGCATATATATCAAAATTTGTTTTAATAATTATTTCTTACAATTTGTTTCCTTTGTGGTTCTGTACATTTTGCTTCATTAATTTAAAAATATTTTATGAAAACAGACTTCACCAGACTATCAAAGGCCCTTGAAACAAAAAAGATCAAGAATCCCTGCGGGATCTCCCCTATCTTAAAACATTTCGTAACATAAGCATAGCTATCTTACCTGAGCAAAACAATATTAACTGATTTGCAATTCTCCTAAAATAAAAAGCCTCCACATAGATTTTGCCAGAAGTCCTCTTTTATAGTTCCGGCTCCAAGGCACACAAGTTTGCTTAGCTAGTCTGCCTTTGTTAGACGGAGTGCCTAAATTTATTTTTTTCTCCAGGGCCCCAAAATGTCTCACAGTAGCCTTGGTTTTACAAATTACTCGACAAGTTAAGGATGTCTCTGGCTCTCCAACTGTTAAATAGAATAATATACTGCTCTCATCTGTCACATGCAGATGCTATGAGAGTAGAAGAGAACAGACATTAAATGTTTTGAAATTACTTAAAACTCTGAAAAAGTTGATCAAGGTATATAATTCTCATGATCTCTCCTTTTATCACTTCCAGACAGCCTCTAAGTTACAGTTAAAAAGGTAAACAAATGGTAGCCTATATATAAATTTCATAAGATCAGTTTTGGGGAGTCAATATTATTTAATCATCATGCTATTACAGCATTTCATTAGAGACAACTTCCATTAATCATATACAAGTATATATTACTCTTCTTTCTCAGAAGAAAAGCAGATCATCTGAAAATATAAAATGATGATTCAGAAAAATCACTAGTCATGTATCTGATGTTAAGAAATATCTGAAATAGTTTTAATTTAAAATTTTTTAAATTTTTTTCTCTGGCAATAGTTAACAATTTCCCAATATTTTTTATCATTATTTCCCATTTTGCTTTGCCTTATTTTTTTACGCACTTTTCCAAATTTCTAATAAAGGGTTTATGCAGAATATCTAAAATAGTATAAAGATACAGAAATGCTAAATAATTCTAAATAGTGGTGCTGGAATGATATGAAAAAAATAAGATACTTTAAGCTAGTAAGTTTCTAAGTAAATTTAAATTGGTAGGGTTTTTAATCCTAAGGGATACACTAAATTACTTCCTACTATGAAAAACATTTTTAAATATACTTTATTATACTAGGGGGCTACTTAAATTTTTAAAAACTATAATGAGTTATTTTATCCATGAATATGTTCAAAAATATTTAATGAGTATTCTACTATGTGGCAGGCACTATTCTAGGCACTAAGGATTCAGGAATAACCAAAAGAAAAATTCTTGCCCATATGGAGCTTATATTCTAGAGCAGGTAAGATAGACAATAAACAAAATAAAGTACATATTCTGTTAGATGGCGATAAATTCATTTTTTCACTTACTCACTCAACTAATGCTTAATGATCAGTTCATTCTACACACTGTGACTGCATCAAGTTTTAAGGCCAAACAAAAAGGACTTAATCCTAACCCTACGAAGGACTGGGTCAGGGGTGAGGGAGGGCTCTGAGAAACACTGGGAGAGGAGACAAGCATTAAGCAAGGCCTTGGCATAGCAGGTAGAAATTTTTATAAATAACACCTCTGAAGTAATATAAAATTATATGTCACCAGTAGGACAGTCAAGAGTTAACTGAAGAAGACAAGGGGTAGAAAGCAAAATGACCTACTTCTGCTGAATTTCTTAGGGCAGGAAAGTAACTAAATACAACTGCTGATTCCAGTATATTTCTTTCACCACGTTTTTATAAGCAAATGATATAAATTACATTTGCCCTATTAATGTGTTTATTCATTCAACAAATATTTTACTTCGAATATTAGGCACAGTACTAGGCACTACAAATACAGTGGTGAATAAAATAGACACACAATCCCTGTCTTCGTGGACCTCACAATTAAGCAGAGGAAGCAGATGTTGGACAAATAAGCACAGAAATAAACATTACGAATTATGGTTAAGTACCATGAAATAAAAGTACAGGTCCCAGGTGTAAATTTAACATAGACACCTCATTTAGACTGGGAGGTCAAAGAAGGCTTCTCTGAAGAAGTCATTTAATCTGGGACTTCAGGATAAGTCAAGAGTGATAAGAGTTAAATATTTAGAGAGAAACAATAGAAATTCTGGGATATACTTGAAAAAATATCACTGGGGGGAGGAGGAAAAGGTATATGATCGGATAAAGATGGCCCTAAAGTAACAACTGTTGATGGTGGGTGAGAGGTACAACAGAGTTCATGATATTTTTCTCTCTATTCTCATACATGCTTAAACTCTTCTTTAAAAAAAGAGTTTAACAAAATCACAAAGAATTGTAGGCAGGAATATTCCTGGCAAACATGAATGAGGGCCCTGAAACACCAAAGTAATTGGTGAGCTTTAAGGCCTGAGTGACTAGAACGGTTCTCAAAGGGTGGTCCGATACCAGTGGCATCAAGAACTTGCTAGAAATGCAAATCTCTGGGAATGGGAGCCAGAAATCGGTATTTTAGCATGCAATACAGGTGGTTCTGATATAAGCTCAAGTTTGAGAAATACTAAGACACTCAACATAGAAGATAGTGAAACAGAAAATTGTGGCTTAAGATGAAACTAGACACTCCCTATAAAACATTATAGGCTATGTTAAGAATCGAGAGTAGAGGTAGTGAGTTACACATCATGGAAGATAGCAGAGTAGGGAGTGTAGCCTTCGGTCCAATGAGCCCCACGGAACTGAATTCTGACACCACTTCAGTGAGCTCTAAAGTAGATCTATACCTGTGAGGTGACTGAGCCCCATGTGACCATGTGACATTGACTGGAGTCCTGAGAGAGATCTAAAGCTAGAGGACCTAGCTAAGTTATATTGGGATTCCTAACTCATAACAACAAAGAGATAACAAATGTTTTAAGTCACTAAATTTGGGGGTAATCTCATACACAATATAATTAAGTCACTTTATTAAGTTAATTAAAAACAACAGTGTTTTCCCCGTGTGATTTTAGCCAATTTATCCTACAACAAAAGGTATAAATGGTTATAACCATTTAGGACTATTTTTCACTGTCATGTATGAAACTTTAATATATAAATATGTAAAATATAGCTGTTATGTGAATATATAACTTATTTGTAATTATATTTTATGTAAGAAGCATATTTCATAAATGTAAAATATATAAAAATAAAGTATCTTGACTACTTCTCTAACATTAATATCTCTAAGCACAAAATACACTTGAGAGGTTTCTTATTAACAGTAGTGAAAGTAAATCCATATTTCAAAAAGTTGTCTTAAGCATCTAGAATAGATACATCCAAGTTTTTTTTAAGATCTGATTAGAGCATCACTCTTTTAACTTTACGATACGCCTAATCGAAATGCATACCCAAAATAAATTTTTACTCGTTTGTGCTCCTATTGCTTCAACTTTAATTGGTTCACTTGCGGTAATCTTTTTAACCCACCTGCCATTGTGTTACCTCGCACTGAAATAAAAAGAGAGGAAAAAAGGAGGGAGAGGGAAGGGAGGAGCGTGAGGAGAGAAAACTAATGCCAAGTAACATTTGAACACAGTATCCTGACAGCCAAAGGGGGGGGAGGGATGCAAACAGTCTTAAATTCTTAATAGGTTTCTTCCTCATAGTGATATGGCTCAAGCAATTCTGAAACTATTTTATGTGGATTATGGAATATAGCAAATGAACAGATGTGCTGACATTGTGGGGCACACCAGGATTCTCACTGGAATAGGTATACAAGTAAGAAATGAGGACGGCAAAGAAGAACCCTCTGAAGTTGGACCACAACTCATGGTATCCGAAATGCAAGTGTTTCCTAGTTCTGCCCACTGAAAGAATCCAGAAGCAATGAGCACCAGTAGTAACAAGGTGCACACCTAGGCCCCATATTTTGGTTTCTAAATACCATTTCTCACTAATAAGGAATCACAACTCCTTGGGGAAATAACTGATTCCATAGTTAGAGCAGAGCTTATTTAAAAAAAAGAAAAAGAAAAGGCCAATTCCAAAGATGAGATAAGAAAGGTACAAGATTACAAGATAAGCTAGACTATCTTGCAGTGCTAAAAAGAAATTAAGTGCTAAAAAAAACAGCAACGTCCTTTTAATACTGGGGCATATCAGAAACCAGCTTAAAGGTATCCCCCCGACCAAATCTAGGACTATGTGAACATCAAATTAAAAATAGTAACAAATTCTTATTCATGGAATAAAAAGAGTTCATACTGATGACTGTCAAGTAGGAAGACAGGAAGGTAGGTAGGTAGGTAGATGAATAAAGACATCCAGATATAAACTAAAAATACATACATATACATGGTGATAATAAAAAACAGATTTGGTCCTTGTCCCCAATCCCTGGCACAGATCTCCTAAAACTCTTGGAATTTATTGAATCATGGGAGTGTCTTTCATCATTCTTAACAAGTCCTTTTAAACTTTAGACCATATCCAAACGTATGCTAAGAAGGTGACTACTGGTGGACCGGCCCTCTGAAAGTTTCATGAGAGGGCCTGGTCACCAGAAATACCAAGCACATTACAGAACTGGAAATTTCAGCAGCTGCCTCCACACCTCCAGGGATAGGAGGGAGGGTGGACACTAAGTTAAATCACTTACCCAACGATTTAATGAATCATATCTATGTACTGAGACCCCAGATTAAAGCTCTTATATGGTCTGGGGAGCTTCCGGTTGGTGAAACATCGATGTGCAGAGAGCGTCACATGTCTGAAGAGGGCATGGAGGCTCTGTGGCACCACCGCCCCCACCTTGCTCTATGTTTTCCATTTGGCTGTTATTGAGTTGCACTCTTTATAATAAAACTTCACAATAAAATGTAATCATAAGAATAGTGTTTTCCTGAGTTCTTCAGGTCATTCTAACAAAATATCAGGGTGGGGGGCAGGGTGTGGAGCTAAGCCCTGAACTTGGATCTGCCAATAACTCAATAGTTGGTGTCAAAGATGAACTGAATTGTAGTAAACCAAGTTGATGTTAGAGAATTGTTGTTAGAGCATAAATGAGGGCAAAGGAAGGTTCCTCCTTATTACAGAATCCCAAGAGACAAACAGGGAAGAAGTAATGAATTTGAAGTGTGAATTTTGCAAGTATCACAGTAATGCCAAGGTCCATCGAACACTCAGAATGATTCTTTTACCACACATCGTTTTGTAATATCATCATCGGTCTTTTAAACCAGCGGTCCCCAACCTTTCTGGCATAGGGACCAAGTGCTCCTATGAGAACCCAATGCCTGATGATCTGAGGTGGAGCTGATGCGGTGATAATAGCCTAGCTGCAAATATGGATGAAACTTCGCTCCCTTGCCCGATGCTCACCTCCCACTATGCAGCCCAGTTCCCAACAGGCCACAGACCGGTACCAGGGGGTGGGGACCCCTGATTTAAACTACAGATTGGTTTCCCAAGTTAATGTAGATCTTCCAAATGCTGGCACATCTCACTAAACAATTTTTTTTTAAATCATGGTCTTAATATTACCACCCATCTCATTAGAAAAGTCTATACGTATTGGGAAGTATCAAACTTATGGTGGCAGAAACAGGTTCTCAAAATTCTACTTCGGCTTAAAAGACTGATTTATGATTGGCAACAAATACTATCAACTGTTTTTCCTTAGAGTAACAGGCTCACTTCACTTCTTTCCAATGTCTGCCAAATACCCTAGTATGACTAACCAAATTTTGTCTATTAGTTGTTTTTTAAAATAGAAATAATGTGCTGTGAAAGTAAGCAGGTAGTTCAGCTCCCAACTCCAAAAATCAATTGCACAGGTGCTTTACCTTAAGGTAACGATTGTACTTCATCAGGAAGTACCTGCTTTGGAGGTACTTCCCATTTCCTCAAACAGAATACCAAAAAGGTGTGTACCCCAGGGTCAAGTTTCAGTAAAATTAATTATTTTACTATTTCATCACCTTAGGTGAAAGTAGCTTTAAAAAAAAAAAAACCCTGAATGCACGGTTGGGACTACAGGTAATTACTAATGAATGCATTGTGGTGCCAATGCCTTGACACAGTACTAATATGTCAGTTTTCTCACCACTGCTTGCAAATAATAATACTTGAGTATTATGAAAAGAGTTCTTTGTAGACCTCTAAAAGACAATGGGAACCCCCACAAAGGACTACATACCGCACTTTGAGAAATGCTACACTAGTACATTTATATTACAAAGGAATGTTCTTGCTGAATGTCAGGTTGTGCTATAACTTCTAAAATGATTACATTAGTATTACTTAGAAGAAAACCAAATAAATTATAAGATTTTGCATCGTCCTAAATTTGAACACTATACTTTGTTTACTGTTAAATACAAAATATGTA
This sequence comes from Rousettus aegyptiacus, assembly GCF_014176215.1. Lineage (NCBI taxonomy): Eukaryota > Metazoa > Chordata > Mammalia > Chiroptera > Pteropodidae > Rousettus > Rousettus aegyptiacus. The sequence continues at coordinate 35,543,805 of NW_023416288.1, read as the reverse complement.
ACAAAGACTAAGTTTCAACACTTAAGCATTTTTTCATAACGGAAAGTAAAATATTTTAAAATATTTAACAAAAAAATTTTCCATTTAAGTGCCTAAATAGCTTTTTCCTTATTAACCTTTTAAAAAAACATCTTTGCATGAACAGTAAAACCTGTCTCTTCACAAAGCTGTATTATCATCATTCAGTGTCATATGAAACATTTTTTAAAGTGGATTGTTCAATACCTTCTCCCTGGAGAGCTTTTCCAAATGTGAAGTTAGACCATTTATTTCTTTGTCTTTCTCTGCCAACTGAAGCTAAAGAAGGAAAGAAATAACAATTAATTTTTTTTTTCATTTTCTACTCTCTCCTTATAGTTCATGAGTTTATACCAGTCTATAGAAATAATTGCTATTACTATATCCATGTGTTTTCCTTGGTTCTTATTCTTTGACATCTCTGACCTGTCATTATTAACCAACTTCTTTCACTCCTAAAACTTTTCCTCTGGTTTATATGGAACAGCACCAACACTGTCATCCTCTCAGGCGCTGTGTGTCCACTTCACAATTACAAACATGAGTATTCTCCAAAGGTTCTTTGGCTGCTTCTTTCTGTATGCTCTGAAAAACTCCCTTTCTTCTATGCTTTCAATTATCATCTCCATGGGAATAAATCACAAATATTAACCCATGCACACTCTGTCTTTCTCAAATTCCAAATATGCCTTTTTAATTGATTAGACATGTTTTCACTGTTGTCTTCCTGCACTGCAAGGGCCAAATGCCCCAAAGCTATTTTTCTATTTTTTTCATTAATATTATCAACTCAGAGCCAGCTGTAATTGAAGCTAGGAAATTACGTTAGAACATTTCTTCCCTCTCTCCTTCTTCTCCTCCACACCAACAACATTTTCAGTCTCTAAGTCATTCATTTATTCATTCAACCACCACCCATTACTCACTTGTTACAGTATAAGCATTGTGGACACAAATAAAAACACTACTACTCCTTAATGGTTTTCCCCATAATAATGTCTTTCAAAGCTCTCCTTGCCCTATTCAATGATAAGGTGACTGGAGAAGGTACCCAAGAAGGTAGAATTATCAATTCATCCTAAGAATATTTTTACCTGATTTTTTTACCTTCAAAAGCCCTTCCCACCTATAAATCTTCTCAGTACTACCAAATTATCCTCAAAAAGACCCACTCTAGTTGGGTTTTCTCCTTGAAAAATCTGAACAGGAAATCATGCCCAAATTCCATTTCAGGCTGCCCAAATTTGTCTTCGTCCTCTCTTTCAAGTCTAATCCATTCCATTACAGACACTGAAGTCCTATTAGTCAAGACTGCTCACAGTCCCCGGACGGTGCACTGCACGTCTGACCTCCACACCAGCATGAGCAGTTCCCCAGTTCCTCAGGATGCCCCGTGCTCTTTCCCTAGCTCTGCTTCCCCGCCCCTCCACTTTCGTCTTCCAAAGATCTAGTTTTTCATAGTCTAACTCCTAAATATTCAATTGGAAACAGCCCTAAAATACTTAAACTCATCATTTATGTAGCAAGTACTTCATTACATTTTGCTTTGTCTGGTGGGTGTTTTTGTCTAAACAGTGAAAAACCACGGAAAGGACACAAAAGTAAATGTCAGGCACCTTTTACCAGCTGTGTAGCCTTATTATGTTGTTTAATCTCAATTGTTCATTTTTATCACTGATAAAAAAACAAATGTTATTTATCTCCCCATTGGTTTGACAGACAACTACCTGAGCTGTGAACGTGAGAATTGTGAATATCACCATTACATTCTAACTATCTCTACTACGTCATATCATAAAAAGGTTCAAAGATTTCACTCTAAAAATATAAGATTTACAAAGGACCACCGGTAAAATTATCTTAGTCTGTAAATGTGCCACCCTCTCAATCCCAATGGGGGAAACTAAAGACTATTAAAGAATATTACATTTAGGAATATTACATTTAAAATCAGATTATAGGTATACTTAATTATAATTTAGTTAAGTTAAATAATTTAGAACTTCCTAGTCTTCAGTAGCATAAAATATGCAAATTATATACACACATGTATATACTTTTATCCTTATTAGCTAAACAGTCTGCTCTTTTTTTCTCTAACATCCTTATAAATATCATTTACTCTTCAGGCTTGTTAGTTGCCTTATGGTACACTGGCAAAAATTTACTCTGCAGTAGTTCACTTAGGATCATAGGTGACACATTTTGGTGATAAATTTTAAAACTCATACAAATTTTAAAAATTACTAATCAAATATTATTACACTCCCACAAAAATGTCGAGGCCCTAAAAAAATTTTACATACACATTCATGTTTCTTTTTAAGAGAAGGATAATGATCACTTTTCATCTTAAAAACTAAGCACAATTAAAATATATAATTCTAATAACCATCTGAATCACAGAATTAAAGTCACAATGACAATATATATGGGTATACATTTTCTTGGTTCATAGTTTATAAACTAAATGCAACATAACTAAATATATAATACACTTATTTATACACTAAAATACTGTCCCTATTATCCACATTAAAAATGTACATCAGATTAATAAAAATTATAGATAACACATTTTCAAAAGTACCAAGTACCATGCCTCATACTAAAGTTATATGAATACTAAACTTACTTTGTAATTGTCTTCTACTTCAGCTAGTTCTAGTTTTACATTTTCAGCAATTTCTACTTGTTCTTTCCATTTCAGCTCCATTTTTGCAAGTTCATCAGCATATTTATTGCACTTTGTTTTCTCATCCTAAATGAAATTAGTAAATTACCACAAAATTTTAAATCCATATAGAGCCAATATGTACACGAACACAGATAAGTGGTGAATGTTTATTACAGCACTATTGTAAATAGTAAAAAACTAAAATAACTAAATGTCAGGCAAAGACTGAATAAATCATTTTATTTCCACACAATAGAATTAACAAAGACAAATGTCTCAAGACACATTAACTAAAAATAGCAAGTTGCAAAAATAGAATATGTAGTATAATCCTATTTGTTTTAAAAGCTGTTTAACACAATTTTATATGATGCCTATGCGGTGTATAAAAATGTAAACCAAATTAATAGCTCTTATCTCTGGGGATCAAAATCATGATGGTACTTTTTACCATCTTTATTCTTTATTTCTGTAATGACATAAGATTTTACAATAACCATGTATTACTTTTGCAAAAGGAGGTATTAAAAATCATATATATGTATAATGCCACTGTTTCCAGACATTAATATGTAAAACTCTGAGATTCCCTGACCAAGACAATCTCTAGATTGACTTCTTATACATCATCTTCTTTATAACACAGAATGTTAAAAAGAAAGGAATTATAAAATGACAAAATTGGCCAATGTCATTTTGAATGTTTTTGTTCAAGGTGAAAGTTTAAAAATATGCTTTGAGCAATTCAATGGAGACAAAGTATTTTCAACAAATAATGCTGGATCAACCGAATATCCATACTACACATACCATACCTCACACTATCCACAAAAATAAGCTTAAAATGGTTAACATATCTGTATGTAAAACCTAAGACCATAAAACTTCTAGAAGACACGATAGCAGAAAATCTTTACAAGTTAAATTAGGTAAATGTTTCTTAGAACATAAAAAGCACAAAACATAGAAGAATAAATTGATGCTCTGTACATCATCGAAATTAAAACTTTTCCTAAAAACCATTAAGGAAATGAAAAGGCGAGCCATAGACAGGAGAAAATATTCACTACACATATGAGACAAAAAAACTTATATCCGGAATAAAGAATACTTAGAACTCAATATGATCAACAACCCAATCTTTAAAATGACAAAAGATATGACCTCTTGCAATAAGAATTAAGTACATTATCAGCAACAATATGCACAAGTCTCAAAATAATTATGGTCAAAGAGGACAGGAAATAAAGAGCACATACTATATGATTCCATTTATACAAAGTGTACAAAAGGAAGACTAATCTTAGTGGCAGAAAGCAAGTCAACAGTTTCCCAGGGATGGGGGAGGAGAAGGATGAGTTGCAAATGAGATGGGTACTAAAAATTTGGGGAGGTAATGGAAATGTTCATTATCTTGACATGGTGGTAGTTTCACAACTATATATGGTAAAACTGATCAAAATGTAGATTTTAAATATGAGTTTATTGGACTTCGATTTACCTCAACACAGTTGCAAAAAAAAAAAAAAAAGTACCTTGAAGTTTTTAGTTTCGATGGAACATTCTATCTTCCTTTCAGTAATACTAAATAATGAAAATTGTTCCAGAATCGTTTCATTATGAAAAAAAGTTTAGTCCCTTATAAACAACTTTGAACTCAAGGGTAAAACTATTCTAATCAACCCACAGAAGGAAAAATTATCGGAAGCAACATAAACGTTCAAAGTTTGATTAAAAGATTACATTAATATTACTTAGAAGGAGGTAACATAAAATATTTTAAATTGTTCTAGTAACCTCAAGGTAATGTATGAAATTCACTCTATAGCTCTAAAAATTATCCCTCTCCTCTCCACATGCAACAGACACAAAAACATATTTAAACAAAAAGTATATGCATAAAACATCTTTTCCGCCTTTCTGTAAATCAGATATAAATGAGAAGCATTTTCCCCCTTTATCCTTTAATACTCCAAAAGTGTTGCAAAACTGAAATACTTGAATAATACAATTTAAAGTAATCAAAATAAAAAACATCATAAAGGCAACAACTCAATTGATTAATGTTCCCCCGCCCCCCACTCGGAAAATCTGATTATGTTAAGATGTGGTAGAATTCTTTGCTATTATTATAGTAATTGTTAAAGGAGCACTCCTCTTTTATGAAGTTCAAACACCTTTCATGTATCCTTTTAAATAAGAGACAATAATATCCACCTTTAATCAGTTGCCTATTATTAAGAGAAAGACATTAGGTGAACAGAAAGTAATTTTAAGGTCATGATTTAAATCACAGGCCTAATTAAAAGGTACACAGAACAACACCCCTCATCATCTCAACAGTTAAATATCAATATCAATATACAGGTATAAAAAAGAAACCCTAGGACACCTATCAATCAAAAACAATAAAGGTAAGCTAAGCCATCACGTTTGATAAATCTTTCACTTACTTATAACATAGCTAGCTTACCTGCAAGAGTTGTTTACATTTAATATATTTTTCTGTTTTGTCAGCAATTTCTTTGGTCATTTCGCAGACTTGCCCCTTTGTTACAATGTCAAAATCTGTCTCAGCTATAACAAGGCAGAAAATAAGATTAAAAAATTATTTTCCCTCTTATATTATCTTCCTGTTCGGAATAACTTTAAGGTCAGTATACTGTGAAATATAGTAAATGGAATACAGGTGAGAAACATCTATTTAAAAATATCTATTCATACACTAAATAAACAAAGGATAACATAAACTCCAGGTGAGAATATTTGAAATGTCAGTTTGGCCAGAACCAAGTTCACATTCAATAACGAAAGGTTCATTTTTTTTTTTTTTTAATTAGCTCAAAATAGATCGAAAGCATACTCTGAGAAAACATTTTAAAACTTTTTTCCAGTCCTTCATTACTATTCACTAGGTCTTTATTAAGTAAATAGTCTACAACACCATCCAGGTACTACAGAGGATGTACAGAAATGGAAAACAGAATCCTGTTCTGTAGCAGCTGAACCTAATTAAGTATTTAGTAGTATAGGAAATTTACAATACATTTAAAAATTATAAAATATCAATTGCCCCAAACATTACACAAGGAAATATACTTTTATATACTCTAGTACTCACTTTCATTATTGGCAAATCGTTAACAGAAGGTGAAAAAAAAGAAGTAAAAACCTAGAGTTAATTCAAATTTTCATGTTATTCATATATTCACTATGTCTTTAATCTGTTCCATAAAATAAACTAATGTAAAATTTAACTTATCCACCAACAAGTACACTAACGAGGAAAAGTACCCTATTGATCCAAAAGCAGCCAGGGAGAGAGATGAGAGACACCAAACAAGGGATTTATAAGTTATTTTCCCCAATGGAATTATACAATTAAAATGCCAGAAATGTTCCCAAATTCCACAGATTTAGTGGAAATTTAATTAAAAATTCAATTTTTGGCTTTTGTCTTATAGCCCAAATGATAACACATTTGAGCTTATGAACAGCAGCTCAGTGAAAACTTATTAATATTCTCATGAACATGGACATGGACAATGAACTCGCAGTTACCAAAAGGTGGGGATAGGGAGGATTTAAATCATTTCTTCAATTAAAAAAATTCAAATAAATAAATCTCCTTAAAAAACTGTGGAAAAAATATTCTCATGAAGACAAATACTCATTCATACTCACATTTTGAATATTCACCACACACACGACTTACTTTTAGACCCTTTCTTTCCCTTTGCCTTAATTCCTTCACTTAAAAAGATTTCTTAATGCTCCCTAAAATTCTTACACCTGGAACAGGACAGAATAAATAGGCATAAACGCTTTTCAAGGCAGGACACTACACAAAAGGTCCGAAAGATTTTTACCTGCAGAAGATGGTGGCTTTACACCTATAGTAGAGGCAGCAGTGGCTGGGTCTGTGTTTGAGGTATCATTCACTTTCTGCTGATTCCCAATTTTCTTTGAGAAGACACTATTATTATTGGCCTATTCAGAACGTTAACAATAAATTGTTAATTATATTTTCTTCTCATAATAACTGTGTAAATAAGACTCATATCAAGAAATCTTTGGGGGTGGCTCCATAGTGTAGTGGTTAGCATGTCTGCTTTGCACACAGAAGGTCCTGGGTTTGTGCCCCAGGTGGACCCACAGACCATAACCGTGGGTGCGCCTAGCCCCAGGTGCACACCATGAGCACGTGAGAAGGGAACCCCCCCACCCCACTTTCAGAGATCCAATTCTTAAGGGGAAATGGCAACATCCATGGGTCAGGGGTAAAAGGGGGAGTGGGGGGAGAAATCCTGAAAACTCCACAAAGTTGCTATTGTCCTAAAAGTCAACAAAGACTAAGTTGCACACATCACTTTACTCACATTACAAAAGAGAACACCCTTGTGTTTTTTCTTAGAAAATCATCAAAACAAGCCATTCACGGAAACCTCACAAGTTTTCTACTTAGAAGTCATAATCAAAGGCCTAAAACAACAATCTGCACATGTGGGTCATACTTAAAGTATAATGTTTTTCACAAAAGCCTTCCTAGTTTATCGCATGCATTTCTTGCTTTTATCTCCTTTTAGATTTCAAAAAGACTGGGAAAATATCTGTATCATATAGTACAGTACAAATAAAAATGTCTTTACAATAAATTTGGTTAGTAAAGAGAACTGTGATATCATTCTCAACTTCAGATTTTAAATGGGTTTCTGTACTTCCAAGACTCTATTACATAACAAGGCTTTATATTTCAACACAATTGGGGGGCCCACATTAAAACTCACAGATAACAAAATTGAAACATTTTCTTCGATTTTACTGAATATGCCTACTCACTCTCAATGGAATACAAATGAATTAGCTAACACTTTTTCACTCTTTCTAATCTAGTGGATATGAATAGGATAAAAGAATTCACCAATGACAACTGAGAAACCATCTAAGACCTTGAGGATGATCAATGGTGAATCCCACTGAGGACAGGTGTTACTGTCTTAAGGAGGGATTCAGTAAAATGTATTGCATCTTTAAGTGAAAAAGACATTTATGAAGATCTTAGAGGAAACTGGTATAGAGGGCTCTCTTTGGTTTTTTTGTTTTGTTTTTTTGCTGCTGCCCTTGTTTTCTTTGTTGGTTCTCCAGCAAATAAAAATTTCAGATTTTAAAATAAGTAGCATTATAAAATTCAGTCAATGACTTGAAATCAAGCAGAGGTAAATTATACTTAAAAGGTTGATAGAATAAATTTGATCTGCAAACAAAATATTGGTAAAAGAAATACTACACGATGTATCAATTCAATTATACTTACTGACTGGTCTGAAAGTTTGTTTATTTGTTTCTGGAGCCTCTGGCATTCCTTGAATTTTTCTTTATAATGATCTGCTGCCATCTGAAGACGAAGTTTCAGATCTTCAACTTCTCTTCTCAGTTCATGTTCCAGTGTATCAGTCTTTTCCTGAGAGAAATAAACACTACCTTTACGAAAAAGCTAAAAATTTCATATCTCATAATACAAGAGTAAATCCAAACTTCATTCTCACTTTTTTCTTTCTGGCTACAGAACCACATTACTTCGCCTAATAAATTTGGCTTTACATCCTTAGGACAAGGGTTCATTAAAAAACTAGAGAAGAATAATCCACCTCCCAAGGAGCAAGTATTACCCTGTTAAATAACCATAATACCATTTTATGCAGCTAGTAAATAAGAAATTCCAAATGAAGCAATATATACCTGACATCAGAAAGTTTAATTAACAATAATAGAGTAGTTTTTACTAACCATTAGGAATTTGCTTACAGCACTTTTTCTTAAAGCTTACATTATTTTCAACCCAAGAAGTTACAATGACTAAACAAAATTAATGGAAACTTAAAATTCTGTGATCAAGAACCTGACCTGATTTAACATAACTCATTCTAAAAATGAGTTTTGAGCAAAATGGAAATTCAAAATTAACCTGCTTTATTACCTGGTCTTTTTTCGCAGCATTTAGTTTAAGTTCTGCCACTGCATCATCTAACTGCTTTTTGACTTTCTCGTTTTCCAAGCGTGCAGTATGTAAATCTGCCATCGTTTTATCTCGCATGTTTACAGCATCACTAAGTTCTTTAGTCAGAAAGACAACTTCTTGCCGAGTTGCCTGAATCTGTTCCTCTGCTTTACGAAGTTGCTCCTTCAAAATAAATGTATCTTCCTGAAGAAAGGCAAATATATTTGTAATTAAAACATTCAAATAAAAAGCAAACAATTTTTACTGATATTTCAACAAATCCAAAATTTTAAATTAAATGTTTTTCTAGTCATGACTTAAATGAAGTAGGTAAATCTATAAAAAAAAAAAACTTAAGATACAACTTTGCTTTTAGAGTCCCCATACAACAATACCATGCACTGGGTATCACTATGACCACTTTATGCATGAGGAAACTGAAATACGGAAGACAGGCAACACACCCAGCGCTTAATGGCCGGGCCTAACAGGGACTCAGATGAAAGCTTTTGTCCCCCAGAATCTCTCCAGCTGGAAGAATTAACCTTCATTTTTTATAATCATCAATAAAAAACTTTCAAAAACGTCTTTGTAACAAAAAAAATATGTCCTTTAAAAACACTGTACTGAAAAAAAAATAGTAATATTCCAATATTAGGATGGGTTTAGGAAAATCAGCACACTTAAAGTTGGACTTACATAATCTGCAAGTGATATAACCTTTCTCATCAGATTTTTTAAAACATTCATGAATACCTTTAAAAAAAGCTTTTGATCTAGCAATTTTTTTCCATGCATTTTTAACAATTAGAATATGAACATTTCCTTAGCTTTCTAAGGAAAGACTGTTTTACTGAAATAGAGTAAAATATTAAAATTAACAATTACTAAGTCAAAAATGTCTAAAAATGAGAATTTATTATAAACTATGATATATCCTCCACACGATGAAAGTCTATACTGCCATTACAAAGAGTAGTATATAACATAACGCTGTTAATGTTATTGAGAAACAATTTGAAAATAACTGAAAATTTAAACACTTGACCCAACAATTCCACTTGGAAGGATATATTCTATACATTTATACATGTTCCTAGCTATCCAACAAAGATGTTTACTGCAACTCGCTTGTAATAGTTAAAGACTATAGACAACTAAAAACAATTATATCATATATAGCTGTTAAAGAGATACTACCACAGCTGTTCTAATGAATGAGAAAAGATCTATATGTGTACTCACATTGCAAGATACTCAGTCCATAAACTTTTAAAAAGGTTTTGAGACATTATGCATATTCTCTGTACATGCAATATTTTTTAATAAAACCAGTCAATAGATTTCTAAAAAAATTAAAAATTCTATAATGATATACCTCAGAAAAGACAAGGGTTCTTTTTACTTTGTACCCTCATGTATTATTTGAATTATTTTATAAGCATGACCTTCACTGCTTTTATAATTTTAAAGTTTTAACAATTAGGAGTCATATTTCTAGTCCTATGTTCTTCCTCACAAAAATCTTGCTTAAAGAGGAAAAAGGTAAGAGATATTTTTAGCAGTGTATTAAATAACTAATAAGCAATCAAATGTACCTTTCATCTTTACATTTACAATCTGCTACATTAAATACCCTGAAAAATAACTTGGGCTTAATCATTAATTCTGAAGGTCACGCACATCTGACATTTTATGTGTATTTAACAGCAAACTACAGAAAACAACATAATATTCATCCATAGAAGAAACAAATCAATGTAAATCTATATAATGCAGTGTTACACCACCATTTTTTACAAATCAATACAATCTCTATGAACTGATATGGAATGATTTCCAGTTTATGTTGTTAAAAAAAAAATGCAAGGGTATATATAGCATGGCACCTTTTTTTAAGAATCAAGAGAGAGGAGCATGTGTGCACACGTACATGTACATAAGCTTATATTTGCAAAAAAAAAAAAGGGGATACACTGGAAACTAAAAAGGGTTTTTTAGGGAAAGATTGGGTCATTTGAATGCATTTTTTATATCATTTTGTCTTCTGAATGATACAACTATTTTACATAGTCAAAAAAATTTTTAAGGTTAAGAGAATAAGAGCAAATCTTAAAATTAAATACTAATAAGAAATAAACAACTATATGACAAATTCATAACGTTAAATTAATGCAAGTAATTTTGAACATGGTACTCTACATCTTTAGTGAAATATAGTCTAAGAAAAAGGAGGTGAAAAGATCTTGATTTTATTTAGATTTATTGTTGCAAGTGGCATCGACATAATAATTCTGAATCTACTGGTGTGTATAGCTGAGTAAAGAATAAATATAATGATGCTTTGAGGGAAAAGGGTTCTCACACTGGTACGAAATATATAAATATGGAATAGTTATATAAATATGGTAAAGAAGAACCCTAAGGTACGAGATTTGAATTGGAGATATTGATATAAATTAAAGACTTACAATGCCTGTCCAATGTACAAAGTACAAAGAGGCAACTAGCCCTATTAGCATAAGAATCCAATTCTTGGTTTTAAAACACCGATCCCTATTGAAAAAACTAGGGCTCCTTGGAGAAATAGCGAATAATCAATTCTGGGGCAGAACCTAAAACTGTATTATGCAGTTATGCCACAAAGTAAGGAAGTAGTCAAAGCATTAGGGGGAAATACTGAAAAGACACAAAAGCTGGTTTGAAAAGGTCCCCCCCTTCCCTCCGACCAAATAAGGGTCAATTGGATATGAAAAATAAGAATGATCATAATGCATAACACATTTTTAAAAGAATCCAAAGACCATAGTGATATACGAAAGGAGAAGAGGACAGCAGGGAACCTCATTATAAAAGAATACCTACTAACAAATTTAAAAGAAATGAAAGAATTTTTAAATCACCATTTTAAAATCATTAATGTAATAACTGGTGCAGATAGGGATCATCAAGAGCTAAAACACATTGGGTAAAAGATTACTGGGGGATAAGATGTTCACATGCCCTCAAGTATCATCTCACAGATTACTCAATAATCACAAAGAGGGAAGGGCACCGACACAGACATTAAACAAATGATTAAACCCAATGTCATCAAGAATGGAACTGACATCATGGGACTTTTGACAGACTGCAAAAGAATGTACAAAACATCATGTGCCTTTTCTTGCTAAAAATGTTTGACCTGATCTAGTCATGAGAAAACAATGGACGAATCTAAATTATTGAACTCTTTCTCAGACAAGCCTTCTTCAAAAATATCAATGTCATAAAAGACAAAACAACAGGAAGACTACTACAGATTAGAGCAGACCAATATGATAATAAATTAACTGGGTCATCTTTGAGCACTCCTGGTTGGAGAAATTTCAAAGGATATAGAAAAATATATTTGGGACAATTTGAATGTGGACTAAAACTACATATGAGAATGAGTATTATCATATTGATGTTAATTTCTTAAGTGTGCTAATGGTCTTATGGTGATAAAGAAGGTACTCGTTGATAGGGGAGACATGCTAAAGTATTTAGGGTGAAATGTCATAATACCTGCAAGTGACTTTCAAATGGCTCAGGAAAAAAACATAAATAGGGGAAATAAAGATAGTAAAATATCTGAGGGTGTATGTATTCATTGTTCTGTCCTTCCAACTTTCCTAAAAGTTTGAACTTTTTCAAAAGAAAAAGCTGGGGAGAGAGGAGATTAAAAATAGAAACCACCATATTGCATACAGTTAATAATGTTTACAATCTTCAAATACATATTGCAAAACTACTTACCTTACTCGAAGTTGTAAGCAGGAAAGCCCTTTGCAGACTATCCTTTTCAGCCAAACAGAATTGCAGCCTGCCAATCTCTTCTTTGAAATGAGTAATCATGTTTTCTTTGTTCCCATCTATATTCTTTAAAGTCTGGACCTCTGACATGAGCTTGGTATTTTCTATTTCTCTGTTCTTCAAATGTACCTGCAACAATGCTTGAAAATGTCAACAATATTCTAACTCCATAACCTAAGTTAGTCAAAGTTTAAAATACCACTGTTTATCTCTAACCCAAACATGATTAAGAGAAAGAAAAACTTCCATTTTTTCCCCTGTCTTTATTGAAATATAACAGACAATTAGTTGCTTGTAAGGAAGACCTCCTCAATTAGGAGTGAGGAGACCCAAATTCTGCCAAATGACTAGCTAAGCAGAGCTGAACACAGTTTTTCCATTTTTTAAGAAAAACTTTTCCATAGAGATTGATTCTAAGGTCTAACATTACCTGATCACTAAAGTCTTTTTTCCTTTGATTTAATGACTTTAAATTCTCTTCAAAATCACAAATAGATTTAGTTGTTCTTTTGAGAAAACAGATTATGTTAAAGATATATTCGGATATTAAGGCACAAGCAGATTCTGAAAAACATCTTAAAACATTTAAGTTTTGCGTGTGAAAAGTACTGTCATTTATGTCCTATGTACCTAAAAATATATTTGTTGATTAACCCAACTATTATTTTCCCAGGAACTTTGGCTGCAGCTGCTCATTTGCTCACAACAAATATACAAATCAAATTCTGTAACTGAAATAAAATGTACACATATCTAATATCCACTATAAATGAAACGAATTAACATACTTCTTCCACTTCACTCTTTAAATGTATCGAATGCTATAATAATAATTTCTGTTCACAAGGATAGAATTTAACTCTGGCTTCTCTAAAGGTGTCAGCAGTCAAGACCTCTGCAGCATCACTTTAAAAACACTACCTAATTTTCATAATCATCAGCTCATAAAAGTTTTTTACCAATTCCTCTCAATTCTGATAGGGCAGGGATGGATTATATGACCCAATAGGAGCCAGGAGAGAAAAGGACTCTCTCTAGTTATTCATGTGAACAACTTGGATGGGAAAGTATTGTTCTAAGGTTAACAGTACAGTATGTCACACTTGGTAAGTGGAATCTACTTGCCAAAATAACACAAAACAAAAATCCTAAAAGAAGCATTTTACTTTTTAACTTTCGAGGTATACATACACAAATAAAATGAAACTCTGTTCAGAACACTGGGAGGTTGGAAGAAAGTGAATCAAATGGAAATTTCAATGTCACTTTGATCCCAACTGCTAATGCTTACAGAAAAGCAGATACTAGAACACTGCGAAAGAACAAATACCAAGAAATCTCATTCTTTTCCTTCTTTCCTCCCTGTCAAATCTTTTGCAAAGGACTCATCATTCAGGGGTACGACCTACACACGCAGTCTTTGCAGAAAGAAAAAACAAGAAATAATATAAGGGATAAAAATAAATGCTGGATTTACCCTAAAATGTGCTTGCCAACTCTCTATAAAACAACAAAAGTGCTGTTCTCAGAACAGAAGAGAGACAAGAAAGGCAGAATGGTAAGGTGACAGCTTTAGGGATAGCTTTTCCTCTTTCCAAAGTCAGTCATCATAGTTATTACTACATTGGTTCACTTAGGACCGTCCTAAACCCTTCCCAATCCAGCAACACTGGTTTATCTAAGACCTTCCTAAACTCTTCCCAACACTAACTAGTATGCCTTTATATTTATTACCAAATTAAAATGAAGACATGCATACTCTATTAATCTTATTGTCTCCCACTGTACTAACAGAAAAAAAAACACAGAAAGCACTTAATTATCCAGAGAAAAAATGCCCAAGTCTTTTCCTGGCAACAAAATTCAAAACGGTCTCACTGAAATCCATAGTAACATTAAATTTAAAAATGTTATAAATGCCAAATTGTCACTTAGTTAAAAGATGTTCTATATAACTTCAAAAAAAAAATGCATTTGAAAGTAGTGCTCGAAATCATATAAATGGTATTCCAATTGCATCAATTCTCCTCTTCTAGATAGCTCTATTATTTCCCCTTTTCACAAAATCTTGTTCAAAACCCAAACATTATTTTTAGATACTTTCTCTCAAAATTTCAAATCATAAAATTATCCACCAGTTATCTTCAACTATTTTTCTTCTTATTTTGAAAGCGATACACACACATACCCACATATACACACCCCCGCTAGGGGCAGCAGTGTTCCAAGAAATGGAATGGGTATTAGCCCCTGACAAGCAAAAAGTCCCTATCTATGCTATGCTCTACTCTGAGGTGCCCAGTACTCAATATTTTATTTTTTTATCTTTCAAAAACAAAACCACCACCACCAGAAATGAGAAGGAAAAACCCACTAAATACAACAAATCATATTCTAGTTTCTTAGTTTAAATTGTGACTCTCGAATACTGACTACATGCAGTTGTATGCTTTTATCTTTAATCAAGTTATGAATATTGTACTATTCTACCCTAATCAAGAGATTGAATCTATCTGAATAATAATGACTTAATTCAGAATGTTCTTGAAATTCCTTGTCTGCAATCATGATCAGGAACTGCTTATGAGCCGCTCAAGATAAATAAGCCTCGATCTAACAATTAAGCTAAGTATTTCAGAATCGCTTAGGAAAAAAATACAAAAGGTGAAGATTTGTTATCAGTAAGAATATATTTTTTAAAATACAGTCTCAGACAATTATTCCCAAAGTCAAACTCTAAAACATGGCCACCATCACTGAAATAATGTTCTCCCTAAGGTTTACGTGTTCTTAAAACAGGTAAATTGGTCATGTAAATCCTGTTAACAGATATCTTGTCTTGTTACTATAAACCTCTGACTTATACATTACCTAAGTATCTAAAATACCAGCAAACTAATTTCTCGAAAACTTTTATGAACTATACACCATAAGGTAGTTTTAAAATGCATCCCCTCATCTTTTGATACTCCTCTCTTCGAGAAATGGAGCCTAACATTCCCCTCTTTGAGTGTCAGCTGGACCAAGTGGCTTCCCCTTCAGTGTACAACTTTGGAGACTGGGTCATAAAATGCACTGCAACTTCCTCCTTGCTCTCTCTTGGATAGCTCGCTCTGAGAAGTTGGCTGCGAAGTTATGAGGACACTCAAGCAGCCACTGAAGAGGCCACACAGCAAGAAACTGAAGGGCCTCCTGAAAGAAGTCATGGGAGTGAGTCACCTTGACAGCAGATCCCACAGTTATGATCAAGCCTTAGGCTAACTGCAACTACCTAAGAGGCCCTGAGCTAGAACCACTCAGCTAAGCTGGTCCCAAGTTCCTGACCACTAAGTTTTGGAGTAATCTGTTACACAGAAATAGGTAATAGAAACAGAAAGAATAAATTACCTTATAAAGTTCCTTCTCATCCTTTTCTGTCTTTAACTGATACTCAAGTTGTTCTCTTTCACATTGCATCTTCCTGAGTTTGTCCTTTAAACTGAGGTCAAGTAACATTAATGTCGGCAAAAAACTTTGTTAAAACATTTTTAAAATAAAGATGTTTTTTAAAAGCATCAGAAATACCTGTCCAATTCAGTTTCTTTTTCAATTGCTTTATTTGTCATTAACACAATATCTCCCTCCAGCCTGAGAGCTTTGGATGTAGCATAATTGTATCTCCTCTTAAAGTCTTCATTTTCCATTTTTAAACTTTCTGATTCTTCGGTAAGACCCTTAGAAACAATAAAGTGTTTTGAGAAACATAATAAGACAAACATGCTTATCTTTAAGAAATCTATGTATTCTTAAATTTTAATCCCATATTGGTCCCCTCCATAGTTTATAAACTAAGACTAAAAACTAAACCTGAAATTGAAACATACATTCAACTTTTCATATACTAAATAATTTTTTTCCCTGCACTTTTCATATACCATTTGTTCATTTCACTAACTTCTCCACCAGAGGGCAGGCCACAAAAATGAGAAAAAAATTTTTAGTCATTTTCATTTTTCACATCTCACTTTTCAATGTCATCCCAATGACAAATCAGGTTTTATACGATATCACCAAGGTGAACACTCACTTATCACATACAGATCACTAAGCGCCACTGATGACTATACCAAAACACTAGGTTAAGAAAAATGCTTAAAATAATGTCCCTTAATGCTCCTGCCACTGTGACTCAGTGGTCAGAACATTCAAAGAAACTGTAACAAATATAAATACATGTAATAAAAAGTATTCTATTTAAAATAAAATATTCTACTTTAAATAGATAACTTAAGAGTATAAAATTGATCATATCAATTAAGACAAGTATTGTATAAGAGCTCGATGATGCTGTTCTATATATGTTCTAAACCTAAATTGGAGATAATAAGAACCAAATACAACAATGTGTATGCAAGCACTCTGTTCTAGAAAACTACACGTCAACAGAATTGATAAATTAAGAAATTGTTTTAATTAAAAATATTTTTTAATTTCCCACTAAAAGTACCACCCTCAACAAGCACAAACTAAAGAAAATCACCAAATGTATCAAATATTATAAAAGTACTTATAAGCCACTTTGACTTTCATAAACTCAAATTTTTTAAGGTGAAATATCTTATTTTCAGTATCTTTCTAGAATCTGAAAATTGCTATGTTGCAGCTATACAGCATTAAAAAGCTTATCACAACAGTTGTCAATAATACTCTTGGTTTTATTTTTGCTCAAAGCAAATGGTTACCTTACTGAATTTGTAACATTAACCAAAGATTGTTATAAAAACTAAATGCTTTTCTGATTCCAACACACTGGAGAAAGCAAATATTTATTCCCTCTGATATAATTGTTGTAAATACCCAATGACCCTTGCTAAAGTTGACCAATTGTCAGTTATTTGTCTTGCTGATTTATGAAAACAGTCAAAAACATTTCTAAAGAATTCTTTTACATTTTTTTTATTTTTAGTTTTACTAAATGCTCTCTTGGCACCACGAATAGGTTTTAGATTAAATCTAGGTGTTTCTCCCAGGGACAAAGACTAGATTGTCCAGAGTCAAAAACAAGTTTCTGATTCTGAAATTAATGAAGTTCTATAGTAGGTAAATAGCATTTCCAAAAATAGGGCAAGAACTAAAAAAGATTCATAAGCATCTAAATGCAAAACATGAATTGCTTTATCTATGAATCAGTTGACTCTATGAAGAGTCATAAATTTATTCCAACGGTAACTCATGAGTCTTAAAATCTTTCTGGTACCCATAAAAGTACCTGATAGCTTCTCAGCATCCAACCCTCTTTTCAAAAGACATGAAAGCACTAAAGTAGAGATGCTTTTTCAGGTTTCTAGTTCTCATGTCTGAGGGAAGCATAAGCCTCTTTAATGTGGCTGTCTTCCTTAGCATGAAAACAGCATCAAAGCCCTTAATGTACATACAAAAAAAATAAGAATCAGGCTTTCTTTAAAAAAAAAAAAAAAAATTTTTAAGAGTAAAATCTACAACACAATCTTTGAAAAACACTTGCAATTTAAGGTAAATATTTGTTTGGTTAATATTTGTAAATCATACCAAAAAGACATCATAATTCTAATATTAAAACAAAAACTTAAAACAGATAAATAGGTGCACTACACTGCGCACAAAAAAATGTGAGCAAAAGGCAATTAAGAGATCTGGCATTTCAGATTCACGCAGACTTCTCACCCTCTTCCTGGGTTGAAGAATCACTGCTACCATGAGCCACTATTACTAACTCCCCCAAGTCATAATTCTCACAAATGAGCAACCAGAAAAGACTGTGACATTTATCTATGTAGCTAACCGTGCACTAAAAATACATAAAGAGAACACACATTCTCATGTTTAAAAAAAAAAAAAAAGGCCAAAATTAGTTCTGATTACAAATTAATACACATGAAGAAACCAGATACAATGATCACTGAAAATTACTTAGAAAAAGTTACAGTATTCTGGATTCAAATGCATACAGCAGTAAAATTTAGTAAATATCTTAATACTCTAAATAGCAAATTATTGGCAAAAGAATTGTTACTTCTGAAAATTGCTAATAGATTTTAAAATTACTCCTACTCATTTGAGTTAATCTGGTTTTTTTCAAACACTCTGCTTCTTGAAATCAACTAAATACTGAGCAATGTAAAGAGATACGCAAAATATAAATGTATCTTCTCTAGTTTCTAGAAATTTACCAGACAAAAATATAACTGACAACATACAATAATAAATTGTCTTCGTAGCATTAAAATAATGGGCTAAAAGGCAAAAATAAAATAAATAACAATAATTAGGCACTTGTCTAACACTGTCCCCATAAAAACAATCTAAGTTCCAATTGTGTTCTGTTTTAATAAACTAACTGATTGAGAAATCACATATTATTTTAGTGGATTCATTTCGACATTTTTAAAGATCAAATATTCATATAACCTCTTCAGTAACAAACGTCAAATTTATCTTGAGAAAGTCTTATATTTTTATTCAAACAACAAAAGCAAAAAATCCACTACAAAAATATCTCTAAAGAATACTGTTCATATTCTAAAAGGGCAAAGTTTAAATACAATAAAGTATAATGAAGTCTAATTCTACTGTCAAAAATATGTGATGAGCAAAGAAACTTAAATTCTACCTTTCTAAGAGAACATCAGATCAAAAGATTAAGTTTTTTAAAGAGTGAAGAAAGGCCACAAATACTATCTAATGCCTAAATTATTTCCTGAATGTGTATACACATGCCAGAGAAATAATTTTAACACTGGGTTGCATATATATTTTTAAAGAGGTAAGGAATAAGAAAACATTTAGAATAGCATAATTTTACTTATATTAAGTTGCCTTTTAATGAAATTGAATGGTTTATATGTATTGTTTTAATGATCTACGTTACACATGAATATATAACATGCTACAATCAATGAAACAGAGAGCCCAGAAAAATACACATGCATATATGGTCAATAATTTACAAGCCAAAAGTATGTAACGGGAAGAGGATTCTCTCTTCAATAAATGGTACTGACAAAACTGGAGAGCCACAATCAAACAAATGAGAATACCACTATCTTATACCATACTCAAGAAACCAATTCGAAATGGATTAAAGACTTAAATTTAAACCACCTAAAGGAAAAAACAGAGGAAGGTCCTTGACAAGCTCAATGGTTTCGGCAATGATTTTTTTAGACTGATATCAAATATGAAAATAAACAGATGGAGCTACATCAAACTAAAAAGCTTCTGCACAGCAAAGGAAACCAAAAAAATGAAAAAGTAACCTCCAAAATGGGAGAAAATATTTTCACATCAAATATCTGATATTGGACTGATATCCAAAAGTATATACAAAAAATTCACACAACTCAATAGAAAAAAGAAAATCCAATTTAAAATGGGGCAGAGGAACGGAACCCAAAGACAACGTGCAAATGGTCAACAGGTACATGAAAAGGCATTCAACATTACTAAGCAGAAAAATGCACATTAAAACCACAATGAGATATCACCTCACATTTGTTAGAATGGCTGTCATCAAAAAAACAAGACAGTGATGGAGAAGATGTAGGGAAAAGGGAACCCTTATGCACTGTTGGTGGGAATGTAAATTAGTGCAGACACTATGGAAAGGTTCCTCAATAATTAAAAATAGAACTACCTTATGACCCAGCAATCCCACTTCTGGCTGGGTATATATCTAAAGGAAATGAAAACAAGATATGGAAGAGATATCTGCACTTCTATGTTCAGTGCAGCATTATTCACAACAGTCAAGATATAGAAAAAAACCTAAGTGTCAACAGCAAAATAAAGGTATAGTACAATATCTACAATATTCGGTTATCATAAAGATGGAAATCTTACCATTTACAACAATATGGATGGACCTTGAAGGTATTGTGCTAAGTGAAAGATGTCAGAGACAAATACTGCATGGTATCATTTTTATGTGAAATATAAAGTCAAACTCAAAGAGTAAAAAAGTGGTTGTGAGCGAATGGGAGGTAGGGGAAGTAGAGAAAGGCTGATAAAAGAGTATAAAGTTTTAAGTATAAGATGAATTAGGTCTGAGGATCTAATGTACAACACGGTGGCTACACTTAACACTGTAACTGAAGTTTGCTGAGAGAGAACTTAAAGATAAATATGAATTGGTGAATGTGTTCATTAACTAGATGGGAAGAATCCTTTCACAATGTATACATGTATCACATCATGACCTGCACTTTAAATATTTTACAATTTTTGTCAATTATACCTCAATAAAACTTAAAGAAAAAATATTCAATATGTCTTATGTAACACAGTATAAAAATGTTTTATCTTACACTTGTCTTAATCCATACAAAGATTATTAGCTAGTTGAAAGTACATAAATGTACCTATACTTCAGAAACAAAATATAAACTTACTAACAAATCAGGTACAATATGAAAATAATTGGCTTTAAAGAAATTTATTACTATATACACAAAAGTTATACCCATCACCCCCTACACATTAAAATTACACTTTTATGTCTTTTTTCTCAATGACAATCAATAAAAAGAAAATTCAATGATGTCACTACTTCAAAATTGATTTTTGGCAATTCCACATGAAATATGTCATTTAAGCAATCGGGTTAATTCCATATATTAAGCAGTCCAAAACTGGGTATCCAATGCAATGACAAAGGTACAGAGAAGAGAAAGCCAAAAATATAGATAGCTGAAGAAGTCCATACTAGCCAGAGCCACCAAAACATGAATGAATGACCTTTCCTGTTTTCTCACTCCTGTATGTACTATAGTCGTGGTTAACTCCCAAATGCTGGTAACATCTCAAGGTACCGAACTTAGTTTGTGAAACCTAAGAACCAAAACAATATGAATATATAAAACAGTTCATAACAGGGTTTTATTGTCTAAGCAATATTGTTTTAGGTAGTACATCCATTATATACTATCCAATTAAAGTTAATACACTTTTTGGAAAAAAAAATTCCTAGTTTAGGCTCCAAAAAATTAAAAACTAAAAACCTTAAAAGGTGGGAGCATTTGAGATCTTGCTCCCCTACAAATGTCATTAGTTTGCTTTAAATAAAGTTTTTTAAAATTTTTAAAAACTGAAACAGAGTTCACAGCCTTTTTTAGTCCTATTAGAAAAACAAGATTCAACATCATTGATTCCCCGAGCCTCAACTTTTAATCATCTAATTTTCAAATGTGCATCTAGCACTCCAAGACAACAATATGAATATATAAACTGCTAATTTTTACATAAGTCCAATAAATGCAAAGAAATTAAAAGACTAATCAACAGAATATTACTTGACAATCAAAGGAATGAATAAACTTTGAAAACATTATGCTAAATGAAAGAATCCAGTAACAAAGACCTCATATGATTCTATTTTGTATTCAATGTCCAAAATACACAAATCCGGAGACAGAAAGTTGGATCAGTGGTTGTCGATGACTGGGAAGGAGGAAAATGGAGAGTGACTACAAATAGGTACAAGGTTTCTTTTGTTCTAACATTAGGTTATGGTTGCACAATTCTATAAATATAATAACAAATGACCTGCACACTTTAAAGTGGTGAGCTTTATGGTTTGTAAATTACATCTCGATAAAGCTATTTTTTAAAAGATCACTTAGATATGGTCACATCTTTGGCCCTCAGAGGTGGAAGTATGCAATGTCACAAAAAGCACTGGCTGGAACCAGATGGCCTGCCCTACAGTTTCCAAACTGATCAGGCAGGTTAAGTAACCTCTCTGCGCTACCTCTATAAAATGCAGATAACAGTACCTACTTCATAAGATTGTGTGAGTTCACATTGTGAAAACACACAAAACAGCACTGACTTACATTAAGTATGAGTATTTTTATTAATCAGCCTATTACAGAAGAGAGAAATCCACACTTATTTAAACTTAATAATGAAAAAGTTACTTTCTAATTTAGGGTATACATAAATGAGAAATATATCATTGCATTAAAATAATACAGGAAAACTACAATATGTAATTTACAGTTCACAATTTATAAACATTTGGTTTCAGTTTTAATCTACATTGTAATCCTACTTTATTCCTTCGAGCAGCCAATTACACAAAATAACTTTAATATATTGCTTAAACCAATTGGTCTTAATAACCGTAACATATCTAATTTTTTTAATTTACAAGATAGGAGTGTTCTCGCTAGTGGCATTTTACAAAGAGAAGTCAATGTTCATAAAAGATAAAAGATTTTATTTATAAAAATTTATTATAAACTAATGTCTTAGTATTTGTCAAGTGCTGAATTGGGTAATATGCCAAATATTATTTTACCGAAACAATGAAAATACAATGAATTTCTTCTATTATGAAGAAACTGACATTTTTACTGATCATTCTTAGTATACTGTCCATTATAAAACTTTAAATGAAATTGTAGATGACACATCATAATATTCTTCCAGATATTCAGCAGTTTACTCAGCACCTCAAAGAGAAGATCTTTAGTACTGTTAGTTTTTTTAGAATTCACACCATGTAAAAAGATTTGAAGCAAGTGCCCAGAAATGTCATGGAGCTGTCCTACCTGTCCAGCAGGTTTGCCTGATTAAGACGGAAACTAATTTTGAAAGTAAAAAGCAAATCCATGAAAACTAGAAGCCCCATGACTAATAACAAAGAGAAATTGTCTTTCCTGGCAAGCGCATTTATTTATTCCTCAAAACACGCAACTGCCAACATATAACTAAAAAAAAATTTTTTTTGCATTATCATTTATTATTTTTAGAATCTGGTGGAAATACTATATATTTCCATTCCTTTTATATGACGCTATTCATATTGTTTTTCCTTGGTGACTCTCTGGTTCATCATTGTGAAAACCAGTAATTATAGCTATTTACATTTAGTGAGAATCTATTATGTAACAAACACTATTCCAGGTCCTTTTATCACCAGTTAAAGTATCATTTAAAAATCACTTCCAATTCATTTTCCCAGGGAGTCTAGCTCAATGCAAGAATATCAGGGAAGAAGCCCCTCTTAGACTAGTGACTGTCGGCAAGATTTATGAGTTGCCATAAAAACTTCTGCTAAAGACCTCTTCTGGGTACCACAGCCACAATCCCCTTCAAATTTTGCTTCATTAATCTCCTGATTTCAGTCTACCATTTTCCCAATCTAAGTCTATCGGAATAAGCTTTTGATCTTGTCTACAGCATTTAACACTTTGACACCTGGACAGTAGAGAGAACCTGAGTGTGTTTAAATCTTAGCTAACACTCGATGGGAGCAGAGGCATGGCCTGATATACAGGAGTAATTCCGCCCAATTGAAGGCATTCCATCATTCCTATTCTCCCAATAATCCATTTTTTCCTTAGATTTCAAGGCGATTAGAGTCGAAACATCAAAGGCCACGTTTCAGGGTATTCTTCATCCCATGCTGCCATGGGCCATTTTTCTGAGTCGTCTTCTATCTCACCTCTACGCTTTTGGCTTGTAATACAGTGAAAAAAGTTGGCATTCCTATCTGGAAACTGCCAAATCCAGGTTCAAACAATAAATGTGTGAAGAGCAGAGAGAAAAGAGTAATAACTACACAAGACAGAAAAAAAGTTAAAACAATTCAATAAAAAATTTAGCTGAATGTACTAATAAGGCAGGCACATGAGATTTTACATTTTAATATTTAGTACACTTGCTTAAAAAATTAAAAAGTTCAAATAAATAATTCCTTAGCCAAACAGGACATCTTAATCCTACTGCAGGATACTCCTACTGCAGCATACCTCTACTGGAGAATTCCAAGTGTTCCCTAAGAGTAAAATTGGGAGAATAACTGCAGATTTTAAATTAAAAAGGCTAAAAGTAATAAAGACAAAAGATTTTACAGATGTGTATAAGGAGATTTACAATTGTACATGCTGTTCTACCCTCCAACTCGAAGAGCAATTCTCAAATAGAACAAGGCAAGAGAAATCTTTTTAGGATTTAAGCCCTATTTGACATCATCTCAGCACAGGTGTGCAACATACAACCACTCTACTGGAGTATAAAAATGGTTGAAATTACTGCACTAAAAGTTCAATTAACAATTATTAAGCAACTGCTCTGAACCCTGTTGAACAAAAGAATGGAACAGATCCCATCCATTGGAAACAATAATATGTCAATACTATCAATAGACATAGTGTATCCAACTAGTTATAAGTGAGATTGTGATATGTCAAAACAAATCGCTTTTCTTGTGAAAATATTAAATAAACAAACCAATGACTAGGTGATTGCTTTCCCCCCACTTTTTTCAGCTAACTTAAATTCATTTGCATCTCTAAAGAAACCAGTTTTATACTTCTCTTTTTCTTATCTCAAGAAACTGTACCAATATTAAGTTTTTAGGATAATTTATAGAATACCTCAAATCAAAGATTTCAAAATTTTGTCTAATACATCTTATTTCATTGAATTCTACTTTCATGAAAAGTATTTTAACTACTTTATTCTACTTTCTCTTTATTCAATGTTTCTTATTCCTAACTGTATTCCCAGCTCCTCCCCCTTAAAAATCAATCAAATATTCTTCAATTATATGCAAAACATCTAGAAACACTTGTCAGGGACTACATCGTCTGGAATAAAAATCCAAAATTTTAACTATTTACAACATAAAAGCAGCTGTGGTAGAGGTTGACAAACTGACTTGTCCTTATATAAATATCTATCTAAATGTTACTGTTTTTCAACACATGGTTTTCACTCACTTTAACTGGTTTGGTTCTTAAAAAAATATGAGTTTCAGACAATATACTATGTCAATTCCAGTCAGTTACACAAGACGCAACCAACCTTCTGCTCTGCCTGCAGTTGGTCACATCTTTCTTTTTCATGGTTAAGTTCTCTTCCCAGTCTTTCAACTTGTTCTCGAAGTTGTGTCGTTTCTTTTTCCAGAACAGCAATTAACTTTAACAGTTCTTCTTTTTCTTTCATAGTTTTCTCAATTTTCAGCTTTAAAACAAAAAACTCAAATTTCAAAATAGCAAAGGAATTCATAGAAAGAACTTGTACATATTATCTACTTCCTATTAGTGAGCCTCTTTTAGCATAAATTTAAAACCTTTTGGTTGAGCGAAGAAAAAACATTTAAAAAAAAATACAAAATTCCAAGAAAAAGCTATAGACGTCTACCACCAAGAGCTATTACAAGAAACGTTAAAGGAATGTCTTTAAAAAGAAAAAAAAGATAAAAACTATGAATAAAATGGCAATAACTTCATGCCTATCGATAATTACTTTAAATGTAGATAGATTAAATGTTCCAATCAAAAGATACAGGGTGGGTGAATGGAGAAGAAAACAAGAACCTATACACATGCTGCCTACAAGAGACCCACTGCAGATCAAAAGACACACAGACTGAAAGTAAAGAGATGTAAAAACATTTCATGTAATCAGAAATAAATAAAATGGTTGAACAATAATACATCAGACAAAATAGACTTTAAAACTATAAAAAGAGACAAAGGACGTTTCATATACAACAGCCAAGATATGAAGCAACCTTAACGTCGTCCATCAACAGACAACTGGATAAAGATGTGGTACACAGATATCTGTAACACAAGATTACTCGGCCATATAAAGAATGAGATCTTGCCTTTTCAGACATTACGGATGGAACTAGAGGGCATTATGCTAAGTGAAATACGTCAGATAAAGAAAATATTATATAATTTCATTTATATGTGGAATCTAAAAAAAATAAAACAGAAGCAAACTCATAGAAACAGAGAACGAACTGATGGCTGCCAGATTGGTAGGGCGGGGTTAGAGGTCTAGGTGAAAAGGGGGAAGGGATTAAGAAGTACAAATTGGCACTTACAAAACAGTCACGGGGATGTGCAGTACAGCATATGGAACAGAGTCAATAATATTGCAGTAATTATGTATTATGCCAGGTGGGTACTAGAACTTATCAAGGCGATCACTTTGTAAGCTAATAAATATCAAACCACTATGCTGTACACCTGAAACTAATATCAAATGTCAACAGTAACTGAAAAATAAAGCAAAACAAGGCACAAAATCAATGAATTTTATCATGAAAGTGCCTGTTAATTACTTTTCGAATAAATATTAAAATTAAGGCATAAAGTTTCCTAGCGACTTAATTCTGGGCTTTTCTCATCTTGAGTCAATAATCAAGAAGAAAATTGTGTACCTGTTCTTGAATGCAAATCTATGGGAAATCATTAAATCTTATCAAAAACATCCTCATATGTTATATAAGGCTTTCATCTATGGAATTATTATTAAAAGTTTTGGTTCTTTAAGTAAGGTACTAAGGAATAAATTTCTATGTATAATGGCCTCTATTTGGCTGGACTAAAACTTTATAAGTAAACATAAAATTTAGGACAAAAATACAGACTCTAAAAATACATAAGTGATTCTTATGGGGACACTAATAGTTACTTAGTACAGGAAAATCTAAACTCCAAAATTCTAAAATTTACTAAATTAAGGGACCTAAAGTAGTAATAAAAAAATGGTTAATATTTCTCTTACAGCATAAAATCATTGATTCTAATAGAGGAAGAATGTACACTAAAAGGAAAGGATTCACAAAGAAGGAATCATACATTTAGCTAAAAATGTCTTTCCCTCCATACAGAATCCATGATTAAAATAGCTTTTAATCAAAAATTTTTAGAATGACCCTTCCAACTGATTCATTACATCAAATGCAAATGATAGGAGTAAATGCCCCCAAAAGAGAAAAGTTTGTTTATTCACTGAATTTTTTTTATACCTTACCTATCTTTTAAAAAATAATTTTGGCTGTACATTTTCTGCCAGCTTCAAAATAAAGATACATTTTGACATAATGCCAAAGAAGCATCATAAAAGAACCACTTTTTTCCCTGGTGATTCACTAACTGGCACATACTTTCTGAAGAGTTTAACTGAACCTTAAGTAGAAATTTTTAAAAGGAATTCAAAATAAATAAAAATGTATACAAGTCTAATTTTTGCCTCCAATTTTGTATTCTAAAATCTTTCAAGCACACAAAAGTTAAAATATGATAATCAACACCCATACACCCATAACCTAAATTCACTGATTAATATTCTGCCATGTTTATTTTATCTCCCTTTATACGCAGTACTTTTATTTATTATGTAATTTGGACTAGGGGGGTGGAGAGACCTACAGCATTTAATATGAAATTACAAACACTTCACCCCTAAGTTCAGAGAAACCATCTTCTAATAAGAAGAGTTTCCTATTCAACCACTAACATAAGAGCTAAGAAAAATTAACAATAATTTTATAACATCCAATAAATAGTCCATAAAAATCTAGTATCTAGTCAAGGGTTCATACACTGAAGGATGTTTTCATTAATCACTTTTAATGTCAACAGTACCCCAGAAGTCTAATTTTGAGCAGGTTTACATAAAATCATTAAAAATTTTAATGAATGTAGAAATTTAAAAGACTTGTCCAAAACTGGTCAGAACATAAAAATATTTTATCTCAGAAATATTTTCCTAAGAGAATACAATTAAAACTTTACAAAGTAACTTTTATGAGTAGGAAAAAGTGAAATAAATTGTACAATGTCCCAATTTACTTAGAAAAGGAGCACAAGAGAAATGTAGATGCCAAATTACCCATTTTTCTGTTGGAGGCCCTGAAATCGGGGTGGTCTAACAAGTATTCAAAAAGCTGCAATATAAACTATCTGCTTTCTTAAGAGCTGAGCTTGTTTCTGCATCTTTGACTAGCATTCAAATACCAGACTAAAAACCTTGATCACCACAAAATGTTTTAGTCACCCCATAAAAGTTACATTTCTCTATTTAAGATAAGAGAAGAATTTCTGGAAAGGGGAAGGGATGATATGAAAGAATTCAGAGTAAAAAGTGATTGGTTCCTTCTAGCCTTCTTAGTTCTACTGTCATTATTTTATCTATGACCTCTTTTTTCCCTAGCCTCAGTTTTTAAAGGTAAATAAAATCAAAGGCATAAAATATTTATATACCAAAAAAAAAAAATCAATCTGAATATAAAGAAAAAGCAATGACCTGCCACAGACTAAATACGAATATAAATTAACCAGAAATGTATGCTGAACCAATTAAAGACACTTTTTCACAGAAACTTGAAGGTAACATTCTGGTTTAAGTTTAGGGTAAAGATATTGACAAGTATCTTAAAATAAGAATGTTCTATTTTCTTCTTCGATAACAAAACATAAGGCATCATTAGGCCATCTACACAGTAAATTTCTAATGGAACCAATTTAATGACACCAAAATATCCAATTAAAAAAAATTAAGATGATTTTTCATCTTTCTTTAATTATGGTTAATATAAGCTATTTATTTGATCAGAGGAACAAGGAAAAGAAACTATTCTAAAAATGTTCAACCTAAACTTAGAGACTGGGAAAGCTTCCCTGATTCACCACCACACTTGGGATAGAGCACGCTTGTGGTACAGTAAAATGAAGTTCACATCCAGTTAGTCAGATTTATTGTTTTTCACCACTTTCCCTCCAGTTTCACCCCCTAAATCTGCACTATTCCACAATCAATGGATTACGCCACCAAAGAAGAAAGGTTAGGTTGAGAGAATACTAGGAAAGCTGTTGGTCTAAATTCTCTCAATGGTTATTTACTGAAGATCTACCATACACAAAATCCTGAAAGACCCTAGAGACAGTTCCTGCCACAGTGAAATCAATAACATAATTGTGACAGAAAAAGTTTTACAGTGTTTCAAAAACAACATGCTAAGCTCATTATTTTATTTGAAAAACATTTGATTTTTAGGTTGTACTCTCACATAATCTGCAAATTCTTAAAATGGTAATCAACACATGTCCTTACATGCTCTGGTCTTACAATGATTTATATAGCACCAGCTCACTCACTGTTGGTACCAACCTCAAGAAGACCAGCTTTTGTGGTCACCACCAACATGTCAGAATTTCCTTCATCTTCCATAGTAAGCAACTCTTCCACTGGAGAAGCAGCTCGAAACTGGAAAGGTGTACTTGCTCCTCGAATTTCACCCTTATGGGTAACGTAACAAAACTGATAAAACTCTCCATCATCATTTGGAAGGTAATATCCTAAGAGGAAGTTAACGAAAAATATTGAACTTCCTATTATTAAATTAGTGTTATTTCTATTTAACAATACTTGCCATCTCCTCTCATTCCTAAACCTGTTCTAGGCATTTAGGATATCTTTCCTCCTATCTTTCATAAATCATCAAAACTAGACTTTCTTCCCCTAACATGCCCAAATTTTTCCTTAGTCTTAAGTTTACACTCCCAGAATATCCTTTCCCCAAATCTTCCCTAGAGCTAAAGTAACTTATCTGGGAAAGTCAAGTATGTAGTTTTCAATGAGAAAGAAACTAGAAGAGGAGTGAGGGAAGAAATCAGCATAAAAATCTAGGAGGACTAGAGGTGAGAATGCCATTTAAAGATATCTGTCGAATCTGACATTCATTACATATAAAGGGGGAGATTAATAATAGGAATAGGCTACATATGATATGTGAATTGTGTAAAGTTGGAAAAGAGGTCGAGGTTCCCTGGTGCTGTAGAACAAAAATAAGCCTTGGAACTACACATATTAATTCTGGAATTCCACCTTTACCACTATTATTTACTTAACCTCCCTGAAGCCCAGTAAAATAGACATGAAGCCAACTACCTGAGTTTCAAAGTATAGATAATGTATTCATAACATCTAGCCCACTATCTGACAATTTGTTTAACATTTGCTCCTTCTCTCAATTGTTACCCTTGCTTTTAAATTTTGCTGGATTATCTTAGCTCAAAATTAATCTCTTTCTCTCCTCTCCAAAGCTCCCATTGCATTTTTCACATTTAAAATAAGCTTCACAGTATACACTGCCTTACTATTCATTATATACATGCTTTATATCCTATATCAATACCTCAAGAAATACTGAGGGCAGATATATAATAAACATAAAAACTCTGGAATCCCCCAGAATAACTTGTAAAAATGAAGCATTCGATGATTGTGAAATGAACATACAAGGATGAATATATTCACCTTACCTTGGAGAGTAATATCTACCCAGAAATCTGTAATCATTATGCCTGCTATTCTTTCATACCTTAAAATTTTCAAACTCCTTATTATGATATCTACTTTATTTAAAAAAAAAAAAATAGCCTTTTTCCTGAAAAGCAAGGAGGGGCAGAAAAAAAATACGAGATAGGCCTAGAACATATTCTGGTGCTTGAAAATAAGAAAGAAATCCTTAAAAAATAATTACGGAAGGAGGAGAATGTCCAAAAAATCACATAACTTTGCAAATGGCCACTAGGCTTATTTAGAAAGTTTTAACAGAGGACATGGTTCCATAGTGTAGCGGTTAGCACGTCTGCTTTACATGCAGAATGTCCTGGGTTCACGCCCCAGTGGAGACACGGTCCATGGTCTACAGCCATGCCACCCTGAACAAGCCCAATGTCTGATCTCGCAAGCTAAGCAGAATTGGGCTTGGTTAGTACTTGGATGGGAGACCGCCTAGGAAGACCAGATGCTGTAGGCAGAATAATAAAAAAATAAAAAGTTCAAATAGAAAACGAAAAATAGTCAAATCAGTTCTGATATCATGACATTAGAAATTCTACAAACTAGATATTAAAAGTATATTTTAAAATCTCATGAATACTAATACCATAGCCAAAGAAAGCTAAACCAATCTGAGCAACAAAGTCATGATAGTATTAAGACTTTATTCTATAGAAGAAAATAAATATCCATAAGTTCATGAGGAGACTTTTCCTAACATAATTCCAACTAATAAATGTACAAGGAATGAAAATAGAAAAGCATCATTAGGCAAACACAATACTGTTTTAGACAAGATCCAGTGATGGACACTAAAATTTGTGTGTTAAAGTCTGAGAAACAAGGTCATTTCCTTAGTTTCAAAGTAGCTCCCCTATAATATTAATTGCCAAGGGAAAACTACTAACTCTACAGTAGAGAAACCCAGCAGACACCACCTTAACCATATGATCAAGACTAGTATCACCAGTAAAAAGATACATGGACATCAAGTACTCCTTGACACAAAGTACTAAAAAGGGTACAGCATTACTTCTGTAGTATTCTTCGTGAAAATGTATAACCTAGATCTAATCATAAGAAAGTCATCAGACAAACCCAAAATGAGAAACATGCTATGGGGGAAAAAAAAAAAAGCTAAACAGACTGAATGTACTCTTCAAAAATGTAAAGGTCATAAAAGACAAGGACAGAATGGGGACTATCACGCAATGGAGGAAACTAAGAAGATATGACAACTAAATGTAATGTGGGATTTTGGACTGAACAGGAACAGAGAAAAAGAACAGTACTAGGAACACTAGTGAAATTTGAGTTAGGTTTATACTTTGGTCAATAGTACTCTACCAATGTTAAACTCCTGGTTTTTAAAATAAATGTGCTATGGTTATACAAGATGTTAACATTAAGAAAAGCTGGGAGAGTATAGAGAAAATTCTGTGTACTATTTTTGCATCTTTATAGCTAATATTATTTCAAAATATGAAGTTTTTAAAAATATGAAGGTACATTTGGCGATATATTTTTTAATGTTTTTAAAAACCCCACCCACCCTTCAGATAGCTACTACTAAATCTATCAATCCATGGCTCAGTAACTTTGCATATGGCCACTAAACTATTTAAAGCTTAAACAGAAACAAAAACATACTAATCAGTTCTGATATCATGACATTAGAA
Source organism: Rousettus aegyptiacus (assembly GCF_014176215.1). Taxonomy (NCBI): domain Eukaryota; kingdom Metazoa; phylum Chordata; class Mammalia; order Chiroptera; family Pteropodidae; genus Rousettus; species Rousettus aegyptiacus. Next base: position 35,511,485 of record NW_023416288.1, on the reverse strand, counting down.
ATTCTACAGACTAGATATTCAAGGACTGATATTTTAAAATCTCACATATATTAAAAAATATGGTGCAAATACCATTTGCAGTAAAAGACGTAGTTATTCAGAGTTGCAATTTAGGGCTATCTTCAAAAGGCTCTTGTCAGCTTAATAACATTGAAAATAAAGTAGGAAAAAGTAAAAACCAAACTGAGTCAAATTTTATAGCCTGTAACATTAGCAATCAGTCCAATTACAATAAACAAATGAGGCACACAATTACATTTATGTATTTTTGTTAGTTGTTTTAAATTTTGCATTTCAGGATTCTCATGACTCATCCATAAAATGAGCAAAGTGATTTGGATTGTGCTTAAAAATCCCTCCTACATCTAATAGCCTTTGCTAAGTTTTTCATGACTACCTTGACTTCTCTATATAACAAACTAATTCTAGGGAGGGAGAAACTTTTATTTCAAAGTAAAAATTAACATAAATTTTCAAAAACTTGTAAAACTTACTGCACTTATGCTTAGCTCCCATGAAAATGCTTTTAAAGTATAAACATAAATTAGGTGTCTTTTTTATTGGTTTTACGCTTTTTGCTAAGTTCCTAAAAAATAAATGCATTAGTCACTATAACAAATTTAGAAAATTAACTATTATAAGACTAACCACATTAAAAATGACCGGAAACCACAGCTTTTAAAAACAAACACTGCAGAATAACAACAAAACGAAACAGAAACAAAAACCTCGGAATAAAGTTAAAAACACACACACACACACACACACCAAAATTCAAAACATTAAACACCAAATGCTGGCAAAGATGTCGGACAACAAGAACTCTCAATTATTGCTGGCAGGAATGCATATGGTTCAGCCACTTTGGAAAACAATTTGGCAGTTCCTTACAAAACTAAACACACTCTTAACAAATGATCCAGCAATCATATTCTTTGGTATTTATGCAAATGAGATAAAAACTTACACACACACACACACACACACACACACAAACCTATGCATAAATGCTTATTTACAACTGCCAAAACTTAGAAACAACCAAGATGTTCTTTAACAGATGAATAAACAAACTGTTGCATCTATACAATAAAATAGTATTGGTTTCCTTTGCAATTCTATGAATTTTGTGTATTATACTGACACAGTCTATTAGCTTCACCAAACCAAAAAAGAATCGATGGCATAAATAAGACTAACAATTTGCTTTAATACAACCCAAAGTCTGTATAATTATAATACAAAATCACTCTACAGCAAATCCTGTGACAGCTTTCCAAATATGAGTATTTTTTTAAATCTGTATATAATGCCAAGCTAAGATAAAAATGAATTTTACATTAATCACTTATATCCATTTTATAGGCAAACCTCCCTACAAATCAATATAACTACTCTAAATACTGTTAATCACCTCTGTGGCTTTCATGTAATATATTTTTCTCATCTCTAATTTGTTGTTATTCTAATATCAGTAAAGGCATTGTTCTCTCATTTGAAAAAAATCATCAAAAGATCTGAAAAGAAACCAACTCTTCAATGAAAGTTAACAAGCAAAAACCTTTGCAATGTCTACATAAAATACTATGCGGCCTAAACTAGATATTTACATTCTTATGACTTCTGCTAACCAAATGATTCAACTATGATATGCTAGATATGCCTAAGTAGATAATTACAATGGTATACATTTTTAATAGCAATAAAATATCTAATTTCATCCAGTTCTGCAGTTTTCAATTCATACCTTGAAATGCTAATACACAATTGACTGTTGATCCTTCTACATAATTTTCAGGCATAGGAGACCATAAAAATGTATAATAATCACGAGCAGTACTCCATCCAACCTAAAACAACAAAAAATGGATATTATTAAATAAGTTAACATTAGAGTGATATCTTACAGCATATTGTTTTTTACTGCATCCTAAAGTTAAGACATGTGTTAATATGTTTACAAATCATAATATTTTAACAAGCATGTCAAATTTTATGATTTTAATGAGCTATAATCTAATACTATAAAAATCAATATAAATTGTACAGCTGAGTTTCTACTATGTATTAAAATGTAATTTGATATCTAATTTTCAAGGAAAATCTTAGTACCAAATATAAAAACTTATGTTTTGCTTAAAATTTGAATTCACTAAACATGTTTTTAAAACTTATTTTATGCCTGAAATCTAAGTGTGTAGATTTTCCCCTCCCCCTTAAATCCACTAACTTCATTAATCTCTCATTTTTAGCAAGTCCTGCCTGCAGCAAATTAGTAAATTTTTTAAAAGGTCTTTATGCTTGCATATACGAATAGACCACTTATGTCCCACCTAACTCCAAAACATTGTTGAACTTAGAACATGATTATATACATTACATATTTATCTGTATTTTCCAGATAGATTGTACTATATTAAACACCTATCAAAGATGTTTAAAAACAGATATTAAACATCCATTTGCCCGTAATATTACAAGAAATTATGACTGTCCAGAGTTAGATTATACATGTTCTATAATCCTGATTAACCTAGGATTAAAGATTACCAAATACTGAGGTTGGAGCAATCTTAGCAATCTTTAGTCTATAAAGGAGTTTTTAAACTATAAGTCACGACCCAATAGGAATTCATGTTATCAATTTAGTGGTTCATTACATTTTTTTTTACTTTATTTTTTAATTATATAGAATTCAAAAGTATCAGAGTGCACAAAGGCTAAGCATTGATTCATGAAAATTTGTTTCAGGTGTATTTATAAGCAACTTTGCTGATTCGAATCACAGAATTCATTTATTTCTGTGTGTCATGGTCAAAACTGTTGAAAGACACTATAACATTCAACTCTTTACAGATGAGAAGCTTAAGGAATCTAAGGCCTGAGTTTTTCTTCTCAGAATCGTTACAAGGATTAAATTAGACGAACATCAAAGCAGCACTTAAAAGAGTGCCTGAGCCATGGTAAGCACTTCATAAGTGGTAGATTTTGTAAGCACAATATACTGTAGTGATTAAGAGCATGCAATGATTAAGGAATTAAGGTCAGACTGCCAGAAAAAAAATCTCTTCCTAGCTATGACTTCAGACAAGTTGTATGTATGTTAAATGAGATAATTCCAGTTTAACACTTAACACAGTGCCTTGCATATCAGTGTTCACTAAATGTCACCATTAATATCCAAGGACACAGAGACTTAGGGACAGTGATATTGACTCTACAATGCTCTGTCCCTCATTTCATATCCCCTAATGCTTCTACCAACTCTTAAAAGGAGCCCATCTAAAGTTTTTCCCCCATCAGATACACCTGATATGAATCAGATCTGGCATTCTTTGTCCCTGTCCATATACTAATCTTGAAAGAAATACTATCTACAGCCATATCTTTCTTGAAAAAAATCTCCCTCCATGAATAGGTTCTACCCTGGACAAGGCAGACAAAAGAAGGGCTGAGTATGCCATTTATTTGTGATGGCTGCCACACAAAAATGCTAACAATGCAATTACAGATTTCTAATTCAAGTGACACTGGGAATAACAGTAACAGATAGTTTACTGAATATTTGTTTTAGAGCAAATGTTACTATCCTCAACTCAAAAAAGAAACTAGGAAAAGGCCAGTAGACGGCAGAGTCAAGATCTGAACCTCAAGTTTAAGCTCTAAACCACCAAGACACTACTCACTCTTCCATCAAAATATAAAATACTCTCATACTTTCTGAAATTCCACCTTCTTCCTTCCAACATGGAGTCTATATACCTACATTCGCAAAGACTTCCCACTGCCAGGAAGAAAAAAGACTACAAACTGTTTAGCCTAACACTGAAGGTCTTCCTTTCTTACCTTGAATATACCAACCCAATAGACAGAATGAAGCTTAATTCCAACCCTTCTTCTTCCATTTCCCTAATTGAAGCTTATGTTCTAGTTATAGTGACTCACTATCACGAACATTCTCACCTCTATGCCTTTGCTTGTAACATTTTCCTGACAGCAATGCCCTTCCCTCAATCTCAATTCCCCATTCAATTCTTCCTCTCTGATCCACTATTGCAGAAAACACTAATTCTCCATCAGTATCTTTAACTTGAAACCCAGACCTCACATATCAAAACTGATACACTGATTTCACAAAATGCTTAACAATCAACGCAACCCCATTTTAGAATTTGACAAGCTAACACACACACACACTCTAAATAGTAAATAGTTCCTCTATCCAGCAACATCAAGGAATGAGAGATTGAAATAGGAACTGAAGTATCATTAAATGCCAAAATTCTGTTGTCCAATATAGTTTTTCAGCCCTCCTCACTATTAGGCTGGACTTTCACTTCTGAATATTCTCAGTGTACCTCATTCTAACCGCTATTCATTTCTTTCTACTTTGCTGTTTACCTTATACAACCCAGACTAACAAAAATTTTGAGACCATTAAAATCATATCTAAAATAAACTGATTCTGAGAATCTAGAGTAAACCAGGAAAAAAGTTGTATTGTTTGGACATTTATAACAGTATTTTGACTGCTCAAAATAATTATTATTTTTACTTTCTTCTTTTCTGTTTTGGTTTTTCACTACATTCTGAAGAGTTAAAATTACCAGAAAACCTACCTCCAGCACAGGAAGCACCAGTGTGATGATAGTTTCAATGTAATTTTCAAGCATATGTTATACAAAATGACTGGCAAAATATAAGAAATGGGACTCCTGCCATCAAACAATTTACAAGTCATATAAAACAGAACAGTCTCATAAAAGTGTAAGACAATATGAGCAATATTTAAATATAGGACAATAGAAGAGATAACATGGTTGTAGAGCTATATGAAATTACAAATGACTAGAAAAGATAGTAAATGATACAGTAATCCAAACAAACAGATCATTTTTCAGGTAAGGAGTGGAGAAAATGGAAAAAGAAAGATTCTGAAAAATTTTTCACAAGACCTTGAATAAAGTTATTAACATAAAGAGGAAAGCCTGCACTGAAGTTCCCAGCATTTGCTGTATACTATCTTGAACTGTTAAATATTTCATTACATAAAATGTTTGCATTTATAAATATAAATGTTCTACATTTGACATTTTCAAAAATGACCCTTAATATAGAGTGACAAGGCTAGTACAAACTACTGATCAACCTGCTTAAAAAAAAAAAAATGAGTACCCAGATGAAAGAAATATGCAGTTTTTCTTACCTTGAATATTCCAACCCAATCTTTTGGATGTGGATGGATATATGGAGTTAAGGTATAATGACACTCCAGGTGTATATTAGGAAGATAACTCTTGGCCACATTTTGAAAGATGACATGGGCGAAGTTGGAAGTCTGTGGGACTTCTTGAAAGGATGTCATTGTGAATCTGAAACAAATGAATCACACAAATTGAATAATCTCATCTAAGAAAAACTTACAACTTCAGAAAATATGTATCACTGAATGCAAATTACATATATATTTACATGTCATAATTTTTTGAAAATACATATGCTTCTGAATACTAGAACAACTCTTTAAAAATGGGATTAAAGTAAAAACAGAAAAACCGGGAAATAATTTCCATATGGCTCAGAAAGTTGCACAGGTGTTAAAAAATCTAAAAACCAAAATCAAACCATCAACTCTACTGAAAAGCCTAGCTAGCCCTTTGCTTCTTTTGTAAACCAAGAGCTTTTATGCTGGACCCTTGAACTTCATTATTTTCCTCCCTAATCTGACATTTCATCCTCCTCTAGGTTCTAGGTTCCTTTGCTAATCTTTCTGTGCCTGGATCCCTGACCCAAATCCATGATCCTCCTCCACCCTCCAGCAGCTTTCCTCAACCTTGGCTAAATATTAGAATCATTAGGGGTCTTTAAAAGAAAACAAAAGACAATGATGACTATCTGCAGCTGGGTGTGCATACTCATTTTTCTTTTAAAATCTCCCCAAGTAATCGTAATCTGGTATGTGGCCAAGACAAAGAACCACTAATTATACTCTGACCCAACTCAACAACGTAAGTCTCTATTATCATCTCTCACTCATTTCCACAGATGCCTAGACCCATCCCATCTTCTTTGGCTTCTGGTACACACTTGTTCAGATCTCTCAAACCATGTAAAATCTCACCTGGCCTACTTGAAATAGTTCGGCCTATTTTCATCTCTCTCCTTGTACCGATTCTACCCTTTCATTCTGGGTTCAACGACCCTGCCTTGACTTTCAGTATTCATATTTTTTTCCATTGATTTCCACATACTTACCAATTAAAATAAATATCCATTTTTTAAATGTATAGTGTCAATTAAATACATACTGCAGAAAATCTATTATGGATTCAGTAAATGCTTACTGGCTTAGTGAACACCAGGAACTGGATAGCAGATAAATGGTTAAACCAGACTACAAAAATCTATAGGATCCAAATTTTTCCCATATTTTGTGCTCTACTATTGAGAAAAAGGATATGACTGAGGATTTACTCTAAAAAGCCATGGATACAGTGTATCACAAACTCAGTACAATCATTGATTCTACTGTACACTTAAGAAACTATAACACTGGCCCTATGGCACCTGCTTCTGAGTCATCAAAACAGGACTCTCTGTAACATTAGGGAAAACTGGGTCAAGATTTTTGCTAACCAAATTAATCTAGTTCACAAACCAATGAAGTTTCTACAGGGCAAGCACAGTGGTAAGATTCTACTTATATTTTAACAATTATTACGAAGTCTATTATTAGAAAGATCCAAGCCAATATGCTTTTACAATTGTTTCTTTTGCTGACCTGTTTGAAATACTAAGGCGAGTTTTTATTTTAAAGTTTTGAAATAACGAGCACCTTAGAAAATATCCACTTTTCTTCATGTATCTTCTCTGCTTCTGCTATGGTCAAAGTACTGCTTTACCAAAACAATACAGGGGGTATTCCATAAGGAGACTGCCAACTGTGAACCTGGAAGCCACTGTGGTAGAATACCAGGTTGGTTGTCTGCTAGACTCTTCCCACCTGAGGTTTCCCAGAATTCAGAGGTAAAAACAGTGCATTCAGAAGCAATCCTCCGCTACTCTACGCTAACAAAAAGGCTCTATAACCAGCAATCCTATTTCACAGAAAAACTGAACTGTCAATATTCCCCAACTGGTAACCCAAAACCTTCAAGAAAATGAAAAGGTAGCACTTAATAGACCCTGGGAACTCTGCCTAAAACAACTGAAGAGTTCTATTTGTTCCCTTGAATTGTCTCAACTAATCTGGGCTCAAGGAGATGTCTTCATGCTAATACAGTCACTAAAGATAATCTCTATTCAAGTCAGGGGTTTCATAAAGAAGGGAAAACCCGATCCAGATGTGTTTTGAAAAAAGTGTTCACTACTGGTTATAAAATACCGATAAAGAAAACTATAGCTAAATCAATTGAACCAGCTTCTAACAAATACAACTACCTAAATAAACTGAGGCAAGTAAATCAGTAATATTTTTCTACAAAGAGAATAAATACTTAAGTTTCTCTGAGGAAGATATTCGGTAAGGAGAATAAAGCTAGCTTAAAGTAAGTTTCCCATGTTTTTAATTAGAAGTGGTTTAAGAATGAAATTTTTTTAACACATTTCCTAAAGTCAACTAAATCAACAAACCTGTAATTATGTTATAAAACAAGGCAGTGGCATTTAAATTTTTAACCTCAAGTAGTACAACAGTGATTTAAAAAACCGTAATTCACCTGACACTTTTACTTCATTGAAGTTTTTAAAGTATAAAATAGCATGAAAGTATATATGTGTTTATATGTGTATATATGCTTACAAATGCATCAAAAAGGACTCAAAGTACACACCATACAGTTAAGTCTTTACTCATTAAGAATATTTTTAAAATGACTTCTGACTATTTTTCCCGGAATATATATATAAATACAATATTTTCATTCTTTTAAACAAACATATTAACATAAAATTTCCTTTTAAACTTTCTGCCCAAAATTCAAGTTTCTTAAAACCCTAACATCAGACTTTAAATATAATCATGATGCCTATAAATCTGAACTGTAATCTGACAAGTGCTCATCTTATTAATAATCTTCATTAATCCCTCTCCAACAGTAACCTTTTTAAAAATTTCGATGTGATTACAACTATGGAAATTTTACAAGTAATTCCACTCATTACTTTTTTTTTTAATTAAATTCCAATATATCTTCTAGTGGTAAAGAAGTAAATGCAGATAAATGTAATCTGAATATAATTACATCATGAAATCAACCAACTCGATAAGTTTAATTCCCATACAGTTCCTGTTTCACTCCTCACGGATAAGAGTGAAAAGATGGGCATGCTTCCAAAAATGTTGAAATTCACTGAGATTGCCAATGTATCAAGATGATCCACAGGCTGATTAACACACCAAGTATGTATATGTATGCATGCACGCACGTGAGTGCACACACAACCACCCTGTGAGAATGTGCAAAGTCATTGCATCACCTTGTGGTAATGGTTGGGAAGTGTAGCTTCACAAACATGAGAAAAAGAACTACATCTCAGGTGGAGAGGGGAAATATAGTCCCCGTACACAAAGGTAAGTGGAAGCAGCTTTGCCGCCAAATGTTTCTTCCCATTCTCTAAAGTACATACATCTCCATGCTACATCCCATTCTCTAAAGTACAAAAATGGGTACATTAAGATGTAAGCCAAGGCAAAGTAAAATTTCCCAGTCAAGAATTAAAGGATCATACCTTAGGCTGGGAAACAAAGTCTGAAATGCCTACACGTGCTGTCTGCAGTGCCCTCCTTTCACGTTTCCGAACGTAGTCCCTAAAGTACTAACATCTCCAGAGTTCCTTTTAATGTGTTATGCTGTAAACTTCATACTATAAAGTCTTTGGTCCAAAACCTAATTTGTTATTTTGAGGAATCATCAGTATTTGAAGATAAACAATATGCAGTGGGCATTCAGTTAATTAGCTAAAATAAATTTGGGAGAAAAAAGGCATTTCTAAAGTTTATCTTTACGTCTTCCTCTTAGAACTTATCAAGCCCAAAACAGATCGGGCTGTGATAGTATTTTTCCAGTGGCTTCTGTAACTCAAGTTTACATGACTAGCCCCAAAATGTAAGCTTTAGTTAAGTGACGTAGAAAACAGATCATACAAAAACTTCTAAGCATTAAACATATATAATCAAAATAAGTTTTTTAATTTAAATATTGTATATAATTTGCCAGTTCTAACAATCAGAATTCAAGAATAAATAGGTAATTTTGTTCTGTTATAGTATTATGGTGGCTGTATTTTTTTCAAAGCCCTTATGAGTTAAACACGGTAAACTATGTGAAATATCCTGATGTCTCAGATTTGCTTTAAAAACTCCAGGGGAAAAAAATATGTTGGGGGGAAGGGTTATAAAACAAGATTAGCAAAACAGTGGATCCTTTTGTTTGTTCTCCTCTTGTGCATGCTTGAAAAAATTTCCATAATAAAAGTTTGTAAAACCAGAGCAAATCAAGATTAGTAATAAATCTGGCTAACAGCAAAAGTTTAAATTTTTCAGTTAAAAATATATTTTTATAATTATCTCCAAATTTCGGTCCTATAAGACACAGATATCTAAAGGAAAAAATGTCTGACATTCTAACAGTTTCCAATTAGTCATACTTTTAATTCAAACAAAGACTGTCAGCTGGTTTACAGGCCAGAAAAACGTTATTAGCAATCTTACTGGGAGGCCAGCCGAAGCAAAACCACCAATCAGTTAATCTACACGTACAGGAGCCTATTTCCAGAATTCTTTACAGGTGAATGGTGCTACACTCTGCCCAGGTGTTACTCACACCACTTCTTACTTTTTAGATTATTTTTAAAGTTTATAAAACGTTATGATCTTGGCCCATATATATTAGAGGGGAGAAAATTTTTTTCTTCCATTAGGGGTTTACTTAGGGCAAAATAAACTTTAAAAATTGTAAGTGCATACAGCCAAAATTTCACCTAGAAGTATCCAAATTCCAAAAACTACAATCCAATAAACTTCACTTATGAGGTAATTCCCCCAAAGTAGTATAGAAAAGCATTGTTAGGCTCTTTCATAAATATTTAGCACCATTAAAGAGGTTGAAATTTAGAATTCCACAATACCTGTTATTTCGTTGAGGAAAAGTATTTACCGGCTAATTCTACACAAATGGCTGCACCGATAATGAATAAGTAGAAAACGAAAATACAGTAGGATGTTCCTTGAAGTTTTAAGAAGTCACTTCTAACATAATCAAGTAAGCCCTCAAGAAATCAAGTCTACCCTTGCCAGTAACAGAACAAAAGTCTGACCTCAGCCCTCCTCCATACCTGAATAGCACTTTAAGGGCGATCACCCTACTTTCAGAGCAGCAGGTTACTCAAACAACTTCTTTAAATACTTTTGGAATAGAGCCCCCACGATTTTAATTAGTAACTGTTCGTGCAGTTTGCAGAAATTTTGCAGTTAGAAGCATGCACAGCTGAAAACTTATCTTCCCATCTAAATCCCTGACATAATAGTAATTCATAACTACTGTGAAACCTAAAATCTAATTGATGTAGAAAGTCATATGCCAGCGTTTTAAACGAAAGGTTATCGACAAGGTATTATACGTTTACCAATACACCCACGCGCACCCTAGTCTTTAAACAGAGATGCTCCGAAGCGAGGGACGCTTTGTCAGGACTGTCCACACACTGCAGACCTGCGGGGAGCCGCGATGGAGGGAGGAAGACTTGTGAAATCAAGTAAAGCTACCTCAGCAAAGAAAGATGTGACTCTCGCGAGAAGACCTGTTAAGATCCCTGGGAACGATCGGCGTAGGGACCACGCGTAAACAGGAGAAGGAAAGCAGCGCTAACTAACGCCGTGCCCCAGGTGAGACAGGAGATCCTGCCGGCGCAGCTAACCCCGCCCGCGGCCCCCCACGTCAGCGGCGCAGGCGGTCTCCGCCTCCTTCTCAGGCGAATCAAACCAAAACACGGGTTTCACCCCGCACGAGCAAGCCCGGGCGTCCTCTCCGAACGCGACCTAGATGTCTGCCCAAGTTTACAACGCCCGCAGCGCCCACTCTAGCCTCAAAACACTCACCCTAGCGGTGAGCCTCGGGCGAGCCAGTGTCTTCTGTGGGGGCGCCCCCGGTCACACGCCCCCCGCGTCCCGTGCCCCCCTCCACAGCCCACATCCCACACGCCTCCCCCAAATCGCGAAGGCCTGTCTCGGGGCCTCCCCGCCGTGTGGGGCGGCCCCTCGTCGCTTTTAACAACTCCACTGCTAACCGAAGTCGCCCACAACCCCGTCACAATCCCAGTCCGGGAGGAAAGGTTTGTCCTCGGCAAGGAGAGCGTCGTCATTTGGCTGCATCGTCACCACGGAGACCATTCCTGAGACCGGCCAGGCCCCTAGACTCCAGGAGCTGTGGGGGCGTCTCACGAGCCCGCAAAGGGCTCCAGCTGGAGTCCGCCCCGCACGGGGCGCGACGGCGGACGGGGACAGCGCTTACCCGTAAGGGGCTCCCGGACAGAGCGGGAGCCTTAGAGAGGTTTCCGAGCCCGAGCCGCCATCACCCGCACAGCCTCTTCCGCCACCACTGCCGGCCTCCAGCGACCGGCCACCCTCCCCCTCGGAGCCAGAAGCCGGCGTACGTCACTTCCGCCCGCGGCGCCGCCCCTTCCGCTGCCTCCGCCGTCTCCAGGGGCCGGGGGCCGGGTCTCCTCCAGCCGGTCTCGCGGCCTGCGGTTATCCTATTTACCCTAACGAGTCCGCACTTTTTCTCTCGACCCAGCTGTTCCTCTTTCTTTGATCTTGTCCGTTTCGCTCAGAGACCTAGTCAAAACCAAACGGTCCTTTTGAACTGCAGATTTTCCTTGTTAAATATCACTTCACCGGAAAGTTAAGCCACTTTCCAGTTAAGTGGACAAGGGTAGCCGAGCGGCATATTACCATGTTGTGTTCTTAAAAATCTGTCTAAGCGAATCCTTTCATTTTATAGATCAGAAAGTAAACCAGAGAAATGAAGTAAGCGGCCACACCGCTGAGGCTGCGACCCCTTCTCCTGTGCTCGCCTACTCCTGGTCCTCTCCTGTTCTTGTTTGCTCTTTCTCCTAGGAGCTTTTCAGTTCTAATGCTCAGTGATTCTATTTCCTCGTGCTCCAGCAGTGGCCTCTTTCCGCCAGCACCTCTATGAGTGTTAACTGCTTGTGTTATCTGTTATTTTGTGTGTTGTGAATTTGTCCTGTATTCTCTGTTCAATTATAATTTATAAAATCGCTTTTGACTGTTAGGTTGTAGCATTTAGATTGAATCGTAACTCAGATGCAAGTGTGTTCTGTTCTGTTCATCACATTCCTGGGTTGCCATAAAACGTGATAAAATTTGCAATATCACCAGTTAAGGATAATAAATTAGATCACATTAGACGTTGAAGCACCTCCTAAGTACAGCACTACAAACTCCTCTTTGATACACTTTCATCTTCACGTCCACATAATTAAGATTACCTTCAATAATATAAGTTTTGAATCTTTGCCGACTGATTTTCTATATACTGAGATCTTTGAACTTGGTCTTGTTCTGTATATCCTACTTGATCATAGAATTAAAGAACCTTTATAGGTCATTTAGTCCCAACCTTATTTTACAGATGAAGAAAACAGTGTGATATCAATAATCACTGATGTTACTGGTAGCAACCTTCTAGTAGCAGAAATACCTGTCCCTTAAATGTAAATATAGCAGTAAACTTTATGAACTTTTCAGAGGTGTCGCTCTTTGCATTTTTTATGACATTTATTTACATGTAGTAAATTTCTAATTACAATTTTCAGTTGATGAATCAGAAAAACAATATGCTTAATAAAAGCCATAATTGAAAAACATTTTTGTGCAGATATTTTTATTTTGTTATTTTTAATAATTTCTTGATTTTTTTAAACCTTACTTTCCCCCATGAAAGTATTCATTTAGGAACTTTAACTTGCTTTAGTCCTATTAATAATGATCCCTGAAATTTTTAGGCAGTATTTCTCCAAGCGAGGTAAATATATATCATTTTAGTATTTAATTTAATTTTTAAAAATTAGCCTATTTTACATATAGTAGTGTACTAGGTTAATAAGACATATGGATCCATAATCCCTTATATGAAAACTTTGGGCTAGATGGATTTCAGGATTCTAAATTTTTCATACTCTAAAAAAGTATATTTTGTTACATGGCATCCCACAAGGTCTGAGGCAGCACTCTGTGATCTAGTTAACATTTTTTCAGGAAAAATTATGAAATTATGAATATCACACTACTAAGTAGGAGAAATAAAGCATGTTGTCTTCAGTTCAGAACAAGTTTTGCCATTTGGCCACCACGGGATCAGGTCACGTTTTATTGACAAATGAGTTTAGGTCAGGATAGATTTTTACCACCAAATGTTAAAAAAAAAATGTTATTTTCAAAGCTTTTTGAATTTCAAAATAGTGAATAAGAGATCGTAAACCTATTCAAAGAATTGTTGGAAAGTAAACCTCTTAGTATCCCATAATATTTCTGGAGTAATTATAATTCAAGTAGTTTCTAAGCAGTTGTCCTAACCTATCACATACTAATTATCCTGTATTTTGGTTATGAAAATGTCTAAAAAGACACTGTTCCTCTGTTAGAAGAATTTATGATAGCAAAGGGGAAAAAAATAAATGAATCCATGAACATGTAGGTGACTATAAAATATACTGTAAAAATAAAATAAGACACTCAGAGATTGGAGAATTCAGTATAGATAGGCTTGTGTGAGCAGTACTCTTTGCTTAGAGGAGATAGGCCTAGATTGTTAAAGTTAGTGGGATCTCGATGAAAAGGTAAAAGGAAGACTTCAAGTCAGGGTCTAACATCTTAGGCAAAGGAGTCAGACAGGGAGAAGACTGTTAACAAAAAATAATAATTCCTGTCCGCGGAGTACCCAGTGCTTTCCAGGCACTCTGCTGGACACATGGGTTGTCTCCCCTCCTCACAGCCATACTGTAAAGTATTATCCCTGTTTTGCAGGGGAGTGTGGGGGCAGAAAAGTTAAATCACTTGCCCTTTGTTAAAAAACAAAATTTAACTAAGTAAATTTGGGAATTTAATTGACTTTATTAAGCGATTCATGAATTGGGCAGCATCCCTTTTAGCAAGGAGAAGGGAGCTCCAAGAGGTTGTCCAAATAGAAGGTTTTTAAAGGCAGAAAGCCTAAGAAGTTAAGAGTGGGTTATTTCAGGCAAGGACACCTTCTCTTAGAAGACAGGGAGTCTTATCAGACAGATTATCTCACCAGCTAGGATCAGGAATTTTCAAGCTGATTGGTTTAAAATTCCACTCTTGGGGGAAGGTGAAGCTACAATTAGGTGTTAAATCTAGGTTTGGTATCACAGGCTTTTAACATAAGTGTTGTTACTTTGGGCCTGTGGTTTTTTTTTTTTTTAACCTCATGATCACAAAAAAGGCAAACCAAACCTGAACTCATAACTGACTCCCAGAAGTTTATGCATTTTCCACCATGTCATGCTGCTTCTTGATAAGGGCTTTTTGGTCATTTGCTGTGTGCTCTGGGTTGTTAGGTAGGTGCTCTAGGGAAAACAAAGAATAAACCATGGTTTCTTTCTTGAAGCTGCTTGAATTTAGTTAAGATAGTACAAAACAGTATAGTGAAGTGTTAAGTTTGCAGGAGATGATTTCTGAGAAGTGAAAAAGATTAATACAGAATAATTAATTTTGGAATTAGCGAGACTTTGTTAAAGAAACTGGACTCAGCTTTGAAAGATTAACAGGTTCTGAAAGTGCGAGAAAAGGGCTTACGTAGAGAGAAGAAAACGGGACAATTAGGTGGTACAACATGTGTTAAAAATTAGAAACAAATCAGCTCAAATGGGCACGTTATAGAAATATTACATGTGTTAAAAGCAGGCAAAATAAGCTCCTATCCTTTGGAACATGGTTTTCCTTAGAGTTTGTATTAAAGATTCCCTTTGCTAGAAATGATTCTCTCTTTTAAAAATAATACATCTGTAAAACTTTTTGTTTAAAAAGAGAGCTTTTAAAGATGAGATTTAAATAATGGTAGGTTTGGGTTAGATGGAGGACTCAAAATACTCTAAAATATGGTTGCTTGCTTTCTCCTTGTGTCAGAAGGTGGGTTAACATGCTCCTTGTTCCTGATCGCTTCCCTATCAGTACTGTCCCAGATGTGTACAAAAAACTTTGTTCCTTTGAGGTGCGTGCCGATCAGGTATAATCCCCTATTCCCTCCTTGTTGCCAACATCTGCTGATCTCCAAATTACTCTTCCTCATTCATTGAAGACTATCACCTAGCACAGCCTTCCTCTCCATACCAAGCCCTTCAGTGCCTACCCGGATAAGATTAAAATTAAGTCCCTCTTTCCACACTCTAAGGACACAGAAAGAAAGCGGTCATCTGCAAACCAGGAAGAAGGCCCATACCCCATAACCAATCTACCAGGACCTTGATCTTGAACTTTCCGGGCTCCATAACTGGACTGAGGCAGCACTTCAGCAGGAAACCCAAGACTAAGAAAGGGAAAGAGCGCCATGAAACCCCTGTTGACAGGGACTACTGCCATTATCAGCAGGAAGCACATACAGATGAAGAGACCTCCTGTCCCTCAACATCCATAATAATAATAAGGGGATTCATGGCTCTTAGAAAAGAGCTAGGCAGGAAGTTAGGGGGTTTCGAGTCTGCCTGCAAAGACACTGAGATCATCCTATCCTAGAAGGGGTCCGCGCTAATCTGCCCACAATTAAGCAAGCCAGAAGGCATTTTTAACTCTCACAAAGAAGTAGGCAGAGAATTAGGTACTATTTTAAGCCAGTCACTTGCACCTGTGCAATTAAGAGCCCAAGGACCTTCAACTCACCTGAGCCTCATTATACTATCATTATAATATGATGCATATGCCCAGAAGTTCATTAATATCATCATAACAGACTGAATCCTGGGAACAAACATAGGTAGATAGCAAAATGATGAATCACTTAAGTCCTGTCAATCTTAGCTGTCAATCAAGGAAACCCACCTAAGAAAAATGACCACCTATAGCAAATAGGGGTAAAAACCCCAAAGGCTTTGTTAGGAGGCCTTTTGAGCCACCCTTTCCTTGCTCAGTCCTGCTTCCATGTCTGGAAGTGTACTTTCCCTTCTAATAAAACTTTTCTACTGTAAAAATAAATAAATAAAGAGGCCAAAATCCTGGCCTTTTGATTTTGTGAATCCCTCATCTCCAATAATCTCCATTCTACTCTAGATACCTATTTTCATGCTCATACCTTGGACCCTATTATCACCTGTAACTGCTTCACCTTCAAAATCAAGCATCCTGCTCATTGACAGAAACCTCCTAGTCTTCTAACTTGCTTATGCAAATATGCCCACTGTAACTATTTTTCAAACTCATCAGGATCTCTAATCTATTACACTTTCTCCTTTTAATACTTCCTTTATTATCCAACTAAGCGTTCAATAGCGAACATGCTATAGGCACTGTGGTCATCATATGCTCTACCATCAAAGGTGATTCCTGGGATTACTGAGCAAAAATTTTGACATTAAAATTGAGGGTCTTGGGAAACTTCTTGCACTGTCAAAGAGAGGAGCTATATCAATTATGATATTAAGAAACAGCCTGCAGAGGTTTATACTTTAGTAAGACCTTTGCATCACTTGGCTGGCTCCTAACAGTGTTCTTTGTTCCTTGTATAACTGAGAGGTCGCTGGAATGTAAATATTCTCTAACCTTTCTTTCTTATCTTACTGAGAAGAGTAATAATAGCCTGCCAGCACAGTACTTTGAATTCTTAAAGCATTTAATGTCAACAAGGTCCTTTTCTCTGTTTCTCATTAGATGCATTTGTTTTTGAGTCACTTGCATATCAGTGGCTTTTAAAGTTCACAAAAGTTATCTTAAGAAAATGTCACTAAGATAATCTTCTGAAGTTTTAATTTTAACAAGCCAGAATCAAACTTTTAGGCTAAAGTGTCTTTATTTCCACAGATCCCATCCCCTCCCGCCTTCTCAGGAACTCTCTTATGCTCAAGCTCTCCGTCTCCGCAGGATCATTCCCGTTCTCCTTTCCACATGCTCAAGCCTCTTCCATTTAATTTTTTAAAAACTCCCTCACTCCATATTTCCTTCCAGCCACTACTGCCTTTTGTCTTCACCTTCACAAACTTCTCACTGCTAAAAAAGAATTGTCTGTATTGCACTCGGTCGTTTCCCACCTTTCCTGACTCCACTTCATTCTGAATCCTGGCCCCATCACACCAAATCAGGTTGCATTGGTATCAGAATATGCTCTAGACGGACAAATCCATCTTCATATTCATGCATGTCTCATGGATGTTAACCTGGTGTCTGACCACATCCATGGTTTGCCTGAGTCTCGAGAGGTCCATGAAAAGGAATTTGAATTTTGTCAGTGACTGGAGAGTTCAGTCGTTTACCTGATCGATATCCAGCTACTTCATAAAACAAAACATTTTTAAGGAGCCTAAAAATTAGGGTGGATGAATGAAATTTGGAGGTTATTGTTGTGCCAATTATCAATTTATTGCATCTCAGTTTTCAGTTCACTCTTTTTACCTGCTCTGTGAAAAATGCATCTAAGTCCTTTAAATATCCCTCCCTTGCAAGCTGGAATGATTTAAGCGCTGCTGGTAGAAAGTGCTGGAGAGGCATTGCAAGGGGAAAAGATTCTGCTTCCTAGTTCCCAAGTACATAGTCAACAGACTCCTGCAGTGCATGTGACTTCAGCATCAGCTACTGCTGCTCGCTCGGCTTTCCCAGTGTCCGATTCCTGCAGCGCCTGGTGGCTGGCGACATCCAGCACCGAGCCGCCATGCCCCCAGCAGTCCCCTCTGGGCAGTTTTGTGGTGGAGTGCCTGCAGCGAGATCCTTCTCTGTGAACAACTTTTCCCAGAACTGTATCTAGAGGGCAAATTTAAGGCAAGTTCCACATAGTGGATGCCCAACAAATTCCAGAAGATGATTTTCGGGCAAGTTTTGGAGGGTGGGTTTCCAGAAAGTTCTGCCAGCTCAGCAGCACAGGGACTTTTTGTGAGATTCTCTGTGGGACTTCATTAAGAGCCGTGCCCTCTCCAAGGTCTGGGCTTCAGCCTGGGAGGTGCCCTTGCTTGGGCACGCATCTCAGCCGTGGGGGTAGTACCTGCTCCTTGTACCTGCTTTTCTCACAGTCTTTGGAGTTCCCTTTACTTCTTACCAGCCAAGTTACTCCAAACCCCTGTAATAGTAAGTCTATGTTTTAAACTTTCCCTGTTCAAAATACTGTGGTTTCTTTCTACTGATTGGACCCACACTGCTGTAATTACTACACCCCTTCCTTTAGCTTCATAGGTAGAACCTGTCCTGATTATTTTTTCTTCTTCTTAATTGCTCAGTAAGTTAATTTAGTTCTGACCAGCTGGGTTATTGCCATGTAGCTCTTAGTTGTACTGCAATTTTGTGTGCTGTTTGATGTTAATTATGATGTATAGGGGCTAGAATTTCTTCTGTAACATATAGTTTAGGTTGTAGAATTCGATGACCAATGATTTATTGCCATTTAGCAATGGGCTTCCTAGATGAAAGAAATACCTTTATTCTCAGAAGAGACCATGGCTGTGCTGATCCTGACATGAGGACAAAAGGGAAAAGTGAAATAATTACTTGTGTTGAGCATCTTTAGAAAATCATTTATAATATATTTTATTAGTTAATTGTGAAAATTGACTTTAAGATTGATTAGTGTGGTACAGCAGGTTCTCAGAAACTGAGAGTAGATAAAATTCTTCTTGAATCCTTACTTTTCTACATTTTTCTCATCCTTTCATGTATCTTTTCCCAAGCTAAACCACCCCTGTGCTCAGGAACCAGGCACTCTTGTGCAGGGAAAACAAAGAAACTGAGTCTCAATATTAGTCTCTGTGACTATGAGAGATTTAATGCAAGTATGAGAACCTCAAAATAAGACTTGTGAGCATGAAACAACGAGCCTGTCGTCGTAGGTTTTCATGCATCCAAGGGGAAGATCTCTCTAGATAATGGACTCTGCGTGTGCTTTTTAAATCACAATTGCTGTAATTCCAGCAGAACCTTCTTTTACCCTACATCCTCTTCCAACCATCTTTTCTTCTTCTTCCCTTCCTAACTTAACTTCTGTAAAGACCAATCTATATGATAAGATAATATATTTGAGATAGTAACCTATTTTTTTTTTTCTTGGTATTTTCCCCTTCGATAGCTTGCCATTTTCCCAACTCTTACCCCATCTCAAACCCATAGCTTTGTGGACTTGGGGACGGGATACAGAAGGAAAATCTTTCTGGCAGTTGATTCCAAAACCTTAAGCCCCAAAGAGGCAAGAGGAGTTAGGCCACAGAGAAATGGCTTAAAGAGAGCCAGGGACAGAGGGATAAAGGTGGGAGGAGAACATGTAGCATCCCCCTCCCCAAAGAGATTTCTAAAAATAGATTTCTTTCAGCTGGAGGAAGGTGAAAGGTTATGTCTAGGTGGACAAACCTACCCAACCTGCCTAACCTTTCTGTGTCTCCAAATAACCCCTGACCCATCTTAGTATTGAGTGATATTCCTAAATCCTAACAAAACTGGAATTGATGGACTCAAAATAGAAATTGAATTGGTGGAATATGTCAATAAAATTTTTTAGAGACGTGAATTCTGTGCTAAAAGTCATGCACCTTGCACCCCCACTTCTTCACCCAACTCATTCCTCACCCCACGCAAGGCGCTCTACACCCCCAGTCCATTAAAAGGTCCTGTGATAAAGCCATTAATAACTCTCAGATTTCCCAACCTAATTTTTAATTCTCAGACCTTATCCCAAAAGCTTTCAATCGCCAGATCAATACTACTAATACTGTTGTCCACTCCTTCCGTCTTGAGACTATTTCCTTCTCCCCCTCCGTGACACGATTGTGTCCGAGTCTTCCTTTTCTTTCTCTGAGTACTCCTTTTCAATTTCATTTGCAGGGGACTCGTTTTGCAGTTGCCCCTTTAAATTCTGACCGTCAGAGTCCAGACTTCTGCCCATTGAGCTTTAAATTATTTCCTGTTATTACATATTTCAGCTTCCAAATATACTGATACTTTCATTAATAACTACCAGATCTCCAGCCCCAGCTTTCCTCCTGACTTCAGCCCCGTGTACACATTGCCACGTGGATGTCACGCAAACATCTTAAACTCAAAGTCCTGGCAGGAGACACATAACGCACTGAAGAAGTAATTGAAGAGAGTTCAGTGACGGGGTTTAAGAGCTTTGACAAGGTTCTGCAGCAACAGAGGGGAAGCTCTTATCCTCGCTAGACCTAAAGGAGTTAAGGAAGGAGATGTTACCTGCATGTACGGCAAAGGCCTGACAGAAGTCATGGCCACACTCATGCCCAAACTGTGGCCTGTCTCCACAGTCACCACCCATTGACCAAACCCAACCTGAAAGCAGAAGTCAAAGGAGCCCAGATGATTCAGTCCACAGAGGTCGATTTCCTGGGCACGAAGCAGTAGGTAAAGGGTGGAGAGTAGCTCTGTTTAGATAAATAGAGACTCATTAGCACATCACCTCAGGAATGGCACTGCCAACAACCCCATCTCGCTAGCCAGGAGAGTTTCTCTCAGCTCCTCTCTTACTTACTCCACTATGTGCAATTAATTACCAAGTCCTGTACGTGTTACTTTCTGAAAGTTTCTCACATTCATCCTCTCCTTGCCATTCCTTACCAGTGCCGCAGCTCAGGTCTTTGTCTCTTACCTATTTTCTCAACTTCTGGCTTCAAATCCTCCCTTCGCTATCCCTTCACATTGCTACTGAAGTTATTCTTCTAAAAGGTTAAGCTCTAAGCACTCTGATGGTCGGACCATGCCTCCCTCTCCCCAGTTTTTAATTAATTTTTTTAAATTACAGTATTATATAACTATAATTAAATTAATTTTTAAAATAATACACCATAATTCCAGGGAAAGCCAAGCTATATAGTGATGTATTAAAGAAAATGTTAAAATTTTTTAAAGAAGTAACCATTGCTAACAATTTAGTTTTATTTTTCCAGAGAGGATTTTTCCCCCAGCTTTATTGAGGTATTATTGATATATATATATATATATATATTTTTTTTTTACTTCGTGTTTTATAAACTCAGAGGAAGTTGCAAACAATAGTACAGAGAGTCCCCTTACACTTCACCCAGTGTTGTGAGTTGAGTTACATCCCAAAAAAAGATATGTTCAAGTCTGAATCCTAGGTACCTAAGACTGTGACCTTATTTGGAAAAGGATCTTTTCAGATATAAGCAAGTTAAATGAAGTCATACTGATCCAATGTCTGGTGTCCCTATCAGAAGAGGAAAATTTGGACGCATCACAGTCATGCAGAGAGTGCCATCTCACAATAGAGGCAGAAATAGGAATGATGTACGCATAAGCCCGGGAATGCCAAGAATTGCTGGCAACCTCTAGAAACTGAGGAAGAGGCAAAGAAGGGTCCTCTTTTAAAACCTTCAGAAAGAGTTGCCATGCCAACAGCTTGCTTTCAGACTTCTAGCCTCCAGAAATGTGAGAGAGTGAATTTCCGTTGTTTTAAGTTCACCTAGTTTGTGGTGATTTATTACAACAGGCCTAGGAAATTAATATACTCAGCTTCCCCCAATGGTAATATTTAATTTAACTATAGAACAATGTCTAAGCGAGAAAATTGACATTAGCACAATACTGCTAATTAGAGTACAGGCTGTGTTTCGATTTCACCCCAGATCGATTTTTTTTAATCACAGAGAAATGCGTGCGCGTGCACGCACACACCACACACACACACACACACATAAACACACATACACACGCACTCACACACAAAACATACAACACTTCTATTGCTTTTTAAGTTCCTTAGTTCTCAGTTTAGATAGTTTAATCATTGGTAACATATATGTCAGATAAAGGATTTTTATATAAATTGCATTCTCAAAAAAAAAAGACCAGCCAATGGAGAAAACTGGTTAAAAGATATAAATAGCCAATTCATGGAAAAGTATAAAGGGCCAAGGAGCACATAAAAAGATGCTGAGCTTTACTAATGATTAGGGAAGTATAAATTAAAATCAATGAAATATTTTTCACTTAATCTCACAAATGTAGAGACTAATAAGAGAAAGGGATACTCATGTTCTATTAGCGAGCTGAAATTTTTTTAGAAGACAATTTGGCAGTATCTATGAAATTTAAGATGTTTGTACAATTTGACCCAACAACTGTACTCCTTGGGACTCTTGGAAATACTCACGCATATGCACAAAGATAATATCCAAGAGGACATTTATTAAAATATTGTTTTGAATAGGGAAAACATCCTTTAAGTAGGTTGCATTAATTTTGCAACCTGTATTATGCAGCTGTTAAAAAAATGAATTAGACAAATTTATTCACATATATTGATATATGAATAAAGAAAATAGAACAATAGGTATCAGAGAGGCTGTATTTAAAGAGCATGGCCTCTATTTGGATTCATAATCCTGGCTCTACTACTTAGGAGCTCTGAGAACTTGCATAATTTAAATATTTTACGTAACCTTTAGAACTTCAGTTTCCTCACAGGAAAAAGAAAACAGTAAAGTTTGTATCTATCTCACAGGGTTTTCGTGAGCGTTAAATGAGTTAATTCATATAAGCATATATTAAAATGGTATCTGGTGATTGTTCTGTAAATGTTAGCTACTCCCATAAACTGTTGTTTCTGTAAAGAATCTGTATATATTATCAATACTTTATAAATACATGGTGACTTCCTCTGAGAAGGAGTGTGACTTTTATAGATTTCTATAGCAGTTGCAAAAGCAGTTGACTTTTGTTCTTGTTCTTGGCCAAACATCTGAACCACTTTGTTATTTCTGGAGATCCTCCCACCTTATGGAGCAGGCCAAGCATTCCACTCTAGAAACTGGAAATGCAATCTCTGTGCTTTCCCGTATTCCCTTGTGGTCGGGGCATGAGCTACATTAGTTGGATGCTTACAGAATCCAATCTGGCCCAGGAAAGGCAGTGGTTTGGTGGCAGCTATATTCAAGCTCAAGAAGATATTGCAGCAATGGCAGCATCCAAGCAGAACCAGCTGTGAGGCTGATGGGGGTGGAGTGAAGAGCTTTTCACAGGACCGGTAAAGCAAGTCTTCCCAAAAGGTCCGTGAACTACCCTACTATCATTCTAATGAAGACCTTTTCCTAAGTTAGACAAGTTGGTTTCTTTACTGGAAACTGAGAACACTGACTAGAGTATATTTTTGAAATTAAAATTCTTCACAACTTTTTATGAACAATTTCAAACATTTAGAAAAATGAAAGAACAGCACTTGCATGCCATGTGCCCAGATTGAACAATTGGTAATGTTTAGATATATTTCTTTTATCTTTGTGCGTTTTGCTGAATATTTTAAAGTTAGTTATAGTCATCTAAGAAAATGAGTAATAATTCTGTAATATCCTCATATATCTGGGCCACTTTCAAATTTCCCCAAATGTCCCAGGAATGCCTTTTGTACCTTTTTTTTCAAGCCAAGGTCCAATACAACACATTGTGTTTGGTTTTATTTATTTGGTGTCATTTTGTAATTTAAAGAGAATGTAATTAAGAAAAATAAGGGAACATATGGGTATTAATCCTTCTTTTATTGGTTTCTACCTAATGACTGAGAAGATAAATATTAGTATTAACAATAAACATGTAATCACATGCCAAATTTATGTGAGATGCTAAGCATATCAAAATAAATAAGACAAGGTCCCCGACTTCAAGGATGCAGGCCCTCTGAGTTTCTCTAAATACACACAATTCGTTTGTCTCACTTTTAACCAGCTTAAGGAGCAGAGAGAAGGGATATCAGAGTTAACCATTTTCTGGGCTCAGAACCACATCATGGAATGAGAGAGCTGAGCAAGGCTGGATGCACACAACTAAAAATTTATCTTCTGGTACTTTCCGAGTCCTGTACAAACTCAACATAGCAATCAAAAACTGTCACAGCCTGATTCTAATCTAACTTTCCAGCCTCAGCTCTCACTGCTTCCTCTTACCTAACTCGAACTGGATCCACAACTGGATCCACAGTTTCTAGGATGTTTCATGTTTTCCCAACCATACATTCTACTAAAATGCTTTTTCCCCTCCATCTATCTTCAAACTCCCACCCAAACTGTAAGACCCAAAGCATCTGCCACACATTCCATGAAAAAGTTCTACAATCTATTAAGAAGAAAGCTTTCCTTCTTTTGTGTTCTTGCTTGTAAATCTCTTACTTTGCTTATCAAGTTTGTTTTATATTATCGTATTGCGCTTTTCTCCCTACTAAGTAGTCATTGAAAGTAAGAACTTTAATTATTTTAGTTCATTCCCATACTACCTGTTACATAGTAATCATAGTGAACTTGATTAAAATCAATCACACAACTTTAAGAGCAATATGAGAGTAATTCTAGCAAAACATAGAGGAGTAAAAGGAATTCTCCCTAAAATGAGGTTCAAATGGTCAATTTTACATATGTGGGATTCCTCACGTCAAATATCATATCCTTGGAGAAGCCTCGTGAGATTCTCCCTAACTAATATTCCCCCCATTATAATCTTTCAGCGCCATATACTTTTTTCTTTATCCACATTTTATAAGTTTGTGATGTTTTATTAACATCTTTCTGTATCGTTAAATAGAAGATTCTGTGAGGCAAAAGATCTGATTTGCTTTTGTTCATCATCTGGTCATCAGCAGCTAGAAAAGGGCCTAGCATCTCATAGGCATTTTATAAATATTTGTTGAACCAATGAATGGATAAATGAATCAATGGGTATCGTATTATCATGGTGCCTAAGAATCAAAAGTTTATAAAGGACAGTACTAACAACTACATAATAAATAGTTCCATAAAATGGACCAGACACTTAAGCTACAAAATAATACATGTATATTATGTTCTGTGCAATGTATCATATTTACACAATAATATTTTTTAAATTGCATATAAATTTACTAGAAAATGAGTTTTATAAGTCTATTTTTATAAACCTGCTGCTACTTTTAAGAATAGTGGGCAGTGAAAAAAAGAATAGTGGGCAGTTTTTGAAAATAACTTGTCCATATATATGTATGCACATTATATAGATGCACATTATATAGATTATATGTGTGTGTGTGTGTGTATATATATATATATATATAAAATACACACAGAGAGCCTTCATTAGTTGGCTTATTAAAGACTTTTTAAAATTTTTTTAATTTTTTTTTATTTTTTGGTTACGGTTGACATACATTATTATATTAGTTTCAAAAAAGCTATTTTTAAATTTATAAGAAAATTACCTCGTAGCCTGAACCAATGATTCAGACTGTGTCTAATCTGAAGAAAGTGAGGTGGAGATTTAGAAATTATCTGATTTATGTGATAAAGACACTCAATTGACAATATAAACCAAACAAATAAAGGTGTCTAAATTACCAGCTTATTTACATTGATCATATCTTCTCGGTGATTTATAAATTTTCGTTTTCATTATGTAGAGAGTAAGCAGAGTTATAAATTGTTTTTTATTCAATGTATTTAAACTAAAAAGAAAAAAAAAGTTTGCTCATTTCTCCCACCTAACACTTATCATTAAAAATAATGTAGAAATTTCCTTTTCAGAGGACTTTAAATACTCTCCAAAATCAGTCTGACACCTTAGACTCCAGTACAAGTACTGTCTTTGTCACATAGCTAAGGTCACATGCATGTGGTTAACATTCCTTATTAAGGAAAAGCCTCTGTGTGTTTTCAATTTTCATCTCTGACACTTAATTAGAATTAAGGAAGTTACCCCATTTACAGATTGCAAGAGCTGTCAGGACTCCTGAAACTACTAGAAAGAGCCATGAAATCTGCAACTTTTCTCACGTGAGACCAAGTGATATGAGACACATTAACTCAACATGTGTAGTTGAGAATGTGTATGCCTGCCTGCCTACGGAGAAAGGGCTAAGTGAATCCAAGGCATGCACTTTGGCTACTTTATGCAACACAGTGGCATGAAGACAAATGTTTATAAAAGAACACACTGGAATCCTTGGTACCTCTTGGTTAGATCACTGCATTGTCAAACAGTAAAGGAATGTTTAAATATGAATACATTATACTTGCCCTGGATAAAGTTTCCTCTCTGGTGTGTAATTACTGGATGTGTACTTGGGAGTTCCAAGTTTGAGTGAGTATTTCATTGCTCACTTATGGGATTCAGCTCACCTCTTGGCACCCATGATGCAGTAAACAACAGCTTCCAGATGCCAGAAGTATACCCCCGCCAGCAGCCAACAGCTGGCTGTACAAATGACGGACACACTGCCTTCACACAGAACTCCATCCTGGGCAGGCTTGTTTGATTTATTTATTTAGTATTTGTTACATGCAGAGGAAGTCACATCATTTATATCTAAGTTTTAAAGTGTTATGAGAAACAACCATGAACACACTATGCAAACTTGAGGAGAGAACTAGAACTTTATCACAGTTTTGCAACTACCTGTATGTTCCTCTCCTACCTCATTCCTCTGCTTCCTCTTTAGAGGTAACCACAATCTTTAACTTTTGTGTTTATTTTTCCTATTTAAAAAATAGTTTTAGTCTATATATATATATATATATATATATATATATATGCACATTCACCTTGAAATTTTGTATTGTTTTGTTTTTCTTGTTTTATGCTTTACAAAAATGATATCATATCTAATGTAATCTTCTGCAACTTGACTTTTTTTTCATCTAAACATATATTTCGAAAATTCATTTGTACTATTACTTGCAACTGCAGTTCACACATGCAAATTTGATTTGACTACAACACAACTTATGAAGTTGTTCTAAAAACCCTGGACATTTTAGTTGCTTAGTTTAGTTTTGCTTTTACTTTTTGTTTGTTTGGTTTTTGTTTGCCATTATAAGCAATACTGTTGCGAATGTCTCTTGGTGAACAGAATATTCTCTAGAACTAAGGCCTAGAAGGGGAATCGTTGAGTCTTAGAGTATGTGGAAGTTCAAATTTGCAAGATACTGCACAAGTTTTTCGAAGTGATTGTATCAATTCACACACCCACCAGTGACATGTAAGAATCCCTGTTACCCACATCCTCACACTTGATATTCTCAGACCTTGCTTTTTACCAACCTAAATAGGTTTAAAATGGTATGTCATTTGAGATCAGTCCTGAGCTTTCTTCCCCTTGCCTAATGCTGATGACATGCCAAGCTGTCTCAGAGCTGTGTGGGTCTAGAAGGAATTGAAGGAGGTAGAGAAGGATGGCAAGTTTCATATTGAGCCATAAAGACCCTAAAATGTGTAGAGTTGATCTCTGCAAAAGCATTTACTGTGAGACTCAAGGTTATATAACATGTACATCATTCACTGAATTAATATTTTTAGTTTCACCTATGTGTTAGCCACTTCCTTAGGCCCGCCCGCAAAAATTACAAGCAAAGAAATAAACAATGTCCTTGTCCTCATGAAACTTACATTCTGATAGGGGAGGAAACAGACAATAAACAAATGACTATATGACATAATATCAGAAAGTGAAGACCAACTTTGGGGCCACATAGGCCAGCGCTCAAATCCATTCTCTATTCCATACAGGACACTTGACTTTTCCGAACCTCACTTTCATCTTTTATAAGCAACAATCATCATCTTGCAGAGTCATTGTGAGAATTAAGAGCTAGTATAAAAGTTCCTAGTTTCGTGCTAAGAAGAAATGTTAGTATTCTCACCAGCCTGTACACTCTGAGGAATAAGAAATTCAAGGACCTCATGGGACAATCTCACCTCCTAGATTGCTCCTCCTGGAGGCTGAGACCACAGGGCAACAGAACGGAGAGAGAAGCCTGTGCGTCTCTGCCAGCCAGCATCAGTCTGTCTATTTTATCCTGATAACCACTGCTCACCTTCTTCCACTTAGTTTAACTGATTCTACTTTTGTCCTCATCTGTGAGCCTATAAGACTTGGTATTGAGCTCTAATCTTCCCAGCCGCACTATTTTCCTTGTTATTTTTCAGATATTCCAGATAATGCATTTAAAAAGTAACTTCGACAAACCAATTAGTAAAAATATATATGAGCCAATACAGGAAGGTTGAACACTAGTTAATATTAGATGATATTAATGAATTACTGAAAAATTTTTGAGTATGACAGTGATACTGTGGCATGTCAAAGAAAAATGTTCTTAATCTAGAAATGCATACTAAATATTTATATAATGTCTTGGGCTTGCTTGCATATAACCAACATTTGAGGGAAGGCTGGTGAATTTGTTGGAGGTATAGAAGCTGAGTAAACAGAGAACACATGGTTCATTACACAATTCTATCTGCTTTTGTTTATATTTAAATTTTTCCCTACTAAAAAGTAAAAAATGATGCAAAAATGTCTCTGCCTCAATATACGATTTGCATATGCTGTTACCGCTGCCTGGAATGTTGATCTTCCAGAAAGTCAGGTTGCATACTTTCCTGATTTATTCCAGTCTCTGCTCAAACGTTACTTCCTTCGAGACCTTTCTCTGACAACCTTATGCAAAACAGTGTTCCTCTTCTCTTGCATTACTTTTCTAGCCCTTTATCCTACTTCGTGTTTCCTCACAGCACTTATCACAAGCTGCTATTTGCCATATTTTCGTTTGTAAAAATACAGGTTCCACGAAGACAGGGACTTTGTTTCATTTATTGCAATGTCTCCACGCCTCAACAGTGCCTCGCCCATAACAGAAACTCCACAAATATTAAAGGAATGAATGTACATGTTACACAACTTAAGAGTCTCCATTAAGGCCAGATCAGAACTCCTGCTATATTGAGTTCCTTTATCTACCAGGTAACAATTGACTCTCTGCCTCGAGTGCTACTCATGGATTTAAGGATGAGAGAAAGCACTTTGTATGTGGTAAGGTGCTATCTAAGTTTTATAATCATCCCCAATTCAGTTTGGAGCCACTAAAAAACAGTTATTAGATTAGTACACTTAGGTCACCAAGTCTGCAAAAGCTTCCATTACAAAATCAGCTTTTCTCAAGGCCTTTGCCTCGAAGCGAATGGACTCTGGCTAATTTAACCCTTAGAAACGTAGATCATTATTTAGTATTTCACAATTGAACACTGGTGTCTCCTTTTGCCAGAGATAATGTAAGTGCCTCATCCTTTGAGGAACATAATTTTGGATTGCTTTTCTGATAGAAGTGCATTTACTCTGGGATTCTTACAGATATAGACTCATCCATTTTAAGGCCAGCTGTGTAGATTCACAAAAAAAGCCAATGAGGCTGTTAGGGTAGAAAATTTTCAAATGGCCAACTTCTGCTTCCATTGTTTAATGTTAAACAGGGTATAGCTCTAGGAGCTATTCTGTGCAAAGATATGCTAATATTAAGGGTGTAGTTATCCTGTGTAAAGATATGTTAATGGCCAGCCTCTGCTACTGTAAACCTGCTTGCTTGCTAGAGGGGGTTTTGGGGCTTTTTAAGCTATTCCTTCTAGAGGTTCAGGGCTGATTCTTTAGTGGGGAGAGTCAATTGCCGTCTGGCTAATAAAGGCTCGTAATTAATCTCAATTGGCTCCGTGGGTCTTAAATTTGATCGCACCACAACAAGGCCTCCGCCCTTGGAACCAAGAAAAGCAGAGTCTTGGCTTTATTACCAAACCAGGGCCTTGCAAGACCTATGACCTAAGTTCTCTTTCCTTTACCCTGTTTATCATGACAATACTCTTGACCGGTGAGTTCTGGACACTCTTGCCAGACTGAATTCCTCTTCTTCCTTGATTCTGCTCCTGGAGTTCCCCATGACTCCTTTAGGGTGTTAATAGGAGAGACAACTACTGAGCCAGATGCCTTACAGCTGCCCATCCCCAAAAAACGAGCCCACAGGCAACAGGTAAATAACACCAACAAAACCTAGGCATCCACTTTATGAAGCAACAAATTTTGAAAATCATGAGTTTATTTGAAGATTTCAAATATAGCATATTTTACTTTAGAGAAACATAAGATTCTAAGAACTATTTTATATTATAAACATTGCTTATAATACATACATACATATAGCAAATGTTAAGGGGGGGAATTTTCAAATGGCCAACTTTTGCTCTCTTGTTTAATGTTTAACCAGGGCATAGTAATAGGAGATATTCTATGCAAAAATATGCTAATGTTAAGGATGTAGTCATCCTGTGCAAAGATATGCTAATGGATAACTCCAGCTTCTGTAAACCTGCTTGGTTGTTTAATGTAATTGTAGGCTTTATAAGCAACCTCCTCTGAAAGCTCGGGGCTGACTCTCTAGTGGGGAGAGTCAGTCGCTGGCCCGCTAATAAAGGCTCACAATTCATCTCAATTGGCTGCGTGGGTCATAAATTTGAACACGCCACAACAGCGAAGACCTTTCTTATCTGAACCATACTCATAATGGAATGGAACATAATTACTGGGATATAACCTAAGAGGAAGACAAAATTTTAATATAAGAAACCGTTAAGTATACTAAAGTTTGTGTAAACAGTGCTAAATAAGCATTTTCATGATGTTTGATTAACATGTGCTTTTAAGGCGATTTTTCTGCATACCAAATAGACTCCATGGTTAGGTTCTCACATCTTGTTAAGGCTGGCCGATGTAAACCTGACTCCTTTTGCCTATTACTTTTTATGGGAAAAAAAGCCTAGGATTCTGGGAAAGGTCACTCTCGTGTAATAATGATAACTTATTTTCAATGGCTTCCATGAGAAAAGAAGCACAAAACAAAAAACTCAGATATCATGACAAATGACCAACTTCTCCATCATGTAAAGGTTAAGGCTACAAGTGAACAACCAAAGTGACTCCATCCTAGGTATAAGACTCCATCTTAAGCACAGGCCAGTTCCCGGAAAAGCTGCAGATAGCGAGCAACTATGGAAAGTCACTCTCCAAATTCCCTTCCTTGTTCCTTGGTGCCATCACCCAGCCAACCCTGCTAAGAGACAAGCTCGTTGTACCAATCCTGTAACACCAAGACATCGCTCCCCATGCTTACGATTTTTCCCTTCAAATACCCCTGAAGCCCCATGTTCAGGACCGCCTCCTACTCACTGCTGCGTCGGTATGCGGAGCGCGGTCGGGACTCGAGTCTGAAATAAACTCCCTCTTGCTCTTGCATCGGTGTCAGCTTCTTGGTGGTTCGTGGAGATACGAGTCGGGGCATAACACAAGGAGACATGTAAGAGCAGGCAGACCAAGGGGACAGAAATGGGATCACAGTGGGCCTTGAAGGAGGCCAGGAGTTCCTCCAGCACTTTCAATCTCCCTCTAAGAATGAAATGTCAAACTTCACGTACAAGAGCATCTTTTCCACAGATGGTTCGTCTGCAGGCCTTAACCTTTGTCAACCAACTAATTCCTACAAAGAACTTTGAGCATGGAGGACATTCAGCAATTAAGAAATATCGGAGAACACAGGCAGCAAATCCATGGAAGATGGCTGAACAATAAGTAAATAGTTAATCATTTTCAAGACATTTGACACAGAAGTATATTGTGTGCGTCTCTTGCCCTAATCTAAATGAATTAATGCAGGCTATACATATGTATTAATTATGAAATATTTTAGACATTCAAAATATATGAAGAATAATAAACACCTACGTATCTTTAATCAGTTTCAAGAATAAAATTTTCTCAATGCGTTCGTAGGCCCCTATGTACTCCTCAGAGATGGTACTTCTCTCCCTACAGGGATAACTAGTATTGAATTACGTGTTTATCGTCCCGCATATTTCTTGAAAATTATATTTCACGCCAACCCTGGGAGGTTATGAACATAGTCTTTTAATTCTAAAGCTCTAGGGCACTTTTAACATTGAGCTAAAAATATTTCTCTTATTGCTCTAATAAGTTAATATTAAAAATATTTTTAGCATAACATGAAGCTTTCTACACTATATTATTTTATTTTTTTACAGTATATTATTTTAAATGAGTCAATTGGTAGTAAATATCTCAAGCTAAACAATAAATTTAAGTAATCTGGAAACTCTGTGTATTAAATTTATAGTTTTTTTTTTTAACATAAAAACATCAGCCTTTCAAAAGTAGAAGAAATCCTTGATTACCTGGAGCTTGGCCAAAGTTCATGGCATATATAATCAACCGACAGTAGCCAGAAAGTAATACTTTAAAGAGACTAATAACCAGGGGGTGTACCCTATATTCTTTAAGGTGGGTAAAATTCCCAATGAACTCAGCTCTGTGCCTGGCGCTCCGTGGTTATAATTAGGCATGCTTCAGAGTTGTATGAATGCTTGTTAACCAGAGGGCACCATTTAATAAATCTGTACCATTATAGTCATCCAAGAGGCCTGTCTGCTAGACATCAAAACCATTTGCCAGAGTGGTAGAACAATGGACGCACTTAGAAAGGGCATTGTTTTTGGCTAGCTTGGTGAGATACGATTGGGTCAAATGGAGCAGTTTATTTTGTAAAGGGCCAGATCAACGATCCATTGTTGGACATTGGCAGTGAGGCAGCTATAGCCTAGTGACTTGGTTTGTTGGTTTTCAGTTCCTAGGACAACGACCTCATATTATTCATGCAAATCCACAATATTTTATATGAAACTGAAATTTTAGGAACTCTGAAAGGTGTCAATTTGTTCACAATGCATTTGCTGCCCAAACCATACACTGGTCTGAACTCATTTAGTGGCAAGTCATCACCTGAACTGGCATTGGTCTATTTAACATCTTTATTGAAACCAGTTACTGTGACCATTTATACGTTTCATTGAAGAAATAGTAATGTTTTTGATTAGAGAGTTTTGCGCCAGACTCCCTAGGGATGCTACATAATATATAGAATTACCATTTTAAAATCTAAAAACTTCTGAATTCTGAAACACGGTTGGCCCTACAGGTCTCATATTAGAGATCGTCTGACTCTAATTAATAGCTACCGTGAGCTGGGGCTGTTAGCCCTTTTGCTATTTCATTTTACTCTCTCAGATTGACCCTCTAATTGAGAAAAGCATACTTCTTCACCTTTGTGGTTGCATTAACACAGGCAACTGAATGTTAAATAAATGTTCCTATTGCCTCTGATTGCTGGGAAAACCCCAAAGCTGAGAAACACTAATGTGCAAAAACTGAGGATAATAGGTGCTTGTACTTTCCACCTTCGATTCTGAGGAAAGCCTTCAGATATGGGCCCTCAAAACTTGCTAAAATCAAAACTAGATTTGCTGCTCCAGCTACCGCCCCTATCGCCAGCAGCTTAGATACAACAACCAAAAATTCTAAAATAACTATCAGGACTGTGAGTTCCCTTCCTCCACCAGGCTTTGTTCCTCCTTCTTCCTGTCCCATCCACCTCCCAGCATAAATTTGGGAAGTATCTGTAAGAGCCATTTTCCAGATGAAGTTAGGATTATGCCCTGGAATTATTCATCTACTCTCTCTGCCTATTAGAGCAGAAGAAAGAGGAATTGGCAAGTGATGAGAAGGAGCAAAGAGGCGGCAGTTGAGGAACGGCCTGTTCATTTGCTTAGGCAGAAGAGCAGATGTCCTCAGAGACGGCGCTGTTTTAGACGTAGCTGGTAAAACATGAATGTGTCAATTAAAGTTCAGTTTTGTTTTGTTTGTTTGTTTGTTTGTTTGTTTGTTTTAACTAGTCAGATCTCCAACGGGCACGACAAGGATAGCAGGGGGGTGGGGTTTCACTGGCCAAGCGTACAATGAAAAGGATTGTGCAGGCAGGAGCTATCTTGAGGGTACCCCACTCAAGAGAGCTGCCTGTGGGGCAAGGACCCCAACATCAGGGGAGGGGGGGTAGGAATATGCGGGGGAGAGAAGGAGGAATTGATGGACTTTAAGAGACGTCAGGCTGATTTATCCCAAATCAAAGAAATAAATAGTGGCGAGGTCTATTAGAGAGCTCCTGCGTGTGCTCGCCTGGGTGCCTGTTTCACAGAGAGGGAGGACGGTAAGGGAGGACAGCAGCGCAAGTTAAGTAAAAGGCATTAACCCCCTTTCCCTGACCTCGCCCTTGCCACAATACATGGAGGAGAAAAGGACCGAGGAGTGTGTGTGCACAGGGTCTCCCTCTCAGGTGTCTCTCGCTTTGACATCCACTGTTACACCCCCCATGGCGTGGCACCGATCAACCCATCCCAGCCTTTCCTCTACCCCTGACAGAGAAAGTGCTGTTCTCACTCTCTGGTTCAAGCATGAACAAAAGAACATTGTTCCTTCCTCTCAGCACAGAAAATCAGGCTGGAATTTTCCAAAGAAACGTGACTGAAGACAAAAGGATGTAAGCAAGGAAAACACAAAGTTCGTTAAGTATAACCTAGCTAACAAAGCACAGATTTCCAACCCTAAGTATCTAAACCGCGCCAGGCTCTCAGCCCTTGTGTCCACACCCTCTCAGAGAGTCCTGTGCAGAGACATGCTGACTCAAATCATCCACAAGCCTTCTCTCCACATTTTTCTTTGCCTCCATGCCTTCTTAGGGAAGGGTTTAAAAGACGTTCTGACTGAACAATGGGTGATGCATGCAGGGATTAAGAAATGCCATATAGTCTTAGCTTTTGAGTCAGACAGGTCTGAGTGACTTTTGTGAGAGTTACTTTTCTCTGAGCCTTTGTTTTCTCTCACCTACATAGCATCTATTTGGTAGAATTGTGAAGTGCTCACATACATACCTAACACGGTAAGTACTGAAAACAATGTTTGCTATTATTATCATTAGTCAGTGTAGGAAGACAATGCCGGGTCCTTTCGAAACCACCTGGTGTTGTCTTCCTTCTCCCTATATTTATGTCTCCACTTCCCCATTCCTTCTCACATTCCTCCTCCCCCATGGGTAGGTAAAACTCATTTCCTCATACCTGTATGTTCCTAACAGGTTTCCCTATTAGTTTGAAAAAACAGTGTCATAGGTTTATTGGGGGAAAAAAAAAAAATATATCAAACTCATCAATCCACTCATAGGAGAAGTTTCATCTTCTTCATCTAAAATTCTAGCCTGGTATCTGGGCCATGGGACCTTAGTACCATGACCCATTATTGCATCTCAGGACTAGCTGAACATTTCTCTGTTTCATCTCTGAAGACATCTTCATTTCCCAAATCCAGGTAGTGGACACTTTCTCCAACTTACATGGCTTACCTTGGAGTAGATGAACTACACTCTTATCCCCTTCCAAGCATCCGCCACACCCGCACTCAAATCTTGGCTCCGTACCAAATTACTAACAGCTAAGGGCTTAGTTTTCCTAAGTTTCCATTTACTGTTTGTGGAATGACAACTAGGATACCTCCCTAACAGTCTTTGACAATTAAATGAGAAAACGAAAGTCCAGCACATAAGGGAGACTGGCCCACAGCACCACAGGCACAATAAATGGAAGCTGACCTCATCCCTACGTGTTTATAATACCACAGTTTGACTACATGAACAATTAAGAGGACAATTTATATCAAAAGATTAAAAAAGACTTTCTTTTACATAGTCTCTCACCTACACAGAACCTAATTAGTAAACCAGTGGTTTTCAACCTTGAGGTTTGTAAGAGTCACCGTCACCTGTTTATCTCTGAACGCTGATAAATGTCTTGCTCACCTAGATAGAAGTACAAGCACTTTTATGGACACGGATACTATTGGTTTCCTAATTATAGTCCATCGTTATTGCCAACTCCAATCACATGATTACATAGTTTCCCTGCATTTATTGTTCTTGGAAGCCTGTCAGTTAAGGGTAAAGAATGTGACTGATGACTAATGTGTTTACATTCCACATTCACATTTACTAGCTGCAGCCCCATGCCCCAGTCTGCCCTTCACTTTTACCCATAGTCCCTCCTGCAAAATGCAGCCAATTCGGCTCCACAGTACAAGCTGAAATGTTTGTTAAATAAATGAGCCCATGGACAGAAGGTGGTGAGATGCCATCTTGTTTGAGCACTAAGCAGTTCACGGACAGCAGACATGGCATACTTTCTTTGGCATATCCTAGTGAAAGGTGGTGCACCGAGCTTCCGTCAGACATACCTGGATTGGAGGTTTAGTTCTGTATGACGCTGAAAAGATTAATTAATCTTTTAGTTTCTATAAAGATAAAGATAATGATAGCTCCCACCTCCTTGACTGTTGGGAGGATTAAATAAGTTAATCAATGAGAAATGTAGAGCCTTTAAGAGACAGTCTCCTGGATGTTGACCTCACATCTGTCCTTGGGGTGGCCCAATCCTTCCTTTCTTATTTTTGTTCACTATTTAGTTTGACCAGGGATCTCCCCCATCTTGTTCAGCTTAAACCTTATTCTTTGTTCTCTCTTACATTGGCTCAAGATCCCCATCTCTGACTTCTCTGGTTCTGACACCGGAACACTCCTAGATTTGTTCTCACCCTCCTGCCACACGTTGAAGCCATGGCTGGTCCCACTGCCAGTAGAGTCCCAGAGACCTGCTCAGCTCCGAGGGACAGAAAAACATCCATCGCAACCTGGCCCTGGGGCCGACATCCAATCTCAGTAATTATTTTCATGCAACGCTTATAATCAGGCCATGGCCTTTCGTGTTCTTGTACATTTGCACAAATGGACCCTGGGAAATGAAACAGAAATGTAACTTGAAAAATACATCAAGACTCACAAAATAGATCAACTGCACTGAACCATAACATACAACACACACTATTTAAAATCAAACTGAACTCTAGCTCCTTCTAATTCACATCTTTCAACTAAGACACAGATGAACTAACGACTAACTTTGCAGATTCATGTGTGCTACAGAGAGGACAACTGGCTCTTCCAATAGCTCACCTTATTTACAAATGCTGACCAACCTCTGCCAAGACCACACTTACTGCCACCTAAGACCATCTGATGATAAACTACAGTCTCTTAAGTAACATTCTCTAACTCCTCCCTTTTAAGATGACATAATGGCTGTGCTCTGCCTTGCTCAGTATGTGTACATTCAGTTTTGAATGATCAATAGGTTTCCCTAGTGATCTTTGCTTAAGGAGTTGGACTTTAACGATTCTTTTGCCTGGCTATGCCCATTTTCTTCTTGTCTGTCTATCATACACCTACTCGTGCTTCAAGAATCCATTTAAATGTCACTACTATGTATGGTGTCAGATGTGGACTAGACTTATCGAGGTGATCACCTCATAAGAAGTTTAGATGTCTAATCACTATGTTGTACACCAGAAACTGACATAATGTCAACTGTAATTTAAAAATAAAAAAATATTTTTAAAAAACATCACTCAAGTCCCTTGATTCCTTCTTCATCTCAGTCCTCAGCATCGTTTGTTACCCCATCCTTTGTGGTTCAGACTTCCATTATCTTTTCTCTCACTATATTTTCATTCTTTAATTTGTCTTCCCAGTCTTTCCACCTTTCCTTAGGACAACATACTTTTTTGCATCTTTGTATGTCCAGTGTCTACCCTGGTCCTAGACACAGAATAGGCACAGAATAAATATCACTGAACCCCAGATTATTATTCATAACGAAACCGTTATTTACAAATGGGGAAACCTCTATAATGCCTATTTCTTTGTGGTGAGAAGAATCCATATAATCATGTACTGTGTAGTCAGGGCCACAAGCAGTCATATAAGATTACAGGGACCCAGGCAATGGGTATAGCCAATACTGTTAGAAATTCTTTTTTGCCATTACACACTTCTATTTTAAAAATTATCTTAATTATTAAAATAATAAATAATATATCTATATACTATAGATAAAACTAAAATTCTCTTAGAACACTACCTTCATCCTAATCTAAGCTCTACTTGCCCAGCGTTATTCATTGTTACCAATTAAGCATGCATCCTTCGAGATTATTTTCAGGCATTTACAGACATAGGAAAAATATAGTACCATTTCGTGCATATGTCTAATATAATTTAATCATATGTAAATGTCTTTGGACCTTCATATACATGAAGTTTTGCATGTGAGAAGATACCAATGGTAAAAAAATTATATAAAAGATATACATTTAATTGGCTTTGTTACTTATGTCTAAGTAAAAATATTAAGAATTAAGTATACTTAGAGTAGGTATGTGTTTTACATATAATATATACTTATATTAATAAATATATATTATATCCCATTACATTTCCCAAAGATTATGGCTGATTCCCAATATAACTCAAGGGAGTGTTATGAAGATTGCTGTTTGGAATGCAAAAGCTAAAAATAAAGCAGTAAGCTTTAAGTAATCAAAAACATCTAAATACACAAAAGCCATATATTGTCTTTAGTGGAAAATTAATTATTACTTTATAATCAAAAGGTCTACACATAGTCACAAAGTACTTATTTAACACTAGAGAAATAAAAAATGGAGATATCACTTCTTTCTCAGTTATCTACACAAAAGTCTGGTTTGCCAGTGTGAATTGGTCATCATTACATGTACAATTTGAAATTTTATAATAGGAAAATCATATTCATGCTCAATTTTATTTTAGACACTTCTCACCACACATTTGAAGTTTTTCCAACCAAACACTGAGAGTACATTTCTGAAATGTGTGATGAAAAAGTATCAAGGAATGATGAATTGATGTATTCACAGTCGGAAAGTATTTGTGGTTATGGACTATCTGCTAATAAATTATGTTTTAAAATTTGCAAAATGCTTTTAGAAATTCAATTAATTTGCACATTAATAAGCATTCCAGGAAACCACCAGCTCAATATTGAAAAGTAATAAGAATAAAACATATAGTCAATATAACACTTATTTATATAGTCTCTGCCTTATGTGTGACGGTGTTGCCTGTCATGTCTGAAGTAGGTAAGGTACATTCATACCCATC
The DNA here is from genome assembly GCF_014176215.1 of Rousettus aegyptiacus. Lineage (NCBI taxonomy): Eukaryota > Metazoa > Chordata > Mammalia > Chiroptera > Pteropodidae > Rousettus > Rousettus aegyptiacus. The sequence goes on along the minus strand of NW_023416288.1, from coordinate 35,472,533 downwards.
TAAGAGTACCATGGCCCAGCTAAGTTGACACATAAAATTAACCATCACAGAGAACTAAACTGCTCTGGCAGAAAGGGCTCTGCAGGCTCCCGGAGGGAAAGCCGCCCATTGGAGATCATTCTCAGATCTCTGAGAACCAATTCACTCATACTTCCGATATGAAGTCTGCTGGTCCTGAGAAGCTCTTCTGAGTATAGCTCCGGCCCTAGGTCTCTTTTAAAATCACTATTCAGCAGATAAATTATTAAAAAAGAAAAGAAAAGAAACTCTTTGACTCATTATCTCATTCAATCTTTACAGTAACCTTGCCAAGCATATTTTATTCTCATTTATTCAAGAGAAAATTAAGGCTCAGCGTGCCTGAGGCCATGTAGCTTTTAAGTAGCAGCAGTAGTACCAACTCGGTTTTTAAATAGCCTGCAAATTTCATGCTCTTGCTCCAAAGGAATAACCGTCCTTGCTTCAACACCATTTTCATTGCCATGGGGAGTTTTGCTGGAGGTCTGTGGCAGACTGCTAGTTACCTACCTAACAACCATTCTTACCTTCTTCTTCAGTAACAGAATTATTATTTTTGTTTTTCACACAACAGTGCGCCCAGCTAAAAGAGTACAATTTTCTAGCCATGTGATTAAGATCTGGTTCAACTCCTCGCCCCCTCCTTGGCTTCCTGCTTCCTGTCTAGAATGTGGACCTGATGGTTCCAATATGAATAGAATGGATCTTTGGATGTGGTCACTAGCATATGGAACAGACTGGAAGAATATAGGGCATAACCCTAGTAAATGTTTTTAATAAGCTTTTTAATTTTGAAATCACTTCAGATTTACGATACGAAAGAGCAGAGTTTGCCACCTCCAAAAATGCCACTTTGGGATATTATTTTAGGCTAGTTAACTTTAACAAACAGCAGATACGGAAGAAGCTCTGAAAACCAAGAAGTCTCCTTTTGTAAAGGACGTTTACATTTGTAAGGTAAACCTAGGTGGGACTGTTAGCAGGCCTGCCTTCACTCTCAAAGGAAAAGGCAGGGCCTTAAATCTGCATAACGATCTTATCCCTGTTTGCTGTGCTTTTCAGGTAACCTCCGGGAACTAACTCTCCACTCCTAACATCTTCTTTTATCTTTAGCTTAAGGTGGTATTCAAGGTGAATGACTTCTGGCATTTTGGCAAGTTACTCAGCATTCTCGGGTCTCTCTCGTGTAGAAGGGAGGTACACGTGTTATTAAACTTTAAGTTGTTGTTCTCCTGCTAATCTGTTTCGTGTTTGTTTGATATTAAGTCCAGTCAGAAGAACCCGTAGGGTAGAGGATGATTTTCTCTTTCTGACAGAAGGGAGAGACTACCAGACAAAGTGATTTAGTCAAGATTTGACATGTGAGTTCCAAATTAATTTAGGGACGGCCTCAGGATGGATAGATCTGACCCTGAATCCAATGCCTAACATTTAGTATCCTTTCCATATTTTGTTCTTCTGCCTAAATCATTGTGATGCTTTTAGGAGACAACAGGTTTTTGCCAAATTTTTCCAGCTAAGAATAGATGCAAAAGATTCCTTTTGCGAATATTCCTGAGATGAACTCAAAACCTCAGGTTTAAGTGCATTTGTTTTTTATTATAGTTTGTAATTACATGAGAATGAGTTCCATGAACAAAAAGTGGAAGTCATATTTTCTTTTTGAATTCTTATCACTCCTTTGGCTCTTAGTAACGATGAGTCTTCATATTTTACATTCCACAAACCATTTCCTCCCCAATGACAAACAACAACAACAACAACAACAACAAAATCTTTTCTAAGAAACACATTTTTACGTCCACAGGCATTCTGTCTTATATTTATATTAGTATCATAGACAAAATTTGCATTAGTGTTAGGGCCGGTTAACTTTGTCATGAAGGATAAGTAATTGTTTTAGGCCATTATCCTATGTAGATTTTATTTAAATCTACCTTCTGCTTAAGGCAAAAGATGAAGATTGTTATGCAGGTTTAAGTTCCAGCCTTTTCCATTGATAGCGAAGGCCGGCCTGGACAAGGAGAAAAACTGTCCCGTGGTGGTTTACCTTACAAATGTAAATGTCCTTTACAAAAGGAGACTTCTCCTTGGTTTTCAGAGCTTCGCTCCTGTCTGTTAAATTAACCAGCTTAAAATAATCACTATCCCAGTTTGGTGTGACAAACCGTTACCCTTCACTGGCTTTTCTGTTAATTTCTTGATCTCTACTCTCATTGTCACAAGATGGCCTCCAGGGCTGGGAGCATCCCACCCATCTTCACACAATCACATTAAAAACAGAAAGGCTGAGAGTGGGCGATGAGAAAAAACTCCTGTCTTTTCTCCTTTCCCAGAAACCCCCAATAGACTTCCCCTTATATCACAGGCCAGAGTTAGGGTCACAAGGGAAGCTGAGAATGCTAGTACTTGGCTTTTTTCTTCTTTTTGCCTCTACTGTTGGGGACAGCCCTGCCTGCAAGGAAGACAGGAGAGCTGGTCTGACCTTGGGAAGACAGCCAACAGTGTCTGCCAGTAGCTATGGTCACTGCATGTGCCTTGCCTATTTCTAACCGACAATGAGCTAAAATGTGGAGTGTGCAATGTTACATAAAGTAGGAGGAAGAGGAGAGAGCAGAAATATGAGGCTGGTGTAGAAAGACAATTGATGAACGCATGACCTGCAAGAGTCAAAAAAGTTGTAAACTATCCCTAATCCCCACAGCTATTCAATTCAGCAGGACAAAACCACCAGGTTAATAAGCCGAATACTGAATACGGGGGTGGGGGTGGGGGTGAATCCCCTTAGAAATCCTCACTGGATCTCTGAAGCCTCATACATATTGAAAGTGATCTTTCTGTTGGGGTTTCCCCTCTCTTAAAGGTTTGGCTGGATGTTTACCGTATTTGTTTGTTCAGATTGTCATTCTTGAGTTCTTTTGCATTGCCCTAGGGTCAGGGGCAGTTTAGAAATTCGCCGTTGGAAATCTAGAAGCCGAGGGAGAGAGTGTTGTCTACTCTGCTTATTAAGAATACTATGATTTCTCTCTTGCATTTATCATTGAGGACACCCTCCCTTACAGAACCCATAGAATAACGCCATGCCAGATTTTCATTTCCTTTGTAGAATTCCGTCTTCCCAGCAGCCCATTTCAGAACTACTCTCAGTATTTCCATTAGAACAAGAGTTAATGTGTACCAAGGAAGGCAGGGGTGGGGGAGTTGGGGGGGTCGAGGTCATTGTATATTGTAAAGTGTAGACAAACATCTTTTGTTTTATTGTTGTTTTTAATAAAAACATAATAATAAACATCCTAACCAAATGTAAGAGGCGGGCATTTGAATATTTTTAATTAGAGGGACTAGCATATAGTGCTACTTTCAGTCGAATCTAGAGTTCCCATTTCAGGTTTAAATCATAAATGTGGGCATTATTGCCTTTTACAATACACCATTGATAGAACACCAACTTTAAAGCCAATTAAAGGTTGGCAATCTTCCTACCATTGGCAAAGTAACACTTGTTAACAGTTCCCCTTGTGACACGTTTCAGCATAATCACCGATTTCTGGAAACCTTATTTAGCACTTACGGATATTTTGAAATCTCTAATGAATTTCTTTTTATAGACATTTTTACGTTTTACTCTAATTTTTTAAAGGTGTTCAGGTAGTTTAATTTTATACACTCAGATGGTGCGTGTACCCAGATATTTATATGTGAAGGACAAAATGTTAGAGTATGTAGAACTATACTCTATAAATAATAGTTTGCTCATAATGCTCAGATTTTAATGGTTCATTTCTGAAATCTAATTGTACCCAAATTCATTCAGAAAAACTTCACATTAGAATCTGAATATGCAGATAACTGTTCTTCCTGTTTAATAAATTTTAAATACTTGCCATCTGAAAATTGTTTAAAGAATAAAATAAGTAAATTCTTTCATGGTTATTTACTTCAAATAAAAGTGTTTTGCAGGCTAATAAAATCTTTTTTACATTTCATTTGGAATAATTTGATAAGCTTGGCAAAGATGTGACAAATAAATGACCAAAGAACATTCAAGTTATTTTAGTCTTAAGTTACTGATAATGAACAGAGAACTAATTTTCACCAACTAAAGAACAGCTTGATTATATGCTATGCAAATGCTAGTGTGAAAATCAGCAATAGCTAGTTTTCACTTAGGTTTTGTATTCTGTCATGCTTCAATGTCAAGATAACACAGATGATGCATCCAGATACTCAATATTAGAAATTAGATAACATTCAAATAAGATTCTAAAGGCATTCTAGTGTTCAGTATTAGCAATAGTAATATTAACACAAGATGATGCAGTGTATCTCATTAGATTGATTCAGGTATGTAATTTAAGTTGTTTATATTTAGTCATCTTGACCCACACAGTGTTTATGTCAGGACTAAATAGCAGTGTAAACATTTAAATATTAGCCCCCTTTTTTTCATTAAAGGAAAAAAACTCTGTAGTGTATATTGTTTAATTTGATTTAATAAATGGAAAAATTTTTTCCGAAGAAATATACTAGTAGTTTAGGGACAAGTTTCTCAAAATTTAGCATAAGATACGATTTGAAAGTGTAAATTATATTGATAATGGTAAGGAATCAGAAACAACCCACAAATATAGAAATTAAGATTTGAGTAAGTAAATTATGTTTTTAGGTTGGTGTGGCAGAGACATTCCTATCTGTATCAATTAACCTTTATTTCTGAGCAATTTCTTGATTTCATTCAGGGTGGTATGGGCATGTTCATGTTAAGAACGTCCAAATCTGTAGAGAATTTTTTATTAGAGTTTATTTGAGCCCAACTGAGGCCATGCTGAGAAGCAGGATCTCAAATGCTCTGGAGAAGGATAGTTTTGCAGTTCCTTTTCATAGCTTTAGAATTAAGGCAGGAACATAAGGAAGATTCACATGAAAGCAAGACAGAGGAATCTGTATAATTGGATTATAGAATAGTTAACACCATGTGTCCCTTGAGGGTGGTTCGCAGCTGAGGGGTCTAAAAGAGAGGATTTCTCTGGCATTTCAAAGGTGTGTCAACTGAGATGCATAACAAGGTGAGGGCTTACTTAGGACAAAGACAAACCTTTTACTAAAGAAGTTATAGGCCTGCACTTTGACTTCCCACCATGACCTGTCCAGTTACAAACGGATGATCAGAGCACCCTGTGAGGTTACTTTTGGTTACTGAATTTACCAGGCTCATCACGGAGCCCTTTTTTCATTCACAAGCAGGCAAACTATGCAGTTGCTCAGAAGGGCCCTACGCCTAGCTAATGATTGTTGCTATTTTTAAATGCTAAATTTCGTCTTTGAAGCTATGCTTCATGAGCTCTGATAAAACAGTGGAACATGTGTGCCAGACATAGGGTAGAGGCAATATATTTGTTTGCCATTCCTAGTTGCCCTGTTCGCATGTAGCCAGCCTCATGAGCTCAGAATTCCTGTGGTCCCACAATGAGCCACAGTTCAGCAAGACCCAAAGCAAGGACAAGAAACTGTGTTACATCTGAAAGTGACTAAGCTGGGTCCTTAACACCCCTACAAGGCCACACTTTCCATTTGAACCAGAACTTAACTACACAGAAAGAAGGCAACGGCATTCCTAGAAACATGACAATCAAAGAACTGTGTTGTATCATTTCATGGTACTTCTCTGTAGTAGGCAACAAACAACATATCCTAAAAATAAAGACATAGAAAGAAAAGGAAAGATAGACAACTCATAGTTCTGTTTCCTTTCAGTCCTCCTTACTCATCAGTAAGATGAAAGTAGCAAGTGTTAGTAGAAGGTGTATGTATCAAGAAGTGACATGAAAACAGTTAATTCCATTCTGTGCAACACTGTTCCTGTTTTCATAAGAACAAGGTAGGATGCATGCACATGCTATGCCATATGAGTTATGTGATTTCTGAGATTCCATATACAAGTTAAATATTCTTATATTTGCATTTAAAACTGTTATTAGTATAAAGATGAAGGGTAAAATCTTGCAATTAATTTAAATTTTTATTTTTTTGTTACTTAGAATGATATTACATAGAAAATAAAAAAACAAGATAAGTCAAGAGACAGGCCATAGAAGAAAAGAGAAATCTTTATATTTAGTTCTTTTAATGAAATTTTCCCCTACTTTTTAAACAAGAGGCTCCACATTTTCATTTTGCACTGGGCCCCACAATCATGTCGCTAGACTTGACTTTGTGGAACCAATACACCATCTGTGAACTGCCTACTTCTGTGTTTAAATCATGGTTATTTTGTTTTAGCTGAATCTAATTCTAAGTGGCACTTATAGTACACAGTATATCACTAAATTGCTGCTAAAGAAGGATATTTGATTTTTTGCAGAACTTATTTCTGTTAGGTTAAAAAAGAGCGAGTTATACACAGTATACAACGTTTGTTTTTTTAAAAAAGACAAACACAGAAAAAGACCAGAAATAATTATACCAAAATGTTTATAGTATATATCTCTAGGGAATAGAATTATTGATAATATTTATTTTCTTCGTGTGTGTGTGTGTGATTTTCTGTACTTTCCAATCTTCATAAAATGAACACCGATTACTTTATAAATAGATAAAATTTAGAAAATTTATGAATGAATCCTGAACTAGTATGAAATTAACCACTAAATCTAGAAACTGTATAAAACTCAACCTCATGTAATTTTGTACAGTTTGCTTAATTTGGAGTTTTTCAAATTATAAAACTAATAAAGGCTGGTTTTAACAACTGAAGCAATACAAAGTTATATATAAAAACAATTTTATCTCTCTATTCTATCCGTCATCTAAGGTAAACATGTTAAAAGATTGACATGTATCTTTTCACAAATCATGTAGTACAATCAAACCTATATAATTTGTTTATCACACAGACATACATACATGATGAAAAAAGAGAGAGACTGATTGATCGATCAATTGATTGAATTTTGGATTTGTTTTCCAGGAAGTAGAATCCTATCATATGCATTACTCTACAGCTTACTAGTTTCATTTAATATATCGTGAATTTGTCTGCAGGTCAAAAGATATAAATTTAACTTTATCATTTTTCTTATTCCTCTAAAATGATAGAGACACATACTATTTTATATTCCACTTTACCCATCTCATTTTGGAGCTTGGAGGTGTCTCTTTAGATATAATTTATTAAACAGTCCATCTATGATGCTGTGGGGTTCAGAAGGTGGTTTGTGTGAGTTGAATGCTGCTTCTCGGTGAACCCACTCTCAATAGGAAATTCATCGAAGGAAACACTTTAAATTAGTGTTTCCAAATAAGATACATCCCCCACCCACATGTTTTCTCCATGCCTCCACTTCCTTGTTCCACATTTCATCTTACATGTCTAGTCTGTCTCCCGGTATTCGATTTGCTTCTTGATGCATCATCCTCTTATTCTTTAAAGGAAAACTAGATATGGTGCCTCGAAGAAGTAAGCCAGTAGATCACTTAATATGTGTTAGTTTAACCTTAGAAGGCTAGGGAAATCAGAAACTTTCCACATAGTACCTGCTGAGGGATTAAGGATATTGAAAGAGATTATGCTGATATTTTAAAATAAAGGTTATTCCTACATGATACTGAACACAGATTTGTAAGGCAGTGTCTCAAAACTGACCAATTTAGGGTTCTGTGTAGACAAAGTCTCGGGTGAATTCCTCAGTGACCTCGGTGTCCTTATTAGCATGCGGCAGTTAAAAGAAGATTCTGTCTTTTCTCAAGTGCATGTGCATGCACTTAACTGCACTTAAATCTTCATTTAATCTGAGCTGGTGAAGTTACTTTATAAACTGATGGTTCTCTTATCATTTTAAAATATATTACATGAATAATTAAGCTGTTTCTTCTTAGTAACAAGTTCACCATTTCATCATCTATTGATAATGAATCCACACCTTAATTTTGCTTATCTATGACTTTATCATCACAAACCGTTATTTATTGTGCACTGATTTTGCTCTGCAGTCTCTGCTGACGAGACTAGAAAACATTCCTATCACCACAGGGAATACATAATTACGCTTTGGGGATTATTTTTGTGAGGAAGAACATTGATGGAGTTTTTACTTTCCAAATGAGGAGATGGAAAAATCTTTACAGGATGCAAATGCAAAAATTTAGATGAAACAACCTTAACATTGAAAATCTTGTGAAAACAAACAAATTCTATAGCTACAATATCTTTCTGAAAACTACATTTTTGTCAAAGATACGGTTGGGCCAACTGGTTGCTGTAAGTAACATTGCAGATAGAAAACAACTCTAAGTGTACAATGCAGATAGAAAATGAAAATTAAACATAGAAAAACAAAATTAAAATGAACCCAGTGCTCCAAATGTATATCAAAACATTATTATTTCTCCTCAAACCAAGGTTGTATCAGGCTAAAAGTGGTGATTAAAGAGGGCCTTGTCCACAAGGACTGGCCTGGCCAGAGGCAAGCTTGTGCAATAAGTTTGTCCCTGGCACGCTCACTCTCCAAACAACCCTTTGCCCTTTGTAGTCACCTCTCCTCTCTCTCCTACTTGCTCTCAGGGGGTCTCTGTGTCCCTGGCTAAATTTTGCTCTCAGTTGGCAGCTAATTAATGGGTAAGAAGTTAGGTTTGTGGAGAAAACTGTGCTTGCTGCTAAGTGTTTACAATGTCTTTATATGTTTCAACATTTTTCAGTTATTAGAAACAGGGAGGAAAATACTGGTAGTAGAAAAACCGTGTTGGCTCTGGGTCAGTAAACCCGTCTGGCAATTTAATAGAAGTAAACCTCAGTAATTAATTTTGCGTCGTATTGTGTTCAATGACCCTAAGGTATCTAAGCAACAGAGGTGGAAGAGGGAAGGCAAAGTTAGTAATGCTTTTGCAATTTTCTTTTTCTCAGGGTAGAGAAAGTCATGGGATCTACCAGAGTCTGGAAAAACTGCTATTTTCTCCTTCTTCTCCTCTTCCTCCTCTTCCTCCTCCTCCTCTTCCTTCCTCCTCCTCCTCCTCCTCCTCCCCCTCCTCCTTCCTCCTTTCTCCTTCTTCCTCCTTTTTCCTCCTTCTTCCTCTTTCTCCTTCTTCTTTTTTGATATTTAGGGGAGGCGGGAGACTACCACCAGGAGTTTTGGTCTTGTGAGGGTTAAAATATGTGCTTAATACGTCTGAATACTGGGAAAACAGAGTTTAAGCACTAGCCACTTCCAACCTACAGCATAAACAAACAAGCTGAAAGATGGTGGGACGGAAAGAAAGCTTTAGTATGTCCTCTGGCCAAACTCTATGTTTAACAGGGAGAAACCCCGCATTTGATTAGACTCAAGAGTGAAAAAATTAAGTTAACATAAGAAAAAGGTTAGCTTAGTTAAGTCTGAGTTTTTACTAAGATGTTATGTTCTTTTATATCCTTCTTTTAAGTGGGACATTTTTCATGGTTAATTATAGCTATAAGTTACACAATTCTATTTTCCTAATGAAGAGTTTAAATTACTAGAGGTGGTTTCCTGGTTCGTTAGACCAGAGATCTTCAAAATTTTTTGCATATGTAATCCTGAAAGAATTTTGAAAACCAATCTCTTGGACATTTTACATTGAAATCCAACATGTTTTATTTTAACTTTAATTCATTAACTTTACTACTTCTTGGTACATTGTAATTTAAATATATACTTTGACTTCGTTTTTATCAAACTCTTGGAGCTATAGGTTCAGCTCATTCAGTTTATAGAATAAGTCCACCATGTAAGTATTGTCAAACCAATCTTCGTTGACTAACCAATCAGCTCAATCAGACAAATGTCTACCATTTTAAAATTTTAATGATTTGGATAATATCCTTCTGACTTTTAATTCCACATGAGAGAGATGAAAAGATACAGAGAGAAGGCATGGAGATTTACCAAGAGTTGGATGCCTAGACAAAGCAAGACAAGTACTTTTTACTGAGGTTTTCTTTGCTTTTTTTTTGGGGGGGGAGAGGAATGGGAGGAGGCTCCCTTTACTTCGGGGGAATGGTGGTGCATGTTTAATCATTCCTTAATGAATTGCCTCCAAGATGTTTATAGTCTGAAACAATGCACCAAGATAAGATTCAGGTTGAGAGAGATGTCTCTCTTCTGTGAGGTGGTGGATGGGTGACCATCAAAAAGCCGGGCAGGCGGGGGTGGGGGTGGGGCGGGAGGGGGCAGTATCGACAGGACTTGGAAAGAGGTTTTTCAGGAAAGGAACATGTGGAACTCTAGATTCTGGTAAAAGATTGTATTAAAGCTATCCAGTCGCCATGTTTTTGAAGAGTCTTCACTTACCCTCGGAGTATGAGTACCCAGTTTGCCGTCTGCTGTTCTAAACATGTGCTTCAAAGATACAGGATGCAAGATGGCCTTCCAGTGGTGAGACACTCAAACAGCAACGGGCATTCCAGAAACTCGGTGGGACAAAGGGAACTTGGTTAATGCTTCCCATTGTTGCAACAGCTCATATTTTAAGACCTAGTTCTCACATTTAGATCCAGAATTTTTAAAGATGAAAAAGCCTGTAAGACACAAAATGATAAAGCTGGACTAGTGGGGTGAGTAGAGGCATTTTTTGCCTCTACCTAAAGTAGTGTAAGGAATCTTCTGATTTAATATTTCTACGGAAGGCCCTAAATTATGACATGACATTAAATGAAAATTTAATACCACATGTCAAGATGTTTGAAAGCACGCAAAAGTTGTGACTTACTTTGAGAACACTAAGTGTACAAAAGTCTAAACTTCATAATAGATAAGCTAAGATTTCAAAGGAATGCTTCAAAGGACACCCTTCACCATGCTAAACATGTTTTCATTTTACAATTCTTTCCCACGAAGCATACTTTTCCCTGTTGTTCTCCAGGAATTGTGAAAACATCCAAAAAGAGAGAACTGACTATGAGGAAGGTTCGAATATCTACCAGGGGTAGATGTTTATTGCTTTTGTTCTTTCAGCGTTTCTGTCTTTCATTTTCACTTAACATTTCCCCACTTCTTCGGAGTATTTTACTTCCTGTCATCTTTGCAATTCTGAGCTGCCACTTATACACCCCCAACAAAGAAATTTGCATGTGATATAGGTCTTGTCAGTCATACTGTACCATATACTGGCCCAGAGTTAGGCACATAACCCAATGTATGCCAATTGGAGTCCTTCACTGGGATATTTATATGAAATTGAGAGCATGTCAATGAAATTGCTTAAATACAAAAAGACTGAATTTTGTTGGATTTCTTATGGAAGATGATAAAGAATGGAGTTTTTCCTTTGGGGTCTAGTGTGGAATAAAATCTAACAGGCCATGTGGATACAGTAGATGGCAAAAGATAGAAAGACACAAATAAGTAAAGACACATGAAAAGTATAAAAAGGGCTTGAGCTTCTCCAGATCTTGGACTGGTATTCAAAGATTTACCTGCATCACAGGTAAATCTGCAACAAGGAGGCCTCTGGTGACTTACAAACTGGAGGTCAAGTGTAAGTTGCCAGGACAGATCTGTTAGGTAACTTTTAGGTAACAGGAACGTCCTATTAGGTAACTTTTCTGCAAGGAGAATGCCCATGGGTTTGTTTACATTGATACTATTTCCTGCACTGAAAGAAACTGTATGTGAAAAGGGAGAGGGATGCTAAGTTTTTAGAGGAGATTTAGGCTGATTCACTGCAAAGCTCTGCATGACTGGGGGCAAGCAGGGGCGGGGGGCAGCTGTGGGGAGGGCGTGGAGGGGGCACTGAGGCAACTGCAATACTTGTGTTTCAATTGCGCCACCATGTGGCTGCGACGCCAGCTACAGCCTAGCCCTAGCCCAATATACCGCCTTGGTTGACTCGCTGTATTTCTAGCATCTCTTCCAGAGGTAAGTAGGGCTAACTGCCCAGTTCATAGGGGATATGGATTTCTTATGATGGGAGATAAAACAAGGTTAGAGAGAGGGGATTATGGAGAAGAAAGACATTTTCGTGATATCAGAGTAGTATTATTTGGATAATAAAAATAGATGGATCCTCATTTTGAGCCCTAGGTCAGAGAAGTGGAGTTTATACATAGTAGCGTGCTAGAGTTGGCTTGTGCCAGTTTTCTAGAGCTGATTGTTATATTTCAGGAATTTTGCAAGCTGGTTGTTAAGCAAGGCTGCCATGAAAAATCGACTACATATGTCAGATTTAATGACAATAGATTTATTAGGAAAAGAGTTAGCAGATTGGGATGCAACTCCATTTGTCAAATCATAGTTCAATTGCAACCATATGTTGGCTACAGATACAAAAGTTTGGCAAAAATCAACAAAGCATTCTGTAAGATTCCATTGGCTGTATGGAAGTTACAATAAAAGTATTGTATATTTTATTGTTTGTAAATTGTATGCCACACATCCTTTATATTATAAAAATTTATACTAAACATATATACACACACACACACACACACACACACACTTTTCCCCCTATAGAGTTGGCCTTAAAAAATTTACTAGCACACTACTGCTTATAGGTTATATGCTTATAATGAATTGCTAATAAGAACAAAATATGAATAATGCATCATTTCATTTCACTCACACCCACTTAGTTCCAGACTAGTATGCCTCCACACTCCATCAGTGCTGCACAAAGTTCAGGCTGTTACCAGTGCTTAATAGAACACCCATTCCATTGTTTCCTTACGTTCTTTGTTGGTATGTAGACTACCGAATCCCTATAACATCTATGGTGATGCTGTAAAACCATCCCGAAGTTCTAAGCACCTAATATTTTTGGAAGGTGACATTTTATTTCCACCCATGTAGCTCAGTTTTACATAATTATATAAGAGGTTAGATCTCATCATGATCTACTACAGAAAAAGTAGGCTGGTAATTTCTTATGCATGACGCCAACTAACACAATTATTTTGAGACTGAAAAATAAGGACTAGGGAGAGCCTTCCTACTTGAATGGCAAACTGTACATATGTGTCTGATCTGGATGCAATTAAAATGAAAGGAAAGAAACAAAAATCAAAAAAAAAAATCACAAGAATGAATAGGGTGAGAATCGCCAACAGATGAAGTTTTTTTTTTTTTTTTAAATTTATGGAAGTGAGAAAAAAGATGGGATCATGTAATGGATTAAACAGAGAGAAGGAAGCCTGAACCCAGATGTAATCAGGAGGAGCTGCCGTGGTAGCAGGAGTGAATCTGTCCAGTAAAACCCTCAGAGATGTTCTGGGGCTGGAAACGTGGAGTTAAACTGTCAAGTAAGCAGTAGAACAAGATAAAGATATTCGTGGTCTCAGAAACTCCTTTTCTTAAGAAGTTACTCGAAGTACTTGAGAAAGTGACCTGGAATACAGAAAACATGGAACTCGTCCAGCGTTCAATGAACAGAAATCCTAAATGGCTGTGAGTGCTGCAGGCCTAGAAATCGGTCTTTCCAAAATAGAACAAGGATTTAGTGGAGACCAAAAAGAATGTCTGTAATGAATAAATTCCATGCTCTAGATAGAATAGATAAGATGTTGGAAGATATTTTGATATGGTAAAGAACGCATGTTACTTTTCCTAGGGGAAACACAGGCAATTATAAATTCCGGGGGGGGGGGGGAGGGATGAAATAAAGTTGTGATCTAAATATTAATCAACCTAAAAGACAGTATAATTTTGAGCAATTGGTAGAGTATAAGGATAACAATCTATTTGGCTGTCAAAAAAAGTGTATGCATTTTATATTTTAATAGCTATTGCCAAAATCCTTTATAAAGAGGTTCTATCCATTTTTGCAAGAACTATTAAAATATAAAATGCATACACTTTTTGACCCTACTATTCTAATTCTAGGAATTTATCCTCGGATTTATAGTCATATCTTTGCTCAAATATGTAAATTTAAGGCTGACCATTCATCATTATTTAGAGCAGTAAAAATTAAAATTGGTTAAATTAATTGTGGTGTATTCATACAATGGAATATTGTGAAGCCTTTTAAAATAATAAGATAAATCCGTATGTACAATTTGAAATGATCTTCAAGATGTATAAAGTACAAAAGCAAGATATGGAACAATGTGAATATTGTGCTTCTATTTGAGTATTAAGAAGGACACACACACACTTATGTGAAGCTTATTCTGTGGTTGACTCTGGAGAGGTGAATAATGTCTGAAATGAGATGAACATTTACTTTGATTATCCTTTTATCCTGTTGAATTTTACCATATGCATATAAATTTTAAAGCTTAAAATTTTTTTTTAAGTGAAATAAAATTAAAACTAACTCACCTTTTTAGTTAGGATATTTTTGCCCAAAAGTAACAGAAAACCAGACTCCACTTAGTTTTTATTGGCTCATGTAACGGGGCATTCACTTGTCCACATGATGGAATTCCAGAGTAGGGCAGACTTCATGTTCAGCCTCGTCCAGCCTGCCAGGACCATTATTCCTGTTTGTTGGATTCATCCTCATACTGGCTGTTCCCATGGCAAAATGCTGCCTTCACATCTGCTTTCCTCTCTGTCCAGAGAAAGACAGGGTGTTTCTTCCTGTGATTCTCTTACAAGAACAAGGAAAACTCTCAGACGGTTCTGCCCGTCTCTTCTCATTTCTTATCAGCCCAACCAAACTGGTTGATGTGTTGTTCCTGAACCAGTCCCTGGGGCCAGAGGAATGCCATGTGCAGATCAGCTTAGTGTTGTATCACCAGTCACTGTAGCAAGGGGGAATGGCATTACCTTAATTCAAAACGGCCTTTCTCTGGAGCTGGGTGTGACAGTTTCCCTTGATGTGTATGGTAAGAGTATTACTGGATTAGGATACTGTTAAGTAGGAGAGAGAGGAAATGAAAGTGGGTGCCTTGCAGGCAACCAAAAGTGACCATTAGTCCTACCCCAATCTTCCTCGATGTTATTATGAAGGCCATTTCACTGATAACTTCACATTATCCTAGTTCATATAATTAAGTCAAAGAAAACTAATTTCTCTTTTGTGGCAATAAACAGAGTAAAGCCTGGTAATAATGATCATGATACGTCCTTTGAAAAGATATAGTTAACAGGAAACTCTCCCATCTGGTATCGAATAGATCATTTGTTAGATGAGCCTATTACTTAGGATACACTATTTGGGGGAATAGAACTATATCCTTCAAGAATATCAAGCTTGGAGGGAATATAGAATCAATGATTGTTACAAGGAAGGTACCATAATTATAAAGTTCAAAGTGGAATTCATTAGTTTTAATTTTCCCTCATTAAAGATGGACTACAAAGAAACAATATAAAGGTTACAGAAAGAAGGAAGAAGGAAGAAGAAGAAGAAGAAGAAGAAGAAGAAGAAGAAGGAGGAGGAGGAGGAGGAGGAGGAGGAGGAGGAGGAGGAGGAGGAAGGAGGAAGGAAGAAGGAGGAGGAGGAGGAGGAGGAGGCTTGACAAATAAGCAACAGAATCTTTCCTTGTTAAAAACAGGATCAAGTTAAAATTACCATGGACATTCAGTTTCTCCTACCCCAACTTAGAGTAAATATTGGTACTCAAGAGAAGGAACAGAACTGTGAACATCCTGGCTTATTTGTTTTTCATACCACACCCAGTAAAAGATGATATTCCCTAAGGACTGCATAATGCAAGTCAAGTTGAAAATTACACAGGCGCCATCTGCAAAATAATTATTATTTGGCCGTATTTTAGATTCTAGAGCCCAATCTTTTAGGTCTCAAAAGGCCTGAAGGGTCTCCTGGACTGCATGGAACTCTTCTAGGTAAGTTGCTGGAATGGTGATTGAAGTGAGTAATGGAGAATTACTTGGAGTGAAACACATAATTGTAGTGAGTATTTTAAATGCTGGTTGAATGGAGTTACATAAAAATTCCACAGCGTGGAGACTACTTTATTAAGGTCTACTAACCTCTTAAGAAGATGGCCCAAATATGAAATATTCTAGTTACTCCATTCATGTATCCTTAGCCATGAGTTTAGTGGTGATGGGAAGTAGAGCTGGATTTGAAATGCCAATGGAGGGGTTACAAGTATAAGGTCCCCCCGAGAGTTCTGTAGGAGAGGAACCTATCTGGTGGTTTGTACTGTTCCCGTATTTTGCAGGTATATGGTAGCAGGCGCATCTTGCAGTTGCATGGTAGAATGTCCAGTGTCAAGTGTGGAGAACCTTGAAACCCTTTCTGTAAAGCTCCTGCTAACAAATTAGCTTGATATGTCAAAGAGCCAACATCATGACAAGCTTTAATACAGTCTTCCAAAGGTGCCCCTTGGGTTTTCAGGGGCCTCAAAGCCCTTTGACACTCTCCATTTGCATTTTCATAAGCTAGAGGTTCTAAGAGTAACTCTTGAACTTCAGGAAGAGCCAATGCCCTGATAATGGCAGTACATAGCCGAGACAAAAAATCAGTGTAACTCTCCCCAGGACTCTGCATAATTTTAGTGAACGACTGAGGATGTTTCCCAGGTGGCTCCACTGGAGACCAAGCTCTTAACACTATTAATTTCACTTGTAACAAGGTTTCTTCAGTCGAATGACATTGTTGCTCAATGGTGGTAAAGTTTCCTGTACCTGTCAGCTCTTCAAGAGTACCCCCTGGAGGGTTTCGTGCTGCATTTCTTCGAGCCACTTGTTGGGCTTTCTCTCTCCACCAGGTTTTCATTTGCAAATAAGAACCTGGTTCTAACACAGTTTTTACAATAGCTTCCCAATCTGACACTAACAATTGCGTTCTGTGGCGATACTATTTAAAAGACCCGCCACCTAAGTGGATTGCATACCATATTGATTGATAGATTCCTTAAGTATCCTCAAGAATTTATGTTCCAATGGGGTATATTGTACATTGATGCCCCCTTGAGGAAATTGAGCATTGGGGGGAAATGCCTGTCTCACTATAGGGAACCCCATCAGCTGAGGAGTAGCTGTCTGTCTATGAAGATTTTTTCGACTATTCTCTTCATCCATTATTTCTTTAGTCAAGTCAGGTGAAAGGGGAAAAGTAAATGAGACAGGACCAGCAACTGAAGGCTCTGCCCCAAATAAAATATTTATAGGTGGTGCAGAGGGCTTTCTTGGTTCTTGAAAATATTCTCTAGTCGGCCCTGATTGCAGTTGCTTCAATCTCTGATTTATCGCCTCTACTTGGGTCAAAAGAACCTGATATGATTCTTTACTGGGAGGAATGCGGCCTGCACATTTCTCTTCAGATGAGGACTCAGTAGATTCCTCTTGCTCATTATCAGACGCTATTTCCTTAGGATTTTCATAAACAGGTTCAGGTTCTTCTTGGCGTGCTGCCAGGTCAGTTGCAGTACCCTCAGGGTCAGATTGCAGAGACTGTAAAGCCTGAGAAATTAAAGTGCATAAAGACCAAACAGAATCACGGATTGGATCCCCCTGTTGATGAGCTCTCCGTAAAGCTCTTATGACTTGTTTCCACACTTTACCATTTAATTGAGATTTTCCCTCTGGCTTGAACCAGTAGCAATGTTTACCTGTATAGAAAAACAATTCATGAAATTGACTTTTTTTCACTTCTACTCCTGAAGACAACAATAAGTGTCACAATAACTTAATGTACTGGGTCTCCACCTTTGACAGAAAATTTCCCCATGCTAGAACTGTGTGCTAATAAACTATGCCGAAGGTACCGCTTACCATGAGCGGACTTGCCCCTTCGGTTTCCAGCGTCGTTCTGCACCCTCTTCTTCGTGCCCCACGTTGGGTGCCAAATGATGCGGAGACGGTTAGGAAGAAGAGTCGGAGTCTGGAAATGCTTTTACTCACAAGGATAAGGGAGAGGGGATGATTGGCAATGCTAGCCTTCCCCCATCCCTTCTCCATGGCTTTTTATTCTCTCTCACAAAGCTGGCTTTGTTATTATTATTAGTTACTATCAGGTTAGTAATTACAAACTACAGCCAACTCCTAGATTCAGCTTCCAGGCCACCACCGTGTTATCAGCTATTTCTTCTTTTTCTAATCCTCGTCCCTAGAGCAAGAAGTCCCAGAATAGGTCAGGCCTGTGCGCCCTCCCTGCAATGTGTCCTTGTGTTCAAGTCCACATCTGCTTCTGATGACCTTGTTGCTCCAAGCACCAGGCATCCTGCCAGGACTGCAGGCGTTTCTCACGACAGGCTGCCCCTTTTTCGTCTTTGGCTGGAGAGAATAGCCTTTTACTGGGGCATATTTGTCTGTACCTCTAGGCATTTTTGGGTTTCTAGTTTTCAGCTTCTGTAGTACCCACAATGGGAATATAAGGCTAAATGAAAACCCAAGAACTTACCTCTGTGTTCCTCTTTTGGTCCTGAGGTATCTAGCTGGCATGCCTTCTTTTCTCCTCCTGCTTTATATACAACGTCCAGAGTTTTTAGTTGTACTTATTGGGAGGGATAAAGAAAAATACACCTATTCTATTTTGCCAGAAGCAGAAGTGAAGAGCCTATAATGCATTGATATAGTCAATACTACTGTAATAACTATGGATAGTACTAGGTGGGAACTAGACTAATTGGGGGGATCACTTTATGTCTAACTACTATGCTGCATACCCGAAACTAATAGAAAATAAGATTGAACATCAATTCTAAGTGATAACTATAAATTAAAATATATAATGTACTAAGACACAATTTTAATCACAACTAGTGGCACAGATTTAGAGAGAAGTTGCAGTGCCTTTCAAATAAAGATATTAGGAAGATAATCAAATAAAGCCAACCATTGACAGTAACTGCCTTTGCACGTGCAATATCTGCAAGCACCTTCAAATACTAATAATTACTTAAAAATCATAATGCTTATGATAGACTATGAAAATCTCAGACCCTTAATTTACGAGTCAATATAGGGCTTCTGAGAAGATATTAAGAAGATATGTGATGTAGGGATATGGAGAACTTGTGACTTATCCCTTGGTCCTGGCTGAGTAAATAGAATCAAACTTTCAATGCCGTTTACTCCCTTCTCAAAGCAATCACATCAGTAAAGTGGGGAGAGAGGGGGAGAGAAAGGGGGGAGAGAGAGAGAAAATTAAAAAGATCTCATGCCCAGCTTTAGTTCTGCCGACTCTTTCTTGTGAGCTCTTCCTCTTCCTTCCCCTTCGAGTCATAAGAGAACACTTCATAAGAGGCAGCCTTTTGTAAAGTAATACTAATTTTCAAGAAAAGAGCCCTATAAACAACCTAGAGAAACAAAAACAGTAGCTCACAATAAAACTGACAAAAACAATCTGATTGGATATAAAATCTCCGGAGGACGGGGATGTAAATTTTAGGAGCTGGTAGATCAATTGATATGTTGTCCTGTGTCGTAATAGCTCTGCTGTGTAGGTTGACATAGTTGAAAGGCAGGTGGCATTTCAGCAGTTAATTACAGAAACCTTTCGGGAGAGCTACATTTATTGGTTGCAGGTCTATTTCAGTTAAAACCTAAATAAACCAGGAAGAGAGGGTCAAGTAGAAAATGCTCCAGAAACTAATAAATGGATCTGGTTGGGGAACCAAATCTAGGAGACTGTCCCAATAGGGAAAATGATATTTTTTCTTCCCTTTCATCTTTCTTTTTGGTTGGTGTGGAATAGAGCATTCAGGTGGAGAGACAGCCAAAGAAGGGAATTGCTTTTGTATCAGTTACAATTAGGAGCTTTGCACTCTGTACCAGCTCCTGGAAACACTGCCAGCATGCCCAGCACTGAGAGAGCCTGTTTGGAAATTATTCGAATTTTTTTTTTTTTTTTCTGTAGGCACTTCCAACTTTCTAAATGACTGGTTAGAGAAAAAAGGGTCAAAATCAAATCTGTTGATTCTACTACTTAGATTAAAAGTTTAGATGAGCACAACCTAAGCAAATGAATAAATAAAATGAATTTTGAGGGGCAGGGTGTGGGTCCTATTGTGCTAGCCACTCCTCACTCTCTTTTCTGTTTTACTACCCTTCTGAAAAGGCTTCCAAGTCTTGCTTTGGTGTCTCCATAGCTCCCACCTTTTGATAGGGTCAGTGGGAATGGGAAGTCCTGCAATAATCACCAAAAGAGTTGGGATTCAAATATGTAAATTGAACACAGTCGGAAGAATGAATAAATCCCTCTGACTTGTTTCCACACTTTACCATTAGTTTTTCGAACTAACGGATGCAGAATTTTCGAACATTAGAGAACTATGTACTGGATATATACGGGAATAGACAGTGTAAGTTCCTAGTAATTCTACACTTCAACGAGAACAATGTTACCAATTTGTTTTCCTACTATTTTTCAAATTTCTGAAAAAACTGTTGCGCTACATAAAATCAATTGAATTTAAAAGTTACTACATCCACGGTAGAATTTTGATTGTTTCTCAATGAACAAACACTAAAAATACAAATGCTAACACTAGGAGACCCACGTACTACTGAAGTTAAAAACAGGTCCCGTACTTAGAAAATTTGGGAATTTCTTCTCCCGCCTAAAAATTGCAGCAGCAGCTGGAAGTCAAAGTCCAGTTCTTGCCTGCAAGGGGGAAGGGGGCTGAACACACGCTGTTAAACCCTCCGAGGGGGCGGTCCTGGGGGGGAAGGGTGGTCAGGTGCTCGGAGAAAGCCGTAGTGAGTGACAGCCACCGTCTCCCACACACCCTCTGCGTTTTGGTAAACAAGGAGGATCTCTCTGGCAAGTCTGCACACGGGGGCGGAGCTTGGGGGCGGGTCCGGGGCGCCTGATACGCGGATTCGAGAGGCCTCCTATTGGTGGTTCGGGAAGGGCGGAGGAGCTGGGAATCCTGATTGGTCTGCTTCCTGTCCATAAGGCGATTGACGACCGCTGTCCTGCCAGGCCGATCCTCGCCGACAGGCCGGGCGTGGGCGTGCGCGCGCGCGTCGGTGGGCGAGCCGGGAGCGGCGGAGGTCAGCGCGGGGAGGCGGGGCGGGGGCAGTATGGCAGCCTCCTTACGGCTCCGTGGAGCCGCCTGCGGCCTCTGGTACTGGCGCCGCGGGCAGCGGCCGGCCGCGGCCAGCCTAGCAGCGGGTAAGGACCTCGCGCCTTCTTCCCCCGTCCTTCCTCCGGCCGCCCGCTTCTCGCGCCGTGACCGCTGAACAGGTCTTTTGATGGGAGGCGCTGCGGTTAGGTCGGGGCTTAGAACCCAACATTTTGGCTGGTCCCAAGGCCTGGCGTCTCCTGCGGCTGCCGCTCACGACACTAGTGCGTCCCCCCAATACCTTCGCCCCGGATCCAGATGAATGGCGTTCAGCGCCCTTTTCGGAATTTAGGTAGGGCTGGGAAGACCTTGGGTTAAAGGGAGGAATATTTGGGTCCGGGGCGTGCTTCTTTGGAGTTAGTTAGAGGTGCGAGGATAAGTGGAGGGCCCAGCCTCAGGGTGCACCCCGGGCGATCTCGCACCCATCCCAGCGACCCCTGGCCTCGAAGCGCTGGCCTTTCAGCGTCCTTAGGATGCACCCTGGGTGGGCGCGCCCTCGCTGCAGGGCCGAATTTTTTCTTAACTACTTTAATCGTACAAGATGCTTTTACACAAGTGATGTTAATACAAAGCAAGTCATAAGTCATTCTGGCAGAATTTGAAGTCACCCTTGACCCCGAAGGCGGGCTTCCTCTCGCCTTTTCATTGTACCTGTGCTACCTGAAGATGGCACTTATGTCACTAATTAACCAAACCACTTAAAACATCCTCAAAATTGTGACTTGAAGCTACCTTCCCTCCCTCACTCCATTACCATTATAGGTTATCGTTTAGGAAGGAGGAGTTTTGGGATCCACAGGGATCTAATCTTTTTCATTTTTCAAATGAACAACCCGAGGCCCCTTGGATTAGTGAATTGGGGTATCCCAGAAGGATTTAGAAAGTTAGTCCTCGATTCTTCCTCATTCCTGCACTTTCTACCAGGATTCCGCTTTAACTGAAAAATTGGTTGAATTGTGGGTACACTCCCATTGTCTTCCTCTAAAATTTTGAGAGTTGTAACAGTGCACTGTTTAGCAAACTCATCCTCAGGATTTAAAAGAAAAAAAAAGCCTTAGAATGGAAAAAAAAAAAATCCGTGCTTAAAAAAACAGCGAGTGGAGAATTGAGTTCTTAACAGCCCCCTTCCTCCCTCTCAGTAAAAACTAAGCAGAAAAATTTCCTCTCTGGCTTCTCAAGGCCAGGCTCCCTGTGATGCAAGAGAACAGATGAGGGGCAGGTAGATGGGGTAAAAGGGGTCAAATATATGGTGACAAGAAAGATATCTTAACTATGCGAGATGAACACACGATGAACACACAATGTAAATATGCCGTCCTGGTAAAATATACAGCTAAAACTTCGACCTGTGATGCAAAAGAACAGATGTCTGTTAAAAGAATCACAATAACAGGATACAAACTCACAGAAACAGCTAAAAGTGTAACCATTGTTTGAGCTACATTTCTGGAGCTAGAAAAATGCCTCTTTGGAGATACTTTTAAACAAATTGGCTAGTCACTTTTCCCCAGTAATAAGTGTCGCACCAGTTTTCACATGAATGTGCAATTCTTTCCGTTTTGATTAACCAAGGAGGACATATGTGCTGTTTAGAGCTTTTACAAGGTGATCAAATGATATTTTAATGAACTTTTGATGCACCCTTTAGAGTTTTGAAAGTTCTTACAATTCATGATAGAAGAGTATGAAGCCCAAGACTGTAACAGTTGTCTATATAAGCTGGAATGCTGTTTCACAATGCTGGTTAGATTGCTTCGGCATGTAATCTTCTCTAGGTTCTTTGACCCAAATATATTGTATGAATGTAGATTTATGATAAATTTTAAACAGTTCTTTTTTGCGTGATGATTATCTAAAACACTTCGATTGTTTTTACTATGGAATTGTTTTAAATGTTTCCGTTAATGTCAGTTTACTACAGAAGCGTTAACTTTTTTGGCATTAGAGTTAAAAGTCCATGTGCAAGTTTGGAGTCTAGAGCAAAAGAACCATGTTCAAATAGTAATATTAGTGTTCTAAATTCTGTGGGATGTTTTTCCCCATGGTATGTTTAAGATATTTCTGTCATAAAGATCCACATAGTTATTTACTATTTATAAAAAATTAGAACTTAAAGTTGCCAGTTAATAGCACATCTTAATTTTAAAATATTTGAAAGCATCAAAAAAGAATTAGAAGAATGATTAGTATTAAACTACACATGTTACTATTTCATCATCCTTTAATAAAAATGTTTTATAGTGTATCTTAGAAGATAATTAAATTTAATTTCAGGCTTCTTTATACAGATAAAATCTACAGATTAGGCTCTCTACAGTCATTGTGACTCACTCACATGTACGTGGAAAAATAATTTGTATCATATCTTAACGCGACCACTTGATCAAAGGTGGAATGGGAAAATTAGCCAGCGTTATGTACAGAAATGGGAATAAAACTTTTTTTATTGGCCTTTTTCATGTGTAAGAAATCCACTTTCAAAACAACACATAGCATAAATAAAATGTGTAATGGTATTTTTTTCCCCTTTACATAGACTTCTAGGGTTGAAGCTCTGAAAAGATGCACATGGCCCTGAAACCAAAAGTTGTCCTTAACCTTGTGAAATTACATAGGGAGTATATTTATTTCTAAAATAATTTGACTCAAACAATAAAGGCCTTTATAGAGTAAGTTACCATCCTTAGTTTAGTAACTCTTAATATTAAGAAAATAGAATGTTTATAACAATGTTATGTGATAAGAGAGGATAAAAAGTATCTTACAATGGAATCTCATGATATAATTAAAAGAATGCATTCAAAAGACTGGTTATTTTTGTGTAGTGAGATTAACTTTTTTGTATTTTCCTGTTTTCTACAATGAAATGCATTACTTTGATTAAGGAAGAAACTCTTTGGAAATGTAGAATAATTGACCTATTACCAAAGGAAGAAAATCTTTGGAAATGTAGAATAATTAACCTATTACCAATTTTTGCATTTTGAAACTTAGAATTTTTGGTAGCACTTAATGATACTACGATGTGGATAACTTTACCTATGTCCCATTCTAGAAAGAGGACATAATCTGTAAATCTATAATTTTAGAGACTAATGTCAAATTTTCTAACTGGTTTCTTAATGTCACCTTTGTATTGTGTTGACTTTCTGCCATCTTGATTTTAGTTCTGATCAAACTCTACTATTTCTACATGTTGATGTATGTGACTTAAAGGAAGATGCATTATTTAAGTTTGAATTTTCACCCTTTTAGGAGCATATTCTCTATATTGTGCAAGCATGCTTTGTGATGCATCACCTTAACTAAAAGCTGTATTTCCTCGGATACAAGGCATTCGCTTAAAGCAGCCTTTATCTCTTTTTAACACCTTGGCTCTTCTAACCTACTAAGCAAAAAAGGGGCATTTGGCATAGGGCTTGTGCTCCAATGCTACTTTTTGACCATTGATAGTAAAAATAGCAAATACTTACTATCACGTGCCATGCACTGTTTAATGCTTAACTTGTATTATCTCAAGTAGTCTTCTAAACTAGTTACTCTTGCTGATAAAAATGTCTAGAGAAGTTAGGTAACTTGTTAGCTCAAGGGTGTACATCTAAGAATTGACCTCGTCTGGTTATGAATCTAGGTCTTTTAAATTCAGAGAAGTTCTTAAATATCGCCATCAATAAATAACCTTTTCTGACATCAGATTCATCTAATTATACTACCCTTTTTCTAACTTTGCCACAAGCAAAGATGAAATGAAGAAGAGAACTGAGCTTTTCATTAAAGACTTTATCTTCATTGATTTTCATATTGGCCCATCCAGAATCTGGGCCTTAATATTTTTGACCTCAACTTTAGGAACTGATGTCAGCACTCTACTTCAGCTCTTCTAAGATCTTATCACTAGAAATTGCTGGACTGTCAATATTTCAGAAGCTAAAATAGTCTTCTGGTTGGTATAACCCTCCTCTGATTCTTGTTTTACTGACCAAGAATCATCATCATTGACCATCATTGACCCTCTTGTGAACCAGAAAGTCAGACACAGAACTCCTGTTATATACCCAGTATGTAAAACGCCTATAGCAACCTGGTATTCCTAGGCTGTCTCCCATCCAAGTACTAGCCAGGCCCAACCCTGCTTAGCTTCTGAGATTGGATGAGATTGGGCACGTTCATTGGGCATGTTCAGGGTGGCATGGTCCACTATGTTAAACTAAGCGCTGGTAAAGTGATGTGGCATGAGAATGACACCCATATTTAATGGAAATGTTAGAGGTGATCATCAAGTTAAAAAGAAATATGCTTTAAAAATTTTTTTTTAATTTTTCAATTATTTGTGTGTGTATGATTCTAACACAAGAAGAGTCCTATTAAGCATTAGCGTTTCAAATAATTTGCTTTTAGGAAATCTCATTGCATTTAGACTAAGTTCAAGGAAGAATAGGGACCCATGAGTTGAGAGGACCTGAAACTTAGAAAGGGCGACCATGGTTAATTAGTGCACTATATGGGTTTCAAACTGGAGTTCTTGAAAGAAAAGGAAAAAGAAAAAATACACAGTGGGAAGTGATAGGGGAAGAGGCAAGTGGAGTTACAGCTCCTTTTTCTCTCACTAGACTGAGCTTTTTGAGGGCGAGGCTCATAACTTGCTTATGTCTCTGAGCTCTGTCATAGAACTTCATACTATACATATTTGTTGAATGGAGTTCTGCATCTAGAAACAAATATCTAATGTTATTTTCATGGTAATGCAAAGTATACAGTGTGATTTTAAAAAGCCTTTTGCAAAAACAGTCAAATAAAACCAACATACAGCTTTTTCTAGGAACAATTTTTTCCCCTTGTAAATGGAAGCGCCTCTTTTCTGAAAGTGCATGACGTCGCTAGCCCAAGGTCCCGAGACTGTTACTATTGTCATTTAAAGCCTTTGGAAGTGTCCCCCTCCTCCTAAAACCCCATTTATAAACTGGTGACTTTTGGTTGAAATACATTCTCCTGGGTTAACATTGCATTAAGATTGTTTTTTGTTTTTTGTTTTTAATACCATTGGAGGTGATGGTTTCTGTAAATGTGGAGGTGGAAGGTAAAAAACTTTTCGTGGACCCTGTCCATGATACAGGTTTTATTGAATGCTTTCAGCTTTTAAAAAATACACATTATTAAAGGAGATAATATAGATATAAGGAATCTAGACTACTTCCCATAATAGGTAAAGTACATAATAGATATTTTATAAATGATAACATTTTAAAGTTTATTGTTAATGGTAAAGGGATATTCGAGAGGTAGAAAACAGAAGAGATTGCTTAAATATTTATGATTTTTTTTCCTAGAGAACTAAATAATTGAAAGTTAGTCTGCTGCACATTGTTGATATCCTTAAATGTGATTAGATCATTAGTTTAAAACGAGCTTTTAAATATTTTAAAAATAGAAAACATCTAAAGATCAGTTCACCAAACCAACCCACAGATATGGAGAACAAGTTGATGGTTGCAAAAGGGGAGGGGATGGGGAGATGGGCGGAAAGACATAACAGTTGACTTACTAATGTCAAATGAGTGTTCACAGTAAAAAATGCACCCTGCTCCTATTGAAAGTAATGCATTGAAATCAGTGTGTTCTAGGTCAATGGCCTCAAAGACTCCAGTTGGATTCATTGGATTAGGCAACATGGGGAATCCAATGGCAAAAAATCTCATGAAACATGGCTATCCACTCATTATTTATGATGTGTTTCCTGATGCATGCAAAGAGTTTCAAGATGCAGGTGAACAGGTAAGGTCTTAAGATTTTAATGTTTAAAAATGAATATACATTCAAATAAGTGACAGCTTCTTAGTATACCCAATAGAGTTATAAACCTAATTGTAAATTACATATATATATATATAAATATATATATAGCATCTTGTTATATATATAATGTATATAGGAGACCATGTATTAACTGAATTTAGAGTTTTGTTTTTTTCTAGATGAAGGAAATTCTTGTACAAGTTGTAGAGTGGTATCTGAGGGCTGAATGTAATTTTAGAACTTGAAGAATACTAAAAAATTCCTGAGAAATATAGAAAAAGGTGCGAAAAAATCAAATTAAACAGTAAACTCCTGGATTATAGACTTGAAATAAATACTAAGAAATGCAATGCCTACGTAAAGAGTAGGTTTAGGCAACTTAGAGGCCACATGCAGAACTGAGTATTCTCTAACTCCTTCCATCCCACGAGCATGTCACATGGGCACGGCAGTAGTGTGTATGAGGATATGCATGTCATCTTGGAACCTTTCAGGATAGTAGTGTTGTGGCTGGTGATACCCATACAGTCTCTAAATACTGATACTGTACCACCAGTTCAGCAAAGCTTGCAAATTGTGATGTCTAAAAATAAAGAGCTTCATTAGTTTTTAGTAAAATATGCATTATATTAGGTGATAATGCAGTTAGGGAAGTTCTCCCGGAGACTAGACATTTAGCCAGATATCAGAATTAATAGCCTTTATCCAGATGAAGAACGGGGATTAAGAAGAAATTTTCTTCAAAAGTGGAAGCCTCCAGGTTTCTAGAGATATCTATTTAGGTCAACAGGTATAGGTTGAATAAGTACCATGTGTCTAGAAGTCCACCTAGTGCTGTGGAGAATAAGACAGTTTGAGCTGGATGTGGCGGGGCATTAAATGTGTCTCAGGTGGCAAGACTAAATATTACAAGGAAATTTCTACTGAAATTGTATTTTGACTGAAAGTGCTGAAATGGTTTTTGAGGAGGGAAAAATAAGTAACTGTTAAGAGTCATTTCATTTATCGTAGGGAGCTACATCAATGTTGTGTATAATCTTTGCTCATCTGCAAACAGAAATGATGGTCTGAAATGAAAGTCGTGGAGACAAGATCTCTCAGATTCCTGAAAACAAAGGAGAAGGTTCTAGGACGCAGACTCAGTTATTAGATTTTCCTCTTTCCCCCTGTTCCTTGAGATATGTGAGTGGGTTCTGGGTGGTTGCCCTGCCCAGGTCAGTGAAGAGTGAAGACCCGCTTTAGCTTGTGTCTGCAGTTCCCACCCCTGGGAAAAGTTGTGTGTGTGGTTCACACTGAAGCAGCAAGCCTGGGAGGCAGAACGCTTTTCCCCGCCTCCCACCTCCCTCACATCTCTGGTTCCCCCAGGAGTCTTGACTTTAAGAGGTCCTCTGAGCACTGATTATAATAACAGCAGTGGAAGGGTAGGAGAATGTGAAACTTAGACGAATGAAGGGAGAAGGATAAAGGGTAAAAAAACTCTGGGCCTGAAGGGAAGTAGCATGTCCTAATAAATTGAAAAGTTTGTTGATAAACCGTTTATGCTGGCAGCTTAAATGTTCCAAACAGTGGCAATGTCATTTGAACAAGTGGGATTTCCTAAGAGCACTGTCTTAAAAATATAACATTAATTTGGATGAATAAATTATGATATAGTAAAACATCAGTATTATTTCACGGTTATATTTAGTTTTAAAAAATATTGGATAAAAGAAAAAATGAGTTTCATCTTACTAATACCAGGTGAAGACGAGGTGTGAAATGGAGTAAAAAAATATATGTGAAAACTTTGAAACGTCTTTTCCATTGTGCATAATAGTGTAATAAAAGGATTCAGAGTTTATTTGAGTTGACACTTACATTTTAAGGACAGATGTCCCCTAATGTTACTATGTCAAGTGAAGCCAATGAAATGGAAGCTGAAGAAAACAGTTTTTTCCCCTCCCAAAGATGGCAGAGTTCCTGGCTGGCTGATTTCTAATGTCTACTGTGTTTTTAGTGGGACATTTTCAAGGAGAGATAGTACCAGAGAGGCACATTTGGGTCAAAAAGCCATCAACTGGTTCTAAAGATCTTTGGACATCTCGATGAAGTTCTTTTTCTTTTTTTAACAGCAAAAACTGGGGATTTATTATCTGTGTTAACTGAGGAGTTGGGAGTGATCTGAACCCAAGCACAGCTGAGTTTTTGGCAAATGTAAGCAGCTTCCTTTCTGCCTGCCAAGGCTCTGCTTTCCTCAGGCAGGCTCCTCCCCCTCTCCAGGTGCAAGTCGACTGCAGGTGAAGAGGTGCTTTGGAATGTTCCAGCCCTGGAGATTTTTCTTCAAGCTCTAGCTAGTAGGAAAAAATACTTCATGGGTTCTGAAGGGAATAAAAACTTTGATGTTAAGTCTACGGCCATGCCACCTGAACAAGCCTGGTTCTGTCTGATCTTGGAAGCTAAGCAGGATCGGGCCTGGTCAGTACTTGGATGGGAGACCACCTAGGAAGACCAAGTGCTATAGGCCTAAAAAAAATATATATATAATAAGGGGTTGTAAGCCGACAAGGTCCTTGTAATCTGTGAGGTCAACAAAGGGTTGCCTTGTCAAAAAAAAAAAAAAATATATATATATATATAAAATAAAACTTCAACATGTTAAATATGTTTTACAATGACTGATTATATTTAATATATTTATGGCTTTAAGTATTAACCTAGTCTTAATAGGGCATTTATAATTGGTGAAATATGTTATTTGTGGTCATTTCCATAAAAAATTTGGATATTCTTTCAATATCTCTATTATATCCTTATTTCTATTGAGAACTGAGGTTTAACCTACAATGTATCATTTCAAATTTTAAGATCTTTTCTGAGAATGTAGCCTGTGATAATTACCAAGCCTTTATATATTAGAAATCACGAATCAATAAATGGTGAATGTAGTAGTTTAAAAACATAAAGCCTGGAACCAGACTGTCTGGGTTCAAATCTCAGCTCTACCATGTACTGGCTGTGTGACTTCAGACGGATTATTTCACTTCTATTTAAATTTTCTCATCTTATAAACTGGGGATAGTAACAGTACCCTGCTCTTAGTCCTAGGGAACTTGATGCATAGAAAGTGCTATAACTGCTATTACTACTATTACTACTGTTCTTAAGGTTTTTTTGTGTGTACCACATTTCACCCCAGTCATCACTCCTAACACACAGAAATATACCACTGCCTTGGCTGAGTAACTGAGTCCAGAGTGCTTTGGAAGAGAATTATAGACATTTTAAAATGAAAGAATGATGATAAAAATTAAAACCAAACTAGGTGATAATGATTTGACAGCATCCCTGCTTAATATATTCTGTACTATCCCTTCCACCTCACTTTTATTTTGCAGAAGATACCGATTTCTCTTTATAAGCGTTCGCATCAAGGGGATGTGACTTGGGCTTCATTTTTATTTTTATTGTCCAGGAATTTCCTTGGAGATGCTGCTGCTCTGCTGAGAGTCTTGCGCCATTTCTGCCTGAGTTTTCTGGTTGAACTAGGCTTAATTGGAGACTCTTTCCTTTTGTTTTCTCTTTAAAAACTTGGAAGCCACCCCATCATTTCTTCATTGTAAGACCGGGCATGTCTGGTTAAGTAATTCCCTTGGGGTCTAATCTGGCATCCCCTCACATCTCGTTAAATGAGAACTTGGAAAAACCTCTTGCTGAGTAGCCTCCGCAATTGTTGACCAAATGTTTCAAGATATAGGCACAAACTGTTTTTTTGTCAGTTTTTTAAGTGTAGTATAATTTCAAAGTGACAATATACTTTTCTATTCGGAAAGATTAAAGAACACCAAGTAGCAAGTTTAACCAGGGTCATGTTCATCTCCTTTCTTTGCAAGTTTCTCTTACCCAATTACTTGGAAGCAGGGCTAAGCTTGACTTATGTGACTGTAGAGACAAGTGGGATGTTTCTCTTTATATAAAGCAGCTAGTTAACAGTTGTCTCCTTCCAATGGATATGTATAAAGGAGGTTCTCTTCCTTCAGGTTACTGTGGGCTCCAATGCCCCCATCTTTCCTCCTCCTCATCCAGCAAAGCAGATTTTGTCTTTAATCTATCCAGTCTTCTACCCTTTGTATTGCATACCTGCCATTGATGTGTACTAGCATATAGATGAATGTAAATTCAGAGAAATTGACTGCAAAAACTTTTAAAGACCATAGATATCATGATACCCGAGGGAAACAATCTCCTTTGGTCAAAATTGAAAAATAATGGAAAGGTAGAGTCATCTTAATTCATAATAGCGTAAGAATGAGACAGTTGGAATTAGCAAGAGGTCTTTTTGAAATGGCTGTGATGGCCAGAGCGGAGCCACGCAGAGTCAGCCAGGTAGGCAACTGTCCACAGATGTGGAGGTGTAGAAGATGCCTGTTGATGCTGTGTATTTCTACTGAGTCATTGCACATGTTTCTTGTCCTGTCAGCCCTTTTCCACGGAGGCTAAACCTTCCTGAAACTTAAGGGTACTGAATGTGAACATTTTCTTTGCCAAAGTTTCCTTTCTATTTGGAGATAGAAACTTAAAGATAACCCAAATCACTATTCTTATTTTGTAAATTCAGAAACCGAAGCCAGAGAGGTTAAGTAATTTGCACAAAATTACACATGACTTAGCGGCTGAGCTGTAACTAAATCTGGGTCTGTGGCTTCCCAAATTAGTGTTCCTTTCGCTGATCCATGCTGTCTTTGCTTATCCAT
Organism: Rousettus aegyptiacus; assembly: GCF_014176215.1. NCBI lineage: Eukaryota > Metazoa > Chordata > Mammalia > Chiroptera > Pteropodidae > Rousettus > Rousettus aegyptiacus. Next base: position 35,441,060 of record NW_023416288.1, on the reverse strand, counting down.
TCAATTAGCAAATGTAATTGAAGGGCCTCTAATTAGTTTGGCTCCTAAAGGCTTTTGTGGTTAGTGTCAGACAGGCAACAAGGTTCCCCACCCCAGCTTTTGAGTCCTGGCCAAATCTTGTCAGTCAGTTGTTTTAGAGTCTTGAAGTTATCACATAGAAGGCAAGGTGATTCGACTAGCTGGACACACATGTCTGTCTTTCTGTCTAACAAACATGCCTTCTGTAGTGCTTAGAGACTTATTATACTGTACCAAATGTATATAATCATTAGATATGGAGCAGTTGTGGCCAGTAGAGTGGTGACATTCCAGCTATCACTATCATTGTGTGTATTTTCCAGGCCTGTGAGCTTTGACACTACTGTCCTGTATAATTGAGGGGTTAGCGGTCCTCTGGCAACCCAAGCATCCCAAGAAGCAGATGCTCAGAAAGCAGGGGGCTGATTGGCCACCCCATGCACTTGGCTGCTTCGTGAACTGGCAGTGCCAATTCATGGGCGTAAGAAGCTTAGAGGTGTGAAGTATCCTTAGATCTGTGAGCTAATTGTTGGTGCCCCTGAGGGCACCTCTCAAGTAGTCATCTGGATGGAATTGAATTTCCTTCAATGGAAGAGCCTTTCCCAATTCCCAAGAGAAAGACTGAAACTAACTCTTAGACCTCAGGGCTTACTGCAGCCCCTGAGAGATTTGGAGAGATGGAGTCGGAACAGAAGGCCAACAAAAGATTTGCTACTGTTTTGCATTGTGTTTATTACTTCATTTAAATAGGGATGAACAGATGGGGCTCTCTAAGGAACCCGTATTCTTGATACAGTCCAGTAGAGAACTAGGACTCCTATAATTTTTCCTCATCTCTTCATCTTACTGAGCTGTGTTTTTCTTGCTTAAACTTGAACTGTTTGCCAGGAAATAGTAGCCTCTTCTTGAAGCTCAGTATTTATATGGGTGTAGGAAAAGTTTTTATTTAACCTAAGTATTTCTTTGTAATTGGACAGAATTTTTTTTTTCAGAATTATTTATGGAGAATTCCTGTTATATATCAAAATATACATGTTAAATATGCCATATCGTACTCTAAAATGCTGTATTTTGAAACACTGAGAGAGATTATCTCTTATTTATTTTAGGATCTGAGATTTTTATATTATCATTTAATGTTCATAACAAAGTGCTAGGATACATGAGTATCTGCAGTTTTAAAGTATGACTTCTGAAATTATGTTAGAACCACATTTATCTAGAATTTGATTTAGAAACTAATAGCCTGTTGTGGGTAATTGAAATGTAATTACTTCTAGCTCATAATATTTAGATTACACTCTGTGTTTGGCTTCTCATTCTTTCACTTTCATCAACTGTACATCAAAGGCAAAAAGAAAATGTTATGCATACTTCCACCACATGAAAAGTGAAGGCATTCTCATTCCAAAGATGCTTACATGTCACTTCACATTTCGTAGTAGAAAATATGTCAATTTCTAATACACATGTCAGTCATTCTATGGAGAAATCTTCGATTATCCTCCTGATAGTCTTTTTTTTTTTTTTTTTAAGAGAGAAAAGGCTTTACAGGAGCTTTTGTGACAATTGGGGTGATGGATTCTTTCTGTTAAAGGAGAGTTTGAGTCAAGGAGTGAGCTCCTGGTGACTTCTGACTCCTCTGGTTGCTGACTGGCCAGGTGAATCAAGGTGTATATATGTGAGAGAGCGCAGGGAGTTGGGCGAATGTGAGTGAAGGTGTGTACACCCACACGTGCACACTGAGGATGGGTTGACCAACTTTATAGCCTGTTGAGTTATCATTGAAGCAGAAATAGTTTTGAAATGAGAGCACACCTTGATGCCTTTTCTTACGTCTCTCCTGTATGTGTAGTTTCCACGTGAGTCCTGATAGCTCACGCTCTCAGCCTTTATGATGACACTCAGTCAATGCAGGAAGTGCTCGTGTCGTTTTTCTGACCTTTTCTTTTCTGAAACAGCCTACATTTTTTTCCCCCTTGAAAATAGAGACTGGAGATGGTGGTGATTGGGGCTTGATCATTTTATTAGGGGATTTTGCTGCCCATTGAAATCATGGGTGAATCCTGTAGTTCTAGCCACCAGTCCCTGTTGTATTAGAATGTTTTTCTTAGTCGAAACATCTACCAAAAAGTATGTTGTTTAAGAATCCAAGTTGGAGGAATCCATGAGAAGTGTGTCTGTTCCCAGGACTGTTGGGTTTTGCCCTTTCCCCCTTAACTCACTTCACACTTTTTAAAATAAACAGTAGATTTGATTCCATAGAAACTATATCTCTATGTGTGTAAGGAATGGACTCTCTATTTTAGGCAGTAAGCTTCTTCTTCTTTTTTTTTTTTGTCATTTGGAAACAAGGATTAGTTTTTATTCACCATCACTGTTATCTACATGCATAAACAGTGGATCCTACTTGTGTTCTATAAACTGCTTACATTTCAGTTATTTCCCTTTTTGATTTTTTTTTTAAGGTGGTGTCTTCCCCAGAAGATGTAGCTGAAAAAGCTGACAGAATTATTACAGTGTTGCCCACCAGTATTAATGCAATAGAAGCTTATTCTGGAGCAAATGGAATTCTAAAGTATGTATTTCCCAACTGTGGATATTTTCTTGTTATGATAGTTCATGAATTTCTTATTTGTTAGAACTATTAAGAAATTACAATTATGTTTCTTAAAACTTTTCATACTGTTTTCTTAAAAGTGAATGGTGTGGTTTCTCATTATAAAATTGTTTTTTCGCTGAAGTCAAGTATGTGACTTTTGGGAATACATTTTTTTTTTTTTTGCTTCTGTTTCTTTCCTTTAACTCTTGCATTAAACTTATGCTTTCATTGGTAACATGTTTAAGAGACTTTTAAAGCTTGCATTTTAAACTGTACAAATGTTACAAGCATAAAATGGTTTATAGAAATTCAGGAAAAGGTTTCTATGAAAAATAAAACCAAACATTGGAAAGAACACTATTATTTAACATTTTATTATATAATAAAAAGTTATTGTATGTCCTCTGGGCTAGTACATCTGTAGTAAGAACTTTGAGAAGTTGGATTTAAAGGTTAGCAGTAGCTCTTTATATAAAACATAATTTAGGTCCGAGTTTCCTAGCCAGTGCCTAGCTTCCCTGGTTTTGAGGACCTTTTGGTTAATTACTGCCGATTGCCAAACCCTTGTGGTCATGTTAGGGTGACAGTGGTCGAATTCCCAATTTAGTTTTCTGGTCTTACTAGTTCCTGTTTCTAACATGTTTTGTTGTTGAGTTTCAGCAAAGAGCTAGAACAAATTTGTAGGCCCTGTAGGTACATGAAGGGCTAAAAAGAAAGAGTTTAATTTCATGGGCCTATAATACATGAAATTTGAGGTTTTTGAAAATTGAATTGCTTTGGAAAACTAACAAACTTGGAAGCAAAAGACACTTGGATATTAGGCAGAAAACTGATAAGATAAATGTTTAGATTCCCGGGAAGGTTGAAAGACACTTATTTTGGATGGAGCCCTCAGGCCCACAGTGTGTGTGGTCCTGAGGTGATCAAGCTGTCTTATTACCTAATCTGTCCCAAGTATGGCCCTGCTTTACGTCTCAAGGAAAAGTTACTAAAAACTTGTGTGGAGACAAATTCTATGTTTATTAACATCCTTTACTAAGGAATATGGTGGCCAGCTACCCAAGCAATCTTGTTGAGGAAGTGCTTTGAAAGAGTTTGGCTTTACACTGAACTGTGATTTGCTTCTCATGAGTGGTTCTTTATTTTCTTCTGGGTCAGGGACATTGCCCCACAGCCAGTGCAAATGTAGTTTTTGAGACAATTTCCCATTTCCTTAAAGATTTAAGATCTTTAAAATATTAATATCACAAAAGACTGGTAAACTTAATTCTTGTTTTTTTAGATTTCATAAAGTGAAACTCTATATACCAAGGTGATCTATAATAGAGTATGCTGTTTTATTTATTTTTTTCCTGTGGAATATACCAATCATTGTATTTGGACCAGATCAATTTATATGTCTAAAATTGTTATAATAAGCTTTTGTATGCTATTTTTTTTTCTAGGAAGATTTTTTTCTTTTTCTTTTTCTTTTTTTTTTTTTTTTATAGTTTTTAGCAATGACTGTTTATTCTTCAGTGTTTATATTTGTTCAGCTCTTATCTTCCAGTCATAATTATGATTAAATGTCTTCTAGGTTAGTTTGTCTGTAGTAAGAACTTTGGGAAGTTTGAATTATCACAGCCCTTTAAATTGTAATTTAGGTCACAGTTTCCTAGCCAGTGAAGATAGGCATAGATTATAGATTATAAGGGAATTATCTAGGTATATAGTCTGCACTTTCAGTACAAACAAAAATATTTTACTGTAAGAACGCTATTTAAATATTGATGTAAAATGTGATATATGAAGACTGCTTGCTGCCTTTACCATTGTATGTATAAAATTTACCATGAAGAACACAAAGACTATGAGATATCCAGGTTCATTCCTTTATTTTCCTTTCTGCTTGTTTGATATTTTCTCTTAAAAAAGTTACAGTCATTAGAGAATATGCCATCCTGAAGCAAACGGCTAAATTTTCATTGCTTATGTTTATTCCGCCTAGTGGAAAAGACACTTATATGTGAAATTTTGCAATATGGAATTTTAAAGACGAATCAATTACTTTTAGAAGAGACCCAGCTACTTTACAAACAAAAAATTTAAATTATACCAAATACTTTTTTTTTTTAAGTTAATAGGTACTTTGAAATGCTTAAATCTTAGCTTACCTGTGTTATTATGGTTAGCATGTATTTCACCTAAAACTGGAATTTATACCATATAGTTTATTAGATTATTTGGGTTTGTTTGATAGAGTTTGGGTTTGGTTTGCTTTGAACTATAATTGATCTGAAAATGAATTTGAGATTTTGAACCAGTTCTAACAATGTTTTTAATACTAAACCAGAGACCTTCTTATACCTGGCAGCTTTTAGCAGATTCTGATTCTATAGGTTGTTGCATGAAATGTGTCTTCAGCATTGGAAGCTATATTTTTAAACTACAAAACTATAATTTTTGAAAACCTGTTTTTACTGATTTTACTTAGAAAAGTGAAGAAAGGCTCACTACTAATAGATTCAAGTACTATTGATCCTGCGGTTTCAAAAGAATTAGCCAAAGAAGCTGAGAAAATGGGAGCAGTTTTCATGGACGCCCCTGTTTCTGGTGGTAAGTGGTAGCTAAAAAATATTCACACCTATTTCTGTTTGTCAAGAGTAGTGATTAAAGTTTTATGATACTCAAGATATATCCAGTTATTTTTAGACCTGTTATAGGGATTCTCAATTCCCTCATTAAAAATAAAAACAAACCAAAATAACTTTTTTAGTGCTCTCAAAATACATCTCTTATTCTATGTTCAGATAAAAGGATGTCACAACTTTGAAGAGCTGTAAATTTTTGGTCCAGATTGTTGTAAGTAGGGATAGAACAATTCCTAGATAATTTAACTTTTTCAGAACATATTTAAGAAATAATTAGCTTGAATATTCTTATAACTATTAAAGAAATTGAAGAAGTGGTAAAAAAGAAATATTTCACAAGGGAAATGTTAGGCCCAGATGATTTTACAGTTGAATATTACCAAAATTTCAAAGAACAGAGCCTCTCAAAATTATACAAACTTTTCCAGACAATAGAAAAAGAGAAAACGCTTTCCAACTCATTCTACAAGACCTGTATAACTCTGATATTTTAACCAGACAGAATGATTATGAGAGAGAAAAATCATATGTCTATATCAGTCCTGAATATAAAAATAAAAACGTGAAAGTATATTAGCAAACTAAATTCAACAATGTAGAAAAGAGATCAAACACTGCAACTTGGTTTGGTTTATCTCTCATATGCACAGGTGGCTTAATATTAGAAAATCTATAAATATATTTCATCACAATAATGTACTTAGAAATCATATGATCATTTCAATCAGGGGAAAAGGAGACCCATGAATAAAATTCTAAAAGCTTATTATTATATCAAATATTAATAGCGAGTATCTGGGTATTTTGGAATGGCAGGATTATGGTTATTATGATTTTGCATTTCTAAATTTTCCAGAATAATTGTATAATCAAATACTATATGTGTACACACACACACATATTTGTATACATATAAAATATAACAGTAGACAGTGGAATAGTAAACTTAATTGTAGGCTTTGGAATTAAATAACAAAATAGATTAAATCAGTTTCTATTTTTCCATAAAGAACTTAATGGCCTTGTTGTAAAGGCATTTTATATCCCAAACCATTTTTGAATATAGGTTGAGTATAAATAATTATTAACCCTTCTAATTAGTATACTGAATTGGTTAAGTAGGATTTAGGTATAAATATTTATAATATGGTATAGGCACTTTGATCACAAAACACTTGGTGTTAGTGTGTTTTTTTTTATAGAATGGAATTAAACTGAACAGTTCTTTCTTCTTTGAGTGGTTCTATATTTGAATTTGAAAATTGATATGGTACATATGATCTTGCTTTTGATTGATGATCTTTTGTTTCAGGAGTATAGCCTGAAATTATCATTTAATAATTAAGAATGCCAATTTGATTTTTAAATATTATTTTAACTTTTAAGCTATAGTCTTCTTTGTGATAAAAGTTTGAAATTATTCTTTTGTTCCTCTTATTGTTAAACCCTAGTTTGTAGTTTTAGGTTGCAAAAATTCTAATTTATGGTAGTGAATATACCTGAGTCTGAACTACATTGTAAGTTGAAAGCTTTGTGCAGAGAAGGTTTGTGCTAATTTATTGTTTGACACATGATCATTATGTCATTTATAATAGAAGTATCTAATAGAGGCTTATATTTGTCTTCTCATAGTAATTAGTTTTATATTTTTAATATGGTAGGTTAAAAATGGCTCCACTTTCTTGGTTAGAGGAAACTTTCTGTAAGTTAAATAGGCTGGTTTAAAAATTGTTACAGTTTAACTAAATAAAAATAAGGAGAAGGAACTTGGGCTTAGATATCCATGATGATGACCCCAGAATTTTATAGAGATTCTATATTCATCAGTCTTAAAATGTGGAATATTTGAGGTAATTTGAATAAAACCTAAAATGTTCCCCTATTTTATCCATTTCTATTCATTCTTCATCTGTTCCTTATCTTAGACTTTTAAAAAATGCATTTACATGTATTTATGTAGAGATATCATATAGTAGTATTCTAAAAGTATGAATGTGAATTTATCTCTAATTCTGTGGTTAGCATTTTAAAGAATTTTTTTTTTTTAACCCAGTGTAGATTGTATAGGTAGCCATATAGATTTTTGAGCAAGTGATTCGTTTCTTTATTCCAGCCTTTTCTTCTACTTCCTGGTAAATATTATTTTGGGGAGTAAAATGAAAAAAATCATTGCTTTATCACTTTACCAGCCCCTGGGGTAATAGACTGAAGGTTTTCGCCAAGTTTCATTTTGATATTTATTAGCCCCGCCATGTAGCAGCTTCTTGTACATCATCCTTATTACAAATAATTTAATTTTATTTGAGTTGTATATGACTTTTAAAAATAAAAAGCAAATGTTGCTTAAACTGTTAGAATTTTCATCCTGAAACCTGAAATTATCATCCTCTGGATAACTGCTTTATACTTGTGTAAGTTACCACTTTTCAGTATAGATATTACCTTGTAAAGTACTTTGGCATGCCTCATCAAATTTGGTGCTTTCTTTTGAAGCTGTCAGACTGTACATGTCTTTATCAAAGCCTACATTGTATTATATTTATAGGCATTGACTCTCTTCCTCCTACAGAGTTTTAAGCTCTTTGAGTACAGGAAACAAGTCTTTTGTTTCCCTAATTGTTTTTATTAAATATATGCACAAAATATTTATAAAATATACAGGGGTACAGGGTATAAGTGTACATTGAACCTGTGTGTCATCACCCCCCCCCCCCCCCCCCCCCCCCCCAGTTCAAGAACCAGAGCCTTGCTGTTACCTTTGACATTCTCGTGTGCTTCTCCCAATCCTGTTTTCTTCTTGGTTAGAGGGAACCAGTAACTTGAAAATTCTGACTCATTCCCATGCTTTTCTTTATAGTTTAACCCCATGTGCTTTTATCTCTAACCAGCAGTGTATTTTCCATGATTTGGAATCACAGTGAGTGTATTCTGTGACTTGATCTTTCACCTCATGTTATGTTCCTGAGTTTCATATATGGTGTTGTTAAAGCCACCGGCCTACTAAGTACCTTGTGAGAACTAGCCAGAGGCACTTTCTCTGCACTGAAACAGCCCCTCAGGTGAGCAGAAGACACCTGTGTAAAAAGGAAAACGTATTTTCTTTGGACAGATGAAACTTGCACCGGGTTGGGTTTGTGGTTTGGCAAATCGAATATGGGTTGGATGTCAGCCTCTGCTAACCCCCTTGGCCAATGCCCGTGTGCAGTGCATAAAATGTATTACCATTACATGATTGTTACATGTAGTTCACTAATTTTAACTTCTCTGTGGTATTCTCCTATAAAAGTATACCGTGCTTTATATACATTTGTTTTATTTTCAGTTTTTTAAATATTACATTCTTATACACTGTGGAAGTGAGTTTTTTTAGTCTGTGTTCCCAGCTCAATGCCTGGAACATAGTTGGTCCTCAATAAATGTTGGAAGACTTGGGTTGAGTTCAACAGGAAAAACAATCATGGGTGATAGACAGGACGAATGATGATAATTCCCATTTTACCAAGGATGGAAGTAACACCCAGAGATATTAGGTAGCTATCTGAAGATCACACTTTTGGTCAGCAGCAGAGTCGAAGACTAGATAAAGGCTAGTTTCTAGTTGAAGCCTAGAAAGGCTAGAAGAAGAAACCAGTCATTTGGTCAAGTCTAAAACTAGACTTGTTTCACATTCTACTGTGTTAGGAAATATTATTTTCTGTAAAGTTCTAGTTTATTCTAAGGAAAATAAGGATTGCTAAATGAAAGGCTGCCCTTTAAATTATAAAACCATTCTCATTATTTGGCCAAAACAGCTAATCATCAGTGTGGTACATTGTGACAGTAATGGCCCTTAATGACTCACATCTCTGAATCCACGCTCTGTATTCACTCCCTTCACTGACTCTGGGCTTGGCCAGCTGACTAGCTTTGGTCAGTGGTGTGTTAGCAAATGTTACACGAGGACAGACTTCAGGAGTACTTGGTACATTGAGTCTTGCCCTCTCCCACCGCTGGGATCTCTTCTGCTGCTGCATAGGGAAACGGGGACTAGCCTGTTGGGAGGTGCTTAGCACCAAGCATGCGAGTGAGGCCGTCTTGACCATCCAGCCCAAATCGAGTTTCCAGATGACCTCAGGCCTGACGACCAGCAGTGATCTGCCCAGCCAGGATAGTCTAAATTGCTCACCCACAGAGTTATGGGCAAATATAGCCACTCAGTTTTGGGGTGAGTGTTAGGTAGCAATAGATAACTGATGGAGCCAATGTAGTTGATATTTTCATAATTATGTAGAAGTGTTTGTTACTTATTGTATCAATTTATCAATTAGTGTGCTGCCTGTGCTTATTTAGTATAAGTGTTATAAACCCTTTCTGAAGGAGAATTATTGCAGTGCAGTTAGCGGAAAGGCCAACTTTAATGCCAAAGCTAAGTTGCTAAAATATTTTATTAAGCCAGTTCAGAAAAGAGTTATATGTCTGGTATAAATAGGTCCCCAGCTTACGTCTTGATATTTCTGATCGCAAAGGAGAATGTCTGACTAAATGTTAACCTAAGTAGTTACTCTGGTGAACTAATATGAGATATCCAGATTTGGTAAGATCTGAAAAAGTAAGATGGTAAAAATTTAATAAATGTCATTATGGTATTCTCACGGACTAATGGGATTAAATAGTATGTGCTCTTAGAATTGAGTTTTATTATTAGAACGGACCTTAGCAATAATTTGACTCTTTTATTATGTAGATGGCAAATAGAGGCCCAGAGAGGTTCAGTGACCTTCCCAGGGCTTACCAGCTTGATAGCAGATCTAGAAGTAGAATCCTACTCTCTCAACTCAAGGTCTTGCCAGACCTTCTCTTCAGCACCATCCTATGGTGGCTTTATTTTTCATAGTGGTTGTCTACTATTAACCCTATTCCTAACAATTTTGTCCACCCCAGTGGCTGGTTCTCTGTCTTCTGCCTTGCTAGCCGATGGGCACTGCCATGTGGAATCCTGTTGGGGAGCAGGGGGAATGAGGGGAGTGACTGCTTTTTTTTCTAACCCTGAGGCTGGCTTTTAATCTGGAAGAGGCCTAACACTTTGTTCTAGAGTCACCTGGAAGGAATGGTTGAGAAGCCCATATGTTGGAATCTGAGGAACCCTGGATTGATCATCAGATCTGTCCCCCATCCTGGAATGTTTATTAACTGGCTGTCAGGAGTCTTTTGTTCCACTGATGAGTTAGGATAGAACCAGAGTGTTTTGGATCCACTTGGCTGGTTAATCAAATAAACTTCCAGGAAAAGAGAAAGCAAAGTGCTATCTTGACATAGCTCTAACATGTTTGGATTTGGCTGGGACAAGATCGGCTCTGAGGTGTAAGGATTTGGAGCTGACCAGGATTATACTTGAAAGCAGATGGATGAGAAGATTGTTTTCTATAGCAAGATTGGGACTATTTTCCACGTCCTTCTGTGTTCCCATAGTATGGTATCTGTGCTGTTACTAGCACCATTGTGCTGTGCTTATGTTCATGTCTGGGTTTTTTTTTGTTTGTTTGTTTTTTCCGCTACTAAATTCTGAAGAGGGCAGATACCATATCTTATTTAACTTTCTATCTCCTGTTGGGCATTTAATAAAGCATGCTTGATTGAATCAAGAATCTTTTTTTTTTTTTTAATTAAAGATTAATGTTAAATATTTTGACATTTATTTTTCACTCCCAAGCTTTTCTCCAGGTTATTTATCTCCAGACTATTGATCTCTTCCTGAAGTTAAACTAAATAACTGCCTTTAATGTTCTAACATCAGTCAGATAGTATTTACTGTGTTCAAAATGTTATTTTATAATAGTAGATGCTATTGGAATGTGTGATTATAATCAAGGTTAAGATAAAGAAGTAGAATAATAAGTATTTAGAACAACTTGAAGAGAAAGTCCTTACATTAGAAGTTTAGAGTTTAGGGAAACATATTAATAAAATGATTCACGAATAGTTACAAAATGCAGACTAGAGCAGTACAGCAGTGACCCCAGTAATTAACAGCCAGGAAGAGAATACTTCATTCATGGTGTGATCACAACAACATGGCAGGCCTTGTTGAGAAACACTGCCTTTGTCCTATCTGGAGTGGCTATTAATGCTTAGTTTGACTTTTCCCTTGTATTCACCTTTATGGATATTTAAAAGGAAGGAGTAACACTAGATTTGATTTATATAGTTGATTCCAGGGCAACAGGAGGGTTTTTGGTTCTGGAAATAAAAAATTTATGTTGAAGATCAATTGGAAACCCCATAAGTGATTCCCAGTTATATCTGAGGGAAATGAGTGGAATTTGGAATTAGATTTGACAGTCCTTTAGTAAATATTCTTTTAAGCAATGAAGAAAGGCAGTTCGCTAGTTCATAGAATTCTCTTATCACATTTAGTTTTTTTGTTGTTGTTGGACTCCCGTTAATAAATTAAAAGAAGTTCACTTGGATATTAGGGAGAACCTAGAACTTTTAGAGAGAGAAAGTAACTCTAAAAACGAAGGTTTTCATTTTATCTTCAATGAACTGTCCTTTACTTAGAATTATTGTGTTTATATAACTTTTGTAAGATTATTTACTGTTTTCTGATAATAAGGTTTTACCTAATCTCTATTATGCTCGACAGCACCTTGATTGCAAGGGGCATACTTCATTCTTCATTTTGTGCAGTGAACATTTATCGAGTACTTCCTGTGTGCTCGACATGTTCTAGGTACTAGAGTTAGGGCTTTAAGGGTATTCAAAGTCTTGCCTCATGGAGCTTATGATTTAGAAATAGAATAAGCAAATAAATAAAAATAATTTCAGTGATAAGTGCTATGAAGGAAAAAAAAAAGGCAGAGTAAACTGTTAAAGAGACAGAGACTAAAGGGAGGCCCTTTTACATACAGTGAACAGGATACCTTCTCTGGACAAGTGACTCTGGAGCAGAGATCTGAATGCATGGGGCCGGGGGAAGAGTTTCAGTACGCGGAGCTTCCCTGTAAGGTCTCTCAAGGCATTGAACGAGCTTAGTGAGTTTGTGGAATGTTTGTCTTCGCATCACCAGGACTTGGCAAGCAGTTACACGTAGTAGAGTTTGTTAAATTCAATCACCTATAAATTGACACCCCCCGCCCATGCCTTTGTTTAACAGCTTGTGGTTATCAAAGTACAACTAATTGGACTTATAGTTAGCACATGACACTGGCCTCATAAGTATGATGCCCTAATCTTTTCATCTGTCTTGTGTAAATCACAACTTTATAAAAGTCGTAATCCTTCTTTAGTGTAAAGTGTTGTTTAGTCGCAGCATTTTGGATACATCCTTTTTTTTTTTTTTTTTTTTTTAAGTGTGGAATGGGTCTGTTACCACAGAGCTAGTTTCAGTTTGATCAGCTCTTTTGTATAATGAATGCTAGACATAAAACAAATTAAAAACTATTGTTTGTGACTAATGACCAAATACTGTTCAGTCTGCTCCCAGGGCATAATTACAGCACTTAACTATGCTTGAATAATTGAAGAATAAACTCAATGACTGCCTAATAGGTCTGTAGATTCGCATAGAAACCTTGAGTTGAAGGGACTCTGAAGTGGCACTTGGTAGTTAGTCCAAAGCTTTCTGTGCTGGCAAGCCTCATTGATTTGCTAAACTCTATTGCTCCAGTTAGAGTTTAATGTCAAAATTAAATAATTGGACTTGCGTGTATGTGTTTGTGTAATAGTTCCCTACCAGGAAACCAGATTTTATAGTCTCCTTGGCTGGGTTGAGCTTCCGTAATTTGTTCGAGGTATTCTTAGAGTACGAGTAGCAGGCACGGAGCCTGTCCAGGGGCCTCTCGGCGTGCTCGACGTGCGCCTGCGATTGTTCTTAAAACCCAATGCGCAGCCTTGGCCCTCACTGCTCCCTGAACCGGAGACCTACTGTTTCTCCACTAGATCTGTGTCTAATTTATGGTAAAGGGACCACAAAAACAAAAATTATTTGTATTTTGGCACCTAACACCAGTATAGTTAAGGGTCTGTTGGCATTTCCATTAAAACATTTTTTTCGAGAGGTTTATAACTTGGCACTTTTACTTGGCTTTGGGCTGAAACGTTGCTATTTCTGTCCAAAAGCAAATTCTTTTACCAAATTTCATATAACTTGAATTTGCTGTGGTTTATAATGTGTGGAGGGGGAAGGGCTATCACAATAGGTCTTTGATGCTCTCCCAAGCTGTTTGATTACATGGTGGTGTCGTGTGCGGTGTTTATGACATTTTAGTCTTACCTCAGTAAGATTTTATGAAATAAGTTGGTTTAACATGATTAATGTAATTCATTGTCATGGGTTCTTCCCTTTAAAGGATTATACTACTACAATGCTTTTTAGTTCTTTTTAAGTCACCAACTTCTATTATTTATTTTGAAATGTAAAGCTACTTCTTGGCATTGACTTTTGTATAATAGACTCGAGTTAATCTGTCTTGGAAAATATTAAATAAAATAAGCCTGTTCTTGGTTTGATTTGGTGGTATTTAAAACCTCAGTAATTCAAATAATTAAAGTTACCCTTAATTTTGTTCAATGGGTAAATCCATTTCCTTAGAAATAGCATAAGATTCATTAATACCGACACATCAGAAATGGGTTAATTAATTAGCCATTTACATTTGCTCATAATTTGACAAGCATACCTGTGAGATGTTGTGGGTTTAGTCCCAGGCCACCACAATAAAGCGAGTCATAATCTTTTTGCTGATGGAGGTTCAATTTGTAAGAAATGCAACATCTGTAGGGGGTAGTAAAGCTAAGGGCAATAAAAACGAGGCATGTCTGTACCCATCACCCTTTACCCATTATGTATCCTTTTTGTCTCTGGAGGATACCTTTGGCCTGGGATTTTCTCCAGTTTGCATAAGTAGTTCAGAAATATTTGGTACATAAATTCCAAGGATTTCTTAGAAATTAGTCTCGGAGAAGAGGTGCCCGTAAAAACCTCTTTTTACATTCTTTGGCATGCCCAGGACTCCCTCACAGCAGTGTCATGGACAAGAGTTCCTATATAATGTGTTAATGAGTTCTTAACATGTTTGGTAAGACTGCTGACTCACTGCCCAAGATAACATGGCTGAGGTAGCTTTAATAATTTGTCTCCTAAGAAAATAATAGAAGAGTGAATTGGAGAAGGCAAGGTGATCACTTCACTCAGTGTTTGTGTTATTGCTGTCATTTATTGTTAGTAGTATTGCTAACAACCTAGTTTATTTCTAAGAATGTACTTTCTTGCAGTTTGCAATTCCCTCATCTCTAAATCTGCAGGCCAGATTTTAATTGCATTGCAATTTCCAGTCAAGTAACCATTACCAGGGTTGCTCCTGCCAGGCTCTGTTCTATGGCGGAGGGACACTGTGTTCTCGTAACATGATTGTGTTGGAGAGTGCGCGGATAAGGCAGGGGTCCTGCCTGAAGTAATCCCAGGGTATTTTTAATGTCCTTTAATTGCCATTCAGGATGTAAGTCAGACCAGACACAATTGAGTCTGGGCACACAGTTCATGGCTGCCTAGTTTAGTGGTGGTTATATAAAAGTGAAGTAGATTCAGTAAATCTCCTGAAGCTATTACTTATATATAATTTATCTTTTATTAACATCTATTGATTCCTAAGCAGTGTGAAATTAATTCCAATATATATTATGGATAGCATTGGGGGCGAAGTGGGAAGAAAAAAAGGAATTAAGAATTTGATACGGGCCTTGTCATCGTGATCAAACCATCATCAGACTTAGCTGCAGTTTTCTAGATGTCCGATTTTCTTTGAGTTTGAAAATGTGAGCAGATGAAAAATGTATTAAGTTTAAATCCTTCTCCTTATATATTTGCCGCACAGTTCTGTTTTGTTTTGCATTACTTTGGGTGTTTCAGTTGTGAAAATTTTAAATTTACATGCACATTTCACGTTGGTCACCCTGGCACCCTCCCATCACAGCGAGCGAAGATTGGCAGCAGGCTTATCTTCTCTTTCCCGCCTCGAAGTGATTGCAACTTGACCTGACGGTAGAGGGTTTTATTGTTGTTTAGCCGAAACTACCGCCAGCAATATGAGAGACGTGAACACTTGTAGAAGAATATTAAGAATTTTAAGAATTTTGTAGCTGCCATCTTTTTATATCGAGTTATTGACTAGTAGTTGTGGTCATCAGAATGTTTCTCCATTGCAGTCTCTAAGACAGCATTGTTCTTAGGGAGGTTTTTTTTTTTTTTTTTTTTTTTAATGAAACAATATGGGGCATACAAATAATTTTACCATTAATTACATTTCATTTCCCCTAGTTCTTATGTGTGAGGGTAATACTTGTTCTCATGTGGCCAACATTTTTAATGTACTGTGTACATATATTAAAAGAATAGAAAAATAGTCTTGGCAGACACTGAAATAATTGGCTTTTCTAGCCAAGATAGGTTTGTAAAATGTTCTGAAATTTAAGAAGTGGGAGGGAAAGAATTTTTCCTTGCATTAATGCCATATTTTATTAACCCTTTACCTTAGGCTATAAAAATTTTCTGGCAGCGTTTTTTATTAGATAAGCAGCTAGAGGAAAAGGGTAGTTGATTTATTGTAATTGTCAAATATCTACAAACATTCAGATAGTTAAAAGAATTATTTTGACTTAAAATCCTGAGTAGAGATGATATATTTTTTTCTACAAGTCAATGATAATTTTGAGAAAGGAATAAGAGCAACAGAATGATTCTGGCTTTGAGTTCTGTAATCTTTAATAGTGAACCTTTAAAAACAGCATTTAGAAATATTTGATGGTATCTCATGGTCTTTAATTGGGCTGTGCTTTTATATTATTAGTACTCGTATAAAATCAACAGCTTTTCACGATCAGGCATTTACGTCTTAAATCTCGCACACTACTCTGTTAGGAAGTAGACCTAGAAATACTGGATATTTTGAAGTTAATAGGAATAGTCTACGTTTGATACAGAAAAGTTACCTTATATAATAGTCAGGGGCTTGTGGACAAAGGGAGAGGGGAAGGAAGGCAAGCAAGGCAGGAGCATTTGGGGGAATAAGAGATTACATTGTCCTTTTCCATTTTAGCTGGTAGTTGGGAGTAAAACTGTAAAGTTAAACTTTTCGGAATTGTTACTGCCCCAAGTGGGAATATAAACTATATTGAACAAAATTTATTTAGCCTGTTAAAAAGTCAACCTAAAACTATAGTTAATTAGTTTATGTTATTACATCACTTCTAGGAGAGACTTAAACTGGTCGCAGAGTAAGAGGACCTCTATCAGGTGAGCTGACTGCTACCCATATGGGGCTTTTAGATAATGATGAGTTTAAATTTCCTCTTAGAGCTAAGTGAGAATAAAACTGGAGGCAATAAATACTCTTGGCCAAAGCCATTAAATGAAAAAGCTGGGAATTCTCCAGCTCTTGACTTAAATTGTTTGTTTATCAGCTGGCGCCTAGTCTGGAGTCAAGAGCTGGAGATTTCTATCTGTGACAGAACTTTGAAACTCTTGCAAGACACTTTCATTTCAACTTAAGGTAACTTGAGTTTATAGCTTTGGCTTTAAAGATTACTAATGATTTACTCATTTCCTTACCATTTAACCAGAGTGGACTTTTTCCCAGGAAGGGATCTGTGTTTATTTAGGGCCTTTGTCTGCGGAGGGATTAAAAGGCAGCCCACCAGCATTGTGAACTTGATGGTAATAAAAGGTCACCAAAACACACCGTAAAAACATTCTTACCATGGAATTAATTATACAGTGTAATTTTACAAAGCAGCTCAGTTACTCAATCCTGACCCCCCCACATCTTAAACATTTAATCTTTTAAAAATTAAAGCTTCGGTACAATTTAAGTTTTTTGAAAAAAAAATTTTTTTTTGCTTCTTTTTTGATATTTAAACACTGAGGAATTGTCACAGGCAGTAAATTGCTTAAAAATTTTAAAGTTTTAGAATAAAACTTGTCACGTATTGTTAAACTCTGAGATGAATAACTTGTTTGGGATGAGGTTAGAGTCAAAAGGGGTGGCCGGAGTTTCGTGTTAACAGCTGAGTTTCTAAAAACCGAGCCTAGTTGAGAGTTCCTGCGCCACCAGGTGGCATTGCATCCAAACCTGCTTGTGATAAAGGGAGGATTTTAAAATACATTATTTTTTGTTCGATCGAGGTCATAACACTTTTTCTAGATTTTGCTTTTAAAGTTCGCTTAAAAATACCTCTAATCTCAAGGTCGATTAAATGTCTCCAGATTGACTGTCTTTCAGAGAACTGAAAAGATTTCTGAACTCTTCAAATATTTACTTTTAGGTGGTTAATATTGAAATGAAAATAAATTAAAATGTTGAAACATTTGCAGAGGCTTGCCTTTTTTTTTTTTTTAAAGTAAATGAACATTTAACAGTTGGTTATTTTGTTTTGTTTTACTTGTCTAAACATTCCAGAGAGGATCCGGCCTATGAAAACCCTTACAAATGTTGCAAACCCCCCTCCGAGTGACACCCCCCCCCCAAAAGACACACCTACTCACCCACTCCAGCCCTTATTAAAAAAAAGTGTTAGCAGGTTTCACTGTATGGGAATTTTTTTAAAAAAGGGAAGACCTCTGAAAGGTGCAGCGCGGTCCTTTTCACAAGCCTAACTATGATTCATTAGGCGATTCATGTTCATGTTTTAAAAGCTGATTTTGGGAAAGTAAATTCTTGCAGTTTCCTGTACTGGTTCTGAGGGAGTCTCTTCAGTCTTTTGAATCAACTCTTTAAGAAAGTGAAAACATAAAAGCAAAAAGAAAAAAAGACTCCTTATAAATTTTATAAAAGTAAGATTTTTTTCATTAAAATGTGTTAATGTTTTATTTTGATGAACCCATGTATAAGTTAACAAACCGTTCAGAAACTATTTATGTAATACAACTACCCAGATGCCACAAAATGTTGTCAGAATAAATAAGGTTCAGTGTACATTCTATTGATTTTTATCCCTTTAAAAAATGTATTCGCCATGCAGAGAGATGTTTAAGGCTTAGCTTTGATCATTTATCAAAAAGCTTTATGAAATGTTAACTCTCTTATACTCTTGCTTCTTCTCTGAGGCTTCTTAGTGTGCAAAACCTGTTTAAGAAATGTATATGTTTTCAAAGTAAATGTTTGACCTCCCACCTTGATGTTCTTGCTTTTAAGCCCCCCCCCCCAACTTTCCCCTTTCCTATATATTTTGAATAACTTGATTGGAATGTGTGTTGTACTAAAACTCAGTATACACAGTCTTCAGTACTACAGAGAATTTTGTTTTAAAAATTATGAAAATTTCACATTTTAAAATAGTCTAGACAAAGGTATTCATGACATTCGACTCTGAATATTTTAGTTTTAAACTTAATACAACAGTCTGCTTCTTAGCTTTGTTGTATGCTGATATTTCTACTTATTTAACATCAAAAAGCTGTATTGGTTTCTCTTTATAGATTGTGCCTGTGTTCTGGAATTGCCTCCTGCTGTCTATGAATTGCTTCTTGGCTTGTTTTGTTAGAATTTCTCACCAGGGTTTTTGTGAGCTTTGTAGCCAATATTAAAAAAAAAGAAGAAGAAGAATTTCTTACAGTAGACTAGATTAGTAAAAATTATACTTAGTATTCATATTTATAATTGACTATGCTTCATGGCTCAGTATATCAGTTTTATGTAATAAGAGTAAGCACACGCAAATCTCAATAATACACACATATATAATTGCCTACATTGATCCTATTTTTTTTTTTAGCTATTTCTATAATAAGTGATTTTTTTTTTGCTGAAAATCCAGAAATCTACTTTTTCATTAAAAAAAATATGGAAAAAAATCCCGACTCGTTTGGGCATATGTAATTTAGTAATGAAGCATTTAGATTTTGGCTTCTCTCATTTCAGTTGGAAATGGTATTGGTGTAAGTGAGTGTTGCCATGGGAACCTCCACATAGATATAAAAGGCAAGACTGTCTAAGTGGAGGAGGAGGGGCTGTGTACTAAAATACCACTGGCTTAAGTGATCTATTTTATGTATGTGTTGGGGTGTAAAGGCAGCTAGGATGAGAAGAGAAGAGAAAGTACAGAAAGTAAATGTTAAAAGTTAAAACCAGGTATGCGTACTTCTGGGTGGAAGTGTTTTTTTGTTTGTTTGTTTTTTAAATTTGAAATGGGATTCTTAATAACTTGTATTGTTTATATATGTTGGGAAGTCTTTGCATACCTTATTTTTAAACTATGCCAATAGAACATGCATAATTTACTTGATTTTAGATGAAATACTTAACCCAGTGAAATTTGTTGGTTGGAAAGTTAGGATTTTGATCTCTGAGATGGCTTTAATTATAAATTTTGTTAAAGTTATTTAGTTCATCATACTTCTTTTTCAAATACCTGAAAATTAAAAAAACAAAACAAAACTGACTTAGCGAACTAGGAGACAGTTAATGTAGCTTTCAAAGAAAAGCTGGCATAGGCTTTATAGTATTTTTAATATATTTTTAAAATTAAATAATGTTAATACTTTTCTGTAAATATTAGTCAAGGAAATAATGACATACTGTATCTGCATGTATAATATATCGTTTTCTAAAAAAAATAATGAAAACATCAAAAGCAAGCAACAAATCCTGTTAGGTCCCACAGGAACACATGTTTAGCTGCTGATAAAAATGATTAGAAAGCAGCCAACTTAATTGTATGTAAAGTAACATTTTTATTTTTGTGTATTCTGGTTACAAAAAACAATGATATTGTGCTACACATAGGTTAGTGTGGTAAAATTCATCATCAGCATCATCATCATCATCATCATCATCATCATCATCATCGCAGTTTTAGTGCTATGGATTCTGGTTTTCAGATACATATGTAAAAAAAGAAAAAAACAATAACCCGACAAAAACTGTTTAGACTTAGCTTTTTAGTGAATCCAGAGAAAAAAGTGAAGCTGCCAAGATAATAAAACATCCGGAAGTTTTTAAATGAAAAAGAGTAGTTTAAATTAAAAAACGGGACCTGGGGAAAGGACTGCGCCCTGCTCCTCAGGCCTGGCCGCGTCTGCTGTAAATTTACCCGCAGTGGAGGTGTGTCGTTTCCAACTCCACACAAACAGTGCGGGCATCTCTTTGGGCGAGTGGGAGGTGGGTGTTGGGGTGCAGAGGGGGTATTGAGAAGTGAACTGGGCTCCAAAGTGTAGTCATCAGTGGTTTCTACAGCGAAAGGAACAGCAGGACTGAGAGCAAAGAATGAGAAAGTATGTTTATGGGTAAAATTAACCAAGTAAAACTTCAAGTGGTGTGAAATAATTCATAACAGAGAATGCTTAGTCGTCAGTAATCTTCAGAGTCTTTATCTTTAAAACTGAGGCCTTACACTGTGTAATGTTTAGCAACCAAGATACCATATCACTTCCGAGGTATACTTTCAGTGTAGGCTATCTGCTTAGTTTTAGGCATGACATCTTAAGAACAAGAAGACTAAGAAATATTTGTATTTCTTGAAAAAATAGATAATAAAAGAGGTAAAAAGTCAAGTTTATAAAAAAAAATTGAAGAGAATGAAAGTAAGGGCAACAGCATCTGTGTTTTTTGTTTTAGTTTTTATCTGTTGCTTCTCCTCCATGCCTCCCTACCCCCCCCCATTCCTGACAAGCTTAATGGAGTAGAAAGCATAAAAAATGCACACATCCTTATCAATAGGTAGATGCAAAATATTTTTACTTTAGTCACCTTTAAAAAGTTTCATAATACAGAATTTTCTAGAAGAAAGCAACTAATACGCATAAGTAGCTTTGGTGTGTCAGGCTGTCATGCTGGGGGGTCGTGTATTTTAAACCATTTAATCTTTATAGCAACCTCATGAAATGCAGATTATCCTTATATTTTTTAGTGAGGAAGTTGGGGCTCATTTAGGGAGGGAGGATATGATGATACACGATTATTACAAGAATTAGCCTGATGTAGCAAAGATATTTTAGGTAGAAGATTTTTTGAAATTATGGTAGGACTAGTACCTTCAAGTTTGGAACACCTTTTGGTTGCTAGAATAACAAAAAGGCTTTGATTTGTTTTATTTCAAACAAAATCAATGGAAATACTTTTTCATGCTTCATTTGAGATCAGCATGCAATGTCCCCCTCCCCCCATCAAAATATAGGAAAAATTATTAGCTGACTAAAAGAGTCTACTTAGGTAATTTAAAGCAATTTTGTTTTTGGTTTTATGTGCCTGAATTGAGTCAAATACTGGAATAAAAGAGCCAAGAAAATGTGGAGCCAGAAGTGAAAACCAGAAATTTTAAACCTTCTAAAGTAACTTCCTGGAAGGTCTTAAAAATATTAAAAAGAGCCAAAAGGTGTCTTATTTAGCTGTGCTGTCAGAGTATGAGCACACAGGACAGTTTCACATATGTTTTTTTCTTTTAACAAGTGTTTTAAAATTTTTGTTTTCCAAAGTAAATTAGTTAAATGTACTTCTGCAAATTTTTAAATGCCAAAAATTGGCCTTTACAAATTATCGGTGAAAGTTTCAGCGTGCATGTATATTTCTTAAAGAATGTTTATAGTATTCAACATTAAGACTTATGACTAACAATGTGAAAGCTTATTGCTCAATAATAATAATATAGTATTTAGTCTAATTTGACATTACAACTATCATTTTGTGTTTTGGTGAAAGAATTGTAATGTATTGGTAATTGATGATTATCATCTTGTCAATATTTTTAACCCCTCTCAATATACACAATTCTTTCGTTATATTACTGAAAGAAATCTCCCAATAGTTTTTAACAGATGGAGATTTTAAGAGAAGTGGGGTGTGTATATGTATATGTCTGTGTGTGTGTGTGTGTGTGTTTTAATAGTTTAACCTAAAGATAACTCTGTGAAAGATACTCTTTACTTAATTCAGATTATGTTAAAAAAAAAAAAAGAACAACTAAACCCAAACTTATACTAGCTTAAGTATTAAATATTAAACATAGGTTCATTGAAGGCTATAAGAAATATGTTTATGACATTTTGCTTTGCCAATTTTCCTCTGAATTTTGTAAAGATAAAGTATGCTGCAGTGTGAAATGCTAGTGTATATGTGGAAAACAAACTGAACTCCCACCTACCTCTTGTGCATTTTCTAAGAGTGAGAATTTCAAGTGTTTAAATTGTTTGATATGTCTGGTTTTATCCTCATAGATTTCAAGTTCCAAACATGATTGACATCCATTTAGAAAGCAGAGTGAAGAGGAGGCCCTTCCCCCACTCACACTGGTGTGTTCAACAGGAAAAAAACAAACCAATAATCTTGTTATTTTAGCTCGGTGCACTAAAGATGGCCTTGTACCAGTTCTCAGGTTATTCTGGAAGTCATATGCGAAGCTTCTTTCATTTGTTTGTTTTCCTTATTCTAAAGATTGCCAGCTTGTTATGTACCAGATTGTTTCCAGAAATGCCTACTAGATGGATTACTGTAAAAGGAAAGGCTAGAAAAGGCAGAGTAGAAGATGTTGGCAGGAAATTTCTAGAAAAAAGATATTCTGACCCTAACCCTTACCAGGGTAAAGTTCTAAGGGTATAGTGATGATTGCTGGTCAGAAAATTGTCCAACTGGATAGTGATGAAAACTAGAGTTTAGCCAAACTTCGTTTTTGTATGGTTTTGTTCTTTCTTTTTTGTTGTTAGTTGTATTGGAAGGGACCTTTAGCGGGTCATCTGTTTATGGCAGGAGGAAGGTTAAGTGGAGCATTGCCGGACTCAGTGATGTTATCTTTTGCAACCAGAGTGACTTATGATAATGATATTCACCAGAAAAAAAAAAAAGGAACAATTCTTGATCTTTATATATCAGTTTCAAGAGTTGATACGATTTTTGAAGATTGAGGTTGTGACTTTAAAAGGGTGAACTGGGATAGTTCAGAAAGTATGGTAATGTGAACAGATGACTGTTCTCATGAAGGAGAGGTGATAGGGGAAAAGTGTGGTTAAGGAGGTTGAAGAAAAATAAGGAACCCGCAGAAGAATACCATTCTGTTTTGTTGTTTAAGGGAGAGAGTTAGGGAATTTGTACACATTGTCAATTATATGTAGATGTAAAGTTTTTTAAAAAGTAGGAGAAAATGGCTTCTGAATGGTAATTTTGATGTCCATGCTGAGCATGCCATATTAACCATGTTTGCGATACAGTTGACCATCAAAATCAACTGCAAATAAATTCCAAAATAAGGAGCTGTAGACTTTTCTTTTACTTAGTAGTATGTGTCATGTGGATATGAGGGTCACAACTGAGGAATGAGTTTTGGGAAAAGCACTGTGGAAACGAGCTGTTTGTGGTTTGACGCCCTCACCATTTACTATTTCCCACTTAGTTTCCGTTGAGATCATAGGTGTGCGTCCGTGTGGATGTGCATCTTCGCCTGGCTTCTCCCCTGCTCTGCCAAAACAAAAAGCCTCTAAGGAATGGAAGTTATTTTTCTGTTATTTCCTCCGCCCTTCATAGTAACTTAAACTCTGAGTTTTTTCCCACTGGCAATAAAAATGAAGGTGACGGACCTTCCTTGTACTTACATCTGAATTTTAAATGTTTTTAAACTTTTTATGCGATAGATACCACAGTGTAAACAATTACGAAGATGGCCCCAGCACACATGTACTTGGAATTTTCATGCAAACCGTTTTTGAGGGGATGGAAAAAACCTTTCCTAAAAATAGCCCCTACTCTTTCGAGAAATTGCTATTCAATTTTAGTTGCATTACATTCTCATGCTTAATTTTAATCATAATTTAAAATAATAATGTAAATAAAGTATTTAAAATAAAGTTTAGGATAAAAAGATTATCAATTGCAGCTGTTTTTTCCTGTATTTTCTACTGAAATTCCTTAAATCACAGTCCCTTCCTTTTAACCCCCCTTAAAATGGACCTAAGGAAGGTGTTTAATAAACGTTTTTCTCTGGACCCCAAACCACAGATTTGATGGCCTAGTAATGATGACTCTAAAATGGATAGATGAGATCATTCTCATACTCTCGACGTTTTCTTCATCGAACCTTTGGTTGGAGGAATGTTTGTGTTATTTATTGTATGTCTGCTTTCAGTTATACCCGCTTTGTCTTGGTTATGCTCCTGAGTGGGCATACTTTTTGCTTTTCTTTTCAGTTTTCACTCAGTATGTAATTATTGATATGAAATAGTGATAAGGCTTGTGTGGGAAAGAAGTCCTTGTTTCCTGTCTTTGTTGGTACTTGCGGGTTCCTAATCTCTTGAGTCTTGGGATGTAGATCTGTACATCATGACTAGGGGTGGGGAGTTTTTATGGTGAGGAAGAGGGAAAAAAATAGTATTGAAGCAATTCCTGTCTAGGTCTGCAAAGTGCAGATTGCATTTCTCTTTCAGTGGTGTTAGGTTTATGGCCCTTTTTTTGGAAAGTGCTATTAAGTGTTTGGAGACCTTTATCTTTCTCTGTTTTGTTGTAGCAGATGGAGTTGTCCTCTGGTGGTTTTGCTAGGTATGATAAATGTTGTACTAAAACTGCTTGGTGGAAGTTTGATCTGGAAAGATTACTCTTTCTTTTCGTTTCCTGAAGAAAATGGAATCATAGCATTCAAACTATTGAGCAAACAAGCCCATCAGCAAATCACCAATAATGTGTACTTTCCATTGATGCATGTGATTTTTTTCTTCCCTTTTTTTTTTCTTAAAGAAGGTTTAGTAATAAAAATCAGAAATGATCAGTTTTGTCTGAAAGAATATAAATGGTAGAATTAGTCAAACCTTTTTCCTCAGAACATACAGAGAGAGATGTCTACACAATGAAGAATTATTCTTATTTTATAAAAGAATGGAAGCAAAGAAGTTAGGCAATTCTCTTGTGCTCACAGAAAGCTTATTCAAGGATCATGGTGTTGAAGTCTTAAATAGCCTATCTTTAGTTTTATTGCTAAAAAGACTTCTTTGGGCATATTTCTAATATTCTAAGAGGCATTTTCCTCTTTGGCCACACCTTTCTTACTTTAATTTTAATTAATTTGATTTAATTTTTTAAAATTATTATTTTTATTAAATTTATTAGGGTGATATTGATGAATAAAATTAGATAGGTTTCAAGTGTACAATTCAGTAATATATCATCTCTATATATTACATCATGTGTTCACCACCCAAAGTGAAATCTTTTGTAGCTAACTAGTAATATTTTTAGATAATTATGTACTTCTAATAGCTTTTATGTTAGTCTGTGATTTATCTACAACTGGAGTTGAAAAATGTTAGCCACCACTTAGCAGCTATATTGAAACAAATGTTTGATCAGTTGAATCCTCTTGACTAACTTGTTACTAAAAACAGGTAGGAGGTTCTAACATAGTTACCTGGCATTTGAAGACAGTTTTTTTCCCCTTGAGTGAGTCCCACTCTAAATCAACTAGACACAACTGAGAGTAAAATTGTAATCTGAATTGAATTTGTGGCATGACTTGGAAAATTATTTTTAGATATTAACACCAGAGAATATTTTTTATCACATCAGAGTAGGAAGAGGGTTTTTTTTTATTATTATTATTATCCTCACATCTCAGTTATTTGCATTCATGCTTCCTACCAGTGATGCGTGGAAGATTATTGACTTGCAGTATCATGTTTTTCTGTTTACCAAGGCTGCTAAGAAACTCAGAGCTAGATTTTGGCATCCAGTAATAATCATTTTTCCCAGCCTTGCCTTTTTCTCTTTCCATTCTCACTCGTAGCTTTAGCTTGACACATTTATTTGGTTCTTACTATCGCTAGGCACTGGGCAAACGGCAGTGAACATGAGACTGGCTTCCCCTCTTAGTGCTTGTAGTCCATGTGTTTGTGTCATTTTATAGACTGTCTCAAAATCCTTTTGGAAGGCTGTGAATCATACATACGGACTCGTAGGGCTATCAGGTTTTCTTAAGACTCTCTCTTTAAAAATGTCCGTCCTCTGTAATTTTATTTCTGCCTTTATTTTTGTGTTCTTTGCTTATTTTTTCCTTCAGTTTTTTTAATGAACTGAAGGCTCCCTTATCTACCTTTTCTTTTTAAAGCTTCTGTATATTGTAATCAAAGACTGCATTTTAATATTTTAAAAATATTTTATTACACATATATGCATATGCACATTTAAAAAAACAAAAATGAGTTTCTTTTTTTGAAACTTATTTTTTCATTTAATGTTAAATTACATAATATCTTTTAATGTATAATACATTTCATACTTTTTAATTACTACAAAGTATTCTGTCATGTGGATAGACTTCTATTACAAAAAGGCTGTTCTGAATATTCTTGAAAAGACTTTCTATGTAGATGCAAATTTAGCAGTAAACGAAATTCTGAGAAATGTAGTTGCTGGGTCAAAAAATTTGTGTACTTAAAAAAATTGTGTGTTTTAAATTTTGGTAGAGGTTGCCACTTTTTCACCAAAGTTTATACTTCCATCAACAATGTAGGAAAGTGTTATTCACACTCTTGCCAGTACTATCTTTACAAACTATCTAAACTCTAGTTTGAGAGTTTAAAAATGGCATAGTGTGGTTTTGATTTTCTTTCTTTCCTTTTTTTTTTTTCTTTCAAATTATGAGTTAGTTTGAGCATTTTAAGAATGTTTATTGGCCACTTATTTGTATTTCTTTTTCTCACGATTGCTTCTTCCTGTCCTTTGGGCATGTTTTTATTGGATTCATTCATTCAGCAGCTATTTGTCAACCATTTAGCGTGTGCTGGGCACTGTGCTAGTCGTTGATATCTTTCAATTGATAAGTAGGAGTGTTAAATGCTCATTCATTTATTCTACAAATATTTGTTGACTATCTACCGTGCACTAAGTACTTAGTCTAGGCCTGAGAATACACCAAAGAGAATCCCCTAACACACATTCCTGCGCTTAGGGAAGTTATATTTTAATGAGTGTGAGTATGTATGGGCAAATATAATTATTGCAAATATTTTCTCCCAGTTTGTCTTTTCTTAATTCATTTCGTTTGTAGCATTTTTTGAAATATAGAAGTTTTGAATTTTTACGTAGTTAAATTTATCAGTCTTTTTATGGCTTCTGAATTTTATGTCCTGTTTAAAAGGGCCTTACCCTCTCCAAGATTGTAAAATTAAAAAAAAAATACACATTTTCACACATTTTTAAAAGTTATATGATTTCATTTTTTAAAAAAATTTAAATCTGACTCATTTGGAATTGTTATGGAGGAGGGAATAAGGGCAGAGATCTAGTTATTTTTTTGTTCATAAGTATGAGAAGTACCGATGTCTATATATTAATTTGAACTCTACTTAGTTTTTGAATTCTCTTGTTTTTAGTAGTTTTCAGCAGTTCTCTTGGGTTTCCTGTTTCTAAAAATGAAAATGTTGCCTCTCTAAATTTTAGGTCTCTTTTTTTTTTTCTTAACTAATCACATCGATTAATACTTCCAGAACAATTTTGAATAATAGTAGTGATAACAGGTGTGCTTGTGTTCCTGACATTGATGTGAATGCTTTTGTGGATTTGATCTTAAGCACAATTTGTGGTAGCTTTTGGTTGGAGGGAGGTTTATTAAAAAATTATGTTGAGGAAGTATCTCATTCTTATTTTAATGTGTGTTTTCATTATGCATTTCCTCAACAAATATTTATTATGTTTCTGGTATGGGTCAGACACTACATTGGTACCAGAAAGTGAGCAGCAGTTGGACTAAGTACAGACTCTGACCTAATTGAACTTAAAATCTAGTTATTATTATATTATTAATATATATTATTAATCTTACAATCACAAAAAGCTGTACAGTATTTTTATTACTGTTGCAGTGGGGATACACTTGCCATAGGAGTTTATAAGTAGGGAGATTTTCTTGGAGGTCAGGAAAGACTTGTTGGAAAAAGTAACCATGATTTGTGACCTCCAAGAAGGGAATGGACTAAGTAGGCACAGGGAAGAACATTCCAGGCAGAGGGATGGCACATCTGAAGGGAAGAGTGTGTTGGATGAGGCTGAAGAGAGAGGTCCGGCTGGATGATCAAGACCCTTTAGTGATGCTCCTCTTTCTAAGCCATTGAAAGTTTTAAGCAGGGAGGCAGCATGATCGGATTTGGGTTTCTAAAATTTCACAGTAGCTCTCTGTGGAAATCATTTTACAGGCAGGTGAGGGTAAAAGCTGGGAGACTAACTGGGAAGCTAGTGCAGTCGGCCAGGTACGTAAGGGTGGTAGCTCAAGGTAGAGTCCTGGTCGTGAGTCGAGAAACGTGGAAACGTGATTGTGTTTGGTTGTTTTACTAAAAGTACCTGAGATTTAGGCATTACAAGAAGTTAGCCTGTAAAATTCACCAGGAATAACTCATGGGATGGATAGAGCCAGGTGGGAGTGCAGCTTTTTGAATAAAAACTATCCGTGTTGGTCCCGGTACTTTGTTTTGTCATTTTAATCCTTGTCCTCTATTTCTTCTGATCTTTTCTTTCTTTGTTTCCTGACCTGAAAATCCAGTCTCTTTTCATCAGATTTCTGTTCTTTATTCTCCAACATCCTTTTATCCAGCCAACATTTATCGAGCAACTCCAGTGCTAGGGGAAGAGGTCATCACGAGGTATTAGATGCGACAGATGCGTATTCATAAAACAACACTGTGCTAAATGTAACATAGAAAACATGCAAAATCAAGTTATTGATCCATTTGGGGAGTATCTCATGGTCGGCTTTTTGGAATAAGTGAGGTCTAAATTACACTTTAAAAGATAAATACAAATTTTTCAAGGGGAGATGGGGATGCCTATTTTCAGGCAAAGGAAATAAACCATGTACGAGGACACTGAAACATGAAATATCATTGTGTGTGTGTGTTTTTTAAGTTTATTGGGGTAACATTGGTTAATACAATTATATAATTTTCAGGTGTACATTATAATTTGACATCTGTATTTTCTATTGTGTGTTTACCATCCAAAATTCAGTTTCCTTCAGCTACCATATATTTGATCCCCTTTACCCACTTTACCCTCCCCCTACCTCTCTGTATTTGACCCCCTTTAGCCATCTGTCTACCCCCTCCTCGCCCACCCCCTCTGGTGAAATATCAGTGTTTTTGCTGAAATATAGCAGTTTGGTATTTCTGGATTTTGATGTTTCTGGTTGTAAATGGAGGGGGAAGTGGCAAGAGATGAGATGGGCCAGATTCACATGACACTCAACAGTGAAGTTGCTTCCGGGATCATTGTATTCAGAAAAGCATGTCGGTTTACTGAGGGTTAGAAAAGGATAGCATGAGAAATTAAATTAGCAGTGTATTTAGTTTTTAGAAGCCCATGACTCCATTTTAAAAAATGTCTTGTCACCTCAGTTACAATAAGTCATTAGACTAAGTTTCTCAAGAAGGCAGATTTAGTTGTAATTTAAACAAATATCTTCTTCGTAAATGCCTTACATCGTGTCATATGTAAATGCTTAAAGATAATAAAACTAAACAACGGAAGTGCCTGTGTTGCTCCCTGGAGGCAGAACCTACAGTGGGCTCCATGATGCATAGTGAGCCGCGAGGGCTCAGGTCCTCACCACACTTCTGATTTACTCCAGGGGAGAGACTTCTGGAGATTTGTGGAGAATTTTTAAATAATAATTTTGTGCTCAATAATTGAATTTACATAGTGCCTCCATTTAGAAAAGCCGAAAGCTAACCTTAGAATTAAAAACTTAAGGTTTAGATGAGACCATTTGGAACCAAACTATGATGGTGTGATCATTTAAGTCCCTTCAAAAGAAAAACTAAGGTGGTTCTGTTGCAGTATTAGCATATTTCATGAGTTTTTTTTCTCCTCCGGTTAACCATTTCTCTGTTCCTCGAGGGAGATTTTCAAGGATTAAAACTAACGGTGTGCTTCACCGAAAGGCTGGAAATATAATTTCACGTCACATTCATGGTAGTATCTTTTAAATGTGATAAGAAAGTGCTTTTCTAATTCCAGGTGCTAATATTATGACCAGACTTTGAAGAAAGTGATATTTCTAGTTTACAGAAGTGAGATCTTTATCCAGAACTATGAAGGAATTAGCAGATACCTTCAGAATGCTATACAACCAAGGTGTAGATAGGGGTAGAGCTGTAAAGGGGTCAGATGGTGATAGTTAAGTAATAGCAGATGTTCCTTTTGGAATCTGTGAACCAGAGGTCTGCTAAGTACAGTGCTTGTTTGAGGCTGACTTTAATCAATGGGAAACCTTTGTATTTGTTTTTATGCTTCTGAAAGATTCAAGAAGAAACTGTTCAGGCGATTTAGAGACTTGGAGAGCAGTATTTTTGCTTTGTAAAGTGGACGGATTTGCACAGGAAGGGGATTCTGACGGACCGGCGGGCAGCGACGCAGGTGCAGCGTGAAAGCGCGCGGGCCGCGCTGGGAATCGGACGGCGGGTCTGAGTCCTGTTGTTTCCGCTGCCTGTCGTGCAGCTTCGGGTAAATTATTCGACTTCTCTGAGCCTCCACTTTTCTGGGGGTGAATAAAAGTGGTGAGAGTATCAATACGGAGTCTGCGTTATTCCGAGGCTTGAGCGAAATAATGTATAAGATGAAAACTCTTCCTGGCCTGTAAAAATGTCACCATAGACTCTCCCCGCGTGTGCATATGCCTTTCCGCAATGCCATTTTCAAGGCCTCTGCTTCCTGTGAAAATCAAATAACAAAGATTTCTATCTTTCCTTTTTTTCCCCCTTACCAAACCTCCAACTCCAGGACTGACTTTACTAGAATTTAGTTCTGACATAATCAGAGTGGAAAGATATATACATTGCTATTAACATGGGAATGTTGTAACTCAAATCAGGCTCTGTGTCATAAAACAGGACTTCGAGAGCTTGGAGAAGAGGCAGCGTGGTGTGATGGAAGGGTTATGAGATTTGGATTCAGGACTCAAGTTCAGCATGCTTACTAGTTGTGTGGACTTGGGCAAGTTCACACATGTCCAGAAGCAAACCATAGAATCCCTGTCATAGATAAAACCATGCCGAGAACCGAACTGTCTTCAGTTTAATTTGTATTTAGAGGGTTGTTTTCCCACACTACATTTACTATCTGGTGATTGTCTAACACCAAGTGGTTGATTTCTAGTTTTCTTTTAGTTTCTACAATAATTTGGAGGCGGTGGAGTTCAGAGTTAGTTTCTCTGCTGCATACTGACCATATATATATAATCTCGAGCAAGTTGTTTAATATCTCTGTGCCCCAGTTTCTTCATCTGTAAAATCACATTATACTTAATTCCTATCTCTTAGGGTTGCCTTTAGATGTCTTTACTGATCAGTATGTGCTCAGTAGTGTTACTCATATTAACTGTTAGAATTATTAAGGAGAAAGATGCGAAGTTCTCATTTAGCTGATAGGAATTTGAGAACCTAGAAGAGTAGTTTAAGGATGAATCCTCGTTACCGATTTTCTGCTTTGTATATAAAGATTTAGGGGGAAAGGTCATATCCACTGTAAGGGAGGGAAAAAACATCTTTTTCCTTCTACCTTCTCTTTTGTTCTCCAGCTGGAGCCCTGTAAATGAGACTGACAAAAGGCAAATTAACAAGAGAAAAGCGTATTTAATGTCAATGTTATGTAACAGGGAGACTTCACAAAGAAAGGAGAACTCAAAGAAGTGGTTAAACCCACGTGTTTTTGTATTAAGTTTGATGCAGAGTGGAAAGCGGTGGGAGAACTTGACAGAAGGTCGTGCACTAAGGGTAGTAAACTGGGGGACTTAGCAAGGCCAGGTCCGTTTGGATTCGTCCGAGTCCCTTATCTTTGGAGATGAAGATGCTCCTTTCACTGGGTCCAAAGAGGACACCTCTCACGTGAGGGCCTTGTGACTTCAGGGGAGAAGGGGATGGCCCGGGAGCCCCTCCTGTATCTGTTGTTTCTCATACATATTCCTTCAGCCTAAAAGAGTCAGTATGTTAAGGAGCCGTGTTTTGGAATAGTGTGTTCTGAACCCCATCACCACCATAAACATTAAAACAACTAGAATCAATCTTAGGTTTCTCCTAATTAAAGTATAAGCATTTTAATGATTTCTAAATGTAATAGAAGTATACTTTACTTGACTTTTTTGTTGATTTGAATTTATAAGTGGGAATGTAACATGGCGATAATAACATTTCATTAGATGAAAATACACATTTTCAATATTACCTCATTTCTAATATTGCCGTTCCCACATTTCAAAAAAATCTCATGAGTGACATAGCTTTGTATTCTTAAAAATACAATGATTTCTAATTTGTATACATATTTATACTTTTAATTACATAGTTGAGTGAAATAATTTACTTACTATTTTAATTTTACTTGTAGGATTTTTTTTTAACTTCAGCCCCTCAAAATTTTAAAAATATTTGGCCTTTAAAATCATTAAAAATGAAGCATTTGAGAAGCAATTCTTAAACAATTTGATTTTAGGGGTTAAAGAAGCATACAGGGGTCTAAAAGCACATAGGCACTAAAGAATAAGGTAAAGCAAGAAAAACAACTAGACAGTAGAACAGCTTACGTGTTTAGGGTGTTGATTCTCAGATATAATTGAGGAACTTAGTAATTTATAGAAGCAAAATTATAGAATTATGAATTAATAAATCATCTTGAGTGACAAGATGACTCTGGTATATTTAAAAATACTATATATTTCATGTATTTAAAATCCTGTCTATACCGATATAAAAATCCTATATATACTGATATGTAAAAAATATATATTTTTGATTTGCCAAAATTTCTTGCCTTGTATTTATCCTGGATCTATCTCCTTTCCTTTCCTTATTTCCAGGTTCAGTTAGAAAATGAAGCAAACCAAACAGACTAGTGACATTTCTCCCTCCCCCCCCCCCATCTTACAGCTTTTACATTTGGCTTGCGCCTGGCCAGCTGTCTTCTCATTCTTTCCGTTTTGCAATCAACAGCGAATTGTTGTCTGCAGAGTAAAGTTCCTAAACATTCCTGTGCTAGAAACATTTCCTTGGGCACCGAGGTCTAAACACCCTTGTGTCACTCGGCAGCACCTGTTTTGGCTAAGTCTGTGGTGGCGCTTGTGTCACCGCATGGTTCCTAAGCAGACACGTACTGAGACCCTGTCCCTCCTGAGCCGCCGCACTCAGATCGTAGAGACTGCTGATTTGAAAACGCGACTACTGATACACTCATCTTTTCCCCTAATCTTCTGTTACTTAAAGTGTCTAATTTTATAACAAATTCTCACCCATTACTTAGGTGAGAATCTTTGAATTACAGCTTTTAGCCTGGTGGAATCTTTTCTCAGTTGTCTTTTGAAACGGTTAGAAATAGTTAAACGCCTTTCAACACTCCTATCCCAAATTACCTTCAAATTATTGGTTGGCTAAAATGAGTGATTAAAACAGGAAGAAACCCAGCTGAAGGGTGTGGGGAGCGAAGAGGGTGCCTGCAGAGGAGGGAGGACAGCGCGGGGAGGGCGTGCATGGGGGGCACGTGGCTGGCGGTGTGTGCAGGGCGGCGGGGAACGTAGACAAGGTGGTGAGCCATCAGCATGACTTTACCTGATGTCATTGCGTTCCTTTTCATTAAAAAGTGGGTATTAGTAAAAGCACCGCTACAGCACTTTCTGTAATAATTCTTCTTTTTCTTGTCCAGTATAACTTGTTATACCAGATTTTCCTTTCAGTCGTTAAGATTTAAATTTCGTATTTCTGGTAGTAAAACCATCTCTGTCAAGTGTGAGGAGGCTGCCGCTTTAACACCACTTCACGTCTGATTAGAAGGTTTTCTTTTGTAATTAATTTTCCTCCGAGCTCTTTGTGGAGAACCATAGCCCACTGCAGAGAGGTTAGACGACCATGGACTTCGGCTGTTCAGCTTTAATGATACAAGGGAACAGCAAAGCAAGAATAAATGAGGTACTTTTTGGTGAGCAAAAAATGTGAAGTGACTGTCAGTGTGAGATTGGTTCTAGGAGCAGTTAGCCAGCAGTAATAGGGCACACTTGAGTAATTGAATTTGCATAACAAGGCTTGCTGAAGAGATCTGACAGGCATAGAGATTTGTCTAGCTAGAGAGCTCCAGATGGACGTGACCACGCAGCAGCTGGGTGGCACGTTGCTCAGCATGGACAGCACCGCCCAGACTGGCAGCTGGACCCTGGCGACTGCAGGGCTGTGGCAGGCCAGCTGCTGGCTTCTGACAGCCAGTGGCCCTGAAAGGGAATCTTTTTATAATGGGCTGTCAGGGTACTGGACCTGCAGGGACCGGCAGGAGAATGTCACAAGTCACCAGCAAGGGCTGTTAAGCTGAGGAAACTGTCCCAGGGAAGTAGAGGTGGTCACCGTTGCCGCCACGAAGCTAACACCTCCCAGAATGATCTCCCCTTTTCAAAGGGGACAGGAGCAATTTCTTTCTTTCTTTATTTATTTTAAACACATTTGCTCTAGACTGCGGTCATTATGGGTTATGTTTTATTCGTAAAACCTTGAAACCAAGTTGGCCACCATCCTGAGCGCCCCGGTTGACCGTCAGTTGAGATGTAAAAGAATATTATTTTCATGTTTAACCTCTGCCTTTGCATATCTGCAACAGGGGCATGTTTGTTTTTTGGGAAATCGGTGTTATTTAATAATTTATTTTGGATTTATTGCTCATAGGAAAAAACATAGTTAAAGAATAAACGGCAGAGAAAATGAGTGAACTCGTATGAAGAAGTCAGTCTCTTTAGCCCCCCCGCCCCGCCCCGTCCAGGTGGGCTGCATTTATGTCGAGGAATTATATAACCACCCTTCTTAGATTAGAATAAACATGGAAGAAGGCCAGCTTTGGGCCTGCTATTAATAAAGTTTACATCTGTGTCCTTAAACTGAGAATTTTGCCATCTTATAACATTTCCACTCTAAAAAAATGATGTAGCTAGACAGTACAACTTTTTTTAAGAGCAGGAAAACTCAGAAGCATTTTCTAGTAAAATGAGAAACTTGCTATTAGAAGCCTGAAGCTCATTCACTTTTAGTACAGTCATTCTAGTGAAACAAAACAAGTCATACAAGAGCTACTCAGGCTTTACGGCAGTAAGAACAATCAAATTGGTAAAGATAAAACCCTCTGTTTTAAACAAAGGGAGAGGACCTATATAGCTTCATAGACTGCTATCGGGTATGTAGATTATTTCACTAGTTCAGAGAAGAGTTTGAAAAAAAAAAATATATATATATGCAACTTAGTAATTCTAAGAATTTATTCCCCCAAATTAAGAATGTGTATAAAGATTTAGGTATAAGAATGTACTTTTAGCATTGTTAAGAGCAACGGTTCTCAATGTGCCATTCATGGACCTCCAGGGGGGCCATGAGGTAAAAATTATTTTTATGCTAATAGTAATATACAGTACAAAAGTATTGTCGGGTGAAACACCTGGCCCTTAGCATGAGTCAAGGCAGTGACATTGTGTCCTTCACGGCCACACACATGTGGTTTTACTTAAGATTGTCCTTGATGAAGTAATAAAAACTATTTTATTAAATTTTGACCTTTGCATACATGTGTTTTTTAATATTCTGTGTGATAAAATGGAAAATGGGCATAAAACACTTTTGCTACAATCGGTACTGGGATTGTTTTGAGGAAAAGTACTGTGGTGATTGAGTTGCCAGCTGAACTATCTGCTTTTTGAGGGACACTTTTTATTTAAAAGAATGACTGACAAGACATTTTTATAGAAAAATAACAGAGTGAGCCTGTTACTTTAAGGAAAGCAGCTGACAGTATTTGTTGGCAATTATAAAATTGGATATTTAAAACAAATTAGAATTTTTGAAAACTTGTATCTGATTTTGAGTCTGACAGTATCCTAATACTAAAGACTTATGAGATTTGTGGTTCTGTTAAAGAATGTGAATGTCTAATAATGTATATGGAGAGTTTGGAAGATCTGCATATAATGTTATGGAATTATGCCTGGGTAAAAGATGCTTTCGGCATGCCAAATAGACAAATTTTAATGTAACAGACTGAAGAAAAGTTTATCGATAACAACTTTAGATTTCACACTGCAACTAACCTTTAAGCACCATTTGTAAAGTTTTAGTTTAATATCAAAGAAGGATATCCACAATTATCTGAAAAGCTTATTAAAATACTCCTCCCTTTTCCTGCTATGTATCTGTATGAGGCCAGCTTTTCTTTATGTACTTCAACCAGAACAACATACGTATATCTGCTCTGCATTCAGTTTGGGAAGAAAATCCAAGTGCTTTCTATTAAGCCAGAATTAAAGAGATTTGCAAAATTGTAAAACAGTGCTACTCTTCTCACTATTTTTTTTTTGCTTTGGAAAGTCTTGTTATTTTCATAAAAATATTTTAACATGTAGTGGGTTTAATATTGTTACTTTTAACTGAATTAAATTTCTTAAAATTTTTTCTTTTAATTTCTAGTATATTAAAAACTAATAGATGTAATCCATATACTACATAAGCAAAAGTTTATGTATTTTATATGTATACATGTATACATATATGTATATATATAAATACATTTATATATATAAATTTTACTGTTACAGTTGGGATATGATGTATTTCTTTCCAGTGTACAACACAGTGATTAGACATTTATATAACTTACAAAGTGATCACCCCGGTGAGTTAAGTACACATCTGACATCAGGCATAGTTATTACAGTATTATTGACTATAAATGTTTAAGACTAAGAAGTTTAAGAACCACTGATTTAAAATAATGGCTTGGAAATAACCCAGTTTCCAATAGGAGGGAATAATTAGGATTAAATTATGTAATATAAATTAAAATGATTAACATTTGACATAAAAATATTTTACAGTATTTTGTTAGGTAGGAAAAGCAGATTATAAAACAATACACAATGATTCCATTTTTGTAAAAAATTATAAGTATTACAAATGTATTCTGTAACACTAAGGTATTAAGCAGTTTTATCTGGAGAAAGAAAGTGAAAAGGTTTTTAAAAAGTTGTAAGAAAGAAAAGAAGAAAAGTTATTTTGTTAGACTGCATGATGAGCTACTGTTTCCTCCTGACTCTTGATCAAGATATCTTGTTCTTTACTCGTTTTGTGATTGGCTGAGTTGCTTAACCTGAATTTTTTTTCACATGTTTAAAAAATTAAGTGAGGCCATATACCTGGCATATAATAGTTGTTCAGTACTCATTTGACCCTTGAACAACGTGAATTTGAACTGCATGGGTCCACTTACATGCAGATTTTTTTTCAATAAATATATTGGAAAATTTTTGGAGATTTTTTTACTGTCATGAAGCAATCATATTAATTACACTAGGCCACCACAAAGCAATTGTGTTGCTGCCGCTTTGTTATCAATGTGTGATTTGTTTATACCTGTAAATAAATGTTTGTTTATCACATTATCTTGTAATTTTTGATACTGTGTTAGTAATACATATTACATCTGCAGTGTTTTGTATCATATAAGACAATATTGATGTAGGTACTGACATGATTTATCTTGTAAACAGTATCAATAAATACAGTAAATGTATTTTTCTCATGATTTTCTTAACAATTTCTGTTCTCTGTTAGAAGAACACATTACATAATACACATATAAAATATATGTTAATCGACTGTTTATATTTGCCATAAGGCTTTGCTCAACAGTAGGCTTAGTAGTTAAGTTTTGGAGGAGTCAAGTTATTCAGGTTTTCAGCTGTGCAAAGGGGTCAGTGCTCCTAACCGTTTTTTTTTTTTTCCCCCTAATTAGAATTGACATTCAATGTTACTTTATTTTAGTTCTGGTGTATAGCATAGTGGTTAGACATTTATATAATTGTCTAGTTAGTCTAGTACCCACCTGGCACTGTACGTAGTTATTATAATGTTATTGACTATATTCCCTGTGCTGTACTTCACATTTCTGTGACTCTGCGTTGTTTAAGGATCAAATGTATTTACTTCCCTATAACATACTTCTTTCTCAGCTCTAAAATTCTGCATAGTCGCAGTGTATCCGTGACATTCTGAGGCTAGTAAAGCTTCCTTTGAAGTCAAAATAAGGTTCTTTTGAAAACAAGGAGAGCGCATCACGTATTATCTTTTTTTCTGTGAGAAAGTTTTGTGGAAGAATACCTGTAATACAAAAATATCATTATACACATACCTTTTGGTAAAGATAGGTAAGGGAAATGAATGTTGAATGAGTTGCAATTACATACTAAGCCCTCAGCCAGGTACTTTTGTGAAATAGCTGAGTGCTTTACAGACTTTATTTTATTTAGTCCGCGCAACAACCCTGTGAGGTAAGTACATTTTACTGATTGTAGAAAAATGGTTGAACAAAGAGGTTAAGGAACATGTCCTAGTCATTCGTGGACATGGAGTGAATTCGAACCCAAACCTGGCCGACTCTAAGGTTTGTGCTGTTTACCCATGTAATATGCTCCCTCTGATTAAAGAGAACTGAAGACCACCAGGGGAACCCAAGGAAAAGTTAGCCTAACTCCTCATGCGGGGAGACCAGCTGGATGGATTCTGAGGTGGGGAAAAGCCTGTAGTAGGGTTCATAAATCCCAAGATTTCTGGGATTTAAAGACTCATTTCTCAGTATTCAATAAAATAAAAATAATGTATATAAAAAGCACCTGGTACATCACCAGCATTCGGCAAATGGAAGTGAATTATTATAACTGTATGACCAAACCAGAAGTTTGGGTTCCTGTTCATCAAATAGGAAAAGAAGAAAAACCACTGTAATCCCTTACTTGAAACTTTTGGAGCCATGTGAGTTTTGTTTTCAAATTTTAGCAAGATAATATCGTATATTTACCATATATTATGTAATATCTGCAGCAGGGTCCAGGGCAGCTGTCTATAATCAAATACACGAATTATTTCTACAGTGAAATACAGGAATATTGACACTAAGAATAAATAGAGACTGTAGATAACCTCACATCAGGAAAGGTTTTATTGTCAAATAAGTGAAGAAAAACTTACTTTTCGAAGTTTTTGCATAGCAGAGTTATAGGAATGGGATTATAGACTGATAAAACATACAGTCATGTTTCCAGGAGAGTGAAGAAGCATGGGTCACCTTACCAACTGAGGACCAGATAGTCAAGTAATAGTTCTGTTCGAGAGTCTCTAAATCCTAGGTCAAAGCAGTAAGACCTTTGACTCCTAACCTCAAATACTCATTACAGCCAAAGAGAAAACAAGCACATTTTCTTCTGTCTTCTCTCAAATAAATATGCTTCACTTTAAATAAAGCTGGGGACAAAATCAAGTACTACATTTCTTCTAGAAGATCTGCCTTTATCAAAGAAACCACAGAAGCCAAATCTATTTGTATTGGACTCTCCAAATTTCTTCTCGTTATAGAATCATCTTTCTTTTTGGTGAGAATGGAAAAATGATATTTTGTGTCTTGATCTTTAAATGCTGAAAGACCTGCAAATACTAAATTCTCCTGAACTTTAAAAGAGACTAAGATTATAGGCTATGTTTGGTCATTCCTGAACAAAATTAATTAAACTACTTTTTGTAAAAGAAGAAGGACTGGTAATTTTAAAAGAAGGAAATTTTCGAATGTTAGGAAGATAAGCAATATAGGTCAGCAGCTCCTGATGGAGCTAGAACTGAGGCAGAAGAATCGGCCTCTCTACCCCCATCCTCCTCACGCCCTCGCTTCCTTTCCTACTCAGTTTATATCGCATGGTCCATGATTATACAGAACCAGCTCCCTCGATCCTCTTTCCCTCTGTTGAATTTGACCCCAATCCCTGGTCAGACCCAACTGTTCATTTCCCTTTCATCTGCCCCAGAGTAGCTGCACACGGCTGGAGTAAGCGGATGACCATGTTGGCCTGGTTTCACTTTCAAATTATGATCACTAATCTCAAGGAGTCCCTTGAAACTGCTCAACAGGTCTTTATTTTCTTAATTCATTCCCCCTTTTCATCACCTAAACAATCATTTCCTATCTTCTTTCTTCAGATATCTAGTATTCTTCCCAATGTCAGCTGATGACCTTCCTTCTTACTTTCATGGAGAAAATAGGCATGAGAGAACTTGCCCATGAGTTTCTCACCACATCTACAAACCTACATGCATTTGTGTGCATATACTCAGCCTTCCCCCCTGTCAAGGCATAAACCATCGGCGGTGTACCTAAAGCGAACCTCGCCACTTGTGCTCCTAGTTTTACCTATCTTGCTTTCTCACCAGTTAAATCAGAATCTCCAAGAGTTATTCCTAATACGCAGCTGGGATTAAGAACCACACCATTAGAATATATGCTCCACGAGAGCAGAGATTTGTTCTGTTTCGTTTGCTGCTGTATTCTCAGCGCCTAGATCAGTACCTACCACATGGTAGGCACCCAGACTTGTGTCGAATGGATAAATGAGTGGATGGATGAATGAATCTTTCTAGGAAGAGAAGATAGAAATGACAGTATAAGCTCTGAAGAGCACAGAACATACCTAATAATCTTTCCCCATGTTTGCTTATCAAATCGAAAGCTAAAATCTGTTCACTAAAAATTGGTTTAAAGAATTTTCTACTGAATTTCTACAAATATGCTCATCTGAAAATTTCTCATAGAATTTTAATGCAGATACTCCTAGTTTCCTGGATATTGTTTGGTTACCTACCAGGAGCTGGGATTTTTCTGATTTCTATATGCTCAGGCTTTTCTTGTCAAATGGATTTCATTGGTGGCACTTTAACAAATGAGTGGGATCTATACAAATCCAGCTCTTCTTTTTACTCAACATAGCTGCTCAGAAGACCTGGGTTCAAATGCCCGCTCCATCACTATTTTCCTCTATTAAGGAGTCAGGGGATAGTAATTCTTATATAGAGTAATGGTCCTACTATATATAATTGATTGCATTTCTGTCATTAAAATCAGGAGAAGAGTTTATTTTCCTGATACCTCTGTTTTGTGAAAACTCAGAAAAATAGCCACATTTTAATTTAGTTTTATCTTTTCTCCAAATCCTAATTTATGGAAATGTGGCTATTCAAATATACTTCTGTATTTTGAAAATGTATGTGTGCAATATACATGCACTGTGGTTTTAGTATGGAAATAAACATGGATTTTCATGAGCCGTCACTCAATAGCCCGGCAGCGTGTTACAGAAACAGTCTGGGCCTACTTCTGGGTTTTCTTACTAACAAGTCATATATTATCAGTATAAAGATATCTAGCCACTTTATTTTGATGGTTGAGTTTTTATTTGTAAAAGCAGCCCTAAAATAGAACTTTGCTGGGTGATTTCTATACCTAATGCCCTGGTAGATACAGTAGAACAAACACTATTAGAGTAGTCAGTCATTTACTTGGGAAGCTGTTAACAGGGCAAACTCAGCTGCTAGGGACAGCAAGCACAGATGCAAACCCGATTGTGAAATGGAGATGGAGGGTTAACTCAGCAGTGTAGTAATGTAAGTTAATGAAGAATAATGTAGTTTATAGAAATTTGACTCCATTGTTTTAAGAGCTTATATATATTTTGTAAATGAAGATGCAAGGATTTATCTCCATCGGTCTTTGGGTCAGAATTCTTCCTCCCACACCACTGCCCTTTTAAAAGTCACAGTAAAAATAGAATTCATGGAACATTTCAGAGTAATAAGTTTATAGGGATCCATTTATATGTAGATC
This sequence comes from Rousettus aegyptiacus, assembly GCF_014176215.1. Classification (NCBI taxonomy): domain Eukaryota; kingdom Metazoa; phylum Chordata; class Mammalia; order Chiroptera; family Pteropodidae; genus Rousettus; species Rousettus aegyptiacus. The sequence continues at coordinate 35,399,169 of NW_023416288.1, read as the reverse complement.
AGTGCTCTGCTATCTAATTATTTGTCCTCTTTCTAATTTCAATTTCAAGTCCCCCCCAATACTTTTTCTTTTTTGGCCAAACCATTCGCCCACACCTATATATACTTTTAGCATAAATCTCCTGAGGACAAGTTCATTCTCCTGTATAACTCCAAGACTAATGTCACTCCCAAGAAATTTGACATTGATTCAGGGTCATCTAATAAATAGCCCATATCCAAATTTTCTCAGTTATCCCCCAAGTAACTGGGCTTTTTTCTTTTCTTTGATCCAGTGTCTCATAAAGGTTCATGCATTATATTTGGCTGTCATGCTTCTTCGGCCTTCTTTAATCTAGCGCAGTTCCCATACTCTTCTTAAAAGAAAAAGTCTTTCGTGATGTTGACATTTTTTGGAATTGTCCTCACTCTGGTTTTGTCTGTTTGATTGTTTCCTTAATATTGGTTTCAGGTTAAACCTTTTTGGTTACAATATAGATGCTGATTAAAAAAAAAAAAAAAAAACAACAGTATAGAGAACCTTGTTTTTGTTCTGCCTATTCTCGGATGCTTTTCTTAAGAGTCCCAAGCTCTAAACCAGGTCCAAAGAAGTAGAACTTGAACTCTCTTTTTGTAGATACTGAAAACCTAACTTGTAGTAAAGAAAATTTTGTTCTGTTTTTAGTAAAAATCAGCTGTCCAATTTGTGATCTAATGAGCCTTTCTGAAACCTGACGGTGGGATTTGTACTTTCTATTACCTCATAGGAACCTTAAAATGGCAGCATTAAATCTCTTCTGAAACGGCAGGCTTTCAGGTTTATACCCAGTGAAAAACGGCCCATTGTGTAAAACAGGCTGAGCCGCAAGTGCGTATGCTACGATTACACCAAGGAAATGAAGTATTTTATACCTGCACTCTTATACCATGGGAAGAAATGGGACATTCCAGAATCAGTGTTTTTAGTTTTTAGTTTTTTTTCCCCTAATATTATCTCTGCTTATTTTCAAAATTTATGTATAAGAAGAGTTAACAGTGAACATTGTAACCAAAATGGGGCCTTACTCTAACCCTAGTATGCTGTCTGTTTAAAAAATAAAGCAAATATTTTACATGGCATATTAAACTTATAAAATCATGTATCCAGAAAGTTTCCCTTAGTGGTAACAGATGTTCATATTTAAGTAGTATCTTCAGCTCTGTCTTTTCAGAACCCTACCAGCTTTCTCTCAGTTAGAAAAATTTGCCTACCAGATTCTCTAAAAATATTGTTTTTGTTTAAAGATTCAGTTTTTATATTCTCATACTAAAGAACAGTACGACATGTTAATAATAGTGAGGAGTAAGTTTTTTTTTTTTTTGAGGTCAGCAGTGTTTCGATTAATCAGGTTGACATTTCTTGCTGGTGGGTCATGAACTGTTGATAATAGCATTAAATGGTGATTTGGTTCTTGCAGAAGGTATAACTCATTATCCAGCTACTATATTAAATCATCGCAGAAAGCAACTGGCGCTCCACACCCATGTGTTCTGTAGAAATAGTGTGTGAGGAGGTATGTATGTTTCTTTTGTTTACATCTTAAATTTATTGGAGACGCAGTCACATTCTGTACGGAAGCTCCAGCATTGCCACTACTTTGGAGAACCAGGATCAATACCTTGACCGATTTCGGGGCATGAAGGGATGTATAATTCTTTTAATAACATACGCAGAGTCTCCTCTTCATATCGTGAACCTTTCTGAAACCTTGTTTTAATAATTAGTATACTGGGTAGCAAGTAATAAAACCAAATATTTACAGATTTGTAAGTTGGGTTTAAGCTGAATTACTACTATAGGCATATCAATACTTTAAAGAATAGGTGTTCATTTTGAGGGAGAGATACTTGGAAAGTTCATTTATGTTCTATCTGTAGAAGATTTCTTAATGAACATCATTGTTATAAAATTCTCTAAGAAAAGTTTAAAAAATGAGCTAGATTTTTTTACATTGTCTTATCAGTTGCTTTATAAGATAAACCTCAGTAGTTGGGTGTGCAGTGAATTTGAAATTACTACTATCTTTGAATTTTAAATTGAAATTTGTTTTCAGCATGTCCTGTGTGTGTATAGTCAGTGAACAGATAGTAGCAGGACTTTTGTGTTAATGTTAATTTAGTTTCTGATTCGATAGCACACAATGAATGAAGTCAGTTTCCAGGTGTTAATAAACTCTGCTCCGTGCTCGGGGTCTTACAGATAGGTGCTCAGTGATGATTTGTTAATGAATATGTGACACTTGGGCAGGAGCGGGAGAGCTTTTTATCACTTTGTATTTGTCACACACAGTGTATTTTACAGAGGGAAGAATAGGTAAAAGAAAGATTTCCCTTTACAGGGAAAAGGAATCTTAACATCTTCAAAGTAACACCCTTATTTAGGGTAAATAGGTTCTTGGAATCTGTGCTGACTCTTTAAGAGAAACAATATAGCATTAGAAAATTATGGGCCACTAGAGGTCACTGTTTAGTAATCAACTTTTAATGAACCAGAACAGTCAGAAAAGCCAATAAATTACGGTGTGGATTTTTCTAATTATGAATTCATATTTAATCATTCAATGACAAGTTAACTGTGGCAGCGGTTCTGTGTACTTTGCATATGTGGTTATGCTAATACAGTATTATACTTCTCAGATGCCGGTCCTCCATCATTAGAGTAGTACATTGCCAGAGGCTTTGTTATCTTGTCTTAATTACTAATTATGAGATGTGATTAACTTTGTTACTATCTCTACCCCTTTCACGGACCAGAAGTTCTCTTGAAAGTAAAGTTTCGTTGTAAATGAAAGTTTCGTTTCCGTGGTCACAGGGGCGGTGGTTCCGATCCGTCCCCCGGCCCCCCTCCTCCGACGTCTTCATGCTTCGTTCTCGGTGGCTCTTACTCCCACCCTGCTCTCTGCTCCGTCCGTCTCACCTGGGTTTCTTCCTCCCTCCTTTGCATTCCTTTTCCCTTCAGTGCGAAGCAGCCATTTTATTTCCTCAGTGACAGTGTTTCTTCTCAGGCTTTTCAGCCTTGATTCAGTGAGTGGTAGGATGCGACCCTTGCCGCATATCTTAGAGGAGTCCCGGCCGAGCCCCGCAGCAAAGGGAAGCGGATCTCGGGGGGCACGCACGTGTGCTGCCGCCACCTCTGCAGCTAGCAGGTGGCCACCTCCGCTGGCCTGGCCCAGGAGCCATTCAGGAAAAGGCAGATTTCCCTACTCACGTGATAAAAATTTGTTTTCTTCTTTAGAGGCTGGGCCTCCAAGGGGGGCCTCCGAGTCGTAGGGTAAAACTGAACACGTGCACGGTTCCTTTTCCTGAAAACAGTCCTGTGCGTCCTGCTCAGAAAGCGGGTATGTCAGCACGTCGCTGCTCAGACTCCCTCTGCTGCTTGTTGCCTTTGCTGCCCTCCTCGCCAGGCTGCTGCCATGCGCTCGTATCCACTCACCCCCCAAGGTTTGCTGCCCACCGTACTCGGCGGGGTTCACCTGAGCCAGCCCAGGCCTCGCGGCCTGCCGTCCAAGGCCCTGCACCGTCTGGATCCAGCTTGCTTTTCTGCTCTTGTTTCTTCCTGCTTCTCTCCACATGCCCTAACCTCTAGCCAGATGGGATCATTGACTGTTTCTCAAATGTGTACCTCATTTACTCAGGTCTCTGGTTCTTGCTCTTGCTTTTCTCATATTGGGATTTTAATCTCTTCCTCGTTTTTTGTTTGTCAAACTCTAAGCCCAACATAGATGCCACCTCCTGTGATAACCTTAGGTACAGGTGACCCTTCCTGTGAACAGTTAGCATCCCGCCTCGCATTGTCTTGGCTTGTTCACCTGTGTTCTCTCCTTAACTACATTGCAAATCTGTCAAGTCCATGGATTCTTGGCAAATTTTCAACAAAAACCTATTTGGCAGGGTATCTAGCTTTATAATCTTATTCTGTGAAAATTAAAAATAACTTTATAATACTAAGGTTTGTAACATTAGGGAAGGTAGTGGGATAACCTTTGCTGGAAATCTTTTTTATAAAACATAGGTCTTTGTCCATTAAAATGAATTCTCTTTGATCACACGAGGAATAATAGTCATCTTTCTCTTCTTGATTATCTGCTCTGTAATATCAGTGGGAGTACAGCTGGTTCTTTATTAAATCTCCTAAGCGAGAGAAAAATATAGTTTATACTTTGAAATGATGCTCCTCATATTTGCATATGTTAATTTTGAAGGAATTGAGAGTTTAGTTAAAAATATTTGCATATCTGAATTTTGAAGAAATTGAGAGTTTAGTTAAAATGAACCTTTTGCTTGTAACAGCTGAAAATTTTTTGTTTCTATAAAAATAAAAATGTGGAGGATATATGGATATATGGATTTTAAACTTGAACTATAATTTTCAGCTCTTTTTCAATTATTATTTCCAGTGGCTGGATACAATATATGAATTCCATGTTATGAGAAGAAGTGTGCATAACCAGTTTTTTTCTCTCCTAGAGGAGCAATAACCGAAGTTTCACATGCCTAAACCTATGTTTGTACTTTATTATGAAAGAAGCTAAATTGATGGGGTTTTGTTTGTTTATAAATCAACATATAGAGAATTACCTGTTTGAATATGGAATGTACTTTTTCCTTGGAAACATTTTCTAGTGTATTTAGGTCCCTATTTTTGACCTTAAGTATATTCAACCCAGACTATCCCTAAGTTATAATACTATTTCTGTGGGAAATGATTTCAGAGCTCCAGCTTGGGATGCCAGCCTTTCCTACCCTTTGAGAAAAATCAAAATGCTACCTCTTTTTCCTCCTTTTAAGCTGTGGGCATTCACCTGCTCTTCCAAAATTTCAACTATCTCATCTCTGAAGCGTTTTCCTAATTCTGTATTCCCATCATAGAGTTTTCTGTTTTCTAGACCTGAGTTTTTATCTATTAGACCCCTTAAGTCAAGCTAATTTCTAAGTCAAGCTTATCTTTTCTATAAAACCCATTCTGCTTCTTGGTTTCATAATTACAGTATTCTACAATTTCATATTTTCTGATCTTTAGTTCAAACTCTGAGAGTAGCACTGTTCAGAAATATAATGTAAGCCACATAAGTAATTTAAAATTTTCTAGCAGCCACATTAAAAAAGTAATAAGAAACACAGGTGAACATAATTTTAATGTTTCATTTAACCCAATATATCTAAAATATAATTTTCACACAAAAATTAATTTGTATACAATTTTTGAGCTATATTACATCCTTTTTTCATAATAAGTTCTTTGAAATCTGGTATGTATTTCATACCTGAAGAACATCTCAGTTTGAACTAACTATATTGTAAGTGCGCAACTGTCTCATGTGGTTACTAGCTGCTGGACTGGACAGCGCACAGCCTCGGCCAGTAACACATTGTGGTTCTTCATTGTCTGCCAAAGTTCCTTCAGTGCTCGCATGGAAATTTACAGGTTTTCTCCTTCTTTTTCTTCTGTCCTTCCTCCATTCCTGTTGTCAGAAATAAATATGTTATCGGTCACTGTGCTGGAATAAGTGAGATGGGCATGGAAAGAGATCCTGCTTTGCATTGCAGGGTGGTAATTGTCATAACACAGGTATAAACAAGTTCAGTGATAAATTGATGCTATATTGTTTGGGTGATTTGAATTTATCACATCTGACTTTTAGGCCAGTTGCTTTCCTGAAATGATAGATATTTACCATGTATTGTGGAGTTCGGTGAGAACATTCCAAGGAACAGAGATAGGTTTCAAGGTTTGGAATGGGAAAAGGGCATGGCATATTTGAAGAATTACAGGAGAGTCAGTGTATCTGGAATTTTAATTATTCCAAATTCATCTGCTTACTATTTTCTGAACAGATCCTATACTTCTATACCTTTACATATTTGTTTCTGTGATTCACTTCACCTGGACTCTCTTTGCCCCAAGTCATTCTCTGCCAGCATATCATAATCTTAATCACCTTTCCTGGCTGAATCGATCTCATCTTTTTAGTGAAGCCTCTCCTACTCTCTTTCCTTGTTTCATTCCACAAAGGAATGTGATGTTTCCCTCCTTGAGTTTTAAAAATTTTGACTCCTTTATGGCAATTAATTTTCTTTTTATTAAAGTTAATTTTATAATACAGTACCTCTTGTGTGGATCACAAAACTTAATTTGAGCAAGAATTGGGCCTTTATTTTTGTATACTCTGAAAAGACAAGAGTGTGGGTTCTTTGCATATTTCTATATTCAGTAAATACTTGGTTTGTGTACAGTAAATATCTCCAATGATATATGTAAAACAAATAACCCCCCACAAAATAAAGTGATCTAGAGATTTCAAATACCTAATGTTTCCTTTTAGATTACTTTCATGGAAAGTACTCGTAAACTTGATTGAATGCTATATCTAGTTGGATGAAATTTCTTGATTTCACCTGTAAAATTAGATGCCATAAAAGCAACGTTCTGTTGTAAATTTTTAGCGTAATACAGGTGTTAATGGTAAAGATGAAACCTGTTTTATTATCAGAAAAGAGTTAAGGATATCCTGGTTTAAAAATAAGATGGAAATCAATCTTTCCTTTGACATTTAAGGACCCATTTTATTTCCTTACATAGGCATCTGCTGCTTCTGGCAATATGGTGGATTAGATATGTTAAAATACCCAGCTGTCATACAGCACCCAGGTGCTAGATAAATTATAAAAAACATTTTTAAATGCATATTGGATTCCTCAAAAAAATTATTGGTCATTTCTCAATGACCAAATAATCGAATAGTAACTTGAAATCAGAGTGATAAGAAATCAGAGTGATAAACCCAGAATCTCTGGCTGCCCTGGGAGCAAACGTTAATTTTAAGAACCAGGAGCTCTGGGGATTAGTGTTTGTGGCTGAAAATCATGGAGGTAATGGGAAACTAGGCCTTGTGCTCACACAAAGTGAGAAATCTGACATCTTCCTCTCATTGCTCTCCTCCCCGCAAAAGCCAAAAAAACCAGAAGCCATACCTTATGTATAATCTGCTGGCTGGTAAAGGAAACTAATTAGGAAATCTATTTGTCTATGCTGGTTATAGTCTCCCCTGAATCTTTGTAACAGTAGGTCTGATCTCATGGATATAGAGTTCAAATTGAAACAACTCCAATTGGGAAAACACCCAACCAATAAATTTAAGGGCTTCTGAGTTAGTAGGGCTTGGAGGGTCTGTCACCCACAGAATGAATAAAAATCCTCTTTGGAGAAAATCATCCTCAGTCAGGACTCTCAGAATTCACAGATATTAAGCACAGTAAATGTGCGCACACACACACACACACACGCACACACACATACACACAGACACACAATCCAGACACATTAGAGGCCAAGTCACCAGATCAAGTGTCAACTGGAACAAATTTAATCTAAGAGCTACAGATACTGAAATTTCCAAAACAGAAAATAAAATAGAATGACCGTCTATAAAACATTTAAAGAAATAAAAGATGGAATTTAATGTAAATGAATAAAAAACAAGAGAATATTGGAAAAGACCAATTGAATTGGGGGAAAAAATCATTGAAATTTAAAACTCAATGAGTTACATGTCATATGAGAATTGAAGAGAAAATTAGTAAATACGAAGAAAGAGCTAAATAAATAATCTGATGTAATACAGAAAGACTTGGAGATGGAAAACATGAAAGAAAGGCTAAGAGGCCTTTCTAATCATGTATCCAGAGAAACCAACACATAATATTCTTTATAGAATTTGAATGAGACTCAGAGTCTCATACAATATTCCAGATGTCTGTGATGTGATGAAAAATTACTTGACATGGAAAGATCCAGGAAAGTCTGATAAATTCTTAAGGGAAAAGATAATCAAGATACTAATCCTGAAATTACCCAGATGTTTTATATCAGGCAGTGACTTTAAAACAGCTGTTAATACCATGTTCTAAGAAGTAAAGCACTCTAAGCTATAAAAAAAAGAACCAAACTGAAATTTTTTAACTGAAAAATTTGAAAACAAATTTGAAAAAAAAAATCACTGGATGTGTTTGAAAGTGGAGTAGATATGACAAAGGAAAGAGTTAGTGAGTATGGAGATAGAACATGAATTGGAATTATTCATTCTGCACAACAGAGAGAAAAAGTTTTTAAAAATTCAGAGCCTCAAGGTGTCCCGTGAGGTAATATCAAAAGGTCTAATACATGTGCCATTGGAATCCCGAATGGAGATAAGAGTGTGGTGCAGAAAAAAGCATTTGAAGAACTGACTGAAAGCTTCCCGATTTTGACAAAAGACAAACTTATAAATCCAACAAGCTCAGCAAGCCCAAAATAGGAAGAACTCACAGAAGTCCACCCAGATATATCATCATCAAACTGCCTAAAACCAGAGAAAAATCTTGAAAGCAACCAGAGGAAAAGGATGCATTACATGGGAACAAGCCACGAAACCCAGAAGGCAGTAGAACATTTTTAGAGTGCTAAAACCAGGATTCTATATATGGCGCAGTATCCTTCATGAATGAAGGTGAAATAGAAACATCATCAGCTAAAAGAAAACTAAAAGAATTTATCTTCATTAGACTTGCTCTAAAAATTTCATATGCCGCATCTAATAAAATAACCTAAGAAATGTATAAAGCAAAAAAATAGAAAATGTAGAACTATAAGAAGAAATTGATAAGTTTCACCATCATAGTGGGATATTTCAGTGTACCTCTCTAAGCAGTTAATGATCAAACAAAAAATTGATAAGGCGATAGATTTGAATAGCATAGTTAAGAAACTTTATCAGGAGGACATATATAAAACCTCATACCCAGCAATTGAAGAAGACATATGGGAAAAGTATTAAATTGACCACACAATGGGCCATAGATCAAGTCTGTATATCTTATAAATTGCATTCTCTGATCACAATGCAGTTTACTTGGATATCAAAGCAAAAATATTATAAAGCCTTTTTTGCATTTGAATCTAAAGTCACATACCTAAAGAATTCATGTTCCTTTTTTGGACATGTCTCCTTGGGCAAGAGGAACAAAAGAAAAAATAAACAAATTAGACTACATCAAGCTAAAAAGTTTGCATAGCAAAGGAAACCAGCAGAATAAAGACAACCTACTGAATGAGAGCTGATATTTGCCAATGATACATCTGGTAATGGGTTAATATCCAACATGTATAAGGAACTCGTACACCTTAACACCAGAAAGACAATCTGATTAAAAAATGGGCCGAGGACCTGAACAGACATTTCTCCAAAGAGTTTATATAGATATATGAAAAAGATGCTCATTGTCGCTAATTATCAGAATAATGCAAATTAAAACCACAATGAGGTATCACCTCACACTTGTAAGAATGGCCTGTCATCAAAAAATCAACAAACAGGTTGGAGCGGTTGTAGAGAAAAGGGAACCTTCATCAGCTGTTGGTGGGATTGGAGATTGGTACAGCCGCTGTGGAGGGTCCTCAAAGAGTTAAAAGTAGAACTGCCACATGGCCTAGTAGTCCCGCTTCCAGGTATTTGTACGAAGAAATCCAAGATATGGAAGCAGCCTAAGTGTCCATCATAGACGACCGGTAAGGAAGATGTGGTACGCATATATGACGGAATATTATTTGGCCATAAAAAAGAACAAAACCTTTCCATTCGCAACAACATAGATGGACCTAGAGGGTATTATGCTAGGTGAAAAAAGACAAAGACAGCACATTATTTCTCTTATATGTGGAATCCAACAACCAAATGAACAAACAAAGTGCAAACAAACTCACAGATACAGAGACCAAACTGATGGTGGCCAGTTGGGCAGCGGATGGGAGGGTGGGTGAAATAGATAAAGAGTTAAGAAGTACAAATTTCCAGTTATAAAATGAATAAGTCACACGATGTAATGTACAGCATAGGGTGTATAGTAAGTAATTTTGTAATAACTTCGTATGATGACAGATGGTAACTAGACTTATGGTGATCATTGGGTAGTGTATAAAAATATCAAATCACTATGTTGTTAACCTGAAACGATGTAATATTGTATGTCAGTTATAATTCAATAAAAAGAATAAATACATATTATAATTTGTTTAAAAAAAGACTAATAAGGCTTTTGTCAGTCCTTTTCTTTAAATAATTGCATTATGGATTTGTAAAATTCATTGTAATTAAACATCAGTATATTAAAAATTAACACCGTCTGGTCTTCTATGTGTGAGAATAAGAATACTATTAATAAAAAATTATTTTTTTTTGGTTTTCTTTCAAAATCATTTTTTAATTTGGTAAAATACACATAATGTAAAACGCATTGTTTTAACCCGTTTTAAGCGTGCAGTTCAGTAGTAGTTCAGCAGTAGTACAGTCACATTTTGATGCAACTAGCACCACCATCCATGTCCAGGACTCTTCATCGTGTGAAGTGAGATTCTGCGCCCATTAAACAGTCACGCCCCTTCCTCCTCTCCTTCCCGCCCCCGGCAGCCATCCTTCTGCGTTCTGTCTGTATGATTTTGGCTATTCTGGGTACGTCCTGTAAGTGGAATTATGCAGCATTTATCTTTTTGTGACTGACTTTATTTTACCTACCATGATGTCCTCAAGATTCATCCATGTTGTAGCATGTGTTAGAATTTCCTTTTTCAAGTCTAAAGAATATTTTGTTGTATGTGTATATCATAGTTTTGTTATCCATTCATTCATCATTGGACGTTTGAGTTGCTTCCACCTCCTGGCTATTGTGAATAGTGCCACTATGACCATTGGTGTACAAATATCTTTTCAAGACCCGCTTTCAGTTCCTTTGGGTATATACCCAGAAGTAGAATTGCTAGGTAATATGATAATTCTGTTTTTAATTTTTCGAGGAGCTGCCACGTCGTATTCCCACCAACAGTGCAAGGATTCTAATTTCTCACATTCTCGCTAATAATTGTTGTATTTCGTTACGTCTTACAGTAGCCACTGTAATGGGTATGAGGTTTTCTTCTGTGTTCTTACAGAATAAATTCCGATTCATGTATATTGAGCCAGAGTCTAGACTTGGACTGACAAGCTGACTGCTCTCTTTGTGCTCAGCACACTGAACAAGTTGTAGCTGTTGGCCGCGCATGCCGGCAGGAGGTAGGTTGTGTTAAGGGGCGAGGAGGGAGAAGGCTGTCATAGGGCTTATGTTTTACTTTTAAAAAAGTAGGGCAGGAAACATTCCCTTCTGCTGTGATTCTGAAGCCAGATGAAGAGTTCTCCCCACTTACATCACCAACATTCAGTAGTTGTCTTTATCACATATTTGGTCTCATAGCACTTTGTAAAAGTTTTATTCCACAGGTTTTAGTACTTGAAGTTGACCACAAATATAATAATTTTTTATTACTTCCTGTATAGGAGTGTTTTTCTACTCAATAAGGAAGTAGTAAGTGGAATCCAAGCTCTGTGTAAACAGTATTGTGTCCTTGATCTTCATGCAAACCTGGTTAGCTGCTCTTTCTCAGTGTTATGTTGTGCAACATCAGAAGTGGCTGCCAAAGGCTGTGTAATAGCTGAGGGCCCAGAAAGGATGGCAGAGGAGAGGAGGTCCAGCTTCCACTCGGAAGTGCTACTTCGTCAGCTAGGCCCATCCGCAAATTCGAGTCCGGATTCTCAGGGGATTCCTGAGTGGTTCCCAGAGATGACTCCTGCTTAGCCGAGTGTAACCTATTAGCATAGCTTTCTCTTACTCTGTAATTTCGTGCTGTCCTCAGTTACTCTGATTGGCTGCCAGGTTATCATCTTGCCTTTTCTTATCCCTCCTTATTCTCTACCCTTCTTTTTACCTACTCCCAAAGTTAGAATATATGTGAATAATCAATTCTTTATAGAACAGAGGGCAAGTGATTATTACACTTGTTTTTCTTCTCAAGCAAACTAGAGGGAGAAAAACTACAGAGGGGGGCGGAATATGCAAGTGATTGGACTGCGCAGAATTTGGTTACAGCCAGGTTTTACTTTGTGATTATTAATGCTGAATGCAAGGAATGTATGGAAAAACACCTGATTCCTGTTACAGAAAGATCTTCCAAATTATGCAACTTCTAAACAAAGTAAAACAGGACATGAAGGTTGCAAGCCACTTAATGCAAGATTTCTTATTTGGCTTTAAAAAATGACTTTTAAAGCTGAAGGATACATGACCTACAAGACGGAGTTTTGAAAATCACATTCTCCAAAGGTGTTAACTTTTCCCTTGGGCTCCAGATACTCCGCTTTCAGGAGCCGAGAGATTCGCTGCAGTACGGTTTTCTGCACCATCTTAATCTGGGGCGAATGTCAGAGAATTTGTTTTTAAAGGGATTTTCAAAATGAAAGCAAACGTTTCATTCTCTGAGGCCCCCCACCCTTCCACACCCCACTCTGCATTTCTGTTCCCCGGTTTCCTCGGTTTCCTCGAGCCAGCCCAGCTCCAGGCGGAGCATTCTGTTGCTCTTTCAGCACAAGTAGGTCTATTGTGATATTTATCTGAATTCAAACAAGGCTAATTAAAAGAGCTGCTGACAGTTGTTGTGATCTGACTTTGACTGCAGCTTGATGGTCATTATGGGTAAATAATGAACCAGGTCTGCAAATGTAGCAGCTGCCAACTTGGGATAGAAGAACGGCTATTGCTTCCAATTTAAGGATCTATCGACCGCTTCCCCTCTCCCTGCAGATCTTTTGCAGAAAACTAATGTTTTCTGCTGCTGCGTATTGTGGTTTCAGCTGTTTCAGATATAGCCTATAATTTCCTTCTTTAATATTTAACTTCGGACATTATTAGCTTTCAGAGTTAACAGCTTTTCTATTTTGAAGTTCAGCTTTGTCCTTGTGTATAACTAGTTAAATAGCTGTAGTTTTTTTTTATATGTGTTTAATCCGTAATATGCAGGAAACAGCTAGTCGAGAAGAGCAAAGTATAGCTTTATGAAGATGTTTCAAAATCCTACGTAGATGGAGTGTGTGTGTGTGCGCGCGCACGCGCGTGCATGTGTTAAGAGATAGATGCATATCCCTTGCTTTTGTTTTCTTCAAGATACACACCTCTTGCCAAACCTTAGTTCAGGTTTTGTTCACCTCATCAGTGACGTATGAAATATTCTGATGCAAAGCTCCATCAATTCAGAGGAACTATAGTGACTTTCATTAAAATGCAATACTGAATATATTGTCACTCCATCATGAGCTTTTCCCTGTCTTATTAGCAAGTAGGAACAGGTGCATTAAAAGTAGGAGAAAAGGCACGTTGCATTCATAGATTAATATACTTCCCTGCAGATTTTCCACAAGTACAAAATATAGCTTCTGGATTTAAAAGTCACAGTCTAGAATTTAACACCAGTACCAATGCTTAACACATCCGTAGCATTTGTTCGCCTGCCATGGAAAAGGCTGTCTGCATTATGTAGAGTCTGAGGGTGCAGTGGTGCTCTGTGTATAATGTAGCAGAGCTTCGAGATCTTGCTGGGAGGAAATGATCCCAAACATGCCCCCGAAAGACAAGTCTTACTTTGAAAAATAATGATGAAAAATTGCTTATTTCTCCATGTATTTGTTGTCCGTGTTTAGTTCAGGAAAAACTAACTTAACTTTGTTTATCTGACTCCAGAATAGTGCTGTGAGCGTTTTTGCTTTTCTGTTTCTAGGTTGAATAATACCAGCAATAGTGTTAACAAGGGGTTATGTTATTCTGGCTTATGTTAAACTAGATCACCCCCTAACATGTGCGGAGCCATTCATCTGTGTCACCAAAACCCAAGAGAACATCTGACATGGACTCTGAAACAGAAACAGTGATCACTTACAAATCAAACATGGCACGCTCTAAACTGATTGTACACGGCAATCTTTTCTAGAAAGGACAACTAATTGAACATGATAAAGTGTAAAGTTAATTAACACCCTTAAATTTGTTGATTACTTTCACGGGATTATATTGTTCGTTGAGTAGCAGCTTTCTGTCCCAGCTGTCGCCTTTCTCAGCGAATGTCGCTAGTAAACAATAGAGACACCATAACAAGTCGTAAATGGTCCCTGTGACAGCAGCCCCTTGTGAGGCTGCATCTGTAGAAAATGATTAGAACAATTGCATTTTAAAGACAGCTCACATTGCTGCCCAAGTCCCATTGGTCCTTTCTTGATCTCTTTTGATGGCAGACTGGTTAAAACATTTAAGTTCCTTTGAGTAAATGAAGTGATTTACTACGTTTTGCTGTATATCAATGAGAGTGCTTTGGTGGCAGGATTTTTACAGTGTTAAAGACATATCTGATTTGATTATACTTTTTAGATTTCCATCTCTTTCCTCTCTGGATTCAAAGACCTCTTTCCAATAGTCAGGGAATTAAAAATGATATTATTTGTGACTTTTAAATGGTTTATTCCAAGTTATCAACACCTGCGTAATAGTTTTTCTGTCACAACTCTCGATTCAGCTTTTCAGACTGAATTCCAAATTTCATTTCTTTGCTACTGTTAGACCAAAGACTGACATGTTCAAGCTGAGCAGATTTACTTGTTTTGTTTAAATTTTTAGAACATTTTATAATAACTGTTTAAAACTATCTTTCAAATGCATTCTTTCATTTAAGCTGCAAAGTTAAGTATCACAAGCTTTTCTTTTTTCCCCCCAAAATTGGTTGTTTTTTTTATTATGTAGTATAAGCTCTGTGAGAACTTCACAGGCACTTCCCATTTGAATACAGTAACGAATCAGTTCTGTCTACATGGATTCTGTGATCAGCTTTTATTTATTTATTTTTCTGTGCCTAATTTATTTTGTAACTTTTATTTTTCACTTAGGATTGATATTCAGTATTTTATATTAATCTTAGGTGTACAGCGTAGTGGTTAAACATGAATATAATTTATGAAGTGGTCCCCCGATTAGTCTAGTACCCACCTGACACTATTCATAGTTATTACAGTATTATTGACTGTATTCCCTATGCCGTACTTTACATCTCCGTGAATATTTTGTAACTACCAATTTGTACTTCTTAATCCTTTCACCTTTTTCACCCAGCCTCCTAACCCCTTTCCCACCTGGCGATCACCAGTCTGTTTTCTGTATCTATGAGTCTGTTTCCATTTCATTTGTCATTTATTTTGTTCTTCAGATTCTACATATAATTGAAATCACATAATATTTGTCTTTGTTTCACTTAGCGTAGTATCCTTTAGGTATCATCCATGTCATTGCAAATGATAAGGGTTTTTTGTTTGTTTGTTTTTAAATTTTTTTTATATAGCTGAGTAATATTCCATTGTATATATGAACCACATCTTCTTTATCCAGTTGTCTATTTATGGGCACTTAGGTTGCTTCCATATCTTGACTGTTGTGAATAGCCCTGCAGTGAACGTAGGGAGGTATATATCTTTTTGAATTAGTGTTTTGGTTTTCTTCAGATAAATACCCAGAAGTAGAATTGCTGAGTCATAAGGTAGTTTTATTTTTAATTTTTCAGGACCCTCCACAGTTTTCCGTAGTGGCTGTACCAGTCTGCAGTCTCACCAACAGTGCGTGAAGGTTGGCAAGTGTTTTTATCACCATTGTCAGATGGAGAGGTGTCGTAATTTGTCCGTGTGGTGTGACCTTCACTCCAGGTCTCCTAACTCACATCACATGTTCTTCATTTTTAAAGTCTTCATACTAATGTCTTTATACATGTGCACTTACGCTTGTGCATGTTCATGCAGCCGTTAGTGGAAATGCCATTGTCGCATGCGGAGGATCATGCCACTCCCAAGTTGAGCGTTTTTGATAAGCTAGGAACCATTGTCTAACGTAGTCTTAATTAGTATTCTTGGTCATTTTATTAATCATTGATTTCTTCTCTGCCTACTTTCTAAAAAGACAACGAACATTTATCAGACACATGCTATAGGCTGGGTGCTAAGATTCAAACAGCTCATGCCCAGAAGGGTTTTAACAAAACACACCAGAAAAGTCACTGATTAGAGCAGTGTAAGTGCTTTATTAGAGATTGCACTGGGAATGTTGTAGGAATAGAGAAAGGGAGTTATGATCATGAACTGCTTTTCAGAGTTGACATGAGTTGAGTCCTGAAAGATAAACAGGAGTTAGCCAGGCAAAGAAGGAAGGAAGGACATTTCATATGGGGGAACGGCCCAGGAAAGGCATGGATGTATCAAGAATCACTGCCCCTGTAAAGTGTTTTCAGTATGCATAACATAGTGGCTTTTGTTGCAAGAAAAATAAAAATTAAATCAGAAACCATACAAGGAGATAGAAGAGGAAGTTACTGCTTCCAACAACTCAAGACAAAAGGAAAGATATAGTGAGTGATGTAGTTCTTCTTTGCTGAAACATAAACATGTAAGTACTTTAGAAAGAATATTCTTTTCTTAATGGAAAAAAATAGGAACTGTGAGACTGTCTAGAAATGGTAATAGCGGATAATGTCGTCAGCTGCTGGTCATGCTCCTGTTGATGTATAATTTGAGACTTCAGCCTGTTTGGTTCTTATATCAAATAAAAGTGCCAAGATTGGGAGACCGATAAACATAAATATTAGAACTAAGTGATAATGTTAATATATAAAGCAGAAACTGAGTTTTAACTCAGTTTACATTGAAAAAACTAGCACCACTTTTGATTTAAAAATATGAAGACCGTTGTCCATTACTTCATTTACTGTATCCTGCGTAAAGTTCCAAATGAGAAATTTTTTAAACATGTAACTTAGTTCAAGGAAAAGTTATGTTTTGCTCGAGGCTGCTATATTCCTCTCCCAAATAGTGTTTGCCGAGACTTCTGAGTTACTCGGGTCTATATTTGAAATTTATTGTCAAATCTTATGGTTTCATTTGCATTGTTCTTAATTCCAATTTTCACTTTTCTGATTGGTTTGTTCTAATAAGCAAACTCAAATCTGTTGTGAAGAGAGGTAGAGTATTATATGTGCATTTAGATAACAGGCAGAACTAAGTGTTCGTATATGAAACATAGGAAATTATTTGCTCAGTTTATGTTTTTTTAAACTGCTGTGAACGCAGTTTGCAAACACATTCAGAATGCCAATATTATCAAAATTTTCACAGCCTATCCACAGTCGTCAGCAAGACTAGTACCCTGAGTTTCTTGGTTCCTTTTTCACCTTTCTCTTTCTGAGAATTCATTGTTCTTTCAATGATGGAGGCTGAAAAATGGAAGGAAAGGGAGAATCAGGATTTGGTGGCTATTGTCTTCATCCAGCTGACACTTGATATTATGAAGCTACATTTTGGCATTTACTTCTTATGCCTATATCTCTCTCTTTTCCCTAATTATATTTTAGAACTTTTGAGGACAAAGACTGTATTTTATACTTACTATCACTTTATATTTTGGACTTTCTGGAATACTTATATTTCAGATAACCACCTGATACCAGAAACTAGGCCCTGATTTTTGATTCAGAAAATATGCCTGCTCCTTGAATCTTTGCAGCTAGCACAAAGATCTAGCAAATTGTTAAGGGCACTCAGTAGATTCTTGTTGATAATATTTTCTTCTTTGAAACTTTGCAGGACTATTCCTCTCCTGTAGAATGCATCTGTCTTCTATTATTTATAATTGTGTATTTGCCTTATTACTTCTCCCATCTACACACACACACACACACACACACACACACACAACCACCCACCCACTGCCACTACCCACCACAAACAATAGATTTCTGACTCCTTAGGGCACGGACTGTTTTCTTCCTCATCCTCAGGGTTGAGAACCAGTGAAGGGTGGATTTCAAATAGTCAGATTTTTGATGTCAACTCTTGAGTAGAAGTGGAAGGAAAGAAAGAAGGTAGTTTAAGTAATGGAGGCTCTCTATGATACCTTTTTTTTTTTTTTTTTAAGAGGGGTTGCTGACTTAAAGACTTAGATTTGAAGTGCTTCTTTACTATGAGGTTGATCGAAATTAAAACAGACTACCAAGAGAAATGATAGCTGTCCTGTACTTTAAAGGCAGGGTAGGTAGTCAGCCACCCATTTAGAATGGTTTGGGCTTTTGCCTTTTCATTTGTACAAATGTGTTCAGTTTTTCTGATTCTATGGTCATAGGAGAGAAACACTGGAGACGTTGTCACAGCGAAGTGTTAGATAAAGCATTTAAGGCAACCACAGATGTTTAGGATTGTTAGGTTTAATTAATGTGGTTACAGGAAAAGATTTATTTTCCGATTTGTTCTCTAATTTGGAACTATTTATGTATTATTTATATAAAATGAAATATGCCTTGGCTTTGTGTATCACTTTGATAAGTGTGGGAAAGTAGATGTGGGCAAACTTGAAAATCCTAAATTATACAATTTCAGAAGCTTAAAAATAACTAAATGATAATTTTGCTTGATCATCTCACTTTATAAATTAACAAAAACTAGATCAGGGGACACTTAATGACTTGTTAGATGACAGCTGCTTTGTCTGTAATTCTTGGCATCCTGTGTGTCTATGAGAACAGGTTTTGCACAGCACGGTAGTCATTCATTCCTTTGCTCTTCCCTCCATCATTGTCTCCTTCTCTCTCTTTGAACAAGTACTGTTCTTACTGAGCATCTCTTATGTACCCGGAACTGTGAACATAGGGTGAATGAGCCAACAGAGCCACTGCTCTCATGGAGCTCATTTCACTTGGGGAAGACAGACCAGAAACAAATACAGGCGTTGAAATTAAACAGGTGTTAGATGATAAATGCTGTGAATAAAATTAAAGCAGGAATAGGAGATGGGGGACATTTTAGATTGTTAGATTGGTCAGGGAAGGCCTCCCCGAAGAGATAAATTTTGAGAAGAAATCTGAATGAAGTGAAGGAAACAAATCATGAATATAAAGGGAAAGAATGTTTCAGGCAAAAGGAGCAGCAAGCGCAAAGCTTTGAGATGAGAATGTACTTGACCCATTTCAGGAACAGCAAGGAGGCCAGGGTGGCTGGGAAGCAGTGAGGGAGAGACCGGAATGAAATGAGATAGGAGAGGCAGCCGAGGGCCACATCATGCGGGGCTTTGTAGGACTTTGGATTTTATACTCAGGGGGTGGGAAGCTCTGAGAGACTTGAGACTAGAGAAGAAACATGAAGTAGATTTATGTTTTAAAAGGATCCTTTGGCTGCTGTATGGAAAATAGACCGTGGAGGCAAGATCTGAAAAGAGACCAAGTAGGAGGCTATTGCAATAATCCAGGCGAGAGGGTGGTAGTGACGGGTAGAGAGAGAAGCAGTTGGGTCACAGTCTTGTAACTTCCTACGAGCAGGGACTTCAGATTTTCATCTGTAACCCCAGGGTTTACCACAGGGCTTGATTCTTAGTAGGTTAATTTTGTTGAATGAATAAAACCAAAGAAATGCAAAATTCTCATCACTTTCCCATACACTGTGCTGCCATTGAAAGGTTATACAAGAGGTCTTCTCTGTCATTTTAACATTGTTGGCTAGGGACCACTTTGGTATTTCTTAATCTGGGCTAGCCTGGTTTAGCTCAAGCCAACTGATATTTAGCTAGAGAGGCTAAAATTATCCTTTGGAAGACAACGGCTTAGATAACCAAATAGGAAAGGACTCAAGATGTTTTATATAGGTAAAGATAAAAGTCCCAGTTCACGAACTCGTTATAAAGTAGTAAGGCCTTACATTTAAACGGCATTTGAGATTTTACAGCATATGTTCATATATTTACAGCCACTCTATGAAGTAGTTTGCAATGCTTTCTCCATTTTGTACACTGAGACTCAGAGAAGTTAAGTAATTTGTTTATAATAACAGCCAGCAAGTGACACATCCCCTAAACCAGACACTTCGTCTGTGGATCCTTTACTCTTACCACGCTGATAAGTTTACTTACCGAACAACCATCTGTTGGGTGCGTCATGCACCATGACAGCTAATGGGAATGCTGACATAAACAAGACCCCAGTGCTGACCTTGTAAGAGTTTATCGGGCAAGGGAGGAATAAGATAAGAAATCAAAGATTTTAATAAGGTGCAGTAAATACTGTAATAGAATTAAGCACTGGATATATTTTGGTTTTGTAAATACAATTGCTAAAATATAAGGAAAAAAGTCTCTCAATATTCTAGCAGCCGCCTGAGTGTATAGTTTGTGTTCTTCGATTTTGGGAAGTGGACTTGAATTAAAATGGCATGGCAGTGTGATAAATCTCTTTATTTATTGTTTATTATTGACAGACATAAAAATGTATACAACATCGGAAATCCATAAGATGTCTACACAGCTTTAGAATTTCAGCTTTCTGGATGTTATTTTCTAAGCTCAAAATGGTTACTTACATTTATTTTAGGATAATTTAGGCCTTGATTTTGCCTTTGCAGTGGGACTAGGCTTGATACTGTTATATGGTTAGAGGAATCTGTATAGACACATGAACTAGGTTTGGTCTCAGGGAATACAGATCTCTAGAAATACCGGGTCAGTCAGGCCCTTACATTGGAATGTAGGTTATGGTAAAGTCAGAAATAATTATACCACCACATTGAGAGCAACAAAGAGTGGAAATTCCAGGAACCTCTGAATTAAAAGATGAGTTATTTTTTCTTTTGTGGTCTTCTCTTGCTTAAGTAACTTATTTCTTCTTTTTGAAATATGTGTTTGAACAAGTGAGAAAGTACATGTGAGACTAACCAGCTGAGAACCATTGTCAGCATTAATTTTTCCTTTCCTAAATGACTGTTTATTACAGACTGCTATTTAGCAGCAGTCTGTAATCTAGATACAAAGCTGTTGACCTGTGGTGGGTAGTGCTGGATTTGTTTGTAAGCTTTGACTTAAATTGTCTGCTTAATTTCTTTAAGTCAGATCAACAGGATTAGAAGTAAGGGCGGTTATGTGGTTTGAATGAAAGAGGCCATAGAAATTGAGAAAAATAATTATAAAACGTTAATGATCTTCCACCTTGGTGAAGTAAATTGGAAACTAAGAAAATGACTGTCACTTACACTTCAACATTATCAGAATGTTCAAGTGACACAGATTGGCTAATTAAAAGCATTTGTCATAATTGGGTTTTTGTACATAATCAATTCCAAAATGTGTCTGAATATTATGAAATAATGTAATTTAACCATACATGTGAGCATCCCAGGCTTTCGTAACATGTGGGCACTCCCTCTTCCAAAATTGTTTGGCTACCATAATGCTGACTTCTTTTGCTTTTAATAATTAGTTAAAAATAGCATGGACTGTGAAATAGAAAGGCTACTTGATTTGGCAATTGCACAATATTCACAATTTGAATGAAATAGGTCTCTCCTCACTTGTGCTTTTTATGTATGAAAACCGTGTATTTTATTGAATAAATTAAATTCAAAAGTAGGCCATTACTTGCAGCTTTCTATTCTAATGGCCAGATTTGATACATAGTACAGACAATTAGGGTTTCTTTATTCCTAGCTGTACTATAAAATAAGTTGTAAAAGCAAAAATTCTACTAATATAGCTCTTCCACATACTCTCCTGATTTTGAATAACAAAACCTAACTTGAAAATTATGAATTAAGATTTCTCTAATACTAAAAACAGTAATACTACTCTTGGTTTTGTTTTATAGTTACTAAAAATTTAGATGAATGGAGCTTCCTCCCCTTTTTAGGACAAGTCTAGGTCATATTTTCTGTGCTAAAATAGAAGTTTCTTCAATCATTTCAATTAGTGAACATGTATCAAATCTTTGTTAAAGGATGCTAAAGAGTAGCCAGAGTATTGTCAAAGTTTTTTCTTCTTCCTGCTCGTATCACTAGGAATGATTTGCTCACAAGATGTAGGAGAGTAAGAGATGCATGGGAATAATAAAATTCACACTTCAAATTCCTGTATTTGTCATGCTATGATTATGCCAAAATATTTTAAGATGAATTGAGAGTTCTACAGAATCTGTATGTCTCTTTTAGTTTATGATTAACCTGCATAATACTTGATTATTAAAATATTCCAGGAGAAACTTAGAGTATCTTAAACACACCTGACATAAATGTAATTTGGAAGCAAGATGTTTTAATTTGGTTTGGGGATTTTCTCTAATTTTACTATCCCTTTACCCCCAAACCATTCAGGTGTGGGAGCTGCTCGGTCTGGGAACCTCACGTTTATGGTGGGAGGAGTCGAAGATGAATTTGCTGCCGCCCAACAGTTGCTGGGCTGCATGGGCTCCAACGTGGTGTACTGTGGAGCTGTTGGGACAGGGCAGGTAATAACTCCACACCAACGACCCTGACTGGATGGTGTAAAGTCAGCTCATGTTCATTTCTCTTTCCTGACCACATTCTTGTTTCTCCTCACTCTGTTCAATCAATGGATTCTTCGTTTGCTCACATTCTCTTAAATTAATTGGAATAAATTAATTTTCCTTCATTTCTGTTGGAATTAAGCAGACATCAGCCAGTTAACTTATTTTAAACAGAGATCAAATGCCATCATCCAGATTTTGACGTTATCCCCGTGACCACTGAAATCATCCTTAATGCTGCTGTTTGTAGTGCTCGTGACTGAGTTGCTCTCAGCGGCCTTCTGATTCTGTAATTACTTGCTACGGTCCACTTGCAGTACAGTCAGGTAGAAGTAACCTATGTACTTTAATCTTTTTTCTTGAGAATGAAATAATCTTCATTTAGAAGTATATCCACTTTCTAGCCAGAGATAAATGGCAGTTCAGAACTCTGAAATCAAACCAGGCGTCCTCTTCCCGCCCAGTACACGCCCACTCCCTCTCACTCCACTGACTGCTTTGTCCTGGTCGCTGGTACCCTCTTGATCTTATTTATTTAAGACTTCAATGTTATCTTAGCTGTGCCTGTTGTCTCCATTCCTGTGTCCAGCCAGTCTCCAGGTGCCATAGATTTCGCTTCAGTGGCTCTCCTCGTTGACTGTCTTGTCCATTCCACACATTACCTGATCCAATCTTTCCCTTATTATCTCACACCTTGTTTACTGCTCAGAGGGCCTGACGGGTCTCTGGATGCCAGGTTCGCCACTCTGCCCAACACTGTAACCAAGACCAACTCCATCAAGATGCTCGTATCATCCTTGTACGTCCCCATTCTGAACTTTGAATAGATCCTTATTTCCTATTATGTCAAATTTTAACTCTCTACCCTCCTTAGCTTTCATAGCTCTTGCCTCAGTCTTAACTATCAAATTTCTCACCATTTCTTAAAATACATGCACGAGTCCATTTTCTTGCTGTTCTCAAGAACATGTCAAGCTCGTAGGCGTGTGATCCCTCTTACACATTTACCTTTTCCCCCGCTCTCCTCTTTTCTCTCTCTTGCCTGTTTAAATCTCCCTGGCCTTTGAGAAATGGTTTCGGGTTCCACTTCCTCTGGATCTTATTTCTCTTAATTTACCACTTTAATTGTTGTTTGTTTGCTGCCTCTTCATTCAGTGTGTTCCTCCCATCTCCCCAGTTAGAATGTGAACACCTTCCCTTAAAGAGTGGTCATGCCGTGTAGATCAGGGGGACTTCCCTGTGGTGCAGAGCTCACAGGAGCCGGGCCACCACTGCGGGGTTCTTGCCTGATGGCAGAACCCCCCTCTCCCCCAGCCCCAGCACCTGCTTGGGAGGGCACGGTCGGCTCAGGGAGTCGTGCGGCACCGTGTGCCTGTCCCCATTTGAGAGAATCACCTGTCGAATGCTCTTACTTTTAGAAAGAAGCATGTGGAATTGGGCGAAGAAAAACTTCCTATGAGTTATAACTTGAAAAAAAGATATTTAATATATACTCTTTTTACTTTCAGGCTGCAAAGATCTGCAACAACATGCTGTTAGCTATTAGTATGATCGGAACCGCTGAAACTATGAATCTTGGAATCAGGTTTGTTGAATAGTACATTTTCACCTACTAACAATTTTTATGGGCTTTCCTGTTTGATTTTCTGATGTTGAGAAAAATGTTCATGAGAGATAAATGAGTTGATCCAGGAACATTTTGAAAGTACTTCATTATTGGACTTTAATAGACTTTGCTTATTTGACGACCAATAGGACCCTGGAGAGCCCGAACGTTCTCTGCCACAGCCATAAAGTGTGCTGCGCTGTGTGTTCGGAGCTACATTATCCTTTTCATGTGGGAGCTCCGTTTGTTCTATTATGTCAAAATGCAAGAAACGCTTTACTGTAAAATTTAAACATACTTTGGGGGCAGGGTGTAGGACAAATTTGTGTAAAACATGGTTTTAACATGTAGAGCATTCAAGTGTTATGCTACCACGACTGGTTTTATGTATTTATTTAAAATATAATCCCCAAAATCTACACTAAAAGGGCTGTTGGTTGCTTACTCCGAGGGTGAGCTGGATGGCATTCATCAAGCTGCAACTCATCTGCTTAACTTTCATTTTAACTTGCCTGTGTTGTGTCATTAAAATATTTTTCATTAAAATAAAATAACATTCGTACTTAGCTAAAACTGTTTCAGTTTTTCCTATGATGATGATAATCCTTTAGAATGCTTAAGGTCAGTGTCTTAATTTTAGCCTTTAATTTTTTGGGTTAGGAATGCTACGTGTGATTAATCACCTAATTATTTTAAAAATGTTTTTTAGTTCACGAATGGAATAAATATATATTTCTTTCTTTAGAAAGTGCTTAATGAGCAATATGTTTTATTCAGGTGATTTTTTTCCCCACACTTTCCAAAACTCCTTAGCAAATATATCACAAATAAAAGTATTGTTTCATATCACAGCTTCTAATAAAAGCAATGAAAACAGCCAAAGTACTTGAGATATTTTTTAAAACACAGTAATGGATTCACATTTCCTCTTAATTACCATTTCAAGATGCTGTTGTTTTATTGAATCGCCCTTGTCTCAGATGTTAAACTATCTTGACCTATTAAGTTGTCATGTTGTAATTGAGATAAAAGAGGAATTTGCTTTGCATCAGTGCTAATTGGTTTATCAATATCCTGTACCATTTACATTTTAAAATTGAATGTCTGTGCTTTGGTAAGTTTAGCATATCTGTACAAAGCTTTAAAGAAAACTGGTAGAATATATATGTAGGAAGCTGTTCATTGTTCTGTCTGTATGTAGCCAATTTTAGGCTATGGGCCACTTATCATAATTGATAAACTGGTTACTAGTAACTTGTTTTCATGTCCATCCTCTAGACTAATTTCATGGAAGAACAAAATGTAAATTTCTGGAACCAAAATTGCATAAAGAGTTAATTGATGTTGACAATAAGATTAGAGCATGAGTATACATGTGCATCTTTAGAATTTTATTTTCGTTTTTCTGGGTATAAAAGAATATATAGTAAAAAAGCGAAAGCCTCAATGAACCCAGTTCATGCCAAACTGAAATTTCCCTCTTTATCTTTGCCAGTTTATTTTATATTCTGCTTCTTACCTTGAGCATCACTGGATCAGGATGTTCCTTAGGTATAGTGATGCATCGTCTGGCATTTCTCAAATAGTTTTTCTAGCAAAACTCTTATTAGATGATCCTTTGCCATTCTAAAATGAAGTTTTTTTGTATGGTCAATGCTCGTGGAAATTCAACTTCAAATACTAGCTAATAAAGAATAGTACGAAAATCAGTCGAATCAAGTGAATAAAATGTATACGATGAAGAGTATACATTGGCTGCTAGAGTAGGTTTATCAAAGAGAAAATGAAAAGTGATAAATTCTAAATAGAAATGTTAAAAGCAGAAGCAATAGATAGATGTTCTCTTATTGTTGGCCTTGATTCACTATGATAACAGTATTTAGAAATATGAAACTTTTAAATGTTTAATTGTTTTAAATGTTTATTTTTTTAAAAACTATACATTACTGTTCCTGATATCTATATCTATATCTCTCTATAATAAAATATCTGAACACAAAGCAGGAACTCACTAGTTTTACTTAACTGTTAAAATGATTTATACATTTCTTGTGCTTCAGATTGTTTTAGTGAATTGCTTATTTTCATAACATTAGGCTTTTATCAGCGTATCTGATAAAGATTCTCAGTGGTTTGAAAGTCCTAAAAATGATTGCTTTTGCTATTGTCTTTTCTTCATGGTTTACAGACATGGTTTAAAATGACAGGATTGTTCTCTAATAGAGTATAGAGAGCAGCCAGAATTTATCGAGCTGTACAAGGTGAAAGAGAAAATTGGCATCAGCAAGCACACATTCCCAAGTAGTAAATTCGCACAGAGTAGTACAGTATCAGAGTGGTTCAGCCACATTTATATTCTCTTCACTCCCAAGTGGAATTTTTTTAGAGCATTAATGTAGCGTTTACAAATCGAGTCACCTATTCCTATGAAGTGATCATTTCTGATTAATTTCATCCTCATAAGTCAGTGGGTTTTTTTTCCCCCAGAACACTGATGTTTTTCTTTTTTAGAATAGAATAAAATCTTACAGTTTAGAAACTCTTATTTGACCCTACGATCTTTTACAGTGAGTCTTTATGGATGTTCGTGAAATTTTTAAATGCTATATAAAAAAGTAAACCATAAAAAATATTGGTATACAACGTATTTTGGGGTTCTTTTTTATTAGGCCTTCCTGCCTTCTAACTGGGTTCTGGTTAGGACTCAGGACGTAGTGTTAAGGCGCAGAAAATGCCCTGCTTACATCAGAGCATTTGTTCCTGTGCATTACATAGGAACAACATTGGTAATGTGAGTTTTGTTGTCGTATTTTTATTTTTGTTCCACTGGGAATTGTTTTTCTCATTTTTTTTTTTTAATTTTGGTGGTATAAGAAGTTATTTGCATTACTAACAAGTTGCAGGCCCCTCCAGCAACAACCATGTTGCCTTCTTTCACCAAAAGCTTACCCGTTGAACTTCAGAAAGGCTGTTTAAGATCAAAACTTCCCCACAATAATAATTTTAGGTTCTTGGCTACTGCCCTTCGATGACGTTGCCTTTTTATTAGATGATGACTAAGGCCTCTGAGTGGTACGCCCTAAAAGACACGAGAAATGGCAAAAGGTTTGTAATAAAAGTTCGACCAAATTTCTTAACAACTGATAAAACGCCATCATGTTGGTTGATTGGCTATTAAGTTCATTACCCACATGACCCAGCGAGACTCAGGATGATAAGAGTGTGGGTGTCTTGCTGATGCCTGCATTTCAGCTCTGCCATAGACTTAAGCTTTTCTCCTCTGTAAAAATCACAAAAATAATAGTATCTAACCGTAGAGTTGTCGCGATGGTTAAATGAGTTAATCCATGTAACTCTTTTAAAAAACAGTTTCTGGCATTGAGTATGGGCTCAATGTGTGGTAGTTATCGGTATAATGGTGGTGGTTAGCATTCGAATGGAATCGTACTTGAATGTTCTTTCTTCGTGACCCTTCTCACTAGATAGCACTCTACGTGTATTTGTTTATCACCTGTCTTCCCAGCTAGAACGCAAGCTTCATGACGGGGGATGGCCTTGTCCGCTCATTGCCATATCTTAAGAACATACCTGACATACAGTAGGCACTAAAGGAAGATTTGTCAAACGGATGAGGAGAGGAAAGAGGGAGGGAGGAAGCACTTCTCCTGGGTGTGCGTCTGAACCGGCCGGCTCACTCCTGGAGGGCAGGCACTGCCTCAGCCTCCTAGCTCGTGGTCTCCTTGGCTCTAGGCACCGCACCTGCGTGTGGCTGATCGTGCGAGCAGTGGGGAATCACCGAGTGAGTGGCCGAAACTGACGCAGTCTTAGATGTTTCATCTCCAGGACAGTTCCTGTGATACAGTCATCTCAAGTTTAGTGACATCATTTTCTTATGTAAAATTAAACAGTGTAGATACTAGTAGAGAATATAAAGTGAACAAACTTTTTTGGCCCTTTAAAGCCTCAGTTATAGCAAAGGCAAACGTTTGGATTCTCTTTAATTTTTTACAGTTTATGCATCATTTTTACTTCTCTCAATAATTCATTTAAAATTCTTATGTATTAAAAGGTGAGTAGATTTGACACAGTGACGTTTATTTGAGTTGCATTATGTATGCGGTCAGAGCAATGAATTTATTCTCCATTTATATCAGAGAACATTCCAGCAATTGTAAAGCCACATGCATGCACGCTTGCACCCTCGAACCACATCCAGTGGCAAGTTATTATGGGGACTGACAGACTGTCATCCTTTTGATGGCTTGAGCTGTATATCTCCTGAACAGCAGTGGGGCTCTTATGCAGAAAGTATCATATGTTCCCAGCCAATTTACAGGGAAACAGCAATAACATTTTATCATGGTTGAGAGCCCAGTAGCTGCTTCCTATTAAACTTGCCCTTTCAGATACCTGTCTTGGATTAATTTGTTGATTTCAGATGGAAACTCAGTCTTCTCCAGTGAAGCATGACGTTCTAGGATAGACTCTCTGAATGACAATTACTGTGTATTCTAGCTGGTTTCAGACCATTACAAGCCTTGGGCACAGTGGAAGACAGAGGACTCCAGTAACTGATTTTAATACCGTGTCTAATTTTAACTGTCAGTTATGTATGTGCCAGTGAGAGAATCTTCAGAAAGATGAAATGTAAAACACTCCTAACTTGCTCTTTTTAATGATACACTTTGCTGCAGGGTGGGAGCAGGGGAGGAAAGCGGAGAGGGAGTAGCCATCTCCTAAAGGGACCTGGCGCGGTGGGGAGGTGTCACATTGAAATGGAGCACGTACAGCTGCCACCTCGTTTCCCCGCGTGCCCCTCAGTATTCTTCTAAACAGTAGTATGTTCACCAACAAGGGTTCCATAAATCAGCGCCAGTATTTTTCCTCAAACATTCAAGAAAAATGAAATTTAGAGTTTTACAAAGGATGATAAGCTTTGCTCACCATTTTGGTGAGTATTATAGTCAGAGTATGAATTCCTTTAGCAGTAAAGACTGTCGTGAGGTACTATTGAGTATAATCTGGTAGATTATGAAGAGGGGAGTAACTGTCACTTTAAATGTGATAAACCATCTTAAAAGAAAATCTAAATTAAGAAGCCGCTAAATTATATTTTAAATGGAAGGGAAAAGCAATGTTTTAGGGTCTTTAAAAATATTCCTTGCCCATGGAATACGTTAGACATACACAGTCTTGAACATTTAGGCTTAGCATATTTGCAGTTACAGCAAATTAATTAATTGTGAATTTGCAATTTCACTTTTCACAATTATTCCCTAAACACATTGGCTTTTTCTTTTCCTAAGTCATCTACTACAATAGCATACTGATAGCCTAATTTTATTTAAAAGGGGAAAGAAGGTATCAGTAGCAATAGCATATGTAATAAACTTAAATCTTTATGAAAGAATGAATGAAACTCTTGGATTTCTTTCCAGCAATCTACAATTGAATGATAGCCAGTTTAGAGTGGATTGTCTATATCTGTTATAATCCTTAGTAAAAACCACTTGTTTTAACATGGCTCACCATATGAATTTATATGGTGAATTCAGTTCAACATGACATGTCACACAGTGTTCCTTGAACTGTAGCTACTCCTTACAAAGCCTGGTTATGTAACAGTTGTGTTACATGATAAATGCAGACACATCCTGGCTGTTAGTCCTAACCCTCTGTCCTAGCATTGGAAAAATGTTTGCTGGTCATGATACTCCGATTTGGAAATAAACAGACATATTTTGAATACACAAAATAAGAACTGAAGCATGCCAAAATGCATAATTTGTTTAACAGATATATGTGTCTCTTTTCAACCTTTTTTTTTTTTTTTTTAATTCTGGAAGAGATTGGTTTTAAGAAAAAGCAAGTTTTATTTGAAACTTGATTCAGTGATATTTGGCAAAACTGTGCTTCTCCAACTGCATTAAGATACTTAGAATCAAAGTAATATCAAATTTTGATTCTATTTTTTTTCTGGGTCCACATTGAACCGCGTTTATGCCATCAGCTCAGTGATTGAACAAATGATGTTTCCGCCTGGGCAAGCTTTGTTTTATCAGGATCAGTAACCTTATCAGCAGTTGACCCAGAACTATAATGCATGTCGCTGAATAGATAGCATATGTCACAACTCTGTGCAGACTTGCTTCATAAGCAAGATTGTCTAATGAAGATTTAATAAATAAGGAAAAGTTTGCAGCAAGAAATGTCTTATAATGATTACTTCCCTTAAGCTCATTGTACTGCTCATGGCTCATCTCTTGCATTATTCTCATAAAAGCTAAACAGATAGACGTATAAATGCATCCACACGGACTCACATGATGCATAGAGTGTATTTGTCCATATTTCTTCCTGAAATACATTATTTGTGGGTTAAGAATGTAGAATTTAGATGATCATATTGGCTTAAGGTTCTTATGTGACACATAATGTCCAAAAGACTAGAAAACCTATGTGTGTGATAAACCAACAACACTTTTCTGCAATTATGTATTGTTTCTTAAAAGTAAAACACTGCAGAAGGTTTTTTTCCTCAGTACAGAATGTCCTGGCTCAGAATGCTTTAATCACTGGTGTGTACACCTTATAATTTAAGATTGGATTCTTCATTCTCATCTATCTGCTTTGATTTTTGAAGACATATAATAAATGGAGAGAGGAGATGAAGCATCCTCATACATTAATAAGTCATGCATGACTCGTACATTTTGACATTTAACATTTCTTTTCTTTGACCTTTGACAGGTTAGGGCTTGACCCAAAACTGTTGGCTAAAATCCTAAATATGAGCTCAGGACGATGCTGGTCAAGCGACAGTTACAATCCTGTACCTGGGGTGATGGATGGAGTTCCCTCAGCTAATAACTATCAGGGTGGATTCGGAACCACGCTCATGGCCAAGGTATGGTAATGCAGAGACTACCCAAGAGAAGGGGGGGAAATGTTTAATGGTCTACTTCCCTCCCCCCTCCCCTCCCCCTCTCCGTTTTCTCTCTCCCCTCCCCTTTTAACAAAACATACTCTATCCTAGAAGGCAAGATTACTAAAATAACGATTCATTTACTCACTAGAAATGAGCTAATTGAAACTTACCTTAGATAAAAATCCTTATCTGTTCGTTTTTCTTCCTGGCCTTTTTGGATGGGAAGAATGGGCTGGGATTTTTCTTTTGTCTTTGTGTTTGTTTATAACATGAGCTGCTAAAATTTTGTTCTTCATCATAAATTCACGTTAATTTACCATGTCCTTAGAATGAAAGCAGTAAGATTTTTCTGATGGTTGATAATACGTTGACGTTGGCTGTACACACCACAAAAGAAGCAAAGTTCCTTTCTCATGATACTGGATTTTTAAATATGTCTTTCTGCTTTAAGAATATGTATGTGTTTATGTATAGAGGCATTTAAAAAACAAATTGTTGGCCTCCTCTCATTTGTAGTCATAACTTTAGGAAATATTTTATGGATGGACAGACTTTCCGATTTCTGCACAGAGCTTATTTCCCCCCCCCCCCAGTTGACTTTTCCCCCCGATTACAAGAGTAATAATGCGTACAGCTGGACGCCGTCCTCGGCTCGCTTCCCTTCGTTCCCTGTGGTGGTCTGTCCATTCTGCTGCTCGCGTGGCCTCCCTTTCTGCAGTGCGGGCTTCGTCTGGGGACGCTCCCCCATGCTGCCCCCAACTCCGCCACTACCAGGATGTCAGCTGCGCCCCGTTTGGATCCTACCACGTCAGCCCTAACTGGTCTCCTCGCCTTTCATCTAATCTTTTCTAGTTCATCGTCCACACCATGGAAAAGAGCTGGCTTTCTGAAACGTAAAAACTCGATTGTGTCTTTTCCTATTAAGTCTCTCTCATGGCTCCCAGTTACTTGTATCTTAAAGTCCATCTCTGCAAGTTGCCTTACAAGGCCCTCAGTGACCCGGCCTCTGCTCGCCTCACCAGCTCGGTCTTGCCTTCCCACCCCCGTCTCTGCTTCAGCCGTGCCGAGCCATTTCTGCCTCGTGTTCTCTGTCGCTTCCATGCTTGCCGTCCCCGCCGCTGGGATGCTTCCTCCTCGCCCCCTCCACTGCAGCTGCTGGCACAGTACCTGGCTCGTCGTCAGCGTACTTTAACTATTTAACTATTTGTTGGGTGACGCGGTGTTTAATGTCTCGTTTTGTAGTTTTGTCTCTCCTAATGTTTCATTGAAGAAGCTATTTATTTTTATGCCAGTCTCTAGACCTCGTGTTCAGGTTTGCGTGTCCGCCACACAAGCTTTTGTGGTTGTGCCGTGTGGCTCTTGTTGGAAACAGAAGGTAGCTTTTTGAGTGCATTGTTTTCGTCAGCGCTGCAGGGTGATTTATTAGAGCACGTGGAGGAGCGAAGGAGTCGCATGCGCGGTTTCCTTTGTGTGTTCGTGTGAAGTAGGTCGTGACCTGTTAGCTTATTCGGTTCCTAAAATACTGGTAAGGGCTCAGAGGCAACAGCCAACAAGTAGAGTGTCATACGAAGCAGAAGGCTTCTAACCAAAGCGAACGGATCTGTGTGACCTCCCGTTCCTCCGCAGTGCTGGCTTTGTTTGGGGACTCTCCACCATACTGTCTTCTACTCTGCTGGACACTTTTAGCCATTTTCTCCAGTGTCCCTGGACAGGCGGACAGACTCTGCCACTTTAATTTTATTCATTCATTCATTCATTCATTCATTCATTCATGTATTTTTAGGTGAGGCAACCCTTGGTTGACCTCACAGATTGCAAGGACCTTGTCAGCTTACAATCCCTTATTTATTTTTATTTTTTATGCCTACAGCACCTGGTCTTCCTAGGTGGTCTTTCATCTAAGTACTAACCAGGCTTGACCCTGCTTAGCTTCCGAGATCAGATGGGATCGGGCTCATTCAGGGTGGCATGGCCATAGACTCTGCCACTTTAATTTTAAAGGTCCTTCCTTTAAAATTATTTTCTTGGTAATTTTTTTTAAAGAAAGCTTTTTCAACTAATAGCATAAGACAGCGCAGTACTAAAACATGGATCTTTTATTCTTGTTTCCATTGTGAAATGCAATTGTCATTTCTCTTATAAAGAGGAAGACTTCTTAATTTTGTTTGGAACAAAAGTACCTAGAAGTGAACTTCTAAAAATCTTTCATTGCTTCAGATAGCTATTAGCAAAAATGCCATAGGCAGTTAGCTTTGCATAGAGAAATTGATAGAGCTGAAAGAAATCTCCATCAGTGCGGCAGTGATTAAGACGATTGTACTTGCTTGGGCAGATCGAGGCTTTACTTACTAAGACGGGTTTTGCTTGATGGCCGTTAAATTTTGTTGTGCCAGGGGATACGATGCTAGCAGGTCCCTGAAGCAGAGGCTCGTCCGTTTATTTCTAGGTCTTAACGTGATCAAATTCTAACATACTGTGTGTGTGCGTGTAATCAGCACGTAATCAATACAGAAACTAGACCGTTCGTCTGAACTCTCCAAGCTAGAAGTCCGCTTCCAGTGGGCACTAAGGAACAATTGACGGGCAAACATGGCAGCCCTTGGTACTCACCCAACAGGCCACTTTCCTTGTAAAACAGAACAGCTTGCTCCTCCATTGATTCGTTGAAATCCTTTTGCAGTTGTCTTGTATTTTTTCCTGAGCTACCCACTGAGCTCATGAATTTGTAAGTATTTTATTTGACTAGTGAAGTGGGATATTTGTTTGTTTTAAATTGTATGTTGTAAGCTTCAAAGGATGCCTCCTTTTCCTAACATTCGAGGGTTGACAGGCTACTCAGACTCTATGGACTAATCACCTTTTCCTTTTTAGAATGTCCATCCTTTAAGGGAACAGCCACCAAAGTATTTTAGTTTCCCTTTTTTGATTTTATTAGATCTTATTTGAGATCATATTTACTTGCCCCATTGAAAAACTCTTAGCAAGACTTTTTTTTCTTAATAGTGTTGTCTTCTCTTCAGTATGTTATGTTCACTCTGAATTCTTGTATTCTAGTTTTATTACTAGGTTAAATATTAAATGTAGTCTACGTAGATTTTCTCTGTCCTTTTAAAATAAAAGCATCTTACAGACGTGCTGCACAATGTCGTTGACAAAGAACCTTGGCTGCTTGTCTGGGCATAAGCAATAATTTAGCCATCCGTGTTCGTTAAGTGTGTGGGCAATAATTAAACTTGCTTTTTAGTGGAAGCTATAGAAGAATTTAACGTTAAGTAGATTTTCCAAATCTATGTGTTTACGTGTGAAAATTATACAAACACAAAATAATGTTTGCTATTGTGGCATACATATTCGAGAGGCTAGATATTTAATTCATTCTTTAATGTCTGCTTGGTCGTTTTTGTTTTGTTTTTTTTGTTTTTTGAATCATTTTCTCCTTTGGGTGGGCGCTATCAGTAACTGCTCATTTATTGAGGACGCGCTTCGAGAGCAGCAGCATTCCTCTTGCTTCGCATCCCCCCTTCGTTGCGTGCTGACCGTCGGTGGTGGGGGCAGCGAGAACGGTAACGGTAACAAGAAGGCCCAGTCGGTTTTGCCATTTGTTTGCAGCTCTTATAAAATCACAAATAAAATGAAATGTGGGGAATGGTGTTTCAATTATTCGTACCTTCATTCTTCCATATACCCCAGGTATTTTAAATTTGAACAAAATTCCATTTTTATGTTTTTATGGTAGTGAATAGCCATTAGCTACGGTTTAACTCTCTAAGAGATTTATAATGTTACCTTTGTATATTTTCCAACAGCCATAAGTTTTCTGAAACGTTCAGAATGAAGCATCAGATCTATGAGGTGTTAAAGGGTTGTTGTGAAGATGGTTGTCCCGCTGCACTTAAAATAAAAGGCAAACATATCCAGGCTTCTGTGTCCACGGGGGCCCATCCCCCAGCGCATTTCCCTCCCCAGCCCCTTTGCTCACTCTAGTTCAGCCTCATTGGCCTTCTTACCATTTTTTGAGTATCCAAGCCGGGTCTCACCGCAGGGCCTTTACCTTGCCATTCCACCTGCCCGAAACTCACGTGCCCCAGCTCTCCTGAGCGCGCTCTACCTCCCCACCCCGTGCTATCCATCACTTTCTAACCCCTCACCCTGCTTTATTTTTCTTCGCAGCATTTGTTGTCGTCTGGAATTTTAGTATTTGTTTTGTTGTCTATCCTCCCCACTGGACAGCTTCATGAGAACAGTGACTTGATTTTTCATAATGTATCACCAGCATTTAGAACAGTGCCCAGCACACAGCAGTTTTGAGTAAGAGATAGAATGGGTATGCCATCATTCCATAACGGGGTTTGGCATAGGCTCACAGGCTTCTGCAGACCTGAAAAAGCATTCGCCTGTGTGATCTCACCTGTGTAGTAACCCCTGGGCAAAGTCAGAACAAAACGGGTCTGGTGGAGGGTGGAGCGTGGAGAAGTGGAGAGGACACTCAGGAATCCAGCTTTCTGTCTGGAGCAGTTTTGCAGCTACGTGAAAGCACTTAAAAATTATATATAATTTACCATAGTGCTTGAAAGTATCTTATTTTTTTCAGACTTCATTTTTTCTTCTTCGAAACAAAAGCAGTAGGGGCCACAATTCCAAAGTGAGGCTTTACCTGCCAGTCTCAACGTGTTCCCTCCTGCCCTTGTTTGATTTAGGATCTGGGATTAGCACAGGACTCTGCCACCAGCACCAAGAGCCCCATCCTCCTGGGCAGTCAGGCCCATCAGATCTACAGGATGATGTGCGCGAAGGGCTACTCACAGAAAGACTTCTCGTCCGTGTTCCAGTTTCTCCGAGAGGAGGAGACCTTCTGAGTGTGCACTTTGGCCATGGACACTGTTGGAAACCAAACTATCTTGAGCCTCCTTACAGCTCACGCCACAAGTAATTGAGTGTAGTCAAAGGTCACCTGTCTGTTTTTGGTCGCCTAGGTCACCATAAACCCTGGGAACTTTCATCCATTTTTAACTGCTTGTTTTTTTTTTTATCTTTTTAGCAAACATACATTATCTGAAATTTTTTTTTTCTGTAAGCCACCGATGGTCTCTGCTAACTAGCTGATTGACCTTTCTCAAAAATTTGATCCATAATCATCTTTAATGAAATAGTTGCGTACTTCAATCAGGATGTTACTTACTTCACTTTAAAAATAAAACCAAATATTTTTCAGTAGGATGAAACTGATCTTCAAGGGGAAAAAGGAAAATCCACGTGAGGAAAGCAGTTAGAGAAAGGGGAAGGACAGTGGATTGCCACCTGTGTTTCTCAGGAAGTTTGTCCTGTTAACCAGGTGGTAGTATTTTTGCATTACTGAGGTTACTGATTTGTTTTCCAGGGAATTGATAAAGCAAGAGAATGCCTTGCTGCATGTTTTATGCTTGGGACTCCATTACATCCTAGCCTGTCCACCTTATATCAGTTCTCAATGTTCAGCAAAGTTGTTTTTTATATTTTTGCTTCCTTGTACATTCTGAGTACATATTTTTTGACTTCAGAAGAATGACACCTTTAGACCTGTTTCAGAAGCAATGATGATATTTGCTTTAGGTAATTCTTAACAGTATTCTAAATAGAGCCATATTATTTTGAATTCAAATAAATTTCTATGCTGATAATACGTCCTTGGAGTTTTTGCGTCTTCTCAGCTGTTCTGTGAACAGTCAAGTGATCTGACAAACTGGTGTGACAGCCCAGCGGGGAGAGGATGAGAAGAAGAGGAGGGGGCGGTCAAAGGAGCCAAGCTCTGTGCGGGCCGGTGGCAAGCCAGCCACGGGCTGCGCCACCCGAATCCTTAATGCATTCGTCTGAGTGTTTTCCAGGTTGTAGACACTATGGGAAGTGAGCCTGCATGAAATATGGCCCCGTGTGGGACATAGTTGCCATTTTCCTCACCTCGGCCCCTAGAAATAGTCCAGGTGATAGGCCTAGACACCAAATTTGGCAGAAGTACAACTACTTCCATCATTTTTCTGGTGATAAAAAATTCCAGGCACTATTATAAGTGATGGGGCTATGATGGTGAATAAGGAGTCAAAATTCTGCCCTTGTAGACCATAAATTCTGGTGTCGCATATGTGCGTGTGTGAGGGGAAGAGACAGACAAGAAGTACATGTTCAGCGCACATGGCAGGTGATAATAAGGGCTAACGGGGACACCAAGGGGTGGGGTGGGGCTGCCGGGGCATTGGAGTGGTAAGGGACACTCTCTTTGATGAGGCGGCATCCGAGCAGAGATGAGAAGGAAGTGAGGGAGCAGGCCATGCAGTTACGCAAGGAAAGAACGTTGTAGGCACCAGGACAGAAATCGCAAAGACCCTCAGTCAAGATGGCGTAGCTATGAGGAATGACGACGAGGCCATAGGCGAGATGTCATGAGATGGGGCGGGGAGGGATCTCGTTGGGTCTTTAGGGCTGTGTTAGGACATTGATTTTTATTCTGAGTGAAGGAGGCCTGTATCGGCAAACGCCCAAGCTGACCACGAGACTGGCACCACCAAATTTAATCCCCTAGGTTGGCTCTATTTCTCTTCTGGTCTGGGCTAACGCATCCGGAGCCGGAGGGTCTGGTTCGAACTCACTCAGCTGGGACTTCTCTCCACATGGTCCCTCATCCCCCAGGAGACTAACCTGAGTCAGTTCGCTTGGCTGTGCTCTCAGCAGCCACATAGGACAAGTCCCAGTGGACAAGCACTTTTCACGCCTCCGCTTGCCTCGTGGCTGTACTATCCCACTGGCTGAAGGACGTCACCTAGCCAAGCCCAGAGTCAGCAGGGGAGGGGACTGTGTAAGGGCGTGGACACAGAGAGGGGCATCAGGGTGGCCATTTGCAAACGCCCTATCACAGCCAGCCCAGGGCGGGTTCTGTCAGAGGGTTAATGTTCTCTGCCCTGCTTTTCCAAGGGATCACTCTGGTCGCTGTGTGGAGACTAGACTGTGGGGGCGAGGGCGGGAGCGAGGAGACCAGTTAGGAGGTGACTGTGATAATGCAGTTAAGAAATGGTGGTGCCTGGGACCAGAATGTTAACGATGGAAGAGACAAGAAGTCATAACAGAGCCACTAACCGATGGAAGGTGTGAGAAAGGAGGGAACCAAGGGGCGACTTCGAGGTTGGTGGAGAATGCGGAAGGGCGGGGCTACCACTACTGAGAGGCCTGATCGCCACCT
The DNA here is from genome assembly GCF_014176215.1 of Rousettus aegyptiacus. NCBI lineage: Eukaryota > Metazoa > Chordata > Mammalia > Chiroptera > Pteropodidae > Rousettus > Rousettus aegyptiacus. The sequence continues at coordinate 35,361,201 of NW_023416288.1, read as the reverse complement.
CAGTAGAAAAACAAAGGTCCAGGCCCAAGCCCTGGGTACTCTACCTTTCCATGGTTGAGAAGAGGAGGCAGAGCCAGCAAATGAGACTGAGGAGTGACCGGTAAGGTAGGAAAAAATTGGGAGTGGTGTCCCAGGAGCCAAAAAGAGTGTGTTAAGGAGGGAATAGTTATTTGTATCAAAAACTACTGACAAGTTGATTAATATAAGAGCCGAGAGTTAATCATTTGGATTTGGCAAAATAGAAGTCATTGGCGACTCCGACACGTGTTCCGATGGTGCTGGAAACGAGACTGAGAAAGAATGGGAAGAGAGAAATCGGAAGTCATAAGTAGAGACGGCTCTCAAAAAATTTTGCTGCAGAGGAAAGTAGACAAATGGGGTCAATACTGGCAGGGATTATGGGGTTTAGGGAAGTCTTATTTACATTTTTAAGATGGCAGATATTATGGGGTTATTCAATGGGAGGTGGAATGATCAAATAAAGAGGGAAAAATAATGATTCACGAAAGAGAGAGGATACTTGCTAAATGATATCCTTGAGGGGGAAGGTACAGGTGTGGATGGATCTCCAGAAACTTAAAAACCAGCACAAACAGATCAAGTGTCAGATTGCCAGCATCTTGTATGAAGGACAGTCATGTTGAAATTAATTATTCAGTTTTTCAACACAGAATAATAACTTCGTGCTGGAAAGGACTTTACTAACCTCTAAGTGTGACTCATTTAAGTCACGCTCCTCTGACCATTAGTTTCTCATCTATAATGTTGTCATAAACAATGTAGCTTAATATTAAATACGTGCCTGGAAACTCAGAACCAAAAACAGGAGTTAAGGACAGTCACAAGTGTTATTGAGCATGTGAAGAAGTTAATACCCTCTTATATTTGCTGCCGGGAGTATAAAGCAGTGCAGCCACTCTGGAAAAGAGTTTCGCAGCTCCTCGAAAGGGTGAACAGGGTTACCCCAGGCCCTGCGGTTCCACTCCTCACCGTGCACTCAAGAAAAATGAAAATGTTTCTGCGGAAACTTGTACACGAATGTTGATGGCAACATTATTCATGATAGCCAAAAAGTAGAAACTATTAAAAAAAAAAACCCTTCACCCGACGATGGCATAAACAAACTATGCTCTGTCCATACAGTGGAAGACTGGCCGTGAAAGGAATGAAGTACAGGTAGGTACGTGCCTCAGTGTGGATGAACCCTGAAAACATGCTGCCAAGTGAAAGGCCAGACACCGAAAGCCACACACTGTATGGACCTGAATGAAATGTCGGGAGTAGGCAGATCCGTAGAGACGGAGTAGATGAGAGGTTTCCAGGGGCCAGGGTGTAGGGGGAGCGGGGAGCGGCTGCTGATAGGTGTGGAGTTGCCTTTTGGGGTGAGGAAAACGTTCCACAATTAGGTAATAACTGGTTGCGCAGCTTTGTGAATGTATGAAAAACCACTAAGTGCTCGCTTCGGCAGCACATGTACTAAAAACCACTGAATTGGACACCTTTAAATGGTGGATTTTATGGTGTGTGAATTATATCTTTGGGGAAAAAAAAATACTAAGGAAAAAAATCACGTGTTAAGATCTTTCTCTGTGGATAATGTGGTTCCTACCAGGGAAGTTTTGCAGCCAGGGGACATTCGGCAGTGTCTAGAGACACTTTTGGTGGTTATACTGGGGGACGCTACTGGCATCTCATGGGTGGAGTCGAAGGATGCTGCCGAACGGCCTGTAATGCACAGGACAGCCCCCCCGAGAATTACCTGCCCAAATGTCCATAATGCGGAGTCTGAGAAACACTACTCAGGTGTGTGTTCCCCAGGGCCTATCAAGACCTGAGCTTCCCATCCTCCCCAGCAGACCTGCTTCTCCTGGTCCCTGTCCCATCCAGGTTCCCAGGGGCCAGCCCTGGCTCCTTCCTCTGTACACATTCTCCATCGTGAGTTCTAAATCTTTGGGGCCAACGTGAGGCCCTCGTCAGTTCTTGTGCAGGACACTTCAGTATCTTTGCAATTGCTTCTAATTTTTTTCCAAGAGTTTTACTGAGGTATAATTTACATATGGTAAAATGTGCTGGTGTTAAATGTACAAGTCATTGACTTTTTGTAAATTTACAAAGTTGTATAATCACCACATTCCAATTTTAGAACATTTTGATCACTTGCCCTCAGCTTGAAAAAAATCTCCAATGCCCATTTACGGTCACTCCCTCTCTGTCCCTCCCCCACACCTGCAGCTGTGGGCACCCATTAATCTTTGTGTCTATGGATCTGTAGCTGCTTTTCAGCCACCAATTTGGTTCTTGCCCAGTTCATCCTTCACTGTGAGAGAGGTCGAAGACGGATCCCAGCCAGTCCTTCCCCTCATAAAAGCTCTCAGCCTCAGGTGCCATCCGAACTCAGCATGGTGTTCAAGCCCTGGGTGCTGTGGCTTCTGTTTCGCTTCCCTGGCATCGGTCATTTCCCAAGCATGCCATGCTTCTCGCGCCTCAGTGCCTTTGCACATGCCAGTGTCGTCTCCTGAAATGCCCTTCTGTGCTCCTGGCTGAGCAGCTCGGGCACCGTATCTTCTACAGGGCCTTCCTTCCCCAGCCACCTCACGCTGTTGTTGGCCCAGCTTCTGTGGCTCTCTGTCGCTATCTCTGGTGTCATAGAACTTACGCTATTACATTATGTATTCGCTGGTTTGCCCATCTTTCTTCCACGCCACACTGTGAGCTCTTTGGGGGCGCAGAATGTGTCATGTTCGGCTTGTGTTGAGTTCAGCACCTGGCATTGAGTAAGAGCTCAACAGAGATGTGAATAGCAGTGGTTAGGTGAACTATTAACAGCACAAACTTTGTTCCTAAAGATTTTTCCTTGGCAGATCAAGTTTATTTTACTCTGAGTTATAAGTTATGCTGTGCATTACACACAGCTGCCCAAAGTCTTATAGAATGTAGATCTTTTACAAAGTTTTCTAAGTCAAAAGATTGGCCTATGCTGCTTGGTATAGAAGCAGCTTATGGGGAAGAATAGGTATTTTTGATACCAGGCTTTGGTCTCTTTATGTACTTTACACATCAACTTATATGCAGAGAAGCACGTACATTTTTCTCTTTATGGAGCACAGCAGTTTCAAATGCTGTCTTTTATAACATGCTACACAGACCTCGAGGCATAAGGTGAATCTCATAATAACACAGGTTTGATTAATTCAAGGGATTCTGTGAGGAGTTAGGTGTTTGAGAGATTCTTCTGCTATCCTATTGATCTGACATCATGATAATGGGACACAAACTCGGCCATAGCTGAGTCCAAATGTAAGCAAACCCCAAATGGAGCAGGCCTACTCCTTGGCCATTTTTCTCATTGCACGGATTTCGATCCTGACTTTTATTTCTAAGCGATCAGAAATTGTGATTGTGTGATCTGTCCACTTCCTGTGGGGAGTGGGCTAGAAAGGCCTATCTGAGCAGAGGATGGGGAGACATCGTCCCTGTGCATAAGTTCTACCCAGGCTGCTGTCAGAAGCCTGCCGCTGCTCAGGAAAACAGCACAGGTTACTCCCGGCCTCAGCTGCAGTAACTGTGCCCTTGAGCATTCTCGAATGGCCAGCCAATGGGGAGGCGTCTGCCCGAGTGGGTTTTTTTCTTTTCTTTTTTTTTTTTTAGCCATCTTTCAGTTCAATTGAAGAGGGAGCTTAAGGACATCATAGGGATTTGTAACGTTCCATGCAAGGTGTCAGACCCATAAACTAGCATGTCCATCGCGGCGATGCGCACACGGAGTCGTCTCCCATTGGTGGCAGAGAGATTGAAGATGACCTTTTACTACTTAATTGTATTCATTTAATAATTCAAGAATACCTAAAAGAGATGCAGACTTCTTCATTCGGACTCGAATTTGACTCTTCCAGAACGTTAGGAGGAGGATGCAGGAAAGCAGAAGGACTTTGCAGCTAGCCCGCAGGGAGTGGTTTCGAGTGACTCGGTTACCGGAACTGTCCCTGGCGCGGGAGACAGGACGTAGGTCATCGCTAACTGTCAGCGTGGAGGATCAGTTTCCTTCTCTCTAAAATGAGAGCATTGCACTGATCTCCGAGGTTTGCTTTAACTCTTAAATTCTAGTTCCTCTTAGTTAACGGTCGAAGAAAATGTGAGGCATATGTTTTTGACAGTTTTTGGACTCTCCCTGGTTAGGTATTATTTATGGCTCATATAGCCATCTCATTTATTAGGCTTTTTTTTTTTTTTTTTTTTTATAGCCGGGAATAGATTCAGAGATCAATACATTTTTATTAATGATAGTCCGTCATGCCTGGTAAAGAGATGGCAAGAGAGCTCATCTAGAATGAGCCACTTGAATAAACCTGACACACAAGCTTAGCTGCGAGCCGCATTTTGGCAGGCCTCTCTGTAAAATAATGACATTGGCAGAGCGAGACACTACGGAAACCGTCCTCACAGCCAGACTCATAAAATCAAAGGGCAGGTGTGGGGTGTGTTTCTCAGCCTTGGCTGTATATGCAAATCCCATGACTTTTTGAGTGTAGCATTTTATCTTCAAAAGGACAAAATTTGGCATTTGCTGTAGTCATTAAAAATGATAAATGCCTAAAATGCTTTTGAGTTGGGATTATTGTAGGTTAGAACAAATATTGTTTCAATACCAAACAGTATCTTAGAGTAGAAAACTTCTCATAGACGTTGTCAATTCAGACAGTAAAAAAATCTTTCGTTATTTTCCTATTAAGTCATCTGAAATTATGCATAATCGTTACCAGTTCTCCTTATAAAAATGAATGGTCTGGGCCATTTGGAAGTGAATTACTTCTCCTGACACCATTAGGAGATAGCCTTGTGCCCTGAAAGAGTTAATTTGCCTCCAGATGGAGCTTTTTCAGCCCCTTTGAGCAGAGTTCAGATGACATCAAGTTCACTTACGTTTGTTTTGTGCCTGTTGAACTTAATTTTCATTTTATTTATGGATAGAATTCAAAATAGTCTATGGTAATTTTAGACTGTTTGAGGCCTTTTCCATAAATTTCATCTTAGAGTTTTAATCTCAGAGACCCTAAGAGCAAATATAGCTTTAATCCCTATCTCTGTCCTCTTGATGACCTTAACCCTGACCCCAGGCCTGCTCTCTGTAAGTGCCCAACGTGATTCATTCTCCTTGCTTGGTTTAGTTTTGTCCTTTTAATGAACCAAGATGACCGGGAGACCTGATAGCTTATTTGTGCTAATGTAAGTATGCTCTACTAGTTAACTCCTAACTCATTTATTTGGCTTTTACTTTTGCCCAGCATCACCCCTTTGTCTCAGAGATGAAAAGTCCATGTTTTAGACAAGTGAGTCAGGAGACAGATACTGCACTAGAATAAAAGATAAAAGCAAATTGCTAGAGAAGGATGGACAGTCTTTATATTCTGTGCCTCAACTGCCGTATTATAGACACGGCATGCATGTTCATTGAGAACATATCTTATTACGCGGTTACAGCCCAACACGCTGCTGCTCAGAACCATTTTCACCTTCTGAGTTCTAGGCATTATAATGTCCCCAAGTCAAAATCCTTTGTGCTTGTGACTTTGTGGTCCGACTATCTTATTTCTCCAACCTCTATAACATAATTTCTGATGCCGTTTATGTGCACAGGAATACTTTTCTGAGTTGATGTTTAATACATATTATCTGATTCCCCGCCCCACCCCCCCAAAGTTGCCACGGCAGAACTGGGCCATCAAGGGCACTTAGGAGGTGATAAGCAGAAAGAGACTTTTAAAGAGAAGATTTACGATAGGTTTGGTTTTCCTGTCGTCTGGCTTACCACTTGCGGCCCAACTCATTTTTGAGCTGGTCGGGGTCACGCCGTGGGGTTCTGACAAATGTGTTTTTATTCTTGTGAATTTATGCTTGCTTCAGTGTCAAAACCAAAAAATAAAAAGCCAACATGACCGAACAGTGATATGACGTTGAACAGTGGCTTGATCTCTGATTATGGCCTTTCCTGGCAATCTCATTTAATTTCTGGCCGGCCCGGCCGGCGACATGAAAAGCTGCCCCTTCTGAGGCTGGATGTTCCCCGCATCGCACTGTACTCATAGCAGTTTAGTCTGGCTCCTTTTATAGGTCAGCGACACCCTCAAGCTTATATACCTGTGTCACCACAAATCTTAAAAGATGCAATTTTCTTGGCAGCTTCATCCTCCTAAGATGGATTGGAGGGTGGGAGTGAAGGACAGGCTCTAATCTCTGTTGCCAGGACCAGGGAGGGCGGACGCCTCCATCCGCCCTCACATAGGCCCCAGGGACAGTGCTGCCTGAAGGACTCTGAAAGGATTCAGTTCGTGGTATTCCTCATATGCCGGAATCTTTGTTTTTCTTAAACGATCTGCTTGTTCTCTTCTGAAAACACCTGATTGTGCTTCTCCTGGAGTGGTACTGATGGCATTTCTCATCCACATTACAGCTTTGCATACTTACTCTCTTTGGAAGAAATAAAATTAAAACTTCAAAGAACATTCTCCAGGCACTCGAAGAGTTATCTCATCTCCAGCTCCTCAGCGTTGGGGGATCTTTTCTTGTGTGAGTCCTGTTATACCAGATGGTTTCCTCTTTAAAAAAAAAAAAAAAAAATCATAAATGAATTCTGCATGGTCAAGTATTGTCATCTTTGCAAAGAATTTTCTTTGCCTAATGTCCTATCTGATGGGCCATTCTATGTATTATATGCTACATAATCTCCACAAATGTATACTGTGGTCCATAAAACTGCCATACTGTTTTCAGAAACTAGTAATTCACAAAGCAAACCTGAGACAGTGCTGTTAATAAACACAAATTGCAAACAAGAAGGTAGTAAGTGGAAATAATGCACTCATTTAGGACTAATAAAGCCTTTGATCTTACTTTGAAGGAAAGAGTCTATGCTTAAACTACCCATTCCGGACGGCCAGATGCCCATTATAAAGCAGTGCTTCGCTTTGATAGAAAATCACTGAGGCCTGTCTAGCAGGTCTGGTTTGTAAACAGATTAGTTAAGGGCTCATCAGGGCTGATTTGCATAGGATTCAGCGAGCCACAGTCACTTTTTCAACCTTAATGAGCAATGCCGGTTCCAGGTTGGAAATTACACCATCTTTTTTTTTTTTTTTTCCTAGCTAGAAATCTTAGGTAATTACTTTGTGGAAAAGGGAAAGAATATTCACATAGAGTGAACCCTGGCTGTCTGCGGTAATGGGAAAACGATGACCTGAGACTTGTTTTGCTTACTCTAAATGGTGAAGGATGTCGTGAAGGAATAGGTTATGAATTTAGAATTCGGTTACAAAAAGGCGTTCCTCCCTTCCTCTGCTCTTTGAGAGGGAAAGGAGGATTATTTCGAATTATAATGGAAAAAGCTACATGGGACTACAGACTCAGACCACAAAGATTTATCTACACATGTTTATGGAGGACCTCCTTGGAGCCAGGCAGTGTTTTAGGGCCTGGCATCTCTCTTCATTCAAATCAGACAGAGGCCCCGCCCTCGTGACGCCCACCTTCTAGAGCCTTCCATTATGGAGAAGTGGGGATAGTAGGGGGAATTGGGCAAGCTTCAGCACAGGTTCTGAAATTTCTGCTCATAAGCAGCCATTTGCTTAAAAGATAGCAAGACCAGTATTTCTAGAGAGAAAACTGATTCTGATCAGTCTAATTGCATTCTTATTTTTGATTTTCAGAATAATTAGTAATCTCTTTGCTTTCAGTAATCAAAAGTATCTCCTCTTTTTAAATTTTGGAATGAAGACAATGTCAAAAGACCTTGGATTAGTCTGATCACTTAATAGATAACAAATGGAGCAGCTAAGTAGGGACAAGGGATAGTTTTGAAAATAGTTTCTAAATAAAGTGAAGTGATCCTGGAAATTTTCAACCCTGACCTTCCAAAAGTACAGTGAATTGATGGTAGACAATGTTTTTTTTTCTTTGTCTGGCTTGCAGCAGCATCGTTCTGCTTATGAGAGATGTTTTTAAGTACTGTCAATATTGGCAACACTAATTTGCTTAGTTGGGAACTTGGGTTTAAATAACAACTTTTAGCCTTTGTGTCCTGCCTTGTCAAGGCCAAGGACCTCAGCCTTACCCTGCTTCCTAGAAGCGAGATCAAATCAGCACACTCCTATAAATGTCACCTTGGATATATTCCACCCCTCCAAAAAAAACGGTCTAGCTCTGATAAGTGTTAGGAGAGTCTGGGACAGTGTCCTACTGACTTGGGCAGGACTCCAGGCCCTGTCCAGGTAATTCAGATGGATAGGGGGTGTAAAGGGAGGCCATGCCCTCTCTCCAGATGGATTTGATTAGGCTGAGGAGGAAGAGGAGGCCTCATTCAGTTGTCTGCTTGTGAAGATTGCTAGGGAGAGGGTTCTAGTAAAACCCATATGAGACCAAGGAAGACACCTGTATCCCTTAGGAAAAATGGGTCATGTGAATTCTCTCTAGGGAATACGTGCAAGGTCTTGGAAGGCCTTGCATTTCCCCTTCCTGGCACCCCCTCCTACTGTATCCTTATGGGGAGCTCTCTCTCAGCTTCCACCTGGGAATATATCTGACAACCTCTTCTAGGCAGGTAGGCTCACCTGGGAGGAGCCCTCTAAATGGGCACCGACGAGGGCTGCACCCTGCCTCTCAGGAGTCCTCTTGACACATGGCGACGTGGGCATCTTCCACGCACAACAGTGGGTATCTGGGTCGTTCTGCCTCCTCCCCACTCTTTCTATAGACATCTCTCTCCCATCCACTTCTTCCCAGCTCGGGCCGACATCCAAACGTGAGCTCCGTGCGGGCGAGGACCATCGTTTGTCCCTGATGTAGCCCAAGCACTTTGTACACTGCCGGGCACATAATGTGGACTCACTAAATACTGCATTTGTTGGGAGAAAGAATGAATACGTTAATGATGATTGAATGAATGAATGAAATACCAGTTTTTTAAGCATTTCTAATTTTTATTGCTAATGTTCTTGACGCTCCGCCTCCTCTGGCTCACCAGGAACAGAGCCAGAGCTGAAGCTCCTGAGGCCTCTGCTTCCATGGGCCCCAGAGCCAGGGGCAGTGGGGAGAAAGGGGACTGGTTGTGGGGAGGCAGGTTTACCAATTATTAGGAAGCCCAAGGTGGGGCCATGTGGATGATGCCCTGCCCCAATATTTGGAAGCTTTCCAGAATTAGAAACAAAAAACACTTGGTCCCTGTTGTTATGGGCCCCAGCGCCCATTCCAGAGCATCAAGAAAAGTCCCTCTAAACAGCCAGTTACTCATTTAAAGCCACCAGCACAGGCTATGACCCGTAGTCGATGCTCAGTAAAGGTCCCTGTCTCAGTGTGGCTGTATCTAAATGCTGGCAGGTGAGCTCTTCGACTAGAGTCACAAGCCTGGTACATTGAAATACTGCTTGTGCCAACCAAGCTTAGGGGACATAGAGACCCAGTGTAGAAGGAAGCCAGAAGCTTTGCTTAATCTTGGTTTCCTGGGTTAATATAGATGAGTGAGATAGGTTTTAAAACCCTCCTTTATTTTACAAATCGGTAATCAAACTTTCGAAAGTCATGCTGAAAGCTGTCCTTCGCTCCCCCAGTCACCTCTTGCATCTTTTAACATGGCGACATTGAGGCTGTGTGTCTGAGACAGGAGGTGGTCAGGCCTGAGTTTGAATCCCAGCTTTACCATTTCCTGCTGTGTGGCCTTGGACATGTGGCAGCCTCTCTCAGCCTTAGTCTTCTCATCTTGAAAAGGGGTGGTCACAGTGACCACCTCATGGGGGAGTTGCATGACTTTAGAAAGATATGAGCAGTGCATGGGACAGAGTCTGCCACAGAGTAAACTCTGACCCAGTCATTTGATTCCTAGAAGTGTATCTTAAAGAAAAAATAGAACTTTATTATTTTTTCAAATAACTAAACACATAGAGATATATTTGCAAGCGCACTCACTTACCATAGTTCGTTGCATAGTACTGACAGGTGGTTTGGTTCCTTTTCTGTGCCTTGGTCTCCTTATCAGGCTCTTTCCAGCCTGGCTTTGCCAGGCCCATAGTCATCTGATGAAGACGTTTGGTTTTGAAGGTGGAAAAGATGTGGGCAGAGCTATAATGGAACTCTAGGACCCCCAGAGTGTCCCCTACATCTGTTAAATTGCCGACAGAGGCAGGACATGGCCCGCACAAATGACCTAGCCTCACTTCCAGCCACCTCTAACTTTCCTAGTTATTAGAGAGAGAATACAAATGACTGTGGATAAACAAATATGATCCCAGATAACAGTGTTTTGGAAAGTAAAATAGAAGTGAAAGGATTAGAGCGAGAACAGCCATTATTTGGCGAAATATCTAGGGAGAAGGAAAGAAATAGGGGCTTTGGAGCATGAGAGACTTATATTTGACTACCATCATTGCCCGTAATTAGCAAACTAGCATTACCAAAGCTTAGTTTTCTTTTAAAGAAGCAATTCATAGAGCTATTGGGAGAATTAAATGAGATGAAAGAGTATATATATATAAAGTATCTGACTCATGGAAGATACTCAGTAAAACTGAGTTCCATTTTCAAATATTTTGCCTCCTTAAGAAACCTGTGTGCTATACAATGTGTGTTTATTTCAGATTTAGAGGACATGATCGGTGTGACATCTTTAAAATTATTTTCTGTCCCAGATGTAGATGTTCTCATTAGTGTGGTTTGCATAGTTTTCATTATCTTAGTGTGGTTCTAAAGGTTTTAGCCTTGTACTAACCTTTTCGATTAAAGACTCTAGTTGACTGGTTCAAGAAATTGGTTTAATAATGAAGTAGTTTAGCAAGGCCAAGAGAAGCATTTTAAAAATGCGATTACGTGAAACGTGGTGGTTAGCCCTCCACCAAACACTTGTGTTTGTCGTCGCGGTGAGTTGTGTTCACATCTGTTGCAGACCGGCGGAAGGCTTTGAAGTTCACTCGGACTACAACGGAAAAGGCTGGTCAGGTAAGGGAGGGGGGATGGGATAAAGCCTGAGTTTACCCAAGTCTCCCATGCAGATAAGCACCAGCGTAGAGGAAGAATAAGAAATAGTCCTCTAAGCTCGGGTCTTCTGTTTTGCTTTCTTCTGTCCAGAGCCGTTGCTAAAGTAATTTACAGTTCGGAAAGCTGTGATCGCCCCGCTCGAAGCACTAAAAGCTCGTGGTGGGGCTCCCAGTTTATCACAGGCAGTAAATGCTCACAGATAGTGATGGACTAAAAGAGCCATTGCCTACGATTTTAACACAGATGATAATACCATTGAGGCGAAGCCTTTTTTCTCCTTAAAAACACATCCGGTCTACCGAATATTTTAAGAGCTCGCGTTTTTGTGTGATGCTTTTCGATCTGATTAAACCAGACCTAAGGGTGGCTTTCGGATTTGCAGGAATGCACCCCTCCCCTTCCCTTTATTGCCTGCCTCACTATTACTCCTATCCCAGTGGGGATTTCCTGGTGTGTGAAGAGGATGTGCCGTTTGATCGATCTCGGCTCGAACGGGGGGAAAAACATGCGAGGAAAATGACGTTTGGCATTTGGGTTCAATCGGGAGAGAGCTTTCTAATTTCAATAGCAAAATATGCATCCGAAACATCGACAACGGACGTCGGCATCACTGGGAAGCAGCACTGTGGGCAGCTGCATCTTGGGAAGCACACCTGCTGTGTTTAGAATGTTGTCCAAATTCTATCGCACTACGTTCTGGTGGAATCTAACAGTTTCTTGTTAGAATCGTGGAAATTATTCAGAACTGATCCATTTAGCAAAATGAGTGAGTTTACTGATGCCAGAAGATAGATTTATTTAAGAAATCCCTGAGTTTTCTTAAAAGAAATGAAAGAAAAAAAAGAGATTGTCTCAAGATATTACATTGTCCTGAAACTTCAGAGGCTCTTGGTCATGTCAGTTTTGGGCATCTCTATCTACTTTCTTTTAGTCAATTTTGCCTTCTTTACTGCCATTCTTTCAGACAGGTTGGAAGCCTAGTTTTTTGTTGGCTTAGTTTGGTTCAAATTTCTCTTTCTTTCTGGATTAGTAACAGCAGTCACCTGTCCGTGCTCTTGTGGACTGGGGACCAGCCGGAGTGGCCTCAAACGAGAACAGGACAGAAATACAGAACCTCAGCCTGGCCCAGACCTTCTGAGTCAGTCTGCTGCACAGCAGGACCCCCAGGGGGCTCCTTTTTACCTTCAGATCTGAGAAGAGCTGATACCTGAGTAGGGCTCAGCCCATGCTGTTTTAGAGGATGCTGCAATAGAGGTCATTGGCAGGATTTTAGTTTGAAGGGATGACTTTAGGGAGCCAAAAACAGAGACTCAGAGCAAGAATCAGAGGGTGTCATGGTGGGATAGACGTAGACCTGAGCTGGAACCTGGAAACCTTGTACCTCTCGGGACAGGCCACCTCCGCCTCTGCCACCTCACCACTGCGGCTTCCACTTGACCCATCGTGGCCCCACCAGTCCTTCGCTCCATCCTCACAGCCTTTCAGCTTCGGCTCACATTAGTGCCTGATTCCTCTGTTTGCCAAATCAAATTCTCAAGAGCTAGAACCTGATTGGCCCAATTTACCACTTTGCTCCCAGCCTATGAACTGGACTCTTGGATTAGTTGAGTGTGGGAGGGCAAGAGGTCTACATGAAGGCTCTCGCTTGACCTCAGGCAGAGAGAGAGGCCTGAGAAGTGGGCTGACCCCCCCCCCCCGCCCCCCGCTCCACACACACACCGAATAAATCTAATCACAGCTTACAGGAACCACAGCATGAAATTCTGGATATACCTTAGGAAAAGCACTTACCTGCTTCCCAAAGGAACTGTCAGTTTGAGCCAAGGAAATAGAAAACATTTCAAAACTCATTTATTGCCAGACCTATTCTAGGGCAGGAAAGAGGGAAAAGTGAGTATGAGGAACTGAATGTTAATTTTAAGGTATTCTATGGGCCAGTTAATTTTAGAGATTTACCATGATAAGATACAAAATAGTGTATGGTGAGAGATGGTGAGAGATGGGCCTACTAGCTGAGATTTGCTGGGTAATTATTCAGAAGACAGGGTACCCCTGACATGTCTTCAAAGAGCCTAATAACATAGCTGAGAAAAGTCACTTATTTAAAAAAAAAGGAAACAGTGTATAAAGTAAAAAACTAAGTCCTCCATTCCTGGTTATATTAACAATATTCTGTGTGTCTCTTTATTTATTTATTTATTTTTGGAAAACAGTAAGGCAATACACTTTATTTTTATTTTTTAATTTATTTATTTTTTATTTTAATGAACTCTGATATCTGTGTCCTTTTAGATTTTTAAAAATGTGTATGTACACTAATATTTACTTATATGTAAATATGTTAATTATCTAACATGATATTATCATATACATATGATCATTTTCCCCAGAAAAGCATGTGACAGACATCTTGAGGTTACTATATTAAAGACCGTTGTTTCTTTGGAAAATACCCTAGTCGTATCCTATGACCTCAGCCCCAAGAATTCAGCAAAGGTGATTTGAATTGAATTTAGCTGCTAATGTTTGCTGCCAGAGCCTATCTCTGGGAGAAGGGGGAGCAGCATTGTGAAATCCTGCAGGGACTGTGGGAGCGAAAGAGGTTTCCGAGCACTTGGCGTCAGGCAGAGAGATCTTCCTCTCCTGCCGCAGAGCCTTTCCCGCCAGACTTAGAAACCCCCAGCGCCCTAAAGGTTCTATGGCACTCATCAGTCAATCAGGTGACCCAATGTCACTAACTCTTCTAGGCTTTATGGGCACAGAAAACGCATTGCTTCTAATGCTTCTCTAAGAAGCCGGAGCCCATGAAGCTGTGTCCCCCAAGGAGCAGGACACTGAGGTCCTTGACAGGTTGCTGCACTCACCTCCCCACCCAGACCACTTCTGTTCACCAGGAGCCTTGGGGAGGAAAGCACTGTCGTCGGATGCCGCCTCAGCTTCTTTCCTTGCAGAGGCTGTTCTTCAAATCAGCCCACACTGGGAAATAATAACAGTGATAGACTTGACCTTTGAGAAGGAAACATTAGATCTTCTTTCTGGTAGCTGGGAAATTCAGTACAGCAACAAAATCGTGTGAGTAACCGACAGAAAAGAGGCCAGTGGCTGTAACTCTCACCAAGACGAGTGAGAGGTGGGCAAAACGCAAATTAAAATGTCATAGCTTTGATTCCCAGGGATTCGCTGTGCGAAACGGCAGACTGTTTTCCTTCTTCTCCACAGCCCCAGTGCATCCTGCAGTGACGGTACACCTGGCTCACAGCAGGCTTTCACGCCTTGGCCAGAATTAGACCTCGGAGAAGGAGAGGCAGTACGGGTTACACTCAGGGAGACATCAGAAGTCAATCTCACCTCGGGCCTTGACTTGCCAGGCAATATCACGGATCAGTCTTCGACCAGTAATGTGGGGAGAAGTAGATGAACCGCAGCAGAAATAATCCTTGAATCGTTACCTACCACTAAAATCATCCCAGGCAGAGTATTTTTATGCGGTTTTTCTTGGTAAAACTTTTGAGATTCAAAGGAACAAAGAAGGATCGATCCAATAATGATGATAAGAAGCAGACTCTGGCCAATTATCCATAACAAGGGTAAAAATAGTTATAGGAACCTTTTAAAAACTGAATTGGATAATAGGTGACAGACTTCTGCTTTCTGTAGTGTCAGACTAGGATCAACCTACTTGTTAAGGACAATTAGAAAAGCTGGACAGGATCCTTTAAAAAAAAAAAATCTGCTTCAAGGCGTTAGAGAGCTAATGAGGCAGAAAAAGAATTACCAGATTAAGATTTGGGGGAAGATAGGAACCCAGAAGAAGAGAAGCTAGAAACTCTGTGGCATTTAGGGTTACTTCTGCCAATTACAGAAGAGGTGGTCGAGCAGGTAAGCAGGGCTTACGGGACACGGGGAGATAAACATTGGAGTTTGAGGCTTCTCAAGGTGTGAGATCCTAATAAGCTTTCCATATTTGGGTTGAGCACCCTAAATAGCTATACCTGGAAGTAAAGGTGACCAGAAGTAAACTAACTCTCAAGGAGTCCGAAACCCAGTTCCAATCTTCTCATCTCTGAATTTGGATCAAGAGGATCCCTGATTGCTTATATCTTTAGTTTTCATCCAGAAGCAAACCTAAATCCTTTCTGAAGGAATGCTAACACCATCCTACAATTTTTTTTTCTGCTGTCTTTTGTATCGAATTTCAGGTACTCAATGGAAACATGAGGGGAAAAACCCACAAATAAAAATCAAGAGAAACAACAGACCCACCAGGAATCTAGACATTAAAAGAATTAAAAAATATTTTTTAAAAAAACATACTTGATACGTTCAAAGATATAAAAGATAAAATTGAGATTTTTGGCAGAGAAAAATCAAATGGAAACTGTAGAAATGAAATTTCAGTAATTAAGAACTCATTGGGTGGGTTTAATAAAAGATTAGACACACTCGAATAGAAAATTAATGAACTGAAAGATAGGTCATGAAAAAATATTTGGAATGATATTTTGAATGATGGGGACAAAAAAAAAAAAAAACAAGAAAGAATACTGTTATGGGTGGACAATTTTCCAGTAAGCCAGCATTAAGTATTTACTTCTGATAGTGTTAACCAGGGTGTGGTAATCTGATCAAGGAGATGCTGTTAACCAGGGTAATCTGATCAAGGATATGCTAACGGCCAGCTGTTAACCAGGGTGTGGTGATCTGCTCAGGGATGTGCTGGTGGCTATATAAACTGCCTCTTCTGGGAGCTCAGGGCTGATCTCTTCTAATCCTGCATGGTAGAGAGTCAGTCGCCAGCCGGCTAATAAAGGCTCACAATTCATCTCAGTTGGCTCCATGGGTCTTGAATTTGATCGCACCACAACAATACAAGACAAAGAGAGTCTGTGAGAAGGACTAATATGTATAATTAGAATCCCCAAAGTAAAAGAGAGAAATTGGGCAGAAGCAGTATTTGAAGAGATAGTAGCTGGGAATTTTCAAAAATTCAAGAATCACTACAAACTCTAAGTAGGTCTAATAGAAGAAAAACCAGACCTAGGCACATCACAGTGAAACAATTCAAAACATCTTCAAAAAATTGACAGAAAAATCACTGCCAACTTAGAATCCTATACTCAGTGAAAATATCCTTTGAAAATGAAGGCAAAGTCAAAACTATTTCATCCAAGGATGGATGAGTTTGTAGTAAAGGAAATACTAGAGAGTGTTCTTTACACAGAAGGAAAATGATCACAGATGGAAATAAGAGATGTAGAAAGGAATAAAGAGCAATGGAAAGTGTAAATATGTAGGGGACATAAATAAATACTGACTGCGATAATGCTTTGAGGAATTTATGCCATGTATAGAATTAAAATGCATGGCAACAATATCACATAAGATCAGAATGGAGGGTGGGGAAGAAGGGTAAGGTTCTTGTGTTATCAAAAGTGGATAAAAATTTTTTTAATTTAGATTATTAAAAATCAAAAAGATGCATTATAGTCTCTAGAGAATGACTGTAAGAGTAGTAAGAGTATGCACACGGGATACACGCAATCACCTCTGTGCATACATGCACACACACAGAAAAAAGATAGGAAGCGTTCATCAAAGTGTTAATTGTGGTTTAATGTGCACGGAAGCAATCTGGTTAATTTTTTTCTTTCCTTTTCTTATCTATATTTAATTTTTTCCCATCTAATATGTCAAGAAGAGAGCATTGCCCACCCAGAGAGCTCTGCCTTCTCGTTTTATGATATCTATTTCCTTTTTTAGCTCTTCTTAGCCAGATGATTAAAAATAAAATTTGCTGTTAATTCGAAGCCTGTCTTTTTAACTTAACAGCATAACTTAAAAAGCTTTCCCTATCATTAAAAGTTATTATATAATATTTTTAATGGCCCTAGACAAGTCCATTGTACAGCTGCTCTATAAGTGTTCGGCCATTTTCCTACTGTTGGACATTTGCATTATTTCCAATTCTTAGGTAATAAATACTTCTGAGCATCTCCCATATAAGATATCTTCCTGAGGATATATAACTAGTGGTATAATTGGTGGCTCAAAGGGCCTACAAAATATTGTTTGTTGATTCATATTACCAAACTGCATTCCGTTAAGACTGTATCTAGTTGCTTTTTAATTGGGTATAACAGTATTAGAGATATGTAATAACAGTTTTAACAGTGTGCACATAGTCCGTGTCTATGAAAGCTTGAAGTTCACTCTCCAAACTGCTGTGATTACTCCTGGAGAATTATGCCCATCAGTGCAGGATTGCATGGGAGGGCCAGCCGGCCCAAGCAAGGGAGCATCTCAAGATGGCTAGAGGAGAGAGGGCACTGTGTGCTTCCTAGTGGAGCAGGACCAGGCTGGGGATGGGGCAGCCACCCCATGCTGGACTGGTTAAAATGGGTACCAGCATCTGGGGTCTGGAGCAAGGAACAGGTTTGATGGAAGGGACGTGTCTGTGTCTTCATTTGACTCCCATACTTGATGATTCCTCAGAAATGGAAAGAAATTGGGTCTTTTCTCCTTTTCATTATAATGGGGCAGGGGGTGGGGGTGGGGGAAGCGTAAACACGACCCTGCCAATTTGCTAGATATTCTTGGAAGGATAATAAAAATAAAACTTTCTTCCTCTCTCAGCAGAATGGAATTAGGCTCACCTTGTTACAAATTGTGCTGCTACCAATTAAAGAGAGAAAAGAAACTCTGCTGAAACATTCTCCACCTTCCAGCTGTTCTTATTTAATCCACATAGTTTAAATTCCCCCAGGACCTTAAACCAACTCGACCACCAAATATTGAAAAATAAAAACAAACTGTTAATTAGAGGGGTAGCAAAGAATGCCTTCCCTTTTGTTTCAGAAAGTGAGGGGTTTGAGAAGATATTGGATGGGAACCCCTTTAAAGGTGAGGAGGAAAGAAGGTGAGAGCCCCTTCCTTTTTCTCCAGGGATTTCATAGCAAAGATTTGTAAAGAATCAGGAACACCCAGGACAGCACCGGCTCTTACTAAAGCAGGTAGGGACCTCGTTAGAGGCTGATGAAAGCAGCCAGGGCTCCCTGCTGGGGGGAGGTGCAGTGAAGTCTGAGCAGAGCAGGCAGCGCTGAGACCCGAGACCCGCCCCGGGAGGAGATGCTCTGCACGTTGGGGACCTGGGGACAGGGACAAATGGAGAGGAGCTGGGCATCCTGAGCCAGAGCGGGTGCCAGGTGACTAGGGCAGACCCCCGCCTCCAGGAGTAAAACTGGTTAGCCCCGCGGGCACCCACACAGCCACAGTTTGCCAGGAAGAAGCGGTTCTCACCTGTCAAGGCGTCTCCTGCGCCAGAGGAAGAGCGAGGAAAAGGTGCCTCTACCTGCCTGCCCCTGGGCACCACGCACGGCCAGCGGATTGGGACCCTGATCTCCTGCGCTGGCGTGGCTTGGACTGTGGGACCATGTCACTGAATGCGAAAACAGGACTTTGGGGGTCAGTAAGTGGAATCTTGGATTTTTAACTTTTGAGGTTTCATTTGTTTTGAAAACTACTAAAAGAGCATGAAGTGTATCGAGTGATAGAGTCGCACTGCTCACGTGACTTCAGGTGACTTCAACTGACTTGCCTTTGCACTCCAAACCCGTCTCTGTTGAGTGGAGCTAAGGCTAAAACACCCTTCGAAGGTGTGGTGAGGTGATCAGATGAGATGATGCCCATAACTACCCAGGAGGGGCCTGTCACAAAGGTGTCGTTCACACTCCCAGCTACCCGTGCTGGGATGTCCACTGCAGTCAGGGGTCAAGCAGAAATCACCAACTTCTCATTAAAAGAAAAAAATCTTCCTTCAAAAACAAAACTTGATGTAGGGCAGATGCGTTCCTTCCAGGCGCACGTGCCGTATTTGAATCCAGGTATGACGCGGGACTCCCAGGTAAGGCAGGCATGCGGTCGTCCACGAGTGTCAGCCAGATGACATCAGGTCCCGAAGAAACCTGAAGCGCTGGATATCATCAAGTGTCTCGTGCCCTGCTGCTCTACTTCAGGTCTTATTTCCCTGACATTCTCTGGCTCAAACGTGTGTACCTTTGTAATAATTTTGGCCCATGTGAGAAGCCTGCAAACAATTATGCAGGCACTGAGATGGAATACATCTATCGACCCCCAGGATTTCAGCCAAGGCGAGGTGGTACTCCACCAAGCTCTGCACGCTGGCGTTTAGAGGCCCGTGCTTTAAGTTGGCCTGACTCAGGCTCTAATGGCTGTCCTGTAGGTGACCAGTGTCCAACGTGGGTACTGCCCCTGTGCCGTGGGGAGGCTGACTCAATCCATCAGAATGGGTGGACGTGGACGGGAGTCCCCTGCTGTGGCCTTATCAAGGGAGTCGCCAGGAGCCCCGGTCAACTGCAGACAGGCCATCGCTAAGGACACAGTGCGCTCCTGGAGGCCACGGGGGCTCAGGGAAAGGTTGGCCGTCTCTGGGGGGCTCCCGCGGCTCAGGCTAAGCTGGAGCTGCGCTGGGCAGCAGCCAGGTGGTGGTGGGGCCCACAGAGCCCCTGTGGGAGTCGCTTCTCCACCTCATAAACAGGGAGGGTTTTGTTGGGGGCGGGGAGTGGAGGTAAATCAGGTTTTTGAGGGTCCTCCAGAAAACTCTTTCTCGCTCCAGTCAAGGCCTTCGCTTTCCGAGCATTGGCCAGGCTTCCTTTCTCTCTCCGCATCCTTAAGACCAAATTATTTTGCTAAAAAGTATGTTAGTAACTGACATCCTGGAAATGAATGAATGGGACAAGTCCGTTTGATGCTTTGCCCTTTAAAATGCACATCCAGTTTGCCAGGTAGTAGGAGTGAGAAGGATCTTCGGTCGGGTGGTTGGCCATGGTACCCAGAGAGAGACCCCTCCTCAGCCTCAGAGACCTCACCACCGAGCCACATGTCCTAGCTGAGGAAAGCCCACGGAAGTGTCCACCCCTGAGCCCACCTGCACATGGATTACACCCCCTCCTTCCCCTACAGCCCCAGAAATCTTGGCCATACAATTATTAGAACCGTGATACCGAAATACAAAATTTTCGCTAAGGTGCTCACCTTATTCCTTCAGGCCCCGCATGTATCATTGGATTTAATGTAGCATGTATCCTTTGCTGTGTACTCATTGTATTGGGATCGTCACTGAATTATTTTATTGAGTAATAGATACACATAGTTAGAAACTGAAAATGTCCAAAGCCTGCACAATGAAGGGTAGGCTCCTTCCCTCCGCCCCCCTCCCCCAGGCCTTCGTTTCTTCTGCGCAGGGAGCAGCCACGGTCATCATCAGGTTTTCTGTGTCCTCCGGGAGTTAGTCTACATATGTACCAGCATGTGTGTGTCTTGTCGCGCGCGTGTGTGTGTGTGTGTGTGTGTAGTACCCTTTCTTCAAACCACAAGAGATGGGTCACTGTAAACATTGTTTTTGCATGTTGATTTTTTCCATTCAACAGTGTGTCTTGAGGCTTGTTCCACATCAGAATAATCCAACTCATTCCGTGGGCTGTCATTTCACCGCTTCCCTCTTGATAGACAATTGTGTCATTCCCAATCTTTTGAAATTATAAGCGAACTGCAGAGAATACCCTTGTGCATGGTTATTTGGAGTACAACGCGTATGCTTGTGATTGTATCTGTGGCTTAAAATCCTGGCATTGGATCGCTCGGTCAAAAGGCATAAGCATTTGAAACTGTGACTGGTAGTTTTCTGCTGTGTTGTCCTTCCGGCGGTGTATTGGGGGTAAAGATTCAAGTATGACTAAGAGGCGTGTTATTAAAATAGCACTAAAAAGGATATTATAAGCAGCTTTACACTGCACCAAAGAAGTATAGACTTTTCCACGTGGAAACTACCCTAGAAAGCTTCTCTTGCAAGAAAACAGTAATGACACTCGCCACACCCTTCCTTCATGTCAGGCACTGTGTCTTATACGCAGAACAGACACTCCATGAGGCATAATCGTTATCTCTAATTACTGACTGAGGGGACCAAAGCACAGAGAAGTTAAGTAACTCGCCTGAGGTCGCACAGCATCCGGTTTGTAGAGTCTTGAACGTGATACTTAGGTCGGGCCTGCAGGGTGGGCCTCCCTGGGCCAGGGATCTGTAGATTCCGGGTTACAGATTCTCTTTAATTTAAGGCTTGTGCTCCAGATTCGCCCTCTCCCCTTCTCCACGCCGCTCTGTGCCTCGAGAGGCTGACCTCTAGGCACAGTCTAGGCTTCCCGCCCTCTGGCTTCTGGCTCGGTTTGGCCCACGGGAGGCAATGGCAGGAGATCAAAGGCGAGAAGTCAGGAAAGGTCAAGGTGTTTATTCCACTGGCTCCTCTCTTCTGGCCCACAGTCTACAATATCTTAAATCTTGACATCTACATCTTGCTTCAGGTCACCAAGTCTCAGATACTGCTTTTGCAGTTTGTTCTAGAAACAGTCTTTTCAAACTGTGAGCCTTCGATTTCTTCGGAAGGTTCTGTCCCCCCTGCTCCGCTCTGTAAGTCCTGGCTCTGCCAGCAGAAGGCCCCTGTCTCCCTAAACTCAGTGTGTGTGTCTCCGTCCTCTCTGGAAGGACCAGCATTTTCCTGCACACGATGGCAGGAGAGGGTTGTGTTTGCAAAACTCCTTTTGGTGGCATGGCTCCTTTCTTGTAACAGGGGTGTGCTTGCCCTCACCTTCGCTTTGCACAGACATGACAATCGCGTGCAAAACTATGACGTAGCTCCCTCGCGAAGGTTTCTCTGGGCGTTACTCTCTACTTCCAGGCAGATTATCTTTTCAAAGATGGAAGCAGTACTATCTCCCCCCACCCCACCCCCCAACACGCATATGCTCTCGTGGAATGTGACCTCGACACTTCCCATCAAGATGTAGGGTTTTGTCCCGCACCCCTAACCCCCTGCTTGAGATCTGGGTGAGCTTGAGATTGTTTCTACCAATAGAACATGGCAGAAAGGACGCAAAGTGACTTCTGAAACAGGGTCAGGAAAGGCCACGTGACTCCAGACTGATCTTCTTTGAATGCTAACTCTCCAAATCCCTCTTGGTTCCTATCGAAGCCTACCCACCAGGCTGCGAGAAGCCCAAGCCATCCGTGGTGGCCCCGTCCATGGTCCTAGTTGAGCCTTTCACTTAGCTCAGCTCAGCAACAGACACGTGAGTGGAGGACCTGTTTGGGGAGTGGATCTATCAATTCCAGCTATTCCAGCCTCTGAAGGTCACGTCTCCCTAAGCTGAGGCCCCAGACGTTATAGAGCGGAGAACGGTCCCCACTCTCCCTTTCCAGGAGTGATCCCTGGAATCTATGAGCTTAATAAGTGGTGGTTGTTTTCCACCACTAAGTTTGGAGTGGTTTGTTATGCAGTCATGGCAACTGGAATACGAGCGTACTTCCTGTCCGATGCTGTGTGGTCACATGGCAATGGGACTGGCTGATTCATTCAGAAATGCACAGCCTCCAAGACCCAAACGTTAAACAACAGCCCGTCTCCACCTCTATTTTTTTTGGAAGGAGGGGAGATCCTGGAAGTTCAGATTTTTTTCCAAATGTCAATTCAGTGATTTGAGACCAAGCACGGGTACTTAAAATTAAAAGGATGCTATAAACATTAAATACGCTTGCTCAAATTCCGGTGCTATTTTTATAATGCGAGTTTGCACATTTTTTCCCCCTTTGCTGCAGTCGCCTCTCATCTTACACCATCCACCCTGCTCTGATGAAACTGGAGCACCCCAGGCCTCCTCTCCCTCGTCCCTGCTCAGAGTACATGCTTACATTCATTTAACCATTTTGTAGGCCTTAAGTGGTTAAATCTCAGCAATTTCGTGTGCTTCGACCTAACGCTGACCTCCAACTCCTCACATACCTGTAGCACTGAATTGCAGTTTTAGGTCTCACCCTGAATGGGACTTGCTCCCTGACTTTCTTTCCTGCCTGACTCCGTCTAAATTGGATTTTTCTGCATCATAACATTTTGTCTTTCCTTCTACAGCACTTATCACAGTTTGTAATTATCTACGTGTTTATTATTTAATGTCTAATACCCTAACTAGGCTTATATAAAATCCACGAACACTGCACATGGGGCCTGGCACATCGTAGCCACTCAATAAATGTCAGCTGAGCTAATGCGCACACAATGTGGCTCTCTTCACACGCAGACAGCGTTTTTATTCCGTTGCCAGAGTGTCCTGCACACACTGGTCCTTGTCATTGCAGATGGATCCAAATGTAAGCGTCTAGAACAACGAATGATTCCTAACCCTGACTGTGCATTAGCTACCCCAAGGAAGATTTCAAAACATACTGAGGAGTTTGTCCTCGAATCAATTAAATGACAGTCTCCAAAGAACGGAGCCCAAGATGATGGCGAAACCTCCACCCTCAGAGGTCTCAATGCCCAGGGCTGCGAAGTCATGATCCTTTCCTGCCGTTGCCCCAGTGACAGAGTATCAAACCCGATCGACTCGTTTCGTTCTCAGTCCCAGCGCCTTCTTCGGGCACATTAGCTATTGCAACCAACCAGCAAGTTTTTGAGAACCAATCAAACTCATTTTGCAAGTAACTTTTCCAGTGGTCGTACCAACGGGCGGCTTTAGCCTTCCCATAAACTTGAACGGCGCCCCAAATCTACCCCACACAAACATGAAATCTAAATTAAAAGAGTGTGTGCTTCAAAGAAGATTCTCCAACCTTTCCTTCCAGCCATACCCCCATGCTCAGACCCTTTAGAGAAATTCTCAGGCCATCACTTAATTTTTCCTTTCCCACCTTCCCAATTCTTGGGGTTTTCTGTAAGTCACAATGTAAGGGGAATCTATGCAGTGATCTCTTTAACCTTCTTTGTGTCCGTCCATCTATTGATTCATCTGAATACTGAATACCTGCTGTGTGACCGGTCTTCCAGCAGCCTGGGGCTGTGTCTTACCCACACAAGGCACACTGAACTGAATGAGGCTTCGCGCCACCCTGGTGAGCTCACGTAACCAGACATTAAAACAAGGTGATAAGCGCTATTTTATCAACTTGTAAAAAGTGTCATTGGGCTGCAGTGAGGGAAAGGATTAATTATTGGTAGGAGAAATGAAGGAAGGCTTCACAGAGGCGGTGTTAACTGGACACTGTGAGTCGGAGTCCACTGGATTGGAAGCAAACGGACAAGTGACAGGTGCCTGGCAAAAGCAGAACCTGAAAAATTAGAATAAACCCAATGGTCCTGGATGAAAACAAAATAAATCACGCAACAGACAGGTGTTTGTTAACCCTTTGTCCTGGACGTGGCCTCAGGCCACAGAGGCCTCCTCCTCATCTCCTAAGTGTGGAGCAGGCTGTGCGTTTTTTATCCACATTCACTCAACTAATTCCATTTTCATAAACTTTATTGATTCCACCGTATTCTTTACAGCTACTGATTTTATATACTCTTCTCATCAGCTGCAAGTTGATTATTTCATTCCGTGCATGTTGCAGTAATTAGATTGCTTACTTCAATGGCACGATCGTTTTCGTGCACTTTGCCGGTGACGCTGCTGATGTAGCACAGTTTATCCTGCTTTACTGCATTGTTCTAATTAATTCTTCCACAGCCAGCTAAGCTGTTTCTCTTGGGACTTGCCTGAGAGGCAGAAAGGTGTATTTCTGTCTCACTTTGGTATTCCTAGGGATGAGCAGAATTTTGAATTGACCTCATTTTCCAGTAAATCCATTTTCCGGTAAATTCCAAACTGGGGGTTGTTTTGGTTATCTGTGCCACTTAACAAACCACGCCGAAACCCAGTGGCTTAAAACAACAGCAACCATTTACCATATGCATCTCACAATTCTGTGGGTTGACTGAGCTCAGCTGGATGGTTCTTCTGTTCCATGTAGTGTTGGGTAGAGTTGCAGTCATTCAGCTGGGGTCTTCCTCAATATGGAACTTCTCAGCTGGCTCAGCGATGTGGCTGGCAATCACTGCTGGCTGTTGACCAGAGCATCTTGGTTCTCCTGTTTGGTTCTTCCACTAGGCTTGAGTTTCTCATAGCATAGTCTGGATCTCTCAAGGCTCAGCTTTGGAGGGTACACAGCGTCACTTCTATATTACTCCGTTAGAGGAAGAAAATCACAGGGCCAGCCCAAATTCAAGGTGAAAGGTTATAGACACCAGCTCTTGATGAGAGGAGCAGCAGAGAATTTGCAACCATCTTTAGTTCACTGCAGGCGTTTTCCCCTTAAAGATCAATTTATTTGCCGAGGACACACCGTTTCACAAAATATATCTCTGCCATTGCCCAACTGTTTCACAAAAGTATAAGTCTACTGCATTTCTTGGAAATCCACTCAAAGGCCAGTATCACTCCCTCCTTTTTAAAATATATCTTACTACCATGGAGAGTAATTAGGTTCTATGGAACTAAACTTCTGTTTTTACTTTTAGCTCACTGCTATATATGACCATTGGTAAATAAAAGCATGCTTACATTTCATTTTTTTCATTTATATTTTGTCATTATTTCACTTTGGTTGAATATTACTTCCATATCCTTTATGAACTCTAGTCAAAAAGAGCTCCAATCGAAGCAGGCCTAAATAGGTTTATATAGATTTTCTTGAGAACAAAGGTGTAGACTTAAGCATAATTTGCCAGTTGTGTTGCAATGAACTCTTAGCCATAACATTTGTTCAAGCCAATATTTTTCTAAATATTGCTAAATTGGTCTGGCATTTTGTGTAAATGTACTTATTTATTAATCTATCCATCCATTAATTCATACATTATCTTTTGGACATTGCCACTTTGGCATTGTTGATACAAAGATGAATTAGACAGGGTCCCTGCCTGTAGAGAGCTCACGATTCGAGGAACTTTAAGTGTGCACGGCTTGGTATATAACATGCTAAACCATGATGAGGGCAGCTGTGGTATAATGCAACGGGGTGTAGTGGCCCAGGAAAGCCAGAGGTAGCCCACGAGGCCGAGCCAGGTCTGCGCCCGGGCACCAGTCCTCTGCGGTCTGTCTGTGCACCCAGGCCCTCCAGGGCACATCCCTGGGCCCAGCTGTTTCTCCAGCTCATGGCATTATAATGGGATTAGACTTCTTTCTCAGGCTACCAGTCCTTCTTGGCTCTTCATGCTCCCCGCATTGTGGAGACCCCCACATGTGCCCTGTCAGAGACATTCCCCCTGTCACCCTGCCTGTGGCACATCTCCCTGCTGATGAGCCCCCTGGTCCCTCATTTTGTTGGGGTAGAGAGGTCACAGAACCCCTGGCTTCTGTGACTTTCAACTTAGGAAAGAAACCAGAATTTAATTTCAAAGCCCTTTATAATCTGTAAAGTTGTGTTCAAACAGTTTGATTGCTATCACTATGAGTTTCAGAATTGTACAAGTCCTTAATGTGTTTTTAATTTCTTCTAAGGTATTTGGCATAGTCCTTTGGTGGTATATGTTCTCAACAGGTAATCATATGTGAACAGTAATAATATACAGTTTATTGAATATCTGTGTTTGCCCTTTTCAAGCACTGGTGTACTTTTTCTTCCAAGCATTGGGTCTGTGGACAATTTTAAAAGGTGTACCAATGTTTAAGAATTCTTCGTCCATCCTTTCCTTTCCATTTTAGAATTTTAATAAAATAGCTGCTGGCCATGAAAGCCATATATCTTGAGAGCGTAGGAACAGAATTAAAAGTGAGAAATTATTGGGATCATGAGATAGCACTTCGTACGCACCAGGGTGGCTATAATAAAAAAAGATAGGTAATAACAAGTGTTGACGAGGATGTGGAAAAATTGGAACTATCATACACTGCTAATGGAAATGTAAAATGGTGCTTTTGAGAACAGTTTGACAGTTCTTCCAAATGTTTAACATATGACCCAGAAATTCCTCTCCCAGATATGTATCCAAGAGAATTGAAAACATATGTGCACACTAAAACTTATACATAAATGCTCGCTGCAGTATTAATATTAATAACCAAAAGTGGAAACAATCCAATGTCCATCGACTGATGAATAGATAATCAAAATGCAGTATATATGCGCAATGGAATAAAGGAATGAAGTAGTGATATATGCTAAATATGGATGAACCACGAAAGCCGTAGGCCACACGAAAGAAGCCAGTCACAGAGGACTATGTATTCTATGATTTTATTTATATGAAATGGCAAAGTCTGTAGAGACAGAAGGAAGAATAGTGGTTGCCTAGGACTGTGTCGGGTAGGGAAGCAGAGTTACTGCTAAGGGATATGAGTTTTATTGGGAGGTGATGAAAATGTCCTAAAATTGATGGATGTTGGCATAACCCTGTAACTATACTAAAAACCACTGAATTTTCTACTTTAAATGGGTGAATTGTATGGCATGTGAATTATAGATCCATAAAACTCTTTTTAAAAAGAAATGATTGCGAAGAAAGATTTCTAAGCGTTTCCATTTTTTGTGAGTGTACATCTGTCTTCTAGTTCTGATCATCCCTTCAAGATGAGCTCAACTCCAAGAGTGAAGTCGCGACTCCTGCCACAATTCTCTCCCTGTCCGTGAGAGGGACTACAAGTGTGGTTTGCATCCGACTCAGCCTTCCTTCCTTCTCCAGAATCCTTAGTGAGCTGTTCCCTACTTCTGCAGCATTAGCCCTGGTCCCTGAGACTCTATAAATCACACCCTCCATTCCGTCCTCTCACTTTAAAGTGATCTCAGATACTTTGTATAAAGGATGAGACAGCACATAAAAATAACTAGTATTGCACCGATGTGTCTCATCTGGTGGTCTACGGGATGCGTATTTGTAAAGTTCTAGCAGATGTGAGAAACCAGGGAAAATTGCCTCTCATCCAAATGGAAGAGCTAGATTTTTTATTTTGTTTTATTGATCAGTGAGGGTGCAATGATATTTTATTTCATAGTTTTCCTGCAGGAATGACATCAACCCAAGACAATTAAATGAGCCAGTTATTCTATAGTGTGGTAGAGGCAGCCATAGAAAAGGCAGCTCTCTGGATTCATAGGCTGGCCAGTTACATTTCCCCAAACTGCAAATGCAATTTGAAGTATACGACTTACTAAGGGAGCACTTGGTTGCTGACAAGTTGGAAGAGTCTGACAGTTGAAGCCAGACCATTTTGATTTTTACATAAAGACAGTTAAACATTGTCTTGACAGGTTTATTCTAATTTGGTAAAGGCAATAATTTTATGGGATGGTAACTGTTTCCTTGCAGTCATGATTCCTGCTGTTAATCTTGCATTTTCTCCTAATTGGCAGATTGATGGGCTCCCGAGCATTGCTCAAAAACCATTTGCAGAGGAAGAAAGGCTAACCAGAGGGGCTTGCTTTTTCTCCTGAAATACTACTTCTAATACTGTGGGTTAGGGGGCTACTTTTACACACAATTTACAAATGATTTCTGGCACATTAATGAAACTTTTACTATTTAAATTTACTTTGTATGAAAGTAATAAATGTGTTTAGTTTAAAAGTCAAATACTACTACAAGACTTATAAAGAAAAGCAACAATTCTTTCCCCCACTCAGTCCTTTCCCTCAATTCCTGCTTCCGTGAGATTCCAGAAAATTCCTTTCATCTCTTTAGCCATTCCTCCTGTTATTTATAGTCATATTTCTAAATAACAATATCATACTGCTATTTCTTTACTTTCCAGTTACAGATATTACCCATTAACTTCCCCACTACGGAAGATCAGAAATCAACTCTCTCCTATTCATCCACCTTATCATCCTTGGAATTTCCTTTTCTTCTCTGTTGGATCCCCTAATTTTTGTTTATTTGTTGTTATTGTTGTTATTAATCTCACGTCTTGCTCTATTTTGGTGGTGCATATCCTCTAGTAACTTTTTGAAAAGGGTACATGGAAGATACATTTTGAGATCTTATCTTTCTTTCTTGTTGAAGCTTAGCTGGGTATAAGATTCTAGTTTGGACATTATTTTCCTTTAGAACCTCTAACACATTATTCCTCTAACATCTGGTATTGCTATTGAAAAATTTGACACCATTCTGTTTCTGCATGTGACCTGTATTCTCACCCACCCTTCTGTCTGTCTGTCTGTCTGTCTATCAGAACTTTTATTCTTTACCCACAGAACTCTATACTATCATGATAATATACCTTGCTGTGGATCATTTTCATTCATTGTGCCGGGCCTTTGTTGAGCACATTCAGTCTGAAAATTCATATCATACAGGAGACTTTTTCTGTATAATTTCTTTGATAATACTATGGTTTGTTTTATCTGTCTTGCTTTTCAGAATTTAGACTTTCTAAAATAATTCTTCAACTTTCTCTTCTCCATATTTTTGCCTATCTCTTCTATTTTCCAGAAGAGTTACTCAGTTACCTTCCAATTCTATTACATTTAAAATTTCTGTTACCAGGTATTTAATTTCCAAGAGCTTTGTATCGTTTGCCGGATATTCCTTTTTTTCCTAAGATCTTGCTATTTTATTTATTCTCTGGGGATATCGATCATTGTTCTCTGAAGTTTTGCCCTGCTCCTTACATTGCTTCCATGTCCTCTACTAAACTTGCATCATGGGACAGATAACTCAGTGTATAGCTCTAGCATGGCTTGAGCCAAATTAACAGAAGAAAATCGCTATAGAAATTTTCCCGTCAGTACATTCTCTTCTCTCCTCTTCAGCTGAAGGGCCGTCATTTGATGGATCTGCTATTCTTCTAATTCTAAAATTAAAAAGAAAATAAAAACAAACAATTCTTACAGCTTCAACTATTACCTCTGTGTGAATCTATGGTCCCTCAATCTACATTTCCAAACATTCTCATACACAAGAGCTGGTTCTAGATCAGCTACAGCCTATCAGACATTTCCCCCCGAGGATTCTGAGACAAATGCAAATGCAACATGTTTGTACCAAACTAATTTCAAACCAATTTTCCACTTCCACCCCCAGCGGTATCTTTTTTCCTTCTCAGTCTCTCAAATTTGAGAGGTGGAACCTCTCTCATGATCAAGGGCGAGGCTTTCCCTGCAAATAACCCTCCCCAGAAAACACCCCCTTTCCCCCTCTCTTGCTGCCTAGTTGAAACTTCGGCCTCAACATCCCTTCACACAAACAAAGATGTTAATTAAAAATCACGGCACCGCAACCCATGAGCTCTCCAAGGGAAAAAGGAAGAGAAAGGCAGCCAGTTCCCGCCAGAGCAGTTGGGTGCCGGCCAATGAGGTCGCTGCAGCCAAAGAGTCTTGTTTCTCGAAAGCTCTGCTGAGAATTTATTGCCCATCTTCTTCTAGTCAGGGTAGGTTGGTTGTAAGGTTGCCAGCTTGCTCAAATAAAGAGAGGAGGATATTGAGCAATTTCAGGGGCAGCCCATAAAGTCAGGCACAGCTGGTTCTCATGGGGATTGCAGATGGGAACCGGGGAGCCATCAGGGATGCAGGCAGATTTAAACTTGATCCGAATTGTAGTCTGGACTGGGACTGTTTTAATAACTGAAAATGACCCGGGAAAGACCGGTATCTGATATTGTTCAATTTCTGACAGACTGTGTTTGAAGGAGATAAAGACGTGTCTAGGTTAAAGCTTACTTCATAGGTCCCATTCGGTAAATAAGTATATTGAGTATGTAAAAACATTTGGCACAGTGTTTGGCATAGAGTAAGTGCTCAATAATTATTAGCTATACTGATAATGGTTATTATTATAGTATTATCACCTCGTGCCTGGCACACAATATTATCATTAAAGTTATTTGTGTGCATTATTTCTCCCTCGACTACACCGGCACTCCATTTATTGGGTGAATTGTAGTAGATGGGGGAAGAGGAAACTGCATGAACACGGCTCTCTTGCTCCCAACAATGAAGCATCGCAATGCACCCAGAAAATAGTGAGGCTGGGAGAGCTCGTCACCCAGCAGTAGAGTGTTACGTTCATTGGCTCCGAACGACTCTAGCACAGATAGGATGGAATTCTGGATTCTCTTCCAATATGACTTCTGACAAGAGGCAGGGCCAACAAGATATAAATGAAAGAGGGAGCGGGAAAGAAAAAGGACATTTCTAGGTGGCCTACTATGTGCTAGGGATCACACTGGGCCCTTTATGTTTGTTATCTCACTCAATGAGATGAAATAATGAGCAAATTCACATTGTGGCTTGCATTACCCTGATAGAACATGGATGCATTTTTTAACGTGAAATGCTTGTACAGAGAACTGCGCGCCTTTTTCCTTCCATTATTATTTGTGTGTAAACATAAAATGACAAGAGTTTAAAGATGGAGCCTCCCTGGGCACAAGCCTAAGAGTTCCTAATATAATCAAAATCCTCTTATTTATTTTCTTGCCTAAGTGGCTTCTCCCAGGAGGATAGCAGTTGCGTTTTCTTCATTCTGTGCAGCAGTGGTCGCAAATTAATGTCCTCTGCCATCAAAAAAGCTATACACACCTCTGCCAAATGTAGTTATCTCAGTTGATAATAGGTACTGCCTAGAGATGGTGGAGTTTTAAACTCCAGATCTTAGACATTCTGGGCAATTAGCCACTCCCTTGCAGAAAAGAGCAAGGAAGGCCAAGGCTGCGGTAAAAAACAAACAAACAAACAAACAAAAAAACCTTATTGTGACAGCCGTTGATCCAAATAAAATCTCCTTTATGCTTCTAGGTACTACACCCTCTCTATAAGCTGGAGTGAGTGAATTGAAGTGATAAACAGGAGGAAAGACAAGGGGAAGAATGAGAAGGTGATGGATAATTAGCAAGTTCTCAGCTCAGAATTGGTTCAAGGTGGTGGGTATTAGCTGGAGAATGACTTTACTTTCAAACTGGGATGGGAAGCTGCAAGCCTAAGAAGTCATAGGAATGTAGTTTTAAAGACAATTTTAGACTCAAGATATATTTGAAGCGCATTAAATGAATGATGCCCTACAAAATTTAAGTCATGTTTATATACAAACCTAAAGAATTAAGTTATATTATAGCAATATAAAAATCTGTTGAATTAGTTTTTTTGTTTCTATCTAATGTTTATTAGCCAAAATATATTTTTTAGTTTAGAAATTGCTTGTGTGAAAAAATACTTGTTCAGAATAAACATTTCTTGATATGGATCTTAGGAGAGTTGAATCTGGAAAGAATTTGCTTTTAGAAATGTGGTTTTAAAAAATCTGTTGGAGATGGGAAGTAAATTCAGTCATATACATCTATATGAGATGGTTCATAAAACCTCCATAAGCCCTGTTAAAAAATATGACTTTATCTTTCACTACTCGTATTGAAAAATTCTAAAACATCGCTGTCTTATTGGTCTGGTTTCAGGTTTATATGGAAAAATGGGCATAATAAGCCCCCTTAGCTCAAAGCATGTGGGATATGGGGTCAGTCTGTCAGTTAGTAGTCTCAGTTTGTCCTGAGGGGCACTGTGAGTGACATCTCTCTGGCAGATACGATTTGCTGCCCCCTGGATATTCACTCTCTTCTTACCCCGTTTCGCTAGAGCAACAATACGCGTAACTCAAAATGTTTATTTCTCCAGACTCCCTTGCACCCAGGGCTAATACTTCATTTTCTAACTTGTCGAATACATTCTATTATTACTAGTGAGTGATCCCCTCAATTGTGTGCATGGTTCTAGATTTTATTCACAGAATATTGCATTTAAAAGGAAATAGTGGTTTCAGCAAGACCCCAATGAGATGAACCATGCTAAACCATCTCTTGCCCATATCTTGTCTGCTTGTCTGAAAAGGAGTCATTCTGGAATTAAGTTTCATTGCATGTGTGGCATCCAGGGGCTAAGATGCCAGGGCAATATTTCTGTCAGAAGAATGAATCAGGGTTTAAACTGGAAAGTGTTTAGTTCAGAAAAAAGCAAAACAGTTTTATAAGATTCAAGTGATGTCTTTTAAACAGCGAAGACTCTGGGACTGAAGACTCATAGGTACTTTTAAATTTTTACTTTTCTGTGTTTTCCACAGAAGATCTTCTATTCTGTAAACAGAACAGAAAAAAAATATTTCAGAGTACAGTAAAAGGCTTTAAAGGAAAAAAATAAATACCTAATAAATGGAAATAATTTCCTTAAAGAATAACATTATGTAAAGTAATATTAATAAAAATAAATACAGATGGTCTTCACTTACGAAGATTTAATTTTTCAACTTTACCATAGTATGTATGAAAGTGAGAACACTTTCAGTAGAAACCATACTTTGAATTTGAATCTTGATGTTTTCTTGGGATGGCAACATGTGGTATGATACTCCCTCATGATGCTGGGTAGCAGCAGCGAGATGATTTTGGCCAAGTGCAAGCTAATCTAAGTGTTCTGAGCACGTTTAAGGTAGGCCAGGCTAAGCTATGATGTTCGGTGGGTTAGGTGTATTAAATGCATTTTGACTTACGATATTTTCAACTTACGACAGGTTTATTGGGACATAACCCATCGTAAGTCAAGGAGCATCTTCATCAGCGTTAACGTTTTCATTAAATGTATTTTGAATGTTGGCTACAATTTGCTTCTATTATGTGTGCATCTCAAGTCACTGAAAATTTTAACTTCCCAAGGACTTAATAATCTACTTCGCCAAATTCCCACGGATCTAATAATTTTTCTCCATAAGGACAGACAAGAAAAGCCCATTGTCTTCGATGCAGGATTCTGCTTGCAGAAATGGCCTAAATCATGGGGCTGGAAACAAGAATTGAGCAAATGCAAATAACTCCCGGCTAACACTAGTACATTTGGTTAGGGAAGATGTCTCAAGAGAAATGTAAACTATTTGAAAACATCCTGTTACTAAAACTTGAACATAAAAAGAATGACAAATGGACTGAACTCAACAACTTAATTGTAAGCACGCATGAGTTTGGCTCCTGTGAATACATTTTTTAACACACACTATTTTTCATGGTCTCTTATATGGATAGCATCCCTACCACGTGAAGAAAGACCAGTGACATTTATGACTCACCGAAGAACAGATTGGAAGCAATCAGCACCCTCACTCCTTGCCTGGGGTCCAGCCCAATGAGTCACAGAATCCTCCATCCTTGCTGAGTCTCTTGTCCAACTTCCCTCCAAGGCTCATCCCTGGGGACTGATTACAACCATCTGTTAAGAGCTCTTCCTCTGACCAAAAAAAAAATTTAAAGCTACAAATTGTCAAACAGGAAGAATACAAGAACAATGGGGCAAAATAACCAGATCTTAAACCATGCTTGGAATTTATAATCCCTAAGCAGCTGCAAATGCATCCAGCTGAGATCTCAGAAGGTGTGGGTCAAGTGTCTAGGGAGCGACAGGCTGAAGCCTCGTTCCCATTGGAGTTGGACCAGCCGGATTTATGGGTCCAGGAGCTCCAAGACTGTATGAATGTTAGTTACTGTTACATTTTCTCTACTTACGGTCCAACTCCGTTTGGGATCATTTGTGGAATGGCTTTTGGTCTGGGTCATTTTTTTATTGGCAGATTTACTTTTTCAAGGTATTTTTAAGGCAAAAGGAATGTAATAGGAAACCTGCAGCATATTAAAGAGTTAGCTACTCTCTTGGAAAAAGTGGAATGATTAACTGAACACTGAACACTGAAACATGCAATGTGCGATCAATATGTGCAGAGGGAAGATCAAGATGAGGAAATCTTAACTAGAAAGAGATAAGAGAAGAGGATTTCAGCGTTAACACCATCTAAAAGTCTGATAATGAACTGTAGCTACAAACCACAAGGGATAACTGCTTTATTAAAAAATAAAAAGATGAGGATGTCTAGACAAAATTATTAGAGATAATGTCTTAAGTGTTCCTGTACTGGAAAATATAAAACCGTATAGAGTCTTTCCTCACTTTCCTGCCTTTTCACAACCAAAACCCAAGACGTGAAGAAATTATGGAAGAAATTATCTGGGACCCAGGAACATTCCCACATAAAAGGCAAGCAGATGCCTCCAAATGACTAAAAGTTTTCTTCTCATCTTTGTAGACAGTAGATGTTTTGATAGCAGGGTTGGTATCTGATTATTTTACGCCCTTTCCTTCGCAAACACAAAGCTCTCAATAAAAGCTAGGTGAATTAAATTGAATTGTAATCATGGATTTTTGTCGATCTTGTTCTTTAAGTGCTATTTTTTGTTACTTGCTGTTTGGATTTGAGTCTTAATGTGAATTGTACACAAGGCTTTGGACAGATTAAAGAAAGACAGAGAATGAGGACAAGAGAGTTTGGGATAAAGAGAGTGAAGTGTGGCCTCAATCGCCCCATCTATTAAGTGAGGAAGATGGACAAAGATGACCTCTAAGTTCCTTCTGGCTTTAACACACAAGCTTTGCTGCATCTTCCCATCTCACGGGTATTTTTGCTTTTAGCATCTCTCAATTCAAACTTCCTCTGAAACATTGCATTTTCTAGTCATTCCATCACTATTAATCTAAAATATTGGAATGTCCAACAAAGAGGGTCTTTAAATAAAGTATTTAGTAAATAAAATATGAGACATCTCTGTGACAAAATACTATTGACAATGTGGCTGGTAAGATATTGATAATGTCACTAGATGGCCTCTTGTTAACGTGGAAAGTTGTTTCTAGGAAAGAAAAAAAATGGAAAACCAAGATATTATAGTAAAAGAAACCCTGGACTATTGGAAGGAGATTCACCAACACATAATTATCTCCAGATGGTGGGACTGTGAGTGAATTTTATTGCTTTTTTTTGGTTGATGTATTTTCTAATATTTTTACAATGAACATAGATTACTTGTGTTTTAAAAATAGCAAAGAAATGAAAGACTGCATCTCAAATCACCTTTAAAAACAAACAGACAAAAGAATGCTTAAGCTAGTCTTAAAGTTTTCTGGGGAAGGGAATTTCTTGCCCTCCATTTATTCACTCGACTCTGTCAGAGCTTCTTACTGACTTCAAAGCAGAACTACAGCTCTCCACCTGGCCCAGAATCCATCCTGCAGCTTGGCATTAGCTTCACCCTTGCCCGGGCTCTTCCCAAACATCATCTCTCCCCTAATTCTTCTGGACTAGATCCACTAAGCTTCTTCTAGGTTCCTTCTTGTGTCATGGAACTGGGAAACTAAAAGCTTAATTCCCAGACCCCTTTGAGACTGCGGTTCTGGATACAATGTAGGTTCTGCAGTGAGATCCCCTTGCATGAAGAGTTAGAGACAGAACGAGGCAGAAGCTATCTTTCCGCAGTGGTACTACCTGACAAGCACACACTGACAAATGTGGCGGCGGCAGCCCGGCTCCACCAGTCGTGCGTGTGGGGTGGCTATGGAGCAGCCAGAGAGGTGACAGTACTGTTTCTGGCCGTCTCCTGACCTTTGCATCGCAGCCACTGTCGTGTGAACTTGAAGCCAGACGTCCAGCCTGAAGACCTCCTGACATTCCTGCAGCCCTGCCAGTGATTTTGTAAAGCACCCAGCTCCCTGCATCTCATCCTTTTCTGCTTGACATGCCTGCCATGGTTTCTTTTTCCTGCACGGAACCCCGAGTGATATACGTCACCCAGGCAAAGTCTACTGGCCTTGCAAAGCCTGGTTCAGGTCTCGTCTTCTCACGAGAACTTCGCTGAAGATTGTGTGGATCCGACTAACAATAACCTCACTTGGCAGATTTCACTCAATTAGAGCAGTGATAACAGACTGCTGAGGGCCCCATTGGACGGCTTTTATTTCTTTTCTATTTGGGGCTTCATGTGAAGATTTCCTTAAACAAAGTGTTCCCTATCAAAAAGAGCTTTGGAACCCACTGGACTACCCCTAAGACAAGGACTTTCTTGCACAGAATATGCCATTTCTTTTTAAACAGCCACGATGTCGCGACCAAAGGAACAGAGACAAGAATGGGGTTCGTTCTGTGCTTTCCCTGAGGCGAGGGGCTCACAGGTTTCACTGAGGCTCCTGCCTGAGACATAAAAAACCCACCCCTCCCACTTTGGTGAGGCCCCGCCCCACCGTTAGTGAGACGGGGAGCCACCGGGTCCCAGCCTCCCTTTTGTATCCTCGCCAGTCAGCGAGATCTCTCCTCCCCCATTTTCAAATTTGTGTCCACCCAAAATGAAATTTGGAGCTCTCTGAAAGGGATTGGTGGCTCATATCATTTAGTACAGAGGGCTGGGCCTGCAAGAAAATTGTTTCCTAGTGAGAGCCTTACTGTGCTCGGTCCCATCACAGCAAGGCTCCAATATGAGGGGGCAAAATGGATTTCCACTTTTCACCCATACAGGAGAGTAGTTCATTTGACATAATGTGCAAAACTAATAGCTGTAGATTTGATATGTTTCTCCACAAATACAGTTCTCTGCAAACCTGGACTCGAAGACACACAAAATTTTTTTTTTGTCTGGACTGCAGCTCCTACAGAAGTAGGCATCACCTCCCAGTCTCTAAGATATTATAAAGAAAGAACAATATGATGAAAATAATTCATGTTAGTACACTTTTCATCAAAAGAATTCTAATAACTTTCTAGACTCCATGTAGGGAGAACATTGGGCATTTCTGACTGTCACTGTCTCGAGGTGAAGTACAGCAACTGTTTAATGATATAATTGTGCCTGGTGATCACAGTGTTTGGAAGAACTGGGGAATCTCATCTCCAAAAGAAATTCTGAGAAGCATCAAAGTAACTCTGGGCAGTATTACGTATCTTCTAGGACATGGGAGCATTGTTTCAAGTGTCATGGACTCTTTAAAAACATCTATTCAGATTTCCTTTGCTCCCTCATCCCCCTAACTTTCTGGAGCTTTTGTTTGGTACCAGTTCAGAAGAGGCCTGTTTCCTTCCAAAGAGGCATCTCATGTGGGTTTGCATTAATAGGCTTGGAATTTAGGTGGTGGACACATACCAAATAGCTAAGGAAATGGGCACCAAGAGAATTGGAAGAATGTAGACGAATGTAGCATTATTTATTATTATTATTATTTTAATTAACTGTACTTGCCTTATTAATCTTCATTTGCATAATACTGAATAAAACACTTAGCTAATCCATGACTATATTTGCAATGTTCTTTACCAAGAATAAATCTATTCAGCATTTATATAACACCTATTGGTTTATGATGCTAATACAGTAAATTCACGTTTCTGTTAAGGCTTAAGTGAAAGAAGTTGAAAGCCTAGTCCATTATATTACCTTTTTTATATAGAAACTTTCATCACGAAGAATTCAAATTGTTTTACGAAGTACAGTGAAACCCTTTTACAATGAATTCCTAAGGGAGCAGCTACAGCAGTGTTAGCTGGGGCATTTCATTGTATGAGCATCGTATTCAGCACTATGAGATTGATGGAGAAAGGGTAGATTTAAAAATCTTATAGTCCCTTGGAACTCAGATTGTGTTATCTGCCAAAGTGTCTACAGTTCAGAGAGAAGGAAAAATTAAATTCTGCTATCGACCTATTATTAAATGAAATTTTAGCCTTACAATATAAAGAAAGCATGCACATGGAACATATTTAATGCAAAGAAAAAAACACCTTAGTACAGTAAGTGAGAAATACATCACATGCAGAGAACATGCTAGTAAATACCAAGTATTTGATAATTAACACATTTCTCAAGAACACAGTTTACCTTCTTCTTAAGAGTTTATTCAAGTATAACATTCACGAAAGTGTACAAATCACAAAGGACAACTCAATGGATTTTTACAAGTGAGGTCACCTATGTAACCAATGCCCTACTTGAGAAATAGGATGCTACCAGAACCCCTGGGGACCCCACATGCATCCTCTCAGTTATTTCCCAATATCCTCAAGGGAACTACTCTTCTGACTTTTAACACAACAGGTGAGTTTTCCTAGTGTTTGAATTTTATGCATATGGAATTATACGGGATATACTCTTCATGATGGCTTCTTTTGCTCATTATTATGACTGTGAGTTTATCCACATAATTGTATATTCCCCAAACATCTGTTCTATGTTTTTTTTTTCTAATATAATACTGCCCATTTTGAGGAAAGAAAACTAAAAATATTTCATTTCCTCACCCTTTTTATTTCCTTAGCCAGATCTAAGGAACTGAAAATTATCTCCAATAATTCTCTAAGCAAAACAGCAGCTTTGACAACTTACTGTGGAAGAAGATTCTGGAAAAGTTTTACAATCTCAGCTTATACCTAAAACTATTCTCTTATTGGTCCAATATCCAATCATTTAAACCAGTGTCAAACAAAATTTAGCACATTTAAAAGTGGAAATCTAAATAATTGTCCTGCCAGTTTTGGGGGAGCAAAGGTCATTCTAACTCCTCTGTGGTACAGGGTTTCCCTGGACGCAAGACAAAGTGGTCCTGTGTCAGTTGATGGCGGTGACTATACAGGAAATTCTCAGTGATGGCACATCTGGCTTCAGTAAGGAGCGCCCCACTCCTTATGTGTGGCTGGCTGCCTTGGCTGTTTCTCGAATGGAGATTTAATAGAATATACAGACAACACCATGTAATCCTCAAAAGACTCTTAAGTTTTAGTTATGATTTTATCTTATGAGGACCTAAGCAGAAGGAGAAAATAACTTAGTATTCAGTCCCGTTGCTCAGTGGCCAAAGTACTCACCTGCCCAGCAAATTTCTCCCCTCTCTTCTGACCTCCCTGCCTCTTTCCTTCCCTCATTCCTTTCTTTTCTTTCTTTCTTTTTCTCCCTCCGTCTCTCCCTTCCTTCCTTCTTTTATTCGAGAAAGGTGCTATAAATATGGGGACCAGCTATATCTAGATTTGATAAGTTCTCAATCCATGATTCTATTATTGCTTCCCGGGTCGGAAGTATATTTCTTGATGGATGGAAATGATCAATCACTCTTTCTATTAGTATTTTCAGTTTCAAAACAATTGGTGGCATCATTAGTTTTGCTTATCGTAGAATATCTTTATTAGGGAGAGAGTAGTTGAAGAATCTCGCTGTGGGTTTGCGACTGCCTTCTCCGCTCCAATGCCACTTGCTGCACACATATATTTAATATCTGTACTGTACTAGGTACCGTGCTTGTACCACAAAGATCCCACCTGCAAGGTACTCACAGCGTAGTTGAGAGACGAAAATGGCAGCAAGGTGAAGTGAAATACGCTCTAACTAGAGGTGTAAGCAACATGCTTTTTAAAATTATGATGGCGGTAGTGGGGTGGTATACGTGTGCTACAATTAGAGCGCTCTCCCTTGTGAGAAATAGCATTTAACCTGGATCATTTTCCCATTGGTCTTGGGCTAGCATTCACTGTGGGTGAGAACACACGGCTACCAACGGTGTGGATTAAGGGGCTCCAAAAGCTCCTTTGCCCCAAAATGTCATCTTCTAGGGGCCTGTCATGATGCCTGAAATCCCATTATTGAAATCAGTCCTTTTAACTCAAGATACTGAGACTCTAGAGGACCAAGTTGTAAATGTAAGCAAGGTCCCTCTGGGAGAGACACATTTCACTGTTGGGCACACATGCTATCAAGTAGTTTATCAGCTGGTATCAGCTAGTTGTCATCTTGGGAAATGAAACACAGGGTAGCTATTCTTTTCTGGGTTACCCCCCCCCCAAATATTTGGCTTTTGTAGCAGCGTAGTACAAATGGTAGGGGCAAAGAAGGACACTTTGCTTGTGAACCATGAATGCCCCATCTGTCTTACCACCTTTACTGAGTGGATTACGAGTGTGTGTGTGTGTGTGTGTGTGTGCGCGCGCGCGGCGTGTGAGGGGGGCGGAGAACATTGGCGGAACCCTTCGTGGGCGTGAGGTTCTCAGCGTAACCTTGCAAACACAGTGGAAAAGCTTCAGGGCGTCAAAGGATCCAAGACTGGCAAAGAATGCAGAGCTAGCCCACACCTTTATCAACTCTCAGGCCCTACCCTAGACTCATTGAGTCAGGATCTGCATTTTCATAACCGAAGGCTCTGTTGCTTGGCTCCCAAGTGTCCATTTTCCCATGCGCCCTACTTCGGCACCTCGTTTTGTTTTGTTTTGTTTTGTTTTGTTTTTTTATCTGTTAACCACTTCTTGACCATGAAGGCTGTGCTTCAGCGGAACCGCCTCCCTCACCTGATTTGAGAGGCGGGGCCTGATGGGCATACATGGATTTCACATATCCCGTTCCTCTGACAAGTCACTGGCTCATGGGTGGGCATGTGACCCAAGCTAGTCCAAACGGGATGATTTTTTCCGTAGCTCTGCTTGGAAATCTCTCACTTACTGAATGAAAATAAAGAGGCAAACACTGGAACCCCTTATGTGAATGCTAGATGAGACATCCTTTGACTTCAGCCAAAGCGGTAGCCAGCAATGCAGCGGAGTGCGAAAAAACTGGATTCTTGAGGACGAGGTAGAGCTTCCGATGAGGAATCCTAAAGCTTGTCCCTACGGTTGTCTTGTGGGGAGCATGGCTTATAAAATACTCTCAGGAGTGTAATCCGAAGACCAGCAGCATCAGCAATACTCAGGAGCCAGTAGAAATGCAGAGTCTCAGGCCCTACCCTAGACTCACTGAGTCAGGATCTGCATTTTCATAAGATCCCTGAGTCATTAATGTGCACTTGAAAGTTTAACAAGTATGGCCCAATACAGTTTAATCCCATTGACTTGAGTTTTCTGCTGCTCTCAGTTGACCAAATCCTGTCACAGGCTCCCTCACCTGGTGACTCCAGGCTTCTCTGGCTGTGTGGCCTTGATTAGCCCCCTTTTCGTTTCACCG
This sequence comes from Rousettus aegyptiacus, assembly GCF_014176215.1. NCBI lineage: Eukaryota > Metazoa > Chordata > Mammalia > Chiroptera > Pteropodidae > Rousettus > Rousettus aegyptiacus. The sequence continues at coordinate 35,319,547 of NW_023416288.1, read as the reverse complement.
TAACTAGCACCCCCACTCCTTTCTTCTCACCATTGTCCATTTAGACAACATCTGGAGATGTCTCCTTTTCCTGCTGACCTCTTAATCTATTTCTTAAACATCCAACAGATATGTAAGCTGGACCCATTCCAAATGCTTTTTAGAGCAGCGAGAGGGAGTTTCGTACTGACTAGCAAAAGACAACTTTACTATTTGTTTATTGCAAGGGTCAGAAGGTTAGCTCTTAGCACACCAACCCAATTCCTCGCAAGCGCTTTCTTGCTCAGGCCACCAGAGGTGTTGAGTTTCTGAAATACTTGAGAGACGAAGATTCATTGGTTAGTTCCGCTGCCGTGTCTGAGGGTTAGAGGAAACTTTAGGCAGAAACGTAGAACAAGATCCCACCCCCACTCTCTTATTTGGGAGGGAGGGTCGATGGGAATCCCATCAGAAAGCTCACTGATCAGGGCAGGACCTGACAGATGGCACATGCTTAATGTCCTGTCGTTGGAGCCCTCGTGAATCCAGACGTAACAATGATGCCCATCTCAAGAGGGGGCCTGACCGTGTAACCGATAGCTACTACTCGCTCTGAGAAACAGAGAGAAAACGCTGCGCAGCCCGCCGTATGTCAAATTTAAAGTGTAAGTTGTGGTTTTTGCACCGGATTCCGCACAGCACTTCAGGTTTTCCTGTCGAGGGTCTTCGCCTGGGACTCAGAGACTTGCTTTTCTCTCTGGCCTGGGGGCTGTCACTCTACCTCCCAGATCCTCAGTCCCTTTCCACTGTCAAAGAAGGGACTGGACAGCACAGTTATCCAAGTCCCTCCCAATATTCTAGAAACCTATGACTGCTCTTGTCTGTCTCTATAGCATTTTTCTCAATAGCCATCCTTAGAAGTGACTCCATTGTAGAAAATTCGATTAAGTGAGAAGTGGAGTACAGAAAAGGGAAAGGACTTACCCTGAATGAAGTCTGACCATGAGAAATCGGAAGCAGGCAGAGCTCTAGAGAAGTTGGGCTCTCCCCATGCCAGCTGGAGCTTGTCACGTGATTGTACCTGTCTCCAGTGACTCCCTGGGACTAGAAACAAGTTTATAGAGGAGGAGTCCAGCTCTTGGCAATATGTCAATCCTATCTCGTGAACTCTCATTTTAAAATAAAAAGTCTAGATTAGAATGTGGTTTTCATGGTCTAAGAGGATTTTGTTGACTTTAAAGACAGTTTATATCATTCACCTAAAAGTTTGAATGAGGACAGCCCCCTACTGCCCTAAATCTGTAGACACTGCCTTAATTAAGTGGTGGTTTTTCAATTCTGTATTTGCGTAATAAAACCGGTTAGCAGACCAGCCAGGGAGTTTGCTCTGGGGGGCTATTCATCAAGGTTATAATGGAAGGAAGAGCACCTGGTAACATCACAAAGCAGACTTCATTTCCCTTTGTAATTACAACTGTAAAATAACTTCCAAAAACCCAAATTGCTATTGAGAACCAGATAAGGCAATTCTCACGTCTCCACCTCAGTGAGTGACAGTCTCATTTCTGCTTAATTGAGCAGCAGTCAATTGCTTTTTGTAGTGAGGTGGAAGCAGTAGCTTTGGCTTGTCTGTCGCTGGGGTGAACCAGTTACAATGGTGGGAGCGGCGGTGGCCTCCCTCAGCCTGCTGCTGCTCATCTGGTGATTCTGCCTTCAGCCGTCAGCACGCACAGACTAGCTTGGCAAAGAGTGCTCCTAGCGAGCGCCACTGTAACTTGTCATTTCTTAAGGAAAGTGAAAAATAATCACCGAGAGTAACGGCATTACACAGTGTCTGTTCTAACAGCAGTCAATTACGAACATCAAGAATTCCATAAATGGCCCCTCCTAAGCCAAGATGAATAGACTGAATTTTTCATTTGCTGAAATCTCTCGGCATTAAATTTAATCAATGTTAGCGGATGACATGGCCAGATTAGACTTTTGTTGGTCTTCACACAGACTATAAAATGCTGTCAATTACCCTCCCACATTCTCTTTCCCATTAAAAAAATAATAAAAGGCTGTAACTACAGAAATAAGTGATTGTAAGCTAAAGGACAGCAGCTGTTTAATTTTTGTCTTAATTTAAAAATTCTGGTCAGACTGCCATTTTAAAAAACCAAACTCAGAGTTAACCATATGCAGAGAACTATTTAAGTCACAACAAAACATGCATGTAGATGTTTCCTAAATGACAAACAATGACCTATTACTAAGTGTTGACTTCATCTCCTTGAATCCCAGCTGCACTGTGTCCCAGCTAGATGTCCTTGGGCAAGTTCCCGAGCCTTGCCATATCTCAGTTTCTTCTTTTGTAAAGTGGTAATAATACCTCCTATCACATAGGGGGAGTCGTGAGAAAATGTTTTCACAATCCCCCTATGAGATAGGAGTACAGTGCCGAGCTTTCCTGTAGTGAGCACCCTATTATGTGTTTGCTATCATTATTATTATTATTGCACATTTCCCACTCATTAAAAACCCTTAATTGCAATAGCTACGTCATGTGATACCCAGGTGGTTAAATATATTCTTTCATCTTTCTGGTTTGATTTAGCATGGAATGTAGTCTTTCTAATTTGATTTAGCACCTAATGGAAGCTTTAGGCTGTAGACTGCTCCTCTGAGGAGCTTAGCTGGAGGAACAGGAAGGAAGAAGAGCGAGCTAACTAAGACAATTTGGGGATTGGCCACCTTCACCAGTGGAGGCCTTAGCCTCGGGCAGGTACATGTCATCTGCTAAGCCCACAAAGAAGGAGAAAAGGCCTAGAGAAAGTGAAAATTGTTGGAGTAAGTGGAAGTCTGCTGAAGGAGCTTGTGTAGAATAGTCTTGATCTGGCTAGGAGTGGTTCTCAACCCTAGGTGCACATCAGAATAACCCAGGCTGCTCTCCAACCTACGACATCGAGATCACTAATGGTGGGACCCAGGCATTGGTGCATTTTAGGGTCCCGATTGGTTTCAATGTACAGACAGAAACACTGCATGAAAGCGTAGGGGAGGGCTGAGCGAGTCCTAACTGGAGAAAATTTCAAACTGCTGCTGCAGAAAATTCCCCAAGGAGTCAAAGAATGTGAGAGAGAGAGACAGAGAGAGAGAGAGAGAGAGAGAGAGAGAGAGAGAGAGAGAGAGAGAGAGAGAGAGATGATTAATAAGCCCTGAGTTATAGTGACGGGCTATCTGAGATTAAACAGCACATCTTGGTAGAAGACCTCATTGTAATTATTTCTTGGTAGGCTCAGTTGAGGTTCTCCTGGTTCGTGGAAGATAGAAACACTCTGGCCAGCATTTGGGAAATGAAGAATTTATTGGAAAGACACAGGTATTTCAACAGAAGCCCAAGGAACTGAGGGAGCCAGGGCCACGCCAGGGCCCTGAGCATGAAGAAGTCAAGGACCCTCTCTCTAAAGTTCTGTTAACAAGGCTCAGATTAAGGCTTCCTTTCCTATTCAAACTTCCTGGGTAAGAGAATGATGGGCCCAGCACGGACCAGTAGTCTGTTCCTAGACCAATCAGCTACGGCCAGGAGGTGAGGGCTGGCAGCCCACCCCTGTGGACTGGGGACAGTTCCCAAGAGCAGGGGTCATAAGGAGCCTGGGGTCCACGGCTTTATTTTTCTCTAACTGTACTTGATATCTGAGCAGTAGAAGTGGAGAAGACCAACTCCAGGGGTCTCCAGGGCTGTATGCGAAGGCAGACACGGCAGACTGACCGTCATCGGTCAGGAGGCAAGGGAAGGAGGTGAACTGTGAGAATAAGGAGCAGTGATAGTAAGGAGAGCAAACACCTCCATGGTACTTATGAGCCAGCTACTGTTCTGTGTGCTTTGCGCGCATTACTAAACTTACTTAATCCTCGCAATGATCTTATGAAATAGTACTATCGTTGTCTTCATTTTTCAGATGAGAAAATAAAGGCATACTGTAATAGGTGACTTACCCAAGGTCACACAAACTCAGAAAGTCAGGCTCCATAGTTTATGTTCCTATGTGTTCTGAATCACCACGCTTATCTGAAAAGATGGCAAGTCCTGGGGATGCTTAAATGAAAGTGGGGTAGGAAAAGTAGAAAGTAAGAATGATACGATGGAGAATTCAAAGTCTTGAAGGGAGAAGAATTCTAAAAGATGAAGAAGTCATGTTGTTGGGGAGCTGAGGTAAATGTTAAGAAAATGGACACAAAACGTTATATTAAGAAAGACTCCATCAAATGGCTCTTATTATAAGCAACCTGTAATTATCATAGTATCTGGATGATGCTCTATTTTGTTGTTGACCTTTTGTTCTTTGTAAGATTGCAGGCTCCTCAAGGGCAAGGATCACCCTCGTTGGTGCTCTTGAAAGGCCCTTTTGGGCGTCTAAATTGACAGTTTATTTCCTTCAACCTCCATTCGCTGTGCAGAGTACTTAGCCTGATGTAAGAGAAATTTACTAACACAGAAATTCTTCCCTTCCATACTCCATATTCTATTAGTTCTATCTAACCATTGCTGCAATGATTCACTGCCATTGAGACTGTGATTTAATTATGCAAAGTGTGACAGATCATTTGTAAGTTCTTAGTTGCTGAGGAAGCACATTTGTGATATGGAAAAAAAAATCCTTTGCATTTTGCTAAGTTTCATATCCTTTATGAACACTTTTTAGTGGGAAAGAACTTAAATTCTAAATGATTACCCTGCAGATTTATGAAATATTTCAACTAGATGTGACAATGAAAATGTGTTCATGTTTCCAGTGGTGGAAAAGAAAATGACACATTCCGAGAATCTGACTCTATTTTCTGTGCAAAATAGGTAAAAGCTTTATCTTCCTTCAGCACCCAGCCTGCATTCATAATCACATCTCTTTGACACCTTAGCAGAACTGTAAGCTAAGACTGACTACCCTCAGGTCCCCTGTCTGGGAAGTGTACACTCTGGGACCTAAACACCTCCAGGGAAAAGATCAGGGTTAAGTCTATACATGGTAAGGGAATCAGGCTCTGGCTCGATTTGTTGACAGAGCCATCTTCCCAGTTGCCATGACACATTCAAATATATCAGAATGCTTTTTTCCTCAAATGCTGCAGACCAACAGCATCAGCATCAGCTGGAGGGTAGGGGTGGGAGTGGTGTTAGAAATGCAGAATCTTGGATCCTGCTCCAGACCTACTGAAGCAGAATCTACATTTTAACAAGATCCCCAGAGATTCGTATGTGCATTAAAGTCTGAGAAGCATTGGCATAACACACGGATCAGTCAAGAGTTCTTTAAGGACAGATTCTGTGCCTTTTGTCCATGCCCAGAACAGTCAGTGGGGGCTCAGTTATTTGTTGTATTGAATTAAGTGGTTTATATGCAAAGGCACACATTTATGAAAGTATTGGGACTTCTGAAGAATGCAGAGTGGCTGTAGTATAAAAGGAAAGCAAGGGAGTTTCTTTTGTTCACTTCTTCAGCTGGTATCTATTGAGTACCTACCATGGGCCAAGTATTGTTCCAGGTACTTGGGGTACAGTGATGAGCGAGACACACCAGTGCCTTCTCTCAAAGAGCTTACTTTCCCAGGGACACAATAAACGAGCAGTAAGAATTCCTCTTTGAATGTGGTATATGTATATAATGCAATACCACCCAGCCACGAGAAAAGATGAAATACTGCCATTTGCGACAACGTGGATGGATCTTCAGAATATCATGCTAAGTGAAATAAGTCAGATGGAAAAAGTCAAGAACCATATGATTTCACCGAAAGCAACAAACGAACAAACAAGACAAACAAACAAAACTCATAGCCTCAGACAACAGTGGTTACCAGAGGGAAAGGGGGATGGGGAGAGGAAGAAAAGGGGAAGGGAGTCAAATATATGGTGATGGAAGGAGATCTGACTTTGGGTGGTGGACACACAATGAAATATACAGCTGAGGTGTTGTAGAATTGTACACTTGAAACCTATGTAATTTTATTAATGAATGTTACCCAATAAACTTAAAAAAATTAAAAGAAAAAGAATTTCTCTTCGAACCAAAGGTGATAGAATCTTTTGGTTATTGGATACTGGAAACTTAACTGTTCTTTGCTAAAAATTAAGATAGCCATATTATTTTTCATCTGTTCTTTATCATTCTTTTCTCTCTTTCCACCTATATGAATGGAAAAATGCATGATTTTTAGTCATTATCCTTACTGGCATCAATGCCAATTTTTGGCTGTATGAAAAGTCTAACTGGTAGTTTATAATGGCTCCTTCATACTTTTAATGTTTCTCAGCTTTATGGGTCTGTTTCAGATTCACTGCCTGCGTTGTTTTGTGTCTTGGAGACTATAAGAAGATGATTACTATCAATCGTACTGTCTCAAGATATTCCTTCTATAACAGTTGGAAGTTTGACAATCACAAAAAGGAGAAATTTGCTTTAAAATGTCCTTTCATTTTTTTTTTTTTTTGCATTACCATCCAAATCTAGGGACCCTAAAACTTGATACCTGAATTGAACCAAAATACTTTTAGTATTGAAAATACGTCACTTTCTCCTTGTTGAGGAGATATGGAATCCATTTGTGCACAAGTGTGGCAGAGGAAACATCTAACCTTGGAGGGCTATCTAATAGCCTTAAATAAATACCTTTTCTGTTTAAACTGGCTGGTTGGAGGGGTTCCTGTTGTCTGCAACTGAGAAGAATACTGACGCAGCCATTCAGATGATTTTGATTATTTTACGTTAGTAATTCTCAAACTTTTTGGTTTCAGGATCTCTTTACTTCCTTAAATATTATATTAAGGATTCCAAATAATTTATGTTTACACAGGTTATATTTATCAATATTTATTGCACTGTATCTTAACATTTTAAAAATATATCTATTAATTCATTTAAAAATAACAATAATAAACTCATTTCACTTCAACAAAAATAATATATAATATGAAAAGTTACCAGTTTCTGAAACAAAACATAAATGAGAAAATTAACATTATTCTTTTTATTTAAGCAAGTCTCTCGGTGTCTGAATAGATAGAAGTCAGCCCAATTTTCATATCTTCTACATTTAATCAGTTGCAGTATGTTGTTTTGATTGAAGTATATGTAAAAATTGGTTTTACACAGATATTAATAGTCTTTCAGATGGTGGTGCACATTCTTTGATGCTACACCAAAACTTCACGAGTATCACTTTCCTAAATGTTATTTGCAATAGGAATCTAAACCCATTATCAATGACATTTTCATACACTCTTACATTAAAATCAATTGATATTTCTTTCAGTTTCATTAGATCTTTTACCCATACATGATTTTGAAACATCACACATCAGTCATCTGGAAAATATACATGCACCGAGGAGGGGCCAGGTGAGGACATGGCGAGAAAGCAGCTGTCTGCAAGCCAGGAAGAAAGTTCTCAGGAGAAACAAGCCCTGCCAGTACCTCGATCTTGGACTTTCAGCTTCCAGAACTGTGAGAAAACAAGTTTCTGTTATTTAAGCCAGTTGGCCAGTTGTATTCTGTTATGGCAGTCCAAGCTACGACAGTTAAAAGCAAGATTTTGGATAGTAATCATGGAACGGGCTTCCAGCCTGAGCCAGTCTCTGTAGGTACAATCTCAATTGCTTTAACACAAAGAAGTTCTCTTCACCCACTAGCTTGGTTAAGAGACGTTGGATTCCTTTAGTCGTAAGTAACAGAAAAGTGTCTTAAACAGAAAGAAGCCCAATCCAAAGTGTCTTAAACTGAAAAAACAAGAAATACGAAAGCAGGGTGTCTCCTGGGTTGGTGACTCGAAGGCTCAGGGACCCAAGGCTTTGCCGTCTTCCTACGACACTGCCTCATTGTGTCAGTGATCGCCCATGTGGTAGCACAGTGTCGAGGTCCCAGGCATCAGAAGCAGATTCTAAAATGTCTAGCAAAAAAAGATGGATGTTCTTATTCAGGTATCTCTTTCATGAACAAGAAAAACCTTTTCCATATTCTCTGCACCCACGATTCCAACTTCCTTTCAGGTTTCATAGACCAGGACTGGGACACATGGCCATGTCTATACCAATCATTGGCCCGAGGACTGAGGCCACCAATCATCACTCCCCTCCCACAGTCTAGGGCAGTTCCAGCCTCCTCTCATAGATGATCCAAAGGGAAAATGAAGGGGTTTTTGGTACCATCCTCTGGATCCTGGTGTATATTTGTGGTCATGCTGTAATAAGCTGGTATCTGTGTTATAGTAAGTCTGATGCTTGAGTCATGACTACAGTGTTACTCAAGGCACATTGCCAACAGTGAGTCCAAACGACCTTGCCCTGTTTAGAGCTCCTAGAGCGAGGAGGCAGTCTCCTGGGCAGAGCCTCTGTCCCTGAGGCGCCTTCCAATTTGTACCTTTTGGCAAGAAAATACAAAGGTTATGATTCAAATTGTAGTAGCTGCTCAACCTGTGAGGTCCACACCCCTCCGACCCCACCATTTCGGTGAGCTCTCAAGGTCAAGGATGACTTCCTGATGCCTGCACCTGTATCTCCAAGCCTGAGGGCTCTTTCTGGAACTAAGCAAAACTCTCTGCCAGGAGTTAACGACTCCTCCTTCGGCAGCCTTCAACCGATGGCTGACTCAAATTGGTATATAAATGCCCCAGTTCACCCGCCATCTGGTGAGCTAGGTCTGGGGCAAGGGTCCTACACCATTTCCCGGATTCAGCTCCAGTCACTCACTGCGATAGTTGGCTTCATTACTCACCCGTTATTGGCTCCCTTCCTGTCCTGCTTCCCCTCCCCCCTGCTAGTGTTCCCTACCCCTCCCAAACAAATGACTTGCATCTGAATCCTTGTCTCTGGGTCTACTTCTGGGAAAACTCAAACTAAGACACAAACTATCCTACATTGTATAAATCATGCTGGTCTTAGTGTCTAGGGCATGCCTCGGGTAAGTTTCAATTCCATCTTGAACCATGAAGAGGAAGAAGTTTGCACCCAACAGGGCATATGCCCTGACCACATTTCGTAGGTGCTAGAGTCAGAATCAGTTTTGAACCAGCTGTTCTCATTTTATAAGGTCTCTTAAGAGAGTTGTCTTGCCAAGGCATCCTCTTTAAGCAAGTCCCTCCCCTCCTCACCGCCCCCCCCCCCCCCGGAAGTCAGGAACCTATATTATATTTTGAGAGGAAGGCGGGAGCAATCTCCAGAGACAAACAAAATGGCTTCATACTTACAAGGGAAAATAAAAATCATGCGAGCTGAGTATGTACGAATGGCAGGGGCGGGGGCAGGTGTAAAGAGGAGTGACGAAACAGGGGTTCGCCAGCGCTGTCCTTAGGAACATGGACTCTGGCTAGTGTCTGATCCGTAAAAGGATTTTAGAGAGTGTTCGCCTAGCTTTTGACTAACTAAGTGCAAGAAAAAAATCCAAAGTCAATAATGGAGTGTTGTAAATATAGAAGAAAATCTTTAAAACCTTTTTATGTAATTTTTGTCCAATTTTTCATTTCTACTCATTGTTTTCTATGTCCCACTAAGCTAAGCATGCTTATTGTTAGGCATTTTTTTTTAACAGCAGTTCCTCAATCTCTGAGGTTATCATCTTTATTTATTTTTTTTTTAAATCAATTTTCCTTCACAACAGTGATAGGTTAGGTCAATATCATTTCCCCTGTTGGAGAAAAGTAAGGAAGAGAAAAGTAAGGCAAGCAAGAGAACAGATGTCATTGGCTCAGGTCAAACAGGATGTGACGATAAACGTTTACCAGCCTACCAGCCTGTGGGTAAGGCACCTCTGGGCCCTATATAAACAAATTCACACAAGTCCAGTTACTTCCTTCGGACAATTAAAGATGATTAAATTGGAAAATAGAAGGCCCTTAAAAAAAAAAAACCATGCCTACACTAATGATGCAGATATTTCTCAGACATTTATGTCCTATAAATTATGAGGTCAAATTAATTTTCTGCTTGAAGTTCTCTACCTTTATCTTTTCATCTATTTTCTCCCCAGATCAAACTTCACTTTCTTCAGGAAGTTCTCCAAAACTATGTCAGCCTTCAAGAATTGACTTCTCCACTCTGCATCTGACAATATTTTGTCATCATATCACAAGGATTTTGATGTTCAGTGCTGTTTGCCTTGTCCCTTGCATGATTTCTGGAACATAGTAAAAGTTCAATAGGTATTATTAAATGAATGAATAAGATTTTTAACAAACGTGGCATGTGTGTGTGAGTGAGTGTGTATGTGTGTGTGTGTATGTGTATGCATGTGTGTAAAATGGGGAGAAGGGTTCAACCCTAATCCTATGCTTAACTAACCAGCAAAGGCAGGCAAAGTCTTGGGGACAGTTAAGGTATCCCTTGAAGAAAGGCTAGACTGCCATAGTCACAACGTGTCTTTTCGGGATCACAAAACCATGTCATTTCCTGCACATTCCTGACTAAATTAGTTCTATCTTTGAAATTCTCATCGTTCTTCACTGTCATAGCACTTGAAACTATCACAGCTGAAGGCTCGCAAATGAGCCTATCCACTCTGTAGACCACCCCACAGAAAGCCCTATTTCACCAGGTGCTGGGGGAGATAAAAGCAAGCAGAAGGCTACACTACAGAAGCCACTTTCTCATGCATACGATACATACACGTTTGCAAACTCCTTTATTTTCCTGGCTCTTGGATGTACTTTTGACCACTAATAACGCATTCATTCACAAGTGTTTAATGAACAGCTGTCACGTGCCAGGCACTACACTGGGGACTGGATATATAGAGCACATCACCAGTGTTTCAGGAATTCTTCAAAGTTTCTGGCCCACCAATGATGATTTATCTTTCCAGGGCCATTATATATTCTTTATTGTTATTAGATAGTAATTATTATTATAGGGGGTAATGAATAAGTGTAGGTAGATGCTCCTTTAGAACTTAATCCACCTGCATTATTAGTGGACACTCTCAGTTGCCTGATGGAGGAGAGGCGGCAGCAAAAGTCATGTCCCCATTTTGGTCTTCAGTTTCCTTATCTGTGACATGACAATACCATGGACGATCAGCAAGGCCGCCGCTGTCAGCAGTAGCGTACTAAACTCTTAGTCCTGATTCCACAGTCTCTTAGCCCGTCCTCCCTCCCTTCTTCACGGCCGACACTTTCATCAGGGACCTCCCCCTGATGCGCCTGGCCCACTCACATTCGGTAAGATAAAGAAATCACTGTGCCGGGCGCTTCTGCCCATTGAACACTTCATTATAACCCAATAGGAAAGAGATTTAAACTAAACAAATGCTCATTTCCCTTTTCTTCCCTCACCCATCAGTCTCTGTCAGCTTGATCGAGAAAATATGGCTGTTAATAGCCTACAGTGGAACAAACATTTGCATAACTGTTACCTCAGAGCCCATAACTCTAAGCTAATTGGCTGATGGTGATTAAAATGATTAAGTGATTGTAATTTATGTGATTAACCAATTAAACCATTCTCCAGTGATTGGCTCAGGGTAGGCCTAGAGAGGTACGCTTGTCTCCCAGCATGAAGGCCAAGTTGAACAGTGTTAAATGTTCTTTCGAATGCTGAATTGTTCCTTTGACCAGCAGGGGAAAATGTTTTACACTGGGAGGCTCAATTTTATCATGTTAAGTGAGTGGCTACCAAAAAACTCTGTGCCTGGCGTAAGAGAAATGAGAGGCAAGGCCATGATTCTTTAACACAAAGGGGCTGGGTGGGTGTGTTGTTCCCCAAAACCATGACTGTTATTGGGAAGTAGCCCACATTTCACTAACGTTCAAGAAAGACATGGTTAAGACTTAGGACTTGGGAGCCATGGAGCTGGTTTCGGCCCCGACTCTGTCACTCAGCAGCTGCGTTGTATGATCAAGGCATTCAACTTTTTCAAGCCTGTGGATTCCTCTCCTATAAATAATATTCTTATCTACCTCTTAAGGTTATTATGAGGATCGAATTAGATCATAGACATCATACTCACAGGAAGTATGAGCTGCCATTATTATCGTTATTTTTTTAATGATGTTATTTTTACTCTACAGGGATATAAGCTCCAAAGACATCCTTACGTTTCTCTTCCAGTCGTTCAGCATGGTGCCTGGCACATAACAGGTACTAAAAGTACACTAGTCCTTCCTTATCTGCAGTTTCGCTTTCTGAAATTTCGGTCCCAAATATGAAATGAAAAACTCCAGGAAGAGCTCATAAGTTTTAAAATTCGCGCAGTTCTGAACGGTGCGATAAAATCTCTTGCCATCCCACTCTGTCCCACGCAGGATACGAATCATCCCTTCATCAGGCATGTTCATCTCGTACGTACAGTATAAGAAGACATTTTGAGAGAGAAAGACCACATTCGCATAACTTTTATTATACTGTTATAATTCTTCCATTTTATTATTCTCGTTAATCTCTTCCCGTGCTTAATTTATAAATTAAACTTTATCATAGGTATAAGTATGTGTATATAGGAAAAAAACTTGTTATATATAAGGTTTAATACTATCTACGGTTTCGGGCCTTCACTAGGGGTCTTGGGACATACCCCCCCCCCCATGGATGAGGGAGGGCTACTGTATGTGCCGATGACTGAAATAATATCAGTGAACACAGTGCACTAATGTCCCGCCGGGCCCTCTAAATGCTTTACAGCCATTAACATGGGTAGTTGGGGAACCTTGGCAAATGTCTCCGTGAGGTAGGCAGTGTCATTATCTTCTGCATTTTAGGGGTGAGGAAATTCAGGGACCGAGAGGTAAGTTAACTTGCACAAGGTCCCAGGGCTAGTGAGAGGTGGATTTGAGAGTGAGGTCTGCATGAGGAGGCCTCTAATACCTAATAAGTAAGAGGATGTTTAGATATTTTCCTCATCCAAGGTAAAATGTCATTGCCAAAGAGGGAGAAGAAAATATTATGTTTCTTTCTATTTAGTGAAAAAAAAAAAAAAAACAAGCCCGTGTTAATTTGTCTAATGACACACTTCAGGGACGTGGCTAATTTGGTGAATGCAATATGCAAGAAATAACTTGAGTTTTCAGAACCAACCAGGCAGGTATGCAGGATGCAGGAATCGAACATTTACTCTGTTCATCTATTCGGTAAACTCAAGTTCACTGTGATCTAGCATGTCCACTTCACCGCCCCCCCCCCCCCTTGCCTTCTACCAACAACCACTTTACTTCTCCCTGTCGCCCTGGGCTAAACGCGTCACCTTCTTCCCAAGACTTCTCAGGCTTTCAGCCACTGGGAGATCTGTGAGACTCAACTTGTGGCTAGACGTAAGCCCGCTGGTTTTCAGTCTGCGATTTGTTAGAAAGTGGAAAGAGAGGCAGGCAACTGATATCCCTGTTCTAGAAGCTTCAGCCAGCATGCCACAGGCAGCCGCTTGAGGATGTCTTTCTCCCAGGCCTCCTCCGGTTATCAAATGTCAGCATAAGAAAGACAGAAAGTGTTTTACGCCCGCTTAAAGTATGACCAGAGGCGGAGATATTGTGCTGCTGCCGCTGTACTTACAGCAATAGATATGAGTGTGAGGGGACCTGGAACTTCCCGACACTGACCCCAACACCTGATTGGCCCACAGCCACCTTGCCCAATCCTCTTTCTTTTTCTGACTCTTCATCTCCTTTTCATTCCCTTTCTTCATAGCCCGGAACTTCATCCTTTTCTCCTTTTCCCTCCTTCCTTGCCCCATTTCTTGAAAATGAATGCTTAATACATCTATTTTCACGGGATAAACCAGAGTTCATTGTGATGAATGTGGCCATTCAGTAGTGACCGGTGCGTGTACACTTTCTTTACTAACTCCCATGTGAGGGAAGTAGAAATTTTTATTGTTAACCTGATGCCAAAATTAATTCCACTCTCTATCACTATAGGTTCTTAGAGTATTATGTTGGTGTGACTTTACCTAAGTTCTTTCTTTTTTTTAACTTTTTTCTTGTAAAATTAATAGATTTTCATATTAGAAATTTTGTAGAATACAGAAAAGACAAAGAATAAAATAAAAATCACTTTGGTGTAAAAATCACTCCTGATGTTTTTCTTCCCTTTAAATTCTCCTCTACTACAAAAAAAAACTGGAAAATTATTTTTTAACCTAAAAGACTGTGCTCCATGTGTATGCATGTGTATTTAAAAAGTGGGTTTTGGAGAAAGCTCTTTTTGATTCACTGGGCTTGAAGAAATATATCAAGATACTCGATGAGTTCAAATTATGGCTGGGTCCCCACAGCTCTAACTTCTGGATCCCTGATCTTTCTCAGGGTTTAGGGGAGCTGGTCTCTGGCTATTGCATGGGAGAGAGAGAAATTCAAGCTCTGGACTCAGCAGGTCAAAGCTATTCAATTTATCTCTAAATCTTTACAAATCCAAGAATTTCCCTGAAGTCATCATTCACTGAACTTGTCCGTTGCTTTTTGTAAAGGAGAGGAAAGAATCCCACTTTGTTTAAACATCAGCTCCCATGACACCAAACATTGAAAGGGGCAGAGTCCATAATTGATTTTCTGACAGGTTATAAAATATTAAAAGATGGGAAAGTTTTAAACCTAATTTTTAGGTATCCATCTGAAGCCATGTCCAGTTGGCCTGCAGGATCAATGAAACAACATTACATAGAAATGCTGAACTCATACTCTCCTGGCTAATCTATATTTCAAAGATGAGATTGAGCTCTTAAATGACCTACCCTCAGAGCGAGCTGATCCCCAGTTTAAACCTCCCATTTGGAATCTTGGTTGCAAAGATTAACTATTTTAAGGAAATGAAGTCAACACATCCCTGAAGTCTTGGCAGGATGGGAGGAAAATTCAGACAAACCATGTAAAATGGGACAAAATAAAACCTACAAGGTGTTTTTTGTCAATTGAATGTTGACTTCTTGGAATAATTTCTGGCTTATCATTTTATGTCTTCTGGTTTACCTCTCACTCAACAGGCATGGGAAATAGCCTTTATTATCCCTGGTTATACCCCTCAACGATGGCATTATGGAAATTTGTCTGACCTTGTGTGTAACCTTGTCTGACCTTATGAGGTCTCACCTAGGAAGGATGGGGGTGTTTTTCAGTTTCTCGAGCTCTGTCTCTAACAGGAAGTCTTGACCAGGAACACAGGAATTCAGGTCGTTGCCAGGTTTACAGGAGCAGGATGTGAATCAAGGGTATGGCCTAAGGCCCCCTCTCCTGTCTCCAGCATTCTTTGTCAACTGACCTTGAAACAAAGGGAACTGTTTTGACCTGAGGTAAATTTGGAGGGAGTTCCATCCAATCATTTCTAGAAACTGTATTTTTTCTTACCTCTGAGGCTGAGCCTCCCTAAGTCCCAACCCTCTCCGACGGTTCTGAAGCTCAGGTCGGAAGTGTCGAAACTGCGGCCTTCCGTAAGGCTTCAGCTGTGTCTCAGCAAGCTCTCTGTGGCCTGGGGACTCCTCACACCGGGGCATAGTATTTAAGTGCTCTTTCCATCTCTTCACCCCAACCCTCCACTGCTACTCTCCCACCTCTTACACCCCCTCTCATCTCCCCGCTTTCACCACCATCAGCTCCTTGAAAGCAGGAATTGGGCCTAGCTCAGATCTATTCCCAGAACCCAGGGTAGCACTTGGCATCATGACTGTCTGACATATAATTATTACTATTGTTTTCTGACTCTAGAATATAAACTCAGAGAAGACAGAACTTTTTGCCATATTTGTTTACATCTTGAGCCTCAGGGTCTAGAAGAGTGGCTGGCACACAGTAGGTGCTAAACAAGCATTTGTTGGATGGATGGATGGACAGATGGATGGATGGATGGGTGGATGGATGGATTGATAGATGGATGGATGAGCTAAGATACAATCCAATAGTAGAAGCGTAAGCTCAAGGTGCTATAAGAACGTAGTTCCAGAACCATTTGTTTTGAAAGGGTTGAAAAGAATGTTGGAAAGACTTAACTGAAGAGAGGTAACTGGTGCCGGGCTTTAAAGGGCATGTAAGTCTTTGTTACTTAAAAGTGAGGAACTAGAGCTGAGGCAGAGGGGAGAGTGTGGTCAGGGCAAGAGGGCATGACCTCGTTTGGGACACACAGACCAAATGGGGAGGCTGAAGCATCAGGTTGACACAGCGCACTGTGAAGATGAGGCTAGACAAGTAAACTGAGACCAGACCGTGAAGGATCTGGGATATCTTGATGGGCATTAAGGTTTTCTTCTGTAAGACCCTCGAAAACTTTTAAAGAAAGGAGTGATAGCATCAGATCTCTTTATAGAAACTATGTGGAGAATGGACAGAGTGTGGAAGTGGAGGCAAACCAGAGGCAGGGAAGCCAAAGAGAAGAGACCTACTATGTATGGTGGCAGGAGATGGGTGTGAACCAACCTGGAGTTCCATCATACTGTGCCTGGACCATAGAAGGGGCTCGCCATAGAGTGGCTGAATGAATGCTGCTGAGTCAGTGCTGAGGGTTCTTGAGATTTTCTTGAGTATATGTAGTTTCAAAGTTAATTTAGTTCACATTAGGTCACTAGTTCTCAACTGGGATGGTTTTGCCTCTCAGGGCAAAGTCTGGAGACATCTTTGTCGCAACTGGAAGGCACTATTCGCATCTAATGATTAGAGGCCAGGGATGCTGCTAAACATCCTACGGTGCACAGGATAGCCCCACAACAACAACTTATTCAGTCCAAAATGTCGGTAGTTCCCAGGGTGATACAAGCAGTAGAAAAATGAATGGACTAGAGGTAGTGAGCCCAGGAGATATGTGGTTTTGCTCTGCTACAGGCAAGACCTTAATCTAAGAGAGACTCCTTTGAGTCGTTTAAATTTTGAGAGACTTCAGAGTTGGGGTGACAGACACCCTAAGGCACTGACCTAAGTACATTTGACCTTGATTGCATGACTTGTTGCAATTAGATGAGTGCCAACGGAAGGCACCGTTAAAGAGATAACAGGTCAAGTGGCCAACATTGTGTCTGTCTCTTTTTTAATAACTTGTCTTGATATTTCTACCTGATTTTAATTCTGGTTCTTCCAAGAATCCCTTCTTCAAGTGTCCCTTCAATGTCCCCTTCTTGGTGTGGCCTTTTCCTGGTTGTCTGTCCTAGCTAAAATCGAAGCCCGTCTCCCCACATAGTTCCTATCCTTTTTCTCTATGTCATGTTTCCCCTCTGACATACTCATATGTGGCTTATGTGTTCATTGTCTGTCTCTCTACTGGAATGGAAGCTCTACCAGGACGAGGATCTTCGTTTTGTTATTATTGTCTCCTCAGCGCCCAGAACAGAGCCTGCGCATGTAGCAGATGCTCAATAAATATTTATTGGATAAATGACTGAATGAAACAAATGCCAGTTTCCGGTAGTCAGAGAAGGTTGTTATGATATGCCATGTGAAAGCGTACGTTTCTCTATGATTGATATACAATGAATGTTTAATCAGCAAGTGGAAGGAAAAAAAAAAATCCATGAATTGCCGCGACCAATTTTTCTCTTGAAAGGAGGCAAGTCGTAGTGGCCTGTATGGCTCCAAATTTTTTCACATGTGAAGAAAAGATGTTCCAGTCTGACTCTGTTCACTCTCCCCTCTCTCTGTCCCTGGTCCCTCTGCAGGAAGGTGGCCATCAGGCCCTATCAGCACTGCTGGGCTCATAATCAGATTTTAATGACTGTCTGCTTCCCTTCCTACATGTTTATAGTCCTCTGTGCTCTGATTAGGTTTTTGGTCCCACAAGATAGTTAAAAAGCCACAATTTGCGCTGGGTGTTTTATTTTTTCTAAGTTAAGTGAGTGGGTAAATGTCCCTTTGATCTTACTGCCGTGGATGAGAGCTGTTTGTGTTTTTAAAGCCCTCACCAATTATGTGAAATGGATGTAAGACTAAGCCCGAGGCTGGGCTTCTGGGTGGTTTAGAAGTCCCTCAAAGGTTTTTTATTCTTTCTCCTACTGTCTCCTCGCATCCCAGGTGTCGAAGGAACAGAGGAAAAGAAAGCAGCTAGAAGCTCTGGGAAGAAACACGAGCCGATGGTGTAGGCCGGCCGAGGGTCGGGTCTCGGAGCCACGTTCCCGGAGGCCAGCGCGCTTCCCTCTGCAGGGTTCCCCGCGCCTGTGATTGGTAGGTTGCCAGTGGCGGGGAAAGCACGTACGTAGCTCAGGTTGGCATCCCCATGGCGTTAGGTAAGCAGCTCCACGGGAAGGCCGGACAGGAGGAGACAGTCCCAACCCTCAGCTGGGCTGGGTTTGCCGCCTAAATGAGGGACCCACGGACCTCTTGTCGCTGCAGTTGTTTCGGCAATTATGTGTGTGAGAGGGGTGGGAACGGGAGGGGTGGCTAACAGGCAAGGGAGGGGCGGGGGCGTCACATGCCATGCCTCCTGGGCTCCCCGGTTGTGTCGGGTTTGAAATACGAATGCCATGCTGGCTGGTGACTTCCTTGTGGCCCGTATACATTATCCCACCCGCGCCACAACTACGTCGCCTGCAATAGCGCTTCATTATTTTAATTAAGTTTATTACAAGAGTTATCATCGCTGCCGTCAGTATCAGTCATCAGTGATTTTTTCGATTATGGCCGTAAGTGGTGACAGTTCATGTTGACAATAAATGATAATGCCTCTGGCTTGAGCTGGCACTTCATTGGACTTTGCAAGCTCGCTCTGAACACTCCTGGGCTTGCTATGTAAAGAACTATTTATCTGTGACAAAAGCCGGGGCTAGCTGATATTTGTTTTTGCTTCCCAAATGGATAAGTTCATAATATTTGCAAAATTCATCCTTTAGTAGATGACAGCCACGGAGTCCAAAACACATTTAGAAAGAAGTTATATGCTCTCAGCCCAGGGCTGAAGCTTCACAGCCGTTCCCCAACCTGTCCTAAATATGTATTAGCTGAGTTATGGCTCTTTCTTCTAAATGGACATGGGAAATGAAGTCGTTTCGATTGCAGAATGGCTCTTGGCTATTTCCTATTTCTAAGTAGAAGCGGGAGGAAAGGAATCCGAGGGGAAACAGCTCCACTTCCCTTCGTAACTAGGCCTTTCTGGCGTCCCACATGATTGAAATTCTTCAGCATTTAAATAAGACTTCTCCTGAACAACAATAACCTAGTTGCTTATTATTCTTGTTCCTGCATTTCCATGGTTTAAAGCACTCCCTGGTCTCAAACATTTGTGCTACAAATAATTTTAATTGAGCCGAGAAACGCTTGACATTTTAGAAATTACCTTCTATTTATAAGCCTTGAAGAAGGAACCTTCCTGCCAGTCCTGACCTCTCTGTGATTTGGCCTTTCCTCCCCGCCGCCTCCCCTGCCCCACTTTGAGTTTAGTTTTTTATTTTCATTGAACCAAATGACTTTCATTCCTAATTTAATTTTTGCAGTAGCAAATAGAAAGCCAATTTGATATGTCTGTAAAATCCCACACAGGCCATGAAATACCCAGGCTCCTTCGACTCACACGTATCAGGAAGCCATTCATCTGAAGCCCGTTTTGTTAAGGTTGATAAAATGAGTCCTGGGAAAATTGCTAATGCCGAGAGTCAAAAAACCGGCTCTGTTGGATCCTAAAATATCCTTTGGGGTTCATGACGTTTTTCTAAATATCGAAAATTTTAATTTTTGTCATTTCCTCCAAATATCACAAATCTCACTGGCGTAGACCTTGTCGAGGTCAATTTCATTTTGATATAGATAATAAAATGCTGTACACTTGTATAGTATTTTCGCATTCATTGTCTTCTTTGATCTTCAAAAGAACTCATGCATTCATTCGATAAATATTCATAGACCCTTTACTGTGTTCTAAGCACCATCCTAGTCACTCTGCACACAGCAGAGAACAGAACAGTTCATGGAACGTACTGTTGAGGGGGAGACAAAGAAGAAACGAATAAACAAAAATATGTTTGTTTGGAGTTAAAATGTTAAAATGTTAACTGTAATAGTAATATTAAACAAAAACTAAGCAGGGAAGGGAAATAGAGATGCTGGGTGGGATGATTCGCTGGTAAGATGGCATTTGAGCAGAGGTTGGAGGAGCTCTAAGGGCAGGAGCAAACCTCCAGGTAGAAAGAACAGCAAGTGCAAAGGCCCTGAGTCAGGAACAGAAAGGAGACCATCGGGTGTAGAGTGGAGTGAGCAAGGCGGCTGGCGGTAAGAAATGAGATCGGCGTGGAAGCCAGACTCCCATCCTGCAGGACCTCGAAGGCCAGAGTCTCAGGGTCCTGACTGAGACGAGAGCTCTGCAGGGTTTTGAGCAGAGGCGTGACATAGGTTGACTTCTGTTTGAAAGCGGTGGTCTTGTGGCAGTGTTACAATAGGTCGGGGTAAAGGCAGGAGGGAGGTTGTTTAGATCATTGTATTTATCCAGGAAGAGATGACAGTGGCTCAAACCAAGGTGGTAGCAAGGGAGGTGTTCAGAAGCAATCAGTTTCTAGATATTAAAATTCATTAAGGAAAATATTACTTAGTCCCATTTTTAAAGTGAGAAAACTCAGTCTCAGGATAACTGACTTTCTCAAGAG
The DNA here is from genome assembly GCF_014176215.1 of Rousettus aegyptiacus. Classification (NCBI taxonomy): domain Eukaryota; kingdom Metazoa; phylum Chordata; class Mammalia; order Chiroptera; family Pteropodidae; genus Rousettus; species Rousettus aegyptiacus. Next base: position 35,299,094 of record NW_023416288.1, on the reverse strand, counting down.
TATAGAGCAAGTGTATAACAAAGTTGGATTTGAAACTGGACCCGTTGGTGGGGGTCCCTCCGCAGCACCACCTGCCACTGAATACAGCCCAAATATCCATCCCAGAGTGTCTGCCTCAGAGCCACGGTCATGTTCTCATTAACATAATAAAAAAGGACTCGGGGGGAAGAGCAAAGGTGCTCCAGTGCCCCCGGATACCTGTACGACTAACATTACCTGGCAAGTAGCAGGTTGGAGCCTGATGAATGGCTGGGAAGAGGAGCAGGAATGTTTGCTTCTGGGGGAGGAGAGGCACTCGTTAGTGGCCTCGTTGCTCAGGGGGTTGGGGTTCTGTCTTCGAGCAGAGCCCTGCTCTGCCAGGTGTCTTTCTAGAAACAAACAATACTACTATGGCGCCCCATGTTTTGTTTTTTGGTTTTTGGTTTTTTAACTGAAATGAGATTCATATAACATAAAATTAACCATTTTAATTTTAAAGTGAACCATTCAGAAGCACTTAATACGTTCAAAATATTGTGCAACTACCAAGTCTATCTAGTTCCAAATGGTTTTCATCCTACGATAGGAGACCCCATTAAGCAGTTACTCCCCGTTCTCCTCTTCCTCTGGTCCTGGCAACCACCAATCCATTTTCTGTTTCTATACATTTACCCACTTTAGATAGTTCCTGTAAATGGAATCACACAATACGGACATTTTTGCACCTCACTTCTTTCATTTAGCATAATGATCTTGAGGTTCGTCTGTGTTAGAACACATATCAGTACTTCATTCCTTAGTATGGCTAGACAACAGTCTATTGCATGTGCCTGTCACCACATGTTTATCCATTCATCCACCGATGGACATTTTTCCACCTTATGGCTATTGTGAACAGTGCTGCTATGAATACGTGCGTACGGGTATTTGTTTGAGTACCCATTTTTAGTTCTTTGGAGATATACTTAGGAGTGGGATTGCTGGGTCATATGGTAATTCTATGCTTGATTTTTTGAGGAACCACCCAACTGTTTTCCACAGCAGCTGAGTCATTTTCATTCCCATCATTTGTGTACAAGGATTCCAATTTCTCCATATCCTAGCCAATACTTGCTATTTTCCTTTAAAAAATATATATATATTTATATATATATATATATATATATATATATATATATATATATATATATATATAACCATTCTAGTGGGTGTGAAGTGACAGCTTACTATGGTCTTGATTTGTGTTTCCCTAACAACTAATGACAGTGAGCATCTTCTCATGTACCTGTTGGCCACTTGTATCTCTTCTCTGGAGAGATAAATGTCTGTCCGGGTTCTTTGTCCACTTTTTAATTGGGTTGTTTATCTTTTTATTGTTAGGTTTTAAGAATTCTTTATATATTCTGGATACGAGACTCTTAGCAGACATATGATTTACAAATATTTTCTCCCTTTCTGTAGGTTGTCTTTTCACTTTTATGATAACGTCCTTTGTTGCAAAAAAGTGTTTTAATTTTGATGAAGTCCAATTTATCTACGTTTTGTTGTAGTTGTTGCTCGTGCTCCTATCCCCTGGCTTTTATAAAGCGATGTTAGAGGTCACAGCAACAGTAACGATAATAACAGTGAACTGACACACAAGGAGGAAGCCATAGGAAAACACTGTGAATTTTTCCATGTTTAGGTCAAGGTCTAGAGCAGACGTGGAATTTCCCAAGCTTGAAGAGTATGAAGCTGTAGACCTAGAAGCATTCCTCTTATAACCTCTGTTAGGATGTATGTCAGGCCGCCGTCATAATAGACTTACAAATATGGCGACTTAAGCCAGGGAGAAATTCAGTTCTCTGCGTCATGCCAAAGGCAGGAGGGCTTAGCAGGGTCAGGGCCCCAGGCTGCTTCCCCTTTGTGTTCCTTCTCTTTAAGCATATGTCCCCCAATTTGCACACATCACTCCTCATCTCCCATAGGCCAGAACTTAGTCACCTGGCCACATCCAAAAGGAGACTGGGAAATGTGGTCTTTAATTCAGCAGCCTTGTGTCCAACCAAGAGTTCAGTAATACATATTGGGAGACAAAAATCCAGTCCCTGATGTAGAACCTCAACTTTAATAACTATCAAGGTAGCACTCTGAGCAGTGTTGCCAAGATTAGGAGGAAAAGAAAGAAAACTTTATTTTCACCCTGCGATTACTTTCCCATCCATTAAATGGGTCTCTTTTAAGGTCTCTAAGACAACTTAAGAAGGAAGACTGAAGCTTGGTACCAAGATAAGTCTTCAGGGAAAGGACTCAAGTAAGTACAGGGCGAAGGAGAAGAAAATTCACCAGCGAGCTGTCTGAAGAGGCACGTCGGCAGTGAGGGAATGGGGAAGAGTGTGTTTGTATCGGCGTCCCCTTACTGTGGAAGACTTTTATTGGCAGAGATTTCTATCTGGAAGACCAAACACCACCACCAACAACAAAACTCCAAACAGATGTCATTTTGGGTGCTTTAGAGTTTTTAAGGTGCTTTCACAAACTTTTTTTTCATTGGGTTGTTATAATAATACCAGGAATGGCAGATCGTGCTACCTCCCTTTCACCTCTCCGATAAAAAGGACTCTCAAAGGTCAGGAGGTTTCTAGCTATTTGGTGGCAGAGGTGGGATTCAAACTGAGCTCCCTTAGCCCTTGGCTTCTATTTAGTCACTGCAGGGCTTTCCCATAATGCTTTGCCCCCGACCTTGCGCACGAATGGAACTGACAGGCCAACCCACTTGAAGCCCGAAGCCTGACATAGCTTCCAGGAGAGCCTGGAGTTTTGACTCTAGGCCTTCCACCTATTCAGACCTGTTGTTATACCCAACGAATCCTTGGAAGATTCCTTAGCTGTTGTTCCTATTCCCCTGCTTTTCTGGCCTGCTGCAAGGGTGGTATGGACAGGGGAAGAGAGATGCTGGGGAGAGTGGCGTTGGCAAACATACTGTAGGAAACCTCTGTGCCTTTTGAGCAAATTGGGAATTCATGGTCCTGGGTTCCTGCAGAACGCAGCGTTCAAGGCTCCGGCGAGGCTTGGAGTCAGATCAGTGGAGAGTCAGAGGTGACCACATGCGCCTTCAAGTAAGTCCATACGCCATTTCAGGAGACACTTCAGAGGCATACTGGACATTTTGTATTGGCTGCATGAAAACATACAATGAAATAAAACACCTTGGCTAATTTTTTCCCAATAAGTTGGACAAAGTTTTAATGACAATGGCAGGAGCTTATGACCTGAGGTTTCTTACCTGGGGACCAACATTGCTTCGAGGAAAAGGCAAGAGATTTAAAGGTAAAAGCCCGACTGCTAACTGACCACGGTGACCTAAGCTCACTGAGCCTCGGTTTCCTCTTCTGAGAAATGGGAGCTCATAGTCACCACAAGAGCAGTAGCTCACATCTCTTGATATCAAATAAGATATCAAATAAGAATTGCTTTACAAACTGCTAAGCGATATACAAATATTAAATATTATTATAGTATAAACCTGGCCTTTAAACGTCAGGACCACACAGGATCAGGAGGGAGTGAAAATGAGAGAGAAGTTCGAGGACAGCCACGAGATCAGGGATTGCGCTTCGGTCCTGGTTTACTGACATGCCTTTCTTCTGGCAGGGGGAGGTGGGACCCGAAGTCAGTCATGGACGGGAATCATTAGGATAATAGATAGTGACTGAGATGCTCACTTGCCTACATTGCTACGAGCACAAAGTTTTTCAAAGTATTTTGTACAACTTTTCACAAAAGTATTCCTGTAAATTTCAGGAAAGCTTCTTTTTTCTTTTTAAAGGTGTAATAGAGGCTTATTTATTAATTCTGAGGCAAATAGACTTGGGGCTCCAGTTTCCAGAGAGGAAAAAATTTAAAGGGACAAAAATATAGAGCATGGGAAAACCAGCTATTGTACAAATCACAGCAATTTAAAAAACGATTTTTCCTATTTAGGGATTTCTGTTACACTGCTGTCTTTCATATTATTTTTAGTGTATGTTTTTAAATTGTTTTTCACAGCAATTTTGTATCCTATTACGGCTTAAGACCATACTTATTTTAAGCAGTCCTGAAAATGAGGCATCTACTAAGATATTTGAAGAGGGGAATGTAGAGCAAACTCTGAACAGTGGTTACCTCTGGGGGGAGTTGAAGCGGATCTGAAGAGGTGGGGAAATCTATTCTTGACTCAGTTACAACGAGCATCTAATGTAGTTAAATGACAAATAATGTACATTTATAAAATAATAAAAGTAGAAATTAATTGTTTCAGAAAATAGATACTCTATTTGTCTAGACAAGTCCCCATATCACCTGGCGAAAAAATATCATCGACTTAGACTCCCATTTTATTTTCCTAACCTCTCTCCATACCTTCCCTTCTTCTCCCCACAAAGCATTGACTTGACAAATCATTGCCAGTTATTGGAAATTTTGAGGAGAAAAGCAAATTCAATTTTGGCGTAAGTGGCTATGTCAACAAATCTGAAACCAAAGCCCACTAGACTATGGACTCCTCAAGAGCAAGGGGCTTTTCTTTAAATCATTCATTCATTTAAGTCATTCACTCACCCATTCAATAAATGCTTATTGAGTGCCAGGTACTGTTCTATGCACAGAAATACAGCAGCTAACAAAACAGATACAAATCTCTGCCTACAATTAACTGATTTTCCAGTCTCAATGCACGGTCTTAATAAAAATTTGCTGAATGAGTGAGTTTGTTAATAAAAAAAATTATTGAGCACTTACTATGACCCAGGCATTACTTTAAGCACTGAAGCTATAGCAGTGACTCTGACAAAGTTTATACTCTAATGAATACCAGATAAGTCAATACATCAATGTCAGATGATAAGCTGTACATAACGTGACCACTGGTGCTAGCACTACCCTCTGTGCATACAACTGTAGCTTCGCAAATGGGAAAATGTGCAGACCTTACTTATTGCTTGCTGGTTTGGGTGTTTGAACTTATCATGACAAGTGGAACTGAAATTCCATTGATATCTTGCATGGCATTGGGTCAAACCTCTCATTCTTTTAGCAGTCTTCCCCCAAAGACTGCTTGCCTAGGAGGCTCTCAAGAAACATATTAGTTTTCCATTACTGCCAACATGAAGATAGCGGCTTAAACAACACAAAGTTTTTATCTTATAGTTCTGGAGGTCAGAAGTATGAAATGGATCTCCCTGGGCTAAAAAGCTCTCAGGCAGAACCATTTCCTTGTCTTTTCCAAGTTCTAGATGCTGCTCACGTTCCCTGCCTCATGGCCCCTCCCTCCATCTTCAAAGCCAGAAACTTTGAAGTTGCCAAGTCCTCTTCACACTGTCATCTCTCTGCTTCTCCCTTTTCTGTCTTCCTCTTCCACTTTAAAGGACTTTGTAATTATACTGGCCTACCTGGATGACCCAGAATAATTGCCCCTTCTCAAGGTCATCTGATTAACAACCATAATTCCACAGCAACCTAGCTCCCCTTTGCCATGAAACTCAACATATTCACAGATTTTAGTTATTAGAAAGTGGACATATTTAAGGGCCATTATTCTGCCTACCGCCATCAGGCTAGAAAAAGAAGAAGCTATTTTTTCTTCAGCCGTCATCTCCAATCTCTAGCACAGTGTTAAATGTCTAGGAAATATTGACTGGTTCATTTATGATGTTGGTAAAAAGAACAGAAAATGCCACACTCCAGACATCAGGAAATGTGGAACCACATCTTCCTTCCCCCCCTCCACCCGCCCCCCCCCCCACCCCGTACTGGCTAGCAACTGCATGGGGCAGCAAGCTAGTAACTCCCTTTACAAGCAAACTCAAAAACTTCTTGCAGAAAAGTCTTTAATCATCTGCCCTGTGTTTTCTCAGATCTGCTTAAGTATAGATAGGGAAGATTCCTTTTAGTGACAACCTCATATCTCTTATCTTAATATTCTTCCCTTTAGCATCGTACTTAACAGTTTATAGAGCACTTTCACATACTCTCACTTGACCCTCATGAAAGCTCTTTCAGGAGGAAGAGCAGGGAGAAGAGTCATTCCCATTTTATCAGTTAGCATACTGAGCTTCAGATGGCAGGCATGATGTGTCCAAGATTCTGAAGCCAGGACTCACACCAGGTTTCCTGACACCAAAGCCTGCACTCTCTCCATCAGAACATGTTGCCCCCAATAGTCATTTATCTTGGTTCAGGATTTTGCAGTCCCTGGACTGTGTGGCATCCTCACTACACAGTCATCATAGCCCCCCTCCTCCTCATCATATCATCATTGTCATCATCATCATTATGAATTTCCTCCGTTATTCATCAGAAGAAATCTCCTTCGAGTGTCAGTAACCACCTTTAGCTCTGTCCTTGGGGAGGAACTGTCACTGGGCTTAGAGCCCCACTTTCTGATTCGAGTTATCAGCATGTCAGGAAGTCAGTCATTCTGCTCTGTTCCTGTGAGTAATCACCTTTATTTATTCTTCCTAGTGACACCCAGACTCAGTCTCTAGGTGTCTGAAAAAAATTAAGATGATCCCCAATCAAGATCACCAATACCACCAGTATCGACATGCATCCCTGACATGCCTATTCCAATTATCCATGGCTACAAAACAACGTACCCAAAACTCATTGGCTTAAAACAATAATCATTTTATATGCTCCTGATTCTGCAACCTGAATGGCGTTCAGCTGGGTGGTTCTTCCCTCATTCCCGCTGATGGTCACTCATGTGACAGAATGAAAAAGACAAATAGTACCTTGTCTTTTCATAACTATTATTACGAAAATAGTTTTGACTTTATATACCATCTGGAAGACTCTCAGGGATCAAACCCCGCCAAGGGTTCCCTGGAACACACTTTGAGAACCACCACCCGACTTACTTTTGGTTTTCCATTTTCAGATTGGATCATCGCTTGTCTGGGAGGAGGGACATCAGTTCACTCCAGAGTAACTCTCTAAAGTGCTGAGGGTGCTGGGGAACTTTTCCGATTGTTTCATAATTCAAACAGTGAGCAGGTAATCAGTGCCCGGATTACCGGACATCACTGAATTCAGTTTCCAACCTCTGGAGCTGCGTAGCCTCCTCCCAGTACTCTTACGTGAAGACTCCAGCTAGGGAACGACGTCGAAGGAAGAATTCTTCTTTCGGTATAAGGTGTGTAGGATTTGTTTGGGGTCAATTTTTTTTTTTTTCTTCATCAGAATCTAAAATTTCCACCATCCAGCCCGAGCCTTGCTCCCTGTTGTACCTTCCATGACATTCGCCATATTTACAGAATGTTCCTCAGCTGCGTCACCCTAGCCTTGATTAAAGAGAGGAGGGGTTGAGCATGCAGCACTTATTAAAACCCACAGCAGTCACATCGCTTTGAAAATTTAGTGGTTAGCTAATATAAAAGTCATAAAAGGTTTGGGGTTCTGGGGGACTTCCATAAACTTACAATTTTAGGTGCCCTGAGATGCAATTTCTGAGCAATTTCTTTGATCTCTGGCTGCCCTGGTAAATCATTTATTAGGGCAGTCTTTTTAAACAGAATCCTCTCAACCTCTCCCACAAGATATATAAAATAACATACTCTGCAAACAGTCATCAACCCCCTGTATTTACTGTATTCACTGATTATAAACCGATGGAGATGTTGGTTTTTTTCAGCCAATTCTTTTTATTCTCAGAAATTTGCGGAAGAGATAGTGACGATGTGCTATATGATGCCAGATTGTAGCTGCCTGAAATTTCAAGAATAGGACACGCCGTACTAAGAATCCTTCAGCAGTATTTGTTTTGTAAAGACAATGATATTCACAACTAACAAAGTTCCAAGCCTTACTCAGTCAATCTCCAAGTCGGCCTGCTAATATAAGTTTCTTGTAGCTTCCTTACGTTTTCCTCTCCCTCTTTCCCTAATCTGTTCAATTATTCTATCTGTGATGATTTTTAAGGACTCCAAGTGGAGAGGGGAGCAGTCATCAGATCGCTATAACCAACTCATCCATCTCCTGTTTGTCTCTGTCTCTCTGTCTCACACACACACATATATATAACATATATACACACACGCACTTGCTACCCTGCCTTCTCTGAGGACTTCAGGGAAAGATTTTGGGAATTTTGACTTAGAAGAAAATACATGTTACAATACTTACCAAGGGTCTAACACAAGATAAGAAGAGAAGTTTGTGAGGAGAAATCCTGGTGAAGACTTGGAAACTCATGCCTCATGAGAAGAGACACCAAAAAGCTTGCTCGCTCTCTCTCTCTTTCTCTCTCTCTCTCTCTCTCTCTCCTGCATGAGGACACAGGGAGAAGGTGGCTGTCCACAAGCCAGGAAGGGACCCTTCACCAGAATCCAATCATGCTGGCACCCTGATCTAGGACTTTTAGCCTCCAAAACTGTGAGAAATAATTTTCTGTTGTTTAAGCCACCTAGCTTTTGATATTTTCTTAGGGCAGCCCAAGCAGACTAAGAGAGCTACCATTTTTATCTGTGAGATTGTAAGCTATTTTAAATGTTTAATGGTACCAATGTCAGCAAATATGAAATGAAATAAGCATTCTCCTACCCCCTTATTGCAAACATTTTGGTAAGCCACATGGCAGAATACATCAACTACAATTCACGTTTCTTTTGACCCGGAAGTTCCCACAGTATAAATTCTTCCCAACAATTTATACTGCAGATTTGTTTTTATATATGCAACAATGTATGTATAAAGATGATGACTGAGGTGCTATGTAACACCAAAAACTGGAAGAAACATAAATGTACATTAGCGAGGAACAAGTTAAATAGTTTTATCCTTACGTGGGTTACTCTACAGCCTTTTAAAAAGAACATGGTAATTATAGACTTGAAAAGATGAATACACAGATGTTCACTGTATGATTCTTTAAACTCTTCTATTTATTAGAAAAATTTTGTCATAAAAGTTGGACAGTAGGGAGAGAATAAAGTCGACTTATAAATGCTGTTATGAAAACCAAGATAGATTAATTGAAAAAAATAAGTTGCAGGACAATGTACATAGTATTATTCAGAATTTTCCAATTTTTGGTCTATCGCTTATAAATTTCAATGTCCTAACTTTCTCGTTTTCATTATTACAAGTAAATCTGTAAGGAACACCTGTGTTAATAATCTTTTTGTACATCCCTCTCATTTCAGAATAAAATCACAGATGCTCAGAACAAGGGCTTATGATCATTATTAAGGCTATAGATACATATCTTTTAAATGCCTCTGGAAATGTCCTTCCAATTTGCTCTTTACCAAAATTCCACAATTTAATAAATATCTATTCTGTGTTTATATTATTGAAAAATACTAGAGAGAGCACCTTATAAGAATTCCCAAGGAGTTCCAAGCACTTCTCCTAAGCCACTGAATATAACAGCTAACACTAGTGAATGCTACCATATGTCAGGCCCTGTGCTGGGGGTTTTACGGACAAGGTCCACTGGCAAATTCTGATTCTGGGGGTTGTGTCTGAGTTATTTCTTTGCAGAAAAAATTTTTAAACTGATTTCCTTGGCCCTTGTAACTTTCCATTTCCACCCTAATTAAAAAAAAAAAAAAAGATTTCATTCATTTGAATACACCCAGCTGTCCTCTTTGCAATGGTGGCTTCTTGCCCCATGATTAACATCTCAGCACCAAGGTAAATGCCCTCCGAGGCTTTCTGCTGGAGGAGCAGCCAGGCCCTTCTACCTAGCTGGTACCTAGGTAGAAAGGCAATGAGGGCTCTGTGGAATTGCTCGGCCTAACTCAGAATGAATTAGTAAACCGAGAATGAGCAAAATCCCAGCATGTCATTGATGGGCAGAGAAAAGGATGTGGATCCTTTCAGGATGATGCAATTGGAACACCTTGTAAAGTAAAATTCAGCTGTCCTTTTTCCTGAGTTTGCTAAAAGACCGCTGTCCGTTATGTTGCGTAATGATTGCCATTACGTAAAAGCCTGCATGAGACACGTTTTTAGAATTTAGCTCCACGCTAGCCTTTATCTTTCTAAGGAACTGGTATGCTCTTCCTGAGTAAAAGAACTAGAGACGTGCAGAGCCAAACTGATGTTTAACCTCAGTAACTCTGTTAGCGTTCATGATCTGTAAGTTTCTTTCTTCTGCCTTTTCTTCCTTCCAGTTTTCTTTTTTAATTTAGACTTTACTAATGGTATGGTATAGATGCCCTTTGATATATTTTACTTCAACTCGTTTTTAGGAGCGAAGCTAAGATATAAATAAGGTGCTCTTGGCTGAGAGGTACTGCCTTCGGTGCCATGTACTCACAGCATTCCGGACACCTTGCATGCCTCTCCTCCATCCATTCATTCATTCGTTCAACAGAGATTTAAAAACACATTTATATAGAGAAGACATTTACATAGTTTGTGAAACGATCCCCCTAATTGCCCCTTTTCTCCTCTGGTTTTCCACCTAGGCACATATTAATGCTAACCGCGTTCCCTATGCCGTGCTTAACCGATGTAGTGTATACTTGAAACTAATAAACACTCACACACACACACACACACACACACACACACACTCTCATGCACACACACACCACACACACGGGCAGTAAGCGAGGGCAGAGGTCCCAGAACCAAACAGCCTCCACTACTTACAACCTGTGACCTCCAACAAGTCACCTAATTTCTCTAAGTCTCAGTTTCCTCATCTGGAAAATGGAATTGATAATAATAACACTCGTAATTCTTGATCTTAATAGTGAAGATTAAGATAATATAGGAAAAGTACTTGAAATAATGCCCAGCATGTAATGTCTCAGTAATATTAGCTTCCATGATCATCACTATTATTTTTTATTAGATGTTATTATGAACCGAATTCTGTCCCCACCCCCCAAATTCATATGTTGAAGCCCTAAGCCCCAATGCCTCAGAATGTGACTATTTGCAGATAAGGCCTTTAAAAAGGTAACTACATTAAAATGAAGTAATTCGGGTGGCTTTTAATTCCATATGACCGGTGTCCTTATAAGAAGAAGAAATTTAGACACACACCTGTGCAGAGGAAAGACCACATGGAGATACAGGGAGAAGGTGGCCGTCTATAAGCCAAGGAGAGAGGCCCCAGGAGAAAAACAAAAAAAACACCCTGCCAACACCTTGATCTCAGATTCTCCAGAATCTTGAGAAAATAAATTTCTGTCATTTCAGTCATCAGATTTGTGGTATTTTTTTTTTTTTTATGAAAGCCCTAGGAAACTAATAAAGATGCCCACTATGTGCTCAGTTGTTTCCTACGCACTGGAGATACAGTGCTGAAGACGACAGACTAGGGTCCTGCTTTTATGGAGGTTCCATTCTAGTGGAGACAATTAACGTGAGAGCAAACCTATGAACCATATAACTCCAGGACGTGGCAGACGATAGTAACCGTGATGTGAAGGGGGTCGGTCACGCTGGGTGGTGGTGCATCTATTTAGACTACATGGTCGAACAGCCGGGGGAGGCCTGCTCATGGGATGACGAGAGAGTGACAGCGTGGGAACACCAGCTCCAGACCATTCAGGGCAGAAGGAATGAAGGAATGTGCTTGATCCGCTTGAGGATCAACGAGGTGGACACTGTGGCTGGAGGACAATGGGGGAGGGGAGGCGGGCAGGAGAGGAGGTCAGGGAGGAACAGGGCCTGGTCACACAGGGCCTGAGGCCAAGGAAAGATATTTAGAGTCATATTTTAAAAGCTCGCTCTGCTGGGAGGAGAGGGAAGGAGGGGGCTGGAGTGGAAGCCGGGAAACGGGGCGGTCGGGACGGCGGTGCCCTTGGACCGCGGGGAGTGAAGGGGACAGAAGAGAGACAGCGGATGGATGGATTCCAGACGTGTTTCGAAGGAAAAGTTTATAGGACACGCTTGTGGATTAGGTACAAGGTCAGCGGCAGGGAGGAAGGGCAGGCGACTATCAGAGAGGGATTCCAAGGTGCCAGGTTTTTAACTGAACAGCTGCATGCTAAGTCGTGTCATTTGCTGGTTTGGGGAAGTGGGGAGCAGGTTGGGAGTAGAATTTAGAGCTACAACGTGGCCGGACCATGACCCAGATGCCTGTCGTACGTCCGAGTGGAGATGTCGAGGAGCCTGTTAGTATCAGAATAAGAGCTCAGGAAGACCGAGGGCCCCAGACGCACCCCTGTGAGACAGCTGTGGGAACGGGCGGGATCGGCTAGGAAGATGCTGGAGCAGAAACCCCGAGACCAGGACGGAGCCCTCGTGTGCTCCCACTTGAGAATATAAGAGGAGACTAAGGAAGAACCATCGGTGAGGTCGAAAGAAAAGCAGTGAGGTGAGAGGCAATAACCACACACTCTGACACCACATCGGGTTGTATACACGATGTTCGGTGCCTCTGAAATGCATGCGTGTTCCCAGATGACTCACACGCGTGTGTGCGTGTGCGCATCCTGGGGGCTGTCCGTCGGTATATATAGTTATAGAACCCAATGCGTCTAGGGTTTGCAGCTCTTTTTAAAATTACATTTTACACATCAGTAAACTTGTAATGCAGGAACTGCTTGCTTAGGGTTATTTATATCCTTGGGTTGCAGAAGGATTTGTCAGGAAATAATATGAATGTTATTTATCTGACTCTTCAGTTTTATTGACTGCTACATTTCACATCCTTCAGTTCTTTTTGGCAGAGGAGTAAATAACACTGCTATTAACCTCTAACACCGGTATAAAAATAGGCAGTTATTAAGGGGTAAATATTACTTTGACGATTATTGCCCCAGTCTGCTTTCTCTGGGAGATGTAATAAATAAGGCCTCTCATGGGGTCCACAAAGCTCCCAATTTTGTTGAGGGAGCTGGCAGCTCTCCTGGCCACGGGCTGTGATTTGGAGCCACGTGGAGCCGATAGAAAGTATTCTGTGAGCTACTGCTCGTTCCTGGAGGAAATCAGGACCGCGTTAATGCCAGGCTGTGGCTGTCTGTGGGCGCTGATGGTGTCAGGTCTGAGAATTAGAGAACATAGGTTTCTGGGTTCAGGAGCAGGGAGTATGTAGAAGCCTGGGGTTGGTTATGTCGACCTGCTGATGAACCCAAGTTATGACCGTGGAAGCTCAGGGCTCAGAGTTTTTCATGGTGACCCTTTATGAATGGACAGGTTAATTAACAGGTAAACTGTGTGGTGTAGCCTTATTCTGGAGGAAAAGTGATAAAGAGTTATGTTAACCGGTAGAGAAAGAGTCTTGGACTAGAAGCCAAGAAGACTAAACTATAGTCTCAACTCCAGCCTTCGTTTGTGTGACGAACCTGGTGACTTATCTGCTTTATCATTTATAAGAAATGAGGGGACTGCACTACATGGCGCCTAAGACCCCTCCAGTCCAGAAATGCTTTGTCAATCACCCAGTTAGACCTGGCGAAAATCCCAGTGAGCCTAGTGATGCCTGTCCGCACGGTGGACATGATCACGTGCCACAGCCAGCAACCCCTTCATTATCCTACAGGAAGCCCCAGCAACAGCGGGACCTGTGTGCTCCAGCAAGCCCCTGCCCGCAGCCTGAACCACGAGCTGCGTGGCTTTGCAGCCCTGCCAAGGACCGCTGGAACCCTGACAATCATCGTACATTTTTGCTTGCTTTCCAGGACTAAATTTTTTTGGCTTCAAAGATGATTTTTGATCTTGTTCTGTGCTCTGATTACAGATATAAAAAATGTGTTTTTTTCCTCCTTAAAAAGTATTTAAATCCAGACTGAAGCATGCTTGCTCCATGTTGTGCAAGAGATTAACTGCTGAAAAGCTGCCTTCATGGGAGCGCATTCTAGGAACCCATTATTTAAAGACAACATTGTCAAATGAAGGATCCGGCATGAATGTAATTTGCGTGTTTGGAAAGTTTGAGTTCTCACACATCAGGGGTGGTGGAGGTGGTGTCTGCGGTGATTTGCGTCCCCACAACTAAACTATGCTAAAATAATCGAACCTAGTGTCGCTCAAGCCACTTGTCTCCGTAAGGCAGCACCGGAGAGGATGCGACCACCTTGGTACCCCTATTCCACTCAGGAAGCAGATGACGCTTATTCCAGAGAGTTTTAGCTGTGAAACAATAGAAATATGCACAAAAGGGTGAACTATATAATGTTATAGGCCCGTTTGGCATAAATGTCAGCAGAATGGTTTGGAAATCTGAGCCTCATTTAATTCTCCCAGAATTTACTATTTTATACTTCGGTGTTAATAAGACACTGTGCCAGCATTTCCCGGAGGTCGTAACTTGTGGCAAGGGGACATTTTAAATCATTATGAGGACCACGTCGGCTGGCTAGTAGCCCCGTGAATAATCACAGAAATGTGCATTTTGGCAAAGAAAGGATAATCCTATGTTTAGCAGCAGCATAGGATGTAGATACAGATCACATCATACATCATATCATATACATGTAAGATGGGAATGCAGCAAATGGAGAGAAAATATAGAACTTGGGAAAATGGTGAGACGGGATCGCAGAGGGGTCAGGGGGGGTCTTCTCTAACCACAAAACTCCTCACTGATAGGAAAGCCCCTCGACCCACAGCCCAGGGCTAATGGGTAGGGTTCCCGTTGCCATGGAGATTGTGGCTGCTGCGCTTCCGGCATGGACTCCTCCGAGAACTCTTCTCTTCCCGCCTCCTCACTCCTTTTTCTGTCTCACCTGTCCTGTTTTTCCTAGCGATAAAACAAAGCTTGGCGTGGCCGTGGCTCCTACTTGAAAATGTGCAGGGGTTCTGTGCCCTGGTTGGTGGGCCCCCTGGGTGCCTTTTTGCAGTAGGCAATGGGGACTCTGGAGAAGTCATTCTACAGGAAGAAGGACCCTGAGACCTGAAGCTGTACAGAGTAGCACGGGGCCAGCGATTCTGAAGACAGGCTGGTATCATCAACCTAGACTTGTCTGCTAACTCGATCCCTCACTGGAATTATTGTAGGCCCTGTGGTTGGGGACAGGGGAAGGGGTCTCAGTAAAAGCAGACAGAACTAATCAAGAGGAGGGGAGAAACGTTTGTGAGCCCATGGGTGGCCCTTCCTAAGACTCTCCCCCTCCCCTCAAGAACTATCACAGGACTATTAGACATATTTATGGGGGGGTCTCTCTCTATGGATAGGGGCAGGGGTGTTACCTGCCTGTGAGAACAGATTTAAACAAGAACTAGCAGAACTTGAATTGTTTTTATGTAATTCCATTTGTACTCCAGGATGAGGTAACCTGGAGAAAATCAAATCAGATGCTTCCCCACATGCACAGGTGCACGTAGTCTAAATCCAATGTCACTGTCACTGTGTGGTCCTTGAGCTGGCAGCATCGATACCACCTGGGAACATGTTAAAAGTGCAGCATCTCGGGCCCTATTCTAGACTTACCAAATTGGAATCTGCATGTAGCAAGACCCCATGCATATTGAAATTTGAGAAGCGCTTCCCCAGAGCAGTTTTGGCCACATACCAGAATTATCTGGGGAGCTTTAAAAACTGCTGATGGTTGGGTCCTATTCTTAGACTCTGATGGTGTGTCCTGGGCTCTGGGATTTTAAAAAAGCTCCCTATATGATTTTAATGTGCAGCCAGGAATGGGAATGAAAGGAAGAACTTTTTCAGAATCCATGCCAATGGCCTTTGGCCAAGTAACCCACAGTGGGACCTGTCGGCCCAGTGACTGTGTGCTTAACGCCCCAAGTGCTCCCCATTTTCAGTTTGTGGGGTATGTTCGAATTAGCCTGTTTGCACTTACAAAATATTAGTTGTGACTTGTGATCACAATTACAGATCTATTTTGGCTTATGTAGCAGAAATATTATGAAAAGTTATGTGCAATGGTATGTTTGTAGCTTGAACCATATTTGCACACAGATATATTAACATTTCAGAAGTTTTTTATCTACATCTCTACCCTCTATTAATGTTATAGTAACATAAGACACACTTGTTATCTAAAGAATCTTCTTTTATATAAAGTAAAGCACCTATTTATAATGTAGTAATCGAACGTAGTTTTTCTAAGATTAAATGTTCATATATTATGCTTCTTTGACATGAAGGATTATCAAACACCTCATGTGTACATTACGGTTTTATATTTCATGACTCCAGCTAAGCATGTAGTGCTCATATTTGAACCTCGGACTCAACCAGAATTAGTTCTTCCTCTCTCTCTGCCAATGTCCCTCTGTTAGAGCTCCTTCTTGATTCGCTCTGTCACGGATTCTGTTCCACGTCTATTTATTTTCCTCCCACTAAACTTCATGCCCCTTGAGGAATAAAAAGATGTGTGATCACCTCAATGTCCTTTCCATACAAGGTGCCCAATAAATGTTTGACAGGCCAATGAACAGAGCCGGAGGGAGATGTGCGATGTCCTCGGCTCCACCGCTGGCTGGTCGCAGAGGCAACGCTGCCCTAGTCAAGTACTGTGGCGGGCTGGATAGACGCCTCCCCCTCAGGTGTCCTGCTGCCTCCCACCTTCTCTCCCCGATAAAGCTCCCCTGTCACATGCCTGTGGGTACACGGCCCACTCTTTGTCACGTTTGTTGGCTCTCTCTCAGGTGCCTGGGTTTTCCCTGAGTTTTGTGGTGTATACCTGTATTGTCACCTTCTTTCCCCCTTTTGACAGAGTAGACTCCCCACCTCCGACCAAACAGTCACTCTTTTCTCACACACCTCCAAAGAAGACACATGTGGAGAGAAGGCCCAGGTGAACCAAAATAAACGTACCTACTAGACGGGGTTTGTACTTGTGAAATCTGTGTAGCCTGGATGTGTCATCTGACTTGACCAAGCAGTGCTGGCCCATCAACAAATAGGGAGCCATCTTAGCATAATGCTGGGATTGCTGTCAAAACTGTGGATTTCACCCAAATTTGACCTTGAAGTGGTTAATGCTTTGAATGTCACAAACAATACTTATTAATGGAAGGAAGGAAAGAGAGAAGGAAGGAAAGGAAGGAAAGAAGGAAGGAAGAAGAAAGAGAGGGAAGGAGGGAGGGAGAGAGGAAGAAAGAATTTGCTTTTATATTCAGAAGCATTTTTGCCCAGTGAAACCAAGTGCTGAATTACAAGGAAAACATTGGAAAATACTCTGATGTTGAAAACTATACATGGGATAATGAGTAGGATAACTCATTTTTCTAAATCATTGATAGAAAATAAAATATCACCAAATAGTGTTGCCTCAAGAATGTTTTTTCATTGGGTTGTAGAGAGAAAGATAGGAAGGAAGGGTCATCCTAACCTTCTGGCTTGACTGATGGAATTTCAAAACAATTTTGAGTTAGGGAACTGGAAACTTTGTTATTTGACCTTCTCGAACGTCTCATTCTATCACTGGTCTTGTCGATCATTTTGAAAATGTAGTTAATGACTAGATTTTTCCATTTGAAATTACACACGGTCTCCCTACCTTAAGTATATCTTCATTTCATGAAGATGATATGACCCTCACCCTAAACAAGCGTAAATTCTCATGTCTTTGCTACTTTCATGCTTTCGAGGTATCAGAGGGTCAGACTCTTCAGGGAAGCAGAGACAAAGTTAAAACAATCATTGATTGGAGATTGAGAAATGAGAGAAATGCCCAAAGAAAAATCTAGCATCTTCTAATTCCTGTTAGGTGAGGACATCTGGTTTCAAGGCAGTGCACATCTCTCACATCTGTGCATCTCGAAGTGGGGTATGCCTGCTGCTCCCCACTGGAGTGCCCCACCCCATGTGTGTGTCAGAGTGGAAGGCCCGTAGGTAGCCACGGGATAAACCCAGTGAATCTTGGAGCACTAATACCTACGAGATGGGAGGGAAGGGGAATACATGCCCCCCACTTACTTAAACCTCTCCGGTCCATTCAGTACAGTGTCGATCTTGTCAAAGTGCGAACCTCATCCCGCCGAGGTTTTGTGTAAGGCCCCCTTCCCCTTCATGGACCAACCTACATGGTCCACCGCCTTCCGCCAACTCCAGCCTCATCCTTGAACCCACTTCCTGCCCGTGTTCCTGCCTCGTCGTCCTGTTCTCAGTTTCTCAAACATCCCCACTATCTCCTCCACTTCAGAGTCTTTGCTCCTGAGGCTCCTCCTGATGAGATTGTTCTACTCTTTCCCTGGCTGACTCCTCCTTATTCTGCAGCTCTTTATTTAAATGTCACTTCTTCAAGAAAACTTTTCCTAACCCCTCACGTTTAACCAGATACCTCAGTCATGCACATGGAGAGCACCCTGTCCTTCTTGCTCCCAGCTCTTATCCTTGAAATTCATGGGTTCACTGATTAATTCATTTCAGTTTAATGTATGTTTTGCTCACCAGATTATAAGTGCCATAAGGGCAGAGCCCATTCTTTCCTGTTCAGCATTATGAACCTGGCATACTACCTGCTACATAGCAAGCAGTCGATAAATATTTCTGTTGTTGTTTAATAAATAAGTGTATAAGTGCCATTTTAATGCTAATGCTTTGCTTGCCTCTCACAGGACTCTAACCCATGCAAGGCAGCGGTTCCCATCTCAAGACATACATTTCAGGCTCCAACCATATGCCCAGGAAGGAGAAAGCAACCATGAGGCTTAGAGAAAATCAAATCTGTTGGGACAAACAGGAGCCTTTGACACCGCACAAAGGATACAAAGGACACAAGTAACTTTAGAAGGAATCGTGGAAAAATAATGGCTTTCTAATAAGAAGTCCTAAAAAGAGAAGAAGGAGAAAGAAATATCAAGTGTGGGATTTGTAAGGAACACAGCGCCGGCCCCCCCTTACCCCGCCCCGCCCCTTCCCAGATTGTGTTGACAGAGGCTGGAGCAGGGAAAGGTGGGGGGGGGGGCGGGGGACTCTGTTGGCCGCTGAGGGACAGCTGGGAGGCACAACAAATTCATTAGTCTAGGTTAGCTCAGGTGAAGCCCAGGACCACATTTATATGCTAGAGAAAAAGAGGCTTTCTAATGCCAGAAATAAAGAACCGCTAGCAGGAGATAAGACAGGAAGAAAGAAATTGAATTGTAGAGATACCTGACTTAAAAATATATGTATCCTAAATGAAACTGATTTATTTGACTCAAAGGCTAGCCCTGGTATAAATATTAAACGGCTATTTATTTTTTCCATATCACAAAATGTGCATCACTAAATTTGCAATATGAATGCTTTATGGTACTTCAAAAACTCTGGATTCTTTAGGCTGCTCTTTGTCTGTTCCAAAAAAGCTATTTTAAAAGCTCTCGTTAGAATATTTTATAACTCTTTTATCCCTCCTAAACATCTGTGAACTGGAAAGAATATAGTATATTACAGAAACAATCCATTTAAAGAAAAACAATTAAAATGAAAACTACTTCCATTTCTGTGGCATAAAACTCTAATTCTCTCCCCTTTGCAATTTTATTACCACGATGACATGATATAGCCACAGCTTTACTTACACACAATGTTAATTTTACTCATACTCTACTTAATCATCAAAACATTGCAGAATAACATTTTTCTTTAGTAATTTATCATTGGCTATGATAAGGCGATGTGTTTAGAGCATGTTCGACTTTTTTTTTTAAGTCTGCATTTACCTCAATGCTGAAATGTGCTCTGAATGCTATTAAAATATATCATTTATACACTTTCACATTTAACTACATTAACTATACCTTAACTAGACATTTATTAAGAGCAGCATATTTATTTCCCATTCAGGACTTTGTAAATCTGCGGAGTCAGCTCTATGGAAATGAGCAATTTTTGCCAGCCTTACACTGTGTAATAGGTTAAACTGAGCAGAAACCCCAAGGCTCTATTGTGGTGGGGTACACAATTGCACCTCGTTTCTGGGCTTCCATAAATTGTTTTTTCTGAGGCAGGACCTCTCATCATTCCATCTGCTGCCAGTGATATGTTTTGAACTCTAAATGATCTCATGACAGCTCTCATTCATTCATTCATTCATTCATTCCAGATATCTTCTATGTATAGGTATTCTAAGATGAAAACATCTTACTTCAAGATCTTTCCCTTGAGATTAATAATGAAAACATAAATTCCTCTTGTTAATTTCTATTTATATCAAGATGTAACATATGCATATAGCTTAGAATCTCAAGGCTTATAGATCTTATAATGAAAAACCACAATTCCTGTCCGACTCCTCCCTACCCTTAATCCTACTGTCCAGAAGTCACTCCTTTTAATTTTTAGTCATTTCTTCTTGTTTTTATCTCCATAGTTTTAAATAATATGTTTCTCCTGCTATTTTTTCATTTTTCTGTTTTAGATAATATTTACTGACTCCAAACTATGGAGGATTTGGGGGTTTTTTTCTTCTCATACTATCACCTCTCTACACACATCTTGCCCTCCCTCCAACATCTCAATGTAGCATTGCGATGAATCGATAAATATTATTTACAGTTGAGCCATAGTAATAGGCCATTCCATTCTTTATCTGTATAACTTTTGTTTTCCCTGGAGTTAAGATTTTTCTGATTGGTTTGGTTTTCCATATTTCTATAGGAAATTGAACCCTCAATCCTCTGACAGAACTGTAAAAACTTCTTTCTAAGACATTAACCTTAGAGTCTTTTGTTCTCTCATCACAATCTGGACTGGCTGCTCCCTAGGCCTGCTGGCCATTTGTCAGGCTGGGACCACTCTTCGCCCTTATCCTGAAAATTTCCTTTATCTCTTTACTGTGGTGGAGCCCTGTTTTATCAATCCTAGGTCTTTTTCTTTCTCAATTTCTCTCTTGTTTTGATGGAGTACATCCTCTAGTAGCTCTCTGAGAAAGACGCATGGGAGGTACAAGACGCCTCCAAATCTTGAAACTTCATAAGGATCCATGGCACAAGCACCTTGTTTCTTATCGGCTGTTCTCCCACAAGCTTATGCTTCAGCTTTTCCCAGCCTGGAAAAATAGTTAAGACTATCAGCTATTAAAATTTTGTTGAAATCTCCTCTCATTCTCTCAGTCTCTGTGAGTTTATACCTTTTGTATTCTTTTAGAGGGGTTTCTGGAGGGTAGGGAGACAAACACATGTGTCCACTTACATATTTAGCCTAAAGTATAATAATTCCTTCTTCTTGTACTAAGAATTTAGTTCTCCTATTTAAATATAACCGTTTATTCTTTCATTTACTTAACAGGAGGGAGGCGCAGAGAGATAGATAGATAGAGAGAGAGAGAGAGAGAGAGAGAGAGAAAGCGCATCTACTATATGCCAGGCATTACTCTAAGCCCTAGAGATACAACACTAAACAAAACTGACAAAATTCCCTACCCTTGTGGAGTTTACATTCTACTGGAGAGAAGGCAGTACGAGAACATAATTAATAAAATATATATCATAAAAGATGATGATTGCGGGGGTGGGGGGGATAAATATATAAATGAAGCCAGGGTGGGAGCGAGACCTTCGCATTTAAGTAGCCTGGCCAGAAAAGGCCCCGGTGGAAAGGTGATGTTTGACCAAAGATGAGAGACCAAGATATGCGATGCTTCGGGGGAAAAGCATCCCGGACAGGAACAGCATGTATGACGGCCCTGAGGTGGGAGCCTGCCTGAATGTTCAAGAGCCAGGGGATCGGTGTGGCTGAGTAGAGGAAGTGAGGAGAGGAGATCAGAGAATTAAGTGGGAGGCGGGCTAATATCACCTCTAGCTTTGGAAGCTGTCATTATAAGGACTTACATTCCCTCAGCTAGAGCTCGGTTCATGGAACTCTCCCCTGGCCGGTCATTTCTCTCTGCATTTCCTTCAGGCTCTTTCAGAAAACATGTTTCCGGGGTGAGAGTTCTTCTTCCCTTTAAAGAGTTCCCTAACAATTATTTTTGTTCAAATACCTGTATGATTGGCATCTTCTCATCGTTAGGTGTCGATGGCACCTCCTCAGACTGTAGTACCCTCAAGTCTTCCCAGGCATTTCCCGTCATCTTCCCCACCCCCCAATTTTCGTAAAACTTACTACACTTTGAAATTATGTTTATTTATTTCTTGACTTGTTTTTTGGTTTTGTTTAATTTTGTTCTTGTGTTCTTTTCGGTCTCCACCTCTAAAAATGAAAGCTCCGTAGGCGGGACAACATCCAATTTGCTGTATCTTTCACACACCTGCCCCTCCGGTGTCCAGATGGACAAGAGATGACTTTGCACAGACCTGGCAATGTCTAATAGTTACCAAAAAAATGGGTCTTTTAGAATATCCCCCTCCTTTTATCTTATTCTTTAGTTTCATTTAGCTGATGCTTTCAATTACAAGGAGGCTAATGAAAAAAAATGGCTAGGTCTTGAATTAATACTTCTAACATGTTCTCAAGTTGCATTTCCTTCTTCGGTGTGTTTTATAATCTTTATTTCATCTGTTAATTGTAACAATATAAACCATAGATTGTGAGCCTAGCTTATGCACAACTCAACTGAATGTAATAACTTGTCCCCCCAAAATTCCAATCTATTACTGTTTGAAAGCCCACTTCTTTAATAAACAAAATCCAAGTTTTCTTAGTGTAATAATGTCTACTGCATTACCACTTTGTTCATTTTTGAAAGCTGAGATTCTGGGGGAGAGAGGAGGAATGGAAGTGGTGTGGTAAGAATCCTAAATGCTAATATCGCCCATTAAAGCTAGCACCAGATGAGGAAGGAGGAAAAGCGAATAACAAGAGTTACAAGTATTTTGGCCAGAGATCGATTGAAGCCGCTGGGCCTCCTATTAAAACAATGATATGTTAATGACCATGTGAGAATTTGATGGATGACATTAGGGGTCAAATAAAAGTGAATTAACACAGGCAATAAACAATATGGAGGAACCGGCAGGCAGCGAGAGAAGGGGAAAATCTACGTGGAAAATTCCAAGTAGCGGCAGACCAGGAGAAACAAAAAGGAGAAAAAAAGAAAGGACAGTTGAGGCTCTTGGGACTCTCCCACAATGACTTCTAAACGCTGAGCTAAAATTGGCTTCTTGGATAAAGCCATTATTATTAGTTCAGTTTAGGGAGGAAGTTAAGATGTTGTAAAATCATTTAAAATGTTTATGTTTCGTATTCTATCCCTCTATCTTTTAGGGATTTTTTTTTTTTTTTAAGGAACTAACGTAAATTCATATGAATATGAATCGGTGTAAGGTAAATGGATCTTGGGGAATAACCTGGCCCAGTCCTCCTGTTTTTTTTTATACTTCAGGAGATTGAGGTCCAGGTTAACCTGGCCACGATTATCACTGCACACGCTTTTGTAGTTATTTGCAGTTCTGCAATACATAGGCTGAGTCTGATTCACTTACAGTGCCCCTCCCATCTGGCACTCACAGAGTCCAGCACGCTATATGTGCTCCACAGCATTAGCTGAGTGAGCTAGAAATGGCAACTCATTGCTTCTATTTGGGGTTATTCCCCATGGGCTTGTCTTCTGACAGGCTGTCTTAGTTCTTCTAACTCATTATTTCTAGCATACAAAGTAATAATGGCTATGGATAGGGGGATGAATGTCTGCAGTGTGGCGCTAAGGAAATGCATCATGCAGAGCTTTCCAGAGCACCAAGTCTCCAGGGATCAATGGTACTTCTTTCCACACTCACAGAAGTGGCCTCCAGGGTACCACTGTGCCCCTGTGAGAGCTGCTCATGCACAGAGCTGACCAGTGACTTTTGCAGCTTGAAATTTATGACCTTACTTCTTGATGACCTTCTGCTAAGTGGGAATCCGTGTTTCCAAGTCCTGAAGCATTATTATGTATACTTAGTATAGAGTTTTGAGAGCTGACAGAAAAGCTGACAAGTTTCTAACTGGGCACAAATAGTGATATAGCATTAGTTAGCTCTCCGTTTTCCCTTTGGTCCAGACCTCCATGCCAATCTTTGACAACCAATAAGGTGTTGTGGTCAAGTGAAGTGCATACCAATGGGCAGATGCCTGCATATAATCCTACAGAAGTATCGCATCGACCTTCCAAAATGTATTATCCCACTATGTCTGCAGCTAAAGAAATCAAAGCTTGCCAGTTAAGTGCCTTTCTCAAGGCCATGCAGAAGCCCAGGTTCAAACCAAGGACTGTTTGAGTAAAACACCCTTTCTATATCCCCTTTGTTGCCACTAGTGAGAATTTAGTCAGATCGAAAAAATGATCAGGGCCACGCAGGTGGCTTTGGGACCAGGAGAAAGATTTACAGACCTGATGTAAAGGCCAGTCTTGGAATTGGCAAGATCTGTACTAAGCTTTTCTTGGGTGTCTCTCCAACCACATATATCACTATGTAATCCATACAGTGGTGTTTTAACAGACAGAGCTCTTACTTGTAATAATTTTCTTTGAACTCATAGGCTCTAAGAAATGCCAATAAACTCAGTTGAAGTAATTTCTTACCCATAGCACACGCATTTGTGCAGAAGGACCCTAGATCTCTCCAACAAGAGAAGAACACCCCCATAAAGTCCACACAGAGCAGCCATTACATGCGAAATGGACGTTCGAAAAAGAAAACATTTGACCCTTCCATTGATTGAACTTTCCTTCAAAGTGCCCTTCAGGGAGTACTGAGCTGGTTGCCAGGAAACAGAGTCTTTTCTGGAATCAATTCTTGCCATTCTAAGTGTCTTTGCGTGTGTCACTTATTAGACTCTTGGTTCCCAACTAACAATGCGGTATTCTCTTTTTCAGGCTTCTTAATCAAGAAATGTCAGGAGACTCAGAATATATTGTAAAAGCTATGAGCTTACTGTGGACGTCTGGAATGATGATCTTTTAAAATCGTACATTATAATGGAGCTGTTTTCAAATATGTCATTTAGAAGGCACTGAGTGATGGTAATTGAAAAATTCAAAAAAAAATATTTTCCACATTGGTTTTGAGTAAATGTGAAGCTGCTCTTGGTGTTAGGATGTAAACTTTGTGTGATCCATTTTGAGGCAGCCTGGAGTTTGGGAACAATGTTGGGTGAGCAGATCTTAGTTCTAGGGCGGGTCCTGTCACTCACTAGCTCTATGATGTAGAACTGTCTCTGCCCCTGTGGCTCTGTTCTTCGCTCGTAAAAGTGAGAGACTTGGGTGAAGTGATCTCAAATGTCCCTTATCCACCTGCTCTTATTTTGTAACTGTGTCGCCTATTCCGGATCACACAAAAAGCATACCAAGCCCTTGGTCTCAGCTATTTTATAGTCTACTGGTAGACTTGAAGAACAAACAAGTAAATAAACAAATAAATAGGATTATTACACATTGTTATAAGTGCCACGAAGAACTAAGATGATGGTAGCAATGGATATAATGGAGAAGGGAATTAATACTCAAGGGCAGGAAGGTATGGACGGCAAGAGGAAGCCTTGCTAATTTCCTCATTTTTACAGCAGAATGTCAAAATATTTTGTTTGATGTTGACAAATCAAGAAGAGTTTTCAATATACTATTAAACATACTCGAATAACAAAAACTAGAATGTCAATCTTTAAAATTTCTAGAAGATAAGGAATCTCCCTCAGCACAGAGCCTAAAACAAGAAAGCTAGGCCGTGCAGGAAAAGATAAAAAAGGAAGAGTAAAATGGTAAATCATAAAATGATAGAACTAAGATCAAAGAGAGTTTATCAGTAAATGTAAATGAGAAAACTCCTCTATTTGAAAAAAGAAGACTCACATTGGTTTTAAAAAATGATACTGCCATGTGCGGCAACACGGATGGACCTTGAGATAATCATGCTAAGCGAAATAAGCTAGTCAGAAAAAATTGAAAACCACATGATAGCACTTATATGTGGGATATAAACCTAAAAGCAACAAACAAACAGGATAAATAGAGACTCGTGGACATAGACAATAAACTAGTGGTTACTAGTGGGTGGGGAGGGTGGGTGAGGGGGAGGTAGATGGGGTGCAAGGGGACAAATATATGGTGACAGAAAGAAATCTATGGGCGGTGAACACACACCGCAATGTATATATGCATTACTGTTGAACTGTACACTTGAAACTTATTGAATTTTGTTAACCAGTATCACCATAACGAAAATAAGTTTGACTAAATAAATAAATAATAAATAATTATGACTCAGTTATATAGCACATCTATAATAAAATTACTTGAAGAGGTTTAAAGTAAAAAGATAAGCAAAGACACTGAAATTAAGTACAAGCCAAAAAATAGCAAGGATCACAATAACATTAGTCGAACTTAAATTCAAGACAACACAGTGCAAAACAAGGATGGATGCTTTGTAATGATAAACATACAATTTAAGGAAATTTCATGGAGCAAATAGCATTGCTGCAAAACACATAACAGAAAACCTGCTGCATAGATGAAAAGGCAATCGTGGCGGGAAAATTTAAATAACTTTTCTCAGCCCATGAGAGATCAACTGGATGAAAAAGAAAGAAATAAAAAAAAAAGAAAAGCTATTAAAAATCTGTATCCCATAGTTAATATGGTGGAGCCCACGTATGTGTGTATGGGTGTGCACATAGGCAGGTGTATCTATCTATCTATATCAGTATATCTATACCTCTAAACTCTGAATACAAAGAATAGGCCTGTTTATTCAATTGTCCTTGAAATATTAATAAATATCATTATATTTATAAAAGTTAGGTCATAAAGAAAAATCTCAATATATTTTAAAAAGTAGAACTATTATATATCACAATCCCTGATCTCAGTGCAATTAAATTGGAAATTAATTTTTTAATCAAAGACAAAAACATCTTAACCATCTGAAAACTGAGAAGCTCTCTCTTAACTCTTGGTCAAAAAAGGAAATAAAAGAAACGGTATCCAGAAAATACTGATAATGCAAGACCATGTATCAGAACTTTGAGATACTGACATTCATAGCATAGTTCTACTTTCTAATATTACTAAACGGGAAAAAAATAAAAATAAATAATATGAACAGTCAACTAGGCAAGTTAAAAAATAATAAAATATACCTAAATAAGGCAGAGGAGCTAATTTTAAAAATAGTGGAATCAATAAATAGATCCACGAGATGGTTCTTGGGAAAAATAAAAATAAAGCAAAGAAAACAATAAAATAGAAAAACAAATCATTAGCCAACCTAGTCAAGTAAAAAGATAAAACAAAAACATACAAAATTAGAAGTAACCACAGATAAAGAGGGAAAAGTTATAATAAAGTGAAGGACCAACAAATAAACCCAAGAGTAAGATCTCTGAAAACAGAACAGTAAATCTACTGCTTAAAATATTTTTAAGTGAACAAAGAATACAAAATGAAAACAGTAAATGGGAAACTACATATATAACTAATATATAAAAGTAGATATATAAAATTAAAAGAACTCTGACATATTTCTTTGCTCAGCTCTATTGAAATAAAATAGATCTGGATGAAATGGATTGCTTTCTAGAAAAATATAAATTATTAAAATCAACCATAGAAGTTGTAGAAAATTGAAGTGACTAATTATCATAGAAAAATGGAATCAACTATCAAAAATCCATCCCTCCCAAAGCGCCAGAATTAGACACTTTCACAGATGTGAAGAATGTCTTCTACCAAGTCTTTACAAAAAAGATAATTCCAGGACTATTTAAACCATTCCAAGACAGTAAAAGAAGACGAATTTCCAAATTACTAGTTTTTGAAGTTAGCGAGATATCGATTCTAAAACCTGAGAAGGATAACATGTACATACAAAAAGAAAAACTATTGTTCAAACTATTCTATTAATACCAAGACAAAAAAAATTTTAGATAAAATTCTAGCAGACAGAATCCAGTAGTACTTTAAGAGAATGCTACCTCCTGACCAAAAATTCAAAGATGGTTAATGAGCCCAGCTGGTGAGAACATGTGTTCAGTAGCCAGACTGCCTGTGTTCAGATCTCAGCTGTGTCGCTTGCCAGGTATAGAGCCTTAGACACATAATTATTTAACTGCTCTAGGCCTCAGTTTTCTCATTTGTAAAATAGAGTTAATAATACTAAATGGAGAGAATTCAATGAATTAATGCATGTGAAATGCTTAGAACAGTGCCCTGAGCATAGTAAATGCTGAATAAGTATTAGCTATGTATTATTTAATTTTGGGAAAAGCTAGTACTATAATTCACTATGTTATTAGAGCAAAAGAGAAAAATTGGAATCACTTCATAGATGCTGAAAAGTCAGAAAATCATCATACACCCTTTTTTTATTATTTGTGTAACTTTTGACAAAACATTACTGAGGGATGCATCCCTAATATCTTAACTCAATAAAATAACAGTATTATTAACCAAAGCCTGAATCGTATTGAATGGGGAAACCCAAGAAGCCTTTCTATTTAAATCAGGAGACCAGGGTGTCCACTTGCCCCTCCATTATTTGTTAATAGGCAAAAATTTAAAGGGTTGTCAACATATTGTACAGTATATAGAAAAACACTGGCACTTTAAACATTATTGAAGGGAATAAATATTAGCGTAACCTCTACAGAATCTAATCTGCCAAATTAAAACAATACAAACCTTTTGACTCAGCAATTCTACTTTAGGAAATCTCACATTTACCAACATAATCAGAAATGCATCTACAACGTGGTCTGGAAGAACAAAACTGGAAACAGCCAGAGACCATAAAAAAGAACTGACCAAATAATTTATAGTATATTCTTATGTGCTAATGTAAAGAGATCCCAAGACGTGTCATAAAGTAAAAAAAAAAAAAAATTTGCGCGAATGTGTGTGTGTGTGGTGTACATGTGAAACTGTTGTTGGAGATTCTTGGGAATCAGCCCAAGGGTGATTCCCAGGAGAGGCAAGGAAACTCAGTTTTCATTGTATACCATTTTGTGCTTTATAATTTTTTTACTGTGTGCAAATGTTACTTGAGTAATGACACATGTCAAATTTTTTAATGTTAAAAAAAAGAAAGAGGAGTGATTTTCTAAAGGACTTTAAGCATAAGAACTCTCCTACCATGGACAGTGGCCACCACTTCCAATTTCCAAGGAAGAGCTCTTCCCCAACGAGAGGAAATGGCAGGTTCAAAAGAAATATATATTTCAGGTTGGAGAAAGTGAATGATTTCCTGGAGTTGGAGGAGAGTCGTAAAATCGTCTTAAAGGCTTTGGAGAAAGGATTTGAGTCTGGGGTGGGTGGCGAGCAATTGGGTGAGGGCAGGACCCTGGTGGCCTGGGGAGGCGTCTTTCCACCCCAGGATGCTAGGACCCTCTACCTGCTCTGCTAGCCGACAGATTGATGAGCATTTTACCCAAGGCATATTTACACTAGCAGGAAATCCTGTTATATTCACGAGTTCCCATGAGTTAAAAGGCCGCCAGGGCCACCGTGTAGGGTTTGCGTTGGGCACTTCCTTGTGCTGTTTAGTGTTGAACACCCAGTACAAAGAGGGAGCACCTCTGTGAATTTGGTTCTTCTCCACGTTATAAACAGCGATGGGAGCGAACTCTGGAGCTCCTCGTGGTTGACAGAAGACAAACTATCTTTCTCCTACCAGGAGCTCCAGTCCATAGGGTAAAAATGGGACTCCTTCTATGGCTGAATGAGCCAGGACACTTCAGTGAGAATAAATGAACGAAGCCAGAGTAGGGAGGAAGCCACCTGAGTTTGGGCAGCCGCTGTTTTCTTTTTGCTGCAAAAACACATTCCATCGTTCATCCCCTAGCCCAGTGGTTCTCGAAGTGTGGTGCCCGGACCAGAAGCATCAGCATCACCTGGAAACTTCTTCAAGATGCAGATCACCCCCAGACCGCCTGGATCAGAAACTCCTGGGGCGTGGCCTGGCAAACCGTGGCTTCTGGAAGAAGGCCACCCACCGACAGGAGAGAGCACTGGCTTGCTCTGCATTCTTCCCTCTACGGGAACCCAAGATGACACAACCTGACATCTCTGGACAAGTTTTTAAATTTCAGCCTCAAGGTGCCTCTCCAGCTCCAGGTGTTAATTGAGCACATCCGCACCTGCCTCCTCTGAGTGGAGCATTATCTGATGACACCAGTTATTCCACAGAAAGTACAGCTATTCCAGCTCCTATGCTGTGCTGTGGACACACTCAGAAAGCCCCGGGAAGCCAGGCTGGCCCTTTGTTCTCATGCAAATCGTGATAGCCAGATTGAGGAAGTCCACCTCGCCCCTAAGTACATGGCAGTGACTCAGGGCATTAAATCGCATCATTAAAAAATCACATCTTAAGGTTTCGAGTTGCGGGGTAGGAGTTGAAAAAGGCAAGGGTCGTCAGCAATAAGTAAACTGAGGCTCAACAAGTCTAAGCAAATCTCCCAGATCAAACAGCTTGTTCCTGATTGCTATACGAGTAAATGCAGAGCTGGCCAAGGGAGTATCATCAACAGAAGAGACCTATGAGAAGGACTCTCTCTTTATCTGCCACCGCTTGGATAGCGGATAAACCCTGACCTGGCCATGAGTTTGCTGATACTGATGCAGAGCTGACTGGGCTGCGCATCCAAGTGTCATAGGTAAGACAGGGCAGCTGGTTACCATGTCCGCTTTGACCATATCCCATGGCAAGGGCCCTACATATGCAGCTGACCATCTCCCACCAACCCACCGACCAGTTCACACATCACCAGCCCATCAGCAATACAAAGAGGCTTTGCTTTCTAATATAACACAGAGAAGTTTGTGGGGCTTTGCTTTGAAAGACCTACCCATGCCAGTCCTCCCTACCCTTTGCTTCTCATCCCTTAGAACCTAAACACGGATTTCCTGCTTGGAGGTAAAACTTTTCCACTTAGCTCTCAATCTTTGACTTCATAGACTTTATTTTTTTCTTTTCTTCCACCAACTTGTCAATACCTTTTGCCCACTGCTGCCTCCAGGACCCAAAGAGTGACAGAGGGACAACAGTTACCTGTGGCCTCAGTTGAATGGGAGCACATTCTACCTTCGACAACCCCTCACTTTCCAAATCAAGTCTCCCCCAACCCCAACAAATGGACTCTTGTCATAGAAGTCTCCAAGTCCCTTGTCCAGAGGTGAGAAATGTCCTTGGTAGGGCTATTTTAGGCCACTGGAACACAATTTTTTTTTTCTATCAGTGAAATAAAATACACCGCCATCAACACACGGTCATTGAAAACAGCAACAGAACTTTGACAATTTCTGTGATAGCAAATGGAGCTATTACACTTTATATTACTGCAGGAGATTTCATCCAGGCACTTGAAGATTTGCTTTCAATTTTAAAATCAGAAAATTCTTCTGGTTGCTGTACGTTCCGATCTTCATTTGAGCTGAAAGACTAATGGTGACAGAATGAAGGACCATTACAACTTGAGCTGTGGTTATGTAGCGCCTTCATCCCAATTTCCGGTAATTGAATATCTGTTATTTTATCCCTTTTTTTTTTTTTTTTGGTACTAGTTGAGGAAATCATACATCTGTTATGCTTCTGTGCTAGTATATGCTGGTTTATGTATGACTTTCCACCATTTTTGATGTTGGGTGAATTATTGCATATCACTCAGAGCTATAAAAGGACTTGCTCTTCATTTAACAACTATCCACCGTTCACAATTTTTTTTTTTTTAAAGAAAAGAGCAACAGGAACATTCCACTGGGTAGGTAAATCAGCATGGGGAAGAAGGTTTTCATCACCCTTGATTTAATGCTAGCCCCAGGCACACACAGGCTGAGATAGAGATTTTCACAAATGTCCCCAACCCTTTGAGGGCAGGCTCGCACTGATTGAGAGAAGTCAAAACAGCCTTAGATGCTTTCTGCAGGTCACCTGTACTTCCTTCAACTATTTCTATTGTTCCCCGGCTTTAGTTCTCCAACATCTCTGGCCAAAGGGAAGCCCCGATGGTTTCACATGAGGAGTCAAAGCTGTAAAACGGAGATGCAAGTGAAAAATGCCTCCGCGACCATTACCCTCTTTGTACTTGCAGCCAGAGTTTTTGGACTCGAAGAACTAATTTAAAATCCCTTTGTCCTTCATGTTTGGATGATGAGTCTCTTGGGGCTTAATCAGAATGAAAAAGAATCAAACACCCCATCAACCGTAAGGCCTCTTGTACCCAGCCAGCTCAGATTTCCATGTATTCCCTACAATCACCTCAGAGGCAAAAAAATAAAATAAAATAATGATAAGGCAATCACAAAATTTGGCTGCAGCAACTGAAGGTCATAGCAAGCAACATCCAATGGAGACATGGCTCCAGCTTCCTGAGTCAGGGTCTCGTCGCGAGTGGGTGGAGCTACGGGCCACTATAAAACAGAGCAGGATGTGCAGGATATCCCAAGTTGCAGGTAATGATGAGGGATGAGGGCAGGTAGCCCGGAGCCACGCAGCCTCGTTCTCATAATAAGGAGCCAAAGGCAGAGACGTTTCCAGCCGCCTGAGCTACTAACTCTCAGCTGTTAATCTGCACGATTACTGACCCCCAGTAAAACCAGTCCAGTTTAGCAGGCGGCAGGAAGCAGCCGTTGGCTTGATCGCTGGGAAACAGCAGAAGAAAAAGGCCTGGCTGGGAACCTGGTTTGAAGGATCAGCCCCGGAGCACATCCCTTTTTCTGCCGTTAGATGTTCTTTCTGGGCCCAGGTTCCGGAAACATGAATGAGGAAAGGTCATCATCACAGAACCGCTCTGTAGAATCCTTGGAAGCTGCTAATAATTGGAAAGGATGCTCTGAACCAGCTCATTTTTAATACTACTTTGTGATTTTTCACGATCTGCCTAATTAAAGGAGAGAAGTGAGTGGCTAAAAAAAAGACCACTCTAATTATGCTCACCGGCATAGGAAAGTAAGGTCGCCTTTTCATAAAAAAAATGAAACAAACAAAAGGTGTCTCCACTAATAGGGTCTTACTCATTCATTTACTAAATATTTATTGAGCATCTATGAATGAGTCCCTTTCCTAGGTAGGACCAGGGAAAAACAAGGTCATTGTCCACGAGGACCTCCAGTCTAGGGGAGGATGGAGGCCATGCATGGCATTTGGCAGAATGGGCAAATACAAGATACTGAGAGACCTAACTCAATCTAGGGGCATCAGGAAAAGCTCCCCAGTGAGGATATGTCTAAGTAGACATCAGATGATGGTGACGGCCTGCGGTGGTTCAGAACAAATTAAAAACAAGTTTCTAAAAATAAAAAATAAAAAGAAATTTCAGACCAAAGGATGGGGGAATCCTGACTGAGTGCCCAGAACTGCTCTCAATTTTTAGGAATAATGATGAAAGCTCTTTTTCTTAACCTTAGAGCCGGGGCTGCTCAATCTCATTTCTTTCAGCATTCCTGAATTCCTAGCTTTTGACACAGGTTCAGTTGATTCTTTTGACTTTCGTTTGATATTATTCTATTTTTATCAGTCTGTGTAAATCAACCTGAAAATTATTCAAAATGCTAGAAAATATGTTGTTCTTATTATATTGGGAAATTTTGTAGCAACCTCAAGAATAATGCTTGGCCGAGTATGTAATTTGAGTTTCTGTGTATTGCATGGACAGAATAGGAACAGAGTATATGAGGGAAATTCCTGTTGGTCTTGAAGAGGTAGGAGCCAGGAAAACTTCCTCAGGGAGGTTTATGCCCAAATTAGGTATAACGGTTTCGCCACAGTGAAGTAATAACCCAGGAGTCAAAAAACATGGGAACAGGCTCCCAAATGTGTTTGCTGCTGGAGTGCGGCTAACTGAAAAAAAACAAAAAACAAAAACGAAAACAAAAAACCTAGAAAGGTAGAATAAAGGAATTATACCAGATATGAAAAGAAAGTAGGTTATCAATAATCCCTTTCCTTATTTAAAGTCGACATGGTTTTGGAGCTAAGCACATCAATTCTGGAGTGGAAATATCTGGGCTGAAATCCCTGATTAACTACTCAGTAGTCATTTTATCTTGGGTCAGTTACTTAAGACCTCGTGCCTTAATTTTCCTTATCTATAAAATGGGGCTCTAAGAGTACTTACCTCATGAATTTAGGGTGAAGATTAAATAATGACAGACATGTAAATATGCTTGGAACATACTAAGGTTCAAATCAATTTAGTTATTGTTATTATTATCCCCTACTTTTTACCAGAAAAGAATGAGAAAAAATTGGGTTTAATTATAGAGAAAATATGTTAGTCCAAATAAGAATTCATCAAGAGCAAAGATGTTTAACAACATAACAATAGTTTCCTCAGACACAGCAAGTCTTAGGAAGGTCTATCATTTGTCAGTAGGAATGAGATAATGGGTCTGATCTGCTGAGGATGAGTAAAGTGAAATGACAAGGAGGTCTCGTGTGGGGGCAAAGAGAGAACAGTGTTTAGAGACAAAATACTTGGGTTCAAGTTTCAGTGTCACCATGGTAAAAACAAGGCAATAGGCTCAAAATGGACTCACTTGTGCCTCACATCACCAAATCAAAATTTAATTATAGCTTTAGCTCTCTCAGAAACGAAATCTTAAACCAGTAAGCAGAAATTGCCTGATTAGTATTAGTTAGGTAATCTGCCTAGTTGACCCTTGCCATCCCCTGTAAGGAAAATAACCTTGCAATAACCAACCCTCATTTTTGCCCAGTACAACTTCCTTGTTTCTGCTCCCTTCTGCCTATAAAATCTCTTGCCTTGTAAAGCTCTCTGAAGCTCCTTTCTATCTGTTAGGTTGGATGCTGCCCAATTCATGAATCACTGAATAAATCCAATAAGGTCTTCAAAGTTTATTCAGTTGAATTTCATTTTTAACAACCACAAATCAAACCCATACTGTTTTCCATCATCTCACCAACAGTGTACAAGTGGGAATCATTTTCTTCCCATGCACCACACACCTCTGTCTGTTTGCAGCTGAGGTATCCTTTTAACAGGCTCTGGGAAAAACTGATGTGTGTTCAAGCATTGCTGTATGTATGAGAACTTCATTGTTATTTTGAAAGACTTGCTATGAAAATGTTCAAATGAATTTAAAACTCAATTACATTAATAAAAGAAAACTCAATATATATTTCTCAGTAGAAGAAAAGAAAGATTTGTCAAAATTTTAAGTGGATTTACAACTGTAGAAAATTTCCGAATGGTTGTAAAAATGGTTTTAAATTTTTTTTAATTAGCTACTTTGAGACTAAAGCTTTTCTCTGATGACTAAAAGGGTTCGAAGAGATCATTGTTAAAAGCCTTGAGTAGGAGTTGAATGTAGGCATTTAAAATATAAAAAATACATATCTATAGAAGCAAGCTTAAGTTTCTAATCTTAAAACTTATAAAGATTTTATTTGCAAAGTTTATATAAATTCAATGTTAGTATCTTTCCTGGTACTTTTTATTTTATTTCTCTTATAATTATATAACATAAAGAAAAAGTAGTGATTATTTTCACCAAGCCCCATAAACATTCCCCAATCCCCTCCAATTTACTCCAGTGTGCCATGCAAGTTTTAGAATTTTCTTTGGGGTATGTTGTGGAAATCACTGGAAAGCACTGTGTTGGATAAGAGGGCAGAGCCTGTTGATTCCTAGACAGCAAGAATTTATTCACGTCTTCCTTGTTAAATGAACTCCCAGCTGATTCAGATATTGAGAAGGCCTCTGCTTCAGAGGAAGCCTAGTCTCTCTCCAGCCCCAAGCCAAACAGGTAATTTCATTCTCCTTGCCAATGATAGAGTTTGGAATAGTCATGTGATATGATTCTAGCCAATGAGCCATGTGATGGAAAATTTCGGAGTGAGTCAGACAGAGGGGCTTCTGGAAAGTTTTCTTCAAATTAAGAAAGGGAACTCTTTCTTCCAGCCCCATATACACTGTCAAATGAATCTGTGATGCTTGGAGC
The DNA here is from genome assembly GCF_014176215.1 of Rousettus aegyptiacus. NCBI lineage: Eukaryota > Metazoa > Chordata > Mammalia > Chiroptera > Pteropodidae > Rousettus > Rousettus aegyptiacus. Next base: position 35,263,428 of record NW_023416288.1, on the reverse strand, counting down.
TGCTACAGCCATTCTGCAACCTTGAGGAATTAACCATGAGGACAGCCCCAACATGTTGGAGATGGCAGAGCAGAAAGGCAAATAGGACATCGGACCCTGATGACCACTGAACCACTCAATTAACCAGCCCTGGAACTCTCTCTTCTCTGGACATCTTGCTATGTGAGATAAAGAATTTTCTTCTTATTTAAGTCATTTTTTGTCTAGGTTTTCTACTACTTGCATCTAAAAGTATCTTCACTGATGATACACAGTGGGCCTGATGCCCTCCGATGATAGTCTCAACTTCCAGCTCACTGGTAGAATGTGTGAATGCTCGTTTGTTTCCCTTTCTCAGCATTAGAGTCACCGCAATTCTTTGCCAATTTGATAGTCGGCATTTAGTTGAAGACTGATAGAACCTGCCTGTTTGCCTTTAGGGCTTCTGCCTTCTAACTGCCTCCGTGGGCCTCTGCCTTCATCACAGTGAGTCTGTCTGTTGAGTCGGGCTGGCTCAGCAGGACCTCTGTTTTTTAATGCTTAATTCTAGTCATAAAATACACTGAAAAGTAATATATTTTCACTTAAAGGAAACACATTTTTAATTTAAACTTTTCATTGATTGCCACCAATCTTCTTCCAATTAGTTATTTTAACCGTCTTTGTGGTTTCAGTCGTGGGCTATAAAATGAAAATCAGTTGAAAGTCATAAATTAACGTGTACCTCCATAGTGCACAACAACTTGCCGAGATTAAAGAGTGTGAGTATGTGGTGCGTGAGAGAGACAGAGACGGAGAGGGCGAGCCAGGGAGAGACTTGGGGGCAGAAAGAGATGTGCACACGTTCGGCCACATGAGACCGATCCTGTGAGCATGGTGGTCTATCCCATCCCAGCCCTCCATGAGACCCAGTCAGGCAGGGAGGTGTGATCCCAGTGAACTTTGTCCCTTGACATCACTCACTTAGAGTCAAGACACAAGAGGCATAGACTTGACTTCCAGTGCTGTAGCTAAATTCAATTTATTCATTCACTTCAACTGTCTCAATTACTTCTGACAACAGCCGCACTCGGAAGATATTGCGCCCATTTTAAAGACACAAAATTGAGGCACAAAAACATTAACATCCAGGGGCCTACAATCAATATGAGGCCAAGTGGATGTGACCTCAGATCCAGTGGATGCAAAGGCCCACGGTGGCCCCACAACCCTCCAAGGGAGTGCTTTGCTAGCAGACGGCTCCAGGCCTGATTCAATAAAGACTACGAAGGCAATGGGCCTCAACGGTTCACTTGTAATTTGTTAAATAACTAGTTGACATAAAATTTCAGTTCTGCTAAATCATGTGGAGCAAAGTTATTATAGGCTTATTCTAATTATCACTACGTCTTCGGATTTGTTTGTTTGTTTGTTTTTGTTGTTTATTTTTACTATAAAAAGTGGTATGTGTTCAGGATAAAAATTTTGGAAAGTACAAGGAATAAAATAAGCATCTGTTGCCCCATCACATAGAAAAAAAAATACTATTAACATTTTGATGATAACCCCTTGGCTTCTCAAAATCATATAAAATGTGGAAGAATTACTCTCTCTTAGTATTGTTGTAATTTTTGCAAATGACAAGTTTCATCTCCCACGACTACGATGGTGAAAGGAGCTGTCTGTAGCTACATTCGTCCCTTACCTTACTATCTTATCATTACTGCTTTATACTCTGCTCTGGTCTTATATGTTTTTAGAAGTAAAAATATATTCCTATAAGAAACTATATATGATATATATGCTATGCATTTTTAGGGGAAGATGCAAGAATTTGAGTTACACCATTAAAAATAATATAGAGCAAAAATCAACTCCCTAGTAGAAAAATTGGCAAATACATGAACTTAACAATTCATAAAAAGTAATACAAATACTCAATTAACATGAAAATATCTTCAACCTCGCTATTGATCGAAGCAATCAAATTATTATAAACATAACAATCAATCTTTTGCCTACAAAATGGTCAAAGGTTTGCAAATACAATCATGCTTGATAATAATTTCAGGAGCTAGACTCCCTCTACTCTTACAGGATGGGAGAGAAACTGGCACAATCATGTGGAATCACATATCAAGAGGCTCAAATTTGCTCCTGCTCCCTACCCTGCTCTAAGAGACAACTCTTCAGAGAGGTGACCAGGGGTCTATGCACATGGTCCTTCATAGCAATGTAATTTATAATAATGAAAAACTGGAAACAACTAAAAAATCCAAGAGATAGGGAAACAAATTATAGAACATCTGTCCAATATGGAATTAAGCTGCCATAAAAATTTTTTAAAGATCATTTAATGATGTGAGGTAATCACAATGTGAAGAGGTGACAGTCACCGTAATAGGGGCAAAAAGCAAGAAATAAAACCATAGCTGTATTAGGGTGTAATTTTTGTTTATATATATGCAATAAAAAATTTTGAGGAAGATATACGAAGCACTCACAATTGTTACCTCTTAATGATGAATCAATGATTAAATGTCATTTAAAAAAATTTTTTTCTGAAATATTCTACAAATTAGAGCATATTATCAGAAGAAAAAAAAAATCTAGTGGTAAATAGGCTCAGGGAAAGCAAACGCAGCTTGAGCTGGCTAACCCTAAAACATCCTTGGAGTCCCAGTCCTTGACTATGTCTTCTCCTTGAGAACTAGGAATAATTACTATGGCAACTGCCTATATTTATTGAGCAATTACTATGAGCCAGGCATCATGCAATACATTTAGCATTGCATTTAATCCTTATAGCAGCCCAATAAGAGTGCACAAAAATTCTCCCTATTTTACAGAAAATGAGACTAAGATTTTGAGACAAGTGATTTGCCTAAGGCCATTCAGGAATTAAGGCAAATCGAACAAGGTTTGACTCTAACAAACCGAAAACCATCAATGATTTTATTGATACATTCTTCGCTTCTCTTAAATCTCCCTCTAGGCTCTAACCCTTCAACTTAAACAATTTTTAATAGCCGAACAATTTAGTTTTCCACGTTCTAAGCCTTTGGAAGGAAAGCACAATTTAAGTCTAAGAAATATATACAGTAACTAGGGATAGAAAATTTGTTCTGCCACTTTAGGGAGTAGTCACCAGAACCAGCATGGGCCCACGATCAGTGCGGCCACATAGGGTCTTCCACATTTCAAAAGATTCCATGCTTGATTTAATGCTCTGCTGTCACTATCTTATAATTCTCAGTAATTTTTTAACAAAGCACTCACATTTTTTTCATTTCACACAGAGCCCTGCAAAATCATGTTATCGATCCTGCTAGTCATGTGTGAGTAACTAGGCCTCAAGCCTCATGTAAAAAGACATAGAGTTTGGGATTTAGAGTTGCGTTCTTTGCTTTCGATGACTGACCTGGTCCTGACGCCTATAGAGAAAGTACTTTCCCTTCCTTTCGTGAATCCTCCACTAGAAAACAGGTTGTGTTATGAGAGCCTCGGTGGCTTTCCCACTCTATCATATCCAGTGAGCACTGTTTTAAACACTGAGTGTCCCTACACCTGAGGGCATGCGTCCTTTGGCCAGGGTGTGTATGGCCCAGCCTGGCCTCGCAGCTAATCAGTGTTGCCCGCCTTCAAGGTAAGAGGCAGGTACCTGCTGCAGAGGAGGCTTTGCCTGTTTAGAACACCAGGGATTCTCCCAGATGAAGAAAATAAAAGCTCTATAATCTGTACTGCTAAATAAGGTCATTGTCAGGGAGGAGAGAGAGGATTATGTTGCCTATATGGCCCTACTCTTTTGAATAGGGTAGAGGCTGGGACAGTAGTTTGGTATTAACAACAACAACAACAACAACAACAACAATAATAAACTACCTTTCAGCACATTTGTGACTATTTTGGACTCCCAGGCCTTGCTTCAGGGAAAACTATGAACTCTCACCTGCCTTGACTTTTGGAATCGCGTAGATTTCTGTATTACTAACTTCCCTGTGTGTTTTTCCTTTTAAATGGGATCTAGCCTAGAAATAAGTTAAGGCCTTTGGGCGAGTGGATGCCTCTGCCAAACCGCTAGGTTGCTAAGAATGCTGCACGAGCATTGTGCCTGTGAGAAGCCTGAGGCCTTGACATGGGCAAGCAAAAGCTTGTGGGAAAACAGGGATGTTGCTATGGAAATAAAATAAAGATATATAAAAGAGACAGTAAAACAATAGAACTCAGTTTTTGGTCAGTCCTCAAAGTCGTCTCTTTCGCTGCCTCATTCCATGGCAAACACACAAATTTTCTCCAATTTGTTAGCGACCAAAACCATGGGATTCTGTTGCTTGTCTATTCATTAGCCATTCCTACATCTTCGTTCCTACAATAACTCTGATTTTTGTTCAGGTGCAGCCCCTTCCCCTGAATATTCCATGTGACTTAGAATCGGCTTTGATTGGCCATAGTAACCCCATGGCCCTTGCTCCATAATTGTTGGGGGAATATCGCTAGGGTTGAAAAGAAAAGATACAAAAGCCCTTTGAAATATGTTGGTGTTATATACATATGAGATACAGTTACCCTCAGGGTAAATAAGTTTGTAATAGGCCCAAGAAATCTATTTTTTTTTGGATACAGGTACATAAATAACAATGCCTTAGTTTGAGTTTCCCTCTTTTCTTTCTCATTTCCTTTCTCAACCATACTTAGTGTCTCTTAGATGTGTAGGAGGCATTGACAGAGCTTTCCAGTGTCATGCTTCTCCCTATTCAGCAGATTCCCAAAACACCAAACAAAAGGATACAGTAAATTCTTTAAAGCATCTCATTGAAACCCCTCCTGTTCTGTGCTCAGAACGGGAATCCAAGATGTGGTACTGAAGAGACTTTTTGGTGGCCGGAAAGAAATTTATTTAGTCCCAGAACAGAGTGAGTATCTGGTACATTTATCCTCCTAAAATGTAAATGAAATTGTCGAAGGCATTTAATGGATTGGCAGAATTTTAAATGGAAACTATGTGTTTTCAGAAATGCACAGACTTGTGATCATTCACTGCAGAGGAATGTTAAACCGAAACGAGGAAAAGAAAAATCTAGCCTGTGAAAAACGCACAAACGCAAAGCAAAGAGCCATCGAGAATCCGGGAGACCAACTGGTCAATTAAGTACCGTGTAAAGATTTCCAATTTTCTTGTAGTAAATTATTTATTTAGCTCTTACATACCATCGATATATTTTACAAGTTTAATACCCAAATTATAGCTGGCCCACCCATTTATGGCCCCCTAAATGAGTCCTGACTTACCAATGTGAATTCTTGTTCCTGGCAGTGTCAGATTTAGATTGGATTTGGATCTATTGCTTTTATCCTTATCAGACATTTCGAGGCTGATATTTTATTGCTATATTTAAAATGGAAAGTGCTTTGAAATAGACTTGGGAGGGAGCACAACTGATTCCTGCCTGATATGTCATTTCCTGACTCACCATCCCACTACAATCTAGGATGAAGGGTTACAAGTCCACACGGAACCCCTCTCCACTGACGATTTCCCCACACACGGAGGGTTTCTTGGAGGAAAGTGAGTGATTATAAAAAGAATAACTTTAATCTTAAGTAAGAGTACCTGGAGCTTTCGGTAGTAAAACTGACAGACAATTTCCATGCCTATAGACTTTGTAAGTCAATTGAATAATAAAGAATATATATGAAACACATCTAGCCATTTCTTAAGTTTTAAAGTATGTATGGAACTAAATTGCCAAGGCTTATTATTCAAGGGTTAGAGTTTATAAAATATGTGGGACGAACCAATAAATTAAGGCAGAAGAGAAGACTAACAAAGCAAATTTAGGGACGGCCTCCACTTACAGTTATAAAAAGTGTAATAGCTCCGAGCTCAGTAAACCCCAAAGTTACGAACGTGAAAACAAATGCAAAGTATGATTAATGACATTCAAAATTAGAATAATATCCAATGGTGGGTTTTAAGCCTTTGAAAAAAGTCATCAAAATGATTTTTACATTACTTCAAAAAATTTGCCATGCTAGCATTCTTTTAAAGATTTTTATTACAAGTTCTTTAATGGATGATAAAATGACAAACTTGAACACGAGGCACGTAGGAACCAGCGAAGCTCCGTGGAAGGATCAGAGCGACGTGAGCACTCAGCCCGGGAAGGGGATACCAAATCCAGGCCACTACATGGAGCTCACTGTTCTCATTTGGAAAATGGGCCTGTCTCAGGGGACTTCGGCAAGGCAAAGCGCCTTGGAGGAGGAGAAAACGGTATTTGACATTAAGGGACATTATTAAGAAAAAAGAAGCAATTGTCTTATTAAGGGACTTAAGAGTCATTTAAAAAAAATAAAATTGGATCAGCTTTATCGTTCTAGCTATTTCCTTGGGCCGCGGCGCCATAACGGCACACCGTTCCCTCGGCCAGCTGCGTGGCCTCTGGGGCGCGCTGCAAAATGAAAACAGGGGACTCTTATTCAAGAAGCAAGGAGATCTAAGGTCCTAAACGTTAAAGCTTTTCCCTTTCTCAGTCTCTTGATTTGTCATGGTTTTTTCTGATTTGCTATATGCCGTACTAAACAAAGGGGAATTAAAATTTTTTAAATTATGAGCATGAATTTTTCTGTTCATCGTCATATGCGATGCCAGTTTTAAATAAAAATATGAGTATTCCCTTAAAAAAGGGGGAGGGAGCTTTTTTCCTTGTCTTGGGTTTTTATCTTTTCCAGCTCTCCTTTTTGCTTTTCCCTTTTTAAATAAACTTTCCTTTTGACCCTAACAGTAAACAAACAGGCAAATAAAAACATGAGTATTGAACTTATACGCAGAATCACCAAAACTGCACGATTTGTATTTTGTACTTCAAACGTGCATGGGTATTTTATTTTTGCCAGAACAGTGGAAATGCTGCACGAAATGGTTTCCTTTCCCTTCTGGATCAGTGCGGACTCTACCTACGCTCGACCTTTGGCTTTGGCTGAGGGAAGGAGCGAAGGAAAACGAGCTCTTGCTTGCCCTATCTTTCCCTCCCTTTCACGTCATCATTTTTGGTACAAGCGGTGACTGCCAGAGGGAAGTGACACGGGTTGAGAGAGGACACGATTGGGTCCCCTGGTCCTTTATGTTTCCTACGACGCCACCGGAAAGCAGGTTTTCGAACGGAAAGCCTTGCCCGTGGGGCTCCCGGCTCCCCCGCTTCGCCCACCGGGATCTGTGCTCCTGCTGCATCGGGAGAACTGGATGCGAACCGGGCGTATGGAACAGCGAACGCGAACACCCAGCGCATGCTCCGCGTCCCGTCAGATTTTATGTAAAAAAACACAAGTTCAGAATGAAAATTTTTAAGAATTTCAAGCAACTGACAGTAGAGCCTCAACCAAGTGTAAGCCTTTGAGCGCCAGGCCACTGCACAAGTCACACGCCCACGAAGCCATCTCTGCCTTCCACCAACCCCCTACCTGGGTTCTCTGGTGTTCCCAGTGGGGCAGACAGTGGCCACCCCACCCCCAATAAGCTCTTCTCTGTTCAGGCACCCATCACCGGCCCTGCCCTAGCCCGGCGCAGGGAAGCCTCTGCCCACGACCTTCTCCCTTCTCCTCTTCCTCGGCCTTTTGCCCCATTTAGTTCTAGACTTGGAGGAAACGCAGAATGGCCTCCCTTCCGATTCAAAGGCAGGAAAACGAGCTCCATTCCCACCTGCTTGTACCTTTCCTTTTTCTCTTAAAACAGTGTTTATGCTCCATGCAACGGAGCAAATTTCGGTGCATTCTCAATGTTGACAAATTTTAAAAGCTAGATGGCAAAGAATGGAGTTTCATTCATTGTATTATCTGGGCAGAACTTTAGAGGGGAAGGCAGGTTACTTTTTCAAACTCATGGGCTGGAGATTAAAAAAAAAAAAATTATGTATAGTGCTACTTTATGTGAGTAAAGAAAGAACTTGCCTAAGAAAAATCACAGGTTTTGGATGAAACCTATGCCTTTCCACATGCAATGCAACTTGGTACTGAACTCTAGAGGGAAAAGAAAAAAAAAGAGTGGGTTGTGGAATAACAAGGAAACGAGGTGAGTTTATTAAGATTTCTTAAATAATCCTGGAACACAGGCAGGCATTCGGAAACTTTTTTTACTCACTGAAGAATGATGCCTGAGGGAAAAAAGACTCTTTTCCATTTTTAAAAACTTTTCCTTTCTATTCCCAGCCTAGCATTTCTACAGTTACTTCTCAGGTTTGTAAAATACTGAATGAAAAAACAGATCTGCTCTTGTTGGCCCATGAATTTTTTTTTTCCTATTTTGCACCTGTAAAGAACTATTTCCAATTCAACTGTAGGACTTGGCAACTGTCTGAGATAAGAGGGGGAAAAGGTAGATGATTTCTTCTTTTGCTGTTTGAAGCTTCAGAATGGCATCCTAACTGAGCCTGCTAACCAAGACACTTCCCTCCGAGATTTAAAATCAAGAGTCGGTGTCCAGGTTCCTGCAGATTTAAGCACCAACCACTCGAGAGTGAATGAAAGACTAAAGGTCCTTTCCCGAGAGTCCAGTTCTCTTTAGCACTTAACAGATTTGACGTGTTAGTGGCACACAAGGACATCCTTCTATAGAAGTTAGCAAACTCACAGCCAGACTTACTACATTGATAACTCGGTGGCAGCCAGGAGTACATTTCTCACTTTGTTCATAAGCCCCATTCATTAGCCCTTGAATGTGGCCCAATTCTAACTAAAATCATTTATTCAGCCCCATTTATGCTTTTCCTAGAACTCTAAATGGACATCACTCTTCCCTTGGGCTGGTCGGAAGCCCGTTGTGCTCTGCAGGTGGTTGTAATTCAGGGAGAAGGAAACTGGACATCGTGACAGGTAAATATTTAATAATCACAGCAACTAACTCTCTCTCTCTCTCTCTCTCTCTCTCTCTCTCTCTCTCTCTCTCTCTCTGCAGATGCATGCTCTTTCCTTTATATACTTTGAGAGCTGAGTACTTTGGAATAAAAGCAGCTCCTCAAAACTTAAAATCATATTGAAATAGGCAAATCTACCCAAACAGGCAGTAGATTAGTGCCAGCAAATGAGGGAAGGGGACAATGAGGAGTTGTTACTTAAGGAGTGATCTTTTGGGGTGATGAAAAAGTTTTGAAACTAGAGAGAGGTGCTGATTGTACACATTTGTGAATGTACTAAGTGCCACCGAATTGTACACGTTAAAATAGTTGTGTTATGTGAATGTCACCTCAATTTCGTAAAAAAGTAAAAACACTGTTCTCACAGATTTCATGCGCTTTTCATTCTCTAGGCAAGTCTCCTAGGAGTTTCAGGGATACGGTGCACAGAAGATTCATGTCACCGAAAAAATCTATAAGAAGAGAGTGTGACCATTGGCCGATGAGTCTGTTCGACAGGTATTATTTGAGACAGAAAAGTGGTTTTTCTCAGCTACCTGAAAAGACTTCATCTCATCTTCCCAAGGTAAAGACCTGAATATGTCTCTCTTTAGATGCGATTATTTTCTCACACAGCAAGAACCACATAAATTAGATCAGAGATGCCAGAAGTAACAGCACTGGGGTGTGCTGTGAGCTTCCTTGCTTGAAGCTCACGTGTGAATGGCTTTGGCTGTAGAGGAAACACCTCCATTGGCTGGAGCAACAGGGCCCAGTATGATGCCCCGTGCTCCAGTCCCCAGTGACTGACACGCTCGCTTTGTTCAATTTGAAAGGCTCAAGCAACAGACATTAGTGATACAGTCTGTCCCTTTGGTGTGAGGTTGGCTCCCTAGTCCCACGGCGCTGCACTTGTAAAGCAAGTGCCACATGAGGCAGTAATTAAAGAAACATAGACGTCACACATGCCAGACTATTACACAATCCAGCCCCAATGGGGACTTAAATATACCTACTTATGAATGTTCCACCCTGTCAAATGCATGCAAAGCAGAACTGCTGAGGTATGAGCTAATTGACTTGATCAATGTTCCTAGTTCTCTCCAAAACTCTGTTTTTAAAGAAATAGCCAAAGCGTGTCTATGTTTTAAAAGCGTATATTCAGTTTGGCTCTTTCGTCACACCAGTCGTGACAGATGCATAATCCCACTGGCTCGGTGCCTTAGCTGCGTGAGCTTCTGCGTCTCCATAAACCCTTATTTACTAACTCATGACTGCCCAGCTGCTAAGTCCACTCTAAGTTTTAGATTTGCCTGGTATATAATTAGTGCTGAATTGTTAGTTTGTTTTCCAGAAAAAACATATAGCATACAATAAGATTCAGAAAACCTCTCGGCACTCTTTGTAATATCATAGAAGCATAGAACAAAAGAGACTATAAAGAGTTTCTTTTCCAAATGTCCTCATTTTAGAAACGAAGCCGAGAGAGGTCGAGTGACTTCTCCAAAGTGCCACAGTGGGTCAGCGATGATGTCAGACTAGAGGCCGGGTCTCCGAGCCCACTTCATTGGTTGTGATTCACCGCTTTGCCTTTCCTCACATTTAGAGGCTCTGAAGATAAAAGATGATGCAATTTAAGAAATACACCATGATAGTATATTTTAAATTATTTTTTCACACAGGATATAATGGAAAAAAAAAAAAAACCCACAACAGTACCTTAGAAATCTGCATCACGTCTCACACATGTCTCTCCCCTGGCATTAGGCAAAGCCAGCAGGCCGGGGACCTTGTTGAAACCTTAAAACAAACCAGGCCAATTCTGAGGTCTAGACAGGCCCCAGACAGGGTTTCCCGAAGCTTTGAAATGCGATTTTAGAACTGGGTAATTTAGAGGCAATTTAACTCAGAAACCAAACTGACAATCAGAACATTTATTTTGAAAACATTTTTAAAGCATCTACTCACCCCCTTAAAATACGATTTTGTGTTTCAGTTGGGGCAGACCAACTGGAGTTGCAATGATTAAGGTTCAGAGTCACTAATTCCCAGTAAGTTCTAAGTACAGAAAATGCAGCCTCCTTCCTAGGTGCGCTTCCCCAGCATCCAGGAGAAACTTGCTCTGTCGAAAATTATTTCAAAAATCATGTTTAATTTTTACATTGCTTTTGCAACAGTAGAGGGTTATACTTTTATGTTCTACCTACATATTAAATAGAGAGTCCCAGGAACAATTTTGACTAACTTGTGTTCAAGGCAGCCAAATTATTCATCTATCCAAAGCGCCATTGCTACAGAACTCAGTCTTGCAATTAGTAGGTACTTAACGACTTTTCCTGTTAGTGAAACTTCGGCTCTAGGGTACGTGGGCTGGGCCATAACTTTCTTTTCTATAAACACAACTAGGAACTACAATTAGGAAGATGCCAGAAAGCCTATCATGCTCTGAGTGCTGGGTAGTAAGAGGAATTCCCAGTTATTTGGAGAAGCAACTGTTTCTAGTTCAGACTCATTTTCGTTAGTGGCTCCCGCTCAACGTTGGGATAATTTTACTTTTCAAAAGAATGACAGTGCTGTTTGGGAAAGGCTGGTTGGCCAAAGTACCCGAGAGATTCAGATCACGCTGTCACGGGCGAGGATGCGTATGTGGTTCTTAAAGCTTAGACCTTGGGAAAACACAGTTACTCTCTCTCAACAATGTGTGATTATTGGTAATTACCTTAAAATATAACTGTAGGAAATAGCATCAGGCTATGATGGCTCTGTAGTCTCTGGGTTCCTTCCTTTAATCCTTTTTAGTTATTTTAAATTCAGCTTTTTAAAAGTCCAATTGCCCTCAGGAACAATAAAGTGGCAATTAGGTATGACAGAGGCATAGAATAGACACAATTACTTATTGCCATAGTAAAAGGAAAAAGATGAGTATGAACCTACAAAATGGAATGGGCGGCTGGACCTTATGAAAAATATACCCGAATATTTACAGTATGTATTTTTGGCTACCTCCCTTTTGAGATATTACACCATTTCTTTCATCAAATAATTTACTACCATTACATTTTATATTAATTTAATGACTTTGATCAGGCCAATCATTTATTTGCCTAAATTACCAGTCCCTTAGTACTTTATCAGCAAAGGAAAATATTTCATAAAACAGAGGCAAATCTTCTAATTACTATTAGAGCATAATTTAAAGTAACTTCAACAGGTATTGTAATTTTGACCGAATGAGTTACTAATTTGGAGACTCACTTATCTCCTGGACCTTCAGTTTACTGCCTGGTTTAATTGGCAGTGGCTGTCCAATTATATATCTAGCACAGTAGCTATACTTGTATCTGCAAATCTTCAGCCAATCAGCCAAACCGAGCCTGGCTGTCACATAATAATTGTGTGAGTTTGAGGATTTTGATAATATGTGCATCAAATTATTTTTATAATTTGTATCAAATTATTTACTCTCCTCCTGTAGCCTTCCTCTGGCATTCATCTAAAAATTTTTAAGTTTTAAAGCAATTTTATTCATATAATTCATCTCCATTCTTCCTTCTGGCCTCAATCTCACATCATGTAAAAAACAACAACAAAACAAAATAAACAAACAAAAACAAAGGGAACAACCTATTAGTGGCAAAAATGGACAATTAAATATCATCCAATACTGCAGGGTGAAATTGGTACAATCCTGTACTATTAACTACAAACAAATTGTGCAAATCTTTGAAAAGCAGCAGAGCCACAGGAGTCATAAAACGTCCATAAGCTTTGATCTACTTGCAGAGTTTTATCCTAAGGAAATAATTCCATAGAGGAAAGAAATTTATATTCCAAAGATGCTTTTTTCCAATGCTAACTTTTAAAAGTAACAAACAACAACAATAAAAACACAAAAACTGAAACAAAAATAAAGTCTAAAATAGAGAAATATTTAAATAAGCTATGCCAAAAAATAAAACACGTAGCTGTTCAACCTGGAAATTATTAAGACTATGCAGAAATATGGAAAACGTCTGTGATGTTAAATGATATAAGCAAACTATAAAATGAGATGATTGCAACAATGAACAGATGGGTGTCCGTATTCCTTATATAAAAGGAAGTAGAGTCAGTACCGTAATCTCTTAGAGCAGAACCAAAGTGCTTTGAGAGACAGAAGGAACTCTCGCTCACGCCCATCTGGGGAACTAGCGATGTCACGTGAACTTGGCGTTCAAGGGTTCCAGAAAGTCGAGAAGGTTACTGTGGAGGAGAAAGTTCCGTGCCGAGAAAAAGATATGCCACCTCTGAGGACCATCGAGGTTTCGATCTGGCTGCACTGCGGGACATGGGCACGAGCTTGGCGACGTATGTGCCTGGAAGGAGAGGCCAGCGTCTTACCATGGAGGGCTAAAGGTTAAGGCCTCTTCCTGGAAGCAGGGAGAGAAGCTGAGCCTTTTAGAGGAGGCCACGTGCGATAAGCAGCCTGAGAATTGACCTCGGTTTGAGTCCTGTCTCTGTCTGTCGTAACTCTGTGGACTTGGATGCGTTCCTTAAACATTCTGAGCCCTGGTTTTCCTACCTCTGCTATGGCAGTCATATCTACTTCTTAGGGTGATTGTGGGAATCAAAGGCAATATAAAGTACTAGGCAAATTGTACTTATTATTATTAAGAGGAATCTGATATCAGGAAGCAGCCTGGATTCAAGAATGGAGAAGAAGAAGAAATGGGGAGAACCTTGTTAGGCCCTTACTCTGCTAGACTACCGACCCATGGAAATGAAATCTAAAGAGAGGTGACATTAGTGGCAAATGGGAAGATGACACAGAGTCGGGAAGCACCGTGAAGGAAGACCTCGTAAGGCTGGGCCAGGGTGAATCCAGGTTCGATGCGATATGAAGCTTGTATAAATGGGAGTCCTGTTTAGAGAAAAAGAATAAAATATTTGGTATAAAAGTGAATATTTATTTAGAATAAGAAATCATAACAAATTACAAAATCAAGGAACCTGACAAATACCAGGAGCACCACACACACACACACACACAAAAAAAAGTATTTTTAAAAATGAACTGCCTGAAAATGTCTATAATTCTTGTTTCTGTACATTTTTTGGCTATATACTCCTTTGTTGTTCCTTATGCAACCAGTAATTTATTACTGCCATTTTCTGTAGAGAGAATAGAATGGTAACTCAGTTTTTCCTCTAGCATAGCTGCTTAATTTTTTTTTTCTATTATTGATAGTTTAGAAAAGTTTCTTTTGGCTCACAGCTCATTGTTGGTGAAGTCATGTAAAAAGTTAAGAATTATTTTCAAATTGAGAAGCATTTTTATAACTTTCTTCCATGTGCGAGTTGTTATAGACACAGTTATTATTTATAGTCCTGCTGCAGGTTTGTGCCATACAAACACAAGCTGATAAATGCTATTATTCCCATTACAAAATAAAGATAAGGTATGGTGGGTTCACAATGGTATACGTACATTGCATTGTAGAGTATATTCCTGATAAGAGAGAACTGGTATGTTGACCAGGTATTAATGAGAAGAGAATCCTCTGCTGGCAATTTTACATGTCTGAGAGACTGAAAGAGGTCCCACGGACCAGCTTCAGGCTCCACGCATTCACGTCCTGTGTCTGCTCCACACCTGCATAGCATGATACACCGCCCTTGCCTCCGTGTGGTGTGATTCAGCACAGTGGGCAGTATGAATGTCCTGAAAGTTGTCTCCTACATTGGGTCAACTAGCAATAACTAAATGTAAACAGAAGTGCCACCAAAACACATAAAAATGTCCAATTAAACCCAAATAAATGTATCCCCAAACTCAATTTAACATCCCTTTTACCCAGTCTTTAAATTGGCACTTAATGAGAGAAAATGTATGCTGACGAGAAGTTAGAGTGGAAGGAGACATCTGAAACATCTTATTTTTCCCAATTTTACAAGAACACGTTGCTGGGGCCCCTGCCAAGTCCTGGAAGAGATCTGCGCACAAGAGAGGACTTGAACTTCAGCTTCATCTCCTTCTTGAAAACTGTGTCTCTTTCAGCAATGATTGACTTATCATAAGTGGACAGAGAAACAGGAAGTAAGACTACGATTACCAGTAAGGGGAATAATTATGGAGCCATTAAGGCAAGAAAGAAAATAAAGATGAAAAGGGACACGGTTAGTTTTGTCGTGTTATGAATGGTTAAGGAAGAATGTAATTGTAAGTCTTATCTTAAATACGGTGAATTTAAGATGCCTATGGGACCTCGAAGGAGGTACGTCGAGCAGGCAGAGTCACTTCGTTAAACTCTAAAATCAGAGATTCTCTGCTTAACTGAAAGTAGTTCTCTGAGTTCTTAATCTGCACCTGCAATATTTACTTCCATTTGTGACCCTTTTCTTAATTCCTGGCTTGGCCATTCTACCTTTCACTGAAAGCCAGCATTCTTGTACAGCAGAAAGACAAACCCATCACCTGAGATGACTGTGGTGGGAGTGTGGGTAAGGAACTTGACATAAAGCTTCAGTAAAATTGCAAAGTCCTGCTTTCGATTCTCCGTCTTAAATAATTCACAGCGCCTCCAGTGTTTTAAGAGTCCTATGACACAGAACCAGCAGGAATCTCCATTTACTGTTCTCTTTCTGCCAATTCTCCTAGCTCGAAATGAAAATAAAAGAGATGATAGATAGTTCACTTATTATCTTGGTCTTCATTTAGGCCATTTTGTCTACCGTGCAAACTGAGTAATCAGAGAATGAATCAACAATGAGAACCATTGTGGCCACTGTACACAACTGTAAATTCATGCTCATTGAGGCTGACGCTGCTTGACAGACTATTTTTCACGTATATTACTTTTGCTATCTATTTGTGTCCTCGTCTATTGATAGTTAATACATCTTGTGTTATTGTTCCATGTAGCAATTGTGGTTATCCACTAACAATACAATGATACAAAAAAATTAAATATTAATAGGCAATTTATAAGAGGGCTGAAATTTTACATTCCAATAGATAAAACTGAAAAATGGAACATGTAAAGTGCTATAAGGATCAGAAGGCTGTTTCTCACTGAATGTGTAAATCAGAAGCTCTCCGGATGCTTTTAATGTTATCTAAGGATTAACAGAAGTTAAAACCTACATGTTTCCAGTGGAACCTGGGAATCACCAGCTGGCGTGAAAAAAATGTTAGACAATCTTTGTTTTGCCCTTCTGAAAAAAAAAAAAGTCTCAAGCAACTGGGCTCATTTCAACTAATATGACAATAAAAAGAATAAATTTGAGGCAGGGCAGAATGATCCGAACCAACTCTAAACAAAAATCACTCTTACAGGACTTGATAATGATTTTTTTTTTTTTTTACCTTTTCTCTTTCCTTTCATTGTTTCACTTCTGATGGAGGCATGTATCTCAGCCCAGTTCTCGGTTCATCCAGGTCAGAGATCAGCACTTCTAAAAATGTAGAGAGAAATCTATTGTCATAAAATTCTTAAGCTCGATTTAAGATCCTAGTCTTGCTCACAAAGCTATTCTCACGGAGTTGGCCTTCATTCAGCCAAAAATGCTCATTGGGCCTCCTATGTACCAGCCACTGGGCCAGGTAAGTTGATAAGGACCTGACCTAAGGTGGTGGTACGAGGAAAGGAGAGAGAGATGGAAGTAAGTATTCCAATTTCTGTTGCTATGCTACAGTTTATCCTAGAACTTGGTGGCTTAAAACGACAACGATCATTTCATCATCTCTCATGATTTCTGTGGGTCAGAATTTGGGAGAGGCTCAGACAGGCAGTCTATCTAGGCAGAGGCTATCATAGTTGTAGCCAGATGGTGGTTGGAGCCTGAAGAGCAGAGGGATGGAGGCAGAGGGAGTGAGCCAAGCATCTCTGCCTCTTCATGTAGTCTCGGGGCCTCTCTACGTGATTCACCCACATATTTTGGGCTTTCCCACAACATGAAGGCCTTTTGCTGATGAGTTCCAAGGAGCAAGGTGAAAGCTGAATCTCCTTTTATGCATTAGCCTTGGGAGTCACATGACGTCACTTACATCACTCTATTGGTCGAAATAGTCACAGAAGTCTAGTGTCAAGGAGAAGAAACATAGACCCAGTTCTCAATGGGAAGAATGTCAAAGAATTTGTGGATGTATTTAAAACTACCACAGTAAGGGGTTAGAATTGACAGGGCTTAGTGACTGGACTTGAGGAGTGAGGAATATGGAATGGAAGGTTCTCCAAGATTAGTCACCTGGTGTCTTAGTCTATTCAGGCTCCTATAACAAAAACACTATAAACTGAGTGGCTTAAACAAGCATTTACTTCTCATAGTTATGGAGGCTGGGAGGATAAAGTTGCTGGTAGATTCGGTGTCTGGTGAGGGCCTGCTTCCTGGTTCATAAGTAGCCATCTTCTTGCTGGTAGAAGAGGCAAGGCAGAATTTTCCAACGCGTCTCTTTTATAAGTACACTAATCCCATTCATGGCGGCTCCATGTTCATGACCTAATCACCTCCCAAACTCCTCACCTCCTAGTGACATCCATTTAGGGTTTAAGATTCCAACACATGAATTTGGTGGGGACATAAACATTAAGACCATATAACACATGGGTCAGTGGGGATGTTACCAAACAAGACATGGAATTCAACAGGAAGAAGAGATTTGATGAGAAAAAGGTAGATTTAGGAAATGTCTAAGCAAAGATGACCAGCAAGGCAAAGTTAGAAAGGTATGTCTGGAACCCAGGAAAAAGTTGGAGCTAGAGACAGAAATCTGGGCATGACTGGTATGTAGGGAGGCCATAGGTATAAATAGAATTTCCCAGGGAGAGTGTGTAGATCAAAATTAGAAGTCTATAGACAAGGGGAATAAAATCTCGAGGCCATTTGAATGTCTCCAACCACTAAGTGCACTATATCTACCCCAAGCAGATACCGACATGACTGATGTCACGTGAGTTCCTTGGTAGTTGATTGGATATTAAATAGGACTGGAGGGGTGGAGGCCATCGTGATGATGGCAGAGAAGGAAGGACTTGGGATCAGTCTGATCCCAAGGCCCATGCTCTTCTCTTTGCTAGACCACCTCCTTCCTGGCTGTATGTTTTCTTTTCACTGGAACATTCAACAGTCTTCACCCAATTGCTGCTGATCAGCTGCCCACCTCTCCCAATGCTTGGTTTCTTTCTCTTTTGCTAAAGTCTAGACTGAGACTCATTTTCAGCTCTGCCTACCTGACAGGTGGAGGCAGATTACTCATACATGCTTGCTTCCTAAGCCATTCCTACTGGCTTGTGCTATCCTTTTTAATTCAATCGTCTACCTCTCTTCTCTCCAGAAAAAGAATGAGAACTTCATCTAGGTTCCTCTTGACTTCTATTGTTCTTTTTCAAATGATTGAGGTTAAATCACTTACACTTAAATTAAATTTGACTTTTCACGATTTTCATCAAATCACTTGGCATTTTCTACCTAAATACCTAACCCTGTATAAAAGCCAAGTCACCTGGCCCCTTTCTTGGTGGGAGGATCTAAAGATGAACTCGAAAATACGGTTTCTTAAGCACAAATGTGGGCACATTTGATTCTTAATAATCCTGTGAAGGAAATAAGCAAAACAGGTATTATTATTATTCCAATTTCTACTGATGAAGAAATGAAGGCTAGGACTGTTCAAGTCACTTGTCTTAAAAACCCTACTACTGAAGGAGGTAGCCCAAATGCAAACCCTGGTCTCCAGCTACGACCCCATGACACGCTGCTTCTCCCAGGCCTACTATACATGACTTCCATTATCATGAAACATTTGGAATAATTTTTAGGTGACAGACTTGTTTGTAATGGAAATAGACGTTCTGAAGAATCAATACTAAATCAAGAGGATATCAGCCAGATGGTGTTAGGATCCCTGTTCCACTGAAGAATCCTTTTGTAGAATCCTTTTTCTTTGTTTGCTTTTGGGGAACAGCACTGATACCTTTGTTATGCTAATTGTTTCAGGTTGTAGCGTCTTGGGGCCTTTCTCTGGAACAGCACCTTATTAATCACCAATAGAATCCTGGCTCTCATTTTAATCATGCGTTGAGACATTGAGGGAAAAACTGAGAATTTAATCTTCCAGATTCCTGTGGCCAACTTTATATCCTGTTATTAAAATAACTCCTTTCTGGGGAGGCACCACGAAGGCAGAGAGAGGACTCGACTGGCTGCAAATGAGGTGGAGGGACTTAGGCCACTTCCACCCGAAGCCTTTCCTGGCCCTACCTTATTTAAACACACACACTCACGATCTCCTTTGATTTATACTGCTGTGGCTCAACTGTTTTGAAAAGCTGATGTTGTGGAATCCTTAAGTCATCTGTGACCTAGGTCACTAAAGACAGGAGCAATTTAGTAAAAGTATTAATTGGAACTCTCCTGACATGTCCTACTCCTCAGATAAAGTTACACATCAAACCCACACAGGCCGCTGGGCTATTCTGAGCAGCCTGAGATTTTCCATATCTCATAAACAGGCCCCTCAATCACTACAATCTAATAAAGCTATAATCATCATTGACACTATAATGATTAAAATGAATAAAACCCATTAAGAAAAGTCATGTTGAGTTATTAAAAGTTTCGCTCTGTGTGATATGTAATCTTTTATCCATTTTTTATGATGAGATCTGTAACCATCTATCCACAAAAGACCATTAATTTACTGCTCTGTGGATGTTACCATGCTCTTTAGTTTAACAGCTTATCATTGATTTCTTGAGGGAGATATTATATTTGGAGAAATACACATGGAACAAAAGCCCGAATGTTGCTGTAAATTTCCCACTGACAGGATGATCAAAGTATTTTGGTCTGGTCTGCAGCCCGGGGTTGGCGAACAAGTTTTCCAGAACAGACAGAGCCCTCCGGCTACCAGGCAGCAGATACATGTATGTTTTGGGTCCTGCAAATGCTTCTAAAGGAAGGTCATGCGGATGGCGTTGAGAGCGGGGAGACAATAAAATGTCCATTAACTGCAGCCTAGTTAACTGGCTTATTGGCATCTATTAGAAACAAATTGCAAACAAAACTGATCCTATTATAAACTTCTCCTCATCCCCTTCATCAAGGGAAGTCCTGATTGGCTCAGGAGAAGCCCAACAAATACAGTGCTGGCAGATGACTCTTTTATTTGCAAAGGAGAAGATTGGGTTTCAGCCAGTAGTGGCCTACAATTCCAATCAGCAGAGAACTACAGGGTTGGGAGGGAGTCGTGGCCCCACATGAC
This sequence comes from Rousettus aegyptiacus, assembly GCF_014176215.1. Taxonomy (NCBI): domain Eukaryota; kingdom Metazoa; phylum Chordata; class Mammalia; order Chiroptera; family Pteropodidae; genus Rousettus; species Rousettus aegyptiacus. Next base: position 35,243,340 of record NW_023416288.1, on the reverse strand, counting down.
AGAAAGAGCCCTGGAGAGGCAACTGATGCACTCTTGCCTGTATTCTTTCACTAGGGACGTTTTTCCCCTGAGCAAACAGCAATAAAAAATTCTGAATGGAAGAATGTGTACAGAGTGCTGAACTAAGTAGTGGGGGAGCCCAGTTCTTAATGTGTACTTTTCCTCACAATGAACTCTGCTCCGATATCTTTACTGCCCATCTTTTATTTAATCTTATTAACAGTCAAACCCAAAAAGTTTCTGTGAAGCCAAGGAAAGGGTGTTGTCTTTGAAAGTGTTCTTCATTTTTTTCCTGAAACGATTAATAAATCCATTTGCCAGTCTCTGAACAGACTTGCCAGGGTTCTCTAGCAGATAATGACAAGGTCCCACAAAACAAGATGAAAATGGTGGCCTTAGGTTTCATCAGATAGCTTTATTTTCCAGATTTGCTTGAGGTCCTACTGGTTTTTTTTTTTTTTTAAATAAAATCTTTCTCTAAATAACATTAGGTTATAAACGTCATTCCATAACATTCCATCTCTTTTACTAAGGGAAGCCTGTCTTTACCAAAATAATCAAATATTCTTTATGATCCTCTCTTTTAAAAGAAAACAGCAAATTTTTTTTTATAAGGTGGAAATACAGTTCAAAGTGTGGTGAACAGACATCTATGTCTATCAGTCTTTGGAGAGTTCATTTAAATCTACACCCTTCTATCATGGAAGACAAAATGGTTGCTAAACAAAATTAAAAGGCAAATTCACCATGAAGAAAAAGGAAATTGTTCTTTAGATAACACATCGTTAACCTGTGGAAGTTGCTGCTTCGGGGCATGAGGGAGGCTAACAGCTTAGTAAAACTTTTTAAATGATGTAAAACTTCAACAGATCAGAACGGCATAAGCAACTGGTGACTCTATCCATCCTCTCCTTTCTGTGCATACGCCCATACCACAGTGGAAGCCAGGAAGACATCTTACGTGCCCTTAGCATACTAACAACAGCAGGTTAGTGAGATGTAAATAAAATGGTGTCCAGTGCGCAGACAATTAACTTTTTTTGCTCTTCTCCTACTGTCCTCTCACCTTTATCATACTGATGTCAAGTGTGGCTCAAGGTGAAAATGGGGTTGGGTAAACTATCTGTCCATTTCTCTGTAGTGAGTCATTTTTCTCCCTCCCTTTTTTTGGAGGGGAAATCAAGATGTAATGCAGTATAAATTTGACTGTGTCTAAAGGCCCTTAAGAGAAATATAAAATCACATAAACATTCCAATAAAAAGGGACTGATATTTAGAAGAACACTGTGCGCGCGTGCATGTGTGTGGGTGTAACTCAAAGTAAAATAAATAAGCCAGAGTAAGAGATAGGAAATAAGGAAGAAATTACTTCAGCATATCAAACAAGTCTGCCTTTAGCATCTCTTCAGAGAAAGTGAAATTGACTGTTAAAATACCTATAAAAAATTTAAAGACGTTTATGAATTTTAATTTATCATCATGATATTAAAAATATCACCCTTCCAAACCATGGAGGTACTGGGAATTTTGTGACATGAAAGTTTTCCTGGTGTTAATTTGAGCCTTTAATTAATTATAACCTTTTAGAAGGGTGTTGTTTAACTGCAAAAAAAAAAAAGGTTACACAGAAACGAAGAAAAAACAAGACTCGTTGCAGATTTTAGTGAAGCTGTATATCGGTAAGCAGTGGTGCTAGAATGATGAGTCAGCACTTCTGTGATTACAGGTGGAGGGAGCAATAAAATCTTGCTGAGTTTAGTTATTGAAATTATACGGTTTCATAAATAGCCTAATGTTGTTCTCAGCGGGTAAATGTTATATTTTAATGACATCCGTATTACAACACATACAAATTCTCGAGCTCAAGGTCAACGGGGCCTCCTTCTAAACGAGCAGCTGGAGTCCAGCTCTGAGGCTGGAGTTGAATGATTCAGGCAGAGAGAGAAACTGAGATCACGGTAACTTATTAGTTAGGAAAAAAAATGTTTTTCTAGTAGGTCATTTGGAAAGGTGTGCAGATTGCAGCTAGTTAGAACTTAACATCGATGACCAAGCTTTCTCATGAGGTAACAGAACCTCATGCAAACTTTGCTATAATGAAGGGAGCAAACGTTCTGCAGGAGCAAAGACCTTTGGTTTCCAGCATTCACTGTGTCAAAATACACATCAATATGCTCCTTAATTAGTCTCAGATCAGTATACCCCCCATTTAAGCCCAGAAGTGGGGAGGACGGGTAACACATGCATACATTTAAACCCCCTCCTAAATGTATTAACTTAAAAAAAGTTTGAAGAGACTGACTTTGTTTGGGTTGCTAATGAATCAGCTTTGTTCCATTTAAAACCTATTTATTCTCTGTAATCCTTCCGGATGTTTTCCCTTCAAGTCTCAAGTCGGCTGCCAAGATGGTATGGATATTTTCGCTTGTATAAACGGCATATTATTGTTCCTCTTTTAAAATATCTCTTATGTATGGACCGTGTAATAGTACAAAGCACTCTCCCTTGCATCAGATTTTATTTAATTCTCACCGCGAACTCTGAGGTGCTGTGAAGTAGACATCTCTATTTTACATATGATTAAACTAAAGCTCAGAAAAGCTGATTCATTGCCTGAGGTCAAACTGATAATTGTTGAAGTCGAGGAACAAATTTAGGTCTTTCATCTCCAAATCCATTTCTCCCTACCGAACTCCACATTAGGGATTTTTAACACTGGATGGGGCTCAGTAGCCATCTTTAAGTCACGGCATGACAGTTCATCACTGCTAATCCTTTTATGGGTTATGTTTCTTTATCCCTAAAAAAAAAATTCACAGAAGAAAGTGCTTTAAGAACTGCTGCTCGTTTACTTTGGTTATCCGCAGACAAACAGTACGGGAGCTGACAGCAAACCTAACTGGTTGCCCGCTGACCTTTCCTTGCTGAGCAGCCATCCTTCCTCTATGAAGTTCACAGGTAAAGCCTGAGTAGACCATGCTAATCAAGATAATACTATCTTCCAGTGGCTGGTTTGGGAGAGGACATGTGACACAATTCTGGCCAATGAAATGCAAAGGAAAGTCTACCAGGCGCCCTCTCAGGAACGTTTCCTTGACTTGAAGAAGAGAAGCACAGCAACACTCTCCTCCTTTTAATTAATAGCTTGTCACATGACCACGAGGTGAGCTAGCCTAAGGAAGAAGCGAACACACTGAAGACAGAGAGATGGCAGGAAGCTGGGTCCTTGACAACTTGATGGCTTCTCCGACCCCGAGGACACTGTGCCTCAGAACTTCTTGTTACATGAGAAAATAAAATGTACTTATTGTTCAAGACAGTTGAGTTGGAGATCTGCCATTACTTGTGGCCAAACATCTACTAACAAAATTTAGACAGCCAAACAGGTTGGACATATTTCTCAATTCAACGACATTTAAAGTTATACAATCAAATGCGTCTTACACTGTCTAAACAATATCAGCTACATTGTATTTGTGAGGTGCTCCAGCTTCCTTAAAAATATATACTTTATTTTCTCAAGTGAGAATCTTCTATCTGTCTCTAAAAGCACTTGAAGGACCCAATATGAAATCATGTCGGTATTTTTATAATAACATGTGATTTACAATTTGAAGATCAGAATAATTAAATGGTTAGAAATCTATTAGTTAATAGCTTTGGATAATACAGTAATCTTGGGAAATCATAGTGATTCTAAATCTTAAATGGACAAATTTTTTTTACTGACAGACCAAACTGTATCATCTGTTAATATGACCAAAATGTTTGTAGTTACTCATCGAGTCCTCAAAATGACACCTAAAATGAGCCAGGCTCAAAAACACAACCGAGATTTATAGTTATGCTGTGAAGAATGCTCGGCTATATCTTCCTTGTGAGATGCAGTAATACAAAAGACTACAACGTAAACCGTATTTCAGGGAGAAAGTAACAAAGAGGTAAAATAAAAATGGAATGGTCACACAGCTAAGAGTCACGTATCCTCATGTATGTCAAATTACTCTCCATAAAGAACGCCTTGAATCAAGAATACTTGAGCTATCCATTTTACTATCAACAAATCTCAGGAAATTGAATTAGTTTGAGATAAAGGTCATTTTCCCTAGCTCCTGTGTACTCTGGATCAATATTTCTCAGGGCCTATTAGATGTTAATTGTTGTGTAACCCCCACCCCTAAGAAGGAAGGTCTTGGTTTGGGTTCCTTCAGAAACAGTCAAAGAGTGAAGTGCAAATGATTTGCTTACTAGGTGATCCCTAGAAACACGAATGGGGAGGGGGGAGGGGCAGAGTGTGGCAGGGAAGGGAATGCAGCCAGTATGGGGGGTAGGGGGTGCGGAGGGTGCTTTATCAAGTCAGTTACCGCTGTCAGCAGTTAGAACTCAATCTTTCTGGAGAACCTGGGAGCATTACGGGACATGCCTCAGTCTCCTAATGAAGAAACAACTGAGTAACGAATCTGCCAACTTCCCATCCATCTCTGGTTAAATACTGCTTTGGAGACGGGGCATTACCTCTCTCCTTCTTTCAGCTTACCTGTTAACAAACAGTATGTTCCCATAGGCCCCCTTCTCCTAAAAAGCCTCAGGAAAAAGATTGTAAATCCAACTCATATTTTCACTCCAGGCTCTGTCATAAGTCATTGCTTAGCCCATGAATTGTCCAGTCCGAGTCGGTCGCCCACCCTTGATCCAGGTGTGCTTAGGGGTTGGGAGAGAGTGACATTGTTCACATGAAAGAGGATCCAGGACAGTTCCTTGGGAATTTTATTTGGGAAACATGGAGAAATATAGGCCATTAGCAGAAATGGACACTTGAAGGAAGTATAAGAGAAGCCGCGAAGGCGCATTGGGTTATGAGAGGGGGCAGAGAGAGGCTGAGAGTGGTCTTGGCGCGCCGGACTTATGACCAAACCGAAACTGAGAGGAAGCAAAAACCGTGAAATCGTAGGGGTTTATTTTTTCTGATAAAGTAGATTTTAAAAAATAGGTCCTTTAGAGCTAGCTGTGATCAGAAACAAAAAGGTATAGGTATCCAGATTACTAAGTCATGTCACTGGTGGAAGTCCAGAGGAGGGATCCATATGACTCCCAGCCCTTGGGCCATTAGGGTCACCATGGATTCAGAAGTGCCCTCGAGTTCTGGACTGTGTGGGATCTGGCCCTGTTTTAGCGATGTTCTTAGAATTCCATGAAAATCTATGTTAATCCTAAAATAAACTTGCTTCTTTATTGAACTTGTTCTGTTGCTTCCCACAGAACGAATTTTGTCAATCATTTTTCTATGAGGGCCAGATCACAAGTCCAACTGTACAGCAATATCTGTGACTAGAAGAGGGGATTTGACTGACAGGTTAGCCAGAAAATAGAGAAGTGAGAAAGGCATGCTGAGTGATTTCTTCTGTTGAAAATTTGTGGAAAAGGGCAGGATTTCTGCTTCCAGCCTGGGTATTGGAAAACTTCAACTCTGGTGCTGGATAGAAGCAAAAGCAACTGTATTCAGCTTGAGCGAGTGCTCTCTGCAGGTCTCTGAAGAAAATTTATATGGTCAGCTCCTCCACTCAACAACCTGAGCGTTGACTCCTAGAGAAGAAAGAAAAAAAGAAAGAAAGAAAGAAAGAAAGAAAGAAAGAAAGAAAGAAAGGAAGGAAGGAAGGAAGGAAGGAAGGAAGGAAGGAAGGAAGGAAGGAAGGAAGGAAGGAAGGAAGGAAGAAAGAAAGAAAGGGTTTGAAAAACTCAGAATGAAGAGCAAGTCAAGAAATAAAATAGGGCGAAGTCTTTCCAGCAGATGAGGAAGATGAGCCTGAGGACCTTTTGTCTAAGTGGAAGTCATCTTCATAGTGTATTTTCCTGCATGGTGAGGAGTCTCCCTAACAAATTTGCTCAGAAATAGCATAGTAGAAAGAAGGTAGGCTTTGGTATCATACAAACTTGGGTTCAAAATCTCAACACCACCACTTTCAATGTGTGACCGAAGAACAAAAGACTTAAATTCTGTGGACTCCTATTCTCCCATTTGTCAAATGAAAATACTAATACCTAGCCTGCAGTATTATTTTAATGGTTAAATAAAATGCCTGAAACACAACAGATCATAAGTATTTATTCTCCTCTACTTTAGAAAAGGAAAGGAAGTCACTGGGAAGTCTGCATTGCCTGTGCCTCTCTAAATCAGCTTTATTAACTTATGTTCTAATTCTAATCAGGATAAGACAGAATTCAGAAATTTTATTCATTACATTTCCTTGCAGAATAGACATAGTGCATAAAGTAACCTAGACTCACAGAATCCTCAGATGTTAGAGTCTAAGGAACTCTGGACATCACCCCCCTCCCCTGCCCCCATATTATTTTCCAGGGGAAGAATCCCAGGGCAGAGAGAGGTTATGTGACATGCCCAAGTCACACAGCCGGTTACCAGTGGAACCAGGCTAACTATATACTAAACCAAAAGTCTCAAGAGTTTGAAACAAGATTACACGTGAAAGCAGAGCAATCTGTAGTAAGATAATTCCTGCGCCACGAGAAATGGAGAATTCTCCTTCTGAAATGGTTTGCAAATAATCCCACCAATAATAGAGCTATAAACAAAAAGACCTTGGAAGACGCCCTCTCACCAGAGGATTCTTAACAATATGCGTAAGTGTACATACTCAGGTATGAGAAATGCCTTTACAGTTCCCTTTACTATTTTTAAGAACATCCTAAATTGGGTAGGGAGTAAAAATCAAAAGGTGGAAATTCTTTTAACATATATACATAATGGGTGAAATCTTGACTATCAAACAGCATAAGAAATAGGAGTTTTTCTAGAAGTTATTGAACCATGAGGCAGTTAATGAGTGAAGAAATGTCTTTTGAATTGAGTAAAAAAAGATCGTGTAACAAGATTCCCATTTCTCTAGGGCAGAGCTGGGAAATCGATTAAACTAAAGCTCAGGAAAAATCTGCTTAACATAGATGTAGCTATCGATGGTCCATCGGTAGTTGTTTAAAACCAGTCACTGTCCTCTGTAATAATATTAAAGAGTGATCTATTCCCAATGACTCAGCTCTAGTGGAGACTAAACTAGAGAAACTTGGTAAGCACGAGGCAAATAGAAACTGACCATTCCAGCGTCCCTTAATCTTGCTGATTTATATATTGAACATCCTATGCAATTGTTACTATATCATATTGGGAATTAAACTGAAAAAGATTCACTATGTTGGCTCTGTGTGTGTGTGTGTGTGTGTGTGTGTGTGTGTGTGTGTGTGAAGGACAGAGAGACAGACAGAGACAGAGAGACAGAAACAGAAACAGAGATAGAAACAGAGAGAGTGACCAGAGTGGAAAGATTAAAAAGTACAAGCATTTACCTGAAAACTTACACCTCGACTATTATGAACTTAAAAGAATTCCTTTAAATGCACACTCTGGAGCAAAAGAAGCCAAACACAAAAGACACCCTAAAATTCCACGTCTATAAAGTACAACAGGATGCACAATCTAGGATGTTAGGCATTAGGCTAGAGGTCACCCTTACAAGGGGGGTGAAGACTGGACGGAAGGGGACTTCCAGGGTGCTGGTTATGATCTCCTTAATGTGCTGGTTACATGAGTGTGTTCAGTTTGTACAAAATTCACCAAGCTGTACATTTGTGATATGTGCACTTTTCAGTCAGTTGGATCAGGAGCAGATGCTGAGATAAAGAGAGGAATGCAAAAGGTTCGTTAGAGGGTAACATTTGCGAAAGGAGAAGGGGGAGAAGCAGGGTGGGACAGGAAGAGCTGTCAGACCATGAGGCAGAGCTGACAAAGACTCTGCCAGCTCATCCGGGCCCCACAGCAAGGGTTGCCCATTGGAAGGGTTCCATGGTAGGTAGAAACACTCAGTCATTGGCTGGGGCCATCTTGAGAAGAGCACGACCTTCTCAGTTCAAAAGCGGTCTTGAAAGAATTGACAGCAAGATGGCATCGGGGAACCATACTCTTTGAAACTGGGCAATGAGTCCTTTCTTAAAGGGTGTTGGAGTAGCACATGCATCCTTACAGTGCAAGGGGTAGACTGTAGGTATATATTAACTATTTAACATGACATATAAATACAGTACCTGTATTTCAATTAAAAGTGTTTTTTTAAGAAAAGGAAATCCACCATCTTTTCTAAGTATTCTTAACATCTACTTGCATGGAACTGTAGTATTATAGAAGTTAAATTAATCAGTGTTCTGCTAATGAAAAATGAAAAAGCTAGTATTTTTTTTTCCATTTTCACAGAACAGAAACCTAAGATAATGCATGTTTTTCTTATTTTTAAGTTTTTATCTGAAATTCTTATTAAATCTCTGGCACATATTACTTCATGTCTGTACAAAACCCAAATAAGTTGATATCTGATTTAGACAAATTATATATATTGTGATATCAATAGTTCATGAGATTTCATAAAGAGCTCCGAGACAGATGTCCCACCACAGGAATAACTGAGGATCAGCTAAGCTACTTGGAAGAAATTGATGCCAGAATTTTAAGGAATCCATGGAGCAGCAATGCTGTAATCACTAACTACTGGGGAACAAATGGCCTAATCTCAAAACTCACCAGCAGTTACGGTGCTACGTACATCTCCCTGTGTGTACTGGACACTATGCTGTTGTCTCTCATCTTACAGAACTTGGAGAGTACGTTCTATGCTTATTCCCTTAAGCTGTTTTCATTGTACCTGAATGCCTTGTCTCTGTTTCTGCCCATATGTGCTCCATTGGTCTGCCTATCTGGGTACCAAAGATATCCCAGACCTAAATCTTAATCATACTCTCTGGATTTCAACACACAGACACACAGACACACACACACACACACACACACACACACACACACACACACACACACAATCTTTCCAATTATTCTTTCCGAACTTTCCCACTCATAAGCTCTTACCCTCGCATCATGCTCTCTGCCTGACCCAACCTGGCCTGGTTCCCAGACCAGAGGCCTCTAGGCTTGCCCTATCTTGTAGCTATCCTGGTGCTAAAATATGTTAGGTATAAGAGCGTTTGTTAAAGTTCAGAATAGAAGCCAAGTGTGTGTAGCAGGGCATAGGTGTATAAATTCTCCTGATAATAGGATCAAACAGCAATCATCTGAGAATCCTATCATTAGATATACTTTCGAGTACAATGGAAAATGATCAACAGTCATCTATCTTCAAGTTCATGATATCTTAATAAGCCATTAATATTTCAGTCCTAAAATAAATCCTATAAACATCTTCATAAATGACTACAAGCCGGAGACATTTATTGTTTTGGCTGCACAGAATCCATCTCTTTAGGCATGCCTGTCTCCTTTTGGAGTCTTACCTTCTCATCATAGTAAGCAGCTTTGATAAGACTGTCAACCAAGGCACACTGCACAAACAAGCCAAGGAAGGGGCATGTGGACCCATCAGGCTCTTAGGGTTTTCCATCTTTCTCTTTCTTTCTTTCTCTTTCTTTCTCTCTTTCTTTACTTTCCCTTCCTTCCTTCCTTCCTTCCTTCCTTCCTTCCTTCCTTCCTTCCTTCCTTCCTTCCTTCCTTCCTTCCTTCCTCTCTCTCTCTCTCTCTCTCTCTCTCTCTCTCTCTCTCTCTCTCCTTTCTTTCCTTCTTTCAAAAATATAAGATCTAAGAGAAGTTACATATGTTTTCACTCGAGACCCCTGGTTCTTTGGATTCCAAGGATAGATGACGGAGAAATAATGTTTTCATAAATCAGACATTCTCCTTGTCTTGAAGGAATTTATGGTCTAGAAACTAGTATAAAATACTCAGTATTCAAACATTCAGGCTTCCACTTTCCTTTTCCTGAGTGTTTAAAGTTACTTACAGATAAGATTTCACAAATGAAAAATAAATCCTCCATCATTGCAAACATGTTTAGAAGGGAGAAGAGGTCCAAGCTGATGATGCTCACAGAGAGAAGGAAAAGGGAGGTCTCAGAGTAAAGGGAAGGACGGTTTCCAACCTCAAGGCTTTTTCTATTTTTAAAATTATAGAGAGATGAAAAGTCATAACAATTGTGAGTGAATGTTGGGGGTCCAGAGACAGGTTTAGAGGTCAATCTTTGGTTATCATTCACTTCACACAATATATCCAAAGATTCCTTTCTGCCACATGTACTTGCTTGTTTATGAACAGCACTGTGACCATGTTAGAAATATTCCATTTGGACCTTCAACATGGAATGTGCTGCATGTTGTAGAAGATTTTTAGCATGTGACTTGGTATTTCCTTGAACCACATAAACACAAAAGCAAAACTCTCTTTTCCCTTCACCTCTCAGCCTCCCTTTCCTCTTCATCTATTCCTTTCCTTTGCAATGAATGTGTCTATTGCTTCAAAAAGACAGAAAAAGTTTGACCGACCTAAAAGGATTTTCTGTTCGCATTAGTGGTTCTTCAACTCATTATCCCTCCATCGACCCCTGGAGACTTCTGCCATAAATTTAAATCACCCCATGAATTTATCATGAAATTTTTATAATAGAGAGGGCCACAAGGAGTAGAGTGCTTTAAAATGTCTCCTGTCCTACAGACAGGTGATAATTTTAGTCTTTGGCGAGTCCTTGATGCTGTACTATGGCACTCAGATGTTTTTATTCTAAGATGAAAATATTATGGATGAACATAAAGTTTTAGTACTTGGTATGGTTGGATTGCACACTAGGTAGTCGGATCTTTTTTTTTTTTTTCTATCCGAATGTATTTTAAGATCAGTTCTATGTAATGCTTCTGATTCTAGCTGGTTCCTAAGACAAACGAAAAGAAAAGACTTGTAGGAAACCTAGATAGTTTGAGTTTGAAGAAACTGTTTTACCGAAACTTCCATCCAGACTATAAATCCCCTCTATCGCATCCTTAACAGCACCAACCCTCTCCAATGAATGGGAAGAGTATCTGTGGTTTGTGTGAAAAGCCAATCCAGGGTCTGGACAGACGATTGAGAATAAAGGGCTCTTCTAAGTAACCAAAGGACAGAGAGTTTAGCAGGAGCAAGGCCACTGCAAAGAGCTGTGCAGGCTGTGCATGGCACAGGGCACAATCTGTAATGAATGGTGTCCCCTCGGATGCACAGTACGCAGCCTGAACAAATTATAATGGCAGTCTTAAGCAAGAGTGAAACAGAAATTTAAAACACAGCAATGAGACTGAGGATAGAATCAGGACCTCAAGCAAATTGCCTGAGAAAAAGAATCAAAGCCGAGAATAAATTTCATATTTTGGATGGTGGCTACAGGCAGCCACCAATAAGAACATAACTCTGCCTCATGGCTACCTGTATTTACCTTAATATAATTTCCACCAACCTCATCACCCAACACAGGCCTGTGGTCTTTCATAATCGTACCATTTTCCTCCTGTTCCCTCTCAGATCCCCACTTCTCTCTAAGTTCCCACAGTGGTGACTCCTAAACCAAACCCAGAACCCCGTACTTTGGGTCTCCAGTATGAACACAAGGCCTTAAAAATTGACCTACATGAAAAAAATGATCAAGCAATTCTGCTTCTAGGAATTTGCTCAAAGGAAATAGTCATTAGTATTATTAATAATGGTGATAATATGAAGCAACATAATTGTCCAACAACAGTGTTGTTTAAATAAACTATGCTATAGCGGTACAATGAAATACTAGGCAGTGATTTAAAATGATTTTCATGGACAGATCTTAATGATGTAGAAAGATACTTAAGATATGAGGGTAAGTTAAAAAAATAAGATTACAATAGTGTGCTTGTAACCATTTTTTAAAAACTCTATCGATACAAAGGAAAGAATACTTACTATATAGCAAAATATTGGCAATAGTTCCTTCTGAATAGTGGAATTAATTTTATTAATATTTATTTTGAAATTGTTTTGTCTCCATTACAAAAATAGCATAGTTATCATTGTACAAAACAGGGCACAAAAAAAAAAACCCAAAGAAGGAAAGTTAAATTACCCAGAATTCTACCACCCAGAAAAAAAACTATTAACATTATAAAATATATATTTATGAACTTCTTAAAAATTAGAAATAATTTTTCCTTATAAAAACTATATTCAGTGTTAAAAATTTGAAAATATAGATGAGAAGAAAAATATTTATTAAATGATTTTATTATCTGTCTTTTACTTATTTTTATATTATAAATTTTCAACAATGAATATTCATTGCTTCATAATAAAAAATTTTAAATGTATTGATCGTGCCTTTCATTATTTCTTCAGCTTCACCTGAATGGCAGGAATGCAGAAAAGAAAATCACTTGGTGTAATGGCTGATAATGGCTTACCGTATAAACTCGCCCACTTCAGCTGGGCCACCAGCACGAAGCCTGCAGAGAAGCACAAGCCATGGAGGAGTAAGGAATCCTAGGCTAAGCAGAAACCACACCTTGGAGACTAGTCTTGCAGCAGAGTTTGTAAGGGCTGAATTCAGATGGAAATTGAACACTCCAGGGCCAGGGAGGGTGCTGTCCCTGCTTGCCAAAGATCTGACCCTACGCCACAGAAATAAACTGGTAATACGGCTGCCTGGTCTAGGAGGGGATGTCAGGGCTCCCATCTCTGTCTATGGGACAGTATGAGCCCCAATCCCAGGAAATCTGGGGCACTATGCAAGGTAACCAAGCAAGCCAGGGCTCAAAGAATTGGAACCCCACTGTGTGGCTGGGAGGGTATAGGAAGGGTAGATGGGATACAGTGATACCCAGAGCTTGCCCTGGACCACTGGATATAGGACTTGGTTGGCTATGAAGGCGTTTATCCAATTATTCATTCATTCCACAAGTATTTAGCAAGCTTCTAGCAGGTATCAGGCACTGTCCCAGGTGCCAGAGACTCAAAGTAAAAATGCATAGGCGTAACAGAGGCAGATAGATCTTAATCCAATGTGAGAATCACACAAATCACAGCAACAGAGTGTAACAAGTGCTTCAAAGATGAATCAGGATGCTCTAGTGTACACCAAAGGTACAGAGTTTAGATTGGGGCTGTCAAGGGAGACTTTTTAAGGAGTGACATTTAAACTAATTCAAAGGCTGATCAGGAGTCAGGCAGGTAAAGACAGGGAGAGAAAGCATTCTAGCAGAGGAAGAAGCTACAGTGAGAAGTCTCAGGATACACACGGTAAGCAGGGACACACACAAAAGCCTGCAAAGCAGCTAAGACTGGTTCGACTGGTCACCCAACCCTGGCCCACAGAAAGCAGACTTAGCTCCAGGCCTGGAGTGGAGGCTTCAGTCTAGATAAGTCAACGGCTCCAGCAGGAGGAGCTGAGGTAAGAACCACATCATGACTTTCATGGACCCCAGGCACTTTGTCTTTGTCTTCGTGGGCAACTTCTTACATTTAATATATATATATATATATGACTGAGTTAGTATAAGGATGACTATAATCCAAGCTAGATTATATCCACTTTTTTCTTCTTATTTTAAAGAAATTAAAATATTTTCGTGGGCCTTTAAAAGTACCATGGACCCTAGGTACTATGCCTACTGTGCCTAATAGGTAAATTGGTCCTGGCTAAGGAAGGTTGAGGTAGAAAAAGAAAGTAGGCCAGACCCATCAACCCAAAGAAGTTAAATATAAAGAAATTTCTAGAAGCCTGCAGGGACGTCAGGAGATACTTGGGACTTCGTAGAAGTCTTTGTTGACCTTGAAACAAATAGATAATAACATCACATAAGTGATACCCACTGATGCTTCTACTGTGCTTTTTGCATTTACAAAGCATGTCTACACACAAGCTTTTATTTGAGCATGTAAGGATTCTTCACCTACTCACTAGTTCAGACAAGGTTAAAGCAAATGTTCAGTTGCCTAATTCTTCCTGGAAGCCAAAATGGTATCTGGAAAGATTACGGGCTCTGCAGTCAAGTTTGATCTGGGTTTAATATCCCTCATCCACCAAGTCATCGCTGTGTGACCCTGGGCAAGTTGCTTAACTTTGCCAAACCTCGATCTCCTCCTCTATAAAAGAACTGTTATATTCTCAAAATGTCACTATCAGGCTTAAGTGAAATAATACATCTAAAGCATCGCTACGACTCAAAAATAGTTTAGGAATATTTTATGATTTCTTTTAAAGCTTTATGAAGAGGGCTAGAGCTTAGGACACTATCAAAACTGGAGTGTCTCCTGCTTATAGGGGGCAGCTAGATAAGGTATATGAGCGTGTGTGTGTGTGTGTGTGTGTGTGTGTGTGTGTGTGTGTGTGTGTAGATTTTAGAGGAAAGACAGGTAAAGGAGAGGAATAAAGCTAGGATTGAAAATATGTGTCAGCCAATGTTTCTGTGAGCGCTAAGGTGCAGAGAGCTGGGAGCTGGCTGTGTGGGCTAGCACCTTCAGGTGATGGTCAGGTCGGAAATGGGTTTGAGTCTCCTTTAATCTTTGGAGGCTTTCAATGGTTGCAGATGAAAATGAATTCTGAACTCCTCTGAGTATATTTCATGAAGTATATCTGGTAAATTACCAATAAAACTTAACTGAGTTCATCTCATGTCAGGAGACCCTTAAAGCTGCTGTCATAAAACTCTACTGATGAAAGCATTTCTTATTGATTGAAATCATTATTGGCTCAGCCCGCCCAGCAAAAAGCAAATACGCAGTACACCCCTTGAGAAAACACATTTCAGAACCACACCAATTTTATGAGACAGGCCTAAGAGATGAAAGCACATATTCAAAGTTCCATTGTGATTTTTTTCGGGAGGCCTGTCTTAACCAGGAAGGTCTCTATAACCCAGAAAACTCCAGAGCAGCAGGCTGCTCTGATTAATGCAACCTGGCCAGAGCCATGGGGTCTGACGAGAAGGATGCTCCCAAATTCAAGCAGCCTAATTTGCTATTTTACACTATATTAACATTTCACATTATTAACTCAGCATACCAACTATTGATCTGAAAATAAAAATAGTTCTTGCCTTCACATAACAAAGAATGGCAGTTTATAAGGGAAGAAATGCTTATACTCGATTGCATAATAAAAATCATTATGTTTCCTTATTACAAAGGTACCCTATTAGCAAAGATTTTCATTTTCCCCTGATATCAAGGGTGGGCCAATTGCTATTCTAAGCACCTAGCTGTCCCTTAGGTGCGTCAATATTTGCACCTTGCAAATTTCTTTTCAGACAGTGCCTTAGAACAAAACAGAATATAGATTCGGCAGGAGGTTTTGAAGATGGGAGGATAGAGAGATCCATGAAGTGGTAGTTGTGTTCCTTAGGAATCAGCCAGGGGATTCTTCAGTCACCCTGGATGTTCTCCACAATTTTTCACTCTGCCAACTTAAAAATATTCTTTAGCATTCTCAGCATAATAAATATTTTGTATTTTTTCCCTGCTACTCTGGAGTTTTTTTTTATAGAACATTGGAAAATGTAAGATATACTAAATATAATCCCAGAAGTTATGGCATAAATAAATTTGTAAATAAAATTATTTTTAAATTAAAAAGAAACATCCAGTACTGGTAAAGGTGCGGCAAAACTGGTACTCTCAAGTATTGTTAGTTGCATGATAAACTGGTGCTGCCCATTTGGGAACACAACACAGTAATGTGTACGATGAACTATACAAATGTTTAATACTCTTCGGCTCAATGATCCTCCTTCTGGAACTCTGGAAATTCAGCTCAAAACAGGGTAAAAGTCTATGCATGAACATGGTCTTCTAGGCACCATTAATAAAAGTAAAAACCTGAAAATGGCCTAAGTGTTAAATAATTAAGATATTTCCTTACTGATGGGCAAAAAATTTAGATGTTTACCTCACAATGCTTGAGAGATATGAGAAAGCTCCTTGCTTTACCTGCTGAGATAGTCTAAAATATTACCAAGTAAGGTTAGAAGCTTTGTATCCATGAGTTTCCTACTCAAAAGTAGTTCCCTACAGAAGCAAACAAAGAAACACAGAAAATAAATAACAATATTGGAGATATAAATCCAGCTATATCAATAATTACATTAAATGTTAATGAACTAAACATTCTGTGAAAAAACATAGACCGGCAAATTTGATTTTTCAAAAAACGACTCAGTAATTCAACTATATACTGTTTACAGGATATAAGCACCCAAAGAAGTTGAAAGTAAAAGAATGGAAGAAGATATTATCATGCAAATGCTAACCTTAAGGATTATCAAAGTAGACTTGAAGACAAAGAATATTACCAGAAATAAAGAGAAACATTTCAAAATGATACATTAGTGAATTCATCAGAAAAAAAATGTAACTATCCTAAATTTGTATGTACCTATTAATATAAACTTCAAAACACATAAGGCAAAGTTAATAGAATTAAAAAGAGAAATAAATAAATCCACAATCATAGTAAATAATTTTTTAGTCTTTGGGTCACACTATATCACTAACAGTTTAGCTCAAGATCATCTCTGAGATGGCTCGTAGCTTAGCCCTGAAGGAAAATCCCCCTTTGATCCTAGGGGAAGGTGAAGGACGGGTCTGAGCCTGATGTGACCAGGGGAAGGTTAGCAGAGACCTGGGGCAACAGGACAGTTCTAAGTTCATAAGGGAAAGAAAGTCAAAACGAAACGGATAAGGAAGGGGCAGTGGGCAGATTGGAATGGAACCAGAAAGAACATGACTTGGGTTTGAATACTCATTTTAATACTTATAGAATGACCCTGGTCAAGTCCATAAACCTCTCTAAAATTCTAACACCTACAAAAATGGAGAAAGTAATATGTGCCCTATGGTTTGATATGGAAGTTAACACATATGCGATAAGTCCTGGCAATACAATATCCACCCCCCTTTTCACACTGTTTCCTGATAGTGACTCGTATACTCAAAGTTTGTGCAAAGAACCAGGAAGTGAAACAGGGCAAAGATCCCAGGACCCAAATCATTGTGGAAGAAAGAAAAATAACTTAACCTAGTCCTAAGAAGGTACAGAGAACCTCAAAACAACCCATCCTCCAGGAGCTTCTCCTGGCTATGGTTTCCTTTAGCAAAGTGAAAAATAGCTCCATGTTAGTCCTTAACCTACTTCACAGGGGTCTGGGCTAGCATTCTCCCTTCCTATCTATATGCAAGCACTGTCTTAAGGAATTTAAACTGTCTCAAGAAATGTACTAGATTTCTGACTACCCAGACTCTTTGGTGGTCATCAGTTCACTGATTGATTGACTCCAAGCAGGACAGAACCTCATGTAAAAATTTCCCTGAAAGATGTATCCCTTTCTTCAAAATTTCCAGAGAAAGCTGAAGTCCCCTCTCCTTCTTGGAAGTACATTTCAGAGTCTTCTTTCTCACACTCAGGGAGTCCTTTCTGTCTTACCTCAGAATCCATGAAACAAAACAGAGCCCTTGTGTGTGTCCTCGTAGGATCAGAGTTACAAAGTGCTGTGGAGGCTAAGGGGAGGGAAAGCCTTTGAGAAACCAGGAAAAACTTCTTAGACAAGTCATTTAAAGAACAGGCAGGGTTTTGACCCTCTTGGGAAGGGGACTACAAATGGACCAAAGGCTGGATAGGGAAATGTGAAACTTTCTGGGGTGGAAGAGATGATGGTCAGGGCAGTGGGGAAACAGGAGGAGCCGACAGAGAAGAAGATATGACTCCATATTGTGGAGAGCCCCATATACCAGAAAGAAGACAGTTGGCTTTATTTGGTTGATAATGAGGAGCAACAGGGGTTGTCGCTGATATATGTAGTTAGAGCCCAGTTTTCAAAAGATTAATCTAGCAGGAAGATTTGAAGGGCGGAAGGAAGAGTAGTGATGAGAGGGCAAAGGTCAGTAAAGAAGTTCTTTCGACCATTCAGATAAGAGTTCCTAAGAGCTTGAATATCAGTGAAAACAATGGACGTAAAGCTGAGGAGGGCAAGCATGAGGCCTTGAGTTCGGAAGCATTCTAATTCATCTTTATGCTCAAGGCTTGGCTCTCAATAAGTATGTATTGAATTAGAGTCTCTGTTTGGCTATAAGATTTGACTACATAAAGAAGTGAGAAAGGAAGAGGAACACAAAGAATTAATGTAAAAAGAGAGAATGTAATAGATCATAATTAAATAGAGAGAGCCCTATCTCAAGATTCATTTTAACAAAGTCCCTAACTCAAGACTCTTACAATCATTACTTGCTAAATAACTCTAAACACATGTTCAACTAATGGTGACTCACACTATATCTTTGTATCTGAGGGACATCACATTTGTGTGATCCCATTCTCCCAAGAGAGATGCTATACAGGCCAAATAAAAGGAAATCTGAGGAAGCATATTTAAGCTTATTGTCCTCACACTCAATGTCATTGAGAATCTCTTATGTACTAGGCACTGTGTTAATCACTTTATGTGAATTATCTTATTAAATTTTCTCAACTACCTTATAAAGAAGATGCTACTATTCCCTTTTATTGGATAAGGAAGTGGAGGTTTAGTTAAGTCACAAAATCAGAATTCAAACACAGGCAGTTTAAGTCCAAAGTATGGACTGTCCCAGGAAACTGTGCTGACTTCTAATGCACCATGACTGAAATGTGAAACACAGCTAGGTGCTTTTTGAGATGTGCTCTTCTGTAATTTATTTAAAAACAAATGTCAAGTTGTCCGAGAAGTAACCATCTACTCCATGACTTGTCGCTCCAGACCAGAGCTTTCCCTTCAGAAGTTCTGATTGGCCAGGCTGGGGTTATGCGACCATCACTTAACCAGGGGTTGGCAGGGCAGTTCCACCTGAATGACGTACAGTGCAGGAGAGTGGAATCCCCACTCTCACAGGAGGACCAGGTTGCCTGAGAGGAGCGCAGTGGATGCTGGGCAGGCGAGAAGCGTAGGTGCTCATTACATGCCGGGAAGCAAGACTTCCCTGAGCTGCAGGTGTGCCCAGATGTAGGCAGAGGAGGCACCACGAGCCTTGCAGTTCTATACAAGGAGGAAAAAAGCGACACTCCCCACTGCTGCTCCTCCAACAGCTCTAGATTTAGTTAGTATCATCTGTTACAATTTCTTTAGGCAAGTAGCATGTGACGTTGACTAGGAACACTTCATTTTAAATTTTGCTGATTTTTCAAGTTTGCTTTGCATTCTTGGTCATGACTTCTTGCTCTATTTTTATGCCCCCTCAGATACAGTGCTATCATACATGATGTTAGCCCCATTAGACAGGAAGTAAGCATCATTTATGATTATAATCAAGGTTATGAAGCATTAAAATAGGATAGAAAATTCAATCCATACACTTTTTCAAAGGTTTGAAAGTTGGGCTTTAAATTTGTCAGACTTCAACTTTCTCCGTGCCATGGGGTGCTGAGGGGCGTTAGAGCAAAGCCGGTCAACGGCTCACAGGTCTTTTGTTCAAAGTGTCACATGAAGGTGGTTGGATATTTTCCCGATTCCACTCCAGAAAGATGGGACTGTGGTTGAACTCAGCCTTCTTTGACAAGCTGAGTATGAGCGAGGCTTCTCGGATCTGCATTTTAATCTTATAGAGAGGTTAGATGGGTTGGCCATGGTAAACTAGAATTTTAGGATAATTCAGGGTACAGACCAGATGCAGATGACTAAGACAGGACACAACTAGATCAGTGCACTCTTGTATTTTATCAGCAAGTGAAACATGTTAATACATATGTAAAATCGCCATTGCAAGCAGAGTGTTTTCTTTTCTTTTTATTTTTTCAGATTGGAATACTACAATGGAATATTACTCAGTAGTGAAAAGGAATGAATTACTGATACCTGCTACGACATAGACGAGCCTTGAAAACATTATGTCGAGGGAGAGAAGCCATTCATGAAAGACTACATACTGAATGAAATGAGCAGAATAGGCAAATCTACAGAGACAGAAAGTAGATCAGTGGTTATCCACCACTGGGAGAGCAGGGGGGAATGGGGAGTAACTCCTAATAGGCATGGAATTTCTTTCCGAAGTGACGAACATGTTCTAAAATTACATTTTGATATTGGCTGCATAATTCTGTGAATATATTAAAAACCACTGAATTGTACACTTTCAAGGGATGAACTATATGGCATATATCTCAATAGAGCTGTTAAAAAAAAAAAAAAAAAAAGAGTGCCTAGATTCCTCGTACCAAAACCCATTACAAATCAAAGCTCCAAGATCAAATTGCAAAAAACGGAATAAAATATTGCTGTCGAGCTTGAAGTAAACTATAGTTGTATGTATATTAAAAAATTAAAGAGTAAAGAAGATGTAAACGACTAGATATCTCTCTTCCCAGCAAACATAACTAGGTATAGTTATCGGAGACCCGACCATGACTTTGCTGTGGGGGTCAGTGACAGTGGCCGGGGAGTGGGGAGAGAGCAGGGGCAGTGGCCCCCACTGGCCACTCCGCAGTCAGGACCTCCTCTGGGGGCCTGCCTGGTGCAAGAGTTCCAATCTTGAGACAAGAAAGGCAACTGCCCTTCTAGAGGTACCTCCTACCTTGTGAAACCCAGGAAGGCCCGGCCCAGGTCTGACAGTGAGCACTGTTACTTACTCCATTTATTTTAACTGTGAGAGCTCAAGTCAGGTCGTAAACCTACATTTCCATAGGTCTCAGACAAAAATAAACACAGACTGTTATTCCTAATCCTTCTCCCCTGTTTTTCTCAGAGTGCTGATTAGATTGCATATTTTATGGAAGGATGGATGAGTTCGGTCTTTTCTAAAGTATTTCCTCACAGGTTCATCCATGATTAAGGAAACAAGTTTTTCCATTTGAAAGGTGCATGATCCAGCTGTTCTTTTTCCCTGCTGCAACTTCTTGCTAACCTTTCTGGCATTAAGGAGAGAAAAACCTTGTTTAATTATCGTGTCCTGAGCATGTCTCTCCCAAATGAGAAAAGAATCTTTTGTATGTACATCCAAGATAATAGCTTCTTTTAACCAGTAGTGATCTGTCATTCTAATTCTTTGTTTATGATTTCAAAGATTGGTATGTATTTTATCTTTCCAGTCTTTAAAAAATACAGTCATTTTGGCTAACATGAAATGTCACACATCGAGGCCTGATAAGTCGAGAGCTAAACATTTTTAAGACCTCTCGAGTAATAATCACTAAGAGCTTAATTTCAAAACCCACACCATTCATTTGCTTCCACAGGACGAAGTGCCCATCACAGAGTCATACTACCGGCACCAGGTCAGATTTTTCTTCCTGGGCCTTTTGAACGTTTAGGTGCCTAAGGCAACACATTATCTCACTGGGCTTCCTAGTTTCTGCCTTTCAGGGGTGCTGAGGCTCATCATTTGTATAAACAGGGCAGAGGGAGCCATTTCTCCTTCTGCACTGAAATCCAGAGTTGCCGGTTCTAAACGAATGTCTAGGGCACCTCCAGTGCAGTCAGAGCTGTGCTAGGAGGTCCTTCTCCTGCCCCTGTCCCCTCCTGCAGCCTCTGCTGGCAACGCCTAGGAACGCCCCAGGGGATTCTTGCCCAAAGGTCCAGATCAACACTGTCTGCATCCCCACTTATAGGCTGGCTGACTTCCAAGAAGTACCAACGCTTGGCCCTGTCCTAGGGGGAACCAATTTAATTTATATCAAAAGAAAAAAAAAAAAAAACTTGTCACATAATCCAAAATAATCAAATGACATATGGACTTGAGTCAATGAATCGCTCTCATGGAGGAAATAAGGCAAGCAGACCTCTGACTAGCTGACACCGGCTGGGGTCTGACTGAAATCTGGATTCAAGTGTAAAGGGCAAATCAAGTGTTTTATTTTGTTAAAAGACAGGGAAGTTGGGGGGCAGTATTTATTAGGCTGTGAATCTCCAAGTTTCAACCATAGAGAGGAAACGTTAGACCAAGAAAGCGAAAATCTTAGACAAAAAAGTCTTAGGCAAAGAAACTCTTACCACAATGCACGTAAGGTTACATTTTTAAAAGGAAGGTGCTGGATAGGTGCATACACATGCCGACTTTTGATGTAAAAAAAAAAGTTTGAGTAAGAACTATATCATCGTCCTTGCTTGATTTTTGCATAAAGAAACTCTAAAGGATATACCAGTAACTAGAAAAAAAAAAATGATTTCTTAGTGTGAAGGCGGGGACCTGGCAGCACAGAGCGCAGGACTAAGAGGTGGAGTTTCACTATGTATCTTCGCTTATGTGTTTTTACTACGTGCGATGACCTGCTGTCAGTGCTTAGAATGTATCACGGAGCAAAACTGTTCCTTCAAGGAGCTTACATTCTAGGGAGAGAAAACAAAGGTAAGCACATAAAAATAAGTACATCGCATAGTACGTGAGATGCTCATGAAAATTAAAAAGTGGAAACGGCTAAGGGATACAAGGGAGTCAGGAGATATTTGCATCATTTAAGGTGGCCAGGGGAACCTCCGTGGGTAAGAGCCGCACTAAGTTTTGAAGAGATGGGTCTTTGGAGGAAGAGTGTGCCAGGCGGAGGGAACAGACACAGCAGTGACTCTCGACCAACGTTAATTTTGTCCCCCAGGGGACATTTGGCAGCGTCCGGAGATGTGTTTGATTGTCACGACTGGGAGTGAGATGCTACTGGCATCCAGCGGGTAGAGCCCAGGGATGCTATTGAACATGCTACAATGAACAGGATAATGCCCCACAATAAAGAACTATCCAGCACAAAATGTCAGCAGGTGCCATTGTTAAGAAACCTCGAGCTAGGCGAAGACCCTGAGAAAGAAGAATGCCAGGTACGTTCAAGGAATAAAGAGGTCGACGTGGCTGTAAGTCCTGCTTCTACCTTCTTAAGATTGTTCAGCAAGCTACAGTTGAATCACACACTCACACTTCCCATAGCAAACATTAATTCTAACCGTGAACTCTAAACCCTTAAGAGTGCCATATTCACAAGGTTACCTCTTTATAACAGTGTTGACACTTCGTATTATCATGCAGAGCAGTGCTAGGTCCTTCGTCATTCCCCATCGCCAGCCCCAGTACAAAACACAGTTTCACGAAGATTGCAGAAACTATACCCCTCTTAGTCAAGGATGAAGAAAAATTCAAAACAAGAATAACACGTTGGGTTAATGAGATAGAAGAGAAATGGGGAAGATGGAAACAAATAAAAAATAATACACAGGACACTGGGGCGTCCTGCAGAGGGTACCATGGAGAAGGGAGCCTTTCGAGTCTGTCAACTCAGCCAATGAGTCTCCACGAAGACTGCAGCCATATCTCCGAAATTTCCTATCATTTCAGTCTCTTTGTTACTGTTTTCTCTTTAGTTGCTACCCAGTAATTGCTCTATAAATATTTGTTGAATTGAACTGTTGCAAAACAGAACTGGCTGACATGAGGACTTCCCTCAGCATTTCTAGAGCCAAAGTATATCCTAGTAGGCAGGAAAACACAGGTGTATTTAGGTGAGAGTGACTGGTTCGGTTTAAATAGAATATCGGTCAGATGTAGGGGAACAGTGAGTAATAAAGAAGCTAGAGTGATGTTAAAATACTTAATAACGTGCATGGTTATAAAAATTAATATGCAGATTGCTACATTCTTGACACTTAAAGATCTATCATCTTATAATTACTAAATAAACTAAACAATATATGCACGCGTGGAGACGTTATGGCAGTGAGAAAGGAGACTTTGGCGTCACCTCAATCTGGGTTTGAATCCTGGCTCCACGAATTTTTATCAACCTTGAGACCTTAGGCTAGTTATTTAAGTGCCCTGAGCTTCAATTGCTGCAGCTATAAAGTTGGGGTGATGATAATATCAACCTCATAGAAATACGGAGAGGATTAAAAATATACTTTATGTAGAATGCATGGGCTGGCAATAGTAAGAACTCAGTAACAGAAGATATTAAGATCAAAATCATTGTTTTTGCATTCTTTGTCTACCAACAAGACAATAAACTTCTCAGTTATTTCCTATCTCATCGTCATTACCAAAATTTGCTTTTACAACAATTACCTGGGTAAGAACTTTCTGTCTGAAGTATCTGAATAACCATTTGGATTTGGCTTTGACTGGAAAGGCCTGGCCAAAAAGAGAGGTCAGGAGGCACCTAGCTGTGGGCACTTCAAGGTAGGAATATTAAATGCGAGTGTCAAAATCATGCGTAATGCTGGATCGGGGAAGAGTTCTGTTTTCATACACGACATAAAGAAAAAACAGATTTTTAATTGGCCATTTTAAAAATGAGGTAAATATTAATAATGCTAAATTGAAACAATCTCCAAGATCTTTTGTTAAATGGTACTAACAGCATAGATAGGGTAATTACATGTATATTTACAATATAGACATATGTATGTATGTGTACACACATTCACACACACCGCACATATGTGTTGGTAAATGCATGGACTACCCCTGGAAGCCTACCTAAGAAATCATTCATTCTCCTTCTGAGAGAGGGAGTCAAAATGGGGAGTAGACTTACTTTTCATTATATATGTGTTTCTGCTCTGAAGTTTTAAATCATGTACTATATGACTTACAAAAGTAATTTTAAAAATTGTAAACCAAAAAAAAAAAAAAAGGCTGTAAATTGCATAGAGAAAATAGCTCAGCGAATAATAATTAAAACACAAAATTTTAAAGTTCGAGAATGCTGGATGCTGGCAAGGATTGGGAGGAAATACAAATTCTTATTCTATTCTCCTGGGAGCGTAAACTGGAACGTTTTTTTTTTTTTTTCCAAAAGCAATTAGGCAATATTTAGTCAGGTTAATATATACATACCTTACAAACCAGTGGTTCTACTCTTAAGACATAAACCTAAAGAAATTCTCACCTGTTTGTAGCAGCGTTGTTTATCACTAGGAAAAATGAAAAACATCGCTTAGAGTATAATTATACGTTGAAATATTATACAGCAGTTAAGCAAATGAGCTAGATTTACATACACTTGTGAATAAAACTCAGAAACACATGTTAAATTTTTTTTAAGTAGTAAAACAGCCTATTGTGTATAATACCATTTACGTACCAAAAAACACAAACACCCAAAATGATTCTATGTGCTATATCTAAATACACACATCTGTCATTAAAGCACAGAAACATTCAACGGAAAAACACATCCCAGTCCTCCTACAATAGTAGCCACCTAAAAAGGGGGGGGCGGGCGGGGACAGATTGTAGGGAGGTGGGGGCGGGGTTTAGCTGTGTCCCTAAAGTTGTCTATAAACCGGTCTCAACCAGGATCTGTGAGGCGGGGCGGGAAGGAACATTAACACGGTGGAACCCTGTTTTGAATGAACTGCTGGTGGATTTCCCCAGAAGCAGATGACAGTCTGGGTGAGAGAGGGCACAGCTCAGGGAGTCAGATGCCGGCTCGGACATGGGGGAGGGTACTGCGTCCCTTCTGGAAAGTTCTTTAACCTCTGCTTCCTCAATGTCTCCGTCTGCAAAATGAAACTAGTAAAGTACCCAAGTTAAAGGATTGCTATGTAGATTCAAGAAGAAAAAAAATGTAAAATGCTTAAAACACAGCCTGACATATACTTGTTTCTCAAGAAACATAAGCGATCATCAGTCAAGCATGGGCCAAGCCGTGAGTTTCTTCCTGCCCACCTCCCTCCTGGAGGAGAGAGCTACTGCACAGTTTTTAAGAAAGACCCCAGAGCACAGGCGTGTTCCGGGGTGACCTTCCAGGAGAGAAAGCTCACTCTCCCCCAGAGGTCTGATTTAGTGCCATCGCCGTCAGGGAAGACCATTTGAGAAAAGGACATTCCAGTCAGCGAAGTCAGCAAGCGAGAAGATAATACTCGCAGATAATGGGCCTAAGTTGTCCAAACACCTCTAACAAATCATCAAGCAAGAAATAAAACACTCCTAGGGAAAGAGCATCCAAACGGCTTTTCAGTGACTGTAAGTACGTGGCTTGTTTATGAGGAAAACATTTTCACTGCTGCTTTAAAGAGTCAGTGCTTAGCTTACCTGATAATAGGAACCCAGGAGTGACCTGTTGTGATATTTTGTTCATGAGGTTTTTGAATCTCTAGGGGCTTGGACTATTTCAGAAAGCAAGATATATTCTCTAAAACTGCATCATAGCATCCCATTGTAAGGCAGCCTCTGAGGCCCAGATTTGGGCATACCGTTGGTCACATAAGGACAGAGCTAGGTGCTAGGAAAAGTAAAAGTTTGAAGTGAGTGATCAGGGAAATAATAGCAATGACAGTAACACCCTTGGCTAATATTTACTCTACACCAGGTACTGTGCTAATTATTTTGGATGAATTATCTCACTCAATCCTCAGAGCCTCTGTGAGAAAACTGAGTGGTTAGGTCACTTGTCTGAGGTCCAGGAGCTAGTACCCTATAAAGCACAGACCTGCCACGACCCAGCTATGAGCTCTGTGCTGGTCACCTCACCTCTCTGGATCTCACTCCATTCACCTGTAAAACTAAGGGTGGATGAGACGATCTCAAAGGACCACTCTTCACACTTAGATTTCAGGTTTGCATGAAATTAAGTAACCTCCCCTCCGCCAATAAAACCACCACTTTCAAAGCTTTTTGTAATACAGTTCACTAAAAAGGGGTAGGAGGCTGCTTCCCTAAGAGTAAATAAAGGTTTCACTGTTTTGGTCAGAAAATACAAGGGCTCTGAACAGTCCTACACAACAGTGCTTGTGTTTAGGGAGTTTTTCTTGCGGGGGGAGAGAGTTGTTGGAGGGGGAAAGTATCAGAGTGAGTGACGTGCAGGAGAATCGAGGCGCTGGTTCCTGGAAAATCATGAAAGTATGTCCTGCTTGAAGTCACCAGTTCCACTAAACCAGGACTCCTGCAAACCAACCTTGTGACCTTTCTGCTGGGAATACTAAATGAGCCCCCAAGGTCTTTAGAAATATGGGACTTACAAATAAGGCCAAATATTTCACCTCTGATTCTGATGAAAGGTTTATGAGCCCCAGAATAGTTCAAGCACGACATGTCTGGATTGAATATTTGGTGTGCACTTAACACCAACGGGTTTCAGAGGCTTCGTGTTTCACAACCAAACTTTGGCAGAACTGTGTTAGTTACCTGATACCCATGGTAGGGGACATTTTCTCACTTCTTGGTGCCATAAATAGTTCAGGCTCCTGTCTGTGGCATATGTGAGTTAATTAGGCACTTTAAGCTTCAGAGATTTGCCGGCATTGCTGTCCCTTGACTTTGTGACCATAGAAAACAAGGCTAAAGAGATGATGACATGCAGCAGACTGAGGTTCTAATAGGGTGACCATGGGGAGGAGGGTTCCAGAAAAACGCTGTCTAGAGATGTGGCTGGTCAAGATCCGATTTCAGAGATCAGGCGCTCTTCTCTGGAGAGAGATCACCCTGATGTGCTAACTGATCCTTGGTCTTGGAACATGAAAATAGAGATACATGAGGATATAACTAGAAGGGAAATCCTCTGAATCTCAGAGAAGATTAGGTTCTACTTAGAGATCCCAGAGCTTAACTGACACTGATTTGTTCACGAATGACTGCCTCATTGATTGAGATCTTTCTTTAGGAAACATACAAGTAGGAATTAAGGGCAAGTATTGTGAAGAAGACAAACATAACTGATCCTCAAAACGAATGACTTTGCGTATGCGTAGTATATTCTAGTTTATAAAGCACTTTCTCACGCACAAAGTAGCCTGTTGAGCTCTCAGTGGAGAGATGAGAATTAATATCTAAAGGTAAAATACGGTTTTACCTTTAGAAACTGAAATCATCTGATATAAACTCTTTAATAGGACTAACCACATAGTGGCCACAGGGACACCCTCTTTTAAAGAAAAGGAAAATGCCATTTACTGGCTACGTGACCTTAAAGACACTTAATTTGTCTGATCTTCAGTTTCTTCATCTGCAAAATGGGCGTAATGATAGTACCTATTTGCTTTAGTCTGCTCGGGCTGCTATAACAAAATGTCACAGACCGGGTGGGTGGCCGAAACAACAGATATTTATTTTTCACAGTTTTGGAAGCAGGGAGGTCAGAAATGAAAGTGCCAGCAGTTTGGTTTCTGGTGAAAACTCTCTTCCTGGCTTACGGGTGGCCGCCTTCTCTCTCTGTGCTCACATGGCAGTGCGTGTGCATGTGTGCAGGTGAGTGTGCATGTTTGTGTGACAGAGAGAGAGAGAGAGAACTCCTGCTAGCTCTCTGGTGTGTCTTCTTAGAATGAAACGGATCCTATCAGACTCGAGCCCCGCCCTTATGACCTTGTTTAACTTTCATATCCCCTAACGGTCCTGTCTCCAAATACAGTCGCACAGAGAGTTAGGGCTCCAACCCAGGAATTTGGGAGGACACAATTTAGTCTGTAGCACTTCACCAGGTTTTTTTTGTAAAGGTTAAATAAAGTAATCCATGTTTAAAGATTAGAGTGCGGTAACAGTAAAACGTATTGCCTTTTGACACGGTAACAAAACGTGAAGAAGGAACACAGTACTTGAAGTCAGAGGATTTATTTGTTTGATCTTGAGCAAGGTGCTCAGCCACTCTGGCTTCAGTTTCCTAATCAGTTTGTTTCATCTAATAGTGTGTCAACTTCTTTCCTTGCTTGTATCCTCATGACTGCAAGATAGCTGCAGCACCTCCAGCCATTTTGTCTACATTGCACACAAGAAGAAGGTAGAAATACCAAAGCAAGACACAAACCAGCCAAGTTTGTCTCCTTTTACCAGGAAAGCAAAAACTCTCCCAGACACTATATCCAACAGACTTCTATTTATATCTCATTGGCCGCAAGAGTGTCACATGATGACCTCTTACTAGAAAATAACTAGGGAAAAAGGGGTTTGTGGCAGTATCTGCCATCAAGTCGGCAGGTTTCCTAGAGTGAAACTGATTCTTACACACCCATGTTACTATTGCACTAGAGATGACAAGGCAGCCTTACTGTGGGGTCACCAAGGATTATCTTCTTCATATGTGGTCACTGGCCATCTCCACCGACAGCATCCTAATCCACAAAGTGTACCAAGGACTGATGGGAAAAAGAGAAAAGGAAACATTCACACTTGGACAAATCGGGAAAGGAAAATACAAACGGAGAAGCTAGCTCCCTCTGTCTAGGTGGCATTCTGTTCGCCTTCTTCCTCACACACGCCATTTGCAGAGGCCATTCGAGCAGCCACAGTGGAGGCGTGACTGCCTCTTAGGTTCATATCACTTCTTAAACAAGCCACAGTGAGAAGCCCCAAGCCCTGATCTGGTGCCTGGTCCTTCCCCAAATGTTAAAAGGCTTTTTAATGAGGCAGGCAGGCAAGCAACTAGATCTCAGCCGGAGCATCTCATTCCCCACAAAGGAAGGATCAAGGTCACAGAAGACAGAGTAAGCATTATTCGAAGCGCAGAATCTAGGCAGAGTGGGGAAGCGTCACCTCATGGGGAGACAAAACATCTAAATAACACTGTGGATTTCCCAAACATCTCCCACTCCTAAGGGCTGGAGAGAAGGTGGCCAACCTGATGTTTTTCATGAGCACTGTTGTGAAGGATCAATGGGCATCTCTTTCATCTTCTAGCTAAAGCAAACAAGTCACTGAGCCTTGTTTATTCCAGAAGGTTTCATGCAAATATTTTAAAATTCAGATTTTGTCAAGCTGGTTTAACTAGTTGGAAGAATATGCTAATAAGTCATTAAAGTGCACTCATATCATGCCATATGGTACACTTGAAACATAAAACACTGGCCTCTATTCTTCAGGCAGGGTCGTTTGATAAAAGAGAGCCCTGGGGAAAAGACTGTGGCTCTGTCCACCCTCACTTCATATGCTAACTCTTATTATAGGGGCTTGTTTGTTTTGAGGAAGCTTGGCAGATATCTGTAAATGGACTCCATTTGAGAAAACTATTGCAGATAATGTGTTAATGTAAAATCCAAGCTGGCAGAAATATGCTTGCCTGAACTCAAGTTCCCAGGGTGGCTTTTGTTTTCCTAACTATTAGAATGGTTTTTCATAATTATATTCAAAGTTCCATATCTATGATGTCTAGTCTTTAAAATAATAATTATTTAAAAAAAATAAGATGTATTTGGAATCAGTGCATATTGTGTATTATACATCAAAATTGTATGTTTAGTGGATGTCTTTAATATGCGAGTCAGGCCTAGGGTGATGTACATTCAGAAACTGAACTTGGCAGTTTGGGCGTTTAATTGCATTGTGGCCTGCGCACCACATTCGAGGAAACTGCAGACGAATGCAGAAACCCAATGTTCAGTATCTGGCTGCAGCATTACCTCCAGACCCATCCCACAATTCAGAGAGGGGGCATGGACTCCCAGGAACCAGAAATACCATTGAAGTGTCAAAGTTAAGGGAGTTCCATTTCAGCACTGGGTTGTTACAAAAAAAAACAAACAAAACAAACAAACGAACGTCCATTTCGGAACACTGGGGCAGGAACTCTGCTTTTTGTTTTTGCTTGAACTCCAGTGTTCAAACTCATTTCAAGTCCTGGCCACTCATGTTCTCAGTTAGTAGACAAGTACATTTGTCACAGCATACCTCTTTGACACATTGTACGGGAAATTTTTTTTTTGTAGTTATCTGCAAAGAACATACTATCTCCTAGCTTGTGGAAGCAAAAGATGAAAAAAAGAAAGAGACCCAGTGCCAGCATTCTGCTTATGATAGAAATAAGTGTCCTGAAAAAGTCCATGTGTCACACACAGGGCTTCCCCAAACTGCCGTGTTTGGGGCCAAAGCTAAGCAGCAGCTAGAGGCAGGATAAATTAATAGTACGACTAAGATAGCTTTTCTGGGTTCCCAGAACAAAACAGCATATCAATTATTTGTCCTCATTAATTGTATAAGCCTACCACTTAGCAATTAAGTATGATTTTGATTTTTAACTTTTATGATTACAGTTTCTAAGCAATCCCTATATATAGTGACTATATAATCATATAATACAGTAATATTTTATATTTTATATAAAAGTTAACAATTATATTGTCATGTTATAAATATATTACATAAATTTACATTATATATTATAATACATTATAGTATCATAAATAATTTGTGTTATAATTATATAATTCACAAATATATAACTATGCCTATATAATAACTATGTCATTTCCCAAGATATGTTAAATGAAAAAAAAGTTGTAAAAAGAAATCTAATATGATGACACTTAATATAATTATTTTTAATCATCTCTGGGTTGTTTTGGGATTTTCTTCTGATTACAAGTAGAAGTCAAATGCAGAACAAGTTAGCACTAAATGTCAACTCAGGGTAATCCCTTCCACCCACCACTACGAGAGTTCTGCCATGTGGGATTTCTATGCTAAACATTTCTGAGATGGAGGGTGTGTGCATATGTGTGTTTGTTAATGAATGTATAATGTTGTTATCTGAAAAAAAAATAGAGAGTAAGCAGGTCATTTTGAAAGGAAAAATTTTCCATCTCAAATTCTTTTTAGAGAAATAGGTAGAACAAAGAAATGAAAATATTTTTAAGTCATCAAAACTATCTACTAACGATCTGGTTAATTCTGATCCCTCCATTAGCCCCAGGAGCTCAGCAGAACATTCGAAAGTCACAGAAACCTAAAAGTTTCTGCCCAGTCAGGTGCCTGGGACTCTTCAGAACATAACTTCAGGAACCAAAATACTACAAGATCCTGTGGCTTGTACCTTCCTTCTCAGAGAGACTAGAGTCTCTGCGGTCATATTCTTCATCACTGCATTCTTGGGACATTGCAACAGTGGCTTGCTGTCTTCCTGCCCAGTGGCATGTCTACCACATACATGTGGAGGTGAATTTGTCTCACTGTTCCCAGCCTCCGTCACCCTAGTGTCTTTGCATTCTTTGCTGCCAGGTGAACTTAGAGGACAATGAGAGAAGATCACCAGAGCACGGGTTTGGAACCAGAGAAACCTCGGTGAAAACTCCGGGGCTTCTCCATTTCCTGGCTCTGGAGTTGCTTAAATTAGAAAATAGATACCACAAAGCATATGCCACCCCCTGTTAAGTATCCTTGCCCAAAATGCAATCAGAATCTGAATCGGCTTTCACTACCAGTTTAGAGGAAATCAAGGGACAGGAATATGTTACGCAGAAGAGAACATATCAGCAAAGTTCAGAATGTGGAAAAGTCTAAGGACAAAACCTGGTTTCTTCAACGAATAAATTTCAAGAAAAAAGAGGAGAGGAATGGGAAGCTTTTCAACATGAGACTTAAGAGACACAGCAACTAATTTCAACATAGAGACTTTATTTGGTTTCCGATTGAAACAAAAATTATTTGTTTTTAATTTATGAGACAGTCAAGAAAATGTGAAAAACGACTGCCTATTGGATGATATTAAGAAAGTATCAATTTAGGTATGATATAGTGTAGGTATGATGATGATGTTATGGTGTTTTTAAAAGAGGATTTGTAAAGACACGCACAGAAATATTTACGAAGCAATACGGCGACTGGGATTTCCTTCGAGATCATTAGTGGTGGGTGGAAAGTGACAAGCAAAGATGAAACGGGATTGGCCGTCACCGATAACCGCCGAATGTGAGCCATAAATACGTAGCGGGTTCACTATACTATTTTTTTCTTTTTTTGAAATTTTCTCAATACAAACTTTTTTTTAATCCTGCAATTTCTCACACTCTGGATTCTGTTGTTTGAATCCTCATGCGTCTTTTAACACACTCCTCTGTTCTCCGTGCGTCCTATAAATTATCAGCAGAGTCTAGAGGTGGGACCACATAGAAATTCTATTTGGGGCAAGAACATTTCATAGATACTTTTATCAGGAGGCACATAATGTCCATAATAAAAAATATTTTTTGAAATTGGTTTTCCCAACTGAAAAATGGGGATGCTTTCTGGAGAGATCATTTTGAGAGTAAATTATTTATGTAAGTAAAGTACCAACACAGAGCCTCGCACAGCATTGGTGCTTTATTACAAATGTCAGATTTCTCCCTTCAACTCCCCAATAATCTCCCTCAGAATTTCCATTATCTTTGGGATCAAGTTTTAAGTTCCCTTAAAATTCCAGGTCTTCTCAATTTCTAGTTTGCCTTTCCAGTTTCAGCCTCTGCTTAAACACATAAGCGCGCGCTCACGCACGCGCACACGCACTGTATTCCTTAACCCCAACCTTTCGCTTACACCAATTCCCCCACTTGAGATGTCCTCCTTGCTTCCTCTCTGCCATCCTTCAAGGCTCAGTTCAAGTCCCACCTCCTGCAGGGGAATCTCGTGCTGCCAGAGAGCCTGTGAGGGCTCCCTTAACACTGCCTTGAATTGCAATTCAATGCTTACATGATGAGACTTCCCACCATAAGCTTTCCTTCTCCAGCGGCCCAGGGAACAGACAAAACACCAGCCCCCATTGCTTCTTCCACAGCACAGTCCAGCACGTGCACAGAGGGACAGGCCACAAATGTCTGCTAAATTAAGAGAATGAAATAATGAACCAGAAAACAGCTTTTAGCATGAATAAAGGAGGACATGGCTGCCCAGTCACAGCTAAACAGACATTTAAGCAGCTAGTTTACTTCTTTACCACTCCCACCAAACCTAGGAGAAATAGTGAAATATCATTATTTCCTTAAAAAGTTAAATGTTCCTAAACCGTGTCCTGTCCTGTCCGAGAAGCTCCTCGCTTTCATGCGGCAACAGTTCTCCAGCATCCCAGGAACTGCCTGAAACAATGGTCAGAGTCCAGTGGCCTTTGTGAGACTCTGGGGGGGAATCTTGGATGATTTCTTAATAAGGCAGTCATTGTTTCCTCAGGGAGGAAAAAAGAAAACCACTTATTTAGAACATGGTGAGTAGAGGCCTGATAAATTGTAGGGCTATGAAAGCGAGGCTCAAAATAGTGGTATTGATTCGAGGGCAGTACTTCAAGGGGACAGATAAGGGGCCCTCTCTGGCTATATTTTGTTCAGGGCTTGACCCCTTATGGTCCCCTAGTATAGTACAGGAGAAATATTTTGGCAGTCGCAGCCAGTTATTAACAAAGTGACAATAAAAGGGGCACAATTCACAAAGTCACTTTCTGCTGTGCTACATTCTCCATTATAAAATGGCTCCTTGATTCCTAGGGCACTAAATTCACAAAAGATTCATCCATATCCCTGTAGCTATGTTTTTACTGCAGTTCCAAAACAAAACCATCATGTTCCCTATTATCTTAACTGCCCATATTTGATAACTTTCCTAATTAGCATTACACATGTTTAAGTCTCTCTAATTATTTATAATGATGGTCACCAGGTAATCCATAATAGCAATTACATATCTAAACTGTCATGGACTATTAGACAAATATGTAATGGGGCATTTTAAAGGCATTTAAAATGTAATGCTAATTAGAAAGGTTATCAAATATGGTACTTACCATAATAGGGAACATGTTGGAATTTTTGTGGTAAAAAGCAAGAAAATGATGTTTATTAGCATTTAGATTTTGTGAATGCAAGAATGAAATCAAAGGATATAGAGAATTATCCGGAGCCAGATACATAGATTTAATGCAAGATTCTCATTTTATTTGCTCATTTATTAGATAAGCATCAATTAATCAGCTACTGTATTTTCCTAAGTATTAAAAAGCTAACACCAAAAAATTAAGAAGGATATATTGCTTGGTTGTGCCTTTGGGAAATCTGAAATCTGTTTGGAGAGATAGACCATAAGAAAAATGGAATTACCAGAGATCAATTAACCAATTGCAATTAGTATTAGCATCATAAAAAAAAATAATCTGTAATGAATGAATTCCAACTATATGCAAAGCCTTGAGGAAATATAACAAAGAGCCTGGGATGAAGCAAATTTCAAGAAAATTCTTGAAAGGTTGGGAGGGGTGGGAGTAAAGGTTGCTGTGTACTGACAGAGAGCCAAAGAGAGAATAACACCAATTGAGATCATTGACACTGTGGCGTAAAAGCCAAGAAAGGACACTGGGCTTAGAATCAGCAAACTTGGGTTGAAATCTTGGTTCTGCCTCTTGCTAGCATTTTGCCCTTGAGCAAGGTAACTCCCACAAACCTTAGTTTTCACATCAGTGAAATGAAGATCATAAAACATATCTCACGGATTGGTTGTAAAGATTAAATTGGTGAGCATATGTGAAAGTGTGCTGTGTAACCAAGGGCTCGACATGGAAGGCATGTCGAGGCTCCTTAAATGAATGAGAACAAAGCCGTAAACAGAATTTGAAGCAAAGAGTGTGTTTAAAGGGGAACAAGTCCATGAGGTTGTATGGGTAGAGTTGGCTTATCTGGTAGCATTCCTGGAATACAAGGCTGAACCATTTCAGGTTTGTTCAAAGTGACTATCAGGATCCACTGTCAGCTCTTGAATGGAAAGATGATCTTCATATTGTCCCAACAATTATGGGAAGATTGGATAGAGAAAGAATCAACTGGAAATTGGCAATTAAAAGATTCTGGAGTGTTTAGACATGAGGAGATAAACCATAAGCAATTGGAGCTACTATTCAAAAGACAGAAAGAGAGAAGAAAGGGATCAGAGTTGAACATGAAGTAATCTGCATAAAGTGGGCTCTCGGCACCATCACCCCAAGTGAAGCTGTCACCTCTCACCTTGACCGCACGAGAGCCTCT
Organism: Rousettus aegyptiacus; assembly: GCF_014176215.1. Lineage (NCBI taxonomy): Eukaryota > Metazoa > Chordata > Mammalia > Chiroptera > Pteropodidae > Rousettus > Rousettus aegyptiacus. Next base: position 35,207,826 of record NW_023416288.1, on the reverse strand, counting down.
GAGTTAGTTAGAAATGATTTCAGCTTCAGGAAGCAATTTAGCTATCAGTGGCTTCAATAACAACGGCATTTAATTGTTCCTAGGTCAAAAATTCTGGACAAGGTGGCTCCAGGGTTTTTTGGTGGTACCATATCTGTGTCTCTGTAACTTTCTTGGCCTTCCTCTCAGGGTCACGGAATGTCTGCCACAGCTCTAGGTATCACGATATCATAGGCAGAAAGCATCGGCCAACCCTGATTTCTGTTCCATTTATGTAAAAGCACGGTATCTTTTCCAGAAGCCTTCCAGCAGACTTGCTTTTATGGCACAGGAGTCAGATCTGGGTAACATGGTCACCTCTAGCTACAAAGGAGATTGGGGAAAAAAAAAAAAAAATCTAGGCTTCCAGACAGTATGGTGAGAGGGGCAAAGAGACGGGGTAACTTTCATGTAGCCACCAACAGTATCTGCCATGGCTTCCTAACCATTTCCTTGTTTCCAGATTTGTTCCCCTTTTGTCCATTCTCTACACATCAGCCAAAGCATTCTTTAACAAGAAAAAAAAAAAAGTAACACTGATTTTATTATTCCCCTAATTAACAGTATTTAGAGATTTCCTATTTGTGTAAATTAAGCCTAAGCTCTTCACTTAGCTATAAGGCCCTGCACTGTCTTGGTCCTGCCTATTTAACTACACTTCTCACGGCCCCTCTCCTCCTAACTCACTATTGCATGGCCACAGTGACCTTCCATTAGTTCCTCCTCAGGGACTCCACACCTGTTCCCAGTTTGGGGATGATGATTCCCCCTCCCACATTTGACCCCTTCTCATGCAGGTCTCTGCTTAGAAAAGCCTTCTCAGACTACACTATTTAAAGCAAGTCCCGTGGTCTTAAACCCCATTGTTCTCTTTGACCAAACCTTGTTTATTTCCTTAGTTATACTTACCACAATCATTAATTTCACTTATCACAACTGGTCATTATTTTGTTTTTGTTTTTATTTTTTCTTATTGTCTATCTCCACCTCTAGAAAGTGAGCACTGTGAAGATGAATACCACTTTCTCGTTCACTCTTTTATGACTACTTCTTAGCACAGTGCCTGGCACATAATAAGTGCTCAATATTTATGAATGGATGGATGAATGAATGAGCACACACTGTCAAGAACTGGGCCTTAACAATAGAGGAGGAAGAAGAACCAGTAAAAGAGAGAGAAAGAGTGATAAGAGAATTAAGGAAAAAATCAGAGGAGCCCGTATCATGTACACCAACAGAGCTTCATGAGGGGGAGGAAAGGATTCATCAGCATCAGATGCCATAAAAATAGCAAAGAGAAGGTAGAGTTGAAAATGCCAGGGGGTGCGAGGAGGAGGGGGCCCGTGCTGGCTTTGGTTTAGAAGTTATATAAAAAGTGCATGTTCTACCTCTTGCATAACTAGCTTCAAAATCAGAGAGTGGACATGACAGCCCTGAAAGCAGTGGTTTGCTTTCCTTCTTGACTCCAACAGACGCTATATAGTACCTTTTCTTAATGCCTCAGTTTTCCAGTTATTAAACAGCAAGAGAAATATCTTAAATCTTTCTCCCTACCTTGGTGAGATACCACAAATATCAAATAACAAAAATAAAATAATTTAAGCACCCGGGATGCTAAGTAACAAATAGTTAATAATCCAAGAAATACATGTGTATTTGAAAAAGGACCCAAAACAAGCATACTCATTCTTCTCCATTGGAAAAACTAGTCCCTTCATATCATTCAATAATCTTTACCTTACGCTAAATCTATTCTGTCTTTTATAGCTTTCATACATAATTATTAGTAGTAAGCTGGCAGAAAAGCCACACAAACTACTTTTGAGTGAGGAGACTTTGAGAGTAATTGCCCCATAAAAGTTTACCTTCTTCATTTAACTGCTATGTGATATTAAGTCATTACTAGAGGGAACAGAGACAATTCTGAATCATAGCCTATGAATCATATTAGAGTGAAAAGTGATTTAGGAAAGAGTATCTGAAGGGAATCAGAAACTCCCTGATAGTTCTTCCAGAGTTATCCCCAAAGCACAAATCCATGTGACGATTTCCATTACATGTCCATGAACTTAAAAATATCATCCTACATGCTTTTAGAAACATCAACAGAATAAAAGCCTTACCTCTGTATAGGTGCTGCCAAAGCAAGCAGATAAATGGCTTACCTCTGATCTTCTTGAGAATAGGATTTATTTGGACGTCATCGAAATTGTTTCTTGTGAATTGCCCAGTAGAAAGGGGAAGAAAGTGATTGGAGATTAGGTGGCCAAGATCTCATAAGACCCAGGAACCCCCTCTGCATCTTAGCAAGGATCTAGCTAGATGATCTCTTATTTAATTCTATCTAAAAATTAATAAGAGCATTTAAGGTGATTTAATTATAGCACAAAATGATTTTCTGGACATAAAACCAATTGTTTTCATTTTAAAAATTAGTAGATGAATTGCAGAAGAGGCTGGCTGGTGGCTGTGGAGGTGTGAATTAGAGGCCAAAAGGAAGAATTACCTCAAGGAACAGCACGAAAATACAATGAGGTAGAAATTATGAAGAAAAAGGCCAGGAGTCTTAGAGGATGTCTATTACATAAATAGGAGTTCTAAAGAGAGAAAAAAGATGACGGAGAGGTAATACAGTAATTAAACAAATGGGAAAAAATGCTCCTTAGACGGCAGCTTCAAAGGGCGTTGCCAAGTTGCTAGTGAGTTCTTGATAGAAGACACACTCCTAGGAATATCATTGTAAAATTCCTGAACTCCTAGTATAAAAATAAAAGCTTAACATCTTCTGGACAGAATGAGTAACTCACAAAGGAGACAGACAGACACTGGATTTCTCATCCTCAAGGTGGAAAGCTGAACTAATATCAAAAGTGCTAGAGAAAAAGGAAGCTGCTACCTAAGAATGCGATAGTCTTTCAAGATATCGTTCACCTGTAGAGGCGAAGGAAGATATTTACATACATAGAAGGATTCAAAGACTATATCACCCGTGTATCCCATCTGAGGAAATGAATTACTACTGATCTCAGCCTAACCCAGGAGATGAGAGCCCAAGACGGGTGGAGAGGAAAGCAAACAATTTCAAAGATGTCACCTGGGAGAGGAAGGAAACAAAAAGAGGGGGGATGTGTGAGTACTCTCAAGGTCTCATCTTTAGGACTGGAGGAAATCCAGAGTAAATATAGCATCTTATGAGGGGACAGAGTAACATCTTGCTTCAAGTAATGGTAGAGATACTTGGGTGCGATTATGAATACCACGGAAGGACAGAAACTGGTAAGGAAGTCAATCAAATGCAGTTCCACCTCACTCATAAAAGAGGAAATGCAAATTTAAATGATTTTTAAATACCGCTTTTACCTATCAGATTGGCAAAATATAGAAAGTATGATAACATCCAGGGTTGTTGTCAAGGATAGTGGGGAGGTACTCTCATACACTTTTGATAAGAATATAATAGATATAATCTTTTTGAAGAGCGATTTCACAGTACCTAGTAAATGTAAAGTGAATATACCCCATATTGAATCATCCCACTTGTTTTTTTTTAAATGCCTATGTATAAAACATATGTTATTTTAAAGTTATGAAAAGATATTAAGAAACTCTTAACCATATTTATGCGGAAGGACAGAGCTTGCTTCTCACTTCCTGTACAGATTGATTTTTTTTTACCTTAAACACATATTTCCTTAAATGTATAAAATTAGTTCATTAAAAATATACATGCCCTTCTACCCCAGAGATTTCATTTTTAGGAAGTTACACAACCATTCAGCACTATACCTGTGCACGTGCGGATAGATTATGGTGTGTACTGAGCATTCTTGTGCATAGGTTTGCCATAGAAAAGAAAAGAAAAAAACTAGAAAGTACCCAAATGTCCGTCAATAGGGAATTGGTTCATAAATATGGGTACATTCTCACAATGGTATGTAATGCAACCATCAAAAAGAATGAAAGTGATCTATATGTACAGATGTAGAAAGAAGCTTAAGGCATTGCAAATTGTTGAAAAGTACTGTAATCGCATTTGTAGAATTTTTTTAAGGATATATGTACATATGACAGTGAACATTGCTGACAGGAAATTTTCATCTTGATTACCTCTGGGTAGTGGAACTGAAGATTGAGAAGTAGGGAGGCGGACTTTTGCTTTCCCCTCAAATACCTCAGTCGTTTGTGTGGTTTAAATTTTTTCCACTAACTGTATTGCTTTTATAATATAAATTTTTCAGTTACGTTTTTAAAGGTGTAATAGATGGTATGTGTGGATATGTGTGTATGTGTATCCTCATACACATACAAAACTGTTTCCAGTGCATTAAAAACATCAAATGGTATGAAACATCAAAATGCTGATTACAAAAACACCATATTACCACATGGCATCTTTGTTAAATAATTCAGACTTAATTGTCAAGCATTTTTACCTTGACATTTTAGGATACCCTTTTGCACCTTCTGTAACTAATTACTCAACACTAATTGTTTCCCTCAGAAATGTATGGCCCCATTGGGAAACTCAATTGCAGGGCACATACACCAGACTGGATGATAATCCCTGTCTTCTGCATGGCACTTGAAAAACATTTAAATTGTAATATCTAGAAATGAAAAAATCAATTCGATGTGCTATATGTAAAGCACAGCATCTCAAAAGCCTATTGCTGAGCAGTTTCACTATCAATTGTATCGATGTAAAAAAAAATCTTTTAATAATAAGGATAATTACAAAATCTCACTGGGTTTGTTAGAAGCACATTTGTATTTAAAAAGGTGAACGTCTGGTAATATAGCAACCTTACTTACCTACCTTTTTAATGACTTCATTTCTTCATTCCCATTATAAAATATTTGTCACTTTCTCTTTTGCAAGTCTGTTAGATTCCACAAATCTTGCTCATGTCTCTCTCCATTGGGACACTTATCTTCAGTGATGAGAGATAAATGTCATTAATACAGAGGAAATGTTTTAAGCACAGAAATGGAAGAATCCTACAATGGCATAATAAGCACAATGCACAGAATAGAAATAAATCTTAAAGAAATTAGCTTCTTTCATCTCGTTAGTGTCTTGGGGTCTTCTTCTTATATCACAAATGTAGAGCAAATAAATAAACTTCCTTTTTTTTCACTTGTGCATTTGCTTCCTTCTCTCATGAGTGAGGAGATAATAATCAAACCAAACTTTGATCTAGCATCTAGTTTTATATGCTATCATTGGACACTACCAAGTGCCTACAGAAATCAACTGACCATTCAAAAATCTTTCCAAGTGTTTGGAAACCACTCATCAAAATATAGACTAAGGTGGTCTATAATAAGGTATGATTCAAGGGCAAGTTTACTGGATTAGAGTTATATTACTTGGGTGCAAAGTCCATTTTCTGCAATAGGTGCTTTAGAAAGCTGAGGGGATTTTTCTGAGCCTCACTCTCCTAGTTTATCAAACAGAAATGATAATTATGCCTACCTCACATCAAAACCATTCACATAGTTTATCTGATGACTCCACAAAAGCAAAAATATGTGGAAAAATAGACTAAGTAATATAATATACTTGCAGCAGGTAAAATAGTATATAAGCATTACATGCTTGTGCCGTTACTGCCAACAGAGACAACAGAATACAGAGATTAGGGTTTCCAGATCTACCACCAAACTGCCTGAATTCCAATTTTGACTCCACCTCTAACTTAAACTCTCCAAGCGTCAGTATCCTCATCTGTAATATGGAGCTAATAATCTTCCTTATATGCTGTAGGGAGGACAAAGTGAAATAATACATATTACCATTTAGAACAGTATTTGGCATGGGGTAATGTTCAGTAAATATTGTCTATTTTCAGTAACTACACTAAATCAGCCTTAAATAGTGACATTGAAGACTGACTCTAATCCCAGCACAGATCTGATCCTTCTTGCCTTGTGGGTCTGGACCTGCTGATTGCCTAGATGCTCCACATTGTCACCTTGAACAACGACCCGTCTGGCTCCTCCCATTACATCCGCCTAACAGAATCATGGTTGTCCAAAAGCCTTCAACTGCCTCCATGCTATAGGTGACATTCTGACCCAACCCTTCATGAGGACAGCCAAATTCAATGAGACAGAAAAATTAAAATGTTGAGCCTGGCATGGTCCCGGTAATATACTGGCATCACCCGCATCTCCAGGGAAAGTGCTTTTCTTGAGCAGTGCAAAATATTCAGTACAAACTTATTGGAGTTTTTAAGATGTTGGCAGTCATGGATTCTTTGACTATCTGACAAAAAGTATGCCCACCCCCCAGAAAAAGTTCATATACTTATATGTACAAATAATTTCATATATAATTCCAGGGAGTTCAGATGTTCCCTGAAGCTCACTCATAATTAACCTCTGCTTAAAATATAATTATGCATGTGTTAAAAGACAAAAAAAAATAATAGATAAAAATAAAATGATTTTTAATCTGAAAAGGAATCAAATACATCAAATATTAATAGTGGAAATTTACTTACTTTATGCCAGCTTTCATTGTTTTCCTTGAGGAGCTTGTATTAGTTTCGTAATTTAAAAACTTCAAGTATATGAATATTCACAATGCACAACATAGAACAAACAATTCAGTTTGTAATCTATATTTGAACAGAATTCGAAGATAAAAATTACTACTTGATATCTGGAAACATGTAGGTGAGTTTGTTGATACAAGAAGGGTGATATTCGAGAGAAATTTCCAGAAAGTGAGTGAAGAGTCCAACAGTAATTTTTACTCAGTGGAGGATGACTTCTGGAAGAGGTGGGATCTGGGTTCTGGAGATAAGAGGGTCCCTGGCAATCAGTATCTTTGGAGAAGGATAACCATGCAATGGAGCCTGGTCTAACCATTCCCAACTCCAGTTCTGAACCAGTCAACACGGGCAAAGACTGTATGAGCAGAGAAAGAACACAGAACTCCACCTTGTCTGGGACCTCAAGGGCCTGGGGTTCAGCTAGGCTGTCAGTCATAACTCGTCAGAAAGACAAGGAGAAGGTCAGATTAGCCTTTGAGAGCAAAGCAAATGAAAGCACTCATTGACCCACAGTATTCACCACCCTATGACCGTGCCAGTGTGGGCAAGGACTAGTCCAAGCAAAAGGTCAGTCTGTAAATTAGCTGTGAGGGTGAAGGATAGGCATAGAAAGTGTGAGTACACAAAAACTGAAATGAGGGTAGGTACTGAGTGTCTGGACTTTTACAATAAAGTACTTTTCTTAATTACACTTAAAGTATCTCATCGATCATTTGACCCTCACCACCATCCCTCCAGGTATTAATAGAATGCACGATAATTCTCAGCCTTCTCTATTAAGCGACCCCACTGGTGGAGGCTGAACTTGGATCATGACGACCCAAGGATGTAGTTCAAAACTGTCTACAAATGCCAAGAAATGTCTTTGTAATTCTTGCGTTCTTATCGTTTGCTCTTAAAATTATGCAAATTTCACATTCTAGCCAATAGCATACCTGTTAGTTCATTCAAAATTATTATTCCTAAGTTTTCTAACAAAATAAATGTTCAAACACTTCTGCTTATTTGAAAAGTAAAGAATTAGGCATTATATTTCCCCCATTTTATAAATGAGAGCCATACAGCTGTTTCGTGGAAGAGTTGAGAATTAACACTCATCTAATTCCAAACAGGCAGCGTTCTTTCTATGATTACATGTGGCAAAGGAGGAAAATAGCCTAAATACTAAAAAAAAAATGTTCAAATAACCCAAAAGAAGGGGACATAAAGGAATGAAAAGAAAAGAAAAAAAAAAACAGAAAATAAATAAGAACGATAGGCATAAATTCAAGTATATCAATAATTATATCAAATGTAAAAGGTCCAAATACACCAATTAAGAAAGATTGTCAAAATAGATTTTTAAAAACATTACCAAACAGATTATGAACAATATACAAAAAAAGTATCATGGTATAGATAAATTGAAAGTAAAAATAAACAAAACAAAAACGTACAAACATAAATCAAAAGAAAGCTGGAGTGGCAATATTGATAACAGAAAAAGTAAACTTCGGTGCAAAGAAAATTACTAAAGATAAACAGTGACATTATATAAGGATGAAAAGGTCAACTCAACTTGAAAACATGACAATCTTAAATATGTATGCGCTTAACAATAGAGCTGCAAAATGTATAAAGCAAAAATGCCAGAACTGACAGTAGAAATAAGCAAATTCATTTATAATTATGAAGGCTTCAACACTCCTCTCTCAATAATTGTTCAGATAAGTAAACAGAAAATTAGCAAGGATAGAGAAGAGATGAACAATATCATTAGTCAATTGAATATATTTGACATTTATTGAATATTCCACCCAACAACAGCAGGATACACATCCTTTTCAAATACCCATAGAACAGTCTAATAACCCATGTCTTGGGTTTTAAAAATAAATATTAATAAATTTAAAAGAACTAAAATAATACAAGGCATGTTCTCTGACCAAAATGGAATTAAACTAGACATCAATAATATAAAAATAACTTAAAAATCACCAAATGCTTGGAACACACACACACATCCACACACACACACACACACACACACACACACACACACACCTAAATAGTTCATGAGTCGAAGAAGACTCAGAAAGAATTAGAAAACATTTTTAATGAAAACATAACAAATCAAAATTCATGGATACAGTTGAAATGTACTTAAAAGAAAATTTATAGCATTAAATGCTGATATTAGAAAAAGAACAAAGGTCTCCAATCATACTACTTAAAGACACTAGAAAAATAAGAGCAAAATAAAACTAATATGCACAGAATAAAAAATAATAATAAAAATAAAAGCACAAATCAATAAATTTTAAATCGGAAAATTGATCAATAAAATTGATAAGCCTCTAGCAAGACTGACAAAGAAAAAACAGACAAAAATTACCAATACTGAGAATGAGAGATATCACTACAGATTCTCCAGACATTAAAAGGATGAGGGAATATTATTGATTCAATAAATTCTACAACTTTGATTAAATAGGCTGATTCATGAAATCAGCAACACCTAAACTGATCTAAGATAAAACAGATAGCTGTAATAGTTCTGTAATAATTAAAGAAAGTGAACTTGTAGTTTAAAATACTTCTTAAAAAGAAATCTCCAGGTCCATATGGTTTCACTGGTGAATTCTACTAAATATTTAAAGAAAAAAAATACAAATTCTATACAATCTCTTCCAGAAAACAGAAGAGTAAGGAACACTTCTAAAAGTACTTTCTAAGGCCAACAGTATCTTAACAAAATCATACAAAGTCAATAAGAGAAAACCATCTTCTCTGACATGCCAGTGTCATTATAGACCAATCCTTCACTGTTATAGATTCAAAATTCCTCAACAAAATATCCGCAAATCAAATCCAGCAATATATAAAAAGGATAATATGCCATGACTAAGTGGGCTTTGTCCCAGTAATGTAAGGCTGATTAATATTCTTAAAGTCAAGCATATTAATTGTCTAAAGAATTAAAACGACAAGATCATATCAATTGATGCAAAAGACAAACACTGTGTGATTTCACTTATGTGGGATATCCAGAGTAGTAAACATCATGGAAACAAAGTAGAATGGTGGTTGCCAGGGGCTAGGAGGAGAGGGAAGTGGGAAGTCCTTACTCTATGGGTATAGTATCAGTTTTGCAAGATAAAAATGTCCTAGAGATCTGCTACACAACAATGTGAATGTAATTAACACTACTGACCTGTATACTTTAAACTGGTTAAGAGGGTAAATTTTATATTAGATTTTTTTAAGCATAATTTAAAAAAATTTTTTTAACTAGATTTCTAGGCCCCACCCTTGATCTGGTTGAGAATCCTTGGAGGATAGCCTGGGAATCTGCATTTTAACTAGCTCCCCCAAGCTGTTTGGAAGCACATTCAAATTTGAGAAATTCTGTTCTGGTACGTATTTCCAAGTACCTCAGGAAACTACTAAGTTCTCTGTTACCTCTGCCCTCTCCTACCCTTCACCATGCGGGGTGGGAATCCCCTATAACATACAACACACGGGCATCTGTCAGATTTTCAAAATAAAACTAGTTCCTTGATTTTTTTTTTCCCTTCTGGGGTCTTTCTCCCCTCAGTTTTTGTTTTGTTTTGTTTTGTTTTGTTTTGTTTTTTGCCAAGAGGAATCCCTGACTGCTCTCTGCGAAAGGCTGGATGGCTACCACTAGCAGATGACCTGCTTGCTTCTAAAAGTGCCTGAGCAAGCCTTACAGCTTCCTTGTGTATTATCTCCACAGACACTTGTATGATCAGATCTGCCTACCAGTCTCTTCCTGAGTCTTTACTCCGGATAACCTGTCAATATAGTACAGCCCAATTAAGAGACCCCGATACCTGTCTCCAGAAACGCTCAGCATCAGATCTGTTTCAAGTTTGAGTGGAAAGGTATTTCTCTTGATTAAAGAACTGGGTTGGCCCAGAGTGTATTTGTGTTTTAAAAGAAGACTGTATCTGTCCAAGGAAGTCTCTAATGCAAGTAAATTCTCTAACAGGAAGAAGTTCAGAATAGTGGGGTAGGAGGTGGTAGCACTTAATCCCTGTTTTACAAAAATGAAAAAACTAAAAAAAAAAAAAGCCGAGTCTCAGAATTTCTTTGGCTTGGCCAAAACTAAACCACAAAATGTGAAAATGAAGCTCTACCTTCTAATCATTCATTTCGAACCTCACCGTCTTTCTGCTAGTGAAAGTAACTCCGAATGCATATTTATAATTTAAATGTGGCCATTTACCACTTAGCTCCAACTCTCAAGTCTTTCGTTTTTATAATTATAATGTTTATTTAATCATCCATTCATCAAATATTTAAGGACATTTATGGTCTAGGCATTGTTTCATAATAGCTATTAAAGGGGGAAAAAATCTAGATGTTGAGTATTTAAAATCTAGCATCAAGTACAGGAAGCAAAATACTAAAGATGAAAAAGTAAGAAATAAAATTTAAAAAGCACTTTGAACCACTAAACTGCAAATATCAAAAAAAATGGAAAATGCACTCCCTTCAGGCCTAGACTTTTGGACCTAGCCAGGTTAATTATTCAACAGCCTAAGGGAGCTGACACAGCCCACCCAGGTAAGTTTTAGGACTTGCTATAAAGAATTAAGAAACGGATATGAGAACAAGCATTTAACTTTAATGTGAACATGGTCAGTGCTTTCTTTCCTCTTTCTGACTTAAAGTCATTAACTTACCTTCTCTAGCCTCAGTTTCCTCCTCTATAAAAATTCAGGCCTCAAGAAAGTCCCTCTCAGCCACATGCCCATAGCTTTACGATCCATATCAGCTATATCCTAAGAATGGAGCTGTAAGCCCAGTCTGGAACCTTCTGGGGCTCCCAAAACTGTAGAAAGAGTATGCATGGTCCTCAAATGCCTAATCAAGGTCAGGACTGTCTTTGTGATCAAGAAGTGAGGTAGAGTCTACAGCCATGCCACCCTGAGCACGCCCGATCCCATCTGATCTCAAAAGCTAAGTAGTGTCGGGCCTGGTTAGTACTTGGATGGGAGACTACCTAGGAAGACTGAGTGCTGTAGGCATAAAAAAGTAAAATAAAAAATAAAAATGATGTGGGGTAGGTTTGAGGGTAGTGTGGGTAGGGAGAGTGACTCCAGGCCTGGTCTCTAGTGTTCATATCTCCTCTAACATGCCAGTGTCACTGAGGAGAAGTCATCTAAGGCTAGAGCTTTTCCAACTGTAGGTCAAGGCCCTCTAATGAGTCAAGGAATTTAGTGGGTTACCACCAGCATGTTTGGGACTGGAATGGAAAAGAAACCATCAGAGTGCATGAGTAAGTACAAATATTGTTTTAGCAAACTTTTGTTGTGTGTGTGTGTGTGTGTGTGTACTGGGTAGTGATATAAGATGTCTTTCTTTCCTGTGAGAAACATTCAAGAGTTTGAAAAACAGTGATCTAGTTGTGCGTGGAGGGAGGCGGGTAAAGAGAGGTGTGTTTCTAGAACAGACATGGGCCTGGGAGAGGGTGGAGAACAGCGGGAGCCTGGAATCATTCCCATGGCCCAAATCCTCAAACTGACCCTCTGGAAATTCTCTCAGGATCCCTGAGAAAAGGGAAGAGAGGAAGGTCTCCCACGTCCAGAAGGTTGCCCTGGCCTGTTCGCCGAGCTCCCTCGGCACCGGTCTGTGCCAGCGGCCTGGCCTTTCCATGCATTTTTTGCCAAACAACTCACCGTGCAGAACCAGCCAGGGCTTCTAAGGTCTTCCCACAAGGCACTGTGCCTCACACCGCCCTGAGAGTTCCAAAATTCAAAATGGTCCAAACGGGATTTTAAACTTACCTGTTTTATGGCACAATTTGCAATTCTCACTCCAAGAAGGTTGTAAGCATACATCGCCCTCAGGGAAGATTAGCCCTGCTGACACAGTCTGCACTTCAAAGCGGCTACCTTATCTTCAGGTACTGGAATTGTTAGAAGGAGGTATGTTACTAATTACTCAGTCTTTGGCAGGAGGCAGGAAGTTTGTGGCATTGCTATCAGTTTTACATTCCTTATTACAGAGGAGCTAGGGAGGTATTCTTCCTCAAAGGAGAGCCTGAGATGTGGGGAGGTCAATCTTCACACACAGCTAAGAAGTGGTGAAAGGGGGTTTGAACTCTGGGCGTTCCCGGTTTCAAAGCCTGCTCCTTTCCCACCACACCAGGATGCCTCTTTCCTTACTGAGTAGACAACTACGTTTCTTATGAATCTCCACCGACTTCCACTTGAGCTCTTCCAAAAAGTGTTCATACCGCTCTCCCAGCAGAAGCAATAGCAAAAACCAGTGTTGCAGATTCTACAGAATTTGCAATGAAGAAGGATCATTGGTGAGTGCAGTTTTCAGTGGACTGAAAACAATATAGGTTGATTGTTTATTTGACCAGCTTCTTTAAAGAGCTGGTAGGAGAATTAAATACACAGAGACCAAGCACAGAGAAGAATACAGCTTGAAATGAAAACTGGAAGTCTAAAGGTGAATTTTCAATATGTAGTAGATCAAAATTATTTATATAACAATGTATTTCCAAAATTATAACTGAAGTCATTAGCAAAGTATGGTTCAAAATATGTAACTCCTTTTAATAAAGTTTTTTCCTGCCCGCATCAAATGTATAAAATAAAGTCAATTTATATCAACCCCTCACATATCTATAACTAGGGCTTACAAAATTCTAGAAATGAGAAGTTGCTCTTTTAAAATTTAGCTCTCTAAAAGCCATTTAACATTCTCGCATGAATATTCATTTTAATTTGCCTCATTTTAGCCTCTGAGGTAAACATTTACTCTGAGATTAACCAGGCTAAAGAAGCTTTATTTTTCACCTTCCACAAAATCAACATATACACTGATGTATACTGTTCTGTACCAAATAAATGATAAACAAAATTTTGGAAATCAGTTATCTTCACGCCATCCATATAGCACTATTTGGTCTCTGTGTCATTCACTGTGTATTTCATGACTCGACATGATGAGAAATGGGATATGGCCTGAAGAATGGGATTAAAGGCAGAGTGCCTACAGCAAGCCAATTCCAAAGGCAAGCTCATTCAGAAACACCCTCACAGATATACCCAGTATTGTGTGTAACCAAATATCTGGGCACCCTGTGGACCAGTCAAGTCGATGCATGAAATTAAACATCACACTGGACTTTTACCTTCATCTCTAAAATGGTGATAACAATAATTTTTGTCTCACATTACTGTGGTAGGAATTAAGTATAATAATGTATATGGAAATTCTTAATTAAAAAGTATAAGCCCACTATCTACATGTCATTGAGTATGATTACAAATAGAGTAAAAATAGTATTCATTTGATGCAGGGAAGAATACCTTTGAAAAGCAAGGAACAAGCTAGCTAACGAATATCTCCTACTTTACCTCTCATCTCTAGGGCTCCCTCTCCTGGAGTTTTCCCAAGTCTTCTATTCTCTTCTCTTTCTATTCTGCTTCCTCTTCTCCTTTTCCTTGTAGCAGCGACTCTGCCCTGCCTTTCCTACAGTCTTTCACACAGGTTTGCGAGAAAAAAGAGAGAAATTGAACTAAGAGAGTCTAGATGAAGAAATGAGTACTCGGTTGGATCAGATGATGACTGGGATTGGAGCAAACAGGTACTGTCCTAACCTCCTCACATGTACAAAGTCATATAAGCCTCACAAGGACCCTATGAGATAGGGTCTATGGGAGGCAGCCTCTAAGATAGTCCCCAGTGATCCCTGCCTCCTGGTTTTGATGCCTTGTGTAATGCCCTTCTTTTGAGTGTGGGCCGGATCTGGATCTCGTGACTCACCTCTTTTTTTTTATTCAAAATATATATAACTTTTTTTCATATCTATTTCTGGTATACAGTACAACGGTTAGACATTTAGGTAGTTTTTGAAGTGATCCCCGATTATTCTAGCATTCGCTGGCTCTGCAGATAGCCATTACAATTATATTGACTATATTCCCCATGCTGTACTCTATGTCTTTGGGACTGTTTTGTAATTTGTACTAATTTGTACCTCTTCATCCCTTCACCTTTTCCACCAGACCCCCACCCCCTCCCCTTTGGCAATCACTAGTTCAGTGACTCACTTTTAAAGAATATAAAATGGCAAAAGCAATAGAATGTCATTTCCAAGATTAGGTAACAAAAAGACCATGGCACCCTCCCCCTCCAACCCCACTCCATGCTTGCACGCTGTCTGCCTTTTTCACCCCGAGGAAAGCCAATTGCCATGTCGTTAGCTACCCCATGCAGAAGTCCATATGGCAAGAAACTGAAGCCTCCAACCAAGTGCCAGGAAAGAACTGAGGCCTTCAGTCAAACAACCCACCAGCAAGGAAGTAAATCCTGCCAACAACCATATCAATGAGCTTGGAAGCAGACCCGTCCCTAGTTGAGCCTTCAGGTGAGACCACAGCCCCAGTGGACTGACCTTGAACTAGAAACACCCAGCTAAGTTGTGAAAAGGTTCCCGACCCACAGGAATTGAGATGATGCCTGCCTAATGATTTAAGCACTAAGTTCTGGGGTAAGCAACAGATAAGTACTACATGACTATTGTCATCATCTCCATTTGGCAGATGAAAAAACTGTGTGTCAGCAAGAGTAAGGAACTTTCAGTGGTATACAGCTTTTAAGTGTCAGAGTCAGGATTCAAATCCATGAACTCTGGTTCCAAAACCTGTGCTTCTAAGTCAAGTGGTTTATATTTTAGTAAATAGATGTCAAATGTTTATATTTTATACAATGTAAAGTTTCTGATGCTAAAGATGTACAGGCTCTAAATCAGATCACAGATGAGCTCTCTTTTGCCAAGTCTCCTCCCAAAACAATTGTATTTCCTATCATAAAATCACCATCACCACGGTTGTCATCACTAATGCATTTTTCTCAAGCAAAGCACGAATTAATTGTAATAGGTTACAAACACAAAGTCACGTCAGCACCAAATTGGAGGAGAAAGAAAGTATTGTGTTAACCTATGGTTTGGGTCATGTAACAGGTGCTCAATAAACGTTTGATTCATTCATTTGACTAAACTGCCCATTGAATATCTAGCAAAAAAAAAAAAATTGGAGATCGTATTTCTGGAAGGCAGAGTGGAGTTGTAGTCTTTAAAGACAGACACATGAGTCCATCCTGCCTGCTACACTAGCTACCCTTTTCTACAGCCCGCTTCTGACATTAGCAGCTCCTGGAGAAATACACTCTCAGTCTGCCCTTAGCCACTACATTGTACCACGAAAGCAGCTTTAGCGAAGTGATTCTAAGTGTGAACTCTGAAATCAGACTGGTCTACTAACTGGGTAACTACCTGTGGTTCAGTTTCCACATCTGTAAAATGAGAATTATAATAGTCCTCAGCTCAAGGGGCTGTTGTGGGAATTAAATGAAATAACACATGGAAAGCATAGAACGGCAACTGACAATATGATAAGTACTAATATATGTTAGCTGTCCAACCTTACTGCCCAGAACTACAATTCTGGTCTCTGGACTTTTCCAAGGGAAAGCAGAGACATGTAGGAGCCACGATTACTGCTGACCGGAAGAAAAACCTCAGTGGAGTACTCATCCACTGTCTTCCTTGAGCCCAAATGCCCATTAGCTAGAAGCTTGATGAGTCCCAGCCTAGCAGCTGAGTTCCCTGTTTGGTGAATTCAGAAAGTGATGTGTTTGGGGAATTAGCTGAAGAGTAGAACTCTTACTATGGAAACGACATTAAAATAGAAAATCGGCAATGTTAGTTACGTAAGTCATGGGTCTCCTGGGAAAATTCGGGGATCCTTTTGTTCACTGTCAAATCAGCAGGACTCCATCCCCGTGAATGAGCTCTCTGTCAAGGAACTACTGCAGTACTTACCCACATTGCTTTGCTTGCCATCTCAACAAGGTCTACATTTCTTTCACTGATTTTCCCCCCTTCATTCTACAGTTTCTCTACCCCACACATACACCCACATTCAATTCTACTCTCTTCCTCAAGTTCTTTCTTCCTCGTCTTATTTTACAAAATATTATATTTGGGTATGACACACACAGCGATATACAAATGGATATTCTGCTCTCAGTTAAAAAATGCTCATGGCACAGTGACTGGCCCATAGTAAGCTCTCAAATATTCCCTGAATAAAATTCTCCTTGACTGAACTGGATGGGGACAGAGTATTTGACAGGTGCTCAGTCCCCTAACTCTGATGAAAGCCGCAGGAAAGAAAATGAAATACACTTCATCTACATCAAGCCCTATCTCCCACCTGTCTTATGTACAGTAGGAAAATGGACCTAGGAGAATAATGTAATACATGCAGCACAGCTATTTAGGGGCAGAGCCCAAGCTAGAAGGTTCATCTTCTGTCTGCCAATCCAGTGCTATTCACACGTGGTAAAATTGCCCTTTACTTCCCAGAGATACAACTTTGTATGGCCTAGGAGGCAGCAGATAGCCCCTCCTCAAAGGGGTCCCGGGATTCGGACCCAAGCCTCCATTCCTGACCTCAGCAGGCTCCTGGCAGGGTTTGACATCCACACTTCACTGGGGCTGCTTCCTATATGATTTTCTATTCAACACGTCAAGGGGTTGGGCCTGCGCTGACTTTATGGGGGAAACCCTGAAAAGGGGGCCCAGACCTTCCCTCTTCCTCCTCTACCCCAGGGCTCCTTGCAGGCCGTTTATTCCCACCCTCCTCCAGGCTCTAGTGAGCCCGCAGCTCGGGTCGCTGTGCTGCTGGCTCCCAGAGCCTTGATGAGGCGTGTTTAATCTTCCACCCGGAATATTTAACCTCCGCATCCTTGTTAACAAACAGCCATTATTAACGAGAGGAGAGACCACATGGGGTGGGCTTCTACAGACAATGCTCCCTCCCTTGGCCTTTCCGCGAGCAAATTCATAATCCTCAGCGACACAGCCGTCCAAGCCCTCCTGCCAGGCCGGAGAGGGAGTCAGGAAACTGAGTAGAAACCGGGCGATCGGGCCCCTTATCCACCACCCCTGCCCGGCTCTGCGAGACAGAGCTGTCTCTCTCCCTTCCTTCCCTGCCTCCCTCCCTCGCTCGCGCTCCCACGGGATTGCTCCAGTGCGTTATAAATTTTACCTTTCCAGTGTGCGGGAGAGGCGAGAGGAGGCTGTGTCCCAGCTCCAGGCCGGCCCGTCCCCGAGGACACCAATTAAAGGCACTAATTGGACAGCAATACATCAAAGTCGCTCCCGGGAGTGGGTCCTCAGAGCGCCAGGAATCCATTAGTTGGGCTTTTGTTTCAAAACACAGAAATACAGAGAAAAGGGGATAACAAAAAAAAAAAAAAAAAAAAAACCACCTCGACGCGGACGCGAGCGGCGCGCGCGGGGTACCGCATGGACGCCGCTGCGTTCTCGGGGAGCCTCTCGCTCTCCTCTCTTGCTCCAGGCTCCGTACATTAAACGATCTTTCTCGCTTTTCTGTTCCGAGCCCACTTCGCTTATGTCCCCTAAAAGTGCCACCTAGAAAAACTCGGTGTCCCCTGGACGCGCGCAGAGAGCCAGCGTAGACGCGCCAGGTACCGATTCGGGAAAAACAAACCCACCTGCCCGCGCACACTGTTCTAGGTCTTTTTGCCAGACGGGGCTGAGGAGGGCAGGTAGATTCCTCAGGGAGGCACATGTCGCCTCGAAGTCGCGATGGCCACCCCGGCTGCGCTGGGCACTCGCGAGTCGGGGTACGCCTACGGCTAGGGGTGCAGGGAACGACACCAGGGAACTGCCTCACCGGGGACGGGCTGTATCAGGAGACGGGGAGGACACTTAATGGAGAAAAGAAAGGGCACCTTTTTGGAGAGCTGGACGCCCCGAGAAGCCGGCAGGGGAAAGGGCCCAGGCCCGAAAGGACACGCAACGACGCGAGGCGCGTTTCCAGTCTCGGAACGACGAAGGAGGATGGGCCCCGTGGAAATGGGGTCCTCCCCCGCCGTCGGCTTAGAAGGAGGCAAAGTTTAAGAGGTGGCTGAGCCCCCGAAGTCCAGAAGCCTCCAGCTACCCCTGCCCGTCCGCGCAGCGAGGCCTCTCGACCTCTGCCACGAAGGCCCGAGCGCGTCGGACCGGGGACTGAGCCCGGAGGTGGCCGAGACCCCAGCACCGAGGGAAACTCCCTAGGGTCGGAGTGCGCGGGGCGCGGTTCTTCGGGAGGCGGGCTGGGGCCACACTGGGCCGCCCCGGCCGCAGCGCCTCGGCGAGGCGGGCACCCGGTCGCCACCGCCGCCAGCGCGCAGGCAGACCCGGCCTCACCTGGGCCGTGGGGCGGCCAGAGGCCGAGCCCGCAGCGCCTCTCATCCTGCGGGGGCCGCGCCCGCTCCCGTCCCTCCGCGACCCAGACCGGAATGGCTGCTTTTGATCCCATTTGTTACTAACCCGGCATTTGTTTTCCATTTTATAAACGCTTCCCTTTAAGTAATTGTCCCTGTTAAACAGCACACACCTTTCAGCAGCCCTCGCTGCGCTATAAATAATCTCGATGAAGATGCAAGGATATGACTTTCACAAGATTGGACAATTGATTCAATCTGTGACCCGCGATCGCGAATAATATTGGAAGGCTATTTAAACAGATGAAGGCCTAAATTGTCTTGCTTGTATCTGAATTAATTTCTCATTCATCATCATTATGAAGTGATTGGTCTATTCAAGCTCTTCAGCCTGCTGGAACGGAGGGGCATTTAAATGAGATTGTAACACAATTTAAATGCTCGCCGACTTTAACGAGGCCAATCGAGCAGCTGCAATAAATACAAATATTTTTCTAAACAGCCTTGTTTTAAATAATTACTTAATGCTTTCATGTTATTTTTAAGTGGCAATCTTTCTCTCCTGCTCCTGCTCAGAATATCACATACTTATTTGCTGAGATGGCAATTTTGGAAACGAGTTTGTGTTTCTGTTTGCTTTGTAGACAGCAACATGCGTTTTTTGATTGGCTTTTTCCCCCTCAGGGTCAACATTTTTGGGTCCCACAAGCTAGCACAAACGGTGAACTGGGCCCTGGCTTTGCCCTAATGCAGTCTGATGCCTGCTTCTGCAGAGTGAGGGAGTTGCTGAGTGATGGGAGAAATTTGCCGTTTGGACCAAGTCACTTATCCAGACACGTTTTCACTGGGTCTTGCAAACGAATCCGTGTGATTACACTTACAAATGACCCTCGGAGGAGTGGCATCGTTTCTGACTTGTCCTGATGACCGTCATCATCTCGAGCAAATCAGAATTCCAGCGTACTCCAAAGGCGTCCCTCAGGAAGTTCAATCTGCCTGCAGTTTGGCTCCCCTGCTAGTCGACTGACTGCAGTGGTTGAAGGCTGGCCGAGGATTTCTTTGTTAGGCACAGGAAAAGAATGTGGCCATCACAATTGGTTGTGGATAGAATAATTAGACAAAAAAAAAAATCCAATTTTTTCCTCCCAACCTCCTTTTCCTTCCTACTCCTGGCTCTCTCACTCTGGGGTGATATGCATGGAGAAGCTAAGAAGGAATGGCTCTTCCCACTTGCAGAATGCCATCCTTCTGGCCATCCTCGACAACTGTCCACTGTGCTTTTGGGCGGGCATATGGCAGCAGGGGTTTTCCCGACCGAGGGATAATGGAAGCACCCGAGCGAGAGAAGCCTGGGGAACAAAAGAATCTTTTAAATTTTTGCTAACGGTCTGGGGGTGGGGATGGGGAGACACATGACTTGCTACGGGGACCTCAGCTCCCATTCGTGGTGACCTTCTAGGACCATGTCCCCCAGGGAGGCCTAGGGTGAAAGGGTGCATTCTGAATCACTTTCTCTCTGCCTGGGATGGGGACAGGGGGACTGGATGTCTGGGGTGTGCAGCTGCAGGGTTCTCGGCTGGGAAGGCAGAGCCGATATAGTCACTAGAGAAACCACGCATGGGGCAGACCGCATTCGGGGATTCGATCAAACTTCAGGACAGGAAAAAAAAATGGGGACAAGGGTGGAGGAACCAAGTGATTTGCTATGTAACTGGACAATTTAATACCAGAGTTAGAGCACTGCTGGCCGGAATCATTTCGTCTTTGGAGGCTCTGCCGAGCTCATCCTCTTTATCCTGTTGTTTAAAATGAGCATTATCCCAAACATATGCAATGCAATCAGTTTGGTCACACTTACAAGAACACGCTTTAATAAGGCAATCAATCACTCCCTAACAAGCCGGCGACGGCCCGCGCTGAGTGCGCACACCAACTGCGGAGCGGCTGGTCGTGCGGGGCTGGGTGGACCACGGCCCAGCACTGGTCTGTGCTCCCAGGCTCCCCCAGGTCCAGCCTGGGTGCAGGAACCCAGGGAAAAGTGTGAGTTGGGAGTGGGGTGTCTGACTTCTCAAGGGGTGACCATGGCCTCTGGGCCCTGAAGAAGCCCAGGGCAACGGAGGGGAGAAACAGAGCCTGGATCTCATAGCTGCATGGGCTATTAACAGCTGTGTGAGACTCGGAGCCTCTGTTTTCCTCACCTGCAAAATGGGACCGAGAGGGTGCAAAGCTAAGTGGAGAGGCTCAGAACATTGAAAAACGAAAATGGTAACGCCACGTCAGCCCCGCCGCTCCGTCTAGCCTTCTCGTTTCACAGATGGAGAGACTGAGGCTGCTGAGGGACAGTGCCTTCTTCATGGTCATCCCCCCTCCCACCACCGACACCAACACGGAGGTATCGAGGCCACTCGGGGCTGCTGGGTGCAGGCGGGCAAACCTGTTTTTAGGTGAAAGGATGGGGGAGGGAGCGTGAGAATTGGTGCCTAGCGCCAAACCGCAAACCTTGGCAAAAGGGAAATTTCATTATGAAGTAATGAGTAATTCCTCCTGGCAAGATGTATTGTTATATCTTCCACTTCAATTTGGAGGAAGAGAGGCTCAATTACCCAGAAAATACAGTCAATTAAAGGCTGCTGATTGGACACGAGGCCGGATCATCGATCTTGTACTTTCCAATATCGTTGCAGACACCTCATTTTCCCTCCCTATTAACTGAAAATACGCCTGGCATTATGGCAAGCCGCAGCCCATTTACCTGTCGCAAGCAATCTTGGCCCGATGGGGAAGTAACCGCGAAATTTGCCAGGGGTTTGGTACTGGGAGTGTCCAAGCTGCCGAGGGAGCCGCACAGAGCTGGGGGGCAGGGGAGTAGTGGGAAGGATGCTGGAAACCTCAGCACACAGTTTTGCTTGGAAGGGCAAGGGTCACTGTGTGCAAGAGGGTTTGCTTTGGAGTTCAAAGAAGGATGGAGGCCAACTGAGGAGTCCACACCTGCCCACGGATACACAGGCAGAGGACCCTTGAAGTCTGCAATTCTGAGCTCCCACACTGCTGAGGTCACCCGCCTCTCCCCTGTTTGAGCAAGACTTCAGAGGCAGCCTTGGTGGCTCACCTATGAGGATGAGGATGGGGATGAGGCAGCTGCTGAGCACTGTCTGTCCTCTTGCCCTGACCAGCCCCCAATTCCACCCTTGGAGATTACTTCTAGTTTGAGGATGATTCAGACCCTCCCATCCCAACCCAACCCAACCCCACCCCTCTTTCCTTTCCCTAAATCCTAATTTGCAGACCCAGCTTGACCAGCAAACTCAGCTCTCTGCAGTGCTCAAGCTGCACCCCCACTGCCCCATGCCGAGTTGGGGTAGAGATAGGATCCACAGAGACCAAAGTCCAGGTCACCTTTCTTCAAAGGGTTGGAGTAACTAGAGAAGTAAGCATCACAGAGTGAGCCCCAGGTGGGGTCAGCGCTCTGCTGGACCACTTTAGTCATGGAAGTTTCCCAGAATTAAGGAAACATACACCCCAGGGCAGCTTGGAACCTGCCTTCTCCACCTCTGTTTAGTATCCGTTTGGAGCCTGCCAGTGCACAACAGAAGCTTGGGAGACTGTGCGTTCCTTTTCTACCCTAGCCTATGATGGCTGAACTAGCAATTTAAAAAGTCAGTACACTGCCTGCTGCCCCCAAAAATTAAAATGCTAAAATGAGAATCATGTCCAGCTTTTATTGCAATATGGTTAACAAATTGTAACAGCAAATTCTTTGGGCTTCAAAGGAAAACCAATCCAAATTTATTCCCTACAGAAAGAACCGCTCCCTCTCAGTCAGGGTAAAGCTTGTACTGGGGAGTACCAATTCTCCTATCCCTCAAAAACTGGCTGCAGGAATGAGTGTGGGAGTGAGAGGTTGGGAGTGGCTCCCAAACAAACCCAAGTGAAGAGGGGAGACAAGTTTCTCCAGAAGGGGCAGAAGACTCCCACTAGTATCTGAAAGTAGTTCCAGTGGCAGCTTGGGAGGAAAATGAGAGTAAAAAGAACATAAAATGTCAAATGCAAAGGGAAGGGCCAGAAAGCTCCTGGTGAAGAAGAGGTGGGTAGGCTAAGGCAGGAAATAGCCTCTAATTTGCCGCCAGATACTGCAGGAGGAAGACGAGGTCCCACTCTCTAAGGTCTTCCCTGGGCGCCTTGTTAACAGCTCAGCTCTGGTTTGTTAACCGGCTGCATCGTGATCATTATTATATATTCAACATTCAGGAACCCTCCTCACACACATCACTTGCTAATCAGGGTGTGTGCTGGGCCCGGGGAGAAGAGGCTTGGTAGAAGCCACCCAGGGGCCCTGAGGCGTCTGCAGCGGGTGTCCTTGCCAATGTTAAACAAAAAGCCGAGGGGGTGTGTGGGGCGGGGGAGGGGTGAGGATGGAGATGGAGTCGCAAGTAGAGAGATATCAAGAAGCTAGGAGAGAGGAAAGCGATCAGGTGCTGATAGATGGCAGAACCGGAAGATGTCGCGGACGCGAGGCTCCAGGAAAGCAGAGAGCCCCCAGGTTCCACGAGGAGGGCCAGTACCCACAGTGGCAGGAAATCCCCTCTCTCACCCTCTCCCCTGGATGCCTGGTGCATTGCCAACCACAAGCCCCTTGCCACGCCTTGGAGAAGCTGGCAAAGATTAATCTCTACCTGCTCTGCATACACAGCGTTTTGTTTAGAGAAACAGTAATTTCCCTTTCCAGTGCTTGGGCTTGGCCTTGACAGCGGGGGAGGGGTCCTGGGTGAGCAAGGGGTGTGAGGTGTGTTGGGGAAAAGGAGGGCGCTGAGGGGCTGGATATTGGTTGCTGTTGCTACTAAGTTTATTTAGCTTTGGAGCCACGGCCTAAACCCGGGTAGAGGGTGGTGGGTCCAGTGAAGAACGGCCAAGCGGGCCGCCCCAGAGGAAGGTCTCTCTCTCTTAGCCGCTGCCTCCCTGGCCCCGCTCCTGCGGCACAAACGCGCCAGCCGGAGCCGCTTCCCGGGCGCCCCCATCCTCGAGGCCGAGTCCCGCTGGTCCTTTGCAGCCCTCTTCTTTCCCCTCGGTGCCCTGGGGCGGGGAGGGGCGCTGGCCGAGTCCCCGCGGGGGGGCCCCCACGGGCGTCCTGGAGCCGGCAGCCTGGGGGCGGCCCCTTATCTTGTGAGGGGCACCTCCTCTCTCTGGTCCAGCGCGACGGAGGAGGCCTTGCTGAGCACAGAGGGCGCGAAGGTGAGGAAGGAGTCCGAGCGGGAGGTGGAGGCACAGGTGAAGTCCGAGGCGGCGGCGGCGGTGGAGCGGGGCGCCAGGCCATTGGCCGGACCGCTGTGGCAGGCGAGGCAGGCGCAGGGGCCGCCGGCCGAGGCTCCCAGTCCGTGCGCCGGGCCGGGGTAGAGCGGCGGGTGGCGGAAGGCGCACAGCAGTTCTGGCCGCGGGTAGGGCTGCGACAGCACGCGAAAGGTGTCGAGCGGGCGCAGCGGGCCGCTGAAGGGCGAGGCGGCGGCCGAGGCGGCGGACGCGGCGCCCAGGCCCACGGGCGAGTAGTAGGGCAGGGGCAGGTGCGACGGGAAGGGGTAGGGCAGGCCGCCCGCGGCCGCCGCGTGGCTCATCATGTACGTGTAGAAGGCAGGGTCGGCCGGGTGCGGCCACGTCATGGCCAGCCGCTGCCGCTTGTCCTTCATGCGCCGGTTCTGGAACCACACCTGCGGGGAGGAGAGGCACAGGCTCGGTGGCCGCACCTGGCCCAGTGCGCAGAGCCCGGAAGTCCTGCCCCACTGCAGGGGATGATGCCCGCAGCAAGGGGAAGAGCCAAGGCACAGAGCCTCAGCGCGGGGCTGATCCCACCACCACCACCACCTGGAGCCGAATCCCTCCAGGCGTGGTTCGGAGAGTGGCTCCAGCCTCTGTCTCTCTTCCCCTCTGCTCCTGCAGCCAGAAGCCCCCAGAAGCCCCCAGAACCAGTGCGAGTGAGCTAGTAGTGAGGGGCTGAGGACTCCACGGACCTGAGGCAGCAGGCAGCGCTGCGCCCGAACCACCTCGCGTTCCAGCCTCTCTCCCCTGGTGCACCGGGGCCCCATCCCTGCTGTTCATTTGGCTAAGAAAGGGACCTAGAGTCAACCGCACGGCCGCGGTGGCTGTCTAGGGACTGTCGGGAAGGTAAAGGTGCACGCGCCTGGTGCCCGCAGCAGGCCTGGACACCCCCAGTCCAGCTGCCACGTGGGCAGAGAGACCCCAGACCCGGATTCCCAGCTCACACATGATTTAAGGACAGAGCAGTGGTATTCACTTCCTGCTGCGCGGGCACACCCTCTCTCTCTGGTCCCTGGAGCTCATACCTTGATGGTGGTTTCCGGAAGGTTTAGGGCAGCAGCCAGCTCGCATCTCCGTGGCCTGGATACGTAGTTCTCCCTGTAGAATTCCTTCTCCAGCCGCGCGATCTGCTCCCGCGTGAAGGCCGTGCGATACCGGCGCATCTGTTCGCTGGCACTGCAAGCCAGGGTGCCCTGCGAGCTGCCACCGTTGTTGCTCTTTGGAGCCTCGCTGCCGCTGTTGGGACTGCTGGCCAGTACCTCAGAGCCCGGCCCTGCGCAGGGAGCCCAGAGAACACGCACATACACAACACACAGACACACAAACGCTGCTGATGTGGTGCTGCAGGCCCAGGGTGGAGAGAGACACCCCCTCTCAGTGGCCTCAGCCACTGCCTCTGCGGGGGCACTGGGGACTTCAAGAACCCAGGAAGGGAGGACAGGGGCTCATAGCAGCCATTAGGGCTGGCAGGGCTACCGTTTGGAAGGCCCTGTAGGCCTGCTGGATGCAGAAGCCCCAGCCACCCTAGCCACCTGCCCTGGGGCACAGGTGAGATGCAGCCCCTCTGAGCTTTCTGCTCACCCTTGCAGGGAGTGGGCAAGGATGCGCATACCTGAGTTGAGATACACCATTTTGCTGGAGCGTTGTGAACTCTGGGTCTTAGTGCATTGCAGCATGCTGGGCACGAACAGTTTCCTCGCTTTTGTGTGTGCCAGACTGCCAGCGCAGGTGTGGGAATGTGTTGCACTAGGTTGTACGTGTTGCAGGATGGCATAGGAGTGTGTGTACGAACACCTATTATTTTCAAATACTTGAGTGGAGTATGGGTTGCTCGGAGGGCATGCTATAGTTGGGGAGGCTGGGTCCAGTGGATAAGATGATCATGGGTTGATATGCTCTACTCAGTGTTGGCTGCCAAGGCCAGGGGAGATTGTCGTTTTTTGTTTTTTGTTGTCGTTGTTGTTTTTCCATACTAGTCTCTTCCGCCCAGCCCCACGGCTTTGCGGAGGAGTATCTGCCGGTGGGCTCTCCCTCCTAGCTTTCCAGGGAGACTGCCCTCCTGGCCATTTCCCAGCATCCCACAGCAGCCCCCCCCCGTCAGGAAGGGGATCTCCAGTTAAAGCAGTGTGACAGCCCCCCCCTCTTTGGGCCTAACCCAGAGAAGGGTGGGGCTCCTGCCCCCCGCAGCTCCTTTTCCTTTGGGTGGAGAAGTAGGGCTAGGAAGGAAAGGGGAAGGGGTGGGGGGAAGGGCCAGAGCTCTGCCTTTTCAAATGCAACCGGAGACCAAAGGCAATTAGATCATTGGGACCATTTCCGACCTGGCGCCACCGAGCCCGGGAAGTGACAAGGTAATTTGGACCTCTGACCGACGTGCAAACTGGTCGGAGGGCCTCAGCACCCAGGCGGCCCGGGTCAGCCGAGATTTTACGGTTTTTTATGGACTCCCCACTTCCGCGCCTGGATGCGCCTTACACCCCGCCAGCCACAAACTGCCCGGATCCGCGTTTGATCTCACCCACGCCGGGGGAAGGTATCTTCCAGGCGCAGTTGAAGCAGTACCACAAAACTCTGGGGGGTTGGGGTGCACTCTGAATCACCCTCAAGCCCAGGGCTGCAGTATCCTACCTCCCCCCAAAGCACAGCTGTCACCTCAGTCCCGGCCCCGCCAGGGCTCAGACAGCAGGGGAGAGGTGCTCAGGTGGATCCCCCCCAGCCACCCTGCCCTGAGAGAAGGGAGGGTCTGTCTCCCCTCCAGAACTGATGTGGAAGGTGGGCGCAGTGGGAGGCCCGGGGAGAGGGGGGCGCGGTGGCTACCTTTGCTGTGCTGGTACTCGGCGTTCCCCGTGGCGCAGTCCGGGGTGCAGCTCACCTCGATTTCTTCATAGAAATCCGACTCGGTGTCCGAGCTGCTGGGTTGCCCCTGGCCAGAGAGGCTGTCGGCGGAAGAGGCCGGAGGCCCGGGGCCGAGAGCGGCGGCCCCGGCTGCCCGCGGCTCGGTGCCGGGCCCCGCAGCGCTGCCTGCTAGTCCGTCGACCGGCTCCTCCTCCTCCAGGCCTCCCCCGCCGCGTTCCCGGGTGGCGGGAGGACCGGCCCGCGGGCTCAGGCAGCCACGGGGCACCATCTTCTCCGGCGGCTCCGGCAGCGGGCTTGCCACGGCTTCAGACAAATTGGAGACCCTCTTTCCAACCAAAGTGCCAAGCTGTCCCCCATCCAGAAACATGACCATGTCCTTTCGGCTCTCCATCCCGGGCTTTCCGGAGGCAGGAGAGGGAAAGCCCCAAGTGAGTTCCTAGCCCCCGGCTGGCTCCCAGGGTCCCTAGAGGTCCGACAGATCTTGGCTACGGAAGGGAGAAAGAGAAGCCAGGCGTCTGGGTGGGCGCGGAGTGGCCGGAGCGTATTGTCGACAGTGACGGCGGCGGCGGCGGTGCAGCTGGGGTCACCTTGTGATGCGAGAGCTCCTCCGTGCCGCACCGCCTCTGGGAGGAAGCCCCATTGCCCTCTTCTTTCTAAGCTGTCATCCTCCTGCTGCAATCGTCATTACAGTACCGCTGGTGACGCCACTCGGCGAGCGCAAGTGGATAAATAGAAACGTCTGCCACAGCGAAGATGAAAGGAGACCCGCAGCTAATGGCTCGGCAGTGATGCGCCAGGTGTGGGCCTCGCTCGAATGGGGAGGAGAGTGTGAAAACAGAGAGACACACACACTGAGAGAGGGAGACACCCAGGCAGAGGGGATGCAGACGGAATTCCGCCGAAAGAAAAGAGAGCTTAACGCGCCCGGCGAGTTTCCGCAGGGGCTGCGGGGCTCGGGCATGGAATACGCTTTTGATTTTTTTTTTTTTATTGTTGTCTTGGCTTTTGTTTTCTCAACTTGGTGCCTTGATAAGAGAATCCATAACTGCATTTTAGGAGTGTGAAGGCCAGCTCACGAGGCTCGCTTCTCCCCGCATTATTCCAGCTGCCTGTCCCTGGTGAGCTAACCTCAAACAGGCTCCAGAGTCTTTTTTACAAGCTACCGAAAAACATTCCCTCCTCCCTCAAGTTGTCTGGAGAGAGCTCGAGCCTGGGGTATCCCTTCCTCTCTCCTCCTCCTCCCATCCCATGCCCCCAGCTGTCTCCAACCTCCTGGGAACCGAAAGAGAACTTTGTTCTTTTCCTTCCCTACAGGGCAAGAGATAAATGTCTTAAAATGTTTTCTTTAAGACCTTGGCTGCTGACTCAAAATGTTCACTGATTTTTTTTTTATTCCCCCCTCCCCTTCTAGGTGGCCTTAAGCTTTCCACTGCCGGCTTGACCTCCAGGGGGCTATTTGCAGAAGCAATCGCTTCCTCACTTGCTCCCGGCTTCGCCTGCACTTCAGGTATGTAGGGTGGGGAGAGGTTCTGAGAGTGGCCTTTTTTTCTTTTCTTGCCGGAATTTTAAGTTATTCGTTCAGAGTAAACGAATACCCCACCACTACCACCACCACCAAAAAAAAAGCAGGTTTTTCAAGCGAAGAGACTCAGACGAATGCAGCCCTTAACGGTGGCAGCACCAGACGCCCCTGGCTGGGAGAAGTCGCTGTTCGCAAGGCGATTTGGGGCAGAGGTTCAGAGTGCTTGAACATGGCATTTGTGTTCACAGAGGTTTGACTCACAGAGTTTTTTTTTTCCTGGGGCCTGTGCAGAGACTTTGGTCCCAAGGGATATGTCACCGAAAATGCCCTAAACAGGCAGGTGACTGCGAGCTCTTGTGGAGCTTTGGGGACAGACAGGGAACCTCCATGGCAGGGCTGGAAGGCGTTTGTTGTGCTTGATGCTTCTCGGAGCTTCTTCCAGGGAAGGTGAACTAGAACCCACCAGAAAACCGACCCCCTTGCCAGCTCTGAGCAAGCGTGTCAGGGCCAGGCAGGTGAGCTCAGTCTCTCCCCACTTTGCCGAGGGTGGGGTGCAGGCCCCTTCTCTGTACTGCAACCCGTCTCTGCTCCCCCCTCAGACCTTCTAGCTCTAAGCCATGAAGGGCTGCCCCTGCACCCCCACTTCTCCATGTCCCAAGACGAAGACCCAATGTCCAAGATTCTAAAGAAAAGTCTCTCTATCGCTATTTTTTTGGTCTTCTTTTTCTCTTTTATCTCCTACTTTTCTCTCCTCTGCCTCCTCCCTTTTTTTTTTTTTTTCCTCTGCTCTTTCCCCTCCTCCAACCTCGGTCTTCCTATCTGCAGGCTTATGGAGGCAGTGGAGGAAGCAAGGGGTTCAAAGAGAGGAAAGTTCCCTTCTCACTCCTGCTTGTGGCTTCTCCTTCTATTCAATCAGATTCCCATTAACCTTACAGAAGGGTGAGGGGAGGATTGGGAAGGCAGTGTCTGCACAGACACCTCTACTCCCTGGGACTCCAAAGTTACCGTCTCCTGAGCACTCAAATCTTGGGGATACTTTGAAGGTGAGAGAAGCTTTGTGGGAGTGGAGGAGATCAAATCCTACAGCTTTTCCCTTCCGTGTGGAGCTATCTGAAGATTCTGTCACACCCTGCCCTTCCCAGTCAGCAGCCGAGCCTGAGGAGCCTCTAGCTAGCTTTCTCCTTCCTGTCAAAGTCGAGCCCCCAGCATCTGTGTGGGGGCTGCTGTGATTGCCCACGTTGTGTTGGCCTCTTCCAAGGCTGGGCCTGGGGCAGGTCCACCCTTTCCTGCCCCCTGTGAGCTCGCCACCTTCTCACAGCTGCCCTGCTGGGCTCCCGGGAGAAGCCAGGTTCTCAGAGGGACTCCGGGCTCCCCTGCCCCGCCTCCCACTTTGCATTCAATGGGAGTGCTCTGCGTTTGATCCTCTTCTGGGTTTTCCCTGTGAGATGAAAGCGGGGTACTGATTGAGAGATCAAGAGGTGCCACTGGTGTCTCCTTCCTGGGTCTGGCCGGATCAAGGGAGCTTCCCCTTAAGTCCTGAGAGAGGAGCAGCCTCAAGCTGGGGCACAGGCTCTGGGGGGCGGGGGGGGGGGGCCGCCTTCTAGGGGGTTTCCTATCTGAAATTTCAGGGTTGACCCCCTCAGCTGCACTCCACCACATCCCTCTCCCAACTCTTGCCTCCGGTCCCCTCAAAGAAGCCTCAATTTCTCTGGTCTTTAGGGCCTGCAAGAGGGAAAAAAATCTGTTAGCCAAATGTCACTTCTTGCAAAAGCATCTTTTTCCTCATCAGATGAAGAGAGGCTGGGGTTTTTAACGCGAGGAAGAAGAAAACAGGAGGGAACTGGATAAAAACACTTTCCGGTTTTTTGTTTTGTTTTGTTTTGTTTTGTTTTAATTTGGGGGACATTTTAATAGCGTGGTTATCACTATATCATAAAGGTTATCCCTAACGCGGCTGGAGACAGACGGAAGGTGAATTCGAGAAGAGTCCCGGCAGCCGCCAGGCCTGGACAACCCCATAAAGCGGAGAGGGGGGTGATAGCAGCCTCAGTGGGGTCTGGCCCGGGCCCCCACCAATTCTCACCTTTCTAGGTCCCCCACTGCGGACCTGCTGTCCCCTCTCTGCTGGGGCGACAGGCTTAGGTCTTGGCGGCTCCTCTCGGATTGAAATTCCCCGGACTTCAAAAGCTCACGGCTCCACTTCCTCCCGGGCTAGGCTGGGCCGGGGGCGGGAACCCCCGGGAGGTGACGTGAAGATAAGATGCCCGGATTGTGTTCAATGGAATCAGTAGCCGGGCCTGGGCCACCAGAAGCGCTGATGGGCTGGAGCCGCTTCGTTTCCCAAGAAAACCCGGCTCCGGAGAGCGGCGGAAGGGGCGGGGGTGGGGGTGGGGAACACCTCAGCGGCCTGCGGACCCCGCTCGCGTGCGCTACCTGCGGCCCTGCGTACCTTCCCCAGCCAGATGCGCGGGGTGGGGGTGGGGAGACCCGGGGACAAGGACATAGGGTTCCAGCAGCTGCTTTGGCCGTTTCGGTGCCAGCAAAATTTTGATCAGGAAAACATTGGTGTTGCTTTTTGCTCTGGTAAAATGTAAGAACAAAGGGGACTTCCCTTTAAACTATAAGCGTCGCCCCGTGTCGTGGAAATTGATCTTGGGCCCTGGGTCATCTTCCAAGCCGTAGCGGGGGGCAGTGTCTATGGAAGTTCTTGCGTGGCGGGGTCTCCGCGGTGGGGCTCACTGGGCATGAGGGGACTTCTGGCAGTGTGACAGCTGCCAGTTCCCATTTGGAAACCCAGAGCTCAGAGGTACCATGGGATGTTCCCCTCCAGAATCAAGGTCCACTGAATCTCAAACGCCCAGAAGGCCGGCCTCCCTGGGCAGGAGATTTCCCCAAAACCTCTTCCCGCACCAGCCTGCCCACTGCAGAGGCAGTGGGTGGCCACGTGGACCCTCTGTGGGCACCACAGAACAGTTTCTCCTTCAAGCAGGCAGAACCTGCTGCTTCTGGAACTCTGGTCTGGACAAGCGCCCCCTTCTCTCTCTTGTCTCCTGACGCGAAGGGCCAGGAGCCTGATACAGAAAACTGGATGCTTTCTGCAAACCCATGCCTCCTCCTCCTCAGGTCCTTGGAGCCAGCCAGCCCTGTAGCTGCTCTTGCCCCCATACCTGTTGACCTGACTTCGTTAGCCCAAGCCCGGTAACTGCCGGGGCCTGAGCTGTGGCCTACTGCCTGGGCAGCCCATATCCCTGCATCCATCACCTGCATCCTGGAGCTGGAGGACCCAAGGCAGGACTGGAGCCCAGAGGACCTCCCAAGCTTGAAGCTTCCCTGCCTCAAGTCACCAACTGGAAGGGCCCATGTTCCAGTCAATGAACAATTGTTCAACACCCAAGCCCCTAAAGGCCCAGGAATCCTCCTCCCCCACCCTAGCAGAGAAGGTATAGGTTGGTCCTTCACCTTTACTGTCCTGAAATCTGCTTTCATTACAAAGTTCATTGATGCCCATTTCTCGTTTAATCTATATAACACTCTTTTAAAAGGCCTCAACAAGCTGAAGTGGCTTTTCTCCCACAGTGATGGAATCATCTTGACTCAAACTGCCAGGGCCCAGCTGAGTGTCAGACTGTGCACCAGTGCTTCTTCCAAGACCTTGTCCCCCTGGCCCTCAACACCCAACAGTGCCTTAACCCTCCATGAGGCAATCCTCCACAAATCCCCAGCACTCTCTGGGATTTAGGTGCATTCAGGGGACCCTCAAAGAAGGTGCCCACCTGCCCTCAGAAGCAGAAGGCTGTCCTTACCCTGTGGACTGCCTTACCCTGCTCCACCCATAATTTCCCAGGAGGGCAAAAAGAAACTCCATCTGGAAGTCTGGGAACCACACATGGTAAGAGAGTCACTGTTCTAAGCATTTCACCTGTCTTAGCTCTTTTCATCCTCACAACAGGCCTGAGGAAGATATTAGAAATCATCCCTATTTTGCAGCTGAATAATCCAGGAGGCTTATATGCAAATGACAGTCTGGACTTAACCCCCTTCCCCTAGCTTCAAGTCCACCCTCACAATAATGGATGATACTAGAAAATATCAGACACTGCATTCTGAGCCTTTCCTTCCCAAAACTCAGCTTGTGGTTTATGCCAAGGCCTTTTCTCCTTCTCTTCACTCCCAAATAAATTCACAGGGATTGGGAGGAGTGGAGGGTGGGAGGGGTGGGCATGAAGGAGAGCAAAGAAAAAAAATGACCCTAAACCACTTGGGAACTTGTCCTGGAGAAGACCTCCAGACCTTGTCCTCTTTTAAAACTAAGCTAAGACTGAGTGAGATTATACAAGGGTCTGCGGGGAGGCTGGAGCCAGCCCTTAGGGATGTAGGGGAGGTGGGACTAACTGCTTTGCCCAAGCAGGTGGGAAGAATCTTCAGGGCTAAAGTTCCAAAATATCAGAAATGCCACTGCAACAGCTGGTTCTAGAGACCCTAAGAGACAAAGTCTAGTACAGATTTTGACCATCACTTGTCACTGAGACCTGTGGACCTATCTGGAAAAGGACAAAACTCACCAGAGTTACCCAATCCCAGGGACAATTGCTTGATCCCTTTGATGGCGGGCGTGGCTTTACCAAGCGTGTTTTCCATTAGCTGGAAGTTGCCTCCCCCGAACTGTCCTCCATGATTTATTGGCCCAAGGTACAAAACCTGAGTGTCTAGCCAGTTCTCCCCACACTGCATTCTGGCCTGAGCACATCCTCTGGGCTCTGCGCATGCCTCCACTCAAAGTCTAGGCCCTGGGGGTGCATCTGGAGGGACAGAATCACCAGGCTGGGCCTTCTGTAAAACGCGGGACTGACCTAGCCTTGGGACATGGGAGACCTGGTATGCAGGGAACTGGCAATTATCTTTTGAGCCCTGTACACCATGAATTCCTTTGCTGCATGGCAAGAGGCGAGGACAAGTAGGTTTTCAGCTTTATTTTCAACAGAGTTTGTCCCAGCACAAATCTTTCCAAGCGTTTAACTGCCCAAAGGCCAGACGAGCCTGACAACTCTGCCTCTCCACAGTGGGGCGTCTCCCACTCTCGCCTTGGAGCTGGAAGAGGCACCCCGCCTACTGCTGCGCCCATCCAACCGGGTGATAGGAAACCCCTATCTGGGTGGAGCCGTTACCTGTGGGGATCTCTCTTCCAAGGCTTAACCAGCCCTTTGGGCCCCAAATGTTCCCTCCTGGGTGAGGATCTCTCCGTGAGTCTCCATTTCTGTGTGTCCACTAACCATTTGTTTCTCCGGGTTCCCGGGCGGTGGAGGAGGCCGCAGCCCCTTCCTCTCCCCTCACTCGCCCTCGCCAGGCCAGGAGGCGCGGTGGCGCGGGACTGCGGACAGAGGTGTCAGTGTCCGGGGTGAAGGGCAGAAGAACCGCCCCAGGCGAGGAGGTCCAACCGGTTGGGCGGGCTAAGTCGCGCCTTACTCGTGTGAGGAGTTCTGGGGACTGGTATTTATAGAGCTCCGTCTTGACCCGGGCTAGTCCCTTTCCCCCATTGAACTTCACAGAGCCCCTCTGGGGTACAGTTTCTCCCGCTGTGCAGGGGGAAAACTGACTCAGAGAGGTTGAGGACCTTGCTCAGGGTCACACAGCTGGGAAGTGGCCGAGCTGGGATTTTACCAAAATCGTCCGGCCTGCAAAAGCCAGATTCTCTGACGCTACCTCTGTGCGTCAAGGGCCGAGGACTACGCTCCCAAACGCCGCAGACAGACAACCGAGGTGCCTTGGAAACGAGTGAAAGACGCGACAGGGGCCACCCTTCTCAGATTGGTTTGGCGGCTGCGGCCCGGGCAGCGCGTGAGCTGTGGGCAGGAACTGGCTCCAGCCGTTACCGTAAGTCTCAGAGGAGCAAGGCGCAGCGGGAAGGGCGGCTAAGAGCAGAAGGGCCGGAGGGCGCCGCGACGTGGAGGGACTGTGCGTTCCCGGCCCCAGAGCTTGGCTTTGAGTGGGGGTGCGCCCGCGCCCGCGGTCGTGAGTTTCAGAGGGTGGGGTACCGGCTATCAGCGGCTCTTCGTAGTGGACGGAGAGCAAGAGGGAGGTGACGCCCAGCGACCAGGGTGTCACCAGCCCAGGACTGGAGTGGCCGCAGAGGCTGGCCCCCGACCTAGAATCTCAATCCCTTCCTCTCCTGCACGGGGCCGTGTCAGATGCGGTCCGGAGCCCCTACATGTCCCTTTCCGACCCGAGATCCCGTCGACCGCCCCGTCCTGGCCCCGCGGCCCCTTTCTGCGCCATCCGCCACTCCCGCCCCTTTCCGCTGCGGTGACAAAGCGCAGCTCCCGAACTGCTGTCTTGGTGCGCCCCCCACTGCCCACCGCCAGAGGCGGAAGTCACGTCGTGTCCCAGCATCCGCGCTGGCTCCAATCCCGCCACACTGCCGGGAACCGCAGCCCGTATGTCCATCCCTCGCCCCTCGGGACGGCCTATCGTCGCTCCGTAGGGAGCCTCACCCAGCCCTAACCGCCAGCCATCTGAGCTGGACCCCAGGAGGAATGGGTGGCAGGTCGGGGCCAGCTTCTAGGGACGGGTAATTAACTGTGCGTGGCGGGAGGGGCGGCTCGTTAGAGGGAGCCCAGAAGCCCTCCCACCCCCTACCTGTCGAGGCTGACCTAAAGAGGGTTGCATGGGTCTGAGTGCCTCAGAGATGTCCCTGGTCAGCCAGTCTGATCAATCATGCCCCCAACACACGCGTCGACGCTGTTCGTTGTGGCGCAGGCAGCTCAGGTGTTGGGCACCCCTGTCCCGGCAATCCTCTGGAGATTCGGTCTTGAGCCTCACATAGTTGTGAGGCCCATTTATAAACTCTTCTCCATGGATTCCCTTTGACAGTGTTTCCTGAAGTGTGGTCCTTGAATCACCTGGGAACTTGTTAGAACTGTAAATTCTCAGACTTACTGAATTAGAAATTCTGGAGGGGGGCCCAGCAATCTGTGTTTTAACAAACACTCAAGCGATTTGGTACACAGTCCAGTTTAAGAACTGCTGCTCTAAGGATTTATTCCATCACCCTGGTTTCTAAGTTCCCATGATTCTCCACCATGCCTAAATGGCTTTTTTTTTTTTTAATTTTTAAATAAAATTATTAGGGTGACATTGGTTAATAAAATCAAACGGGCTTCAAGTATACAATCCAACAACACGTCATATGTACATTACATTGTGTTCACCACTCAAAGTTAAATTTGCTTCCATTGCCAAATATTTGACCCCCTCTACCCCAATTCTCCTCCCCCCTCCTCCCCACTCTGGTAACCACTAATCCACTGTTCGCGTTTATCAGTTTCTCTTTGCCACGTTTGTTTGTTGCTTTCAGTTTTATATCCCACATATGAGTGAAAGCATATGGTTCTCAACTTTTTCTGTTGGAATGGCTTTTTGAAAAAATGTAACTTCTGTTAAATCTTCGGTGCAGAGCTTTACGCCTGTTACCCATGTTTACTCACCCCTGTTCTCTCCACTTTATGGCCTCTATGTGTCTCTTCGTGCACTAACATATGACCTCATGGTGTCATTATCAAATTTAGCTCCTCACTTATCTCCTCATTCATCCACTAGAAGACATGCTTCGCACAGTGGCGTATTAGAAACCACTCATGAGCTGGAATAGCTGGAGCAGAGTGGAAAACTCGCCTTACCCAGAGATTCCTCTCCCAAAAGGGAATCAGAGGCTTTGAGATGTGATTGGCTTGCTGGCTTCAGAGTAGAGAAGAGCAAGATCTTCCATTTCTGGGTACCCTATTCAGTTAGAGAACAGATAGAATGGAAGGAAGGGCCTTGGGAGAGAGAAACTGGGGGCAAGGAAAGGTGAGGCATGGAAACAGGCTTTCTATGCCTCACCCCTCCCCCCAAGAACTATGGACACCTCTTGCCTGCAGCCTCTTAGGATGGAGAAAAATACACGTATTTTTCTTTTCATTTGTGTCAAGATGGCGATTTAGGCATCTGCTGTGGCTGGTTAAAAGCAAGCAGCTTTAGTAGAGCCAAAGAGGCCTGAGACACATGTCAATAGTCAGAAATACTTTTTCATTCAGTCAGATTTTTCTAATATCAGACATACTTTGGGATGCTATTTCGTAAGTTAAACTTACAGCTGATGTTATAAGTTAGGCAGCATGAGACCAAGGTGCCACCAAGAATACCCAAGAATAAAAACATCTATAAATATCTTCTATGTACTGTGTACTGTTCTAAGCGCTTTGCTCGAATTTTTTCACTAATCCTCAGAACTCCATGAGGTAAGATGGAGAAACCAAGTCAGAGAGGTTACACAGCCTGTTACTGGCAGGGGTGAGATTTGAATCCCAGCAGTGCGATGCCAGAGGCCAGGCTCCTACACACTGGTTTCAAGCCCTGCCTGTGGAAACTAAGAGGCCACACCCTGTGATCTCAAAGGATTGATTTCATTTCCAAAGGTGGCTAAACTAGTTGACGTCCTGGAAGAATACTGAAACTTCACCAAGTGTTACTACTACTATTATCAATAACAATTAACAGTTGGATGGTTTTTTCTTATTCAGGCAACATTTTCATACCCACTATCCCATTTGATACAATAATCCTGTGTAACAGGAAGAGCAGCTATCAATATAATCCCTATTTTACAGATGAGGAGACTGAGGCCCAGAGAACTTACGTGCTGCCCCCAACATTACTCAGCAAATGAATGGCAGGCAAAGCAAGGGGTACTGTTACTCTTTTTGATGTCTTCGTTTCTTTTTCTTTTTTTTTTAATTCTCACTTGAGACACATATTCATGTATTATCATATTAATCCTTGACAGTGCTCTGTTAAATGTTACTCTAAGGACTTCTTGGTCCAGTATTTTGTTCACACCTCCAAGGCCCCTAATGAGGTAGAAGAGAACAGGGTTGTTCTTTCCAGTTTCCAGTTAAGGAAGCCGAGATTCCGAGAATGCAAAGGATCTGACCAAGGTCACAGACTCTTCCCAGGTAAGAGTATGAGTTTCTTATTCTACAGAATGAAAGAATTATTCTTAGTTCCCACACCATCCTTAAAGCCTGCCAATACTGACGGATGCACAGAAGAATGGCAGACAGTTGTGAAATACTACTGACGATTTATAAGAATATATAACATAATGTGCTGTTAATGCACATTTTTATTATAATGGACTCAAAGTTGTTTCATAACTTCCATTATTGGCAATATGTCAGCTTTGGAATGTTCTCCTAATTATTCTGGAGTCAGCCTTACTGTTCTTGGAAAGAATTAGAAGAGGAAAGAAAGGTCAGTGTTTTAAAAATAGGCATGAAAAGGGCCAAAGGAACCCAGATCCAGGATGTAACTCTGCCCTGGTGCTCGGCCCTGAGAAACGGGTCACACCCTCACAGGCGGCAACAGTCAGGCCATGATTTCAACCCCAAATATGGCCCATCGGCAACTGAAGAGCCTGATTACCTCCAAAACCTGACCGGTTTTCCTTTTATTAGAACCTTCCATCGCAATCCTCATCTTTTCCCAGCACAGGCAATGGAAAAAGAAAAAACCCATGTCCTCAGGCTGTAAGCTGAGAGCATGATACGCCCACTCTCATCTAAGCTTCGCCACAATCCTCAGAGGAAAGTATGGGTCTCCCCATTTTACAGATGAGGAAATCGAGGCGTAAGAAGTTAAGCAACTAGCCTGAGGTCACCTTGATAATAAATGGGAGAGCCGGCAGGGAAACCCAGACTCGTAAATACCAAATTTTACTTCCAATAGCTATGAGTCCACTTTCTCTGTGGGTACAGATGCTGAGATCCTCTGATTTGGCAGGAGGAGCAGCAGGGAGCTAGTCTGAAGTGCAGCAAGGCCTGGGTTTTGAGACCAGAAGAGAGAGAGACAGATCCCAGGGACCTTTGGAAAGATAGAAGATGATCTGTAACTGCTATGAATGCGGAGTCGATGGTGGAGGACTGCTCCCAGACTTGCCCAGCCAAGATTTCTGGTCCTTCGAAGACAGTTGGTGAGTAGGTAAGAGTGTGCACTTGGAAGCCAGACAGACCTGAGCTTGAACTCCAGCTCTGGCACTTTCCAGCTGCTTGAGGAACAATACAAGGCCTGCCCCTCAGACCTGTTCTGAAGACTGTACTGAGATGCAAACGGAAAGGGCCTAGAGTGAGTCCTCAGTAAATGCCAATTCCCTCTTGTCCCGCTTTGTCGGTGACCCTACTTCACCCTACTGTCTCTGTGATTCTCCTTTCTCAGCATCATGTTCTTGGTGAGCGAGAACCAGCAGTGAATGTCAAGGGAAAAAGAATGGTGCCCAGGGAACCAATAATATGCTTGTGCCCCTCCCCCGACATGGTGGTACCATTTCCCAGAAATAAATACGTAACAAAACTAGGGCGATTCATACCTTTGTTGGAATTCAATATGGAGATGGTAAATGCATAACTGAAATAAAAAATTACCCCACTGGCATCTTTACATGGCTGTCATTGGTGGCATCCATGATCCTGTGTCCTTTCTGTAACTCCATCCACTGGGATCCAAAATAGTGAGGAAAAAAATCAAGACATGCCTGGTGTGATCACGGAATTTCCCCTTTTTATGGTAGAGTAAAAGTAGTTTTACTCTATAAATAATGATAAGCTACCATGGCTGCCCTCTTAATGGTCATGGCAAGTTAGCATGATAGTTACGTGCACAGACCCAAGTGAGACTGCTTAGATTCTAACTCCAGCTCGGCCACTCACTATGCTAGGCTGTGTGATGTTGGAAAAGTTACTTAACTTCTTTAAGTCTCAGTTTCCTCATCTGTAAAATGGGGCCATATAAAGATCAAATGTATTAGTTCGTGTAAACATTTAGAAGACCATCTATCACAAAGTAAGCCTCAATAAATGTTAGCTATTACTACAGCGGTGTGCTGCTTCCTGGATGTGAGCCCTAAGGGAGTTCTGTGAGTTTGTGGAATAAAAAGAAGATGAACGAAGCAAGAACCCCATGCCTGGAGCAAATATACCAGTGGGCAGCAACTTACATACAGAGACAAATAGACCTGGGTTTCAATACTGGCTCCACCACTAGTAGACATGAACCAGTTGCTTTAATCTTCAGGAACTTCCATTTACTCCTCTGTAAAATGGGACTGAATAATAGCTGCTTTCACTTCTTCACGTAGTAATTGGCCAAAACAGAGCCCTATTGCCTGTCATTAAAATGACTTTCATTTTTGGAGTCCTAAAGGTTTTTTCTGCCTATTACAAAATACACACTCTGGGAGGAACCGCATTTTAAGCCATCACCAGCTCAGTCCTTAGCCACCCGTCTGCACTTTACCTATGTTATGGGAATGGGTGAGAGGAGGATTGGGATGCAGGAAGGGAGACAGAATTGAGGAAATGAGGAGAACGGGAGATGAGTAGGCTTCTTAGACCCCTCACTTCCTTCACCAAGGAGCATCCGCCCCAGTGCCTTACAGTAATGTCACTGGTGTAATGCCACAAATATTGTAAATTGCCAAAGGAGAACTATTCATGCCAGCATCATTTCTATTTTGAGGAAAGAGATAGTTTTGGTGGTGTGGAACTGTGGTATTGTGGGAGGTAAATGGTATAAGAAATGAAAAGAGGATGCTATGTCAGAATGTAGGGAGATGGAGGGAATACATTACAATATTTCTCTTTCTCTGTATTGCTGACTTAAATGTATAGTGAAGTTGGAAAGCAAAACTACTTGATTCCCTCTCACCAGCTTCTACTCCCAGCTTCTTGTCCCTATGTCCCACAGAAGGTTCTAGTGTTATTAATCTTCCTGGTGAAGCTCCCAGAAATCCTCCAAAGACACCTTGGCTTAACTCAATCCAAGTAATAATATTAACTGCGGTCCTACTGGGTGCCCTACACTGTGCTAGTCACTTGGTTACAGAGTTACTGTGATAGAGACAGCTAATTGTCTCACCTATTTCATGATGAAATCTTTCAATCTCTAGCTGTGTGCATGTCTTTCAAGTCTAAAGACCTCTTTTCCCTGACTCCTTGCAACTCAGGTTAGCCTTGGATTAAATTCTGGACCAACGGAATGTCAGCAGAAAAGTCACATGGCAGCATCCAGGAGCCTTCCTTAAATTTCTCTACTGTTCCTCTGTCCTGCTGCCTGGAGCTCTGTCTACTGACATCCTGGACCTACATATGGCAGAGCGACAAGATGGAAGAAGCCTGGGTCTCTGACACCATGGTGTGCCACACCAGGACGACCGAAAGCCTACAAGAGAATGGGAAATGAAGAAGTCATGTTTTCCAAATTAAAAAGAGAGAGCAAGAAAGTAGAGGGGAAGAGAGAGAGAGGAAGGGAAGGAGGGAGAAAGAAAGAGGGAGGGAGGGAGAGAAAGAGAGCCCACGCACTAGGTATAAGAAAATGTAAATTTCCCAAGATTTTCTGGGTGATAAAGGTGTGTGTGTGTGTGTGTGTGTGTGTGTGTGTGTGTGTGTGTGTGATATTTTCCACTGACAAATTATACAACATCTTCATAGAGCTTCAGGGTATGCTAAACCTTTTTCCAGGCAGGCAGCTGAACTAAAGAAAAAGTTACTACAGCACAGCCCGCGACCTAATTATTTTTACATGTACAATATGCCACTTTTTAAACATAAAAATCATTTTACCTGTACAGTGATATCACCTAAGTGAGATATTGCAGAGAAATTGTGAAGGGGGCACCTGAGCAGTATTTCTGGAGCTAGAAAATGCATAAGCTTTTCTCAGGAAACAGCCAGCTCTTCTATTTCTATTTCTGTTCTCAATTTGCTGTGAGACCTTAAGTGAGCTATAAACATCTTGGACCTTATTTAAATGGGGTGGTAATTTCATATAGAGTGAGTATTGTTAAGGCTTCTTGATTTCAAATCCAAATTGAGCCCCTCTCACACAAAATGTAGCTTTTGTAAGCGGTTCACTTGCTGCTGGTGAAGTAAGAGGATATGTCTGAAGAGGTAATGCTGTTGCAGATAGATAGATATTCCATATGCTAAGTTAACACGAATGCCTCAAACTTTTATATGCTTGATGGAGAAACATCAGGGCCTCTGGCCGGTTTTACATGCTTTAGTCTTGGGTGGGAAGTGCCTCAAAGTAAAATAAGAAACCATTTCAGAAGTACTGCTCCTTTCCCACACCAGTTATTATCTCTAACAACTCATTTTCCATCCACCATGGTTCCCTAAACTGGTTTTATGATAGGGAGTCTCCACCACTGTAGACCCTCTGCTAGCCTAGCCAATTACCTCTGGCTCCCTAGTGAAAAATGGGGGACAGAACTCAGAATTGTGACAGGGCTGGCATTGTGACGTAGCTGTTACTTTTCCAGTCTCCATCCACCCTGTAGGTGCAAGCTTGAAGGTTTGGGGACATTTCCCTGATGTCTAGATGCACTGATTTCCAAATGGATGAGAGTAGCATGTTAAGTATAAATGTTATAGTACCGGTCAGGTCTATTTTCAAACTGCATAAAAATGGGGAAGAGCTGCCCATATTTCTTAGATAATAACCCACCACCTGAAAGCCGAAACTAAGACACATGTCAGCCCCTTATGGGTTCTCTCCCTTCTACAGATGTAGTTGGAGGTAAAGGAAGCTTGGTTGTTTTGACCAACAACTAGGTCAAAAGCCTAAGAGCCCAGGTCAAGGTCATGTACAATATCTTTGGCCATCGGCTGAGTTTTATTGAGGCCCCTGGGCAGCCAGGAGAATGGGCCAATGGTCAGGAAAGTGGCTGGGTGACCTTGGACAAGTCACTCCACTCCTCTGAGCCTTCATCAGTGAAGAGTATCAGTTCCAACTCTGCCACACAGTGAGTGACCTTGGCCAATTCACAGCATCGAGTATCAAGAAGCTAAAGGGATTTGTTTCTCAAGATGCCCCCATCACAGCATTCTGTGACTCCGGCAAGGGACACACACCAATGTCTACAGGAGCAACCTGGTATTAGCGATGAGAGAGATGACCTTGGTCACGTCAGGAAATGAGCAGACCGAGATGGCAGATTCTCAGCTCCAGCTGATAACATTGCCAGATATTTCGTTTTCAAGAGTTTCTACATGTTGGAGACTAATTTGAAGTGTTACAAAATTCTTTATTGGCCAAAGACTCTAAGCCAGAAGTGGCCTACCAGGCCAGCAAGAGACTTCTGAGTCCACTGACCCAAGGAAGAGACCCATTTGCTGGGGACCTGGGGGGGAGGGGATGGGGAAAGACAGGTGGACGCAGCATCCTCCAGGTGGAGGAC
This sequence comes from Rousettus aegyptiacus, assembly GCF_014176215.1. Classification (NCBI taxonomy): domain Eukaryota; kingdom Metazoa; phylum Chordata; class Mammalia; order Chiroptera; family Pteropodidae; genus Rousettus; species Rousettus aegyptiacus. Next base: position 35,165,036 of record NW_023416288.1, on the reverse strand, counting down.
ACGGCTGTCCTGGACAAGGCTGGGCTAGCTGATCCACAGCCCTGCTGCTCCTACTCCAGCCCCAGTTTCCCCAGAACACCTGAAGTGGTCTGGGTCTGCCTGGGCCTATTTTCCTCTACCCGCAGGTGGGCCTGCCAGCTGCTGGTGGAAAAAAGGTGTTTGCAGTGGGCAGCAACCAAACCTTCAGGGCGCTCATGCCTCAGCTCTGGGTCCCTGGGCCTCCTGGGTTTAGCCACGGCCGGACGCCAGGGGCTGCACATTGCAAACAGCGCCGCCAGCAGGTGCGGAGTGACGCGGCGCCCGCGGACCAGGCGACACCGCACGGCAGCATCTGTGGAGAAACCCCAGGGCGAGCAGCTTCCGGGCAGCGGCAGGGGGTGGGCGACTCGCGTGGCGGGGCGGACGGCGGCGGGGCTGGGGGACTGCGCCGCAGCCAGGGAATTCCCCAAAACGAATAACGCGCATTGGTTGAGAGGAAATTTGACCCTTGAGGAGCAGTAGAAGCTCATTCCCTCCTCAGCTTAAAAATGAATTCTCCATCTGTTAAGAAAGCACTGGGCTCCAGGTGGCGGTGCTGCCCCCTCTCAGTTGTGGGGAGCCTCGCAGACACCCTGACCCCCAGGGCCCTGGCTCCTACCTGCCCCTCCCCTTGGACATGCAGCAGGGCTCCCTGACGTGGTATTCCTTTCAAGGCCGCCTTACCTATTCCAGCCTGCTCTCCACGGGAGGTGAAGCTCTGTCAAGTTCAAATAAAGAAGCCTGTTTTCTGCATAATTCAGTTTGTGCAAAATAACTTTGAAGTTGGACGACCATGTACAAAGATAATGTGTCACCCTCAAACACTATTGATGAAATTTCAAAAAAAAAAAAAAATCTCTGGAGGCAATTTTGACATTTATGAATTTATTTTTCTGTTTGTCTCTGCAACCTCATTTTTTCGATTTTTTCCTACACAATACACTAAAAATATTTACTACATTTTAGTTATAATGAAAAAGTGAAAATAACCCAACTATCCATCAACGTAATGATAAAATAGTTAAATAAATAACAAGTATGCATATCAAGAAATACTGTATATAAAAGATCTGTGTGTTCACAAGCAATTGAGTTCAAGCTTACATTAAATGAAAAAGAATAAGTTGTAAAAAAAAAACTGTATATGTGGTATGGGTCCATATTTGTTAAAAGCAGAAAGAAATTGTAAGTAAATGTCTGCAAATCACTCAGATATGATTAATGACTTTTTATTTCATGGACGATTATATAGAAAGTATCTGTATATTTTATATGTACATACATCTGGAGGACCATAGACCCAACTATTACATTGTTTATCTTTGAGGTGATAATGAGAAGGAAGTATGTGGTACATTAACTTGCCACACTATATATTTCTTCAGTTTGTTTTCTTTTTAAATAAGCATCTTAGTTTTGTATTTCCCACACGCACACACAAAAAATAAATGTTTTTAAAAATCATACCCCTTCCCCATCCCAAGACCTCCAAATTGTTATCACTTGTCCATCGCTCTCTGATCTTTTCATTATTATGTTAATTTTCTTTTCAACCTCCTCTCCTCCTTGTACTGTATCTAAGAAATTTGCATTATTTTTATTTCAACTAACGAATTGCCTATTTTGTATGTGCAAATAGTTTTTAAACTCTTCAACCAAAATAATGGAAGAAGTGAGAATATTTTACTTAATCTATTCATACAATGCAAACAAAAAGATTAAGTGCAGTATTTTTTGGCTCATGAAAGCATTGCAGTTTTCCATTGCTTCTCAAGCTCTGAGTTAGATGTGGCCTGTTTTGTCCTCTAGCCATACATACTCTCTCTCAATGCAGCAAACCATGAGAGTAGATCTTTAAAACGTGGATTTTGTTTCTGTTTAATCCAGAAAGGCTTCATACTTTATGAAAGAGTAGCATTGAAAAATTAAACAGGATTTCCAGTGACAGGAATTAGAGTGGGAAGGGCACTCTTGGCTAAAGAAGGGACACTATGAAAGAGGCTGGGAAGAGGGGATTATGACTTGGGACATAGGCTGATTCTGGGGTTGTTTAAATCCTTCTGAATGTTGTTCCAGAAACATGAGCTCAGTTCAGACTATGAGAAAGGAGCATGGCCACACTTCAAACAAGCAGAAATGAAGGGGTTGTCTGGCATTTAAAAATATTTATATAGAAAAGTGGCACCCAGCAGCAATAATCTGAGATGATCCGCCCCCATCGAGACGTCTGGTATGGTTCTTATTTACACATAAAACAACATCATATTTCCTTAGGCAAAATCTCAGAATATTCCAGGCACGCACATTCACAAACGTAACTCAAGACTTTTGTTCAGACCGCTGACATCCCTCCCTTCCTTTTCATATGCATTTGTATAAATAGCATCAGAGTAAAATGCAGGTGCTCTGAAAACAAACTTCCTGGCTCTGCCATATGTTAGCTTATGACTTTGGTCACGTTACTTAACTTTTCTGTTTTGAGGTTCATCACCTCAGAAATGAAGATAACAACACTACTCGTTTTCAATATGTTGTATAGTTTAAACAAGATGATCTATATAAAACTTTAGAACACCATTTTTAGAATATTAAGACTATAGCTTTAAAAATATAAAGTTTTTTAGAATACTAAGAATTCAATAAAAGCCACAATTATTATGTACTTTTGCCTCCACCCAAAAAGCTTATTCTCTCCTCCTTAAGATACTGCCATCTCCACATTCTCCAAATTCTTAGCTCCATCCCTACTTAATGGAGATTCTAACAGTAGCTCCTTGCCTGCTGTTTGCCTTCTCTTTCCTACCCGGCAGGAGGCAAACAACTGCACCATAGCCTAAAGAACACCTAATTGGAAACCTGAATTCTGTCTTCTTCTGTGATAATTTCTGAGTTTTTAAAACAACTTCATTGACATATACTTTATAGATCATAAAACTCACCCATTTCGGGTGTACAATTCAATGATTTTTAGTAACTTTACCAAGTGGCACAGCATCACAATAAATCAGTTTTAGAACGTTTTCACACATACCCCCCATAAAATCCGTCATGCCCTCTACAGTTAATCTCTCTTCCCACCTCCAGCCTGTGGCAACTGCTAATCTACTTTCTGTATCTATAAGTTTACCTCTCCTGAACATTTCAGACAGATAGAATCATACAATAGGTAGTCTCTTATGTCCAACTTCTTTCGCTTAGCTTGAATTTTTAGGTTCATCTATGATGTAGCATATTTTAGTAGTTTAATACTTTTATTGCCATAAATCAGAATGATTTCTGCCATGCCTGTAAGAATTACATTATATAACAATAATAACAATATGTAATTAAAACTAACTACATTAGTCTAGGCACTTGGCTAAGTGCTTTATTTAAGAACTTAAACTTTATGACAGTTTTATGGGCTAAGTGATATTATTATATCCCTTTTTGAGTTGAAAAAACCTAATTTTAGAAATGTGAATAGTCTTGCCCAAGGTCACAAAGCAAGTAAGTGGCAGACTGGGGTCTCAATCTAAGTCTGTGTGACTTCAAAGCTAAAGCCAGAGTCACCCTGCACTTCAAAATTAACAAAGGGCCTTTGCATTCTGGATCCTTCCATCAACACAAAAACAAAACATAGGGAAATATTCATAGTAACCTCACCAAACAGATGGGGAAATGGCCAGTGCTTTGTCAATTGTAAATCCCCACTTGTATGTAAGGAATCCTTACTCCACCATTTTCTCCATTCCTGATGCTGGCCCTGTTCTGAAGACATCCAGCTCCCTTGGGAGAAAAGCTGGTATCATGAAAGACTCAGTTCTGCTGAATTAGGATTTCCAGTCTCTGAAGAGGTTGCCTTGGGCATTCTTCTGGTGCATCTTCAGGCCAGGCTTCCTGAGAAAGGGAAGCTGGACTTTACCCATCACCCCACCTAACAAGGAATGAATGTGTAGGGGGAAAAAAAAATCCCTTGGGATCTATGCCCCCTACTGTTAGTTTTTAGATTGGAACTCACTGTAGCACTTGTAACAGTGAGGATGGACCATTCCAACCTACCACACTGTGGTACTTGAGGGAAATATTCAGTATGAAGAGTCTGCATGCACACGCAGAAACACTCGTCTCTAAAGATTTCTGAAGGAATCTCCGGTTGTTATACAAAGTAACAGAACCTCTTTGAGGTTTTATTTTGAGCCCCATTCTCCATATTTATGATGAGCCTCAGACTGAAGACGTTCACCTTCGAACATGTGCTATTATAAATGTATTAACATTTGTTTCAGTAACAATAAATACTGCAACAAGCCATGCTCCAAATCTGTCTTATTTTTTTGAGCCACCCTCAATTAGTTGCAGAAGGAAGGGTCCTCAGAGCAAAGCCAGCCCCTTCATTCCTGCGAGGAAGCCCAGAGATCACAAGAGGTGCCTCGGTGTTCTGTGAGGGGCGAGGGAGTAGGTGAGAACCCAGGCCTCCAGGCCCTTGAAAAGATCCAGAAAGAGCAAGTACTCAGGTAAACCTCGTCCCTGCTCAATGGTGGCCGACTTAGATAACAAGGACTCTAACTGAAGGCATTTAATTGGCTGTGCGCAGTGCTCTTTCATAGCATCGTTCATTTGTTGGATGAAAACTAACTATTCGTTGGCGTTAGACGCTCTGCTCAAGGGGTAGGAAGGTGCTGGCTAAGTTCAGATTCTTGGTCTGTGGTTTGTTACACAGGTGTGTTCACTTCATAGTATTTTGTTGATCTTATGATTGATGCACTTTTTGTACATAATATTTCAATTAAATTTATCCAAAAAAAAAAGGCACAGGTAAAAGATAAGTATTTCAGAATGAAAAGAGCTTAGCGCACTACCTGTCATATAGCGGACATCACATGTGTGTTCACGGAATAAATGATCTCATTTGATCCTGTCATGCGGGGTAAGCAAACACATACAGCATTATTAGTCTGTTTTCGCAGATTAGAAGTTTCACGATTTTGCCGCGGTCACTCCGTTGGTTGAGAGCTGGGATCCTCCGTCCCTCTCCCAGAGATGAAAGAAGGCGGGGTGTAGAGATCACAGTCCCCTTTCGCTTTCGCCGCTGCGCGGGCCACCGTGCCCTAGCCCCCCGCGAGGCGGGCGGAGGAAGCCGCAGCCCGGAGGCGGCTCTGTCGGCCCCCGGGCCCGGGGGCAGCGCCCAGGATGCGGCCCCAGGTGGCGAGGAGGCCTCGCCGCCTCCTCCTGCCCCCGGACGCCCTCGGGCTTCGGGTTCGCGCGGTCGCTTTGCCGGGGTCGCGGGTCCTCCCAGCCCCGTTCGTCCTTCTGTCGCTGAGTCTGCCCACCGGCGCCTTCCCAGCCTCTGCACCGGCCCCCGGCCCCCACGCCTGGGCGACCGGGCCCTCTGACCCGCCCCGGAAGAGAAGACCCAATTTCTCATCACTTTTGGATATCTTCCGCAGGATTTGATGGTGGCAGGGGGGAAACACAGAAATGTAGGAACAACGCAGCTTTTTCTTACGAGAACCACAAACATAGGCCTCGCGTTTGGGCTTCCTTCACCTGGATAGATTTAACAGGACAGGTCCACCTGCGGACCTGGTTCTGAGAGGCTGGGTCGGGGCTCTGAAACCTTGCAGGACCTCTGCCACCCAGCTGAGGGACCCTGGACAAATCACTGATCCTCTGCCTCAGTTTCCTGATCTGTAAAATTGAAGTAACAACAGAGCTCAATTCATGGAGGAGTCTTGAGGGGGGGTAAATGAAATAATCCCTACAGAGTACAGCATCTAGAACATAATGGGTGCTGGACAGGTCTTCCCAAAGCCTCCCCTCGTCCTTAGGCAAACTGGGTTTGTGCTTGCCCCCAGAATCCCCCTTGCGTCTCCCACCCTCTAGGCCCAGGGCGGCCTCCTTGCAACCTCTCCCACATAGACCCCGCATGCCCACACCTCTTAACACACGGCTCCTGCTGCTCCTCCCCTGGGTTCTTGTCTCAGCCTTGAGTGTGATCATTTATGTGGTTGTGTCACGCCATCTTTCTCCCACACGTGCACACACATAAGTCTGCTTGAGGGTGAATGTCCCCTCGTTCGTGTGAAATACCAAGGGGTGCCCAGCCTGGAGCCTTGCGGACTCAATAAATGTCTGTCTCAGGGCTGTGGGTAGAGAAGGCCTGTTCCGCCTCCAGCCTCCCCCTCCCAACCCCCACTCCTCAGCCCCCTCCCAACTTCCCTACAGCTGGTGGTGCTGAAGACTAAGCCTCCACCCCCTCCCCCCAACTCAGAAGCCATATTCACCCCAGCCGTGGTGACAGGTTGATGACTCCTATAACAGGCCCCTTTCCTCCTCTGGGGGGTTCCTGCCTGCATGGAGCCTGGTGGAGGGGCCACCAGCAGGGCCGGAAACCTGGGGAGAATGTCTCTGGCTGCCACTGACTTCTGTTACTAGAGTTGGTGTTTTTCTACAATTACAACCTTCCCTCCTTCATTACGTCTTCTGTGTTCCCGAGGTAGTAAATACCAGGGATATGCATTACATTTCACATAACTACTTCCAATGATCAGAAAAGCATCTATTAATAGACCCACTGTTGACAGGGAATCTGGCTCTGAAGCTCAGAGGAAGGCTTCTAGAGCAGTGGCTGCCTGCTCGGCGCAGAGATGGCCATCTCCCCAACTCCAGTTCTCTGGGCCACTGTCTCTGCCAGCACAGTAACAGGAGGCAGCAGTGATTAGCGGCTGAAAACATGGCCCCTGTCCCCAATGCCTGGGTCCACTCCTGGCATCACCCTTTACTTAACTGGATGACTTTGGGCAAGTTACCGAATCTGTCTGGGCCTCTGTTTCCCCATCTGTGAGATGGGAAAAACGATAATGAGAGTTCCTAGGGTTGTTTAGTGGATTAAATGAGTTAATATTTGTAAAGTGATTAGCAGTCTATAAGCACTCAGGGATTTTTGTCAAATACCTAAAGCTAGGTCTAGAGACCCTGACTCCTAGGTGCCTAGCTAGCCTTAAATGGTAATAACCTGTTCTAGGGAGCGACTAAAGGTGTCTGTGGTTAAAAAAAGAAAAAAGAAAAAAAGAAAAAAGAAAAAAGCGTAACGATCAATTTAACCCTGTTCTTACTATTGATAGTCAAGACTGACAGAACAGTCCTTGTGAATTTACCAGCTTCTCTCAGTCTTTACTTTCCTTCATTTGTGTTGTATATGCATACATTTGGGAAGGAAAACTCAAAAGAAAGAAAGAGAGAAAGAGAAAGGAAGGAAGAAAAGAAGGAAGGAAGAAAGGAAGGAAGGAAGAAGGAAGGAAGGAAGGAAGGAAGGAAGGAAGGAAGGAAGGAAGGAAAAAGGGAGGAAGGATCTAGGTGAGATGGTTGGATTGTGGTAAAAATTCTTTTTTAAATTAGTTTCCATGGGCATTATAATAATAATGTTGAATGTCAATAAATTATGCTGAACTCATACTTGCCTGGATGTTACAGTTCCCAGAAAACCAAGGTGAGAGGAGATTGCTGGGTCCCAGAGCTGGAGGGAAGCGATGGCCACAGAGCTACAGGACCCCTTACTGGGTAAGAACCTGCCTAAAGGCATCATAGGAACCAACTCTCACCCCAACATTCACAATAGGCTTTCTACTTCCTGATACACTCATCAGTGCAGGTTGCACCAAGCACCGCCATTTCCCATTTGAAAGCCAGATGTGTCAAGGAAAGGAGTTTTCTTTCACTCGAGGCTGCAGGAAAAGGTGAGGCCTGGATCTCGATTCTCCAGCATCTGTCCTAAACACACACACACACACACACACACACACACACACACACACACACACACACACACCCTTGATTAGTGTGTCTAAACGTTTGGATTATATGCCCTCGAAGCTACATGCTTGTCCAAAGGCTTCATGAAGGTGTTGCAGTGGCAGTGAAGACAGCCCTGAGAAGGTGCTCAGGATCCAGCTGCCCAGAGAGGCCACAAGAGAGAGGCCTCCATCCTGAAACCCTATGAAGATCATCTCAAGCAAAGCACTCCACGTTTTCCCTAGAAATGCTGGCCTGACAGAGGTCTATACCAGTGGTTCTCAGTGGGGAGCAATTATGGCCCCTAAGGGACAGTTCCCAATGTTCAGAGACATTTTTGATTGTCGCAACTGGGGTAGGGGCTACTGGCATCTAGTGGATAGAAGCCAGAAATGCTGCTTATCATCCTGCTATGTGCAGGACCTGCTCTGTGGCAAGGAATTATCCAGTCCAAAATGTCAATAGTGTCTAGGTTGAGAGATCCTGACCAAAACCAAACTCCTACTGCCTTGGAAGAAGTAACCCTAGAACTCCTCCAGCTTCTGCCCCAGAGAGCAAACGGGAACGTCAGGAGGGGAGCCCAAGAGAACCCTTTCCCAGGCCCCACACTAAGAACGGGGAGGTCCCAGCAGACGCCTTCCTCCTTCTGCTTTGCCTCCAGGACACAAAACCCTGGCATCTGAAAAGATTAAATAAAACCCATGATTCCCAGCCCCTCAGGCTGCATAACCCTGCCCCTCAGATCCTATTTCCCTCCTGCACCCCCTCACTCTTGGAGCACAGTTGGAAATTCAAATTGCAATCTTTACTGTCCAGCCCTCAAAGGCTCTGCCTGCTTCCTCTCCCAGGGACAAAGTCTCCTCAACGTCCTGCCTCCCTTTGAGATGAACCCCCCAACCCTGCCTTTTGCGCCAACTGTAAGTTTTTCTTCCCCACCTCCTTCTACCACTCGCCTTCTCTTTCTAATTAAACCACATCCAGGGTGTTGGGAGGGAAGGGGAAAGGATTCTGAAGACTTCCGTGCTGCAGGTTCTGGGGGCCTACAACTTCATGGTTTTTTTTGTGAGGTGCCAACCACGCTGTGATCATTAAACTCCACAGTGGTGGGGGGATTTTCTCATTGCTGTTAACCTGGGAGCCAGCTACATCTTGTTTATCAGACTTGTTTTAATTCAGCTTGGTCAGGTTCCAAGTGTTGAGGTGGAGATTAAAGGCAACTGAAGAATCCAATTAGCTGCCCAGTCTTCTTTAAGCCAAAAAAATCAGGTCACAAACTAGATCAAAGTGAAATTATTTCTCGACAGCTCTGTTCATTAAGGGGAGGGTGGGAGCTCACACTGCTAAGCTGGGCTCATTACAGGGACTGGCATTTTAAATACAGTATCTCCCCCAAATTACATGTTTCAGAGGTTGGAGGGAGAAACTGAGATTATCTTACGTGAAGTCTCTGTTTGGCTAATAGAAAACAGAAAGCTGAAGAATGAGCATATAACTTCTAGGAAAAGATTTAAACAAGGCCCCAATTTTCCTGGGCCAGAAAACTAACTTTGAATACTGGATTTGGCAACAATCTCTCCCAGCCAGAGAATTCCTCCTCCGGGGAGTCTAGACAGCTGAGAAATCTCAGTTTTCCAGGTGGCCCTGCTCACCCATTTTCCAGAAAGCCCACCCCCTTTCCCTGGCTGGGTACAGCTTCAGGGGAGGCCCAGCCTTCCCCTGACCCCAAAACACAGGCAGAGAAACCACTCACCATTTCTGGACTCTAGGTCCCAGGCAGAGTCTCCCCTGGGGCCTTTCTGTGTTTCTGTGGGCTCTTTTGAGGGGGCTGGAAAACAGAAGAGGAGGAGGCCCTGATCTCACTCGCTTCCCAGAAGGAGGATCAAATATTGGATTGCCCTGAGGGCATTCTGAAACCCTCGCTTCTATGAAAAATTACATTCAAAAGAGCAGTAACAAGACACATCCCTTCTTATATGAGCACCGATTTTACACTGAGCCAGGAAATCTACATAAAGTGTCTTTTTTCTTCTTCTTCTTCTTCCTATCCTCTTTTGCTTGCAAAAATTCTTAGCCTCTCAGGCAACTAGCAATCTCTGCGTTAGAAGATGACCTTTTTTTTAGGCCCTCTGGGCCACAAACCTGCGGAACACTAAATGTGGTTCAAGTTTCTTTTTCAGGCTTTCAGTCATGGCCACTTCCGGGGTCTCTGAAATCTGAACCAGTGGAGAGACCCTTCCTCAAACTTCTCAGTCTCACCGTCCCACTAGGGCCTGGGAGTAAAGCCGCTAGTGACTGGAGGCCTGCCTGACTCCCTTGAGTAGGGAAAAGATGGGAAAAAGGAAAGGAGATAGACCCAAGAGGAGGAAGGAAGAACGGGAGAGAGAGTCTCGTAGTCTGTACTTCCTGCCAGGGTCTTGCTGTCCCCAAGTTCTAGCTGCTGAAGAACTAACCTACTCCCGCCTCCAGGTCTGGGAACCAGGCATCCAAGGCACAGAGTTTATTTTGGAGTAGTAGCCACCCAGGACCCCCCACTAAGCTTTCCCTCCCCCCCCCTTTCTTTCTTTCTTTCATCTCCTGCAGCCAGAGCCTGCTCATTCCAGGGCGAGATTGGGAACTCACATCTTAGAAACTGGCCCCACCATTGATGGATCTGAGGACCCCAGACCCAGGAGCCCAATGAACTGTAGCCCAAAGGGATTCTCCTTGGATGCCGCTTTTGGAGCAGGAACAAATCACGTCTGGTGGGGTTTTTTTCCCCTTCCTCTGTGTGTATTTCCCTCCCTGGGATTATGTCATGCCTCCAGAGCCTTCCACGCCCGCCTATTCTCCATGCCCTGGGGCCGGCAACAGCGCTGCCAGGCCTCAGAAAATGCGCTCTGGCTCCCACAAGATTTTCTTACGTGCCCCGCAACACGAAATGAGCGCCAAATGTGTTTTTTTTATCTTGTTTTGTTTTAAATCAACAGCCTGAAATGAGTTGCAAAATCTGGTCCTTTTCTAAGGAGACGTAAGAGGACACAGGCCCGCGGCAGAATGTTGCGCTGGGATTCCTGTGGGGAGGCCGCCGGCCTCCAGCAAAGAAGCCCTCGGGCGGGCGCCGCAGCAGCCCCGACCCGCCCGCCAAGGCTGCCCTGGGGGTGGCCCAGCCAGAGGCGCACTGACCTGGCAGCGGGCTGAGCCTCGCTGCGCAGCACACCTCGGCCTTGTTGTTCTTTTCCTAAAAGCCTGAGCCGAAATAGGAATTTGGAAGGAAGAGCGTTGCTGTTGGCTTGCAAACATACTCCTTTTTCCCTCGGAGGCCAGGCACCGTCTCGGACTGCTGTCCCTGCACTGGTCACTGTCACTGAGCAGGCGGAGCCGCTACCCGAATATGGGGACCGAGGTGTACGTGTCGCGGGGATGGGAGGCGCCAGCACAAGACCTTACAAGTCTCCCCGAGAGGCCGGGTGGGGGTGGGGGGCGCTAGACCTGCCCCTGGGTGCGGACGTGCCAGTCCCGGGGTGGAGGCGGGGGGTCCCCCATCCCAGCTGTTCTCTTGGCCCCCGCAGCACCCAGGACCCAAAATAGCACGTTCACCCGGGGTCAGCCCTGTGAGAGCCGACCACGCACCCCACCCCAGCAAGGCCTCCGCCGGCCGGCGCCTTTTCGAGAACCGCTCCCAGGCCTGGGGCCTCGGCCTATGGGTCGCGCGTTTCATCCCCGAGCAGCCTGGGACTGGGGTCTGCGGGCGCGCGGAGGTGGCCTGATGAGGAGGCGACGGGCCGGCGGAGGAGATCTGAACAGTCCGGAAAAGGAAGAGTGCTTGACGCTGCCCACGGTGGGGTCTGCCCGCGACAGCCAGCGAGGGCTCCTGGCCACCAGCCCCAGCCGCCCCGTGGTGCCCGGCCCGGCCTCAGGGGACCCGCGCCGGCCGCGCCGCTGCGCTCCTCTGCGTCCGCCTTCTCTCTGGCACAGAAGCCGCCCCGATAGACACTTCGAACAATACGGGAGAAAGAAAAAAAAAAAAAAGAAAGAAAGAAAGAAAGAAAAAGGTTGTCCGAGTAAACGCTACGAATCACTCTCAGTTTTTCTGGCTTCTTGTAAAGGTGGCCAGGGCCGTTTACAGTAAGAGCAGAATAATGTTTGCGACTGTACGACATAATTATCTCCAGACTTGCCACTCCTCCGCTCCCGACTAGGGTTTTCACGAGCGAAAGCGGCTAATGCATTTGCACACATTAAACATCTTGAACGCATAATTACAGGCTGCAGACAGGCTGGACAATAAAATATCTCGGCTAGATATTTTTGGAAGCCTTTTGCGACTGTGCCTGGAATAAATAACAACCGCTTTCTATGTCCTCGGCCATCTAACTGCAGCCACCTTTATTTCAAAACATCCCCCCCCCCCCCGCACCCTGCGCAGTTGAGAGATGGGTGTTGGGGGGCGGGGATTGGCAGGAGGGTGCCACCTCCTGTAGGGGTCTCCCTGGCCAAGAGCCCTGCTGCGGGGTGCATCTGGGCAGGGGTGACTGGAGTAAGGAAAAGAAAATACGTTCCGTTTTCATCATTAGAGGGACTCAAGTGGGGATTCCTCCAGGCCTACAGCAGCCTCCCCATCCTCTCCCTACTCAAAGGCTAAAGAACGTGAAGAAAGTTGCAGATCGTCCCTACTCCCTCCTCGCAACCACCCTAAGAAGAACATCTCCAGACTGAGCTGGTTCCTGCTACCTGACCGACCTGCCGGAAAAGAAAGGGCCGGGTATTGAAGCAACAAGACTGGCAGGAGGAAGCCGGGAGTGGTTCTTTTCTCCGGGGACTCCTGGGACGTTCTAGCGGCCCTTGAGTCTTAGTTGCCTTGTCGGTAAAATGGAGATGATTATAAAAACCTCAGGACTTACTTCACAGGTCGTTATGAGGAAGCACTTTAAAATTTTTTTTATTGCCATATAACTTACATATAGCAAAGCATAAAAATCTTAAGCACCCAGCTCGCTGAATTTTTATGTGTGTATGCACTTGTGTAACTACTACCCAGACCCTGATATAGAGCATTACGAGCCCCCAAAAGTCTCCATGAAGAAGCACTTTTAAAATTGACTTTGGTCAGTGATAATATTATTGTCTTTAACTCAAGGGGTCAACAACCCAGTCAAGTACATAGAGCTTCTTGACTCTTGGGGACAAGAATTGACAAACACACATATATATATACATAAAGGATATCTACCATTCACTCCATGGCTAGGAGCTGTGGGAATCTCTAATCTGAATGAGCAGCTAGGGGTCTTGTCTACAAACCCTCAGGTACTCAGGGGTTGGGGGAATATTGAAGATAAGGTTTTAATTCATTTTGAGATAATGGAGTTCTGTTGCTTTGCATGGCTGGGGCTTTATATCTTGGCTGGCATGTCCATTTCCAGGTTAGGGCGAGCCCAGTGGAGAAAGGCCTGAGAACTCCTCCCAGGAGATGGAAATCTGAGTGGCAAACCTAAAAGGCTCTGTCCTAAGCTTTGGGGTGCCTTATTTCAATGCCTCCTCTGAATCCAAGTCTGGGTTGTTGTGTGAAGGGAATTCTCCAGAGGGGTGTTTGGCTCTGAGTTAAATGGGTACCCTCTTTTATGAAGAGTGTTACCCCAAAGCCTAGCACATGGAATTGCTGCCCATTACAAACAAACACAAAAGAATTTACAGTAATAAATGAATTCTCCATAAGACCCTCTGACCCTCCCTTCTTCCCAGAGGGGCCACCATTACTGGTGACTTGTCTGTCCTTTCGGCCATGTGTGCATCTGCTTTTTAAAAGCACGCCGGTAGCCTTCACTGTATGGTGCTGCACTGGCCTTGGATTTTTTCCTAAATAACTGCCCAAGACAATTCTCCATGACAAGTGTGTTGGTTCAGAAAATTATGTTCAGCCCTGATGACTCAGCCCAGCTGAAATTCAAGCTAACCTGTGTGGCCTGGCACTGGGAAGGACCACTATAGCCTGAGTTCTAGATCTTGACCTACGTCAAACAGTCTTGGCAACCTTCAAAACAAACAACTAACTTGGCACCATCATTACTAGCAATCTCCGACCCCTCCTTGGGCTACCAGAATCACACTGGGAGAAATAATCAAGGCGCTGACCATGATTTTGGACCTACAACCATTCTCTGGAGTCAGGGGAAATTGTAAGTGCCCCTTGGAATTTTTAACTATTCTGTCTAGTAGCTATAAAAACTGTGCTCAGGTCATTAGCCCACCCTGGGTGCCTGCCTCCCATCCTATTTGCTCAGTCCTCTTTGGAGCTGTATGGGATGGCGGGCGTCCTGGCCGCCACCGAGGCCTGGGCAGAGGCGGGAGGGCACAGTGGGGCCTCAGTCACAGACTTTGGACCCCGCAGTGTCCACCAGGATACATCGGAGGAAATGCGTTTACCACCTGGGCGACCTTGACTGCAGCCGATTAAAGTTTAATCCGAGGTGTGTACTCAGGCTTGCTATGTTATTTAAACACATCAAAGGTCATAAAAAGATTCCAATGGCGAGAGCGATCCCGACAAAGCCCCACAGGGAGCCAGCGTTTGATTCTGGTGGATTTCCAGAGCCAGGATTTGGAGCGCAGGGAGGGGAGGGGACCATAAGAAAGAAAGAAAACGGTTTATTTTCCCAGCGGAACACCAGACTTCCACAAGCGGCGGGGGAAACCGAGGCGCGGGCACCGGGAGCCGACAGCGCCCTGCAATTCCGATTAACTGGGAAGACATCTAGTGGGAAGAGGTCGGAACTGCAGCGGCACCCTGCGAGCATCCTCTGCCTCTGCCGACCGCCACCTTGACTGCCGAGGGGTCGGGTGAGGGCGGGAGGGCAGAAGACAGAAGACCTCCTCTCCCGCGGCCATCTGGAAGATCCCAGGGACAGGGCGGGAATCCTGCTCAGGGCCAAGGCGATACTTCCACCTCGGAGAGGAAAAGTCCGGCTCTCATTGGCTTTCCTCTCTCCAGGTTGGGGTCCTGGTCAGCCAACTGAGGACACGTGAGACCCAGGATCTCCGGATTCCCGTCCAACTCTTCCTGGGGCTCCTGAACCCAAAGAGGGCGGAGTCCTGGAGCGACTATATGTGGGTTCTCCTCGAGGGTCCTGAGTGACTCTAAGGACAAATAACAGATTGTCACAAAAATCCAGGTGAGGCAGGAGATCCAAAGGCCATCCCACCCAATGGTGGGCTTTGAGCCCTCACCACCTGCTGTCTGGTGTGGGCCAGGCCGGCTGCAGAGCTGTAGAAGCTGAGCTTCCCAGTGACTACAGGCAGTATTTTCACCACATCTCTGTGGTAGGGCCTTTGGACTTTACCATGTCTGCTTCTTCTTGCCAAGACTAATTTCGATGGAGGACTGGGCATCTCTTAGCACTCTGAGGGGATGAGCCCCAGAAATGACATGCTGTCTCTTACCTTCGCACTCCAGAGGCACCAGCATGCTTGCTTCCTAACCTGAGAGAAGGTAGAAAGAGAGGAAGACCCCATGCTGGCCTCCTCTACAGCAGAGTTGCCAGTCACAGCTTCTCTATGGGTGGGCTTCACCTGTTTACAGTGGGGTATCCCTCCTCTGGGCCCCTTGGTTGACCACTTTATCTGGGTCTAAGTTCACTGTCTTCTTCCACTTATTGTGGCATTACCTCATCTTGGAATTGTCAGGAAGGAAGAGCAACAACAGGAAGCCTTCTGAAGATACAGAGGCCAAGTAATACATATGTGTCACATTTCATTGTGGGAATCCCAGGAGCCACAACTAGGTTTCCCAGCACTGGGCATGTAGCTCTACTGGTAGACTGCCGTGGACAGGGATGAATGCTGAGAGTTACCCCTATAGGAGGATCCCACTTTATGCTCAGTTCTGGGCTGTGGAAAGTTGTCTCCCCTCCTCCTTTTGCCCATCAAGTTGCTTTCTCCACACCTACCCATA
This sequence comes from Rousettus aegyptiacus, assembly GCF_014176215.1. Taxonomy (NCBI): domain Eukaryota; kingdom Metazoa; phylum Chordata; class Mammalia; order Chiroptera; family Pteropodidae; genus Rousettus; species Rousettus aegyptiacus. Next base: position 35,149,318 of record NW_023416288.1, on the reverse strand, counting down.
CTCCAGGGCTTGGCCCCTCTCTGATTCTCAAAGGAGAGCTCAGGGAACCCCCCCCCCCTTTTTTTTTTGGCTTTCTGTTATTCTCTCACCACCCTTCCACCTCCACCCCAAGACGAAACCTGAGCAGGAGATAAGTAGACCATTCTAGGCAAATGCCTTGAAGCCCTTCATCAAAATTTAGCCAGCCCTGTCATACGCCAAAGTGCACCCGCAAGGGAGTCTAGGGTTCTGGCCCCTTCTGCCCTCCCCTCTTCATCACCTCTCAGCTGGGTGAGTCTTGTCCCACAGGAAGGGAGGCTCCCTTAGGTTTTATTGAATCCAATACAGATCATTGGAGCAGTGGTGGGTGGGGGCGAGAAGGACTGCAGCTGTGTTAACCAGCTTTAATTTTAGAGAAAGAAAAGCCAAGGTTTAGATCCTACAGTAGATATACCTAAAGGCCTGGAGCAGTCTGGGTCCCCCAGGAGCTCAACGGGATGATGTGTGTGCTTGGAGCAGACCTGACTCCTCATTCTCCTGTGCCGATACACACCACCCAGAAAGCCCCTCTCCCAGCCCAGCTAGGTAAGCCAGCTTTGGACCTGTGACTGGACCCTATGGCCCCAGCCAGTTCTGCTCTGCTCCCATCTCAGTCCCATTGGGATGTCTATTCCTCAGAGTGACAAATGAGTCTGCTTGCTCTCAATGACATCAAATTACTTTGCACCAGCCAAGGGTCCCATGACCTGACATAACCCCACATTAGGTCCTAAAAATGTAAAGAAATATGGCCTTTTTAAAAGTAGCTGAGAACACGTAATTGCTAGCAGGCTCGATGGGTTGTCCCAAGTCTGGCTCGAGACCTATGCCGGGACAGCTGATACCAGCCAGAACTCCTTGCTTGGGCTCTCTGTGGGCAGAAGTTTCTGCCCACATTTAATTCTGGACTTCAGTTTCTCAAATCCCAGATTACTTTTGTGCAGTTAAAGAAGTCACAGGGAGACTTGCAACCTAAGCATCTGCTCCTCACCAGCGGGGGCTCTCAGCCAGGCTTCCTCAGCGCACAGGCTTCCGCAGAGAACGGGTTTCTGCAGAGCTTTAAAAACACAGGCCTGCCTTGGGCTGCCCTGACTTGACTTTTTGTTGAAAATAATGTTTTTTATTGCTTCTTAATTTTTTGCCCTTCCCTCTCTCCCTCTTCTTCCGAATCTTCTCACTCTGCAGTCCCCGCCCTGACCTTGACCGGACCCTAACCCCCATGGTGAACTCCATCCTAGAGTCAGGAGACCAAAGACCCTCAAAGGAGCTGCTGTGCCGCAAAACTCCAACAGGTATCAATCTTGTGGATGCTCCACAGGCAGCATGGAAGAGACTCAGGGCCAGTGTCTCCAGGGGCTTCTGCTGGGTGCTGTTGGAGCTGTTAGAGAGTTGTATAAAAATTTATGCACATAATTCTCCTTGTGCTTAATTTACACATTCCGTATGAGTTTAGCCAAATAGCTCTTTTCTAATGTGATGAGTGGTTATATTAGCATATTTAGCATAAGAACATCCCAGATATTTTAAATGGCTTTAAAAAAAAAAAAAAAAAGGTCATTAAGGAACATAAACAATCCAAACAGCAAAACAACCCAACACTCTACCACAGAAAGGACAATAAGTATTCATTCAGATGAGTGGAGTTCGAATTTATGAAGTGGCTGCCTGGTATAGAACGTGTCAAATTCAGTGGTTTGTTATTTTCCATGCTCACTGTCAATTAGAACACAGAATAAAAACAAACAAAAACAAACCACAGCACCTTTATTAATTCTTTTTTAAAAATCTTACACTGTGGAGATTTTTAAAAATACAGGAAATTGCACTTCTTTTTGAAACTATGATTGCTACAATGAGATATCAATCCAGCACAATGTTCCCTTCCCAGCTTAATTATTAGACATCTCTTTCTAGTTTCTACCAGGGGAGGTATGCTAAAATGTGAAATTGTCATTTGTCCAATAAGAAGGGAATGTATGTCAGTTTAGGACATAGAAAGAACTGAGCCATGGTTTTCACCTCTTCCCCAAATCCTGATGCAGCAGTAGAAATCTTCAATTAAAGGATGGCACGCTCCTTGAAAAGGGTTGCATAAGCTTCCCTCACACGTATGTGTATTTGACAAAGAAGAGACACAAAATTTCAGGCAAGATGTTCCATATCCCCGACCCCTTTTCTGTTCGGTTTTCTTTAGGGTGAACACTCAAGTTCTTTCTAGATTGTGATCAGAACAATTGAAGTTCAAACACACTGACCCCTTACCCTCAGACATAGGAAGGATTCCTTTTTATTGAGCAATTTTGCTCAACCTTGAAACTTATTTTTGAAACCCTGTGTTGAGAGTGGAATGATATGATGTCTGGAATGTTCTTTAAAATACTCAAAAAATGTGGAAGTGAGTGATCAAACATTAAAGACAAAAATGATAATAGTGGTTGAAACTGGGAGTTGGGTATATGGGGGTTCATTATACTTTTGTGTGTGCTTGGAAAATTCCATAATATATTTTTTTAATGTTGTGGTAGGCAAAGGTGGAAAAATTATCCCTGCCAGGGGGCTCAAATAAAAACATAGTCCATTTGGGTAGCACCTGGAGGTACCCATTTAATCTTCGTTTTCCAAGAACGGAAAACGACCTTCCCCCTTTTCATTTCTCCGGAATCTGCCGGCCATCCCCATGCTTTCTTTCCGGCAATCTCCTTTTCCCAACCCATAAACTGAGCATCCAAACCCGAGGTTGGGGGCTGATTAATGGAGCTTCCGTACTCGGCTCCCCTGACCAGAGTGTAAATACTCATAAAAACTAATATCAAAAGTTTTTATTGAGCCGTTTCGTTTCCCTGAGCGCTGGGCCGAGCCGGGCCAGAGCGGCGGACAGAGCAGCGGCGGCCGCGCCCTGAGCAGCGGCGGCTCCGCGCGGGGCCCCAGAGCCAGCCGGAGTTTCTGGGGAGAACACCCGAACCAGGTAAATGCCAGTAGGGGGGCTCGCCTTCCCCTGGGGTCAGGTGTATTTACAAAGCCGCGGGGGAGGGAATGGCGAGTGGTCGGGAAAATCAAAATGGGTAGAGAGAGGCGCCAGCAACCCCGAAGTATGTCACCGGGCTAGTCCGACAAGGTGAAATATTTTTTCCTCGGGACTGATGCCTGTATTTCACCCACGTGACGTTGGATGTCTTGTTCACTGTGTGTGGGAGCGCATATGTGAATCCGTGTGTGCATACCAAGGCGCACACATCGTTATGATTACAGCATAGAACGTGCTGGTAAAAGTCTGATCACACCTCTGGGTTCTCTGTTCTGAGTTCTTCCCTGTGGCTGAGCTGGTGACTTTCCCTCCCTCAGTTAGCTGCTCTCTGCGTTAAGAATTCGCAACCCGGGTCAGGGATCTGGGAGTCTTTAGGGTTCTGGGAACGTATGGACTCACGCGGGCCCAGGCTGCCCGGCCGCCTGCACCGGCTTCTCTGCGAGAAAGGCTGGCTGCGCGGGGCCAGGCTTACGTCCAAACACCCTATTTCCTTCAAATGCTCGAAAGTCTTCAGTGTATTTGTTGACATAATGAATCCACGGCCCAGCGCTGGTTTCCTGTTTTGCTGCAGGAGAGAACATCGAGCAAGGATGGGGGTGGAGACGGACGGGTGCGATTGCTTTCGGGCAGTGGCGGGGACAGACCGCGCCGGGACACAGACCTCCCGGCCTTTTCACGTCGCAGCCACCCGGGTTGCCTCCGGCGTCCTGCGCTCTCCCGGCACCCTGGCTGAGCGACGGGGAGCTCACTCCCTGGGTGGCATGGGCCCCGAGTCCAGCGGGCCCATCCGTACTCCCGCCGCCAGCCGAGCTTTCGAGAAGGCTGTTCCTCCTTCCGGCTAAGCGCTTCTCCTTGTTCCCTCTGCTCCCAACGCATGCTCCCGTCCTTTGAGCGAAGGCTGAGCATCCGGGTCCAGTGAAGAGCAGCGCTGCGGGGGCATCGTCGGCAGAGGCCGTGCTGCCCTGACCATCACCACCGCCGCCGGCCGAATCACCCAGGCCTCCCTGAGCCCGAGGGCGGGCGGCCTCAGACGCAGAAACGCGCCCCTCACGCCAGGTTCTCGCCAACCCTGGGGAGTCAGCGCGGCTGGCTGACGGAGGCGGCTGCTCCTCAAGGGAGCCTGGGCACGGGGCCGGTTGTTCTACAAAGTGTGTGTGTGGGAGGGGGCGCCCCATTCCCTGCTCAAGGACTTGCTGGGGGAAACACTGCAGGGCAGCGCTGCAGCTGGGGTCCTCCCTGGGCTTCTGCCGCGCTGCCCTTTCCGAGGCGCTGTGCGCTGGTGGCCTTGAAGGCCTGGCACTCCAAGGAAACCACTAGGCAGTGGGAAAGCCGCTCCTCCCAAAATTGGTTCTCAAAATCCACTGCATGAAGGACGCTTAACGGCAAAGTGGGATCTGCCTGGATCTTCCTGGATCTTAGGCTTCCATTTTCCACCATGTTAGCATTGGGTCACCACAGTGTTACGTGACTTCCCACAGTCCAAAAGTGTTCCTACAGCTTTGGGCCTTTTTCCTGCTTGATGAATGCTTCGAATGGACAAAAATCTAGAGCCAAAGTTTGAGCAAGTGACTCAGAATGTACTATTGTCCTGCCTACTGGCCAGCTTCAGTCCAGGTTACTTCGGAACCTACCCTTCCTCCTGAAGAAAAAGGTTACAGCTTCCACCATAGTGGGAATAAGAACAGGGAAACTTTAAATGCCCACCGAGGGACCCCCACTTGTCTTCCCAAAACAGTTTGGTCAACGGCAGATTCCGAGGTGCTATCCTGTTCCATTGTTTTTCCCTGGCTCTCTTTTCCTCTTAGCTTGCTTCAGCTCCTCCGCCATTTCCCCCTCTGGATCTTTCTTCCTTTGCCATTATCTCTGCGCCCCCACCCCTCCTGCGGTGGGAAAGAGAGGGTTAAGATGTTCTGCAAATGCAGCTCGTAAAGCTGCTTGGATACATTAGAAACACATGAATATCCTGAAATACAAAGTGTCTTTAAAACTAACAGAGGAATGTTTATCCTAATGCTGGATGGATGCAGCGAAATAGTGCCAGGGAGCAGTGCTGACAGCCTCCTCCTAGTTAAAGTGAGAGCAGGTAAATTTCATTTGCTAGTGAAAATCAAACTCAATTAAAACCTGGTTTTCCTTTGTCCTTTTCTCTTCTAACCTTGAGAGCCCAGGGCCCCCTGGCCCAGGCTGGCAGCGAGTCCCCTGACTGGCCCTCCAAAAATAAAAAATAAAAAATAAAAAACATCCAACCCAGGTCTCTTTCATCAGCAGGAGGCTCCAGGGCAGTAAAGCCCCATGGGGCACCCCAGCCTGCCCTAGGAGGTAAGAAGCCATCCCTGTCAAGGGTCTGGCAGTTCCTAGAACAAAGGCCAAGCCACCCGGCTGCCACCACCCTCGTGTCTTGCCCATGCTGCCTACTTAGGACCCCTCCGGGGGAAAATCGGGGAGCACCAGGCAGAGGCCACCCCCACCCCTGTCACCCTCTTGCTCAAGCGGCCACTGCCTTCTGCCGATCCCAATAGATGCCCTGGCTTCCCCAGCCTATTGCTTACAAAGGGTCTGAAGATAAATTGTCATCGCCAAGATTTAAGCTGATGGCACCTCCCTGCAATCCCATAGGAATTCCTGAGCCTGGTAGACAAAAAAGCAGAAGGTCAGGAACAACTAGCCGAGCAGGCAAGTGAGTCTTGACCTTGCCATAGGGGAAAAAAAGGAAGATCACTGAGATAGTCCTGTGCTTCCCAGAGCACACTCCATTTCTTCACTGCCAACAACCATTCTTTTCCCACAGCGAGCCAGTTTGGTGGCTGTCTGGAGGGCTAAGAGAATAAGAAATGATATTGGGAACCATTAATGAATCTCTTGTGTCCCTCGACAAAGGATAAAAAGGGGAGGAAGATTTTCTTGAGTCAAAGTGAGTAGAAATCCTAAAAACCGAGACCCAAAATTATTTATAGAACTCATTCAAATTCTACAAACCATCCCCACTGGTTAGTGGCTACAATTCAATATCTAACAGGACCTGCAGACTTTTAAAAACAGTGACGCACGCCAGGACGCCATTGACTTGCCTGGTAGAAAAATAATTCCATATATATCGAGATCTAAGACATGAAAGGAACAAGCAGGCTGCCTCCCTCTAAGTAACCATCTCTCTAGAGGTTTTGAAAGTTGATAAGGAGCTAAGAAAACATCCAGATAACTCGATCACTAAAGATCCACCACAAAGCTCAATAAATAATTCAGGCCTGAAGCCTTTCCCTGGCGGAGCCGCCAACTTTAGGGAGCAAAGCCTAATTTGAGATGCAACCCAAAGCCTTCCCCCAGCGCCGTCCCTCCCAGACAAACCTGCTTGCGGCTCTTCAGCAGACAAGATGAAATCTTGTCTCACCATTTTTGGTGAGGAGGGACCCAGTCGACTTTGGCAGTCTGTGGAGCTGGGGCCCTTCCTCTGCACGCAGGGCTCTCGGTCTCCGGTGAAGTGGGGAGAGGGAGTGAGGAATGTGGAGCTGGCCTTGGCCGCTGTGTGCACCGGCAGCTGCGCCGTGACCAGAGGTGAGCTGGCACAGGCGCCAGCTGGTGGGGGCTCCCCGAGCTGTGTTTTCGTTTTTCCGGGTCTGGCTAGAAAACAGAAGAGGCTTGAAGCTCGGGCCAAGAGCAGGGCGGAGGCAGAGAAGAAGAGTCTGTAAACACCGCCCCAAAAACTCCACGAAGGCAGCAAAAAATGCTGGGTAACCAAACAGAGCCAGAAAAAGGAATTCCGAAGGAAAAAGGAATCAGGAGTGAGGAGAGGTGGGCGGTGGGCCTTTCACAGCTGCCTGGGTCTCCAGGCTTGGTGGCAGTTCTCACACAGACTAGACTGCAACTTTCAACTTGACCTTGGCCTCTAGCCGTGTCTGACCCATATGTAGAACAGCCCTTAAGTCCTCAGGAACTGGGGCCTTGAACCCTATCCTGTCTCTTTGTCACCGTGAGTTTTACAATGCTACTTGGAGGAAGGAAGGGGGGTAAATGAACGCCCCAGAAAGTAACTCAAAAATCAGGTCCCTACAGAGGCTGCTTCCTTAGTCTGCAAATAGCCAGTCAGGGAGGAGGTAAACTGGGGGCAAATCAATATTTACCCGGAGCTACTAAAAAGACAGGAGGGAAAGGGCACTCTGGTTATGTGTATGGTGAAGGTTTTATTGGGCAACACTTACATTGGTCCGGGCAAACCCAAGGATCAGGGTGGATAAAAGCTGGAGCCCAGCCTCCTTGATAGAGACCCTGCGGGAAGACCAGGACCTTTAGAGAGCAGACCCGGGTGAGGGCTAGGGGCCGGGGATGTTCTGCAGTGCCCTGAGTTTAAGGCTGAGTCTGCAATCGGAGACCGGAAGGCAGGTCCTACCTGGCTGTTCACCAGTCTGCCCCGGGGTAGAAGGGAGTTTAGCTCTCCCCAACCCTGATGTACCTGTGGTATATACCCACTTTCACTTTGAACGCATGTTTCCCTTCTGGGCATCTGACCAGATCGATCGCAACCTCCACGACAGGAAATGGAAGTATGTGGCCCCAAAGCGACAAGACCCCCAGAATCCCTCACCAAAACATGGTGGCTACTTGGCTCTTCCACCAGCAACATCTCACCATGCCCTCGGGAAAGGGTCCCATTCCCCCAGGCACAGAGGAGAAAGGCTTCTCAGGCTGGTTCTTGCATGGAGGAAGACCAGGCACCCTCCCTCGGCAGGCTGGAGACAGTGTTCTCCCCTAATCCTAATGTGAAATGAAGTGGCCCCAAAGAGTCCCTTTCTCCTGTCCCAGAACAGAGTGAATGAAATAAGGAGTGCTCAGGTGCCTGGAGAGTCAGCTCCTGCCCAGGCTCTATGAAACTTCATTAGGCTCCAGAAGGGGGGTTCTTTTGAGTCCCAGTCAGCACCCCAACCAGCCTGTTCCTCTTAAACTCCTTGCAGGACAGGACAGTGCGGCTGGAGGTGTGGAAGTGCCGGAGAGCGGGGCACACCAACTTCTCTCTTCAACTCACAGGCTCTGGAAGAGGAAAAGTTGGTGCTGCTGCAGAGTGAGGAAAACTCTGTATACAGAAGTGTGAGCGTGTGATCAGGGTACACTTGAACCCGCGTGTGTCCATGTGGATATGATGGACTCTTCTAAGCCTGTGGGCCTAAGTGCGTGTGTATGAAATTGTCCACCAACGTTGTGGATGGGGAAGGGGAGGGGGCTCCCAGATGCAGTACAAGCTTTCCAGTGGAATGTCCTGGGACCCATGAGGCAGGCGCGTCCGCAGCCGTCCAGCCACTGTTCCCCTGGAAAGGGAGCCAAATCGCGACGCTCTAGAAGCGGACAGCGCTAATGTCCATGCGGGCGTCTCGCTGCAGAAAGACGCGTGGGTGGATATCTGAAAAGAAAACAGCGCGGGAGGCACCAAGAAACACCCAACCTGGACTACACCTCGCTACTATCCCATCCCCAGCCGCTCGCAGATTTACCTGACCTGTCCCCACCGCCTCAGGTCGCAATCCAACAGCGCGCCCCTGTCCCCTCCCGGTCTTATGCGGCTCTGAGCCCCACTGGGATAGGGGAAGGGAAGGAGAGCTGCGCGGACGCTGCCCTTCTCTCCCTGCCGCACCCTCCCGCGTCCCCCGCCTCTCCCCTGGGTGAACGGTACGCGGCCGCCCGGCGGGCGCTGGCGCTGGGGACCTCGCGGGCGGCGGCGCGGACGGCGGGTGCACAGCCCAGAGCCGGGGCTGGAGCCGCCCGCTTTGCATACGCCGTGGGCGGAGCAGGGGGGGCGGGCCAATGGGCGGCCGCCTGGCGCGACCCCGCGGGGCGCGATCCGCCCCCCTCGCTCGGGCCCCGGCCCCGCGCGGCGCGCTCTTCACTTCTTGGGGGCTTTTTAAAACAGCGCCACTGGGGTCTTCTCCATGCGGCTCGGGCTATGACAGCCTCCGTGCTCCTCCACCCCCGCTGGATCGAGCCCACCGTCATGTTTCTCTACGACAACGGCGGCGGCCTCGTGGCCGACGAGCTCAACAAGAACATGGAAGGGGCGGCGGCGGCGGCGGCGGCGGCAGCAGCGGCTGCGGCAGCCGGGGCCGGGGGCGGGGGCTTCCCCCACCCAGCCGCCGCGGCCGCGGGGGGCAACTTCTCGGTGGCGGCGGCGGCCGCGGCGGCGGCGGCGGCCGCGGCCAACCAGTGCCGCAACCTGATGGCGCACCCGGCGCCCCTGGCGCCCGGCGCCGCGGCCGCCTACAGCAGCGCGCCCGGGGAGGCGCCCCCGTCGGCCGCTGCCGCCGCTGCTGCCGCCGCGGCTGCCGCGGCCGCGGCCGCGGCTGCGTCGTCCTCGGGAGGGCCCGGCCCGGCGGGCCCGGCGGGAGCCGAGGCCGCCAAGCAGTGCAGCCCCTGCTCAGCGGCGGCGCAGAGCTCGTCGGGGCCCGCGGCGCTTCCCTACGGCTATTTCGGCAGCGGCTACTACCCGTGCGCCCGCATGGGCCCGCACCCCAACGCCATCAAGTCGTGCGCGCAGCCCGCCTCGGCCGCCGCCGCCGCCGCCTTCGCGGACAAGTACATGGATACCGCTGGCCCCGCGGCCGAGGAGTTCAGCTCCCGCGCTAAGGAGTTCGCCTTCTACCACCAGGGCTACGCGCCCGGGCCTTACCACCACCATCAGCCCGTGCCTGGCTACCTGGATATGCCTGTGGTGCCCGGCCTCGGGGGCCCCGGCGAGTCGCGCCACGAGCCCCTGGGTCTTCCCATGGAAAGCTACCAGCCCTGGGCGCTGCCCAACGGCTGGAACGGCCAAATGTACTGCCCCAAAGAGCAGGCGCAGCCTCCCCACCTCTGGAAGTCCACTCTGCCCGGTAAATGGCGCCCCCCTTCTCAGCCCCGGTCTTCCGGCTCCCCTCCAGCTTCTCCGCTCGCTCCCGGGTCACCCTGGTGCCCCTTTACTGTCTCTCCCTGGCCTGCCCTAGCGGCGCTGCACCCCTGGGAGCCCGGCCCCGGCTGACTGGCGCTGCCCATACTGCGCTTGAGTTGGACTGGCTCCTGGCTCTCTCTGGGTGAGGGATGGCTGGAAAGAAGCTCGCTGGGACCCTGGCTGGCTTCCTTCTCCCTCTGCGCCCCGCCCTCCCTAGCCCTTGACATCGGCTTAAGGATGGGAAATTGACCTGGAAACGGTTTACCAAATTGCCCGTATTCGTTCTCTCAAAAGTGGCTTCAGTGTAGAAGCGTCAAGTGTTAGTTAGGGCTTGGGGAATACAGAGGAGCTAGGCATAGAACCGGTGTCCCCTGAGCCTAGCGCTAATGTGTGGGCCGCTAGTCCAGGCGATCAAGCGAACCCAGCGCGCTGTACGGACTGGATGGCCAGCCTGGAAGGGTCACTGGAGGCCTGGACGATTTCATTTTAGCGCAGAACTAACCACCCTCTTCACCGAGCCTCCAGGTTTTGGCGGAGGGCTGGATTGTGCAGAGAGTGGCCAAGGGCGTCCGGGACTGCAAGGCGGGTGGCTCAGATCAAGTTGTCGCCTATGTCCTGCCTGGGTCTGATCCCTCTGTAACTTGCCTTCTTCCCTATCTTCCAGACGTGGTCTCTCATCCCTCAGACGCCAGCTCCTACAGGCGGGGGAGAAAGAAGCGCGTCCCTTACACCAAGGTGCAATTAAAAGAACTCGAACGGGAATACGCTACAAACAAATTCATTACCAAGGACAAACGGAGGCGTATATCAGCCACGACAAATCTCTCCGAGCGGCAGGTTACAATCTGGTTCCAGAACAGGAGGGTCAAAGAGAAAAAAGTCATCAACAAACTGAAGACCACTAGTTAATGGATTAAAAGTGGAGCAAGAGGGCAACTTGAAGAAACCTTCAGAACTGGTTGCTTTACCCAGATAATGATCATAATGCTTAATAATAATTGAAGAATGGGAAAGAGAAAGAGAGGCACTGGCAGTTTGCTTGTCTAAGGGAGATCTCTTTCTCCTTGGTGGAATCTACAACTCTTTTAAAACTTTAAGAAATGGTAAAGACTGCCAGTCCTTCCACCAACCCCACCAGACCATTAAGTGACAAACTCTAGAGTCAAATGTCAACCCCCAAATACGCAATTTCAGATAAGTTACTAATTTACTGAAATCTTGTAAGTATTTATGTGACCGTTATATTTTAGGACATTATGTTATATGGTTAATAATCCGAGAATTGGTTGCAAAAGCAAGCGGCTGTCGTAAACATCTGCTTGTCCTTGGGTTGCCATTGCCATTCCCTTTGCATGTTAAGTGACTGCTCAGGTAATTTTTAGTGAGAATCCTGCCGTTGTTGTATATTCTGCAAAACATGTCATGTATAAATTTAGAGGGGAAAAGAGAAGAAGGTACTTAAATAATGATTTGGGACTATTTACTATGAAGGGAGAAAGGGAGAGAGAGCTCTTCCCAGGATCATTTGTCTTGGTAGTAAATACAACCAGCTGAGCCTCTGAGGCTACAAGGGAACCCCAGGTCGGGAATGTCCTTCTCATAATAATTTTTATTTGCTTATAACAAGCACATTTTGTGGCATTTGGACTGTTTTCTGCCCTGGTATTGTTTACTTTCTGAAGGATTTGATATCTCTTTTTAAAATATTTAAAGCATCAGATGAGTCACAGAATTCACGTTATGGCAGATCTCCCGAGAGGTCCCACCCCAACATAGTGGACTTTGGTTTAAATACATTTACTTTTTCACTTAAATTGCTATTTCCAAATATTTACTAAACATTTTGCAGGAGAAATAATTTTCCTTTTTTATTTTTTAGAAAACTCAGAACAGAAATCCATTCCCCCTAAACATTTAGATGTTTACATTCTATATTTTGATCTATTAAGGGATTAGTATTTTTCCTTGTTTATTATGTTATGAGACTGCATTAGAAAGCTTAGGAATTCATCTTCACAGCACATTTTTAATCAAGCAGTTATTTCAATTAGCACATTCATTTTGTTCATATTCACTATAAAATGCTATCTTGTAAATAAAGACATTCAGCACACTGTGAAAATGTACTTGTGCACCTGCTTTCCAAATATTTCTACTAAAAATAATTATGAAAAACTTTAGACCTGTAGATAGTGCTATAGTGGTGTTCATTACCTTAATAAAATAGTTACTGCCATTAAAATCTGAAGGAAATACTGATTATTTTCCTATGCTAAATGTGCACCGCACAGAGAGAAAAGGAGCAGGCTTGTCCTATGCAAACCAAGGACCATTCTTTTCTATTATTATTTAGCTTTAGTTTTGCTACCAATTTTTTAAGCAAAGGGAGAAATTTCTCATAACTAAAATCCTAAAAATTTAGAAAACTGCTTCAAAAACGTTCAAGTGTCAGGTATTCTGGAAAGGAGAAAAGAGAAAGGAGGAAGAGATAGTAGAAATTCCCAGGCTCCCTGTGGAAAATGAAAACCAGTTGTTTAGTATCAGTGATGTCCAGGCTGTCGTATATTAAAATCCGCGCTTGGGTCTGCATGTGTCTGAGAGGGCAGGTTTTGATATTTGTTGAAATGACAGGACTAGGAAAGGCCTTAAACCTTGACCTTGACGAAAAAAGACAATTTGTGACCTTGACTTTTGACAGCTCATGAATTGGCCTCGGCAGGATTAGTAGATCAAGGGCGCCACCTCGCGTTGACAAGCTTCCTTGTAATTCTTCAGCTTCAAGGGAATGGAAAAGGTCTTACCTCCTTGACTTCTTAGAGATTTAGCACTCATTTCTCTGGCTCTAGTTGGAGTAAATTTGAATATATGTAAGTTATACACGTGCTTGTAAATATGTGAATATATATCATATATGTGTATACATATATGTATTTCCGTGCTTGTGTGTGCTTGTATATTTATTTGTAGAATCTGTACAGAGACAGTATCGTTCATTACTGATGACCCGATATTTTGTAATTTCAGATGATTTCTAGAAGTTGAGGTACAAAATGTACTTTACCTGATGCTGTTTTGCTCCTTTGCTTTAATGGCCAAGTTCAATTTGTTTTCACAGCAACTTGCTCTGCATCAGATTTCTGCAGATCTGCTTTTAAAGCTGTACATTTTTGTTACAATCTAAGCAGTGTTCTTAAATAGCCATTCTCTCCTGGCCCTCACCCTCCAAGGTGGTCTACCATCCTAATTAGAGCTAGAGGGGAGTCTATACGGCAAATAAAAAGTTTCAGATGCCTGCTAACTCTAGAGTTCTAGAGTTACATCTCAGAAATTCAAAGAAACCCACCTCTTAAGAGGCCAGTATGAGAGCTTAAAGACCTCATATCTACAAAATGACCATAATATGGATGCAGAAGGAGAGCTATCCTGGATAGCTCAGAGCCGAGTGCTGCTCCTGGGTTGCGTGCAATCTTATACTGATGTTTGAGAGTTTGCCAATTGATTTGTGGAAGAAATATATACATTTAACATTAACAGCCACCATTAAAACTATAATAATAATAATAATAATAATAATAACAATAATAATAATAAGTATTATATCTATGACTTACTGACCCCTAACAACACATCAGGTGCTGTGTTTAGTCATAAGTAATACATATGTATGTGTGTGTGTATAATGTATATGTACACATATACATATGGTAATGTATTTTTGTCAAATCCATACTATGCACATATGTATTTCAATGTTGGTGGGACCAGGATCCTTAGAATGTAGAATTTTGAGATGAGGTTAATTTCATCTTTACATTAGGGGAAAGTCATTGTAACCTGAAGAACCGTATTCATCATTTTATGGAAAACAATATTGATTGGTTGCAAACCTGGCTGATGGAAACCTCTCCAACCTGAAGATTTTGAGCTTCTTTACAAATGGACATTTATAGAAAGAATCTCTAAAGCTATCTCAAAAACAATAGAGTCTTGGAACATACTTATGGAATGGCCTTGTGAAGTGCAATCAAATTTTGCTGCCCTGAGGATTTTCACTCTATTTGTGGAAACAAATAAAAATGATGCCTCAGTTCAACCTTCCCAAGTCTCGTGCACCAGCACACCATTCCTGAAAGAGCTGCCGTCATTCCAAAGTCACAAATTTCTCCCCAAATGTTTAAAGTGGTGGAAAGTCTCCTGAAAACTGGATCAAACTGTGTGTTTATGAACAGCTCCAAAGGGGACTCTTCTGTTGATGGGGGATATTTTTCTTTAGATGTAAGAAATATTCTGAGCCTGAGGCCTAGGAAGGAGGCCAACAGCAGCTCTGCAGCCGGAATACCGCCCCTTTCACAAGCCATCGCCACTGCAGGAACTCTGGGTAAAGTAGTAGTTTTTCCTTTTTTTTTTCCTCCCTGCAGTTTTTGAAACTAATGACAGAAGATATATCAGATGGGTCTCCCCCCCCATTCTAAAAATAGTTGTTGTTAGTAATGTTGATTTTACCTAACTCCCTTTATTTAAAATTCCCGTGGATCTACCAGATAACCTGAAGTAAGCATGGATTATGATGGCTCCCTAATGACCAAATAACAAGTAGTCTAAACCTTCAGGAAAAAAAAAAAAAAAAGACATCTAAGAGGATGCCAGCCACCGTATAAGAAAAATGACAAAAGACACTGGGATCGTGTGGTTGAATAGCTGATTCAAGTATATTGTTTTCTAAAAGGAAACTTTTAGAATAAGACATAGTAAATATGGAAACAACTAGACACCATTTTCATCTGTTTAATTAACAAAGATTTCGAATCCTGTAATGGCCTGTCATGTTGCCATTAAATATATATATATTAAATATATATATATGATTTAGAAAAAAACTATTTTTTCCATTTGCTCTTAACACTGTCAAATTTATTAAGGTATTTTAAGTGAGTGATTGTAAAACGTCACTTTGCATTTCACCACTATTTTTGCCTGATGCAGAGCTGAAACCATTAATTTAAATTGTATGAGTTTCAAAAAAAAATTTGTTTTTAAGAAAGAAAGGGGGGAAAGGAAATTATTATTTTAAAAATTCAACCGAATTGAAATTTTTCTTAAAAATTCATGAGGCAGTGCAATTCAGCTGAGGGTGATAGTATGTATTCAGGTAGCTGGTGACACAAATTTCACCGTGTAACATATGTGCAGATTACACCCTGCCGAATGTGTTTGGAGGGTGGGGTGAAGATGCGGCCTCTCGTGTCCTCTCTGCGAATTCTCGAGCGGCTACCGAGGCCGCCCTGGGGACTGCTAAGCCTTAGACCGGTGTGGTCAGAGGCGCCCCTCTGGATTTGCGGAACTCTACGGAGGAGACGCTAGGGGCTCGCTGATTTATGCGCAGTCCTTTAAAGTTGATCGAATGCGTGTCAGCAGCCCGAGACCTGGAGAATCCGAGAAATGAGCAGCGAGTCGCTCGCGTCCCATTTTTCATAAGCAAAAAATGTAGCGTTATCCAAGAGGCCTGCGGAGATTTATGCCTAGGTTTTAAGACAGGCACACAATAATTAAGTTTTCATCTGCTAGGCCTCCGGGTAAATAACAGCCGGCTTCGTTCTTTATGAAAACACCCACTTTCTGATCTGCTGCTTGGGTCCTCGCGCATCTGTGCAGCGCTGACAAATGCCCGAAAGACATTTGCTATTTTTAATTGGATTTTAAAGGGAAGAAAAGAGACTCTGACACAGAAAAATCCCTCCGTGAAAGCAGCCAAGGCCTTGCCACAGTCGATTTCATTTCTGTCTGGCTCGGTAGCGCCGCTGAAGAGCTGGATCCACCCGGCAGGACTCAGGACGACGGCGCCGTGAGCTGGTCAAGCCCTGGCGCGCGGCTGGGCGGCGGCGCGGGGCTCGCCCCAGGTGCGGGGACCTGCGTGAGCCGGAGAAGCGCCGCTGCGGACACAGAGAGCTGCCTGATGTCGCGCCCGTCGGGGACCGAGAAGAGGCTCAAAATCCTCCACTCTTCCTCATGAACCCTCTACTCAAAATGGAGGCTCAAGCCCTCCCAGAGCCGGCCTCGCTCGGGGCTTGCGGGCGTGCAGCGGGACGTAGGCGGAGGTCAAGGCCCGGGCGCCCCCGGGCCAGCGCCGGAGGACGCGGGAGGGTCGCGCGCTCGAGCCGGCGGGTCGCCCCGCAGCTGCAGGCTGACGTCACCGCCGCCGAGCGGGCCTTCGCGGGCCTCTGCAGGCGTTCGGGGATGGGGACCAGCCGACGGAAACGAATGTTTTGTGTGGGTGCTCTCTTCTGCCCCGCCCCTCCCTCCCCAAGAGAATAATCGGGTATTTAATCTCTCCCGGTCTTAATTCTTGGCAGCGTGGAAGGTGGTTTGCAACGGGAAATAAAACTTGACAGGAGCATTTTCTCTAAAAGGGGGTGCTGAGACGGGCTGAAAAGAAACCGTGTTTTTCTCTACCAAATACTTCCGCTTTCCGCACCCCCGGCTGCGGGGTGGGGTGAGATCCGAGGGCGCGGAGAGCGAGCTGGGCCCGCAGGGCCACCCCGGGGATCCGAGCGACCAAATCCCGCGCCTGGGCTGCCGCGCGGGGCTCCGCCGCGGCGGGGAGACGGCCTCGGGCCTCGCTGCGCCCCGCGCCGCCCGCAGCCCGAGGCCGGGACCCCGCACGAGCGAAGCCGGCACGGCTGGTACCCAGAGTCGTACCTGGCGCGCTGGTTGCGGTCAAGCGAGAGAAGAGGGTGCTGGGGAGGGAGGGCCTTAGACAGCTTGGCTTTAGCTCCGAGTCCTTTGGCCTCGGGGAGCTGGGGACAGGAGCTCTGACAGGAGGTGGCAAGAGCATCGCTGAGGGCTTTGTTCCGGCTGCGGGCTTGCCGACGCTGCGCAAAATGGAAAGGGGAGTGGGGGCGAGCGGCGCAGCGGGCGTCGGTTGGCCGGGCTGCTGATGGGTGCAAGAAGCTGGAGACCGCGGAATCCCGTCCTGCGGGCTCAGAGAGCGACGTCCTCTGGAGCTGCAAAGGTCAAGTCCTCGGCGCCATGGCCGCCCCAGGGTCAGGGCCGCCGATCGGTGGCAACGGCCACCCACCCGAGGCGACAGGAAGGCACAGGACACACAACTGGGGTGGCAAGCCGCTTCTGATAGTCTGGGCTGGTGGACTGGAGGAAGGGATCTTTCTTGGCTTCCAACTAGGTAGCCCCCAGCCCTACTGAGTTCTCGCAGCCAGGGAGGGCCCAGGCTCTGCCTCGGTGGAGTCCTGGAAGAGTGGGGTCTAGGAGACTTCGGAGCCCGGGAAAGCCTGGCCCCGCTGAGAGGTAGCTCCTTGCAACGTGGGGAGGTTAGAGGTGGCTGGATCCAGTTCAAACTTTTGTAGAAACAAGGGCTCAGGCAAGGACAGTGGGGCCCACCCGGCCAGGAATTAGATGGGGGAGCAATGACCCCGCTGGGAGTGTCTCTTGAAGCCCCTGAGTCCAAGCCCGCTTTCTCAATGTGTGGCAGGCCTTTGGTGAGAACTTTGATGCTCTTCCTCTTCTGCTTAAAATCTGGGTCAAGAAGTGAGGTGCACTCTGCCAAAGGTAAAAATTCCTGATTCCTGGGCCCCAAGAACCCCCTCCCTGTGCTCTGGAGGTGTGGGAGCCCCTGCCGGCAGCAGGTCACCACATCAGGCCCAGTGGTCAGCAAATAGAGTAAGCCCAGTCTGCCGCTGAGCTTATTGCTTCAGGTGACTCAAAGAGGCCCTGCAAATGATTTTGTCTTTTTTTTTTTTTCTAATAGAAGACAAAAAAGCTAGACTTTGTCCTTAGGGCTGTGCCATGGAGCAGGGCCTTGAGGGGACACCAGCTGCTGAAGGGGTTGTCTGTGGTTAGGTACCTCGCAGAATTGCCTAGCAGGGCATGTGGCAGAGACGCTTAGGGCAGGGTTGGGCTGGACAGGGGCTCACTCTTCTCAAGTCTGGAATGTGAGCCATGGATCCTGGCTGAGTAGAAACAGAGAAGCCTGGGGTACTGTCTTGGGATGCAGCTGGGGCATGGGGTTTCCTGTGAGCCACAGCTGTGGAGACCAAGACCCCAGGGCCACCTTCTGGCTTGGCCACCCACATTTCTCCTCTTTATTGCAGACACACTGGGCCGGGAAAACCCGTATGGGCCGAAGTTGCAGGAAGAATGGAAGGCAGACGCTGAGAACCAGGGCTTTGCCCTTCAAAGTTCCCCTCACCCCATTTGTTCCCCCTCAGTAGGGGAAAAAAATCTCTAATGAGTGCACAATAAAAATAATTGTTCTCAAAGGAAGTAACCCTTTTTCTCCCATCAGTTTGGGACTCACTAAACTAAATAATAACCAGATTGTTTGGGTGTCTGAGACCCTCAGTTGAGCTCTATGCTTTGCCCTCCCTCAGAGGCCAGTGGAAGGATGTGGACTTTTTCAGATGTTTAGGGACCTCTGAGGATTGAACCTGTGGGTCAAGACCAACGAAAAGGTCAAGTTCAAGGCATTACCTGTTCTTATGCTTTTGTGCTTTCAGAAGGATAGAGGAGCTTGCGGACAGGTGGGTGCCTCGCCAAGCCAAGGGGATTAGTTAACTCTGCCTCCACCTGGCAGTGATATGGGGGGGGGGGTCCCAGATACTTCATGGTAACCTCAGTGTTGCCTCAGAGCAGCATCTGGAAATGTGATAGATTAGCCCTGATCTGCTCATAGACTTTTTTTCTGGTTTCCTGAGAACAAACATGAGGTGATCTCCTGGGCCTTCCCACACAACCCATCTCCCAGGCTCACCATGGAGGACAGATATACCTCTCGGACACCTCCCACTCGGAAGGAGAGAGCCCAGGAAGGGCTCTATGGCTATTACCACCCTGGGTCCTCCAGCTAGCTCTTGCACCTCTGTGCAGTATGGTCACCTGTGTTGAAATCATCTTCTGCGTGGTTTTCTAGAAACAAGTGTCATTTAAGGATAGAGGAAGGTAGGGGATCAGATCAGCAAGAAGAGGCAAAAAATTTGGTGCCCTAGCAATCCACAGATAAATGACTGTAGCTCTTTGGGAGAGAGTTTGTCTGCCAAGTGGGTCTGACTCCTCCCAGGCCGGCTGCTATCCAGGACTGCTGGGCCTAGAAAAGCGGGAGCTGGGTCTCAAGAAGAGAAGGCAGAAGTGTTGGTGAGAGAGGAAGGGAGAAGAAAAGGAGGCGGTAGGGCCTTGGAATGGAGTGCAGAAGAAGGTGAGAAATCCAGTCCAGATCCCTGGTGGAGGCCTGAACTGAGGAAGAGTCAGGAACCTAACAGCCCCCCTTCTCTGTACTTAAGTACTGGGTGCCCTCCAGTGGCACCTCAGTTCTTGCTCAGCTTACAGCCTACGGAAGCATAAGAAGAGGCAGGAGGCTGAAGAAGGGGGGCCTCGGCTGAAAAGAGGCCGAGGCCGGGTAGGAGAGTGACGAGTAGGAACCACAGGGAGACAAGACGGGCCAGGGAGGGACTGTGATGAACAGACAGCCTGGCGTTGGCATTCAGACTATGAAGCATCCACCAAGCAGTCAAAGTGCAGGCACTGGGGACGTCAGATTCTCAGATTTGGGGGACTGTGAGCCACTGCCGGCACCCAAGCCTGCCCCAGGGAAAGAAGAGGGCAGCCAGTTGCGGCTGGGAAACCTCGGAGTCTGGAGGTGCTCCCTGCCTCCAGCTCTATCCTCCACTGGACTGAGCAAATATTAAGCTGCCTATCAAGTGACAGTCTTTTCGGCTGGCTCATGTCCTTCGGTCGACTGTGCTAGAAACACCGCCAACACAACAACCCCGCTGGAAAGGCCTCACATTGCCCCGGTGTGCACTGACTGCCCCGAGGCTACCCAACCCTGGACACCTCCAACAGCCGCCCTCCGGCTGCTGCCCAGACCCCTCGGCTGCAAGAAGAAGCAGAGGCGTCAGTCCTGGGCAGAAGCACCTGGACACACTTTATTCCGATATCCCACCTGGGAAGGCGCGTGGAGCACAGGGCACACTCGACCCGCCTGAGGAGGGTCCCGAGGTGCTGAAGAAGCTCCCCGATCCCCCACCTTAAGGGCCAAATCAAAGGAAGCCTTGGAAAGGCTTGGTCTGCTTTGCTGAGCAAATCGCCTCGTTAGCTGTTTCCGCCTGACGAGGCCGGCGCGGGCTCCAGCCTTCTCCTCTCCGGGTGGCCATCTCCGAATGCTGCGTGGGGAGCGACAGGGCCGGCCCTGCTGGGGCTGCCTAAATCTTGAAGTTTGGAAAAACAAGAGGAGATTGAAACGGCTCCCTCCCTTCTCCGCAGACACACGCACCATCAGGCTGCCGCCACTTCCTGCCTTTGTTTTTCTTCCTCTCAAACATTTTTGGCCTCTTGCATTAGCTGCCGTGGGGCTTCGGGTTGACGATAAAAGGAAATACACACTGCAGACTGTTTTCTGGAGATGGCCCCGCGGTGTGGAGCTCCTGAGAAAGAGCAGCTCATGGGAAACCAGTCTCCAGGGCCAATGTCATAGCCTTGCCCTCCTCGGCCTCTTCAAGAAATGCAGCTCAGACTTGGCCTTCCAGGGCAGCCTAAGCCCCCATCGGGTCTTCCCCTGAGCTGGGTGGGCTCAGCTGCACTGTTGGTCCTGCAAAGCGGAAGAGTCAATTAGGCACAGAGCAAAGTCAAAACCGAGGACCCGCAGCAGTTCTGCTTCTTTTGTTTCCCCAAGATTTGGTCAGATCCTCGGAGCTGCACGCATCCTCGAACTCCTGCCCCCACCAAACGTTCACTCTGCCAGTGTAACCTGCATAAGAGGGGCGGGGAACAGTGGGCAGCCTTGGGGGTCTGGTCATCCCCTTCTGTCCCTGCTGGGGAACTGAAGCATTCGCCACTCCAGGCATTTCCCCTTCTCCTGGCATTAAAGCCTCTCCCCTTATCTATCTTCACGGCAGCGCCCCCACACACCCCCTTCTAGACTACAAGTCCCTCCCGGCACCCCACTTCAGTACAGCCTTCCGAATTGCCCTGTCTGCCACTCCCCGAGCGCCTTCCTCCCCTGCAGCCTTTCCTCTGGAACTCGCCTTTGTCTCCTGCAAACACCCATGGGACCTGCCAGCACCCTCTCGGCTTTGCTATCAAGGACACGGGAGGCGTTGGTTATGCGGAACAGAGCACATCCCCATACCGACCTTTCCATGGGAACCCCTTCTTCCTGGCACCAAGGGGAAAACCGATATAATTAGGAGAGAGGCTGCGGGCAGCTGGGGGAGGCGGCTGGTGTCCCCCCGCTGGCCGGCCACCGCAGCCGGTCTGCTCAGGCACAACCTGAAGTTGACTGCCAAAAGTGCTATAAAACCCCAGGTCTGTCTAGAACTGTTTTCGGTTCTCCTAGACGCCCCCGGGTTCAATTATAGTCTTAAAAGCCCTAATACAAGTGCAAGAATTTGTTTGCCTTCACCCAGGGGCGGGGCAAGCCCCGCAATGGTGGCGCCTTTGTTATGGCAAAGTCACTGAAACCCCTCATGCATTCCTTTTGTTTGAGGGTGAGGGGTGGTGGGGACTGGGTGGGCTACTAGGAGAGAGTTTGGGAGAGCCAAAATCAAGCCAGGGAATAACTCAAATACTGCTGTTCACAAACATCTCCTTCTCCCTTTTATGCTCTGTTTCCAGGAAAGAGATACTGTGGAGAAATAAATATTTTGCCTTGTTGGTCACTGCTGGAAATCGAAGTTTTTTTCGCTACAGGGCAATCCTATAACTGTAATTCCCAGCTTTAGGAGGTCTCAAGCTACCCTTCCCCAACAACCTTCCTTCTCACCAGACCTCCTCCCTCACAGCGTTACTGTCCTCTGCACAAGCCACAGTGGACAAATATGTCAAGCTGAAGATGCACAAATAATTTCGAGTTCAGCTCCCAGTGATTCAAGGAACATAAAAGTTCTTGCAGCAAACCCCAAATAAAGAGTTCATTAAACCAATGTGTCCGAGAAGTATGATTTGTGATAAGCCACCCTTGTAAAGGAGGAGGTAGGAGCCACATAAACATTAATGCTAATAAATTAGTTTACTCCACTACAGAGTAGTTACTCGATATTATTGATATTTACAGTGGGCATTCAAATGCAATAGTGGGCCATCATTTGAAGAAAATACATAATGAGAATATTTCTTTTCCAGTGCAATACATGATTAGATTTGTTATTGAGTCAGTTACAGTCCACTCAGCAATAAATAAATAAATCGATGTTGACACTTAAATACCAAAGATCTTAGAGTTTATACTCTAAATCTCCCCGAGATATATAAATACCTTTGGCTATTTCCTGGACAGGGAAAGGGAAAAGGTTATTCTTGTTCATTTTCGACTTTTCTTCAGGGGCATCCAGCTCCTTCCAAGAAGATAGGTGTGAGGAGGCCCCAGGCTGGGCCCCTCCCAGCTCCTGGCCCTGCCTGGCTGCTCTGTGTCCTCTTCTTTTGCTTCTCCCAAACATTGTTCATTCAATCCTGCAGGACAGTGAGCATTTTTCACCATCCATTTTTTAATTTCCTCTTCCCAAGAAAGCTCACACTAGTCGCTATGGCCTCTGCCTCTATCTTTAGTTCATACCTAGACTTTTTGAGGCGTCCTTTCCACCCAAGGTGCTGGAAGTTTGGGAAGCACGTCTCCTGTCTCTTTTCTTTGGCATTGTGTTCCTTCTGTGGGATGAGTAGTAGGAAAGGCACTTTTGAGTTTCTGCCCTGTGCATCCTTGGCTCTCAGGCTTTTCAAGGAAGGAGAGAAGGCGTGTTTCCCCTTTCTCAGCCACGATCTCTCGCCCTCGCCCCTTCTCGCTGTCCCCACTCTCCCTACAGCTCTGGAGTTCGCTAGCAGCTGGTGGGTCCCAGGAAGTTGTAGCATACCCAGGAGAAGGCTCCTCGGATGTCAGCGCCTCTAAAACAGCCCAAGTCTCGCCTCTACTGCTTGGTTCCCCGAGTCCTCAGCTCCAGAAGACCGGGCAGGAGGGCTAGTGCGCAGCGGCGCCGCCCCCGCGTCTCGGGCCCTGCGGAGCGACTCCGAACCCCGGCAGGCAGCGAGGAGGAGGGGGTTTCTCCGAGGGCAGGGCATGGGGTGAGGAGGCCGGCAAGGAGGATGAAAGGGAGGTGGATCCCGGGTAAGACGAAGGCCCTCCGGGACCTGCGGATCCCTGACAAACCGCGGGGGAAGCCGCCCTGGTTGTTGGCGGTTTAGGGACGGAAGGCACTAAAGCGCTTCGGAAGTGACCATGAATGCGAGCGTGTAATCAAGTCACCGTGCAAATCGGGCAAGCCATGAGGCCGGCACATCCACGGCTGCGAACCCTGGCCCCGAAGGGGGTCCGGCCAGAGTCTGAGGCAGAGGTGGCTCCCAGAGCAAGCCAGTGGGAGGGGGACAGCGAAGAAGGAGGCGCGACCGCAATCCTCCAAGCAAATTGATTCCAAGACCACGCACAGGACACGCAGCGACGAGCTCCCACCCGGCCACCCCCAGCGTGGGGCGCCCCTCACCCGGGGAGTGGTGGGTGGCAGAAGTTGAGTTCTCTCACCGCCCTGGGCGCGCTTGAGGGCCAGGACCGTGCAGCGGGGCGCGGCCCAGCTTTGCCGCGCGCCGGGGAGGCCCCCCAGCCAACATGAGTTACACCGGCGATTACGTGCTTTCGGTGAGAACACCGAGTGACGATCTGTTGCTTCCCCTGAGGTGGCTACAAAGAAAGGAAGCCGGGGAGGGAGGGGGGAGAAAAAAGGAAAGGGGGGGGGGAGGCCCGGACTAGCTCGCAGCTTGTCAATTTCAACATCGGGTCACATGACCAGCACCTCCCTGCTAAGGATGGGGATAGATTTCCACGTCAGCTTACGTCTCCAAATTTCTACTTCACGGATCCGCTTCAAAGAGGCAGCTGCAGTGGAGAATCATGTTAAGCTCGGCTACTGCGGAGAGCCCAAGGTAGCCCAATGATGGATTTTGATGAGCGTGGTCCCTGCTCCTCTAACATGTATTTGCCAAGTTGTACTTACTACGTCTCGGGTCCAGATTTCTCCAGCCTCCCTTCTTTTCTGCCCCAGACCCCGTCTTCGCGCCCAATGACATACTCCTACTCTTCCAACCTGCCCCAGGTCCAACCCGTGCGCGAAGTGACCTTCAGAGAGTACGCCATTGAGCCCGCCACTAAATGGCACCCCCGCGGCAATCTGGCCCACTGCTACTCCGCGGAGGAGCTCGCGCACAGAGACTGCCTGCAGGCGCCCAGCGCGGCCGGCGTGCCTGGCGACGTGCTGGCCAAGAGCGCGGCCACCGTCTACCACCACCCCACCCCCGCCGTCTCGTCCAATTTCTATAGCACCGTGGGCAGGAACGGCGTCCTGCCACAGGCTTTCGACCAGTTTTTCGAGACGGCCTACGGCACCCCGGAAAACCTCGCCTCCTCGGACTACCCCGGGGACAAGAGCGCCGAGAAGGGGCCCCCGGCGGCCGCGGCGACCTCGGCGGCGGCGGCGGCAGCGGCCACGGGCACCCCGGCAACTTCAAGTTCGGACAGCGGCGCCGGCGGCTGCCGGGAGGCGGCGGCGACGGCGGCGGCCGAGGACAAGGAGCGGCGGCGGCGCCCCGAGAGCAGCAGCAGCCCCGAGTCGTCTTCCGGCCACACTGAGGACAAGGCCGGCGGCTCCAGTACGTATAAAGGCAGCGCCCTGCGCTTTATGAAAGGGGAGTTGGAAATCTAGCGCAGCACCGCTGTTAAATTTTTATATGCTGTTTTATAAGCATATAAGGTTTATGAAGGGCCTTTAGGTTTCCCCCAACAAAACTTTGTTATAAAAGGCGGGATCACGTGGCGAGTGCTGAAATTGGCCGTGAAATACCCACCGGCCAAGCCATGCCTGCAAAAAAAAAAAAAAAAAGAAAGAAAGAAAAAAGAAAAAAAAAGAAAAAGAAGAAGAAAAAAAAAAGAAAGAAAGAAAGCCTCCCTTTCCCCCTGTTTTCCCTTCTCAGCTCCCAAAGCCCGGCAGCTCGACCCTGCTCGGGGCCAGCTTGGGGCTGGGGAGCCGGAGGTGGGCGCCTGTAAATTCCCCCTGCAAGGGCTCCAGGAGCCTTTGATAGCGAGGTAATCCGGAGATTTTTATAAAAGCCATGTGTTTCGCCGGGTCTCCAGTCCCGGCCAGGATTCAAAGGCATCGCTGTTTAACGACGGCGCTAGCAGCGTGTTTAACAGATAAAATAGCCCGCTTAGCTCGAGCAATATATTAAATGAAACAAATTAACCCAAACTTGGCCTTTTTGTCCAAAGGAAGCCATTTTCCTCTGGCGCGGTGGCAATTAGGTGCCGCCTCTGTCCAACTGTTATTCACAATTGTTATTCAATCTGTCAAAAGCGGGTTTTTGTTTTTTTTTCTTTACGTCTGGTGAAGTTTTATCGAAAAGGGGAGCAAGGCGAGGCTGCACAGCTGTGGGAAAGCCTTCTACCCTCCTCTCCATCTAAAACAGCAGCCCTGCCCTGACTCGGGCCCAGGAGGCTGTGTGGTCTTGGTGCTCAAAGAAGGCCCAGGAGAGGGGACTTCCACTGCCATCTCTTGACCTCGCGGAAGCCAGGAGGTTGGCCAGGGAGGCAGGAGCTGGTGGCCAGGACTCAGGCTGACAAAGAACCAGCAGCTGGCCCAGACGTTAACGAGGGGAAAGACTAGGGCTGGGGCCGCCTTTACTGCCTCGGAACCGGCCGCCCAGGTGCTGGAAGGTGAAATGTCCCCCGGCAGCTGTTTATTTAGTCTGGCCCGGCTGGAGGCAGCCGGCAACCCCCACTCTGTGGCTTTGAAAGCAGCCTCCGCAGCACAAACTCTCCTGTTGCTGTGAGGATCCCTCCTTTCTGCTCTGGAGGCACTGTAAGCAGCCTCCCTGGGGGCCTATCTAGGGAGCTGGCTTTTATCTGGGGCTGAGACTCCGCCTGCAGTCTGTCCCCAGCCCGCATTAGGAACCCGAAGGTAGTAGGGGCCTGGGGAGACCTTGACGGGGCTCCCGCAGGGCCTGCAGTCCCTGGGGCCAGCCCTTTCCCTCCACTTGGGGCTCTGGGATGGTTTTCAGACCCCACACCTGGCTCACTCCCTGCCTCTTTCTCCCTCCACAGGTGGCCAACGCACCCGAAAGAAGCGCTGCCCCTATACCAAGTACCAGATCCGGGAGCTGGAGCGTGAGTTCTTCTTCAGTGTGTACATCAACAAAGAGAAGCGCCTGCAGCTGTCTCGCATGCTCAACCTCACCGACCGTCAGGTCAAAATCTGGTTCCAGAACAGGAGAATGAAGGAAAAAAAAATTAACAGAGACCGTTTACAGTATTACTCGGCCAACCCGCTCCTCTAAGGCTCCAGCCAGCTGGAATTGGGTGGGGGGCTTCATGAGATTATATGCAGATTTTGCCCTTGACAAGGTCAAGGCACACGGTGACTTTTGAAGAAAGGATGTTGTGCAAGAGAGGGGCCGTTACAGAGATAGAGCCCCCCAAGGAGGCAGCCTGAGACTCTCGGGCATCTGTGGTTAAGATTCCTAATAATAATTGGATTCGAAGAGTCGTGCATCAACAAGAATGAATGGTTTGGGACCCCTGGCGGTTCGCTCTTGGAGACTGCTGGAGCTTCGGGCTGGGTGTGGTCTCCATCAGGGACTGGGCTCCCTGCCAGGCCCTCTGGAGATCGACCCCCGCCCAGGACCCTCCACATGGAGGCTGCCCACCCCCCAGGAGCCCTGCATCAACTAGCTATTCAATCTCCAAACACAGTTCAGCTTGGGGACAGGAGCAGGAAGAAATGGGAGGATTCCTAGATGTCCGTAATGGGGCTGCTTTCCAAAGCCAATGTGAAAGACGACTGGACTAAGGTGATAGGAGGCGGGAGACTGCTGCTGATCCTTGAGGGAAAACAACAACGACAACAACAAAAAACAATCTACCATTCCAGGTGGCATTAGTGGGTCTCCACCCCTCCTAGACACTCACTGAACTCGCTGTCTCAGGCCTCAGCTTCTAGCAGTTGCCTTCTGCAGCCTACCTAGCTTTTCTTACCAAGAAGGGGTCTTCATCGTGGTCCGCCATGCAAGCCTAAAGTCTGGTTGCGGAGCAGACTATTCCCTGAGGTAGAAGACATCAAAAAACTAAGAGGCTGCACCCAGGCCGCTGGCCCCGGGATCTGTGCAGGAAACGCTTGTGGACTGCGGTAGCTTGGCAAAGTCTCTGCCACGGTTAATCGAAGCTTGGATGTGCTCAGTGAAGGAGCAGGCGGGACAGTGATCACCAGCTATGAGGGACTCAAGACCACCAAAGCACCCGCTTCCGGAGCCGCACTCTGCCCTTCAATGCCCCAGAACTGAGCCTGGAAGCTTCCTATGACCTTCCAAGAGCTCAAGAGTGATTTGGAATTATTTTAAAAGATAAATATTATATTATATATATATATTTCCCTGCAGGAACCAAAGCAAATTTTAAAAGATGCAATGTAGAGGGGGGAAAGATGAAGAAAATATTTAAAGGCTCTATCTGTTTACAATGTTCCACGGTTAAACTCACTCACTGCTAAGAATATTTGAATGTACGCTTCATACAGGGATGGTGTTCAAAAGACTTGTAAATAAAGGAACCATAACCTATTTTGTTTGAATACTTTTTTGTTTGTTTGTTTGCCATTAGTTGATTTCCTTTGGACTGTTGGAGTGGGCGGGAAGGGTATTGGGAATGGTCTTTTTAATTTCTTGCAATATTTGGAAAGTGTTGGGTTTGCTCTGAGGTAGTTTAGCCCAACAGTGTCTGGGGACCTCAGCTGAGAAAGCCAGGACCCCTCCCATTGAATCTTTTCTGCCTCCCTGTGCTAAGAAGTTTCTGGTCACTCTGTTTGTAACAAGAGTGTTGGCCTGTCTGTCCTCCATTCTCACCAACTGCGTATGTCACAGCATGTATACAGGCGACAAGGCACAAGGAAAATAAAGACTGTGGAAACTTGAGTATTGGGTCCTGGTGTGACATTCCTCTCCTTGCTCACCTTTTGCTGCCAAATGTCTACCATCCAACACCATCCCCACCAGGAAAGGGGCAGGTCATCAAGCCCCTGAGAGACTGGGGAGGTGACTTAGTCAGGATTTTGATCCAAGGGAAGCCTGGCTTAGGAAGCCAAAGTGACTAGCCAGGTTCTTTGGGGGAAGTGGGGTCCCAGGAAAAGGGTGTCTCAGGACCAGGAATATGAGGATTCATCCTCTGACTGACCTCAGGAAGAAACCTCAGGGCTTAAGGTGGCCCATGGGTCTCATCCCAGGCCGGACTCCCTCACTACAGGACTAGCAGGATTGAAGTAGAACCACTCTAGGGTGCCCTGGGGAACCCTTCAGAAAGAAAGAGACCCATCTGGGTACAAAGAGCAGACTCTCGGGAGTCTCTAAGGGCACTTTCTCCCCAGCTCCCAGCTGAGGCTGCCTTTTCCCTTTGGGGAAAGAAAGATGCCGGTTTCCTCTTTGTTTCCTGCCTTTGAACTTCTGCCTTAAATTTGGACATCGCCCATAACCTTGAGGGGCAGGGCGGAAAGACCAGAGTCTTTTGTTGCCACCCCACCTCTACCCCACCCTCTCCCTAGCCACCCAGGCAGGGCCAGAGCAGCAGAGATCGAATTGGGAGAGGGGCCCCAGACCCCGCTTTGTTTATTTGTTTGTGTGTTTGGATAACTGGCTCCACTGGGGCAACCCAGCTGAAAGGGGAGCGGGACAGACACCCCAGATGAATGCCTAGGTTGATAGACACAGAGGTGAACAAGGACTCTGTTGGGGGGCAGGAAGGGGGTGGGGGCAGGGAAGCCCAGGGTTTGAGGGAAGACTTCCTTTGAGACAGTTAAAGATTAACCAAAGTCTCGCAGGTTGCTAGAGAGCGTCTAGACAGGAGGACTGCTCTCGGGCGGGCGGCAAGCGGGCGCGGGTTTGATTTCTGAGCCCTATAAAAGCCCATCCTCCGATGGCTGTGACAATGTGGTCGTAAACCCTTCCCGAGCCGGCCAATTTGCATATTTGGAATGCGCCACTATAAACCCGGCTGGGGTTTTGCAGCAATTTCTTAGATGTAAAAGTGAGATCTCTTTAGCAGCGGTCTGGGCACATTTTCTCCCTGTGTCTCTTCCTGGAGCTTGCTTCCCTCTCCCGGCTCGGGCTCGAGTTCGGGCACGGCCTAGGCGTTCATCCACCGCGAGATGGCGCACTTCCGATCAATGTCAAAGCCGCCAGGGAGCCGGGAACCCCAGCGCGATTCTTGGCCTTTGTTTGCTTCTGATACTAAGAGCAGCACGTTACATTATTTCACTGTCCCGCTCCCCTTCGTATATAAAAGGGGGGGGGGCTCACCTTCAAGAAGTGGTTGGTGTTGTAATTTAAAGCAACGCGCCTTCTCTAGACTTCGCAGGCGTCGCCGCGCGGAGAAGCCCGTTGTCCCTCAGCAGTGATTTCGGAAATGTGTCAAGGTAAGAGGCCATAGGTTTAGCAATTTCAGACTGGCTGGGGAGGGAGTGGGAAGGTGGCTGATGTCTGAGCAAGGCTGAGGGAAGTGGCTGAGTTTGTGAGCTCCTGGTTGACCGTATAGGTGCTCAGCCCACCCCACCCCCAACCTCTCCCATCGCTCCCTAAGGATGGAAAAGCAAGGGAAGGCCTAAGTGGAAAAGTTGACGATTTAAGCTCCCTGCGCCAGCTAAAAATCCAAGGCGATCTTTCGATTTTGTAAAAATGTTCATCACGGGATGAACCAGGGATGGAGAGGGGGGCATCGGAGCAAAGGGTCGCGCCTGTACCGGGATAGGAGGTTGTGTTGGCGACGAACAGGAGTTGGCGGTGCTGGGGAAAACAAAGTTTCTACTGCAAACAATGAGGCGATCAGTAATCGTGGCGGCTGCTTATTCCCTGGGGCAGATGTCGGGGTGGTCGCTAGTTTCTAACTAGGTGCGGCCTCTAGTCTGTCCAGCAGCCTGGGGTAAACCTTTGTTCTGAAAAAGGCGGATTCAGAAAAGTCGCATTTGATTTTCGAGGCTTCCAGAGAAGTCTGTATTGCCTTTTTTTTTTTTTTTGAATGTACCGCTATAAACCTGGCTGGCGTTTTGCAGCAATCGCATAGATGTAAAAATGAGACCTTTTGCTTATTTTGCAAATGTGCAAAAATTGTACTAGTAAATACCTATATATTTTCAAAAGCAGGCACTGAGAATAATCTCTGATCAACTTATCCCTCCATCAGGGTTGTCATAAAACAAGTTTTAAATAATCATTTCACTTACATGTTGGAGGCTAGATTCAAATGCTCTTTTCTTATATTTAAATCTTTACTCCAATATGTTTTCATTGGTTTATTGAAATGGTCATTCCCCCCCCCCCCAAATATACAGTGCATGTGTGTATAAGCTACCAAACGGCTTATGCCACCAGCCTGGCATTTACTCAGGCCCTAAGGGAATGTCAGAGAAAGTAGGTGCTGCCCGTGCTTGCGTGCATGTGTGTGTAAATTTTCCCTATTAAAGCCACTAGTCTTTGTTGAGCACTAGTTCCCAAACTCTGCTAGAATAGAGCAACCAAGGAGTGGGTGCCCACATAGTCCTCTCTGCAGCCTTCGCCTTCGCTAAAATCCCAGAGCCGCCTCGAGTTTCAAAGCCAGAGGTAGTTTATTATGGACAAAACTAAGGATATTGCAATTTAGGGGGTGTGTGAAAAGGCTCCAACACTTCCCTCATCAAGAGAGAAGGGCCGGATCAGTAGTTGAGTTTAGAAAAAAAAATTTTAAAGCGGGTCGTTTAAGGATGGATTGCACCTGATTGATTCAAAGCAAACACATCAGCTTTCCCTGGAAATGTTGATATTCTCAAAGACGATTAGGAAAAGAACATCATTGCTTACAAAAAAAAATTCCTAACTCTGCAGTAAATGCGTGAATCGGAGAAGTCCAGAATTTTTGTTAAAGCCCGATATGTGGAAGTAGTGTTTTTCTTCTATGGGGTTGAAGCCTAACGCCACCTCCAGTCAGATAATTTTGAGCCCAAAAAGCACTGATATCGACCTCCACATACAAATCATTCACTAGCGATCTCAGTCTCAGTACCTAGTATTTTAAAACAGAATTTTGGGGGGTAGTAACAGTTTATTATTTCTCCTCGTTCGTAAGGGCCTTCTTGGGAGGAGGAATCCACTGTCCAGTGAACTGCATCGTAACCCTTGCCAAACGGCTTATTCCACCCGCCTGGGTTTACTCCGGCTTCAAAGTCATGGGGAAGGGTCTGTTATTACCCAAGTAGAAATAGCTAATATTTACTCCTAGATGTAAACGTGGGCCTTGGTGGCTTTCACATAACTCTGCACAGGCCTGGTTGAAGCAAGCAGGCACCGAGAGTTTTAGGTCAAAGGCATCCCGAGGGCGAGAGAGAAATTCAGCAACTGGGAGGGAGGGGAAAAGGCAGAGAAGGCAAAAAGGCAAATGGGTGAGAGGGAGATGTGTCTGGAAGCCGACCCTTCCTGCAGTTGAATCGCTTTTCTTAATCTCTTGGAGTGGGAAATCTGGGGAAAACCTAGGCGATCAATAAATGGAATATTCCATAAAGGAAGCTAACACCTCGGTGTTATAGTCTGGGGAATGTGGGGCCTTGGGGGCGGTTGGGGATGCTGAGAGCTTGGAGGCAGACTGAGAGGATTTAACTGGAGCTTCTGCTGCGTGGATACTGCCCCATCCGAACCAGCGGCAGGAGACCAGTCTGTGTCCCTAGCATCCTCGCATGCTTTCCTCTGTGCAGCAAGCCCGGATGGGAGCGGGGCAGCGTTCCTGGCCCAGAGAGGGGCTCCCACACGGGTTCACACACTCTTTTTCTTGTTTTAAAGCAAGAAACAGCACGGACTCAACATCCCATTTGGTTTATTGAGGGGGGCGGATGGAGGTAGATGATGGAGAAAACATCTGGCTCTCCCCAAAGGTCGGCGAAGACCCAAGTGCCAATGCCATGGTCCGGGAGCCGGCCGCGGACCATCCACCTTCTCTACTCCGCAGCCAAGGGGTCTTCTTGTAGCAGATGCAGTACCAAGCTGACTTCTATATCTTGGGCTGGCACGTGCACAATCTTGGATTCCATCCAGCCTAGAAGCCCATTTGGCCACCCTACAGGGTCCTGACCAGACAGGGCCTGAGCTGCATGTACAAGGCACTGGGCTTGTCTTCCAATAAAATTGACAGGGCAGCTGAATTCCCCAAGAGCCCTGGAACATTCTGGAGGGCCTTCTCGGCTTTGAGGCATCTGCGAACGCCTTTAAAATGATGGATCGAATTGTGGGAATGCACAGATGTGCATTTTTCATAGGTTAAGATGCAGAACTTGGCTTTAGATTTTCCAAAGGGGCCTTAACGTTCAAAAAGGTTAAGAAAGACAGGTTTAGATCATTGTCTTTCACTTCATTTTCTTAGCCTCCACGACCTCGAACATTCTGTCTTATGGCCACAGGCCCTTCCCAGCCTGTGGCCTGGGAAGTTGGTTTCTGCATTTAGTCTAAAGAAGCATCAAGTCCCCATCCACTGGCCTGCTGAGGCTCATGATCTTAAGGAACTCTCTCTCCTGTTCTTGGGACCTACCTTCCACTTGGCAGAGCTTTCCTGAGAGGTATGGGCGGTGCGGAGGGGCAAAGCCCCCTTCTTAGCAGTCCTCAGCTTCCTGGCCTTCCCAATAGCACTGCTGAGCACAACAGTCCTGGTCAGTTCCACCCTCCTGGCACGGCGAGCTGGGTAAGGACAGGTCCCATCCAGGGAAGGGTCCTAGGCTTCGGTGCTCTGAAATTTTTTTGTACTCAAGTTTGTTGGCTTCAGGGGCCTAGCCAGGTTAGAATTTGCCTTGGCCTTGCGCATAAGAGCAATGAGGACAGCAAAGGGCAGCTCCTAATCCTGTGCACAGACCTGACTCAGTTTGGCTGCGTCGCTGCTGCAGCCTCAAGACCCCGTCTGGAGAGCACTGGCTTTCTCATGCTCTCTCCTCTCCCCTACTCTCTTTCCCTCTGTTCTCTCTCTCTCTCTCCTCTCTCTTTCTCTCTCCCTTCTTCCACCCCAGATGCTCAGTTCACAGAGTCAGTAATCTCCAGGCACAGTGGTGGAAGTGGCTGGAGCACAGCGCAAGCAATGGCGCAGCCTCCCGGGCTCCGCTCAGGGCAGCTTCGGCTGGCAGAGACCGCAACAGCTTGCATCTCAGAAGCCAGCCCTGAGGCTCTGTCGCAGCTCTCCCGTGCGCTCTCTCTGGGGCCTCTCAGGCTTTGCTTCCTCCTCTCACTGGGTTCGTACTGGGAGGAACAAGGCCAAGTGCCTGGCAAATCACCCAAGATGCCAGGGTCCTTCCTCGTTGCGTGCAGAGGCCCGAGCGGTCTGCTTCCTGGGATCCCGGTGTGCAGTAGCTCCAGTCAAAGCCTCTGCAGGAGCTGGTGCTGGTGGGGCGGGCAGGCCTAGGGCATCCTGGAGAGCTGTAGCCCCCAGATCAGGGGCAAGGCCGCGACCTCCTGGGCTCCACTAGATCCGGCCGGGCAGAAAAGGTCACATTTCCTGAAACATGTATGAGGCCCACACTTGGGGCTAGTGCCCTGTGCCGGCCATTTCCAGTTGACTAAAGACTAAGAGTGTGTCCTTATGGCCAGGGGAGAAAGGGTCTGCTGAGCAAAGAGCCTGGCCTCCAAAGTTCCTATAACTGGGCCAAGAGCCCAGCCGGGCCTCGCGGGGGACGCATTTCCTCACCGCGGGCCTCGTTAAAATGTGCACACCAGGGGAGTGAGGGCTGCTCTAGCCGGCGGGTTTGGAGGGGAGGGAGAGAGAGGGGTGGGGACAACGGAGAGGCAGGAGTGCGGTGACACTGGTTCTTGTCATAGCCTGCGGGAGCATGCGAATGCCAAGGCTAAAGGGAGAACTGGAGAATGTGTGGCAGAGGTGTCCGCTGGCCGCCTACCCCGCTCAGCCTCCCCGGCCGGGTCTTCGCCTAGAGCAAGCCATAGCCCCAGAAGACCAACGCTTCTTTCTCTTCCCTGAAGAGGCTTGAAGCTTGGAGCCTGCTAGGGTGTTGGGGTTGTGGGGTGCCTGGACCTGGCCCTCCTCACCTCAGAGCAGGGGTGGGGTGATTTTTCAGCCAAGGTTGCCAGTGGCTTCCAGCACCACCGCTTATGCCAGCCCACCGAGGCAGCCAGAGGCGAAGACCCTAACTGGGTCAACTGACTGGCAGAGGAGAGGAGAGTGGGGCTGAGAGACCCGAGCATTACGGTTTGGGGGAAATTCCCTGTGGGATACAAGACAGAAGGAAAATGGTCAGCTTCCCGTCCCCTCTGGATTTCGGACACTCTAAGGGACCTGGTGGCCTTGGGACCAGGTCTGTCACTTTTGGGAGACAGCTCCAGGTACAGAGTTACATGGGAAGAGCTTGAGGCCCCGACAGGACCCCTTAGTGCACCGAGGGCTAGTAGCTGATTCTGAAATAAGGATGGGGAGCACCCAAGGCAGACCGGGGTGCGCGCTATAAACATCCCACTTATTAACTACGCAGGGCCCCAGGGCCTTTCAAACAGACCCCAAAAGAGGGCTCACGTCCGGGCATCGGCTGGGCGAGCTCCAGGGCCAGGTGGCCCATCGGCCACGTTGGAGCAGCCCCCCGCAGCTCCTGGCCTTTGGGCTGAGGTATCGGGCGTGCGTCTCGCGGCCCATCAATACAGATTACATATTTATATCAATCGCGGGCTCGGAGGTCGCCCTCCGAGAGCGCCCCGCGCCTACGAAATCAAACTGGGAGTGGTCGCGCGGAAACTCTAGCTCAGGATTGGCTGCGGGCGCCCGCCGTGGTGCGGGGGGATTGCTAATCGTATTCAGCATGTTTTGCACAAGAAATGTCAGCCAGAAAGGGCTATCTGCTCCCTTCGCCAAATTATCCCACAACAATGTCATGCTCGGAGAGCCCCGCCGCGAACTCTTTTTTGGTGGACTCGCTCATCAGCTCCGGCAGAGGAGAGGCCGGCGGGGGCGGCGGCGGCTCGGGGGGCGGCGGCGGCTACTACGCCCACGGCGGGGTCTACCTGCCGCCGGCCGCCGACCTGTCCTACGGGCTGCAGAGCTGCGGGCTTTTCCCGGCTCTGGGAGGCAAGCGCAATGAGGCGGCATCGCCAGGCGGCGGCGGCGGCAACGGGGGCCTGGGTCCCGGGGCGCACGGCTACGCGCCCGCGCCCATAGACCTGTGGCTGGACGCGCCCAGGTCGTGCCGCATGGAGCCGCCCGAGGGGCCGCCGCCGCCGCCACCGCCGCAGCCGCAGCAGCAGCCGCCCCCTCCGCAACCAGCCCAGCCCCAGCCGCAGGCCACTGCGTGCTCTTTCGCGCAGAACATCAAAGAGGAGAGCTCCTACTGCCTCTACGACTCCGCGGACAAATGCCCCAAAGGCTCGGCAGCCGCTGCCGAGCTGGCCCCCTTCTCCAGGGGCCCGCCACCCGATGGCTGCTCCCTGGGCTCCTCCAGCGGAGTGCCAGTGCCTGGCTACTTTCGCCTCTCCCAGGCCTATGGCACGGCCAAGGGCTACGGCGGCGGCGGCGGCGCGCAGCAGCTCGGCGCCGGCCCGTTCCCCGCCCAGCCCCCCGGGCGAGGCTTCGACCCGCCACCCGTGCTCGCCTCCGGCTCGGCGGATGCAGCCCGGAAGGAGCGAGCCCTCGATTCGCCGCCGCCGCCGACTCTGGCTTGCGGTGGCGGCGGCGGGGGCTCGCAGGGCGATGAGGAGGCGCACGCGTCGTCCTCGGCCGCCGAGGAGCTCTCCCCGGCCCCTTCCGAGAGCAGCAAAGCCTCGCCGGAGAAGGACTCCCTGGGTAAGCAAGGCGCGCTGAAGGGCCTCAGGCGGGCAGGCAGGCAGGCCGGCCCAGAGAGGGGAAGGAGCAGGGAGCCAGGAGTCCGCGCGGCAGCCGGCTGGCCTTGGCCGGAGCTGCAGGCAGGCTGACCTTGTGAACTTGCTTTTTAATATTTGGGCGTGGGGATGCAGTAAAAATTCATGTCCAGCTTAGAGCCCCACACCAAGACGTCCTCCGCGCTGGCCTTAGCTCACCCCGACTGGGGGCGAGGACACCGGCGAGCAGCCCGCCTCTAATGCATGCCCTTCTCCGTGGGCCAGAGCACCCTCAGCCGTGGTCTGGGCCCAGCCTGCGAGGCTCGGCCCACGCTGGGGGAGGGGAGGGAGGGAAAGTAGCTCGCCCGCAGATAGCACGGATGTTTGTAAGGCATCCAAAATAAGCAGCCGCCAGCACCAATAAATAAGCCCATTAACCGGCGAAGTTCGAGTTTACGATCCCCCAAGCTTTTTTCAAAGTTGCTAGAGGGGCGGGAATCCTCCTTGCGGGTAGAAGAAAAAGCAGATCCCGCCCGGACGCCGGGGCTCTGAACTGATCCTCAAACACGGGCCGTTTCGCTTCCCCTGGAACTCAGAATCGCCCAGACTGCATGTCCCTGGCTCCCGGAGTCAGGGCGGGCCCTTGACCCCGAATAAATTTTTCGGGCCTTCCCCATGTCCCAACTGTGTCCTTCTCTCTCTCCTCAAATGGCCTTAGGCAAAGAGGGGTCTGGAGTGAGACATGGCCATGCTGTCCGCCCCCCCTTCCAAGTAAGCACCCCAGCTTCCAGCCTGGGGGGCTGCAGGAAATGCTTGTCTGCTTGGGGCCAGAAGCAAAGAAAAAATAAGGCGTTAAGTTCAAGATATACAGCCTCCCAGGCCGTTCATTCTGAGAGCACCTGGCAGCTTTGTGTTAAAACAGGTGTTTAGGAAAAGGTGAAGGGAAATTTAAATTGGGAGGGTAGGTGTAGATTGGAGGCCCACTGGATTTTGCACATGCCTTTTTAAGGCACATGCCATTTTTTTCCTGGGCAAGCGAAAGGGGGCACAATTCTCTTTATGTGACTTAGGGCACCTCTCTCGTGACAGAGGCCGCCCAAATTCACCCCGACAGGAAGTCCACAAAGCCTAGATTTAACCTTCCTCTCTTTATCCTCTTAAATGCCAGGCAATTCCAAAGGCGAAAATGCAGCCAACTGGCTCACTGCAAAGAGTGGCCGGAAGAAGCGTTGCCCCTACACGAAGCACCAGACGCTGGAGCTGGAGAAGGAGTTTCTGTTCAACATGTACCTTACTCGAGAGCGGCGCCTAGAGATCAGCCGCAGTGTCCACCTCACGGACAGACAAGTGAAAATCTGG
Source organism: Rousettus aegyptiacus (assembly GCF_014176215.1). Lineage (NCBI taxonomy): Eukaryota > Metazoa > Chordata > Mammalia > Chiroptera > Pteropodidae > Rousettus > Rousettus aegyptiacus. The sequence goes on along the minus strand of NW_023416288.1, from coordinate 35,112,194 downwards.
TTTCAGAACCGCAGGATGAAACTGAAGAAAATGAACCGAGAGAACCGGATCCGGGAGCTCACAGCCAACTTTAATTTTTCCTGATGAAACTCCAGGCAATGCCGTTTTTTTTTGGGTTTGTTTTTGTTTTTGTTTTTGTTGCGCTTCCAGAGAGCCGTTCTCCTCCCTCTGTCTTCAGCCTTTGCCCAGGAACTCGCACCTGTGCGGGAGCCCCATTCCTCCCTCCCACACTCCCCATCTCCCTGGCCATTACATCTGTGCAGGGCTGGTTTGTTCTGACGTTTTGTTTGTCTGTTTGCTAGGTGCTGGTTTATGTGTTGTTTTCTGGGGGAAAAAGCCATATCGCTCTAAAATTCTATATAGATAAATATTATCCTTAAGTGTCAAGTGGTGACTGGGATAGTTTGCTGTCTCAGGATTCCACTGCTCAAGATGGCCCCTGTCGTCCCGGTGGAGCTGGTTTCCTGTGGGGGCCCCTGGGCAAATCTAGCCCGGAAGGCTGAGGTCCCATTGTAGGCGCTGAGGTGTCTGGCCTGAGGTCAGTGGTGCAAGGAGCTGCCACCGGGCTGCCCGGCCTGGAGTGTTGGGCTGTGTTTAATCAGGGGATATAGGCCCCAGGGTTTCTTTTTTCTTTCTTCCTTGGCAAAGAGAAGGGCTTATGGGCATGGACGTACAGGTTGGCAAAAGGGCTTGACTTTGGCTGATTGGAAAATCGAGAGTTAGAAAGATGAATTTTTCCTTCCTCTGTAAGATATCCCAGCTATAAAAGAAAAGAAAAGAAAAAAAAGACCAGGACAAGGAAACTTCTCTTCCAGATTGTGTAAGGTCTTGCACTGCAGGACTAAATTATTTCCCTTACCTCTGAATTTCCATATCCTCTGGCTGTAGATAAATAATCTAATGTAGTTTTATTTATACCTGCAGATTTAGTGGATTTGTTGTCATTAAATAATTGTTACCACTGGTAACGCACGACAAGCACACCACAATTCTCCCTATCTTGTGGAGGGTTTTTTTTCCCCCACTTTTTTCTTTTCTTTTCTTTTTTTTCTTTCCAAAATTCATGGAAGCCGAGGTGGGCTGGGGCAAGCAGAATAGACAAGAAAAGGGAGACATTGTTTGGGTTTCCTTTATACTGTGAAGTTACATGCATAAAAGGGTCAAACCTGTAGGTGCAGAAAAAGAAAAAAAACTATAAATGCAAATCTGTATAAATGTCTATTATTATGAAAAACTGCCAATCTTGTTTTATGCAAATGCATTCTACGTTATTATAAATGTTAGTTCTAGCTCTATTTACTTCTAATCTTAAATCAGAATAAATTAATATTGTAATGCTGCTGTGCGTTGAAAAAAAGACGATGTTTATGTTCTTATAGAAGAATAAAAGCTGTGGAATGAAGCTTTTTAATTTCACCTCTTTTTTTTGACTTATCTTCACCTTCCACTTTAGCCCGTCCACCACTTTTACAACAGGAGGACTAGCCCTCACCCCCTGCAATTACTTTAGGCATCTATTTAAATATTACCTAGACAGTCGTAATTTGTCTGGGCCCTATGGCCCTGGTGCCGTAAGGTTTGTCGGCTTTTGTTCGGTTTTATGACTTGCTAGTATATCTGGATTGTGGCTGTCTTGGACCGGTGGTTTCAGTTGAGAGGGGAGCTGCATTAGACAGAGGAAGCCAAACAGGATTTCTTTCGGGAGCCCCAGGGAAGCTCGCAGAGGCTGGTTATTTTGTGGGTCCCCTGGTCCTTGATAACCCCCAATCCGGGGAGCAGGCTGGGCCCAGGACGCGTCACTAGCGTCCACGCAGCGGTTAGGTAGACCGCTGCTGGGCTGCCTGGGGGTCCCCTCCCCCAGCACGGCCTCCCCCACCTGGTCGCCCTCCGCGGGGCCACGCGCTTCCTGCTCGCGGGAGGTGGGGGTGGGGGGCGGCGGCAGGGGGAGGGGGCGCGGGAGCGCGCGCCGGGGCTGGCTGCCTCGCAGGGAGGGAGAGAGGGGGAGAGCGAGCCGTGGGGAGCGAGCGCAGGAGGCCGAGACCAGACAGGGAGCCGGGCTCCGGGCTGTCCCTGGCGCTTTGGAGTCGCCCAGAGCTGCCGCCTCTCGGCGCCAACTTGCCGAGCTGCAAGATTTGGGGAACCAGCACGCACCCTGCTCGTCCTCCGTTCTCGTTCTCTCCCCTCCTTCCATTTTCCTCTCTCTCCTTTACCTTCCTTCCCTCCCTCTCCTAGGTTTACCTTACTGGGCCGGTGGCTTCTCCTTTCGCGATGCCTTAGCCGTAGCCCGGAACACGCAGTGGCAGCGGAGGGCGCAGGTTGGCGAGGGACCGGGCCGGGCGCGATCACTGGGTTCTCCCTTGGCGGCGGCGGTGGCGGTGGCGGCGGCAGTGGCGGCAGCAGCGGCGGGCGAGGCAGCCCCGTGCGGGCAGCACCAGAACTGGTCGGTGATTTAGGTAGTTTCCTGTTGTTGGGATCCACCTTTCTCTCGACAGCACGACACTGCCTTCATTACTTCAGTTGAAATCGTCTCCAGGTACCTGTGTGCGGGGGCCGGGCCGGGCCGGGCCCGGCGGGGCACCCAGGCTCTGCTCGTGCCCGGCCTGCGGTGGCAACCTCGGTTTCCCCCGCGCAGGAGCCTCGTCCTTGCCTCCTTCTCAGCGCTTTGCCAGGCTGCTCACCCTCCCGACCCCCCACTTGGCCCTGAGCAGGTATGGTCAGGTTAGCGGCTCCTTAGCAGACGCCGGGGGCGTGGTAGGAATTCTGGGTCCCGGGCCATTCAAGGTCAGGGGCGCGCGCTTCCATTCTGGGCCTTCCCGCTCCAGGTCTGTCCCTGGCCAGGGACCCCGCCATTCTCCTGCAAGGCTGGGACACCATCAGCCCCAATCCAGGATAGGAGATAAGGAAAGGTTTCTCTGTCAGTGGAGACGCAGTCTAATCTGGAAGAGAAGGGCAGGCAGGGACTGGGATACTGGCCTTGTCACTCACCCTTCTCTCTGCAAGCTCCTTCTGCTCACAGGAGTCGCCTTGGACTCTTTTCTTCCTTCTTTCTTTCCTTCCCGCCTTTCTTCCTGTTTTTTTTTCCTTTCTTCTTTCCTTTACTCCTTCATTCTTTTCCCCCTTCTGTTTATTTTTGTTTCATCCGCAGTCTCTCTGTGCCCAGTTTTCTATCTCTACCTCCTTTCCTCCACAACTCTTCCTTCTGGGGGACCCAGGGCTAGCTCGGGAAGAGCCTGGAGGGGGGTCTTATTTTCCTCTGGGCGTTCAAGTCGGAATCTGGTGAGGAAGAACTCGCGCGGGCGGCTGTCGAGGGCTGTGGACCTGGGCCTGGTGTGCCGCTGCGCTGACAAGGCCTCGGTTACGATCACGACCGGATGGCGGCGGCCTTGCGTTCCTCCGCCGCGAGTCAGCAGCAACAGCATAGGAGATCCCATTTGTGGGCATTCGCGGCGTTTTCGTGTGCCCGCACCGAGGGCAAGGAGGGCTTCGCCAGCCTTACTGGGGGCCTGAGGCTGGGACCTAGGCTGACGCTCAGCCAGGCTCGATGGAGTCTGGCCACAGAGGAAGATCTCCAGGAAGCTTCCTCCACTCTCCCGGCCTTGCGGATCTCAGCTCAGGCTTTTAACTGCCATAACAGAGTCCCGCTAAAGCAAAGATTGTCTGGCTGCTTGCTTGCCAGTAGCTTCTGTCAGGTTCAGAGTCTGTTAGATATGGCATCTTCGTGCGGAAGATTGCTGGAGAAGGGGAACTTCCAGCGCCAACCTGTTTCAAATAATAGGGGAAGGAAATTCTAAAGTCCACAACCATTGGAATACAAACTTGGGTCTTTGTTCCAAATTGTAGTCTACCGTTGGAAGCCAGTCGGACCATTCTCGGTATTACTGGGAACCCAAAACAACCTCCATCCCTCCCTAGCCCCCAAAACACACACATTCAGGCATTCGGGTTCATTCCCATGGAGTAGTTCTTCCCTTTCCAGCTCAGCTTCGGGCCCAGGAACTGTTTTCATCGCTCAGCTCCTGGTCCTGTGATCTGAAAGGCCGGCACACCACATTTTCAACAACTCTTCTTTGCCATTTTCAGGACCTGTGTATTGGATTTGTTCTGGAGGCCAAGGTTTTAGACTCTCAGGTGAGAAGAGGCAATTTGTAATCACTCCCATTTATTATTTCTTTATGCGCACGAAATCCCTTTTACTTCCAAAATAAAAGCAGATACAAAAGCCTGAAGTCTCTTCCCAAACCTCTGAGCCGAAGAGGGATAATTTTTGTATTGTGATTCCCGCCCCCTTCTACGCACCAGTAAGGACCACTTAACACTCAAGGTCTCCTAATTATTTAGTAACTGTCCTATTTTGGAGGCTAGGAATATTTAAAGGAATGATCTTTTATTTAAAATATTACTGTTAATAATTCGTGTCTTCTCTGGGTACAAAAAAAAAGTGGAAAAGGCAATCAGGTATGTCCTGTCCGTTTGCGGACAATTACATCAGGGGAGAAAATTTCCTCCCGGATTAATTTTTCTTAATGAAAATCTCAGAGGCCCCGCAAATTACCGGATATTTGGGACACCTTGGGAAGCGGTGGGGGTGGGGATGACGTGGAGGAATTTAGAGGGAAAGGGAAAATATTAGCGGGGGGGAGGGGGCTGAGGAGGCCAGGACCGGCCACGTCGGAGTTCATTGTGTGCGCCACTTCCCTCTTCCGGCGCGGGCTGAGAAAGGGGCACCGGGTTGGTCTCCACGCGGCTTCTCAGCCTTGCTATCAGGCAGAGCCTGGCATGTGAAGATCCCTGTGCCGGATAGGGATGTGTCAGGCCTTTTGGAGGGGGGGTATTACTGGAACTGTTGGGGAGGGTGAAGGCAAAACAGGAGATGGAAGCGCCCTCGCCGCCAGGGAAGTGGGCTAATGAGAAACACACTCTTGCATAGTGTTCACACGTGAATTTAATTACCCCGTTTTTAGGAGTCGCTGCTTTCTGTTTGGATTTGGGGTGGGTTTTTTCCCTTCCAATTAACAGAGAGGCCGAGGCCTTTTAATTTACCCCTGAAAGGCTCTAAAGGGTGAGAAACACCCTTCTCAATTTGGCCAAGCTAAGGAATAGGATTAAAGTCAATGCCCCGTGCCCCTCCTCGTTTTAATTTCTGGCCCTGGACTTGAGCTGCGGCCGCCTCACGTTGGGCCTTGTAACTCCGCTGAGCCGCGGGCCGCGTGGGTAACCGAGGCGGGCGCGCTCAGGACACGGGTCAGGAAAGAAGGACTCAGACTGGGCTCTGAGGCCAGCTGCTCCGGTACTGGCCTCCCAGCTGTGGAGCTGCCGGGTCTCTTAGGCCAAATTCTCCTTCCATCGGTGTCGCCTCGTGTTTTTGTTTTTGTTTGTTTTTGCAGCTCGGATTCAGGGAGTGCGATGAGGCTTGCAGAGCTCAGCGTTAGGGCCTTCGAGGTCGGAGCACAGGGCTGGGGTGCTTGCTGCGTCCAAGCCTGGGGATTGCGATTCCCGCCGACGCTAAGCGGGGCGCGCCCGGCGCGCGTGTGCGCGGTCGGGGCCTGCCGAGCAGCACCAGCAAGCCCCCAAACCCTCCGCTCACAGATGGCTGGCTGCTGCTTCCCTGGTCGCTCCTCGTGGGGCGCTCGCTGGAGGCGCAGCGGCGAATTTGGGCGCTCCCTGGGCACCCTGCACTCTGGTCGGGCAGATTCCAGAGGCTGGGTCCCGTGGGCGGCCTGTCTCTGCACAGCGCGCTCGGGCGGTGGCGGTGGCGGCTCAGTATGGGACTGCTACTGCGTTGAATTTGACTTTTCGCGGCCGGCCCGGGGCAAACTCGCATCTCTGGGGACTGCAGGGATTATTTACAGGGAGCTCGCCAACCAAACACAACAGTCTAATTTAACCTTTCCAAGTCCTCGTAAATTTTTACAGCTGGGAGCCACGGCGAGGTAAACGAATCTGTTGGTCGTTCCCAACTTCCCACCAGCCTGTGTGGCTTCTGAAACAATAACTCCTTATGAAATATCATAAATATAGATTTAAATACAGTAGAGCGAGAATGCGATTTGGCTGCTTTTTTATGGCTTCAATTATTGTCTAATTTTATGTGAGGGGCTCCGCTCGCCGCACTCGAACGCGGGACCCGCGCCTTGCTGATGGCGTGATTAATTGTGATATAAAATAGTCCGCTTAAGAAGTGTGCGTCTGGCGGTGGCGGTGGGAGGGGAGGGAGTCCGGAGGCAAGGCCAGATTTGATCTTTTAATCTTCGTTGGCCACAATTAAAACAAACCCGATCGCGGAGCGCCGCGATCCTTTTGCATAAAAACATATGGCTTTTGCTATAAAAATTATGACTGCAAAACACCGGGCCATTAATAGCGTGCGGAGTGATTTACGCGTTATTGTTCTGCCGGGCGGACACGTGACGCGCGCGGCCAATGGGGGCGCGGGCGCCGGCAACTTATTAGGTGACTGTACTTCCCCCCCTGGTGCCACCAAGTTGTTACATGAAATCTGCAGTTTCATAATTTCCGCGGGTCGGGCCGGCCGGCCGGGCGCAGAGCTCGGCGATGGCCACGACCGGGGCTCTGGGCAACTACTATGTGGACTCGTTCCTGCTGGGCGCCGACGCCGCGGACGAGCTGGGCGCCGGCCGCTACCCTCCGGGGACCCTGGGCCAGCCCCCCCGGCAGGCGGCGGCGCTGGCCGAGCACCCCGACTTCAGCCCGTGCAGCTTCCAGTCCAAGACGGCGGTGTTCGGCGCCTCGTGGAACCCGGTGCACGCGGCGGGCGCCAGCGCGGTGCCCGCAGCGGTGTATCACCACCACCACCACCACCCCTATGTGCACTCACAGGCGCCCGTGGCGGCGGCGGCGCCGGACGGCAGGTACATGCGCTCCTGGCTGGAGCCCACGCCCGGCGCGCTCTCCTTCGCGGGCTTGCCCTCCAGCCGGCCTTATGGCATTAAACCTGAACCGCTGTCGGCCAGAAGGGGTGACTGTCCCACGCTTGACACTCACACTCTGTCCCTGACTGACTATGCTTGTGGTTCTCCTCCAGTTGATAGAGAAAAACAGCCCAGCGAAGGCGCCTTCTCCGAAAACAATGCTGAGAATGAGAGCGGCGGAGACAAGCCCCCCATCGATCCCAGTAAGTGTCTCCTCCCTCCAGACCCACCGCCGCCTCCACGCCGGCCACCCGGATCTGCCGGCCCGCCAGCTTTCTTTTGAGCCTGCCTTCGCCTGCGCTGCAAGCCTCCTAAGCAGGGGCCCGGAGCCAGAAGTTGCTGTTTGGGACGCCTCAGATGGGGCCCCAAGTCCACAGAGCTGTGACAAGCGGGCCTGCGGGTCTCGGGGGGGAGGGGAGGCGGCTGCCACCAAGAGAGGGGGCGGGGCGGAAGCTACGGGCCGAGCCAAGACCAGCCACCCATCTCCCTGGCTGCCCAGGACCAGGGCAGAGATACTTTGGGTCGTTCTTCGAAAGCAGCGCGGCAGAGTCTTTTGTGCGGCTGGATTGTCCGCGAGCAACGGCGTCAACTGCAGCTAGGACACTGGGGAAGACGGCCGATTCCCTCCACTTCTTGCCTTCAGCCAGTGGAGGCGTAAATCCTGCCTTAGATGAGGCTGCAGGCGACCAGGCCACGAGAGTCCCTATGCCAGATTATTCAAATAAACTGGAGAAGTGATCAATGGTCTTGGGGTGCCTAGGGGCGCAGTGACGGCCTGCCTCGCTCCCACGGCCTTCCAGGGAGGTCAAATAAGGGGGGCGGGGAGAATAGAAGGAAAGGTGGGGAAGGGAAGACACAGAGTTAGTGAGAGAAAAAAGGAAATTAACCTTACTACACGAGTACAAGACAGCATGGCAAACGATCTTTTTCCAAATTTCATCGCTCAGCGTGCAGAAAGTGTGGGAAAGGAAAGGAAAGGACAGGACAGGAGGACAGAGGAAGGGAAAGGAGGGCCTCCGAGAGGAGGAGGGGGGCTGAGGTTTTACGGCGTGCAATTGTAAGTGACCGTCCCTGCGTCTGTCTGCCAGGGGTCCATTGTGTCCGAGCCTCTGCCGCCTTCCCTAACCAATTCAGCAGCGTCCTGCACTTTGGCCGAAGACCCTAGGAGGTTCCTTAGCCCCCAGAGGAGGAGGGGGCGTACTTCTTCTCCTTTTAAATCCCATTTCTCTCTCCCGCAGGCAACCCTGCGGCCAACTGGCTCCATGCGCGCTCCACACGGAAGAAGCGCTGCCCTTATACGAAACACCAGACGCTGGAACTGGAGAAAGAGTTTCTGTTCAACATGTACCTCACCAGGGACCGCAGGTACGAGGTGGCCCGACTGCTCAACCTCACCGAAAGGCAGGTCAAGATCTGGTTCCAGAACCGCAGGATGAAAATGAAGAAAATCAACAAGGACCGAGCGAAGGATGAGTGATGCCACTCGAGTTCATTTAGAAAACAGATGGAGCTAGAGAGAGAGAAAGAGAGAGAACGAGAGAGAGAGAAAGGACTGCCCATCCCCTTCTCCCAACCCCATCCCACCCGAGCGAGCCTCCAGCACCCCTCACAGAGCGGTTCTAAACTGCAGGCCTCATCTCTCCCTGGCATACCCTTCTCAGGCGGGCTCCTTGGCCTGCCGCTTTGATGAAGGAGGTATCGTAAGCTTTCCATTTTCTATAGGAAAAAAAAAAAAAAGAAAAAAAGAAAAAGAAAAAAAAAAGAAGGGGGCATTAGCGCTGATGGCTGTGTGTGCTAGCTTGTATATATTTTATAAAATCTACCTGTTCCTGACTTAAAACAAACAAACAAACAAAAAAAACTACCTTTTTTTTATAATGCACAACTGTTGACTGCAGGCTGTATAGTTTTTAGTCTGTGTAGTTAATTTAATTTTCTCTTTGTGAGGCAGAGCAATCTGCCCAGATACTTGAACGCTGTGTTTTATTGTGGTAATTATGTTTTGTGACTCAAACTTCTGTGCTGGGTGAAGCACCCGTTGTGATTGTGAAAGCTAGAATTCAATTTGAACTCAGGTTGTTTATGAGGAGGAAAACAGTTGCATAGGGTATAGCTCTGTAGTGGAATATGTCTTCTGTATAACTAGGCTGTTAACCTTTGATTGTAAATTAGCTGTAAGGATTTCCCAGTGAAATAGTTTTTGTTTTTGTTTTTTAAAGAAAAGATTCTCTAGGATGCATAGATTCATGGTTTTCTCCACTTTTGAAAATCAGGCATTTTAGTTTCTACATGCGCTATCAACCTGTCTTATCAATTGTATATATAAACCACATATTAAAGGAAAAAGCGATCAGACCAGCTTGAATATTGTTTTTGCACCAGACAAACCATGAGGATATTTGGAGCTATACGTATGTGCAGAAGGTTGCTACCTATGGTTTACGTTTAATTTTAACCGGGGGAAATGAATGCTTATTGTAATGGAGTTAATTTTATTGATAATAAATTATACACTATGAAACCGCCATTGGGCTACTGTAGATTTGTATTCTTGGTGAATCTGGGGTTTCCACTGGGCTGAGCATACACTGTATATTTTGCAATAGTTACCTCAAGGCCTACTGACCAACTTGTGTTGAGATGTTATTTAACTTTTTGCTAAATAAATATATTGATTCTTTTCTATCTATCTATATCTTTTTTATGTTACGGGTCTTTGCACCTTCTCCTGGGACAGGGAGCCTGGGTAGTCTCTGGGTTGGGGCTCGGTTGAAAGAGGACAGAACCTCGATTTTGCTCTGAGGGTTTTGGGAAGCTGGAACCTACTGCAGCCAGCCGGCAGGGCGGCGGGGCCTGAGTGCTCGCCTCTAGGCCCGCTGCCTGGCGGCGCAAGCGGTGGAGGAAGGCTGGGGGATACCCAGCGGCAAGGCCAGGCTCCAGGCTTTGTGTCCATTTGTGGGGCTGCCGAGGGGGCCTCTGAGGAGCTGGGCTGGGGTCTCGAGTATCACTGGCCAGTAACAATGAAAGGTCTCTCTTTCATCCTGGGGCCCCAAGAAATTTCCCAAACCCAGATCTGAGGAGACTGCTGGGCCATCCCTGACAGTCGGGGTGAGCAGGTGGGGGGCAGTGGGACCAAGAGCTGAGTGTCTGCCTCTTAAGGAGTCTCCAAGGAGGGAAACAGGAGTCGGATCGCTCCAACGTGGCCGCTGGGACAGACGTTTGGGGCTCTCAGGAGACTGAAGGCCTGTGCCCCCGCATCCCCATATCTTGTCTGGCTGGCCCGGGGAATTCTGAGCCCTGGTCTGCGCGCCCCTCTCTAAGCACAAGTCCCGGCAGAGGCAAGGCCGAGGCAAAGAAGGAGCCCAAAGCACCATAAAAGAAAATGAGGGCTGTTACCGTTTATGGGGTGTAAAGGGTTGCGGGAGGGAACCGCCACTACCTCGGAGTCCCTAGAGCCTTGTAGATGGGGCTGGAAGGTTCAACCTCATCTCCCCCTTTTCTTTTCTCGCCCTCTCCACCCTTCCCCCCCCCCCCCGCGTCCCCTGCCCCCTGCGACTTCTGCAACGATATCTGTAGCTGGACAAGTAAAAAGGGAACCAGGGCGCAGGGGGATGGGACATCCCTTGGCACCCCCACCCCCACCCCCACCCCGCCGCCAGGTTGAGACGCCCTCTGTTGTTGCAGACAGAAGGAACTTCAAAGAATGGGCAGTAAGGGTGTGCCATAAAGGCCGGGTCTGCGAACTGTCTGGAATTCGGCCCTTAATGAGTTTACAACTGTCCAGCTTCAATTAAGATTTTCCACCAAAGCCCTTTCATTTGTTTGCTCTGTCTGCCGCCGATAATGCGGCTGCGGAAACAGCTCTCTTTTATGGGCACTACTCTTTCGCCAGCGTAGATTCCGGGCTCCACGCAGACCCCCCGGGGACCCGGCCCTCGCGGGCTTTCGGGAGGGAGACGCCGGGTCTACCGAGGCTGCGGCCGAAGTTCAGGCCGGTTGCTGGAGCTGCAGTGCCAACATTCGGCCAGCAGATGGCAGTGTGGCTCCACGCAAGAGGCGCCCGCGCCGCCATCTCCCGCCGCCGCGACCCTGGAAGTTCCCTAAGATGTCGACTTGACGCGAGCCTTGCTGGAATGGGAGACAGATTTGAGTGAACAGCGGTGGTGTGTGTTTCGTGCTGCTCACGCTGAGGTGGAAGCTTCGCTAGGAAACAAGGAAGCGGGGCGGGGGGTCTCCTGACCCGCACCCTCCCGTTCCCCTCTACCCTATGCCAGGGGCCTAGCGCGGCGGGACTGCAGCCCCAGGCGCGGCGGTCACCGTGCCCAGCCGCGGATGAGCCTCGGGGCAGCATGCAGCTCGGAGAGCCCGGTTAACCGGCGGACAGACACAAGGACTAAGGCCTACAGCCCCAGGACCTGGTGACCCCCATCCCCACGCCCAGAGGGTGTGCAGAGGGCGCACACCTTGGCCAAGGGTCCTTCCTTGTCCTGGGAGATCCCTAAAGGCTGTGCCCCGATTCGGGGTCCGACTGACCAGCCGGCACCCGCAGGCGAGCCAGAACTCCGGGACTCGGCCGCCCTGAGTACGTGGCAAAATCAGGCGGTTGAAAACCCGGCTGAGTAAAGGCATTCTTGACGACTGTCTAGTGTGGGTCTGGCGGCTGAGTTGCTTGGGATGGGGAATCCTTGGGGACAGACTAGGAACTGCTTTAGTTATTTTAAAATAAGTGCGATATTTAATATAACGTTCTAGTTGAGGGATGGGAGGTCACGTCGTGAAAGCCGTCCTGCTTTCTCTCGCTGCTGAATTTCCTCGGCAGTGGAGGTCCCGAGGTTATTCTGGCGTCCCCTGCTCAGGAAGCCAGGAGGAGGGAGGGGACCCCAATCCAGGCACAGCCTATCCTGACCCTGGGCGGGGAACACGCCCTGGAGCCTTCCAGGAGGCTCCCTGAGTGCAGTGCGGGGATCGGCCCCAGGTGCAGAATGGTTTCAGGGGGAAAACGCAAAAGCAAAAAGAACCCTTCGAAGCACCGCAGAGCCCCGTGAGCACTCCACGCGAGGCATTTATTTGGGTTGTAATAGTCGCTGCCAAGCCCACAAAATGTTTACAACCTGCATCTCCATGCTGCACACGCTGTAAACCTGGGGACGGGATTTTGGCTGACATCTCTCCGGGGTCGGTCGGTCTCTCTCTCTCTCTCTCTCTCTCCCCACACTTTTTTCAGTTTATATAAACACGTTGGTATTATGGACATAAGCCTTCGTTATATTTCCTTACACAATACACAATGTTTCACAGCATCTGATTGTCAGAAGGGCTTTATAAGCTTCCTGAGAGCCGTCCGTAGCCACGATTCCAAGCGGCAGATAGAAAGCTCGGTTTATGTAACTACGAATAAATGGCAAAGGAGCAGATCGGTGGCTACCGCTTCTCTCCGCAGGTCGCGGAGGCCTCAGGTAGGTACAGGCCCGCCGAGGTCTCAGAGGCTTCACGGGCCGCCAGGCGGGGCCTCGCTTGCCCTTGGCCGGCGGGCGGCCGGGAGGCGGTTCTCTCCGCGCGGCTGCCTTTGGACCCGCTTCCCCGCACGCCGCCCAGACAGCACCCCGCGCCAGCCGGAGCCTCTTTGAACTCGTTGTTGATGGTTTGTCCCGGCGCCGCGACCAAAGACTGCTCACGGGCTGGAGAACCTACGCGCAGGTCGTGCGAGGGGCAACGGGGGACACGTTCGGAGAAGCGTGGCAGCCTTTCTGCGCTGCCCTGAGAGGCCTGGGTTTACATTCTTAGCTAGATTTAAATTGTGAGCACTAGTTGGCACCATGAAGCTGGGGAAACACATCGTGCTTGGTAGGTAGGGACCCAGACCCAAGAAAGCAGTGAACAGTGTCTTTATCTAAAGACAGCTGGGCGGCCGAGAACTCCGCCTCCATGTGCCCACTCCAGGCCAAGCGTCAACGAGTGTTTCTGTTAATAATGTCATATATAACCTAGCGCATTTCTGTCTTTTCAGCCAAATAAGTAGGAGAGCAATGGCTTAAGAACATGCGATTCAAGAGGCCTTATTGAAAGCCTGACTTTGGCCGTCTCGTTTTAAAACCCTGCTGCAGAAGGCAGGAGGAGCGCGAGAAACCCAGAAACGAAAGAGAGCTTTCGGCGCCCGCGGGACTCGGGTCCAGCGAGGCCGCGGCCTTGCGAGCAGTATCTGGATCCTCCTCGGCCCAGGTTGAGGGACAGCGCGTCCTGCTTGGACCGCTCCGACTTGCGGGAGACAAAACCCGGCAGTAACGGGCTGTGGCGCGGACTCTCAGCATTTTTTGGCCCAGACTAAGTTCCTTCCCGCGCTCCTCGAAATCGCTCCCTGAAATCGGTCTGTCGGGTCGCCTCACTCAGGGCAGGTTCTACTTTAAACGCCATCACTGTCGGCCGCTCCAGCCCCCCGAGTCTAGACGGCGGCAGCGGCGGGCCGGGGTCTTCCTCTTTGCACCTTGCTTCGTGTCACTCGGGGAACAATTTATTAGTCTAACGCTGTCTCATTCCTCGTCTTTGATCTCCTAGCCCTCTTCTTGTTTGTTGCGTCTTCCTTTAACTTTCTTAGGTTACTGTTTCCTGCCTGAAAGTGATAATATTTAAAATATTTGGGGTTTTTTTCCTTCTCTTTTCACCTCCCTCCTCTGCCCCCGCATTCCCCAACCAAAACAGCTATCATCCTGATCCGCCATAAAGGGCATCCGGATATTGCTCACCCCCATGGCCGCTGTACCTCCAGGGGACACCTCCCTGGCCCCACCTGCCCGGACAGCCCCCCCCTCCGGGTCCACGCCCTGGGCCGTCCACTAGACCAGAGCTGGGGCTCCGTTGCATCCGGGTTTAACCTCTCCCCGCCGCTGCCTTTTGTGCTTTTAGGACCCCCCGAGAGGGTGCGGTGAACAGGGGGCGGCCTGGACCTTCTGAAAGTGAGGGGAAGTGCTTTGTACACGAGGAACCAAACTCTATAATTTAGAGGAGAATTTCCGGGGCAATTCCATTGTGAGGTCGGGTTTATGATGTGCAATCGAGCTGAGCAGTAAAAGATATACTGACCTGGCTGCCAGGCTTCTAGTGGGGCCTGGGCAGTTTATGAGGCTTTAGGGGAAGGCTCCGTGGTTCCATCACCCTCCAGGGAGCAGCGGGCCACAGGGGCTTCGGGGGTTCCAACCCTGCGCAGGGGAAGGCAGGCTCTAAGAGTTGGGGGCCAAGATGAGAGGGAGGGAGACTACTATGAGCTCCACTCTCTGCGAGCTGGTCCTTGGAAAGGTGAAGCCGCCAGAGCTGGGTGGCTTTTTGGGAGGGGTCTCCCTATTTGTCTTTGGGGTCTCCAAAGAAATGGAAATCCAGACTGGGTTACAGTCCCTAGGAACCTGCCCCCCACTCCTTCAAACTGTCTGTCAAGCGTGTATTGCTCCCCAGCACTCAGGACCACGAGAAGCTGCAGAAGTCCAGGGATGGCCGGGGTGAAGGCTACAAGAAACCTCAGGACACCAGGGGTACCTGGAAAGGTGCAGGGCCTGAGGTTCCTCCCAGCTGGGGGAAAGAGACTTGGTTCCCCTTCAGCTAGGGAGAATCAAAGGTTGCCAGGGGGACAAAAGAGTGTCCAGCCATTTTTCGGGCTGCCAGAGGCCAGTCAAGTGCTCAGGAGCGAAAGCACAGAGTTTCAGGAGCCAGCGGTGTCCGGGAGGAGGGAAGGGAATCCCACGTTAATAAATCTGTTGGCAAATGAGGCTCATTAATAGATAAATATTTCACTGCTTCCTTTAGGGCGGATAAACAGTGCGCCACTGATTAAGGAAAGGAAGCTGAAGACCTTGACTTTATTCGAACCACATGGTTCCAGTTTGCTGTGGCGCTCTCGCTGCAGCTGGAAGCGACGCTGCGTCGGCCCCATCTGGATGGGCGTCTAAGTGGGCCAATCTCCCACCGGACCTGGGCGGGAGGAAACGCCGGCAAAGAGTCGATTTACCCAGAGCAGGGACTTGCCCACCGGGCCACCGTGAGGCGCGCGATTGCGCGCAGCGCAGAGACCTTTCCTGGGCTGGGTCAGTGGGCAGAAGAGGGCAGGGAGGACCCGCAGGCTTTGGTCCAGGGTTCGGTAATAGGCAAGAACAGGCTGTGCCGGCCAGCCCCGCGAGGCCTCTGCAGGCCAGGCGTCCAGGCTGGCGGCGGGTTGAGCGCTCCCGCAGAGCCTGGGGTCCTTCTGCCGCAGGACGCGCCAGGCCGGCCCGGCGCGGACAGATTCGTTGGGCACATATTTGAGCCTCTTCCCCTTCCATTCTAGGCTGCCGCGGGCCCCGCGGAGAGAGACCACCTGTGAGGGCTGCTGAGATTGGCGGAGGCGGTCATGTGGGCGGTCACGTGCTGCGGCGAGCTCCGTCCAAAAGAAAATGGGGTTTGGTGTAAATCTGGGGGTGTAATGTTATCATATATCACGCTACCTCGTAAAACCGACACTGAAAGCTGCCGGACAACAAATCACAGGTCAAAATTATGAGTTCTTCGTATTATGTGAACGCGCTTTTTAGCAAATATACGGCGGGGGCTTCTCTGTTCCAAAATGCCGAGCCGACTTCTTGCTCCTTTGCGCCCAACTCGCAGAGAAGCGGCTACGGGGCGGGCGCCGGCGCCTTCGCTTCGACCGTACCGGGCTTGTACAATGTCAACAGCCCCCTCTATCAAAGCCCCTTCGCGTCCGGCTACGGCCTGGGCGCCGACGCCTACGGCAACCTGCCCTGCGCCTCCTACGACCAAAACATCCCCGGGCTCTGCAGTGACCTCGCCAAAGGCGCCTGCGACAAGGCGGACGAAGGCGCGCTGCACGGTCCGGCTGAAGCTAATTTCCGCATCTACCCCTGGATGCGGTCTTCAGGTAGGCGCAGCCGCCAGGCGGGCCGGGTGGGCGGGTGGACCCGGAGCGGGGAGCCCGGCGGCAAGCCGGCGGCCCCTTGGCTCCTGGCGGCGCTGCCTTTCTGGTTTTAATTAGAGCCGAGGCGCCATAGCGTGGAGAGCCCATAGCATTGTATGTAAATGAGGCTCATAAAACTTTTTATGGCCCAATTAATGGGTTCAATCCTCGTAAATTTATTTAACTCCATTTGCCTTGGAATTTTAACATTAAGTTTGTTTGTTCTCTATTTTCTCTCTCTCTCTTCCTCGCTCCCTTTCTTCTCTCTCCCTCCCTCCTCCTTTTCCTTTCAGCCTGGCTCTTCTTTCTCAAAAGCAGGGAGAGCCTAACCCTTCAGGGCCCGTCACAAGCCCCTGTACCAGGGGCCATTTGAAGGCTGGGGTGGAGAGCGGGGACAGGGGGTCGGAGTGCCCCAAGAAGGTCTGCGGATGGGGGCGCTGGCTGCTGGGGAGGGAAGGCGCCCCCGGGGTGCGGGCCGTCAGAGGGTCGAACACTTGCCTAGCCAGGCGGGGAAACGGCCCCGCTTGTCTTTGAATGGCAAAAGCGCAGCGTCTCCCACTTGCCCACACTCTATATTTACAATTTCCCTTTGTCAGGGGGAAGCGGGACATTGTGGAAACCTAGCCGGCTGGAAAGGGCGGTTGTAAAGTTGGTATTCCGCGCCTTCCCCCCTCACGGAGCTGCCTGCGCGTCTGGCACCGCGGTTGGGGTCTCCCTCTACCATTCCCGCTGCGCCTCCGGATCAGGCCGGGGGCGCGGGGCGGAGGGGGATTCGAGCCGGGCCAGGGCCGGGAGGAAGGTGCGAGCTCTGGCACGGCGGTCTGGCTAACGCACCGTGCCGTCTGTGTGTGTCCCTGTCGGCTTGTCTGTCCGTGCGTCTGTGCGTCCATATGTCTGCTTGCAGGGCCCGACAGGAAGCGGGGCCGCCAGACCTACACGCGCTACCAGACGCTGGAGCTGGAGAAGGAGTTCCACTTCAACCGCTACCTGACACGGCGCCGCCGCATCGAGATCGCACACGCGCTCTGCCTCACCGAGCGCCAGATCAAGATCTGGTTCCAGAACCGCCGCATGAAGTGGAAGAAAGAACATAAGGACGAGGGTGCGGCCGCCACCGCGGCCCCCGAGGGCGCCGTGCCGGCCACAGCGACTGTCGCTGCCGCCGACAAGGCCGACGACGAGGACGACGAGGACGACGACGAGGACGAGGACGAGGAATGAGGGGCCGAGCTGGGCCCTTGGCTGCACCAGACAGTCGGGAAAGCGTCTTTAGAGACTCATCGATTTTATTTACAAAAGTGGAAAAAAATAAAAATAATAATAAAAAAACCCCAGTACCCAACCTGTACCCCATCTACCCCATTATGCACTCCAGCTCCCAACTTTCCTGGACTGAGCAGCCATTAGACTGAGCCCCCTTGGGGATCCCCTCTGCCCCCGAGGACCCCCAGAAGACACACCCCCTCGACCCAAGGCCGGCTGGCTCTGTGCTGGCATGGCTAAAATACTACCTAGCACAGGCCTCGGAGAGAGGCACCCCCAAACTACCTATGGGCCCAGCCCCAGCGGACCTCCACTCCCAGGAAGCCCGGACCTGTCCCAACACTGGCATACCCAGCACTTCCCCCATAATGTCAAGGACCTGACTCTCTCAGTACTACCTATTTGTCCCAAACTACCTATTTTATGCTTGCTGGCTCGTTTGCTACCTAGTGCCAGCCCCTCCCAGGCCGGGCCCCTGCTGCTTGCGGCTGGCAGCCTTTGGAGTCCCTGAGGCTGCGCTGAGAAGGTGCTGAGGTCTGGGGACCAGGGCATTGGCTTCTATTTAAATTGAAAAATAATATATTTATTCCAAAGCATTCTAAGTGCTACGACCCAGAATCCCTCCTCCTCTGGCCTGAGTACCCCAAGTTCAGGCCCATTGCCCCCTACTTCTGGAGGGGAGCATTCCCAAGCTAGCTGCAGATCTCTTGTGTTAGCTTCTGCTTAGTGGGACTGCAGAGACGCTCTCAGCTTCCCTGCTCCCTCCCTGGACCCTGTGTCCTACTGCCCAGCCATGTTGAATACGGACACCCTGACTTTTCCTACAATAGCAAATATTGTATATTTGAACAAGATTTTTTTTCGTCATTTATAGAGTCTTGGAGTTCATTTGTAGGGCAATGTCTTGACTTGGGAAGGATGTGTTAATGGCGTGACTTTGTAGCATGGTGTGTTGTCTTGAGCTAACTCCACAGCTGGTGGGGACGGTCTATGTCCTCCCCAGTGCCCTTCATCTCCTGTGTTGTCCTGTGTCCCTCTCATCCTTCTCGGCTCTAGCCTGGGGTTCCAGGAAGGTATGCTTCCCATCTTGCCACGCTAACCATGTTTTATGTAACAAAAATAAAGATGCTTGGTGACAAAGAAACGTAGACTACTTTATCTTGGGGGACCTGGGGGAGAGGGTGAGCATGGATGGAGAGCAAGCCCTGGCTCTGTGTGTGTGTTGGAAGAGGCTGTAGGGAAGCAAACGTACAAGGACACGTAGGGCTCAAGTGTTGGGTGTCTGTGAATTGGTGTGCATGCATGTTGGGTCCCTTTATATGTGGATTTTCAATGTGTGGATTTGTATAGGGTTGTGTACCCTTTTTCGTATGTGTATTTCTGTGTACATTTGTGTGTATTTTTACATGAATCCATAATTGTATGTATTTCTGTGTCCATAATTGAATGTATGTGTTTCTGTGTGCCAAAACTGTATATGTGCATTTCTGTGTGAATTTGTGTGTGTGTGCACAAACATCTTCCAAATCCCCTGAAAACGGAATCTTCGATGGATACATTATATTCCATGAATCTTCCTAAGACCTTCCATGAAATCGAAAATCTGCTCTTTCCTCTAAGGCCGTGGGGTGGGCTTGCAAAGGGGTATCAACCTGAGACCGATCCCGAATTCTCCATGAACCCTGAACCTGGCGCCCGGCTAGGAGGTGAAAGTCCGGGCCTCTGACGCAGCCCCTCCCCCCACTCCCATTCAGGCTAAGTGAGGGAGCCCCAGGGCCCAGCTCAGCAGCTGAGGGGTGGGAGAAGGGGCAGGGGCCGCAGACCCGGGCTGCAAGCCTTGGCGGGGGCGTCTGGGTGCGGGGAAGGGGCTGGGAAAGGGGCAAAGGGAGGTGGGGACGGCGCGGAACAGCGTGAGCTCAGCAGGCGAGGACCTCGACTCCAGTCTCCTGCCGGGGCTGGGCTCGCTTCTTCTGGCTCTTTTAATAAAACACAGCCCAACTGGGTCTGTGAAACCTGCGGCCCCAAGTCGGGGCGGCCTCTGTGGTAAGATGGCGCCGGTGTAAGAGCTGCCTCCTCTTAGAGATGGGGAAAGGGTCATAAATCCGTTGTTGTTTATGAAAATTTACAACTTTGCAATACAACTTTATGAGTTGTTCGGCCCTTCCATTGGCCGCTGTCGGTCATGTGGATGGGAACCGTGAACATGAACTTTTTTATAATTTCCCTTGCGAGAATAGAGCCGCATTCTTTTGCTCTGCACAGTCCTGCCTGCTTCGGAGCTCTGCCTTCCACCCTGGCTCGGCTGCGCTTTGTCCGGCGATGGCGAGCGAGACGAGGCCTCGGGCCGGCCCGGCCCAGCCGCTCCCGCTGGAGGTGGGGTGCGCCCAGTTCCCCGCGCCGAGGCGGCCGCTTTGCAACTCGCAACCCGGCTAATTTCCTGCGTCCTCTGGCACCAGGAAGGAGGACAATTCGTCTCCCCGGGCCGCCCGAGCGACAGCTGTCAGAGGGGCAGGAGCTTCTGGGAGCCGCCATCTGAAGGTGAGACATGTGGGGAGACAGGAGCAAAGGTGGTGAGATGGCAGTCGGCGGCGCGGCGGTGGGAGAGGGCACCCGGGCCGGCTCTGAAGAGGGGTACACTCCCTGTCACCCACACTCACCCGTTCGCATTCGCCCCCATCGCACACGACTCGTGCCCCCCCCCGCGCACACAGGCGCGCGCGCGCGCGCGCGCACACACACACACACACACACACACACACACACACTCATTCTCCCTCCCCCTCCTCTCCTTGGCTCACCGTGGCAGAGAATGCCCGCCTTCCTTCCCCGTGGCACCGCGCCCTGGCACGGGGCAGGGGCGCTGAGTCTCCCCGTCCCCCCAGCGACCTGCCCAAGGCCCAGAGGAAGTGCCCTTGCACCCTGCGTTCCTGCCAGCTCCTCGGGGTTGGATTCCCCGCCCCCCATTCATGACCCCGTTGGTTCGGCCGAATCCTCCAACAACTGGGGACAGTTCCCGACGTGGTAAGGTGGGAAGAGGTGAGGGCAAAGTGAATTAATCGACAGGCGGTTTATGGCATCAACACAGCACTTTCTATTCCGTGGGAATTTATTTCCGGAGAGAAAGACAGAATTAAGGGGGCGGGGGGATAACCAGAAACTTACTAATTCAGCCAGAGTCCTCTGTCGATTGCCTGCTTCCCTCCACGCGGTTTTCCGATGAGAGAGTGTCAGAAGCGCGGGGAGAGGGCAGGGGTGCGCGAGCGGAATTCTGTGTCGAAGGAGAGGATGGGGTTAATTGGGTGTTGCTCGGCGGGAAGTTTTGGTGCAGAGGATGGAGTGGTGTTATTGCCAGAGGCAGGGGCCCGGTAGCTAAGGTTGGAGGGAGGACTCGAACGGAGTCTGGGCGATAGGGGGACCCTCCCCTCGGCGCAGCTGGCTGGCGACCGCGCGCCCACCTTCTGCGAGCGGCGGGAGGACTGTGGAGCCGCCCGGGTGCACGCGCGGAGGGGCCCGCGGGCGCTGTCGCCACAGCCCGCGGTTTGGCCTGAGCGCCTCTCGGCCGGATTTGCCCGGGAGCTTCCTGGGACCGCGACCAGAAACCACCCTGAGGTTCTGGGCTCGAGTTCTTTTTGTGCTTTGGCTTTGGTTGTTGCTGTTTTCCCACCTTCGGAGAATACCTTGGCGTGCATTCGATAATGAAAAGGGGCTGCGGAGGTTCGGAGCGCCCGCGAGCGCTGCGGGTGCGCTCCGAGGGGGTACAGCGGCGTATTTGCATCGCCCGGCGGCGGGCGGCCTGACTGCGGCTGCCGTGGGCAAATTATTTATTGCGACCGTGCCGGGCGCTCTCTGCTGCCACGCTGTGGCCGTCGCCGGAACGACGCCAGCCGCAGCCCCGCGTCCTGCAGCCTGACGCGACTGCTGCGCGGGCCCCTCAGAAATTCCCAAGAAGGCCGAGGAGAGGGGGGCGAGGGAGGACTTGAGGGGCGGTCTCCCAGGGCCTGACTGGCTCGGAACCTCCCCCGCCTTGGCCACCTGACAGGAGCTGGACGCCCGACTAGACTCGGGTTCCCCCTCCCCCCCAGCACCATGGAGACTGGTTGCACAGGCCGCCTGGCACATCATGGCTGCTTCTGTCCAAACTGCGCGTCCCAAGGCGCCCTAGGGGCGCACGCTGGTTCGGGGAACGCGCGGCTTTGGGATTTTGAAATCAAAGAGACCACTCGTAGTCCTGAGGCCTGCAGGCCTGGCTGGCCCTGAGGAAGATTGGCTATGGCAAGGAAGGCGGGCTTTGGCTCCAGGCGAGGGCTGGTGACAGGCAGAGGCCGCACCTGTATGCTGTGGGCTCTGGCCTGGGCTAGAGATCCGGGCAGATGAGGTGGCCTTCAAGGTCCCCCCACACTGGCGGGCCGCCCTCCAGCCTGGCAGAAGTCGAGGAGCTCAGTGGGCAGCCCAGGGAAAGGGCAGATTGTGGGGCCCTGCTCGCCATCCAGTACCCCTTGAAGAGCAGCCGAAAGGTAAGTGGACTTTCTGCGTGGCTTTGACCAAGAAGAGAGAGCCCTGGTGGCCGTTCTCACCATCCCAGGAAAGGATGCGTCCAGAGTCTGGGGCTCCTATTCTTGCCTGAGTGCCTCTGCCTCTGCTCTGTCTCTCTGTCTGTCTCATTCATATATATATATATATATATATATATATATATATATATATATATAGTGGTGTAGTGGTGGTTGGGGAAATAAATTTGGGCAACTGCCAACATGATCTGTACCAGCCTTGGCTAACATGTAGAGATTTCAATTTAATTAATTTTTTTTTCCATATTAGTGCCTATAGAAGCCAGAAATATGTGTTTTGGCTGTTAGCTGAGAAATCAAATTCTCTCATTGACTGGGACCATTATTCGATTGAGAATTGAAGTCAAATAATAACAAATAATCACAATAGTAAATTGTTACCAGCCCCAACACTGTGTGGGACCTAGAGGAATGAAGCAGAAATTATAAATGTAAACATTTATCAACATCTTCAAACGGTCTTTTTCATCTTATATAATATCTTGCTTGAAATCACTGTCATCTGATGGTCTTGTTTAAGAAATAATAATTCGAACATGATTTTCCTGGAACATAGCTTTTTAAAAAAATCCCCCTTTCAATTTTTGACTCTTGAGTTTTCATTTTCATCTATTGGATCTTTTCCCTGAAGAAATGCAAGGGAAATGTTAAATTCTATTCTCTCCTGCCAACCTTTTTAAAATTACACACACACACACACACACACACAAAGGAGAAACTTTCCCAGCTTGGATTTATTGGGGCTTCTGGGCACAGCCCCCAGAAAGTGGGTAACAGCCGCTTTCAGGGTGCATTCTAGGCTCTGTGGAGGTCCACCGTAGCCCAGTTCTTTCCTAATTTTTTCCCTTTGGGGAAAGTGAGGGAGGGGGAAGTTGTTGCTAGGTTCCTGGAGGGACATTGTTGCCCCCCACAAGTCACGAACCCTATTCTCTGCATTTACCAGAGTTTTATAGATCTTATAAACACCTTCCGGAAATTCAACCAATTCGTATAAATACTCTTTTTTTCAACCTCCACAAAACTGAGGATTTAAAACTAATTCAAGGGGTTTTACAAGCCCAACAAATACAGTCGTAAAAATGCCATTGGAAAGATATCACATTTTACAAAATGAGATTGATCCATGCGCTGTAAAAGTCAACTCTCTCAAGGCACACCTCTCAGGCAAACCCAGCACAGGTTTTTCATGTCCTGTCTGGGGAAGGCCAGGCCTGGGACTGCGGTAAAAGCAATTCAGACGATTTAACTGGTCCCGTTCTGGGGCAGCTCACCCGGGCAGGACGCGGACCAGTCCCAGGAAAGGCAGAAAAGAGGACACACCCCAGGACAGTGAGGGGCTGTGGGGTGCCCAGAAACCCCGCACATCAATTATCCCGCTGCCTTGTGCCGGGCGGAGCTGCCCTCTATGCCTGGCTGGGCCAGGGACCCTGGGTCGCCCCGCACCTCTGGAATGAGGACAGAGGTTCCACGTCTGGATCTGTCTCAGTTCTGAGAGGTCCAGGTGAGGGAGGGCGATTCTCCAGGCGCTGGGCGATGGGAGCAGGTCCCAGGGCTGGCTTCGCAGCTCAGTCTCACCGCCACTCCTCTGTAGTTCCTTTTCTTATTGAAACCAGTGATTTCGGGCCTCTTGGCTCTTGGGTTCAAAGGCAGGACGGGGGTGCACAGCTTCTGGGGGCGCTTTGAGGCCAGGCGGTCGTTGGTCTATGGCTACTGGAGGGGAGCGAGTCCGGACTCAAAGGAGACGTGTTGTCTGCGGGAGGAGGGGCCCGCGGGGGAAGAAACTACGTTTGGCCGCGTCCTGGTCAGCTCCAGGTGAGCCTTCGGCCCTCGGTGGCTGGCAGGCCCAGGCCCACGGTGGGAGTGCGGAAGGAGAGAAGGAGGGGACGCGCTGATTGCTAAGCCGCAGGAGTGCGGAGCAGGGAGCTCGGGCCTGGTTTCTCAGAGACCCTCACCAGCCCTGGAACCCGCACCCACGACTAGACGAGTGCAGGGGGAGGGGCAAGCTCAGGGCCCCGCCGGGAGGGCAGGCCGCAGAGAGCAAAGCCATCCCTGTCACCGCCCCTCCGGGCACGGGGCTGTCAGGTTTCCTGTTTGGAGAGAAAAACCAACGCAATCTAGCGAAGCAAAAAGGAGGAAAGAGCGGGCCTGGAGCGGCCGGCGGCGCCCTAGCCCGGGTTTCCCTACCATGGCCTGATCCTCACGCCTCTGCCCGGGCCGTGCCCGCCGCTGGCGCTCGGGAAGGGAGCCGGGCAGGCCGGCTGTGCGCGCCCATTAATCTGCCGGGCGGGCGGCGGGCAGGCGGGCTGGGGGCTGTTTGTAACTTTGCTGCCTCGGTCGCCGCGGTCCCCGGGGAGCGGGCTCCGGCGCTCGCTCCCATTGGCCACCGCCGCGTCAGCTGGTGCGATTTGCTGCTGTCGCTTTTGGCGTTCGGCCATCCAGAAACAAACCAGTTCGATGACTACTAATAGTTATAGCCAGATGTACTAATACACAACAAATCACAGTCCTGCAGAGGGACGCGCAAATGAGTTCCTATTTTGTGAATCCCACTTTCCCCGGGAGCCTGCCCAGCGGCCAGGACTCCTTCTTGGGCCAGCTGCCCCTCTACCCGGCCGGCTATGACGCGCTGAGGCCCTTCCCGGCCTCGTACGGGGCGTCGAGCCTCCCGGACAAGACGTACACCTCACCTTGTTTCTACCAACAGTCCAACTCGGTCCTGGCCTGCAACCGGGCGTCCTACGAGTACGGGGCCTCGTGTTTCTATTCTGATAAGGACCTCAGTGGCGCCTCGCCCTCGGGCAGTGGCAAGCAGAGGGGCCCCGGGGACTATCTGCACTTTTCTCCCGAGCAGCAGTACAAACCCGACAGCAGCAGCGTGCCGGGCAAAGCCCTCCATGACGAAGGCACCGACCGGAAGTACACGAGCCCTGTTTACCCCTGGATGCAGCGGATGAACTCCTGCGCGGGTAAGGCATTTCCCTGCGGCCCCCCCCCCCCCAAGAGAGTAGAGGGAGAGAGGGAAGGAGGCAGGGAAAGAAGGAAAGAAGGAAGGAAGGATGGAAGGAAGGAAGGATGGAAGGAAGGAAGGAAGGAAGGATGGAGGAAACAGAGGAAGTCGATAGAGAAAAGAGAAACACAGGAGGAAAGAATGAACCAAGTTTATGTAGCTTAAAAAAGAGATTTTTTTTAAAAAAGCCCAACCCATTCCCAATGGGGCAATCAAGCTGTGGCAGAGTGAAGGCAGGGCACCAGTATAAGACACTGTGAGAGTGTGTGCAGGGGTCACTGCCATGCTTTGTGAGACCCGTGATGGGCAACCTGAAGAGAGAGCCAGGCTAGATGGGAGATAGTGCCTGCCCACATTGCAAGCTGGTAACACCTTGCTCAGATGCCCACCCTGAGATAGTCTTCTGCACTCATCAGTTATAACTCCCCATTCACTTCCCAACCCCCTCCCCTTTCTGCCCTTCAGAAACCCATATTGATAGAGGCCCTCATTTGGCCTCTTCCAGGGGCTTCCCAAAGCCTTGGAGGGCCACATCCCCAGCCTCAGTATTTTTCTCTCTCCGCCCTCCCCTCCTCCCCCTTCCATTCAACTGTTCACTTACAGCCAACTTCTGCTTGCTTTTGAGGCCCTGCCTGAATCTCATATACCCAGCTTGGGGGGATCCCCCCACCTATGGGCCCTTTGGCACCAGAACAGATAGCCCGTCACATTTCAGGAACCCCAGATGGCCCATAGCTCCATCTTTTAGCCCCTGGTTTCCAAAAACTCCACATCCCTGTCCTTGGAGCAGGACAGAGCCTAATGCCGATTTAAAATCTTAGAGTGTTTTGCTTTAAAAATCCACTTATTTTTTTTTCCAGTGGAGTTCCGTGTTTCTCAAAAGGGCCATACAATTTGGGGGGATTTGCAAAGATTTGAGAAGGCCGACCATTTTTAATTTTCCAAAAAGCGTATTAAGTACTGACATGGCTGTCCACAGTTATATCTTCACAGAGACCCGTGTATGAATTTGAATTGTCCACCTTGCTCACAGGGTCTCCTACCCACCATTCCCAGACACACACACACACACACACACACACACACACACATCACCACCACCATGTGCACAAAAACACAACTTAGGTACCCCGAATTAAGAGAATTAAGAATGCTTGTTATATTCTTTTGCTTGTAATGGTTTTCTTACAGAGCAGATTTTTCAAAAATAGTAATTTTTCACCCCAAGTCGTTTTAGGTGGAAAACATCTCGCTTTGTATGAAATAATCTCCCATCCCGCCGGCTTCCGGCCCAAGATGTAGTGGGAGAGGCTGAGGTAGAGGCGGGTGTTTTCCAGCCTAGAGGCCAGGGGCGCAGGGTGTGGGGCTGACTGGTTCCGCTGCCCGATCCTGGCTTACGGGAGCCTGGCCATTTCTGCCCGCAGGTGCCGTGTACGGGAGTCACGGGCGCCGAGGCCGCCAGACCTACACGCGCTACCAGACGCTGGAGCTGGAGAAGGAGTTCCACTTCAACCGCTACCTGACACGGCGCCGCCGCATCGAGATCGCCAATGCGCTCTGCCTCACCGAGCGCCAGATCAAGATCTGGTTCCAGAACCGCCGCATGAAGTGGAAAAAGGAAAATAAACTCATCAATTCCACACAACCCAGCGGGGAGGAAGCTGAGGCAAAGGCAGGCGAGTAGACGCCTGAGCAGGGACCAGGCCAGCGCGGCAACCTCTCTCGGCTTTGCCCCTTTGCCTTTGCCTGCTCCCCAACTTTTCTCCCCGCCTGCTCCCGTCCGGGTGGCTTCCACAGCTTTAGGGGAGCCCAGAGCTTTGCAAACGCCTGAGCATTAATTTCTTACAAAAAACAAAAACAAAAACAAAACCACAACCAATCCCAGCGGCGGAGAGGGGCACACTGCACACACGGTCCCGCTCCCCAAGGCTGCCCAAGTCCGATCCGGATCCCAGGACGCACCCCAAATATGTCCCTGGCTCTCGTGCTAGTGCTTCTGCTTGCCCCTGAGCTCGGGACGCGGGGTTGCTGGAGAGGAAAGAAACGCGGGACCGAGACCCTTTTGGTGTCTGGGCATTTTGGCCTCGGTTCCTCACCACCAAAGCCCAGAGGGAACCAACGAATCGACTCCGGCCAGTGTAAAGAGAAGGCCTAAAGGCTGGGGCCCCAGCACTGCGGTGGCCTCCCTGGCCGCCCCCAGACAGGAAGAAGCACAAGGAACAAAGAGGGCCCTGAGAGAGCCTAGCCTCTCGGTCCTCCGTGCAACCGTCCGTGGAAGAGAAGCAGCCTCAGCCGAGGCCAGCCAACCTGGGCGTGGGTGGAACTTTACAGCCTCGGGAGCGACTGGGCTCCTGAAGGACCCGGACTCTGGATTCTGGCTCCTTGCCTCCGACAGTGTCGGCGCTGCCACTGCAGCAGCTTTCAGGACCGAAGGAGGGGACCCAGGGCCATGGGAGTGGCAAGCGTTCTGGTTTCCAAATGTACCAGGGGTGCCTGTGACTCCCCGCCTCCAGCGGGGAGACCCCCACCCCACCAGGCCTTTCGGCTATATTTGTGATTTACTTTCGTCTTTCAGATTCCAGGAAAATAACTACGGAGATACTAGGCATTGCCATGAAATGCTTCTATTAACGCCCTCATTTTACTCCTGGAGGTTTAAGCAAGACCCTGATAAATGGGCCCACGGATCCCCAGCCCCCAAGCAGCTTCTGTGGCTGCGGGGAGCCTGGGCCGGCTCGCTGGGTTCACGGAGAACCTTCAGACTTGGGGCCCGGCTGGCTAGAGGAAAAAGACCCGGTGGTGAAGATTCTTGAGGCTGGATACTTAAAGCAAATTAAATAGCAAACTAATGACACGAAAACCATATTTACACGAAAGAAAACTCGAATCTGGTTATAAAAGTGTATGGAATTTGACCTCGCCCAGGAGAAGCACTACACAAAAGCTATCTTTAATAGACGCCTGTCATTTAAGAACGGCAGGGACACTGTACCTCATGCGCTCGCAAAAACAGAGCTGTAATTGTAGCTGCTGCTGCGGGGAGGATTTATTTCTCCAATTGGCTAAATGGCCTCCCCACTTCCCCGAAGGTGATATCTGTATTTTCAAATTTCAGAGCTCCCGGCAAGACGGGCAGAACCGACCCCAGCCTCGACACAAAAATAAGAGGGGCTGCACAGCGGGGAAATAAAAGTTGTTGTAAATAAAATCCAAGTCACCATCTCCCCCCCAGTCCTCTGCATCCTTGCCGGGCACGCGATCGGCAGCTGACGGCCTCACAATTGGTACATCCTAATGGAACTGCGAGGGAAATGCAATAATTTTGCCATAATGGGCTGTAACCTCAATTCGACCCCGGCCCTTGCAGCCCCGGGTCGGAAGCGGAGCGATGCTCCCTGCCTCCAGCGGGTGGCGCTCGAGTCCGACTGAACGGCGACGGCGGGAGGCGGGCACGCGCCTGGGGCGCGCGCACCACCCCTCTTGCCTCCACCCAACTCCCCCATTAGTGCACGAGTTTACCTCTAGAGGTCATCAGGCAGGATTTACGACTGGACAACAAAAGCACGTGATTCGAAGTCGTACCCCATATTTGGGTGCCTACGTAGGAGGGAACCAAGTACATGTCCCAGTCATTTCCATAATTCATCATAAATTGTGCAAGGGTGCTATAGACGCACAAACGACCGCGAGCCACAAATCAAGCACACATATCAAAAAACAAATGAGCTCTTATTTTGTAAACTCATTTTGCGGTCGCTATCCAAATGGCCCGGACTACCAGTTGCATAATTATGGAGATCATAGTTCCGTGAGCGAGCAATTCAGGGACTCGGCGAGCATGCACTCCGGCAGGTACGGCTACGGCTACAATGGCATGGATCTCAGCGTCGGCCGCTCGGGCTCTGGCCACTTTGGCTCCGGGGAGCGCGCCCGCAGCTACGCGGCCGGCGCCAGCGCGGCGCCCGCCGAGCCCAGGTACAGCCAGCCGGCCACGTCCACGCACTCGCCTCCGCCTGACCCGCTGCCCTGCTCCGCCGTGGCCCCCTCGCCTGGCAGCGACAGCCACCACGGCGGGAAAAACTCCCTGGGCAACTCCAGCGGCGCCTCGGCCAACGCCGGCAGCACCCACATCAGCAGCAGAGAGGGGGTTGGCACAGCGTCCGGAGCCGAGGAGGACGCCCCCGCCAGCAGCGAGCAGGCGAGCGCGCAGAGCGAGCCGAGCCCGGCGCCGCCGGCCCAACCCCAGATCTACCCCTGGATGCGCAAGCTGCACATAAGTCATGGTAAAGCCAGCCTTTTTCTGAATCCACGCGGCCGCGGGGGTGCGGCTCTCGACCCCCCTCTCTCCTTTACCGCCCCGTTTCCCCATCTCTCTCCTGGTCTTGTCTCTCCCTCTCAGCCCTGTGGAGCCTTTCCCCACCGGTCTCCCCTGCCTTCCTCCTTCCCCCTTCTCTTCTCTACAGCGCCCTGCGCTCGCTTGGGGCGGAGGTGGGGAACAGAGGGAGGGCCGCTGGCCAAGCAAGTTTAGACGTTGAAAGGGAGGAAAAGGAAAAAGCCCACGTTGAACCCCAGAGCCTTGGAACGCGCTCCCGGGTCAGGCTAACCGAGCAGAGTGCAGAGAGGAAGAGGATGGCAGTAGGGGCCGTGAATCGGGCTTGTCAGGGCGGATAATTTATGAGGAGAGCTAGCTGGGGAAACAGCGTTACTAATTAGAGTCCCCGAAAAGGGGTTGGAGGGGCAATAATCCAGGCAAGAGCCTGCGGGATTCTGAAGTTTGGGGGCAGGAGGGAGCACAGGAAAGGAAAGGGAAGAAAAAGAAAGTAGACGCCCCAAGCGTGCAGGCTGGAACAGTAGGCGGCTCGCGGGGCTGGAACTTTAAGGGAGGGTGACCTGGAGGCCACTTGGGCGCTCAGAAAAGGGCCTTGCTTTGGTGGGTTTCTGAGCTGTGGACAGCCTGGGAGGGCTGTGCCCCCCGCCTCGGGGCTCCAAGGGCAGGGCCAGAGGGCAGGAGAGGGGAGAGGGAAAGTCGGGCGATGCTCCGGGATGCAGCTTCAGCCTCGGATGGGCCGATTGTTCCCAGAGTCCAAATCGTATTGTTTTCTTTCTAGAAAGGAAGAGGGAAGGAAATTCGAGAGGGGTGGGCGGGCGAAAAGGGAGGACTTGTTGAGCTTTTCTCCCCTGTTCCCTGCTCAGGACCCTGGCCCATCCAGCTGGTGGACTTTGGTGGCCAGGGGCTGAGGAGTGGGTGGCTAAACCGCTGACTTTTCTGTTGCAGACAACATAGGCGGTCCGGAAGGCAAAAGGGCCCGGACGGCCTACACGCGCTACCAGACCCTGGAGCTGGAGAAGGAATTCCACTTCAACCGTTACCTGACCCGCCGAAGAAGGATTGAAATAGCACATGCTCTTTGTCTCTCCGAGAGACAAATTAAAATCTGGTTCCAAAACCGGAGAATGAAGTGGAAAAAAGATAATAAGCTGAAAAGCATGAGCATGGCGGCGGCAGGAGGGGCCTTCCGCCCCTGAGTATTTGAGCGTTTAAAGTACTGAGCAGTATTAGCGGATCCCGCGTAGTGTCAGTACTAAGGTGACTTTCTGAAACTCCCTTGTGTTCCTTCTGTGAAGAAGCCCTGTTCTCGTTGCCCTAATTCATCTTTTAATCATGAGCCTGTTTATTGCCATTATAGCGCCTGTATAAGTAGATCTGCTTTCCGTTCATCTCTTTGTCCTGAATGGCTTTGTCTTGAAAAAAAAAATAGATGTTTTAACTTATTTATATGAAGCAAGCTGTGTTACTTGAAGTAACTATAACAAAAAGAAAAAAGAAAAAACACACAAAAAAGTTCCCCTTCGACCTCGTTTAGTGCCAATGTTGTGTGTCGCACTCCAGTTATTTAACTGTGCATGTGAGTGGAAGTGTTCCTGTCTCAATAGCTCCAAGCTGTTAAAGATATTTTTATTCAAACTACCTATATTCCTTGTGTAATTAATGCTGTTGTAGAGGTGACTTGATGAGACACAACTTAACTTGTTTGACGTGTAGTGACTAGTGACTCTGTGACGAAAACTGTGACTCTGAGCGGTGTGTCCCTGCGTGCCTTTGTAGGACCCTTTGCACGAACTCTGGAAGTGGCTCTTATAAGCGCAGCTTCAGTGATGTATGTTTTTGTGAACAAAGTTACAAATATTGTCCAAGTCTGGCTGTTTAAGCAAACTGTGATCAGCTTTTTTTTTTTTTTTTTGTATTTGTTTTTAAGGAAAAAAATACTGACTGGAAACAAAAAAATAAACTTTCTATTGTAAGTTCTCTTGGTCTGGTTTGTGCCAAATAGTGAGCGGCTCTTTCTGCTCTTCTGTCTGTCAGTCCAGTCCTGGAAGCCGGTGAGTCTGAGGCTACCTGAGCAGCCTGCCTGCACAAGGAGACCTCAGACCAACACCCTGACCCGTGGCCTCCCTAACTCTGACCCATCAGAAAGTTCAGGGCAGATGTTGGAAAAGCTGTAGGTGGTTCCAAAGCCTCAGACCAACCTGCCCGTCTATGAGAAAGCCAAGTTAACTTGCTGGGTACAAAAAAGAGGAAGAGAGAGGAGGAAAAGCCCAGGGCTTTGTTAGCGGCCCTCGGCCCTCAGGGCCCACACAGATGCTGCCTCTTTCCTAAGGCCATCCTGGGCCTCCACTTGAAGAGGCTGCTCTGCCAAGTTGTGGCCCCCAAACCCTCGGCCCCTAACCCACCCAGGCACCCCTTCCCACTCCTCACCCTGAACCCAGTTGACTTCTTTTGCTACAATTAATTTGCTACAAATGGAAGGTACTTACCCCATCCTAGCTCGATTGGGAAACTCCTCAGAGCAGCTAAAGCGCAACTAGAGATTTGCACATTTACCGACTGCTTACACTGATGCCGTCTTTCCTTTTAAAAGTTATAAAACAGTAAACTTTATAAGCCCCAGTTCCGGCTATATGACATTTGGGTGCCAAATGAATAGGGTTTTGTCTATGAATTAGATCGTAAAATCATCCATAGCACAGACAGATCGGCTCACTGGCTATAAAACGTCACGTGGGGCCATTAAAGTAAGTTTTATGGTTTTGGGGAGTTGACATCCAACATTATATACCACATAACATATAATCTCACTGACGCTGGACTCCATTTGACTCTTTTGCAGGCTCCGTGTGCCGCCTGGTCATTCAAATTGTCAATTTTAGGTCCAGAAGTGTCCAAACCACAAGTTCTCAAAACTCTTTGAAAAATGGCTTCCTCGGAGTTAAGGTAAGCTGGCCTCCTGAGCGTTTTCAAGTTTATTTGTACTCTGGAAACTTTTTCCTGGATCTCTCTCTCACTCTTTCTCTCTCTCTCTTTCCTCTCTCTCTCTCTCTCTCTCTCTCTCTCTCTCTCTCTCTCTCTCTCTCTCTCTCGTTCAATAACTCTGAGGTTGCCTCTGAATGCAAAAGGGGCGAGCACAATTTGCCTTTGGCTCCCTGAGCAGCGCCAGGAGCCTGCTCTGCGGAGCCAGCACGGTGAACAGCGCCTGTGGCCGCGCCGCATCCCCAGGCCTAACTTTAATTGCTGCACCATCGCGGATGTTAATGACATCTGCTGCTCTCACTGGCGTGCAAAAGATTTTTGTGTGCGAATGGGTCTGTGTGGAGACTTGGCAGGGCCACCACCCCCCATTCCGGGGCTATGGGTCCTGGCTCTTCGGGAGGTCGCGGAGCCCTAGGGTGGGGGCTGAAAGACAGTGGGGCGCGGGCCGCCGGGCGCCGAGGGCCGCGCTGCGCTTGGGAGTGCTTGGCAGTTTGAGAGAAAGGCCCAGGCAGGGCCGAGGCGGACTTTGGCGGGATTCCTTATGGGGCTGTGGCAATATGTCTTCGCGGGCCTGGGTCATCTGGCAGGACTGAATTGAAGCGGCTGCCTTCAGGGCCGGGTTTCAGGCTGGCTGGTGAGAGCTCGAGGGTGGCAGAGGTCGGCGAGGCCCGGGCCGCACCTCCAGACTGGGCCCCTGGGTTGCCAGGCCGAGCCCAGGACGCTGGGGACCGCGGGTCCCCACCTCTGGGGAGGGCTCACCACCCCCTCCCCTGTACCCGGGACCAGGCCCTGAACCTTCCAGGCCTGCACGTTCTTTTTATTTTGGGTGGGACTGTTCTCACCCGCCTGTGAGTCTGAAGCAATAAACTTTATGGCCGGATTTAACTTTAGTGTTTGAATCCCCAGGCTAAATGAAAGGAGTTAAAGCGCTTTCTTTTCTTCCGCCTTGCCTTTCTTCTCCCTCTCCTTTTCCTCTCCTTCTTTGTAGAATTAAAACATCTACGCACAGGACGCTCAAAAGGCATCTTAGGCGTCCCCCTAAGTAACACTAAAGAATAAAGAAATTTACTCCCCCTCAACATGCCGGGGAAATTCTTCCAAACTGTGCCCTAAAGTTTGGGGGGAAATCGAGGTGTCTTCAATACTCAACTTAAAAGTCCCCATAGCCATTATGTTGTTTTCCCTGACACGTCATAAAGGGTAGTTTAGGGGGAAAAATTGGTTGTTTGTCAGTAGGAGATTTCCGCCTTTCTTTTGTTAGCTGCTCTTTCTGTTTGATCCCAGGAAATTTACATAATCTATGATTTCCAAAACAGTCCCCAGTATTACACCAACAGGTGAAGTAAGGTGAAATAAAATTTTCCTGGGTCCAATTACAGCTCGGCCTCAGTCACCTCCTCTGGCCCAAAATCCCCACATTCTTCTGTGGCAAAGTCTTTGATTGGAAATACTGTGGCCTGTCCTGGGGTCTTTTTCTGGATAGGTACCCACAATGGACCTAGCAGATTTCTCCTTATCCCGTCTGAGGAATTAAGCCAAAGTCTCCAACTCGGAAATGAAACAAAAAATGCAATCTTCTGTCTCCGAATGCTTTTCTCCTGAGGAACTTGATAGTGCTAAATTTCTGCAAGTGCTAATTGGTAAAGATATATTCACAAACTGCTTAAAGTGAAAAAATTCTAAAGTGTAGATTTGGAATTTCAACACACTTTATTGTGCAGAGACCACTTAGTCTCAACATAAGTCCAGCAGATGTCCCCAAAGTCAGAGGTCCCAAAAGCAAAACCTGGGAAGTTTTTTTTGAAAAATTGAAACCTTCCCACAAGTTCCACTTCTCCTGAATAGTGAGTGGCAAGGCGAATTCCTAAAGTCATCTTGTGTAACCTTTTAAAGCGAGCATTGCTATTCCAGCACTCAAGACAACGTGTCTGCATCTTAGTGGGGACCAGAGTAGAAACTCTCTTTGGGTTCTCTTTTAGTATTTTATGTCTGTGAGAATCCTGGAGTCTTTGTTTTGCTGCTCTGAGTTTCGGGTTCTTTATTGGAAAGTATTTAGGTGAAGGTTTGATTTTAGTTGCTCATTTGGTGATCTTGCTTGAGTGATTTCTTGGTGACTAAAATTAGTAGCAAAAAAAAAAGAGTAATAGGGCTGCTGGCAGGTTCACTTGAGTAACTCGCCTGGAGGAAGCGGCCACACCACCTCAGTGGCCACATCCTACCATGGGGTGTGGGAATGGGCAGAAAGGCTGTTGGACCCATATCTAGCATCACACGATATAGAGAATCTTTCCCATGATTTAAAATAATTAGAGGCTATAAATATTGTCAGCTTGCTTATTTCTGTCTGTTGTAATCTTCATAAAACTTTAGGGTTTAAGGAGCAGGCTAACTTGCATA
The DNA here is from genome assembly GCF_014176215.1 of Rousettus aegyptiacus. Taxonomy (NCBI): domain Eukaryota; kingdom Metazoa; phylum Chordata; class Mammalia; order Chiroptera; family Pteropodidae; genus Rousettus; species Rousettus aegyptiacus. Next base: position 35,077,786 of record NW_023416288.1, on the reverse strand, counting down.
GAGTTAAATGACTTTTTAAAAAATACAGCATCCAGTCAGACCTATGCGAGAGTTACCGGAGGAATTTTTTTCTTTTTTCCTATTTTCATAGGAAGCATAGTAAAGAGATGGCTGGTTTTGGAGATAAGTCATTTCTTCTCTTGCAATTTTTTTTTTTGGTAGAGGAACTTACTTAGAGAAAAATCTCTGTCACTGAGTGCTTTCTGAAGACACCCAGGCTCAGCCGGTGGCAGAAGTATCTGTCTGTACTCCTGGTCCTGTAAAAGGAGAAGGTGTCTGAAATGCAGGGCCTCGTTTGTTTCTACAAGCTGAGGAGACAATATTTCCTGAACTATAAATATAATAGGAAGCTTCTGGTCACACTCACTTAGGAGTTTGTTAGGGTTTCCATGGTCTAATTTCACAACATTATGCCAAGATTTCTTTTCTCCTGCTCTTTCCTCTGCTTCATTGTTGGCGGCTCTGAGAGAGCAAGACAGAATTTTCTACCAGAAACGGAGTCACGTTGATCTGTTGAGATATGAAGAATATTATATCCAAACAATTAGTGAGGGGAGAGCAAATTACATCCTGAAAGATGGGCCATTAAAGAGGCAAACAATCCCTTTAGCTTAAAAGATGCCCTTTGAAGCCTCTCTTCCGTCTCTGTTTGGGAGTCTTTCTGAGATTTGCCCACTATGGAGAGTGCAGAACAGTGTGGGCTCCATCCTTTTGGCTTCTAAGGCAGAATTTCTTTCCAGTCAGTGAGGAAAGTATAAACGGGGCCTCCAGACAGAGCTAAAGGGGTCAACCTAAGCTCCCGCCCATATAGGAGTGGGGAGCCACAGCCCTAGCCATTTCAGACCCCAGAACTGGAAGATCTGCCTACGTTTATTTTGTTGGATGTTTTTCACAAAGAAAGCGGTCCTTCTCCTACCAGGTCCCCTCCCCACAAACTGGTCATTTCAATAATAATATTTGTTATGAAGGTTATTGGGTAATTATTGCGATTTTGTGAAGCAGCCCTTGCTGGAGGTGAAGTCTGTCATCGCCTAACAAATGACGCCCGCGCAGTTCACTGCCGGGTTAAGTAAATGCAGAGAAGATAAATCTGCACACCCTAGGAATCGCCAGCAGAGCACGCTTTAGTACAAGTTCACAGTCAACTCGCCTGCTAGGGCCAGCTCGCCCAACAATTAGGGCAGCGTCTTTATTTTTAAATAAAGAAAAAAAGGTCTCCGACTTCCATTACCTGCTTTCTACCCATCTTTTTTTTCTTTCACTTTTTGTGAGGTTCCCCCATCCTATTCATTTTCCTCATAAATGTAATGATGAGTGATTTCAAAATAATCTCATTCCTATTTTAAGTGCTGACAAAAAGAGATAGGAGGCTGATTTCCCAGGAAATACAGTCACAAACACCCAAAAATATCCAATGCACCCTCCGATTCCAAAAGACAGTGGCAGAAGTCGGGCATCCCTGAGATCCTGCTGTGGAGGTGGGGGGACTTCCCCTTGAAAGAAGAGGCACAGCTTTGTATATCTTTGTGGTTAGTGCGTTGCAACTGCAGGTCAAAAAGTTGAGGGTCAAAAGTTTACGTTGTGCAGCACTCTTAGTCATCTGCCCAGACAGAGTTTGATGTCAATGTTAGAGCTGCGATCTTGACTATCAGCACAAAAGATAAAATGGCTTGGAGTGACGCGTGTATCACGGTATGGACTCCAGGTGAACCCTAGTGGTTGAATGACCTCAATTACGGAGAAAAGGATAGAAAATTCCTCTTTTCAAGAGTAATATGTGCTGTATTTCATCTTGAATTATCGCTCCCATTCTGAGGGAATAGCAGCAGGTAAATAGGCATAGATTACTGAAACACCAACACCTTAGACGTTAGAGAACCAGGAGTCTATGGGTTTGTCACAAAATAAAAAAGCTCAAAACTCATCAGTGGACCTTTAAGAAATAATGTAGCAAGTTTTCAATGTTCCATTATCCCTTCAAAGGCAAGAGAACGAGCAGGAAACTTCCTTTAAGAACAGTGATTTTAATTGGCCAGTTTTTTTGTTTGTTTGTTTTTTAGTACATGTAATAATCCCTAAAGTGTATGAGGAAAGGGAAAACACAGGCACTTCTTGGAAAAATGTATTCTTTGCCATTTTCAAGCATGGAGCATTTTCAAATGCTCTTTCTGAAACAGCCACCCACTAAATGTAAAGAGTTCTTAGAGCTGGGAAGGGGAGGAAGGGAATGGAGACCCTCTTGAAAGGGACAGGATCCCTCCACCCCTCCACCAGTGAGAAAATGCTTATTGGTACCATGAAAATGTTCCTGCTGTTGGAAATTTTTCATTGTTTATTGAAATGCTACAATCTATAAGTGAATAACTAAACTGTAAAGAATTAGCCATTTAAGCAGGAAGGTGGAATCCACAAATGCAGACCACCAGGACAGACTTCTATTCTCCAGAAAATACTCTTTAAAAATACATTTGGAATAAAAGCTAAGGAGAGGGGCCACCAGCTATAGAGGAAGGGTGAGAGCGTAGAAAAGAAAGGGAACAGTGTGTTAAGGAAGCCGACTGGAACCATGTCATGTGTGAGTTGTAACTGGAGAGCTAAACAATATTTTATTTTTTATGTACTTATATTAGCTTAAGTGTTGGTGCCATTAGAATCTATTGTCCGAGGGACATATTTCCCTTTTCTATATATTGATTTTTAAGTAATCATTGTAGGAAAGCAGAGAAGAGAAAGATGAAAACTTGTTTCTAGGTCTTTCTTTTTATTTTAGAGATAAGCTAACTCAACTATTCAGAATCTAAACTCTTGCAGGGATGTTTAAAAGCATCCCAATATATTCTGGTTGACTGAATTTGCTGGTGCCGGGTATATTCAGTGGTAAATATTTCCTTCTTGGAAGTAATCAGATTGCTTTCCTTGCACAATGTGTAAAGTTTTCACTCTGGCGAAGAGTTTGAAGCCAAATGGGGGTGTGCCAGATGAAAACAGAAGAAAGGGAACAACTGTGGTGATTGCTGTTACAGCAGTGAACACTTCCCCACATCTGGACTAGCAAAATGAAGGAAACTGAAACCCCCTCTATTACTCACCAAGATGATTATGTGTCTCCTGGAGAAAAACTTGTTATTATTTATTGGTTTAAAATGTTCCATGTCTCAGAAACATGTCAGCTTCAGTAATCATAGACACCTCTTAGCTAATTTTTAAAGTAAAAAGGACCTGCAGAAGTTATTGCTTTTAGATTACTTACCTTTTTTATTTGGAGAATTTTGATCTTTAGGCCTCTCATACAAGCCTAGTTAAAATTTATGTGTAATCCAAATATAAATTTCAATCCTATGCCTAGGTTGTATTCATAATTATAAACTACTGCAAGGAAATTACTCCCAAATAATTAATTGGTCGAATGGCTGATAATGTATTGCTTCCCTAAAATCATACCCCTGGTATGGGTGGGGAGGAAGCCCTTAAATGCCACCATCAGGCATTGTGAAATTCAGCCATTCCCGTGTATACTCCAGAGATGTGCTTCAGATAGAGAACAGTCAGTCTGGGGGACTCTTGCTCTAAAGAACAAAGGACAAATACAGTCAATACATTCCATAACCTTCACATTTCCTTTGCTTTCCTCTCTCTTGGTTTTCCCTGAGAAGGAGTGACCTGGGCAAAGCACCGTGCTCTCTAAAAGACACTGTATAGACCTTTTAGAACCGCAAAGTCCAAGGCCGAGGTGAACTTCAGGTCAGCGCGTCTAACAAATATGAAAATGTCGGCTGGTGAAGGGCGCGCCTTGTGATTTAACAAAGACTGTCAATGTGTAAGATTAATAAGAAACAAAATGCACACGGTGTCACTGTTCGGTCACTTTGAAACTTGGGACAGGGTTGCATTCAAGAGGAAAGGCTGTTTCAAATATATTCAAAATGATTCAAATCAGATTCAAACTAGGCTGCAAACACTGCCTTCCTCTCGCCCTCCCTCTCCCTTGGACTCCCTTCGCTCTTCTTCTCCATCTGGGATTTGAGGACATGATGAAAAGTTATTTCACTTAATGGGATTTTAAGAAAGCTTTTGTTGGGAATATATGTTATCCCTGCACGTGGAAATGAGAAAATGTGCATACCAGTTTCCCAAGAAAAGGATAACACTTTCACCCTGCTTGGGACTGGAGCCAGTTGGTGTGCGAAGATTAGCATGCTCCCTTTCTGCTCCATTTCAGAGCATCCTATCTTTTTCTCGGGCAAGATGCTGCTGGTAAACTTCAGTTTATTTATTAATTGAGTTAGTGTCTTCCTGGCTTTACTTTGGTGTCTTCGATTTTATGCAAAGGAAAGAGGTTTTTTTTAAAAAACGTTTTTCAAAAGATTATTTGATTCAATGGAATGATGCTATGGCTTGCACAGAGAGATTGTGGAAGGATCAGAAAAGGTACTGAGATTGTTTATTACAACCATAAATCTTGCAGTAAAATGTCAAAATGTCGGTGTGTGAGATAACACTTGGTGGTCCTGGCTCCGTTTGTGTTTATGATACGAACCGCAAAGACAAGTAACAGGCCTTGGGGGATTCCGTGTAAGCCCATCTTCCTAAAGTAATAGAACCACATGAAACACAGGCACAGTTAACTCGTTTAGGTTAACCATATACAAAACGGTGTCCGTGCCTTGTTAATACTTTAAAACAGAAAGCTGGTAGAAGGTTCTGAGGCTAAACAACATGAATTTTGCATTTTAGTGTTTGTAAATAATATTAAACAGACATGCTAAAGACCCAGTACTCAAGGCTAATGACATGAGGAGGACGGCAAAATTTCTTTGTCGTGTTTTTTTCTCTCCCTGAAGCTTAGAGTCAAGTTTTGTAAATTACATTGTGTATATATACATTATTCATATTATATATATTCAAGATATAAGTATATATTATTTTTTTCTTGCTGTAGAGAGATAGTGGTTTAGGCAGTTGTATCACAGGCTAGATTCTTCCCCGAGTTTAGAGAGGATGTCTGAGGATTACACTCAGCGTCAATTTCTGTCTGTGGCTCAGATTTCATTAAAAAAAATTTTCAGGGTGTCCCACCACGATGGACAGCACTCTTCACAGACACATAGCCAATGTGGAAAACCTCTTTGTACCACTTCAGAGTGATGCCAGTTAGAAAGCTAACATGATCCCTTTTTTAACCTCTTTTCCTAAATGAGTTTAAAGATTAGTCCCTTATAATAGACATTATGTGGCAAAGCATTAAATGACTATCCATCAAATGGATATTCCAGCATTTAGTAACTCTTATGAGTAACCGATGTAAATGAAGATAGAATTGACATTCCTTTTGAAGTGTCTCCAGGGTTAGGCTATAACTTTTCTTGTCTTCGTTCCAGACTCGGTTGTGAGAAGGCTGTTTATACTGCTCTTTGAAAAATCAAATAAGGTGTACTATCTGAAAAATCCTTGCTTTGCATGCCAAAAATGAAAGTATTTTTAGAATGGTGACTATGCTAGTTTGCACTGCTTTAATCTGGGTTGAATAGTAGAAGATCTAGGTGTGTCTGTTATTCAGAAAAGGAAAGGGAAAGTACACAGTAAGGCATCAGTATTTACTTCAAAGATCAACATTATGTGGAATTAATAAGTAATTTATTTGTTAATAACGATGTAATTAGTTTACCCATCAAATTTCAATTACCAAATGGCAGGCAACAGTCCTCTCTCCCCCTTTCTAGAGCTACTATATCGTTAATATGCTAATTTTTAGCAATTTAGAAATTATTGACTGTGCTGTAAATATAACTTTAGCTTCAGATTCAGTCCGAGAAAGCAACATCCAAAAGACAAAACATGAAATTCTTAGCTGGAAAAGGCCCGTAGGCGATCAGACTGGGCACAGTGCCTGTTCTATCCTTAGCCTGTTTTTGTTTGGGAATCGTTCTGAAATCGGGTTTCAAAGCTCGATTTTATGGAGGCGTCGCTTTTATACATTCCCATCCTTGGGCCACGTTCTTTCTCACAATTGCACATAGTAAATGCGAGCCTGTTTAACTCTCACATAGACACCTCCATCAAATGAGATGCTATTAGAAGGTTCTGATTTTTCTTAGAAAAAAAAAAAAAAAAGCTTGTCTCTAAAAGGAAAAATAAATAGTGCCCATCCGGTTATACTGGAATGGCCTCGCTCAACATCCTCCCGCTGCTCACCCACCCCATGCAGCTCCTGAGCGGCTTCTCAAAGGTGGGCGCGAACGCGGCGAACACGATGTGGGGAAGGGGATCAACTGGTGAGAAAACGGGACTGTTTTATTAGGGAGCCAGGATGAAAACTAGGATACCCTCTTGATCCCGACAGCACTCCTTCTCCCAGCCGGCCCCGCACCCTGAAGGATGCCAGGTCGGGTTAGGCTGGGCCGGAGGTCAGCACTGGGCCGCGGACGCCCGGCTGCCCTAGGTCCTAGGCCAGGAGTAGGGCACAGCCTGGGGGTCTGAGAGGACCTGAAGCCTGGCGAGCCCCGAATTCCCAGCGGGACTAAAAGTTGGGGGGGATTTGGGGGACTAAGGCGTCAGCTCCCTCCCTCCGCCTGGGGCCGGACAGCAGCATCCATCACCTCCCGCGCGCTTCCTGATCCGGGTCCGCGCGCGCGGCGCGCCCATTGGCGGGGGCGGTCACGTGGAGGGTACGGGGCGGGGCGCGCGCGGGGCCGAGAGGGAAAGCGCGCGCGCGCGGGCGCGGGCGGGGGAGGAGCGGCGCGAACTTTGGTGGCATTGGTGGTGGCGGGAGGGGGAGGGGTAGGCGCTTGACAGCGGGGGAGGGGAAGGGAGCGGAGGAAAAGGGGGATGGGAAACGAGGCAAGAGGGGGAGGGGCCTCGGCGAGCCCAGAAAAACGACAACGCGAGAAAAATTAGTATTTTTGCACTTCACAAATTAATGACCATGAGCTCGTTTTTGATAAACTCCAACTACATCGAGCCCAAGTTCCCTCCCTTCGAGGAGTACGCGCAGCACAGCGGCCCGGGCGGCGGAGACGGCGGCCCGGGCGGGGGCCCCGGCTACCAGCAGCCCCCAGCGCCCGCGGCCCAGCACCTGCCACCGCAGCAGCCCCAGCTCCCCCACGCGGGCGGCAGCCGCGAGCCCCCAGCCTCCTACTACGCGCCGCGGGCCGCCCGCGAGCCCTCCTATCCCGCAGCCGCGCTCTACCCCGCGCACGGTGCCACCGACGTCTCCTACCCCTATGGCTACCGCGGCGGCGCCAGCCCCGGGCGGCCACCACAGCCCGAGCAGCCCCCAGCGCACGCCAAGGGTCCTGGGCACGGCCTGCACGCGAGCCACATTCTGCCGCCCGGGCGACAGCCCCCACCGCCGCCTCCCCCGCAGCATCGCGCGGCGCCCCTGGCGCCCCCGCGGCGCTGCGAGGCGACTCCCGCCACCCCGGGCGTCCCGACAGGGGGCAGCGCCCCCGCGTGCCCACTGCTCCTGGCCGACAAGAGCACTCCGGGCCTGAAGGGCAAGGAGCCCGTGGTGTACCCCTGGATGAAGAAGATCCATGTCAGCGCCGGTACGTGGCGCCGCTGGGGAGGCGCGGGAGGATGAGCTGGGGCCGGGCCTGGCCCGGGTGTGAGGGTCGGGGCGGGGGTCAGGAGGAGAGACCGAGGGGAAGGAGGCCTCGGGAGGGGAGCCCCCATCTGGCCCAAGCTACAGTGGGATGTGGGTGTGTGCGCGCCAGCCAGCCGCCTGATCCCAATGTGAGAACCCTTTTGTACCCGGGGTCCCTTTATCTGGAGATTTACGAGACACCAAACTGTTAGGGCAGTAATTATAGCCCCCATAAATTTAATTGCCCTGGCAGAGGCTTCAGGCCATGTGTCTTTGAAGCTTTTCTTCAGCCCCAATGCCCAGCACCATTCTTTATGGCTCTCGGGTGTTTCCCGTTGTCAATAGCCTGTGAAACATTTTCTTTGCCGTTTTATGTATCTTGCGTGAACTTGGTGTCAGGTTATTATATAATGATGATGTCCAATTGCTCTTCCTCACCCCACCTTCTCTCTCCTCCTCCTTTCCCTCTCTTCCACTCCCTCCTCCTTGGCTTTCTCCTTGGGGTTATGGGCTTTCAGTCAACCCCAGTTATAACGGAGGGGAGCCCAAGCGCTCTCGAACCGCCTACACCCGGCAGCAGGTCTTGGAGCTGGAGAAGGAGTTCCACTTTAACCGCTACCTGACCCGGCGGCGCCGCATCGAGATCGCCCACACGCTCTGCTTGTCTGAGCGCCAGGTCAAGATCTGGTTTCAGAACCGGAGGATGAAGTGGAAGAAAGATCATAAACTGCCCAACACTAAGATGCGATCCACCAACTCGGCCTCAGCCTCAGCAGGCCCTCCAGGGAAAGCACAAACTCAGAGCCCGCACTCGCATCCCCACGCCCACCAGGGCCCCTCGACACCCACTCCCTCCTCCATATAACCTTCTAGAGATTTAGATCAGTTTCTTTCCCTTACCTGCTTCTCTCCTCTCTTCTCCCCCTTTCCTCATCCACCCCTACCCTTCTGGACCATAACAGACCCCAAAACAAAACCCAACTTGGTGAAAAGGAAAATGAAAAAGAAGACGACATTGTCGGGGTAAGAGTATGTGCTGGTTGCCACCCAAGAGAGGACAATGGCCAGGGTACTGGCTGGCGGAACAACCTGCTGGCCTGAACAAGGCTGCCAGTTTTGGGTACCTCAGAAGGACTACTTGGCATCAAGTACTTTTGAGATGGCTAAAGTCAGCTGGACAGCCCATGCTGATTTGGGATATGTACATGTATATGTGTTGCAAGCAGAAGAAAATAGACCCTTTTCCTATGTTCCTTACCTCCCCTCTGTCATGAAGGCAGCTCATACAAGCTTGTCTTGAACTGAATAAATGAGTAGACGTTGTGGACCTCACCAGATTATTTAATTCTCAAAATGTATAGACCTCGATGGTAGCTGTGACACATGATAGTTTCTTTCTTTGCATTTATTTAAAATACTGTTGTAGAGATTGTTGTCTTATTCTGAGGCACAATCGGGGACGGGGAATGCATCTAGACCCATGTGCAACTGTGCGAATTGTGGTGTGGCTATATAGAAAGCTATGTGCTAAGAATAAACTCTTTAAAAAAAACATTAAAATTCTAAGACACATTTGCGTTTCTTACTTTTAGTTAAAAAAAAAAAAGTTCTCTGGGTTGAGATGCTTGACCTTGCATGTGAAAATCTTGTAGATGGCTTGAGTTGTGTTCACTTGGATTTGGACTGCTCACATAATTTGTGTGAGTGTGTTCAACTTGAGCTGAACTCTTGTCAAGTTTGACCCACTGTGGGAAAAGTTCCAAAGAGCATGAAGGCTCTTGAGCTCTGAGAGGGCTCCTCTTCTTCCCAAACTTGGCCAGGCTTTCAGGCTTCAAGTCTCTGTAAGGCATAGAAACGTGTCCTTCCCTGCTATGAAAGGTGAAACCAAGCAGTGCTGTGGGCCCAGGAGTTTCTGCAGCTGTTCTACACGCTGAACTCTGAGCACACTTGGAAAGAAGTGGTCCCTTTGGTATTTATTGCACCTTCACACTTAATCTGCCTGTTTCCCTGGAGATAAAAAATAGTTTGCGCAGAGGGTTGAGATTGCTTTTTGTTTCTTGGCTGTTTTTGAGTTTCTCTTCGCTAACTACAGCTTGGGAATTTTTGTTTGTTTGCTTTTTATCCTTTTTTTTCTTCCTTCCTTCCTTCCTTCCTTCCTTCCTTCCTTCCTTCTTTCCTTCCTTCCTTCCTTCTTTCCTTCTTTCTTTTCTTTCTTTCTTTTTTGGAAGAGCTTTCAAAATAAACTGAATTTTCCCAGTACACCCTCCACAGTTTCTCCTGAGGAAAGAAAAAGTTTAATAACACTCCAAAATGCACCCCAAGCAAGGTAGACCTGGGAATATTTAGTGCTAGAAGAAAGCCAAACTCTGAATTAGGGTCACTTTCCTCAAATACTCCTAGATCTTTCTGCCCTGAGCAGAGATTCTAGATTCAAAGGGTCAAAAATCAAAATGCACCTCTCAATTTTTCATTACCATATAGTTTATTTACTGATTTATAAGTCAGTTAAGAGGATTTAGACTTGGTTGTCACTGAAGGGACAACAAGATACAAAAAACAACACACACTAGGCCCAGAGTTCAAGAGGTATCACTAGGCCTTGAAGGAGGGCAATATTTAGTTCATGTAACAATTTTAGCAGAGATGGGAGGGGGTGCTCACCTACTTCTACAATTATAGAGGAGTTTTAACCATTTGTCCATCAGTGGCAAGCCCTTAGCCAGTAGTCAGTACTGTTACTCCTGCCTCTGCTGCCCAGCGTTTGATACAGGCTCTCTACCTATGAACTAACCAGATCTGAGAGGGAAGTATGGACATCAGTCTCATAGGGGCCTCCACCTCTTCCCAAGAAAATTCAGGCGCAGATAAGTATCTGCCTTCTTGAGTCTAGCCAAACACGACATAAAGTGCATTTATAAGGTGTGAAAGGGTGCCAGGGATTTCTGGAGGCACTGTGACTGCTGCCGAAACTTATTAACCCTCCCCCTGCTACATGCACTTGTAAAACGAAATTAAATCACGCTGAAAATAGCAATTTCCCCAGGAATCATTAATCACCTCATACAATAAATACTTCTTTGTAATTCAACAGCAATTCTGAAAGGCATTCTCTGGGAAGTCTGTGGAGAAGCGAGGGATCTTCTTGCAAATAATGTGGTCTCGGGCAAGGACGCAGCATCTTGGCTGTCTGCTCAAAAAATGCCTAGACTCTCGGTGGAAACTGAGTGTTGAGCTGCAATACCTCAAATGGCAGATTATCATCATTTAAGGTAAATTCTTATATTCTCCTTTGTAGGGAAGGAGGAGGATGGGGACATTCATTAACTTCATACTGGAGGCAGCTGTATGGGGGTGAAGGGGGTAATTTTCTTTCATTTACCCTTATGGTTTATCCAGGAAAGGAAGAGAGAGGTTCAAGATTGTTTTTCTAATATTCCAGGACAAAATGGCATTTTAACCCAAACTGTCTTGATTATTAAAGTATTGGTAAGTTTTACCAAGCCAAAAATGGTTCAAAGTGATCCAAATGACTGTGTCATTTCTTCACAGTGTTTTGCCTGTTTCAGATTTTCTATTTAAGGGAGCTTGTTATAACAGCTGAGAAAGTCCCACTTTGTGCTTCAAAATCATGCATTGTCTGCCCTTTGCTAGGGCAACCATAAGAGTTCACCCAGAGGACAAATTTTCTATCTCATTAATTGTTTTTTTTTTTTTAAGCAAACCCTACTGGCCCCTCAAACCCTTGACCTTTAAAGACAGTATTTTGTGTAAGCTCTATAATTCTCTTACCCAAATGACCCTTACACATGCTCTCCTCTCTTTCTTCTCTTTCTCCCTTTTTCCCTCTAACACAAACTCATCTGCTTTAGTCACAGAGTCAAGTTGTGCATGACTCCAGAGATAAAAGTTTCGTCAACATCTGAAATCAACCTAAATCGGTTAGGAGACACTCTAATAGTCACAGTTTGAATTAAGTACTTAACACTCTCCCTACTGAAGAAAAATGGCACTTTGCAGGCTCTCTTTCTTATTTTTGCTGAAATCTACAATATACCTGGTGTTTTATTACAGGGGGAATTCAACTGTGACAGGCATAGTAGAATACTTAATACCCAGGATGGAGCTCATGGGAAGATTACCTAGATATACGGAGAGTGTCCCTCTGCACGGTGTCTCTGACTTTATACTCGGCTGTCCCACGATGCTCACATTCCCCCCACTTCTCAGCCTCCTTCCTATCTGGGTATCATCATCTCTCTTCTGACCCCCGACTCCCTTAAGCTTCCAAACCATACTACTCTTTTCACCTGCCTTCCCACCAGCAATTTCAACACTGAAACAGATCAATGACTCTTTAAAATGGAAAGAAAGAAAAAACTAGAAGAATCAATGTAGCAAACAGAAACCTGGGGCTTCCTGTCTGAAAGAGTGGGTTCTGTGCAGGCAATAGGCATTCTTTGCACTGGCTTGGTCTCTGCATCCCTAGCCAAGGTCCTGTATCGAAGAACGCAGGCTCACCCTTCTCATCGGCTTCTCCTGTTGCCCTTCTCTATATTACACAGGGATCCAAGAATAATTTGCTTCTCTCAAAGTGTACGGGCTGGGAAAAATAGGAGGAGGACAAGACATGTGTTCTAACTCTTTGATAGCATCAAGGAGGCTGCTGAGGCTGTTGTGAAATATTCTCATCTGAAAATTCTGTCTTAGAACTCTGTCATGTCGTCTTCTCAAGGCCCCAAACTCGTGGAGTAACCTCTGCTCCCCCCCCCGCCCCCCCGCTTTCAGGCCAGTCCCAGTCTTTCTGGAATTGATTCCTGAGGCTAAAAGAGAGCCCCTGATGGAAAGAATGTCCCAGGTGAAAGAGATCAAGAGGCTATTTTGGTTCAGTCTTCTCAGTTTCCCAGTGAGGAAACTGAGGCAGCTGAATGCTCCCTGCCAATGTTCTTTATGTTATGAATGTGTAGATTGAATAGAGCCTTTGGTCTCACCTTGAGTAGAGTAAGCACACAGAAATCTTTTTGGTGGAAGGCTGTTCTTCCCGGAATGGACTAACATCTGGGTTTACACTTGGGATGGATGACCACAGGTGTGCTCAGCCAGGTTAGAAGGGTAGGTTCTTGCCTGATGAGTCATCAAAGCACCTAGAGTGATTATATAACCAAATTTTCTTAGCCACAGTGCTGAGATAGGTGAGCTGATGTCTGGGCTCAGGAGGGCACAGATGTCAGGGTCCCTGGGAGAGTGGTGAACGTCCCACTGTCCATAGTTCTCATAGTCCCAGCATGACTAATTTTACTGTGCTCACCCTGGGATTTCACTGGTGTTCCCTTGCCCTCTAGCTTGTCTGCTTTCAGGAGGCCTGGGAGCTAAAAAAAAAAGCCAACCAAGAACCCTGGTTGCAGCAGATAAAGGTGTAGTGCCTGTTTGAGAGATTGAAATTGTAATCTCTGAGGTCACGTGACTCATTAAATAATTAATGCGAATCATCAGGAATGGATAGGAGTCTTCAGGGCCTCACTAAGAATGAATATCTCAGAAGTGAGACCCCCCAACTTCCTATTTGATTTTTAAACACACACACCCTCATATTTATCTCCGAAGGCTTTTAACTCCTTCAAGAGGGCTGGAGAGAGCCCTTGAGCGGGGAGGACCCTAGCTGGCGGGCCCACGTGCGAGGTTTCTGCGAGTCCGGGGTGCGCGCCGCATCCGGGGAAACGTGAGTTCGGGCTCGGGTTTTCTGCGGTCACATCTTGGCTTTGGTGATGAAGTGAGACGGATGCGCAGACAGTTGGTAATGTTCTGATTCACACTGGGAAAGGCTACGGAGATACCATAGGACCCGCGCGCGGCTTTGTTCAATTTTCCCGGTGTTCATAAATCACCCGCGCCGGGCAAGCGAGGGAGAAAACGAGCGCCAAAAACGCACAGAGAGGCCACAGCGGCGGCAGCGGCCATTGCAAAGGAAGAGTAGGGACCTGGGCAACATCTCTTTGTGACTCATTAGTCTGAACGATTTATGGGGAACAGCAGCCATGAATATTAGACTTGGGGATAAGGAAATAGCAACAATAATAACCATAATAATTACAATACTTCTAAGCATTGCAGGGGAGGCGTGGTGGATGGCGACATAGCTGTTCTTTCTGGGGAGATGTTAAGTGGCAACGTGCAGAGTAGCTAAGCCCCAACTTGCTCAGGGTCACAGCAGGAGCCCCAAGGCTAGGGGGCACTCCCTTTGGGGACATAGAGGGCGAACTTGAACAAGAGAGAGGGTCCCAGCATGGATTCTGAGTCCCAAGTGCCTGATAGAAGGTGAGGGCTGCAGGTCGAGGTGATGGCAGAGGGCAGCTAGCTGCTGGTTTTGGGCCACTTGTTCAATGCACTAGGGGGCCCTGAAGCATGAGGGTCGGGGGACTTGTCAGCTATTTGGTAGCCTCTCTTGGCGCTATCAGCAGGATTGCATGGATGCCGAACAGCCATCAATGTTTGGTTTGGGGCTGGTTGGAGTGTGCAGAGGCTGTGCGGGTTTGGGTGAATGGGGTGGTAGCGAGGGATAGGTCTGTGGAAGCAACCCGCCCTGCAGAGTCCCAGCCCCGAGGGAACTTCTCCAAGCCTGAGCCTATCCCGGAGGATGAGGATTCTGTGCCCCTTCCCCAGTGTCTTCCTGCCACCCCTGAGTTTTCTGACCACCGTTTTCTAGTTAAAGAGCAAGAGAGGGTTGCAAATATCTTGAGAGGTGAGGTAGCAGCAGAATTAGGGTGTCTAGAGGCTTGTCACTGAACAAGGCAAGGCCGGACAGGCCCCCCCATCCCCCATATCTGGTATTGTCCCATGGTCAGGTCTTTCCCAGTTTCCTCCTATTTCTAGCAGCCAAAGTTGGCCTGCTGTGAGGGACTGGACGCTGCGGTAGTCCTGCCAGCCCACTGGGACGAGAAGTGACGCGCCCCGGGCTTGAATGAACCAGAAGACAAAACCTCTCAAGGCCGTCCCTGGCCCATGGGCTGAGCTGGGGTCTGATTTCGCGCCAAACAGAAATGAACATCGTTAGTGAGGTTCCAGGAGAGTCCGTGATTGAATGCTCCCAGACAAGGCTTCCCTTTGTTAGCGAAAGAAAATAAAGCTCGCATTCACATCCTCCAAGTTGAGGTGCGTGAGGGGCTCTTTTAGTTGAGTCCGCACCAGCAGCAAAGCCGCTTCCACCTTCCTGTCTTGCTCCGCCTCGTCCATTTTCTTCCTCCTTCCCCCCTTCCCACCCCATATATAAAGAAAGAAAAAGAAGAGTGTGGGTGCGGAGATGGAGTATGTATTTATTTTACAAAAATAAATCACCATCTTCAGGCCATTTGTAGACTGGAACCTTTCGAGCAATGAGTGCGCCGCATGGACGAATGCCCTGGCGACTCCTCCGTGTCCGCGTCACCCCGGGGGCCACCCTGGCGTCCGCGCCGACCGCGCTGCCAACTCCGGTTCTCCAACTCCCTTCCTTCGCAGCCACCGTTCACCCTCTGCTGTTTATTTGTCCGCAGAGCGCCTGGACACCGGAAAAGGCGATTCCCTGAGCTCCCGGAGTTGGAGAAAATTTGGGGTTCGGTCTTAAACATCTTTCGAGGTAAGCGCTGCGCCCAAACTCATCACCGCGCGAGGCTTTGCACCGGGCCTTTGGGAGGAGTTTGCTCTTCTGGCAGCTGCAGCCCTTTGAAAGAGGCTCTGGTCAATATTTAACTTAGAAGGAGTTCTGGAGCTGGGTTCCCTCCAGTTGCACGCTCTGCGAATGCGGGGCTTCTGGTAGACAAAGAGTCTGCCCGCAAAGCCGGCGTCGTGCAGGAAGGGCGGTCGCAGAGACCAAAGATGTGTGTGCTTGGGGGGCGGGAGGTCAGAAGGGTGTATTTGTTTCTTCCGGCAAGTCTCAGACAAACCACTACATGGAGCAGCGGGGCAAAAGCAAAGTAGAGGCCACAGGCGCGTCGGCTGCTGCGTGGGCCGCTCTCCTTGTCCACTACTTGCGGCGCCTGCGGAGACTGTGACTTCGGGAATTGTGGTCAGTCCCTGCTCTGCGTTGAGAAAACTTGTCTCGTCGCCTTGCAGGTTCTCCGGTCCTTTTGCCTTTCCTTGGCATGAGGGAAGTTGCTACATTTCCAAAGTGTAGACCGTTGCAGGCAGCAGGGCTTCTGGCTTCCTTTAGCCGCTTTCCTTCGGCTGACCCGCTTTCCTCCGGGAAAAACACAGGTTTTCTATGTCTCTGCATTTTCTTTTCCTACTTGGAACAAGGGAAAACTCTTTAAAATTCTTTTCAAGTTCTGGCTTAATTTGTTCTCTTAGTTTGGGATGCAGAGAGGTAATTACTGTGTTTTATTACCTTGTAAAAGATCCATAAATTTCGTGCCTATTTGGGGGAGGGGCTGCTGGAATAGCTTTCAGAAGCTCGGTATGAAGGAATGGGTTTGCTTTGTTCTTTCAGGAATTACTTATTTTTTAAAGTTTTCTTAGATTTTGTTTTCTATTCCCTAGGTCTGAGTATCCTCTAAAATGTGTTCCCCAAATAGATACCATGTTTCTAATTAATTGCAACATGCTATTCAGTGATGCTCTAAGGTTGGTATAGTGTTCTGGATACAGTTATTTTGTTAGATAGAAAGTAAACAGAGTAATAGTAAAGTTGGTTACTTTCTCAGCTACTGTATGTTTATTTATATCAAGTATAGACGGAGCATTCAGGAATTTGTAACTCAATGTGTACATGATTTGCATCTGTACACAACAGAACCATTGCATGTATAAATAGTGGCCGGAGTTTGAGATCATGTGTATAAAATAATATACATTTTCATATGTATCCAGAGGACTTGAAGCCCATTAGTATTGCAGTTGCACCCCCAGGAAATATCTCATGTTAAGTAATGACCTATAACCGCCACACACACATACACAAAAGTGGGCTAAGAGGGCCTTACCTGACTCTGAGTAGAAAAACCACTAGAGTCAACTAAGAGGAGAAAAATGTTAAGTGTATTTTTGACAGAGAAATCAGATTACAGTGTTTGAATACAGATATATCTAATCTGCCAACAGCCTTGCAAATATTGACTAAAGCTCTGTATCCTGGGTCACCCGCTTCTCTGGAGACAACTTTTTGCCTATTTTGCCTCTGGTGGCCTGGATCTAGAGCATGTGTCCCCAGGCCTGGCTGGCCATGTTGGGGGGCTGAGGGAGTGAGTGTGGTGGGCCTGGCAGCTGGGTTTTCGAGCCTGGGCCTAGATCTTTGAGCATCTCTATTCTTGTTGTCTGGAATGGAACTTTAAAAGGCCTTGCTCCAGGAAAGTGGATTTCAGAGTGGCGAAGGAGGATTCTTAGCTGCTGGTCCCCTGGTGGCTTCCCCAGATCAAGGTCTCTCGTAGGGAAGCCGTTTTCACCTCAAGAATTAAATTTCTTTTGACTTCCTCAGATTTTTCCTTTCACATCCCACCAAATCACCCCATCCCACTCCAAGTCGTTAATGTTAATTGTTAAACAGCAGTTGGAGCATTAACGGGGTTGTTAATAGCGGCATGGAAGCTCCTGGCTGGAGCTGAGATGCCTCTGGGCCTTGCTGGTGTTAAGGCATTTCTCTGAAGCACTACCAAAGACTTCTCCCATTGATTTATGGCCTTGGGAATTTAGATTTGCTCCAGACTGTTCTGAGAGTTCTGAAGGGAGCCCCTTCTCATCTTTGAGCTGAAGCCTCTACAGAAACTTTGGGGTGTGTGTGTGTGTGTGTGTGTGTGTGTGTGTGTGCGCGCGTGTATGTGTGTGTAGTTTGCTAGTAATGTAATTCAGCAATACTTCCAGGTCCTTTCTAGGCTATCTGGAGAGTTCAGTGTGAAATATTTGGTGTGCATGCGGGAGGAGGAGGAGGGACAGGGGACAGTGTATTAGTGGTCTGAGTGCTTGGTGGGACTGGAGAGTGCTTTTTTGGTAACCAGATTTTGGTCCTTCCCCCCCTTCCCACCCCCATCCTCACCTCCAAACCTGAGAGGAGCAGGTTTTCACTTTAGGTTCTCACTTTAGCTTAGGTCAGAGCTGGAAAAGTTGACAGAAAGGTTCTCTCTCAGCTTTGTCACAGACAGAACCTTACTGGAATACTGCCACCAGCTTAAGCCAGGACTTAGTTCCAAGGGATTAGGTCTCCTCTTCTTTTATTGCCCTTCTGATTTGGACACCCCCATTACCAGGCCCCCCTTACTGAGGACCTTACATTCTCACCAGGCCCCTTCTGTTCCCCTGCAGGGAAGAAGGGGGGAGGGGAAGAATCATGCACAGCCTCTGGCAGCTGCTACAAGTTAGTCCTCACACTCAGAGGGGCCTAGCCTGCCAAATACCAACTCTCAAGGAACAAAAGAATATGGCATGAGGATCTCACCACCTCAGAGCACCCCTAAAGTTCATAAACTAAAACCTGAAAAGAGAAAATTTTCAGATAGCTCATGAGAGGGTGAAGTGTTAAAATCAGTGTCACCAATCAGAAGGCAGGAGTGTGTGTGTGTGGGTGCTTATTTGTTTCAGCCAGGTTCCTCCTCAGCATAGTTGGTCTAGTTCAGTTTCTGCTGCTGGACATGGAGTTGTCTTAGGGGAGGTGGACAGACCTGTCTGCAGAGAGGGTCCCAGGTTGTCTTGTAGGTTAATTCAAGGGGGAGAAAGTTTGGTTCTCTCTATTTTCCCCTCTCTTGCAGAGACAATTAGATCATTTTCCCCATACATTTTCATCATTGGAAACCTATCATTTGTGTATCACTCAGCTATGTACCGAAGAAATGTGTAAGTGCAGGTTTGGCCAGGGCACTGCGTCCCTCCAGATTTTGTGAAATTCTGAACCCAGCATTCTAGAGCCAAGCACGACTTTCCTAGGGGGCTCCCATGGAATAAAACCAACCAACTGGACTTGGAGGAGGTGCTTTAGCTTTTTGTCAGGTAATGATGGGCCTTTTGGGTTTCTTCAGTGGCTGTGGTGTATGGTGTGGGTGTTAGCAAACTCTGTACAATGGCAGGCCTTGAGGGAGTCCACCGACTAGGACAATTATTACTGGGTTTTCTTCTGGAAACAGGGCTTGGGTCTTGCCTTTGAAGTGTTGGTGAGAAGAGACGAGTGCGTGGGTGTGCGGGTCTGTGAGTGGGTCTGTGAAAAAAGTTACACGGACTCTAAGAATGGGGACAGCATTGTTGTTTCCTTGTGTTTGGATCGAGTGTGAAGAAATATACTCGGAGATAACTAACCTTGTGCGGGGCACGTATTGTGAGGGGGAGAGATGCCCCCAGTGTCCTACTACACTAGACAAAACTTTCCTACTGCTGGTCACGGTCCCTTACGCCCCCTTCTCCAAAGCTAAATGTTCCGCTTGGAAACATAGTTCCTTCAGTGATTCCCTATTTCAAATACAAGGATTTAAGTTGACGTATGACCACGTGAGCACATAATACAGCGCATTATTGTGGCATTTGGAGCGGAGACCCGGACGGCTCGGCTTCGCCTGTGATTACGTTTTCTAGATTCTCTACAGAGCAAGAGCTTTTCCCCCACCCCCAAGCACCCTCCTCCTCCTCCTCCTTTCCCTTCTCCGGAGAGCACTCTCCTAGCGGGTTGCAGTTTTCAGCGCTATGGAGCGGTTCTGGGCCAGCTAGCCGATGGGACTCGAGGCCACACCAGGAGGATGGAATTTATTTTAAGGTATTTCCGTTGATTGTTCATATTCAGAGTGAGTTATGGCTGTGAGAGACAAAGGTCAGGCCAGGAGACCCTGGTTCAGGGGCAGGACCCTCAGCCCCTCTCTTCCTTTGTTTCTCCTTTAGAACTGAAACCATTTGAAAGATCCCCAGTAGCACCTCAGACTGAGTTTAATTCCCTGGAAAGTGTTGGGGGTGTAAATTAAGGGGCACTCGGTGGGCCTGCTGGTCTCTAGCGCTAGGGTGGCTTTGTCCACTACGGCAGGGCTTGAGTCCCCGGAGCTGAGCCCTAGGCAGAAGGAGGGTCAGAAAGCGCCCAGGAAGGCTAAAGTGGCAGGCGCTGTGCTCCGGGGCGACACTGCCTGGAGGTAGTGGGGGCTGGGTGAGGGAGAAGGGGAATCGCTCCCCCATTGGTCCTGTTTGCTGGCCAGAGCTGGAGGGCTAGGGCCGACCTGGGCAGCTGGAGCAACTGGGAGAGGGAAATCAATGAGTGTGCAGATGTACTGCCATTTTATTGATGATGCTTTGGGCCACTTTGTTCAGTGCTGGGTTGCAGGGTGCGCACGCCTTCCCACACACAGGACGGAAGGAGCTGGACCCAGAGGATGCGCCTTTGTTTGCCTGAGCACTCTGCCTGGTAGCGGTGGAGAAGGACTGCTCAGATCTAGAAGAGGCTTGGGGCTGGGGGTGAGCATGCTGGATGTCCAGAAGCTTTGCTATTCTAATATTCAGGAGACAGGAGAAAGAGGGAGCACGAGCTGGGTTTGGGCTTCACAAAGTGTATGGCCCGGCTGCCCCCTTGTATGCCCCCAGCTGGCCCAGAGAGTTGGAGGGCTGGCCGGCGCACCCTGGGCTGGAGGGAAGTCTGGAAGCAGAGTCTGCAGGAAGCAAAGGCAGACTTTTCTCTGGCTTCGGAGAAACAGTGCAGTAGCCAGGATGGAGGCAGATGAGAATTAAATTGTGTGCTTCCAAATTACTGGGAAAGCCTTAGCTAATTGGGCTTTGGGGACCCACCACTCCCGGGAAGGAGGGAAACTCCCTAAAAGGGTGAAAGAAACTTGGCTTTCCTTTGCTCCCGGAGCTCTCAGAGCAGAAGAAAGGGGTGCCTACCAGGAGTCAGGAAGCTGATTTGCCGTGTGACTTAAAAAAAAAAAAATCTTATATCTTTCTGTACTCGAAAAAAAAAATCAAATTAGGTTTCTCCTACTTGAGTGGGACTTACTTCCTCAGAATGAAAGGGTTGCTCTGCCCTCCCCCTCTGCCAGCCTGGGCATTAACCGTGTTTAACTGAGGCAGTTTCAAGTGCTCTAAAACACCCCTTGGAAATAAAATGTAAGCTTTAATTGCTGTTCAATTACTTGTCAGCATTTCATTTGATTTATGACCCAGTTCTGGCGCATTTTTGACCCAGTTAAAGACTCATAAATAATATAGTTTCGCTAGAAAGAATGAGAGAGGGAATAGAGGTTTGTTAAAGGCATCTTTTTATTGTCGCTTCAGTACCAGCAAGTGGAATAAATATCTAAGGAAAGACTCTGGAGCTGGCTGGTTCTGTATAAAAGCGTGTACAGTGAGAAGAAGCCAACAATCACATTTATAGATCACTGGCTGTTTTTTCCTTCAAGGAAAGAGCTAAAACCAGTCTATTATAGCTAAAATATAACTATAAAAAAAGGCATAGTCCCCTGTTACCCTCAAAACTCCAGCCTCACTCTCACAGGCAAGCATATTTCCTCACTAATTTCCCATTCTGAGATTTCGATGCCTCTGCTTGCCAACAGTTGTTCCTCACCTTTGTCCAAGCTGCACAACCAGCTGCCCCCCACCCCAGCCACCAAGGCCCTCTCGGACATGCCCACAGGAAGACCCCTGCCCCCAGAAGGGTAGAATGGCACCAGCGCGCACCTTCGCTATTCCAAATATTCTTCTAGTGCTGAGAAAATGTTTTCTTCTAGTTCCCATGGGCAAGAGATCGGGGAGCACAGGGACTTGGGGGAATTTGGGGAGCCAAGCAGTCTTCTCAGTAACGTAAACCTCAGTGGTTTTGGTGGAGCCGGGTGAATGGCTGCGGGATTTGCCTAGAAAGAACATGGGGGACAGCACGGGTAATTTCTGGCGGTGGAAATCGACAGGCGGTATTTTTCTTTTAAAAAACAATAACAAACAAAAATCTACATCTATTATACATATAATATATAATATTATATATTATTTTTAAAACCATCTCGCCTGCCTTGCTCCAAAAGCCAGCCCTTTGGATTTCAGCAGAGAGGCCTGAATCCCAGCAGTCTGCGTGCCAGGGCGCGGGACCTCAGCCTTGAGGTCAGAGCCGCGCTTCTGCCCGCTGCAGCCTGGCGCCCAGAAGCCGCCCAGTCTGGGCCCCGGCCGGGCTCTTGCCCCAGCTTGCTTTCCGCTCTTCAGCTTGGGTCCAGTCCCGGTGTTTTGTCTTGCACGGGCTGAGTGCTGGTGGAAAGGTATGCGCTCCGGGCACTCCAGCTCTCACCTCGGCGCCCTCAGCCCCCTTGGCCCAGGCTGTCCCCTTCCCTGGCAGGTTCTCACAGAGAGCTGGCCGTCCCTGCAGCTGGGTTAGCCGAGAAGGCGGTGGGAGTTGCGTCAGCAGTTTAGAGGAGAAAGTGCAGGTTGATTATTGACCCACGCCTTCTTTCTTCAAATGCCACATCCGACCCCGCGGGTTTGAAGAGAAAATGCCGCGGAGCGGATTTTTGTGCCGGGTTCTCGCCTCCTACGCGGCCCCGCTCCCCCTTTCAAGTTGAGCTGCCGCAATATGCCAGAGGAGCAAGTGTTTGCTGTTTTGTGCTCTGTTTACAGCTTTGGGGCTCTGAGTCATAAATCTTGCCCAGCCATAAATGACAAAAACCATTGGTATGCATGAGGCCACCCTAGCCGGGAGTGCTTTTTGATTTCTCCCCTTTCCCTTGGCTTTGTTTTTGCTCTAAGGTGACACTTTGGCTCCCTGACAGTTTACACATACTACTTATATTTTTAACACCTTCCTTTGAGAAGGACCAGCCGTTGACACCTTGCAATTGCACGAAAGCTCCATTTCTCTCTTTTTGCCACACACACATACCCTTGCAGAGTTTGCTTCAGAACCTGGGGAGTTAAAGGCGGCATTAGGAGGGAAAGACCATCCTCCGTAAAGTTGTGGAAATATTACCAGGCACACGCAGGCCTTTCCTCTGCACGGCGTCTCTGTGTGCCACTAATTATGGGGGGAATACTGTTGATGTCCGGTGTTGGGGTCAGAGCTTTATGGGTCTTTCCCGTGAGTGAGCTGTGTGTGTACTGAGAACCCCACACACAAGAGCTGGAGACCTGGGTTTCTAGGCACCTTTCTGTGTACCTGAGCCTAGAGTGTCCCATTTCACTGCAGGCTACCATGTAGCTCCCCCAGGCTCCTTCCCTCCTGGCTGCCAGGATTTCAGGGTTTCTGTCTAAAAGCATAACCAAAGGCAGCCCCGCCTGCTCTTGGGGAGATCTCTCGATAAAGGAGACCCTATCCTGCCCTCCAAAGGTTGGCTTCTAGGTTCTTGGATTGCGGGTGGCAAGTGAGGTCAGCTGCCCAAAGTCCGGGGAACTCTTCTCGATCCCCTCCACTGTCAACTGGAAATGTCCGGGGCAGAGGGTTACATGGTTTCTCAAACGGGTTCCTAAGAAATAGAGCCCGGCTAGAGATCCCCTTTGTGAGAGCCGTTTGTCCTCATTAGCATAATTTTCCTGGACTTTAGTGACGCCCGGGAGGGAGGGCTTTGGGGGTTGTGGGGGGAGGCTGTCCTCCTCCCGCCGCTGAGCTCCCCCTATGGCTCCTGTCCCTCCCTTCGCTGCCTCAGCCCCATCCCCCATGCCTGGCCCGCGCTTCCCCAGCCGCCTCGGCCTCCCCTCCGCCCGCCCCCAGCACCCCCCACTGCACCCCCAACCAGCCGCTGCTCCGCGTGTAATATTCATAAGAAACATACCCAAGTCAGTGCCACTAGCCCAGGCAGAGCCCTGCGCCGCGCTAACGCTTATCTCCGGGCTGCGGCTGCTGCCCTCGGGAAGGGCAGGGGGCGGGGGTTTGGGGGAGGGGTGGGTGGGTGGGGTGGGTGGGAGGGGGGGTCCAAGCCGCCCCAGTTCGCCTTGGGCGAGCCGTGCCGGAGCAGCCAGGCGGCCACGCTCTGCACCGCTGGTGTCCGGGCCTCGGGGTCTCCCTCCCGCCTGCCGTCTCGGCTGATGCTGAGGGTCGGTGCCCATCCCGCGCTGAGGGGACCCGGCCGGGCCGCGGAGCCGGGCCGGGGGCCGGAGCCCGAGCCCGAGCCCGCGCTTGCAGCGCTCATCAGAAGTTAAGGTAAGCAGGGCCACATCTCGCCGCTCCCAGCGCTGAATGGAGGAGTTTACGTCTCGGTGATTTATGGCCGCAGACTTAAATCTCGGTTCAAGAAGAGTTCACAAGCTGGAGCTTCCTTCCCGGCAGTGACTGATACCCTTACACTTCGAGTTCAGGCCGCTTTCCCATCCCCGCCCCCACCTCTTCCCTCTCCCCTAGCCCAGCCGCAACTTTTCTGGGTTGGGGAGGGCAGAAGGGGTGGGCAGGGGACGCGGGGGCTCTTACCCTATGTTCCCGCTTAAACTCAGGGTGAAGGCAGGCTGAGGAAGGGGCGGGAGTGGAAAGAGAGAACAGTGTCTGAAGGAAGAAGCTTGAATTTGGGCAGATCTTCCAGAGACAATAGAGCTTGCTTCTTGCACTCAATTTAGCCTCCTCAACTCTCTTTCAGCTCTTGCACCTGGGGGTTATTGTCCAGAAACGCATCTTTTCGAAGGAATTTTCTCCCACCCCAGGCCCTTACTTGAGGGTGCAAGGCAAAGTTTCCTGGCTGGCAAATCTCCAACTTCTTTACTAGGTTGCAAACTTTGGGTTGGGGGGATTGTGTGGGCCACAAGGTGGTTGGTATACATGCTGACCTCAAACAATAGGATGTACTTTGGTGGGATCTTCCAAGTGAATTCATATTTTAAGTTTATGGGGGTTGTTGTTTGCTGGTTGACTTTTAAAGGTACTATTGTGATTTAACGAGATAATGCACAACTTGATGAAAAGACTTAGGTAAACAGCAGGCTGGTGTAGCTTGTGATAATGGATTAGCAAGTCACTTGAAATATGGCACGTTCAAAATCAGCTTAATTTTGTTTTATCTAATATCTTGCTGTTCAAGTGTCTGGAGTAATTTTTTTAACCTGACGTTTTATTTTAAACAAGCCTATAGTATCTTAACAATTTGTAATGGCAGACATTAACACTGCCAAATGTAATAGGAACTGTTTTCAGTGAAAGAACAGAAACTGAGACATTAAAATGCTATTCAGTTTTCAATTTTATTTTATCCTTTATTTACTTTCGATCGTGATATCTGTAGCTTCCTATCTCCAAAATAGAAACAATACTCTAGGACTCAAGATCATGCACAATAACTCCGGATAAGGGATGCTGTAATTTTTAATTGAAGTTCTGGAAAATTAATTGTGCTTGTTTTCCAGATGTTGGTCAGATTGTTGGTTTAATAATGAAATCCAAAGGAGTCTATTATTAAAAACAAAATTACAGTATAATCATCCACTGATAGATGCTTATTTTTTTCTAGTTATCAAAGTGTCTGCTATTTTTGGAAAAAGTGAATAACTCAAGAACTCAAATACATATAGTTGGGGTGCAAAGTGTAAACCATTTCTTTCATGGATTTGTCATTGGAATTTTGTTAAAGGATCAGAGAGACTAACATTCTGAGAGTGTGAGTATATATAAACTCATATGGAACTTTCCTGAGCAGAACTAGAGGTTGACCATGCAAAGGCTGAAAACAAAAATAAAACATAGATTTCACTTCTGAAAACTGCTTTCTAAATAAAAAAGTGTTGAGAATGATTTCCATTGCTTTTTAGATTTCCAGGGTTGCCCTTTACTTGGTGTTTCTGAAGCAAGTAAATAGGCCAAGTAACAAATATCAACAACAGCAGCACACAAAGATCAGGGAACTCTGGCAGGATTTTATGGCTTGTGCTTCCATCCCTTGTCCAGAGCCAAATGACCCCCATACATCAAATTACATAGCAGTTTCTAAGACAGAACCTATTATCGTTAAGTTGGAAGGAGAGTTCAAGCCGTGGTCATGGAGATGAACGCTGGTTTTTCAGGTTCCTGGTGGGTTTTTTTCTCTCTCTCTTTCTCTCTAATCCATCATGTTTTAGCAGGTAGAATTTGATAGTTGTCCTGAATAACAGCACCTCAGAAAGTCCAAGGCAGGAGGGTCTGGGGACCTTTTGTAACAGGGGAGAAGTGGTGGGAGTGGCTTGCTGGGGCACGCGGAGAAGTAGGAAAAGGAGAGGAGTAGAAAAGCTGTCCAAGATTTGAGTTTAGCTTGCTGGAGTGGATGTTGTTTGTTGGTCCCTCCCCACACAGGATGTTCCATCTAAAGTTTTCTCTCATTTTCTTAGTCACAAGGGGCTCATTGGAGGAAGTGGGTCATATCCCTGCACAAGCGTAGACTACCTGCCTGACAAGCTTAGTTTCTGAAATCCAGTAGGGTTGAGTAGGGCAACTGCTTGAAAAAAAATTTAGTGCATACCTCTCTTGAGTTCTGGAAGGTGCAAGAAGGGGCTGAATGGGAAGTTAACCCGTGTTGGGCTCTTTTGGAAAATGTCAGTCCTAAAGCGAGGATTGGAGGAAAAATTGGCGACTCAAACTCCCCCTTTTGCCTCCTTACTCCTTCCCCAAAATCTACAGAGGGAAGGAGTCGAGGGGCTCCGCTGGACGAGGCCAAGGAGCAGAGAAGGAAGGGACGCCCCGAGTTTCTTCTTCCCTGGAAAAGGATTCTAATCCAGTTCCTTTCTAGCCCATCAAGCCTTTCATCTTTTGGACTCCAGCTCTCGAAAACCCGGCTTCCAGCCCTCACTCTTCTCTCTCGCCGGAAAACCCCCCAACTCCAGACGCAAGTTAAGCAAATATTTGTAGCCGCCAGTAAATTCCAGCGGCTTTTTATAGTGCGGCTCTCTGCGCCCGGGGCCAAGTCGTGCTGCTAAATATTGCTGACCACTTTTTCTTTTATGGCTTTCATGTCACTTAGCTATTGAGAGTAAGATGGATTTGCGCGGAGCCCTCACGGCGCTGCGATTCTCGCCCCCCCCCCCCCAGGTCTGCGCACGGCGGCCATTGGCGGCGGAGCGTCACGTGACCGAGGGGGCGTGCCAATGTGCGCCCTCACGGGTGTCAAGCCCCTGTCAGAGTGTGCGATCAAGATCGTGAAACAACGCGATGCAAAAAGCGACTTACTACGACAGCTCGGCGATCTACGGTGGCTACCCCTACCAGGCAGCCAACGGGTTCGCTTATAATGCCAGCCAGCAGCCGTACCCGGCGTCCGCAGCACTGGGCGCTGACGGCGAGTACCACCGACCTGCCTGTTCACTTCAGTCACCGGCCAGCGCTGGGGGCCACCCCAAGGCGCATGAGCTGAGCGAGGCATGTCTGCACACCCTGAGTGGCCCGCCCAGCCAGCCTCCAGGCCTGGGCGAGCCGCCCTTGGCCCCACCACCGCCCCAGGCCGCGCCCCCTGCCCCCCAGCAGCCTCAACCAACACCGCAGCCCCCAGCACCAGCTCCTGCGGCACTCCCGCCCCCCTCTTCGGTCTCCCCACCTCAGAATGCCAGCAGCAACCCCACCCCCGCCAGCTCGGCCAAGAGCCCCCTGCTCAATTCTCCCACTGTGGCCAAACAAATCTTTCCCTGGATGAAGGAGTCTCGACAGAACACAAAGCAGAAAACCAGCGGCTCCAGCTCAGGTAAAGGGGTGCCTTCTGGAGGAGGGCCCTCTGGCACGGCTCCCTGTCCCCCAAGCCACCTCCAGCCACCTCCAGCATGGTCTGGGAAGGCTGGAACATTTCCAAGAATTCACTGCTCCTCCTATTTCCACCCTACAAAGATTTCCAGAGTCTTTGCAACTAGGGAGGTGACAGGACTCTGTGCCCAAGAAACCCCAGAGAGAGAAACCTTATGGAAGTCTCTCTGGACTTGCCCAAGAGCAAGTGAGGCCTAGTGAGTTTGAATCCTTTCTTGTTCCACACTTGGAGTTCCAACCTTTGGGCAGAACGAACCTGAGCCCCACCTTCTTTTTAGCACAGGAAATTGTGACACTCACCCCAATCTGAAATGTGGCAGCCCTAATCACCCTCCAAGTTAGAATCAATGCATTGCTTATAACCAGAGCCTATTTTTAATTTTTGCTCCAGCAGATGGAGTGGCTGCCTTACCTCTGGGAAGGCCCTACTCAGACTTAGTAAATTGAAGGCATCCAGGGATCTCCTGGGGGGAGGGCATTGGGACTTGTCATCCAAATAGGATACACATGGGCCTCCTGGAACCAGACTCCAGTGGAGGTTAGTTAGGCCCTGGAGTTTGGGCTTTCCAGTATCTTGGTTACCTTTGCCCCTGCCTTCTCCAGTTGCTAATGCTCTGTTCTGAGCCTGAGCATCTGGCACCTTCCTGAGCCAGGGTTTGGGGGTGGGGGCAGGGAGGACAGAATGGCACAAGATTAGTGGGCAAAGCTGGGACAGGCTGCTTGATAACATGGAGAACCCTAAGTAATAGGACCCAGCGTCAGAGACCAAGCCCTCCCCACCAGAAATGTATACTTTTGATGGGATCTCTTCCTTTGGGTAGAGAAGACCTTCCACTCCACCCACTTCTACTGGAGAGACTAAATAAGTGGTCAGTTGAGGCAGCTGTCCAATCCTTCACACAAAGAGTGAAGGTTTTATTGAGTATATATTAGGTGGCCCACATTTCAGTTACTGTGAAGAGAAGAGATGGTGAGACCTGCCCATAGGAAGCTTGTAGTCTGATAGGCCTGGAGGATCAATAAATAAGTCAGAGAATGAATAGCTCCAGGAGGGAAATACAGACCAGGAAGATGAACTAAAGGTTCTGCTTTTCTGTTTTTTATCCCCTTGGAGAGGCCTATGATTTGCAGTTTGATTGAGAGTCTGGCTTCCCAACTACTGGCACTGTTTCCCCACCAGGACAGACAGCACCTAGATCCTCCTCCCCCTTTCTAGGCCTTGACAAATGGAGGGCTCTTTGGGGCCTGGAGCAAGGAGGAGCTTGGCTGGGTCAGGGGCTGGGCGGGGCTGCAGGCAGCCCTTGACGCCCCTTTTCCTCTCTCTTCTGTCCCGGTAGGGGAGAGCTGCGCTGGCGACAAGAGTCCGCCTGGGCAGGCGTCCTCCAAGCGGGCGCGCACGGCCTACACGAGCGCGCAGCTGGTGGAGCTGGAGAAGGAGTTCCACTTCAACCGCTACCTGTGCAGGCCGCGCCGGGTGGAGATGGCCAACCTGCTGAACCTAACCGAGCGCCAGATCAAGATCTGGTTCCAGAATCGCCGCATGAAGTACAAGAAGGATCAGAAGGGCAAGGGCATGCTGACATCATCAGGCGGCCAGTCCCCAAGTCGCAGCCCCGTGCCCCCTGGCGCTGGCGGCTATCTGAACTCTATGCATTCACTGGTCAACAGTGTCCCCTATGAGCCCCAGTCGCCCCCGCCTTTCTCCAAGCCCCCCCAGGGTGCCTACGGGCTGCCCCCTGCCTCCTACCCTGCACCCCTGCCCAGCTGCGCACCTCCACCGCTCCCACAGAAGCGCTACACAGCAGGCGGGGCAGGCGCAGGGGGCACACCCGACTATGACCCTCACGGGCATGGCCTGCAGGGCAACGGCAGCTATGGGACCCCACACTTACAGGGAAGCCCCGTCTTCGTGGGGGGCAGCTATGTGGAGCCCATGAGCAACTCTGGGCCAGCCCTCTTTGGCCTAACTCACCTCCCCCACGCCACCTCGGCCATGGACTATGGGGGTGCTGGGCCACTGGGCAGCGGTCACCATCATGGGCCTGGCCCAGGGGAGCCACACCCCAC
This sequence comes from Rousettus aegyptiacus, assembly GCF_014176215.1. Classification (NCBI taxonomy): domain Eukaryota; kingdom Metazoa; phylum Chordata; class Mammalia; order Chiroptera; family Pteropodidae; genus Rousettus; species Rousettus aegyptiacus. The sequence continues at coordinate 35,048,558 of NW_023416288.1, read as the reverse complement.
CTACACGGACCTTACCGCCCACCATCCTTCTCAGGGAAGAATTCAGGAAGCCCCCAAGCTCACCCACCTGTGATGGTGGGCTCGGGGCTGTGCGCCAGGAGAGTCCCCCACCCCCCACCTTTCATCGTCGTCTTCGTTTGCTTTTTTTGTTTTAAGATTTTCCTGCCCCTGCCCCTCCCTTTTCTGTTTCCTCTGTCCTCCTACCACCCTCCCACACCCCGTTTTGTTTTCTTTAGTAAGGCGTTTTTATAGTTTATGTGACGTAGCAATCTTGGTTGCTGGAATGGCTGTCAGTATCAGTAGCGATATTTATCTCCTCCCGCCCCTTGCTCGGCCGCTGGCCCTGCACCCTTTCCCTTCTCTACTCTTTGATCAGAAACAGGGTATATGAACAAATTTTCTAGCCGAGTTCTTCAATGTGAATTTGTTCGTACATTATGGCTCCCGAGGGGAAGCAATTACTTTTTTTTTTTAATTTGACTTTTTTTTTAATTGCACTTGTAAAGAGCGAGAAAAAAAATCAAAGGCGCTTTGAAACAGGGGCTCCCTGTGCAAGGATGACTAAGTGTACGTCTTTCCGTGTGTGTATGCTGGTGAACAGTCAGATTTATTTATATTTTTTTTTGCAAGCATTGAATAATCTAAGTTTTAAATATTATTTATCCCCATCCGTTCGTATTTATATTAAAGAAATTCTGTACCCTGATTGTTCAGAAGGTTTCTTGGGCCTTTTGTTCAATAGTGTATTGGCGTATATAGGAAATTTTTTTATTTGAAAGGGAAATGTAATTCCTTTATAAAAACGGTAATGATGCAATAATACCAGAGAGGATCCAGCTTTCGAAAACAGTGATTTAAGTTTGTAACATCCGGCGAGACTGAAGAAAATCTGTAAACGGGAAAAATACTAGATTTGTTCTGAGAGTTCTACATTCCTTGCTGCTCACACTCTGAGAAACAAAATAAAGTTTTTATTCTGAATAATATCCGCGTTCGGAAGGGGTTCTTTGGCCGAAGATGGGGGTCTGCGTGGAATGGAGGCGGAGGCGAACTGGCTGAGCAGGCAGGCCACAGGCCACCCTGCAGCTCCGGCTGGGGCCTGGCCTGGCGGCTCGCCCTGGAGCACGGCGAATTCTCCCGAAGGCAGCGGGAGCTCCTGGCGGCCGCAGCTTCGGAGACGCCGAGCGGCCAGCGCGCTGCGTTGCCTGGTTCCCAGCTGCCACGGAGGCCCGCGGTGAGCGCAGGGGCTGCGGAGAACCGAGTGAGGGAGAAACAAAGGCAGCGGGAGGGACAAGGCTCCGCGGGGGGCGCACAGGTGCCGGGGCGGCCCACCGCCAGGGACTAAGGCAGGGCTGTCTTTTCGTCCACAATCTTGTTCCGGTCAAAGCGGACCAGCCAACGCCTTAACCCGGAGAATCGCTAGCCGCGCGGAGGATGCCGAACACTTTCAAGAAGCAACCAGACTGCGGATGCTACGTCAGGCCTTTATCAAGCCAGGAGAAAAGAATCACTTCTAAAATCGCTACTGGGAGAGAGGGGGCTGGAAAGAAACAGAGGCTCACCCGGGTCTTCAGCACAAGAAGGGCTGAGCTCCGAGGAGCCTCCTTCAGCCCGTCCTCGGACTGCTGGAGTCCCAGCTTGGGCTTCCTCCCGGAATTTAGGACTGGCATTCTTTGGATTTATTTCTTCTCCTTCTTCCCTCCCCGGCTTCCTTTCATGGCCCCAGGGGGAGGGGGCGAGAGAAAGGAGATTAATATCTTTCTAATAAAAATGCAATTTTATAAGTACTTCTTTCATTTGATGCTGCAAGAGCTAAACATTACATTTCCACTCCTGAATCTCAGATTGGGCTGCCTGCTGGCTAGCTGGTAAGAGGCAAAAGCAGGCATAGGAAAGGGAAATATTTTCATCTTCAGATTAAAGAATTGCTCGGAGAAGGGACCAAATTAAGAAAGTGCAAACGTCAGAACTGCATCCGCATCAGCATCCCTTCTAAAAGCTGGAAGTGAGGAACCACCTGGGTCTGGGGATCAGGAGCATCTGATGTGAGAAATAAATATCTCTTGTCCCTGGATTATATGTTTCTGAGGCAGAGGTGGAAAATGTCGCCATTTTGTTTGCAATCCAAAATATCCATCTTCATGGCCCCTATCGTCCTCTGGGAAGTTCCTTTGGATGATCTTTAGAAATGGGCATTGGAGCCATTTCTGGATGCCTGCTGGGTCTGCAGGAGCTACTTTTAGGAAACCTCACATTTTAAGGAAAAGAAAAGGGCTTGGAAGATGCAAAGCCAGGCAGCTGTAAAAATCTGGGTGTTTCTCTCACAGCCAGAAGTGCTTCCCCCATATCTATCCTGGGGGCTCTTGATATATGTATTATTTTCTTTTTAAAGAGTTTGAATTGTGGAATAAGTAGATTTGCTCCCCATCCCATGCCAATCTCCCCACTGAAATATGGCGCATCTCAGAAATGCAGCGGCTGGAAAACCAGTCTTTGTGAGGACTGGAGCTTCTGCGCTTCTGGTCATTCACATCTAAACTGAATAGACACAGGAGTCTTTTAAGTAATAATTTTATAGAATTGCATAAAATTCATAAAATTACCTGGGAAAATAAGGAACAGTGGGGTGGGAGAAATGGGGGGGGGGAGAGAGAGAAGAAGAGGAAGCAATCCACTTAGAGGGAAATCTTTCTGGGATACCACTATTTGAACCCTTTTCTAAAATCTACTCTTCAGCCGAGGGGAGGACTAGTTTGGAGTCTTCCTTCTTCCCTCAGGGTGTAGATTTAAAAATAAGATTCCAATATGATTTCCCACATCTTTCTAGTCAACACATTCAGTTTGGCTTTCAAAGAGAAAATACTGACCCTCCCCCAGCTTTCTAGATATTAAAAAAATCCTTATGAAAATATCTCTTGAGTTAAATAGATTTGGGGAAGATTTCAGTGTTGAATAGTCAAAGGAAAGTGTTTTCTTCCAAATGGTATTTGAATTAAGGCCGCTGAGACAGCAGAAAGCCCTCACCCACGCAGCCCCTGACAAAGCCTCCCCGATATGAGGGCAGTGCTGCTCCCTCTCTGTAGCTCCCCCTCTCCTTAACCCCTCAATATTTTCTGGTGAAAGCAAATGCCAAAACTGCCGTCCCAGGGTCCGCAAAGCACCTTTCTTTAAAGCAGCCTCATAACTCTCTGCGCTGCCAAAAAAATACCTTTAAAAAGACTAGTTTTCCTTGTTTACTTGCATTTCCTGCTCTCCTCTTTGCACGGCCACATTTGATCTTGGAAAGAGCTCGAAGCTGAAATGTGTTCTTAAGGGCCAGAAGCTGTCAAGGCTTTTGGTGAGCAAGATTGATCGCGCCCAGACTTCCTTCAGAGCTTTGTTTGGAATAAAAGCAAGAAAACTGAAAAACTTCACATTTTGCAAAATAGCATCTCTATCTGTACAGTGATGCTCTGGGCTAGTCTATGATGGAGGTCACTTTATTTCTAATTTCCAACCCAAGTCCCCTTTGATGCCGACCTCAAAGATGGAATCTATCTTTGCGCCTTGCTCAGCCTTTCTTGTTTTCTAGTAGGTTTTTCTCCCCCACCAACCTCTCTCTCCTTGGCCATCAGAATGATTTATTTTCCTGCCACCAATGCCTGCCGGCCTGGGGGAGTCTGATCACTTGGTCCATTTCAACGGAAGCAAAAGAAAATCATCATCCTCAAGGTTTGGGGGAAAAGAGATACCTTCAGATTTCTCTCTCAGCTTCCTGCCCTCTTTCTGGCTTGGTGGATTTTTTTTTTTTAAGTTATTGTTTGGTACCTAAAGGTATTATCTTTAGAACCCTCCAGCTCAATCCAGGATACCCTCAGTCTCGAGTCTCCGAAGTGGAAAATAAGAGAGAGTGAATAGAAAAAGAGAACCTTTATAATTACTCCTTGGGGTCATCCGCGGTTCTGTTTCCCACAACAGAACCCGAGTGCAAACATCCCTGGTGGCCAAGGACCCAGGAAGACGATTGTAGCTGCCAGGGAGCACTCACTGCATCTGAACCAACATGTCCCCACGCAGAGCCACAAGGAGAAGAAGGGGAGGAAAAGAAAAAGAAAAGGACAGAAACAAGCCTTCTCCCTCCCTGCTGTTAACTTCCAACAGACTTCCTGGAAATCGGAAATACTCACCGCACCCGAGCGTTACGGGTATGAAACCCAGAATGCCAGGAGTCGCACACGCCTGCTCGGGTCGGCATTTCTTTGGCTGGCCGCCGCCCTGGCTACAGGGATTTGGACACATGGATCTGGGGTGGTTGTCTCGCTTGGCACATGCATCTATCTCTCTCCAGCTACTCTTGAAAAGTTGATGGCGCAGGAAGGTCGGGAAGCTTTGAGAACCTCCTCCCGTTTTCCGCTTCCCTCTGGAGTCAGACGCAATAGCTGCCGTGGAAAAGCCTGCTAACAATGGGCCGGGTCCCAGTCCGGGGCGCGAACTCATACCCAGGCTTCGGGAGGGGGCCGAGGGCCTGTAGGGGGTGGGAAGGAGAGGTGGACAGAGGAGGGAGAGGGAGGGGGAGAGGGGAGAAGAGGGGGAAAAAAAGAGGAAAAGCAGGAAAGACAGAGGAAGGAAGATAGAGAGGAGATCAGGTCTGCTATCCAGGAACTGGTTTTGGAAAAGGCGGAGGAGGAAAAGGGAAATAAAGGGGGGGGGGCTCAAAAAGAATCCTCTCTCTCTCTCTCTCTCTCTCTCTCTCTCTCTTCCTCTCCCTCTCTCCCTCTCTCCCTCCCTCTCTCTCTTTCCCTCTGCCCCTCGCTCTCACTTCTGTCTCATCTCTCCTCTCTTCTGCTCCTTCCTCCTGCCTTAGCAGAACTTATGTGGCTGGAATGCGGGGACCTCGGGTGTCAAAACTTTGAAGATTAATGGATTACTTTGTTAATGACTGCAGGCGTCAGACTGAGGTGCTTAAATGATTTGTGAGGTGCGAGGCGTCTTCCCGACAGTCCCAAACAATGCGCTGAGTGTGCGGGGGAGGCAGAGGGCAGCCGCCGGCGGGACCAGCGGCAGGGCTCACTCGCACACACTCGCACACTCACACGCACTCCCAGGCGCACACACCAGGTCCTTGCTGTTTGGAAGGCAGGCAGGCACCCTCGCCCCCACCACTCCCGGTTACTCTCACCCACACCCACATGTATGTATTTTTGCTCTGAAAAAAGTGTAAATAAAGCCTCTCTGGCCCCCAATGAGGCGTTCCTTCCCGACTTTTTTGGATCAATCAAACAGACAGTGGCTTCTTTTGATTAAAGCCCAAATTGTCATTGGGCAGAAGCAATCATGTGACAGCCAATTCGGTCCAATTTCAACCTTGTCTCCATGAATTCAATAGTTTAATAGTAGCGCGGTCCCCATACGGCTGTAATCAGTGAATTAGAAAAAAAACACCCCAGCAGCGATCTTCTATGATAGATTTTTTTCCCCTCCGCACTCGCCTTTTTCCTGGGCCTCGCCCCCCCAAAGCCCCTCCAGAAGAGGGAACTTTTTCTCCGAGGGGGCTCCAAGGAGAAGGCCATGAATTACGAATTTGAGCGAGAGATTGGTTTTATCAATAGCCAGCCGTCGCTCGCTGAGTGCCTGACATCTTTTCCCCCTGTCGCTGATACATTTCAAAGTTCATCAATCAAGACCTCGACGCTTTCACACTCGACACTGATTCCTCCTCCTTTTGAGCAGACCATTCCCAGCCTGAACCCGGGCAGTCACCCTCGCCACGGCGCTGGCGGCCGCCCCAAGCCGAGCCCCGCGGGCAGCCGCGGCAGCCCAGTGCCCGCCGGCGCGCTGCAGCCTCCCGAGTACCCCTGGATGAAGGAGAAGAAGGCGGCCAAGAAAACCGCGCTGCCGCCTGCCTCGGCCGCCGCCGCCGCCGCCACCGGCCCTGCCTGCCTCAGCCACAAAGGTCAGTCCAAAGACTTGGCCCCAAGTCCTGGGACCCTCTTCCCCTTTGGGGCTGCCCCGAGAGTGGTTCTGGGGGGGAGGGGAGCGTGGGCTGGGAGAGAAGGCGGAGAGGTAGAGATGCTTGGCTGCCTTCCCTTCCCCTGTGGGCTCAGGAGTGGGTTTGATGGAGAGAAAAGGCATCCTGCACTCCACAATGAGACATATATATTTTTAAGAAGAGGGGGGAAACTTTCCCTAACTTGTGTAATGTGGGATGATTTATTTGAGTTGGAACTGACCTCCTCTTGTCTAGTTGTCCTAGAGTTTGGCTTTTTGACAGTAATGAAGAGTGATAGATCGCTCTTGCTCAGCTAAGCAGCTGATGCATTAATTATAAATTGTGGTGTGGCTAATATAAAGTTTGCTCCCGGATGAAGAGGTTGGGGGGAGCTCCAGGCAGGAATCGGATGGAGGTGGAAGAGATGGGGTCTCCCCGGGCTGGGGCTCCCAGGAAAGGCAGCACAATAGCTCTACTGCATCCAGGGGCGGCCATTTTGTTGCCGTTGATCTTTTCTGCTATATTTATTCTCCAGTGGAATAACCCCGCTCGGACCCCTCCACCTCCAACTGTGCGTGTGTCTCTTGTTGGTTTCCCTTTCCGCAGAATCCCTGGAAATCGCCGATGGCAGCGGAGGGGGCTCCCGGCGCCTGAGAACTGCTTACACCAACACGCAGCTTTTGGAGCTGGAGAAAGAATTTCACTTCAACAAGTACCTTTGCAGACCCCGGAGGGTGGAAATCGCAGCCCTGCTGGATTTGACTGAGAGACAAGTGAAAGTGTGGTTTCAGAACAGGAGGATGAAGCACAAGAGGCAGACTCAGTGCAAGGAGAACCAGAACGGCGAAGGGAAATTTAAAAGCCTGGAAGACTCTGAGAAAGTGGAGGAGGACGAAGAGGAGAAGTCGCTCTTTGAGCAAGCCCTCAGCGTCTCCGGGGCCCTTCTGGAGAGGGAAGGTTACACTTTTCAGCAAAATGCCCTCTCTCAGCAGCAGGCTCCCAATGGACACAATGGCGACTCCCAAAGTTTCCCAGTTTCGCCTTTAACCAGCAATGAGAAAAATCTGAAACATTTTCAGCACCAGTCACCCACTGTTCCTAACTGCTTGTCAACAATGGGCCAGAACTGTGGCTCTGGCCTAAACAATGACAGTCCCGAGGCCCTCGAGGTCCCCTCTTTGCAGGACTTTAACGTTTTCTCCACAGATTCCTGCCTGCAGCTTTCAGATGCAGTCTCACCCAGTTTGCCAGGTTCCCTCGACAGTCCCGTAGATATTTCAGCTGACAGCTTTGACTTTTTTACAGACACACTCACCACAATCGACTTGCAGCATCTGAATTACTAAAAACATTAAAGCAAAACAAAGCATCACAAAACAAAAACCCCTGTGACCAGGTGGTTTTGCCTTCTTTTATTCTGAGAGTGGATTTTTATTTTATTTTCTTCTTGACTTACCCTCTTCCCTCCTCTAAATGTTGAAGAGTTTCTGTTTAAGTGATTCCCCTGACCCAGTTTCTGAGGCATCTTTTACAGATTATTTTGGAGTTCTAGTTGCTTTAAATTTAATTCAACAATCCTCTATGTGATTTACTGAAAGCAATATATGAGGCCTGCAAGAAAGTGATCATATAATTGTATTTTCACTTTCTTTTTATTTTTGTATTAGGATGCATTGTCATGCGTATTTTTGGTAGAATAAATTCTCCTTTGCTATAAGTAGCTTTCTTATTTTTTCTCCCCCTCTTTCTCAAGGCTCCTAACGGTTTCTTTTTCTTCTTTTAGTCTAACTTGGTAAATAAAATTCTGGTCACAATTCATCTTCTTTTTCAATTTTAATATATTTATTAAGGGGAACATTCAAAATCTTCAACAGACAATCACAAAAAAGAAAGCCAGAAAATGGTTAGGGCGTCTGAGAAGTTTTTTTTTCTTTTCTTTCTTTTTTTTTTTTTTAAGGGAATGGATTTGTTTTTTCAGTGTAGAGGTTTAAGCCATAGATTTAAATTGGTAATGGAAACAGGATTGGGAAGCCTCAGAGTTGGGCCAAGCCCAAGCTTTTGGAAATAGAGGAATAAAGTGCCTATACAAACCATCAACTCCAGGAAAAAGGAACATGGAGTTTCTTAAACAAGCTACCAATCTCCGGGTCAATAACTAAGTTATCAACAATTCATTTATTTATACACATTTGTTTCAAACATCTACATTCTAACCCCTCCCCCACAAATCCCCAACATTTTCAGTGTGGTTGATTAGTCTCCCAGCTGTTGATGGGTCCAGGCAAACAGACCTAAAAGACAGAGAAAAACGAAAATAAAACAAAACGATGGTTACTACTTGGAAAATGCACTTCAGAGAGGGTTTTTTTCCAATCCTCTGGTTCAGGCATTCTAGGATTTTTTTTTTTCAGGGTCAGAAAAATCAATATTTCATTCTTAAATCTGTTTACATGGCAAATAATGGATCATTAAAGCTTTGAAGTCAGGTTAGCAAGTTGAAATTTAAAATAGAGTGTTTCTGCACCCTAGGTTATTAATTAACCCAGTTTCTAGAAAGAGGAAGAGAAAAAAGCACTTTAAATGAAATATCAATAAAATGTGATCTAGGGTATGTTACTGGGTTGTTCTGTTTTTTCCTCCCTGCTTCTTACGTCCCCTCATGTTTATTTGTCCCTGAGCTCTGTTCTGATGGCTACTTACTTACGGTGAAAAAACACAGCGTGTAAGCAACATGCGTGGGGGGCGGGTTAATTTAAAAACCCAGCTCTTAATAGAGGCCTTGGAAGTTATGATGAAATCGAGATCTTTCTCCACGGGTTTGCACTCTACATTCACCCCACCGCTTTGCCCCCTAAATCCCGGCCGCGGCGGAGGCATTTGAGGACCTCGGCGGGCCTCTCGCTCCCGGCGCGGCGCGGAGCAGGGCAGCCCGGCAGTGGCCAGCGCTGAGCCGCTGCTGTTTGAGATTCGTCCTACACTCATAAATCAAACGCTTTCTATGAATGAGAATGTCATCAAAGAGATCAATTGCAGGAACACACGCACAAATAAAAATCCTCTTACGTATTTGCCGGGGATCCCCGTCCGAAAGCATTAAGTTAGAAGGCGTTTAGTCATAATTCATTTTTATTGCTCTTTTAAAACAACAGCTTGGCTGAGCCGCGGATGCCATGAACAGCTCGCCGCCTTGGCGGCGTTTTGTCTCCTCCTCACTCCTTCCCTTTCTAATAGAAGCAGCCTGGAAGAGGCGTTTGGAGCCCAGCAGGCTGTGATCCTTTAAATAGTGACCAAGCTCGCTTTCCACCCACTCTCTCCGGGCGTTTAAAGAGACTTTAGCTCGAGTCCTAGGGCGCTGGCCTACTTCCCCAGCGGACTGAGGGTCTCCTATCCCCGCGGAATGAGCCCCAGGATTTCGTGGGGGCGGGGGGTGAGATGGGGTGGGGTAGGACTCGAGCTACGGAAGCCTGCGGGCTGGAGGCCAGGGAGGTTGCCTTTGTGAGCAGCCCTGGGAAAGCAGCGCTCAGGGCGGCCAGCCGGGGCGGAGCTGGCTCGGCTGCGAGCGCTGGGCCTGCGGGGAGTCCGGGTGTGCCTGCCTGCCTGTGTGCCAGGGCAAGCTCGTGATCTCAAGAAATACACCCACCCCTGCTGGCGCTGAAAAGAGCCCCGGAGGCAGGAAGAGAGGCGGATGAGGAGCGCAGAGGCGGAGAAGTAGCAGAGGAAGGAGTGCGGTTGCGGCCCGGGCGGGCTTTGTGGCTTGAGCCCTGTGGCCGAGGGAGCTGCATAAAGCCGGGGCTGTGGAGGCCAACAAAGCGGCCTCAACAATGAAATGAGGCCAGTGGGGAGAATGTACCGAAGAGCTTCGGCTTGGAGAGCAGATCGTCCTCAATGCCAGCACGGAACCCCTCATATCCTGCCACCTCCCCCACAGGAGCACCTCCTCTCCCAGTCGCTGGGAGGCCTAGGTGCTCCCAAAGAAGCCGCCTCCAGGAGGGCCGCCTTGCCTTTTCCCTTCTCCAGGATCAGGTTTCCCTGGTGCTGAAAGTGGGGTAGGAGTGACCTTTCCTGTCTGTGCTCCCTCTTAACCGTGATTGGAGATGGGTCAAAGGTCACAGAAAAATATCTAAAGGAAACGTTCAGGGAAAATGTTTCTTTGCTACTAAGGGAATCCATAGTCAAATGTCTGCGAGAGTTCTCCCTCTTGGGAGAACAGGTTTTGGGCGAAACTTCTATATGTGGAAAACAGAACAACCCGAAAGGTCGACTAACACATTTGAAATGTGTCTGCCTCAAGTAAAACTTCCTTCTTCTAACTGGGGAGGGAAAACTGGACGGAGTGGGAACCTTAAATGCAATACAATCCCCAGATAAATTTCGTCTGTCAGATTCCCATGGGGTAAACATGGTCAGATTAAAATCTATGCAGCACTGGCTGCAAAGCTTCCTGGGTGATCTCTGGATTTCTTTTACCTAAGAATGCATCAATTCTCGGCCTCTGTTGGCCTCTTCTCTCTACAAGCCAAGGGTTGACACGAAACCTAATAGTAAGCAGCAATTAACGACCCCAGCAGCATCAGGGTAGGATGAGGGTGATGGAAAACAGGACCCCTGGCCTGGGATGACGCTCAGATTTGCACGTGTCTCTCTAGGGAAAGATGTGAAGCTTTACACAAGAACTACACAGTCAAAGGAGAGGAGGTGTTGCTGGGGGAGAAGAAAATGTCCTGTCCACCATCAGCCATCTGTCCACCGCCCCTCCCACCTGCCAGCCCCCACCCCCACTTCAAACATGCAGCATAACTGGGGGGGGGGAGTGAATAAAGGAAGCTCTACCAACTCCTAACCTCCCCCTTTCAGAAAACAAGAAACGTTGGGGTGGGGGGCAATTCAGAATACTTTGTAGGAGCTGTGGTCTCGCCCTTTGAGGCTCCAGCAAGAGCGCGCAGGCTTCTGGGTCCTGGGGAGCCGGCAGATGGCCTGCAGCGCACAGCCCGGCCCCCACGCTGGCCACGTTCGCTAGCGTCATCTCTCCCCCCTCGCCCCCCGCCTCCTACCTCTCAAAATCCAGCCGCCAAGCTATATGCGGATCCCTTAGGGCTCCTAGAGCAAAGCTGAGTGGGGAGGAGAAAGGGGCGGAGAGCAGAGGGGGGGGGGAGGGAGAGCGAAGAGCCTGGCCACCCCCGGCCTTTTCCAGCAAGCTCAGCTCTTAGAGCTCATCCGGCTCCTAGGCGTCGAGTTACAGAAGCTCCTCTTCGCCATAACACATAGTTAGTGAGGGAGGTAGTGTGGAGGTTGTGGGTTTCGGAGACTCTCGGTTGAGAAGAGAAGTTTCTTTCCTTGCCTTAGTCTCCTCCACGCCCACACGGGTTCCTCACACCCAGCCCTCTTCGCACTTCCCTCCCCATTCCGAGCCTGGAGAGCTGGTGGCCCAGGCTCGTCTTACGCCACCGTGCTCTGCGTTCCTCACTGCCCCAAGGCACCACAGCAGAGGCTGTGCAGCGAAAGCCGCCGGGAACTCGGGCTGCGGTGCCGGGCGGATTCCTACCCTTCCTGCTCCGCGCGCTCCGAGCTCCGGCCCGCTGGTTCCCGACCCTAGAGAGTGCGGAGCACTCTTCCCTTCTCACCTCTTGCCAGTTCATCTTTCTGTGCGCGATGGGGAGGGGCGGAGACGGAGGGATGCCTCCCAGCCCCCACCTCTCGGGGCGGGGGGGGGGCGGGCGAGCGGAGTCGGCGCGCGCAGAAGGCAGCCTCTGCTCCCCTTCGCCCCAGCGCTGCGGATCTGTCCTTGCAGCCGCCGCAGCTGCTGCCGTCGCCTGGGCTGCCTGGGGGGGCGACTGCGCGTCACCTAGACTGAGGAGCGCCGGAGATTTAAATGCCACTGAAACGGTGATCCATCACCGCGGGAGCCAGCAAACTTTCGCAGGAAGCTCCGCCATTGGTTGGCATAGTCACGTGCCCCTCCCGTAGCGCCCTCCGCCCTCCCGCCCCCCCTCTTGCGCACTGTACATTCATATCATTTTTCTTCTCCGGCCCCATGGAGGAAGTGAGAAAGTTGGCACGGTCACCCAGGGCTTCGCAGGACCAGGTCACTCAGTGACAGATGGACAATGCAAGAATGAGCTCCTTCCTGGAATATCCCATCCTCAGTGGTGGCGACTCCGGGACCTGTTCAGCGCGAGCCTACCCCTCCGACCATGGAATTACAACTTTCCAGTCTTGTGCAGTCAGTGCCAACAGCTGTGGCGGCGACGACCGCTTCCTAATGGGCAGGGGGGTGCAGATCAGCCCGCCCCACCACCACCACCACCACCATCACCACCCACAGCCGGCCACCTACCAGACTCCTGGGAACCTGGGGGTGTCCTACTCCCACTCGAGCTGTGGTCCAAGCTACGGCGCGCAGAACTGCGGCGCGCCTTACAGCCCTTACGCATTAAATCAGGAAGCAGAAGTAAGTGGTGGGTACCCCTCGTGCGCTCCCGCTGTTTACTCCGGAAATCTCTCATCTCCCATGGTCCAGCATCACCACCACCACCAGGGTTATGCCGGGGGCACGGTGGGCTCGCCTCAGTACATTCACCACTCATATGGACAAGAGCACCAGAGCCTGGCCCTGGCCACGTATAATAACTCCTTGTCCCCTCTCCACGCCAGCCACCAAGAAGCCTGTCGCTCCCCTGCATCAGAGACGTCTTCTCCAGCGCAGACCTTTGACTGGATGAAAGTCAAAAGAAACCCTCCCAAAACAGGTTAGTCTTGCTATTCCACGGATGTGCCTTGATAATTCTAGAAGGAGATTGATTGTATGCTTTGTTTCCAAGGAAAATTAATATATTTTTAAAAAAGTTTTTGCTTTCCACCGGTGTTGTAGGGCATGGGAAGATTGCCCTGGTGTATCTGGGACTGCTGTGTTTTAAAAGGGGCCGAGTTTTAGAGGTTCTGATAGTAGTAAGAGGGAAGGTGCGTGTGCGTGGGTGAGTTCTGTTAATATTTTTAGGCTCCATTAATCACCAGTCTGACCATGCTAATGGTTGACTTCAGATTAACACTTTACACCTCGTCACTCACCCTCCCCAGCCCGGTTTGTGTTGAGGGAAATTTTTGATTTCCGTTTTACCAGAATATTGCTCTGAAGCTGTAGGGGATCCCGTAATGATTGTAAAATTGTATCTTTTTTCCCCCCTCATCGCTTCCCACCCTGCCCCCAGGGAAAGTTGGCGAGTATGGCTACGTGGGTGAGCCCAACGCGGTGCGCACCAGCTTCACCACCAAGCAGCTCACGGAGCTGGAGAAGGAGTTCCACTTCAACAAGTACCTGACGCGCGCCCGCAGGGTGGAGATTGCCGCGTCCCTGCAGCTTAATGAGACCCAAGTGAAGATCTGGTTCCAGAACCGCCGAATGAAGCAAAAGAAACGAGAGAAAGAAGGCCTCTTGCCCATTTCTCCCGCCACCCCTCCAGGTAGCGAGGAGAAGGCCGAGGAATCCTCAGAGAAGTCTAGCTCCTCGCCCTGCGTTCCTTCCCCAGGGTCTTCTACCTCAGACACTCTGACTACCTCCCACTGAGGCCGGCCCATCCCCAGACTCCAGACGCCCAGGCTACTCCTTGGTTGGGACTTCTTACCCAAAGCACATTCTTAGCTTATCTTCCTTTCCATTTGCAGCCTCTTTCTTTCTGATCCTATCTGGGGAGCTCCTGGGCAAAATAATGTGTTTTCAGAGAATTCTGAGCTAGAAGCTTGATTTGGGGTGGTGGTGGTGGTGGTGGTGGTGGTGGTGGTGGTGTGTGTGTGTGGGGGGGGGCGGGTATTAGTTCCTTAATGCAGATTGGGTGCCAGCATCAATTTTCTGATGGCCCCTAACACCCCTCCCAACTTTTAGGAGATTTCTGCAGAACCTACTCTTCCTTTCAGATACCCTTTGGAAAATAGTCTCCTTTGCCAGCAGAAACATGTCAGAGGGAAGTCTCTCATTGTTTATCGATCTGTATATTTACTGTTCTCCTTTACTTTGCCCTCAAAGTAGGATAGAGAGGAGAGTCCAGGAGCTCATGAAGAAGAGATGCACTATGAGCGTGTTTACACAATTAATTCATTTTTTAATTTAATTCAGTTTCATGTGTGTGAGTTTGCTGGTTGTAAATACTTTGTCCTGAGAGATTTATCTTTATATAGATTTTCTAGAAATGTTTAGATTAAGTGACTAAAACAGGGTGGGCAAACTCTCAAAGCTGGTACAATTTTATATGTGATTATAAGTTAAAGAGTAAAAGCTCTCAGTTAAACTCAGTCTGATGCCTCAGAGGATAACCTTGGTTTGTTCCTTTAGTGAGTTAATAGGCCTGCAGAATACAAGGTTCAGAAACCTTTCTTCCTGTGCATAAGTCTCTCCTCATCCCCACCCCTTTCTTGTTTCTCTGGCCACACTCTATTTAAACTTTGTGCTGTATTATTCGGAACCTAAAGGTATCATTCAAACCAGCTTCTTCCTCCTGCAGTTATTCTAGCTGGATTTGATGTCTCTTCAGCTCAATTGTTAATGTGATGGATGGCACAATGAATGTATATTTTGTGTGATTCGTGAATAGTCTTTTGCATGTCGCACAATGTTTTGATGTCCTTGAAGTACTACACTGAGTTCTATCAGTTATCCTTTGTGAGCCTATGATATTTCCCATTTCCTGTACAATCATGAACAGCTCTGAGATCCTGGAGTGATGTGATCCAGAGCAGAGTTTACGGGTCTTAAGATGTCTGTAATAAATATATTCAAGTTTCAGATATGCTGATGCATCTGTGTATTTGGCTTGGCTACAGTCTATCGGTTCCTACAAAGTTGGCCCATTTCATGTGGGGAAGGGGAGAAGGGTGGTGTGCATTTTCAAGGTGTGGGACTTTTCTTAAAAAAAAAAAAAAAAGATAAGTGCTCTCTCCACTATGTAGCTGAAGCTTCCCTTATGAATGTAATTGCACCTAACCAATGTCTATAATAAGCTGATTTTCTTTAAAATAACAAGAGCTTCTTTATTATAATCAAAGTTTATAATGGAAAAAATGGTGAAGGAATTTATAAAGCAGATCTATTTTTTTTTTTTTAAACAAACATGGGTACTTCCTGGGTCAAGTGCTAACCTTTTCACCTCCAACTGAATGTTGACGTATATATAAACAGAACCCCCTTCAAAGGCCCAAACTCTTCAGTCACTCTTTCCTCACATCAGCGAACCAAGAGCTAAGAGATTCACATTTAATTAGCTCCAGTATAAAGCTGTTTGAGGATGGGGCCCCAAGGCCACCCTTTTCCCTTCTTTTTAGATTGTCAGTGTTCCTGTATATTTCACTCTTTAAATTGAATGTGGTCTGTTTTCAGTAAAGCCCTGCCTCCCCCCTCCCATTCCTCCTGTCAATATCTATCCCTTCCTGCCACCCTCTATACCCCACCCCCATCTGCTCCAGGTTACACATTCCATGCCCATGAGATTTGGCTTTGATTTCATAGCCTTCATGGCTGTAATTGGTCCTCAGTTCTAATTTCATGCCACATAACCCTGAAAAAAAGTTTTTTATTTTCTTCTTTGAGCTTAACAGGTTCTTCCAGGTGAACTTGTGGAAGCTGTCCTGAAGTCCTTTTCAATATTCAAATTGCTTCTGACCAAGGCTTGAGTCTGCTCTCAGAGAAAGGCCAGCAAATCTGAGTTCCAAGTAGCTCTCCTAGACTCCTTTCCACTTTTCCTTTGCTTTCATACATTTTTAGAGGCTTTAACTTAGCCCCAAGGGTAGTGCAGAGATTTTACAGCATTACAAACAAATACAGACATATGACTTCCTTCCTCTCCAAAGGATGTTTTACAAAGGGTGGGCTGGGGGATGGGTGGGGAGCAGGACAGCCTACAAAACCTTAAAGATCGCAGGCTCCTAGAGCACCCATGAGATTTCCTGCACTTCCCTGTCAAAGGCGGCATGCCTGGACTTTGCAGGCACAGTTGCTGCGGCCATATCAAGGGCACCGGGTGCCCTCCCCTTGGCTCCTGGGTTCTGGGGTTGCCTCTAAAAGACTCAAGTGGATGGAGGAGAACTTCAAAGTCGGCCAACTCTTTCTTTCATTTTCCCCCGCCTGGCTTTATGCAGTATCTTTTGTTTATTAGTGTAAGGCCACACAGCAAAACAGATGGCTGGTTTCCAAATTCTTTAATGTGTTAAAGGATCATTTGCATGCCACTGCCGAGATTTCAATATCTAAAAGCAGGGCCCGACCCGCTGGAATCCCGGAGATTCCAGTCTTCAAGGTGCTGGTTTTAATGTAGCTGACAGAAAGGAGAACGATAAATTATGGCTAAACACCCCAAGCCTTCTCTAGGTCGTGGAATAAATCAGTTAATGCGCAATGCATTTAGGAAACATTAATATACCTTTCAACAAGAAAAACATTTGTATCTTTTTAGTTGTCGCAATCGATTAAATCCCAGGCGCTTAACACATCCTATTTCAAGGTCTCTCTTTTTCTTTTCTGGTCTCTGAGGAGCACAGTTAGCTTCTTGAACAATGACAGCAATGGTAACGAAAATGACAAAGAGGGAAAACAGAAACTGACATTTTATTGATAAATTTAAAAAGGACAAGAGTCTCAATTGGGATAAATGCAACATAGAATTCTAGTTTGCAAATGCTTTTTCCTCACTTCCCTCACATTCATGCAAAGTACTCCCGAAATTCAGGGTGTCCCCAAATTCAGCTGAGTTGAAATCTTGCTGTGGCTCTGAAGTCTGTTCTGGGCTTCACCTCTGAAAGTTTACTTTTGGAGGCTATTCAGATGCTGTGGTGTTTTCCTCTGGGGCAATCAGATTCAAACCGATCAATATTTACTCAGTCTGAAAGGGTTGTTGAAAAGGCTGCTAACAACAAACTGCTTAGCTGCTCACCCCTGTTTAATCTCAGGTTCACCGAAAGTTCAAGAAGAGATGAATGCAGTGATGGGTCACTTTAGAATGAGTCCCAGCGGTTTATCTGAGCTCTCTGCTAAAGGCAACAATTATAGTTCCATCCCTCTCTGGGAAAGGGGCAACTTTCCTATTATTCTTTTGCTAAACAGTGTTTACTAGAAAGTTAAAACACTTTCATCTCCTTTCCTGGCTCTTTTTTTTTGGGGAGGGGGGAGAGGAGCTTCCAGTTGCCCTGCTCCTGCCTCCTCCTCTAGCTTTCTGGCAATGCACCAGGTTTCATTTGACTTAAAATAAATTACATCGAATATTTAAAAAATGTTAAATTAGCCTGACATAAGAGATCTGATTTATTTTAGATACTATGAGCTATGAAATGAAGCTCTTTGGGCCATTAGAGTTTATCTTCTTTGCGAAAGTACAGGACAAGATTGAATTGAAATCCATTTGTGTTTGAGTAATATCGACAATCAGAGCCCCAATATCCATCTGAGATTGCTGTTTAGACAGGAGTCGGTGGAGGGTGGGGGTGGGGGGAGAAGGGGGAAAATTGACTTGTGCAAAAGTGGATACCTCAGGTGGAAAGTCAACTTTAAAATTTTATGCCCTCCTAGTGCAGGAAGGATGAAAAAGAAAGACCTAAGGAAGCCAGTGGGAAATGGTGGAAGAAGATGCTGGACACTGAAGCTAATTGCTACAGCTCTTCAGAGGTCAAAGTTCATGTAATCACTGCATAAATGCATACTAAAAAGGGATTTATTAGGCTTTTCTGATGGCTGAGCACGTCTGTGAAGGAATAAAAAAATAAAACGGTCACTGCCGTTTGTATTTCTTCCTGAAGAATAATCATCCTTGCAGTACAAGCTCTAGGAGTCTGTGTCTTTAATTTACTCTTTTGAATGACAGGCAAACCTTTTGTTTTAAAATGTTAAAATCGGTGCACAGACAGTATCTTTCTTTATATTGGATGGGACTGTAAAATAGATCTCTAACCTTTAGAAATGCTATGACTTTTCAATACACACAAGAACACAAGTTAACATGTTCCTATCAGATAAACTACTTACTAGATGGCTAATTTTGGTGATTCTCTGCTGTAGATAAGCCTACTTTTTTTGCCTGAATTCTTAGATTACACAAAAGTTTTGTCTTGAGACTTCTTATGTCTCGTTGACAAGAATTGAAAGGGACCCATTACCTAACTCTCAGGTTGTGAATCACAAAGACAGGGTATCCAGAGGTGGACTTATTAGACTTAGAGCCCATAGTATCTGTATTCTTCCTTCCTAAATAAAATCCAGGTGGCTTAGAACCTGAGGACAGTGTACTTCTTAATTCTAAATTCCTTATTTGATTTTCTCCCCTGCGCATTTATTCCATGTGATTCGTTTCAAGCTGGATATTATTTACATTTTTCCACTTCTAGTTTACTAGACACCTAGAGTTAAGTTCTTAATTTTGAGACCATCAGGATTCCTGAATCTTTGAAACAAGCTCCCAGTCAGATGTTTCTGCCATCTTGTTTGAACAATAAAATGTTGGGCTATTTGCTGTTAAAGACATATGTTCTTAAAACATGAAAACACAGAGTGGATGAAATTCAAAACATATTTTTGTTGTTCTTTTTAACCTTAGATTAGGGAAGAATAAATGAAAGAGAGTTGCCTTGCACCCAAGTTCAACTTCCATTAAATTGTAGAGATATCAGCTCAGAAATGCATAGAGATGAAAGAAATATGCCAGGAGGTGTCTTAACCCTGAATCTTTTTTCTGTTTTTGTTTGGTTTGTGTCACAGCATGTTCTCCTGAATTTCTTAATTTTCTCCAGGACCTACTCATGTACCCCCCCACTCCCACAGGCCAGCCCAAAAGATTAGTTTCCTTGGAACACAACTTTCCACATTTTTCTTCCTTGGTGGGGTTCAACTAATCTCAGCGGAACCTGCCGCCCAAAGGGACATTTATGACCATCAGTGTTTGAAAAGTTGAACTGAAATCCTAGAGTTTTAGAGCCTCATTTTTAATAACATTGGTCATCAACTATCTTTCCTTCTGTTGCAGAATTACAAACCAAATGCCAATCAAGCAACTCTGCTCCGTAGACGCTAACCTATGAAGGTTTTTGCCATTTTTTTCCCCCCAATCCCAAACCCCAACGACGTCCTACAAAATATTCTGGGAAGACTGAATCTTAGGTTTATTAGAAATAAATGAAAAGACCAATATCTCTTTTACAACATTTCCAGATACAAGAAAAACGTCTCCATTTTTTAAACAGCCCATTAAATTTTAATATTAAAAATGTGTTTATAAAACGTCTAGTCGCAAGGCTAATCTGCAGAAATTGGATGGTTTGCGTTTTCATTTTAGGCTTAGCTGGTTACTTGGTTAGGAAAAAAAAAATACACAACTGTTTGCAACAGAAAATAAAGGAACAATTATCTAATGGGGCTTCTCTTTTTAAACTGGGATACTTTCTTAGCCGCGCAGGAAAGTTTACAAATGATGACGACCTGCTTCCTTTTAAAAGAAAAATCGCCACGGTACCATAACGAGAATGCAGAAAACACTGATTTACAAGGGTAGGGACTCCCCGCCTGCGGTCATATCAGCAATACGGTTCCGGGACAAATCTGCGTCCCGAGGAACACACGGGGTCCTCCCTCCAGGACGCGCAGGGGCAGCGCCGGAACGCGGGCCGCTCGGCTCGCGGGCGCAGCGCGGCCGCGCGAGCCCGGGCGCCGCCTGCGTGGCATCGGGCGCGGCGCTCAGCGCCGGCCTCATGGCGGCCCGGCCGGTGCCTCTGCCTCGGGAGGATGCCCGGGTCTCCGCGGCCCTGCGGGGGTGGGAGGGGAGCCCCGACGCCGAGGTTAAGACGACTTTCCTTCCTCGGCAGGCGCCGCTGCGCCCCCCTCCCCCTTCGCGAGCCTCTGCGACCCACGCAGGGCAGCGAGGGAGCAGCATCCGGGCCTTTCCCGGTCGGCGTGCGGGCCTCGCGCCCCGGCGCGATCGGGAGCCCCGAGGGGCGTTGACGGCGAATGGAGCCCGAGTCGGGGCGCGTCCCCCGAGACACCGAAGGGCCTCGCTTTGTCTCAAGGGAACACTAGGCCTTGCAGTTCCGCATCCTTTTCCCGCCAGCATCGACCCGCTTCCAGGTGCTCGGGGAAGAAACAGCAGAAGCCGAGAGGTGCGGCCTTAGGTGGCTGCCCGGCTCCGGCTCCTCCGGGTGAGGGCCTCAGAGCTTCCACCCCGCGAATGCAGCGTGGAGGACAGAACATTTCTTCCCCGGGAGAAAAAACGCAAATCAGAAGCTTATCACCTCTACTTCATCTTGAGATTTGAAAGGAGGAGAGAGTTTTACTTCCTGCTGCCTCCCTTCTCCTGTATATTAAAAAAAAAAAAAAAAATACATTTAACTAAGTAACTTTTATTCCCTTTTCAGTTCAACTTAGATGTTTTGAAGGGTAGAGGTGGAGGTTGCAGGTGTGATGAGTAGAAGTTTCTAAACACTGGGTATTCCTAGACAGGCTAGTGCTTTTCCAGTCAGGGAGACGTACTTCTCGAACGTCCCCTCCTCACAGTCGTAGAGTCAAACCCTGCCTTGCTGCAAGTCTCACTTCTCTCTAGGAAGTTTTATGTACTGCTTCCCACTCTTTAAGCTGAGTCCCTTAGAATTCTGCCTTTTACACAGGAAGCTTTGTTATGCGATACCTAACTGGGATCGTGAACTAGACAGTCTTGACTCCCTCAAAAGGATCTTAAGCGTCTTGAGGGCAGGACCCTTGACTGCCAGTAACATGAAGAGATTGTCCCTGTAGGATGCTTAATCTTTCTATACTTTCAGATTCTTAAATTATAAAAAAAGGCGACTGTTCTTATTGACTTTTAAGTTTTATCACTTAAAATTTATGTGGTTTTTCAGTATCTAGAGACTGGTATTTATTCAGGGTTACTGATCCAAGTAATGGCAAATACTATGTTAAATACTTTACATATGTTAACTTATTTAATCCTTGGCCCCATGAAGGAGGTATTTTTATTGTTTTGATTTTACAGATAAGGAAATGGAGGGGTACAAGATGTTAAGTAACTTGTCTACTGAACCCAGAGCCCAGACTCTTACTCACTTTGTCATAGTGCTTCTCCAAAGGGCGAACCACACAAGTTCTCTATAAAGAGTTATGGAGCTGTCATTGTTGTTACAGGTACTGTAGTGGGTAAGGAATTAGAGAGCTGGAGAAACTGACCGTTTAATATCAGACTTCTATGCAAACTATGGCAATACACTCTTGGGAAAATAGGCAAATGACAAATATTCGAGTGAAAACAAAGCTAAAGAGAGTTCAAATTTAACAATAAAGTCAATGAGAGGACTCCATTAACAAAGACTTTTCCCATATCTGACACTAATTGATTAAGGGAATTCTTTGTGGAGAGAAGAAAGATACTCTTTACATTCACAAGTTGTATCTGTGGCATGTCCAACATGTGTACAAAAATGGAAATGTTCAATATAAAATACAAATGTTTTGTCTCTATGAAAGCCAACATCCATATCCATATCGTTGGAAACATTTGCAGCATGATATTCCCCTCCTGCCTACTTTTCATTTGGTTATTTTATGTGTAGCAAATCCGGCCACAATTTGCATTTGAAAAAAAAATTCCTGTTCACGCAAAAGGACTGGTCCTCATAATTTACTATTTAGCACTTCTTGACTAAGAATAACCAGAAGAACCGGGTTCAACAATAATTTGAAGAACTGTATTATAATGCCTAAAAAGAGCCAGTCTTTAGAAGGCAGTTATTCTCAGTACTCAGTTTACACAAAGTCAGATTAAGAGTTGTATGAAGAAGAACATGCATAGCTTAGTTACAAACATTATAATATTACTAATATTATTTAGTTATGGAGTGACAGTAAGATGAGAAGAGACATTAGAAGTCATTAATCTCATTTTTTTTATTTTACAGATGGAGAAACTGAGGCCCAGAAAAGTGCCAGCAGCTATAGCGGTAAAAAAAATATTTACTTACATCTTTAGTGTAAACTCAAGTGGATATTAAAAATGGCAGGCAAAATTAATCTCAGGCTAGATATATTAATGACATTCATAATTAATTATGATATTAAGTATAGTAATTACAGCAATTAATTACAATAATAATTAAATACTGAAGATCTAAAAGTTATTAAGAATAAGCAGGTTTGAATAATGAGATATATGGCCAGAGGGTTTCTTCCTTCCTGCTTACCTCCATGAATCCTACAGAAAGGGTGACTGCTCAGATCCCTCCTATCCCATGGGTAAAGAGAAATGTGCTGGTGCATTTTATTTCTTCCATTTCGTAAATTCTGTATATGGTTCGACAGATGAGACAGACAAAACCAAGAAGATAGCCAGGCTTCTTGATTGCCCTGCCCCAGCCACTCAGATGGCACATTAGCCCCCCTGGTTGTGGCTCGATTCAGGCACCATGGAAATTGAGGGAGCATTTGGCTTCATTGACGTCCCTGTGGACTACAAGGATTTAACTTGCAGTTCATTATGTTACATAAAAAAAATTCCTTCTATGCGAGAGATACAGACTTCAGTAATTTGTGACAATTTATTTTTTAAAATTTATTTTTAAATTACAGTTAACATATTATATTAGTTTCAGGTATACAACATAGTGGTTAGACATTTATATCCCTTATGAAGTGATCACCCCAGTAAGTCTAGTACTCATCTGACTCCATACAGTTATTACAATATTATTGACTATATTTCATGTGCTGTAATTTATATCCCTGTGACTATTTTTTTCTTTTTTCTAATTTAAATTATTGGGGTGACATTGGTTAATCAAATCAATAGGTTTTAAGTGTCCAATTCAATAACATATCATATTTATATTGTATTGTGTGTTCACCACCCAAAGTTAAATTTCCTTCCACCACCAAATATGTGGTTACCTTTCCCTCTGGTAACCACAAATCCACAGTTTATGTCTGTTTTTATAACCGGCAATTTGTACTTCTTAATCTCTTTCAAATACCATATGATTTCACTGACATGTGGAATCCAAAAAACAAAATAAATGAACAAGCAAAACAGAAACAAACCCATAGATACAGAGAATGGATTGATGGTCACCAGGTGGGAGGGGGTTGGGGGATGGGTGAAAAAGATGATAACTTATTATTTTTTTTTATATTAACACCGATTTAAGACTTTCTTTGTACCCGATGCTGAGCTAAGAGTTTTATATACATTATCTTGGTGTAATTATATCAGTAAGGCTGTGAATAATGTATAAGTACAGCAACCTTATGACATGGGTTTTATCCCCTTTTACAGATGGAGAAACTGAAGCTTAAGGAAGTTCTGTAAGTTCCTCACCATCACACAGTGAGTGATTAGTAAAACTGGCATTTGTACTCCATGCTCACACATTAAATTTAATCCTCACATGTTAAAACCTTGTATCTTAAAAATCTGAGTGTAATAATTAAATTAGGACTAAACTTTAATTTCAGATTGAAAATGTTTATATTTTAGGATTCTAGTATTAGGTTGTTATAAATATGTTACATGTGTACACTATGAATTACCTTAGTTTTTTAAAAAGAAAAAAATATAAAAATGTATAACTTCACATGCATAGAAAAAAAATTATTTTTCTATCTGGGGTTTTATTACTGACAGAACTGAGGCTTTCAGAATAACAATGACTTTCTTGCAATACTCATGGCATAGTGAAGAGAGAGAATGGTTCTAAAATATCAGAAAAATAAAATTATTATAGAAAGAAAGGAAACCCAGTTACCATCACAGTTCCCCAAATATGGCTGTTTCCTATAGTCCAGTCTTTATCTCTCTGCTTACTTTTACTTAAAAACAATTATTTCGTGCCACAATTTGAATTCTACTTCTTTTCACTTGTAAACATTACCTGAGTTTATGTGGCTTATTTTTAATTTAATGATTGGTTAACACAGTGGGTATACCATTACTCACTGCATCAGATATTTTTCTACTCTCTGTCTCTCTCCCTCTCCCTCTCTCTTTCTCAATCGCTTGCTTACTCCCTCTCTTCCCCACTCCCAGGATTGGTCAGCATCTCAACCTTTTATGTTTAGGGAATTTCTCACCATTAGCCAGAAAAGGCCATATCTTTGTTCTCAGTAGCCTCATCTGTATCCAGCACAGTTATTGTGAACGTGTTAGCAATCAGGTCTAGTGGTTTGGCAGGGCAGGTGGCAGACTTGGAGTTTGGGGCAGGGGCAATTGTCTCCTCACCAGACTGGCTCTATGGTGACATTTAGCTCTGGCTGCCAAGATTTCCATTTTTGATCTTGATTTCCAGTTTTCCTAGAACATTTCTGAGCTATCCATATGTTCCTTTTCCAATTAAATCAGTAATAGTTTCCTTTGCTTACAACTAAGAATCCTGATACATGTGCCATGTGTTATACCAAATGATGGCGCTTTGACATTTTTTTAGGGCTTGTGGTCTGTGGCCTGGAATTGTGAGATGGAATTTGGACTATGTGGTTTAGAAAGTAAGATGGGCCAGGTGGCAGCTCTTCCAAATTCCATTTTCTTTTTTTCATCAGCTTTGGGCTCATTTAAATGCACACTCTTTAAAACATAAACAAATATATAGAAGGAGCCAAAGATAGCTCTTTTCTTTGCCCAGCAAGAAAACAAAAATTTATCTAATCGAATTGTAGAAGGGAACATTTCCTATTTTATTTTACAGCCTTCCTAGCTTATCATCATGAGTAGTCCTCAGGCTGAACCTATATGTAAAACTAGCTGATGCTTGTTTATAGCTTACATTGTGCTAGGCACCGTGCTAAGCACGTTACATAGATTGGGTCATTTAAGTCCACAACACTGTGAGGTGTAGGCGCTGTTATAATCTCTATTTTAAAAAAGAGGAAAGTGAAGGGAGAGGTCACCCAGCTAGAAAATGGCAAAGCTCACTTTTCAGGAGCCTAGCAGTCTGGCTCCTGATCACTCATTGTTAATAGCATTATATATATTTTTTCCCCAAACTGACTTGACTGACCTGATTTTTCTTTTTCTTACTATTCTTCTTTCTCACTCCACCACCCCCATCATCCTATCATTTTTTCCTTTCTCGTTAGAGAATGACATGAAGGTATCCAGTCCAGTTTCAAGGTGATTGAGCATCTGTGATAGTGAGAGGTTGGTGAATGGTTCGGTACCTATCAGCTGCAGGTGCCCTTGAGAAGGAACTATAGATGTGCAATTCTGGCTCTAGGAATTCCTTCTGGCTTCACCTCTTCCTGACCTGTATTAGCTCTGTCCCTCCCCCAACTTGGAACTTCTGCTCTCATCTCCATACTCTGGCTTCTTTCTTGCTGTCTTATGTTTGAATCCTATCTCATGACTTTGTCCTTCATTCATGAAAACATTTATTTGGGGATGATGTAAAATTTTACGAATAGAAGATATCTCCCTTTTTAAAGAGTGTACAAATCATTAGGAAACATACAACCTACTGTGTAATTTATGTCATATCACATTATTCATTAATATTTCTATTATAATTTAGTTAGACATTTAAACTTCTAGGATTTTATTATAAAAGTCCTCCTATAGAGTAATTAGGGGTGACATTCCTTTTTCCCCAAAAAGTGTAACTTGAGAGTAAGCCTTTAATTCTGGCTGAGACAGTGATCAGCATTTGGGTTTTATGATGACTTTTGCAGCAGAAGACAAGGTGTCTGGGAAATGTTAACATAAACTTCATGTCCCTAGTTTGACTGTAAAAGCCAAGGGAATGGAAAGAGAAGAGGGTAAGAATTATAGAAACTTGGGGCTTTTCATGTGTTTGTGAGTCAGGATGAAAAGGAAGGGTAAGATAGATGGAAATGACCCTGGGGAAATCGCGTGCTTAGGGAAAATGGGATCTAATTTTGGGAAGATTCTGTAGATGGAGTCTAAAGATACTACTAAGTTAGACAGAGTTCTTGTCGTTTCAAGGTGATCAGTTTTTCTAGATCCAGTGCTGGAATACGTGAGAGACTAGAGGAAGTTATAAAAAGCTTCTGGTTTACAAAAAGAAAATAGAGTTAGGAGCAACTGTAAAAGCAAAGACAATTTACTCATCCTTAATTTAACATATCTATGTAGTTATATACATGTCTGTGTCTCTCTCTTGGCTGGCTGGCTATCTATCTATCTATCTATCTATCTATCTATCTATCTATCTATCTATCTATCTATCTATCTATCTATCAGAAGAGCCTTTCCTCCTAAGGCTACACTCCTCGCATTGTTCACCTACCTTCTTGACCCCCATCCGAAGCCTAACTCACTCTTGGCCCAGGGACTTTACAGTTTGGAATGAATCTCTCCTTCCTGTTTTTTCCTAAGACTGTGAGCTTAGCTAAATGATGCTTCTTCAGAGGGGCCTTAATTTAGTACCCTCTTTGTTTCCTTTACATACTTATTACAGTTTGCAAATATAGTTTTACATTTTGTTGTCTTTTATTCTAGACCATAAGCAATCTATGTCCAGAGGGCTTTTCTGTCCCTTCGCCACTTTATGTTTCCCCTGTATACAGTTCCTGTCACATAGGAAATGCTCAATAGACATTAAATGAGTGTTTTTTTTTTTTTTTTTTATTAACTAAGGTCTGGCTAAGCTGCTGGAACAAAGAAATTTAAAATTTAGTGGTTTAAATATGGCTGAAGTATAATTCTCTTGCATGTAAAACTTCAGAGGAATTTAAGAGCCCAGTCTGGTGGGGTACCTTAGCACCACGACGTCATTCACAGTCTGCGTTTCTTGCATTTTGCCGCTCCAACATTCCTTACGTATCGTCTGCATGGTTAAAGCCGTGTCACCTCTACACTCCCATTCCAGTTTTTAGGAAAGGGAATAGAGTGAAAGTGGAGGCCAAGTAATTTCCTATAAAGTAAGTGACTTATAAGTGGCACACAACACTTCCACTCATATTTTATTGTGGTAAACTTATATTGCCAGAGTAAGCTGCAAAGAATACTAGGAAATACTATCTCTCGTGGGTGGTTGTAAGCCATCTAAGATGGAAGAAGTAGAGAATAGGTATTGGGAAATAACTATCCGTCTCATTGTTTATTAAACGATCGTCGAAAGAATGAATATCCATTCTTACATTCTCAGAGACTGGTATAATATAGGGGCTTGAGGGCTGTGTTTTAGAACCCCAGAAAATGTGGCTGTGATACAAAAATATTAGGCACTAGGTAACATCAAATATGTTTTATGACACAACCTATTCATCTGCAAGAGGAGGGTTAAAGATATAAGAAAGTTGCTTAGGCCAAGAAATTGAGTAATGCCTGTGAGGGCAGCTTTGGGTATTGAGTGTATACACCTGGCTTTGTTAGAATTTGGGGACAAAGCCCCTGCTGTCAATAAGCTTCCAGAAATAAGCCTTCAACTTCTATAGTGAGGTAATAGGTCCTTCTAATCCTTCCCTGAACAGAAAGGAGTTATTTTGAAGCAAGGACATTACTTGACTACCAACCTTTTCTTTTTGTTATCCTAAATTTGACACTAAAAAGGCTTTGAAATTCTAAGGCCATAAAATAGAGCAAAACCAAGTAATAACTATTTTAAAAGATATGGATAAAATTAATATTCCACTGATGCTTCCTGATACCAAAATAACATTTAAACAAGTAGGTTGAGTATGGAGTTGTATGATAATGTTCGTATCTGTCTTCCTCTATAAGTGGCTAAGGGCATCATGGGATCTTATTATCCACTGACCTTACCACATGACTGCAGATTAGAGGAAGGGGCCTAGCTGCTGCCACAGCTTAAGTTGTCTTTATATTTGTGGCTGCAGGAAGCACTGGGCTTGGTGTTAGCCTGTGCTGCCTTAAATTCCCTCTGCTTAAAAAAGGTAGTCATCCTCTCCCATCTCTCCTCATATATGACCAAAAGATTAGGGAACCCATTTTGCCCCTTCCTCTGCCTTTCACCCTGTCAGATTCCTACAAGCTAAGCTCATGAGTCTGCCCTTGGTGAAACCTGCCCCCGGGAGAAGGGGAGTGAATCCCTGCTTCCCTGCCCTCCTGTAGCATTTTCTGTTTGTCAGAGCACTTCTCACTTTGAGACTTTAAAGGCTTAAATTCTGTTAACCTGTTTGTGACTCTTTTTTGTACATTACTTCAGGTTAGAGACCATATCTTATTAATCATTGATTTTTTCTGCCTTGTTCAGTGGCTTGCACATGGTAGGCACTTGATAAATGTTTGTTGAATGAGTGACTGAGTGAGTGAATAAGGTAACGATTCTTTGGGTTCTTTCTGTAGCCTCTTAGTTATGCTAAGGTGGTTCATGACTCCCCAAGGCTAGGAGCACAAAGTGTGATTTCAAGTTTTTCCTTGATTCCAAAATATTTTCTTATTTGCTTACTCAAGTTAAATTGAAGTTCAAAATTCTTTAATGGGAAATTGACCTTTCATTATACAATGAGATGTAAAATGGTTTAAATGTAAATGTTGCTTGAATTATTACACTGACAGAAGCTCATTGAAACTAAAGTGTAACCAATCAGTCAATCAAAAAGTGTAAATAACTGATTCTAGAGTCTTTTCTGTTTTGACAGGGGGTGGAGGTCAGAGAAAAGTTGGTGCTTGGGCCTTAGTGGGGGTGGAGAGGATGGGAGGTCAAAAGGTCATCTAGGTAGAAACAGAGCATACATAGAAAGGGGAACTAGGGGCTCTACTACAGTACTTCCTTACTGTTGCAGTTTTATGGAGAAGTATGCCACAGCTGCTCATGTTTGCAATTTTGTGAGAAGGATGTTGGAAACTTTATTGCACATCGGCACTGCTTTAGAGGGTTTGTTTGTGTATGTGTGCACTTTAAAAAGTTGATTTTGTTGCAGAGGAACTACATTTTTCAGAGGAGTTAATTAAGGTCATATATTCTAGATTGTACCCTAAAATATCTTTTCCAATAGTAGAATGGTTTGGATACTAAACATCACTGATTAAGTGATACTGGGGATTGCCTTAGACAGGGAAGGGTAGAAGTTATGGCAAGATTTGACTTTGAGTTGGAACCACTTAAATGAAGGCTGCCATAATCTGTAATCTGAGGAACTCTGATACCTCAAATTATTCAGATAGAGCTACTTAAATAGCTCCTGGCACTGAAAGCTTTTGGTTAGTTTAGAAGTGGGGAGCAAATATGTGCAATGGAGGCTCCGAATTACACAACTGATTGAGACGTGGCTGTTTATTCAATGCCATGATCAGTTTGACTTTTTTTCTTTTTAAACCTCCTTGAGTTGGAATTGAAGTAGAGTACTGGTTTGAGAATCAGATGTCCTAGGTTTTGGTTTTTGGCCATGTAATATATGATAGATCACTTCTCTCTGGGTCCAGATGAAACTATATAAACTTCAGGGCTCATTCCAACCTAACATTTTCTATGTTTCTTTTCATTTGGAACAAATAGAATATTTGACATAGCAAACCAGTAGCAGAGTTTGGACTAGAATGTGTCTTATAACTCGTTTAACCTCTACTTTAAAAAAAAACTTATAATTTTTTATTGCCTATAAGTGCATAAAGTACACTAATCTTAAGTATACAGATTGTTGAATATTTTAGCAGTAGGTATTGAATTATGATTCTAATGAGATTCAGTCTTTTAAAATGTATACTTTGATGAGTTTTATCTGATAATTGTCTACCGTTTTATAACACCACCACAGCCAAGATACAGACCATTTCCATCATCCCCAAAAGTTTCCTGTGCCCCTTTACAGTCCATCTCTTCCTTCCACCCTAAGGCCCTGGCAACTCCTGATTTATTCTTTATCCCTATAGTTTTGTCTTTTCCAAAATGTCATATAAATGAAGTCATACCATATGTGGACTTTTCTGTCTGACTTTTTTCTATAATGCTTTTAAGATTTATCACATACCTGTATAATTGCTGCTTAGATCAAGATCTAGTACTTTTCCAGCACCTCAAAAGGTTATCTTGTGTTCTTTTCCAGTTAATACCCTCCTCCCACTATTCTGACTTCTACCATTGTATTAGTCTTATCAGTTTTGTATTTAATGAAAATGGAATCACACAGTAGTGACTGTATGGCTTTTCCTCCTCTTAATATAATATCTGTAAGATTCATTCACATTATAGCTAATAATTTATTTTTTAAAAGATCACTGTATAGTATTCCATTGTATGACTAGACCACATTTCATTTATCCATCCTACTGTGATGGTATTTGGGTTGCTTCTAATATTTGGCCATTTTGAGTAAAGCTGTTATGAACATTCTTGTTGATGACTTTTGAAAATATGCATTCACATCTCTTGGATATATTCCTAAGAGTGGAATGCTAAGAGTAGAATTGCTGGATTACAGGCTAGGCATATAGTTAGCTTTAATAGATGCCATAAAACAGATTTCTAAAGTGGTTGTACCAATCCGTACTCTTGCCATCAATGTATGAGGGTTCCAGTTACTCCACATACTTACCAACAGTTGATATCGCTAGTCATATTTTAGCTTTGTGGAGAATTGTAGAGTTACCAATTCTTTTCCCGCTAGTTTTTTTTTTTTTTTTTTTTTGTGGTGAAATACACATAACATAAAATTTACCATCTTAACCATTTTTAAGTGTACAGTTCAGTGGTATTAAGTACATTCATCATGTTGTATTGTCACCACCACCATCCATCTCCAGAATCTTCATTTTGTAAAACTGAAACTTTGTACCCATTAAACAATAATTCCCCATTCCCCGCTTCTCTCTAGCCCTGGCAATCACCATTCTACTTTCTGTCTCCATAACTACTATATGTACCTCATGTAAGTGGTATCTTATAGTATTTCTTTTTGTGAGTGACCTATTTCACTTAGCATAATGTCCTCCAAGTTCATCCCTGTTATAACGTATTGCAGAATTTTCTTCCTCATTAAGGATAAATAATATTCATTGTATGTATATGCCACGTTTTGATTATCTATTCTTTTGTCAGTGGACACGTCACTGGCAATCAGATGTCCGTGTATTGTGTGAGTCCGGGGCTCTGTCCTTGGATCCCCTGTGAAAGATTTGCGTGGAGATCTTATGCTTGGAGAAGAAAGACAGCAGGCAAAAGACGTGATTTTATTAAGCAAGCAAAGTACACTTGGAAGAAAGTCCAAGTGGACAGCTCAATAGAGAATCGAGTGCTCCAAGAAGTTGGGGTTGGGGGTTTATATGGGTAGTAGGGTTTCTTTGTTATCCTTCTGTCCCTCCTTCCTCAGATGGCATGAATCCTCTGTGCCTCCCTCTGAATCTTCCCACTCCTTGCTTGGGAAAACAGGTTAGGTATTTTATTGTTTTGTTTAGCTTTGATCATGGGAAACCGAGGGAGTCACCCGAAGCCGTCAGATATCTTATTGTGTACATTTTACTGTTAAACTGGTCTTGAGGCCTTGTTAACCCCTCACTGTCCTCTCTTTGACTTATATTTACCTGTCTACCTGCTGTATCAGACACTTTGGTTGCTTCTATGGTTTAGCTATTATGAATAAGGCCTCTAAGAATATGGGTGTACACACATCTCTTTGAGACCCTGCTTTCACTTCTTTTAGGTACATATTCAAAGTGAAATTGCTGGATCATATGGTAATTCTGTTTTTAATTTTTTGAGGAACTGCTCTACTGTTTTCCATAATGGCTGTACAATTTTACATTCCTACTAACAGTGCACAAAGGTTAAAATTTCCCCATATCCTTGCCAACAGTTGTTTGTTTCTCTTTTTTAATAGTAACCATTTTAAAGGGTATGAGGTGGTATCTTATCGTTTTGGTTTGCATTTCCATGAAGATTAGTGATATTGAGCATCTTGTGCTTATTGGCTTTTGTATATCTTCTTTGGAGAAATGTCTATTCAAGTCCTTTGTCCATTTTTTAATTGGGCTATTTGTATTATTGTTGTTGGGTTGTAGGAGTTCTCTATATATTCTGGATATTAGTAATCTCTACTTTTAAATAGAGTGAAGTTACATGTGCAACACCAATGCCGTATGTAGTTCAGAGAACCCGGAGTGAGCAGTAACAAGACAACCAACAGGGGCAAGCAGTAATGAAGCCAGCTTTTGTTGCCAAAAAGGCTTACGTTTTAAAAATTTCTCATTCCTGTATCACTAAGAAATAGTGGTCATAGTAGGGAGCCTTTCCTTCATGATTCATTGCTTCCTCTCTCCTTTAATATATATTTGTTCCTAGTTTCCCCAGAAGAAAATACTTAGGGGATTAGTTGGTGAGGACCTTCCTCCTTCAGCCTCATCAGAAGAAATAGATGAGTTTATTCTTTTTCATTTGAGATGGCTTTGGAAGCCTGTATCAAACCTCCATTGAAATCAGGGTAATAAACATTCAAGAATGGCAAGGTGGCTACAGAGAATTCACAAATGGAGTGTGGGTACATGTACATGTCTGGAGTAAAAGCATACTTTCTACTGTCAAAGATAGTTTCCAGGAAACATGGGGAGGCCAAAGGTCCATTTAGAGATTCAGTTATTCTTGATGTTGATAGCACCAGGAAGGTTTGAGTTGGTGGGCTGTGAGTGGGCCTTGCAATGTGGTCGTTCATCTAATAACATGCCTAGGAAAATATAGCCAAACTGACAGATATTTTGTACTTTCCACCTAATGTAGACTGTATAATGGAGTTTTTATGTGTACCTAAGAATCGCTATACATTTTAGAGTATTTCTGGCCACTCAACAAATACATGAATCAGATTAAGGAATAGTCAGTTAGACTTGAATTAAATATATATTCCCATAATGGTGATTATCTTTTTTTTTTTTCTTGGCTCGATATTATTATAGCAAGCTGAAATAAAAAGAGATAAGTAGCTATTATAAATGAACCATTAAAAGCAACAGTAAGCCAAAGTTACCATTGATCTCTCTCTCTCTCTTACTTTATAAAAATGAATATAGTGAATTGCCATGGAGTTACCTACTTTAATAATAAATCTGCAGTGTCAGGGCAGTGACCTGATGTTTTCTTTTACATATAATTTATAGTCTATTGATTTAATTATCTGAATATCTTACCCTATTGGTATAGCATAAAACCATTTTTTAATTGAAAGATGAAGCTTGGGATGAAGCCATGTGGCAGAATATTCTTATTGAGGATTTCTACTTGATCAATAGCCAAATAAATATTAACTTATTTTCAGTGACAGTTTCAAATTTAAAAGACCAAAAAAGGAGATACTTTGATTCATTGTCTATTTGGGTAATCGATTTATAGATGTATTTAGAAATTTAGATTTTTTTCTATGGGCAAAGGAAGAAATCTTACAGAAACATTTTAAGGAGACACTAACTTCTTTTTTTAGTGAGTCATAAACAAGAATGTGGAAAATGAACTCAAGTAGCAACAGTTTAATTTGGCTACATAAAACATTGATGTTGTGCTGCTCGAGCTTTCTCCTCAGCTTGTAGAAGAGAAAGCCAGCACTTTATGCTTTTCTAGCCAATCTCTGGCACCTTTCTATTTGGCAATGCACTGAGATGCCAGGTGCCATACCAGCATTCTTTCACTTGAATAGAGCTGCTAACTTCCTCTTACTGCCAGTTTTAAATTTCTGGCAATAACTATTACCATAGCCCTGTCATTCTTCCTGTCTGAACAAATTTTGAGTGTAGTGTCCAGCTCCTGGGTCTTTTTTTCACTTTTCTCAGGCAAAAGCATAGAGTATCAACACCATCAAATATTGTTGAGAAAAAGCTGAGAAATAACAAATATCATAGAAATCAAACACAAGATTAATTTGGTAGAAAGCTTTTCTCTATTTTTGTCCAATCACCTACTTCTTTGTTTGTTTCTCTTTAGATGTCACAGATCTTATTCAGGTAAACTGAAAAAAAAAATGACCTGCATTATTGTCATGTCACAGGCAAAACTCAGTTTGGAAGGAAGCAATCTGAGGATGGCTATCCTATTACTATGCTTTATTTTTTTCTTCACCTAATGCAGATAGCGGTAGAGAATATGAACGAATACTCACCCCTCGAAGAGCAAGCAGTGATTTTTTTTTTTTTTTATGGTGCTCATAACTCATGCCATCAATTTTATCTGTGGTAGGTCCATGTCAAAATCAGTGTAATTAGATGGAATGACAGTCCTGTTAAATGCGTTCATGCCATTGCATTGCAATAAAGCATGTGCAAATTTACAGTTAAGGCTCGTCTTTCTCCTTAGCCTAGAGTTGTGACAAACATTAAGTTGTGCAGCCATAGGGATCCAAAAGGGTATTCATCAAAATAGAAACACCAGGTGGATGCTCTCAGGATTATAATGCCTTTTTACACAATTACTCTTTTTCACTGCATATTTTTTGACTGAATAATAATTACTTTTGCACTGAGGAAAGGCAGGATTAGCTAGTTTCAACTCGTTTTATTACAACTCCCCTTTTTTTGAATTTTCAAGACAGCATAGAACCATAACTGTTTATTCAGATAAAAGTATATTTGTTCCAGTTCTTAGCTTTCAAAGGGTAACAGATTCTTTCAAATACAACACACTGAGCTTTTAATACAGCACTTTGGTGCTATGGAGCACACCGTTAAGATGCATATGGATGGTGTGGTTAATTTCCTATGCTATCACTAGGAATCATCAATATAACAGAGATAAAGGAGACTTGAAACCTAGCCCAAGCAGTGAATTGACAGCCATCTTTAGCCACCATGACCTAAGAATGACCCTGCGCTCTGCTGGGTGCGGGAGTTAGATATGTTGCAGAGCACAGGAATCAGATATCTAACAGGCCTGGAGGCCCCCACTGTGCAGCAACTGCAGAATCAGTTGCAGGGTCTGATGTACACATAGGTGACAAACAGTGACGCCAACTCCATGCTCTTTTATTTTATATTTAGAAATAGAGTTGTGAGCATTTAATGTTTATTTTAGCTGCTCCCTGCTTTGTGAAGTTAAGATTCATAAAAGAACAATTACCAAGTTTTTATATTATTTAAAATATTCTAATTTGACCATGTATTCAAATGTTGGCACTGTGTCTGTATAAATTTTTCATATATATACATCAAGAAGTTATGGCAGTGGAACAATGTATTCTAAAATGCTTAAAATCACACATGGCCTTTTATGATAAAATGTACCTGTTGTTTTGTTTCTGGTAGCTCTTTATCCCTAAGTCTTGCTTACATTTTAAATTTCTTGCTTAAATCTTTATAACTTGGTCAGGAATGATACTTTAGGGGAAGCACATGTATAGAGTTGCAGAATATGGATTTAGGTTTGATTGTCATGCTCTTGTTGCAGAAACATTATATGAAACGGTTATCTTAATAAAGCAGAGTTGTTAATAAGAGAATAGACATTTGGAGGAGCTAAGCAATATGAATGCAGGTTACCTCATTAGCTTTTGGTTACTAAAGTAAAGAGTTTTGGGCTGCTGGCTTTTTGTAACACTTTTTTTCCCCTAGAATTTTCATGAATGAAAAGTAGATATACTCACCTTAAAAAAATATATAGATCAAATTATTTGTACTATTAGCAAATGCTAATAGCATAATGACTAAAATGTTTACATATCAATCAGTGAAAATGCAAATAAGGTGTTATCTGTTCAGCATCTTCCAAGTGTAAAATAAATTTAAAAGATTATTCACGAACAATAAATAATCATAATAATCTTCTTTTTCTCTGTAATCTCTGTGGTTTTCAGTTTTTCAAAGACCACTGCAGCTTGCAAGTAGATCCTGCATTGGGAATTTGCCGGTCACTTCGGAAGTTCCACAGGCCACACCATAGGGACTGGACTTCCAGGTCCTTGGGGGTCTGCGATGCGGAGGCAGCAGTAAACACGGGATAGAGATGGAGCTCTCACCCTGACTCCATTGAGGGGGAAAAAAAGCCCCTTTGCCTCCTACTTGCTGTGCTGAAAAATGATAGAAATTTAGAATAAAACCTTTGCAAATACGAAATTTTAGCTGAATCGCCTTCCCTCCAGGGCCATTACAGGATGCCAAATTCGACTGCCGCTTTTACTCTCAAGCCCATTATTCTCCCAGGATGGCGTTTCATGGTTATTATTCATTGCTGTGCTTTTAACGAGAGAAACAGGTAGCAAGCTGCATACACTAGTAATGCTTTCTAATAATGTTGTAATCTGGGTTTATGTAATAGTTCTTCTTTGAAAAATGTGGAGGGAACTGTGGCTAAGGGAAGAATATTGCCTCCCTGGCTTTGTGACAAATGAGGATTTTAATCTGATTCATAACCTTTTACAAACAGCTCCATCTTGACCAGCCCACTGTATTTGTGACCTGTTCAATTTATTAATGTTTCACATTGGGCCTAAGTGCCTACAGTGGGGAAATGACAACAAGTGAGTACCAGTGACCTCATTAACTTGGCTAATGCTGCTAAACGGATAGCTTGGCATTATGGAAGTTTGCCCTACGGAAACCTTTCTACCTGAGGAC
This sequence comes from Rousettus aegyptiacus, assembly GCF_014176215.1. Lineage (NCBI taxonomy): Eukaryota > Metazoa > Chordata > Mammalia > Chiroptera > Pteropodidae > Rousettus > Rousettus aegyptiacus. The sequence goes on along the minus strand of NW_023416288.1, from coordinate 35,012,153 downwards.
AGAGATAGTAAGACACGATTTTACTGTCGGTGGTTGCAGAGATTTATAGGTTGTGCTGCTTTGCTCATTTGCATGTACCCCAGTGCTTTTTCTTTTATAAGTTCTTCCTTTTGCGCTCAAATGGTACTTTCCTATAAATGAGGTTCATCTTTGGCTTAACTTGTTTATCATTACACATCTGTAATGTTTTAGGAAGCAGAGTGTTTCCTGGTTCAGTTTCAAAAGAAACTTTTAAGAAGAGATTTTGATATAGGGAATTTTGTCCTTAAAAAATTAGAGTTGTGAGCCCAATGTTGAGCCTGAAGGAGTGACTCCCAGAACAATACTGCTGAACTGGCCTGAAATTTTAGCTACTGCTTGACCAGGAAGGTGCGGGGAATCAGAGGCTTCCCTGGATCTGTGGGATTCGAGAGCTCACCACAGTGGCCTCACAAAGCTAGTGACTGGGACTGTGCAGTGCCAGTCTCTTCCCCTCCTGAACTCTACTTTGCAGCAGCAAAGGAGAATAGCAGGGTGATTGCTTGCACCTCCCTTCCACCTTCCAGACCTCATGCGATTGCATCTAGTTGGTGGGTCCTGATTCCAGAACTCTTGCTGCAGGGGGATGCTTTCTGGTGTTTGCAGTACTAGAAGGCATGCTAGAGGGGAGTTGGAATGAATGTTGATATCTCATTCACCATTTCCATCCCATAGACTAAAGAAGCAAAAACGTGTCATAGGATAGGAAATCCATGGGGTCTATTTCTCTTATGAGTGCCCTTTGATTTTCATTTAGACAAGTGATTTTTTTTTTCATTAAAGTAGTAAAAGTAATGATGACTCTACAATATTTTTCTATTTATTGTTTGTCTGAAATAGTTTAGTACCTTCACAACTCCTTTTCAGTTGTTAATTGAAGATGTAAAAACCCGGGTATCTGAGATTCTCCATCTTCTGGTCCAGTCAATTGTTCCTGATGTCTCCATTGGCTCCCACTTATTTTTGCCTCATTCTGTGACCATTCCCTCACACTATTGCCTTGGGATTGTGTTGTTCGATCTCAGCTTTCTTTCCGGAAGCTATCTTTGGGACCCTTCCATGTTTCAGGCCAAGGAGCCAGGGGAAACCTTAGGTAGATTCCCACCCATGTTCTTCTAACCTCAGCCTGGGTGTGTCACTTGGATTCCCAATCATTTGAGAGGGAGTGGGGCCAATAACAGTTATGTTACTGAGATACTCTTAAAATCTTTTGTTATAAAAAACCCAAACAGCTAGGTATGTCAGTTGAGCAAATGAAAACATTTAGGAACTGCATTTATTTCCTACTGCTGACCTGCCCTGACCATGCTGGATTTTGTGCTTAGCACAGTCGCAGAGTAAGCATGTGGTATTGGTTGAATTAATCACAGAATTTAATGGCCTTGAAGCTACATTTTCAGAACTCATTCACATATTTTGATAAGTAAGAATTATGCTTTAAGTTTATGCATCTTCTTTTGGTGTGCATACATTACAAAGTGATATGCTGTCAGGCCATCTGACTATACAGTGTGGCTTAATTATGAAAGGGGATTATTAAACTGCTTATCAGAGCTCTTGAGGTAATTTATTGTACTCACACAGTTGAAAGGCCAGGGACAATTTTCAAGGGCAGCTGGTCGGGGCTCACATGATGTCATTAGAACCTGTCTTCCTTTCTTTCACCTCCAGTGGTTATATGACTATCTTCTGCTTTATTCGGTTTATGGCTATACATGATGGTTTCGAGCAACTATAAGAACACATCAACCCAATATCAAATCCAGTGGGAAAGATTATTCACTTTTCTCATTGCATAAACAGAAGTGCAAGGCCTGAACCTCTTTAGCCTTCATTGGCCCTATTTACATCATATATCCATCTACGAGCTAATCGGTGGCTGGGGGAATAGGATGCTCTTATCAGCTTAGTCTTGATCTTCAACTCCACCTCCAAATGTAGAGATAGAATCGGCTTCATCATGGATTGAGAATGGGCCTAGAGTGGATCCCCAAATGGAAATTTAGGAATGGTTATCACTGGAAGCAGAATAGATGCTCGACAGCAAAAGTAACATGTCTACCACAAGCAGAAAGCAAGTTACCTCTACCAAGAAGATACTGCATCTCCAGAAATTTAGAGAAGAGATATGAAGTTAGAAACCACTCTGAAAATTTCTAGCTGTGTTTCAGTGTTCTGGGCCATAGGTCCAATTGACTCTCTGAAAGAGCACTTTTTTTTTTTTTTTTTTTTGCCAATGAAACAATGAAATCAAAGCTGAGAGCCAACTTTGAAGACGTGAGTCTAGAGTTTAACAGAGATGGCCCATGCTGAAATAGGCCCTAGAGTTCTCAAAGATGTTCAGGACTCTGGGCACTGTTTGTCTGGATTTCTGTTTTTAATTTAAAATTGGTTTTGCAATAATATAACACTCAAAAAGGAAAAAATTCAAACACGTGCAAATGTAGAGAAGAAGGTACAATGAACTGCCATCTACTCACTATCCGAATTGTTGCTATCCAGATTTCCTCATTTTCTTTATCTATCATCTCCTTTTCCTCTTTTGTTGAAATATTGTAAAGCACATTCTAGATATCATGCCATTTTACCCCTACCACCTCAGTATCAAATGTTCTTTTTAAAATAACTTTGTTTTGTTTCTGTTATTTAATACAACTAGGAATGACTATAAATCTATTCTGGGGCATCAGGAGCTTGAAGTCCTTTTTTTTAAGACCACAGAAGCCAAATACATTTCTGACCCAGTCAGTACCAAGCTTACAGAATATTCACAATACTGAAAGACTGCAGCATTCCAAACAATAAGAAAGGAATTAAACAGATAGGTACGTTCTATGTCTACATGGACAGGACTTTGACTGGCTTCCTGTTGAAGCAGTTTAAACATTTGAAAGGTACCATAGCTACCAGATTTGTGAATCTAATCATCTTTAGCAGATGTCTTTTTTTTAGGGAGTTAAGATTTTCTCCTTTGAGATTTCAACCTGATGTTTTCTAGAAATTGATTTCCTTAGAAAACTACCTATAAAATGAGTGTGAATCTCAAAGTTTATTTTAATATTATTAATACTATCAGGTACCTAATCAGGTTAGCTTGAGCCATTTTCTCATGTACAGTTTGATATTCAGGGATAACCAAGTTACAAAATAAACTTGTGGTTAGAATTTTTATGCTAAAAAAATTCGATTTGGACTGTTTTCAGAGAGGTTATAAATCAAAGTGTAGACCTGGGGTTTATCAGTATCTCTTTAAGTAAAGTATCTGGTATAGTTTCTACAAAGTTGCCTGTGAATCTCGGTCCCTATAATTCAGAAGGTCCCATGAGACTTTGGTCTCTGGCAGCATTTCCATTGCTATTGATCTAAGTGAAACAAGGCAGGGATGGAGAGAGCAGCTGGAAATAGCTAGTGATTTATTCATTTGACAAATATTTGTGGAGTTTTTGCTATGTGCTAGGCACTGTGCTAAGTAGCATGGGTAAATTAAAAAAGAAATGACAAAGACCCTGGTTACAAGGAGCTTATAGTCAATTGGAGATAAGACCTTAACACAAAGTATAACATGAAGTGTCATAAAAGGAAATGTGGGAATTCTAGAGAGGAAATGACTTGTTATTTCCAGATTCTGGCATCTGAGACAGCTGCATGGAGAGTCAGCAGTGGACATGAGCCGGAGCATTTATTTTGGATTTCTTGCCCATATAGACATGAGCAATAAAGTACAGGCCCTGCAGACCATTACAAACCATTGTACCTTTTACAGAAGAGCCATGGTCTTTCGGGTATAAGGACAAATAAGTGCTATTGCTGTTTGTCAACCTATATCTTATATGTTACTTATGTGTTATGTACAAACTGTGTTACTAATTGTGAAAGGGACAAAAGAAATTGCATGTCAAATATTCTGATGCTACTATATCTTATCAGTATTCTGTGGATCTGTTGTAGTTTTGCTTCTGTAACTCCTCCAAGATGCATAGGGAACAAGATATTGCTTCCATCAGTCTTTAATGTGAAATAACTTTAATTCATAAACTTTGAACCAGTTTCCCATATGTAAAATACACAAAAAGTATATAAAAAAGGGGACAAGATATAATAAACAATAATGATTAAGTTCTATCTGTTTCACCTCCTTAAGTCTGTCTCTCTGTTTTTCCTCGTGTTCACTGCCACTATCTAATTCCAGGTCAGTAGTTCTCATTTAGGACCCCCGCCCTTTAGCTCTGTTCTCTTCCATTCCTGCAGAGTGAAATTTCTACAACACCAATCTAATATTTTTGGTAACGTTTGATAAAATTAAAAAATTTTTTTCCATGGCACTGTATCGCTCTTAAGATAAAATTTGAATTCCATTACATGACTTGCAAGGCCCTCCATAATGATAATTTGATAAGGGTTGATTGTGTGATCAAAGAGTATCTAAATATAATATAAACAACTGAAAAAAATTCAATGTGATTATACAGAGTAGTAAACAGTAACAGATATCACGTAATACATTTACTCTATCTTATTTGATATTTCTCGTATCTCATTTCTTACATGAGCCATTTAACAGGAGCTTATTTTATGAAATAGATAAATTCTTTTCTCTGTAAAGTAAATTTCTGCAGTTTAAGTCTTTCTACACTAAATTTCATTATAGAATTAGAAATCGATACTTCTGTAAGGACTGTTGATCTTAAGATAAAAAAATTTAAACTTTTAAACATCATCTGTTGAAAGGAAATGAAAATATATTAATTTAATTCAAATTTAAATGTATAAATTTATATGTATTTATTATATAAATTGAAAGCAGTTAGGATTTTTTAAGACAATGAAATAAAGTCATTCCAGAAAGATGCCAATGACTTGATTAATTATACTGTAGCACAATAAATACCATTCATAATTTGTCAACCTCCAAATTTTTATCATCTATAGCAGGATGGCATGTGATTTTCATATTCTGTTTCTTGGTACCTTTAGACATTGTTGACCTTAGGAAACACAAGTTGATTTGGGCAAAAGAGGGAGTCAGTTATAGGAAAAAAGCCAGTGCAATGATTTAAAATAAACAGTGATTTTAACAAATGGGATGGTACATTTATTGCCCTTATTCAAAGGAAAATAGAGTGTTAAGAAAGTAACATCAAAAAGTTATTACTAAAACATAGGCCAAGAGATCTTGAACTTTTGAACAGTCTTCCAGGGTGATGCTTTCATTCATTCATTCAAATGCTTATTCAGTGTTCAATCATATGTGTTGAAGATTTACTTCATATCAGGCACAGTAAGTAAAGCCTGGGGGATGTGATGGCAAAGAAGTCAAAGTTCTGACTCTTGAAATTTTCAGTCTAGTATGGAGATGGGTGGAATAGGTGAGTAGAAACAGAAAATAAATAAGTACATACTAAAAAAGTTAAGTTTTGATAGAAATAAGTTCCATGAAGAAAATAAGACAGTGGGAGGTTAAAAAGACTGCAGGGAAGTGGTTATTTTATGTAGACTGGTCAGGAAAGGACTTCCTTTTTTTAAATTAAATTTATCGGGGTGACATTGGTTAATAAAACTATATACGTTTCAAGTGTACAGTTTGATAATACATCATCTGTGTATTGCGTTGTATATTCACCACCAGGGAAGGATTTTCTGAGGACAGAGCAGAAACCTCTATGATGAGAGCCAGAGAAAGGACCAGGAGAAGAGTGTTTTTGGTTGAGGGGACAGTAAATGCAAAGGCCTGGAGGTGGGATTAAATTTGGCATGTTTGCAAGAAACTTAGGGCCAAGGGGGAAATGTGAGGTGGACAGGCAGAGAAAGGATCACACTGTGGTAGAGAGTTGAGATTTTTATTTTAAATGAGATTAATAAAAACCTGCTATGCCAAATACTGTCTTTGAGGAGTTCACAGTCTAGTAGAGGAGACAGACATTAAAGAAATAATGGCAAATCAATGTGATAAATTTGGAAATAGTTGATTTCTGCCTTCTATCAGTGACTCTCAGTTATGGCTGCAAATTAGAGAAAGGAACTATATGTGCTTGGGTGCTATTCTCAAAATTTCCGATTTTAATTGAACTGAGGTGAGACTAGGCCGCCATATTTTTAAGAAGTGGCACAGGTGATTCTAATACTATGAAGGTGTGAACTATTGCTAAAGACAAAGGCTTGGTTCCAGTGGGCAGATGTTGGTAGTTTCCAAGCAGGTTCACTCAAGGAACTACAAGTATAGCACAAGTTTTCTTGAAGATCAAGGCCAGAATCAATGTCCGGAAGTTCATGTTCATGAAGAAATATGTTCAGGGGATAATCATAATGCCCAAAGTAGGTAGCCTGATGACTCTTGTGTAAATAAAAAAAAGTTAAAATAGTAGCTTTTCAAGAGAAAAATGATATAAGAAAATCAGAGATAACATACATATTTTAGAAGAGAAATAAAAATGAAACTATCAATTTGACAGTCAAATTATTGAGTCCTGATGGTTAGCTACTATTTGATGTTCTAAATAGTGTGAGACATCTGCCCTACAGCAAGGGAGGAACAAAAGAAATGCTAGCTTTTTAAAATGGAACGTTGGCAGATGCTTTCTTCTGCAATCTAGTGATTCATCCTATGCTTTGTAGGACTGTTCTTGGTACATTCATACAAAATAAATAACAGTGTTTATCAGTCTTTACTTTTTCTCTTATTGTATGCTCCGAGAAAGCCAAGGCAGGGACTGACACATCACATTTGGGTCAGTGTCATGACCTAGAATTAAAAGTGGGTTATTAATACCATTTACAAAAATATTAAATAAATAATAATGCATCTTAGTGACTTGGAAAAATTAGAGGCAACACTTTAAGAGTTAACTTTTTCCTTAGGATTTGTGAATAATAGAGTTGAACAGGATATTCGTAATGTATTGAGTTGATTCTGATATCTCAGTTTACACACACATACTAACATTATTGTTGCTAAGGTATGTGTGTGCATTGGGGTGGAGGGGGGGTAATAGTTTGGACCACTAAAACATATTCTGTTCATTCTATTTGTTTTTTATATTTTCTGTATTAAATTAGTAGTTTCTCTTTTTATATATTTTTATTTTTTAATATTTTACTAATTTACCTTTGCTAAACTCTATTAAGGAGATGTCAATAAATGATGAACCTCTAATCTGTTACCATATACTGCTCCAACCTTACCATTGCATTAGAGACCATTAAATTGCCCATATAATAAAATATACCCTTTTTTTCTAGATGACCTTTAGGACAATGATTCTAAACTTTTGGGTTTCATGTACCTGTAAAATTTTAAAATAAAGTAAGGAAAATTATATATATTGCAAATGTTCTACATTTCCAACTAAGGCTATTCAGGAAAATAAATACAGTGTATTGGAATTATTAGGTCATTAAAAATTGCTAACTCCAAAAAAGTAAGAAATGACTGCTTTAAAATTCCTTCTAATTCTAAAGTTCTTTTGTAATAGCTGATATTATACAGGTGATAGTTGCCTTTCCACATTCCTCTATAATAACCACCATACTTACCACAGTGCTAAATACATAGGTGGTGCCCAGGAAATATTTTAAAACCAATATTCTGGTTGTTTCAGACACATGATACCTGACATGATAGCTGCTCAGTAAAGATTAATGAGTGAGTTAGTGAATAAATGAACGAATGTTCTTTGTTAGTAAATTCAGAGAGTTCAGACACTGATTCTCAGCACTTTGAGCATGTAGATATGATCACTAAGCCTGACACATGGATTCTTCTCTACATCTGTCCTTGTGCTGTTGTAAATAAACAGCCATAGTCAGTGGAAATACAATTTTGATTACAAATAGTTGTGTTTCTGCTATTGATTAATTAGCTCATATTATGTAGGAAATTTTAATAAGTACTTAACATTTTCCAATTTATTTTTATTATGTTTGAATGTGAGCTAATCAATAATTTTGCAAGCAGTTTGATAATCTTTAACCTATTCTATTCTATCACCTAAGTATAAAAATCTTTTCTTTAACTACTCAACACTTTGACATTGAGAGTTGGTGAAAAAGTTTAGGTAACTTCTTAGAAAAATGATACATGTGTTCAGATATTTCTCAGTTCTGCTTTGATCTGTAGGCTGCATGCTTCTATTGACTACTAAATTGGATACAAGTGACTTAGCTCATTACTGTTTCATTGAAAGTTATAGCAATTAGGATCAAGAAACCACAAATGGATCTAGGTCCCATCCCAAATTTTTTTTTAAAGATGTAAAAGTAGCATTGGTTCACTGCAAATATTAAATTTATACAGAAGTATTTAAGTAAAAAAAGTCTCCTCCTGATGAGTCACTTTCTCTACTTCTAAAGGATAACTCTTGCTAACAATGTGATACTTATCCTGATACGTACTTATGCACGTACCAAAATTAATAAAATTGTACCTTTAAAAAAAACTGTGGTAAAAAACACATAACAAAATTTACCAATTTAACTATTTTAAGTGTACAGTTTAGTAATATCAGGTATATTCACATTATTTTGCAACTCCAGAACTTCTAATCTTGCAAAACTGAAACTCCATACCCATTAAACAAGTCTGCATTTTTTCTTTCTCTCGTAACTTTCACCCCTAGTAACTATCATTCCATTTTCTGTTTCTATGAATTTGACCATGAATTCTATGAATTAAAAAAAAAGGATCAATCTGCATCTCTTATTAGGTAATTTGCTTTTTTAAAAAATTTGACCATGTTTGAAGAACTTTCTTCCATGTCCCATTGTTTTAAATTAAAATTTATTTGCTTTTAATTCTCAATCCATTAAATTTTTTATGATTATAAAAATACTATTCTCATTATAAAATGTTTAGAAAATACTGAAAATTATTAAGAGCCCCCCCCAAAAAAAATGCACCTGCAGTGTTCACAACCTCAAAGTTACCACTACTGTTATTTTGGCGCATTTCGTTTTTATCTTTTTAAAATCCACTTTCCTCTCTCCATTCCAATTTAGATCATAGAACACATACAATTTTATATCCTGCCTTTTTCACTTAACATTTTATCATCAGCATTTGGGCTTTTAATTTAAAAATATTTGTACACACATTTTGGTGCTGGGAAAATTGGAAGGCCTTCTGCAAAAGAATGAAACCAGACTGTTGTCTATCACTATACACCAAAATTAACTCAAAATGGATTAAGGACCTGAAAATATGACCAGAATCAAGAAAATGCATGGAAGAAAACATAGGAACTAAACTCAAGGACCTTGGTCTTAAAGAGGATTTTATGAATTTGACCTCAAAGGCAAGGGAAGTAAAAGCAAAAATAAGTGGATGGGACCACATCTGCTCAGCAAAAGAAATTGTCAACAAGGTAAAGAGACAACTATCTGCATGAGAAAATATATTTGCAAGCAACACCTCTGATAAGGGCCTAATATCCAAAATATACAAAGAACTCATACGACTCAATAACAACAAAAAAACAAACGATCTAATAAAAAAATGGGTAGAGGACCTGAACGGACACTTCTCCCTAGAGGACATAAAAATGGCCAACAAATGTATGAAAAGATGCTCAACATTGCTGGCTATTAGGGAAATGCAAATCAAAACCACAATGAGATACCATCTCACACCTGTAAGAATAGCTATAATCAACAGGATAAGAGAGCACAAATATCCATTTTGTTGCATTCTGGACAGTATAGGGAATGAAAATAAATTTAAATATTTTCCAGTTTGATTTTTGGATGTGGTATTTCATCATTTTAAAATATTTTAATATATAGATTGTTCTCTTTTCCCCCACTTCTTTTTTCTATATTGACAAATTATGTTTTATGTTTATCAAATTCCCTACATAGAATCTAGCACATATGGGAAGAAAGCTAATCAATTTAAGATCTAATCCTTGAATGTGAATAATTTGTCTAAACTTGAATAAGTAGCTAATAGTGCTATTAATATGTTTGTAGCTATAATAGAGTCTTTATGCATCAAATTGCAAACATTGTTAAATTATAATAATTTAATACTTATTTACAATTGTCTCTACAGAAAAGAAATTGGAATGTGGAGATTTAAAAATATAAAAGCTATCTGAAATGGAACAACCAGAATAATTTTGCATAAACTCCTACAATAAAGACTAGTGAAAGCAAGTTTCATGGCAAAGTAAAGAACAAGGACTTTTATTTAAATGGTGAAAACATTTCCATTCAGTTTTAATGTCTTTAAATGACACATTTCCTACTGTTAATAGCAGTAGTCCCCATGGAGAGTAACGTTCTCGTTAAAGTCATAATAGATCTCTGTTCACTCATTTAACAGCTTGAAAGTACACTTTTTAGACAGTAGAATGGTAATTAATTTTTACTGCAATATTTCTTCAATGACTTGTGAAAAAGCAGGATTGTCGTAAGGATATCATTACAGTTGGTGAATCTGTGGAATTACTACTATACGTTTTAAAGGAATTTTACGTTTTTAAATTAGAGATTACCATTTACAAATTTAGTCATCTTTACCAGTCAACAATTCTTTTCTTTACAACTGTAAACCCTAACTTTGAGCCATGGAAAGAATTATATGCCATTACATCATATAATATGTTTCTCTTTGAAAATTTATGTCAAAATGTTTTTAGCAAAGTGTTTTAATGTACTAATAGTTGTTAATTTGCATTCCATAGCCAATAATATTAGTTATAATCAAGAACGTATTTCTATCAAGTTAAAATTTCATGTATTATATTAGAAAAGTAGGCTAGCTGAACTGGTCTTTATAATAGTTTACATTCATTTTTCATTTTTTATAAAGGCTCTTAATACACTTTATAGATATTTTCCTAATTCAACAATTATTATTACTCATTTTTAAAGAGAAATTGAGGTGATAGATGTTAAGTGGCTTGCCAGGTTCATAGAGCTAAGAGGAAGATATTAAGATTGCTGATTCAGTCCTTATCCATTAGACCAAACTATTAGTATATAATGATATATAACACTTGTTAACCTTTGAGACCTCTGGAGTATACACATGTGCATATGAAAAGGGGTATGTTTAAATCAATATACAGTTAACCAAGCTTTTATTAAGGAAGAGCTCATTAAAAAGGAAGCACTGATAACTACAGTGTGTTTCATTGAGTTATCTCAGTCTACTTGCAGAGTGTTGTCTTAGATAAGTAAGTATTATAATTTCTTTATCAAAATGCAAAAGTGCATTTTTTTTCCAAAAGAAAAGAACTCCATAATTACATTACTCTGACGTAACTATTTACCTGTGTATAAAGTACATTGCCATTTGTGGATTATCATTCAAGCTTTACTCGTATCTGTAATTTTTTTCCCTAATTGCAGTCATAATATACATACAATTTTTACTTTAGATTTTTATGATTTTATTTTACATTGAGGTTTAAGTAATTCCCTAAGGACCCATATTAATTGAAAATTCATAAAATCATAAACAAGTCTAGGCATTGTAATAATCTGTCACATACTGAGACTATTTTGCAACAGACTATTTTGTTAAATTTTCTTGACTTCATACTGAGAACCTGACAGAATGTAATTAATTCTTTAGGCTAAGTTTTGAAAGGAGAACACCAATACAGAAATTCTCAATGATGTTTCAAAATAGAGTCAGGCACAAACAGGCCACCTGGGCAGAAGTGGCAGAGTGGGAAAGAATGACTGTAATTGAACTGAGGTTTTTGAAATGATCATTAATTATCATGAGACTCTGGGTACGTCTAGAGAGGGAGTCCAGGGTCTTGGACTCTCCATTAGATACGAGAGGGTCGACATGCCAATAAAATTATATGTATGTATCTTGAAAGTCCCATGTGGGAATAATGGTGTTCCTCAACAGGCACACAAAGCACAGGTAACGAGAATCCAGAAGCTGGTGGTGTGTGGATATTGGCAAGGTCTGGCTGATATTACAAAACCCTATTTCAGGACTTAGGATCTGTTGCAGGATTCTATTCCCTGAGAGGGGCCTGACAAGAGCCTGACAGGGCCTCAATCCCCAGGGACTGAAGTACCAAGTCAAATTGAGGGAGTGAGACCACCAAGGATTCACTAACCGTAAAAGGAGATCTGACCTATGGAATAAAAACAAAGTTCACTTGACAAAACTGGGCTTGTTGGGTCAGTTAGAAGGATAAATTTGGCTTGGTTCCACAGTATTGAGTTAAAACTCATTAAGTCATTATTGTCTAAGGTCAGGATTGATTGTAGAGCTGGGGTGAGAGTTGGAGAAGGGGATGAGGAGATAGCAGAATGTGATTGAAGTCAAACAGATTGAATGGTCTCGGAGAGGATGGGGAGCCTGGCAAGAATGGATTAAATGAATGCATTAGATGTTTTCAGTATTTTTTACAACTAAAAATAGAAAGTCAGAAAATTATTTCTTAGTTTCAGGGATGCTTGGGGTAAAAATTGCCTGAAAATTTTTAGTAAAGATATACAAGTATTTGGGTAAAATAGTATAATTGTTGTTCTATAATTGTATATACATATACCAGCTATGTGAAGGCTTTAGTTGTCATTTTTAGCGACTTCTCCTAATGATCAACAGCTTTTAATTTTTCCTGAAATAATCTCTTTCCTTTTAGATAAGTATTTGAAGTCCCATTTATTTAGTGATTATTAAAATGATGCACATGTTTGACATATAGCCTCTATTTTGGCCTCCACTTTTTAAAAAATTGAGATATAATTGATAAATAGCATTATATTAGTTTCAAGTACATGACGTAATGATTCAGTGTTTGTCTATATTGATCACTGCAATAAGTCTAGTTAATATCTATCCCACACACACATTTTTTTCTTGTGATGAGAATTTCTAAGATTTGATCTCTTAGCAACTTTCGAATATAAAATATAGTATTATTAATTATAGTCACCATGCTGTACATGATATTCCCAGGACATTCCCCTCCCCGCTCCACCTCCCCCACTCCCTGCCCCCCACCAGGACTTATTTTATAACTGAAAGTTTGTATTTTTTGACTAGCTTCACTTATTTCTCCCCGACCCCCACCCCCGCCTCTGGCAACCACCAGTCTGTTCTCTGTATCTATGTGTTTGGGTTTTCTGTTTGTTTTTGTTTTCTAAGATGCCACATATAAGTGAGATCATACATATAAAGTGAGATCGGACATATTTATCTTTCTCTGTCTGACTTATTTCACTTAGCATAATGAATCAATTCACCCATGGACGAACACTTAGGTTGCTTTCATGTCTTGGCTATTATAAAAAATACTGCAATGAACATGAAAATGCATATATCTTTTTGAGTTAGTGTTTTTGTTTCCTTTGGGAAAATACCCAGAAGTGGAATTGCTCAATCATATGGTAATTCTATTTTAAATTTTTTGAGGAACCTCCATACTGCTTTCCATAGTGGCCGCACCAATATGCAATCCCACCAACAGTACATGAGGGTTCCCTTTTCTCCACATCCTTTCTAGTACCTGTTGTTTGTTGATTTATTGATGATAACCATTCTGACTATTGAGAGGCTGATATCTCATTGTGGTTTTAATTTGTATTTTACTGATGATTACTGATGCTGAGCACTTTTTCATGTATCTGTATGTTCTTTTTGGAAAAAAAGTCTTTAGATCCTCTGCCCATTAAAATTTTTTTTTTTTTTGCTATCGAATTGTATATTTTGGATATTAATCTCTTATCAGATATATGGTTTGCAAATATTTTCTCCTATTTGGTAGATAGGTTGCTTTTTCATTTTGTTGATGGTTTCCTTTGCTGTGCAGAAACTTTTAAGTTTGATGTAGTCCCACTTGTTTATTTTTGCTTTTGTTGCCTTTCTTTTGTTGTCAAATCCAAAAAATCATTACCAAAACCAATGCCAAGGAGCTTACCACCTATGTTTTCTTCTAGAAGCTTTATGGTTTCAGGTCTTACATACAAGTCTTTAATCCATTTTGAGTGAATTTTTGCCTTTGTTGTTCACCTCCATTCTTGTTTGGTTGATCTACACCTTAAGTGTTGAGATCATCAGTGCTCTGACCAGACAGGAATTTCTTAAGAATTTTAAGTGTGGTGACCATATGATTTCTGGTCCAAACTGAGACACTTGTGAGAGTGAAAGAGATGCTGTTAATGATTAAGCTGGGACAATAGGTATTACTCAGGGCTGTCCCAAGCAAACTAAGACATATGGTCATCCTGGTGTTAGGACATAAGTCTTCTTGGTTCTCTAACATTTCTTCATGTCTTATGAACATAGGACTATTTTTTTCAAGAATGTTGGTATAGCAAATAGCCTTGAAAAAGAGAGTGCCTCTCTTTAGAGGAGAAAGAAAAAAATTGAAGTTTTTAAGCTCAGGGTTCCTCTCCTTTAACACAACCCATTGTGTGTACAGGTGTCTCCTGGTCCTGGTTGTGTTACCTTGCGGAAATTGGGACATGGAGAACTGATATAAGAAAATGATGCTCTAGCTACTGTGATTCTGTGGATAGTAAACTATCTTTTGTCTCTGATCTAAGACTTGTATCTTCTGCCAAGAAATTGTGTCAGGCAACTCGTTAGTTTGCAAATATAGTAAAGTCTCAAACCCTTTACATTTCTTGCCACCTGGTACAATTACACCTGGTACACTACATAAATGTAAGGTATTGCTGCTGCTACTACTACTACTACTATTATTATTAATTCAGTTGAAATTTCATTTAAGAATTTCCCTCCCTCCAAATATTCTAAGACATTAACAGTAGCAAAAGCAAAGATAGGCATTATTGGATCTGGTCTCATTGATGTCAAGATAGATTGTTTCAATTGATCAGATCAAATATATAGCTATCATAATTAATAATTAAATTATTAAAAGTAAATTATAATTTTCTCAATGCATAACTTAATATCTTAGTCCTATGGTAAATTGATTTTTAAAACTGTTTAGTGTATTTTGAACTCAAAATGTGTGTGGATAGAAATTTTTCTTTTAGTATGATGATCCACACTTTCAAGGAGTATATAACTTTTTTTGGTATGATGACGAGCTTGGATTTATTAGTATTTTTATAACAGCTTTAGTGAGATTGAATTCACATAGCATGCAGTTCTTCCATCTAAAATGTACAGTTCAATGGTTTTTAGTCTAAGAAGCATGTGAATTGATGTAACAAGAAGGATGTAATAAAATGTGCCGAATTCCAAATTTCCCTTTCTTTTACCCTAACTTAGCTGATGTGCCCTTTTTTTTTAGCTTCTTGAACTTTCCCCCTTTTGTATTCCAAGAGTGAGGCACCCTTACAAGCCATAGAATTTTAAGGTGGCAGATACTTACAAAAAGATATACAATGCATGCTAATGATTACGTTTAGCACTTAGGCAGTGCTTTAAGAACATTAACCAATTAATTTGCACAGCATCCCCTGTGAAGCAGTAAGCATTAGCTCCACTTTCACAGTGAAAATGTGTACAGACAGGAGCCAGTTTGTTTTCCTGAGATATTAAAGCCAAAGAGATCTTAATAGAAATTAAAACTCTCCTGTATTCAAACTTCTGAAACATGCTCCATTCATGATAATTTGGGGGTCTTTGAAAAAGGTATATTTTTAGTCTATATGTCTTGCATATGTTCATACTATTTATTTATTTTGCAAAGCATATTATTGAAATTCCTTTTTCCAAAAAGTAGCAGTCCTTTTTTTAGCCAAATGTTTTGAATTAAATGGTCTTTCATAACAATTGAAAGAAGATTATTGTCCTCAGAAGTAGAACTGTGTGACAAAATATTTTAGTTATAAGAAAATGAGACAGGGGTCAAATATTAGTTTGTATTAGTTCAAGGATCAGTAGTTAATGTTACTGTTTTACTCCTATAACCAAGTCTCATGTACTGAAGTGTTGGAGTTTTCCATATCAAAGTGATGCACAGCTCATTTATTATCATTTAATTTATAAATGAATAATTTCTAAATTATCTATTTGATGATGAATTATCTTAAATGGTTTCTCTATGCTTGTCTGATTCTCCATATCTCAATGGGAGAGGGGCTTGTTGGAACAAAAAATGAAATTGTGACTAGAACAAGGCCAAAAGGCCTTTTTGGTGATTAAACCCTTGACCTCACCTCCTTACACTAGTAAGCTAAGTTCCTTAGCTGCCCTGTCTATTGCAGCATGGTACAACTTGGCAATTGCTTTGCAGTAAGTCAATTATGTCATTGTGTCCCTGGTTTAACAAATATTTATTGAACACCTCATACAGGCGGGTAATGTCCTAGATAGTGGATAGAGGTAAAAAAGACACACTTATGGTCCATGAAAGATCTAGGTGATTATAGCTAGCAAGTAATTTTTAAATCCCCTAGTCATCAATCAAATATATGATTTTATATATTAACCATATTTTTGTTTTAAAAGGTATCAGTGCTTATCCATAGACAAAATAGCCAAACCATTTTCTGGAATGAGCTACCTTGTCAGCTTGTTACTGTTTCTCCTACTGGTGAACCGTAACACGTGTATGCCAAAGAAATGGTGCATTTTGACAGAATAGGAGCTGGTCTAGCTTCAGTACATTTTGTTTCCTCTTAAAATAGCATCATTAGCAGCTCTTATCCTTGACCCGATTTGGGCAATTGTTAAGGCATTTGGGTCAGTTAGATGTGAGTGGACAAATTCAATGAGAGCATATTAATAAAATTCACTTGGGAAGAGAAATGGCATAGTGAAATAAAGCAGTTCATGTGCTTAAAAGGAAGGTTTGGGTTTGGAATAAATTCAAGGGTTAGATTTCTTTCTTCCTCAGTAAAAACTATTCTCTGTGTCAGGTCAGTATAGATATCACTAGAAAGAGAAGTGGAATTACAACCTTCATTAAGAGATGTGCTTGGAAAGTACCTGAAAGTGAGAAGCAAATATTTAGAATTTCATATTTAAGGTGACACAAAACCACTTATATTCAAAATGTGACTTCACGGAATGAGATTTCTGATGAAAGGAAAGTAGACACTTGTTTTTTTTCTTCTTCTCCTTTTTGAAAAAAATTTCCTCCAGTATGGAAACTTTTAGTAGCTTGAACTATATTTGAAAAAATTGTTAACCTTGGCATTTGATGATGACCTAGAAAAGTACTCAAGCTTTCTGAACACATGAACAAAGATTAGTCTTTCAAGCGGAACACTTTATTTAAGAAGGATAAGGTTCAGAAGTAAAAGTAAAAGGTAGCTTCAGATTCTAAAATACTTCAAAGATAACATTAGCATTTATGACTCACCTGTAGAGTTAGAAGATGTGTCCTTACAGTGGTTTCGTTATCTGAGTAACGAAAAGGAGAGGAGTGACTTTTTGTACTCACTGGTTAAAACTGTTGAGGTTATTTTTGAGTCCAGGCAGAATAAATCTGATTAAAGTTTTTTCTTGGTTGTCTAACAAGCTGCTTAAAATACAACATAGCCTAACTTAATTAGTTTATTTTTATTTAAGAAAATGACCAATCCCAGAGTCTATATACAAGAATGAAATAATGTAATCTAAGGATACAATATTTATAGCCTGTATTTATATAACTTTTTCACTACTATTTAAACTTTATTTTTCTTTTTATTTTCAAAGTAACGTGTATTTATTATATAATATTTTAAAAATACAGAGTAATATAAAGAAGAAAAATACTAATTATCCTTTTGCTCCCAAATAACCATTATTAGTATTTTGGTGTACTTTCTTCTTATCCGTTTTTTTGTGAGTAGGTGTTTCTTTTTTGTGTACTTGTCAAATTAGATGTGCAATTTTGGTACTCATTTTTTCTTTTAATACTGCATCTTAAATATTTCTCATGCTACTTGTTATATCATCTTTTAAAATAATTTCTGTGATTTAAAAATGGTATATAATGTTTTAGTGAGTCGATGTGCTGTTAATTTACTTAGCTATTCTTTGTTGGATATTTAAATTATTTCATATTTTTTATTTTAAATAATATTTATAATTTAAAAATTATTCCATGTTTACAGTTTTTCCTTAGGATTGATAACTAGAATTTTAATTAGTGAGTAATAGAAAAATGAAAAAATTTAAGGTTGTTGGCGAATAGTGTCAAATTGCTTTCCAAAGAATGTGTAGTACTTTAAAAAATACTTTCACATTTATTATCTAATTTGATGGCAAGTCAAACTCCAGTTAGGCGAGACCAATACTGTTATGCCCATTTACTAGATGAGGAAATCGAGATATATAAAGTGTGAATGTCTTACCTAGGCTCACTCAGCTGATCATTAACAGATTTGAACTAGGTGGGCACTGTGGGAAATAAAAAATGGATAAACTCGAAGCTGAGTTTAAGAGATAGAGACACCAATAACCAAAACAAAGTGACCTGGGAGAAGCTGCAGAAGCGGTCAGAAGTGCAATGCACACGTGCCCAGTGTGCTCAGACTGATTCCAGCCAGGGCCGTGTGAAGACACCTGTGGCGGAGGCTCGGCGTAGGGATAGAGGGGAAGGTGAAGAGGTGAGGCGGGGTATTCCAGATTGAGCAAGCAAATGCATGCGGGGAGACTGTCAGAAGTGACATTTGAAGAATAATTTTTAGCTAAATAAACAATGACTTCTGTGTTTTACAGATATACTTCTTAGGTTCTATTAGAAGGATTTTGCTAAAAATATTGTTTCATCTTATTCTTTTGTTTATTAAATGAATCCCTAAGTATGGTGTTAAAGTACTGGGCTCATTTTGGGTACTGGGTGACCAAACTCTTGTGTTTTGAACTATTTCAAGTCTTTCCTTGAGGCTAGTGAAAGGCAAACAATCTCACAGCAACTCACAGCCTAACAAGCGCTGTCAGGTGGCAGTGCATTTCAGCTGTTCGTTTTGCTGAAGGCAGATAATTTATGCTACATCCCATAGCACAGATCAAGTACATAAAACAAGAGAGGAATGTTAATGGAAAATGTTCCAAATTCTTAAAGTGACAGAGTTTTGAATATTTAACTGATTTAATCAGGATGCAATATTATTGGATCGTGTGAAATCTGAATGATGTGTAGATAATGATAATGATAAATGAAAGAACTTTATAGGAGTGAACAAATACAGTATATTTGATTTAAAATGGAGGGCAGTGTCTGGCACATAGTAGGCATTCAGAAATGTTTATTGACTGAATAAATGAATGGGTATATTTATATTTTCTGCTGTACTTAATATGCATTTTAAAATTTTGCTACTACTGAACTGGCAAACTTTTGAAATATGTAGAATGAATATTATTATAAATTATATTTAAGCAAATGTGTTTTGTTTTATTTTTGCTAGAACTTTTGAAACATTTGCTTCATTGCTTTTATGACTATGACTTAATTATAAAACAATACATAACTATGGCAGAATATTAATTATAGCTCTTAGAGACGGTTCAGATTTTTCAATTACCTCAGAGAAAATTTCTGCTCAGTTTAGTTAAAGCATAATAATGAGAACCAGATTGCATGAAGGACCGATCTAAAAGTATTTTGATACCCTGGGTAAATTACTTCTTTTTAGGAAAGACTGATAAATTGTCTTAAAAGAGGACGTTACTTCTGATGAGAGCAAGAACTAATTCCCAATAGATGGTGTATTTTGCTTTCTCTACTCCAAGAGGTGGGCTTTAAATTTAGTCAACAAACAACTCTCTAATTCTTTTTTTGGCAGTGAAGGAGGCAGTAATACCTACCAATGATTAAGTCCTTTTCACATGCCAGGGACGGTACTAAGGGCTATACCAAGATATGCATTGTCTCATTTTATCTTTACTCCTATATTATGAGGTAGATACTATTATTATCCTCATTTTACAAATGTGGAACAGAGACATAAAGCTTCTGTGACTTGTCCAAGGTCACAGAGCTAGTGAGAGGAGGAGCTGGTATCCAAGCCCAGCTGATTCTAGGTATTTAGTCACTGGGATTTGCTGCCTTTCTATACAGAAGTTAAACTTGTTATCTAAAATAGCTCATAACACAGAAATATTTGAAACTTTTCTCAGTTGCCAGTAAGTATGCAAGGTCCGTTTTTATGTTTGATGCTATGGGAAAATTTTCACTTTCTCTCTCTCTCCCTATTCTCTAAGCCTTTGAAACTGAAGTAAGCTAGTAAACTTGCCTTTTGAAACAATACCGTAATACTAGTCCACTACTAGACTGCTTACTGTGTGCTCGACACTTTCTAATTACTTTATAAACATTATCTTATTTAATTATTGGGCAAAAATAATTAGTATCTTCCTGAGGAAGATACTATTATTAGGTCTCATTTTATAGATAAGAAAACAAAATTCAGCAACTGATCAAATGTAAGCAACTCAAAGTCACACAGGTTAAGTATGGAAACAGAGGAGTTGGAATGCGAACCCAAGTAGTGTGACTGACGCTCACCTGTCTTACTCTACTGACTTACTAAATCATAAGCAGTGGGACTGTCCCCAAGCAGGTTCAGACACCACTTCCCCTCCCTATGAAGCATACTTCCTGCTGATATCCTCAGTCCAGGTGAGAAGCCTGCAAGAGTCAGACTCCCATAGAACATTGCTCTGAGCTCCATCAGGCCTCCACATGTTGGAATGTTCTATATAGATTTTTTATTTTCTCATGGCTAGAACATTGACAGCCTTCACAATTCCCCTGAGGGAGGACAAACTTTTTCTCTGACATGTGAGCCTCTCTCCCAATTGCAGATGTAGGGTGTGGATTGCATCTGTCTTGGGGCAGTTTCTCTTTCTTTCACTTACCAGCTGAAATGCCCCAAGCACTTACCTGCTTCTTTCATTCTCTCACGACTTCCCACAGTTGTTTTTTTTTTTAAAGGTATAACATCTTTCTGTTTCATGTAGCACCAACTGTCTTGGTTTGCCCCCTTCACCTCCTACTACGAATTGGAGCAAATGGAAAAGAATACATTTGCTGGAATGAAACTGACCTACGCTGCCTAGCCCTGTTGGCTCAGTGGGTATCCTCTGCAGGGGAGGCAGTATGAGTTTTTGTAATCTTGCTACCCTCTCTGGGAGGTCTTTTAAGGGTTGGGGACCTACTGATGTTTTTCTCTCAGGTCTTTTTTTTTTTTCTTTTTCACCTAGGTTTGTTCTTGCATTCTGCTGCTAAATCAGATAGCGGTGCCTAATATCTGCTATGGAGTTTTTTACAGTTTACAAGCTTCTTTTATAGTCATTATCTCATTTAACCCTTACAACCATCTGGTGGTGTTAGTCATACATTTAGAGATGAGGAAAGTGGCTTAGAGAGGTTACGTTTGCCCAAGACCACTAAGCCTGAGATCGTTTGCCAGGGACTCTCCAGTTATATGTTATATGACGTTTCAGTAGCTTTTAAGTAGCATGGTGAGCAACTTGAGTGAAACCATGAGAGGTGCTTTATACCATGGAAACTCTTTGTAGTGAAGAGCATTTTGGAATGTGGAGGTCAGCACAGGCCCAGGCTCTAGCAGAGGTGTTCAATAAATTGTTGAACTGAGCTAGTCAGACATTGTCACTAACTTGGGCCTCAGGCAACCCTTCTGACCTGCTTTGCCTTTATTCTTTACCTGATGGTCTCAAGAGGGTTGTTGGGAGGATCAAATAAGGTAACATAATAGCTTTACAGAGTAGTATGGAAATGTAAAGAATTAACTTTATGCCATTGTTTTAATGTGCATTTCCCCATACTGTCTGTTTCCTTTCTAAATGTCTTTCTTTGGGATGATCTTGTCTCACAAACTCCGTTGGAAGTATTTAAGTGACTGATTGCACCCTTTTATTAAAAAGAGAAGAGGAAGAAAAAAGAAAATAAGAACAAGGACTAATGGGAAGGGTAAGTATTAGGCCAGGAGGCAGCACTTTTAAAGAAAGATAAACAGCAAAACATTGAAGAGTAGGTAGAAAAGCAGACATTTATGCAGTTCTTACTGTGAGCCGAGCACTGTTCTGTATGCTTTCTGGGTATTAACTAATCCTTGTAGTGATCTTTCGAGGCAGACACTATGCTTATCTCCACGTCCAGGTGAGGAAGGAAGGCACACGCAGTTGCATAATGTGCGCAGGCCACGCAGCTCGGGGCCTAGAGCTGGCGGGAGGCTGCTGAGCTTTGCTCCAGTGCTCAGGCCTTTGCCCTTCACCTTTTGCCTTTGGAATCAGAAGTGTGAATGAGGCAGTACGTGGGTTGTCTTTTAGAAAATTGGAGAAAATACTTAAGGAGAGAGTATTCAAACCGATTAAAATGCAATTTCTCTTCAGAAGACTTTTGTTCACCTACATGGATACAAATCAATAAAGCCATAGGATTGCTAGATAATATTTTCGAGGTCTTTTAGCCTATTCTTCAACCAGAGCCAATCCTAGCTTCTTTCACTGATGCTTTTCTAATTTTTATTTTTTATTTTCTGATAATTTATTTTCTCCACCAGACTACAGGTGCTCCCTGACTTACGATGGGGTTATTTCCCAATAACCCTGTTGTAAGTTGAAAATATTGTAAGTCAAAAATGCATTTAATACACCTAACCTACCAAACCCAATAGCTTTGCCTAGCCTACGTTACATGTGCCCAGAATAACAATATCCAAAAGATGCTGGCAACACAGTACATTTTAGGGTATTGGTTGTTTATCTTCATGGTCAGGTGCCTGACTGGGAGCTGCAGCTTGCTGCCTCTGTCCAGCACCATGAGGGAGTATTGTACTACACATCACTAGCTGGTGAAAAGATTGATGTGTGTATAGCTTTTGCACCATTGTAAAGTTGAAAAATTATTAAGTCGAACCATTGTGAGTCAGGGGCTGTCTGTATAATGCCAATAGCCTAAGAATGAGATTTTCTTCATATATTCTTTCTTTCTTTGAGCCTCGTTACACTGAATAAACCTACTATTTCTTTTTAATTTAAAATTTTGAATAAGCAATATAGTCATATAGTTCAAAAATAAAAAGTATAAAAAGGCGTGTCATGAAAATTGTTCTTCTCACTCTCCTGTCATTCATTATGCCTTGTTCCCACCTACCCTTAACCCCAGTAACCAGTGTTTAG
The DNA here is from genome assembly GCF_014176215.1 of Rousettus aegyptiacus. NCBI lineage: Eukaryota > Metazoa > Chordata > Mammalia > Chiroptera > Pteropodidae > Rousettus > Rousettus aegyptiacus. The sequence continues at coordinate 34,989,106 of NW_023416288.1, read as the reverse complement.
TTTTTAATGTTCTTTCCAGAGTTTCTTTATGAATGTAGAAGCAATCATGAATGTTTTTCTTCTTTTTTAATGAAAAAGGTAATACTATTCTGTATTTTCCTTTTTTACTTGATATACCTTCAGAATCTCTCCATATTAGTATTTAAGAACATCCTCATTTTCTTCCTCCCTCTCTCCCTCCCTCTCTCCTTCCTTCCTTTTCTTTCCTTCTTTCCTTCCTTCCTTCCTTCCTTCCTTCCTTCCTTCCTTCCTTCCTTCCTTCTTTCCTTCCTTCTCTCTCTCTCTCTCTCTCTCTCTCTCTCTCTCGCATAGTAATTCATTCATTTTCTAGAATACTGTATTTTATTTAACCAGTCCACTATTGATGGACATTGAGTTGTTTTACTTTTTCAAAACTGCCTTAGTGAGAGGGTGTGAGGGGCAAAGGTAAAGCTAGGACAAGAAGCAAAATCTGGAAAAACTACAGATAAGAAGCTGTGACCTGGGAGGCAGGGATAAAAATATTCTGGCTGTGTACTGTGGCAGAGCACATCTGGAACGCCGGAGGCTTGCATTTTGACTATACCTGTCCTAGTTGGAAAGAGAAGGAAAACAATCTCTTCTTGTAAAGCTTCAGTACACCTGAGTGTGGTTTGCTGCGAAGTCTCAGGGTGAGGACAGATTGACAGCTTGTGTATGAGCTGCCCAAAGGTAAACTCCTGTAATAAAGAAATTGATAGCATGATAGATAGAGGTGAGATAAAGACTATTATCCACAGGTAAAGTTCTTTCAACAGGCTGCTACCAATTCTCATATATTACTTGCAATAGAAAAAAAATTAGTTCAACAGCTCTATTCTTAAACCTTTAAGTAAGCTCTGACACCTTATCAAAGAGCAAGGGAGAAGATTTATCTTTGTACCTTGGACACATGTCAAATGAAAAACCTCAGTAAAGGGTTAGGTATTTGAAGTAGAAATGGTATATCTAAAATATATAATATTTAGCAGTTTACTAAATGCTTGTTTTGATGACAGATCAAGAAGCAGTTTAATCTTATGCTTTTCTAAAGTTAATAACCATATATGTGGGATTTTATATCATAGTTTTGATATGGATCCATGGTTACCCTCTGTTAATAAGGAATAGCTTGTAAGCTGATATCATAGATTATCACTGTACTTAAAAAATGAAGTATATAAAAAACAAATGCATAATTTATATGCGTTAGACAAACATTATTTTATGGATTGATAGTGAACTGGAATATTCTTTTAAACTTGTTATTGTTGAAAAGAATTTCTTGATTTGCATGATTAAGAAAGAAAACAATATTATTACTGATGTTCAGATGTAAACCCAAAGGTTGTTTTTTCTTTTCTTTTTGCTTCTTCCTTTTTTCTTCCTTCCTTCCTTCCTTCCTTCCTTCCTTCCTTCCTTCCTTCCTTCCTTCCTTCCTTCCCTCTCTTTTTCTCTTTCCTCTTTCTTTTCTTTTATTCTCTTTTGTTTTTTAAAAGCCAGATGAAAGAAGAGAAATGTCAAGGAAATATTAGTTTCAATTTTACAAATATTGATCCTGAGTGAGAATGATAACGCAGTTACAAAAAAACAAAACAAAGAAAAAAAGAGTTTACATATGACCAAAGCATGCATAACAATGTTCTTTAACATTTGGAGTTAATTAAGTTGTAAGGTGTTTATCAAGATACATTTTGTATTTTTTGTTACTTTGTGAAACTTCTAAGATTCATTGACATAAACGTTTTTAAACTCTAAATAATTGTGAAATTCAAGTGCTCTGGAGGAAAAGCAAATTTAGTAACATGTTTTCTCTTCTATGAAGATTGATAAGATGTAAAGACATTATTTAACCAGAGCGGTATTTTTCTTTAAAAAAATTAATCAATAACTGGAAAAAATGTCATACAATTCAGTTTAATAATTTTATGCTCTTGAAAAATATTTTTTTAAAGATTTGAAGGTGGCAGTTTCAGAAACATGACTATCTTATTTATTCTCGAACCAAAAGATTTGGAATCCATGATGAAATAAAACAAGTTATGTCTTCCTAAGCAGTCTACTGGTACACTGACTTATCCTCTTCCACAGGCTAACAGTCCAGTTTTTTAAAAAGTGTTTGTCAGTTACATTAGAATCACTTTGGGTCATTAAGTATGATTATTATATTGTAGCCATGTTAAAAAAAAAAGATTTCTTTTAGCAATACAAATTGAAGCATTAATGGATAAAATGTTAAGATATCTGGGATTATCTTCAATATAAAATAGTGATAAAGGGTAAATGGGTGGGATATAGAAGAAAAAAGACTGTTTCTGTGTTGATTATTTATTGAAGCTAGGTGATGGGTATGGGATAATCTTGTACTATTCTCTCTAATTTTGTATGGTTTAAAATATCCATTGCAAACAGTTAAGACAAGAATTACTTGTGGTCTTGTTAAAAATTTAGATTCCTGGTTTCTACTGCAGATCGCCCAAGTCAGAGTCTCAAGGGTGATACATAGAAAATGGCATTTTATGTAGTCCACCTGTGTGCTCACTGAAGTTTTAGGACTGCTGGTAAAAAGTTACCTTGTGCACCAGATTCAGTGTATTCGTGGCATCCATGCATGCATTTCATGTTTTCTACACATCAGCCTATTGTAATTCACAGAAAGCAATAGCAAAGTAATTGGTTGGATAATTCAAACTTTAAAATTTAGTTTCATGGGATTCATAAAGTGAAATGAAATCAAACCAAAAACACATCTGCTTCTAACTGAAGTATTTGGACAAATAGGTTAGCTTTCTTTCTCTTTAACTGAGAATGAATTATTTTTGTGAGTATCTTAAATTCCTTCTATGACCAAGGCATTAACATCCTATGCCAGACATCTACTTGCTCTCAACAGTAGTTTCTGCTTTTTCTCAAACATATCACGTTACCTGGTACCTCTAAGACTTAATATATGAGGTTCCTTCTGATTGTAACATTCCTCTACAGCTGCTTTACCTGGTTAATTTGTGTACCTTTACCACACTCTGTCGCCGAGCCTGTCTCCTATGTAGGAAAGTCTTTATTATATTTGTAAGGCAGCTTAGGTGCGATTCTTTTGTGGTTCCATTGTCCCTTATAATACTCTACTGTCGTAATACTAAACATAGTGTCATAGCACTTCGTACTTTGTCATAAGGCTCCAGTTACCTACCCTCTTCTCTCTCCTCCACGACTATACTTTTCTATTAGTTAAAGATTATGTTTTGGGTGGTTCCATAGTGTAATGGTTAGCACGTCTGCTTTACATACAGAAGGTCCTGGATTCGCACTCCAGGTGGAGCCACGGACCATATCCTGGGTGCACCGGGCCTCCCTCTTACCCCAGGGTGCACCAGGGGTGCCTGGCCTCGAGCTTGTGAGAGGAGATGCCCCGCCTTCAGAGATCCAGTTCTTAAGGGGAGACAGCAACATCCATAGGTCAAAGGTAGAAGTGAGGGGAGGGGATTAAAGGGGGGCGGGGAAGATTGTGTTTTGTTTATGATTGTGTCTCCACTGCTGAGCACAGTGCCTCACATGTAGGAAATAATGAATAGATTTTGGTGAACTGAATGAGTTCAGAAAATACCTTGGTACTGCTTTTGAAAATACCAGAGAGTCTGAGGAGTGTCACAGTCATTCTTTAAAGACAAAATACAACCCGAAACAAACAAACTAGTTGAATCTAAAAAACATTCTTGGCTGTAAATACAAATCTTAGAAAAAGTTCCCTAGGGAGGCCAAGACTGCACCAAGAATTTCTGTCTTGGGTACAATAATATTGATAGTTACTTTGCTTCTGTGTTTGCTTTTTTCATAATATTTATTAATTTACCAAAATTAAGTTAGATCTCTTGACTCCCCCTTTTCCCAACATTTTATTGTGAAAATTTTCAAACCTACAAAAGAGTTGAAAGAAATGTATAGTACACCCATATATCTACTACCTGAATTCTACAATTACAACAAGTTGTCCCAAAAGTCTTAGTACAGTTTTAAGCTTTAATTTCAGAAGTATAAGTGCTACAAACTTATAAAAATATCACTTAAATGTGTATTTGATTTTATATTTAATTTTGCAAATTTTAATTTTGGTGTTTTGTTTTACATCTTCAGAGTAGAAAAAAATTAAAATTAAAGGTTTATTGTCAAAAGTTATAAAACTAAGCAAAACTAAAGATTTGAATAATTAACTTTCAAATGATTTTTTTCAAAAATTGTAGCATTAAATTATTAAAGCTTAAAAAATGCAGTAAAGACACTATCAACAGAGTGAAAATGCAACACAGGGAATAGGAGAAATATATGAAGAACTCTTATAACTCAACAATAAATAAAACTAAACAACCCAATTTGAAAAATGGGCAAAGGACTTGAATAGACATTTCTCTAAAGAAGATATGCAAGTGACCAGTAAACACCTGAAGAGATGATCAGCAACATTAATCATTAGGGAAATATAAGTTAAAACCACAATGAGGTACCACTTCACACGTCATGTTAATTAGGAAGGCTGTTATAAAAACCAAACAAACACAAAAGCACAAGTATTGATGAGGTAGTGGAGAAATTGGAACCCTTGTGCATTGCTGGTAGAAATGTAAAATGGTCTACAACCATGGAAAACAGTGTGGGACTTTTAAAAAAGTTAAACATAGAATTAGCATATGATCCAGCAATTTTAATTCGGGATACGTATTTAAAAGAAATGAAAGCAGGGACTTGACCAACTTTTTGTACATGCATGTTCATAGCAGTTATTCATAGTAGCCAAAACGTGGAAGCAACCCAGGTGTCCATTGACAGATGAATAGATAAACAAAATGTGGTGTGTGCATAAAATGGAATTTTATTCAGCTTTAAAAAGGAAGAATGTTCTAACATATACTACAAAATATGGATGAATTTTGAAGAGAATATGCTAACTGAAATAAGCCTATCACATCACAAAAGAGCAAATGCTATATGATTTCACTTATATGCAGTACCTAGAGTTGTCAGTTCATAGAGACGGAAGACAGAATGGCGGTTTCCAGGGGCCGGGGGCGAGGGAGGACTGAAGAGTTCTTGTTTAGTGGGCACAGAACTTCAGTTTGGGAGACGAAAAGAGTTCTACAGGTGAATGGTGGTTCTGGTTGCACAACAGTGTGAATGTACTTAAATGCCACTAAACTGTACACTTACAAATGGTTAAAAAGGTAAATTTATGTTAGTTATTTTACCACAATAAAAAAGTGCTGTTTTAGAAATGTCAAGCAAATATCATAATTGAGTAAAACAAATATGTCTATTAAAATATTAATATTAAAAGGAAAGAAAATTCTATTTTTAAAGGAAATTAAAAGGAATATATTGCTTCCTTTTAAGCAAGATGTTGCAACAGAAATGGAATTGTCAAACAACCAAGTCAGACAAGAGTTTGGTTCAATCTGTGACCATTTGCTCTGGTAAACTGACTATAGAAAGAGTAATGGGAGAAAATTGCTGACTCTTGTTAAATATTTCCTGTTAACTTATCCCTCTCTTTTTAAAAATCCTTTACGTCAATTTGAGTGTCTGCATATATAAATAGCTGTCCATGGATGCAAATAACATAGCACTTTTCCCAAAGGCAGAATTCGTGCATGTGGTAATTTAGAAAAGAGATAATTTAGCTCCCTAGTGTAAATCGCCATGACTACTATAGATATGCTTCCTGAAATTAGGGACAGATAAGATTGAGATTATTATGAAATCACTAGTTTTGGCCTATTGAATTAGCTTTATCTGAAAGGATCCAAAATTGTATTTATCATTTAGCTTAATTGGAGAACAGTTAACACAAACCCCATAAAATTTCACAGAAGTCTTTGTTTAGTGTGCAATAACTACTACAGTGATGATGAACTGAAAGGACAACAAATTTGAGCATTATAAATACATGGATTTATAACGTTTGAGCTTTCTAAAAATTTAAGATCCATAAGGCTAGAATGCAAATCATGTATGTAGAATAATAGTCGTAATACTGAATCCACCACAAAATAAACACTACCTATAGAGATCACTGCCATGTTTCCTTCAGCTTCAAACACAAATTAATAGACTGTGATATACTATCTTCACAGGCAGCAACAGGAAACACAGATATTTTATACTATTTGGGCCTCCAAAAAGAAAAAAGACACCAGAAGATTGATGGTTAACTTGGCCTTAAGATTTGAATGTTGTCTTTTCCTGAGCCATTTTTTACCAAGCCCCAATAACTCAGTTTTAAAAAAAGCAGGCTGTTAGGGAGAAGGGAGTGAAGAAAGAGAATTGGGTAAGAATTGTTTAAAAAAGAAGGGGGAGTAGAGGAGGGGAAATATTTTTTCTTGCCTGTGAAAATCAGAGATAACGAATTTATATTGTACAAAGTTTCATTTTTTATTTCAACAAATGCTTCAAAATTAGCTTCTAATGTATATCTGTAAATTTAGATGTTTTGATTTTGTTTTTATGTATCTCTGAATTGTTCTGCCACCTGCCTTGGGCACAGAACATACTGAATTGCTTGGGTCATCATATAACTAATTGACTTCCATCTTGAATTAGAGAGTCAAGCCATTTTCTTGCCTCCCCCAAAAACATTTGTGATTTTATTCACATTTTTTTCCCTATGAATCAAAACAAAAATTGAAAGTCAAAATTCCTTTTAAGTGGTAAGGCTCTTTAAAATAAGTATGGTTGTCGACATTATATATACTATACTAACACGCAGAATACATACATACATGTATATGTAATTTTTAAAAGACTCTCACTCTTTAAAAACAGAATCTGAAAAGTGTCCCTCTAGATTTTATTTGGAATTACCAACTATAGACCTCTTTCCTTTATGGGCTACAGTCCCTGAATGTGCTGAACCCTCCTTGGAGAGCACAGTGGAAAACTCTGAGTGTCACTGTTCTTGTTATTGATGTTGATGGCAGAGCCTTCTAACTCCAACCCCTGCTGAGTCTTTAGAAACCTGGTAGATTGTTAACACGGTTAGCAGGAGTTCACGAACTCTGCTCTGTATAAATGCAAAATCCCGAGGACTTTGATATGGATTGGCATTACAAGATTCCTTTTTGTATTTCTGAAAATATTTTAATAGTTTATATTTTAAAAGGACAAATTTATAGAAGCTCGTTGGGTTTTAATATTATAGTTTCTACTGTATAAATATTACATTTTAAAATATAACATGCTTAGAGAATTGTTATAAAGCTCATTTTTTTTTTTTTTGGCAATATGCTTATACCTCCCCTCCCCAGCCATTTAAAAACAAATAGCAAATGTTTTTCTATATGCTAATGGAGCAATTTAGAAATATTTAGTTATTTACATAAAGGAAATATACCATAGCAATGCAGTAAAAATCAGTCATTTGGAAATGATTAGAAACTAGTTGTTAAAGGGTGTATTTATTACTCACATAAAATTAAGAAAATATCTAAAGGAACAATCATTACATTAGATTTATAGTTAAGATACCCAGTTGTATGTGTAGTGGTTGTAAATCAAGTGTAGATTTCCAGAAAGTGTTTGAATATAGAGCCTAGAAAAATTTCCTAGTGGCCACTTTAACTTTTCTCTGCTTGTCAGAAATGAACTCAGCTAAATAAAGAAGACGGGGGAAAAGGAGACGGAGAGAGGTAGAGAGAGAGAGACAGAGAGAAAGAGAGACAGACAGACAGAGACAGAGAGAGACAGACACTGGAGAAACAAAAGCTGATGTGAGTGATAAACTGATTTTTTTTTTATTTCTGTGCAAATTTCCTACTGATTAGGCACCATTTATTGGTACATTAATTTATTTAAGTCTTTTTTGTATCTACTAAAAACAGAACACTGTGGAAAGGTTCTCTTTAGTCCTCAACTTCGTAAACAAGGAATTAGTTCTCTTTTTCTATGTGGGAAAATTACACTGAATCATCAAAGGAGCGATAATTCCCTCCCTCTCTCCCCTACCCTCCATCAATTCCTCTTTTAAGCTGAAGGAGAAGAATCTGATCTTATTCCAGCTCTGGACCGAGCACTCTCCCTGGGAGGGTACAGCACTTTCTGGAGGCTCCTCGAGTTCTTTGTGTGGGAAGCTGATTCTCTTGACATCCATTAGCATTTATTGAGTGTTTAGTGAACAGCTGGGGACACCAAAAGGAGTAAGAGCCGATGCCTGTCTTTTAGGAGCTCACAATCTTAGTCTCACTTGTCCAGGGAGATAAATATATGAACCAGTATTTTCAGTGCCTCTCGAAAAGTGCCCTGGTAAAAGACCAAAGATCTCCCAGTACACGTAAGTAATTTATTGGGCAGTGAGGGAAAGCTTTACAGAAGAGTGACATTTGAGCTTAATCTGAAAGATGGTGGAGAAGCTCACCAGGCAAGAAACAGCATTTAATATAGAGGAACGGAACATGCAAAGGCAAAGGAATCATTTGGGAAGTGGCAAGCAGCTTGGGGGCTGAACTGTAGGGCTTGAAATAAGGGTTGTGGGATACAGTGGGGAGGGGAGTTGCAAGAGATGGGGATGTTAAAGAAGATGGGAGCAAGGTTATGAAGAACTGTTTGGATTTGGGTTTTACTTTTGGAAGCACGGAGGGTCTATCAGAGGTTAAGGTTAATAAAAGAGAAAGTGTTAGATTTATGTTTTAGAAAGATCACTTTGATACGAAGATTATCCAGAGAAGACACTAGAAGCAGAGATGAGAGCTTTATCTAAGACGGTGGCGGTAGGATTGGAAGAAGAGTTTAGATTGAACAGGGGTTTAGGAAGTAGAATCAATAGCACCTGGTGATAGATTGAATTTGGGAGTCGAAATAGAAAAAATAAACAAGATTGACATCAGAGCTGCTTTTATTGTAGGAACTGGTAGATAGGATGTGGGTAGTGGGAAGACGTTTACAAGAATAGAGATAGCAGCTTTGCTAGTGGGTTTTATAAGAGAGAATGGGTTTAAAGATGTGTTTTGGGGGAGTTGTCATTATTTAAGGGGTAAGAAAAATTGTCATTATTTAAGGGATAAGAAAAGCCGCTGAAATAAGTAAAAATTTTCAGATAAAGCTTCTGGAGTGAGAGCCAGTCTGAGGAATGAACTCTGGGGACTAATCAGGGAGGATGCAGGAGGAGGAGGAATAGAATAGAGATGTGGAAGTCAAGGGGCCGAGGAGTTCCCAGAAGGAGGAGCACTCAACAGCGCCGCCCACTGTAGGCAAATGGCACCTGAAGCACTCTCCTCCGCTGCCCGTTGGGGGAGTGGTCACTTGGAGGCCAGGAGTGCAAAACTGCTTCCCCTTGAGAAGATGTTTCCTTCTCTCTCCTTCTTCCTCTTTCTCTTTCCTACCCCTTTACTCTTTTTTTTTTCTTTTTTAAATTGTGGTTACTTCCAGCAATGAATTTGGGGTGAGTTCCACGCCACCCACCTCATCCCCTTCCCTGCGCACAAAAAAACCCAGTTTGCAGTACTTGTATTTCTGGCTCGAAACTAACAAAGTTGAATTTGAGCTATGATTAATTTCACTTTGAACACAGAATTTATTCTCTGTGGATACAGTTCAGACTTACTTGTCTGCTCTTGAAACTTGCTTTTAATAAAGAAAGTCTTATTGTTGCACAGGAGGTGATAGATGTCCTGTCCCGAGCTCAGGCTGGATTGAAATATGTTCAGTGCTTTAGAGTCTCTGTTTAACTGCTTTAACATTGTTTGAAAGAGAATCCAGAATAACACCCTCTGATTAAGAGGAGCCAGGCATTCTTCTTTCCAAATTCCCAGATTCCCTGAAACTTCCTGTTATGAAAATTGTTCTTCATCAGATCAACAGGAAATTTAGCCTTTAGGGATTTAGACAACTATGAAGGCCATCAGCCCTTTTGACTGAACATCTCATTTACTTCAGAGATCTGGAAAGCTCTCTATCCAAGGTCACTGACCCATAGAAAATAAATAATGAAGTAAAGGGTCCAAAGTTCTAGCAGATGTGAGCAAAAGTTAAAAAGAAGAAATGTAGACTAACAGACCAAAAGAAGGAAAGGTGCTAACACATTTTTAATCACCCACTGTGAGCCAGACACCTGCTGTGTATTTTACATTACCTTATTCCATCCTTACGACAACTTCATGAGGTATCATTCCATCCATATTACAGATGAGGAAGCTGAAATTTAAAGATGTTAGGCAAATTCCCAAAACCACACAATATATGATGGGCTAGATTCAAACCCTGACAGTGGCTCTAAAGCCCATGTTGTCACTAGCAAAAAAGAGAAGGTGGCAAAAGGAGTAAAAGGAGAGAAAGATCTAGAAGTGGACGAGAAGGGAGAAGCAGCATTTCTCGCCTTCTCAGCCTGTATTCCCTGCAGCTCCCATCGCGCGGCTTTCAAACTTTTCCTTCTTGTCAGCTATCAGAATTTTCCCTTTTCATTGCCCAAGAATCCCCACCAGTCAGCCTTGTCTCTTCTTTTACTGGTTCAGGCTGGAATTTACTTTTGCCTGCATTTCTTCATTCCTTTTGAGCCTGCTGACTCAGAGGATTGTGCACATGTCTGAAGAGAATTCCCTCAGGAAGGCCAGGGCAAGCATCTTACCACAGGAACACACATTCCTGCTGTTTGCACAGCTGTATTTGTTGCTCTTAATGGTAGAGAAGGGAGGCTCAAAAGACACTTGGTTTTAGAAAACTTTTCATGGTCTAGCTAGAAGAAATTAAACTAAAGGCCAGAGGTTTCCCATTGCTTGTTCTAGAGGCCAAGATTCTTTCCTTTTTGAATTCTCTTTTGTCATGATGGAGCATTATAGCAACTACTATATAAATGTTCCCAATTTATTTTTGAGATTTGCCTGAAGACATTTGTCCCTAAAAAATGGTTTTTATCTCTTTCTAAAAAAGTACTTAAATTCTCTTTCTAAATGGTGTATTCGTGACTTTTCCTGGCCCAGAACTAGGTCATTGTTTTCAGTGACCACATTGCTCACCAATGCTGAACCGTCCTCTTCCTTCTGCCTCCTCCAACAACTCTGGGTCTGTTTTTTCAATTTAAAGCAACTGTTCATGGAAATCCTGCCATGAAAGAAAATATTGTGAGTCAATATACTTTGGGCCAAGTCCAACCCTCAAATAACAAAGGCAGTAGTACTTGTGCAAGGAGTAATTTGCCCCATGATAGTAATAAATCTGTTATTTGCATGTCATAAACATAAATAGCTAAATGTATTCCAAGGTCTTGTTTGAAATTAGTTAAATGAATTTTCTTATGCATCCATAACTAATTTAGTGACTATTTGTAGAACCGTTTTTACTTAGATCTGAAGTAGTAGTGAGTAGGCTTTATTTAAGGACTGAAATAGGGAAGAGATATTTATTTGTAGTAAATACAGGGCCTCATCAATATTGCTTTGTGTTGCTTAAGCATGTCTACCTTTTGGGGCAGAGATGGTGATATATTACCTTAGGTAAGTCAGAGGATAGCCTGAGTGATTGGGGAAAATATTGGATTATTTAGTAAAAGGATGTTAATATTGTAATGACTAGAAAATTATTGGTGTCCTCATGAAATATTACTGCAAAGGTTCTTTTTGTGGTAGGTGAGCCATTTGTGTGCCACCTCCAGACTAAATGGATCTCAAATCAGATTCTTCAAATTATGTACCACATTTAAAATTATATTTGGATGAAAGTCCCTTCTCCTTTCCACAGGAATTACAATTTTGATTAAATCAATGCTGAACAGTGTTACTTTTTCTTCCTAGCTATGGTGTGTCTAGAAATGGTTTGTGACAGAAAGTCTTTTTATAGCTTTGCTTTCAACATACATTTATGTTTTAATGATACATTCTCTGCCAGTAAAAATGTAATTGTAGCACATAGAAAATCAAGCATTTTAAGCTTTCTGAGTATATTTAAACTGTCAACAGTGTGCTGTCTGACATACAGCATTACTCTGCTTCTGCCTTTAATGGCTAGGTTGTTTTCTAAAGACAGTCTAATGATACAAGACTCCTAAATCCTGTCGGACTGTGTGAACTAAGAATGACCTGAGTGGATAGGGATGCTTTGGCCATCTGTCATTGATAGCCATATTGATCTAGAGATGGTGGCTGAGGGCACTGTGTACCGAGAGTGTGGCAGTTTGCCGAGGTGATGATAACCATCACTGATACCTTTGTGATGGGCTTGATTTCTCCTTGTCTCTTTCCCATCTATAGAACCCTTGGGCAGTAAGTAGCCTGGTTTTAAAACTACACTTCTAGGTCAAAAGGGTACATCAGGTCTCATGCATTATTCTCCTAGGTCATCTTTTAGCATTTCTAAGTACAAAAACGAGCTGCTTTTTAAGTTTTTATTTTGAAAACTTTAAAAGCATACAGGAATTTATAACCTCCACCTAGATTCACTAATTGTTAATATTTCAGTTTATTGCTTTTGTATATTGAACCATTCCAAATAAAGTTTTAGATATCATGATAGCTTAATCCTATATACTTTAGCAAATACTTCCAAAAAGTAAGAAAATTTTCCTACCTATCCACAATACCATTAATTAAGAAAATTAATAATAAATCTCAAATATCATCTAATAACCTGTCTATATTCAAATTTCTTCATTCCCTGCTAAATGCCTATAGTGTGTTTGTCAAACTAGGATCTATTTATAGTTAATGTATTACATCTGATTGTTATGTCTCTTAAGTCAAAAGAATTCCTTTTAATGTCCCAAAAGCATGGAAAAAGTTAAGAGAGAAATTCTAATCTCGGATTCTATTATAAGTAGAAACAGATAACTCTACTCCCTGAAATCAAAAGCAATTTAGATTCTAGCTGATGAAATTCTGACCAAGTTTAAATATTGCAAATTTTCAAGTATACAATGCATTATTATATAGTCATCATGATGTACATTATTATATAGTCATCATGATGTACATTAGAACTTATTCATTTTATAACTGATATAGGTAATTATATATTACCAAATAGCAGGAGAACTTGAATGGCCACATTGATGCAATGAATACATTATGATTATGGTGAAAAGTCATAGTTGGGAGTGACAGATCATCTCAAAAGTGATGTTTAATTCTAAAAGTTGATACATAATGAGTTGAGTCAGTGTGGTTTAATTTTACATATAGTGGCAGCTATAAATATATTCAGGCTCGTTTGGATTAACAAAGTGAGTGATAACAAGAATAGTAGAATTAGAACATGTAATAAACATAAATGTGATGAAATACATTTTCTACATATTGGAATGACATTGGTTTTTTCACTCAGGGTCTTTCCATGGCTTCTTAGAGAAGTTTCTTAGTAGACAACACTCTAAGCTATTATCTTGTGTATTATAAAGAGCCCAGCAGAGTTGTGTGTGTTTATGTATTAGATAGTCTATAAATGTTAGTTGTTGATAATATACAAACCTCTTTTTACCCTTTGATGTGATCTCTAGATCACAAAAGAAGGCAATAAGGTCAAAGAATTACACAATACATAAGGGAAACAAACAGTAAAGGGACCAAGGAAGATAATATAATTTTTTCAATGGTTATCTAAATCTACGTTAGAACTTGAAACCATTTCCACTTATTAATATACTTTATTCAGCATGTGTTAAGAATTTTTGATGTGCCAAGTACTGTGCAGAGGCATGACATAAAAAAAAATACCTTTTATTATAGAAAAAGTCAAATATGCACAAAAGTAGAGAGAATAGTATACAACAGATCCCTGTGTACCCCTCATTCAGTTTCACTACATCGCGGCATCTGTCCATCTAGTTTCATCTGCCCTTCCATCATCTGGGAGGGGCAGTAGTGGAGGGATAAAGCAAGTCCCAGATATCATAGCATTCAGATATACATGCTTCTTCTGCATTAGACTATGAAGTTTAGTTTTGGAAATTTGGATTTTTAAAACATTTTTACTAGAGACAGATTAGTAACTTTAAAAGGTTCGACCCCAATAGTTAGTTCTTTATCATTGACAAATATTTATTCGATAAAAATATTTGTTCCATAGCAAAGTTAAATAGTTTTAAAAAGCATTGTATGTTTATCTGAGGTATAAAATGATGAAATGTTAGTAGCAAACATTTTTATAGAACTCAGATTACAAAACACCAATATATTGATTTCAATAATGTAGGTTATGGTTTTTATGAAGGTATTTGTGTGTGTGTATGTGTGTGAAGAGAACAGCATTAAATTTAAGATATGTACACGCACAAATGCCAGTGGGGAAATAGTCTCTAAGTCTTTCTATCACACACTTCTTTGCTGAGTCTAGGAATAGTAATAATGCAGAATTCCTCTACAATTTATCACTTTCTGATGAACTTATGATCCACCAGAAATATCAAGAATGATTTGACTGGAGGCCATCAGGGAACGACAAAGAAGCAGAGGCTCAAGCAAGGTACAGCTCTGCTGCGTGACTTTTAAAGGTAAAGGTAGAAGAGGGGGGCCCTGTTTGCTTGCTCTCTGAGGAGCTTGCATTGTGCCCTGCGGCAGGACTGTGGATGGGCTCACTGCACTGAAATGTTGGCACGCAAAGCCTGTTTCTGAGTTTGCATTGCTCCTTGAATTCTAGTCCTTCTTTTTATGATAGAATTGTATAATATAGTATTAAGCAAAAAAGGCCTCAAGAAAACATCTATTCTAACCAACTTCCTTCTTTCAGAGAAAGATTGCAAAGGCCCAGGTTTCACTGACTTAAAAATCTGCAATTAGGGCTATAATCCAGTTTTTCTGATTGCTAAACTAGTGGTTTTTTTACTTCACCATGTAGCTTCTCCATATTGTTTCATATTCAGAGGCGCTTCAGTCTTAAGGTAAATGAGATACCCTATGGGAACTCAAATGTTTAAAGGTTTTTTTAGAATAATACTTGAAAATGAGTAGAATGAACATTCCCTCTGGCCTAATGTGAGGTGCACAACACTGTCATTTCAAGTAAAGATATAGTTCGCTTGTAGTAGTAATGTCTATTTTTATAAATAAGCATATAATTTCAAACTTTTTAGAGAGAGAGCCTGACTTTACGCCAACAATGTTTACTTTCTTTACTGTAAGAATGGTTTGCACAATCTGCACTCTTGTGCAACACCGACTGCTGCATGGACTAAGCAGTTTAGAAATGAATTTAGCTAATCAGAATGCCACACACACACACACACACACACACACACACACACACTCTATAATAGAGGTGTTAACTATCAGTAATTCTCTTTGTCTGGGAGAGTCAGGGAAGGCAATGCCATAGACCTGACATTTGAGCTGAGTCTTAAAAGATATATATATATATTTTTGCCAGGGATATGTGGGGAAGAGTGTTCCAAGGAGAGGAAATAGCATGTGAAAAGGCATTGCGGTATATTTTGTTCAGAAAAGAGCAACTCGTTTGACCCTAAAAATATCATTTGGTTTGGGGCACTCTTGGAACTTGAGTCTGTTCTACATGGAGTAGTGTATGGCTGCCACTCAGACGCCTCTTTCTCACCACACCAGCTTGTCCAGCATTCTTCCCTGTACTCTCACAGGGTTCTCTTAAAGAGCAGACAGGGGTCTTGGGCAACTCTTACTAACTTAGCCTCTTGATATCCCTTCAATTCAATGTCAGAGTCAGTTTGGACCCATCTTCACTGTTTAATCCCTTTGAACTCAGTTTACTGCTGTGATTTTCATGTATTGTGGATAAGCCATAGAAGTAATCTAAACAGAATTTTCTTAACAATTACTAAGAATTCTCAAAAAATATGCCCAATAACCTTATTATGGTTTTCATTACTCTTACAAGTTGCCATATAGTGTAGTGGTTAAGAGCACTGGAATCAGATAGACTTTGGCTTGAAACTTGGTTATGTTACCTACTAGGTTTATGACCTTGTTTGGGAAACATTTAAAATTGATGAGTCTGTTTCGTCAACTAAAATATTCAGTTTATTGACTGCCCTCTCTCCTCTCTCATTCTCATTCTCTCTCTCTCTCTCTCTCTCTCTCTCTCTCTCTCTCTCTCTCTCTCTCTCTTTCTCTCTCTCCCTCTCTTGACTGTTCTGATGTGGCCCAAGTGAGATACTAAAGAAAGAGAAAAGCTGCACAATATGGTATTCATTTGCACTTGGGCTGTTTTGTTAATGATTTCTGAGGACATTTGCTGATGTGTTTTCTGATTTTCAGTTGAACTGTGAGCAGTTTGAGGTTAGGGACTGTTTTTCTTCTGTTTGTTTTTCTCTCTCTATAGCAGTTAGGACTGACTGTACAAAGGAGTGAGCCATGTGAATATTTTTGGTTGGCTTATATCCTGGACTTCCCAGGGCGTCCTGGATGTGACTCTGAACTCTGCTCTCCCACTGGAGCCATCCTAGTCCATATTTAATCCCATAGCAGTGATTACTGGTGAAAACATTGGATTATTTAGTAAAGGGATGTTGATATTGCAATGATTAGAAAATTGTTGGTATCCTCATAAAATGTTACTAAAAAGTTATTAGAATTCAACTGTCTCAGAATTCAACTATGTGCAAGTCCTGTGGCTTTGGAGTACAACATTTGGATATTTGTAAAAACCACATACACACACAAACATAAATACATACACACTATGTATATGTATATATGTACACACACACGCATACACTTAGAATTTCCTACATAATATATGATTTCAGGATTGGCATTTGGTTAGGAAGAAAGTACAGAAATATTTTTCTTTTACCTAAGCCATGGAGGCAGGGCTTTGTACTATTTAAAATGACAGTCATTTTCCTGTTCAGTAAGATATTGCGAAAGTTCCACATTTATGTCTCTTACTCTAATATTAAGTAACCAAGTCAAATATATTCTCAATTAAATAATCTTATTTCTGTAGCTCTTTGAAATTTACAAATCTATTTAATATCTATTATCTGGCATAGGTACTAAATACATGCTGATAAATAAATAAATGAGTTTCATCAGCTCCCCAAAAACAGACCTATAAAGTAGGTAGAAAAATGTTAATATTGAATATCATCATTCTCATTTTGCACATGAGAAGAGTGAGAGCTATTGAGTTAAACCATCTTGGTTAGAGTCATACAACTAATAAATGATACAGCCAGGACTCAGCATAGGTCTTCTGATTTCCAAATTGATGCACTTTCTTTTACTATCGCGGATTAGAGGAAAGACTTTTTTAAAATTTCAGTACTTAGGGAGAGACCATATTACTGCAATTAATGCTTCTACTTTCGCACCAGATAATTGGTGCTTCTAATTATGGCTTATTTGTAAATCTCCTTTGTGTGATAACCTTTAGAATGAATTTAGTCTTAACTGTAGAGTACTTCATGCCCCATGAAATACAGGAGTGGCACACAGCTATTGATCAAATTCAATGCCTACAAAGCAGTACATTCAGTGTGTATTAAATCTGTTATCCAGATAGATCGGTATACATGCTATCTTCTTAACTAACATCTGTCTCTCATGCTTCACTGAAATTACCTGTGAAACTATGACTAATAAAATTGGTTTAGAACCAAAATTCAATAAAAGCAAAGTTAATTACGTGTTTGTAACAGAATAAGCATAGTTAGATCAATATGCAAATTGTGACCTTCAATGGTCTTTTCTGTCTTCTTTTAAGCCCTTAGTCTTGCAGAGATTAATCTACTACCTAGAACTTCATTTTATGAAGCCACTAGGACTTATATTACTAGATTTTAATTGTTTACATATCAGTGATATGTATGTATGTCTCTGTCTCAATCTCTGTATCTTTGTAGGGGAGCCCTGTTCTAACAGCAGAAGCAGTACATGAGACAAGTAAATATATTCAGCTTCATGTTAACAAAAGAACAGACCGATTTCTAAAATTAAGTATATGTCAACGTTTTCTAGGCACCATTGTTTGACATCATAGTTGACACTGGGAAGTAAAAAGTTAAGTATGATATTTTCTGTCTTAAAGAGTTTATAGTTTAGTGGAAGAAATAGTCATGCTCACAAATAACTAAAATACAACTTAGTGTTTGTTTTTAAATAGACACAAACAAAAGCAATATACTGGAAAACATATGAGATTTATTCTACATTTGGGGATAGCATTAGATCAGATCTCGTGCAGGATTTTCATTGGAGGAAGTTGAAGGCAAGGCTCGAGCAAAGACACAGAGGATATAGTGCAAGCATAATTGGGAAAAAGTGAGTTGTGTCCTCCATCGTACTATCCAAACATATGGCAAGACATCTGGCCCTGCACATTCACATCCAGACATTGGGACAGTTTACATAATGGGTGGTAGATGTATTCCTGAAGGTCGTTCCTATGTTGGGAGCAACTGGTAATAACTTACCTATACATGGAAATGATTGCAAATTACAAAAATATTTCACAAAGCCCCGACTAAATGTATCACCAACTTTACTTCCCCTTGGCTCTCCGAACATTTGTAGCTATTCTTATGGCATCTCCATATGAAGAAGTATGACAGAAGGAAAGTCAGGGTGGTAAGAGACAATGGTCTTACCTTACTGAAGTATCTTATTTTTGCAAAATTTACAAAAACACATGACCATGAAAGCAAATTGTTAGAAACTTTTTGGTAAATGTTATGGTAAATTAACGTGTTCATGACTCCGTGCTACCCCCCTTTCTGTAAATGCATGTAGTGCCATTTCCAGCAGTATTCCTTAAACACCCGCTAACAGGTGAGAGCAGATTTCCCAAATGTTGCTGAAGACCTTAGCACACACTCTTAAACAAAAGAATCTGAACATGTAGTTAGTATGCAGGAGTAAGCAGGCAGTGAATTCTTAGCGCTCTGTTTGCTCTGTTTGCGCTCAAGCTACTAAAGGTTTCAGTTTGAACCAGTGTGGTAAGCTACTTATTTATAATCTTAGTAAGAGTGGACTACATAAGATGAGAGAAAAGAGGGCATTTGTTTTTGCTTTTTTCCATTGCATTTTGTTTATTTTTAGGCAATCTGAAAAGTTGAAATAGGTTGTTTAATTCCCAGATAACTTGAGATTTTTTTTCTTGGCTTCCTTCCTCAGCTTGTTTTCTCCATTATATTCTTTTTTAAACAAAGGAAAACTTATATATTTTTTTAGGTTAAGATTCTAAGGTTATTTTTCTTTCAATGTAATATGAAATAATTTTCTGTCTTTAAGGCTATCAACTGAGACCTTTTGTATTATGGAGAAATGTTACGTTTTGAAATAAACAAACTATTTTTGTGAACTTCCTGTTCACTGGTCAAGACAGACTTCCCATTAGTGTCCATTTAGGCTTCATTGGCTTGCAGGGTCATTCTACACCCTTCTGTTTGTAGCCACCAAATGACTTATGCTAAGTGATCTGGGACAATTATATTGAAAAGAAATGAAAAGAAATTCATTAAGTCCATAAACATTTAGTGAACACCTCCTTGAGGTAGGTGCCATAATTAGTTTCTGGAAATACAAATATGAAAAGGACACAATACCTGCCATCAAGAAATTCAGAATCTAATAAACAGGTAAATATAGTATCATTATGGTGAAAAGTGCAAAGCATGTAATAACTTTCCTTTCCTGGTGGCAATAGGGAAGGCTTTACTGTGGTGTTATCATTGAAGCTGGGTTTGAAAGGAGCCAAAGGAGCCATGGGAGTTTGCAAAATGCAGTATGTAAAGCATTCTAGGTAGAAGAAATAACATGTGCTAAGAACTCTCCCCCTTTTTTGGAAAAGTGCCCCAGAAAGCAAGAAAAAGGAGCATGTGGTGTGTTTGAGGGAACAGCTGGAGGTACAATCGAGAAGTTAGATTGAGGCTGATTTTAACTAAGAAGGTTTGATTATATTCTGTATGAAATAATACGTTGTGAAAGGCAGGGAAAATATAAACTTGAGGATTATTTTTAAAACTTGTTTGTAGATGATCCTTTAAGTTCTGATCCACAGAACTAAAACTTGATCACTTAAACCATGTAATTTTTATGTGATACTTTTGGGTTAAAATAAATCATTGTGTGTTTTTAGATTATCTGCAGTTATTACAGTGTAAAACATATTGACTGTAGGCTTTATAGACCTTAGATACAGAATAGAACATTCTCTTATTTTCCTTAGGTTAAAAGAGTAATTAAAGAGTAATTAAAAGTATGGATTGTTACAGTAAGGAGCAATCCAGTGAGGAGAAGCCGCAGTGTTTTTAGTAGTCTGCCATAACAAAGTAACTGCTTGAGCTAAAGCTGACCCCACTGCGGTGTTTTTAAAAAGCAGTAGGATTTTTTTTTTTTTTTTAAGGCAAAAACCTCATGTCATGACTTAATTCAGATTCTATATTAGATCAGGTGCCATTTATTATTGGATATAGTGAAATTATATTTTAGCTTAGACAAAGTCAAGGGTGTGTTTTCTCTAAAATCATAGACAAATATTTATATGAAGGTACAAATTACCAGTCTGAGAATTTTTTAGACTGGCCCTGCCACATAGTGAATATGCAACATGGAGAATAAAATGACTAAAAGGCTCTAAAATAGCTTTTACTAAGTACTGTAAACTAGCAGTCCCCAACCCTTTTCACCCAGGACCGGTGCTCCTATGAGAATCTAATGCCTGATGATCTGAGGCGGAGCTGAGGCGGTGATGCTAGTGCTGGGGAGCGGCTGCAAATACAGATGAAGCTTCGCCGTGTGGCCGGGATCCTAACAGGCCATGAACCTCTGATGGTCTGTGGCCAGAGGGTTGGGGACCCCTGCAGTAAATGGTGACTAATTATCAGTAAGTGTAAATGGACCAGCAGCCTTTCTGTATTCATGAAAACTCTAAAGGTTATAAATCAAAAATGTCATTGCTTTTCTCATTAAAAGAAGATGAATAAACATTTAAACTGAATTTCATATTATTCTAAGTCTATTAAAATAAACTTTCAAGAATTACAGCTATTACCCAGTCTTATTAGGCATAAAATTATTTGTGTAAGTAGTATATTTGCTGAGTGCTTATTCTGAGCATATTGGGGCTGTGGAGTGTTCCTCAAAGTTCACTTAAATGAAAAATTAACCAATAGTGTATGATGCTAGAAAACAAGTCACAAGGTGATCCATGATTATGTGCCAGAAATGACAGATATAGGTGCTGAGATCCACAAGAAGATTCTTAAAGAGGAGTGTTAATATTGTTTTACATAAATCACATATATTACACAAATGATATCTATCATAAGATATATTCATTATATAATTCATTTTTTGACTCAGCAGTATGCTTTAGAGATATTTCCATGTTAGTGCACAAAAAGATCTATGTCATCCTGAAGTGGCATGGTACTTCCTGGTATGTATATACTGTCGTCTTTAGCAATCTTCTTGTTACTTGGCACTTAGGTCATCTCTAATATGTAAATGAAGATCTAGAGCTTCCAGAGGGTTAAAGTAAATTTTAGCTTTGTTTTTTATGTGTATTTTTTTTTTTTAATAAGAAGGATATGTTAACGTACTGTTTGTATAATTAAAAGTTAAGCATTTAATAACACTTATTTTGGGGCAACCATTTAACATTTCCCCAAGCTGGTCTATCCCCCTTCCTGTGATAGGTATAGCCAGTCAGCCTGCTTGGCCAGGTGTCTCAGCTTTCCACTGGCACTGGTGTGCACTGGGGTCGGGGCTGTCCCTAAATCCCAGTCTCTTTGGCCGACGCTTTGTTTCCCTTGCCTCTGTGCTGTTAACCCCTGTTGCCTCCAGCAAACAGAAGGTAATGTGTATTTTAATTCTCAATATGTTTGGTTTTCTGAAAAACCAACCTTGAATTAATCCTGTCATGAGGTTATTTTAGATTGAGTTCTCTATTTCATTTCCTTTTCCTAAAAAAGTTAAAAGATAGTTTTTGTTTTACAAATTTGAGTTTTCAACATAAATTTCATCTTCATAGTTTTAATTTAGAAAAATTTGGCCTTACAGTATTCTATGAATTCTATTTAGTATAAGTCTATATTTAATAGCATACTAGGGAAAGAACAAACTAATACTATAAACTCTAAATAATAAAGTTGCAATTAAATCTTTTGGGCCAGTCTCTTTTCACACTGTATTTTCAAAGTCATCTATTTTCCTATTAGATACAGACATAAAGAAACTAAAAGAAGCTATTTCAAACCAATTAGCACATATAAATTTTTCTGAGCTTCTCTGACTTTTTATAAAAATATTGGTCTCTGTAAATGGTCTTTTAGAACAATGCCATTTAAAAATTATCTTCAGAGTATTTCTAAAAAACTCAATTCTGTTTGCATAGCACATATTTGAACAAAAGTTTAGCAGAAAATTTTAAAAATTAAGTACTTTAAAGAATAATCTCATCTGCTCTTTTGCTGTGTTAAGAGTTATTTTGGAACTGCCTAAGTCACCACGCAGAGATAGAATATTGTACACATTGCTAAAGGTCAGGCCATAGTAATTCTGACAGTTTACGGCAGAGCTTCGCTTCCAAATATTCTCTTTAAAAACTGACTTTGGTGTTTTATTTTTCATAATAGGAGCAGATTGTGAAAGACTTTTGCTAGTCAAAAAATATTCTTTCCAGTTTATGGTTGTGGGAGCTTGTAGGGAATGTGTTTATAACTTTCACATTTCTTAGCAGGATATATTTCATTCCTTCCCTTCTCATTGCTGTGTTTATAGTTGAAATAAAGAAGCAGGTAATAAGGAGAGTACATGCAATAACTAACCTAAATGAGAAATACATGGCCATTGAAATCTAAAAGGCAGGAAGGATTCGATCTTTGGACTCACCTATAATTTGTGCACCATAAATGTAGAAGGAAGTCAGCAGGGACTTTTTAATGACAGTGCTGTCTATAACAGTATCATCAAGCAAGACATTGGCATAAATCATTGGCACTTTGCAAAGTGTCACTTCTGTCAACCTTCTAGTGATGTGATCTTTAGTCTTTCAAATCCATAGACTGGCATTTGGATCAGCTAAGCATCTTACATCCTGTCTTGCATATTAAAGCTGTTTTAGCCAATATCGAAATGCCGAAGTAATGCTTGTTCTAAAATATTTGTAAGCAACTGACCTAATAACTAAGCTTTGCTTTTGTTATAGCTTGCAGAGTTTCCTGTTTGCAAATGCAAATAAAGCTGTTTTTTTTTTTTTATTTTTTATTTTAGGAAGTTCCCCAGAAAAAAAGATAATGAAGCAGTGGTGATTTTTATATCACTTCAAAGGACTTTTATTGATAAATCTTTTATTTGAAGTTCTAAAGCAGCTTTAGTTTTGGTTTAAGTTCAGTAAACTTCTTGTTAAAGTGATTGATATGCAGTTGGATGAATTTTATAATAATAATAATAATAAATAATAATAATAATAACATTGATAAACATTATAAATTACCCTTGTCTAGATGAAATAAAGTTAATCTACATTTGTACATAATAAGATGGAAAACTATATGGTTTACACCAATTTAATTTGAATGAATGCTTGTACGCAGCAGGATTGCTATTTGCATCTGTGGAGCTCAAGTCCTACAGAACTTGATTTGATATTTAGTGATTATGAAGTTAAACTCGAAAAATATCTTGAGAGGCATAAAGCTTATTCCTACTTCCTTATTAAGTTTGCATCATCATTTTCTCTCTAAACTGTTCCTGACCTTCTCTGAGATCTCATACAAACTTTCTACTTATACATTGGGAATGATCATTCATGTTTATCACAGAAAGTGCTTATAAAACAGGTTTTAAATGTTCCACGTTAAAAAACCTCAACAATCTGCTGGTTCTACCCAGATCTAATTGTGCATCAAACTAGAAATAATTTTAAAGTTAGCTTATTGTGTAGATCTGATCGCCGCAGATTCATCCCCACTGTTCCCTGCCTGGACTGTATTACAGGAGGGCGGTCCACTGCAGGCTCCATTTTTCTGGCTTCTGAGTAGATGTGGGAGACTGAAAGGCAAGAGGAAGGAAGAAGCCACCATATTTCTCTTTTGTTGTGCCTCAGGCAGCAACTCTTTTCAGCTGTGGTTCTAGCTTCTGTGAGGTGACCCCATTCCCCAGGCTCTAATAACTGCCTCCTCTCTTGGCCTTCTAGCTGAGGGGATGGTAGGTCAGTGGCTTCCTGCTTTTGTTTCTCTTGCTCTGCCTCACTGTCTCTAGTTTGTATTTTAGCTCTTCTGTCACTCGTGTTACCAATTTTCCTCTGTTTCAAATATTCTTAGTGGCTTGTTTCCCTGAGTAAACTGACTAATTCATACATATGCAATATTAAGAAGAATAATTTTACCTTATCCTTTTCCAAGAGAAGCTAAAGAAGGAGACAAGATGTGGGGAAAGAAGGATGGCGGGAGGGAGAGAAGGAAGGAAGGAAGGAGGGAGGGAAGGAAGGAGGGAGGGAGGGAGGGAGGGAAGGAAGGAAGGAAGGAAGGAAGGAAGGAAGGAAGGAAGGAAAGGAAGGAAGGAAGGAAGGAAGGAAAGAAGAAGGGAAGGAAGGAAGGAAGAAGGGAAGGAAAGAAAGGCCTTCAGGGTATTCCTTCTTATTACTACTTTCCCTGTACCACTCTTGTTCTGTCTCTACTTAAAACCATATGGTTGCCTGCTTGTTAGTAGCATCCTCTTAGCACTGAGACCACTTCTGAGATGTGACTGCGGTGGGGGTGAGGGTGCATGGGAAGGAGTGCAAGAATCACTTGTAGAAGGGTCCCAGGTGAACCCAGGGTACTGTGCAACTAGGGACCCTCTAGCTTCCAACTAGATGCAGGCTTCTCCCTAATGGCCCCATATTTCCATCCCCTTATTTCTTTTCCATCCCAGTGCCCATGCACCCCTCCAAACTCCTCACTACTCCTGCCGTTTTTAAATAAAGTTTTAATTTGAGAATAGTTTAGATTTATAGAAAAATCGCAAAGATAGTAGTTCCATGTTCCCCACACCCAGATGATACATTTATCATAATTAATGAATGGGTCTTGGTAGATAATTATTGACTAACGTCCATACTTTATTCAGATTTCCTTAGTGTTTCCATAATATCCTTTTATTGTTCCAGGATACCATCCAGGATGTCATGTTACCTTTAGTCATGTCTCCTCCTTAGACTCCTCTTGATGGTGACAGCTTCTCGGACTTTCCTTGTTTTATTTTGTTTTTGATGATCTTGACAGTTTTGAGGAGTACATTGAGGTGTTTTGTAGAACGTCCCTCAATTGGGATTAATCTGATGTTTTTCTCATGATTAGACTGGGGTTATGTGTTTTGAGGAAGAAGACCACAGGGGTAAAGTGCCATTTTTATTACATTTTATCAAGGGTCTATACTGTCAACATGACTTATTACTGTTGATAGCCTTCACCACCTGGTTGATAAAGTGTTTGTCAGATTTCTCTACTGTAAAGTTAGCCTCTTTTCATCTCTTTCCATACTCTATTCCCTGGAAGTAAGTCACTATGTGCAGTTCATACCTAAGGAGTGGGGAGTTACCTTTCCTTGAGGGTAGAATATTTACATGAATTGTTGGGAATGCTTCTAATTAGGAGAGCTGTTTTTATTTATTTATTTATTTATTTATTTATTTATTTATTTATTTATTTATGCATTTATATTGGCATGGACTCAGATATTTATTTTATTTTTTTAGGTTATAATACAATAGTGTTTTATTTATTTTGTTCCTCACATTGTTCCAGCTTTGGCTATTGGGGACTCACTTAGTTGTCTCCTGTGTGGCTCGTTGATGTATATAAACGTCGTGGGGTTTTTTGAATACTTCCTTACTTTCAGGTACTACAAGATGCTCGTCCAGCCCTAAAATCAGCTGATCTCCAAGGAGCTCTGTTTCCTCTTATTGGAGAATAGTGTTAAACACAGAGGTCTAGGCTCTCCATGTGCTCCTTACAGCCTGGGGTCCCCACGCCCCTTTACTCCATTTGTTAGCATAATGAACCAGGCATTCTTCAACACAGAGCACCAAATTCCTTTTGCTTTCTTTACTTATGAAGATAATTTGCATGGCAATAAAGCTCAGAATGAAAAAGCAGAAAAAATAGGTGTTTGAGTCTAAGTTGTGTCACTTTGGGGAACACTGTAGATTAGGAGATTAGACCAAATGACTTCAAAAATCATATCCTAATGGCTTGATTGCAGGATGAATTCCATTTATTTTCCAGGTGGCCTGAGATAAGTGAAATGGGAATGTGCATGAGGATAGGGAGTATGCTAGTCTGGCTGGAGTAGAGTTTTTATGAGCAAGTGCTGAAAGGGATGGTTGGCAAAGAAGATTGGGTCTGTGTATGGGAGGCTTTGAGTGACAGGCTATGTTCTATAAGCTGTGGTAGCCATTTTGTTTAAGAAGCAAGGTTTCTATATCCAATATTTTGTAATATACATTAGAGAAAGGTTGTTCAGTGTGAGGTTGGCCATTCAGGGGCAGGGAAATATTAATGATTTGCCATGCAGATTGTTGACTTCACTAGGTAAGGGTCATGGCTGGGGGTGCCAATTCCCTTTCACCACATATTAATCATTCTCTTTATTACCTAGTGGACACAGATATCCAAGGAAATTATAGGAACATTTTAAATGTACTATATGAAAGTAAGTCTAAAGCAGATTGTACAGACTCATTTTCCTTCATAACATTTTGTTCCTATTAGATTTCAAGCACTGCTAGGAAACCCTAGAGGAAGTACGAATGGTATATGTAACCTAGTTGTCTCCCTGGGTGATTGTATGTGTACATATAATTTCAATGTCTGAGGATGGAAGATTATTGGAGAGTGAGAATAATTTTGAAGGCTTGGGCGGGAAATATTAATAGGTCACAGTCTTTAAAGGGACATAATAAATATTGTCTGGCTTACCTTTTCCTTCTGAGTTTATATTATGTATTAATTCCCCTATACCCTTGTACCTTGAACTTCGACATATTAATATATATATGTATATATATATATATTCCCCTTTTTGATTCATCCTTCTTTCTGTATGTGAGTTTGGATGAGGTGGTTAACCTATTTAATAGGGTAATCGCTCTCTGAAAGGAAGTTAAGTTATACCCAGTTAAGTTTGCCTTGCCCGGAACCTCCAGTGACTTGATAATCTTGAATACTTGAAGAGGGTTAACTTTTTAAGTTCTTTATTCTTTTATGACCTGATCTTCCCTTCCTTTTCCTAGCTCTGTAGTTAACAATTTTCATCTAAATATTTGTGTTGCTCTTCTATCTGCAAGTGATAGTTATTTGGATAACAGGGAATCATTATTTTCACTAAGAAGACCAAGTCTTAGGTTTTTGATCCAGTTTATAATTCTTGCTTATTGAGACGGAATACTTAGATGGTTCCCTCAATACCATTTAGAAGACAAAAACATTTTAACAAGGTAGGTGACATTTATCAAGTATTTTAGGAGCATTTCACAGAGGGGCTTAAAAAAAGCAAAACAAAATACCTCCTTCTGCCTCTATTATATCTCACATAAAAACAAATTGTGTTCAAATTAAGGATGGGAAGTAATTCCCTAGAGGCAAACCAGAGCACCAAAGGACTTGGCTGTCAGGATTACAGAGAAGCAGAGGTGACTTCTGAGAGAAGAAGAAAGGGTTTTGGAAAAACAAGAATGATAAAGGATTCTGAATTGAGGCATGGTTGCCTCTTTGTGACTTTGCTGGAAAATGTCACAAGGTTTTAAAAAAAATGAAAGTGGATGGTAAGGCCAAAATACTTTTTGGGGTTCAAAATGGTGAGGGGAGAAGGAAAAAGTCAAGTCCATCAAGTCCACTGATGAACTTAAACTGTGTCAAGTCAGGACAAAAGTAGGATCCCAAGTAGGATCCCAAAGGTAGATCACCCATTGTTTCCCGTTTGTTGATACAGATGCAGATTTTATAATTTTTACTATTACTACTGCTGCTGCTGCTGCTGCTGCTGCTGCTGCTGCTGCTGCTGCTGCTTCTTCTTCTTCTTCTTCTTCTTCTTCTTCTTCTTCTTCTTCTTCTTCTTCTTCTTCTTCTTCTTCTTCTTCTTTTTCTTCTTCTTCTTCTTTCTTCTTCTTCTTTCTTCTTCTTCTTCCTACTCCTCCTCCTCCGCTTCCTCCTCCTCCTCCTCTTTCTCCTCCTCCTTCTTTCTTCTTTCTTCTTCTTCTTCTTCTTCTTCTTTTTTTTTTTTTTTTTTACAGATGGGGAATAGATGCCATTTAACCTTTTGCAGATCAGTGGGAGAATAGGGAACAGACAGACTGATCTTTAACTTGTATATAAGTGATCAGACTCCCCTTTCAGAGATGGTTTCGCTTTGTCATTTTCATTATTGTTTCTACTGTCTTAATAAACTATTGGGAAGATGGCATTTTAAGTGGGTGAATGATATGGCTGGAAAGAACTGTGCATTTTCATCACCTCCCACCTTTCTAAACATCACGATGGAAGTCTTTGCCAAATGCGAGTAGAAAGGAAGGAGCCAAGCCGACATTGTCCGGCTGGCCTTGGACAATGCTGACAGCACACGTCAGCCACTCAGCACTTTTCCAAGTAGCAGCTAATGCCCGGGTACTCAACTTTAACCCGGTAAAAGGAGGTCAACTTAGGAAAGAAAAGCATGGCAGAGGTTGTGCTGGTGGGCTGCTGGGGAAGATCGTGGCCGGCTGGGCATGGTTGTCTTCCAGGATTTCCGTCAGCTCACTGTCAGCGCCTGTGTGGGGCAGTAATGCGAGGGCTTATCTGACAAGGGATGAGCTCATCATTACAAGCTGAGGGAAAGAAAATAGCTTTTATCTCAGAGAATTAGAAGAAATCATAATAATGAACAGTTTTGAGCATTTACTATGTGTTAGACACTGTGCTTAGTGTCTTACATAAATAGTCTCATTTAAACCTTAAAATAATCAGACCTACACCTCATTTTTCTCCTAAGATTAACTTCTTCCTTTAGTATACATTGTGATTAAAACATCACTTATTTAAAATTACATTCTGTCTCTGACCTATACTTTATAATAATTGCACTGCATTGTGAAATATTGTCTCTGACCTGAGTTTCATTTAAGCTTAAATATGCCTTGTTTTTCTGCACAGCTCCCCTTATCCCATTGTTTGTTACCATGAATTATGAAGACAGAAAATGCCTAATTCAGTCTCTGCCACTTGCACACTCAGAACCACGTATGTGTGGTTGACAGGGCTTTACAGCTGCACGTATGGGAGAGTCCAGCTCACTTCCATAGATAGCCCTATTATTAGTGCAGACACCCCTAGCCTAGTGTGGTAGGCTGAATAATCATCCCCATATAAGTCTACACCCTAATCCTAGGAACCTGTGCCTGTTACTTTATATGACAAAAGGGACTTTGTAGATGTGAATAAATTAAGGATTCTGAGATGAGATTTTCCTGGATGATCAGTGTGGGCCTACTGTAATTGCAGTGATCTTTAAGAGGAATGCAGGAACGAGAGAGAAAGAGGGATAGAGGGGTAGGGAGATGGGAAAAAGGCCATGTGATGATGACAGAAGCAGCAGTTGGAGATGTTTTCAAGATGGAGAAAGGGGCCGCAAGTCAAGGGGTACAGGTGGCTACCAGAAGCTGAAAGTCATGGAAACCAATTCTCCTTTAGAGCCTCCAGAAGCAACTAGCTGTGCTGACACCTCGACTTTCACCCAGTAAAGCTAATCTAAATTTTGACCTCTAGACATATAAGAGAATAAATTGTGTTGTTCTAAGCTACTAAATTTGTGGTAATTTGTGACAGCAGCAGTAGGAAGCTAATATACCTAGTTAGTGTAAAATAAAAGTCTTGCAAGACAATTACATGGAGCAACTGTAGAAATTAACGAGCACACACAGGACATCAAATTCTGAGTTCTCAGGATTTGATGTTGCTGGGTAGCACCCCGCCATAGGATAAGACCTCTTGTCGTTGTTTTCCCTTACCACTGCTGGTACTTCCCCGTGTACACACACACGCGCACACGCACACGCACACACACAGAGACAGACAGAGACAGAAAAACAAACAGCTTCTCTCTTGGTGCTTAGTCAGTCTTCATTCTCAGAACAAGAATCATTTTATATTGTTTTCAAGAGAGGTCTCAGGGAGAAAAAGTATCTTTGGTTTAATCTCAATGGTTCTTTGAGCCAACTTTATCTTCAATTGTGATGTGCTGAGGGATTCGTTCAAATAGAGAGCTGGGATGCCAAGGGTAAGCAAAAAGGAAGATCTATTTGTTTTGCCTTATGTTATCTTATGTAGCAAAAATAATTAATTTACTTATACTTTGGTGCATTTTTATGAGTGAAACTTTGGAATGCTTGATATTTAATGCTATGTGGAATCTTTGCAATTAGGAGCAGGATAAAAGGCTGTGGGAAATTCTATGATTAATCAGAGAAGAATCCCAAGCATTGGTACAAAGAAAGTGATAATCTCAATTAGAAGCAGCATCTTAAGGAATATATTAAAGTAATAAAGGAAAAAGTAGTATTTTAGTGGAGTATCAACTACCAGTTTTTAAGGATCATTTTATTATAAACATCAACTCTAATAGGTAGTTAGAAAATAGAATGTTCTGGTTATTTAAGTATTCATATGATTGAGAGTAGTTCTACGTCAACAATTGATTTTCAAAGAATAAAATATATTAAAACTCAGTTAATGCTGAAGCGAAATTGCACATAATTTATTCAAACTCTAGTGATTCAGATCTTATACAGGATTACGTTATACACCTAAAACATCACTGAAATGTAAAGGTAAAGAGAAAAGGGTCTCCCTTTACATTTCTGCCCCTGACCACCACCAGTAGCATACTTAAATGCTTTATTGGCCCTGAAGAATGCAAATGGTGAAAAATATATTCTTATCTCTGTTATAAATTCAGATCAATGTAGTTACTTAGAGAAGAGTGTACGGGGGTTGTAGCAAATTTCAAAAGAAAAGAGCAATTAGAGTAAAATTGTTAGCCTTTTCAGAGTCTGCATATGACTTCTCGCCTCAACCTCCATCCCTCACAGAGGGTTAAAATAGTGAAGTTGAGCTAAGGAAATACGCTTGTAAATTTTCAATAGCATCTTAATTAGAAATTGCAGTTTGAGAAGACTAATATTCACACTGCTTTTAAGAAATGTTCCGTGCCTACACATACTCAATTAAAATGCCTGTATTTAGGCCAAATCACTTTGTTGTGGTTATATTCCTGGAAGTACTCTCATTCCCCTCACTGGCATTTCCAAGATTAATGTTACAGCTCTGGCCAATCAGAGAAAAACAAACGGAAATAGTAAAAGATTTCTACTAATTGCAATAAACAGTTAAAGAAAAAAAGGAAAGTAAATAACAAATGTTCACACAGAAAGGGAGCTGTTAAATGAGTTCCTTTAGGACAGTTATTTCTCCTAAAAGCATAATTTAGCATCATTCAGTCACCAATTATTTAGTCATTGAGCATTGGAAACTGAAAATCTGTAGGCATGAAATTGCACTGATTCAGTCTCTTCAGGAAATACAAAATGGAAAATGTTAGGATATACAGTATATATCATATACAGGAAATATTAGGACATAAACTATGTAAGCAAAATTCTCTCCTGTCACTTTTTATTACCTCCTAAATGTAAGGAAATATTCCTGGGTATACTATTCTAAACAAAACAAAACTTGTGTTTTTAAAAATTTTGTCTTTATGCTTTTCTTCTTTGGTAGTATTAATTATTAAAATAACTTGATCTGGAGATAAAAAATGGTAGGGCCATCATTATTATTGAATATTTTAAGGTGGACAGTGGTCAGTTTCTGTGAAAATCCTATCAATTCTGAAGCCTGTCTGTACAGAGAATGTCATCCATATCTACTGGGATCATAACTGGGGGTCTGATCATAAATGAACTCTAACATATTTATTAAAATTTCTGAGTGTTTTTGAGAGGTGTTCATGTAATAGTCCTTTACCTTTTATTATATAAATGAGGCTTTAAAAAATAGTTATTTAGTAAATCAGCTGGTTAAAGTGAATTTTGTTTCTTTTTGTAAATGACTAATTAAACTTTATTTTACAGAAATACAATAATATATGAAATAATATATTAATAAACAAATACACTATATAATATACTTGAATTCATGCTCTCAAATGATGAAATGGTAGGTCTCTTTATTGAGTTGATTTAGCATTGTCTTTTCAGATAGTGTCATTGACAATTGAGTCATTCTGTAGTAAGACAGGCAGATTTAAAAATGTGATTTATATGTCTTTCAGCTTATTGCTAATTTTAGGGATAAATATACAGTGGTCTAATTTTACATATTATTTTTTAATGATATTAGAATGATCAAAGTTAACAGCTGTTACTGAAAGTTTCTTTAGGGACTTGAGTCATTTTAAATAATGTACCTAAAATAGTAGCTTTCTCACTTAGTTTGCCTCAATTATGATCCTATAGGCAGCCTCTACATCTGTCTTTCAAAGAGAGAAAAGTGAATGTTTTCATATACCCTTTTAGCTTTGACTAACAATTACATTTATATTTTAAGTGAGCTGATGAGAAAAAATATTGTTCATGTTCACCACTGAGTTTTAAGAAAATTTAAAATTAACAATCATGTTTTTCCCCCCTATTAAAACAAACCTCTGAGATTTCACCCTTGGGCTTTGACAGTTAACAATTAACAAGGGTTTTAAGAATGCTCTTACCACCATTTTCCCTGGAGAACTTTGTAAGCTTTGTCTGTAAATGCAAACAAAAATTTTAAGGCTTTTAATCTTGGGAATTTGATGAAATCTTCAAATCTCCAGAGCAAATTTCAGGATTACAGCTACAACAAGTACGCATGTGAAAGCATGACAAATTAACAGTAAATATGTAGTATTGATTCCAAACAGGAATATGATGGATTTATTTCTTATGACGACATTCTAGTCTGAATCACTAAAAAAATAAATGTCACTGGGATGGGTAGGAGTGGGAGGAAGATGACAAAAGTCTGTCTGTTGACCATATTTATATTCATTTATATGCAAAAGAAAGAACACAGCTCACTCAAAGGCTTCATTTACTTTCATCCTTTTTCTTCCTTCCTTTCTTCTTTATTTTTCAAACTTGTTTTAAGCTGAGCAAAATTCAATTTTGAGCAGACCTAAGTCACCAGGGAGTTGATATCCCAAAGGCCTTTTTGTTTCCCTTGTGTCAAGATCTGAGTGAGCTTGGTATTTATCTGCGGGAGCAGAGGAAGCCTCTTGCTAAGCAAGACAATGACCAGGGCTTGAGGAATGACCAGAGCTCCACATAGTAATTGTCATTCTGAGAGGTGATGTATGCATTCTCTCTTCCACTCTGGTAGCAGTGGTAGCAAGTTGACCTGGTCATCCAGGTTCAAGTGTCATTGATTGGCTGATGATGGACAAGGCAAGACAAGAATCTACTTGACATTTCACTCAACAAGCATCTTAGATGGATATACTATCTAAATCAATCTTTATTTTGCTCACAGTTTAGCAACAGTAGCATGCAGGGACATATCACCTTGTTTGCATCTGGTAGTGACTCTAGGAAGAAAAAAGGTCTCACACAATTTTATATAGACATTTCATATTCCAAAACTATTAGAGAAGTTGATTGAACCATAGAGGTACTCAAATGATCAGAAATGGATGCAGTTATCTCTAAAGAAGAGGAACAGAAAATGAACCTGCTTCTATTTCTTTTATACTAGGGGCTATTGTTGCTTTCTTTTTTTTGCATGTTTTAAATACTGAGGAAAATGAAACTTAGTGAAGATGGTTCCTATTTGGAGTCTTCCACTGAATTTACATGTGAAACTTGAGAAATTCCTTAATTTCAATATAAAAACCTGGATGCATACTTTCGTTATTGTCTATGAGCCTTAATGTCTAAACTGAAGTGAGGACTTGCCCAGGCTCAGTGGTGGGTAATAAAAGTGACAAAAAAAATGTGGAAAATGAGATTTATAAGGAAATGACAAGGCAACTGAAAATAACATCCGGGAAGAGGCCAGAAGCATAAACAAAGGGAGATTCTCAGTGAGATGGTAATTGCGCTCTTTGGCTCGGGCACATAGAGAATGTCTATGGAACTGGAGAGACTTTGATCTCAAGTTCTGTACCCACTCTTCTGGATGACATGAGTGATAAAACTCTCAGAGCAAACTAGATAGAATTCATATCTTTAATTTTTTTTCCCATCTAAACATATATCCAGCTTTCAAAAATGTACATAAAGTTTTGTAATGTTGATTTACGTTGTAAATAGTTTCTAGAAGAAAATTTTGTGTAAATTCTAAAAAATATCATTTATAGTATTCTACAGCATATAATTCCACATGATACCAGATTGGAGAAAGGTCATGAGACCAAAATAAAAAACAACTTTCAACATACAAGTTATTAGTTGAGAATTGTTTTTGGTTTACTTCTCTGTTTAACCTTGGCTAAGACCATAGTCAAGATTATATCTTACATAGGCATTCCCAAAATTTCTATCAATGTTTATAAATACTGAAATTAGAGAATAAAGGTAGACAGACACCTAAGTTAACAGTCAAGATTGAACATATAAGAGTTTATGACTAAATAATGAGCCTCAGGTTAGTGTATTATATATAGGATGATGTTTATTATTTAACTGTCACCCCTTGGTTTTAGGCCTGACATGGCCTCTCTTCATCCATCCCAGTCATTTACTGTGACTGGGAAGAACTTATTTCTGGGGAAGGTACTTCTCATGCAGGCTTCCTTTGATATGGGCAGGACTGAAGTCACTTGGGAATTTAAGGCTGTTGGCTTTCCAGTGTATAGATAAAGACATGTGGATTCTCAGGAAATACGTAGTCCATGAGTCAGGAATTGCAAGGGCATACTCCAGCAAGGGAACAGAATCATAGTACCACTCACCTACGGGTCTTAATTTTTATTATATAGAAGATCTCTGACCAGGCTGTAATTCAAGAAACCTAGTGGATTTGGAGCAAATGGGCAATAATGTAAACAAAGTTGCAAATTATTAGGAAGTAACAGTTTCTAAGCAATATCCTGTTATAGTTAATCATATTATTTTTCCCAGTACCTCTTTCTATTGTAAGAGAATATCTTCCTGTAAGCCTAAGTGCTATATACTAGATCCTAGTTTAAGACACGCTCTTGCTCTTCTCCCACTGCTATGAAAGTGAGCTAACTTAGGGCATGTGCCAGACAGGGGCTATGGCCTCAACCTGGGCCTTGGAATGGAGATCATTAGGCAAAGCACAACCAATCTACAGCTCTCATAAAAAGTGAGCAAGAAACAATTTTTTTTCTTTTAAGTCCTGAGATTTTTTTAGAGTTGTTTATTGGTGCTGAATATGGTAAAAGCTGACTGAAATACTTATCAAAAATAAAACATTTTAGATATTTAAGTAAAATTTCTCTGTAACTTTTAGTATTCATGCATCCATAAATTTTAGTGGATCCCTTCTGTATTCCAGGTTCTTGCTAGGTCCTGGAAATCCAGTACCTCATGAAGCATCCATTGAGGATGCTTTCAGTGGGGTAGAGAGACAAGAGATAAGAAAAAAAGCGCACACAATTAAAATAATTATGGCTGTAATAATTGCATAAAAGAGATAAGCAGAATGCTTATAACTAGATAATAACTAGAGATGGAGGTTCAAGGAATCTACTTTGTAAAGAATGGTAGTGATATATTTCAGAAGGTGACATTTAAACAAAGACCTGACGAATAAGATGCCGGCTATATGAAGAGCATTCTAGATCATGGAAAAACAAATGCAGAGGCTCCAAGTCTTTCTTCTACTTCCAGCTTGACTTCTGTCTAAAAGATAATAATGGTATTCTGAGAAATTGTGCTGTAAGTCACTTTAGGAGATAGATCTCAGTTTAATCCATCAGAAATGCATGGGATTGCACTGCCTTCCTTAAATAGAAAAGAATCTAAAATGCATCTTCTCATTGGGTTATAGCACGCTGGGCATAGGAATATAGAAGGAATAATGGTGGCGCGTGCACAAGCCAGGCTAAAGAGTAGTTTTGCTTTTCTTTTTCTGAATAATACCCCAACCAGCCTCCCTGCTAGCCATTACCTAGTTAGAACAGGAAATTTTTTGTACTACCAACGGTACTCTGGAGCAGGCCTTTCAGAATTCAAAATTGTATCAGTAAAAAAACACTTATAGAATGTTAACTTTAATTAACCAAAGGTCCCATGCCAGTGCGGACTTATACTTAAAGGGATAGGCTCCAAACTGTTTTGAGAGGAATGGGCCACTACTGCATCGGTGTTTTGCTGAATACTAATAATTTAATCATGTCACACAATGGCAGCATGTTCATCTTGCATCTGGAGCAAAGCTGGAGAGCTGCCTGAATGTCTAAACTGATTTCCAATTTCTAGGTTCCTCTTATGTTTAGACTGATATGGATCAGTGGGGACACAGAGAACTCTCATAGCCACCTGCCAGGCAGAGAGATCCACAGGAAAAGCAATTAAGTTCATTTCAATTCAGATGACTTCTCCTAAAGCACCGCCCCCCTCCACCAATCTTTTCCTATCCCCTAGGCAAAACATGCAAGAGAAAACTTCTTGACTTGGTGTCTTTAAACTCTGAATTCTGCATTTCTGCGATTCCTAACTCGACAAGTACATTTAGAAATCAAAACTCAAAGCTAGGTTGGGAAGACAGCCAATTCTTTGCCCATTGCACCTGGTCCCTGAAAAGATAATTTATATGCAAGGCAAAGAAGGAACTGGGAGTGTTCTCTCTAAAAAGAGAAAAATGCTTTTATCTTTTACAGACAATCTATAGACAGCAGCAGAGAATTTATATGTATAATTCCCCAATCTGATGTAGTAGTTAAGCTATTTTATCTGGCCTTTGCAATGATAGAAAACACACTCCTGTATAGCTCCCATATAACCACAACATAAAGCAGAAACAGAGTGTAGACAGATAAAATTGCATAATGCTCTCCTGATGGTGATTTGAGAAGCAATTGCTACATTTCATTTACAACAGGGAGGGTGCCTGCAGTCCTCAGAAAAAGCCATTTAGTCCAATTAGGAATGCAGGTAAATACTCCTAACTATTCTGATTTTTCAAAGGTATTTTCTAAATGAGTTGAAGGCACAATTTAAAGACAGAGTTAATGTTAAACTAAATAGCATTTTCCCTCCTCTCTTTAGAAAGTGGATGTGAAAGGGAAGTTTGTAAGGTATTTCCCTGGCTAAAATGTTAGTTGCCAGAAACTGGTTATCATTTGAATGAGGAGCATTAAAACTGAAAAACAAAGAACACCAAGGTTAAGTATGTTAGGGTACAAAACTGCAAATTAAACCAGCTTTAAATTCATTTGTCAGATATCAGTATAAATCCTCAGATAAAAGCCCCGTGTACAATTCATACAAAACCAAGGACATTTAAAAAATATGTGCCAGATTCGAGCGACTTTTTAAGATAATACTGAAAAACAGATTTGGGACAAACTGCGTGTCTGATTACTAGCAATACTAACATGTTCATTTTACATTCGTTTATGTTTTTTAGCTAGAACCCAGAAGTGCTGAGTACAGGCTCTTCTTTGGAAGACCCGTTTAATAAGATAGCTTATTCTTACATTACCTATCTTATCTTATTATCTTTCATAAGGTAAACACCCTTGCATTAGATTTTTTAAGTGGTTTCATGTGATTTAGTAAAGTGCTTAGTATTTAGATAAATTCTTCTCACTAATATTATCTAAACACAGTAGAACAGTATAAAGGAATATTGAATACCTTAAAAATAATCTAAGAAATCCCTTCATTTTACTTACTGACCCTATGTTGGTAAATAACATAAAGGGTTAGAAGTAAAATAAAAGCTTTATTTCTTAAACATCTTAAAAATTTTCAAATTAGGTATGTTTATAAACATTATTTGAAAAACTTACCTGGTAAACATGCCAAACAATCAGAAATTTATGTGAGAAATTTTCTATTTTTGGGTTATATATC
The DNA here is from genome assembly GCF_014176215.1 of Rousettus aegyptiacus. NCBI lineage: Eukaryota > Metazoa > Chordata > Mammalia > Chiroptera > Pteropodidae > Rousettus > Rousettus aegyptiacus. The sequence goes on along the minus strand of NW_023416288.1, from coordinate 34,951,141 downwards.
AAATTTGCTTTTTATTTGAATCACGGTTATATAGAGACATAGTTTAAAAAATTAAATAGTTCTGCAGGCTTTACTTTGACAAACGGAGGTCCGTCCCTCTCTTTCCACCATCATAACCCCATTTCCCAGTTACTGGAGGAACCACTTTTAACTCTCGTGGCTGTTTCTCTTCATATTTACCTCTATGTCACTAAATATTCGTATACGGATACTTCTTGACTTTTTATTTTTAGGCACAATCTATTGACATCCCACTGTGGAAAATAAGAATTTATTTTTCTTTGACTCTTCTTGCCACCAGTATTTTCATTCTTACCTGCTACACTTTTACTTTCCCCATTTTCCTCATATAATTATATTGTAATTTTGTTTAATATTCAGTACTTACATTGTTATGACTATGTAAATGCTATTCATAGCTGAGCAATGTACAATGCTAAACTAATTTTTCTTCTTGTACCACTATTTAAAAAAATAGTTTATTTTAATAATGCTCTTGTATTTCATTTGTTTAATTTTCTATGAACTTATAAAGAATTTATCCCCTAATTCTTCTCAAATTGTCCAAATCTCCTTTTAGCATATTCTATCATTTCAGCAATTCATTAATTTTATATTTTTTGGAGATCTCCCTCCAATGACTTTCTGATCTGTTCTAGTTTGGATTATTTGCTGCCATGTTTGTATATAGCTATTATTCCAAGGTCTTCCTTCACCGCCCTCCAGGGCAAAGGCAAACTTTTCCTGTAAAGGGCCGGATAATAAATATTTGAGTTTTTCAGGCCATATCATCTTCGATGCATTGACTCAACTTTGCCATTGTAGCACAAAAGCAGCCATAGATGGTACATGAATAAACATGGCTATGATCCTATAAAACTTTATTTACAGATACTAAAATTTGGATTTATGTAATTTTCATGTGTCATGGAATATTTTTCTCTTGATTTTAAAAAAACACTTAAAAATGTGAAAAGCTCATGGACCACACAAAAACAGTGTTGGGATGGATTTTGCCTGTAGGCTATAGATAGCTGATAGGCATTTGCTGACCCTTGTTTCAGGGAATTCTTTTTGCTTCTTCTTCATGTAGAAGAAGCAAATCCCGGGTTTCCTGGATTTTATATCTTTCTTTTTTCTATTTTACATCATTATTTTGACAGATAAATCTTCTAACAACTTCCTAAGAAATTTTTGAGAGCTTGAATTACTGAAATTCATTATTCTATTTTCACGTTTGTCTAAAATTTAAAAATTTGAAGGCATTATTACTTTGCTAGCTTCCATTATTGTTACTGAGAATTCTGATACCATTATGATTCTTAATCAGGTGTCCTTGATTTTTTTTTTAATATGAAATCTTTTCTTTGTGCTAAGGTTCTGAAATTTCATAACAATAATTTTAAATAAAGGTGTGGGCTTATTTTTACCCATTGTGCAAGGTCCTCCAGAGATCTTTTCATTCTGAAAACCCATGTCCTCCATTGCTGAGAAGTTTCTGGAATTATTTCTTCAGTGATTTCCCCGAATTTCTTTTTGGAACTCCTGTTAGCAGATTTTGGACTTCCTACATGATCCTCCTATATTTTTCATCTTTTTTCATTAAAAAAATCTGCTTGTCTCTTTTCTTTCTTGGAGATGATCTTAATCACATTTGAGTGACTTTTGATTTTTAATTTTATGGATTTTTGATTTTTACAAATTTTTGTTTTTTATGGATTTTTGCTTTTATGGATTGTAATGATTTTTTATTTTAATTTCTAGGAACTCTTGTTCTCTGATTTTTTTTTTCAAAATAAATCCTAGTTATCTTTCATGGTTGTGATCATTTCTCATATCTTTCTGAGGTGCAGTAAAAAAAGATATCTATTTTGTGCTTTGGAAGTTTTCTTCTCTACACAGTCTCTATTTTTTCCAGCTTTTTTCTTTTTATTTGTTTCAGAAGTTGAGTTTCATGTTAGAGATTTTTTTTGTGTGTCTTGGCTGTCTGTTGGTGATTAAGAATGGTGAGATTAAAAAGCTCATTGGAAGTTCTGAGCATGTGAGCAGAGCTTGGTGACTTTGAGCTTTACTGTAGGTTGATTTCTGTGGGCTATTTGGGGAACACCCCAGAATCTTTAGGTCTGTCATCTTAGGTTGGTCATATTTCCCCCAAAAGAACCATACAATTCCTTCTTAGAAGATATAAATCTGGCTATCGAAGTCTGGGAGTAGAATAGGGCAAGAAGGCTGGGGGTTTTAAAGTTTAGGATGTGAAGTTTTATTTAATCTCCCACTTTTCAGCACGATACCTCTGTGTCACTTGCGTTTGTATTCCTCCGGGCCGGGCCCTCCTGTTTCACTCTTCCCAGCAATCAGCCTCCTGTCTTTCACTGAGATTGGGAAGGGACAGTGGTCTCGCTTCACGGAATTGAGGAATGAATAGTTCTTCATGTACCTCTTCATTTCCGTTCACTTGTCAGTTCCTGGACCTTTTGGTGGCTCTTAGAACCAAATCAGGTTGCTTTTTAGTTTCCCCCACTGCCAGTTTAGGATTTAGCTGTTTGAAGTTTTATTGCTTGTTTATCTGCTTTTGAGCTTCCAAAATATTGTGACGTCACCCTCTCTCATTATTGCTCTCTTTGTGGGTTTGTCTTAAAAACTCTCTACCATAATTAGTGAGTTGGGGGAAGGGCGTGGAGATAAATGAAAGTGTTCACAGACAACAGTTTTTAGTGATTACCAGAGGGAATGGGGCGGAGGAGGTAGATGAGGGTAGAGGGAGTCAAATACATGGCAATGGAAGGAGATTTGACTTTGAGTGGTGAACATACAATGCAATATGCAGATGATGTATTATCGAATTGTACACTTGAAACCTATATAATATTATTAACCAATGTCACCCTGATAAATTTAATTAAAAATGAAAGTTTAACTTATTGTTTTAAATGGGACTGATTTTATGAAAGAATTTCTTTCTTTATGAAAATATATTCTTTTTTATTTTACTCAGATATAATTTAGTTTATAAAATATAAACCAAATATAAACCCTATGCCATGTGAGGCATATGGCGTGAAGAAATAGGTTAATTCTTGACAGGATAATAGTGAGTGGTTGCATATACTTCTGACAGGTACCGGGGGTATCTGGTCTAAGTTTTTACAAATTTTAATTGTATACTAGTGAAATTTAAAGAAGTTGTTCTAAAGTAGTATGTTATGTGTTATGTGTTATTATATTATTATGAAAATAATCTATATTTATTAGTACTAGGTTTAACTAATAAATAATGAAGACTCTCAAATAACAGTGTTTTAAATAATATACGAATTTATTTCTTTGTTATATAAGCAAAGTTCAGAGGTAAGCAGACAACAGTTTGTTAGGAGGTCCAAGATCAACAGGAACCCAGACCCTCTATATTTTTTATTTGTCATCCTCAGTCTGTGGCTGCCTGCTTATGGTACAAGATGGGAGCCTGAACTCCACTCATCATGTTCTCATTTTAGCCAGCAGATAGAAGGAAGGGGAAGAAAGGCATATCCCCTCTCTTAAAGGACACTTTCCAAAAATTGGATTTATTACTTCTACTTATAATTCATTGGCCAGAAATTAACCTTGTGGCTATATCTAGTTCCAAAGGAGTCTGAAAAATGTAGCCTTTATTATAGATCGTCCAATAAAAATTTTACGTTCTATTACAGGGAAAGATGGAGGGATGAATACTGGGAAATAACTACTAGCTTCTATCACAATAGCTAAGCTCTTGTATGTAGGAACTGGGCTTAATAAGGGCCTATCGTCCCTGGAAGTAGAATGCACGAAATAATAAAGAAAGGAGAAACAGGAGAAAGAAAGTAGTAGTTGAGGAAGGGATGAAGACAGCAAGCGAGACAAGGAGCTACTCTTGCTTCTAAAATTAATTCTGTTCTCCTAGGCAAGTCCCTTACCTCTTTGTCCCTTCTTTTCTTTATGAGTATGTTAAAGATTCTAGTAGCCAATGTGAATACAGGAATGCCCTGGGAGGTAGATCTATATCTGTAGGTTTACTCTGCAGATACAATATCTGTGGTATCTAGTTTAATTTAAGAACATGAGCTATATTTTCAGTATTTTAAACATACCTTCTTGTTTTGACTTAGTGTACAATCAGCTGGATAATCTTGGAACAGTTTTAAAATTATTCTTGGTCTCACTTTGCTAATCCAAGATATGGGTTATCAGTCTAGACTCACAGTTCCTAACTATGTGCTAAGGTGCCTTGGAATGCTGCAATGAACTCACAGGAGAGTTGTAAGATATCTGAAAATTTCAAGGAAAATACAGTGATACTTGATATCTTTCATATACCAGGCAAAATACTAGCTTGAAATAGTTCACACATTAGATCATGCTACATTTCTTTTGATGGCCTACCTTTGTAAAGCTGGGATTTTGTTCTTTGCTGTAATAAAGAGTAAATGCTATGTGAAAATTATTGTAGAACAGGAAAGAAGTGGGGTGGTGTCCAATTTGATTCCAAGGTCTGAGATGTGCAGTGCCGAACAGAGACACACATCTCATTAGGGAGTAATTATGAATGTTTAAGAGTTCAATAAAAGTATGATTTTCTTTTAATTTGTGTATTTAACAAACAGCTACTAAGTTGTTAGGACATAAATACTTATTAAATGTTCGGGCCTAACTACTTAATAAATGAGACTATTATTTATTGCTTTTGGCCTAGAGGAATCATGAAAAATTTACTAAAACACTGATAGTGCTATGAGTACCTCTGGACTAGATAATCTTTATGACGTTCCCATATTGCCTGATTCTATGACAGCTTTCAGCCCTAGAACCATTCCTAGCATCTGATTAATAGGTTGATGCCCTAGGATCTGAATGTTGTTAGGATCAAGAGGAGTTGGCAGGGCTGCCATGTACTCCTAAGAGTAAGGACAGCCTGGTTCTAATATTCTCATGCAGGAGTTCATGTAAAGTCTGTTTCCAGACCATTCCTGGACCATAATTTGTGGTCTCATATGGCAGTATTTCACTTAAAGATTTTTCTTCCTGTTTTTAAATTTAGAGTTAGATTACTGGCTTTCAAGAATATCTACTCCTTGCTGAGGGAGGTGCCTTCCTGGGTGGATAATGAGATAGATTCTCAGCTGAGGGTCTATTTATTTAGGGATTTGTACCTGGAAAGCTAAACTTGAACTTAGAATTCATCTTCATAAGAAACAATGTTATGAAGATCTTCATATAGTTTAATTAGTTCAATTTTTAGTATTTAACTTGCAAGAATATGTATGTGACATTTATATTTTTGGCATCTTGTAGATACAACACTCAAGTGACTGACCAAATTTTTTTCTTGGAAATACTTAGTAAACAAACTCATTACATTATCAGAAACTTTCTTACAGCTTTTTTCCCAAACTCTTAACTTTATAATGTGGCCAAATACCCCAGAGCAAACAGCCAAACAAAACTCTAGGAAAAATTAAACAAGCTTTAATGTTCAGATATACTGACTGATTAGAAAAAGGAAATTTTGTTTATGTCGAGAAAGCTTTGAATGATTTAATAAAAACATTAACAATAATGAGTTGCTAAGCTGCTGCAAGTTTAAGAAGCTTTTCTTTGAATTGGTTTCTCAAGCATGCTGCAACTTGTTGTGAATATAGAAGCTGCTCTTTTGTATACAGCAGTTTAATCAAAGAAGGAACAAAAATATTAGGTATCCTTCTCCACATTGTCCAGATAATGCCCAGCAGATTTGGATGGTGCAACCCTGAGGAGGCGCGAACGCATGGCAAATGCTTTCAACATGACCGTCCTGCTGTTTGTGCTTCTGGGTCGGAATTTTGGATGTTCTAAATGAAACATATGTTCGCAACTGAATTACTGTGGCTAAGAACAATTTTTATAATCCACAAATCAGGCTCAGATTGTATTGCTTGCTTATAATTATTTTAGTTTTTTTCCTGAGATGCCTCTATTTTCCTGATACTTACAGTAAACCTGGTATTTTCCTATACTAAAAAAGAATGATATGAAAGTTTAATTGATATATCTGCAAATTTTTTGTTATATGTGTACCATGTTTATATACCCTATACTGAATAGGCAATATATTCTTTTTTTTTTTAGGAGAAATACGTTACAATGAAAATAAAGCGCACTAAATTAAGATCAGCTCTTTATGGTTCACTCTGCTACATACTAGCTATGATCTTCGTTGAGTCACTTAACTTCTCTGTGCCTCAGTTTTCTCATCTACAAACCATTAAAAATTGGGCAGAGATTCAATATGAAGGCAGATATTCATATATTTTATTCCCTGGGTGTGTGCTTTCTCAACCTTTTACTTCTTAGTTTATTCTTTTAGAAATTTTTTTTTGCTTAAATTTAGAATGGGATCTAAAGGGCCACGAGTTATAAAAAAGCCATATACAGGTATGATGGGGTCGAAGGTGAAATGTGTGACTAGGGGTAATAATCCTTCTGAACACATCCCGGATGGTGAGTCTTGCCACACTCACTGGTATGCCTTTAATTACAAGGTTGAGGTTTTCAGAATCGCAGAAAGAATACTCAGCAGTTTCCATGGGTAAATGTTCCTGCTGCTGCTATCCCTGCCTCCCCCCACCCCATGTTTCTTACCACCTGTCACCACTGACCTGAGTAATAACCTCATATTCTTGACAACTTGGCAACATGTAAGAATTAAATGTTTTGGGATGAAATTAGGATTCCGAAAGCCTGAAAATTTCCAGATGTATTACAAGCTGGGACCAGTTGCAAAGTTACTGGGTCCTTGAAAGAAAGTGCTGCAGAGTAAGGGGCAAGACCTGCCCTAATCCTGGGACGCTACAGAACCCAGAAAAATAAAGGTCTCAGTGTCCAACGAAGCAATAAGCATGTGTAAACAAAGAGTTATAACTATCACCCAAGCACGCCTTACACTAAGGGGAAACAGTGATGCCTGTTGAAACTAAAAGTAATGTTTGAAAAACAGCCTGCTCTCTACAAATATTATGAATTGGATTTTGCTAGTCTCAGTAAAAACTTGTGTTACACATCCTAGAACCCCAGATATGAAAACTTCAGCTATCTTGGGATTAATCAAGATCACACTATCAAATGTGCAGTCTTTTCACTGTTTTTTGGTGATTTACTTCTTGGCTCACCAGCTGGGCTTTGCCTGTTTTTCCTCATTCTTTGCTGTGTCTTTACACAGTGCTGCCTCTGACAGCAGCCTGGGTAAATCATCAAGTGCATGCTGATGAGCTGGTTTGCCTTCTTTTGCCAGATTAATCAGGACAGGCTTCCAGTTTAGAAAGGGAGAGGATGGTCTGTGCCGTTACTTCTGACCTTTCTATCTTTTCTTTCATCTGGGACTTTTCCCCAAACTCACTTTTTTTATGTACTCAATTTAGGGTACATCCTTTCCTTCATCTTTTCTACCAGGAATGTAACTATTGCATTGTCCTGCCAATTTGTTTTCTTGCTTGTTTTTATTGATTTTACTTGATGTTCCTTTTAATAAATAAGTACACAACCTTATGAAAATTTTAAGGGAGTTCAAAAGAAAAATAGAAAGTCTATTCATTGACATTCTGAGCCAAGAACCAATATTTACAAATTCAGTTTTCATGTAGATGGTGATAAAGAAAAAAGACCTATCTACTAGTATTACCCAAAGTGGATTTGTGAAACACGAACCACATTCCAGAACCTTTGATACACTAACACACATTGTAAATCTCCGAGAGGATTTTATGTGCAGCATTTCCTGAGCTTACTAAGTGATGAATCCTTGTGACCAAAGGATTTTCAATGGAGTAGTTCTTAGGAGCACACTCTTGGAAATGTTGTCGTATTCCATTTTTCTATAACTTATTATTTTATAATTCAGCTTTATATGTAATTCGACAACTAATCAAAATTCCAAAGAACCACAGACTTCATTATCTTTTTAATAGTGATCTTTGTGGGAAAAGTTTGTTCAGAGAGTGGATAAGGGTTTATGGTAATTTGAATATGTTCAAAAAGTTTAACATCCTAGGAATCTTTATATATCTATTTAGATAGGAAACCTTCTTGCTTCAATTTCATTTTCATGTTTACCTTAAGAAAAAAATGTAGAAAGGTGTAACTAGAGTTCAATTCCCCCCCCCTAATATTGTTTATTTACTATTTATATACAATAGGAAGAAGTTGCTGATACAAATACTGAATTTTACCTGCCAATATGAGTCTTCTGATCTGTCAATATTTCAGAACATTGCTCTTGGGACTCAGCTTGTCACATTCGCATACAATGAAACCTCTTTTCTCTCCCAAAAGATGTTCTGTATCGTGACTACGTCCCAGTCAAGGCTCCAGTCATCAACTTTAAACCTGCAAGGTCACTTGGTCATCTCGTGATTACAACAGCAGCTTTACTGCTTGTAATTGTCCTACAGCTGTGGCAGGTCAATGGAAAAATGTTCTTTAAACACCATAAGCATCTGATTGTGCAATACCTAAATGAGTGTCATTGATTATTCACACTGCTGGCTGGTCAAAGCTGGGGAAGTAATTAGGGCTTTTTGTGTGGATTATTCACAGAAAAGGTCAAATAACTACAAACAGTGCCAGCAGAGAGGAGCCACCAAGGACCACAGCATCCGTGATCAGTTAAGAAATGCAAAAGCAAGGCTTAATAATGATGTGCTTATGTCAGGTTCTACAGAATGTGATCATTCTGTCATAGAAATCCAATGAAGTGTGAATGATGGCTACTTTTTCCCCAGAAGCTTGGCTTCAGGTCTCTGATGCCCATCAAACAGATTTGTCAGGGAATCTAGACTGAGGAGAATTTAAAAATCAGGGCTTTTTCCCCTTCCGCTTTTTGTTCCAATCAAGAATAAAGGAGTTCAGCTAGCAACTGTTCTTATCTCCCCTTTTGAAGCATCATAGCAGTGCTGTTTTTCATATTTTTTGATAAAATATCCTATCAAATGGTCAGTCTGTGTTAAGGGGACTTAAAACCATTCATTTGTTGATTTAAATTCAGATCTTGGAAAAATCCTCTTTGAACCACACTTTTATTTATAGTAATACAATGCTGAAAACATGTTTCAATTTGCTGAAGGGTCTTCGATATTTTCCAAGTTTAGGATATTTCTTCTAAATCCACTTAGTCACACTTGAGACTAACTACCATCCTCAATAAAGCCTGAAATTCTAAGGTTAAATCTTCATTTAATAGTTTAAATTATTGGTTTCTATTAAACCAAAGATATTCTGAGAAAGCTAACAATTTAGTTACTTTTCACCCTAGTATAAATAAAGCAGCTGAGTTAGGTTTGAGAAAGCATTAGAGAAATGGCATTCGAAAAGTAAAGTAAGTTGTTGGGGGTACCCAAAACGAAACATTTTTGAGTTATTTCCTAACTTTGCTTGGAACCGTAGTAGTGTAGTGGGAAAGATAACGGATAGCAATTAAGATGCTGGGTAGAACGCCAACCTTATGAGGGTTCAAATCCTAGTTTTACCACTTGAATGATTAGGCAAACCATTCAAACATTCTCAGCCTTACTAGGGGTGGACAGATTTTTTAAAAAGTTTTTTTTTTTTTTTTTGGTCAGAAGCCAGTGAAATAGCAGGTAGGAGATGAACATACCTAATCAAGAAAACAGGGACTCTGAAAATCACCCAGTCCTTGTAGAATGCAGACCTGCCCGGGTCATCTAGGAAATAGGAGTTGTGACCAATGATCCTCATATGGGGACAGCTTTTTGGACCAAACTGCTGAATTTGGCATTGGATACTCTGGTCTCCCCTGCCTATCCTTACTTATTTTTAGTCTGAGCTCCCAGAATCTGTGAGACTGAGGTCATGTTTGATGATGGCTTAAGGAAGATCTACTTTCTAAAACCAGACAGAATTGGCTTCAAAATCTAATGATGGAATTTCAGGCAGTATAACAAACCAAAAGAAAGGAAGGTATTTCGGAGCAGGTACCACCAACTCAATCCCCACCTGACTAGTCTCTTTTTCGATTCTTGGTTTTTGTCCCAGACTGGAAGTATCCTGAGTTGACAGAAAGAAGAATTGTAATGAGGATGAAATGAGAAAATAAATATATTGTAAAGTGCCTGCACAGTGTTTGGCATGCAGTAAGGCAGATGCCAGATATATCGATATGTAGATGCTAGAAGCCTAGGAGCGACAGGAAAATCTGCTGTTAAAATATTTTTGTTTCTGAAATATTATTTAAAAATGTTACAAGTTCTGAATGATAGAATAGTGAGAATGCTCAGCTATTCTGTACTAATTCTTTCATTGATCATTTAAATAAGGGATTATCTTGTTTTTCTCTTTCAGATTGAGAATTGTTGAAAAGCAAAGATAAAGTATAAAGTGGTTCTGAAAGTTAGAATATCTAAGGAACATTGCAATGATATTTATATTTGGTAAGGAAGGAATTTTCACTATTCAGCAGTAAGAGGAGAAAAAAAATAGAAGCCATGTGGTTTAAATGACAAGAAAGTAAAACATTCATACTTCAGATTGCCATTATCTCTAAGTATATATTAAAGGCTAAATGAAACATTTGGTTTTGTTTTTGTTTTTTGTTTTATTAATAAACAAGATGGAAAAATTTTATATTTCCTGTTTACATTATTTTAATTTATGAGGAGAATGCTATCCTAAACAAAGCCAAGGCAGAGACAGCAGTTACGGGGAGCAGAGTTTGTCTCTAGTTTAATTGTGCTCCCACAGTGGGAACTTGGTAAAGTGATTTTCTGCTGCTTTTATACCTGTTACGGTTTCTGTGTGCTGAAGGAGCAGGTGAGCGCCTGGGGGCGGCAGTGACAGAGTGCTTGAGTAGTGGGGAGACCGTTGGGGTAGGAAGCAGAAGACCAGAGTTTCCACCTCAGCCTCATTTTACGTTAGTCTTTCTAGCCCTGAAAACATTGTAGAGAGAAAAGGGTTTTTGTTTGTTTTGTTTTAATATAACAGCTTTGTTGAGATATAATTCACATACTATAAAGTTCATCCTTTTAAAGAGTAGAATGAGTGCTATCTAGTATGTTCACAGAGTTGTGCAACTATTACTACTATTTAGTTTTAGAACATTTTTGTTACCCCCAAAAGAAACCTCATACCCATTAGCAGTCATTCCCCATTCTTTCTCCCTTCTGGCGAGCAGTCGTTTATTTTCTGTCTCTATGGATTTCTCTATTGTGGACATTTTACATTAATGGAATCATGTAAGATGTGGTCTTTTGTGTCTGATTTTTTTGACTTAGCCTAATGTTTTCAGGGTTCATACATAGTGTAGTATTATGTATCAATACTTCCTTCCTTTTTTCCCCTCCATTTATTTATTGTGGTAAAATGCACATAACAAAATTTGCTATCCTCACCATTTTTAAATGCAGTTCAGTGGTATTAAATTTTAGTGCATTAATACTAAGCAACTATCACCACCATCCATCTACAGAACTTTTATTTTGCAAAACTGAAACTCTATACCTGTTAAATAAGAACTCCTTCTCTCTTGTAGATAATATATGGTTGGATCACGTCGTTTTAAGAAATCTATTCTGCCAATCTGTCTTTGATTAGAGTTTCATTTATTTACATTTAAAATAATTACTGACACGAAGGATTTCTGTCATTTGCTCTTCATTTTCTATATGCTTTATAGCTTTTTTTTGCCCCTGATTTTTTTATTATCATCTTCTTTTGTATTTAGTTGCTTTTTTTTTGTAGTGAGATGTTTAAATTCCTTTTTCATTTCCTTTTGTGCATATTCTTTAGCTATTTTCTTTGTGGTTACCATGGGGATTACATTTAACACCTTAAATTATAATCTTCTAATTTGAATTTATACCATCTTAACTTCAATAACACACAAAAATTCTGTCTTTTAACAGATTTGTCCCTATCCCTTTCTGTTGTTAAGGTCACAAAATTATATCTTGGTAGATTGTGTGACCAAAAACATAAAGTAATAATTTAAAAATGCATGAATCTCCTAAATTATGCAGAAAACAAAATGTAGAGTTATCAACCAAAGTTACAATAATACTAGCTTTTAGACTGATAATTTTTTAATGTGTTAATTTCTTAAATCATGTAAAAAACAAAAAGTGGAGTTATACACCATTGTTATAATAATACAGCTTTTATAATTGTCCTTGTGTTTACTTATACTGAGATCTTTATTTCTTCATAAAGCTTTGAGTTCCTGTCCTGTAGTTTTATTTCAACCTGCAGGACTCTCTTTAGCATTTCTTGCAAGGTAGATCTAGTGGTAACAAAATCCCTCAGCCTTTGTTTATTTGGGGATGTCTTAATTTCTCCCTCACATTTGAAGGAAAGTTTGGTTAACAGGTTTTTGTTGTTGTTGTTGTTGTTGTTTTTAGCACTTAAAACTTTTAGTCTAGTGCTTTCTGGCCTCCAAAATGTCTGACAAGAAATTTGTTGATAATCTTATTGAGGATCGCTTGTGTCTGATAAGTTGATTTTTTCTTGCTGCTTTCAAAACTCTGTCTTTTGGTAGTCTGATTATAATATGTCTCTTGTGGATCTTTTGATTTTATCTTACTTGGAGTTTGTTGAACTTCTTGGATATTATATTCATATCTTTCATTAAATTTGGGAAGTTTTTGACCATTATTTCTTTAGATATTCTGTCTGCCCTTTCTCTTTCTTCTTTTTTCCAGGACTCCCACAATACGTACACAACTCTGTTTGATGGTGTCCCTTAAAGTCTTTTTATTTTTTTCAATCTTTTTTCTTTTCATTCCTCAGGTTTTATAATTCCCATTGTCATATCTTCAAGTTTGCCTATTCTGCCTACTCACATCTGCCTTTGAATCCCTCTAGTGAATTTTTCATTTCAGTTACTGTATTCTTCAGTTTCAAAAAATTTTTTTGGTTTCTTTTTAAGTGTTCTACATCTTTATTGATATTTCCATTTTGTTCATATATTGTTTTCTTGATTATTTTCTATATTTTTTTTAGTTCACTGAGCATCTTTAAGACAGCTGTTTTAAAGTCTGTCTGGTATATTCATCAAGTCTTTTTTTTAGGGATACTTTCTGTTGGTTTATTTTGGTACTTTGAATGGGCCATACTTCCTTATTTCTTTGTATGCCTCATGATTTTGTTGTTGTTGAAAACTGTTTAAATCTAATAATGTAGAAACTATGGAAATCGATTCCCTTCTTCAGAGTTTGCTTTTTTTTGTTTGTTTGTTTGTTTTTTGTTTTTTAATTGTTGTAGGTTGTCTCTGCAAGGATCAACCTGAGGTGTAAACTTAAGGCCTTCTCCAGTCTTTTCTGGGTCTATCCTGAGCATAAATGGTGACTTTCTAATTTTCCTTATATATGCAGTTGCTTTTGAATGTCCTACTCTTCAATGGTTGGGTTACAAAAGGGGAAAAAGGTAAAATGAAAGGTAGGGAGGCACTGGCCCTTTAACTCCCTCAGGAAGCCACTTCAGCCCAAGGAAGAAGGGCTTGCAACAGTGGAGGCAAGTACATCAACAATGGGCACCACCTCTTTGTCTCTACCTCTGTGATCAAAAGCAGCAATTAGTGATTAGAGCACAAGATCTATGTCATTTGGAGGAAAAAGTACTTTTTTGTCTACCTTGAATCCTACAGGGTGGCCTCTCTGCCTCAGTAATACATGTACCGCTACCTGGGCTGAGAGGGTTTGGATGGGTAGCTACTACTGTGCTAAGAGGTGAAACTAACTGAAATTAATTGCAATTTATCAATTCTAGTCTTCACTGGGATGTTTCAAATCTTCACTAGATTCCAAAGTTCCAGAATAGTTACATCAGATATATTATGCCGTGTAGTTATTGTCTAGGTGGGGAGACAGATTTCTGGTGCTTTCTACTTTGCCATCTTCCCAGAATCCTCCTTCATTCATTTTTATTGCTGAATAACATTTCATTTATGGGTACACCACATTTTTTAACCTATTTATCAGTTGATGGATATTTGCATTGTTTTCACTTTTTGACAATTATGATGCTACAAACTTTGGTGTAAATTTTGCATGAACACATTATGTTTTCATTTCTCTTGAGTATGTACCTCGGAGTAGAATTGCTAATTCATATGGTAAATCTGTGTTTAGCATTTTGAGGAACATTTAGACAAACCATTGTCTAAAGCGACTGTACCTTTTATGTTCCCTTCAGCAATGTTTGAGGGCTCCAGTTTCTCCACTTCCTCATGAATACCTGTTATTTTCATTCTTTTTTATTATAACCATTCTAGTAGGTGTGAAATACTATTTATCGTGGTCTTGATTTGTGTTTCTTTGATAGCTAATAATGTTTATCGTGTCTTCATGTGGACTACTTTTTGGCCATTTGAGAAATTCAAGAGACAAGGTTAGTTTTTAGTGTTCTTTTATTTTTTGAGGCCTTCTGCCCTTTTATGGTGTTATAATCTCTCTAAAATTTTATTTATCAAGGTATATTTTAAGCAGTCTCAGCTGGGGGTTCAGTATCCTGAGACCTTACCTGCATGGGCCAGTAGGAAAAAGGAAGTAAGATGAAAATAAGAAATTAGTGGTGAAGAGGTGTCCAACAGTCCATATGATGTCATTTAAAGAAGTAAGAAAACTATAAATAGACCTATGTAGATGTTAGTGCCCAAAGGGTCTGGTCTGGTGATTAGGGCACATAGCAGAAATTTTTAGTTAGGGACAGTTCTCAGAGTCATTTATTCACTCAACAAATATTTATGAAGCAGTTGCTGTGACCTAACCAGAATCTGTTTTATGTGCTGTATAAGTAAAGTATAGCTCAGTAAAATAGCAATAAGTTCCCTGGCTTGTGTCACTTATGTTTTAGCGGAGGATCAATCCAGTTAAGAACAGAAATTCAGTCTGTGGCCATAAGATATTGGTGAAGGCTGGGCAGTAGATTTGAGGAGAATTCTTGTTCCCACATGAGATTCAAACATCACAACAGAAAACCATAGCAGAGGTTGAGTCACAGGGAAAAAACTCCTTACACGAGGATGACCAGAGGGGCCAGATGTGGGATGTGAATTCTTACTTTGCTAAAGGCAACAAGACTAGTTACACAACCCAGCAGCTTAGGGCCCAGGCGTCTTGCTGCTGGGTCAAGGTTGGCTCAGGAGTGGAGTAGTGCTGAGTAGATAATAGGGGGTCATTAGTGCCTGCAGCAGAGCTAGACTTAGGGGAGAAAGAAAGCGATACCTCTCTTTTAAAAAGATAATTCCTTCCCTCAGAGTCTCTGCAGTTTTTTTCTGTGGGAATGATATAGCTGATAAGTGGCAGAGCTGTGAGCCTTCGGGGAGAGAATATTTGTAGAAGCGCTCTGAAATATTGTCCAACAACATCCATATGTAAGGCATTAGAATAATAATGATGATATATTGCTTGTGGCAGTTGATGTCCGAGAGGGCATAGGTTAGGGTGGTGGCAGGTGACAGAGGAGAAGAGATCATTGACACACAAGTGGCTCATTCCAGTTGCTCAAGGAACCCAAAGAGTTAACTAAATTTCAGCATATTTTTGCATCATAAATGTTGTTCTGTCAAAAATGATGGAGTGGCATCCCTTTATGTTTCTTTGAAGCTAAAAGCTACAGAGGGAGAGATGAGAAGCAAATAGCTAAGAGAAAATGTGGTTTACCTTTCTACTTAACCTGTGTTTTCAACTTACAAGCCAGTTGGATACAAAATTCTTATTGCAGGACATGATTATCCTCTTTTATATTAGAGCAGTGGATCAACAGACTGGTTTCTTCTGGTCGATTATTAAAATCTTTGTTAAAATAAAGCTAAGTAGAAAAAGTGGCTTGGATTCCATCCCTCAGATGGTTCAGTTAGAGATGAGAAAGAAGCAGACAGAGCACTGTATCAAAATGCATTTGACTGTAAGAAATATAAAACTTATCTGTAGATGCCTTAACAAGTGGCAGTTTTTACATAGCGAGAAGTCTGGAGGTAGAAAGTTGCCTGTGTTGATCTAATGATTTCAGGGCCAACTTCTTTGTCATTTTCCTGTTCAGAATATAGCTGCCATGCCTCCCACTACCACATGTTCAGGACAGAGAGGACAGGTGGAGATGTTTTCCTTGTGAAGTCTTGGCTTTTTATTTAGGAAAAGAGTCTTCCCTAGTGGATTTGGTCTATGTCTCATTGGCTGGAATTGGGTCATATGCCCACTCTTTGGCCAATCCTTGATGAAGGGGAAGGAGATTACTATGACTGATTTAAACCTAGTTCAGCTCATTCCCAGTGGCTGAGGTAGGGGCTTACCCCTCTTTATTTCTTATTATTTCTGCCAATAACCTCATCACAACTTAGATTTTGTTTCCAGAGCAGAGAGAAACAGATGTAGCTTAGACAAGGCTCCCTGTCTGGCCCATGTGCCAATGGATCCAAAAGTGGCTGCACATCTAGATTGGGGATGGGGTACTCCTGGAGACTTGGGACAGCAAGATCCACAGAACTTTGCCACCTTAAGCTAGAAGGGTGTCCATGGCTAATCTTTTGCTCTCACGCATCTGCTGCAGAGTCCTACTGGTTCTTTTTCTTTTCACTGTAAATTAGAGACAAAGGGTTCTTCAGCCAGGACACAGCCACTGCCTTGGGGGGTCTCCTACTCCTCTTTTCATTCCCTCTCCCTGCTGCCAGAGCCTCATAAGGACCTACAAACAAAAATAGCTAACATGTATCAGGCTCTTATTGTGTACCAGGTGTGTCTGAGCACTTTATACTCTTTATCCTATTTAATCTTCCTAAAAGCCATTTGAAGTAGATACTATTAGTATCATCCTTATTTTATAGTTGAGAAACCAAGTTGGCCTTCCTAGCCTGGGGCCACGAGACCTCAGAAACTGTGGACTGCTTCAATTCCCTGGTTAGGGTCCAGTAGCCCATCATTTTATTTTTCTGTTTCCAATAAGCTCGATTTCTGTGTCTGTCACTTTCATAATATTTCTCATAGTGTCCTAGGAAAGGCTATGATGTAAATATAAACTAACCAGAATCACAAAACTAATAAGTGAAGGCCAAGTTTTGAGTCCAGAGTCTGTGCTCTGAGGAAATGTGTTTAGCTATCTAATCTTTCCAAAGGAAGGTGAGAAAAATGGAGATGGAGAGGGTGGATCTAAGTATCTAGCATGTGGTCTTAATCCTTTTGGACAGCATATGCTATTTAACAATGGGCTTTCTGAAGACAAAATGCTCAATGTAATACTAGTAGGAGAGTCTTCATAAGCCAAGGAATACTTGTGGGGCAATTGTCTGGGGGGCAAGTGGGTTGTTGAGACTTCCTCCAGTAATAGCCACATTAACTCTCAAAGAACTGTTGATGATATGGGTGATCATTCATTTTCTAAATATTTTCTGTGTCTGAAGCTCTTGAACTTCTTGGAACAGTGTCTCTAGAGAGGAATAAAGACCTGGTAATCTCACATTAGATTGAAAATCCTGCCTCTTACAAGTGGCATAAAATGAAACACACCTATTCGAATGTTATTTTTTGCCCTCGTTTTGTTTCTGGGATATTTTTGTTGAAGCTGAAAAGCTTTTTCTGAATAGTAAGTGACCTTGACAAAAACTGGCTTTACTCTGCAGATGTTTTAAAGTTCTAGAGGTCAGATGGATATACCTGACTAATATTGTTTTCACACCCAATTCTCTGATATTTATTTAACTTGCATAACTTGCTTGCATTAGCTTGTACTGGCTCTAGCTGCCAGTGGAGCATTCTGTAGTAATTTTTTTTTTCTTTTTATGGAAGCCTTCATATAAAAACAATTCATGGCACGGTTTGAGCCAAGTTAGTACATTGAAAACTAATAGTAGTATTGTTTATTTAAAACTGAACTGGAGGGAAGACTCCAGGACACTGCTCTTCCAATGCCAAGCAATGAACCGACCTTAACATTCTGTCATCGTCATATATAAACATCATTCAATGAGTACTCTTGTTATGCACAAAGAATATGGAAGAATTCTTTTTTCCTTTTTCTTTTCATTGACTCTGAAAGCACAGGGGGTTTTGCCAGATCAAATATCATCTAGTTTTTGCTGGCTTATTGATTTAGGGCTAAGCGAATAACCTGTTTTATCTTTTTTTTTCTTTTCTTTTTTTTTTTGAGAGAATTTCTTAGCTTTTCATCTTTTGTTGAAAAACCATTCTTATTCCATCATGTAAAAGTACTCTGACGACTTTTTGTTAATGAGGAGATTTGGATGGAGTGAGGTTGGGGACCGACCGAGCAGCGTGTCGAGGGTATGTGTTTGCCTTTTCTGTACGATCTCAAATTAGTCCACTGTTCACAGATCGATTTTCTTTATGGAGGAAATCCATTTGAATTTCTCACATATATTTAAACAACTTTTGTTCCGTATGCAAAGTTTAGCACATAACTTAGAAAAAAATTTCCATTTTGCAAGCTTATGCATCCAAGTATGCAAAGACTGGTTCGATAGCTATCAGAATAAATAATAAATGCCTTTGTCACCTAGGCAATAGAGTTACCTATTGGAGCTTTGCTAGTAAAAAGATTACTGTTATTACTGCTAAGGCTCTGAACTGGCCTAGACATGCTGCACTAGTTATGAGTAATCTTAGTGATAAGGGCGCACAGCAGAGATCTGTAGTTAGGAATAAAGCGCTTTAAGGAATGTTTCCTTCCAAATGTTCCCAAGTTTAATAAATTAGCCTACAGCATAAACAATGACATTTGAGAGGTAATCAAAGAGGAGAAACAATGTGTATATTTTTTCACAGGAAGCTAGCCACTCACAGTAAAATATACTCGTATTTTAGTTAGCTACGTGGTGATTGCTGGTTAGGATGTTTGCTCCTGAAGAGAGGGTTTCAGTAATCTCTGGAACAAGAACAGGGACCCATTAAACTGGCAGCATTGAAACCATAGGTCATAACTCCTTTATTCTTTGAAATTATTCTAAAATTGAATTGTAGTGTTGGTCGTACAGATCTATGAATATACTAAAAATCATTGAATTGTACATTTTAAATGAGTGAGTTGTATGGTTTGTTATTTGTATCTCATTAAATCTGTTTTAAAAAACCCTGTCATTTCGTTGGTGTCTCCTATTCTTCTCGGATCTCTATTAATTTCATTGCTGTGTGACACCATAATTTTGTACTGACTGGTTTCACTTTGGAATTGGCTATTTGGGGCATGTGTGTGTGTGTGTGTGTGTGTGTGTGTATATATATATACACACACACACACACACACACACACACACATATATATATATATTCCTCTTCTTCGTTTCTTAGTATTTAAAACAACATATTTAATTCTTTTCAATGCCTTAATATGGAGTTACTTTGATGTTCTACTGCAGTGGTTCTCAGTCGGGGTTGAGGGAAGGACAAATAGAACAATTTGCCAGTATCTGAAGATATTTTCGATTGACACAATTGGTTTGGGGGAGGTGCTACTGGCATTGAGTGGGCATATGTCAGGGAGACAGCTAAACATCTTACAATGCATAAGACACCTCCCACAGAGAATTATCTAGCCCAGAATGTCTATAGTGCCGAAGCTGAGAAACCCTGCTGTAGGGAAACAGTGATGCAGCGAACCTGTACTACCTGCCCTGTGGGTAAACTGAGGCCTAATTCTGACTCTTATGAAGTAGCTTAGTTATCCAGAAAAATGACAACAGCTTTTATATTGGGGTCACAGCTGACATTTCCATGGCTACTAGTGAGTAAAATGTTAACAAGCACATGGATTGATTTGCTGCTATTAAACTATCCATATGCCTTATTGCTCGTGAGAGAAATGTCTCTTTGTACCCAAATGTTTTATTCTCCAGTTTTAGATATCCCCTTACATTTGTAAAATACCTTAAAAATAACTCTAATAACTACTATCTCATCTCATCTGCACAATTACACTGTGGGACAAACGGGACAGAAATGATTCCTCTTTCTAGTGTTAGGAAATTGAGAACTAGTGGTGACTTTCTAAAACCATGGTTCAGGTTATTATTAAGTTGGCACTAGAGCCCAAGCATCCTTGCCACTGAGTCGTCACAGGCAATAGTAATAATTAAGGGCTTAGGTTTTGATTTCATGCAGGCCTAGGGTTTTTATTAATTTTTGGCTCTTCTAGCTATGAGACCTAGGGAGAATTAAATAATCTTTCTCAGGCTTATATTTTCTTTTTGGCAAAATGGAGACTTGTCTTACAATAGGACTTTTTGTACAAGGTTGTTGTGAGGGAAGAAAGAAATAATCCATGCAAAGCAACTAGTGCTTGATCCATTGTAAATGTTCAATAAAAGTTTGCAGTTATCATTGTTTTTTTTTTTTCTGAATTGAAGACAGAAATGCCCTTACTCTAGCTGGCTGTTAAATGCTATCACGTCAGTAATTGTTTAAAGGCCTTAGTTTTGTCAACTCTAAAATAAGGGAATTTGGTTAAATTATTTGAACTTTACTTTCAGCCCTCAAAGTCCATGGTTCTTTATTGTTCAGTTACCAAGAGAAGACATATTTCAAAGATAACACAGCAAGGTGTTTTGGGGGGTTTATTATAGTGGCTACTGCTTAGGAGACAGTGGAATTCTCTTAGTTCTGTTACTACTGCTCTTACTATTAATGTTTCTAGGTCATGTTCACTTTCAGGACCATATAATGGACTCTGTTTTAAGCCACTTCCTATCCCGTCATGTATAGAAGAATTATTGAAATCACTCATTCAAAAAAAATGAATGAAAAGTAGCAAACATGAAAACCCTCTCCGTCTGATGAAACATATTGTAGAGCAATATCAGCCTCTGTTTCATGTCCAGCAGTTTCCTTGTGGAACTCAAATGAGAGAAAAGAAGATGTTTCTGCCTAACATGTTCAAAGGTCATTATTGTACTGCTTTGAATACTTTTACTTAGTTAATTAAGCTCTATTCATAACATTTTAAGAATTTTTTAACCAAAAAAAAAATTTAGCAAAATACAGATCAGACATATAGGAAAAATTATCCTCCGCCAAGTACCAGAAAAAGTACAGGTGTGTGGAGGACATATTCCTCCTCTCAAAGCCATTTTCGTCTGCTTTGTCACTCTGACCCCTGCCCCCACCCCATCCCATCGGTTTCCACGCCCTCCCTCTGTTTTGGGCCCCCTCCTTTTGAGCCAGTTTCCCCCTAATTCTCAAGATGCCGAATATCCTTTGCTGCCTTCTACCTTGAATTCTTTCCAGGGGGCTCTCTTCTCCATGGTGAAACTTATGGGTGTTACACCCTTCAGGGCCAGAAAGCGCTATCTTCTAAGAAGTCAGCTGGAAGTTTGGTGTGATTTAAAATTTTTAGCCCTCCTTCGAGCTTTGATCTTTACCATGGATGACCTTTTCTGATTGTGTATGTGAAATTAATTCTCTCAACAACCACCATTTCACAGCAACCCCAGGAAATGGTTGCAATTGTTATTCCCATTTTAGACCTGGGGAAGCTGAGATCTAGATTGATCGTATAACTCACATAGCTAAGAATTATGAGCCAAAATACAAGCTAAAAAGTTTGATAGAGTCCATGCTCCTAGCTGTTAGTCTATGCTACCTCTTTAGTTACACATTTACGGGGTCCTTATTATGGGCTGGCATCGTACTAAGTACTTCAATACAGTTTTTCATTTAATTGTTAAAACCACTTTATATTATTAATATTAATGCTACTGATCAGTTTTCTTTTCTGTAAAATGAAGCTGTGATACCAGTAACCTCATGTTGCCTCAGTACTTCATTATGTCTACACTGTAACGTGTTAGAATGATCCAAATGGTTTACATTTTACTCTTCAACTGGAAAGTAAGCTTGCTGAGAATATGTCTTATTCACTTTAGTGTCCCTAGTACAGATTAAGATACCTGACATCTGGTTGGCATTCATGAAATATTTGAGGAATAAATGAATACATACCTTCCTTCATATGGCAAGTGAGACAATGTATATGACAGTGCCTTGTAACTTAATTGTTATATAAATGTGATATATGGTCAATAATCATCATCCGTTTGACTCTGCTTAATAGGAAATAAGTTGTTCTCCTTTTCCTGGTGACATGTGCATTTTTACAGTGGTTTCTTGAATCATTGCCTTTGCCTGTGCTGCTCAACCAAAGGCAGATTCTTTTCTGAATATTTTCAGGGCAAGGGAAGACTGCTTTATCTTGAAAATCTACACCCTATTTAAAAGGCGTATCTAATCTAATTTTTAAAAATCTCAAGCCTCTCAATTGTAAGTGCCAGTAATGTTAGGTCTTTATCTATAGAATAAGCATGATGAATAAAGCGCAAATGTATTTGTAGAGAGCTGGAAGAGCCTCAGATGACAGGCAAGTAGATCAGAATAAAGTGTTGTTAATGACTACCCTGGATGCTTTAAGAAGAGTGCAGAAGATCAATAAATCTACGGAACACTAATCCCTCTCAAAAGTGTGAGCATCCTAGATTTTATTTATTTAAGATTGATACAATTGAGTTATAGTTTTGAGAATCTAATGGAAGAGAAGCGCATCATCTCTCAGGAAAGCAATCCTCTCAGCTGCCCTGGCCAAGCTTCATCTGTTAATCCTTTTGACCAATGAAGTAGCTGGTGTAGTCTTGTAAAATTTCTGGAGGCAGTCTGTGCATTAATAGGCCTGAACTTGACATAGTTGGAGAAAAAAAGGAAAATTCAACAACTGCTCTTGTATCAAAATAATACAAGTGAGTCTCATTTGAATAAAACCCTAGAATACAGTATCACCTAGCAAGTAACAAGTACTCAATAAATGCTCTTTGAATAAATGGATGAAAATTTAAATTTGTGAAATAGATCAATAAAGATGTGATCATTTATACTCCTGGAAGCTTTATCCGCTCATTCGCTTTAGAGTGTGACTTTAAATATGGATCTTTTACACTAGTAGTAAGGAATTAGAAGGTGAGATTTTTCTTTCAAAGTTACTTAGTCCTTTTTCCCCATGTACAGGGACAGAGCATCCACCTCAGTGGCTTATCACTATCATACATATGATGAAAGAGAGGGCTTCTAGTTCCTTCGTTTTCATAAGTACCAATATCTAATTTTTTAAAAGTAAAAACCTGCCAGACCACCATGATTTATAGATTTAAAAAGTGCTGTAATGTGTTGCGACTTAACATACATAGCTTTCCCTCCAACATCTGTATCCTGATTTGTAGTCTAATAAACCTTCCTGCTGCAGATGGCATGTGCATGGTTGTTCTGAGGTGTAATACATCAACACAGCATTTCTAAACACAGAGCAATAATGTATTCAATTAAGGGAGGAAATAAAACATCGAGCTGTTTCTTATAATAAATCTTTTACTAAGCTTCCCACATCACATGTTTGTTAAGGAAATAATACATGTCATTCAGACTAAGGGTTATTGTAGACTGCTGAGGGAAACATGAAATTCTGGAGGTTTCAGCAGTCCTGTGAAACCCTGAAACAAGGAAAGTGTACAAATTAGAAAAGGATGTAATATGTGACTAATGATACCTCTTGGGATATCTTTGGAACCCATATTTACTGTTATGATCACTAGATTCATTTAAGCTACAGGAGTTGAAAAGCAATACCCTAGTAAGTAAAAAACACCTCTGAGTTCATTAGATGTGGTTGTAATTTAAGCTCTAAAGGCTTTTTTCCTTGCTGTCATTCTTCATATTTCTGGAAATGTGGTACTTGAGCTCCCAATAAAAGTGGTCTACATCATAACCATATAATCTACAGTTCCTGGAAAGCACATTTACACCTCTACATCTGTAGCTAAACTGAACAGAAACTTAATTCACCCCAGATGTCACTCAAAAGAAAGTTCTGGAGAAAGGCCGCCATTCTAAAAATGTTCTAGCCACTGAATGTGTCCCAGGCAATGGTATGAATATGCAGCTCAGTCCTCCAAGCCCAAATGTCGGAAGCTCTTTCCATATGCTATGCCAAGTGCAAAATTAACGGAATTCCGCAAAGTAAATCCCCAGTCCCACGCCTCCACTCATGGAAGGAATCAATGGCGATTTTGACATTATTTCTACAGATGATTCTAGGTCTTTCTGTCTTAAGCATCTTAACAAGAAATTTTGCTCTTCTGGCTTCGTAAGACAACATTCCGTAATGCCTTAAAGAAGCGTAAAGAAATATGACAGCTTTTATGGAAAAAAAAAAGTGTATGTGGATATGATTTGGTCTGCTAATCGCCAGAATAGCATTTGCTGGATCAGTATAATTAGGCAATCCATTTTTATCTAGTGATCTAATAATACTCCTCGTTCCTTAGTTTTGGGTTTCCCTGACCAGTTCTTTTCCTCAGAAATAGACTAGTTGGTATTGAGTCAGTTTCCTTCCATTCCCAGGTGATATACCTGACTGATATACCTTATGGCTGAAAAAAGATGAACTCATACACTGTAGGATTCTCCACAGTGTGCAGAAATCAATCAGGCAAGACTTCAGTTCCACTTTAACCTATTTATAGTTTTTAGTTCTGTCTCTTAAACGCAAGTATTTCCTGGGACCTTACTTAGAGCCACCTTCATTCTACATGAGGCTGTGCCCATCACATATGTGTGGGTGGCGAGGCTGCACAGTTTCCCGGGAGGCCTTGCTGATGCCGCAGCTTCTTAGTTGTAGTTCAGGGAAGGCCACTGCAGGTACGTTGTGCCTTATGAATATTGGAGCTTTCTCTAGAGGAAGATCACTTACTGCTATGTCAGGTCGGATACAGAAGCTGGATTACCCAGGCTCAGTTGGTGTAACTGCTCATAAAAATTACTATTTAATAAGGATATCCTCAGGATTTATTAAGGGAACACTGTAGGAATGGCCATGTGAAAAATAGTTCTGCACCTTTGCAAAACTGCAGTTAAAGACATTGTTCAGTCAGTATTTAATAATTAATTAGAGATCCATCCACCTGACAGATTCCTCCTGAAATGTGTTTCCTGAAAACCTGGTGTGTGTGTTCTCCATTAAACACTGAGAAGTACAACCCATTGAATTCTCTCTTTTGCTTTGGCTAAAAAAATTAGAGCTAAATTCAATGCTTAATTTTACTGATAATTTTATTCTAGTTTCCTGATACACATTTTCTTTCCCCTTCCTGTGTGGTGGTCTGTGAAATAGTATTGGTGGTCTCCGAACACCTGAATTTGTCCTCAAAAGTGTGTGTTGTGTGTGCATGTGAACTCACATTTTTCTGGGGAAAAAGCTCCAAGTTTTCATCAGATTCTCAAAGGGATGCATTAACCAGAAAAAGTTAAGGACCTTTGATTTCACCTTTAACCGTTCTGTCTGTATAAGAAATATATTTCAATTATAAATAATCTAAATATCTTTTGTGGTGGGAGAGGAAAGCAAAAGGTAGACAACAGTAAAAATTATACAAATATTAATACAACAGCACATTTTGTTGTCAAGTACTCAGCCTGTTAGTAAGTATGATTTTTGTTTGTGTTTTTCAGAAACAGTGGGCTCAAAAGAATAACCCTAGATGGCATACATCTGTATGAAAATGCAGTCTGGTGTCTTTTCTCTTTTTATTTTTCTCCTATCTTAAAAATAAACAAATAAACAACTTTCCAGACAAGTCTGTCTAGAGAGCTCCCTATGTAAAGGGTCTCCTAAATACTATAGGGAGATAACGATTTACATAGAAAATTCCTTCGCCGTGTGACATTGATACATATTGACCTTGGGACTTAAAAAGTACACTGTGTTGTACATATTAATGTGAGATTTTTAAGACTACCCCATAGGAGTTAGTGTGCTAATTTGCAAACTAGATAAGTCCTGTAAAATGAAAACTTGTTTAGAGAAAAAGACTTAATGAGAAAAAAAAAAACCTCAGGAGATCAAATAGCAACACCTAAACCTTTGGAGGAGCAGATATATTTTCCCCAGAACAAAATATCTTCCATCTTGATTTTTCCAAAATAATATTTTATGAACATATTGTGAATTACACAGGACACCAACCCTGCTGCATTGGGAGCAAAAAGACAGAGCTGACAGATGTAGTTATTTGCCAGGAACAACCATGTGAATTTATAAATATTTTACAAGTGCAGCTTTCAGAAGAATGACTTTTACTGCCATATTAATGCAACTTGTGAATTTATAGTCTGGGCATTTGTGGGTTATGAATGTCCAGTATTCGAGGCTAGTGCCAAGAACATGGTTTATGTTTTGAAATTCTTTTTTTCTCTGAATACAGACTTCTTGGCTGTTAAGGTCTGCGTTATAATTCAGCTGCACATGAGGTGCAAGGCTACATAATACATTAGTTCCCACTCCCAGTGGCTGGACTCATAAATATGCTCATTACGACATACTCAGTGTGACAGAATGACACACAAAGCATAGAAATATCTCTACAGAATAGAGAATTAGTAATAGTAGAAGCAACAGTGGCATGATTCCATGCTTCTTGTCAGACCCATAATATGCGAACTAAAGTTATAATTATGTGCCATAATATAAAGAAAACTGGAATCGTATGTTTTGGGAAGTAATTTTTTAGTATATATTAGATCCATGTACTCGTCGGTATTGTCATATGCATTGAAGGGCACACTGCGGAAAAGACTTACTCTACTTATCCTTTGGCAGGAGCATCATGGAGGAAGGAGCATGACTTCAACTCTTTCCTTGTAAATTTATAAGTTGCTTTTCCGCACTGATCATGCCCAGGGTGAAGTAGTCTGTGTAGTGTTTTGGATCCGAAGGAAGAGCAGATGTCTCTGGACCTGAGCAAACAAGGCCTGGAACGGTATCTTAAATTGACCAGCCTTCAGTAACATGTCAGAGGGTCCTCCTCTTTCAAAGTGTTATGACCTAGGCAGAAACGTTGGCTGTTGATGAAAGTCAGCATGATTGCCCCACCTTTCTGCCTTGCACTAAGTAGCTCTGTTATCTTGAACACATCACTTCACCTCTCAGGCTCTCATTTCTTCTGTAAAATGTTTATGTTATACCATACGATTGTAAAATTCTTTCTAGCCATGATGATTATTTTTCTAATGCATGTGTGCCAACGTATGTAGACATTAATTAATAACGTATTATCATTTGCAAAATTAATTGTTCATCAGTGTGCACACATTTCATTCCCTAAAAACCTCAGGTGGCTAAATACCTCACTGTTTTGCACTCATATGTCCACCATTTCTTGTTCTGTATTAAAACTGTGTATTGTCCCTAAAAGAATTAACTGGAAGTCTAACCTTACATAATGGAGAATCTGTGTTGTTGCAAAAATCTGTAATTAGTACCGTGAGGAAAGATCTTCTGAATTATCAAAGCTACGTAAACAAACAAACAAACAATCCCTGTTCATTTCAAGGCTTAATGCTATTGAGGCCCTTACCCTGATTAATCATGCAGCAGGCAGCAAACTAGCTGATCTTAATACATTTCCATGAAATGGACTATAGCCTGTGAAAAATGACACACACACCCAAATCCCATGCAGTAATTATATTAGAAAATATTGTTAACAGATTTTAAAGACAACCTTAGCCTTAAGGATAAGATTGTGTCAAAAGCAAATCCTTCTTTCGTTTGCTTCTAACCTAAGGGATAAAAGTAGTCAAATGCTTGTTGTGGCCTCCCAGGAATAATTCAGCTTTAAAACTGATTAAGTCAATTTCCTTTATCTTATTATCTTAGACCATAGCAATTAAAAAACAAAACAAGTAAAACGATAGCAGTGCACGATCTGGGTCTCATATATCCTTTTGTTTGTTCATTTTCCTTTCCTCCTTTTCCCTCTATCTTAACATTTCCTTTCTATCCTCCCGTAAAGGTAAAAACCTAAAAGGAAAATAATTAGCTATTCATTCTCTTCTTATACAGCCACATGTTCATATGATAAATGGAACATGACCACGCAAAATGACTAAAATGACATTCTTATTGCAGGCTCAATTTACTTAATTTTGTGTCTTCTAACTCTTAAGACAAGGGTCACTCATTCTACAAAATTAATGGCTGATATAAATTTAGAATAAAAATAGCATAAGGAAAATATTTCTTCACCAAAGATATGGCCAACCTGTGGAATTTACCACCCTGGGAGGTCATAGATTTAGTCAACGGATGAATTAGAAAGGGCTGGTGATTTTATGGCAGTCATAATACTGTAGTTATGAATACTAAGTGATAATAGAATCTCATGCTTCAGGCGCAAGTTGATCATTTTAGGAGCTTTGCAGGAGTTCTCTTATTTCCTTACAAGTGGCTCTATTCATATTCACGTTTTACCTCTTTTTGGAAGCACTGATTTGCTGGGAACAAGATACCACATTTAAAGGCACATTGTTTTTTGTTTTGTTGCCGCATTAGCAGACACTTGAAAACCACAAGTGTCAGCTAATATAGTACCAAATAAAAATGAAAGGACAAAAGCATTTATTCTTCTAATGAATGAATATCTATTGAGGGCCTACCATAAGGCCACTATTTGGGTATTTGGGAACAATAATGAGAAAAACAGAAAAATCCCTGCTTTCACGCAATTTACATTCTAGTGTGGGGAGAGATATAATTAGCCTAGGAAGTAAATAAGTTACATAGTACATGAGAGAGTTTCAACTCTGGAGAAAAGTAAAGCAGGGAAGGGAAATAGGAAGCGGTTTACAATTTAAAAAGGGTGGTCAGGAAGAGCATCGCCAACAGGTCACATTTGCGGTGTGGAAATAGTGAGGGAAGAGTGTTCCAGACAGAAGAGCAAGTAGAAAGGTCCTGAGGCCTGTTGAAAGTAATCTAGTTAAACTACATTCTTGATTAATTGCAAGACTCAGGGAAATAAGATAATCTGATTAATAATGAATAATTTTTCTACCTTAGTATTATGGATATAGCTTAATGATCTACTTGCCTCAGGTTGGAGATGAAAATTCCAGTTGTCCATTACTGTAGCATGTAAAACTATTGATGCATGAAATGAATATGTCTAGATTCCCACATAGTTTTTACTTTAAAAGTCAAATTCTTAATGTGTCAATTATATTGTCTTTCATTTTCCTCTCTTGAATTTGCCTCTTGCTTTACTCTTTCCATTTTCTTTTAGAAACTTTTCTGTGACATCTCACTCCTGCGTCACAGGTTCCTTTATTTTTTCTGCTCTTGCTACAGACTTCCTAAAGAACAAACTTTTAAGGAAGAACCCCTTTTATCCATTGAATTTTTCTGGGTAAAAACCGCACCCAAACTTAGTGAACTAAACAACATCTATTCTTTCTGTGGGGCGTTTTCTGGTCTGGACTAGCTTGGCCAAGCTGGATGTGGTCTAGGACAGCCTCCCTGCCGTGACCGAGGGTTGCTTTGTGTCAGCTGGGATAACAGCCATGTAGCTCTCATCACTGAGCAGGCGAGCCTCACCTCCTTTATGTGGTGGCGGAAAGATCCCAAGTAGCAACAGAGGGGAAGCCTTAGTGGACAAGCACTTTTCGAGCCTCTATTTATGTGTTCGCCAATGTGCTATTGGCTAAAGTAAGTCACATGGTCAAGCTCAGATTTGAGGAGTAGAAAAACAGATTTTACCTCTTGATGGGCTGGATGTCAAGTCACATGGCAAAAGGGTTTGCATTCAAGGATGAAAGGAATATGTAGCCATTTTTTACAACTTGCCAATCTATGTTCTGGCCACGAATCGTTCACGTTTCTCCTACTTGTAAAATATGCTCACTCATCACAGGAACAGCCCTGCGCCAAGCCCAATAATTTGATCCTAAAGTATTGGGATCGAAGTCTAGGATTTTGTGATATGCAGCTGGTCCAGATGTAGATGAGGCTTCCTGAATGTAGCTTCTCAGGTGCAGTTCCTCTTCAAGTTATCAGACCTCACACTCTACGTAAAATAGTGACAGGGACAGGGTAACTGCAACAAACACCGCCATTCGAAGTCCCACCTTCCTGACTGCTTGAAGCCTTAATCTTACTGCCAAGGACACTAGGCCTGAACCTTGTGCTCTTGTACCTGGCCAGATAGCATGATTTGCTACTGCTTTCTCAATGGCCCTTTGAAATGTTCAATGGAAGTGACTTAAAAAAAAGGGAGGTACAATTCCAGGAAGAGCTGTGATATTTCTGTTTATAGTTAATAATTACTAATTTCAGAGAGTCTGTTATTTTCTCCCAGGAACTACCAACACAAATCCCTTTCTATTCAACATAAAAGATACAGTAGGAACCCTACATGAGCATTTGGGACCTAAACATCAGCATATATAGATCTGATCAGGGAAGAAAAAACTGCAAATAAAATTCAAATTCATCAAAGCTTATTATTCTGATAATATAAAATTCAAAGGTTACTGATTGAAAAGGGTATGCTAACATAGTTTTTAATGTGGAAAGTTACCACCTTCTTAAGATACAAGAAGGATCTTAAGTTTTGAGTGGACAATTTTGTTGTGGTTCCATCTTCCATCGCCAGGGGACCAAGCCATCACCCCTGGAGCACTTTATATGCTAACACTCTTAAGAAGTAACAATCAGAGTAATAAAGTTTTACTAATACCTAAAAAAACTGTCCATAGCACATCCAAAGTTGAGCCTGGCATTGCTGGGTTCCCTCTACTCAAGAAGCATGTCAGGGCTCAGTTCTTCCTGGAATTGACTCTTGGCTTATTGTCTTGTGAGGGTCTTCTCAGAGGAAGGGGGTTTATTGCCCTCCGGGCTCTTTCCTTTCCCTATAAGACACTTTTCCTTTTCAATAAAAAATAGCTCATGTTTAAATTAAAAAAAAAAAAAAAAAAAAGCTCCTGTTTGTAACCCAGGTTGCTTTCTCAGCCTGCTTCTTGCATGCAGAAAACCGGGGATCCAGAGAAATCTTTCCATTTTGAATTGCTTTAGTCCAAGCTGGGCAGGATTTTATTAGTACAACTCTCTTTAAAACTTATGGGCTTCCTATGGAGCTAATTTGGGCCTACTCTATCCTAAAGAGCACGTCACTAACTCTTTGAGGCCACTGTCACCTTCGGGGTGCATGTCACATTGCTGCGACATCCTTACAATTCTAGGCACTACCTTAAACCAATCAGTGATTTAAAATGAAGGGTCTTTCAGCCACACCCTTGATTTTGAACCTTTACCCTGATGTCATTTCTTACTTTGAGACTCTTTTAATGGGTAGAGAGACCAGAGATAAGAAATAGTTCTATTTTCCAAACTCTCAGGTCCTGGCTCCTTTATACTGCCTATGAATTGCGCAGGAAAACTGCACAGTTCTCTTTTTAGCTCATCTCTCTTTTAGTACCTTATGCAATTAAAAAAAAACAAAACAAAACAAAAAAAACAAACCTTGCTCCTTCGACATTTGCCTGGGATTCTGCTTAGCCAAATTTACAAATTCATTAGGTAAATTCTCTGTCTTCCAAATTATCGTAGACAACAGCCTTGCCATTGTTTCACTACTATGTAACACAGATTGCCATTTTTCCAGGGCGTTGTAGCAGTTCTTTACTAACTTTCTAGCCTCTACCGACATTTATTCACCATTTTTTTCCAATTTTGGCTAACATCCTTTTGCCACATTTCCAGTCTCTGTCTACCACTTGGCCCCAAAGCTCAAATGCTACATATTTTTAGCTATTACAGCAGCAGTCCAGTCCTAGTGCCACTTTCTATATCAGTTAACTTTTGCTATATAATAAACTGTCCAAAACTTTGGACGCGTACAATGATATATTTCTCACAGTTTTGTGGGTTGGCAGGGCGTTCTTTCTCATCAAAACTGGTTCAGTTCCTGGAGAGGATAAGGAGATAAGATCAATGGTATTTAAGGGTATAAACTTGTAATGAGTAGTAAATAAGCCATAAAGATCTAATGTACACGATATAATGAATATAGACAATATTGTACTATAATTTTGTAATGTGACAAATATTGCTTCAATGGCAATTATTATGATATACACATGCAGTGAAGTAACACTGTGAACCTTAAATTTACAAACTGTAACATAGCAAATTTATCAAAAAAAAAAAAAAAAAAAAAAAAAGCAAAAACTGGCTCAGCTGGGGCCAGAAGGTCTAGGATGGGTCTATTCGTGTCTGGTGTGCTCTGTATCTGCCGGAGTGGTAGGACACGTCTGTCATCATCAGTAGGCTAGCCTAGGATCATCCACATGATACAGCGTCGTAGTGCACAACACATACAGGAATGGGAGGAATTGTGGGCCACCTTTTGCAGTCTCCCACATTCCTCCTCTTTCCACTTATTTCTCTCCTTGTTATTCAAGTACTGATAAGAGTTGGTTTTGTTATTAGCTCCATTGGTTGTCTTACCAGTCATTGACTTTTTAGGCTAGCTGACTTTCAAGGCCGTGGGAAGATTTACTAAAACTATGCATTTGGCATAATAGTTGTTCAATACCTAATTGAACTATGTTCCTTTGGACCTTTTTGGCAAATTTAACTCTTCCCAGTTTCTATTTGAGAATTCCATACTAAAAATATTCAGTTATTCCTCACTATTTGAGATGTAGTTGATTAAAACTATCATACATTGGGAGGCATGGTTTACCTAACTCGTGAGCTTTTAGACCCCTTTCTTTATCATTAGGGAACTGACATTTTCCATGAAACTTAACTTTCTCTTAAGAAGATGAATATTGAATACAATTATGAATTTGCTTGAAGAATTGAATATTATAGTGGTAGGTTATGTGAAACTTAAAAAAAAAAAAATCTGTTTTCTCTGCATCAGCATTAGAGGGTCCAAGGAGGGAGTTGGAGAGAGATCAGGTTTGGAAGTGGGAGATGGAATTCTGTTTTGAGGAAAGCATCTACTTAAGGCTTCTGTGTTTTTAAATCCACCAATGGAGTAGTCATTTATTTCTCTCAGAAATCTGTAATGATGGCATAGTTCCACATCATGATTTGTGATGTCCTTCGGTCAGCAAAGAGAAAAATGAAAGAAGTAAACAAACACACAAACCTAGTGATGTCCACCCAATATTTCCTAATAGCCCCTGAGATGGCAAACCTAAATGATCTTGCTTGCTGAAAATCACGGCAGTATTCGAGAAGATGAGTTTCTGGCCATTAATGGAACACAAATAATGAGATGATTTCTTTTGCCCTGCACAGCCTGAAATGGAGCCACAACTGGTGAGCCTTCTGCTTTCACACAGAGAATACTCAGTGTATTTTTATTCTTAGCCATTTCCTATTCTACTTGCATAAAAAACTTATTAACATGTCTATAAACTGAAAGCTTAAGCCGCAATTCTGACTTTGTTTCATTGAACTCTCAAATTCATATCCTGTACTTTTAAGATAATTTTTCTATCTTGCTCTCTCAAAAGTGAAGAGTTTGTATTAGAATAAATAAACTTTACTTCAAAGCGTCTGTTTTCAACCAAGATGCATTTTTATACACATTTTATTAAGACCAGCATGTAAAAATATTAACTACTTGAAGGAGTTACTTCGTGAGTGGTTGCTGGCACTAATGTATGATAAACACACTATCATCTGAAGGGTAAACTCTTTACTCATTTTCCGTGGTTTATAACTAGTAAGAGATTGTTTGACTTCATATCAGGACCATCAATACCACCACCATAACTTGAATGTCTGATGCCTCTGCTCTGGAAAATTTAAATTGCCTCCTAACAGATCTTTCCTATTGTACTCTTTAATCGCCACCAAATCATTTTAGTCATTGTGATCAGAGTATTTTCCTTAAGCTGTCGTTCTCGAGTTTAGAAACATTAACCATTTCCTCATAGCCTTTGGAATAAAGCCCCAATTCCCTACTTGACATTCAAGGCTCTTTATTAGCAGGTATCACACCTATTTTTCACCTTCATTTTAATACAGTAATCTCAGACAAGAAGTTAACTTTTCTTAACCTTATGAAAAAGTACTTTACTTAAGGAAAAGATTATCTCCTAACTAGGCAGAGATTTCAGGTTTTGAATGGGCCTGAGGATTCTGTATCATCTTGATCTGGAAGGCCTAGCGCTGCTTCAGGCCTGCTCTATCATTTGGACTCAACAGATATTCACGAGGAGTCTTTCATGTGTCAGACATTTGCACATAACATCATCTCGTGGTCGAGAAAACAATCTTGTTGGGTATTACCACAGCCAGTTTTCAGACCAAGAAAAGAAGTTGAACTCAGGAAAGGTAAAAAAAAAAAAAAAAAAAAAAGTGCTCAAAACCTCATGACTGGTCAGAGCAGAGCCAGAGTATGAATACCATTCTCCCGCATCTGTAATCTGTGTACTTCTCCCTTTCTTCACAGCTCCAGCAGAAATTTATCAAGTTCTGCAGAATTCCATCATGTTTTGGTTCATCTTAGAACCTTCTTATAGTTTTCTTAAGTGACTTCTATACCAGGATGACTTTGGGCAGGTGACAGCAAAATAAATGGACTTTTTAGAATTACAGTGTCTAAGGGACTGATTCTCATATATGTTTGGCTCTGAACGGTTCTTTCTAATTGGGTCAGGACTGCATGATGGCGTGTAGGTGTTTTCTTCTTGACGTTATGTTTTATTCTGAGTATTTAAAGTGCGATACGATGAGGAAAATTAACTTGCAGTAACACTGAACAGAAAGCACTTTACAGAGTCAGAGTTCACAGCCTTTGATGAAGTCAGTGGTCTTGCCAGCGATGCCAAAAGCAGAAATGAATGTATTCGAAAGACGTTTCCTGATATGATTTAGCTCAAGTTACGGTTTCTAATACATTTGAGAGATTTTATCGTGTTTTTGGTCTACAAGAATAATTGAAATATTTCTTGAAGCTTTTAGTTAATTATAAGGTATTCTTCCTGCTGCCTCCCAAATAGTGATGTCTAAGAGGATAAATATTTTGTGAAGAACTCTGCAAAAACCGGGGATGTTTTATTATAGAAATTTTGACTGTTACTGAGAAACACGAAGGTACTTTAGGTACATTGCAAACATATTTAACTTGTTGGAGCCAAATATCAATTATATTTAATTTCTGGATTCAAATTATATTTGAATTCTGTATTCCTAAGCCAAAAGATTTTTTAAAATAGGAAACTCTTTTTAATTCATATATCCCCCAAAATGTTTCTTTTAAATATTTTCGGCTACATCTCTCTCAGTTACAGGAAAGGGTCTGAAATTTTGTCCTACCTGCAGGCCAGGAAGTTCGCCTGCCACCATTTCATGGGTGCTTGCGTGTATAGCAAGTGGTAAATCCTGCCACGTCCTGTGCGGCTCTAGAAAATAAACCTGAGTGGGAACGGTGGGAGATTGAGAAAAGAAAGAAGACAGAAAGCTGAGATTGGGAGGCCTACTATCCACTGATGATGGAGTAGAGAGCGATTTCATTTTCGCAAGCTGCTTTTATACAAGAGCATACATTTGCTGGCTAAAATAAGATTATCCCCACCCAACCTACACATCCTGTGATAATCATTTGCATTTCCATAGATTATCCCCATTCTTAGGAGGGTTTGTAGAGGTGAGGCAACCCTTGGTTGACCTCACAGATTGCAAGGACCTTGTCAGGTTGCAACCTGCTCTCCACAAGTGCTGGCAGAAAGACGTGATACTCCTGGGTCAGAAACCAAGGACAATTTGTTACTTACAGCACTAGCAGTAACCAAAGTATCAGCATTTGTGCCAGTTTCCCGAGCCATAACTCCTGCTGGGCAATGTGAAGAGGATCAGGTGACACCTGCACATGCAACGAGGAGTATTACAGGTGAGCAATACCAAGTTCAGGGAACCCAGATTGTTTATTGTTGGCACTAAGCATGTCTGCCTTTTCCTCCAGGAGACCCTGTCTTCCAGGCCGAAAGTAAAACCTGCCCTTTGCTCCAGAGCAAGGCATTCTTTGTGCCTCCTGTGGCTGTTTGCTGCACACACATCATAAAATAGTTCAGAACAAAAGCAGTCAGTGGTTCTGCTTGTAAGATGTGCAGAAATGTGAGTGAGCCATGCAGAACTGTCTCCTGACACTTAATTTCTGGAGTCCCCAGAAACTTTAGGATATGCTACCAGCTTGACACATTGGGTAAAAATAGAAGTTATGTTCTATGATTTGAGAGGTCCTGTCCCTCAAATTAACTACCTATCATCAATTATTTTACCATTATAACTTTACTCCTTTGACTCAAGCTTTAGGTCTTCAAATGAGCCCTTTACCTAATTACAAACACTGCTGGAAGTAGTTTCATTTTATCCTTTTATACTTTAGTGTAAGTAGAGGCTGGGTATTATAGGGGAAAAATATTCCTGAGTTTAGAATTAGATGTGATCTGGAGGCCTCGTTTTGCCACTGGCTATACTGGATCTCAATTTCTCTGTATATTAAATATTTAAAACTAGAAAACTAGAAGAATGCTATAAAGATTTGGAGAGAAAATGCTTAACAAACTAAAATTCTATACCTGTCTAAACATGAGGATAAGTGTTTTCAGATATATCAGGTTTCAACAGAGTGACTCCCCTGTTCTCTTTTTCAGAAAAAAATATGGAAGGATATGTTCCATGAAATGAATAAGTAAAATAAGAAATAGGAAGGTGTGACATAAAAAACGATGAGGGATCTAATATGAGAGAGTTCCCAGGATGATGGCAAAGGGAAGCCCCACAATAGTGGGTATCCAGCAGCTTAGAAAACAATTAGTCCAGATCATAATGGAAAAACAGAGCAATCCATAGAGAAGTGTCCAAAAAACAAATTAAACTGATAGATTACGTGAGGTGTTTGGCTACACCGAGAAGAAGTTTCAGTTCTAATGGAGACGTTGCGAATGAGTTGATGATAGGTTATATAAAAATCAAACAACCAAAAAAAATATAGAAGAATGTATAAACTCGTGGGAAATAAAATGTTGTATAGGAGATCTAATTACGTTATACTGTATGACTGAGCTATAAATAATATTAATAGATTCATAAATATGTAAACTTTGATTATAGATTTAACCTAAAATTGTGCTATAGTTAAGTTGGGAAGATGGAGACAGGGAAATGGGCGTATGCATGGGGATGTGTTAAGAGAGGTAATTCCTCATCTTCCATAGAAGGAAGGAAGTAAATAATGTTTAAAAAATCAAGAAATAACAGTAAAACATTATTTATAAAATGGATATAAATAGCAAAAGAAACAGCGAAAAGAATTGAAAGTGGTTACCACGAAGAAACAGGAATAGGGGTTGGGAAAGGGTAGGTTAGAGGACTGTTTTTTGTCATGTTTTGCCATTTAAACAATGTGCATGTATTACTTTGATCAAAATTAAAATTAACTTTAAAATGTAATGCATTAATTGGCCCATTGCCAGTTAAATGTTTAGCAGAGATTAGTTGAAATTAGAAATGAGATGGAGCCTGGTGGAATGAAGGGGGCACATACCAGAGAGCAGAAGGTGATGCTATTAGGAGAGGTGAGATTTATATTTGTAGCTCTGTTACAGTCTTTTTCTAAGGTTAACCTTGGCTACATCTTTGATCTCACATCATAAACTATGTTAGAGCATCAATCACATTTAGAAGCTGTACTAACTTGTATGGGACACTAAGGTCTATATGACAAGTCACTGCTCTAGCACACTAAATGCCATCATCTCAGCCTGAGTTAGTTAATGCATCTTTGCTGAGTGCCTAATTCAGTACCCAGGGGTACTCCTTATATCTCTATAGCTCTGTGGAATTTAAATTACCAGCCTCCTGGGTAAAGATGATGTTCAATTTAACATTCTGAATTGCATCTAGCAATTGTTATTGCTCAATAAATATTATGGTAGTAATGCTTGGAGGGCTGGGATGCTTGCAGCTTAGACAAAACTGTCACTAGTTGTGTGGAAATTAGCTCGAACTGTTGTAATATTTCTAGCTGACTCTCAAGTGTTAGCCTGTATTAGGCTGCTCATCATGTGGTACTTCTACAGCCTCACTTCTCCGGATAGTTCAGCTAATGCAGGTCTCAGAGCTCTGTGACACCTGCAGCTTCTGCTTTGCGGATTATATGCAGTTTTTGTAACCTGTATGAATGAGCTTGGGAGGCAGATAGTAGGAAAGAAAGAAGCAGTGTAAGAAACCTATGTTAGAGTTCTCAAACTTCCACACCCTCCTTTCTGTTTATTCAATAGAGAACCTGGAACAGCTATGATGCACAAAACACTGTGCTAGACATTGTGGGATAAAGAGCTAGAGAGACCCAACCCATCATCTCAAGGAGTTTTCAGTTTTAATAGAGAGACAGAGTTATGAATACAACTGTAGCG
The DNA here is from genome assembly GCF_014176215.1 of Rousettus aegyptiacus. Taxonomy (NCBI): domain Eukaryota; kingdom Metazoa; phylum Chordata; class Mammalia; order Chiroptera; family Pteropodidae; genus Rousettus; species Rousettus aegyptiacus. The sequence continues at coordinate 34,912,889 of NW_023416288.1, read as the reverse complement.
TCAGGCAGAATGCTCTAAAAGATTTTAATTCCCCATTTCCTAACTGCATGGCTTTAAACGGGTTAATCTTGTAGAGGTCTCTGTAAAATGGAATAATAATGGTGATGATTAGGTGAGTTAGTGCTTGCTCAGCAAAGCATCTGGCACATAGTGGGTCTTAATAATAATAATAATAGAAATAGTAATAATAAAATATTTTAAATTTTATTATAAACAAGCAAATTGTCGTGGGAGCAAGGTGGAGGGAGTTCCTGCTGATGGTACTGAGATAAAGTTAACTCAGGGAGCGCCAGTTGAACTGAGCACTGAAAGATGGAACAGAAGGAAGGGGATATAGTATTTTAGCATTTCAGACTCAGGGAACATGATGACACAGAGCTATGAATGTTTATTTAAACTTATTGAGGGATCAGCTACGCTTAGGGGGTCGTCGTGAGAGATAATGCTGGCAAGTGAAATGAATCCAAGTTGGGATGCGCCTGGAATGCCATAGGAAAGGAGTTCAAGTTTATGCTTTTGGTAGAAAAGTTAAGAAGTTATTCTTGTTCTCTAGCTACAAGGAGATGAGGAAGGCACTTGCGAACTTCTCTGTGGACGCTGGGAATGTGGACAAGACAGTAGATCCCACCACGTGCCTAGGAGGATTGTGTCACTATAAACTAACGTGGAGCTTGAGAGCAAGGTCTGGTTTACAAGGAAAATAATGACATCTGTTTAGGAAATAGGTGATTCTTTTAGTTCTCAAGTTTATTAAAAAATTTTCTTAAGAAGAGTTTCCTTAAATCAATGATTATATGAAAGCTAAAGTTTTATGTAGCTCCAGAGCCAATAACATATGAATAATTTTGACTTTCAAGAGGCCTCCTGTGTACCATGCCAGGAAGTCATATAATATGTAATGAATTACTTTATATGCTTTTGGCACAAGAATCCATTAGCAATATTAACATGCCAGGCACTCTCTGCAACCTTTCAACATCCCCTCATACCTTAGTAGGAAGCATAGTACCTAAAGTATGATTACTGATAACTTAGAGGAAGATTATCTCTTCACTTTTTGTTTATTTAGCTTTGCATTTCCTAGCATTACCTCCTATGCATATTTAAAGAATTTGTTACTGGCTTATCTATAAGGCATGCATCAAGAGCTGTTGCTGAACATTCATGTAATGCTAAATTTGGTTGAAGAGTCAGCAAATTGAATTTAGAACAAGATTTCCCTTTTAGATGGCAGCACTTTTATTTTCCTCACCCACAGATGTATTCATCCTGGGGTGTACCCTTGAATTCAGTGAGTATTATACATGCCTCAGACTGGAAGGAAGAGAAATAACAATTCACTTACAATAATTTTTGATATTCGTTATTACTGTCCCAGTTAGGATGATTTCAGTTAGTACCATCAGCTGTGACCTTGAACTCTGAAGATTATAGGAAGATGAACTGGCTGGGAGTTTGGATAAAGGAGTTTAATGGAGCTGACTGGTATGCCATTCCTATTGAGAAGCATACGCCTGAACCTTGAATCAGACCTCTGAGATTAATGAGTTTAAATAACAATTAGATATTTTCCCACTAGCTTGCAAAATATCTTACTCCCTCCCCTCCCTGCCCCAGCTGATATTTGTTACTTTGACAAATACATTGATATCTGTCAATGAGAAAGCAGCAGAGGCCTGTATCTGGTAATTGTCAAGTATCTTTTATTATTTCCCTGCTAATTCAACACTAGAGGATTGCAGGATTGGTCATTCATTCATTCATTCAGCATTTTTTGTCTTCTTCCTGTGCATCAGGCAGTGTGTTTGGTGCTCGGGCTACAGGGGTAAACAAAGTGTCTGCTCTCATGGAACTTAAATTAGGGGGAGGCAAATCATAGACAAATAAATAGTTTCGAATAATAATAGACTATGAAAAAAATAAACAGGGTAAGAAATAGTGACTGGGTGAGAGGCTGCTTTAGAAAAAGGTGTTTAGGAATGGCATATCTAAGGAGGCAACATTTGAGAAGAGGCCTGAGTGATAAGAAGGAGCCAGTCATGTGAGCATCTGGGGAAATATAAAACAATCTGTTGATGAGCAGTAGTAGTATGTGCTTGTTTAAAAGGTAGAGCATCACTGATTTAAGGAACTAGTTACTAGATAAGGATGGGTGGAGAGCTTGCAGTTAATATGGGTTTAAAAGCATAAACAACTGCAAACTGGTTTCTGTGTCGTAGAAAAAGAAAGGAGCAGTGAGGCAAAAATATGACTCCCGACATCCCTTCTCCCATTCTTAGTAACAGAATTTCTAGGTAGCACATTGTTTAAAACCACCATGTCAGCTCTGCGTGGCTTGTATTTAGACTGTAATATGAGAGAAGTAAACTACAGTCATGTTTAATTTGCCAGTATGTTGGATCTTGTTATGCAGTTAAATCTGTGCTGACTAATATAGGTTAAAATAGTGCATAGGTAACAATAAGGTTGAAAGAAATTTTGAGAAAAGGAAAAAAATCCTACCTGCAATACCACTTTTCTAATACAACTATCTTAATATTTGTATATTATCTTCTGAACTTCATTCACATTTTTACATAATTGTAAAGAGTTTATATACCATTCAACATTCTGTTTGTTTGTTTATTTATTTATTATGTTTAAATTATTTATTATTATTATTTTTTTTAGATGAGGCAGCCCCTGGTTGACCTCACAGATTGCAAGGACCTTTTCAGTTTACGATCCCTTATTTTTTGTTTTTTATGGCCTACAGCACCTGGTCTTCCTAGGTGGTCTCCCATCCAAGTACCAACCAGGCCCAATTCTGCTTAGCTTCCGAAATGACATTCTGCTTTTTTAGATTTAGTCTTACATGTTACATATTTTTCTATGTTTTAACATAGTTGACACATACTGTTTTAGCTAAATTCATTCAAAGGGTAAATTTTTAAAAGTTAAGTTTATTAGTGATCTGGAATGTCTATGAGAGCCTCTTAGATGCTTAGCTTCATCCTGAAATATATATACTTGGTAGGAGATGAGTCTAATAAATATCAATAAATGTTAGCTGGTATCATTAAGATCGGACTCCATCGTCTATTCCTAGAGATGGAAAAGTAAAGAACAAGATCTGGTTTGAAATGGCAGCTGGGGCAAGGTGGAGGATAATGATGCCAGCAACTTTTAATGTGCTGTAACCAGTTGATACTCATGTGTCATTTGTAAGCCATCTAATTGTTAGCCGTTATATCTGTGAGTCGTGCTTATTTTTAAGATGTTCTGGACTGGAATGCCAACTCAGCCTCCTGTTCATCTCTAACCGTGTCTCCTCTCCCTTTACTCCGATTGCTTTACTCCTTGGACATTCCGTGTTTCCTCTGTGTGGTTTCAGGGCCATCGCTAAGTTTGCTTAATGTTTTAGATGTCCTAATGGAATGAATCACTAAGGAGAGCATTCACAGAGCAGCTTTTAAATTTCTCATTTAGTACTGTTTTAGCTAAAAGTCCAATTCTGCGGTTAGTGGAGATGGTAGGGTTTCTCACATTGGTGGGTTCTTGATGGTAGAATAAACAATTAACTTAGGGGTACTTCTGGTAAATAATATATTTTAGAATTTTTTAAATTTATTTTTATTAAAGTGATATTTTAATTAAAATTGTGAATAGGTAATACAATCACATTACTTCAAAAACAAGAAAGTATTAAAAAAGTTTACAGCAATATGTCTCCTCCTAAGATCCTTAATCTGCTCAGTTTCCCCTTTCCCCTTGAAATTAACCATTATTCATAATTTCTTCTTTCCAGTTTCCTGATATATATATGAGCAAATGTAAGTGTAGATTCTTATTTTCCCTCTTTTTTTGTACTCTTCAGTATCTTAATAAGCATCTTTTGAAGAAATGGATTTTCGGTATATTTTCAACACATAAATTTTAATAGATAATAGTAGTTTCTGGTAAAATTATAGGTGCAATTAAATTTCAAGGGCAGATTCAGAGCCTAGGATTCGGACTTATTTTCTTCTTTGAAAATCAATTGAAACAGGACTGTAAGGAAATTTCATGTAATGCAGTGTATACTGCCAAAAACAAAAGGACACAGTCAGATGGTCAGGATACAGCTGGAAAATGTGTCAGATTTCAAAGTCCGGGTTTCTACAGCTGCACAGCACTTACAGCCCTAGTGTTTATGCCACTAAGACAAGATTATTGTTGCTGGGTGTCCCATAAAAGATGTTACATTTCAGGTTGCACGTTGTCATTTCTGAAGTCCGATATCAACAGATAAAAATCTAAAACTATTTATTTCGAGAACATAAAGGACTGATAATATAATGTGATATTCTCTTAGCTGTAATAGAAACCCTAACTCAAAGTGGCTTGAATGTTAAATAAAATTTCTTGGCTCATATAACCTGAAATCCAGTGGTAGATTAGGTTTCTGGATTGATCGATATAACAGTTCAATTCATCAAGGACCTGCGTTCTTTCTGTCTTTGTTCTCTGCTATCAGTGGCGTCTACTTTATCTTCAGGTTGATTTTTCTCATATCTGTACTTCTAGTAGGATTTGGGATTATTCGCTTTCCCAGGATGGAATGTTATGGAATGGGGAATGACCAGCCAGGAATGCTGAACATCAAGGAATTCTGGGGAACTGCCCCCTCTTTTGAGACTTAGGAATGAACCACCATGAGTGTGCTTGGTGAATTTTATAACAACTGTATAGAAAGCAATGTGAGCAAGGGTGTTTAGAGACTGCAGTATATCTAGTTCAAGGTCAGTAGTTCTCAACTGAAGCTGCACATTGGAATCACTGGGGAGAGTAAAATGGAAAGATACTGATGCCCAAGTCCACTTGCCAGAGATTCTGATTCATTTGCCCAGGGCTGGAGCAGATATTAGAATTTCATGTGTGTGCGTGTGTCCCAGGCTTCTTTATTTAAGATCAGAGTGATGAGTGATGTGGGGATTAAAATCGAGAGCATCATCGAAGTTCACTGGAATTCCCTCTGACCAGTTTCCCTAAACTCCCTGCCCCCATAGTGTTCCCAATAGTGACGAAGAACTTAATCCCAAAGCCGTGGTACCATCCTCAGGCTCCTCTGTCCCTGCTCTCCCCTTTTCTGTGAAAGGCCCAGAGTGGTGACAGATGCGGAGTGAAAGGCTTCACCCTCAGGGAAAGGACCGAGGGGTACACTGTAGTGAAGCGAGGGCCCGCGTAGCCTGGGGTACCAAAATGGGGCCCTGGCACCAGAAGAAAGGATACTGGTCCCCCTGAGAAAGGAGGCCCGGAAGCGTCCAAATCCTCGCATAGAGAATAGTCACTGCTCGATCGTTTGCCCTCCTGGTGACAGTGGCTGAAGCGCCTTCAGAGCACAGCTTTCTCAAGCCCGAGCCGTTGGGCCATCTGGCTGACCTGCTGCAAGGTGGGCTTTGGGAGCTGCGGGAACAAGCTCTCCAGGTTGCCCCCACTCGGCTCTCCATCCCTGATCGCTTTCTCTTTCAGGCCTGCACGAAGGTCTGCTCCGCCCGTCTCCTGTAGATTCTCGTGGTCAGCTTCTTGCACCCCCTTCTGCAGTGGGGGCCGCGCCTTACCCGTGTTCTTCAAACTGAGTGGCAGCGCCCGAAAGCGGCAGACGGTCGTTTGGCTGAACACCTTCCCAAAGAGAACCCCCAAGGTGAGCCCCACATCGTCTGGGTGTGCCCTGGGGTGATCCTCTTCTGCTTCAGGAGCTCGGCAGATCGCTCGAGGTCTTTCTGCTGAGCTTCCATGTCTTCCCTCGCCGCCACCTCGGGGTTTTTGCTCCAGGGTGGCCTTGTCCAGCTCCATGGCCCCGGGCTGGGCAGCGAAGGGCTCCAGGGAGGACCCCTCAGAGTTGCCTTCCACTCCGGCTCCCGCCTCGCCCTCAGCCTGAGGGGTCTCCAGGCCGCCTTGGGGCAGCACCTGGGGTCCACGGTAGGCCATTCCCCCCGCAGAACTCACATGGTGGGGGACACAAGGGGATCCCCCACACCTCGGTGCTGAGGCCAAAACCTGGCCCGATTCCTGACCCGCCAGGAGGTCCTGGAAGCTCAGCCTGATCTGAGGGTCAACTCAGCCCCGCTCCGGCCCTCCTGACCAGTCGCCTCGCCACCCAGTGGGGGCAAAAAGGCAACGTCGGAAGCCAGGTGTCCCGCCATGGCGAGGGACGGCGCCCCAAGCCCGGGGCCTGGTTAAAGGGGTCTTAGAATTTTAAAAACGCGCTCCTTCCCTTCCAGCTCCATTGCTCTTCCCTCAAGCCTGCCCCCTATTGGCTTTCACCTGTGTCACTGCGTGGTCTCTCAGTGGATTTGCCATTTCTTCCCTCTGATCTTTCACAGTTTCCAGATGGGTTGTCTCGTAGTAAAGCTATTATATCAACTATTTTATTATCCCTTTGCAGAAAAATCTAAAATTCTTTATCCTGGCCTTTAAATGCCTCTATCGCACAGTCCAAACCTGCCCTCTTTGCCTTATCTCACACTTTACCCCTTCATTTACTCCACGAGTTAGTCAAATTGAATTAGTCACAGACAGACTTTGTCATAAACACACTTTGCCTGTTTAACACCCTGCTTAAATTTACCTTTTCCGTACAATATTTTCTGATAATTCAGCTGAAAGAAATTTTTTTTTTTTTTCTCAAAGTGCCTGGGCACTTTAACTTGATTTATCTTGTAGCATGTACTTTGTTCCACTGTGCTATATGGTGATGTGTGTACGTGACTTACCTCATGGGCTGACATCTTTGCATTGTCCTCTTTGCTTATATTTGAAGATAAATGAACTTTCCAGTTTCTTCTCCTTATGAATTTTAGACTAGTTCTTTGTGTTTCTATGGTTCCAGACCCCTTGAAAGAGTTTAACAGGAAGGGCTGGTGATATAAATGTCTTATGTCTCAGCTGGCAGCTTGGTAATGTTTACTACTTTCTGATTAGTTCTAAAGTCACTATTTATTGAATGCCTGTTGTATGCCAGGCATACAGATGTAATCAGTACTTCCTACAACAATTTTGTCATCTTCCTCTTTCAGATGAGTAAACTGGTACTCGGGGTGAGTAACTTGCCCAAGTTTCTTCATAAATTAACAGAGCTGAAATTCCAGACTTGCTCAGAGCCACATAGGACAGGGTTAAAGTGAGAAACAGAGATGACTAGATATCAGGCTACTGATTTTTTTCTCCAGCTCATCCATACAAGGTCAGGTTCCCTTCTGCTCATGCCTCGATCTATTCTGACTCTATTCCCAGTTCTACCAGGAAAGCTACTTCTCATCCAAATGTACAATTAAATGAAGAAAAGCCAAATCTGTATTAGATACCTTGAATCCAACCCAATCCAATCCTGCAGATGCCATCAGAAACCATTAGGATTTGAGCATAGAGATTGAGAAGCATCAAAATGAGAGAATGTGGGCCGTTAATGAGAGATGAAATTTGATGGGGTAAACAAAAATTGTATGAAAGCTCAGTTACTTTCTTGCTTCTTACATAGTCATATGAGGATGTAGAATTGTACCTACATGACTCAAACTTTCATTTTCAAATGAACTTGAATTTGAACTTGCTACCTGGATATTCTCAAAATAACCTGATTTGCTTTTAGCCTTCAAGATGTTTACCTAACATTTTCACTTCTCATCCAGGGACGACCTTGCATAACACATCAGTTGAATAAATACAATTCCACTCCTGTAGGTTTAGACTATTGAATTGAATTGAATGGGAATTTGACAACCTAGTTCTAAAGCTGTTACTAGAACAAAGTTATTATTTAGTTCAACAGAGAAGAGGACATCCATTTTTCTTACTCAAAGATATCCCTGTACTGTAAATTCCTATCCTGTGTCACTTTTGTGAAGGCCAAGTGTGGACATGAGAGATAATAGCGGCTGGGGAAGAGCCTCTTTTAAAACCTTTGAGTGAGAACTACGGGCATGATTTGATCTGACGGCCTAAGGGACATTAGGAGAGAGTTTTGGCCATCATATTTTTATGGCAGAGAAGAGCTGCAATTTTAATCCTCATATAAGCTTTCATCTAGTTTCTAGATAATCTATAGAATGACTGTCAAAGTTGAGGTCAGGACCGAACCTTCCAGAGTCAGTGCTGCTCTACACTAGAGGGACTTTTTTGTCTCTCAAGTAATAATACACAACTAGACACAGTGGCTATTCAGGTACCACAGAGACTTGTGATGAGATGTGAAACTAAAGATAAAGCATTTCCCAGAATCTCTAAAATACAGGAACTGCATTGTTTCCAGTGCGCTATGCCTTTTATTAGTGATACCTTTATTAGTCTCCATAACTGTTGGCTAATGAGTCCCAATTGGCACATATATAGAAAGGATATCAAATTGGTCATAAATATGACTTTTACTCTAAGTCAGAGAAAAAATTAGGTGATCAGAATAGTTGGTTGAAATTTGAGGCTGACTGGGTTCTCAGTATTCAAACATCTTCTAATATTCTGTAGGCTTTAATTTTTTCTTTCCCAGTTAGCCTGAGAATATAGGTTAGTGGCTAAATAATGTTACCACGAGGTATGTATGAAGTTTAAGTTCAATTCCTAGCACACTATGGAGTCACTGTAGAGCATCTTAAAGTCTTTTTATTTTTGTTTATTGATTTATAAAATTGGGAGATTTTTAATGTCTTGATCTCAAAAGAAGGCTGTGAAACTAAATTAAATTAGTAACCAATAAATATGGAAAGGGCCTGAGTAAATGGATAACAGGTTACTAAGTACATTTATTTACAACTATGTTTAAAGAATACTGGGATGTAAACGAGTACAAACCTTTTAGGAGGCATTCGGAAATACCTATTAAAATTCATAGTAATATTGGAGAAGGGGAAAGGTACTTTTACATTTCACTTTATACCAGTTTGCCATCTTTATTTTGCATGAGAATGTGTTATATTATCATTTTTAATTAAGTCATTTAAAATAAAGAATACACTCATTTTTGAAGAAGGAATGCTCTAAACAGAAGTGAATCAATAATATTTGTTTTTATTTCTTAGAGCAGTTGAAGACAACTCAGTTACCTAGTTCAGGCTTAATTTTTATTTTAGAATGGTAACATATTCATGGCTCAGTGTGCCATGATAAGACTATCATATTCTGTTTTCTGAGCATAGGATATAGTAGCTCAAATGAAAATGCTTCTGGCCAGCCTTAAAGCACTTTTAAGAAATTGTCAAACGGCTGTGTCTTTCCATCTCAGATTTCTTCAAGTAGCATTCTACTAATGCCAGGGAGAGCAACAAGAAGAATTAGAGTAAAAAAAAAAAAAGACCTCCAAATCTTCGTTAATGAGGTGATACATTACCTGCCTAACGCTTCTACTATTACAGGAATTATTGGAGAAAATCTTGAGGGAAGAGGGGAAAGGAAAAAAAAAGAAAAGTTTAAAACCAACCCAAGAAAGAACCAGCCTTAGCAATATGGAAATAATAAAATGTTTAAATCTCTTGCTTCAATTTGTTCTCTGAAACTACTTTATGCTAGAAAATTCTGCCTTGAGTATACTGAAGGCCTTTCATTAGTGAGTACTGAATTAATTTCTCATATAAAAAACTTTGTAAACCTTTTCTATTTGAAAATAAGTATTTTTTTACTGTCATCCAGTTATTTTGTATAAGGCATTCAAAATGCAAGGTAGATTTTTATTAAGCATATCATATGTGAGAGTTCAATTCTATTTCAGTTAAATTTATGATTAATATACTTTCCTTGATTAGTCAGTCGATCAGATAAGGCTCTCCTTTTATCTAACTAAGTGGACTGTACACCTAAGCGGCTCTAAGAAAATGTAATACAATTATTGTGGATTAATTTTCCCATTATCTGGAACTTGAAACAGAGTGCTAATTTTCCAAGTTCAGAGAATGCCACAATAAAATTTGTAATAAAAAGTTTTATCAAACCAAATAGAGAAACAAGGGAATAGATTTTGTAACACACAAGAATATTCGACAGGGAGAGATGAGCAAAGGTGCTAGCAGCATGTGACAAAAGGAAAGTAAAGCTACTACTCCCTACAAGCATTTTAAAACAACAGCAACAACAAATCACTAAGGATTAACAAATGGTGCTGGTGTGGATTTTGTTCTGCTGTTAGTCAGCAAGAAACAACATACTCAAAATCTGTGACAGACGGCTAGTCATTCCCTAATATCTATCCTCTTCTTCTAGATTAATAGAGTTTTTAGCTGAACATGAGACTGCCCTGAATCAATACTTCTCAGATTCCATTTGGGTTAGCATTGTCACATAACTAAGTTCTGGTCAATGAGATGTAAGTGGAACTGTCCTGTGGCAGCTTGAGAACTTGTCTGAGGAGAAGGCTAGTACGTGCCTTTTGTCACTCCTCTTTGACACTCCTCCATCTTCCTGCCTGGAACACAGAGGTTGCCATCTTGGACAATGAAGTTAAAACCTCACATTTTGAAGGACCCTGAGAAAAAGAGCCAGGATCCCTGCAGAGAGAGCACGGTACCCGCCCTGGACTGCCTGCCTGTACTTTTAAATTGAGAAGACTTAAAAACACTTATCCTGCTTAAGCCTCTATACTTGGGGCTTTTTGTCATTTCCAGTCAAACTTAATTCTAATGAATATACCAGCTTTAAGGTTCACTGAACCCATGTTGGTAGCAAACCACTACCCATTTATAATCCAATTAAAAAGACACACTTGTGTGTGTGTGTGTGTGTGTGTAGATAACATAGATAAAAAGGCAAACAAACAAAAATAGACACCATAGTGAAAAACATTTTCTACAATATAGCTGAAATGTAAATTGAAGCCTGAATTCTTATCCCAGTTGTGGTACTAATTTCTATTTTCTGTATAATGAAATAAAATAAATATATAAATTATACTTGATACAAATCAGCACATTATTTGTTCTCAAGAATGTGTGACTAGTCATTTCGTCGTGTTGATGTCATAGAGCATATTTACTTCTATTTATATAGATAATGATACTTTCATTTCAGACTTCTTGAATTGAATTGAGTGAAAGCCAAAAGCTGGCTGAAGGAGGGGTTGCTGCTGCTAGATGAGTCTTCATCAACATTAAGAAAAATCAAATCTTCAGTTCTTCCTCTTTCCTGCCACCCCCGCCTCCACTCCACACACCCTCAGTAGATGATCTCACTTCCTCTCAGGGAAAATAGAAGCTTTCAGATGGGACGTCCCTCCACTTTTCAATACTAGATTTCCAAACCCACCGTGTCTATATTCATCCTGGCCTCCTTTTCTCATGTCATAATATAAGGGATGTCTCTCTTCCTATCCAAGGTCAGCGCTTTGAGTCCTAACACCTGCCTTCTCAGGAAACAAATGCTATAGATCATTACTTCTCTCGCCTCTATCTTAAATATTTTAAATATTTTCACATCTGCGTTTTTCACATCTGCTAACAAATAAGCTTGTTTCACCCATTAAGCTGTAAAGTTTCCTGGCTAAGTCTCTTTCCTGCCCAGATAGTGTTTAGGTGAACACTGCTGATTCTTATCTTCATGATTCTCTTTTTCTGTGCTTTCGTAACTGACCATGAGGCTGAAATAAGTCTCCATATTTGATCAGGTTACAGCCAAGTCTTTTGGACCAAGGAAACAGATGTTCTGTCTTCCTTTAAGTGGTTGTACATATCTGCTCCTGTCTCATTTATATGCTGATTTCTTGATTTAATTCTCAGAAGTGAATCTTATTTTCCTAATTTCCTTATTCTTGGAGAATACTTGACTGTGGCTACAAAAAAAACAGTGTTAAATTTTACAGTATTTTTCTAAATAAAAGAATTCCTCAGAATCAGTGTACATGCTTGCACTACACAGATAACAGCAGATTTTTTCTCCTAGTCTTGTAATCTTCAAATTTCATATATAAAACTCATTGAGAAGTACAGTGTTGAGTAGTTCCTCTGAAAAAAATGCATTTACTCTTAATAGACTTTATCAAAATAATTTGCATTTATATCAAGGGTTTACCATGATTTCCTATTTTACAAATTAGTATTTAGCTATTTACATGGAACCCAGTGCTATGGAATTTAAAAATACAATTTAATGAAACCAGGGTGAATATTTGTAGAGAAATAATAAATGCTTTGCATTTATTGAAGTGTTTTATGATTATATGCATCAGTAAAAAGAATTTGAATGTCTGACCCACATGGAAAAGATGTTAAAGCAATGGGAAAAAAAGATGTACTTCTGATTCAAGCAGATCAGAAGATTATTTATATATTTTAGGAGCACACTTTCATTTACATGTTTTCAAATACCAGTGTTGAATCCAGGCAGCAAGAATGGCTGCTTCATCTGAATTTTATGATGGCTTTCTGATTTGTTACTACTTAAAGCAATCACATAAGGGCATCGAATCCTCAAAACATCAGAAAATGTAGTATTGAAAAATTCCAATATTAGATTCCTTCGGATGAATCTTCATGGATAGTAGAAATAATAAAAAACAGTCCTATGAGTGTGTGATGAGGTAGTTAGGGTCACTATGATTAAACCAGGTGACTTTCATTTAACTCACACATGCTAATTCTTAAAGTGGCATTCTTTTCAGAGAATCAGCACAACAGAGGCACTGTCTCATTATTAAAAATAAACAATTGAAAATAACTTTCAGTGAAAATTCACTTTAAAAAAAGCTAAGCCTTTTTAAAGACTGAAGCTTAAATTGCTTTTATGCATTTTATAGAACTACAATATAATTTTAAAAGTTTCTGAAACAAACCACTATGCAATTCAGTTTTTAAAATTATATATTTTTACTTGAGATATTTCTGAATTCCACCTACCAAAATTATACTTTAAACATAAAATAAGGAAAAGTGATATGATTTTGGCAATCAGGAAGAACTTTTGAGATTTCTAAACCAATAATAAATGAACGAGTACCCTCTGAGCTGAGAGTCTCAGCAAGCTGATGAGAATGGGTACAACTACATTGGAAAAAGTTTGGTGAGTGGATGGTGAGATCTAAAAAGAAGACTGGAAGGCAGACTGGCATGAATATGAAGATGGGAAGGAACTCAGGGAAGTTTATCAAGTCTGGACTGCAATAATTATTGCCTTTGAAATATGACGCTGTCAAACTACATTCATTATTCAAGCTGGGAGTTTAGAGATGATGGTCTCAGTAGCTTTTGTTGAGAGAATACGTGTTTGATGTATGAAGAAAACTGTTTGCAGTTATATACAACAATAAGGAAACTAAAGTCATAGACATTCATAAATTTTCTACAAATAGTCCCGTTAACTAAAATGATCTTTAAGTGGTAGTATGATTACATATGCTGGTTCCGTTGATTGTTTAGAAATCTCTTATTCGGTTTACAGATTTTGTAGGTATGTGTATTGGTTTCCACTTGCTGGTGTCACAAATTACCACAAACTTAAGGGCTCAAAATAACACAAATGTATTATCTGACAGTTCTGGAAATCAGAAGTCTGAAATGGCTTTCGCTGGGCTAAAGTCAAGGTGTCAGCAGTGCTGTGTTCCTTCAGAGGCTCCAGGGGAGAATCCTTTTCTTCGCCTTTTCCAGTTTCTAGAGGTCAGCAACATTCCTTGATTTGTGGCTCCTTCCTTTATCTTTAAAATCAGCAGCACAGCATCTTAAAAATCTCTCCATGGTTCTGCCATCATGTCTCTTTCTCTTGCTCTGACTCTCCTGCCTCCCTCTTAGAAGGACTCTTGAGATCACTTTAGGCCCTCCTAGATAATCCAGGACAATCTCCCTCTTTCAAGATCCTTAATTAATCACCTCTACAAAGTCCCTTCCCATGTAAGGTAATGCACTCACAGATTCTGGGCATTAGGATGTGGACATCTTTGAGGGAGGGTCATTATCCTGCCTACTTCAGTGTGGTAGACTGGATTATTGTCCCAACAATGTGTTCTTCCTCCAGAAATAGGATTGTATATCCATATCCTTTGCAGTAATTTTTCAATGTCCTCTCAGTGTGGTTAAGGAGTATTTCCCTACCTTGGCTCTAGGCATAGTTCTTTATTTTCACTTGCTTTGACCAATGAGATTTTAGCTGCTGTGATGCAATCAAAGTCTCTGGGCATGCGCTCTTGCATCTCTGTCATTGCTGTGAGAAGAACATGCCCAAGACAAAGTCACGTGGAGTAAAGTTGGACAGCCTTAGCCGAGACCAGCCTGGATTAGTTAACATCCAGCTGACCATTGGGCAATCCACAGATACCTGAGAATAATTATTATGGTTGTAGGTCAGTGAATTTTGAGGTAGCTTGTTGTGCCTCATTTTTGTGGCAATAGCCATCTGATACAGTAGCTTGGATTTTCCTTTTTCCTGATCTTGTTCTCCACGTTTGGTTATTTTACTGCTAGATAGCATTTATTCATTATACATCCAACAATTATTTAACTACTAGGTGCCAGATATTGTGCAAAGTTCTGGGCAGACAGTTGGAAGCTAAACCTTCATGTTTCATTCCCGTGGAGCTCATGGACATTCCCAAAGGAGGGGAAGGGCATAGGGAAGAGACAAAACTTGAGGTTATTCCGAGTTGGATAGCAAAGATTTGATTGACCTGATTTATCATGGCCGATCTACATTGATGTGCCATTAACTGAACAAATTTTTATTTAGAAGCTAGTTTTGTGAGTATGGTAGGTGCTAGGGATATATACAAGAAGAAGACATAGGCTGTTTAAATAGTATTTAGAAATTATATTACTCGTCATAGTGTTATAAAAATGACACTAAGTTAATGAACTCTTTCTATTTTATTCATTTTGACTGTGTATTCATAACAAGTATTGCAGTTTTGATTTTTAAAAACATAATTTTTTTTCATAATCTGCTCTGGCACCTGTTTGTAATATGCTGAGTAACCGATACCATCTCTTTCTATGAAAAACAAGAATGTGATAATATTTGAATGCGCAACATTTGAGGACTTTAACTAATAATTCATGTGCCAAGTTTATTGTTTTCTTATATTAGCTTTTATCTTTAAAATTAAGAAATGATATGCGACAATGAAAATGGGGTATGCTTTCTATTTATTCATTCAGTTCCATCTTCAGCTACATGCCATGCCTTATGACTGAAACCGAAATGACTGAAAATCTCAAAATGACTGTAACTTTAAACTGTGAAAAATGGTTTTCAAGTATTTTCACTTGAGGAAAAAAACGAAACCAAATAAACCAAAAAATGTGCTACCACAACAAAAAGGTGAACCACAAAAATATCTAGAAAAGTAGAAGACACTTTGTTCTGTTTTCTGCCAGAGGAAATTATTTCAAATATTATCTAAGATTTGCCCTTTGGCAGATTATATGCTAAATCTATTTTGTCAAGTTTATCTAATTAACATTGATTCTATGTAAGTCATTCTCTTTTGCCATCACTGTGCTGCACAATTTTTTTTTTTACAAATATTACATTAAAATATAATTTTACCTTTAACAGTATAATATTTTGTTTTATACAAGTACATTTTAAAATATTATTTGAATGACTTTGAAAATGTTTAACCTTGCCATCTCAACGTAGGGTCTAAATAGTTCTTTATTTAGGTAATGGCCTGACAGTACAGGTATTACAGATATGTAATATATTTTTCTATATAGAAAAGCACAAACAAAAGTATTTTTTTCAGGTCATTTAATGTGGGCAGCGTGATTTTCACTTTTGAAAAAAAAATATTTCCCAGAAAATGTTCCATATGAACATTTTCCCCCAGCAAGTGCATGGCTATATTTTATTTGAAAACATAAAAGCGAAGAATATCTTCTAATGTGTAGTAAAGTACAATAAATGAAAGCATGTAACTTGGGAATGCTTCAGGAATTCATATTTTTGTGCTCCAACAAGTTAAAGTAATTTTTCTAGACTTTAAAAAAGTATACATTTTGACATAACTGTATAAAAATATAATTTTTTACCTCTCTGAAAAAAGTTAAGATGGCTATTAAAAATATAAAACTGAATGCTCACAGACATATAGAGCAAGCTGGCTGGAGAGGAATCAGGCTTGTCAGTGCTTTCTCCTCTTATGCGTGGTTCTTGGCGGAGGCATAATGCTTTCAGTACCAAAGCTGAGAACTGAAATGAGGAAAGGAGTTCCCCGTAGACAGCAGTGTATCTTCAGGATGCTGAACAAGTGGACTGAGGAACAGCAAAGTCCATCAGTGGCTCTCGATGTCCTTCACTGTGCCACAGGCGTGTCTGTGGCAGTCCATAAATTGTGAAGACTGGGTCACAATTGGCAACAGCACTGACTTTCTTTGTTTACCAAAATTTAATCCATACAATCACATTAAAGTAGCCATTCAATAAGTAAAAAATAAAAGGGGAAGAACTGAGATCCAGACTATCAAGGAAAAATGTCACAAAATTATGCGATTAGGGATGAAAGTAAAAAAATGTTTTGTATTATGAAATGAGATTGCACATGGATTCGATATATATTTATGTATAATATTCTGTGTTTTTATATATGCAAATATAATATTCTCTATAATATTCAGATCTCATTTTTTCCTGTTTAATCTTTTGAATTAATATTTGTCTTCACCTAATCACACATTGAATTACTACATGTCCAGGCTCCTGCTTTAGTCCTGAATGAATTGCATCTATTCTATGAATAATCATTAACAAATCGTAGTCACAATATTGAAAAGATCTTATTGTTATGTAGTTTTTGAAAATATTTACTTCCATTTTAAAAAAGCAAATGCCATAGGTTCAGTGTTGTATTTATATTTTCCAAAGTATAATATATAATAAATCTAGTTTATTGCCTCAGGTAAGCAAATACTATTAGATAATTTTAAATAAGAGTTAGAATTCTTATTTAATTCTTGAAGAATAAGGTATCAGCACAGAAGCTAAAACTTTATTGTGGTCCATTGCTTTTTTTTTTTTTGGTGTGCCTAGATCATTAAGAATAACAGTCTTCATGTGTTAACTAATCTTAATGTGGTAAGATTAGCATTAATATCAAATCACAACATTGTACACTTTAAACCTACATAATGTTATATGTCAACTATATCTCATAAAAGCTGGAAAAATCAATCAATAAAAATTAAAAATAACCACATACCTTATCTAGTTATAGGAGATTGAGGACAAATATACTTAATTTTTTGTCACTAGTTAAGGTTTTTATAATTAAGTGGACCACCCCAGTAGTTTTCTAGATTAGTTTTTTTTTTTTTTCAACTGAAGCAGAGATATATGAAAAAATGACAAAAATTAAGTGAGGGTGGGATGGGGAAGGAATGAAAGAATTTCTGAGTATAGTAATATACAATGCAAATTATAGGCAAATATACAAGGCAGTGCTTAAAGTCTTGTAAAAATGTTTTATTTTTCTTAGTAGTGGGATACTATAGATAAAAGGAAGAATTTGATTGAGCCTTTTAAATTTTATTTAATTTTACTCTAATTGGTCTTAAAGTCATCATTTGTAAAGCACCACTGTTTAATATTGACAACTGTGAAAGTCATTGAAAAAAATAAATGGCAATTTAATGTTAACAGCTGCTTATGCTTATCAAATCCATCAAAGCCCTTCATGAATATATTAGGCACAAACCCACTGAACTACTGTTGCCAAAGACCGCTTAGTATTTTAAAAGTGCCTAGTGAGAATAGATGGACTATAATAGAGGGAGGACCCTGTACACAATTTACTATTTTGACTTTACATAGAGAAGGAAATCTAGACCTGTTTCTAATAGTTTAATGCTCTAAAACCTCTGCCAACTTAGTTATATAATGATCTCTGGAAGTGTATTAGAAAATTGTTTCATCTAAATTCACATTTAAAAAAATAACTATCATAACAAAACAACAATAAAATTCCTATGACAAAAATAATATGGGTAAGGATAGAGAAAATTGAGTACATAATTCATATTGGTGTGAGTCCTCCAAAGTTTCAAAGTCATGCTGTTCAGTTTCATTACTCTAGAAGACTGTCTTCTCATTGAATGTTGGTAAGAATTTTGCGTGTTCAGAGCTATTCTAAATAAAGAGGTCACACGACATAAAATATGCCCATGAATACCTTGCCTGCTTTAAATAGCCAGTCCTGAAACCATTCCTTGGAAGGCCCATTTGGCCTGCTTTCTCTCAGGAATTTCTAAATTCCTGAATACTGTCACAGTTATCTTTCATTCAGAGCCACAGTATGCTTAATCCAGGTGTTAGAAGACCTGAGTTTTCAAACCAATCTAGACTGAGGTGTGAAGGGAGATAGTTACCCATCTCTAAGTCTCTAACTGGTAGAATTTCAGGGAGTGCAGGTCATCGTTATCCTTGGGCATTCCCAAGGATATATTAAAATGGTATTAAAATATACCATTGACCTTGTACATTACCTCTTAGTTTAAGCTCAAGGATAATTCTTCCTAAGTCTGTTATGAGTGAAGAATAAAATGGAATCATTGAGGTCACTCAGTTGCGCCTCTGAGGTAGAAAGTACAGATTGTGATGAAAAGAAATAGAGAAGAACCAAAGGTTCTTGTCCTTTTATGCACATGCTCCAAGTTCAAGGTAACCTCAGCAAACCACAGTGGAGCAAAACAGTTGACATGGAGAAGGAGGGAGTCTGCATTCAATTTTGTATAGTATTAGTGAATGAGAATTCTCTCGGTATGTTCCTAGTACACATACTCTGAGACCAAACCTGATTAGTAGAAAAGACAGGGATTTGGGTCTATCTCTTCTGTGGAGTTCCATCTAGAATATAATGCCAGCCTATAAATCAACCCTCCAAGAGAGCCATAGTCCAAGAGGGCTAGAAGTAATCAAAATAAATATGGTCCTTTACTAACCGTAGACAAGGTAAATGATTTGGTCTCAGAACTCAGGCAGGAGAAACTCAGCTACTAGAACTAGGGCATAAGGTCAGAACCAGATTATCATCAGAGCTGACCTTACAATGTGAAGTCTCCAAGCATTTTGAGTCTGGATAGGGGAAATCAATTTCAGTTAAAGGAAGAAGAGGGTTGTTACCTGGGAAGAGCACCAGGTAGCCTTTGGCAAGTCCAGAATGGGACTGACAGTCCCTCAACCTTATTCCTAATTTGTATAATTCTAAAGACATACAGCATCTTAAGAACCCAAATCCCTCCGTATTAAATTGCTTCTTAATCTTATATTAAAATGGCCAGGGCAGCAAAATGCCTGTGTGTATGTTTGTGTGTATGCAAATGAGATGGAGAGCAAAAGAGAAAGAATGTTTCCTCATCTTGCTAAATAAATTATACTAACAGGATTAATAATAATTATGACCTAAAAATGCAAAAGACAAGTCAGTGAGCCATATCTGTCAGAACCTATTGGTTCTGGTGGGGTTCCGTATCACTTCTTTGATGGGTAAATGACTTCATATGAATTCCAGTGAGAATATGATTTTTCTTCCTGCTGATTGCCACACAATGATAAACTTATACCTACTAGCCCTAGAAGATTCAAATGAAGAGAGGGTTAAGAATTTAGAAAATAAAACAAATCTTCATTCCTAAAAACTTTTAAAAGACCTCTTACTAGATGACTTAAAAGACACAATGGGTTTAAAAGTTTTAAAAATGTATTAGGCTACAAAATAAATAGAAAATTTCAATTGCTTCTTTAATCCACCCTTTACTAACAATAGTACAGGTGTCTGCTCCATGGCTTTGCAATTTTTCGACTTCTATTTCCTGGAATTCCCTGTCTGTGTGTTTCTGGTCAGGGTGGGCCGCCAAAGAGGTTTTACATGAGATGTGCAGAAGTAGAGCAGCAGTCATGTTGTAGCTCACATATATATTGTCGCTTATTTCCTCGTTCATCTCGACTGGCTCAAGGCAGCAGCTGGGCCTGCAACTGCTCCACTTTCTGTAGGCTCCACCTTTCAGCTCCCTGGCTTCTAAGTGTGTGTTTAGCTCTGTCATGAAGGACTCGGCTTCTGCAAGACATCCACACCATCAAAGTTAGAGGCAGCAAGAGCTCACTCGGGTTTCAGGTTGTCCTCATGAACTATGGCTTGTGCTTCTGTGTTCCAGCTTGTCATGAATCTCCTCCGTCATCCCTTCCTGATTCTGCTCTGTGGACTTCAAATTGCAGCTTCAGTTTAACCACCTTCCACACTGTGTAGGGTCAAATCTCCATAACAAATTCCTTTCTATCTCTATTTCTAACTCCAATCTCATGATTCTGATTCTCTGATTGAACCCTGATAGAGACTGGGATAGTGACAGTGTGAAATGAAAAGCAGATTGAGAACACTATGCAACTGAGAACACGGGCTGCCTTCAATGGATAAGAAAGGATGAATCAGAGTGCAGAGCCAGGTTCATGGAGAAATTATCCCATGTAGGAGTAAAACTGTGTTCTAATCAAAGAACTTTTTACATTTTCCTGGTCGGACTTCATAATCGCTATGAACCAGTGATGTCTATATATTTATTCTCCCCACCCCTTTTGAACAGGAATGTCTATAGTGGTTATCATATGCCTGTCTCACCATTGTAAGTTATATTGGGAGCAGATAACTTGTCTTTTTACTTCATATATCTTTAATCAAGAGAACTGTACTTGAGGAGCTGTATTTAAGAAGCATCATCCATACCTGGACTTTACTGTGATGAGATTCTGGACTTTGAGCTGATGAGACTTTGCAGGTGGCTTTGAGAAGGGATGGGTGTATTTTGCACCAGGAGAGATGTGAATCATTGCGGGCCAGAGAGCTGACTATGGTAGTCAGCTTTCCATATGGCCCCAGCGATTTCTACTTCCTGGTATTCATAGCCTTTTGTAGTCCCTCCCCACTATATACCAAGTCTTTGTGATCAGTAGAATATGGCAGCAGTAAAATTATGCCATTGCGAATATTAAGTCATAAAGACATTGCAGCTTCTGTCCTGGTTGTCCTATCTCTTGGATCACTTGCTCTGGAGGTAGCTAGTTGTCTGTCAAGAAGGCACTTGAGTAGCCCTGTGGAAAAGTTCATGTGCTGAAGAACTGTGGTGGCGTTTTGCCAACAACCAAAGAGGAGTGAGGGATCCCAAACAACAGTCTTGCGAGAGAGCTTTCTTCAAAGTTGATCCTCTAGTAATGGCCAAGTCTTCAGTTGAGTGCAACCCAGCCTATGACTTGACTGTAACTTCATGGGAGACTCTGAGTCAGAACCATCCAGCTAATCTACTCATGGATTTGGACCATCAGAAACTGTGCGAGATACTGTTTGTTTTAAGCTATGTTTTGTTATGCAGCAGCAGACAACTGATACAACACATGTCTATGAAAGCCAAACAAAAGGAAGATAAGGTAGGCAGAGGAAAATAGTGTTTTAGCTCATTGTTCTTTTTCAATGCTGGTTTAGATTCTTTTAAACCTAGGCCTGTGGGCAAATATTTATTTAGCTCAGCTAAATTTGAAAGATGTAAGGAAGGGGATTAGCTTTAGTTATAGGGAGATATACAGTCGTGTGCTAGGTAACAACATTTTGGTCAGCGATACCCCGCATATATGACAGTGGTATACCATATAGCCTAGGTGTGTTAGTAGGCTCTATATCTAGTTTTGTGTAAGTAGTTATTCTATGATGTTTGCACAATAATGAAGTCACCTACCAACACATTTCTCAGAATGTATCCCCATTGTTAGGCAGCACATGACTGTATATATACCTTCTTTGAACTGGAGGACTTTTGAGAAGATAGATCATGAGATTTTCCCAGAGTCTTATCTCTTTGTAGAATGTTAGAGTAGCTACTACCTCTGTTGGGTTGAGATTGAAAGTTTCATTTATTATTTATTTTTGCCTAATATAACTAGTTTAAAGAATGTAAAGTATGATTTGATTCCTTCCTAGATTTGGTTATGGAAACGAGAAATAAGAATATATTTCTTCTAGCCTCTGTTTATTTCTCTTTTTGTCTTATATTCAATTTCAGTAGCTTTAACAATAAACAGTAAAAATGATAGAGTATACAAAGCATTGCCCCAGTGAATTCATCATGAACCTGTGTCTGAGAATGGTTTCCTAAATAGGGTAAATGTGTTTCATACAAAAAGTCCATTTTCTGTTATTGCCTTTTTTATTTGCACTACTAGATGCTATATATTTTAAGGCAATCTTAATAGTTTCCTGTCTCTCAGTAACAAGAATGACTTGTCATAATGAGCAGTGTAGACACTGTCCATTTGATCCACTCCAGAAAGCTGTCTCTTTGATATAAGAGCAAATCACCTCAATTCCTTTGTGGAATGAGTGGAGTATAAATAAATAAATGAGACACAAGAAAAAAAAATATCTAGACAGTTCTATCAGTAAGAAACAAAGGATAGGAACATTTGGAGGACTACTTTAATAAAAAAAAATGTGACAGGACAAAGAATTATATGTGATAACTGTAAAGGGAGGAAGAATCCTCACTAATATAAAATGTCCATGAAGTAGTTTCTTCCTTCTTTAGGAAGTAAGATAATTTTGTAGTTTAAGAATAATAATTCTCAGTTCTTTGAAGTTGGAGGACACTATGTTGTAAAATGACTCTATTCACTTTTACTGCCACCCAAAAGAATTCTAATTCTGTTTTCTATAATTCGTCACATTTATAAATCTGAGTAGGAATTTCAGATTCCAAAACAAAATAAGTTTGTTTTGTGGTTGTCTTTTTGTTGTTATTTTGCATGTTTTACTTCAATTGTAATTTTTTTTGTGGTTTGTTTTGAGAAGACTCCAAAATGTTCCAAATTTTTCTTTTACAATTTGTATGTCATGTGCCTTTTAGAGAATTATTCAGAAATGTCATTGCATTTGACTATTTAATTTTTTTACTATTACTGTCTGAAACTTTTCTGGTATGGAATATTAATAGAACCATTATTTTGTGTTAGGTTTAGGGTTCCGGGGGGGGGAAGGGGATGTAAGTAATGGCAAATTTTTAGCGTTATTGGAGCTGGAAAGTTGTCAAGTGATTCTCAAAATCAAATATCAGAATGTCTAGCATCAGAACCACCTACAAGGCTTGTTTAAAATTAAATAATTAGGTCCCATCTAAATTGATGAATCAGAATCTCTGGGAGTGGGAATTGAGACTCTGTATTGTAATAGATTCTCTCTGTGGTTCTAATGAAAACTAAAGTTAAAGGGCTACAGATATAGTGAGGGTTGGAGGGTAGAGGAATAAACAATTTACAATTTACATTGCGATTGGAGCCACGATAGAATCTTCAAAATATAGTAGTAACATCTAGGAAAGAGCTTTGCCATGTCAGTTCCTTTCTTTCTTTCTATCTACCTACCTACCTACCTACCCTACCTACCTGTCTGTATATATGTAAATATATGTATACACACACACACACACACACACACACACACACACGGCACCAGAACGTGCCTTTTTGGGTTTTAGAAAACACTTGTAAGATTTACAGATAGCAAACAGTAAGTGTTTGTTGACTAAACGATCAGGTTGTAGAGAACCTATTTTATAATTTTATAATTTACAATTTTATAATTTCATTCTAATTACCATCAATATGATGCTTATAGTAGTATCTACTGTCTATTTAGCTTTACTTTTATTATTTTTTTAAACTCAGAATAGTGACCGTACTCCCCAGTTTTAGTTTGTAGTGGGGGAAAACCATCACCCAAGCATCGAGTTAGGGAGAAGAGTATGTAAGAGCCAATCAGATCGCTCCCTGGGGCAGCTCCTCTGGAGCCACAGGGAGGATTGGCGGAAGATGGGACTTTCCAACCTTCATTCAATCGGACAAAGAAGGCCCCGGTAGTTCAGGACGGTCGAAAATTCCTTGTGGGTTACTAGGCGAGGTGTTCAACTTCGGCGGTGCTGACCCTTGGCCAGAAGGCCTCTTAGTCGTAAGATCTGGAGGCACTACGGCTACCTTATTTTCCAATGTCCTGTTGAAATGGTCAGCAGTTGGTGCCAGGAACCAAAATGGCGGCAAGGCGCTTCAGGGGCAGGATCAGGTGATGCAGCCCAGTCGCCTCCTTTCCCACTGGTCGCTCCTCCTCCAGCTCCCTGACGTACAGTGGGCGTGGCCTGTCCAGAGGTTCGTTTAGGAGGTTAAAAAAAACCAAGGCTTACGTATGCGCAGTTGGGTCCTTCAGGCCTTCGGCTTTTTTTTTTTTTTTTTTTAAATATTTTCGCCCCGCCCATCGCCCCGCCCGGATCTGCCCGGTGGGGTTGGGCCGAGAGTCCGGCAGCTGCTGGCTAAGGCTTCAGTGACTTCCTTGTTGTGAACCCCGGCCCGGCAGTGTCCGGAATCTTAGCCCCGCTGTGCTCACCCGGACCTCTAGCTAGAGTCTAGGTCGCAGCCGCAACCCCAGCCCGTCGGTTACCCTTTCAGGTCCTTTCCCCGCACGCCCCGCGCTCCCTAATATGCCCAATCCCAGCAGTACCTCCTCTCCCTATCCCCTCCCTGAAGATATTAAGAACCTGTTGGCAGGTAAAGAGCGGGAAGGGGGCGGGTAACTCTTCAGGGGCAGGGGCGAGGGGACGGCGAGCCTCTGGGGACAGCAGCATTCAGAGTCTCTGCCCTCCCTTCCCGCGCTCCCCGCATCTCCTGGCCTGTGGGAGTGGGACTGGGAGTGGGGAGAGGGGGCTGAGAAAGGGAGGGGGCGTGTGTGTGGAATTTTGGTGCTGGATGGTGGGGAAGCCCTGGTAGTTGGATTACACTATTGTGTATGTATTGTAAAAACGCCGTGTGGGGGGTGGGGTGGCGGAGAGGGAGAGGGAGGGAGGGAGAGAGAGAGAGAAGAGAGAAGAGAGAGGAGGGGGGGCGAGAGAGAGAGAGAGAGAGAAAGAAAGAGAAAGAGAAAGAAAGAGAGAAAGAGAGAAGGAGAGAAAGAAAGAGGAAAGGGGAGAGGGGAGGGGGGGGCAGAGAGAACATGATAATGAATGCAAGTGTGAGAACTGTGATGGGATCAGTAGCCAAAGAAGTAGTTCTTTGGTGTCCTGGCCAGTGGAGAAGGATGTAAAGATGCAAAGAGATGTTTGAGCTGCAGGGTTAAGGGTTAGGAGTTAGGGGATGGAAGGGTTTGTCATTTCTGAAACTCCCATTTTTCTTGAACATTCAGTTCACTCATATTTAAGACTTTGAAAGAGGGCCTGATTCTCAAATGGCCACTACTCTTCAATGCCGGAGTAACATAATAAAAAGGAAGGATGTGTTAAAGTCCAACTTCCTGTGTCACATGATGAAAATACTTCATCTTTGCACCCTCATCTTCCCCTTTCCAGTTTTAAATGACCATTTATAGGAACTTGCTTTAGGAGTTAAGGATGCAGTTCTTCAAGGCTATTTACTAGATATGGAAATGTGTATTTCACTAAGAGCCAATGGAAATTTTATATTTTTGCACAACGTAGAAAATGTGTTAGGGTAGCACAAATCTTACCCTGATGCTCTGGAATTCTTACCATTATTCATTTTGTCATGCGTACATCAGAATTCTGGAAACTCAATTTTGATAGTTTTACTTTAGTTGTCTCTTAGGCATTTCTCTTTCAATATTGGCTGCTAATACCTGATTAAAAGAGTTTCTCTTAGATGTCTATGTTAAGTTTGCTTATTTGAACGTTTAAAAGTAATTTGGAATGTGACATTTTAAATAATATGTTATTGTTATAGTGTGAGACCAAATCTAATACTGTTACACTGTTTTGGTGGTTGGTATCATGAATGTGATAGAGAAAATAAAACCAGTAGTGTGTGGATGTAGACTTATGTTTGTGTGAACATGACTACAATGTGATTAATGCATTTGTGGTGGGATAGTGTTTTACTTTAAGAAATGCCTGTTGTCATTAATGGATACCACTAAGGGAAATATCAAAAGAATTGTAAAGACTGATTTAAGGCAGCTTTCATTCCATTATATGAGAGTGCCACATGAGTACTATTTTGTTTTACTACAGTTAACATTTTTGTTGATGGAATTGCTTGTTTAGAGTATTATTTTAATAACCAGATCAGAGCAGAGTTTGTCATTACTCCAAAAAATAGATGTCACCCTTTTCAGGATATTCTAAGTCTAGGTCTGAATTTTTTTCTCTTTTTTTTAGGTATGAAATTTTGAATTTAAGAAATAACAGACAGACCTCTAGGCGCATGATTTTAAAGCTTGACAGCTTCCACAGTAACCAGTTTGCTATTTGGATCCAGTTATAAATTTGCAGATAGTATGATAAAAAGGTTATGAGACCCTTTATCCTCTGATCCCCACAGACTGCAGGTGTTTCAAGTGGCCTTTATTTGAGTAATTTAACTGACAGCTTAGAATTACATAATATTTAAATTATTTGCCAGTGCTAACTTCTGTATACTTTACCCATCTCTCTTTTTAGTCAGAAAATATACTTGCATAATGTATGAAATCAGCACTTTAAAAGTTATCTTATTGACATTTCCAATATTTTATATTATTAAAGCAAATTACATATTAAAACACATGAAATATTAAAACATTAAAATTTTGGAGATTGTAAATTTGACTTACATTTTTAGAGCACATTTTCAAGAGGTATAGATATGAGGAAAAATATTTTTTAAAGAAATGAAACAAGTGAAACTAATTTTCATTTTTCTTTTTAACGTATTCAAAGATGACTCTTAACATTTTATGTTTGACTGTAATTAAAATCTTTTTGGGGTAGGGAAGGTTTCAAGAATAAAATGTTCTCAGCAGCTTTTTCAAAATTTTCATACAAAAAAATCTGGATTGTGCATGATGATTTGCATAATTCTAATGTATTGGGTAATAGTACAAGGTTAGATTTAAAATTACTCAACTGTAGAGGAAGAGTTGGTTTTGGTTTGAATTTTAGAGATATTACTGGCTTACTTAGTTCTTTCTTTGAAACTCAGAATGGAGATTTTGGAGTGGTGGTCGTAATTAACAGTTAAGTGCTCCTAAAGTTCATGGCACTATGCTAGAATTCCAAGGCAGAGAAGATAAGGAACTAAACTTTCCTGGTGTTTAAAATCCCTTGCCTTCAGAAAAAAGAGAATATAAAGTCAAAAGATAATGTCTTTCAAAATGATGTTGCGTGGGCATTTTTTCTTTGTGGTTCATGTGCCTGTGATGCAAATCATTATGTGTCATGTGTGGTAAATGTTTTGACATTTTGACTGCTTGTTACAGGTATACAGATACACTCTCATCAATACAGATACACTCTCATCAATGTAATATTTTCTTCATTATTTTTCTTTCTGATTATAATAGTTTGGGGCTTCTCTTTTAATACTTCCCTCTTCTTCTCATTCCTTTCCCCTTAAAAAGAAAAAAACATTCTATAAAAATGCGAAAACCATAGAGACTATCATTTTTAATTCACATTTAATGATACGCTTGAAAAAGTGGCTATATAGTTTGACTGTTATTTATGTTTTTGTGGAATCAGTGTGTTAAATCTCGAAAGCTTACACTTTTTATAAGTGTTGAATTATTTTGTTTATGAGTAGAAAAAGGGTTACAGATTTTTGTTGTTAAAGGCAAATTTTGAACTGGCATATGGTACTACAGGCAACCTTTAATTTTTTTCACAACAATGGAAGAACAGGTTTAGCCTGGATTATTAGAATCAAAGGATAATCCCAAATCTTGTCCATTTACTCTTCTTCGACATCCAAATATTTTGACTAGGACTAAGCAGCAAGAATAATCTTGATGTATATGAGTTTTTCCTCCATGCAGTCAAGAAAGTGAGAGGAACCAATCACTGCCACACCAGCCTCCTTCATTTGTTTAATCACCCTTTGACTATTGGAGTGTTGGTGGTTTGCAATCAGATATTCTCATTCATTTGTTTTTAGGACAACACATTTAAAAAGGAAAGCTGTAAGAAGATGTTGATTTCTTTTTATTAAATTAGAAAATGAAACCAGTGTTAAAAGAAATAGTGGATATCAGGACTCTGAAAAATCAAAACTAAACCAAACCAAACAATAAACAAAGTGGCTATATGGTTTCTGCCAAGTGCCTTGAGATTTTGTTCATCTGGCAGTCCTGTATTGAAATATTACATTTTTTCATATTGGGGATTTTCAGAACATTTTTTTCTAAACCTTTGTACATTATAATCGACAATCTTTTTAGGGGCACTAAGTAAAGAATGCAATTTGGTTGAAATGGAGGTAGAATTTTTTTCAGTGCTGAAAATAATATCGTTTGATTTCTGCCTTTCCAAAGTTCCATTTATGATTTAGTCAACATTTTGGCTTTATTTTTCCTATGAATATTATTTATACTATATCTCACGTCCCATCACTTTCTTCTGGTGCATTGCCTGAGTATGTAAAGGGAAGAGTGCCACCTACTGAGTCACCAATAGTCACCTACTTCTTTAGCACCTGGATTTTCCTACAGAGCAAGAACAAGCTTGCCTCATTTTGGCAGTCAGAACTAATGAGCATAATGTTGCTATGAGAACATTTATCTCAAAATGAAATCAGTCTATGACACCTCTAAGATTTTCTCTTCTAGAAATAAGAAAATGTGTGTGTAAATCAAGGGACCAGAAATTCGCAGTTTCTTGTTTGAGTCAAATAACATAGAATTAAGATGTGATATTAGAAAAATTATTTACCTATCTGAAGCATATGATATTCTACTTTTTCTTGGGAGGGAGTTTTTGGCTGGCTTATTTTCCACATGGCTTTCCATTGGCAGTATTTTCATTTCAGATTACTGAACTAAGACTCTTGATAGTATGTGCAGTTATTATAGTTATTCAATCCAAATTATCACTGATTTTCTTTTTAAAAAAAAGAATCTAAATATACTAAAAAATGTATGTAGAAAATTTCCAAATGGGTTTATCTGTATGTTATCAGCACTAAAGTATTACTAGAAAGAAGATAGAAACAACGGAGTTGGAAAATCCTCTGGTGATTTGAAACACAGTTCAGTTGTCTCTCATAAATTTAAGATTAAGTGTCATAGATGGGTGATAAAAGTGGCATAGGCTAGTTTTTATATACTCATTATTCACTTAGTTTGTCCTTTTCAATTAAAGCCAAGTCTATTTTTTTTCATTCCATTGAGTTTACATTTCTTTTTCAATCACATGCTGAACACATTATAATAGATACTGCCTAACAGTGAATATAGTGTAAATCTCAGACTAATGTGTATTCACTGTGGCTTCTTTGAAAATGTTTGGTAAAAAGATTTTGATTATTATAAGGTGCTATTTATCAAAGTCAGCTTTTAGAGGCGAAAGATGTTCATCCCTATCCTTCAACATCCCAATGTTCTACCAAAATAAATCATTTAAGCCTCTAAAACCAATTTTGAAAATTTTGTCAGATAATTGGATTGTCAGACTCAGGTGTGTTTTCTGTGAGAACTCCTTGTGCTTGTTCATGTCTCTTCTATGTTCACAAAGTCCACAGTGCAGCTATAACCTGTAAAAGTGCTAGGTAATCAAGAGAAAGACATTGATTAGAGCAATCAATAACTTTTCAATTAGCCATTTTCCAGCTTTGGGCATTCGGCACCATTGATCAACATGTACCCAGTTTAATTGATTTTTATGTTTCACCAGTAGGTGTTTGGTCAGGTCATACCCCCTTTAACAGAGAAGAAAAGCATGACTTTTTGTTCTGATTTCAGCTTAAATTTGGCTGGGATCCTTACTACATTAAGTTTGGTGATAGCACCTCAGCGAATACAAACTGAAACCTGGCCCAAATCATAAAGGAGTGAAAGATGTGGAATTAAGTAGTAAAGCCATTTGGGGTGTGGTGTGATTGGTTTTACACTTATTTTATTGATCTGGGGCTGAGCAAACGGTAGTGGATTCAGTTCAATTCTTGCTTCC
Source organism: Rousettus aegyptiacus (assembly GCF_014176215.1). Lineage (NCBI taxonomy): Eukaryota > Metazoa > Chordata > Mammalia > Chiroptera > Pteropodidae > Rousettus > Rousettus aegyptiacus. The sequence goes on along the minus strand of NW_023416288.1, from coordinate 34,883,019 downwards.
CTCTCCTATATAATTCAGGCTATCGCAGAGGCTGTGTGTGTGTGTGTGTGTGTGTGTGTGTGTGTACGCGCGTGCGTGTGTGTGTGTGCGCGCACGCGCGCATGCCTCTCGGAGGTATTGTGTGGTTGGAGAGCAGGCTTAAGGCACCAGGTGTTACCTTCGTGACTTGTTTACACCGTCCAGCCTGGAACTCGTATTCCAGGCTGTTTGCTTGTGGAGGATGGTGAGGGCAAGTGGTCAAACATCCGCTTTTCTTCAAGAGTGGGAACCTGTGCTATGTACTCAGTCAAGAAGCCAACAGTTTTTTTTTATTGTTTGCAAGAATTAAAAAATTGGTTTAACAACATTGTGTGGTTTCACCTTTTCGCTATGTATGGAAGTTGGTAGAAAGCAGTTAGTGTGTGTGTGTGTGTGTGTGTGCACGCGCGCGCGCATGTGCCTGTTAGATACCTGTCTTAGCCACTCAAGACTCTAAGGGAAGATGGGGTGGCGGTTTTTCTAGGGGGTCCACATGTTTAGGGAGTCTATAGGTACAGAAAAATGGGAAAAAAGGACAATGGGAGTACCATTTGGTAGTTTGGTTTGTGCAAAGCGTTTCCCTGAAGGGGTGAGGTGGCTTTTGAGAGGTTTCTAACTTAAACTGCTTGAGGATTGCTGAGCCAAGACATGATCCCATTTAAAAATTTTGTTTCCAGACCTTAACATTTATCTACAGTGCAATTGTAAATCTGATCTATTCAGAGACCCTTTCCCCCAGATCTTTACGGTTGTACTGGGAGGTGAGGTTTGTTCCTGACAATGCTGAAGGTGTAACAGGAGCAAAAATCCTCACCACATTTCCATTCTCTGGGATAACTTTTTCCTCGCTGATAACTTGGGGGAAGAGGCTGACGCAGAGGACTAAGTCTGGGGATGCCGGGGTGCTGACCTGCGGTCCACACAGCTGCGGGTGGGGCGTTGGGGGTAGTTAGACCTGGCGCGTGGGGGGCACCCGCGAACTGCACGTTCTCCTCCCGGGCGCGGTAGGTCCCCGCTTTCTCCTCTCCGGTGATGTGTGCGCGTGTGCGTGGAGACGAGACCCCTCCTTCCGAGGAAGAGGAATTCTAACCAGGCCAAGAGGCGAGAGAGGAGGCAGGCTGACATTTCCTTGTAATCGAATTACGGCCCTTCCCGAATTACAGGCAGCCTGGAGTCAGTGAAATCTACATACTAACCGAGGGACACGACCCCTGAGGGACGGTGGAAGAGGGCTGCCGCGCTCGCTCGTTTACCGTTTGCAGGGCTATTCAGAGCACAATAAAAAGCTTCAAATCTCTTTTCCAACCAGCCAGAGGAGCGCTTGATTCGCTCAGGACTTTTATTGCTCGCTTTTGAAATATTACCCTGGCTCTGAGCTACAAAGCCCCTGATCCAGTCCCATTTGTCTGGCGAAGACGCTGCCTCCAACCCGGTGCTCCCCGCTCACAGCTCCTGTGACGGAAACCCTGGGGTTTAACACTCCGAGGGGCGAATGTCGCGGACGGAGGAGCCCGAGCATCTCCCAGTAAAGCCCTAGTAACTTTGCAGCGCTCGCCCTGTCTCTGCGTGGGGACCCGGCCGCAGGCCCCCGGCACGTCCAGCGGGTCTCCTGTACCTGGAAGAGGCTCCTTTCGTTGGACCCAAAAATAAATGGGCTGAGTGGAGATTTTAAGAAGGAACTCAGATTTCAAAAACTTAAACACTTAGTCGAGTCAGTGGGCACCAGCAAACTAAGATTATTTAAAGAATCGCTTCCACCTTAAAGTTCTTATTTGTTAAAAAAGAAAGAAAACTGCAAAGCAGTTTCTACACTTTCTACCTCTTTGGAGAAGTACGTTTTTTAAAGTCAAGGTTTATTTAATCTTTTTAGTTGCCTTGAACCCTTTTTTTTCTGGGACAAGTTTAGGGAAAAATACATTAAGTCTACTCTAGAAAAGATCTTTTCCCTTGTCTAATCTCTGAATCTCCTCTCCCTGAAAAAAACAACTACCATAGATATTTTCCCCCTTCAGTCTCACTCTCAACAAGTATTTCTTCATAAAATAGTAGCAGGGATCAGTATTTAAATAGTAGCAGGGATCAGTGTTGGGGGGTGTTAGGAACTGCTGTATAGAACATTGCAGCTTTTTATGGTTTCTGTTTTTATAGAAATGAAATGACCTTTCAAAGAAATAACTCTTGGGCTGTAATTCGTTCTGTTATTGCTTCCGGAGATAGAAAATAGATCCCGTTTATTTAAACTTGGATTGTGTAATGAAAATGTAAAATAGGCAATTAAATACTCGTGGATGAGGGAATTAAAGACAAACACTGAGTGAAAGTAACATTAAGCAGACTCTTCACCAATCATTGTGCCAGTGGTTCTTACAAGTACAGGGTCCAATTGGAAGAATCAGCAGTAAAAACGCTACCCCTTTAATTTCACTTCTTAGGAGACTTATTGTAACCATCTCAGAGAAGCCAATGATCTTTTCCATTTCAGCAGATATCTGAATGTCCAAAGGTAGTTGGCTCCTCTGGCTTCAAAATTTAAGGAGTTTAGAGGAGAGCACCTTTTTTTTTTTTTTTTTTTTTAATGTTCATTATTTTGAACTCATTTTAGAAGTCTTAATTTTTGCACTGGTATTGGATTTATGTTTCTATATACCCTTCTTCAAAAACGTGGACAGCTCAAGGAGAGTTGCCGTGACACTTTGCTTTCATTTTGTTTTGATACTTAACTTTTAATATTAGTCGTTAATAGACTTGAAAACAGGAAGCTATTTAAAAATATATGTCAAGATTAAATTTTAATTCTTTCACTTGTCATATTGATTTAGTAAAAATCTTATTGTGAGTGTGTAGAATAACAGTTTAATCACCTTTGCTCATTGGATCAAGATATTTTTGTAATCAAGAATTTAAAATTGATTACATTCTATCTCAAATATTGGGTTTGAAATTGTTAATTCTAAGTACAGTTGAAAGACAGTTGTACTGGTTTTAATTCATTCATATAACATTATTGTATGCTTTGATACCAGTGTGAGGAGATAAAGTAGTTAAGTAAAAAAAGTAAAACATGCATCTCTTCAATATGAAATATGGATGGTTTATAGTTATACCTACCTAATTTTTTAATGGTATCCTCTATTAGAGAACTCAAAATGAGATTTGAAATTCTGAATATAAAATTTAAAGCTGTACAATATTTCATGAAAAATAAGAATGGGGCTATTATAAAATCATACCAGTAAGGATTTGTAGGAATTTTATACTAGAGAGAACTCGAAAGAAGAATAATGTAGTAATTTGCTAAATTTTTAAAAAGGAAGCTATGCGGAAATGTTATGTGAAGCCATAGAAATCTTATCTCTAGGTTACTACATTTTAAAGTAGTGGATGAATCTATTTTTGCCACTTCTTCCTTTATTTAAAGAAATATTTCCAGGTGGTAATACCAAGGCAGGAAGCTAGAGCACACAAAACCACACAACTGATTATCTTTTTATTTGTGGGTGGTTGGCTGGAGTGGGTGGGGCAGGTAGGAAGTAGGAGGGTTTGATTTAGGAATCTTGGCTAGAGAAAGGAACTTTTCATCTTATAAAGCATTAAACATTGTGTATACCTGAAAATGGCTTATACTGGGAAAAACAGGCTCTTGCCAGAGAGAGACATTTACTTATATTGATATAATTTGTGAATGACCTGTTCATACAGGAACTTAGAAAATATTATAAAATGATAGTAACACATACATAACAGCTCTGTGCTTGCTTTTCTACGAGAAAATTTGTTTTATGGGACACCACAGTTTATTAAAACTTGTGTGCTTATTCTTGGTTTAATGATGCCAAACATCCAAATAGCATTTGCTGTGCTAAGCACAAGTAGTGCATACAAATTGTATTAGCTAAGTGGTGAACAGATTTGTCCAACTTAGTATTTGAAACATACTTCAACTGTTATGCTTTGGATTGATAAATAACTGTAACAAATTGTACAGATATTAACACTTATGGGTGGAAACAATCATTGTCCTATTTGTCTTCACAAAAAATGATTCTTTCTTATGATTTGTATCCTGTTTCTTATATTTCATGGTTTAGATGTTGAAACATTTGTAGCAGACACACTGGGGGGAGAAAATTTATCCAAGAAAGCAAAGGAAAAGAGAGAATCTCTTATTAAGAAGATAAAAGATGTAAAGACTACGTAAGTCACTTGCTTGCTTTTTATTACTAATTTTTTACTTAGAAGCAACTTTATAATTAACATTTTAATAAAGAATTCATTGTGATAGAATTAAATTTTTAATGTTGCAATTTAATTGCTATTAAGTATTTTTAAAGGATGAAATATATTTTCACTATAATAATTTAAAAAATTAATATGCTTCTCTTAGTATCATTTTTGAAGGTTCTTGAATATATATATTTCTAAGCATTCTAGCAAAATTCACTGTTTATTTTGATTAGTTGAGGATATATTTGGTTTAATGATAAGACATAATTAGGTTGAGAATTTTAATGTAAATATGGAAAATAACTTCCAGATACTGAAATGAATGAATGTAAGTTGTAGGTATTAAAGATAAATTTTGATTTTACTACTGTAACTTTTGTTTTTAAAAATACTTTTATTATAAATCCATAAACCTTTGGTATCGTCATTTCAGGATAGGAAGTAGTTTTTTTTAATGTATGTTTATAATATATATTTTAAAATAGGTATGAATTATTGCTACTGGTGAGACCTTGTTTTGATTTGTCACCCTCATTTAAAATTATAATGTTTTATTTTGCAGCTATCTTCAGGAATTTCAAGACAAAGGTAAATTTTAAAATTTGTCAAACTTGAACATTTTTTTTCCTTCTGGAGATTTTTCAATAGAATAATCTAACACATACTAAAATGTGATAGTTGGAATCAAAATTTAAATATCCGACTTGTATACTTAGACTTTCAAGATGAGAGTGCTAGCTCCCCCTACTGAGAAAAAAATTAAAAAGCATATCCAGAATCTACTCTGCAGAATCTTTTGATGAAGTAATTGTCTCTGTTTAGCCTTCTTAGGTTTTATGTTTCTTAGAGTACTTTGTGGCAGAAATTTGTTAAGAAAGGTATATACTTGCGTTACACATGGAATAGTTTGATAAAGCAGAGGTGAGATACCAACCCAACACCATTTAATGTGACAGAGATGGTTTTATAACAGCAGTGGGAGCAGGGGGCCCTTGTGGCTGGGTGCTCATAGGTAATATTTCTAAAGGAAAATTGTTTTAAAAACAAGATCAATTTTTGTTTGAGGATATGAGTAAAATCTTTTTCAAATGCTGGTTTTTATTAATTATCCTTGTGACTCTTTGGATATGAATAAATGTATGCCATAGAAATATTGTTTTAATTTTTTTGAAATCTATGAGAGTGCTGGTAACTTGATTGCCTTTAGTTTTGAGAGGCAGCTGCTTAGCACACTGAAATCTAAATCAGGAAAGGCATAGGAAGTTCCCACTATTTCACAGCTTCAGTTCTATAAGGGAAACTGGGTATGGCCCTTAATTCCATGATGCTAATTCATAGGTCATGACCTAAAGCCTGTGAATGCTGGTATGAGGGTCACAACATGAGGTCAGTTAACCTATGTTGGAGCTAGGATCTGGATTTGGGGGAAAACAGTATGGTATCTTCTGATTGGGGTTAGCAGACAACACAAAGTAGTTCATATCTCTGCCAGCTGATAAGCGAGAGGGTAGTGACAGTTTCAGTAAACCAAGTACTTAACCAAACAAGCCAGAAATTAAACAGTTAAAAGGAAACCATAGAGTCTTTTCACAGTAAATCATCAAAATCATTGTGATTGGAGGAATAAGAGACTTGTTTTATATTAATATTTTTAACACTGTTAAATAAAGAGAAGAACAGGAAACTCTCCCTGTGAATACCCATTTCTGTATAGTCTACAATGAACCTTAACCTATGGGATTAATCATGTTGCATTTGGTTAGTTGGATATAGAAGTAATGAATTTATATATTTTAATTATGATAACTTTTATATAGTACACTGTTTATCGAGGAATATTAGATTCTGCCTCTCTTCTTAAAAGGCATATTTTGTCCCAGTGATTATTTATCAAACTCTCATTGTGATTTAATTATTTATGTATTAAAAATTTTAAGCTAAGAAAGCACGATAATATGAAGTCACTGTATGATTGCATATGATTCAGTAATAGGAACTTTCCCTTTGGCATTCTGGTTGAGGACTTGTTCAGGTGTGTGGAAATTAAAATTACATTACTGAGATACATTCTCTGTCTCTAAAGAGAATGGAAATTTGTATAGTATTTGATAGAAATTGAAAAATGAGCCTAGAATAAGAGTTCAAATAACATAGAATTCAGAGATTCCCTATAATCATTTTCCTCTGAATAAGTTATTTTGTAGTTCAATACTGCTGTATTGAGTTAACTAATCACCAAGAGTCCTGCTCAGAAGTAAGCCTGTGGATAAATTAGATGTATACCTTGGAGAAATATGAGAAACAGAGTAATTTTATGCCATTTACCCTCAAATTATATTTAGCTTTGTTCTAAAAGGACCATTCCTGTAGTCTGTTAGAAATAGTAAAAGGAAATTAGTGCACGGTTGATAGTTGCAAAGTAATTATCAAAGATGCATCTTTTTTCAAAAATAGGAATTTATTAATTATCGGATTCTACACTGAGTAAATTCAGTGTATCCATGTATGTTTTGATAGTGCTGCTTTTTTCTTTTTTCTTTTCCATACATTTTTTTCTTGGGGTTTTGGATTGTCTTCATCCAAGGAGACCTGGGCAGATTCCTTTTGGCTGTTTTCTCTTTCTTCCCCCTACCCTCTGCTGCCCCTGCTCCCCGCCTGTCCCCGCCCCCTTCCTCCTCTTTTCCTTCCCCCTCCCCCCCTCAGGTCAATATGGGGTCGCAATGAAATAAACAGAGGCTGTTTTCCTTCTTTTTACCTTTGGAATCCTATTTGTTTCACATACCTTTTTTTTTTTCTTCCTCTTAAAATGACAGTTAAGTACCATCTTAATATCATTAGTGGGAAGAAAAAGGATCAGGTAGAGAGTTTTTAAACAAAATGAATTAATTCCGATTTATTCATTTCTATTAAGTCAGTCATTACTTTCTTTAAGGTACACAGCTGTCTCTTAGCCTTCCCTACTTCCCTCCCATGTCTCCTCTTACACTGTGTGACTGAACAATACGGGATTTACAGTTTGGAGTGTTTCAGTTCTTAAAGTTATTTGAATCGATATGATTGTTGAAACACTAAGCTGCATAGATCTTAGGAGAGTTAAAAAAATTTCTATTTTTTGGGAGGGGGTGGATGAGAATAGTTTGTATTGGTAGAAGCTTATTTTATTACAGTGGATCCTAGATATTGAAGCTTGTCCATTAGGTTAATTTTCATCTTGCTATATTTACATTCATTTACATGGCAATATGAGGTCTTAATACTTCCCTTTACATTTCTTTAACTTATGAAGATCCTCATTTTATCTCTTTATATCCTCAAGTCTGGGATTCACCATTGAGGAGGTCTGACTAATTGTTACTTTAGAATAAATAATCAATTGGTTTTCTAAATTCATTAATTTTGCTTATACATAAAGATTTGGATCTCAGCAACTAGGATTCATCTTGCGTAGTCTAGTCCCTGTCATTCATTTGAAATATTGCTTATTCTATCTAGAATAAAGAATTCCTTCTTAAATCCTTCAAATATTGTACTTGACAGAATAACTATCTAACCCTAGAATACTGTCTAGCCACGATATATAGACTATTCCTGAATATAAGCTTTATGCACTAGAATTATGCTCATTTAGAATTATTTTAGAATAGAATTATGATTATTTTAGAATTTGTTCTCCCTTATGTAACAAGGTCATAGGTCTCTTAAATGTAACTTGAAATAAATATTTTTGTAATAAAAATGTTACTAATTGAGTAAAGACTGTTATTAACTGAATAGAAAATAGAATATTCTAATATATATTAGACACATGATTTAAAAAAGCATTACTTATAGTTGTATGTTGCCCTTCTATTAATTGTTTTACTCCAGTGATAATTTAGGTGTGATTAATTCCTATATAGAACGATTAAGATAATGTGAAGATACCTATGCATGACACATAGCAGGTATTCAATAAATATATTAATGTGTCTACTTAGATTCAACTTCATTTAGCAAGAGAATTTAAGTAAATCTTGACTGAATAATTTGGTTTTTAAATGTTGGTTGAAGAAATTATGAAGCGTTAAAAGAAGGGCATGCATATAGTGTGAGAAATATTTCAAGAGAATCTTTTTCAAATTTGTGAAATATTAGTGTCTACAGCTTTAAAAAATATGAATATATTACTTTCAATTCCCTTTAGATGACATAGCTAAACAGCTCTCACTTTTCTCCTTAAAAATATTTTTCTCTAATTCAAAATATTTAATAAATTTTTTTCCTTGAGACATCATTGATATTGTTAAATATGCATAGATTTACTTAGCAATTTCCTTTGACCTCATTTTTATTAGGTTTTTATTAATGGACTAACTACTTTATAAAATAATAGGATTGTTAGGTAAGAAGGGACCCCTTTTAGTTTGTTCTAATGGAATCCTTAAGAACAGCAGAAAAGTCAGAAGTTTGAATGACATTTAATTTCCTTTCCTTTACCCTTCCTAACATAGTATATGTTCTGTTAAAAGTTAGTTCCCCAAAGAAACCTGAGCAACTCCTCCTACCTCTGGCTTTGTAAAAATGTGTTAAGCATATTTGAGCTTATGGGGCCTGAAGTAGTCGGAGTATATTTCAGAGGTAGTGCTTGAGAAATGGTATCTTTGTTTTAAAACTCTGCCTTGTATTTGTACACCATAAATCACCTCTCCTACAGTAGAAGAATTATGAAGAGAATCTTCTTATTTGTGGTGAACTAAACCTTTCAGAGTTTTAGAATTAAACTACAGAGTCCCTTAAGAAATGACATATAGTTCAGTATAGGGAATGTAGTCAATAATATTGTAATAACGATATATGGTGTCAGGTGGGTACTAGACTTATCTGGGGGATCACTTTGTAAATTATATAAATGTCTAACCACTATGCTGCATACCTGAAACTAATAAAATAATATTGAATGTCAACTCTAATTGAAAAAGTAAAAAAGGGAGGGGAAGAAATGACAAGTTAAATGCTTGTCTATTTAGCTGTGTATTATTATTTGAGAAATTAGTTTGGACACATAAACAGAATAGAGAATTAGAAATTAACTCGTTTTCACTCAAGTAGTTTTTCCTTTCAAGTTTGTCTTTCATGCTCTATACAAGGGAATGGTTATCATCTAAATTTTAGGTATACCGTTTAGTTTAATGTTTACCTGAGTGTGTTTAAAACAGGACTCTGGCAAAATAAACAGTAAGTTGATTAAATCAGCTTCAATTGTGGTAGAGATCATGATGGTTCAGTTGCTGGTGGGCTTCAACTCCAGGCATTTAGGAGAATGTTAATCGATGATAAGCCATATAAAATAGAAGGGAAAATAGTGTTATAAACCCAACTATTTTAAATTTAAGAATGTTTTCCAGAGAAATATGCTGCTGTATTACAATTAAGCCTTGGTTGTGCTGTGATATTTAAGTTGCCACTGAATATGGGAAGGGAAGTCTTAGATTGTTGTCATTTAGACTGTTAACTTTGTATCGTTAATTAAACTTTTGAAAGTTGTGGGATAAATCAAATGCTTTTCTAAGGAAACAAGAAACAGTATTAATGAGCAACAACCCCATAATTATCCTTCTGAGTACATAACAGGGACACATTCATGTCTTTTCTTTGCGCAATAACTTTAACAAAGAAGTATTTTTAAACTGATCATTAATTTTATGACCACAGAAATGAGATGCAAAATTTATGCTGTTGTCATTGGCACAGGCTCAAGGCACCACTGACATTATGTGTGATTGTAATAGAATGGCTGCCAACTAATGATTCTGTAGACATTTCATTTGAGCATGCTTTTCTTTGAGATGTCTGATTAGGCTGTAATGCTTTCAATTATGTCTGTAAATTGTATTGGATACGTTTACCTGATGCCCATCGTTGCTTTGGAGTTCAGTTTTCTATTACATAAACACAAGTTGAACAGTTTCCTTTTAATTTACAGAAGTCTTTGCAGGTATAGCTGCAAATACTCACTCCCTGGGGAGGAAAAAAAAAAAAAAAGGTTTGCACTACTCAACAGCGACCCCTGTGTTTAATTAAAGCTCCTTATAATATAGCAGCTCTTTATTGGGTTGAAAAAAGTAATTAGGGAGGAAGGGAAAGGGACGGATCATCACTGGAACAACAGTAAAACGAAGAAGACCATTTTGAAAAATGATGTGTCCCTTCAACTTAATGTGGGTTAAAAAGGGAATAACCCTGTGAAATTCCACAGAGATTTGTCTTTACTTTCTGAGTTAATTCAAGGAAATCTTTTTAAAAAATGGACGAAATGAGTCTAGTAGCAGTACTTAATTTCTTTTGTCTTAGATAAATATAAATACCACACTGATTAAAAAAAATATTTGAAATGGGCTGCAGTTCTTAGAATGGATAAGTTGAAAATAAATCCAAACATTTTTTATTTTTGAAAAAACAACAACCACAGAGGTTTTAGCAAGTGGATGACCAATTCATATAGAATATTTTTAATTCATACTAAGTATTGTTGAATTTATAACTTTAGTAATAATTTTTTGCTATGTAAATATAGATTGGTGTGTGCATGCGTGTGTATATACATGGACATACATGTAAAGTACATAGTGGATATTATCAAAGGATAAAAAACTAATTCTGATTTTCAAAACTTTTTAAGTTTTAATTTTTTCTGTTTATTTCCACATAGAGTTTAATTGATTTAAGCCTGAGCATCTAAATGTTTTTCAAAATTCTTTTTATATATTCACTGGTTTTATTGTTGTATTTTTATATTCATAATAGTGTAATATGCTGAGTGCTAGTTTCTGGTGGTGTATTTGAAGTATCCTAATACTTTTTTTTACAGCAAGATTTATTTTATACCTCATAATATGAAATATCCTTAGAAAATCCACTTTATAAAAATTCTTTATTAAGGATATAAGGATACTATTACAACTAAGAGCAACTGAGAATTTTGTGGTCTATACTACTACACATTCAATGAGCCATCATTCCATGTCGAAACATATTTTTACTAGCACTTTTTGAGGTTCTCTCTTATCTCATGTTTTAAATTAGAGCATTGTTCTTTCCACAAAAGCAATATGGTAAGAGATCATTGAATGTTCTGAAAAATCCTTTGAATATCTCATAAGAAAGAGAAATTAAGATCTGAAAAATGAGTAGTATTTGTATGTATTCCTTGGAATTTTAATTGGGGAAGATACATCATCATGTATGGGTGCACCTAGTAGTTGGATCTCTAAGGACAATAAGATAGTCATCTCTTCTGCTCTTATTGTCTTGATGGGAGATATTCCCATCTTTCCTTACAGGATAAGGATGACAAATGCTGATGAACTATCACAATTATAAGGAAATAGAGGTGAATATTGATTTTTTATTACTTTGTTAATGTCTTGAAAGAGGCTATTTCCTCTACCAAAAACATGGTGAAAAGTAGGGTGCTGCCCATCAAATGGGTGTCAGAGGATACGGATATCCTTTTGGAGAAACTAGGAGCTTTAATTTGGATCTACTCAGCAACTATGATCTAAAAGTAACACTGTAGGTACTCTAGGGTTCCCGTGGAGGTTTTCGCCATGTTTTTTGGGTAATCTCTAAGGTGGCTGGTTTTCTCTTGAATTGTTAGCAAGTAACTAGAATTGTAAACAGTTAGATAATTGATCTAGTATTAAGTTTACATTTTTCTTTGTTGTTGAGTATGTGGGAAAAACCCAAACCACAAGATTTAACTGTGGGGATTAAATGACTTCAAACCAACCAACCATCCATCCATCCATCCATCCATCCATCCATCCATCCATCCATCCCAGGATTTGTAAATCATGTAGAAAACTGGCTAGTATATTAAAACTGGCTAGAACATTTTACAATATATTTAAAATACTCAGTTTCATTTTAAGAACAGAAATCCTCTATGGGAAAAGTTGCTTTAAAACTCATATAAACCTTTTAAATACAAACAAAGTTATTTACAAACTAGACACCTTCAATTTTCATTCAGTAATATGTTACCATTTTTATCTACTCTAATGTTATCTTGTGATTTTTAATGAAAACATGTTCATATGGCTTTGAATGATCAATTTCTCATCATAATTTTTTAAATACTAACTAGGTAAATTGAATTATTTTCTCAGTTGTGCTTCCCATGGTGTGTGTGTGTGTGTGTGTGTGTGTGTGTGTGTGTTTTGTCATTGTCATTATTTTGGTTTTGTTTGTTTGCTTATTTTGGATATACACTGTTTTACCCTGCTTTTACTTTTTTTTGTATTTATCTTTGTAGAGACCATTATAATTTTAGAATTTGTACTCTTTTGTACCAGAAATAAGCAGGTACATACAGACCTTCAAAAACTTTATCTAAATTATAGCGGATATACATTAAAATAGGACTGACTGAGTTTGAGAGGAAAATTTAACTTTTATGAAAAAGTAACTTTTTAAAGATGGCTACATTATGAAAGACTTTTCTCTGATTCTTTTATAGGTGATACAGAAGATGGGGAAGAATATGATAACCTTTTTGCTGGGCCTCCAGACACTGTTTCTTTAGCCTCTGAAAGATATGATAAAGATGATGAAGCCCCTTCTGATGGTATGTGATATCTTCCCATAGAATATACCTCTTGGCACTCTAACACAAAACAATGCAGTATGTAGAGGTGGTGGTCTTGTCAGAAAGCAGATAAATGCAGAGGCTTCAGTTAACTTATCTTTACTAGAACCTTTTAAGGAACAGAAGAGCTCTCTCTAGTGGTTTTCCTAAGTATGTAGTTCCTTCTTTTCCTGGGAAATATTTTTTACTAGAATTTTTAGAAGAGTGCTCACATCACTGTATGAATATTATTAGTAAGTTTGTTGGTTAATTTAATATTATCAGATTCTTGCTTAATTTTATAATGCTGTTAATGGCTTGTTGTATTATTTATTTTATAAATAATGAAAAGGGTTTTGATCTTTTTTCCCTGAAAACTTCATATATAATGAGTTCATAAAATATTAAATCAATTGTTCCTACATTGTTTCTCACATTGAGACAGGTTTTCATCAAATGCTTCTTTTAATACACATTTTCATTTTTCTGATTGTCACCTAAAAATGGCCCACATTATGCAGTTATGTTATAGTGCTTTGTATTGATTGAGTTAGCAGTAAAGTTGATTGTTTATCTCAGTAATTTTTAAAAACTTGCCAAAGTTACGAAACTTGTTTTTAGTGTAATGTGTACTTTCTCCATTATAGGCAGTTGAGTGCATCTGGATTATAGAGCCCTTGTAAGGGTGATATGTAGTTATAAACTAAGAATGTGTATCGATAAATTAGCCATGCATATTAATTTGTGGCACTCAAAGTTTCACATAGACATAGAAATGAATAATGCCTTCTGCCACTATATGATGATCAAACTGTGCAGTTCCATCTCTAAATACAACTGCTGAATGAAAATATGCTTCCTGCAACAGAGCACTCCACATTTTATGTTATCCAGATTATTCCCTTTGGAAACATAAATTGCTTTTATGAGGTATAAAATTATGTCTATTGCAGAACAGGGAAAGTCAAGGCCATGCATAAGTGATAAACATCCTAACCACTGATTCAGAACAACACAATCTTTTCTTTATATTCAGAACTTTCTGCAGTGTGTAGCAATAATAATTATATCCATTTTATGTTGAATTTTACATTTTGGCAAACACTTAATTCCTGTTTTTAAAGGAAAGGATTTCTTTCTCTTCTATTTCCTATCTATTTTTTAAAAAAGATGCGCATTCTTCTTCAGTCACACCTCCTATGCAGAAGAGAACATTACCCTTTCTAACCTGATCTTCAAAAGTGTTTTATAAACTATGAATTAATATTTTCAGGCAAACAGTGAATTATTACTTGAGAACTATTTTTCAGACACATTACAATGATTCGTTTTGCTTCTCTTCAAAATGTTGGTAGATAGAAATTAGTATGTGTGTTTGTATACATATACAGAGACAGAATATTTATATTTAGCAGCATATAAATATACATATACATACACGTGGAATATATTCATAGAATGTATACTTGAGGTTTCTAAAAATAACATAAATATTTTGATGTACAAGGGAACATTATGTGCATTCTTAAAAAAATTACAACTTAAGAAATCCAACAGGTAAAATCTATGAGAGCCAGTGCTTTCTTAGAGAAAGTAATTGTTATTACATTGTATGCATTTACATGGTTATTAGGTTTTCTTTTTTATGAATAAGTAATTTATCATATGTTTATTTTCATAACCAAACAGACAGGAAATACATTAATAACATGAAAAAGATTTATTGTTAAAAGGTTATTTTATCAATATTTTGGTATTATTTAATAACATGTTTAAAATTTGTTTTTTGTTAAATATTGATGCATTTCCATTAGTGTACACATAAGCAATTCTTAAGAGGATCGAAAATTGAACTTTTATTATTCTTTTTGGTGTATAAGTAATATCATTATTGATAGTTTTATATTTTCTAAGAATATTATAAATTAATTTTAAGACTTGGACTTTTAATTCCTACTCTAAAATATCATCTAGTCATATCAGTTTTCCTTCCTGCAGCTTAGATTTTGTATCTGTTCTTTCCTTTGCTGAATAAATTTTCCTTCATTATGTGACTTCAGCCTAATGACATATTAATTATAAAAAGATAATGCATTTAACAATAAGTATAACTAAATTAGCACAGGTCACCCAAAGGCCTTTTGTCAAATCAGATTGTTGTTTTGTCCTTTTGACTTTTACCTTATGGTAGGCACTAACAAAGTATCTGCACTTTGATGGATTATAAACTCCAAATATGATATGTATTTTTCATAATGCTAATGTAATTTCAAGGTACTGAAAAGGTCAAACCTGCACATCTCTGTGTGCATTCTGAATCTGTCTTTTCCTTTAATATTTCTTTTTCTCTGTTCCTCTGGTTCAAAAGTTCACTCAGTTCCCAAATGGCTACCTAATTTTCCAGTTATTCCCTCAAGCCATATGTGTTTTGGTTTCTTTATGGTTTATTAGGTACTGTAGGAAAGTAGCATAAGTTATATCTTCTAATGAAATTCAAGCACACTTCAGTGATGCTTCGACTTGATTGCTGGTAGCAATTAAATCACAGCCAAGGAGAATAATGCATAATCTCACAAGGTCCAGACACCCTATAGAAATTGAAAGAGGGTAAAAACAGAAAACAAAAACAAAGTCTCCCAGCCCTGCCAGACATGCTGTTTCCAGCCTGCGTTTTTTTTTTTTCCCCCCACATTGGCCAACTGCCTGATTGATAGCAAAATCATAACTTGCTGCATGCTAACAGGCAGAGTTCACTTGTAGGTTATTGTGAGCTGATAAAGGGTTAGATGGAGTTTTGATTTTCGCATTGGACCTTGGTACACCAGATTAATGGAATTTCAATGAGAGACTAGAGTAGCCACAGCTTTGTCAGAGAAACAGATGGAGATTCTATAGTCATGTCTACTCATTAATACCAGTTGTCTGAAAGGTGTGCTGGCTGCTTCTCTATACAAAAGAGTTGATATAATTGATTTTTGAGTAGTGCATTGATAAAAAGCACCTTATTGATGACTAGAATTGTAACATGGATGGTGACAGATTTTTGTACAGTTTGTAGTTTAAAAAATATTATACTTTGTAATTTTTTCTTCTCTCTTTGGATATGCTTTTTTTTTTTGTTGAGGAGAAATGGATTTTAAGACCAGAAGCAAAAAAAGGAGAAAATGACATGCTAAATTACCTTTTAAGAAAAAAGAGTAAGAGCATGTATTTTATTTATCAATGTTTGCTGTTAGTTTTATTTTGATATGGTAATATTTATTACAAAGTCAGAGATTTCATTTTATTAGATTTGTGCTTTATTTTTTTTCTGGAAAATTTAAGACACATCACAAAGAGTTCTAGACAATTATAGATCACTGTCAGAAATTTTACGCCATTGTGTGTCTGGATATATTGAAGTGTTAATATAAATGGGGCATGTCAGTAATCAGATAAAATTAGAGATAATGAAACTCAAAATCTTAAAGAAGGATATTCCATACTGTACACATGAGAATGTTTGTTTAGGCATAAGGTCTTAGATGCAGGGTAGCCTTCTGATGCTATATAATGACTTGGGTTTTCATTTTTGTATTTTGAAACCATTTTTTTTTTAGTCATTTTTATCATTTGTGAAAGAAAGCTTCTAACCATGTAACATTGTGGAAAGTCCCTGAGGTCAGGAGAAAGGATTTAGTGAGCTAGAAGATATATCGGTTCTGCCCGTCGATGATAGGTCGAAGGATCCCAGTGGACATTTGCTACACATCTGATTCAGTCCTAGACCATAATCGCTTTGTGGATAAGAATCTGGAACCTCTAGGGTGTGAATATCGGAAGGTTAAAATGAAGCTAAAGAGGTAAAACAGTCACTTACTGTCCAGATATCTTCCTAACTAAAAATTCCCAACTTAAATAGGTTACTGAAAACTGTGGGTATTTCAAGGAGATAGGTTTATATAAAAAATATTGGTTTAGGAATGGAACTATTTTTTAAAGCTTAGAGATTAAGAAAAAAGCTGTTTTCATCATAGTGTATAATAGTAAATGTTTTTTTTTCATATACATTTCTTTAAGAAAATCTAGTATATGAAAATGTGGATTTATAAAATATACAAATCACATATTCCAAGGGATTGCTTTAAAAAGGATTATCTCCAGGATTCCTGTAAATAATGAACTTTCACAATGCAGGTGTTTTTCTATAATGGTATTATATGGTTTTTGATACTTAAAATCATATTTTTAATTTTATTCTGAGAATTTATAGCAGTGTGCAACTTGCACATATCTTTGTGTGTATAGCATATACCATTATTGGATTTTTTTTTTCACTTTTTAAAAATTTCAGTTATACCAATTGCTAGCTTGTGTGTGTTACAGCAGTATAAGAACAATGATTCTGTTAGTCTTTCTGTTATGTGTATAGCATAGCTTCAAGTACTTTGGTAGAAATGAGGGATTATAGTTTGGGGAAATGATAAAAAGTAGAACACATGTTTTTAACACTCAAGATATATGTTGTGTGATCGGAGATATAAAGTACACAGATGTGAAATATTTTTGTGCTACAAAGCTATATATGAATAAATAAAAACACATAGCCATTGAGAATCATCTTTCTAAATTTTATGCCATCGAATGGGAAAATATATCAAAATAAAACAATATGAGCAAATAAGACTATAACAAAGTAGGTTAGATAAGAAATATTGCAAAGGTAATAAAACGCAACATTATGAAAAATAATGCACCTTTAATACAGTAAATTAGCAGTTATATACAGAGTATATGAAGAAGGGAGCAAGACGCCTTGTCAGAGAAGTGGGGAATTCAATGATGAATAAGATAAAGTTACTATTTTCAAGAGATGTAATTTAGATGGGAAGAAGACAGTCACCTAAAATAAGATAATTAGCAATCTAAGTTTTAGCAAGACAGATTACAAAAATAGTAACTAGTATGTGTTATAATAATTGATTTTGTCTATACCAAGGCAAATAATTGATTGCATTGATTTTCTTTTTTAATTTGTCGACTGAGTCAGTCATATGTTTTGGCATCACGTTGAATAAACCAAAGCATAAACTTTATGCTACATTCTGAGAGATTGTGGAGTAAATTGGGGTGAGATGGGGGAACAGCTTTTATTTAACTGAGTTTTTCATGGTTCCTGAGATTTGCTGGAGAGAAGGTGGGAAATGATACAGAAAAGAACATTTGAAGTGGAAATCCACAAACCAGGTTTTGTACTGAGTGGTAATAATTTTGTTATCAAGGCCGAGTCACTTAACCTCTCTGGATTTTATTTTCTGGCTTGTGAGATGAAGAGTTTGGACCAGGTGATTGCTTAGAAGTTCCTTAGATCTCTAAATGTTTGTGTCCACCTTTCAGAATTGGTAAATCTTATGGTGACACAGAGGTGATTTGCCTGGAGAGGGGGTAATAACCAGAGGTGATGCTGAACAGGAAGGAGTGGGAGGGATCTGAGAGGTCCGTGCATAGTAGGCAGGAATACTGAGTGCGAGCTGGAGTTTCCCTTTGATTTGGCAGTCACTAAGAAGTTCCTAAAGCAATGTACTGATGTGATGGATGCAGATTAGACGGAGGTCGTCCTGGCAGTTTAAACGTGAGATGAATTAAGGCAGAGACCATCTAGTGGCAGCAAGCTAAACGCTCTGCTGCTGCATTATTTATTTTTAATGTTGACAGCCTCTCTGTGAGGTAGATATTTCTACTGTTTGACAATTGAAGAATCTCAGGGATAGAGAGGTCTAAGTGATTTGCCCAAGGTCACGTAGCTACTATGTGGCACAACTGAAATTTGAATTCATGTCTGTGTGACTCCAAAGGCAATGCTCTGCCCTCAAAACCACTGTATGTCACCTCTTCCCCAGCCAGGATCCTGTTGCTTTTGGTTCAGGGACTATCAATGAGCCAGGGTTAGAGGAGTGGACACTGCATTGAAAAGGAATGGTTTTTCTAGCCCCCTTCTACCCTAAGTATGGTCGGCAGCCAGACCAACAGCATGATGTCACCTGGGAGCTTGTTAGAAATGCTGCATCTCTGTTCCCACCCAGACCTGCTGAGTCTGAATTAGCATTTTAACAAGATCCCCAGATACACATAAAAGTTTGAGAAGCCCTGTCCTAGAGGCATTTTATCATGTTGGGCCTTGCAGCTGAAGAGAAGAATGAGCCAGACCATGTGGTCGCACTTGGGCTGCATGTGCAGATGTGTGACCAGGCATGGCACTAGGCAGTGCCTTAAAGTAGGTAACAAACATCCTTCTGTGTGTACGCCTACTTTAACTTCCAGCACTCTTCTGTGGTCCCTAATGCTATGGCTTCCTTGACTGCACAGGGCCCCTTCCCGAGACTGCTGTCTGTGGGTAGTTGTCCCGTTTTTGAACCTGTTTTTGGTGTCTCTTCCCTTGCAACTGAAACTCAGGGCTAAGTGCATTGGAAAGGCTCTGACAGATTACTCCCAGAAATATTCGCAGAGCAATAGGGGCAATGCCTTAACCTGAGGGAGTTCAAGCCCCACTCAGAGATCTTAGGTATCAGCCCCAGGACAGTGGAAAGTTGTTTTTGGCTGTTGCAGAGCATCATATCTCAGGAGATTTAGGCACATAACGGATTTTCTCTTTCTTGCTGTATATAGGTGGGTTTTGCCTGTAGTCTTTGGAGAGGTTGCAGTGTATAGCTTCCTGTTCTCAGTTGTATTTCCTGTTTGCAATGTCAGTTCTGTTTGAGCAAAAGTGTGAATTTAGTGTTTGAATATTGAAAAGCAAAGGTTCTTTAAGACACTGAAGAAGGCATGGTGGCTGTGCTGGTGGCTGGGGTAGCATCTCTAAGGATGGAAAGGGGATGCAGCAATCTTCAATTAATATTTATTGAGAAATAAGTCTGGTACTGAACTAGATTTTTTTCAGAATCAGATTATTTCCTTTAATTGGCCCAAAACTACTCTCTGAGGGAGACATTTCCCCTATTTTGCCATGGTGGAGATTGAGCCCCAGAAAGGTTTAGGTCTCTTGACCAGGATGTCCAACGCATAAGTAGCCAACTTCAACTTCTCTGGTCTTTCTGTGCCATGCTACTTAAAAATTAGTTTCTTTTTCTAATTACAAGAGACATGCCTATGGTTAAAAATTAAAAAGAACAGAAGAGTATTCAATACAAGGTAAAACATTCTTTTCCACCAGACCTTAACCCCTATGTCTGCTTCCCACAGGCGGCCACTTGGTACAGTTTCTTCTGTAGTTACAGTAATAAATTTGGACACTCTTTCTAGCTCTTGTTTGATCAACCTTGAGCAGTGTCTGGGGGCTCCCTCCTTACTCACGCGTGGGGCTCCTCGCACAGCCTGCCCTACTTCTGCCTCCTGATACTGTGTTCTTTCATTTTTAGTTCGTTTTGTGTTTGCTTTTGACTTAAGTAAGGTTCTTATTTTGACTTAAGTAATGTTCTTATTTTGTAGAGTGCCAACCTCAGACAGTGCCCGTTGACTCTTTGTTATAAAATATGTGCATTCCTCAACTCCGATTTTGCTAATTAAATTATTTTTGTATTAAGGTTTATAACACTTGTATTCGATTCTCTACCTCTAACTCTTAGTTGACTATGCTTTGTCTACAAGTTGGATTTTAAACATCGGTCCTTTTCCTTCCTGTTTATTGGTTTTCCTCAAGTGTCTGTAGAGCGCCGGCTGTTGATTCATGCCCATGAGTGAAGGACCCGGTCGAACGCTTTGCGTGGGTTCCTTTGCTGTTGCATGTCCGCCGCCCTGAGAGGTTTCCCCCGTCACTGAAGAAGGTCTGGTAGGGGGCTGTGAGCAGAGTGGGCCGGGCCTGCTCGGGGGCAGCCTGCTTACCAGGCATCCAGTGAGGAGCAAAGGGGCAGACCGGAACCCCCACAGCTGTCAGAATAAGTCAGATGTACTTGGGGGAAGGTGAGTGCTTTTATTTCATGTCTAGTTAACAGTTTTTTTTAACCCCTTGCATCCTTTTTTTGATATTGAGTGGGGCAGTCTGGAACTGCTGAAGCTCTGCTCAGCTTTACTCCCAGGCTCACTGTCTTCCCTGGGAGCTGGCCTCAGAGAGCTGGTGCACTCTGTTTAGAGAGTAGAGTTCGGGATTTAGTTTGAGCACAGATGGCTTTACCGCCAGCCACTTCGGAAGATGGACCCAATGGTTCTAGCTGCTTTGATCACAGTTCTTGATTGCGTGACCCTCTTTACCGTCCGTCACTCTGCTTGTGGCAAACTAGTAATTATCTAGAAATATGTGAAAAGGGCTTAAGTGAGCCTTAGCTTGCCCTTCTCTTTCTAGTTTCATTCCTTTTGGGGCAAATATGGGGTGAGACCTACTTCAGTCGCCCTAAAAATGAAACATAGTAATTGGAACAGGTTCTACAATGATGATACTGCCTGGGTACAAATGTTGGCCTCTTCGTTACTTATCTCTGTGACCTCTGGCAAGTTGCTTAACCTATTTGAGTTTCTTCATCTATAAATGAGGATAAATACACCACCCCTACCCTATGGCTATTATGAGGATTGAACAGGATAAAGAACATAAAATGGTTAGGATACTTCCGGGCCCATCAGAAGGATGTACTAAATGCAAGGTATTGTTGTTATCTAGCTTATTTGGGGGATCACCTTAAATAAATGTTTCTTTCTGTGTTTGACCCAGCTGTAGTCTGAGATAGCTCTGCTGTTTCACTGGCTAAGGTGGATTTTGTACGATTTGCAGTTGGAAGTTTTAGAGATACAAAATACGTGATCATTTTTTATATTGAGTATTAGTGGTTAACTTTTCTGTAGGGAATTTATCATGCTGTTTCTCAGAACCATTCTACCTGTCTGTGCCTTAGCTTTTCTCTATTGAGTAAATAATGAGATCATGAAAATAAAGAAATTTTATACCTAGAAAAATTTTGTGGATTGGCATCATGAGCCCATGAAAGGAGTCACTCATTCTATACCTGAGCTCAGTAGCCAGTGACTAAAAAAATTGCGAACTTTTGAGAGTATTTGAATGAGTTTAAACTCTATTAGAAGACTTATAAAACTAATATGGAAAAAACTGGGGAACGAAGTGGCCCAAAATTGTTAAGAAACAAGGATACAAATTAATGTCTCATTAGTCTAATTTAAGAGCCAAATGGGATAATGTTGAAGACAAAAACAGATCTAAACAGAAAGAAGAATGCACAAAACTCAAAATTCAGGGTTAGAGAGTCATTAATAACAAATAAATGCTCTGTTAATAAATAAACCCAGAGCGGGTGAAGGCAAAAATTGTTTTTATTTTTACAAGATTACACATGGAATACAGTATTCGCTATCTGTTTACCAAAGTATTTTTTCAAACTAAGAGTTGATACCAGGGTTCTTTCTTCAATACTTGAGGAAAGAATGGATACAGCATGATATAGATTTTAAAATAATATAGATACTACTGAAGAAAGTGTCTCTGCAAGGAAGGTGTAAGAATCAACTTGAGTAAATTATTTTCTTGAGCTTTTTCTCTAATATGAGAAGCAACTTGTATAGAATTGGGGGTAAGATTAAGGCAATTCCTTTATAAAACCTTCTAAAATTATGGCTTTTGAGAACATATGCACTTACTAGGGTAAAGGATAACTTTGATTTTACAGAGTTCATCAGTTTGGGGATAGAGTCTAGGGTTCTTATTCTTTTTATAATAATAGCTTTAGTAAGGTATAATTAACCATAGAATTTAGCCATTTAAAGTATACAATTCAATAGTTTTTAAAATATTCGAAGAGTTGTGCAAGCAAAATCTCAATCAATGTTTAGAACATTTTTATTGCAAAACAGAAACTCTGTACCATGAACAGTCATTCCCCATTTTCCCCAACTCTGCCCCCATCACCGTCTCATGGGCTGAGACAATCATGAATCAACTTTTTGTTTCCATAGATTTGCCTTGTTTCATGTAAATGGAGTCACATAATATATGGCCTTTCTGTGTCTGGCTCCTTTTACTTAACATAATGTTTTCAAGGTTCATCTATGTCGTAGCATACATTAGTACTTCATTCCCTTTTGTAGCCCAGTAGTGCTTTGATTTTATGGACATACCACATTCTGTTTGTCCATTCATCATTTGATGGATTTCAGTTGTTTCTTCTTTTTGGCTGTTATTAAAATGCTGCAGTGAACATGTGTGTACAAGTTTCTATGTGAATATATTTTCATTTCTCCTGATTATGTACCTAGGAGTGGAATTGCCGGGTCATAAAGTAAGCCTAAGTTTAACTTTTTGAGGAACTGCTTTCCAAAGCACTGTATCATTTTGTGTTCCCACTGGCAATGTGTGAAGGTTTCCATTTCTCCATGTCCTCTTCAACACTTGTCGTTGTCTGTCTGTATTTTAACCACCCTTGTCGGTATTCAGTGGTATCTCATTGTAGTTTTGATTTGCATTTTTCTGATGACTGATAATATCGATCATCTTTTCATGATTGGCCACTTGTATATCTCGGAAGAATGCCTGCTCCGATTCTTTTTCCATTTTTCAATTGGATTGTCTTTTAATTGTCAAGTTCTAAGAGTTCTTCATATACTCTAGCTACCAGTCTCTTATCAGATATACGATTTGTAAATATTTTCTCCAGTTCCGTGGGTAGTAACTTCATTTTCTTGATGGTGTTCTTTGAAGCATAAAAGTTTTTAATTTTGATAAAGTCTAATTTGTTTATGTTTTCTTTTGTTGCTTGCACTTTTGGTATCATGTCTAAGAACTCATTACCTACTTAAAGATTCTTAAGGTGTTCATACTTGAGGCTAAGTTATTTCTCAAAATAATGAGTTCTTTTACTCTAAAGAATTGTGACATTAATATACTAATTAAAACAAGGACATAGTCTAGCCCACCTTTAATGTTATTGTTGCTTAATGCATTAAAAAAATGACAAAAAGTAATTTTGTTACTGTACCTTTTCAGCTCAATGAATTATTGATTTCTATAGCCTTTAACATCATTGATAAAAAGAATTCTTGCTTTGTGTAGTTGTATAAGATATCACTCCTCTTGTTTCTATCAATATCATCCATGGCTTTTGAAATGTAAATGCAGTAAATTTTGTTACATTAGAAATATAAATAAATGTATGATCACATAGCTCTTCTTCAGGTCAGTTTTACTTTAACAAATCATTTCAGAGAACATGCAGTCTAAGAAGATTATTTTGTGATTTTCTGGCTTTTTTGGGCTACGCTTTGTCTATGTTTAGTGGTAGGATTTAAGGGGGACCAGGATGCTCATCTTAGAAAAATGGTTACTATTTTCAGCTTTCAAAAAGAAGATTGATTTATTTCTTTGAATTTGTCTCTGCTTCTTTGTAAGGGCATGTAGGATTCTTTTTTTTTTCTCCTTATATATCAGTCATTAAACTAAGCAGTCTTGCCAGATAAGGGCACCGAGACACAAGGAAGCCTTATGAGTTATCTAAGCAGTGCTATTCAGTGAGTAGTCCGCAGACTGGTCCAGGTCTGTGATCCGTTTGTTACTGAACTGCAGTTGAGAGTAAGCACTTATAAATGTTGATAGCATTTTGACATTCCTGTATTATCCAAGTGTATGATAATTATTTTTGCTAGTAATTCATATATTGTATATATAATGTGTGTATGTATGTGTGTGCGTGTGTGTGTATTTTTAACCAAATATTAATTTGTGATGTCTTGGGGGGAAACTAGTCTTTTACCACAGCTAGAAACATTGGTCTAAGGTTAGAGAGAGATTTAATTATAATAGTCTTAGAACTATTCAATTCTGATTTTTTTTGAGAGTCCTATATCTCTCTCTATAGCTTCATTCATAGTTGTAGTCATGTTCTAATTTAAATATTAGGTTCATTTTAACTAAAAAGAAATTTTAGTGATTCTAAACCCATATTTCTTGTCAAATATACTTTCAAATTCCAATATCATGATCATATACTTAATTATATAGAAAAGTAGTTTCATCTCAGAGATGTGCTTTTGTGTCATTTTGTTTAAATGTCTCTAAAAGCTCCTCCCCATTTTTAATACCACCTGTAAGGTTTACTATTTTGAATATGTCCAACACACCAAAGGAAGTTGATAAAAATAGTATTTTAATATCAAAAAGTAGTAAAATGTCTTACCACGGAGAGAAAGAAATGCACACACATTTCTTTCATTGACCTGGACTTGTTTTGGTATTGGTGTTCTGGGATCTATGTTCTTGGATGTATGTATGCTATACACTTCTAATATGCTTAGAATAGGATTTCTTTGCTAAAAGAAAGTATGTCTTATAGGAGGTAAAGAATTGATTTTTTTAAATATAAGTAATGAAAGAAGGTAACAATGTTGTATATTTTAGGCAGAGTGCTAGATGGCATAAAAATTTAATTCAACAGATTTTTTTTGTTATTTTTTTAGACAAGAGAAATAAAATCATTAGTAAGACATGTCACGGCCTTTAAGGATCTTATAGATTTGTAGAGGAAAGAGAGATGTCAAGGCAGATTGATATAATCACTACTGTAAGACATATAAAGGGAGAAAGGAGATGGTAATTATGATTGGAATGAAGACAGCCTTGATAAGGGAGATGGCATTTGAGCCAGTTATGAGAGAATAAAATGGTTTCTGATACATTAAATATGGAGGTAATAACACTTCAGATTTGTGAAACAGCCTGGTAAAAGAATATACTGGTTAAGACTCTTTGATGAGTGCATGGGACAGAAAAGAAACCCAGCCCAAACCCAGCAACAAGCAGAAGGGGAAACTTCTTGGTTTGCCTATGAGGGAAGGATAGAGCTGGAGTCTTGCTTCATGCCCACCTGGATGCAGGTGGATGTTCAAACTGTAATGAATATTCTCACTCACATCCTGCTTTCCTATATGTAGCTTCCTTTAAGGTGGCCACCAGCAGCTTCTTAGGTATTTTCTACCAGTTTAGTGACCCCAATGGAAAGAGAGATCTCTTAATAGTTGTGGCAAAAGCCCTTGGCTTGGTCTGAATCAGTCACTATGGTCTGGGTGGGGAAGTGGGATTAGGGGAATGGGGGTAGTAGTGTTCCAATTGGCCAGAACTGGGTCATATGCCCAAAAAAGATTGAACCACATAGAGATTGGGAGAGGTGTCATTCCCTAAAGGAAAACTGAGGCACTCTTACTGATAGGAAGAAGCAATTCAGGGCAGGCACAAACAGGCATCTGCTACGAAATAGGATGTTATAAAGGTTTGACTACACTTAGGTGCTGTTAAAACATGTGTAAGGAGATAGAAAATAAAGGGCCAGGGTAGACAGTATTTTTAGCAGTGGGTATTTCAAACCAGTCAGAGGAGGCTAATGCCATTAAAGCAGTGGGTTAAAATCATTATTCAGCTTGCTAAATTTTGAATTGATTTATAGAAAGGCCTGGAGGCCAAAAAAAAGAAAAAAAAATGTTGTTAATAAGGCTAACTGTCTAGACTGGTTAACTTTTTTTTTTTTTTTTTTTAAATCTCAAAACCTTTCTTTAGTGTCTGATTTTACAGTTAGCAAAGTTTTTTTGTTTTTTGTTTTCTTTTAAATCTGTTTGCTGTTTGGCTATCATATTCCTTCTCTCTCTCTTTTTTCTTTTTAGCAGTTTAAGTGTTTAAAAGATTAAATAGATGAAACAAATATTAAAACTATAAAATATTACAAATATTAAAGATTAAATAGATGAAATAATCATCTACTTTTAGCATCTGTGTAAAAAAGGTAGAGTTGTTTAGATTAGAACTAAAAATATTTAGAATTTTAATTATTCAAATTTGATTTTTATTAAGAAAGCTGCCTTTTATTTTTTTCTAGTTTGTATGGTTTTACACACACACACAAACTGAGGTAGTTAACAAAGATAAATATATTACATCAAGGTTAAAAAATGAGTTCGGAAATCAAAGATGGGGAGAAGGAAGGTAGATAGGCAAATTAAAGTGAAATTAGGATTAATATTTGTATGTCAAATGCATTCCACAAGTACTCTAGACTTTTGCTAGAGATCAACCAGGTACTTGGCCCTGAGATTTTTTTTTTTTTATCAGCCACTGCAAAGAGGGAAGACTGAACAGGTGCATGATTCATAATGTCTTTGATATAATAATGAATGAGATACTCAAGAGAAATAAAGCTCTTAGTAGGACTGGAACCGAGTGAAATTTCTTTCAAGGAGGCTCAAAAGAAAAGATGCCATGTGATGTGATGAATAAAACCCTCAAGAGTACATTCAATAATCCTCTGTATTTCTTCCTTAAAAGATCCATCAACATAGGTATGTAGCATAATGCCAAAACACAGTTTAGGACAAGTCATTTAAAGCGGGGCCAAAATAATGATCTAGATCAGGAGTTGACAGTCTGTGGCCTATAGACGCCTGCTGTTATTTTTATAAATAGTTTTTCGTTGGAACACATCCACATATTACCTATGGCTGTTGTTGTTGTTACTATTTTTTTTTTTCTACAATAGCAGCAGTAAGTAGTTGTGGCGGAGACCAAATGTCCCACCTGCAAAGCCTGGAATAGTTCCTATCTGACCCTTTACTGAAAAAGTTTGCCAACCCTTGGTTTATATATACAACTTTCAGATGGATTTGTTTACAATTAAGATGGCCTGCAGTGTGGAGAGCAGAGGTCACAAATCACAAATTTGGCCTATAGGTGTATTTTGTTTGGTGAAATCAGCATTTTTTTTTTTTTTTGAAAATTCATACCAAGACCGACAAATTCAGATTTCTTCCTGCTCTAGAATAATTGGATTATCTAGCATCACTGAGCTTGCACTGTGTTTTAATCCCAATATAAAGACAATTGCGTGGTTGAGGATCAAATGACAGATCTCTTATCTTTACTACTTTAGCTCATCAGTTATGATATTTTAAAAAGGTTGATAATGGGTAAGCTACTACCATAGAAATAAATAAGAAAGATCAGATAAGACAAATAAAGTATCAGATTAGTTATTAATTATTATTAATTATTATTAATTACCTGATAACTGTTAATTTGTCAGATTAAGCAAGTAGAGATAAAGGTTGTAAGGAATGCATCATAAGACAAGTGAAAATTTAGTTTGTTGTATAAGAGGAGCTGGGAGTGAAGAGAAAAAGAGATTGGTGCCGTTCCGGAGAGTATAGGCCTGAGAAGACCTGACTTGGTCACCTTGATGGGTAGAGACAAGGGAGAGTACCACCCAGAAGGAACACGAGGAAGAACCCATGGTCGACTTCACAGTCATGCCTAAGGGAAACCCCAACACTTAGATTCTTTTCTCAAGGAAGTGATACTATCTATAAAGAAAAAGGGAAAGTGAATAAGAAAGATCAAGACTTGAATTTGAAGGAGTATTGAGAAGTTTAGTCAAAAATACTTAAGAGACAGTCTAAGATATGGGATAGAGATATGGAGAATCATTGATTTGTTTGCCTAAACATGTCGAATGTCATGAGAAAGATAAGACTTGCCAGAGATTGTAGAAGGAGATAGATCAGGAGGTTCAGAAGAGAGACATCTACCCCAGCTTTCCTCACAAGAAAACCAGAATTGCTGCTTTTGCTTCTAAACATGTGATCCTAATTTATACAATTTTAGAAGCTATGACTTTCATTCCTTAATATGATTATATAGATATGGGAGTACATTTTATCTTGACAATTTCCTTTGGCATTCATTTGAATCCTGGTATGTTCTTAGGCTTTTCTTTTCTCTTTGTTTTTATTGTGTTTTCCTCCTTGTAATTCTGGTATTGTGTTTATTAAACTGCTCTGGTAGCTTAAACAATATTAAACAATATTCACAATAGACCAGATATACTTCTAGTATCTGAAAACTGAATTTTCAAGGGCTTTAAAGGGGATAAATTTATACTTCATAATGCCAAGGATCAAATTGTATTGTTGTAGTTAAGTGCACAAAGTTCAATCCTACTTTGACATTATGACCTTGGGAAAGTCTTAGTTTCTTAATTTATAAAAACAATTTTAGTTTCTTAACTTATAAAAACAATATTATAGTATCTCCTAGGATGGTTGTAAAGAAAAGTGCCTCACACATAGGATATGTCCATTGTTAACTGCTATTATATAGTCACAGGTGACTAAGGGATTGGATAATTAACTTAGTTTTAGTATATATTTTCTCTGGAATTTTAACTCATGTTTTAACCTAGGTAGTTTAAGTTGTGTTAGATGATATTTTATTTAATCATTTCATATTGTGAGTAGGTAAAAGATGATAACTCTGGGGTTATTTTTTATGATTTAATATTCAACTTTTTACTATAAATATGGCAGGCACTTGAATGTGGTGGTTCACACATATCACAACCTATGTTGAATTTCAGTGATCTGTTTCTTTTTATTTGGGTGAATTGTATTTAGCTTCCTATTTTTGTTAGATAATAGAAAAGTAGTGAAACAATAGCATATGGATTTTATCAAAATGAGCCTTAACCCTGAGAACCATTAACTGGATTATTTTTCCAGAAAGATGCCAATTTAATAAAAATGTGGATAATTTTGAAATTCCAATGACTTAGTTCTTTGGTCGGATATTTGTACACTTGATGGCCAAAAATCCAGACATGTTGCACACTTGATGGTCAAAAATCCAGACAGATAGTAGAGTTATATTAGGATAAAGTTATATTTTAAATATACTAGGTGGTAACTTTTAAGAGAACTTGTTAGAAGATCCTGTTTTATAAGAGGAAGAGTTATTTTTACTGACAGTTATTCCCAATTTTTAAAATCATGTTTTAAAATATTTGATATTTTTTAAAGAAGTAAACCTGTATCATGTAACTATATGTTTCATAATTAAAGAAAAATTAGTCTTAATATTATTGTCTTGAACTGTATCAGCTGGAATTTTGCAAAGTTGTCCTTTGGATGATAAAAATATATGAAATATAAATTAGTGTTGTTTTTTATCTGCTTAATATTTGGATTTTATATAGTAGTACTCCCTTTAGTTTAAAATTATTTCCCATTATACTTTTTTCTTACTCTATTTTACTACCCATTTAGCTTTTATAAGGTATCTGTTATCGTGAGCTGTTTCTTCTCTGTTGACATTATTTTTAGTCCTCTACTCTTTTCATTCTGATTTTCCTCTAACATTAAAATACATTTAATGTATTTTTATGAATCTTTATGGACATAGGAGCCTCTCGACTGGTGTGAATACAGGTACATCTGTGAATTAGCTATATTCTTCTGAGAGTATAAAAACATTGCTACCTTGTTATTAAGTCCAGAAATATGAGGATTGAACAGCTATTTATTTCAAAATTATGATGAGGGGATATGTCCTAAAGTTAAATGCTGATGCCCATTTTAAATTTTAACCATTTCGAACAAACCGTTTGAGGTATACATACACAGTTTTAGTTAGGAAAACTGTATGTATACTTTAGATAAGGAAAAGTGAGTTAGGTATAGTTTAGATAAAGCACATCCTCTGAGTTTAATTTTTCTATCACTTTGGCTGTCAGTACCTACAGCAGGGATTCAGGTAGTGCATTGAGTAACTCATGTTAGCAATTCTTAGCCTATCCTTCCGCAGTATGCTAGAAAATGTATTAGAAAAGATTTCAATGAACATCGATCAAATTAGTGTGTACCTGTGATTTGATTAATCATTTTCTAGAAGACTTGTAAATTCAGTCCTTGCTTTTATACTTACAAAATAATTAACCAAAACACTTTTTTGCTTTTTCACATTTATTTATTAATGAAGTCTAATCGATCTGTCATTGATTGGTTTTTGAGACTAAATCCAAAGGCCATTTGTCAGCA
This sequence comes from Rousettus aegyptiacus, assembly GCF_014176215.1. Classification (NCBI taxonomy): domain Eukaryota; kingdom Metazoa; phylum Chordata; class Mammalia; order Chiroptera; family Pteropodidae; genus Rousettus; species Rousettus aegyptiacus. Next base: position 34,852,352 of record NW_023416288.1, on the reverse strand, counting down.
TAACTGCTAATATATTATGTGAATCAACACATATTTATATTGTGTGATTATATATTTTTAGGATTTAAAAAATCAAGTCTGAATTTTTTATTTTTCATATCTTAATATTCTTAATTTTTTAACTTTATTATCTGACTGACTTAAGCTGTAATACAAATCAGCTGCATATGTTCATAGATCATGGTAAGTTAAGGAAAGGTGGTAATAAAAAAAACAAAAAATCTCCCTCAGCATAAGCTTTGCCAGTTGCTTCTGAGTAGGTAACTGCCTTATATTTCAAAAGTAGGACTAAAACTGGTATTAAATTTCTTATAATGGTGTAAGTTAACAATGTACATTATCTTTCCCTACCATGAATTTGACTTTGAACTTATCTTGAGATGTTATTGTTTCTTTAGCATTCCTTAGATAACACGAAGTGGAAAGTGCTTTTTTAGTGAAAAAAAAAACAAAACAAAACAAAACAAATATTTTTAAATAAAATGTGTAAGTCAATTATTTGTCATGAGACCACCATAAGTAATTATTATCAAGCCATAATTCTCTGTTTGGGAAATATGTAGAATTTTAACAAATGCTGTCACTGAATATAAATACAAAGAGATAGAAAAAATATAGATTTGTTTTTTTACAATAAAGCTATAAATAAATATTTTAGTTTTTATTCCATGTGAATCTTATGCAGTTGGGTCAGTCAGTGTATCAATGTTCTTTGCTAGGGCCTATAAGAGCTGAGATTATCTTAGTTTTCCTATATATTAGTTTATCATTCCTAGCTAATATTGGGACTATTTAAACTTTGAACAATTCACTGGTGTGGTATTTAGAGTCTGTTATTAGGGTATGATAGGAAGGATGTAGTGAGTGGCGTAATTGATTTATCCCCATCATACTGAACCTCCCGCTCTTCTTCCACTTTGTCCTCCCTTGGGCAATAATCACAGGGTCGAGCTGCCAATCTGTAGACTTAATTTTTTCCAGCAGTACCATCTGGCTCCTTGGCACCAGAAGTTATATTGGTTCTTTGTGGCTGCTGCTGAATTTGTCATATTGTTAGACAGCTGATGGAATATTTCTTGCTATTTGATCCTAATTTTCTTTTAACTAATTATTGATTTCTATTTAGAGAATCTTCTTTAGCCATTTCTGAGAACATGGGAGAATTTTATTGTGAAAAGAATAGAATGCATCTAAACAAAGACTATGTGTCAGCCTTGAGATTCTCCTCTCTGTAATGTGTTCTATCTAGTTCTTCAACAGTCTTCCTTTTCAAGAGAGATTAATTTAAAGTTAATTGTGGAGGTTTTCTGTTTCATTCAAACACTCGTATCTCTGCTTTAAAAGCATTTGAATGTATATTTAAAGTTCTGTAATGACTGCCATCATTTCCCAACAATGAATATTTAGAAATCCCTATCAGCGGCCCAGATAACCTTCTAACATCTAGCAATACTTTATCCCCTTTAAAAAATGGCCATTTGTATATAGTTTGTGTTTTATTTTGTAGATGATTTTGCTTTCATGCCTAATAACACCCATAAACAGTTGAAAGGAATAGTTGTGAATAGCACATCTGAGTTTCAGTATAAGAAAATTTCCTAAGCACACGTTTCTACACACTTAAGCAGTTTTTTTCATATTACATAGTAAACCACATATTTTTGAAGCCAAAGAATTATTTGATCTATTTCTTTCTAAAACAAAGATTGTAAACAAAAATAAATTATTGCTGAACTCTTAAAGAACTTGCATATAAAGCAGTTCATTTTGACATCTGTTTATCATATTAGATTGCATTCATTTTTTATGAAATAAGATAAATCTTTTAGAAAGTTTTTAGAAGTGTTAATTCTTATGAAAGTGTTTTTTCAGAGTTTAACTAGATGTAATATAACTGATGCTAGTTATAAAAATGTTAGGGTACTGATACGTTAGAAATATTTACTTCATATCCTTGTTACTGGTATATGGGTATTCGAAGTTCTTTAATGGTGATTTAGCTGGGATTATTTTAATACCACTGTATTAGAAGACTACTAACTGAAACTGGACTTTGCAGAACACTTTCATTTTATGTTAGATCAAATATACAGCTAAAGCTAAACTGCTGTAATTTGGTCATGTGATGTTCAATCCAATTGTTTATAATTGTTTTGGTTTAAAGTATATAGAGAAAAGGAGCAATAAATGTCATTCTGTAAGAAGAGCTAAATCAGATGTCGATGAAATGATTCATGTGCTAACTGGAATAGTTAACATGCATTTTATTCTACTGTCTAGCAGGAGGAGGTGGGCTATAGAAAAATGAATTCTTCACTAAATAATTTACAACAATTATATCAAATTTTAATAACTTCAGCTAAGAAGGCATACATATGATTCATGTTCTCAAAATCACCTACATTAGAGATTAATTGTGCTTTCTTTAAACAAAAATGTACTCTTATAAATGTTTTTAATTGGTAGATCATGATTAGTTTTATCTTTATAGAGTAGCATCATTCGATCAGCTTTTAGCTATAACTTAATGTGAAGCTAAAATATTGCAGTTAGTCTGTTGTCTCAAAAGCCAGCTCATTAGAATTTGCCCCTAATATCAAAAAATGCCCTGAATTGTTTGTTGGCTTTATCTTAACTCAAATATGTAAAGGAGACAGTAGAGCATTTTTCTTCAGAATCACAGAGAGTTCAGTGACCTTTCGGTGGCAAATTATGTAGAAAGAAAATATTTATATTCATTTAAAATAACCTCCATGAAGAAATAGTCTCATTACCCTGTTTGATCAATTTCTTGTAGCCTGAGCTGTAGCATGCTGCTATTGCCATTGGTTGATGGAATACACTGAGTAGTGGCTAATGGTGATGGTGCTCATCAGAAAGGGTTCAGCCAGCGGTCAGCAACAAATAATTCAGGACTGTTTCTAAGTTTGTGGCTGGTGGAATTTGCTTCTTGCCCCAAGCCAGCAGCATTGCTGAGCTGGGCTATTTGATTAGAAGAGAGGCATATTTGCTTCTTAGCAACTGCACATTTGCGCAACCCATAGTCCTCTACTGCCTCCAAAGGTTTTCCTTTTGTGATGGTAGAATAATACTTTATTGTTGATTGAGTGACAAAAGAAGTTCTAATACAAGGCAAGCTTATAACCATTTTTGTCGTTGTTGGCTTTAAAATTTTTCATCTATACATAACATTTTTTGAAAAAGCATAAAGTAAATGTGTGTATAATGTAAATAGGCATGGAGAACCCCAACGTGTTAGAATTTTAATATGCATATTAGCAAGGAGGTTTGCACAGCATGAATACAATTGCATACTGTTACTCTTCTGCCCAGCAGGTTCATGATAGGAAATCAATTCTGACCCTAGTGTGTATATGTACATATATCTATACTCTGGGTTTATCTTCCAACTAGAATTAATGCTGGAGATAATTTAACTATAATGTTGAGAGAAAAATTAAATCTTAGTGGAGTTTTTATATGGTTTTGTCAAATTTAAGAACTATCTTTATATAAGAAGTCAAATTTTAAATTTTCATACAGTATAGATATGGAATTTGGAACATATTTCCTATAGGAATGATCTGCAGGAGAAAACGTGTGTCTTCAATAGAAAACAAAGGTATTTATAATCCAGTAGTAGTTAAGAAACAAGTGAGAAAGGATAAATTTGGAGAGGACAGTCATGAGTTTTATGATCCTGGCAAGCCAGGACTGGAGAAAAGGTTTTTCTTTTTTGTTAATTAAACATGATTTTATGGCTTTTCTCACTCAAAGTGTATGGTTAGGACTTGAGTTTTAAGATTTTAAGGAAGATAGTATAAAAAGTGCTTTGACCATAGATGATATTAATTTTATTCTTGCATTATTTTTGATAATTTAAAAAACATACCTACTGTACCTTCAAGGAATAATGCAGAAATGATTTGAGCCCATGTTTTTGATATACATAATTTAAATTCATTGTTTTGTATAAATTGTTGACATTTTATGGTAAAATGAAACCACATATGTAAGATTAATATAAGGTTACATTTTTTATATTCTATAATGTTATATTTAGAACATTTGACATTTTTTTTTTTCCAACTGAAGGGATGTTTTTTCTATTTTTGTCTCCTGAGGTTCATGACAGATATGAGTGTTTCCATAATTTAAAATGAACAACAAAAAGTGCATTGGTGTGAAATTTTCCAGTTAACAAATCTTGAATTGTGTTTTGGGATTTAGGGAAAGTTAAAGCAAGTGTAGACATTAACAGAGACATAAAATGTATATGGGCAAATACTCTCATTTCCCAATAAAAGGACCTCAGGGCATATCATTGTGCATAATATGACCATCACTGTATTTACTTACTAATAAATAGCCACTTTAGTGGCAACCTAGAGCCCCAAAACAGGAAAAGAAGTGAGGTTGAGTGATTTGATATTGCAAGGCAGTAATATGCCCTATTGTATCAAGCAGCTGTCCCTCTGCAATTTCAGTTAACATCTTTGAAACAATCCCTTTAAAAACAAATTGGAACTCTAGGAGGAAATGGAAAATACTTTTAAGAATGGTTTTAAATTGTTTAAAAATTAACATGCCTGCAAGTAAATTGCCAAAGTTAGGATGTGAGTTTTGATGTTATATAAATTAAGATTATAGCTTTTACAAAAATTTTATTTATAAAGTAAATTATGGATTTGATTTAATAACGAACATGTTCTTTAAATTACTAAACTCTCTTGCAAGTAGTTGCAAAAATGGCATTTAAAATCTACTACATTAAAAGTACTTGTATTCATTAGTCTGTATGATTAGATGGCATTTATTTCTAGTTGTCCTTTCCCCCTATTAACTATTTCTTACTCTGGGGTACATAGTAAGAGGCACATTCTCAGTGGGACTTTTATAACAATTGTTACGTACAGATAGGGGGATCTATTTTATTATTAACTGCATTCCTCCCTCAACCTCCTATTGTGACTGTAAGGAATACAAAGTAATGTACAAAGTGATGTTCTCTTGGACTTTAGTTTTTACACATATGCACATTTGTTGGGGGAGAAGATAAACAGGGACAAATTGAGGTTTCTGGTGCTCTTCTAGAACAGGAGGATCTAGTAGTAGGGAAGGAGCAAGGCGATGAGGTTGAGGGAGAAGATGGATTTTATTATCCGTTCATCAGAAATTTCAGTGTTCAGGTAACTTCCGTAGGTCTTAAGGTAGTCTTTAGAGAAATATATCAGAATAAACTTCAGTGGCACGCATCGTGAATTATTATTTTATTACTGAAGAAGCTATGGCCCAGAGAGATTAGGTGATTGGTACAGAGCCACACAGCAAGCAAAGGTAGAGCTGAGGTGGAAATTTAGGTCTTTTTTTCCCCTCCAAAACTTATATCTTTCCCCTGCAGAGTGCTCATCCTGTTCTGCAGGCTCAGAGCGTTTAGGAATGCTCCATGTGCTTTGGATGCTGGCAAATGGGAGGTGACATCTCTGATAACAGGTTTGTGACCTGGCCAAACTATTTGTCTTCTTTAAAGTTCATTTTCTAGTTAGATTAACATACGGATAATAATACCTATTGTATGAGGTTATTTGAGGCCCAAATGAGATCATCTATGCAAATTTTCTTTGTGATTCTGACAGTATTTTACAGTAGGGATTATTGTTTTTCTAATTTAATGGTGCACCTAAAGTCCCCGTGGTTTGAAAAAGTCGAATTCATGTTTCTTGAGTTCTAAACATGGTAATTGTATAATCTTAATACAGTTTAGAAAGTCATTTAGTATGCTACTTCTTCATCTTACAGGTGAACACACAGAATGATTAGTTGGCTTCTCAAGGTTGCTGTATCTAATTAATGGCATCACCACCACTGCTAGCACCGTGTGTGGTATTTGTGTGCACCAGGCACTGTGCTGGGTATTTCTACTGTATTATTTTGACTACTTATAACATCCTTATGTAGGAAGTGTTAAACCCATTTAACTGATAAAGAAACCGAAATTTAGGATGATCACACTGCTAGGGTGTTGGAGAGCCAGGATTCAAACCGGAATCTGTCTGACTCCAGTGTCTGTGTTCCTAGTACAATATAATCTGCTCCCTAACATGTAATCTCCCATACCACATCTGTATTTTTGTTAAAGAATTCGTTAGCATTAGCAAATGTAAAATCCGAATAATTTAAGTAGCCTTTTATTCATCTGCTTTTAAAAAAATCATTTTCCTCCAGTTATGTGAGAGAATTCTAAGATGATAGGTATCCTATCTTGGCTTTTTTGATGGAATCCTTTTACAAGGATAAGTATGAAAACATATTAATTGGTATAAATATTAGCAAAATAAATTTTGTTTTAAAGCTATAAACATGTAATTATTATTTTTTTTAAAGAAGGGGAGTTGTGGCAATGTGTACAGCAGACTGTTCTAAAACAAGCAGCATGTGCTTTTGAAGTAGATGATTTTTTATTTTCTCCATGAAAGATTTTTCTTAATATCATTTAAATTGGATTAATAGTGGAATTAGTTTGGACAACAGAAGTACAAAATGCTTGGGGACTAGGTGATGGCAACTTTATGACACTCAGTGTACGAGGAGAAACCGGTCAGTATAAAATATTTAAAAATGGGTAAAATAATAACCACTTAATTGTGAGTTGATTTAATTTTTCCAAAATGATGTTATAGTGTCTCCTTCAGAAGTAATCAGGTAGTATCTTGTGATAATGCACCTTTAGGGGCCTGTACACTGGGACTGCCTTATAGTGAGGTCACTTTACAAGGATGTTCTTTTGTTTCTTCAGTAACTAAATCTGTTTTTCTGATGTTTAACATCATCTGCCTTCTAATAAGTGAATTTTATTTTATAACTAATAATGTTTTAATAAGGGTGGAGTACTTTGTAATTGGCATATGAAATAGTGCTTTATAATAGATATTTTATAGTATAATTTTTAAGTAACAAAATTTTGAGATAATTAAGAAAAAATGCAAGAAACCTAGAATAGGTAAATATTTTGAGGAAAGTGCTCTTGGAATAGATAAGGATGCTAATAAGAATTAGTGATTATCCTGTTAGGGAAACGCAAAGTAAGACAAGGTCCCTGCCTGTGGTCATGTCAACTAAAACCTGTAGAACAAAAGCTAATGGTGAGGTAATATACCCTATAACATATATGGTTAGACTTTGTTTAACCAGAAGTCATTTAACCAGTTTCTTTTCAATACCACTTTTAGATAAAAAGACAAATTCAAATAAGTACATTTTTTAAAACAGTTCTTTGTTGGGGCTAACCTGGAATTTGTGTATACTCAGCTCAATAGCTAAGACCTTTTATCTTGAAAGCATAATTTAATATTTGTATTTATAGTCAGGACTTGGAGACACTGTAAGTTCTAGAAATATAACACTTCATTGTGCTGGTAGACTTTGAATGGGGGTACAACAGCATGAACAAAAGCTTGGGGTTATCCATGCGTATGATGGGGCTGCAGTAAAGGGAGGGGTTCAGCGGAGCTTGAGGTGTATGGCGCTACCAATGTAGATGAACCAGTTGTCAGCGGATGACTTCAAATTCTAGACCCCGTTTAGATTATATACAGAGGAAAGGATAAAAATTGTAGTATGGAAAGATAAGCTGGTATTTTTATGAGAAGTGGGCTATTCACAAGCAACAAAATAAAAAATAAACAAGTGAGACTACATTAAATTTAAAAACTTCTACACAGCAAAGGAAACCATCAACAAAATAAAAAGGCACCTTACCAAATGGGAGAAAATCATTGCAAATCATGTATCTGAAAAGGGGTTAATATCCAAAATATACAGTGAACTCACAGAACTCAATAGCAAAACAAAAACAAAATACCCCCCCCCCGCAAAACAAACAAACAAGCAAACCAAAAAATCTTCCAAACGATCAAATTTAAAAATGAGCAAAAGACGTAAATAGACATTTTCCCAAAGATATTCAGAAGGCCAACAGGTATACAAAAAGGTGCTCAACATCACTCATCATCAGGGAAATGCAAAATGAAACCTCAGTGAGCTATCACCTCATGCCTGTTAGAATGGCTGTCATCAAAAAGGCAAGAGATAACAAGTGCTGGTGAGGATGCAGAGCAAAGGGAACCCTTGGGCCCTGTTGGTGGGACTGTGAATTGATGCAGCCACTATGGACAACAGCACGAGGCTTCCTCAGCAAATTAAAAATAGAACCACTATACTTTCCAGCTATTCCGCCTCTGAGTATATGTAACTGAAGGAAATGAAAGCACTAAGTCAGAGGTATCTGTACCCATGTTTATTTCAGCGTAATTATAATAGCTAAGACATGGAAACAGTCTAAGTGTTCACTGGCAGATGAATGCATAAGGAAAATGTGGTGTATATACAGAATGGAATACTATTCAGCCATAAAAAAGAAGAAAATCCCGACATTTGCAACATGGATGGACCTGGAGGGCATTATGCTAAGTAAAATGTGCTCGACAAAAACAAATACTGAATGATCTCACTCATATTTTTAATCTGAAAAAAAAATTCATTGAGAAAAAGTTGTGGCAGGGAGTGCTAAGTTGGGAAACTGAATGAAAGCTAAAAGGTACACATTTCCAGTTATAAATAAGTACAACATGATGACTGTAGTTAACACTGCTGATTGATGTATTTGAAAGTTGCCAGGAAAGTGAATTCTAAAAGTTCTCATCACAAGGAGAAAAATTTTTTTAAATAATTATATGAAATGATGGATGTTAACTTATTGTGGCAATCATTTTGCAGTATATGGATGTCAAGTCATTATGCTATACTCCTTAAACTTCTATGGTGCTGCGTGTCCATTATATCTCAATAAAACTGAAAAAAAAAAAGTAGACTGTTGTGGGAGAAACATAAACGTGATCTGGTTACCGATTGGGAAGCTCTTGAAATAAGATCCAAGGTGAAAAAAGCCCAATTTTGATTTTAGAGAGCAGAGTATCAAATCTTAGAAATGGGATAGAGGAAGATAAATGAACAAGGTGATGGACACAGAAAAAGGAGGGATTGGAGAGAACTCTGTCAGTCCAATGACAAGAAAATTAGTTTGGGCATCTATTCATTCAGCAAAATGTAGGGAACTCCTACCTACTATGCTCAATAATTCCTGTTAAAAGTTCTAGAGACACAACTTCGAAAGGAGAAACAGTTATTGGAGATAATGGGGGCGTTACAAAGAATTATTAGATCATGGGAAAAGTAGTTTAAATGCTGGTATATCCATGTAGAGAAGTCTATTTAAGTCCTGGAACTATGGTATGAAATTAGAAGAGAAGACAGAAGTAGAGATATTAAATATGAAGCCATCTATGTAAAATTTGAGGTTATACTGTGAACTCATTGAAAACACTGAAATGGAAGAATAGGGGTCTTTGTTAAGTGAGAGGAGGAGAGAAGAAGCTACAAAGGAGGTAAGCAAGGGTGGCTAGAGCGGGAATTAGGAAGGCATAATATGACAGGAAGAGACAGCTTCTGTTTAGAGAGTAACAACAGTCAAGCAACAGAGAGGTCACTGACTATGAGAACTGAAAAAAATTATTAGATTTATCAGGAAGGAAATTGCAATTGATCTTAAAGCAATTTAAATTATGTTTTGATACATACATTATTGTTACCCAGAGGCCATACTTACTTCTTCAGATTTCCTTAGATTTTACCTAATGTCCTTTTTCTGCGCCAGGATCCCATCCAGGGTACCAACATTTAGTCAAAATGTCTCCTTAGCTGGAACTGTTTCTCAGACTCTTTGTTTTAAAGATTTGGACAGTATGAGTGACGTATTTTGTAGAATGCCCCTCGGTTGGGATTTGTCTGATATTTTTCTCATGCTTAGACTAGGGTTTTGGGTGTTTAGGAGGAAGACCACAGAAGTCAAGTGCTGTTTTCATCTTTTATATCAAGGTACACACTATCATTGTGACTTATTGTCGATGTTAACTTTGATCACCTGTTTGAGGTAGGGTGTGTCAGGTTTCTGCACTGTAAAGGACTCTTAATTTTCCCCTGATTATAATGATTTTTTAACTTTTAATATTTGGTATAGCCTACATTTATAGAAAAGTTACAGTAATAATAATACCTGTGTACTCTGTATAGTCATGTGCCACTCAACGACGGGGTATGTCCCGAGAAATGTGTCATTAGGCAATTTTGTTGTGCAAACATCACAGAGTGCACTTACACAAACCTATATGGTGTAGCCTACGACACACCTAGGCTACATGGTGTAGCACATTCCTCCTAGGCTACAAACCTGTAGAGCTTTGTAGGTTTTTTCAGTTGTATTCTATTGCTGATTGCCTCCTTATGTTTTTATAAGACCATATCTTGATCATATAGTTGTTGCCTAGTAACTAAAAAGAACATGGGGGCCTAAATGACACACAGTTTTTTATATGTCACCTCTTTCCAAAATGGATTTGAGATGACGAAAATTTATAATTTCATTTGTAGTGCTGAGATTTGTACTTTGTTAATAAATGTTGATTGAATAAATTTATACTACATTAAAAGTTATCAAAATGAGGTACTTGTTAGTAAGTAGAAAAGTTCAAATATATACTTAAGAGTTTATACATCCTATGATCTAAGGTAAGGTTAAAATATTTAATACTGAGATAATTTAATCTTATAAAAAGCTTAGAGCTTTGTAGTGGGAAAAAGTGGTATGACTCAATATTAGGATATTCATCAGAAGGAATAAATTATTTACGGGAAAGCACCAGCATCTGAATCTTTTACCTTCTTCCCCCTTGGCTGGTATATAATCACTGAAGTGTACCTCTTACAAGTGATAAGAAACTCGGCCTGAGTGTCAGAGATGGGGAACTTTGATGGTATAAACTGAAGCAAATACTGTGTAGCAAAGGAATATTGGATTTCCGTGGCTCTTATTGTATATACCTTTAGGACTTTTTCTGTTTATATAGTAAAATATCTTGTTTTGTACTCCTTTACCTGCTTCTCACCACCTCTAGGTTTATATGAGGTAAATTATTATAGATGATATATACTGGCTTTGCAATTTCTAAAAATGCAAATTCAAATTTTATTGACCCCTGCATTAAAAAAAATGAGAACATAAACTATACCATTTCCAAAAAAAAAAAAGGGGGGGGGCGGTCAACTTTAAAAAATTGAGCTCCTGCTGGGGATAGCAGCTCAATTGATTATAGAACCAGATGACTTTAGGGAATTTTCTTTGCTTTTAACTTATTATGACCATTTCCAAATGGAAGGCTTTGATGAAGCAGCTTCAGCTAATGTATCAAGTATTTCATAGATACTTAACCAATCTCTTATTCTGGTCTTGGTTTCTTTTGAGCTCTAATTTCCTAAGTCAGGCTCATTTCCTGACACTCAGGCAAATTAATTGTTTTTAAAGCCTGGATCTTGCTGCTTTAAAAAGTCTGTCAATATTAGCAAGTGTAAAACTTGACTCATTTAGTAGGAGCTCTATATTTCATTTATCTGCTTTTAAAAAATGAATCATGTTCTTCTGAGAGAATCATCGACTGTGAATGTTGAAAGTGGTCTCAAAGATTATTTTATAAAGGAGGAAATTGAAGTACTGATATGTTAGTGACTCATCCAAGGTCATACAGCCTGTTAGTGGCAGAAATGTTTCTTTAATTTAGATTATACAGCTCTCATTTAAGATTAAGACTTTCTATCTCTAGTCCTTTTTAGTTGAACTTCCTTGCCAGGTTATACACAATAGTGGTCACTGTTGATACTGCTAAATAAAAAATAATTTTAATACCTAGAATTAGGAAAAAGAAGCCTTTCCTAGAGAATTTGGTGTGATTTCATCTACTGAATGATTTGAGTCCTTAGTCTTCTTCCCAGGCTATGGTGGTGAAGTGGCCTCTCTCGTCTGGATACTGAGCTGTGAAGAATCTTTATGTGAGGATAGTTGACTTAAGATTTCCTGTTCTGATTCTAGGACACAGGGTTAAGGAAAGAGCCCTTTGGAGGATTCCTGAAACTTTTTCTCATCTTGGGAGAATGAACAGCTTAGTATCTGGTCAACCTAGTTCTGTTGAGGATAGTTGGCTCTTGTGCTTTTGCCTATTTCACATGCAGAAGTTTAAAGTCAGATAAAAGTAAGCCTGTAGGATCTGAGAGGGTTATCTTAGAAACAGCAGGTAGGTAAAGAAGTTTAGCATTTCAGTAATAAGGTCCTAATTTCTAGCAAACTCTATGTCACTGCCAGTCTGGAGAAGCCTAATTGCCATTAGGAAAGAATTGGTTTCTTAAAAGGGAAAAATAATGAGCAAAACTTCTTAAGAGCTTTATTACATTCTTTTTCATGAAATTATTTCTACAACGTATTGATTAATATCTAACTTTCGGAATTTTATGTAGGCATTTCACCATTATGATTTTGAAATATGGAAAGTCTTTGCAAATATTCTTAGATTGCCTTCTGTCTGTCTGCCTTGTAAAAGATCCTTTTAGTTAAATGGACCATCCTCCTTAAATGATGTCATTAACTCAGATTGAAAAGACATTGCCTGCAGGGAAATCATTTAATTGAACTAAAGTGCCTTATTTCTGTAGATCTTGGAGCAGCTCACTCACTCTTCTCTTCAGATTAGATAATTTATATCATAATTTTTTCAACTCTATGAATGATAAAATGTTAAGAAAAGTAATCTCTCTTTTAAGGTATTTTGGTGTTTCATAGTTTTCCATTTATATTAGAGTTAGAATTGATGTAGACTAAAGTCTTATTTTCAGATGAAAAGTGTTATGGTTCATTAAACTAAATTATTAGTGCATTTAGGTTGTACAGGTCAATGGTTTCAAAATAAATGTTTGTGACTTCTATAGAAATGAGGCAACTAATTTTGCTCTTGAGATCTTTTTCCACTTTTACTGCTTTTTTTGTTTGTTTTGTTTTGGGTCAGGTTTATTGAGGTATAATTTACATACAATAAAATTCATCCTTTTGAAGTGTATAGTTTGATGCGTTTCAACAGATATATGGAGCTGGGTAACCACTACCACAGTTACAATTGAGATAAGATACAGAACATTTTTATCACTGTAAGGAGTTCCCTCTTGTTCCTTTGTATCCAATCCCATGCCTTCATTCCCAGCTTCTGGCAACCACTGATCTAATTTCTGCCCCCATAGTTATGCCTTACGCAGGAAGTTATATATGTGAAATGATATGGAAGATAGCCAAGGAAGTTTGGCTGTTTACGCTTAACATAATGCTTTTACGATGTGTCCATAACATTGTGTGTATCTGTAGTTTATGCCTTTTTGTTGCCGAGTAGTATTCCATTGTATGGATGTACCACAACTTGTTTATCCATTCACTAATGATAGATATTTTGATTCTTTTCAGTTTTGACTAATGTGAATAAAACACTATAAATGTGTCAGGTCTTTGTGAGGGCATATGTTTTCATTTCTCTTAGGAGTGGGATTGCTGGGTCATGTGATAAGTGTATGTTTACTTTATAAGAAATGCTCAAACTGTTTCCCAAAGTTGCTGTGCCATTTTGCATTCCCACCAGCGATGAGAATAGCAGTTGCTTTCCATCCTTACCAGCACTTGGTATTGTCTGTCTTTTCATTTTAGTCCTTCAAGTAGGTGTTTTAATGATTATACTCCCATTTAATTCTCCTACTTACTTATCTTTATTTTAATCTTGAATCCTAAGAGCTTAAAACTGGAAACAACCAAAGCATAACATCTGTGTGCTTGTTAGTTGAATCTTTTATAAAGATTCTAGATTGGATTGGTTGATGATTCTAAAACCAATTATAATCATCCCAAATTAAATTTTTTTTTGTATTGAACTCGGTGTATTCTAATCACTTTGTTATTGTAGGAATAAAGTCATTATTATGAAGTATATTGGTCATGCTACTGGACATATGACATGAAAATAATGCTAGTTGAAGCAGCACATGACTATCTCTTGTTAAATATTTTATCGAATTTCCTTGGCAACTGTATATATGCTAACATTTTAAAAAGTTAAGACAAAAAATTTTAAAATCTCAAGCTGATATTCAAGAGTTACACCATTCTACTGTTCAAACGTATTTCTCTAAGGAAGACATTTCACCATATTTGACTATTAAAATCTTGATAGTTACCTACTTTGAAGTTCTCTGGTGTCTTAGCTTAATAGTGTTGCTGTACTCAAGGCTTTTTATATAGCATGGCTATTTAGTAATAATTTCAAGGTCCTGCTGATAACATGGTTCTTGCTTTTCTACTTATATTAGCGCTGTTTTGAAAGGGGGATAATTATTTGCATAAAAGTTAAGGGCGAGTGATTGCTGTCCTACAATTTCTTTACAATCTCCAAAAGTATCCTGGATACTTTTAAACACTTAGAAATGTTAAGATTAATTAATATCAAAGCAAATATGAATAAAAAACATTTTATTAAAGTAGCTAATATATGAAGTCTCTTACTGAGGTAGAGGCAGCACCAGATAGAACAACATAGTAAATCACATCGGTAATTGAATTATAACTGGTAAAACCTATTCTCAGTATTTCTCCTGAAAACTGATTTGCTCCTTAACTATACCTCATAATTTCCTATGTCGAAATGTTTCGTAACTTGTGTTGTAAAATTCACATGTAAGATTTCCGAAAGTTCACCTTATTAAATTTAGATGATTTTATGTCACATAGCTCTTCTATCAGTCATTTGACATGAACCTCACGAAAATCAGTTGCTACAACATCCAATTTTCTCCCAGTTTCTAGTTCATTGCTAGGTCAGCAAACTTTTATGGAGAAGAGAATGAAAGGGCAGACTGGTCTGAAACAGGTAATAGGTAGCTTTTTGTAGCCAGGTGAGAAGGTTCTTTGCTTCCAGACCTAAGTAATTAGGGGGCTAAGAATCCTCCGATAATTTAGCCAATAAAGGTATTTAATGATAGAGGGAACAGTTAGAGGTGATGATTAATTAGCCTGGGCACTTTGGGCTGGCCAGCGTGCATGCAGTAGTATATACTGGCCATCAGCTGGTAAGCATGCAGTCTTGTAAAGGGCTTTCTGCTCTGACACTGGTCATATATCATTGCAGCTGTGCCCTTTGATTACTGGGAGGGCTTGCAGAGTGATTAATAGCCAGGATCAATGTTTCTGCCCAGCACATGACATTTGGTCACAGAGCAACCATATACTTATTCCCCTTTGGCACAACGCTTAGGAGGAATGAAGGATGAGACCTGCCAATTTATAGCTGAGGAGCTTCCAGTTTATAAAATGAGTCAACTTTGACTGTACAAAATTATTCCCCATTGAAATAATTAGTGCAGCATTAAACACAATTAGAACTAAAACTACAGGAGCATGCGTGCTGAATTCAAGCCAGTTGACAGATGGTTAAGACCTGATATTTGGCTGCCTGTGATGACCAAGAGTTATTATTTTGCTGAGAAAATAAAAAAGCTGAAAGTGAACAGTGGCTACTTAAAAAAAAACAACAAAAAACAGACTAGGCAATGCGATTAAAAATGCCCATTTAAAATACACTAGAATGTTAGAATACGCAGTGTGACGACTCTGTAAATATCTGTAACACAAACAACTGAATATCTTCGTAGGAATGATGCTTGTTATTAACACAGTGTGCATCCATTTAAAGTAGATCCTGTTTAAGATAAAGCTGGTTTTATGAGAGCTACTTTAATATGATACGGTTTTATTTTACAATATATGCTGGGCCTCTGCTTACTTTTAGTGCCTCTTATAAACCCTATTAGAGTAGGTTTGCTGGACATCAAATATTATTAAGATTTTAAGTATATAGTAACAATATTTGAGTTTAAAAATTTTTTTAACTCCAAAACCTGTATCTTGAAATCTTGACATATAGAAATTAAGCTCCTTTATGCTAATTATGTCAGCATAATTGAAAAAAGATTATTTTTCAACCTTCTAGCTCTTTCATGAATTAAAGTCTATATACTCTAATAGAGTAGAACATATATTAAATATATCGTGGTCTTTGGTTTTGATTATAATACTTAACTAATAGTGGTTCATATTGCATTTGAAGTGCCGGCATTTAGTTCACAGCGTATTTTGCCATTTCTGCACCAATGCTGGATGTGCTGAGTCATTTTATATTCCAGTAATAATTACTCCAAAGAGGCCACATTCAGAAAGTTGTCACGATCTGTTGAGTATACCATATAACTTTATAATTATTTCTTAAATATCTGCATGTGTGTGTGTGTGTGTGTATTTATGATTTTAAGCATATGCACGGGTGTGAGAATTTAGTGTTTGGAACAAACTCCAAGAAACTGATATGAGTATAATTTCAATTTTACAACTTAAACATTTGATTAGAGCTAGAGTTGCATTTTATACTCATGGTAACAAAAAAATAAGTTTTCTTACCTGATTTTTCATACTTTGAAATCATTAAAAAGGGATATAAGACTAATGTACTGTTTGGTATTTATATACCCCTGTATTTTCAGTTAGAAATGGATAGGACCAATGTAAATTTTGGCAATTTTGGGTTAATCACTTAATGTATGACGTCTACATTTCTTAGTTTGTAATATAAGAAAGATATGCTAATTATTACCTAGTTTATATATTAGCTTTTTTCCTTAAGAATTCTGAGTGCTTTCTGATTTCTCCTATAATATCTTTTTTGTCTTAACCACTTGGAAGACTGAGAGATACAAAGGTTCTGTTGCTTATTCGAGATCACAGCCAGTGACACTGCTGTCACAAGAAAGCAGAGCTTGTTTCAAATTTTCTACCTGCTCTTCTGTTACTGTAACTTTGTAACCATGAATGGTCACAGTCAGCTTCACTAAATCTAATGAGAGTGCGGGGCGGGGAAGGGGTGTAAGAAAAAAAAAATCCAATAAAACATCTTTAATAGTATTTTATAAATATTCAGACCTATTTTCTTTTATTATTCCTTGAACCTATGGTGATTCTGTTTTTATCTATCCACACATAATATTCTTTCTTGACCAATATAAATTCTAAGTTAGTGGGAGTTTTAAAAGAGGCGGTTAAAAGTTATGGCTGTGAATTAGAGCAAAATCTAAAAGTCAGCTTAATTGAAGGACTTGCACTTCTACTTTACTTCATTTTCTGTGCCATGTAGGTTTACAATAAATGTTCACATGAGTATAAATGAATTTGCTATAGAGAAAAGAGATGCAAAGCGTCGAACTGATTACATATTAGACGATAACTCTCTAAAAGAAATGATCTGTAGGAGGACGAGGGATAAAATTTTCCTAACAAAAAACAAACAAAGAAACAAAAAAGCTAGAGAACTCCACAGGTAGAATAAAATTAAAGAATTATATACTCACTGAAACAATGTATTTTAGAACTGTCACTTTGGGGAGAAAGTTTCATTTAGAGACAAAATTTAAATACCGAAGAGGCTACAACCCTATCTAGCTAGGGAGTTTGTTTGTTATAATTAAGGACTTTCTCATTTACCCGTGCACATGGCACACACGCACCCTTTGAGGGTGCCAGGCTCGTTTCTCCCTTAGGGCTGCGCCCTGCCCAGTGCTCTGCATGGAGTGCTCTCCCCCACTCCCTCCCTCTTTCCTCCATCTTGACCTGCTGGGCTCTTTTATATTTCTCAGTTCAGTGTTCTCCTCTGTAGAGAGGCCTTCCTGGACCATCCTTTCTAAAGTACACCCCTACCCTCTGCCATCAGTCTGTATCCACTAGTCTGTTTTTTTTACTCTCCACAGCCCCCTCCACTATCTGCAGTTACCTCATATGTTTCTTTACACACTTGTTTCTTCTCGCATGTCATTCCAGTGAGGGTAGAGACCTTGTTTGTCTTGTTCAACACTGTATCCCCGGTTTTAGAAGAGTAGGTCTTTAATAAAAATTGGTTGAATGAATGAATTGATTTTTTTTCATTTTATGCCTTTTTACTTGTAGATGGGATTTACTTAGAATTAAGGTAGTACTTTTTGTGCTAGGTTTCTCTCTTGGAAATGGTTGAATTCTAATCTTACTTAAAAAGAAAAATGTTTTCCCCTGGGTCCTCATTCCTCCTGTCATGATTACTAAATGGTTCGTGTGGTATTATAGTATTGCTAGTATAGCCTTAGTTCCAGACCCAGGCAAGAGGGGACCCTGCTTTGGAGCCTGGATATTAGAGGACCCTCATTGGCCCTTCCCTAGTTATCCCCATCTTCACAGGTCCAGTCTCTGGGGTCAAGGGCAGGTGCCCAACTCATGTTTAGACCTCGCTTCATCTCACCTTACTTTCTACATTATGCTCTAGGTACCCATGACTCCTGAAAACCCTTCCCAGATGGTCCCAAGCTTGCTTGCAGGGCCTGTGTGGGCCTTTTCCCTGGGTCTGTCATCTGCTGGGTGGACTGTAGTCCTGGTGTGTACGTTCATAGGCATACAGAGTAGTGGGGTTTTGTGCAGGGGCGTGTGGACAGAGCATGGAACGGAGGGGCGTGTGCACAGGGCTCCTTGGGGGTATGACACGGAGGCAGAGGAGGGACGTCGTAAAGAGATGTGGAACTTCTGAGAATCAAGATTTTCAATTTGACCCTGGTCTTCCACATTATCACGATGCCGTGTATTTGTCAAGTTTGAAGGATAGACCGTGTTTTAGTTAATAATTTTGTTAGCTTGATATATCGCATCTTAATATTTAGGCATATGCTCTGTCGGCCTCCATTAGTCTTGTTCCAGGCCCACAGATGTCACGGGAAGGTTTGAATGTTGCATCTAAAACTTACCTCCCTCAGGATCCTAACGTCCTCGTCCTTTCCCCCAGAACTTGGGTGTATTAAAATGGTTTAGCAGGTTTTTAATGAAAGTGAAAACTATTTGCACACCTTATAAGCCAAAAAGAAATGACAATTCAGTTTTGCTCTAACATTTTATTATGAAAATTTTCAAACATACTGCCGAGAATTAAAAGAATTTGATAGCGAATGCCTATATATCTACCACATAGACTTATCATTAACATTTTCCTGTCCTTGTTTTATCATGTATCAGCTTCCCACTTCTCCATTCATTCATCTTATTTTTTGATGCATTTCAAAGTAAATTGCAGACACCAGAATACCTTCCCTTAAATACTTAAGCATGGGAATTCCTTTTTAATAGGGGACTAAAAAACCTTACTCTAGGTTACACTTAATGTTTTTTTTTTTTTTAAATTTCCCTCTAATTTGACAAACTTAATTATTTCAGTCTTCACCGAGTTTGAATTTATTGTCAGTCTTCTTCAAAAGATGCCTGTGTTGATAACTATTTATTGTAACAGGATGCAGCGCATGGCAATTTATATCTGATTTCGTTCAGGTAAATCAGACTTTGAGAGTACAAAGATGAATATGAATGGTTCATGTTTTTCAGAAACGGATTCTAGTAGGGTATCACAGACAGCAACATGGAGAATGATAATGCAGAGTGATACGTATTGATATTCTGGTAAATATTTAATCTCTGGCTCTTGGGAAGAAGAAATTCTGATTTGTAGTACTTGATGATCTCCTTTGTATAAATATTCCCACCATGGCCATTTGGGAGGAAAAACTTTTTCTCTGTCAACTTAGGTCTGAATGGTCGTAGTGGGGTGGGGGAGGAAGGGGAGGGGAGTTGTGAATTAACTGACAGTAGAACGATTAACAGAAGAAAAGGTGAGGTTTATTCCTGCGTGTGTGGGAGCATTCAGTAATAATTAACTCCCCGAATTGCCAGAAGTAAAGGTTTATATACCAATTTAACAAAAGGAGTGGGGTTGGGCTTCAAAGGATGGAAGGTTCTGATGCAGCTTGTTTACACAAATGTTTTGAAAGGTCCGGTGCCCCAGGTTAGTTAGTTGGTTCGCTGACTGGAGACCTCTGGAGTGGAGTGGGGGCGGGGGGGGGGGTGTTACGGCAGTGAACTCTTAAAAAGCTCTGTTTGATTCAGATAAAGAGAATTTAGATAAGATTTATTTCTGCATCTGCTCGTGGGCGTTTGGTCCCTTCAGCCAGCTGCAGGCAACCAGTGCGATGTCACCGCAGAGTTGGGAAGAGATGCCAACAGCTGGCTCGCGGATCAGCTCCTGCTGCTCCAGCACCCACCGGGAGTGTCCTCACAGAGGGGCGTCCGTAGAAGGGGTTTCCAGCCAGCAGAGACAGCTCAAGAAGATGCTGCTTAAGCTGGCTCTGGAGGGACGAATATGAGTTCAATGAAGAGTGGGGGAACGGGCTGGTTAATTCTGGATTCGTAGTAGCATGTTCGTTTAGATACTAGAGCTTCTTGTGTATATTGCTAAGGAGTTAGAGGTAATGAGGGAAATAATGGAGGATAGCGGGTTAGGGGAGTGGCATTTTCTCAACCTCGTAACAGTATCAATTAGGGGAAGACCAGAATAAAGGCGGGAAGGATGGAAAAGAGAGCAGGAATGAGATATTTAGGAATGTGAGGAGGCAGGACATGGTGACTTACTCGGATCGTATAGAGTCAGCAGTAACTTCTAGATGTCTGCCTTTGGCAAAGGAGTAGGAAATGATACATTTCACCAAGGTAATCCAAGGCGGAGAACGACATGGGGAGATGTAAAAAATGTTCAGTTGAAATTGCTTCGGAGACGTGCAGATGGCAATGTCGGCGGTTAGATATGGGACCGGAACTCAGGAGCGCTCTCTGGAACCATCGTAATACTTGTGTTTCCGGGAAAGCAATAATAATTTGGTACATTCTGGTGTACTTTTTGTACATGTTTGTTTCTAAAATGCACTGTTTAATATAGTCTAACATATAGTTTAACATTTTTTTTTTTTGTAAAAACAAAAATAAACTTTAGCCAACCTCTTAAGAAGGTGCCTACGATACTATTTATTTATTATAATTTGAGATAGTATCTGGTGATTTACTGGTAAATCAGATTTTATGGCTGATTGAAGTTCATCACTACCTTATATTAACTATCAGTTACATAACTACCAGTTGAGGTGATTCTTCAAGGCCAACAAAATTCTTCAGCGTGTACGTGAGTTGTTTAATGTCTGATAACATATATAGCAGTCAGTAAAATTATCAAATTCCCATTATGTGCCAGGCTTGTGCCAGATATTGGGAATCCATCAATCCTACCCCTGTGAAACTTAAAGTCTAATGGAGAAAACAGACATTAATCACACAAGCATAGAAATGTATAAAAACAGTCTGATCTACAACTTCACATGCCATAAAGGAGAGATACATGATGCTGACGGAGGACTCTGGTCTGGTCAGGGAGGTCGGGAAGGCGTCCCTGGGGAAGAAACAGTGGCCGTAGTGTGAAGAGTGTGGAGAAGAGCGGATGGAGTGGATACTGCTAAGAGACTGTTTCAGAAGTCTGGAGATGACAGTAGCTCAATCTAGAAAGTGATGGGGGTGATGACCAACAGAGGGATGGAGATCCTTAGGAGGTCAAGTCATGGGACTGGGTGATGGACAAGCAAAAGTTAAATCTTAGCTTTTGGTTTAAAGTCTTGTGTTTTATTTAGGAGTTGTCACTGATTCAGCATTTAAATGAAAAAAAAAAAAAGGCAACTACACAAAGCTTAGGCATAACACCTAGCTTCCTTTTAAAAAGCCTCCATCAATAAATTTCCTTTTGAACTAAGGATTTGTCATAGAATTGATTTGTTGACTGTTTTAGTAGCAGGTGCATATGGAGTCTCTCTGCCAGGAGCAGTGACACCCAGATTGGCATTTGCAGTTTCATCTTCCTTTGACATATATTTGGAATTTTTACTGATGTAAATTGTAATTATATGTAAAGTGAGCAAATATGCTTTTGTTTTTCAGAAAGACTTTGTATTTTTTTTACTGAAGAAAAAACCTGACAAAACATTTTTCCTTTGGGTTTTAGATGCACCGTGCTCTGTTCAGAGCTAATGTTATGTAAGACTCACTGTAAGAAGATCACATTTGTATTGATTGTATATTGCTGAGGGATAAGCTTCTATCTTCCTCTTTTATTAAAGAGTATGTCCGTTGTCAGGGATTTCGTGAGACTGGATAAATACCTTCTTTTGTTGTGTTAATGAAACTGGAAACAGCTCCAGTTATCTTGTAAATTAAGCATTAGTAAATAAAGTTAACATCATAATGGAAATTTTTATGTCACAGTGATGTCTGTTGGCTTTCAATTGTGTAACTATATCTTTAGTACAGTACATCTTCACGCCCAAAAGAGACAGTATAATAGCCTTTTGTACTATTTTAGCCATGATTTTTTATATGGTATGTTTCACTGGGGCAAATTGGTGAAAAATTAATCCCACGAACTAGATACGTTCCTCCGTGAAAGTAAATTTCTTCATTTGAACATTTAGAAGTTAGGAAAGGAGATTACCTTCACTTTGGTTTTATAAATGGAGAAATTATGACCGAAAGGGTCATAGAAGTGTGCAGATTGGCAAACTGTGGCCTGCTACCTGTTTTTATATAGCCTGTAGGCTGGGAGTGGTCTTTATGTTTTTAAATACTTGAACATAAATCAAAGCAATAATATTTTTTTTTGTGGCACAGGGAAATAATATGAAATTCAAATTTTATTGCCCAGTTGGTGGGACACAACCATGCTCATTAGTTTTTGTATTATCTATGGCTACTTTTGAGCTACAGCTATAGACTGAGTAGTTGTGACAATCTTTCTGACCTGAAAAGCCAAAAGTATTTACTTTCCACCCCGATCTAGATAGCCCCTGTACAAGCATGGAAATTATTTAGGTCATTCAAAACCAATTACTTGGTTATAAAAGAGGGATAACAGAAATATGAATTGAAATAAGCAGAACAGAACATCTCTACCACAACAGTAACAGCAGCCAACATTTATTGTGCATTTGCTTTGTGTGAAATACTCTTTTGCGTACCTTATACACATTGACTCATTTAATTCATCTAACTATGAGCTACTAGTTTGTCTCATTTCAAAGGAAATAGCACAGAGAGGTTAAGCAACTTGTCCAAAGGGATCAGTGCTGGAAACAGGCTAGTTGAATTGACTTTTAAATTTATCTCAGTGGTTTCCTCACACGTATGTACTTTATAAGTACTTTCTACTGGTGTTATATTTCTTGAGTAAGAAGTAAGGATATTTTCCTTAGTGTGATGCCAATTGCTTGTTCTCACTCAAGGCACTCCTGGGTTGTATTATGTTTGTACTCCTAAGAGCTTTATCAGTGCAGTTCATCTAACTTCAAATTGAAATGATTTCAACCTGTTTTTAGTGATGACTTTAGTAGATTGCATTATTGTACAATAGGCTCTCCAGTCTTAAATTACATTTAAAAAAAAATGTACTTCAAGTGTTTTCCTTATTGTTTGTATGTAACTTATGACCAATTGTTTTTAACTCATTTTTTTTTTTTTATGTTTCATTTCCCTGATCAGAATCCTCAAGTGGTTTCCCATTGGACTTAAAATCAAATTCCAGTTTCTTAATAAGGCTGAAGTCTCAGCTTAAAAATCATCTCCTCAGAGAGGTCTCCTTGAGCATCCTTTCTGAAATGAGTCTCTCCTTCTCTGCCTGCCTCTTGTATTACTCTTCGTTCCTGTTTCTTTTCTGATAGCACTTACCACAGTTTATAATGTTTGTGTTTATTTGTTACTTGTTTTTCTGTTTACCTCCTTCACTATATCGTGAGCTCCATAAAAGAAGGAACCATGAGTCTCGTTTACCATTGTAATCTCCATGCTTAGCACAGTGCCCAACATATACACGCTCTCTGTGAAAGGAATGAATAGAAGAGACCTGCTTGCAATGCTACCATTGAGTCTGCGACCTCATTGTAAAGAATTACAGTGGTTGCCTCCTAAACTAAAAGATCTCTGAAAAATTTTTTATGCTCTCAATTCTAACCTGCCAGATTGATTTTATAAAATACTACGTTGATAGAATCATTCCCTTTCTCAGGATCCTTCAGCAGATGGCAGATCATCTACTTAGTCAAATCTAAATTCCTTTGCTTGTGTTTTAAGGCTCTCCACTATCATAATCATCGACTCCTCTTTCGAATAAGCCATTGCTTAATTGGGCTTGCCTCTTTCACAAGCCATCGGCATTTGTCCTTTATGCTTACTATTTTCCAACACTCATAAGAAGCCCTATAGCTTCCATGCCTTCTCCAGTAAATCCAACCCTTTGTCCCTAAATTCCCATTGTAACTATTTCCTGACCTGCACTTAGATCTTGATCATGTACTTGAATAGATTCTCTAATATAAATCTTGTTGGTACAATAATATTGAATATGCATCATGAAAGTTTTGCCTCAGAATCCAATGAGAAGCTAATCCTAACTTTAGCAGAATATATTTTATAGAATGGTATGAATAGAGGTGCTTTGTCACATGGTTGTCAATTTCGGGATTAGAGAAATATTAAAATGATGCCATTTCTGTCTTGGATATTAATTGGGATATTTGATATCAATGAACAAAGTTGCATTTTATCTTTATTAAATTTCATTGAGTGTAGTTAGGCTTCAGATTTTTCTGATTGATGGCACATAGAGAACTGCTTATAAAATTAATGGAATTCCATTCCATTAATTCAGAATTTGTGGTAATAAGGGCAGGAAGTTGTATTCTCTCTGTAAGAAAAAGTAGGTTTATTCACTGTGCAGAAAAAAGGTTGTAGAGAAAATATCTTCTTGGAATCATTCTTATATTTTATACATTGGTATTTAATGATAGCAACTACAGGTAACCCTTAGAAGTTTTTAAAAGTAAGATGCCCCCCACCAGAACTTTATTTGGAATTATTGATAAGTTCATATTTCTATTCACAATAAAATTAAGAACATTTAATATAGCCGTATTTTATATAAACATTTTATAATTCAATTTTTTTTTTTTTTTACCCATTCAAATGTATTGCCTCGTAGTTCACTTCAATTAGTGGATTTAACTGCCTGCGTCCTTTGAAAGTCTAGACTTAAGTTTACAATGTCTCAGCTGTTACAGCAGACATTACAGTCTGAAGAAATTATCTTTTTAGCTGCTTTTGACATTGACAGAACAGATTATTGCAGTTCATTATTTGCTTTTTTTTTTGTATTGTATCAAATACTTGAAGGAAAGGAGATAAATTTGCTTTAAATTTATTTTATATATATTGCATTACATAAAATACATGAATTACATTTATATTATTTTATCCCAAAATAGATTCCTTTTAGACCTAGTAAGAAATATATGTGTTTGATATAAGGTTATTTACCTTCTTTCCCAGAAGAATAGCTTGCTTAAGGTCATCCAGCTATTGAGTAGAAGAACTTGACCTGGGAAACCTAGCCCTTTCTGACTCCCGAGCCCATGACTTTGACCAATGTGCTGTTCTTTACAGACTCACAGATGAGCACAGTGCAGAATAATCAGTGCAATGATAGAAATATACTAATTGGCTCAAAGTTCTTTGCTGTTCTTAATGTCCTTTTTATGAACTTAAACTGTGAGCATGTGTGTAGTACTGAGTATTAGTATTAGAATTATGGAATATGGAACCAGAGGGCCTGGAAAACTGTCAAATATTGTTTTAAGTGCTTTACATAAATTATTTCATTTAATTTTCAAAACAATCCTCTGAGATTTGTGCTCCTATTATTTACTTCTGCAGTTGGAGAAACCCAGGCTAAATAGAGATTAAATAGCTTATGTTCCCAAGGGGGTCTGTGCTACACTCAGCTCTGTACTTTTAAGTACTATGAGTTCTGCCTCCCTGAAAGGTTTTTTTCCGGCTCTTAAAAGTGAGGGCTTTCTTATTCAACAGTAATGATTTTCCAATAACAAACAACTTTTAGACTTGTCTCTACAAATCTTACAGCTTGGCAGTGTTCTGACTTAAGTCTCAGTGGCCAGAAATCAAATCAATTCAGGATCATCAAAAGGAATCCATACTGCTTTTTGTTGTAGTAGAACTTATATAAAATGTAATTAATGACATCGCCATGTTAAAATTTGGCATTATCAGCTCATAAATTGATATGTTTCCAGTATTTTATTAGTTTATGTGCATACAGATCAGTTCATTTATAGATGTTGAATTGTAAAACACTGGGTAGGTAATATTTTACTAGGACTTTATTCTGTTTTTCTGTTTTTACCTTAGAATGCTTTTCTTTGATATGTTTTCTTATTACAAGTCTTTTGTCGTTGGTTAGTCTTGACATCACACTCTGTCCTTTCGTGACAGTCCGTTACCCTAGTATTCTTATGTTCGTGTGTGTGTGTGTGTGTGTGTGTGTGTGTGTGTGTGTGTACAAAAAAGGGCTGTTTGCTTTCTGCAAACACCGGGTACTCATTCATATTCCCATGGTGGCGATCTTATTTTGAAACACACTGCTACCCTGTGGATAAGCAGAAGAATACACTGCCTGGGGTGCAGGATCAGTGCTTAAAGGCATGTAGCAAACATAATGAAAGAAGATTAAAGCTAAATCATTGAGAGTCTGGCACATCTGAGGGAATAGCACGTATTCAAAGAGCTGTTAATGGGTACTGTTTAAAATTTAGCAAATTTCTTCAGAAGTGACTTTTATTTCCCCTTTTTTTCTGTTATCATTTAGCTTTTTTAGAGAGCGAAAGATCTCACGATATATTTGAAAAACCCATAATTTAGATTTTATTTTGTATCAAGTATCTAGAAAGATGATATCAACCACCTCACTTCTTTTTCTGACCTAATTAGGAGGGTTTTTGAATTTAGGTCTTGGGAGTTAAAGAAACCAAATGGCTACCATCTCCAGACACATATATATTTTCTGTTAAATGTCTGAAATATTTGTTCTTTTCTTTAAATTTAGAATATTTTTAAACATTTAAAATGTTCTTTTTTCCTCTGAATATCAAATCAATTAGTGATTTTCACTCTTTTGATCTCCTAGAAGTCCCAGCCACCATTTTGGTTCCCTCATAAGTTACTCCAGGTCCCACATTCAGAGACCTGAATCACTGGTTTGTGAGACAGAGCATTTGGGAACTGCGTGTAGTTTGGAATGGTGAGATCCTAGGAGGCGAATGTATAAAAGGCGAAAGAGAATGGAGAGGTAGGCAAGGGATGCATTTTGAGGAGCCTTGTGTGCTGTGCTACGAAGTTAGGCTTTAGGAGCCATCATAAGATCTTACAGCAGGAAGGACAGATGGAATTGTATTTAGGTAAGAGCACTTAGCGGATGTTTGGAGAATGGTCTGGAAAGACCAGAAGTGTGGAGAAGCTGCAAGTGAGAAATGATAAGAGCTTAAACTAAAGAAACGGTAGTGGGGGGAACAAGAGGAGGGAATGAATTCAAGAGATATTTGAGGGGTAGAGTCGATGGGCCTTAGTGAAGGAAAGTGAAGGGAAGGCGGAGATGAGTCTGAAGTTTTGGAATGACACGTGGTGCCGTTCATGGAGACAGGGGTTAGAGGAAGGACAGGAAATGGTTGCAGCCGGGTCAGTTATAGTGACGAGAAAGGGGGTTATGCATTAGTTCAGTTTTAAATACATTAAATTTAGAAGGTAAAACATTTAGTCATTTGAAAATATGGGTTTGGACTTTAGGAGAAAGATTTTGCCTGGAGTCTTCAGCATATAGGGGACAATGTGGGCGAATTAGACTGGGAGAATTTGAGAATTCGTGTAGAATTTTAGAAGAAAAAACACTGCAGGTGGAATGCCGAGTGGGCATCAACATTAAGGGGTGTGACGGGGAGGATGAGGAGGCTGTGGTTGTATGAGAGATCTGCGGAGTGATGGGGGGTCAAATCGCAGCAGGCCGAGGAATGAGAAATGATAAGTAGAGGAGCAAACTTCTTTTTAAAAAAGCTAGGTAATAATAAACTATGGGACACGTGTGCCTTGGACTACTGCTCAGCAATACAAAAGATGAACGATCGATGGACATGACATCCAGGCCATTATGCTGAGTGAGAAAGCTAGACTCTCAGGGTTACAGAGAGTGTGTTTCCATTTATATGACATTTTTGAAATGACAAAATTAGACAAATGCAGAACAGAGTAGTGGCTACAAGAATTTAGAGACGAGGGCGAATGTGGTCGTAAAAGGGTGACACCAGAGATCCTCGTGGGGTCGGAACTGTTCAGTGTCTTGACTGTAGTACATACATGAACCTGCGCGGGTGATAAAAATTGTATAGAACTTAATATACGCACACACCACACACACGCACACTCAAACGAGCACAAGCAAAGCTGGGAAAATCTGAAAAAGATTGGTTAGTTGTAACAATATGAATATCCTGGTTATGATATATATATATATTTTTACCACTACAGCACCTGGTCTTCCTAGGTGGTTTCCCATCCAAGTACTAACCAGGTCCAACCCTGCTTAGCTTCTGAGATCAGATGGAATCGGGCTTGTTCAGGGTGGCATGGTCATAGACCTGGATACGTATACTACAGTTTTGTAAAATGTTACCATCAGGGGAAACTGGGCAAAGTGTACAAGGGATGCTGTATTATTTCTTATAACTGCATGTGAATCTATAATTATCTCGAGACATTTCAAAAAAAAAAAAATTCGAGTAGCGAAGGGGAGGAAAGAGAGAGTAGCCAGAGAGGGCCGCAAACGTGTACGTGTTGCAGAGGCGGCCGCAGTGGAGAGGGAGACAGTCAAGATACACGGAAGAGAGAATTTCCTCTGAATCAGGAGGAAAAGTGTAGGCGTGCACATGAGTGTGTGCGTATCTATGTGGGGAAAGCTGAGAGTCCCTTCCAGACAGTGTCTATTCCCCACATTCATCTCTCTCTCTCTGACTCTCTCCCTGTCTATCTGATTTATTAAGAAAAAACAACCCTCAGCATTGCAAATTATTTTTTAGATTAATGACTGTGAGAAATTTAGGTATCCTGACTTCAAAAAGGTCCCTTTCAAATAAGATTAGCAACTCTTTATTCCAAATCATGTGATGTGATGTCATTATCCACAAGAGGCAATAACAGATAAGGTGTTTATAAGCTTATATTAGTAGCACTCTGCCTTTTTTAAAAAAAATTATGATTATTGCAACTGCAGTCTAATCGAACCCCAAATATTTTCGACAGGGTTAATAAATCTATGCAGGTTCCTGGCGCGCTCCCGATTCTTTCTGAGCTATGATTTGAATGGGTGCCACAATACATGTTTTACTGAGTTGGCATATTGTGAGACCCACAGTTTTAGAATGACAAGAAGTGGCGGCGTCATTCACATTCGTTCAGAGAAAGAGCGAGTTGAGATGGTCACCCTGGGCTAAGGGGCCCTGAGCTGCGAAGGGGCGGGCTCCTCACTGGGAGGGGTCCTTCGGGCTGGTGGCATACAGCATTGATCTTGTCCTTTCCTCCACCAACACAAATTTCAGCAAGGCAAAGAGGCTGGAATTTTCTCCCCTCCTTTCTGCCTTTCAAGATGCATATTGCTCTTTTTGGAACTTGTCTCTTTTCAAAGTTGTCCTTGATGCGCTTTTAAAATGTTTTTACTTGTAAAAAAGATTGACATGTGGGAGAAAGAGAAGTGTACTGAGTGATAATTGTCCAGCCCTGAATGCTCTGGGCTTTGCATGTCATGCCTTAGAACAGCCTTACCCAGGCATTAGCATTTCGGTTACATTTGATTCAGTTTATTGATTAAGCTTGTGTAACATGTATAGTTATCGTCTCATCACATTTTGTTGCTTTTCAGGTGTTAAATCTGAACCCTTTGAAGGCAGAACCTGTGTTGTCTTTGTTCTTACGTCTCCCCTGGGTTTAGCATGGTTCTTGACATATGCCAGGCTCACAATAAATGTTTATTGCTCATTGAATTACTATCATGCCTTGTCAACAGGGGATGGAGACTGAAAAAGATTAAAATTTATTCTGAAATAAAGTTCATATTTGAAGATATGAGGTTTAAATGGAGAAGAAGAAGGGAGAAATTGCCGGGAGGTATCCAGCATTTTATCCTGCTCTCCAACTACAGAATCATTGTATTAAACTGGTGTTTGTGTATGCTCCTTTGGAAACTTATTAGCCAGAAGATGCAGAGTAAATGTAACTGAGAAAAGCTCGTAGCGTGCCAAGAAATATCGAAGGAGAATGCCAACTTAGTATAAATTATCTTGCCTTCATCCTCAGATGCATAATAAATCTCAATTCATATAACCTGAAATGGAAAAAGAGGGTTTTCACCTTTCTAATCTCAGCGGGGAGACGGGAGGACAAAAACGGAAGGTGGCCTCTCGTTCCGTTCACCCGGTGTCCTCAGCCAGGGGGTAAGAGGTCAGGAGGGGGTGTGTGGCTCTTAGTTGTGGGCCTACAGAAGTACGTGCCTGAATTAGCCCCTTTGTTTTGAGGAATTTTAACCTCCAAATCATACAAAGTGCATTTCTGGAAAATATCATCTTCATCCCACATGGGGATGTGTTTTATAGATGACCGACCGGTTGTCAAGGCCATCAGTGGATCGAGCAAATAAAACTACATAAAGGCCAGGTAGAAGAGGCTAAGTGTTGTCACTGGACCCAGCATTGTCATAAGAGTATTGAATTTCTTATTAGTATTAAAAGTTTATTAATTAAATTGTCTATGCTCTGCAGAACTAAATGAACATACCATGTAGCTATAAAGTGATATTTTATATCTGCCACCAATTAAAGTTACATGCCATAAAAATAATTGGCTCCCACCAAACACACATGTGGATTGAGTTTCACTAGGAATTCCCTCTGACTGGCCGAATGTTTGCCAAGTGTTTTGTAAAGCATTACATACAAAAACTTCAGCAGGCTCTGGTTTTTCTGACATTTACCTGAGTAATGCTTGCCGACGTCAATGAGAGTTTATTTCCATCGGAGGCTATAATATAACTTTATGGTTCACTATGGTTATTCTAATAGCACATAAAACGTAAGCGTAATCTTTCAGTATATAGGATGATCTCTCTAATATATATATATATATTTATTTAGTAACTCTTATTTATTCAACATGCATTTATTAAATGACTTTGTTGTGGGAACTGTTCAGGGGAAAAGGAAGATGAACAAAACTTGAGTGGTCCAGCCCTCAGGTAGTTTATGCCCAAACCTATGTGTCCCCAAACCAGTCTGTCATCAAATAAAACTTTGCTGCTTTTCTGGTATCATCTCTTAGCCACATATTGAGAGAATGACCTGAATAAAAGTGCTTCGGCTTTAACTTTGATTATTTAAATTATCTTATTAAAAATAATGATTTTTGCTTTATACACAGTACTTACTGTTTTCAGATTTACCATATCTGTGGTATTTTTGTCAGGTTTGTACTTTTCTTGACAACTAGCTTAACTTGTTAATTTCAGTTTTTTTATAGGTAAAGAAAGGAAATATTAAGTCACAAATACAAAGAAAGCTGGCTAGACAATATTTATTCCATTTTAGTAAATATGTAAATATTTATCTTATAAATATTTATATATTTTTCTACTAGTTACAAACACAGGCATGCATATTCCTGTATATTCTATATAAAATCTACATATGTGCAGCTGACTCTGGCCTAGATTTTGTACCTATCCTTTGGTGTTACAAGTTCACTACAACTTTGTGAATATCAGTTACATCACCAGCTTATCATGTACAGTAGTGTGTTCTGGAACTCTACTTGTTGACGTCCTTTCCTTTAAACCATCAAGGCAATTTTGGACAAGACTTTTGTATCCTCTGTTGGGTCTGGGAGAAGAGCCTTTTGATTAGTATAGGCTGGCGTACCTCTTGGTTTAAGTCCTTGAGTCTCAGACTGGTTATTATTTAAAAACCTTTTTATCACTAGCTATATCTGAATAAGTTGGCATATTAACAAGTTATAACACTTATCTTGCAGAAACAATGCTTTCTTTTTGTTGGAGGAAATTTATACCATCTACTATAAACAATAGAATAATGACTGCTGTATTATAAATCATAACCAGAAGGTTCCTCAGGGGGATTATGATTTTGTTTCCTTTGGAATATTATTGGGTAAACTTTACCCAAGCAGTTATATACTTTACTCCAGTTTTCATATACTTTACTCCAGTTTTCATGTAATTTTTTTTCCTGATAGGTATAAATGATATATTGTAAAAATAAGATTTTAAAGGACATCTTAGCATAAATCAACATATTTTAGTATTATTAGAATGTAAAATACTAGAATCGGAAGGAAACTTACAAATTATCTAGTCTATGTCTTTTATTTTACATTTGAAATCTTGAAAGATTAGATTATCTAGGTACCCACAAGGAAGTTTAGGGGTTGAGAGGAATGGTCTTCTGATTCCTAATCAATTTTTTATTTTTCTTCGATCAAGAATGACTATACTACTGCTATTTTTTTATTGCACAATTTTTCTCTATATATTATAAGGTTATATACCTTGTTGCTCTATGATTACAAAAATGTTAATACATACCCACACACACATGCACACACATGTCATGTTTGCAGAGTCTGCCAGGATGAGAATCAACTGTCTTTCATTCCTAAATATTCAATTCCCAACTTGTCATTTGTCTAGCATTCAGCTTTTTCATATAAAGAGTATCTGATATCTTTATTTTAAAAAAGTTGGACACATCACCATTTGCAGTCATGAGAGAAATAATTAATTCAGACAAGAGTCATTAATGAATGCAAAACTTGGTGTGAGAAAGTTTGAGAAATAACAGGATATTTACACTATCTCAAAGAATCTCCCTATAAGATGCTTATTAACTGTAAAATGAACAATAGTAATGTGACAATAGAGAAATTGGCAGATATAAAAATTAACATCATTTGTGATGGGACAGATTGACTTGCGCCTTCTGATATAGTGTGCTGTGCCATAATAATGGGATGAATTTGGAAAAAGAATTTTTTTGCCTTTATATTTTTGGAATTCCTTATAATAAAAAATTCAGACTTTATATCTTTATGTTTGAATCTACAAATAAATTTGTGGTGTTACTAGCTCATTTTCAGCGTGACCACTAATTTTCCTTTTTTGAGATTTTCTTATATGGAGGATTTTGATAATTTTGGTTTATTACTGTGACTAGAAAACTAGAAAAATGGTTTTATTGACACTCAAGCAAGTTAGTATTGGTATTATTAAAATAGAAATGAAAATATTTATAGAAATCCGAAGTCTAAGACTTGAAGATAACATTTTTTTCAGAACATTTAACTTCGATTAGTTAATGACACACAATGCTACTTCCTCATTATATCCTGAAGAGGAAACTAATGCAAGATAGTTCAGTTAAAATGTATTGTTAGGAGGCTAGCATTACACGTAATATGGGTATTATTTTGTTCTCTGTTATGGATATCTTATTGGCAAATTGGCTTGCAAGTTTATGATTTGGTTATGATTTGGTTACTTGGGTGTCTCAAGATTATGAAAAGTTTTTGAAAAGTTATAAATTGTATTCCTTCGAAACATTCAGTTATCTTCACCTTAAAAAACATTTACTCTTTATTAGAAAATTATTTTAGTTGTATTGAAAAATATGAGCTGTTTATGAACACCACTGTGGTTTGAAAAATAAGTCAAACAGCTTCTCTAGGATTTATTGAGCAGCATCGTGTGTATGCATTTCGCACATTCATCTATACACACATTTTACATGTGTTTGTATGAGAGAGAACATTAAATAATTATATGTCCAGAGTCTTAAGGAATTGCCTTAGGAGGTTCAAAGGCAACAGTAGACATAAAAAGATTTCAATATGAATAAATATGTAGTTTGTACAATATGTTTTTTTTAAAAAAAGTTTTGTATAAGTTGAACTTTGCAATATCATAATTTAAACATAGCAGAGAAATATCACTTTTCAAGGTGGTGTGAAATAGCATTGGTGACTGTGATCTCTTAAGTAATTTTTACGGTTCAAAAGAGTTTTGAAATTTATTTTTCTTAGTTGTTGGCAAACTTTTCTACTTATCTAATGTGCCATATTTTTGACACGGACGGATCCCCTGTACTGTTGAACTAGTGGTGCTGTCTTTTTATTCACTCTATGTATTAGCATCTTTCAGTAAGTCTAATTAGAGCCAGTTGTCTTGTAAGATTTGGTAATGTGTGTAATTCTTCTTATGGCAAATTCAACTGGCTAGCAAATTATTTTCCTTGATATCTGAAAAGCGGTTAAATTTTAAGATTGCATTCTTGACATACGCAACATACCATATAACACATTTTCGCGTTATATTACAGATGTCACTCTTAAGTTTTCAATGTTATCTATTGACCTATTATCATTCATTTTTAATATCACATATGGATGTATTATTATTAAATAAGGTTAAAAATGATCAGATTTAAAAAATTGCAGTATTTGCTTTTATTTATTTTGAAGACTAGGGGTTGCATTAAAGTAGAATGAGATGTGGAAAAGGGAATATTGCTACAAATACTGAATTAAAAAAAATAAACTGGAAATTCTTTTCTTCCTGGCTATTGTTCCCTTTCTTCTCCCCCTTCACTACTGAGTTTTTCAAAAGATCATGTATCTTCTCCTGGTTCCATTTTCTCCCAGTACATTCCTGCTACTGGCTTCTGCCCACACTACTTCTCCGATATCTCAGCGAGATCATTACAGCCTCCTAATGTCCATATTTAGTGAACATATTTAGTACTTGTCTTTCTTGGCCTTTCTGGAACAGCCGATACTAGTCACCATTCGTTAATTCCTCTCTAGAAATTTCGGGCTCGTTTGGCTTCTGGTCAGCCTGTTCTCTCCCAGTCGTCTTGTGTTATGTCTTCTCAGCTTTTCTGTGGCCTCCTCTTCCTCTCAGGAGCAATACATAGTATGAGACTTAATAACTTGTTTGATACTCATTTTTTAGATGCAACTAACCAGAAGTTGAATGTGTAAAAGAGTTGTTCATGTCGTCTTTCAAAAAAATTCATTTCATTTGGTATATTGGGTCAAGAAATCATTTTTCTCTCTACGCCTATTCTTTACTCTTAATTTGACATGAATTTGCATTTTCTTTTCCTTCAAGTAGTCTCAATTAAGGTTGCCTAGAATATCTGAATTGCAATAACTTTGTTAAGGAAATTTATGTTGGGTCTTTAAACATAATTTAGTATGTGACTAAAGAGAAATCTGTTTATATCATCTAATCATTAAGGATAACTATAGTTTTTTTTTTTTTGGTAACATCTTTATAATATCTGTTTCTAGTAGCATAGAGCACTTTATAATATTGTCAGTCACTTTTCAGTATGAAAATGCATTGTTTTTTCCATTCAAAACTTTAAGCATTAAAATAATTTTTTGAGATTTTCTTCAAGTATAGAACTTTGAAGTACCATTAGCTAAGAACAGGAACTTTTACTTCATACATAAAAATTCTCTAAATTGTTCTGTATGTATGAATCTCTTTTCTTGGCTGGAAAACCTCTATTTACTTTGACTTAAAAAATTTTACAATGAAACATGCTTTATAAATAAGCATTCTAGAATCAACCAGAAGACTTTTCAAACCCCAAATAAGGATGTATATGCTAAGACGTGTGAGCTCAGTAAACCAGGCAATTGGAGTTGGGGAGGGATAGTGGTGAGCCCGTTTGTAAACTTTGGGTTTCTGAATGTTAATTTTAAGCTTCCTTTTTAAAAGGCCCGTGTTTGTAGAGCTTATCCTGTCAGCAATATCCTGTGTCAATTGTCAGGTCATGTTTGACGTGTGGAGACGTATTAATCTGCCACAGCTAGCACCATGAGAGGCTGGGAGAAATAGAGGGCTCAAGCAGATGAAGAGGGATTAACTGTGTGGATTGAGCAAACTCTTCAATCACTGAACCAGTGATTTTACAAAGGATTAGCTGCTGCTTTTACAAATATTGATTACTGATTTGCTACTCAGAATGGAGATGACATAACTCGTGCAGTTGCTGTGTAGCGTGCTCTGTGAAGTGTCCATCATTCATATTAATGGATTTGTCATAGGCATTATAGAAACTGACAGATTTATTATAGCAGCAGTTGCTAGAACTGTTATGGTTCAGGTTGTGTCAGCATATCTATTAAAACTTCAGGATTTTAGAAGTTTATGGTCTAGCCATAAAATTCATTTCCCAAGTGGATTTTGGAATACCAGTTATAGCTTGGCACAATTATTTTTATGCATATCTTTACATGAATCAGTCCAAAGGCATTTAAGTTGAAACAGAGCAAAAAATACATTATCATGTTATTTTTATAACATCAAAAGTTTAGATTTCTTTCATTTTGAAAAAAAGTGTTGAATTCATCATTAATGCTTATTTTCCAACCAAGAGTATGTCTAGTCCATGCGGACTTCCTAAAATCCATCAGTATTTTTTTCCAGGACAGGGTTTGTCATGAAGTCTCTGGTTGTTTTTATAAGTAGGTAGAGATTTTTAGAAAATATTGAACTATCTGGATGATTAAAAATCAGTGACTATTTTGTTTCATTTATTTTAGAACACTAAAAAATCAGTAGTAAGAATTATCTATATCAGAGAAAATATCTTCCTTAATCTTTTTAAGAAATTAGTTTTCTTGCAGATATTTTCATTATGTTCCAAGGAGGCAGTGTTTCAGAGAGTTAAGTTGTGTTTTGAAGGGTGAGCTGGAAGCTTCTAGGTGGTCAGAGTGGTGAGGGGTGGTAAAGGGGGAAACGTGCGGGGTAGCACTCTCTAGGCAGAGTGAAAGCTGATGTGGAAACAGGAGACTCGATCTGTTTGAAGAAGAGCCAGGTGCACGGTTATTCTCCACGTCATACCTTCATATGAGTTGAGAGGAATGTTTTTAAGTTGCATTATTTTACCGTACAGCTAACATGTATTGATTAAATTAAATCTTCTGGATTAGTGGTTGAAGCTTTTCTGGATGTGACTTAAATAATATACATTGATTTAATTTAAATTACTTACAATCCTGTAGACATTCGTTTTTTCTTTTCCATTAAAAAAAATTCTATTATGTAAAATTTTAAATGTGATGCATGCTTGTAACAAAGAAAATGTTTCCTCCACCAAAAAAAATCCTCCCTAGAAGGACTGGTAACAGTTCCAAACGTGTCCATCTAGACTTTTTCCTCCTCGACTGTACAAATGTATTTGTGCTAGAATAAATGTAGAATCAGATTTTTAAAAAATATGGTATGACTATATGTGTTATTCTACAACTTATATTTTTCATCCAAGTATCACGAGCCAGTTTCCACATTAGTACATGTCCCTCCACATTAATACACATAGATCTACATATGCATATTTAAATATACACATTATTTAGAATGGTTTTATAATGTCCCTCTTGCTGGACATTTTTTATTTTTCTGCTCTCACAAATAGTATTTCCGTGACTGTTCTGGCACATACTCCATGGTGAACCCGTGCCTTATTTTTGTAGAACAGATAGATTCTTAGGAGTTGGATTCTTAAATTCAAATTCTTACCCATAGAGCTGTGGAAGTTACATTCCCAAAAGCAGTACATGAGAATGCTATCTCTTCTTGTCCTCCCTGCTACTTGATGTAATTTTAATTTTTGCTAGTTTCATAAGTTAAAAAGCACTACCCTGTTTTAAGTTTGTTTTCTTTAGTTTTTGAGAGGTTCATTTATTCATTCAGCAAAATTCAGTGGGCACTTCCTGTGTCCCAGGTGCTAATCGGGCACTTGGGACACACAGTGGACAAGACAATTGTGATCTCCAAGCTCATGGTACCTTCATCTCCTTACCTAGTGACGGTAAGGAGATTTGGGGGAAAGACAATGAGTAAACACTCATTTTTTTCTCATATTTCTTGTACTTATTCTATGAATTTCCTGGTTCATATTCTTTACCTGTTTTTGTGTTAAGCTGTTTATCTTTTTCTTATCTTTATCTTATTGATTTACAGGAGTTCATTGTGTATTGTGATACCCACGAAAATATTTTTCCCATCCGCCCCTTGAAAAAGTCATCATTTGACAAATTAATGATTGTACTAATTTTTATTCATGTATGGAATTGTAATATAATATCCAATTTCTTTGGTTGGTAAGAAGTTATTGGATCAATTGCTAAATTTCCATAATTTTTCATCTTCTGAGGAATTTAATATATTTTGATACTTTAAAACAGTACATTAGAACTTTAGGTCTTACATAAGACTTGAGGCTATCCAGATGAAGGGAACTTAATTGAATTAATTGGTTTAATTAATAACTATTATCTCATTAGGAGGATTGATATGACATTAAATGTGTAAAATAAAATTTCAGTCAGAAAATACATCATGATCAATTCATACATTATCAAATTTCAGCTGGATTTGTAGGAAAGCATGTAATGAAGTATCTTATCATAGGAGCTTACCATCTATGGATTGATTTTGAACAAGTTGTGTTATCTCATTTATTCATATGGGCTTTGAGTGGCACTTATATCTTTTGGATTTTAAGCCTTTTCCATGTTTTTCAGAGACCAGTGTATATTTCAGATATTTATGAGCAAACTACAGTCAGAGTTTAGACTGTTTTACTGCCTTAAACTCCCTTGAGGTGTTTGCCAGCCCCTTACACGGCAATGAGAGACGACGATTGACCCGCCTTGTAGTGTAAGGTTCACACGGGGCGGAACGACACTATTTGTTTCCATGAAATTGCATCATTTGTTGCATGTTGGTAACAAACAGTTTATTCTATTTAATAGTCTCTGAACTCTATTTTTGAAGTGTTAATTTTGACATTTTAAATTTGATTCATAAACAAACTTTAGTTGTGAAATTGTTTTGGTAATGACGACCCTTAATGGGGAGAAAAGGAGAGCGTGGATGATCGGGCCGTGCCAGCTCTGTAAACCCAGGGCTGGGGTTGTCCACGGTGAGCAAATTACTGGCTTGCCTTACGATATATATCTAACTCATAGTAAATATTAGTTTCTGTATTTGGCAGTTGATCTTTTATATCATGGATACTAACTTTTGAAAAACATGCTAAAATCTCAAGGCCAAACATGGGCACATTTTATACTTTACATTTAGTCCCAATTTCTTTTTTTCTTCTTTTTTGTCTTGTTTCTTACTTTATGTTGGTGGTTATAAAGTTTAGAACTAAATTGGAGGGTGATTAATTGTGAAAGTAGGTATTAAAATGGGGAAAGAAATATAAGGATGGCCACTTTGTTCATCATTTCTGATACAGCCCCACAGTCCCTAACCTTTTCGACACCAGGCACGGGTGCTCCTATGAGAATCTGATGCCTGAGGATCTGAGGCGAGCTGAGGCGGTGATGCCGGCGCTGGGGAGCGGCTGCCCATACAGATGAGGCTTCGTTTCCTCTCTCTCCCCGCTCACCTCCCGTTGTGCAGCCCAGTTCTTCATGGGCCACAGATGGTCCCAGTTCCTGGCCTGGGAGCTGGGGACTCCTGAATGGCCCATTCTTGCTGTCTTGCTTCTCACTGTTGTTTCCTCGTCAGTTTCTTCTTTCTCTCTCCTTCATCAGAGGGGGACCACACCAGCTCCAGTGAAAGATGTATTAAATTTTCATACAATTGTATTAATGTCTCAAAAAGTTAGGTGCTCTGTAAATACAATCATCATCCTCACAATCATTTATATTTCTGGAATTCCCTTCTGTTTTCAGTGTTCTGGTAATTGCAGAACTGTATTTTATGAAGTTACTGATGTTCTTTTGATTTCGTATTCAGCATTATCTTAGTGCATATTTTATAAACCCTATAAACAAATATTAAATGATATTTTAAAAATATTCTACTAAAGCAATATAGTTTACTTCAAAGTCGTACTTCTACATTTTAAATAAGTACACTTGGTGATTTGATGCACATTTAAGTTTGCAAATCTCTGTTTTATGATCTCTTGCTCAAATTTTAGTAAAAAAGGCAAACTTGTGAACACATCATGTTAGCCTGAGATCGTAGGTACCGTATGAATGTTGCTCTCCCTGGCCAGTCTCACATATGGCTGTTGACGGTCATTCCCCTCTGAAGCTAAGGATCGGAGGATTAAGCATGTGGTATGCTTTCATTTTCAGGTACTGGGGGAAAAATTTCTATGCATTAACTGTTCTAATATTGAAATTTTCCTGTGTATTCATTCTCTAGTAATTTACTAGGTTACATAGATAATGATACTTTCTAATTCTTCCAGTTATGCAGGTGCACATATTATTACCAGTTCATAATAAAGAGTAGACACGGGCATTTTATCATTCTCAGTAATGTGTTCTGCAGGAGTTCATGTGAAGTAGGCATATGTTTGAACCTTCTGCAAGCTAGAATTATTCTGACACAGTTAGAACTTTATGGGAAATACTGATTTGTTTTTGTGTTAAAGTGATCTTTGTCCAGGCATACGTCCCTGCAAAGCTGTTATACTTTATAAATATATATGTAAATTTAGAAATAAGAGCATATCTGCGTTACCCCCATCTTGCTGCTTGTTACGGGCCTTGGCTCTTAAGCAGTGACATAAAAGAGCTGTGTTAGTGACTTGCAGGGATCCCTCTTCTGCTTGGTATTTAATATTTACCGAAAGTTTGGTCAAGACAAATTGTATTTTGGAAGGATGATCTGAAAAATGAAGGGCGTCTATTCCTATAGGTGCTCTATGGTCTTATCTTTGAGTTGAACAGTGTTGTTTTGGAGTTATGGACAGTATTTGGCTACCTGCTTCTGTACTCTGTAGAATGGCTTTTACTAAATTTTGCTTTGCCATTATGCTGTTGGCTCAATATGAGTGATGTTATACAAAACAGCCCTATAAACTTTTACTTTACTTACTGTAAAAATGTTATTGCAGACATTGAAAACACATGGGAGAAATTTCTTTCTCATTTCAGTACCAGGAACCAGGAATAGTTGTATGTTCCTCCCTGAGCAATGATCTGTATTTATCTTATGGGCAATGAATCACATAATTTATTATTTCTTGCTTCATGTTGGTTATTATAAAGCTTATAACTGAAATTTTGGCCCACTCCTGCAAAGTGTAAATGACTTTGTAGTTCTAACTTGTGTGTTCTGCCTTGAATCCTAGTTTTGCCTTGATTTTACTTACATTTTTTATTTTTATTTTATTTTTTTTAACTTCAAATAGTGCCGTTTATAGAAAAGTTGCAAAAATAGTGCAAGGAATTCCCATTTTACCCTTCACTCAAATTCCTTTGACATTAATATTTTTCTACACAGGTGTTTGTTTTCTCTTTCCATATATACACATACTTTTCTCTTGTTTGCTTTTAATTTCCTTATCAATTGTATCTGTAGTAATGCCTGTGAAATGCTTTTGGGTTGGGGGGGACATGAAGCAGTGTATCACTAAATTAACAATAATAGTAATAGAGAATAATGTATTCATTTTATACCTGTATCGAAATAAGAGACCTATGGGAAGACCTATTTCAGTTAGAAAGATAAATTGTATCAGAGAGAGGAAGAGTGAGAGCCAGGGCGAGAGCGCGCGCGTGTGTGTGTGTGTGTGTGTGTGTGTGTGTGTGTGTGTGTGTGTGAGAGAGAGAGAGAGAGAGAGAGAGAGAGAGAGAGAGAGAAGGAGGGAAGGAGGGAGGGAGGGAGAGAGAATACTTAAAACACTTTGAATGGCAGAAGAAGGGAAATGCCAAAGGCATTTTGATTTAAATAAAAACTAGGGAGTTGTCTTAAACAGAAACAGATAATAAATACTAAATACTAAAGAATGTTTGAGAACATATTTGCTTTAGTAATCCAACCCAATTTAGTAATCAGGTAATCAGATTAGGACCATAAGTAGAGTCTTCATTCAGAAATATTTATTTTTTATTAATTTAAGTTATAAAATATTTTCACATTTGATAGTTTTTATACTAAGTTTTTTTCACTTAGTGTTAATCAACTCTCAATAATAAGATTATCTGGGGAGATGAGAATAGAATGACAATTGTTTATATCCCTGTTCTCTTTCTTCAAGGCAAAACCAAAAACATGTACTTTATTATATCATTCAATATAGAAGACTTCTAACTTCATATTCCTATTTCAGGTACTTCAGATATGATCTTTTTAATGGCCCTAAACTGTACACAGAACAGGAAAAATAAGTGAATAAAAACGAACTTAAAGAATATTACAAGCTAGAAAAATGTTAATCATATTCTAAAAGTAATTGTACAAATTTATAGCTTAAAACACACAACATAAAATAGTTGCAAAAGACAAAAAATAAAAACTTGCCCTGTGGGCTATGAAAATAAAACATACTTGAATTAAAAGGAGCTAAAAGAATGCAGTCTAAGTTATATTCATTTCTTATTTTCATGCAGTTTGCTAGAGGAATCTGCATACACCAAGAGCCTCTTTTTCCTTCCATAAATATCAATTTTCCCATTACTAATTTGCCTCATGTTTGTGTGTTCGTAAACCAAAGTGGAAGTCTTAAAAAGACATTTTTAGGAAGCAAAATGAACTTCTCCAAAATCTTGTAGAAAATAAAACAAACATTATGGAATTTTAAATGTATAATATTTTTAAATATGTCTTCTGCTGTAAAAGAATTAATTTTAAATAATCATGATTACTTTAATGCCGTAGAGCCACAATTCTGTGATGTTGATTTAATATAGTGTCTACAGGTGGCATTCACTTATTCCATCAGCAGTGCGACATAGCATTTCAGAGAATGCGCTTTGTAGGACAGACCTTGGGTCCTGTCTCCACCACTCATTGTATGTGACCTTGATTTCCCATTGGTAACAGGGAGCTAATAATGGTTACTTCTTGTGGCTGTATGAAAATGGAGTTTGATGATGACCGTATCATGTTTAACTCATGGTAAAGGCTTAATAAATGTTAGCTGTTACAATTATTATTACCTCAAGAACCATGCTGATATTCGTTTATGTATATTTGTTATTATATTTGATGATACTTTTAAAAAGAGATGCTTAAAACTTATAGTTCGGAACTTAGATTTCAGAATCAGAAATCTTAAAGAGGTTTTTATTTTTGTATACCTAAATTTATGAGCTAGGGTCAGCAGTCTTATATTAAAATTTTATCTGAAAAGCAGTCTTCAGATATGTAATTAGGTAAATCACATTCTGATCATACACTTAAGCATACTCTAAAGTAAGAGGAGCAGTTTTAAGTGAATGTGAAGGATAATATAACTCTATGGATAAGGTAACTCACATACTTTTGGTCTATGGCTTTTGGACTATTGAAGAACACACTTGATTTCAGATTTGGCTTAATTCTGATTCTTAATTATTCTCTTAATCATTCTATTACTATTTGAATTTTATATATTTTGTTAGACTTCCATAAAAATTAGTAGCAGCCACAATTATATGTATTGTATGTTTTTGATATAAAAGAGAATTTTGATTGGACTGTGAACAGATCCTTAACATATCTTTTCATGAAGTAATTCTTGCATGTATATAGTTATGATAATAATAGCTCTTGTCTTCTTTGGTTTCAGAGAGGTTTTTTAAAGACATAGTGGAACTCCCACTGGAGTTGTCTTATGATTATTCAGTTTTTGCTTGGTAGCTTTCAGAGTGTCTTGCCACTTTATAGAGGTGGGGTGGGGGAGACTAACAGATGGCAAACCCGCAAG
This sequence comes from Rousettus aegyptiacus, assembly GCF_014176215.1. Lineage (NCBI taxonomy): Eukaryota > Metazoa > Chordata > Mammalia > Chiroptera > Pteropodidae > Rousettus > Rousettus aegyptiacus. The sequence continues at coordinate 34,808,774 of NW_023416288.1, read as the reverse complement.
CTGTAGCCTCTGCTTTTACCCTCAGTGTCATCACGTGGGCCACTGTATCAGTCTTTAAAGCCTTGTCCCCTAGGCTTAACCCCCTGGGAATTCTATTGTTCTAGTAATTAGAGGTTGACCATCTTTGTGTCTAAGTGTGGTATAAGCCTCTTTTTTCTTTCAAAGGAGATAGCATGATAGTCTTAGAGATCACCAGTACTAGTAAGTATCTTCATTGATTAATTTTTCTGATGACAGTAAAGGTGGTGAGAAAATAAGCTCTGTGGAAGGACTATGCTAACATAACATAATTAGTCATCTTTTGCTTTCTGTACTGATTTTCTTAAAGGTTATTATTTCATATGCCCATTAAATATGTAATGATTTTCTTTATGCCACTAAAAAACTGATAAAAAGACTTGAAAGTCCAAATATTCTATGTAGAAGGGCGAATTATTAGAATATGAAAATGTTTAATTTATATATTTGTTTTCTTTCATAGATATTCCAGACCAAGAATCTAGCTAGAAATCAAACCTTTGAAATGACATAAACAGTTCTAAAATTGTTTTAGAATGTTAATATTAAGGGTCCATCGGGAACATACAATTTTTCTATTATACAAAATTATAATGAATGAAATATTGATACTTCAAAATAAACTTCAATTCTGATGACTACTTCTTAATATCATGAAGTATCACACTTTTATAGTACATTAAGTTATTCCTTATAAAATTAAAGATCTAAAGGAAGTTATCAGGTATTCTAAAAAGTTTATGTTGTAAATATTGAGTCCATCTTAGACTTGGCCATTTGTTACTGAAAACTGAGAAAAAATATTAGTGCGTTTATATTTAAAGGAATCCTAGAGTTGGGAGGGCCTTAGAGTCGACCTAATCTAATTTTTTCATATTTTGACTGAGGAAACTTGATACTCAAAGAGACTTAGTGACCTGCTGAAGGTCACGAATTTGTAGAACTGGGGATTCATTACAGACCTCTTTAACCTATATCATGCATCTTGAAGTCATTATTAATGTAAAACTAAGCTTCTAGGTCTCTGCTATACAACAAAACTATTTCATTTGATATTTATATTCAAGTTAAGTTTAGGTTTATCTCTCTTGTTAGGACATGGTCTTTATGTTTTGTTTTGCAGGTATAATGGTGAATTTTTGCATGTAAAACGTTTTAGAATACTAGTGAATTTTTGCATGTAAACCCTTTTAGAATAATAAGGAAAAAAATGTCAATAACTGTGTTTTTGTATCTATTATTTGTATCTATTCTCTATAAACAGGGAAGTTGGCATCTAAGTTTATGTGTGCAAATGTGAAGTAGAGTGTAATTAAATTGCACTTATGAAATGAGTTCTGAGCCAGTAATAGCTCTGGGAACTGAAGGTCATTTATACACTGTTTTCTAAAGCTAAATTCTCAATGTACCCTTCAGCCAGAAATATCTACAGGATCCTGGACACCATTGGGAAAGATACAGGAAACAGAGAGCATTTTTCTATTTTTATGCAAAATTATAATGCGCGAAATAGTGACATTTAAAAATGAACTTCAATTCTGATGACCACATCTTAGGAAAACGGAACTCAAACTGAGAAGTTAACCTAGAAATAAAATGAGCACTGAGATGGTAGAAGGAGGTAGAAGAGGGTATTGCTAGCAGGGAATGAGAAACTAAAATGGTTAGTGTTCTTAGAAAATTGAAGCCTTATACGTGTTTTAAATATAAAGCAATCATTAAATGAGTGCATACCTTAACAAAAAGGAGTGGTTTATTTCTCAAATTCAGGAATGCTATAATGAACAGTCATTCAATAAAGTTTATCGCTTTTAAATTTAGAAGAGATAAGAGGAAGTACTACCTCTTTCCAGAGGCGGCCGATTTTTGGAACTCAGTAGTGCAACTATCAGGTGAAAATGAAGAATTTAAAAAGATCTAGGTAAACTTATGCGTATTTTATTCATATGAATTGAGAGAGAAAAAAAGATATTGTTGAGAGACTTACCCTTAACTTTTTGCAGTTCACATTATGTGGCGACAGAATATTTGACTGACTAGACCAAGATCCTGGCTCAGAGTGAAAATTCTTATGAGGAGAAACAATCGTTTTTATATATCTCCTTTCTTTTCTAACATTAGGGAAACATAATCTTCAGTTGTGTAGATGGCAAAATTATACTAATCGAAACTTTAGCTTTTATATGGAACACTATGTAAATTCCAAGTAATAAAAGGAAAAGCCAATGAAAAAAGAGTAAATGGAAGCTAGTAATAGCTGAGACTCAGTAACCTAACAGGTTTTGTACAAAGTCTAGATTGACCAACTGTAAAACCATGACTATATTAATGCAGTGAAGCTCATAATATTGTAATAATTTATTAATGACAACATAGGAAAACTGAGGCTTTAGAGTCCTTAGAAATCTTAACATTTAAATTGGTCATCAAAGTTGCATATCAAAAAAATAAAAAAGATGGGGGGAAACAGGTGTCTCTTTTGAAAAAAATCTACCTATTCATAGCCCCACAGGAAGAGCCAAATATATAGAAAAAAGGAAACTGAATAAAAAGTTAAGTCCAGCACTTAGTAGTTAGCACCTCTATAGATTAAAAAAAAAATTTCTTTAAGTTGCACTTTGGAATTGATGCCTCACTATATGTGTTAGAAAAATAAATACATTTCAAGACGCATGAGACGGGGATAGAGTGTGTGTGTGCACGTGTGTGTGTGCGCGTGTGTGCATGTTGATTAAGAGACAGGTCAGTGTTGTTGGAGAAGGCTCAGAAATAGTGCATCAAGGCACTGTAATGCAACTGTGCTAAACAAAATTGGGAATTAAAGTCTGTTTATTTAGATTATTTTGAGAAAAGAGGTACAAAAAAGAAAGGATGATTGGATTTTTCTTTTGTCTCAACTCTGTTTTTCTACCTTTTCTAGTTCTACATACAGGACTGCAACTGTTTACCTAACTGATACCAAGACTAGTTTTATATACAACCTACCTAACATCTAAAAATGATTGTTCCTGCCAAAAGAAGTTCATATTTTTCTCTGAAATTCAAGTAATTATTTTTTATTTTAAATAATTTTTTAATAGTTAAAACTTTTTTTAATGATAAAACTTATTTCATAAATACATTACAAGTATTTAGGTATTCCAGTGTTTTAAATCCTAAGTTAAATGGAAAAGGTTAAAACAATAGTTTAATAAAATTGCCAAGGTTTAGTGATACCTTAGTTTTTAGATAATTTATTTTTTGTTTTCATACTTTGGAACTCTTCTCCATTTTTCAGATTCTAAAATCTATTCCTTTAGCTTACTGGTGGGCTATGTCCACTACATACACTGTTTTTAAGGCAAAAGTTTCAAGACACGTTCTAGAACTCTTGAGTAATCTTTTAAAAATAGTGGTCTTGTGAGTAAAATACCAATGTAACTGTAAGAAAATTTGGATTCCACTACTGCCTTTTTTTTCCACTGAGTTGCTAGAAATATTATAGGCACTTGATAATTGTTTATTTCCACTCACTGTGACCTTGTTGCCATTTTACATGTTTTAGATTCCCAAATTGCAAGTTGGAAGAAGACCCATTCCTTGCCTGCTCTTGTTGGGTGTTAGTTTTAATGTTTAGTATTTTGAGCTGCGTTAGAAAAATAGGACTATTATATAAGCAGTACAGCTCATATTGTAAAAAGAAAAGAGTCTTTGTCCATATATACTTATTTAGTCAGGGTACCAAAAACTTCTGGCCACTTAAACAAGCTCGTATAGTAATCATCTGCAGGAGGATTAAGAAGCCCTAGAACAACAGTCCCCAACCTTTTTGGGACCAGGGACCTGTGCTCCTGTTAGAATCTAATGCCTAATGATCTGAGGCAGAACTGAGGCGGTGATGTTAGTGCTGGGAGCGGCTGCAAATACAGATGAAGCTTCGCTCTCTTGCTTGCTGCTCATCTCCTGCTGTGCGGCCCAGTTCTCAACAGACCATGGTGGACTGGTGGTATACCATTTTCCAGCCTGGAGGTTGGGGACCCCTGCCCTACAGTATACCTTAATTTTTTCTCTCCTTGGTTGGGATATAATATCTCCATTAACCAAAAAGAAATCTTTGCTTCTAAAATAACTACACTTAACTTGCGCAATTAACAAATCATGCTTTTTTTCATCTTTATGATTAAAATTCTCTAAGCAACATTAGTCATACATTTACATTGGCATTCATTCATTTGAATTAATCGTTAAAATTATACTAAAATATAATAATATTTAATTATAGCAATTAATAAAAGCTAACGCTTTCTGAATGCCTACTGTGTGCCAAAAGATTAAGGCTCAGTGCTAAGCTTGTTTTTGGGACAAGGGTGTGAACTTTGATAGTGAAAAAAAGCTGATAATATAATTGTGAAATTGTTAGAAGAATGTGTAATTAGCCATGTTGCATAGTTTCTCATGGTAAGATAATGTAATTGTGGTGTTCGGCAAATGTTTGGCAGCTCTTTTTGTTCCCTGCCAAGTAGGTTTATAACAGCCTTACCTTCCTTTTCTTCATGTGTCTTGATACCTGCATTTGTATCTTAATTCTTTGGATCAGCGTGAATCTTCTTAAATGGTGACATGCTAATGATCATTGTTGGTAGAGGTATGAGGTCTAAATCATCTAAGAATTCATGTTTTTTAAAGAGAAATTACTACTTTTTATATGGTGTTATAAATTTTCAATTTCTACCATCAAAAATATGAAATGTTTACATGTTTATGGTGCTATACAAATAAAATGGTTCTTCTAAGAACTTAAAATCTAACGTATCCAAGTACCTATTAATAAGCGTTTGTTTTTTTATTTTAAAAATTACATGTACATTAAACTCCTAGATAACAAATAGCAAGAAAATGTTTAGAAAATTAAATGTCTCTAGGAGCACAAGCAGGAAGAGAATATTTGTTGCAATTAAAGAGAAGCAAATTTTAGCATTTGTTTTGGGGAATATTTTGTTTTTTGAGGAAAAATCATACTTTACTTGATAGGAATAGAGACATACAGGTAAGAGTCAATACGCACCAAAATTCTTGAAGTGTTAATCCAACATAAATGTAAAGACGCTTGTATGATTTGTTTGAAATTCCTAACTGCTATTTCAGGGATCTATTTCATTTATTTATAATAATTTCTTAGTCCTTTCCCTACACTGTAGATTCAAAAGTATTGCCCTTTAGAGATCATTCATTTATATACTATTACTGTATCTTTGGGAGAATAATATATTAAGAAAGGAGTATAGAACTTTTTTTTTTTTTTTTGCTCTTGTGGTTTACAGAAGGAGAGGGACTAGACTATGGACTGGATCTGAAACAAAGCTTATGGACTTAGATTTAATTAGTTGGGGTAATTAAAAGTATGCTGAATCTAATGAGATCTGGTACTTGGTTTTTCTGAAATGGATTACTGACTGTTTTTTCCCCCTCTCCACTTCCCACAGGAAACCAGTTCCCTCCAATTGCAGCACAGGACCTTCCTTTCGTTTTAAAGGCTGGCTATCTTGAAAAACGCAGAAAAGGTGAACTGTAAGATTCTAATGCAAAATCTAAACATGGTTTTATCTCTAGATAAAATATGCTTACAATATGCATGTGGAGCCAGTATTCTCTTTAGGTGACTGAAGAGTTTTAAGGTTAAGAAAATCTGGATGACATTATCCAAACCACAAAGTACAACTTTTAGGTCTAAATAACTTTTAATTAAAACAAAACAAAACAAAACATTTGGTCAGGTTTTTAGTTGTCAACACTGGTCATTTGTAAATGATTCGGAAAATATTTCCTGCATCGTAGGGGAAGGCTGTGGGCCGTGACTGTGCCCTCCAGGATGAGACGTCTCAGCCCTTCCTGCCCGGCTGAGCGGCAGGTTATCCTGCACCTGACCTGGCACACACCGTGTCTGCTACGGTGCAGGTCGGGTCCGGCGCGTCATCTGCCATTTTCTATTATGCATTCAGTGTTCCTCTCCATTGACTATGGTAATTGGGAGCCGACCATATGGTCTCACTCTTTCAACACCAATATATAATGGAAATTAATATAGAGGTGGTACTATGATATGAGAAACAAAAAGCAGAAAGTCTCTTTATTATCATTCTGCTTATCTCTCAGTCATTTCAGGCCTTTCTATTTATATTCCATTTGCTTTTCTTAGTTTTCTCAGTTGAGTTTAAAAGCTCAAAGAGATAATAGAAGTAATCTAGGTTAACTCCTCCGCTCCTTTTTATAACATGAGGAAATGGGGCCCAGGACTGCATAGTCAAAGGCCTTTTCAACTGTCCTGTCAGGAAAGTTTGTGAGCTACACAGCTGATCCCATAAATGTAGCAGCTTCTCTCTGCTTCACCTTATTCCGTTTCGCTTTGCTTTTTGTTTGTTTCTTGAGAAAGAAGATATAATATTAATTAGTCCTAAAATTTTAGAGCTGAAAAAGGAATCTTGCAAGTCATATAACTAACTTTTCCTTTTATAATAAGGAAAGGGCATCGAGTTTACGTATGTAATGTGTGTTATCTAAACTGTCGCTTTCCCCCCTCCCCCCAACCCCCCTTTTTTGTAGATCACAGCTTTCTGGGATTTGAATGGCAGAAACGGTGGTGTGCTCTCAGTAAAACAGTGTTCTACTACTATGGAAGCGATAAAGGTAGTACTGGCGCTCGGTTATATCAGCTTCTACTGCTGAGGGTGGGGGTCATGTTAACTCTCCTCCCTTTTTGGTACAGAGTAAACTGAAGACAGATGGAGAAAGAATAACTGAGAATTTTAATAATTATAGTCTAAGACTACTTTAGAATTCTATTTCATCATTTGACAAATGCTCCAAATTCCAGAATGCCCTAAAAATTAACCCTATGGTGTTTTATTGAATTAAGAATGTGAAAAAAATAACTTTCACCTACATGATTTTTCACCGTAGGAAATAGTTATCATCTAGGCTATAGCTGTAGACTCTCTGGAAAAGTTCAGACCATTAGGATTGTGAGAGTTTTGAAGGGAGGAAAAGATTTTTCTTCTTCAAATATTTTAAAAGAAAAATTTAGATAAAATAAAATATGTGCAACACATTTTCTGGCTTCTTTTACATATTTAACCAGCAGCAAGCACTTACACAGGGGTTATGTTCTAAACATCTTAACCTGTCTAGGCACTATAGCTATATTAACTGTTTTATAACTCTGTGTGGTAGCTATGTTATTAGCCCCATTTATTTTACTGTTTGGAAAGCTGATGACAGAGAAGTTAAGTAATTTGTTTGAAGTCACAGAGCTGGTAAATAGCAGATGTGAGATTTGAATCTAGGCATAATGGTTAGAGTCCATACTCTTAACCACTATTGCCACTATATAATTTAGAAACAAGAAGTTATGTTTTGTAACTTCATTTGCTAATTAATGCATCTCTTAGTTATAGTTTACATAATTTTAAGGTCATCGTTTGAACAAATAGAGACATAAAATATTGAAACTTAAAGAATATAAGCTTTTTTAGTTTTGCTTTTTTTTTTCGAAGAAAAGCAGATCAGAAGTTAAATATTATAAAGTAAGGGTCATATAAAAAATAGCTAACATTCCTTTCCAGAAAAGATGTCTAAGGAGAAAAAAGGCATAAAAGTCCAGTATCACTGACTGTAAGCTTTCCTATGGAATTCTTATTAGCATTGTTACTTATCAGTGTTGTTTGTAAATTTGTGATTCATTTGACATTATTCAAACATTTCGTTTTTGTTTTTGTTTTTGTTTTCCATATTATAAAACTGAGCAGATATTATGTGTGTATTTCAGGTAAATTTGAAATACATGCATGATACTAGAAGTTGATATCACCTTTTGGCTAATGGGATTAGCAAATTAAGAATTAATTTAGTGGGTAGTTTGCATTCTGTCACTAATTTGCAATATGTTCAAATGTAATAATGGCATTAGTGAAGTGTAAACTATAAACAACTATCAATGGGCAGCCTTCCTTCTTATGCTAAGGGTAAGTAGGTGATTTTGACAAAATTTAGAGTCCAAGTTCAGTTATGGTCATCATAGGTCATAAGCATGCAGTGCTATGATAGAAATATAATTTTTACAGCATTGTGAATTGAGAACAAAGTCTTACTTTTCTACAAAGAAATATCCTCTAGTTCATAAGACCAGGGGGAGGGAAGTTTCAAACCCTTGTGGCTTTGGTATAGTTAGGCTTTTCGCTTCTGATTTCTTTAAGAAGCTGTGAACGCTACGATGTTGCATCCACTCTCTGTCCTAACTGGCATATACCAACTGTTAGGTCAAAGGTTAGCAATAGTTTTACCAAAACCTAAGGTGTGTTTATATTTATTTCAAAAGCTAAAATTCAGTAAATAAAAATTTCAGGAGCTTTTGGGGGAGGTATGAGTTAAACTTTAATGTCTAGTCTTATTTGATGAGACCTTTCGGTAACAATATTCTTTGTAATTTGTATTTTAACTACTTTGTGATCCATTTCGCCACCTCTACCACCACTGCTTCCTAATTATTACTATTCTAGCATTCCTTTTTTTATGTAGATATTTGAAGATCTGGTTTATATTTTCTTAAACTCTTATCTATCTGTTTCCATGGAGATTTTTGATCTGCTTCTGGTGGTTCTTTCCTCTGTGGCTGCTTCTTTTGGAATTCATGGCCAGTTCTCCTTTCAGGGACTTGTGGGGAAAAAAAAATCTCTCTTGAGACAGTTTTAATCGGCATGATCCTAATTTCCTTCCTTTGTATCTTTTTCTTTCCAAGAAAAAGTACTCGTCACATAAAATTTTTCTTTCCTTTTTTGAAATCAGATAGATTATTTGTATAGTCTTGCTTACTGTACCTGTGAACTATTTACCTAAACTTCCGGAAAGCGCTATTTAGATATATGAAAACTGTAATCCTCTAACTAAGTAGGATTTAGATGGATGGACTGTAGAGGCACGGAAGGAGTTGATACCACTTACTAGGTTAAACTGTACTTTGTTACTGTTCGACAGCTGCATAGTTCATATTTTCTAACACACTGTGTATGCCAAAAACAATTTTGACCCATCAAGATAGTAATGGCTTAGAAAGAGTAGTTCCAGCCTCTAGAGTAAATAATGCACTTAACTTCGTGCCCATAAATATTACCTGTATTTATTATTCATGGCCATTTGGGTCCCTTAAGTAATAAATATATATATTGAGAGAGTACATATTTTATCGCTTCATGAAATTACATCCATCCTTTCATTTCCTTCTTCCTTTGATCAAATCTCATTCATCAAACTTCTTTGGTCATAGGTACTCAGACTGCCATCAAGATAGTCATTTATTCGCTCGCTTATTTATTTATTTATTTATTTATTTATTTATTTATTTATTTATTTATTATTTGCTAAATATCTACTGGATACTTGCTGGATACTAGCCACTAGGGTTGCAAAGATAATTCTGCCTTAGAGGTACTCAGAGTTAGTGAGAGGGAGAAAGGGAATCATAGGATTAGAGGTGGAGGCTGGGTGGGTAAACTGATCATTTCAACCAGATATAATAAGTGATTTAAATAAAATATCTTTGGATCACAAAGGAGGGATGGCTAACTGCCTAGGGGAGTTAGCCCTAGGGTCCTAGTGGAGAGGACCCTTCATTGGGTGTGAGTTTGAGTTTGTCAGGCGAAGAGGGTAAAGGGCATTCCAGGCAGTGGAACTGCTGAGATTCTGAGTTATGAAAGACCTTGGATGAGATCAAGGTTGGAATCAAGGCAGAGCATAGAGTAAGCAAGAGGAGGGGTCACAGAAGGCTAAAGGGGTGGGTTAGGATGCCATTAAGCAGAGGGTTCTGTGACCAGAGTTAGTTTCTAGGAAGTAATTGTGGAAGGGATATAGTAATTGAAGGTAGATATATTTTAAATCAAATTGTGCACTGCTATATCTATATATATAGATGTAAAGATATAGATGATGTCGTATCTGCCTGTGTATAGATAGATAGATAGAGCGAGCAACATCTGTACTAGCAAGTTTTATTTGAACATCTATGTGTCAGATATTATTAATACAAAGCAGTATGATACATTGGTTCAGAGGAGGGGGCGCAGAGGACCCGTAAAACAGTATGACATGTGGAAGCCGGCTCACTGGGGCAGTAGGTAAATGAGGGCTACGAGCGAGGAATGGGTGAGGTCAAGTTGTTACATGTCAGGAGTTTGGCCTTTCCTGTCTAAGTGACACTTAATGTTTCCAAGCATTGAAGGTAAGTAGATGGCACGACAGACTCCGATGGGAAGTTGAAGAGATCACGCTGACAGCTGTCAGGAGACCGTGAGACGAAAGGCAAGACGTGTCCTGAAGCCGAGAGTGGCCGGGAGTTCAGAGGTTGTTTTCCGTCCTAAGTGCCTGAGAGAGCGGCAGGTCACCCGCGGCCTTGCAGCTGCTCTCCCGGCGCATGGGTCGTAACGGTGCCCTCTATTCCCTAGTTACAATGGAGGCTCTAAGAGGATAGCGCACAGAGGATATGAAGATATTCTCGGTGTAATGTTTATTTTAACCATAACTACATGTTGTGATCGTCTAAGAGACCACATCACAGTTATTATCTGAATTTCAGTTGTAGAGGAAAATGGTACGTGTAGCCAAAAAAGTGGAAACGATTTTAAATTCCCAGTCTACAAAAAACGCCTGTAATTTATTTATTGTCCCTTCACAACTCCCTCAGATTACCTTGTTTTTTAATCACCTTTATAGCTTGGTTGAAAATGTGTGGCTGTATACAAAAACCACTTGATTTTTTGCTTGCAATGTGCTTTTATTTTAAAGGAAAAAAAAAAAAAGCATTTAGAAATACCCCAAATTTCCTGCCACCAGACCATATGAACCAAACTTTCAATCCTAACTAACGTGCTTCCCTTTAGACCCGTAAGTATTGCCCTGTGTTTATTATTCAGAGCCATCTGGGGCCCCTAAGTTAGAAATATATAGAGCACATTGTATTTTTCACTTAAAACAGTAATAATTTGCTATTTCCTCATGGTATAACTCAAAACACCAGAAGTATATTTCTGAATTAGCATTGGCAGCTGTATTTTTGTGAGCTCTATCAACAAGGAAGATTTTCATATATCTTCAACTGAGGGCCTAAAACAGCTCATTGATCAGTTTGATAAAGTTTATTGGAAGGGTTTAGTATTAAGGGCCATATTTTCTACTTTCCCACCAATGAGCATTAATACTTCCAGAAATAACATGAGTTCTTCACTAGGGGAAAGGCCTTCTTAAATATAAGAGGTAGATAATGTCAAAAATTTCTGAACACACTGCATAGCTTTCTGTTTGCTAGCCATTTGTACCAAGTTATCAATCTTGGTATAAACAACTAGGTTTAACTACACAGAAAAGGGAATTGGCAGAATGTTGTTTTTCAGACAGAATCGATGGGAATGCTCAATGCCCAGGCTCAGAAAGCAGGCAATGACTAAGGGAGGCAAGGTGGATAGAACTTCAGCCCAGTGCTGTCCCCAGGGAGAGTCTAACTGGGACAGAGTGCTGGTCCTGCCCAGCCTGGACTCCTGCTCTTGCCGTTGTGAAATGGCACCGGTGGTGACCGCCATTGGCCCGGAAATGGATTCTGAGCTCTTCTCTGATTCTTTAGTTACTCAGTTCAGATGTAGGTCCTACACTGGAGCATCTGCTTGGCTGATCTCGAGCAGTGAAAGTCTACCTCCCTCCAGCATCCGTAGTGGGATGGATCCTGGCTATGTCCCCCGACAGTCTCAGGATGAGCTCGTAGGGATACTAAATGACTTGTAATTATTTAGTTGCTATATTCACACTGTACTTAAAGTGATTGTGTTTTATGCATATTTTCTGAGAGCCAGTAAAAAAGAGAAAAAGTAAGCCTATTTGTAAGAAAAATCGGACAGATTGAATTTTGGTAGGTGGTAGTGGGGATAGTTGATGAAGGAAAGCGAGAAATGGAAAACGATGCTCAGTTTTCTCAGTTAATGGAGGCGCCATTTACTGACACAAGAAGAAAGATCACAAGTGTTGGGAGTGGGGATAAGATGATCTCCATTGTGCTCGTGTTGTATTCATTGTACCTATAGGACATTCAAGAGACGAGGTATGTATAGTGAGCAGATGAAGATTTGGAAGTACGATTCTGAAGAAAATAGAGACTTATGAGTCACAAGCATATCGATAGGAATTTAATCCTTGGAATTGGGTGAGGTTGCCCAGCGAAAACGGTAATGTGGAAAAGGGCCGGGATTTAGGGCATAACCCGTCGTGGCTGTGCAAGAAGAGATGGGCAAACACGGAGGAGCCCGTAAAGCAAGCTGAGTAAGGTGGACCCAAGTTGCCGGAGGAAATGCAAGATAATGTTTATTTTCTCTACCAAGACTTCATAAATTACATGTTCTAGAACAGTGGTTTTTCCAACATTAAATCTGTATCAGAATCACCTAGGATGCTTGCTAAAAATTCAGTTCCTGGACTCACCCCCAGAGATCCTACACAGCAAGCACAGATTGCTAGCCATTTCTGAATTTTTAACATGCATCCAAGATGATTCTAACATAGGTGTTTCTTGAAATATACCTTGAGAAACACTTTTCTAGGAAATGGTCGAATAAGCAAGGCTTTGGAATCAGACTTATGTTAGGGTCCTGGCTTTTACCACTTACTGGTTGTGTGGCCATGAGCAAGTGGGTTATTTTTAGGTTTGTTTGCCATCAATGCTGGGGATGTAATAAATACCTTCTCTCTCTTAGAATTATTACAAGGTATTTATGAGCTATGCTACATTAAATTCCTGACATATAGAAGGAGCTCAGTAAATGTGAGTTGTCTTTTTGGCACTTAAAATACCCAGAACACAGCTGTAAACCTAAAAGCCGGTGAAAAAGTAGAAGGAAATAGCTATTATTAACCTTATGTGTTTTGTAAGAGATCAGAGCCAACTGCTTTTTACCTTGAACCTACTGAATTAGAATTGTATAAATTCAGTTACTGATTTAATAGATTTCATTATCTAGTTTCTCCTGGCAGCCTTCCGTTCTATAGACATTAAATTTGAATAGCATGATATAAGCAAGGTGAAAACGTGAAATAGAAACTGAGAAAAATTTAGTAGAGGGACAGACACCTCAAAAATCCTGAGGGCATCAATCTGTTATAAAAACTAATACTCAGATTCATACTAGATCATCAAGAAAATGTTAAATTGTGTTTAAAAGAATTGTTTGAGAAGTCAGGGAAGTATATATGTCAGAAAGATTTTCATTATCATTACTACCATTTTAGAGTTTTGGCACTTAAATAAGGTTCTGCATTTGAGGAGTTCACTTAGATAAAATATTTTATTAGAGCTGGGTAAATTAACTTATATGACCTTGTTTCTCATTTGGTTTCTCCTTTCACTATTTTAAAAAAATCTGTCTTAAGTCAACAAGTGTCCTTGAAACTATCTCGGAACGCCCTACAGAACTAACCTGTATGTAAATTATTATGGATTGGCATTTGACGCTAAGGTCGTCTCCTTTTTCTCTGTCTGGAAGAGAACCGATGTGAAGGGAGAAGAGCAGAGTCTCATAGCCGTGTTCTGCCCGTTTCATGTCTTGAGTGCTCTGCCTCACGTTGGCTAATTAAATATGGCTGCTTTATGGTTACGGATTTGCCCAAGCTATCGAGAAGGAATTATGAATTTCTTCCCTATTTCTTCAACCTTTCTGGTGTCATAATCCTACCCCAACTTGGATGTTTACATGATTGTCCTCAGATACTCAACAATCGGCTGAATTTTTTTGTCTTGGTATTAGTTTCTTTTTATTATTTTTCCTTGGTTAAACAACGCGTTTCATTTTGTAGATTTAGGTCTTTCTTTGGTGTAGTGATTTTTCCTTCTGCTATATCTTTGATATTGGCACTGTTTTATTTGTTCTTTTTAAATTCTTTTTCCAGAACACCCATGCTTTCTTTGGTACTTTTGTCAGTCTTCCATCTACACCATATTCCTTCTGTTCCTCTTCACTCTTACTTATTTTTTCTACTTACTGAGAGCGTTTTTAAAGTATATCTGATCTGATTTTTCAACAATGTTCAAAATTTTTAACTTTTTATCACATTAATACATCATTTGTTTTGTTGCTATATTTTCCGTTCCTTGTACAGTATTTTTTTTCATTATTTTAGCATCTCCATTCCAATTTCTGCCTGTCTCAGCCATTTCTCTTTTTATTTTATATTGCATGGTTTTCTTTTTTCTCTTTCAGATCTTTTTATTTACTTCATAAAAGTTGCAAAACAATTGTCTAACGTTTATTTCTGTTTCTTGTAGTTTGCTCTTACTCTCTGCATCTTGGGTGCTATGTTATGTTTTTGTATTACATAGTATTTTTACAACACCTGTGCTCATTTGCTTGCTTTTCCTCTTTTACTTACATTTGGCTAAGGATGTACTATTCTCATCTCTAATCTGGGATGCTTACCTCTAGATTGGATTAGTGGCTTATCTCTGGTTCATCTGACTAGAGGCTGCTCATGTCCTCCTCTTGGACTCTAGCGGAAAATCTGGTTCATGGCCCCAAAACATATATCTGGAAATCTTGTCTAAAGTGGATCTGTTAGTCTAAAGACAGAGCACCTAATTTGGCTGCCTCGTTGTCTTTCCCTAAATAATGTAGCACAGGAAGGTACCCTGCTCCCTGCAGTTCTTCCAAACGCAGTCTTTGCGGAACTGATTTTACATCTCCAGGTGTAAGCGCCCAATCCTATGAGTTTTTCATCCCTGCTCATCTTACATGGCTAAGCATTTTAGACCCAGAGTAGAGGTCGAAAGCATGGGCTGTAGATCGGATGAACCACGTGAGTGGAGCAACTGAGCCTTTGTAGAGCAAGAGAGCTACTTCCTCCATCTGGTCCTTCAAATCCTGTTTTTCCTGGGGAGTTTAAGGAAATCTCTCAAAATCGCCCAGTAGGGCTTCGATATTTTGCTTCTGACTACTTCCATATCTTGTGGTGAAATTAAATCCTTGTTGCAGTCTAGTGGATCATTGACTAATGTTTCTGGAGCACTTATGGTTTGTATTTTGTGTGTGTGTGTGTGTGTGTGTGTGTGTGTGTGTGTGTGTGTGTATGTGTGTGTGTGTGTTTCAGTGAGAAGGTGGGAAAGGTCTGATAAGGTATTACTAGCTTTTGTTTCACCATACCTATAATGTTTCTTTGCTTAAGTGTTCAGTATAAATTTGTTGAATGAGTGAATGAATGACTTGGTTTTCTTTGAGAATGTAATACTTTTTCTCCAATGTTATTTTTCTAGTTAGGTATTCGGCAAAATGTGTCCCAGTAGTACTGGTTACATAAAATGGTCTGTGAAAAAGGGTTTCATGAACAAATAATTTTGGGAAATACTGTATACTCTATCTTTCTCATAGTAATTCAATCAATATATAAATGTATTAAGGGCCTCTGGAAGGCCTGCATCAACAAAACCTGTTTAACTTTGTTTAATTCAGCATTTCCCCACACTTACTCGGTCATGGGAAATGCTGGTCTAATTTTTATAGTTTTTCTGAACCTCATAGAGTTAGTCATAGACTTTTTCCACAAAGCAAATTTCAAAATTTTTAAATTTGAATTGTTTATTTCATTATCCAAAGAGATGTCAGTTATGACTAAATATGATTAGAATGTCTAGATTTAAGCCAGGAATTGCTAAGTCAGATTTTTTTTCTCATTTGATGTTTTGAACAAAATGTGATCTTGGTGACCTTTTAAAAATGTATGTTACTTCAAGCATTGCATTAGTATTTTTAAGAAAAGGAGGTAAATGTTATTTCATGCATTGGGATGAGAGGGCACTTTACCCTCCAATATGGAAGCATTTCTGTATTTCTCCCAAGCTCAGTAAAAAAGACAGTTGTCCTTATGATTTTAATATTGTGTTACTCTAGGAAATAAACACATAGTGTAACTGGGCGAAGTAGGAAAGCTAATTTCATTTTCAGAGTATCACATCCTTTGTTGTATTCCTACTTCGTCTTTAAAACAATCTCTGACCAAAGCTCAATCACCTTTTCTTTTGACACTTCATCATATAGGATTCGAATGTGCTTTGCTAGCTTAACTGTTCACTGGCTGGTTAAGAAACCTACTTTTTTTTTTTTGGTTTGGTTTTGGTAACTAATGTTTCTGTGCTTGGTTTATCACTCCTCTTTATCCAGATACTTTGTTTTCCCTCCACATCTTTTAATCATTTTGGTTTGTTCTTGCCCTTCTTTTTAAATTTAGAGTTCAAGTCATACCAATTTAGGATTTTTTTTTTTTTTAAAAGAAAGGTGTTTTAGAGGCTTTGGAGGTGGTGGGGGTCGGAGGGCGGTGATGAGAAGAGAGAGCGGTATAGAAAGCCCAGTGAGGTTTCCACTGGACAGGTTTTCCTGCAGGCTTAACTAAGTCTGAAAGAGCCACAGATTTGTAGTGGGATTGTCTATCTAGCAACCCCTGAGTTCCAGTTCTTGAATTTTTCCTACATGAAAGTGTCTTATTTCTGTACATCTTTCTGAATAAGACCACTATCTGCAAACCTCTTCCTCCGGTTCCCTAAGATGTCCTTTTTGAATCCAGTCATCCCAGATACTTCTATAATTTTAGAGTTAAAAGTTACATCGAGAAACATTATTTAAACATTATACTATGAAAGCAATATGACCAAAAACTACTCTTTCCAAGAACTGACAAAGAAAGTCTAACAGATAATCGACTGGGCATTTATACTCACCATAGTAAATGAAATTCCAACTTTCATTTTATCTTCAACAGACAAACAACAGAAAGGTGAATTTGCAATAGATGGCTACAATGTCAGAATGAATAACACCCTTAGGAAGGATGGAAAGAAAGATTGCTGTTTTGAAGTCTCTGCTCCTGATAAACGTGTCTATCAGGTTAGAGTTTTTATGTTGTTTTGAAATTAAGTTGATAAAATGTTCTGATTTCATTTATAAAGACATTAACATTTTGTTAAAACAGCTTTCCCTGGCATGTTAATAATAAAGAGAACACTGGCTTTTATACATTGAACATTCATATAAGAGGTAAAACATTTTTTTAAAATTCAGATTAGTTCAAGTGATATCTTCTTGAACGAGAACAAGCGAATATATAATTTATCAGTTATTTCACATTGCATTTTATATCATTTTAATAGAACTGTGTGATTTCTTAAAAGAATTACATAGCAGAAAGAGTAAAATTATCAAAAGAAAAATATCAGAATGTTAATGCATATTATATTGCTTAGGCTTGTGGGAGAAAATGAAGAAGGTAAAGGCACATATCAGCTCTGCAATTCAAGAGCTATCAGCTAGCATCAATATGGAATGTATGTTTAATAAGTTTTAAATATCTGAGATTGCAGTTGAAAGCCAGTTAATTAAGTTGTCAGGTAGTGTGTTGGAATCTGACAAGAACATTTTAAAGAAAACTGTACCCAGCAGTCTAAAGAAATTCATGGGTGTCTTCTAATTGTCAAGGGCAAATTTTGTTCATCAGTTCTGTCTTTGACATTGATGAAGAGAAGCAGCTTTTTTTCCTGCACAGCTGCCAGCTGCTGATCAGAGTTTCAAATCCATCATCCTCTGCTTCAATTACGTAAATTTGTCAAAATTAACTGTACATTATAAGAAGCATCCTTGCAAGAAAAGTAGTACTAGACATGAAAAGAATTACTAATGGTCTTAAAGAAACGATAAGAATGTGACATACCTTCCATTTCTGCTGCGGTAATTTTTCTTGTTATTGTTTGTTTTTTATTAGTTCACAGCAGCTTCTCCCAAAGATGCTGAAGAATGGGTACAGCAGCTGAAATTTGTGTTACAAGGTAAGAGCAATCAATTGAACAAGTTATTGCAGTCTTTACTGAATAACTGAATGATTTAGATTTTTATCTATAAAAGCTTATTGAATTCCTATGAGAATGACCAAGGGAACATGACCGGTTATTAATACAGACCATTGACTTCAGATTTATAAAACTATCTGTTGTATAAGTACCAACGGGCAACTTTGAAATCCACACATTATGCAACAATCAATCTTTAAAAATGTTTTAAGTTAAGGATATAGAATATAACAATGTCGTGACTTTGTAGGACTGCATTAATTTAGAAACCAGTTTTGAAAATCTCTTAGCATTCCTTAAAAATTTACTTCATGAAATATGTTTTGTAGATATGGGATCTGATATTATACCCGAGGAGGAGGATGAAAGAGGAGACCTGTATGATGATGTTGATCACCCTCTACCAATCAGTTCACCAGCAGGAAGTCAACCAAGTGATGAAATTTATGAAGAACTTCCAGGTATTTATTATCTGGTGATTCATTTAAGAATCGTAGGGCTTTTTTTTTTTTTTTTTTTAATGTCATCAAGCTGACAACTTGGGTAGAAAACGTGCTATTAAGAACAGGGACAAAGAAAATTTTCAAAATTTTCTTTTACGAAAAGAGTGCTGCTTGAGGTATTTCAAGGAGTGGATATACACTTATGAAAATTGAATGGAATGTTAAAATGAAGCAGATACAGTCCTAATCTCATGGGACTTTTGGCTCATTAGCATTGTTTATGCTACATAATTTTTTAATTAAAAAATTGACTTGCCTTATAGTTTTTTTCACCAACTCACACATCATTTTTTATTTATACATCTTGGAACTTCCATTAACCAGAAGTTCTACGAACACCCCGTATGTCAACAGCTTCTGCCTCATGGAGTCCACCTTGTGGTACTATATGGCGTTCTGGAGGAATATCGTTGAACTATAAACAAAGGCCTTTTAAGGCTTTTGTTTTCTTATTTGATATTTTATCATCAGTCTGAATAAGTTTTCTTATTCAGACATTTTCAGATGTAGTTTAGTGTTTATAGGCCTCAGTATCTGTTAATTGTCTATTAACCATTTGACTTGTAGTTTTGAGGGTTAACCCATTAATATCTTAGGATACTTAGAATATGAAAATATTCGTGAATTATTGCATCACTAACACCCTCGGTTGAAATGAACCTTTTTCACGCTATTAAGAAATCAGCAGTGAGAGAAGAAAAAGGAATTATAAGCAGTATAAGTGAGATTTAACTAACATCTCATGTAGAAGCAATTTTTCTCTGAATAGAACAATTTAGCAACATAGTATAAACCTTTAAAATTGATTTAAAAAATATTTAAAATGTTCCAAATTAATGTACACATGTTATTTTTAGTGAAAGTAGAGCATAATAACTAGCATGTGGACTAAAAAGTTTAAATTCTGGCTGTACCATCTAGCTCAGTGACCTTAAAAGCCAATTTCTTCATCTCTAAAATGGGAATAATATCATGGGCAGTGAGGGGAATGAGGTAACGTATTTACAGCTCTTAGCACAGTGCTCGAATCATAGCAGGCCCACAATAAATCGAACATCATTATTGTTCTCATTGCAGCTGCTAAATTCTTGCAAGTGCTTAACATGAAGGTATAATAATAACTTTATCAATAAGAATTAATGATTTTTATGATTTACAAATTGACAATATTATAAAAACTATTCAAGATATGTGTCTACATATTGTCTTTTACTGCTCTCGAAGAAGATGATTAGTATAAAAGCATAATTTTGTGGGGAATAATAATCTGTTCTGTTGTTTTAAGGAGCTATATGTTTATAGCTCCTTCCTCTCTGATGTATCCTAAGGAAATGGCGTCTGCTACAGCATCAGTTCTTCTCAAGTCAGGAAGAATGTTCTCTGACCGCTTGCTTTTAGTCACACCGTAACATGAGTACAATTATATATTAGTTTTTAAAATGTTCACAGAGCTTGTGAGAATGTATACTGCTGTAAAATGGAACAATATAGTAGCTTTCTTTAAATGTGATATTACTGTTATATACATTTCATTTCTTTAAAACCCTGCAATGAATGGGTTGCATTACAATTGTGAATTAACTTTTTATTGAGTTCTGTGTTTCTTCAACTTGACCATTCTCTCCCTCCCTTTCCTAATAAATGTTGGTAAGGAATAAAGATCAAACATTCATAGTCATTTTTATAACAGAGATTCAAGGAAAATCTCCTGTAAGTAGCTCAGAATCTTAAAAATATGAAGCATCTTTTATTTTCTTTCACTACAGATGTTCTTCCTCATTCTCTCTCTCTCTCTCTCTCTCTCTCTCTCTCTCTCTCTCTCTCTTTTTTTTTTTTGGCCTGGGGCCATATAATTGTTGGAAATAACTGGTTACTCTTTAAGTAGTTTTCTTTCTTGCTGTGGGACTGGAAGAAATCTAAATAAACTGTTTTGGGACTCCGTGCCCCTGCCTGCGACCCCAGTTGCTATAGAGAGGGATCGCGCTTGCTGTAGAGCCTGCAGCTGTGCCCCGGGCAGGGAGCTGGCACGGCCGCTGTTCCGCGTCTGGGTCTTCCTTCTGTCCCAGTGGAACCCAGACCCTCTTCAGCATCTGCACCGTTCAGGTTTGCCGGGCTCGAGGCCGCCGCTACGGAGGGGATTTTTTTTAGTGAAAGCCGTGATGTCTTCTCTTAGAGCTTTCGTGTGGTTAAACATCTAAAACGAGAAAGGTAACCTTTTTCCTTTTTTAAAAAATGATCTTTCAGGCAAGAATTAAACAAATTGATTTCACTTCTGTGAAATAGGAATGTAGTTTTGAGAGGAGGTGAAAACAGTGGAAAAGCAGTGAACATATTCTAAAACTGTTGGTATTTTTCCAGTTCTGTACAAAGAGCTGCATTTCTCAGAAATCTGGTCAAACTCCCCAAATAATTAATATTACCATTTCAACATAATTTTTTGTCAATTACATGTAGTCAAAAACTAATCCTGTTAGTTGAAAGATGAAGCATCTAAATGTGTTTGACGAAAAGCTAAGCATTCAACATGTTACTTTAAATCACAGAGTTCTTTTTCTGAGATATTAAAGCTCTTACTCTAATAAATGTATTTTTAATGTAAAATAAACCTGCAGTGTTTAAGTCTCAAGAGCAAGAAGAAGAAAACATTGTTTAAAAAATCATATTGCAAAATATTCCTTGAAAAATGTTTATAATTCCGTGGGAGTATAAGTAGTTTCATTGTAATTGTTTTTCAGTTAGAATATTCTAACTTTATTACAGCAGCTTCTCTTTAATTTCTTGTTCATTAATTTTTAACTAACTTCATAAAAGAAAAAGAATAAATTTGTAAGATTTCTTTGCATTTAGGGGATTTATACATATGTACAGAAGAGTTGAGAGAGTGCCATTTCTGGGGAATATTAAAGGTGTTTGGCTTTTACTCAGATACCCGAATGCTTTGACGCCTTTCTTATTAGCACCTATCAGCATAGGCCACTCAGGTTCCCTCACATTGCGATATTACTGTAGCACATTCGTGTTTGCACAGCCAGTATATTGATCAAAGTGCATTAAACTGTTTCATAACACAGCAATGAGTTCATTTGGCTTAGCATGAATTTCAGAAGTTATTGCTCAGTTTTTTCATTAAAAATACAGAGGGCAGCTTTGTTCGATTTTGAATCTTGAAAGCAGAAAAGAATACTTGGGAAATTGCCACAGAAATCAACCTAGCTCGCTCTTCTCTTCTCCATGTCACTTGCTTGCTTCTTGTTTTTAATGTCAGGAAATTATGCAGAAGCAACGACAACAAAAAGATTTTTCTGGATAGAGACCGAATAGAGTCAGCCCAGTAACAAGAATGGTAACTGCCCATTCGCCTATTAAATCTGTAGCTCTCAGGGGAACTACATTGAAATTCTTCTGGCAAGGGGACTAGAGGAGGGCCGCACAAAACCGGAAGACGAATTTCCAGTTCCATTAACCTATTTTTTTAAAGTCTTAATTCATTCCTTTTTTTTTTTTTTTCAATGTAATGACAGATTAAACTATTCTGAGCCAGAAAAGGATGTTTTTATCTTTTGGTCATTTAATTGCATTTTAAATTTATTCAGTTCAGCTATCTGTATAGAAAATGGAATATTAAGCAAAATGCAGCTGTAATTTTTTTCAATGAAACTGTTATGTGCATAAAAATGAGCAGCCTTGGGTACTTACATTTGAAGTAGTCTCCAGCAAGTAGACACGAATGCTGACTTCGTAAGTGGTTACAGCTCTCCCCCCTTACATTTTCGCTTTGTTTTCTTGCTGAATGATTATCATTCATATTACCAAGTTAACATCAAGATTATAGGGCATCCCGGAGTCTCTGGTATTATAAGCGCTGGTAGGTTCTGGTTTCGCCAAAGGATTTTTCTCCTTTCTCCTTTAGAACGCAGTGTAAAGGTGCCACTGGTTTGCACAGAACCACGTATCTTCGGTATGTTAAGACTGTTCGTCCAGGCAGCCCATTGGCATTCTTTTTTTCTCAAACTATGGCACCAAATTATAAAATCGTTAAGTGAGGTGATAATTGTGTCCTGATATATGGTATGGTAAAGACTTTTTCCCAGGTAAATAACTAGGCTAGAATCAATTTTTTTTGTATGGTTTTAGCTCTGAACTCTCCTGAGAGAGTTATCTGAAGTTATACAATATTAGGAAAACGTTCATAAACATCTAATTTTTTATATATTTATCTTTGCTGAATATAAATGCGATTTTGTGTTCTTTATAGATTTGCCTATTTCATAATATGGCATGAAACTTTTAGAATACAATTGTGATACTATTGATACTATTTTGCTGTTGATACTGCAAATGATTTCTTTTCATTACAAGAGATGGTTTAACACATATTAAAACCCAAATACCTGTGTGCATGCAACAGGTTTCCATTCCTAGAAGGATAAACTAACCCATTTTGCAACTTGGAGCCACATTAGTTCTAAATGAGGGGAGAAGTTGGCCTCCAGTCTACATTTAATGATTTAATGCCCAGAGACATTTTTGGTTGCCACAACTGGTGTGTGTGTGTGTGTGTGTGTGTGTGTGTGTGTGTGTGTGTTACAGGCATCTAGTGCATAGGGGCCAGCGATGCTGCTAAACATCATGTAATTCAAAGAACAGCCTCCCACAATAAAGAATTATATGACCTAAAGTGTCAGTAGTGCTGAGATCAAAAAATCATGGCACAGGGATGTAATAGCAAGATTTTGGTTTATCACATTTTTATATCTGTCTCCTGAGTTATAAAAACCCACACTAGCACTGTATGAGTGTTTATTTTTATGGACAGAACATAGGTTTTCTTACATATATAAAACTGGGTATATAGAATGGTTCTAGGTCATAAGGGACCAGCTGGACTTATCTGTCACTGTTTCTTTTAGGGGATTGAGGTTCTGTTAGTTTTAGAGAAATGAGAAAACCATGAAAGACAAAACCATGAAAGGCATTTTCTCTATTTTCACAGGCTACCATCTGTGAAGGAAGAGTCTTTTTTGATATTGTAAATATGTGTCTGTCTTGTATAGATACCTGGTTTATAATATGCTGATAGGGTTTTTCTTTTGAGGCAGCATTGAAAGACTTATGTGTGACGGATTGGATTGTCTATAAGTGGAGTCGGGCATCCTGGAAGAATGCAGGGCTAAGCAATTCCAGAGCTCGAATTTGACAAGTAGCTTTAAGAGAAGAGGAAGCCCTGTTATGGGACTCCTCTCCCTTCTTGGGACTGGATTTTTGAAGAGATTAATGGACAGATGGCGGAAAAAAATAGTCTCTGTCCCTAGAGGTCACTTAGGCAGCCCCACAGGGGCTCAGTGAAGATGGGCTCACCTGAGTGTACCTCACAGTGAGCCACATGACGTGGTCCTTCATGATTCTCTGTTCATTTCCCTTTTGCTCTTGCTAAGTTTTACTTTTCAAATCTTTCTTTCTTTTCTTTTTTTCTTTTTTTTCCTTTTTTTACAAATAATGCATGTTCACTGGTAAAACCTTAAATATTGCTAATGTGCATAAAATAAAAAAGTGAAAGTCATTCACTCCTAACCTGAATATTGTTAATACCTTTGCTATGAATCTTTGGTCTTTTTTTTTACTCATTTACAAATATGCAAATACATTTAAAATTTTTTAAAAATGAAATCTTTGTTTTCATTTACTTTCTTCTACCCTTTTGAAAATTTCCTTTTCTTTAATTTTCTTCCTCCTATTTCCTGCCTCAATTTCTCACTCTTTTATTTTCCTCTTACCTATTTTCCATTTCCATCCTTTTTTTCTTACTTATTTTCATTCATTCTCTTCATTCCGTGAGTATTGTTGAGCACATATTATGTGCCAGGCACTATCACTAGGTACTAGGAATCCCTCGGCCATTCTCAGACAGCCCTCGAAGGGCAGCTCCCTCTGCCGTTTCTGGCCCAAGCCTTGACATACTTCTACAATTATTCCTTGTTTTTATTTATGTCTTATGCATTTTCACCCTATTCATGTCACGAGCTTGCTGTTTTTGCTTCTCTGATATAGGAATCCCGTCTTCTAGTAGATAGTGTCAATATTAACCTTGTGTCAGAGCTTTCATGACAAAACTGTAGTGACACCTTCTCTCTAGCCATCTTCCACTTCCCCTCCTCCTCTCCATCACCTCTTTTCTGCTGGCTCCGCCCACCGCCTCTGCACACAGAGTGCCTTTCTGTGTTTCTGTGACCCGTAAATGGTTGTGGTTGAGAGCAGGGGCTTCGGAGACAGGCACACGTTGCTTTGCTGCCAGCTCTGCCCCTTCGTGTGCTTTAGCCAGAAGAAAGGTGAACACAGGGAAGTGGACAATACAAGAAACAATAGTGAACACAGGTAAAATGTCAGTAACTTGAGCTATCGATCATGCTTATATAAGCTTTTTAATAAAAAAAAATAGGTAAACTAAATTTATCTAACAATTGAAAAATTAGCTGGGGCAAGATGGGACAGTGAAAGATGCTGACTGTCATCTTGTTCAGGAGGCGGGAAGAGAGATGCCAAGTGACTTTAGTCTTTGTTAGGAAATGCATATTAAAATTTCAGGGTAAGTACTAAATAAACAGAAATGTAATTGTGGAGTTCCCACAGCAGCAGAGGGAAAATACAGGGTCATTATAGAAAAAAAAAAAAAAAATCTAAAAGAAGGCAGGAAAAGAGAAAAAAAAAGAGCAAAGAGAAAATATGGTAAAAATAAGCCCAAATACAAAAGTAATCACAATATGTGCAGCTTGATTTAATTAATCTATTAAAAGACTGAAATTATCATATTGAATATATATATATATATATTTAAATCTAGCAATATTTTTCTTAGAGGTGATATACCTGAAACAAAATCACATAGAAAATTTCAAAGTAAAGGAATTGAAATCAGGCAATACCATCCAAGAAAAGCAAATATAATAATGTTATGATCAGGCAATATAGAATTTAAGGCATAGAGCAATAATAGGACTACAGAAAGATACTACATAATAATACTAGAAGAAAATAAAGCTTAATGCACCTAACTATATAACCTTGAAATCTGTAAAGCAAAAATTTAAAAGACAAATTTGATGAATCCTCAGTTATAGTGGGAGATTTTAACATACCAATTTTAGAAACTAGTAGACCAAGGAGGCAAAATATTAGTAAGGACATGGAAGATTTGAGCCAAAAAATTAATAAATGTCATCTAATCTCTCTTAAAAGGTAAAAAAAAAATGTTCTTTTTAGTACACATGGAATATTCATGGAAATTGACTATATGTAAGTTCACACAATTGCTATCTCAACAAATTTCAATGAATCAGTGTTATACAAACTTGTGTTCTTTAACTGCAATGAAATTTAATTAGAAACCAACACTAAACACTAAAAATACCCAAGCCCTTGTGTTTGGAAGCTGACATATAAACATCGAAAGAGCTTATGAGTTAAAAGAAGAAATCACAATGGAAATTACAAAATCTGTAGTTCTAAAAGATAATGAAAACAGTACAGAAAAAAACTTGTGACATGGTGTTTTCCCCCTATATTTTGAGGGATATGGTGAAGAATAAGACAAATGAGAGAGTCCCTAAAGAGCTGGAGATGAGAGAACAATCTAGAAGTTATTGATTGTTTGAATTATTTAGACACCAAAGTATAAATTTTCAGACTCGCATATTTATGCTTATATTGCCTGGGGAACCATTAGAATATGTATTAAAAATTCTGAACCAAAAGGTAGGAAATGTCAATGACTCTAATCAGACTAACATTTATAAAGCAAGAAGAAAAATTACACTAATCAGGCTAGGCTATTAAGATTTTTCTATGAACCTTAGATGAATGATCCTAAAATTGTGCCAGAAGGTCAAGTATTCACACTGTATAGGTTTTGTGTCTGTACATAACTGAATACGTTATCTTTTAGCACCAAGAAATCTCAGCAATTAGTTTCACAGCATAGCTTCAAATCACCTTTGTATCAGCCTTTTTACCTGGAGTCTTCATTCCACAGATGTGTTTTACCTCCCATGTAGAATATAAACAGATCAGAGTCAGCTTTCATTTTTAATTCCTCCATGCTTTCAGAAGACAGAATATGATAAAATTCGTAGTGGCTTCACAAAAATTTACTTGCTTCTTTAGGTCTCAGAAAACACACACACACACACATACACACACACACACACGCACACGCACACACATACTCACATACCTGAGAATACACAGACTGCAGCAGAAGAGCATCAGACTCCACTATTTTTGCAGATAGGTCAGCTGGGAATATCAGCTTCCTAAGAGTACTCAGCTGCTTACTTTAAAGTAATGATTAATAAGAATGGACAAGTTCAACCAAATGTCAGTGATAAATACAAGTACTTTCATATCTGGCCTCAACCAGTGCTGCACTTGAGTAAGTGCAAAGCCTTTCGCTAATGTGGAAGAAAACCAGTCTAACTTAATTAAGTTTACATGAAATTTTACCTTGATTTTGTTTGAAATAAAACATTCTTCCATAGATTTGTTCCTCTTTATTAGAACGTCACTAGAATTCTTACAAAGAAATAACTCCCTATACTAAATTCATTTGCCCCTTTGTTCCTTATTTCAAGGAGTCGAGATGGGGCAGAACATGTTTCTCATAGACGAACAAGGAAATTCAGATACATAGTGGCATTTCGAGCTCTCTTTGGAACCCGATCCCAGATCTCCTGCCTCCTTGCCTGCACCTCTTTCTACATTCCTCATCCAAGTTCAAGGAGCTGCAACCTAACTCTGCTTCTCTTTACCACCATATTCTTGGGAGAGCGTGTTCTGCCCCTGTCTCCACTGTGCGTCTCTTCACCTGCTCACTCCTTAACCCCTGGCAGTTTGGTTTTCTGTCCTTATCCTTTAACTAGTCATCAGTCTTTATCCTCAAGTCCATCTCTGGAAATGTTATTTTACTGGCCATCTCTTGTTAACTGTTACCTCCTTTGTCCTTTCCCATTTTTGTTTTCTTGTTACATATAGTGTTTATAAAGATGCACCTCAGCACTGTTGTAGATTTCCTCATTTCCTGATGCTTACTGATTATTTCAAATTTTTTTCCTACTTATCCTTTGTTTAATAGTGAAGCTTTTAGTTTCGACTTTGTCTTTGATCTTTTCATCATTTGTTCTGATGCTTATGCTTTTAATTAATTGATTCACAAATGTTTATTGAAAGTCCATTGCATGCCAGATTCTGTTCTAGCTTTGAGGGTTTAGGTATAAAAAGACAGACCCTGGTGGTCTTTATTAAGACGGTTGCAGGTTGTAGTAAGTGCAGCAAAGATAAGAGGATGATGTGAAAAGAGTAACTATTTTATGTTTTGTGGTCAAGGAAGAGGTGACATTTAAACGGAAACCTCTTAGATAAAACTGGCAAATGCAAAAGCCAAATGAAGCGCCTTCTGGGCACAGGGAGCAGAAAGAGCAAAGGCCCTGAGGCTGGAGAATGCTGAGGTGTCCAGGAGTCGGGAGGGAGGACCACACGTAGCGAGCAGAGAGATGTTAGAATGAGAGGAGAGGTAGGCAAAAGCCAGGTCAGGCAGGGCCTTTGTAGGACAGAACTGATCTTTAATGCAGTCTGTGTGCATAAATGACACTTGAAAAATGTGTGCTGAATTACTAAAGTGAGACTGACATGTATAATTATGTAAGGTCACCCATGTGTATCAAATGCTGTTTAATGGTCCTGGGTGATGAAAAATTTGGATTTAAAGAGCTCTTTCTCTTTATGCAGTCTTTCCCTGGGCAACTGTATACCTTCAAGTATGACTACGTATACATGTATCTGGTTAGAGCAATATAAAACATCTTCACCGAGTATCTAGTTCATCAAAAGAATTTAAAAGATGATAATTATAACAGTAACGGTTAACATTTAGTATGTGTCAGGTATTTTCCTAGGTATTACCTTATTTCACAAGCATAGTATTTTATGGCCTACGTACTTTTACTATCTCTATTTTACAGGCAAGGAAACTAAGGCACAGGAAGATTCAGTAATTTGTTTATAGTCACAAATTAGGAAGTGGTAGAGTCGGGATTTGAACCTGGGCGTTTTGACTCTGGAGGTCAAGCTTTTAGCCAATAATTATATTGCCTCTCCACAGAAATGTGGTAAGAATCACTTTTTGTCTGAGCTATTAAGTAAGCATTTACTGGCACACCTATACAAAAGACACCAGAAAGGATAATATATGAACATCTTCATATCTGGCCCCTCCTCTGAGATTTGGCCTCACACTTCAAGTGACTTTTGGCCATCATGTCAAATTGTATCAAATTCACCATCTTCCTTACTAATACTGCTCATCTTCCTTTCTTTTCAATTTCTATTTCTATTAATGGCATCAATAGTCATGCACTTAAAAAAAACATAAAACTCAAAACCACCCTTGACTCCTTCCGTGATTCCTGCCCCTCCCCGCCTATCCAGTCAGTTGACAGCTGCTCCTGAGTCTGCGTCTAAAGCATCATCCGCCCCTAGCTCTTCACTCGCTCGAACTTTAATGATTTCTTATCTGGATCATTATAAGAGTTCCTAAGTGCTCTGTCCACGTCCTACGTATATGTCTCTCTTAACCAACCTGACGATCTGTTCGACACACTGCTGACAGATTGATCTTCGTAAAACATAACATGGCCAAACGAATCCCTTGCTCAATAACCTTTAAGGGTCTCAACTGTCTAGTGAATCAAGTTGGAACTCGCTGGCCGGGCTTGAACCCCTTCCATGATCTGACTCTCATCCGCCTTTTCGGTCCCCTTCCCGCGGCTCAGACCCCTTATGCTCCAAACACACTGAGCTCCGTCTCGCTGTCTTGTGTTTCATTTCGGTGCCTTCATCGCCTACATAGCGCGAGGTGCCGTGTGCTAAATCAGCATGTTGCGTTAATGAAGTAATTAAAGGACAGAAAATTCACTCGGAGCATATAGATCAAACTTTTGGTTCATTAAGTTTTCTGTTTTTCCATTCACACAATTCACAATCAAATCTACTACATTTTCTTATATATCTCACTATCTGCAAGATACAGAATGGGTGCTAAGTCGATGAATAAATAACCCCTGTCCACAAGCTGTAATTTAATCAGATAAACAGGTCTATGGATATCTAACTATAGAAAAGAAAACTAAACAAATATAGATAAATCTGTCACTCTATCATCTCTCTAAATCACACTCTTACCCATTCCCAGGTCTGACAGTGTTACTGTACACCTTGGTCAAACTTCCCCTTCCCACCTGTTACAGTCATTCTACATATAAAGAACCTTTATAGTCACCCACTAGAAACAATGGCAATATCCTTGTTGACTCTGCATATTATACCATTGTGTAGTATTGGGATATCATACTTTCTCTTAACACGTATATGGAACATTTGTAGTAATTCTATTTGAAACAATTAAAAGGTTCTTAAAGGTTCTGTTTATTTATTGGGCATAGTGCAGTATTTTTTACAAGTATATAATGGTATAATACTAAATACAGTATTATAATATCATATCTTCTTCCATTCTGGGCATCGACGGTTTTATTAAGAATGTCTCACTCTAATGCTTGGAGACTATATATATAAAAGAATTCGAAACCTCCTTTATAAACTGATTAGTTCTTTTTTCATTAATTGAAGAAAATAATTTTAAGAAAAACAAGTCAGAAGGTTTTTAAGGCCTATCTTTCTACTGCTGCAAAATGTTGAATGGCTCTCCACCGCCCGTAGGATGAGGCCCGTACTCTTTACTTTGACGTTCAAAGGGCTCCCACGGGCTGCCTGAAACTTCACCTTTGAGCCCAGCCCCTATTGCACTATGCCAGTTCTCCACTCTCAACACACTGACTTACTCTCCTTCCCCCCGAGACATACCGTACTTTTCCAGCCTCACGATTTGGTCACACACTCCCGTCTGTATGGAATGCTCTCTTCTTAGCTCAGTTTCTAATCAGATCTTCCCCACTTTCAGGCCCAGACCAGAGACTGTATCCCCAGTAAAACCTCTTCAGCCCATCCCAGCATGAAGCGACCCTCTGCTTCTCTGAACTACTATTGCACCATGCATTTGAAAATTAATCAAAGTGTTGTGACATTTTATGTTATCTACTGTTCTATAAACTTTATATTAATATTTTACTTTTCATTTGATTATTTATTTTGCATCTAAGCAAATGGAGGGGCCTTTATAACTTACCTTTATTATATTTGCAAGCTCCTCAAGAGCAGGGACCAAACCTTGTACTTCTTGGCATCCCCTAGGGTTCTTAGACAAGTGCCTTTCTCATAAGAAGTCAACAAATAATACCTGAATAATATAGTCTTTAGTTAGAGAGGGCTGTTAGTTAAATTAGGAGAAAGTCTCTTTCTATGACGATGCTTTCCTAATAACACCAATTACTGCAGAATCCTAAGAGAATGAGATACTAAATAGTATATTATCAGTGGTTGAATTGAAGTATGGCTGATCTCTCAAAACCTCATTAAAATCTAACGTTACTACTCCAGTGAGCATAGTCTCCAATAAATAAACTTATGAAATGAAGTACATTGAGTGATGAAAAGCTCTAATATCATTAATCTTTTGTACCATTAAAAATAGATCATCCGCTGTGAGCAGCAGGGCCAACTTGAGTTACCAGTTCCCAATGGTAGGTCAGTCATCTCAAGCAAGACATTTCCCAGGAAATGACATTCTCCTTTGCTTTCACTCATTCATACAAAAACCACAGGTAACGTAGGTCTTAAGAGCACAGTATCATAACCATGATTTTTAAAAGCTGACATCATCAAGGACAAAAATCAGAGGGCTTAATGTAACTAGTAAGAAAATAGTGGGCTTCATGTTTAAAAATAAACTCGGATATGGAAAGTTGCATATGCAGCTTAAAGGATGGTGAAACAAAGGTTAATAAGAATTAATAATTAGGTAGGTGCTTGGGGAAAGTGTTTAAAAGTTATATTTCGAGCCACTACTTTGATTCAGTGGACATGGAGGAGTCATTAGAGTGTCCAGAAAATAGGAAGCTATTGTCAGGATTCAGTTTGCTCAGTCCCAGTACCAGCCATGGCTTACGTGAAACCCTTTGTTTCCCTTCTCCACTCCACACCCTTTCCTTCCATTAGGCAGGCCCCTTTCCTTAGCCCGCTGTTTACATGTCCTGCTCCTGATTGCACACTGCCTGTTGCACTCTCTCATACACCAGATAACCTCAGCTCACGGCCCTGGTCAGCCTGTGTTTTCTTTCAGAAATTACCTTACATCTCAGTTCTTCCTGGAAACCTAGCTTGATGATGTGAGTCGAGGTAAAGGTCATCTGTACCCTTCTTAACTATATTCTTTCCCTACATCGTTAAAGATATTAGTGTAAGAGACAGTAACCCTAAAACATGTAAGTATGCATATATAAATACCATAAAATATGTGAGTTTTGAGCGTGGTTATTTATTTAATATTTCCTGAGAGCCCAGCATTAATTTTAAGTATTCAAAAGAGATTATTTGATATTCTAATAAATGAATTGAAAAGGAAGGATGAAGAAAATAAAATGAAATGAAGAAAGAAAAAAAAACCCAACATTTATATAAATAATTCAATTATTTAGTGTTCATGCTACAGATTATTTATTATCAATTATTCATGAAACAAATATTAGGCAGCTGTTATATGTCGGGCACTGTGCTAGGCACTGGGGACGCATTGTTGACCAATATAATTCAGAGTTTGTTAAATAAAAATATGAAATATAACAGATGTTCAACAAGGAATAGTCCTGAAAAAGTTAAGAAATACCGAAGAGAGACTGATAAGGAATGAAGGTCAAAGCCCCATATGCCAGTGGACGGCGTGTCTGAAAGGACCTGTTCATTCAGTGAGCAAGATGTCCTGCACTCCAGCGACAGAGCGTTCTGAAAGTGAAAGCAAAGTGGTGAAGGTCAAGGGGTTTATTACATGAAGATCCTTTAAAAAAATGTTTAGGCATGCCGAACAATTGGTACATTGGGAAGAGGCCCAGTTATAGCATATTCATGTCATAGGAAAAGAGGGGAATTTATGTTCATGAAAAGATTTAAGAAAGAGTTAACAAGAAAGAAAAGGACTTTTAAAAACAACTGCCAAGTCCCTTCCACATTTAAAGCTTTTTTTTTTTTTTCATTCCACTGCCACCACCATCAACAAAGACCTTCCAAAGGAAGTGGTAGAAGACACCCCATTGCTTGGGACATTAAAAACCAGATGGTCCGAAGCCCCAGAAAATATTCACGTGGGATCCATCCTTCACTGAGTGAAAGAGAAGGAACCAGACTAGTACAGTTGTATTTTGAATCTCCAGCTTCGCAATGCTGAAGAATAAAGGTTTCCATTTCCATGGACTTTGATTTCTCAGCTCTGCTCTGCGCTCGTGCGGTGCTCTGTGCTGCCTCCAGTTAGAGCTGGCCGCACAGGAATTGCCTGTTTACTTGGGCGTCTCTTCCGCTGGCTCCAAGTATTTCGAGCTTATCAAGTTTTCTCCCCGCCCCGCGGGAGTGCTGTGTACAGTGGTTTTGCACTTGCTTCTGCCAGAGCCCTAGGAGTTTCAGTTTTTATGTTAAATTTTTTGGCTTGGGAATAACCACACTTGAAGATAGTGGAAGTTTGGATCTCACATTGTACAGGCTGGGATTTTGGTTTCTCACAGGAAACCCTCTCCCCACCCTCTGACCACAGTGGTCCAGAGCCCTGCAAAGACAGAAATCTTCCTATGGCTTTCCTGAGCTGGTGGGGCGGGGGCAAGGGTGGGGATCTTACTTCGAGATTTTTGCTTCTCATGGCTCCAAGGATGTGTCTGTGAAGATGTTAAAACTCCGGCCTCAGCCCCGCCCTGCAAATGGTCAGCATTCCCCTTTGAGCAAGTGGGGAGAGACAGGTTTGTTTCAGCTCGGTTGACCATATTGCTAGAGGTTGAATTTCTAGTCATAAGTAATCAGTTGTTGCAGAAACACCACAGTAGAGACTTAGCTTAATTATAAATGCTTGATTTATAAACTTTAATTCAAGTCAAATAAATAAAAATTTGTGTATATACAATAGGCAAGGTTCTATGCTAGGTATCAAATATCTCCTGTCTCCAAGAGTACTGATGGGCTCTTAATATTAATTATTTCTTGACAGTAAGAAATTTTTGTTGAATTTATGAAGGAAGAGATCTGAAATAGATGCTGAATTTATGAAGTAAATGATCCTAAATAGGTACTTATTATTCTTTAGGTAAAAATGACATTTCTGTATACATGGAATTACTTAAAAGTTTTATCAAGGTAGAGATCCATCCAGATCCACACTTGTACCTTGGTTTTATAAGCTAAGAATAAACATATTTACAGCGGAGGTCATATCAGATAAGGTTAATGTGGTTACGTGAGAATATATCTTAAAAATGGGGTTGGCATCCCAATCAAACGAAGTCTAATTTCCATAAAGTGCCTTATTCCCTATGCCAATCAGTCATTTTCTCTCCCAGAAAGTCAAACCGGTTTTTGCACTATCGACTTGCAAAACTTACATGACATAAACATTATGTGACAGAAGTTGTTTGTTATTAAGAGAGAGAATTTCATCTCCAAGAAATTTGTCATCTGGAACTAGGAAAAATCGCACCAAGTAATTTTATTTGTATTATGGCTTTTTTACTGTTGGCTACATTTGTGACAGTGGATTTCATATTAAATATTAACAGTATTTTGTTTATACTTGAAAGTGGTACAGTAGGATATAGATTTTACTCAGAACCTTCCTGGTTAGAAAGCATATCATTCCAGTTAAATGATAACGCATGTGGGCTAGCTTCGAAGAACATAGATATTATATATCAAAAAAATTACACTACCCCTTTGGTATCAAAATTTTGAAGTTTCACTTTATCTCTGAATCTTATAAAGTTACTTTTTTTGGAGGTCAAATGTGGTAACATGTTGGGAATTTTATTTGGTTCATACTAATAGGAACAGTTGTTAGCAACTGGATAAATCATATGTTTATAATGAATGAGCTATGGAAACAGTTAATCTATTGTTCGCAAGAGTTGTTGTTGGACTTCTGATATAGGAACTAAATTAGAAAAATTATATTTTTCATTTTTAAGAACACTAGTACAATAAAAAATATGTTTTATTTTTCTTAACAGTGGTATAACAAGTCTTATTTGTAAATTTTTATGGCATTTTGGCGACATCTACTTTGAAAATGCCTAACTGAATTGTATTGAATCTTTTGGGTTCGTGAAGTGTGTCTGTATTTGTTTTGTTTGAATATTACTTTTTCAGTATGTGAAAATAGCCATGAGACTGGCTCCTGCTGAATTTTTGGTCACTATGTCATCACTGCTATGAGTGTACATTGTCAGTTGTTTAAACATTGTTGAATCCACTGTGGGCTGGCAAGAAGCATCTGGGAGCCAGACTTTTCCCGTGGACACATGCCAAGTAGTAGATTATATTTCCTCACTAAAGCGAACTATATTGAGATAATTTTTCTTCTTGAGTTGTTTTAATCCAGAAATTATTTTCCGAAGCTAAGTGAGGATCATGTGATAAAATTGTTTCTAACTACCTGAATTTTATAATAGCTGGTTGAGAATTACTTTTATTTAGCTAGAGTAGGCATAAATAAGTCATGCAATTAAACTACATTCAGATAATTAACATTATTCCCCTAATTAGACTATTCAGGAAAGTTCATATGTCATTTCATGTATTCTCTTTAAATCAATGATTTACTCTAAGGAAGGACAATAAACATCGAATGACCCTTTAATTAAGTACTATAGTTGTGTGTGCCATTAAATTTACATGTGTGAATGCATTGTTTAATTAGATGGAAATAAACCCTAAATTGCATTTTAATATACACAATTATAGAATAACATTTATGTTAACTAAAAATGCCAGGAAAGTTTGTAAAATGTCATATTTAACTTAAAAAAATTTGAACAGTTGTGGTTTAGGGATGAGAAGCCTAGAATGCTTTGTCGTACTGGAAAATAGGCCGGGGGCTGGTCTCAGAGCACTGACATTGCCTAGACTCTAGGACACTAGGGTGGCAGGGGTTTGTCTCTTCCAGAATAGATAAGATTACTCCATCTGCTACCCTGTGACACTGCTGGGTGAGACCTTAAAAAAGTAAGATTTGGCTTACCCGGCATATATATTAAAAATACCCTGGCTCTTGTACATGAGAGTAGACATTTTGTTTGTATTGGCTTTATTTCTAGAATCCAAGTAAAGAGACACTTTGCAAATGAGAGTTCAGCTTGTCCCATTAGGGGGCAAAAACTGAGCAAGTGTGTTGTTGTTTAAGCTCAGATTTTTAATCTTATGTGCTTTGAAGGACATCCAATACTGTTTTTGAGGAATGAACATCGAGATCTCCATCAAACGAGCTATGGGTGCTTAACCTCCCATTCTTCCCCCTGCAGGTTCTGCCTTGCTTCTTTTTGGCAACTCCTTTCTACAGAAATATTCTAGTTCTAGAAGATCTTTCATTTTCTAGGCACCATAACATATTTTATCTTAAATTTGTTTGCGTGTCAAAGAAATACCTCTTACCCTAGAACCGAAAATGCCTTAAAAACGTAATTCCGAAAATCTGTGCACAGCTTCTTCTAGGTACATGGAAATCTGTATTTTGAGCGTGCCATTCTTTTGTATTATTTAAAGTACTTTAATTTGCTGCATTTTTCATGTCTCACCACAGTCAAATCTGGTGAGGAACTATTGCTGTCTTACTCAGGATTAATCAGTCTTCTCGGGCTCCTGGCTAGGACGGAAGCTGCTCTCGGCTCTGCTTGCTTCGGGGCTTGGCCCTCCTCTGTTTTTTCATCATATTCAGTCTCTAAGAGGGAGGCGATGGGAGATGATTTTTCCATTTGCAAGCTGCCTTCCAACGGGAAGAAAAATGGAGGGGGCAAATGCCAAGCTTTTCGCTTTCTGTGGTCATTACAAACACGATTCTTCTCTCCTGTTTTTCTGCAGTGTACACTATTTTTCAAGGGAGCTATTTTTTTTTTTTAAGACTGCCAGAGTTATCCAAGTTATTTTGTCATTGAAGAGTGTTAAAAATAAGAATCTATGGCAATATGACATGAATATTAACTTTCTCATAAATTGAATGTTACGGCAATAGGTTAAAGTGCTGTTTAATTAATGAACAAATACTGGAACAAGTGATCTATACAAGGGAAGAAAAAATATATTGCCTTAGAACTTGGGCTCTGGATGCGGCTGCCTGTGTTCTCATCCTGACGCTACTTCCTATAGCTGTGTTATGCTGAGCAAGTTACTTAAATGTTTCTGCGCCTCCATTTATTCATCTGTAAAATGGGAATAACAGCAATATCCTCTTCATAGGCTTCTGAGGGTTGAATGACATGTATGTGTATAGTGGCCAGCGTGGTGCTCAGTATACAGTAAACTATTATTATAATCACTGTGATTATAAATCTTCTATGCATAGGGCATTGTATTGGCGACTTCACCTCATGTTAGCCCCACACTAATTCTCTAAAGTTGACTTTGTGTTTCTGTTTTCCAGATTGAAAATTGAGGTTCAGAGACTTTTTAGATTGTCTGTGTTTGTGCAGCCAGTGAAAGAGGGTAATACAAACCTTTGGAATATGAATTTTATTTGCATTTCTATGGTTCCATTGTATCTTTTGGGATTAATATGAGATTAATTTATGTTCTATTAATTTCATTATAATTAATCTTACATTAGTATTAGTTAGGTATACCTATATTTTGAGTCTTAAAAAGCAAGTGACATTTGAAGATACAATGTTCTAATTAACTCATTCAAATAATGATAGAACACAAACCATTTGAACCTTATAGGAAGGAAATTCCTCAGAAGATATAGCTCTAGGTCAGTCATTTTCAGGACCAGCTGCATGAGTGGGAATGTGTTAGACATGCACATTCTTGGACCTACACCAAATCCACGGAATCAGAAACTCTCTGGGTGGAGCTCAGCAGCCTGGGTTTTAATTCACCCTCCAGGTGATTCTGATGCCTGCTTGAGTTTGAAAACCACTACTCTGGGTAAATAACACATCACGGAGTTATGCCACAGATATTGATGTAGCTCATAATATCTAGTCCCAAACTGGAAGTTATGCATCGCAAAGGGAGTACGTGGTAGTAATAGGAATATACAAGTGGGGCTGTTATTTGATAATTGCCCTATAAATATTAAATATTCAGTACAGTGTACTCAGTCCCTTCCATTCCTTGGATTTAGGACTTCTAAGCAGATGGGTAGTATTGCTCTCAGGCGCAGCCATTGAGCACAGATACAGAGTGATGGAGAGTGACTCCCCAGCCTCAGCTTCTTACGGCTGGGACACACCGAGCCAGAGATCAGGGTGGTTAGTTTTTCTAGTATTTAGCAACTAGGAATCTTCAACTAAGAGGAACTGATGCTAAGAATATGAAGAGAAAGAAAAAGCAATAAACAGTCATTACTGTTGCATCTTTTTCTTTCTTTAGATAGTTTAAATGTGGAAGTCGCATATTAAAAAAATGAATGAGGCTGAAGGATATAGGAATAAATAGGGAAACTGCTGTTATATCCAGATTTAATTGTGGAAAAAATTAAACAAAAGCCGTTGTCATTTAGAATCTATCATAGCCAGTGAGAAAAAAACTGGCCATCAGCCAGATGTATTTGCCTAGACTTTAGGAAGGCAGATTTCAGAAAATCCAGAGAAAGAATAGGCACAAATATATGGTATTAAAGGCAAACAGGTATTTAAACATACCGTTTAATCTCAAATGATCCCAATGAGGAAAAACGGGAGAGAAACTAAAATATGTCAATATCCTTGCGTTAGATTCTAATGAATGCAACTTTTAAAGAGACATAGATTAACCATCAAAATGGCCATATAACCAAAGACCATATGAAAATGGCTGAAATTTGTAAATCGTGCTAAGTACAACAAAAGGTATGCAATTGCTCTGTGGTTTTGTTTTGTTTGTTTGTTTGTTTTGAAATTTACTAGGGGCAATAATTCAAAGAAAACAATTCAGTATCTCTTTTATTTGCTCCTTTTCTGTCAAGAATTATCCGCCAACTGATAAGATTGGTCAGAGGTAATAGAAACCCAGGGCGGTCAAAGAGATTCAAATAGAATACCTAGCTAGCCAAGATCCATTTCATTTTCACTCAACAAATATTCATGGAAAACATTTTTTTGTTCTAGCCTGCATTAGGCTGTGTAATATAAATATACCCACGGGGAGTTCACACTTACAGGAAAAGCAGACTAGTAAAAATGTTTGGAGCGCTCCAGGAGAGGAATGATCATGGAGGCCTGTACCAAGGCTGTGAGAGCATGAAGGGGAGTGTGGCCACCCCCTGGAGGGGTTCAGGGAAAGCATCCTAAATTGGGGGATGTTGGAGCCCTGCCTTACAGATGAGTAGGAATTAAGCTTGTCTTCTGGCCCAGATAAGACTGCTTCACAAGACAACTTGTGAATGAAGTCATTGAGCTGCTGTCCCTGCTTTTGACATGTTAGAAGCATAGAGTCTGGCAATTGAATTGTGAACTTTTCAAAAAGAGCAGAAAGTCATAGTATCTTAAGTTGACTTTTCTGAAGCAGACTCTGAGAGAGCTGTTTTTAGGAGATTTATTGGCGAATGATCTTGGGAGAGACTCTTATGTGAAAGCGAGGACGGCAGAACTGGACAGGAGAAGCTGACCCACGGTGCAGACTGAGGCCTCGGCTGAACTTTAAGAGCTGTGGGATTGGGATGACTCTTCAGGTTTGTGCCAAATCGAGGCAAAGGGGCCTGTCTTTCTGTCCCTACACCAACTAATCATTGGCTCCAGGCTGTCCTCTGGGAGGGGTGTGACCTTGAGTGAGGCAATTTCCTGCAGCCAAGGGCAATTCCTAGTGAGGAACACAGCTGGGAGCCAGCAGCAGTCTGAGTCCCCGCAGCTGGAGGATGGCTGTGTTGGCCCCGAAGAGGGCATCTGGGAGGACCATGGCATTATCCACTACAAGTGGATTCTGAAAATTCTAGACAGGGTAGGGACTTTGAAGTGGACTCCAGAGAAGCTACTTAAATAAGGCATCAAAGAGTTCTTTGTGCTGTCTAGAAGATGAAATGATGATTATTAGAAACCAACATAGTTCAAAGAGATGACAGACATACAACTGGACTTCAATAAGGCTTTTGGCCAGAATGCTCATAAACTCTTCATAGATGTAAAGAGCATTGGATAACCAATCATATAGTTGTGCCCAAAGGGCGGTGATGAATTGATTTGGTGAATGCCTTAGGGCTTAATTCTCAGTATTGTCATACCATCATATTCAGTGTCTTGGATGAAGATATATAGGCAGTGCTCTCAATAGACCTAAATCATAGATAAAATCTAACAAGATGAAATATGATAGGATATCACACTTGCTCCAAAAATTTAGTTGCACAAGTATGAGAAAGGAAAGACTTGGCTCCACAGCAAATGGGAAAAACACATAGGGATTTTGGTCAATATGAGTCAACAGTGTAATGTAATTCATTCCTAGGATTGTCTGCTTTGGGAATTTAAAGTAATTATCAAATGGTGTTCTGGGTTTGCAGGATATCATTTTTTTCATGTTGTGGATCAACAGTGTTTAGATATTTAACTAAACTACCCTAGAAAGTACAAGGCAATGATTCTCAAACTTTTTGGTCTCATGGAACACCTTACAATCCTAACAATTGAGGATTCTCAAAAAGCTTTTATTTATGTGGGTTTTGCTTTTCATTGTTTACTGTATTAGAAAGTAAAACAGAAATATTAAAAATGTTTATTAATGAATTAAAAATCACAATGATAAACCCATGACATGCGAACATAATATATTTTTAGGAAAAACTAGCTATATTTCCCTAAAATATCAGTGAGAAGAGTGACATGGTTTCCATTTTTGCAGATCTCTTGAATGTTTATCTTAGTAGAGGATATTTAGACTCCCATAACTGCTTTTACATTCACTATGTTGTGGTACGTTGTTTTAGGTTACGTACAATGAGCATATGAAGAATACCCAGGCTTATACAGATAAGTAGTAGGAAAAGGGAAGTATATATAGCCCTTGAAGGTAATTGTGGATATTCTTCTTTGATACTGTACTCAAACTTGACAAGTGGTAGTTAAAGATTAGTTGGAGTGTGGAATCCAAAACCATATCTTTCCATAGCCTGTTACATTAAAATTCATGGGTCTGCCTTGTACTTCAGATGGACCTTTACCCTGGTTTGTTTTTGTAACATCACGCATTGGTTAGTTGGAAAATATTGCTTTACCACATTGTGCAGAACTTCCAAATGTTGACATAATTATGATATAATTAAAAAAACCACATTCATTACTATCACCATCAATCTCATTAGAAAAGTCTTTATATTCTGGGGAGCTGTCAAGCTCAGAGTGGCAGATATAAGTCTCTAAAATTCTAATTTTTGCTCGAAAACTCAAATTCGATCGTTGGCAATAAATGACTGTCTGTTGTTTTCATTGGAATAAGAAGCTCCCTTGGTTCATTTTTGAGAAAATATCTGCCAGATTCCCAAGTCTGAATATGCATAGTTTGTCAGTCATTTTTTTTTTTTAAGTAAAAACAGTATTCCATGAAAAAAAAGCTACCAATTCAGCTTGCCACTCAGTCTCTTGAACATCTGGAAATGCAGCAGAAATGCTTTATGCATTCTTCCCATTTTGTCACACAGAATATTAAAAAGACGTGTACATGTACTAAAGTTGTCATGAAATGAAAATAATTTTTACTGCTTTATCAAGGACATTCTTAGGTGGAAGTGGCTTGTTTGTTTCTAATGCTAATGCAAGGCAGTGAAGAATACAGTGACAGTTTGGTGCCACTGCGTTGATTTATGGCGAGGTGTCAGCAGTTACCCATCACTGCATTGCAGCATCGGTGCAAACGTTAACACGATGAAAAAGGCAAATATCTTAATTTTATTATGACAATAGTTCTGATCTCATAGACCCTTCAGCCCCAAAAGGGTCTGGGAAAAACACTGCTGGTGCAAGAGATGTAGAAACAGATACGGTTCCTCTTATGGGCTATGCTTTTTCTTTCTTGGATCTTGAAAACGAGGTTAAGGTGCACTCACTGCCCGTGAAGGGGATGAGTGTATTTGCATAAGCGAACGGAGGAAACAGAGCCCAAGCCTGTACCAAGTGAGCTCCACATCGTATGTCTACTTTCCCCCTAAGATGATAGTAGGTGGTCATAGATCCTTATAAAACAGCCATGTTACAATTAAATGATCTTATCATCGAGCTCTTTATCATTAGATAGTATTTTTTTTACAGAATAAAATTTAACACAAACCCAAAATCTAAGTTGAGATGAAACATTTTACTTTCTAAAAAGGGATTCAAAATGGTTCATAATGAAATGACTTAACGTATACCTTTGCGATGTTATTATTAAAAATGAAAATAACCAAAACCAGAAACTGAATAAAGTTGATCTAGGAGAGATGTTAATTGTGACAATGGATAGATAGATCTTGAATGATTTTTAAAAAATTTT
Source organism: Rousettus aegyptiacus (assembly GCF_014176215.1). NCBI lineage: Eukaryota > Metazoa > Chordata > Mammalia > Chiroptera > Pteropodidae > Rousettus > Rousettus aegyptiacus. The sequence goes on along the minus strand of NW_023416288.1, from coordinate 34,766,741 downwards.
TAATCTTTTTCTTATATCTGTTTCTTTTTTTACTACCATCAGTAAACAGATACTGTTTTTATAACAAGATTAATGAGAAAAGCATTAAATTTTAAAAAAGAACTTACATGTAACAAACTACAATTGTACCTGCAATCCGGAGCCAGATAGCTGTTATCATAACTGAGAAATAATTTAATTTGGATCTTCTTTAGTTAAATGAATTGTAAAATTGCAGAACCTATTCTAAATTTTAACTAAAAAGCTAAGCATTTGAACATTATGGAATAGAGAAATTTTATATTATAGAAGACAGTGAGTATAACACATTAAGACAAAAAGGAACCACATTTCATAATTTACTTTGTCTAGGACTTTTTAGGGGTAGGATCGTTTTCTGACTCGGTTACTTCTAACAGAGTCTGGCCTAATAAAACCTTATTTTTAACCTGACTGCTTTCTTTGCCTGGCATAGTTTCCTGTAGGTGATGAAGTCTGTCTAGATGAGACCGTTCCTGGATGTAGAAGTAGGTACGTCCAGAGCAGCAGCAGACTTTTTCAGAAATGTCTGCAGTGTGCGTTGCCCAGGAGGCAGTGCAGGGAGAGATGAGCAGGGTCCCAGGTGTGCGGCGGCGATCCAGGAGTTCAGCCCTGCCAGTCTGGTTCCCCTTTAATGAGAGAAGGAACTTAAACCACCAGCATCTAAGTTTTTTCCCCGACTCCGTCAAATAAGGTGCTTGCTAGAATTTGAGTTTCCCACCCCCCCCCCCAGACCCTTGCCATGATGTTAACAAGTTGAATGTCTGGGAAAAATAATTATTTTTGAATTTTCAGATTTGTGTATAAATTATTAATTTTAATATCAGTACAAAATTTTGCTATAAACTAATGGCATTTCTTTTTGCTTTTCAAGTACAATGATAACCTTTTCTTATTAAGCCCTGTAAGAACGGAATGTCAAGGTTGAAAATTAGATCGTATGATTGAACAACTATTGCTTATTTTGTTGCCTTTTCTATCACATTAACCTTCTTAGTTGCTAAATTAATAAATGGTTGCAAAACACCTAGCTCCTAAGGTAATGAACTCGATAGTGCATGCTAATTGTGCATTTTTTCCCCTGAGAAATCTGATTATCTCATTGTCCTCCCCACATCCTGTTCAAAGTGCAATGGAACAGACATTCTTTCTACTTTACAAAGATGGCACTGAGAATTAGAAACAGTGTCAAGGTTACATGAGTAACCAGAACTTTAACAAGAGGCCCTCATTTGCCTAATTTCCAGAAGAGTAAACATGACTCTAAATAAGCCATTTCAGTCTTTCTGTTCATTGCGAAGATCCTGTAATTCTAAAAGGCACATGCTTCTATCTTTGTAAAAGTATCTCTCTTATTTCTGTAAAATATATGTCAGTCTATTACATAGAAAAATTCTTTAGAAATGTCATATTTTAAATTACCTGTAGTGCAGGACGTTTGGCTCTCAAGGAGCTCACCTTCCTCATTGTCATAATTTTGAATTCCGTTGCCCATGCCTCTCAGGCTCGACTCTGCTCTTCCTTTTGTATCCTTGCCTCAGGTCTTGAGAGAGAAGAGGGGGTGAGGAGCCGTTTGTGTAAATCCTTTCTGCGTTTCTCCCTCTTTTGCGTTGTACTGTTAGGATTAGCCAGAGGTGACTTCATTTCCGCATCCGGTCTGTCCCACCTTCTCCCACTCAGGAGCACCTTGCTTGCAACACTCTGGAGCCTGAACCCTTGATGAAATGTGCAGGATAGCGTGTCACTCTGAAATGGAGGTGAACTTCTTTTAGACCTTTTTGTTTGTAGAAAGACTCACCTTTACCATCTACATTTAAACATGTTTTTCTTATTGAGTGAGAAAGAAAAGCTGACTGGCCTAGAAATAAATCTGTTTTCAATTACGAGTTGCCTTGGAGACCTTTACCGAGTGTCAAACACTGTGTGCTGGCTTTCGGGGCGAGCGGGTGTGTGGAACTTTAGAGGTGGGGAGGGAGAGCTGGGCGAATAGAAAAGAAAAGATGCAGGTCTGGGGCATCCCAACTTGAAACCCCATTTCTAAATCATCTCTAAGAGGGTCACTACCTGAGATGTTCTTCAGATGCAGAGCTATGGTAGGATAGAACTTACCCACCTATGTGAAAATGTTTTCCAAGTCCACGAACAGTCAATATATAAATGAAATTTCAGGAAACAGTTCATCTATAAACCGAAGATTTTAATGTAAATCAAGGAAGTGACACTGTCGCTTAGAGCTGCGGCCTTAGAGGCACGTGCTAAGGTCGAAGTCCCAGCTCCTGTTCTAACTGACATGTAAACCTGGATGAGTTATTCACGCTCTGTAAATCTCGTTTTTGCATCTGGAAAATGATGGTAAAGGTACGTACCTGTTATTACCTCATAGAGTTGTTATGAGGATTTAGTTACATAATGGATATAAATGCATAGAGTATGTACATTTAAGCAAAAAATACTAACTTTTCTCAAGGCAAATATGTAGTCACGTGATCATATGGAGCCTGGACAGGTAGGGATCTAAACCCAAACTTTGTTTTAGAACGTAACTTTCGATTCTGTGTTTTATGTCTTTAAAATGAATGTGTTTTCTGAAAGTGAGAAAGGTAACCATGTGTAAGTCAAAGATTTTCTCATGTTGCTGTCTGTCCTCTTTTCCCTGGAAGACATGATAAAATCACCCCTCAGCCCTGGCGTGGCCGTCACACACCCTGTGTGGGTGCTAACAGGCCGTCTTTAGCCTTTTCCAAGCAATGTTGGTTACATGTGTCATTGGTTATCACTTTTCTGTTTGGGTTATTTATCCTTAAAAAAATAGAGAACATTAGAAAAACCAGAAATAGCCATTTTGAAAACCTGCAGAGCTAGACAGATCTGTGATCCTTTTTAGAGTAATAATCCATCTGTTATGGAACTGGATCAATTTAATTTATAAATTGATTAATCTATCAGAGGGGGAAAAAAAAAAAAAACAAGGTCTTGACTTTTCCCCCAGTAAGCATTTACTCAAATGGTCATCGTCCTGAAAAGGTTTGAGACGTCTCAATTCTCTGCTCTTCTTCCTCTCTGCCAACTCAGAAAGAAGGCTCAATACTGTCAAAAGGAAGAGTGAGAATGGAGTTTAAGCTTTTAGATTCCGTCAGGTCTGATTGCTCTAGAAGTTTCATATTTTTGGCAGGGTTTAATGCTAAAACCTTTCAGTGACTACTAGAACATTTCTGATACTCGTCAGTTTAGTAAATGTATAGCTATAGTTGAATTATCTTCTGTAGTGAGTTCACTTTACTGTTGTTTTCATCCTGTCTGATCAAAAAATCTCCTGGTGATTCTTCTAACAATGTGTGATTGGAATAATAACTTCACATGTTGAAGAGTTTTGTGCTGCAGCTGAGAGGCATGTAAATACAAGCTGCTTATTTGCAAGAAGCTTCCAGATTTGCAATATGATTGCTATGGAAACCACATAATGGAAACCTTATAACCATCTGTGTGGTTTGATGGATTTTACTGCATAGCTGAGCTGTTTTTGTTTACTGTTATTAAAATGTTGAATGGAATATATTAACCCACAAACATTGACTATTTGAGGTATTAATTAGTATCATATAATGACATCATGCCTCAACACCAAAATAAAATATGTACAATAATAAACCTAAATAAAACAATGTGTGTATATATTTTTAATATGTTGTGAATGTGACTATTGCCTAGAATTTTAGTCACTTGTCCTTACATATTTTTTCAGTGGTGTGGAGAGGTTTGCTCTGTTAGTAAATGAATAGAGTAGGATTTATTTTCAGGATTTTTGAATCCATTTGTTCACTCATATTTTTTAAAATAATTTTTATTTCTTAATTACAGTTGACACACAATGTTATATTAGTTTCAGGTATACAATATAGTGATTACACAGTTATATAACTTATGAAATTATCACCCCATAATTCTAGTATTCCCCTAACAACATACATAGTTATTACGATATTATTGACTGTATTCCCTCTGCTGTACTTTACATCCCCATGACTGTTTTGTAACTACCAATTTGTACTTCTTAATCTCTTCTCCTTTTTCATCTTTCCCCTCAACCACCTTCCTATCTGGCAACCCTCAAAATGTTCTTTGTATCTATGAGTTTATTTCTGTTTTTTTTTTTTTTTTTGTTTATTTGGTTTTTTAGATTCCACTTATAAGTGAAATTATATGGTATTTGTCTTTCTTTGTCTGACTTATTTCATTTAGCATAATACCCTCTAGGTCCATTTATGTTGTTACAGAGGGCAAGATTTTATTCTTTTTTATGGCTGAGTAATATTCCCTTGAACATATGTATTACTCCTTCTTTATCCATTAATCTAGTGATGGACACATAGGTTGCTTCCATATCTTGGCTATTGTAAATAATGCTGCAGTGAACATATGGTTGCATATGTTTTTTTGAATTAGTGCTTTGGTTTTCTTCAGATAACTACCCAGAAGTGGAAATACTTGGTCCATCTTTGTCTTTATTATAGCCTTTGTTTTAAAGTCTGTTTTATCTGGTATAACTATTGCTGCCCCAGCCTTTTTTTTTTTAATTTTGATTTTTATGAAATATCTTTTTTCATTTTTTTCATCACTTTCAGTCTGTGTGTGTCTTTCGACCTAAAGTGAGTCTCTTGTAGACAACATATATAAGGGTCTTTTTATCTTATCTATTTAGCCACCCAGTGTATTTCGATTATAGCATTTAATTCATTACATTTAAACTAATTATTGATAGATATATAGTTATTGCCATTTTATTATTTATATTTTGGTCTTTTATTTTTCTTCTTCTTAAGAAGTCCCTTTAACATTTCTTATAATACTGGTTTGGTGGTGATGAACTCCTTTAGCTTTTTCTTGTCTGGGAAGCTTTTTATCTATCCTTCAATTCTAAATGATAGCTTTGCTGGGTAGAATAATCTTGGTCATAAGTCCTTGCTATTCATCACTTTGAATATTTCATGCCAGTCCTTTCTGGCCTGCAAAGTTCCTATTAAGAAATCAGCTGACAGTCTTATGGGAGCTCACTTGTAGGTAACTAAGTGCTTTTCTCTGGCTAATTTTAAGATTCTCTCTTTGTCTTTAACCTTTGGCATTTTGATTACGATGTGTCTCCCTGTCACTCACTATTTATTGAACATCTCCTTTGTACTACATTCTAGTCAAGATTCAAGTTGAGTTGTTTTCTCTAAGATGAAACAGACACACACACACACCAGGTTCATGTTTTTTATGTGGAAGCTGTTTATATTGTTCACTCAAGATGAAATGAGTTGTTTCAATACTGTTAAAAAAATCGACATATGAAACACAAGGCTTTGACTGAAATATATCAGCCCTAGGTTTGAAAAGGAGAAAGGAAGTGTTTTTAAAGGGCATCTCATCCTCTAAAATACTACTTATTAAGCATCTGACATCATTTCAGTTTTGATACGTCACAGTAAATATTGATACTTAAATATTTTTAATATTCTGATAATTTAAGGATAGACTGCGCACATTATAGGCACTTAAATATTTTTAATATTCTGATAATTTAAGAATAGACTGTGCACATTATAGGCACTTAAATTTTCATAAAGTAAGAACAAATTCACAGTAATGCATTGCTCTAAATTCATTGTTAACTTTGCCAAGAACAGTTTTTCCACTAAATTATTGTAATTAGTTTTTGTGATATCTTGACACTGACTTTGGGTAGTGAGTCTAAATTTCATAGTCTCTTCTGAAGAGCTGAATAGTGCTTCCTGTGTTGGCGTGGTTATTTATGGCTTTTGACTTGAGGACAAGTGCCCTCAACTGTTTTTGAATTTGCTCCTTACTACTGAGGTTGTGATCAAATTGTAAGAGTGAGAGTGCTGGGGAAGGAGCAAGTGCGAAAAGCAAGGAAAGCTTTGTCCTTCACCTTAAAAAGGTTATTTGTAAAATGAGCAGGTTAGACTAAATGACTGTAAATGTCCCTAATATCTTTAAAATTTGTATGAAAACACCCTATTAACCTGTTTATGATAACTAGTCCATGAGGCATGGCATAAATGAGGTAACTGTTGTTGAGGAGAGAAGGGACAGGGTTCAGTGTTAGACCTTTTATTAGCTCTTCTACATATTAATTACTATTTGAACCATATTAAATTGCCAGTGCTAGGTTTGACTTAATATATATAAAGTAACAAATATTTCCAGCTGTTCCTTATATTAGAGCTTTCATTATTTTGTTTGAAATGAGTTACAAAACTTCAACAGTTATGTTCGCCTTGTAAGTGCAGTAACTCTCAAGCTTGATTTAAATGCTGATTTTTATTTAAAGTTTGCCCGAGACTTCTAAGTTTACATCTGCAGTCCTGACCTCTCTACCAGACGTTCCAGTTGCCCCTGGACGTTTCCTCTGCGTTGCCCCACCAGTATATTAAATCTGTCACGTCAGAAGCACAGCTCCTTGTGTTTCCTCAGCAAAATAGCTTATCTTGGCTATTCTCTTTTTAGTAATGATGTTGCCATTTCTCAGTTAATAAGCGCAAAACCTTGGTTGCCTTTTTTTCCCCTTAGCCCTCCACATCCAGTCAGGCACAGAGTTTATCAATTCTAGTTCCTTTCGTCCTCATAACCATCCCCTTTCCATTTCCTCTGCCCCTTCAGTTCAGGACTTCCTTCCCCTTCAGCTAGGCTCCGAGTGGTCTCTCTCCCCGCGCCCCTCCTCCAGGATCCGACACAATGGGATCCGATGACCATTCCTCAAGCCTAGTTTCTGTCCCCACCTTTCTCTGCTCAAAAATCTGCTGGGGCCTGTGTTGCCCACCGAATGAAAGTCGAAAGCCCATAGCAGGGTGCTCGCGGCCCTTCAACAGCTGGCCCGCACTACCGGCACTGCCTCCCGTCCTGCTCTTCTTCTCTGGGTACCACATTCTTCAGCCAAAATGGATATGATGGTGCCTTGTTCTTTTCTTCATGCCTCTCCCTCTTTCTGGAAATATTCTCCTTCCCATCGCTCCTTATTCAAATTCTGTCCATCCCCTAGAGCCTTCATGGTATTCCCCGTTAGGTGGTTTCTTCCCGGCACTTCCTCAGTACCTGGACCTCACCTGTCAGGTTTTAGGCCCCTCGTCCCATTTTCCTTAAGATCCTGCCTTCTGTCTCCTCTAGGCTGTCAGCTTCCTGAAGGCAGAAGCTCCCTACTACCCTTGCGTCCTGGTAGAATCTCTCCCTCTTATAGGTAGTTAATACTCAATGAAGATTTGCTGGTTGAATTATTTCACATTTGTAATGACTATACTTATATCTTTTCATATATATTTATTTAACGTTTGGATTTCTTTCAAACTGATTCTTTTGAACCAGTTTTTTTTTTTTTTTGGCATGCCATTTCATTCATATGTCTTGCCTTAAATATTTCTAAGTTGCATATAAAGGCTTAAGGGAGGAAAGTGGTCATGTAATAAATATTTTTTGATGTAAAAGATTGAATACTCTATTGACTCTGTTTAAAACTCTTCTCTTTAAGCTTATCATATTTATTCCTATAATTTGGGGAAGGAATGTGACGGGAGAGTGTGGAAATAATATAGTTAATCCACTAAATATATGTAGGGTAAAGAACACGGACTTTATAATCACAAGCCCAAATTTGAATAACAAACACTGGAAATTTCTTTACCTTTTTGAGTCTCAGTTTATTCTCCTGTAGAGTGAGGATTTAAAAAATATTTATCTATGAAATCTTAACATCTGCTATAGTATATGGCACATAGTAGGTCCTCAGTACAGGTCTGGGAGGGTCATCTTGAAGGACGAAGATCCTTCTAGTGTCCTCCTGTGACGCTCGCGTGAGAAAACCTATGAAGTCTCTGATACTCAATAAATGGCTTATAGGTTTACTGTATTTTGTATCACACATTTTCTCTTTGCTATTTCGATGTTTCAGGGACCATGATTTTATCTTTGGAACTCCTGCCACAGTAGAATGTAGTCTATCCCTGTGGTGCTGGGTGTCCTTTGACTGGATTTCAGGGCTTTACTGGATTTAAGATTGTCCCCGGAGAGTTTCTATAAGCATTTAAAACAACATATGTGAAAACACGAGTACGTATCTTCAATTTACTAAGCCAACTGGCGAAGTTGCTATTTGGAAATAGCTAGAGGTTTATTTATTCAGCTGTAGATTATTGAAAAAGGCATGTGAATGTTGAGTGGTTTCCTTCTTTGAAAAGGCATATTTATGTGTCACAAACTCTTAGTTTTTCTCTTAAGATGGGGTGAGCACGGCACTGTCCTCCCTGCGGAAACCCTTCATCTGCTGTGTATGTCGTTTGTTTACAGAGGAGGAAGAGGACAGCAGTCCCGGGAAGGCGGACGAGCAGAAGAAGATGAGTCAGGACAGCGCCCACCACACCACAGGTGACCAGTTGTGCCGCCTCCCCGGGAGGCTTATTTTGGTTTTGTTCGCTCTCCTTTTAGTCAGTTTCTTACCGCCCTCAAGACATTCACAGAGCTCCCTGAAGTTGGCTCCCTGGGTCTGGATCTCTTATGGCTGATAAGCTGCTTAGTCCCATTTAGGATGCATGAAAACCACTTGAGAAGGATTTATAAAGTAAGCCAATTTATACAAGGTATTCCTTCCTGAATTACTTTGTAATGACTCAATTAGCTTTCATTTCTGCACAAAGGAGATTTAGTTGCATAAATTAGCTTATCATCATTGAGGAAGTGTCACTGCTAAAGGACAGTTTATAGATACAACATGCAGTTGCTGTCAAACCTATAAGAATGTAATATAGACATCTGTGTATACTTTGTGCTTGAGCAGAACAGACTTCTGCCATTCAGAGACTAACAGGGGACAACAAGTTGCCCAGGGGACTGGCAATGTAGACATCTCTGAAAAGGTCAACTTGACACAGGCTCTGACAATCGACCCACAGCTCTGTCTTCTTTGATAAAAATCAGATAAACTTAAGACCGCTAATTGATCTGCAGCCTGTTTAAATGTTGGCCATGCATATCTTCATTGCATATGATTAACACAGAAAGCAAATGAATTGGGTAAGAAATGCCAGGGTCCAGTGACAGCAGCTTAAAAATTGGAAAAGGACGCTGCTGGCCTAGAAGGCGAGGAAGGATAGTCCCCTTATCCACTTCCGCTTGGCACGTGGCCCCGAGTACTCATTAGGACTGAGACTGGAAAAATAACTGCACACGCGACGTACAGAATCACACGGTCTGGGCCGCTCCTCTTGCCGGTTGTTATTCCCAAATAGCGGGAGATAAACCACATCTGTAGCGCAAGCACAAGGCTAGTTTTGATAAACCAGCAATTATTTTACACGGAAAGAAGAGAAGGCCTGCCTTCTTATCAGGACTCGACACCTCCTCCTCGCCGCATGTCAGCTGGGGCAAGGTCTGCCATATCATCCCACGTCCCGCAAAGAGCTGCAGTTTGGGGTCACCTTCCCCTCTCTGATATGTCCATACATCACTCTTTCAAGCTGTCAGAAGCAGGGTGGACAAGAAGCGTGTGTTCAGGAAGTAGCTTTCCAGAGTCCTTCCTACTGTGACATGTGGAAAGGAAACAGAGCCCTGGTTTCCGGACCAGGACAGGAAAGCGGGAGCAGGTTGCTGCGCAAGGTTTTCGTTCGCTTTTTTCAAAAAGGAAGCAAGGACGAAGTCATTAGATGTTAGCTCTCAGGTCCTGTAGAACGCAGCTATAAAACACTAAGGCCGAGAGAAACCTCGAGGATGATGTTCAATGGTAATTTAAGTATATGTGTTTTATTATGTGTCATAAAGCTTCTGCCAAAGACGTGTAGTTTCCTTTTTCAAAATTTCAATGCAGGTGTAGAAGGTAGACACATATAGATAGCCTTTCCACAAATATAAGTATTTTGGCTTAAAGCGATTCTATTTTTCAAAACCCCTTTTATAGTAACTATCTCCTAAATTTTTGCCTTTGAGGGAAGCGGGGAAAAATCAGTTTTTCCTCAGAGGAATGCAATAAGTAGACCTAGCTTTTCATGCAATAGCTATAAATTAGCACTGCAATAATTCTTATCTTTAGTGACATGAAATTCTTTTCAAGCAGCAGTTTTAATGCTTTTGCATAGCAGTGACCTTTGCTCTCCTAGGCTGTCAAAGATGTAACACTAGAAGTTTGTTTGCTGTGCCGGGCAGTGAGCTGACAAGGGTATTACTATCTTGCTGAGCATCGCATGATGTGAACTTCTAACCTTACTCAAGAATGTTATATATTTTTCACATTGACTGATTTTAGTAAAAAAAAGAAAAAAAATCAGACTATGTTAAATGCATAAGCAAAAACAAAATTATTTGTATGTCTTATAAGTTCTCATGTTTCAGTTTACATATCTTGCATATATTTTTTATTATCTGTTTAATAAACATTCCATTTGATTTTTCTGAGCATTGTACAATATGCTTACCTTCCCAGAATAGTTTTTAAATCTATAACTCTACTCAAGAAGAGATTCTCCATTATCTTACATTCGTATGTTTCATCCGTTGCCGTATTTTTAAAAGTCTCTTCACTTTTGCAAAACTATCTCCAAAGTTTAGTTTATACTTTCATAATAACTTTGTTATTATTGCCCAATGATCTGTTTTGTATTTTTTAAAAAGCAGTAGCAAGTGCATTGTTTAAATCCTTCATAGGCTGGCTAATTTAGAATTTTTTTTTTTTTTTCTGTTCCTTCTTTTTTTTTTTTTTAACTCTTAATGCCTCTCAGGACAAGAAACATAAAGAGGTGATATTTTTAAATATAATTTTGAAAACATAGGTCATGTGATGCAGATAGAATAGGAGAATTAATTCATGCAGTAAAGACAACTAAATAGACTTAATTTGTATTCAGAATGTATGCTCATCTGTGGTTTATGACATTATGCTCCATCCAATATTTTGTTGTTTTTAAAAACGTATCTCACATGGATTTTTTTTTCAGTGTATAGGTGAACAGTGTTAACTTTTATGAACCCACCATGCTTCTGAGGCTGTTTCTATGTGTAATTTTTTGTGTAAGGTTAGCCACACTTAAAAAATTTTAAAGTAAAACCAGAAGAGCTTGCTCTCTCTAAGAAACAAGATAATTCCTAATTTTTAGGTCTAGGATGTAGACCGAGAATCTTACCATTACTTTCCTGAGGAGACTAAGGCTAATACACACACCAGCAGGTTTTTTTCCCTGCTCGTGATTCTTCTACTTTATATCTGGTAGTGCGTGCTGAAATGGATGGACTAGTACATGGCGTGTACTGTTGTGTGTACGTGTAGTCATGTGACGTGAGCAACTTATTATTCTCTGACAGAGCTCACATATGGGATGCAGAAATCAAGTTGGTCTTTGGGTACCATTATCATCAAGATTATAGAAAGCACAGTAGAAAGTGTATCTTTTCACCAGTTCCGCCAAATCTCGAGCCCTGTCGCCTCTTACGACAGTGAGATTTAATGAAATGCTCATGATGCTCATCTAGGGAGAGATGCGTCTTGCACACCGTGGGGGTCTGTCTGCCCCTCCTGCGCTCCTGTAACTCCCATTAGTGTTAATGGGAGTTTCGCCAAGCGCATCGAGGGGCAGAGAGACCCCTAAGTGATAAGGGTTATTATGTGTTCGAAATCATCGTATTCTTTTCCTTCCTTCTTCCCCTCACCTCTCGAAAATCTTTTAAATGAACACTTATGGTGAGAGCATCTGAAACAGGGAAGCGCAGGCAGCAGGCTGGACAGCTGGAGAAGCTACTGGATGCTCGAGCTAAGCTACAACTTGTACTCTAGTTTTTAGCCCGAGTTTTGTTTTTTCAGCCTTTTGGGATCAAGCCTAAGGCAGAGCAGCGTGAGGAGCACACAGGAACCTCAGTTGGGGAAACCAGCTATGGAGATCCGTTTACCTCCTGGCCAGTGGCTGTGGGGGAGGGCCTTGCATGCGAAATGATGTCATCCTCTCTTTGCTCTAATTCCTTGACTTTTAAACTGACACTGACGGACTGCATGGGGCGCAACATTTGACCCATTTAGCAGTTGATTTAATCTGACTAGGATGTTTCAACTTCTAAATCTCTATTTGTCTAAATAAGTGGTTTTTAAAGGAAATCAGTCACTTTATTATTAAGCAATTTTTTTTCTTAAAAAAAAATAATTTGACAATATTTGGAGTGATCTGTCCAGCCAGAGTGCCCTCTAGTGTCCATTTATAGAATTTACTTAATACATGCTTTGGTGCGGGGGGCGGGGGATATAATGAAGGGTGGCGGCAAGCATAGTTAGCTCTTGGTTGGATCTTAGGCGCGTACACATCCCTGCTGCTATCAGTGATGAGTGCTCAAATGCTAGAGTGGAGAAGTCACAGAGGTATTCGTCCCTCTCCGTCCTCTCTTCCTCTCTCCTTTCCTCCCGCTCCCATTTTCCTCCCCTCCTTTCCTCCCTCTCTCTTCTTTTTTTAATTCTTAGAAAAGAAGAGGAAAAAAAAGATCTAATAGGCTTTTTCTAGGCTGTGTATTCTAGTCCTCGTTTAGTCTCTTAAAAGTATAATTGAATAAATAGAAGTAGCGTCTTCCTAAATATTCAGACTCCATATTATTTCAGGTTTTTTTGGTTTTTAAAAATACTTCAGGTATTAAAGGGAATTCAAAAGATTTCTAGTGAGCGTAACATTTTGTACATATCACAAACGGTGTGTAATAAGACGAACACCCTAGTGACACACTAATGTGACTAGTTGTGTTGGAACGGCCAAGGAGCCCGCCTTTGAGAGCCATATGATAAAACTAAGATGACAACCCCGATCCGGCATGCATCGGCACAGTTATCCCGTCCGAATCCAGGGATGACATCCCAGTGATGGAAGCTGTCAGCACGTGCATGTTCTGCCTGGTTAGTGAATACTCGGACATCTCATTGATACTCCGTACTTTCTTTTTGTGTTAACTCATCAAAACTCAATTATCATGAAATTAAAAACAGGAAATAGTTCTCAGTGTAGCAAAAGCATCCAGTGCATTTAACTCTCTGCTGTGTTTCGGGAGACCCACATTGTATAAGTGACAAAGCATTTATTACCCAGTTTATTGTGGTATTACAGAGCGGAGAGCGCTAAATAATCAATCAGTTAATGGTCTGTGTGGCAGTTTGAGCACATCACATCCATTGTGCTTATGCTGTTAGAAGGATGAGCTGATAACTCCAGTGTATGCTGCATGTTTATTCAGAGCCTAACGTCCTAAACTAGGGCTGACAGAAGTCTTGAAAAATGCAGCTTCAGCATTGACAATTTCTAAGTTGTTAAAATATTTTTAAAATAACTTTGAGAGAGGTTTGGGTACAAAAGTCCCTAAAGAATCCTTCGTCTTATTTCCACTTTATCTTTCTTTAGTCAGCTTTAGGTTTTAGAGTTAAAAAAAAAAAACAAAAAACATACGTTCCCTAGTTTGGTTTAGATTTGTACCTTCGCTCCTTTATCGTTATTTTTATGAAGTATCCCAAGTTCTGTAAGATGGTTATTTTGCAATGTGTTTATCGCTGCCCATGGATATTGCTCATTATGCAGTATGGGTCTCTTGTTCAAACCATGTTGCGGACGTGCTTAGGTCCACGTATAAAATAAGTGGGAAGTGATCTTCAGGTGCTGGATGAGAACACGTTGCAGTCACAGGTTTTAGATACATAAGAAAGGCGAGGAAAAAGACATTCGAAATCAGATTCTTTGGAAAGTGGTCCTTAATTAGCTGATAAGAAGTAGGATTCTTATGTGGGTATAACAAAATGCTCCTTGAATCAGGAAAGAATCTTTTTAGACTATTTTGGTGGTTTGGGGTGGCCCTTTAATTTCTGTTGGTTCATTTTTAAATGAAGGTCCATTACACGAAAGCTTCTAACTCTCGTTTTCTCTTTCTTCCTAGGTGATAAAAGCACTGATTATGCTAACTTTTACCAGGGTTTATGGGACTGCACAGGTGCTCTTTCTGATGAATTGTCATTTAAACGTGGCGATGTGATTTACATTCTTAGCAAGGTAAGAAGATGCCCCCAAATGCAAAGACTGAATACAAAGCTAAATTTTTATGCATTTGGAATGCAACGCTGGGGAAAAATGCCAGTTGGAATTCTTCTAGTTCCTTGTTAACAATTGGGAGTTCACAATAATTAATTATTTTGTCAAGTGAAATGTAATCAAAATTTAAACACAATCAGATAACAGGATTCAACTTAACACTGTGTTTACCTATCACTTCAGCCTTTGGCTCACATCCACGCACTGCCTTCTCCAGAAACAATATACTTATGGGAGAGTTAACATTGTAAGGTATTAGGTTATTTATTATGTTTTTCTTTCCTCTTCCTTTTTATTCTTCTGTGTGCTTATTCTGATTTTGTCTGCCATTCACTACTGGAAACACTGTGTTTATAGAACAAGTTTTTCATCTTTATGTAAATATATCGGGTGTTCCGACAATTTAAGAGCAATGCTTTTCTATTCAGACATGTTTAGGTAATTTCTTAAAAATTTAACATAATAGTTTTGGTAAATGTAATAGCAAAGTGTATTGCCACAAACTCATCTTTATATATATAAAAAAATCATACCTCTGCCTCTTAAGATACTGGACTATCCAGAATCTTCCTGCCCTTAGGTCTAGGTTTCTTACTGTGATTACACTTCGGATGCTGTGTGTGAACTCCCTTCATCTTCACATTTAACTTTCCCTACGATAATATGGCTAGTCAAAAATATCTCCTTCAGTCTACTTTATGAGGTAATTTTAGAAACAAATGATGTATGGAAACTATTTAATAGGAGTGTGGAAACGTTGTATAAATCATAAGTCTAGGAGTTTAATGTGGTTTCTTGATTACAGAAATATTTTGGACTTTTCAGAAAGATAACATGACTTGTTAGATATAGAAAGTAATTTGGAAATAAGGTCACTTATTGAATTTTAACAGTGGTTGGCTGGTGCGTAAAATCATAACAGAGAATCATGGAACATTTGAGTGAGGGATCTTAGGGATCATCTATCTATTCATGGTTTTTATAGATAAGAGAACTTGGGTCAAGAAAGTACCAGAGCCAACTTAACTGTGTATCTTGACTCCCAGACCAGGGCTTTCTGCTCATGTGTGCATGTGCGTGTGTGTGTGTGCGTGCTTGAATCTGCCTTCCTTCCTTCTCCCCTCCCTCTCTCTCTCTTTTCCTCTCTCCTCCCTTTTTCTCTCCCTCCCTTCTTTTCTTTCTTCTTTGTGTTTTATTTGAAACTGTAATAAAGTACCTATAATGTGCCAGGACCCATTTAGACACCAAGGATAAAAAAGAAAAAAAAAAAGATATACGCACTTGGAGATTATAAGGGAAAAATATTTAGTAAGTAAATATAGCCAGCTGTGATAATTGCTAGTTGAAGTGCCAAGGCTAAGACTTGTCATTTATTTCTCAGTCCTCTGTTCATAAGTATGGGATTTTTTTTTTTTTTTGAAAGATGTTTTTAGTTCTTGGAAGCTACAGATAGCCATATCACAACTCTTGGATTAAGTCTGTTATTAAGCATTTAATTGTCTTGAGTTAAGACACTCATTTTTTGAGTTAATTGCTTAATATAGGAACGAAACTGATTAGTTTCCGTTCTTAACAAACTTTCTCGGAATCATTCCTCAAATTTACTTAGCTCACAGTTTTTTTTCACCAATTTAGCCACGATTGTGTATGGAATCGAAAGGTTGATTAGCTTCCACTTGGAATTTCAGATTATAGGGATAAATAGCGTGTGGCCATTTTTTTCCTATGGTAAATATGAAACCTATAAAGCCTGTGTGTATCTGTTCTGAGAGCCTTCTTTGTGATTCAGGCAGTCTTTGCTGCTGAAAGCCTCAGAGAACCAACCTCCAGGGCGGGCTGAGAAACAAGCATCCTTGTGGTAGGCATGTCTCATGCCTACCATTGTCTTAGAAAGTCATTTCCTATTAATATGAAATTAAAATCTAATCATATGTGCATCATAGTTCTGAGTTTCCAGGAGAGGTTGATCTCAGGGAGGTGGTTCCAGTACTCCCCAAAATGTTTTGTAGAGATTGTAATTCTGTGTGTGAAGCCTGATCATAGAACCAAGGCGAGTGGTGGTCCAGCATATAGGAAGAACATAGTGCCATCTAAAATTTATAAGTGCCATTATTTGGGCATGGGTAGACCTAAAATGCTTTCTCTTGTCAGCCCTTCACAAGGCTTTAAATTCTACCCTCAGCACCATTTCACGATGGGCCTTCTAGGGATGGGTATTTGGTTCCTGAAGGAAGAGACGAGACGTTGTTAGCCAACACATCATCACCATTGGCAGAGTGATTATCTACCCATGTTACCCAGCTGTGGACTTCACTGGCTCAACCAGCTAAATCTTGGCTGCTTTTGGATTCAGTATATGTTTGTGAAAACTCTGACTTCTCCGCTTTGCTTTGGGCAAGCTCAGATTGGACTTTCCAGAGACACTAATTTTTATTTGGTTTGGCCTTCCAGTTTTCATCAAAACTTTAGCAAACACAGACCTTAAATGAATATCATAAGTTCATTTAATAGCAGTTTGAATGCTTGGTGTTATTATAAATTTAGAACTCAAGGCCCTTAGAAGAGAGTGAAAAAATTTTTAAAAGGGCTTGTTTCTAGATCAAGGTAGAACTGATGTTTATATATCAATAGACTTTTTTTGAAAAGTACAATTAGTATAGAAATCACTAGCATCGTTATACGCCTAGAAATTTGTTTAGTCTCAGAGTTATATTTAGACGTAGTGATAGAATGAAATTTTACCATTTTAATTTATTTTTTACACCATCTAGTGGCTCAGAATGGGTGGTGCAGGCAATTGCCGCTAATGTGCACAATCGAAATGATGTCATAAATCCAACTTTAAATCCAGCTATGGGTTATTACTTTTCTATCTCATGTCAATAAAGTATTAGCATTAACCATGAAAATTTTTTCATCATTCTGAATTAAATGTAAAAATTGTATATGTAAGGAAGAATACATTTTAAGGAGTCTAACACAGTATTTATAGAGACATTGCAAATGCATACTTTGTAGAGATATTAATGCTGTTACTTTCTAATAACACCATTAAAAGATTTTAAGGAAATATACTTGCTTTTAATAATTGATTTATAATTTGCAGTATTTAATTATTACTGTTTGCCTTACCTCCTAGAAGCTTGTCAATTCTTAAAACACTCTTAAAAAAAGGCAACACAAGATAGTTTAAGAAACTATGCATTCTTTCAATATAAATAAACATTTAAACAAATGAAATAAAATGGTGTGCATTATAATAGTGTTTAATTAGTTTGACGATTAGGCTGTCTTCATTAAAATTCATTATAGAAATATAGTTTGATTTTAAAATTGAGTTTCTTTTCTGTTTTTGCAAGGAAGCCTTGATGGGGTATCGGCTGTGCTCAGTCTGGGGGTGACTTATTTATTCTAGGCCTCTGTTGAGAGTTATACAAATCTTAACCTTTCTTTTTAAACTTTTAGTGAAAATCGAATGTTGTAATGAAGAGAGAAGAGTAGGCAGAGGCCCTGCCCTTCCCCCTCCCCTTTTGAACATTTTCCAGTTAACAGCTGTCGTGTGAGGCCTGGCTGGGCTAGCCCCTCCTTCAAAGTACCCCACATCTTCTCAGTTTCAACCTTTGAACCTCACTAATAATAAATCTAAATCCTACTTGCCTAAAAGCCAGCAACGTTTTGCTTATGGTTCTTTTCATATAGGGCTTGCTGTTGTTTTTTATGTGTTAAAACACTTTATATACTTACGTAATTCAATGGTGATGTAGAAATCTCCCCCCCTCACCCCCCCCCCCCAAAATGGAGCACATTGTCTGGGGTGGATAAAACTGAAATTTGTAATTTTAATGACAGCTGCGTTGTTAATGAATTAACTCTGAAGCACAAGGCCTGTTTCAGATTAATTTGATGGAGTGAAAATTATATTTGAAGTGGGAAACATTTATTTATTTAGGAATTGTGTTGTTTAAAAATCATGCTAAATTTTTTTAAATAGTTTGCATTTCAGTTTTATTACCATCTCAAACGTGGACATGATATCATTGTTAATAGTGTTTTCCTAGAACTATGTGAAATTTTATAATTTTATGGCAGGATCCAGGCGCATAGCTATAGGCATATTCCATAGCTGCACATAGCTCTTTGGTATGCTATTCTACTTGCTATTCTGGATTTACATCCTCTCCTAGTTTATCTTTCAATCTGGACTCATCGGTAAATTGCTCACCACATTCCAATTCTTACTTTTAAAGCAATAAATTACTTTTAGAGACTTAATGACAGAGGAGCTATGCTTCAGCAGGAAAGAGGCATGCTACTTTGTCTAGTATTAACCGAAAAATAAGAGTTAAGACTCCTGGAACATTTTATCTAGTCTAGGGGATATGTGACGTGAATTAAGGCAAAAACCGAAAATGTAGATTGACGACGGTATTCGCTAATATACGATAAAGGGTTTTTTTTTTTTTTTTAATTCTTTCTTAGTATATATTGGTTGGAGATCCATTGCCTCTTTTTATATTTGTCTGTGACTTTTCCCAGTGGCTGGTGAGTTGTGACTGTCACTGATCATTTGCTTCTCATGAAAATGTGGAAAAGGTTCAGTTACTTGGGCTTTTTTAGGTTTCAAACCTACCAGAAAAATAAAATAAGTCGAAAGTCTCACTGAGCTCTCCTGTCATAGAGAAATACAGGTCGTTTTTCCTTTGTGACCTTCTGACCCATTGTGCCACGAACAGCCTAACCACCTGCTGAAGAGTTACTGGGACGTGTCCATATAGGACGCAGGTTGTCGATTGTAGGCTCATTCCCCAAATGTTGTCGCGTCTTCCAGCCTTCGGAGGAGTACGGAGGAGCGTTTGTGTTTGTGGCGGCGTGTGTTTGGGCCGGTGCCCTTTCGCCGCTGTGCTGTCGGGATGGGGGCGTGGTAGGCGGACGCAGCGAGGCAGGAGCGAGTGGACCCACTGCTCGGCAGCCGCCCCTCCCCCGTAGTGACGTGCAGTTTATGGAAACAGCACCACGTCCGTCCGTCCGGGGATGTTCTGGTTCCGCTCATGGGACTCCCCGTCATTTACTTGCGAACAGCATGCTCAAGTACTTCCCGCTTTTCTCTTACATAAAGTGGAGGAAGCATTCCAGGAAAATGTTGACGGGTGCAAGGGGAAGGTGCACATGGAGGCAGGCTACCCGGCTGAGCCCTGCACCGGCTTGAGAGGTAGAGAGGGAACCAGAAGGCAGTGTCGGAGCGGCCAGGTGAGGGGAGTTGGCAGCGGAGGGGCTGCTACGGGCTGCAGGGCCTGTGTGGTTTAATTCTACGTAGAATAAACAAGGGTTTGCCAGAAGCAAAAACAAAGCAAACAGAAACCCAACATCGTAAAAGCACTATGCTGATCATTTTTTTTTAAATCCTAAATTGGAAAATCCATCATCCCAATGTGTATACATGGCACACTTTCACTCCTTTGAGACGTCTCCCTCCTCATCCCTTTAACGACCAGATTCCCTTTGGCCGAGCAGGTCGAGAACTGCTCACGGCAATCGGATGGCCGTATATATAGATATAGTGCACTCCGAAATACTCTATTTATTTTTTATTTATTTTTTCTTTTTGCTGCCCTGGTATTTTGCCTCACCAGTTAGTAGGAAGGGAGACGAGGGAATGAAACACCTGCAATACCCTGTTCCAGGCACTCAGTGTGCTTCCCCTCGCCTGATTCATAAGGTGACCCCGCGAAGTGTATGGTGTTGTGATTTTGCAGATGAGGAAACCGAGGCTAGTAAGGTTGTTATGGAAACCGCCTGGGCCCAGCAGCGAGGGAAGTGCCTGCTGGAGTCAGCGCGCATCTGACCCTGAAGCCTCTTCTCCTCCTGCTTTGCTGCTCCTGTTTCCCTCTCAGCTCTGCACTCCTCGAGACAGAGTCTCAAGTATTTGTATTTTCGTATCCTCAATACGTACAGCAGACAGATGTTAAATATGTGTTTATGAAAAGACAGTTAAAAATGGGGAATAATCCTGAACTTCTTAAAAACTTTAAAATCGTAGAATCAGAGAGTTAGCAAAACCTTAGTGCTGGCCCTTCACTTTACAGGTGAGGAAATCTCAAGGCTCAAGATAATGGGGGAGAAAGTGAATGAAAGGCAAAAAAAAAAAAAAAGACTTCCTCTGTGGAGACTTTCCAGGGCAAGGGACTCTCCACAGCCGAGCATCTGACTCGGCCCTGGGCTTCTTGGCAACCAGACTGCAGAAGGAAGAGACGAGGAGCTAATAATTCCTGTTAATCATAAAGTAGATATCTTGGCTTTTCCTAGTACTGGCTACTTAGAAAAAAAATCTCACATGAACTTCTAGAATGTTCAATGATCACCTGACCTGAACAACTTTTTATAATCAGTACAACCATGGTAGGTAATACCCTCTACAAAAAGATTTATAGTATGATGACAGATTTCATGAAGGTAATTCTTTGGGGGTCCAAATATGTAATACTTAGACTTCTTGATTTATGTTCAATATGTAACTGGATTATTGTGGAGTCTCAAAGAGTGATGTAAATAAACAATTAAACACATCATCCCTAAAGAAGTTGAGCATCACCCAAGGCCGCATAGCTAGTTAGTAACATAGTTAGCATTGAGACTCTGGCTCTTCTGAGAAAATAATCACAAGAATAGTAAACAGGAGCTGAAAACCCAGCATTTTGCCCCTCATACCTGCCCCTTCGTTTCTACCTTTGCAGAGTTCTGTCTTAACCTCCTCGGTACTTACAATAAATGCAGCTGCACTCGTTTCTTCGGAGTGGGATCATTTGGTCCCAGTTCTGCAGGAGACAGATCTCTTTCTTTCTGCAGATGGGACGTGAGCTCTTTACACAGGCATCGCATATGGTGCCTTGGAAACATGGCGGGCCACGGCTAGCCACGAGTAGCAGCACACGCTTCGGACTGCGAAGCTAAACGTACTGCAGAATAAATCTTAACTGTTTGTCATTCCTAAAATTCTTCAAGATGTCTAATGTACACAAAGGGAAGGATATTTTTTATTGGAAATTATATTTCTTAAGAAAATAAGATAGTCAACTGGTGCATCATCCATAATGTAGATAGAGTATGTTTCATTATCCTGTACATATTCTTTAAACATCTTTTACACATTCTGCAGGGTAGGGCACGCAGATTTAGCATAAGACATTGCCCTGATCTCAATGAGTTTGCGCTTTATTTTAGTCGAAAGGACAAAAGTACAGTACATAAAATCTACTGAGGAATAAATCCTCAGCTTGAAATGACAGACGTCGGTATAGATTAGATAATCAGAGGAAATTCATGGTGATGGGTAACTTGAGCTGGGTTTCAGTCTCTGGTGAGAGTTTGGGCGAGGGGGTGGGGAGCAGCAGGTGCAGAGGTAGGAGTGAGTGCAGTGGAGGAGGTTGCGCTGTGCAGGTCAGAGCAGCGAGAGAAGGTTGCCAGCAGGGTCAGGGAGAGCCAAGGTGAGGAGTTCACAGGTAATGCATTGAGGGGCTAGTCTAAGGAGCTGCTATCAGTTCTCGGAGGAGCAGAGCAACCTGACAAGGGCGGTTTCTGGGAAGCACAGAGAGGCAGAGCTCATGATGCAATAATCCAGGCTGCGGAGATGACGGCCTGAGCGGGCGTGGTGACGTTGGAACGGAGAGGAGCGGGCGACCCTGAGGACGGGTTAGCAGTCGTGTATTAGTTGGCGAAACACACTGAGTACCACGACCTGCCTTTACTGAGCCCAGCTGGATCTTTCTTTGCCTAACAGTATCTGTGAATCATCAGTTCGATCACTTTTTACGTATAGTACTGTAAATGTTGACAGGGTAGAAATTTGAATTAAGTGTTTCTTGATTCTGGAATATAAACTAAAATTTATTATAAGAATTAAATTCTTACTATCAGTTTGCTTACTTGTCCTTTGTCTTTCTTGCTTTAAAAATGGAATGCGCAGTGCAAGGAGAAAAAATAGTAATTCTTTGAATCAGAGTAACGCAAAGTCACACCTTAGTAGTAAATTATAAAGTAATAAGGTTGATTTCCATAAGCTACCAGGAGACTTAGTGTCTTCAAGCAGGTTCATGAATGGTGGTGTTCAGACATCATGGAGGACCTTGTCTGTCAGTTTTCTCATTTAACAGGTCAGGAGACTGATTGGAGCAGCAGATGTGTAGATAAAAATAGTAAAACACTGAGGCTGTCAAGTTCTCATACATTTTAAGAGAACCTTTGAGTGATGGATGTATGAGAAATGAAAGAGTTCTTATAAAATTTCTAATTGGAGCTAGTAAAAAGGAAAAGCCTGAAGAGGTAGCCTGGAAGAAAGTATTTCCACATTTTAAACCTTTGTCTAGTTTTTTGTACTATTACAATGTTTATAAATAATTTGAAAAATTGAAAATATCACAGCGAATAGTTGGAAGACAGATATATGTTTGAAAAACGGGCCCTTCTAACACCTGTTGCTTTCAAACAGATCGGTAACTAATTTCTGAAAGGGGCAGTACATCACAAAACCTTATTAGTGTTTCAAGTTTCTGTTAAGGCAGCATTCTTTTACCATATGGTTAGCAGAAAGTGGATTAACCTACTTGAAAAATGAGAATCGTGGTGCTGAAAAGGATTTAAGTAGTAAACGTTGGGGCCTTTTTTAAGTGTAAAATAACACACTGGCAGAGACAGAGGATTTAGTGAGTGAGTAAACATGGACATGTGTTTACTATTGTGTTGGAGAAAGTCCCCGTTTCACGTTATCAAAACTAGTCCTTTTTTCCTGCCTCATTACGTAATCGCTTTAATTTATTGCTTAATACCTATTAATTGAGGCCTAAAATTTTAACTACAAATAAAAGTGATTTTAATGGTATGAGAATTGAAAACAGAGGAGTTAAATCACCACCATTCAGAGCTGCTTTACGATTACTTTCTTCGATTATTGGGGAAGTTTTGCTCTTTTCCTTTGCATTTTGCCTTAAAGCCATCCATTTTGCAGAGATTGAATTTCCTTCGAGTACTATTTTTATACAATAAGCATCACTGCACCTCTGGATCTTGATAGCATTACTACGGGGGCAGAAAGAAGCTTTGTGTTAGTAATTGCCTAACATTGTCAGAAGCTGACTGCAGGCCCCTTCCTAGTGATAACAGAATAACCGCATAATGTAGCTTTATAGCACATGATTAATAGAAAATAATTACACGTCCTACAAAGGGATGCAATATTTCTTATAAATTGACTAGAATGGTTTCCTGTAGATTAAAGGACTCTTCATTATTTTATCAGTCCTCCTGAAGTACAGTCACTTGCCTATGTTAGCGTTTCAGTTGACGTTAAGAGCCGAATAGGGTGAGGGTTACCAGATGGCACGTCTTCTGTACCTGACGCTCACGGGCCGTAAAGATGACGGGAGGCTTCCTATCCTTGCAGAGATTTAGATGGCAGCCTGGCATGGTTTTGTCTCTTTATTTTTTGTTTATTAACAAGACCAGGTTTGAAGGCTGTTGTTTTTAATGACCCACCTGTGACGTTTAGAACAATTCCGTAATCAGTATGTGGACCGCAAGACATCAGTGTACGGATTGCATTATTTTCCACTGTAAGTAACATTTGTTTGGGGGAAAGCAAAGAAAGGCAGATTTTCTCCTCCAAAAGGCAACCTTGTATGATATTGAATCTTCAGGCCGAAGTTTAGAATCCTGTAGAATGCTGTACTCCAAGAAGCATGTTCATTCCAATTTATAGGCTGCAAATGGTTTAATTGGGATTCATGTTGCTCAAGAGGCTCGTACAGAGGATGGTAATAATAAAAGTAACAGCCTCTGTGTTTGCAGTCTTGTGGACGTCCTCCAGTGGCTGCAGCGTAAACCCATAAATTTGCCTACTAGATTTTTACCTCACTCTATTTTATCTTACCTCTTAATTCCACACAGGAGTATTATATGGAATTCTTTACGGATGTAAAGTAGTAAACATTCCGTTTTTTTAATTTTTTTTTTTTATTTTTACCCTTTTCTGATTTAAGCCTGTGATATTTTAGAATACTTTTATGAGGTGTTTATTTCATATGCTTTTCAATTATTTTAAATTAATTAAGTGAGGCATTTAAGATGATTTTAGTCTAAAACTTTTTTTTCCCTAGAATGTTACTTTGAAGGGATTTGTTTACAGCTGACTAAGCTCCTCCCTGCTGTTTACAACTGTGCTTCCTACTTAATGAATCTTACCAGTTACCGTCACGCAGAAGTCTCTCACGTGTGAAGCATGTCTTCGGTCCTTTGTTGAAGTGATTTGTTGGAAATCGATTTCTTAAATTTGGATGTGAGTCAGCATTCTGAGAATAACAGTCCCTTAAATGAGAGGACAGGCTATAACCAAGGCAGAATATTATAAAGTAATATGAACTTTCTGGTTTAAAATTTGAATCTAAACATTGAAACCTGGATTGCGGCCTCTTCTCTGCAAGCCGGTTTGGGTCACAATATGCCCTCTCATCGAATGTGTTCCGTGCCTTCTTTGGGTGACCAGTTCCTCCTTCCAGAGAATCAACTGGAAATCTTAGATTGGCGTTGGTAAGGAGCTTTCACACGTATGCTTACCCTATTAACCATCCAGTTTGAAATCTTAACAGTGTAAGTCTTTGGCCTCTGAAAGGTTAAATACATTTGTTTTGTTAAGCATTAGGCTCTGATTGTATTCATTGCCTTAAAAATTGAAAAGGGCAGTTTTATTAGGTACCTATTAGGATATAATGGTTGCTAATCTTAGCTTTCAGTAAGTTGGTATGTTCTTCTGATAAATATATCCTACATACATTTTACTCATCATCATTGAGTTCTGGGCATCAGACTATTTTCATTTCTTGGATAGTTTTGTCCACTAATTTACTTCATCAGTGAACTTTTAAACTTAAAATCTTGAACCCACTGCCTCGTAAGCCAGAGCTGTGCCCTAATTAGAACAAGTGCAGAATTAGCCTTTCTTCCCATTTTTCTTCCGCCTTATTCTTTTTAGTAAACCTAATTCTCATATATCTCACTGTTAAAAAAAACACTTATAGATTGTGATCCAATAGCCTCTGTATTGATAGACTGACTACATATCAATACACACATTAATATTGCTACATGTATACTGAATTATATGATTTTCCTTTCTGATCAGTAGCATGCTCATCAATTCAGATGTTAAGTCTGTGCCTGTATTAACTTTCTCACCCCGCACATAACTCAATATACATACGCACATTTATCTATGACTCAGATGTTGGACAATCATAGCCTATTGAATTACTTTGGGGATTGATTTTAAAAATTTATCTATATGAAAAATTAAATTTGGGTCCTACAGTGCTTTTGCAGAGTATTGCTTTTGAAAGATATTATTCTCGAAACTTGTAATTCATTTTATTTTGTTTGTATCTCAGTAAACATAAATAAATTTGAAATAAAAGTACATTAGTCAATGTGGCAGACACGCGAGACCGGTGACAGAGTGTTTGCGATACCCAGAGCATCGGCGCTGTCTGTCAGTGGAGGCAAAGGGGAGATGGAGATGCAGCTCATCTCACATCGCGGGGTAAAGGCAAGAGCGACGCATCCGTCACTCTTCCACAGCTGTGTGAAAATTTCACCTTTACAACTCGAGATACTTTTATTTCCTGTTGATCTTCACTGTGACAGTGGCTCTAACACCACCTTCCGATCCCTTCTACTCATCTTTAATGTAATGCAGTTTATGATCGATAAAAAGAACAATGAATATCTTAGGGGAAGCTTTTTCAAAGGAGCCCTTTTGTGAAGGGTTTTGTAAAGAAATATTTTTTTTGGTATTATTATTGTTTCCTTATTCTCTAACTTATCTGTTTAAAACGTCATATAGTAGATTTTCTTAAAGAAGGGCATACCTCTACATTCTAAATGATTTTCGGTCATATGAGTTTAGGAATTAAGTAGTTTACTGTGGGGAAAGAAAATTCTGTCTTTGCTCTAGATGATAAGCTTCTTGAAGGCAGAGATAGTATCCTAAGTGTCCTGGCTGTAACCTTGCTTCCTCCAGCACTGAGGAAGCATAGTTCTACTTACTAGGTTCTTATAAGTGTCTGTTGCCGTGTTCTACACTGAGTAAGAAACAGGCTTTGTCTTATACTTAATTTAAATCTTTGCCTAACAGCATTTTTAAAGTGTCCAGAAACAAAAGATTAAAATGTTTCAATTTGCATCTCAAGCTCTTGTAACTTTATAAAAAGAAACAACATTTCTAAGAAGTTGCATACAAATGACATTGTACTTTCACCAGTCTAAAGGTTAATATTGCATATTGTTTTCAATTAGGAATACAATAGATATGGCTGGTGGGTAGGAGAAATGAAGGGAGCCATTGGCTTGGTGCCGAAAGCCTACATAATGGAGATGTATGATATTTGAGAGTCCTGGGTAAGTACATTTTAATCCAATATTCTGTAATAGCTCATATGTTCTCTTGGTCTCTGCGTTACGAGTCTTTGCCTTTTTAAAAGTATTTGTAGTTTTCTGGAACACAGAGATTGTGCTCCCAAACCATTATCTTCTTTTTTTTTTTTTTTTAAAAAATGGTTTAATTTTAAAAATAACTTCATAGAATTTACTTTGGGAGTAAATAGATTATTTAGAGACAGTCCCTTTCATAATAGCCAGCTGTTATGCCAAACCTCTTCCTCTTTAGTAAAATACCACTTTTATGGCCTTTCTGAGGAACTAAATTGACAGAAGTTTGAGTAAGCATTCATTTTTCCTTGGCTAAAAAAAAAAAAAAGTATTTTTTTTCTAAGCAGGAAAAATCAACATTTCAATTGAAGAAAAAAATCATAATGCAACTTCCCTTTTCCGCCTGCAGAAAAGGAAGATTCTCCTGCTACTCTGCAGATGCTTTGGGTTTAGAATCTTCGTGAAAGCCCGAGTGACAGCTCATAACCTTTCTTTGTTTTGTTGAACATCATGTGTCTTTGCTATTTTATGCATTCATTGTAATATTCCTGGGATGTGAAATTAAGTGAAGGATATTCATGTAAATTAGATGCAAGCAGTAAAGTTATACCTGTTGCTATTTTGCAAAGAAATAATTGTAGTTTCTATTTACTCATTTGATTTGTGAAGAATTCAGCACTGTTTTATATGTACCACATAGTCACTGCTACTCCCAGTATGAGTTGTAATTTCTCTTAATATGGTAATTAGATATCAATTATTTTTGAGACTGTAATATGTAATTTCATAAAAATTTAAATTGAATATATCGTGCAAGTTTTTGGTAGATGCTACCTAAAGAAGAAGGCGTTAAAATTTTGCGGTTTATCTTATTATTTATTTTTCTCACAATAGTAACATGTTTTCATGAAAGAATTTTTACTGATTAGCAGATTTACCTTATGTTAAATATAGGTACAAGAAAGAAAAAAAATGATAGAATTGCAAGTGGCAGTTACTGTCACTTTCTGCATGTACAGACCAGAACCTTGGTTTGTGTAAAGCCCTGGGTCATTAATAAACACCCTCATCTGATGAAGGGCTTGCCAAAATTTTCTACCATAGTCTTAATTTAATAAAATAAAAAATTCATAAGAGACCCCATTCTCACTAATACAATGGCCCAAAGAATCTCAGTGTATTCCCAAAGTAAGAAGGCACGGCCCAGAGCGCTCTAATCCTGCCTGATCATGGCTGTGGTCTTACGGGCCCACCACAAACAGCGCGACCCCAGACGTGCGTCTCTGCTACACGTCTCAGAGCCACGAAAACAAAAGGAAGGCTCGGAGAGAAGGGCGTAGCGACCACAGCAGGCACACACACCCACAGGTGAGTGGAAAGGTAGCGTTAGCCTGACATTCGAGTTGTACACTGTGCTGCCTAGGCAAGATCTGCAAAATTATATCAATGCCTTCTTATGTATATTTGAGATCAAAGGTATTCTGAATGCCTATAAGGTACCAGTATGGCCTTAATATATATCAAAACGTACTGCTGAATGGATAAGTATTTGGAGTACACATCATCTCCTCATGCCGAATCCTTGATTAGTAGGTACGACCTTCATTGAACTTTTCAGATCTTTGCTTTATGAAGATAAAGAGTGTAACCACGCAAACAAGCTGATAAAATTTTAAAACCTCCATTATTAATATAGAACTACTGACTAGCAGTATTTCCGAGTGTATATTTTACCATGATTCCTTCAATACCATGATCATGTGATTTGAAATGTTAAAAAATACTAATTTTAGGGATTGTGGGCAAACTCTATACAAATTTGACATTATTGAGTTCAAGCGTTCAGAAATTAATTTGTGCGCTCGTTAATCTTTTCCTAATAACGAGCCATTGGAACAGATCGAAATCATCTTGGGAAAAAGCAAGATAAACGGAAATGAAGCTAATGGACTGGTTTGCAAAGCCTGAGAGGTTGCAAAGCAGAAGCAGTCGTAGGTTTCCACTGACAGTGTAGACTTGCTAGTTGGATGGAGACAGGTTTCCCGTTCCTGGCTTAAGTGAAGGTTTGAGCCCTGGGCCGGTAGATGGCAGCAGCTTTTCATTGCAAACCACGCCGCTTGGAGACCCCCTCCCCCACTCAGGCACAAACTCTCACAGCATGTAAAGCCCTGAGAACATTTCTGCCTCCTTTTACAGTTGATCCAGGAGAGGGAGTCCTTTGCCAACGGATGACCAACAATTCCAAGCCCGATAGTCTGTCTCTCTGTGGATGGCGACGATACAGAGATACAGTGTTAACTTCTGTCCAGAGCTCCTCTGGCCTTTGTTCTTTTTCTAACTTGCGTCTAGGAGGGAGATAGAAAAAGCAAACAAACGATTTAAAATTGGAGTGACAGGAAGAAGGATCATTACTTTCAGTTCATGACAACTTTGTGTTCATTTGGTGAAATCATTTGTGTACTACCAGAGAGAAACTTTTCTTGGCACCCTTGGCAATACATCACACACTCTTCAAGATCATAATAATATCATTAATGTGAATTTAAGCAACATGGCTTGTTAGGAAATATGCTAATCGCTATGTTCTCATTATGTTTGCTTAGTTTTATTTGTTTTTCTATGAACAGTTAGAGAGCTAATTTTTTTCAAAGGTGATTGTAAGTCATATTTTATATAGCATTTTGCTTGATTATTTGCTCTATACTGAATTCGTACTCTATTGCCATTAGATCTTACAATAATGTTCCACTCTGCAAATTTTTAAGGTTCAAATAAAGTTTAATTGTTTGCAAACTGTTATGATGCTAATAATTCAACAGCCTGCTGTGTTACTAATGAAATTACTTTGTTATGATTAATTTGGAAAATAGTGTGTTGATTGTAGTAATTAAGCACAACAAGGTGAAGTAAATGATTCTAATGCCATCTGGCCTCCAAACTGAATGAAGAAATGAAATAGGGCTGTCATCTGAATTTATTCAAAGAAGTAAGGATAGTACAAATGACTCGCATCGCTACAAGGATTTACACTTAACTACAGCTCACTCCGTTCCGTTTTTGCCACTTTGTCGTATATGTCACTTTCTTTTATGAAAAAGAATGCCATTTAGCCTAGCAATTGTTTTCAATACTTTATATTCTTTTAAGTTGATTATTTTTGCTTCGTGGTAATTTAATTACAGATAATGATATAAAGTATTATAGGATCATAGAAAATCACTTTTCAACCATCTGTAAGTGAAATCTATACATGTGGGTTGTTTTGTTTGTTTGTTTGTTTCCTTTGTTTTGTTGCTAGTGTACATAGCTTTTCATGAAGAGAAAAAATTCTATTCAGTTGTTTCTAAAATGTTTCTAGTCAAGACTCTCTCACAGTTCCTCTGATTTCTACTTTTTCTATACTTTCTCGTCTATCCTATTCCTACTCACTTCATAGAGTCTGGTACCTTCCAGGGTCATGATTAAAAACAGAACCCAGAACCGAGTTACATATTAAAGATCCAGATTTCAGTTCAGCCACTGTAAGAAAACTAGTCCTAACATACACGTTGTTTAAAAGCTTGAACTTCATCAATGAGACTGACTAAAGCATTGTAAGAATTTTTAAATCAGGTAAAGTACTTCTAAATTTCAGGTAAGCCGGTCGTTTGTATATCAGTTGTTGAATGGAACTATAGACACAAACTGTATAGATATCGCTTTTACTTCCCTTGAGTTCAGTAGGTTCAAGAATATTGAAAAGCAATTTATGTGGTAAAGAAGGAGGTATGGTAAAGGTTAAAACTTGACCAAACCATAGAAAACACAGCTTCACTCAGAGGTTGAAGGAATATAATTAATATATAAAACATAAAAACATTTGTTAAATTGGCCTAGTTTTGTTAGTAAAATCCTGAGTATTCTGAACTACAGAGAAACAAATAAATAGTATATTATTAAAGTGACTTTCTACAAACTTAACCTACACTCAAATGCATAATTTATGTAGTTGGTCATCTGAATTGGGGACAAGGACTTTGGGGACATCCTCAACTTCAGCCAACATAACTATCCACGGCCTTGTAGTTGAGTTCTTCTAGAATATCTGTTAGAACCGCTGATTGTGTAACATTTTGCTGTGATGAAGCACATATTTACAAAAGCATATGATCACAGTAACAGGGAATGACATTTCACTAATACTATGTTTAAGGGCCTTTTTCTGGTTTTCCCTAGTAGAATCTCCCTATCATTACTTGGTCGCAAACATATGATTTACCGCCAGCACGGTACGCCGGAGTAGATGGTGTGGATCCAGTGACTGTTTGTTAATGAGCTGATTTGGCGCCGCACAGTATCTCAAGACCTGAGATGTAAGAAGCACGTGACGTCCCTGCCTGGTAGGGAAAGTGCCTTCATCACTGGCTTTCTGACTCGACAACATTGTCTTAGTCGAAAAAATCAGTCCCCTCGACGGAGTCTTTAAAAGCAGTGTCGTTGTCCCCGTGATCCCTTCAACAAGTGGACTGAATTTGCGTGTTGGTAACTGAACCGAGTGCGATGGTGGAAAACAAGAAGGCTGAGTGTGGCAGCCAGTCCTTAGACATTCCCTCCTCCCTTCCTGTGTTCGGTGTTGTGGCTCTTTCAGGGGAAGGCACTGGCGACTCGGGCACCTTGGGGCAAGGCACCTACTTTCACTTCCCAGCTCGTCGCAATCGCTGCCGCCCCGGGTGCCACCTGGGCCACATCAGGTGCCTGTGACCTGGGAGCATTCCAGTTGCCACCTCGGATGGGTCAAAAAGGGATTCTGAAAATGGGAAGTTTCACAACCGTTGCCAAATCCAACCACAGTCCAACGTTTGTCTTTTTAAAAAGACCTTTGCTCCCTATTTCTTTCAAGTCGTATGTTTATGTTTACTTGAGTCCTGTGAGTCCCCAAGAAGACAGGAACCCCGAGTACAGAAAGCAGCCTGAGCCACACCAGTTCTCAGCGTAGGGCCGGAGGAGGATCACGCCAAAGAACTTGTGAATGCGCGTAGAGGCGTGAAAAAGAAATTGCCCCGAATGCCCGTCTCTTAAGAGCTTTCCTTCCTGTTGGAGCCTTGGGCAGTGTTTTTCTAGGTTTCTCTCTTCACCGTTTCCACCCTTTTCTGTGTTATTCACCATCACGCAGAGAGGTTATATAGAACACCGCTTACTGTTTTCTGTTTTCCGGCTTCAACTTTGTAATAGAAAAACATCACTCCCGCTGGAGTAGGAGCAAGTGCTTGAGCCTCTTATCTGGGGAGAAGGTCACACAGATACTCTTGGAGGAGAAAATTAATGGCACCACTGTATGCCAGTTAAAAATGACTTCTTTAGAGGAGGAGAAAATTCAACAAGTAAGCAGATTCCCATACACAGTCGCCCCCTCCCAGCTCCCCTGGGAGTCCATTTAGAAAACCTTGTGTTCTTTGACCGTCGTGTTGCAATGATGATAAGAATTCAGCTAAGACTGGTAATAGCAATAGCTAACATCGACTGTTTACTCGTCATGCTGGCCACCTGTCACTCAGTCTTCTCACAGCCCCGTGAGGTAAGTTCTGTGGTTTATCCCCATTTTCCTGATTAGGAAACAGGAGGTAAGTAATTTATCCCAAGGTCCAGGAGTAGTAAGTTACCCAGCCTCCCTCCCTTGCATTCAGGACCTTTCTGCCTTCCACTACTGCTTGATTCTTTGCATATAGTAGGCGCTCAAAGCTAATTGATATTCCTGTAAAATAGTCTAGAGCATGTGAATAGTTTGAGAACAGACAGCTGGATAGCTGGACAGCCGAATTTGCCCCACTTAGCAGTTAAAGTGACCATGATGGCTGTTTCAAATCCCAAGCAGCTAATCCACCATGGGGAAGAAACCCTAACGCAGGACCGTATCTACAAACTCCCAACATGGCCGAGAACGGGCGGGCGGTGCGGGCAGCGGAGAGTGGAGGGAGGACACCAGGCCGAAGGGGCTCTTTTCAGATGACCTTCTACTGTCCTCTCCAGCTCCTCAGCGTCAGGCCCAAGGACACAGACCCGCCAGGGAAGCCTTGGAGCGGACATGAAAACCGGCTGCCTCTGTCTCAAATAGTTTTCAGTTATATGGTGGTTTTTTGGGAGTGGACTTAAATTGTTTGTTTCACCAATTTAAAATATGATCGTTAAACTGTTCAGGCCTTTATAATCAGTGAGCAAACTGTAGTATAAAGCTTTTATAATTTAGTAACCAAGCGATGGCAGTGTCTGACATAAGACTTTGCTGAGATACAAATTTATTTAGGAACTTTTATTGGAACATCCGGCACTGAAGTGCGAGGTCTTATTCCTTGGGCTCCTACATGGTGCGTTGTACAGGGCTCCATACAAAAGCCTTCTGTTGTGTTTTGAACGAATCTTTTTTTAACATTCTTTTTGGAGCTCAGCGATTGGAGGCTGGTGGGGGCGAGAGCATGGGAGGTAAGAACTGATGTTCATACGCGGCTCCGGAGTTTAGCCAAAGGAGGGCTAACACTGAGCCCTGAAGTACGGGCTCTCTTCTATCCCAAAGAGGAGGACGTACTGAAGTTCAGGTTCCACACAGAATTTCGTTCTGTATCGGACTCTGAAATGTTTCTGTGCCTGGTGCTCAGAATGCCCGCTTCCAAAGGACAGGGCTTCCAAAGGGGGCAGATGACATGGCATTGTCCCGATCTTCAGCTGCCACCCAAGGAGACCTTGTTGGTGTACAATGACCTGTCCCACCCAGATGGATAGGTGACTCGTTCCTGATTCCCGGCTCTAGCGCCCGTGGTCTGGAGAATCCCCATCACTGTCTGCTTTCATGTCCTTCCTTCACCCTCCTCCTCCTCCATGGGCTTTCCCAAGGAGCTAAGTCATGTGAGGCATGAAACATACAGTTCTTAACACTCTGTGGAATTATCAGTATCAGTCATGCTCTCTGCTTTCTGTGAGCCCAGCAAAAGCAAGGGGCATAACTATGTGTTTACCCGATGATGTGCATCCCGAAGTGGAACCTCGCGGTGTGGTTATCTTGTGAATGCCTGTTGTTATCTGTTGCTCTGCTTCGGTCGGTCAGCAGATTTGCTTTATTCTTTATTATCGTCTCAGGGCTTGCCATTTCTCTTCCTATCTAATTAAATGATTCCATTTTGAATAATTACATTTAAGCACCAACCGTGTGCTAGGGGCATTTCAAACATAGAATTCGACAGTCTTTCCCAAACAGACTCAGCGTCTAAACAAAATAGACAGAACATTAACTCAGGGAAGGAGAACGGCCCCAGGTAGCCACCTCGGCGCAGTTCTCAGCAGGTTTAATCACCGGCAGTGTCCTCAGACATAACAGGAAAGGTTCTCTAATTTTGTCACACCAGAATCTAGGAGAATAGCTTGGAAACAAACTGGGAATCCTTTCGTATATACATATTTGAAGGTACAGAGAGAAGGGAAGGTTTTTTTCTGTGTTGGTTTAAATGAAAAAGTTGACTTCAGGAAAATTTCCAAAATGCTTGTAGCTACTGAATTAAGTAAGTGTGAGGGGAACCTAATTGTTGTGCGTGTCAATAATGTGAACGTCTTTTGCAGAGTCGCTGCCAATTATGGTAAAGCATAATTCTGGAAGCCGAGAGTGACCCCTACCCCTTTGGGAAAAAGGACTCTTTTTCTTCAGTGGGGGACAGAGTTGTCCCGGTGGTGTCCAGCCAGGACTGGGCAGCAGAAAGTCCACTGGAACTACAGCCAATCAAAATTCTAGTTTCGGCCCTATTGCGTCGTGCCCTGGAAAAAGCTATCGTTGCCTGCAAAATACCAGTGGTACTTGTTCTCTCTACCTCGCAGGGGGTAGTGAGGATCCAGCGAGATTATATTTTAGGTGACTTGAAAAGTCAGTGCTGTTAGACACAGCTTTTCTGCATCAGAAGATATGAGAACCGAAATGGAACAGTAAGTCAAAATTGAAGTTTCTCCTTCACACCAGAAACAAGCAAAGGGAAAAAAATTTTAACACTCAGCACTAATGTCATCCTGCTTGGAATAACGTTAAGGAGCTGTGGGTTTTTGTTATTTTATAATGAGAATTGATGTGAGTCATCCTAGAAGAAGTTGGGATTAAATTATCCTATAATCTTTAAACATTTTTGAATCAAGCCGCTGATCTCCAAGCTGTGGCCATTTTCTGTTAATGGAGAGTCCGATACCAGAGATGTTACTTCTGTCTGTAAATTTCAAAATAAACTTTTCCTTTGATATATGAAAGCATCAATCTGAATAACAGCCCTTGTTACATGTTGTCAGTAGTTGGACTCAGCTGAAATTTTTTTTTTTTGGAACAGATTCCCTAAAGGAAAATTTTTGTACAGATTCCCTTTGACCAATATGTACCCCTTTATGAACTGTTTCTTCCACATGGATATCTGTGTGTGTTTGTGAATACACACTTTGTGGTTAAACATTTTCTTCAGATGCATATCTAGAAATAAGACAATTTTATTGGATGGAATTAGCCTTGTAATATAGCACTAATCTCTGCGGTTTGTAAAAATATAGGGCTAGAATAAAGGATGAACCAGAATATTATGTGTAACCTTATTGCTTTAATGTTATAACTTTAGGCAAAGCTAATAAAAAATGCAAAGGACTCTTAAATAATTAAAATTATCTAAAAAATT
This sequence comes from Rousettus aegyptiacus, assembly GCF_014176215.1. Classification (NCBI taxonomy): domain Eukaryota; kingdom Metazoa; phylum Chordata; class Mammalia; order Chiroptera; family Pteropodidae; genus Rousettus; species Rousettus aegyptiacus. Next base: position 34,731,511 of record NW_023416288.1, on the reverse strand, counting down.
GAGCATATTCCTTCAAATAATAATGGCTTTCATGATCTGACTTTTTAAAAAATTCATTTCTCATGTCTCGAATAACTTAGAAGTGTAGACATCAAAGTAAGTTTGAGTTTATTTAAGATTATTAATATATTTGTTACCATACAGCAGCTTTGAAGATTCCATTTTTTTAACCTAGCAATTATAATCTATAATGTTATGTAGCATATAATTCCAGTAACTTATTTGATAATGTCAATATGGTATAGAGTTCATTTTTAGCACTTCTCTTTAAAATAATGCTCTGTAATGTGATTCCTTGATTATTTTGAGCCATTAATTAATTTCATTAATGTTTTAAAATAGTCATATTGTGTCCCTGTTATTTGCTTTCTAAAATAAAAGCTGCTTTACCATCTTTTACTTTACAAGGAAATTATTACTTTTGTAATGTATTTTCATTGCTATACAAAGGACAGTAGTTGGAAGTGCAGTAAACTGTGGTAACTGAGATTAAAGTAAAAATCAGTCCATTTCTAAAACTTTTCTCTCTCTTCCTAAATGATTACAGTAGAGAATTTTGACTTCTAAGCATATCATTCCTTGCTTCCTCTGGTGCTGTGATTTATAGCAATAAACATTCTATATTGATTACTACTTAATTCTAATGGAAGTGTACTAAGGCTGGAAACACATTATAGCTTAGCATTTAGTGCCTTAATTTTTAAGCAGTTTTTAAATTTTAAAAATGGATAAAATTGCCCCAAATATGCCTGTTATTGGATCCCTATCATGCTATAAAATTATTCTCATTTCATATCTTTTCTAAAGATTGTTTTGTTCACATATTTTTCCTGGCACTTGACTGCTATGTCTACATAACTGAAAATCTGTTATTTTCATTTTAGCTCAGTTTGGAAATGTGAAAGCCATATCAGAGAAACACATTAAAGATTAGTATAGAAGCACAAAAAATTAATGGGAGAGTTAAATTTAGTCAACTTACTCAAATGTGCAATTTTGATCCATTAATCTGGTTTGAAACTGCTTAAGAGAACTATATCTCTCCAAACGAGGTTTTTCTCTTTCAAAATATATCGCGAAGAGGAAGTGCTCATCTAAAATAAACACTGTTTTTCTTTGAAGAAAAGAGTGAAGCAGAAGCTTCCCTAATACTCTACTATAATTTATTGCCGTTTACACACTAGGTATTAAAAGCTAGTTGTAGTATTAAAGACGGTCTCTCTAATGCTGCATATTAAGATCTACAATACGAGATTTATTTTCAAGCTATTTTGGGGCCATGAGGGAAGTTGTTTTCTTTATGAAGGGAATTCTGTATTTTACTTCATTATTCATAGTTTGGATTTTTTGGGTTTTTTGTTTGCTTCTGTAAATATAAAACGGAGAACGGGAGAACGGAGCTGGTTGGTTTTTTGCACCCTAATACAGTATGTCTTCCTAATGAACCCGCTGTGATGCCCAGCAAACGGCTCCCTGCAAATAAACGTGCGAGAAGTGATTTAGCCACAATGTCCAGACTGTGTAAACATCTAATTATTACAATAAAATTGTCAATAAATTTACATTACTGCTCCCTTTTCAAACGTTAACCAACTTTTTCTTCGCTTGATAAAAGAGCATAAATTGTATTTTTATGTGTTGCTGTTTTTGTTTTCATTACACTTCTTGCTGCACTCTAGACAAAAGACCTCAAGCCTTAATGCCCTGAGTTATTCCTGGGTGAAGAAAACTCCTACAGTTGTTTATTAATGTAATGTGCTGTGTTTCCTTTCACAGGGAGATGGCCTCGGAGCCTTCACAATCTGATCTTTAGTCACGGCATTTAAAAAAAAAAAAAAAAGCCATAAAGCCGGTATTGTAGTCACTGCAGCTTTAAGAGAGACACAAAGAATTAAGGCCTCTTATAACCCACTATTAGAATGGGAATTTAAGTTATATTAGAAGCGAAAGATGAGATGGTAAAATGCAATAATTTCCCTTAACAAAGATTACATCTAGTTTTCAGAATTATGATATCATGTCGAACATCATTGTGGAATAACCCCCCACACCCTGTATTTCTTATATAACTGGTACATTAACATTAGAAAAGCAGAGTGATATTGAATTCTAATGAGGTCTGGCCTATATGCTCTGCTAGGAGAAGAATGAGGATAATTCATTTGTATTCTACAAAGCGCTCAGAAATCCACGCGCATCCCTGTGGCTTCAGCGCGTGGCGCGGCTCATCTGTTCCTACCCGCGCGGGGGCGGCGGGGGGAGCGGGAGTCGCGTGGCGGGAGGGGCGCGCGGGCGGGGGGGGGGGGTCATTGCTTTGAACAGCATCTGAGCTGGGGAAGATAGTTAACCACTTTCCTGCTAGCTGTTTTTTTTTCTGATGACTATTTAATATGGTCGCGCTACGTATGCGTTCGCGTTACCTGCTCTGTTCAAGGGCCTTAAAAGCCATGATGCTTGTCGTGGTGACTACGCACCTCTGTAAAAGCCAAACAAAGAACAAGGAGTGAAATTCAGTGGGGCGGACGTGATTTCACCATCCTCGGTAAACATGTCGCTTTTAAGTAAACAATGAGATGACAGTGAGGTATTCGTTCATTAAAAAAAAAAAAATCAGAAAAATGCTCCATTTGATCTGATATTGGCTGTTCAGGAAAAAAAAAAAAACCGCATCCATTTGTGAGCCTTGCTGACATTCTGAGAAAACGGCCCATTTTGGAAAGTTATATTTAGCAAAACCAAGGAATGAAAGATTTGAGCAAATTGCCACGTAAAATGATGCGCACAAAAAGGCATCGGGGAAGCCAGCGAAGGCCTGTGCCAAACAGATGGCCCCCC